>NC_134712.1:241488307-251488307 GCF_049634645.1 Pelodiscus sinensis | reverse complement strand
GACGTAGCCCCCCACTGATGTCTGAGCTTCAGTTCAGACCTACGTGAAATGAGCCAGGAGGCCTCAAGTAGAGGCACCGTGCTCATTGCGACCCCCTTGGGGTGGCATTGGGAGAGGTGACTGCAGGATCAAAGAGCTTGCCAAAAAGGGCAGTGCAACCCACAGCGGCACTGAGCTGGCTGCCGAAGCAGGTACCTCTCACCCTCACAGGTCCCCGAGACCCAGCTCCAGCCAAGCCCAGACATCTACCCCACCATTTTCCAGCCCCAGAGCAAAGCCCTGCAAGCCTGAGTCAGATGAGCTAGGCCAGCTGTGTGGGGGAGGGCTACCCCCACCGACGGGGGGGGGGGGGCTAAAGAGGGGGGGGAATTGCCCTGATGCTCAACAATTCAGAAGGGCATAGGGCTCCCAGCTGCTGCTGCTGGGGCCCCAGGCCCTTTAAATTGCCCCCAGAGCACCGTGCAGAATGCGCCGGGCGGCTCTTAGAGCTGCCGGGGAGGCAGGGCGCTGAGCCGTGTGCTCCAAAAAGGCACTGAGGGATGGGGCGGGGGAGGGTGTGAAGCGGTCCAGGTGGCACTGATGACTGGCTGCCCCGGGGGTGTGGGGCCGGCCCACCCACCTTGCCTGGGAGCCCATGGAATCCATCGGCTCCCCTCGTTGTCCCCAGGCCCACGGAAAGAGGGGCAAAAGAGTCAGCTGCCCTGAGGCCCGGCATTTTAAAAGAACCTGCTGCCACCACGGGGGCAGCTGGAACCCCAAACTCTTTAAATCCCTTTGGAGCCCTGGGTGATGCTGAAGCTCCCTGCACTGCCCGTTCTGGCTGAAGCCCTGCTTCTTCTGGGGGCCTGGAGCCACTCCCCGCCCCTTCACAGACACCTTGCCCAGGGCTCAGCAAAGCCCGTTGGCTGCCTTATTCCCGTGATGATGAATGCTAAGAATCTAGGATCTGGTCCAAAGCCCACTGAAATC
The DNA here is from genome assembly GCF_049634645.1 of Pelodiscus sinensis. Classification (NCBI taxonomy): domain Eukaryota; kingdom Metazoa; phylum Chordata; order Testudines; family Trionychidae; genus Pelodiscus; species Pelodiscus sinensis. The sequence goes on along the minus strand of NC_134712.1, from coordinate 251,487,338 downwards.
AGTGAAAAGACTCTTCTTAACTTCAGTGAGGTTTGGATCAGGCTCCCGTCTAGCAAGTAACCCGTCTACTACAAAAGAAGAAAAGGCAGCACCTCAAATCCCTTCTGGAGTTTTTTTAGTAAGTTGAAATTTAAAATACAATGAACTTACAAATGCTTTCTCCTGATCGTCTCCTGTTACAGTCCAGCCGTCTGCCTGCCGTCTGCCTGCCCTCTCTGTGTGCTTTATCTGCTAATGAATAGGGGAAGGAAATAAGGCAGGAAAACGTTGTCATCTAATTTAATTTATTTATTTTCCTCTTTCTTCTTATTTGCCCAGTGCAATGTGACCTAAGATGTCCTGGAATTTATGGTCAGAAGGGACCATGTGTGGGATACCTCATGCAGAGCGCGCTCCACACCCAATAACTTCTCCACCAAGACTTTAACTTCTGGTTGAACTTTGCAGATTTTAGAAAGCCAGTCAGTTTTCATTTCAGGAATGCGAGTGATGGAAAATCACCACATGCGTGTTTCACTGGTTAATTGCTTTCCCTGAGGCACGAATCCTTATTTATAGTTTGAATTTGTGTCATTTCAGCTTCAAACCTGCCTTTTTCTATGTCTAGACTACACGCTTTTGTCGACAGAGGCTTTGTCGACAGATACGAATGTTTGCCCATGGACACGCTGAGGAGTGGCTGGCCAGAGTGGAGTTTTAGCTAAGAAAGAAGATAAAGTTCTGGAAAGTGATGACTCATTGGCTGGGGATGCTTGTGAAACTGCTGGAAGTGAGTTGTGGGAGGAAGCATCACATGAGCAGCCACCGTGTGTGCGAGTTGGCGATCTGGCTGGTAAAAGTAGCTGTGGGTCAGTGAAGGAAGCTGTCTTGGTCACTAGCAGGATGCCTGAGAATAGCCGGGTTTTGGGACAAAGGAGAAACGTCCACACTGCCTTCTTGCACAAGAGCTCCTGCACAAGAGGGCTTACGCCTGTTAGAAAAGAGCGTAACTCTTGTGCAAGAAGCCCTCTCTTCCGATGCCATACGGTAAATCTGCCTGCGCAAGAGCGGGTGAGCGGTGTGGTCGCTCTGCAGGTTCTTGAGCAAGAACAGCCGATCTTGCGGAAGAACCCACCAGTGTAGACATAGCCTGTGGGTTTCACTCTGGCAGGGCAGGGTTCGTCTCAGATGCTTTCTGTCAGCTCACTGGATGAAGGGCCGGGGGGAGGAAATGCAAAGGGGCTACAGCGGTAGCTGGGCCATGCAGGAGGCAAAAACTGGGGGCAGGAGTGCTGCGTGTGTGCGGTTCGGGGCAGCCGGCGAGCTTGGGGAGGGCTCTCGCTGCCCATTCACCCTTCTCTGCCAGGCCCATGGAGTAGGCTGCAGCCCCGGGCTTGCAAGCCATGCTCGGCAGGGGGATGGAAAGTTTCACCTCCCTTTGCAACTCTGATTCCTTTGCACGCAGTGGCTGGTGGGTCTAAACCTGCGGGTGGGGGTGAGCCTCCTTCTTGCAAAAAGGTAGCGAGGGATGGTGGTGGTGGTGGGGGGGTGCACCGGCTTATTTGCTAACTCGGGGGCGTTGGGCAGGAGCGGGTCCCATCCCAGCGCAGCAACTCCGGGGCCAGGGAGTTTGCAGCGATGCAAGGGCGCGAGCCTCGGAGATGCCGCTGCGCCCCACGCATCCCGCAAGCAGGGCTGGGGCAGGAGGGAAGGAACTGAGCGCTGCACTGTGGGTGGCCCGCATCCCAGCTGGGTTACTGTGGGGACAGCAGCGTGCCCCTGCCTCTGCGCCCTGGGCTTGCAGCTAGGTGCGGGCAGCGTAGCGGTGGGGCTGGGCCTGACGCTTAGGAAAGGGCCCCCACTAGCCACTCTGGGGCTGCACTGCCCACAGGAGGGAGGGGAGGGGAGGCGGTGAGACACCTGATTGACTCGGGGTTGTTCTGCTTGGAGCAGGGGGCGGGACCAGAAGGCCTCCTGGGGCCTCTTCCCGCCCCCCTCTTCTATGGTTCTATGGCCGTGAGGCTGGAGTGGCTGCATGGGCGCCCCACTGTGTGGGGGAGGGGGTGCTGAGCTCCCCCCACCCCCACCCCCACCGGAGGAATAGCAGCGCAGTGACGTGCTATCTGGGAGCAGCGGGACGCAACGGGGCACGAAGCCAGGTAAGCGCCCCCCCCCTCATGCTCAGGCCCCTGCATCCCAATCCCCATCACTCACCCTCTGTCCCACACTGAGACCCTGCACCCCGGCTTGCTGCTACACCCTCCCTTTCTCGTGCACCCTACCTCCCACCCAGACCCTGCACCCCATCCCTATCCCATTCACTGGCAGCCCTGTCCCCCATACTGAACCCCTCGTTTTTGTCCTCACCCCAGAGCCTAAGGGCCTCCATAAAACCCACCATCTTGGGAATCCCAGAAGAGTAAATCTGGCCTATCAGAAGCCCTCAGTCCTCCCTGCCCCTTCCCCTTCCCCTTGCCCTGCGGGGCTGGAGAGCCACAGGAGTGAAGTGTCTCAGTTGGGGACCACATCAGTGAGGGATGGGGATTTTAGGAGGAGTTTTTTTTGCTTCTCACTTGTATGGTCCCCAACTGATTTTTCAGTAGGTCAATTGTTCCCGAGCCAGAAAAGGTTCCTCAACCCTGCCCTAAATGAAGAAAACACGGGAACCTTTTGTTGGACATAAATTCATATTTTACTTCATTTAAAATAAAGTTTGATAAACTAACATGAGAAAGTTAAAACACTTAATCTGTTTAATAATTTAAATTAAACAGCAGAGTTGTTGACTCGAGTTCCACAACTTGAACTCGAGTCCGACTTAAGTCGCCGAGGTGACTCGACTTGAGACTCGACTCAGGTTCATTGTTTGTGACTTGAGACTCGCTAATTTTGTTAAATCGACTTGATGAAAAAGTTGTCCGAAAATGCCGATATTGATGGCTTGTACAAAAGTGACTTGACATTTTTAAAATTAAGACTCGAGACTCGACTTGGGACTTAAACTGTAGTGACTTGAGACTCGACTTGGACTTGACAATGATGACTTGAAGACAACACTGTTAAACAGGTCTCCCAAGCTGCAGCCCTAGCAAAATGGCTCAGGCATAATTACGTAACGAATGGTGAGTTTCCATTAGGTTTACATTGAGCCAGATGGCCCCCTGGGCCAAAAAGTTTGAGAACCACTGCTTAAGAAGCTAGGGTCTGCAGCCAGGGGGTGGAGAGGGGATCCCCATCTATCCAACAGCACCCCTGGGGTACTCACGATCTCCTGTAATGATAAAAACATCAGGCGCCCAGGCACACGGATGAGTGTGGCCTGCTCCCGAGTAACCCAGAGAGGAAAGAGGGGGTTACAGTTGTTTCCAGGGAAAACTTTTCCTTTTCTCTTACAGACTCTGTGCCTGCCCTGACCCGTCGGTGCGGCTGTACCGCAGGCATAACACTTCTGGCTCTGAGGCAGCGGGAGTATCCTGCCCTACCCACTTTGTCCCTCCTTTGCTGTAATCTGATGGGGATTTTTCTTACCTTTTGCGGCACTGGGGGCAACCTGGCTTTGTTCTTACTCCCCATCATGTCCCGCTGCTTCAGTTCCCGCTCGGCATCACAAATAAGGTCTTGTAGCCTAGGTGATGGGTGAACTTAGGGCTGCGGGAGGCGACCCATCTCTTCCACCTGAGGCCCTGCTCCCAAACTTCCACCTGCAGGGCCCAGCTCCTCCTCCCCTCTGCAACCCACACTCCCTCCACTGCAAGGGCAGGTTTCTAGACCTCCCCTGAAGCCCAGGAGCACAGCAAGGGCAGGCAACATGCGGCCCTAGCTTCAGCGTGGGGGCAGCCCAGGAGCCAGGCCACAGCAGAGGGTCGAGTGTGGGGGGGCCACACTTGGCAGTTTGGGAAGGCAATGCCTTCCCTTGCCTCTGATACCCGCCCCCCAAGTCTCGTATGAAATCAGATTATTTCTTTGCCCTCACAGCTCTGCGTCCCTGGGGCTGCCGGGCAGTTCACTGGGCGTCCATCATCCTTCCCCCACCAGTAGGAACGCCATGGAACGAGTGCCATTGGTCACCCGTTAGCCGTCCTCTAAGGCTGATTGGAGCTGCTGATGTGCCCAGGGGTTGATTGACAAGCCAGGCCAGCACCTCGTGGACCATGGTATCCTTCTGATGATTTGTATGTGGTGCTGGGCAGGTGTTTGCTTCCTTGCCTCCCTGTGTCACTTCCCTGGGGCCTCTTCAGGTGAGCTGGGTGTTACGGGACCCATGGACGTTAGGCCGTTGCCTGCCAACAAGGAAATGTTGTTTTTCTATTAATAATAATAATTAATCATAAATAGCGCCCATCTTTGTCCAGCTACCATGTCAACTGAGTCCATTGGCTGAAAACCGGGGATCCTAGTTTTCTGTGATCACCCACTCGAATTTTCTGATTAAAAAAACCCATCAGAGTCTGCACTTCCCAGCCATTCCAATGAAATGGTGAATTGTAGGGGCCCTGCTCCAGTGTGTGCAGGGATCAGTTCTTGGTTCGACTTTCTCTTCCTTCAGCTTTGTTTGGCACTTTCCATGGGCTGTCCAATTGGCTGCGTTTAAATGTCGTCTACAGAGCAGAGGAGCCCAACTACTAATTCCTCCCCATGCCACGCCTTCCCGGTAATCCCCAAAGCCGTGTTCTCGGAGGACAGGGTGCCATGGGAACAGGGCGGGGCAGTGGCAGGAAGGGGCGGGGCTTGGGGAACAGGACGAGACCTCCCCCCCCCAAGCCCACTAGGACTTCTGGATCAGAGAGTATGTCTTCTGACCCCAGTTCCCGCAGCTAGTGTTACAGAGTGGATGTGAGCAGAACTCACTTTCCATCACGCGCTTTCTTTTTCTTAGCATCCTTTTGTACTGCCGAGCTCAAAGAATCTGGAAAAAGTATCTGTTTCTGAGGCCATTGCCCTGCTGATTTGAGAAACACCATTTTTCCCCTATAGATCTGATCTTGACTCTTTGGTGAGGCTGTGGACAATGCGGGGGAGGCAGGATGACAAAATCATTCCTAGTTTTGAATCCAAGCCTCTGGAGTTTGTCATTTCCCCCCGGTTGTTGTATCAAATATCGGCATGGAAAGCCACACACCCTCTTTCTCGCTTCTTAGAAGTGAGCCAGTAAATCTTGCACTACTACAGGTTGAAGCTCTCTAGTCTGGCACTTTCTGGTCCAGAAACCTCTATGGTGCAGCATGATTTTAATTAGCCAGGCATCCACTTATGGGTGTGGCCAAATTCCCCACAGTCCCGTAAAGTTTGTTTACAGCCACCAGTCCTAACTCTCAGTGTTCCATGCTGTTATTTAGCTCTAATTTACCCCATATGTCTTCTAAGAGTCCACACACTTGGACTGAAGTGGAGATGAACGTAGGAGATAGCTGTGTAGAGAGTCTCTGGGTTAAGCTAAAAGGGGTAAAAAACGAGGGTGATATCATGCTAGGAGTCTACTACAGGCCACCTAGCCAGGTGGAAGAGGTGGATGAGGCCTTTTTTAAACAATTAACAAAACTATCCAAAGCCCAAGATTTGGTGGTGATGGGGGACTTTAACTATCCAGACATATGTTGGGAAACTAACACAGCGAGGCACAGGCTATCCAATAAGTTTCTGGACTGCATTGGAGACAACTTTCTGTTTCAGAAGGTTGAAAAAGCTACCAGAGGAGAAGCTGTTCCGGATTTGGTTTTAACAAATAGGGAGGAACTAGTTGAGAACTTGAAAGTGGAAGACAGTATAGGGGACAGTGATCACGAAATAATAGAGTTCATGATCTTAAGGAAAGGTAGAAGGGAGACCAGCACAATTGAGGTAATGGATTTCAGGAAGGCAGATTTTGATAAGCTCAGAGAACTTGTAGGTAAGGTCCCATAGGAAGCAAGACTGAAGGGAAAAACAACTGAGGAGAGTTGGAAGTATTTCAAAGGGACGTTGTTAAGGGCCCAAAAGCAAACAATTCCGCAGTGTAGGAAAGATAGAAAATATGGCAAAAGACCAGCTTGGCTTAACAAGGAGATCTTGCACGATCTCAAAATAAAAAAGGAGTCATATAAAAAATGGAAACTAGGACAAATAACAAAGGATGAATATAAGCAAGCAACACGGGAATGCAGGGGCAAGATTAGAAAGGAAAAGGCACAAAATGAGATCAAACTAGCTACAGGCATAAAGGGAAACAAGAAGACCTTTTATAAATACATTAAAAGCAAGAGGAAGACCAAGGACAGGGTAGGCCCACTGCTTAGTGAGGAGGGAGAAGCAGTAACAGGAAACTTGGAAATGGCGGAGATGCTCAATGACTTCTTTGTTTCGGTCTTCACGGAGAAGTCTGGAGGTGTGCCTAACGTAGTGAATACAAGCAGAGAGAGGGTAAGTTTAGAAGATAGGATACACAAAGAACAAGTTAAAAATCACTTAGGAAAGTTAGATGTCAGCAAGTCACCAGGTCCTGATGAAATGCATCCCAGGATACTCAAGGAGCTGATAGAGGAGGTATCTGAGCCTTTAGCTATGATCTTTGAAAAATCATGGCAGACAGGGGAGATTCCAGAAGACTGGAAAAGGGCAAATATTGTGCCCATCTATAAAAAGGGGAATAAGAACAACCCAGGAAATTATAGACCGGTCAGTTTAACGTCTGTCCCAGGGAAGATAATGGAGCAGGTAATTAAGGAAATCATATGCAAACACTTGGAAAGTAATAAAGTGATAGGGAATAGCCAGCATGGGTTTGTGAAGAACAAGTCATGCCAAACTAATCTGATAGCTTTCTTTGATAAGATACCGAGCCTTGTGGATAAGGGAGAAGCGGTGGATGTCATATACCTAGACTTTAGTAAGGCATTTGATACGGTCTCGCATGATATTCTTATTGATAAACTAGGCAAATATAACTTAGATAGGGCCACGATAAGGTGGGTGCATAATTGGCTGGATAACCGTAGTCAGAGAGTGGTTGTTAACGGTTCTAAATCCTGCTGGAAAGGGATAACAAGTGAAGTTCCGCAAGGGTCTGTTTTGGGACCCGTACTGTTCAATATCTTCATCAATGATGTAGATATTGGGATAGAGAGTACGCTTATTAAGTTTGCAGATGATACCAAACTGGGTGGGGTTGCGACTTCTTTGGAAGATAGGGACATAATTCAAAATGACCTTAGCAAGTTAGAGAAATGGTCAGAGGTAAACAGGATGAGGTTTAATAAAGAGAAATGCAAAGTGCTCCACTTAGGAAGGAACAATCAGTTCCATACATACAAGATGGGAAGCGACTGTCTAGGAAGGAGCATGGCGGAAAGGGATCTAGGGGTCATAGTGGACCACAAGTTGAATATGAGTCAACAGTGTGATGCTGTTGCAAAAAAAGTAAATATGATTCTAGGTTGTATCAACAGGTGTGTTGTAAGCAAAACTCGTGAAGTCATTCTGCCGCTCTACTCTGCACTAGTTAGGCCTCAGCTGGAGTACTGTGTCCAGTTCTGGGCGCCACATTTCAAGAAAGATGTGGAGAAATTGGAAAGGGTACAGAGAAGAGCGACAAGAATGACTAAAGGTTTAGAGAACATGACCTATGAAGCCAGGCTTCATGAACTGGGCTTGTTTAGTTTGGAAAAAAGAAGATTAAGGGGGGACATGATAGCGGTTTTCAAATATCTAAAAGGGTGTCACAAGGAGGAAGGAGAAAATTTGTTCCTCTTGGTTTCTGAGGACAGGACAAGGAGTAATGGGCTTAAAGTGCAGCAGGGGAGGTTTAGATTGGACATTAGGAAAAAATTCCTAACTGTCAGGGTGGTCAAACATTGGAATAAATTGCCAAGGGAGGTGGTGGAATCTCCCTCTCTGGAGATATTTAAGAACAGGTTAGATAGACATCTGTCAGGGATGGTGTAGGTGGAGCTTGGTCCTGCCTTGAGGGCGGGGGGCTGGACTCGATGACCTCTCGAGGTCCCTTCCAGTCCTATGAGTCTATGATTCTATGATCTCTCAGCCTGCAGCCAGTCCATTAGCCAGACTCCAAGCCAGCTGTGAGGAGTGTTGTTCGCAAACGTTCAGCAGCTCCAGCCAAAGGCAGCTAGGCTGTGTCTAGACTGGTCAGTTTTTCCAGAAAATCAGCCGCTTTTCTGGAAAAACTTGCCAGCTGTCTACACTGGTCGCTTGAATTTCCGCAAAAGCACTGACTTCCTACTGTAAGAAATCAGTGTGTTTTGCGGAAATACTATGCTGCTCCCGTTCAGGCAAAAGTCCTTTTGCGCAAAAAACTTTTGCGCAAAAGGGCCAGTGTAGATAGCTCAGATTTGTTTTGCACAAAAAAGCCCCGATCGCAAAAATGGCGATCGGGGCTTTTTTGCGGAAAAGCACTTCTAGATTGGCACGGATGCTTTTCTGCAAAAAGTGCTTTTCCGGAAAAGCGTCCGTGCCAATCTAGACGCTCTTTTCCGAAAATGCTTTCAACGGAAAACTTTTCCATTAAAAGCATTTCCGGAAAATCATGCCAGTGTAGACGTAGCCCTGGTGTGTCAGCAACAGGGCTGTCTAAAGCTTTGTGACTAGAATCAGAAACCAAGCCCAAATGGGGGCAGAGGATAAAAATGATGCTGCTGTTGATTACTTTGGTGGTGGTTTCACTTTCCTGCCCAATGGCTGTTTTTTTCCCCACACCCGAGCTCCGAGCACAGAGCTGGGCTCTGGATATAGTGCGTGAACAATGGCATAAAGAAAGAAATGGGTGAGCCGTTCCCAGCAGCTTAGATGGGGTGTGTGACACACCCAATGCTATATGAAAACTGTCATACCACTATGCAGAAGCTGAAGAAATATTAGGGAAAGTGCATCATTTGACATCTCATGTTAAAGTTACAACCTGCTGCCTGTACTTTCTGTTTCTGGGCATTCTTGTAAGTGACGTTAGAAATACTAAGTGGAAATCTGTTTTATGAATAACACAATGAGGAATCCTGTAGTACCTTAGGGAGGAACAGTTTCATTTGCAATCTGGTGGCACTGGCTTATTTTGCAATAATTTAGCATCTCTCGGAGGCTAAGTTTCATTTTTGCTCTTCCAGGAAATGAAGGAGGCAGCAGGCCACTACAGTTACTAGAAGGCTGGATAAATCCTGGCTGATAGCTGTGGCAGGTAGACACTTACCCAGGAATAAATCACTGTAACCGATTTCTTTATAGACAAGTCTGTACAGACACATACCAGCTCACTGAATGCCGGGGATGCTGATGACTGAGAGTCATGCCATGCACATGGAGTTTCCTGGCCAGCATCTCCTTTTGGTCCTCTAATCTCCATCCAGGCAGATCTTTGAAATCGGGAAAACTTCCCTGAGAATCTACAAGCCCTTCCCTGGGAGCAGTGGGAAAGGGTCTGCCAAGAATGACTGGTCGTGTTGTATCTCGGGGTTGTAGAGGAATCCCCTAGTGCGGAGTTGTTCACGATGGGGGTCCCATCCTAAGAGGGGGCAGCAAGGCGAGGGCAGAAGGGTCGCTCGTAGGGTCACCATACGCTTGGGTTTTCCCGGCCATGGCCTCTTCTTCAGTCCTCAGGTCCCTGTCCAGGCGGACTTTGGAAATAGGAAAAATGTCCATGATTTCTCCTTGCCTTCAGAGCTGGGTGGCTAGAGCGGCAGCTGCTTTCTGCTGCCCAACCTGGCACGCATTGCCACTGCCAGCAGCGGCTCAGAAGGACGGGTGGCAATACCATAGCTTGCTGCACTTCCTTCTGCGCTGCTGCTGCTGCTGGCACTGATTTCACAGCGGGGCTCCCTCTCTCTCTGGACACTTGCCAGCGGTGCAGAGGGAAAGGTGACAATGCCATGTTACACCCCCTTCCTTCTATGCTGCTGCTGGCAGCGGCGCTGCCATCCAAGCTGGGCACCTTACAAGTAGCCACCCAGCTCAGAAAGCAGCCTCACCAGCAGCAGTGTAGAAGGAGAGGTGGCAACAACATGCCATGCCCCGTCCTTCTGCGCTGCTGCTGGGTGCAGTGTTGACTTCTGAGCTGGGTAACCTGCCAGCGGCCACCACTCTCTGCTGGGCATCTCAGCTGGGCATCTCACCATCCCAGCTGGGCATCTCACCAGCGGCCACTGCTCTGCTGCTGCCCAGATCCAAAGGCAGTGCCACTCCCTGCAGAAGGCAAGGTGGTAATACCACACCATGCCCTCTTCCTTCTGTGCTGCTGCCGGCGGTGGCATTGACTTCGGAGCTGGGTGTCTGGCCAGTACAGGAGTGAGCAATAATTTTCGACAGGGACCACTTCAGAAATTATTGAAGTTGCCCCAGAGCTCCCCAAAAGGGGCGGGACTTTGGGTGGAAGGGGCGGGGCCAACTTCCGTGTTTCCCCGACCACAGACCCTGACTGGCGGGGGTGGGGAGGAGCATGTGAAGTCTTTGCCCCTGCCACTCAGAGAAAACCGCCAGCTGTTCTGAACAGCTGGCAGTTCCCTCTAGGTGCCTGTGCCCCTGGTGGTGGGAGGAGACTTTGCGCTGCCCCTGCTCCCAGGTCAGTCAGGGCCTGGGGATGGGGGAAGTGTAGGAAGTCTCTCGCTCCCTGCCCACCCCACAAGGGTGCACTGTGCTTAGAGTCAACTGCCAGCTAAGCAGGGCGGGAGGAGACAGTGTGTGCTTCCCCCTACCCCCAGACTCTGATTGGCTTGGGGCAGGAGAGCAGCAGGGAGTCCGTGGGCTGGATCAACCGAGAAGCCCTTTTGCCCACCCCTGGGCTAGAACCTGCCACTCTCCGGTCCCTTGGTGTGGCAAGCCAGGCTGCCCCCAGCAGTGGCACAGAAGGAAGGGTGGCAGTCGTAGAGCTTCTGTGCCACCGCTGGCGGCAGATGGCCCTTGTGTACATGGTGCCCGCACTCTCTTGCCGCCCAGCTTAGAAGTTAGAGGCACCGCCAGCAGCGGCACAGAGGGAAGGGCAGTAATACCAGACCAGGGCTCCCTTCCTTCCACGCTGTGGCTGGCAGCTGAGTTGCCATCCAGGTTGGGCTCTGGACCCATTGCCACTGCCCCCCAGCCAACCCTTTAGTAGGCCGTGCCGCCACCAGCAATGGTGCACAAGGAAAGGAGGCCATGCCACACCATGCCACCCTGCCTTCTGCATTGCAGCTGGTGGGGCGCTGCCTTTCCAGCTGCCCACATTGGCAGACAGAGCTGACACCAGCAGGGGCGCAGAAAGCAGGACAGCGACGCCGTCACCTGCCACCCTGCGTTCTGCCCTGTTGCAAGTGGTCGTGCTGCTTCCAAGCCAGGTGCCTGGCCAGTGGCAGAAGCTCTGCAGTGTGGAATTCAGCGCTGCCAGCAGCAGTGGCCCAGAAGGAAGGAAGGTAACACCCCGCCATGCCACCTGCCTTCTCCATCCCAGTTGATGATGGTGCTGCCTTTCCGACTGCCAGGCTTGCAAGGTTGAGCTGTGGCCAGAAATGGCGCAGAAGGCAGAGTGCCAACCCCATGTGGTGCCACCCTCCCTTCTGTGCTGCTGCTGGTTCCGGCACTGCCTTCTCAGGGAGGCACCTGGCCAGTGGCACCTGCTCTATGGCCACCCACCAACAGCTGCAGTGCAGAAGGAAAGGTGGCAATCCCACCACCCTGCCTTCTGCACTGCTGCTGGCGGCAGCGCTGCCTTCTGAGCCGAGTGTCCTGCCAGCAGCCACTGCGCTCCCGCCCCAGCGTGGAAAGCCAGGCTGCCCCCAGCAGTGGCACAGAAGAAGCGTGGCTGGTGCAGACCTTGCCACTTTCCTTCTGTGCTGCTGCTGGAGCCAGAGTTGCCACCCAGGCCAGGTGTCTCACCAGTTGCATCAATTTCCAGCCACCCTTCCCCCTTAAGAGGCAGCGCCCCCACTAGCAGTGGTGCACAAGAAAGGGAGGCAATGCTACACCGTGCTACCCTGCCTTCTGCATTGCTGCTGGGGGCAGCGGGCGCTGCCTTTGCAGCTGTGCACATTGGCAGGCGGAGCTGCCACCAGCAGGGGTGTAACAGGCAGGACAACGACGTCATCACCTGCCACCCTGCATTCTGTGCTGCTGTGGATGGCTGTGCTGCCCTCCAGCCAAGTGCCTGGCCAGTGGCAGCTGCACTGCAGCCTCCCAGCATGGAATTCAGCGGCCCGGAAGGAAGGGAGTCAACACCCACCGTGCCACCTGCCTTCTGTGCTGCTACCGGCGCAGCACTGACTGTCTGGCTGCCAGCTTGAAAGGTCGTGCCGCTGGCAGCCATGGCACAGAAGGCAGAAGGGCAGCATGAGCCGGTGCCACTGCACCAGTCTGCGCTAGGGATGTGAGATAGCGATTCACGGAATAGTCGTGTAACCGCATCAAAACGTGGCAATTACACGATTATGCGATAGCTCCCGGGAGTGGGGCTGGCAGGAGGGCGCGGGGGCGGACAGCTCTGCGCAGCCGGCGCTCGTGAGGAACCAGCTTTTAAGCTGGCTCCCCCCGAGCTCACATCCCCCACCCCTCGCTGCCTCTGTGGGAATCAGCAAGGGAGGGAAAGGGGGCTCCGCAAAGCTGGCAGGCACGGAGAGCTGGCTTAAAAGCTGGCTCCCCGCACATATCGGCTCCTGCCTGCTCCTCTGCACTGCGCTGCTGACATGCCCTGCTGCCTCTGATAAGGAGGCAATCGCATGGGGGAGGGCAAGAGGCTCCCGTACGCAGGGGGAGCTGGCTTGAAAGAGGCTTCCCATGTGTACTGACTCCCGCCTGCCCCCCTCACCCTCAGCATTGCTGCGTCTCTATCAGAGAGAGCGGTGTGGGACTGTGGGGGCCTGGCAGCTCTGCAGGATCCAGTGCTCATGGGGAGCTGGCTTAAAAACTGGCTCCCCATAGGCACCAGCTCCCGCCTCCTCCAACCTTGCTGCCTCTGATGCAGCAGCAGCAGGAGGAGGGTGGGAGTCTAGTCGACAGGATTAACCAGTAAGCTCTGCTCTGTGGAGGTGGGGTACAGGGTGGGGGGAGGGGCACTCTGACATCACTGCCCCTTCCTCTTCATCCCATGCCCTGCACGGCAAGCAAGAGGCTCCCGGGGCTGGGGGGCAGCCCCAAGGCAGTGGGCAGGAGCAGCACAGCAATGCTGAGAGGGGCAACTGGTGTGCCAGCACTTAACCTCTCAGCCAAGCCTGTCAGGATCCACTGTCAGAGGCTCCAAGATTTACCAGTAGATCCCAAGCTACTGGTTGGGAACCACTGATTTAGACCATCCCTGACAGGGGTCTGTCCAACGTGCTCTTAAATATTTCCAGGGATGGAGATTCCACAACCTCCCTGGGCAACTTATTCCCGTGTTTAACCACCCTGACAGGTAGGAAGTTTTTCCTAATGTCCAACCTAAACCTCCCTTGCTGCAATTTAAGCCCATTGCTTCTTGTCTTGTCCTCAGAGGCCAAGGAGAACAATTTTTCTCCCTTCTCCTTGTAACACCCTTTTAGATACTTGAAAGCTGCTTTCATGTCCCCCCTCAGTCTTCTCTTGTCTAAACTAAACAAGCCCAATTCTTCCAACCTTGCCTCACAGCCAGGGCTTGACGAATGGCGGCAAAAGCCGCTCACCAGCCCCGCACTGCGCATGCGCAAGACCCGCATTGCGCATGCGCACGCTGCAAATGAACAAGGCACCTGGCTGAAATCTACTCGCCCCGGGTGAGTAGATTCAATACTTTGTCGAGCCCTGCTGATAGCTCATGTTCTCTAGACCTTTCATCATTTTGGTTGCCCAATTGACTTTGTTGTTCCTCTTGGCTATAGTAGGTTGCAAGGCTCCAGATGTTCAAATCCATCAGTTGCTTAATCAAGTCTAAAGATCAACTGTACGCTTGTGTATTCATTAAGATACTGAAAAGCTTCCAGAATTTTAACCCTTCAGACTGCTCAAACAGATCTTTCTAATCAACTCTCCCTTTGGCATTAAGGCAAGTCCATCTGGTGCATCACGCTCAAATACTTAACCAGAGATCCTCTGGCCACCAGGCAGATGACGAATAGCACTGCCACTTTTCAACTTTAGATTGTCAACAGTGTGGCTACGTCTAGACTGGCATGATTTTCCGGAAATGCTTTTAACGGAAAAATTTTCTGTTAAAAGCATTTTCGGAAAAGCGTGTCTAGATTGGCAGGATGCTTTTCCACAAAAGCACTTTTTGCGGAAAAGCATCCGTGGCCAATCTAGACGTACTTTTCCGCAAAAAAGCCCTGATCGCCATTTTCGCGATCGGGGCTTTTTTGCGGAAAAAAAATCTCTGCTGTCTACACTAGCCCTTTTGCGCAAAAGGTTTTCAGAAAAAGACTTTTGCCCGACCGGGAGCAGCATAGTATTTCTGCAAAAACACTAACAATCTTACATGAGATCGTCAGTGCTTTTGCGGAAAATCAAGCGGCCAGTGCAGACAGCTGGCAAGTTTTTCCGGAAAGCAGCTGCTTTTCCGGAAAAAGTGGCCAGTCTAGATACAGCCTGTAAGTAAAATTCCAGGGATCTGCGGTGAGTTAAAACCCCACAACTGCTCCCAGGCACTATTTAGCAAGTGTGTAAGAAGCCCCCCTTAAAGAGATTTAGGAACTGCCCAGAGACAATAATTGCAGAGAAGAAGCGCAATCAACTCAGTCCATGCTGGCCTGAGACTTATTTATCTGGTGTTACAGAGAACAAAAGGACGCAGGTCTCCCCTGTCACTAACCACCCGCTCAGCCAATCAGCATCGAGACTCTGAGAGTTGGGCAGGGGAGGGGTCTGAGCAGAAGCCCAGAAGGATGGCCCAGGTTACCTCTGGCTCCGAGAGCTTTTCCAGCTCCACCTCTGTGCGAGGGCCTCCTACAGAAACAGCAACGTCCCCCACCCCCAAACACACACACTTCTGGGTGGGGGTGGAGGAAATAGAAAAGGGGGAAAAGACGCAAGAGAAGGCAAGAAAGAGGGAGGGAAGGAGGAAAAGGGAAACCAGGCGCTGAACAGGCTCCAAACCTCTCTGAGGCTCTGACTTTCTAACCAGGCATGACACAGCTAGGAGTAGGGAAGGAGAAAATGCCAACAAGGTTCCTCCTCCTGCATAGGTCCATTGATCCTAATTCTCTCTCGGTCCCCCAGGAGAGACCCTGAGAAGGAGTCTCGGAGCCAAGGTAATCTCTGAGCTTGCCTCCTGCCTTGTGTCGCTATCCTGATTGGCTGATGTCAGGGTCTCTCTGTGAGGTCATCACTGTCCCCCAATAGGCTTAGGCCCTGCAACAGTCCTCTGTGATGTCACTGCCACCTCACCCCCCCGCCCTAGCCAGCCCCTCTGGATATTTGAGCAGCTTCCCCTGGATCACCGCACTGAATGGCAGCTGAGTCTGGGGGCCAAGCTGGCTGGGCAGTAATGCCCCAGGGGCTGCTCCTTCGGCTGCACTCAGCTTTTCAGTCATTAGTAGAGTTTAAGGCCCAAAGATAATGTTAGAGCATCACATCTGCCCCTGCCTGTCCCAGTCCTCCTGTATCTCACAGTAGCTAAGTTCTGACCCAAGTACACCCCAGAAAGGCATGTAGTCTGCATTAGAGGACACCAAGAAATGAAAAATCCATCACTTGCTATGGCAGTTTGCTCCAATAGTGAATCCTCCTCACCGTAAAATATTTGTGCCTTATTTCTAATCTGGCCACAATGGATCTGGCTCCAGGCCAAACCAGTGATTTTGGCTCTTAGGCTGTGTCTACATTGGCATGATTTTGCGCAAAAGCACATGCTTTTGCGCAAAAACATGCTGCCTGTCTACACTGGCGGGGAGTTCTTGTGCAAGAACACTGATGTTCTAATGTGTGAAATCAGTGCTTCTTGCACAAGAACTATGATGCTCCCCAGGAATAAGCCCTCTTGCACAACTGTTCTTGCACAGGAGGCCAGTGTAGACAGGCAACATGAATTTCTTGTGCAAGAAAGCCCCATGGCTAAAATGGCCATCAGAGCTTTCTTACGCAAGACAGCGTCTACACTGGCACGGATGCTTTTGCGCAAAAGCACATCTTTTGCGCAAAGGCACATGCCAGTGTAGACGCTCTCTTGCGCAAATACTTTAACACAAAAACTCTTGCGTTAAAAGTATTTGCACAAAATCTTGCCAATGTAGACATAGCCTGCGTGATTTCAACTCTTTAGCAAAAAGTTTCCAGCTGTCACTGGAATAACAAAAACCCTCTTGCGCAATGCCGTTACACCTATTACTTTTCAGGAAGAACGGCATTGCGCAAGAGGGTTTTTCTTGCATAAGGAGGGGCAGTGTAGACACTCCTTCTTGTGCAAGAGCCTCTTCTGAAAAAAAATGGTGGCTTGTTAGGTATGCAAATAAGGCTCGGTGATATTCCACACGTAGCCTCATTTGCGTATTACTCACGCAAGAAGCCGCGAGTGTAACATGTTCCCTACGTTGCTCATGTAACCACCACCAGGCAGGTTCAAACTTGGGATCTTTGGAGCTAAGTATAGAAGCCTCTACAACTTGAGCTATAAAGCCAGCTGCCTTTCAGTCTAGGCTGTCGAGCTCCCTTGTTCTCATCTCTTGCTGTAAGTGGTCCAAGTGCCACTCCATGTGACAGTGACCCACACTAGGGGCTACATCTACACTGGTGGCTTCTTGCACAAGAACAGCTGTTCTTGCACATAAACTTGCCAGATGTCTACACTGCATGCACCTTCTTGCACAAATAAATTTACAGTCTAGCGTCGGAAAACAGGGCTTCTTCCGGAAGAGTTATTCCTCTGCTCATGAGGAATAAGCCCTCTTGCGCAAAAGCTTTTCCACAAGAAGGCAGTGTAGACAGGCAACATGAATTTCTTGCGCAAGAAACCCCTATGGCTAAAATGGCCATGAGAGCTTTCTTGCGCAAGAGAGCATCCACACTGCCATAGATGCTCTTGCGCAAAAGCACATGCCAGTGTGGACGCACTCTTGTGGAAGACTTTTTGTGCAAGAACTCTTCCGCAAAACAGTTCTTGCGCAAGAAGCTGACAGTGTAGACACAGCCCAAGTGTGTAGGTTATATACTTCCCTTTGGTCCTTCAGGACAGGGCACTGGCAGGGTTGGGGGTGCAGGAGTCAGGCTGGGCTCTTGGGGATAGACCTGGCAGGCTGTTACAGTTTTAAGTTAACTAGATCCTCTCCGGAGGATGAGGGCAACAGAACAGGGGTAGGAAGAGATAGGTCAATGGACATTAAGACCCAGTGGTGCCCCAAATTTTCAGGTGTCCTACGCAGCTACATAATCTCCGTATGGGTAAGGACCCCCCGAGAACAGCCACAATGAGAACAGTTGCTGCAACCAAAGGCGAATGCATCGTATGGATTCTATGGGATTCAAAGACTTTGGTACTAAATCCCAATGCCAGGAAAAAATAATTTGCCTTTGTATCTGTCATCTGCAGGGAAGAGCAGGAATTTGCCTCTCCCTCTACATCTAGTTCTCTCAACTTGGAAGAGGTTTCTGAATCGTGATGTCAGAGATGGAGGCATTTGAAGGGTGGGGGACAGGGGGAGTGGGGCGAGGGGAGATGGACATCAAGGGAGTTGGGAGTTACTTAGTGACCAAAATGGTTTTTTATTTCTCTGGCACAACACTGCCCCCCTGTGGCAATTTACTTGCGCAGATGGGAAATGCTTGCCTGAGTTATGCTGGGAATTGCTAAGAAATGGACAGCAATGTATAGCCGAAGTTGAATCCTGCATGAAATTATATCGACTACCTGTGTGCAGTGTTGCTGACAACCACAAGGGCATATTTTTCATATATAGCCACAGATATTTTTATACGTAGCTGTAACCATATCCTCAAAATTCAAAATACAATCAATAATATTTATGTGAACTTCTAAAGAAGCAGGCCTCTCCGTTCCAAACAAAAACAAGCCAATGACCTCAGTTTTAAAATTTCAGTAGAGTCCACAGTTTGTTTCCCAATATGCCACAGCTGTTTGTCAGCTGTCAAATATCCCTACGGAATTTTTTGTTCCCCAAAGATCATCACACCACCAGGCGGCGCTGCTGCATTTCATGTAGCAAATTGCATAAGATGGATAAAAGTTGGGGAGTATGATGGTAATAATTCAATGCAACCCTAATTGCCTTTGGGTAAGAGGTGAAATGAGAGTAGTCACGTGGCCCCAGTCCCAGACCTGTTAGAGTAGCGGGGTAGCCACATGGCCCAAGATCCTCTGGCTCAGAGGTTTGAGCATTGGCCTGCTAAACCTGGGGTTGTGAATTTAAACCTTGAGGGGACCGTTTAGGGATCTGGGGCAAATCTGTCAGGGATAGTACTTGGTCCTGCTGTGAAAGCAGTGGACTGGACTTGGTGACCTTTCGAGGTCCCTTCCAGTTCTAGGAGATAGGTATATGTTGTATCATGTAAGCGAGGTAGTGACAAACTTCAACAGGCCTTTATTTACCAAAGGTGAAACCTCTTCACAAAGCTGCTGCTGCTCCCCTCTGTAGCTCTCCCTCAGGCCAGGTCTGTTTCCTGTGCTCCCAGTTCCCAACAGCCATTGCTCCCAGTTCTAGTAATTACAAGCAGCATCTAAAACACCACAGTATATCAGTGAATAGCCACACTGCAGCCCAAACCCCAGCCTTCCCGGCTAGCTAGGCAGTCACATGACCCCCAAGCCTTCCCAGACAGCCAGAGCATGATGGGAACGGACACTCTAGTCTTTCTGGGAAGGCAATGCCTTCCTTTGCCTATATTACCCACAGCCCATGTAGGGGGTTCTCACACATTTGGTTTTCAAAGCACCCAACATTTTTGTATTGACAACATTGAAGAAGCTGTCAGGAGAAGTGAGAGATTGGTAGCCAGGGCACGTTGTATTCATTTAGATGGAAATAGTGGGGCCGAGCAATGAAAGAGGGTAACTTTACCCTGTAACTGATCAACCCTGAACAACTTTGAACAATGATCAGGGTTTCTAGGGCCATGGCAAATATAGCAGTAAGATGTTTTGAGTTGTTATTAAATATCCAGCAAAGAAAGCAAAACAGTTAAAGCATTTGAAATGCAAAGTATTAAATTGTAAGTAAAAACATCCCTTATTTCCTTAAGCTGCTCTGTCTTTAGAAGGGAAAACCCTTTTGGGCAGTCTGAGAGGGTATAAAAGATGCAATAACTATCCTTCTGGGGGGAGGAAGGGGAGAAGAGAAAAAACACCAGGGCTGTGTCTAGACTGGCAAGTTTTTCTGCAAAAGCAACTGCTTTTGCGGAAAAACTTGCCAGCTGTCTACACTGGCCGCTTGAATTTCTGCAAGAACACTGACTTCCTACTGTCTGAAATCAGTGCTTCTTGCAGAAATACTATGCTGCTCCCGTTCGGGCAAAAGTCCTTTTGCACAAAGCTTTTGCGCAAAAGGGCCAGTATAGACACCTGAGATTTGTTTTGCGCAAAAAAGCCCCGATCGTGAAAATGGCGATCGGGGCTTTTTTGCGCAAAAGCGCGTCTAGATTGGCACGGATGCTTTTCCGCAAAAAGTGCTTTTGTGGAAAAGTGTCTGTGCCAATCTAGACGCTCTTTTCCGCAAATGCTTTTAACGGAAAACTTTTCCGTTAAAAGCATTTGCGGAAAATCATGCCAGTCTAGATGTAGCCTCGCTGAAATGACCTGGAGCTGCTGGTGTTGCTGATGTTAAAACTGGATTCCATTTCCTAAATGACAAAACATGACAAATGCACAAGAGGGGAAAGAAAAGACCAGCACAGAGAGGAAATGCCGCTTTTGCTTCTGCTGTTGACTTTTATTTGTAATGTTATTACTGCAAAAGCCACAGGCTCTGCACGCACCCAGTCGTATCAACCGCTCTGAGTAGGTCTGCACCGCCTGCAGTAGCGAGCCTCCCTGCGCAAGCTGTCAGACTTGGGTTAGTGGCATTTGTGCTAGTGCTCTGAAAATATCTGTGTAGACAGCGCTTTGAAGCTGCAGCCAGGGCTGGAGCGAGGGGTCAGAAGCCCAACCCCCAACCAATGTTCCCTTTAATCTCGTCCATCCGTGTGTGGATTTTTTCCATCCGCATGCAGAATAATTTTTTTATGTGCACGGAGGCCTATGCGAATGTGCACCACCAGGAGAAACAAAACGCTAGTTAGTGGTGGGCACTCTCCTAATCAGCTGGGCAGTATTTGAATCTTTCTTGAGTGGCTGCACAAACGCCCAGTTTACAGGGCACGCTGCCCCTGTGCACTGCCACTTCAAAGTGCTGTCTACAGAGTGATCTTTAGAGAGCTGCACAAGCCCCGCACGTTGGAATCTGCCCGGCCGGGCTTGAAGACTTGCTCCAAAATGCTGTGTAGATGGATCTTCTGAGACCTAGCCAACTTGTAGCATTGTTGGGCTGCTTAGAGCATTGCTTTTAACTACTTCATGGGTCCTAGCTGGGGGCTGGGATTCTACTGGCGATGTCATCTGTCTGCACAGTCTGCTCAGGACTCTGCTCAGGGCCAGGACAATGAAGCCTGAGTGTGAAGGCGGCTCCCATGGGCCCCTAGGAGATGGTCGGGTTGGCAGCCATGATGGTGAAACATGTTCCTTGGCTTTTCCCCTTCTTTCAGGCAGCAGCTGTTGCGTTCCTGTCTACCTCCGCCCACTGTCTTTTTCTGTAAGGAGCCGGTGCTGGGGTGTGCACAGAAGAGGGTTCGCTGAGAGGCCAGTTAGATGACCTGCTGCTCCCTGCCAGAAGAAGGGCAGGGCTAATTATGCATGAAGCCCCGCTGGGGACGGGCTGGGAATCTGGGACACCGAAATAGAACGGATCCCGGTGCACGCTGGGGTTGCTGGAGACAAGGCAAAATTGCAAAAAATCTGTACACATTATTTTTTTAAAATGACCGAGATCCTCAGGGCCGTCCCTAGGAGTGAGTGGCCCTGCTCCACCCCCGCCCTCACTCCACCCCTTTGCCCAAACTTTGCCTCTGCTCCATCCCCTCCTGCACCCATTGCACCCCTTTTCCCACGCCCCCTCCCCACTAAGCATGTTAACTAGTGGTTAATTGACTAGTTGAGTAGTCAATGCAGTTTCCATCAACTAGTCGATAGGCATTTCTGCATTCCTCCCTTGAAATGTACAAGAGCCGCCTTTCTTGTACATTTCATGGGAGGAATGCGGAACGCCGCGTGCAGCCCGGGGCCAGTGGGCAGCCCTGCTGACTCCAGGCTGCATGCGGGGGCCAGCTTTGAAATGCACAGAGTCCCCAGCGGGAACTCCCATATGGAGCCTGTGGTCAGCGCAGGACTCAGCACCCCCAGTTGACCCCAGGCTCCACGGTGCTGTCCCTTTGAAATGCCGAGGCGGTGTTTTAAAGGGGCAGTGCCGCACAGCTGAGCTGGAGAGCAGCTGCGTGGAGGCTGCCCCTTTGAAATGCCGCCTTGTGGTTTCAAAGTGGCAGCGCCGCACAGCTGATCCCTGGCTCAGCTGTGTGGTGCTGCCGCTTTGAAGTACCCCTTCTCCCCCTCCCCCCCTGAGGCCTCTATCTGATAGAGGCAGCGGAGTGGGGCGGAATCGATTAGTCAACTAGTCAAATGACTATCTGATAAGCATTTGCTTATCGGATAGTCGACTAGTCCTTTACATCCTTACTCCTCACGTGATGTGAGCCAGGGATTACCTGGGGGGCCTGATGCAAGGCAGCAGTAGGGGTTGAACATCTTTCTCTCTGAACCTCACAGCCCTGAAAAAGCAGAGATCTTCGTCCCTCGCTTTCTACCTACAAAACGGTGCCTGGCCAACCCAGTCCCCTCCCCCACCACATCCCTGTCCTAAGCCCCCACCTCCATCTCTGCCTCTTCCTGCCCCTTTCCCCCACTGCCCTGCCTCTTCCCATCCTGACCTGCCCCACTCTACCCCCTCCCCACCTCTTCCTGCCCCCACCTCCTGCATGCTGACAAACAGCTGGTCACCAGAGGGCAGAAGATGCTGGGGGGGGGGGGGGAGGGGACTGGGTTATGTCAAACTCATAGGCCTAAGTTCAATGTGTTGGTATTTCTGCTGAGTTATAGTCCATACCTCAGTTTAGAATCTGCTGTCTGTACGAAGGTGCTCTGCAGTCAAAGCTCTTAAAACTGAATTGTGGGTTGCATTAATGGTCACATTTCATGCATACTGGCTGGTGGCTCTATCGATCTCAAACTGCTGACCCCCTCAATACATAAAACTTAGTATAGGTTGAACCTCTCGAACCCAGAACTCTCTTGTCCAGAAACATCCATCATGCGGAATGATTTTAGTTAGCGGGATGTCCACTTTTCATGGGTGTGGCCAAATTTCCCACAGTCCCATAACATTTGTTTACAGCAGGGGTGGGCAATGATTTTTGCCCGGGGGCCACTTCAAAAATTTTTGAAGTAGGCCCAGGCCACCCCTGTGCCTAAACAGGAAGGGGCGGGGCTCCCCCACCCCTGAGACTATGATTGGTCTGGGGGTGGGGAAGCCCCTTTCCCCCCCCCCCTTCCCACTAGGCACCCATGGCCTGGAAGATGCTTGGCACGCTCCCCCACCCCCAGGCCAATCAGGGCTTGGGGGCGGGGGAGCGCGCAAAGCCTCCTCCGTTCTCCCCCCCGCCCTGTGGGCAGTGCATGGCGCTTCAAAGCACCACGTGCTCCAGGCAGGGCGGGAGGAGGCTTTGAGTGCCCCCAGGCCAATTAAGACCTGGGGGCGGGGGAACAGCAGGGCCTCTGCGGACCGGATCCACCCACTTGGTGGGCCGGATCCAGCCTAAGGAGGCCCTTTTGCCCACCCCTGGTTTACAGCCACCTGTCCTGGCTCTCAGTGTTCTGTGCTATTATTTAGCTCTAATTGACCCCTAAATGTCCTCTAGCAGTCAGCATTGCAAGTGTTGGTCATGCGGCTAGACAGTATTGACCTCCCATAGTCCAGAAACTTCTCTCGTTCGGAACCGGTCGGGTCCCGAGGGTGCTGGACTACAGAGGTTCAACCTGTAGTTACAGACATGCATGTCAGATAGTACATACATTGGCAGCTTCATTCATTCAGTCCGTTAACATTAAATTAGCTTTTTCAGTAAATGGATGTTTCTTCATGGAAACACACACCGCTTGGAACACAAGGAACTGAACACCAATTGCATCATCTGGATAAAAGTTGCCTTTGGTTTCACTATCATTCATCATGACATTTTAACTTAATTTGCATGATGATAATTGTATAGACTTCTGCTTTTGCACTTTCTGGTAACTTCATGGCTTTGAGTATTAGTGTGAGTAATTGGCCACAAGAAGCCAGTGTAGAGAGCATAACATGTTGCTGATTTTGCTTTTTTACTGACTGTCTGCTGCAGATGATTGTGTGGCTTGGAAAAGAGTGTTGAGAAGCCGGTAAATGGTGACCTGATGGATAGCAGGAATCATAATTGTGCATCACCTGGAAACAACATCTCTTTACGATGTTCATAAAAACCAAAAAGGTTTGATCATTTAAGAGATAACAAAGGCAGCTGCTACTCCACCGGCGGCTGAGAGTAATTTAAAAAATAAAAGCTGGAAAACACATAAAGGCTGATCAAATAGGTCTGCTGAAGTGTGTGATTTGACATTTATGCCTCTTTTTAAGTGTCAGAGTTTCCTTAGACAGAGTGCCTGCCTCACCCTGGTAGTTAGAAGCATTAACAATGCGGTGTGAGGGTGGGGGAAGGAAGGGACATACATTTTCATATTTGAGAGGAAACAGGCACTGAGAGGACTGAGTGATGGGTCACAACCCATGAGGCATGTGACCCTCCATTAAATGTTCATTAGAAAAAGATTCTAGTGGGATCATGCCCTCAGGTTGTGACCAGCCAAGCGTTTGTTCTGATGATGTAATACTTCAACCTGCTGGTTCCCTCCTGTCTGATAACCAGACTACTTCCAGGGAGTTTTAGGAGCAGAGACCAGCCCACAATATTCAGTTCAACACTTAGTTCCTCTTTCTATCTTGCCTTTGGACTCTGGGGCTACATCTACACTGCCCAGTTATTTCGGGATAAGCTATTCGGGTATGTCTACACAGCAAAGTTATTTCAAAATAACAGCTGTGATTTTGAAATAACTTTACCAGCATCTACACAGCCAAACCGCTATTTCGAAATTAAATTGAAATAGCGGAGGGCTTATTTTGAAATTGGTAAACCTCATTCCACAAGGAATAGCGTCAATTTTGAAATTGCTATTTCAAGCGCATTGTAGATGCTTATTTCCAGCGTGCCTTGGTGGCCACTCTGGGCACAACCAAGAAAACTCTTCTCCCTCCCCTGCTCCCCGGAGTCCTTAAAGGGGTAGACTCTGGCCACAGTGCCTGGGCCAGCTCCAAGCCTACCAGCCCAGAGACAGCAGTCACTGCACCTGACCCAGTGGCCCCAGCATGAGCCAGGCAGCCAGTGCCAGCCAGCCCTCCACCGCTCCCCAGGACCAGTTTGCCAGCTCCTAGGAGCCTGCCAGGGGCCGGAAAAGACGGGCGTCTTCCTGGTTCAGTGCAGAGATCAGGGACCTAATTCAGGTTTGGGGGGATACCTCCAACATCAATGATCTCCGCCCTAAATGGAGGAACGCAACTGTCTACAGGCGGATGGCTGCCAGCCTGGCCACCAAAGGCCACATGCGACCCCAGGACCAGGTTTGCATGCAAATAAAAGAGCTGTGGCATGTGTATGCCACGGCCACAGGGGGCAGCTCCCAACCAGGGGCAGACCCAGACCCCTACTCCTATTTTATTGCCATGGACCACATCCTGGGGGAAAGGATGGTCCGTGTCCCCCAGGTGGTCATCGACCCTGGGGCAGAGCTTGCTGCCTCCTCAGCTACCGCTCCTCCTCCCAATCCTTCTCCTCCTCCCCCTTCTTCCTCCCCACCCTCCCCAACCCCCCAGGGATGCAGAGGCCCCTGCACCCGTGGTGCTGGGAGACAGCTGGGCCGGCGAGACCCCCAACCCTGAGCCATGAGCTTCTCCCCCCCTTCCTCCCCTTGCCTCCCCCTGCCAGCTCCCTCCTCCCAGGTTTACCCCTTCCTTCTCCCACCCTCTCTCCTCCCCTCTCTCACCTTCTTTCTCCAGTCTCACCTCAGTTTCATTCCCCCTCCCCACCCGTTTTGTTCAATAAAGAGGCTGTGTTGTAATGAACACATGTGTCTTTTATTGTATAGCAGGCAGAGGGGTTAGGGAGGGGTAAGTGGAAGGATGTGAGGGAGGAATGAGGCACAAGCCCCCAGTGGGGCAGATGAGGGAGCAGGAGCAGCCTGAGGCCAGCTGCAGCAGCTGGTGCCCCAGGCGGAAGGTGCGATTGGCACCCCCACCTGCACGGCGGTCAATGGCCGTGATGTCATCATCGGGCACCCAGGCGCCCCATGACATCATCATCGGGTGCCAAGTCTGCCTAGGCTCATGGGCCACCCCTGCCAGGGAGACTGTTACTGCCTGCAGAACGTGCTGCCAGGCTCACAGCAACACATCCAGGAGAAGCACCAGAGTGCCCAGGGGTGGCTCCGGCTCCATGCTGCAGAGTACTGTGGTGTCCTGAGTGAGGGCAAAGAGCATGCAGAGAAAAAAATGCTTTGCTGTCCCTCAGCGAAGTAGGCAAACAAGCAAGGAAACCTTAGAACCGGCTGTCCAGGGGGTTCCCTTTAAGCACAGGCCTCAGATAGCCTCAGGCAGCAGCCACACAAGGTAACTCCCAACCTGATGCCCTGCCAAAACTGGTTCCGGCTGGCCTTAAATGTGATTCAGTGTCCTATCAGTGTGGATGCGCTATTTCAAAATAGCAAAACGCTATTTTGAAATGCATTTTGTGTCTAGACACGTTATTTCGAAATAAGCTATTACCCCTCCCTAACCCTTTTGCCTGCTATACAATAACTATTTCGAAATAAGATATTTTGAAATAACACTGTTCTGTAGACATACCCTTCCAGAATAGTTATGCCAAAATTGTTTATTTTGAAATAGCACGTCTACACTGCAGGGAAGCCTTAAAATTAGTCTGAAGCAGGCTTCCCTAATGTAGATGTGTTATCACGATTTAGAGCCCCCAGAAGAAATAAGTTAGAATGGCCCTGGTGAGGGGCTATTTCAAAATAGCAGACACGGAGCAACTACACATGCCTTATTTTGAAATAGCTATTTTGGAATAGGAGTTATTCTTTATAGAATGAGATTTACAGAAGTCAGAATAAGGCGTCCGTTATTTCGAAATAATGGAATTGCTGTATAGATGCTGTTATTCCGAAATAACTTTGCTGTGTAGACATACTCTCAGAGTAGATCCACGGACCACTTTGAGAAACACTCACCTCACAAGTAGGTAATTTTACTCACCTAGTAGGTCTTTTTAGTGATTTGACTGCACTGAACACTGGTGAAAGGTGTTAGAATGTCAGCTCTGGAGGCTCTTGATCATCAGAAGAGGTATAGCAAGGCTGTAGCTATGTAAGTTTCTTCCACATTGCCTTAACTCTGCCCACAGGGGGTCAGAGCTAAGGCTAAGACGACAGCTCACTTGCCACATCCACTCAGTCCTTGGTCCCTGCTGAAGCTGCCAATTAGTGTTAGTTACAATGAAGGTTCTATAATGTAGATCCGTATCCTCTAGGCAATGAATTAAGACCACAATCTCATTTCACACTCTCTGACACCAGAGGATCATTTTTTCTTCACTTCACAGCTAATCTGACCAACACGTAACCTATAGCTTAATAGTGAAAGTCTCATATCACTTTACTGTTTTCCTGAGCAAACAGTCCTCGTTACTAAACACACTGAAGGCTATGACAGTACACTACACTATCATGTTAATTTAGGCCTCAAATTAGATTCGGTTTTCTTAACAAAAGAGTAAGTTAGTAAAACCTTAACAGAAACAAGTTTGTTAAATCTTCTTATATATTTTAGAAATCTGTCTCTGCCTGTGAGTTTGTTTGTTCAAGAACTCCTCCTAAACAGTAAGAGCTAGGACCACCAAATTTGGTAGGCAGCTTCTTCTTATCATAACTTAAAATAAGGTCAGGATTTGGTGGTGCCCGGACAATGTGCCTGGAATTCAATTGTTTCAAAATATGGAAAGAGAGAGTTCTGGTAGGAGAGGGGTATTCTCTGGAATGACCACGGGGGCCAGCAAGGGACCAGAGATAGGGACCTGGACAGCTCTAGGGCAGAGGTGGAGAAAGGGACAGATATCCACTATATATTTCAGAGAGTTGTCTGTATTTCTGTTTGTTTGTGTGTGTGTCTGTCCTCCAGCCGGGGGACACGCACCCCTCCCCTGGATGTGCCTGTTGCACCCACCATGGACAGGTGCTTCTCACCTGGCCCCAAGCTGCTATGATGAGAGAAGGCTGGGATTGCCCCCATCATCTGGGCAGTCTGTATACTGAATCCCTCATGCCCAGCCCCCCCCCCCCCCAGAACAATGATTTAAATGAAGAAAAATAAAACATACCTGAGTGAAGGACCCAAGCAACGCCAGGTATATCTTCTCGTTAGAGAGAAAATTCAGCCAAAACCAGATTTTTGTGTGAAGTGGAATGTTTCTGTGCGGGGTTTGCAACTCACGTGCTAGGGCATTTCTCTCTGTGTGTGCCCAATGCCAAGGTATCCAATATTGCCCCCCCCCCACACACTCAAAAATCATGAATCAGGCCTCAAAGTCACAAGATGGATGTAAAAATCATGCCATTTTAAAAACAGCATAAATGTTGAATTTCTTTTCTTCATTCTCTGGTTTGAGCCTTCAGCTTACAGCTGGGTCATATTTTCATGCTTTTCTCCACTGCTATGAAGGATAAAAACTTAACTAAAAAGCAATCTGAGAATCTGATAAACTCACCTGACTCCAACAGCTAGGACTTTATACCATACAGCTGTAGACTGAGTAACACTGAATATGGGAGCACCACTTGAACCAGGAAGGAAAATGTGACCCGTGTATTTCTTTTGTCCAAGGTGAACAAAATAAATAGCATATGTGGTGAGAAGTAAATTTCAGGAAAGTTTTTCATTTTAATAATTGCTAATGGCCCAGGAAAAGTTTTATAAGTACCATTTTAAAGCTGAAAGGGTTCCTTTAGCTTTGGTGAACTTTGCTGCTAGCTGGGTGTACTTATTTTTGGCAGACTCACTGACTTTATCTCAGAGATAATCAAATAATGCAAGGTAGAGATAAGACAGACTGAGATGAAAATCTGACTTTACACAGTTCTCGTCTGTCCTTAGCCGAATGAAACAGATACTCTCCCCTATACTTGGATCATGAGCCTTCGTGAGTTTGCAAAACATGTACATGCCATTGTTTAGTTCTGGGGTAGCAGTTATATAGCTCTGGTAGGCTATTAAAGATTACCAGAAAGTAACCAACTAATATGTTTAAAGCACCGGTTTTAATTTTAACAAGGCAAGGGAAGCAAATTCACACAACACATGTAAGGCTCAGATTTTGAAAGGCTCCTGACTTTCATTTTTATCAGTGGAACCTAAATATATTGGAGGATCTGGACCTAAAGGAGCATCCACACCACCAACCCCGTTATTTTGAAATAATGGGTTGGTTATTTTGAATAATAACTCCTGCTTTCCACGAAGAATAACGCTTATTTGGAAATAGTTATTTTGAAATAGCACTAGTGTGAATGCTCCACTGCTGCTATTTCGAAATAACTACCCCCCAGAGTCATTCAAAGTAATTACTCTCCAGTGCTTCCTGGGACTATAAGTTAAGGTAGTGCCTCCACATGAAAGGAGCCTGCCTCAGACTAATTTTGAGGCTTCTCTGTAGTGTGGACATGCTATTTTGAAATAGTTATTTCAGGAGTTATTATTTTGAAATAATTTCCTAGTGTAGACATGGCCTGAGAAAGCTGCTAACCTGCTGCTCCAGTTTGTTTATTTACTGGCTCTGCAGCCAGAGCCTCACGACTCCCATTGACTCCGGTTTGCTGTTTGCAGCCAAGGAGAGCCGTGGGAAGCAGAGGCCTGGGTCATGTTGCTTCCCTTGGCTGCAAACAGTGAACCACTGCCCATGGGAGCTGCGAGGCACCATGGCTACGAACTAGTAAATAAACAAACCAGAGTGGCCCGTTAGCAGCTTTCCCAGAGTAGATCCACGGACCACTTTGAGAAAACACTGTACTAAATCGTAAGCCTCACCTTCTACATACAGACCCACATGTGGGAAATGAAAATCATTTTGCTTCACTGATAATGAACAGAAAACAAAAACAAAGTTAGCAAAAGCTGAGATGGCCTGAATTTGTATATTAAAAAAAATGAAATTAAACAAATACGTAAGCAAACAAAAAAGTAACAACTTCCTGTCCTGCACTGGCTTTTTTCTATTTCTGATGGAATTTGACCTGCTTATTAATTATTTCCAGCTGAGAAAATAGTTCCAGTCTGCTCCTTTGGGATTGGCTCTGTGATCTGGGAGCAAAAAAAAAAAAAAAAAAGCAGCATTGATATTTGAATGCATGAAACATTGATGGTGTTGTCTCATTTTGCAGCAGCAATCAAGGCTCTGTTTAGAGCCTGATCCTGCAGTTACTCACACAAGCAGGTCTATCGAGATCAAGAGGGCTGTGTACATCTGTGAGGGAAATCAATGGGGTAGGGGCACGGGACGGGGGGGCAGGTCTGGGCTATCGGTATGTGAGCCACACACTTGGGCTACGTCTACACTGCCATGTTTTTGCGGAAGAGGAAATGCAAATGGAGCACTAATTAGCATATCGCACACTCTCATTTGCATATTCTCTTCCGATCCTTTTTTGCGGAAGAGGTTTTTGCGTAAAACAACGCACTGTAGACAGGGCCATTTTGTGAGGAATAAGGGTTCTTGTGGAAAAGGGGCACTTAGACCACTTACAGTGAGAGATAAGAATAAGGGAGCTTTATGGACTAAATTAAGACCTAGTTGCCTGTATAGCTCAAGCTGCAGCAGCTCCTACATTAAGCTTCAAAGGTCCCAGGTTCAAATCTGCCTGGTGGCAGTTACAGGCACACAGTGGCTCTTTTGCACATTCACTTGTAATTCACCTGCATGTTTGTTTTAACATGTGTATGGCTCAATAACCAACTGCCTCCCTCCCACCTCAGCTATTTCAAGGGCCTCTTTTTCATAAAAAACATAAAATTTGCTATTTTGGATTAGTTCACTGGGCCATAAAGTCCAGTCTCCTGCCTCTGGTAAGGAAAGCTCTCAGGGGCTGCAGTTTGGGCACTTTCCAAAGATTTATCTCCCTACTCTCTCTCCCCTTGTTATCTAGCTGCCAAACAAATATATGATGAATAAGGAATCTGGTGTCTATGTTTTCCGTCTCCATTTCCCTATGCTGCAGGGCTGCTTGCATGATATATTCAGGGCTCTGTTGATTCTCTGAGCCAGTTGAAGGGCGGTGTTCTAGGGGAAAAGTTTCCTGAGGTGTGTCTTGCACTTTGATCTGAGCACAACCAGACTTGGGATGATTCAGATCCCCAGCAGGAGAGGACCGAAATCTGGCTTTTTTCCCACAGCAGCATTCCTGGGCTGCATATTTCCCTGGTGGGTGAGGCCGTTTACCAAGAAGGTCCCAAAGCAGGGGGGACGCAGGGATAAAATGTTCCTCCTGACTCCTGTGAGGAGGCATTTATAAGCCAGAGCCAGAAACCAGATTAGCCTAATTTTAACCTGCAGAACTACAAAATGATTAGGACACCATGGGTGCCCCTCTGTGCACATCAGTCTCATGCTACTGTGGGTGAAAGGCTGTCTCCTTTAATTTGTTTTAATGTGAACATCCGTCGATTCTGAGTGACCCCTGGTGCACTGGGATAGTCTATGACAAAAAGCCTTTGGTCAGTTTTCACTTGCCCTTTCATAAGCTTCAGTATTTTCATCATGTTCCCCTCATTCTTCCCTTTTTCAGCCTCCGGCCCAGGTCCCCGGCCTCCTTGATGCCAGAATACCTTGGTGAATCTGGGCCGTATGGCAACTGTCGTATGGCAAGTATGGGCAGCGGGTACGAGAGGCAGGGGAAGGCAATGTCTTTCCAAACCGGCCTGGCTGTCCCTGCCCACACTCTGCCCCTAAGCCCCTCCCATTCAGCGCAGATCCCCGCCGCCCCCGCCTGTCTGCTCTCCCTGTGCTGAGGGATGGAGGGACCGGGGGTGGCTGTGGGCTGCCTGTGCTCAGGAGGGCAGGGCTGCAGTCTGCCCCCGCTCAAGGACTGGGGGGGGGGGGGAAGGGGAGGATTGCCTGCATGCCTGCCCACCTTTGGGGGAGGGCTGGAGCTGCTGGTAGGGGGGAACAGGGAAGGCCGGGCCACAGGCCACCAAGACTCCGAAAGAGGGGGCTGGGTTTCAGGCCACCCGTGCTCTGGCGGCAGGAGATGCCGACCACCTGTGCTTGGTGGGGAGGGCTGCTCCTGCAGTGGGGATGCTTCGCTCCCATGGGGGCTATGGGCACCAAGGGCAGGGTCTCAGATGTAAGGGACAGGGCTGGGGGCTTGATTCCCTCAGCCCCAGGCTCACCCGCTGCCCATGATTACAAAGTATTTCAAAACCTCAGCCCCAGTTCTCAGGTCTCCTGCCCTGAGCACAGGGCAGTGGGGAGAGTGGGAATTACAGCAGCCCTGGGTCTGCTCTTGCTTATGCTGTAAGTGCAGCTGTAATTTAGGGCCCCAAGAAGAGGAGAACAGCCATAGTGCGGTACAGTCTATCTATGCCCCTGATATGCTCCCAGACCCATCACCCATATGCCAGGGACTGGAGCAAACACACTATGGAGCCTTGTCCCAGCTCGAGGCCAGCTGGCGAGGTTCCCTGCACAGGACTCTCAGTGGATTGTGACCATCCCCTTTAAGGCCCCTTCACATTGCCAGTCCGACAGAACAGGGCCCTGCTTTGAGAATCTGGTCCCTTGCTTTTTATCTCATGTCCTGGTCTGTGGGAACCGGGTTTTGCAATCGCTTGTTCTCATTCTCCTGATTTGCAGTCGCTCTCGGTGCCTTTCTCCAGACAGTACGTTCGGTGCTGTTAGACAGGGCACGGTGAGCAACAAAGCTCTCAACTGTTGCCTGGGTGGACACAGTGTACGAAAAGGATCAGGTTGCAGACTTGCCCCACGTAAAGGCAGCATGCAAGTGAGTGCCAGCATGGTGTTCCAATTGTGAAACTGTTTGCTAGAGGAAAGAATAGTAGGGTAATATTAAAAACGAGTATTTCTGTGGCACCTTAGGGTATGTCTACACTACAAAGTTAATTCGAACTAACGGACGTTAGTTCAAATTAACTTTGATAGGCGCTACACTAGCGCTCCGCTAGTTCGAACTTAATTCGAACTAACGGAGCGCTTAATTCGAACTAGGTAATCCTCATTCTACGAGGACTAAGCCTAGTTCGAATTAGCTAGTTCGAATTAAGGGCTGTGTAGCCACTTAATTCAAACTAGTGGAGGCTAGCCCTTCCCAGCTTTCCCTGGTGGCCACTCTGGGCACCACCAGGGAAACTCTTCTGCCCCTCTCCTGGCTCCGGAGCCCTTAAAGGGGCACGGACTGGCTACGGTGCCCGTGCCAGGTGCAAACCTGCCAGCACCCAGCCAGCAGACCCTGCACCTGGCATGGCTCAAGCCAGCCACCCACTGTCACCCAGCCCTCCGCTTCTTCCCGGGATCAGGCTGGCGGCTCCCGGGAGCCTGCCCAGATCCGCAAGAGGCAGGCGCCTGCCTGGTCTAGTGCAGACATCGTGGACCTCATCCATGACCTCCGCACTAGGCACAGGAAAATGGCCGTCTAGGGCAGGATAGCTGCCAGCCTGGCCACCCAGGAGCAGGTTTGCATGAAAATCAAGGTGGTCCACTAAGACCCCCGACCCTGAGCCCTGAGCTTAGAATGGCCGTACTGGGTCAGACCAAAGGTCCATCTAGCCCAGTAGCCTGTCTGCCAACAGTGGCCAACACTAGGGACCCTGGAGGGGATGGACCGAAACAATGACCAAGCCATTTGTCTCGTGCCATCCATCTCCAGCCTTCCACAAACAGAGGCCAGGGACACTATTTCTACCCCCTGGCTAATACCACTCCATGGACCCAACCTCCATGAATTTATTGAACTTCTCTTTAAACTCTGTTCCAGTTCTAGCCTTCACAGCCTCCTGCAGCAAGGAGTTCCACAGGTTGACTATTTGCTTTGTGAAGAAGAACTTTCTGTTATTAGTTTGAAGCCGGCTACCCGTTCATTTCATTTGGTGTCCCCTAGTCCTTCTATTATGGGAACTAATGAAGAACTTTTCTTTATGCACCCTCTCCACACCACTCATGCTTTTATAGACCTCTATCATATCCTCCCTCAGTCTCCTCTTTTCTAAGCTGAGAAGTCCCAGTCTCTTTAGCCTCTCTTCATATGGGACCTGTTCCAAACCCCTGATCATTTTAGTTGCCCTCCCCTCTCCCACCCTCTCTCTTCCCCTCTCCCACCTCCTTTTCCCAGTGTCCCCAAGTTCTGTTCAATAAAGAGAATTTCTATTTTTGAACACACGTGTCCTTTATTTTGTACATCAGGAAGGGGGGCTAGGGAGGGGTAAGTGGAAGGAGGTGAGGGAGGAATGGGGTACGAGCCCCAGATGGGGAGGACTGGGGTGGCTCTGCGGGCTCCTCGGGGTGGAAGCTCTCCTGCAGCCCCCCAATAATCCCCCCCCCCCGAATGGCAGCCTGCGGCAAGTGCAGCCAGGCTGATGGCCAAGTGCTGTGATGTGCTGAGTGTGGGCACTTAGGGCACTCCAAGCCAGGACTGCTTTGCAAGCGGGGCACCCCTGAGAACTGTCTGTTCGGGTTGGGAGTTGGGTCCCTTTAAGAACAGCCCTCGGCTAGCCTGAGACAGCAGCTCCACGCTCTAAGTCCTAATCTGATGCCCTGCCTACACTGCTTCCGGCCATCCTTAACCTCTGTTCAGGGTCCACTCAGTGTGGACATGCTAATTCGAATTAGCAAAACGCTAATTCGAGCTAGTTTTTAAGTCTGCATTTGCTAATTCGAATTAGCTTAGTTCGAATTAACTAATTCGAACTAAGTTAGTTCGAATTAGCGCTGTAGAGTAGACATACCCTTAGAGACTAACAAAGATAGATAGATATATAGGGTCATGAGCTTTCGTGGGCAAATCTGCTTCCTCAGATGGGCTGGAGAGAAATAAAGAGAAACACAGAGGCTACATCTAGACTGGCATGATTTTCCGGAAATGCTTTTAACGGAAAAGTTTTCCGTTAAAAGCATTTTCGGAAAAGAGCATCTAGATTGGCACGGACGCTTTTCCGCAAAAGCACTTTTTGCGGAAAATCATCCCTGGCCAATCTAGACGCACTTTTGCGCAAAACACATCTCAGCTGTCTACACTGGCCCTTCTGCGCAAAAGTTTTGCGCAAAAGGCACTTTTGCCCGAATGGGAGCAGCATAGTATTTCTACAAGAAGCACTGATTTCTTACAGTAGGAAGTCAGTGCTTTTGGGTACATCTAGACTACAGGGTTTTGTCGACAGATACTGTCGACAAAACTTCTGTCGACATAGAGCGTCTAGACACATTCAGTTCTGTCAACAAAGCAAGCTGCTTTGTCGACAAAACCCTGTAGTCTAGACGCAACCCTACAGGCAATAACACCTTCTGTCGACAGAACTCTGTCAACAGAAGGTGTTATGCCTCGTAAAATGAGGTTTACCAGCGTCGACAAAACTGCTGAGTTCTGTCGACGTTATGTCGACAGAACTCAGCGGTAGTGTAGACGCAGGTATAGTTTTGTCGACAAAAGTCCACTGTTGTCGACAAAACTCAGTAGTCTAGACACAGCCTTTGTGGAAATTCAAGCGGCCAGTGTAGACAGCTGGCAAGTTTTTCCAGAAAAGCGGCTGATTTTCCGGAAAAACTGGCCAGTCTAGACACAGCCCCAAAGTTTATAACAGAAAAAGAAGGGGGGACAGTACCTGTCAATTGTAGGACTAGAGCTAATGAGAATAATTAAGTGGGCTGGAAGTGTCCCATACCTAGCTTTTGATATAAAAATGAGGTGTTAAATGCAGGGAAGGTTGGCTTTGGAAGGGTAATATTGATCCTCAGTTTGGCAGAGATGTTGCTAAAGCTATTTGCAGGGGACTGCTGGTTTGGGTACTTGCCAGCTGCTAAGCCACATGAGACTGGCTTCTCAGAAAGAAAGGAAGGAAAATCCTCCTTGATTTTGACATCAGCAGCAGCCCCAGCTCACACAGATGAACTGGGATTTGTATAGAATGTTATCTCAGTCATAAAGGGCCAAGATTGGTGTTTATAGCAACGCTTTCATTGATGAGGCTGTGGGAAGAATGTGCTCTTGCATCCTTTGATAAGGGATGTAGCATTCTGTATAGGACTTGCAGGGAAAAAGAGAAGTTGCAACATCTCTGAGGCTACGTCTACACTGGCATGATTTTTCGGAAATGCTTTTAACGGAAAAGTTTTCCGTTAAAAGCTTTTTCGGAAAAGCATATCTAGATTGGCAGGATGCTTTTCCGCAAAAGCACTTTTTGCGTAAAAGCGTTTGTGGCAAATCTAGACGTGGTTTTCCGCAAAAAAGCCCTGATCGCCATTTTCGAGATTGGGGTTTTTTTTGCGGAAAACACTACTGTGTTGTCTACACGGGCTCTTTTGCGCAAAAGTCTTTCGGAAAAAGACTTTTGCCCGAACGGGAGCAGCATAGTATTTCTGCAAGAACACTGATGATCTAACATGAGATCGTCAGTGTTCTTGCGGAAATTCAAGTGGCCAGTGTAGACAGCTGGCAAGTTTTTCCAGTCACAGCCTGAATGTTTGGCCATTTCTAGTCGGGATATTTAGAGGAAACATTTATACCAGTGGCGCTCAGCTTGTTCCATGGGAGGGCCACATAAGCCTAAGCACAACCTGGCGTGGGCCAAACAGCTTCAGCATGTTTTAATAAGATTTAAAGTCATTGGTGTTGATTTATATTCTAAGTTCAGCTTGTGCATGTATGTAGATTGGGTGTTTCTATGTGCAGTATTGTCTGTTTACACACTTGTCAAAACGAAAATGATGTAAACATGATGACACAACACTAATGAGTCAAATATTTAACACGTGGTTGATGGAGGCTGACATCATGGGCCGATCAGAGATAAGAGCTGCCTTTTGAGGCTAAAAGAGATATGATAGGTAGAATGAGAATAGGCCATGAGGGGCCATGAAAGTAAAGAGAAGTTGCTTATGTTTGATGTGATAGAGAAGAGGAAATCAATGGAGGGCTGCAAAGAGAGGGGTGATGTTGTGAGTAGCCTGTTTGCTTACCTGCTGGAAGCAGAAGGAAATTATTTGGGAAGATACAGATTCTGTTGCTATTAGTGGAAATGTGCGGTGTGGATAGTAGGATACCATGAATAGGTGTCTTATAACTTGATATTAATTTGATTTCTACAGTTTGCGATGGAAGAATCACATTTAATGGTCTTAATGAATTTCTAAAGCAGTTTTTGTTTTATATATACGTGTGTGTGTATAGTCAAATATGAAGTATGACATACTGTATTACGAGTTTAGCTGTCCGTAGGACTGTGGGAAGCTTGTTAGAGCAGGGAATGTCTTTTTGTCCTGAGTGTTTACAGCTCCTAGCACAATGGGGAACTGGTCCATGGCTGGGGTTTCTAGGAACTATGGTAACACAAAACAACCAATAATGGTATCACTGTATTTTCAGTCCTTTCTTTTGGCAATGTTTGTCCCTTGGGCTGAAATTTTCCATGTTTGGTTTCTGCCTAAGGTGATTTTGTTGTCTTGAAAGTTTGTATCAAAACTATTTAGCCATTTTTCAGCACGAGGGAAGTAAGAAAAAAATACATTTTCCCTATATATGTAAGTTCTTGCAACTTCTTTTTAAAAAAACGACTGCACCAGGCACACGATCTACGATTGTTTGCGCAGCACCATGGCGTCTCAATTTTAGGGGGCTGGAAAATTTAAATTTGGCAAGGTAACCATTGCTGATTCAGAAATGCTTTTGAATGGTTTGATGTAAAGCTACTGAACTTTGGCCATGTTCTAAAGCTTTGAACTTTGCAATTGAGTAGTGCTTTTTTAATGATGGTAGTGATGTTTTGGGCAAGCTGCATTTTGAGAAGGCAGAACAGCTCATGTGTGCATGGCTACAAGCCCTTATACAGGAATTTCTGCGGGGTGTGTGCGCACTTTTTTTTGGAAAGGTGGACCGCAAGGGTGTGAATGCACCCCCATAGTCCCCCAACTAAGCAGGGAAATCAGTCCCAGCCTTACCTCCGGCTGGTTGGAGCATGGGGGAGGGAGGCTTGGGCAGTGTGCTGTTTCTGCCTTCCCCTGGCCTGCTGAAGCTTACTTGGTGGTGGTGGTGGTGGTGGTGGTGGGGGGGAGTGGTGGTTGCTTTCACGCCCTTTGCCCCTCCCTGCGTACAGGCCTGGGCTAACAGAGCTGCATGGTGAACACACTCATTTCTTACACCACGCAAGTCAGGATTCCTTAGCACAATCCCCAGTGCCCCTGCATTTCTTTCCGACACTGGGGAGGTTTGCTAACTGGTTCAGATAATCTGGTTTTAAAATCAGGTGGAGTTCCATTGTGGGATTGTTTAAGCTGGCATCACTTGTTTTTCAGATCACAAGGTGAGCAAAACCGGTTCAAGTAAAAATGAGCCAACAAGTACTGCTGCAAAAAACGCAAACGTCATTCTGAGTTGTATTAAAAGGAGTGTTGCAAGCAAGACACGAGAAATCATTCTTCTCCTCTACTCTGTGCTGATTAGGCTTCATCTGGGCTGTGTCTAGATTGGCATGATTTTCTGGAAATGCTTTTAACGGAAAAGTTTTCCGTTAAAAGCATTTTCGGAACAAAGCATCTAGATTGGCACGGATGCTTTTCCGCAAAAGCACTTTTTACGGAAAAGCGTCCATGCCAATCTACACGCGCTTTTCCGCAGAAAAGCCCTGATCGCCATTTTCGCGATGGGGGCTTTTTTGCAGAAAACAAATCTGAGCTGTCTACACTGGCCCTTTTGCACAAAAGCTTTGCGCAAAAGGAACTTTTGCCTGAACGGGAGCAGCATAGTTTTTCCATAAGAAGCACTGATTTCTTACAGTAGGAAGTCAGTGCTTTTGCGGAAATTCAAGTGGCCAGTGTAGACAGCTGGCAAGTTTTTCTGGAAAAGCAGCTGGAGCCTTTCAGAGGCTCCAAGGTGACCACTGCCCTAGGCGGAAGAATGGCCTTACCGAGGGTTTAGAATCTGCAAGTTAAAATGTTTCTGCAACATAGATGCCTTAGAACTGGCATCCTCCTACAGGTGGCCTACATCTAGACTGACATGATTTTCCGGAAATGCTTTTAACAGAAAAGTTTTCCATTAAAAGCATTTGTGGAAAAGAGCGTCTAGATTGGCATGGAAATTGGCGGAAATTCAAGTGGCCAGTGTAGACAGCTGGCAAGTTTTTCTGGAAAAGCGGCTGCTTTTGCGGAAAAACTGGTCAGTCTAGACACAGCCGTGCTGGGAAAACTTGTGGCTAAAAGGTTTTAAGGAGCCAACCTCACAGATGGCTCATGGTCCAAAGGAGCTCAAGAGCGGGTGAGTGACCAAGGAGATGTGTGTGTGTGAACTGCATTACCACTGGCTCTGCCTCAGCCACAGCTGGAGCACTCCAGTAACCCATCCCCCTGTCCGGACAGCAGAATGGGCAAGGCTCACGAGCTACCCTGCAGTAAAGCCCCAGCTGCTGGATGCACGAGGCGGGGTGAGAACACCTGCCCCTGCTGGAAACAGCCTGTCCCAGGCCTGGCCGCGGTGGAGAAAAGCACCGGGCTACGGCCCCTCTAGAAACCTGGGGGATTTTGCAAAGCCAGGCGCGAGACCCATGAATGGGCTCAGGTGGGCGGGG
Source organism: Pelodiscus sinensis (assembly GCF_049634645.1). Classification (NCBI taxonomy): domain Eukaryota; kingdom Metazoa; phylum Chordata; order Testudines; family Trionychidae; genus Pelodiscus; species Pelodiscus sinensis. The sequence goes on along the minus strand of NC_134712.1, from coordinate 251,448,453 downwards.
CCACGTGGGGCGCAGGACCTGGCCCGCGTTCCGCAGAGTCACTACAGCTCAGCGCTTTCTTGCCCGCGCGCCACCCTCAGCCGAGCGCGCCCCCTCCTTTGACCAAATAAGGAGCTGGGCGAAGAGGCCAATGGGGAGACGTACTGGCCCCGCTTCCTGTGACGTCAGCAGCCTCCCCTTGGATTGGCTGACCACGGCGGAGGCGGAGTCTGATTGCCTACGCACAGGCCTCGGGTCCAGAGGCATGCCGGGAGCTGTCGTTCGGGATGGGCTCAGTGCGCCTGCGGCGCGGGGCGGGCAGAGCCGTCAGCCAATAAGAGCCGGGGGCGGGGCGCGCGCTAGCCCTAGAAGCCGGCCGGCCGGCTTGGGAGTGAGTGGCAGTTCGTGACGTGCGTAGCTCAGCGCTCGAGCCCCTGAGGTGAGCGCGGTGGCTGTGAGGAGAGGGGGGCGGGCGAGTCGGGAGGTGGCTGCGGCGGGAGGGGGGGGGGTGTCCGGCAGGGAGCGCGGCCTGAGGTGGCTGCGTCCGCCGAAGGTCGCGGAGCTGGTCGGGGAGGCTGGGGCCGCTGCAAGGACACGCGGGGCGGGGGGAGCTGGGCCGAGGCCGTAGGGGGAGCGGTAACGGGAAGGGCTGCAATAAGGGGGCCGGGATAACGGGAAGGGGGAGGGATAAGGCGGTGACGGTGATGTCACGGGGGTGACGTAAGGAGGGGCCGGGATAACGGGGAAGTGACGTAACGGCGCAGAGACCCTGGTCACGGGGGGAGGATGGGGGGGGGGGTGTCGGTGCTCGTGCCCGGATGCGGGTGGCTCCCATGAAGCGGTAACATTGTAGCGAACAGATAGTGACCCCCCCCCCCGCACGTGTCTCCTTGCGCAAGGGGGGGCCCCGCTCCAGAGACAGTGGCCGAGGGGGGGTGACACACACGCGCCCCCAGCGCTCTCCCCCCGCACAGCATTCCCCGGGGTTCCCTTACTGCTGAGCTCCCCAGCCCCTGTCTCCTCTCCCAGAGCCACTTGGATGACCTCTCTCTGAGTTGAAGGTCGTATCTAAAAGAAATGTGGCCTCTCCTATTTGACTAAAAATGCTACAGGTCTCTCTGGCGGAGAGAACATGAGTGTGATTAGTTTTGACTCCCCCTTCCCCGTTTATCAAAATATCCGGGGCTATTTTGTATGGGTGCTACTAGGGCTCATTTTATAGTTAACGACTTGAAATTGTTACTCTCCACCAAGAAGATTGTCCTAGCTTCTAAATACTGACAATCAGATTAGACCTGGATATGGTCATAGTATTGTGCTTTCTCTCCCTGCACACCATCTACATGATAAAGTGGTTTAAACTTAGTTGCAAAAATATAAATAAGCCCATTTTTTTTCAAATTCAGGTGTATGCATCCATATTTAAACACCAAAGCTTGAAAATTATAGTTTGTCATATGCATATACATTAGTTTGCTAAGTGACACAGCTCTTTACAAATTAAATCCATGGAGCATTTATTCTCAAGAGTCCATTTACACTGCGCTGTCTGACCTCATGAAAAGCAGGCATACTGAAATTGACATCAGCAGGCTTAAAGTAAAAAGAATGGGCTTGGTAGTGTGGACTCATTGTTTAGAAAATCGACCTTATGTGGCTAAATTCGACCTAAACTACTAGTGTAGTCCAGGCCTGATACGCTTAGTGAGGCACACTCTCTTTATGCCAGGCACATTACTAGGAAAACAATAAATACAGCTCAATCAACCTAGGTAAGAGGTCTGTAATAGTCACTGAACTGACCATCTAAAGTCAGCTGCTCTTTTTGGCGGGGAGGGGGGGCATTCCTGAATTACAGGAAAAACAGGATTAATGACAGAGTCTAAAGAAGAAAGTAGTCTGTAGTGAAATGGATGCTGTTTTAAAAATCTTTCCCTATGAATGAGCTTGCTGGCAATATTGAAATTTTGTCTAGTCACTAGGGGCTGAACAATGGTGTTCTGCTCTAAGAAGCTGTTCCCTTCTACCACTCTCTCTTGATAGTAAAAACTTTCAATTTGAACTTTTTAATTGTAGATGAAATAGTGTTGCATGAGAAGTATTCACTGATGTGGGAATGATAATTCCAAAAAAGCTAATATATCTCACATGCAAGCTATGGTGTGTCTATCAAACAATTCTTCAAGGTCTGATATCATTACTCAACCCAGTACCAATGTTCCTTTTATTTTTTCCCATCCATATGTGAAATAAATTTTATGTGCACCAAAGCATGTGTGGATGATGTGTATCACCAATAGGAGCATATGATGCTGGCTGTGGTTGCTTTGCAAATCAGCTGGGCAGCACCTGAATCTCTGGCGGGGTGGTGCCCAACTGCTCTTCTTACAGGAAACACTGTTGGGTACCTATTCTATAAATATTAGGCTTCTGGCTGTTCAGCAAAAATCTGAATTTACATACTTTAAACTCAAAGTGGAGTATACTGGAGGTGAAATTTTCCCTACTCCTCAAATATGCAACTGTTTGACCTTCTATAGTGGCTTGCTGTTGTTCAAGACAAAATACTTCAGGGTCTCTTCCCCTCCTCCCTCTTAAAATCCAGTACAAGCATGGATGAGTATCCCCACAAACTGATGTGACGAAAGACAGAAATTTTGCAAGGAAATGCTTCTGATTCAAGCTCTCACTGGGTTAGAGTTTGTGAGAAACTATGCTTTTCCTGAAGTTGCTTGGGAACTCTTTTCTTGATGTAGAAAGTTTGACAGGATGCTGCTGTCTAATGGCCTGCTACATCACCAGTCTGTTTAATATGGAATTACTCTCCCAAAGCGCATTCTTTTGTATTGTAAATGCCACACCTACATTCTGAGTTGTTTATATTAATAAAATTGAATTTAGTTTGATGGTATTAGAAAAATATTGTAATAGTGTGGATTAAGTCTTATACCATCCGATCAGTTCTGATCAGTTTTTTGAGTTGTATCGGATTTATAACTGAATATACAGTAGAAGAAACTAGGAATATAATAGGATAATCAATCACATGGTTAACAGATAAACCTGGACTTATTGGTTATCATAAACGGTTACATGCAGGCTCCCACCCTGTGTTGCTGGCTCTGTATTGGACCCTGCAGCGGAGGGTGAGAGCTGGTCCATGCCAGGAGCCAGCTTTTAAGCTATCCGGTGCTGCTGCTTCTGTATCAGAAGCCGTCTTAAAAGCTGGCTCCCAGCACGCACCAGCTCCTGGGGAGTTAGCTGCTGCCCCCAAGCTGAAGGTGCATGTAACTGCTGAAATTTTCAGCAATTAAAACAGTTACTCACTTTAACATATCTGGAAGAAACTGTGACCTACATACTTATGGTATACTCAAAGTCTTACTTCTAAAGAATTCTCAAACTTAAATGCTTGAATTCTAAAGCAGACTTTCTTCTTTTCTGAAGGCAACATGTCATCCAGTCAGGAATCTGTTCTTCCTAGCTATGAGACTGAAGATAGCCAAGCATCAAAACTGATCAGAAAATCGAAAGAGTCACCCTTTGTACCAATTGGTAAGTTGCACTTATACAGTGCAGTGCTCTGGAGTAAGACAAGTAAACCTGGGGAAATACACAGTTGCATAAGTATTCTTGTAATGGGTGGAGAATATAATAAAGCTAGTCATGCACTATAAACAAGAAACTATTGTGAAATGCTACTTCCTTATTAGGTATAACACTATGGTAATTTTGCCCTACCTCCTGTACCTATAATGGTAATTTGCCTGAACTAATTCTTATCTGGTAGCTTTATAAAATGTCTCTGTATTCCTTGTAATTCCTCATGCTTATTCATACTTTATTTCAAGTTTTGGGTAGTGGATCTAGACTGCGGGGCAGGGGAAGGGGAGGGAAAATGTGTCTTGCAGCAAGCCCAGAGACCTCGCAGTAGAGGGCTGTCACAGTTAAGGGTAACTACACCTATATTCCCTCTTTATGGCCGAGCAAAACAGTTTGCCCATTGTTTAGCTACGACACAGCTCTTTCAAGGCAAGCTTATTTAGTCTTAAGAAGAATAAAATCACACAAAAGGACCTACACACATGCTTCTGGATTTCACCCCATCTCCAACATGGGCTTTTGACTAGGGATGTTAAATTGCAATTAATCAGCTAATCGAGTAGTCGATGGAATTTACATTGACTACTCGATTAGTCAATAAGGGAGGGGGCCATGCTCAGTACCCTCGCTGTGGCTCTGCAGTTTAAATGTAGGAGGAGCAGGGCACGCAGTTGCGCCACTGTCTCTCCTCCTCCCGCCACCCCCCGGCACTGTGAAGTCGGTGCTGGGGGGGGGGGGGAACCAGCTTTTAAGCCGGCTCCCCCCAGCACCAATTTCTGTGTCCGTGTCTCTTCCTCTTCCCCCCCCCCACCCCCGCTTGCTGCCCCTGATCTAGAGGCAGCAAGGGCAGGGGAATGCAAGTAGTCAAATTACTCTTGGCAGGTGAAGTGTGAACTTGCATTCTGCCTACACTCAAATCTTCTAATTGAAAAAATGGACCCACAAATCAGACCCTGTGATACCCCCTTCAGGTGAGAGGATAATCCAGTATCCATGCCCACTTGTCCTTGGTTTTTCTTCAGAGATCCATAGAAAGACTTTGGGATGGACTGCTAAGAGTACTAGGAATAGGGTGTTCTCTTAATGTGGATCTTAGTCCAATTTCTAATTTGAGAAGGAGACCACTAGAATTGCTTCCTATGTGAACTAAGCAGCCATCAAATGATATCTTTTGATTGATACGAGTCTGAACTAAATTTGAATTGATCTAGAAGTGAAATGCTTTTTCCATTCCCAATATCTACTTATCAGCTCCCATGACCTTGTGAGTATTGCTATGTAGGCTGCTGGAGCCCAGTGTAAATGTAACAGCCTCTATACATGTGCAAACTTTTCCAAGTTTGGTTTGAAACAATTTGCAGATGTATCAGAATTAGTTCACAGGCCCTAACATGCAAACGTATTTGATTTAAACTTATTCCTCTTAAAAGAAGAGGCAAGTAACTTGCTGTTACGTCAGTCTCTGACCAGTATCAAATCAGCCCTGACATCTATTAAGGCTGCTATCTCCAAATGTCTACCCCACTAGTGAAGTACCAAAATTCTGTTGCGGATCCTCCAATCTGGACTAGCTTTTGAGCCAGGCTCGATATAGCTTCAGTGGGAAAGGAATTAGTGGTAAACTAATAGCATACTGAATGAGCTAACTTTGCACTTAGTATTAGGTGTTACTGGTGAGCCTACAGTGTGTGTATGTGTGGGGGGGGGGGGAAGGGTTATAAGTAGAGCCCCTCAAATTCTCAGATGCAGATACAAAATTTGCAGACTGTAGTTATGAGTAGCCTTTGCATTAACGTTTAAGATGCCGACATTTACTTAAATCTTATGAGTGAGGAATGTAAAATCTTTGTGTAATTAAGAAACTCTCTTGCTTATTCTACTTTATAGGGGTGGCAGGCTTGATTGCAGTTGTAGGCTACGGACTTTACAAACTGAAGCACAGAGGCAATACAAAAATGTCTATTCACCTGATTCACATGCGTGTGGCAGCCCAGGGCTTTGTTGTTGGAGCAATGACATGTGGTATGTATAAAACAGGCAGCTGTTGACCAGCCCTAAATATCTCTTAATGATGGCAGACTTACTTTAAAAGTGTGTTTTCTACGCTAAAGGAAAAAAAATATCTTCTTGTAGCTTGTAAACCATTAACTATGTCTAACTGCATTAGAAACTTGAAAACACATAGCTCTTTTTATGAAACTGAGCTAGTAAACTGTTTCTTTGCTTGGTATCATAAAACTAGTGTGCTTGGTATCTAGGTAGCCATGTTTGAAGACCTCCATTTTTCTCCCTTCACTTCTTACACACACACACACACACACACACACACACACACACACACACACACACACACACACACACACACACACACACACAAAATTGCATTAACATTCAGGCACTTAACTGGATTCTTTTTCCAGAGGTGCTAAGTCAGCGAGGAACACAAAGAATACAATTGCCCCATGCACTTTGTGGTTATTCTTAGTTTCCCAATTGTACTGCTCTCTCCAAGTTATTTGACAATTATTGAGCCTTACTTAAACTCATTTCTCCATGGGAAAGATCAGAAATTTTCTATAGCTTGCATCTAAATTGAAGGTATAGCCAGAGTGGTCCGATCCATAGGATGCTTCGGGGGACCCCGTGCTTCAGGTGTATACGGGTCTTGGGCTGCATAGGACCCAGCAACAGCACCATTGCCCCAATTCTTTCCACCCTGGTCCTGCTTCAGGGGGCCATGGGGATGATCCTTCTCCACCTTGCTCTCAGAGGAAGAGGGGGAATAGAAGGAGCGGTGGTGGAGCAGGGGTGGGAAGATGCAAGATGGAGGCTTGGGGGAAGTGGTGGAGTGGGACTGGGGTCTGGTGTGGAGGTGGGAGGATTGCTCCAGGCACCGTACCTTCCTTGACCTGGCTAGACCATGAATAACAGTAGCTCTAATACTAACAGTATGTAGCAAACTGTGTGGGGATATTCTGCCCTTCAGTCTAACAAGTGACTTGTGGCGTTTACTGAAATACTAGATGGGAAATGAGATCGTAAAGAATAGACTCCCATGGATTTTTCTCTTGTTAATAGTCTTCCTGGCAGTAGCTTGTTCTAGAAATAGTCTTCTCCTTTAATAAAGGATGAATATTTAACTACTTTGCTTGTGTTTGCTTTTCAGGTGTGCTGTATTCAATGTATCGGGAATACCTGGCAAAACCCAAGGAGTAAGAAAATTATGACTGTAATATGCCCGGTGATGGTCTATATATCTTTATAGACCTCACATTGAGGTGTCACTTTCTTTTTAATTTAAAAAAAATAGAAGAGGGTAGGGGAAATAAAAAATTAAAATATGTGGTTCTGTAATACTGTACATATCTTATGCACGGCATTGAACCTTTAGGTTGCCAATCTGAATCTAATGTAAGTTGGTGGTGATAATACTACCATAATTTGTTGGCTCTTTTGGGCTGAGATCAGTTCCTAATGGGTATTGTACAGCACAGTGTCTTTTCCTTTTCCCACCCCATCTCCTTACACACAACTTACGGCATTCTTGACCAGAAGTTCAAGGATTGTGAATAGGCCTGGAGACCAAACTGCCTTCTTATATCAAAGATGGACCATCCAATCCATGGCTGAAGCAGATGGACAAGGTTGCATGGAGAAGGTTGTACTCTGGCCTGTAGATAAGAGGACTTCAGTCTCCAAGGCTGCAATCCAGCACTTTCACTAGCACTAAACTCACCCAAAATAATTCTTAAACTTGAATAGAACAATGTTTTAAAAAAAAATCTATTTGTAGTTTTATTTAAAGTATGCAGTGAGCATTCACTAGTGGATAAAACTATTTAAGCATATTTATTACACTATACAGTACTAATAATCAAGGCCCAGAAGCTCTATTTTTAATAGATTATTGATGCAGCTTTTCAAATGATTGAATTTGGTAACTGTTCACTTATTTTTGCCATTTTAGGTATATGATGTAACACTTGTAAATAGAACTATGAAAACTAAATCTGTACTGGAAGTGATGCAATTTAAATATGTTTTTAGAATACCTGGCTTAATTTGTGTGATATTACTGTTTCAATGGAAGCCATAGACGGTTTAGACCTTGGCCTCTATCCTTGCTGTGAGATCATTAAGAGTGCTCTTCCATTAGACATTTATGATAACTTAATTAAAATCTAGTGTCCAAGACAAATGTATTAATCAAGTGAAGCAGGAATCTGTAAACTTCCACTTTCTCAAACTTGCTGGCATTCCATGGAGATAACATGGTGTCTAATACAGTGTTTATAATAAATATGGTAAGCATCTCCAATCTTTCTTATTCATACTGATTATATGACCAGGGGAGAGCTGAGAGTGCATTGCTAGGTTCATGTACAAGCAGTTTGAGTAAATCTCCAGCTGTAAAATGGAAATCCACCTTCTGGCTTTTTGAACATCTGGCTTCTTATCAAAGGAGGCATTGCCTCCTGCTCCATGATGGGAGATGGAAGTGGCTCTGCATGGGTGGGCTCATGGTGCTGCCTCATCCCTGTGGGCAAGGACAGTCTTGAGGAGACATGGATCATAGGAGCTTCACTACCTGTGACCCATTTGGGGCTGTAAGAGTTATGCGGGGGGGGGGGGGGGGGCGGAGGGTGACTGGCATACTGGGGGTGCTATAGGACCTGTCCTCAGTCTGGCAGAGGCACCTGAGCTTTGACTGAAACTAGCTGCAGGGCATGCCCCAAGAGTGTGTGTGTGTGTGTGTGGGGGGGGGGAATCCTTAGTAAAGCAGTGGAGCACTTCTTTCAGAGGGTGGGAGAGTGTTTGACTTAACTTGTGTCTCTGGGTAGGGCCCAGCCTCAACCAAAGTTTAAAGGCTGATTGTTGGGGCATTAAGCTGGACCCCTTATTTGGTATATGGAATTGTTTATGGTTATGGTAGATCAATGTCCACTGTAAACTCCATGATAGGAGAATTGGTATGGCATAATTTGGAGTATGGAATAGGGTAATATGAGGCTGTGTTCAAACTATGCTACCAACTAAACTGGGACCTCAGTATAGTATTTTAGAGTGTTTGAAATCACTATTTAGGAACTCAGTATTGACCAGAGTCCCAAGAATACCCAGCCCAGGATTAGAGTTGTCTCATCCTGAATTCAGAAACAGGTAGTGGACTCTCCCTTTAACTGGAGATCTGGTTAACACAGTTCAATGCGTACACATCCCACTGGTAGCAAACCTGTCTGCTGGCACACAGGAGAATCTACTGTAAACATACCCAGCTCATATCTTGTCAGTGCTCCTTGTGGATAAGATTATCAGCAAAAAGAATAGGATCTTGCCAATTTAGGGATACACTCAGAACACATTGTATATCCATATGCAAAAATATGGCCATAATCCCGTTGGAAGTTTTGGATCTGCAACAGGATTGTATGGAACAGTTATATCAATTTGGAACTGGGTGGACACAGAAAAGTTGTAGATGTGTTGGCTACATATTGAAGGAGGAAACTAACAAGCTGGTAAATCCAATATTAAGGGGATTTCATGTATTGTTTACTTGAGGAAAATTGCTATTTAAAATGTGTACAATAGTCCACTTGTTTCCCAGGCAAAAATTAATCAGCTAAATTGTTCATAATAATGAGCAAGAGAGAAATATAGTGGAAAGGAAGCTATTTGTTCTGCATGTGGAGATGTGTTAAGCACCATAACATCTGTTTTTCAATTTCTTGAACTAGGCAAGATTCCAGACTTGATTAAGGATAATGTCGTAAGTGTTCTTGGGGCAATGGAAGGGAAGCAGAATTGTTGTCATAATTTGGCATATGGGCTCTGTGACTCCACATTATTTAACAAGAAGTTGCATACTAACAAAATCCATTACATCTCATTCACATTCTCTTTGCCTGTGTTTGATGAGAATGTGTATAGCTAATGAGTTTTCATCCATTCAATAGGTCATCTCCAAAGATATTTACTGAGTAGGGATAAATGGGTAATTGATGAAAATGTCATTGGTTACATAATTACCCAGTTACATGCACCTGCAGTTGGCTACTATCTACCAGCCCTGCTCCTGGGAGCTGGCTGCTGCTTCCGATACAGAAGCAGCAATGCAGGGTGGCAGCCAGCTCCCCAAGTGGCTTTGAGGCAGCAGCCACCTCCCCAGGTGTGGGGCTAGCAAGCAGTAGCCAGCTACAGTTACTCAATTACCCTGCCTCTGGGGAATTGGCTGACACCCTGCACTGCTGTGTCTGATACAGAGGCAGCAGTGAGTGCAGAGTTGCAGCTGGTTCTCTGCTCCTATGCCCTGCAGCCTAACATGCCCTTAGGTACATAGCTCTTTTTTCAGTCCCTGTGTTAAAAAAACAAGTTATTTTTTCTAGTCCTATCAGGATCTAGCTATGCAAAGTACCAACTTTTCATGTGTATAGCTGCCATTTGACTTAAAATTAAAACACCTTATGGGAAGGAAAAGTACAGATTTAACAAAGAGTTCAGTAGCTGAAGCAGCCCAAACATGTAGTAGGTTAATAGATGGAAATGATGGCTGTATGGCATGATATTTTAAAAGACTGTTTGAAGCTAAAACTGTACTTGAAGGGATGCCTTTTGTATGCAACTGCAGTGCCTGACTTAATTGGGGTGACACTGCTGTTTCAATGGAAGATCTAGACTGCTTAGAGGGGGGTGAGGAACCTTTTGTTGGGGTGGGGGTGGCTGACCAACAGAAAAATCAATCCAGGGGAGGAGGAGGCTGCACAGAAGTGAGAAGCAAAACCAAAACCCTCAGTGAGGCAGCCCCCCACTCAGGAGAAGAAAGACATTCTCTACAGTCCCCTTCACACACCAGTGCCTTGGGGTGGGGCCCAGGCTAGTAGATTTTGCATGCTCCCTGTGGGCGGGGGAGGGCGGGTGTAGCACCAGAATGTTCTCCCCAATGCTAAGGGGAACTCTGAGCTTTAGGGGCCAGATCCAGGCAAGCTGGGGGGGGGGGGGGGGCTTAGGCTCCCTACTGTGGCTTAGATCTTGACCTCACTCTTATATTTGGTAAAAGCAACAAATAGTCTGGTAGCACTTTATAGGCTAACCAAACATGTCGATGGTATCATGAGCTTTTGTGGGCACAGCCCACTTCTTCAAATGACCGGAGTTATGAGTTGGGGATATGAAAACTGGAAGTAAATAGGAGAGGGGAGAGGCGATCACACGAGCGATTTCATTGAAACACTTTCCAGAGTCCAATGGAGCGATCAAGTGTAGCAGGAACATGCAAATTCCCATTGTCCGGGACAGGCTGGCGCCGCACGCCGAGAGCACGGAGACTCTGGCCAGCCCCTCCCGCTGTGCCCAAGCACGTGCAGAGCTGGGGGGCGTGGCCGGACTCGCCCAGAGCGGCGTCGCTTCAACCCCCTCCCGATGTCGTAAAACTCCATGCCGCCCCTCTTGCTTTCCGGCCGCCCCGTCTCCGCGGCGACGGTTGCTGAGGAAACCGCGTCCGGCCTGGCCGAGCGGGCTCTCGGGTTGCGGTGGCGGCTCCTGGGGAGGCGGGGAGCGAGGGGCCGCGGAGCGCGCAGGAGCTGCAGGAGGTGGGTGCGGGGCGGTAAGAGCTGGGGCTGGCAGGGGGGTACCTGGGCTTCCGGAGAGCTGGCGCCAGGTCGTGCCCGTGGGGGTGAGGGGCGCCCCGAGGTGGGGGGGGGGGGGGGGCTCTAGGCCAGGTCTCTGGGGCGGGAGGGGCCAGCCCCCTCTGTGCCCGGGGAGGGGAGGGCGCTGCCGTGCCCCTGTGTGACCCCAGCCAATGCCTTGGCAGTGCCAGGCTGCCCTCAGCCTGTACCCCTGGGGTGAGGGCCGGGGGGGCTACGCCACGGGGATGAGGGTGGCGCCAAGCTGAGCCCCCCTTGGCAGAGGGCAGGGCCGAGCGGTGCCTGCGGCAGGTGCCGAGCTGCTGCACCTGGGCCCTGGGGAGCACTGGGCAGCGCCACCCTTGCGTCATTGTGATGTAGGATACCCCTGTACTGCCATATGGCCACGCATACCTGTGTGTGAGCCCCCGCTGAGCCCGGGCACCTGCCTCTGGATATGTACATCAACATCACACACATAGTGAGTGGGCTCTTTAGCCACCTGCGATGCCACAGCGTGACACTGTAACTGAACTATATTGGCACTCGCACCTGGGCCCAGAGCGGCCCAAAGCCCAATGGAGTGATCATCTTTTGAGACAAATGGCTGCCCTGCATTCATTCACATTGATGTTTATATGCTCACGTTTGTGTATGTGAAATGCATTTTTATCACTATAGAAGTGTTTTCTTACCATAGTGATAGAAATGTAGCCGTGTTAGTCTGGTGTAGCTGAAACAAAATACAGGACTATGTAGCACTTTAAAGACTAACAAGATGGTTTATTAGATGATGAGCTTTCCTGGGCTAGACCCACTTCCTCAGTCACAATAGTGGAAGAAAATAGTCACAATCCCATAGGGTTGTTTTTTTTTAAAGACCCTCTTTGAATTATGTTCCCTTTTACAAAATGCACTGAGTACTAGTCCTGAAGATCTAAATCTGCTACCCACACACTACAGCCATACAGCCTCATCCAACAACTGTCCTATTGAGTACAAGCCGTCCTTGTTATAAGATACGTTCCAAAAAATTTGCACTTACAGCAAAACAACTTAAAGCGCGGATTTTTTTTTCTGCAGCTGACTTCCATTTAAGCAAATTGTGGGGGGAGGGTTTCACACGACTTATAGCTGGGAATGGGAGGACTTATAACGCATCAGTTCCTACAAATGTCAATGACTTTAGTGTGGAACGGATGTATACCGGGGCGACTTATAGTGGGGATGCCCTGTATCCTTGTCCTATTGAAAGCTCATGGTACCATCTACATGTTTTGTTAGTCTATAAAGTGCTACCAGACCATTTGTTGTTTTTTCTTTATAGACTAACTCGGCTACCCCCTGAAGCTGCTGGAGGGAAAGTATACTTTGTTCTTCTTGCTTGTGAAATCCTCCGCCAGTTGTCCATGAGGCTTGTATCACAGACCTCCTCGTATCACAGGCTCTTCCTGCTGGACATTCAACAGACTGCTGTGAAGGGATCTAGGCATTGAATCCCACATGCCGTTACCTTGCTGGAGCTGGATAGAGTTTTGGTACTGTGCTTGATTTTGGGCCTCTCATGTTTGACACCCCTCTTTGGAGTGGGGACCCTGCAGCTCATTTGCCTGGATCCTGAAACTAGGGCTGTGTGTCTCCCAAGCCTTCCCAGCAGCACTTCTGCATTCTCCAGAATCCCACTGAAGGTGTGAACCTTCTGGTTTGGTTTAATATTTATCTCTTTATAAGTGGCCCATGACAGTGAACACCAACAGACACAGAGATTCTGCACAGAATTCTAAAACACCATTCTTAGCACAAAAAATATAAAAAATAATTCAAAATAATGAACACAAGTATGTGAATTTCCCTGTCTCAGCTTCCTACCTATCTGAAGAGCTCTTGAGGCTTAGGCAAAGTCCTCTGAGATGTGTGAAATCCTTCTCCCTACCTCATGGTTTCCAGAATAAATCAGTTAACTTTTTTCTGACCCTTTACTGGTCTTGCAGTTAAAATGGACCCTGTCCCTCACTATAAGTCTACGTCTAGACTGGCATGATTTTCTGCAAATGCTTTTAACGGAAAAGTTTTCCGTTAAAAGCATTTGCGGAAAAGAGCGTCTAGAATGGCACGGACGTTTTTCTGCAAAAGCACTTTTTGCGGAAAAGCATCCGTGCCAATCTAGACGCGCTTTTGCGCAAAAAAGTCCCGATCACCATTTTAGCTATCGGGCTTTTTTGCGCAAAACAGTACTGTGCTGTCTACACTGGCCCTCTTGTGCAAATGATTTGCGCAAGAGGGCTTTTGCCTGAATGGGAGCAGCATAGTATTTCCGCAAGAAGCCCTGATTTCTTACAGTAGGAAGTCAGTGTTCTTGTGGAAATTCAAGCGGCCAGTGTAGACAGCTGGCAAGTTTTTCCGCAAAAGCAGCTGATTTTGCGGAAAAACTTACCAGTCTAGACACAGCCTAAGAGTGTTCCTCCTGCCTTTTCTTCTCTCCTGCACAAATCTTCCAGTGTGTCTCAAGTTTGTATGTCCTCCTACCTACACACCCTTTTTCTCTGTTCTGCTGAGGGTTTTAGGCTTCTGCTTCTCTGACCAGGCAACCTCCTTAGTATACCTATTGTGCAGTCAGAGCACAGTAATTAAGGATAATGACTTTGCATTGTCCCTGGTCTGGTAGGTATGAGCTTCAACAAAGTGGTGGATTTCACATTCACAGAGAGGTATATTCCATGTTACAACAATTTCATGACAACTTTCATGACAATTTCATGACAACCAGAATTCTTAAGTTATTTGTAAACAGATTCCCCAAATTGTTACAGGTTGCAATAAATGACATTTGTTAGGAACTTGAGTGAGATTATTATAGGCCAAATTATCTGTACAGCACTGAGGACAATGGAGCCGTAAGTTCAATTGAGTCCTGTGAGCTCCATTGTAAAGGGGTAAGAGAGCACAATTCAGCATGGCTTCCAGTTGTTAGTCCTGCTGTTACTGCCAACAAAGGGAGAACAGGACTGAAGCCACCAAACTCATTTACTACAAACCACTGACCTTGGAATGGAAGGTTTTTAAATTACTAAATCCCTTAATCAATAATTATTTTGGTTAATTCTTTGTTAAACCAGGACTAAAGGTTTCATTCAAGAAGAATGGAATATAAGAGAAATATATCAGTATTAATTACTTTTTGGAGGCCTTTCTCAATTTATTGTATACAGGCAAGCCCTAAAATACAATCGGATTTGCTCCAATCCCGCAGACAGAGACAAAAACCTACAGGCTGTTTTGTTTCAGACCAATTCCACAAGCCAAATACACAGAGAAGGATTGGAGCTTAACTTCATTCACAAGTTTAATTATGTCGGATGGCGTGCACATTATCAACCAACCAAACAATGAAGGTGCTAATGGTTCTTGATGATCTGGTGTCCATCGTCCAAGTGCAAACTAATGGTTCTTATTAGCCTCTTGTAACTATTTAGTCTTTAAGATGCTACTAGACCAGCCTTTTCCAGATGGGGACCCATTTTGACAATTCAGGAAGACTTAGTGACCCACGCTAATTAAAAAATGGGGGGACTGAGGATTTGGTTGTGCCAAAACAATGGGGCTGTATCTGGAATTTAGTTGTTTCTCATAAAATGGAAAGGGTGAGGTCTGGTAGGAGGGACAGTTATACTGCAGAATTACCACAGGAAGGCAGCAAGGGACCAGAGATGGGGATCAGGACAGCTGTAACACCAATGGAGCAGCAGGAGGTAGGGGTGAAGAAAGGGACAGCTATCTACTATATATTTCAGAGAGTTTGTGTAACTGTTTGTGTGTTTGTCCCGCAGTTGGGGGACATCCACCCCTTTCTCAGTTGTACCCCTCTCTGAACAGCAATGGCCATGGAGAGGCACTTCTCACCTGGCCCCAAGCTGCTACAATGACGGAGAGCTGAGGTTGTCCTTTCTCCCTGAGGCAGCTTACATACTGAATACCTCTCATCCACGGCCCCACCCCAGAACATTGATTTAAAGGAAGAAAAACAACACAGGCAGTCCCCGAGTTTTTGCAGTTACGAACGGGGTTTGCTCCGCGTCTCCCTGGTCTGCTGGAGACCAGCAGACCAGGAAGATGGGGAGCAAAGCCGCGGAGCACGCAGGCAGCGGGACAGCCCAGACGCGCCACGGCTGTCCCGCTGCCGGCGTCCTCAGAGGCTTTGCTCCCCGTCTCCCTGGTCTGCTGGTCACCAGCTGACCAGGGAGACGCGGAGCAAAGCCGCGGAGGACCCGGGTGGCGTCTCCCTGGTCTGCTGGGGGGAGGAGGGGGCGCAGCTAGTTCAGCCCCCCCCCCCCAAGCAGACCAGGCTTTTCTCCGGGTGCCTGTGGTAGAGCAGCTGGGGCTCTGCCGGTTGGTCCCGCAGCGCCGCTCTGGGCGCTACTGGACCAACCCGGCAGCACCCCAGCTGCTCTGCCCTAGGCGTTCCCAAGTCAGCCACTGCTGAAACTGACCAGCGCTAACTACAGGAAGCCAGAGGCAGAGTTGCTCTGCCCCGGGCTTCCTGGAATCAGCTGCTGATCAGTTTCAGCAGCAGCTGACTTGGGGACGCCTGGGGTTCTTAAGTTGAATCTGTATGTAAGTCGGAACTCCAGATTCAGGCTGTTGAAACTGATCAGCGGCTGATTCCAGGAAGCCCGGGGCAGAGCAACTCTGCCTCGGGCTTCCTGTAGTCAGCCGCTGGTCAGTTTCAGCAGCGGCTGAATCTGGACGCCAGTTCCGACTTACATACAGATTCAACTTAAGAACAAACCTACAGTCCCTATCTTGTATGTAACCCGGGGACTGCCTGTATTTGAGTTAAGGACCTGAGCAATGCGGAATAGAATTCTAATTATTCTATAATCTGCTGCCTTGTTTTTCTTTACTTGTTTTATTTTTAGCATACCATGGAGTCTGACAAAGGATTGAATGAACATTTAAAAATCCAGTTTAAGGCTCTTCAGGAGCAGCAACAGAAAAGGCTGCAAAATCTGATGGAGAAAAAGAAAGAAAAACAACCCAGTCAGAAAGGCAGCAGTAATAGCCCAAAGGAGATTTTTGGAGTCCAGGATGATTTGAATCTGTTGAAGGTGGATGGACAGCTATCAGATGAAGAGATCAGCAAAAGGTAAAGGTGCAACTCACATGGTTTGTTAGGAAGGGTTCTGAAACTTAGCACTTTGTCCAACAACTCCCACCGACTTCTCAGTCCCCCATTACTGCAGTGTCTGAGTACCTCATAATCTTCACTGTATTTATCCTCATAACATACCAGTGAGGGAGGGAAATGCTACCTGTAACAGTTGCAGAACAGGTGCCAGCTCAGCCAAGGCTCAAGGCCTCATTGAACACTGACAAATGCATAGCAGGAAACCAGTCTATACCTATGGGTTAGAAAAGTTTAAAAAGCTATTAGTGTTATAAAACTGTGATTAGACTCTGGAATGCTTGTGGGATGCTGCATGTATTACTTCTGCTTATAATAACTGTATGCCCTGGTATAAAGTTATATTGCGTATTTGCACTTTAAACCTCAGTAACAGTATAACTTACCAAACAGGAAAAGAAACATTAGTTAATGTAAAGTGAAGGCAAATGAGGCATTGTGAAGTATCAAAGGAGAGAGACCATGTTGATTGCATTCCTCATTCTCTCTAGGAATGGGAGGCCTGTGCATGAATTCATCCTATCAGCTTGAATTCTGGAGGCGGAGGGGGCGGGGGGAGATAAAAAGCCCTGACAGGAGGAAACTGTGTCTCTCTATGCTGTCTGGACTCTGAAGAGCAAAGATTCCTACACATAAGCAAGAGCTCCCCATGCTGCTTGGCATGGATCACCCCTGAAGGACATATGGGCTGTGTCTAGACTGCATCCCTTTTCCGTAAAAGGGATGCAAATTAGACACATCGCAATTGCAAATGAAGCAGGGATTTAAATCCCCCCTGCTTCATTTGCATAAACATGGCTGCCTCTTTTTTCCAGCTCAGAGCTTTGCCGGAAAAAAGCGCCAGTCTAGACGGGGATCTTTTGGAAAATAAAGCCTTTTCCGAAAGATCCCTTATTCCTCTTAAAAAAAGGAATAAGGGATCTTTTGGAAAAGGCTTTATTTTCCAAAAGATCCCCGTCTAGACTGGCTCTTTTTTCTGGCAAAGCTCCGAGCCGGAAAAAAGCGGCAGCCATGTTTATGCAAATGAAGCGGGGGGGATTTAAATCCCCGCTTCATTTGCAATTGCGATGTGTCTAATTTGCATCCCTTTTACGGAAAAGGGATGCAGTCTAGACGCAGCCATGGGGTAGTTTATGTTATCTTTTCAAATCTAAGACTACAGCTCATTTGTGTGTGTATGTTTCCTGTTTTGACCTTGCAAAGAACTCTAGTTTCCTTTCTTAGTTAATAAATCTTTAATTAGTTTATTGCAAGATTGGCTAAAGATTTTGTATTTGGTTTGAGATCTGAGTACAATTGACCTGGGGTAAGTGACTGGACCTTTGGGACTGAGAGTAACCTGCATACTGTTGTGATTTGTGGTCTAAGCACCATCTATCATATCAATAAGTCCCACTTGTCTGGGAGGCAAGATAAATGCCTATCTGTAACTCCATGATAAGACTGTTACAATGCTTTAGAAGTTCACACTTGTTGCTGGGTTGGTGAAATCTAATTATAGAACATGCAAGTAGTTTGGGGTGCCTGCCTTTTCTTTTGATAGTCTGCTCTGAGATTGGCAATCATGGTCATGAGCTACGCCCAACAGTGTGACTCTGTCATCCTAACTTTACAGATGGGGAGCTGAGGCACAGAGGTCCATAGCCTCAAAAGGATTTTGTCTCCTAACTCCCGTTGATTTTGGTGGAAGCATGAAGCCTAAATACCTTTAAGGATCTGGGACAGACAGATAACTTGATTTCCCACACTCACAAGGAAAGTCTGTGGCAGAACAATGAACCTCAGGTTCCATAATCTAAAGATATTGCCCGAAACACTGACCTGTACTTTTTCCTTCAAGATGGCAGGATCTGGCCTCCTTTGCATGGCTGTGTCTATCTTACTTATGTACTATTCTGCTGTGACCTGTACTGGTTCCTACAACATGCCCATCAGCATGGTATCTGGCCATATGTTCATATGTGATGAACATTAGGTGGATTTGATATATTCAGAAAAAGGGAGAGCGTATGATTTCTCTTTGCTGTCTCTGATTTAAGAAACCTGGGCCTGATAAATTCAAGAGGTGTCACTTATCTTAATTTTCTGCTGGATTTATTCTTACAATTCACATTTGACTTGAAATGAGTAGAAATGCTGAATTGTTGATTCATTTTAGTTCTCTTTCCCCTTCGAACTTGTGCTTTGCTTATGGCAGTCAGAATAAACCCAACCTGCTCTGGAAGAACTGAACATTGAGTAATGGTGCTCTTGTACAGTTTACCCATGGAAACCAGTTAAAATTTTGTTCCAGAATGGTAGAGTGATGATCTGCAGCTGTACAATACTGTCAGGCTGTGTCTACACTGCACCCCTTTTCCGGAAAAGGGATGCAGATTAGACACTTCGGAATTGCAAATCCGCGGGGGATTTAAATATCCCCCGTGGCATTTGCATTTACATGGCTGCCGCTTTTTTCCGGCTTGGGGATAAGCCGGAGAAAAGCGCCAGTCTAGATGCGATTCTCTGGAAAATAAGCCCTTTTCCGGAGGATTTCTTATTCCTACTTTCAAGTAGGAATAAGAAATCCTCCGGAAAAGGGCTTATTTTCCGGAGAATCGCGTTTAGACTGGCGCTTTTCTCCGGCTTATCCCCAAGCCGGAAAAAAGCGGCAGCCATGTAAATGCAAATGCCGCGGGGGATATTTAAATCCCCCGCGGATTTGCAATTCCGAAGTGTCTAATCTGCATCCCTTTTCCGGAAAAGGGGTGCAGTGTAGACACAGCCTCAATGTATAAGCACTTAACATGCTTACCCCTAGTGAACATAGCTCATTGCACACAGTTTTATGTCTCATTAAACTTGCTATTAATGTTATTATTAGAAGCATTTATTTGAAGCTCATCACAGTGGCATCTGCCATGACTGGTGATTTGTTCTAGGTTGCTTGAGGATGGGAACGAGCAGCTTCGGGATCAGCTTCGAGAGATCGTAGATGAAAATGGCAGACTGCACAAACTGGTGAAGGAGAGAGATTTTGAAATCAGGCAGCTCCAAAAGAGACTAGAGGAGGAAAGATTAGCCCTCAAAGGTAAATGGACCAAATGTACAGACTCATCCCTGCAATGTGACAGGCCATCTTGTAGGAACTTGTGTTTGCTTGATGCTCATAACAAGGGCTGCTAACAGGATAGTTAATAGTGAGCTTAAGTAATGCTCATAGCAATGATTTCATATACCATCTCTTCACTTGCTTCATGCTGCTGCTCCCAGCGCTCTGCACCTGTAGCCCTTCCACTTAGCACTACCCAGCCTGCAGGAGTTACTGGGGCTTTTCAGCACTAGTGAGCATTCAGCTTCCATTGACTTCATTGTAGTTGCAAGTGCTCAACCCTTTAAAAATCATTCCCTGCATCATTAGGGCTGTAGTAATTCCCCTGCAATGATGCTATAGGAGAGAGTGAGGGAAACTGAGGGCTCTGGGTCTGATGAATTAAAGCTTTTTAAAAAGGATTAACTGCCTGAAAGGTTTGAAGCTGTCTAGCTCTCAGCTATATCATAGAGGGGTGTTCAAGGACCCTCTTTCTCTTGGTTGCTGTTGTATTTTAGGGTTTTTGTACAGTCATGTGAGAGTCCTTTTTCCTGAGCATCAGAAATTATTTGGGAATGGTGGTATCAAATTTAGGCTTTCTTCCACTCTGTACTGATCCTAGCAACTGCCATGGCACCAGGGAGAGCGAGGCCACTGACTTCAGGCTAGACAACCTTTAAAATGACTAAAGAAGTGGATCAAAAAGCAGCACGTGTGTACTCATGGTCAGTGAGATGCATCTGGGCAGCCCTCTGTTCTTTTAGTCAAGTGAGGAAAAATGTTTCTGTGCTGCCTGTGTATTCTTCTTTTTTCCCTGCTGAATCCTTTTAGGGATGTACTGGGCCTTGTCCACTAACGGCTCATGTCCTTTCACTGTACCCCCCAGAACTCTCTTTAGTGTGCTCTCTTGGGCCTTTATCCCTGACTACAGAGGGTCTCTTCTTTTGATTACCAAAAGCATCTTCTGCCAGCTGAGACAGGCCTTCATTTAGGCTACAGCAGGTCTCTCATCTCAGGCAACTTATATGGGCCTATTCCAGCTAAAGTGGGACATCATGGAGCTAGTGGTGGGATTAGAAGTTGTGCTCCTAACCTTTGTCTTTGGTGTTACTGTCACTGAATCTTTATTATGATACTATTGAGTTTTATTCACATATGCTTGTGGAGGATGTGCTAGGAACTTCTCCAGAGGTAGAAAGCAACCATATCACCATGAGTGAAACTACATAGGTGTCTTTAGTATCATCACTCCAAGTATGTAGTTCTTTTCCTATTAACATCTCTCACTATTTCTATGATTTTTGTTATCTCTTCTATAAATTAAAATTTGGGCTTGTTAACTACTGCTTTTTCAGTCTTACTGTAATTACATGCTCCTGTTGTCATTTCCCCTCCTCCTTAATAAACTCTAGCTAGGGATGTGGTAAATTCAGATCTCTCAGATGAGATGGAAGTTGCGGGTATGGTCCAGGAGAATGGGTTTTAGTGCTGGATTTGCCACTAACTTAGTATGTGGTCCTAAACAAGTCATTCAACCTCTGTGTCCTCATCTGTAAAACAGAAATAATGGTATTTCCCTACATCAGAAGGAAGGGTACTCTAAGGATTAATAGATGTTAGTAGAGGAGCTTTGAGATTCTCAGGTAAGGGGTGGTATAAAAAGGCAAAATGTTATTCTTTATTTATTGTATCTTACAGGAAGCACATCAGCCATCTGAGACATGAACTCCCACAGTCTCTTAAATTCTTCCTCTGTTATTTTGTGTTACAGTCCTCATTTTGCATTTCTGCCCTGCTTAAATGCTTGTATCACCCACTATTGGGGCCCTTGCAAAGTGGGGAGCCACAAATAAAACTGTTAAGCTTTTAAATGGTACTGTACTTTGTACTTAACAATTTAGACATGCAGTCCTAGCTTCTTCCACCGGGTGTCATTGTTGCCCAGAGTAGCTGCAATGACTGAAATAGGACAAAAACAACAAATGGTTTGGTAGCACTTTATAGACTAACGAAACATGTAGATGGTATCATGAGCTTTCATGGGCACAGCCCACTTCTTCATGATACCATCTACATGTTTTGTTAGTCTATGAAGTGCTACCAGACCATTTGTTGTTTTTTTCTGTAACAGACTGACTTGGCTACCCCCTGAAGCGCCTGAAATAGGACAAGAGAATATCTGCAATAAGCACGACTGAATCATGTGTAGCTTATACCGTCAAGCTTTATTATCCCTTACATCTTATATTTAATAGCCAAAGTCAGTATGTCTAAAGGTTAGAGCTAGAAACTGAGAGCCCTGACTCCTGAATTCTGTTTCTGCCTCTGCAGCTGATTCACAGGGTAGCCTTGAGCAAGAATTACCCTTGGCCAGATTTTTAAGGTATTTAAGTGCCTAATGCCCATTTATTTGAATGGGAATTATATATCTAAATGCCTTTAAAAATCTGTTCTCTGAACTTCAGTTTCCATATCTGTAATATGGAGATAAAAAGCCTTAGCCAAAGGTATTAAGCACTTTAAGACTCTTGCACAAAAATGCTATTTGTTTATTTTTATTATAATAATTATGACAAATTGTTAATTATTATTATGAAGAGGAGGAGTAATAGTTCCCAGAGACGGGAGGAAGTGTTACATCAGATCGAAAGAACAAGGATGATACAGAGATATTATTTCTTTGCCAGGATTTTAAATTGTAACATTGGGTCACATTCTCCCCTGGCCCACATTCTGTGTAAACCGTTTGAAGTAAATAGGGTTGTACAAGGCATAGCGTTTTCATAAGAGATTTAGAATTAATTGGGTTACTTACGCTTCATCAGCATTCATGCGGTGTACGAGACCCAGAGTCCTTACAGACATTAGCAAACAGGTCATCACAAAGCTGAGAACACTGAGGGGAGCAGATCAGTTGAGTTCAGCATTGGGGTTTGGCAACTCATGGCAGTAGTCCAATGAAATCCTCATATACCCTGCTGCAGAGTTACCACTCAGGGTCTTTACTTCCTGTATATTCCTGTGCAGAGCTAGAGATATTCTTGCATATTTTCTAAATGATGATTGTACTTGTACATAGCACCTTTTGGTCACTTAGGTGACTTGACAGTTTGAATGGTATACAGAGATTACTTTATCTCCAACTCTGGGGAAGAACGTATCATTTGTTTGACAGTGTGTAATAACATTGTGCAGCTATTAAGAACCCCTTGGAAAGCACAAGGGGTGTTTAAACAGGCACACTGTAATTACCCATTTGGTGTGCAGCCAGGATTCTAACCCTTTAGGGTAGTGAAGGGAAATAGCAAAACCAATACCTTTGATTCAGTAGCTGCTCCAGTGCTAAGCTGCAGCCCAAACAGGGCATTGACATTTTCACTACCACGTCATGAAAACCTACTCAGAACAGGGTCTCACAATCCTGTGAGCAAACCAGCTGAGCCTTGTCTATACTAGTGCTTACTCCATTACTATTTCTAGTGCAGCTGCATTCTTCTTGGTATTTGTCAAAATATGGGTAATAGTTTATCATGGACAAGGCATTTATGACCACAAGTGGAAAGGGCCTATGTTTTATGCCAGAGATGTTGCCTGTAGCAGCACCTTAAGATATTGTGCCCTGGTCTACTCCAGGGGGTTATTTCAAAATAACACCCCTTATTTCGAAATAACAAGTGAAGCATCCACACTACCAAGCCTGTTATTTCGAAATAATGGGCTGGTTAATTCAAAATAATAACTCCTTCTTTCCATGAGGAATAATGCTAATTTCAAAATAGTTATTTCAAAATAGCTTCAGTGCTGCTATTTCAAAGTAAATACTCCCCAGAGTAATTCAGACTAATTATTCCCCAATGTTTCCTGGGACTCTAAGTCAAGGTAGCAGGTCCACCATTAACAGAGCCTGCTTTGGACTAATTTCAAGGCTTCCCCGTAGTATGGATATGCTATTTCAAAATTATTATTTTAGGAGTTATTTCAAAATAAATTCTTTCAAAATAATTTCCTAGTCTAGGCATGCCCTGGCTGAGCGCTTACAGGGCTAAGTGACATGAGTTGGATCATGAATGCCTCTCTCCCCTTAGCTATGTCCTTTCTCTTTAGCCAGGTAGTTGTGCTTAGTACAGATATGAGTGAAGGTTAGGCCATAAAAACACAGTATGCTCTTGGCAGAGAACAGAAACAGCAGTTATTCTGGCTATTGCATCTAAGATTTTCCCTTCGTTTTATGTATTTTTTTTCTTCCCTTCAGGGATGTCTGGTTTAGCAGGGGATGTTGCAGCTACTAAAATTGTTGAACTGTCCAAGAAGAATCGTGAGCTAACTGCTGAGACAGAGAGTGAAAAAGCCAAAGTGAAACAGCTGAATAACAAAGTCAAAGAGCTTGAAAAAGAAGTAAGGCCTCTTCTTTTCTCACAGTAGAACCTCAAAATCAGGACAGTAGCTTTCTGAAGGCAATATCTGCTTGAGAAATTTTGATTCTTGTTGCTACTGCCTAGTTTATTACAGTATCAGCTCTTGCGGAAGATTCTTTTATCCCTGTATTTGGGAGGACAGATGGGGTCATTCTCCTAGCACTGTATTGTCTGACCAGTTCTGAAGCAGTAGCCACTATAGTGGATACTGCTATAGTGAACTATCCACACTCAACCAGCCAAATAGTCACATGTGGCCAGTGGCTAGTGTGTTGAACACCATGGCCTTAGCACTTCCCATCCTCACTGGAAGGATGGCATGAGGTACGAGCCAGAGACTCATGAAATGCCAGTTAGAAATACTAATTTGTATCTAGAAATGCAGGTGCTTGTCCACAGCAATATTCAAGTTATGTTTTCTAGGGTGGCTGATTTTTGATGGGAATTATTTCTGCCCATCTTGGAGAAAGAGACCACAGATCTGTAGAGCTGTCTCAGCTAAACAAAGGACATGCTAACATTATTCCTAAAGCTCAGCCATGATGCATTATACATCAAAGATTTTTCCCCCTTTAAAATACCTGTCGAGTCATAAGATGAGGTAAAATAGTTTGTTTTATTAATTATTGCAAGATTTTCTTAAAAAATGGGTGAATTGGGATTTAGCATTTTGTTGAGGAGACGAATTTAGATTGGGGCATCGTAATAGGATATTCTATTCCTAGGCCTCGATCTCCACTGGACTTGAGCTACATTTAGGTACCATAGATACTTGTTTCTTGTGAGCATCCCTCCATGGTGTCCACATTTGATGACTGATCCCACAATTGCAAGTCAGCAACTGGTTGTGGTTCTTTCTCTTAGTAAAATAGCACAGCTTCTTTCAGGGAAGATTGAATTATGTGTTTTTTGAATTGTGTATTTATTTGGCTACTCTGAAAATTTAGTGGAAGATGAAGACATTTTTGCTGGAGCAATTAAAAGCTACACACCCTTTTGAGGTTGTTATTCTTCTGCATAATATTCCATGGAGATATGCTCTGGTCACAGTATGCATTCCACAATATATGTGTGTGTGTTTCAGCTACTAACAGCGATGGGAAAAATTCAGTCTCTTGGTGGCAATGACTCAGGAATCAAGCAGTCGACGCTGAAGATAATGGAAGGAAATTTGGTATGAATTACGTTTTATAGAAAAATTCAAAACGACAACTAATCATTTTTCTTTTCTTTTGTGCAATCTCTTTCATCATGATGAAATCATCTGTTCCTGCCATTGGTGTTATAATCTGTGAGTCTGAGTGGTGTAGTTATTGCATTGGATAAGAAAAGGTGTCGTGACCTTGTCAGTTGATCTTTCCTCTCTCCCTGCTGCATCTTTACTGTGCCTCAAGTTAAAAGAGGGTTATAGTACATATCAGCTGCAAAGCTCACAAAGAAAGCTATGATCTACCATGTACTGTTGTAACTATGAGGGCTATAGGGAAATTGATCATTATTTGCATACCTAAAAGAAACAAAATTGTTAATTCTAAGAAGTCCCTGTTGACTTCCATCATCATGATTTGTTTTTATTTTCTTTCAATAACACAAGTTAAAGGGTTCTTTGGCAGCTTTGGGAGCCTAGTAGAAAAATGGTTGGAGAGGCAAGATGAACCTGAGGCAAAAAAACATAGGATTTGGAGTCAGGGAGATCTAAGGTCTGTTCCTGACTCTGCCAAAGACTGACTGTGGGATCCAAGGCAAACCACTGAAGCCTCAGTTTCTCCATCTGTAAAAGGGGGGTAGTAATAGTTACCTGTGTCACATCAGTGTTGAAGTTTAATTCATTATTATTTGCAGAAGCACTTCTGAGGAGTCACATGATGTATCCTTATTATTAGAGAAAGCACAATCCACTGTTACACAGGCAAGGTGAACAGGCAGACTAGGACTTGGAATCCTAAGGAGGGATTGCACTCAGTCTGTGATAAAAGCTGTCCCTCTGTCTTCTCCAGCCAGGAGCTATTTGTAGACTGACACATCACAGTCACATATTGTCCTTTCAGGCAGTCAGTTCTGTTTTCTATAGTGGTTTTCCATCCTAATCAAACACATTTTTCTCTCTCAAAGCCTGAAAGTCCAGAGTTGAAAGCTTTGCAAGAAAAATTATCTGCAGCCAACTTTAAAGCAATGGAGTATCGCAATCAGCTCCAAACCACAAAACAGGAACTAAAGATGATGCAAAAGGTACTATTTCACCTCTTGTAATGCATAATATTGTCATCTGAGCCTGGTTTCTGTAAGGAGGCAGTTTGTTAAATCAAGAATGGCGCTTCATTTTCTCTTGGCTTTGATTAGCCTCCTTGGTGCCTCAGGAAAGAAGGCACAAGAGCGGTGATAACAGTAATTGGATTCTAACGTGGAGAACACTGAGCTACATGGAATTCCTGGTCTACCAATGCCACTGTTATGTTCCAATATTTCTATTGATAGCACTGTGCTGAATCCTGTAAGATGTTTATTCTCCAGTTCAACAAACCAATTAAACTTGTGATTAACATTAAGCATGTGCCTAAATGCATCTCTGTTCAGCCAGCACAGTCTTAAATCTTATTCAATCAATGGGATTTAAACTATGCTTATAGTTAAGCACATGCTTAGTTATTTGCTGGTCTGGGGCTTCAGAGCAATTTAGACCATCTTGATTCACTGTGGCCTCTTTAATATTGAATTGTATTTAAATACCCATTTCAGCAAGAATTTGTTGGTACTTTTGGTTCCAAGTGAAACCAAAATCTGGTCACAAACAGTGTTCTGTTGTAGTATGGAGCTTGCTTTATATGGGCTGAATAGGAGTTGTAGGTGCCAGTGGGATACAATAATTATGTGTATAAATTCAGCATTTTGTAGTTGCTGGGAGAAGGGCCACATTTATACACACATAGCCCAGTCTCATTATTAATATTCATGGCTCATTCACAGCTTTTAGCAAGTGAAGTTGGTGAAGATGTGAATATTCAAAATCTCTTGACCATTTCTGGGAGTTGGCGTGGACGGGCCCAGCAAATCCTTGTTCTGCAAGGCAAGGTAAGTTACTACTCTGGCTCTTTTTTTAATCTGTATGTAAAGTTATCTTTTGGGCATTTAGAGCTGAGTGTAAACTTGCAGGCACATACTGGGCCTTCATATTTGTTGAAATTATGACATTTTGAACATGCACATATTGTATAGTGCAGTCCTGCGAATCTCACCTATCCATTCATCTGTGGTGAGTATTTGTTTTTCTTCTAATGAGCAAGTAAAATATCACTAGCTCTGTTGTTTTCCATAAGTTGCAGTCAGTGCTAGGCAAGTAGTGTTGTCACACACACACACGGCTAATATTCTGGAGTAACAAGGAGGTAATTGTCCTGCTCCATTCAGCACCGGTGGGGGTTCAGCTGGAGTACTGTGTACATTTCTAGATTTCTCGTTTAGGAAAGATATGGACACATTGGAGAGAGTCCAGAGGAGAGCACAAAAATGATCAGTGATTTAGAAAATGTGATTTATGAGGAAAGGTTAAAAAAACAGGGAACTTGATAAGTTTTTAGCTGTTCAGGGCTGTTATAAAGAGGATGGTGATCAATTATTTTCCAACTTGTTGGAGATATTAAGAACAGGTCAGGTCCTGCTTCAGTTCAGGGGCTGGACTTAAAGACCTTTCAGATCCCTTCCTACCTTAACTTACATTTAGTTAAATCAAAAAACAGGACTATGTAGCACTTTAAAGACTAACAAGATGGTTTATTAGGTGATGAGCTTTTGTGGGCCAGACCCCACTTCCTCAGATCGAAAGCTCATCACCTAATAAACCATCTTGTTAGTCTTTAAAGTGCTACATATTCCTGTTTTTTGATTCAGCTACACCAGACTAAACGGCTACATTTCTATCACTATTTTACATTTAGTTAGTGGTTCTAAATTTTGTGATTGACTGGTAAGTTTTCATGATAGTGTTACAAGCACGATGCTATCATCATATTGGTAAACTCATGCCTTAAAGCAAAACTAAGTAAAATCTTGACATGTATTCTGGGGGATTGGAGGAAGTTGATTTGTTTAGAAAATATAATTTTTTAAGTTTGATTTCTGCCTTTAAATTCTTGCAGTGTCAGGTGCTGGGGCCCTGTCGGTAACCTTGCTACTTTTTTGTTGTAACTGACTAAGGGAGTGAATGAAGAAGAAAGATTGCTAGTCCCTAATTTATTTAATTCTTAATTTTAGCTAGTTGTAGCAGCAGCACTTGCTTGCAGCATGTTGCCAAGGATAGAAAAATTATTTAATACAAATAAATGATTAGTCATTTAGTGCTCAGACAAATGGGCATTAAAATAAATGGCTTTGCAATACATTTAAATCTGAGATTTGAGTTTTTGGTGTGTTTTTTTTAATATATGCCCACCTTAGGAAATTCTGCGTTACATTAATTAAACTATTCCAAGCTTCATCTGCATTTGGTGTTGGGAATCCTGCACTTTTTCATTATCATCCTGTTTCCAAGATGCTTAGCAATGAACCCTCTAGTGACATCTTTAACTCTCCATTACTTCTGAGAGGTTTCATCCACCTTACTTCCACTTGGGAAATGTAGACAAGCTGCTGACACAGGACATATGGTTTCTCTCTGGTTGTTTTCTTGTGTGCTATCACTCCACTGCTGTTAGGTGCATGCAGCTGAACAAGGACTTGATCATTTTCATTGACTAAAACTCCAGCTTTTCTGTGGGCAAAATGTGTCTTTCCTTCCTCTCTCTGGCTTTGCCTGCCTGGCATAGGGATCTATGAATGGAAATTTGAAAGAGTGAGCCCTGCCGCAGTGCTAGTTAACTGTGATTTGTAATGACACTAACTAGACATGACGATCCTTTCTGGACCAGATCCTGCCTTTGGATGTGAGACTGTCCTTGACTTCAGTAGAAACAATGCATGCAAGCCAAGGCCAGAATTACATCCTGATGTGTTTTTACATTATCCTGTAGGTTCGAGAGCTGGAGAATCAGTTGAGTCAGAGCAAGAGCAGAGCATCGGTGAATAATGTTGATGAGGAAATGCTGGCCCTTACAGATCCACGCAAGTTGTCCGCCCAAGAGAAAAACCTGTTACGGATTCGCAGCTTGGAAAAAGAAAAGAAAGAAGCCTTGGAGGTAAGTCCCAGAGAGCTGCGATAGACGTGCACTTAACACATAATATGCAAGAACTCTGCCTCCTTTTGTGTGGGTGTGCGAGAGAAGGGATGGGGCACTGTCACACCCACCTGGGCTAAATATAAGTGGGCTCTCAGAGGGGGGCAGGGGAGGCAGAGGCTAGCAGAGGACCGGGCACAGGCTGGGGATCAGCTGATTCCCGGCTTGTGCCTGGTCCCGGATGCTTTGCCTTTGCTTTTTAAATGTATTAAAAGCCACTAGGCTCTTAATACACTTAAAACAGAAGCACAGTGTGTGCAGGGACGACGACTGGGGGGAGGCTCTTAATACATTTAAGAAGCCGAGGTGCAGTGGCTGGGACCGGGCATGAGCCAGGAATCAGCTGATTCCTGGCTCGCACCTGGTCCCCCCACTACACCTATGTCTTTTACATGTATTAATAGCCCAGCGGCTCTTGTTTAATACATTTAAAAGGCAGAGCCGCAGCGGGGTTAGCTCCCAGGGTCTGCAGTTCCCCCTTATCAACTAATCGAGTAGTCCATGGAAATTCCATTGACTACTCGATTAGCTGATTGATTACACGCAGTTTTAACATCCCTACTCCCTTTGTTCCCAGAGGTATACATTTACATTAGTTAGCTACATTAAAACACATAAGCTATGTCTACACTTGCGGCTTCTTGCGTAAGTAATATGCAAATGAGGCTAAGCATGGAATATCGCCGAACCTCATTTGCATGCCTAATGAGCCACCATTTTTTTCAGAAGAGGCTCCTGCGCAAGGAGCGTCTACACTGCCCCTTCTTCTGCAAGAAAAACCCTCTTGCGCAATGCCGTTACACCTATTACTTTTCAGGAAGAATGGCATTGCGCAAGAGGGTTTTTCTTGCGCAAGAAGGGGCAGTGTAGACGCTCCTTCTTGCACAAGAGCCTCTTCTGAAAAAAATGGTGGCTCATTAGGTATGCAAATGAGGCTCGGCGATATTCCACGCTTAGCCTCATTTGCATATTACTTGCGCAAGAAGCCGCAAGTGTAGACATAGCCATAGTGTTTGCTTGTGCCAAGTTTACTGATCTGGGATTCCTCCAGATTTCCACTGATTTTACAGAGATTGGAATCTGGCCCAGTGTCTACAGTATACTTATAATATATAATTTTATATATTTATATTTTGAAGCTCTTTATTCTTCAGAGGAGGATGTTAATCAACAGTGTAGTCACTTCAGTTATGGGGAAATTGCAGACAATGAACACAGTGCTTCAAGTTTTGATACAAAATTATAGAATCATAGAACACCAGAAATGGAAGGGACGTCGGGAGGCCATCAAGTCCAGTCCCCTGTCCTCACAGCAGGACCAAGGACCGTCTAGACCATCCCTGATAGATGTCTATCTAACCTGCTCTTAAATATCTCCAGAGATGGAGATTCCACAACCTCCCTAGGCAATTTATTCCAGTGTTCCACCGTGACAGTAAGGAAGTTTTTCCTAATGTTCAACCTAAATATAATTATAATTTGTTTCATTGCAAAAACTGAATCTCTTAAATCAAATCAGATTCTGAATGCACAGATATCTTGCACTGCTAGTGAGTGAGTGATGAGTGAAACATGCAATATCAATATATCTATATTTCTGTTTACACAGAGGTGAGTCACTTTGTGGCTGCCAAGCCAGCCCACAGCTCTGGATTCCAAAGGACTGAGTGTGCTTCCCTGTACTCCCTTAAGAGAGAAGATGCTTGTAGGCTAGGGATATAAAAGGTTAACCGGATACCTGGTAAGTATTAGCCTTACAGGCGTGCTTACAGGGGTAACCGGTTAACCAGAGGTTTGGGCCAGCAGGAGCAGCCTCATGCCCATGGAGGGCCTGGCATGGAGGACTCTGGCAGTGGTGGGTCCAGCGGGAGCAGCCCCCTGCTGACAGCATGGCAGACCCAGCCGGGTCTGGAGCAGACCCCTCCCATGGTGACACCAGCTGGCTGGAACCTATGCCTGTAGCAGCCCCACTGCGGGACCCCCGCCACTCTGCACCAGCCCTCAGCTAACTAGTTAAACAATTAAAATTATATCATTTATCCAGTTAACTTTTTAAATGGGCATTTACATCCTTAATGTGGACTAGGATACGATTGATGTCTTCTGTCATTTCCCATTGTTTATATAATTGCAGAAACTCAGTGAGAAACACAATACTCTCCAGAAAGAACATGAGGAGGTGAAAAAAAAGCTGGATGCATCAAAAGCCAGGAACAAAGTGCTGTCCAATGAAGTGAAAACTCTGAAAGGACAAATCTTAACACTGCTGGAGAAAGGAAAGCATGACGACGAGCTCGTAGATGCCTTACTGGTACAATCCTGGGCATTATAGGATTGATGTTCTTTTTGTAATTCACAAAAGTGAAGGCATCCTACTACACAGTGACCAAGACATACTCTTAGGATACTTAGAACCTGTAAAATCCAGGAGCAATCCTAGATTTAAGAATGATCCAAAACGTCTGCATTTTATATTGAATTGGCTTCAGAGACTGGTCGAGATTTAGACTTGGTTCAAAGGGGAGGGTGATGCATTTATTGTCATGGAGGTGGCTATGAGATGCATGTCTCATAAGAAATGCCCAGCCGGATTGTCATAAAAGGTGGAAGCAGAGTTATCTGGTAGGTAGGAAAGGGGACTGGGAATCAAGACTCTCTGCATTCTGTTCCCAGCTCTGCTACTGACTCACTGCATGACCCTGGGCATTTGGTCAATGTTTGTCAGGAACACCTACTAAGTCTGGGTGCTTCAGTTCTTTGTTGCCCAATGGAGATACATAAAACCTGATTCCCAGAGGTGCAAGGCCACCTGCAGCTCCTGCTGACTTCAGCTGGATCTGTAAGTGCTCAGCACCTCTGAAATAAGGCGTAGGCTGGCCGTCAGAATCCAGGGTCACCTAGTGAGACTGGAATCTAGGGAGTCTCAGACCTGTGTGTCAGTTTTCCCATCTGCAAAATGGGGATAAGAAGAGAACATTCTTTGCCCAGGCCCCACTACTTTTTAGTATGATCCTTAAGGAGTTTTAAGCCTTATTATCACTATTTGTATAGAACTTTGCCAAATACTGAACTTTACTTGTTGCATGTGGGCTGTGTTCACCCTTGCCTAACTGATGTGCACACCCTTCCATCTACTAGGCAGGGCCTTACCGGATCAAAGCCTGTGAGTACT
The DNA here is from genome assembly GCF_049634645.1 of Pelodiscus sinensis. Taxonomy (NCBI): domain Eukaryota; kingdom Metazoa; phylum Chordata; order Testudines; family Trionychidae; genus Pelodiscus; species Pelodiscus sinensis. The sequence continues at coordinate 251,416,203 of NC_134712.1, read as the reverse complement.
GAGTTAGCTCACTCTGTAGCATGTTGCTTTTCATTCTGCAAAGTGTGAAATCCTTGCAGTGGACAGATGCTGAAAGTACTTGACAGTCAAGCTGGTCCCAAGACGCTATTAGAGTTGTAGCTTAGAACATGGTAGACCAAATTTATCCCTTGAGTAACATCACTGCCTTTAATGGACTTACATCAGGGATGAGTTTGGTGCGATATATTAATACTATGAAATATGGATTCTGGCTATGTATTGCACTACAGGTTGGACCTCCCCAGTCCAGCACCCTCGAGACCTGAGCGGTCCCAAATCAGAGAGTATGCCGGACCAGGGCTGTGCTCTTCTGCGAGCTGCTGGCTCCCAGGCTTCTCTCTCTGGGCTCCCTGCCCTGCTGCTGGCCCCACTAATGCTGGCCTAGTTTGGGTTTCCCACGCTGTTGTCTGCAAGCTGCCCCAGCATCCCCCGGGGTTCCCAGCGCGGACTACATGGCCTCCCTACCCTGCTGCTAGGGCTGGCCCTGCTGCCGCTGATGATTCACTGGGGTTCCCCGGTGGAGCCGCTTGCCCCTACCAGAGGAGTTTCTTGGGGTTCCTGGCAGGGGCTGCCCGACTTCCATCGGCCTTGCTGTTGCTGGAGATTTCCTGGCTGGGCCTCCTGCTGCCAGCAGCTCCACTGCAACTGGGGGTTGCCTGGCTGGGGCCAGGACTCCCCAGCAGCCTGGCCCAGCTGACAATGGGGGTTCTGGCTCCCAGGCTATATCTGGCCTCATTGATGTTGGGGGTTCCCCAGCTGATGCCTGGCCCAGTTTGGGCTTCCCATCCCTCGCATTGTCTTAACTGGTTCCTTCTGCTGCCTCTGGTGCTCTATGGTTAAGCAACATCCGAGGTCCTACTGGACCACGGATGTTGCCAGACCAGAGAGTTCCAGATTTGAGAGGTTCAACCTGTCGTGATACCAATATGTGTGCCTTACTTCGGGGTAGATGTAAACAGGAAACATCATTTTATGCATGCTTAATGATCACCATACACAAAAGATAATGCCCTGCCTGTCATTTCTGCTTCACCAGAACCAGCAGAAGGAAATGCACGAGATCTTAAAGCACCTGAGCCTGCAGGACGAGAAGAATAAGGAGTCCCAGCAGAATCTAGGACAGCATTTGAACAGTGAAACACAGAAACAGAAAAGTCTCATAGGGCAGCTCCAACAGATGGTGGCTGAACGAGAAGCTAAGATTAAGGAGTTGGAGCAGGAGATGGGACTGCTCACACATCAGGTAAACCTAGCAAAAGATACTAATGGTAACAGCAGCTCCTGGAGGCAATTTTGTTCACATTTTAAAAAATGCTTCTTTCCTCCACTTAATCAGAGATTTCTGCTAACTCAGAATACCAGCACTCAGCTGCTTCAGTAGCTTCCACCTATGCCAGAGGTGACTATCAGGGAGACTTTTTCTGAGTTTCCACCACACCTGTGTGACATTTCCTCAAATCTTTTGCGTGGCAGAGATAACATGAGGATAAGTGACATCTAAGCTTTGCAATATGATCTTCAAAGCTGAGTTATGGCAAAGAAAAGCCACATGTAAATACTATAAAAGCTGTGGCACAAAGTAGCCAAAGTGTAGAAAACTCAAAACTTAGAGTGATATTGGTTGTTAGCTTGCAGCTGGAAAGAAAGCTGCATTGGTGTCAGATAAGGAGCAATTAGTCCTCTCATCTACTTATCTCTGGATTATTTTGTTATCAGACTAATATAATATAGTAAAACTTTCATAGCCTTCCTGGGCTATTGTGTTCTTCTGCACTGGGAAGTCTTATAGCCTCCTGTGAACTACGGGAGCCAGGATGGTCAAATGGCTAGGACACTCTCCTAGATTTTCAGAGACCTGAGTTTAATTCTCTGCTCCACCAAATACTTCCTGGGGGACTTTAGGCAAGTCACATAACCTCATTGTGCCTCAGTTCCCCATCTGTAAAATTGAGAGACTAGCCCTGTCCTACTTCACAGGGGTGTCATGATAATTACATTAAAGAGCATGAGATGTTAAAAAACTGCAGTATTGGGAGACATGTAAGTACCTGAGAGAAAGAACTTGGAGCAGAGTGCACATGAATTGTGTGGGCCATGATTGTGGTTTGCTATGAAACTCTGGTATTTCGGTTGATTCACTTCAGTTTTTTTTTGGCGGGGGGTGGGGGGCTGGAAGTGTTCAAACCTGAATCTCAAAGTGGACCCTATGGGATAGAAACTTCCCCACATGGACAGGAACCAAACCTTCTAAACATAACCTCTGGGGTGCACACAGCTCTATCTGTAAGCAACATATCAGCTATAGAAACAGTTCTGTTCTGCTGCAGCAGCTGAGCCAAAGCTGCACAAAGCACAATTGGCTTTATATTTTGCTCCAGCAGCATCAGAAGAAAGAGACCACTGAGGAAGGCAGTTCAGATGTTGCAGACACACCATCTTCAGAGCACTTAGAAGAGCAGAATTTTACTCTAATCAAATCCCCAGCATCGGAGGGTGATCATGTAGGAAGGATTGGGTCTGCTCGGTAAGAAACATTTAATTTGAGTCTTTAAAAATGTGAAAATTATTCAAAAGAATACTGTTTCCTGTCAGCCATACCGAACCACATATGCAACTTCATGACGACTGTGACAGTTCGTTTGCATTATAAGGGAATCTCTTAAGCATGTTATCACTTAGACATTTGTCCTGAGACACAGGAGGATCCACTTATCCACAGATATTATGGATTTGACAGGTGTAGTAAAAGGGACAGCTATCTACTATATATTTCAGAGAGTTTTTCTGTGTGTCTGTTCATGAGTCTTTCTCTTCCCCAGCCAGGTGACATGTATCCCTAGCTGTGCCTGTGGCAGCTGCAAACAGGTGCTTCTTACTTGGCCCCAAATTGCTTTAGTGAGAGGGGGCTGGGGTTGCCCTCTCCCCAGGGTAGTCTGCATACTGAATCCCTCATCCCCAGCCCCACCCTAGAACAAAGATTTAAACGAAGAAAACATAATTTATTTACGTTAAGGACTGAGTAATACTGGGTAAATCTGCTAGTAAGTTATACATCAGTTGTGTGCTGTGTAAATAAATAAAGCTTCTTCATGTAGAATTTTATCACAGAAATTAGAAAGATTTAAGACATCCAGTATGTTGGTTTTCTTGAGTACCCACCAACCAACCCTGCCTAAGGAGCTGTCCTTGTGTTTTCCTTTATCGTCCTGCAACAAATACAGGGCCCAATTCTCATTTATATTTGGGCTGTTTTACAACACTGTGACACTGTGTGAAGGTGCAATACAAATGGGAGTAAATTATGTTAGCTGTTACTTAAAGGCTCCTGTGCACTGTTAGGGTGTGTCTAAACTACATGGCTCCGTTGACGAAGCCATGTAGATTAGGCTGATCGGCAAAGGGAAATGAAGCCGTGATTTAAATAATCGCGGCTTCATTTAAATTTAAATGGCTGCTGCGCCGAGCCGACAAACAGCTGATCACCTGTTTGTCGGCTCAGCGTGCTAGTCTGGACGCTCCCGTGCCGACCTGAAAGCCCTTTATCGAACTCCCCGTTATGCCTCGTAGGATGATGTTTACCGGGGAGGTCGATAAAGGGCTTTCATGTCGGCGCGGGAGCGTTCAGACTAGCGCGCTGAGCCGACAAACAGCTGATCAGATGTTTGTCGGCTCAGCGCAGCAGCCATTTAAATTTAAATGAAGCCGCGATTATTTAAATCGCGGCTTCATTTCCTTTTGCCGATCAGCCTAATCTACATGGCTCCGTCGACGGAGCCATGTAGTTTAGACATACCCTTAGTGTGGTAAAAAGTAACCTTTGCAACGGAGACTCAGGCAGTTAGTGTAAGGTTTTCATAAAATCTGCTTGAAAACTCATGCACCAGTTGTAGTTGAAGCAAATAGGTGGTAATTAAACAAAAATGTTAGCCATTTTTGTTGGGTTTGATCCTACTTCCTTTGTTGTCAATAGTAGGGTTTTGCATTGACTTAACGGAAACAGGATCACAGTCTTTTGTGTGTTGTGAGCACATTGTTTTGCATTGGCTCATAGCTTAGAAACGACACACAGCTCCTGCAGCTAGAATACTTCCTCTCACTCTGTTGTTACAGCCTGGATTTTGGAGCCGTGGTTTATTATGCAGTAGAAGTGTCTCCAGAGGTATGACCCCTGTGATTTTGATGCTTTCATTTGTAAATCCTCAAAACAAGTTTTTGTGCTTTCAGATGGCAAAGCCGTATATTATCCGCATGTTGTTCAAATTGCTCCAGCTCTCTAGCACGCATAGCTAACACAGCTATGTAAGGAAAATATTTAGATAGCTACATGTACACTGAACAATGCCAAACACTGCAAGAGCCATTGTTAGCTAAGTTGGCACTGTTCACTCCCGTAATATTAATATTTCATAAGAATAGCCATACTGGGTCAGACCAAAGGTCCATCTAGCCCCGTATCCTGTCTGCTGACAGTGGCTAATGCCAGATGCCCCAGAGGGCGGGAACACAGTGGTAATCATCTGTGATCCCTCTCCTGTCATCCATTTCCAGAGAAACAGAGGCTAGGGACACCATTCCTATCTATGCTGGCTAATAGCCATTGATGGACTCAAGCTCAGTGAATCTATCTAGCTCTTTTTTGAGCCCTGTTAAAGTCCTAGTCTTCACAACATCCTCTGGTAAGGAGTTCCACAGGTTGACTATGCACCGAGTGAACAATTCGATGAACAATCCTTTGTATTTATTACAAAAGTTTAAAATGATCTCCTTTTACTTACAGAAAAGATTAAATGAAAAATTCTATCTTTATATTGCTATTTTGATAGCATTTTTATTGGATCTTTTCTGTAAGTAAAAGGGGATCCATTTTTATTCTCTTTAGGGAATACAAACAACCCAGGGAATTCCATAATGGAAATACTTTGTTTGGGCTCAGTTAGAGCACTATTGTCATTATTACCATTCTTACCTCGTCTTGGAATGGATTAACCGGCTGTAACCCATGAGAGATTTGTAGTATGTGCTGTAGCACTCTGGCTTACCTTACCTATTCTGCTGGTGGCGGGCCCCAAGAGGGGAGACATGATCACCTGCACATAAGCTGATCTGACATTCTGTTCAGTAGAGGGCAGTGATGAACACACACCCTGTAGAACCGCTGACAGTGCCAGATTTAGGACTTTATTATGTAGAGTTTTTTTTGTTTTTTCCTCATAGCACTGTGACTAATATGGGGCACACACTTGTAGAATCTGCAGCTACTAGGCCTTCGCTTCCAAGTAACAGTGTCGCACCTGGGAGGTATGTTTACTGTCTTTTGTAGAGCCGTGGGGGAAATTCCATCGGCACCCACCACACAGAGACCAGCATCCTCTTCGCCCTATCTGCATCAGCTAATGTCCCTAAACCTAGCGAGGGGCCCTGATTTTTGTAGCAGAGAAGCTCCTTTCTTGTGGATCACACCACAGTGTTTTGACTTAGGCTGGCTCTTGTTTGCGTTCTCTTAGTTTCTGTTAATTCTGGGTTTCAGTCCCACCTCCCAATGCTTGCAGTACAGGTGCCTGCTCTTGACATTCCTCTGTATGTCCATGGGGGAGGAGATAAGGCACGCACATAATGGGATGCCTGGGAAATCTTCCTGGCTACTTGCATCAGATTGCAGGCAAAAGAATGCAGATCTCCTGCAACTCTTTCTGTTGGGGGAAATCACTGCTCACTGAAACGCTGTTATTTAATAGATTGTCATGAGTATGCCTAGTGCTTTGCAGAATGCAAGGACAGGCTCAGTACAGTGGGTCATAGCGCAAGGATGGCAGCAGGACTTGGGGAGTAGGTCAGCTCTGGAAGGTTAAACAAACAATGTGTGGCTTTAAGGGAGAGATTTGATTGGGGTAAAAGAAGACCAGCCAGCGAGAGGAGGGAGGCCCGTCCAAGTGAAGTCCCACAACACTTTTGTTTCTACATATTGCAGGATGGGTGGTGGTTGGAGTTGGAGGACCCAGCTATTGGCTGCACCACTGTTTTGTACCCTGATTAGGAGGCATTTGGTTCATTTTTCAAACCTGTCTTTGCTCCAGAGTCATTCAACCATGGAAAATAAACGCATCTCTTTAAAGTTTTTGTTCTTTCTTAGGATTGCTGATACCGAGAGCCCGGGTCAGAAAGCGTTGCAGACACAGATCACAGAATACAAGGCTCTTTGCCATGCTGCTGAGGTGGAAAGAGACAGACTCACAGAACTAGTCACTGTTCTGCAGAAAAGGTAGCAACTTATTTAGACATTTCCCTTTGTGATGGTATTATATCTGGTGGTTAAGAAATCCTTAGATCTATAGGCATTTGGAAGGCTCTGTAGCATGTACTCCACCATGCAATGAGATACAGTGGTGTGCTTTTTCGCTTTGTTGCTCACTTTATAATGAATTACTTCCTTTTTGTCCTGTTGGTATGAAGGGCAGAAATTATAGAGACATCATCAAGGTTGTTGGGCCCAGAATTTGGCTGAAGGAAACATACATTTTTGTCTTTAGAAACATAGAAACATTTAAGTGTTTTTTTTTTACAGAGGTCTAAAATCTAAGTTTTGACTCCCAGTCCTATGCTCTTAACCCGTACATTCTCTCAAATATACACATTACATTTGTGTCTGCTTTTGTAGTGCAGTCAATGTGTTTCTTTCTTTCTTTCTTTCTTTCTTTCTTTCTTTCTTTCTTTCTTTCTTTCTTTCTTTCTTTCTTTCTTTCTTTCTTTCTTTCTTTCTTTCTTTCTTTCTTTCTTTCTTTCTTTCTTTCTTTCTTTCTTTCTTTCTTATTGAATATTTGTATTGTATTTTGGTCTGTTCATTCCACTGTAGACAGTTATGGATCTATATAATACTTTAAACTTTAGAAAGGTAAGTATCACTCACTGTGTCTTTAATGGCTGATCCTGCAAACACACACAGGTAGTTGTACTCATGCATGCAATTCCAATGGACTACTGCGTGTCAGTGTTTGGAGGATTGGGATCAATTTAGCATAAAATAATGACTCCAAACCCCAGTCAATGAAATTCATGGCTAAGGGTGATGAGTAGCATATAATGGCGACCCTGCAATTCCAGGGTCATTGTATATTCTCATGGGCTCTCCCCAGACTCACTGCAGAACTCTCACAAAATTCACTTACAAGACCTCTGGATAATATAATCTTGTTTCCTTAATATGTTTACCATTAAGACAGACGAACAATTAGCCTGCCCCACACACTTGGGGCATAGGTTGCCTAAACTCAAGGATTGTAGATGAGGCTAAGGTCAAGAGACGAGCAATAGAAGTGGTTGCATAAGTGGGACTGGATGAGAGACTACAGAATGCCATGATTTAGCACTCCAACATATTAACACTTAACCAAGGAACATGGTACTTACTCTTCAAAATCAATGGGACTACACTCAATCTACTATCAGAGCAGTAGCCGTGTTAGTCTGGATCTGCAAAAGCGATGAGGAGACCTGTAGCACCTTAGGGTATGTCTACACTACAAAGTTAGTTCGAACTAACGGACGTTAGTTCGAACTAACTTTAATAGGTGCTACACTAGCGCTCCGCTAGTTCGAATTTGAATCGAACTAGCGGAGCGCTTAGTTCGAACTAGGTAAACCTCACTTTACGAGGACTAACGCCAAGTTCGAACTAGCTAGTTCGAACTAAGGGCTGTGTAGCCCTTTAGTTCGAACTAGTGGGAGGCTAGCCCTCCCCAGGTTTCCCTGGTGGCCACTCTGGCCAACACCAGGGAAACTCTATGCCCCCCTCCTGGCCCCGGACCCCTTAAAGGGGCACGGGCTGGCTACGGTGCCCGTGCCAGGTGCAAGCCTGCCAGCACCCAGCTAGCAGACCCTGCACCTGGCACGGCACAGAGCCACCCACCCGATGCCCCCCAGCCCTCCCCCTCTTGCCGGGACCAGGCTGGCGGCTCCCGGGAGCTTGCCCTGGACCGCAAGAGGCGGGCACCTTCCTGGGCTAGTGCGGAGATCGTGGACCTCGTCCACGATCTCCGCACTAGGCACAGGAAAGTGGCCGTCTAGGGCAGGAGAGCTGCCAGCCTGGCCACCCAGGACCAGGTGTGCATGAAAATCAAGGGGGTCCACTGAGACCCCCGACACTGAACCCTGAGCTTACAATGGCCGTCCTGGGTCAGACCAAAGGTCCATCTAGCCCAGTAGCCTGTCTGCCAACAGCGGCCAACCCTAGGGACCCTGGAGGGGATGGACCGAAGACAATGACCAAGCCATTTGTCTCGTGCCATCCCTCTCCAGCCTTCCACAAACTTTGGGCAGGGACACCACTCCTACCCTCTGGCTAATAGGACTCCATGGACCCAACCTCCATCACTTTATCTCACTTCCCTTTAAACTCTGTTCTAGTTGTAGCCTTCACAGCCTCCTGCAGCAAGGAGTTCCACAGGTTAACTATTTGCTTTGTCAAGAACAACAACTTTCTCTTACTAGTTTGAAGCCTGCTACCCATTCCTTTCCTTTGGTGTCCTCTAGTCCTTCTTTATGGGAACTCAGGAAGAACTTTTCTGAATGCACCCTCTCCACCCAACCCCTGCTTTTAGAGACCTCTATCCTGTCCCCTCTCCGTCTCCTCTTTTCTAAGCTGAACAGTCCCAGTCTCTGTAGCCTTTCTTCATCTGGGACCTGTTCCCAACCCCTGATCATGTTAGTTGCCCTCCCCTCTCCCAGCCTTTCTCTTCCCCTCTCCCACCTCCTTTTCCCAGTCTCCCCCAGTTTTTTTCAATAAAGACAGAGTCAATGTTGGAAGAAACGTTATCTTTATTTTGTACATCAATAAGAAGGGGGGCTAGGGAAGGGTAAGTGGAAGGAGGTGAGGGAGGAATGGGGTATGAGCCCCCGATGGGCTCTGCGGGCTTCTGGGGGTGGAAGCTCTCCTGCAGCCCCCCAATTACTCCCTCTCCCCAGATGGCAGCCTGCGGCAAGTGCAGCCGGGCTGATGGCCGAGTGGTGTGATGTGCCCAGTGTGGGCACTCAGGGCACTCCAAGCCAGAACTTCTTTGCAAGCGGGGCACCCCTTAGAACTGTGTGTCCGGGGTGGGGGTCGGGACTCTTTAAGCGCAGCCCTCGGCTAGCCTGAGACAGCATCTCCATGCTCTAAGTCCTCCTTTTATGCCCTGCCGGCACTGCTTCCGGCCATCCTTAAGCCCTGTTCAGAGTCCACTCAATGTGGACTTGCTAGTTCGAACTAGTTTTTAGTTCTAGATGCGTTAGTTCGAACTAGCTTAGTTCGAATTAACTAATTCGAACTAAGTTAGTTCGAACTAGCGCTGTAGTGTAGACATACCCTTATAGACTAACTGATTTATTGGAGCATAAACTTTCATGGGCAAAGACCCACTTTGTCAGATGCATCTGATGAAGTGGGTCTTTGCCTACAAAAGCTTATGCTTCAATAAATCTGTTAGTCTATAAGGTGCCACAGGACTCCTCAATCTACTATGTATTTGAGAGAGTTTGTTTGTCTGTCTTTCTGTCCAAGAACTCCCCCTAAACACTAAGAGCTAGGACCACCGAATTCAGTATCCCTGTGATAAGGTCCCCGTCGAACCCCGGGTCTCCTTGTCTGGTGCGCCACTGACGACGCTGGTTATGTGGGTGTCACCCTCCCGGGCGGTGTGAGGAGTCCGGGCCCACCCTCGCTCCAGACCTCGACCCAGGGCCCTAACACCAGGAGTTCAACTCCCGATGGTAGCAGGTGGGGGTTCACCCCTAAACGCGCCTGCTCACAGGTTCTGCGACCCTCCCTGGGCCTGTCCCACCCCACCGGCGGGTCTTGCCGACCATGTCCCGGACCCCAGTCACGGGTCGGGAGCTCACCCTAGGCCCTCCCCCTTTGGACGTCACCCCTTCCTGTCCGTCACCTGCGCCGTCCCGGGCGAGCTCCTCTTCCCCCCGGGCTAACCTCCGTTCCGTGCCTCGGCCGGGCGTGATCCTTGGGCCTAGTCCTCCATCATTCCGGGTCTCCTTCCCCCGTGAGCTAGGGCCGCCTCGCCCGACTGGGCTCGCCCCCGCCCCCGATTTATCCCTTTCTTCCATGCCCTCTGCGGCCATAAAATGTTCTATTAACATGACGGCCTCTTCTAGGGTCCCGGGGAGATGGCGACGTACTCAGCGCTGCCCCTCGGGAGGCAGCACCTGCAGGTACTGCTCCAGAATCACCAGGTCGGCGACCTGCGATGCCGTTTTGGTAGCTGGTTCCAACCAGCGCAGGCTGGCCTCCTTAATTCGCTGGGCCACCGCTCGGTGACATTCCCCCGCAGCGTACTTGGAGGCCCGGAATTTTTGTCTATAGGTCTCGGGGGAGATCCCCAGCTGGTGTAATATTGCCTTCTTTACTTTACAATAGCACAGGGCTTCCCGGTCCGACATACCCCGGTACACCAACTGTGCTGGGCCTGAGAGGTAGGGGGCTAGTATCGTGGCCCAATGCTCCTGGGGCCATCGGGCCGCCGTGGCCACCCTCTCAAACATCACCAGGATGCTTCTGCATCATCTTCGGGCCCCAGCTTGGCCAACCTAATCGGGAGTCTGACACCTATTGCCCCTTCGTCGTCTCTCCCCATAGGTCCCGTACCTGGGGTCCGGCCTTCCGCACTCGCGCTACCTCCTTCCTTCAGCTTGTTGATTAGCTGTCGTTGCTGTTTCTGAAATTCAGTTGTAACCTGCTGCAGAACCTCAGTCTGCTGCTGCTGCAGCTGGCGCTGGTTCTCCACCAGCCACTCGAGAATCTTGCTCGCCTCCATCGCGTTTCCTCTGTAAATGACAAGAGTTGCGACTCCTTCGTCTCCTTGCCCTTACTACAGGGCGCAGATCGCGGCCCACATTCTCCACCACGTGTGACAAGGTCCCCGTCGAACCCCAGGTCTCCTTGTCTGGTGCGCCACTGACAACGCTGGTTATGCAGGTGTCGCTCTCCCGGGCGGGGTGAGAGTTCCGGGCCCACCCTTGCTCCGGACCCTGACCCAGGGCCCTAACACCAGGAGTTCAACTCCCGATGGTAGCAGGTGGGGATTCACCCCTAAATGCGCCTGCTCACGGGTTCTGCGACCCTCCCTGGGCCTGTCCCACCCCAGTGGCGGGTCTTGCCAACCATGCCCTGGACCCGAGTTGCGGGTCGGGAGCTCACCCTAGGCCTCCCCCTTTGGACGTGACCCCTTCCTGCCCATCACCTGCGCCGTCCTGGGCGAGCTCCTCTTCCCCCCCTCCGGCCCCCAAGCCAGGCCTTCTTATCCCCGGCCTCGTCTGCCTCCTCCCTGTCCATTTCCGGGTGCCCCGCCCCTCTCGCTCTGGTCGCGCCGGTGACGTCATCGGGCGTCCCCGGCGCGCGGTGATGATCTCCACCGCCCCCGACTTCCGGGCGTGCCGGCGCAGCCGGGGCTAATCCAGCTGCCTCACCGCTGGCGCTCGTGTCTCCCGGCGTCTGTGGGTGATGGGGTTGCGCCACCCGGTCACAATCCCCTTATCATAGCTTAAAGCAGGGTCAGGGTTTGGTTGTGCCACGAATATGGGATGTGCCTGGAATGGGATTATTTCTCATAAGACCAAACAGAAAAGAGACAGGGTCACCAGACAAGTGAAAGGTGTTGGCTGGGGGTGCCTGCTGCCCCACCCAGGTCTGCCCCAACCCTGAGCCTTCCACCCCCTAAGTGCCCTTTAGGGAGGGTGGTAGAGCTGAAGCTCCTCTCTCCCTGATTCATACAGGGACATTACTGCCTATCCCGTTTTGTCAGGGAACGAGGGCAAAGTGCATGGTTTTCTGCATTCCTCACACTGGTTGGAGAGTTCAGGGGGCGGACGAACTTGTTTGTTCCCACTGGAGCTGCAGTGGACATAGGGAGGTGCTTTTCACCTGGCCACAAGCTGTGGTGGTGAGAAGGGCTGGTGTAGTCCTTTCTCCCTGGGGCAGCCTGCACACTGAATCCCTCATCCCCACTCCCATCCCAGAGCATTTAAATGAAGAAAAACAAAAAGATTAATTGAGTTAAGGACCTAAGCAAAGCCAAGTAAATCTTCTAGCAGTAAATATTTGCAGGATTTACAAATCCCACCCCTCCCCTGCCAAGTTTTGCTGCTATTTTTTTTTTTGCTCAACAAGTATTGCTGGGGGTGGAGGGGCGTGAGGGTTTCTCAGAAATCAAAAAGGGGGCGTGATGCCGAAAAGTTTGGAAACCACTGAGCTAGAGGGACTTGATTTGAGCAGTTCATATTGGTGAGGGTTGTCACAAAAACTGATCAGTCACTCCCCTTCACACCTTCTGTCTAATACGAGACCTAGGGGACACTCGATTAAATGAAAGGGCAGTGATATACTACTGTATGCAGCATGTTAGCAGCCTGTGGAGATTCGCTGCCACGTGAGCTGCTGTGGCTGGACTGATAAAAGAACTGCATAATTTTATGCTTCTTCTAACACTTTTAGCTATGCAAGCTGAGAGAGTAATAAGCAATAGATTTGATTATTTTTAAAGAAGTAAGTGATCACTTCCAGAGATCAAGAAGGAAATTGCTCTTCTCTTCATAGCACTGTACAACAGGGGAGGTTCATTATGGTTTTGACAATTTCCCATGAATCTTTTGGAGTCAGCCACAGTCCTAGATAGACTACATCATTAGTCTGATGCAGTTTGGCAGCTCCTGTGGTCCTATGTGATATTTTCTGATTAATCATTTAAGGTGCTGCATGGGGGAGCTATGAAATAAAGATGTTTCCACGGAATGGCCTTCAATAGCCCAGCACTACATGATGCCCATTAACTGCATTGTTAATGCCCTCGCCCCGCATCACTTGCTCCAGTTGCAAAGTCTCATGGCTTCTCAATGCCTTTGGTGCCATGCCTGTTTTTTCAACATACCTTCTAGTGGCTGAGTTAATAAAAGGCAACACCCAGGAGTGGGTGGGTGAGATTCTGTGTCCTGCAATGTTCAGGAGCTGAGGCTAGGTGACCAGGATGGTCTCTTCTGGCCTTACAGTCTATGAGTTTCTCTTCATTTCAAGGAGAATCTTATGGAGCCCTTTGCTATTTACATAAGAGACCAGAACAAAATACCAGATAATGCTGTTAGAACACTTTTACTGCTTTGCTTCTACATAACATAAGAACGGCTGTACTGGGTCAGACCAAAGGTCCATCTAGCCCAGTATCCTGTCTGCCGACAGTGGCCAGCACCAGGTGCCCCAGAGAGGGTGGACCCAAGACAACAATCAAGCAATTTGTCTCCTGCCATCCTTCTCCAGCCTCTGACAAACAGAGGCCAGGGACACCAATTCTATCCCCTGGCTAATAGCCTTTTATGGACCTAACCTTCATGAAATTATCTAGCTTCTTTTTAAACTCTGTTATAGTCCTAGCCTTCACAGCCTCCTCTGGCAAGGAGTTCCACAGGTTGACTACGTGCTATGTGAAGAACTTTCTTTTATTAGTTTTAAACCTGCTACCCATTAATTTCATTTGGTGTCCTCTAGTTCTTCTATTATGTGAACTAATAAATAACTTTTCTTTATCCGCCCTCTCCACACCACTCATGATTTTATAGACCTCTATCATATCCCCCCTCAGTCTCCTCTTTTCTAAACTGAAAAGTCCCAGTCGCTTTAACCTCTCCTCATATGGGACCCGTTCCAAACCCCTAGTCATTTTTTAAAACGGCGAGGAGTCCTGTGGCACCTTATAGACTAACTGAAGTGTAGGAGCATAAGCTTTCGTGGGCAAAGACCCACTTCGTCAGATGCATGACCCACATGCTTATGCTCCTACACTTCAGTTAGTCTATAAGGTGCTACAGGACTCCTCGCCGCTTTTGCAGATTTAGACTAACACGGCTACCCCTCTGATACTAATCATTTTAGTTGCCCTTTTCTGAGGGATTCTGTGTTAGCCCAAAGCATTAAAAACAGAAGCAGTTTGTTATGGATACAATTATCCGTCTGCCCTCAACGACTTCCATCTTCAGTAGTTGTTTGTATGGAAAGCTTAGTGTGTCCATTGCTAAAGGACCAGGGCAACTTCCATCAGTAAAATAATTCTCCATAAAATATAACTGAACCCCACACTCCTTAGCTAACTCCATCTCACAAACACGGCGGATGCCAGCTGGATGAATTGCACTGGGATCCCTGCCCTGGGATGAATGTACTAGTCTCCCATTCATCTGATTATAAGGCAGAATTGAAACTGAGGCTGGATAGTCCTGGAGACCTCATGGCCTGTGCATAAAAATTGAACCACCTATTTTGAACCTCAGGGTGGTCGAAAGCAGCAATAAAGTTTTGGAAGCCGAGAAGAAGCTTCAGGAAGAGCGACGGCGATCGGTCGTTTTGGAGCAGCATCTTGAAAAACTGAAAATGGATGCAGGGAAGAATGCAAACACCCAGAAACCCCTCCCAAGGAACAAAACAGGTGAGGAGCGCATGGCATAAAGAGTGCCCAGGAGTCTGCTGCCACATGTGGCCGCCAGGAGATGTGGCTCACATCTAGAACCCCAAGCTTGTGCCAAAGCCAATGTAGTAATTCTGGTCCCACCGAATGGGGAGTTGGCCACTGATTTCAGTGGGGCCAGGATTTCACCCATAGTATCCAGGCAGGGTCAGGGCCTAAGGCAGATACTTGAAGCTGCTGTGCACTGCCACCAACTCTCGCATTCTGTCCTCTCTGCTCTTTGCTTGAAAGGTTCAGTTGAAGGTTAAATTAAGAACAGAATTAAATGATACACCCCAATTTAAGGCCTGTCAGTGTCTATGAAAAACTATTGCTGGACTTGAAGTAATTAGATCCCATGTAATTTATTACCACTAAAGCATGAGAATCTGCAGCTATAAATATGAAAGACCCAGTAACAAAGAAGAAAAGTTCATTGTGGAAAGTTAACTTTTCATTTACTTGATGAGTTTCTTTCTTGCTAATGGACTGTAATCCTATAAATGTCTGAAACCAATAAAACTGTATATATCAGCGTTTCTTAACGCTTTCTCAGGGGAGGGGAAGGAGTGGCCAGAGCTGAGGAGCTGCTCCTGGACCTTGGCGTTTTAAAACTGCTGCCTGCGGGGAACTCAGCTCAGGCTCTGCCGCCTCACTCCCCCAAACTGGGGTGCGCTCAGGTTCTGCTGCCCCCAAGCGCTGCTGCTGTCTCTCCCCTGCACTCCTCCCCAGCCTGCTGGGGAAGTGGCAGAGTTTAATCTGATGGGGACGGTCGGGGTTTCTGCTCTTCCCCCCCCTTCCCCGCCAGTAAGAAGTCTGGCCTGGTGCTGCAGCTTTGCTGGGTTCCCTACTGCATTGGAGGGGGAGGGGGGACTGAGCCCTCCACACCCCTCCCCCCTTGAGGAACAAGAGCATGCTCCCTGGAGGCTTTCCTTGCTGCAGCAGGGTGCCAAGCCAGGTAAGCATCCCCCCTCATGCCCAGACCCCGCACCCAAACCCCCCTCACTCCCCTCCCTTTGCCAAGCCCCACATTCCCAGCTTGCTCTGACACCCTGCCCCAAGTCCCCTCCTGCACCCTCCCTCCTGGTCCGGTGTTTTTTTCTTTTTTTTTGCTCGACAGATTTTCCCTTGGGAGCTGTTTTTTTTTTCCCTCAACAAAAAAAATCCTTGGTGTTCCCCATTTAAAAAAAATTGTTGTTTGGTGTTCCTCAGGCTCAAAAAGTTTAAAAAACACTGGTATATATTCTTATGGAAACTTTTACAATGGTTTCCCTTTTTGTATGTACTTTAAATATACAGAGGGGCTGTGTCAAGACTGGCATCATTTTCCGGAAATGCTTTGAACGGAAAAGATTTCCGTTAAAAGCATTTTCGGAAAAGAGCGTCTAGATTGGCACGGACGCTTTTCCGCAAAAGCACTTTTTGCAGAAAAGCATCCGTGGCCAATCTACACGCTCTTTTGCGCAAAAAAGCCCCTATCGCCATTTTCGCAATCGGGGCTTTTTTGCACAAAACAAATCTCAGCTGTCTACACTGGCCCTTTTGCGCAAAAATTTTGCACAAAAGGGACTTTTGCCCGAACGGGAGCAGCATAATATTTCCACAAAAAGCACTGATTTCTTACAGTAGGAAGTCAGTGCTTTTGCGGAAATTCAAGTGGCCAGTGTAGACAGCTGGCAAGTTTTTGCAGAAAAGCAGCCACTTTTCCGGAAAAACTCGCCAGTCTAGACACAGCCAGTATGTTACCAAGGGATCACCACTTCTATTTGGTAAGGAACTGATCTCCCTCATGTCTAACTGGTTCAATATGTTCTTTGTACCCTGTCCACCTCTTTCCTCTCCCTACACACACTTCCTTTTTCTCTTTAGGCCTGGAATGGTTTGCTTGGTTTTGATGGAAGGGAGAGTTTCTTTTGCGGCCTTAGCACATGTCTCTGTACTTCATCTGAGCTGAGTGTGGTGAACTTGGTCAGGTCCATATTTATCTGAGAAAGCTCTAAGGAATGTCCAGGTGACACGGGGAGTGGTGTTGGTTATTTGCTGGATGTTGCTCTTTTTCCTCTGAGTCCATGTCCCCATAAACTATTAAAGTGCATTGTTGAAGGAGCTGCCTTTTGGACGAGATATAAAACAGAGATCCTGGCCGTTGTTGCCCTTAGAGATATATTACTCTATAGGCTAACCACTTACATTTCCCTGCTATCACAAATAAAGACAGTGTTCCGCGCTTCCTGATCTATGCCATTTTATCCAGTTATTGTGCAGTGTTAACAGTTCTGTGCTTCAGCATTTCATAGCTGGACAAAGCACAGGCCGCATATATCAGTTTGTAAGGTACTTTGAAATGAAAGATTCTCTGTATATTAAAGGTTAGCTCATTATCCCTGTGTACATCGGGACCAAATTCTGTTTGAATAAAGACTAGTATCATAGCTATTAAATTACAGGAATTGGTATAGAAAGGTATTGAAATCAATGGGAGTTAGGCTCCTAAAAATAATTGTGAGTCTCTAGGCCTAAATCCATAACCTTAAACTTATAGTAACCCTATTCCCCAAAGTCTGTCGGGTTTTTTCAGTTGTTCTCAGTCCCTCATAGTGGTTTAACATCATCTAGCGTTTATACAAGCAGCAAATTGACAAGTCTTGAATTTAATCCTTTAGCAGTGAACTTAGTTTCTCCTGCTTCAGGGGGTAGCTAAGTTAGTCTGTACAGAATAAACTTAAAAAACAACAAATGGTCTAAAAGTGCTACCAGACCATTTGTTGTTTTTTAGTTTCTCCTAGTAATATTTCTGCCAGATTATTCTCTCTCAGGCAGAGAATTTAGGTTCTAGCGGTAGCAGAGCATGGTTGGTATATAATACAAAAGCAACACTTTTTTGTCTCTAAAAGTGTTCCTGTTTTTGTTTTTGTTTCCTTGTTCAAATTAAAAGTGCAGAGCAATTACTCCCGGTTTGCTTAGTAAAATCCAGTGGGGAGGTAGGTAAATACTGAAGTGTTTGCTGATCAGTTCTCTAAGATAACAGGGCAAAAGCATCTTCTCCCTCATATTTTGTAACTGGTTTTTCTCATGTATTTTACTTCCGTATCTATTCACCAATTGCTGCATTTCCAAAAGGAAGGGTTAAGCCGTGGTACATTTCAGAATTGCTTTGGCTATGAGTTTTCCCCATCTATCTTAATTGTTGGAAACTTTCATAGAACTATAGAACACTAGAACTGGAAGGGACCTCGAGAGATCAAGTCCAGTCCCCTGCCCTCACAACAGGACCAAGCATGGTCTATATAATCCTTAATAGATGTCTATTCAACTTTCCCTTAAATATCTCCAGAGATGGAGATTCCACAACCTCCCTAGGCAATTTATTCCAGTGTTTAACCACCCTGACAGGTACAGAAGTTTTTCCTAGTGTCTAACCTAAATCTTCCTAGCTGCAGTTTAAGCCCATTGCTTCTTGTCCTAACAATTTTCCCCCCTCCTCCCTGTGACACCCTTTTAAATACTTGAAAACCGCTATCATGTCTTCTCTCAGTCTTCTCTTTTCCAAACTAAACAAGCCCAATTCCTTCAGCTGTGCCTCAAGCTCATGTTTTTTAGACCTTTAATCATTTTTTTGCTCTTCTTTGGACCTTCTCCAATTTCTACACATCTTTCTTGAAATGTGGTGCCCGGAACTGGACACAATATTCCAACTGAGGCCTAATCAGTGCAGAGTAGAGCAGAAGAATAACATCTTATGTGTTACTCACAACACTCCTGTTAATGCATCCGACAATCATTTTAGCATTTTTTTGCATCAGTATCACACTGTTGACTCATATTTAGCTTGTGGTCCACTATGACCCATAGATCCTTTTCTGCAGTGCTCCTTCCTAGACAGTCGCTTTCCATTCTGTATATGTGAAACAGATTTTTCCTTCCTAAGTGGAGTACTTTGCATTTGTCATTATTAAACTTCATCCTATTTACCTCAGACCATTTTTCCAGTTTGTCCAGATCATTTTGAATCATGACCCTGTCCTCCAAAGTAGTTGCAACCTCTTCCAGCTTGTTATCATCTGCAAACTTAATAAGTGTACTCTCTAGGCCATCATTTAAATCATTGATGAAGATATTGAACAGCAGCGGTCCCTAAACAGAGCTCTGCGGAACCCCATTTGTTATACCCTTCCAGCAGGATTGTGAACCATTAATAACTACTCTTTGCGAACAGTTATCCAGCCAGTTCTGCACCCACCTTATAGTAGCCCCATCTAGGTTGTATTTCCCTAGTTTATTGATAAGCTCATGTGAGACCACATCAAAAACTTTACTAAAGCCTAGGTATAACACATCCACCGCATCTCCCTTATCCACAAGACGTGTTCTTGTTCATATAGCCACTCATTCAGGAAAGCACGTAACTTCAGGCACATGCTTAAGTGCTTTCCTGCACTGACGCCATAATTGCTGTCATTGCAAAGATCCCAAAGTGCTATATGAAGCTGGTTTCTGTGTGTAACACGCAGATATTCATTTCTTTCAGATATTTAAAGGGCACCAGTCACTGTAGTACTGAGTGAAATTCAATTTCAGGATAAGCTTAAAAAATAATCACATTCAGTTCGCTTCTCCTAGAGGTTGGGTACTTGCACATTATTTTATATATAATAATTTTATTCCTTCCTATACTCTCTCCTCTGATCGTGTTTACAATTTTACTGAAAGGAATTGACATAAATCTACCCTGTGTACTTACATGACTGCCATGCATGTGCTCAGACTGGCCACACGCTGACCTAATATTTATCCTCCATCTCTTGGGTTTTACTGTAAAGCTGTGCACTGTGGACTGCAAAGATTTGCCTTTGTCCTGTAATGGAACTCCATGCTGTGATTAAATTTACAGGTCAGTCTGCTAATAGCGCCAGACCTATCCTGACTGTGAGTGATAGGAAAGACCTCACCACAGCCCAGCTCTCAGAAGTGCCACTGAAATCTCAGATAGAGGAACTGACTACAAGGTATGGCTTTTCTTTTCATATTCTGTATCATCTTCAACTTCTTTGAAATGGAACTAAGATTAGTCCTGTCCTCATGCAGGTTAAACCAGCCCCCCCTTTGGGCTCATGATTCTCTAGGCCACCTCAGCTGGTGTAAATCCGCTCCCGTAGAGTGTCTCTGGTGCACCCTGCCTTTTTGTCTTCGTCTGACAGCAGCATAAGAACAACCATACTGGGTCAGACCAATGGTCCAGTAGCCCCGTGTCCTGTCTTTCTACAGTGGCCATTGGCAGATGCTTCCATGGAAAGAACAGAATAGAGCAGTTATTGAGTAATCCATCCCCTGTCACTCCCAGCTTCTGGCATCAGAGGCTTAAAATCGCATAGTAATTATACCAACACAGATTCAGGAATGCTAGATAGACATAAAGAAAGGAGCCTTTTATTACCCAATGCATGTTCATGGGAGTTGGATGCGTGTCGGTAGCAAAATAGATCTCTGTTATCCTGACTTCAGAATGCCCCTTTGTCTCAAGAGGCTGGGAAACAAGTGCTCAAAAGCCTGATATTTCTCCCTCCTTGTTGTGAGATCCCAGCGAGCGTTTCAGAGTTCCTGCCCGTGCGGCTGAAGCGCAGCTCCCATTTACTCCAGCGCTTCACAGGTGGAATGAAAGTTTCCTCTTTGCATTCGCACAGGCTTGCGATCCAGCTGGATGAGAACGAAGCCTTGAAGATGGCCCTGGAGAGCACCATGGAAAAAAAAGAGGAAGACTTCAAACTGTACCAAGAGACAATGAGCCAGGTGAAGGAGATTTTCCTACAAGCTTTGAGGCAGCACAAGCAAGAGAAGAATTAAAGCAGGACATTCAGAATACTTCTGGAGTACAGCAGGGGGACAGTCCAACAGTAGCTCCAGAGACTAGAAATGCAAAGGGGCCCACTATGTAGCTATCTCCCAGATTGTTTTGTTTTCTTAGCATTTGCAGGAGAAGGTGAGAAACAGAGAAGAACATTATATTGTAAAGGACTGAATGCTTGTATTTCAGCACATTTCTGGCTGGGAGGAGTCAGCAAGCAGTGCGTTCTTGTAACCTTTTAATACTGTCCATGCGATTGTTTGCACACTGCGGAGCTCCAAAGCTGCAGGCTTAATATGGGCAAAACTCCCCTGGGTTGCAGTGGGAGTTTGTTGAATCAGGCCCTATATCTAATCAAGCTGCTATCTTTTTTTTGTAAGTATAAGACATTTTTCACCATACTAAGCTCATCCTCAAGTTCTGCTTTATGAAACCATGGAGCTAAAACAAAGTTTCCTTAATTAATTAAAGTGGCCATAGGCACTGTATAAGGTTTGTTTGTTTTTTAAAAGCACCCTTCTCTCTGGTACCCATGCGTGAAACAGGTAAGTTCCATTTGCCAGTGCTTGCAGTGAACTTGGGTTGGAATTCTGCTCTGTGCCCATCCTAGGCTCCGAGCGCTCGGTCTTGGCTGTGGCGGGATTGCTTCAGTAAGTAGATGAGGCTTGCAGGTCACCCCTAAAGTCAGTGAGACTTGCTTTCATGCTAGTCTCTGCTAGCTCAGTTCTTGGTCTCTCTTGGAATCAACAGCAGCAGTTGGGGACACTGAAAACACCCAGCAGCACTGGTGTCCCCAACTAAACTGACTTGGAGTTTTGCTCTGAAAACACTAGTGTGTCTTTCCAGTATCCTTGTAGCTCTGCTCTTTAGTCAGCAAGAAAAGTGACATCAGCTGCAAGCCAATTAGGCATCAGCATGGAGCCTAAAGTTCTCATAGAGCTGGAAGGGACCTCGAGAGGTCATCAAGTCCAGTCCCCTCCCCTCATGACAGGACCAAGTACCATTCCTGGAAGATTTGCTCCAGATCCCTAAATGGACCCCTCAAGGATTGAGCTCACAAAGCTGGGTTTAGCAGGCTAATGCTCAAACCACCAAGCTATCCCTCCCCCGAAAGCCTAGCATGGGAGCTGGGTAGGGAGTGGCTTTTGGATAGCGCTGCTCCCTTTCTTAACCTTCAAAGCCATTTGTAAAAGCTGCTGCTTTCCCCTCCCCCATTAGCTTGCACGTCTCGTTCTGATTGTGTTCATTCCACAGGGGTGAAGGTTGTCTGACAGCTAGAACAACAGGTAAAAAGAGGACTCCCCGTCATTCATTTTAGATGAAGCAGGCCACATGCTCACTTCCTCATCCTGGGCGCGGGTTCTTACCCTATTGTAAGATTGGAATAAGAAGAGAAGGCAGTGGAGTTTTCCAGATTTAGTGAGATGAGAATCTAGTCTCTGGTCGTCAGATGTTTTGGTTGGAGTAAAAAACTCATTCCTGAGAGAATTCTCCAGCATCCCCTAAAGGTTGCTGACCTGAAGATAAGTGTTCAGTTCATTTTTTCCCATTTCACAGACCTAAAGAGGATGTTCCAAGAAGAAAAATACAGGTTCTTATCAGCATGCCAATAGTATGTATTGTTGATTTTAAATAACTTGGACCCGATTCTCAGCTGGTGTAAATGAATGTATCTCTATGCCAATTTATATCTGCTTAGTATCTGGCCCCATGAGGCTAAGAATCACATATCCAGACATGAACACCAAAAACGTTCAGCTTCAGGTACAATTCCTGTTTGCATCTCTTTTACTGGTGCACTGTGAGAATCATAGAACACTAGAACTGGAAGGGACCTCAAGAGGTCATTGAGTCCAGCCCCTGCCCTCACAGCAATCCTAAGCACCCTCTAGACCATCCCTGATAGATGTCTATTTAACCTCCTCTTGAGTATCTCCAGTGATGGAGATTCCACAACCTCCCTAGGCAATTTATTCCCGTGTATAACCACCCTGATAGTTAGTGTTGGAAATAAGCCAGGACACTCTGGATGCAGGTGAAAACAAGCGGAGGATTTATACATCAGCTGATGGAGTGACACGCAGGGGTTACCCTGGTGAACACTGGTTAATTAACACTATACAATAGGTTATATAGTTAGCAGGTGGACGGAGGAAAAATGATTTGATAGGTCTAGCAGCAAGACGAAATGAGCACATAAGCCAATAGAACTACTAAAGATTACATAATATCTCAGCCCATTGCAAAGTAACAGCTCATTAATTAATATACAGGTGGTTATTGTTGAAATGCCAAAACATGTCAGCAAAACAGTAATAACATTTTAGTCTGCATAGATGATGATGTTGCTATAGCAGGCGGGTATGGCCTTGAGTTGGTGCAGCACTTGGTTCTCAGGCTTATTATCTAGGAGTGAAGCAAGACAGTTTAAGCACATTTTATGAATGTTATCTTAAGCAAAATGTGTTAGGTTACTAACTGGAGTCCAGTTCGAGTGTCTTAGAATGTGGTTGCTATGGTGCCCAGGGTCGTTCCACTGTCTGCAGCTCTTATCCTGACTGTGGTGTTCTCAGGCCTTAATCCTAAAATGGAGTTATGCTGTTTAGAGGCCTATTAGCACATTTAGGGCTGCCTCAGTTTACCCTACAGTTAGAAAATCTTTCGTAATGTCCAGCCTAAACCTGCCTTGCTTCTTGTCTTATAATAAGAGGCCAATGAGAACAATTTTTCTCCCTCCTCCTTGTAACACCCTTTTAGATCCTTAAAAACAGCTCTCATGTCCCCTCTCAGTCTTCTCTTTTCCAAACTAAACAAGCTCAGTTCCTTCAGTCTTCCCTCACAGCTCATGTTTTCTAGACCTTTAATCATTTTTGTTGCTCTTCTCTGGACCTCCTCCAGTTTCTCCATATCTTTCTTGAAATGTGATGCCCAGAACTCTACACAGTACTCCAATTGAGGCCTAATCAGTGCAGAAGAATGACTTCTTGTGTGTTGCTCACAACACTCCGATTAATGCATCCCAGAATCGTGTTTGCTTTTTTTTGCAACAGTGTTGTACTGTTGACTCATATTTAGCTTGTGGTCCACTATGATCCCTAGATTCCTTTCTGCAGGACTCCTTCCTAGACAGTCACTTCCCATTCTGTATGTGTGAAACATATTGTTCCTTCTTAAGTGGGGTACTTTGCATTTGCCCTTATTAAACTTCATCCTATTTACCTCAGACCATTTCTCCAGTTTGTGCAGATCATTTTGAATTATGACCCTATCCTCCAAAACACTTGCAACCCCTCCCAGCTTCGTATCATCTGCAAACTTAATGGCTGTGTCTACACTGCACCCCTTTTCCAGAAAAGGGATGCAGATTAGACACTTCGCAATTGCAAATCCGCGGGGGATTTAAATATCCCCCGCGGCATTTGCCTTTACATGGCTGCCGCTTTTTTCCGGCTTGGGGATAAGCCGGAGAAAAGCGCCAGTCTAGACGCGATTCTCCGGAAAATAAGCCCTTTCAAGTAGGAATAAAAGATCCTCCGGAAAAGGGCTTATTTTCTGGAGAATCGCGTCTAGACTGGCGCTTTTCTCCGGCTTATCCCCAAGCCGGAAAAAAGCGGCAGTCATGTAAAGGCAAATGCCGCGGGGGATATTTAATTCCCCCGCGGATTTGCAATTCCGAAGTGTCTAATCTGCATCCCTTTTCCGGAAAAGGGGTGCAGTGTAGACACAGCCAATAAGTGAACTCTCTATGTCAATATCTAAATCATTGATAAAGATACTGAACAGTCCCAAAACTGACCCCTGCCGAACCCCACTTGTTATGCATGTCTCTCAGAAAGACCTCCCGCTTTGATTTGAAGATCGCAAGAGATGGAGAGTCTATTAGGTTTTTTGCTAGTTTGTGCCAGAGATTAATCACATGTAATATGGCTGTGCAATATCTTGGCAGATGAAAGGAGGTGTGACAAAATCAGTCAGTCAGTGGTGCTTAGTAATGGGATGGGGAAAGAGCATGATGGATGAGCGGCAAACCTGCCCACAGTGGCTATAGGTCCACTGGTCAGATGGAGATTGGAGCACAATCTGCTTCCTGGCTCCCCTGCCGGCCTCTGCTTGGGTTCTCTGATGGCGTTCCATGGTGACTGCACCAGTCTCTTACCCTGGCTTCTCCAGACTGGGCAGGATTTTCTCGGTTGTCAGTGGAGATGCTGAATTTCTCAAAGCCTTGCTTGAACTTGTCACTGTATCAGAGCTTTGGCCTTCCTCTGTGTTGTAGGTGGCTTTTAAGTTGATCACAGAGTACAGCCTGGTAAGGAGTGTTAAAGCTGCAGCTACCTTGTCTTCAGTAAGATTTTACCACGTTAGCCAACATGTGCTAAGAACACACTTTTTTCCCCTGCTCTCGACAAGTTCTCCATGGAATTAGATACGGTTTTTAACTGCACCAGCAGCACTCTTGGAAATAAAAGTGTCATAAAGCTTTACGAGTGGGTTGGGAGTTGCTGTTTATTTGCCTAAAGGCCTCTGCCTGAGAACACTATGCCTCATGACAGTGGTACAGCCCACAGGGTTGGTTCACATCAGTGTGAATCGAGTTGCATTATAACTTTCAATAAGAGAGCACACAGGGCTGTTGCTAAGGTTGGTTCAGAAATATATAAACTTCTTCCACACCCTGAACATCACTGATCCAAGGGGAAGCCAGGCAGCCATGGGATCAAATATTTCCCATTGTAATCTTGTAAAAATCTGTAGAAATGGGCAAAATAACCATAGTGCTAATTCTGGGCTCTTTAATATGTTAATATTAATGTCCTCTAGTTTTTAGGAGAGTCTGGACAGCTCAGATAAAGCATTACAATTGCTGTTCAGGTTAAAATCACAGGTTCAAGCTAAGGCCAGCTCAGGTGAAGAGTTCCCAGCTGATGCCTGCCAGCTTGGCCAATGTGAAATGAGTCTCTATTTAGTTCACGCATCTAACCTTTGTCTCTCCTTATCTACATTACCACTTAAGTAGACATAAGTTACATCACTCAGGGATGTAAGCAGCTCCCTGAGAGCACATCTACACTAGGGAGTTATTTCAAAATAAGTTATTTCGAAATAATAACTCCCGAAATAACAATTTTGAAATAATGCTATTCCTCTTCCAAAGCAGGAGTAGTTATTTCAAAATTACAAGCCCTTTATTTTGAAATAACGGGCTTGGTAGTGTGGACGCTCACCTGGTTATTTTGAAATAAAGGGGAGTTACTTCGAAATAATGCCCCAATGTAGATATGCCCCGAGTGCCATAACTTACACTGACATAACACAATGTCTACCCCACACTATGTCAGCAGAAGATGCTCTCCCATTGACACAGCTTCCACCTCTTATTGAGGTGGATAAATTAGGTTGATGGGAGGCACTCTGCCACCGATTTATCATGGCTTCTCCAGACCTGCTAAATCGATGCTGCTGCATTGATCACAGCTGTGTTGATTTAGTGCTATAGTGAAGACAAGCCTACTAAATGGAGTAGGGAGCAGCCAATCCATCAGCTAAAGAGTGATTTCTTGCTATTGGACTCACAGGCATCTTCTTCCACATGTGAGGCTCCTGGAAGACATAGGTTATAGGAGAGATTTAAGCAAGGGCTGGGGTGTGGGCAGAGTGGAAGAGAAGAGGTCTGCAGTTTATTCAGTAGCAGGCTAGGCACTTCCACGGACGTTTTGCCTGGGACAGGGCTGCAGGATTTAGCTCTCCTAGTTGGGACATTTGGGCATGAAAAGTTGAGGCTCTCGTTGCATGTGAGTTCGTCTTGCATTTATAGACCAAACTGCAGTCAACGCAGTGTGCTGGCAGCAGCTGCTAGCAGGTGGCAGTTGCTATGTTCACAAGAGGAATGAAGCAAGGATTCAAATGGAAATACGACTGTAACTGAGCCACCACACTCTAAATTAGGCTCCATCCAGGCCAAGAAGCGTATTGGGTTTCTTTCATCAGCCTCTCTGCCCTGGTGCCTTGTAAAGCTTGCTACTCCCACAGGATAGGATGGCCTCGTGGTACATAGACACCAAGTAAATCCTCACCCTGCTCCCATTTCAACCAAAGGCTTGGAACCTAAGTGGCAGGCTGAGGATAAAGGGTTTTTTTTTTTTAAGTTTCCCTGCTTCTTCTTCTTCTGCTTCTTCTTCTCTCTCTTTTTTTTTGTAACAGAGAAAACTGTTCTAGACAAGGTTTTCTCTTTGATATTTACATACCCTCTGCTCCTTGTTTCCTGCTCCCTTCCATTTTTTTCCTTCCCCCCTCTCCCTTCTCCCCTATTTATTTTGTGTCTATATATCCTAAAGTCAAAACTCCAGTCATCTGAAGAAGTGGGCTGTTCCCATGAAAGCTCATGATACCATCTACATGTTTTGTTAGTCTATAAAGTGCTACCAGACCATTTGTTGTCTTTTAAGTTTATCACTTTAAACAGAGGAGGAGGAAGAGGCGGTCTTTGCAACTACTATGCCTGAGAGAAAGAATGGTGCAGTGGTTAGAGCACTGGTATGGGTTTAGAACCACTGCGTTCAATTCCCTGCTCTGCTACTGCCTTCCTGTGTGACCTTGGGCAAATCACTTGTGGCTCAGAGCTACTGTCTGTAACAGGGACAATAGACAGCCCTCGCTCCCAGGGGAGTCGTAAGGTTAAATGTTTTCAAGAGTGGGAGGAGCTCAGACACTGGAACTAGATAAGTGCTGGGGGGTGGAGGGAGATACACTAGGGGTACGTCTAAACTACATGCCTCCGTCGACAGAGGCATGTAGATTAGACAGATCGGCAGAGGGAAATGAAGCCGCGATTAAAATAATCGCGGCTTCATTTAAATTTAAATGGCTGCCCCGCTCTGCCGATCAGCTGTTTGTCGGCAGATCGGGGCAGTCTGGACGCGACGCGCCGACAAAGAAGCCTTTCTTGATCGGCACAGGTATGCCTCGTGAAACCAGATTTACCTGTGCCGATCAAGAAAGGCTTCTTTGTCGACGCGGCGCGTCCAGACTGCCCCGATCTGCCGACAAACAGCTGATCGGCAGAGCGGGGCAGCCATTTAAATTTAAATGAAGCCGCGATTATTTTAATCGCGGCTTCATTTCCCTCTGCCGATCTGGCTAATCTACATGCCTCCGTCGACGGAGGCATGTAGTTTAGACGTACCCTTAGTGTTGGAAACATGAAAACTCCCTACACACCAGGCCCTGTTTCCTTTGAAACCCAACTCCAGCCCACAGTGTGGTCTCCCCAGGAAGGAATTAGATTTCTGCAGACAAGCGTTGAACAGGATGCCAGCCTACTGCCCCGGGGCACCTATTTATACTTCGCTGTGGGGCTGTGCTCAGAATGCCAGGGCATGGCCACGAGGAATGGGATTGCTTGGGCCAGATCCTGCTTACCCAGTCCCTGACTGCTTCTCTTCATTGCCCCTCAGCGGGTAGGCTCATCCTTCTGGCCACGGAGTGCTGACCGTGGACCCCGCTCATAGCCAAGCACACCAGGGCAGCTGGCGGGCACCTGAAAAGAGCTGGGCCCATATGGGACCTGTGCCGGCCAGCTGTGCAAGGCAGTGCTTTGTGTCAAGCCACCGCTGCTCCGAATTTGCTCCTGGAGCACTTCCCCCCCACTACCCGCCCTGTTTAGTAACCTCACAAGAACCATCAATCAACAGGACAGCATCAGAAACAAATGCACCTCTGGGCTTATCCAAATATAGCCCTTCTGCCGGAGCCAGCAGCATCCAGGGCTGGGTTCAATATCCAGGGGTCCCTCTCCACAATAGAACACAGTACTGACTCCTGACTCCCCCCACCCAGTAACCAAAACTGAGGAAAATTACACATTACCCCAGGCGCCTCGGAGAGGCAAATCCTTCCCCACTCCAAGCACCGAGCCTGAGTGTAGGAAAGAAACTTTCTAGGAAAGGAGAGAAGTCACCCAACATGAATTAGGAAAAATGCCACAAGCAGGATTCATCATCATAAAACTGTGAGTAAGAAAAGCCCCCTCCCCAGAGTGCCTGGGGCCTCATATTCTGGAGTCCTGCAACCAAAAGTTCCTTGTCTGTGCCCCTCTCGGCCCCCCACGCACAGGGGTTGCCCTTGATCAGGGAGGAGGACCCAGGTTCAGAGATGCGTCTGTGAGAATTCACCTTCCACCTGGAGGGGGCGGAGGAGGAGGAAAGCACTTTGCTTGCTCATCCTCTGCGCACTTGCTCTGCTGGCTGCCTCGCCAGCTGCTTGTCCCGCTCTGCCAGCTGCTCGCCACTTCCCCAGCTGCCCTGCCAGCCGCTGCACTGCACACGCTCACCTGCCTCTCTGCTGTGAGCTGCAGGGCGGTCTCTCGGCATTTCCTCCCAGCGCTCAGCGACTGCCAGCACCGAGGGGGGGAACGTCATGGGTTGTGGTGCAGTGTGGGGCAAACGACAGTCCAGGGCATCAAGAAAGCCAGCCTGTGAGATTGGGGGATACTTTTGGGTGGTTTCCCAGCCAGTGGGACTGTATCTACATGGCACAGCCATAGGACTTGAACCCGGAGCCCCGGCCTGATTTAGGCTCAGCCCCACTGCAATAGGAGCCTGTATCTGAGCCTTGGGTTCTGTGTAGCTGGCAGGGGGGGTAGGCTTGTGGCTGAATTCAAACCTGGGACTTACACTGCAGTGTAGGGACATGCACTTAATTCTGCTCTAATTTATGCAGGGGCCGTGGGGGCGACGACAGCTGGAAAACCAGGGGGCTGTAAGCTTCTCCCCGGGAATGAGTCTCCCCCAAGTCCCAAGTGTGTTTTCCACCCCTTTGAGTCCATTACAATCCAGGGCTCCCTGCCGCGCCTCCGTAGCCGGGTCCTTTCACTGTCACTAGCCCTGGGTCCCGCCTCAGTCAACAACTCCACGACTTCCCAGAACTGGCTGCCACCGTAAGCAGGAACTAAGCGTACAAGGGCAATAAAAAATAAAACCTAGGCCAGCACCAGCCATAAATCCCCATCCCTCGTAAAACACCAGCCCTGGGGTAATAAAGAAGCAGCCGGCTCTGAGGAAGGAGTTTTAGTCACATTGCAAATAAATCACGTTCTATTAGAAATCAAGTGGGGGGGGGGGGATGTTAAATTACCTGATCCATAAATTAAAGGGGAAGGATTTTTATTGCTGTGGCTCCTGGGGCTTAATGAAAACCCAGCTCACCCTCCTCCATTTAGATGGTATCGTTCGGCCGAGCGGATCGGCAAAGGGCCTCACAAATTACACACCATCACAAAGCTACACAGCAGGCGCTGTACGGCAGAGTCTGTGCCAGCATAGTCCTTGTGTGCAGATGCCACCTACACCAATGGGTGACTTTGTTAGTGTAGGGTCACACTTCCCCATTGACATCAGCTGGGCCAGTAGAGCCACGCGTCTCCTGGCATCTCCATCTGTACCACCGGTCTTTGTTGGTCTAACTGCAGTTTGGCAGGGGAAGGGTTTTGAGCGTGGCCCTGATAGCGGCACAGAGCATGACATGCCGTGCCACAGCTCCAAGTCTACCCAGCAGGGGGCAGGCACAAGCCCCCACACTGGCCCGCTTGGTCCAAAAACATGTACCTCCGTTGAAAGTCTCCCTTGCTGGTACA
Organism: Pelodiscus sinensis; assembly: GCF_049634645.1. NCBI lineage: Eukaryota > Metazoa > Chordata > Testudines > Trionychidae > Pelodiscus > Pelodiscus sinensis. Next base: position 251,386,244 of record NC_134712.1, on the reverse strand, counting down.
GAAGATGGCAGCTGTATGAAGACCTTCTAAGCCCCCTCCCCTCCACCTACCAGGTAACCGTTACTAGGAATGGTTCCTTTTCCAGATGTGCGGCTTAGTTTGGTCTCGAAACAACCAAGGAACTGGGGATGAACATTGCTCACCCTATTTTACACACACACGTGTGCGCTCACAATTGCATTGTTCACCCCGTTTTACACACACACTCTGCCATTGCTCACCCTGTTTTACACACACACATGTGTGCTCACACTGCCATTGCTCACCCTGTTTTACATACACACACACACTGCTCACCCCGTTTTACACACACTCTCATTCTGCCATTGTTCATCCCATTTTACTCACACACTGCTCACCGTTTTACACACACACACACACACACACACACACACACACACACACACTGCTCACCCTGTTTTACACACACACACACACATACACTCACAACACTGCTATTGCTCACCCTGTTTTATGCACACACTCATTCTGCCATTGTTCATCCCATTTTACTGACACACTGCTCATCCTGTTTTACACACACACACACACACACACACACACACACACACACTGCTCACCTTGTTTTACACACACACACACTGCCATTGCTCACGCCAATCCACAAACACACGCCCACATGCCAGTGACACAGTGTGAAGCAAAATGGCCATTGTTTCCTACGGAGAAAAGCAACAAGGGGCAGAAATGGAGCTGCTTGTCTGAGCGCTCCAAGCGGCCTAACTCACAAGCCACGTTGGCTGCCTCATAGGAGCCGCCTGGCCTGCCGGGAAAGCCTGCCAGCCCCCTGCCTTCCTCAGCATTCAGCACCATGAGTCTCTCCTGCTCTTAGTTTGCCTCTGCTGCCGTTTCCAAGGTTTTTTGACATACTGCCATCGCTGGGCATAACTGTCAATAGACCGAGCTCTCCATAGACACCTAAATCATGACGAACTATTCCCCAGCTTCTCGGGGTAGCTATCTCAATTACTTTCCCTCCAAGTACGCAGTAAATTATGTCAAGGTCTGATGCTCTGACTTCCTCCAGGCAGGAATTTAATGCAGCATCCATTCTACAAGAGGGTGCTTTCTTTCTGTGCTCCCTGATGGGACCGCTGGCCCCGATCCTCACAGATACTTTGGTGGCAAACTCCCTTTAACTCCCATTCAGGGCTTAAATGCTTAGAGATTGTTTCCCGGAGCCCCACACACCCCATTCGGGGCTCTGGACTTCAGCTGCGGAGCAGGGGGATCTCAGGGCTTTGTCCCCATGGGGCAGGGGTTGGTGGGACTTAGGCAAACCGGGACTCGGGATCTCAGCCCCGCGGGAGGTGCTGCGGCAAAGGCAGGTTTAGAAATATTTCCTGGAGCTCAGCTCAAGAGGGCCCCAGCTGAATCCAAGCCTAGTAACTTCAGTGGGCTTTAGGCACCTGAGCAAAGATCTGGGCCTCTCAGAATAACCCACACTTGCTATAAGTCCGTGTGCCCTCACTATACCCGCTCTCCCCCCAGGGTGAAGGTAACATTTCTTACAGGTACTGTCATATTGCAACCCCCCGGAGTGAAGGTAACATTTCTCATAGGTACTGTCATATTGCAAGTCTCCCCCCCCCCCACGCCAGGGTGAAGGTAACACATTTCTTACAGGAAAAACTTAAAAAACAACAATTGACTAGTAGCACTTTAAAGACTAACAAAACATGTAGATGGCATCATGAGCGTTTGTGGGCACAGCCCACTTCTTCAGATGTTAGAATGTTAGAAGTACAGATCCAAGAATACATAAGGGAAGGGGGAAGGAGGGGAGAGAAGGAATAAAAAGAGAAAGAAAAGGAGAAAAAAAGGAGAGAAGGAAGAAAAAAGAGAGACAGAGAGTAGATCAGCTTCAGAGGGGTAGCCGAGTGAGTCTGTAACAGGAAAAACTTAAAAAACAACGAATAGTAAAACTCCAGTCATCTGAAGAAGTGGGCTGTGCCCACGAAAGCTCATGATGCCATCTTGTTTTGTTAGTCTAAAGTGCTACCAGACGATTTGAAGTTTAACAAATAGTCTGGTAGCACCTTAAAGACTAAATAGTTACAGGAGGCTGCTAAGAACCATTAGCACCTCCATTGTTTGGTTGGTAGGTTAAGTCAGGGGTTCCCAAACTTTTTGACACCAGGCACCAGTAAATCCATTCATGAGCTTTTGGCGAACTGGCAACATTTATTTGCATATTTTCATATTCATTAAGCAAATGATGAATATGCAAATACATTGTTTCTGGTCCTCCCAAAACCCCCAGTGCCAACTTTAGCCCACAGAAAAGTCAGTCGGGGCCACACAAGTGAGATACAAAAACACAATCCCTCCAAACCCCTCAAACCTCACTAATGTGGCCCCAATTGTGATTGTGGGTTCTGGGACAGAGTTCTAGGGAAGGGTGCCAATGAGTGCTGGGGCAGGGGACAGGGCGCTTGTGGGTGCTGGGGTAAGGGACAGGGTGCTTGTGGGTGCTGGGGCAGGGTACTTGTGGCAGTTGGCGGGGGAGGGGACAGGGACCGATACCTGGGGATCCTGTAACTGCCCCCGCCTCCCGGGAGCATGCTTGGCAGAGACTCCGGGGCGGCGGGTTCTCTGCCAAGAATTTTTCTGAGGACCGATAATTTTTTTTTAAGGACTGGTACCGGGCCACGGATCACACTTTGGGAAAGGCTGGGTTAAGTCATAGGATGTGGAAGGCAGTGTGCGAGCCAGCCGATGTCTTTGTGCATACCATTTGCATAAGAATTAAACTTGTAAATGAAGTTAAGTTCCAACCCTTCTCTGTGTATTTGCTTTGTGAAAAAAGGGTTTCTCCCCCCTCCCAGCATTCCTGCCAATCCTGCTCACAGCAAGTCCCGATTCGCAAACACCCAGGGTCCCTCTGCCCTAGTTCTGCATCACTGAAGTCGGCGGCTGCTCCTCATTGATTTCAGTGGGGACAGGAGCAGGCTCTTAGGCTGTGTCTAGACTGCAGGGTTTTTTCGAAAAAAGTAGCCTTTTTTCAAAAAAACTTCACCTGCGTCTAGACTACAGCCGCGTTCTTTCAAAATTAAATCGAAAGAATGCGGCTTTTCTTTCGACGGCGGTACTCCTCATTTCACGAGGAAGAACGCCTTTTTTCAAAAGTGTTCTTTCGAAAAAAGGCGTTCTTGAATGCAAACAGGGCTTTTTCGAAAGAGAACATCCAGACTGCCTGGGTCCTCTCTTTCGAAAAAGCGGCTTGCTTTTTCGAAAGTACTGCCTGCAGTCTAGACGCTCTTTTTCGAAAGAGGCTTTTTCGAAAGTATCTTTTGAAAAAGCCTTTTTCGAAAGAGGCTTGCAGTCTAGACGTAGCCTTAGTGTCATTTATGTGGTGTCTCTTAGTCCATACAGACGACCGAGGGCTTAGAGCTGAACCCAGATCACTGCTGCGGCGTCTGGGGATTGATTTGTGAAGCCTCTTTGGGGTACCACGGGGGCAAAGTCTATGCTCAGTGAGCTACATTCTCCTGCTTATGCCAGGCTCCCACCAGGATCCGTTCCTGGTTCTCTGCGATTTAACCTTACTAGTGAGGGGGCAGAGAGAGGCAAACACATACACATCCCTGATCCAGAGGTGGGGAGTGGTAAAGAATGGAGAGGAGCAGCCTTTGCGACAGGGAGGACTGGCTCACTCGGCAAGCTGGACACAGGCTGCCAGTGTGATACTGTAGCCAGAGGGGCTAATAGGATCCTGGGATACAGACACCAGGGAATCTTAAGCAGGTGATTTGCTCTGTGTACTTGGCCCGGGTGTGACCCCTGCTGGAATCCCATGCCCACCTGGGGCACCCACAAGCAAAGTGCAAGGAGGAAAAAGGGTAAAGACTGTGAGTTGCCCAGATACCCCAGTGAGGCAGCTCCTGGAAGTAACTTAGAGAGAGAGCTAAGAACTGGGTTTCTGGTACATTACTATGGCAGCTTTTTCTTCACTTTAGTGCACAGTCAACCTGTGGAACTCCTTGCCAGAGGATGTGGTGAAGGCTACGACTTTAACAGGGTTCAAAAAAGAGCCAGATAGATTCATGGAGGTTAGGTCCATCAATGACTATTAGTCAGGACGGGTAGGAATGGTGTCCCTAGCCTCTGTTTGTCTGGAAATGGGTGCCAGGGAGGGATCATGTGAGGATTACCTGTTGTGTTCCCTCCCTCTGGGGCATCTGGCATTGGCCACTGTTGGCAGACAGGATACTGGGCTAGATGGACCTTTGGGCCTGCCTGGCAATCAAGCACCTGGACTCTAGCTACTGCCTCGCAGCAATGTCTTGAAGGAGTCGCTTTGCCGTGCCGTGCCTCAGTTTCCCCATCTGTATAATGGCAACGATCAGCTCTACCTACCTTCAAGGCTGCGATGGGGTATCTCAACCCCATACTGAGGCTGAAGGAGTTAGTCTGGCCCAGCTGCCCCACCCCCACAGCCCTGCTGGGCATGCTCCAACTGCAGGCTGGCTATAAAAGCCTCCCAAGCTGCTCAGTCAGGGCTGGCTGCCGCAGGTGAAGGAGGTGCTGTTGGAGCTCCTGGGAACTGCAGCAGGAGCCTCCAGACCAGAGGGTGAGGCCCGAGAGGACTCCTTATAAGAGGGGGTAGCCCAGGGCAGGAAACTGCTCCCTGAGAGCTCAGCCTGTTGTGGTAGGACTCCCTGCTGAGTGAGCAATGACCGTGCCACTGCTAACAGGGCCCTGGGCTGGGACCTAGTGGAGAACGAGGGCCTGGGTCCCCCTAGCTGCTTCTTAGATACCCCCGCATGGGGGAGCTTCTCCTGAGATACATTGATGGAGACTGCTGGGCCGTAATACCCTGAATAGAGGGGGTTGTATACTGACTGACACGCTGGGCTGTAATACCCTGAATAGAGGGGGTTGTATATTGACTGACACGCTGGGCCGTAATACCCTGAATAGAGGGGGTTGTATATTGATTGAGGCTGTTGTGCTGTAATACTCTGAATGCAGGGAATGTGCATATTGACTGAGGCCAAAGGGCCGTAATACCCTGAATAGAGGGGGTTGTATATTGACTGACACACTGGGCTGTAATACCCTGACTAGAGGGGGTTGTATATTGACTGACACACTGGGCTGTAATACCCTGAATAGAGGGGGTTGTATATTGACTGACACACTGGGCTGTAATACCCTGAATAGAGGGGGTTGTATATTGACTGACATGCTGGGCTGTAATACCCTGAATAGAGGGGGTTGTATATTGACTGAAGCTGCTGGGCCGTAATACCCTGAATATAAGGAGAGCGCACGTTGACGGGCCGTTGGGCCATATGGTGAATAGACTTGGGGTCTGTTAGGCTGCTCAATCCAGAGAGGAAGTTCGAGGAGCCTCTGAGGGCCGATTGCTGCCCTCACCAGCGGTCAAGCAAGAAGCCCCGAACAGGCCTACAGCAGAGGAACTGCATAAGCTTTAGCATTCCAGTTTCCAGCTTTAGCATTCCAGGTTAGCCTGGAAATGTGCCCGAGATGGCAACTGTCTGAGGGAGACTTGTCTCTTGCGGTGCCAGAGAGACGCTAGATGTGCTGGTCACAGTGGCTCGAGGACTGGGCAGAGCTAAGGTGCGGGAAGGGGGCGAGGACCTGATCACCTCCAAACCTGTTTCCCCAACCCAATGTGCGCCTCTTAACCAGGGTTCCCTCTAAGCGGTGCACCTGCACAGCCGCCCACAAAACACGTTAGGCCCGGCCACCTCGCCTGCAGAGCCATGTGGCGGGTGGGACCAGAGTGGCGTGTTGGGCGGCGGCTGCTCTGGTGTTGCCTGGAGCCGCATGGTGAGTGGCAGCAGCAGCTCCAGCGGTCGGGGCCAGAGCTGCCACGTGGTGGGTGGCGGCAGAGGCTCCAGCAACCAGGGCTGGAGCCACCGTGTGGCTCCCAAACCCATCCCCCTGGCTCTCAGCTGCAGCACTGGCCAGGTGGGCAGCCACCAACCGGCAGCCCTGACTCCTTTACCCCAAGAGCTGCTGGCCAGCTGGGAGCACTGGGCAGCCCAGACCCAGCTCTTCCTCCCAGAAAGAGCTGCTGGCTGGCCAGGGGTCAGGCAGCTCAGCTCTGCTTCCCCCTAGCAAGCAGGGGAGCCCAGTCCTGGGCCCACCCCCCACAAAGAACCGCTGGAGGAATGGGCAGCCCAGCTCCAGCCTCCCCCCCAGCAAGGAGGTGTCACCTCACTTACCTCTCAGCCCTCCACTTTAGCTCCTCCCTGCCCTGAATCCTGAACCCCCTGGCCTGAGCCCCCCATCCCCTGCCCTGATCCCTGCACTGCAGGGCCATGCACCTTGTGAGTCATCCCTTGAGTTAGTACTTTCCCGTGTGTAGCAATTTACATTTATATATAAATAAAACTACACCTCTTTATGTCAGTAGCAGGTGGGTGCCACGGTGGCTCACGTGATGTCAGGGTCGGTGCAGGAGACAAAATTCCCTCTGCTCACGGAGGGGAAATCTTAAAGGGGACCCTGCTCTTATGCCCTCCCCTGAACCTCAGGGGAGACACCATCCTAGGCTGGTGGCTTCGAGTTACACAGCACATGGGAGCGTTTCCTTCCTCCTGCCTGAGCCACGGGGCTGCTGGCTCCCTTGGGGCTCCCTTTGCAAAGCTGCTCCCGGGAGGCCCAGGGAGGGTTGCCAGGTGTCTGGTTTTCTACCGGACAGTCTGGTATTTGCGCTCTTTGTCCAGTAAAAAAATCAGAACATACCAGACGTGTGCAATGTCCAGTATTCTGATTTTTTTCCGGCTTGCGCACTGGACGGAAGCCTGGCGTGGGCAGGGGGAGTGGCTGGGAGGCGGGGCCACGATTGGTGCTAGGAGCCTGTGACTGCGCAGAAGCCTGGCGGGGGCGGGGAGAGTGGCTGAGACTCCCAGCCCCCCCCCCCCCCCCCCCCAGGTTTCTGCGCAATTAGTCTCCCAGCCAGGAGGCGGGGCGGCAATCGCTGCTCTGGGTGCCCCTTATCATTCCGCGTTCTTTTTTTTTTTGCTCGACCAAAAAGTACTGCATGTCCGTTATTTTTTGGGAGACCATCTGGCAACCCTAGGCCCAGGCCCTGCTGCTGCGGATCTCCTGCCTGGCTGTTGGCCAGAAGCTGCGATGGCAGAGGAGGCTGCGGGGTGGCGTTGACACTTGCGCTGCGACGGGGCGATTTCTGGGCTGACGTTTACGCCGCGGCTGTGCAGCCTGGCCCTGGCAGGCTGCTCTGGACTGGTTTTCCCTGCCTGGTGCGCTGTCTGATCCACAGGCTCCCAACTCCTGGGGGGTGCAGGTGTGTGACTCCAGAGCTGGGTGAAGCTGCCCCTTCCTTAGATGCCTCCTTGAAATTTGGCCCCCTGTCTCTGTGCGTGTCTGGGCCACGCTTGCCTGGGGTTGCAATGGAGGCAGTCCCGGGCGAGATTCACCTGGTTGCAGTACGGCAGAGAAGTCCAGTTTCAAATGGCGGGACGTCCCCACTGCCCTCGGAAAGCAGAACGGCCCTGATCCTGCAAGCTACTGTGCACAGACCTTCCCCTGCCCCCCACTGAATGAGCCAGGCTCCTCCCTAAGGCATCGCTAGGTGGGTGGGGGGCCCCCATCTGTGGCCTTGAGCTAAAGGCCTCGGGCTGAGTGGCCGGGTGAATGCAGTGGGGCTGGTTTGCCCGGACGTGCGCCCTGATGTGCAGCCCTATACACCAGGTCAGGCTGCAGTAACCCATGGCCTAGAAGCACCATGCCCTGGGCAGTGATTTGACACCACTGACCCAGAAGCCTGGAGGTAAAACTAACCCGTTCCCAGTGCGAGAAGGGACCTGATATGCAGCTGGCACAGGCCCAGCCTGTCACCCTAGGCTGCCCGCCCTCCCTCCCGCATCCCTCCTTCCTCCCCCACTCGCCCTGAATTAACTTTTGCTGCTGCTGTTTGACAGGCAGCTCCTCTGGAGTGCTGAGCTAAAATAAAACTCTCTCCTGCCTGCCGCACTCCACTCACTGCTAAACTCCCTCCAGAGATCCACCCCGGGGGGCCGGCAGCCAAGAAGCCAGACTCACCGGACAGACAGATGCCTTAGCGGAAGGACAACTTGCTATTTTGTCCTTCCTCGCCAACGTGCGGTGCTGGGAGCTGGATTTCCATCCCCTGCTTTGCCTCACTTCAGAGACCCGGGCTGGTGCTGCACTGTGCCAGCGACGCGCCAAGGTCAGTGGCCGGGAAATGCATGTGAAAAGGGGGCAGGTGAAGCGGGCCATTGTGAAACGACTTTATTTGCAGGGGGCGCACTAGTGCGGGGTTCGGACCCTGCCCCTCGTCTTTCTGCACCCGGGGGACGCTGTTCATTGCAGCGGCCGTGGCTGGGCTGGGCGGGCGAGTCACTGTCACGGGACAGGGCGCACGCGCGGTATGTACAGTCGACCTCTTGCGACAGGATTCGTCCGCAGTGCAGACGTACCAGTGACGCACCTTTCATCGGTGGCCATGCACGTGCACACCCGCTAGCCCGGCCGATCGCCTCCCAGTGTGGCACAGAGCGGGGAGCCAGGACGGGGCCAGCTTAGCTAAGGGTGGATGAGTTTGTGCACTCACATATCTGCGGCAAGAGAGCTGAGCCCCCCTGCAGACAGGTACAGGCACTGAGGACTGCCACGGCAGATACGGCAACCATGCAGCTAAATTTGGAAAGGGCTCCATGTTCTGCTGACCGAGGCTTTTCCCACCTCGGCCTCACACCCGCTCCGGGGGCACTGCATTGCCCTTTATGTAACTTTGCTCCATTAACCTTCTCCCGCCCTGCCCTGCCGGGATCAATACCTGGGATGCCCTTGAAACACCCTGCGAATGCCGAGTGGCTGCAGTCATTCTGAGGGGGGAGCTACTTAAAGACAGCAAGGAACAAAGCCCTAAGCCCTCCCTCTGAGCGGGTTAAAACAACCCAGAGCAAAGCAACAGCACTTCGGCCCTAACAAATGGCCTTGCAGCCTGGGCAAGAGGATGCACAATGGGGCCCAGTGGCTAGAGCATCAGACTGGGACTCGGGACATCTTGGTTTTGCTGCTGGAAGCTTTTGGGCAAGGCAGGTCCTATGCCTCAGTTTCCCTGTCTGCACAATGGGACAGTGGTACCAACCTTCTTTGCAGGGCGTGTGGAGAGGTGTGGTTCTCTACTATAGAGAACTTTCTGGGTGTCTGGCTGGCGAGTCTTGCCCACATGCTCAGGGTTTAGCTGATCGCCATATCTGGGGTCGGGAAGGAATTTTCCTCCAGGGTAGATTGGCAGAGGCCCTGGAGGTTTTTCGCCTTCCTCTGTAGCATGGGGTACAGATCACAGCTGGAGGATTCTCTGCATCTTGGGTCTTCAAAGTATTTGAAGGCAGCAATATCTGAGATATAGGTGAGAGGATTATTCTGGGAGGGTTGGGTGAGATTCTGTGGCCTGCACTGTGCAGGGGGTCAGACTAGATGATCATAATGGTCCCATCTGACCTTAAAGTCTATGAGTCTGAGACACGTGTAGGAATTTCCCACCTCCAAGTGCTGATCCAGGCTCATAAGAGAAGACACAGGACTCGACCTTAACGCTCCCGGCCAACGGAGGGGCTGCTGGCTGCCCATAGGCCAGCTACAGCGAGTGGTGGGTTCTGCACGGCTCACAAGAGCCAGGCAGCTCCGTTCAGTTCATGGGGACCTCTGCAGCCAGGGAGAAATGCCACCCTTGCTTATGCCCAGTGGCCTCTCTGCATTCCTCCAGCAGCACCGCGGAAGGCCACAGGAGCCGAGGGCGGGGACTGAATTTGGCCCGGCTACCACCCTGTTTTCATTCATAAGGGGCCAAGCTGTGAGGGCCTTGCTGCAAAGTCACGGCAACTAGAGGTGGAAATCGGCTGCTGTGGTAGGACGCTGAACCCCCCCCCCTCGCAGGGGCAGGGCTGTGCCCTTCGCTGCGTTCCCCAGGGAACCTCTGCGGAACGTGCCCCTCCCTTGGGAAGGAGACCATTCCAGGCCTCGTTCCCCCAGACAGACCCCTCGCTTCCTCCCAGGATGCCCTGCCAGCCTCCCTGGCCTTTCCATGGTGACGGATGGGGGCTGCGAGTGCCTGTCCCGCACGCCGAGTGCCACAAGGAGCCCCTGAAGCCAGCGCGGATGCTCCCAGCAGCTGCACTGAGGCATACGTGTGGGCAGCCTGCGCGGGGAAGGAGGGGCCTGGGACTGGATCCCTGGCTCCGCAGCCCGAACTGCCCCAACTGTGCATCAGCTCCTGTCAGCATCACATCTCAGCAGGGTCTCTGGCTCCTCTTTCCTGTCTGCCCTCCGTATGTCAATGGCCCTCTTCCCTGTGGTCCCCACCCCTGCCCTGCCTCTTCCCTGTGGTCCCCACCCCTGCCCTGCCTCTTCCCTGTGGTCCCCACCCCTGCCTCATTTCCTCTTCTGAGGTCCCCACCCCTGCTCTGCCTCTTCCTCTGAGGCTCTGCTGTGTCCATGCCTCTTTCCCCACCCCCCATGGCTGTTTTTCCCCGCCCCTCTCAGGTAAGGAGGGACTCACCTGTGGAGCCACCCCTGGGAGCTGCAGCCACCCGATGAAGGTGGCCCTGGCTGTATAGGGGCCAGAGCGGGTGATGACCTGGAACCGCCTCGCCTCCCGTAGTATCCAGACTGTGTGAGTCCAGCCAGGATCAGACACTCTCAGGTCCCCTGTGTGTCCTGACTTTCCAGTGGAGAGCCGGCACTTGGCCACCCTGTCATTGTCACAGCGCGCCTCGCAGCCTCATTCTGCCTCCCAGCCCCCCGGGGAGGCAGGAAAATGCCCATTTAACCAGTGGGGAGGGGAGCATGGAGAGGACAAGGGCTTTTCCCACAAGGGGACCCAGATGTCCCAGGGTTTGCTGCCCCAGCAGCTAGCTCTAGGCACCCTGCAGAATTCACAGCCCCGAGCTGGGCATCTGGGCACTGTAGGGGGAGCGTTAGGGGCCTGAAACTGGGCAACGCAGATACCGGGCAGCAAGCGGGTGGGAAATGCCCAGGCAGTAGGAGCTACCTAGGCAGTGCCCCTTTAGGGTATCTAAGGCTCCTAACTCCGGGTCAGAGGGAGAGACACCTTCCTCACCTTGGGTGTCTCATCCGTAAACCGGGGGTAGAAGCCTAATCCAGATTGGTCCTGTGTCCCAAGGGCGAGAGCCCTGCGATAGCCCATAGCCTGGTGGGTAGGGAAGCAGGGGATTCTGTTTTCCACTCCCTTGTGCTGATTTGGGAGGCCAGGATTTGAACCCAGTGGACTGTCCAAACCGCTGGCTCTAGGGAGTTCCAGGGTGAGCCCCTCTCAGCCTCTCCTGCTGACGCTCCTCACTCGCGCTGCCGTAGGCAGGAGAGAAGGCAGCTCTATTGCCTGGTGGCTGGGGCACGTAGGAGCATCAGGCTCCTGTCTCTGCTCCAGGCAGGGGATTCACACTAGAGTCACCCAGCTCCAAGGGAGCGTGTGGACCCCTGGCCCCAATGGGATGCACGCACCAAGCCTGTCTGCTCCAGACATGCCCGGTCTGGCTGCCCCGGCAGCCTCTTCCGTGCTCCGAGCACAACTCCCCGTAGGGGGCCGCAGGTGAGCTTCCCATGGCAAGGCGTCGTTCGAGAGAGGGCCTGCCAGTATGTTGCCGTGACCTCGAATGCAGAGCAGTATGGCTGCATCAGGACTTGCGTGGCTTTGCCCATTATGGACACAGCTCGCCCTGGGGGAGACTTAGGATGAGTTTAATTTGCAGCTGAGTGGGGGCTTGAGGGTCTGAGTGGCTGTGGATCTAGCCCCGAGAGACCTGCCCGAGGCTACACAGGAACCTGATGTCCTGTCTCGCTCATTCTAGGCTAACCACTGGCCCATCCTGCCTCCCTCTGCAGGTGGATGGATGAGGAAGGAGGCTTTGGGCCAGATCCAAAGACTCCCATAGACTTTGGGGCACTGAGGGTATGTCTAGACTACATGCCTCTGGCAACAGAGACATGTAGATTAGGCTACCCGGCATAGGAAAATTTAAATAATCGCCGCTTCATTTAAATTAAAATGGCTGCTGCGCTGAGCCGATCAGCTGTTTGTCAGTTCAACGCGCTAGTCTGGATGCTCCACGGTCGACATCAAAGGCATTTGTCGACCTCCCCGTTATGCCTCGTGGGATGAGGTTTACCGGGGAGGTCGACAAATGCCTTTTATGTCGACCGCGGAGCGTCCAGACTAGCGCGCTGAGCCCACAAACAGCTGATCGGCTCAGCACGGCAGCCATTTTAATTTAAATGAAGCGGCGATTATTTAAATCGCTGCTTCATTTTCCTATGCCGGGTAGCCTAATCTATATGTCTCTGTCGCCAGAGCCATGTAGTCTAGACATACCCTGCCTGATTTGCCTTGGTTGGCTCAGAGAGGCTCTAGCTTTTGAAAATTCAATAAAAAATCCCGCCCAAGACAAGAGACAGACATCAAACGAGGGGATGGCAGAGGCAGGTTTTAGTGTGGCTCACCCAGGCAGTCCCCTTCTTTAACCCCTTTAAAGTTCACTCTGCTAATGTTACTGAACACACGGGATTTGCGCTGCCCTTCCAACCTGCATTTTCTGCATCTCTCTGCAAACTGGCTCAGCTTGGCCTCCATCTAAGCACATCCCCCTGCCTGAGCTCCCTTTTGGCTCACCTGCCCATGGCTCCTGGGGGTCTGGCTGCTGGGTCTTGTCCATGCGCTCAGGGGCTGATGGATTGGCAGATCTGGGGTCAGGAAGGGTCTGGACCCTGCGGGGTTTTCTCCTTCCTCTGCAGCCTGGGGCACGGGATCACTTGCTGGCTTGAACTAGAGTACAGGGCAGGGTCTCTGTCACTGCAAGTCACTAGAGCAGGGCTACTCAACACGTGGCCTGTGGGTGGGAGTCAGAACAAAAAAGGAGTCAATAGAATGGTCTTCTGTTGAGCCGCATTTTAGTAGTTAAATTCCTGGACTGTCATTGCTCATTAAAAGTGCTGTCGTATGGGTGGAAATCGGGTAACTATTGCATTGTATTAATATCAGCAGAACTGATATAAATGGGGCCTGTAGGTTGTGTAGTTTTGCCTTAAGCTTTGTATTCATGCCCGTCAGTGTGAAAGAAGCTATTTGCATATATATTTGCAACTGTAGATGCAACCACGCTTAAGTGGCAGCCCTTGGAATGTGCTGTGAGTATCATCGTGGCCCCCGGGGCTTCCAAAGTTGAGTAGCCCTGCGCTAAAGCATGCCTTGGGGAGGTCAGTCACTCAACCAGAGGTTGGGGTCTGTTCCAGGAGAGGGAGGGCGAGGTTCTGGGGATGCCAATGTCCTGGAAGTCAGACTAAATCACCATGATGGTCCCTTCTGGCCTTAAAGTCTATAAGCCTGAGACCTGGCCTCTGTAATGGAGACAGTGGAGTGATGGAATGAGTGACTCTGCTACTTGCTGAAGTCCCCTCCAAAGGAGTAATGCATCAACTCCTACTACTACTGAGTACCTCACACAGCCTGCATGCCCAGCCCGGTCAACAGGCTAGCGGGACTTGGACTGGTGCTCTAAGAAGAGGCAGCATTTGGAAGTTGTGGCTTGGCCAGACCCAAGCTCGGAGCCCCATTGTTATAGCAAAGGAGGAGACAATCCCTGCCCCATAGAGCTGACAGCAGCGGAGACGAGACAGACGAAGGGACAGGAAGGAAGTAGCACATGACAGTCGGATCATTGCGGTGCAGAGAGAGCAAGTGACTTGCCCAGGGGGTCACCGAACACTGTCCTTGGCTGAACAAGCAAATCTGCCTGTAGCTATTCCTGCAGTGGCGTCTGAACAACTGATTAATGGAAAGTGCTCGTGTTCCCAGATGAGCAAATACACTCAAAGCAGTTACAAGCTGCCCACAAAATCTCCCCGAGCCAAGTCCCAGGTTAAGCCTACCAGTGTTGGCCAAGATCTCAGCTGTCACCCTTTTACATTCCATCCTACCCGCCCCGCGAGAGCCAACCTGAGCAGCCCTGACTGCAAGGTCTTGGGGAGGTCAGCCCTGGAGAGGGGGAATGTCTCTGACAGAACAGGGAGCGGGGAATACCACAGACAGACTTCCCACTTGAGGCCTAGATGGCCTTGATGGCTCTGGAAACTCTACGTTTAGCCCTGAAAAAAAGTGACCCTGTTTAACATTATACGATCTACGTACTACACTTTAAAAGCCTAGTGTCTTTCCCAAGACTAACTTGCGTAACAATACGGAGGCCATTACCAGGTACCCGCTGTACACAACGCGTTGTCATGGTAACCACGTGTTGCCTGCATACTGACAATGATACCAAGTACCTTACCCCTTCCACACCTTCATTCATTGTCCCTGTGCTCTTGCTGGCTACATACACTACCTTGCCAGTAGGCAATAACTTCTTGCCCGTGACTACGTACTGCCAGCTGTGTCTAGCATCCTACATGCTGGCAGTTATCAGCTAGGCGCTGCCTGTTATCTGCCCCGCACAGCACATGCGGGAGCATCTTGCCATGGGACTTGCCAACACGGAGCCAGGCACTGAAGTGCAAAAGGAGCAGCCGAGCACAGTAGCCCTCCGAGAATTTCCTGACATAGCTTCAACTCCCCAGATGCCGGTTATTTCTTAGTATTTGTCTTATGGCATCTTCCAAAGGCCCCCGTCCGAACTCAGGGCCCCACCTTTCTGGGGGCTGCACAAACACAGGCCCTGGCCCCGGACTCTGAAAGTGATTCAGAGCAGCTCAGAAGGGCTTTTGACCACCAGTGCCTGCCCTGGGCATTGCTGGGGAACCCCAGGCAAAGGAAATGGCAGCGTTTCCTCACTTGATGGCCAACACTAGGCTCCAGAAATGTATTTCAGCCCCTAAATAAGTGGCCTCTTATTTTAGAGTTGCCGAGCTCTCCACAACTCTCTGACGTCAGTGTTTAGCACACGACCCCTATCTAGGGAAGGACTCTCTTGCAGATTCCCATCTGTGCCTGAGGACGGTGACTGCTACAGCTCTAGCAGACAGCCTGGCCCTGGAGGTTAAACCCCC
The DNA here is from genome assembly GCF_049634645.1 of Pelodiscus sinensis. Classification (NCBI taxonomy): domain Eukaryota; kingdom Metazoa; phylum Chordata; order Testudines; family Trionychidae; genus Pelodiscus; species Pelodiscus sinensis. The sequence continues at coordinate 251,371,199 of NC_134712.1, read as the reverse complement.
CATTGTTGGCCAAGATCTCAGCTGTCATCCTTTCACAATCCATCTTATCTGCTCCGGTGAGGATCAGAGGACTGCAAGTCACCCCCTACATCCTGCCAGGGGCTGTCCCTGTGCCAGCATGCTGTGGGCGGGGCATCACTACAGGGCGGAGCCTGGACACACCCAGTCCTACGTGTCTTTGAAAACGAAGTCTGTGCCAAGGCAATGTCCCACTCGCAGGCAATGTCCATGCCTCCTGCCTGTATCCCAGAGGTACCCAATACTCAGATAAGAAGGTGTGGAGGAGAATCCATTAAGCTAGGAGTCAGGTGGGCTGGGTTCTGTTCCTTACCCCTTTCAGTGCCAGGGCAACTGGGGGGCCTGCCCTCTGGTACAAATTGTTCTGAGTTCTAGGGATGAAAAGTGCCTCACGCGGGAAAGTCAAATGAAGTAGAGGCCAAGCAGATTGAGAGCCCTTAACGTAAGAACAAGGGGTCACCAAAGGAAATTAATAGGTAGCAGGTTTAAAACAAAAAAGTGTTTCTTCATGCAGTGCACAGTGAACCTGTGGAACTCCTTGCCAGAGGATGTTGTGAAGGCCAGGACTTTAACAGGGTTCAAAAAAGAGCTAGATAAATTCACAGAGGTTAGGTCCGTCAATACTTAATCGTCAGGATGGGCAGGAATGGTGTCCCTAGACTTTGTTTGTCAGAGGCTGGGAATGAGTGACAGGGGAGGGATCACTTGATGATCACTTGTTTCTGGTCACTCCCTCTGGGGCACCTGGAATTGGCCACTGTCGGAAAACAGGATCCTGAGCTAGATGGACCTTAGGTCTGACCCAGTCTGGCCGTTCTTATGTATGCCAGCCTCTGCCTCCCTGTCTGAAGGAGGAGGAGACAAAATGGGAGTGCAGGTGTCGGGGGCTCCTCTTTCGGAGCAGCTGGGCTGAGGTGGGAGAGCGGCTGTTACTTTGTAATGGCATGAGGTGGCTGTATTGGGACAGCCCCACACATGCATGGTAGGGTTCTGCTGTGCTCTCTGCCTGGCCACCACCAGATGAAGAAGCTGGCCAAAGCTGAGTAGCCCCATCTTCGGGGAAGGGATAACAACCAAGTGCATCCAAATTGGACAATGAGGCAAATCCCATCCCCTTGGATATTTGAAGCCAGACTGTCCCAGCCGCAGTAAGGAGCAATGTTGCACCCTCCGAAAGAGCAAGCACGTGACTGAATAGCCCCTTCTAATTTCTTCGGTCAAGTGGTCTGCTGGAGATGAAGTGGAATAGATGGAGCGTTGTGTGGGGGCCAGCAACTCCTGGGTTCCAGAAATAAAGGCAGGCTGGAATCGCAGGGCGGAGGAAACGCTCCTTCTTGTTCAGGAAGGTAGCCGGAGGGTTTGTCAGCCAGGGTGGTAGGTAAAGGAGCACATCACATGATAGAACACTGTTGACAAAACGACAACGAAATGGACCCAACGCTCCAATTTCAGGTCAATGGAGAAATGCCCATGGACTCTCATGGGAGCATATAACATGGCGGCATGACTCATCGCCATGGTGCCTCCTACTGGTCTCTCAGGGAATCAGCTCTGGAGTGCCCCCTTCTGGCTGGTGTCACATCTACTGTAAGCTGTTATTCTCCACCACTCTGTGTGAGGGCCCATATCCCTACCAGACCATGGCACCCTCCCCTCTGGGTACTGCCTTGCCACAGTGCCCCCACATTCTGGGGTCCTCCCCTTCAGGACCCACTTATGCCCTCCTTGCCTCAGTGACACACAGCCAGTCTTCATCTAGCCCCTGCTTCAGGGGCAAACTGACGTCTGAGATGGCCACTCATCATAGGCAAGGAGCGTGGACTTGCTGCCTTCTCCTGCCCTGGCTGCCTCCCTGCAGCCCAAGCAGCCTCAAGTCTTGAGAGCAAGGCCTCAGCCTGGGAGTTTGCCCGGCCAGAGCTCCCCAGCTCTGCTCTGTTCAAGAAGCCCCCAGCTTCACTGGCAGCCAGGTCCCTCTTGCTCCCCAGCTGGATCAAGAATGAGTCATTATCTGCTCCTCCAGGAGCCCTTATTTTAAGGTGACCAGACATCCTCCTCTGAGGAGGACAGTCCTCCTTTTGAGGGGCTTGTCCTCCCCAATAATTATGTCCTCCTTTTGTCCTCCTTTGAAAAAAATTGTCCTTCTTGTCCTACTTTGCCAAAAAAAATCCCGCTGTTTTTTAAAGTATCACACTGCAATTGAACCCCTGTTAAAAGGCTTAATATACAGTAAAAGTACACTTAGAGGGTATTTATGAAATGTTATTGTTTATTTTGAGCCATTTTAATTTAACGTCAATGTGATTTTTTAGTTGACACAATTAACCCTAAAAATGTCAAAGAAAAGAAAATGCCATTTCAATGAGAATTTAAAAAAGGAATTTCCTTTCATCAGAATTGTGGATGAAACCTGAGATGATTCATTAGTGAAGTGTACTGTCTGTTCAGTGGAATTCAGTGTGGCAGAAGGTGGCTGATCCAGCATAGCGAAGCATGTTTCATCAAACAAACATCAAATTCTTTAACATCAGCATCAATGTCCCAGAAAGTTACAGACTTCTTAGGAAGTACATAATTTGGAGAAGATGAAAAGAATTTAGCAGCTGCTGAAGGTCTGACTGCGTGCCACACTGTGATGCACAATCAAAGTTTTTGGAAGCATGGACTGTACATCAAAACTGAATAGAATACTTTATAATAAAAAATTTCATTGTGCCAGAACTAAAGGAGAGGCTATTATTCGCAACGTTTTTCAAACTTACGCACAAGAGAATTTGAAGAAAGATTTAGATGAAGCTAAATTTGTTACACTTCTTTCGGATGCTTCAAACCACAAAGATACAAAGTTGTATCCGGTGTTAGTTTGTTACTTCAGTTTTGAAAATGGTATTCAAATCAAAGTTTTGAATTTGGAAGCAATTGATGGTGAGACATCTGAAATAATATCCAATCATATCAAAAAATTAGTGGTTAATCATAATTTGAATGATAAAGTTATTGCGATGTGTGCCGATAACACAAATACTAATTTTGGCGGTGTAAATCGCAAAGGCGATAAAAATGTTCATAAGAATATGATGCACTTACTTGGGAAAACGATTATTGGAATCGGTTGCAATGCCCATATTGTATCTAATGCCATCAATGCAGCATTAAGCTTAATGTTCATCGATGTTGAAGTTGTGATACCTCAAATTTATTTACATTTTGAACGATTCACTGTAAGAATTACAACATTAAAGACTTTTTGCGAAGAAGCCTCAGTTGAATATAAAAAACTGTTGGGATATTCGAAAACAAGTTGGTTAGCTTTAATGCCAGCCATTGAACGAGTGCTGCAATTGTTCGAGCCTTTAAAACCATATTTTCTAAGTTTGGAAAAATGTCCACTGATCTTGAAAAACTTTTTTAAGAATGAATCTGCTGAAGTAACTCTGTATTTTGTTCACAATCAAGCAACTTTGTTCCAGTCAGTTATAAAAATTATTGAAAAAGAGCATATAACTTCTACAGAAGTGGGATTGCATATTAAACAATTAAAGGAGCAACTTCTATTGCATCTTGAGTCCAACTTCCTTCCATTGGTTGTAATTACTAATTTAAACAAATTATAAGAGAGCAATCCAGGAATGAAGAAAGAATTTATGAGCGAGGTGATGAGCTTTTATAAAAATGCTCTTGAATATCTAGAAAATTGGACTAAGCATGACGAACCAGTGTACATGTTTGATTCGATTCTGCTGAATGAAGAAATTCAATGGAATAAAATCCTTGAAACAGTTTTATTCATTAAAGAAAAATTTAGCATCACAATAACTGACAATTTATTATTAGACAAACTACGACGAATTAACACTATAATAAAAGACAATGAATGGACTGAATGCGAAATTGATAAAAAATGGATCAAGATTTTTAATTTCTTAAAAGAGCGACAAATATTGATGTTTTTAATGTTATATGATTGTTTTTGTTAAGTCTGTTTGTCTTATAAGATGACTAATATCGCGATCATTTATTTATATGATTATTTATATACATGTACAAGTATTTTTTTTGGTCAACTCAGTGTCCTCCTCGCACATTTTAAAATTCTGGTCACCTTATTTACACAGCCCCAGATGGGCCCTAATTGGCTGTATCTGCCTCAGCTGCTTTCTCCCCAGCCCCAGCTGGGTTTTAACCCTTCAAGGGCCAGGGTGGGGCAGAATCAGATCCCAAAAGCAGGTCACACATGTATCAAATGTGCGAAAGGTCTGAGGAACCAGATGTTTTAGCAGAAGCCCCTTTTTGGTGAATTTGACTGGTTCGCATGGCATGAGGCCCCGTATGCCATATGGCTGTGGATGTGAGCAGCCACCAAACCTTTCCTTTCCCTTTTTTTTCCCCTCTGTCAGATCTGGAGACGATTGGCTGTGCGGGCGGTAACCCACCACCATGGGCATTAAAGCAGCATTGCCCAGTTATGAGCTGGGGTTCTACGCGCTGGTCGTGATGTGTGCGGTGGTGTACAGCGGCAGCGGGATCTTCGAGGCCTCTAGAGGTACTTTTCCTGAGTGTGCCAGGTGTTGTGTGTGTGTGTGTGTGTGTGTGTGTGTGTGTGTGTGTGTGTGTGTTTGGAAGAGAGAGACTGGCAACATGAGGTGCAAAGCTGTGCTAACTTCCCCTATGTCAGCTTCCTAAGCAGGCTGATATATTATCTTCATGGGGCCCTGATCGTCAGAAATGTAGCACATCGTTTTATACACCACCAGAAAACAGGACAGCTGGCAGCTAGGTCCTCCCCACTGCATGAGAGCTCCCAGTTCTTCCTGTCAACAATGTATTATCTCATGATGGTTCCTCACTCAGACAAGGGCAGGATGTTGGAGGCACGCTTGGTGGGAGGCTCTGTCTTTGTTCATTTCCTCTGGTTCCTTTGGGAGTGCAAACAAACTTCATGGGGCAATCCTCCTGGGCTGAGGCTTGAGCACCTGGGTGGGGTGATGTGGGTGGCGCTTGGACTGCTGCTGCTGGTGATGTATCTGTCTGGAGAATAAACAGGGCTTCAGGCTGGGGGGAGGGGGAGGGAGGGGGTCATGCCAGCCCCCTCCAGCACTGCTAAATTCACACCACTGACTGAGACGAATACTGCCCCCAATGGACCAAGGAACTCCCCGTGGGGAAATGCACATGGCACAGCCCGATCAGCTGAGTCTGACCCTAAGCCCGTTGAAATCCACAAGGCTCCTTCTGTTGACTTCAGAAGTGATCAGGCCCGTGCGTTTTAGCAGGGCAGTTCTGTTCCCCAATCCCATGGGAGTCACAGGTGCTCTGAATCTTCCAGGATTGGGCCCTTAGGTGCTGGTTGTGGAGGTAACAGGGAGCCTGTCTGGAAGCCCCCTGAAGCAGCCCCCCCTAAGTGTGCCGGGATGACACTGGAGTGAGGAAGGAGACGGCTCCTGGGGTTGGCTGAGATTTTCAGAGGCGAGGAGCAGACGTAGCCAGGCAACTCCCGTTCATTTCAATAGGAGCCACACGGGAAATTCCCACGTCGCCTCTGAGAACCTCAGCTGCTTTATCGTCCATTGCTTACGCTGTCTCCTCAAATGTACCAAAGGAGGCAACTTAGCCAGGGAAAACCACTCCCTTACTTACCACAGTGCTCCTCCCCTGCGCTGAGCAAGAAGGCCCTGGTTCACCAACGCCCTTGGGTGCCGGCTGCACTTGAAGCACGTGCATTGGCTTGAACAGGCACCAAGCACGTGTGTAAAGCTAAGGCACGTGCACAAGTGCTGTGCGTCCGGGGGCTGCACGCAGAAGACGGTTTCAGCTTTGGCATGCTTTCTCCCGGCACGACACCTCTTCTTTTGCAGATAACGTGAACAGAAAAGCCTTTCGGCAGAGCATAAAACCGGGCTGGCATTACTTCGGCAGGAAAATGGTAAGCCACCCCACCGCGAGCCTCGCTAGGCCATTATGTGCTTAAACCACCCGCACCAAGGCTGCCAGCTACCACAACGAGCCTTGACTTATCCACCGCTCGTGTCTCGTTGCACAGTCCAGGTGACCCTTTCTGCTGTTTGTCAAAATGACTGTGTCATCCATTAAAGGCACATGCAGCCAGGAATGTATTCATTCTTCACATAGCACACAGTCAACCTGTGGAACTCCTTGCCAGAGGATGTTGTGAAGGCCAGGACTTTAACAGGGTTCAAAAAGAGCTAGATAAATGCATGGAAGATTGATCCATCAATGGCTATTAGCCAGGATGGGCAGGAATGGGGTCCCTGGCCTCTGTTTGTCACAAGATGTGAATGGGCGACAGGGGAGTTTACGAGCACCTAGAAACACAAGCAGTCCTAGCATTGCCTGCACAGGGGTTTTGGAGCTAAGCTAACATGCCTTGAAATCCACAGATGGCAGAAAGGCCATGAAATAACTTGAACTGTGGACATGATCCTGTCAAGTGCCAAGCGCCTTTGGCTCCTATTGAAGCTAACGGATGTGCAGGCCATCCAGCACTCAGAAGAAGTGGGCTTGTGTCCACAGCAATATGGTAGAAAAGGACAGTTGGGGGAGCTGAAGGCTTGGGGGGAGGAGAGCTACTGAGCAGGAAGTCAGAAATCGGGGCCCTGGAGAGACCATGGTAGCCTTCCTGTGGCTGGTCCGTGCTGACGTGGCTCTGTTCTGACAGGACATGGCTGACTTTGAATGGGCGATGTGGTTCTCCTCGTTCAGGAACGTCATAATCTTTGCCCTTTCCGGGCACGTCCTCTTCGCCAAGATCTGCTCCATGGTGCTGCCTCAGGTGAGCAAGGGCCACTGCCCAGACACGGATTGAAAAGCACCGGCGGGGGTGGGGTGCGTGTGGTATAGCGTGGCAAACGCAGATGGTCACAGCGCTGTTGAAGATCCCAACAAACACTGTTTGCAGGGCCAAGGGGACTTTTTTGAAGGGCTGCACATACCTCACAATCTACAGCTACTATAGCAGCCCTTCAATGTAGACACGGCCTACGCAGACGGGAGGCGTTCTCCTGAGAGAAAATAGCTAGGTCGATGGAAGAACTCATCTGTCAACCTTGCACTGTCTTACGGGGCCTGGGTCAGCTTCATGGCGCTGCACAGGGGTGTGGCTATTTCATGTCGTAGTTCTGCTCATCTAATTTTCCCATTCAGACCAGGCCTAAGATAACGGAACTCAGCTGGGCCATGGAAAATCCCCAGTCATAGGGGTGTGATGGAAGCAAAATACTGGGACCTTGGGATAATATAATAAAACCCCTCTGTGTGTATTGGAAATTAGATGGGAGAGGAAGCTCACCCAGTGAATGGCTTCCGAGTGTGTCCCCTAAATAGTCTTTGTGACGGCGCGTTGGGGGTCCCCCGTCTCCTGCACCCCAAAGTGGCACAAACAGACTCCACCAGCCAGTGGAATTGAGGGTGGTTTATTGCTCCTCCAGGATACAGCATAGCACAGATGTAATCTGGTTACAGGAACTGGGGCTAAGAGGCCTCAGTGCTCCCCTTGAGATAGGGGAGTCCCAGCCCCCCTCCCCAGCTCCTTCTCCCCTGCTTTCCAGACAGGAACTAACTAACCCTCTTCCAGCCCTGCCCCCCAGCCAGGGCAGCATTCCACCTTCCTTTGTTCCTCTCCATGGGGGGTGTCTGGCCCTACTGGTTTGCATAGTGACTCATCCTGTTTTGCTGGGTCGTGGTACCCATGGTAGCCAGTGGGGGTTACCCCAGAGCCAGCAGCATAGAAACCAGCCAGGTACCCCCACTACGTCACAGTCTTCCAGGGCAGGGACTGTCTGTCACTTAAGGCACTACCATCGTCATGCTAATAATAACAATTGCTGTGGGGGATCAGGCCCGGAATGGTTGTACCTGGACAGAGATGCTGATGGAGTCTTTGGCTCTTGACTTTACAGACAATGTTGCTTTTTTTTCAATCACACTTTTTGGGGAGGTTTTCGACCTCATCGTCCATTGTTTATTTTATCAGAACAATTGCATAACGGGAGAATCTTTGCTCATTACTTGCTACGCTGCTTGGGGGGAGGGGAGGAAATGTTACATCAAAACTTTTCCTTTTTTTAAAAGTGTCATAAAAATCCACAAATCTGATCCCTCCCGGTTCAGTAATTGCAGTTCCAGGAGGACAGATGGCTCAGTGCTTATCTTGCGACTCAGGAGACCTTGGGCAAATCACGCAGGCATTTTGGTGCCTAACTCCCACTGAATGCAATGCAAGTTTGGTGTCTAAACATTTTTACAGTCTGGGCTTGCATCTCTCTGTGGCTCCATTCCCCGCCTGCGGAGTGGAAATAACAGCACTGCCCTAGCTTGCTGCAGGGCTGGGGTGATAAAGACCGCAAAGATTGTGAAGTGCTGGGATGCTCGGAGGTGGATACCTACTAGAGAGGTGATAGAAATGTAGCCGTGTTAGTCTGGGGTAGCTGAAGCAAAATGCAGGACAATGTAGCACTTTAAAGACTAACAAGATGGTTTATTAGATGATGAGCTTTCGTGGGCCAGACCCACTTCCTCAGATCACTCACGGGTTGAAATCCTGACCCTGGTGAAGTCAGTATGAGAGTCACTACTGTGTCAAAAGCTTCAGAGAGGTAGCCGAGTTAGTCTGTAACAGGAAAATTTTAAAGAACAACCAATAGTCTAGTAACACCTTGAAGACTAACAAAACATGCAGATGATATCACGAGCTTTCGTGAGCAAAACCCACTTCTTCAGATGACCAGAGTAAAATAAGTCCAGATCCAAGAATAAATAAGGGAGGGAGGGGAAGAGAGACAGTGAGTAGATCGTTCAAATAGTTACAAAAGGCTGTTAAGAATCATTAGCACCTCCATTGGTTGGTTGGTTGGTTAAGTCATTAAAACGTGGAAGATAGTGTGCAAGCCACTGTATATCCCCTGTTCAGACTATTTGCATAAGAATTAACCTTGTGAACGAAGTTAAGTTCCAATCCGTCTCTGTGTATTTGGCTTGTGGAATTGGTCTGAAACAAAACAGCAACTTGGAGATCCATTAACGAGTGTCCAGGAAGATTAAAGTGGTCTCCAACAGGTTTTTGTGTATTGCCCTTTCAGATTTGTGTCCATTAATTCTTTCCCGTACTACTGTGTCAGGGGGGCTAAGATGGCTCCCATCTAGGAAAGATGTTCCATGCCTGGAAAAAGCCCATAATCCACTGCACATGAGCTCCCAGGGACACGCAGCTCTAAGAGGACTCATGTGAACAAGGGGCAAGGCAGAAAAGTCCCCCAACTTGGCTGAATGCAAAAAAAACCCATTGACATACATTGATCAGCTCTAGTGTAAATAGAACATTCCCTTCACCCCCCAATTTGGTACCTCTGGGGTGCAGTGGTCAGCAGGGCATGGAAGAGGGTCTGTTGCCCAGAAGCTCTGGGTGTTGGACTCCCCAGGGGCTGCCCTGAAGCACTTCTCTTTTCTCACAGCACAGATCTGTGGTTTACATGCTCTACGGGATGTTGGCGGTGCTGGGCACCATGGGAAGCTCCTACCTGATGCTCGTCCTCGCTCACTGTGTCCTGCTCTACTCCATCGCGCTGGCTAAGCAGAGGTGGCTGTGCTTTGCAGCTGGGCTTTGCAGCCTGGCCTCTTTCAGGCTGGAACCTTTCAGCACGTGGCAGGTACGCGTAGCCAGCGCGGTCAGTTTCTTCCCAGCTGTTTTTTTCCCAGTGGGGCCAAGCCCCCGTATCTCTGGGCCTATGATTTGATAGCTTATGTCACACTAAAAAGAAGTGTCATGGTGTATGGAGGCTGTCGTACCTCGGTGTTCTGTACCTCGGTTTCTTCGGTGGTCTGGACTGTCGGTGTCAGCGTCGTCTGGTCAGGTCGTCCTGGCGCGCTCCTGACAGGACCTCTACTCCGTCGGTGAGGATAAACTTTCGATTGCGTGCGTAACAATCGGTACTCCCTTTATCTAGAGTGTTAGACCCCGTGCACTTGAGTCAACACAGGAGATCTCTGAGAGGCCCCGGAAACGACAGATGCAGGCAAGATTTGAAATCAATCGAGCAGGTTTATTGTCAAATGCAAAGCTCTACCAGTTGGTAACAGAGATCAGTACAATGTTACACCACTGGGCACTATGGCCCGCGTTGACACGGTACCAACACCGGGCAGGCCTATTGCCATATATCAGATACTAACAGCAGTTAGTCAGCGTTCAGCTACTGTGCCTTCTGTAAGCTTAGGGAATGACACCTGCCGTTCAGGCTCCTAGTGCGCCCCCCGCAAGGTCGGCCGGAGAGCACCCTCTGCGGTGTCCTTTTATAGACAGGTACAAACAAATTACATCACTTCTTTACGTACCAGGTTACCACCCTCTGTTGCCTAGTTACCATCCCTCACCTTACGGAAGGGGGCTTACTTACTATCCTTCATGCTGTCAATCTTGACCCGGTCGGTATGTGCATTAGTTTTTGGGGAGTCTTTGTACCAAGACTTTTCTTATTAGATGTTCCGTTACTCCCCTTGGGCTTACAGTCTGTACCCAGTGCCTCCCTGTGTCCTTCCATGCTTGACCTAACTTACACAATCACACAATTATCAATAGGGTCTCTTTCTTGGCTCCTGTGTTACTGAACCAAAGTCTTGCTCACTAGATTGCAGGCCTGTTGCTGTTTTCATGTTACAGGCCTCTATTCAGGCCTGCTGACTCCATGTTACTGACCCTCAACTTGCTACAGAGGCAACATGCCCGAGTGGTTAGAGGAGGAGTCAAGACTCCTTGTTCTATACTTGGCGCTGCCACTGATGTGCTAGGGCAGGGATGGGCAGCCTGCTGCCCACAGGCCACACGGGCCCATCGCGGTTCTATGTGTGGCCCTCCAGATATTTTGTTTGCTGTGCGTGTAAGGGTGACATTCACACCCGCAGGTCAGCGCTGGGTGAAGCCATCCCTGTGTGTAAGGGTGACATTCACACCCGCAGGTCAGCGCTGGGTGAAGCCATCCCTGTGTGTAAGGGTGACATTCACACCCGCAGGTCAGCGCTGGGTGAAGCCATCCCTGTGTGTAAGGGTGACATTCACACCCGCAGGTCAGCGCTGGGTGAAGCCATCCCTGTGTGTAAGGGTGACATTCACACCCGCAGGTCAGCGCTGGGTGAAGCCATCCCTGTGTGTAAGGGTGACGTCCACACTTGTCCCAAAGGCCAGCACATCTGCACAACCCTTAAGTCTATACTGAGCTTTTATGTGCACCACAGCCCTGATGCTCGACTCCTGCGCAGTGGTGAATTTCAGCATAAGCTTTGCAGTTCTCCTGGTTGCACGATCCAAACCCTTCAAGCTAGAAATAAGGGACGAGATTTTTCAATAGTGAGGGTAATTAACCAGTGGAACAACTTACCTAGGGAGGTGGTGGGTTCTCCATCACTTCAAGTTTTTACATCAAGGGTGGGAACCTTTTTAAGGGTGGGGAAGGCTGACCCACAGGAAAATCAGTCGGGGGCCACACACAAGTGAGAAGCAACCTCCCCCAAAACAAACAAACCTCACTGACGTGGCCCCCTACTGAGAGAGGGAGAAAGGCACTCCTCACATTCCCTTTGCACCACAGAGCCTAGTAGATTTTTGTGTGCTCCAAGCACCATGGAGGGGTGCCAGGAGGGCTGGCGCACCAGCATGGGCTATCCAATGCTGGGGGGTAGCCCTGAGCCATGGGGGTTAGATCCAGGCAAGCTGGAGGCCACATCCGGTCCCTGGGCCTTAGGTTCCCCACCTATGCTTTAAATCAAGACAGGACATCTCTTTAAAAGGTACATTATAGTGCCAGTGGTAATTAGGGGCTTGATGCAGAAATTACTGTATGTGGCCCAAGGGCGCATGTTATGCAGGAAGTCCAATTAGACAATCATAATGGTGATTTCTGGTGTTAAACTCAATGCAGCCTTGCTCTCAAAAAGTAAAACGCCATTGCTAGAAAACTATATATGTGAATTAAGACTCGGTGGTAGGAGCTGCCCACCGCAGCGCTGCAGAATCCCTTTCCAGCCGTATGAAGTAGTAACTGTTCTTTTCTGTTTAGAATGGATTTGTAACCAGAACTTTTGATCTTCAAGATGTGCTGTTTTATGGAGGAAGCGGCTTCACCATCATGCGCTGCATGAGCTTTGCCCTGGAGAACGCCGAGCGGAAGGAAGGGATTTACTCCATCATCGACCTGCTGAAATACAATTTCTACCTCCCATTTTTTTTCTTCGGACCCATCATGACCTTTGATCGATTCCACTCTCAGGTACTAGCTTTGTGGTTTTCCTCCTTACCTCGGCAGATTTTAAAAGGGATGCTTCGCCCGGTTTCCCATTTCTTTTAAGCTGTAGTTTTACTCCCACAAATAATTGCTGGTGCAGTCAGCTTCATTTAGACATGCTGTTACCTGGTGAGGGCACAAAGTCAGGTAGCTAGGGTTCATTTGTAATGGAAAAGCAGCTGGGACACAAGCAATTTATTTAATTCTAATGCACAAAACCCAGAGGTGCTGGAGCTATGAACTGCCGAGCCTAGAGATGCCAGGTTACGAACTGCCTGGGGGTGCCAGGCTATGACCTACCAAGCTTAGGGGTGCTTGGCTATGAGTGGCCAAGCCCAGAGGTGCCAGCTGCCATGCCCTGCCTTGGCCCAAATTAACGACTGACTAAATATCAAGATGAGATCAGTTGCACCGGCAATTAGGAGATGGAACAAAATTGTGGGTGTAAAACGAGAAGCTGTTTCTCAAAATCAACACCACCGGGTCAAGTCTTCAGCTGAGCGCTTTCTACCAAAATATGGGAAGAAAGTTGTTCTTGTGTTGAAGTCATTGGACTAAGATCTTGGTTCAGTTCCTGGCTTTGCTACTGACTCACTGTGCAACTTTGAACTTAGGTTTTGTCTGTCTCTGTGTCCCATCTCCAAAATGGCGTGATGCTTTTTTACTTGCTAGGGTGTTGCAGGAATAAATTCATTGTTTGCGAGGAGCTGAGGTACTTTGGAAGGCCAGGTGACAGACAGAAGTTGCACTTACAAAGTACTCAGAGGTGTGCAGAGAACTGCCCTTACAACCCCCCATCCCCACCATTTGTACATGCTGGTATCCTCATGCACACGCTCACACATTCTGAAGCTGCCATGTAGGCCCCCGTGTGGACTAGACACATTACATATGTTTGTATCCCTGTGTGTCACATCATGTGCTACCTTTGGCTGTGTCCAGACTCCATGCCTCCTTCGACGGAGGCATGTAGATTAGCCACATTGGAAGAGGGAAATGAAGCCGCGATTAAAATAATCGCGGCTTCATTTAAATTTAAATGGCTGCCCCGATCTGCCGATCAGCTGTTTGTCGGCAGATCGGGGGAGTCTGGACGCGATGCCCCGACAAAGAAGCCTTTCTTCATCGACACAGGTAAGCCTCGTGAAACCAGGTTTACCTGTGTCGATGAAGAAAGGCTTCTTTGTCGGGGCATCGCGTCCAGACTCTCCCGATCTGCCGACAAACAGCTGATCGGCAGATCGGGGCAGCCATTTAAATTTAAATGAAGCCGCGATTATTTTAATCGCGGCTTCATTTCCCTCTTCCGATGTGGCTAATCTACATGCCTCCGTCGACGGAGGCATGGAGTCTGGACACAGCCTTTGTGTCTGTCTGTCCTTCCACACTGCACGTGTGCAACACTGTGCTCTACTGGACGATGTCAGACCTGCTGAGGCAGTCTGCTGCAGAGGACAGAGAGACTAAAAGCCTTCATACAAGAATTTCAGTCTAGGAGAGAGAAGGAGGTGGAAGGAATATTTTTTGGAACCCACTTCTGTTGGTGAGAGAGGCAAGCTTTCAGGTTACAGGCAGCTACATTTTACATTGGTCTGATTTTCAGAGGTGCTCTGTGCCCAAATCCTCACTGAAGTTAATGGGAGATGTAAATGATTCTAAGGTTCAGAAAAATCAAGCTATTTATCTATATGCTGAATTTAAAAATGGACAAAAGATTATTTTTAATGGGAAGCAACTAAATATATGGCTTCCTCCTGCTCCTCCTATCATACTCCTGTGTCTGTATATACATACACACATTTGTACATCTTTACACAGTAATACACATACATATATTACATATTGGTACAACCAAATAACTGACATTGCAAGGAACACTTCCAAATGTATGCAGTCATCCATAATCCTGTCTGGTCAAACAAGAGAAACAGAACCCACGACTTAGCAGGACACTAAATAAGGTGAAATATTAGGCCTTGAAAGAGGCATATCCTGTGCCTCCCCTCCCTCTTCTGTTGTTTTGTTCTGGTTTTTTTTCCCCCTTTAAAACCTAAAATTCAGGAACTCAGCTGACATCAGTGTGGTGTGTGATTATTTAAATGCAAATCGCAGCACCATGCTCATTTTCACTCTCCGCACCACAGTTTTGCTTTTAAAATTATTCAACACCGAAGCATTAGTAAGCCAACAAAACTATATGCCAGTTCTCCTCCCTTCCCCACACTTCTCCCCACAAAAGGCTAGGAAAAAATGCATTCACAGACACCGCAATGAACACTAGCAGATCGTGTAATATTAAATCACCCCCCTTTAATTTTCTTTTAAAGGAACACTGTCCCCCGAAGGTCTAAAATTCAGGATCAGAACCCAAAAACATTCTATAAAACCTAATGCAAGGAGAGAACTTTTAATTCATTCCAAAAGTAGTCAGTGCAAACATGGAGTTGGTAAATGCTTCCCTGCAGGGATGGAAATTCAAAGGGGGCAGCATTGGTGGGGAGGCAAAAGAACTAGAAAGTGAAACTGACTTCGTGGCCCAAGTGGAGTGAGGTACCTACTGTAAAACAGGATAAATGGAGAAACAAACTCTTCCTTTTTATCAGCCTCCATTGGCATTAGCACAATGTCTTTTGTGCCTTGACCGGGGCCCGTTGGTTTTGACAGATGCTGATCTTGCAGATTCATCTTTCACTGCGTCATGATGGCACTGCCACAGGACTTCGGTGGTCAGGCCATGGTGTTTACACACAGCTTTAAGTGTCATCACATAACTGTGGCCAGATCCCATCCTCCCAGTCTGACTGCCCTCTGAAGTGCTGCGTGCCTTGGTGACATAATCGGTGTTGCACTTGCAGCTCGCTCCAAGGGTGGGACCCAGCTTCAAGGATAACAGCCTGCTGGTGCTGCTTGCTAGTGGAGCTATACTTTGACTCCAAGGGTAGCAATCTGTGTTTTGATGCATAAGGTTCTGGGTTCGAGTCCTGCCGATGAAAGGTTCTATTGCATCCTCATCTGCCGATGGAGTCAATAGGAAAAGAGGATGCTCAGCCCATATCTTACAGGCTGGGCCTTATCTGTCTCCCATTAATGACACATGGTGCTTGCTGTAAATAACCTCTCCAGGTTTTTTATACCGTTCCTCCCGAAGCCTATGCCCAACCCGCCTGACATCTATGGCCCCTTCTTTCTCCCCTGCACACAAAACAGCTCTGATGCTGACTGACCAATACCAAGAGGCCAGCCTAGCACATCCACTAATGACTGTCCCTGGGGGGGATTGCCCGTCAAATGCCATTTACAGCCTGTGCAGCGGCTGCCACATCTGTTCTCCAGGGCAAGATTGGAAAGATGAGCTGATGTGACCTCAGCACAAGGGACCGCGTCCTGCGCTTATTGTCCTGGGACGTAAATCCAGGACTGGCTGGCCGCTACCAGAGCAATGACTCCATCCGCGTAAGGGTGTCACAAAGAGCAGAAGTGGGCCCAAGCTTCCATGAAAGGCTGTAATGGAGCCTTTTCATTATTCATGATCCACCCAGGATCCAGAACTCAGACCTACCTCTCTCCAGAGTAGTCCGCCTCTGGGTTCACGTCGCTTCTCCCACGAGCTCTTCCCCAGGGCTATTGCCTTTAAAAACAACAAAACAAAGGAGGGATTATTAGAGAAAATAAGGGGCCATTTGCAAGCAAGCCAAAGCTAAAGTCAGAGAGAAACACAGCTGCACTAGCACACGGCTGCAGCAGGTAAAGCTGGCTAGCTCCGATGTGTGTCTAACGAGCTAGGTCAGCAGATCTTCCTTGGCCTCCTTAACTGCACCTGCAACATTTGCAAGACATGCTACACGGGCACACGGCAGACGCTTCTGCTGCTATTTCCTTTGGTACTTGCCTGGCAAGTTACGCGCTTTCTTCCAGCGCGAAGGAGAGTAGGTCGTGAGCTATTTTGGGGAAGCAATGTTGGAGCTGGGAATCAGAGCATCAGGACTCCGGGTTCAGTCCCAGCTGTTTTGCTGGCTACAGTAAAAACGTTTTTTGGCACCCTTGCTCTGCCTCCCACTCTCCCCCGCAACAGCAGAGAAAAACAAAAAACAAAATGCAGCTGGCCAGTTGGAGGGGAGCAAAAAAGGAAAAAGTGGCACAGCTATTTGGCACCTCCTGGAGGTGGCTCCCGGGTGATTTCCTTGTTTACCCTCCCCTAAAACCAGCCCGGTTCCTGGCTTTGCTATTTACTGGCTCTGTGACATCATCTAGCCTCTCTGCATCTCAGTTTGTCCACCTGTAAATTGGGTTAACTCAGGCCTGGTCTGCACAGGAAATTAGGTCAGCATAACTGGGTCTCTCAGGGTGCATCTATACTGCACTGTAGGTCGAAGTAAGATACACAATCTGAGGTACGCCAATTGCGTCTCTTATTCCGATGTTATTTCAAAATATTTTATTTTATTTACACCAGTGGTCCCCAACGTTTTGGGGCTGCCAGGTGCCTGGGGGGCAGGGCCGCTCACGTGCTGCACGTGCAGGGGAGGGGCCGCTCACAGGCCACGTGACTGGGGGTGGGACCAAGCATGCGCCGCACGCCCGAGGCCGGCACCAGCATGTGCTGTGACCCCGGGCAGGGGCTGCCCAGGTGCCGTGCTGCAGTGTAGACATACCCGCAGAGGTGAGAAAAATCCACACCCCTGAGGGTGGAGTGAAGCCAGCCTAAGACCCTGTGTAGACAAAGCTGGGTCAACTGTCTAATTCTTCCATTGATCTGGCTCCTGCCCCTCAAGGAGGAAATTTGCCTACTCCTATAAGAGACTCTCCCATTGGTACAGGCAATGTTACACTGACGCTCTAGCATGGCTGAGTGGTACTGCAGTAGCGGTACTGCAGTGCATTAACAGGTGTGTTATGAGCAAGACGCGAGAAGTCATTCTTCCGCTCTACTCTGCGCTGGTTAGGCCTCAGTTGGAGTATTGTGTCCAGTTCTGGGCACTGCATTTCAAGAAAGATGTGGAGAAATTGGAGAGGGTCCAGAGAAGAGCAACAAGAATGATGAAAGGTCTATGACCTATGAGGGAAGGCTGAAAGAATTGGGTTTGTTTAGTTTAGAAAAGAGAAGACTGAGGGGGGACATGATAGCAGTTGTCAGGTATCTAAAAGGGTGTCATAAGGAGGAGGGAGAAAACTTGTTCATCTTGGCCTCTGAGGATAGAACAAGAAGCAATGGGCTTAAACTGCAGCAAGGGAGGTTTAGATTGGACATTTGGAAAAAGTTCCTAACTGTCAGGGTGGTCAAACACTGGAATAAATTGCCCAGGGAGGTTGTGGAATCCCCATCTCTGGAGATATTTAAGAGTAGGTTAGATCAATGTCTATCAGGGATGGTCTAGACAGTGCTTGGTCCTGCCGTGAGGGCAGGGGACTGGATTCGATGACCTCGCGAGGTCCATTCCAGTCCTAGTATTCTATGATTCTATGAAGTGTGGACAAGCCTTCAGCCTAGATAATCAAATGGTCCCTTCTAGCCTTTACTTCTATGAGCTTTCATGGATACTCTGAGGCTGAATCCTCAACCTTGGCAGTTGAATCTGGCAGCTTCCTCCTCCTGCTCTTCCAGGCTGCCTGGGCCCTGCAGAGGGGCACTGAGAACACAGGATCCCTGATCAGTGCCTGGAACCCCAGCAGCACCTCTAATTGCTGTGTACAGGGGTCTGGCAGCCCTGGGATGGAGCATGCTCAGTGGCTGTAGGCAAAAACACAGTCCGGTCACAGCAGATGCTGTGAAGGGCTAGAGCGTGCTCTGTAGAGAACTGAGCTTGACCTTGGCCAAACTTTTGCGGCTTTTCCCAGGGGCAGCAAAAAGCACCTCTCTGGCGCAAATGCTACCCCCCTGCCAAATTTCTAGTGTCTGCTCCAAAGCTGGGAGACCCTAGAGCATCTCAGATTAAAGACCCAGCATTTTTAAACCCGGGCAAAACAACATATTTCCCCCCACCTCATTCTCAGAAAGAGCCGAGCCATTTTAGCTGAAACTTGCCCAGAGAAAGTCAGCCTGAGGCCGACACTCAGGGTGGCAGATTTCAGCCCAAAGCAAACGAAAACAAAATCTATAATAGACCACGTTGGCTACGTCTACACTGGCATGACTTTCTGGAAATGCTTTTAACGGAAAAGTTTTCCGTTAAAAGCATTTTTGGAAAAGCACGTCTAGATTGGCAGGATGCTTTTCCGCAAAAGCACTTTTTGTGGAAAAGCGTCCGTGGCCAATCTAGACGCGTTTTTCCGCAAAAAAACCCCGATCACCATTTTCGCTATCAGGGCTTTTTTGTGGAAAACAGTATTGCGCTGTCTACACTGGCCCTTTTGCGCAAAAGTCTTTTGGAAAAAGATTTTTGCCCGAACGGGAGCAACATAGTATTTCTGGAAAATCACTGACGATCTTACATTAGATCGTCAGTGCTTTTGCGGAAATTCAAGCGGCCAGTGTAGACAGCTGGCAAGTTTTTCCGGAAAAGCGGCTGATTTTCCAGAAAAACTTGCCAGTCTAGACACAGCTGTTGGGTTTGGCAGGACTATTATTCCCAAAGCACAGATGGGGAACGGAGGCACAATGAGGCTAAGTGAGTTGCCAAAGGTCGTACTGGACGTTTCTGTTGGACCAGGGAATCCAGTCCCAGTCGGTGAGCTCCCACATCAGAGCCCTAACCACTGTACCGTTCTTCCTCCCAGCAAGCTGCTGCACTGCCTCTGAGCGCGCCCAGAAGGCAGCAGACCTCCATCCCATAGTGGGATGCATCACTTGGAAGGATGCTGTGTGCGGTATCCATGGGAACGCTCAGTCAGGTGTTCCATCCAGCCCAGCCTGCGACATTGCGCAGGGACGGCTTTGGAAAGTCTGAGCGGCGCCTGTTGTGTCTCACTGACGCCCTTTGCGCTGTGTCTCAGCTGTTTCCTCTTAGACCTCAGTGTCCCAGAACCTGTTGTCAGAGGGGTGAAATGACAGCTGCCTGGGATAACTGGCCAGTAACAGCTGATCCCCTCTGGATTAAACTCCCGTGGCTTCTCTGGTTCCATGTTTGGAAGCCTCTCCAGTTCTCGGCAGCGGGGCTCAGGCCGATATCGAAGGCCGTGTGAGAGTAACGTGCACAAGCAAAGCTGGGCAATGCTTTAACCCTTGGAAATCATCGGTTTCCTTTGATGAGGCTACGGCAGCCAACGCCAAAGGACTTCCCAAGAACTCCCGCCATGTGGGGGATAAAGAAAGAGGAATCAATATAAGCGTATTTCTTATTCAGCACCAATTTTATGGAGCTTCTGAAAGCCAAGGCTGCCAACCTCCCCAGTGCAGCCCTAGACACTCACTATGATTATTATTATGTTACAATATTCAAGGGAGGCCGCAGTTCCTGGGAGGAATAGCACTGACTGATACTGCAGAGTGTGTCAGCGAGCCACAGGCATTGGAGAGAGAAACAACCTGTTAGATCAGCCCCCCCCGAAGCCAGATTCTCCCCTGCTCGGTCATTGCCAAGAGCCCGATCCAGTGTGGTGCTGAGACTTCTAGCCCTTTCCTTCCTTAATTACAACACTGGCTGCCAGGCAAGGAAACTGCTGCCAGGGAGCATGCCCGCACTGCACTGGCCATTCTGAAAAGCCCACCAAAGTGGGGCCAGCGTCAGTGTTCCCTCCAATTTTTCAATCCAGGTGTGGAATACATTTTGTTACATGCACTGAGGCACATGCAGATGTGCACCACCAGTAGAAACACCTGCTGCCGGCTGTGGACACTCTCCTAATCAGCTGGGTGGCATTTGACTCTCTCCTGGGTGGCTGCCCAAGCACATTGCTTACAGGGAACACGGGTCAGTGTGAAGTCACCCAGCACAATAGGAAGACCAGCCAAGACTGCGCTTGCCAGAGCACCTTGGTGCGCACGGATCACTGTGTATCCCTGCACTGTCATGACCAGCCTGCCAGCCCCTCTAATCCATACATGGAGCAGAGGGGAGCCCTAAGGTTGTTTGGTTTTCCCCTGCTGTCTTTGGGGGTGAGTATTGCACCAGGTGCCATGAGCAAATCCCCATACTCTTTGGAGTGTAAGGATCTACTTTGGTGGGTCCTTGCACAGGGCATGCAGGGGCATGTGTGTCCCTTACCCCATTCCTACCCAGGCAGAAGGCCTGCCACAATCCAGCACTCAGGTTAAGCTTTTAACCAATCCCTGTAAGCCTGTATTCCCCCCCAGCCATTTCTCCCGAGTGTGACATTTTCCTCGAGATCGCCAGTTCATGCCCCCTTTCCAGCTCATGGATGAAATAAAGAGCATGCCTGGCCGGATGCATTGTTACCATTTCACGTGGTCGTGCCGTGGGAGCGCGCGGCACCCATCAGATCTGAACGACGCAGCCCCCGCCCAGAAGAACGTCCCCGCGGCTGCATTGCTGGTTCTCCCATACCCGCAAAGCCAGAGCTCACAACAGACCCGCTCTGCCCGTGACTGGCAGAGAAAAGGCATCACTGATGCAGCGCTGGGGTTTGCTCCGACCACTGTCACACCCGTCACTCGTGCAGACGGGCCAGATTGCTAGTTTGCATCAGTGGGCTGCTCGATGGTGCGGTTAAACTGCATTAGTGGCAATTTACAGCGTAGGCTCAAGCCTGCGTAGGCTCAAGCCCAACAAGGAGCCCGGAGGCACTTTAAAGACTAACGAATGTAATAGGCCAGTAGTTTTCAAACTTTTTTTTCTCATGACCAGAAAATTGTTGGTGCCGCGAACCAACATAATTTGGCTAGAGTGTGGGCTCTGGGGTGGGGCTGAGGACGAGAGCTTTGGGATATAAGGGGGGGGGGGGGGGGTCCAGCTTTGTGGGGGCAGGGCTGGGGTAGCAGGAGCTTACTTGGAGTGGCTCCATAGCGATGCAGTAGGGATACTAAGGCAGCTTCCGGCCTCTCCTGGCACCGCAGACCATGCAGAAGCAGCTGGCAGCAGGTTCCCAGCCAATGGCAGTGTGGAGCTAGTGCTCAGGGCAGGGGCAGTGCATGGAGCCCTGTGCGCTTTTCCCATCCCCTACATAGGAGCTGGGCCTGCTGCCAGCTGCTTCTGGGGTGCTGCCTTAGCACCCCCACTGCTCACCTGATCCCCCTGCAGCAACGAGACCCAGCGCCCGACATTCCACGATCCAGTACTGGGTCGTGACCCATAGCTTGCAAACCACTGTATTAGGGTATTCAGGCATACATACCTTATACCTAATACATGTGTTAGTCTTTAAAGTGCCACAGGACTCCTTGTTTTTGCTGAAACAGCCTAGCACGGCTACCCTGTGTACACCCCGTGTTTGCTGAGCCAGCAGCAGCCGCTGAGGGCTGAAATTGGAGCAAATCTCCAGTAGACAGGGCTTTAGGCTGCAGGGCTGGCCTTACCATGAGGCGAACTGAGGCGGCCGCCTCAGGTGCTAGACTGTGGAGGGCGCCACTAGGACCCAGAGTGTAGAAAATTGTGTCTGCTGCTGCTGCCTATGCATTCTCTCTGCTCTAGATGCACAGAGCTGGTAGAGTGCCAGGAGAGGAGTAGAACAGGAAGAAGGCAGAATTGAGACCTTTCAAAGTTTTGGCCCAAATGATGGAGCATGGGGGCGTCATTTGAGCTCCCCACCTCAGGTGCCAAAATGTTGTGGGCTGGCCCTGCTAGGCAGGTGTGGGGAATGCTACTAGAGCTCCACCGGGGGGTTATCTTATTCTCAGCACATTCTCTGGGTACCAGAGCAAGTGCATCCCTTTTATTTCGCCCTTTCCCTTGTTCGTCTCTCCCCCCCTCCCCCCCCAGGTAAGCACCAGCGAGCTGAGGCGCAAAGACAACGAGATGTGGAACATTCGCGTCCACGCGGGTCTCCACCTGGGGGCGATCGTCGCCGTGGACATGTTTTTCCACTTCTTCTACATCCTGACTCTGCCTGCGGATGTGAAGTTTGTGAACCGGCTCTCTGACTGGGCATTGGGTGAGTGACCCAGAGGGTCCCTTAGCCACTCTTGTCATGGGCAAGCTCTTATTTTAGAAGGCTTAGGAACGTCTTGTGTATTAACTGTGAACTAATATTGTTATTGGGGTCTAAGGGAAGACAAATCCGTGCCAAAATGGAGGCTTGAAGTTGGGCAACAAAATCATTATTTAGGCAGCTTACGTCAAAAAGGCCCAAGATGTGGAAATGCTGAGCACTCAGCAGCTTCCGTTGATGTCCGTTGGAACTGTGGGTGCTTAGCACCTCTGAAAATCAACCCCAAATTGTTTGAGGGGGGCACCCGGTAACCCGGAAATTAGTGGCCAGGTATGAACATTTTGGCTAGGGTGCGCCTGGCCCAGAGTTCTAAGCCAACAAGTGACCCCGTCCAAGTATCCACCTTTCACGTTCAGCAATGGCTTCCCCACTGCTCATCACTTCTATGTTCCTGGGGCCAGCTGCTGAGATTCTGATTTCAACCTCTCCGAGGTGAGCACAGGAGGTCACCCCAGGTAAAACTCAGAGCACGTCGGTGGAGTGGTTCCAGATTGTGTAACCAGGAGCAGCATCTGGCCTATTGTGTGTGTGTGTGTGTGTGTCGGGGGGAGGGAGGTAGATGCAAGCTGAGGCCTCGCTGAAGACTGAGCCTTAAATCAAGAGCCATCGGCAACAACCAGATAAAGAGAAAACTTGCCCCTCGCTGAGCCAGCTGTTTATTCTGGGCAGAAGGAATATTTGACAAAGGTGCTTTCTGAGCCCAGAGTCTGGCCACAGCTCAGCTTGATGGAAAGGTGCAGTTTGAGAATGGGATAAAAGCAAACTTTGATTTGTTTTCAAGAGTGGTGCCTGGCGTAACTGCTGACACATGCTACTAGCACCAGGTGCCTGGATAGATCACATGCAGGAACTGAACCCATGAGCTTTGGATCTAAAAGCACAAACCACTGCTGATTGAGCTGAACAGAGCAGACCTGCTAGGTCAGAGGAAATAGCAGAGTCGAATTATTATTATTCATGCATGATGGTAGTTCTACGATTCTATGATAATGCCTAGGAACCCTAGACCAAAACCCCACTGTGTTGGGTGCCATACAAACTCACAACAAACAGATGGTCTCTGCCCAGAAGAGTTCACACCCCAAGAAACTTCCCTATGCGGTCCAGATCCCAAATGGGAATGAGTCCCCTTGTGCAGGTTAAATGCATACTCTACCAGAATGTGCACCTGTGTCTAAATCAAAATGAGTTGTGAAATCGGACCAGTTTCACCAACATTTTGTTTTTTTGGAAGAAAACCAGGGGGAGAAGGAAGTTCTGACACAACCAAAGCGTCTCATTTTGACATGTTCCGAAGGAAACATTTCAATTTTTTGTTCGTAAACCATTTTTCATTTCTGTTTTTAAATGTTGTAGGGTATCATCATGCAAAATAAAAAGACCAACCTTGAAACACAATGTTTCCAATGATGCAAAATGATTTTTGCTTTGAATTTTCCTTCCCAGAGAACTTCAAAACCTCTGGGCTCTGATCTTACTAAGAATGAAGCCTGAGTTTGAAATCACAAAATCCTTCTCTTCTGTCCTGCGCTCAACTCTTGTGTTAATATTAGACCATGCTACTATTTGCTTGCTTCTCACTGAGCCATTCTCTTTCCTTTCTGTTTTGATGCGTGCCATACAGCTGGCCTGGCCTACTCGAACTTGGTGTATGATTGGGTGAAAGCTGCGGTGATGTTTGGAGTTATCAATACTATCGCTAGACTGGATCACTTGGACCCGCCGCAGCCCCCCAAATGTATCACCATGCTCTACGTCTTTGCAGAAACGTGAGTGCATCTAAAATGGGAATGGACCCAGGCAGAGGGGACTGATCCAGTCCGTCCAAAGGAAATATACTGAGAAGGAACACAACTTTGTCATTTTTCTCTCCTTGTAACCAGCTGGTCAAATAGTCCCAAGATCTTATCGGCCAAGGTTGCAGAGGAAGGAAGAATGGTCATCTGCTGCATATGTTAGCTAGGCAGAGAGATGAGGACATGAGCCCTCAGCTGGTGTCAAATGTCATTACTCCGTTGAAGTCTACAGAGTTAGAACTGATTGACACCAGTTGACGATCTGTCCCATTGCCTTTGCCTACTGATACCGGAATAGTGTAAACACTCTGCATGGAGAGAAATTATTTTGTGTGATACAGGGGGAAGTAAACAGCAGGAATGGGATGGACATAAGAGAAGGAGCCATGTAGGCTGAATATATGGCAGAACTTCCCCAAAAGGTGATATATTATTGTGAGGAACAGGTTCCAAAGGGTAGGGGTGGAAGTCCCATTACTTATGGCGTTTTTAAAACCAATCACTAGAAAGTGTAGGGAACAGGCCTTCCTTGAGAGGTAATTCAGTCAGTGAACTACAAAACCTTTCCCATCCCCTGCTTCAACAATGGGTCCATTAAGACATTGTTGGATTGTTCCCAACCATCCATAATGTTACCATGGGGTGAAAAGAGAACCAGGCTTGCTGATTCACACTGTTATACCCCTTTTCTGGCCCACCTGTGCTAAAAGTGTAGTTCACACCACTATTTATATCACTGAAGTCGATGGGCCAGAGACTGCTTCAGAAGCTGTATCTGCTTACGCCTAGTTCCCATTGACTTCTGTAGAGTTTGCATAGGAATAACTGCCGAATCAGATGCTTGGTTAAATATTTACATTGGAAACAAAGTCAACACTGGTATTCTGAGCCTAGGGCCAGGTCTACATTATGCGGAAAAGTAAAACAAAGATACGCAACTCCAGCTACAAGAACAGCGTAGCTGGAATGGAAGTACCTTAAGTTGAATTTCTGCAACATCCCCACTGTGGGAGGTCAATGGGAGAAACTCTCCCATCAACTTCCCTTACTCCTTGAGACCCCATGGAATACTGGGGTCAATAGGGGCAGCATCCACAATTGATTTAGCAGGTCTTCACTAGACCCACTAAATCGAACCCCAGAAGATCAATCTCCAGAACGTCGATCTTGGAATAAGTGTAGACCAGGCCTGGGAGACAAACTGGCTAATTGGGAGTAATTTCAATGGTGTTACATCAGTGAAAAATGGGTGCAAGCAAAAGCAGGCTTCACTGAATGACTATATAATATAATCAATTGTTAACACCCCATTTTCACATTTTTCTCTCGTTTTGCCTGTCTGTATTTTAGGCACTTCGACAGAGGGATTAACGACTGGTTATGCAAGTAAGTCTGCTTAGGAGATCTGTCATCTCCCCTGGGGTGTGGGACCATCTCTTCCATGGTATGAGTGACTCTCAGAATGACAGTGTAACTGGCCCTAAACGGCACAAGGATGTTAAGCATTATTCACCCTATTCACAGACAAGCCTAAAGCATCTCAGTTCTCATTTTTCTCCAGCATATCCCTAAGTAGTGATCCAGCCAGTCTGTTTTTTAAAAAAAGGGCTGAGCCAACTGGTTTGGAGACAATAAAAGCCAGCCGAAATCACCACTTGCAGCTTGGCTCAACACTTTTTGCTTAACAATTCTATCCTGGCGCCCCTCCCATCTGATTCTCTTTCCCCTCTGCTGAATCTACACTCCCCCAATCTCTGGTGACCTCGTTCAGCCACTATCCCTCTAGCCGCTCTCTGGAACCACAACGTGCTGACTCCACAAGGGGAGTCTCAGGGGGTCTTTGATCAAATGTGTGTGCACCTGGGAGCCAGGTAAATGGTTCCTATATGGTGAGGTGGCAGGGTTGTCAACTTTGGAATATTTTAAAAATTGGACACTCCAGCAGGAGTGCTGGAACCTCCCCCACCCTGCCCCTATCCCGCCTCTTCCCCTGAGGTCCTCCGCCTTTCCCTGAGACAGGCCCCTCATTTACCTCTTTTCCCCGCCCCTGCAATTGCTCCCCTCCCTTCCGGGGTCAAGAGGGATTCACCTGCAGAGCCACAGCCTGCAGCTGCCACCACCTGGCACAGGTAGGAGGCAGCTGCAGCTGAGTAGGGGCTGGTGCAGCCATCACCTCCCTGCTACCCCCCTGCAGTCACTGGACTTGGGGGTCTGTTCAGTGGTCTGATCAGACACTTAGAGCCCTGCCTGGATACAAACGTGTGTATCCGCAGCCACATCTGTATCTGCAAAAAGGAGTCATGGAGAGCCGCATCTGCATCCACATCCACAGATGTGGATACCCAGGGGTATAAAGGGGATGTCGGCAAATGTGCAGGTTCTGGATTCAAAATTTGTATCTGCCTCCTTATCTGGAAAAGGGGGCCACGGATAGAAAGCGGATCGCCACGGATTTGCAGGGCTCTCCAGACACTGCCAGCTCCCCTTTTCGACTGGACTTTCTGGTTGAAAAGTGGGCTCCTGGCAACTCTAGGAAGAGGCCTGACATTAAGGGAACCCCTAAAACCTATATCCCTGGGGGAGAGGAGCGAGAGGAGCTGCATAGAGTCTTCTCTTCTGGTGATACACATGGAACAGGCTCCTTGCTGCAAAATCCACCCCCAGGCCCAACCCCCATTTTCATTCCCTACTAGCTCTCTCTGCTCAGCTGTCCCCCAGCTGGGTGTAACTCTGCAGTGCCAGCCAGCAGCCATCCCCAGTTCCCCCCATCATCCCCCAGAAGAGGGAACCCTTCCACAGCTGGGGCACCCATACAAAGCCTTCTTCCTTCCACTGGTGTAGTAACAGCAACTCGCTCTTACCTAGCACTTTGCACCCATGCTTCCCAAAGCAGGGCCAGGGTCATTATTCCCATTTTACAGATAGGAAAACTGAGGCATGGGAGGCGATGGGACATACCCAAGGTCGGCCAGCAGACCAGCGGTTGAGGCTGGGATACAACACAGGTCACCACAAAACAACACCCACCCTGTTACCTTTGCCCCCGAGGTACGTGTACGATCACCTAGGGGAGACCCACGACAACGTTGTGAAGGAGCTTCGGGCGACCGTCTCCACCTTCGTTGTCACCACCCTGTGGCTGGGCCCCTGTGAGATTGTTTACGTCTGGTCTGTCTGCAACTGCTTTGGCCTCAACTTCGAGCTCTGGGTGCAAAAGTTTTTCCAGAGGGAGCCTTTTGCCAGCGTGGAGGTAAGAAACTCAGCAGCGACCTGCTGTTGGGAGGGGTGGGTCTAGTGGGGTGGAGTGACATGTCAATGTATGAGAACAAAATGTGACTTCAGTGGAGCGGCACCAGCTCACGTCCTGGGGCCCAAAATGCCGACGTCACCCACCATGTTAGATCTGCAAGACAAGGGGGAGCTGGAAGGCAGAACCGCAACGTGGTAGCTCTCCCGGGCAGTCTGCCACAGAACTGCCATCATCCCTGCCTCAGTTTCCCCTTGGTTTTTTCAGGGACGGAACCTGGATCTATGAGTCTGAGCCTGTAGCTCCAGACCTCCAGCTGGGCTAGTTCCATCTCTCCCCTTTCAGGACTGAAAGGAGTCTGGTCTGACCCAAAGCTCATCCTGCTTCTTTAGTGAAGCACCTCTCAGTAGTCCCGGGAGTTTGGGCTTTTGGCTCGGAGATCTCTCTACTCCCCTTTTCTGGGCTGCCCACTTTATAAGTGTCTTCTCCCCAACAGGGTGGAACGAAAGCCAGTTAAAGCAGGAACAGAAAGTATTGCTGTTATTGTTAAAACAACAAGGAGTCCGGTGGCACTTTAAAGACTCACGAATGTATGAGGGTTTTGGGGCACAAGCTTTTGAGAGCTACAGCTCGCTTCCTCAGATGCTGAAGAGAAAATGTGTGATTGTCACCACCCTGGCCAGGGCTCTCAGTGGTCTGGACTTCATCATCCCCATGCGGAGCTAGCAGTGGGATCCAGTCTAGGGTCTCTAGGTGATGCAGTCAGAAACTTGTACATATAAACTTTCTACTGTGTCCCTGGGCTCATTCCTAGCTCAAGTGGCTCCTGCCCGAGCATTTTCTCGGATGCTCACCAGAAACAAAACATTTAGGCTGTGTCTAGACTGGCAAGTTTTTCCGGAAAATCAGCCGCTTTTCTGGAAAAACTTGCCAGCTGTCTACACTGGCCGCTTGAATTTCCGGAAAAACACTGATGATCTCATGTAAGATTGTCAGTGCTTTTCCGGAAATACTATGCTGCTCCCGTTCGGAGTCTTTTTCCGAAAGACTTTTGCGCAAAAGGGCCAGTGTAGACAGCATAGTACTGTTTTCCGCAAAAAAGCCCCAGTCGCGAAAATGGCGATCGGGGCTTTTTTGTGGAAAAGCGCATCTAGATTGGCCACGGACATTTTTCCGCAAAAATTACTTTTGCGGAAAAGCATCCTGCCAATCTAGACGTGCTTTTCCGAAAATGCTTTTAACGGAAAACTTTTCTGTTAAAAGCATTTTCGGAAAATCATGCCAGTGTAGACGTAGCCTTACTCTGTATCCAGAGGGAATTATTCCAGAACTTTTTTTTTCATTCTGAAAAAAAAAGACCTAGTTTTTAGCCCACTTAGGGATGAAAACAAACATTGAAAGATTGTAACTTCCCACAGGCCAGAAATGCCATTTTTGATCCGTTCTGGAGACCGGAATCCCATGTACATCTGGGAGCTAGTGGTCCGTAGGAGGATGCAGCCAGGAACCATGCAGGGAAACATTTCTGTTCTTTGCACCAAACTGAAACCACTGACTCTGACAGCGATGCTGTAACCATCCCCTTGCTTCTGCAAATTGAACTTTTAACCAGCTTATAACACACCGAGCCAGAGAAATCTTATTGCCCAAAGCCACCACAATTTTCAGCTCCAAGGATCCTGAGATTTCTAGTTCTCTTTGAAGATTTCTATAAAAACCACTTCCCATCTCCACTGAGGATTAGGTGCAACTAGCACATTCTGCTCTTTCACTGGGGTTTACGTTTTTTTTAAACCTTAACAGCTTCTAGCTAATGCTAATAACAGTCATGACGCAGGAGAGCTTTCGCTGGCTTGCAAGCCTGCCTCCACACTGTGGGCTATTGCTAAGGTGGACAGGAGAGGCAAACACCTCGCCCTCTGAACTGTGCAAACTTTGGGCCATTCCCAAGTCTATCAGAGCGGGACTCAGTGCAGGATCAGAGGAGAACTTTTCACACACCTTTGTGCTCCCCCATTTTTTGAATCCATGTGTGCTAAAAGAGCCAAAACGCAGCAGTATTCGACAACTGGCTGCCCATGGCCCCAGGGAACGATTCCAACAACAGGAGGGCAGCCCCATGTAGCAACATCCCCATTTAGCAACTGCCCCAGGCTAGTCCTCCTCTCTGGAAAGATGGTGGCAAAAGGGCTGCTCCACCGAATATATCGCAGAGCAAAGGAATCATTAAAAAAAGGGATAGAGAATAAGACAGAGAATATCTTATTGCCCTTATATAAATCCATGGTACGCCCTCATCTGGAATACTGCGTACAGATGTGGTCTCTTCATCTCAAAAAAGATATACTGGCACTAGAAAAGGTTCAGAGAAGGGCAACTAAAATGATGAGGGGTTTGGAATGGGACCCATATGAGGAGAGATTAAAGAGACAGGGACTTTTCAGCTTGGAAAAGAGGAGACTAAGAGGGGATATGATAGAGGTCTATAAAATCATGAGTGGGGTGGAGAAAGTGAATAAGGAAAAGTTATTTACTTGCTCCCATAATATAAGAATTAGGGGCCACCAAATGAAATTAATGGGCAGCAGGTTTAAAACAAATAAAAGGAAGTTCTTCTTCACACCGCGCATCGTCAACCTGTGGAACTCCTTGCCGGAGGAGGTTGTGAAGGCTAGGACTATAACAGGGTTTAAAAGAGACCTAGATAAATTCATGGAGGTTATGTCCATTAATGGCTCTTAGCCAGCATGGGTAAGGAATGGTGTCCCTAGCCTGTTTGTCAGAGGGTGGAGATGGATGGCAGGAGAGCTGCTTGATCATTACTTATTCGGTTCACTCCCTCTGGGGCACTTGGTATGGGCCGCTGTCGGCAGACAGGATACTCGGCTGGATGGGCCTTTGGTCTGACCCGGTATGGCCGTTCTTATGTTCTTGAAGCAGCTTTAGTATGGAGCGACCCTGCACCGTGTGCCTGCCTGCTGACAGAAAGCTCCCAGTTCTTCCATTCCCATCAGCCCTCTGTCCGGAGGAGTTAAGTGTCTCCATCCTGCGAGACAAAGGAACCTATGACAAGACTCAGGGGATAATCCAGGCGTGGGCGGGTGTGCGGGGGATACGACGTGGGCAGGGTTTGCTTGATGAGGTGTCTGTGAGAGCACCACCCCATCCAGGGACCCGGATGCCAGGGCAAGCTGGCAGTTGTGTGGGGGGATGGAAGGCGGTGGCCTCAGGCTGGCCCCACTCACACCTTAGCCTGATTGCTGCACACTCCGCTCCATTGGGGGGATCCTCATGCTGCTATGGGCACTTCGCACGGAGCAGAGCTTTGTGGGCAGCAGGCCCAGCTCTGGGAATCCCTCCTGGAAGATGCTGAGCTCCCCAGCTCCCATAGAGTCCACGGCTCAGCATTTTGCAGAATGGGGACCTTGTGTTCCAACTGGAAACAATGAATAGGCTGGGGTGGAGGGGGAGTTAGACTAGACATGAAGGATGGGCCAGGGGTTAGCCTGCTACATCTGCCTTCAGATTCCCTGTGTGACCTCGGGCAAGTGACTTGGCCCATTGAACTTAGTGGGAGGGGGAGGAGAGGGACGGGCCAGGCCTCAGTGGCCCCATTCCTCCATTCCCCATCTGTATAATGGGAGCAATAGTACAGTTGTCCCTCCCAGCGATACTCTGAGGATAAAGACCGCGTGGCACTCAAATACCATGCATGTGGAACCTGAGGACACGTCTAGACTTGTCATCACTTTCGAAAGAGGATATGCAAATTCGGCGTGGCTTTGCATATCTTCTTCCCATCGCTTTTTTGAAAGAGGATTGTTCAAAAATAAAAATAGTCTGGAAGCGTTTTTTTCAACCTCCCCTTTAAAAAAAATAACAAGAAAAGAAAAACAAACCCGCTCTTCCTAAAAAAAGGAAGTTTACGCGGTTTTTTCTAAAAAGGGTTTTTTTTTCCGAAAAAACTGCATCCAGACGAAAATGCGATCGGAAGAAGATGTGCAAATTGGTACCGAATTTGCATATCATCATATGCAAATTTGAGTCGAATTTGCATATCATCTTTCAAAAGTGAAAGCAAGTCTAGACGTGCCCTGAGATGGGCACAACTAACACAAACCCTCACGCCACTGTTTCTCCGGGCAGGCCAACATGTCAGAGCCGATGTCTCGGCGGATTAGAGGAATCTTCGGGGCTGCAAACTTCTGGGCCATCGTCCTCTACAACATCCTTGCTCTCAACAGTCTGGACTTCATGCTGCTGGTTACCAAGAGACTCCTCCTGACAGGTAAATTCCTTCTGGTTCCCTCAGGCTGGACAAGCCCTTTTCTTGGTGTACAGGGGCCACGACACCGAACTCAAACCAAAGCCCCCCAGCCTGGCACCCCTTTCCAATGGGAAGAGAGTTTGTCGTGAGCTTATAAGCTACTTGGGGGGCAGAGACCATCATTTCATGCCGCGTTTGTTCAGCACCTAGCCCGGGGGGCTGACCACAGCTTAGATCGGTCAGTGCTATTGCAACCTATCTCATAATAACAATGGGGATTTATTTCCTCGCTGCCGCCTTCATCCCCTACGGCCTCGACTCCTGTCTGGAGCTGAAATGGGTAGACCCATACGCTCTTTGCCAGCCTTGTATCTCTAATAGTGTCTCAGGCCTCTTTGTTGGATGTTCTCCAGTGAGCGCCCCCCGGCTGTGCGTTCCTCCCGAGTGTGTTCAAACGGCCTGGGCTGTGCGTAGCTGACTGAGTGGTGCACACACAGGGGACTGGCTGGCTCAGGAGGGGGGTAACGTGACCCGGAGGGTTCAGCATGTCAGAAGTGCCTGATGGCTGAGCTCATTGTGGTTGCTGGTCATGTTACTCATTGAGAGGACCAGTTTTAGCCCACACAAAGCCTGGAGCTCTGCTGTGGAAACCGTCCATAATGCTGCCAGGCTCCCTGCCCCGCCCCATGGAATTACAGCCAGGGGGGCTGATAGGATCACTGGGCAATGTAGGGGGCCCCATCTCTGTGCTCCCGGAAGGGGTGGGACCTCAGTGGAGGGGGCAGGACTGGGGCTGCCAGCCCTCAGTATCACCTGGATGGCTCACTGCCCCTAAAGGCGTAAGGCAATGGCTGGCAGTCCTGGGCCTTTTAAAAATGCCAGGCCCCAAAACAATTATCCCCTTTGTCTCCCCTCCCCCGTCGTCGGGCCTGATTACAGCCCTGTGCCGGAGGCTACTTCTCCTGTCGGTTATTTGTATTGTAAACGAGGGCGTGTGAACGAACTCCCCCGTTATCTAGGAGAGAGAGGTGGATGGTGCGCGTGGGATCTCCAGGGGCAGGTTAACGCCAGGCCTTGGGGATTGCAGGCTCAGAGCGTATAGAGGGGCAGGTGGTGAAGAAGGACAGCATGGGGCTGGCTAAGTGACCCTTAGGCATCTGTCTGAGCTCGGGGAGCTGAGAATGTCTTTCCACGTGACTCAAAGCCAGGAGGGCCTCACGATGTATAGAAGACCATACTATGTTAGCAGATCTGGGCCCACCCCTGCACCCCAGTGGAGGAGGGGAGAGCTCACAGGGTCAGATCTAAACCCCATGGAGGTTGATGAAAAGACTGCCATGGATCGCTGTGGGCTGTGGATCATGTACAGACAGAACCATCCCTAGGCAGCTGTGAAATACTCTGCTGAATAGGGCACCTGAAAATTTGGGGCACCAATTTTCCAGGTGCCCTATGCAGCTGCATTACAGGCTGCCTTCTTCCTGCTCCCTATCCCGTGTGCTCCTCTTAGCCAACAGTCAGATACTAGTGAGGGCTCTCTTCTGCCAGGTTTGGGGCAGAGACGAGGAAGCCCCAAATCCCAGGCCTCCAGCAGAAGCTGCAGAGAGGAGGGAGAGAAGCCCCAAGCCCCGACAGAAGCTGCGTAGGGGAGGAGGGAGAAAGGGAGGGAGGGCAGTCCTGAGCCCCAGGCCTCCAGCAGAAGCCGTGTGGAGGAGGCGGGGGGAAGGTCCAGGCCCCCAGCACAAGCAGCAAAGAGGGGGTGGAGAGGAAGGGAAGCCTGAGCCCCAGCAGAAGGCATGCAGGGAGGCCTCATTTGCATAGGGCCCCCTAAAGTGGAAGGATGGCCCTGTGTACAGGCTCATCCCGTCTCAGGACCTACCAAGCAAGGATGCTGAGTTGCATTTGGAGAAGCACCTCACCCTTTTCATTAACGCCCACGTCAAACCGTCTGTCCCTCCGGCTTGCAGGTTTCCCACTCAGCACCTTGTCCATCTGGTTCATCACCTATTGCGGGGTGCAGCTCATCAAGGAGAGGGAGCGCCTCCTGGCGGTAGAAGAGGAGAAAAGCGACAAAGAAAAGGCAGCATAGAGAGGAGAGGAGGCTTGGCCCAGAATCCTCAGCGGCAGCATCGTGTCCTCCCGGCCGTCAAGGCCCAGGCGCCTGCAAGCGAGGCTCTCCAGCGTCATCTGCAGCCACGCTCCTGTATTTTCCCCATGTACAAAGCCCCTGTAATAAACCTCTCCTAGTTTAAATAAAGATTTTCGATAAGACCGTAGTGAGATTTTCATATGCGAAGAGCTAAGTGATGGTAGAGCCAGGCAGTACGTGATCCCAGCATCTCAAGTCCTCAACTTCCAGCTGAGTTAAAGCATTTGGTCCTGCTGCAAGAACAGCACTTGGGCTACATGTACACTGGTGGCTTCTTGCTCAAGAACAGCTGTTCTTGCGCAAAAGCTTGCCAGGTGTCTACACGGCACGCGTGTTCTTGCGCAAGTAAATTTACAAGTGTTGGAAAACAGCACTTCTTCTGGAAGAGTTATTCCTCTCCCCACGAGGAATAAGTCTTCTTGCGCAAGAGCTCTTGTGCAACAGGGCAGTGTAGACAGGCTACATGAATTTCTTGCGCAAGAAACCCCTATGACTAAAATGGCCATCAGAGCTTTCTTGCACAAGAGAGCATCCACACTGCCATAGACACTCTTGTACAAAAGCACATCTCTTGTGCTAAAGCACATGCCAGTGTGGACGCGCTCTTGTGGAAGACGTTTTGCGCAAGAACTCTTCCGCAAAACAGTTCTTGCGTAAGAAGCTGCCAGCGTAGACGTAGCTCTCGTGTTTCAGAAGAAGGCAGTTCCTCTGTACTGTAATGCACCGGGCTAATTGTTCTTCCCATAAGATGGGAGGGATTCCTTCCTCTTCCCAAGAAGAGAGGGTCGTCTTATACCTTGAAGCAAGCAGGATGGTGACTGCTTTCTTATGCTGTCTAGCGACAGCTTCATAGTGTGGCTCAGAAAATTGCCTCGCCCTTCACTAATGCATTCTGGGGAGCAGGCATATGTTTCAATCTAATCTCTTTATAACAACAGATGCCAAAATAAAATCTATACTAAAAAACAAATGTTAAAGCCCCGAAAGTATTTGAGCAAGGACTGGAGAAAATGCTTTACAATGACAGACTTAGGCCTAGTCCACACTAGGATGTTAGATAGCAGGTAATAGAATAGTTGATTAAATGCATGAATTCTTAGGCATTAGTCAACTATTTTATAGTCCCCAGGGGCAGGGCTGGCAGCCAGTGCAATCCAGCCCCACTCCCAGGGAGCACCCTGCTGCCCTGCGCTGCTGCCTCTGACACAGAGGCAGCAGCCCATGTCTGTTGGGGGAGGCGGGAAGGGGGGGGTCCAAGCTCCCTGCAAACAGAGGCTGCTGGGGGCGGGGGAGGTGGCGGGGAAGACTGTGCCGGCTGCAGCTTCTGTCCGCGGGGAGCCTGGACAGAGTCTGAGTTTGCAGTGCAAGGGGCGGGGAGGTAACATCTCAGAGCCAGTGCTTGGAGGAACCAGCTTTTAAGCCAGCTCCTCCCAGTACCAGGTCCTGCTGGCTGCCCCCCCCCCCCATCCCCTTTCTGCCTCTGATACAGTAGCAGTGGGAGGAGGGGGAATGCGAGTAGTCAATTAGATTAACTGATAAACCTAGGCTTATTGATTAATCGACTATTTGACTATTCATTCACATTCCTAGTCTACACTACGTCCCCCCCACCCCATCAATCCAGGCTATGAAACTTCAGCTACACGAACAGATATGAGGTTGGTTTGACACAATTTGTTCTTGACAAATCCCTGGTGATTGTTGCTTAGCACCTTTTTATCTTCCAGACGTTTGCAGATGGGGGTCCTTAATTATTTGTTCCATTATATTTCCTGGCACCGACGTTAAGCTGACTGGTGTGTAGTTTCCTGAGTTGTCCTTATTTCCCTTTTTATAGATGGGCACTATATTTGCCCTTTTCCAGTCTTCTGGAATCTCTTCCAACGTCCATGAGTTTTCAAAAATGATAGGTAATTGCTCAGATACCTCCTCAATCAGCTTGTCAGGTATTGTAGGATGCATTTAATCAGGCCCGGGTGACTTGAAGATATCTAACTTTTCTAATGATAGAAATGTAGCTGTGTTAGTCTGGGGTAGCTGAAGCAAAATGCAGGATTAATGCCCACAAAACAGATATCAGACAAGATCACAAAGAAAAAAACAGTTTCTTGCCATTTTAACCAGAAAGGACACTCTCTCAATGACTTAACCACCTGCATTCTGCTACAAAGACCTTTTACATCTGCACTTGAAAGGGAATCCTCTGAACTGTCATTCATGTTAAAATTCGACACTCTCCAAAGAGGATTGAACAAACACTTGAACTATCTTACACATTATCAAGATAGCTTTCCCAATTATCACCTCTAATACCATTAACTCACAAACATCCCACTCTCCCCACCTCTAATATCGTCAATTCACAGACACTTACCTTCCTTCCTTCCCCTCCTCCCCCCCCCCCCGCATCCCCCTCCTGTTCTGCAATGTGATTTGTCCTTTTCATATGTGTTCATTTTTTTAATTGTATCCTTTGGTATATATGGTTGTGACTATTTTCTTCCACTATTTGATCTGAGGAAGTGGGTCTGGCCCACGAAAGCTCATCATCTAATAAACCATCTTGTTAGTCTTTAAAGTGCTACATTGTCCTGCATTTTGCTTTAACTTTTCTAAGTAATGACTTCTATGGGCTCACTTCTGATTCATATCTATATAAGTGAGACTAGACTCTAGACCCGTCTGTGCCCTTGGCCAAGTCACTTAACCTTGTGGCGGCTCAGATTCCCCATGGACTATTCCTCTCATTCGCAAACTGAATTCATTAATATTGCTGGAGGAGCTTTGAAATACGGGACTTTATGAAGTTCCCTGTATACATGCACATGGTGATATGGTTGGACACACACTGGATTCTGATCTCACTTCTACAAGTGTAACTCTACTGATGCATCAGGGTCAAATTACCATATGGAAGAGGAGAACCAGCCACATAAGCCCTTACTCTCTGCTCACACCTGTTGTACACACGATGTAACTCCACTACTATTTCTGGAGTGACTCCCAAATGATACCAGCTGGCCTCAGAGGACAATCAGGCCCCGTGGAGTGACACATAGGTCGGACTCAGACACACGCGCTCTGTTGCTCCAGTTCCATGCTGCCGTAATGCTGCTGAAATCAAAGGCGTTACACTGTCATAAAACTGGAGCGACCGCCATCCATAGCATCAGGATGTCTTGTAAGACAGTCAAGGAGCCATACTGATTTGCTGCAAGTGAGGATCTGCCCCAAAGTCATGAGGGAGGTAGGGGGATCCTATCTTTTGGGGGAGTCTCTCCTTTTTTAATCTCATTCACCCCACTCAGATGCCAGCCCTGACTCGAGCATACCGTCTGCTTCTGGACACCCTTAGCACATGTTTCCTGGCACAATCAACAGCCTCAGAGATGCAAAATATACCCATCCAGGACAGCAACGGCATCAGAAGAATCACGGCTCTTTCAGAACAATCAGCTGTCCTCCTGTTCGAGGCTGAAGATGTAGCATGTGGCTGTGTGCTGAACCAGGAGGGATGAGTCAGGGTGCAGACTATTTGGGTAAGCGCAGTCAGAGACCATCCCGCCCAGGGTGTCAGACCGAATGACTGGAGTGGCAACGCTCAGTATGACAACGCAGGGCTGTACTGTCTCGGAGAAAAAATAATCCATCCACGAAGAGGCTAAATTTAACCCACAGCTGTACCCGCTGGAACGTTCAACCTGAGCTAATTTTAGACATTGCCCGAGGGAGCATTGCTGCGGAGACACTTAATAAAAGAGCGTGTGCGTTCTTTCCGCCTCTGCAGGCGGTTAACCCCACTCCTGCTTTGCAAAGCTGCTGCTGGTGTTAGAAGCCAGCCTGGTGTCGGGGAAAGAGCCAGGAGGTTCCTGAGGTCTAATCCTGGCTCAGTGCCCAGCCTCACACCGCGCAATGGCAATCACTGGCAACTTTAAAATCAGGATTGAGCGTTTTGCTCCAGGATTTGCGCCAGTTCGCACAGGAATCATTCCGGGGAAGTTGTCTTGCCTGCATTCTACAGGGGCTCAGACGAGAAGATCACAACCATCCCTTCTGGCCTGAGAATCTATGTATCCAAGTCACATTTGGGCTCAGTTTCCTATCCCATGGCCAGAGCCGTCTTTATCCATATGCAGAATACACAGCTGCATAGGGCACCTGAAAATTTGGGTCTTAGTGTCCACCCATTTGCTTCTTCCTATCCCTGGTCTGTGGCTCTGCTTCCTCCGGAGAGAATCTGGTTAACTTAAATGTGGGGGGGAAAAAACCCTGCTAGCTATTTTTAACAGCACATCAAACCTGTGACAGAGCCATTGAAGTGGTAATGAAGCCGTTGAACAGGCATTGCCAACCCCAGGTCTAGAGTGTCAGTTTCTGAACTGACTGTGTTAGTCAACAGGACCTTAGTTTAAAATTTGCATTACAAATATTTCAAATATATCAGCCGCTTTTCCGGAATAAGCTGCGAGCTGTCTACACTGGCCCCTTGAATTTCCGGAAAAGCACTGACGATCTACTGTAAGAAATCAGCTGCTTTTCTGGAAAAACTATGCTGCTCCCGCTCGGGCAAAAGTCCTTTATCCGGAAAACTGTTCCGGAAAAGGGCCAGTGTAGACAGCACAGTAGTCTTTTCCGGAAAAAAGCCCTGATCGCGAAAATGACGATCGGGGCTTTTTTCCGGAAAAGCGTGTCTACATTGGCCAAAGACGCTTTTCCGGAAAAAGGGCTTTTCTGGAAAAGCAGCCTGCCAGTGTAGATGCTCTTTTTCCGGAAATACTTATAACGGAAAACTATTCCGTTTTAAGCATTTCTGGAAATTCATGCCAGTGTAGACACAGCCCTCATGTATAGTTCAGGATCATTTTAATCATTATTTACTCCTTTGCCTAACACAGGAACTGGCGGTCACCAAATGGAATGAATAAGTAGCAGGTTTAAAACAAACAAAAGGTAGTATTTCTTCACACAACTTACTGTCAAGCTGTGGAACTCTTTGCTAGAGGTGGTTGTGAAAACCGGGACTTTAACGGGGTTCAAAAAAGAGGGAGGTAGAATCATGGAGCATAGGTCCATCAATGGCTATTAGCCAGGATGGGTAAGGATAGTGTCCCTAGCCTTTTTTGCTAGACGCTGGGAATAGGAGATAGGGGAGGATCACTTGCTGTTTTCCTGTACTGTTCATGCCTTCTGGGGCACCTGGGATTGGCCACTGTCGGGAGACAGGAGACTGGGCTGGCTGAACTTTTGGTCTGACCTAATGCTTCTGTTCTTATGTTCTGCTCTCTGGAACTGAGTTAGTGTCAAAAAATTGTGGAGGGGGGGTCACTGGGCCCTCTACCTCCTCCCCTTCCCTCCTCCCTATCCACAGCCAGATGCGACTCTCAGTCAGCAGGTCGAATAGGTGTATTAGTTCACAGGGACACAGCATAGCATAGACTTGTTAGCACAGTAACCAGAAGCAATCAGGACATTCCATCTTCTTAAAGTCAAGGGTCCTGTCCCATCTCTACCTCCCAATCCAGCAAGACTCACTGGCACACTCCAGTGAGCCTGGGCCATTGTGAATGTGCTGGCCTGGACATCCTCCCTCGGAGAGTCACACCCGGAATTCCGATCCCTATCACACGGGGTTGCTAAGGACAGTAGAAATCACATGCAACATAACAGTGAACAGAGTAAATACAATCCCCACTTCGTCACAGCTGGGTCCTGTTTCAATGATTCACTTCACCTAACGGCTTGGGATCATAATAACACATTAATAAAACAGTGGTGATACCAATCAAGAGAGAGAGACCAGGAAAAGAAAGGGATCTAGACAGATTAAAGAGCTGGGTAAAAATAAGACACAACTTAGCAAAGTGAAAATGAATGCACCGGGGGAAAATAATCCAAAATCCAGATATTCAGCAGCAGGCAGATGCGGCACCTGGCTTTGAGTAGTAGCAGCTCTGGCCTTCAAAAGCAATGCTACACTGGATGCACAGTGCAGGCGGGTGGCTTACAAAATCAGCTCTAAAAGGCGGTGGTTTAACAGCCACAGAAGACAGCGCCTGGAAAAAAAAAGACAGTCAAAGTAGTGGGTGGAGGCAGCAGGGAAGGCGCATTCTATGGGCCATACTCCAATCTGTCAGCCCCCCTCGGCTGTGCAGGCAGGAGTCAGCGTGGCATGAAATATGGTGTGTGTCGAGTGGCCATGCAGACCACTCCCAGTGCAAGCATGATGATGGGTTGTGCTGCTCTCCAAGTCCAAGAGGCAAAAACGGCCAATAGAAACAAAGAAGTGGGAGAGTGCTAGCAGTGATCCCCTCTTTCCCACCATGCTGTTGTGGGTGCTTGTGTGGCTTAAACCCACTGGGGTAAATGGATCCAGAGCTCCAGTGGCAGAGGAAACACAGCAAGGTCCCTGGCTCACAGGCTCCTTGAGCATCTGTCAGGTCAGTGTTTGCCCATAGGGCAATGTGCCGTTTCCATCAGCTTTAGTACAGGAGCAGAATGGGAGGCAGGTGTACTTGGTCTGTAATAAACAACGGATTGTCAGGCAGCTAGACAGGTAGGGTCATACCTGAGACTGGTTATCACAAGCTCAGTGACACTCTTCAAGGTGCAGTTCCAAAATCTTGTAGCATCTCTGTTGTCTCTTGTTCAGTTCAGATCATTAACATAAGAACAGCCTCAGACATTCTACGTAACCATGGGTGGGTCATCTAGTCCCAGTTTTTCACACACAACCATCCAGCTGCTCCCTTTCTGAACAATGGGTCTGGGACAATGTTCCCTCTAATTTTTTTTCCATTTGTGTGCAGAATACATTTTGTTATGTGCACCAAGGCATGTGAAGATGTGCACCATCTGTAGAAACACATGCTAATTAGCTGGGTGGCATTTGTATTTCTCCTGGGTGGCTGCTCAAGTGCTCAGCTTACAGGGAAACCTTTGGCTTTGATGGCACCAAAGTCTCAAGAGCAGTTCTCCGAGGATTCTGTCCTGAAATGACAACTCTTTGGCGAAATCAGCTGACCGTAGGCAGCTTCCACCATCAATGAGGGGAAACTCAGGAGAGCTCTGCCACCTCTAAACTGCACCCAGGTTAAATCTAGACTAAGAGACTCTTCTAGATCTGGCACCATCTAGAGCCCAAAACAACAGTGGTAAGTTGAAATCTAAAGCCCAGACTATGCAGAAATTGCACCATGTTAAGAAAAACCTGTCTCCAAGTAAAATTAGTTAAATCACTCTTCTTGTGTGAACACTCCTAAATCACTTTAGGCCTGGGCTACCCCAGTTTTCTATGACTATTTCAGTGAGGGCTGTGGTTTTTCACTGAGGGTACATCTACACTACAGCATTATTTCGAAATAGCTTCTTTCGAAATAACGCGCCAAATCACAAAATGCATTTCGAAATAGCTTTTTGCTATCTCAAAATAGCGCATCCACACTGAGTGGACACTGAATCACATTTAAGGCCGGCTGGAACCAGGTCCAGCAGGGCATCAGGTCAGGAGTTACCTTGTGTGGCTGCTGCCTGAGGCTCTCTGAGGCCTGTGATTAAAGGGACTCCCCCCCACCCGGACTGCTGGTTCTCAGGTTTCCCTGCTTGCCTACCTCGATGAGGGACAGCAAAGCATTTTGTCTCTGCGTGCTCTGGTTGCCCTCATTTGGGACAGCACAGTGCTCTGCAACATGGAGCCAGAGCTGCCCCTGGGCACTCTGGTGCTTCTCGTGGATGCGTTGCTGCGAGCCTGGCTGCACTTTCTGCAGGCTGCCATCCAGGAGGTCCATCGGGGGGGCTGTCAATATCCAGGAGGCCCTGTGGGAAAGCTTCCACCCTGAGGAGCACTAAGAGCCTCCCTGGTCTGCCCCACTGGGGGCTTGTGCCTCATTCCTCCCTCACGTCCTTCCACTTACCCCTCCCTAACTCCCTTTCCTGATGTCAAATAAAATACATGTATTTTCATGAACACAAACTCTCTTTATTTAATAAAACTGGGTGGAGGGGGGGATGAAACTCTGGTGAGACTGGGGAAAGGAGGCAGGAGAGGGGAAGAGAGAGGGTAGGAGAGGGGAGAGGGAAACCTGGGAGGAGGGAGCTGGAAGGGGGAAACAAGGGGAAGAAGGGGGAGAGGAAGCTCAGGGCTCAGGGTTGGGGGGTCTCGTCGGACCAACTTGATTTTCATGCTAACCTGTTCCTGGGTTCACATGTGGCCTTTGGTGGCCAGGCTGGCAGCCATCCTGCCACAGACGGCCACATTCCTTCATCTAGTGCAAAGATCATGGATGTTGGGGGCATCCCCCCAACCTGAATAAGGTCCATGATCTCCACCCTGGACCAGGAAGGCACCCACCTTCTCTGGGCCCTGGCAGGCTCCTGGGAGCTGGCAGACTGCTCCTGGGGAGCGGTGGAGGGCTGGCTGCCAGTGGCTTGCTAGATCATGGTTTGGGGCCACTGGGTCAGGGGCAGCGACTGCTGGCTCTGGGCAGGCAGGTGTGGAGCTGGCACAGGCACTGTGGCCAGAGTCAACCCCTTTAAGGGCTCAAGGGAGGTGGGGAGGGAGAGGAGTGTTTTTGGTTGAGGCTGGAGTGGCCACCAGGGTACCCTGGGAAGGCTGGCAGCCCCCTATTTCGAAATAAGTGTCTACACAGCACTTATTTCGAAATAGCTATTTCGAATTTGGCGTTAGTCCTCGTGGAATGAGATTTATCAAATTCAAAATAAGCTCTCTGCTATTTCGAATTAATGTTGAAATAGCAGTTTGGCTGTGTAGACGCTAGTAAAGTTATTTTGAAATAACAGCTGTTATATCGAAATAACTTTGCTGTGTAGACATACCCTGAAATAGTTATTCCTATATAACCCCTAGCATGGCTGTCGTTATTCCAGGCTAACTAGTTGCCCACCCCCTCTCCCCCTTTCTGTAGGTGAATAACCATAAGGCAATTTTATACAAATATTACAACACCCACA
The DNA here is from genome assembly GCF_049634645.1 of Pelodiscus sinensis. Lineage (NCBI taxonomy): Eukaryota > Metazoa > Chordata > Testudines > Trionychidae > Pelodiscus > Pelodiscus sinensis. The sequence continues at coordinate 251,328,427 of NC_134712.1, read as the reverse complement.
CTGCAGGGAGTGGGTTGTACTGCTTTACCTAGTCAGCATGGCGGACAGCTTTGTACTGATTTAACTACATGGAGTTAATTAAATTGGTGCAATTTGTATGTGTAGACCAGCCCTGAGGTTATATACAAATGTTGTACCAAATAAAAGCAAGCAGGATCTTATGAGGGGGATAAGGCAAAAAGCCACATTTATTGTAAAGATAATAATAAAAATAAAGAAAAGATAGAAGCAAACAATGTTGTTTAACTACTTATTCCTAACACTACTTAACCCTTATACACTTGTATGTATATTATATATATATATATATAACCATTCATTCATACATCCATTCATTCAAGTTCTGTGTATAGTTACCAGCCTGGAAGTTGCTTGTGACAGAATACTGGCCAGGTATTCTGTACACAAGTGATGGTAGTGGGGAGCGAAGTCCTGATCAGATGCGCATCTGAAGCTCCTGGTGGGCTGGCAGCAGAACCTTGGACTCTGATTCCATAGTTTTTTAGTCCAGTTCTTATAGGAATTTCTTCCTATGCCAGTCTATGGAAATTGCTGTATCATGCTGATGTCTCCAGGGTGGCTGCCAGGTGCTCATCAGTGATCTCATCGGGTGGACCTCCAGTTTCTCCACTTGACACCTTTTGGTTGCACTGGCACCTGACGCCTTCTTCAGCCCTTTGTTGCTGTATTCTCAGGCTGGCACCTCTTAGAACCATTCACTCATCATCCAAGCACTCTCTCTCTTTTACATACATTCCTTAATGTTTCCCATACAATGTTTTTGTATAATAATAACTTTACATATATCAGAGTTGTAGTTACAAAAAGTTTCTGGTAATAATAACTTTACATATATCAGAGTTGTAGTTACAGAAAGTTTCTGGGTGGTATTGCTTAAAACATTCTCTGAGTGCTGAGTAAAGTTACAATGTTTTAAAGAGAACAGGCGTGAATTATGTAACAATGCCCTTAGTTAATTACAGGGCTTGGCTCCCATAGCAGAGTTAGTGGCTTGACAATGCATTGTTACAATGTATCTCTGCAATGTCAATTTCAAGCAGCCCCTTGCACAAGCTTGAGTATGCCCTGGAGCGCAGGGGGAGGGGGGGGGCTGTTTCTGGCTACATAGGATTATATTCTTAACAGTTAGGATTATATTTTTAACAGTTCTAAGTTACATGACCTAATATATTATATTCTAAAGGGACAATAATAATAATAAATCTAAACATTTAACAATCTTAACAAATAATAATAATAATAAGAAGAAGAATTAATAATAAATCTAAACACTAAGTTGTGGGGAACAAATTATGGGGAGTCACTTCCATTTGGAGGAATCATTTTCAATACATTAATATGTTATCCCTACATACTAGTATTAATGTATTGAAAATGATTCCTCCAAATGGAAGTGACTCCCCATAATTTGTTCCCCACAACTTAGTGTTTAGATTTATTATTAATTCTTCTTCTTATTATTATTATTATTTGTTAAGATTGTTAAATGTTTAGATTTATTATTATTATTGTCCCTTTAGAATATAATATATTAGGTCATGTAACTTAGAACTGTTAAAAATATAATCCTAACTGTTAAGAATATAATCCTATGTAGCCAGAAACAGCCCCCCCCCCCCCCCCCTGCGCTCCAGGGCATACTCAAGCTTGTGCAAGGGGCTGCTTGAAATTGACATTGCAGAGATACATTGTAACAATGCATTGTCAAGCCACTAACTCTGCTATGGGAGCCAAGCCCTGTAATTAACTAAGGGCATTGTTACATAATTCACGCCTGTTCTCTTTAAAACATTGTAACTTTACTCAGCACTCAGAGAATGTTTTAAGCAATACCACCCAGAAACTTTCTGTAACTACAACTCTGATATATGTAAAGTTATTATTACCAGAAACTTTTTGTAACTACAACTCTGATATATGTAAAGTTATTATTATACAAAAACATTGTATGGGAAACATTAAGGAATGTATGTAAAAGAGAGAGAGTGCTTGGATGATGAGTGAATGGTTCTAAGAGGTGCCAGCCTGAGAATACAGCAACAAAGGGCTGAAGAAGGCGTCAGGTGCCAGTGCAACCAAAAGGTGTCAAGTGGAGAAACTGGAGGTCCACCCGATGAGATCACTGATGAGCACCTGGCAGCCACCCTGGAGACATCAGCATGATACAGCAATTTCCATAGACTGGCATAGGAAGAAATTCCTATAAGAACTGGACTAAAAAACTATGGAATCAGAGTCCAAGGTTCTGCTGCCAGCCCACCAGGAGCTTCAGATGCGCATCTGATCAGGACTTCGCTCCCCACTACCATCACTTGTGTACAGAATACCTGGCCAGTATTCTGTCACAAGCAACTTCCAGGCTGGTAACTATACACAGAACTTGAATGAATGGATGTATGAATGAATGGTTATATATATATATATATAATATACATACAAGTGTATAAGGGTTAAGTAGTGTTAGGAATAAGTAGTTAAACAACATTGTTTGCTTCTATCTTTTCTTTATTTTTATTATTATCTTTACAATAAATGTGGCTTTTTGCCTTATCCCCCTCATAAGATCCTGCTTGCTTTCATTTGGTACAACACTAAGGGGGAAAAAAAAAGACGCCTATATACCAATTTTACAATCGTTATAAATTGTTATACTGTAGTTACTCTATCTGTCAAAACTAATTTACCTCCTCACAATCTCTAAGTAGAGAGCAATTTTCTTTCTCTCTACCTTTGTCTTGTTTACAGATTATTATTCCATTAAGAGAACTGCTTGGAGGAACCAGCGTGTATCCACACGCGTTTCAGTCAGGCATTTTTCTGTTCCCCTGAGGTGACAATGCCAGGTGCAATGACTGATGGTCTGTCCCAATGGAGAAGACTTAGTACATGGGAAAACCAAGAGCGTTTCTCTGGGCCTGTCTACACGGGGGTTAGTTGTACTGATTCATAAACAGAAAGTAAGGCTAGAAAGCAGTAGCAGCAGAAGTGCCCTAAAAGTGGAAGGGGGGCACAGGTGCCAAATTGTGGCCCTGCCCCCCCCTGCATAGTGCCACCTCTTGAGCCCCCCCCCCCCCCCACTGTCTCGTCTCCCTGAGCCCCTGCCCTCGTCTGCCTCAGATATACTGTGGAAACGTGGGTGGGTCATCTTGTCCCAGTTTTTCACACACACTCATCTGCCCGGCTGCTTCCTTTCTGAACAAAGACCCGGCTCCTGTGCTGCCTCTTCCTCCCAAGAGCCCACCCTTCTCCCTGTCATTCAGTCTTATAGCCAGTAAAAAGTTGGGGGGGCCATGGCCCACCCCCGGACCAGCACCCCTTCGAGAAAGGACCATTCTGATCATTTTGTCTGGCCACCTGCATTCCACAGGCCAGAGATTTCTACCAAGTGAGGTAGAAGCTTTTGCTGAATGAAAGCTTGATGTGTGGGCGACCAGAGCTAACTTTTGGGGGAGCCCCACCTCACCATTTCAAACTCCATATTGCACCAATGCAGCACATCAGCACTTGGGACTCACAGCAACATACATTGATACAAATTGCCCCAGTACAGAGAGGGGCTTTGTGTCTTTTAGGCTTCATCTACATTGCATAGTTATCCCAGGTGATTAGTGTGATGTTGCATCTCAGATTTTTTATGAAAACGTATTTTTGAATATGCATGACTAACTTGAATATGCTTTGTGCAAAATGTGGCATGTAGCCTAGCATTGGAGAGCTTGTAATCACCTGAATGTGAATATTCTATGTGTGTGCATGAATCATTTCTATATTTGAAGTGTATCTAGATGTGCTAGTGAAGGCCATTAGCTGTACTCAAGGAACTTAATAGCCCAGTGCTCAACACAATGATCTGTGAATAGTCTTGTTTTTCTTAAACAAGTCTTAAAGCTTTAAGCCTGGACTATGGTTGGTCCTGCCAAGACATGTGGCCCACTTACCTGATTCTGGAAACTATTTTGGATATGGTACTTTCCCATGGGGATATTAAAGAGTTGAAACTGAGCACAAAGAATTCTCACCTTGGGCAAAATCTATTTATAGGCAGGGATCCAAACAATAGGGGAGTTGGCAGATGCGAGACACCAGGACAGCTCCTGCTTGCCACCCTGATGATTGCTGGAAATATCTAAGACTGAACAGAGGAACAGATGGTGCCCAAGTTAGGAGGTTGCCTAGTGTGTGAGAAAAGAGCATTACGACTATTGTTAGGGTAAGAAATTTCATGTAACTAGTTTTTAGAGTCTGAAGCTTAGCTGGCATGTTTTATTTTATTTTGCTTAGTAACTTACTTTCATCTGTCTGTTATCACTTGCAACCTCTTATATACTCTTTTATCTTCCAGAAGACTGGAAAAGGGCAAATATTGTGCCCATCTATAAAAAGGGGAATAAGAACAACCCAGGAAACTACAGACCGGTCAGTTTAACGTCTGTCCCAGGGAAGATAATGGAGCAGGTAATTAAGGAAATCATATGCAAACACTTGGAAGGTAATAAAGTGATAGGGAATAGCCAGCATGGGTTTGTGAAGAACAAGTCATGCCAAACTAATCTGATAGCTTTCTTTGATAAGATAACGAGCCTTGTGGATAAGGGAGAAGCGGTGGATGTCATATACCTAGACTTTAGTAAGGCATTTGATACGGTCTCGCATGATATTCTTATTGATAAACTAGGCAAATATAACTTCGATAGGGCCACGATAGGGTGGGTGCATAATTGGCTGGATAACCGTAGTCAGAGAGTTGTAGTTAATGGTTCTAAATCCTGCTGGAAAGGGATAACAAGTGGAGTTCCTCAAGGGTCTGTTTTGGGACCCGTACTGTTCAATATCTTCATCAATGATGTAGATATTGGGATAGAGAGTACGCTTATTAAGTTTGCAGATGATACCAAACTGGGTGGGGTTGCAACTTCTTTGGAGGATAGGGACATAATTCAAAATGACCTTAGCAAGTTAGAGAAATGGTCAGAGGTAAACAGGATGAGGTTTAATAAAGAGAAATGCAAAGTGCTCCACTTAGGAAGGAACAATCAGTTCCATATATACAAGATGGGAAGCGACTGTCTAGGAAGGAGCATGGCGGAAAGGGATCTAGGGGTCATAGTGGACCACAAGTTGAATATGAGCCAACAGTGTGATGCTGTTGCAAAAAAAGCAAATATGATTCTAGGTTGTATCAACAGGTGTGTTGTAAGCAAAACTCGTGAAGTCATTCTGCTGCTCTACTCTGCACTAGTTAGGCCTCAGCTGGAGTACTGTGTCCAGTTCTGGGCGCCACATTTCAAGAAAGATGTGGAGAAATTGGAAAGGGTACAGAGAAGAGCGACAAGAATGATTAAAGGTCTAGAGAACATGACCTATGAAGCCAGGCTTCATGAACTGGGCTTGTTTAGTTTGGAAAAAAGAAGATTAAGGGGGGACATGATAGCGGTTTTCAAATATCTAAAAGGGTGTCACAAGGAGGAAGGCGAAAATTTGTTCCTCTTGGTTTCTGAGGACAGGACAAGGAGTAATAGGCTTAAAGTGCAGCAGGGGAGGTTTAGATTGGACATTAGGAAAAAATTCCTAACTGTCAGGGTGGTCAAATATTGGAATAAATTGCCAAGGGAGGTGGTGGAATCTCCCTCTCTGGAGATATTTAAGAACAGGTTAGATAGACATCTGTCAGGGATGGTGTAGACGGAGCTTGATCCTGCCTTGAGGGCGGGGGGCTGGACTCGATGACCTCTCGAGGTCCCTTCCAGTCCTATGATTCTATGATTCTATGATTCTATTTAATACAATCACTTTCATTTATTATGAAACTCAGTGCAAGTGTAAGCGGGGTCAAGGTAAACTCTACCCTGACATCTGGTTGTGAACTGTGGCAAGTGGTACAAAGAGACTTCAGGGGCTGAGCCCAATTTGCATAGACACACCCACCCTGTCTAGTATGTGCTCACAGCAGCCCAAATGGTCACTTTGGCCACTGTGGGATCCCCAGTCTCTCTGTTATTGAGGCAGGGGGGATAAAAGTGTTGTTACCCTTCAGATTCCTTATTCCTGATTTTAAGAGGAATAAGGGACCTTTCAGAAAAGGCTTTATTTTCCGAAAGATCCCTGTCTAGACTGGCACTTTTTTCCGGCAAAGCCCCGAGTCGGAAAAAAGCGGCAGCCATGTTCATGCAAATGGAGCGGGGAAAATTTAAATCCCCGCTGCATTTGCTATTCCGACTTGTCTCATCTGCATCCCTTTTCCGGAAAAAGGGTGCAGTGTAGAATCATAGAATCATAGAATCATAGAATCATAGGACTGGAAGGGACCTCGAGAGGTCATCGAGTCCAGCCCCCCGCCCTCAAGGCAGGATCAAGCTCCGTCTACACCATCCCTGACAGATGTCTATCTAACCTGTTCTTAAATATCTCCAGAGAGGGAGATTCCACCACCTCCCTTGGCAATTTATTCCAATATTTGACCACCCTGACAGTTAGGAATTTTTTCCTAATGTCCAATCTAAACCTCCCCTGCTGCACTTTAAGCCCATTACTCCTTGTCCTGTCCTCAGAAACCAAGAGGAACAAATTTTCTCCTTCCTCCTTGTGACACCCTTTTAGATATTTGAAAGCCGCTATCATGTCCCCCCTTAATCTTCTTTTTTCCAAACTAAACAAGCCCAGTTCATGAAGCCTGGCTTCATAGGTCATGTTCTCTAAACCTTTAATCATTCTTGTCGCTCTTCTCTGTACCCTTTCCAATTTCTCCACATCTTTCTTGAAATGTGGCGCCCAGAACTGGACACAGTACTCCAGCTGAGGCCTAACTAGTGCAGAGTAGAGCGGCAGAATGACTTCACGAGTTTTGCTTACAACACACCTGTTGATACAACCTAGAATCATATTTGCTTTTTTTGCAACAGCATCACACTGTTGACTCATATTCAACTTGTGGTCCACTATGACCCCTAGATCCCTTTCCGCCATGCTCCTTCCTAGACAGTCGCTTCCCATCTTGTATGTATGGAACGGATTGTTCCTTCCTAAGTGGAGCACTTTGCATTTCTCTTTATTAAACCTCATCCTGTTTACCTCCGACCATTTCTCTAACTTGCTAAGGTCATTCTGAATTATGTCCCTATCCTCCAAAGAAGTCGCAACCCCACCCAGTTTGGTATCATCTGCAAACTTAATAAGCGTACTCTCTATCCCAATATCTACATCATTGATGAAGATATTGAACAGTATGGGTCCCAAAACAGACCCTTGAGGAACTCCACTTGTTATCCCTTTCCAGCAGGATTTAGAACCGTTAACAACCACTCTCTGACTACGGTTATCCAGCCAATTATGCACCCACCTTATCGTGGCCCTATCTAAGTTATATTTGCCTAGTTTATCAATAAGAATATCATGCGAGACCGTATCAAATGCCTTACTAAAGTCTAGGTATATGACATCCACCGCTTCTCCCTTATCCACAAGGCTTGTTATCTTATCAAAGAAAGCTATCAGATTAGTTTGGCATGACTTGTTCTTCACAAACCCATGCTGGCTATTCCCTATCACTTTATTACCTTCCAAGTGTTTGCATATGATTTCCTTAATTACCTGCTCCATTATCTTCCCTGGGACAGACGTTAAACTGACCGGTCTATAGTTTCCTGGGTTGTTCTTATTCCCCTTTTTATAGATGGGCACAATATTTGCCCTTTTCCAGTCTTCTGGAATCTCCCCTGTCTGCCATGATTTTTCAAAGATCATAGCTAAAGGCTCAGATACCTCCTCTATCAGCTCCTTGAGTATCCTGGGATGCATTTCATCAGGACCTGGTGACTTGCTGACATCTAACTTTCCTAAGTGATTTTTAACTTGTTCTTTGTGTATCCTATCTTCTAAACTTACCCTCTCTCTGCTTGTATTCACTACGTTAGGCACACCTCCAGACTTCTCGGTGAAGACCGAAACAAAGAAGTCATTGAGCATCTCCGCCATTTCCAAGTTTCCTGTTACTGCTTCTCCCTCCTCACTAAGCAGTGGGCCTACCCTGTCCTTGGTCTTCCTCTTGCTTTTAATGTATTTATAAAAGGTCTTCTTGTTTCCCTTTATGCCTGTAGCTAATTTGATCTCATTTTGTGCCTTTGCCTTTCTAATCTTGCCCCTGCATTCCCGTGTTGCTTGCCTATATTCATCCTTTGTTATTTGTCCTAGTTTCCATTTTTTATGAGACTCCTTTTTTATTTTGAGATTGTGCAAGATCTCCTTGTTAAGCCAAGCTGGTCTTTTGCCATATTTTCTATCTTTCCTACACAGCGGAATTGTTTGCTTTTGGGCCCTTAACAACGTCCCTTTGAAATACTTCCAACTCTCCTCAGTTGTTTTTCCCTTCAGTCTTGCTTCCCATGGGACCTTACCTACAAGTTCTCTGAGCTTATCAAAATCTGCCTTCCTGAAATCCATTACCTCAATTGTGCTGGTCTCCCTTCTACCTTTCCTTAAGATCATGAACTCTATTATTTCGTGATCACTGTCCCCTATACTGTCTTCCACTTTCAAGTTCTCAACTAGTTCCTCCCTATTTGTTAAAACCAAATCCAGAACAGCTTCTCCTCTGGTAGCTTTTTCAACCTTCTGAAACAGAAAGTTGTCTCCAATGCAGTCCAGAAACTTATTGGATAGCCTGTGCCTCGCTGTGTTAGTTTCCCAACATATGTCTGGATAGTTGAAGTCCCCCATCACCACCAAATCTTGGGCTTTGGATAGTTTTGTTAATTGTTTAAAAAAGGCCTCATCCACCTCTTCCACCTGGCTAGGTGGCCTGTAGTAGACTCCTAGCATGATATCACCCTCGTTTTTTACCCCTTTTAGCTTAACCCAGAGACTCTCTACACAGCTATCTCCTACATTCATCTCCACTTCAGTCCAAGTGTGTACATTTTTAATATACAAGGCAACCCCTCCTCCCTTTTTTCCCTGTCTGTCCTTCCTGAGCAAGCCATACCCTTCCATACCAACATTCCAATCATGCGTCCCATCCCACCAGGTTTCTGTAATACCAATGATATCATAGTTGTATTTATTGGTTAGCAATTCCAGTTCTTCCTGCTTATTACCCATACTTCTCGCATTTGTATATAGGCATCTAAGATACTGATTTGATCTTGCCTCCCTGTTGTGCCCTGACCCTCCTTTCTCCTTGCCATTATAGGCCGTAGTCCCCCCCATTTCCAACCCATCTCCCAGTCCCGCACATTCAGCACTTACCTGTGGGCTTTGCTCACCTGCCCCCGACAAACCTAGTTTAAAGCCCTCCTCACAAGGTTAGCCAGACACAGCCCTTCTGTATAAAACTGCTGTGCAGAGTCAGATGGATTTAGCTGGGGTTCTGATCCCATTGGGGAAGTGCACCTGGGTGCTGTGTCAAGTCTCCGTGACTAAGCCCACCCAGAGTTGAGCTGCTCTTCGTGTCTGCGTTGCTCTGCTGTGGGCGGTGACCCCACCTCTGTGCCTTTGCTGGAGGTGACCAGAGGGTCTGGCTCAGAAGGACGGGGTGGCAGGGCGCCCCCGAGGACAGGTAGGTGGTATGATCAGCCCATCAGGTGACCATCTCCAGGGGATCTCTGTGATCAAACCCATCAGAACTCGCACTAGGCTGAGCACAGAGGTGCGCTTAGCCCAGGGGTGAGCAACGCCAATGCCACGCCCAGCCCAGATGACTGCACCTTCACTGTTTCTGCAGGCTCCAGTGTGTTCTAGAGTCATGTCCCCAGGCTCCTTGTTCTCAGAGTCTTGTGATAATTGCCAGCAAACTTGCCTGTCTTTTGGGGGGATTGTGGGAAGACACTGGAGAACCATCAGGGCTCCAGAGACTTATCCTGCATCCTCCCCGCAAAGTAGGCAGGTCCCAGGCTACAGAGGTAAAGCAGAGCCAGGTTCTAACTCGACACCCTGCTGGCTAAGCTAGCTCAGGTGTAAACCACCTGCAAACCTAGGTCAAAGGATCTTCTGCGTGGCTGGGAAAGCGGGTAGGGTTCAAATCTGGATCAACGCCTGGGTTTCCTTATAATGTAGATGCACTATTAATATTTACTGGGAGGGGGAGGGAAAAGAGTAGGGGGAGGGATTGTCCTTTGTTACTGAAACGTTGATGTCTAAATATAAACACTAACGAAACAGGGTGAACATAAAGGTTCCCTGCCTGGCTCGTCACTTGTGAAATGTGCCTGGGAGCTTTTTTGAGTTGTCACAATTGTACTTTAGTATTGTAATAATAACAGGTGTCGTGATGCTACATCCCCTGGCCATTGGGAATGTCACACAGGCAGCAACAGAGCTGGCCCCAAACCTGGATCCTCTTTCTCAGAAGTTTCTATAAACGTCTCCATTGAAAATTGGTGATTTTTTTTCAGCCAGCTCTAGACAGTGGGAAATAGTGGGCAATAGAGAAGGAAGATGGACCAGTGGACAGGATGTCAGCCTCATGTCCCTGCTTCACCAGGCTCCCTATGTGGCTTTGGACAAATCAGTTAACTTCTCTGTGCCTCAGTTCCACATCCGTACAATGGGGATAGTAGCCCCCTCCTGCCTCCCAGAGGGGGAGGGAGGATAAATACATTAAAACTGTGAGGGGCTCAGACACGACAGGGATGGGGTTCTATATAAATATCACAGACAGAACAGACCCCCAGATCCTCATGCTCCAAAATCACAGGCCTCTACCACATGTGCGCTAGGAGAATCTCCTTTAGCTGCTTCCAGTAGAGAGCCCATGATGCACAGCCGAGCATGTAAAACACTTACTCAGGAGCCGATCATGGGATTATCTCCCGTTCTCCTCCAGCACCCCCAGAAAAATTATCCCTCCAAATGACCGGCATAGCTTTGGCTGCATCACAATGACAGTACAATTCGATACCTCGTTGCGTATTTAAAGATTTAGCTTCATTGCGTATTTTTAGCTGGGTGAGTCCAGCACTGGCTGTTGAAGAGAGGAAGGGGGAGGATAACCCATTCACCAGCGAGGGGGTAGGTTTTTTTCCCCTTTCTGATCCATCTGAAGGAAAAGTCATTTCACCTATGACGAAGGCAGCTGGTCACACGCTGGCCTTCCGGAAAAGCCCAGATCCTGTAGCACTGATTCATGGGCTGTCACCATTCCAGGCTATCGTACAGCTGTTCCCTCAGCCTGGTTGTCCAATGTGTCATGTTAGAGGGTGATCGGCTTACACATGCTCTGTCAGGCTGTGGTTATATATAAAGCCCCTCGCTGAGGCTGGGACATACAGCTCCTCGTATTAGCAGCAAGTGCTTCACATTCTTAGCACGCCCAGCTCCCGGGAAGCAGGGGAGAGCCGCACGCCCAGGTTCGGGTAAGTCTCTCTGCCGAGGGATAAGAAAAACAAAGAAGCGCAAACTAGCCGCTACTTTCGAGCATGACGCTGCCGATAGATCAAGCAGAGGAGCTGCGTCTCTACCAGCAGACGCTTCTCCAGGACGGGCTCAAAGATATGCTGGACCACAACAAGTTCCTGGATTGTGTCTTGAAAGTCAAGGGGAAGGAATTCCCCTGCCACCGGTTGGTGCTGGCCGCCTGCAGCCCCTATTTCCGGGCCATGTTCCTTTCGGACATGGAGGAGAGCAAGAAGAGGGAGATCAACCTGGAGGATGTGGACCCCGAAGTCATGCACAAGATCCTCCATTACATCTACACCTCCGAGCTGGAGATCACGGAGCAGAACGTGCAGGACATTTTCTCTGTGGCCAACATGTTCCAGATCCCCTCCATCTTCACAGTCTGCGTCTCCTTCCTGCAGAAGCGCCTCTGTCTCAGCAACTGCCTGGCCGTCTTCAGGTTGGGCTTGATGCTGGACTGCGCCCGCCTGGCAGTGGCTGCCCGGGACTTCATCTGCGACCGTTTTGTCCTGATCTCCCGGGACGAGGAGTTCTACCAGTTCTCCCCCGATGAGCTCATCGCTGTGATCTCCAGCGACTCTCTCAACATTGAGAAGGAGGAGGCCGTCTTCGAGGTGGTGATGAAATGGGCGGCTGCCAAGGACCGCGAGAGTCGGCTTCAGGCCTTGCCGGTGGTCTTTGAGAGCATCCGCTTCCGCCTCATGCCCAAGGAATACCTCAAGGACCATGTGGAGAAGCATCCCATTGTGAAATCCAGCCCGGAGCTGCTCAAGAAAATCCAGATGGTGAAGGATGCCAACGAAGGAAAACTCACAGTGGTGAAAAAGAAGGTGGCGAAGAAAAGCGATGAGAAGAAAGATGGGGACAGCATCGTCAATGGAGATGTGGAAGAGGGGGACGATATCGAGGAGGACATGCTCCCAGGGATCTTGAATGACACAATGCGCTTTGGGATGTTCCTCCAGGACCTCATCTTCATGGTTAGCAGTACCGGGGCAGTGGCCTATGACCCCAGCGCTAACGAATGCTACTTTGCCTCCATCTCGTCTCAGATCCCAAAGAATCACGTCAGCCTGGTAACCAAAGAGAACCAGATCTTCATAGCAGGTGGACTGTATTACAACGAGGACAACAAAGAGGACCCCATGAGCTCCTACTTCTTACAGGTACCGACTTTGTCACTCTTTTGTTACTATGGCCCACTAGAATGGTCACTAATTTTTAGCTTTTGTATAGCACAAAGCCAATGAAACTCACCGCCATGTGTGTTATTGTGTTTGGCTTGCGTATCCCTTATAAAAATGTATGCCACACGCATTTTTTTGCTCTGTCAGAGATTGTAGAGACTGGTTGGATTTTGCTCACTGGTATGTATTACATCAATGAGTTGTTACATAGTAATATGCAGGCCATGAAAATATTTAGATACCGAGTGATCAGTATGTATAGAAAATTCTGTGATAGATAGATGCAGTGTATGAGGATAGCTAGTTAGCTAGATAGCTAGATACATGTAGTATATGAAGATAGACAGACAGATAGATAGAGTGTATGAGGATAACTAGCTAGCTAACTAGAGGTACTGACAACTGTGTCAGGGGAGGCATAGCTTGGTGGTTTGAGCATTGGCCTGCCAAACCTAGGGCTGTGAGTTCAACCCCTTGAGGGGGCCATTTAGGGATCTGGGGCAAAATCTGTCAGGGGTGGTTGTGCTGTGATATAGATAGAGTGTATGAGGTTAGTTAGCTAGGGGTACTAATAACTGTGCCGTAACAAGTTTGGAATTTCCAAATGGGGCTCATGCAGTGATCACTGTGTGTCGCTTTGGCCTGTGCCATGAGGAGGTCAGACTAGATTATCACACTAGTCTCTGCTGGCTTTGAAATCAATCAGGGAGGTTTTTAATTCAACGTTGGTTTGTCCCTCTCCGCCGGCGTTATCTTGCGTGCTGGCTCTGGGCTAAGAACTGTTTGATTTTTCAGCCTTCTGTTCTCTGTCACATCCATCTGTCTTCTGCCACTGAACGCCCTGCTGGCGGTGCCATTCACTGCGGTCACAAGAGAATTGTCCCTAGGGAATTGTGCCCTGGGTGGACGTTGAACCCCAGAAGTAACCAAAGACGTATAATCCGCTGGGGAGGAAGGAGCTAGCGAGCTGAACTAGCTCCATGCTTTCGGGGGCCTTGCGATGGCCTACCCCAATCGTCCTATGGACGGGACCCACGGGGGGGGGGGTCTGGTGTGGGAGCAGCAGGGGCTTCCTCCCTCCACATTAACCACAGCAACGAGAGCTGGAGCAGCCCCGCAGCCTGCTCTGCTCCGCCCCGCTGCCCTCTGCCGGCCCGCGGCACGTGCCGTGAAGTGTGGGCGGCACAGCGGTGGGGAACAGGCTGCCAGGCCACTCTGGCTCCCGCCTCCATGCTGACTGTGGGGGAGGGGCGCTGTCGCTGCACTAGGTGATCCCTTGGGCCAGGCGGTTTGGGGGAGGGGGCAGGGTGGAGCAGAGGTGGGGCAGGGCCTGCAGCAGGGGGGAGTTGACCCAGGCCTAACCTAACGTGGGGTGCGTGGGGGGGATATGGGGGCTGTGTTTTTTGTTTTGCTTTTCACTTTTGTGCACCGCCCCCCCGACTGATTTTTCTGTGGGTCAGCAGCCCCCCCAACCCAAAAAAGGTTGCCCCACCCCTAAGGAAAGGGAACCAAGCTCATCATGAGAGAAGTCATTGTGTCTAATTCAGCTGCACAAAGCAGAGAGGGTGAAACAACAGCCAGCCCCTCCCCCGATGGGCATAATTTTCCACTCACTTTGGCTTAGACACCTGCACAGGATAAGCAGGAAATGTTCATATTGTGAGCCAATTGGGTACCCGCTGGGCTCAGGAACAAGTGTACCCACCACCAGGAGAATTTGAACCTGGGACCTTTAGAGCTTAGTCTAGGCATCTCTACAGCTGGCTGTAGAGGTTAGGCTGTAGCACTCACTTGTTTTTATCTCTTGCTCTAAGTGATCATCCTGCCGCTACGTGGGACAGTGACCCACACTAGGGCTATGTCAACACTGCTGCAGTTTTTCAGACGAGGAAATGCAAATGGAGTGCTCACGTACAAATCTCGAGCTCTCATTTGCATAGTCTCTTCCGATCCTTTTTGCGAAAGAGGTTTTTGCACAAAAAAGCCCTTCGACGGGGCCATTTTCTGGAAAAAAAACCCTTTTGCGCAAGAACCCTTATTCCTTTTTGAAATCCCTTATTTTTGAGGAATAAGGGTTCTTGTACACGCTTCCTCTGACTTCCCTTACTCCTCGTACAATGAGGGTTACAGGAGTTGGCGTGAGAAGTCCTCCAGCTTGACAGCATTTCAACATTATTTCAAAATAACTTTCTGCCGGGTAGACGCGGACTAAAGTTATTTCAAAATAATGCTAGTTATGATGTTAGTTATTTCAAAATAATGTTGCTGTGTAGACGTACCCTCAGACAAACCACCAGCAGCAGGCTTTATTCTGTAAGGAACACAGAACAGAATTACAGTTCAGCAGCCTCCTCTCCACTTGCAGTCTAAGTGCCCCCAGCTCTGTCCGTGCTAAGTCAGGATGCCCTGGCAGGAATTAGGAAGTTCTCTCCACATGCCACCATTTGTAGCCCTCAACTTGTAGTTGCCAAGGCTGCTTGTGAAGCACACCGGAGCTTAGGCTGCCCATGAAAAATACAGCAGCTGTTCCTACAGTCACTTGGGTCCTGTTATCATTTGTCCATTGTATTGCCATCCACGGAGGAACCCCCCATCAAGGAATAGGACCCCACTATGCTAGGTGCGGTACATACCCAGCACAAAAAGACAATCCCTGTCCAAGTTAAGTATCCAACAAGAGCCAGCAGGTGGATACCACTGGAGCGGAAGGAATCAAATCAGGAAAGGACCCACAGTGAATCTCTGACCGGGGGCTGCAAAGCTAGGTAAAGATTTTGGTACGGATAGGAACAGACTCAGCACTTTGCCACTGCGCACCCGGCCCTGGTATTTTATTTTAATTAAGTAAATTGACTGCATAAGCAAATTCACTCTTCACGTGCCAGAGAGGGGCTAGCACAGCGCACGCTATACCTTCACGGCTCTTTGTTTCCTTGCAGTACGATCATCTGGACTCTGACTGGCTGGGCATGCCCCCTCTCCCTTCCCCCCGCTGCCTCTTCGGCCTGGGTGAGGCCGAAAACTCCATTTTCGTGGTAGGAGGGAAAGAACTGAAAGAAGGAGAACATACCTTGGACTCTGTCATGTGCTACGATCGATTGTAAGTGCCCAGGAAGCCAAGCAGCTGGGCTGGGTGTGAGAATGAATTGATCTGTGCAGGGACCTGAGAGACAGTCTCTGAATGCTAGATCCAGTCACCCTGGCAACTGGAATTGTCCCAAATCCCTCCCTTGGGGCCCTGATCCATCTCCGGTACCATCTGTTGGGGGTCATTGTAATGGAAACCTCTAAGGGAAAGGGGATCAAAGCTGGTAAGGCAGCCAGCCAATCAATACTCATTTTCTCAAGGGTCCCTTTAAATTGCTGCTGGAGTGCCATGCTGCATACTCCATATGGTTCTGAGGGCGGGGGCGGGGTTCAGCCGTGGTCCAGGTGGCACTGAGGACTGGCTGCCTCAGCCCTGCCCCTTCCACCAGAGGCCCCGCCCCTTCTGGGAGTAAGGACCTCCCACCTTGTCTGGGTGAAAGCTGTCAGCTGTCCTGAATCTGTGAATCATAATACCTCCAATCCTGACACCTACTGTCAATCTGCTGTGCAGAACGCCACGTCTCCTAAGCATTGTGGGTTCTTCCCATCGGACAAAAGCACTGAACTGTCTTTTCCCACTCATCTAGCGGGAAATACAAGAGCTGCCTCTTTCCCTCCCCTCCCCCGTCATTATGACTCTTCGTAGCATATGCTTTGTAGTGTCTACTACAAACTGCCTGAAGTATTAAATCCTACTGACAGGCAAGCAGACATGCCCAAGAGTCCTTCCCTGCCTGCCTGCCTGCAATAAACTGGAATAGCTAGCAAACTAGAGAGACTTTTGCTCAGCTCATATTTAGACACGCCTGTACTGTTTTATTTAGGCATGCCTGTTTCATAGGTAGAGACTTCGAACCAATTCCCATTCCTATCAACCAGGATGTTTATCTGGGTCCTGAAATTCTCTTGAGGCGGGGGCTCGTGTAAAGTGCATGTAGCTGAAAAGTATGATCAGAAGGGACAGTTTTCAGATCCTCTTCTTTGCAATGGGGTTTCAAAGCAACCAGCACAGTAAGCATGCACCTGCCCCATGCTACTGACATCTGAGATTGCAGCAAATAAACCTGTCTATGGAGAGATGGATTATCCTTACTTGAATTAGGGGTTAGACTTGGTATCTCTAAGATCAAATCAGTCCAGAGCGTTCAGGTTTCTCTGGTAGTGCTTCCTCCTGGTCTTCTGTCTGTGGCAGGAGAAGTTTGTCAGAGTGTGCGACAGGCTGTGCAGCATGGTGGAGAAGCTTGTGAAATGGTTGTACAGCATAGTCAAGCAGCTACAGAACAGGACAGACTCAAGAGATCTCCATTCGAATCATGGCTTTGACTGGACCTGCTCTGAAAGCACAGGCACGACAATAAGATCTAGATTCAACCTGTGGAACTCCTTGCCAGAGGAGGCTGTGAAGGCTAGGACTATAATAGAGTTTAAAGAGAAGCTAGATAATTTCATGGAGGTTAGGTCCATACAAGGCTATAAGCCAGGGGATAGAAATGGTGTCCTTGGCCTCTGTTTGTCAGAGGCTGGAGAGCGATGGCAAGAGACAAATCGCTTGATCATTGTCTTCGGTCCACCCTCTCTGGGGCACCAGGTGCTGGCCACTGTCGGCAGACAGGATACTGGGCTAGATGGACCTTTGGTCTGACCCAGTACGGCCATTCTTATGTTATGTTCTTATTTTCAGACCGTGCTCCCTCTCATCTTTTCCATCCGTGTGCAGAATAAAATGTTATGTGCACCAAGGCATGTGTGATTGTGCACCACCCACAGAAACAAAAAAAAAAACCTAGCTGTGGGTTTTGTGATATTCAGCTGGGTGGCATTGGACTCTCTCCTGAGTAGCCGCCCAAGTGCCCAGCTGACACGGAGCACTGCTTTCAGACATGGCCTCAGATTTTGGGTGCCTCCATTGTTGGGTGCCCACTGTTAGAAAACAAGGGCCTGATTTCAAGAGGTACCAAATGCTCCAAACCACAGCTGAGTGTCACGTGGGTGGCACCTGAAAACTGAGCTACCCCCAATTTAGTGGCAACTTCTGGCCTTTTAGCTCTGGGTCAATCAGCCAGTTCCCCTTCTCTAAAGTCAGGATCATGCCTGAATCGTGACATTAAAAACATGCGCTGACCGATACCTCTGCAAAGGGCTTGAGCTCTTGGGATAGAAGGTTCTTTATAAACATGAACCCGAATACAAGCTAAGCAGCTGAGAGGATGCTACAGGGGGGAAAAAGAGCATTATAGCAAGTATTTTAGGTGTAGTTTTGTTTTCTGTGTGGCTGAATATGACATTTCTTAATGAATTTTTAGACTCCACGCACTTTGAACCACACCAGTATCCGCCTGTGGGTTTGCAAAGCACCTTGTCCATTCAAGATGCTTCCCTCATCTGAACGGTATAATAATTCTCTTGCTTTCCATAATCAGGTCATTTAAATGGGGCGAGTCGGACCCTGTCCCCTATGCGGTCTATGGCCATGCTGTGGTGTCAGACAAGGATCTAGTCTACCTCATAGGAGGCAAAGGAAGTGACAAGTAAGTGAACGAGCAAGGGAAAGACAAGGCGTGGGAAGGGCAAAACATTTCTGATGGCAAAAGGGGTTGGCTGCTTCCATGTCCTAAGTCACGTCTAGAAGAAGGAAGTTATACAGGGGGCTTGGTTGGGTACATAACTAGGGTAATTAGCAGGTTAAGAAGTATAGAGGAACAGATGGATCAAGGGAGGATGGGGGGCTAGCATGGGGACCCTTCCCTTCCAAGCCTCTGAATCCAGCCTTAATCCTGTTGCTAGAGTTTCTCTCAGGGACCTCAGCGCCACCCCTGTATAATTGTATTGAGATGAATGGGTGAACAGCAGAAGGATCAAGGACAACATACGGCCATGACAGAGAAAGACTGTCCTCCTTCTTCCCCCTATAAACCAGCATGACAAATGACAGGAGAGACACGAGAATGCCCCCCACCCCGCAGCAGGGAAACTGTCTGTCATCACACCAGGAGCCCTGCCTGGGAGAAGGCTGGTCTGCCACAGGAAGAACCCGCTGTCCCAGCTGCAGCAGCAGCAAACGACCTCAGAAAACTTTACCTCGGGCCCAGCTGTCATTTAGTACCCGCAGGGGACAACTCCTCAGCATGACCTGCCACTTGAAAGGAACATTCCAGCCAGGGCAGAACAGCAAAGATAAAGATGGATAAAATAGGCTAGCAATGGTAGATCCCACATAAAAGGTGGGCAAATGCCGACCTGCGGGCCAGTTCTAGTTCTCCAGGCTGGCGGGGCCCCCACACTGCTGTATTTCCCTGCACCTTCGCATGTACGGGTGATCATAGCTCCCATTGGCCGCAGATTGCTGTTCCCAGCCAATGGGAGCTGCGAGAGCCTGTACCTGCAGAGCTGCAGATAAATGTAGTGGCAGGGGCTAACCCTGGTGAACTGCCGTCATTTTATTGCCCACCCCTGCCCCATGTCAAAGAGACTGCAGTATGGAAAGAGGGCGCATACCCCTCCTAGACTGTAAGTGCTCTGGGGCAGAGAGTCCCGTGATTAGTTTCTGCTGCAGCATTGAATGTCATCATCAGGACTTAACAAATCAGGCCTGCTGCCGAGTGCATGCAGGCAGATCCCTGATTTGCATAAGCTAGACACACACCGCTAGCAATGTGTACGCACAACACCAGGGTGCTCACGGGCAATAGTGTCTACACAAGAAAGGTAGATGTTGCACACAAGAAAGACATCTATTGAGTTGACATGGGCTCAGCGGTAAAATGAACGGGTCCCCATTTCCAGTGTCATAGAAGCAGCTGTAAGTCAGCTGCCGGCTTAGATTGACCCTAAAGAATCCCATCTCTCGGTCCAGTGGAACTAGGCCATGTCCTAATTCAGCGAGGTTGCTGTTCCCTTTTGCCCTTTCGCAGGAAGTGCCTGAAAAAGATGTGTGTCTACAACCCTAAGAAGTTTGAGTGGAAGGAGCTGGCTCCCATGAAAACCGCCCGTTCTCTGTTCGGCGCAACCGTGCACAATGGCAAGATCTACGTGGCAGCTGGGGTGACTGACACGGGCTTGACTGACTCGGTGGAAGCGTACGACATTGCAGCTAACAAGTATGTACTGTGCCTTGTCCTTGGGATGAAAATGCTCCAGGGAGCAGCTGCAGGAATGTGTGAAACAATCCGACCCCAGCAGCCAACCACTTGGAGCTAACTTGGCTCCATCCACCCAGCTTACTGTGCAACCGTGGCACCTCTTTGCCTGGTCTTAGTCATTGCTGGTCCAGGTTCATCTGTCTAGTGCCGGAGGTTTGCTGCAATATCAGTAGCTTGAATGCCCGGAAGGCATGGGGAATGGGGTCACTCAACCAGGAGAGAAGCAGAACCCTAACTTGTTGCATCCCCAGGCATTGGGATGAGATAGGCTCCCTGTCCAGAGATCAGGTTATGTCACAACTTCCAGGGGTGACACACTTCTCAGCCTGGTGTATGAAACCCAGCTGGGAGGGGAGATTTCTGCCTCCTTCCTGCTCGATCCCCCACTGACTGCAGTGGGTTTGGGATCAGCCCCAGAGCCCCCCATGCACAGGCCACGTAGCTCTAGGAACATGGAAGGGAAGGAATCCTCCGAAGGGCTGCAGTGGCCCTCACGCTGATTGTATTGCCCCTCCAGGGTTCAGTGTAATCTCAGAGCCACACCCTTGCCCGAGCCAAATGAGTCTGGTGCTGCGCAGTATGCAAGGGGGTGCAAACCCCACATGGGTCCCCTCCTCCTGCCTATGCACACTCTGCAGAAGCCCACAGGCCACACTGGCTAATGCATGACTGGCAGGCCCTCAGACACTAAAGTGGGGAGCGCAGCATAAGACCCTCTACAGAACAGAACAGGAGCGATTGTTTCTGGTGTATCTGGGGTCTTGTGTGACCACCGAGGGGTGTTGCGGGTGTTCAGCACACCTGGAAATTAGACCCTGGCTGCCTGAAGTTAGGCACCCAGAGCTGACGGGTGCTTTTCATAACACTGGGCCTAAGCAACTTGCCTGAGGGCCACACAAGTTGGTGAGTGGTACTGCTCACAAGTCCAGGCACATATCCATGCTGAGGTAGCTGCCATGATAGCAAGCGCCCCGCACACCCGCTTAACATGTCTAACCTTTCTGCCCGGCAGGTGGGAGCCCTTCACTGAATTCCCCCAGGAGCGCAGCTCTGTCAGCCTGGTGAGTCTGGGGGGCAGCCTGTATTTACTTGGCGGATTTGCCACAGTGGAGACCGAGTCAGGAGAACTGGTGCCAACCGAACTCAATGACGTCTGGAGGTAAGAAACATCGCCAGCCAGCAAAGGGTGTACCTGGAGGCTGAGTTCTTCTGGAGCTCTGTCCCCTCTCTGTGCCCAGATTGCAAGTGGTGTAAAAGCCAATTTCTTGCCCTTAAATGGCACTTGTTTTTATTGTTTTGGGGGTGACTCACTTCTCACCAGTGATTTTCAAAAGATTAAAAAAGTGGAGAGAGTGCAGAAAAGAGAGCCCCCAAAATGATTCCAGGTGAATCACTGAGACATGACAATCCCAGAATATCAACTTCATGGGGAGAAAATACCAGGTACTAAAGGGGTCTTTAAATCGAGCAGAGAAAGCCAGAATAAGAGCCCACGGTTGGACTTTAAAGGCAGACAAATTCAAATGGAAAATAAGTCACTTGTTTTTTTTTTTTTAAACAGTGAGGGTGATTAGCCTCTGGAACAGACTAGCCAGGGAAGTGGTGGATTCTCCATCACTTGAGATCTTCCTAGAAGAGTTGGTGCATTTCTAGAAGAGATGCTTTAGCCAAACGTTATTGGGTTCAAAACTGGGGCAAAGTCTGTGGTCTGTATTATAAAGGGAGTCAGACTAGATGATCATAAAGTTCCCTTCTGGCCTCAAAGACTATGAAACTGGAAATTAAATGAGCCTTTAATCAAGGCTTTGTCTGCACTAGAGAAATTTTGCACAAAGTTTCCTGCTATTGGTTAAGTCTGGGTCTGAGCCCCACTGGTATTGGCATAGCCTTGGTGCCAAAAGCCACCTCACGGCCCTCAGTGTTCTAAGCAGAATGCTGACCCAATCTGCTTTCAACCAAGGCAGAACAGGAGACTACTTCCAAAGCAGGTTGACTGTCAAGACCAAACAAGTGCAGTGGGGAGAGGGCTCTGTGGGCGTGATCCACACTGTGTAAATTCCCTGAGCTCCACTGACTTCAGCTGAGCTATGGCATTTTACACCAGCTGAGTGTCTGACACTATTGCTTCTCTGGCCTGGAAGCCTATCAAACCTAGATAATGGAGACTGTCTGAGTCTTGATGGCTTCAGTCCAGTCCCCAATGGAAAAACCTACTCCTCCAAGTCCTCTAAAACTGGCACACTCATTAACAGGCTCAGCAGAGAGACTACTGCCATTCAATCCATGGGAACGGACCTATCCTTTCCCATGCAACATACCCCACCAGGGGACCGGGGCAGGTATATTGGCAGGGCAGCACAAAGACATTTGCTAGTTGATGCCTGTACTGTAGCAGTTCTGTGCAGAGCGCACTCAAGCCTCCTGTATTATCAATCTAACATTTTTCATCAGCTCAAGGGCCCAATCCCAAAGTCTGTTCATGTCAATGGATTTTAATTAAGGCCTAAGCCCATATTCACAAGACTGAAACTGACTCAAAAAATCCTACCTATCCCTCTTGGTAGCTTTCATGACATATAGAATCACAGTCCTTAAACAAGAGACACGTATTAATGAAAATAAATTACAGCTACTGACAGAATCTAACAGGTTTCCACAATGCTCAAGTTCCATTTTTGGCTCTCTTGTTTACCACACACCACACCGGCTGGAACTCTACACACAGAGACATCTAGTGGCTGAATAACATAATGCAAGTACACACGTTACAGGAGTAGCACTGAATCTATTTCTCATAGCCAGAGCTGGGATGGGGAACATAGTGGATGGTCAGCAAAGAACTCTGTTCCTATCATTTTTTGTCTACCTCCCTTTAGGTATGATGAAGAAGGGAAGAAGTGGGAAGGCGTCCTCAGAGAGATCCAGTATGCCTCAGGAGCCACCTTCCTTCCTGTGCGCATGAATGTTTTACGGCTAACAAAGATGTAAATGATGCAATGATTTATGTTGGTCCTGTTTTTTTTCTAAGTTCACTTTTAAAAATGTGATGGGGAGTGGGGAGTAATTTTTATTGGATAAGCAAGAGATTTGTCTGTTATTTGTTGCCACTTTAGTTCACCCAGAAGGGAAGAGAAAGAATTAAGTTGAACCCTTATGGGAGCTTAAAGAAGATTAAAGCACGAGAATCCAGATCTGGGTACCACAAAGAGCAGTGATGGGTGGATTGCCTGGGAGTCCAAGACTCATTCTACCTCTAGAAACAGATTCCTTCCCTTCTTCCTTTCTGGATAGGAACCACAATTTTCCATCAGGACAGAATCTTGAATTCAGGAATTCACATCTTCCCTTCTTATTCCCTTTCCAGGAATTCACATCTTCTTTCTCCCAATTTTCTCCTTCCATCCAACAAGGCCCTTCTTCGTCTCCACCACCCCTCTGACCAGGGAAGTCGGGAGACGGATCCCAAAAGAATGAAGCAAGCCAGAATAGCACATTCCCATGCAAGGGAATTTCAAACACAAGGTAGTTCCCAGCCAACCTTCCAAAAGGGAGTCATTCGTTAGCAGTAAGGGAAGCAAGAGATCTGTGCTGTAGGCACTTGGTGCTGGTCTGAAGCATGTGAGAGGCCTTGGCCATTCTATTGAGTATAACTCACAAAGAAAAAAACAGTGTGCGTGTGAGGGATAGGGGAAATGCTCCTGCAGCAACAGCAAACAGCAAGCTAGATAGGGCTAAAAAGAGTGAGCACCGAAGAACAGGTGCAATCAGACCAGTCTGTTGTAATAGGTGCCTCAGGGTTTGTTTCTACTATGCCAGGGTTCAATGCTGCAGCAATTGACCCACCGGCTGTCAATTTATCACATCTGCTTAGATGCGATAAACCAATCTCTGAGTGCTCTCCCGTCAATGCCTGTACTCCACCAGGACAAGAGTAGCCAGCATTGATGGGAGAGGAGCCCTTGCTGACCTTATCACAGACAAGACCGCAATAAGTATGTTGACTTTTACGTAGCCGAAGTCACATAGATTAGATCGATGGTGGGGGTCAGTGTAGACAAAGCCTCAGACACGCTCTCCGACAGATTTCCACACCTGCCTTTTGCGTTTTGTTTCCTTTGGCCTTATTATCTTTGCATTCCAGAGGTTCAGCTTCCACTCTCTCTGAGCAACTGTTCCAGAGGAAGAAGGGGGAAAATGGCTTCTTGATGTCATCAATTATTAGCTCTCCTTGCCCACTAAGTAGAGGACCTACACGTCTTTTCATTGTTCTCTTATGCCTAACATTATTAAAGAATCTCTTCTGGCCTTTTATGTCCCTTGCTAGGTATAAATAACTCATTTGTGCCATAGCTATACTGATTTTTGTCCTTACCTGCTTGTGTTATTTTTCTGTACTCCTCTTTAGCAATTCATCCATGTTTCCACTTTTTTAGGATTCCTTTTTGATTTCCAGGTCATTAAAGAGCTCCCAATGGAGTCATATTGGCCTTTTACTTGTCTATCTTTACTTTTTATCCATTGATGCAAAGGAATGCTGTATAAGGGCACATCTACACGGCAGAGCTAAAGTCAAATTAAGCTACACAACTTCATCTATGTCAATTGCGTAGCTTAAGTCAAAATAGCTGAACTCGGCTTTTGGCGCTGTCTTCACAGCAGGAAGTCGAAGGAAGAACACTCTTCCTTCGACTTCCCTTTCTCCTCATGAAATGAGGGCTACCATGAATCCGAGTAAGAAGTCCTCCAGCTCGACATTATTTTGAAATAAAGGCTTGTGGTGTAGATGCATACTATGTTATTTCGGAATAACATCAGTTATTCTGAAATAATGCTGTTGCGTAGATGTACCCTAAGAGACTGATATAACTATTTGCTTAAGAGCGGTACTTCGCTGCCTGCTCCTAGGTGGCAAAGGCTGCAGTGAAGGAGAAATTCTCTGTATTTGTGGTAGCAGCTGCAGAAGCAGTTGATTTGTTCATATGGTTCCAGTAGTTTTATTTCTGTTCTTTTTAATTATCTGGAGTCTACATGCTCCCTCTCTTCTTCACAATAACAACCAACATGTCACAGACTGCAGTGATCACATACAGAGTTTTGCAAGGCTTTGTTGCATCAAAATTTCCCTTTTCATGGGGTGGTTTTATATTTACGATGTCATGGAAATTTGTCATGTCCTTTCCTTTTGTTCTTAAACCGCGGCTTGCAAAATAGATCAATAACACTGAAACTCTCCACAGCTTTTGGCTCAGTGGAAGCATCCTACCATTGAAATGTGCATTTTTAGGCTCCAGCAACAATTTTTGATAGATACAAATACACCTGGACTTGTAATAGACACAAATCTCTGTGGAAAGGAAAGCCTGAGGACTCCTATATTATTGGACCAGTGTTTTATTTTACAATAAAAAAGAGAGACATACTATGTGTGTGTGTGTGTGATGACCAATGCCACATCAACTAAACATCATAATCAAATTGCAACTGCATTGGACAGGGTTGGAAACAAGTGGTCATGCGCACAGCTGGTTCAGGGCTTGCGTTCGAGGCAAGGCAGCAAGCTCAGCTGGTCCCACTGAGCCTTCTTTAAATGGTCGTGTTTCCTGATTGGGCACAGAAGCCAGCAGCCTGATCCTGGAGCCCAGTAGCTCTAGCAGCGCAGTTGCAGCTCCAGGTGTATCATGCCTGCCGCTGTGCTTGCCCTGTTTTTGCTTCCGCTTCCTGCTCCAGCCCTGTTCCTGCCTGGCCTTCCTGCTCTGGTTCTGACTCAGCCTCCAACCTTTGGCCTGCCTCCTCACCCCAACTTCCAGCTTCACTCAGGCTGGATTACTGTCTCCTGGATCTATACTCACCATTACTCCAAACCGCTGCCACACCTATGAGACAAGGTCCTACATCTGGGTTGGCTGCCTACATCCAGCAGCCTACATTATGAGTACTCCATGTGTGGAATAAATTTTGTTACGTGTGGATGTGCACCACCAGTAGAAAATACATGCTGCTGGCTGCGAGTGCTCTGCTAGTCATGTGTTTGGGCGGCATTTGAATTTCTCCTGGACAGCCGCCTAAACACCTAGCTTACAGGGAACGCTGTAGTATTACAAAAGGCTGTTCAGTGCATTGACTACTGTGCCAACAATGTTGACTTTGCCTATTAGCTGAGGTCACCCTTCACTCATGCGTTAAGGATAAAGCAGTATCAGCTATCTAAGCTTTTACACCAACCTAATTCTTATGATTATATTTACCGTCGGTATCACAGTAGCACCTGGAAGTTGCTGTTGAGTTTGGGGGCCCATTATGTTGGAGGGTGGACATAGTCAGAGGCAGTCCTTACCCCAAAAGGTCTGCAATCTACATAGGCAAGACACAGGGCTAGAGGGGGACCAAGGCGATGAAGGGTCTTGTCCCAGTGCCCACAGGCAGATTGAGTTGGAAACAGTGTCAGCCACTGCCTCCCACAATCAGGCCTAATGGTTGGAGCATGGTCACGGCTAGGTGTCGAGCTGGACCTGAACCAAGGTTCAACCTGGACAGATCAGAACCGTAGTGAGCCCAGCTGTGGGCCAAGACTCCTGAGTCCCAGCCCCATGTCCTCACCACGGAAGGACACGTACAGCGTAGTGAGCGGCCAAGCATTGGAGAGGGTCTATCAAACACGGCTGAGAAGCAGCGGTCGGGATTCACTGCAGAATGTGACTTTGCAGGTAGAATTGGGCCTCACTCCCAACGACGAAGGGCACCCTGATGGGTCTGATGCAGGTCTCTCAGGAACTAACAGCCACGCACAATGGCTCCTGCTCTGCTCCTCTCATCACCCTTTTTCTTCTCTTCCTGAAAAGCCTGATTCTTTCTCTTCAGCGCCGACCCTGCCCCTTCGATCTGGCTCCCTGGCCAGCCTCTTCAACACACCACGTGTAGCTTTCATGGCGCCTGTTCTCCACAGCTGCCCAACGCTACACACCGCTCTCTGCTGAATTGCCTGGCGGTTAGCTTGTGACCAGAGTAGCTATGGTAGGCAGAGGTGCTTATTGAAGATTCTTGGATACCTTTTAGCTCAATGATGGGTAACCTAAGCTAGTGAGTGGGCTGCAAGGCTGTTGTAACCAAGACTGTCTCCAGTTTTGCTAACTATGCTTGCACACTAGAATGGGTGGGGTGCACCGATTGAACTTTGCACTTTGACTGGATGCAGAGAGTCCACATGGCTCTCACAGTCAATGTTAAAAACACAAGTAGTCCTTTAGCACCTTTGGGCATTTCCAGGGCTGGGTTAAGGTGGGGGGGCTAGCCGGGCAGCTGCCCAGGGCGCCAGCCTATGGGGGGCGCCTGATTGAATTGCTAAGCGGCACCGTGCGCCCGGGGGCGGGGCCGCACATGTGCCACGCGCCCGCTGCCTGGGGCGCAACTCGGACTCGGTCCGGCACTGGGCACATCTACACAGCAGAGCTAAAGCCGCAATATGCAACTTGAGCTACGCGATGGATGTAGCTCAAGTCGAAATAGCTTATTTTGGATTGTGGCGCTGTCTACACAGCAGGAAGTCCCAGGAAGAGCACTTTTCCTCCAACTTCCCTTACTTCCCCTACAAGGAGGGTTACAGGAGACAGAGTAAGAAGTCCTCCAGCTTGACATCATTTCGACATTATGTCGAAATAACTCCTTGTAGTGTAGACGCAGACTGTATTATTTCAGAATAATGTCAGTTATTCCGAAATAACCCTGCTGTGCAGACATAGCCTTAGAGGCTAGCAAATATGACCTTTTGTGGGCAAAACCTACTTCCTCAGATGAGCAGAAGTGGGCTGTGCCCACAAAAGCTCATGATACAATATATATTTTTGTAAGTCTCTAAGTTGCTACAGGGCTACTCATTGTTTTTAAAGTTACAGACTAACACGGCTACCCCTCTGAGACTTTTAAACAGTCAGTGTTGTGCGCCCTTGCTTTACATGTTTGTCCTTTTAATAATCCCGGTAGGAAAAAAACCCCAACCTATGCAGACAGAAACCAGCAGAATAGAACCCCAATAGGCCACAGGTTGACTACCACTGCACTAGGGTCTCTAGAAACCACCCTTAAAAACGTGTAGATTCTAACGGACAGTGCAGTCCTTGCGGAAGGTTATGTTTAAAAAGGCCTATAGCGCAGACAGAATTCTCCATTCAATTGTATGAGGCTTTTCCATAAAGAGATCGCGTAAGAACATAAATTCACAGGGACAAACCACTGAAACACTAGCAAATTCTAGAATCATTGGCATTCCTGCATGGCTATTACACTGGCTATGCAAAAGGCAACATTTCTAAATGTTACCAACAATTCTTCACATTCTCCCAAGCCACTACTTCTTCTACAGATTGTCTCAAGCCATGGCCAGACAATCTACGCATACCTCCTTCAAGAAACCCTGCATCACGAGCCCATGTGCAAATCCATTCAAGTGAGGGCTAAAGGCGCATGTAGGGACCAGGATCCCAAGTTTCCTACAGGGACTGCTCTGCTAACACGAAAACAAAGATGCAACTACAGCCAGACAGCTCACCAAGACACAGCACAGACCTTCATGCTCCCACCGCTAATGCCAGAAATCAAAGTTGCATCAAGAGAATAACTCCACCGACCATCCACTCCTTTCAATGACTGTCCTGCTTCAATTCTGACTCAGCTGCATTCTGGTGCAGCATCAGTTCTTGGCTTTGTCCCACCTTTCCCGGCCCATATGTGCGTTTATATTTGGAAAAAAGTCTTTCACCCCTCTGTGGCCTTGGCACCTTAGTGGATCCAAACACATATTGAAGCAAACATTAGTGCAAGCCCTTGGTTACTCCACCATAACCAGGTTGGTTAATTCTTCATACAGGGTGCTTAAGCTGTAACTGGCAAAAAAGAAAAGCAAAAGATAACAGACTCAGACTCTAGAGGTATGTTTTGACTACTTTTTTTTTTTTCAAAATGAGATATGCAAATTTGGCACTGATTTGCATATCTTTTTCCAATCGCTTTTTCGAAAGCAGGTTGTATGAAAGTGAAAGTAGTCTGGACGCGGTTTTGGGGGGAAAAAAACCCTTTTTCAGAAAAAAAGTTGTTCCTAAAAAAAATGTACGTGTTTTTTCGAAAAAGGGTTTTTTTTCCCAAAAAAAACATGTCCAGACTACTTTCATTTTTGAAAAACCTGCTTTCGAAAAAGCAATTGTAACAAGATATGCAAATTAGCACCAAATTTGCATAACTCCTTTTAAAAAAACCCCCGTAGTCTAGACATACCCTAAGCGTGTGCCCTATTTGTGGCCCAGTCAAGTCAGTCTCCTGCTCCCTCCCCATACTATTAGCTTATACCAAAAAGGATACAGGTTACTAAATAGATCTCCATGCAACACATTTTTCCTCAGAAGAGGGTTAATTCCTACCAGTAGTTCTCTGGCATTGGGGTGCCAAAGACCATTTAATAAGAACAAGGTGTTTTGAGGTGACCTCCCAAGTCAGTTGATTCCACGCTGCTTGGCTCCCAAAATATTTCACCCCCTGGTTCCTTAGCTCATTACTGGCCCCTGGATCACTGTTTGAGAATGACTAAGTCAGCTTCAGTACCCTCAGCTGCTCACCCCGTAATGGCTGATGAGGGCCAAGCAGACGCTCCGGCTGTTTAAATTCAGGAGCCAGGGCCAAGGGCCTTAAAAGAGAGCAGAGGTGTTTAGCTAAGGAATCCGTACTGCCCACAGAAAAAGAAACTCTCCTACAGAAAAGAGGACAGCACCACAGCTGGTGAGAGGCAATGGAATTCTCTGGAAGTCAATGGAATTACGCATCCCAACAAATACTCACATCAGTATAGTCTCCCCAGAGGTGCTAGGTTCCTGGAGCCAACAGGCTGGGTTAGGCCAATGCAGCTCTTCAAATAGGGCCACTCTGTCTTGCTGCTGACTGGACAGATTAAATAACCCGCCTGGTCTCACTTTCTAGCTCCACTTACAAGCCGCACATGAAAACCAAAACTTAAGCCATTCAGCGCCCCATGAGCAAAACTCCACCTGCCGTCCCCTGCAACATCCACTCCCAATAACGCCCCCGCGAAACAGCCCCGCAGCGGTCTCCTTTTCTGTCGAGCCACCAGAAATCATGAGGTGCTATTTGTATAGGGCCCGACCCTGAAATTCTGATGCGGGTCCAGCAGGATTGGGCCTCAAAGTACCAAATGGGCCAGTCTTCCAGAGCCCCTCTCGACTGCACGGCTTCCTGAAGAGGAAGTTAGAGACAGAACAAGATGGGCTTTAACGACCGCTAAAGGAAGATCGTTTATTGGTTTGGGCCTTCCTCTTGCAACCTCATTGGTAACGGACTATCACTGTGCAGCCAGGATTCAGAGCCAATGTTGGGATTCTGGTCTCACCCCAGGTTGATGTCCCTGACATCAAGGGCCTTACTCCCCATTTACCTTGGTGGCAGACCAGAATCAGGTCACAAAGGGTGACCAAAAATTCAGCCCAGGCGATGGACAATGCTGTGCACATTCCCTCACGAGCGGCTAGAATGCAGTGGTGCACCTTGAGCTGAACTAGAGACCACCTAGAGCAGGGGCCGGGAACCTTTTATTGGTTGGGGGCCACAGACGCATAGAAAATCAGTCAGGGGCTGCACACAAGTGAGAAGCCAACCCCCCCCCCAAAAAAACTAACACACTGAAATGGCCCATGACGGAGAAGGAAAAAGATGCTCCCTACATTCCCCTCTTACAGGAGACGAGGGAGGCCCAGCCTTGTAGATTTTGTGTGCTCCAGCCTCACAGAGGGACAGCAGGGGGGCTGGAGGGGCCCTGAGCCTCAGGGGCCCGATCCAGGCAAGCCGAGGTTCCTCCCAACCTAGACGGAAATGCACACTGGGGTCCTCTCCGCAATCTCCCTCCAGCGTGGCAGGCAGTTGCGATCTGCTCCATTTAAGGCAATTTGGTGCAACTTTTGGAGGTCCCCAACTACTTGCCCAGGTGGGCACACGCCTGCTATAGACGCGGGCGCTCTTCCAGTGGCCAACACGATCTCCGACATGAGAGAATAACCTTTGCTTTCCACCCTCCCCGTACATCAACCCACTCAAAGAGAGTGCTGCCGTACTTGGAGTTAAAGATAAACATATATTGATTACACATGGTCATTTAAAAAAAAGTAGTAATAATACATTTTCTAGAACATTACTTAAGATGCTTTTGCAAAGCATCTGAACTCCCCCGACCCCCTTCCCCGTATCTACACAGAATAAAGTGCTTCATTTATTTTGTTCACGACTAGTTGAGCCACCGATACACTCTTTACTTGGCATGTTTGGGCGGCGGATACTGAATGCCATAAAATAACACACAGCCAAACGTCAGACACTAGTTTGAGGCAAGTGAAGTGCTTGTGGTTGCTTCCGTTTGTTTCCTTCAAGTTCCAAGCGACTGAGTTCGTTCCTCGGTTCTACCCACCCCTCCCCTGCATGGATGACGTGGCGCTAGGCAGGGCTGTGCTGGAAAGCTGCGTCCATCCATGTGAAGCAGAGGTGTCCGTCTATCTGCAAAGAGTTAAAAATCCCGGTTGTCCAGCAGCGGATGCCAGTTTGCTATTGCACTGGGTCACAGCCATCTCCCTCCGTCGCCCCTCTGGCTGCGTTCTCGTGATGGCTGTCGGCCAGAGGGCTGGCCCTGCTTTCATGAACATTGTGAGGCAAACTGCCCTGTGCTGCCAGGCTCCTGGTAAATGTAAAACAAAGATAATCCCCGCCCACGGCCCCCGCCCTCCCTGCAGGTTCAACACATGAAAATCAGGTGGGGGGAGAGGAGTGTGCAGAGTTGTTGGCTGAATGTTCATTCAACGCGAGTGGGAAGGAAGCCCTCCTCGCACTCATGGCCCAGTGAGGGAGGGAGGGATGCGAGAAGTTAAGGTGCAAGAATTAAAATAATAAAAAGCTTGAAAACAGCAGGCCAAATTTCTCCTGTGGTCTCACCCAACAAGCTTTGTAGGAGTTCTACCAGGGATGAACTCGGACCAATACGCTTCAGCTCTTGGTATGTTCACACAAATACCCACATCGACACATTTAGACTGAGTAAGGGTGTAGACAAAAGGGTTTACAGATTGTGCAGGATTCCTGTAGGTATCTCAGCCCTGGCCTTGGAGGACCAGAGATCGGGCTACCGAAGCGTTCATGCGCATGCCATGTTCTGTTGTCTCACGGCTGCTCTCCGGGCAACATTTTAAAGTGAATCCGAACAGGCAAACAGGTGTGGATGGGCTCTCTAGGCACCGGGTCTAAGCCAGGCAGCTGCAGCAGCAGTTTAACCATGTGGCTGCATTCTCCTGCTCCTTACACCTCCCCTAGCTAAAGTGGGGTCACCCCCAGGTCTCCTTGTGGCATGCTGTGGCAGCTTGGGCCATCCGGAATAGCATCCTCCATGCACTGTGAAGGTGTGTGGCGGATGCTGTTTTGTTCTATCAAATAGCGTCCTCCAGGGGTTACCAGTTGGACAATGCACAACCAGCTGTGCATGTACACAGAGGGCATGCTGCTGGAATCACCCCCGTCTGGGAGGAGGAACAGGCCCCCGAGACAGGCACAGTGAGAACTGGTAGCAGGCTAGGGAGAAGTCTAGGATTCTAGGCAATCAGTGACTTTCCTGTTTGGATAGCGCGTTTGTGCCAGTTCCTCAGCCTTGGGCAGACTTCTTCTGGCCAGGGATCAGCCCCATTTTGGGCAGTGCAACCTTCCCTCCTGGCACCCTGCTAACCTGTCTCAACCCTGATGCAGAAACACAGGAGTGGGCAAGCCTTTTCCCATGACCTCTGCTGAGAGCTTGCATGGGCTGGGCAAGAGGGACAATGGGGGGGGAGGGTGGCTTTTAAAGCCGTGAGCTCTGCGCTACTGGGATGAGCCCATCACACTCCCTATGGCCTAGGCCTTCAGCCAGCCATCCTCAGAGGATAAGACCTTCCAGTCATGGCCAGCTTGAAGCTAACTGCTTGAGGGACTCTAGCTCAGACCCAAGCTCTTGAGCCATCAGGTCTCCTTGCAGACACGTGATTAATATACAGGACAGCCCTAAAAACCCAGGCTGCCGGGCCTGTGAAAACATCTAAGACACCTCGCCCCATGGGATGTCTGCCACTGATCCGAGAAGCTGTGAGGTGCTCACGGCCCCAGCGGCAGCCCATTCAGCGGCTGCCGTACTTTACACGAAGCAGAGCCAGACTCCCTGGGAGCACAGACTTGGCTGCACCCTACGTTCCCCGACTGCAGTGTAGAGGCTGGTGAGGCGGTGCCAGGTGGGCATGCTTGGTGTGTCACGCAGGCGTGAAGTGGACCAGTCACCTAAAAGTGGGTAGCGCTGCAAGTCAGCCGTCCGGCCCTACTCACACTGCACTGTACGCACACAGTTGAAAGCTTTGATGTGCTGGGCCAGACGCATCTCAGAATCTCCTTGCCTCGAGGGGCCTTTACTGATGCTACAGAGCTACAGACAAAACTGCCAATGAGAAAGGGCTTCTTTGGCTCATTGCGTCTTCTCCCCTCTGCTCCCCGTTTTTCCTTTCCCGGGGGCAGTTCTTGCATCGCCAGCTAGGCATCTGGCCCAGTATATTTCAGTACAGCCTTTTCTCCTGGGGATCAGAACGGAAGAGGCACTAACATGACCACAGGCAGCACGGCTCTCTGCAAGGTGCTGGCAGCTCTTGGAGTGAAGCAAATCAACCCCTCCCCCTACACACACACCAATGAGAGTCGAAGGTGCCTTCGAGGTTTTGTTTTGCCGGATCGGTCCCTGAGGGTTTGTCTGGACTAAGAAAAGCCACTAGACTAGGGCAATGACATCCGTGTGGTTACACCACTGCAACCTTCTAAAGAACAGACTCTGTATCCCGGGGTGTCACACAAGTGCACACCCCATGTTAGGCCATGGGAGGTAACACAAAACCCACTACAGACAGGGCAGGTATGCTAGCCAGCCTGGCCCTGCCCACACTCCGCCCCCAGAACGCCTACTCCGGGTGGAGATGTTGGGGCCAAGCATCCTCTGCCTGCCCCATGCTCTGGAGCTGTGGACGCTTGAGCCATGCACCGCCCCACCTTCTCGTGATGCTGGGGGCGGGGCTTAGGCAGAAGGGGCGGGGCTGGAGGCAGGGTTGTGGGCTTGCTTCCCCCAGCCCTACCTTCACCCACCGCCCATACCTAAATGATTTGCCTTTCCCTGCCCACGGCACGTGCCAGCCACATGACATCAGGGTTACAAGCTGTATCTTCAGAACCGTCAGCAGCTACAGGGCCACTGAGCTCGGAGAGCTGACTCCATGCTACTGCTCTCAAATGCAGACTCTCTGGACAAAGGCTCACTGTGCCGTGACTGAAGGTAGAACCAGCCTTCGAAAGGAGAGTTACGTATCGGATCTGGGGGCCTGCGAGATGAGACGTGCAAGGAGGAAATAGAGACTGAAGGGAGCTGGCCCCTGCCCTTTCTTGGTACCACTGGCAGGGCTATCGGATCAGGTTTGCAGACTTCAGGCTAACTCCTGCACACACCAGGAGTTACCTTCGATAACGGTAAGGCACTATTATGAAGAGTAACTCCCAGGGAAGTTCAGCCTGGCACGAGATCCTTTTAGGCTGGAGTGGAGCAACTTTCCAACCCATCCCTTTGTCTAAAGACCAATGGAGCCTGCACCATGGAACCCAGCTGCTCTGTGGCAAGGTCCCAACACAGCTTCTGTGTGCTTCCTAGAAATACGGCCCTCATTTCTAGCACCGCAGCTGGGGTTATCGAAAGCAGTCTTACTATCAAAACCACTCCAGCTAGTGAGTATTGTCACTAAACACAGCCTTCTGGGTTTGGGCTTTAGCCTACCAAATTGCAGAGGAAGTGTGCATGTGGGGAAGGGTACAGAATCCCCGTTAGGAGGAAGACTTAACAAGGATTGCTAACAAGAGCAGGTGGTGGTAGTGGGTTTTGAGACAAAAGTCTCTGCTCAATAGCATGTAACCCCCTAGGTCATGCCATGTGGTGCACTGGAGATGCTAGACAGTGGGAACATCTCATTCCCTAGAACCTGGCTATGATTTCAGCCAATGTTCCCTCTAATCTTTTTCATCTATGTGCGGAATAAATTTTTACATGCACTGAAGCATGTGCAAATGTGCACCACCGGTAGAAACAAAAATACCTATCTGTGAGTGCTCTGCTAATCAGCTGAGTGGAATGTGAATCTTTCCTGAGGGGTACAAGTACTTAGCTTACAGGAAGCATTGATTTCTTTCAGCCATTCTATCATAAGGGAATGATAAACTCGCAGAAAGATCTCTCTTGTAGCACCAGCCTGTCACGACAAGTGACGGGCTCAAGCGCAAAATGCACTAGATTACAGCCACTGCCTCTAATCTGCGTAACAGCCATGAAAGGTTCCCATCCCTTGTGTTCATAGCCTATGGCATTTAAGAAAAAAATCCTAATGCCTAGAGCACTGTAGCCTCTCTTCCTTCCTTTGTGTCTCACTCTGTGGAATAGGCCAATCTCAAAGAGATTCTAGATCTCGCGCCTCTTTTGCATCTCCGTGCGCCCAAGTCTGGTGCTGTTTTCCCAGGGACGGATGAGTTAAAACACTCATGGTGGTGGCTAGAACAGGCAGACTGAAGGGTTTGTCTACACTTGGATCAGAGGTGTGTGACTGCTGCACGTGCAGACACGCCAAGAGCTCGCTTTGATCCCGCTAGCTCAAACCGCAACGGCAGCAAAAACTGCGACATTACAGGCTGGCTGTTTGAGAACACCGCCAGGACCCTGGATGAGCATGCACAGCCCACGGTGCTGCAGTTGCCGTGTAGTTGTTATTCAATTTAGCTAGCCCAAAGCTAGCTCAGGGACGTTTCCAGGTGCCATAGTGACACCTCTGAACGCAGTACAGTGGGCAATGTGGCAAACCTCATCTTTACCACAGAGGCGTAACCTGCAGAGACTACAGCTCCCAGCATGTTATGCGCCTTCCTTCTAGCAGGAAGCCATTCGGAACAGCATGGCATGCTGGGATCTGTAGTTTTTTTCAGGTCTCAGCGGCGCACTAAAGAGGAGCATGATGGACTATTTTGCAGAGAATTCATCATGGACAAGTTTCCAATAGCCACAGGCAAAGCTAAAAAGGCTGCCTAATGAGGCAAAAGCACCTTAAACACCTCACTGCTGCCATGAGGAGCTAGTGGAAATGGCTCAACAGGGTTGAGCGTGAGTTGTTAATCTAATGGAATTGCACAGAACCGTGAAATCGGGGAGAAATTGTGGGCACGGTGCCCTGGGCTGCAGAGGCAATCCAGCTCGGTAACAACGAGGCAGGAGGAGGAGTCAGACCGGGGCTTGGGAAACGCTAAAGCCAGTGAATAAGAAGGGAGGAAGAGCCGTTTTGTCTACACCCTGACTGGAAGCCGGCACGTTTCCCCGGCTTATATGCACGTCGAACCTGGGAGCGTGCTGCATTAGCTGCAGCCCAGAGCACCTGTCCCTTTGACGGAAGGCTTACGGGCTCATCGTAAAACCAAAGGGGGAAAAAAACCCCAAAAAGAGAGAGAATTAATCGCCTCCCTCCTCCTCCTCCCCCCGTCACGTGGCCGGGCACTTCCTGCAGGGCAGAGCAGTCCGTGCGCCTGCGGGCTTAGTTGTTCGCATTGACCCGCCCGGCGGGGAAGAGGGGCGGGGGCGGCGGTAGGTGCGGAGGCGGGGGCAAAGGGTGGAGCAGAGGCAGAGGGAGGGCGTGGGAGTGCTGCGCCGCGTGAGCGCCCTGGGGAGTGGCGAGGCTGCCGCCGTTGTTGGTGGTGTCCGAAGCCAGGGGGTTGCTGACCCGGAAGCACTTCTCCTTGTGGGCCTTGAGCATGTTGGAGAAGCGGAAGCGCTGGCCGCACACGTCGCAGGGGTAGGGCTTTTCTCCCGTGTGGGTCCGGCGGTGGCGCTTCATGTTGGGGCGGCTGGTGAAGCTCTTGCCGCAGATCTCGCAGATGTAGGGCTTCTCGCCTGGGGGACGAGGGGACGGCCGGTTTAGGGACTCTACGTGGGGGTGCCCCTCTCCCCCTCAATGAAGGGCCTGGCTCTCCCCACTCACAGCCTCCCGAGCCCTTCGGAGCCATTCCCAGCTCACCCACACAGTCCAGAGTGGGGAACTCGCTTCCCGGCTAGAAGGTGAGTTCCCTACCTCCAGAGTGACCCACCCAGAGCCAGATCCGCACTGGGCCTGCTCACGATCCCCAGCCCTTTGCCGGAGCAGCAGGGCTGCACGGGGATCTCAGCAGCTATCGCTCCTAGCAGGGGAGCCGACAGCCACGCCGGGCCCCTGAGGAAGGGGTGTGTCGGGGAAGAAGGAGCTTGGCTCTGCACTGCCGGAAGGGGCAGGGCTGGGGCAACCAGGCCTCAGCACCACCCACTCCCCAGCTTAAGGCCACTCAGAGCATCCTACGTGGCGCTCCAGTCATGATTTACGGGGCCCGGGGTTGCCGTGGTAGCGGTGGTGTCAGCTGGTCCTTTAGAATCACCAGGATCCAGGGCGATTTCCTACCACCTTTTCCCCCCGCCCCCTCTGTTGTCGGGCCTGGCTCCTAGGCATTGCTAATGCTCCCATCGCATTACTATCCAGGTGCCAGACCCTGCCCCCACAGGCCGGAATGGGGAGCGACGGGGAGCGGCAGCAGAGAGATTCTGTGCACCACGTCCCCTGTGGCTCTTACAGGAGGCAGCAGCTAACGCAGGCTACCCCCGGGGACTCTAATGCTGGGGGAGGGGGCCGCTGGGCGGGAGGGGAGTTCTCACCCGTGTGCGTTTTCATGTGCTCATCGAAATACTGTTTCATGTTGAAGTCCTTCCCACACCACTGGCACATGAACTGCTTGTGTCCGATGTGGATGCTCATGTGAGAGCGCAGCTGGTACTTGTACTGGAACCGCTCGTTGCAGTTCTGAAACAGAGAGGCCGAAGTGAGAGACGAAGGCAAGCGGCCCCCAGAGCAGGCGTGGGGTTGTT
Source organism: Pelodiscus sinensis (assembly GCF_049634645.1). Classification (NCBI taxonomy): domain Eukaryota; kingdom Metazoa; phylum Chordata; order Testudines; family Trionychidae; genus Pelodiscus; species Pelodiscus sinensis. The sequence goes on along the minus strand of NC_134712.1, from coordinate 251,290,598 downwards.
TTCGGCCGCAGCAGAAGAAGTGGGCTTATTTTCGACTGAGCTCGTTCAGGCTCAGTCATAGGTAGTAATCTCCATTTTATAGGGGGGGAAAGTGAGGCTCTGAGATCTTAAGAAGAGACATGCCCAAGGTTCACAAGGAGTCAGTGGCAGAAAATGGACTCTTAGATAAGAAGCAAATGTTATCACAAGACATTTCAAATAACTAGGGTTATTATTAGGGGCCAGACTCAATTCTTATTAAGCCCTTACTCTGGTTTTATTAAGATCTCTCCTAAAGACTGTAGGATTGACAGCTCAAATAATAACCCTGCCATGCAGATTACACTAAATCCTGAAAGCTTCCCAGAAGGAATCCCTCTTGGGCTGAGCTCAAAGCTTGTTTAATTTGGGAGAAACTGATTTTATCTTCAGATAACAGCTGTGGTCTGCCAGGCACCCTGTGGAACACTGAAATGCACACCAAATCTTTCCTTACCAAGGGGTAACTAAAGCAGTGGTTCTCAACCAGAGATAGGCATGCCCTGGGGGTACACAGAGATCTTCCGGTAGGCACAACAAAATCCCCAAATATTTGCCTAGGTTTACAACAGGCTACATAAAGAGCACTAGTGAAGTCAGTACAAACTAATATTTCATACAATGACTTATTTATATTGCTCTCTATACAAGTTGAACCGCTCTAGCCCGGCCCCTCCGGACCTCACTGGTGCCAAACTAGAGAATTTGCTGAACCACGGGAGATCAACATTGTCTAGCAGCATTACCAACACTTCCACTGCTGACTGGGCTCTGAGAAGAAATTTAGGGATAAATTAGAGCTAAATAACAGCACAGAACACTGAGAGCCGGGACTGGTGACTAAATAAACTTCAGGGGACTATGGGAAACTTGGCCACACCGATGATAAGCAGACTTCTGGCTAACCAAAATCATGCCGGACCATAGATGTTGTTGGACCAGAAAGTGCCAGACTAGAGAGATTCAACCTGCACTATACACTGGTGTGCAAGTACAAGGTTTATATTCCAATCAACTTATTTTATACTTATATGGCAGAATGAGAAAGGTAGCAATTTGTCAGTAGCAGTATGTTGGGACACTTTTGTATTTTTCTGTCTGATTTTTATAAGAAAGTCCTTTTTAAGTGAAGCGAAACTTGGGGTACACAAGACAAATCTGACTTCTGAAAGGGGGACAGTGGTCTGGAAAGGGTGAGAACTAAAACACAGAAGGCCCAAACCTCAGCTGGTATAAATCACTTTAGCTCCACTGATGTTAATTTACACCAGCTGAGGATCTGAACCAGTGAGTTTAGAGGACTCATCCAAAGCACATCAGAGCCAGGGAAAGAACCCAGTGCTCTTAATTCCCAGCCCTTTAGGTAACCACTAGAGTATGTTGCTTTACACAAAGCCCGAACACAGCTTGACAAACAACAATCCACAGATACAGCAATCACCAGGGCATCAGCTAAGCTACAGAAACAAGGCTAATAAAAGTAGCGGCTTTTGCTCTCAAATACAGTGGCCTCTGCCCAATGAGCTACCGCCAAAGAGCTGCTAAGCTGGTAAGTTTATAATAGTCCAGCTCTTCGGGGATGCCCTCCTGGGGGCAGGAGGGGTCATACCCTCCATGGGGAGACACACCCACACTTGCTCTCAGAGTGCACGTATGTATTCACAGGGCTTGACCCTCCTGCCGTTCGTGCTGCCACGGATATACGTCCGATTTTGATGGGCTAGCTCTGTTAGAGCCAGCATAGGGATGTCTACTAAAAGGGAGAGATGTTCAAATGAGTTTATTCAAGTAAATGTGTAACTGCTGAAAATTTGGGGAGTGCACATGGGGAGTGCTTTTAAGCCGGCTCCCCATGAGCACTGGCTCCTGCCTGCTCCCCCTCCAGTGCCGCTGCCTCTGTATCAGAGGCAGCATCGTGAGTGTGTGTGGGGGGGGAGGCGGGAGGTAGGTCCTGCGTGTAACTGTGCACATTAAAGTCCCTAAACCAGCTTGCGGCTTTTCTCCCTGAAACACAGGAATTGCCACCACGCTGGATCCAACTCTCGGTCCGTCTAGTCCAGTGTCCTGTCTCCAGCAGTGATCAGCTGCTGCAGAGGGGAGCTCAGGTTGGCACTTTATAGAATAACTTGCCCCCGGGAAAGTTTCTTCCTGATTTTGTAAGCAAGTAGCTTTTAAGTGAAGTGACACTTGGGGAATGCAAGTCAAATCAGGTTGGCTCAAGCCCTTAATTTGCTCCACAGGACACTGAGTGAAAGCTCCCAGAAATAACAGGGCTGTGAGTAAGATGTAGTACTGAGAACTAGCACTCCTGGGTTCCTTCCCCAGCCTGGCTAGTTACTCAGGAGAAGTCAGAACCTCTCAGACCTCAGTTTCCTTGCCTGTAAAATAAGCATAGTACGAACGTGTCAAGTCTGCTGCACGCTACGGCTACTGATGGCAAGAGAAGCCATCCACAGAAACCATGAGGGCATAGAGCTCTCCCCCAGAAGCACAGCTTACCTGGCCTAGAACAGGGCAGAAAATAATGTTTGATGGTGGGGACACGCCAAGGCTACGTCTAGACTGGCATGATTTTCCACAAATGTTTTTAACGGAAAAGTTTTCCGTTAGAAGCATTTGCGGAAAAGAGCGTCTAGATTGGCACGGACGCTTTTCTGCAAAAGCACTTTTTGTGGAAAAGCGTCCGTGCCAATCTCGACGCGCTTTTCCGCAAAAAAGCCCTGATTGCCATTTTCACGATCGGGGCTTTTTTGTGCAAAACAAATCTGAGCTGTCTACACTGGCCCTTTGGCGCAAAAGCTTGGCGCAAAAGGACTTTTGCCCGAACGGGAGCAGCATAGCATTTCCGCAAGAAGCACTGATTTCAGACAGTAGGAAGTCAGTATTCTTGTGGAAATTCAAGCGGCCAGTGTAGTCAGCTGGCAAGTTTTTGCGGAAAAGCAGCCACTTTTCCGGAAAAACTGGTCAGTCTAGACACATCCCAAGATTTTGGCAAGTGGTCAAGGGCTACACATTTCTATGAAGGGGTACAGGGTCTGGAATGGAGGTTGGGTGCAGAAGGAAGCTTAGAATAGAGGACTGGGTTGCAGGAGACGGTGTGGGGTCTGAGAGGGAGTTTGGGTGAAGGAGGGGGTTGTGACCTGGGGCAGTGGCTTGGGGTATAGGGTCCGGGGGGGTGGGGAGGATTCTGGCCTGGGTATGACGGTAGGAGGGAGGGTGCAGCGTCTGGGAGGGAGTTATGACTTGGGGGAGATGGGGAGCGGGGATGCAGAGGGTTAGAATGGTGACCTGGGGCAGCGAGTTGGGAGGAAGGAGGGGATGAGGTGGCAGAGGGAGGCACAGGCCAAGAGGTGTTTACCTAAGTGGCTCCCAGCCAGCAGCCCTGCAGGACCGAGGCAGGCTCCCTGCCTGCCACAGCCCCCGGGCTGCTCAAAATGGCTGTCTGTTCCCTGTGATTCTCTGCTTTGGGTGCTGGAGGGAGGCTTTATGCAGTACCCCCGCCCCCAGAAAAATCTCTAAGGACCCATTGGTCAGTTTCTGTGAAACCTCCCCCTCCCCTTGGCACCTGGAGCAGAGAGCAACAGTTAGCGGCCAGCTGCTTAAAGCGGCATGGGGCTCCTTTGAAGCAGTTGGCAGCTCTCTGCCTGACGGTCTCGGCAGGGTGGCCCACGGGCTGGACCCAACTCGTGGGCTATATCTTGCTCCCCCACCGTTGGCCTAGAAGGAGATTGTTGGCTACTCAAATTATATTCAGAGAGGGCAGTGAAGAGCACTCACACGAGTAACGGGCAAAATCCACGTGCCGCAGAAAACCAAAGTTTGCATTTTTAGAGACGCTGGGGCGGGACGAGCTGTCAGCCCCGGGTTGTCAGCCCCAGGCGGCAGGCTCCTGCTGTTGGATTTCATTTTAATCACGGAACAATGAGGATTCTTATGGGTTGTTTTTAAAATTAGAGGGGCAGGCTCCATCACGACAAACTAGGATCCCTGGTGATGACTTGCTGGTTCATTTGGTATTATCTCCTTCCCAGGGGCCTTTTGAAAGGCTGAGGTAGTGTTTGTGAAGCATAGGGCAAGGCCCGGATGACAGAAAGATGCTCTGGGTTGCAAGAAATGGAAGAGATTAGCACAAAAGGGTTATGATGCAAAAGGGCTAGTGGTGGAACCTGTGAGTGTGCTAATTATAGACTGGAAATCCTAGACAGAAAGCAAGTGACTCGCCATGATCAGGGCGTAGGGGACGGGAGCTTTTTAGGGGTGGAAGCGTCCGCAGAATTTCTTCCCTTACCTCACATTTAAAAGGCTTTTCCCCCGAGTGCTGAAGAGAATGGACTTTCAGGGACATGCTCCGTTTGAACGACTTCCCACACGTCTCGCACGTGAACGGCATATCCTTGGTGTGCGCTGCAAATGAAGACAAAAAAAGGCAGTAAGACTCGACAGAGGAAGTGATGGCACGTGCCATAACTGCAAGAACGCCTCTGGGCTCCCTCCGGACGGAGCCCATCTCTGGCATGCCGAAGCCCGCGGATCCAGACGTCACACGTCAGGGCGCTGCAAGGCGAATGAACGAAAGGCGGTGCTCCTTAACGTCGGTGTTAGATTAATGGCTGAGTGTGGGAAAGACGGGGCAAATGGGATGGAGTGATTTTAAAAAGCAGCGACTACTTTTCCGAAATAACACCAACACCTTCTGCCACTCATGGGCTGCGCTCTCCAGCCGCCACGGCAGTCCCTGACCTTTTGTATTTATCACCCTCTCTTTTAATATTTATAGAACACAAAAAAAATGTGCTGTCTCCTAGTTACTGCTCTTTATTAAAGAGACACAAAATAACAGTTGGTGTCCTTGCTGTCTGCCAATGAAATCCAGGGCAAACTGGCTCAGCAAAGAGAGGTTTTTTTCCTAGCCACCAGCCCTGAAAAAACAGCCTGGAATCAGAGAGTCCAGTTTATAGAATCACAGAATCCGAGGGCTGGAAGAGACCTCAGGAGTCGTCCAGTTCAACCCCCTGCTAAAAGCAGGACCAACCCCAATTCAATCACCCCAGCCAGGGCTTTGTCAAGCTGGGCCTTAAAACCCTCTAACTGTGGAGATTCCACCGTCTCCCTAGGTAACTCATTCCAGTGCTTCCCCACCCTCCTAGGGAAATAGTTCATTGCTCCTCGTTTTGTCATCTGCCCCCACTGAGAACTGCCTCTCTCCATCCTCTTTGGAAACCCCCTTCAGGGAGTTGAAGGCTGCTCTCAAATCCCCCCCACTCTTCTCTTCTGCAGACTAAATAATCCCAAATCCCTCAGCCTCTCCTTGTAACCCATCTGCTCCAGCCCCCTCATCATTTCTGTTGCCCTCTGATGGACACTCTGCAGTTGAATAGTGATAGAGATGCAGTAATGTTAGTCTGGTCTAGCTGAAACAAAAGACAGGACTATGAAGCACTTTAAAGACTAACAAGATGGTTTATTAGGGGATGAGCTTTCGTGGGCCAGACCTACTTCCTCAGATCAGTTTGTAAAAGAAAATGGGCACGACCATATATACCAAAGTGATACAATCAAAAAAAAGTGAACACATATAAAATTGACAAATCAGATTTTACAACAGGGGAAGGTTAGTGTCTGTGAGGTAATGATATTAGGGGTGATAATTGGGGAAGCTATCTTTGTAACGGGTGAGATAATTAGCATCTTTGTTAAGACCCATACATAAAGGCTACGTCTACACTGGCCCCTTCTTCGGAAGAGGCATGCTAATTTCGAACTTTGGAATAGGGAAATCTGCGGGGGGATTTAAATATCCCCCGCGGGATTTAAATAAACATGGCTGTCGCTTTTTTTCCAGCTTGGGGAAAAGCCGGAAAAGAGTGTCCAGACTGGCGCGATCCTCCGGAATAAAGCCCTTTTCCGGAGGATCTCTTATTCCTACTTTAACCAGACTGACCATTCTCTCAATGACCTTAAAACATGCATATTGCTTCAAAGTGATTTTAACTCCAGACTTCAAAGGGAAGCCTCAGAACTGTCATTCATGCTTAAATTTGACACTTTATGTATGGGTCTTAACAAAGATGCTAATTATCTCACCCGTTACAAAGATAGCTTCCCCAATTATCACCCCTAATATCATTACCTCACAGACACTAACCTTCCCCTGTTCTAAAATCTGATTTGTCAATTTTATATGTGTTCACTTTTTTTTTGATTGTATCACTTTGGTATATATGGTCGTGCCAATTTTCTTCCACAAATTGATCCGAGGAAGTGGGTCTGGCCCACGAAAGCTCATCCCCTAATAAACCATCTTGTTAGTCTTTAAAGTGCTGCATAGTCCTGTCTTTTGATTCTCCAGTTGGGCTCTTTCCTTCTTATGCATATAATTAGCAGGCCAAATGTTGCCAGTTCTTACTCCTTTCAAAGCCCAATGTTCTCAGTGATTGACGAGCAGCCTTTGACCATGTAACTTAATTAACAGTCCCAATGATCAAGCAAAAAGAGGAAGAGACTCTAGCCCACTCTCCCACAGCTGTGTTGACTCTGCAGGGCTAACAGGCACTGAAAACTCATCCTGCCTCAATTTACTCTGACTCAGATGCATTGAGAAGGGTTGTTTTGACACAGTCACTTTTCTGAGCAGACCCGCCACTTAAGCTTTGCCATAAGCCACCTGCGACCTGGGAGAGATACACACCCAGGGGGGTAAGGAGAAGATTGTGTTTTATGTTTAAACCATGAAAACTGAAAAAGCCATTTTTCTGAGATGGGCTGAACAGTAACAAGCTGCAGATTATTCATAGCACTTTGCGCCAATGCAGGCAACGTGTATGTGCGTATTCTTGGCTTGTTGAGTTGGTTTCCTGCGGAATATGAAATCACCCGAGGATGATTTATGCACAATCTCAAGGCTGGCCTTGCAGATGTTCATCCTCACCTCCTGAGGCACTACAAGAGTAACTGTTTTTACCCATGTTCTGGAGGCTGGGAGGCAAAGCAGAACTTCTGATATAAAAGATTGAAGTTCAAGGCTTCCTTTTGATGCAGCTAAAAGGACAGGATCTTTGGCCTAGGGAAGCCCCAAACCTACCTCCCCTTGCATGTGGAACATGGGCAATTCCTGGTGTGTTTGGAGAGTGTTTCAATCCTTTTATTGTTCTGCGTATGTTTTCTTGGTCATGCTTTTGCCCTGAGAATCACTGTACTTTAGTTTAGTTAAAAAAAACCAACACAACAAACACACACAAACACACCAACAAATGCTGTCATTGTGTTCAGAAAGAAGCAAAAGAGCAGGGCGGTAGGTGTTTTCAAATCCACTGGAGATCTGATAGTATATGGCAGAGCCTGTGAAGCCATAAACCTCCGGGCAGAAGAGAATGGGGCAAAGCAGAAGAGAATGGAACAGGCTATGGCTGGAGGCCAGACACCAGAAATGCATCTCAGAGGGATGATACAGATGCAATGATCCTGAAAGTTTGACAACCTGCATTCAAATACTACGTGAATTAGGGGCAACTGGAGTGGTCAGCTGCCATGTGCCAATGGTAAAGATTCACTCCCCGAAAAATCACGGAGGGGATCCTCAAGGAACCCATTTTGAAGCACTTGAAAGAGAAGAAAGTGATCAGGAATTATCAACATTGATTTGCCAAGGGCAAGCCATGCCTGACCAATCTGATTGCCTTCTGTGACGAGGTAACTGGCTCTGTGGACATGGGGAAGTCAGTGGATGTGAAATATCTTGACTTTAGCAAAGCTTTTCATATGGTCTCCCACATAATTCTTGCCAGCAAGTTAAGCAAGTATGGATTGGATAAATGCACTGTAAGGTGGCCGAAAGCTTGCTAGATTGTCGGGTTCAACAGGTAGTGACCAATGACTCAATGTCTGGTTGGTGGTCGGTTTCTAGCGGAGTGCCCCAAGGATCGGTTTTAGGGCCGGTTTTGTTCAACATCTTTATTAATGACCTGGATGAGGGGATGGATTGCACCCTCAGCAAGTTTGCAGATGACACTAAGCTAGGGGGAGAAGTAGACAAATTGGAGGGTAGGGACAGGATCCAGAGTGATCTAGACAAATTGGAGGATTGGGCCAGAAGAAATCTCATGGGATTCAACAAGGAGAAGTGCAGAGTCCTCCACTTGAGATGGAAGGATCCCAAGCAGTGTTACAGGCTGGGGACCGAATGGTTAAGTAGCAGTTCATCAGAAAAGGACCTAGGGATTACAGTGGATGAGAAGCTGGATATGAGTCAATATGCCATTAGCCAAGAAGGCTAACAGCATATTAGGGTGCATTAGGAGGAGCATTGCCAGCAGATCTAGAGAAGAGATTATTCCCCTTTATTCAGCACTGGTGTGGCCATATCTGGAGTATTGCATCCAATTCTGGGGCCCACATTACAGAAAGGATGTGGACGCATTAGAGAGGGTCCAGCGGAGGGAAACAAAAATGATTAGAGGACTGGAGCACATGACTTCATGACTTATGAGGAGAGGCTGAGGGATTTGGACTTGTTTAGTCTGCGGAAGAGAAGAGGGAGGGGGGATTTGAGAGCAGCCTTCAACTTCCTGGAGGGAGGTTCCAAAGAGGATGGAGAGAGGCTGTTCTCAGTAGTGACGGATGGCAGATCAAGGAGCAATGGTCTCAAGTTGCAGTGGGGGAGGTTTAGGCTGGATATTAGGAAAAGCTATTTCTCTAGGAGGGGGGTGAAGCACTGGGATGGGTTCCCTAGGGAGGGGGTGGAATCCTGGCTTGACAAAGTCCTGGCTGGGATGGTTTAGTTGGGATTGGTCCAGCAGGGGTTTGTTCTTGACTCCTGAGGTCTCTTCCAGCCCTAGGATTCTAAGATTTTATGCTAACACTAAACTAGGAAATGTATTAGTACAAGGAAAGCAGCATTGTCTCTGAAGCGCCCATCTTCCATCTCCTCCATAGACTAGTTCCAGAGAACACACACGTTTCATTTAGGACAGCGTGAAAATTTCTGACCAATTTCCCCCCGCACCCCAGCAAAAAAAAATGCAGACTTGGCAACACCCAAATGTTTCACAAATTCACAAGTCTGCTTCCCTGAATGACTCACGTTAAAAGAATTCAGAAAAATTAAACCATTTCATGTATACATTTTTTAAACAAACCACAATTTTTTGGATTGAAACTAATTTTATTTAAAATGTCAAAAAACTTTTAAAATGATCAGAATTGAAAAGATTTGATTTTGTCTAACAAAACATTTGATTCAACTGGAAACTGCCAACTAACTGAAAAAACCAGTTATTTGCCCAGTTCTAATTTCAGTGCTTTAAGAGATACGTGGGAAACTTCTTCAGAGCAGTCTAGGGGTAAACTGCATCTCTATTAAGTGTGATTTCCCCTCCCCCGCTAACCCCAGCACAAACACCCATACACTCACCAACCATGTGTTTCCGCACGTGCGCCATGGTGTAGAATTTCTTCTCGCAAATTTCACAAGAGAACTTCTTTTCCGCGTAGCCATGGACGATTTTATTGTGTTCGTGGAGAGACCAGAGCTTCTTAAATGCTTTCCCGCATGTCACACACTGCAAGGAGAGAGAGCACTAAGATGGGGCTGAAATATGCAGGAGGGGGAAACAGTCAGAAAAGGGCAATGAAAATGATGAGGGGTTTGAAACAGGTCCCATATGAAGAGAGATTAAAAAGACGTAAACTTTGCAGCTTAGAAAAAGAGGAGACTAAGCGGGTATAGAATAAAGGTCTGTAAAATCACTACTGGTGTGGACAAAGTGAATAAGGAAAAGTTATTTACTTATTCCCACAATATAGGAACTAGGATTTAAACCAAACTAAAGGAAGTTTTTCTTCATGCAATGCACAGTCAACCTGTAGAACCCCTTGCTAGGGGACATGGTAAAGACCAGGACTTTAACAGGGTTCAAAAAAGAGCTAGATAGATTCATGGAGGTTAGGTCCATCAACGGCTATTAGCCAGCATGGGTAGTAATGGTGTCCCTAGCCTCTGTTTGTCTGGACATGGATGACAGGAGAGGCATCATGTGATGATTACCTGTTCTATTTACTCCCTCTGGGGCACCTGGCTTTGGGCACTGTGGGCAGACAGGAAACTGGGCTGGATGGATCTTTGGTCTGACCCAGTCTGGTCGTTCTTATGTGTCCATCTTACAAAATTCAACATCACATCATGGGACAAACTGTTGCCTTACAGTGGGTGGGGGCAGAATTCTTCCATTCTGTGCCCTGCTAACCATCACAGCTCTCAAATGCAGCATGATACAAGGTCAGCTGTGCCACGAAAGAGAAGGAGAGCAGGCACAGAAGAGCAACACCTCATCCCAGCCCTTTTGCACCAGCCTACGCAACTGGCCAGCCACATTTTTCTAGCAGAGCAGGTCAGGAAAAGGGATCACCCTGCGCCTTGACATTGACGACAAAAATAGTTTCTTGAAGTTTTCTCCCGGAACATTGCGACCTTTAACCCAAAAAGGATTCGTTCCGCTTTGGAGGAATATCCAATCTGAGCTCTTGCTACATTTCAAAAGCAGAAGTCCAGTGGGAGCAGGGAGTGAGTGGGGGACTCAAGCGATCCCCTGCTGGCCCCATGCTCCCTACTTTTGAAATGTACAAATGTAGAAGAGCCTAACCTTAAGCGCCCGCTCTTGTATGTTCCAAAAGCTGGGAGCGAAGGGCCAGTGGGGGACTGCTTGAGCTTCCGTCTTTGAAACGTACCAAGAGCCGGCAGGGCTCTTGCTACATTAGAAAGGCGGAGGTGCCCTTATCAACTAATTAAATAGGTGATGCAAATTGCATCAGCTATTCGGTTAGTTAATTAATCTAAATTTAACATCCTTAATCTGACCAGGAGACCAGGCTGAACCCCCTGCTCATGTAAAAACAGCCATGGGATGGTTAGCGCTCCCTCAGGCACTGTTTTGTGTCACATGCAGACGGGGGGCCTTCTCAGCACACTGCCCCCTACTGCCAGCCTGGGGCGCTGGCTCAGAACCAGCCTCCGAGGGAAAAGAGCCCCACTGGCGTAGCGTAGGGAGGAGTTATAGTAAGATGTATGTGGGTACACGTACTTGACTGGAGGGCGATATCGGGGCATCTATGGATTGGTTCCCAACATAGAAGAAGAGGCAAATCTTGCGGTTAGGTACCAGGAAACATGCTCTCTTCAATTTAGGGATGTTAAATATCGAGTAATTGACCAATCGAACAGTCGATGCATTTTGCATTGAGTATTTTATTAGTCAATAGGGCGCCTCCGCCTTTGAAGTGTAGCAACAACCCTAGGGACTGCTAAGGAATCGCTGACTTGGGATGGTGTCATATCCCCGTGTCCTAAACACGTCTTTACCGGGAAGGAATTAGGCTGTGTCTAGACTGGCATGATTTTGCGCAAATACTTTTAACGGAAAAGTTCTTCCGTTAAAAGTATTTGCGCAAGAGAGAGTCTATACTGGCATGTGCCTTTGCGCAAAAGATTTGCTTTTGCGCAAAAGCATCCGTGCCCAGTGTAGACACTCTCTTGCACAAGAAAGATCTGATGGCCATTTTAGCCATCGGGCTTTCTTGCGCAAGAAATTAACCTGTCTGTCTACATTGGCCTTCTTGCGCAAGAATACTTGCGCAAGAGGGCTTATCCCTGAGCGGGAGCATAGGAGTATTTGCGCAAGAACCACTGATTTTGTACAGTACAAAGTCAGTATTCTTGCGCAGATACTCGCAGCCAGTATAGATGCAGCCCTGGAGACAGAAGAGAGCTGCTTGCTAGAATCGGCAGTAAAGCACATGGCATGTCCCTTCACTGTACTTACCCAGCAGCAATGAGACCCGAGGACACAGCTCCCCTTCACATTTCATAGGCAGCGTTAACGTTCATTGGCCTCCCCAGAGCCTCTCCTTGGGCTAATTCCCACCCCATCCCTACGTTTGGACCGGTCCCATTTGGATTCCAGGCCCATTTAAACAAGCACAGCTCAAAGCAGGGACAGAGCTGCAGGGATTAACGGCGCTTTGTTTCTCCCTGTGTCTGCTCAAGATGCTTCCATGGCCTTGGACAGGTGACACCAGAAGCTAAGTAGGGCTGGACGTGATCAGCAGATGGATGGGAAACCTCCAAGGTGGAGACTGCTGAAGGTGCTGACTCACCAAGGTGCTGAATCAAAACCTTGGCATAGGTTTACTGCATGCTGTCACTAGGATTGAGCTTGTAAAATCAAACACACCTGGTCCCTGAAAACCCTGTGGCACCAAAGGGTTAAACCTAAGATCCTGGCTTACCTCCAGTTTGGGCCATTTTGTTGTGTCAATCCCAGTTTATCTGTACTCTCTGTGTGGAGGAAGAGCTGTTCTCCCTCTCCTGCCTAACTTGGCTAGCTGATGTCCAGCCAGGCTAGGCAGCAAGTGTGCAAAGCATCGTGGGATCCATTCAGGGTTGGCATCAGATCCGCCTGCCACTTCAGTTCCCCCTCACCTCTCCCAGTGTCTTCAACAGGCCTACATGCCACCGGAGTGCTTTCACACCCCACGTTCTGGCCACACCACCTAGCTCAGCCCTTCTGGAGAACAAGCTTTCCTTCCCCCGTGTTAGCTAGCGCTTTCTGCGCTCCAAGCGCACTACTGCTGATTTCAGGCTGGGCTTGCTCAGTGCTTCAGCAAGCCATGACCCTGCTGTCTGAAGTTGAACCATCCAGAGAGAAAGAACAAAGGAACACACAATAGCCTCCTGGGGAAAGCCTGGATTAAGTGATTTTCCCAGCATCACACAGTAACTCAGTTGCAGAGGCAGGGACCAATTCCAATGCTTTAGAGCAGCATTTAACTGCCTTAGCCACGAGACCCTCCTTTCTCTCCCTGCAGTCTCATGCCTTGTTCACGCCACACCTTCCAGCTTCTGGCTGCCCCTCGAGAACAGCCTCCTTAGCTACACAATTCCCAGCTATGCTCTAAGCACCGTCCAGAACGTTCGTATTACTCAGAAAGCCATTTTTTGTTGAAAAATGTATCATCTGGGTGTTTTCAACCAGCCCTATCCTCAAACCCCTTCCTGTTAGACACTTGTACTTTCCCCACGCATGCACAATGTCTCAGTGTGCTTCAAATTCCACAGCGCTACTCCCCTCAATGCGCAGATCAAAGAATGGCACATCTCACCGCTGTCCAACCTGGACCCTGACCTTTGGTTGAAGTTCAACACTCAAAACTTAGGAAACGCCAGAACTTTACTTATGTTCTCTTGTGCATATGGCTTATGACACAATTTTTAATTACAGGGTCACCTAACTTTTCTTCCAGGTTACACAAATTTGTTCAAAATTACTTCTTTTGCCACAAGATGCAGACTGAACAATGGAGGAGAAATCCAAATGTTGAATTATTATTCAGTGAGCACCATCCATTCATTGTATGCCCTGAATGAGACAGCGGTCCTGTGGGAAAAAACAATCTGTATCTGATCATCTAAAAAGATTGTTCCATAGTACATACAAAAGCAAGGGGTTAAATTAAGGTTGTGCTGGCAACCTTAATTCTCAGAGGGGTAGCCGTGTTAGTCTGAAACTTTAAAAACAAATCGTCCTGTGGCACCTTAGGGTACATCTAGATTATATGCCTCTGACGACAGAGGCATGTAAAATAGGCTACCCGACATAGTCAATGAAGCCGGGATTTAAATATCCCCAGCTTCATTCAAATAAAAATGGCCGCCGCATTGTGCCAGCTCAGCTGATTGTCGGCACAGCATGCGAGTTAAGATGCGGATCGGTCAACAAGGGAATCCCTGCTTCATTGACTATGCCGGGTAGTCTAATTTACATGCCTCTGTCGGTAGAGGCGTGTAGTCTAGACATGCCCTTAGAGACTAACAAAGATACAGAGTGTCATGAGCTTTTGTGGGTAAAACCCACTTCATCAGATCATCATGATGATACTATATATTTTTGTTAGTCTCTATGGCAGGGGTTGGCAACCTATGGCTCCCGTCCCGAGCCAAATATGATGGCTCTCTAGGGAACTAGATATGGCTATTCTGGAGCTCCAGCTCAGCCACCTCTTTCTCCCCCGGCAGCAGGGAGCCCTCGCAAAACTCGAATACCAGTGCAGCTTCCTGTGGGGAGGGGCAGGGGGAAGCCCTGAGGCTAAACATGGCTTGGCGTGGCAGCGTTTTCCTTCCCCCTGCATGGGGAAAACCAGGAACCAAAGATGACTCCTTGCGCACTGACATTTCCATCCCACAGGACATACATCCTGCAGCCCCCCCCGCCAGCCCTTCCCCGAAGCTTCCAGGGAATGGGAGCAGCAGGAGGCATGTTACACAGCGCCTGCCATGCAGAGAAAAACCAAATAAGTGCCCCTCCATGCCCTGACCCCCTTCCCTTCCCACTGCCCAAAATCCCCCCCAACTCCCTGGCCAAAATCCCTCCTGCCCTCTGCTCCCTGGCCAACATCCCCTCCGCTCCCAGACCAGACACCCCCTGCTCCCAGCTAGACATCCCCTGGCCCCCAGGCCAGACACCCCCTCCTCCCAGGCCAACATTCTCCTTGCCCTCTGGCCAAAATCCCCCCTGCTCCCAACCCCCTGGCCAGACACACTCTTCCCCCAGCCTCCTGGCCAACATCCCCCCTGCCCTCCGCCCCCTGGCCTGACACCCCCTGCCCCGACAGCAAGTCCCCAGCCCGCTCCTGCCTCCTGGCCAGGCAGCTTGCCCCCTGGCCAGACCTTGTACCCTCACCCCCTCCTACATTGCACCTGCTGCTCAGATCCTGAACTCCCATCCCTATCCCATTCACTGGTATCCCTGTCCCGCATACTGAATGCCTCATTTTTAGCCCCAATCCAGAGGCTGGGGGACCCACAAAATCCACTAACCCTGGAACCCCAGAAGAGTAAATCTGGCCTGAGGCCTTGAACCTCAGTCCTCCCTGCTCCTCTACCCACTATGGGGCTGGTGCACCAGGGGAGTGAGGTGTTTCAGTTGGGGTCACATCAGTGAGGGTTGGGGGGTTTTGGAGGGTTTTTTTAAATGTTTGCTTCTTACTTGTGTGATCCCCGACTGATTTTTCTGTGGGGGTCAGTGGCTCCCAACCCAAAAAAGGTTTCCCACTCCTGCCATAAATAAAGACAACGTTGAAACCTTTCGCGTTGGACATCATATTTTACTTTATTTAAAAATGAAGCCTGGCCAACAAGCCCCCAATTGGGGCCCAGCCCCATCTGGCTGCAATGTCATAATACTCCTGCACACACCCCCTTCCCTGACACCAACCCTGAGCCCATCATACATCTGAACCCCCTGCCCTGAGCCCCTCATACTCTCACATCCCCAAACTCCTGCACCCCTACATCACCACCCCCCTGCCATAAGATTGACAGAAGACAGCCTGAATGTGTGCATGAAGCTGGATTTGACCAGTTATGATGTAAACTTCAAAGAACTGTGCGGAAAGATGCAGCAATAGCAGAAGTCCCATTAAATAAAGTCTATGAGTACAATGATTCATTTATGCTATTAATTATTATGTCAATTATCAATAATCTTAAGTTGTATATTTTCAGTCATGCAAATGGGCATTCTTAGATGCCTATTTGTTGACCACTTGTTCTGAATTTTGATGTAGTTTGGCTCTTTGGTTTGAGAAGGTTGCCGACCCCTGCTCTAAGGTGTCACAGGACGACTCGTTTTTAACCTTAATTCTGGCATGTCTTAACTTTTGAATGCTTGATGTTGCAACCTTACCATTATGTGAATGTAGGTTTGTGTGTGTAATTCAGACAGTACCCAGATGTTTAAGGGCAATCTTAGTGCAACCTTAGGACCATCTTCTGATATTCAAACTCATGTTGAGCAGTGCCTTATTCCACAGGTGAATGCAAATGAGTCTGAACCCCAGCTAAGGATGTTAACCAGCTAAGCATGAGGCTTATCAGCATGCTTACTGGTTAACTAGGCCTTTCCTGTTAACTCCAGTGGGGGGCCAACCAGGCCAGGCCAAAGCAGCCTTAGCCGTAGCAGGGCTGGTGGATCAGGCAGCAGCAGAGACCGGGCAGTGGGACCCTGTGTTGCAGCAGGGCCAGACTGGGCGGGATCTACATCAAAATGGTTAACCAGTGAAGTGCTATTGTTTAACCTGTTAATCGTTTCAACATCCCTAAGCCCAGCTGGTGGAGTTGTTGTAGCTACTGGCTTCAGTGAAGCTGTGCTGACTTAAAACAGGCAATGACCTGGCCTGGTGGCTGTAAACAATCTTTATGGGACCACAGGAAACTTGGCCACACCCATGATAAGTGGACATCCGGCTATCTAAAATCATGCCAGACCATGGAGAGGTTCAACCTGTATTATTTAAACATCTCCTAAGTTCCGATTGGCTCATGACACTTGTAGTGTCATAATGGAGCAGCCAGCCAATAAATTACTCTTAAAGAAGATTTGGTCTATATTAGAAAAGTTGTGCCAGCCTAAAAATCTATTTTAAGAATCCATTACATCTAGTTTAAATTGGTACAATCCTCTACAGCAGACATGCTTAAAAGCAATTTAAGCAAAGATTAAACCAGTGTAGCTTAATGCAGAAATTTACTGACACAAAAACTAAACCAATTTTGAGCGAGAATTACAGCTGCTTTATTTCACGCAGCACATTTCCAAATTACGTTACATTGATTTAAGACAGGGTTACATTGGCTGACGTGTGTCTATGTAAGGAGTCTGTATCAGTGTCACTGGACTGATTGATTTTAAAAATCAATTAGGTTAAATCGGTGCAACATTTCTCTATATAGACAAGGCTCAAGTATATGTATGAAAATGACAAGAAACATTACGTATATATAGTAGCATCAAACAAATCGACATCGCATGTATTTGGGTAAATTGGGAGAGAATATCGGAAACAGACCTGCTAGCAGTTCCTTGAATTGGGGCATTTGGTTATGGGGGTTGTGCGGCATGTATATGTGTGTATTTGTGGGGGGCATTGCGTTCTCTTTGTGGTGGTGTGCTTTGTGTGTATATACAAACATACACACAAAGAAATTATCTTTACTTTTTCCTCTTGTTGACAACTAAACAACCCTGAGGGTCATCGTTGCTCGAAGTTTCAGTTGTACCAGACAAACTTGTTGCCCAAACGCTCACACCGGTAAATAAGGGATTTCCTTACGTCTCAGTGAAATGCACTGGGGGATGGGGTGCTGTGACAGCAGAACAGAAGAGCAATGCTTGTGTGGTTTGGGGTCACAGATACCCAGAGTTTTCCTTGATTCCCCTTTGCTCATATTTCACGTTTATACAATAACACGAGGGTGCACAACACTGTCCATTCACTGTGGTGCTGCAATTAAGTTTCCTTCCAGCAGCTGGTGCTGCCGTTCTACAACCGACATTTGTCAGCACCCTAAAGCAGTGTCTCTCAGCCTTTCCAGGTGGCTGCACCTCTTGCAGGAGTCTGATTTGTCACGTGTACCCCCATGTTTCACCTCACTTAGAAACCACATGCTTAACAAATCAGACCTAAAAATACAAAAGCATCCTGGTACACTACTACTGAATAACTGCTGACTCTCTCATTTTTACCATGTCATTATAAAACAAATGCATTGCAATATAAATATTACTTCCATGGCACTGTACAGTTTACAGAGCAGGAGAAACAGGCCATTGTCTGTATGAGATTTGAGTCTGTACTGACTTGGCTCTTTATGTTGCCTGAAGTAAAACTAGGCAAAGATCTAAACAAGTTGCGCTGTGCCCTGGAAGGCCTCTGGGTACCCTGGGGGTACACATACCCCTGGCTGAGAGCCAGTGCCCCAAAGAAAATGAACTCCCATGGGCCTGATGTCAGAGCGACATGCTGAAGTTTTCTGGGGTCAGAGCTATGGACCAGCTAAGCCACTGTTAACACGTGCTTTCAGTTCTTTGGCAGCAGCCATTCATCACAGTCTCCCAACTTCTAGACCATGTTTGCTCTGTGCCCACAGCCTGCTCCTTATCAGGTGCCACAGCAGTTCTCTCTGCCATGGGACCAATCCTTTAATCCTCACCCAGCGCCCCTCTAACAGCATGTTGGGACTTCCAGATGTCTTTCAATTCCCTACCTCACCCCCATGCTTAGATTTTTATTCCTGCCTCTCAAAAGCCTTCTTACTTAGGGACAACCTTCCTCCCTCTCCCCACTCCCAGTCAAGACTTGCCTTTGTCTAAAATACAAGTTGAACCTCTCTAGTCCGGCAACATCCGTGATCCAGCATGACTTTAGTGAGCCAGATGTCCACTTACCAGGGGTGGGGCCAAGTTTCCCCGAGGTCCCATAAAGTTTGTTGACAGCCACCAGTCCTGGCTCTCCGTGTTCTGTGCTGTTATGTAGCTCTGATTTACCCCATATGTCTTCTCAGAGCCCAGTCAGCAGTGGAAGTGTGGGTAATGCTGCTAGACAATATCGACCTTCCGTGGTCTGGCAAATTCTCTGGTTCAGGCCTGGTCAGGTTCCGAGGGTGCCAGACTAGAGAGGTTCAACCCACACAAGGCTCTGCAGCAGTAGCTCAGAAGGATAAAGTAACCCCACAGTATTTGGGGCCAGGCCTCTACTGTACCTCAGTGGTTCTATTCCTGTTACAAGGCAGCCACGCAGAGTAGATCACTTATTGCCTCTCTTCCCCACCCATTGGGGCTGGGCAGTGCTGGATAACTGGAAGCCAGAACCCCAGGATAATACACAAATAGGGTTGCCAGATGGTTTAACCAAAAATACTGACCCACCCCCCCAAAAAAAACAGCGGGGAAAAAAATTCTGTTGAGAAAAAAAAAGGGAGGAGACCAAAATTGTTGAGCAAAAAAAAAGGACCTCAAAAAATAAATTAAAAAACCCAACCCAGTGTGGCTCCATTAAGAAATGCTTTTGAGGCTTTTTTTGCCAGCCACCATTTTGCCTCCCTCGGCGGGATTTTTGCCTCCTAGCCAGGGGAAAAAAACCTCAAAAAGCAGAAAATAATGGATATTTTAGGTGTCCGGTATTTTCTGAATTTCTTTACTTGACAGGAGGTGAAAATACCAGACTGTCCGGGTCAATACCGGACACCTGGCAACCCTATACACAAATCCCTCCGGCATACGGAGTACCATCTGCAGTTTCAGAATACCTGGAGCATCACTCGTGGCTCTGCTGGGGGAGTACCATGCCCCATCCCTGCACCCCTCTGGCATGTCACCAGGGGGTGGCACAGAGCGCCTGGGGCCAGGCAGAACATGCCAGCAGCTCACCTGGATGTTCTTCTCGCAGTCCGTCTGGTGGTGCAGCAGGAGCTCGCTCTCCAGCAAGAAGCGCTTGCCACACTTGTCGCAGATCTGCATGCGGCTGTGGGTGACGTTCATGTGCTTCTCCAGGTACCAGCGGTTGTTGAAGATGCGGGGGCACTTCTTACAGGGGTAGTGCTGCTTCTCCTCCAGCTTGACTTTTGGACCTAGCCCGTCCTGCTCCTTTTTCCTCTTCCTTCCCCGCTGGCCCTCCTCTTCCTCCACCGCCTTGGCCAGATCCTGGGACCTGGTGGACATGGTGGACTTAGTGGCCTTGGACGCCCTGCTCCCCCTGCGGGGCTGTCCAGATTTTTCCCTTTTTGCTTCGGACGCCTCTTCGTCGTCGTCCTCTTCCTCCTCCTCCTCGGTGGTCTCCTCCAGGTCTTCCTCGTCACTGTGCTCCTCCTCTTCCTCCTCCCCCACCTCAGCATCTTCCTCTTCCTCCTCCTCCCCCGCTTCCTCGTTCTCCTCTTCCCCCTCCTCCTCCGTGTCACGCCCATCGCCCTTGGGCCGGCTGATCACTGTTGCGGCTTCACTGGCACTGGGCTTCCCTTCCGGCCCCTTGGAGACATTGAGGGTTTGGTTGTTGAGGTTCACCTCCACAATGATCTGCTCTCGGTTGTAAGAACCTTGGCTGTCCACATCCTCCTCAGACTCCCCACCTTCCATCTTACATATGGTGGCCAGGCCACTGTCCTTCTCCTCCTTGTAATACTGCTTGGCAGCCACGGCTGGGAGGTGTTGGTTGCCGCCTCCACCCACCCTGTCCTCTACTCTCACCGAGTAGGGATCGTTTCCTTCCCGGGCGTAGATTTTGGGATGCGGAGAATCCACCTCCTGCTTAATCTCACAGTAGTACTGCGGGGGGGCGGTGTTGCCGCAGGCGTCGGGGGGCAAGGCCATGTTGCCGGCCAGGGCCAGGCTGAGGGACCTGGTGTTGATGAGCTCCTGACAGGAGGAGGCGATGTTGTTCATCTGCAGCACGGCCGCGGCGTTCAGGACGTCCTGCACATTGCCGGCGTTCACCAGCAGCTTGGAGGTGTAGATGAAGTTGAGGATCTGCTGGAGGCCCTGGGAAGTCAGGGCCTCCAGGGAGAGCTCTACCCGCTGCAGCTGCTTGTTCTGGGTGAAGAGAGAGTGGAAGAACTGGCTGTAAGCGGCCAGGACCCCCTTGTGGGCGGGGAAGATACTCTTCTGCTGAACGAGAACGATGTCTACGTCGCACAGGTCCGGCTGAAACAGGCGCTGCTCGTTCAGTCTGTCCATCAAACACGTGAAGTGGAGGGCTACATCCTCCACCAGAGAGTATTCAGCGGCAGGGTAGTCAGTTGTCTTTTCAACTATCAGCTGTGGGGAGAGAGGAGAGGCAATAATTCAGGACCAAAAAACCGTTTCCGTTAAATGGTCCCTTCCTCCTCCCCCTCCCCCAAACAGAAGCTACATGCCAAGAGAGACAGCTTCACTTCACAGTCAGATCACACATTGACAGCTAATACGCCTGGCTCGCCTCCATGGCTGACAACTTCTCCGCCTCACGATCCGGCAGTCAACCACCTCCCTTGTGTCGTCCCTTCACAATTCTGAACATCAGCCCACTTCCATAAAATGCTTTGAGATCCCTGTATGCCCGGCACCTTGCAAGCATCAAGCTTTATTATTATCTGTGGTGGTGGATCTTTGCCCTGAGAGAACAGGATGTCCCCCTCGCCTCACCCACCCACCCTAGTTAGTGGTGCAGTCTGAACTGGAGACCTCCGACTTCAAAAGCATGAAGCTCTACTGCCGTGGCTGAAAACCCAGGTCCATAAATGCAATCGCTGACTGAAAAACAACAAATAGTCCAGGGACACCTGAGAGACTAACAAAAATATAGATAGTGTTATGAGCTTCTGTGACAAGCTCGACTCAAATCTTATTACAAGGCCTGGCCACTAGAACGAGACAAAGCCCCCGTGTTGACGTTAGCACAAGTTCCTTGAGAATCTGGCTCCACCAGTGGTTCTCAAATTTTTATACTGGAGACTCCGTTCATGCAACAATCCCCTCCCCCCGCTCCTTATAAAACTCTTTTTTATTGTCTGTCTCTCTCTATAAAAAAGTTTTTCCTGCCAGGCGACAGAATGACGTCATCAAATCATCAGTCACAACAGGCTCTCTTGAAGCAAAAGTAGCCGCAGAGAGGGGGTTGGCGAGCATAGCAAGCAGGGGGCGCAGCCCCCTAGTATATATTTAACACCATTATACATGCTGGAGACAAAGTGGGGTTTGTGGTGGAAGCGGACAACTCACGAACCATGTCATAACCCCTTGACTCCCTTTAGGGGCCCTAATCCTCAGTCTGAGAACCATTGGGCTACGCAGGCTCTTCCACAGTGTGAAAGGGGAGATCAGGAGAGTTCTGTGGAAGCTGCCAGCCATTTATGATAAACACAATTGTGGTTTGTGGCTCAACTGACACCTGCTCCCTGGAATCTGGATTGAGACAACAAACCTACGTCGCCAGAGATGGCGGAACGCCCTCCCCCCATCAACTATCCGTCATTATGTTCCAACGCAGCCACTGAACGGGCCAAAATCTGATAGCTTTCTTTGATAGGATAACGAGCCTTGTGGATAAGGGAGAAGCGGTGGATGTCATATACCTAGACTTTAGTAAGGCATTTGATACGGTCTCGCATGATATTCTTATTGATAAACTAGGCAAATATAACTTAGATAGGGCCACGATAAGGTGGGTGCATAATTGGCTGGATAACCGCAGTCAAAGAGTTGTTGTTAACGGTGCTAAATCCTGCTGGAAAGGGATAACAAGTGGAGTTCCGCATGGGTCTGTTTTGGGACCCGTACTGTTCGATATCTTCATCAATGATGTAGATATTGGGATAGAGAGTACGCTTATTAAGTTTGCAGATGATACCAAACTGGGTGGGGTTGCAACTTCTTTGGAGGATAGGGACATAATTCAAAATGACCTTAGCAAGTTAGAGAAATGGTCAGAGGTAAACAGGATGAAGTTTAATAAAGAGAAATGCAAAGTTCTCCACTTAGGAAGGAACAATCAGTTCCATACATACAAGATGGGAAGCGACTGTCTAGGAAGGAGCATGGCGGAAAGGGATCTAGGGGTCATAGTGGACCACAAGTTGAATATGAGTCAACAGTGTGATGCTGTTGCAAAAAAAAGCAAATATGATTCTAGGTTGTATCAATAGGTGTGTTGTAAGCAAAACTCGTGAAGTCATTCTGCCGCTCTACTCTGTACTAGTTAGGGCTCAGCTGGAGTACTGTGTCCAGTTCTGGGCGCCACATTTCAAGAAAGATGTGGAGAAATTGGAAAGGGTACAGAGAAGAGCGACAAGAATGATTAAAGGTCTAGAGAACATGACCTATGAAGCCAGGCTTCATGAACTGGGCTTGTTTAGTTTGGAAAAAGAAGATTAAGGGGGGACATGATAGCGGTTTTCAAATATCTAAAAAGGTGTCACAAGGAGGAAGGAGAAAATTTGTTCCTCTTGGTTTCTGAGGACAGGACAAGGAGTAATGGGCTTAAAGTGCAGCAGGGGAGGTTTAGATTGGACATTAGGAAAAAATTCCTGTCAGGGTGGTCAAATATTGGAATAAATTGCCAAGGGAGGTGGTGGAATCTCCCTCTCTGGAGATATTTAAGAACAGGTTAGATAGACATCTGTCAGGGATGGTGTAGACGGAGCTTGGTCCTGCCTTGAGGGCGGGGGGCTGGACTCGATGACCTCTCGAGGTCCCTTCCAGTCCTATGATTCTATGAAAATGGTCCTTCAAAACAGAAACCAAGGAACACCTGAGCCACTAAGCAAATGGGCAGAGTCACAGCTGGACTATGGCTGCAAAGCTGTTTGCTCCGGATACAGAATGCCCCCATCACACAGCCGGAGTCTGGGCTCGGATTGAGGTCCGTCTCCACTACAGCACGTTTAATTCTAGTGTCTTCATCCCTGCTGTGCCATAAGCATGAGCCACAAATGCCCAGAAGGAATGGACGAATTCCCAGTTGTGCCTTAACTGTGCTGGGCAGAGGGACAGAGCATGCAGGTAAGGGACAGAGAGGACTTTAAGCTCTCTTTGCACTCCCCATTATGGCTGGTCAGTGTTTTTCATTCAAAAATGTTTTTCCCCTCCCATGAAAAAATGGCTTTGTTGTCAAAACAGAAACCTCCTCGGGAAGTATCAGCTGCCAGCAACATTCTTTGGGTTCTCAATGTCAAAATAAAAGCTGAACAATTTCAGCCCCCCAAATCAAAATATTTCTGGGTTGGGCTTTCTTTTGGCAAAGTGAAACAAAAACATTTCAGCAGAAAACACCCCCCCCCCCTAGTTTTGACCAAAAATGAGGATTTTTCAGGTTTTTTTTTTTTTTTTTTTTTTAAAGAAAATGGGGGAAAGTTCTTTTACAGAACAATTTCAACAAGAAAAAAACCAAGATTTTTCATTTTCATCATAATTTTTTGCAGGAACAAAAGATCATGGCCCATCCAGCTCTATTCTCTGTATTGGTCAGGGACCTGCACAGATCTCTCCATACAGCAGAGCAGCCTCCGGTCGACACGAAGAAGAGAACAGTTTTCATGATCACGCCCCCAATTTGCCTCCTAGAGCTGGTCAGAAAATGGGCTTTTTTCTACAGAAAACGTTGATGAAAAAAAAGAATCATTTTTTCCCAAACCCCAAACAGTCAACAGAAAAATCTGAAACACAAACAAATTTAGCCTAAAACAAAAATATTCCATTTTGGATGCACTGCTCCAGAGCCTCATAGGAGTTCTCGTTCAGGTACGGCATGCTTCCATTTTTCCTCTTTAGGCGGGTCTGCCCAGTCTAACAACATCTCCCATGATACCATTTGTGGCTTTCCGTAAAAATATTTCAATTTTGGGGTCCATGAGTTTGTTTCCATTCCACCCTCCCAAACAAAAAAACCCAAACAAACCAACAAAAAAGTATGAGTGGAAAACAGATAATTTCTGAGAAAAATCTATTTGAACCGAAACCCCCATTTTCCAGCTAAACAGTTCTGATGGAAAAATTTCCACCAGCTCTTTCCTCCTATGCTGGGGCTCTGAGCAGGGCTGGCAAGGAGTTACTACACCCCAGCCAGGCAGCCTCACTACACAGTAGAGCATGTTCCACCCACTTTAAGGCCCTTTTATGTTACTACAGTGGCTTAAAAGGAGTCTTAATTGAAGTCAGGCCTGCTTTCTTAGAACACTTTATAGCTTTAGCCCCTTGGTTCTTTGTTTCAACTGATCAAAAATCCACCATAATAAAGTAGTGAGATAAGAACATGCCCAGGAGAATCTAGGCCTGGATGCTAGACAGGCATGCATCGTTAGCCTCCCCCTCCCGACAGCACTCGCTAATCTCACTTATTAGAAGTGTTGTGCTTTTTATTCGCAAGCAGTGGATTAAAGACGCCTCCTAACAACTGCCCTGAGAAACAAGCAGCAATGGGCTCCCAGCGAAAGTAATTCCCAGCCACATCTGTGAGCAGCAATTACCTTCTGTCTTCCTTTGGTCCTGGCAGAGAAGCAGCAGAGAGGAGGGGAGGGAGAGACAGAGTCAGAATCTGTCAGTGACCTAGAACTTTGGATGAAGATTTCAGATGCTAGAAAGATTAACTCTTTCCCTGCCTCCGGTACAGTCCTAGCTGTCCAAGATTTTACTAAGGCATTGATCTTCACGGTACCCAGATATGCGTGTGTGTATAAACATATATACGAAATAGCCCAAATACACAATTCCATTAAGGACTGGTGACTTTAAGCCTAACAAAATTTTCTAACCTGGGTGGCTTGAAGTGAGGCACCTAACTTCTTACTGCAGGCACTTGATTTTCAGAGATGATAAAGACTCAGTTACTCACAAAAGGAGCTGAGCCTCTGAAAATCAGGTGTCTAAATAAGAATGTAGTGCCTCACTTTAAATACCCAAATCTGAATATTTTGGGTAAAATTTGCAAAAGCCCCATTTTCCACAGCGACTCAGGAACCTAAGTTCCATGGACAATTTCAAATGTTACTCATTAGCCTTAGGACAAATAAAAGGAAATATGTACCCGCAGGCGCGCGCACACACACACACACACACACACACACACACACACACACACACACACACACACACACACCACCTACTCACCTGTGGAACTCACTGTTGCAGGACAGCAAAGTAAAATACAACAGCTAGTTTGTTTTAAGAAAGGCATGGTCATTCTTATGATCCACAACTTTTATTTTCATGCAAGAGAAGGTCAAGGTAATCAGATTCATGCTTCAGGGTGGAAGCTGTTGTCCAGAGGGGTCTGGAAGAAAATATTTCACCACCACAGAGTACAGCATTGCACAGCTGGCTAAGTGCCTTGTGCGGTGCCCTTATTTTTGGAGATGCTCGCATCTCTACCTAACCCTTCACCACGTATGACCATATCTCTGCAATCAAGATGGTGCAGAGCTTGGACAGGATCAGCTCATGGCTGAAGAACAGCTGGTGGAGCAGAACCAGACAGAAGTCATGTTGATGGGCAGAGGAAAGCATTTTGAGGAGTCTGCAGACAGCACGGTGCAATCTCCTTTGGTTAACAACCCTCCTCCCCCGCTCCCAGCCATAGGTCCATTCAGCCCAGGGTTTAGGAGTACAAGTTGGACCTCCCTGGTCCAGCACAGTCGGGACCTGAGTGGTCCCGAATGAGATAATTTGCTGTACCGGGGCAGTCCCCTGCCACTGGCCCCCAAACCCACTGCCTGCTGCCGGCAGTGTGTCCCACAAGCACCCTGTCTCCCTCTCCCCCCTCCTCAACCTGGCTAGGCTGCTCGCCCAGCTGCTTCCGGCTCCCCTAGGTGGCTTAGACTCTGGCTCCTGCTGTGGGGCTCCGGTCCCAGCCCCACGCTCCCAGGGGACTGCCAGGAGACTCCAGTCCTGGCCCCATTTGCCACGGGCTGCCAGGGGCTCTAGCCCCGGTCCTGCCTGCTCCCAGCCAGGCTACCACCCCTGGTGTCCCAGGCCCTGTCTGGCCCTCCTGGCCTTAGGCTCCATGGATGTTGTTGGACCAGAGATTGCCTGTTTTCGGAGATACAACCTGTCCTCATGGGTTCCTTGCTCATGCCAAGCTTTCACAGAACAGCAGCCATGAATAACGCTTCCTAACATCTCCAATTGCCTAGCAGACTGTCTTATCCTGGCCTATGGTGACCTAGCCTCAGTTATTCATGCTTCTTAGCTGGCCTAAAACTATGCAATATACTGGGGCGTGGAAACGTCAGTGCTTAGGAAACTCCAACTAGTACAGAACGCCGCATGTTTCCTCATCAACACAGTCTACCACGAACCATCAAGTCCGTCCTCTGCTCTCAACACTGGGAGAACAGGAATTCAGGCTCAAGGTCTCAGTCCGTATCTTCCAGGTGCTCGCTCAATGGAGCTCTAGAAGGCCGTCTAAAGCGCCACCACGAAGACCACAATGCTGCTCCACTGGCCTGATGGAAATCTCTAGGAGTGGGGTAAAACTTGCCTGCGCTTTCAGCGGGAGACAGCGCTTTCAGAGGGGCTAGCTGGAGACTGTGAAATGAACTCCCTCAGGAGTTGAGGGCCATTACTAACCTCCCCGCTTTCTGCTCCCAGTGCGAGGTGCATTTAGACCTTGCCTTCTCGAATATAAAACACAGAGCCATCGGTATCAAAAAATAACCAAAACGGCAAACGCTTCTCCCCTGGAGAGAACAAACAGCACGTGATGGAGGTTAGCTGCTTCGTGCGCAACCCAACGCCGTTCAGCTACGAAAGCGAGGAGTATGGTGTAAGAACATACATAGAAGAGAACAGACTGAACCAACGGAGGCAATGAAAGTGTCTCCAGGTCCAAACTGAGGCACGTCGGCCATAATGCAAGGGGGGAACAAAACCAAGCCACAAGAGATGTACAAGAATCCCATGGCTTATCCCCACAACAGAATGGCCAGAGGGGATCTTTGTGATCCCACCATATATCGGCCACCTCAGTTCACCCAAGCTCTGTAACTTGTGGCTGTACTAGAGCGTTACTTTTAGAAGGACGTCGTCTCGGGATTGAAATAAACCAGTGATAAAACTCTAGCGCTGTCACAGTGACATCCAAGCCCTTTGCCATAGAGGCCAGTGTCAATATCCTCCTCTTACAGAGGGAGAAACTGAGGCAGGCAGAGGGGAAGTGACTTGGAAGCCAGGGGCAAAGCCAGGAAGAGAAATCCGAGTCTCCTGATTCTCAGTCCAATGCCTGATGCACAAAGACTCCAAGTAGGGGACCCTCTGCCGCGTGGCCTGGTGAGCACTTCTAGCCGCTTGGCCTTTTTCAGCCACCGGTTCAGTGACGCGCTCATTGCACGGGGAGGCTGAAAGGAATTGAAATGAAGCCTTTCACCACTGGAGAGCGTCCTGTGTTGTGACCACACCCCCAGGTACGGAGAGTTCTCGGGTCCACAAGACCCTCCCTGCAGAACACTAGCCCGCGTCATCCGTCTCAGCAAAGCCTCCAAGAGCTGAACAGCTTCGGAGGACTGCACTTTCCTCCCGGCCCTTCAGTTCCCCTGGGAAGGCAGGTTGGCTGGCCGGGCGGCCTGGCTGCATTCCTTTGCCCTGCCTGCTCTGTGGCCAGCTGAAAGACCTCTGGCGGCAGGACCAGCTACATCAGCGGTTTCCAAACTTTTTTTCTCATGACCCACTTGAAGAAAATTGTTGATGCTGGAACCCAACAGAATTTGACCAGAGTGTGGGCTCTGGAGTGGGGCTGAGGATGAGATATTTGGTGGGGGGGAGGGGGGGCTCCGGCTTTCGGGGGGTCAGGGCTGGGGCAGGAAGGGCTTTCCTTGAGTGGCTCCCACTCAGCAGTGCAGCGGGGGGGGGGGGGGGGGCGGCTAAGGCAGCTTCCTGCCTTTCCTGGCACTGCAGACCATGCTGCACCCCAGCAGGTTCCCAGCCAATGGGAGTGTGGAGCTAGTGCTTGGGGCAGGGGCAGTGCACAAAGCCCTGTGCGCTCTTCCCACACACACCTAGGAGTTGGTCCTGCTGCCGGCTGCTTCTTGGGCACAGCGCAGTCTGCGGTGCCAGGACAGGCAGGGAGCTGCGTTAGCGCCCCCCACTGATCCCCCTGCAGCAACGAGACCCAGTGCCCGACATTCCACCACCCGGTCCTGGGTCGCGACCCTGAGTTTGAAAACCACTGAGCTACATGGCTCCGGGAGGGTGAATAAGCCAGGTTGCAGGATTTTTTCCCTCCCTACTCACTCTCTCTGTCTCTCTCTCTCTCTGGGAGTTAATCGGTGTGATGTCAGCGCATGGAGAGGGGAGACCACATTCCCTACAAACCTGGTCTGTTTCAGAAGCAACTCAGAAGACCATGGGCGTGAGTCTCTCCTTACAGGAACATCCCTTTTGCCCCGCACTGGCAAGGTAAATAGGGCCTTACCAAGAGAGCAAACCTGCCCCCGTCAGCAGGCTCCTCCGTGCTATGGCTCCTCCTGCTCCACAGGGCCAGGCCTACATCACGCACCTCTCGCGCCGAGGCTGGGGAAAGCCACGAGAGAACCCGTGTGCCCTCGGCATCTGTCTCCGCCGGCAGGCAGAGACCATGCTCCACCCAAGGGCTGGAATTCATAGTAAAAGACCGGAGGGTCGATTTGGTTCCTTTCCTCAAACCACACAAGGAACCAAATTAGCATGTCGGCTTGTCGTCATTTCAGCTGCTTCCCTCCCCACCTACAACTTAGCGCCTGTGAGCTTAGCATAATCCAAACCACGGCGGCACTCAGGGCTGGATACAGCAAGGCAGCCCAGCCCGCTCACTGTAGTGAAAAGCTGTGCCTGACCCAGCCCCCCCCCCCCACATGCCTTACAGCGAGATAAGCCCAGGGGCTGCAGACAACAAACAATTATTGTCTAACACACGCACAGGGAGCTGGGGCTGGAGAGCTGGTCCAACCACTCTAAGTACTGGGGTGTGGAATGTCAGGCTGGGCATCATTGCTGCAGGGGGACCAGTGGGGGGCGCTAAAGCAGCTACCTGCCTGGCTGGCACTGCAGACTGTGCTGTGCCGCAGAAGTAGCCGGCAGCAGGTCCAGCTCCTGGGTAGGAGGGGAGAGGGCGCACAGGGCTCCATGCACTATCCCTGCTCCAAACACGAGCTCCGCACTCCCACTGGCCGGGAATCTGCTGCTTGCTGCTGGAGCGCAGCATGGTCTATGGCGCTAGGAGAGGCAGGAAGCTGCCTTAGCCCCCCGCTGCACTGCTGACCAGAAGCTACTCCAGATAAGCCCTTCCTGCCCCAGCCCTTACCGCCCCCCCCAAAAAGCTGGATACCCCCCCCTTCCTACACAACTAAGCTCTCATCCTCAGCCCCACCCCGGAGCCCATACTCTAGTCAAATGACGTTGAGTTGCGGCATCAACAATTTTCTTCAACTGGGTCACGAGATAAAAAGTTTGAAAACCACTGAGCTAAGGTGTGAATTTAACCAGTGATACCCACCCTGGCGTAACCCCCTGCATGGGCATTCACTTATTCTGGTGCAAGAATAACTTTTTTTTCAGCTTAGCTCACGTTGCTCGGGAAGGAGTTTAAGTCCAACCGAAACCAGCCCTGTTATAGCAGAATAACACAGCCATGCAGTTGGAGGGGTTGTTCTGTACCTGCCTAATAATACCTGGATAACTGTTCCCTTGCAACAAACCCCGTTGCCAGCTTTGTCCACATATTTACTATCACTGGACCTAACCATGTCAGTTATATGATCAAGGGCTCCTATTCCTGTACGTCCAGCAAGGTGATATATGCCATTATGTGCCAGCAATGTCCCTCTGCGATGTATATTGGACAAACCGGTCAGTCACTTTGCCAGAGAATCAATGCACACAAATCAGACATCTCCACACAGAGAACCCTGTTAGCCAACATGTTAATCAAACTGGCCTTTCTCTTAAAGACCTGACAACATGCGGCTTACTTCAAAGAGACTTTAACACCAGATTACCGAGGGAGACTTCAGAACTTTTATTAATGCTAAAATTCAACGAGTTGCAAATGGGCGTTAATTTAGATGATAATTACCTTACACATTACATCTGAGGAAGTGGGTCTGGCCCACGAAAGCTCATCACCTAATAAACCATCTTGTTAGTCTCTAAAGTGCTACATAGTCCTGTTTTTTGTTTCCCCACCTCTTGATATTCATAGTAACTCCAGATTAGCCACTTAATGGACTCTTACAATAAGCAATTTCCTTCTTCCCTGTCTCTTCCTCGTCTCCTCGCCCTCACCTTCTGTCCTATGTAGCTGATTCCTTACTGTGTAATTTGTTTATGTCTTCATTGTATCCCTCTTTTATATAATCATAGAATCATAGAATCATAGAATAATAGGACTGGAAGGGACCTCAAGAGGTCATCGAGTCCAGCCCCCCGCCCTCAAGGCAGGACCAAGCTCCGTCTACACCATCCCTGACAGATGTCTATCTAACCTGTTCTTAAATATCTCCAGAGAGGGAGATTCCACCACCTCCCTTGGCAATTTATTCCAATATTTGACCACCCTGACAGTTAGGAATTTTTTCCTAATGTCCAATCTAAACCTCCCCTGCTGCACTTTAAGCCCATTACTCCTTGTCCTGTCCTCAGAAACCAAGAGGAACAAATTTTCGCCTTCCTCCTTGTGACACCCTTTTAGATATTTGAAAACCGCTATCATGTCCCCCCTTAATCTTCTTTTTTCCAAACTAAACAAGCCCAGTTCATGAAGCCTGGCTTCATAGGTCATGTTCTCTAGTCATGCCAATTCACTTTCAGAATATGATCTGAAGAAGTGGGTCTGCCCCACGAAAGCTCATCACCTAATAAACCATCTCGTTAGTCTTTCAAGTGCTACATGATTGCTTTTTTTGTTTTACCAAGATCAGACTAACACGGCTACCTCTCTGTTGCTAAAAAAACAGCTATTCATCTTTTTGTAACATTTGTTCTTTGAGATGCATCGCTCACGTCCATTCCGTCGTAGGTGTGAGAACACCCACATGTGCGGCCGTCGGAGACTTTTACCTCAGCAGGACCCGTAGGGCTGCTGGCAGCACCACCTGGCATGCCAGGCTCATGGGGCGGCGTATCAGGTCCTGCACCCTCTCAGTTCCTTCTTGTCACCAGTTCTGACTGAGGGGCAAGAGGGCAGATAACGGACTGGACACATACAACACATCTGGAAGAAGAACAGTTCAGTACCGCTTTTATTTCTTCGAGTGCTTGTGTAACCCACACACCTAGGCTGTGTCTAGACTGGCCAGTTTTTCCGGAAAATCAGCCGCTTTTCCGGAAAAGCTTGCCGGCTGTCTACACTGGCTGCTTGAATTTCCACAAAAGCACCAACTTCCTACTGTAAGAAATCAGTGCTTCTTGCAGAAATACTATGCTGCTCCCGTTCGGGCAATAGTCCCTTTTGCGCAAAACTTTTGCGCAAAAGGGCCAGTGTAGACAGCTGAGATTTGTTTTGCGCAAAAAAGCGTCTCGATTGCCCATGGACGCTTTTCCGCAAAAAGTGCTTTTGCAGAAAAGCGTCCTGCCAATCTAGATGCGCTTTTCCGAAAATGCTTTTAACAGAAAACTTTTCCGTTAAAAGCATTTCCGGAAAATCATGCCAGTGTAGACGTAGCCCTAGTGTGGTTACTGAGCAATGCAAATGGTACCTAGACCACAGCAACAGTTAAGACCAAGAGACTTCTACAGCATGGGCTGGGAGCCAGCTGGCTTTTAGCTCACAGGGTAGAGGCTCCTCTACTCCACTTCAGAGGTCCAGGGTTCAAATCGGCCCAGTGGCGGTTACGCTTGCTCATGTCGATTCTATTGTAGGGGACTCAAAAGTGGCATCCCAGGAGGCAGGCTCGGTGTTCACAGTCCTGCCAACTGTAGTGCTGCTCTGCCGAAGCCAGCATCAGCTTGAGCCAGCTGGATCAGTGCCTACCGTGAGGCAAATGTGGCATGGCCAATATCCGGGATCAGCACTTGAGTGAGCAAGGCCCCCGAAGAGGCCTGTCTCCTAGCAGAGTGGAGGCTGCCTTCACCTGCTCAAAGCAGTAGCGCATACAAGCTGCAACCAGGACAAGACTCTCTGAGTGAGCACTGGACAATCCTTCATTGGATCAGCAACAGACAGTTGCAGGGACTTGTGGAACAGCCTTATTCTCTCTACAGAGAAGGCCAAAACCCATTTAACATGGAGCCTGCATTCCTCACCCACCACATCAGAACATCAGACTCTGGGGAGAAGACCAGAAGAAAGATGCCATGACTCGTGTGGAGACGACGTTGGGCAGAAAAGCCGGGTGTGGACGCAGCTGGACCTTGTCTTTATATGGGTTACACAGATTGCACATGAGGGCTCCGGTGTGAGCACCCTGATCTCAGACAACCTAAGGGCCAAAGTGGTAGTGACCAAAAAAGAGACCTTTCAGCAGGGCTACTCAACTTTGGAAGCCCTGGGGGCCACAATGACACTCACAGCACATGTTGAGGGCCGCAACTTAAGTGTGGTTGCATATACAGTACAAGCAAATATATATACAAATAGCTTCTTTCATACTGACAGGCATGAATACAAAGATTAAGGCAAGACTACATAACACACAGGTCCCATTTAAGTCAGTTCTGCTGATAATAAAATGCAATATCTACCTGATTTCCACCCATATGACAGCACTTTTAATGAGCAATGACAATCCAGGAATTTAACTACTAAAACACATATCAACAGAAGACCATTGTATTGACTATTTTTTTGTTTTGGCTTCACAATTTTAACAAATCAAACAAAAACTGCCAATACAGTACTGGAATTTATTGGCGTATAAGAACAATCCATGTGAAGATTGTGTCTGCAAACTTTTCACCAGCTGTTTCACATCAGGCTTGTATTCCATTGTAGCAGCACGGAGACAGTCGGTCAGATGTCTGTCAGTAAGAGAAGTGCACAGTTTTGACTTGATGACTCCCATGGAGGAGAATGAACTTTCACTGACATATGTAGACTCAAAGCAAGTTAGCACTTTTTTTTAGCACATTTCAGTAATGCAGGGTACATGTCTTCCTGTACATAGATCATCCAAAATGTTTGTGTCTTCTTCCTTATGCCTAGCTTTGAGAATACTATTGTTTTGCAGTTCTAGCATCTTTCCTTCAAATGTGGCCCACTCAACACCAAATCTCACTGCTGAAAGTGAGACTGCCTTTACCTCAACTGAAAATGGATTTTCAGTAAATTCAGGAACTGTCTTCAGAGATTTAACATCTAGAGCACGAGAAGAAAATTTGGTTTTTAGCTCTGGTATGTGCTCCGTAAAAAAATCAGGCAAAAAAGATGCATGTTCATTCAGCTGTGTCATTTGCGAGTTGAGGATGGGAAAGTGAGTTAAATCTCTCTCATGAAGTTTTTCTGCAAAAAGGGCCAGTTTTGTTTCAAATGCAGAAACACTGCGCATCAGAGAAGGCAGGTTTTTTCTTTGCCTTGAAGTTTAAGATAAAGTGCATTTAAGTGGCCTGTCATATCAGTGAGAAAAGCCACGTTTAGCAGGAATGTCTCTTCGTCTAAACACAACAGTAAATCCTAGAGATTCTTTGCCTCCAAAAACACGCGTTCAGCAGGCAGTAGATCCATAAACCGATCTAACACCCTGCCTCGACTCAGCCAACTTCTGCAAGCACTGCCACGTCACCATACTGTGTTTTGTACTCCTCAACTAACGCTCGAAACTGTCTGTTTCAAGGCATTTGCAACAATGAAGTTGACGATTTGTGTTACCCTACTCATCGTGCTCTTGAGAAATCCTCTCTTCAGTTTGCTGCATAACTGTTCTTGGTGCAGAATGCAATGGTATGAAAAGAAATCTGGAAACTGTGGATTTTTCTTCAGCAAAGCAATTAGCCCCGTCTCTTTTCCAAGCATGGAGGAAGCGCCATCCGTTGTTCCCGAAGTAAGCTTCTTCAAATCAATGCATTTTCCTGGTCCTTCAAAAAATGCCATCAGCACAGAATAAACATCCTTTCCCCTCGTTTGACCCGTCAAAGGTAGCAGAGTAAGCCTTTCTTCCACCTACTTTTTGCCATTGAAAAAATGCACCCAGATTATGAGCTATATCTGAACGATCAGTAGATTCGTCCATTGCCAGACTGAAATACTCAATGCTTTCAATGTCTTAGCAATTTAGAAAACAGATCGCCTGAAATGCTTTCAATTCATCTTCCTACAGTTGAATGAGACATTTGCAGTTTTGATGTTTAACTAGATCCTCTTTGTTTTTAAATTCTGCAAGAAGTAATTCGCTGCAGTCCAAGAAGCACTGCTTCAGCAAATCACCTTTGATAAAAGGTCTTTTCGATTTATCTATGTGCCAAGCCATTTTGAAGGAGGCTTTTGTAACAGCATCACTATCTTTAACTTGCGAAGGGAACATATCTTGTTGCGTACAGTAGCCTTCCAGTAAGAAACATATCTTAGGCTAGGTCTACACTGCTACTTTTTTTCGGAAAAAGCTATGCAAAATGCACTCCGCATTTTGCGTAGCTTTTTCTGATTCTTTTGTCGGAAGAGGTTTTTCCGACATTTGGCTCATCTAGCCTGGACCAAATGTCGGAAAAAAACCCTCTTTCAGAAGACCCCTTTTATTCCTTGTGGAATGAGGAATACAGGGGCTTCCGAAAGAGCGCATTTGCTCTTCTGCAAAAAAAGCGAAAGAGAAAATGCATTTCCTGAACGTGGAACAGTTTTTAACCTGGAAAAACTGTAGTCTAGACATAGCCTTAGTTTTCCTTAAATTGCTGTCAGGTGGATACAAGTCTTTGATTTATGGTGTCGTTGCAGGTTTGTTTTCTTTAACGCAGCGATAGTCTTTTGACAAAGACGACGCACTGGTTTTCCATTTCTCTCTGCAAAAGTGAATTCCATCTCCCAAACAAGGTTGAAACCCCTGTGTTCATCCAACAAGTGTCTCTTCTTTGTTGCCATTTTTAATTCTCCTTATTCAAAAGGAAATTATAGACCGGTGTTTTGGGTGTTTAGCTTGAAACTTCAGGTTGTGCGTTTCTTGGGGTGATTTTCCTGTAAAAAGAAAAGTTTCCAAGCCAGAGCGCTCCAACCTGTGGCGGGCAGGGAGCTGGGTGAGTCAGGCTGGACATGAGAGGTGAAAAAGGACAGGTGCCCGGGAGCCCCGTCCTGGATTCCCAGCAGGGCTGATGTCCCCATGTGGGAGTCCGTCGTGGTGCCAGACCTAAACGTGACCAGTGTGAGCCAGTCAGCACCTCTCAGGCTCTGCGCACAAGGCTAAGCAGCCAGTACTTCCCACAATGCCCCAGTGCTCCCGGCACCTCCTCCCTGGGGGCTAGAAACGCCGACACCCTGTACCCGTCTGTTCCAGCCAACCCGTCTGCTGGCATCTTTCAGCACTCACCCCGCCTGGGAGATGCTTTGCCAATGTGGAGCATGTTCCCAGTGGAGGCCATGTTCAGAGAATCCCACCTGTGGGCCACGTGTTGAGTAGCTCTGCCTTCAGAAGGGAGTAGGAAGCCAGGGGCTCAAAGCGGGGGGCTGTGAGCCAGGAGAGCACAAGGTTCAGGTTCCAAGGCGGGGCCGGGTCTCAGAGGAAAGTTAACCCCTGCTGCGGCTCTGCAGTTTAAATGTAGTAAGAGCAGGCAGCCTGGCTCCTCCTATGTTCAAACTGCAGAGCTGCAGCGGTGGTAGCTCCCAGACCTGGCAAGAGCCAGAACTGAGCCGGGCAGCTGGTCCCGCTGAGATCACCCCCGCGGACAGGGGCTGCTCCATGGGATGCGGAGCAGCCTCTGCCCACAGTGAGCCTGGGCCCGCTGCGAGACTCCCCTGCCTCCCACCCCACACTGCTGCTGCTGATAGAGGCAGCAGCATGGGGGTGAGGGGCTGGAAGGGAGGGTGCAGGAGCGGGGTGGGGGTCTGGACATGAGGAGGATGGGGGAAGCGCTTACCTGGCTTTGCAACCCCCGCGGCTCCCATTGGCTGGGATACCTGTGCAGCCGTTCCCCAAGGGGAGAGGAGGGAAAGCAGCAACGTGCAGAGCTAGATCCAACTCGCAAGACTCAGGACCTCCCCCCCCCCCCCCCCACCACACTGGGAAGCCAGCACTAGTGCTCCAACCTCATGGGGGGCAAGTGCAGGGCTGGAACACCAGCACAGGCTCCTCCCTGCAAGATGGGGGCAAGCCCAGAGCCTGCGGCCCACCTGCAAGATGGTCATGGACCACTAGTTGTCCGCAGACCTGAGAACCATGGCCTTAGAGAATGGGAGGCTCCTAGCATGGTGAAGAGGCCAGAACCAAAAGTTCGGTCCTTTTTATGCTCATTAAATGAAGATGCAAAAGAGAAAAAAAAAAGCAGTAAGCAGGGCAGTTTTCCTGATGTTAAGTGCCTGGGATAAGTCATCCTCTCGTCTCCAGCTCCTCTGCCCAGCAGGGTCAGCAAACTCTCCAAACAAATCAATAGCCACTTCTCCAGCTAATGGAAAATACAGCAGATGCTACTCAGCCTCACGAGTTAAATCTGGTTTCTTTAGCCGCCTGCCTGGGAACATTTCCACTCGGGGCTCCTACGCCAGCCCCAGAATGGATCTACGGAAGTCAGGGGGAGTTTTGCTGCTCACTTGAAAAGCAGCTGGCTTTGCTGTCTCCATGTGCTGGGACAGAGAACAGGCACAGCCCAAGTTCCCACAGCTGTCTCTGAAAAGGTGCTGGATTCTGCCTGCCAAAGCCACACACCTGCTAAAGGCAATTACACAATTACAGTACAGAACACTCCAGCTCACGTTATTTAACTCATTACCCACCCTGCTTAGGATGATTTAAGTTTGTCATTATTTCTTGTTGCCTAAGGCCAGGCATCACCTGAAAAATTTAAAGTCACACAGCAGCTGTTTAGTAGCAGCCCTAGACTGGAGAACAATATAAATGGTTGCTCCCTCAATAGCTGTACCTCCCCTTTCTTTCAAGAAGAAAAAGTCCTAGATCGGGGTGGGCAATAATTTTTGGTGGGTGGGGTGGGGGGGGACACTCCCAAGATTTTGGAAAGGGCTGTACTTTTCTGTGCATGGGGTGTAGGGTTTAGGATGGAGATTGGGTGCAGAAGGGTGCAGGTAAGAGACTGGGGTGCAGGAGACAGTGTGAGGTCTGAGAGGGAGTTTGCGTGAAGGAGGGGGTTGTGACCTAGGTCAGGGGATTGGGCTGTAGGGTCAGGGAGGGAGTATGGGTGCAAGAGAGGATTCTGAACTAGGAGAGGGGCTCTTGGAGAAGGTGCAAAGTCTGGAGGGAAGTGTGACCTGGGAGAAGGGAAAAAGGGGATGTAGATTGCGGCAAGGGAATGGGGTGCAGGGTCTGGGAGGGTGTTTGGGTGCAGGAGAGAATTCTGGCCCAGGGGAGGAGTGCAGGAGGGGGTACAGGGTCTGGGTGGGAATTGTGACCTGGGACAAAGGGGTGCAGAGGGTCTGGATGGTGACCTGGGGGAGGGAGTTGGGGTGCGGGAGGGGCAGGGGTGCCAGAGACAGGTTCTGGCTGGGAGGCGCTTACCTAAATGTCTCCTGGCCAGCAGCCCTGCAGCACCCCCAAGGCAGGCTGGCCTCTACCTGCTGCAGCCCTAGATTGATAGAAACTGCAGGCTGCTCCCTCCACGTGGCTCTCAGCTCTGGGAGGGCGAAGAGGCTTGCGCTACCCCCATCCTCCAGGCCAATCTCTCAGCTCCTATTGACTGGAAACAACCAGCCAATAGGAGCTGAGGATTGGGCTGGGGGTGGGGAGATCACACAAAGCCTCCCCCTGCCTGCAGAGCAAGAGAGTAGAGCCGCACGGACTGCACTTTAAACCGCGGCAGCTGCGTGCCCGAGGGCCCTGGAAGGGGGGGTCTGTGGGCCAGATCTAGTGGCTTGGGTTGCCAGATCTGGGCCCCAGGCGGTATTTTGCCCAGCCCCGTTCTAGGTCCTATAATGTGTCATCTAGTGATGGGGCAGTGCCTGGCGGGGATTTAATCACCCCCAGCAAGAGAGAAACCCCTCCATCTTAAACCTCTGCCACCTGTGATTGTCCACAGCTAGTAGAGCACAGGGCATACAAGCAACAGCTCTGTGGAGAGATTTACAAAATTTAAGGTCAGAGAAGAGTCCAGAATCATCTAGTTTGACCTCCTGCATTACACAGGCCATAGAACCTCACACAAGTTCTGCATCGAGCACTGTTTATTTGAAAGAGGCACTGTGGGTCATTCAGTCTTAACTTAAGGACTGCAAACACAAGAGACTCCACTGGGTTCCTAGGGCCACGTCTTCACTCCGGGCAAGCTTGATGCTGCTGCGATTGATCTTTCGAAGTTTGATTTAGCGGGTCTAGTAAAGACCTGCTAAATCTAACTCAGAGGGTACTCTTGTAGATGGCTGGTACTCCTGCTCTTGCGAGGAGTAAGGGAAGCCGACAGGAACTGTCTCTCGCTGTGGGGAAACTCGAATCAAGGTGCATTGACTCCAGCTACATAATGAACATAGCTGGAGTTGAATATCTTGATTCAACCTTCCCCTTTTGTGTTGACTTGACCTAGATAAATTGTGCCAATGACCGGTCAGCGAACAGGAGCAGCAAACGGGAGTTGTGCGATGGAGTTCAGGGAGGAAGGCAGATACACCTAACACACATACTCTCAACTTTTGACAACTCCTTCCCCTCCGCCCCCTAAAGCAAGGAATCAACAAAGGAAGAAACAAAAGCTCTGCAAGCGTACAAAGAATGCAGGCAGAAGTCCAGCAGCAGAGCTGGGGGTTGGTCCAGTTTACTGAATCAAAATGCAGCAGGTGACATGTGGTACAAGCAACTCATGGCCCTCGAGACCAAGGGTAGGGCTAGACTGCGGGGTTTTCTCTCTCCATGTCTAGTGGCAATCAAAAAACTAACAGAATGCTGGGACTCATTAGGAAAGGGATGGATAAGACAGAAATATCATATTGCCTCTGTATAAAACCGTGGCACACCCACGTACTGAACACTGTGTGTAGATTTGATCATCCCATCTCCTAGACATTGGATTTGGAAAGGGGACAAGAAGGGCAACAGAAATTATTAGGAATATAGATCACATTTCATATAAGGAAGATAAAAAGACTGGGGCTTTTCAGTTTGGAAACGAGATAATTAAGGAGGAGATATGACAGAAGCCTATACAATCACAAATGGTGTAGAAAAACTGAATATGGAAGTATTATGTACTCCTTCAAATAAGACAAGAACTAGGAGTCACTCAAAGAAATTAATAGGCAGCACATTTAAAACAAACAAAAGAAAGTATTTCTTTGCAGTCAACCTGTGGAACTCCTTGCCAGAGGATGTTATGAAGGACAAGACTATAACAGGGTTCAAAAAAGAACTAGATACAATCATGAAGAATAGGTCCCTCAGTGGTTATAAGCCAGGGTGCACAGGGATCTAGCCAGGGCCGGCCCACAACATTTTGGCACCTGAGGCAAGGAGCTCAAATGATGCCCCCATATCCCTTCACTTGGGCCAAAACTTTGAAAGGTCTCAATTCTCTGGGTGCTAGTGGCGCTCTCCTCCCTTCCCCAGTCTGGCACCTGAGGCAGCTGCCTCAGTGCACCTCATGGTAAGACCAGCCCCGGATCTAGCACGATCCACATGTTTCCCAGGAGCTGGGAATGGGTAATAGGAGGAATCACTCAGTGATTGCCTGTTGTTTTCATAGCCTCTGAAGCACCTGGCATTGGCCACGGTCAGAGGACAGCATCCTGGGCTAGATGAACCTTTGGTCTGACCAGTCTGGCCATTCTGATGCTCTTACATAGAAACCTGATGTATCTGCCCCCTGCTGCAACCCACTAACCCCCACTCCCCTCCCAGAGCCCCAAAGAAATCCCAAGCCTTGCGGGTCGGATCCAGCTTGTGGTGGGAGGAAGTGGCTCCATGAGCTGCTACTCACCCTTTCCCCAGCTGCGGAAATGGCAGCACAGGAAACGGCTCACCTGGAGGCTTTTCCCGCTGCTCCCATTGGCCGGAATCCCAGCCAGTTCCCTCCACTCTCAGCCTGCTCCTGCACCCACCTGCATGGCCAGACCTTGCACCCTCAGCCCACTCCTGCAGCCATTTTGTCATCATGGGTGGCTGGCTGGTGGTCCGCGGAAAGATCTGCATTGAGCAGAGCGGGCTGCGGGCCAAACGGATTGAGAACCACTGTCCTAAGCCTACTGCACCCCTCCGTTCCCCTGACTTGACTCCGAATTGCCGTAATTCACTCACATATCAGCCCCCACTATCCTGTCCACCATGAGTCCAAGATCTCTTAATTGATGGAGTCTTCTACTTTCCTTACCTCTTTTTTTCCCCCTGTTTCGGATATTGTTGTAGTATTCTTGTAGTGCAGTGGTCTCCAACCTTTTTACACCCAAGATCACTTTTTAAATGACAGAACAAGCCAAGATCTACCACCCCACCCCTTCCTTGAAGCCCCGCCCCTTCCTTGTTCAGCTGATAGGGCCAGAGTCCAGCCTAGCTCAACTGCAGTTAACGGAGCTACATCCGCTGAGGATGTAACCCTTACAACATGCTATGCCAACAATCCAGCCTCCAGCTGTGAAACATTCGGATGTGCTCTCTGCCAGTGCATGTGCTCTATCATTTTCGGGGGGGAATGTTTCACAAGACAAAGCAAGCTGGGGGCCTTCCTGTCTTACTCCATCACCCCATTTTGATGAGCCCAGCTCTAAACCATGGAACGCCACGGTAACGCATCAATGTCTGGGCCCATCACCTGTGAGCTTCAGAGTGGACCCAGCAGGTTCCTGGAAGATTCTGTACTCAGCAAAAGGAAACACAGCGAAGATACAGGAAGAGCAGCTCTAACGGCTACATTTCACGCCAGTGCCACTGGGCTTAAGTGACTCTGGGGAGATGGGAGGATTCACTTGATATGCAGCACATCAGAAATAAATATTTCCCTCCCTCTTTTTGATCCATGGCCAAGAAAAGACTCTTTCTGGCTGCCAACTCTTGAAATCGTATTGCACGTGTCATCCTACTTGGTGTTTCTCTTAAAGGCCACAGGTCCTGGACTCATGCGCCCTCTTCAAGAATCTCAGCTTTCATCTAAAACCTAAGACGAGTTTCTAGCTCTTGTGGTGGCAAAGGAAAGTTTGAAAAGCCAACACTGGATGCACCATGTAAAAATCCCTAAACTTTTTACATTTTAAAAAAAAAAATCTCGTGATTTTTAAAGACACCCTCAGGATTTCTGGAGGTCCCGCTGGCAATTTTAATGTGTGAAGCAGGCAACGCTAACTGCTGCCTATCAGCTGCGCTGTTACTGTTTGTACAGCACCGTCAGTACATCAGTGGTGGGCAACTTACGGCCCGAGGGCCACATGTGGCCCATTGGGGTTCTAAGTGTGACCCGTGAGACATTTTGTTTACCTTTGCCTACATGCAGGGTTGCCAGATTCCACTGGTTTTCATCCACATAGTATTTTTCCAACTGATCTTACAAAAGCAACACACACTTCCAGGGCGCGTGAAGTGGGGTGCGTGCTGATCGCACGCAACGTTGACTGTAAGAGCCTTGTGCATCCAATCAAAGCATTGCTAAAGTTCAATCGGCACATCCCAGAAACTCTAGATGCACAAGTGCAATTAGCAAAACTACCCTATCCCAAGAGATGGTCTTGGTTACAACAATTTTGCGGCAGACGGAGATGAATGACGGCCACTCATGCAACCCTCTCACTAGCCTCGGCTGCCCCTCACTGGTGTGCACGGTGCTGTGAAACAATCGGGCCCCCGCACGGAACAAAGTTACAGTCCTAACTGGGCAGACTCGGTTCAGTTAGTGATCAGCGCCTGGCTGGGAGCAGACAGTGACTGAA
Organism: Pelodiscus sinensis; assembly: GCF_049634645.1. Lineage (NCBI taxonomy): Eukaryota > Metazoa > Chordata > Testudines > Trionychidae > Pelodiscus > Pelodiscus sinensis. Next base: position 251,248,334 of record NC_134712.1, on the reverse strand, counting down.
CACAGGTTGGAGTTGGATGGGCCAATAGAAAATGCAGCAATGATAATGCTACGCTTCTGTATTGCTGTCACACTTCCTCCACAACACGCACTTCGAGGCACAAGACACTAGGGCTACGTCTACACTGACATGATTTTCCGAAAATGCTTTTAACGGAAAAGCTTTCCGTTAAAAGCATTTTAGGAAAAGCACGTCTAGATTGGCAGGATGCTTTTCCGCAAAAGCACTTTTTGCAGAAAAGCGTCTGTGGTCAATCTAGACGCGGTTTTCCGCAAAAAAGCCCCGATCGCCATTTTTGCGATCGGGGCTTTTTTTTTTTTTTTTTTGCAGAAAACAGTACTGTGCTGTCTACCGTGGCCCTTTTGCGCAAAAGTCTTCTGGAAAAAGACTTTTGCCCGAACGGGAGCAGCATAGTATTTCCGGAAAAGCACTAACGATCTTACATGTGATTGTCAGTGCTTTTCCAGAAATTCAAGTGACCAGTGTAGACAGCTGGCAAGTTTTTCCGCAAAAGCAGATGATTTTGCGGGAAAACTTGCCAGTCAAGACACAGCCCCGGGTTGTAAAAATGAATATAGCTGCTCCCCGAGTTACAACCACCTCTGCTTACGACCATCCTCACTTACGACCAAAGTGGTCGTAAATGCAGGTCCGAGTTATGAACGGCGATCCGTGCTTATGAACAGCGCCACCGCCATGTACCAAGTGTTGGTCCGTAACTTGTTCATGACTCGGGGAACAGCTGTAAAAGTACTAACCGTGTAACCGAACAAAACCGCATCCCTATGCTGATGTCTCTGCTTTCCCAGGTCAACACTGAGTCCTTGTTTAAAACAAACAGACTCCAGATACACTGGAGAGGCCCAACACTTTACTAATCTCTTCTGCCTTTCAGATGAAAAAAAAAAAAACTCAACCCTCCTGACGTCAAGAGGTACAGGGACCTGCCTACAGTGATAATGATGCAAGTCAGTAGGAGAGCGGTGGGGAGAATCCAGGAGTCATGATTCCCACACTAGCACCACGTTCTCTAGCATGACGCTGTGTTATTTGCTTTCTGGCACAGAAGGCACCTTCAGATCTCACTGGCAAAGGCCTTCACTTCTTATCGCATTCTTCTGCGGTCAGTGATTCGGGTCCGAACAAGCCAAGCTTATTCCTCGACCATGACTAGCTCTTGCTTGACAGAGGGGCTGCAGCTAACTGCTTCCCCAGCTGGTTTCTCTCCTTTTCCGACACACCTGCAGGCTGTCACCCTCCTCCCTTTTTTGCAAGGCATTTAGGGGGTCGTATTCCCAGGTATCGTGGCTGCATTCCTCAGAGAAATTAGGGATGTTAGAAATGGTGCAACTGAATAGTCATGTAACCGCCTGAAATCTTAGCGGTTACATGATTATTCGATAGTCCCCGGGGACTGCAATAACTATGCTCCCGGCCCCACTCCCGGGGGGCCCCCTGCCACTCTGCACTGCTGCCTCTGTATCAGAGGCCCTGATTGCCAGACAGGGGCATTTTGCGAGGGGAGCCAGTTTAAAAACCAGCTCCCCACATGCACTGGCTGCCGACACAGAGGCAGCAACACGGGGTGGCAGCAGCCCCTGTCCACGGGGGGGTCCGAGCTCCCTGCAGACAGAGGCTGCTTTGTGGCAGCCTCCCCTGTCCCCTTGCCTCCGATAGAGGCAGTAACGTGTGTTGGGGGGGGACGGGGACACGGCACTGCAGAGCTGGTGCTAAGGGGAACCGGATTTTAAGCCAGTTCCTCCCCGCCTCTGTAGGAGGCAGCAAGGGGAGGGGGGTTGGCAGGTCCACAGGAGAAGGCTTAAAAGCTGGCTCCCCGTGCATCTTGGCTCCAGCCTACCCCCCTTCATCCTCCGCACTGCTGCCTCTCTATCAGAGGCAGCAACGCAGGGGGCAGGAGGCACAGGAGGATCCGGTGCTCATGGGAAGCCGGCTTTCTCCCGTTCACTCCCGCCCTCTGCTGCCTCTGATACAGAGGCAGTAGGGGTGTGTGTGTGTGTGTGTGTGTGTGTGTGTGTGTGTGTGTGTGTGTGTGTGTGTGTGTGTGTGTGTGTGTGTGTGTGTGTGTGTGTGTGTGCGCGCGTGCAATTGACAAGATTAACTGATAAGTCCAGGCTTATCATTAATCCTGTAGTCATCTACCCGCTGACATCCCTAACAGAAATAGCACTGGTGGAGGTGCTAGCCAGGGGTGACAAGCCAGCTCAGCAGACCAAGAACCGCCCCCCCCCCCCAAGATAGAGATTGTTTTTTAAGTGTAATGAATTCATTCTGCATCCACTAAATCAGTAACTCCATGCTCGTGTTTTCCCCTTCCAGGCAGCTCTAATCAGTCCCAGCATCAACGATGATGACATGCGTCTTAGCTGCCTCCTGCCAATGACCTAAGCTTTGCTTTTCAGCAGATTTGCTCGTTATTGATAACAGATGCCGCCCTGCTCTGCATATGCTCATAAACTCTCCCTGCACCCCATTCTCAAACAGCATGAACTCCAAGGCACCAGCCAACTGAGCCCCCCTGTCTCTCCCACACCCTCAGCTACGGTCTCGGTCTTAAGCCAATTGCCAAGGGGCTAATCTGGCATAGGTGGGAATTCTTGCACATTAGCTTCAGGGGGAGATCTCAGCACCAGGCAGGATCAGACCCTTCCAGTTCACCTTGAATGCACCCAAAGTTGGAAAGCCTCTGGCAGACAACGGCTCCTCCCCACAGTCTCCCTGCAGGTCCTAGATTTTAAGCGACCATTGCGACCATCTAGTAGAGATGTAAAATCCTGTTTAGTTAATTGATTAAAAACTGTGTTTAACCAGTTACCCACTTGAACAGGGGTGGTTGGGAGCTGCTCCAGTCCGTCCGGGCCGCTGGTTAACCAGTAAGGGTGATGCTTACTGGTTAACCAGTTAACTGGTTAAGCATTCATATCCCTATCGTCTAGTTTAACCTCCTGAGTAACACCAGCCAGGAGAGTTCACACCGCAGCTCCTGCACTGACTGTAGGAGCTGGAGCTTGTGTTTGAATGCATGCGTGTTTAGGAAGACACCCACATGAGGAGTAATCCGATTACCTGTTCCAACAGGTAATGACACTCTGTTAAAACAATAGGTCTTGTTTCTAGTTTGCACTTTACTGACTTCATTTTCTGGCCACTGATCTTGATCCGTCTCCAGCTTTTGTTTTGTTTTATTTTGGCAGGAACACGGTGACCCTGGCACTAGGGAACTTCCATCCAGGTCCTAAACCAAACATCTGACTCAAGAGACGCAACAGCCCTGGTGAAGCGATAGAAACTGGCTGACCCACCCTCCCCTTCTGCGACAGTTACAGGTGAAAGAATATTCCTTTGTTCTAGTCAATGAGCTTTGCCAGCCTCCGGCAACGCCAACTCAAAACCGGTGTCTGGACTGACAGGCCCAGGAACAACAAAGCTCGCTATCCACAAAGCAAGTACAGCATGGACCGGAGCGAACACGCCGGTGACAAATCAATTTGTCAGTCCACAAACCCCCCACTGCATTGCAACCTGGAGAGAGACGCAAGACTGATTCCAATCTCCAGGCCCTACTCGTGGAAACACTGGGAGGCGAGAGGGCTACTTCTAACTTGCATATTGTCAGGAGATACGGCCAGTGCAGCTCAGCTTAGTTCCCCCCAAAACAGCTTGTCTTGTCAACTCACCCTCCCATGTCTTGGGATGTTCCCAATCCAGTGCCACCAAATCAAGTCCAACTACAGATTGAACCTCTGTGGTCTGGCACCCGGGGGATCCTCGATGGCGAACAAGAGAATTTGCCGAACCGCAGGAAGTCAATGTTGTCTAGCAGCATTACCAACACTTCCACTGCTTGCTGGGCTCTGAGAAGCCATTGAGGGGTAAATTAGAGCCAGATCACAGCACAAAATTCTGAGAGCCAGGAGTGGTGGCTGCGAACAAACTTTGTGACTGTGGGAAACTTGGTCACACTCATGTTAAGTGGACATCCGGCTCACTAAAATCATGCTGGACCAGAAAATGCCAGACTAGAGAGGTTCAACCAGTAGTTGCAAATGAATTTAAACAGGCAGGTTTTGCCTGGAGGCAAGCACAGGTACTGGTGCAGGACAGCCAGAACTCTAACAAGATCTTAGCTCACCACTTGGTGTTGGCTTGCGTCTATGAATACAAAGGCAAAGCAAGGAAGAACCAGGGCAAGTGGCTTTTTGACAGCCAGAGATTTCTGAGATCACCATGCCGCCTGCATCGTGATTGCTTTGCTGGCAATTTGGTTGGAGGGAACTGGGCCAGCTTTCTCCCCACCCATCTCTTGGCCTGACTTGACACCACCATCAAAACTTTATGGCTTGCCCAGATTTTCAACGCTATTCCCAAGAATCCTAATAACTCTTCTATTGGGGACGGATGTTGGGTGGAGGGAGGGTTTAATATGTTCAACCCAGGGAGGCGGGAGGGGATTATTAAAGCCACCCGAGGAAAGCCAGAGCAGCTGCCAACACCTATTATGAAACAAGTCACAAGAAAGAGCCATTAGGAGCAGAGGCATAATTGCAGCTCACAAGCACATGGAAATAGAGGAGAGGAGACCACAGCTTGGCCAGTGCCACATGTGCCCTTCTGGACATCTGTGAGCCAAAGGATGGGTATGTTTATTATAGTCATGGGGCTTAGGTCCAAGTGCTGCACAGCAGAAGTCTGCCTGACCACAAGAAGGTCAGAGCCCTTGTAGCTCTCATGAGCGTCTGACGGAGCTGCGGCTGATCAGAAACCCAGGCTCAGGCGCTACCTTTGTTTGCAGGGAAGCTTCCAACCTCCCCGGTAAGTCTAGAGACAAGGGAACACCTGCAGGAGATGTTCTGGCACAGGATGAAAACCTGCGTGGCTTTCTCAGCGCTGCCCGGAAAGACGCTTGAATGCATTTGAGATCTGGGCTTGGAAATGCCTTGCTTTGCTGTTTTCACTCACCTCCCAGGATACTCACTGCTATTTTTACGTTAAAATGAGTGGTGGGAAAATGTTGATCTAAACCTAAATACTGCAGCCAAAATCGGTGTATCTGGATATGCTACTAGTGCCTCATGCGTGTTGTGGTTTGCTTGCTTCATGTCCCCATTCGCCTTGACTAGCGTGGTTCCCTGACTGGACTACATCTCCCATGACACACCAGTCCCATGCTGCACATCCCCTTCTCTCTCTAAGAGCGGCCTGGGGTGCATCCGTGGTTATGCAGCCTGACCGGGCAGCTCAACCTAGCGAGAGGAAGGTGACCACTAGGCGTTGCAGCAGCATTTCCAAATAGAACATTTTCAACTTTTAAATATTTCCTAAAAACACCCTGAACAGTTTTCTAGCTAAAACTTCACCTCGCCCTGTGTATGACCACTCCTATCTACTTACAGAACATGTCTTTAGAAAACATTTCTGCACAGATAAAGCAACTTTAACGATTTATCCAGTAAGCGATCACACAGATTCTAACAGATCATCTGGCCAATACCAGCCAGCAGCAAACCCAGATCACAAATCTATTTCTCTTCTTAAGATTAAGAATCTTTATTCTGCTTTTCCAAACAAGAACAGCACAGCGAGTTCTAGGGCCAGTTTGCCTGAGGGAGTGTTGAAAGCAAATCCTTTTTTGTTGTAAATGGGTTTTACCAGAACAACATTAAAATAAAAGGGGGGAAATTATTACTCACATAATCAGATCAAACCATCCCTTGCTGCACTCAGCAGAAAACAACAAGCTCTCCCTTAGTAGGTAGACAGCATGGCAACTGGTGCCCTATGAATATGTACCATAGGATTGAGGAATTCAACCAGGCCGGTACTAGCTCCTGGCCCACAACCTTGCTCCCAAGGAGCTGGCTGCCACCCCATGCTGTGGGCAATAGACTACTTCCCCCCTCGCCCCCACCCCGAGTCTGAAACCCTGGATTTCATGCTTGAGGTCTGCTTAAAACCGGTGCCCTGACTCCAGAGGCCGTTCTTAAATGTAACAGTTCCCGGCTGCTTGCAGCTTTGCCTTAGGGCAGGGAGTTTGTTATAAACAGAGAGAGGGGCAGGGTGATTAACCAGCCTTTTGTTATTCGTTAGATCACCATGAAAACATTGCTGGGTACTCTACTTAAAAGATGGTAGGGGGGAGAATATAGGAATGAGTGTTGTGCTGCAGGGATTTGAATTCAGAGCACTGCTGTTAAACTTCTCATAAATGTTCTTGAAAAAAGGGTAAACAATGACTAATCCAAAGCTGACTGCAAAGAGTTACAAAGAGATCTCACAGAACTGGGTGATGGGGCAACACAAGGGTAGATGGAATTCAGTGTTGATTAGTGCAACGTAACGCACATGTAAAAATATAATCCCAACTATACATAAAAAAATGATGGGGTCTAAAACATCTGTTACCACTCAAGAAAGTGATATTGGCATCCTTGTGGATAGTTCCCTGAAAACATCCAGTCAATGTGCAGTGGTAGTTTAAAAACTCAAAAGCTAACCTAATATTGGGAATCATTAGGAAAGGAATAGATAATAAGACAAAATACCATATTGCCTCTATATAAAGTCATTGTATGCCCATATCTTGAATACCGTATGCAGATCTGGTCACCCTACATCTAAAAAAAAAGATCTATTGGATTTGGAAAAGGCACAGAAAGGGCAACAGAAAGGATTAGGGGTAAGGAACAGCTTCCATATGAGGAGAAATTAACAAGACTGGGACTTCTCAGCTTGGAAAAGAAATGATTAAAGGGCGAGGGGATATGTTAGAGGTCTAGAAAATCATGGAAGGTATGGAAAAATAGAATAAGGAAATGTTATTCATTCCTTCACTAACATAACACGAGAAGCTGACCCAAATAAATTTATAGGCAGCAGATGTAAAACAAACAAAATAAATTATTTTTTCACAGTCAGCCTGTGGAACTCTTTGCCAGGAGATGGTGGAAAGTCCCAAACTATAACCGGGTTCCAGTAAAAACAAAATAAGGTCAAGGAAGATAGGTCCATCAATGGCTACTAGCCAGAATGGGCAGGGATAGTCTCCCAAGGCTCTTTTTGCCAGGAGCTGGGAATGGGTGGCAGGGGATGAATCATTTGATGATTGTCTCTTCTCTTTATTCCTCCTGAAGCACCTGGCAGTGACCACTGTGGGTAGACAGGACACTGGGCTAGAAGGACCTTTGGTCTGACCCAGTGTGGCCCTTCTGATTTTCTTATATAGAGCTGAAATGCATCTGCCCCCTGGTGTAACCTACTATACCCCACTCCCCTTTCACAGCTGAGAGACACACCAGGGGTGTGTCTAGACTACATGCCTCCGTCGACGGAGGCATGTAGATTAGACAGATCGGCAGAGGGAAATGAAGCCGCGATTAAAATAATCGCGGCTTCATTTAAATTTAAATGGCTGCCCCGCTCTGCCGATCAGCTGTTTGTCGGCAGATCGGGGCAGTCTGGACGCGACGCGCCGACAAAGAAGCCTTTCTTGATCGGCACAGGTATGCCTCGTGAAACCAGATTTACCTGTGCCGATCAAGAAAGGCTTCTTTGTCGGCGCGTCGCATCCAGACTGCCCCGATCTGCCGACAAACAGCTGATCGGCAGAGCGGGGCAGCCATTTAAATTTAAATGAAGCCGCGATTATTTTAATCGCGGCTTCATTTCCCTCTGCCGATCTGGCTAATCTACATGCCTCCGTCGACGGAGGCATGTAGTTTAGACATACCCCAGGAGTCCTGACAGGATCTCGCTCTCTCTCCCCAGAGTTCGTAACAAAGTCAGAATAGACATGAACGTTTTAAGACTAACCAATGTCCCTTAAGTTACCTGCCACAAGCTGTCAGAATATGTTCGTGTTCGAGCTCAGTGGGTCTAATATTTATTTAATTTTCTGTCTTTTATACAGGAATTAGATACAGTGCTCCTGCTAAGTTGTCTGCCAAAAAAGCAGAGTTTTCCAGTGCCTTAGTAGCCCCGAGATGATGTGGGGTGAGGGTGGAAGGAATTGGTTCCACCCCCATTTGGTGCTTGGATTTTATTGAACGTGCTCAGTAACAATGTTGAAGCTACTGTCTTCAGTCTGCCTCCCATGCTCTCACTCTCTCCCCCCACCCCAATCATGGCATGCACAGGTCCCCCCCCACCCCCTATCTGAAATGGAGCCCCTGCCGGTTCCCTGGGAACAGGGCCGAGAGCCGGCATGTCACCGTTACGGTAACCGATCAGATCATGCCTATCAGTTAACCGTTTAAACACGGTTACACGGTTATATCCCTACTGCTGACCACCGCACAGATCGAGTTTGTAGGGTCCCAGTGGCAGGCCATGGCACGAAAACACCCTCGTGCAGCCGAAGCGACAGGCACGTAAGCACTGAAAGCACGAAGGGTGAACGAGGACAGAGCTTTCCTTGTTCGCAGGAGATCATGCCGAGTCAGAACTCACAGCCTCTCTCTCTCAGAGCACAGCGGGCAAGACGGTGCCGGCCCAGAGGGGAGAGACGGCAATTGGCGTCCAGGCGGATCCAGGGGAGGGTGATGGGAAGCGGAGGGTACTTTGCAAGTCAGGAAAGCTCCATGAAGAGACTGTTATAAAGAATATTTCTAAAGCCAGAGCCTTGGTGGATAGAAATTGGCCACAGTCCAGTGATGCCAGCAAGACTGTTGTCAGGCAGAGATCTGGTTCAGAGGATTTTAGAGGGCACAATGGGGGTGGGTGGGAGGCTCCCCTGTAATACCAGCAGCCAGGTTATGTTATTTAAATTATGCCCTCTATCCTTTCAGTGGCTCCTCCTCTCTCCTCCTGCACAACCGTAACCCCAGCCCCTGCCAGTCCCCTACCCATGGTGACCTCATCTGCTTGCATCTTTGTGGTGACCCTCAGATATACCTCTCGCCTCCACACCCCACCGTCTCCACCTCTCCCCACCTCGCTCGTCGCCGTCCCAAGCTCAGCCTGGCTCAAACCGAGCTCGTCAGCTTTCCTCCCAGGCCTTCTCCACGACCTCCATCCTCCGCCCCAACTAAACGCGCCAGTGTCCTACCTGCCCTCTCCTCACCCACCCACTCCCAAACACTGCCTCTTCCCCCCTGCCCCGTCCTTAGCCCCTCCTCTCTGCTCTCTGCTACCAGGCTGACCGCCTCTCCAGACGCTCCATCGTGCTGCCGCCAAAGCCATCTTCCTTGCACCTCACGAAAACTATGGTGCCCCGCCCAGCCACATGGAACCACTGCATTGGCTCCCCATTGCACGCTACTCCACCCCACACTTCCTGCCCTCGCCCTATGTCATGTGGCCCCTACCTCCAGCTCCCACCTGGTCTTCCCGCCCTTCCCCAGCCAAGCCAACCTCAATACCCTTCATCTCTGCCTCAAAGAGAGGCCTTCATCCCCAACCTCACAGTGGACTGGAATGCTTTCAACCAAGCCACCTCCTTTGTGTCATTCAAATCCCGGCTGAAAACTCACCTCTGCGGCTAAGCCGATGAGAAGGGGAAGGCGGGCAACAGGGAACCGAATTGTCACCGTGGGTACGTGCCTGACGCAGTAACCACGTGGCCTGACTGCCACTGTATCTGTGGTAATTATTTATTATTGCTTTAAGAGCAGCGGTGGGCAGTCTGTTGGGGTTCTATGCATGGTCACTTTGTTTTCTGTGACCCATGGGTAGGGTTGCCAGATCCCGTAGGCTTCCATCTGTGTAGCTTTTGCCCCACTGGTATTACGGACGTGACACGCACATAAAAGCAAGGGGCGCATGAGGTAAGCGTGTGCTGATGGCTCACAGCATTGACTGTGAGAGCCGGGTGCTCCCTGTGAGGAGGCATGGGGGCATCATTTGAGCTCCCCACCTCAGGTGCCAAAATGTTGTGGGCCGGCCCTGTCCAAGCTAGGGTATCAAGGCGAGGGGGACATGGGTTTGCAAAGATTTTCTCTGGGCTGTCCTGCATCCCCTGCCAAAGCCCCACCCGTGAATCGGCTCGCTCTGTGCACAGGGTAAACGCTGCAAGGAGAGACACAACACGTCAAACCCACCTGTCCGCACAGAGCCGCTCCCGGCCCACCACGCTGGCACCAACCAAACTTTCTGAAGACGCCGGTATCTTAGCGTAGATTCCGGATTTCCCTGGTCTGCCCCACAGACCCCGCACTTCCCCACCAGCCCAGCTGAAATGGGCAGCCAGCACCGCTTGCTCAAATCCTGCTCTCCCTTCCAATCCTTCTCGCCCACACCAGCAATGAGTTTTAAGGCCCAACCCTGCACTTCTGGACTCAGGGGGGAATTTAACCCCAAATTCAGCAAAATCGGAGGCCTGCCTGTCAAAGACGCTGAGCACGTCCAGCTTCCACCTTCAACGTGGCCCCTCCCACGGAAGTCCCCTGAAAGGGACTGGAAAGCCGCAAAGCGCCACGGGCAGCCAATAATAAATAAGCTACAAAAGGGATCCAAAGGGAAGGACTGAGGTGAAGGGCACACACATGGAGACCTTCCATGGCTCTTCCTCCAGATCCACTCTGCTCTGCTGTGCAGCTCTAGCTTTTACCTGCAAGAGCAGTTCCAAGCAACGTTCCTTCCAAGGTTTTCCATCCATGTGCGGAATGAATTTTGTTATGTACGCCAAGGCATGTGCAGATGTGCACCACCAATAGAAATCCATGCTGCTGGATGTGGGCAGCTGTGGGCGCTCTGCCAATCAGCTGGGCAGCACCCGAATCTCTCCTGGATGGCCACCCAAGCACTCAGTATACAGGGAACACTGGTTCCAAGCCATCTGCCCACCCAAATCTGTGCAACCTTCCTCGTCTGCCCCAGACCATCTCCAACACCTCGGCTTACCATGTGGAGCTTAAGGCCCAGAGAACTGCCAGCGGGTCAGACCTGGACAGCCGACAGTCCCTAGGACCCAGAGGAAACCTGGCCAAAGCAAGGGAAGGGAGCCCTAAGCCCCTGGATCAGCAGGCAGCTGCTGGAATCCAGCTGCTGGGATTTTGCTTTCTGAATGCCAAGTCCCAGCACTGCAGATCCCGGCTCATACCCCAGACCCTTGGAGGGAGGGGGAGTTAATCGAAGCCAGCAGTAATTGTCCTCCCCTACCCGCCTGACCCCAGAAACAACCCACGGTGCCACGCACAGGGAGGGAAGCGTGGGAAGGCGAGCGAGGCAGGACACACGCCGGCACGTGGAGGGGAAGAGAAGGCCTGGCCAAATCTTGCTGCACGTTCGCAATCGCCTCACGGCCTTCGGGCAGTAGAGGGGGGCCCGCCAGGGGCGAGCTAAGGTCGTGCCCTGCGTGTGAACTTATAGCCAGGCTGCAGACCAGGCCCTGAATTCACCTCTCGCTCGACTTTTTGACGGTCCCCGAGTTCCTTCCTTCTCTCGGGAGGCCCAAGGAAGCCGGTCCCTGCTAAGCTCACGGGGAGAAAAGCCCAGGCACCATGGGATGAAAAGGGAAAAAGCAGGAGAGCGGTCAAAGGGGACAGTTGCTCTGGGGGCCTGGCAATTCAAAGGGAAGGGCAGAGGGGAAGGGCACACACATGCTGACCCTCCTCAAGATCCACTCAAATGGACAAGGGCAGAGGTGGTGGCCGGGAGCCAGGAGCCCTTTAAATAGCCGCTGGAGCACTGTGCCCTGCGCTCCGGGCGGCTCTGAGGGCTGGGGAGAGTGCGCTGTGCGCCTGTAGGCATGGAGGGCTGGCTGCCCCAGCCTGGCCCCTTCTGCCTGAGGCTCCACCGCTTCTGGGAGCCTGGCTCCCCACCCCTCACCTTAGCCAGGGGCCACACAGGCGGACAGCCCCCCTGGAGAAAAGGGAAAGCTGAATATCCAATGTTTCCTAATGGAGACACCTATTCTGTCCAGAGAAGCAGCTGTCATCCAGCACTTCCCGCATGCTAGAGCCAGAGGAGCAAGAGGCACTGGACTGGGGGAAGACAATTACAGTGACAGCAGGGGATGCACTAGAGATGCACTTTGCCGAGGGAACGGGTGAGCTCTGGAACAGGGACATTACATATCGGTTAGTCAGTGAATCGAGTAGTCGATTAGGGGGAGGAGGGGCGCTCACTCTCCCGGCTGCGCCTCTGCCTGTGAAACGGCACCGCCGCCCAGGGCTCTCACCACATTTAAAAGGCAGAGGCACAGCGGGGAACTGCAGCGCTTCTGCCTTTGAAATGCAGCAAGAGCCCCACGGCGCTCCTGCTACTTTTCAAAGGCAGATCCTGCTACGTTTCGAAGGCAGAGTCTCAGCAGTCGGGGCCCAGAGTGAGCGGGGACTGTTTGAGTCCCCACTTGAGCCGTTTCCCCACTGTGTCTCTGCCTCCCCTGCAGAGACGGGGCTGGGGGGAACCAGCTTTTAAGCAGGTTCCCCCCAGCACTGGTACAGAGGCAGCAGGGGGGGGGAGCGGCTAGTCCACTAGTGACTCAACTACCCAATAAGTCTTTGCTTCTCGGGTAGTTGACTAGTTACATCCCTACTCTGAAACCGCTGCTGAGTTCTAGCAATGGGAACTCACCCAGGGCAGGGGCTGCCTCTCCAGCACTGGGAGACCTAAGTTACCCCAGCTAGCTGTGCACAGAAAGCAAAGCCCAGGCATCCCCTAATCGGGACGTTATATACATTGTAAGAAACAATGCCCCCCCTCACCCAGGGAGGTTTATCTCAGGACCCCCTTAGTCCAATGGCCCCAAATTTGGTTTGCTAAAAGATACAACATTTCAAGGCAAACCAGGTAACCATGCAAGTTTTAGAGCACCGAGACAAGTTGAAATTTAGAACAAAACAGGTATGTTCTCCTAATGGGCTTTACTCTTTCACAGGAGACAGGCCAGGTTTAGTGGTCTGAGCACAGGACCAAGAACCAGAGTTATAGTCCTAGCTCTAATGCCAGCTCTCTCTCCACCCTTGGACACGCCACTCGCCCGCTCTGTGCCTCAGTTTCCCCATCTGCCAAATGGGCATACGGACACACCCTATTTCACAGGGGTGCTGCGAGTATCTCTGCCAAGTGGTCTGCAGCCATTAAGCACTGCTCACACTTAACTATGAAGGGAAGGACTTTCAAAATCATGCAGCATCAGCCTCAAGCTCCAGCCGTGGCGGTGAAAACATCAGGGAATGCAACGGGAGTCGAGTGAGATAGGCCAACGGCGGGCCCCTTTTTGAAAAACTGCTCATGTCATTCCAGCAACTCCATGAACGAAGAACTCCCAGATTAGCTTGCAACGCCATTACTTGCGTATTTATTTATTTATAGCCACGACTACTGCACTCATCTCCATGGTAGCCAGAATCATTAATACCTCTTGGCCTGGAGTTAAAAGTTATTAAACAGGCTACAAGCTTCAACCACACCTGTGAAGGGGGTCACCAGATGTCACCCCACCAGGCAAATGAAATGATCCGATTAAACATTTACATCAGTGAGGCTCCAGCCACAACACTAATTTGCCTCTCCTGGCAAAATCAGGGTAGCTATGCTTCAATGCAGTGCCAAAGAGAGGGGTAGCTGCTGCTGAATCTTCACTTAAACAAATGGTTAGTAGAACTGGTCCAGAACCAGACTTCCTGCCTGGGAAATTTCTGTGGGAAATTTATGCCTGGGGAGGAGTGGAGAAGGGGAGAGAATAATCCATGCAGAATTAGCACGAAAAGCCAAAATTCAGAATTTCCCACAGAACAGAAATCTTGCAAAAGAAAAACTGATTCAGAAACATCAAATGCTTCATTTAGACTTTTACATGACAAACATATTACTTTAATATGTTTCTATCTACAATGCAGACGTACAGCATAAAAGTTTAAACATTTTGAATTTCTCCCCATCTAAAATGTTATAGAAATGAACGTGTTCCTGCAAAACACACAGATAGCCACAAAAGCAGCATTTTTCAGCACAAAATTGTTCCATCCAAATGTTTCTACCAGTTCCAGTTGTTAGTGCTGTAACTAGGGCTTTCATTAATAGAAATGCAATTTCCGTGTGCAGGTTATTTTGCTTTGACATGATGCATGAGCATAAAAAGCCACTCCACGGCATAGCCAGCCTCAGGCAAGGAAATCCGTGTACTAGACAGTACTGTCAGCCCCCAGCATTCAAAAATCATGAGTCAGGCCTTGAAAAATGACTTTAAAAAGAACTCTACGCTTACTGTTTTTTGAAAGGGTTGTGATTTTTTTAGTTGTCCTCGGCTTTCAGAGCCTTTAGATCATGTTTTCAGGCATTTTGCCACAACTACGAAGGCAAACAACTGACATTTTTTAATGCTGAAATTCTTACGCATTCACATGGTTCCTGGAGTTGGAGGCTTTCAAAAAACAAAACAAAAAAAGAACCCTACCAAATGTCACAAGAGCTGAAAATACTGCATGTGCCACAGACTTACATGTGGCCCTGGAGACCCCGAGACACATAAGGACTTAAGCGCTGCACCAGATGAAACCAATGGCCCATTTCCAACTGTACCCAGTACCAAAAACCTGTAACAAGGAAAATGCCTTCCTAATGCCTGTTAGAACATACGAACAGCCATACGGAGTCAGACCAAAGGTCCACCTAGTTCATTTCCTGTCTGTTGGCAGTGGCCAATCCCAGGTGCCCCCAGAGAGAATGAACAGAACAGGTGATCATCAAGTGAACTATTCCCTGTTGTCCATTCCCAGCTTTTGGCCAACAGAGGCTGGGGCACTTGAGAACATGATTTTGCCTCCTTGCTCATCCGCCTAGCCAATAGCTATTGATGGACCTGTTCTCTATGGACTTCACAAATTCTTTTTTTAACCTTGTTATAGTCTTGGCCTTCATAACATCCTCTTTCCCAACGAATTACGTTCATCAATGGCTCCATCTCCTGTGCAGGAATTTGTCGGCAGAAGCAATGCAAATGAAGCGCTCGTTAGCATTTCTCGCGCTCTCATTTGCATAGTCTCTTCTGATCCATATTGCGGAAGAGGTTTTTACGTAAAAATACACAGTGTAGACAGGGCCATTTTGCGCAAAAAAAACCCCTGTTGCGCAAGAACTCTTATTCCTCAAAAAAGCAGGTTTACAGGATCTTGAGCCAAAGGGTTTTTTGCCCCATCTACACTGCGTTTTTTTTCCGCCAAAACCTCTTCCGCAAAACGGATCGGAACAGACTATGCAAATGAGAGCACGAGAAATGCTACTGAGCGCTTCATTTGCATTGCCTCTGCCGACAAATTCCTGCAGTGTAGTCGTAGCCTATATGCCTGGCGATTCTGTTCTTTACTGTAGTTTGAGTTTGCCTGGTACTGAAGATAGGCTTACCAGCCTGTATTTGCCAGGATCGCCTCTGGAAGCCTTTGTAAATATTGGCATCACATTAGCGATCTTCCAGTCATGTGGTATAGAAGCTGGCTTAAATGATAAGGTTACAGTTAGTAGTTGTGCAATTTCACACTGGAGTTCCTTCAGCACTCTTGGGTGAAGGCCATCTGGCCACTGCTGACCTATTGCTGTTTAGTTTATCAGTTTGTTTCAAAACCTGGTCTAGTGACACCTCAGTCTCTGACAATTCCTTAGATTTGTCACCTAAAAAAAAGGGTTCCGGTTTGGGAATCTACCTCAGCCATGAAGACGGATGCAAAGAAATCATTTAGTTTCCCTGCATGGGCGGTCGTGTTCTCGAGTGCTCCTTTAGCATCTCGATCATCTTCATTTGTTTAGCAAGCTTCTTGCTTTCGATGTACTTAGAAAAATGCTATTTCTTTTGGGGTCTTTAGCTCGCTCGCTATTCTTCAAATTCCTTTTTGGCCTTTCTAATTATAGTTTTACACTTCAGTTGACAGAGTTTATGCTCCTTTCAATTTTCCTCACTAGGACTTAACTTCTTCTTTCTAAACGGTGCCTCTGTGTCTCACTTTTTCTTTTACTTTGTTATTTAGCCACGGTGGCACTTTTCCCCTTCTTCTTATGGTTTTTAATTTGAGGTGTACGTTTATTGGAACCTCTATTACGGCGTCTTAAAAGTTTCCTTGCAGCTTGCAGGGATCTCACTTTTGGCACTATATCCTTTTAATTTCTCTTTGAATAACTTCCTCATTTTTGTGTAGTTCCCCTTTCGGAAATTATACATTACAGCGTTAGGCGGCTGTGGAGTTTTTCCTGCCACACAGATGATAAATCTAATTATATCATGGCCACTATTACCAAGCAGTCCAGCTACATTCTCCTCTTGGACCAAATCCTGTACTCTACTTAGGGCTAAATCAAGAATTGCCTCTCTTCTTGTGGGATCCAGAACCATCTGTGCCAAGAAGCAGTTATTTGAAGTGTCTATGGATATTTTATTTCTGCATCCCATCCAGAGGTAGCATGTACTCAGTCAATAGGGGGTAGTTTGAATCCTCTATTATTATTATTGAGTTTTTTATTTGAATAACCTCTTTAATCTCCCTGAGCATTTCACAGCCCTGGGCAGGTGGTCAGTAATATACCCTGCTGCTATATTCTATGGCAGGGGTCTCCAACCTTTTTAAGCATGAGATCACTTTTTGAATTTAAGTGCACTCCAAGATCTACCTCAAATATAAATACCTTTGTCCCGCCTCCTTCCCACCCCCTTCTCCAAGGCCCCAACCCTGCTCACTCCATCCTCCTTCTCTTGCCCATCCTCACTCACGTTCATCAAGCTGGGGCAGAGGGATGGGGTGCAGGTGCTGGTCTTGGATTAAGGGATCTGGAGTGAGAGAGGGGCTCTGAGCTGCTCTTGGGGCAGGCAGTTGGGATGTCGGAAGGGGTTGTAGGTGCAGGATCTGGAATGCAGGGTGGTCAGGGCTAGGACAAAAGATTTGGGGTACAGGAAGGGGTTCATGACTGGGATAGGAGTTCAGGCTGTGGGTCCCAGCTGGGCACTGCTGGTGGCTCCTGGGTGGTGGTGCAGTGGGGCTAAGGCAGGTTCACCCCTGTCCTAGCTCTGCACTACTCCCAAAAGCAGCCAGCAAACTCCATCCCAAGTCCTGTTGTGCCTCCTCTCTGCTCTGTGGCAAAAGGATACAGAGTGGGAGAGGGCACTTCGACATCAGCGCCCCTCCTTTCCTTTCCCTGCCCTGCCCCGAAAGCAGGAGGATCCTGGGGGTAGGCAGCTCCAAGGCAAAGGGCAGGAGATGCACAGCAGTGCGGGTAAGGAGCAGCTGAAGTGCTGGCACTTGATAGCCTCTTGGCCAAACCAGTCAGGATCACCTGCCAGAGGCTCCAAGATCTACCAGTAGATCCCGATCGACTGGTTGGTGACCACTGTTCTATGGTACAATATGGTTCTTTTATTATTTTTACCTCATTTGACTTTTTCACAGATGGTACTATTCCCTCCCGTCCCGCACTCAGTACAGCCTGTTCTATCCTTCGGATATATTACTGTGACCCCTTAATTAGCCTCATTCCACCAAGTTTCTGTGATGCCTATTATATCAATAGCCTCCTTTAATACGAGGCACTCTAGTTCACCCATGGTTTTACTTAGACTTCGAGCATTGATATATAAGCACTTTAAAAACTTGACACTTTGTAGCTGTCTGCCATTACATGGTGTAATTGAAAGGGACTCTTTTTCATTTGACTGTTTCAGATCAGATCGTGCCGGTGTTTTATCATTTGCCATCCTCTCCTGTGAGAGGGTTAGAATTCCAGCCAGGGGATAGCAGCTAGCCCTGTTGCTGTGAGTTTATTAAGTAATAATATTGCATCAGCATATAGAATCTCCTACTTAGATCATGATACAAACACTAAGACTGACCCAGCCCTTGAAAGGCAAGGATTTCAAATGCAGAAGGGACCGCTGTGATCTAGTCTGACCTCCAGTATAAACATAAGCCAGAGAATACCCACAAAATAATCACTACAGCTGATCTAGAAAAATGTCCGAGTTTCATTTAAAAATGGCCAGTGATGGAAAATCTAACAAGTCTCTTGATAAATTGCTCCAATGGTTAATTACTCTCTCTCTCAAAAAAAATTATGCCTTATTTCCAGCCTGCATGCATGTATCTAGCTTCAACTCCCAGCCACTGGAGTTGGCTAAGATCAAGATCTTAAGGGCTTGTATATTTTGAGGCAGAGCAGGGCTGGAATTGCAAGTCTAGAGCCCCGCTGGCTGAATATAGAGGCTCCTATACTAAGCTCCAGAGGTCCCAGGTTCAAATCCACACTGTGGCAGCTACACCGCATCCCAACCTTTCCAGGCCTTCCTTACATGCTGAGGCTTTCTTTGCCCTACTCTGAGCATCTCCCATCAGAGCAGCGCTATCTTCCAGCCAGCTGGTCCTTTCCTCTCCCCCTCCACAACCTAGTCTGGGGTGAGTGGTCCAAAATTCTGCCCTCCCCGGTGTAGCCAAAACCCTGCATGGCAGCAGCTGTCTGTCTGTCTGTCCGTCCTCTGGAGGGCACCAGCAACAGCTCTCCCAGACCTTTGCCACATAAGAGCACAAAGCTCTGGGAGACGGGGAAACCGAGGCACAAGGAGGGCAGGTGACATGCCTGGATGACCCCAGGGCCAGCCCTACGCTAGTAACTTCCAGCTCAGCTTGTGCAGGTGACAGAGGAAACTGTGACGTATTCCCAGAGAGAAGCTGTGTGGTCCAGGTCCACCAGCTGTCTCCATACTGCACTAGGGGATTAGTCCAGGGGCCTGCCAGACGCAGGATCATACTCCACCTCGAGTGAGGCACCCCCAGCAGCTGCCTGCACTCACGAGTGCTGAGCTAGGCGTGTTCGTTCAGGACGCTTCGGGCCGGGAAGATGGCGCTGCACAGGGCGGTGAGGCCTGGAAGATATCTTCGGGGTGCTGGCTGGCTGAAAGGGGTTGGCTGCCTCGGGATCTTTTAAGCGCAACTTAGGGAATTACACTCAGCTTCCGGAAATCCCGCCTGCTGTTTCAGATGCTTCTCGCTCCCCTCACACGGCGCAGCGCTGCCACGCTCGGCATCCGAACCAGCCGCCTCCACTCGCTCCTGGGAAAGCTGCAGGGCCGATCCTGCAACCTCCGCCCACCCAGATGGTCTCGCCCCCACAGCCCAGAGTAATCAGGCTCGATACCAGCCAGGCCGTGTGGCACGGCAGAGCGCTTTGGGACAAAGGCACATTTCGCCACCTGCCTGCGTTTTTGTGCTGACAACGCCGGGCACACAGATCCCATGTGCACACTGACTGCGAGGGAGCGGGGGGAGAGAGCAGGTGTGCACACTGGAATACACAAGCCTGCGTTGATCAGTGCCGGGTATTAGTGCAAGCCACTGGGAAGCACCCCTCTTGCCCCACAGCAGTTTGAGAGGAACAGGTAAAGCAATTTGATCCACACCATTTGAGCGCTTGAGACCAGCGGTTCTCGGAGTTCAGAGATCTTCCGGAGGGGGTGAGGGGGTCACATCAACCATGCACAACCAAAGGGCTCCAGCCCTGGGTGGCAGAACTCCAGTTGCAGGACCCCTTTCTGGGGCTACAGATCTAGAGCGTTAGCTTTGGACCCTCGGCCCACAGCAATGCGGCTTGGTCTCTGCCCCCCACCCCGGGGGCAGTACGGCTAAAGCTTTGGTCCCCCTTCTTGGGGTTGTGAAGTCATTTTTGACGTCAGAGGTTGGGATGTTAAGTATCGGTTAATTAACTAATCAAGTAGTCGATGAAATTTCCATCGACTACTCAATCAGTTAATGGGGGGGAGGGGCACTTCTGATGTGGCTTTGCACTTGAAATGTAGTGAGAGCCCAGCAGGGCTAATGGGGTTAGCTCCTGGGGATGTGAGCCGGGATTGAACAGTCCCAGCTTGCACCACCCCCAAGACTGCTGCAGCTCTGCCTCCCCTGCGCCCCCCTCCCCGCACCACTTTTAAGCCGGCTTCCCCCAGCACCTGCTTCCTTTCTCCCCTTGCTGCCTCTAATACAGAGGCAGCAGGCGAGCGGTGGAGTGGGGGGGAGTATGTAGTCAAGTAGTCACTCAACTAGTCGCTTACATCCCTTGTCAGAAAGGGGCAGCGAGTGCAAAGAAGTCCGAGACCCCCTGCTCTAAACACTGCCCTTGTTTTACACCAGGCTACAGTGAAAGCAGAAGCAACGTCAGCACAAAGTAACATTTCAGACGGACAATGGCTTATTTATGATGTTCCATGTCCTAGCCCCGGAAACGCAGGGACCAGCTCTCCAGTCCAACCACTATCATTCAGAATGACAGGGTCCACATTAGAAAGTCGGCAGCGGCTCTTTTCTCTGCGTGGTGACACCCGGGCACTGCGGTGCCTGATGTTGTAAATAGGGATGTTAAATAGCGGTGAGGAAGCTAACTGAATAATCGATGGAATTTCCATCGGCTACTCGATTAGTCGAGACGGGGGATTGCTGTGCCTCTGCTTTTTAGCTCTCCCCTAGCTCCTCCTTTTTAGTCCCTCTCCCCAGCTTTTTAGCTCTCCCCCAAGCACTGGCTCCTCTCCCCGACCGCTTTGCGGAGCGAGGGGGAACTGGGTTAGACTCGCCGTACTCAGGCAGAGCTGCAGGAGGGAAGGAAGGACAGTGACCCACAGAGGGTCAGTCCTCCCCGCCCCCGCCAGCTGGGAGACACGTGCAGGAAGGCACTGACTACTGGAGGTGAACTGCAGGAGAACACTCTGCTCCAGGGGACTCGGCTCCCCCGGCTCTTCAGGTCCGACCCTCCCAGGGTTTCAAAGCCAGGACAAGCCCTTCTCTTCTGACAGGGTCACGGGGCAGGCCCTGAGAAGAGTGGCCTGCGCCGTGAGTCAGAGCGCGCTCTGCAGTCTGCACCAGGCGGGTCTGGGATGCACACGAGCTGCCAGCCCCGCAGAGACCGACAGGCCTGCTGCAATCCCGCCTAGCCTCTCAGCAAAGCCAGGAGGCCTCTTCGGGGGGATCCAACAGGGGAAAGAGTCAAGCACAGCTGGGGCTGCGGTGGGGCTAGTTTATCCAAGAAAGCTTGTTCTGCCGCAGGCCTGGACCCAGCTGGAGGCAGGAATGTTATCCCTTGACTCCCTCTGGGAGCGCCCGCAGCAGCGTGATCGGCACAGGGTTAACTAGGGTCGGTTACATTTTTTGTTCTAAGCCCTGTTCCCTCGCCAGCTCTTCTGTGTATCATTCTCCTTTTATTCTGCACGGACAGCCCGGGGCAGCCAAGCCACAATAACGCTTTGTTGTGGTCGGAGCCAGAGAAACAATCCGGGATGGCAGGGCCGGCTTTTCGCTCCGACTTCTCCGCTCATGGCCAGCTCGCGCTTAAGAGGCCGGTACAGGCCCCCTCCCAAAACCAGGCAGGCAAGCCAGTCGAACGGCCCCACTCTTGGCTATTCCTTTAGGGGCCAGAGCGAAGATAACTTAGAGGCCCGATCCTGCAGGACAGTCTCTCGACATAGTAACTTATTTGTATTCCCTCAGCACCAAGATGTCCCTTGCCCCAAAGAGCATGCAATAGTCAATTCAATGCTTGGCACTACAGGTGGGGTGTCCTGTAAACAGGTACTGCCCGATTTGCCACTTTTTTTCCCCCCACTCTTTTCTAAGCCCCCAGGTACCTATGGGAAGCAGACGCTGTCAGCAGTGAAATCATACTGACAATGACGACTCTGGTCCCAATAATCAGGTAAAGTCTACCCTGGCACTTTACAGCACTGTAACTTTCTGGCTCAGGGGCGTGACCCTCTCCACCCGAGTGCAACAAGTTACAGTGCTGTAAAAGGCCAGTGTGAACCAGGCGACAGTGCTAGGACAGCTCGCTCCCTGTGCTCCTGCCGCAGCTGCACTTTTAGGTGTAGACCAAACCTTAGCCACCACCACCATAACAGCCGTACCCTCCCAAATACTCCCTCTTCCCTCCATCCAACCAGCCTTCCAACCCTCCCTTCTGGGCTACATGAGGGTACCCAGTTTGGGTTCTTGTGCACCATCGGCGCAGCCTCTTGGAGAAGCTAATGAGCCTGGCCAGGCTGGAGTGGCCCCCCACCGCAGTTAACCGGTTAACCACGTAACCGGGATTTTACATCCCTCGTGTGTGGAGCACTGGAGCTGAAAGCACTGGGAGAGGAGTCAGCCGGGGTGAAGAGCAGAGGAGAAAGGAACTGTCGGGGCTTTCTGATATGCAGGGCCCTGGCCCCCAGAAGGGATGGGGCCTCAGGCAAAAGGAGCGGGTCTAGGGAACCAGACTCCCCCAAGTAACCCTTCATGGCCACCTCTGCAACAGCAGCAATTTGAATGGCCTGGGGCAGCTGTTGCTGGGCCATTTTAAATCACCGGACCTGAGGCAGCTGCCCCGTGCTCCCCACTATTGGCCACCAGCGGCTGCTTCTTGCAGGCTCTCCAGCCCAGCCCATGCCAGCCCACCTTCCCCTCTGGCTAACAGCTGCGTTTTCTCCCCCGGCCTTTTAGTCTTCAAGGGCAGAAGGTGTGTCCCGCCCTCTACCACCGGAAGCTGCCTGGCTCCCCAAAACCTTCTCCTAACCGATCCCCCTCGTGGAGAGGCCAGTGGTAGAGAGAGACCGAGAAGGCAGGAGCAGCAGCTGGCTGGGAAGGAAGGACTGAAGGGGAGAAGGCAGAGTCAGGCGAGCGGTGGAGAAAGAGTTGCTCTGCCTGTTGGTCAGCGCACCAAGCACGAGTGCTGGCAAGTCGTGCTGGTTTTCCGCGTTTCCCAATTTTGTTTGGCCGTGGAACCCTTTTAAACACAAAAGAATTTCGCGGCACCCCTAATAACCATCTAATATATGGAGCTGAAAAAGTAGACCACAAATACGTAAGGATAATAATAAACAAATGCGAAACAAGGCCACGAGATCAACGCGGAGTTTAATTGCGCATATTTAAAAACAAAAATCACAGCATATATATTTTTTTTAAATCATGAAGTGTGACTGTAATGGAATTTTCTCGCAGAACCCTTATTTTCCCTTCCTGGAACCCTGGGGCTCCCACAGAACGCCACTGGGGAAACACAGGTTTACAGGACCGGGGAGGGGCAAAGGACTGTCCCTCTGCTTCAGGCTGGCACAAACGGGAAGAGGAGGCCACAGCCCATGCACTGTGATGCTCGGCAGCCCATAGGCATGGGGGCTGTGAACCCCTTTCCCCCCCTCCCCCGACATGGGGCCTTGTAAGTGTAACCCAGAGGCACTGAGACCAATGATAAGGGAGAGTCAGAGGTCAGACCTCGACTTCGTCCCTGGAACGTCAAGAGCCCAGTCAGGGTAGGGTAGGAGCCTGAAGTTGCACTGCTACACCAGCGCTCAACGTGGCTGCCCTTAAGAAGCTGCCTTGGCTTCCAGGCCACGGGCAAAATCCCGGGGAGTTTGGACCAGGCCGGCAGAGCGCAGCTCGGTGCCGAGCGAAACGACACGGGGCCTGCACCCTTGCGACGCGCCGTCTCACAGGCGCAGCCCCCGCTGCTACCATTCATGGGGCACGTTAAGGGAGGCGGCCAGCAGAGACAGAGCCCAAAAGGTGCAGGGATCCCTCCTATTTCACCCGCCCGTTCGTGGGCTCTCAGGCCGGGGCAGGTCCCGGTCCCTCTGCTCTCCCCAATGGCTGGGTGGGTGGGGTGGAGAGCCACGTGCTACGGGGCTGCAGCAAAGGCCCCACAGAGCGCAACGAAGGGGAGTTTTGCCTTCCACGGCCCCTAACAGACTGAGCCAAACCAGCGGAGGGAGACCCGGGGGGAAGCGAGGACAAAACCCAACCCTAACATCCCCCACCTGGGCCGCGGGCCAGGAGTCTGAGCGAGAGGCCAGCTCCCCCTCACCAGCCAGCCCTGATGGAAGGCGGGCCAAGGCTAGTGGGGGAGAGGCATCTCCTGGCATAGGCTGTGCTGAAAAGCGATGGGCCGGGAAGGGACGCGGGGCCCAGCCTCTCGCAGCCTGGGCCACGTCAGGGAATCTGCGAAAGTCACAGCGCATTTAACACGATCCTCGCCTCCCTCCCCCCACTACAGAGACAGCCACAGCACACGCAGCCCAGGACGAGCGGGGCAAAATGGACACTCACCGCCACCCTCGGCCCATCATCCTACCAACCACCCGCCGGCTGGGGAGCCGGTAGCGAGCAAATGCAGCCCTGCCAGACGGTGCCCAGCTGAGAACCCCGGAGTCCTGCTGTCCCTAGGGACATGAACTAGAGCTGTGTTCCCCTCTCTCCAAGGACGTGGCGATCACACGGAGAGTGCCCGCTTCCATTAGACAGGCGAACCACCCGCCGGCTTCAAGAAAAAGGCTCCTTCTTGGAGCCAACAGACGGGGTTTGCAGCAACGCAACACTCATGTCCTCAGAGCTGCCTGGTTTCAGCACAGGAGTCAGCTGTGAACTCAGAGAGCCAGACTGAATTTGACTGCGAGATCTCTGAGCGTATCCAGAATTCAGAATCAGGGCAAGGGGAGGTGGAACGAAAGACTGTGAGCCCTTGTGGAGCGAAACCCAAGGGCCGGTCCTGCAAACCCCCCTTCTAGTCAGGATCTTACTCTCTGTACTAGGGTGCAGGGTTGTCAGCATGTAGACGACTACACGATTAACCGATAAGCCTGAGCTTATCAGATAACCTTGTGGACTACACACACTCCCCTCCCCTTATATCAGAGGCAATGGGGGGGGGGAGGGGGGGAAGAGAAAAGCAGGAGCCAGTGCCTGTGAGGAGCTGGATTAAAAGGCAACTCCACACCAGCCCCAGATCCACCTGCAGCAGCATGGAGGATGGGGGGGGGGGGGGAGAGAGAGGCTGGAGCTGAGATGAGCAGGGAGCCAGTTTTCAAACAGGCTCCCTGTACGTGCTAGCTGGCTCCGCGGACCTGCCTGCCCCCCACCCTACCTCCGCTGCCTTCTACAGAGGTAGAGGAAACAGGCAGGAGCCAGTGCTGCGGGGAGCCAGCATAAAAGCTGGTTCACTCCAGCACCAGCTCCCTAGTGCTGCATTCCTCTCCCCCCCCCCCCCCCCCCCCCCCACACACACACACACGGCAGCCTGCCACGGAGCACCCGCTGTCCGCGGAGAGCTTTTACCCCTGTGGACAGGGTCTGCTCAGCAGCACGGGGTGGCGCAGCCAGCTGTGTTTTTAAACCGGCTCCCCTGGCGGACCGACTCCAGCCTGCCACCCTGCACCGCTGCCTAATCAATGCCAAGCAGATGAAATTCGTGGGCATCACAGCTCGGGACAATTTTAAGGAAGGATTTAAGAGGAGGATATGGCAGTGGCTCTTACAGATTCATGGTCCTACTGCTGAGGAATGTAATGCAGTCCTGGAAGGCACCTGTCCCTTATCCTGTGTTGGCTGTCTGCTCATATCGGGCAGTCAACGAGACGCATGACTCTGCCCTTCATCCTGGCGAATCCCAGCACATTCATTTCGCTGCAAGGAGGCATCGAGAACTTGCTCTCTCGGCAGATCAGCGTGGCGTTATTAAGCCCAGATGTGTCTGAGAGCGAGGCCAGAGGCAGCGTGCGACATCCTCCCTCACCAAGAGGCCAAACCAAGTCAGTCACGTCAAAACAGGCACTCACAGCATACCCAGAGCTAAGAATCGTCTAATCCACAGAGCAGCTGGCAGACAAAGGAAGTCCTTGGGCCCTCTGCCCAGAGCTGGACAGGGGTCCAAGTTAGGGCAGTGATTTAAAAGCTGCATCCAACTTACACGAAGGGCCTATAGAGAACCGGAGCAGCACTGGTTGGTCAGGCTGGAACCAGAGGGTGAGATTTTCCAAGGGCACCCAAGTGACTTAGGTGCATAACCCATATTGGGAAAAAATCAATGTGACTCATGCATCTAGCTCACTTAGGCACTTGTGAAAACTTTACCAAGTTTGTTGCCTTAATTACTAAAGAGGCTCGTGTCAAACTTTCTCTTGCATTTTTACCAAGAGGAACTTACTGCCAGAGCTGGCTAGAAAACACCCAGGAACACAAAAAGTCAGGCAAAGGGAAATGGAAAATAGATTTTTTTTGTGAAAAATGAATGATTCAATTTTTCTGGACACCCCCCATCAACAAGCAGGAGAGGGGATTTCTTGAAAATACGTGCTGTCACTAGTATTTTTAGTCCTATGTTCACATACCTAGGTTATGTCTACACGGCGAGAGAAGGGGTGACTGCCACATAGGTAGAGCATATGCCCATGCTGGCTTTCATCTAACGAGCACAGTCGCACATGTTGCGTAGACACAGGGGATGAGACTTGGCATGGGCTACCTGCCAGAGTACATACAAGCTAGCCCGGGCTGCTGTGTCTACACTACAGCTGCTCTGTGTGCTAGCTTCATCCCAGTCTACATGTGCTCCAATGAGATGGCCACTGGCAGTGTAGACATAGGGCAGTGGGCCCACTAAGGCTACGTCTACACTTCACGGCTATTTTGGGATACCAGAGGTATCCTGAAACAGCTACCCCATGTCTACACAAACTGCCCATTATTTCGAAGTATTTTTCGAAATAATGAGCGTGCTATTTCACCATCCCAGTAAACTTCATTGCACAAGGGTTAAGGGACGGCTCGAAATAGAGCATTAGTTTGAAATTCGGCGCTGGGTAGACGTGCCAAATTTCAAAATAAGCTATTTTGAAATAAGATACGCAATTTGCATAGCACAAATTGCATATCTTATTTTGGAGTTTAGGGTGCTGTGTAGACACACCCTAACGGTATCGAGCTGGCCAACAGCTGCACAGCCACTAACACATGCTTAGGCTATGTTTGCTGAAAGCTACCTAAGGCAGAAAGGGACCTCCTGGCTCACTAATCCCGTCTCTTGCTATCAAAAGAACGGCCATATTGGGTCAGAGAAATATTCCACTTATCCCAGTATCCTATCTGCCGACAACGGGCAATGCCAGGTGCTTCAGATGGCAGGCAGGCAGTCAGTGAGGGATCAATGCCTGGCTGTCCAATCCCAGCTTCTGACAATCAGGAGTGAGGGACACCTGGATCATGGAATGACGACCATGTTATTTATTAGTTCCCATAATAGAAGAACTAGAGGACTCCAAATGAAATTAATGGGTAGCAGGTTTAGAACTAATAAAAGGAAGTTCTTCTTCACACAGCATGTAGTCAACCTGTGGAACTCCTTGCCAGAGGAGGCTGTGAAGGCTAGGACTATAACAGAGTTTAAAGAGAAGCTAGATAATTTCATGGAGGTTAGGTCCATAAAAGGCTATTAGCCAGGGGATAGAAGTGGTGTCCCTGGCCTCTGTTTGTCAGAGGCTGGAGAAAGATGGCAGGAGACAAATCACTGATCATTGTCTTCGGTCCACCCTCTCTGAGGCACCTGGTGCTGGCCACTGTCAGCAGACAGGCTATTGGGCTAGATGGACCTTTGGTCTGACCCAATACGGCCGCTCTTATGTTCTTATGTTGGCTGGCAGCCACTGATGGACCTATCCCTCCCCCAGGTACTTATCTCATTCTTAAACCCCACTATAATTTTGGCCATCACATCATCCCTTGGCAATGAGTTCCACAGGTTGACAGGCAACCCTGTCATATCATCCTGTTCACAAAGCTGATCCAGCTCCGTCTCAAAACCAGTGAGGTTTCTTGCCCCTGCTGCTCCTACGGGGAGGCTGTTCAAGGAACCTCATCCCTCTGATGGTTGGAAACCTTCTTGTGACTGCCAGCCACACATTCTGGTCACCCATTTATTTGTTCTTGTGCCAGCCCTGCCCTTCTGCTTATGCAGCTCTTCTCCCTCCCAGGCAGTCCCCGCCCCGGCTCAGATATTTAATGAGGACAATCTTACCCCCTTCTGCCTTCATTTTGTAATTCTCCCTGCTGGGAAGCAGGAGACTGTGGTTCCAGGGTGCTCAGTCAGGGGTGCCACTTTTCATTTCAGCCACTGGCTAGTCAGGGTATGAAATCTCAGAAGAGAAACGCCAGTTCCTCTAGAGGTCAGCTCAAGGTGGTACAATGGCTTACGCCGGAACAGATGCCGGGGACAGGAAGTAAAAGGGAGAACTAAAGGACGTGGTAGGACTGAACGCTCACTGTCTTCTTACAGAGCCGCTGGCCACTGGGAACCACCAGCGAGCTGGACAAAGGGGCCGCTTTTGGCAGCAGAGTAGCCTAGCTGTTTTGGGTTAGGCCCAGCTATCTTGGGTTGGCTCCTCTGACTCCTTCCCCTCCTCCACCTCCCCGGTGCTCTCTCCGCTACTAGCCCAGGAAGCTATGCACAAGGCTGCAAGGGCAAAGGAGAGAGAATTCCTTCCTTGCGCCCGCCAGAAACCAGGCGTAACAGCTCCTCTAGCTCTGGAGTTGCACCAGGCTCGGCATTCTGGGTTCCAAGACCCTTCACAAGACAAAGACGTCTCGAACGCACAGGGCGCTCCCTTCCCGTCACTCCCAGGGAACAGGGACCCAACTGGTGGTTGGCTTTCCATTGCTGCTTATCAGCATCACAACTGAGAACAATCTGGAGTATTTGCTTTAAAAGGACTGGCTACATTCACACCCCAGGTTTAAAAAAAAAAAAAAAACCTCAGAAAACGGAGGGCTAGATACATTCATGGTGGATAGGTCGTGGCTATTAGCCACTAGCCAGGATGGGTAGCAATGGTGTCCCTAGCCTCTGTTTGTCTGGAAAGACAGGGGTGGGATCACTTGATGATTCCCTGCTCTGTTCATTCCCTCCGAAGCAGCTGGCATGGCCACTGCTGGAAAACAGAATACTTGACTAGATGGACCATTGGTCTGACCCAGTCTGGCTATTCTTGGGTTCTTAGTTTGTCTCCATCTTCAAAGATTTGGACAAACCTAATTAGGGCTCTGATTAGGGCTAGATGCCAGTGCATGCCCAGATCTGTTATCTGGTGGCTTACACATACTAATTTAGAGCCACAAGATTGCTACCGTGCTGAAAAACTGCGCCCAGAATCCCCCGGCCACACAGCTGCAGCACAGCGCATGTCAGGTAAAAGCATCCGATCTGCAGTTTCCATAAGGCCTTTGGTCTCCTCTAGAACTTGCTGTCCCGGAACAAGAATGTGTCTCAGCTATTGACACCATTTATCATCATTTTAATCTCACCTTGGGCTAATGCTGCTAATAGGACTGACTCACCAGTTTGCTAAGATCAGCCACAGTATTAATTTAATATTGGATATGTCTTTACGTGGGCACTGCACATGCCCTTGGAGTGGAATGGAATTAACCTAATCGGTATTTTCCACCTCTAACCGCCGGGCTCTGAAAACCAGCCTCCCACCTGACTGTCTACCAAGGTATGCAAATCAGACTGTGCTTCCCTTTAAAGATGTATTTGGAAGACGATCTAGTCCTCCTTCCAGCCGCTGCCAGCCAGCGGTTTAACAATTGATGAAGGCACATAAAAAAAATCA
The DNA here is from genome assembly GCF_049634645.1 of Pelodiscus sinensis. Lineage (NCBI taxonomy): Eukaryota > Metazoa > Chordata > Testudines > Trionychidae > Pelodiscus > Pelodiscus sinensis. The sequence goes on along the minus strand of NC_134712.1, from coordinate 251,219,008 downwards.
AGGAACTTATTTTTTATTGTCCCTGTCTAGCAAATTCAGCAACTCTGAAAGAGAGGCATTCATCAGATCGATTATTAATCCTTGCTCCACAGAAAAGGCCGGACTGCTGCATGGCACCGGAAGAGGCAATATGAAAAAGGCTCTCTCTTCTTAGTTGCAATTAGCCACTCTGCACACCTGGCTCAAAGCGTTTGCCCTGGCGCTTAATTCCTTCCCTATCCCCCATCAGCTCCTGTCAAACAGCAGTTCTGCAAAGGAGCGACCTTCCCCAATTCACCCCACCCCTAGCTCAGTGTCCCGGCTTAATTCCAGCTGCTGCTTACCCTTTGACCTACTCCTCAGCGTCGGGGTTCGTGGCTGCCCGATCATACAGAACACGTGCATAATAAACGGGGATGCTACATACTTCCACTGAGGCATGAAATAATCTTGCGAGCCCTTCTGTGAGGCAAATACAGACTGTTTCTTCCATTGTACAACTGGGGGAATGGAAGGGCAGAGCAGCCAGCAAAGAACTTAAGCATGTGTTTAGCTGGTCTCCGTGCTCTCCTCTCCCAAGCTGGAAGCAGGACCCTGGCCCTGTGGGGGGAGGGGAGGAGACATGGATAAGGTTCATGATGTCGGGGCCACAACTGGGACCAGCAGCGGAGCTAGGAGGCACTCCCTCTAGGCCCCCCTGTAGGGGCTGGCCCATGCCTCAGCTGTGCCCTTTCAAACACTCCTCCGGGCTGCCCCACAGTTTGGGGACTTCTGGCCTAGCTGCACACCCGTGAACAGCGCCCTCCATTTCAGGGGCATTACACACCTGCTTAGAACTAAGCACGTGCCCAAGCTGGATCAAGGGCTTACCGACATGAGGGAATTAGAGGCAGAATTCGACTTCAAGAGCCCCTGACTTGCCATGCACCCTGCACAGACCAGATCATTGCTGGTCCTATTTGCTAGAAGAGACTATGAGCAGTTCCAATTCGGACCGAGAATCCTTTTCTTTCCGAAGGGGGTTTCGTGGACCAAAAACTCCCAGGGCGGGGGCCAAACTCTCCCAGGACCGAGTCTGTTCCCACGGAGGCCGAGGCAAAACTCTCTGATTTCAACAGGGCGAAGGCGAGGCCTCTGAGCATCTGGCTTGTGACACCTGTCTCGTCCCCCCAGCACTCACATGCACCACTCTGTCTGGGCTCGCAGCTTCACCGCTGGGTCTAACCAGGCCTCAGAAGAGGTTTTATCATGACTGATATTGTTCAGGGAGAAGAGGGAAGGGGCAAGAAAAAAAATATAGACCACAAAGGAAGGGAGAAAATAACTACAGAAAAAACCTGTTTTCCCCAACACCTCTGTTCTCCACACAAACAATATTTCAGCTCTAAGCAAACAGAGCTTTGTCACAAGCATGGATAGATGCAGGATCAGGCCCGAAAAGGCACAGCATTATGCTGTCATGGTTGTCCTGCAGCTTCATCCATGCCACCATGGTGACTACTCGAGGGTAGAAGGTTACGGCACGTGTACAGCTTCTGCATGAGCAGGGCCTTCGTTGGAGTTTGAGACACAAGTCAGAGAGAGAGAAGCGAGTTTCCCCATTTTACTCTTTGGCTACGTCTAGACTGGCATGATTTTCCGCAAATGCTTTTAACGGAAAAGTTTTTCCGTTAAAAGCATTTGCAGAAAAGAGCGTCTAGAGCACTTTTTGCAGAAAAGCGTCCGTGCCAATCTAGACGCGGTTTTGCGCAAGAAAGCCCCGATCGCTACTTTCGCCATCGGGGCTTTTTTGCACAAAACAATACCGCGTTGTCTACACTGGCCCTCTTAGGCAAATGATTTGCGCAAGAGGGCTTTTGCCTGAACGGGAGCAGCATAGTATTTCCACAAGAACACTGACAATCTTACATGAGATCGTCAGTGTTCTTGCAGAAATTCAAGCGGCCAATGTAGACAGCTGGCAAGTTTGTCCGCAAAAGCAGCTGCTTTTGCAGAAAAACTTGCCAGTCTAGACGCAGCCTTTGTGTATAAGGTATAGGTGCATTTTTTTTAAAAAAGTTTATACGTAAAGAGGCAAGAGGTCATGTGATGCTTCCTCCCACCATGCCTGTCTAAGCCGAAACCTTGAAATTCAACAGCTCCGAAGAGCAATTAGTTTGATCATCTAGCGAGATCCAGCGGATCACATATGCGCATTCGAAAAGCGCTTCATGCAAGATATTCAAAGAACGGCTGATGTTTTGACACATTCAGTTCATATGCAAAAAGGGATATTCTTACTTTCCTTAAGCGGATCTTCTGTCCATTCATTATGTATCTTCAAAATAACCAATTTTTCATCTCCTCACAAGCAATATTCTCGCCACTTCTCTCAGGCACTAGACATTTCAAAAGGCAGCGCGCCATGTTATTTTTGTACACTGTTACATGGGTTTCCTATATACAACAATTACATTTGCGGTAATTTTTTTGCAACGGGCACAAAGATAAGCGGCATTTTGGAGGATGCAAAAGATTGTACAAGTCTGTCTGGCTGCTATTGGAGAAAACGCCAAGACAAGCTTGTGCCACTGCATTTACTCTAGCTCAAAACCAGACCTAAGTGATGTAATAAATTGCAATAATAGGAATGTTAGCGGCTGAATTATTTGCACTGCGGAAAGTTTTATTTCAGGTCCAAAAACATAACATTAGAAGAACAGTAAGATTTTAAAAATAATTCTTCCCATAAGATAGCTTTCCTATGTTATTTAATAATCTTGAGAGCAAAGCAGATTGTTTTAAAAATAAAGTCTAGTTTACTTTTCACTGTGTGTTCATTTTTTGAATCTAACTCTGGTTGCACAGGGTGATGCAACTGGTTAGTTTCACTGCCCAGTTCTCAAGCGCTTAGCTGGATTGCTGGTGTTTGGATGGCAGACTCTGCAGGGGGAATGCTTAAATCCAAACCAATCCCTGAGCTAATCCGTGTGGCGGGGCCCAGCACCCATGAAGAGGCACATTAAAGCCAAGACTGCAGCTTGAGGGTCCAAAACAGCTTCTCTGATTTCAATTTATTAAAGAAAAAAGTCATAAAACATGGGTCATATTTGTTGTGTAAAACTTCACAGGCTCCACCCTTGGGGACAAAATCACCAGGGAGTGTCTTTCTAAATCAGAGATGGGCAACCAAGCCCAGCGAGTGGGCCACTTCACCAGTGGTGGGTAACCTTGCAGCCCACTGGGGTTCCACCTGTGGCCTGCACATCCCCTCTCTGCCCCTTTCCTCCACACCCCTCTTGCGCCCTGGAGCCCTGCACTTCTTCCTCGCCCCCCAGCGCTTCCGGAACGCCACGAACCTCCCCCTCCCGTCCAGAGCTTGAACACCAGCAAAAGAGCTTCATGGCACTCTGAAAGTGCTGGGCGGGAGTGGGAGAAGTAAGAAGCTTGGGGCTCGGGTGTGGGGGAGTAGCGCAGACAGGTGCACAGGCCACAGGCAGAATCCCCTGTGGGCCACAGGTGCCCACGCCTGCTCTAAATGCGGATCATAAAGAGGTTTCCGTAGTAAAATTGCCACTGGGTCAGCTAATACTAATCATGGACAGACTCTTCTACCCACCACCAGCCACCCAGACCCCGTATGTGCCCCAGTGCAGGATCAGAGCTGCCACATGGGCTGCTGAGCATACTCAACAGGAGGTTTGTCAAGGGAAGAGCTAGACACATCCCGATAATTACCTCACACACACCAGATCAATGTCACACTAATATGCCCAGGTTGTTATTATTTTCAAACCTAGCACTTTCTTGCCATTTCCTAAAAGCCACTCAAAGGGCCGGCTGTGTTATTACGGGCACGGTGCCATCACGCTGGAAATCACAGAATGGTACATTTTTTACTGAACGAGCTAGAGAGTATTTGTTTGGTTCGACCCGTGGATTACTTGTCCTCATTCACAGCAGACTGCAAGAAGGCCTTGCGGAGTCCTCTTTATATAAGGGGAATCTGCTTTCTGTTTACATATCGCAGCACTTTGTTTAAGGCCTGCTTTCTGCAAGGATGCACTACCCAGATGAAAAAGTCCCCACCACTGTTACCACGATGGGACCAGCTCCTACACTCCTCGCCCACCCTAAACTCCCACCACGTCCAAGGAAGTTTGTTGCTGCTCAGACTGAGCCCAAATCAACCCCAATGAAACCAGCCCCGCCAAGTCTGCGCAGCTACTTCCCGCAGATCCGCACAGCACCACTTGGGAGAGAAATGCCTATCCATATTCATAGGCACCTGCGACAGGATCCTGGTCCCATCCCAACTTCCCCGTGGTTACGTCTGGTTCGCACCAGCATGAACTCAGAATGAAGCCCTGAGTCAGCCATTACAGAATATCGTATTCCACTCGACCGGCACATCAACCTGCGAAATCAGACGCGACTGGAAAATAAAATGTATGGGAACAGACATAGGTCTCTATTCAACTCCATGCGTTCCACCCATGCCGAAGTATTCCTGCCCCTCCCGCCACCCAGCTCAGCAAGCCTGTGGTCCTCAAGGCTTTCGCATCTCAACACACCTGCACACTATGCACTGCGAGAAAAGGTAAGAGAACTTTCCCCAGCACTTAGGACTGACAAAGAAAAATCCTAAAACATACATGAAGGGGAAGGGGCAGGGAGGAAAGTTACCTAAATGAGGGGGAACTGCTGATGAATTCATTCTCTTATCAGCATTAACACAAGGAGGGGGAAATAAATCCATCTTCAATATTTTCCACATTCCAGAGAACAATCTCTGCTCAGCTCTGCTAACCCCCCCTCCCCTTTGCAAAATAAACCCTCAACCAAACACAGCAACTCTTAACAGCCACCTCGGGTGGTGTCTAACACATACACCCGCCCTGCCACCTTTATGTTTGCACTGTTCCGATTCTTGCCCTTGAGTGTGCAGAAATCTGACCCCCTTCCTCCCTTCGCTCCCCCTCCAGCTCCAATGCAAGTCCCACCAACTCCTGACACCTTTCCTGTTATGCAGGGGAGGGCAAACAAATCCAGCAGAACTCAAGACCCCAATCCAATCGCATGCCCCACGCCGCTGCCTTTCCTAATTCAAGAGCCTCAGGGGAGGATGGCATTATGTTTCTTGCACCCACCTACAAGCAAAACTGTCATTGCTGCATGGAGAGGAGAGGCAGCAGGGCATTAACAAAAATCAACTTGTAATTAAAATGCTTGGATTGTGACCTAATCCTTTGCAAAGGCATCAGCCCGCTATGAAGGAATTTAACTCTTTGCATGCAACCAGACAGCTATTGTGGCACCAGCTTTCCCCCTTGGCAAATGCACTTTCCAAAGACAGAGATGCACCTCCCCTGGCACCGGGGTTTTTAACAGCCCCCTTCCCCCAGAAATAAGCTCCCACTCCCCTGCCTCTTTATAGTGGGCACATACCTGTATATCCCCCCTCCCCCAGGCTGTGGATGCAGCATGCACAGACATAAAATAAACCATGCACCTCTGGGTAGCCCCCACCCCATCCCCCACCCCCAACGTGGGTGCAATTATTTCGGCAAGTTTCGGGGGAAAGGAGGGGGGGGGCTGGGAGAAACCAACGAGAGGAAGAAGGAGAGAAAGGAAAGGTTTGCAGCTCTACCATTTTGATGCAAGGGTCTCAGCTCAAAGGAGTCCTGATCCTCCTCTGCTTGCAGGGGATTTGTGCTCTCCATGAAAATGTTGGGTGGGGTGTTGCTTGCTTGCTTTTTTTTTTTTTAAATCCCCCCCCCCCACCGCTTTCTCCTTTGCTCTGCTGCAGGCCCCTCCCCCTGCTGTGCTCTCTGCCCCGCTTGTGTGTCTGTGCTGCTGCTGCTGCTTCACCTCATCCTCATCCTGCCATCGCCATGTTAGCCCTTAGGAAGAGGGAGGAATGCGGAGCAGAGGCGGCTGCGGCTGCTGCCAGAGCCCAGGGCTGCTGATTGGAGCCGCCGCATCAGATGGGGCCGTGTCTGGGCCTTTAAAGAGACAGGGCGCTGATTCTGCGGGCTCCCGGGCGCTCGCTGCCCCGCCCCGGCTCCCCTCCGGGCCGGCCGCTGACCCGCGCAGCGTCCGCTCCCACCGCCCGCCTGGGACCCGGGTAGCCCTGAGAACGCAGCTCCCCCCCCCCCCCCCCCACACACACACCTGACACAGGTACCCCTGAGAATAGAGCCCTTCCCACACACACACCTGACACAGGTACCCCTGAGAACAGAGCCCTTCCCACACACACACCTGACACAGGTACCCCTGAGAATAGAGCCCTTCCCACACACACACCTGACACAGGTACCCCTGAGAACACAGCCCCCCCACACACCTGACACAGGTACCCCTGAGAACACAGCCCCCACACACACACACCTGACACAGGTACCCCTGAGAACACAGCCCCCCACACACACACCTGACACAGGTACCCCTGAGAACACAGCCCCCACACCTGACACACACACACACACACCTGACACAGGTACCCCTGAGAATACAGCCCCCCCACACACCTGACACACACACACACACACCTGACACAGGTACCCCGAGAATACAGCCCCCCCACACCTGACACAGGTACCCCTGAGAATACAGCCCCCCACACACACACCTGACACAGGTACCCCTGAGAACACATTTCCACACACACACACCTGACACACACACACACACACACACACCTGACACAGGTATCCCTGAGAACACAGTCTCCCCTCCACACACACACCTGACACAGATACCCCTGAGAACACAGTCCCCCTCACACACACCTGACACAGGTACCCCTGAGAATACAGCCCCCCCCCACACACCTGACACAGGTACCCCTGAGAATACAGCCCCCCACACACACACACCTGACACAGGTACCCCTGAGAACACATTTCCCCCCACACACACCTGACACACGCACACACACACACACACACACCTGACACATGTATCCCTGAGAACACAGTCCCCCCGCACACACCTGACACAGGTACCCCTGAGAACACAGTTCACACACACACACACATCTGACACAGGTACCCCTGTGACCACAGCTCATACGCACACCTGACACAGGTACCCCTGAGAACATAGCTCTCTCTCTCTCTCTCTCTCTCTCTCTCTCTCTCTCTCTCACACACACACACACACACACACACACACACACACACACACATGTACGGGACACAGGTACTGCTGAGAACACAGCTCCCCCACCACACACCTTACACAGGTACTCCTGAGAACACAGCTCAAACACACTCACACACACCTGACACAGGTACCCCTGTGAACACACACACACACACACACACACACACACACACACACATACATGACACAGCTACCCCTGAGAACACAGCTCACAGACACACACCTGAAACAGGTAGTGTTGTAAACACTGCTCACACACTCATACACACACATGCACACACACGACACAGGTACCCCTGTGAACACAATTCACACACATACCTGACACAGGTACTTCTGTTAACATACCTCAAACATGCACCTGGCACAGGTACCCTTGTAAACAAAGCTCACACACACACCTCTTACACAGTACCCCTGTGAACATAGCTCACACACACACCTGACACAGGTATCCCTTTGAACAAAGGATGATCCGAGGAATGGAAAACCTGTCTTATGAATAGTGATAGAAATGTAGCCGTGTTAGTCTGGGGTAGTTGAAGCAAAATGCAGGACAATGTAGCACTTTAAAGACTAACAAGATGGTTTATTAGATGATGAGCTTTCGTGGGCCAGACCCACTTCCTCAGATCAAATAGTGGAAGAAAGTAGTCACAACCATATATACCAAAGGATACAATTAAAAAAAATGAACAAATATGAAAAGGACAAATCACATTGCAGAACAGAAGGGGGATGCGGGGGGGGGGGGGGGAAGGGGGAGGAAGGAAGGTAAGTGTCTGTGAATTGATGATATAAAAGGTAGGGAGAGTGGGATGTTTGTGAGTTAATGGTATTACAGGTGATAATTGGGGAAACTGTCTTGGTAATGGGTGAGATAATTCAAATTCTTGTTAAGTCCTTGTTGGCAAGTGTCGAATTTAAACATGAATGACAGTTCAGAGGATTCCCTTTCAAGTGCAGATGTAAAAGGTCTTTGTAGCAGAATGCAGGTGGCTAAGTCATTTAGAGAGTGTCCTTTCTGGTTAAAGTGGCAAGAAACTGTTTTCTCTTTGTGATCTTGTCTGATATCTGTTTTGTGGGCATTAATCCTTTGGCGAAGTGTCTGAGATGTTTGTCCAATGTACATAGCAGACGGACACTTTCGGCACATGATAGCATAGATTATATTTCTGGATGCGCAGGAATATGTGTTCTTGATCTTATAACTCACTTGGTTAGGTCCAATAATGGTATCAGCAGAATGAATATGTGGACAAAGCTGGCAACGGGGTTTGTTGCAAGGGAAGGTACCAGGGTTGGTATTAGTGTGGTATGTCCTGTGGTGGTTGGTAAGAATCATCTTGAGGTTAGGTGGTTGTCTATAGGAGACTATGGGTCTGTCTCCCAGAGCCTCTTTGAGTATGGTATCCTGTTCCAATATAGGCTGTAGTTTATTGATAATGTGTTGGACAGGTTTAAGTTGGGGGTTGTAGGTGATGACAAGTGGTGTTCTATTGTTGGTTTTCTTGGGTCTGTCTTGAAGTAGATGGTTTCTAGGTATTCGTCTGGCTCTTTCAATTTGCTTTTTTATTTCTCTGGGTGGGTAGTTGAGATTTATAAATGCTTGGTAGAGATCCTGAAGCTTCTGGTCTCTGTCAGTGGGATTAGAGCAGATGCGGATGTATCGAAGGGCTTGGCTATAGACGATGGATCGTGTGGTGTGTTCTGGATGGGAGCTGGATGCATGTAGGTAACTGTATGAGTCGGTGGGTTTTCTGTAGAGAGTGGTGTCTAATTTTCCATTGTTGATTTGTACGGTGGTGTCCAGGAAGTGGATCTCTCGTGTAGAATGGTCCAGGCTGAGGTTGATGGTGGGGTGTAGGTTGTTGAAATGAAAGGAGACTCAAGGAGCTTGGCTTGTTTACCTTAACCAAAAGAAGGCTGAGGGGGGACATGATTGCACTTTTTAAATATATTAGAGGGATAAATACCAGGGAGGGAGAGGAATTATTGAAGTTTAATACCAATGTGGACACAAGAACAAATGGCTATAAGCTGGCTAGTAGGAAGTTTAGACTTGAGATTAGACGAAGGTTTCTAACCATTAGAGAAGTGAGGTTCTGGAACGGCCTTCCAAGGGAAGTAGTGGGGGCAAAAGATCTATCTGGTTTCAAGATTAAACTAGATGGGTTTATGAAGGGGACGGTTTGATGAGAACATGATTTTGGTAACTAATTGACCATTCATTTTCAGTGGGAATAGGTCAATGGAGGGATGATAGGAGTTACTATAGAGAACTTTCTGGGTGTCTGGCTGATGAGTCTTTCCCACATGCTCAGGGTTTAGCTGATCGCCATATTTGGGGTCGGGAAGGAATTTTCCTCCAGGGTAGATTGGCAGAGACCCTGGAGGTTTTTCACCTTCCTCTGTAGCATGGGGTACAGATCACAGCTAGAGGATTCTCTGCATCTTGGGGTCTTCAAAGTATTTGAAGGCTTCAATATCTGAGATATAGGTGAGAGGATTATTCTGGGAGGGGTGGGTGAGATTCTGTGGCCTGCACTGTGCAGGGGGTCAGACTAGATGATCATAATAGTCCCTTCTGACCTTAAAGTCTATGAGTCTATGAGTCAAAGCTCACACAAACCACACACGCACCTGACACAGGTACCACTGTGAACATAGCTCACACATGCACCTGACACAAGTACCCCTGTGAACACAGCTCACACACACACCTGACACAGATACCCCAGTGAACATAGTTCACACAAAACCACAGTCATCATCTGACACTGGTACCCTTGTGAACACAGCTCAGCCACACACACGCTTGTCACAGGTACTGCTGTGAACATAGCTCTCACACACACTAGATACAGGTATGCTTATGGACACATCTCACACACACACCTGACATGGGTATCCCTATAGACATAGCTCTCACATACACCATACAGAGGTATGCCCATAGACACAGCTCACACAAATTGCACACATCTGACACAGGTACTCCGTGAACAAAGCTCACATATACACACATCTAACACAAGAAGGCTCATAAAATCATAGACTACTAGAACTTGAAGAGACCTCCAGAGGTCATCGAGTCCAGTCCCCTGCCCTCACAGCAGGACCAAGCACAATCTAGACCATCCCTGACAGGTGTCTGTCTAACCTGCTCTGAAATATCTCCAATGCTGGAGTTTCTAAACCCCCCTAGGCAATTTATTCCAATGTTTAACCACCCTGACAGGTAGGAAGTTTTTCCTAATGTCCAACCTAAACCTCCCTTTCTGCAGTTTAAGCCCATTGCTTCTTGTCCTATCATCAGAGGCCAAGGGGAATTGTTCTCCCTCCTCCTTGTGACACCCTTTTAGATACTTGAAAACTGCTATCGTGTCCCCTCTCAGTCTTCTTTTTTCTAAACTAAACAAGCCCAATTCTTTCAGTCTTCCCCCAAAGCTCATGTTTTCTAGACCTTTAATCTTTTTTTTTCTCTTCTCTGGACCTTTTCCAGTTTCTCCACATCCTTCTTGATACGTGGTGCCCAGAACTGGCCACAATACTCCAATTGAGGCCTAATCAACACAGGGTAGAGAGGAAGAATGACTTCTCATGTCTTGCTCACAACACTCCTGTGAATGTATCCCTGAATCATCCTTGCTTTTTTGGCAATAGCATCACACTGCTGACTCATATTTAACTTGTGGTCCATTATAATCCGTAGATTCCCTTTCTGCAGTACTCTTTCCTAGACAGTCACTTTCCATTCTGTATATGTGAAACTGATTGTTCTTTCCTAAGTGGAGTACTTTGCATTTGTCCTTATTAAACTTCATCCTATTTACCTCAGACGATTTCTCTAGTTTGTCCAGATAATTTTGAATTTTCACCCTGTCCTCCAAAAGCAGTTGCAACCCCTCTTAGCTTGGTATCATCTGCAAATTTAGTAAGTATACTCTCTATGCCAATATTTAAATAGTTGATGAAGATATTGAACAGAACTGGCCCAAAACAGACCCCTGCGGAACCCCACTTGTTATGCCCTTCCAGCAGGATTGTGAACCATTAATAACTACTTACCCCCTCTCCCTTCTCCTCTATTTATTTTGGGTCTGCACATCCTAAACTCAAAACTCTGGTCATCTGAAGAAGTGGGCTGTGCCCAAGAAAGCTCATGATACCATCGACATGTGTTGTTAGTCTATAAAGTGCTACCAGACCATTTGTTGTTTTTTTAAGTTTAACTTTTCTAAGTAATTTTTAAATTGTTCTTTTTTATTTTAACTTTTAAACCTACCCCATTTCCACTAACATTCACTATGTTAGGCATCCCATTACCAACAATCTTCTTGATGAAAACCAAAACAAAGAAGTCATTAAGCACCTTTGCCATTTCCAAGTTTCCTTTTAATGTTTCTCCCTCTTCACTGAGCCATGGGCCTACCCTGTTCTTGGACTTCCTCTTGTTTCTAATATATTTGTAGAATGTCTTTTTGTTACCCTTTATATCTGTAGTTAGATTGAGTGTATTTTGTGCCTTTGTCTTTCTAATCTTGCCCCTTCATACTTGCATGGTTTGCCTATATACATTCTTTGTAATTTGACCTAGTTTCCACTTTTTATACAACTCCTTTTTGATTTTTAGATCATTGAAGATCTCCTGATTGCTCTAAGGTGGTCTCTTGCCAATACTTTCTATCTTTTCTACGCAGCGGAATAGTTTGCTTTTAGACCCTTAATAATGTCCCATGGAAAAACTGCCAACTATCTTCAGTTGTTTTTCCTATGGGCGTCGGGTGGCTTAGGAGGGGGAAGATTTTGCCTTCCAAAGCCACCAGCCTGGCGCTGCCCATACGCCACACCCAGAATGCCTACTGCAGGTATTCTGTGGGTGGAGTGTTCCTGCCCCCAGTGCCTGCCTTCCCGTTGCTCCAGGGGCTGAAGAAACTGGAACCATGTGACCTCCTCCATTCCCTACTGCTCAGAGGTCCGGGAAGGCTCAAGTTCATTAGAGGAGTGAAGTTCTGGAACGGCCTTCCAAGGGAAGTAGTGGGGGCAAAAGATCTATCTGGTTTCAAGATTAAACTAGATGGGTTTATGAAGGGGATGGTTTGATGAGATAACAGGATCTTGGTATCTAATTGACCATTCATTATCAGTGGGAATAGGTCAATGGAGGGATGATAGGAGTTACTATAGAGAACTTTCTGGGTGTCTGGCTGATGAGTCTTGCCCACATGCTCAGGGTTTAGCTGATCGCCATATTTGGGGTCGGGAAGGAATTTTCCTCCAGGGTAGATTGGCAGAGGCCCTGGAGGTTTTTCGCCTTCCTCTGTAGCATGGGGTTCAGATCACAGCTGGAGGATTCTCTGCATCTTGGGGTCTTCAAAGTATTTGAAGGCTTCAATATCTGAGATATAGGTGAGAGGATTATTCTAGGAGGGGTGGGTGAGATTTTGTGGCCTGCACTCTACAGGGGGTCAGACTAGATGATCATAGTGGTCCCTTCTGACCTTGGAGTCTATGAGTCTAAGTTGTGTGGCCTCTTCACTCCCCGCTGCTCTAGGGAGGCTGTGGCACAGGCTCTTCCCCTCCCAGTGGTGAGGGAGGAGTGCGCACATGCTCAGTGCACTGTGCCGCCTCCTCCTCCTCCACTCTCTTTAGTGGGGGCAGGGCCTCAGCAGAGGGGGCAGGGCTGTAGGTGGGGTTGGGGACCTGCCTCCCCAGCCCCAGCTGCACCGACTGTCCATGTTTTTTTCTCTTCCTATGGGACTCACCAGCTCTCTGAGTTTACTAAAATCTGCCTTTCTGAAATCCCCATTGTCTCTATTTTAATGTTCCCCCTCCTACCATTCTTTAGTATCATGCACTCTGTGACAGGGTTTCTTAAACTTTTTAAGACCAAGGAACACCAAACAATAACTTCTTTTTTATGAGGAACACCAAGGATTTTTTGTTGAGCCAAAAAAAAAAAGGGGGGGGGAGGGTCAAGGGAGAAAGTTAGTGAGAAAAAAGGTCGCCTTCCCCTGTCTAAGGGCGGCCATTTTGAACTCTGTTCGCCACGGCACACCTCCAACTGCCTCGCGGCACACAGTTTAAGATCACTTTCACCCAAGCTGCCTTTCACTTTCAAATTTTCAGCCAGTTCCTCCCTATTTGTTAAAATCAAATTAAGAACAGCTCCCCCTTCCCCACAGTAGCTTTCTCAACCTTCTGAAATAAAAAATGGTCTCCAATGCAGTCCAAGAACTGATTGGATAATCTGTGCCCTGTTGGGTTAGTTTCCCAACACACAGCTCATACAAAGCACACACATCTGACAGAGTTGCCCCTTGTGAACACAGTGTGAAGTAGTGGGGGGGGAACTTGCTAACTCACTGGCTGCTGGTTGTAGCACCACCGAGCAAGACAAGCGATGAGTCACTATGCAAAGAGGGTCTCAACCTGTCTGACCAGCCACCCCCCATGGGGAGAAACAAAGGAAGGTGGATGCTGGCTGGGGGGCAGGGCTGGAGGAGAGTTAGTTAGTTTCTGTCTGGGAGCATGGAGGAAGGAGCCTCAGCAACAGGCTGGGGGGTTTAGAAGCCGAGACCCCCCCATATCAAGGGGGGCTGAGGTATCCTAGGCCTGCCCTGTAACCTGATGACATCTGTGCTGTGCTGTATGCTGGAGAAGCAATAAACCACCTCTATTCTACTGGCTGGTGGAGTCTGTTCGTGCCATTTCGGGGGTGCAGGAGATGGGGGACCCCAACGCGTCGTCATACACAGCTCTCCTATGCCTGACACAGCTCACGTAAACCACACACATCTGACACAGATAGACATATGACACCTCACATCCATGTATTGATACACACACACACACACGCACACACAGGAGACAGGTCAATCCAATGAGATGCTCGTGGCATGACAAGCTATGTTTCCTTTGCCAAAATATGAGAAAAATGTTAGACCCCCTCAGAAGAGAGGACACTCAATCTCTGGGGCTTGATCCCTGAAGCCCATCTGTTAGTGCTACCCCACATCCCCGTACCATCTCAGTCCCCTCTCTTCCTTTCCCAGGGCCAGGCCCACATTGCTTCTTGACAAGGCTTAAGGCTGAGAAATTTTCTCACAACAGACAACTTCGCTCAAAGAGTCCTAGGCCAGACGAGACCATCGTGAGTCTTCAGTATAATATGAGCCAGAGAAATCCCTCAAAATAATTCCCAGATCAGATCTTTTTGGGGGAAAAACATCCGATTTTATTTAACAATTGCTAGTGATGAAGAATCCAGCATGACCCCTGGTAAATTGTGCCATTGTTTAGTTAAGGACCCTCACTGGCAAAAATCCATGATTGCTGAAATTTTGGGTTGGAAATACTGCAGCTGGCTTCCTTATGGCCCAGAGAGCTTTTCCCTGCAGGCTGTATCTACACTGGCATGATTTTCCGGAAATGCTTTTAACGGAAAAGTTTTCCGTTAAAAGCATTTTCGGAAAAGCGCGTCTAGATTGGCAGGATGCTTTTCCGCAAAAGCACTTTTTGCGGAAAAGCATCCATGGCCAATCTAGACGCGCTTTTCTGCAAAAAAGCCCCGGTTGCCATTTTCGCCATCGGGGCTTTTGTGCAGAAAACAAATCTCTGCTGTCTACACTGGCCCTTTTGCCCGAACGGGAGCAGCATAGTATTTCCGCAAAAAGCACTGATTTCTTACAGTAGGAAGTCAGTGCTTTTGCGCAAATTCAAGTGGCCAGTGTAGACAGCTGGCAATCCAGAAAAGCAGCTGATTTTCTGGAAAAACTGGCCAGTCTAGACACAGCCGCAATGTTTATATAGCCAACATATAGCTCCCAGGTACATTTAGAACAAGGCCCAGGGCTGTATGGTCAAGGTTGTGTTCAGGTCCCATGTCTCTGTGGACATCTTTTCTGAAATAGCATTTTTTCCCTTGAGGTCACCTTGCAAACACTGCAGTATGTTTCGACCAGGTACAACCTTCTTCCCTTTCTAAATACCCCTTCCCTCCTCCTTTGAGCAAGGGCTGATGGGCTAGTGCATGGGTCTATGAGATACGTAAATGAAGCACAGGGACTGTAGGGTGAAATCCTGGCCCCTTACCATCTCAGATTTAATATGGAGATATACCTATGGACTGGAAGGGACCATGAGAGATCAGGGAGTCCAGTCCCCTGCCCTGACAGCATGACCAAGTACCATCCCTGACAGATTTGCCCCAGATCCCCTCAAGAATTGAACTCATATGCTTGGGTTTAGCAAGCTAATGTTCAAACCACTGAGCTATCCCACCCCACCTACAAGCGTTCTGATTTTAGTGGGCAGAATGTGGCCCACGCTACTGGCTACTCCTGTTTGAGTGACTGGACACTTACATCACCTCACTGGATTGTTTTTTCTCCACTGCTGCAGTGGCTGCTTTTCTATTGATTGGAAACAGGAGCCTGGCTGGCTCTAAACTCCGCTCCAGATCCAACGAAACGCAGGGACCTGCCTCCATGCTAAAAGGGTTTCCTCTCCCTGCTGGGTACCCAGGTTTGTTATTTCCCCAATCCAGAGAAGACTGGGGAGGATGGAGTGAGGGGGGAGGGAAGGATACAGTTTAGCCCTTCAGAGGTTCTCACAAGCCGGCTTTCATCTGGGCATTACCGGAGACTCCATTTCCTGCATGAGAAGCAAAGCCCAGGGTTTGGCTGCTTGGTGTTGGTAAAAGAGCCTACGCCCAGTGGCATCTTCTGCCAGAGAATACGATTCCCAGGACCTGCGTCTTGATTGCCTTGTGTCGCTATTCACACTGGTGCAGAAGAAGTGCTGGTGCTACCATGCTGATCTGTGTGTTCACTTTCACTGGCCACAATCAAGGCCCCAGGGTGCTAGGTGCTGTATAATGTCAGTTATTCCGAAATAACTCTGGGAGTGGGAGACAGTCCCTGCCCTGAAGAGCTTACAATCTAAATAGAGGGCGAGAGGGGAAATGGAGACACTTAGGCTACGTCTACACTGGCCCCTTTTCCGGAAGGGGCATGTAAATTTCAGCAGTCGTCGTAGGGAAATCCGCGGGGGATTTAAATATCCCCCGCGGCATTTAAATAAAAATGTCCGCCGCTTTTTTCCGGCTTTTAAAAAAGCCGGAAAAGAGCGTCTAGACTGGCCCCGATCCTCCGGAAAAAGTGCCCTTTTCCGGAGGCTCTTATTCTTACTTCAAAGTAAGAATAAGAGCCTCCGGAAAAGGGCACTTTTTCCGGAGGATCGGGGCCAGTCTAGACGCTCTTTTCCGGCTTTTTTAAAAGCCGGAAAAAAGCGGCGGACATTTTTATTTAAATGCCGCGGGGGATATTTAAATCCCCCGCGGATTTCCCTACGACGACTGCTGAAATTTACATGCCCCTTCCGGAAAAGGGGCCAGTGTAGACGTAGCCTTAGGGTACGTCAAATACAGCAGCGTTATTTCAGAATAACGAAGTGTGTCTATGCAGCAAGCTGTTATTTTAAAATAATGTTAAAGTGGAGAAGTTCTTACTCCGGTAACCGTTTTTTCACGAGGAGTAAGGGAAGTCGAAGGAAGAGTGTTCTTCCTTTGACTTCCTGCTGCGTAGACAGCGCCTAAAGCTATTTCGACTAGGGATGTAATAGTATAGTCAATTAACTGATAAGCAAAAGCTTATAGGTTAATGCTGTAGACTACATACATTTCCCCCCTCACCCATTGCCAGTAAATTTTTTAGCAGGCTGGCCAGCAGCTCATCTCAGTTCCAGCTTGCACTGGGTCCTGGACCTAACCTCACTGTGGCTCTGCATTTAAAGTGTATTAGGAGCTAAGCAGGCAGGCAGCCCGGGGCAGTTCTGGCTCGTGCTGAGTCCGGGAGTATAGATCTCCGCCCCCCCTCTCCACCCCGGACAGGGAATGCCCAGGAACTATAAAATAATCGTCTAACCGATAAGAATCCATGGTTACTCGACTATTCAATTAACCGATATTTAACATCTCTAATTTCGACGTCAGCTATGCAGTTGATGTCCCTGACATTGTGTAACCTAATTCGACTTTTGCCCGGCTGTATAGACATGCCCTTAGAGATGACGTGCCTTGACCTAGTTGGACAGCAGTCTTGCTCCAGAAATCTCTCTACTAGACTGCTCCCTTACTTCCCTCTGGAGGCTGCTGCTTTGCTTCATTAGTAAAAGTTTATAAAGGGCTTTGATTCCCTTGGATGGGGAATGCTATAGATACACCAAATATTGTAACAGGAAGAGCTCTGGTCATCCTCCCTTGCTAACAAGGCTTGCAGGGCGAGTGCCTTGTTTCCTGGCAGTCATGGGGCAGAGGCATGTGGGTTCTCAGTCACTTCTTGCATTTATGTTGGCGGTCTGTCCCTGGAAATGCAGCTTTGACTGCACCTGCTAACTCCAAAAGGCCAGCAGCAGTGACTTTGTGTAGCAAGATGTAGAGCACGTCTCCGAGGGCTATGCTCACTCCCCTCCGCCGCCCCTCATTCCCAAAGTTGGAGGTGGATTTTATCTTTATTTTGCATCTCCGGTTCTGCTCCTAATTGGCGTGAGTCTGAGTGGGTGGTGGGAACTTTCTTCTTTTTATTATTGTTATCTGTCAAAAGGAACCCGCTACGGAAGCCGAGTTGATCCTGCTGTGTCTGGTTGTAAATAGTCGTAGGCAGTGATCCTGCATCCAAAGCCTGAGGAAATGAATGGTGCTGAAATGACATGGTGCCCAACTCTGCCCATTGGCTACAGGCCCTTGCTGATTTCAGTGCATAATCTAAGGCTGAATTTGGCCCTTCATGCACTGCTTGTGCACTTCCCTGTGTTTTGTACAAAGAAGCCTCCCTGGCCACTGGTGCACATTGGAGCAACCTCAGGGCTCTTCTAATTCATGCTGCACGTCCCAGGAAACAGGTGTAATGCCATGCATGCCAGCCATACCTCCAGCGGCATAAAGGGTCTTTAGTGTAATCAAACCCTATGTCTTTTGCATTTGTATCTTAGTTCCATTCGTTCTTCTCTCCAAGAAGCTCGGCTCTGTAGTCCCCCTGCTGGCAAAATCTCCATTTCTTCAGCAGGATTTTGTCTGGCTTTGGGCCCCTTGGGAGCAAGTGTAACTACCATAAGGCAGATTTGAACCTGGGACCTCTGAAACTTAGTATAGGAGCCTCTACCATCTGAGCTAAAAGCTAACTGGCTCCCAGGCCATGCTATAGAGGTCTCTTGTTCTTATCTGTTGCTGTGGTCTAGGTGCCATTGCATGGGACAGTGAACCACACTAGGGCTACGTCTACACTACAGGCTTCTTGTGCAAGAGTGTGTCCACACTGCCTTATACTTTTGCGCCAGAGAGCGTCCACACTGCCATGGGTGCTCTTGCACAAGAAAGCTCTGATGGCCATTCACAGAATGGCCATCAGAGTGCCTTGCTTTTTCCAATAGGGGTTTCTTGTGCAAGAAACCCCTGGTTGTCCATCCACACACACCTTTTTGCGCAAGAGTTCATGCACAAAAAGGCTTATTCCTCGTAGGAAGAAAGAGTTACTCACCCGGTCTGTTCTTTGAGATGTGTGTCCCCGTGGGTGCTCCACTGAAGGTGTCTGGCTCATCCCGGCACTGCAGTTCGGAAAGTTTTCTGTAGCAGTAGCCCTGCTGGATCGCACATGCACAGATGCCACCTTGTGCCGTTCGTGCCCTTTCACGGAGCACGGTCTGGCCCCGCCAGTTCCTCCTAGCTGGAATCACCTGAAAGACAGAGAGAGCAGTTCCGAAGTAGGGAGGAGGGCGGGTCATGGAGCGCTCACGGGGACACACATCTCGAAGAACAGACGTTACTGCACTGGGTAAGGAACTCTTTGTTCTTCATCGGGTAGTGTCCCTGTGGGTGCTCCACTGAAGGTGAGTACATAGCAGTGGTCCGGTGCTAGCGATGTGCTTCGGAGTTAAGGTCTTTGCACTGTGGACAGGACAGCCTGGGCCACTGCAGAATTGGTTGTCAGCATGTTCACAAGGGCATAACGCCTAGCAAAAGTCAAGGTAGTGGACCGGGTAGCCACCCGGAATATGTCCCTCAATGGTACACCCCTGAGGAAAGCCGTAGATGTTGCAACTCTTCCAGCGGAATGTGCCCTCGGTCTATGTGGTAATGGTTTATTGTGCAAGGAGTAACATTGAGTGATGCAGGATACGATGAGGGTGGAGATGTGATGTGCGGAAAGTTGCTGGCCTTTCGAACAGTCCCCTGTAGATAACAGAAGATTTTTGAAAAGGGTGTGTTCTTTCCAGATAAAAGGCAAGTGCTCTCCTAACGTCCAGCGCATGTAATCGCATCTTCTCCGTGGTGGAGTGTGGTTTCGGGTAAAAGGTAGGTAGGCTTATAGGCTTGTTTATATGGAAAGGCGAGTTAACCTTTGGCAGAAAAGTGGGGTGAATGCAAAGTGTTACTCCCTGCTCGGTGAATAACGTGTCCGGAGGATCAGCAGACGGTACTGCTATTTCATTCACGTGTCAAGAGAAAGTAATAGCAAGCAGGAATGTCACCTTCATGGTTGGCATGTGAAGATTGCATGTGGGAAGTGGCTCAAAAGGGGGATGAGTCGAAGTGTTCAGGACTAGACCTAGGTCCGATGGCTCCGGAGGAGGTTTGTGAGAGGGATATACATTGCGATACCTTTCAGAAATCTTTTGGTCAGCGAGTGAGCAAAGACTGAACAGCCATCAATGTGGGGTCGAAAAGCGGAGATTGCCGCTAAATGGACCCTGAGCGAGGATACCGCCAGTCCTCCAGTCTTCAAATGTAGAATATAGTCAAATACTTGTTGGATGGGTATAGATAGAGAGTTGACACCTCTTGCTTCACACCACGATTGAAATTGACGCTATTGATGAAGACAGGTCTTTTGAGTAGTCTGGCGCCTGCTATGTATAAGGATATCTTTTACTGCCTGAGAACAAGTCATTTCTGGACCTTGGAGCCAGCTAAGAGCCATGCGGTGAGGTGTAGGCAGTCGATGTAAGAATGAAGGACTGATCCGTGCTTCTGTGACAGTAAGTTGTGTAGCTGCGGGAGTCGTCGTGCCTGTGACACAGACATTCGTGCCAACTGGGGAAGCCACCTTTGTCGGGGCCAAAAAGGTGCTATTAGTATCACTGTCGCCCCATCCCAAGCTATTTTCTCCAGGACTCGTGGAATGAGTGGAAAGGGGGGAAAAGTGTACAGTAAGTGGTGCTGCCCCAGTCGATAAGGAAGGCATCACCCAGCGAAGCTGAGCCGATGTCTGCTCTTGAGCAATAGCGGCGGCACTTTCTGTTGCATCGAGTCACAAAAAGGTCTATGGTGGGATATCCTCAGTGTTCGAAGAGGTTGCGGGCTCTGTCGTTGAGCAGCTCCCACTCATGCTGCAGGGGAAAAGTCCTGCTGAGGACATCAGCAATAGTGTTGTTCCTGCCAGGAAGGTACGCCGCAGTGAGGGTGATCCCATGCCAGCTAGCCCAATTCCATAAGCGGATGGACTTGACGCAGAGAGATCGGGATCGAGAGCCCCCCCGGCAATTGATGTAATAAACGGTGCAAAGTTGTCGGTGAGGATCTGTACTGTGATACCTTATAGCAGGTGCAGAAAATGCTTGCAGGCGTTGAACACCGCCCGCAATTCTAGAAAGTTTATGTGTAGCAGGGATTCTTGATGTGTCCACAGTCCCTGAGCACGGTATTGTTGTATATGGGCTCCCCAACCGATTAAGGATGCATCTGTGATGATTTGTGCAGCTGGTTTCAGGCCGTGAAAGGGGATGCCCAATATGATATTCTCTGGGGCATTCTGCCACAGTAACGAGTCCCTGATGTGTTTGGGGACAACGACGGACTGGTGCGTGCTGTTGGCTTCTGGTGTATAAATGATGAGTATCCAATGCTGAAGGCACCTCAAGTGGAGTCTCGCATGAGGCACAACATAAGTGGTAGCCGCCATGTGTCCCAGCAGCTTCAGGCAAGTGAGTCTGGGGGTTTTGGAGGGGACGAGTAAGATGTTCACCAAGTCTTGGATTGTTTGAAGCCTATCCACGGGTAAGTGTGCTGTTGCGGTTATCGAGTCTAGCTTTGCCCTGATGAACTCAAAGGATTGGGAAGGCGTTAGGGAAGACTTTGACAGATTGATAATGAGCCTTAGGGCTTCGAAAGTTGCCTTGGTTGTGTCAGCTGCCACCATAGCTTCGTCTAAGGTAGGGGCTTTTAACAGACAGTCGTCCAAATAGGGGAAGATCGTGATGCTGAGACATCAGAGGTGGATGGCAACGACCGTTAGGGTTTTGGAAAATACTCTCGGTGCTGCTGAGAGAACGAAGGGTAACACCCTGTAGTGATAGTGCCCTGCGCCCAGTGTGAAACGGAGGAACCTCCTATGGGCAGGGTGTACCGTTACATGAAAGTACGCATCCTGCAAATCGAGGGACACGAACCAATCCCTTTTGTTCAGAGCTGGAATGATAGAGGCTAACGTGACCATTTTGAATTTGTGTTTTCGAAGGTGGCGATTGAGTCTGCATAAGTCCAGGATAGGCCTCCATTCCCCAGACTTCTTTTGGGTGAGGAAGTACCGGGAGTAGAGGCCTTTCCCTCTGAATTGATCTGGTACCTTCTCCACTGCCCCGATGGTAGGTAGGCACGAGACCTCTTGGTGCAGAAGAGGTTCGTGAGAGGGGTCCCTGAAGAGGGACTGGGAAGGAGGGGAGGGAAGGGTCGAGTAGAGGAAGGGATAATGAAGTCTGATGTGAGGATCTCTCGGACCCAACGGTGGTATGGTCTCAACCGGTGACAGAACAAATTGGCCATGACATGTGGTGTCTCTATAAAGGGGGGTGGCACACAGTCCCTCGATCGACACATCAAACCTGCTGCCGAGCGTGCTGCTGGTTGGACACTTTGCTGGGCTGTGGGCGGCGTTTCTGTGGTCATTGCCTCTCTCTAGGCTGATCGTATGGCCTGAAGCGAGGCGCGGCATAAGAGAATGGTCTCTGTTTGTTGTAGGGCCCAAATCTCTTGCGTCTATACGGTGGAGTGTACATCCCGAGCATCCTCAGTGTCGTGCAAGAGTCTTTGCAAGAGTGGAACACTTGATTGATATTTTGGGCGAAAAGCAGCCGACAATCAAAAGGTAAGTCCTCCATTTTTGATTGAAGGTCCTTTGGGACAGATGCCAGGTGGAGCAAGGAGGCACGGCGCATGACCACTGATGTTGTTGTGGTCCTAGAAGCCGTGTCAGCAATATCGAGGATGATTTGTAGTGCTGTGCGGGCTGCTGTGTCGCCTTCCTGCACTACAGCCTTCGAGATCTGTCTCTTAGTCTCAGGTAAGTATTCCAGGAGAGAGACCAGCTTGGTATAATTGTCAAAATCATGATTAGCGAGGAGAGCCATGTAATTAGGGTTGCTGTGGCAGAGGAATACATTTTTCTGCCCAACAGATCCAAGCTTTTCGCATCCTTATCAGTGGTCGTGTTTCTACCCTGTGCCGTTTTTGCTCTCTGTTGTGCGGCATCCATGACAATGGAATTGGGCTGAGGGTGCGTAAACAGGAACTCCGTATCCTTAGATGATATAAAATATTTCTTATCAGCCTGCTTGTTTGTGGGCAGTGTAGAGGCTGGAGTTTGCCAGATGTCGTTGGCAATCTCCAGGATGGCCTCATCCAAGGGGAGCACCAGCTTGGATCTTTGAGAGGGCTGAAGGTTTTTTAGCAGGCGGTGCTGTTTCTGCGGCATATCCATGGTCTGCAATTCCTGGGACTGGGCTACTCTCTTAAAGAGTTCCTCTAACAGCTTGTAGTCGCCTGTAGGGGAAGAATCACCCTGAAATACTGCATCGTCTGGTAAAGAGGACAACTGATCCATGGGGGAGTCCATGTGCTGCTGCTCGTGGTCGGAGGACAGATTATCATCCCTCTCCTGTTGACTAGAGGTCGAGGGTGCATCACCTGTGGGCATTGGAGGAGCTTGCCAAAGAGATGGGATGTCCTGGGCCGGGTGCTGCGGAGACTGTGATTGTCTGCGCCTCGGCAATCTGGAGGTGGAGTAAACTGTGCTATGCGAGCATGGATATTCATGTCGGTAGTAGGTGTAATGGCGGCTGTGACGGTGATATGTGCGAGAGGAGTGCCTTGGGGAATAGGTACTTGCACTCCTATAGTGAGGAGAGTACCGAGAAGGAGTTGGAGACCTGGGTGACTTTGATCGCGCTGTATAGCGTGAAGGCGAGCGGGAGCGGTAGGATCAATGGTAACGCCGTGGTGAGTGGGCTCGATGCAGAGATCTTAGATACCGCTCTCAATGGGGAGTGTAATGCCCATGTCAATAGCTTCCTGAACAATAAGAAACTGGAGGAGAAGGTTCGGGAGAGAAGACAGCTATCTCAGGGCCCAATGTTACGCGTCTAGACTTTCACTGTGCCTTGGTAGGTATTGAAGAGGCACGCGAAGGAGGTGGAGCCGTGCCCAAAGGGCTAGTCGGTGCAGAGGTAAAATCTCTCAGTTCCAACATCTCCTGACAGTGAGATGGAGTTAATGGTGTCGGTGTTGGCGATGTCAGTGCCGCCATTATCACCGGCGCTGGCAACCATACTGGCGTCCGTGCCGAGGACTTTGGCACTGTTGTCTGTTGATGCGGTGCCATTGGCACCGATCATTTTGGTGCTGGAGGTATTGGCGCCAAGGCTGGTGGTCTCGAAACGACATGAGGCTCTCTCGGTGCTGCCAGCGGTGCTGATTCTGGTTACGGCGGCGCGCAGACCGTCGGTGCTGGGTCAGTCAGACTGGCGGGGCTCAGAGTTGATGTGCTATGGCTTTTGCCTGTCCTGCCAGTAGCATGTCTTGGTGGCAGGCCCGAGGTGTCCAGTGCATCGCCTGCATTGACACTCCTGGAAGGAGCGGAACTCCTCTTTTCATGGGACTTATCCGGCCCAGAGGTCTCATCCACTGGCTGCTCCGTGGTCGGCAGCTGTAACACTCTATTAAAAAGCAGCATTTTAAGCCGCATCTCTCTATCCCGCCTGGTGCGGGTGGTTAATTTGGAGCAGTGCGTGTACTTTTGGGGAATATGACCTTCCCCAAGGCACTTGATACAGCGTGACTAGCTATCCAACGCAGGCATGGCGTCTTGGCATGTCACGCTCTTCTTGAACCCAGTGGAACCGGGCATGATGACACTGGAGGAGTCTGTCAGGTACAGTCTTTCTTAATAATAAGTTTTTGGCTTTTTTTTTGGTTTTTTTAACTGGCAATGTTGAACTGTTGAAACTCTAAATACCTATATACATGAACTTCTTTTTCTTTTTTTTTTTTTTTTAAAGAGAACGATATAAACTAGAACTATGACTACTGGGAAGGGGCTAAATTGAAACGAATAACAACACTTTATATCTTTTTAGTGTTTTTATGTTTCTCCTCAGAACGAAGGAGGCACTCATCTGGATTCCGTCTGTGGCTGTGGATGGTTAGGAGGAACTGGCGGGGCCGGACTGCACTCCACGAAAGGGCACGAATGGTGTGAGGCAGCATCTGTACGTGAACGGTCCAGCGGGGCTACTGCTACAGAAAACTTTCTGAGCTGCAGCACTGGGACAAGCCCGACACCTTCCGTGCTCACCCACGGGGACACTACTCGATGAAGAAGATGAAGAACTCTTGCACAAAAAGCCCTGTCTTCTGACAATCTACTGTACTTTTTCTTGCGCAAAACTGCGCTTGTAGCGTGCATGCTCCGCGAGCTTTTGCGCAAAAAAGCCTGTTTTTGTACAAAAACTCTGCAGTGTGGACGTCGTCTTAGGGTATGTCTAAACTACATGGCTCTGTCGACGGAGCCATGTAGATTTGTTGTTTTGGCAAAGGCTAATGAAGCCACGATTTAAATGATCGCGGCTTCATTTACATTTACATGGCTGCCATGCTGAGCCGACAAACAGCTGATCAGCTGTTTGTCCGCTCAGCGCACTAGTCTGGACGCTCCCCTGTCGACATCAAAGCCCTTTGTCGGCAGCCCCTGTAAACCTCATCCCACGAGGAATAACGGGGCTGCCGACAAAGGGCTTTGATGTCGACAGGGGAGCGTCCAGACTAGCGCACTGAGCGGACAAACAGCTGATCAGCTGTTTGTCGGCTCAGCGCGGCAGCCATGTAAATGTAAATGAAGCCGCGATCATTTAAATCGTGGCTTCATTTGACTTTAACTATGTGTCAAATCTACATGCCTCTGCCGACAGAGGTATGTAGTCTAGACACAGCCTTAGTGTGTGGGTTACACAAGCTCAGGGAAGGATCCAAAGTGAAGTCTTGTTTGCCAAAGGGGATTGCAGGCAGGCGTCTGTGAACAAAACAAACGGCAGGCAATGGGAAAGGAGTTACAGCCTAGTCTTCCCATAGCAAAAACATCCAGTAGCTTTAGGACAGAGAGTTAAAGAAATTGCTGCAACTAAAGAGGAAATTGTTAGTAACACAAACAGCAGGAGCTAGAAAAGGCTATCTGGGCTAACAGGCTTGCTTTATCATAGCCCCGCCTTCCTCTCTTGTTTTAAATATGCCCTGCTCCTGACACAAAGATGCTTACATCTTGCGCTTGTGTAGATTCTGCTTCCCTTGCCTTGTGCAGGAATTTATCCCAGAGGTGTTACCCTTTGCATAGTCAGTCTAGCCGTGCCCTCTACTTACCGTTTCCTGATTTTATTTTATTCTGGCCCTTAGTTTTTTTTAACTCTGCTCCAGCAGGGGGAGACAATCCCTTTACCGATAGCTTTTGCCATTCAGAAAACATCGAGTCTTCCACTGAGACAAATAGTTTGCACGCACGCAGCATCTTTCACTGTGGGGTGGGGGGGTGGAGGGAGAACCCACTAAGTGCTTTGTAAGCTATATACAGACATGTCACTGAAATGCAACAAACTCTGGGGTGGAGGGTGGCAGCCAACTAGCACAAATGTGATGGTGAAGGCAACTGATAATGGTGCACGAGCGGCAAAGGAATCCAATTCATTCTGCCATCACTATTTGAGCCTCACAGCCTACATAGCGAGCCCCAGGTATAGGGGAGTCTGGCAAAATAACTCTCTTTGCCTCTGTTATGTTCACTCAGAAAATACAGAGGAAGATGAAGTTCCTGACCCAAAGGGTTTCCTTTGATCTCTTTTTTGTGGAAGAGGCAAAAAAACCCCATCAAATTATAAGGCACGCCCACTTTATAACGATGCAACCCATCTGCCTGGATACATTGGTGCTGGTCGTAGTCTGAGAACACAGATTAGAGGCTTGGGCCAAAAGAAATCTGATGAGGTTCAACAAGGACAGGTGCAGAATCCTGCACTTGAACGGAAGATTCCCAAGCACTCTTAGGGTACGGTACGTCTACACTAGCTCCCTAGATCGATCTAGAGAGGCTAATGAGGGTGACCGGAATTGCAAATCAAGCCCGGGATTTAAATATCCTGCGCTTGATTTGCATGTTCCTGTCTGGTCACCATTTTAGAAATCAACCAGCTCGAAGTAACTGCCCGTGTCTACACACAGCAGTGAAACAGGATTCCAATTTAAAGCTCCTAATTCGAATTAGCTGGTAAACCTCATTGCAGTTAGGAATCCCGTTTCACTGCTGCGTGTAGACGCGGGCAGTTGCTTTGGGCTAGTCAATTTTTAAAATGGCGACCAGACGGGAACATGCAAATCCAGCATGGGATATTTAAATTCCAGGCTTGATTTGCAATTCTGGTCGCCCTCATTAGCCTCCCTAGATCGATCTAGGGGGCTAGTATAGACATACCCTTTCAGGCTGGGCACCGAATGTCTAAGGAGCAGTTCTGCAGAAAAGTACCTGGGGATTACAGTGGATGAGATGATGGATATGAGTCAACCGTGTGCCCTTGTAGCCAAGAAGGCTAATGGCATATTGGGGTGCTTTAGGAGGAACATTTCCAGCAGATCTAGAGAAGTGATTATTCCTCTTTATTCAGCACTGGTGAGGCCACATCTGGAGTATTGCATCCAGTTCTGGGGCCACCACTACAGAAGGTATGTGGTCGCATTGGAGAGAGTCCAGCGGAGGGCAACAAAAATGAGGAGGGGGCTGGAGCACATGACTTATGAGGAGAGGCTGAGGGACTTGGGCTTAGTCTACAGAAGAGAAGAATGAGGGGGGATGTGATAGCAGCCTTTAGCTATCTGAAGGGAGGCTCCAAGGAGGATGGAGAGAGGCTGTTCTCAGTGGTGGCAGATGGCAGAATGAGGAGCAATGGTCTCAAGTTGCAGTGGAGAGGTCTAGGTTGGTCCAGCTTTTAACAGGGGATTGGATTTGATGACTCCTGAGGTCTCACTCAACCCTAGGATTCTATGACCACCACCAGAACGAGGCACGGCCTTCTCGGGGTACAGCCATGCCGACCACCATCTTTTCCTGAGCAACGGACCCTCAGAACATCATTCTGCAAGGGTCCAATGTGCCGGCTGGGCCTAACGCCTTTGCTGCGCTGGGTGAGTAGCGTATGGGTTTCCAGGCATGGATGTGGCACGTGCAAAGCTCACAAGAGCTCTGTGCTCAGCCTAGCGAGGCTCTGAGCAGGGGAAGTCCCTGTTCAGCACAGAAGCTCAGGAGAGCATCCCTGCGACACCAACAGGTGCATACTGGCCTTCTCTCTGAAACGGTGGCTTAATTTGTTCTGGCCTATTAGGGATCCTCAGGGGAGGGCAAAGCACCAGGTTAAATGATCCAGTCTTGCTGAGTCATTCAAAGTCCTTTAGGATGTCATTGAGGCAGACTTGGTGAAGTCCAGCCTTGCTGTCTAAGGCCTACAGTTTATAATGTCCTCTGTCTCCCTTCCCTGGCTCCCTGCTGAGAGGCATGGAAAGCAGCCACTTCAGGGACCACTGCCACGGCCGGTTCCCAGGAACTACTGTTGCCCCAGTGTGCAGAGAACACTACTAAGCCCCTGCCCTGGAAAGGGCTCCAACGACCTGGCGGATTCCGGCGACACCACCTGCCACAGCCGGGTTACCTGGCCCTGTTTTCAGAACTGGGTTTTCAAAGCCGTTCCAGGACTTAGCCTCGTTCCCGGGGCAGTCTGGCCTGCGAGCAGCTGGTGCTGTCCTCCCCACCGCGAGCGGGTCCTTGAGCATGCAGGCGAGGGGGAGTTCTCGCCTGTGTTTGTGCAAACTGAAAGATTATAGCCCACGCTCGGGAAGATGTCGTTGCCCTGCAATCTGAACGGCTGCCATGCATGTCAAGCCTAGCCTCCCCCCTGCTGCTAATCACCACTCAGGCTGGCCCAGACTCCGGCCATCTGAATGAGCAGCGGCAGCCTCCCGATTCTGCAGAACTCAGAGCTGATCCAAGGCGTTTATCCTGCCTCCGTCGACGTGGCATCGGCGTGCTTTCCACGTAAAATCAAGTCCCTTTCTGGGGTGAAACTGCTTGGGGGGCGGAGGGGGAGCTTTAATTTTAGGTTGCTTGAGGGTCAGAGGGGGATGGAGAGAGTCATGGTGGTGAGCGACCGTGACCGCACCCAGCACCCACCGCAGCTGGAGGTGCTCAGCAGCTCCGCTTTCATTTTAAGCGGCTGTCACATCTCCAGCAGTGTGCCTGCCAGCTGGTGGCCGGGCACCGGGGCGGGTGCCTCCTATAGCGGATTGGAGGCTGTTAGGACTACACGTTCTCATTTCTAGTAGAAGAGTTTTTAATGCTGAGATGCCACGTGCAGGAAGCCCAGGCCTGAACATGGCATGCGAAGCTACAGGTCCTAGCGAGCTGGCTAGCTGAATCTGTTGAATGGGAGCATTTCCTGCCAACATTTTGACCCCACCCCCCACCCCCCGCAATGAAATATTTCTACATTGGAAATGTTTCAGCGGAAGTGAGGGCGCTGTCAGAGCTCCCCCCAGTCTGAAAATTAGCCCAACTGTTGGATTTCAAGACCATTATAGAAAAGCCCCCAGTCAAGTAGGACTGGATGAGGGATGTAAACAGTCATTTAAAATGTAACCGTGTAAAAAAATCGTAGTGATTACACAGTTACAAGCACTTTATACTGCAGAGCCCGCCGCGAAGCCGGCTCCCTGGAAGGCGGGCTGCTAGGGGCTGGCAGCCCTGCTCCGGAGGAGGCTTTGCTGCTTCAGCAAAGCCAGCTCCCAGGGAGCCAGCGTGTCACTTATGGTGGGGGTCCAGGCCGAACCCGCCGTGGACAGGGGCTGCTCCAGCCGGCCAGAGCTCCCCCTGCCTGTGTTGAGCCCCACGAGGCTGGAGCTGCTCCAGCCCCTACCAGTTAACCGGTGAACCATTTACATCCCTAGATTGGGTCATTGTCTCTCTCAGCCATGCAGCTGTTTGGTGGCGTTTATTCTGAGTCTGGCCAGCCGTATGGAACATTTACAGACATCCTAATCAGCAAGGGGATCCCCTTGTGCCAAGAGCTGAACAAAGGCAGAGGGAGAGCTCATATTTTCAGGACTTTTGCCCGGATGTAGCTTCCCCAGTGTATCAAGATAGATGGGTTGAATCACTGTGAACTGGGACTTGTACTGATGCGATTTACCTTGCTCAAGGCCAGGGATTGCATCAGTGTGGCTATAGCAGTGCAGATGTTCCCTTATGCAGATGTTCCCTTATCCCTTATCCTAAGGTCCCTGCACCGAGGATCTTAGATTCCAGCTGAAGCCAGCATGGAACAAGGAGACACTAGAAGGAAGCAGGGAAGATAAGCATAGCAGCAGGGTAGGTGTGGGCCAGCTGTGTTCATGACTTGACAGTTCTGAAATCCTACTCTGGTTTTGGTATCTGCGATCTCCTACTGGTCCTCTATCGAGCCATTAGGAATTAGCCTTTTCCGGGAGGAATCACTTAACCTGTATCATGTTCAAAGTACTTGACAAATGTTAAACAAATAAACCTTGTGACATGCCCCCCCCCCCTTCAAACAATATGCTTATTTCATGTCAGGTTTTCTGAATCCTGCCTCAGAGAGGGAGGTGGACCAGATGACCTCTTGAGGTCCCTTCCAGCACTGTCTTTCTGCGACCTAGTGTTACAGGTGGGGAAACTGAGGCAGAAAAATTCAAGGACTTGCCCAGAATTTCAGAGCCAGATTTAGGCCTGGCTTCTCGTTCTCTGCTCAGACCTCTAGATGATGCCACTCTCTGCAAAAGTGGCTTGATTTCATTATTCTTCATAATGACCGCATTGTTATTGATTGTAAAGCATGTGAGCGAAAGAGGAGGCTGCTATGCAAATGTGATTGCGGGGCTCCTTGGAAATCAGCCTCTCTTCCCCCAAAATTGCCCTGTTGACATTGGGCCCTTGTTTCTAAGATTCTAAAAAGTACTGCAGAGCCTAATGCCTACAGATATAAATGGGAGTTACACACCTGAATACCTTCTGAGGACCTGGTCCAAAGAATGTGAGCCATACTTACCGGTTGAGGGATTCGCTCGGAGTAGAGAGGTTAGTTTCCCCTCTGTATTTGGCACTAGTGTGGAATCCTGTAGCCAGTTCTGGTCCACATTTCAAGGATGATGTTGATAACTGGACAGAGTTCAGAGAAGAGCCATAAAAATTATTAATGGATTAAAAAACCTGCCTTATAGTGAAAGATACAAAGAACACGATCTATTTAGCATATCAGAAGGTTAAGGGGTGATTTGCTCACAGTCGGTAAGAACCTCCATGGGGAACAGAAATCTGACAAGATAGGGCTCTTTAATCTAGCAAACAAAGGTATTCAATGAACCAATGGCTGGAAGTTGAAGCTAGACAAATTCAGACGGGAAATGAGATGCAAATTTTAAGGAAGGGTAATTAATCATGGGAACAATTTACCAAGGGTTCATCACTGGATGTTTTAAAATCAGGATTGGAATTTTTTTTGAAAGATCTGCTCTAGTTCGAACACTGGACATGAAACAGGAATTACTGGACATGAAACAGGAATTAATTCCTGGAAGTCTTATGACCTGTGTTATGCCTTGACTTAGCGTAGCCAATTACAACGATCCCTTCTGGCCCTAAAATCTAGGAATCTATGAAAAAGGCATCTCCAGAGTAGAAACAAAATGAGCAGGAATTAAGCTCCAGGCTTGGAGTGCCTTTTGAACATAAAAGACATTTTACAAATATTTTTGTTCAAATTTATAACTAGTTGGACAAAGCTTTTATTTACAGAGCTTGTACTGTTTTCTGCTGACCACAAGTACATCTGTGTACGATACGGTTCCTTCCAGCACAGAGCAACTCAGAGCCTGTACCATACTGGGGACGTGAGGCCATTACATAAAATCATAGAATCATAGAATAATAGGACTGGAAGGGACCTCAAGAGGTCATCGAGTCCAGCCCCCCGCCCTCAAGGCAGGACCAAGCTCCGTCTACACCATCCCTGACAGATGTCTATCTAACCTGTTCTTAAATATCTCCAGAGAGGGAGATTCCACCACCTCCCTTGGCAATTTATTCCAATATTTGACCACCCTGACAGTTAGGAATTTTTTCCTAATGTCCAATCTAAACCTCCCCTGCTGCACTTTAAGCCCATTACTCCTTGTCCTGTCCTCAGAAACCAAGAGGAACAAATTTTCTCCTTCCTCCTTGTGACGCCTTTTTAGATATTTGAAAACCGCTATCATGTCCCCCCCTTAATCTTCTTTTTTCCAAACTAAACAAGCTCAGTAAACTAAACAATCCCAACTTGTATTTTATGAAAAGTCTCACTAGTTCATATCCTCAAATTCACAAATGCCGTCTACGGAAAGGATCTTCTTTCTCTGCTTCTGTTTACATGGCCCTGGTCTCCGTAGTAGCCAAGAACCTCACAATCATTAGTGGACTTTAGCTTTGTAACATCCTTGTGAGCTGGGGAAGTTTTATCCCCATTTTATAAAGGGCAAAAGCACCCCTTCCCCCCCGCCCCAGCCATAGTCTTTCATGGTCTCCCATGGGGCTGATTCTGGCCCTTCGGGGAAGGCAGAAGCAGCACATTGTCCCAGCCTCCCTCCCCACAGTTTCAGCCAGCCAAGGGAAGGATGGGGGCGGGACTGGGACTTCCCACTGTCTTAGGAAGAGAGTGGGAAATCAGCCACAGCCTTTCCTGGGCCGGCCAGAGCTCGCTTACTTGGGGGACCATTGGGAGATGCGTTTGCACCCTTGTGGTCCACATTCACAAAAAAAGCACAGAAATTCCTGTGTATGGGCCTGAAGAGGATTCGCCAAAGGATTAATGCCCACAAAACAGATATCAGACAAGATCACAAAGAGAAAACAGTTTCTTTCCATTTTAACCAGAAAGGACACTCTCTCAATGACTTAACCACCTGCATTCTGCTACAAAGACCTTTTACATCTGCACTTGAAAGGGAATCCTCTGAACTGTCATTCATGTTAAAATTCGACACTTTCCAAAAAGGACTCAACAAACATTTGAACTATCTCACCCATTACCAAGATAGTTTCCCCAATTATCATGTCTAATACCATTAACTCACAAACATCCCACTCTCCCTACCTCTAATATCATCAATTCACAGATACTTACCTTCCTTCCTTCCCCCCCCCCCCCGCATCCCCCTCGTGTTCTGCAATGTGATTTGTCCTTTTCATATGTGTTCATTTTTTTAATTGTATCCTTTGGTATATATGGTTGTGACTACTTTCTTCCACTATTTGATCTGAGGAAGTGGGTCTGGCCCACGAAAGCTCATCATCTAATAAACCATCTTGTTAGTCTTTAAAGTGCTACATTGTCCTGCATTTTGCTTCGGCCTGAAGAGGTCGCTTAAAATGTCCCATAGGAAGTCTGTGACACAGCTAGGAAATGACCCTAGGTTCTTAAATCCCAGCCATACACAGATTCTTAGATTAACTGTCTTTGATATTCCACCATCCTGCTGTTGAAAATGAACAGCCACTTGGTGTCATGAAGAGGCTTGATCTTTGCAATTCCCTCCTTTTATACCCCAATTCAGCAAAGCACTTAAGCATGTGCTCAAGTCCATCTTTATTCAGCAGAGCAGTTAAGCACATGCTAAAGTCCCATCCATGTAAGTGGAATTTGTGGCATGCTTAAAATAAAGCATGTGCTTAAGTACTTTGCAGAACTGGGGCCTTAATGCAGGAGCCAACCACACACACAGGCAAACCATAATGATCCTGGTTTTATATGTTTAAATGCCTTAATGTTTATGATAATGGATGCAGTAGCAGCTATTAGGAACTAATATAACGAGTCTCTAGAAAGAGCCATTCATAGTGCACATAATGTATTGGTCCCACATAACTCAGAAACCATGCAACATATTCTTGTGTGGCCCCTACTGGCATTTTATCAGTTAACTATTTGCATGTCTATCTAGATATCTCATTTCCAGAGCACTGCTGTAACTTAGTGATCATTATAGTAAAGGTTGCATAGCCGTTTCCATTTTAAGCTCCTGTCTTTGGTTTTTTAGGACTTATTAAAATGTTCTTCTTTTTCTGTGTCTTATGTGTACACACTTTTAAAAAAAATTAAAACAAATTTCTTTTAGCCATTTTGAAACAGGGGAGTGAGGAAACTGCATACATTTTACACATGGCCACACACACACACAAACATTTTCCATTATAAAATCATTCTCACATTTTCTTTTTGAATACCTTTGCAGCTGAAGTGAGAAGAGTAAAAATCTAAAATTTAGGCCCTGACCCTAGCATGAAATGATTTCAGTCATGCCTTTCCACTCATCAAGAGGTGCTGGGGGGAAAAAAATCTCATTGCTGGATTGAGACCATAGCGGGGAAACCTCCTCCAATGAGACATGGCTTTCAGTGCTGTGATGAAAATTGGTTTAGATTTCAATGAGCGATGAGCTGGTAGAAACTGCAATGTGTGTACATGCAATGCATTTTGTAATGGGCTTTCTTTGCAATGTGTAAGTATGTACTTATGGTTCCCACACCCACTTAGTGTGGCTAGGCACACAGAGATTTATGAGCTGGATACAACCTTGGATAAGAGAGATCCGAGTCTTGTAGCTCATGCAATAGAGGCTCATACTAACTTAAGATCCAGGGGTACCAATGTGATCCCTATGGCTGACAATCCACTCAGGGTCATGGTGTTAAACTTTAAGCAAATGCTGGACTGAAATGAAATAGCAAAACAAATGAAAACTCTTGGTGTAAGCTCAGAAATACTTGGTTCTCTTGTGTTGGTCACTGAAAAATGTACTTTCCCCCCAGAACCACATTCCTTTTGGAACAGATCTGACCATTGCTGCCTTGTACTATGACTTTTCACCCAAAACACTACTTTTTTTGGTGTTCTTCCACTTTCAATACGAATGGAAAGTAGTCCTGTCAGAGGTGAGAAGAAAAAGCAAGGTAAACACATTCCTGAATGGGAGCCTGATTTAGAAAACAAATCTTCAGGGACACAAGCCCCAAACCTGATCTTAGTATGTTATAAGTTGTTCACGGAATATCTTATTAATTGTAAATAAATTAAAATAAATCTACTATTTAACCATAGGAAAACAAATAGGCTGTGTCTACACTGGCCGCAAGTTCTTGCGCAAGAACACTGACATTTCTAATGTATGAAATCAGTGCTTCTTGTGCAAGAACTCTGATGCTCCCGCTCAGGAGTAAGCCCTCTTGCGCAACTGTTCTTGCGCAAGAGGCCAGTGCAGACAGGCAACATGAATTTCTTGCGCAAGAAAGCCCTGTGGTTAAAATGGCCATCAGAGCTTTCTTGTGCAAGAGAGTGTCTACACTGGCATGGATGCTCTTGCGCAAAAGCACATGCCAGTGTAGATGCTCTCTTCTGGAAGAAGTTTTGCACAAGAACTCTTCCGCAAAAGAGTTTTTGCGCAAGATCATGCCCGTGTAGACGTAGCCATAGTGATTATATAGGACCTACAATGGCTTAACAGCAGTTCACTAAATTCACCGAGTTCTCTGCTGCTGTCTCATTCTATGTGGCTATGTCTAGACTGGCGTGATTTTCCGCAAATGCTTTTAATGGAAAAGTTTTTCCGTTAAAAGCATTTGCAGAAAAGAGCGTCTAGATTGGCATAGACGCTTTCCGCAAAAGCACTTTTTGCGGAAAAGCATCCGTGCCAATCTAGACGCGGTTTTGCGCAAGAAAGCCCCGATCGCCATTTTTGCCATCGGGGCTTTTTTGTGCAAAACAATACTGCGTTGTTTACACTGGCCCTCTTGCACAAAAGCATTTGCGCAAGAGGGCTTTTGCCTGAACGGCTTCCGCAAGAACACTGACAATCTTACATGAGATCGTGAGTGTTCTTGCGGAAATTCAAGTGGCCAGTGTAGACAGCTGGCAAGTTTTTCCACAAACTTGCCAGTCTAGACGCAGCCGGACAGTATAGGGCCTAGAACAATGGGCCCACATTCTTGGTTGATCCCTTGGAACGACCATAAAGTCCAAGCAGGGGACTAATATTATGCTGGCAGAGATTGTATCTGAAGTACACAAGCTTAGACACATTCTCATTGCTATTGCAAGAGGAGAACAAGTTTAGCACTAAGGGTGTGTCTAGACTACAGGTTTTTTTTTAAAAAAAAAAAGCTTTTTTCGAAAAAACTTCACCTGAATCTAGACTGCAGCTGCATTCTTTTGAAAGTAAATTGAAAGAACATGGCAGTTTTTTCAATCACAAAAATTTTACAAGGAATAATTTTTTTTGAAAGTACTCTTTCGAAAAAAAGGTGCTATTGAATGCAAACTGTGCTTTTTTGAAAGTGTGTCTAGACACTTTTGAAAAAGCGGCTCACTTTTTTGAAAAATCTGCTTGTAGTCTAGACACTGTCTTTCGAAAGAGGCTTGTAGTCTAGACGTAGCCAAAGCATTTGCCCATGAGGTTTTGGGAAGAACGATGGGAGACAGATGGGTTGATTCACATGGAACAATGAAACTATTTGAAGCAGGAACTTGGTGTGTCACAGGGAACTTTATTTTTGAAAAATATTGTATATGGGGGATGTGCCATTAGGGCCCCCAGTTCTCCCACTCAGGCAGATGTGGGAGACGAGGAAGGCCACCTTCACGAAGAGGTGATGTCAGCACATCGTTGCTGGTTCAAAAGCGGACTCTGTTTGTTATTACAGCACCAAACTGATGTTTAATGATAGAGTGTGTGTGTGTGGGGGGGGGGGCTTGTATTTCAGGGTAGTGGTTGCCAAGACCCTTGAGAAAACGTTTAACGGTAGGGTGGGAGAAGATCCATCTGAAGCCAAGGGCATTGGTTGCACATCATTATGTAACTGCCAGATGTGGTGCGAGGCAGAGACAGCTGCTAAAAATCTCCAATGACAAGTGCAAGGGCACATATTCACCTAAAAATGGAGCACCCACAGGGACATTCCTAGAACATACCAACATGCCTTTGTTAAAGAATCACCCTTCTCACTAGTATAAGGTGCAAGTGCTAACAGTCTACATTCTCCAACATCCCCAACAAGTCTTCCAGCAAAGACCAGAGCTGCCATCCCTAATTCCCTTAAAGGGCAAATTAAAAAACAATAAAACCAAATCACATCTTAAATCCTAGCTAGAATTTTCCACATCATGGGGATAATACAAAAACGGCTATTAATGTCTTCTCTATGTGCTTGCTCACTGCAGTCATCTGCTACATCTTGTATTTCAGATTATAGGCAGTTAGGGGCAAGAACTTTCATTTTCTGCATTTTTACACAGTACTTAGCTTAATGGGGATCCAATATGTGTACTATCACACTCTAAATTTTAAGTTCCATTTTTTAAGTCATTTGTATATCACTTTTAAGAGCTTTAAGTGGAACAGACTGCAAAGTAGTAAGTATACACAACTACCCACACACCAGTATGTGTTTTAGTTTTATAAAACACTAGTGCACATTCTAGCGGGTTATACCTATGCAATTGCATTGCCGTGAGGCTGAATGGGTGTAATTAGATGCAGAAATTGGTCCCTTTAATTAAGAGTTTACAACATTTTAATAAGTGATTTAATCTCCTATAAATAGCTAAAACAATCCTAAATGCAGGTGTATAAGCGTATTCCACCACCTTATTAATGCAAAAAGTTATTTATATTGGTTTATGACTGGAGGAGCTTCATCTTCCTGTGATTTAAATCCCAGGCAGCATTCAGGTTGGAAATTACCCCAGATGGGTTCCAGCACCCTGTAACTCAAGGTCGTCTAAATGCTGTGTTCTGCTCCAAACAGTAAGCCTGATCATGATGAACTGCATAAGGCCATCAACAGAAATTTAATACCGTATTTTCCGGCGTATAAGGCGACTGGGCGTATAAGACGACCCCCTAATTTTCTAGTTAAAAAATAGGTTTTCGTCTTATACTCGCCTTATAAGACTACCCCCGCTTAAGAGGCGAACCGGCAGTGCCCCTCCGCCTCCCCGGCTTTGCTCCTGGTGTCCCTGGTCTGCTGGAGACGGTCCCCAGCAGACCAGGGGCACCGGGAGCAAAGCCGCAGCCATGGCGGGGTCCCGCGCCTCTGAGGCTTTGCCAGAGCAAAGCCTCAGAAGCACGGCACCCCGCCGCCGCTTCGGCTTTGCTCCCGGTGCCTCTGGTCTGCTGGGAACCGTCTCCAGCAGACCAGGGACACCGGGAGCAAAGCCTCTGAGGACGCTGGCAGCGGGGCATCCCAGGTGCTCCTAGGCTGCCCCTCTGCCGGCTTCCCCCGAGGCTTTGCAAAGCCTCGGGGGAAGCCGGCAGCGGAGCAGCCCAGGAGCGCCTGGGCTGCCCCGCTGCCGGAGCCCCTCCGTGGCTTTGGTCTGCAGACCAGGGAGTCGCGGAGCAGCTTTTCTCGCCCCGGAGTACACAGGCGGCGGGACCGCGAGGTTCTGCAGTCCGTGTCCTCCGGGGCGAGAAAAGCCCCGTTAGTACTTGGAAGTCGGGGACTGCCTGTATACCCGGCGTATAAGACGACCCCCGATTTTTGGGGGATGTTTTTTAGCATAAAAAGTCGTCTTATACGCCGGAAAATACGGTACACTGTCAGATAGTTGGTGATCTTCAGCGAGAGCATTTTAGAATGCTTCTTACCACCCTGGAGAAAGTCACAAATAGCCCTCATGTAAAGGCAATACCGGAGGGACTGTAGACCTCTGCATGTGCAGATCTATCTTAAAAAGAAAAAAAAAAGCTGCATTTTATGTTGCTGCTCTTAAAACTGTTGATAGCATGAAAGCTAGTTATTCCTGTGATGGATTCCACCAAAGTTATTATTTGTCTTCCCTTAGACATATTATTGCTTACCAGTAATCGTAGATTCCTGAAGACTGTGTCCTCTCCAGCACTACATTGCTAAAGTACTCTGAATGCCGTGGAGTTGATAATTTAGTAAAAAAACAGCCAGAAATATGAAGATATAACCCACTTAACCAAATGTAGGTTTCCTTAAAAAGGAGTTCTATATTTGTAACCTAGGCACTCTGTAAGACTATTATGGGATTTTAGATTTCAATTTTATGGAATGATGTCCAAAACTAACAATGCATCCCTGGATGACAACTATATTATTTTTAACTGTAAAACCTACTCTTTCTGTCCACATAGCACTGACTGCCTGGTACAATTTCAAGGTACAATTTTAATTTTTACAAAAAGTGGTTAAAGAGAAATAAATATGTAGGTTTCAATTCTGGTGTAACAGTAAGGTGTTTCCAGTCTGAAAAATAAGATGTAAATTTTTAGCAGTGAGAATAATTAATCAATGGAACAATTTACCTAGGATTGTAATGGATTTTCAATCACTACATTTTCAAAGGAAGATTGGATGTTTTTCTAAAAGGGATGCTCTAAGAATTATTTTAGGGAAGTTCTATGGCCTGTGTTATCTAGCGGGTAAAATTAAATGACCATAGTGATCCATTTTGGCATTGAGATCTATGAATTCTACTGACTTTTGCTTGCAGTTTACACTAAAAGAAGATAGAGTTCATGCTTTAGCCCACAATATAGAAAATACAGGTCAACCAGCTCGTGCCAGAAACTAGATCTAACAGCAGAGATGTGTGCTATTATCTGTCCCTCCCTTCAGGAAATCCATTTTTACCATGTACAGTGGCAATTAGCCTTTCCATTAAGACAAAGCCAATATTTCAAATGAAGTCCAGTTTTTCTGGAACAGAAGTTCTAAAAGACTAATGGCTTAGTCTGGTAAGCCATT
Organism: Pelodiscus sinensis; assembly: GCF_049634645.1. Lineage (NCBI taxonomy): Eukaryota > Metazoa > Chordata > Testudines > Trionychidae > Pelodiscus > Pelodiscus sinensis. Next base: position 251,179,703 of record NC_134712.1, on the reverse strand, counting down.
ATATCTGCTGACAAACTAATACCATGTTTCCAGTGTTACACAAATGATGTGGCAATGTATACTTGGGAAAAAATATTTAGCTCAGCAGTTAAAGAGAGACAATCTCAGCAAAGATCTGTCAAGTGTATCCTTTCACAAAGAATATGCATATCTTGATCTGGTGTCTGATGACTTCCTCACCCTTCCTCAAAACTCTTGAAAATATTTGTTCCTCGTGCTGCAATTATGTAAACTCACTACACGGATGTAGGACTCCTGTCTTGTATAGGTCAGGAAGATAAAAGACAACTTGTTGTCTTTCAGAGAGAAAAAACAGAGACACGGATATAGAACTTGAAGTATATTTTTAATTTCATTAAGTTCCCCTCATAAGGAATAAGGGATTTTTTTCAAAAGTAAAGAAATCAGAGTTTGTAGATATGTACAAAAATTTCACTGATATTTTTAACCACCACCTACTTCTGAATAACAAATTTGCTGTAAGTAAACATATTATAAAAATGCTCAGTAGTGCATGTTCTATTAGGACAATTAAATGTAATACAGTATTTAAAATAAAACTCCTAAAATACAGAGTGACTCCCTTTATAAAGCTAATAATTGCTGATGTGAACCATAAAAATAGAACATTCTAACAGTATGCTTTGGATTGGTATAATTACTAGTTGACAGTATTTCTATTGCACCCCATTTTTCTAGCTTTAAAAAGTCAACTCTCGCCTGAAACATGACAAAGTTATAGACTGGGTGAATTTTTTGTTTTTATCGTATGTAATATGGCAGTGTTTAAGATTCTGGATGCCTTATGTCATGTGTAGCACTCAAAATAGTGAAAATTTAATATGAAATAATCCGTTTAAAATTATGGATCTGCATCAAATAACGTTGCTGTTTTGAGTTAGCCATGACATATTCATTCATGATTCTGATTAGCAGGTTGCAACTTTATTAGAAAAAGTTCTGTTAACACGCATGACCTGCTAGAACACAACTTTTTATAGCTTCAGTTGAATATATTTCAAAAACTTACAATGTATGGATTTAAAAGATTGTGGGTGTTTTTTTAAGCTACCCAAAGTGTCAGAAGGGTGTGATCCTAACTTTTGGAATTAAGAGCCCAATTTGAATCTGTGTTTGAAAGCTGGATATTCATACATCAATTAGCTCAGTTCTAGTTATCCAAGGATCTTGCAAACTAAACACACCCTGTTATCTATGCACATAGAGTAAGTGGAGTGTGACATTTTTAACCGTCTATTTGAATTTCTTCTGCATGTTTCAGGTGAGAACCTAAAGGCTAATCTTAGTAATTTAATACTATCAAAAATTACTGAATTAACAAAAAAACCTGACAACTTTCACATTTCAAAGCTCTTGATGAGATAAAAAATAATTCTCACTATTGCAAAACATTTGAGAAAAGTAAACAATCTCAAAATAGTACAGAACATTAGTAAAGCAAGCTATTATTTTACATTGCAGTACTCATTAGCACTGATAAAGCTATATTAGTCAGCTTTTCCATTATAAATGCAGATTTTAGGAATTACTGCTGTTTAAATAAAAAAATCATTTCCCAGTATACAAATCCTTAAACAATGGAAAATGTATTTACAAGTACATTTAAATCAGTTGAACCATAGTTTTGCAAGAAGTTATTCAACATTCCTCCAATTTTGCAAACCATTTATCCATAATCTGGACTCACTTTTGGTATTAAATTTCCAAAGTAAAGTACAGTAGATATTTTGTATTAAGCATATCACTTTTGTATAGCAAAGCCATATAACAGATTAATAAACAAACTGCACAATATTTTTCTATGGCAGAAGCGTACATTCTAACCTAGATAATAAGGTTTCACTTACGAACATTTTGAAAAGGGCCATTATGATTTATTCTGACAAAACTACTTTTCATGTCTATTTTCATGGACTGATAATGTTATTCAAAGATTTATAATGTTCAGCTTCAAAGATGAACTGACGTGGCACGCAAAGCAGCACGAATTGAAGTAGGACTTCCTAGAAGCAATTTTTTCTGAAGTCTTAAAACATTGTGCTAATTATCACAAAGAAAATCACTTAGAACATTCACGTTTTTAGACAAGTCTCATATTAAGAATCAATTCTGTTTCATCCCCCTTTTCTTTGCACATTGTACCTAAGTATTACAATCTAAATGGTGCACAATATCTCACCCTTTTCCTCATACCTCTGTAATATCGAGGTACAATGGGATGAGCATTAAGACAGAATGGCAGTCTGTTTTCATCAACTTGCTACTGCTACATTTAAATATGTACAAGACACCATTGAGTTGATCTCCAGCATTTAAAAATAAGCATTTTAACAAAATATACAAATGGCAGCCTTTACAAATATTTTTCTTCAAAGTTTTACAATTATCAGCATTTATTTCAAAATAACGGGCAAAGAGCCCTGCAATATTTATAGGGCTACTTTGAGACAGTACAGATTGTTGCACACTGAAAAGGAATACCAGCATATTTACAGAAATATAATTCCATGGCTTGGAAAATTTGATTCAAATAAAGTTAGTCTTCATAGTTGGTTACCATAGCACTGGCATAAGGAAAACCCCCCATTTTGAGTTGCGCTCAAAATGTCTATTTGTGTATATGCAGTCAGTCTAATGAATCCATCTCTAATACGCAAATTTTCACCTCAGTCAGTGAAAAATGTAACTTGTGATACTCATAGACTAAAGGTATTTTACAACATTTACATAGAATTACTAAACATTAATCAACATTGCTGAAGAGACATTTTCAGCTATATCTGCTGCTTTCACTGGGGCTTCGGTTGTTAGAATAACTGCGATCACTTTCACTGTCAGAGCCGTAAGATCTACAATTAAAAAAAAAAGATTAAAACTCCTTACAAATCAGTTTTCTATCATTTTGTTTTAAGTTCAAAATTACGGCAAGCTAAATCTTATGAGATAAGTGTAGGTAAGAAGAAAAAAAATTCTGTGGAAACTTCCACAGGAACACAATGTATATCCACTGAAAGAGAGATCATTTTAATAAAGGTTCATTATTTCAAAGCAAATTTATCACATTCTAAATTGTGTGCTACAAACCTAAAGCGAAATCCTGTTGCAGTGAACTGAACAAGGACTTTGCCATTAACTTTAGTGTGGCCAGGATATCGCCCACAGTAACTAAATGTTGTTTTGTTTGAGTTCAGTGAGCCAGCACAGGCTGAACAAGTTATATCCTTTTGCATGAGCTTAGAGCTGTTTTACCTTGTGTTTTCTCCACGGGCCTAATCCCACAAAACCCTTATGTCATGTGAATAGTATCAAAGGCAAGTTGGGGTTTGCAAAACTGGGCCCCTGAAATGATAAAACTAGGTTTTGGAAATATCAGCTTTTAAAATGAGCATAGGCACTTCCCACCTATATAAACCCAAGATGTTGAGTCCTTGGCCAATGGACAGGATGCAGCTTGTTTGATGTTATTTTTTGGTTCTCTTGATTGTGAAGAAAACCTTCCAAATGCAAATAAGTGTACCATGATCCAATTTCATCTTCCTGATATTTACAGGCAGCCTGAAACAATAATTCAGAGGTGTCTACTTCCCACCCTGCATTAACCTCATGAGGGTGTCAACATTCATGCATAACGAAACATGGCTTGTCTACATGTCTCTAGGGTAAAAATTCTAGTGTTGTGAACTGACTGACATTGACCCAGCTGGTGCACATTAAAAGTTCCTTAGTGCACAAAAGGAAACTTTGAGCACATACCAACAGGGTCTATGCAGGCCAGGCAGCATGCAACACATTACTGAATGTTAGAATTCACACCTTATTGATTTGCAGTACTGCATCGGGTAGAAAACCCCTATGTTACCAGTGCAGGAAAAGGGGAAGAGGTGGGAGTGATGTCCACAGGCTAGAAAATGGGAACTGTTACAAGGAGAGAAAAATAGAGGAAACAAGAAAATTGGGTAATGAAAAAAGAAAGGAAAATGGAGAAGAGAAAAAGGGCAGAAAAAGTGATGTTGCTAAATACTGGAATATTTTCCAACCAAGTGATGCTGGGTTAAGAGAAAAACTAAATCTGAAGTTACTAGGTAAAGAGCATATTCCACCACTGATCTTTGTGCAAACCTCCCACAGACATCTGAGGACTGGAATTGTCATTCCTGTTAGCTTTTTATCTCCCTTTCACAAGCTTTTGTATTGACATTGAGGTCTACCTAAAAAGTATCTACCATCCAATGGAATTTTGGTTTACAGTCCTTTATAGATGTGGCATTTAAGCACAAGCATGGTTAAATTTAAATCCTGCAATTATTATTTCTGATTTAGCCAATGGGAATTAAATGCCAGATTTTTAAAAAATACATACATGCATGTGTGGAGATGAACTTATGCACATATACACACAAAGGGTTACTACACACAATAGCAAAATCCCGCTCCCCTCCTCCTTCCTTTAGAATTCTTGAAGTAGAGATTGTGTGTGTTTTGTTACTTCTTTCTATTTTTAGTTCTTGAGCTACTGTAAAACAAATTTGCTAGTAACAGTACATTTTATACTTGAAAAAGACTATATCTGTTGAAATCTTGTTCCTTATAAATTTCCAGTAAAACACCTATGGACATTAATTGTGGACTGTTAAGTTTAAGAAGTTGTGGCACTGAAAAATTACATACCTGGACCGTCTGTCATAACTTCGAGATCTGCGGTAGCTGTCACTCCTCGGACTTCTACTTCGACTACGACTTCTGCTATAGTAACTATCATAAGTATATGACCTACTTTAACAGGGAAAAAATAATTGAAGACTTTGGAAAGTTCTTTTCTAGAATGATAAAAATTAGAGTTTTGGATGTTTCTTGAATAAAGGAAACATTTTTCTTTCTGTATCCTTATTACTACTTCAAGGATTTGGCAAACAAGCTAATTGTCAATTTAATAAATGTTTAACTGGAAGAGTATAAGTTTCTTCACAAAGCAGCAGTTTACCCAAATAAGTCTTTCACTTTTAAAAATAATTCAATATATTTTAAATAAAGAATATTTTATAAATCTGTCTACAAATTTTGCATAAAGTATCAAGATTATCAAACCTTAACTTGCCTGTTTGAACACATTCTTGCAAAAATAAATTGCAACAGAAAAATTTATGGGGATTTAAAACAATAGGACAAAAAGCTGAAAGCAGCAATAAAGGACGCCAATCAATTAAATCCTCTCCAGGGTTTAATACCATGCCCATGACCCTTTTTAAATCTCTTTTCCTCTTTTAAAAAAATTCTGTTTTCAGGATGTTAAGTTTGCTATAATTTGGCTTACTATCAAGCTGTATTTTAAACAATATTACTGCCTTAATATATTAGTTCATTGTAAATGTTAGTTTGTTCCCCATGTTCATGTAATATCATAATCCATACCTAGATCGACTGTGATGATCATATGAACTGCTTCTGGATCGACTTCTACTATAGGTTCGACTGTGACACAAACAGGAAATACATATTAACCATTACATATGGACCAAGGACTGAATTTGAAAAAAATTTCTAAGTTACTTGCTTGATATTCCTTGTCCACACTGCATGACATTTAACATAATTATTCTCCAAAATTAAGCAGTTACCAACCTCTGTATTCTTAAAAAGCATACATTTTCAGAGTAGGTTGCTCCCAGGATGCATTAGCATAGCTACAACTCAACACCTCAAACTCAAACTAATTTAATTAGTTTGTCTGTGTCTGACAGAAACTTATCTATCACTTAGGTTAAGATTTTGTCAGGGGAACTTTTCAAAGTCATGGACAATAAACAAATTCACAGAAGCCAATGATCTGTCAGTGAGTGAGGGACTGACAAGTCCAAACCTGGCTATTCGGGGTGAAGGTTGGCGGAGAGCAGTGTTCCCTCTAAGATTTTCCATCCATGAGCAGAGTGAGTTTTGTCATGTGCACCAATATTGAGGTCATTGTTCAGATGTGTGCCACCAATGCACTCTATCTACCTACCTATCTATAGTTACAGAAGAAAGAATACTAAAACAGCCCTTTCCCAGTCATAAAGAATAAAAAGAGATGTTAAATCAGAACTTTCACCCAAGCATCCTTATCATTATGGCTGACCCAAAGTGTCATGCCATCAGTTACAGATAAGGTAAAAAGACATCACCCCCTTCACATACTTGCAAAGTTTGAACAATAAGCCATTTTTCTTAAAGACCTATGTTGTGCTGCTACACAACACCAGTAATAAATGGTGGCACAAATCCCAAACAATCAAACCTTGGGAGAAAGATTTCAGGACCTTTTGTCCCCAGCACCTTCAATTTTTAGGCAGCTCTATTCTCCTGCTCAACCAGCACAGCAGGGTGTCTTCGGCTCTGACAAATGGCTCAGCACAGCGTGGTTATGAAATGCACAGGGGATGAACTAGCAGGAGAGACGGGCAGGGAAGGGAACATGTGTTTACAATGTTGTTTCCATTAACATTTGGGGGCCAGCTCAACACATTTTAGGGATTACGTTTCAAATCAAACTTAGGACTGGACAGGACGCAGAGGAGAGACAGGGAGCAGCAGGGTGCCTGCCCCCAAGGAGCTTAGAACATCTGTTGTTTATGATGTATTTTTGCTACCAGGCTCCCTCGTATCTCCCAGCCTTGAGTGTTGGGCCACTTGCTGCCAGTCCAGCCCCATGTCCTGATCTTCCTGGCCCCGGGGCAAAGGATAAGCTGGCAGCTGCTATGTCTGGGGAGGGTCTGTGGTGAGGACAGCCAGGGGTGAGGCCAGAAGCCCGTGGCCCGATCTGGAGCGGGCAGTTACGTGTGAACCAACTGCCTCTGGAGTAAGGGTTGGGCGCTGGCTGGCTGCACAGCACAAACTCTTCGGTCGCCACCTCGTCCTGCTCCTGGGTCACATCCAGCAGGCACACCCACAGTCGGCCAGAGGTGGCTTCCCTGCTGCAGCCGTGGCAGCTCCTGCTACTGAAGCAGCCGCTGCCTATCACACTGTTCAAGCTCTGGCCCCAGCTGAGGGTGCTGGAGCAGCTGCTTCTCGCCATGTGGCTCTGGCCCCGACCAAGGCCACCGGAACTGTTGGTGGGCAGCTCTGGTCCCAGCTGGGGTTCCGGAGCAGCTGCTGCTTGCCACATAGCCCGCAAATCCCATCCTGGGAAAGGGCTGAAGCTAAGGCTAGGACTGCATGATGGCTGCCCTGCTGCTTCTGGGGCGGGGCAGCCACCCACCACATGGCCTTCTCCTGGAGCAGCTGAACAGCCACTGCCCAGCTCTGCTGAGGAACTGGGCGGGCCTCAAATTCTTGGTGTGCACCTGTACAGGCACACACCTTAGAGGGAATACTGGCTGAAAGCCTTTCCCTTCCAGCTCCTGGAGTGGGAGCTTAGAGCTGCTCCAATTCCAACACTTCAGGCTGCAGGGAGAGAGAGAGGGAGAGCGAGAGAGAGCGTGTGTATATGGGGAGGCGACGATCTGAAAGCCACTCCAGCTGTGTTGCTCCACGTCCATGTGGGGACAGGGGCCAAGAGCCACTCCAGCCACAGAGGGTTGAAAGCCACTCCAGCCCGTGCTGTTTTGGTGGGGTTCAAGGTAAGGACGTCATGGACATCCATTAAAGTCACAGAATCCATGATCCAGTATTCTTACCTATGACTCTTGTAACTGTGATAAGATCTACTTCGACTTCTTGACCGATCTCTACTATACCATCCTCTGCTTCGGCTTCTTGTATAGCTTCTTGATCTGTAATTGACCAACAACTTTAAAAAGAATATACTAAAACAGAAATAAAACTAATAGTGACAGAAACAGAACAACACTTTAAGATAGACTTGTTAAAGTGCTTTCTTGTAAACTAGTTAGTGAAGAGATAAATGGCTAGTTTCTAATTAGCACATTACTGTTGGAAACTGAGAGATCCTGTCAACTCAGAACTTGCACTTCTATCTCAAATTTGTTTGCTTACTCTAAGTAAAACTGTAGATTAATAAAATAGATTACATAACAAATTGCTAACCTGTATGAGTAAGTGGAACTTCGTGATCGACTTCTTGAATGACTATAGGATAGTGATCTTGTTCTATGTCTGGATTTAGATTCAGATTTACTTCGTGACCTACTTAGACTCCTGGACTGGCTGTGGTCATCTCTACTTAAAGGAGACTGTTCATCACTTGAAGTCTCTTGGTTCCTTGGTCTTCGATTTAACCGTGCTGTCTTTCTAACTTCATCAAAAAGAGATCCTGGCCTGACTTTATTTTTACTTTTTATTTCTATTCTTAAACCTTGTGGTTTAGAGTCAGGTGCTGAAGTATTGTTTGTGACTTCTGCAGCAGTACTAGTAGTAGCAGACTGTAGATTTCCTACACCCTGTAAAGGTTTCCATTTATTATCTATCATATTGCTTTGTATATTTTCTGTTATTTCAGTTTTCAAAGAGTTTTCCACAGTAACAACCATGGTGATGGAGCTACTGTCTTGTATTCCTACTTTTTTTACTTCTTTAACATTTATCAAGTCTTTATTACTGTTTCCTTGTTTGGCTGTGTCTGGACCAGGGCTCTCATTTGGTAAATCTTTGTTTACACTAACATTTAAAGACTGAGATTTAGCACTCTGGATGACAGGAGACAAAATGTCCACAATAACCTTCCCCGGGGAGTTACGATCCGGAGTACAAATCTCCATGTTGTCATCTGTCTGCATAACATCCTCTGATCCATTTTGTTTACTTTCTTCAATATGTTTAACACCTTTCTTTGAAGTAGCTAAATTTATTTCTGGATATAATGTACTGGCTGAGTAGTTGTGATCACTGTTGTCTTTATTAAGGTGACTATGATCTGATGATGTATTGCATGTAGTGCTCTTTTTCAAGAGACTTTCATCTTCACCCGACTTTTTAGCATTTCCAGTTTTATCTTTGTACACTTTCTTGTTTTCATGAGCTTCTTGGTTTTTATCTTCACTATCCCTGGTAAGTTGCTTTTGTTTTTTATTATCTTTTGTAACGGGCTTTTCATTCATATCCTCCTCTTCCTCCTCCCCATACTCCAGTGGGGGCTGCCAGTGAAACAGCTCTTTTTGTTTCTGAACTTTATGCTTCTTCTCTTTTTTGTCCTTTGATTTCTCTTTGGCTTTTTTGGAATGTGACTTTTTGAGGTTCTTTTTGGAACCATGTTTATGGTTTTTTGGCTTTCCTTTAATATTTGCCAAACTGGAGTGGGAATTTTCAGATGCAGAAGAGGAGGACTGTTGCTTGTTTGTCTTCCAAGTATGATCAGAAGAATCCAGCAAACCTTCTGAAGAATTTGATTTCATTTTCACCCTGCTTTTGGTAAGACTGAGCTCTGTATCAGATCCTGATGTGGCCTCACCTTCCTCTTTACTGGATGAGGGCCTAGAATCTTCTCTACCATTTCTAGTCTCTCCTCTTTCCGAATTTGATTCTGAGTCCCATTTACTGCCTGAATAAGTCTTTCTTTTTGTCTTTACACCACTTCTAGGCTGTTCAGAAGTTTTCTCCTGCAACATTTTCTTTTTTGAATGATCATTGTCCCTTTCAGACTTGGTTTTGTCCTCACTTCTGTCAATAGTCAAATTGTTTTTAGTCTCTTTCTGGTTGTCTCCTTCTGGTTGAGAAAGTTCTTCTTTTTCCTGGACAGGCTGTATTTTAACAGAATGCTCACTATCTGTAGAAAAGTCTAAAGATGATCTACTCTCACTCTCTTTTCGCCCTTGAGAAGACTCTTCATAGGCTTTACTCTTCCGGACAACCATGCTTCTTTCAGAGCTACTCTCTTGCCTTTTCTTCAATGACTGAAAATTATTTTGCTCACTGGATTCAGATTTTTTTTTGCTTCCATGTCTATCATCATCACTAAGAGAGTAATAAGATGAAGACCCGCTATAATCTGATTGGTCACTGCGGTATCTATTTGGTGACTGAGATCTGCCAGTTGACCGAGATCTTGATCTTGAGGTAGATGCACTCCTTGATCTTGTATAAGATCTAGAGTAAGATCTGCTTCGAGAAGACCTGCTCCTTGATCGTCGCCAACTATCTGAACTTCTCTCACTATGAGACTTTGAATAACCACTTCGATCACTATCTGAACTCTTTTGTCGCTTACGATAGGAGGAGGAAGTATTAACCTCTTTAATATTTGCTAAATTGTAGTTACTTGCGGTAGGCACTAAATGTGTTGTTTTAGCTTTCATTTCCTGAATTCGCTCATAGGATGGCTTCCAGGGCTTTTGTCCAGGTTTCCACCTGGAAGGTGGAGGACTGTCACTTAAGGGTATAACCGGAATATTTTCAGCTACAATAGGTTGTACTACAACTTTTTCACTCTGTGGTATTGTGGCTTTTACAGGTTCAGTCTTGTTTAGCTTATTTTCATTTAATTGTGCAGTAGTATTTCGTGGTGAATTTGAAACTGTCCTGTGGTGCCTTGAGTTAGAGCTAGATCTTGATCTGCTTCGAGAACGCGACAACTTAGATGCTGTTCTTGATCTAGAACTTCTTCTGGAATAAGACCTTGATCTAGATCTTGATCTACCTCTGGATCTGTAATATGATCGAGAATCTCTGCTTGACAGAGTTGACGAACTCTGGTCATCTTTGTCAGATTTAGACCAGTCTCTTCTGGATGAGCGTCTAGAAGATAATGAGGAAGAAGGAGACTTTCTTTCATGATCACAAGATGACTTTGTCCTCCTGGTAGAAGAACGAGAGGATTCTACCTCTGATGAGGGCGAAGTTCTCTTTTTTTTAATTTGTTTATGCTTCTTGAAATGCTTTTGTTTTTTAGCTTTCTTTTTGTGTTTTGTCTTCTTTTTCTCTTTTCGGTGCTTTTTGTGGTGGCTGGTATACCTCAGTGTACTGAGATCAGAATAGCCATTATGTGACCAAGATCTTGATCGCTGGGACAAACTTCTTTCATCCCATCTACTTGAACATGGGTCACTCAACCTTAAAAGGAAAGCACAGAGTATTAATAGAAATTCATGAAAACTAATTTGCTTGATTTCTGCATCCAATACAGAATATCAATACAACTGGTTCTCCACAGAGCTGGATGAAGCTAAGTATAGAGAAATGTTATATTTGGTAATAAATAAAAGAGTTCCTGTGATAAGGGTACATATACATTTTTTTAAAAATCCTATTATACAGTACTATAAAATTATCTTTCAAATGTGAAATGGCTTTACTATGAAGTTATTAGACAGCTACTTCTTATCTGGGAGATAACAGCTATCAAATATCAGTTAAAACCATTACAGTTTTAGAGCGTACAGATACTGTATTCTAAATGATGTGGTTTTGAAGCATGTAGGCCAATCTTGCTGTCCAAAATACTCATAACTTATCAGTACTGTAATTGTTATTCTTTCAAATGTATTGTGCCCATCTATACTGCAGGTGTTTGTACACCCAGTGCATGAGTCAAATTTTTGCCAGCAGTACTGCCAGATGGCACATATATTCTGCTCTCCTTATGCTCTGAGGTGCTGGTGTAAAAAAGTATGGTTGCAGCCTCCTTCTCTGTTCCATCATATCTATAAAGTGAGAGGGTCATGAAATGTACATGCGCACAACACACCTACAAAATAACTGTTTTTTCTGTGTGATTGTGCACATATACATTCACTGCAGGTGATGCATCAGCAATTCCCTTACAGGTGAAGGGTATTCAGATTATCCGAACAGAGATTGTAACACTGACTTACCAAAGTTGGCATTGTTATGAGACACTTGAGAGATGGCGTAATGAGTGCAAAATGTACATACAGATGACTACAATATTGCCTTTTAGATATCACCAATAGAAACATTGCTCAGAAAGTGGTGAAGTGGACACTGAATGAGAAGTTATTCTTGGTGGCAGGAAGACTTCAGCAAGGTTGTAGCAGAACTTAATGAAGTCAAGAATCCAAATGAGATTTACTCAGTTGACCCTGATTGACCTTAATTTGCTCAGCACAGACTATGAAAAGCCTGGGAAAAGTCTAGTGAAGTCCAGGTAGAACACCAAATGTATAACTGTTTCCTCAGCTTTAGAAGAATAGGTTTTTAGGGAAAAAACATTGGAAAATTAATAGACTGACTTACATGGAACGCTGACATTACCTTAGGGTGTGGCCTAAAGAAAACGGTCTTAATGGAAACCTATAAAAGGAGGATCAGCAAGAAAATATTAATGTTCTTCAACCCTCTTAGTAGATGTGACTGCCCCCAGAAAAGCCATTTTCATACACAATAACGGTAACGAGGTTGTAGCCAGAGACTTGAAAGGGAGGCCATATGAATTTGGAAAGAACTAGCCTGAAATCTCATATAGGTACAGGATCAGACACAGAAAGGTAAACAATGAGTAGACCTTTCAAAAAATCAAGAAACAAGAAGATGAGAGAAAATAGAAAACTCATTGTTCTCGGGTGGGGTGGAGGGGTTCAGTATTCAGGCAGCCTCAGGGAGAGAGGACAACCCCAGTTCTCTCTCAGCACAGCAGCTTGGGGCCAGGTGAGACGTGCCTGTCCCTGGCCACTACAGTTGGCACAGTATGGGGGATGGGTGCATATCCCCGGCTAGAGGACAGACAGACACACAAACGCTCTCAAATGTATAGTAGATAGTTGTCCCTTTCTCTACTTCGGTCTCCTGCTGGCCCAATGCATTTATAGCTTGCTGTCCCCCCCATGGTCATTCTACAGTATAACCGTCCCTCCTACCAGACCTCTTCCTTTCAATTTTATGAGAAACAACTGAATTTCAGGCACATCCCATTGTGCTGGCACAATAAAACCCTTACCTTGCTTTAAGTCAGAGATAGGGAACCTTTTTTGGGTAGAGGGCCGCTGACCCACCAAAAAACAACAACAACAACAACAAAAACCACCCACACATTCCTTTTGGGGGGGAAGGGAGAGGGAGGGCCCACACACAAGAAAAAAGCAAACAAAAAAAGCAAACAAAACAAAAAAACTCCCCTCACTGACATGGCCCCACATTCCCCTCGCATACCAGAGCCTAGGGGGGGGGGCTAACCTAATAGAATTTGTGTGCTCCAGCTCCATGGTGGAGTCGCAGGGCGGCTGGAGTGCCAGCGCAATGTTCCCCAATGCTGGGGGGGGGGGGGGGGGGGGGTGAGTCTCTGAGGCTTGATCCAGGTGAGTTGGGGGCCTGTGGTTTCCCCATCCCTGCTCAAGTTATGATTATAGCATACTCAATTTGGTGGCCCTAGCTCTTACCATTTAGGAGAAGTTCTTGAACAGACTGACTCACAGACAGATGGACATACAGACAAAATTTCTAAAATATATAACAGATACTCAAGAGATCAAATAACCAATGTCAGTCAGGTTTAACAATATGGTTCAGAAAAAAGGTCCTATACGATACCAGTCTATGAAGAGCAACCCCATGAAGCAAAATTGAATTCACCTTATGCAGAAGGTGTGCTTCCCAAGTTATGCATTTCAGCTAGTATTATTTTTATGAATTTACAAGTTACACATTTTGACTACACATCACCAAAATACAACCTATCAGTTTGTTCCACATCCCTAACTTGTTACTCTGTTCCCTCTTTATTTCTGTTTTGCTAGCATTCCAGGTGAGTACTGTGGAAGTACTTGCCTGACTTACACTGAGACACAGAACGCCTACATCTTGATTACAAGTTCCCTATCTGCTTGTAACAAATGATGATTTCAGCAAATGCAAGCTGTTATTGGACATTTAGCATAGGAAGTGAACGAGATTATGGTAAAGACCAGTTTAGGTTATATCACTGTTACAGTATTTGTGCTTACTCCATACATGCACTGGATATTTGATATATATATATATATATATATATATATATATATATATATATATATATATCTCTCTCTCTCTCTCTCTCTCTCTCTCTCTCTCTCTCTCTCTCTCTCTCTCTCTCTCTCTCTCTCTCTCTCTCTCTCTCTCTCTCTCTCTCTCTCTCTCTCTCTCTCTCTCTCTCTCTCTCTCTCTCTCTCTCTCTCTCTCTCTCTCTATATATATATATATATATATATATATATATATATATATATATATATATATATATATATATTCCAATAGTCCGGCATCCAATTGTACAACACTTCCAACAGTCCGGCATCAAAACGGCAAGAGCCTAATGAGTGAGCTTTGACAAAAAACGGTCACAAGGCAGCAGCAGCAGCAGCTGAACCGAGCGAAAAGGGTAAAAAAGGGTTATATAAAACCAATTTATAGCACCTCCTGCTAGTCCAGCATATCCAAGAATCTGGCACCACCTAGGTTCCAAAGGTTCCAGATTATCGGAAGTCTACTGTAAAAAGCGTGCAAATATTATGATATATATTTACATGCTAGCCAGTATATGTTAATCAACAAATATGAGGGTGCTATCATGAATCAGGACACCAGACTTGACAGCCTTAAAGGGGCTGAAGTTCATGGAACTGATGAAGAAAACTTAGATTTGTGAAGTATCAAATGGGTTCCAGAGGATTTACCAGAAGATTTTCTGGGGAAAAGTCTAAAAAGTTGAAGTCCTGTTTACACTGGCATGTCTGAGTCCCTTTAAAGTGACTGACAAGGTAGCCAGTGTAATATTTGTCACTGATCTTGTGTTTTAAAACAGAAAGAGCTAGAGGGCAATTCTGGTTGAATAAGATTCCCCTGCCTTATGGCCAGGGCTTTACCACGATGCAAGATACCTCTTTCATGAGGTGGATCTTAAATCGAAAGTTCCTCTGTGGTTTGGTCCTGGTGGGGAAGGAGGTACAAATAGAGCATTTGTCCCTGGCCTAAACCAGACAAATCAAGCAGCTCTTGTGTCTATTTGTGACTCAGATGATGGCCCTGCAGGTGACACACTAGACAAATTCTCTAGACGATGGCAGGCAGGCCGACAGAAAATTTAAGAGATGCTAGCAAACTGAAGCAAATGTTACAGAGAGCTTCATTGTGCACTCACTATGGGCAGTGAGAAGGAATTGAGAAGGAGGATGCAGCCAGGCCCCTCTTATGCCTTTGCCTGAGGGTGTGTCCAGACTACGTGGATTTTTCGAAAAAAGTGGCCTTTTTTTGAAAAATCTTTACCTGCGTCTAGACTGCCACCACAATCTGTCGACAGTAAATCGAAGAACATGGCGGTTTTGTTGACCGCGGAAAACCTCGTTTTATGAGGAATAACGCCTTTTTTCGAAAGCGCTCTTTTGAAAGATGCTGTGTAATGCAAACTGTGCTTTTTCGAAAGTACTGATTGTAGTCTAGACGCTCTTTCGAAAAAGGTGTGTAGTCTAGACGTAGCCTGAGAGAAAAAAGAAAGCAGGGGCACGCTGACTACATAGTGGTACTGCAAAAGTCTCTGACTCACGTGCGTTAGGCACACAAACCCCTGCACTGGAATGCGTGTGCGCACAATCATTCAAAAGAGAACTATGAATTAATAAGCTATGTTGAAATCCAAGCTTAATTTTCTCATACTTTTTAGTGCTTCTCTTCCAAATAATCTTACAATATATAAACAGGCAGAAGTTAACAAAATATCCCAATTGCTATGTACACCTAATGCTATTATTCAATAACCATCAGATAATGGAACAAGTCTTTTCTATTTTTATTATTCTGAACTTGAACAGAATGACTTCTCATTTTACAAAGCAAGTAATATATACAGGCAGTCCCCGACTTACGCGGATCCGACTTATGTCGGATCCGCAGATACGAACGGGGCTGCCCCAGAGTACACGGACTGCGGGACCTCGCGGTCCTGCCGCCCGTGTACTCTGGGGCTTTCTCTGCGTCTCCCTGGTCTGCAGACCAGGAAGACGCAGAGCAAAGCCGCGGAGGGGCTCGGGCAGCCCAGGGGACTGCTCCGCTGCCGGCTTCCCCGCGGCTTTGCAAAGCCGAGGGGGGGGCTCGGGCAGCGGGACACCCCAGGCGCGCCTGGGCTGCTCCGCTGCCGGCTTCCCCGTGGCTTTGCAAAGCTGCGGGGGGGCTCGGGCAGCGAGGCAGCCCAGGCACGCCTGGGCTGCTCCGCTGCCGGCTTCCCCGAGGCTTTGCAAAGCCGCGGGGGAAGCCGGCAGCGGGACAGCCCAGACGCCCCGCGGCTGTCCCGCTGCCGGCGTCCTCAGAGGCTTTGCTCCCCGTCTCCCTGGTCTGCTGGTCTCCAGCAGACCAGGGAGACTGGGAGCAAAGCCGCGGAGGACCCAGGCGGCAGGACCGCGGTGCGTCTCGGTCCGCCGCCCATGTCTTCCTGGTCTGCTGGGGTGCGCTGCTAGTACGTGTCGTCCCACCCGCCCCGCAGCAGACTAGGCTTTTCTCCAGACGCCTGTGGCAGAGCAGCTGGGGTGCTGCCGGTTGGTCCCGCAGCGCCGCTCTGGGCGCTACTGGTCCAACCCAGGAGCACCCCAGCTGCTCTGGTCCTGATTCAGCAGCGGCTGAATCAGGACGCCTGGGGCAGAGCAGATGGGGTGCTGCTGGGTTGGTCCAGTAGTGCCGAGGAGCGGCGCTACTGGAGCAACCCAGCAGCACCCCAGCTGCTCTGCCCCAGGCGTCCTGATTTAGCCGCTGCTGAAACTGACCAGCGCTGACTACAGGAAGCCCGAGGCAGAGTTGCTCTGCCCCGGGCTTCCTGGAATCAGCTGCTGATCAGTTTCAGCAGCAGCTGACTTGGGGACGCTTGGGGTTCTTAAGTTGATTCTGTATGTAAGTCAGAACTGGCGGTCAGTTTCAGCAGCGGCTGAATCTGGACGCCAGTTCCGACTTACATACAGATTCAACTTAAGAACAAACCTACAGTCCCTATCTTGTACGTAACCCGGGGACTGCCTGTATAGCATTGTTAAATTTGTAGTAAAGGTCTTACTTATCTCCTTTACTCCACTTCTCTCCACTGGGTGGTCTGTAAGTTCGTAACCTCTGCATCTCCTCCTTCCAATGAGGAGGGGTTTCACTGCTCTCATCATCATCAGATTCAGAACAGGATCGTGATCGAGGTGGTGTATGGTATCGCTGAAATAGTACAAAAGCAGGATTAAACAAAGGGGAAATAGGACACCAAGTACCTAGTAGGAGAGAACTGAAGCAAAACCATAATAGAGCAGGTCTCAACAACACAAGTTAAATCAGGAGTCTCATTAGTAAATTCATAGATTTTAAGGCCAAAAGGGACCATAATGATCCTTTAGTCTCACTTCCTGAAAAACACAAACCAAACAACCTCACCCAGTAATCTCTGCATCAAGCCCATAAAAAATAATTATATACCCTACAATGAGTGTGGTTCCTTAAAGTATGTTGTCCACATGGGTTCCACTCTAGTTGGGCATGTGTCCCATGTGTAGGGCTCGACAAATCCGCTTTTCTACTTGCCCGTGGCAAGTAGATTTCAGCCGGTTGCCCTGTTCACCGGTGGTTTGCGCACGTGCAGTGCAAGGCTGGCGAGTGGTTTTCGCCGTGGTTTGTCAAACCCTGCCCATGTGCAAGAAATCTGACTTGCTTTGTCAGTAATCTTCACTTGAGGGCCTCCAACTGAGGGCATAATAAGCTAAGCAAATCCAACTTTCCCTCAGTTCCTTTGTCAAAATAGAATCTCAGAACTGTAAGATTCCATTATAGCACAGGAGGGCAGGCTGCAGAATCCACATGGACAACACTTCTCAAAGGAGAACCAGTTACTGTAAAATAACAAACCTTTCTTCTTTGACTCTATGTGTATTCCACAAACAAAACATTTGTCTGTTGGCTTGGAGGAGGTGGTTAAAGTCCTATTTATATTTAACTGCAGTACACCTCCTTCAAAAGGAACTTCTAATCAGGAAGCCTCTAGCAATGAATACTAGCTTGTAAATATGCAGACCCAGGTCCATGGAACTGTTCTACAAATTACAGAAATATGGACATTTGTCAGACAGCCTAGGATCTAGTGTAATGAGCTCCAATATGGTTAGGTAGATCAAACCTGGCTAACTCATAAACACGACCTTGGAGACCTACTTAGATAACATCTGAGTGTATATAGGCTGTTCCTTAACTCTATCAGCAAAGGCTAGAAATACTCTTGGCAGGGCTCCTGAATGGTGTCAATGTAAAGAGATAGCGCCCTTTCTGTATGAAGTTTATCTTCTTCCAGGGCTAAGTGAGACATGGGAAAGAAAACTGGGAGGTGAATAGATTGGTTTATTTGGAACTCAGACAACCTTGAGACAACCTGTCTTTATGAAATGTGTATGGGGACCCAAATCTTCCCTACCCTGGAAAATGATGTAATGGCTACTAAAAAGGCAGTCTTCATTGGTAGGTGCCATAGAGATTGATTGCTAAGAGTTCAAAGGTAATACTAACGTCCGTTGATGGAGGGAGCTCCAGAGGGGAGTAGGGTAGGAATGAGCTTAAAGAATCTTGCCACTCCAGAGAAAAACATAATATGGCTAAGGATGGGAGGGTGATGCTGCCACATGGACCCTTATGGAGCTGAAGAAAGCCCAGACAGAAAACCTTTTCCATTTATCTCTGTTAAGTTTGGTTAAAGGTTTCCTGTTCTGCAGCAGAATATTCCAAACTTCAGTTGAACAGCTTCTTTTGCTTTGTGTCATGCAGCCAGGATCCAGACTGTCAGACATAATGAAACTGGGTCTAAGTGGCTGTTGCTTTGCAGGACTATATTAGGCAGGGCCAGCAGGATGATGGTGGGGCTGTGTTAAAAGGTTCATCAGATCTGAATACCACAGAGTCTTGCCTCAATTTCCTCAGAACCCTTGGTACCATGAGAATCAACAGAAAGGCATATATCAATCTAAGTGTACAATGGACGAGGAATACATCTACCAGGGAGCCTGTGCTCGACCCCCTTCTGGAACAAAATGTCTGACACTTCTTGTTCTGGTCTGGGGCAAATAAGTCTGTTTCTAGGAATCCACACTGGAGTACAATATTCTGCAGAACGAAGTCTGACAAAATGCCCTAGTTATCCGAGGATGTCGGCTGAACCGATCTGCCAAGGTATTCGGAAGGCTGAGGTGGTGGCAAGTCACTGATCTGAGTCAGAATGCATCAACTCATGAGCCAAGTGGCCTTCTGACAGAGCACAGATGCAATCTTTCTCCCTCTTCTTTGCTGATATAATGAATAGCTGTGGTGTTGCCTGTCAGCACCTGTATTGTGGATTCCCAGAGTTGAGGAAAGAATGTTCTGTGTATGATATGAATGGCTTTATGACATTTAAATGGAAGCAAGCTTCTGGAGAGGACAATAGGATTTGCTCCCCACCTTTGAGTGATGGAGTCTGTCAGCAGAGTCATGGTAGACAGAAGTGTACAGAGAGGTCCTGTGTGGCCCACCTGCTGTATCAGCTTAACAAAGAGGGGACTCCTTGGGGGACTATAATCATTATGTCCATTCAGTGTCACTTGGGTAGATACAATATGCACAAAATACAGATTAAGTCTGGCAATTTCTTCACAAATACATGAGACTGCATGTTCATGAAGCTTGAAACATGTTTCCACTGATATTCTGAGTGACCCCTGAAGTTAATAGATGACATCTACTATTGCTTGGAATCTCTGCTATGGAAAATATACTTTTTACTGATCTGGAGTCTACCAGGACTCCTATTAACTCTATATACTGAGTTCCAGTCATTGCGATTTTTTGTCTGCTGACCGGGAGAGCCAGTGAGGCAAACAGCTGTGAATTACTTGAATTGAAAAGATGACCAGTTGGAATGATCTGTCTTTGAATTAGCCTGTCATTGAGGTAAAGATAGAGTTGGATTCCTTATCTTCTTAGATGAATTCCTATAACTGCCAAGCATTCAGAGAACACTCATGGTGTGAAAAGACTAAAGGGCGCAGGACCCTGTACTAGTAATGAAATGTTCTACAGGAAATAGCTCAGATTTCTGGTAGGGCTTGCTGGATACCCATAATCAGACATCTTGCAGGCCAAGAACCGCAAACCAATCTTGAAGACCTAATGAAGGAATTAGGAGGCTAGAATCACCATCCTGAACTTGAAATTGTGGATATAGATATTGAGCTATCAAAGGTCCCGCTCGGGCCACCAACCTCCTTTTTTCTTTAGGATAAGAAAGTAATGGAAATCAAAATCCCATCCCTGACCATGAGATACCATGCTTGGATTAAACATTACGCTTCACATGTGGCTCGTGTTATTCATTGTATATAAGATGAGACCTATGTTGACTAACTTACCCAATTACATATGTCTCTTATCTTGGCAACCAAACCCCATTAAAATAGAGACTAAAAGGCTAATACATTCAAAGAGCCCTCCCCCAACCACTGAATTTTCAGATCCCAACAATGTCACTCTACTTTCTTGACCACATATATGTAATAATAAGATGGGCATTGTTACTACAACTGGAGACATGAACAACAGCCATAATGCAAAAGACACTGTACAACTTTCTTATCTCTGTGCCTTACAATCCTGAGGCTTAATGAAGGCTGTTGTGGGGCACACTGGCAAATTGGAGAAAGGTTGCGGCTATTGTCATTGTGTCTGGCTACTCCTGTAGTCTCCTGTCCAGGATGCCATAAGTTGGGGTTCAGTGATGATTACAGGATGAATTCAGTGGGTATTATTTCTCTCTCTAAAGTAAGTATTTCATACTTAAGTGATATTGATGACCACTCACAACTAAGGGGCAAAATCCTGTTTCTCCTATCAGTCTAATAGGTAAGCCTGTTTTTAGTGTGAGGGGTGGAAAAATGTTTTTACATATACACAGTTTTATTTTGCTGCAACATTTCAAAACACCAACCAGGCAAACTATGATCCTTCAACTTCAGTTACAATACAATCACATATAAACCACATGAATAATTTAAAACTTTGGGGAGTTGGTTGGGGGAGGATTAAGAGAAATATACACATACTATTGTTCCTCTTCCTTTAATTTTTCTTCCAGATTTAGAGACTGATGGCTTCTGGTCAGTCAAAACTGGTGCAGAATCAAGAAGTATCCTAAAATAAGAAGAAAAAATTGACTTCATATAAAACAATAATAAAAACATGAATTTGTTCAGCATGCATCATTGCTAAATTAATAATGTAAAAGTATTTACCAAAAGATCCAATAAAATACAGAAAGACTGAAAATCAGTGTAATGTGAAAGTGATACTACTATACGGAGAAAAAACAGTGAGCAATGGATAGCTTCCCTATGAAATGTCAACCACTGACACAGTAATTTTCACCCAGTTAACAAGATTAACTATCTACAGTAAATAATACTGACTTTTTGGAGAATACAGTCATTTTCATTACCTGCTAGCCACATGTGCTCTGAAAAATGCCAGGATCCCCACATCCATAAAGATATTAAGAGCTTGTCTACACAAACATTTAGTTCACAGAAAACTAGGTTGTAAATATATCCCATGCTATGCCTGTAACACACTCAGGGTCCACTTGACTCTGACAATGCGCACTAGCAAATTGCTACTCGCTCACTACACTCAAAGTATGCTATAGGAAAGAGCATTAGAACTTTGTATAATGTTTCTATTATATTTAATTTGAAGCTATTTTACAAACTGATGATTCTTTGGTTTCTCCAGAAAGATAGGTTTTTTTTAGAAAATAGGCAGAAGCATACACATATCCGAGTCTTGACCAAATTCCAATTGATCACAAGATTTAAATCAAATTTATCTTATAGCTTAAATTGGAAAGGTAATGCTTCATTTTTCCTCTGAAGCTACTCTATAAAATTGCTATGCACTGTTAAACAAGTACTACATTTTATCCTGGAGTTTCATACCGAAGCAATGGATGAAGTTATCTGTTTCTGTTGTTCGTATTTCAATTTAAGTATCTAACACATTTGGGATCCTTCAATGATGTATGGCACAATGTAAAGTTCTTACATTAGCTTCGATCTTAAGAGATTAGACTTATAGGTTGAAGTGGAAATTCCAGTGGAGACTGTTAAAAGCAGCTAAGTTACTTAATGTTATGAATCTTACTTTCACCACTAGGTGTCCCTCAGAGTCAGTAAAGAAAACCCTTTATTAATGGAAAGAACTTTTCCACAAAATTAACAGAGTAACAAAAAAGGTTAAGTCTGCTACTTACGGCTCAGGCTCTATACTGACAACTGGCACATCTCTTCTCAGCAAAAATCTATTTTCAGGCACTGGGGGAATTTCTTCAGGTCGAACTACAGGTTTGTCCCTTTTTGTGCTCAAGTCAACTGACTTTTTCTCATTTACATCACTTTTGTCAGAATGGCTGCTGGAAGGGAGCAATTTACAAAGCAAAACTATTACCTAAATCTAGGCTGAAAGAGGTACAGCTTATCAAAACTGATTTTAAAAAATAAGCCTAAGTGATATATCCCAGTCACTTTAATGTTAGGTAGACTTATATTACACTGTTAGCTCATTTACTTTGATGCTAACATCTACAAGGTCAAGCCCTCATAGAACTATAGAAGAAAGGGCTCTTTATATTTAAGACAAAAATTATATTTCCTGCTAATATAATCAATTACTTCTTGATACTGTAATAAGTTACCTTAATAGTCTAAAATACAGGAAATCATAATTGAAAATAAATATCACATTTTAAAATCAAGCATCTTTAATACAGTACATTTTCCTTTACTTTAAAAGTTATCCCAGATAATCAAATTAAAGCTTATCTTCAAGCATTAGTTCCTCCTTTCTAATGTATGTAAACATACTATGTTCCAAGCTGCTTTTCATTGTGAAGAGATGCAGTTTATTAGATACATTAATAACTTTTCTCAATATAATTATTAGGAAAAAAGTATTTAATTAAATCTTCAGTAAACTTGTCTTTAATTTTTAAGGATCAACCAAACTTCCAGAATTAAATACACCTTCATAATGTGTCCATAAAGCACCTATGTGATTAACATAATTTCACACATGATTTCTTTGGATTTAACAACAGAGTAGTCACCCTCTTTGGTTTGATATCCGTTTGCACCTTGGCTCCTCTTTCTTCTTCTCTTCCCTTCTTCGCTTTCTCGACTGTTTGGTTTTAGTTCTTCTCTTGCGCTTTCTTCTTTTGCTTCTCTCATTTTCAATTTCACTTTCAGATGAGGATTCTGATGAGGTTGATGAACTAGAGGAGGAATCTGATGCTTCGGAGTGAGCAGACACTTTCCTCTTTTTCTCTAAAACTTAAGACAATTATGAAAACCTTAATCTCCAATAGAGCAGAGTGTAAACTATAAACAAACATCAGCTCCTTTATTTCCCAATTCGCCAGAATTCAAAAGGAACAGGACACTTTAATGTGCATTTACATGAAGCAGGTGTTCAGACCATACATATTAAGTGAATAAAGTATCAATGAAGAAGCTGAAGTATAATAATGTTTTGAATTACAGCAACAATGGGCATGGTAAAATTCTTCATTTTCTACTGAGTGCACAATATAGCTCTACAATGTATAACTCTCTTCAGTGGGCCCTGCTCTGCAGAAGGGGCAGAGTCTTGGGTGGAAGGGGTACAGCTGGGGCTAGGGATAGGCAGCCCTGTAGTGTGGCTGGGAGAGCGCTACACCTCCCACAGGCAACCCTCAGCACTGCCCAGAGTGTACCACATGGCACTCGGACAGTGATTTAAAGGGTCGGGACTCTGGCTGCCACCACTGCGGTAGCAGCAACAGCAACGACCAGGAGCTTTAGGCCCTTTTGTATTGCGTGGCCCAGGGCAATTGCCTCCTCTGCCCTTCCCCCCAGGCCAAGAGGCCTGGCTTTCTGCCCTAAAAAACAGAGTGTACCACTTTATAACTAACATTTCAACTATACATAATACAGGAGAAATTTTTATATTACAATAAAAAAATTATAGTGCATGAACCAAATGAACAACTTGCATATCAGTTAAGTGTTTTATAAAGAAATGTTAATAAGTAAATGTGTGGATATGTGACCAAGAGAACTGTTTGACAAATTAAATTGTTTTTACTCTAAAATAAATTTTAGTTTGCAATAATGTGACAATGTCTTTGGCTCTTCCTAGGATAATCAGAAAAATAATAAAGACCATCCACAGTCATCTGATTTTCTTTGGTTGAAAACATCTTAAATGAACAATGCACAAGTTAAAAATTAAAACCAATATCAAGGCGCTCAGACTTAGTCTCAATGTCCATCTCCTTTCCTAGAAGCTACAGCACTTTGTTCTATCATTCATCTTCATACTTGTTTAGTATCTGTCCACCAACTAGGACCACAACAAGGGGGAAAACTTCACAAAAAGGAATATCACTTCAATATTCCACTCCCTCCACATACATCCTGCCCCATTGCACCAATACTGCAATCTATCCCACAGTCAACAAGAGCTCTTCTAATGCTTTGAAAATGAAGCTTAAAGAGAAAGTGTTTCTCCTTCTTTATCTCAGAATTGATGCTCCTCTCCTTCCCAACCAAGCCAGGAAGACCTAACGAATTTCTGCTAATTTTCATAAGATGACAAAAAGAAGAAGAAATTACTCACCTTGTGCAGTAATGATGGTTCTTTGAGATGTGTGTCCCTGTGGGTGCTCCACTGAGGTGACGGTGCATCTTTGAGCTGGTGATCGGAGATTTTTACCCTAGCAATCTCCATCTCGTGTTATTGTGTCGGTTAGCTGCACATGTGGCGCAAGTCCCTCCATTCCTTTTCTACCAAGGAATTCCTAAACAGACTCCAAAGTAAAGGGGAGGAAGGGATGGTAGTGAAGCACCCACAGGGACACACATCTCAAAGAACCACTGTTACTGCATAAGGTGAGTAACTTCTTCTTTGAGTGGTGTCTCTGTGGGTGCTCCACTACAGTTACTATAAAGCAGAATCCCCTTTAAGCGGTGGTGGGCTTTGGAGTTGTGTATGAGAGGAGAGAGATAGTTGAACTGTTGTAATGTGTAATGCTGCACAAAAAATACAATGGGATGACCAGGTAGCCATCCTGCAGATGTCAATAAGGAGTACATTGTGAAGAAATGCAGTAGATGTTGCCATTGCCCGGGCTGAATGAGCCATGATCCCCAGAGAGGAGGGGGGCACTTGTTGCAAAGCTTGTAACAGGTGTGGATACAAGATGATATCCATTTAGATATTCACCACTGCTTGAAGTATGTCCAGGGTGCACAGGATCATGTCCCTGATGGAGTTATGAGGCTTTGGGTAAAAAGTGGGTAACTAGATAGGTTTGTTAATATCAAAAGAGGAGACTACCTTAGGTAGAAATTTTGAATATAGACACACGTTAATCTTATCTTTGGAGAGGACTGTGTATGGCAGGTGTGCCATCAAGGCTGCAATCTCTCCTATCTGCCTGGCCAAGGCAATTGTAACTAAAAATGCCACCTTCATAGCCATATGGTGAAAGGAGCAGGTCGCTAAAGACTTGAAGGAAGGGTTTGTCAGAGTACTGAGGACAAGTGGCAGGTCCCATGGTGGTACTGGTGGGCATATATTAGGGCACATCTTGCACAGATTAGAAAGGAAGCCATTAGTAGTATGGGAATATGATGACCCCTTGGCGTCTCAATAAGGTGTTGACCACTGCCAGTGTCATGGAGAACATAGAGGGTGTGGTTGAAAGGCTGAAGTGCGGTATATGGTACAGCAATCTTCCCCCACTGTGAATGTGAGAAATCTTCTGTGGGAAGGGTTGATGGATATGTGGAAATAGGTGTCTTGAAGGTCGAGGGCTGAGAACCAGTTCCCCTTGTCCAACACTGGAATGATAGTCCCCAATGTCACCATCTTGAATTTTTGATTGTGGATGAATGTGTTTAGTTTTCTGAGATCAAGGATAGATCTCCAGCTCCCTGTATTCTTTTGTGTAAGGAAAATAGCTTGAATAGAACCCTCTCCCATGAAATTGTGGAGGAATTGGTTCTATGGCACCTTAGCTGAGAAGGTTTTGTACCTCATGAGATGGGTCTCTGAAGAGGGATGGGGAAGAGGGAGAGGGAGGGGGCATACACAGGAAGGGAATGGTATAGCCTGATCTCATGGTAATAAGGGCCTCCTGATGGTAAAAAGGCCGTAGATGGTGACCAAAAAGATGGCTGGACTACATTGGTTCTGGGGGGGGGGGGGGGGGTGTCACACAAACCACACCTTCAAAACTTTAGTTTTGACACTGATGATTGTGGCATTGTGAATGGAGCATGCTGACCCCTTCTTCTGCCAAAATGTTTGGATCTTTGATCGAAGAGTCTATGTTCCTGTCTCTGGAAAGGAGTGTCTCATGGCCTCTGATATGGTGTATAATGTCTCCTTTTGTTCAGTGGGGAATACATCCCCAATGTGCTGTGGGTTGTGCGTGAGTCCTTCACCAAGTAGAGAACCTCGTCTGTTTTAGCTGCAAACAGATGGGTTCTATCAAATGGAAGGTCCCCTACTCTGGTCTGCAGCTCCTTCGGGATTCCCAAAGATTGTAGCCAGGAGGTACGACCCATTGTTATTGCTGTGGCCATCTCCCTGGCAGCTGTGTCAGCCATATCCATTGAAGCCTGAAGGGCAGTTTGGGCAATAGACTGGACCTCTTCAACAATGGATTGGAGGTCTGGTCTGCTTTGCTCCGGAAGGTCATCCATAAGCTCCTGTAGCCTTGAATAGTTCACATGATCATAGTTCGCAAGAAGGGCTGTGTAGTTAGAGATTCGGAACTGCAGGGTTGTTGAGGAATAGACTTTCAGCCTGAAGAGGTCTAGCCTCTTGTGCTCCTTGTCTTGGGGAGTGGACTGAATTGTGGTAGCCTTGAATGGTGATGGACTGCATCCACAACCAATTAATTGTGCTAGGGATGGGAAAAGAGGAAATCCACACCTTCGGCAGGCACAAAATACTTCCTGTCTGCCCTTCTATTTGTAGGGGGAATGGAAGCAGGTGTTTGCCATATGGTTTCCGAGGGCTCCATTGTGGCCTCATCAATACGCAGGGTGATTTTTGCAGAAGAGGCCAGTTGCAATACTTGTAACAGCTTGTGCTGTTTTTCTTGCACTTCCTGCAACATGTTGTTGCTGGCCGGTCTTTTGCTTGGCTGAACACCAAGATGGTGCTGAATAAGTGGGAGAGGAATGCTGGGATGAAAATCTGCTCCTGTGTTCGGTGCCAAAGTCTGTGCAAGGGGAGGACGGCATGGGCAAAAAGGAAATATCCTCTTTCCGGTGCTGGTGTGGATTATCCTCCCTAAGCATTGGGGAATGCGGTGGCAATTCACCCATGTGTTCCAGTTGTGGCGCTGCCAGCACCTGTGCTGCTCGATACCAAGACTCAGACCTCTTATGGGTCTTGCTTGATGTAGTCTCCAGTGCCAAAGATTGTTTAGGTGCTGGAATATCTTGTTAAGAAATGGCCTGTATCAGTGCCGTCGTCTCTGACGGTGCAGGAAGCATGTCTGACTTGGTCTTCGGTGCTGGATGGGAGACTGGGCCAGACAATGTGGCGTATTTCGTCTTTTGTTTCGGCTTCAACTCCACTCATTTAGTTGGTGCCGTCTTGCGCTTTTCAGGAGAGCTGGAGGTAGATGGTACCGGCGAATGGGCAGAGTGAGATGTTGTCAGAACCGCAGGTTGGCGACCGTGCCACTGATGCCTTGGACTTATGGGAGTTTCGGGACAGAGATGAATGGACTCTCTTCCTTGGAGTTGAAGGTTCCAATGCCAGTTTCTTAGGCTCTGATGGTTGGAGGGAATTATCCCACAGTATGTTCTTGATTTTCATCTCCTTGTCTCATCTTGTTCTCACCATCATGGTCTGACAACGTTGGCATTTCTATGCAACATGGCCTTCACCCAGACATCTTATACAGGAAGCATGCACATCAGAAACAGGCATGGGACCCTACACGAATCACATTTCTTGAATTCAAGGGAGCCCAGCATTTCAAACAAATGGGAGAGGGGCGGAGAGGGAAAAAACCCTTTTCTTTTTGGGCAAACAGGTTAAGCTAAGAAAAAAATAACTAAGGGTGACTAAAAGAATAAAGTGCTGTTTTTTTTTTTAAATCTCTTAGAGAAGAGGTCACACTGCTGAGGAGCTCTGTCTTCTGCCAAGGATGGTAGAAAAGGAACAGAGGGACTTGTGCCACGTGTGCAGCTAACAGATACAACAGCACGAGACAGCGACTGTGCATGAGTGGTGTGGGAAGGCACTGCTAGGGTAAAAATATCTGATCTCCAGTGCTAGGATGCACCAACACCTGAGTAGAGCACCCACAAGGATACCACTCAAAGAAGAAGCCACTGAACCAGTAGTCAGATAAGAAAGACTCCCCCTCCAATTCAAAGATCCCTCCATGTCTCTTCCTGGGACCAGTAGCATGTGAAATATTTTAATATACTGTCTGCCCATCTGTTGTTTCTCATTCCATAACTCTTCACAATTTTGCACTTTTTTTTAAATGAAATCTTACATTTCACTCAACAAAAGTTACAGGGACCCAGTTTAAACACACACAGCCAGTTTTTTTTTTCCCAAGTTGACAAATTTATTATTGTAGTTTATTGCCAGTAATTTCAGAAACCTTACGACAATGGCTTTTAGTTCATTTTGCATGCAAAACCAATGTACTTTGCACAGGTTTTGCAGAGCATTGAGGGAACGCTGCATACCATATATTGGTGTACTCTCACTAAAATGGCAAGAGGTTTTGATTAAATTCAACGAAGTTGTGGAGAATTGGTTGAGGAGGAGGAAGGGGATGGATGGAAGGAAAAATATTTAGAAACGATAGGCCTACCCACACCTTTTAACCATTTTGAGAAAAGTCAAATCTTATAGAATCATAGAACACTAGAACTGGAAGGGACCTTGAGAGGTCATCAAGTCCAGTCCCCTGCCTCACTGCAGGATGAAGTATCATCTAAATCAGGGTGGGCAATAATTTTTCACCAGGAGCCACTTCACAGAAATTTTTGAAGTGGCCCCAGGCTGCTTTGGAAGGGGCAAGGACAGGACACTTCTGTGCTTTCCCACCTAAAGATACTGATTGATCCGGGGGTGGGAGAGCGTATGAAATCTTTGCCCCTACTCTTCCCCCCCCAAGAGAGGGCTTGGGGTGAGGGTAGCATGCAAAGTCTCCTCCCGCCCTGCCCAAGCGCTGCACACTCCTTGAACTGGTTGCGTTGAGTCCTCCTTCTAGTGGGATGTTGCTTGGGCCTGTTGTCATATGGCCTCTGCTGTGGCCTGTGATAGTTCAAGTCTCTTGGTCTTCAGTATGGGGTGTATCTGTGTTTTTTATTAGGTGGGTTGTACGTGCCTAAAGTATGCAGTGTGGTGCAGGAATCTTCCGTTGAGCATAACACCTCATCTGTTTTTGTAGCGAACTGGTTCCTATCAAAGAGGAGATCCTCTACTTTTCTCTAATTCTTTTGGAACTCCCGATGATTGTAACCATAATTCTGTGCACATTACTATTGCTATAGTGGTGGTCCTAGCTTCTGTATCTGCCACATCCATTGCAGCCTGGAGAGCTGTTTTTGCTATGGATTGGCCCTCTTTGACGATGGATTAGAGATGAAGTCTCCTGTTTTCATGAAGGTCCTGTAAGAGATCTTGTAATCTGGAGTAATTAGCATGATCATAGTTAGCCAGCAGGGCAGTGTAATGTGATATTCTGATCTGGAGGGTGGCAAAGGAGTATACTTTCTGGCTGAAGAGATCCAGTCATCTGTGTTCCTTCTCTTGAGGCGTAGACTTTTATTGAGAGTGTTTTGATTCTTGATGAGCCCAATGAATTTGGGTAGGGATGTGAGAAGAAAAAATCCATCCCTTTTGCCAGGACAAAGTATTTTGTATTTGCTCTCCAGTTGGTGGGTAGGAAAGAGGCTGGCATCTGCCAGAGTACATCTGATGGCTCCATGATAGCCTCATTGATGGGTAATGCTATCCTTGAGGATGCAGCCAGTTGGAGTATTTTGAGTAAATTGTATTATTTGTCTTGCATTTCTTGGAGTGTAATGTCCTGAAACTGAGCCACTCATTTGAATAATTCTTGGAATTGTTTCAAGTCGTCTGCTGTTGAAGAGGATGATGCTTGGAAAACTGCTTTGTCTAGAGCAGCAGAAGACTGTGGGGCATGTAAAGAGCTCTCTGAATTGGATTCACGTAAGTTCTCATCATGTGCTGGATCTGCCTGGGTTATTACCAAAGGAGGGGGGCAAGAAGGTGACGAACGTGCATTGGTAGCCGGACACCGTGTAGCTATATGCGCTGGTGTAGAGGCAGTGTATCTCGTGGGCGGTAGCGATGGGAGAAGAGGGGGCGATATTGGTGCCATGACTCCCAGAGAGGCCACTGAGTTGAAGCTGTTGTGGTGGATATGGCCATGGGTGGTGAAACCACAGAAGTTGTGGAGGTTGTTAAAGGGATGGTGCTGAGTGGAGTGTCATGAACCCACTGATTCTGATGGGGATGAGTGGTGTAACAAAAATCTACTCCCCAGTCCGCTGCCATGTTCAGTTTGCGGTGACAATGGTGTGGGAGAGTAAGAAAACATTTCTACAGTTTGTCTATATGGGTTAGAGAGAGGTAATGTTGGAGAGTGTGGTGAAGCTACTTCCTGCACCGGTGGAGATGGTACACCCGAGTGCGGGGCTTTTTGTAAGTGGTGTGTCTTGTTAGCCGCTTTCCTGTGCTCCGGTGCCAGAGTGTGCTTTAATTCTGGCTGCTAGGAACTGGCTTGTTCAATCGGTGCCAGGCTGCTGCCTGGCATCCACAGGCACCAGCATGTCCGGTTTTGTCAGTGCCGGTTGGTTAGCCATATCGGCGGGTGCCGAGTGGGTGCTGTTTCGGATCTGACTCAGCTCTCTTAACTGAGGTCAGTTTTCGCTTCTCCGTCGTACTGGAAGTAGATGGCACCGGGGAATGAGCGGCCCAGGACGTAGTGGGCAGTGATTGTGCTGGGGAAGCCCGCAGCACTCAAGAGGCTCTGTGGGGCAATGAACTAGCCCTCTCATGGGGCGCTGAGTGTGCCCATGCCTCTGGGGACTTATCTCCTGGTGGGTGGAGGGATTTCTTCCAGAGGAGATTCTTCAGCCTCATTTTGTGGTCTTACCTCGCTCTCGCCATCATGTTTTGAAAATTCAGGCACTTTTGTGCAACGTGGCTTTCACCTAGGCATTTAATACAGGATGCGTGTCCATCAGAACTGGCAATGAGTCCCAACATGAATCACATTTCTTGAAACCAGGAGAGCCTGGCATGTTGAACGAACGTGAGGATTCAGAACTTGGAGAGAAACGGAGTAGAGGAAAAAAAACCCAGGGAAGCGTTTCCCCTCTGCCCCCAAATAAAGAACTGGGTAAAATGAACTATAAACTAACTAACACTAATAACTCGCAAACTAACTATACTATTTTTTTATTTTCTGTCAGAAAGGAGAGCACTGCTGTGACTCTGTCTTTAGCAATGGATGGTAGAAAAGGAAGTGAGGATTGTGCTGCACACGCTCCTAATGGACAAAAACAGTGCAAGATGGCAACTGTGCATGCACGGCAAAGGAAGACACTGCTAGGCAAAATCTCTGATCAGCAGTGCAAGGACACACCAAGACCCGAGTGGAGCACCTACAGGGACACCACTCAAAGGAGAACTGATTGTTCCTGCCTAAGCGGAGTATTTTGCATTTGTCCTTATTGAATTTCATCCTATTTACCTCAGACAATTTCTCTAGTTTGTCCAGATCATTTTGAATTTTGACCCTATCATACAAAGCACTTGCAACCCCTCCCAGCTTGGTATCATCTGCAAACTTAGTAAGTGTACTCTCTGTCAATATCTAAATCATTGATGAAGATATTAAACAGAACCAGTCCCAAAAACAGACCTCTGCAGAACCCCACTTGTTATGGCCTTCTAGCACGACTGTAAACCATTAAAAATACTCTCTGAGAATGGTTATCCAGCCAGCTGTGCACCCACCTTATAGTAGCCCCTTCGAGGTTATAATTCCCTAGTTTATTGATAAGAAAGTCATGCGATACCATATGAAATGTTTGGCCTATAAACAAATGTACAGAAATAGTTTGGATATTTTTTCTTAAACAAATGATGGGATACACAGTAAAGTTTGGTCCTCATACATTTTCCTCAGATAATTTCAGGGGAAAAAAACTGTTAACATTTCATGACTAGATTTATGTTGACAGCTTAGGTATCTTGAAAGATCTATAGTTTGCATAGTACCAATGACTACATTCGGAGCTCTAGCTCTTAAATGCAAGGAAATAAATTAGTGTTCAAGTTCAGTATGGCACTTTCCAAAAATAAATGTAAACAATGTTGACAGGAAATGGGCATGTCCTTTTTCAAGTGAGAGAATCTTCAGTTCAGAAAAAATTATCCAATTCTCAAACAGACATCTTTACACTCAATTTAAAATGCCAGAGTACCATTGTATTCTTTTCACACAACTGTCAACTTGTTTCAAGCAACATGTTTGCTTACCATTTTTTGCTGATTTTGTAACAAGCACTCCACAGTCAATAACTCGCACATCTGCATATGGCCTACTTGCTGTATCCGTTTTCAGATTTTCTATTTGTTCTATTACTTCAAAACCAGATATAACCAATCCGAAGACAACATGTACACTGCAGAAATACAAGATTCAGAAAATACAATTGTTCGGGTACAGCTAGGATTCTTCGTAGACTGAAAGTCATATTCTTACATGGAAGAATTCAGTTCCACCTGTATTATCAGGATGTTTATTTCCAACATTTAGGGCTAGTAAAACCCTCTTTCCAAAAACCCAACATCATGTTATCAAAAGTGCCAGGTTTCAGGCACTATTTTAAAAAAAGAGGGCATAGCATCTTCTGGAAGTCAACAGCAGCCACCTTTGCATATGCAATGTGCACTTTATTAGGACAAACAAAGCCAGCACCAGTGGGTGAGGTGGGCTAAGCAAGAAACTGGGGGGAAGCTGTGCCCTTCTTCACCACGGTACTCTGCTATCCTTGTGAACCCATCCCCTGCACCTCTTCAGTTAAATGCTAGAGCTGCTGCCGCCTCCTTTCCCCCCACCCTCGGCCAAGTCAGAGGATAGACGGTTCCATGCTGAGGTGATCATGGCACTCCCCTATCTCCTGCTGCTCCTTAGCTCCCCACTGTCCTTTGATGGCTCACGGCCCATAAAAGCTGTTTGGACAGAGGGTCATGGCTCCAAAGCTGGTAAAATGGCAAAAACTGCCATCTGACAATATTTATAGCTTGGCTCATACTGAGCATGTTCAGTAATATCCATTGAAGTCACTGCCCTCACCTGGAATGAAAATCTGCTGCCCTGTTCAGGGCAGGAAAAATATGCTGCCCTCTGTTCAGGAGGCAATTCAGAGGGGCAGATGGGAACAGTCTGTGCAGAGGTGTAAACTCACTGTGTGGAGTGGGAGTGTCAAACAGCTGGAGACAGGAGAAGGAAAGGGGTCAAGAGGCAAACATAGGGACAGGGTGTGAAATTAAATCCAGAGTTGTAGTACTGCCAGACTGTGGAGGAATACAAGGACAGATGGGGATAACAGATATCCCAATAAGGTGAGCCTTCTGTTCTGTTCGCCAAAATCAGGTGGGAGGCAGAGATGCTTTTTAAAAAAAATTATTTCCCCTTTCATAGGACTATATGCCTAAACTAGGGATGTAAGCAAGTAGTCGAATGGAGTACTCAACCACTCTCTTCTCCCACCCCCTTGCTGCCTCTGTATGAGAGGCAGCAAGGTGGGGAACAGGAGCTGGTGCTGGGGGGAGCTGGCTTAAAAGCTGGGTCCCCCCGGCACCATCTCTGCTGTGCCGCCTCCCCACCCACCACCTCGACCAGAGACGGCAGGAGGCGAAGGAGTAAGGGAGGCTGCTCTGAAGCAGCCTTTGTCCATGGCAGGCTGAGGCTCACCACGGGCAGTCCCAGTGTGGAGCTGTGCCACCATGCAGACAGGGGCTGCTTCTGTGAAGCCTAAAGTTTGTGAATGGATTTTCTGATCCATGGTATGAAAAAGGTTGGGAACCACTGCTTTAGGTAAACAAAGTGGCCTACTTTGAAAAACACTGGTCTTGACCATCACAAGGTCCCCTCGCAAAGCTTTCCACAGGGTGACTGTGCGTTGTGTGAAGAAATACATGCTTTTGTTTCTTTTTGACCTGCTACCTGTTAATTTCATTTGTGGATACCTAATTCCTGTGTTATGAGAAGTAACCACAACTTCCTTTCTTAACAATTTCCAACATTCTGTTAGCTTCTTTGACTGCTGCTGCACATTGAGTGGATGTTTTCAGGGAACTATCCATAATGACTCCAAGATCTCTTTCTTGAATGGTATCAGCTAATTTAGATGCCATCCTTTTATATATATAGTTGGGATTATGTTTTTAAATGTGCATTATTTTGCATTTAGTCAACATTACATTTCATCTCCCATTTTGTTGCCCAGTCACCTAGTTTTGTGAGATTCTTTTATAGCTGTTTACAACCTGCCTGGGACTATGGATATTACATAGCAATTAGTAAACTAATTGAGTAGTTGATGGAATTTCCATCAACTACTTGATTAGTTGATAAGGGGGTTCACTGCAGCTCTTCTTTTTCAATGTAGTAAGAGTCTTACTACATTTAAAAGGCTGGGACTCAGTTGTCCTGGCTTGCACCCAGTCCCAGACCGCTGTGACTTAGTCTTTGAAATGCAGTAAGAGCTGGAAGCTCAACACAGAGCTGCAGCATCTGGAACCCGGCATGAGCTGGGACTGCACAGTCTCAGATCACGCCGGGCCCCCCCTACACCTCTGCCTCCCCTGCCCGAAGACACCATTTGGGGGGTAGGGAGAAGCAGCAGCCGTGCACTCCCTTTACCAGCCAGGTGTGAGAGGCATGCACAGAATGTAAGCACTTTCCCCTCACTTTTTTAGCATCTGGGGAACGGGATGAAAAGCTAGCTGCATCCCAGAGCGCATGGCTGCTGTCCCCCACACTCTTCAAAAAAAGAGTCCTTGCCCTGCACCCCCCCCCAAGAGACAGTGGTGGGAGGAACTGGCTTTTAACCGGCTCCTGCTCCACCCATCACTGCCTCTGATATAGAGGCAGCAAGGGGGGGAAGCCACTAGTCAAGTAGTGACTCGACTACCCGATAAGCCTAGACTTATCGGGTTGTCGACTATTCAACTAGTCGCTTAGGGTATGTATACACTACCCTCCTATTTCGAAATAGGAGGGTAATGTAGGCATACCGCAATTGCAAATGAAGCCCGGGATCTGAATTTCCCGGGCTTCATTTGCATAAGCGGGGCGCCGCCATTTTTAAATCCCCACTGGTTCAAACCCTGTGCCGCGCGGCTACACGTAGCACGAACTAGGTAGTTCGAACTAGGCTTCCTAGTTCGAACTACCGTTACTCCTCGTGGAATGCCTAGCTTTGTCACTTCCTAGTTCGAACTACCTAGTTCGTGTCGCGTGTAGCCGTGCGGCACGGGGTTCGAACCAGCGGGGATTTAAAAATGGCGGCGCCCCGCTTATGCAAATGAAGCCCGGGAAATTCAAATCCCAGGCTTCATTTGCAATTGCGGTATGCCTACATTACCCTCCTATTTTGAAATAGAAGGGTAGTGTAGACATACCCTTACA
Source organism: Pelodiscus sinensis (assembly GCF_049634645.1). Lineage (NCBI taxonomy): Eukaryota > Metazoa > Chordata > Testudines > Trionychidae > Pelodiscus > Pelodiscus sinensis. The sequence continues at coordinate 251,144,041 of NC_134712.1, read as the reverse complement.
TCCCCACCTGGGACTTAACTATTTTGAGTAGTTTTGTACCATCTGCAAATTCTACCACCTCAGTGTTTACCCCTTTTTCCAGATCATTTATGAATACGTTGAATATTACTGGCCCCAGAACAGACCCCTGGGGGATACCACTATTTATCTCTCTACATTCTGAAAACAAACCATTTATACCTACCGATTATTTCCTATTTTTTAATCACTTACCAACCCATAAGATGATTTCCCCTTTTATCTCATGCTTAAGAGCCTTTGTCAAAGGCTTTCTGAAAATATAAGTGCTCTATATTCACAACAACAAAATCTGGATGTGAACATAAAGCTAAATTAAAAATACAGAATCTGATTACTTTTAACCTATGTAGGTTATTTTGTAAAGATGGTCAAATACTACAATGGTGGCAATCCTCTACCAAATTTTTCAAACAATCAATTATTTTTTGTTTCTAAGTTCTGTCCACTTTTAAACTGAAATGTAACATATGGATTCCTGAATCTTAAAATGTTATTAATGTACATCAGAAAAATAGAAGTCTTACCCATCAAGATGAGGAGCAGGTTTTGTTGTTCTATTTGACATACATCAACATGGATATGATGGTAAAAATCAGAAATTCGGATGAAGAGGCAAAAAGCAGAATGGCATAGTAAACAAAAAGGTGAAGGTAAAAGACAAAAAACAGTGGAAAAAATCCAGTTAAAAGTCTAAATAAAGATTAAAATCAAACTAAATAAAGAGAATTGTTGTACTCAATTTTTACACTAATATTCACATTTACAAGTCCCATTTTAAAAAAAATCTCATTAAATTCATACAATAATCATACATATGCAATAAACAACTTTTTCATGTATTAATATCTATATAAATATATACTCCAATGCATCTCATTGTAACATTTTTAAGAATAAAAAGCTATACTATTTGGCAATAAGAAAAAGTGGGTGAAGTACTACTGAAATTATAACAGTACAAGAATGTAACTATTACTTTTAAGTGAACTCTAGTAAGTAATGCATAAAACAAAAAAGAACAGGAAAACAAAGTTACTATACAGAAAAGCACATTTTTCTTACTTTCTCATTCTCCTTCTGCTTTGCTGGCTCCATGAATCAACTTCCAAAATAATACATCTATATATATATAAACTCAGTACAACAATACTATGTCTCACATATTAAATTTGCAGACATCCCTACAGCAGTAGAGTGCTTTGGTGGGTAGGGAATCAACTACACAGTAGCAGATATTAATATTATCCATAATTAATGCCTCACATAGGTACTACCATTCATTTAAGTTAGAAATAGCTGGGTATGTAGAAGCCAACAGAGAAACAGTCACTGACTGCATTATAGCCAGTACATCAGTACTACATCTACTTGCTATTACAGTCTGTCATGTTTCTTATTTCCCTTCAAGATCAGAATATTAATTTTAAAATGCGATAAAATTAAATTACTTTTACAAAATTATCATAAAGGATTGCTGGAATCACTCTTTAAATTCTCTCCCTGTAAAGAGAGGAAATTACTTCCAAGTTCAGAAACGCTATTATAACATAGTACTTGCATTGAAGTTCACGCTGTTCAAAGTAAGGCTACATTAAAAGATGCAAGAGGAACTGTGCTATTTAGACACAGAAATTCAACATAAGACATCACTTAAAAAGAGCAACAAAATACTTCCACCATCACAATTTTACTCATTAGAAAATCAACATGACTTTTACATGAATTTCCTCTCATATTACTCCTTGAACCCCCAGAAATCATGATTTTCCCTTTCTATTTCCCTTCCACCAATTCTTTTCAAATCATGGGGGCTTCAGGGTAGATGTTCCATCTGAGGTTTCGTTTAAAGCAGACTTGGCATCAAGAATTCAATACTTCACTATCATTGAAAAGTTACTTTTTAATCAATCACACATTTCAAAACTACATTGGCAGCCAGGATTCCATGCAATAAAATCAATGGGGGCATTGCAGCACTGTATCACATCTGCCAAAAGACGAAACTACCAAACATTCATGCCTCACCTTTATTTGTGTTCAAATAACAAACTTCCCTTTTCCCCGCACATTATATAGTGCAGGATGCCATTCTAGTGTAACATCAAAGCAAGAGCTGCTATATAAAAGATATTTAGTTTCTTTTAGGGTATTGCATGTCCCTTCTATTGTTTCATAAAATAAACCCATCTTACTTTCTCACTGAAATCTATTACTACAGACAAGCAATTTCTTATGGTCATTGTAGTTTGATAAACAGAAGTTAAATCATTAACAATCTGCATCCAAGTAAATATTTTATTTTAACCACGTTTAATTATATAACTATTTTCAAAGATTAAAAGAAGCGGTTACTTCAGTAAAACCAGCACTGAAGTTTTTAGAATTCAATAATATGCAACAGTTTAAAACAGAATGAATATTCTAGTGACTACTGAATGACAAGAAAGAAAATGTCTATACAGATTTGGTAAAGCACTAGGAATGGGCTTAGGTACTTTGTTGAAATGGGGCTTTAGAGTCTTGGATAAACAAAGAAATGGGCAGCCATTGTGGCAACACACATTTAGGTTTTCCTCCCTTATTTCACTGGCAATTTGACCCTGCCAAAATGCATAAAAAGTTTTCGTCGTTTGCTGTCTCGTGAGATGTAAACAGGAAAAAGCTAAGGGGGAGATTTTTAAACACATAATGGGAAGTTAGATGAACAACACACAGATCTTTAATGGAAGCTGGGTACCCAACTGCTCATTTTGCCATTGAAATCTCCTCATAAGACTACTTCAAATTAGATTTAATAAATTTCAGTTAATTTTTAACTGAAAAATGTGTGCTAATATTTCATATGAAGACCTGCTGAGAGGAAAGGCAAAGGGGGTAACTCACTTGGGGCCCAGCTATTCTAAGGTGACCGGAGCTCCTGGCTGCCATCGCTACTGTGGCATTGGCCAGAGCCCCATGGACTTTTAGAATCGCTGTTAGAGTGACACACTCCACACTCTGGCAGGCTTTGAGGTCTGGCCAGGGGAAAAGAGAAGAGTCTGCAGAAGAGAAGAGCGAGGAGGGATTCGATAGCAGCCTTCAACTTCTTGAAGGGGGGTTGCAAAGAGGATGGAGTGAGGCTGTTCTCAGTAGTGACGGATGGCAGAACAAGGAACAATGGTCTCAAGTTAGTGTGGGAGGTCTAGGTTGGATATTAGAAAAACTATTTCACTAGGAGGGTGGGGAAGCACTGGAATGGGTTACCTAGGGAGGTGGTGGGATCTCTGTCCCTAGAAGTTTTTAAGTCCCGGCTTGACAAAGCCCTGGCTAGGATAATTTAGTTAGGGTTGGTCCTGCCTTGGGACTCAATGACCTCCTGAGGACTCTTCCAGGCCTGGGATTCTATGAAAAGAGGGGGCCTGTCCCAGCCCTGCTCTTTTTTGCCTGATGCCCTGCCCCTTCTGGGAATGCGGAGCCTCCTCCAACCCCACATTGCTCAGGGGCCCGGCGATCTTGTCGGCTCCCTTTTCAAATGTCTCATTTCTTGCACTATCACTTTTCGAAAACAGCAAGTAAGATCTGTCCATCCTTACCTGTGAATAGAATTCAATCCCCAAGAAACATTTAATTTCATACAGAGAACTTTATTTTACTGACAATTTAATAAACTTCAAAAGCTGTCATAAGAGATAGTATTATCCAAATTAATATTTACAGAAAAAAGTGACCATAGAATCAGTGAAGATAACTAGTAAACTGATTATAAATATTGACATACAGAAGAATACTTCTGATAAAGTAAGTGTATTTTTAAAAGGACTTCAGTACTAGCACAGGATTCAATGCACATAACAACATGATCAGAAAAAGACAAGAAAGAAAGAGAAAAACAGGAAGAGAAGAAAAGAAAAAAGGACAGAGCCTTAGAGGAATGAGACATTACCTTTGGAGCGCACGATGTAACACTGTTTCTGTAAATTTTACACAAAAATGGCAAGAAATAAATTGTAATACATTTTCAAACAAAATGGAGTCTATGTTTTATTAAAATACAAGTTTAAAGTAATATATTCAGAGAGTATGCAAACAAGGATGCTTTTACAAATAGAGGGCTCTAAATTTTCTTTATAACAAAAGGTATTTGGAAAGCTAGAGCAAGTTTTGTTTTTAAACACTAACAAAATGCCCTGCTTAAGCACGGAATTAGAAAAGTAAACTGTTGTGAAAATGTAAACTTCTCATACCCTTATTAAATCCTCAACCCAGCAAAACACTTGAAAACAAGCCTAACATTAAGCAAATGAGTAGTTATTGATTGGAGTACTCATATGCTTATAGTTACACAGGCGTTTAAGTGGGTTTACTGAAGCAAGTCCTAATATTATAATTTATAGGATGACATACTACCATATTTCTTATTGAAATAAGATAGTCAACGCTATTGATTTACCAGTAAAACACATTAGAAATCTGCAAAGTCACATTTTAATTAAGTTACATCACCTGGCTAAGACCTCTCTCATTCTAATACGTTTCCCTGAAAATTGAAAAGCAGACCTAAAAAAGCAAAGGTGGGTATCATTTTACTAGAACTTTAACAAGGAAATCGAGATTGAAGATGCAAACTGAAGAAGTATTTTTACTATATTGCTTTGCATTTTTATTTTGACATACTTCTTAACTGTAGCATTATTTCAGTAATACGATCAACCTATTTAGAATAAAGAAGATATATTGAACACCTAAATACTGCTTATTTAAATTAACCTCTGAATTAACAATTAAACAAAGGGTAGGAATTTTTTTACTCTGCCTTAACACACATTGGCTATGATCCTGCAGTTTCTAATTAGTTGCTGGTAATATACAGAAGTGGCTTGTAGCAGTCGTCATATAGTACTACCCTCAAAATGAGTTTTTTTCTTCACTAAGGAGTTAAAAAATTTCTAATTATTCTATTTTGTTACAAAATAGGCACTGTGCTTCAGAAACATTACTTTCTGAAATGTTGAAATTCTACCCAGAATGCATTTATCAGCATGAAAAAATAGACACAATTCCTGTGGAGCACAGCATTGAACTGATACCAAGAAGATTTTTCTTTAAATGATATTTAAGTGCAGAAATGAATTGCTTATATACTAGCTCTAAGATATCAATATAAAAAAAATCAAATACTCAAAATAATGAGGTACAATACTTATGGCTTCTCAAACAACTTCAAGGAGTTTTGCGGGGAGGGGGAAAAATCACTTGAGTTTTCTGGAGGGTAATTTGTTAATTTATAGAAATACTGACAAAATCACAATCTGAAAAATGTGTACCTACTGTTGTTACAAATAGCATCTAGACTATGATAACAGAGAGTAGAGAAAAAATATGTTTTCTAGCTTTTCCTATATTTACTTTGGATCTCATCCTCCAGTCAAACACATCCTTATCTTATTACTACAAGTAGGGATGTAAGAGACTCGTTGACTATCCGATAAGCATAAGCTTACCAGAGTCGACTAGTGATGCAAATAGTTGCTTCTCCACCTTGCTGCCTCTATCACAGAACTCCCCCCCACTGGCCCTGCGCTCCCTGCGTGGCTTCCTTTTGAAATGTACATTTCCACTGGGAATGTACATGTCCACTGGGGCTCTTGTATGTTCCAAAGGCTGAGGCACTGCAGGAAGTGCAGGGCCAGTGGGAGAGTCTCCTGCTGGCCCGCGCTCACTGTGGGGCTACAGCTTTTGAAATGTATAATGTACTGGTGGAGGAAGAGACTGCGCTCTCCCCAGTCCCCAAGCCCTGATTGGCCTGAGGGCACAAGAGCGGTAAGATCTGGCCCGTGGAGGCCCTTTTGCCCACCTCTGGCTTGGAGGATCAGAGCCTTTGCAAATATTATAGCATTTTGTAAATATTTAGTTCTTCTGAGTCAGTCATGGTTTGTTACACTTATCTCATTTATTACTAGTATAATTATTATCACATTATGACCATGCACCACTGTTGGGTGGCTCACACACATGTTCTTCCACAGGCATTTCAAGAAGATATTTAGTTTCAGCTGTGTTGCTGCTGTTACTAGTAATCAAGCACTGGGCAATAGGAAGAAAGATGGGTAAGCTCCACTACTGATTTCTGTCCCATCTAAAACCACTTCTGAATATCACTAAGGGGACAGGAAAAAGTTTTCTGTTTGCTTTTCAAAGTTTAAAAAAAATCAGGACATACTATATTTAAAATGTGTTATCCCAGAATGTTGAATTATCTGAAAATGGTTAATATAAAAAATGATATTGGCACTGGTCTTTTATGAGAAAAATACCAATTGGTAATTTTTAGCTTTATGCTATTGCATTATGATTTGTTTTCAACATATAACAGCCAAATCTAAGAATCCACAGCATATCCCCATAAAATATTAGGAGTAACAACCCGAATATTTATTTAAAATCAAATGTATAGAAAGTCGATTTCTTGAACACCTACTTAATTAAGCAACAATGTGCTTCAGTATCACTAGTGAACAGAATAGCTTTATATTTGTACATTTAAAGAGAATGGTTATTCTGATAAATGTGCTCTTGTCTGTAGCGAAGTATATTCTATTAATCCCAAATCATTCCCTACATTTAATAATCATGATGACAAAAAATAGCCTAATAATAAAAAAATGTTTTATGGACCACTTATGACACAGTGCACTCTTCATTATGCTTCTGTGACCGTGTCTTATTCGCTACTCAGGGCTTGGGTTTTTTTTGTCCTGTTTGTTCTGCTCTCGAATTAATCCTAAATTTCCCCGTCTCCCCAGCCTATTTCTTCAAACAGTCTTTTCCATTTACAATTCTCTACAAGTGCTTGGTAAGAGACCAGTTTCTCTGCCCCACTCTCTCTATATACGTAAAAAAGCTTTTCCTGCCAGATGACAGAATGTTCCTGCTGGGCAACAGAATGACATCATCACGTCATCAGCATCAACAGGCTCTCTCAGCAAAGCAACAGTGGCCAGAGAGGGCATAGGCGAGCACAGCGAGCAGAGGGCGCAGGCCCCTAGTATTCCTGAACAATAAACTACAACTAAAGAAGTCTGAAATTCGTAAAATTCTTTTATAGAATCAGAGCATCAGTGTGAAGTATAATCAATTTCAAGTAACTCAAAATATAATTACATTTAAATTAGTTTTTTATTGGGCATTTGATGGAACCACATACTGGAGAGCAGCAGCTGTGCATTATTGCAGTCTATCAGTCAAAAGAATATTCACAGCCTAACAGGACACTGAAAAGTTGACAATTATACCAAACAGCATTTATGCCTCATAAAAGAAGAAAGACTCTCTTAACATGAGGCCAACAAATAAAGTCAACTTTGAGCAAGCATGTTGTGCAATTCTTTATTCCTTCTTAGGCTCCAATCCTGCAAACACTTATGCTTATGATCAACTATAAGCAATACTCATGAGTTTGGCATTAAGCATATGTATACACATGTCAGATTGGGGCCTCAGTTTGTATGGAGAAATATAAGGTTCTTGACTCCAACACAAATATATGCAATATCTGAACATGCTATCCAATCATGCCCCAAATCCTGCATGTGTAGGACAGAACACAAAAATTTAGGAACAGTTGAATTTATAAGTCTCCTCCTATAAATCCAATAAATTGGATGTATTATTTCAAAAAGATATAACTATGTTTTATTTAAAGTCAGAAAATATTCTTTAAAACTTGCCCAATAATTTTTGAGTTGTCACCTTCAAATAATTTATTTCTTTATAGCTACATAAATGGAATTATATATTTTAAAACGAGCATTTAATAGTAAATATGTAAATATTAATAAGCAATAAATTATATTACTTTTGCTCCAGAACAACTTATAATATGAGGCCAGAAAAGGACTATTTTGAATTCCAAGATATTAAAAGAATTGTATATTTTAATAAGGGTAGCTGCACAAACTTACTGGCATTCACCCTGAAGGAACATTGTACGTAGTGTTAACTTCAAAGAGTAATAACAACTGATTTCATATATTACATTTTAAAAGTTTAAACTGTCTTTCACGATGAAATCATTGAGAGTGACTTCTGGAAACAATTACTTTTAAGAGCAATCTAAATCTGAATCTGTGCATGTTAGAACCTATCTAACTTGCAGTTTCTATGATTTGTGAGTTTGTACGGTTGCAGCAGTCCCACAATATGAGCCATCTGTTGCGGGTTTCATGCCTAACTGTAAACTACTTCCTTGAGGGAGAGGTAAACAAATGTGATATAAATTAATGCCGTTTTACAAAAACATATGCTCTTAAAAATATTTCTTTAAATATCAACATTTACATGATTAAATCTTATAATTTAAATTTTATATTTGATGTTAATGTTGTTTTTTAAAATTATCCTGAATGCACCAAACACTCAGCTCATCTCTTTAAGCAAATTTGATATGCATATCTGAATATGGAAAAGATGAAAGAAACTTTAGAGCCCTCAGATGGTAGCTTCTTGACTGATGTAGCATTTTCAAATTTACAGTTCAGATAAACTCAAAAATGGAAAATTATTACTTGAGAATCAGAAGGCAAGTCACTACATATTACACTTAAAAGGTAACAGTGAACTGATCTGTTTTAAATACTTATTTGTAATATTACATTATACATACACTGCTTAATGTGTAAAGTGTACTGTATTCAGTAATGAATAGCCATTTTCCAGCCAAACTGACCAAGATAATAGCTGGTGGCACCACAAACAAGCAGCTTAAGTTTAGCTTTTTGGAGAACAAAGGATTCCTGAGTGTAAAATCAGAAGTAAATCAATTTCCAAATATTTTCTCCTGTTCTTCTATTTTCCATTTTTAGGACATTCTTTAGGAAGTGACCTAAAAATGTCTCTTATCTGAACCTTATTATATTATGCTGAAGATCCCTTTTCAGGCAAAGAAAGTGAGCATCCTTTTGGACAATTTACTCCTTTATTGAAGACAGTGAAGCGCCATTCATTCTTATCCATCAAGAAAGATGGCAAAGAAAACAATATAATGTAGCAAATTATAGTTCTGTTTAATTTCTGAGAAAAACAGTGTAAAGATACTTCACAATAAAGCCTCCTCCCCAGCACAAACCACAACTTAAAAAACAGAGGGTTTTTTTTCCAGATATGCACCGTGAAATGTTAAAACGGAGGACAATTTTTAAAAGATTGTGAAGCAGATGGATAGTCAAACATTAACAAAAGTAAAAGTTATATATTAAGCAAGCATAAAAATTGCATTTCAGCCACACACAAAAAAATCACTGAGTTATTTCTTTCCATATACAACAGTTATTCCTGCTAGAGCTGTATTTTAATCAAGTATCTTCTATATTGTAACTGAAATACGCTTATAAACTGAAGTGTTTTATAATAGATATAAGAACTGAATGAGAAGGGCTCATTTACAAACACCCTTAATTTAAATCCAGTTTAACCAGTGTTGGCAGAAAAGCCATTTGTACACAGATGTGCACAGTACTATGCAGCAACACAGAAGGAAGGCACTGCAGCAAAAGATTCAAATTGTAAGTAAAAACATCCTACAAAACCAGAAAACAGACTACATTATGGAAAATACATGCAGCTGTTGACACTTGAACTGTCAATATATAAGATATCTTGTCTTCCACATAAAATGTTGAAGTTGTGGAGTCTATAAATGGTCAATTATAATTTGTGTCATAAATATGATGTTAGAGAAAACAAAGCTTAGGCCAATGCTATTTTAGAAAAACAAGCAATAAACAAGTAACATTCATATATGATCAATATTCCAATTCTAGGAAAATACAAATAAACTGAGATTATTGTATTTAATGTTTCCTAATTACAATAGCTCAGAGATAGCAGGTATTCATTGGATTCTAGTAAAAAATTACACTAAGGCTAATAACATCCATATCTGCTTTTAATTTAGCAATACCATCTTTCTCATGAACAGCGCTTCTTTGTTTAAGAAAAGTTCAGCTCTCAAATTATCTACTCACATGAAAAATTGGGATCCATTGGTGTGTTTCCCTCGGTTTGCCATTGATAAAAGGAATGCTCTGTCATGTTTGAGAACAAAGTTTTCATCTGTTTGAAGAAAAAGCACATGTTAATCAGCTTCCCCTATAAGTGAACACAAGTATAATTTTCTTAGCACATGGACAGTAAAAGGAGAAATTCTTCTTCTGCACACTAAAGAAACTTAAAAAGAAATCTAAGCAAATGTCTCAAAAATTAAGCGTGGAGACATGTATATTTGTTAAGTCAGAATACCAAGTAAAGAATACAGTAGTTTGCTTTTAAAAAGGTCACAATTGCTTTAGAAACAGTCTGAAACACATTGTTAAGAATAAATGTATTTAAAATGTTTTGTTATTGTCTTCAAAACAACTCTGAGTTCATCATACACTTACAACAATTTAAACCTAACAATGTTTCCTGAAAGAAAGCCACTTTGATAACACTTTCCCTCTCCCATCCTAAAACATGGCTAAACATATTCAATACTATCATTTACACATCATGCTGAGTATTACTTAGGTAGGAAGACACAATTAAACAGGTTTTTCCCTGTCAGGATGCCAACTAGTGCGCTGCATCAATCTGCAGAACCCAAAACTTGACATTTCAAAATCCAAAAGGAAACCAATTTAATAGTAACACGTGCATGAGAGGAGTAAAACATGTCCTCCTCTTCAACCCAACCGTAAAAGACAGATTAGAGGTTGAAAAATAATGTATAATTTAATCCAATGAACTAAGAGGACACACAATAGTGTAGTCAAAATACTTTCTATCAGCAAAATAAAAAAATTACACAACTAATTTACTACAGACAAAAATCATATTAGACTTAAGGTTGTATCATTATTGTTTAAGAGTGTAGACAAATATACAGTACCAGATGTTTAGCACTTACCAATCCAAGTGCATTCTTTAGAAACAAGAACTGAGAACTTTTTAGAGTAGATCTGTCATATACTTGCTTTCAATTAAAGGTTGTAATATTCTTACATCTAAACTATTCTTCCTTATAATATATTAAAGAAACTTCACAACATGCACCTAACTACAAAGAATTGCTCGTAGCACACAATACTTGAATCACCTTACAGCTTGTGTCAAGACTGGAATAGCACAATAACTTCCCATTCTTTGCATTTAAAAATTATACTGTGCCTTGTCTCCTAAAAGCACTGATTACCATTACAAATTCTCACACCTCTTTCTTTTCAAAGAAGTTTTAGTAAGAAGCTGAAGAGTGTACATTTATCTATCTACTCTATGCAAGCAAATAAATAAACTTGCACAGAATATAAATACAGTCACATATATTTAGAAACCAAACATTAAATATACAAACCTTGGAGGGAAAAAATGGACATTGTTCTTAATGACATAGGGACTGTTTAGAATGGGGAATAATTTCAAGTATTTATTCTTCAAATAATTTTCCCGCAAAAAAAGTTAGATACAGAATTCTTCACGTCTCCACGCAATACAGATATCCATCCACAAACTGATATATTATCAGTTGGCCATATATTTACTAGGGAGGGTGCAAGGGAACAGAGTTTGAATTTGTGTTACTGAGCTTGTGTCTCTTACCTTTTCATTTTGCAAAAGACCACATTCTCTATAAACAAAAGAATATGTTGACAGTTTTAGGCAGGAAGATAGGAGTTTTCATGAATAAAGTTGCCTAACCTCCATGCTGAAAGTCATGTTTAACCAGTAAAGTTAGCCTTAATTAATTTTGTCAGTTAACATTAAATATCTCAATAAATGTATTTGAAATTCATGCATATAAAAATAATAGTCATGCAACATTAGTTTCATGCAAAAGATAATCTATAAGCAGACCTTTCCACATTAAATAATTTGGGAATCAAAAGTTGTTTTTATCTCAGAAATGAAGCAACAGACCATAAAGACATGTCAGCCCTTACCTTTAAAATATCCACCATAAATAGATTCACCTCCTTTTCCATTACCTATGTTGTAAAAGCATGTGTTAAACCTTATCACAAGATTAAGTTTATAAAGTAAACAGTTTTTTAATAGTAACAAAAGATATTATTTACACACAATACGAACGAAAGGGATACACTCAAGTTTTAAAAAGCCAACACTGAGATTTTATACAAAAGTTTTACAATGTCTAACATGAACAGTTTCTTTTAATTTCATGAAATATATTTGTTTGGCTTTAAATATTGCCCTAAAGAATCTGCAACCCAGACCTTTGCACCAGTGATGTAGTTCACAATCCAGTAAAGCTTGCCCTGGGGAAGAGAGAGACTGGAAAAACAAGCTAGGCTCCAAAGGCTTCTCCTTTCCCTTCGTAAATATTGGCCTCCGAACAGAAAGAAACAGGAAAAAGTAGCAGCAGGTATCAAAGAGAGCTAACAAACAAGGTTGACAGTTTTCCCTGCTGTGAAATTCCAGCTGTGGCTCAGATGCCATGGAAGTGAAAAAGTAGCTACTTCTTCCAAAACTATTCTCTCTATAGCTGTCCCCTGGCTTCTTCCTTGGTACAACATACCTGGGGAGAGCCTTTTACCAGTTGAGAGAGTTCAATCTGCAATGCCAGTAAATATTACTGCAGGGGTAAAGAAAAATCCACCTTGGGGAGGGCAAACATTTTAGGGAAGAGATGAGAGAGGGACACTAAGTTGTGTGTGCATTGGAGGAAAAGAAGTAGAGTAAGTCCTTGATGCTTTGACTTTTCATTTTCAATGCATTTATTACTATTGTATTTATTCACAGTTACATCCCTGTAATACAATGTTGTACCAGCACAAAAGAATCAGAGTTAGCATTACTAGTATTGCCCACACTGAGCAAAATGCAAAGAAAAAGATTTACTTTTAATCAGATTTAAGTTTTTTTTTAAAATGATAGTGTTAGCAACCCAGGCAAGGAAATCTGTGTTTTAAAACTATATATTTTAACATCTATGAAGAACATTGTGGAACCTCAATATCAGAAAATACCTAAATGGATTCTTATGGTATTGCACAGACTCCACAATACACGCAATTCTAAATTAATCATACTAATAGCATATAAGAATGAAAAATAATGTAATATTTTACTTTAATATCTACAAAACGTAGAAACGTTTAAGGAATTTCTTAGCAATTTTAAATTTTGTAAACAAGGAGTCCTGTGACACCTTAAAAACTAACACATTTATTTCAAAAGCTTATGCCCAAATAAATGTGCTACTCTCTAACTGTACGTACACAGCAGCATTATTTCAGAATAACTGACGTTATTCCAAAATAACAGAGCGCGTCTACATTACAAGCCTTTATTTTGAAATAATATCAAGCTGGGGGATGTCTTGTTCCAACTCCTGTAACCCTCGTTTTATGAAGAGTAAGGGAAGTTGAAGGAAGAGTGTTCTTCCTTTGATGTCCTGCTGTGTAGACCTAAAGCAGAGCGAAGTTATTTCAACTTAAGCTACGCAATTGATGTAGCTGAAGTTGCGCACTTAATTCGACTTTAGCCCTGGTGCACAGACATACACTAAGGTGCCACAGGACTCCTCGTTGTTTTTGCTGAATAGACCAACACGGCTACCCTTCTGAAAATGCAATTAAATCTCTTCGCACAGAGAGTGAAATAATGTTGTGTTTTACCTTCACTGAAGTCTCCACCCTGAATCATGAAGTTTTTAACCACACGATGGAAAGTAGAGCCTTTGTAACACAGCTTTTTTCCAGTTGTTTTTCCAATTCCTTTTTCACCTGATAAAAGGAAATGTAAAAAAATAACTACAAATGTATTTGCTAAAACAGTCAAACTACTGCCCAAACTGCTAAGCAAAATTTTTTTTTCTTGTATATTGGGAACATAACATAAGAGAATCTGTTGTATAAACTATATATATATATATATACACACACACACACACTTATCCAGTTATTTTCACTACCCACCCCCCACCAACAGATTTGTACAAGACATCCCCCATCCTCCAGTATACACTAAGAAACAATACTCTGCTTCAAATAGTTTCTCCCTTTCGCCCATAAAAGAGCTAGTTATCTGCTTGGCTATCTACTGACGTATGAAACAAAATACAGGACTATGTAGCACTTTAAAGACTAACAAGATGGTTTATTAGATGATGAGCTTTCGTGGGCCAGACCCACTTCCTCAGATCAAATAGTGTAAGAAAATAGTCACAACCATATATACCAAAGGATACAATTAAAAAAAATGAACACATATGAAAAGGACAAATCACATTTCAGAACAGAAGGGGGATGCGGGGGTAGGAAGGGGAGGTAAATGTCTGTGAGCTAACGATATTAGAGGTGATAATTGGGGAGGCTATCTTTGTAATGGGTAAGATAGCCAGTCTTTGCTGAGACCCACGCGTAGAGTGGCATGCGTAGAGTGGCGAATTTTAGCATGAATGACAGTTCAGAGGATTCCCTTTCAAGTGCAGATTTAAAAGGCTTCTGAAGCAGGATGCAGGTAATTAAGTCGTTGAGACAGTGTCCTTTCTGGTTGAAATGGCAAGAAACTGTTTTTTCTTTGTGATCCTGTCTAATATCTGTTTTGTGGGCATTGATCCTTTGCCGAAGTGTCTGAGACATTTGTCCAACGTACAAAGCAGACGGACACTTTTGGCACATGATAGCATAAATTATATTTCTGGATGTGCAGGAATATGTATTCTTGATCTTATAACTCACTTGGTTAGGTCTAATAATGGTATCAGCAGAGTGAATATGTGGACAAAGCTGGCAATGGGGTTTGTTGCAAGGGAAGGTACCAGGGCTGGTATTAGTGTGGTATGTCCTGTGGTGGTTGGTAAGAACCATCTTGAGGTTAGGTGGTTGTCTATAGGAGACTATGGGTCTGTCTCCCAGAGCCTCTTGGAGTTTAGTATCCTGTTCCAGTATAGGCTGTAGTTTATTGATAATGTGTTGGACAGGTTTAAGTTGGGAGCTGTAGGTGATGACAAGTGGTGTTCTATTGTTGGTTTTCTTGGGTCTGTCTTGAAGTAGATGGTTTCTAGGTATTCATCTGGCTCTTTCAATTTGCTTTTTTATTTCTCCGGGTGGGTAGTTGAGGTTTATAAATGCTTGGTAGAGATCCTGAAGTTTCTAGTCTCTGTCTGTGGGATTAGAGCAGATGCGGTTGTATCGAAGGGCTTGGCTATAGATGATGGATCGTATGGTGTGTGCTGGATGGGAGCTGGAAGCATGTAGGTAACTGTATGAGTCAGTGGGTTTTCTGTAGAGGGTGGTGTCTAATATTCCATTGTTGATTTGTACGTTGGTGTCCAGGAAATGGATCTCTCTGGTAGAATGGTCCAGGCTGAGGTTGATGGTGGGGTGTAGGTTGTTGAAATCTCTGTGGAATGTCTCCAGTGTCTCTTGGCCATGCGTCCAGATCATAAAGATGTCATCGATGTTGCGTAAGTAGAGAAGCGGTAAAAGGGGACGGGAGTTGAGGAAACGTTGTTCTAGGTCAGCCATAAAGATATTAGCATACTGTGGGGCCATACTGACGTATGGACATTTGTGCAAAGGCATCCACAGGTATATAATCATGCTGAAATTAACTAGACTGCACAGGCACAATGGTTTATAGAAGTAAATTTCTTTCAGGAAATTGGGCTGGTTTAAGAACATTAAATATTACATTCTTTCCATTCTGTTTTCTATTCTAAAATATTTCTACAGAATGTAAAATTATTTCAGGTGTCTTTAACTGAAACAGAGATTCAATTCATAAACATAATATATTTAAAAGTTCCACCTAAATTTGCATCATTTTAAAGTTATAATAAAAGATAAATTCTGTCATCTAGTAAGCTATCTGTTTCTTAAATCCAGAATTAAAGGCCAGTTCCTTTAAAAATGGGACACTCACAACTAAAATCTAAAAAAGCAGTCACATAGCACTTTAAAGACTAACAAGATAGTTTATTAGGTGATGAGCTTTCATGGGGCAGACCCACTTCTTCAGATCATATTCTGAAAGCAAATTGGCATGACCATTATAACAGAGGGATATAATAAAAAAAATGTAGCTGATTTGTCAGTTGTACTTTTTTCATTGTATCCCTCTGTTATATAATGATCATGCTAATTCGCTTTCAGAATATGATCTGAAGAAGTGGGTCTACCCCACGAAAGCTCATCACCTAATAAACTATCTTGTTAGTCTTTAAAGTGCTATGTGACTGCTTTTTTTGTTTTACCAAAATCAGACTAACATGGCTACCTCTCTGTAACTAAAATCTAATTAAATGTAATAAATATGCAAAAAGAATACAGGCAGTCCCCGGGTTACGTACAAGATAGGGACTGTAGGTTTGTTCTTAAGTTGAATCTGTATGTAAGTCGGAACTGGCATCCAGATTCAGCCGCTGCTGAAACTGACCAGCGGCTGACTACAGGAAGCCTGAGGCAGAGTTGCTCTCCTCCAGGCTTCCTGGAATCAGCCGCTGATCAGTTTCAACAGGCTGAATCTGGACACCAGTTCTTACATACAGATTCAACTTAAGAACCCCAGACGTCCCCAAGTCAGCGGCTGCTGAAACTGATCAGCGGCTGATTCCAGGAAGCCCGGGGCAGAGCAACTCTGCCTCGGGCTTCCTGTAGTCAGCGCTGGTCAGTTTCAGCAGCCGCTGACTTGGGGACGCCTGGGGCAGAGCAGCTTGGGTGCTGCTGGGTTGCTCCAGCAGCGCCGCTCCTCGGCGCTACTGGACCAACCCAGCAGCACCCAAGCTGCTCTGCCCCAGGCGTCCTGATTCAGCCGCTGCTGAAACTGACCAGCAGCGGCTGAATCAGGACGCCTGGGGCAGAGCAGCTGGGGTGCTGCCGGGTTGGTCCAGTAGCGCCCAGAGCGGCGCTACGGGACCAACTGGCAGCACCCCAGCTGCTGTACCACAGGCGTACGGAGCAAAGCCGCGGAGCATGGGGGCAGTGGGACAGCCCAGACGCGCCGCGGCTGTCCCGCTGCCGGCGTGTTCCGCGGCTTTACTCTCCGTCTCCCTTGTCTGCTGGAGACCAACAGAGCAGGGAGACGGGGAGCAAAGCGGAGCAAAGCCGCGGAGCACGCCGGCAGCGGGACAACCGCGGCGCGTCTGGGCTGTCCACTGCCCGCGTGCTCCGCGGCTTTGCTCCGCGTCTCCCTGGTCTGTTGGTCTTCAGCAGACCAGGGAGACGGGGAGCAAAGCCGTGGAGCACACGGGCAGCGGACAGCCCAAATGCGCCGCGGCTGTCCCGCTGCTGGCATCCTCAGAGGCTTTGCTTCCCGTCTCCCTGGTCTGCTGGTCTCCAGCAGACCAGGGAGATGGGCAGCAAACCCCGTTAGTAACTGCAGATCCGACATAAGTCGGATCCGTGTAACTCGGGGACTGCCTGTACAAGTTAAAAATAAAGAACATTACAAAATTCTTTCATATTTGGGAACAAATGAGCAATCCAAAGATTTATAATTTGAAGAAAATGACCTACTTTGTCATTGTCAAAGTTAGGGATGTGAAAATGTAACCATGTACATGGTTAACTGATGAGCCTGGGTTCATCGATTAACCTTCACAGTTACGCACAGGTTACCAGTATGCACGGTAAGCCAGCTTGAAAGTAACCGCCCACTGCGTACTGGCTCCAGGGGAGCCACCTGTCCCTCTCCCCGTGCTGCTGCCTCTATATAAGAGGCAAGAGCACAAGGAAGGGGGGTGGAAGCCATTACATGTAGGGAGACAGCTTCCCTCCCCACACTGCTGAAAAATTCTTAATTAAATTCTTAAGCTTTTCTTTTCAGTGAAGAAAGCCCACCCTCTTTGAATTCCCATTTTTGGAGAAAAACTCAAGTGAGGTATTTGAAAGAAAAAGAAAAAAACCAACCCACGGGTAAAAAAGCAAAACAAGAAAAGGTGAATATACTTTACAAGCCTGAATATACTTTTTAATAAACTCATCAAAGCATCTGGGTCAACCTCATGTCAAGCTTATCACAAAATCCTCCTGGACTCCTAGGTTCTTTCTTTTAGGAGTTAATGGCATTGGAGGGGGATGTGGAAAGATATCTACAAGAAGCTCATGCAGCTCTGCTAGTCTTGACATATATTGATTAGTGATATCTTACAATCTGAATACTTATTAAAGCCTAGAAGGAGATAAAATAAATAATGGATGTGATACTAACTTGTACTGATGGCTTACTGAGCAAATCTGAAGCAAAGAAATGAAGCTGGAGGTCACAAGGTGTCAACCATAAGAGGTACTTGAGATTCAGTGCTAAACTGGGGCCAAAAGGGGTAGAGAAATCTCAGCACTATGTCAGTACACTTCCTTAAGGAGGAAACAGTAGATGCATCAATGCCCTAAGTTTACAGGAGAAACAGATTTGCAATGCAAGATAGCCAAATAAAGATGAGGAAAAAGGAATGGAGCACTAGATTCTTTGAAAATGCAGACAGCTTAGGTTACGGCAGAGACAATGCACCCAAAACAATAATTTTAAAAGACTGACCCAGGATGATAGCAACACTGAACACTGCTGCAGGCAGGAACTATCTGCAAAAAGACGATCATTCCCAGAAAGTTCAAAACAGCCTTTCTGAAAGGCAGTGTAGGCAAAGATGCTACTAAAGGTAGTTCAAGCAATTATTGTTGTATTTGGCCTCTGCTGTAAAATGGTGCCTCCTCCCATCACCCTGCCAAACCACAACAGAGCAGGGGAAAATCTCCTTTTGGGGGTACAAGGACCCATGGGAAAGAAAAATGTAGAATGAATCCAGCTAGAATCTGAAGCCGGAATAGCAGCTGTGGAAAGCAAGGCTCCATGGATTCTGACATCATACAACCTCTTTCTGAACATCTTCTTCCTGTGCAGATTCCCTGCTTGCTCCAGGTCACTCTCAACTGCTTTCCTCATAGTCTCCAATCCCAAATCCCTTCCTAAAATAATCGCACAAAGAATTTAAACACCAACACACAACAAAAAAATTGCAAAAGGAATATGATGGTGGTAGCCATCATATTGCTCACTCTGACTGTATATTTTATACCTTTTCAGCTTACTCTTTATCGGTCTTGTTTGTTCTTACTATAAGAAATTCAAGGCAGGGACTGTCCCTTATTCTATGTTTGTACAGTGTCTAGTATAATGGGCATCTATTCTCAGTTGATCCCAATGAACTACCATAATAAACATTCTTAATAATAATAATAATAATAATAATAATAATGATGATGATAGGAACTGAAGGGAGGAATAAATGGGGCAACACTATGGCTGGCTCCAAAAATTAAAGCTTTAAAGCTATCAGCTCTGAACCGTAATTTAAATATTTAGCCATTTACTTTTAAGGGCCATGTTCTATTTCCCCACCATTTTTGGACAGACAATTTTGACCCTCCCGCAAAGCATTTAGCACTTCTAGATAACGAGCTTTTCTGGAGAAAGTTCTAACCTCTAATATTAATAATGCTGGAATTTCTCTGTTGAAGCAGCATGCATAGATGTCTCTCTGAGGGAAAAAACCTGGTCAACAAAGCAGGTGTGCATGGTTAAGGTTCAACTCCATACTCAGGGCACATCTACACAGCAGGGCTAAACTTGAAATAAGCTACGCAACTTGAGCTATACTAATTGCGTAGCTTAAGTTGAAATAGCTTATTTCGACTTTTGGCGCTGTCTACACTGCAGTTATTTTGAAACAGAGCACTCTTGCCCGGACTTCCCTGACTCCTCATGAAAGGAGGTTTACAGAAGTCGGAATAAGACACCTGTTATTTCAAATTTATTTCAAAATAACGGGTTTGCTGTGTAGACTCACATTACGTTATTTCAGAATAACTGATGTTATTCCGAAGTAATGGTGCTGTGTAAACATGGCCTCAGAAATGAATATGTTTAATGGAAGCAAGCAAGTCTTCAAAAAGGCACTATTTCTAGTTAACTAACTAGCTGGCTATTTAAATCCAAAACGAAAAAGAAAGGCAACTGAATTCTAATATGTGAATGAAAAAGTGACTAGTTGACACACTAGTCAACTATTTGAGGCAGCAAGGGGCAGGGGCCAATCAGAGGCAGAGGTGCTGGGGGATTCCCCCCCAGCTCACCTCCGTGGGAGGGGGCAGGGGCACAGTGGCAGCATCTCACCTTTGAAATGTACAGTCCTCACTGGGGCTCTTGTACATTTAAAAGTGGAAGAGCCACACAGAGCTGAGGGCCAAGCAGGGGACTCTTGCTACATTTCAAAGCGGAAGCACCCTTATCAACTAATCAAACTAATTAGTTGATTCATCTAATTTTAACATCTCTAGCAGGAAGCAGCATGGACTGCAGGACATCTGGTCACCACTTCCTGCAGCTCTCATTGGCCAGTAACAGAGAACCATGGCCACTGGGAACTGCGATGAGCCATTCCTGCAGGCGGACAACGTAAACAAAATGCCTAGCAGCTCCCTCCCCCCAACAGATTATCCTCCTAGGTCACATGTCAAAGGTTGCCAACCTCTGAAATATACTGTGTGTCTGATTTTCTTTTCACAGCAATGGAAACTGAGCTTTTGTTGACTTTGGTTTATGCCCAGTGATGCCTAGAACGCTCCCTAACATTTCAAAATGTATCTGATGTGCAGCACCACAACCCTTCAGGCTATGTTACTGTTAAGGAGTCAGAAGAACTGTATGTTACAGGCAGATGGTGGGAGGGGCAGGAATTGTCTCAATCTCTGAACCTATATTTCCTACCCTTAATTCTTCTAGATCACCACTCATATGAGAAACACAAAGCACTGTACAGGGCTGAAGAAATACACCTTCCTGCCCCATTGGGCCAAGAGAAGAGAAAGGAAATTAAGTTTCACTAAGATCAGTTACTGACACCTTGATACCCTGCTGCTCCCCCCGTGCCTCCACTATCCAGACTTGCAGCCTCCATGTTGTCTTTTTCTCTCACACACATTCCCACCCAAACATCCTGTCTGCTAATGAATCTTCTTGGTTCTCCATCACAAACACAACCGCAAACAAATCCCATCAGTTCCGCACTGTGCTTATGTAGGACAAACTATATACCCAATTAAAAAAAGCAGTCCATTAAGCTGCTGCCAGTGATGTGTGTACACAGAAGCAGGGACTGAAAGAAATTTCTATCTGCTGCACCATATGGGCATTCTATGGGCCTGACCAGTGGAAATCAGACTCTTGTTAAGGTTAGGGAAAATTGTAAGAGTTCTGCCCATTGATGGCTACAATGTTCCTTGCAATTTTAGAACGCTCAAAAGTCATCACATTAAATACACAAAGAAGGACATGCCCTAGAGCTGAGTGCAGGGTCTCAGTTTACTTAGTCAATAAGCCATACAGATACGTATAATGTTAGTGAAAAAAAAAAGATTATAGTTCCTTTATGTTAAAACTCTGACTTAAAATCTTCTTAGGAGGTTTAATGTATTCAAGTATATGAACCCCCCCGGGTGTATTTTGCAAGTAGGATGAGATCTCAGAATACACCTTTTGTCAGTTGCTCCACTGTGATGGGGTGGACAAAGCCCGACCTCCCCAATGGAGGCCTTTCAGCACCCTGGCAAGCAGCAGGAGCAGTGGAGAGGTTCTCAGAGCAGGGCAGAGGGATATCCTTCACTGCAGCCAATCAGGATGTGGCAGGCTACTATACAAGAAGCTGCTCGCTAAAACCTGTCAGTTCCTTCCTGGAGCTGACTGGGAACCTCTGGGCTGACTGGGAACACCAGAACCTTGGTCAGCTGAGTGGGAGCTGGGCCCTCATAACTAAGTGGAGCTAGACCTGTGGCTAAAGGCTAGCCAGCAACAATTCTGAGGAACCCCAGGCAAGGGGAACTGTGCAACAAGGCCCTAGAGAAGGGCTGGATGAAATGGCATCCCAGGGAAGTGGCTCAGGGACATGACCATAATTACAGACTTTGAAACTTGGCAGGTAACTGCTACGTATAGGGTCCCTGGCCCAGGACCCAGAGAAGTGGGCGGGCCTGCATCCCCCCCAACCCTCTGCAAACCACACCTGAGTGAGGGGGGTAAAAGAGGAGGCCTGACCCTCAGCCACATGCTGGACTTTGGCTCACCCTCAAAAACTGAAACAGGAGTACAGGCAGTCTCAGTTGAAACAGCAATGAATTACCGAATACGAGTACAGGGTGAACCTCAGAAATCCAGGACACTCTGGTCCGGCAGGATAACCGATGTTGCTGGACTACAGAGCTCCAGAGCCTGGGAATGCAAGCTGGACAGGAGTCCAATGGTGGGGAGCCCCACCATTGTGACTGGTGTGCCCCATCGTGGGGAGGCCCAGCTAGGTGTGGTACAGCAGGGCAGCCATGGAGCCCCAACTGGGTGAGACAAAAGCAGGGCAGCTGCAGAGCCCGGTTCCTGGAAATTCCCAACTAGGTGAGACAGAAGCAGGGCTGCTGTGGCTGGGAAGCTCCGTCCCCGGAGAGCCCGCCAGCTGGCAGAAGCAGGCCAGAGCCTAGCCCAAGCCCGGCAGCAGCAGGGGTTGAGCAGAGCCAGCTGGAGGGAAGGGTAGTGTCCTGGGAGACTGGTTGCAGGGGAGCACCCCGATCCGGCAAATTCTCTAATTCAGGATGGGTCAGGCCCCAAGAGTGAAGGATCAGGGAGGTCCAACCTGCTGCCACCCCCCAACAACATAAATGTGTTTAAGTACTACATTGCTAGCTATCTGGTCTCCATTTTCATCTGTCAAATTCATGCATAATTTTCTTATATTCCTCATTCTCTTGTATCAAACTCATAATATCTTTTATTCCTATAACAAGAATCAGGCAATAACCCACCTGTAATCCCCCCGAACAGTCTAGTATCCTGAATTTCCTTGAAATTTTTAAAAACACACTTGTTCCACAAAACCTACCAGTGATAACATCTACTCATCACGGTCTGTTCTTTGTATTTATCTGTGAAGTCTTACAATTTTTGAGGCTGAAATTATGTTCTTTGTTCATAGTATTCTGCACATTAACCAGTAACAAACCAATTACAGGTGCTCTAGTTAATACTAAGAAACAACTATGATAAGTAACAATACATTATTGATAATAAATGGGGGGAAATTACTTACCTGAACATAAGCAAAGGAAGTTTTTGCAAGTCTTTGGACATACATCTGAGAACAGTTGAAACATAATTCGACCAACTAAAAGAAAAATGAAAATATGTGGTTCAGAATTTTCAGTTTGCCAATATTTTGTTGGACTAAACAAGTAGGCATTTTTATTTACCAATTCAATGAAAGTATATTTTAAAAAGTACATTGAGAACTGAGCAAGTTCTGAAAATTGTATTATTATACTAACTGGCTGGAAAGCGATAGTGTAACAGTTTATCTGAAATTAAAATTAAATAACATCACCATATCGTATGAAAAATTCAAATATCTTAATATTTAGACCAGGACTGGGCAAAATAGAGTCCACTAAGCCACCATATCCAGCCCGCGGACTAGAGATGGTAAGGACTACAGGCAGTCCCCGGGTTACGTACAAGATAGGGACTGTAGGTTTGTTCTTAAGTTGAATTTGTATGTAAGTCGGAACTGGTACTTATTGTAGGGGAAACTCTAGCCAAACATTTATCCAGAGCTCAGTTTTATTCTCCCACACCTCACTTCCCTCAGTCCTTTATTCTCAAGCTGAGGTGTTTGCTGAGAAAAGCTGCTCCGCGTCTCCCTAGTCTGCTGGGGGGGCGCTAGCTTCGCGTCTTCCTGGTCTGCTGGGGGGAAAGCAGCTAGTGCGGGGTTGCCTCACCCCGTTTGTAAGTAGGGATCCGATGTAAGTCGGATCCATGTAACCCGGGGACTGCCTGTATTCGACTATCTGATAAGCAAATGCTTATTGGATAGTCAACAGGATAATTGACAAGTCACTTCCCTCCCCGCCCCTGCCACCTTGCTGCCTCTATCAGACAGAGGCAGCAAGATGAAGGGGGAAGACGACGGGGGTACTTCAAAGCGGCAGCACCGCATGGAGCCCAGGGTCAGTTGCTCCGTGTGGCGCTGCTTCTTTGAATGCCGTGGGGAGCCTGGCATCAAGTCAGCAGAGACTCCCCAGCTGACCCCGGGCTCCGTGTGGCTCAGCTGCTTTGAAATACCAGGGCAGCATTTCAAAGGGGTAGCACCGCCCTATCAACTAATCGAATGGTCAATTACATGATTAGTAATTACACAGTTACTATTTGATTAGTCAATTACACGATTCTTAACATCCTTATCACAGAAACAGTGGGGAGCCTCAGGCAGACTCCCTTCTTGCCCAGCCCCTCCCACACAACACTCAGAAAAACAGCTGCTGGGCCATTTCCCTTTCACAGCTGTGAGCCTGGGAGAAGGAGGAGAGGCTTCATGTGATGTCCCTGCCCCTAGCACAATCCCATTGGCCAGGTTCTGGCCAATGGGAGCTGCCTGTTTGAAGAACAGGCTGTATGCGAAGCACCACTCCCACCTCCCCTCTGGCTCTTATTCACAAATGCACATGGCCCCTGCAGCCTGTGAAGGGGTGGGGCACTCAGGGAGGCTGCCCAATAAACGTGTTGGGTTGCTGGCTGGGAGTTACATAGGTAAAGTCTTCCAGTCAGAGCCTGCCCTCTGGAACCTAAGTTCCTCCCCGCAACACTCTTCCCCCTCCTCCCCCACTCCTGGCCCCCTACCTCATGTAATCTAAACTCCCCTCCCCTCCAAAACTCTCTCAGATCCTGCACCCCAATCGCCTTCCCAAGGTCACAACCCAAACCCCTGTACCTCAATCCCTTTCACAGAATCACAGAATACTAGAATCAGAGGGGTAGCCGTGTTAGTTTGAATCTGCAAAAACGGCGAGGAGTCCTGTGGCACCTTATAGACTAACTGAAGTGTAGGAGCATAAGCTTTCGTGGGCAAAGACCCACTTTGTCAGATGCATGTAGTTGAAATTTCCAGAGGCAGGTATAAATATGCAGGCCTGACTCAGGCTGGAGATGACGAGGTGATCCAATCAAGGAGGATGAGGCCCACTTCTAGTAGCTGATCTGGAGGTGTGAATTCCAAGAGAGCAGAAGCTGCTTTTGTAGTTAGCAAGCCATTCACAGTCTTTATTTAATCCAGAGTTGATTGTGTCAAACTTGAAGATGAACTGTAGCTCAGCAGTTTCTCTTTGAAGTCTGGTCCTGAAGTTTTTTTGCTGCAGGATGGCTACCTTGAGATCTGCAATTGTGTGTCCAGGAAGATTGAAGTGTTCCCCTACAGGTTTTTGTACGTTGACATTCCTGATATCTGATTTGTGTCCATTGATTCTTTTACGTAGGGACTGTCCAGTTTGGCCGATGTATATAGCAGTGGGGCATTGTTAGCACATGATGGCATATATTACGTTAGTGGATGTGCAGGAGAATGTACCAGTGACAGTATGGCTGATCTGGTTAGGTCCTGTGATGGTGTTGCTGGTGTATATATGTGGGCAGAGTTGGCACCGAGGTTTGTTGCAAGGAAACCCTGTCTAGTGTGGTCTGAGCTTCCAGATCCAGCATGAGCCGGAACTGAGCCAGGCTGCCTGCCCGCCCAGCTTCTAATACACTTTAAATGCAGTTCCCAGTGGGGGTAGGCCCCAGACCTGGCACAAGACGGGACTGAGCAGAGCTGCTGGCCAGCCTGCTAAAAAATTTACTGGTGGGAGGAAGGAGAGGAGGGAAATGCATGGAGTCTATAGCATTAACCTATATGTTTTTGCTTATCGGTTAATCAAGTACACTATTACATCTCTACCCCACACACCTTGCTATTGACTCTGGCCACTAGGCCATGTTGCCGTGATAAAGATCAATATACTATTGGCATTAGGTAACACTACTCTGGTAAAGTGGGCTATGCTATTGACTCCAGTTTTCAGGCTATGCTATCTCAGTAACCGGGGCTGTGATCGGGCCCTCTCAGAGAATGACAGAGGCCCTAGCCCCAGAACCCCGACTTCTCACCCACAGCGTCATATTAAAACCAAAAGAATATATGAAAATGAACACTTAAGACATTTATTTAACAACAATTAAGTTATTATACGAATAGCATGTATATTAAAAAAGTAACTTTGTGAGTTTCCACTGCAAGTAAAACTCTTCATTTTAGGAATGCTTTTCTGGCTTTGTTTTGTGCAAAATCTAATTTACATGCATCATCACTGTTAATGTTAAGCATTGTGAGACCATTCAATGCTCTTCTCTCATTGTAGAACAATGATAGTTCTTTATTTAACACATTGAATATGCATTCACCTGAAGCCATTGATGCAGGGAGACTGACAAAAATATGTAATGCAATTGTGCTTAAGAAATACAATCAACAGACCAAGATCAAATATTTATTGAAGCAGTTCTTTTGGCTTGCAGTCTGATTTAAAGTTGGTGGAATGTGTCCTCCAGATCAGCTACTAGAAGTGGGCCTCATTCTCCCTGATTGGATCCATCTCGTCATCTCTAGCCTGATTCTGGCCTGCATATTTATACCTGGCTCTGGAAATTTCCACTACATGCATCTGATGAAGTGGGTCTTTGCCCACGAAAGCTTATGCTCCAACACTTCGGTTAGTCTATAAGGTGCCACAGGACTCCTCGCTGCTTTTGCAGATTCAGACTAACACGACTACCCTTCTGATACTATAACTGCAAAGTGTATATTAAATGGAAACAACTTGGAAGAAAAATATCAAAATTTAAGGCCCCTTATCTCCAGAGGCCTGTGCCAAATGGCCCTCCTGGCCCTCCTTCTGATAGGGCCTGGTTGTAATAAGACCTTAAGTGTTGAGTCACACCACGTTAGCCCAACTGCAGTTTTGTAAAGTACTATTCTATACTATACTTATCAACCCCGCAACACACCTAGAGGCCTCAACTAGATCAGGGCCCAATTGCATGACCTGTTATTAGGGATGTTAGCTATCGTGTAATTGAACAAGTCACGTAACCGCATGAAATCTTAGCAGTTACATGACTATTTGGTAGTCCCCAGAGGCAGGGCCAGCAGCGGGGGAAAGGGGAAATGTGTGCAGTCAACATAAATTAACCGATAAGCCTAGGCTTATCGGTTAATTGTGAAGTTGTCTACACGATGACATCCCTACCTGTTATACAGATGTAAATTATAATATCCCAAAAAACTGAGTGCACCACCTGTCTAGCTGCTTTGAGATAGCTTTTCTCTTTATGCAAAGACAGCAGTGCAATTCCCATTAACAATAATGGAAGAATCATAGAAACATAGAAATGTAGGGCTGAAAGAAACCTCAAGAGATCATCTAGTTCAGTGTTTCTCAACAACTGGTCTGTAGAGGGTGCTAGTCCATGGCAGACACCTTCCCAGTCCCTGAGATTTCCCTAACTGTGACTTTGTCTACACTTAAAATTTTCAAGTGCAGCCGTGGCAGCACATTAAACTGAAAATGCGGCAACGGTGTGAACACTGGGAGAGAGATCTCCCAGTACTCTACGTAAACCAATTCCACGAGGGGAGTAACTAACAGCGCTAGGAGCATGGCTCCCGGTGCTGTAGCCTGGTTTACACTGGCTTACAGCTCTATAACTTGCAGTGCTAGGAGGAGGGAGGTGGGAAGGGAGGTTCACTCCCTGAGCCAGAAAGGTACAGCACTATGAAGTGGCAGTATAGACTTAGCCACAGTTTAGGAGGGCAGCAAATTGGTCTCTGATACCAAAAATGCTGAGAAACACTGATCTATTCCATCTCCCTGCATTGACACACAGGCCAGTCACATGCATTCTTAAAATTAGTGCTGAGGAGTAGTAACTTATGGTGCCTCAAAATAGGACTTTACCTAGGCACACATTATTATGTTCAAAAGCACAGAAACAGTTTTTAAAAAGTTTTCATATTGTTTTGGTTATTCCAAGTAACCTGAAACTGCATTCTGTAAACCAAAGAGCTACAATCATTGTTTATGAACAATATAGTGAAATGGACAATTTGCAAAACAGAATTTGCTTGAGAGACTTATAGCTAGGATCCTACTAAATTCACAGTCCATTATGGTCAAATTCATGGCCACAAGATTTGAAACAGATACATGTCACATTTTCTGCTCTTTAAACCTGAAATTTCACAGTGTTGTAATTGTGGGGTCTCGACTCAAAAGGAAATGGGAGGGTTCACAAACCTGTTGTAGGAGGATAATGGGACAGCCATGAGGGATGTGAAAAATTAACAGGTTAAATGGTAAGACCACTCTACCCGGTGATGCTTACTGGTTTTGGCTAATCAGTGACCGTTGGGAGCTGGAGTAGTTCCCTGCCTGCCAGGGGCAGCTCCAGCCCCGCAGGGGGCCTGCCACAGACTGGGGGTGCTCTCATCTGGAGCAGCCTCTGTCTATGGTGGTCCCAGGTGCCCGACAGGCAGGGGCTGCTCCAGCATCCAGAGCAGCCTCTGTCCCCACAGGCAGCCCAGACACCACACAAGCAGGGCCTGCTCCCCCAGAGCAGCCTCTGTCCATGGGGAGCCTGGAAGCCCTGCAGGCAGGAGCTGCTCCGGCGGGAGCTGGGAGCAGGATCCCTGAGGGCTGGGGGCTGCTCCAGCCAGTCTGTAGGAGATCCCAGCATGGATCCTGCTTTAGTCAGTTAACCAGTTAAACCTTAGGTCAACCAAACGTTTAACCGGTTAACTGATTAACCGGGATTTTACATCCCTAATTGCCTCCCTCACTTCTGTGCTGCCTTCAGAGCTGGACTCTGTAGGCTGCAACCACAGAGCTTCCTGCAGTTGCAGGAGATTCCAAGAGGTAGAGGTGGGTCTGGTCTGGTCCACCCTCCCACTGCCAGAGCAATCTGCAGGGGAGGAACAGGCCCTGTCCTTTCCCTGCCCAGTCAGAAATATGAAGTCCCCTTTGACAGAGTGCTCCTAGGAATAAAGAGACATCAGATTTCATGGGGAAAGGCTTATTTCATGAGTTTTTCCCAACTGCGAAACTGGCAGGGACCCCACTTATAGCCTGTTAAATAAGAACCACAAAACCCAAATCATTGTTAAATGTTATACAGATCTTTTTGATAACCTACGAGTACCCTCTAGTGGTATAAAACTAATACTTCAACACTGACAGTAATAGCAGAAAAAGACTGGACTGCTCCAAGTTTGCCGAGAAGCTACTACAGAATTAGTTCTACTGTCCTGACATGAAAAAAGTCTCTTGAAATTTAGATTGAAATTATTCTATACATTGACATCTATGAATATTTTCAGGTAAATTCTATTATTATCTAAGAAAATCATGACATTTTAATTCTGATTCTCTAAAAGTACGTGTAATTGTTGGACTGTTTTCCAAATAACAGTTTGGAAAATTAGGAGATTTTCTGCCCTAAAGTGAGCACAAAGATTCATCCAGGATAGACTGGAATGCCCCACCTCCCTCCCCTCTTCCATCAGCAGTTAAAGAGACGAAGCAAGAAAAAAAGAAAAAAGGATGGCGCTCATACTTCAAACATATGGAGGGTAAGGGGGAGTCTGAAAAGTCTGTTAAAGTTTCCATGGCAGGACCAGAAGCTACTCCTGTACCTGATTAAGTATTTATTTTTAGTATTAATCATAGCTAGAATTAGGGATGTAACATCCTGTTTAATTCGTTAACTGGTTAAACAGTAAGTTTAACCAGTTAACTGATTAAATGGGGGCAGGCAGAAGCAACAGCTCTGTGCAAGGATGAAAGAGGCTGCTGCTTCTGGCTAGGAGTCAGCAGCCCCACATGGATGCCCAGTGGGGTTAGAGTGGCCCTCTGCCTGTGGCGGGCTGCTCCCTGGATTACCCATTAGCATCCCTAGCTGGAATATATCTAGCAATTTTTATTACAATTTAGTTAAACTATTTGTGCTTAGTTAAGAACACTGTAAAAGTTGTATTATATATAACATTTAATGGTTAAAAAGCTTCAGAGGTATAGATGAGTTAGTCTGTAATAGGAAAAATTTAAAAAACAACAAACAGCCTAGTAGCACCTTAAAGACTAACAAAACATGTAGAGCTTTTGTGGGCAAAACACACTCCTTCAGAGAACCGTCTCTCTCTCACCAGTACGTGTAAGCTGGCCCCCAGCAGGCACCATCTCTTGTTGCCGAGTCTGTCCTTATAATGCAGAGCCCGCAATCTATATAACCACTAGGGTTTTTAACAGTTACACATTTACTTTAACTGTTTTTTACGTCCCTAGCTAACACAACGTACAGTGACAATTAAAAAAGCTCTCCTACACATCAGTCATACAACTACGCACACTGCTTAATCTAGATACAGCCGCTCCTCGAGTTGCGAAAGGTCGAGTTATGACTGTTCACACTTACGTTCAAAGCTCCCATGGAGCGGTCATAAAGGCGGTCCCCGAATTACGAACGTGACCCGCGCTTACGTGTAACTCAATGGGGTCCGAGTTACAAACGGATCGAGTTACGGCCAAGTGTTTGGTTTGTAACTCGGAGAGAGGCTGTATCTACCTTACTCTGATTATGCAAAACCTCATAATGCACAATCTAGGGATCCATCAGGGAGAAGAATCCTGAGCACTTATCTGTTTGCTAAGAAATCATACAAGTTGCACAGGTTTTATCATCTGTCAATGTAAAAAAACCCAAACCCTCACCAACACAGAGAAAAAAGTAAGCCACACAAGCATCTGACAGCAACCTTTACTGATAAAGCATAAATACACAATTATTGGTATTAATCTAACAAGCAAAAATTGAATGTGAAATCTTTTCAACAGCTAATAAACTTAACTTTTATCTTTCTCTCTCCCTGGGACATGAAGGAACCCATTTTTAAACCTAGAGTCCACAGCCACATATAAAGGTGCTCTCTCTCACACAGTAGGAAAGAAAAAAAAAATATATAGTGTCTTCAATTTTCCTAAGCCTGTCTATCTTCTCTCTCTCTCAAGTGCTCCCTCCTTACTTCTGACTGAATTGACACCCTGACAATTTCTCTAATTTATCTTCCTGTTATAAAGATTAGATCATACAACTGGAGAACAGAAAACATATCACATGACTTGATGACTAACCATACAACTTGAATAGCAAATTCTGGATACTGAAAGATTTACTATGGACAAGGGATGTTAGAAAGTAGTTATTTCAATAATCGTGTAACCACTACATTTCGTACCAGTTACAGTTAGTCAATGCCCTCGGGGGCAGGGCAGGAAGCCAGTGTACTCCCAGCTTCACTCCCGGGAAGCTCTTGCTACACCATGCTACTTCCTCTGTATCAGAGACAGCGTCATGGGGTGGCAGACAGGAGTTGGTCTCTGCAGGGAGCCAGTTTAACGACCAGCTCCTCACACAGACCAGCTCCTGCCTACCATCTCTGTATCTCTTGTATCTCTATCAAGACCAGACCAGAAAGCCCGCCTGTATCAGAGGCAACAGTGCAGGATAGCAGCAGCCCCTGTCCGTGGGAGGGTGTCCTCCGTCCACAGGGAGCTTGGGCCCCCTGTGGACAGGCACAGCTGGTGGGCTCCCTGCACAGAGTGGCTCCCGCGTGCCGCCATGTGCTACCAACTCCGTATCAGAGACAGCAGCAAAGGGTGGCAGGCGGCTTCCCTGCATGCTCTTCATTGAAAACTTGGACCGGCAAGCTGTGACTGAGCCAACCTGCCTGTCAGAGTTTTAAATGCAGAACACACAGGGGGAAGGAATTGTTGACGATAACTGGGATTGTTAACTAATAAGCAATTGCTTATTGGTTAAATTCTTCATAGTGAACTCTCTCATCCAATCCGAGCTGCAAATCTCCCTGTTACCCACCTTTCAAAATCTTCTTGAGACAAACAGTGTACAAATTGAACCTCTCTAGTCCAGCAACGTATGTGGTCCGGCATGATTTTAGTTAGCCAGATGTCCACTTACCATGGGAGTGGCCAAGTTTCCCGTGGTCCCATAAAGTTTATTTATAGCGACCAGTCCAGGCTCTCAGTGTTCTGTGCTGGTATTTAGCTCTAATTGATCCTTAAATGTCTTCTAAGAACCCAGTAAACAGTGAAAGTGTTACAAATGCTGCTAGACAATATTGACCTGCTGTGGTTCAGCAAATTTTCTGGTTCAGCCTCACTCAGGTCCCAAGGGTGCCATACTAAAGAGGTTTAAACCTGCATAAGGAATATTACAGCATACTCCTCCTACCATTCATAAAGAGGCTCATAATAAAGTATAGGCTCCTAATGTCAAGATAGTGGTATAACCTTTGTTGCACTAAGAGTGTCGTAATGGCAGCCTGCCAGAAGCCTGAGACCACACACGATCTGAAGCTAAGTTTAAATATTTTAATAAAAGACATAGGCATGATTAGAACATATCCCTCAGTTTGAGATTCATGGGAATAAAAGGTTAACCAAAACAAAAAATGTAATTGCAATAAGTGAAAGAATGGCTACTTTTCCTTTTACACAATAAGTTATTCTATTAAGAGAATAGAATAGCTTCAAATCATTATTTGTTTAAAAAATTGCTCCATCTCCATCTAATCAGGCATTTGAGGGAAAAGCAACACTTCAATAGTTATTCTTTTCTTCTTTCTTAACCTGCATTCTCTGAAGCAACCTAAGGCACCACAAAAACATCTTCCTTCCACAGCTTTCTGCACTAACCCCATCGCCAATAAATGCTTCCCTCTTTTGTGCTGCCCACAAATATAAATGTGTTTGTGTTTTACCTGAAGGCAACTAAGGCCATCAGAAATTACTCTTTTTCAGAATAAACAGAATAAATTAGATGAGAGACTACAGTAATCAATCTTATTCTATCTCTAGCTTTTGCTTAAAACTCTGTTTAATTTGTTGCCTTCAGCTGCTATGTTCCTAACCACAATTTGCTTTTATGCTTCATCTCAAATCTCTATGGTCTTTCATGAAGCACTAACAGTGAGCCTGGCTCCACATATAAAACAGTGAAAGATACTGTGCTTGTCCCAAAAATTTATCAAATCAACCCACAAAGGAGACCTCCCTATTCCATCTCTTTCATACAATTCTACAATGAGGAAATGAATGAAAACACATGAGAGAGAGATTGAGAGAAAAGATCATTAATAAGGAAAGTTCACTAGATTTTAAGGGAGAGAGCAGGAGCGAGACAGAGCAAATAATAGCAACTACAGTATGTTTTCTGGAGGATGAAGGGATTATGGCCATAAGTATTAAGTCTGGGCTTATTCAGCTTCTCGGGGGAAAATAAATCAGGGGAAACATTGTTCAGCACTGCCATGTAAGTTATTAAAACTTGTGTGAGTGAGCATATAAAGAGAAAACCCCCACACACTCCTATCAAGCGCTTTATATTCCTTTGATATGTTTAAAAACACAATCTAAATACCATGTCAAATGGAACAAAAAACAGGACTATGTAGCATCCCCCTTCTGTTCTGAAATTTGATTTGTCCTTTTCATATGTGTTCATTTTTTTGATTGTATCCTTTGGTGTATATGGTTGTGCCGATTTTCTTCCACAATTTGATCTGAGGAAGTGGGGCTGGCCCATGAAAGCTCATCACCTAATAAACCATCTTGTTAGCCTTTAAAGTGCTACATAGTCCTGTTTTTTGTTTCAGCTAGACCAGACTAACATGGTCTAATAATAATAATATCTATTATTATTCTATGTCAAATGGAGTTATTCAACTATGCATGTGTTGGACTATTCAGGAAAATAGGTACAACAACTAATCTGGCCCTATAAATACATATTTTGCATTATTTAAAAAGTGTATTTTTCCAAGACATTTGCAAAAAAGTAAAAAGCATATCAAGAACAAATATACTACACTATTAATAGCTGTCTGCATTGCTGTCAAATGCAAAGTTCTCAAACATGCTTATATTTACAATTTATTTTGCAATAAGTGCAGAAAAAACATGCCAAACAAAAATAAAGAAAATATCAGAGAAAACTTATTCTGAGTAACTCAAATTTCAGGAACAAATTTCAGGATGCCTCTGACGAAGTGGGTCTTTTCCCATGAATGCTTATGCTCCAATAAATCTGTTAGTCTATAAGGTGCCACAGGACTTCTCGTTGTTTATGCAGATTCAGACTAACATGGCTACCCCTCTGATAAAATTTCAGGATGCACTGAAAAATACTAACCTCCAAATGATGCTAATAAAGGCCACCCACAGCACAAGACAAATACATGGATTAAAAGATTTCATTTCAAGATCCTGTAGCTAAAAAAAAAATAGGAGGTACCTATTTGTATAGGGACCTCCACCCTCATATACAGTAGTATATCATAAAGACCAAACTCTGTGGCAAAGAACTCCACGCAAACTCTCTCCCCACCGCACTGCCTTCCTGACCAATCAATACAGTATTCTTTATTTTTATTTTAAACTCAATTTTTGTTTTATATTACTCCCATTTCTTCAATTACTGCCAATATCCTGTCAATACTACTGACTTGTAATATATGTCAGGGGAAAGCTTAAGGTTTTGGATGTGAGGACGGATTGAGGCTTTGGGCACCCAAGAAAGCATATGTGTTATTATTATTGGTTTTAGTACCCAGGAGGCAACCAAAACTGAAAGGATGCTTCTCATCTTATCTTCCCTGTTTTTGTGACAGAAAGATCACTTTAAAATTTCTGTGCATATTTGTGAGTAGGGAGTGATGTCTTGCTCACCACCACAGCAACTTTTGATGATAATTAGATATCAGTCCACCGTGTCCCAACATCCCTGCTAGATCCAATAATGATGAATAAGCAAAGTAACTGTTTTTGCCAAAGTCATCCACAGCTAAATAGGTAATTTTGATGTTTCAAGAGTCATCAGATTACTGAATCTCTCTGATATGAACAGGGCAGTACACATCTCTCAGAGCCATTGTTTCTAGCCACCTACAGATTTAGGAAGACATCATTGTATAGTTTATATTTAATTCATATTTTGAATATCATGAAAAGAGGAAAATAGATGGATATTAGATTTCAAAGGGTGATGTGAGTATTCAAATAAATGCAATATTGATCTAATTTCAAACAAGATCCCGTAACAATCACAGTACTGATATTGCAATGTTGGGATCTTCGCTGCACAGTGGCTACAGTGCTGGGGTGCCAGCACGGAGTATTGCTGAGTTGTGACTGACCTCTGATGTGTGTCCCACAATGCTTGTTCTCACTTCTCTGGTCATCTGTTGAACTATACTGCCCTGCTCTCAAATGACTAACCCTCCTATCCAACCTTACCATTCCTTGGGAATTTTGAGGGGGAAAGGATAGCTCAGTAGTTTGAGCATTGGCCTGCTAAACCCAGGGTTGTGAGTTCAATCCTCAAGGAGACCATTTAGGGATTTGGGGCAAAATTGTCAGGGATGGTACTTGGTCCTGCTGGGAAGGCAGGGGATTGGACTCAATGACCTTTCAAGGTCCCTTCCAGTTCTGGGAGATAGGCAATCTCCATTAATTTATTTGAAAATCCCCTTTCTGTTTGCTCAGTGACATGTAGTATACTTTCATAGCATCTTTTCAGGTGACCAGGTCTGCTCCACTCACCAGGCGATCCTCCATTTGGAGCCATGTGGACATGTTGGACCTCATCAGTGTTTGGGGAGAGTGGATTGTCCACACCCATCTGCACTCCAGCTGTAGGAATTATGGTATCTACAGGCAGATATCAAGATGCATGACCAAAAGGGGCTATGAGTGGGACACATTGCACTGCAGGATCAAAGAACACATACCACAAGGCGTGGGAAGAAAACCATCGCTCTGGTGCTGCCGTCATGACCTGCTGGTTCTACAAAAAAGTTGGATGAGATACTTGGAGTTTGGAGGTCGAGAAGCACAAAGAGCAGATGCCTGGTAAGTGGCTTTGATTTCTGAAAGCACTGAACAGAGTTGCTGGGAGTGGGCGGGTGGCAGAAAGCAGGCTTGGGACTCTGTAATGCTGCTATTGACACAAGGCTACTTGGTTGCTGAACAGGATGTTGATGGAATCTCTCACTTCACAGTAACTGTCCTCACAGACCTCATCAAAAGTGTCATGCTGCTGCTGGGCAATCCACCCTTGCAGGTTTCTTGGCAGGGCAGCTATGTTCACTGTCCCATTAAGGGTAACATTCCCTTGCTACTGTGCTCTAAGTGTGTGTATGTGGGGGAGGAGGGATTGCTACATAAAAGTAAGACACATACGGGCCCAGACAGAATCCACAGTTGCTTAAAAAAACCCTCCCTTGCTTCCCTGCTCACCCTACGTAGCGAAATGTCTTCCAGGATAAACACAGAATGTGGAAAATGTATGGCCATTAATAATGATAGAGCCCCAGGCAGTGCTTTCCCCAGTCACATGTGCCCAGAGTATGGCTTTGCACCAAAGAATTCCCCTGCTCCGATGGTTAACTCACCATTTTTGGGATCTCATGTCTTATGTACATTCACCCTGGGATGCAAGTCAGTGACAGGTATATGAACAGTGCCTGTGTTTAAAATGGGTTGTGGGAGCTCTGTTTAGTGTTAACAATGGTCCCTCTGTAACATTGTTGCAGTTTATCTTCACAGATTTACTTTAGGATGACAGCCTGCCTTACAATCACAGGCAGAACAAGAAAGTGGCTTCATAAAAGTCAAGAGAACTTTCTGTGTGATGTTATGATTCAGGCTGCAGCTAAAAAGAAAGAATTGAAGTAGTGAAGGGAGACAGTGACAGGAAAGAGAATATGGAGCAACTCTCAAACATTATAGAACACCAAGCAAACACACTCCGGGCACTGCTAATACTTCAGACAGAGCAGCTGGGTGACTGCCTCTCCACCTCTGCAGCTGGTGTCCCAAAACTGTTTTCCATAGATCCTCCTGTTATCATCAACACAATTTGGCCACCACCTTGTCTCCAGCTAAAACCCACCGCACTCCACACCTTCTCCCTGTCACCTTCCATCCTGCAGACTCCCGCAGGCACCCAATTCATTTAACCTTTATCCCTGTGCAGTTTAGCTTTGATGAACTGCAAGCCCCATTGCAGAGCACATGAGATAGCAGGGCTGCATATGCAACCTGGATATATATACAAATCTGTAAACATCTTGGGACCTTACCTCCTCCCCCTGCAGAAAATGCAGGTATGTCATGCTGCACGTGTGTTCTACTTGTGTTGTTTTTAATAAATGAAATTCTTGTGTTTCAAAGCAATCTCTATTTTACTGCATGAAAGCAAGAAAAGAAAGCAAAGCAATGGTCACTTTATCAATAATTGCATTGTATGGACCAATCACAATAACACCTTAGTAACACAGCCACTGCACTCCCATGCATGGCAACAAATATTACTGACTTTCTGCCTCAAGACATCCCTGATACTTATGGCCCCATTCTGTGCTTCTCTAATAGCATGATCTCAGGCTATTCAAACTCAGCCTCTAGGCACTGTGCCTAAGTGGTCCAGCCTCAAGCAAAACTTTCACCCTGCCCTTCACAAATATTATGGAAGGTACACAGCATGAAGCTAAAAGCTCAAAGATGGCGAGATCCAGCTTCCCATACAAACACCACCAAAAGCACACTCCACTGTCATTCTGCACCCACTCCACCTGTTACTGAACCACTCTTTGTTACTGTCAAGGCTCCCAATGTATGGCTTAATGAGCGATAGCATTAAGGGGTAGGCAGGATCTCCCAGGATCACACTGGGCATTTTGACTTCCACAACAGTGATTTTCTGGTCTGGGAAGAAAGTCCCCACTTGCAGGTTCCTGCTGACCCTGGGTACTGGGGAAATGCTGCATGGAACCCGGGGTCAGCTAGGGAGTCCTCAGCTGACCCCGGTCTCTATGGCGCTGCCCCTTTGAAACGCCGCCTTGGGGTTTCAAAGCAGCAGCGCCACACAGCTGATCCCCGACTCAGCTGTGCAGTGCAGTACTTTGAAGTACTCTTTCTTCCCCACCCCCTTTGCTGCCTCTATCTGATAGAGGCAGATGGGGGAGGGAATCTACTAGTCCTTAACATCCTT
Source organism: Pelodiscus sinensis (assembly GCF_049634645.1). Classification (NCBI taxonomy): domain Eukaryota; kingdom Metazoa; phylum Chordata; order Testudines; family Trionychidae; genus Pelodiscus; species Pelodiscus sinensis. The sequence continues at coordinate 251,106,019 of NC_134712.1, read as the reverse complement.
AGCTTCCACAGTGCAATTGCCACACAATTTTCCTCCAGCAGCGCAGCTCTCATTCTCATGTCCTTCTGCCACAGGTTGGGGGGGAGGGGGGTTCCATGAAAGTGACTTTCCTCATTCAAAAGTTCTGCAGCCACTGCTCCTGGACTTGCATGACAAGGTGATCCCATCACTCAGTGCTTGTTTCCCAAGCCCAAAAGTGAGTTCCATTGTGGTAAGCACCTCTGTGAATCTCATGTCATAGCTCTTACGCAAAGCAAGATCTGTGCCATACTCCCCATCAACCCTGGCAACTGACAGTATGAACACACAATAGTGGTTTCACTGCTGTGCTCTGTGAGCAGTGCTGTAAGTGCCAGCGCTTTACATCTGTCAGTGTAGACTTTCATTTTAAAAGAAAGTTAAGATTCTGAACTACAATTAAGTGATATATTCAGAAAGGACAATTATGTACCAATATACCTTGCTGCTTAATCACATTATACATCATCCCTGATCTTAATGTTAGCTCAGTATGCTAAGTCAGCATGGCCTTCATTTGCATACGGAGACATTACCCAATTGCAATAAGTACAGCCGAGTATTACATTTATTGTGCAGTTGTGAAGATTATTTCACTTTAAAGATGGAACAAATTATGTCATACCACTCAAAGAGGTTAAAGCTAGGGGTGTAATAGTGTAGTCAATAAACCAATTAACCAATAAGCAAAAGCTTATAGGTTAATGCTATAAACTACACACATCTCTCTCCATAAATTTTTTAGCAGGCTGGCCAGCAGGCCGGCTCAGTCCTGGCTTGTGACGAGTCTGGGACCTACCCTTGCTGTGGCTTTGCATTTAAAGTGTATTAGGAGGTAGGTGGGTAGGCAGCCTGGCTCAGTTCTGGCTCACACTGGATCCAGGAGCTCAGATCCCCACTAGACAGGGACTGCTGCCACACTATCAAAAGCAGTAGCACAAGGTGACAGGCAACCGGTGCACGAGAGAACTGGTTTTTAAACTGGCTTCTCTCGTGGACCAGATCCTTCCTAGCACCCCGCACTGTTGCATCTGTATCAGAGGCAGCAGCGCAGAGTGGCAGGGGGTTCCTCGGGAGTGAAGCTGGTGCACACTGGCTGCTGGACCAGTCCCCCGGGAACTACAGAATAGTTGACTAACCAATAAGAATTCATGAGGTTAGTTGACTATTCAATTAACTGATATTTAACATCCCTAGTTCAAGCCCCATTTCTCTTCAGTACAGCAAATAACATCTGAATTGAAAGAAAATGGATTCATATCCAACCTTTCTCCATTTGCACCACCAATATTAGGTAATCTTTAAGGGTGCATCAACACAGCAGGTCTTAACTTGAAATACGCTATGCAAATTGAGCTAAATTAATTGGGTAGCTTATTTTGAAATAGCATATTTCAAAATTGGGAGTGTCTACACAGCACTTATTTCAAAATAGAGCACTCTTCCTCCAACTTCCCTTACTCCTCATACAATGAGGGTTACAGAAGTTGGAGTAAGAAGTCCTCCAGCTTGACAATATTTTGACATTATTTTGAAATAGTCTGTGTCTACACAGCAGGCAGTTAAGTTATTTTGAAATAACACTAGTTATTTCGTACACTAAGAGAGGGGCAGCAGTTTAGGCCTCCCTTATCTTGTCAGCCACTGAAGGCCTCTTGTGAATGTAAACACTTCACTGAGGAAGTGGCCAGAAAGCAAACAAGAAACAAGTGGAGTTGGAAAAAGAAGGCTTAATAAGGTAGGGGTGATTAGAATAGAATGAGGTTCAAACTAAAATCCCAGGAAAAGAGAAATGAAGAGGGAAGAAAATCAAGAATCCATGAGCAAAGTTTTTGGGTGGAAATTGCATTGTGTTTCCTTCTATTGCAAATCCATTTAACTAACACATTTAAACTGGAACGCAATAATGCAGAATTGTAACCTGCCTCCCACCATCAATTTCTGAATCTGATTTTTTTTAACTGCTTCCATCCTATGACAAGAGTGGATTTAAAGTTAAGGACAACTGTGACTTTTGTATGACAACAAAAGTTCTGGGATTTTAAAATTCTGTTCAGAAACTGAATGTAGAAAATGTACATTAGTGTGAACTTATAATACAGCTCTGAGTTACGTTGCAGTAAGTTTATTCTTGTAACAAGCTATTGAAAAGAATTACACCTTTGTTCCTGAAGGTTTTAGGGAAGAGTGAAAGCAAACCAAATGGGTTCAATATGCACGTGAAGATGGCAGATATTTAGAAGTATAAAAAGAGAACTCTTATTCTAGTGATATTTCTAAATTTAAAGGCTTTCATGGAAATGGGGAGAGAGAGAAAATGAAAATAAAAGGAGCTGTTGCCCTTTAAAATGTTTATTTTTGGATGTGCGTTGGGATGGTGAATAATAGTATCACAATATTTAAACAGCACTTTAAAAATTCCAAGTGCTTTACAAACATTAATCGTCATAAAAGTGAGGTAGATACATAAAATACTACCGCTTTATAGATCAGGAAATTGAGAATGACAGTGAAGAAACTCCCTTTGCATAAACTGGGACTAGTACTCAGATCTTCCACAACTGGTAGACCATATAGATTCTCAAAAGTAAGGACGAGCTACATATGGAAAGGACCTCTTAGACAATCTACTAATGGCACTTACCTTTAACAGTGATAAGTAACTTTAAGAACTTTAACAAATAAAGCTCCATCACATCCCCAATCACCTCATCAGTTTTCTTCACTTTCTAGTTTGCTTTGTTTGTACACACATTCTTGAAAATACAACAAAACAACATACACGATACTATATTTGTATTTACCACACAGTCGTTTTCACCTTCAAAATACTGAGCATTAATCCTATCTCACCTCTGCAGGGAAAAATCTGGTTAAAGAAAAAAAATCCATGGTACTACAACTAACTGCAAAGAATATTCAACTACTAAAAATATTAAGGATCTTAAGTCCAGTTGATCAAACCCACAAGAAAAACGCTGATTGCCTAAATCAGTGGTCAGAGCCTATCCAATATCTAAAGCAGAAACCTGAGCAAACATATAAATAAATGAATAGTTGTCACACAAACCCCCAAATCTTACCTGGTTCCCGATTGATTTCTATGTCAAAGAAACACTGAGGCCGGTCCTGTGCCCCCATGGCAGTAGGGAGCTCTAGCCACTCTTCTCCTGGCCACCCTAACACAGAAGAGAACACAATAAATGAGGAGATATGCAAAACATCTTAAAATACCACTCCTGCAAGGGACTCTATCCTATTTTAGTTAGGTCCTTATATTACAGTCTCTAAGTCAAGCCTGGGATTCTTTCATTCCTCCTAAGAGTGGATGGAGGAAACAATAATACTGTATCATTTCCAACACTGGAAACAACAGCACCCCATATCTCCCACCCTCCAAAAGCAGCTAATAAAGACTAGTGCTTTAGCCAGATGAGATAATAAACTTTTATGTCATTTTGTATCTCTCTCTCAATATATATATACACACTAGCTGGAGTTACCCGGTGTTGCTCGGAAAAGTTGATATAACTGAGGTGAGGAGTCTGAGGGGAGGGAGGGGGAAGGGAGCTGTGCGCCTGCTGCCGGCACCCGAGCCCACCCTCCACTTCCTTGTCCCTCCGCTGGCCTTAGTGAATGACTGTCCCCACCGCTTCCCCCAGGAAGCCGCTTCTCCCTGCACTGCCATGCTCCATGCAGCCCCGAGGAGAGGCATCAGTCTCTCATCTTTTCCTTCCCACAGTACTTTAAAACCTTCTTCTGGATGAAAGGTTATCCCATGCAAAGTTTGGTTGCAGTAGCTCTTATAGTGTCCAAGTTATTAAAGCACGAACATACAAACATTCTCCTTTATATATTATAGAAGATTAGAGATTTATGCGTCTGAGTCAGTGAGTCTGTGTGTCTGCAAGTCTGTTTGTTCAAGAACTCCTCCTACACCCATTGTGTCCAACACACTAGCCACTAGCCACATGTGGCTATTTGGACGGTTGAGTGTGGCTAACTCGCTATAGCAGTAGCTGCTGTAGTGGCTACTGCTTCAAAACTGGTTGGACACCACAGTCCTAAATAGGGATATGAACGACTAGTTGATTATCTGATAAGCAAATGCTTATCAGATAGTCGACACGCTAGTCTACTACGCACTGCCCCCCCTTGCTACCTCTATCAGAAAGAGGCAGTGGGGGGAGGGGGGGGAGGAGAGCGCTTCAAAGTGGCAGTGCCACGTGGAGCCCAGGGACTGCAGCTTTGAAATGCCACGTGCAGCCCGAGGTCCCCAGCTGGCCCTTGGCTGCATGTGGCATTTAAAAGCAGCAGCACTACGTGAAGCCTGGGGTCAGCTGAGGTCTCTCCTGCTGACCCTGGACTCCATGTGGCACTGTGGCTTCGAAACACCGCGTGGATTATTAGACAAATAATCAAAATTTTACATCCCTAGTCCTAAACGGTAAGAGCTAGGACCACCAATGTGACCTTTTAAAGGTAGGTCTGGCTTTGATTGTGCCAGGAAAATGGGATGTGCCTGGAATCAATTGTTTTCCATAACATGGGAATGGAGGGGGCTTATCGGAGGGACAGCTATACTGCACAGGAGAGCGGCCGCACCAGCAACTGAGTGGCCAGTTGGGGATGGGGGTTTGCCATACTGCCTGCCACCGTCCCGGGTAAGTGGCCCCCCTGCCTCAAATAGTGCAGGAGCCCCGCTGCCCACCAGCCCTGCCGCTGCGGTCCCCCCCAGGGATCACTCCCAGGCCTTACCAGCATAGGCTGCTCCCGTCAGGAGATGCCACCTCCAGGGCTTGCCAGCACAGAACTGCATCCCCACCCAGAGGAGAGATGGGAACCACAGTGCCCCACCCCTGCACAGGAGACACCCCCCAGAAGAGAGGCTGGGAACTACAGGCCAGCCCACCCTAGAGGAGAGGCCATGGACTGTGGCCCAGCCCACCCTGGAGAAGATGCCAGGAACTGCGGCCTGCCTCCCCACCCCCACAAAACACTCCCGACCATGGAGGCCAGAAACCACAGCCCACCCCCATAAGAGATGCCCTTCCAAAGGACAGGCCTCAGCACACCATGAGGAAACCCACGCCCCAGAGAAGAGGCTGGGAACTGCATTCCCCCTCAGAATATGCCATGACCGGGAACCACTGCCCCCCCCCCCCCAGATATGCCGTGGCAGGGCAGTGCAGCCCTCTCCCCCCAGAGGTGCACCAACTTTACCACCCAGGACAACCCTGGTAAGCTTCCCCAGACCTCCCAGCCCCCTTCCCTGATTCCCGCACATAACTCTGCCATAAGCCCTACCTACCACACCCAAACCCCCTACTCTGCTCACTCCACCACACCTCCCAGAACTTTTACACTCCCCATCTACTGCCCAGACCCTCCCCCCCACCAGGACTCAAGCAACACCTCTAGTTATTAATAATGATGAGTATCTCTCACTGACAAGTAGGGAGTGAAGTAGGGATGTAAAAAGTTGGTTAAAAAGGTAACTGTGTAATCGCTGAAAATCTTAGCAGTTACATGGTTACACCTGCTGCGGGCACTGCAATATAAAGCTTAAATGAAATTTATACTGCAGAGCCAACAACAAAGCCTCCCTGAGAGCAGGGCCAGCTCCACTCCTGGGGAGGAGGCTTCCCTGGGGTCTCAGCATCTCCTTGGAGGGGGCACAGTTCCTGATCTCTTCTCTTGGTGGACGGGAGGGGGAGAGAAAAAGTCTCCTGTGTAGTGTGCGGTCAGTTAGGTGGCTGCCCCAGATCGGCCAGGCCATCAGTTTAACCATCAAACTAAATGAGCTCACCAAACTAAGTGATTGGGCAATAAAATGGCAAATGAAATTTAATTTTGATAAATGTAACGTAATGCATATTAGAAAAAATAATCCCATCTACACATACAGTATGGGGATTAATTTAGCTACAACTATTCAAGAGAGATCTTGGAGTCACTGTGGATAGTGCTCTGAAAACATCCACTCTGTGCAGTGGCAGTCAAAAAAGCAAATAGAATGTTAGGAATCATTAGAAAAAGAATAGAGAATAAAACAGAGAATATCTTATTGCCTTTATATAAAACCACGGTACACCTATATCTTGAATAGTTCATACAGATGTGGTTGCCTCCCCTCAAAAAAGATATATTGGCATTGGAAAAGGTTCAGAGAAAGACAACAAAAACTATTAGGGATTTGAAATGGTTTCCCTATGAAAAGAGATTAAAAAGACTTGGACTTTTCAGCTTAGAAAGTATGATAGAGGTCTATAAAACCAGGACTAGTGTGGAAAAAGTGAGGAAGGAAAAGTTATCTACTTGTTCCCATAATATAAGAACTAGGGGGTCAACAGATGAAATAAATGGGTAACAGGTCTAAAACAAACAAAAGGAAGCGCAAAGTCAACCTGTGGAACTACTTGCCAGAGGATGTGGTGAAGACTAGTACTTCAATAGGGTTCAGAAAAGAGCTAGATAAATTCATGGAGGGTAGGTCCATCAATGGCATTGTTAGTCTCTGTTTGCTTGGAAATGGATGACAGGAGAGGGATCACGTGATGATTACCTGTTGTGTTCCCTCCCGCTGGGGCATCTGGCATTTGCCACTGTCAGCAGACAGGATACTGGGCTAGATGGACCTTTGGTCTGACCCATTATGACTGTTCATATATATTACCTAGTTAACAGTAAGCATCACCCAGTAGGTGATGCTTACAATTGCATCCCTACCACAAAAGTTTATGCCCTAATAAATATGTTAGTCTTTAAGGTGTCACAGGACTCCTCCTTTTTACTGAAACAGACTAACATGGCTACTTCTCTGAAACTTGTCACCAATTGGGAATGTGTCACTGAGGCCCTTTCCTGCTGTCTCCCCCTTACAGGAAGGCACAAGCGTGCACTCGGGGAACAAAAAGGAGCACAAGGCCCCAAACAGTCACCAGGAGCATTGAATTCTTCCAGCTCTGGGGCCACCATGGTAGTGGGTAAAGCAGGCTGCTGCTGGAGCTGGGATGGGGGAGGAAAAAAGAAGTCAGGGCAGAGGTGGGGAGGGAAGAGTGAGCTTCTGCCAGATGCACTGAAGAGGTCCACAGAACATGTCCTGCCTGCAAAAGGGGTCAAAAATAAATTTCTGAGTATGCCCCTGCAGGAAGGTTGGGGTGAGGAATCCATTCACCACCTCAGTTTCAGCTACTATGGTGACTATGCCTCATGGTGAGGCTCTCTCCCCTTTGAGTGCACCAGAAAAGAAGAGAGCATATTCTACTCTATACTTTGGGAGACCATGAATGTCTCATGTTTTCCCCCCAGCCATCATGTGGCATTAATAAGGCAGGAGTAATTTAGGGGTGGTACCACAGAAACAAGTAGGAATACCTCTCATCCCCTCCATAATGGGAAGAATTAGCAGTAGCTCCATCCTTTCCTGCCAGTTTCTGTGCTTTATTCCCATTCCTCTCTGTGAAGAGGTACAGCTCCAGCCACTAACCCAAAATGCCATTAATTGGCAGATTTACCCCGTCCTCCCCACAAGATCCTCTCCCCGCATTACAGGCACTGTTCCCCACCATACCATGCACATCTGTTCTGAGACACATGCACATGTTCACCAAGACAGAGGAAAGCTCATGGTGGGGCTCGTTCCCCTTTGAGTGCACCAGAAAAGGAGAGAGCATATTCCACACTATAATTTTGTGAGAACATGAACATCTCATGTTTCCCCCCCCCCCTTGCCATGACGTGGCATTAAAAAGGCAGGAATAATAAACGGAAATGGCAACTGCAGTTTTCAAACCAGCATGCACGTGCACATCAATTCCTCTAGTGCCTGCATCTTCTCCAGGCATGGGTTTTTTCTCCCATATACAAGAACATAAAAACAGCCATACTAGGTCAGACCAAAGGTCCATCTAGCCCAGTATCCTGTCTGCGGACAGTGACCAATACCAGATGCCCCAGAGGGAGGGATCACAATAGTAATCCTCATGTGATCCCTCCCCTGTCTCCCACTTCCAGAGAAACAGAGGCTAGGGACACCATTCCTACCCATCCTGGCTAATAGCCATTGATGGATCTAACCAGATAAAAGTTTACTGTTCCTATTTACAAACACCTCTTCTCCTGTGCTGTCCCACCAGCCATCGCTCAAGATTAGCACCCTCCACAGCACCACCTCTCCAAATTCTCCCTTCTTGCCAAGAAGAATCAGAAACAGTCACACTGTAGCTTCCAACCCATGCAAAGCCACCTTTGCCCCCACAGCAACTACTGCTGTACCCAGAACAAGATACAGCATCAGATAAAAGTTTACTGTTCTTATTTACTCTCCCTGGTAAACAGGAGGCAAGGAGGTCCTTGTCTTCTGACCCAATGCAGGGAATTGGAAGGAGAAGCAGACACCACTTGAATCTCTGGGAACTGGGGGAAGAAAAGATAATAGATTTCTGCCCCCACCACATCATTGGCAGTAAGGGGAAGATTTGAGGACCCTGCTCCCACTTTGGTACAGGCATCATGGATGAAGAGTGAAGGCTAACTTCTCCTTCTAGAATTGGAGGTAGGGGGAGCAAGGACTCTAGGTGCCTGTAGAGATTATGCTTCTTCCCTTAGTGGGATTTAAATATGTAGAGAGTTACTATCTTTTTCTGCTGCTGTCCCTCTCTCTCCATTTTGAATAACTTGGGGGTATGGTGGGGGAATGCAACAGAGTCCTTGATGAGTCCTCCTTCAGGGGGCCAGGGAACCTGACCAAGGCCATTTATCTACACTGGGTGATCACAACGCCAGCCTCATTTCCATACTATTTGCAAGCAGGAGGGGGGCTTCTGTCCCTCCTTAGTCTCCTTAATTCCTTCTAGCAGAGAGATTACAACATGACAGCCCTCCCACATTTTCTGTGATGCTCCGTCCCTGAGGTCACAGAAAAAGGGAGGTGGTAAGTCTATAGTGCTGCCAACAATCCTATCCCTAGGTTATGGGTTTGGGGAAATTCCTGTAGCTGAATCCCTCTGGTAGGCTCAGCCTATCTTAGTGTGGGAGATTGCTGTACTCTTCTCAGGGTTAGGATGAAGGTCTCCTGCCTTTGACTTCCCTCTATCCAATCAGCAACCACTCCTGCAGTCTGGCACTTGTTTTAAAGTAATATTGCTCCTCCCCAGACCAGTTTCCTCCCTTACATGCATGATTGACAAGGCCAGAAGGGTGGGGCTAGACCTGCCAACAGGGCTTTTCTGACTTCTTCCTCATCCCTAGGCCCTGTACACCCCATTACAGGGAGATTAAGATCCTTTCCTGCTGTCCCTACCTTGTGGCGCTTGGATGGAGAATCAGGGCCCCTTCTGCGGAATTGGGGGGGGGGGGTGCGCCTTGCTTTACGGCCCCTCCCACTCTTATAGCGACGTATGTGGAGCTGGGGGAAGCCGCTACCTCGTACGGGAATGTGTCATTGCGGGGTGGGAGGGCCTTTCCTAATGCCTCTTCCCCACAGGCAGGTGGGGCTGAGAAGCCCGCCTTCTCTCTCTCAGTGGTGACTGGACGCGGGACCCGAGAAATATGGGGTGACCCGGTGGGAACTAACGGGCCTCCCTTCCTCGCCACTGGGAACTGGGGTGACGCTGCGGGAGCGAGACCTCCCCTCCCGGCCCAGAAGGGAGGGAACCAGGCGACGGACATTAACTCGCCCCCCCCCCCCTCCCCTCGTCGCAGGGGCCGCGGAGGCGCGCGCGCGCCACCGAGGAGCCCGGAGTCCACGCTGTAATCCCGCGAGAACACGCCCGTGACGTCTGGCGTTTGCCGCCCGCCCTGCCTGTGATGTGGCAGTGAGCAGGCGGGCGGGGCAGGCTGCACGGGGGCAGCCCTCCAGCCACGTAACCCCCCCCCCCCCCCACCCGGTCCTACGGCACTCCAGGGCCCCTCCCACCCCCGGGGAAAACAACCACCCCGCGTGTCGCTGCCACGGCCCCCCCCTTCCCGCCATGGCGCGTCCCGCTGCACCCAGACAGGACCCAGCCCCCTCCCTGGCGTGCCCCCCCGGCCCACTCCGGAGAGGGGGGGGGGAGCAGACACCGCTGGGATCATTGGGGGAGGGGGAGCGAAGACCCTCGACTCCGTCCCCACCTGACGGGAGCAGGTTTGGGGGCCCTGCTCCCGCCTGGGCGCAGAGCGGGGGAAGCGGGGGGTAGGGTGTGCTCCCGGCCCGCTGTCCCCCGTTGGGAAGTTGGGGTGCGTGCTGGGGGGGGGGGGGATTCCCCAGCGGCTCTGAGGCAGTGAACGTCCGTTCACTTCTGGGAGCCGGGACAGGCAGGCAGGACCCCCGGGCCTTAGGGAGATCCGGGGGGTAAGCCCCTGCCTTGCTGCCCCCCCTTATAGGAACGTGGGGGGGGGGGGGGTGAGGGAAGGACCCTATGGAAATGGGGGGGCAGGTTCTGGGAGCTCCTCCGCCTCCCCACCGCTACCGGGAACGGGAGGGTGACCCCGCGGGAACTAGCAGGTTCGCCCTTCCCCGGCTGGGTGGGCCGAGCCGCCGCTGCGTCCTTACCTGGCCGCTCCTGCGCTTTGTTCCCCTTCCCCCCGTGAGGAGCTGCCGCCGGAGCCACCGGCCCCCAAACGTCATGAACAGGCTGGCTGTCCTCCCCCCCCCGCCGTTTCCCGGGCGTCCCCTCCCCCTCCTCGCGGGCGCGCCGCGCGCACGCGCGCCCGGAGGCCAGCTCGCGCGGAGGCAGCCCCCTTCCTCTGGTGTAGCGCGCGCGCTTGCTTCTCGGCCCAACGGTCGCTCCTGCGAGGTGCAGTGGCCGGGCAGGGGGGAGATAAAGGGAAGGGCGGCAGCAGGTGCCCCCTCCCCCCCCCCCCACCGCTACACAGTGCACGTGACCCGCTGCTCCTGGGGCCCAACGTCTTCCCGCAGCATGGCCTTCCCCCTCCTTTCTCCCCCCCCCTCCCAGCACTGCTTGTCCCAGGCCCAGACCCGTGTCACAGCCAGCCCCTTCTACCCCCGCGGGGGGGGGGGGGTTGTGATTCTTTCCTGCTGCCCCCCCACCCCGTTGGGGGAAATGTGGATGGGGGGGGGCTGGCTTTCTTGCCCTACCTTTGCAGAGCGAGCATGGAGAGTCTGGGCCCTTCCACACCCCCTTTGTGGCAATTGGGGGAGTGAGCGCCCTGCCCTGTGCCACCCCCCTACAGGAAGGTGCAGGGTTGGACCCCGCCCATTCTTCAGTGGCAACCCCCTGAATTTAGGGGTGCCTGTAGGAAGTGGGAGGCCCCCTCCCTTCATTGGCTGGGGGTAGGAATAGCAGAGACCTTGCCTGGCCGCTTCTGGGCTTTGTTCCTCCTTCCCACCTCCCCTTGGCTGTCTACACTGGCAAGTTATTCCGGAAAATCAGCCGCTTTTCCAGAAAAACTTGCCAGCTGTCTACACTGGCCGCTTGAATTTCCGGAAAAGCACTGACGCTCTAATGTAAAATCATCAGTGCTTTTCCAGAAAAACTATGCTGCTCCCGTTCGGGCAAAAGTCTTTTTCCGGAAAACTGTTCCGGAAAAGGGCCAGTGTAGACAGCACAGTAGTGTTTTCCGCAAAAAAGCCCCGATCGTGAAAATGATGAAAAAGTGAAAAAGTGCTTTTGCGGAAAAGCATCCTGCCAATCTAGACGTGCTTTTCCGAAAATGCTTTTAACGGAAAACTTTTCCGTTAAAAGCATTTCTGGAAAATTATGCCAGTGTAGAGGTAGCCCTTGTGAAGCCACTGGCCCCAAAATCCTGGTAACTTCATGATGGGTCATCAAAGCAGGGGATTTCAACTCCTCAACTAAGAAGGACCTGACTGTTTTCCACCAGCCTCTTCCCCATTGCACATCCCTTTCCCCTGGCCAAGACCATCAACAGGCAAAGTCCTGACTCTGGGCACAGCTGGGCTTTGTTGCAGGGTGAGAGCGCAGGGTGGAGTGGAGCTGCACAGAATTCTGTGGACTGTGGACAAAGCTGCATGTGGACCAGGCTTTGATGGCTGGATATCACAGCCAGGTGCAGATCTGTGTGAGGCTAATGAGGGAGAGTAGCATATCAGCAGAAGGCTCTACAAAGGGCCCAAAGCAGGGATATGAAAGCCCTGCTTAGAAATCCACAAATATTTCTTTGTTGAATGGAGACTGGACTGGAGATGACGGCATCCCAAGCTCTAGGCCTGAAGAGCCCTGACGATGCCTTGGACTGCCTGGGGCACTGTCCAGCATTGCTCATAAGAACGTAAAAATGGTCATACTAGGTCAGACCAAAGGTCCATCCAGCCTAATACCCTATCTGCCAACAGTGGCCAATGCCAGGTGTCCCAGAGGGAGTGAATTGAACAGGTAATGATCAAGCGATCTCTCTTTTACCATCCGTTTCCACCCTCTGACAAACTGGCTAGGGACACCATTCCTTATCCATACTGGCTAATAGCCGTTAATGGACTTAACCTCCATGAATTTATCTAGTTCTCTTTTAAACCCTGTTATAGTCTTAGCCTTCACAACCTCCTCAGGCAAGGAATTCCACAGGTTGACTATGCACTGTGTGAAGAAGAACTTCCTTTTATTTGTTTTAAACCTGCTGCCCATTAGCTTCATTTGGTGGCCCCTAGTTCTTATATTATGGGAACAAGTAAATAGCTTTTCCTTATTCACTTTCTTCACACCGTTCATGCTTTTATATACTTCTATCATATCCCCCCTTAGTCTCTTAATATTTTCTTTTGCGATATCTATGATCTTGTCCATTGTGGCCTGGGGAGTGTTGTAGCAACATAGCCACATACATGCAAAAGTACAATATGAGGCTTTTACTGATGCACTTTACACTAGTAGGTTACAAGCCCTATTTTATAGCAAAACTGTGTTCACATTAGGGGTTTCACTAGTGTAGTTACACCACTGCAAGCTTCTCTAGTCTAGACAAGCCCTCCTATGTGGTTACCAGACTGTACCACCAACTCTCATCTTTTTAGTCTCTGTGTTTCCTTTCAAGTGTGCCCATGTCAGCTTTTTGTAACACTCCACTCATATTTCCAGAAACAGCTACTTTACAGTGGGTATGCTCAGAGACTAAAAGCAGGTTTAAACATAGATTTCCATACTTATTCCATCATTTCATCTATAGAGTCACATGAATCATAGTACACATTGGACCTCCCTGGTCCACCACCTTTGGGACCTGACTGGTGCTAAAGAAGGTAGTTCTCCAGACCAGGGGTGGTCAGCCCCTCTACTTACAGACTCCAGGCTCTCCCAAGGTCTGTAAGCAGATCACCAGGCCAGGTGATCAGTGGGCCACTTGATTTCAGATCCACGGCCAGCCATGAGGTTACATTGCTCTGCTGCCTTGGGATGCTGGGGCTCTGGAGCCAGCTGCTCCCTGTGAACCACAGATGTTGCTGTACCAGAGAATCCTGGACCAGAAAGGTTCAACTTGTATCTTGATTCCCATTTTTACAGGTCCCACGTTTTGTTTTGCACCCAAAAAGAAGTAACCAGTGCATAGCTCTGAGCACTGATGAAATATGCTCACAGTAATAACCACACCGTCTGGGAGATGAACTTTTGCCTTCCAGATGCTCTTCAAAAGTACCACAAAAGAGAGTCCATTGTAGTATCCAGCCTGGAGATGAGAACCATTCTGAAGTCCACATTGAAGAGGAGGTTCAGAAGTCTCCCAGCAACCTTAAAAATCAAACGAACTGTGAGGTAACAGTGGCAAGATAGGGGGGAGAAAAGATATTTTAGAAGTCAGAAATAAAATTATGACAATGTATTGGATTTGGGTTATTGCTTTATGGCCTTCATCACTATAGTTTCTGAGCACCTCACTAAACAAAGAATCAGACTCTTTCATCTAGATTCAGGCTTAGTGCTACATTGCTATGCACTACAGTCCTACTGGGGATTCAATTGTGATGTACTTTCACAGGTTTGCAAGACCACTGGGACTACTTGCAAAGTATCATTTCACTAAACATGAAGAAATATGAGCCTTACTGGATATTTCAGCACAAAAACTGCGAGCTAGGGAAGCAATATTATCCTTGTTTTATAGATGGAGAACTGAGATACAGAGAGATTAAGTGCCTTGCCCCAAGTCACACAGGAAGTCTGTGGCTAAGCCAGAATTGGAACCCAGATCACCTTGCTTTCCTCTATCTTCCTAAAGTAACAAATATCACTAGGTATTTCTTGCAAAATGCAGGACAATGTAGCACTTTAAAGACTAACAAGATGGTTTATTAGATGATGAGCTTTCGTGGGCCAGACCCACTTCCTCAGATCAAATAGTGGAAGAAAATAGTCACAACCATATATACCAAAGGATACAATTAAAAAAAATGAACACATATGAAAAGGACAAATCACATTTCAGAACAGGAGGAGGATGCGGCGGGGTGGGGGAGGAAGGAAGGTAAGTGTCTGTGAATTGATGATATTAGAGGTGGGGAGAGTGGGATGTCTGTGAGCTAATGGTATTAGAGGTGATAATTGGGGAAGCTATCTTGGTAATGGGTAAGATAGTTTGAGTATTTGTTCATTCCTTCCCGGACAGTGTCGAATTTTAACATGAATGACAGTTCAGAGGATTCCCTTTCAAGTGCAGATGTAAAAGGTCTTTGTAGCAGAATGCAGGTGGTTAAGTCATTGAGAGAGTGTCCTTTCTGGTTAAAATGGCAAGAAACTGTTTTTTCTTTGTGATCTTGTCTGATATCTGTTTTGTGGGCATTAATCCTTTGGCGAAGTGTCTGAGATGTTTGTCCAATGTACATAGCAGACGGACACTTTGTGCTACATTGTCCTGCATTTTGCTTCAGCTACCCCAGACTAACACGGCTACATTTCTATAGGTATTTCTTCTCTTCATAACTGAAGTACCTCTACCTTCCTGCATTATCTGAACTACTCATTTTATTGGAACTTGAACTCTTGTCTAAAAGCAAAGAAACAAATTTTTAAAAACACATAAAAGACTTGGAAATTTGGTAATTATTCTTAATGCAGGTAGCAAAAGAGTGCTAACAATTAAAAAAATTAAGTCCCAATTACTTTAATAAAGAACTAAATTAAGGTCTGGTGCTCAGGGAAATGAACTCTCTGCATATCTAGGAAAGAAGTTGATAAATATGCAGCACAGCAGAGGAAAAGATAATATATGAAGAAAAAGCTTGCTTGAGCACTTTTGAGACCATTCGTTTGAAGCAGATCATGAAGTATGAACATCAATGGCAAAGAGTTATTTTTTCATGTTTTTTCAATACTAGGTGCTGCTGCAGGGGGCTACCTTAGTTGAATTAATGTCTGATACTGTGTCAATTGAAATAAATAAAAAGCCCCTATTGATTAAAGAGTGAGGGTATGCTCAGTAGTTCATCTCTACAGATAAGGCTATATAATTGTTTCTATTATAAATCTTTATTTTCATTTGTCATAAATTCCAGACACATACATTTTGTGGCTGACATTTTCCAAACTTATGCTCCAGTCCTACAAACACTCAGGCATAATCTCACTGGCAAACCTGATAGAAGTTAAACTTAAAAAACAACAAATGGTCTGGTAGCACTTTATAGACTAACAAAACATGTAGGTGATCTCATGAGCTTTCATGGGCACAGCCTAAACTCAAAACTCTGGTCATCTGAAGAAGTGGGCTGTGCCCTCAAAAGCTCATGATACCATCTAAATGTTTTGTTAGTCTATAAAGTGCTGACAGACCATTTGTTGTTTTTTAAGTTTATCCTTTACAGATACTAACTCAGCTACCCCCTGAAGCTTCTGATAGAAGTTGATGTTTTTGAAAGATTGGACAAACTTGGTTCAACTATTTTTGAGAAAGAAGATGCAAAAATTATGCTTTCCCCATTATAATACATTCCTTGTTGTCATTTATTGAACAGGAGTAAAAACAGATGAGGTTAGAAGGTTCAAATGTGGAAGCTATTCCCCATTGGAGGAAGTGCCTTTGTTCTGGTGACCGTGGTTTAGATAAGACTGCCTCTTTTTTGGAAATTTTGCACAAAAAATGTGAAATTAAAAATGAAGAGCAACTTTTCAAATAGTGTTTGCTCTTAAATTTTCCATTGCAATTAGATAACTTTACTGAATTATTTGTAGTATAAAACAGACCTCTCTGAGCCTACTGTACTTGTAGTATGATTGTTGGATACTGCATAAAGAGCTAGATCAGGGATGAGCAATAATTTTTGACTGGGGGCCACTTCAGAAATTTTTCAAGTGGCCCCAGGCTGCCCAGAAGGGGTGTGGCCTCAGGCAGAAGGTGCTTTCCCACCCATAGATCCTGATAAGTCTGAGGGTGGGGGAGCATGTGAAGTCTTTGCCCCCCCTCCCAGAGAACTGCCAGCTGTTCTGAACAGCTGGCAGTTACCTCTAGGCACCTGCACCCCTGGCGGTGGGAGACTTTGCAGGCTTTCCTCCGACTCCCAGAGCAATCAGGACCTGGGGGCAGGGGCCCCCAGCTGAGCCCCTTGCAGGGTGGAAGGAGGCTTTGCACGCTTCTCCGGACCCCAGGCCCTAATTGGCCTGGGGGCGTGGGGAGCACGAAGTCTCTCACTCTCTGCTCTCTCGTGTGTGGCATGTAGAGTCAATCACCAGGGCTGACTCTAAGCGCCGCGCGCTCCCTCATCCCTAGGCCCTGATTGGTCTGGGATCAAGGGAGCGGCCGGACCTCCGCAGACCAGATCAACCCAGCCCGTGGAGGCCCTTTTGCCCACCCCCGATCTAGTGCTTTTTAACTATATAGGTCAGACAAAGAATTGTTTGGACATTGCCTTACAATACCTGAAATTTATCTGCATAGGGCCCAAATCAGTGATAGAAGGCTGGTTCATAATTGTATATTCTGGATGTTCTACACATAAAAGGCTAGATCCACATTTGATATCAATCAGTGTAGCTCCATTGATGTCAGTGAAACTAAGTCCATCTGCACCAAGTGAGGAACTGACCTAGAACTCTCAGTAAGGCCCAGTGAAAGTACAGAATGTCAGGCTGCACAATAGGGCGACGTTTACACTACATGTTTTCTCCGCAAAAAATACGCTAACGAGGGACTCATTTGCATGAGATATGATCTCATTTGCATGAGATGTGATCTCATTTGCATATTTTCTGCAGCTCCATTTTTGCGCTAGGGGTTTTTGTGCAAAAACTAGCGGTGTAGACATTTTCTTTTTGTGCAAAAACCCAAGAAAAAGGAGGTTTTGCACAAAAAGAAAAGGTCCACACTGCTTGTTTTTGCACAAAAACCCCTAGTGCAAAAATGGATCAGCAGAAAATATGCAAATGAGATCGCGACTCATGCGAATGAGTCCATCATTAGCATATTTTGCAGAGAAAACACTTAGTGTAGACATAGCCTAGGAGTAGAGTTTCATAGCTAAATCTGGAAGCTTGTATTACAAAGATCAAAATAGATTCCAGTGTATTCCCTTTAATGATTTAGTCATGCAAAAACAGTTTTTCAAATTTCTTCTGTATGGAATGATAATATTACAGGGCAGAATAGCTTAAGTACTTTAATAAGCAAATGCTTTGCTGCAGAGCAAACAAGCAGTTAGGAGCAAAAAGCCAACAGGCAGTTATGCATTAGGCAAATTCAAACAATGAAAAGGAACGTAACTAAAAATATCCTTGCCAGCTCTTGATTTACAAGTTTTGAATTTTAAAGTGGTGTTTTTAATCAGTGTCACGCTACTGAGTCATATTTAGCTGGTGGTCCACTATGACCCCTTGATCCCTTTCTCCAGTACTCCCTCCTAGACAGTCACTTCCCATTTTGTATGCGTGAAAATAATTGTTCCTCCCTAAGTGGAGTACTTTGCACTTGTCCTTATTGAACTTCATCCCATTTACCTCAGACCATTTCTCCAGTTTGCCCAGATAATTTTGAAGTATGACCCTCTCCAAAAAGCAGTTACAACCCGCTCCAACTTGGTATCACCGGCAAACTTTATGGCTGCATCTAGACCGGCAAGTTTTTCCGCAAAAGCAGCTGCTTTTGTGGAAAAACTTGCCAGCTGTCTACACTGACCGCTTGAATTTCCGCAAGAACACTGACTTCCTGCTTTCTGAAATCAGTGCTTCTTGTGGAAATGCTATGCTGCTCCCATTTGGGCAAAAGCCCTCTTGCGCAAATGCTTTTGCGGAAGAGGGCCAGTGTAGACAACGCGGTATTGTTTTGCACAAAAAAAGCCCCGATTGCGAAAATGGCAATCGGGGCTTTCTTGAGCAAAACCGCATCTAGATTGGCACGGACGCTTTTCCGCAAAAAGTGCTTTTGCGGAAAAGCGTCCGTGCCAATCTAGATGCTCTTTTCCGCAATGCTTTTAATGGAAAACTTTTCCGTTAAAAGCATTTGTGGAAAATCATGCCAGTCTAGACGTAGCCTATAAGTGTACTCTCCATGCCAATATCTAAATCGCTGATGAAGATATTGAGCAAAACCAATACCATAACTGATCCCTGAGGATCCCCACTTGTTACGCCTTTCCAGCATGACTGTAAACCATTGATAACCTACTCTCTGAGAACAGTTATCCAGCTAGTTATGCACCCACCTTGTAAAACCCCCGTCTATGTTGCAGTTCCCTAGTTTATTGATAAGAAAGTCATGTGAGACTGTATCAAATGCTTTACTAAAGTCTAGATGTACCATGTCTACTGATTCCCCCTTATCCACAAGGCTTGTTATCCTATTAAAGAAAGCTATCAAATTGGTTTGGCATGATTTGTTCTTTGCAAATCCATGTTGGCTGTTACCTATCACCTTAGTGAGATAGTCAAAGCTCCCTAGATACTGAACTTGGCCCTTCTGGCTGATGACTGCTACTGGCAGGAGGTTTACATATATAATAGATCTGAATATAACTAGTATAAAATTATGATCAGTTGAAAATTCTCATCCATTGTTTGGGAGTGAACAATTGTATCCAGAGTGTGCATGCATATATACATGCAGAGGATTGGACTAGATTAAATGCTCAATCTCAGTCTCTTCCAGTCCTTAACTTCTATGACAGACAGAGAGAGAGAGTGAAAGAGAAGGTGGGAGGGAGAGAGAGATTCAATACTGGCCCTTGTCAGGATACTGCATCGATTTGTTGCATTGACAATATATCTGCAGCAATAGCAAAATACTTGTTCAGGGAGTTCAGAAGCCTTGACCTCACTTAATTTGATACTAAAAGATCTTTGTAGGGGGCAGAAAGATATAAACTATCAGCGTGATTTAGTGAGAACCCTTTTTTTTATGTCCCTGCATAGGGACAATCATAGGGATGATTAAGCAGGAACTGAAACAAAATCTAAATGTGAAGATGTAAATATGATGTTTGGTATGTACTTTACTCTGAAAATTCTAGATTCCAAATATATGTAACCAACACAAGAGTCATCATCTGAATTGTAAGTGTGGATTTCTATAGACTTGTCCCAATATAGAGCAATGTTATGAATACCAAAGTGATAGAAATGTAGCTGTGTTAGTCTGGTGTAGCTGAAACAAAAAACAGGACAATGTAACACTTTAAAGACTAACAAGATGGTTTATTAGGTGATGAGCTTTCGTGGGCCAGACCCACTTCCTCAGATCAAATTTGATCTGAGGAAGTGGGTCTGGCTCACGAAAGCTCATCACCTAATAAACCATCTTGTTAGTCTTTAAAGTGCTACATAGTCCTGTTTTTTGTTATGAATACCAAAGAAATTGTAATCGGCAATGGCATGCTCCTTCAGCATATTTGCATCTATTGCACATGTACTTTTTACATAAAATCCCATTTTCTAATGGCAGTAGCTGCAGCATCTTTCACTTTAATCAAATTATAGTATGGAGGCAATATTCAAAGAAAGTAATGAGATTTTTAATTATAACTATTAATTATTATTTTTCACAGTGTCCATATAGATCTGATTCTGCTCCCACTGACATTATTGATAAAACTCTGTTTGCTTTCAGTGGATCAGGATTTTCTCATAGGACATGTGTACACTAGAAAATTATTTTGAAATAACTTATTTCAAAATAATAATTCCTGAAACAACTTTTGAAATAGCATGTCCACACTACAGGGAAGCCTTGAAATTAGTCCAAGGCAGGCTTCCTTAATGTGGATACCTTACCTTGACTTAGGAGCCCCAGGAAGCACTGTGGAGTAATTACTTTGAATGACTCTGGGGAGTAATTTTTTTGAACTAGCAGCAGTGGAGCATCCACACTACTGCTATGTCAAAATAACGATTTCAAAATAAGCATTATTCCTCGTGGAAAGCAGGAGTTATTATTTCAAAATAACCAGCCCTTTATTTTGCAATGACGGGCTTGGTAGAGTGGATGCTCTGCTTGTTATTTCAAAATAAAGGGGCGTTATTTCGAAATAACTCTCTAGTGTAGACCTGGGCATAGGGAGCAGAACTGAAGTTTTGATATTACAAGTAGGGACTTTCAGTTCCCTTGGTATAAATCCAGCCATACGTCGGGGTAACTGAGGACAGATATTGGCCCTAACTGTGTGTTATTAAACCAAGGATTTATCAGGTGATAATGAGTAAAAAAAAATCCCTTTGCCTGGATCCTTTATTTGGCTATAATTATTTCTCTAGCATCAATAAGAGAACCACTGACTCCAAGTATAAATACAGGGCTATCACTAGCTGAGAGTCACCTATGCCTGACTGAGTAGTGTGCGTTTGTCAGTTAAATAAAGATAAATGCTGCTGTTCTGTAAAGGTGACTATAGATCAGTTGGAAAATTAGCTGTGTTATAGTCCTTTACAGTCAGTTAGTTTTGGTTATGCTGCTCTGTGCTGGAAAGCATTTATTTGAAGGTACTATCCAATCCTTGTGAGAGGAATAATAAATAAATCGATTTTTTACTATTACTAGTAATACATGAAATTGCTCACAGCATAATAAAGAACAAACTATGTAGGAATTCAGCCATGCAGTTATTAGTGTCAACTGGAATCATACTAGATAGCCAGATCTGTAAAACTTTTGTCACAAGATGTGTGTTTAAGCAATATAATGGTTAACAGCAATACAAATAAATAAAAGATCAATAAAAATATCAGACTATATATATATATATTGAAGGTGAATGCAATGGTTTTGTCTTTACAGTGTTTCATTTGTTGTTTATTTGATTAAGTGTCCCAAAGCTTTAGTCACATATTCTAAACATACAGTATTACAGTCTCTTTTTGTTGCAGAGACTTCAGCAGCTTCTAAATTATGTAAATTTATTTTAGGAGAGGGAGATATATTTATGGCACCGAAGATAAGGTTAAAAAGCTTCCCTACACACAAAAAAGTCTCACTTTAAATTATCTAGTCAGTAATTTATTTGCAGAAAGAAGCCAGCGAAATTCTCTTTCTTGGCTGAACTAGAAAATATTTTCCCCACATTCTTTTAAACTGAGCTTGAATGTCAGTAGCTAGCATCTGTAGATCAGGCCAAACTGCAAGAGATGCACACTTGAAGTCTGTTTTCTGAATCAGGTGTTGACATGGCTGAGTCTGATTTAAACATCCTGGCCAAAGTTTGTTTTTGTTCCAGAAATATGATTCTAAGAGTGAAGATCACCCAATCAAAGTGCAGACAGAGTACCTTCTGATCTACACTTAAGGTCAAAACTAACCAGCCCAGTTCAGTGTCGGAATATCAAATACTGACAACAAGCTATTCATGAGCAATATACAGACTGAGATTGATTGGGAGAAGGTTTTCAGTACAGGCAGTCCCCGAGTTACCCGGATCCGACTTATGTCGGATCCACAGTTACGAACGGGGATTTTCTCGCCCCGGAGCCTGTGGTAGAGCAAAGCCTGGGGCCTGTGGTAGAGCAGGTGGGGCACTGCTCGTTGGTCCCGCAGCACCGCTCCTTGGCGCTCCTTTTTGCGGAAAAGCGTCCGTGGCCAATCTAGACACGTTTTTGCGCAAAAAAGCCCCGATCGCCATTTTCGCGATCGGGGCTTTTTTGCGCAAAACAAATCTCAGCTGTGTACACTGGCCCTTTTGCGCAAAAGGGACTTTTGCCCAAACAGGAGCAGCATAATATTTCCGCAAAAAGCACTGATTTCTTACAGTAGGAAGTCAGTGCTTTTGCGGAAATTCAAGCAGCCAGTGTAGACAGCTGGTAAGTTTTTCCGGAAAAGCGGCTGATTTTCCAGAAAAACTGGCCAGTCTAGACACAGCCATGGTGTGTAGCCTATGGCGCACCGCACTTCCAGTTCAGCAAGTGCAAAGAATCAGAAAACCTTCTTTAATTCTGAGCATCATAATGCAGCTGCTGAAGGATGAATCGTTTATGCAAGGAGCCTTTGGGGAACCAGAATAATTGCTGTAGTATTCTAGCAAAGGAAAGAGCCAGAGGAAACTGGTAAGATAAATCAGAAAAGAGGCTAGAAAGTGAGGTATAGGCAAATGTTGTTTTAGCAGGAAAACAATTTTATTTAGTTCATTAGGAGAAGATTACAGTACATATCCTTCACACATACATTTCAGAAGGAATCTGGCTCAGCCGCATGGCACCTGCCTATACCAGTGAGGGATCTGGTTCCTCATTAACTCTAGGAGGAAAACATCCAAACTTGAATGAGTAAGGGGCCTGATGCAATGACTAGTGAAGCCGATGGAAAGAATCCAGTTGACCTCAATAAGAACTGATGATTATGTTTGCGGATCACATGTCATTTTCTGGATTAAATGGACACCATTTGCATTAATACCAAATATCTGGGTTCCGTGTAGGACAGAGGAGTCCTTCACTGCTGTTCCAGCTCACAAGGACTGCATGTTTTCATGTGCTGCTGGGGCTACTGGAGCCATATCAGGGTAGATCTGTGGCCATTTCTTTGGTCCATCTCAGCTTAGTACCCACAAAGTGGCCTGTTCCGTGTGGGCCCGTAGAACTGTTCTGTAGCATGCAGAGAGTGCATGTTTCCATGTCTGGCCAGTCAGCAAGCACGTCTCCCAAGAAGCCTTTAGAGCTCAAGTGATGTGAGGAATCTTGAGCCATGAAAATTTCACTCTGAGCATAGTCTCTGTTTGCTGATTCCACAAGCATTCGTGCCAGGTAACTCATTTGCTAGAATATTTATAGGCAACATGTGCAGAGTGTACTGTACATGCACGGTTGCAGGAACTAGTCCCTTTCACATCTTCTTAAGATGTGTCACTTTGTGCAGGTGGTAAAGCCTGCTATAAAGTCGCTCCTTTTTTGCCCCAGCAAAGAAGGTGATAAACTGATCAGCATAAAAGAGATGAGTCACCTGAACTCCCGCATACCCCCTCCCAGTGAACAGTTGCAGTACTGACAATCCTAAGGCTACATCTACACCACCCTCTCTTGTGCAAGAAAATATGCAAATGAGGCAAAACGGTGACTATCGCTGTGCCTCATTTGCATACTTCATGAGCTGCCATTTTTGCATAAGGGGCTTTTATGCAAAAAGGAGCCGTCTCCCCAGTTCCTTTTTGCGCAAAAACCCCCTCTTGCACAAGAGTCGTTCTGCCACTTTTTTCCAGAAATAACGTCTCTTGCGCAAGAGGGGGGTTTTGCACAAAAAGGAGCTGTGTAGATAGCTCCTTTCTGCGCAAAAGCCCCTTGTGCAAAATGGCAACTCATGAAGTATGCCAATGAAGCATGGGGATATTCACCCATCGCCTCATTTGTATATTTTCTTGCACAAAAGAGGGCAGTGTAGACGTAGCATAGTGTTTAAAACTCAGGAGCCAGGCCCCAAAGAAAGAAGAGATTGGCTTAAAAATCGTGACACTTTAACAATAATAAAGGTTGGATTCTTTTTTTTATTACACTTTTGTTTTTTGAGCATTTAGGATTCACATTTTCAAGTTAAGCTGTAAGGGCTAGAATGAAAGTTAGGGTTTTTCTTTTAATTGCATGATTCTGGGAGCTGGAACTTTAAATAAAACACAAAATATTACAAGGCTCATGATAAAATTGTGAGTTGACAACACTGTAATGAGCCATGTACCCCCTCTCTTCTCTCTCCCTGCCACCTGGAGCATTGTCTAATCTTTGGACACCTTATCTAGAAAGTGTAAAAATGACACCCCTATTCCACAAGGGTAACTGTAGCTGTAAACTGGGCTGAAATTCAGTTGACCCACCAGGGTGGCAACTGCAATTGTTAAACTAAGGCATTTTCCTTCAAGGGGCTACCTCTATGGGAGCTGAGGGGGCTTGGTGCTTTACAGATTGAGCTTTGTCCTCTGATCTGCCGTTGAAAAGCCCCATGTGTATGTGAGAGTCTGTGTATGTGTTTGCTTCCTGAATGCTTCAGATAAAAGCATCATTCACTGATTCTTGAGTGAAATGTGGATAAAAGGCCACAAGAGGATTTTGTGTCTTTCCACTACAACAAATCACTGGAATGAAAGGCTCATAGCTTCTTCTATTATTTAGAGCCATTCCAATATAGGCAGAGACTTTGTCAGCTTTTACAAGCTAAACAAGGATGATGCTTGTAAGGAAGACTTCCAGGGAAACTCAGAAAGTGGTTTTGGTGATTCAGGAGAGAAGGGAGTGAAAGTTTTTCTTGTGGAACCTCATGGGCATCTGGTATGCTAGGCGGGGGAAAGCTTTGCCTTCCCAAACCACCAGGCATAGCCCTACTCACACTCTGCTCCCAGAACACCTGCTATAGGTGTTCGGGGGGCGGAGTGTTGTTGCCCTGAGCGCCTGCCCTTGCAGTGCTCTGGGACTGGAGAGGCTGGGCCAGGCCACGCAGCATTCCGTCCTCTCTTTCCCAGTTCTGGAGAGGGTGGGCTAGGCTGTGCAGCAAACCCTCCTCCCTTCCCCAGTGCCCCAGGGCTGGAGAGGCTGGGCTGCATTGGGCCACATGGCATGCCCTCCTCTGGAGTCGCTCTGGGGCATCAGGGCTGAACTTGGGAGGAATGAGCAGTGAGAAGAACAGATGCTTGAGTCAAGACAGTCTAGCTTCTTGAATGCTGCCAACCATCCCTTTCTGACTAAACAAAGACAAACTTTTTCAACAATACGTGAATGTTCTGCTTAAAAAAAACCAAGAACAATATATTTTTTAAAGGATGGCCAGACAGCCGTCTGCATCTGTCCTCAGAGCCTTTTGGATATATCTTTCTAAATTGCACAATATGAAGAAAAATGTACTGGAAAATGTGAGACCTATTTTCTAACTCTAGCAAAAATTGCATTGGGATCTTTAATTATCACAAATCATAAGAACTCAGTTCTTATCCCACAAGTGCTCTTACCACTATGTTCTGCAACTGCTGGGCTACATCTAGACTGGCATGATTTTCCGGAAATGCTTTTAACGGAAAAGTTTTCCGTTAAAAGCATTTTCGGAAAAGAGCGTCTAGATTGGCACAGACGCTTTTCCACAAAAGCACTTTTTGTGGAAAAGCGTCCGTGCCAATCTAGACACGCTTTTGCGCAAAAAAGCCCCGATCGCCATTTTCGTGATCGGGGCTTTTTTGCGGAAAACAAATCTCAGCTGTCTACACTGGCCCTTTTGCGCAAAACGGACTTTTGCCCGAATGGGAGCAGCATAGTATTTCCGCAAAAAGCACTGATTTCTTACAGTAGGAAGTCAGTGCTTTTGCGGAAATTCAAGCAGCCAGTGTAGACAGCTGGCAAGTTTTTCCGGAAAAGCGGCTGATTTTCCGGAAAAACTGGCCAGTCTAGACACAGCCCTTCAGTACTGACTTACAGAAAAAGTGCCACCCACTGAATCCGCACCATAGTTTTCTTGAGCATCGGATCTTTCTTTTGATCTCTCCCCTTCAGGCACTGATTCAATCTTACTTTGATTAGTTTATGAAGACTAATGAGGTCATAATCCATGGTAGTAAGGCTTGATCTTTTTCTATTAATAACATAACATGCTTCTCAGCAATAAGATAAAGCTATCAGCTCAGTTTTAAACTTTGGCTGTTGGAAGGACTTTGATTATGCTGTTCAGCCTCTTTGTTAATTCTTCTTCCCCAGCTACAAAATATGGGATCATCAGCCACTTAGCATGGTTACAGATATTTCCTATGACATTCTTCCTCTGATTTTAAATGGCCTTACGATAGTAAATGCCCCAACAATTTTGGGGTTTTGGCATGACTCAATAAGCCCGCTTGACTTCTTTGGAAGCTTTGTCTCCTAAAGTTATCTGTACAGCAGCTAGCAGAATGGGGTCTCGATTCACAACTAGGCCTCAATAGAGTAAATAATACAATTTAAACACGAGATAATTGCTAGAATTTTAGACAGGTCTCCCCCAATAATCCTGAATGCAAAACCATGTCTTGTGTGCTTGAGATTTATCTTTTAAAATGGACACAACTTTAATCATTTTATTAACTTTCATTCAAACTATGTTTCTTCCTCAGATCTCATTGTAATCTATGGTCTTGGATCAAGTCGCAAGTGATGTTTCTACCATCAGCGATGTTTGATTTATCCATGTGCAGTGTCTGATGGGAACACACCGCTAACATTGAGGCATTAGTATTTTCATGTATATGCACCTCAAATAACAACTGAATGGATTTTGCTGAAAAATTGCCTGAATAATTCACCTCTGGGCTGAGACCGAACATGGAGAAAGTGATCCTTTAAAGTCCCAGCCCTAATTGGCATTTAGGCACCTGACTAGGGTTGCCAGATAGTGTCAACAAAAATACCAGACACACCTGACATTTACATCACAATCTACATTACATCTTATTTAGAAAATACCAGACATCTATATTTTCTCATTTCTATTTTCTCAATTTGTTTCCTGGAACAGAAAGCTCAAATACTGAACTGTCCGGTTCAAAACCGGACACCTGACTGCATCACCCACAGCCAGTGGCCCGATGGCAAGATTTAATGCAGTGGTTCCCAAACTTTTCGGCATCACGTCCCCCTTTTCGATTTTTGAGAAACCCTCATGCCTCCCCCCCCCCCGCCCCAAAAAATAGCAGCAAAACTTGGGGGAGGGGGGGAATTGATGGGGTGTGTGTGTGGCTGGGTTGCCTTACGCCCCCCCTGGAATTTCTGCACCCCCCCTGGAATTTCTGCACCCCTCCCGGGGGGCACGCCCCCCCAGTTTGGGAACCCATGATTTAATGGGACTGAAAATGATACTGAGGATGTCTGTGGATCACCATCCCCAGCACTGGGACAAATACTGACCCTGCCTGCACTCAAAGGGCAGTGCGAGCCCCTGCGGTGCCTGGCCCTTTAAGAGCGGAGCCTCCAGCGGAGGACCCGCCTGCTTTGCCCGGTTCCCGGCATGCTCCGGGGGCGGGTGGACTTTCTAGCCGCCGTCTCGGCAGGAGGCCGGAAGGGGCGGGCGGGTTTGGTGTTGTGGGGCCGCCTTCCCCGCCGGCTGCTGGTGGCTGTGACAGGGCCCGGCGCGGGGAAGGTAAGAGCCCGGGAGCCCGTCAGTGCGGGCGGGGCTCAGGAAGGCGGGAGGCTGAGGGGGGCTGAGGAGGGCGGGAAGGGGGTGGCGAGGCTGGGGGGGGGGCTAAGGGGGTGGCGAGGCTGGGGGGGCTGAGGAGGTTGGCGAGGCTGGGGGGGCTGAGGGGGTTGGCGAGGCTGGGGGGGCTGAGGAGGGCGGGAAGCTGGTGGGAGGTTGGGGGGCCTGAGGGGGTGGCGAGGCTGGGGGGGCTGAGGAGGGCGGGAAGTTGGTGGGAGGCTGGGGGGCCTGAGAGGGTTGGCGAGGCTGGGGGGCCTGAGGGGGTTGGCGAGGCTGGGGGGGCTGAGGAGGGCGGGAAGGGGGTGGCGAGGCTGGGGGGCCTGAGGGGGTTGGCGAGGCTGGGGGGGGGCTGAGGAGGGCGGGAAGTTGGTGGGAGGTTGGGGGGCCTGAGGGGGTGGCGAGGCTGGGGGGGCTGAGGAGGGCGGGAAGTTGGTGGGAGGCTGGGGGGCCTGAGAGGGTTGGCGAGGCTGGGGGGCCTGAGGGGGTTGGCGAGGCTGGGGGGGCTGAGGAGGGCGGGAAGGGGGTGGCGAGGCTGGGGGGCCTGAGGGGGTGGCGAGGCTGGGGGGGCTGAGGAGGGCGGGAAGTTGGTGGGAGGTTGGGGGGCCTGAGGGGGTTGGCGAGGCTGGGGGGGCTGAGGAGGGCGGGAAGTGGGTGGCGAGGCTGGGGGGCCTGAGGGGGTGGCGAGGCTGGGGGGGCTGAGGAGGGCGGGAAGTGGGTGGTGAGGCTGGGGGGGCTGAGGAGGGCGGGAAGTGGGTGGCGAGGCTGGGGGGGGCTGAGGAGGAGGAGGGGACTGTGGAGGGTAGGAGACGGAGGGGGGCTGAGGAAGGAGGGAGGGGGACAGGCTGGTGTGTGCCCTGGGGATACAGACCTGCTACTGTCAACCCCAAATCCTCCAAATTCACGAGCAGTTCTGACCAAAACTTATGAGATTGTGTAAAAATAATAGATTTGGAGTTCTTCTTCTTTGCCGCCTGCGTTTTGAGTGTTTTGGGTGCCCCGGAGTCACACTTTGAAGATTTCTCCACCTCACCTACTTTATCCTGGGACTGACCAGACTACAACTATACTGCGTATAATAGTGTTGTCAAAGCATAAGGAAAGAGATAGTCTTCGGCTATGTCTACACTGCAGGCTTTTTGCGCAAGAACGTTTGTTCTTGCGCAAAAACTTGCAGGGCGTCTACACTGCACGCACGTTCTTGCGCAAGTAAATTTACAGTGAAGTGTCGGAAAACAGGACTTCTTCTGGAAGAGTTATTCCTCTCCCCATGAGGAATAAGCCTTCTTGCACAAGTGCTCTTCCACAAAAAGGCAGTGTAGACAGGCAACATGAATTTCTTGCACAAGAAAGCCCTATGGCTAAAATGGCCATCAGAGCTTTCTTGTGCAAGAGAGTGTCCACGCTGCCATGGACTCTCTTGTCAAAAGCACATGGCAGTGTGGACGCGCTCTTGTGGAAGACCTTGTGCAAGAATTGTTTTGCTCAAGAGTTCTTGTGCAAAAGAAACCTGCAGTGTAGATGTAGCCTTCCAGTGTGACATGCATTGGTACAGTTCACCCAGGATATGTGCTTCCACAGAAAATACAAAGGCCTCACTCTTGTTTCCACTAATATATATGCTCACCCCCTTTATTTTTATTTGCTGAGGCTAAATTTCAGTGTGTGATCTGCAGCTTTGTTAAAAGTTGATGAACTTGTATACTTCCTTTGTGTAAGCGGGGGAATGGTCCCGCTATTGTGGGGAACTTTCCTGGCTTCTATACCACCCTGGTGAAATGGACCAGCGAAAGGATCTGAGTCCCCGCTCCCACTTCCTTTACCCCACGGCTCCCCTGATCCTGAGGGCTCCCCTTCCACTCTCCTGAGTAGCAGAGTCCTCGAAACCCCAACAAGGCTGGGCCCAGGTTTCCTGGGACTTAATCCCCGACCTTGTAGTCACTAGGGGCAGGAGTTAGGGTGTCCCCACTCTGAGGTGCTCTCTTTACACTGCATGCTTTCTTGGCCCAGTGATCATTTCATCAGGTTCAAAGCAAATACAATTTATTAAGCATCAACTGATTGAAGAGAAAAGAATAAGAAAAAAATGAGAATGGTTAAATGAGAACACACAGCCCTGCTCTGTAGCACAGGGACATCAAAACAGCAGTCTGCAGAGTGTAAGGACAGTTCATAGTCTCTTCCTTAGAGGCCCTGGATGTGCTGCAGGGGGCTGCAGGCTGGACACGCTTGCTCTGGCAGTGACCACACAGCCTCAAGCTCTAAGTGGCCAGACCCCCTCTCCCAGTCTGGCCTGCTGGGCCTCTTGGCTGGTGATATCTCCCTGCCCAGAGCCTCTCCCCACACTTTGCTGGTCCCAGCTGCTCACCACACCCAGCTGCAGGCTGTGCTGCCTTGTCAGGGTCCAGCTCCTTGCGTTGCTTTTCTGTCCCTTTTGGCTTCTCTGAGCACTGCCAGTCTGCTGCTCAACACAGGGTCTGTGCTCCTTGAGCTGTGTGTGCCTGGCTCTATTGCTGCAAAACTGTCTCTCCACACAGCTTGCACTCCTTGGGCTGTCTGTGTCTGGCTTTGTCGCTGCAGGGCTTCTTCTGCACACAGCTTGCACTGCTCTTAGCTGTCTCTCAGCTCTCTGTTTGCTTAGAGAGACCCAGAACAATCCCAGCTCACAGGGAGGACGGGGCCTGGCCTCTTGCTTTCCTCACTGGCCTGTCCAACCTGTCAATCAGGCCGAGCTGAAGTGTTGGCTGCTTTCCATTATCTCTGGGGTCTGTCAGTCCCAGGGCTCTGATTTCTCATGGACCCTCCCCTTTTGACACTGGGAGCTGGCGAATCAAAAACTCCCACAGAGTTTTAGCAAGGGGCTAACAGTCCCCTTACATTTGTTTGTTTAGACCGTTCTATGCCTAATAGACCTGTTGAGGTTTTGTGCACTCTGCCTTTAGTGGAAGCTGTGGATGTTTGGTCCATCTGAAAATGAGATCAAAGGTGCATTACATGTAGCAAAACCATAATTCTGAATCAAACGCTCAGCTGAAAACCTCAACTTCCTCCAAAGCTTTCTTGAGCACTGATCAAAAATCTCAGGGGGGTAGTTGTGTTAGTCTGTAACTTTAAAAACGAGTACCGTATTTTCCGGCGTATAGGGCGACTGGGTGTATAAGACGACCCCCTATCTTTTTAATTAAGAGATAGGGTTTCATCTTATACCCCAGCGCCCCTCCGCCTCCTTTGCTCCCGGTGTCCCTGGTCTGCTGGAGATGGTCCCCAGCAGACCAGAGGCACCGGGAGCAAAGCCGCCAGGAGCGCCTGGGCTGCCCCCCCCCCCCCCCGCCGGAGCCCCTCCGAGGCTTTGAAAGCCTCGGGGGAAGCCGGCGGGGGGGCATCCCAGGCGCGCATGGGCTGCCCCCCCGCCGGAGCCCCTCCGCGGCTTTGAAAGCCTCGGGGGAAGCCGGCGGGGGGGCATCCCAGGCGCGCATGGGCTGCCCCCCCGCCGGAGCCCCTCCGCGGCTTTGAAAGCCTCGGGGGAAGCCGGCGGCGGGGCATCCCAGGCGCGCATGGGCTGCGCCCCCGCCGGAGCCCCTCCGCGGCTTTGAAAGCCTCGGGGGAAGCCGGCGGCGGGGCATCCCAGGTGCGCATGGGCTGCCCCCCCGCCGGAGCCCCTCCACGCCGCCGCGGAGGGGCTCCGGCGGGGGGGCAGCCCATGCGCGCCTGGGATGCCCCGCCGCCGGCTTCCCCCGAGGCTTTCAAAGCCGCGGAGGGGCTCCGGCGGGGGGGCAGCCCATGCGCGCCTGGGATGCCCCGCCGCCGGCTTCCCCCGAGGCTTTCAAAGCCGCAGAGGGGCTCCGGCGGGGGGGCAGCCCATGCGCGCCTGGGATGCCCCCCTGCCGGCTTCCCCCGAGGCTTTCAAAGCCGCGGAGGGGCTCCGGCGGCGGTGCATCCGGCGTACAAGACGACCCCCGATTTTGGGGGGATGTTTTTTAACATCAGAGGTCGTCTTGTACGCCGGAATATACGGTAGTCCTGTAGCACCTTAGAGACTAACATATATATAAAATCATGTGCTTTAATCGGCAAAACCCACTTCCTCAGATGAGTGGAGTGCAGAAAAAAGGGCTGAGCACTGATGTAACTTTTACCAGCTTTCCCACAATTTTCAGTGGGGTGGTGGGCAGAACTTGGCACAGTAACTCTAAGATAGTATATCAGATGGCTGAAATTGGCCTAAATGCAGCATTTCCATAGGGAGAAAGTTGGAGTCAAGACACTCTAGCTTCTTGAATGCTGCTAACCATCCCTTTCTGACTAAACAAAGACAAACTTTTTCAACAATACGTGAATGTTTTGCTTAAAACCAAGAACAATATATTTTTAAAGAATGGCCATTCAGCTGTCTGCATGTGTCCTCAGAACCTTTTGGGTGGCTATATCTTTCTAAATTGCACAATATGAAGAAAAATGTACTGAAAAATGTGTGACCTATTTTCTAAATGGGATCTCTAATTTACCCATGAGTAGGGCTCTAGCAAATTTATGATCTGGTTTGGTCAATTTTCACATTCATAGGATCTTCAAAAATTGTAAATTTCATGATTTTCAGATATTTAAATCTGAAATTTCATGGTGCTGTAATTGTAGGGATCCTAACCCAAAAAGAAGATGTAGAGAGGTTGCAAAGCTGTTGTTCAGCAAGTTACAGTGCTGCTACCCTTATTTTTTCACTGCTATTGGCAGTGATGCTGCCTTCAGAGCTGGGAAGCTGGAGAGCAGTAGCTGCTGGTTGGGATCCTAACTGAAGGCAAAGCCATTGCCAGTAAGGATGGTGTGGTAGGCATTGCCGCCCTTACTTCTGCCTGGCTGCATGCAGAGTTGGGTGCCTGGCCAACAACCACCACTTTATGGCCACTCAGCTCTGAAGACAGCAGTACAGAAATAAGGGTGGCAATATTGCAGCCCTCTAAAATAGCCTTTTAACTCCGTTGGGTCAGGACTCCCATTTTGAGAGAGGCTAGTCTCCTCCTGATATCTCTATAATATAGAGGAAAAGCATGCAAAAGACCAGATTTCCTAGGGAGAGATCCGATTTCATAGTATGTGACACATTTTTCATGTCTGTGATTTTGGTATGGCCCTGCTCATGAAGCGGGGTGCAATAATACCTCAGTAAGGGCATGTCTACACAGCAGGGCAAAAGTTGAATTAAGATAAACAATTTGATCTGTGTCAATTGTGTAGCTTAAGTTGAAATAGCTTAACTTGGCTTGTGGTGCTATCTACAGAGCAGGAAGTCAAAGAAAGAATACTCTTCCTTTGACCTTCCTTTACTCTTCTGCAGTCCGAGTAAGAAGCCCTTCAGCTCACCATTATTTCTAAATAATGGCTTGCTGTGTAGACATGCTCTCTCTTATTTCGAAATAATGTCAGCTATTTCAAGATAACGCTGCTATGTAGCTCTACCCTAAATGTCTAATTCAGCCATATACAATACAGTGATTAGTCTTTGATCATTAGGCTAAAAAGCATATTTTTGGGATATTATTAGATATACAAGTGTATTTCATGTTAAAATTTGATTTCTTTTTTGTTAAATCAGTTCCCACCTAGTCTATTGAAATGTCCCTTTAAATAAAGTTTGTGAAATTAGCAATGCTGTCAGTGTAGATTGGACTTTACATGTGTAAATTACATGGCTATGGGGTAAGAGGGAAGGTCCTTTCTTGGGTTGAGAACTGGTTAAAAGACAGGAAACAAAGGATAGGAATAAATGGTAAATTTTCAGATTGGAGAGGGGTGACCTCTAATTGAGCCTCTATTGGACTTCTAACAAAACTTCAGATCAGTGAAAAATACACAATCTCTCTCTCCTGTTCATGAGTAGATGTTTTAAAAAGTTGTACACAGTTCCTTTGAAATGATGAAAAGCAGTTAATTCTAGCTAAAGTGGCTATCTGTGTTCTCAGTATCCACACAAATGTCTATTCCCTTTTTGAATCCTAAAATCTTGGCAAAACTAGTTTGAGGCAAAGAGTTGTATAGGTTAACTGTGTTGTGTTAAAAGGATTATTGTTTTTAGGTTTTAAATGTATTGCCTTTCCATTTAATTAAATGTCTCTTTGCTCTTCTATTACAAAGAATAAGTAGGAGTGTTGGATGTACCTCATTTATATAAATTAATTATCTTATGTACATCTGAAACACAATTTTAGATATATTCATCTTAATCTTCTAGAAGTAGCATCCAGTGAATGCGACAACTCTGCTGTTTTGAGGAACTGATCTCAGTTGACAGTTAACAATGTTAATATTTGTACTTCTGAACCAACAAACTTTTTTTCAGTGGGATAAAGTCTGAGCATATTTGTTCACTTTTTTTTTTTAAGACTTAGATATGAAAGGTCATTGTGATGTTTCACTCTTGTGTATCTTGTTTAGTAGGTGAATGGGAGTTACTGTTAAATAGATGCTTACTAAAATGTAATTATTTTTGGGTTTAGTTTTCTTTTGTGATCAGTTATTTTAAACACAGCTGTGAAATATAGTGCCAAGAAACATTAACTGCTTCATGTTTTTGCTCTCCGTTTTAAAAGTTCAACACTAACCGTTTTGTAGTGTTGTTCAATTTAGCAAATGCTGGCTATTTTTCTCTTTTAATGGCATGTAAACACCATGTGGCTCTTTCTTTGTTTGCTTCGTAGTTATGATAAATATAATCCTATCACAAATGTCAGCACTATTCTGAGAATGGAGGATTTGCTCCCTCTGGCTCTCTAGTTGCACAACCACAGCAAAAAAATTGAATTATGTGTAATTACGGGCCTTACTCTTTTTTGATAAGGTGGCTAGTTCAGCATGCCGGACCTCATGGTTATAAAGTGTAATATTGACTCTAATTGAGTTTATTTACCTCTCCCCATGAACTATTTTTGCCTTGAGAATATATTTCAAAATTCTCTGAATTGTGTCCCTCTTTTTTTCCCTACCGTAAAACAAAAGTTTAAATGTGGCATTAGATGTACTTTATGTGATGCAGTTCTGATTTCATACTATGTCTAGGAATGCTAACATGGGTGGTCAGTGAAAGTAGGGTTGGGGGACGCAGCCCCCCTTCCCATCTACAGCCCCACCCCTTCTGTTAGGGCTCTGCCCTCCACCACAGGAGCGGGCCAGCACGCATGTGTGCCCCAGCCTCCCTGGCCTGGAGCACTGGGGAGGGAGGAGGGCGCATGGCCCCAGCCTTCCTGGCCCCGGCACACTGGGGAGGGTGGGCACTCTGGGGCAGCAACATTCTGCCTTGGTATGCCTACCGTAGGTGTTCTGGGGGTGGAGTGTGGGTGGGGCCATGTCTGGCCATTTGGGAAGGCTGTGCATTCCCCTGTCTAGGATACTGGACACCCATGGATGCTAATATCCATTGATAAGGAAGAAGTACTGCAGAAAGAGATTCGGGACACATAATGCATCACAAATTAAATATGAGTGAACAGTATAGTTGCAAAACAAAATCACCCCAAATCAGTCTGGGGTATTAGCATGAATGGTGGAAGCAAGACAAAAAGTAATTATTTTGCTCCATGTTGATTAGACTCAGTGCTTTTTTTTGTGGTTAAAAAAAAAAAAAGCGCCAGTACTCCAGGAGAAAAGTTGTTGAGCTCTGGAGGTGCCGGTACTGCGTACCGGGTAGTACTGTTACAAAAAAAGCACTGAATATTGTGGAATATTCAGTGTCCAGCTCTGGGTGTCACATTTCAGGAAAGATGTGGATAAATTGAAGAATGTCCAGAAAAGAGAAACTAAAAAGTCTAAAAACAGGACCTATGAGGGTAGATTGGAAAAGAGACAGAGGGGACATTATAGCAGTTTTCAAGTACATAAGTTGTTATAAGGAGCAAGGAGAAAAATTCTTCTTAATCTCTGAGGGTAGGGAAAGAAGCAAGGGTCTGAAATTGCAGCAAGCATGGTTTAAGTTTGATGTTAGGAGACACTCCCTAACTGGCAGGGTGTTTGAGCAGTGATATAAATTGCCTAGGGAGGTTTTTGGAATCTCCATCACTGAAGATTTTTAAGAACAGGTTAGAGAAATACATGTTTGGGATGGTTTAGGTAATACTAATCCTATCATGAGTGCAGGGGACAGGACTAGATGACCTCTTGAGATCCCTTCCAGTCCTGTGATTCTGTTGTACAAAGAACTTGCCTTGAAGCAAACAAATGTTATTAGGCTAGCATATCTCCTGGAATTAAGGATGTTAAATGGTTATCTGGCTAATCGTGTAGTCAATACAGTTTGTACCGACTACACGAGTAGTCGATAAGGACCGCTCTGCAGAGCTTCAGTGGGGGTAGCTCTGGAAGCTGGCTCAAGCTGAGACTGAGCACTCCCAACTCGTTCCAGCTCCAGGAGCCACCTGCACTGTGGCTCTGCATTTTAAAAGTTGTAAGAGCTGCCGGGCTCTTAGTATATTTAATATGCAGAGGTGCAGCATCCGGGACCAGCATGAGCTAGGACAGCTTAGTCCCGGCTCTCAGTGGCCAGTCCTGGCCACCTTAAACAGGGGCTGCTGCCAGCTCAGCCTCTGTTCACAGCAGCTAAGGCTTCCTAGCTGGGACACCCACGGACAGAGGATGCTGCCGGAGCAGCCTCCCCTATTCCCCCACTGCTGCCTCTGATAGAGGCAGGGTGGTGGGGCAGGTAGCACCGCAGAGATTTAAGCCAGCTTCCCCCAGCACTGGCTCCTGTTCTTTCCCCGGCTGCCCCTTATAGAGGCAGCAAGGGGGCGGGGGAAGCAAGTAGTTGATACTCCAGTCGACTACTCAATAAGCTTGTGCTTATCGGGTAGTTGACTACTCGCTAACATCCCTACCTGGAATATGGGAGTTTGCTGATCAGTTCACCAGCAAGCTTTCTTAGACAATCCATTGAGTTCTCTGTT
Organism: Pelodiscus sinensis; assembly: GCF_049634645.1. NCBI lineage: Eukaryota > Metazoa > Chordata > Testudines > Trionychidae > Pelodiscus > Pelodiscus sinensis. The sequence goes on along the minus strand of NC_134712.1, from coordinate 251,069,585 downwards.
TCTGAGATGAAGTGTGAGTTGATGCCTTAGTCTTCTAGCATTTTTGCTGCTAAATTCTCATGATATATATTTTGAGGCACATGTCTACTGTGCTTCTAGAATGTACCTGGGATAGCCTGACACTTAATTTGCTTCAATGGGATATTAAGTGGCCTGCTAAGGAAGAATAGGGGTTATCCCCTCTTTACGTTTTTATACAGTCTGTAAGGAAGTCCTGAACATTTTTGGACAAAAATTATTTCTTGATGTTTTACATTGAGAATTGTCTGAAACAGTAAGGCTATTTCTGCAATGCAGATTAAGGAGTGATTGCAGCATGGGCTTAATTCAGCTTGCATGGGTAATAGCAGTGAGGATATGGCAGTGTGGATCCTGAAAGGGCTAGCAACTCACGTGTGTACCTAGAATGCCTGGGAGGCTGAACTGGTGTGGCTAGCCTGTGCTGAAGCTCTTACCGCCATGTCCTCGCTACCTTTGTTGTCCGCACCAGCTGGATTAGGGTATGTCTACACTGCAAGCGTCTTTTGGAATAAGCTTTTCTGGAAGAGATCTTCTGGGAAAGCTTTTTTCGAAAGAGAGCATCCACACGCAGAAAGCACAACGAAATAGTGGTGTGCTATTTTGAAAGATAGCATCCACACTGATTGGACACTATCTCTCATTAAGGCCACCTGGAACTAGTTCAGGCAGAGCATTAGGTCATCATTTGCTTCCAGGTGCTGCCGCCTGAGGCTGTCTGAGATGCATGTTTAAAGGGACTCCCCTGGGCAGCCGTTTCTCAGCTTCTTCTGCTTGCTTGCCTACCTCTCCGAGGGACAGCAAAGCATTTCCTCTGTCTGCTCTGGTTGCCCTGCTTCTGAATACCTCAGCATACCTTGCTATGGAGCCGGAGTTGCCTCTGGGCACATGATGGCCCAATGCTGCAGTTTCTGCAGTTGTTTTTGCAGGTTGCCTTCATGGCCCTCTGTGAGCTCAACTCTGAGCTCATCATTGAGAACCTCTGAAGTGTGTCTGGCCTCCCCAGGGCCTGTGAGCAGGAGCCCGGGGGTGCTCTGCTGCTGCGTCTTCGGGCTGCGTGGTGCAGACTGGCTGGCACTGCACGTACATCCAGGTGCATGGACCGCAGCATGAGGGCCAGGCCAAGAAAGCTGAGCGACGATCATACCACAGCTCCTCAGGGCCTGCCACCCCGTCCTGTGTGTGTGAAAAGCTAAGAGCACTCACTTGATGATCCCTTCCTGGCCTCAGAGGGTGTGTGGGAGACATCCAAACCCTGGGATACTGGCTCCAGGGTGATGGTGATGGCCGTTTCTTCCTCCTCCAGCTTCTCAACCTCCCCTTCGTGGGCTGGGACCTTCGGCCGGGCGATGACGGGTATCTCCAGCCCCAAGTCCACCACCAGAGGTGGGGACAGGGCTACATCGCCCATCAGGATGTGGTGAAGTTCTTCATAGTAGGGACAGGAGTGGCGTCCTGTCCCAGAGCCAGAGCTCCACTCCCTTGCCCTGGCATAGCCCTGCCGGAGCTCCTTCACTTTGCTTCAGACCTGCTCCAGAGTCCTGTGGTGGCCCCTCATGGCCAGGCTGTTGGCCATCAAGCCATATATATTGGCATTGCGCCGTCTAGAGTGGAAATCCTTGAGGGTATCCTCCTCGTCCCCTACCTCCAGGAAGACCAGGATCTCCAGACCAGCATATTGCACGCCTTTTCCATCCCCTGGCAGGTTCCTGGAAGCCCTGTGCATGCTCCCTGGGATAGGCAGACTCTTGTGGGGCTTGTGGCTGGGACATGGGTGCCCAGATGCATGGCACTGGCAGCAGCCATGCTGTGTGTTGCAGCTCCAGGGCCTGCTTCCTGCCACAGGCCCTGTCCCCGGTGTCTGCAGCTTTAAGAGCTGCTGGGAGACAGGAACTATAGAGTTGTGATGAGTGTGGACAGAGAGGCCAGCAGGGCACCTGTGTTGTTTCCTGGAGGTCTCTTTCGAAATAATTCCTTCTTCCGTGTCCACACACTCCTTTTTCCGAAAAACCTTTTTCCGAAAATCCCTTGTTCCTTGTAGAATGAGGTTTACTGCTGTCGGAAAAAGCCCTCTGTTATTTCGACTTTTATTGAAATAACACAGTTGCTGCGAGGATGCTAATATTGATTTTTCTGGAATAATGGCTGTTATTCTGGAAAAACACTGCAGGATAGATGTACCCTAAAGCTGACTTGGCTATGTCTGCTTGGGCTGCAATCTCACCATCGTTTGTGATGTAGATACACCCCTCGATGACTGAGTGGAGGACTAGTGAAAATAGGTGTCCAAGGGCAATTTTTGTCTTTAGAAATATCAGGAGTAGTGGAAAAGATTTTCAAAGTGAAAATCCATTGGGCAGAAACTGGTGAATTCTTTTAGGGTGAAGGGCTATTGTATGTCAGCAAGAAGTAGAAAAAAGGACAGTTCCAGTTTTAAAAAAGGAAAAAAAACCCTATGATTTTCAGGTCATCTTTAAAAGATGATGGCAGTACAGGAAGTATTGTTGAGAAGCAGTTAAAACTGTGCTTCGACACAGAGTACATTCTTGTATAGTAGGTTATTATGTAAATGAATGCAATCTCAATTTAATACATTTATTTCCAGGTTGTCCTCATGAATACTCTTGTGGAGGATGTCCATGATCCTTTTTGCCTGTGTGGTGAGGGTGAGGGACGGACTGCCACTTTCAGCCTCCACGGATTTTCATCTCAACAAGGACTTTCTGGAATGCAGGAAGAGACTGAAGGCATTATCCTTAATTCTGGCACAGTATCCTGATAGAGGCACAGCAACAGGACGAGGCTTCAGCATACAGTAAGTTGCCAAGTTCATTTGATCTTAATTTGACAGAATTATTTATCTTGCTGGGACCTTAATGATTGGCTACCCTCTGTGTGTTTTACATCTAATGATAGAATTGCACATTGAACATGTGCTCCAGACATAACACAAACTTCCAGCATTATGTGAAAAATGAGTGTTTGAAAATGATCATGTAATATAAACTTTACTACTAATTTCCACCTGTCTTTTTGTTTCCAAATGGCATCTCTTCTCTCCTCCCTCTTCATGTTTGTGTTTCTCTCTTCTTTAGGAGAATGAAATTCTGTCTAAAGCATTTCTAAAACAGCTGTCACTATAACAGCGAGATGCGTTTCTCTAATCTCAAATTCCTTATACGCAGTCATGTCATTTGTATTACTTTTAAATTGTACATTTAAAAAGGTAATCTTGTCAAGACAACGATATTGTAATAAAATAATCCTTACCGCAGTATACTCTTTAAAATCTAATTTAAGTGGTTTTAAAGGCTCTTCAGTTTTTTTTTTTAACCTCCCCTCATTCCACTTAGCTTGGTCTGCAGACGACTCAGGCCTGTTGATAATCAAATTTCACTTCCCATTGAATCATGGGAAGCTACTTTTTAAATAGGCTTAAGAACCAACCCAGGTCATTCATGAATGAAAGATAGCATCTGATGGCTGTTTTGGTTTCTATATAGGATAGAACTCAAGGTGGTGGGGGAGGAAGCCCCCTTCTTTGGGTCTGACCCATGTGAACCATCCGGACTGGTAAATGCCCACATCTGAGAAATAAAATGTCAAGGATCCTCCTCACGACCACATATTACAAAATGGCTTGTCCCTGTTCTGCAGCCCATATGTTTTCTTAGTTTACATAACAATCTATATTTCTTTTTTCATCACACTTCCCTCACTGGAGCAATCTTTGTGTGCTCATCTCCTTTAGGAACTTCTGAAAATCCAACTCCATCGCTGTTTCTATACTACATCCCTCTTTCAACAGAGGGATGTAAATTAGACACGTTGAAATTGCAAGTGAAGCGGGGATTTAAATACCCCATGCTTCATTTGCATAATCGTACCCTGGTGCTATTTTGAAAAAACACCATATCGAAAGTAAAATCACGGTCTAGACACGGTTCTTTTGAAAACGGCAGGCTTTTTTGAAAGATCCTGTACTCTGAGTGAAGAATGAGTGTTGTGGCATATTTATCTGGAAAGGTACAGGATCTTTCAGGTACTGCTATTTTCGAAAGAACCACGTCTAGACTGCGGTTTTACTTTTGAAATGGAACTTTTTCAAAAGAGTTCCATGGCTCGATTATGCAAATGAAGTGCAAGATATTTAAATCCTCACTTCATTTGCAATTTCGATGTGTCTAATTTACATCCCTCTATCGAAAGAGGGATGTAGTCTAGACACAGCCCATGTGTCTGAATTTTAAATTGCTACCAACATTTTTGGATGGGACCAGTGATTATCTAGTATTGTCACTTGTACAACAGCTTGCAGTTCCTACTTAACATGGCAAGAGTTGCATGTTGAAAATACACTTCTAAAAAATAGTGCCAGTTATTTTACGCATAAATGTGCGTAAAATAGGATAAGAAATCACACTCTGAACAGGTCCATTTGGCTCATACTTACAACAGAAGATTTTTTGTATTGGAAGCTTCACACAACTTTCTTAGACACATCTGAAGTTTCCTCTTGTGTAGAATTGGTGAGACTCCTACCAATGGAATCCCATAACCTTTCCAGGTAAATATGCCACAACACGCACATGGGCTACAGTTAAATACGTAGCAGTTTAATAAGACCTGAGGAACAACAAAAATTCCCCTGCCAAGTGCAAGAAATATTGCCTCACGAAACTTAAATTGTAGATTGTTGGGTCTTAGGTATTCTAGACAGGAGTTTGAAGAACTGATTTTTTTTTTCCCCTTTAAACTGGCAAATACTTTCCTGTTTCATGTGCTGCGACTTATTGTCTGAAATCCATACACTAACATCTGCTTCCATTGCTAGAAGAAGCATAGCTTTAATTGATAAGCAGCAGTGGCGCACAGAGCCTGGAGTTAGTGGGGGAGTCTCCAGCTGATACCGGGTTCCACGTGGTGCTGCCGTGTGCAGCCAGGGACACGCCAGCTGGCCTAAAGCAGCAGCGGTACTTGGAGCCTGGGGTCTGGACCCAGGCTTCAAGCAGCGCTGCCTCTGTGAAATACTCTCCCTTTCCCCCCCACTATCAGATAGACAACAAGAGGGGGAAGCTACTAGTCGACTATCCCATAAGCATTTGCGTATCGGATAGTCGACTAGTCCTTCACATCCCTAGGTCCAGCCCCCGTCAATTAACCAGTTAACCTTTCACATCCCTAGTTATCGGAGACCTGTGCCATAAGTATTACAGTATATGTGTATAATTAATTTTTGTGGCATGGAGAGAGGCTATAAATTTAGATTGAATGAATTTGAGAGAAGAAAGATTTGAGTTTGAATTGGTTTTCCTTCAAAGCCGGTGTTATAAGGCATGAATTTCATGTTGTATATAATCTGCAGCATTATCAGTGTGATAGCTTTAGGTCTAGTACCCTTTGTAGGGAAGGGATCGTAAACTGGTATGGGTGATAATGGCTTAAAATAAATGGCTAATACAGAGATTGGCATTTTAATCACAAGTACAACTGGGATGAAAAACAGATGTTGTTTTTCTTCTAGGGATGTTAAATTGCGGTTAGTAAGCTAATAGAGTAGTTGCTGGAATTTCGGGGCTAGCTCCCAGGGCGACGCGAGTCGGGACTGAGCAGTTCTGACTTGTGCTGCTTCCGGGACCACTGCAGCTCTGCTTCTTAAATATAGTAAGAACCGCCAGCAGCAAGGGCGGAGGGAGGGAAGCGACTAGTCGAGTAGTGACTCGAGTAGTTGCTTACATCCCTATTTTCTTCATTACTCTTTCCCAACTAATGCAGCCAAGATAAAAATATTTTAAACAGACTGTACAGTCTGTTATGTCCAGCGTAACTCTTCTACCTCTTTATTGTGATTTAAATGGATGTTTTCTTTTCAGTTTTCATTCTTCTGGGGACATCGCCTGCATGGGTATCTGCTCCAGCAGTTACCCAACCGTCATGGCATTTTGCTTCTTGGAGGAGCTGCACTGGAAATTTTCTGCTTCATATGACACTACGAGCACAAGCTTGGCTACCAGACCCTATACTTTTCTTGAATTTGGTTTGTAAATTTACTGTCAGAATCTTTTGTTCAGAACATCGTACAGGAAGTCTGCAACTTACAAATGGGTTATGTTCCAAAAGTTCCTATAGAAACAATGTTATAAATGGTAGTTAGGTTCCTAGGCTAGCCCATAAAAGCATGTTTAGCTTGTAATGTAGCTGAAATACTGTATATTTGCAATGGAAAATACTAGAAAATGTGTGGGGTTTTTTTTTTTTTTTGGCTTTTTTTTTTTTTTAAACTTAACCTTGAATGCTGATGCTTGAGGAAAGGTAGGTTTTATTAGAGGAGGATGGGGGGGCGGGGGGGTAGGTGGAGATTCTGAAAGGGATTTCTGGACATCCCCAGGCTGCTATCCCATGCAGACTCTGTTCAGGCTACTGCAGTAAGCCCATTCCCCACTCATGCCACTGGTCTCTCCCCACCCCCGAGCAGGCTTCATCTAGGTCCTGCTCACCAGGAGGTGGTGTGTGATGCAAGTGTGAGCTGGCGGACTCCTAATGAGCAGGGTTTCTCCTTCAAAGTGCTGCTGCTCTCCAGCCACTGGCTGCATGACTGCTTCCTGCTTCTCCAGAGTCCTCTGGCCAGCGCCTGCGGTGCTCACCATCACCTGTGTCTCTTGCCTGCTCCCCTGAGACCAGGGCCATCTTTACCCATACACACAATATGCAACTGTGTAGGGCATCAGAAAATTTGAGGCATTATTGGGTCTTAATGTCCAACCACCTCTTCCAATCCTGTTCTGTGGCTCTGCTTCTTAAAAGTGAAAAAGCCCGACAAACCTATTAGCAGAACATTGAACCTGTAAAAGAGCTATTCAAGTGGTAATGAAGTCCTTTAATGGGCATTTGCCAACCCTGGGTATATACTGTTAATTGGGCATAGGGGCAGTAGTTTAATAGTACTGCTTAGTGCCCCATAAAATATTACGACATCACCTGTGGCCTGAGGCAGGGAGGTTTTGTTTGTATATGCAGTAATTTGGGGAGTGCCTATATTTCTGGTGAGTAATTAAACTAATAGACAGGTTGGTAACGATAAGGAGCTGTGTTAATTCCTAATCATACGAGGTGGCTTTGTGTGGCAGGAGAACAGTGTAGGAAAAACATTCAAATAGTAATATGAAAGAGTAGATTATTATTGTGGTATTTCCAGGAGTCCTCATCATAGACCTGGGCCGCATTGTGCGAAGTACAGTACAAAGACATAAAAAAAGACAGACTCTGCCCCAAAAAGTTTACAATCGAAGTATAAGATGGGACAGAGGAGACAAGATGGGCATAGAAAACAGTGAGATGAGGCAGGTCAGTGTGAAAGGCCATTTCACTTCCCACATAGCTTAGGTTCCTGTAGAACTTTGTGATCATATAGGGTGTCCTTGCTCACCTGTGATTCCTGACATACACACTTATTTTTCACCTACCCGCTACAGCCCCATATGAACATCACATACATGACAACCTCTGTAGGATTAGTTCATTAGTGAGATGTTTATACCCTGTGAAGGGTGATGTGGTGCAGTGGGTTAATACACTAGCAGTCAGCTCTGAACAAGAGAGTTCAGATCCTGCTTAGAAGAGACTTATTTTAGGGAAAAGACAGTATGCAGCAGTTCTTGCATTGTGAATGAACTGACTGCCAGCCACATTCTAATTTCCTCATAAAGCTGTGTTGAAATTTTGCATTTTGCTCTGTATTTTGGCTAGGGATTTCTTGCATTTTGCTCTGTATTTTGGCTAGGGATTTCTAGCTTATTTTAATCACCTATTGGCCATGTACTAAGAAAACAAAAGTGTAGGTTCCTTGCACTTTTCATTTTAGTATCTTGTTTCCCCCTCCTCTGATACTGTTGTATAGTCTTTTGTGCATTCTCCTAGATCTAAGTTGCACTGAATATATTTAACTTAAAGATTTTTTTTGCTTGACTTAAAAAACCAGATCTTTCTAAATACACTTCTGCATTTCATTTGCTTCATTACTCATGATTACTATAAAAAGTAATATAATGAAACCTCCATCTGTCAAAGCTTAGATATAAGCAAATAAGCTAGGCTAAAGAACAGTGAGCAATATCCATAATGGGGAGCTTGGACTCTGGAGATGTGGGTGATTGTTACTGAGATGATATTTGGTTATAGCTTTAGTGCTCTGCAACTTGACTCAAACCTGTGAAGAGGGGTGTTTTTCTATGAGACCCCTGTTAGATGTTATAACTTGTCTGAATCATAGCCTCTGGAAAATCTCTGTGCAGCATGGTGAGGGAAGCTGTTGCTGCTACCAGTTTGAATTGTAGGTCCCTTCTGGCACTGTAAAACAAAAGCCCCTGGCACTGTTTAAAACATAATTCTGTCTTGCAGAGTAGATAGGACATAACAGACTTCCTTGTGATATAGACCTTTTTAAACCTTGGTTAGGTCCCAACTACAGGTTAAACCTCTCTTGTCTGGTCTATTTGGTCTGGCAACATCCAAGGGCCAGCAGACCATGGATATTGCTGGACCAGAGGGCTGTGTGGCCATGGGGTTGGCCGCAGCAGCCCTAGTGGCTTTGGGGCAGTAGTGCCCCGGCGGGCCTAGGGAGCGGAGCTATGGCTGCCATGGCAGCCCCAAGCCATGGCTGCCCTGGAGCTGGGAAGCTGCAGTGGCCCTTGGATAACGGGGCCCAGGAGCCCTGGGGAAAAGAGCCTTGGTGGACCCAGAGCCGCAGCAGCCCTGGCACCCTGGAGCTGTGGCAGTTTTGGTGCCCAAGAGCCACAGCAGCCCCAGTGGTCCTGGGGCTGCAGAACCGCAGCAGCCCTGGGACAGCGGAGTCCCGGCAATCCCTGGGCATTGGAACTGCAGCAGTCCTGGGGTGAGCAGAGCCTGATGGTCCCGGAGCAGCAGAGCTGCAGTGGCAAGGACTGGCCAGCGCAGCTGTGAGCCGGCCTGGAGGCAAGCGAGTACCATTAGGTCTGATGACGGACCTCGGGAGAACTCAGAGTTCCAGTAGCAGAAGGAGGGAATTGACCTCCCCTGGTCTGGAAAACTTTCTCATTCGGGATCAGTTAGGTCCCGAGCATGCGGGATCAGGGAGGTCCAACCTGTACTGTGCAGTGTAAAGCTGTGTGTTACACATACCCTACCCCACATATGCTTATGTGGTGTTACAGAATTCAGAAGTGATACATATTTTACACAACAAAGTATTTAACCCAACAAATAAAGAATAAAATTTGAGATATGATACAATTAAGGTTAAAAAAATGGGATAGGATGGTTCAGCATATCAGTTAGCTCATTAACAATTCAATGTTTTAGTTAAAATATTTCTTATACTCTCTTTTAGATAATGTAATTCAGAAAGTGAAATACCATTTCAACTACACAAGCTGCTCTCAAATGAAGAACAACTTGGAGAAAATTCAGGAAGACCTGAAGTTCCATCCTCCTGTGCTTCTGAAACTAGAGGATACAGAGCTGATGAATGGGATGATTAACGGGCACATAGAAGTGCACGTGGGGTCCGGTAAGTTATTGCTATGCAGAGTTTTAATACAGGTTTCTTCTGATAACTACATTTAACTTAACAACAAACAGTTAAAAATCCCAGTTGTTTTCTCTGAAATGAAAAACCCAAGTAAATATATATAATCTCAGACAAATAGTTCTTGTTCAAGGTTAGTTTTTTCATCATGATGAAAAGAACATAAACTCTTGTGTTAATCTTTAACCATAAATAATTTTCTCTGTGGAAGTTGGTTATAACTGGAATCACAAATTGCACATTTCCCTTCATTTAAGCAAGTTGAGGCTTTAGTTTTCTTTGAGAGAGCTTCATTTATGTCATGTGTTCCATAAACAAAGACCCAAAATATACTTCCAGCCTAGAGGACTTATTTATCTCAAGGAAGAAAATGATCCAAAGAATAAATCTCTCTGAGACTATGGGTGATGTCTCACTTATGAATCCATCTTGAATTGTTTCATGGTACATCTCATTTTTCTGGCTATTGGGGATGAGGGAAGATAACAGCTTACCTTGCTGTACATAAAAACCAGAATTAATGCTCTCCTACAGTTATAATAAACATCTGCATAAACAGCACATTGAGAGGTTTCACTTAGTGTTTGTTGTACAATGTTAGTTGAAACAAAGTGACACATTTTAAAGTATTGTATTATATGCAGAATTGATGTAAAAATGGCACATTACTTAAGTCTGTTCCCCTTTTGTATCTAGTCATCACTGCTTAATTTACTGAATAAAACATGACTATTATTTAATCATGTTATCTCATGGCAGCATTAATGTCAGGGAACCATATTTTTTTTTGTGGCTTATGAATCTCCAACAAAATCAAATTCCAGATGTACAGTCTTATTGTTGGGGATGGGCAGCTCAGAATACAACTTGACTTGCCTGTTTCAGGGTGAATCTGTAGGGCGTTTTTGATTTGTTTGGCAAGATATGTTACTAATCAGTTTTCAGAATTGCACTTTACGGGACAGTATCCCATGACTGGGGCCCTACCGGGGTGACCAGCATTCCTTAAATTCTTGTTTTCACCCAAAAGGGAGTTGCCAGGGCTCACAAGGCTATTTTAGAGGTTTTAGGGTATTGCTGCCCTTACTTCTGCCTTCAGAGCTGGGCAGCCGGACAGGGGCCAGGTGCCCAGTTCTGCAGCCAGTAGCGCAGAAGTGAGAGTGGCAGTACTGTACCATGCTGTCCTTACTTCTCCACTGCTGCAGGCAACTCTGCCTTCAGAGCTTTGATCCCAGCCAGCAGCCATTGCTCTCTAAGGGTATGTCTACACTACAGCACTAATTCGAACTAACTTAATTCAAATTAGTTAATTTGAAATAAGCTAATTCGAACTAGTGCATCTAGACCTAAAAACTAGTTCAAATTAGCATTTTGCTAATTCGAACTAGCATGTCCACATTGAGTGGACCCTGAACCCGGGGTTAAGGCTGGCCAGAAGCAGTGCCGGCAGGGCAGCAGATTAGGACTTAGAGCGTGGAGCTGCTGTCTCAGGATAGCCGAGGGCTGTGCTTAAAGGGACCGGACCCCCACCCCGGACACACAGTTCTCAGGTTTTCCCGCTCGCTTGTCTAACTCGATGAGGGACAGCAAAGCAGTCCTGGCTTGGAGTGCCCTGAGTGCCCACACTTGGCACATCACAGCACTCGGCCATCAGCCCGGCTGCACTTGCTGCAGGCTGCCATCCGGGGGGGGGGGGGGGGGGTCAATCGAGGGGCTTCAGGAGAGCTTCCACCCCGAGGAGCCTGCAGAGCCAGCCCAGTCCTCCCCATCGGGGGCTCATACCCCATTCCTCCCTCACCTCCTTCCACTTACCCCTCCTTAGCCCCCCCTTCCTGATGTACAAATTAAAGGACACGTGTGTTCAAAAATAGAAACTCTCTTTATTGAACAAAACTCGGGGAGACTGGGAAAAGGAGGTGGGAGAGGGGAAGAGAGAGGGTAGGAGAGGGGAGGGCAGCTAATATGATCAGGGGTTTGGAACAGGTCCCATATGAAGAGAGGCTAAAGAGACTGGGACTTCTCAGCTTAGAAAAGAGGAGGCTGAGGTGGGATATGAGGTTTATAAAAGCATGAGTGGTGTGGAGAGGGTGCATAAAGAAAAGTTCTTCATTAGTTCCCATAATAGAAGGACTAGAGGACACCAAATGAAATGAATGGGTAGCAGACTTCAAACTAACAGAAAGTTCTTCTTCACAAAGCCAATAGTCAACCTGTGGAACTCCTTGCTGCAGGAGGCTGTGAAGGCTAGAATTCTAACAGAGTTTAAAGATAAGTGAGATAAGGTCATGGAGGTTGGGTCCATGGAGTGCTATTAGCCAGGGGGTAGAAATGGTGTCCCTGGCGTGTGTTTGTGGAAGGCTGGAGATGGATGGCACGAGACAAATGGCTTGGTCATTGTCTTCGGTCCATCCCCTCCAGGGTACCTAGTGTTGGCCGCTGTCGGCAGACAGGCTACTGGGCTAGATGGACCTTTGGTCTGACCCAGTACGGCCATTCTAAGCTCAGGGTCGGGGGTCTCAGTGGACCACCTTGATTTTCATGCAAACCTGCTCCTGGGTGGCCAGGCTGGCAGCCATCCTGCCCTAGATGGCCACTTTCCTGTGCCTAGAGCGAAGGTCGTTGATGAGGTCCACGCTGTCTGCACTAGACCAGGCGGGCGCCCGCCTCTTGCGGCCCCGGGCAGGCTCCCGGGAGCCGCCAGCCTGGTCCTGGGAAGAGGCGGAGGGCTGGGTGGCAGCGGCTGGCTGGCTCATGCCGTGCCAGGTGCAGGGTCTGCTGGCTGGGTGCTAGCAGGCTTGCACCTGTCACGGGCACCGTAGCCAGCCTGTGCCCCTTTAAGGGCTCCGGGAGTGGGGCAGAAGAGTTTCCCTGGTGGTGCCCAGAGTGGCCACCAGGGAAAGCTGGGGAGGGCTAGCCTCCCACTAGTTTGAATTAAGTGGCTACACAGCCCTTAATTCGAACTAGTTAATTCAAACTAGGCATTAGTCCTCGTGGAATGAGGTTTACCTAGTTCGAATTAAGCGCTCCGCTAGTTTGAATTAAGTTCGAACTAGCGGCTTGCGTGTGTAGCGCCTATCAAAGTTAGTTCGAATTAACTTTGTAGTGTAGACATACCCTAACTGCCCAGCTCTGAAAGCTGTGCTTTGCCAGGAGCAGGCAGAAGTAAAGGTAGCAGAACTGAAACCTCCTCTATGATAACTTTACAACCCTGTGCACTGCTTTGAGGGTCAGGACCCCTACTATTACAACACCATGACATTTCAGAATGATATAGCTGAAATCATGACATTTAGGATTTTAAAAATCCTATCAATGTGAAATTGACCAAAATGGACTGTGAATTTGGTAGGGACCTACTCGTGACTTGCCAGGCTTAGAAATACTTTGGACTAGTACAGATGCTTTCAGGACCAGTAAATATTTCCAAACTAGACAAATGATCAGAACTAAATATTCAGTTCTCATAACCTCTGTATTCAGTTTCTTCCATTTTTCCATCTGGGATTGCGTGTCTGACTCAACCACCCCCCCAGTAGTTTAACCCAGATACTTAGGTATGTTGTTTCATTCTTATTGTAAAAACCATTTTCAGCCTCATCTCTCTACCTCTGCTTGGCTTGACTTTTCTGGCTTTTTTCTCTCAGGCTGTCTCTAGGCTACAAAGAAAAGTCAGAAAAAGATATACAACTTGCAAACTGTAATTTGCATATCATTTTCTGCGTTTCTTCCGAAAGAGGTTTTCCCAATATTTGGCCTGTCTACACTGGGCCAAATGTCAGGAAAAAAGCTTTTTTCAGAACATCCCTTCTTCCTCGTAGAACAAGGTTTACAGGGATGCCGAAAAAACACGTCTGCTTTTCCGATTTTTTTTTTCTCAGAAAAGCAGATGTATTCCTTGGATGCGGCAGAGCTTTTCTGGGATTCCCGGAAAAACTCTGCAGTCTAGATGTACCCTCAGTCTTTCATTTTCTTTCATTAAGAAAAGTAGTGGCTGAATCCCATTCTACTGCTCTGAGATTTTGTTGTCCTATCTTAGAAGGAAATTAAACTATACTCATCAGGAAATTTGAGTACAACACGCAGCCAGCAGATCTGATTTCAGTAATGCTGAAAGATATAGTATAGACAGGACCTTCGTATACTGCTAAAAACCTGTATTGCCCAAACTACTTGTCACAGGGAGCTGGTTAGTTCCTATCAATACTTTGTAACTGTGCTGTAACCAGTTCCTCTGACTCCCCATTTCTAATGTAGGAAAGGCGAATGTAGTCTAGCCGTTCAGTCCGACATACTGAATCTTTTGCACCATGCTAAAGAACAATGCCTGAACCCCATTCGTGCTATCAAGATGGTAACACTGTTCCCTTGGTCAGTGTGGTCCCATCATCTCACTGGAAAGTTTAACTTCAAGATGGTGGCTATATAGCAGGTGAAGTTCTGAAAAACCTGGCCTTTAGAAAAGATTATAAATAGTTGATGTGGAAAGGAGAGAACATTTCCATTTTAGACAGATATAGAAATAATACTTATGAAATGGAAAAACATCTTGCTCTAATTGTCTGGTAAACATGCTAATAAGCTATGCAGCATTTTGTTCTCCTGTATGAATATCTGTAGTCTCCTGAAGAGCGTTACAGGCTCTATTTAAACCATCATTGTGTTTTCTTAAGATGAGATCTTAATATAAATGATTTGCAGGCTTAAAATTTTAAATGGAAATGCCTGAGTCTTAATTTCATACCGCTAAAGATAGAACTCCAAATCAATGCACTGTCAGCCTTAGTTCTCTGCTTGGTTCCTTGGCAGCCACCTATTGTACAATACCCTGAGGAAATAGACATTATTGTTTGCTGCACATTCTATTCTGTCTCCACTTAAATAGGCTGAGGGAACCAGTTTGGAAAAATCTTAAGTGAATTTTCTACCCATTGCTTAGTTAACTGATTTGCAGGATTATATCACCCCCCCTGCCGGAGAAATGCACTAACTGATGCTAATAAGCATGGAACCTACTCAGATCCCTAAAGTTGGGTCCATACAATTTATGTACCAACTTAACTATTTCTGTTATGGGTGTGACCGCCCACCCCCAACGTTCCACTAACATAGCTACATCAGTACTCCCCTTAATGTGGTTGTGGTTATAAGCACCCTTATACCAGTATACTGGTGTGATTGATTCTCTTAATATGTGAATAAGTGGTACAACTTTCGTAAGTGGGTAATTCCACAGACTTAATATAGAAATAAAATGAAAACTTAGAATATAAAGATAAATTCCCTGTCAGAAATGCACCCCACATGACCAGGCATAGCAATCTTCATTCTTTCTCCCATGATATTAACACTTATTGCCTCCTGGATAGATCTTCTAACTTGTAAAATTTCCAAACTAGATTCTTCATCATATTCAAGTCTTAGTATGTTGCTGTCATAGTTTCTTACTGCGGACTGGAAGCTGGTGATATGCTTACTTCCCATTATCAAGATAGCTTCCCCAATTATCACCTCTAATACCATTAACTCACAAACATCCCACTCTCCCCACCTCTAATATCATCAATTCACAGACACTTACCTTCCTTCCTCCCCCCCCCCCCCTGCATCCCCCTCCTGTTCTGAAATGTGATTTGTCCTTTTCATATGTGTTCATTTTTTTAAATTGTATCCTTTGGTATATATGGTTGTGACTATTTTCCTCCACTATTTGATCTGAGGAAGTGGGTCTGGCCCACGAAAGCTCATCATCTAATAAACCATCTTGTTAGTCTTTAAAGTGCTACATTGTCCTGCATTTTGCTTCAGCTACCCCAGACTAACACGGCTACATTTCTATCACTTACCTACAGTGTGTGACATGAGGGCAGATGATTGTGTGATGTAGTAAACAAGCATTAAAGGTAAATGTGGCGTATCTTGCAGTGTCATCATGAGCTTTGCTAAGTTTCTCTCTGCAAACACTGAGTAAAGCTATATTGCAGAGAACCAGTAACCATGGTAAAGGAGTGTTCCTGAAATAATATGCATGGTGGATTAAGTTGTATATCAGTCACTTTGTGTGAGATACGCGAGGCCATACTGGAGTGCACTATTTTGCCACTGAATAACAGTGCCAAGACTGAAGTGTGTAATGTTTGGGTTTTGGGGCCTCATTTTGTTGTGGCCTATCTTCTGAGCAGGTTATTGCATATTTTGACCATAGTCACTGTCTTAATATATGGTCATGAATCATGATGTGACAATTCTATCCAATGTGAAGCCTAGCTAGACACGGTATGAATCACGCTTTATTTGCTGACCATGGAGAACTATACTATAATGTATGATTATAGAACCATAGAACTGGAAGGAACCTTGAGAAGTCATCAAGTCCAGTCCCTTGCCCTCATGCAAGACCAAGCACCATCTAGATCATCCCTGTTAGATGTCTGTCTAACCTGCTCTTAAATATCTCCAGTGATGGAGATTCCACAACCTCCTTAGGCAATTTATTCCAGTGTTTAACCACCCTGACAGGAAGTTTTTCCTAATGACTAACCTAAACCTCGCTTGCTGCAATTTAAGCCCATTGCTTCTTGTCCTATCATTAGAGGCCAAGGAGAACAATTTTTTTTCTCCCTCCTCCTTGTAACACCCTTTTAGATACTTGAAAACTGCTATCATATCCCATCTCAGTCTTCTCTTTTCTAAATTAAACCAGCCCAATTCTTTCAGTCTTCCCTCATAGGTCATGTTTTTTTAGACCTTTAATCATTTTTGTTGCTCTAAAGATATAAGTGGAAAACACTCAAAAACATACTTTTACTTACACTTGGTAACAGATGCCACCGATGGCAGCTATGAGAGACTGTCACATCTGTGGTTCGGATACATTTTCAGGTATATCAAAGGAGTGTGACTGCAGAGGCACATATTGTTGACATGAATGAACTTGGCAATTTTTGAGCGTGGGATAGCTAGATGGGGTAGGGAGAAACAATGCTCTTTTCAGCAATATTGTGAGGGGAAGGAATATGTGCAATTACTGATTTTAGTAAAATTTAATCCATCAGGGGTAATGTACAGAACATTGCCCAAATCCATTGAGAAAACAAAATGTTCTGATGCTGCTTATTGGAGTAACTACTGTTCAATGAGTCACTTACAAATTAAATTTAATTGCCGTTTTTTCTTATGCAAAATCATATTTAAATGACTGAGATCTGCACCATTGATTCAGTGGGAACTTGCGTATAGTAATGTTGCATGATTCTGGCATATTGCACAAGATTAACGTGGCTGCTGCCACAGCAGAGTCTGAGATAAAAGCAGGTGTGGGTAGAGGTGCTAGATGAGTTAATTACATAGATTAGCACTAATTCTCAACCCTGTAGTTAAATAACATTAAAGCTTGCTGTAAACCTCCATTGTCAAGAAAATCTGAGTTTGTAGGATGAGACCTTTTATTTTAATAAAATAAGTGGGTGAAATCTCGACTTTAAACTGTTTAGTATCACTGTATTAAAGAGTGCTGAATTTCAGCTCAGCAGTAAGCTGCATTTCACCATAGAATGAAATGCTGTGAGACGCATTGATCCTATAGGGGAACCCCTGTGCTGGGGAGGTGTAATATTTGTACTGCATTTTGAGATGACTGGATTAACGTTGTCTCCAAATCATACAAATACTAATCCTGGTTTGCATCCCTATATTGTTACTAATGTATATTTTTTTTGGGGTGGAGTAAGATCACTTCTAGTTCTGAGGCCCTTCCAGTAAAGGAATTGTTGCCTCTGAAGGCTGTCCTTGCTTGTGTGTTTAAGTCTGATATTAACAAATTTAAACTTACTGTTTTTGTGTAGATCGCCTTACAGTATATTATGCTTAAATATGTAAATTGGGTATTCTGTGGTTTTTTGTGATTTTTTTTTTTTTTTTAAAGCTATAAAATGTGATTCCATCCGTTTCTAGCCCTTATACCAGGGGAGGGGAACCTAACACTTGGAGGATGGAGATGACCCCTGGCTTGTCTAGACCTGGTCCTCCTACACTCTGGTGTGTGAGGAGAATGTGGGGAGTGTTTTTCCTTCTCAGTCAGGGGCCATGTCAGTGAGGGTTTGAGGGTTGTGGGGTGTTTTTTTGCTTTTCGCTTGTGTGCAGCCCACGACCCCAAAATGTCCTGTCCATAAAACTTTGTCTAGTGTTCATGAAGCTGAGCTGCAGTGAGCATAAAATGATGGGCCATGTTATCTTCCCTGCTTGCAGGCTCTTTGCTACTTTATCAATGCAAAGATGCTGGAATCCAACTGCGATTGCTAAACTGATACCTGACTTGGTAGACAGGAATTCTCAGCTGACATAAAATCTAGTGGAGTTACTTTCTGTGCCAGCTGTCTCTGTCCCCTACCCTTCTCCAGGCATGAGTGGTTGTGAATGGTTGGGGAGGGTACATTGTAGCATAGCAGAGCTCAACATGGCTTGGGGATAACAGCCAGCTTCTGGCCACCTTTGGGCTGAGGCCAGAACATCTTTAGATCTTGGGAGACTTCTTAATGATCACTCTGTTCTTTCTTGCATCTTGTGGATGTTGGTGTAAGAGAGAATTGGAACTCAGTATCTGAGATGTGAAATAGCCTACTCACCTCAATGCTGGAATTCCTTCTGAAGACCAATGGCAGCTTAACGTTGGCTGATAAGATGCTTAAACCATCATTGTTATGAGTACCAACCCTGCAATTGTTGTCAAGCATTTGCTGAGGTCAGGTTTTGTATACACATCACATTGCTTTCAGTGTAGCTATGCAGTGCAGACAGTGTGCTTTTCATTGGAGTGAAAGTCTTTGGCGGGGGGCAGGCAGTGTGGAAAGGCCTCAGATGTTCCCTGCTGCCAGAGCTTTCCACTGCGAGGAGGAAGTGTTCTAGAAGCGAGGACCGGGAAGAGAAGCTGAGCTTTTTCCTTGTTTCCTTCTCCCCTGCTACAGCTGCTTCCCTTCTGCTGCTGCCTTTCTCTCTTGAAAGGAAGGTCTTCAACAGCAGGGAGCTACTAGAGCCTCCTTGATATTGCAGCGTTTCCCTGCAGTGTGGAAGAACTCCATGGCAGGCTGCTATGCTGCTCAAAATAGCCATATAGATGGGAGGCCCAGCTTGGGCTGGTAGAGACCACATCTGTGCTGCTGTTGGTACCCCCTCTGGAAGACCTATGCATCTATGTGTACTGCACTCTGCCAAAAGACTCCTTTTGTAGTGTAGATGTACCCTTAGAGTTAAAGCCCTTTTCCATCCCTATGTTAAAGTTATCTCTGACCTCAAAGAAGAGCTACTTCCTCTCCCCAGTGCCAAAAGTGGTCACTGCCTCTTGAATGTCACCTGTAAGCTACCTCCCATAATTTCTGGATGCCAAAACCGCCGGCTTTCCTTCTGACAAGGAAGTGAAGTGTCTTCAATACAAAAATCTATAGCATGCTGACAGTTGAAAACTTAGGTGTGGCATAAAGTAAGTGACACTTGAGATCCAAATTTGTAATGATAATGGACTGATCATATCATCCAGTCCACTAAGTCAAGTCACTTCACTTTTAGCTGCTGTAGAATTTCTGAATTCTCAGGGTACCTGGTAATGGACTGCAACAGAAACAATGGGCATGTTGCTACAAAAAAGTAAAGTCCATCTTGCCACAGGTCACTCAAGGCCTTGAATATCTGCTTCCCACAATTAGATTGAATTTGAGTTGCCTTACGAAAAAGCAATGAAGTAATTGGAATTAATGTTCAATTCTCTCTCTCTCTCTCTCTCTAAATGGTCAGAAGTCCCTTCCTACAGAATGCAACCTGTAACTCCCTTGGGGATTTTGTCTCTTGTTCTCAACATCATGTGTGGAGCCTTGAACCTCATTCGTGGAGTTCATCTAGCAGAGTATTCTTTTCAGGTAACCTTTTATTGACTTCGTAGTTGTAGCATAGGTCAGGGAGAGGAGGATTAGACTGACAGAGCTATCAGATCACAGGTAGATAGATGGCTATTGCACACCATCACATTTCAAGTTATGCTTTGTTTATCCAGAGAGCTTTATTCAGATGAATGACTATACTTCGTGTACTTGGATATGTCAGAGCTTTAGGGCATTTTGCAAAATCTTTTTTTCCACTGGAGGGATTGGAATGGTGATGTTAATTTGAAAGGTAGAGGAGAATATTATTTTTGACATTCTGGATGGATTTTATGTGGATGTATCTTCCCACTTCAAAATGTCTTTTGAAAAATTGCATGTGTTTCTTTGGCTGGAGCATTTTTACATCATGTAGAAAATGTATAGTGGAATCAGCATAAAGTACCTTTTTAGAAACAACTAAACTTATTTAGTGTTTCACAGTTTTATTTTGTACATAAATTGATACATACATGTCAGTTTCCAGTGTTTAGTTCAATGAAAATTGATTAACTCCAGTCTGATTTTTATATTCTGAGATGGTGATAGTACAAAAGTAAAATGAGAATAAGCACTTCCATAGAATGTATCTATATAAAATGTTAAGCAGCACTTTGCATCAACTAAAACTCAGTAACTTTTGTCATCTTCCCCAAACAGGAAGACCACGAGGGAGTTGGAAATGTAATAGCATTTCTCCTTTCTTTTCTAGCCTGCATTTTTCAGGTATGTTAAGTTTTAGCTGTTGTGCTCTTTTGCTCTTCCTGCATTTTTTATTTACTGCCCTGAATCCAACAAACATTTGTTGAGTATAACCTGTGAGTAGAATAGGAGACTTTGAAGCACTTGGTCTATTCACTGGGTGAAATTCTGTGTGTTGGATGTGCACATCACACAAACAAAAATTGGCCATGGGACAGATGCAGCCTACAAATGAAGGCGTCACATTTCCGACATATTATGCACCTGTTGGCTGATCGCTCTTCTCAATCCCTTTGCTGTAGGTTTATCTATCCCCTTCATTTTACAGATATGACAAGAACTGTTCTGATTTGAATTAGCCCCCACATGAAGCACTAGTTAAACAAAAACTCCCCAAAGCAGGAATAGATACACTTTGTGCTATTTTAGCACTGCAGTCTTTTCTTGAACCGCTTAAAGAGGGGTCATATAAATGGCAAAACTCTTTAGTCATAACTTTAATTATATTAATTAGTTTAAAACTTTCACACTTAAACACTTTGTGAACACAGTCCTTAAAATACTATAGCACAAACCTTGTTTTTTTCCCTTAGTGGTTGCTACCATAATGCATAATAAGTCACCACAGTTCATTGTGAATCTGAGACAGTCATGGCCTGCTAAGTTTTATTCTAACTCTGCCATTGACTTAATGCAGCCTTGAATACATTTCTTTACTTCTCAGCCTCGATCTGTCTATCTGTAAAACAACAATTATGAAGATCTGTTTACTTCATAAAATAGCTGTTTTGTCACTTATTGTATATTTGACTACTGCTCTAGTATTCAGAATCTCATCTCTGTTTCTGCCAGTAAACAATCCTGAGGTCATATACGAAGATCCTTTTGCCTTGTAGTCGTGTTGCAACTGATTTGTGTTCAGTCAGCAAAAGGCATTGTTGATGTCAGGGGTGTAACTTAAATTACTTTACCATTCACACCTGATGCCCTGTGTTCTCTCTAAGCTGTGGGGCAGCACAGCCCCACCCAGGCAGTCAGCTCTATGCATGGAACCCTGAGTCTCTGTCTGGGTGGGGTTGATTAATCACCTGTGATGCTGTATCTGTGAGGGAACACTGCTGATGTGTAAGTTACCCTGATCTGGTATTCAGTGAAATACAAAAATACGTTACTACAATTTGATATTCCCCATGCACTCGAGATGTAAATGCTCCTTAAAAAGTTAACCAGTTACACAATATAATTGTAATAGTTTAACTGGGGTCTGCAGGTGGGGTGGGGGGTGAGGTTGCTCCAGCTGGCCAAATAACTCATTACCAGGTAATCTTTTACATCTTTACCATGGACCAGCTCTGGTATAAACAGACACGACGATTTGTAATTTACGCTATACATATCATTACTTAATGCTCGTTGCTAAAATGTTACATTCTAGACTATAACAAATTAACATTTAAAATATTAAATGTTTACAAATCTTGCTGTTTGACCAGCTCAGCCTTTCTTCAAATGAGTGAGTTATTTTGGTCACACTATCTAATCTCTAGTGGAAAGAGCTAATATATTCATTGTGTACAAAATGTCACATTGATTTTTGCATGAGCTAAGGCTCAATGAAAAGTTGTGTTCTGTTACAACCGCCAATCTATTCCACTGATTTAAGCAAAGTAGCACAAATTTGAGGGCAGAATTTGACCCTTGTTACATAGCAATTACACACTTGACACAGTGCTGCAAAATGCCAAATGGAGCTCTATGATTAATGAGCACAGAAATGACTGCTTTCCAGGAGGGATGAAGTATAGTGTCATACAGGAGCTGAGATCTTGAGTACAGGTTTGTGCATTATTGCCCTCTGTAAACCTGACTAATTGTAAATAGCGGAATTGCATCAAAGTGTTTGTAACTGGTATAAAGATGGAATTCTAAGTGTAAATACAACTCCAGGCCTCTTTCAAAAAACAAATTGAAAAGCATACATCAATGAAGTATCACTTTGTGTTTCATTGTGGTGATTTAATATGCCAGAAATATTTAGAAAACTATTTGCCATGTTAGGTTACCCTCCTAGACTGATAATGAAACTCTGATTTATATTTGTCCGGAAACTCGGCAGAGAGGAGACTATATTTTATATTCAGACTTTCACTGCCCCACATGGCTTCTAGCTGGGTTGTAACTGAAGTTTATTGCCCTTTAAATTCATTGGATTTTTCTGCCAAAACAAGGGGGAGGCAGTTAAGGTGACCCATCTCCTCACTCTGGTACGTGTGTAACCCATGTTTACAGAGGTTCTCTGCCTATTTTAATGGATGGACCACTTAGAGGTTTGGCTCTCTTACTGGCTTTCAGACAACAGGGCCTGGGTCTCTTAGCTTAGGCAGTAGAGTCTGATGCTTGTAGATCCAGAAGTCTGACCTGCCCCGTGGTGGTATGTATACATACACTGAGGCTATGTCTACACGGTGGGTTTTTTGCAGAAGAGGAAATGCAAATGGAGCACTCATTTGCATACCATATGCTCACATTTGCATATCTTCCGATCCTTTTTGCGGAAGAGGTTTTTGCAATAAAAAGCCCTGTGTAGATGGGGCCATTTGTCGGGAAAAAAACCTTTTGCGCAAGATCCCTTTGTAAACCTCATTTTTTTGAGGAATATGGGATCTTGAACAAAAGGATTTTTTTCCCCACAAATGGCCCCTTCTACACAGGGCTTTTTATTGCAAAAACCTCTTCCGCAAAAAGGACTGGAAGAACATATGCAAATGAGAGTGAGATATGCAAATGAGCTTTCCATTTGCATTTCCTCTTCTGCAAAAAACCCACAGTATAGACGTAGCCTGAGAGAAGTCATCATGTAACTAATACTATTTTGGGGCCAGTATTTCACATAGTAGATACCTTTTAGTGAGGTACTGTGATCTGCTCCTAAAACATTATATCTGTCAGGTTCTCCTTTGTACCTGGAGTAGCTCTTTCTTGACTTTCCCAACTTCTCACCTGGGAGTGGAAAATGCTAACAAACATGTTTGGGCTCTTTGCCCTGTTAGATTATGGCAGGACAGCATCATGAAGTAACCACAGTCATTGCAAAGTGCTGTCTATAGATAATTATCCCACTGGTTTCCCCAACAGGGTTTGAACACAGGGTCTCTGGTGCTACAGTGTGAGTCTTGACTGCTTGATATAAACAAGGATCTCCCTTAGCTGGCGTGTCTAGTACACAGTCACCTGGTTAAATGGACTAGCTACTATAGGAGGACACTTAAAACACACTGAACCAGTGGACTGTATATATTCTAATATTTTAAGTGAGTCCTGGGATACTGAGATGGCTTATTTAGCCCTTTTAATTATGCCCAGAAGTACGACAGAAGAGAGTATAGGATTACCTCATACCTTCAGGTTGTTGAGCTTCAGCCGTAACCTATAAGGATCACATCCATGGGCATTGGGTATGTAAGGCGGGAGAAGGCTCTCACTTCCCATACAGGCAGGTATAGCCCTGCCCACACTCTGTCTCCAGAAAGCCTGCTATAGGCGTTCTGGGGGTGGAGTGTTGCTGCCCCCAGCACTCGCCCTCCTGCTGCTGGAGAGGGTGAGCAGTGTGGCGCACTCTCCTGGCGCTCTGCGGCTGGGAGGCTGGAGCCATGCTGTGTGGCATAGCATTTCCTGCCTCTTCCCTCCCACAAGGCTGGGCTGTGCAGCACAGTGCATCTTCCTCCGGGACTGGAGAGGCTGCAACAGGCGCTCACCTCTCCCGCCTGTCCCTATGGTTGGAAGGGGGGAGCATGTGTGTGGCATGTCACCCAGCTTCCTGGGGGCGGGAAAGGGACAGGGCCTAGCAGAAAGGGCAGGGCAGGGTTCGGGGCTTGCCTCGCCTAATCCTGCCTTCACCAACCGCCCATGATCAAATCTGAGTCTTGGAATGCAGGCCATCTTTCAGACTTGTTTAATACTTGATGATCCTTTTGAGATTACCAACAAGGGTGCCAGTTGTGCAGCTGGGCTTCTTTTCTCATGGATTTGTTCAGTGGGATCTGGGCGCTACCAGTTCATTTCTGTGGAATGGATGGTATCCTAATCAATAACTTGAAGAGCTGTAAGCATCTCGTATGTGTGCTAGTGACAGGTGCATCTCGAAATGCCAGCAATTGTAAGCTGTGAGCCTTGTCTGTATATTCAGTTTGATGTTGCTAATGTTGTCTTTCTGGTGCTGTTCCAGTGTTGTTTGTTCCTGTTCCACAGTTCAGCAAAGAAGATGAAGGCGTTTGTGTTGATTTTCTCCATTTGTTTATGCAACATTTACTTGTATGGATTAAGGAACATCTGGCAAATACTCTTTCACATAGGAGTGGCTTCTCTTTCTTCATACCAGATACTGACAAGGCAACTCATGGAGAAACAGTCCGATTTTGGAGTCTGAAAACAAACTTGGGATTTATTACTTCGCATTTTAAAAACTCTTGTATTTGCTCACACTGGCCAAAAATAGTTTGGGGGAATATTTTTAAAACGTGCTGTGATAATTATCACAAGGGAGAGATTTTGAAACAAAACAACTTGACATAAACTATGTTCCTATAACTGGTATCGGACATTTGAGAGATTAGTTAGTTGTGTGTAGTTCAACTGTGCTTTGTAGACTTTGCAAGCATTTGTAATGGTTGGAGTTTCTTGCTGCCATTGGAAATCTTCAGTACTCAATCTCTGTAGTGTACTCCTTGACTAATACCAAACAGTCAGTCTCTTTTCATGTCTCATTTGCTTTGTAACACTTCAAACTCCCATGGCAGAATATATTGAAATTATACGTTAAAACCAAGACTGATTAAAATTGTGGGTAATACAATACTTAGTACTTTCATCTATAGATATCAAGTTGCTTGACAGATGTAAGCTGAGGAGGCGTTTGCCATAATTAGCATAGTCAGTAGTTGGTGGAAGAAACGTTTTGTGGGATTTTCAAGGTTATCCTACTAAAGTGACTTAAAAGCATAAGGATCTAAAGCAGCTGTTCTCAAACTGTGGGTTGGGACCCCAAAGTGGGTCGCAACCCCATTTTAATGGGGTCACAAAGGTTGGCTTAAACTTGCTGTGGTCAGGATCTGAAGCCTAAGCCTCATCTCCTGGCTCAGTCTTTGGCCCCCCTCCCCATTCATAGCAGTGGGGCTTGAGCGAGCTCAGGCTTCAGGCCCCTTCCCCCCTCCCCCAGGGGTCATGTAGTAACTTTTGTTGTCAGAACGAAGTGGTGGTGCAAAGAAGTTTGAGACCTTCTGGTACAAAGGAAAGGAAAAAGGGCAGGCGCCCTTTAAAAAACCATAAAGGACACAAAATGTCTTGAGTAAACTGTACATCTTAATTGTTGGTAAGGTGTGAGCTCATTTGGAAGTTGTCAGTAAGTTTGAAGCTGCATAAACCAAAACAAGAAAACACAACAGACTTTTCTTCCCAGGTGGCCTCTATTTTTCTGTTTGAAACTCACACTGTTTGGAGGGGCAGCTGTATGTTTGGTTGATATAGATAACCAAGCATGGAAGATGTATTTTGTGGCAACTCAGTGGTTTCCCCCTCTTCCCCACCTTTCAAAAGATGCATGATTAGCAATTAGAAATCCATTCCCTATCCTGGAAAGCAAGAGCAGGTTCTCTTTACATTTAAGCTCTTATGCTAAGGTTAATTTATGAGCATGCACTTTTGAATAGAATCATTAGGAACTGATTTTTCCACCTTTTGCTGCTCTGCATATTTTGGTATTTCAGGTGCTGAAGTATGCATTGGCACTTAAAATGTAGATGGATGTTTTTGATACTTTTTTGGTAAATTGTGTATGAATGTCTAATGTTTTGATGAAGCTCTCTTTGGCGTGTGAACAGAGAATCAAGAGACTGAGACATTGCAGGAAGCTTTTAGTGTAATATTGTAGAGGTACCTTCTTCAGTCTTAGAATAACTAGAGAGATCAACCTTTCTGGATGTTTGCTCTTCAGATACCAGGTCAGATGAGAGAGAAAGTTTTGCCTCCCTGAGCTACTAACAAGCCCTAATAGAATGAAACTGAGGAAAAGGAGCATTTAGGTTTAGGTCAGAAAAAACTGCTTGCTCCTAAGAGCTATTAAACTGTGTGGAGTAGGCCAACGCAGCAGGTTCCAGACTTCATGGTTAACATGCCACTGGCTTAAAAATTTGAGGTTTGAAATTTCTCCTTTTTTTTGTGTGTCCATTAATTTTAGGCCTTAATTGGTTTTTGGTATTTCTGGACTCATAGTAAAATAAATGCCTAAGGAAGCATAAAATTGTAACCTCCCTTTTAAACATGTCAAGGCCTTCATCATCAAATCAAAAAGCACAATGAAGCAGCAGTAGTTGGTCTTTTTTATATTACTTCAATTACAAGGGAGTAATTCAGTGTCAAATGGCATGCTGACGTGTCTCTGCATGCTGCTAAGCTGTGTCAGGGCTTGGCTTTTTAATGTATCTAAATTCAAAGTTTTTCCTCATTCTTATCTGAATTATTGTTGAACGTCAGCCAAAGATCTTTACTGAAACTTTGGCAACATTTTAAAATATTTTGATTAGCTCTTAATTTAAATTTTCTCTGATTTAAAAACACAGAAGTACCATTAATTGAAGGGTATTTTTGCTTCACAGATCAAGGTTGCTTTGTGTCAGGTGAGATGTTGCTGAGCTTCAGCTGAAGGTCTGGTTCTGCACTGAACCAAAGTTCATCCTGTACTTCTGCTGAATGGTCATCAGAGCAAAAATCCAGTTCTTTCAGGAAACCTTTCTTAGCATTCAGCTTAATAGTACTTGTAACGTGTTGTGCTCATAGGAAAACAAGCTATGAAGATGGCTCAAGAGTAAAAGTTGTTTTTTTAATAATCTGCTTTGTAAATTTCCATTCTAAACTCTAATGCCTTGCTGAGGTTACAGGACAGGATGGTCATAGTTCTGGCTAGACATCTGGAGACCATTTTCTACCAGTTGGCAGTGCATCGACTTACATAGGGAAGGCTATTTCTGCTAGGAAAAGGGGTAGGAGCTTTACTTCGTACATGGACAAAACATAGTGGGGAAAAATTTTAATGAGAAAATCTGATCTCTGTGTCCCCCATGGGCCGTGATCCTGGTAGTGTTGTACTTGTCCATGAAATGTAGTTGAGTAAAGCTAGTCTTGCATAGACTTGGGTATCTAGAACATCTAGATATATGAACACTTCTGTCTGATGTGAATTGCAGCAGAAGGTGGACATACCCACACTAGGGCTGTGTCTAGACTACATGCCTCTGTCGGCAGAGGCATGTAGATTAGACACATAGGCAAAGGCAAATGAAGCCGTGATTTAAATGATCGTGGTTTCATTTACATTTACATGGCTGCCACGCTGAGCCGACAAACAGCTGATCAGCTGTTTGTCGGCTCGCGCGCTAGTCTGGACGCTCCCCTGCCGACATCAAAGCCCTTTGTCGGCAGCCCCGTTATTCCTCGTGGAATGAGGTTTACTGGGGCTGCCGACAAAGGGCTTTGATGTCGACAGGGGGAACGTCCAGACTAGCGCGCGAGCCGACAAACAGCTGATCGGCTGTTTGTCGGCTCAGCGCAGCAGCCATGTAAATGTAAATGAAGCCGCGATCATTTAAATCGCGGCTTCATTTGCCTTTGCCAAAAAAACAAATCTACATGCCTCTGCCGACAGAGGCATGTAGTTTAGACGTACCCTCTCTCTGGTCCACCTGGCACACAGAAAATGGAGTGTAGCCAAGATGTTACAAGGGGTGGGAGGGCTAGTTAGTACGTACCCTCCGAGATGCTGGGTTTTAAGCATAATGAAACACATCATTGGATTCACCTACTGAGGGATCTTTCTAGCCAAGATTCTCTAGGAAAACAATATATCAAAATCTCTCTACAACATTTTACTGCCTCACTGGATACTGTCTGGTGAACGGGCAAACACCTAGTAGAGATTTGATACGAATTAAGTAGGATTGGCGGGGAACCATTTGCAGCGAGACTTGATTCTGTAATACGGGTAAACCTGCCTACAAAATCCATATTAGGGAACATTCATGTAGCAATGTGTGTCCATTAAGATCTGAACACTTCTTCCAGGTTGGATTGTGATTCATGGACTAAGAGTTCACGTTAAATGTTCACTGTCCTGGTTCTATTTTCCTGTAAGAGGGTACACTGGCTTCTTGGCACATTTTCTTTATGTACAATATGGGTATAATATGTCTAAACATTCTTTTGCTAAAACAGGAAAAGGGATAGCATAGTTTACATTGATATATGTCCTTCAGGATTTAGTAAAATGAGTGTCTTACCACTTGAGAATAGAAAATCTGCATTGGAATGCTAAGATTATGCTTATATTGAATTAACTCTTTTTTTAAAAGAATCAATTTTTTGTCAGAACCTTGGGCCATTTAAAATAGCTTGCCTGTTTATCCACACAATTCATACTTTTCGTTTTCACATTAAGTCCCTTAGAAACAGTTGTTTGTCTAGAAATACAACAAAAGAAAACAGGTGAAGAGTAAACCTTCTTGCAGTTAAAATATTTAAAGGTGCCTAGGCAATTTATGAAATTTGACCTATTCTCCCCTGGCCTTTTTAAACCAAAGATCTGGTAAGGTTTCTTGAAAGTCTGGCTGGTACCTTTTAAAAAAAAAAATTTGCACTGCATTAACAATTGAACCTGTGTATATGTATGTAAAGTCATTTTTGCATGTGTGTGTGTATATATGTACATATCTAATGAGTAGGGTAAAAAATAAATGACTTTTTATAATGACTGTGTTCATTTATAACTTGTTAGTGAAACACATCAGAAACAGGATAAACAAGCTTTTCATATTGCATTGTAAACTATAAATATCCATACCAAACTCTTGTCATGAGGGCTGAAAATGATTTTGAGAATAACTTAAAGAAGCGAGAATCTGAGTGTATTGAATATCTATCTGTTCAAATGTTGCCCTAATACTCACTGGACTGCATAGGCTCTCTGTTTTTAATGAAGAGATGTCTGCTTGTAGTCCATGATAAGCTGCTTCAGTGGTATGTTACTGCCTCTAAAAGCTGCCTTTCAAAGTGATGGATGCTCAGTCCTGGGGCTATTTTAAAATTGGACTGTACAAAGCACTTAACAACATAGCTGGTCTTCCAACCTATTCTTTTAGGACCCAAAACAACTAATTGGGGCTGTATCCATGGAGCAGGGCAGCAGCTAATCTTTAATGAAGGTCAGCATCATCAAAACAAGTTTTTTTTTTTTTAAAAAAAGACAAAGTTCAGTGGAATTGTTCAAGTCCAGACAAAGAAGATAAACAAAAAATACGTTTTTTGGGAAAAAGATGTGCCCATAAAAATGAAAATCAATGTACGAGGTGAAAAGGCAATTCAGGCTCCTTTCAAACCCACTTGGTGATTGTATAAGGGAGCTGGAGTGATGTATAAGCCAAAGGTGTACATGTAACTTGCACTTTTTGCACTCTCCTGTTACCTTTTTATCCTACACTCCTCTCTTCAGTCCCTTTAATTATATTAACCTAGGTTTACTTAGGTGCAGAGATCGAAATTCAAAGGTGATAGGGCTAAATTACTGAGTCTTGTGCTCATTTTCCAATATGTAAACATAAGGTGCTTTCTAAAATTCCATACCTAGTTTTTCTCACTAGGAGAAAAGGTGTTTAAACCCCACAGCCTTAGGGTACACAAGGGAAGTTGTCAGTTTAATAACCTTTAGATGGTCAAAGTAAATCCAAAGTGCCCTGACAGCATTTTCTGTGATCAGCTAACAGTCGTTAAAACTACAACTGCTTTTTGTACTCCAGGATGTTTTGTCCTCCAGGATGTTAATGTGCATTAGAAATCTACCTTTTTCCTAGCGTAAACATGGTCCAGCTTGATGTGGGTGACTAGGTAACAAAATGGCAGACGAAATTCAGTGTTCATAAATGCAGCAATGCACACTGGAAAACATTACATTAATTAGCTGTTACAACTCAGGAAAGAGACTTTGGAGTCATTGTGGATAGTTGTCTGAAAACATCCATGTCAGTATGCAGCAGCAGTCAAAAAAGCAAACCATGTCGGGAATCATTAAGAAGGGATAGTCATGAGACAGAAAGTATATTGTCTCTGTATATGAATTCATGGTACACTCACACATCGAATACTGTGTGCAGATGTGGTTGCCCCTTCTCAAAATATATTTTGGAATTGGGAAAAGAGTCAGAAAAGCACAACAAAAATGACGAGGGATATGGAATGGCTTTCATATGAGGAGAGATTAATAAGACTGGGATTTTTCCAAGGTGAAAAGGGACAATTAAGAGAGATGAGAGGCCTATAAAATCAAGACAGGTGTGGCGAAAACAAGTGAGGAGGTGTTACTACTTCTCATAACACAAGAACTAGAGGTCATGAAATGAAATTAATAGGTAGCAGAGTGAAAACAAAAACTATTTATTCATACAATGCACAGTCAGCCTGTGGAACTCTTTGCCAGAGGGTGTTGTGAAGGCCACAACTATAACAGAGAAAAAAAAACCAGGTAAGTTGAAGGAGGATATGTCCATCAACGGCTATTAGGCAGGACATGGTGTCCCTAGCCTTGGTTTGTCAGAAGCTGGGAATGGGTGAAGGGACATGGATCACTTGATGGTTACCTGGTCTGTTCATTCCCTCTGAGATACCCGATATTGGCCACTGTCAGCAGATGGGATACTGGACTAGATGGACCTTTGGTCTGATCCAGTATGGCCATTCTTATACCCATAAATGCGTTGAAAGGGCAATTTCAACTCTCTAGCTTTATCTTTGATTACATCTAGAAAGGCCTAGCGCATCTACCTTGGAGGGTTGAAGGGCTGAGCCAGCCTTGCTGAAATTCTAATTTAAAGTGCTGGAGTGTGCAGATATTTCCAGCTGAGTTTGCCATGCCTTTAATTTTCACCATTTAAATCCTGTCTTTAAAAAATTGCCTTTCAGGGATGCTAGTTTAGGACACTTGAAACTCAATTTTGAATACTTAAATGGTTAAAACCCTAATTTTTTTTTATTTTTTTGTTTTTGCTACTACTAAGAATAAAAGGTAATCAGAGCACAGGACCATATTTAATTACACTTGCTAGAATTAGTCATTCTGTATGAGAGGAGGTGAGAAGGAGCAAGCAAGATAGAAGGGTTGAAATAATGACTATTAAAATGTAAAGCAGTAGGCACCATAGCATGGCACAAGTATAAAAAGAGTGGCTGAGACATATTCATTCGTTATACAATGAAATATATTAACATACAAAATCCTTTAGTTCAAGGGCTCTGGTAGGGAACAGTACAAAAAAAAGCAATTATGCAAAAAGTTTGGCTATGCAAAACAGTGCTTATAAATATGTATTAGATCAGGCAATTGAAGAGCCCTGCCTGCGGAGGTACTGAACTCTATCAACTCTCACTCACTTGACTGAAAGTGGGGTGTGCTGCTGAGCCCCGGGCAGGATCAGGCCTGAACTATCCACACTTGGCTAAGGACAAACAAGCCTTTCACTTCCTGCATCCCATTCAGACAGGGGATGTGCAAGACACAGGGCCTGCCATTCCCCACTGCCTCTTGTATACTGCAGACTGGCAAACTCCTTCATTAACTTTTGGTGGACCGGTAACATTTTATTTGCATATTCATTATGGTAATTAAGAGGTCACGTGTTATGTCACAGTAGAGCTGTATGCACACAAAACCTATCGTAAAGGATCAGAGTTTGCAGATTTCTACGCTAAAAAAAGTCACGGAAAGCCCCTCTAAGCAGCCCCTCCCCCAGGGGCAATTCGTGCCTGCAGAGGGAGGGGGAACCACAGGGGCAGAGGGCATTTGCGCACCCTATTTTAGCAACTGAAAGGTTGTCGGGGCATGGGAGCTGGTGCGCCCGAGTGCTACCACCAGTCGCCTCTGCCCTCCCCCCTCCTTCTCCATGGGGTGGGGAAGCTGTCATTTTATCTCCCCTGTTTCCTTCTGTACAACCCCTGCCCTGTCTCTCTCCCTTCCCCAGCCAGGCTGCTCTTGCTCCTACAGTCTCCTCACCAGCCTCTCCTTCCTGCATCCCTCCCCCCGGTCCCTTCCTGGGACCTCCCCTCAGAGTTTCCCTCCATTGTACCCTGCTCCCATCTGCCCCATAGGTCTCCCCTGAATCCCCCCAACCTCCCTTCAGCGCCTCCTGCATCCCCCTCCTGCCCCTGCCTCACACAGCCCTCTCCCCCCTCACTCCCATTATCTGTCCCTACTCCTCTCCAGCCCCCTCCTGCCCCCCACAGGCTGGCTCCCACTGCACACACTGGGAGCTGGCAGTAGCTTCCCCAGGCAGGGATCTCCGCCAGCTCTGTTGGGAGCAACCCAGGGCCAAATCCTCCCCCTGCAGCGCCTGGGGTGAGAGCTCTCTTACCGGCTCCCTCCCCAAGCGCTGCCTGCCCTGCAGCAGGGCTGGGCTGGCCAGAGGCTGGCCATGGGGGTGCTGCCCTGGGAGAGGCTTCTGGGGAGCAGTGGGACTGGCCCTGCTGCAGATTCCCTCTCTGGCCTCAGCCCAGGCTCTGGGGGCCTAGCAGCAGCCCCCACCAGAACTCAGGGATCCAGTCCAGAATCTGGTCCCAGAGTCCCCACCAGCAGCCGCTGCAAGTTGCTTTCTGCTGTGGGAGGCTGAGCCTGGCTCTGGCTCCCGAAGCTACTGCCTGCTGCTGCTGGGTCCTACCAAGCAACCTGCTGCGCTGCAGCCCCTGCCACTGGGGGGCCCTCCCACCCCCGGGCTTGGGCAGTGTCCTCTTCTCTCTCCCCTCCTCCCCTCCCCCCCCCCGCATCAAGGCAGAGAAGCCAATGCAGCACAGGGCGAAGAGACAATCCTGGGGAGAGGAGAAGGGGGGTTTCTGGGAGGACTGAGCCTTGCTCCAGAGTCCTGCTGAGCCAATCATCAAGGCATGGGTGAAGCCTGGCAGTGTGCTGCGGCCCGGCAGCCAGCGGCTTGTGGCCCAGGACCGGTCTGCAGACCAGCAGTTTGAAACAGCTGTTCTAGATCTTAAAGCCAACAGGTTGGTGGGATCGGCATCCCCTCTGGGTGTGGAATTCCCATTCATTCCAGTGGCAGATGGAGACTGGGAAGTTTTGGGAGAGTGGCCCTCTCTGCTCTATAGAAGCATCTGTTTAACATGTTTCAGCTCCCTTCGAGGGCTCTTGCTACCACAGAGTCTGGGCAGCCATGTTTATCTGATGGTAACATCCTGAGTCCCCACTCGAATCTGCAATCCCTTGCTGCTATATATTGTACAAATGTTGAGGCAGACTCTGCAGAGTTTAAATCTTTACAGGAGGAAAATGTAGATGCAGAATGGCATAACCTTACTGGGAGTATCTTCACGATTTCTGGTCAGAAGTTTCTCGTAACAGCATGAAATTCCCTTCCAGAGGTGGACTCTCTCCTTCGTAACATTGCCTTATTAATTTATCTACTTCATTCTGTGATGTTTTATGATGATCCAACTTCCAGCCGTGCCACCCCATCCCCTGGTGCAGTGTGTTTTTTGCCTTTGGCCCTTTGGAGGTAAGGACCTGTGTCGTCTCTCTGACCTGGCGGAGGCAGAACTGTCAGGGTTTGACAAACCATAGGATGCCCATGTGAGCTCACACTGAGGGTATTGACTGTGTCCAGCAAGAAGGCACAGGGATGCAGATCCCAGCATGTAGATATTGGGATAGAGAGTACGCTTATTAAGTTTGCAGATGATACCAAACTGGGTGGGGTTGCAACTTCTTTGGAGGATAGAGACATAATTCAAAATGACCTTAGCAAGTTAGAGAAATGGTCAGAGGTAAACAGGATGAGGTTTAATAAAGAGAAATGCAAAGTGCTCCACTTAGGAAGGAACAATCAGTTCCATACATACAAGATGGGAAGCGACTGTCTAGGAAGGAGCACGGCAGAAAGGGATCTAGGGGTCATAGTGGACCACAAGTTGAATATGAGTCAACAGTGTGATGCTGTTGCAAAGAAAGCAAATATGATTCTGGGTTGTATCAACAGGTGTGTTGTAAGCAAAACTCGTGAAGTCATTCTGCCGCTCTACTCTGCACTAGTTAGGCCTCAGCTGGAGTACTGTGTCCAGTTCTGGGCGCCACATTTCAAGAAAGATGTGGAGAAATTGGAAAGGGTACAGAGAAGAGCGACAAGAATGATTAAAGGTCTAGAGAACATGACCTATGAAGCCAGGCTTCATGAACTGGGCTTGTTTAGTTTGGAAAAAAGAAGATTAAGGGGGGACATGATAGCGGTTTTCAAATATCTAAAAGGGTGTCACAAGGAGGAAGGAGAAAATTTGTTCCTCTTGGTTTCTGAGGACAGGACAAGGAGTAATGGGCTTAAAGTGCAGCAGGGGAGGTTTAGATTGGACATTAGGAAAAAATTCCTAACTGTCAGGGTAGTCAAATATTGGAATAAATTGCCAAGGGAGGTGGTGGAATCTCCCTCTCTGGAGATATTTAAGAACAGGTTAGATAGACATCTGTCAGGGATGGTGTAGATGGAGCTTGGTCCTGCCTTGAGGGCGGGGGGCTGGACTCGATGACCTCTCGAGGTCCCTTCCAGTCCTATGATTCTATGATTCTATAACCCTGCTGGAACCTTGGAAAAGCTTTTCCTTGCAGCGCTGTGAATGAAGAAGAGAGTCCTTCACACTCTATGCAGTGGTGTTGTAGCCATGTTGTTCCCAGGAGATTAGACAAGGTGGGTGGGGTAATAGCTTTAGGTGGGCCAACTTCTGAGGGTGAGAGAAAACCTAAGAACGGCCATACTGGATCGGACCAATGGTCCATCTAGGCCAGTATCCTGTCTGCTGACAGTGGCCAATAACAGATGCCCCAGAGGGAGGGAACACAACAGGGAATCCTCACGTGATCCCTCCCCTGTCTCTCATTTCCAGACAAACAGAGGCTAGGGACACCATTCCTACCCATCCTGGCTAATAGCCATTGATGGACCTAACCTCCATGCATCTATCTAACAGGGTTAAAAAAGAGCTTAAGTCCTAGCCTTCACCACATCCTTTGGCAAGGAGTTCCACATGTTGATTGTGCATTGAGTGAAGAAAAACTTCCTTTTGGTTGTTTTAAACCTGCTGCCTATTAATTTCATTTGGTGACTCCCCTCGTTCTTATATTGTGGCAATATGTACATCATTTTGCCTTATTCACTTTTTCCACACCAGTCATGATTTTATAGATCTCTGTCATATCCCCCCTTTAGTCTCCTCTTTTCTAAGATGAAAAGTCTCATAGACTCATAGACTTTAAGGTCAGAAGGGACCATTATGATCATCTAGTCTGACCCCCTGCACAGTGCAGGCCACAGAATCTCGCCCACCCCTCTTAGAATAATCCTCTCACCTATGTCTCAGATATTGAAGCCTTCAAATACTTTGAAGGCCCCAACATGCAGAGAGTCCTTCAGCTGTGATCTGTGCCCAATGCTACAGAGGAAGGCGAAAAACCTCCAGGGCCTCTGCCAATCTACCCTGGAGGAAAATTCCTTCCTGACCCCAAATATGGCGATCAACTAAACCCTGAGCATGTGGGCAAGACTCACCAGCCAGACACCCAGAAAGTTCCCTATAGCAACTCCTATCATCCCTCCATTGACCTATTTCCAACTGATAATGAATGGTCAATTAGTTACCAAGATCATGTTATTTCATCCAACCATCCCCTTATCATAGAATCATAGAACTGGAAGAGACCTCAGAAGGTTGTCAAGTCCAGCCCTCCGCTCTAGGCAGGACCAATCCCATCTAAATCAACCCGGCCAGGGCTTTGTCAAGCCGAGACTTAAACACCTCTAGGGATGGAGACTCCACTACTTCCCTAGGTAACCCATTCCAATGCTTCACTACCCTCCTAGTAAAATAGTTTTTCCTAATATCCAATCTGGACCTCTCCCACCACAACTTGAGACCATTGCTCCTTGTTCTGCCATCTGTCACTACTGAGAACAGCCTCTCTCCATCCTCTTTGGAACCTCCCTTCAGGAAGTTGAAGGCTGCTATCAAATCCCACCTCACTCTTCGCTTCTGCAGACTAAACAGACCCAAGTCCCTCAGCCTCTCCTCGTAGGTCATATGCTCCAGACCCCTAATCATTTTGGTTGCCCTCCGCTGGACCCTCTCCAATGCTTCCGCATCCTTTTTGTAGTGGGGGGCCCAGAACTGGACACAATACTCCAGATGTGGCCTCACCAAAGCCGAATAAAGGGGAATAATGACATCTCTGGATCTGCTTGCAATGCTCCTCTTAATGCATCCTAATATGCCATTAGCCTTCTTGGCTACAAGGGCACACTGTTGACTCATATCTAGCTTCTCATCCACTGTAACCCCCAGGTCCTTTTCTGCAGAACTACTACTTAACTGGTTGGTCCCCAGCCTGTAACTATGCTTGGGATTCTTCCGTCCCAAGTGCAGGACTCTACACTTGTCTTTGTTGAATCTCATGAGATTTCTAGTGGCCCAATCCTCCAATTTGTCTAAGTCACTCTGGACCCTATCTCTGCCCTTAAGCGTATCTACCTCTCCCCCTAGCTTAGTGTCATCTGCAAACTTGCTGAGGGTGCAATCTATCCCCTCATCCAGGTCATTAATAAAGATATTGAACAAAACCGGTCCCAGAACCGAACCTTGGGGCACTCCACTAGAAACCGACCGCCATCCTGACATCGAACCGTTGATCACTACCCGCTGGGCCCGGCCTTCTAGCCATCTTTCTATCCATCTTACCGTCCATTTATCCAATCCGCATTCCCTTAACTTGCTGGCAAGAATATTGTGGGAGACCGTATCAAAAGCCTTGCTAAAGTCAAGGTATATAACATCCACTGACTTTCCCATGTCCACTGAGCCAGTTACCTCATCATAGAAGCTAATCAGATTGGTCAAGCACGACTTGCCCTTTGTGAATCCATGCTGACTATTCCTGATCACTTTCCTCTCATTCAAGTGTCTCAAAATGGATTCCTTTAGGATCCCTTCCATGATTTTTCCAGGAACCGAGGTAAGACTGACCGGCCTATAGTTCCCTGGATCGTCCTTCTTCCCTTTTTTGAAGATGGGCACTACATTTGCCTTTTTCCAATCATCCGGGATTTCGCCCGATCTCCACGACTTTTCAAAGATAATGGCCAAAGGCTCCTCAATGACATTTGCCAACTCCTTCAGTACCCTTGGGTGCATTAAGTCTGGAC
This sequence comes from Pelodiscus sinensis, assembly GCF_049634645.1. Classification (NCBI taxonomy): domain Eukaryota; kingdom Metazoa; phylum Chordata; order Testudines; family Trionychidae; genus Pelodiscus; species Pelodiscus sinensis. Next base: position 251,032,125 of record NC_134712.1, on the reverse strand, counting down.
CCATGGATTTGTGTATGTTTAGTTTTTCTAAATAGTTCCTAACCTGTTCTTTACCCACCAAGGGCTGTCCATCTTCTTCCCATCTTGCGTCGCTTAGCACAGAAGTCCAGGAGCCGACCTTGTCCGTGAATACAGAGGCAAAGAAAGCATTGAGTACTTCAGCTTTCCCCACATCATCTGTCACTAGGTTACCTCCTTCATCCATTAGGGGCTGCACACCCTCTCTGATCACCTTCTTCTTGTTAACATGCCTGTAGAAACCTGTCTTGTTATCCTTCACATCCTTAGCCAGTCGCAACTGCATTTGCGCTTTCGCCTTCCTGATAACCCCCCGGCATTCTCGAGCTATACCTTTAAACTCCTCCCTGGTCATTTGTCCAAGTTTCCACTCTTTGTAAGCTTCCTTTTTGTGCTTAAGTTCACCAACGACTTCCCCTGTAAGCCAATCCGGTCTCCTACCATGTTTGCCTCTCTTGCTATGCGTCGGGATGGTTTCTTTCTGTGCCTTCAATAAGGCTTCTTTAAAATACTGCCAGCTGTCCTGGACTCCTTTCCCCTTCATGTTAACATCCCAGGGGATTCTTTCCATCAGGTGTCTGAGGGAGTCAAAATCTGCTTTTTTGAAGTCCAAGGTGTGTATTTTACTACTCTCTTTCCTTCCTTTGGTCAGGATCCTGAAATCTACCATCTCATGATCACTGCTTCCCAGGTTGTCACCCACCTCTACGTCCCCTATTAGTTCCTCCCTGTTTGTGAGGAGAAGGTCAAGCTGTGCACAGCCCCTGGTCGGATCCTTCAGCACTTGTACCAAGAAGTTATCCCCAACATTCTCCAAAAACTTCCTGGATTGCCTGTGTACTGCCGTATTGGTTTCCCAACAGATGTCAGGGTGATTAAAGTCCCCCATGAGAACCAGGGCCTGCGATCTGGAAGCTTCGCTCAGTTGTCCGAAGAAAGCTTCATCTACCTCAGACAAGTCCAAGTCTTTTTAATCTCTCTTCATATGCGACCCGTTCCAAACCCCTCATCATTTTTGTTGCCCTTTTCTGAACCTCTTACCAATGCCAAGATATCTTCTTTGAGATGAGGTGACCACATCTGTACGCAGTATTCAAGATGTGGGCGTACCATGATTTTATATAGAGGCAATAAGATATTTTCTGTCTTATTCTCTATCCCTTTTGTAATGATTCCTAACATTCGGTTTGCCTTTTTGGGTATGTTTAGACTACAGGCTTTTGTCGAGAGAGGCTTTGTCGACAGATACTGTCGATAAAGCTTCTGTCGACAAAGAGCATCTAGACTACATCCAGTTCTGTCAACAAAGCAAGCCGCTTTGTTGACATGAGAGTGTAGATGCAAAGGACAGTGTAGACGCAATAATGCCGTCTGTCGACAGAACTCTGTCAACAAAAGGCGTTATTCCTCGTAGAATGAGGTTTACAGCCGTCGACAAAACTGCTGAGTTCTGTCAATGTTATGTCAACAGAACTCAGCGGCAGTGTAGATGCAGGTATAGTTTTGTCGACAAAAGTCCACTTTTGTTGACAACACCCTGTAGTCTGTAGGTGAAGTCGTATAGGTTAGATTGATGGACGGGAGGAGTTAGTACAGACAAGGCTTAAATATAGGAGTTCTTAAGCACTGAAGTAGTTGAACTAATCTTTACATCACCTCGTTTTCTAATGACAGTTTCATGTATGTCTATTTTCTTCCTTATGGAGAACAAATGATCTATCGATAAGGCTTAATCCTGCTCCTTTGGGTTCACTAGGGAGGTTTCCATTGACTTCATTGGGCACAGGATCACCAGAGAGCAGGTTCTGTTATATTTATCTCTTTGGTATTTACAGAGGTGGTTCCACTAAGAGAAAGTACATTTTTAAATGTTAACTAACCCATCTTAACACTACAACTTGCCTCTCCTAGGCTAGGATTTTAACACCTGTGTAAAACACACACCCTTTTTTCCTAGCATAGATGTGGCCAAAGTGAAATGTGTTTTCAAGATCTCTCTGGTTGCATTTTGAACTTTTTAGGTGCCCATCTCTGTTCCAACCACTAAGAGGCATCAATGTACAAGCTAATAAAGCTGCATTTCTCAAACCACGGGGGAGTGGGACAGATGGAGAATCAGCAATGGGTCTCTTTCTTTTTTTTTTAAATTGCTTCAATGGACATTAAGATTTCCATGATAGATTTTGCTTTGGAGGTTACAAAACATAGCAATTCACAGACATTACGGAGAAACTCCAGCCAGAAAAGTCCTTTTGCCCACTGCACTGCACTGAGGTCATATTTTTTAAACATCTGACAAAAGTGCAGCCTCTTCTTTTCCTTTCCCATTTTTGGTTCTTTGGCAAGTGGGTGTGCTAAATATTGATCCTCTCGTTCCTGATGATTGGGGCTTTCTACGTGAGCTCTAAGGACTCAGGAAGAAAAGTGACAGTGCTAGAGAAACCACCCCAGTCAATAGGTACAAATATCGAGGTGCAAAACATTTTGTTCCGTTAAAAAAAAGTTAGCCAGTGTTTGAAAATTTAAGCCATGCAAAAAGAAAATCTGCCGTATTTTTTGGTTCAAGGCTCAGTGCCTGTACCTTTGATTTTTATTAGCCTGAAGGCAACGTTCTTTCCTAGCCAGGACACATAGCTCACTTTCCACTTTGGTGCAGTCTTTAGGCACGGATGGAAATTAGCAACTCTAATGATGGTGAAGGGCGGACTCCACTTGGACTCAGGATTCTGTGGGCAGAGACTGTGGCCTGCGCAGAGACTTTAGTTGAGTTATTGCTCTGTGGCTTATCCTCCCTATTTATAAAATGCAGTTAATGACACTTACCTAGAGGTGTGAAGTGCCGTGAGATTTATGGCTGAAAACTGCTCCGTAAGAGCAAAGTGTAATTTTATTATCATGGTTTTCAATCTGTGTTCGGTACTATCTTAGCTGTTTGTAGACAGACGTTGAATACTCAGACTTTGGATACTCAGAAGAAAGACCCTAGGAGTGAAATCCTGGAGTTTAATATTAGACTTAAATAACAAGTCAAAAGATTATTTTTGGGTGTTTTCATGGGTTTATGGCCCAATCCTGCTGCCACTGAAGATAATGGCAAATTTCCCATTGACATAGAAGGGAGCTGCACCCGCCCTACAGAGTCTCCCTGACTTTGAGGTGGGAACTCCCTCCACTGAAGCAAAGGTGACTAGAGAAAATACAAAGAGGCGAGAGAATCCATTGGCCTATTGGAGGGGTTAAAAGGATCGTTCCATGTTCAGAGACAGAGGGAGATCCCTCATCCTTAAGTGGAGATCTTTGTGTTTAATGCTGGGTGCCAGTGGGTGAAATACAGGGTTTGGCAATGAAACGCAGCAGCTCTCGGATGAATGAATCCTCCCCACCTGCTGCTTGTACTCCCGGGAGGCTCAGGGGGTAAGGACTCTTTGTCTTCCTCCAAAATATTAGGCTTTAATGGAGATCTCTAGATATTTTCCTCCCCATTTCTTGAGTAAATGTGTCTTTCTGCCACATTAAATTGATTCTGGAGTAAAGAGCCAGCATTTGGCATGCCTCTCAACGCCTGTGCTTAACGCTGTGGCAAAGGTGGGCCTCCAGTCTAAAATCCTTTGTTATTACGCTACTCTGCTTGTGATAGCAACATGCTGAGAAATCTAGTGACTTTGGAGGGGGGCTGCTGATTTTTAGGGGGTAGCAGGGCCCAGCAGGAGACAAATGTCTCAGCAGCCCATGTTCTAAGCCCTTTATTTTGCGCTCCTCCCTTACACCAGTGCAGCTCCACTGGGGTTAGTTCTGATTGACACTAGCATACGTGAGAATCATAGAAGTGTCGAACTGGAAAGTACTTCAACAGGTAACCTAATCTGGTCCCCTGCAACTCAATGCAGAACTAGGCAATAACTATGCCATTCCTAACAGGTGTTTGTCTAACCTGCTCTTAAAAATCTGCATGAAGGAAATTCTATAGCCTCCCTAGGCAATTTGTTTCAGTGCTTAACTACCCTGACAGGAAATTTTTTCCAACATCCATCCTAAACTTCCCTTGCTGCAATTTAAGCCCATTGCTTCTTGTTCTGTCATAGAAGCACAGAAGATTAGGGTTGGAAGAGGTCTCAGGAGGTCATCTAGTCCAATCCCCTGCTTGAAGTAGGACCAACCCCAGCTAAAACATCCCAGTGAGGGCTTTGTCAAGCCAGGACTTAAAAACCTCTCAGGATGGAGATTCTACCATCTCCCTAGGGAACCCCTCCCAGTGCTTCCCCACCCTCCTAGGGAAATAGTTTTTCCTAATATCCAACCTAGACTTCCCCCACTGCAACTTGAGATCATTGCTTCTCGTTCTGTCTTCTGTCACTACCGAGAACAGCTTCTTTTCCGCAGCTGCTTTTGCAGAAAAACTTGCCAGTCTAGACCCAGCCGTCATGTCCTCAGAGATCAAGGAGAACAATTTTTCACTCTCCATGTAACAGCAAGAGAAGAAAATCATGCTGCCCAATAGGAAGTTACCTACAGATCCTATGGGACTATTTTTTGGATTTTAAGAGCTGGATTCTTTGCTTGTGTTCCAGTCCCAATTGCCAATCTGATAAATCTTCTTGATAGAGAGGAATTCTCCACTGGCCCTTAGCAGGCAGCACAGATTTCTGTGACTGCCCCTGTGCTATCATGTGCAGGGGATATTTTGGGAATGGGAGAATTGTGCCAGGCCAGTAGGGGGCAGAACTGTACTTGAAGCCAATTTGCCATTGGGTTATGGTCCCCTATGGACCATAATTAGCTGTTGTAAGTTAGAGAAGCACCTAGGCTGTTCAATGGGGCAGCTTGAGAATAGAGTAGCTGGTCTGACTCTCTCCTGTCCTGCACTGAGAAGATCTTGGTGCAGGAAGAAACCTGGACCTAAATATGTGTGTTTTTAAGAGGTACCCTTCACTACTGAGAAATAGCTATAATTAAAAAAAAAGAACATTTTGAGTGGGACACACCAACATCCCCCAGCATAGGCTACATGTCCAGAAAGATGCTTCAATGTTGCATATGTAAAACCAGAAAATGTACATCTGGCATGTCTGTTTATCTACAGAAATTAAAATAGCTGATCATATGCCAAAAATCCATACAAAGGCTACAGCAAATGAGCACTAAAAGAACTATTTTGCTTTCAATTTGCTATTACATCGATTGCAATCTCTGCAGAATCGATTGATGTTTTTAAACAGTTAACTGCAAAAGAAGCAGTTGACCATTTTTAGTATATAAAATGTTGTTATAAAGAGGAAGAAAAATTATTCTTGTTAATCTCTGAGGCTAGGACAAGAAGCACTGGGTGTAAATTGGAGAAAGGGCACATTAGAACATTTGGACATTAGGAGAAAACTTCCTAATTGTTTGTGTGTTTAAGCACTTGAATAAATTGCCTAGGGAAGGTTATGGATAGAGCCCTACAGAGTTGTGGATATCTGCTTTATATCCGCAGGTCTCTGTGGACATGATTGCAGGTATCTGAGGCTCATTTTTGCAGATATGGATTCAGATACAAATTTTGTATCCATGCAGGGTTCTAGTTATGGAATCTCTGTCACTGGAGATTTTTCATAGATTAGACAAACACCACTCAGGAATGATCTAGGGCACGTCTACACTGCAACACTATTTAGAAATAACTAGTGCTATTCCAAAATAATTTAGTCCGCGTCTACACAGCAGGCAGGTATTTCAAAGTAGTGTCAAAATACTGCCAAGTTGGAGGACTTCTTACTCCAGTTCCTGTAAATCTCATTATATGAGGAAGTCGGAGGAAGAGTGCTCCATTTCAAAATAAGTGCTGTGTAGATGCTCCCCATTTTAACTTAGCTCAATGTGCGTAGCTTATTTCGAGTTAAGCCCTGCAGTGTAGACATACCCCTAGATGGTGCTTGGTCCTTCCATGAGTGCAGGAGACTGGACAAGAAGACCTCTGAAGGTCCTTTCCAGTCCTATGATTCTATGTTCTCTAGGCCCTGCCCATCAATTGTGATGCACTAACAAACCTAATCAAAACCTATAAGAGCATAGGACCATCTCACCATCCCAGGCTTCTACCTGGGGGCTGATCCAAAGTTCACTGAAGTCCAGACAAGCACTTCCAGTGATGTTGGATCGGGCCCAGAACGTCCGTTTGGTATCTTGTGGAAAAGTGTATGACTCAAGTTCTGTGGGAAAGCAGTATTTTTCTTCCCTTTGGCTTGTGCAGTTCAGTCCAAATCTCGTTAAAATAAATTAAGTTGTTAACTTTCTACCTCATCACTGAGCTTCCAGGCCCAGATCTACAAAGATATTATGCTCCCAATGTCCATTAGAATCACTACATGCTCTGAACACACCTCTACTCTCTCCTTCCCATGCCCCTACAACGCAGAGGTCTTTTAGTCTGGGCACATCAACGCAGCAAGATATTTGCCTGCTTTTACAACAGACTGTATAAAAAGCACTAGCAAAGTCATTACAAACTAAAACTTCATAAAGACAATGACTGGTTTATACTGCTCTCTCCAATATACACTGAACTGGAAGCACGCTATTTATGTTCCAGTTGATTTATAATTGTATGGAAAAAATGAGAGAGCCGGCAATTTTTCAGCACCGTGACACTTTTTTGTATTTTTATGTCGGCTTTTGTAAGCAAGTCATTTTTAAGTGCAGTGAAACTTGGGATACAAAGGACTACTGTACCCCTCTCGGGAATTTGAGTTGTCTGGAGTGGCTGAGAGCTGTAGGCGTCTTTTCTCTCTTTGGTGCTCACGCTGAGTGTGAAGTATGAGCTGCACATGCATGCGCCTTGAACAGCTTCTTGGCACATCAGGCTATTCTAAAAGGAGTGCAGCAGTAATTAAACAAGGAGACGTTAGTGCTCGCCTCAGCAGCTGTGAGTCAGTGGATCTCACAGGAATCTTTTAGGTATTGGCAATGCCAGCACTGAAATAACAAGCCATCAAAGTAATGGAAAAGTTGTCAGGGTGAGTGATTCATCCGCAGAATCTGCTTGAAGGGCTTCAGCTGGGAGAGGATTAAATAAACCGGACAAGTCTTAATTAACTCTGGAAATGGATTGGTTTCAGCTGGATCATTGCAGGAGAGGTAGGTGGTGGTTATTGGTCGCCAGCATGCAGGAGTGGGTGAGGTGCCTTCCGGGACTCAGCCCAGGTGTTTAGAGGTACTAGGGCATTGCTCTATTCAGCATTGCAGTGCCTGACTCCTGTGGGAATGTCTACACTGCCATAGGCTCCAACTTCCTCTCAGCTGGAGGGTGTTCAACCTCTCCCCCCTCAGCTGCTGCCTTGCCCCCACTGCACCCCTCTCCTGAGCCCCTGCCCCCATTCTACTCCCTCCACCAAGTACCTGCCCACTCCCCTCAGCACACTACTCCCTCTCTCCCAGAGTGTCCCAAATGCCACCAAGCAGCTCTTTTGCTGGTGGTGGGAGGTTCAGGGAGGGTGGGGGAGGAGTTGGTTAGCAGGGCCATTGGCAGGCAAGAGGCGCTGAGGAGAGGGGAGCAGAAGGGGAGTTTGGTTGCCGGTGCTTCAGCCCCAGAGCACCCCCAGAGTTGGTGCCCTATGTATGCAGTCCATGGGGACCAACCTCCGAGTCCGGGTTGATGGAGTCGGGCTCATGGAGTGGGTGCTGTGATGCTAAAAAAATAGTGTAGATGTGGTGGCTCGGGGGCAGGGGAGGATCTCAATCCGGGATCTGAGGCCTCATGTCCCTCAGCTTTTCAGCCCCAAGCTAGGTGTTCAGGCTCCCAGTGTGATGGGTGGGGAGAGCTAAGTGCTGAAGGAGGGGATTTTCAGAAGCAGGAGCTAGCCAGGAAGGAAATGCTGAGGAGTGGGGCTTAGGATGCCGTTTACCCGGAAGGTCTAGTTGATGGGCCTGAGACAGCTATCTCCCTCCACCCCATGAGGGTGCCTCCCAGGGAATGGCTCTTCAGTGCCTGATTCAGAGCCCACTGAAGGCAAAGGGAGGCCTTTAAGGCACTTCTGCTTTGACTCAAGCTGGAGCAGTTCATGATTTAGTACTGGCATCCCCTTGCTCGGTCCCTGGCATGTTGGCCACGAAGAGGGGTGGCCGTCACACTTAGACTATGTCTAGACTGCAGACTTCTTTCGGAAGAAGCTTTTCCCGAAGAGATCGTCCAAAAAAACTTCTTCCAAAAGAGAGCGTCCACACAGCAAAAGCAATCTGCTTTTTTGAAAGATAGCGTCCGCACTGAATGGACGCTCTCTCGCATTTCAGCTGTCATTACTATGGACGGAGTGGCCACCAGGGGCCCTGTGCTTTTTCCTCTTTCCTCTTCTTTTGAGAGAACTCCCTCTTTCCCATTCACACATGAAAGAGCTCTTTCGGAAAAACCTTCTTCCTTGTAGAAAGAGGTTTACCAATGTCGGAAAAACCCCTCTATTCTTTCGATTTTTTTCCCCCCGAAAGAACGCGATTGCAGTGTGGACAGCAGTGAAAGTTTTTTTTTTTGGAAAAATGGCTGTTTTTCAGAAAATGTCTGCTGTGTAGACATACCCTCCGTCTAGCGGAAGTCAGGCGTGGGATGAAATGTGCACAGTTAGGGTAGTTGCTGAGGGGATGTGGCTCTGTCCACTTGAGAGAGAAGATGTGAGTTGCACAGAGATGGGGAAAGGCAGCATCTAAAGGCCCCTGACAGCCCAGGGCCAGATGGTGCACAAACTCACAGTGAAAAAGAAGCCAGGCCCCAAAGAACATACCATCTGAATAGATCAACGGATCCAGGAAATACCGTAGGCCCCATTTTACAGATGGAGAATTGAGGAACACAGAGATTAATGACTCGGGTTGTAGGTATGCTACAAAATTAAATCGACTTATTTTACTGCCCCTGAAGTAGTTATATCCCCTGTGCCTGTCCATGCTCTGCTCTTTGTGTTGGCGGTGTGTGTCCTCACCGGGAGCGCTTCTATACATTGTCCTGTTTGTGTCAGGTATGTGGGATGTTACCCGTTAACCTACCTACATCAGCCTTGGCTCTGTACCACTCATGGAGAGGTTAGTGGGGCTGTTATGTTGGCAGGCATGAAATTTAACTATTGACGCTTCCATGATGAGGTGGATGTAAGGTGCCTTGTGTTGACCTCACTCTGTAGTGTCAACCAGGCCTCATATGAGGAGTCTGTGGCAAAATGGGAATTGAGTCCCGATCTCAGGAGTCCCCACCTGCCATCACCACAACGCCAGCCTTTCTCAGGCGCCATGGTTTGAAAAGCTCTAGCTGACTGCCTGGCAGAAAAGAGTGTTTCCCGCTTAGAAAACTGATGTCTCAGTCATGCCTGTGCCTATAAAAAGAAAGTCATCGTGGGTGTTGTTAAATGCCACACAGCTGCACAGACAGGGAATTACAGGAAGCAGGGGTCTATGCCACTCGCTTTTTCTAGACTGACACCTTGGGAGCTTGGGAAACAAATCACACAGAGAACTGTCAAACTTTCAGCTTTTGTGGCTTAACAGCTCTGTCACAATGCGTGGGGTAATGTGGAGAGCTGGCTAACCCATCCGGAAGGGTTTGTGGCTTTAATTTCTTCTGTGCATTGTTTTACATTCCCTTTATTAATGACAAGTCTCCCCTATCTTTTGTCTTCTGTTCACCTCCGCTCCCCTGTTCCTGTTCGCTCTGTGTTGACTGGAAAAAAAATTCCGATGAAGCCATGGGATGTGGACTTGTGCTCTAGTGGTCTTGGCTTGTCAGAGGAAGCAAACAACCTGAAACTAGTGTGTGTGTGAGAATAAATTAGCATGGTCTTCAGCATGGCTCCCTTTCGAAAGATTATTTGGTGCTTGGGGCCCAAAGCGTAGGGTTTATGGTAAAAAAGCAAAACAGATTTTCAGGACTGGTTCAGTCAGGCCATGTGAACAGAAAACCCTGACAGTTCTGCCTCTCAGAGAGGCGGATTGCCTCCAGCATGGAGACCGCCCTGCTGCGTCGCTATCGCCATTGAAGTGTAGATATGGCCTAAGAGTAGAGCCCTGCGAATGCTTGGAGGCCTCCGGGGATCTACCTCGGCAGCTGAGGGTGCGGATAGCTGGGGGGTTGGGTTGGCTCGGCTCGGCTCAATGATGTTGCTCAGGGGTGTGGGAATTGACAGGGCCACAGCTGTTGAACAGTCCAGATGGTACCCTGGGCACTGTCACGAGTGGAAGTGAATGGATGCCTTGAAATAGAGGCGACCAGTCGGTGATAGAAGGACATAAATGTATTTGGCTGGATGCCTCAAGTTAAAACGAAAAGCAGCTCCCACATCCCTTCACTGTGACTCAATTAATGAAGCCACCCTCCCCTTCTGTTCCTCCAATAGCATCACTTCCATGCATGGCTTGCCATGTTCATGAACTGGGTGCGTGTTGTATTCAGGGCAAGCGGCAGGATCTAGAGGTGCCATCAGCACAAATTCAAGGCGGTAGATTAGGTCACATTCAAACAGGAGTGGGAGGTGGATGGTTTCCATCAGATCAACTTCCTGCCATTGTTAGGGTGGAGTGATGGATACAAACTCTGCACTGGTCAGGAAGGGGTTAAAGAGTAGCTCTGAGCTCATTCAGCCTTGCCCTGATGAACCTATGAAGCATGCAGACTTGAGGGGGAGTCTGTGCTGCTCCCGGGGTATGTGATTGGTAGCTCAATTAGCTGTACCCACACTAGCTGTACTCTCTCTAGCTTGCTCAAAACAGAAGCCAGGACTCCCTGGGACAGGCTTCAGTGTGAGCTGTTAATTACACCCCCTCAGGAGAAGGTGGGGAGAGGTAAGTAGTGGTCCAAGGAAGAAGCAAGATGTCTGTGCGGCAGACCTTGACCACATGGTACAGGGGCCCTGAACTGAAACCTAGGCTTGAGAGAGGGAGTGGGTTGCCCTACTGCCTCACCGAGGGGGCCAGTGTGAGGACTCCAAATATGAAGGCAGAAGAACTATCAGACTTGGGCCTGAGGTGAATTCATGGGACTAATGTTGGGCTGAATTTTGGTTTATCCTGAAGTTGGGACCTGTTTAAGCAGGGTCTGAATCAATGCTTCCATTACAGCCAGCTGGAATGGGAAAGAAATCCTGGGTGTGTTTATGTAAATACAGTCTTCGCTTAGATGTTCAACTTAGATGTTCAGATATTCAGCTGTTATAATGGTGTTTTGTTCATTGTAATCAACTTGACTGGTGTTGGATCGCAAATTGTGTTAATACTAATTGCAATGTCTGTAATTATTGGGATAATGCAAAAGAAGAAAGTCTGTGCTTAACCTGGCACAAACTCTGTTTAACGAGTGAGATTCTCGGTGTGTGCATGTAAATACTGTTCACTCAGTTTGCTTAGGCCTGCTAGATATTCAACTGTTACAATGGTCTTTTGCCCATTGTAACCAGTTGGCTTTGTGGAGCCATAAATTGTGTTAACATTAAGAGCAGGAATTGTGAGATATGATCACCAGTGCTTGCAGTTATTGTGGGAATGCAGAAAAATCAGACTGTGTTTAACTCAGTTAAAAGGAGAGGCACTGTCAATGTAAATACAGTAGGATGGACCGAGGCTGGTCTTGCAGAGCCCTTTAGGATTAAGCTGGGGAGGGAGGACTCTTGAGTCAGCATGCTGCAGGCCCTCCGGGCGTGAGCTGTAAGACTGGTTCAACCTGTTTCTCCCCACTGTTTCAAAGATAGAGCTAAAGAAAGGCTCCCTAAGGAGCTTCTTTTAATATTTAAATTTATTCCAGTGGATGCTGGAATCTCTTGTGGTTGGAGTGAGAGCTGAAATCACTACGTTTGGCCCAGAACCAAATCCACCACAAGCCAGAGGAAGATGTGCCAGCAGAGCAGCGGCAGTGAGGGGCGCCAGTGAGCAGGTGTATGGGGCGTGACCAGTGGCATGAGTAAGATGCCTTCTATCCCCCATCCCCCTCAGGATGTGAGGGGAACTCTGTGGGGTCTTCCCTGACCCAAGGCAGCAATGGAGTGGGGTGCGGAGAAGGTTTGGGCATGTGAAGGGGACATTTGTATTGCTGGAATTAAGAGCTTGAGAGGAAAAGGACATTGCCCAACCTACTTGAGCTGGGACACCTACTCGTGGTTTTGGTTATGAACTGTTTTCCCAAATGAACGCCATGTTACTTCCCTCCCCTTTTATTAAAGGTTTCTTTTCTACACTCAGACTGTGTGCCGGCGAGGGGGAAGCATTGCCTCTCTGAGGCGCCCAGGGATGGTGTGTAATTTTCTCAGGTTACTGGGTGGGGGTTTGAGCTGGTTCTCTGTTGGATGGAAGGAGAGGGACCCAGATATTGAACCTGGCCCTGGATGCTGCTGGTGTTACCTGGCAGAAGGGTTGCACCTGGCTGGTCCCAAGATGAGGGGCCCACCAGCAGAGCTGAGTGGCCAGTCAGCAGGGAAAACGGTACGGCCTACCACTAGGGGACACCAGGTGGGTGAGTCGCTTTATCCCAAATGGCTACTTTGCAGAGCACTGGACTAGCACAAGCAGGAGACCCCAGCTATGGAAGCCCATGGGTGAGAGAGGGTAAGTTGCTGGGGCCAGGTGGGTAATACATAGCCATGTCTAAACAACTTGTTAACAAAGGCACTGAAAATTTGAAGTCACTCTTTGAAAAGGAGACAAGGGCCTCGGCTGGACATAGGCTTTGCTCAATCCAATTTTTATAGCTTTAATGGATAACATCACTGTACATTTTAAGTGTATTTTTCAATCCTTATCGATTTAAATTTTCACAGTCCTGGGAAATTACGTGGGGGCGTCAGACACTTATGTAATGAGAGAAGATGTTGAAATTCAAAGTTACAGCTTTACAACCGTTAACACACAAAATGTCAACACCACCTGTCAAAATATAAGAAGTAAATATCCTTAAATCAAAGTCTAATAAGTTCTCAGGCAATGTTTTCTCTCATTTTGCTTATCTGTGCATTTCAGTTACTGAGAGAAATATTGTTGCCAGTATATATGTGTGTGTGCGCGTGTGCGGGCCGGGGGTGGGGGGGTGTAAAATGGACACTTACCAACATAGCGTGATAAAAATTGAAGTCTTCCAAGCCTGGCTATAAAGTAGTGTCATAGGAATGGCAGAAAAGAGAGAGGTTCTGGAATACTCCTATAGGAAGCAAGGTATAAAGCAGGGGTGGGCAATAATTTTTAATGGGGGCCCCTCCAAGATTTTGGTAAGTGGTCAAGAGTCACACTTCTGTGGAGGGGATGTGGGGTTGGGGACAGCGGCTGGGGTGTAGAAGGGAGCTTGGGATAGAGGACGGGGGCGCAGGAGGGAGTGTAGGGTCTGAGAGGGAGTGCGAGTGAAGGAAGGGGTTATAATCTGGGGCAGGGGGTTGGGGTGCAGGGTCCAGGAGGGTTGTAGGAGAAGGGTGCAGAGTCTGGGAGGGAGTTGTGACCTGGAGGAGGTGGGGAGAGGGGATACAGAGGGTTTGGGTGGTGGCCTGGGGCAGGTAGTTGGGCGGGGGAAGGGAGAGGGAGGTGTGCCAGAGGCAAGCTCTGCTTGGGAGGTGCTTACAGAAGTGGCTCCCAGCCAGCAGCTTTGTAGATTCCATGCTCGTGTGCTGGATGAGCTGCTCCACGTGGCTCTGCTCCAGCACAGGGCGGGAGGGGAAAGGAGGAGGCTTAATTTGCCTCTGTCAGCAAAATTTCTCCACTCCTATTGGCCTAAAATTGCCCAATGGGAGCTTGGGAATTTTGCTAGGGGGCGGGGACAATATGTGAAGCTTTTTCCTCCCTGCCTGGCTTGCAGAGCAATTAGCAGCCTGCTGTTTAAAACGGCTGCTCCTGCTCTGTAGTAAGGGTGCCAGCGAGGCAGCCGTGGGTCGGTTCCAGCCCACTAGCCACCTCTTGCCCACACCTGGTGTACAGCTTGATACTGGAACCTTCTGCTTTGTGTTTCCAGCTGTTAAATTGCATCCGAAGACGCTAGTCATATATTCACAGCTATCTTGCTCCCCTGAGGGGTTGATCCAGGGGACGGTTAGTAGGAGGGAGACACTCCATGCTATTGCAAAGGGGAGGGGAGATTCTGACTAGTGTTATTTGCCATTTACATTGCCATAGGAATAGCACAGACCCTCCCCTCTCCCTTCCCCGACATGCATAAGGACCACACTGTGCTTGGTGCTGTGCACACTGAACAAAGGTGATATTTACACCGTGACCCAAGCTAGCTCTGCTCTAGCTGAAGATGTGGTTGTGCGGGTGCTGGCCATTCAAGTATGGAGCGGGGGTCTTGGGTGGGTGCAGCTTAGCTTTGCTGGGACCCTGGCTGTAGCAGCGTCACTGGGATTGTTCCTGGAGCTAGCTGTGATCTAGCTCAGGGGTGTTTACACATGCTGCACACACACCTCCCACCTACACGGGGACATACCCCCAAAGACTCTTGTGGCTCTATTGAATTGTGGTTTGCACTATGAAGCTTTGGGAACTCCTGTTTGAAGAATGACTCCAGCATGGAGCTTGTGGTGGTGGCAATAGTATTCACGTCTCTTCAAAGACCAGACATAATGTGCCAGATTTCACACTTCTGGAAACCGGGAGTGCGGTATTGACTTTGATAGAGTGACACCGGCTTACAGTGTAGGTGCAGCAGATCCTTTGGGCTGAATTTAAATGTCATGGCGATCAATGGAAAGATGCCCATTGATTTTGGTGGGAGACGGATCAGGTCCATAAGACTTTATTTTTATTTAAAATCAATTTTAGTGACACTGTTCAGCTCTGCCGGCTTCGGTCTCAAATTCAGCAGAGTTCTCTCTGTTTCAGATCCAGGGCTCCTAGGAACACAGTGAAGCCGCAGGTAAGTAACCCCTGCAATCAGGCTGGACCCTGCTCTTATCTTTTATCCATTTTATTGAAGGTGATGAGTGATGAATGACACAGGACGAACAATTCCTAGGTGTGCCCACGCCCCAGTTATAGCTGCAGACACACTCACACCCTCCTAGACCAGTGGTCCTCCGTGTAGTCCTTGACCATCTTGCAGGTGGGCTGCAGGCTCCGGGCTTGCCCCCACACCCTGGGGAGCCTGTGCTGATGCTCCAACCCAGCGCCCCACCCCCCCGATGTCGAAGTGCCAGCATCCACTTCCCGCTGCGTGGGAGAGGGGCATGAGCCTCGCAGGCCGGATCCGGCTTGCAGGGGAAGGAAGCGACTCTCCCTTCCCCCGGCTGGCAGAACAGCAGTGAAGGAAACTGCTCGCCCGGAGGCTTTTCCCGTGGCTCCCATTAGCTGGAAGCATGGGAGCAGCAGGGGGCGGAGCCTGGGAGCAATGGGAGGCACAGAGCCAGGTAAGCACCCCTCATGCCCTGACCCTCCATCCCCATCCCCATCCCCCTCCTGCATTCTCCCTCCCTCTCAGACCCCACATCCCCATCCCACTCCTGCACCCTCCCTCCTTCTGAACCCTCCTCCCATTCCTACCCCGCTCCTGCACCCTACCTTTTGGCCAGAACCCGCACTCCCACCCCCTCCTGCACCCATTTTGTCATAATGGGTGGTTGGCTAGTGGTCCGTGGAAAAGTCTGCATTGAGCGGGGTGAGCCATGGGCCAAAAAGTTTGAGAACCTCTGTCCTAGACAGTGCTTGTGTCTGATGGGTCTCATGGATTGATCGTCACTAGAAGGAGGTCTCCTGCTGGAATTTTCATCTAAGTTCAATTTTCCCCAGTCTGGGTGCCCCCTTTGTATAATGTGGTTCTGCCCATACCTACATTGTACACATGAACACGTCGATCCTCTTTTCCCTTATTGGTCTGGTATCCCCTGGAAACCTGAGAGATTCCAATTCCTATAGTTGTGCATAGTTCCTGTCTTCCTTGCCTAAGACAAGTTACAAACAGATGGGCCTCTAAAGCATTTTTTGTGATTTAAAGTTAATTTTTCAGCTAATTGTTCACATTTTTAGCTCTTAGCACCTTTTTTCCCATAATCTTATTACACTGGGTTATTCTTTGGTCACCTACTTATATCAGCATTTCTTACCGCCAAGGCCTAAAATAGCTAAGCTAAAATCTTACAGGCCTCAGCTATTTTTTACTTAGCTTTCTAAATACTGATTCCTCTGATACTTTTATGATCCTACAACATAACTAACGTCATGTCATACATAATCCTTGTATGTTAATTAGTCAGGGCATCACACAATCAGGGAATAATAAATTAAAATCATTGGTTATCAGCGGTGCATATTTTTTCCCCTAGACAAAACGTGCTGTGTGGTTGTTATGAAAGCATTCAGGGTGGGTAACCGGAGTGCCGTGCTTAGCAGTATGCTTCCCTTGGGATTTCTCCTTCTAGGTTTCTGCAATATCGTTGTCTGGAATGTGCATGTTTTTTACTCCAGTTGTCAAATTGGGCAGACAGATGCTCGGCAGACTACAGACTTGGCACATGCCACATAGCATGCAGTGGTGATGGATGCTGGCTCATCAGACAGTCATTTGTCACCCTGGGTTCTCAGAAGCAGCCTTGCTGATTCATGCGATGTTCCCCTTCGCTGTCGCCCTGGCTGCGTTATGCAAGGAAGCAGAAACGACCGGTGGTGTGAGGTGGTTTAGCTTTCCTGAGAGTGCGCCAAGCGGGCTGGCTAGCATTGGTGCCACTTTCTAAATGCCTGGGTGGGGGCTGGTTCTCAGACATAGTTTTAATGGTAACACTGTAAACATTCAGGCAATCAAGGGAGAACAATGATGCATTATTTTCGTGCATGGGTGGTGAGGTATATGGGCCCGTGGCTCTAGGAATATTCCTGGCCCAGCTCCAGCAAAGTTTGAGCTGAGTCTCAACTCCGGCCCACCTGCCACCCCTGGGGGATTTAAAATTGCCTGGGGCGGGGGGCGGGTGGGCACTTTCTTCTCTAACTGTGCCCTCCTGCCTGGGGTTCCCACTGGACCTTCCTCTGCATTTCATCCCGTGGGTTTCCTTAGAGCATGGGTTCCCAAACTGGGGGGTGTGCTTCCAGTCTAAGCAGACAAGCCAATGGAAGGATCATTATCCCCATTTTACAGATGGTGACCTGAGAAACAGAGAGACTCACACCCTCAAATGTAGGTCCTGAACTCCCATAGCGGTATCTGGGCCCAAGTGACTTACTTATTGTCACAGAGAAAATCTTTGGTAGCACCAGGCTCAACACTCAGATTTCCTGAGTCCCATACTAGTGCCTTAGTTATAGACTACTCTCCTTACCTTTCTAGCAGGCCAAAATCTACTTCCAGGGGGTCCTATATATGTACCTAAGATACAGCTGGGAAATCTTATTGACTTTCCTGGGAAATATCTATGCGCAGCATCAACAAAAGTCAGACCATTCTTTCGTTTCCTAATTTCTAGAAGTCTAACTTCAGGCACCCAAGAAAGAAAATCTCCACTGTGTCTTGCAGAAACTGTGTTGGTGCAAAAAAGCTTTTGGCGAGCTTAGACCAGCTGACAACCCACGTGGTGGGATAAATCCAGCCATCCGTCAGTGACTGTAGATAAATCAGCTTCTTAGAATGAACATAGTCAATAAAACAAAAGGTCACGGTATTTCACTGCACGTGTTTAGCCTGGGGTGAGGGTTATGCACGACGTGTCTGGAAGAAGTGCTGGATGACATCATTGGTGTTAAAAATCTTATTTTTGTCGATGGTTCATCTTCGTAGTCCCAAGGTTCTTGAGCAACGGAGGCTGCTCTTAGATTGATATTTCCCTCCATCTCAACCTGCATGTTACACTACCCAAATATTGCTCAGATTGCCCGTCTGTCATGAGGCGCCCCCTGGTACCCTCCCCCCCGCGGTTGCTTGCTCAATGACTGGAGCCCACCAGGGCGGGGTGAGGGGTGAGGGCCCACCCTCTCTCCGGACCCCGACCCAGGGCCCTAACGTCAGGAGCGTGCCTCCTGACGGTAGCAGGTGGGGTGACTACCCCAAACACGCCTGCTCCCGGGTTCCGCGGCCCGCCCTGGGTCTTTGCCACCCCGCCGGTCAGTTACCGACTCCCGTGCTGGGTCCTACCCCCATCCTCCATACACTGCCCTTCGTTCCTCTCCCCACTCTCCCCGTCCGTCCCCTGGCTCGTCCCTTTTGTCCTCTTGTCCCATGCCGGCGCCCCTTTTCTCCCTCACTTCCGGGCGCCCCTCCCTGTTCTGCCCGAGCATGCCCGCGGCGGCGTCGTTTCCCCTGGGCGCGTCCTGATGACACGCCACGTCTCCGACTCCCCGTTGGGTTGGGGCAGCCATGGCCGCGGCGGCGGTTTCCTCACTGGCGCCCGCGGCTTGTGGCGCTGGTAAGTGACGGGGTTGCTTCACCCCGTCACACCGTCCCTTTATAGCACCTAGCTCTCTGCCTGTCACTTGGACAGATGCAAGTGGTTAATTGCATTGGCCTCGTGATGGGTATGGGCTGCTGTGTTCGCGGAGTGCAGAGTGCATTGAGCCTCTGAAGTTTTCCTTAAGAGGAAGACGCTATAGAAAGCTTATTTCCTTCAGCAGCCTGTGGCTCTAGTCTAGACAAAAGCAAGATGTTGTGGCTCATTGATGGGCAACCTGTGCCCCACGGGCCACATATAGAACCTCAGTGGGCCACAAGTCATTTCATTTACTGTTGCCCACAGGCAGGGCTGCCAGAATCCGCTGGTTTCTGTCCACCTTGTTTCTTTCCTACCTGTATTACTAAAGTGACACACATGCAAAGTGAGGGCACGTGAATTGAGATATTTGCAGATTGCCCACGACATTGGCTGTGAGAGCTGTGGGCACCCCCTCGGCATCCAATCAAAGCGCTGCTACGGTTCCATCGGTACCTCTGCACATTCTAGGGACGCAAGCGCAGTGAGCAAAATGACTCTGTCCTGGGAGACTGTCTCGGTTATGACAATCTTTGTTGCCAATGAGATGAAGGAGGGCCACGTGTGTGGCCCACCCGCTAGCCTAGGTTCCCTATCGCTGATGTGGATGGTGGAATGAGAAATGGGAGAGCTGGTTTCTAGTCCCAGCATTGCCATTGATTGGCTTTCTAGCTGTGGGTAGGATACCTCCCTGCCTCAGTTTCCCCTTCTGCAAAATGGGGATAATGAACCTTCACCTCTTTGACAGAGTGCTTTGAGCAGTAGGGGTGGAAAATGCTAGATGAGAGGTAAGCAGTGGTACTGATGGTAAATGCTGAGAGATGTTGCAAGGGGGGAGAGCCAGAAGGAGGAGGTAAGTGAATGACAGAGCAATACAAAGGATGGCAGGTGCCGATAGGCTAGCTGGGAAATCAGAGCATCCTGCAGTAGTACAAACAGTAGGAAAGACTTGATGGACTCTTTGAAGCCATTAGGAGCCTAGTGTAGATGAACACCCTGACGGTGCTAACTGGTGCCGGGTGCAGGCTGTACCACTGTGTGTGTTGTAGCCTGGTTTGTGGTGCTACCAACCTTGCTCTTGGAACCCAGACCCTGTAGCAGGACAAATCCTGGACCTATGGAAGGGCCGGAAGTAGGTATGCAATGGGGTCCAGCCCAGAATAAAATACATAGCTGATGTACCCCTCCTGGGAGACTTGTACCAAAGCAGGGGGTGCTACAGGCCTAGGGGAAGGACAGCCTAGTGGTTTGGGTGGTGGCTTAGGAATTAAGAGCTACAGTTTCAATTCCTGGCTCTGCTATAGCCTAGTTACGTGACCTTGGTCACCTCACTTAGCCTCACACTTCCTCCCCTTTAACCCCTGTCCTCACTTAGAGGAGTATTGTGAGGACAGATGCCTCTATTCATTAAACGGCTGTGAGGCACTCAGACCCTGGGGCAGGGAACCTTTTTCAGGTTGGGGGCTGCTGACCCACAGAAAAATCAGTCGGGGGCCGCGCACAAGTGAGAAGCCAAACATAAACAAAAATCCCTCACTGATGTGGCCCCCGACTGAGGAGAAAGACACTCCCCACATTCTCCTCATACACCAGAGCCTAGGGGGACCCAGGCTAGTAGATTTTGTGTGCTCCAGCCCCATGGTGTGGTTGCAGCGAGGGGACTCCCCAGAGCTGGGGGGGGGGGGCCTTGAGCCTGCGGGACTGGATCCAGACAAGCTGGGGGCCGCATCCGGCCAGGGCCACAATTATGACTTCCGTGGGCCCTAGGAACTTTTGCCTTCGTGGGCCCCTCCCACCATAATAATATCAATATTAAAAATTATTTTTGATATAACTTTAAATACTTCATTTTTTTTCTGTTTTAGGCAAAATGTAATAGATTTTCGTGGGCCCTAAAAGTTTCATTGTTTGTTTCTGATTTTAAAAGAAATTAAAACATTTTCTTCGACCCTAAAAGTTTTGTGGGCCCTAGGCACTGTGCCTACTGAGCCTAATGGATAAGTCGGCCCTGCATCCAGCCCCTAGGCCTGAGATCCCCCACCACTGTATGAGGGCGACGGTACCTAAGGTATCCAACCTGCAGTAGCAAAATGCAGGACAATGTAGCACTTTAAAGACTAACAAGATGGTTTATTAGATGATGAGCTTTCGTGGGCCAGACCCACTTCCTCAGATCAAATAGTGGAAGAAAGTAGTCACAACCATATATACCAAAGGATACAATTAAAAAAAATGAACAAATATGAAAAGGACAAATCACATTTCAGAACAGGAGGGGGATGCGGGGGGGGGGGAAGGAAGGAAGGTAAGTGTCTGTGAATTGATGATATTAGAGGTAGGGAGAGTGGGATGTTTGTGAGTTAATGGTATTAGAGGTGATAATTGGGGAAACTATCTTGGTAATGGGTGAGATAGTTCAAGTGTTTGTTGAGTCCTTTTTGGAAAGTGTCGAATTTTAACATGAATGACAGTTCAGAGGATTCCCTTTCAAGTGCAGATGTAAAAGGTCTTTGTAGCAGAATGCAGGTGATTAAGTCATTGAGAGAGTGTCCTTTCTGGTCCAAAAAGGACTCAACAAACACTTGAACTATCTCACCCATTACCAAGATCTGAGGAAGTGGGTCTGGCCCACGAAAGCTCATCATCTAATAAACCATCTTGTTAGTCTTTAAAGTGCTACATTGTCCTGCACTTTGCTTCAGCTACCCCAGACTACCACGGCTACATTTCTATCACTATTCAACCTGCAGTAGGCGCAGAACTAACTAGCAGAGTATGCGAACTCTGAGGGTAGTGTCTGAGGGAGGAGATGTGTCTGGCTTAAGAAGAGAGATGTAGTGAGAAGCCCCAGGAGCTGCTACCCAGATTTTTGCTGTTCTGATCTTTATAAATGACCCTGTAAAAAGGCTCAGCTGTAACCCTAATTCATGTGACGAAGGAAATGGACGATCCATGGAAGCCCTTTCAGATACTTCTCTCCTTCACCAGAGACACACATTTAAAACCTGTGAGATGTGCTAATAATGGGGGCCGGGTACGTTCCAGGGCTCCTACAGGGGAAGCGGTGGCTGCACGTCAGTAGGACTGATGGCACGGTGTCCTCTTCTGCTGGAAAGACTGGTCCATACAAGTGGTGGTTCAGATCCCATGGCCTTTCTCTGAAGAGGAAAGTTGTTTAATGCCGGAGTCCTGGGCTAATCCCAAAGCAGGTGGCTACATTTCTGGCTTCCTACCTTCTCCCGGCAGAGCAGTCACAAGGTCCTGGCTCCCTCTCCTCATTTCCTGTCAGGCTGGCTTCGGAAGAGGCAGCTCCTGGCTCCAGTGACAGCACCAGCCCTGTGCTTCCTATTGCACTGTTCTTCCAAGCACTTTGTTAGGCTGTTGCGATGGCTCCCTTTCAGAGCACCATGTTGGTAGATGGGCCACCTAATGAAGACATGGATCAGGGGAATTGGCCCAGGTCTGACCCAGGCAATGACAGAGGATAGAAGTGAGGGACTCTAGTCCCTAACTGCTTGCTCCACCCATTAGACCACGCTCCCTCTGCATCACTAGGCCCTTCTCGACAAGGAGGTGCAGAGGTTCAAATGCAACGGAAGTGGAACTTGAGGTAAGAGTTTAGAAATGGGGCTCCGAAGTCAGGCTCCAAAGTCTGTATGCAGGGACCCGAGTAACAGGCCAGATTTCTCCGAGCACTCGGTGCACAAGCCGGAGTCCATCGGTCATTTGAAAACTATTGGCTGTAAACATTGTCCAAGCTTTCTCCAATTCCAAATGCTTTTGGAGTTCTTCCCTGGGGTCACATCTGGGCACCATCCAGGGAGCAGGTGAGTAGTTTAGGAGTGAAATCTGGGGCAGTGAAGGATCTGAGTTCAGACGCTGCCTTTGCCACAGATTCCTGGTTGTGACTTGGGAAAGTCACTTAAGCCCAGATTTTTATGAATATTTAGGCATGGCAGCACCTAAGTCCCACTGCCTTTCAGTGTGACTCCTAAGGGCCTGTGCTACTGCTGGCAAGGAGGCTCCTAAGTCCGTTAGGCATGGCAAGGTGGAGCTGAGCGATGGCTAATACCTTTTAAAAACCTGAGCCTTAGTCTCTGTGGGCTTCCACGCTTCCCCTGTAAACCAAACCGAATCCTTCCTTGTCCATTTCAAGGTGGGATTTTGGAAAGTGCTCTTAACTGTACAAAGCCCCACCAGTTGGGGGGGAAGAGGGCAGCTGCCCTGGGGCTCGTTCATAGACCCATAGAGCTGGGAGAAACCTTAGAAGGCCATCAAATCCAGCCCCTACCCAAGGCAGGACCAATCCCAATCCCAGTTTGTTCATTCAAAATTGTCCCAGCTGCTGTTGTTTCTACTACACCATCAGCAGGAGCCCTGGGCCCTTGAAATCGCTGTTGGAGCACTGTGTGGTGCACACTGGCCAGCTCTGAGGGCTGGCTGGAGGGGTCAGTGTGCAGCACAGAGGAATGTCTGTCCCCAGCCCCGCCCCTTCCATCCAAGGCCCCGCCCCTTCTGGGAGCATGGAGCTGCTCCTCCTCCCACCTTGCCCAGGGGCCTAGCAAGTCTGATCATGGCTGTCTAGCCCAAGCTGTTGCCCTAGCCACAGTGTCTACACCAGGGGTGGCCAACCCATTAAATGAAGAGAGCCGATACAGAGGTGGAAAAAAATGCAAAGAGCTGCACCAGAATTTTTTTTTTGAGCAATTTTTGTTAAGGGGGGTGGGGGGGGAGAAGAGCTTCCTACCAGCCCCTCAGAGTTGTTGAGCAAAAAAGGATGCTGCCCCTTTAAAAGACAAAACTTTTTGGTCACATCAGGCTCCCGTTGGCTGCCACCATCTTGGTGGCGTCATTTTGAATCGCCACACTGGACGGCTACCCAGCCCCGGTGAGCACAGAGAGTCGGGGGCCATTTCTAGGGCTGCAAGGGTGGCTTTGCGAGCCGCACTTTAAGGGGGGAAGAGCCACCTCGTGAGCCACGGGTTGGCCACCCTTGCTCTACACTAACAACGAGAAGTCCTGTGGCGCCTTATAGACTAACAGATTGATTGGAGCATAAGCTTTCGTGGGCAAAGACCCACTTTGTCAGATGCCAAATGGGTCTTTGCCCACGAAAGCTTATGCTCCAATAAATCTGTTAGTCTATAAGGTGCCACAGGACTGCTCGTTGTTTATGCAGATTCAGACTAACACAACTACCCCTCTGTTAAGCGTCTACACTGCTGTTTTCAGTGTGCTTGCTAGCTACCGTGGATGCCTCTAGGGTGGGTGGACTGGTTTCCCCAGCATGGACTTATCCTTCAAGGCCAGCCACCCCAGGGGCTGTACATGAGAGAAGCTCTCTTGAGGACGTGGCTGCCTGCAGTCAGTGGAGCTATGCTGATTTACACGAGCTGAGGATCTAGCCTCTAGCCTTCTTGGCCCAGTCTGCAGAGGGCTAAGTTGGAAATCTCAGGAGAGCAGCCTTATTGCATTTCTTCCCATTCTCTCGTTTTTTTCTTTTCATAAAATGTGGCTGGGTCATGTTTGTTGAAGGCCTGCTTACCAGAGGAGTAATTGCATTTATTGGAAATGCTCTCCACTCAGGTATTCATTTACCAGCTGCTAAAATAAAATGAAGTGGGCAAAGCGCCACCAGACAATTAGATTTGCAAAGTGGAGCAGGCAAATGAAACTCACAGCCTGCTTCCAAAGGCCTGTAATTCATCCTCCATGCTTGCTCATCTGAGGCTATTTCTACACTGCTCCTTTTTTTGGAAAAAGCTACACAAAATGCGGTTTGCATTTTGCGTAGCTTTTTCCGATTTTTTTTTTGGAAGAGGCTTTTCCAAAATTTGGCCTGTCTACACTGGGCCAAATTTTGGAAAAGCTTCCTCTTTCGGAGGAGCGCTTATTCCTCATGGAACGAGGAATACCACACACACACACACACACAAAAAAGCGGAAGAGCAAACGCATTCCCTGGAGGCGGCAGAGTTTTTCCAGGATACCTCTGGTATCCCGGAAAACCCCCACAGTGTAGACTTAGCCAGAGTTTTGAATGTTGAAAAGGTCTGGGCCAGTGGTTCGGGAGGACAGAATATTCCACGCTATGCTGCAGCAGCTCTTAGCTGGGATCTCAAGGCCCTGGGGAAACACGACACAATGAAGGCTAATAAATCACAAGAGCCCTACAATGTTAGGTATGGAAATACATGACTTCCAGCCTCCATGGGGAGCAGCTAGTCATGGCTTTGCCTTCACTGCAGACAATATGGGTGCAACTTGAGCAATGTAAATTGTCATTCAGAGAGGGGGTATTTTAGGACAGACATGTCAGTGTAGACACAGCCTATGAAGGTAGGTTATCCATAACTCACTAACCCCTTCTATTCTTCCCATGACTGCAGAGACAATTGATAAATGTCTATCAGGGATGGTCTAGACAGTATTTGGTCCTGCAATTGATGTGTAAAAGGGAAGTCAAATCCCCCGGAGCCATTGATTCCCCTATGAGGGGCACGTACAATATACATACATTGCTAATGCTTAGATATATTTGCTATTTGTATAGGAGTAAGACATGACAAAGGTCAAGGCCTGTCACAGGTAATAACTTATAATAAGGAGACGAGGGGAAGTGAAACCAGTCTTCTGTTAAGTAGAGATATGGATAGATTCCACATCCTTTAAACTTGTGACCGGCTCAAGCAGGAAAGGAAAAAGGGAAGTATGGCTTGCCCATTGTTCAGCAAGTAGGCACTGTATTTAACCTCATTTGGAAAATTAACCTGACCTATAGGAATGCTAAATGTCAAAGATGAAGTAACCTATCATGTTAAGGCACCTAAACCAGGAAAGATGTGAACCCTATAAAAACCCCTGCCTATGAGATGTTGGGGGTTGGCTCTGATTTGAACATTGAGTTCCTTAGCCGTACCGTGGTTGCAACCAATAAACTTGAGTTGGACCCAGCCTGAAAGTGTGACTCTCTTCTTGGGGTAAATCAGACTAGCCTCCAAGGGGATGAAACCTTGCAATTTATGCAACACCATGAGGGCAGGGGACTGGACTCGATGACTTTTTGAGGTCCCTTCCAGTCCCAGTATTCTATGATTCTATGAGTCAATTTCGAAATAGCTTATTTCGAAATTTGGCGCTGTTTACACAGCACTTATTTCAAAATAAATCACAGTTCTGAAATGTCCCCTACTCCCCGTGGAATGACTCTGCTTTGTACAACCCCCGATAGGCAAAGTGCTGCAGAATAGCAAACTGAATTAGAGAGACAAGATGGGTGAGGGAAGATCTTTTATTGGATCGACTTCTGTTCTCAAACTTGCTCCGAACTCTTCCTGACGTCTGAGGAAGGAGCTCCCAGCGTCACAGCAAAATGCAAGTTGGAACAGGTTGTTTAGCATAAATAAACCATACTGTAAGGGACCATTCACGGTAGACTGCCCCATTAACATCTCTGGAGTCATGGGATGGATAGAAGGGGTTAGTGAGTTATGGATAATCTACCTTCATAGTCTGTGTCTACACTGGCACGTCTGTCCTAAAATACCCCCTCTCTCAATGACAAAAGTATTAGCAAAGAAGAGTGCTGGTGTGGACACATCTTCATTCTAGGGAGCATGGTTACTGCCCCTTGCTGGAGTGGGTTTTATTTCGATAAAGTGCAGCCACACAGTGCACCTTATAACAGCAATGGGCAACCTAGGCTAGTGAGTGGGCCGCATGAGTGGTTCTCCTTCATCTCAGTGGGCCGCCAGATGATTGCGGGCTAGGTGGCCATACTGGGTCAGACTAAAGGTCCATCTAGTTCAGTATCCTGTCTGCCCACAGTGGCCAGGGCTAGGTACCTCAGAGGAAATGAACAGAACAGGGAATCATCAAGTATTCCATCGCCAGAGGCCCATTTCCAGCTTCTGGCAAACAGAGGCTAGGGACACATCTTGGCTAACAGCCATTGATTGACATATCCTCCATGGCTGTGTCTACACTGGCAAGTTTTTCTGGAAAATCAGCCGCTTTTCCGGAAAAACTTGCCAGCTGTCTACACTGGCCGCTTGAATTCCCGGAAAAGCACTGACAATATACTGTAAAATCATCAGTGCTTTTCCGGAAAAACTATGCTTCTCCTGTTCGGGCAAAAGTATTTTTCCGAAAGACTTTTGCGCAAAAGGGCCAGTATAGGCAGCACAGTAGTTTTTTCCGCAAAAAAGCCCCGATTGCGAAAATGGTGATTGGGGCTTTTTTGCGGAAAAGCGCGTCTAGATTGGCCACAGATGCTTTTCCGCAAAAAGTGCTTTTCCGCAAAAGTGTCCTGCCAATCTAGATGCGCTTTTCCGAAAATGCTTTTAACGGAAAACTTTTCCGTTAAAAGCATTTCCGGAAAATCATGCCAGTCTAGACGTAGCCCATGAGTTTATCTAGCTCTTTTTTGGAATCCTGTTAAAGTCCTGTTCCACACAATATCCTCTGGCAAGGATTTCCATAGGTTGTGCATTGTGTGAAGAAAAGCTTCCTTTTGTTTCTTTTAAACCTGCTACCTATTAATTTCATTTGGTGACCCCTAGTTCTTGTGTTATGGGAACAAATAAAGAATGTTTCCTTACGTACTTTCTCCACACCAGTCATGATTTTATAGACCTTGATCATATTCCTCCTTAATCTCCTCTTTTCTAAGGTAAAATCTCTCAGTCTTTTTAATCTCTCTTCATATGGGACCTGTTCCAACCCCTAATAATTTTTGTTTTCCTTTTCTGAACTTTTTCCAATTCTGAGATATCTTTTTGAGATGAAGTGACCACATTGCACACAGTATTCAAGATGGATGGATTTATATCAAGGCAATAAGATATTCTGTCTTATTTTCTCTCTCTTTTTAAATGATTCATAATACTCTGATTTTTTTGACCGCTGCTGCACACTGAGTGGATGTTTTTAGAGAGTTATCCACGATGACTCCAAGATCTTTGTCTTGAGCAGTAATAGTTAATTTAGTCCCATCATTTTATACATATAGTTGGGATTATGTTTTCCAAAATGCATTACTTTGCATTTATCAACATTAAAATCATCTGCCATTTTGTTGCTCAGTCACTTAGTTTCGTGAGATCCTTTTGAAGCTCTTCACAGTATGCTTCAGACTTATCTATCTCGAGCAGTTTACTATCATCTGCAAATTTTGCCACCTCACTGTTCACTCCATTCTCCAAATCATTTATGAATATGTTAAATAGGGACCCCTGTGGGACACCACTAGTTACTTCTCTTGATTCTGAAAACTGACCATTTATTCCTACCCATTGTTTCCTATCTTTTAACTGGTTACCAGTCCATGAAAGGACCTTCCCTCTTTTTCCATGACAGCTTACTTTACTTTAAGAGCCTTTGGTGAAGGACTTTGTTAAACATTTTCTGGAAATCTAAGTACACTATATCTGTTTCAACCAACTTGCCTGGTACCAAAGTTAGACTTACTGGTCTGTAATTGCCAGGATCACCTCTAGAACCCTTTTTAAATATTGGCATCACATTAGCAATCTTCCAGTCATTTGGGACAGTAGATGATTTAAAGGATAGGTTACAAATCACAGTTCATGGTTCCTCAGTTTCACATTTGAGTTCTTTCCGAATTCTTGGGTGAATTCTGGTCCTGGTGACCTATTACTGTTTAGATTGGGGGTGGACAAGAGGTTGCCAGCAGGCCAGATCTGGCCTGCCAAGCCACCAGATCCAGCCAGCAGCTGCCTTGCCTGAATCCTTAGGCAGAAATCAGTTCACGCTTGAAAAAGCCCAACTGTTCTCCATTCTGAATGGCTGGGGAGGGAGGAGGGAGACTTCTCATGCTGTTCCCGCCTCCCTCCCCAGCAAAATCTCTTAGCTCCTATTAGCCAATCTCTCAGTTTCCAGACGATAGGAGCCGAGAATTTTTGCTGGGAGCAGCGGTAGTGTAGGAAGCTTTCTTCCCTTCTCCTTGACCCCCTCCTCACTCCCCTCCCTCATGCCGGGAGTGGAGCCATGAGGAGCAGCGAGCAGCCTGCTGCAGACAGTCTACCTCAGGTTTCTGCTGGTATCCCTAACCTGCCTCTGGCACCCCAGCCCCTCCCTAACCCTCTGCCCCCTCCTGCATCCATATCCCCTCCCAGATCTGGCCCCCAATCTCCTACCTAGATCACAATCCCCTCCTACCCCGAGTCATATCCCAAAACCCTGCATCCCAGTCCCCTGCCCTAGGTCACAACTGCCGCCTCCATCCAAACTCCCTCCCAGGCTCCACACTCCCTGCTGCACCCCAAACTCTTACCCCAAGCTCCCTTCTGCACCCAGTCTCCATTCCAGATCCTAGAATTCCTCTATATATATCCTGGAAGAGTGCAGCCCTCAACCACTTTCCAAAATCTTGGCGTGCTCCCCCCCGACAAAAATGATTGCCCACCTCTGATTTAGATTAGCAGTTTGTTTCAAAACACCTCAATTTGAGCCAGTTCCTCAGATTTCCACCTAAAAAGAATATCTCAGGTTTGGGAATCTCCCTCACATCCTCAGCTGTGAAGACTGATGTAAAGAATTCATTTAGTTTCCCCACAATGACCTTATCATCCTTGAACGCTCCTTGAGCGCCTCCATCATCCAATGGCCTTAGTGGTTGTTTAGCAGGATCCCCGCTTCTGATGTACTTAGCACATTTTTTTGTTAGCTTTTGAGTTTTTGGGTAGCTGTTCTTCAAATTCCATTTTGGCCTTCTTAATTATATTTTTACACTTCATTTGATGGAGTTTGTGCTCCGTAAGAACTCTGGATGACCAGCGTAGAGAAAAGAAAGTCGCTTTGAGTAAAATGAATGAGAACACCACACAAGTTACTAATTGTAGCCAGACAGGAACCCCCCCCCCCCCCCCCCCGTAACATCCATTTTTGCTTGCCTGGAGCATCCAGGGCACACAGAGCAGAAGGCCCAGGCTGTGTGACCGTGAATGGCTGTAAACAGAGATACGCCAATTGCTGACCAAGAAGCTGCCAAGGAGTGCCCTTGACTCAAACCCATATTGATACGAACACACATCCATCCGCGGGGGGAGGAATCTCTCGCCCAGTAAAAAAATGTCTAGTACTCACAATTTAGTTATCTCTCTCTTGCAAGTGTAAATTAACTTGAAACTTGCTTGTAAGAACTGGCGCCACAAAACGGACCAGTAGAATTTGGCCTCTTAGATAAGAAAGAGGATACGGGCCCCCAGGGGTATATAGATGGGTCCAGCAGCGCATTTTCTCTGAGTGTCAATCTACCATCTATCTGCTGGTCGGGTTAGGTGTTTGATCTCCCGAGGTTCCAGAGGGGATGCCCACCTCGTATTCGTCTTTCCTAGGAATTGAGAGACCGGCCCTGGCCTGACACGCTGGAGTCAAGAGGCACAGAAAGGGGTAAAAATTGTACCTGGATGTGGTCCTTTGCTTAAGTATATATATACATAGTGTTAGAGCTCTTTAAAGATTAAGCTGTCACTTGGTACCATTATTTCTATTTTCTATCTTTATTTTCATTTTTAAGACCTTTATATATATATATATATATGTGCTAGCATTTAAGAAATAGAGCAATAGCCATTGTAACCATATGATTTATAAGCTTCTTTAATAAACCTGTAACTGTTTAAGCTTTAACCTGACTCCTTCAGTTGCTGTAATAGAACCAAGCACAATTTAAAAGAACTTCAGCCGGTCATAAAGGGACAGACATAGGGAGAGCTTTTGCGGAAAAGCATCCTGCCAATCTAGACGTGCTTTTCCGAAAATGCTTTTAACGGAAAACTTTTCCATTAAAAGCATTTTTGGAAAATCATGCCAGTGTAGACGTAGCCGTTCTTTTCTGGTCCTGTACTACCTATATCCCAATGAACTTTACACGATGCCATCAGGGTGTTTCAGCCAACACCCAAACTGCTTGGTGCCTTTAAAAAGTCAGCATCTGAGTACAGCTGAGCCTTGGCAGTCTCTTGCAGATCACGAAATGCCTCAATAACAATGAGGTGGGTGCAGCTAGGCAATCAGCTCACTCTCAAATAAACGCACACAGGAAATGAGGAAAAGAGAAAAATGCCCTGTTGTCTGTGGGTGATCCATGTTCATAAAGCGATCACTGTAACTCCAACCTGTTGTCCTCATCCTGAAAGGAAAACTTCACAACGCTTTCAAAAAACTGGGAGCTTAAATTCTCTACGTTGCTGGACCCTAGCCATCATGGATGGAGCGTACACACTAGATTTGCTTACGGTTTATTATATAACAATCTGTAACCCATTAACCACCTCTTTTTGGCCTGACTGCAGAAGTGTTAACAGGTCCCCCTAATTAGACTATTCCCTTACAATATGGGCTAACGACTTTTGCCAAACAATCCATGCCACCTTATATTTTGCTAGGACACAGGAAGTTCCTTTCTCGACCCTGAAGCAGAACTCTGTGTAGCTCCAAAGCCTGTCTCTCCCATCCACAGAAGTTGGCCCAGTAAAAGATACGAGCTCCCCCACCTCATCTCTGTAATATCCTGGGACTGATATGGCTACCACTGCACTGCATGCCTTAAAGTGAATAGTCTGGTGATTGCATGGTAGGACGTGGTCTCCACACTAGAAAATGATGCTGCAGCAAATGCACCTGAATTGCTTTTTGACAGCCTGAGAGAGCCAGTTAATCAGGTGTTTGAGTGGGCAGTCTGATCTAATCCTCAATTTGCAGAGTATTTTTGAGTGAATTCACCTCTTGTTTTTTGATTGCCAGCCCTGGAGACGGAAAGCCTGTTTATTGATGGAATGTGCACAGTAAGGCAGCAAATATCACTCAGACTGCCCTGCCTATGTGCTTTAATCCTATCCTCAAGGGACTTCTACCAGGAGAGTACTGTTTCTCCCTCATGGTCTTTTCAAACTTTGGCCTCTGCTGAAAATGCCAGCAAGGCAGCCAATTAGTATCAAGTAGTTATTGATTTAGGCAGCTGTTGGCTATCATGATATATAGAATCCCAGTCCTTCTTAAGCAGGAGGCATTTATTAAAGGAAACAGCAACAAATGAAAGGCGTAAACAGGCTACTACACAGCTTATGTTCCAGCTTTGTATCCTTTGTTTACCAGGGAAGATGCGCTACCTGGAACTCTACACGTCACACAGTATCTATCTAGTAGTTGCATAATATACTGCCCCTCCCCCCCAGGAAAAAAAAGCCTGCACCTATTAAGTAATTGGACTGAAAAAGTTCATTTGACATAGCTGGAGCCATCCTGAAATGGGTGTGGGGAAAGGGGCTACTCTTGCAAAGACCCAGGCATGGTGTTTGGGACAATCCCCCCACACTACAAGACTCACCCTACCCCTTCCACAAACCCAGCCTCTGCTCTGCCCCTGCTGGCCCCTCCCCTCAAGCAACATGGCCCGAGGGATTACAGGTGGCCTAGCACAGGGATAACAGGTGGCTATCTCCTTCTGGGGCTAGTTATGTTTTGTGGGCCTCAAACAGTAGGCCTGTGTGACAGGGGCATCTGCCTGGCACTGGCCCTTTAAGGGCAAAGCTCAGACCTGAGCCAGCAGGAGGGAAGCCCCAGCTGAGGGGGTTATTGCTAATTAGGGCCCAGCTGGGGGCTATATAAAGCTAATCCCCAGGGCTACTAGTTGGAGGTGGTGTCTCTGACAGCCTATTTACATAGAAAGATGGGCTCCAGGAAGGCTGGGCTGAATCTGGCTGCACAGTGGGCCTGAGGCCAGACCTGTGTGTGTGCAGGGGGGGCTGCAGAGAGTGAGCCAGAGCAGGCAAAGGTAGCAGGTCCACACCCCTTTGCCAGTGGTGAGTGGCCTTTACAGACTGTCGTTTGCCCCTTAGGCAGGGGCTAGATGAAGACTGACAGTGGGTCACTGAGGCAAGGAGGGCCCTGGGGAACAGGCCCTGGAAGGGGGCTGAGAGTCACTGGACTGGGCATTGCCAGAGGGCAGTGGGTTGTAGGGGACACTGTTGTCCAAGAGTGACGGGGTCTGGAGAGGAGAGTGAAGTGAGAACATGGGAAGAGAGAGCAGCCAAAAACTAATCCCCAGGGCTACCAGCTGGCTGCGGTGTGGCAGCGAGCCTGGCCCTGACAGCCTAATGCATACAGATATGCTTGCCTTAGTTTAAATTCAGACTATTTACACAAAACTCCTTTTTTAGCCTGATGGCTCCTAAAGAAGCCAGTTTGTGTGAACCCCTACAGAGCTGTTCTAGCCTAAATGTATTTGGCTAATCACCCCCCACTCTTCTCAGCTCCTGGAGGGCTGTGGTCATCCTGCCCATGGAATTACAGGCGGTCCCTGACTCTCAGTGATACAGGAACTTAATACAGTGAGGTCTCTGGACGACACTGGCAGAAATCTCATCTGTGTCCCCAGATTTACTGTGCATCATCTGAAAGCAAAGATTGCCTTCTCAGGGGATTTGAAATGAAATGTGGTACAGGATGACTCTCTCACGTCTGACAACATCTGTGATCCAGTGTGGTTTTAGTTACTTGGATGTACACTTGTTATGGGTGTGGCCAAGTTTCCCACGGCCCCATAGATTTTGTTTCCAGTCACCAGTCCTGACGCTCAATGTTCTGTGCTGTTGTTTAGCTCTAATTTACCCCTAAATGTCTAAAGCTATGTCTACACTTGCAGCTTCTTGTGCCAGAAATATGCAAATGAGGCTAAGCGTGGAATATCGCCGAGCCTCATTTGCAAATCTAATGAGCTGCCATTTTTGCAGAAGAGGCTCTTGCGCCAGAAGGAGCTGGCTACACTGCCCCTTCTTGCGCAAGAAAACCCTTCTTGCGCAATGCCGTTACATCAATTATTTTCAGGAATAACGGCATTGCGCAAGAGGGTTTTTCTTGCGCAAGAAGGGGCAGTGTAGACAGCTCTTTCTGGCACAAGAGCCTCTTCTGCAAAAATGGTGGTTCATTAGGTATGCAAATGAGGCTTGGCGATATTCCACGCTTAGCCTCATTTGCATATTTCTGGCACAAGAAGCTGTGAGTGTAGACATAGTCTAAGAGTCCAGCAAATAGCAGAAGTGTTGGTAATGCTGCTAGATCATATTGACTTCCTGTGGTTCTGCAAATTCTCTGGTCAAGTCCTAAGGGTGCCGGACTAGAGAGTTTCAACCTGTACTAAGTTTATGATTTACAATGAGAATTGGATGGTAACAGGATGGTCTGACCCCTTTAAGGAACAGTTGTTAAGGGGTATCTGTGATAGCAGTGGACTAGACCCCAGAAGTTCTGTCCAGCCCTGTCTCCTAGGAGGGCTAGAATTCTGTCTCACATAATCACGTGGCTCTGAGAATTGAGTTGCTGGTACTGAAGAGGTCTGGGCAATTAATTGGTATTTCCTTGCTTTTACGGTTTGTCTTGGGGCATGCTGCACTTAACCAAACCCAGTTGGGTTTTTTTAAAGGTTTTATCTGTTGGAATTTATATGAAGTGTTTTTAAAAAAATCAATAAAACTCATTTCACTTCCAAAAGCAAGAGCAGCAAAAGTCAATATTGCATTATCCTCTGGGCTGTTTGCTTTTGGATTTTAATTACATCCATTATCTTTTTAACAATCTGAAAACTGCTTGGAAAAAGCCAAACAAAAACTGTGTTCTAATGAAGTATCTCATATGCTGAAAAAATTGTATGGACTGTGAAATCCCCCTATTAAGTATTGATTTTGGTGGGGGGGGGGGCGGGGGGGACGGGACATGGCCATCTGAGGTTTTGGTTTGTTATATCTGCATACATTCAGAGTAACACCATTGAAGTCAGTGAAGTAACACTGATGTTGGTGGAGCTTAAATTAGAGGGGATGATGGAGGTAGTCGAAGAAATATGATCTGGTCAAGTAGATGAACTGTGGCTTTAATCCCTAATCCCTTTTGCACCCCTCAACCCTTAACCTTGGGGCAGGACTGTTCAGGAAAGCTGGGGCTTTAAAAACCCAGTCCTAAGTGATCAAAGGAGCTAGCAACCAGGAGCACCTT
Organism: Pelodiscus sinensis; assembly: GCF_049634645.1. Lineage (NCBI taxonomy): Eukaryota > Metazoa > Chordata > Testudines > Trionychidae > Pelodiscus > Pelodiscus sinensis. The sequence goes on along the minus strand of NC_134712.1, from coordinate 250,997,731 downwards.
AACAGAGGAGTTTTGTGTGTGTGTGTGTGTGCGTGTGTGTGTGTGGGCGGGGGAGGGGGGGAGACTAAATACACTTAACATTCTTTAAACTTAAAAGCAAACCTACCTGATTTAAAAAAATCCCAATAAGAAAGTAACAAGCTCCAGGTGTTAAAATAGAATGCAGGCAGAAGCTCAACAATAGAGTGGGGACTATGCAGTCGACTACACCCACTGTAGCACCTATTGCAGGAGGTGGATATGTACATTTGGTGCAAGGAGCTCCTGGCCCTCAGAGACCACGTAGGGCAGTACAATAAAACTCCGATGGTCCGGCATCTGACAGTCCGGCACTCCTGATGGTCTGGCACCATCAGGAACCCGGAAGTGCTCCAGGCAGCCGGACCATTGGAGCTGCTCTGCCCCCAGCTTCCCCGATTCAGCCGCAGCTAAAACTGACCAGCGGCTGAATCCGGGAAGCAGGGAGCAGAGCAGCTGGAATGCTGCCAGGTAGGTCCAGTAGCGCTGCCCCTCGGGGCTGCGGGACCAACCCAGCAGCATCCCAGCTGACCCGGATTCAGCCGCTGCTGAAATTGACCAGCGGCTGACTCAAGGAAGCCGGAGACAGAGCTGCTCTGCCCCAGCTTTCTGGAATCAGCCGCTGATCAGTTTCAGCAGCAGCTGACTTGGGGACACCTGGAGCAGAGCAGCTGGGGTGCTGCTGGGTTGGTCCCCGCAGCGCCTAGGTTTGGCGCTACCAGACCAACCCAGCAGCGCCCCAGCTGCTCTGTCCCAGGCGTCCCAATTCAGCCGCTGCTGAAACTGACCAGGGCTGACTCCAGGAAGCGCGGGGCAGAGCAGCTCTGCCTCTGGCTTTCTGGAGTCAGCCGCTGATCAGTTTCTGCAGCGGCTGACTTAGGGACACCTGGGGCAGAGCAGCTGGGGTGCTGCTGGGTTGGTCCAGTAGCGCCGAGGAGCGGCGCTGCGGGACCAACCCGTCAGCACCCCAGCTGCTCTGCCCCAGGCGTCCCCAAGAGCAGCTGGGGTGCTGACGGGTTGATCTCGCGGTGCCAATGGTCGGCGCTACCGGACCAACCCGGCAGCACTCCAGCTGCTCTGCTGCAGGCGTCCCCGATTCAGCCGCTGCTGAAACTGACCAGCAGCGGCTGAATCGGGGACTCCTGAGGGACTTCTGGGGCAGAGCCGGACTATCAGAAGGGAGGGCTATGAGGGGGTCTGGGGTAGCATTCCCCCACCCCACCCCAGACTCCTCATAGCCCCCCCTTCTGATAGTCCGGCATATCTGATAATCCAGCACCCCCTGGGTCCTAAAGGTGCTGGATTATCCGAAGTTTACTGTATTTCTTAAACTTTTTAAGAAGGAGGAACACCAAATAATAACATTTTTTTTTGAGGAATACCAAGGACTTTTTTGTTGAGGGGGAAAAAAAAGGGTTGGGGGGAAAGTTAAAGTTATCAAGGGGGAAAAAAAGTTGCCTGTCTCTTTAAGGGTGGCCATTTTGAACTCTATTGTTCTCCAGGGCACACCGGTGTATCACAGAACACAGTTTAAGAAACACTGTCGTTGGGGCTTTGGAGACCAGATTCCTGGTAGGGCTGGGTGTGTGTACCTGTGTGATCATGAACGGGGGAGAGGGTGCAGGGATGGGCACATAAGTGATGGGTATTAAAGGCAAGCGAAGGCATTCCCTCCCCTGGGTCTTAGTGCCCAACCACTTGTCTCTTCCTATCCTTATTCGGTCATTCCTACAGGCTCCCACATCAGGCTGTTGCAACCTGGTGAGTCTTTTGAAGAGGATCTAGTAACTTCAAAAACCTTCTGGCTTTCCAGACCTATTAGCAGAACACTGAATTTGTGAAAGAACCATTAAGGGGCATTGAAGCTATTTAACAGGCATGTGCCAAAGCCACAGGTTTATACAGTCAGTATCTGAATTTTCTGACAAAAACAGTCGTGCAATACTGTCCCAGGACCTTGGTTTAAAATTTGCCTGAATATTTCATTAGTATGCTGCTGAATATTATAAAATCACATCCATAAAATTCCTTGCATAGCTATTTCAAAGCACAATTTCAGTATTGAGCTTTTGCTTTAAAAGCTTGGATCTTCAGAGATATGCATTGTAAAATAGGTTCTTCAAAAGACCACCCTTGTCTAAAATACACATTTTAATTTTAATTATCGTAGAACAAAAACTTGCTTTCAAAGCCTTCCTGTCCTTTCTGTCCATCCCAGCTGTAATCTCTCACCCTTGTTTAAGAGACCCCTTAGAATGACAACACCCCTTTTCTACAAATAGCTGGACAAATGAGTTTCCCTTTCTTTACTTTTGACAATTTGATGAACGAGTTTTAAGAGAACCCTCCACCAAAATTCAGTATCTTAGTAAGATATAAAAATCCTTTGTTATGCCCCCAATCTTTGGAAACATACAGTACAGGCAGTCCCCGGGTTACATGGATCCGACTTACATCAGATCCCTACTTACAAACGGGGTGAGGCAACCCCGCACTAGCTGCTTCCCCCCAGCAGACCAGGGAGACGCGAAGCTAGCGCTGCCCCCAGCAGACCAGGGAGACGCGGAGCAGCTTTTCTCAGCAGACACCTCAGCTTGAGAATAAAGGACTGAGGGAAGTGAGGTGTGGGAGAATAAAACTGAGCTCTGGAGAAATGTTTGGCCAGAGTTTCCCCTACAATATGTACCAGTTCCGACTTACATACAGTTTCAACTTAAGAACAAACCTACAGTCCCTATCTTGTACGTAACCCGGGGACTGCCTGTAATTCCTCATTTAACACTATAGATATGTTTCAGAAAATGATCATGTTAAGTGAAAACGTGTTATGCGGGGTCAATTTTCCCATTGAAAATAATGGAAAAGGTGGGGGTTGCGTTCCAAGTGGTGGTGTCTGTTGGCACCGGGACATAAGGTTGGGGAGAAAGGGGACTGGGTTACAGCAGGGTGGGGAGGTGTTTGGCTCTGGGGAAGGGGAGGGAGATTGGGTTGGGAGTATGCCCCTGTGACGGGTCTGACAGGACCCACACTGTGTCTGGTGAGGGGGGGGGTCACTGAGGAACAGCGTGGTGAGTGGCGAACCCTCCACCGCTTTGCAGGGAGGCGAGGGAAGCCCCAAGCAGCCGCCGGCAATGGGCCAGCGGGGGAAATTGTGTTATTCCGGGGACGGTCTTGTAATTCAAAAAACGTTCCCTAAAAAAAAATGTGCTATCACGAAAACGTGTTAAGCAGGCACCTGTTAAATGAGGAATTACTGTATTTTTGACACGAAGATATGAGGAAACTTCATGAGCATGTCTTTTTGTTATAGAAATCACACAAGTGTCCCCTTTTTCTGAAAGCAACGAACATTATTATGGACGCATTAAGCCGCTTTGACTGATTAATTTAAAATAATGTCTTAGTTTCAGTGCATTAAATATGTAATAATGAATGATTACTTTAGGAAGGCTTAAGAGTACATGGAAATATAAAATTAGCTTGGAAATAGTGATTAAGGAAATATAAAACAGAGAATCGCTGTATCATGTATTCCATAATCAGGCCCACTGAGGGAAAGAGGGTGGATGCCCTGTGACCTGGCAATTCAAGAGGGCCCGAGGCTCTGAGCTGCTAGTGTTGCTACTGCAGCAGAGGCAGCGATCGGCGCATGCTAGGCCCTTTAAATTGCAGCTGGAACCCCATGTGGTCCGTTCAGGGTGGAGCTAAGGGCTGGTGAAATACAGGCCAGCCTGGGCTGAGGGCTGGCTGCCTTCTGCTTCACTGTTTCCTCCGGAAGCCCCATCCCTTCCGAGAGTGTGGAATCACCCCCCCGCCCACCTTGCCCAAGGGCCTGGCAATTTTGTCAGCCTCTCTCTCTCTCTAATATTTAATGTTCTATTCAGCAGGGCAGCAAACTTGTCCTTACTACAAAGTATTTGCCAATAAATCTCTGACAAACATTTAACTTCCCTGCCCCCTGTGACTGACATTTTTTTATTCCCAAATTTAGTGCATTTAATTAGTGAAGGCTGGACATGCTGAAGGTACCTATCTAGCAGGCAGTGCAAAACATGCCCCCTTTCCTTGAGAAAGAAACTGCCGAGGAGTGTGTCGTTTTTTTCCCCAAATGTCGTTTGCTACGTTGGAGTTCAGGGATTTGGCTAGAAGTGGGCGAGCAGGAAGAGGGAGACAGTGGGGAGAGGGTGGGATCTGAGCAGAGTTGGACCAGGGTCTGGGAAGAGCTGGGCGGGGGGAATGGGCAGGGCCACAGGGGGGAGTTTGCTTCCTCTTGAGGCATCTCACCCACCACCCATGGCTGGGAGTATCCTGTGTGCCATTGTCCCTCTCTCTGCAACACCCTGGCATGTGAGGGTAGGGCTATTTATTATGCAGGAGACAGGCTAGAGCAGTGGTGGGCAGCCTGTCACCTCAGGGCCACATAAGGCCCTTCAGGGTTCTCTGTGTGGCCCACAAGGATTTTGTTACTGTTGCTCATGTGTTGGGTTGTCAGATTCCCCTGGTTTCCCTCCACATGGGTTTTCCCCCTACCCATATTACTGTAGTGACACACACACAAGTAATGTGTCACACACACACGTGACACACGCACACAATACGCATAGGCCTATGAAGTGAGGTGTGCACCGATTTCACACAACATTGAGTGAGAGAGCCGGGCACTCCCTCTGCATCCAATCAAAGTGCTACTACTGTTGAATCGGCGCCCCCTGCACGTTCTAGACACGCAAGTGCAGTTTGCAAAACTACACTATTCCCGGAGGCCATCTTGGCTAAGACAATCTTGTGGCCCACTGAGATGAAGGGGCCACTCATACCATCTCCTCACTAGCCTAGGTTGCCCATGGCTGGACTAAGGGCACAAATGAAGCAGACTGCCTGAGTTAATTTCATTTGTGGAGGCACAAAGGTAGCACCCTGACTGTGTCGCAAAGTTGTTATAATTGGTTAATTGATCTCATTCTTGGAGGCAGAAATGTAGCAGCATGCCTATTGTTCTCATTGCTTTTTAACAGTTCCCATTCTGAGGCCACATCTGTACTTACCCAGAACTTCAAATTAAGATACACAACACCAGCTATGTTAACTGCATAGCTGGAGTTGACGTGCCTTAATTCAATCTTTCATGCTGGCTTCATAGCGGGAAGTCAACGAGAGCAAACACTCCCGCCGACTTCCCTTACTCATGACAAATCGAGGAGTACCAGTTTCGTTAGGGGTGTCCTCTGTGTTCAATTTAGCAGATCTTTATTAGACCTGCTAAATCAAATGCCAGATCAACCACCACAGCATTGATCTGTTCACTAGACATGGCCTCATTCAATTCCCCCAGGAACATAAAACCTGTGGAAGTTTTAAGGTTGCTACGTTGCCATAGTGATGTAAAGGAGTCTTCTCAGAAATTACAGTAAGGAAATCTTCATCTAGGAAGACCTATGTGCTTTCTCACTTTTCTCCTGTGCCAAAGGGGCACAGTGGGATTAGATTACAGCTTTGGATTTTATTTACTTACCGATTGAAAACGATTTTGCGGAGAAGTAAAACATTTATCAAGCAGTCAATAAAATGTCAGGACAATCAGAACTAAGCACTTCCCAAAGTACCCAGCCAGGTGCAGGGCCAGGATTGGCAACATTGTATGGCTTTTCTATGTGAAAGTCTGAGCAATTTAAAATTATATTCTCCTTTTTTTTCCCCCTGTTTGGTGTTCTGTAATTTAAGCAAAAAGCCAGGACATGCTGACTAGTTATTGTGACTTCTTTTGGTATTGTGGCTTAAATAATTTACCCCAACAATTGTAACTGCTATGATTATATTGCAGCATTTTGACAAATAAAATATGCAGAATTTTGTATTTTTGATGCAGTATCCCCTCTGGCATAGTAGATGTACCCTGAGATGCTAACACGGGGCTGAGCCTCTGGGCCCAGCCAGAGGAGGTCCAGTTCTCTCTCTGATTAGGTGGATGGAAGTATTGGTTGTTCCTGGCCTATCCCAGCAGCAAATAACGCCTCTCTACACCAGCTCAGCTTTGCTGACCTGTGCATGGTACAAGTGTATGAAGACGAAACTCCACCCTTGCTCATTCATCCGCTTAGAATAGCAGACTTGTTGCCCTGGCTTATTCTGGCATGCCTGACTCCTTCCCAGGCCTCTGGACCAGCACAAGGGACATGTCCATGCCTTGCTCCCAGTGCTGGTGTTGCCATGCCATATTGGGGCTGCTGCATTGACTGAACTAGAGCTGTATGGTTATTTGATTTAATCACCTTTCCATCCGGCTTTTTTTGGTCTCCGACTAGGAGAGCATTACAAATTCCACGGCCCAAAGCTGTCAGAGTGCATGGAAGTTTTGCATGAAAATCTCTGCCCGGTTTTATATCCAAGCTGGAAATATTTGTGCTCATGTCCTGTTCAGAAGCGTTGCCGCCACCTGCTAGGGTAATCCATAGCTAGCCCAGCAGTAAAAATGTAATTACCCCAGGCCACCTCTTCCCCCGGGTACTTTGACAAACAAATGTAAAGGAGAAACAAAGCTGCTTAAGAGACCTAGCAGTGAGGTGGGTTCTGAAGGTAAGAATAGGACTTAGTGTAACTGGAGGTCCAAGGACGGGAAGCTTTCAGTAGGAAGGAGTATCACAAAATGAACTTTATCCTCATTGTTTGCCCATCCTCTGGGTTTTTCAGTATCAAATGTAGGGCTGGTTGAATTGTATTGCACGTAAATCAGGGGATGGGTTTAGCCAAGCTGGTGTGAGTGAGGATTCCCTAACCAGTACTCGCACACTGTAGGCATGGTGGATGCTGGCCCTTCCATGGAGGAGGCGAGAAGGGAGCAATTGCCCCAGGACTCTGGATGCTGCAGCTCCGGACCCTTTAAATTGCTGTCGGTGTTCCATGCCATGTGCTCTGGGCAACGCTAAGGGTTGGGGGTGGTGGTGGTGGTGTGCCAGGCCCTTGGCCACACCCCTTCTTCCCTTGGTCATGCCCCTTCTTCCCTTGACCACTCCCTTTCTGGGAGTGGGCAGCCACGCCCCCAATCTTGCCTGCAGAGGCCGTTATCTCCATGTTGCCGGTGACATCCTGGCCTTGCTGGAGTCAAGGGGAGTTGTCATCGTTTTTTTGTTTGTTTGTTTGTTTTTCACCCTGACTGTGTCTAGACTGCAGTCTTCTTTTGAAAGAAGCTTTTCCCTAAGGGTACGTCTAGACTACCGGGTTTTGTCGACGGAAGTTTTGTTGACAGTATCTGTCGACAAAACTTCCGTCGACAAAGAGCGTCCAGACACATTGAGTTCTGTCGACAAAGCAAGCTGCTTTGTCGACAGAACCCCGTAGTCTGGACGCAACCCTACAGGCAATAACACCTTCTGTCGACAGAACGTGTTATGCCTCGTAAAATGAGGTTTACCAGCGTCGACAAAACTGCTGCGTTCTGTCGACGTTATGTCGACAGAACTCAGCGGTAGTGTAGACGCTGGTATAGTTTTGTCGACAAAAGTCCACTTTTGTCAACAAAACTCGATAGTCTAGACACACCCAAAGAGATTTTCTGGAAAACTTCTTCCGAAACAGTGTCCACACTGCCAAAGCGCATTGAAAAAGCCACCTGCTTTTTCGACAGATAGCGTCCGCACTGAATGGACACTCTCTTGCATTAAAGCTGTGATTGTGCTATGGACGGAGTGGCCACCAGGGCACCTGTGCTTTTTCCTCTTCTTTCCAAAGAACTCCCTCTTCCCCATCCACACACGCCCTTTTCTGAAAAAGCTCTTTCGGAAAAAGGCTTCTTCCTCATAGAATGAGGATTAGCAATGTTGGTAAAACCCCCTGTTCTTTCAATTTGCGTTCTTTTGAAAGACACTGCAGCGTGGACGTAACTCAAGTTTTTTCGAGAAAATGGCCATTTTTCTGACAAAACACTGTAGTGTAGACAAAGTGCTTGTGTCCTGCTGGGACGGGCACGTGGACAAGATCCGCTCACAGGGGTTCTGCGTTAGAGCAGCAGGGTGCTCTAGTATCTGTCAAGAGCTGAGCCAGCCCACCCCCCAGGAGCCTTAGAGGTACTGTGACTTTCTCCTCCCCGCCTGCAGGATCCACTTGCATCTCACAGTGAATGCGTCTGAGCAGGTCCTGAGGATCAGGGACCTGGAGAGGAAGAAAAAAACCCTGCGGTTTGTTACCAAATCTCCAAGAGCCAGGCCTGGGTTTCTTTCCTTGGTGGTCACCTACATCTGCAAAGAGGCTATAAAATGCTGCCGTTGTATTCTGATGTCATTTGCCCCTGGAAGATGCTTGCACGATGTACACAGCAGGGGAGGATCAGCACCCGCTAACCTGTCCTAGCTGGATTTACTGCTTGTTTGCTCTGTGCTCAGAACAAGCAAAGACTGCCCCTCCCAGCCCTGGATATCCCGCTAGCTCCAATTCAAGTCTCCATGAAAAGCCAAACTGGGCTGGTAAACACTAAACAGAGCCGTGGGTTTAAACAGGGCTCGCCTCTCTCCTGCGTCTGCCTGAGACTCTGTTGCGTTGGCCTTTTGAGGATCCAAAGGCCTCCTGCATGGACTGCGTCGGCCAAAGCGTGTGGAGCTCATTTGTGGCAGAATCCTCCAGGTTACTCAGCACCCTTTGCTCCACGTCAGTGAATGTTGAGCGTTCAGTGTTACTGGGGTGTGCGTTCGGAGCCCCCGTCCTCTCTCCCTGGGTTTCCTTGGCTGCTGTGAGAGCACGGATGGGTTGCTGGAGACTCAGCATGGGGACTCAGTGGTGGCTGCATTAAGCTTGTGACTTTGCCACAGATACTGCATGTGACCCTAAGCTCCTTCTGCACAGAATGGTCCTGGATGCTGATGAAGCCGACCAGGCTACCTGGCAGGGAAAGCAACCTATCCCTGGGCTTTCCTGTTAATAGGGGTCCTGATCAATCATGTCTTGCCCCGGATTTGCGGCTCAGACAGTCCTGATGGAAGCGTGAGAGGACTTTGTAAAAATTAGAGGGCTAGACGTTTCTTTAGGTAAGACCCTGGATGATGCTCGTAGCTAGGACAAAAGCTAGTGTTAGCCCTAGCCATGATGCTTCATGGTGTCAGATGCCCATCAGCGGGGATTAGGAAGAAACGTATCTCAATATTCAGACCCATAGATGGGCCTTCTCTGTAATCTGAATGGTGCGGTGCTAGAGGGAGACAACATTTCTCAGTCCCCGCAATCGAGTATTTAGATCTATGGATGTTGCTTCCCTTGGATCAGTTTTGTTCCTTTCTGCTCTCTCCAGTGATAGAAGCTGGGCTCTCTTGTACATTGCAATAACCTTCTCCCAGAGGAGATAAGGCACCGGTAACTTCCTCTTGGGGGGCAAGCAAGGCCAATAGTTGACAGGGACACAGACCTCCTCCAGCCCCCGGGTGATGGAGTGGACACAGAAGGTGCCCCTCCAAAAGTTGTCCAGTTGAAATTCCTGTGCATGTCCCTGCTTCTGCCTCAGTGGGGCAAACAAGGCAGGGTGGCCTAGTGGGCAAACAACCAGGTGGGCATGGAAGAGTGAGGTTCTATTCCTGGCTCTGCTGTTGGCCTGTCAGGTTACCTTAACAAGTGGCTTCATCTTTTGAAAGACCAAGTTCAATAGGGATGAGTGAAGAATGAGATACATGAATACGATGGGGCAGGAAACAATTTCGCTTATACATATCGGCTATATCTAGACTGGCATGACTTTCTACAAATGCTTTTAACTGAAAAATTTTTCCGTTAAAAGCATTTGTGGAAAAGAGCGTCTAGATTGGCACGGATGCTTTTGCACAAAAGCACTTTTTGTGGAAAAGTGTCCGTGCCAATCTAGACGCAGTTTTGTGCAAGAAAGCCCCGTTCGCCATTTTCGCCATCGGGGCTTTTTTGCGCAAAATGGTTCTCAGCTGTCTACACTGGCCCTCTTGCGCAAAAGCATTTGTGCAAGAGGGCTTTTTCCCGAACGGGAGAGTCATTGTATTTGCGGAAGAACACTGACAATCTTATATTAGATCATCAGTGTTCTTGTGCAAATTCAAAGCGGCCAGTGTAGACAGCTGGCAAGTTTTTCCTCAAAAGCAGCTGGTTTTGCGGAAAAACTTGCCAGTCTAGACGCAGCCTTCCAGTGATGAAGTCTAATTGAGCTGTTACCAACCAAGGAAGAACTTGGTGTTGCTTAGGATAGTTTGCTGAAATGTTCAGCTCCTTGTGCAGGAGTTGTCAAAACACACACACACAAAACAACCTATACAATGTTGGGAACTGCTAGGAGAGGGATTTAAAAAATAAAACAATCTATCGTCACTATGTAAATCCATGGTGAACCCGGCCTGCACCTTGCACACTGTCTGCAGTTCTTGATGTCCCATCTCAAAAAGGATACAGAGGAGTTGGAAAAGGTTCAACAAAAAACGAGTCAGGGTGTGGAACAGCTTCTGTGTGAGGAGGGACTAAAAGGATTAGGGCTGTTCACCTTGAAAAAGAGATGAGTAAGGGAGGGATAGGATAGAAACCATCACTGGTGGGGGGGAAAGCAAATAGAGGAGTGTTTACTTTTCCCACAGTACAAAAACCAGGGGTCACTAACAGGCAGCAGCTTTAATGCAAACAAGTGCTCTCTTTCCAGCAGAGCAAAATTAACCTGTGGTACTCATTGCTAGAAGATGTAATGATGGCCAAAAGTATAGCTGGGTTTAAAAGATTACATTGACGACAGGTCCTTCAATGACTATTAGCCATTTCTGAGCCTTTAGGGTAGTTCTTATGTTCTAGGGTAGTTCTTATGTTCTATGCCCCCATTTCCTCATCTGTAAATGGGGATAACTAAGATGGCATCCTTTTGTAACGTGCTTTGGAATCTACTGATGGAAAATGCTACAAAAGCCAGAACATACTGCAGTGCTCTGTGTGACTAGAAAGCTTGTCTCTTCCCTCAGCAGAAGTTGGTCCAATAAAAGATATTCTCTCACCCACCTTGTCTCCCTAATAGAATACACGGACATTATTGTTTATTAATTAAGGCGGTCAAATGTTTATCTTCCAGCTGGGATTGACCCTGACTAGCTACATCAAGGTATCCACCAGACCTTGTCTCTGGGGTCAGCTCCTACTGTAAAAACACACCTACATTTTTCAGGGAAGATGCAGGCTTAGAAAGCAGGCCGCAAATAACTGAGATTTTACAAGCAAAAATCTCTTTGGTCTGACCCTGTAGGGCTGTTCTTAAGTTGAATCAGCTAGCACCTAGCACAATGGCGTTTGGGGTCCATGACTGGGGTGCGGGGTCACTGTGTGAATACGGTTACTGATGCCTTGTTCCTATTGCTATTTCACGGCTGAGTATACTGTAGACTCTGTGACACCTTCCTTTGAAGCCTCTGGCGGACGGTTGAAGTCGATGGGATTATGCATAAGATGTCAGGGTGACCCCTTGTTGCTCTAGCTGCAAGGTCAGGGCCATGTGCAGCGATAATCACAGGTGCTTGATCCTAATGGAAGTTAACATGCTGCTCCGGTACTAAGTCATGCAGCTTTCAGCCGGGAGGGCAAGGATGAGAACATAAGAATGGCCATACTGGGTCAGACCAAAGGTCTATCTAACCCAGAATCCTGTCTGTTGACAGTGGCCAATGCCAGGTGCCCCAGAGTTGGTGGACCGACAACAAAAATCAAGCAATTTGTCTCCTGCCATCCTTCTCCAGCCTTTGACAAACAGAGGCCATTCCTTACCCCGTGGCTAGTAGCCTTTAATGGACCTAACCTCCATGAATTTATCTAGCTCTTTTTTAAACTGTGTTATAGACCTAGCCTTCACAGCCTCCTCTGGCAAGGAGTTCCACAGGTTGACAGCACTGTGTGAAGAACTTTCTTTTATTAGTTTTAAACCTGCTACCCTTTACTTTCATTTGGTGTCCTCTAGTTCTTCTATTATGGGAACAAGTAAGTAACTTTTCTTTATTCACCCTCTCCACACCACTCATGATTTTATAGACCTCTATCATATCCCCCCTCAGTCTCCTCTCTTCCAAACTGAAAAGTCCCAGTCTCTTTAGCCTCTCCTCATTAGGGACCCGTTCCAAACCCCAATCATTTTAGTTGCTCTTTTCTGAATCTTTTCTAATGCCAAAATATCTTTTTTGAGGTGAGGAGACCACATCTGTGCACAGTATTCAAGATGTGGGCGTACTATAATTTTATATAGGGGCAGTAAGATGTTCTTCGTCTTATTTTCTATCCCTTTTTAAATAATTTCTAGCATCCTATTTGCTTTTTTGACTGCTGCTGCACATTGCATTGTAGTTAAGTTCTTGGACTGCCGTCCAGGAGCACGGCATTCAGTTCTTGGCTCTGCTGGACTCCCCTGTGGTGATATTGAACTAGTCACTTTGTGCCTCAGTTCTCTATCAGAGATAATATTCCCTGTCTCCCAGCTTTTGTCTCTTTGGCATGTAAGCGCTTCAGGGAAGGGACCGTTTCTTAGGGCATGTCTTCACTGCCACTGCACTCTCGTGGTTGGCCTACCAGCAATGTTCCCTCCAACTTTTTCCATCTGTGAGTGGAATAAATTTTGTGATGTGCACTAAGACATGGGCAGATGTGCACCACCAGCAGAAACACAAGCTGCCAGCTACAGGGAGCCGGGTTTCACTCTGAGCCTGAATGACTACACAGCCATGAGCTCGAGTCAGCTGATGCAGGCCTGCTATGGTTGTCTAATGGCAGCATAGACACACCCATAGTGTCTGGACAGTGTTTAGCACAAGGGGGCCCTGATCGTGGGGTGGACTCTGAGGGTCTGTCTATGTGGCAGTTCATAGTGTCACGGAAGCTCATGCAGATAGAACCCGTGTTGACTTTGCCTATGTTAAAAACCGATTTAGATGTGGCATGCTGGGCTGTGCAAGCCTGCTGAGAAACCTACACACTTACTCACTTTGCTGGTGCCTGCAACACGGCATCTGCACTGCTGCTTGTATCCAGGCTAGCAGGGGTAAAGCTAGGATGCGTATGTCTATTCCACCTTGGATTTCCATATAGACATGGTCCACTGGCTACCAGCTGCCTGACCTCTAAGGTACCAGTTTGGTTTTCTTTCTGCCAGTAGGTGGCACTAAAGGAAGCCGAATGAATACGGACTGGCAAGGCTAGTGAAGTTTCAATAACGAACGTCAGATGGAAGAAACAAACAAACAAGGAGTCTTGTGGTACCTTAGAGATTAAAACCCACTTCATCCTACACTTGATAAGCAAGTTCTTTCTTTTGTTTTTCTTTTATATATATACCTCTGTCTCTGTAATTTCTACTCCAGTTCATCTGATGAAGTGGGTTTTACCCATGAAAGCTTATTCCCTAATAAATCTATTAGTCTCTAAGATGCCACAGGTCTCCTAGTTGTTTTTGCAGGTATAGACTAATATGGCTGCCCCTCTGAGACTTCAGATGGGGATTTCTCAATGCTTCCTGGAACAAGTTTTCCTTTGCTGGGCCTGTGAAGTCAAATACAGAAAGATTTGGCAGGGACCATGATACTTGCTCTCTGTGTGTGTTGCTTGAGAGGGAGAGAGACAATCCAAATGAATAGGATTCAATCAAATTGACAGTATTGAGGTAAGTCATCAGTGCCAGGAAAATGAGGTGAATTCTGGCCTAAATACCTTGTAGATGGCAGGGAGCATATGATAATGAGGGCTCCTGAATTCAACAAAATGTGTAAGTAGTGGGATTGCAGGGTGTGAGGGAGGGGACAGAAGGCTGTTGTTGCCAGCAAGCCTGTGGGAAATTGGAAGTGGAGGTGTTTGCGTAGGAGGCAGGACAGCGCCAAGACGACGGAAGGAGGGTCAGAGGAGGGGGAGACGCTGCATCTGCATCTCGGGAAGCAAATGTTTCCAGCCGAATGAAAAGCTCTTAGATGGATGCGTAAAGACGCCTGGTTAAAAGCAGTTGTGCAAGAATCTCTGACAATGAATTGTCTGTTGTTGGCATGCCGGGGGAACAAGGTGAATCCTGTGTTTAACGTACCTGTTAGGAGCTGTTGTGGCCTGGCTTCAGAGCACTGTTTGGTCTGGATTGCCAATCCCCACAATCATTTGGGGCTAGGCCCTGGCTGCATTTAACATGGTCCTTGTAGTGAGCGGGGGTGGCCGCTCATAGACCCAGAAGGGGAGGAACCCCTCTCCAAGCTCTGGTGGGACGATCCTAGCCCCGCCCCTTTACCTGCCCGGAAGGCAGGGGACAAAACTAGAGGTATAAAAGCCCACGAGCTCAGTCAGGCCTCAACTTCTGGAGGAAGCAGAGGCCTGCCCGATGCTCCCAAGCTGGGAGGCCGTTGAGGCCCTTGCAGATGCTGAGGACTGGCCCGAACTGCCGGGCCCTCTACCTGAGGAGGACGCTGGGCTGGCTTACACCTTACCTGAGGGTTCAGACCCTGGTGACTCCAAGGAATGGCCGCGGAGCCAGATATACCCCAAGGGGGAGTCCGAAGTGGCCCCAGGAAAGGTGATGAGAGTCCAGCTGACTTGATCGTACTATCGTGAATCAGCGTGTTGCAGGCCGGATCCCTGCTGACCCCAGTGGCAGCCAGCCCTGCCACAGCTAGGGCCCTGGGCTGGGACGCAGTGGAGTAGGGAGGGTTCCCGTCCACCCTGCTACCCTAGTCCCTGGGTGGCAGCCTTTCCCCTTTGCACTACAAATTCTGTTTGGACTTTCTGCCCCGTCCTGTGCTAGGGCCTGGGCTCACCTCACCACTGCAGACTGAGTTTGTTTGCCTGCCCCACCCTGTACTAAGGGACTGGGCTTAAAAGGGACCATGGGTGGTTATTTTATGTGCCTGGCTCAGCCAAGGGACTGGACGTACACAGAAAGGGAACGGGATGGACCTGAGCCCCGGGACTAAACCAGGTTGACTTACCGTCCCAACCAGACCTTGTGGAAAGAGCCTTCAGCTCACCCGTTTCTTTGACTGAAAATGGTTTGGCTTAGCTGCTGGCAAGGAGAAGGTGTCAGACTTATGCAGAGGCTCGTGAAAAGCAACTCTCTAAAAATGGGGTCCTGAGGCCTTTGTCTCTCTAACTGCCAAAGCAAACGTGCTCCGTTCTCACATGAAACTGGCAGTCTGAGATTCAAGCTGGGTGCTTGTGTCTGTCCCGTCAGTGCTAAAGGTTCGGCACACACAGAATGGGAAGCGACTGCCTAGGAAGGAGTACGGCAAAAAGGGATCTAGGGGTCATAGTGGGCCACAAGCTATATAGGAGTCAGCAGTGTGAAAGCCAACCTGATTCTGAGATGCATTAACAGGAGTGTTGTGAGCAAGACGCAAGAAATATTTTTCACTGTACAATGCACTGATTAGGTATTTGAGTATTTGTTTTTATTTCCCTTCTCTGTGTGTTCGGCATTTCTTTCTCTGTCGGTTCTTATTCTGCGTGTATCCGTGTAGCATCTGAGTAACTTGAGTCTTAGAATCATAGAATACTAGACCTGGAAGGGACCTCGAGGGGTCATTAAATCCAGTCCCCTATCCTGACAGCAGGATCAAATGCCATCTAGATCATCCCTGATAGATGTTTATCTAACCTGCCCTTAAATATCTCCAGTGATGGAGATTCCACAACCTCCCGAGGCAATTTATTCCAGTGTTTAACCAACCTGACACTTAGGAAGCTTTTCTTAATGCCCAGCCTAAACCTCCCTTGCTGCAATTTAAGCCCATTGCTTCTTATGCTATCCTCAGAGACAAAGGAGAACAATTTTTCTCCCTCCTTCTTGTAACACCCTTTTAGGTACTGGAAAACTGCTATTACGTCCCCTCTCAGACTTCTCTTTTTCAAACTAAAAAAGCCCAGTTCTTTCAGTCTACCCTCATAGCTCATGTTTTCTAGACTTTTAATAATTTTTTTGCTCTTCTCTGGACTTTCTCCAGCTTTTCCACATCTTTCCAGATATATGGTGCCCATAATTGGACACACTAATCCAGCTGAGGCTTAATCAGCGCTGAGCAGAGCGGAAGAATTACTTCTCGTGTCTTTCTCCCAACACTCCTGTTAATGCATTCTAGAATATTTCCTTTTTTTTTTCACAGTGTCACACTGACTCATATTTAGTTTGTGGTTCACTATGATTCCTAGATTCCTTTTTTGCAGTACTTCTTCCTAGACAGTCGCTTCCCATTCTGCATGTGTGAAACCGATTGCTCCTCCTTACCTGAAGTACTTTGCATTTCTCCTTGTTGAACTTCATCCTATTTACCTCAGACCATTGCTCCAGTTTGTCCTGATCATTTTGAATTATGACCCTATCCTCCAAACCACTTGCAATCCCTCCCAGCTTGGTATCATCTGCAAACTTTATAAGCATGCTCCCTATGCCATTACCGCTGGTCCCCGATTTATGAACGGGTAACGTACCAAACACCTGGTCGTAACTCAGATGACATTCACTTACGTATGGCTGCGCTGTTTTGTGCCGATGTGAAGTGCCTTAGCATTAGATGCTAATACTTGAATCCCAGAAGGAGATCAAAGCACTGGAAGCAAATAGGGGGAGGGGAAAGAAAAGCCTTTGTCTGAAGATGAACGATGGGAGAAAAAGGAGAGTTGGAGTCCAGTCTTCAGAACTAGATATGGTCCTAGCTTTAGGTTCGTCTGACACCTGCTCTTTGGTTTTGGTTTTTAACCTGTTTTTAAGGACACCTCCCTGTTAAATTACTGAGCTGCTCCCGTTGTGTCTGTTTGCTTGCCATGAGACACACAGAGGCTCCATCTTGGACCACGCTGTCCTCGTGCTTCTTCAACACTGATATAAAAGTCTTTCAGGCAGAAGAGACCCACAAAACCCTGGAGAATGGCAGGGCCTGTAACAAGGTGTGTTAGTCCAAATACCCTTTTAATTCCGCAATCACTCGATGCTGTGTTGACAGCCCCACCCCCCCCAACTGAAATGAACTGTGCTGCTAAAGAGCCCCGAAAGAGGCTGGGGCAGCTGTATGGGTATGGTGTGTGCATTGTATTCTGAGAGGCTATAATAAATATTGGCTTGTTGAAACATCCTGAGTTGTCTGTCAGCTACCCTCGGCCCACGCTGCACCTGTAGACATGCCTGAGTTAGCTTTGATCTAGCCACTGCAAATAACAGCTTGAGTTGCCAAATTTTCACTGGTACATCTGTCCGCCTGGGACCAGGGGTAAAAGCTCAAGGACGAAGCCCATGCTCCTGCTGTTAGCCAAACTAGCTTGGACCTAGCTATGTGTGCAGTCACACCTCTGCTTGCAGTGTAGACAGTCTGCTACCCAATCAGTGCTGTTAATTCAAGCCCTTTCCACCGAGTCAGTGTGGTTCCAATGTCCCCAGAGTGGAATGAGGGAGTTTGGAGAAGTAAAATGGAATTCTTGGCCATCTGTGATTATTACATGGCCTGGTACCAGAGGTGTCCTGATCTAAATGACTTCCTTGCATTGAAGTTCCCCTTTCTTGCACCTAGACTTGCTCCATCTAAGAACAGGAATTTAAGAAGGGGATGCTCATATAGTCCAGTGATGGCCATATAAACGCCTGGCTGGACACCTGCTCTAGGGAATTATTTCAAAGTAACTCCTCTTGTTTCGAAATAACAAACAGAGCATCCAGGTTACTAAGTTATTTCAAAATAAGGGGCTGGTTATTTCAAAATAACAACTCCTGCTTTCCATGAGGAATAATGCTTATTTGGAAATAGTTATTTCAAAATAGCGGTAGTGTGGATGTTCCATTGCTGCTATTTTGAAATAACTACTCGCCAGAGTTGTTCAAAGTAATTACTCCCCAGTGCTTCCTGGGGCTCTTAAGTTGAGGTAGCATGTCCACATTAAGGGAGCCTTCTTTGGACTAATTTCGAGGCTTCCCTGTAGTGTGGACACACTATTTAGAAATAACTTATTTCTTAATAATAACTCCCAAAATAACTATTTCAAAATCATTTCCTAGTGTAGACATGCCCAGAGTATGTAAGGGATGATTAACTGTATGATCAGTAAAAAGGATGGGTAAGGAATGAATTAGGACTACTCTCAACCAGTGTTCTCTGTA
Source organism: Pelodiscus sinensis (assembly GCF_049634645.1). NCBI lineage: Eukaryota > Metazoa > Chordata > Testudines > Trionychidae > Pelodiscus > Pelodiscus sinensis. The sequence continues at coordinate 250,979,649 of NC_134712.1, read as the reverse complement.
AGCTGTGCATTTGTGAGGCTGCTCAGGAGAGATTCCTATGCTGCCCAGCTGATTAGCAGAGCATCCACATGTAGGTGTTTTTTTTGTTTGTTTCTATGGTTGGTGCACATTCACATGTGCCTTGGTGCACAAAATTTATTCCACACATGGATGGAAAAGATTAGAATGGCTCTTGTGCAAAAGGGTTTTTTTTGTGAAAAAGGCGCTGTCTACACACTGCTTTTTTGCACGAAAACCTCTTGCGCAAAAGGAAAAGGAAGAGGAAATGCAAATGGGAGCGCGACCTATGCAAATGAGTGCTCCATTTGCATTTGCTCTTCTGCAAGAGGCTTGTAGTTTAGACATAGCATGAGGGTGCTGTTAGTTGTTAGCTAAAAGTAGTAGCCAAAAGTAGGTTTGGAAAAAAAGTAGGGATCATTTTTCTAAAAATTTGAACAACATTTCCAGTGGCCAAAAAGCAGGATGGAGAGAGGGAGTCAGTTTGAAGCACATTTGGTTTCACTGAAACTGGAAAACTCTGAACAGAATGCAAAACTATCCAGAAAGATTGGCCAATGTTTGACCAGCCTCACCTGGGGTACACAGCCTAGTTTTGTAAGCTGTTTAGGGGCAGTTGAGACTGTCTTTTTGTCTTGTGCCTAGCACAATGGGGCACCAACAACAGCCAGCTGTACCAGTACATACTGGCTAGCTCAGGATAGTACAACTACTGTATCCTTTCCGCTGACATGCACAGCTTCACTTGGGATTGTGGTGCATGTAGGTCTGTTGTTTTTTCCTTTCATTGCGCCCCTATGTTTCTAGGAGCCAGCTGTTGACTGATATTTGGTGCTCTCACATGCAGTACGTAAGTGGTACACTGAGACTTGTTTTGCTTGTCTCTTACTCGAGAGTAAAAACCCTTGACACTGCAATACGACCGCGGTGGCTGCCATCTTGGCTGATACTGGAGATTGACCCAGGCACTTCCATATCTAAGTACATGAGCAACCTAAATCCACTGAAGATTGGGCACAGAGAGGGACCTATGAGAGAGAGTCACCACTGGCACAGAGCTGTTCTCGGTGGGCCTGATCTAATATCATTAAAATCAATGGAAAAGCTTCCACTATCTTGGGGTGTGTCTAGACTACAGGGTTTTGTCAACAAAAGTGGACTTTTGTTGACAAAACTATACCTGCGTCCACACTGCCTTTGAGTTATGTCGACATAATGTCGAAAAAACTCAGCAGTTTTGACGACGTATGTAAACCTCAATCGACGAGGAATAACGCCTTTTATCGACAGAGTTCTGTCGATAGAAGGCATTATTGCATCTACACTGTCCTTTGCGTCCACACTGTTATGTCGACAAAGTGGCTTGCTTTGTCAACAGAATTGGATGTAGTCTAGACGCTCTTTGTCGACAGATACTGTCGACAAAACTTTTGTCGACAAAACCCTGTAGTCTAGACATGCCCTTGGATGGCTGTTTGACCCTACTGTTGGCAGGGGTCTCTGATCAGGCTTGGATCCTGTGCATTTATAAGCGGTAAGTGCATTTGGATTTAGGATGAAAACTTAAACGGGCCACTGCACCTTTCTTGGCAAACCCAGATGAAAGGCAGGCATCCAGTGGTTTTCATGTGTCTGAAATCTATTGTCTAGTTGTTTCCACTCCAAATAAACCAAGGAGTGTCATTTTTCCTTTTCGGGGTTGCTACAGCCTCATGGTAAAAAGCACTGTGTTGGCACTTCAAGGTCAGAGAAATTCGTTCTAGTGTCGTGTCTTGAAACAGTATATTGTGTCAAGCAGTGGAGCGATTCAGCAATAGGCCATGCACCACGATGCTAACTATAGGCTTACAGTGGGCAGCTTGCATAGCCCCCTGCCTTTGTGAACTTGGGGGTTCAGGGGAGGACTTCAAACTCTCTGGCTGTCAATCCAGCAGCTTTAATGAGCACAACATTCCGACCTAAATAAATGTTCCTTTCCCTTCGGTTCCTTCCATGACAAGTGTTGACAGGGTGTTTAGAGACTTTCTCCATCAAGCAATCCTCCAACGCTGGAACTTCAGGCACTGCTGGAAAAAATGGCATAAGGGGGAACACAGGCACATGCCTGACTTCTGTAAAAAGTTTTTTTTTTACATGTAAACTCTCTAAGGAAATGGAGGTGCCTTGCGTTCTGTGCAACTGGCAAAGAATTAGTTTCCTACTGAGCAAAGAACTTTATGGAATGAGGAAAACAGGATATTCCCTACAGCTATCCCCTTAGCTTTGCCATGGGTATGTCCACACAGGACCTGGCAGACTCCTTTCCAGGTCAAGTAGGCTTAGTGGGCTAGCGCCAATCAAACTAGTGCAGTAAGAATACAAGTGTAGCATGGCAGGGTGGATGGTGGGAAGTTTTAAACCCCTGCGTGCCATCTTGTCTGAGACTTGAGGTATGTGCTTTGTTATCAAAGCTGTTCCTCACTCTGGCACTTCAAGTGCAGACATTGGGGCCTGCAAGAGAATTTAAAATCTGCTGCCACTAAAGGCTTGTATTAAAAACTCCCCAAAGCTATAGATTCCCCAGCCTTGGATTAGTACCATTGACATCACAGTGTACCATTGCCAAGGTTCCAGAGAAGATGGAGCAAGGTTGTTCTCAGTGGTGACAGATGGCAGAACGAGGAGCAATGGTCTCAAGTTGCAGTGGGGGAGGTCTCGTTTGGATATTAGAAAAAACTATTTCCCTAGGAGGGTGGGGAAGCACTGGGATGGGTTCCCTATGGAGGGGTGGAATCTCCATCCCTAGAAGTTTTTAAATCCCGGCTTGACAAAGCCCTGGCTGGGATGATTTCGTTGGGGTTGGTCTTGTTTTGGGCAGGGGGCTGGACTCGATGACCTCCTGTGGTCTCTTCCAGCGCTGGGATTCTATGATTCTATAAAGAAAACATGGAATAGCAAAGGACAGAGGAGTGGCCCCATACATGGCTGTGTAAGTACCTACGACACTGCAACACCGAGGAGCTAACCCTCGCATTCTCTGTAGTGCAATGCGTGGAGTACGTCATGGTGACGGAGCCACAGGGGGCTGGAATCGTCTTTCCTTATTGGCCCAAAGGAACAACCTAGAACTGTAGATGCACAGCTCGTAAACTGGGGTGTTATCTTCTCAGCAGATAAAATTCTAGTCCCTGATCTGTTGACTAGACCCTTATTATCCACGCGGAGCCCTGCATGGCCACAGGGGAAGATGCCCAGGCTCTTATATGGTGCCCCTCACCATGGTATCAGACCACCTGGCTAATCAGCAGGGCATTCAGTCTCTTGGGATGGCCTGTATGCACTAAGTGAAACTATAGTTGGGGGAAAAAACCCAGATGTGCCTGTGAGTTTATACAGCTTGGGACAGCATCTGAGACTGCGTATCAGGCATTTCCTGTGGATTACAGATGGGAGGGAGGCTATTAGGCCTTCAACTGCACTTCCCAGCTGGTCACTAATCTCCAGGAAATGCCCCATCTCTTCTCTCTCAAACAGGAGAGGAATGTCACATGTTCTCTCCCATGTTCTGTTATGAGCCACCAGTCAGGTTTGCTCCGGGGTGTGTGTGTGGTGCTTGGTCTGTGGGAGGTACTGGTTCTCTCAGCTGTTTATTCTCAGTACATGAATGCATTAGAATAAGCAGGGGACTGGTATTGGGTTAGGATCCGCTTGCCAGGAAGAAACCCATTCCAGTCCCAGTAAGGGTGGGTGCGTGGGACATAACTGTTGCCATCTATGTTAAAAAATCTCAGCGGGGTAGCGTAGCTGTGTTAGTCTGTAACTTTAAAAACAATGAGTCGTCCTGTGGCACCTTAGAGACTAGATAAAATATATAGAATCACAAGCTTTCATGGGTAAAACCCACTTCATCCCTTCAGTTACCTCAGAGTGACAATGACATTTGTACATCCTTTTACTCTGCAGGGACTAGTGCACATGCTCCCCCGTGCAGTGAGTTGTCTGGGTTAACTGGGACTGCTCCCATGCATCAAGTCCAGCAGGTGTGTAAGTCTTGGCAGGATCAGGACCACGGAGAAGAAACTAGTCCCCCCCCATTGGCTCCTGTTTGCTCTTCCCCACAATTTTGCCAGTGTCGGTGTGGGAGCCTTCTCCCCTGTGGCTCTTTCCTTCTGGTAAAGTCTGAATCTAGTTATGCCTAGAGTGCACTGGTAAGTCTGGAAAAGATACACGATTTGTGGGCTGCAAATTGTGTATCGTTTTCTGACTTACTTTCGAAAGAGGCTCTCTTGAAATTTGGCGCGTCTCCACGGCACCAAATTTTGGAAAAAATTTGCTCCTTCAAGTCATCCCTTATGCCTCGTAGAACGAGGTTTACATGGAAGGCAAAAAGAGCATGTCTGTTCTTTCGAAAAAATTTTTCGCCAAAGTCTCATCAGCTCTCCCTGCTCTTAAATTGCGTCTGAAAACATACTTCTTCTCTCCTTCACTGTAGAGAGTGTGTGTGTGTCTGTCTCCCCTCTCTTGCCTGGAGTTTATTCTGGGCTTTTGCCTACCATTTTTTCATCCTGTAGAACAAGATGGGACCACACTGCTGCATTGCACCCAAGACAGGGCTATGGGTCTGCCAGCCTTTTAGTTCCCCCTTTGTCTTTGTGAGATGTTATCCTTAAAAATCAGCACATGGGGCTAGATTCTGCTCTCATGTGCACTGGGGCAAATCCACAGTAGCTCCACAGAGGGCAATAGAAGTCTGCATTTACACCAGAGAAACAGAGCACAGTATTGTATATACTGGTGCTAGAAATTACATGCATTAAAGTTACCTGTGCAAGATCAGCCAGTATACTCCAGAAGTTCAGTGATGCCTCCTATTTTTCATCAATTGGTCTCAAAATGTTTTGCAGAGCTTATTATCCTCATTTTACAGATGGGGAAACTGAGGTACGGAGCAGTAAGTGATGGGCCCGAGGTTACCCAGTTGGTCATTGCCAGACCCTGGCAGTGCCAGGGTTTTAATACAGTCAGGGTCTATTCAATGGGAGCCCCGGGGCATAAAAACAGAATAGCCATGCTATTTTTTACATGCTGTGTGTGTGAATTTAGTACTTGCATGAGAGAGGCTGATTTTATCTCTTGCTTTTTGCAGTTGGGAAGTACCATGTGAGAACCTGCCACCTCGAAAAGGCTGTGGGTGGTTGATTCCTGGTAGGGGAACCCGAATAGATGTCACAAGAAGAACAGGTTTAGCTTTAAAAAGAACTGTGTGACAGATTCCATTCCAGCCAGCTGGCTGAGTTCTTGTGGACAGGGGTCACAAACAGGTTACTGGTACTAATTGCTGCCTTTGTTGAAAGTCTCAAGACAAAGGCTAAGGGCTGGAGGAACGTGGGAGCCGAAATGACATCTGTTCCGAAGCTGGTCCCTCTCTGCCAGGGCTGAGGCATGTGGACAAAGGCATTGCTGCTGCCTGTACTCTTCCCATTCTTTGTCTAATTAGAGCCCTTCCCTCCCCACAACTGCCCATCTGTGTCTGGCACTTGCCACCGCTTCGCCAGATGTGCCTTTTAAGTTTGGTAGGCTTCAGAGGTAGCCCTGCGGGTCCGTTTCAGCAAAAACCACAAGGAATCTGGAGGCACGTTAAAGACGAATGAATTTATTCGGGTATTAGCGCATAAGCTTTCCTGATGCGGTGAAGAAGAAAAAAAGGTGATACAGAGATGGGAGTGAGTGGGACAACTGTGCTGATCAAATCAGAGCGGATGTGGTTCATCTCCAGCAGTGAGAAGGTGAGAATAAGTAATTTTCCAATCGGGTATTCGCACCTTCTAATAATTTCATTAGTCTTTACCGTGCCACTGGGCTCTCGGTGTTTTTTTTAACTGTAGTAGGCTCTGTACACTAATACTGGGATTTCAATAGTCTGACCTTCCATACTGGAGAGGGGAAATTTGCAGCTCTGCTGGGCTCCACGCACCAACTCAGGATTTAAAGAGAGGAAGGATGGTCCAATGGTTACTGCACTGGGCTCAAGTATCAGAGGGGTAGCCGGGTTAGTCTGAATCTGCAAAAGCGACGAGGAGTCCTGTGGCACCTTATAGACTAACTGAAGTGTAGGAGCATAAGCTTTCGTGGGCAAAGACCCACTTCGTCAGACCAATTGTTGCATCTGATGAAGTGGATCTTTGCCCACGAAAGCTTATGCTCCTACACTTCAGTTAGTCTATAAGGTGCCACAGGACTCCTCGTCGCTTTTGCACTGGGCTGTGGGTTCAGTTCCTGCTTCACCGCCAGCATCCCATGTGACCCTGGGCAGATCCCTTAGCCGCTCTGCCTCAGTTCTCCCTCTGGAAAATGGGGATAACAGCACTGCCTTCCAGGGCAGCTGACAATTGCTGGGCGCCTGGCAAGGTGGAGCGGGGTGGCACCATGCTCCAGGAAAGGGCAGGGCCTTGGGCAGAAAGGGAGGGGCTGGGATGAGCCTCCTCCACCCAACCCCTCAGCGTTGCCTACGAGCTCCAGCAGCCATTTCAAGGGATCAGGACTCCAGCTGCAGCCACAGCACCAGCGTCTGGGAGCCCCGGGCCCTGGGACAGTCGTGAGGGGGCAAAGGGGGCCAGCGGCGGGCCTACTGCCCTACCTGGCGGGGGTGGGGTGGCGAAGAATCTCTTGAAGCCTGAGAAAGCAACGAGCAGTCCTCTGGCCCCCTGGAGACTAACAAAGATGTTGAATCGGGAGCTTTGGTGGGTAAAACCCACTTCCTGCGAGGAGCGTTTTACCCACCGAAGCTCACGCCCTAACCTCTTGCTTTGCCTCTGAGGTGCCGCAGGGCTGCTCGTTGTTTTTAAAGTTGCAGACGAACCCGGCTGCCCCTCTGAGATGTGAAGACTGAAGTACTAGGATATGACAAGTGATAGGCACCGGCAAGTAGCTTAGCTGAAGGAAATTCACCAGGGTCCATTGCAATTTCCAAGCCCAGCGATTCCCCTGAACCGCTCCCCCGTGTAATCCTACAAAACTTTTCCTCCGAGATCAAGCCCTCGACTCAGCCATGAGACTTTGCTCTTCTTCAGCACCATTGATCTCAAGAGTCCTGTTGCTCGCAGTCGTATCTTTCCTCCCCCCACCCCATTTCTGAGAGTAGGACACCAGGATAACATTGTCCGCGTGAAGCGTGGTGACCGTACCACAATGTGTGTAGACCAGGCCTAACGCTGACGTCCAGTAAAACGCTACTTCCATGAGTTGAATGGGAAGTAGCTTATTGGGATCACTCCCCTTCCTGCATTTAACACATTCCTCTAGGTGAAAGGGCAAAACCCTCCATTCTCCCAGCCTAGGTATTACTGCCGTATTCTGTACTCCATGTGTGCCGTTGCAATGGAGCTCAGTAGATGGCGCGTGTTCCCGATGAAAATCACGCCACGGTGAGAACTCTGCCTGAGACGAAATAGCTAACTGGTTGCAGTCTCTGCCGTTGAGGCCTTCCAGGCCTTGAATGCACAGTAATATTTCATGCATATGGCACCATTCATCCCAAAGCTCTTTGCAAGCGATATAAATGCAAATCGCTGCTAATAAAATGCTGGGCCTGTGAGGATCTCAGCCTCAGGCTATTTGGGCATGTCTACACAGCAGGGCTAAAGCCGAAATAAACTACGCAACTTGAGCTACGTCAGTTGCGTAGCTTATGGCAAAATACAGTCATTCCTCGTGTAACACTATAGATCTGTTTCAGAAAATGATCGTGTTAAGTGAAAACGTGTTATGCAGGGTCAATTTTCCCATTGAAAATAATGGAAAAAGTGGGGGTTGCATTTCAAGCGGTGGTGTCTGTTGGGACCGGGTCATAAGGTTGGGGGAGAAAGCGGACTGGGGTACAGCAGGGAGGGGAGGTGTTTGGCTCTGGGGAAGGAAAGGGGAGGGGAGGGGAGGAGGACTGGGTTTTGAGAGTGCCCCTGTGATGGGTCTGCCAGGACACACACTGCGTCCAGTGAGGGGGAGTCGCCGGGGAATGGCGTGACGAGTGGCGAACCCTCTGCTGCTTTGCAGGGAGGTGAGGGAAGCCCCGCACAGCCTCCGGCAACGGGCCAGCTGGGGAAATTGTTATTCTGGGGACGGTCGTGTAATTCAAAAAACATTCCCTCAAAAAAAAAATCGTGCTATCGCAAAAATGTGTTAAGCGGGCACGTGCTAAATGAGGAATTACTGTAGCTTAATTCAGCTTGTGGTGCTGTCTACACAGCAGGAAGTCTGAGGTAGAGCGCTCTTCCTCTGACTTCCCTTGCTCCTTGTACACTGAGGCTGTGTCTACACTGGGCCACTTATTCCGGAAAATCAGCCGCTTTTCCGGAATAAGCTGCAAGCTGTCTACACTGGCCCTTGAATTTCTGGAAAAGCAACGACGCTCTACTGTACAAAATCAGCCGCTATTCCGGAAAAGCTACGCTGTTCCCGCTCGGGCATAAGTCCTTATTCCGGGACACTGTTCTGGAAAAGGGCAATTGTAGACAGCCCAGTAGTCTTTTCCAGAAAAAAGCCCTGATCGTGAAAATGGCGATCGGGGCTCTTTTCCGGAAAAGCGCGTCTACATTGGCCATAAAAAGGGCTTTTCCGTAAAAGCAGCCTGCCAATGTAGACGCTCCTTTTCCGGAAAAACTGAAAACGGAATAGTATTCCATTTTAAGCAGTTCCGGAAATTCATGCCAGTGTAGACACAGCCTGAGGGTTACAGGAGTCGGAGTAAGAAGTCCTCCAGCTTGACAGTATTTTGACATTATGTTGAAATAACAGGTTGGTGTGTAGACACAGAGGGTATGTCTACACTACAAAGTTAATTCGAACTAACAGCCATTAGTTCGAATTAACTTTGATAGGCGCTACACATACAAACCGCTAGTTCGAACTTAATTCGAACTAGCGGAGCGCTTAATTCGAACTAGGTAAACCTCATTCTACGAGGACTAATGCCTAGTTCGAATTAAGCAGTTCGAATTAAGGGCTGTGTAGCCACTTAATTCGAACTAGTGGGAGGCTAGCCCTCCCCAGCTTTCCCTGGTGGCCACTCTGGGCACCACCAGGGAAACTCGTCTGCCCCCCTCCCGGCCCCGGAGCCCTTAAAGGGGCACGGGCTGGCTACGGTGTCTGTGCCAGGTGCAAGCCTGCCAGTACCCAGCCAGCAGACCCTGCACCTGGCACAGCATGAACCAGCCACCCGCTGCCACCCAGCCCTCCGCATCTTCCTGGGACCAGGCTGGCGGCTCCCAGGAGCCTGCCCGGGTCTGCTAGAGGCGGGCGCCCGCCTGGTCTAGTGCGGAGATCGTGGACCTCATCCACGACCTCCGCACTAGGCACAGGAAAGTGGCCGTCTAGGGCAGGATAGCTGCCAGCCTGGCCACCCAGGAGCAGGTTTGCATGAAAATCAAGGTGGTCCACTGAGACCCCCGACCCTGAGCTTAGAATGTCCATACTGGGTCAGACCAAAGGTCCATCTAGCCCAGTAGCCTGTCTGCCAACAGTGGCCAACACTAGGGACCCTGGAGGGGATGGACCGAAGACAATGACCAAGCCATTTGTCTCGTGCCATCCCTCTCCAGCCTTCCACAAACAGAGGCCAGGGACACCATTTCTACCCCCTGGCTAATAACACTCTATGGACCCAACCTCCATGACTTTATCTAACTTCCCTTTAAACTCTGTTCTAGTTGTAGCCTTCACAGCCTCCTGCAGCAAGGAGTTCCACAGGTTAACTATTTGCTTTGTGAAGAACAACTTTCTCTTACTAGTTTGAAGCCTGCTACCCATTCATTTCATTTGGTGTCCTCTAGTCCTTCTATTATGGGAACTAATGAAGAACTTTTCTTTATGCACCCTCTCCACACCACTCATGCTTTTAGAGACCTCTATCATATCCCCCCTCAGTCTCCTCTTTTCTAAGCTGAGAAGTCCCAGTCTCTTTAGCCTCTCTTCATATGGGACCTGTTCCAAACCCCTGATCAATTTAGTTGCCTTCCCCTCTCCTACCCTCTCTCTTCCCCTCTCCCACCTCCTTTTCCCAGTTTTCCAGAGTTTTGTTCAATAAAGAGAGTTTCTATTTTTGAACACACGTGTCCTTTATTTTGTACATCAGGAAGGGGGGCTAGGGAGGGGTAAGTGGAAGGAGGTGAGGGAGGATTGGGGTACGAGCCCCCGATGGGGAGGACTGGGGTGGCTCTGTGGGATTCTCGGGGTGGAAGCTCTCCTGAAGCCCCTTGATTGACCCCCCCCTCCGGATGGCAGCCTGCGGCAAGTGCAGCCGGTCTGATGGCCGAGTGGTGTGATGTGCTCAGTGTGGGCACTCAGGGCACTCCAAGCCAGGACTGCTTTGCAAGCGGGGAATCCCTGAGAACTGTCTGTCTCACAGATCATTTTCAATTGCAACCCTACTCTCCAAAGCACTTGCAACTGCGCCCAGCTTGGTGTCAGCTGCAAACTTTATAAAAGTCGGCTGCATGCCATTATCTCGATCATTGATGAAGATATTGAATAGAACCAGGCTCAGCACTGACTCCTAGAGGCCCCACCTGATCTGTATTTCCAGCTTGACTGTGAACCAGGAAAACCATTTTCTCTCCTTGTCTAGAGAGAACACCAATTAGCCCAGGAATGGGTGATAATTTTTTGCTGGAGGCTACTTCAAATTTGTGAAGTGGCCCTGGGCTGCTGTGGAAGGGGTGGGGCCAGGATGCTTCAGGCTTCCCCACCCCTAGACCATGATTGCTCTGGGGGTGGGGGAGCTCCTTTACCCCTCCTTTCCACTAAGCACCCATGCCCCTGGGAGGAGACTTCCTGTGCTCCCCCACCCCCAGGCTAATCAGGGTCTGGGGGCGGGGGAGCCCGCAAAGCCTCCTCCCGCCTTGCCAGGAGCGTCCGGAGCTTCAAGCCGCATGCTCCTGGCAGGGCGGAAGAAACTTGGAGCGCTTCCCCCCGCCCCCAGGTCCTGATTGGCCTAGTGGCGGGAAAGCGGCAGGGCCTCCGTGGGTTGGCTCAACCACTGGTGGGCCAGATCTGCCCACGGAGGCCCTTTTGCCCACCCCTGACTTAGCCCAAGACTTCTTTTTGAATTTAATGCTACAAATCTGATCCGAGTGTTTTGTAACTGCTTTTGTCACCTGCATGTACTGAGGTTCAGATGGTTTACGCCTCTGAATTTGCTCACAAGACCTTGCTTACCTGGTACAACTGATTCCTCTCGCCCTCCCTCCCCCGTCCACTGCTGATACTAGGTCGGGAAAGCAGGCTTCTCCGTTGCCCAAGGTGATTTCTTATTGCTGCTGAAGCTTGACAGACTGGGCTCAGATCGCTCTCTGCCTTGCCAGCCTGCGTGTGCATTGTAAGCGTGCTTGGTTTCTTTCACAAGCCTTCTGTCGTGCTGAGTGTCAATCTGTCGGAGCAGCTGGTACAGGAATGTTAAATCGTGGTGCGTTCATTACAAAGGTGTGCCAGGCACTCTGGGGAGAACGACCTGCTTGCATTGTCGCTTCAGATGGGTGTGTGTGTGTGTGTGTGTGTGTGTGTGTGTGTGTGTGTGTGTGTGTGTGTGTTCAGACTCAAGCTCCACAGGGAGGGTCGCGAAGGCTAAGGCTACAATCGAGAGCGTATCCCAGTGCAGCTGTACTGATGCATCGCTCTCTGGGTAGCTGCTCTATGCCCATGGGAGAAACTCTTTTGCCAATACAACGCCGCTCACTTTGGAACTTAAATTGGCATAAGCTGTGTTGCTCTGTGTGTGTGTGTGCGTGTGTGTCTAATTCACACCCCAAGGGTATGCCTAGACTACATGCCTCTGCCAACAGAAGCATGTAAATTAGACGACCCGACATAGTCAACGAAGCGGGGATCTAAATATCCCCCGCTTCATTAAAATAAAAATGGCCGCTGCGTTGTCAGCTCAGCTGATTGTCGGCACAATGAGGCAGCAAGATGCGGCTCAGTCGGCAAGGAAAGCCTTTGTTGACCGATCCTTTATGCCTTGTGAACCATAGGGCGGGTCTGTATCACAGGTTAAATCTTGGGTCTGCTGCAGTCAGTAGACTCCAAACTCCTACTAACTTCAGTGGAACCACAACTCGCCTACTTGAAGAATACGGAAGGTGAAGGCTTCTAATGCTGCCTCCTCCCTTCTCCCCCACCCAGACTCATCTCCTTGTCCCTAGAACAGCTGCAGGCCACAGACAATGTGCCAGGATCTTCATTTCGCCTCCAGTCAGAACTGTGGGGGCTGAGGGGCAGCAAGAGATGACGGGGGAGGGGGAGTCATTTGGGGCGATTCTCTTCCTCAACACCCCATGGACTCAGAGCTGTCTGGGGATCATCTACCTCTCCTACCTGGAGCCACCAGGATCCAGTATTTGTACTGGTATAATTATTTGGATTAGAGTGAGCCCCTTTTTTATTGCATCACTTTACTGTTCCAACACTTGCTGTGCATGCAGTTACATTAGCATAAAAGCATTTATATTGGTACAGCTAAGTGGACAAAGCTATACCAGAATAAGCACTTTTATACCAATGCAGCTGCATCCGTGTTGTACCACTTCAGTTATCCAGGTTGAACCTCTCTAGTCTGGCACTCTCTGGTCCAGTAACCTCCATGGTCTGGCGTGATTTTAGTTAGCTGGGTGTTCATGTATCATGGGTATGGCTAGGTTTCCCACAGTCCAATAAAGTTTGTTTACAGCCACCAGTTCTGGCTCTAAGTGTTTTATCCTGTTATTTAGCTCTAATTGACCTGTACATGTCTTCTCAGAGCCCAGCAAGCAGTGGAAGTGTTGGTAATGCTGCTACACAATATTGATCTCCTGGAGTCTGGCAAATTCTCTGGTTTGGCACTGGTCAGGTCCCGAGGGTGTTGGACAAGAGAGGCTGAACCTTGTAGTGGAATAGATAATACTGTATAACTTCCGTTTGCAAAGCCTACACGGCTCATTAGTCACATACAGAATTATACCAGGTGAGCTGAAATTCTCAGCCATCTCCTCCGTTTGCAGGTGGGTACAAAGTCCTAGCTGTGAAGGGCCCAGTTTTTCAGCTTTAATTGCCTCTGGCCCAGGATTGTGTGTGTGTATGTGTGGGCTTAGCAGCCCCTCTGAAACCCACCCCCAGCTCCCTAGCAGTGTTCCTTATAACAGGGGTTCTCCGCCTTTTTCTTTCTGGGTACGTCTAGACTACATGGCTCCGTTGACGGAGCCATGTGGATTAGTTTACTCAACAAAGGGAAATAAAGCGGCGATTTAAATAATTGCCGCTTCATTTAAATCAAAATGGTCGCCGCGCTGTTGTACCTATCGATGTTTGCCGCAGAAGACTTTCAAATTTTGTGAAATTTTGTACATATATTTATCAACTCATGTGTGTTTTATTCATAAATAATAACAATCAAATCATTTACTTGTATAATACTTTTTTATTCTGATTTTAAAACACAACATTTTTAATAAGAAAAATTACTGCATTTTGCCCCAAATCAAAACCAATCATTATTTTTAGTGAGAAGAGTGGGCTTGCTTTCTATTCTTAAAAAGTTCTTTAATGTCTGGCTTAATAGAAGAAAGTTGGATTCGCATGTCTGTTTCTGCATCCAGCTTCTGCTTCCACATCCAGTCTGTTGCAGTATTTAGTTTTGGTTGAAGCATTGTGTTAATTGTGTCAGTTTGAGGCGATTCTCAATTATGCTGTTGAAGGCTTTCCAGTTTGTCAACCTCGCGGAGCCCCTGGAAATGTCTCATGGAGCCCTGGGGCTCTGCGGAGCACAGTTTGAGAAACAGTGGTTTAGATCATCAAGGATGAAGTGGTGGCTGGATTATAAGAATAAATACCGTTTATTCTAGTTACTAATAGACTCTCAAATCTCAGCCACTGGTTCTTGTTGTGCCTTTCTCTTTACCTAAAAAAGCCAGACAAGTTCCAAGTAGAAAGAAGGTACAAATGTTTAACAGTGAAAGTGATTAATCAGTGGAACAAGTTACCAAGACAAATGTCGGATTCTCCATTTTCCCATCAAGGCTGGATGGTTTCTGGAAGATGTGCTTTAGTCAAACATGAGTTATTGGGTGTGATACAAGGATAACTAACTGGAATTATATGGCTTGTCTTAGGTCGTATTTTCACATGGGGAAAGATTGATGCTGCCGCGATCAATCTACTGGAGTTTGATTTAGTGAGTCTAGTAAAGACTTGCTAAATCAAACTCAGAGGGTGCCTCAATTAGCAGTCAGCACTCTTGCTCTTGCAAAAAGCAAGGGAAGCTGGCAGAAAAACTTGCTACCATTGCCTTCCCGCTGTGGGGATGGTGGGGAAACTCAGATTAAGGTATGTTGATTTCAGCTACATATTTATTGTAGCTGGAGTAGCATATTTTAATTTGACCTTCCTCTTTACTGTAGACCTGGCCTCAGACAGCAGGCCAGATTAGATATCCAATAGTCTCTTCTGGCCTTAGAATAGCTGAATTAATTGCAACATGTTTTACAAATTGTTTCACTTTGAATATCAGCAGAACAAGACAAGAAATCTAGGATTTTTTTTTTTTTACCATTCTAGTGAACTCATTTAAAAAAAAACCCTTGTGTTGTGCTGTTGTGTCTCTTTTCACAAGCTGCTGGTCTGTCTTAGCTGACACTGAGAATCCTACATGATTTAAAACATTTGTGTGGCTCACTTTATAAATAAGCTATTCCTAAACGGGAAGGCCAGATGACCCCAATGCGATAAAAATTCAGTCTCACTTTTAAAAATGGTCCATGATGGAGACTCCACCATGACCCTTAGTAAATTGCTCCACTGGTTAATTACTCTCATTCATTGTTAAACGTACACTTTGGCTGTGTCTACACTGGCCACTTATTCCGGAAAATCAGCCGCTTTTCCAGAATAACTTGCCAGCTGTCTACACTGGCTTCTTGAATTTCCGTAAAAGCACTGACGATCTAATGTAAAATCGTCAGTGTTTTTCCGGAAAAACTATGCTGCTCCCGTTCGGGCAAAAGTCCTTTTCCGGAAAACTGTTCCGGAAAAGGGACAGTGTAGACAGCCCAGATTTCTTTTCCGCAAAAAAGCCCCGATCGTGAAAATGACGATTGGGGCTTTTTTGTGGAAAAGCACGTCTACATTGGCACAGACGCTTTTCCGCAAAAAGTGCTTTTCCAGAAAAGCATCCTGCCAATCTAGACGCGCTTTTTCCGAAAATGCTTATAACGGAAAAGTTTTCCGTTTTAAGCATTTCTGGAAAAGGGTGCCAGTGTAGACGTAGCCTTTATGTCCAGCGTGATGTACTAAGGCCCCAGGGGGAGAGAGGGTTACATGTGATTAACATGTTATAAGCATGTTGCAGACATAAGTATGTTATAAGTGCAGAATTTCTAATTTGCCAGGGGTTGCTCCCTCCCAGCTCTGCTCAGGCCCTGCCCCATACCACCCCTTCTTCCAAGGTCCCACTCCTGCTCTACCCCACCCCCGAGTGTGCTGCACTCTCGCTCTCTCCCCTTCTCCCCCAGCACTGCCTAACACCTCAAAACATCTGATTCATGGCAGGCGAAAGGCGCTGAAAGGGAGGGGGAGGTGCTGATCGGTGGGGCCTGCTGGTGGGCAGGAGGCACAGGGAAGAGGGGGAGGTTCTGCTTGGGTGGGCTGCTGGTGAGCACGGGGGCCCCCAAAGCACGGGGGCCCCCAAAGCACGGGTCCTGGGTTGGTCACCCCAATTTGCCATATCTTAGGGATGGCTCTGAATGTTATAGATAATTGTAAGCACGTCAGTCGAAGCTGGTTATAAAACAACTGACGAACCAGTCAGATTCAAACAATTGATTTATCCTTTATTAAAAGAAATTATTCTGTACGCTTCCGTTTGCCTGACACTGCCCGTTCTGAGACCCTGACCTCATTTCTTGTAACTTTGCCAAACTTTAGCCACTGGGGCTGACATTTTCCAGGATGGATGTCTGCGTCAGGTTACATTTCAATGGAAAGTTTCCACAAAACAGTTCAGAGAATGAGGTTAGGGGGAAAAATACATTGTTTTACTCGATGAAAAAAAAACAACCAACAAACCTTTTTTGAGACGCTCTAGCACCTTGGTGCTTTGGCGCAGAGATGTGAAATTTGGCAGGAAGTTGCAGCCTGTCAGGCATGTGCCCGTTCCTGTTTCGGTGAGAAATTCAAGAGAGGCTTGTTTTGGCAGCTAAATTCTCTGAAGGTTCTGCCTGAACTGAGCATGCTCCATCCCCTTACAGTTCCTAAGTACTGACCAGATGGTGCATGTACCATCCCCAGAGAGAAAACTGAGCATGTCGCAGCCCAGTGCAGCTAAGGCTGAGCAAATTTCCCTAAAATTTCTCCTTGATGTCGGAGAA
Source organism: Pelodiscus sinensis (assembly GCF_049634645.1). Classification (NCBI taxonomy): domain Eukaryota; kingdom Metazoa; phylum Chordata; order Testudines; family Trionychidae; genus Pelodiscus; species Pelodiscus sinensis. Next base: position 250,963,288 of record NC_134712.1, on the reverse strand, counting down.
ATGGAGTAGCAGAAATTAATAACTTTGTATGCAGAGCAGAGGTAGGCTGGTGGGCAGTAACTAAACTCTGGGGATATTTATTGAATGGGAGGGAGAGAAAAAAATAATGAATAAACCCCATGCGTTGAATGCAGCAGGGGTCCCGTGTGGGGAAAACAGCATGAAACATGTAGTTAGAGACTGTGTCATAATGCACACTCACAGAGGAGAGGGTGTGAATTAAAGTTGCACATGCCACCTTAAATCTGACATTCCTGAACTATTCGCAGCTTAGCTTTTTTGCAGTCTTAACTGAGTTCTTGTAATGTTGTTTTCTGGATGCAATAAACAGAGGATGAACAATCTTTGGCGTGAAAGGCCCCATTCGGTGAGATATGGACCATTCGTGGCCCAGAGAGCTTCCAGTCTAAAAAGCCAAGTCCGTAAACACCAGGGCTATGTCTACACTTGCGGCTTCTTGTGCCAAAAATATGCAAATGAGGTTAAGCATAGACCATCGCTGAGCCTCATTTGCATACCTAACGAGCCGCCATTTTTGCAGAAGAGGCTCTTGCGCCAGAAGAAGCTGTCTACACTGCCCCTTCTTGAGCAAGAAAAACCCTCTTGTGCAATGCCGTTATTCCTGAAAATAATCGGCATAGCGGCATTGCGCAAGAGGGTTTTTCTTGCGCAAGAAGGGGCAATGTAGATGGCTCCTTCTGGCACAAGAGTCTCTTCTGCAAAATGGCGGCTCATTAGGGATTCAAATGAGGCTCAGCGATATTCCACGCTTAGCCTCATTTGCATATTTCTGGTGCAAGAAGCCGCGAGGGTAGACATAGCCCAGGGGAAAAGGAGAAGTGGTGCCGTTTTCCAGATGGTGAGAGACTGTGACACCTTGGAAAAAACACTGTATTAGAGCTGGGAATGGAAGAAGGTCTCCGGTGTTCCATGCCAGCGCCTTACCCAGATCCTTTCAGAACAGCTTATGATGAGGGACTCTATTTTGTAATGCTGAATGCTTGCAGCTGACTGTCCTCCATGTCAGATTGAAACTCACCACATTGCATGTGACTCTTTAATGTCTCCGCTTTGCAGCACAGGATATTAAAACACTGCGTGATTTAATTTATTAACCAATCAGGATGCGGTTACTGTGTGTTATTAAACAATGGTAGTTGATAAAATCATAGAACACTAGAACTGGAAGGGACCTTGTTGAGAAGTCATCAACTCCAGTCCTGCTTTCACGGCAGGACCAAGAACTGTCTAGATCATCCCCGATAGATGTCTGTCTAACCTGCTCTTAAATATCTCCAGTGATAGAGATTCCACAACCTCTCTAGGCAATTTATTCCAGTGTTTAACCACCCTGAGGATATGTCTAAACTACATTTTTTTTTCCGAAAGGGGAAATGCAAATTCTGTGGAAATTTGCATATCTTCTTCCAATTGCTTTTTTGAAAGTGGATCTTTCAAAAGTGAAAGTAGTCTGGATGCGTTTTTTTTTTAAAAAAAAACCTTTTTCAAAAAACCATGTAAACCTCTTTTTTTAGGAAGAGCGGTTTTTTTTGAAAAAGGGGTTTTTTTTTTCAGAAAAAAACACGTCCAGATTACTTTCACTTTTGAAAGATCCACTATCGAAAAAGTGATTGAAAGAAAATATGCAAATTCCTCTTTCAAAACCTCCCCATAGTTTAGACGTACCCTGATAGTTAGGAAGTTTTTCCTAATGTCCATCCTAAACCTCCCTTGTTGCAATTTTTGTATTTGGCCAGTCATTTTGCTGTGAGAATTGCAGGGGAAATATTTATCCATTATGCATCAGCTCCGATTCAGTCAAGCAACGGGTAGTTTTTCCACACCTAGTTCTATTTTTGGACTCTGATGAGAGTGGTAGTTATGTTGCATTTGCAATGATTTATTGGGCAGGAACACCTGTCTCCTGGGAACAAGGGTAAGACCAACTTATGGCTACTGAAATTGCCTTGGGAATTGAAATGACTTCTAGTCATGGCAGACCTACAATTAGAGCTGCTGATAAAAGACTTTTTTTTCTCCATTTGCCACTCTACTTTAGCTCACTGGTCCCCCATTTCAAGAACTGCAAAGGATTTCGACTTGAACGTCTGATCTAATGGACTAAAAAATGTGCAAAATGTCCTGGTCTGCGGAGACCGTGTGTGAACGAGAGAACTGGAGAACCGGCGTGACAGAGACAAAGAGCAACTGCCTAGGAAATAATGAAGCTGTTGATCCCTGCAGCAAGCAATACAATTCTTGACCCGGGACACGTCTTACGGTAAATCAGAAAGGCTCCAATGAGTCCTGGCTTTGTGACAAATGAAATGATTTGCCAGTATCTGGAAGGGAGTTGTGCTTTCGGCACACAAATGACTGCCCAACAAGGAAGCTGCTCTGCCTTCATAATTAAACCAGGTCTAGCTGAAATAATTCTAATGTGTGGTTAGAGGTCTGGAAGATTTACCATTGTTTTCATCTTACAATACACCCATTCTGTACCATGCAGCATTCAGTGGGGGAAGATATGGCCAAGATTTGACTAGTGTAATTCAGATAATGCTATGAAATTCTTCCTGAGGGATGGAAGGGGAGTGAACGCATTGGGAGAGGGCTGTCCAGGTTGATATGGTCCCTAAGCCCTACCACCAGTCCCCCCCATCCTGTTAAGAGACTATGGACCAGCATACCTCTCCCCATTATGGATCCTTGAAACTCCTCTATGGATATGTTATAACTTTAGCTTCTTTACTGAGGTCTTTGGGAACTTCCTGAAGCATCTGCATCCACTTGCCACAGGGTGATTGCAAACAGGGAAGAACAGATCAGCTCTATGTTCAAGGTCCCATGTGGCTGGTGTGGAATTTCAAACTGATCCCACTGAGATGTTTAAATTTAGTTAAGGGTCCCAGACACTTGGAGAATCCTTGCCTTTCCCACGCCATTGACCTGGGATCAGTAGACACACGCTCCAGCCTCTTCATTCTCTGTAGCACCCTGGAGCTGGAACGGCCCCTAGGCGCCTTTGAACCCCTCCCTCCTCCAGCCTGCCTGGTGTACGGCTTCTTTAGAAAAAGGTGTTGTTTTTTTCTGAAAGAACCCCATCTAGACTGCTTTCACTTTCGAAAAACCCTTTATCGAAAAAGCACTCGGATGCTGATATGCAAATGAAGTGTGGGATATTTAAATCCATGCTTCATTTGCACTTTCAATTTGCTTCATTTACATTCCTCTTTCAAAAGAGGACTGGAGTCTAGAGATAGTCTAGATTACCTCCCTCATCCAGTAAGGGCCCCACACCCTCTCTGATCACCCTCTTATTGCTAACATGCCTGTAGAAACCTTCCTTGTTCCCCTTCCCATCCCTTGCTAGCTGCAATTCCAATTGTGCTTTCGCCTTCCTGATAACTCCCCTGCGTTCTTGAGCAATAGATTTATACTCCTCCCTAGTCACCTGTCCAAGTTTCCACTTCTTGTGAGCTTTTTTTGTGTGTTTAAACTCATCAAGGATTTCCCTGGTAAGCCAATCTGGTCGCCTACCATATTTGCTTTTCTTACCGTGCATCGGGATGGTTTTTTCCTGTGCCTTCAATAAGGCTTCTTTAAAACACAGCCAGCTCTTCTGGACTTCTTTCCCCTTCGTGTAAGTATCCCAGGGGATCCTGCCCGTCAGTTCTCTGAGGGAATCAGAGTCTGCTTTTCTGAAGAAAAGGGCAGGTGCCTTGGGGCTTAGTGATTCAACGGGGCCCAGGGCTCTCGGCTGCTGCTGCAGAGCCCCTGGTCCTGTAACTCTCCCCCGAGAGCTGTGCTGTGCACTCTGTGAGGTTCTGAGGGATGTCGGGAGCGGGGTTGTAGAGGGCAGGTTTCTCCAGCCCCGCCCCTTTCACCTGAGGCCCTGCCCTTTCTGGGAGCATGGAGCCAGCCCCCCCACCTTGTCCAGGTGGGGCTCATGGAGGCTGTCAACTTCTCTGTTTATAGTGCACGGTGACTGGGCCCTGCTGTCTGTCCTCTGTAAGGAGTTAGGCCCTTTCCCCTTCTCCCTCACCTGGCTGATGTATTGGTACAGATTGGGCAAGTCTCCGGAGGGGGGGAACCTGCTCTCTGGATTCAACACAGCCACTAGCCCCATTGAGAACCATCCCTTTTACTTCACTGAATTTAGCTCTGACATACTTGCCCTATTGCACTCTCTGCTGGACGGAGAACAGGGAGCGTGCGGCTCAGAGCTACTGCTCCCCATCTGAATTTGGTGTGTGAGTGCATGTGTGCTCACTAGCATCATCTATTTATATCCCACCCTCTCTGATTTCCACTCCGTGCACCTGACGAAGTGCTTTTTACATACGAAAGCTGATGCCCAAATAAATCTGTTCATCTTTAAGATGCCCTGGGCCTCCTCTGTTGTTTTCGGGAAGAAGAGGGTTATCTGTCTTGATAAAGATAAATCAAGAGTCTTTTGTGATTGTGTGTGTGTACAGAATTGCAGGTGTGCAATTATTCACGGCCTACTTCTACATACTTGCCATTTACGCTGTTGTATTTTGCTCAGACTATTGATGACTTACTTAACTGGTTCCTGGTGATTACAGATTTTGACTGACCACATACCTGAAGGTCTTGCTTCGATTTCCCTGTGTTTGGGGATTGCTTTTCCAGGGTGCATTAGAGCATAACACCTTTGTTTTAGGTCGTCTGAACCAGTCACTGATAAATAGTCTCCAGCTGTGAAAAAAACCAGGAATATGTTGCTGTGAGTTTTGGGGGCAGGGACATAGAAATTAAGTCCTGAATAAACGAGATGAGATGCCTGAGGACCTTAATGAGACATCAGGGGTTGTGAATTCTAATGAAGAGACAGTAAGAAGGATCTCGTTACTCCTTTGTTGATTTGCGTTGGAATCTGGCTCCTGCTGAGCCAGTGTTCTGAACACTGTTCAGAGGCTTTTGTGTCTTTGGTTTTCAGGACGGGCTGACAGGAACCTCGGGACGAACAAGGAGCCGGGGGAACGACAATACACATCATGGCTTCCGATAAATTATTCAGCTGTGGCTGAACTGAAAGTGCAGTTCCCTGTGGCCAGTGAGATGGCTTGTCATAGGCCTCCAGCACCCAGGAGCTGAGTGCCCCAGAGAGGCAGGCTAGCGTGTGCCCAAGACCTGTAGTTAAGGGGCAGTGGTGAACCTGTATGACACCCGAGCAGCCCTGGCAGGGAACTTGGGACTCACTCACGTTTCTATCTCAGACCCTCGTGCTCCTAGGGGGAAGTGACTTGCATCGGGTTGCCAACCCTCCTGGTTTCGTCGGGAGTCTCCCAGAATTGGACTGTATCTCCCAAAGGCCACTCTCCCAAAGGGCCCCATTTATCCTGGCTCCACCCTGCTCCCAGAAGCAACCAGCATGTTCCTGTGGTGAGCTTGGGGGGTCTCTGTGCACTGCTTCTGCCCTGAGTACTGAGTCTGCCGTTCCCATTGGCAGGGAGCTGTGGCCAATGGGAGCTGCGGGGGCAGTGTCTGTGGGCACGGGCAGTACGCAGAACTCTCTGACAGCCCCTCCCTCTGAAACTGAACATACCAGCTGCTTCCAGGAGTGGTATGGGGCCAGGGCAGGCACGGAGCTTGCCATAGGCTTGTGCCTACCTGGAACCTGCACCCCGAACCCCCACTGCACTCAACCCTCTGCCCCAGCCTGGAGCTTCCTTCCACACCCAAATTTCCTCCCAGAGCCTGCACTCCCATCCCAGCCCTGAGCCCCCTCCAGCACCCAAGCCCCCACCCAGAGCTGCACCTTGTACCCTGACTCCTGCCCCAGCCCAGTGACAGTAGGGAGGAGAGGAGTGAGTAATAGAAGGAGCAGGGATGGCGTGAGTGGGGTGGGGCCTCGGGAAGGGGCAGGGCTAGGGTGTTGGGTTGTGTGATCATTGGCCACTCTAGTACATGGCCTTGCGATTGCTTCTCTCTTGTGATAACTCAGTTCTGGGGAGGGGGCAGAGCCAAAGTGTCACTTACTCCCTGTCCCTAAGGTCCTTGCTCGCTGGGCTTGGGGATGGGTGAAGCAGCAGCTCTGCGACGTCCCCACACCCAATATCGGAGTCCGGAGCGGCCATGGAGGGACGTTTGTGACTCTCTTCCCTCCTGTGCAGCCCTGTAAGGACAGTCGTGCTTGGCCACAGGGACTCATCACAGGGGTTCCAGAGTAGCCTGTGAGGCGGGGGGAGGGGGGAGGGGGGAAGTTGGGCTGGATGAAATGGGCTTGTACGCTTGATAGTCTGACCCTCTGGCTCCCTCGCAAGCTCTGGAATAACAAGAAAAGGTGCCTCAAGGGGCTGTACAATGATTGAGCTTTGGAGGCCAGGGCTACGTGCTCCCCATCACCTCAGGCGGTCATAGACCTGGTGTTTGTAGAGCGCTGGGCGCAGTCTTCGTTTTGCACAGGCGCTGCCAGAAGAAATTGTGCGGTGCTCTGGGGTGCAGCTTTGATGCGTTAGTACCTGGCACTCTTCCCTCCAGGAGGTGCGGGGGTGTTGGTCTGAGGCCTGGTTTATACTAGCATGGCTGGAGTCAGCTTACCTTAAGCTGAACCTTGGCGGGAGGCTGACGGGAGCAAATGTTCCCAGCTTCCCTTACTCCTCGCAGAACAAGGAGTTCCGGATGCTGGTGGGGGCTGCCCTCAGCATTCGATTTAGTGGGTCTATACTAGACCCGCTAAATCGAATACTAGAAGATCGATCTCCAGAGCGTCAATCTTCTCGTAAGTATAGACATGCCTTGATTGTTTATATTCCAGAGCACCTTTCCCAAGGCACTTTTCCCATGCTCTGACTTCCTGGACATATTCTAGTTTGAGTAGCAACTAGGGTTGCTAGGCATCCGGTATCGGCATGGACAATCCAGTATTTGCGGCCTCTGTCCAGTAAAAAAAACAGAAAATATTTTCTGTTTTTCTCAGACGGAAGGCCTCGTGGGACATTCCCCTACTGCCACGTCTGGCGGAGTGATGAGCATGGGGCGCAGTGCCTCTTTCTTTTGTCCCTGTTGACTCAACAACTTTGGTCTCCTGGTTTTTTTGCTCAACTAATTTTTCCCCCGCCCAAGGGCCACATTATGACTTTCTTGGGCCCTAGGCACTTTTGCTTTCGTGGGCCCCTTCCTCCATAAAAAAAAATATATATATATTAAAAATTATTTTTGATAGAGCTTTAAATACTTCAAAATTTTATTTTTTTTCTGTTTTAGGCAAAATGTAATAGATTTTCGTGGGCCCTAAAAGTTTCATTTTTTTCGGATGTGAGAAAAAAATTAAAACATTGTCTTCGACCCTAAAAGTTCATTTTTTTTTCTTCTGATTTTAAAAGAAATTTAAACATTTTCGTAGGCCCCTAAAAGTATCATGGGCCCTAGACACTGTGCCTACTGTGCCTAATGAATAAGTTGGCCCTGTCCCCGCTATGTTCGGTATTTTTTTTTAAGTATCTGACAACTCTAGTAGCAACATCCTGCCTCCCCTGCCATCTATTCCTGATGCTTCATTTATACATTCAGTTCATCCTGACCTCTTCATTTAGGGCCGATGACTTTTGCAGCCTTCTTCACTCCTGCTTGCCCGCCTGGCTGTTGTGCAGTTTGGTCTCCTAAGTTGTGCCGATGTCTGGTCCATGTACCAAGTCTCTGGCCTCCCCCTGGGTTATTTTCTATCAATTATTATTGCCAAGGACCTCCTGAGAATATAACTCTCAGGTCTAGTCTGGATAGGTCAGGATCAAGGTAGCCTAGAGTCCCTTAACTTGTCTTCAAGGGGGCATCCTGCTGTAGGCCCGTTACAATCTCACTGCGTCATACTCATTTTCACTTCCCCCCTCAGTGGAGGGGGAGTTGTGTTGAGATATGAGGATGATTGTAAATGTGACTGACAGCTGCACCGTAGGGTCTGTTTTGCTGGGATTCATGATCCCTGCATCCAGCTTTAGGCACTATATGTCCAACATTATATTAATTTCATTTGCCACTTGTTTCTGCTCGACGTTGTAGTTACACAACCCTGTTCTGCATATGCTCCCAGTCTCATTCCTACAGCCCTGGCAGTACATTTCCAGGCCAGACTTTCCCTTACCACAGGGCTGCCAGCCAGGCAGTGCTCCATCTCATCAATTTTTAAACAAACTTCTATTAAGGATGAGAAGTGAAAATCCCTGATTCATTTCTCTTGTGACCTCGGGCTACATTGCTGCTGAAGACAGAAGTGGCTGTGAGAAATGCATGCTTTACATCAGACCGGCTATGCGGCACCACAGGGCTGTTTCAAAATTGTTCTCTGTTCCGGGCAAAATGCAAGGAGCTTTTAAAGGAATCCCACGTTTTTAGAATGATCTGCCACTTAGAGCAACAAGGGTAGAATTCCTCTCCTACTGCTCCAAAATGCAAATTCTTGTACCATGTTAGTGCCAGGAAAATCTCCATTGGCAGTAGAGTAGCTATGACACATACACTTGAGCAGTCTGGATTCCATCCAGAGCAGTGATACGCTCTTATACACAAGGGCATGATTTTCCGCAAATGCTTTTAACGGAAAAGTTTTCCATTAAAAGCATTTGCGGAAAAGAGCGTCTAGATTGGCATGGACACTTTTCCGCAAAAGCACTTTTTGTGGAAAAGCGTCCGTGCCAATCTAGATGCACTTTTGCGCTAAAAAGCCCCGATCGCCATTTTCACGATCTTTTGCCCGAATGGGAGCAGCATAGTATTTCCACAAGAAGCACTGATTTCTTACATGAGATCGTCAGTGTACCTGCGGAAATTCAAGTGGCCAGTGTAGACAGCTGGCAAGTTTTTCTGCAAAAGCAACTGCTTTTGCGGAAAAACTTGCCAGTCTAGACACAGCCAAGCTGTTTCATTCTAACATCATTGCTTATGCATATGGAATTTTCATGTTCCGCCTGTCCTTGGCATGTCTTTTGAACAATATTTTCAATATTTTGGTCTTTTTGTAAGAACATATAAACAAGCAGAGCGTCTTGAAAACGTGTGTATTTAGCAGCATGTTGTTCAGATGGGTGATAACGAAAGATTCAAAGAGAAGGATATTGGCATTCAAGAGGAATTGTTATAGGAAGATCTTGAGAATAGGATGGATGCAGAAGGTCACCAATGAGGAATTATATAGGAAGATACAGCCAAAAGAGAACCTCCTGCAGGTTATACAATGGAAGTTACAGCTATTCGGGCATATCTGCAGAATGAACAACGAGCGAAAAGTTAAGACCCTGGTATTCGGCATAATGGATGGTCCGAATAGGAGAGGCAGACCGCACAGTGAGTGGGGAGATGATATAGTAGATTGGTGCGGAGCTAGTCTACAGAAACAAAGCCACTCCGCACTGGACAGGGAAAGATGGAAGGAAATAGCGAGGGAAGCATTGGACACCAACGGGCGTTGAGTCCATGGTTGATGATGATAATGATCCTAGGTCAGACCAATGGTCCTCCTAGGCCAGTATCCTGTCTCCTGACAGTGGCCAATGCCAGATACTTCAAAGGTAATGAATGTAATAGGGCAATCAAGTGATCAAATAAATGTGCAATTGATCAAGCCGCTCACGAACTCCAAAGTCCACAAGCAGGCAGTCCAACGGACAGAAGGGGCCATGCTGTCAGACACTGAGAACAAACATCAGTTCACACCTGCCATTTTGTCCCCAGCTTCTCTGCTTCTACATTTTGGGCATACCAGATTTTAGGGGCTGTGGACCTGATGCGAGGAGAAGCCAAACATTCCCCATCTCACTGGAAGCAGCAGGACAGCCACATGTTACTGCTCAGGATCAAGGCTGGTGGAAAGAAAGATGGTCTTATGATTGTCACAAGGAACATAGAAGCGTTGGAGGGGAGGGGGATAGGCACTATTCTGCCACTGACTTCCTGTGTGACCTTGGGTGCATCATTTAATCTCTGTGCCGTGGGCCCCCAGCAGTAAAATATGGATAGCAGCAGTTCCTTTCTCCCATCCGGCATCTTGTCTCTTTAATTTATAATCAATTTGGGATAGGGTCTGTCTCTGTATATTGCCAAAATCAGGGGTGGGGAACCTTATTTGGGTTGTGGGCCACTGACCCACAGAAAAACCAGTCGGGGGCAGTACAAATGTGAGAAGTAAAAAGAAAACAAAACAAAACACCCTGAGAGATGTGCCCCCCGACTGAGAAACAGAAAGACACTCCTCACATTCCCCTCACACACCTGGTGGGTTCTCCTAGGCTCTGGGTTGAGGCCAGAAATGAGGGGTTCAGAGTGTGGGAGGGGGCTGCTGGGAAGCAGGCTTGAGGTGTGGTCTGGGCAGGAAGGAGGGTGCAGGAATGGGATGGGGCTAGGAGCGCTGAGTGATGGGGCGCAGCTCCCCGGGGATGTATATGGCTCAGTGGCCCCTGTTGTTCCGAGGCACCACCCCATGCTGCTCCTATTGGCTGTGATTATGGCCAATCAGAGTGGCGGTGGAAAAGCCTTCAAGCAGCACTATGTGGGCAGGGAAGGGAAATGAGGAGCAGCAGCACACAGGGGGAGCTGCGGGGCTAAAGCACTAGCATGTGCTCCCCAATGCTGGGGGGCAGAGAGCCCCGAGTCTCAGGGGTCAGATCCACACAAGGCGGGGGTTGGATTCAGTCCCCGGGCTGTAGGTTCCTCATCCCTGGCCTAAATCTACTAATCCTGGTTGGGGTTTGTAGGCACTATCACAGACCAAAAGTGTGTGTATAAACAACACTTTATTGGCTTGCTTAGCAGCCCCAAGTAACCCTGCCCACAGGTAATGAAAAAAGACTCGTGTATCCAGTCGGTATACAATAGCAACAGATGCTGCAGCACAAACTGTTGTATAGAGACTGGCTGATGTTTTGGTTAATGGCCTTTGGCTGTGATTTGGGCCACCTTTTCTTTCCAGCCGGTCATTAATTTCCCTGGGAATGTTGAGCCCTCGGTGGTTATTGGTTCTCTCAGGGTATGTCTACACGTTCGAGAGAGGGATGCAAATGAAGACATTTGAAATTGCAAATGAAGCCGGGATTTACATATCCCGTGCTTCATTTGCATATTTGCGTTATGGCGCTATTTTGATATAGCACCATATCGAAATAACAGATGCTGTTAAGACGTGGTTATTTCAAGAAAAAAACCTTCTCTCAAAATAACTGGTAAACCTCATTGTATGAGGAATAAGGGTTATTTTGAGAGAAGGGTTTTCTCTTGAAATAACCGCGTCTTAACAGCATCTGTTATTTCGAAATGGCGCTATTTTGAAATAGCTCCATAACGCACATATGCAATTGAAGCATGGGATATTTAAATCCCGGTTTCATTTGCAATTTCGAATGTCTTCAAATGCATCCCTCTCTTGAAAGGGGGTGCAAGAGCAGACATACCCGAAGGCAGGTGGCTTCCTTGGAGTGGCAGCTGAATGGAAGCTGAATGCTGATCAAATAATCAAGGTTTCTCAGTGAACATCTTCCAGGTGACTGTAGATGGAGAATTTTTAGGTCCATCTCTGCCACTGAAAATTATTTTCACCTAGGAGTCCCTATCTTAGAGCTTTGCTATTTGAGTTCCTTTCCACTGAAGAGAAACAGATCTTGTTTCACTGAGGTTTTTCCTTTGGGAATAATTGTACACAGTGCGGCGCTTGGAATCTTTCCATTTCTGCCCTTTGTCAAGGATTACAAAGTTTACAAAAACCTTCCCTAATTAAGAAAATGTCAGATTTCCAAAGCGGTTTTGGAGGGTGTTTAGTTTATAGAGACAACATGAAGACAGTTTTACATCATTTTTAGTTCCTTCTGTCAATTAGAATCCAGCGACGAAAATAAAAAGACTTGTGTTTATAGACGATCCCTTTTTCGCCTCAACATCCATGCACACGTTGGTTTATTACAGAAGATCTTTGATTTTTATGGGTGCGTAATGGGAAGTGCTCCAACCTTTAATTAAATAAGTGGCTTGTAAAATCAGGGGGAAAATGCAGAAGAATCCAAAAACATTTCGGTTTCAATAAAGTTTTATAAAACCGAAGGTCATAAAATCAGGGTTTCCTCGTATATGGCTGCCTGTCACAGCTGGTCTACTGGCATTGCTGAGCATTAGCTGATGAATATGTAAGCACTAGAAGACTTACCTGGAATTGCCCGGTTCCTTTCGTCGGGAGGGAGGGAGCAGTTGGAGTCAGGGCAAGGCCTTGGGAATGTGTGTGTGTGGGCGGAACAGGAGGCTGGGGGCATGGAAGGTGCAGGGTTTAGGGTGGGGGGTTGAGGAGGGGCTCAGGGCAGGGGGCTGGGGAAGGGGGGTGTGAGGTGTGAGGAGGGGCTTAGGATGGGGGGGAGGAGCCTATCCGGCACGACTTTCTCTCTTCCCTGAGCCAGCAGGGCCTTCTCTCTCTCCTCAGCACCCCCAGTCAACAGGGTTTTCTCCCTCCCCCTCCCTGCCACTGTGGCCAACAGCTGGGGGTGGGAAACAGTTTGGGGCATGGATGCTACTTACCCCATCTGGTGGCTGGCAAGATAGCGAGCCCTGGTCCTGCTGGCCACTCTCTTGGTGGTGCAGCTTGCCTCCAGTGGTCACACTACAGTATAGCTCTCCCTTGCACTCGCTGCCCCCAGTGGCCATGCTCAGTATTGTATCCCTCCTCCCTTTCCATGTTGTGGGACACATTCCCATTCCTGGCACTTCCTATTTTCCTGGCATAATCAAACCCTGGCCTTTCTTTAAATTAGGAGAAGAGGAAGCTGCGTACCAAATGTGGTGACTCTAGCTCTTGTCATTTAGAAGGAGTCCTTGAACCAGATGGGCAGATCTGTGAGTCCCAGATGGGCAGACAGACATTTCTAAAATATTAGATTGAAGTAATCCTGCAGCTGTATTTGCACAATGCACCAGAATTCTGCCACGTTCTCAACAGCTGTGCTCAAAAAGTACTGCGATGGAGTCTGGGTTGAAGGTACAGAGAAGATCCACAAAAAATGCTTTACAGTGAGAGCTCCATCATTTAGCCTCTGACAAAGACAATCAAGCATGATGGTCTGTAAGACGTAGCTGATATTTTCTCTTTGTGACGGTAAAGGCCCCTTTAAGTAAAGGCAGAACAAGAACCAATGGCTGGAAGTGAAAGTCAGACAAATGCAAATGAGAACAAAGGCACAAATGTCTAACAGTGAGGGTGGTTCACCATTGAAACAAAGAAAGTGGGAGATTCTCTATCTCTTGAGGTTTTCAAGATCGGGCTCCTTTCTGGAAGATGCACTTTGGTTAGGCACAAGGTATGGAGCCTCAATACAGAGGTAACTGGATACAATTATCTCGCCTGTGATGTATGAGAAGACAGATTAGATCATAATGGTTCCTTCTGGCCTTAAAAATCTCTGAATCTCCCTGGGAAACTTGGCCTTAAGAATGAGCACTTGAGAAAAGATGGTGCGTGCTGTTGGAACAGAAAAGTTACGTCTTCAGAGTTTGCATCCTCTGTATACAATCCTGACAAGATGCACCAGAAATGTTCTTGTAAGAGTCCCAATATTTCCCAGGACTGGATGCCCCAGGAGAGCTTGCCTGACTTGCATCCTGCTTTCTTCTCCACTCAATGATACGCCTGGAAGGAAATTACACCCCTCCACGCTTGGGAAGGATGGAATAAAATAAGCAAGGTGAGCGGCACAGAGAAAACAAATACCAAGAGGATCTGTCTTAACTCTTCATCATCCTGATCCCAGAGGTGTCCTGACCAGCCTGGGCCAGAGAAGGGGGTCACAGATGACATTGCCAATGCCCCCTCCTCTGGCTCTGCTTGAATCCCAAACAATTTGTCCCTCCCACTTCTCCCCCACACCTTGTGTGTCCTTTCCCTTCCCTACTTTATTTCTTCTCTTTCCTTTCCCCCTCCTTTTTCCTTCTGTCTAAGGGGAGTCTGGCTTAGCCAGGCCAGCCTGTATGGATATTTTGCTGTTGTGCTGGAAGCCTTTAATGAGAGAGGCACCTAAAAGCTATGGGCAGCCGGTGACTTGGCCGTTGGGGGGGGCTAGCTTCTAGCCCCTTCCCCTGTGCCCAAGTCCCTGTCTCTCCCCATCTGCCTCCTCTTCTGCCCCCCTTCACCACAGGGGCCCATAGGACCCCCCAGCACAGCCTTCAGTCCCAGCGCCAGGTCTCCAAGGGGTGACGCCTCAGCCCTGGCGCTCCGGGCAGCCATGCCCAGTTCTGGTGCTGCACGCAGTGTGGCCAACCCTGGTGCTGTGGTTGGCATAGCCCCATCACCAACTGCTCTGACTCCCTGCGGCTGGCAGGTCTGCCAGCCCCAACCAGCCCAATCCAGCTAAGGCAGCGCCCTAGGAAACGCTGGAGGGGGCCTGTCCTGGAGCGGGCTCTGGGTGGGGCCACACTAGGCTGTTTGGGAAGGCACAGCCTACCCCTGCCTATGATACCCACCCACCCAAGCATGCCCTCAGCAGCCTGGTCTTGGAGAGGCTGAGCAGCCCACGTGCTGTGCCTCTGTTTCTCCAGTGAGCCAGCAGCAGCAGCTGCATTTTCTCTTTCCTGTACATTTCCCCTTCTTATGGGTGGCTGTCTCATTTTGTCATCCGAGGAAATGGGATTGGGCTTTCTCAACAACACCTTCCCAGCCCTTCTCCACTAACTTCTCTTCTTCCCCCCAAAGGACAATTATTGCTAAGCGTAATACCACCTAAAAGAGTGTCAAACAAAGAGTTTCCCCCCCCTTATAAATACCCCCCTACAGCTAACGGGAAAGCTCAAAGGCTGTTAAAACGAAAGTCACATTTACCCGTCTTTTAGCAAATATACTCTGCATCCAAATATACCCTGCACCAGACTATACCCCACGGTTTTTGCTTTTTGAGTTAAAAAAATCTTGTATACCCTGCGAATGAGTATAACCCATGGGGTATACAAGGCTGTGCCGGGGGTATATTTATGGCGTGAGGGGTGGGGGGGATTAGCCAGCCACTCACCACCCAGTTCCTGTGTGGCCACCAGCTGCCATCCTCCAGACAGGGGAGCGCTCACCACCCGGTCCCTTCACAGCCGGATGAGCACTCCCCCTACCTCTTCCTATTGCTGCGGAGGAACCGGGCGGTGAGCTGGTGTGTAAAATTTTTTTGTATACCCTGCATCCGAATATACCCCGCGGGGTGTGTGTGTGTGTGTGTGCGGGGTTTGTAAAAACGAATATAACCCGCGGGTTATATTCACTAAATTACGGTAATATTTTTCAAACACTTTAACTGTTTTTCCTTTTCCATTTCTTTACCAAAAGGCTACGAAGGTGTTTCACGGAGTGTCTGCTAAGCAGAGGAGAGCGTTATACCAAACTTTTGAAACGTGTTTAAAACTGTTTTAAGCTTGGACAGCTTCAGGATCACGGCAGCACCTTTGACTCGTTAGGCTCCTGTAGTCCATCAAAATGAATACAACTGTCTGTTCTGTGTGTGTACAGCTCCTAGCGCAGAGGAGGTTCCTGGGCCATGACCGGAGGTCCCTGGTACATGGTAATGAAAATAATTAACAGCTCATTGGCTTCCATGGCAGGGCTGTGATTTGTACTAGCAGAAGATGGGGCTTGTCTTGAATTCTCGCTGGAAACTGTTGTGCGGCGACGCTGTGTGCTCGTGGGCGGCGGGTGTGAAAGGCAGGGGAAGGCATTGCCTTCCCGAACTGCCAGCCTGGCCCCGCCCACCTTCAGCGTGACTTCCCCCAGTCTCCTGGGGCTGCGTGCTGCCAGCGGCCAGGTGCCACCTGGGCTCTGGGACCTGGGGAAGCACCTGCCATGCATCCAGGGGTTCATGCATCCTCCCAGGGCTGGGGCTGCCCTTCCCATGCTCCGGGGAAGGCTGGAGCCATGGGCCTTCTCCCCCGTGCTCCCATTGGGCCAGGCAAGGCTGGGGTCATCTGCTTCCCACCCTCCCCCTGTGTTGTGGCTGGGAAAGATTAAGGCAGTGCACTTCCTGCTGGAGACGGGTGGCCTGTCCTTACAGCGAGGAGGGTGCTTAGCTCCTATGGGGCCCTCAGTGGCAGGGGCGGGGCTTGAGGAAGAGGGGCGGGGCTGAGGGCTTGCCTTCCCCAGCCCTAGGTTCACCCACCACCCATGTGTGTGCAGTTAAATAATCAGTCCAGGTGGTGGCTGCATGTTGTGGGCGGAGTCAGCAATTTCTCTATAGGGTTTGTTCTGTACTTGTGATCTTTTGGCGTATCAATTTCTCCGTACATGCAAAATTATTTCAATAATAAATCTGTGGTAAAATTCATAATAAATACTTAATGCAAAGAAAGATGTCAGGCCTCTGTAAGGAACTATGCAGACAGCTGGGCCGGGTCCTTCTTTAATATGAAATTACCTGTTCTTCCTCAACAAAGCTGCAGGCAAGAATAGAGTGCTTTGGTTATTCTGAGCATCTGTGCATTTGACCCAATTAGTGTACTGTACTGTCTGTCAGCTGACAGCCGCAGCATGTAATTCAGAGATGCCTGATGCTGCAAGCTAATTACTTCTCCCTCTCTTACCAACTTTGATTTTAAAAAAATGATTTATTGACGACGTAATTCACTTGCACTGCAGTGGTTTTAATTTCTGGCATAATCAGCTCAGTTCTGCCCACAATTAGACACCGAACATAAAACATATATTTTTAAAAAGGGCAAGGTTTGTAAGGTATGTGTAGTAATTATACCAGCTGTGGCATTACAGAAACATTCAATTTGTGGAGAGACCTGGTAACTGTTCTCATTTCAAAGTCTGGGAGAGCTACTAAACCTTTTCTGCAGCTGGATCCTGAGCCGGTGTAAGCTGGTGTAGCTCCGCTGAAGTAACCAGAGCTGCGCTGATTAACGCCAGCTGAAAATCCGCCCCTAATTATGTACTGAGAATCTAATCCTGAAAGCATCTACATATGGAACTATTGTGGATACCCATGGCAAGTCCACAGGGCTTGCCTGTGTCCCAATCAGAAAGCTCTGTATTCATCAGTAGCCCGAATAAGTCAGGGCAGTCCCAGCCAAGGTTCCTTCTGGTTTTTTCCATCTATGTGCAGAATAAATTTTGTTATATGCACTGAGGAATGTGTGGATGTGCACCACCAGTAGAAACATCTGTTGCTGGGCACTCTGCTAAGCAGCTGGGTGGCATTTGAACCTCTCTTGATTGGCCACCAAGACTCACAGCTTACAGGGAACACTGGTCCCAGCATTGACAGATCCCTAAAATGTGGGGTGCAACATGGCGTGACGCTTAGTGTTGGGGCTGGTAGATGTCTGACTCTTTGCTGTGATCAGTACTGAACCTGCCTAGCATTAGAGAGAAACTCTGTCAGCCCTGCCCACTTTCAGATCATAAGGGTAGGAGTATTTTGCTGAGCTCTAGTTAGGATAATTACGGTGAATGCAGCAGGCTATTGACAGTAACTATGGCTAGCAGTTAAATTTGCCCATGATATTTTTGATGATGTCCATTATTTTGAACAATGTTGCAGATATCAGGATGCAATAAATGTCAAGATCTTAATGCCGCTGCCTCCTGCTGACCTACATTCCATCTACGCTTCCCCTTGCAGAAAGTATTGGCTGTTCAGCAAACCTGTTCTGAAATACCCCTACGTGTTGTGTGGTATCCAAGAAGCAGCCCTACTTACGTGCTGGGTGAAATGATTCCGATGCAGAGAATGATACGGCGAGTTGAGGTTTGTAAGGTGCCGTGGGACCCATCTGGGGGGGAAAAAAAGATGCTGCATAAATTGAATGGCGTTTATTGAAATCATTTAAACCTCTTCCAAAATACAAGATTTTCAAGCTTCAAAGTAATTTCCCCCCCTTCATCTCTCCAGTGATGCATTCATCTGGGAAAGTAGGTTTGCCCTGTTCTAATTACTAGTCTGATCTTGTTCTCTGGTGAAATTGACAGTAAAATTCCCATTGCTTGCAGTGGAGGCAGGGTGAAATCTCAATTTTTGGTTACTTACTATAAGATGCAGCTGTCAGGATTTGCATGGATTTCTGCAAAGCCCATTGTTTTGGTTGCAGTCCATGTGGATTGCATCCCACTACGCCCCCCCGCCCACCATTTTGGGTTCAAAGAAACCCAAAATCTCATAGTGGAATTCAGGGCAAATCACGGAGCCTTTCTTGCTTTTATGCTGAAAACACACGTTTCACTAGATCTCAGTACAAGAGCCCAACTCAAGCAGGGCTGTGTGCTCAGACCTCCTCCAAAGGCCAAGTATCACAAGGGAGCTTCCATCAAACCTGTTCTGAAGCGTGTGTGTGTCGCTTCAGAGGAAGGATGATCCTATGGGCAAAGCACTTGGCTGGGATGCTGGAGATTTGGGTTTAATTCCTCACTCTGCCATAGACTCCCTGTGATCTTGGACAAATTGCTTCTTTTCTCTCTTTCTTATTTCCCCAGTCATAAATAATATGGATCACAAACTTCCTTTCACTCATCCACTGCCCATCTTGTCTAGATAGACCAGGAGTGGGCACAATTAGGCTGGTGAGCTGGATCTGACCCGCCAAGCATTTCACTCCAGCCCATCCAGCTGATGAGCAGAGCATGCATATTTATAATGGCAATGCATGTTCACCTGCCCCTCCCCCCACTTTGCTCTCTCCTGCAGCAGAGCTGCTCCCAAGAATCTTCTGATAGCTGTGCGGGGGAGTAAGGGGGAGGGGAGAGCTGAAGTCGGGGTATCCCCTTGCCCCTGTACCCATCTCTGCAGAGCAGGTGTCAGGAAGAGGGAGATGGACAGCAGAGCTGCTCCAGTCTGAAGCATGGATGGTAAGTGACTTGGAGGAGTGTCTGTCTTCAGAGGCAGTGCCCTGTTACTAAGATATCAGTGCTCTCTTTCTCTCACACACACACATACACACACACACCTCCCCCAGTGCCACATCTCTGCAGATTGGGGAACAGGGAGATGACAGAGCGAGACAGCTTTCCCTGTCTTAAAGAGACAGCACGCGGCTTCTCTCGGAAACTTACCCAGCACACACACTCTCTATGTCACTGTCACGCACACCCAGTGTGTGCCACACTGTATTTGTGACACACATATACACAGACTCACACACACTCTCCCAGTCTCTGTGCCACACACACTCAATCTGTGTCACAAAGTCTGTCTCTCTCATACAGAGAGTGTCTCTCTTTCACATTCTCTCTCTCTCTCTTTCTGTAGCCCCAAGCCCTGCCCCTTCTGGGGGGCCCAGAGCCATGCCGTGACCATGTACCAAAATTCATTAAGTGGCCCTCCTGTAAAAATTATTGCTCACCCTGCTATAGCCTATGAGATCTGTAGAACAGGGATATTTCCTTACTATGAGTCTGTTCAGGAGCTAGAACGCATGGGCCCTGATCTCAGGTGGGACCTCTAAGTGCCACCGTACTGTGAATTACTAATCTGAAGACAATCCAATTTTTCAGTGATTTTGATTTCTCTTGTGAACATTTTTCACCTCTCTAATTCTTAGACCTGACTTTTGCCCTGAGGCAGTGGAATATACCTTCCACTGAAAAAAATATAATCATAAGATCGGTAATAATACAGTAATACAGAACTAATGTGTAGTCCTTTTCATCTGTAGAGCTCCAATCACTTTACAAAGGAGATCATTTTCATTATCCCCATTTTACAGACAGGGAAACTGAGGCACACTTGCATGCAGTGACTTGCACAAGATCACCCAGCAAACAAAGCCAGAGATAAAAGCCGCAGGTAGCCGCGTGTACATTGAGACTCTGATCCTGAACTAACTTTAAGGCTAAATGGTGGCATTCAGACACACCTGTTCTTCTCACTTTATCTTTAGGGTTGTTTTCACAGCAAAATCTTTACATACAGTGCTTAATGCGGTCTGAATAAGGTGGGAGTGTATTGTATCTGGCAGCAGCAGCTTTGGAGAAGAAGGGCTGAAAGTGTACTCCTCCCGCACCTGTTTCACTTTAGAAAAACCTTTCTTGTCCCTCTGTGACTCCTTCATTCCCACCTCACTTTAAGGGAGAGGTGGGCAATCCCTTTTTGCAGAGGGGCCAGTTCATGAATTTTGGTACATGATCACAGGACAGCTGTGGGCCCCCCGGGAGGGGCAGAGCCTCTGGTGGAAGGGGTGGGGTTGAGGGCAACGAAGAGAGTGTGTGAATGTAAAAGAGAGAGACTCGGTATGTGAGAGACAGGCTTTGTGACCCAGATTGAGTGTGTGTGGCACAGAGACTGGGAGTGTGTGTGTGTGGCACCGAACCAGTGTGGCATTGATTGTGTGTGTGTGTGTCAGTGATACAGAGTGTGTATGTGTCCTGGCTGCTGCTGGGTAAGTTTCCAAGAGAAGCCGTGAGCTGTCTCTTTAAGACAGGGAAAGCTATCTTGCTCTCTTGTCTCCCCCTCCCCTGTTCTGCAGAGATGAGGCATTGTGGGAGGGGGGGAAGTGTGTGGGGGGAGAACATGAGCTGCCGGCAGTAAGTATGCAGCTCTGCTAATCCGCTGGGCGGGCCAGATTTGGCCCCCTGGCTGGATTTTGTCCACCCCTACTTTAATGTCTGCCAACATATCGGAGTTCTGCAATCGCAGGGTGTCATCTTAAACATCGAATCTAACTTAATTATGTGTCAGCTTCTACTGCTCCCACCTTAATTATTCCCATCTACAGAGAATGGTGTGAAAAGAAGAGCTCAGTGCCATTTTACAGTTCCCCTTCAAACACTGACTCATTGCATTAAGTGGCTCTTAATCTTTTGATCTTCTGAGGACATGTAGACACAACATGCTAGATTTATACATCTACCCTGGGGGATTCGCATTGAAAGGAAGCCTGGAGTGACACACAAATGAAATGGTAGGTGAGGGCGTTCCCAGCACTAACAGATCTGTTTTTAATGGGGCGAACTACCCTCGACTCTATTATTAAGCTCTAGGGGAACCAGAGATAATGAATAGATTCCTGTCGTCACATGCTGCTGTGCACAAGAGGAAGTGACTGCAGGACATTTTGAGATCTTGAAACAATCATAACTTAAATCCTTAGTAGAACATGCAACCACTTTCTCTTGTACAGGCAGAAACAGACCTGCTTGAATAGGATGAGTCCACAAGAACACGTGTAACCCACACACCGAGGCTACGTCTACACTGCAGGCTTCTTGCACAAGAACTCTTGTGCAAGAGCGTGTCCACACTGCCATGTGCTTTTGCACAAGAGCGTCCATGGCAGTGTGGACGCTCTCTTGCGCAAGAAAGCTCCGATGGCCATTTTAGCCATAGGGGTGTCTTTCGCAAGAAACCCCTGTTCCTGTCCACACTGCCTTTTTGCGCAAGAGCTTTGGCTCAAAAAGGCTTATTCCTCGTAGAAAGAGGAAGAACTCTTGTGCAAAAAGCCCTGTGTTCTTTCGATGTACTGTACTTTTTCTTGTGCAAGAATGGGCTTGTAGTGTGGACACTCTCAGAGTCTCAGTGTAGATGCAGCTACCTGCGGCTTTTATCTCTGGCTTTGCCTGCTGGGTGATCTTGTGCAAGTGTTCCTCAGTTTCCCTTTCTGTAAAATGGGGATAATGACAATGATCTCCTTCGTAAAGTGATTGGAGCTCTACAGATGAAAAGCACTACACATTAGCTCTGTATTACTGTATTATTACCGATCTCTGCAGTGTAGACATAGCCCTAGTGTGGTTCACTCTCCCATGCAGTGGCTCCTAGACCACAGCAACAGATAAGAAAATAGAAAAAGTGATCTCTACAGCATGGGCTGAAAGGGCCCTGGCTTTTAGCTCAGAGGGTAGAGGCTCCTATACTAAGCTCCCAGAGGTCCCCAGTTCAAATCTGTCTGGTGGCGGTTACACGTGCACCCTCAATTCTTTACTCTGCGCTGATGGCAATTCAACCCATGGCTTGTGCCCTTTAAAAGTTTGGGCAGTAGCTACTCTACAGTCTCTCCCTGAAGGGACTGGGTGTGGTGGGCTCTAGGAATGCTACTTTCGGAGCTGAGCAGCTCCTTAGAAGGCTGTGGATGGCCTGGGAGGGCAGTTGGAGAAGATGAGGAACAAAGCCGAGCAGGCTGGAAGGACTGATTCACGAGGAAAGATTTAAAGAAAAAGCACATCTTGGCTGAGTTGTGAGTAAAGCCAAAGGTATGTTACACATGGAGTCAGGATGCTTAATGCCACGGATGGAGAGGAATTCTGAGCATGTCCAAAGAAGGGATAAATAGGAGTCACTGGATGAAAATCAGAAAAGCAAGATTCAGGCTGCCTCCGTGGAAATTCCAGATGATATTTTTCAACTGCTTCTTTGTAGTTCGAGGTGGTAATGAGGGTTTGGAACAGAGTAATGGGTCTGTTGGGGGTATTCTCTTTTGGGTCTGCAATGAACAGCAGATGGCTTTCAAAAAGCCACTTTGCTGCTTTGCCTACGGCTGCAGAAGTGTATCTGCATGATGGATGAACCAAGGGGAGAGGCAGAACCTTGGATGATGCCACTTTCTTTCCTTTTTGTTTTTCTCTTCTGCCTCGCATCCCCCTCAAGACTAGCTCACCCTTTGGTTTCTTCAGATTGAGACATGAGTCAAAATACGCAAGGAAAAATAATTTCCAATGTGCCTAGACAAAGCAGTAGAGAATTCAGTTTAGGAGAAATTGTACAGGACTAGATGACCTAGAGATGGAAGAAATGAACGAACTTCTATTCATGTGGCAGGAACAAATTAAAATGCAGACCAAAGTGAGTCAATTTCATACAAATGAGGTAGGAGCTGCATCTTGCTATTTCATCTAAATGGAATGGACATTGCTCTATTGTAGGGGAGGATGTCTGCAGACCTTTAGTGTTGCTAATCTGGGGCCTTTTCCTGTGGAATTTTTCCTTTTTCGAAGTCATTTCCTACCACTTATTTTCTCTCGTTAGATTTGCCTGAACAAAGGATGTATCTTCTCAGCCTTCCACACTTGATCTCCTCCAGAGAAGTTTAATATGGAGGCTCTCCTGCACTTCACCAACGGTACGTTCTACAATGTGAAACTGGCATATTTCACTCCCAGTTCTCTTCTCTCTTCTCTCAGGTCTCAAGATGCAAAAGATCTAAAATTACTCCCATTCGTACATACATTTGTTACAGTAATAAAATAGCAATAATGCCACTGCAGAAGCCACCTGGTGTGACTGTGATGTGGAGTCCTCCAAATTCCTGCTTTTGGCCTCCAAACAATGTTAGTCGTTGAAGTGCTGTATTGTTAGTTATGAGCTGCAGGGTCTTTGGTGGGTCTGTTGCTAACAGCAGGGGAGGTTGCTTTTCAGCCTACGTTTTCTCAGTTAATTGGGCAGAGCTGCTTCCTGGGAAGCAGGTGTTGGTTGGGGCAGAGATTCCCGAAAGAGGCTTTGCCTTGTGATGAGGGCCATGCTGTGCCAAGAATGAAGATCAGGCTGTCAAGAGCAGAGTTTACTTCACAATGTGTTTTTAAAAGGGGAACTCTTTTATTTGAAAACCCCTGGGCTACATCTAGACTGGCGTGATTTTCTGGCAATGCTTTTAACGGAAAAGTTTTCCGTTAAAAGCATTTTCAGAACAGAGCGTCTAGATTGGCATGGACGCTTTTCTGCAAAAGCACTTTTTGCGGAAAAGCATCCGTGCCAATCTAGACGCGCTTTTCCGCAAAAAAGCCCCGATCACCATTTTCGCCATTGGGGCTTTTTTGCGCAAAACAAATCTGAGCTCTCTACACTGGCCCTTTTGCACAAAGTTTTGCGCAAAAGGACTTTTGCCCGAACAGGAGCAGCATAGTATTTCTGCAAGAACACTGACAATCTTACATGAGATCGTCAGTGCTTTTGCGGAAATTCAAGCGGCCAGTGTAGACAGCTGGCAAGTTTTTCTGGAAAAGCGGCTGATTATCCGGAAAAACTGGCCAGTCTAGACACAGCCATGGGGTGTTATGTAGTGTGATATAACAGGCTTTTCAAATGTATTTGAAAACAACTAAAGCAAGAGGAAAAACCAGGAGCCCTGTGGCACCTTAAAGCCTAACAAGTTTATGAGGGCATCCGCTTTTGTGGGCTGGGACTCCCTTCAACAGAAATGTGAAGATGAAGATGTATACATCTGATGAAGCAAGCTGCAGTGCAACCCACAAAAGCTTAGGCCTTAATAAACATGTTAGGCTTTAAGTTGCCACAGGGCTCCTTGTTTTTGCTGAAACAGACTAACACGGGTCTAAAGCAAGAGAGCATCAATTGCTTTTGAAAAGTACTGAACTGAAAGGCTGGAGATCTCTGTGTAGCCATGGTTAGAGTTGGGAAAACTTCACCAACACTCCTGAAGCACTAAGAAGGCAGCCTAAGTTACGTTTGCACTGTGAAACAAAACAAAAAAACAAACACCCCATACCAACAACCCGCAGCAGCGAGTTTCAGAGCTCTGTTCTACAGACTGTGGGGCTGTGCTATGGCACTAAAAATACCCATGTAGGCAGGCTCTGCAACCCACTTCCTCGCCATGTATCAGAGCCTGAGCTCAGGTCCGAATGGGAATGTCTACATTGCCATTTTTAGTGCCCTCGTCCGAGTATGCAGATCAGGGCTCTGAGACTTGAGGCCACAGGTAGTTTTCTTGTGGTGTAAATGTACTCTTAGGCCATGTCTACACTAAGCAGAAGATTGCCGCTGCTGCAATTGATCTTCCGGAGTTTGATTTAGCGAGTCTAGTTAAGACTCGCTAAATCGAACTCAGAGGGCATCCCCATTGGGGGCCAAAACTCCTGCTCCTGCTCCTGCAAGGAGTAAGAGAAGCTAACGGGAGCATTTGCTCCTGTTGGCCTCCCATTGTGGGGATGGTGGGGAAATATGAAACAAGGCACATCGACTCCAGCCACATAATTAACATAGCTGGAATTGAGTATTTTGCTTTGACATTCCCTATGACTGTAGACCTGTCATTAGGCTTCCAGGCATAACCAGCTGGTCAGTGCATGTTGCACTCTAGGCCTAGTCCTCAGAGAGGCTGTGAATCTGTTAACACTGCCACCTCGGGAGCTTGCTCTTCTAGCTCAAGCTGTAGCCGCTCATGCTTGTTGCTCTCCTGGTCTGAGTGCAGTCACCAAAATGGCTGCTGTGCGGGGCCAGGTTTGGTGATGAGTTTCTGCTACGCACACTTGTCTAAAGACTGAATGTCACCTTGTTTCTCATCACCAGCCCCAGAGCAATGGAGTTGAACTAGCCGCAGGCTCTGTAGCTCAAGGATCCGCTAAGGGACTTTCTTGACCACCTGATTCTTTGGAATTAGTGCCAGGCAGTGTTCCCTCTAAGTCTAAGCTATGAGGCAGCCCAGCTTCACAGGTGATTAATTAGTCGCGCCCAGTCAGAGGCTCAGGACTCCATGAAGGGAGCTCACTGACTGGGTGCGACTGTTTAATCACCTGTGAAGCTGAGCTGCCATACACCTTAGAGGGAACACTGGTGCCAGGAAGGGAGGAATTACTATTTGCCTAAGGATTCACCGGGAGCATGAGCAAAGCGCCTATAATCAGAGCATTGTGAGTCACTCCACTGGGCTCTGCTTTCAGGCTCTGTCAGGACACAGACCATGGAGGCCAAAGGAACATTTACAACCTTTGGAGATAGAAGAACTGGTGACGAAGAGGAGACATGAGAAAATGCATTTTGCTGTAGGATCAGGGCACGTCAGTCTATTTTTTTTATCACCATCCTCCCTTACAAAAACTAGAAAACTAACTTCAGGAGGGGAGATTCCTCTTTAATCTTTCTCCATTTTAAGGAAGCCGTCCCCTAGGAATGCCAGCGGCCATGACACAATTTCAGCAAGAGAACAGTGGTGCCAAAGGCCAGGCTGCAACGCAAGAAGCAATAGTCAGGTAATTTGAAGTGACACCTGGCGTTCCGGGGTGTCCGTGGCCTTCACTTCCTCCCCTCTCGCTTCTGAGCTCTTGTATCAATGGAGTTTCCACATACAGTCCCCACTTTACCATCAATTAGGGTTGACAATTGTCCGGTTTTCATCCAGACAGTTCGGTATTTTGGCCTTCCATCTGGTAAAAAAACCCAGAGAATACCGGACATTTTATATGTCTGTATTTTTTCTGATTTTCTTGGACAGAAGGCTGGCAGCAGCTGCGAGGGTGGGGGGGGGGGGTGGGGGGGGGGGGAAGCGAGAAGTGGGGTAATTTAAAGGCACAGCGGCCTTTTTTTTTTTTTGCTTAATACCTTTGGTCCCCCCCCCTTTTTTTTACTCCACAGAATTTTTTCATGGTGTTGGGTTTTTTTGGGGGGTGGGGGGAGTTTGGTATTTTTTGTTAAACCATCTGGCAATCTTACCACCAATGTCTGTCTCCACAACCTGTGTCTTATGGTATATAAACATATTTTGTCCAGCTCTGCATTTATTTAAGCATGGACTCTTTAGGGATGATTGAGGCCCCAACCTTCCAAAGTTGCATCTAGAAAGGGGCAGCACACCTGGTAAAGATGCCCACTGAATTCACCAGGAATTGCAGGTACTCAGCCCCACTCTGGATCAGGTTTTATGGCCCCACACTTAGTCCCATAAAAGTCTGTTGAGACTTGCATGTGACTTCACTGGCAGCAGGATAAGCTCCTAGTGTTTGGATGCCTTTCCCGTTGTAATCAACATCCTTCACAACTTGGGCAGGTGATTGGCTACGTAAAGCAAAGATGAGAGAGCTCAAACCCTCTACAGCCAAAGTCATCTGTTCTTTGTGTTTGTGCAAGGCTTAGCACAATGGAGTCCTGGCCTATGACTAAGCCTCCTATGCGTTCCAGTGATACAAATAATAGTGAGAAAAGGCCCTGATCTCGCTACGGTTAGATAGATCTGCTACTCGCTGTAGTAGGAGTAGATTATATAGTGATTATAACTCTTCCACTGGGACCTAGGCTTGAAATTCCTTCAGCCACTATTATACTGCGTATCATTTATTTCTTGTTCTAGTTTAGTGCCAGTGTAAGTATTGTTTTGCTGCCATGGAGAAAGAGCTCTCCTAAGTACAGAATAGGCAGCAGCTGTCTCCCACCAGCCCATCAGAGCCCAAATGCATTGACTATTTGAACACACTGGGCCATGCGTCTTTGCTGCAGCTTTCTCTTTATTGATCTACACTCATGTTGCTTCTCTCATGCTAGGCCTGCATGGGTGAGCATGCCAATACTGGAAAGTAACTCTCGAGCTGCTGTCATGCATTGTATGGGCTTTGGCCCAGTGCTCTCTTGCATGTGGTGGGTGTAAGTTTGCAGTGAAACTGGGCTGTTTCATAGTGTATCATGAGCAAACTTGTCTGTCCATTGTGGGCACATGTATGGAAGTGGTATTAGCCCCGCAACGCCACATAATAGAATCATAGAGCTAGAAGGGACCTCACAAAATTATCAATTACAGTCCCCTGCACTCACAGCAGGACCAAGCACCATCTAGACCATCCTTGTCAGGTGTTTGTTTAACCTGCTCTTAAAAATCTCCAGTGACAGAGATTCCACAACGTCCCTCGGCAATTTATTCCTGTGTTTAACCACCCTGACAGTTAGGAGGTTTTTTCCTAATGTCCAACCTAAACCTGCCTTTCTGCAATTTAAGCCCGTTGCTTCTTGTCCTGTCCTCAGAGGCCAAGGACAATAATTTTTCACCCTTCTCCTCGTAACAACCTTTTAGATGTTTGAAAGTGGCTATCATGTTCCCTCCCAGTCTTCTCTTTTCCATACTAAACAAACCTAGTTCTTTCACTCTTCTCTCATAGGTCATGGTTTCAAAACCTTTAATCAGTGACTTGGTATAAAAGGGACAGGTCTGGTCCTTTAGCACAGTGGTCTCCAACATGGCGCCCGCCGGGCCATTAATGTGTGCCCACGGAGCAATCTGGGCAGACGTGCAGCAGGTGCCAGTCCCGGGCGCATGGGCAGCCCCTGCCCAGGGTTGCAGCATATACCGGTGCCAGCCCTGGCCCTGGGTGCGTGGCACATGCCAGTGCCGACCCCAGGCGCACAGTGCCTGGGCAGCCCCTGCCCGGGGTCGCAGCACATGCCGGTGCCAGCCCTGGTCCTGGGTGCGTGGCACATGCCGGTGCCGGCCCCGGGCGCGCAGCGCATTCTTGGCCCCGCCCCCAGGCGCCCGGCAGCCCCAAAACATTGGGGACCACTGCTTTAGCTGAATAAAGATACGCGGCTGATAGCTGTTGCAATTGGGATGTGCACGTTACACAACTGGGCTCAGGACCTGATTGTGCTGCACATTCGTGTAATATGGCAGTCCTGCCCCGAGGAGTTTACACTCTACACAGTCAAGAGGACCAACGGAGAGAGGCAATAGGTGGTGTTCCACTCTGTGTCGCTACAACGTAAGAGCCAGAGTCTCACTTTGAAACTGACCCAGGCCTTAAGGAGCTTCACTCCCATTACTTGGCAATGAAGCTGAGCTCTCAAGTGCCTAAGCCACTTTTGAAAGGCTTAGCAGGGTCCTGTGGCCATGAGGAGTGGCCATGCTGAGCAGAACCTTTCAGAATCTAGGCCAAAGTGATTTGTGCACTTTCTCCCAGAAGGTCATTTACAGAACCAAGTCCAGAATGGAGGATTCATGACTCTTAGTCACTTTCTTGATCCTCCCCACCCCTAGCTTAGCGTCTTTGGGAATTCTATTAAGTAGACTTTGAGGCACACGGGCGGGTGGGTGAACTGGCTTTCCTTCACTCTGCCCGTTAAGCAGCCCGGTGGGCTTTCAAACCATCCCTAATTCACTGACTTAAAAAAAAAATCTCAGCGCACTGAACGCTGACATATCACAAGAGACTTCTCTGCAGCTTCCTTCCGAAAGTAAAAATATTCGCAGAACTCGGCTTCTGTCCAGAACAGCTCGGGCTGACGATTAGCCAGAGAAGAGCAATCCAGGTGACCGTCTCATTAACAAATCGGCACAGTCAGAGAGCTGCTTGCAAAAGCAGAGGGAGACAGGGGCTTGACAAAGGAGGCTTAGAAGGCACTGATTTATTCAATCTGTTTCTCTCTGGATCTGTGTTAAAAAAAATCATCTGATCTCCCTCTCGCCTCTTTCCTGTTAAAGTCAGGGTTTGCCCAAAGTGTGTGAAGCATCCTGGTGCCTCAAGCAGTGGAAATTTAATATATGCACCTCATTTGTAAGAAGCTTTTAAAAGCATTTCCCCACTGGGGACATGTAAGGAAGAGTAGACTAGAGTAGGGGAACGTGTAAGAAGAGGAGAGCAGAGATTTTCTGTGGATCCAAAACCTAGCAGAGTCAATAGGAAAACTCTCCCCAGGAATCCCTCCCTAATATCTGCAAAGCTTGACTGGTGAGGCGCATTCTGGCCTGGAACTGAGTTCTAGTTCCGACTCTTATTGCCTCTGTATAAATCCACAGCACACTGTCTCCTGCACCCCAGTCCCTTACCCGTGCGCCCTTCTGCACCCAACCTCCATCCTAGACCCTGCACCCTGTCCACAGAAAAGTGAGGCCCTTGACCACTTTCCAAAATCTTGGAGTGGCCCCCTGCCAAAAATTATTGCCCACCCTGCAATAGGGGCTGCAGGCTTGAGTCTAAATCAGCCCTGGATTCCCATCAGGCCCCTTTGACTCTTGTATCTTATGTAGCACCATGCACAGCATCCATCTTCAGGAATCAAAGGGTTATCTTTTTGTTAGTCTTCAGTGTGGCCTAGTCCCAAGCCGGCTCAGGGCACTGCTGTACTGGGGGATGCACCAAAATACCGGCAGACATGGCTGTCAAATCTTCAGCCGCCCTTTCTGAAAATTTGGCCCTTTATGCATCTTAATTAAGGAGAAAAAAACTGCCCGGATTTAGCAAATTACTTAAGCATGCAAGCAATTCCACTGGTAGTGAAAGGGGCTACTCCTTTGCTTCAAGTTGCTTACCTGCTTCTGTACTTCACTGGAGAGGGGGCCGTGGTTTAAAAAGAAATTAGACTCTCTAGAGTCTCTCCAAACTTTCATCGGCGTTTCAAAAGGGCCCCACAGGGATGTGATTCTGGTTCTTTGCTGGAAGCTGGTTCCATCAGGGATCTGTTTCAAGTCACTCTTGTGACACCAGTTCATCCAGTGCCGGAAAGAGAATAGAGTACATCTTGCCGGAAGGCTTTCTGGGGAGACCTGCCTGCCAGCTTTTCAGATTCATAAGCATTTGAGAAATAGCCCCAAACCCTGAGCTCTTGATGTTGGGGCCGGTGCAGCCACAAGTGGCCTCACCGGCGAATTGGAGCCAGCCTTTTCTAGACTTGCCAGTTGTGACAAATCCAGTCCGGTTTACCTCCTCTGCTGTGATTGCAGTGGCTGCTACACTAGTCTCCAACTCTCTTCGTGAGCAGTGGATGAGGCGGCAGAATTGAATCTTGGAGAATCAAGCAAGCAGGCGAGCTCATAAGAGATCGTCCAAGGCCTTTTATAGTGAGGGGAAAGTAATCCATTGTAGGCTTAATTGGATGATGACACAAGCATATGGAATGAAGCTAACTTCCCCTTTCTAACATTTCAGAGGGCTTGCTGCCATATATAGAGTTGGCTGCTTCAAAACCAGGTGGAAGATGATTCATTGCAAGTACTGTATTAAAAAATAGGGTTTTATTGGAAGTGCTTTGCTATAATATTTCTTTCTCTGTGTCCTTTAACCAAGTGAAAGAGATCTCCATTAGCTTAATGAATGAAGGAGTAAATAGCAGGAGAAGGATATGTTGCATTGATATTCCCCAGCAGCAACGGCTTATACAGTGGCTCTGACATTGAAGCTGCATGAGAATTTCCAGCAGGGCTAATACACCCGTCACACCTGCAACCCCAAGGAGTAGAGAGAGAGAGAGGCAAAGCTAGAGCCAAGTCAGCCGGCTTCATGCACCACCTGTTAGAGGACAGTGCCACACTAGGATACAAACGGAGGCCATGATTTCACTAAATGGAAGATTGACTCTGCCATGATTGATCTTCTGGAGTTTGATTTAGCGAGTCTAGTTAAGACTTGCTAAATCAAACTCCGAGGGTGCCCCCATTGGTGTCCAATACTCCTGCTTCTGCAAGAATAAGGGAAACTGATGGGAGTGTTTGCTTCCATCAACCTCCCCCTGTGGGGAGGGTGGGGAAATGCAAAACAAGGTATATCAACTTAGCTATGTAATGAATGCAGCTGGAGTTGCGTATCTTGATTTAATGTTCCCTTTTAGTGTTGACCTGGTCTATGTTCCTTCCGGTGTTATTTCTCTCCATCTGTAGCACCCATTACCATAGGATCTGACTACTTCCCAGGCATGGTGAGGTCTGTAGTGGACTTTGAGAAACTTCTTCCATGCTAGAGGAGGCTGGGTGTGCATTTAACATGCAGGGTTGGGGGATTTAATTCCTTGTTTGTTCTTCTGCATCTCAATTATTCCTCATTCCCGTTCTTCTGTGTCTCAGTTATTCTTCATTCCTGCCCCCTTCCCCCCACCATTACAACTGGCTGTGGTAGTGAAGCTCTGTCAAGTGGCAGGACTAGCATTATTTCCTGAAAACGCTCAGCCACTGGAAACCCACTGTGCAGCTGAACCCCTTCAGCCAGGGAGAAACAGTCTCTAGTTTGCCTGGGTTTTGCTGGGCTCCGGCCATGTCACCTGGGGCGCTGAGCACACCAGCTGCCCTACAGTAAACGAAGCTGCTCTAATTTACACAGAGGAGCTGGCTGGAGGTTGATCCACATAATGAGCAGGGGAGCGTATAATGGGTTCAAAGCCACCTTCGCCTGCCTCCATGCTGAGCTGCTCCTGGGCCTTCACATGTCCTGGACAGCCGTGCAGTGTTACTGTGCATTGTTAACAGCTGTTCCCGCTCACACTGTGAGTGGCTGCCTTGCGCAGGCACATGAAGCACCCCTTGATAGGGGCATGGGTCAGCGCTCACATTGGACTCCCTCTGCACGCTTGGCCCACGCTGGGGAAACTAACGTTCCAACCAGCAGACCAAATTCAGTGAGGAATCCTGGGTGGGCGCCACCGGAAGCACCCTGGGCCTGCCCTAAGGAGAGGTGCATTGTTCCGCAGAGGGTTGTAAAAGTCCACCTCCTCCCCGGAAGGGACTTTATAAATGCTCATCATGGTTGAGGACGGCCTTAGCAGCAGCTCCAGTTAAAGCCATGTTCGCCTCCGGGCCTGTCCGAGAGGTCCTGTTAGAGCATGGGTTCCCAAACTGGGGGGTGTGCCCCTCTGGGGGGGCAGGAAGAAATTCCAGGGGGGGCGCAAGGCAATCCAGTTCCTCACCCCTGTCAATCCCCCCCCTCAAGTTTCACTGCTATTTTTGTTTTTCGGCCCCGGTCAGTTCCCTCCTTTTGTTTTTTGCTCAACAAGTTTTGTTGCTATGGGGGGGGGGGGGGGGATGTGAGGGTTTCTCAAAAATCAAAAAGGGGGCCAAAAAGTTTGAGAACCACTGTGTTAGAGGAAATACATTAAAGAACAGTGAGCGGTAGCACTTTAAAGGGGTAGAAACCAGTGAGGCAGGGGTTGATAAAATAAAGGGGGCAAATTAACCTAAACCAAGCTCCTTACTCCTCAAATGAAAAGTGGTTAAGCCTCTTATCCCTGTGTTTACCCTCGACTACACCAGTGGAGGATATCACAGAAAAATGGTGTCCTCTTTCTGTCTCCCGTACAAACAGGGTGTCTAGTGAAATGCATCCCTACATCCCTTTTCAGTTGAACAAAGCATCCTCTGGAATTAAGAAGGTCTATTTGGTGATCCTATTAAGCTGCTTTCCTACCTGTAGAACTGGAGGGGAGAGCCAGGATGAAATGAACATAAGGATGGTCAGACTGGCTCATACCAGAGGTCCATCTAGGCTAGTATCCAGTCTGCTGACAGTGGTAACTGCCAGGTGTTTGGGAATTAACGGAACAGGGAATCATCAAGTGATCCACCTCCACTGGCCTATTCCCATCTTTTAACAAACAGAGGCTAGGGACACCATTCTTGCCCATCTTGGCTAACAGCCATTGAGGGACCTACCCTCCATGAATCTATCTAGCTCTTTCTTGAACTCTATTAAAGTCCTCATCTTCACAACATCCTCTGGCAAGGAGTTCCACAGGTTGACTATATGTTGTGTGAAGAAATACTTTTGTTTGTTTTAAACCTGCTACCTATGAATTTCATCTGGTAACCCCCTAGTTCTTGTGTTATGGGAACACGCTTTTCCTTATTTACTTTCTCCATACCAGTCATGATTCTGTATACCTCTATCATGTCACCTCTCAATTGTCTCTTTTTGAAGCTGAAAAGTTCCAGTCTTACTAATTTTTACCCATATGGCAGTTGTTCCAAACCCCTCATCAATGTGTTGCCGTTTTCTGAACCCTTTCCAATGCCAATATATCTTTTTTGAGACAAGGCGACCACATCTGTATGCAATATTCAAGATGTGGGCTTACCATGGTTTTATAGAGAGGCAGTAAGATATTCTCTGTCGTGTTCTCTAACCCTTTTGCAATGATTCCTAACATTGTTACTTTTTTGACTGCCACTACACACCAAATAGATGTTTTCAGAGAACTAGCCACAACCTTTCCACTTTCCCTTGAACGGTAACAGCTAATCTAATCCCCATCATTTTATAGGTATAGTTGGGATTATGGTTTCCAATGTGCACTACTTTGCAATAATCAGTCTTAAAATTCATCTACTATTTTGTTGCCCGGTCATCTTGTCCTTTGAGATCCTTTTGAAACTGCAGAGTCTGCTTTGGACTTAACCATCTTGAGCAGTTTAGTATCATCGGCAAATTTTGCCGCATCACCGTTGACTCCTTTTTTCAGATCATTCATGAATTCCAAAAAGAGCTAGATAAACTCATGGTCCATCAATGGCTTGATGATTCCCTGTTCATGGGGCACATGGCATTGGCCACTGGCAGAAGACAGGATGCTGGGCTAGATGGACCTTTGGTCTGACCCAGTCTGGTGGTTCTTTGGATTTGGAGCATGGATTTGTGGTTAAGACATTGGACGCAGAAGCTGCAGATGTAGGTTCAAATTCCGGCTGTGCCTCAGACTCTCTGTGGGACCTTTGGCAAATCCCTTAGCCTGTGCCAGGCTGTGAAACAGAGAGTGATTCTTTCTGTGTTGTTTTTTTAGACTGTAACCTTTAAGGATGCATCTGCAGTTGATCCGGGACATGTTATCTCCAATGTACGCAGTACGTACTAGAGCAGCCAGACAGAGCCACTCCCCATGCAATGCTGCTCTTTTGAGCACCCTAGCTTGAACAGAGCCAGCACAGGTCTGGCCCCCTGAGCTGGGGGAATCACAATACAAATTAACACAACTGAGCTCCAGGGGTTGGTTTAGACCAAACAACCCTAATGGTTGTTGTGGTTCTTCCACTGGTCTCTTTGGCCTAGAAATCAGTGGTCCCCAATGCGGTGTCTGCAGGCGCCATGGCGTCCGCTGGGCCATTTATGTGCGCCCGCAGAGCAATCTGGGCTGGCCCCGCCCCCAGGTGTGCAGCAGGTGCCAGCCCCAGGCGCATGGGCGGCCCCTGACCAGGGTCGCAGCACATGCCGGTGCCAGCCCTGGCCCCAGGTGTGTGGCACATGCCTGTGCCGGCCCCGGGTGCACAGCGCCTGGGCAGCCCCTGCCTGGGGTCGCAGCACATGCTGGTGCTGGCCCCGGGTGCATGGCATCTGGGCAGCCCCTGCCCTGGGTCGCGGCACATGCTGGTGCTGGCCCCGGGTGCGTGGCATCTGGGCAGCCCCTTCCCGGAGTCGTGGCACATGCCTGTGCCGGCCCCGGGCGCACAACACTTGGGCAGCCCCTCTGGGGTCGCGGCACATGCCTGTGCCAGCCCCAGGCGCACAGCGCATGCTTGGCCCTGCCCCTGGGCCCGTGAGCGGCCCCGCCCCCAGGCACCCGGCAGCCCCAAAACTTTGGGGACCACTGGCCTAGATCTTCAAAGGTAGTTAGGTGCCTACCTCCCGTTGTTCTCAAAGCTCACAAGCTTGTCTCTCTTGCTAGCAGATGTTGGTCCAATAAAAGATCTGACCTCATCGGCCTTGTCCCCCTAATATCCTGCTACCGACATGGCTACAGCAACACGGCATACAGTAAGGGTTCGATTTCTGAGGGCATCTAATTACCCTTGAGGATCTATCATTGGCCGTCTGATAGATCTTGAACCCTACTGGTTGCATCCTCCTTTGCAGCAAACCAGCCTCTAAGGCTATGTCTGAACTACATCCCTCTTTCGAAAGAGGGATGTAAATTAGGCAGATCAAAAGTGCAAATGAAGCAGGGATTTAAATATCCCATGCTTCATTTGCATAATCGCGTCACTGTGTTCTTTCGAAAAAGGGTATTTCAAAAGTGAAACCGCCGTCTATTCGCGGTTCTTTTGAAAAAAAAACAATAACCCTTTTTTGAAGGAGTATAGGATATAGCCTAAGATCAGACTTTTGTTGCTGCAGGGAAATTTGATGTACCAAGGTGACCTGTAGCCACAGGTAGTGAGGGATTAATAACAGCGATCAAAGATTGGCATTCACCCTAATTTTATGGCTGATATTTCAAGCCATAAACTGTCTTTTTTAAAATGAAGGAACATAACCATTAGACCTGTTCTTGTGGGAAGAAAAATGCTTAATATTCTCTTGACCTATTTCTCGAAGCTTGCTGTGCACAGTTCAACTCTGCAGAGCTCCAGTTGAATCGTGTTCTGCCGACAGCCATCCTTTTAGCAGTCTTCAAAGGGAGAAGTTTATATTTTATAATCTTTTTCCGTGCATTCCAACCGTCTCCAGCCCAGCATTCTCCAACCTTCATCAACAACCCTGTCAGGAAGCAGTGATCCCTCCCTGGAATAAAGAAAGCTATATTAATCTATTGCTGTGATGAAACACAATTTGCTGTTTTTAGTGGTGTGGGTGGGAGAAACAACTAGGTAAATGTTATGGTCAAAAGTTCACTGCAGCTACAGAACATTTTTTTTTCATGTGACTCAGAAGTTGCGGTAAGTGGTCTGCGGTATTGGAATATAAAACTACAACCTGAGCCCAATGTAATTCTTTGCCTACATCAAACTAGGGCTGACAGACAGGCTTTTCCCAGTCAAAGGTTGTGCATTCAGCTGCCTCTTGACCTACATGGAAATGGGGCAAGGAAATCAATGTATTTAATCACAAAGGATACGTCTAGACTGTGTTGCTCTTTCAGGATATCAGCAGTATCCTGAAATAGCAACGCCACATCTTTAAAAGCTCGCACTATTTCCCGAAATAGGGGGCGCACTATTCCAGCGTCCCTGTAACCCTCATTCCATGAGGGTTAAGGGATTTGTTGGGATAGTGCCTTATTTTGAAATCTGGGTCCTGCAAATTGCGTAGCTTATTCCGACAGAAGGGTGCTGTCTTGACGCACCCAAAGGCGTTAAGAAGATAATATGCGGAAGACGCTACTATTTGCTGTAATTGTGCTTCCCCTTTTTCCTCAAAGGATCAATGATCATGTTAGAATAGAGGATCGCTCTGGATTCAGTCCTGTATGCTTCCTATTAGCAATAATGGTTTACCAATTTTGGGACTGTTTTTCATTAAAACTATAGAACTTTCCTCCATAACAATTCTACAAATCGGTTCTCAAGTCCATGAAAGTTGCTTTTACTGTCATGGGACTCTAAAAATCCTTCAGTGCCACCTGGCAAGGGTGGCAGGGTGGGGGTGGGGGATGTGATAGCAATATCCTGATCTATCTATGTACATTATGTTGCACCAAAGAATATTTGGGAAGATCTTAAATGAAAGGCAGGGGCCCGTTGGTCACTAACAGCATTGGTGACACATGTGTACAACTACTATGTAAGAAGTTGTGTTATATAATGAAAATATGTTCCTATGTCTATGTCAAGCTCGGGCTGAAAAACTGGCTTATGACTTCTTGACTTACATATAAATAAAGCATGAGAAGCCAGCACAATAGACATCCCATTTACATACAAAATCAGCAAGGGGTGTGAAGTTTGAAGGGGGGGGGGCATATACTGGAGAATGAACTTCAAGGGTTGCCCAGTCTCTGATAATGAATTTTGGGGAATATAAGAAAAAAGGCAAAAAGACACTCCCTGAACCTGCACCCTGGTAGTAATTGGGCAGTGCAATTACATGAATGAAAATAGGATCCCAACCAGCCCTGGTCAAAACGCTACAGAAACTTCTGGGGTGAGAAAAACTTCTTTAGACAGAAGATTAACCTGTTGAGTTTAGTCTCTAGAAAATATGTTTAGACTTTTGTATTATGTAAATTGCTTGGTTCTTACATCCTTGCCTACGATCTCTTACATTGAGAGTAAACTTGTGATTGGTTCTACTCTAAATATCTCAGTGCGGTGTCATTAAGTGTGGATCCTGTTGACCCAGGTAGTTTGGTGTGGACTCTGGGGTCAGCAGGCCCGGGAATGCTGGGAGTGTCAGTGGATAAGTAGTTGGATGCTCCAAGGGAACACTTAGAAGGGACTCAGGGATGGGGGTACAGCTCTGCCTTGCAGGTTAACCAAAGTGAAGGCTGGCATTTCCCTATAGAGATTGTTTGGGTGGCAAACGGCTGGAGGTATCATGGAGCTTACAACTGGTTAAGCCCAGGCAAGTCCTTCACTGGAGGTTAGGGGTATGTGTGGGGTAACCAGGAAGGGCGGGGCCTCATCAGAAGAAGCAGAGCTGGAGGTGGGGCTAAAGGCTTGTCTCCCCCAGCCCTACCTCCACCAATGTTGGTTGGCTAGCACACTGGAATGTGCCGTGAGACCCGGGTTCAGTTCCCAGCTCTGCCATGGACTCCATGTGTGACCAGGTGCTTGCCACTTGGGGACCTGGGGCATGGTAGATGATCTGAACAAGAGGATGGTAGCACGCCCCTACCTCTCAGGAGCACTGTGAAGGTAACTCTGGTAAGGATTGTGAGGTATTATGGTGATGCTGGACACAGAAGGACCTGCATCGACAGGGAGCTTCTGTAATAATCACACTTAGGGTCAAATTCTGCCCTCAGATCCACCCAGCCCCTTGGGGATGTGTGGGGCAGGATGGCAGCTGTAATTTGGCTCTGCACCTGATCTAAAGCCTAGATTGACACCAACTGGAGCCTTTCCACTGACTTCAGTGTGCTCTGGAGCAGACCCAAGCAACATCTCACATCTCTGTTGTATTTTCATGCCTGGACTGATCCTGGCAGTAGGCCTGTGGAATGAATCTCCGGACCCCCACTTTACAGAGAGGCAAGGCACGTCCTGCAGAGTGCTGAATGCCTTCCTGTAAGGTGCTGGGCGTTCTCTATTTTCTGGGAAGCTGTTCGGGTTGGAGGCCACTTGGCACTGGGACCAGAACAGGGCCAAGAAGTTGTCCTTGCGTGGGTTGAGACTTATTGCACTATTGTGAGGCAGTAAGAGTTTAGCAGTGAGTATGCTGACAAGGCCCAACAACTCACTGTAATAACTGGCTCAGTTCTCCAAGGCCCTGAGCATCTCAGGACGGACGCAGTATCTCACAAGTTCAGGCCAGATATGGTACGTGACAAATAGACACTTTTTGGTGATGAATCTTTTTTGAGATTTTTTTTATGTATAAAACAAACAATAAAAGATGCCAAAAACAAAAATGACTTGCAGCTTGCCTGTGTTTCCGAAAACCACATGTTTATGGTCTGTCCAGGAGTCTTACAACAATTATACAACTTGTCAAAGCTTCCAGACCAGACCTATAAAACCAAACTGTACTCCACAGCCGGCACATATTAGGGTTGAGGCTAAAGAAGAAAGATGGGAGAAAATGTACGTAAACAGGAAAAGAGGGAAAAAGAGGAGATGTTTGGTGGAAAGGAGGTCTGGTATTCTTTGTGGTGTCAACCTCCTTGGCAAATGCCGTCCTTTTGTTCCCCTTCGGTTTCCTAATTCCCTCTTCATCCCACTCGTCTCATTTCACAGCCCTTTACTGGAAAGGAAAACATCCAACTGGCTTGGTGAAAGTAATAGCCATTACTGCATTTAGATGGTGGTGATCAGGATTTTAGTGGAGGGTCGATACTTCCCACCACACTTACGAATGACTTGCAAAATTCTGATAGCGCAAAGCCTTTCTCAACTTTCTGCAGTGTGGGACGGTGATGGTCTTTTCAGTATGTCCCTGAGTTCCCCATCTCTCCGAATAATGAACTGAGCAAGGTGAAGATGGGAATAAGAAGAACTCTAGTGACACAAATAAGTATCAAAATTGGGCCCCATGGCAATCCTTATCTATAGGAATACATCCCGGTGAATGATCCCCTGTGCTACTGCCCTTGGAAGTTTGGCATCTCTCCAGTGACAGGAAAGGTATGCAAAGGAATGAAGCCACAGATGGTGTTGTGATACTATCTAGAACAGGCCCTATGCAGGAATTTCTATGGGGGGTGGGGTGGGAGAGGTTTCGGAGGGGTAGCCATGTTAGTCTGTAACTGGAGAAACTTAACAATGAATAGTCTTGCAGCACCTTAGAGACTAACACAAAATGTAGATGGGATCATGAGCTTTTGTGGGCACAACCCACTTCTTCAATGGGTGGGTGTGTGTGAGCTGTGGGGGAGGCTGGTAGCTGACCACCTGCAATCCAGCCCTGCCCTTTGCATTCGTCTGGTGCACATAAATGCCTCGGCAGGTGCCATGGCACCCGCCGGCACCAAGTTGGGGACCACTACCGTAATTAGATACCCCTGGGTTAAAGTGTGCTTTAGGGTTAAAATTTGATGTGTAAACTTCACCTGTTTGCTGTTGTTCCTTAAAGAAATCTTGTGTATGTTAATGAAGGACTGAAGGGCTGTAAATGAAGACAGTTCACTTCATAGCCAGGGTCATTAAGCAACAATGGGAATTCAAAGACTGTCTGAATTCCTTATCCTTCATCAAAGGAAGGACCCACATGGGGATGTGGGGGACAACTGTTAGCTTGTCTTCCCTGAGCTGGATGTACAAATGCCGGTTTAAGAGCATAATCCGACATCTCAGAACTGTTTTGGATTCTAACAGAATGGAATACCGAACCGGTGGACAGAGATCCCCAAAATATTCCTGGGGAACCCTGAGAAACTTTTGGAAATCTAGCAGATTACTACAGCTTTGTCTACATTTTGGACTTACAAACTCAGACTCACCTATTCGTGTATTTACCTGCTTTAACCTCTCCTTAACACACAATCTTTTTCTTAGCTAATAAACATTTTGTTAGTTTATTACAGAAATTGACTTCAGCATTAGCTTTGGTGAGAGCCAGAGAATTAATCTGACCTGGGGTAAGTGACTGGCCCTTTGGGGATGGGCGTGGCGTGCTCCCCCACCCCCAGGCCAATCAGGGCGTGTGGGTGGAGGAGCACAGGAAGCCTCCTAATGCCCTGCAAGGAGCAAAAGTGTCACAGGATCCTTGCAGGACCGGGGCAGGGCGAAGGAAGCTTCACACAGCTCCCCTGCCCCCAGGCCCTGATTGGCTTGGGGGCGGGGGAGGTCGTGAAGCCTCCTCCGCTCTCCTCCCCGCCCTGAAAACAGTGTGTGGTGCTTCCAAGCACCTATTCGTGCTAACTGATGCAACACCTGATGTGATGCAGGGTTGGGTGTAGTGCCCAATATAAAAAAACAGGGCTATGTAGCACTTTAAAGACTAACAAGATGGTTTATTAGGGGATGAGCTTTCGTGGGCCAGACCCACTTCCTCAGATCAAATAGTGGAAGAAAATTGGCATGACCATATATACTGCTATGTACATTGGACAAACGTCTCAGACGCTTCGCCAAAGAATCAATGCCCACAAAACGGATATCAGACAGGATCACAAAGAAAAAACAGTTTCTTGCCATTTCAACCAGAAAGGGCATTGTCTCAAGAACGTGATTACCTGCATCCTGCTTCAAAGGCATTTGAACACCAGACTTGAAAGAGAAACCTCTGAACTGTCATTCATGCTTAAATTTGACACTTTACGCTGGGGTCTTAACAAAGACGTTAATTACCTTACCCATTACAAAGATAGCTTCCCCAATTATCACCTCTAATATCATTAGCTCATAGACATTTACCTCCCCCCCAATCCTCCCTCTGTTCTGAAATTTGATTTGTCCTTTTTATATGTGTTCACTTTTTTTGATTGTATCCTTTGGTATATATGGTCATGCCTATTTTCTTCCACTATTTGATCTGAGGAAGTGGGTCTGGCCCACGAAAGCTCATCACCTAATAAACCATCTTGTTAGTCTTTAAAGTGCTACATAGTCCTGTTTTTTGTTTCAGCTAGACTAGACTAACACGGCTACATCTCTATGCCCAATATCACAAAGACTGGGAGGAAGGATGTGCTGGGCAGCATAAGGGGACTATCTAGGACTCCCTGGCAAGACTAATATAATAATCCAGGAGGACACATTTTGTTCCTGCCTTAGTGAAATCTAATGGTAGATTGTACCACTCGTTTGGGTGTCTGCCCTGTTTTCCGACCCCTCTGCCCTGAGATGGCACTCTCGGCTGTGAGCTCCTCCAAACAGCCTGACAGATGTGGAAAAGGGTGTAAGTCATAAGACAGCCCATGGGTCCGAGCTTAAATGATTTTATCTGGTACAAAGAGTCCAGCATATGCTATGGGAACCAGAAGGTGTAAACGACATCAGCCTAGATTCTGAATTTGGCTTAGCATGTCTGAGATCACGATTGTGACACAGGCTTGTATGTTGAGCGCTAAATCTGATTGCAGCCCTGAAGTGTAAATGTGATTGTAAGGATGAAAGCCAGTCTCTGTCCACATCCTCAGAGGCATTCTGGAGACTTGTGCTTTTCAGCACAGAAGTGGAGACGTACCCTGCTAGCTTTGCTCAGGTAGGGGGCTAATACAAGCAATGTAGCTGGACTAGTGAACATAACATAGGAACAGCCACACTGGGTCAGACCAAAAGTCCATCTAGCCCAGGGTCCTGTCTGCCGACAGTGGCCAATGCCAGGTTCCCCAGAGGGAGTGAACAGAACAGGAAATCATCAAGTGATCCCTCCCCTGTCATTCATTTCCAGCCTCTGACAAACAGAGGCTAGGGACACCATTCCTGGCCATCCTGGCTAGTAAGTATCGATGGTCCTAACCTCAAACTAGCTGCACACCTGTGTACCCAGCAAGTCAGGGGCATCTGTGTACCCTCAGTTGTCCTCAAGAACAGCGTTTGCAGGGTCTTGCATGGTTCAAATCGCTTAGCAGCAACTGGGTGTCTAATACAGTGAATGCCAATGAAAATGAGGCAGGATCAGAGGTTGAAATAGGGCAAGAACAAGTTAAAAATTACTTGAACCCAATTTAGGAGTCTTTAAGACACCAGGGGCTGATAAAATAAATCCTGGGCTACTGTAGGAGCTGACTGAGGAGATATCTGAGCCATCAGAGATGATCTTTGAAAAGAAGAGGGAAGAGATTCCAAAGCACTGGGAAAGGGCAAACACACTGTCAATCCGAAAAGGAAATAAATATAACCAATGGAATTACAGACCAGTCAACTTAACTGCTGCACCCAGAAAGATAATAGAGCAAATAATTAAGTAATCAATTTGCAGACACTTAAAAGATAATGAGGTGATAAGTAATAGCATGGATTTGTCAAGAACAAATCACGTCAAATCCAACTAATAGCTTTCTTTGACAGCGTAACATGCCTTGCGGTTAGAGGGGAAGTAATACATACAGTATACTTTGATTTCAGTGAGGCTTTTAATACCAGCTTTCTCATAAACAAACTAGAGAAATACAATCTAGATGGAGCTACTATAAAGTGGGTGCATAGCTGGCTGGAAAATTGTGCCCAAAGAGTAATTATCATTAGAGATTTTTAACAGCAGGTTAGATAAACACCTGTCAGGGATGGTCTAGAATAGAAGGTGCCATCAGTGAAGGACACTGGAGCAAATGACCTCTTGAGGTCCCCTCCAGTCCCATGAGTCTGTGATTCTGCCACCCTAGCAAACCACAGGAATGTGCCAGAAAGTGTCTTCAATTTCACCCTGGCCCCCTGAAGGAAGCAATAGAGCAAGTGGTGCTTTGAAGATGCAGCTGGACTTGCCATGTCAGAGAAGCCAGGTGGTCTGTGGAGCTCAGGCTATGTCTACACTGCGGGGCTGCGTCT
Organism: Pelodiscus sinensis; assembly: GCF_049634645.1. Lineage (NCBI taxonomy): Eukaryota > Metazoa > Chordata > Testudines > Trionychidae > Pelodiscus > Pelodiscus sinensis. Next base: position 250,920,124 of record NC_134712.1, on the reverse strand, counting down.
ACACTGAGGTTACGTCTACACTGCGGGTGTTTTGCGGAAGAGGAAATGCAAATGGAGCGCTCATTTGCATATCTCGTGCTCTCATTTGCATTTCTTCTTCCGATCCTTTTTGTGGAAGAGGTTTTTGTGATAAAAAGCCCTGTGTACATGGGGCCATTTGTCAGGAAAAAAACCCCAACCTTTTGCGTAAGAACCTATAAACCTCATTTTTTGAGGAATAAGGGTTCTTGCGCAAAAAGGTTTTTTTTTTCCCAACAAAGGGCCCCATCCACCCAGGGCTTTTGATCGTAAAAATCTCTTCTGCAAAAAGGATTGGAAAAAAATATGCAAATGAGAGAGTGAGATATGCAAATGAGCACTGCATTTGCATTTCCTCTTCCGCAAAACACCTGCAGTGTAGACGTAGCCTCAGTGGCCTGTCTGCCTGGGAGAAAAGTGCAAGAAATCCCATAGCTCTGGGAAGTATGGAATAACCTACAAGTTTCTACCTAACTTCAGGCAGTCACTAGTTGACTTGTGCCTTGAAGAATTAAGTTTCTTATTCCTTGTAGATTTTTAATATTCTGATGTAGCTATGTGTCCAATTCAGCTGAAGAAGTGGATTTTACCCCTGAAAGCTCATGAATCTATAAACTTTTGTTAGTCTCTAAGGCTACATCTACACGGCACAATTATTTCAGAATAAGCTATTCCGGAAGAAATACTCGGAAATAGTTGATTTCGAAATAGCACATCTACACTACAGGGAAACCTGGGAATTAGTCCAAGGCAGTCTCCCCTAATGTGGATGCGCTACCTCGATTAAGAACCCCAGGAAGCACTGGGGAGTAATTAATTTGAATGGCCCAGGGGAGGAGCTATTTCGAAATAGCAGCAGTGGAGCGTCCACACTACGGCTATTCCGTAATAGCTATTTCGGAAGAGGCATTGTTCCTCGTGGAATGGGGTTTACAAATACCAAAATAAGCCACCTGTTATTTCGAAATTCTTTCAAAATAATGGGCTAGTTGTGTAGATGCAATTATTTATTATTATTTAAATCGCTGCTTCATTTTCCTATATCTAGTAGACTCATCTACATGGCTCCCTCGACGGAGCCATGTAGTCTAGACATACCCCTAGTGTACTCTGTGCCTTAGTTCCTGAGCTGTGGATTGGGAATAATCCTTCCCTACCTGCTAGGGCAGGAATGGAATCTATTAATGATGGGAAGGAGCTCTGGATTGGGTAAGATGATTGAAATACCGCATTGGGAAGGGATTCAATCTTGTTGGTTTTATTATGGCTAGCTGATTATTGTCAAGAATAAAAAGGTATGGAAATGATCAGTCAGTGACACTTTTGCATTCCCTGTTGCAGCAATTAGGTTTACTGGGGTGTCTTTGTGTCCAGGCAGAATTCCCCAGAGTGATACCCTGAGGAAACATTGCCTCATCACTTCACTGATGCGCTCTGAGACAATAACATTTTAATATGTATAACACCCTGCTTCTTTTTATTCAGTGAAATTCTGTCAGTCAGCTACTGGGAAGTGCCAGCACTAAAGAGATGCACTTGAAAGCAGGCTGTGTCAAAGAAGAGATCAAAGCACATTCCTTAATTGGCTGCACATATTTTCACAACATCGTTCCAGCTCTGTAGAAAAGGATCTGGGGATGCTGCAGAAAAGGACCTGGATGGAGATCACAATGGATGAGAAGCTGGATATGAGTCAACAGGGTGCCCTTGTAGCCAAGAAGGCTAATGGCATATTGGGGTGCATTAGCAGGAGCATTGCCAGCAGACCTAGGGAAGTGATTATTCCCCTTTATTCAGCACTGCTGAGGCCACATCTGGAGTATAGCATCCAATTCCGGGGCCCCTGTTACAATGTGGACACATTGGAGAAAGTCCAGCAAAGGGCAATAAAAATGATGAGGAGGCTGGTACACATGATTTTATGAGAGGCTGAGGGATTTGGGCTTATCTAGATAAGGGAAGAGTGAGGGGGGATTTGATAGCAGCCTTCAACTTCCTGAAGGGGGGTTCCATAGAGTAAGGAGAGAGGCTGTTCTCAGTAGTGGTGGATGACAGAACAAGGAGCAATGGTCCAAGTTACAGTGGGGGACGTCTAGGTTGGATATTAGGAAAAAACTATTTCACTAGGAGGGTGGGGAAGCACTGGGATGGGTTACCTAGGGAAGTGGAAGAATCTCCATCCCTAGAGGTTTTTAAATCTTGGCTTGAAAAAGTCCTGGCTGAGATGAGTTAGTTGGGGTTGGTTCTGCTTTGAACAGGGGTATGGATTAGATGACTCCTGAGGTCTCTTCCATGCCCGAGGATTCTATGGTGTAGGATGCAAATGGCTATAAACGTAGGAAAAGTCTCATTGCTCGTCCCCCCTCACTATGGAACCCTGCGGCATCATTCTAGGGGGTTCCTTCTGTTGGTGGAGGTAAAGGTAACTGAAGCAATGAACCTGCCTCGTTGCAAGCTTCCAATGCACCTGACTCTTGAACTACATCCGGCCTGTATTTCCACATCTTCTCCAGAATGCAGCCTGCCCGTCAAGCCAGAGGTGATTGTCTTTCCTCACGTGGCCAAATGTCCACTAAAGACCAAGATGAAATCAGTAAATTCATCTTCATTTGTGACCACCTTAGGCCTGGGTCTGCAAGACACAAGAGGACCGTATTCACCTAATACTGCACTTAGTTCATCTTTTGCTATATAGCTTCAGTAGCTCCATTCCTCTGGCTCCAATTCTCTATCATGTTGTCAACCCAGCTGGCCTACTTTAAAATCCAGGGTGGCCTGAATATAATCTCTACAGCATCTTGCTGGGAGGAAAAAAAAAAACTTTTTTGATGAAACATGCAGACTCAGCAACACCAGAATGTTTTGCAGATTTGTGTTGGTTTGGCAGAAATGTTCATTTTAAAACAAATTAAGCCTCTCATAATTATCCTTCCCCAAAAAAAACCCTAGGCTGCGTCTAGACTGGCATGATTTTCCGCAAATGCTTTTAATGGAAAAGTTTTTCTGTTAAAAGCATTTGCGGAAAAGAGCGTCTAGATTGGCACGGACGCTTTTGCGCAAAAGCACTTTTTGCGGAAAAGCGTCCGTGCCAATCTAGACGCGGTTTTGTGCAAGAAAGCGCCAATTGCCATTTTTGCCATCGGGCCTTTTTTGCACAAAACAGTTTTTAGCTGTCTACACTGGCCCTCTTGCGCAAATACATTTGCACAAGAGAGCTTTTTCCCGAATGGGAGCATCATAGTATTTGCACAAGAACACTGACAATCTTACATTAGATCGTCAGTGTTCTTGCAGAAATTCAAGCGGCCAGTGCAGACAGCTGGCAAGTTTTTCTGCAAAAGCAAGTGCTTTTGCGGAAAAACTTGCCAGTCTAGACGCAGCCTTTGTGTTTTTCATTTTCACAACAAAATGTTTGAGATTTTTCTGTTTAAAATGCTATTTTCTGGTTTCAGAAGTTCTTTTAATTTTTTTTTTAATTGAAAAAGTGGTCAGAAGCAAAACAAAATGTTTTGGGTGAAATGGAAATGATGTTCCTGCCTAAAATGATATTTTTTCACCTTGTTGAGTTGCTGGAAATTTGAATATGGTGAAAAAGGGAAAAAAAGGACAGATCAGGCCCACACCAGGTCCTAGCCAAAACCATTTTTCTTCTTTATTTTTCAAAACTGCCAACTAGCCGAACAATCCATTATCGCACAACTCTGTGGGTATGAGAACATGTGAGCAACATACCGGGTGCTTAACTTATATGAGGCATATGTGGAATGGGCCCATCCTGGAACCTTCAGAGCACCCACCACTTGCTTCAGAGTAAAAGGGTGTTAAAAGCCCTCAGATTTATGTAGGAGCTTTTCTGAAAAGAGAATGTTTTGGCTGACATTTTTGGAAGGAATTCAGCCTGAGGCAGACAGCAGGCATAATAGAATTTAGAAGGCATGCCTGAAGTTTTGCGAAGTTCTAAGCAACTGAAAACAGAGTCTTATAATGGAAACTGTAAGGCAACCTTAGCAATAGAAGTACTCTCACTTCCACCTATGCAAAGATTCTTTATGCTTCTTTTCTGCTCTATACTTGAGTCCCACATCCTCTCAAAGAGAGGAGAAAAGCATAAGAGTGGTGTGATGGATAGGAGGAATGCTGTCCGGCACCTGGTGACTAAATGGTTTAACTCAGGTAGCTAGCTGGGGTGTTGGCAGAAAGCCAATGGGAAAGACTATTGACATTTGAATTGTATATAGATACCTGTCTGCTCCTCTTTTGTGTGAGTTCTAAATTAAGGTCTGGAGGGAGCAATATGCCATAATCAGAACTACCATGCCTCCAAAGGATTCGGGGCATGGAAGTGGACTGGACCATGAAGGGATCATGAGTAAATAAGGGGGAAATGTATATTTAGTTGTGACCAGGGTATTTTTCTTTGTTTTGGTTGTTTGATTGAACTTCTCTGTGCCTTCCTGCCCCCACTCACCATATTTTAATCTACAGCCCGAAGAGATTGTGTTGTGATCTGTTCTTTTCTTAGTTGCTCTGTGACACCTAGCAACCAAATATGCTTTTTCAGGTATATCTTTTTGTTTCGTTTTGTTAATAAAATCACCCTTTTTAAGGCAACAGTATGATTCTTGTGTCCCGGAAGGTGACAGGTCTGTGTGTGGGCCTGCCTAGCCTGAGACACAGCTATCAAAGACACAGTTTGTTGTCTGTGTTTTCTTTTGTTTCTTTTTTCAAGCACTCTTGTGGCAGAAGAGCTTGGGGTACCCCTGGGGAAGGAATTCAAATGTTCCTTCCGGTTTTTTTAGGGTTCTTTAAAATCGCTCGGTGGCAGCCTTGCTTCCGGAGTCAATGCCTCTGTGACTCTGGCGAGCGTTTTGTAAGCAGAGCCTATAGAGGTGAGGTATTTAAGGGCTTTTGTGGGTCCCCACCTTCTGCACTTGGAGTGCCAGAGTGGGGAACAGCCCTGAGAAGTGGTTACCACAAAACAGTGACAATGCCCGCTTACCCTGGCATTCTGGGATTGTAGGTAAGACATATGGAAGGTAGTTGCCTTTCTCTCCTTAACACTGAAGGGCTCAGCTGAAGGACTGAGTGCAGGACTGGATGCGACACTTGTTCGCAATCAGAATATGTGTAGCTCTGGGAGGATGCAGAGATCTTCCAGGGGTACATCAGCTCCTCTGGTTGCCTTATAGCAGACTCAGAGCTATCCTTAGTTGGACAGGGTATGTCTACATTGCATTCCTCCTTCGAGAAGGGAATGCAAATGCAGACAAACAAAATTGCAAATGAAGTGCAGATTTTAATTTCCCATGCTTCATTTGCATAATGGCGTCTGGCCGCTTTTACGAAATATTGTAGTTCAAGAAAAAAAACGTGGTCTACATAGGGTTATTTCAAAAAGAAACCCTTCCTTTGAAATAACACTTAAGCCTCATTTTTTAAGGAGTAAGGGTTATTTCGAAGGAAGGGTTTCTTTTTTAAATAACCCCGTTTTTTTCTCGAAATGCGGTATTTCAGAAAAGCGGCCTGACACCATTAGGCAAATGAAGCACGGGAAATTCAAATCTGCACTTTATTTGCAATTTTGTTTGTCTGCATTTGCATTCCTCTCTCCAAGGAGGAATGCAATGTAGACATACCCATACAGAATATGCGTAGGACACCCAAAAATGTGGGACACCGTTTGGTCTTAGGGTGTGTCTAGACTACAGGGTTTTGTTGACAACAGTGGACTTTTGTCGACAAAACTAAACCTGCGTCTACACTACCGCTGAGTTCTGTCGACATAACGTCGACAGAACTCAGCAGTTTTGTCGACGCTGGTAAACCTCATTTTACGAGGAATAACGCCTTCTGTCGACAGAAGGCATTATTGCATCTAAACTGTCCTTTGCGTCTACACTGCCATGTCGACAAAGCAGCTTGCTTTGTCGACAGAACTGAATGTAATCTAGACGTTCTTTGTCAACAGAAGCTTTGTCGACAGTATCTGTCGACAAAACTTCTGTCGACAAAAGCCTGTAGTCTAGACGTACCCTAAATGTCCACCTACCTGCCTCTTCCTATCCCTGGTCAGTGGCTCCGCTTCCTTCGGAGACGATCTAGTTCAGGGATGGGGAACCTAAAGCCAGTGGCCGGCTTGTTTGGATCCGGCCCCTGAGGTTCAGGGCTCTCTACCTCCCAGCATTAGGGAGTCCACACTGGCGCTGCAGCCCCTTGCGGGGTTGTACACACAAAATCTACTAGGCTGGGCCCTCTTAAGCTCTGATGTGTGAGGGAAATGTTGGGAGCGTTTTTCTCTCTCTCAGTCAGGGGCCATGTCGGTGACAGTTTGTTTTGTTTTTGCTTCTCACTTGTGTGTGGCCCCCGACGGATTTTTCTGTGGGTCAGTGACTCCCGACTCAACAAATTTCCCCACCCTGGATCTAGTTAACTTAAAAGTGACAAAGCCTTCCAGACCTATTTGCAAAACACTGAACCTATGAAAGAGCCATTCAAGTGGCAATGAAGCCTTTTAACAGGCATTTGCCAATCCCAGGTCTATCCTGTCAGTGTCTGAACGGACTGTTAGTCGACAGCACCTTAGTTTAAAATACTGCAGGAGTGTGTTGCTAAAATGACATCCTTAAAAAATCATCACTCCCCCTACTCCCGGTCTGCCATCGGGCATAGGGGCACCAGTTTTATAGTGCTGCGTTGGGCCCCATAAATCCCTAGGACAGCTCTGAGCAGGCTACCCACAAAGCGCTAATGAAGTCAGTGCAAACTAAAATTTCAGACTTGTTTATACAGCTCTATATACTACCCTGAAATGCAAGTACAATATTTACATTCCAATGGATCTATTTTATAACGATAGGGTGGGAAAAACGCAAGCAAGCAATTTTTCAGTAACAGTTGTGCTGTGACACTTTTGTCTTTTTGGGACTGAGTTTGTCCACAAGTCGTTTTTTAAATGAGGTGAAATGTGGGGTATGCAAGACAAATCAAACTCCCGACAGAGGTACAGAAGTTTGGAAAGTTTGATAACTGCTGTTTCAGAAACCCTAACGTATGAGGAAAGATTAAAGAAATGGGGCATGGTTAGGCTTGAGAAAAGACGACTGACTGGTGGGGGAGAGGGGAAAGCTTAGAAGAGTCTTCAAATATGTGCAGGGCTGCTATCAAGAGGATGGAGATGGATTGTTCTCCAGGTTCATGGAAGGTAGGACAAAAAATCATGGGCTTTGGGTACGTCTAGACTACTGCGTTTTGTCGACGGAAGTTTTGTCGACAGATACTGTCGACAAAACTTCCGTCGACAAAGAGCGTCCAGACACATTGAGTTCTGTCGACAAAGCAAGCTGCTTTGTCGACAGAACTCCGTAGTCTGGACGCAACATTACAGGCAATAACACCTTCTGTCGACAGAGTTCTGTCGACAGAAGGTGTTAAGCCTCGTAAAATGAGGTATACCAGCGTCGACAAAACTGCTGAGTTCTGTCGACGTTATGTCGACAGAACTCAGCGGTAGTGTAGACGCTGGTATAGTTTTGTCGACAAAAGTCCACTTTTGTCGACAAAACTAGGTAGTCTAGACACACCCTTAGTCTGCAGCAAGAGAGAGAGTTAGGCGAGATACTAGAAAGACTTTCAAACTCTCAGCCTGTGTCTAGACTGGCAAGTTTTTCCGCAAAAGCAACTGCTTTTGAGGAAAAACTTGCCAGCTGTCTACACTGGCCGCTTGAATTTCCACAAGAACACTGACTTCCTACTGTAAGAAATCAGGGCTTCTTGCGGAAATACTATGCTGCTCCCATTCGGGCAAAAGTGCTTTTGCGCAAAAGGGCCAGTGTAGACAGCTCAGATTTGTTTTGCGCAAAAAAGCCCCAATGGCGAAAATGGCGATCGGGGCTTTTTTGCAGAAAAGCGTCCATGGCCAATCTTTTGCGGAAAAGCATCTCTGCCAATCTAGACGCTCTTTTCCGCAAATGCGTTTAACGGAAAACTTTTCCATTAAAAGCATTTGCAGAAAATCATGCCAGTCTAGATGTAACCTCCGGGTGGTTAAGCCATGGAATGGGCTCCACAGGAAGTCATGGAATCTGCACCATTGGAGGTTTTTAAGAACAGGCTGGAAAACAGACCCTGTCATGGGTGGTTCGGGTTTACTTGGTCCTGCCACAATGCAGGGGGCTCGACTTGGCGACCTCTCGAGGTTCCCTCCAGCCTATTTCCTGTAAGCTGTGCAGCCTGGGCGGTGGATATGCTAGTCAGGGGAAGGCACTGTCTTCCCAAACCTCCAGCCTGGCCGTGCCCACACTCCACCCCCAGAACACCTGCTGTAGGTATATCGGGGGGTGGGGTGTTGTTGCCACTCAAGCGCTTTTCCTCCACTTTCTCCCGGGCTGGGGCTGTACTCCCTCCCCCTTCCCCATTGTCTGGGGAGGCTGGGGCCATGCACCCACCCACCCTCCCCATGCTGGGCTGGGGGCTGGGACACGGCCCTGCCTCTCCGTGGTGTGGGGAGGGGTGGTGGGCAAGGAGGCAGCTTTTGCATCGACTGTTCGATGAGTCAATAGGGCTCCTCCACCTTTGAAGCGTAGCAATAGACCTAGGGCTGTGGCTACACTTCAAAGGCGCTTAGCTCAAGGTCAGCTGGGGACTCCTGCTGGCCCCAGGCTCCACGCGGCACTGCCGGTTTGAAACGCTGCGAGGAGCCTGCCCGGGGCTGCATGTGGCGTTTCAAAGCGGCAGAGCCATGTGGAACCCAGGGTCTGGCTCTAGGCTTCAAGTGGCGCTGCCGCTCTGAAGTAGTCCAGATTGTGGGAAAAACTGAAATTTCCACCCCTTCAGATGCAGCAAATATTCCTCCTCTTCCCCCTCCCCTGCTGCCTCTTTCTAATAGAGCCAGCAAGGGGAGGTGGGGGAAAGCGACTAGTCGACTATCCCAGAAGCATTTGCTTATGAGATATTGGACTAGGCTTCACATCCATAGCAGGTGCGCCTTTCCACAGCCAGTGCTAGGGCTGCCAATTTTCTCATCACACAAAATTGAACACCCTGGTCCTGCCCCCTCCCTGAGGCCCCATCCCCACCCACTGCATCCCCCCTCCCTTGGTGGCTTGCTCTCCCCAGCCCTCCCTCACTTCACTGGGCTGGGGTGGGGATTGGGGTGCAAGAGGGCTCTAACTGGGGGTGGAGGCCCTGGATTGAAGCCATAAATAAGGGATTTAAATGCAGGAGGGGGCTCCAGGCTGGAGACATAGCCCAATTGTGGTGAATCAGGCCCTATAATTATCACCCGCCCATGGGTCCTCTCTCTTGGCCCCAGGAGTAGGGTCTTCCTAGCCAGTGCAGTGGGCCTGGCTAGAGAATGATGAATCAGGGTTATTATCTGTGTTCAGAGGGAGCCATAGGACGCATGCAGTAAGTTAGAGCAGCCTTAAAGCTGCTCTAACTCTACACTAGGATCAGGGCAGGCACTGGACGATGGGGAACATAAAAATGGTTTAATTTCACATTTCCCCTCGCCCCATTCTGACCCCGACACTCAGATAAAGGTTAACTGAAAATCAGGCCCCGACACGCAGATCGATCAAATGTCCACAGAAGGTGTTACTTTGTAGTCATGTGACTTGCAGAAGTACATTGAAATTTTGTTTGGAATTCAGCAACCGAACAGTAGCTGACTTACCAGCTCCTGAGGGTGAGGGAAGAGAGGAGCAATTTAAGGAACAGCTTAGCCAAGTTCAGCTGTCCCTCATTATGGGAAATGCCTTAGATCAATGAACTGAATAATTCATGGTCAGACTCTGCCACGCTCTCAGTCTAGAGCTACTTGGAAATTTTTGGTCAGCAATTTCTTTACTGGTAAATGCTATTTGCTGAAATTTTCCCTGGGATGAGGTCAGTTTTGTAGAATTGCTTTTACTTTTCCATCAGGCAAATCAAACTAAATACACTCAAACCTCTGTACTACAGGTGTCCCTAATCCGGGAACACCCATGGTCCGGAGGAGACTCTGTGTGCTGCCACTCCTTCTCCCCACCAGCAGGGGGAACATGCTCCCCTAGCGGCTTTCCCCCCCAGTTCCCATAGAAATGGGAAGGGAGGGGGTGTGAGCCATGTGTGCCCCTGGGAGTGGGGCACCAGATAAGTGCCCACCCTCACCCCCCAGTGCTCTCCCTGGCCTCGCAAAATCATAAACCCAGCATACCCTGCTTCCCAGGGTTGCCGGATTAAAGAGAGTCGGGTGGATTTCATTTTTGGTTGGCTTGACTTGAATGGAAACAAAATCAGTTGTTGAACGGAAATGGTTTGTTTTGAGTCAGTTTGACAATAAACTTATGTCGGCCTGTGGGAGTTATAGTTCATGGGTCTTGTGTCTCCATTCTTCTCTATGGGCTGTGCCCCTTAGCCAGACTCCATCTGCCTGTGATGCATTGTGGTCTCCCCTCTGTCCAAACTAGGTAGAGCCCCCTGGGCAGGGCTGGCCTTACCATGAGGCGAACTACGGTGGCTGCCTCAGGTGCCAGACTGTGTGTGGGGGGAGGGTGCCACTAGGACCCAGAGAATTGAGATCTTTCCAAATTTGGCCCAAGCGAGGAGGCATGGGGGCATCATTTGAGCTCCCTGCCTCAGGTGCCAAAATATGGGCCGGCCCTGCCCCTGGGAGTCACATGACTGGGAGAATATCCTAGGGGATGCCGTCTAGCGGCGAGGCCTGGCCTAGAGGAGGAACAGCATCACGAGTCCACCAAACTATACCTCCTATGAGACCCCACAGTGCTATAGCGGATACAGTTTTATGGCAACTGAGAGGCGGTGGCTTGGGTCTGTTCAAGAGACCAAAGTGAAGAGGTTTCAATTCAGCACTCTCAGAACACTGGGTTTGGATGGCAAACTTTTTTACGTTTCCAAACCCAAGGGGACTTGGGGGTTTTTAAAAACTTTTCGTTCCACAAGAAATATTTGCTATGTCGGCTTTGCACCCTGATTCTGTACGACCCCAAACCTGTCGATATTGCCACATCTGAAGGGGTGGAAATTTCAGTTTTTGCGCCACTTGTGCAGCATCTCACTAGGATGTAGTACCACGGAAATCAGCTTGCAGCATAAAGCGCTCCTGGACACGAATAGGGATAGCTGTTCTGAGTCCTTAGTGGCCATTCATCGCTCTGCTGAGCAGCTGCCAAACCAGGGGCAGGGAACCTTTTTTGGGTCGGGGGCCACTGACCACAAAAAAATCAGTTGGGGGCCACACACAACTGAGAAAAAAAATCCCTCACTGATGTGGCCCCCTACTGAGAAGGAGAAAGCCACTCCCGTATTTCCCTCACACACCAGAGCCCAGGGCTAGGTCTAGACTACAGGGCTTTATCCGAAAGAGCTACGCAAATTGCACTCTGCAATTTGTGTAACTTTTTCCGATAGCTTTTCCGGAAGCGGCTTTTCCGCCATTTGGCCCCGTCTAGATGGGGTCAAATGGCAGTAAAGCCTCCTCTTTTGGTGGAGCCCTTATGCCTCATGAAACGAGGTACACAGGGCTCCCCGGAAGTGCGTTTGCTCGTCTGTGAAAAAGAGCGGAAGAGCAAACACATTCCTTGGACATGGCGGGGTTTTTGCGGGATACCTCCGGTACCTTGCAAAAACCCTGTAGTCTAGACGTAGCCTAGGGGGCCCCGGGTTAGTTGATTTGTATTCTCCAGCCACACCGTGGGGTGGTTGGGTCTGTAACGCCAATACTGGGGGGTGAACTCTGAGCCCCAGAGGCCAGATCCAGGCAAGTCAGGGACTGTATCCAGCCCCATGCATTAGATTCCCCACCCTTGTGCTAAACTCTCAGAGCTGCGTTTGAGCACGTACTAGGCTTGGTATGAATCCTGTTTGGGTGAGCTGGGAACAGCCTCTTCTTTGATCATGGCAAACCACTGGTCAGGAACTGAATATCCTAGGTCCTTACTACCTGCAACTCGCTTGAAGGCTGTGGAGTAGTCAACATCTGTTAACCCCAGGCCTGCAAATAGAGTGTGTGATGTGAGCAGGAACTGAGCACAGCCAGAGGGTGCGATGCACCTGCCCCTCCTAACGGAGCCACCCTTCACTCTTGGTCACGTCTGACATATTCTTCAGCTGACCCTTAGGGCAGCATCTAGGTGGACTGGGGAGCCCCTGGAGAATACACTCAAGGAACCGATGGCTCTGAACTCCAGGTCAGCCTTCAGGCAAAGCAGAGCAATCAGAGAACGGAACCTCTACTACAGACAATGTAACCAGGTGTTATGCACCAGAACAAGGCTAAATGCAACTTTCCTCCCCACAAATCACCTCGAAGAGGCTTCGGAGGCGATCGCAAGCAACTCCTTCACCTCTACCATGGCTCACACGCCTGCTCTCTCTCATGGGAAGTTGCGCAGCCATAAAATGATTTCTAAATGACCCATCATTAAGCCGCTCAATAAACGTAATAAGCGAGACAGATTTATTTTAAATCCCTGGCCAACAAATGCGTTCAAGGGAATGAGTAAACACAGCAAGCAATTGTTCAGTGCAGATGGCAGCAGAAAGTGGGAGAGTGTCTGGTAGCAATGAAATATGGAGCTAGATAGATCCCACCTCCCTGAGATCATAGAGTGCTGTATGTGTCGAAACTCAGGCAATTGAAGTGATTTGCGCAGTGTCAGTGTCACAAACATAAACCAAGGGACTGTGATTAAGGCACTGGCCCAGGGTTCTGCATCTGCTCCCTGTATTACTTTGGGTAAACTGATTAATCTCTCCTGCTCTCGGGTCCCTATACCTGTAAAATGGCACAATCTGTGCTACCTTCCACCTGCAAAAATCGATGAGCTGGAGGTTGATTTTCCAGCATTTGATTTAGCAGGTCTGGCAATGACCCACTAAATCAACTGCTGCGGGCATCCCTGTCAAACCTGGAGTTGTTGCAGTTGCGAGGAGTAAGGGAAGTGAGCTTTTTTGGGGGCAATGATGATCTCTTCCTCTAGGTGTGTACAGCATCTAGCACAAAATGGCCCTGAGCTTGATTGATACAATTACCAGTGTAATACAGCTAAGAATAAAAGGAGACTTGGCCCATTGTCCTTTGCTCTTCTTATTGGCGAAGAGCCTCACTTGAGGTGCCGCTTGAAAATGAATCTAAACTGGATACTTTGTGCAATTTCAGCCATGCAGTAAGATGCTTCCAGCTAAAATTCTTTCTAATGAAATCTTAGCAGAAAATAAATGAGACAACTCTCCTTAAAAAAACCCCCAAACCCCCCTAATAATTGAAAAAAACTTACCATACAATCCATCAGCCCTTCTTCCCTTTGGGAGAAATGTAGATTCCTGAAAGATTAAAGTCTTGTTATTTGACCCCACAGAGAACTGAGATACATCACTCAGTCATTTTAATTATCGCTATGTACACACAGCGCAAACAAGTTGGAAATGAGTAGTTGTCTTAAAGTGGTTCCTTGTCAACATCTCTGTGGTGGCAGCTGGCCTGATGTTGTATGACATCATTTGTGGCCAGTGCCTGTCTGGGTCCCCACAGTCAGAGTGTGGGAACCTCCATTTTGTATCTGACATCAGATCGGCCTGCATTTGGCCACACTTGGGGCACATTTACATTTCCAGGAAGATCGATGCTCTGGAGATTGATCTTTCAGCACTTGATTTAGCAAGTCTGATAAGGACCCAGTAAATCAAACACTGAGCACCTCCCCTCCCTGCGTCCTCCCCCCCAGTCAACTCTGGAACTCCTCGCAGTTGCAAGGAGTTCAGAAAGTTGACGGGAGAGTTTCTCCCATTGACTTCCTGCTGTGGGCCACCCCAGGAAATTGATGCAAGGTACTTCAGCTCCTGTTATGCAATTCATGTAGTTGGGGTTGTGTATCTTGCATTGATGTTCTCTGCCAGTGTAGAACCCCCAGTTGACGCTGTGTATCTTGCATAGATTTTCTCCACCAGTGTAAGTCCTAAGTGGAACTATTAAAAGTGTCAGAATCTGGCAAATGACTAGTTCCAAAAAATGTCCTCAGCACAGAGCCACCCCGGGAGGGAGGACAAGGGGGGCAATTTGCCCCAGTCCCCGGACCTCGCAGGGGCCCCCACGAGCATGTCTGAAGTCTGAGGTCTATAGCATTTTTTTATGGAAGGGGCCCCCGAAATTTGCTTTGCCCCAGGCCTCCTGAATCCTCTGGGTGGCCCTGCCATAGGAAGACCCGTCCCCCCAGCCTGGTTACCACTCTTTGCCTTCTCCTAAGTACTGAAGCATACATCGGTATCATTAGATCTTTAACCACTTCCCTTGGGTCCTCACATGCTGCAGGGTCCCTCTCCGAATTCTTGCCCGAGGATGTGCAGAATAACGCTCTGAAATTGAAGTAAGGGCCAGGCACCTCTGAGTTGTTACTACAGACCTACATCAGTGTAACTGAAATGGAAACATGACCCGTTCACTATATTTTGCCCTGGTCAACTCTGTAGACTTTCAGGATGGAGGTGACTGCTGGGATTTGAACTTCTGGTTTCTCGGAATCGATCTAGAGTCGTTGAATGTGTGGTGTGAAGGCATTGCTGTTTTAGAGAGTGCGTTAGCACGCTAAGCATGCATTAGCCCAGTCCACGGCAGTGTGCTTCCACGCCTGGCCTGAGACTGGGCCTTACACAACTGTGCTAAAAACACCCATGTAGACACTGTGGTTTGGGCTGGAGCTTGGGCTATTGAAGCCTGAGATGGGACTCAACTTCAAAGCATTATTTATATGTCTATTTATAGCCAGGGGAGCTGACCGACTGGCTGGGCCCCTGGGCAAAATGGGGGGGACACAGTTCCACGCTCCCAGAAAAGGCAGGGTTTGGGATACAAGGGGCAGGGCTGGGCAGTCAGCCCTCAGCACCGCCCATCCCCTCAGCACCATCCAGAGCTTGCCATGGGGCTCCGGCGGTGATTTAAAAGGGCCAGGGCAGTAGCGGCAGCTGGGAGACCCGTGTCCCTTTGAATTGTTGGGCCCCAGAGCAATTTCCCTTCTTTATCCCCCTGCTGGGGGGCCTGCTTATAGTGCAGTGGTGCTAGAGCCAGTCTGCTCTGAGACTCGTTGCCATAGGCTACGCCGATGTACTGTAGAACCCCAGTCTACACTGGAGCCAATGGGAACCCTTCTTTCGGGAAGGAGCCGGACTGGCCCATGGACGCTGAAGCTCTGTGTTTGCAGCCTCTCGGTAACTCTGTTGGAAAGTAAGACGCTCTGTGGGGAGTGCCATGTGAGCACTTGTTTGCGCAGGATGGAAAGAGTGTTTCTTGAATGCTGGCAGGCTCCCACACTGAGCCGCTCATCCTTTAAATAAACCAGACCAGAGCCGTATTGACCTAACGACCCAACAGTAAACCAGCAGGAATCACACTGGCAGACTAGTTTCAAGTAAATATCGCTGCGGCTCCTTCCAGCCGGGGTGTTTTCCAAGATACAGCAGCCTTCTGCTCCAACGGAGAGGGCCATGGGTCAGATCCAGAGGCCACGGAAGTCAACTAGAGGATTTGTGCTGCCTTTCGGGGGCGTTGGATCAGGGCCTACATGCTCCTACCAGTAGGTAGCTAATCTCACAAGGGTGGGCGGATGCAGCTCTCTGGGACTGACGTCCAGCTATTTTTGTGATCATCTAATGCCGGATCATCAAGATACGGCCTGGGGGCTGAATCCGGCCCGCCAAGCTGTTTGATCTGGCTCGTGGCATGACCTGCCGAGCCCCCAAGGCTGTTCAAAATGGCTGGTGGATCCTTCTCTCTTCCTCCCTACCAGCCTCTGGCATCCTAGTCCTGTGTTTGATCCACAGCTGGTGTAAGTCAGTAAAGCTCCCTTGAGCTAAAAAGTTGGGGAGTCTCTAAGCTCTGAGGTGGGCTCAGCATGAGGAGACAACATGGAGATCAAGCTCAGGTTTTGAAGGGCATGATGTGCAATCTCTTGGCCCTTTTTTTTCAAACATCTTAGCTTTTTTAAACATCCGGCTTTTTAAACATCATTCAAACTTTTCCATCTGCCTGTCAGGAAGCAGGTGAGGAGAGATAAGATAACAGCTTCGCCCAAAATAGACAGGGTGAGTTGTCATCCTTGGCAGTATTTTTGTTGTCATATTCTTGACAGACGGAGTGAAAAAGGCAGAACACTCAGGGGCAGGGATATTTGCTTATCTCCTGGCTGTTTACTTTTAGAGGCCCTAGGAAGCCATACAGAAATGGGAATCCGTACTTTCTGGAGTCAATGAAAAAACATTTGTAAACAAGCTGGAAAGCTATTCCTTTTGGCTAAAATCAAGTGTTGAGGCGCTGAAAGGCTTAGGAGAGAGCCATATAGTTTCCATTGCACAGTCAGTAGCATCTGAGAATAGGCACTGAGTACAGCTGGTTGAAAGAGGCAAAAAAGATCTCATGACATTTGAAATTTTGATGGAAAAAATCGAAAAAAAAATTAGTTTCTGAACATTTCAACTAGCTTTAGTTGGGCATAGATGTGGTGAGCTGTGGAACCCTCAGAATCAGGACTTCTGGTCAATGTTCCCTCTAATCTTTTCCATCCATGTGCAGAATAATTTTAAATGTGCATCGAGGCATGTTGGAATGTACACCAGCAATAGAAACAAAAAACCTAGTTTAAGATGCACTGATAATTAAGTGGGCAGCATTTGAAGCTCTCCTGAGCAGTTGCACAAGCGATAGCTTACAGGGAACACTGGTTTTTATGAATCACCTGTGATGGTAGAACGAATCAATTAGGTCATAATTTTGAGCTTGAGCAGAAAGGTAGATACGTAAATAAGAATCCTGATTTTCAACTCATTAAGAGCTGCAGATATGCAATTGACCAGAGAATCTCATCACTATTCAGGTGCCCTTTAATCACCCATATTAAAAAATATTCAGCTTCACTTTTCTATGCCTCAGTTTCCCCACTGGTAATGATAGAGCTGTGTGAAGAATGCAAATTCTGCTTCACAAAAGCTTTTTGTACTTTGGCTTTATTCTGAATTGGAATGAAACCCAGAAATGTGCAAATCCCCTACGGAAGATAACTCAGAGGAAAAACAATTAGTTTGGATTCTGCTGAAATGTTCCATTTCAAATTGGAAAATAGTGTCAAAGTGAAAAATTGAAATTGTCAAAATGAAACATTTTCAATCCAAAAATGTTGGAATGTGACATTGTGACACTGTTGGAATTTCTCTCTCCCTCCTAGTTTTTCTCCAAATGGCAAAACTGACACAGTATTGTGAAACCTTTAACTTTCAATGGGACTGAATTCTTAATGAGCTATTATTTGTATTATTTGTAGGGCCTCTTGATTGCTTTTATCTTTTCCAACTGGGACTTTTCATTTTGGAAAAGAGACAACTAATGGGGGATATGATTGAGGACTATAAAATCATGACTGGTGTGGAGAAAGTATATAAGGAAGAGTTCCCATAACACAACAATGAGGGGTCACCAAATGAAATTAATAGGTAGCAGGTTAAAAACAAACAAAAGTATTTCTTCACACAACACACAGTCAACCTGTGGAACTCCTTGCCAGTGGATGTTGTGAAAGCCAGGAGTATAAAAGGATTCAAAAAAGAGCTAGATAAATTCATAGAGAATAGGTCCATCTATGACTATTAGCCAGGATGGGCAGGGATGATGTCCCTAGCCTCTGTTGCTCAGCAGCTGGGAATGGAGTCAGGGGGATGGATCACGTGATGACCACAGGTTCTGTTAACTCCCTTTGGGGCACCTGGCATTGGCCACTGTCAGAAGACAGGATATGGGCTATAGAAGGACCTTTGGTCAGACCCAGTATGGCCATACTTACGTTCTTAGCCATGGATCAGGTCTGCACTGTGAGTCTGAACATCTCTAATGACACCACTTCAGAGCACAAGAGTACTGAGAAACAGGCTGCGAATATTGTTACAGAGAGGCCGAGGTGAATGGTGTCGTCAGGGCAAAGGTGGTGGTCTTAGCAGCACAGTCCTATAGTGTTGAATGGCTAAGGATGATTACACTGCTCAGAGACCAGGCGCTTTCGATTGTACTGTGGGTGGATCAGAGCAATTGGTTTTGTCTTTCATAATTAGCAGTTATTATGCTATGGGGACGGGCCTGGCAACAGTGGGGAGGGCAAAGGGGGCAGTTGCCCTGGGGCCTGGTGATTCTAAAGAACCCGGAGATCCTGGCTTGACTGTGGCAGTGGTGACCGCCGGAGCCTTGGGCTCGTTAAAGCCTCACCCGGAGCGCAGGGCGGGGCATTCCAGAGCCCTGCGCCACATGCTCCGTGCAGCTCTGAGAGCGTGGCTGGGAGGGAGCGTGTGCCATGCTCTGGGCAGCGCGAAGGGCTGATGGCCCCAGCTCTGCCCCTTTCGCCTCAGATCCTGCTCCTTCTGAGCGTGTGGAGCCCGTCCCCCCACCTCGCCAAGGCCTGAGGAGGAGAGAATGTGGTCTGGCGGCTGAGGGGCCAGGCTGGGATTCGGCTGGTCTGCGTTGAGCTGCCGTGTGAGCTCGGGCACAGCAATCGAAGGGACAACATCCACTTCAAAACCAGGGCCAGGACTTAAAAAAAAAAAAAAAGGCTGCTTACACATAGGCTCCTAAATCCTGGTTCGAGGGTCCTAAAAACATGTCTTTGTTTTCAAAAGAGCTGCCCCCCCTATTGCAGTCACATGTAGGTGCCTCAATACGGACTTTGGGGGAAGGGTTCTGGGTTTGTACAGTGCCTTGCACACTGGGGTCCTGGTCAATGACAGGGACTCGTAGGCACTATGAGAATACAAATAACAAATAATCATTCGTGTCATTGAGAAGCCCGACATCAGGCATGTGGCTTTGTAAGCTCTTCCCTCATGTCTTGCCCTCATCGAGGACTGTGGTCGCACCGTCCAAATGTCAGGGCAGAGTTTGTTTGTCCATCAGATCCGACTTTCTTCATGCACATAGCTCGTCTCCACGCACTGATCCTTGGGCAAACTCAAGAGAGTTTGTTGGCACATCCTGATGCTTTCTCCTCACACGCCACAGCCGGGTGGCACCATCGCACCTGTGCGCTGCTCAGACGTCACCTGTTCCTGCTCCAGGAATAGAGTGTCTGGAGGATGACTGCTTCCAGCTGATGCTTACAGACAGGAAGGGGAGGAAAATATATTTACAGGCAATAGTTGCAGGATCTAGAAAGCAGCCAGGTTTTCCTGTGGTGGGGGAGCTCTGAGATATATCCCCTGAAGAAGTTGCATATGGAGATGAGGTGCATCAGGTAGAGATGTTTCCTATTCTCCAGGGATTCCCGCAGGAGCAGCCCAGGCACATCTCGATGTAGGTCACTTTCCACACACACACGCTCAGCCTATGACGGTGCTTCAGGAGCCATCCTGGAATAGCCTCCTGCCCCAAACACTGTGTCTACTCTGGCGCGATCTTGTGCAAAAGCGGCCGCTCTTGCGCAAAAACTTGCTGCCTGTCTACACTGGCCACATGTTCTTGCGCCAGTAAACTGACGTTCTAATGTATGAAATCAGGGCTTCTTGCGCCAGAGCTCTGACGCTCCTGCTCAGGAATAAGTCCTTTTGCGCAACTGTTCTTGAGCAAGAGGCCAGTGTAGATAGGCAACATGAATTTCTTGCACAAGAAAGCCCTATGGTTAAAATGGCCATCAGAGCTTTCTTGCGCAAGTGTCTACACTGGCATGGATGCTCTTGTGCAAAAGCACATCTCTTGTGCAAAAGCACATGCCAGTGTAGATGCTCTCTTCTGGAAGAATTTTTTCACAAGAACTCTTCCACAAAAGAGTTCTTGTGCAAGAAGCTGCCAGTGTAGATGTAGCCAGTGTGCGGACAAGTGAAAAGATGGTACGATTGCTCAGATGACAATATGGGGCATAGCAGGAATGGACGCAGTTGTCCTCAGTAGCCCCATCAACCTCAGCCTGGCTCCTCCTGATGTACACCAGGATAAGGAAGAGGAGAATGTGACCCAGGCCTTTTGAGTTGGCAAAAGGCCCCTCTACCATCTGTATGCCCCAGATTCCTCATCGGTGAAATGGGGGTGACACTTTAACATGGAACATTGTGTGGCACAGGGTATAGCGGTCTGTAAAGTGTTATTCCTCCTGCAAGGAGGTTTAACGGTAGTTCAAATTAGGAGCTTTAATTCGAACTACCTAGTCCGTGCTGTGTGTAGCCGCGGGCAGGTAGTTCGAACTACAGGCATTTAAAAATGGCGCCTGCCTGGGAACATGCAAATGAAGCCCGGGATATTTAAATCCCGGGCTTCATTTGCAAGTTCGAATGCCTACATTAGCCACCCTAATTCGAACTAGGGTGGCAGTGCAGACATACCCGGACTCTCAGGTTCTTTGCCTCCCCTCCTAGGGTTGCCAGATGGTTTCCCAAAAAATACTGAACCAAAACAAAACAAACAAACAAACAAAAAAACACACTGAGCTGGGCCCCGGGAAAAACAGAAAATACCGAACATTTTAGATGTCTGGTATTTTCTGAATTTTTTTACCAGACACGAGGCAAAAATACTGGGCTGTCCGGACACCTGGCAACCTTATGAGGGCTAGCTCAGTGGTTTGAGCATTGGCCTGTTAAACCCAGGGTGGTGAGCTCAATCCTTGAGGAGGCCATTTAGGGATTTGGGGCAAAAATCTGTCAGGGATGGTACTGGGTCCTGCTGTGAAGGCAGGGGGCTGGACTCGATGACCTTTCGAGGTCCCTTCCAGTTCTAGGACATAGGCAATCTCCATTCATCTCATATCTCCCCATTCCATGTTACCTGAGGGTGGAGCTGGTAGTGCAACGGCAGAAGGAGTTGCCAGAGGGGGGTCTGCTGCTTTCCTTGCTCTGCCCCTCCCAGTGGGAGGAAGAATAGAGACTCCTGCCCTTCTGAGGGCTGCGTCTGTACTGCAGCAGCTCTGCGGGGTGAGGTGGAGCTGGAGGTTCTGATCCTTTCCCTGCTGGGAGGGGCAGCAGCAGAACGCCTAGCGCTCCTAGTCCCCTCTCCCAGCCCTGTTCTCCTGTGGGCTGGGAGAGGCAGTTCTGTGGAGGGGCTTGGAGTGGTGTGGCAGAGCTGGATTATCCAACAGGTACAGTGCCTAGGGCCTACCAAAAAATTCACAATTGATTTGAAAATAAGAAAACTGCTCAATCAAACCTAATAATAATTTGCTGTCTTTAGTCAACAAACAACATGCAGGTATAGCATATAGCATATAATTAACTATTGATAGCATATAATTAACTATTGATAGGGCATTTCTCCCTTATATTTATACATAATTTAATTTAAAGGCCTATGATGATGAGAGTGCTTGAGGCCTACCAAGTTCTTAATCTGACCCTGTGGTGTCTTCCCAATACCCCATGCTGGCTACAAATAGCTGGTATGGCATACTGGCCCATTGCTGGCCATGTTCTTGCTGGTATGGTGTACCGGGCCCTCCTGGCTTTCTCATCTCTGCTTAATGGCACATTGTCCCAATACAGTGGTTGTTCATGCCCAGATATAGGCCCAAATTCCTGGCAATTCCTGGCAACGATGGTTTGTTAAAATGAGTGGTATGAAAGGAATTAGGTTTCTGTTTTTGAAGGTTTGTTAATCTTATTTTGGGGCTTTATCTCCAGCAATTCTTGAGTTTTTTAAATTAAATTAATGGCGATTGCCTATCTCCTAGAACTGGAAGGTTTTATGTCACCTTTGCCTGGCTTGTCCTTGTCTTCCCCTTCATGAATGCACATTGACGCCATACCATTCCGTTTGGTTGTGGACGTGGTCTTTCTGTTTCTGGCCAAAGAGATTGGCCCAGTGTATTTCAGTCTGCCCAGAGGTCACTTGTGGTGTCTAGGGATCCATTCACCGATGACGGTTGTCCACCTAGTGTCTTGTCTGTGGGCTACATGACCCGCCCTTCTCCACTTTGCATCCTATATCACCTGCACTACTTTGGTGACTCTGTTTATCTGATCTCCTCATTCGGTATGTGATCCTGGAGTGATGTCTTACACTTTCACCCGCTGTGATTTGTTCTCCAGTTCTGCTGTGTCTATTGCCAATAAACAGTCATCAGCAAAGAGAAGATGCGTTGACTTTTCTCCTGAATTTTATGTGGATGATCAAAAATTGGTGTTTTTTGGGGTTTTCTCTTTAGGTAGTCTGGATGAGTAATTTTATATACCTTACTCATTACAGGCAGTCCCCGGGTTACGTACAAGATAGGGACTGTAGGTTTGTTCTTAAGTTGAAACTGTATGTAAGTCGGAACTGGTACATATTGTAGGGGAAACTCTGGCCAAACATTTCTCCAGAGCTCAGTTTTATTCTCCCACACCTCACTTCCCTCAGTCCTTTATTCTCAAGCTGAGGTGTCTGCTGAGAAAAGCTGCTCCGCGTCTCCCTGGTCTGCTGGGGGCGGCGCTAGCTTCGCGTCTCCCTGGTCTGCTGGGGGGAAGCAGCTAGTGCGGGGTTGCCTCACCCCGTTTGTAAGTAGGGATCTGATGTAAGTCGGATCCATGTAACCCGGGGACTGCCTGTACTGTCACATATACTGTAATGAGTAATCTCTTTGTAATGCTCCCTAGTGCGTCTTAATGGAGTCCTATTTCAAACAGCACTGCATCTATGTACATTGGGGAACCTTTAGTACACACCAGTAAGTCTACACAGACCTGTTAATGCATGATGCGTGAATGTACTTGAGAAATCACACCCCTGTAAAAATCCACATTACTGCTCCGCAGAGACAAGCCCTGATGTACAATTAGCTATTTCCAGTGTTTTTCTGGTATTTATTGGATAAATACCAATTTAATTTGTTTTTTGAGTCTGGAAGTGTCTATTTGTTAAAACTTAAAATCAGAAGCCCTCAATATGAATTAGCAGTAGGCATCCGAAGGCCTCGTCTACACAATTGCTGACTGGCATTCTAAGTTACACAACTTCAGCTCTGTGAATAATGTAGCTGAAATTGATGTACTTAGACCGACTTACTGCAGTGACTTTACTGCGGCAAGTGGACAGCTGATGCTCTCTTATCGATTGCCATTATTCTTCTCCATCTGAAGGATTACCAGAGTTGACAGGAGAACACTTGGCAATCAATTTATCATGTCTAGATATGCTAAATCGACCCCCACTGGGGCAATCACTGCCCATTGATCTAGCCGGTAGTGAAAACATACCCAAAGTGTCACTGTGCCTCCCCGGTTATCACGGTAATAAGGATACTGAGTTCTTCAGCTGGAGGCCACATTCAGGGTGGTTTCTGAAAACACCATGCCACAAAAAATGCAAATGGTTTGCCTTCAGCACAGATCTGAACACACTGCCCTAATTTAGACAAACGGTGTCTCATGTGGGATCCAGTTGCTAGCTCAAAATGCAGAGTTGGCATGAGCAGCTGATCCACCTCCTGAAAAGTCTTGCAAGTAACCCATTCCTACAAACAGGGAACCACCCTGCTTATCTTGGAAATAAATGAGGGGAGCCGTGAATAGCTGAGCTTGGCCCTGAGTGTGTTATTTCCTTTATCTTCTGGCTTGTCAGAAGAGCGGCTTTTAAGATTCCAGAAAGGTCTTAGGAAAGATACGGAGCCTGTTTCTTCCCTGTCTTGCTCTGGCACGAATCAGGAGTAATTCTGTCCCAGGCCCTGAAGTTAGAGCAGCGGGAAACCACCAGAAGTGGTGGAAGGATGACAGGCCTCGTATTTCCAAGTCAGAACCAAAGGCTGCTCTCTAATGGTATCGATCCACCAGGTAGCAATTCATGAAGTGCCTTTTTCTTGTGTGTACTTAGAAGTCCCGAGCCACAATGCACACACTACGGCTGGTCCCAGCCAAATCTGTTCAGGCTGCAAAGGTATCATCCAGAAGAGGGGTGAGGACTTTAACATCTACAGTTTCTTATTGTTCTGTCCTATCTGGGGGCTGCTCTAAAGAGCCCCAGCTAGCAACAGTGCCCAGGGGATTATTGATCAGCTGATAGCTAGATCACACAGTGCACTGGTCAGGCCTCTGACATACACCCAGGTTGCAGGGGAGGGTGATGCAGGCTTGTGCTTACTGGGGACACGCCAGGCAGCAGATGTGGGCCAGATGAAGGCCAGAGCAAGGGGCTAGGTGGCTCAGAGAATTAGCATAGGCCAATGGTTCAAATCTAACCTATAGTAGCAGTGATGGGACGCAGGCTCTGTCTCTGCTGGGAAGGTTTGGCGACAGAAGTGCTGTCGATGTGCAAAAGTAGGCAAAAGTGTCAAACTGGATTTTCTGCCTCCAACTGTCAACATTTCATGGCCACATGGCTAGCTCCCCTGTTGATAGATAGGCAAAGCAATGTGGGTAAGCAGGCCACAGTGCCATGTTGTGGGAGGGCAGAGGTGTTTGATCCCTGCACAGCTTGGGATTCTCTCTGAGTTCTCCTACTGCATTCTCAGTTGCTGGGAGCAGTATCACGAGTAGCTCTATGACAGTGGTTCTGAAACCTTTTAAGATTGAGGAACACCAAACAATAATTTTTTTAATGAGGAACACCGAGGATTTTTTGTTGAGAAAAAAAGGGGGGGGGGGGGAGAGAGGGAGTTACTGACCAAAAAAAAAAAAAAAAAAAAAATTTGGCTGCCCCTTTAAGGGCGGCCATTTTGAACTCTGTTGTTCTCTGTGGCACACCTCCAACTGCCTCATGGCACACCGGTGTACCCCAGAACACAGTTTAAGAAACACTGATCTATGAGCTCTGCATGCCCATGACAGCCTGGGGATGCCCTAGGAAATAAAATGCAGGTAAGTTGCAATTCCAGCAGTGTCACTTCACCACCTCGACGGCAGTGAGCAAGCAGAGAATAAACCACATTCCCCCCAGCACCAATCATTGACCTCACCTTTGGGATCAAAGATCGTGTTGGTGCAGCTGCCAAAAACCAGGGGAGTGCTCCCAGGTGGAATAGGAAGAGTCAGCAATTGAGGTCTGTCTGCTGGTCATTGCCCATGCCCATGCTGATAATGTCAATGATTCCTATTAACTCCCCTTTCAGAGCATCCAGACACCAGAGACCATAAAAACGGCCATACTGGGTCAGGTCAAAGGTCCATCCAGCCCTGTATCCTGTCTGCCAACAGTGGCCAGTGCCAAATGCCTTCAAGGAAATGAACAGAACAAGTAAACATCAAGTGATCCGTCCCACTGTCACCCATTCCCAGCTGCTGACACAGAGGTTGGGACACCATCACTGCCCATCCTGGCTAATAGCCACTGATGGACCCGTCCTCCATGAACTTATCTACTTCTTTTTTTTAACCCTGTTATAGTCTTGGCCTTCACAACATCCTCTGGCAAGGAGTTCCATAGGTTGACTGTGGAGGAAGAGGAAGGCACATGGCCACGCAGGTATGGTAGGTGGGTTAACAGCATCACAGCCACGTTGCTGGGAATGGAGGAGGCGGAGCATCACATGTTGGGCCAGCAGATCCATGTGGATGTCCCACGATCCATAGGGTTTGGCCAAGCATTTCATATGACTCTGCAACTAGCAGGCCACAACTCTGCCTCGTCCTCATTAGCAGAGCCTCTCTAGGTCCTATGTATTGTTTGAAGTCAGCTTTTTCCCATTCATAGGCTTGAAAAGCGATGGTGTGGCCTTTAGCATGTATATCAGTTGCATCAATCACTAGGAGATTTACCCAGCATTGCTCACATTCTTAATTCAAATACGTTTTATTGTTCATTTAAATCATTGTTCTTGGGATAAGGGGTTCAGTATGCAGGGTGCACTGGGGAGAGAGGACTATCCCAGCCCTCTATCACTGCAGCAACTTGAGACCAGGTGTGAAGTGTCTCTCTATGGCCACTGTAGCTGCAGCATAGCTGAAGAAAGTGTGCATGTCCTCCAGGTGGGAGACAGACACACACTCAGACACACAAACACCCAAACTCCTTGAAATATATAGTAGATAGCTGTCTCTTTCTCCATCCCTGCCTGCCCAATGGGGTTATAGCTGTCTCCGTCCCCATCGCTTGCCCCTTGCTGCCCCCTGTGGTCATTATACAGTATAACTGCCCCTCCTACCAGACCCCTTCTTTTCCATTTTATGAGAACCAATCAAATTCCAGGCACATCCCATTGTCCTGGCACAACCAACCCCCGACGTTGCTTTAAGTTTTAATAAGAGGAAGCTGTATACTGAATTTGGTGGTCCTAGCTCTTCCCATTTAGGAGGAGTTTTTTAACTGAGTCACAGATGGACAGACAGACAGATGGACATTTCTAAAATATATAGTAAGAAGACTGGTATTCTAGTAGAGGCCCAAAACTTAGTTCAAGGCCCTATTGTGCTAGGCACTGTACTTACACAGGATTAGAGTCAGTCCTTTCCTCAGAGAACTTGCAGATAAAGGCCAACAAGAGACTCAGAATGTGGAAGAGATGTGCGCTGAGTCACACAACAAGTTAGTACCAATACTGTGAATAGCACCTTAAAGTTAGGGTGTTGATGCCCTGTCCAGAACCCTCGCTAATAGACACACTGCCCTTCTGATAGTAATCTATGGCTGTGTCTAGACTGGCCAGATTTTCTGGAAAATCAGCTGCTTTTCTGGAAAAACTTGCCAACTGTCTACACTGGCCGCTTGAATTTCTGCAAAAGCACTGACTTCCTACTGTAAGAAATCAGTGCTTCTTGTGGAAATACTATGCTGCACCCATTCAGGCAAAAGTCCCTTTTGCGTAAAAGCTTTTGCACAAAAGGGCCAGTGTAGATAGCTCAGATTTGTTTTCCGCAAAAAAGCCCCGATCGCGAAAATGGCGATCGGGGCTTTTTTTGCGGAAAAGCACGTCTAGATTGGCACAGACGCTTTTCTGCAAAAAGTGCTTTTGCGGAAAAGCGTCTGTGCCAATCTAGACGCTCTGTTCCGAAAATGCTTTTAACAGAAAACTTTTCCGTTTAAAGCATTTCCGGAAAATCATGCCTATATGTTGCCCATACACTGACAAGGTGAAAAAGCTCTGCAAATATATAGACTTGGCCACAGAAGCACATAGCTCTCATCATGCACACAGAATGGAGTGAGCAAAGGTCTAATTTATGTTTGCTCCTGTCGGGAGGGTGAGCTTGACATTTCTATCTGCCAGAAGCAATGGATTGCAAAGCAGACCTGCAGCGAGAGTTTCTTTATGCTAAATCAACTAGCAAAAGAAATTAGTTTTGGGTTCCACCGAAAGGGGAGACTTAGTCATTCTAAATAGCCATCCTGAGGAAATCGTTTCAATTGATTCAGTTGCGGTGTCCGTATTTTAAGCCAGTAAACAAACAAAGCACAAACTCAGAGCCCAGGTGGTTGAAAAAGCTGACAGACCAAAAGCAGCCTTGCAAAAGTCACCCCATTTTCCAGGAGGGAAAGAATATGTTGTGACCCACACACAAAATGAGTTGCTTTGCTTGTCAGTGTGGTAGAAGAAGCCTGGGGAGGAGCGGAGATTTTGGATAATTTTTTGAGGCTGATCTAAAGTGTATCAGTCTGGGGCAGTTTCTGCACCTTTTTAGTCTTCAGTGGCGATACAAACATTTTGGTTGGGCGGATGTAAATTCTGTCAGTGCCCCCAATTTTATTATTATTATTATTATTTCAACTGTGGCCAAGCAAAAAGGGCTCAGCTCAGGGCTGCACTGTTCTGTGGCTCAGATTTTCCAATCTATGTAGGCACTTCACTCCTAATGAGTCCAGTGGGCCCATGTAAATCCATAGTAAGGAGGCATTTACATTGCAATGAAAAGGGCGAGTCGCAGCGTGAGAAGACGGACCTGCACTACCTTTAATCTTGACCTTTGATGCTAGTCTCTAAGGCCGGGGTTGTCAAAGTGTGATCTGCGACCATCTTGCAGGTGGCCACAGGCTTGGGGCTTGCCCCTCCCGCAGCGGGGAAGCTGCGCTGGTGCTCTGGTTCCACACTCCCCCCCTGAGGTTTTAGCACTAGGTTCCCACTGCAGAGTGGGGGGAGAGTGAGCCTCATGAGCCAGATCTGGCTTGTGGGGAAAGGAAACAACTCCAGGAGTTGCGTCTTTTCCTCCCCCTGGCTGGAGGAATGGCAGCGCAGGAAACTGCTCCTCTGGAGGCTTTCCCCACTGCTCCTATTGGCTGGAATGACAGCCAATGGGAGTAGCAAGGGGTGGAGCCTGGAAGTGGTGGGAGGTACAAAGCCAGGTAAGCACCTCCTCATCCCCTTCATGCCCAGACCCTACACCCCCATACTCGTCATGCACCCATCCCCTGCCAAGATCCCGCACACCCACTCCACTCCTGCACCCTCCTGCCCACAAAGAAATACCCCCCACCCCCAGCTTGCTCCTGCACCCAACCTCTCAGCCAGCCCTCCACCCCACTCCTGCACCCTCCCTCCCACAAAGACCTCACCCCACCTGCTCCTGCTCCTGCTCCTATTTTGTCATTGAGGGTGGTTGTCTGATGGTCCGCAGAAACGACTGTGTTGAGTGGGATGGGCCACGGGCCGAAGTCTTTGACAAACTCTGTTCTAAGATACCACTGGGCTGCTCGTTGTTTTTAAAGCTACAGACTAAGGGTATGTCTACACTACAATGTTAATTTGAACTAACAGCCGTTAGTTCAAATTAACTTTCATAGGCGCTACACAGGCAAACCGCTAGTTCAAACTTAATTCGAACTAGGGGAGCGCTTAATTCGAACTAGGTAAACCTCATTCTATGAGGACTAGCGCCTAGTTCGAATTAAGTAGTTCAAATTAAGGGCTGTGTAGCCACTTAATTCGAACTAGTGGGAGGCTAGCCCTTCCCAGGTTGCCCTGGTGGCCACTCTGTGCACAACCAGGGAAACTCTTCTGACCCCCTCCTGGCCCCGGACCCCTTAAAGGGGCACGGGCTGGCTACGGTGTTTGTGCCAGTTGCAAGCCTGCCAGCACCCAGCCAGCAGACCCTGCACCTGGCATGGGATGAGCCAGCCACCTGCTGCTACTCAGCCCTCCCCCTCTTCTCAGGCCTGCCCGGGGCCGCAAGAGGTGGGCGCCCACCTGGTCTAGTGCGGAGATCGTGGACCTCATCCAGGTTTGGGGGGAAGCCTCCAATGTCCATGACCTCCACACTAGCCACAGGAATGTGGCCGTCTATAGCAGCATGGCTGACAGCCTGGCTACCAGAGGCCACATGTGGATCCGGGAGCAGGTCTGCTGCAAAGTCAAGGACCTGCGGCAGTCCTACTCCAGGGCCTCCCAGCCAGGGGCTGACCCAGAGGCCTGCCCCCACTTTGAGGCCCTGGACCGCATCCTGGGGGCTCACGCTGTCCATGCCCCCCGGGTGGTGATTGACTCCTGGACATGGAGGAGGAGGAGGACGCTGAGAGCCAGGAGCCTGCAGGGAGCCTGCCCAGGACCCAGGACCCCCAAGGCACCCCACAGAGCACATCGGCTGTGTCGTCCGAGGCCGGGGAGGGCTCCACATGTGAGTGCCATCATGCTCCCCTTATGTGTATGGGGAGGGTGGGGGAAGAGGTAGCCCAGGGACCGTGCGCCTGGGCCTTGCCCAGCATGGAGCAGCAGCTGGGTGTCATGCAAGGGCCCAGGCCTGTTCCCCACATGCCGACCTCACCTTGCAGAGTGGGGCTGGGTTTCACCCACCGTGTCCCCAGGGAGAACTGACCACTGCTCTTGTTTCACCACAGCCGCAGCACCTGGGACTGCAGGGTGCACCATCCCACCTGCAACGGCCACCCGCACCTGGACCAGCAGGCGCACCAGGAACCTGGAGGACTACCAGCTGTGGCACCTGCGGCTACTGGAGCACCAGATCTACATCCAGGACCACTGGGTCCGGGAAGACCTGCGGCTGCGGGAGCGGAGCTTGGAGGTGCTAGAGGAGCAGAGCCGTGCCCTCAGAGGTCACCTCAAGACCTTGGTGCACAGGTTCCTGCCTCCTCCTGCTCTAGCCCCTGCATCCTCCCCAGCTCTCGCTCCTCCTCCCACCCCTGCTCCCCCTCCCGCTTACGCCGCACCCCCATCCCTCCTGCCCCACCCTCCACACCCACTCCCCACCCGACGCCCCCGCACCCACAGTGCTGCGAGACGGGAGAGCCAGCAGGATCCCCAACCCTGAGCTTTCCCTTCCCTTCCTCCCCTTCCATACCCTTCCAGCTCCCTCCTCCCAGGTTTCCCCCTCTCCTCTCTTCCACCCTCCCTCCTCCCTCCACCACCCCAGTTATGTAAAATAAAAAGAGATTTTTGTTGGCAAAACAGGTGTCTTTATTTGACATTAGGAAGGGGGGTTAGGGAGGGGAAAAGGGAAGGAGGAGAGGGTGGAAGAAGGCCCCAGTGGGGCATGCAGGGAGAGTTCAGTCCTCCTCCACCTGGAACCTCTCCCGCAGGGCTTCCCGGGTCCAGACGGCCCCCCCCGGGCCTCCTGGACGATGGCGGTGCGGGGCTGCACGTACTGGCCAACCATGCACTCAGCCTCAGCTATCTAGGCTGGCAGGAAAACCTCCCTCTTCCACTCACACAAATTGTGCAGCACACAACATGCTGCCATCACGGGAGGGATATTGTGTTCGGCGAGGTTGAGGCGGGTGAGGAGGCACCTAAATCTGGCTTTTAGGCATCTGAAGGCCCCCTCGACCATGATGTGGGCCCTGGTAAGCCTGGCATTGAAGGCCTGGCGGGAGGGGTTGGGATGCCCCGTGTATGGCTTCATCAGACAGGGCTGTAGGGGGTAGGCCGCATCCCCCACCAGGAACACGGGCATGTCCATGTCCTGACCCTGATGTGGTGGTCGGGGAAGAAGGTCCCAGCCTGTAGCCTCTGGCACACGGAGGAGTTCCGGAACACCCATGCCTTGCCGGACCAGCCCACATTAATGTCCATGAACTGGCCCTGGTGGTCTCACATGACCTGCAGGTGGACGGAGAAGTACCCCTTGCGTTTGATGTACTGGGAGGCCTGGTGTTCCGGGGCACGGATGGGGATGTGCATCCTGTCAATGGCCCCTCCGCAGTTGGGGAAGCCAAGGGCGCCGAACCCCTGGATGACGGCGTCTGGGTCGGCGAGGAGGACCACCCTGTGGAGCAGCACCCGGTTGATGGCCTTGACTATCTGCAGAGAGACACAGCAAACCGCGAATCACTGGGGTGCCCGGGTGGCTTGGAGTTTTCATTCCCTGGCACTGCCCCGCATCCCACTCCCAGAAGCAACGCCCACGGGTGGCGTGTAGCACGGCCAGGACAGACCGAACCCTCCGCTGCGGGGCACTTTCGCCTCCTCCCCCCCCTGTTTTCCCTAGGGCGACCCATCCCTTCCTTGCAGCCCCTCTCCCCCCCCGGCCCAGTGACCGGTGGGTGCCGTACCTGCATGAGCACTGCCCCGACGGTGGATTTCCCCACGCCGAACTGGTTCCCGACAGATCCTTAGCTGTCCGGCATGGAGAGCTTCCACAGGGCAATGGCCATACTCTTCTGGAGGGGGATGGCGGGCCTCATGCGAGTGTCCTGTCGCCGCAGAGCAGGGGCGAGCCACTCACAGAGCTCCAGGAAGGTGTCCTTCTTCATCCTGAAGTTCTGGGTCCACTGTCTGTCTCCCCAGTGCTCCAGGACGATGTGGTCCCACCAGTCGCTGCTGGTGTCCAGACGCCAGATGCAGCGGGGTACGCTGGCATCCGGGCGCTGCTGCGGCTCCTCCACGACCCCCAGGGAGGCCAGGTGGAGAGGTAGGGGGCTGATGTGCACCAGGTGGTGCAAGGCAGCCTCCAGCCATTGCTGGCAGGCTTGCAGCGGCAAGTTCAAAAACTGGAGCAGCATGCCCAGGGTGAGCTCTGGCTCCATGTTTCCAACTGCGGTGGCGTCCCCAATGGGAAGCACCGACACAGGCAGGCGGAAAGGAAAACGCTTTGCTGTCCCTCGGCGAGGTAGGCAAGCAAGCGGAAAAGCTGCGAACCAGCTCTCCAGGGGGGTCCCTTTAAGCATTAGCCTCAGACAGCAGCCACACAAAGCAACTACTGACCTGATGCCCAACCGGAACCAGTTTCAGCTGCCCTTAAATGTGACCCAGCGTCCAATCAGTGTGGTCGCGCTAGTTCGAATTAGCAAAACGCTAGTTCGAATTAGTTTTTAAGTCTAGATGCGCTAATTTGAATTAGCTTAGTTCGAATTAACTAATTCAAATTAAGTTAGTTCGAATTAGTGCTGTAGTGTAGACATAACCTAACATGGCTATGCCCTGAGACTTTTTACCTTTAATCTACAGGTTGCACCTCTGTAAACTGGAACTCTCTGGTCTGGCAACATCCGTGGTCTGGAAGTAGCACAGATGTTCCAGGATCAGAGAGTCCCAGTCAGCTGCAGGGGAGGGAGTGTCAGGAGCCCCATGCTATGCAGAGGGTGTGTGTGACAGGTGACCCAGTTGGGCTGTGGGGAGGGTGCAAGAGCTGGGAAGCACAGGATGTGGCATGGCTGGGCTGTGGTGGGGGTAAGAGGGGGGGCAGGAAGGGCCAGGAGTCAGCTCATGGCTCAGCTGGGCTGCAGGAGGAGCTGGGAAGCCTGGTGGGAGGGCAGGATGGGGGAGGGAGGGCCAGCAGTGGGCAGGGGAGGGGTGGGGGAGAGTTCGGAAATGACCTCCCTTAGTCCTGAGAATTCCCTTATCTGGGACCAGTCAGATCAGGGTGCTCCAACCTGTCGTTAGTATGGCTAAAATTGCAGCAAAGATGAGGCAGCTCCGCCCTGTTACAGGGCAGCGCCGTGTGTACATACCCAGAGTGCCAAGTATGTCATATGCCACCTTCAGTGACATTTTTAGCCATGCTAGCTGGAGTAAAGCTAGTGGTACGCCTGCCTGAGCTGCCTCCATTTGCCGCGCACATACCCTGTGACACTGGTCCTGTCTTGAAGCGCTTACCCAGCAGTGGGCAACCCGCTGCCCGGGGGGCTGCATGCGGCCCATCGCGGTTCCAGGTGCGGCATGAGACACATTTTATGTACCGTTGCCCACGTGCAGGGTTCTCAGATTCTTCTAGTTTCCATCTGCACAGTTATTTTTTCCTACTGGGATTACTGAAGCGGCACACACAGAAAGCCAGGCCATGTGAAGTGAGTGGCGTGCTGATCGCATACCACATCCAACCAAAGCCCTGCTACGGGTCAGTCGGCACCCCAGCACATTGTAGGTAGGGAAGTGCCATTAGGAAAACTACCCTATCCCGGGAGACCGTCTTAGTTATGACAGTCTTGGGGCCCACTGAGATGGAGGGCTACTCGTGTGGCTCGCTCCCTAGTCTAGGCTGCCCATCTCTGGCTTATAGTCTACGGCTACATCTACACTACAAGGTTTTTGTGCAAAAACCTGGGGACCGTCCACACCTCAAATGAGCTCTTGTGCAATTAAATGGGCAGTTAATCGGCAGAACAGAGAGCTATTTCCACCGCAGGTGAACCTCCTTTTCTGAGGCATAACTGCTTTTAGCACTACAGCTCTTGCGCAAAAAGGCCAGTGTGGACGCTCCAGAGGGGTTTCTTGCACAGGAAACCCCTATGGGAAAAAGCACAGGTGCTCTGCTGGCCATTCTGTGAATGGCCATTAGAGCTTTCTTCTGCAAGAGCGTCCAGCAGTGTAGATGTGGCCTGCATAGATATAGAGTGGGAGAGGAAAAGCCTTGTGAAAACTCATGCATTAGGACCAGTGATAGAGCAGGTTGAAGATCCCATAGCTCTGCATGCCCAGGACTTTGCCGTACCCACTGGCCCACCCATCCAGGAAATCAGCCTCTTTGCAAAGACAACTCTCATTAGCCTGTGACTAGCACCGTTGCTGGAGTGTCCCAAATTGTAGCAATTTGCCTAAAGAGTCAGAGTACAACGTTGGCTCTGTGGTTTGGAAACCGGGCTTTGACGCCTTAAAAAACGTGACCCATTGTCTCCAACATAACATGTCACTGAAATCTATTACTTGAGTCATTTTTCATTATATTAGTAATGGGCCAACCCAGAGTATCACAGCTGAACCCCCCTTCCCCCCCAAAATGCGTGGATGGTTTTACCTTGGAAATGTATTTGACGGCGCTCTGTACTATCGTTGGGAGCTGGAGATGTATGCTGGGTCCCCTAATAAATTCTTGCCTAGATGCAGAAAAGAGGCATTTTCCCATCAAATGGCATAATGAATTGCATGCACATAATCAAGTGTACGGGCGTTGAACAAGTCTATGCTGAAGAACTGGAAATTAAAGTTTTGACAAGATGCCTGCTATTGATTATGCAACCCTTCAGGGCTGTCTATTTGCATAAATAATCTTCCTCTGTTAAGAGTAAAGGAAGCGGGACTCAGACAGCACTAGGCTGTGTCATTACTGAATGTATTTCATTTCCACCTTTTTTCTTCGCTAGAAGTCTGTCATTGGCAGTTCAATTGTTTGCATGCGATTGGCAAAAGCCCAAAGCGACAATCACTGTTTGTGTGCAGTCTGTGTTGGCAAAAGCTGTCGGAGGCAGGGCTGGGGGATTGATTACATGTGGGTATTTGTGTGACACACTTACTTTCCATGGTTTCTTTTTTATTCTGTTTAGGCCACTCGGTTTCACAGGGTGGCTGAGATTTCAACTTCCTTTGCCAAGTGTTGCTGGGTATAGTGTGACCTTGTCCTCTCATTCCTACACCCCCTTTTCCTTAGATAATGGTTAGGGCCCTACCAAATCCGCAGTCCATTTTCATCAATTTCACGGTCAGTGCGTTTAAAAAACCGTGACTTTCATGGTTTCAGATGTTTAAATCTTAAATTTCACAGTGTTGTCACAAACCATGAATATGTACTTAAAATGGAAAATATATAAACAGAGAAATCCCTTAAGACTCCGTGTTTCTCAAACTGGAGTCCTGACCAAAAAGAGGGGTTCATATCCCCCCTCAGTCTCCTTTTTTCTATACTGAAAAGTCTCAGTCGTTTTAACCTCTCTTCATAAATAGGAAAGAACAATTAGTTGCACACATCCAAAATGAGAACCACCTAAGAAGGGCTACATCTATACGGCTTCCTTCTTGCGCAAAGCCTATGCAAATGAGATGCAGATTAGCATATTGCCACACTTCATTTGCATAATTAATTAGGGACCGTTTTGGCGCAAGAGGCTTTTGCGCAAAAAGGAGCTGTGTAGACGGCTCCTTTTTGCGCAAAAACCCCTCTTGTGCAAGAGCCATTCTTCCTCATTTTTCCCATTTAGAAAAGAGGAGATTGAGAAGGAACATGATGACTGTTTTCAAACACCTAAAAGGTTGTTACAAGGAAAAGGGAGGAAAATTGTTCTCCTTGATCTATGATGATAGGGCAAGTAGCAATGGGCTTAAATTGTAGCAAAGGGTGGTTAAGCACACCCGCAGCCCAAATAAGGAATAAGTTGGCTAGAGAGGTGGTGGAATCTCCATCATTGGAGATATTTAAGAGCAGGTTAGACAAACACCTGTCAGGGGTGGTCTAGATGTTGCATGGTCCTGCCATGAGGGCAGGGGGCTGGACTTGACTTCTCGAGGTCCCTTCCATTTCTATAATTCTGTTCTATGTTTTCATTCTCTCAGGCCTTTGGTGACCAAGGAAACACTCAGGACGGAATCAACCCCTCATTGAACTCCAGTGCCGTAAATGGAACTATATCAAGGGTAAATTGTTCCCCAGCTGTCACCGGCTGGAGCTTTTTAGAGCCTAATTCTGAAGGCCTCATTCACGCTGAGTGGTACTCAGCATAAGTCTTCACTGCAGAGTTAGCCTGGGTGATCAGCACCCGGATGAGCATCGCCCAGGTGTGAGCAACCTCACAGCAAACCCATCTTTGTGTCCTCACAGGGTCTGTGAACCTGAGATCACGTCCCATTGATTGAGGGTGGCCAGGTGTCCGGTTTTCAACTGGAATGCCTGGTCAAAAAAGGATCCTGGCAGTGCCACTGACTGGGACCTTAAAAGTCCAGTCATAGCCCAGTGGAGCTAAGGTAGATACCTTACCTGCCCTGACTCCGCGTGGCTTCTGGGAAGCAACAGGTAGGTCTCTGCCGCTCCTAGGCATATAGGGCTTCAGTGACACTCAATGTGCTGCCCCCTCCACACACTCTGATTCCATAGCTCCCATTGGCTGGGAACTGCAACCAATGGGAGTTGCAGGGCTGGTGCCTGAGGGCACAGGAAGTGTGTGGAGCCTCCCTGGTCCCCCATATACCTAGAAGCCACAGGTATCTGCTGGCCATTTCCTGGGAGTTGCCTTAGGTAAGCACTGCTGGACCCCACACTCCCTCCTTTGCTCCCAACCCCTTTCCGCAGCCCAAATCCGTCAGCCCCAGCCCCACCCCAGAATCTGCACCCTTAACTGGAGCCCTCTGCTCCCTGCACTCCAACGTCCTGGAGAAAGGGGGGAGCTGGGGCCTGGAGAAAGGGGTGGAGCAAGGGTGAAGTCTCAGGGAAGGAGCAGGACGGGACCAGGAAAGGTGTTCAGTTTTGTGCCACTAGAAAGTCGGCAACCCTACTCAGATCTTTGCGCTGCCGTAAGCAGAGCTGCTTGGTGATTCTTGCACAGTGAACTGTGGGAGAACTTTGTCCTTCTGGGCACAGTTGTGGGAAGGCAGTGGAGGACTGTCAACACTTCAGTGATATAACTGGCATCCTCACAGAAAAGCGGTCAGGTTACCAACCTGAGGGAAACCTCTGTCCAAGCCCTAACCTGCTGCAGCTTTGCTAGTCTGGCATCAAGTACACCTCAGATAAGGGGGTTTTGTGTGAGGCTGGGAAAGAGGTTGAGGCCACATCTGGGTAAATGAACTCTGTGGACTGATCCTCACTTATGCAAACAGTCCCTTGGACTTCCAATAACTTCCGTGGGACTCCTGTCAATTAGGATCAGACAGGCAAGCCCTTAGGATGGGATTTTCATAGGAGCCCAGGAAAATTGTGTCCCACTTCCATTGTATTTAAGTAGGTGTCCTAACTCATTTGGGATCCCGTGAGAATCCAAAGTGATCCCAATTTGCTTGGAGCTCAGGGAGAGATGGGGGGGTGTTTCCATGCGCTGCAGCCATCTTGGGATCATGCCCTGCATTCCCCATAGGCAAATGTTACCAGTCAGATGCTTATGAGGACTGAGAGAGCCAACCAAATGAGTCTCTGTGGCAGACACTCGCACTCACTCTTTGTCCATTTTGTTCAGAGCCCAACTGGGACAAGCCACTTTGTCACTGAACCGGGACACCGGAGCTGAGCTGTGAAGCCTGTTTCGGGAGGGGTCCCTGCTTTGTGTTACCTCAGACTCTGTGGAACTGCCCTCAGCATCAAAAGAAAACCTCACCGGGTGCAGTTAACTGACACACTGGCTCTTCGAAGAACTGGAGAGATGGTCTGCTTCGTAAGGCATGTGGTTGGGAATCAGAAAATGTGGGTTGTATTGCGGCCGACTTGCCTGCGTGCCCTCCGGAAAAGCCACTCATGGTACCGCACGCAGAGAGCTCATCAAAAGGCAGATGGGGTGTACAAGTCCAGAATTATGGCCGAGGACAGATTGAATGAGTTTTGCTGATCTCTCCTCAGTCTCCGAGCATGCGATGCTTTTTCCTCGTGTCTCACGCCTCACAAGGACTGCACTCAGGTCGAGAGAGCCCACCTGCTCTACTCCTCTTAAGTACGGGCCCTTCAATCTTATCCTGCCAGGAAACAGGGGCTGCTGCAGCAGAATGTCATCATGAAATATGTTCTCGGTGGTGACCAGGCTCACTCCATTTCATGGGCCATATTCTTGGCTGGTGTCAAGGGGGAAAACTCTGTGGAAACCCAGGCGCTGAAGATGCGGCCCGGTGAAAAAGCAGGTCACTTCCTGTGATCTGTTTTCACCACTTGATATTGTATCCATTGCTACTTACATTGTCAGGCACAAGCCAAGTGTTTTATATACCCAGAGGAAGATGCAAACCCTGCTCTGATGAGCATGTAGCCTGAAAAGATCCTGATGGATGAAGGAAAAGGGACATGATAATGAACTGATAAGAAAAGACTTTGTTACGGCACCAAAATACAGTGGTGAATACCCCTGCAGCCTTAGAGGATCCCAATAAAATGGACAAGCCATATGAAGACGTGGACCAAGGTTTTCTAAATTAGAAGCCTGACGTTAGGCTCCTACATCCTTATTTAAATACACAGATAAATGGGCTGGTTTTCAATTGGTGCAGAGGATCCAATAGTCCCCCCACGCTCTCCTTGCCCAGTACTTTGAAAAAAAATCAAGGTACTTTTTCCTATATAGTTAGGAGTGATGCTCGGCCTAGAATTATGACTGACAGGAAAAATGAAGGGGCAATTTTTTAGGAACGTGGGCAATCCCAGACTCCTCTGCTGCTCTCACAAATGCCATTATTTAATTGCTAATTCCAGACCTTGCTGCCAGCCACATTACACATCAATAGAGGCCAGGAGGGGAAAAAGAAAACAGTATCCACCTACGTGAGGGGGGGATTTTAGATAGGGAGAATGACTCCCTCTGGAATTTGTCAGTCAGTTGATTTATCGCTCTGGTTATTATTTCTGCACATCCGGGTCTGCATTTTGTTAGACTTGTGCAATTGCCAGTGATTGTGGCTGCAGGAGCGGGCCTTTGTGAGCAAAAAGAGCCATTTCGGGCAACTGGCCATTTGAGTGCACAGTTAAGGCCATTGGATGGAGTTGCAAAAATGATGTACAAATTACGCACGCCCCTATTAACGCTAATCATGGAACCAGAGAACACTAGAACTGGAAGGGACTTCGAGAGGTCATCGAGTCCAGTCCCCTGCCTTCATGGCTGGACCCAGTACCATCTAGACCATCCCTGACAGATGTCTATCCAACCTGCTCTTAAATAGCTCCAGTGATGGAGCTTCCACAGCCCCTCTAAGCAATTTATTCCAGTGTTTGACTACACTGACAGGTAGGAAGTTTTTCCTAATGTCCAACCTAAGCCTCCCTTGCTGCAGTTTAAGCCCATTGCTTCTTGTCCTATCCTCAGAGGTCCAGAAGGACAGTTTTTCTCCCTTCTCCTTGTGACGCTCTTTTAGATACTTGATAAGTGCTGTCATGTCCCCTCTCAGTCTTCTTTCCAAACTAAACAAGCCCATTTCTTTCAGCCTTCCTTCATAGGTCATGTTCTTTAGACCGTTAATCATTCTTGTTGCTCTTCTCTAGACTTTCTCCAATTTCTCCACATCTTTCTTGAAATGCGGTGCCCAGAACTGGACACAATACTCTAATTGAGGCCTAATCAGCGCAGAGTAGAGCAGAAGAATGACTTCTCGTGTCTTGCTGACAACACTCCTGTTAATGCCTCCCAGAATCAGGTTTGCTTTTTTTGCAACCGCATCACACTGTTGTCTCATATTTAGCTTGTGGTCCACTCTGACCCCTAATGTTACCAGAACAGTGGCTTGCAGCACATGTGTGTATTTCTTTAAAATTGCACAACAGCAGCATTCACAAATGTGGGTTTTTGCAGGTGAAACATACCCAGCATGCCTGCCTTTGAAGATCTGATTTGTATCACTGCAAGGGCAAGGTACTCCTGGCTGGCTGAGCTGTTTTCACTAGAGGACTATGGTGTCAGCAAAGAAGAAGACAAAGTGGTTTTACACAATCTGTGTGACCACCCAGCCCTGTGGGAAGGCCAGGGACTGGCTTACTCCGTAATATAAGTTATAGTAGACTTAGGGCTGCTCTAAATTATGTCCAGCTGCCCCGGCCCCATGGAAATGAATCCACTAGGTTTTTCTTTTGTGACAGCAGGACAGGGCAGCTCGCACATGAGCTCACATCTGGCTCTAACTCATTAGCAGTACATATATATGTACCTCCCTGCACATGTACAGGGATCCCTTCACACACCACTGGCATAGCAGGGATGTAACACAGCTATTGCGGAACAGAACATAGCTGCTTTACCCAGCCGTACCAGACAGCAAG
This sequence comes from Pelodiscus sinensis, assembly GCF_049634645.1. Classification (NCBI taxonomy): domain Eukaryota; kingdom Metazoa; phylum Chordata; order Testudines; family Trionychidae; genus Pelodiscus; species Pelodiscus sinensis. Next base: position 250,880,155 of record NC_134712.1, on the reverse strand, counting down.
TGGAATAGCAAACTACCATCTGACCCTGAAGGGGAGGTGTTGGAGATGTGGCATGACTCGGTGTGGAACTTGCCCTGGACACCTGCGTTTAATACCACTAACAATTAGGAAAAATATTATGGGATCTTTCTAATGATAAGGGCTCAAGAGTCAGGACATTGTGGTTTTATTCGTCATCCAAAAGATACAAACACCCATTATAGTGTCCCAAGGTTAGACTCCCAGTGACATATAAAGGCACACTGACAATTATAACTTGGAGCATCACTTGTGCTGAAAAACCATGTCTTTCGTTAACATGGGGCGTGCCCCTAGCTGACAGTGACCATGCCCCTCCTGCAAGGTACAATTGCATCACCACCTGGGCATCTGTTGCCTTCATCCGTTGAGTTGCTGAATCAGTTGCTAATCAATGGAAAATGTCCCCTCTGCGCATTGAGAGAAATCAGTTCACAAAGAATATGGAGGCAATGCCTTTATGATGGTTTATTGCTTGGTTTCAGCAGTGGTAGCCATGGAAGAGGAAGGAGCCCCTTGGACACAAGGAGGTACTTCTGAGATGAACCAAATACAAAGGAAACGAGGAGGGCACATGCCATTGAGTGTTTACAGTACAGTACTGGAACGTAATAAATAACACTGGGTAAAAGGTCATAACACAAGGCAGCGTTTTGCTGGCACCAACTGAAATGGCTGAATCTCCCGGTCATGGGGCATATGAGGTGTCTTAATGTAGATGAATAGAAGTCCTTAGAGACATCACGGAGTCTCTGGTCACGGTCAGCATCACTTTCAGCTAGCATGCTTTACATTTAAAGACTATTTACAGGCCAGCTGAGCAGGGATGCTAAGAGTGTGCACAAGACGGGGAAAGGTCACATTATACCAGCTAATGAACAAGTTGAGTTTTGACGTGAACGTCATGCTTGGAAACTGGGGAGAGGCTCTCGAATCCCAAACACCTTTGAAAAGGTGTGTTTAGAATCCAGGTGGTGTCAAAAAGGTGCATTCTGTTTTATGAGCCCTTCCGAGCACCTTTGTGCACCTGTTGATAGTACAGAAATCTGGGCCTGGTTCTAAGGTGGTGGGACTCTGTTGTGCTACTTTTCAGTCAATTGGCACCTATTGAAGATGTAACCTGCAGAATCCATGTCACGGTTCCCCCAAGAGCTCATCTGAAGGGGTTTCTGGCCCCACTGCCTCTGTTTTGTTTATTTTGAGTGCTCTAATTCTGCCCTTTAGAGTCCTGTGTGATGCCGGGTATTTGAAATAACAAGACTTTGAAAAATAAGGGTCTTAAGTATATGAGGGAACTCACGGCTGGCTATTGCATGTGAATGAAGAGCCAGCTCTTTCATCTGGTAGGAAGTGGAAGAGACACTCTGTTGACCCTCGCCCATGGACCACGATCCAGTTCTGTGCTGTTTTCTAATGAAAACACTAACATGTTATGCCACTTTAATTTTAGCAGGTTGTCACAAGGCTGTGCATTAAATACTGTTTCTGGAGTGGTGAAAAGAGGTCGCTGAAGTTGGAAGGCGAGATGGGTAAAGCCATTCCTTCCAGGTCATTTTGGGTACGTCTAAACTACATGGCTCCGTCGACGGAGCCCTGTAGATTTGTTTGTTTGGCAAAGGGAAATGAAGCCGCGATTTAAATAATCGCGGCTTCATTTAAATTTACATGGCTGCCGCGCTGAGCCGACAAACAGCTGATCAGCTGTTTGTCGGCTCAGCGCGCTAGTCTGGACACTCCCCTGTCGAAATGAAAGCCTTTTATCGACATCCCCGGTAAACCTCATCCTGCAAGGCATAACAGGGATGTTGATAAAAGGCTTTCAGATCGGCGCGGAGCGTCCAGACTAGCACGCTGAGCCGACAAACAGCTGATCAGCTGTTTGTCGGCTCAGCGCGGCAGCCATGTAAATTTAAATGAAGCCGTGATTATTTAAATCGCGGCTTCATTTCCCTCTACCAATCTGTCTAATCTACATGCCTCCATCGATGGAGGCATGTAGTCTAGACACACCCTTTGAGATGTCTGGAGCAGAATATGGATCTGGGACTGGGATTCACTTCTTCTCTTGCCAGCTTCTAGTGTAACTGTGGAGTGACACCATGGACACCAGTGGAGTCACTCCAGATTTATACTAGTGTAAACGAGAACAAGAATTTAGTCCCTGGAGATTTGGAGCCTATTGTGGAGGGTAGATTAGACCCAAAGGCCTCAAGTAGGAGGTCTCAGGGTTCTGTCACACTCCTCCCAGGAAAAAAGCAGTGGAGAGGTTCTTCAAGCAGCCCACAACGATTGTGAGGAAGCTACCAATCAGAGGGGCTGCTGGAACAGCCCATCAGGGTCCAGCAGACCCATATAAAAGGAGGTGCAGAACAGAGCAGTAGTTAGTTGCTGCTTGGAGCTGGAGAAGAAAGGAGTGCATGCCTGGGAGGGAGAATAGCTGGATTATGGACAGCTAACAGGAAGGAAGCCCTGGGGCTCCATAGGGCCAAGAATATTTAAAGTCTGAGCCCAGGAAGGACCAAAGGGACAACATTAGAAGAGTACTGAGACAGGCCCTGGTGGACTGTACACCCCAGAAGGGGGTCTGTTTACAGGCAGTGGGGACAGGGATCAGGGAAGTGAGAAGTTCCTGGTGGACTCTTAAGACTGATCCCAAGAGAGTTTGCTAGCAGGGACTGGCTACTGGGATTGAATAAGGACTGAGTCTGGCTGGAGGGCTACAGGAAGATGATACTGTCTCCGTGTCCTTGAAAAAAAAACCTGAGAAGTACCACAAGGGCTCACCAGAACCAAAGAATGCAGATGCACCCAACCAGAGAGGATGCCACGAGAGGTGGGTACCCACTCTGCCACACCCATCTACAATGGAAAGGAAAATATAGACCTTTGCTTCCAAGCAGGGTTGAACGCCTGTCCATGAGAAGGGCCAGATTGCACTGTGAAGCAAGGAGCTCTGGATTTTACTCGGTCCAGAGAAAGCTTAGTACACCCATGATCACTGCTGAGAGTCCAGGGGGAGGGGAGGGAAGAGAGCAGAGCATCACGGCAGGCAAAAGTTCTTTATGCACACGTGGATTTTGTGGGAATAGCTCTACTCAGAAGCATTGAACAATGGTGCTACCGAAAAGCTGGGAATCGGAGTAGTGGGATGGAACATATTTTTAAAACTGTAGTTTTAAATCTGGGCTCAACCCTCTGGAAGTACAGAGAATAAATGTCACAGCTCAGAAGTGTTGCTTACGATACAAAAAGCACAGCCGAGAAGACACGCCAACAAACAGAGGGCCACGTGAACCAGCAGGAAAGCAAGAAAACGCTCCCAACAAAGAAGAGTGTTGCCGTTTCCAGGTTTGCAGAATATTCTTCAGGTCAAAGGGAAGAGGCTTTGTAAAACCTTGTTAGTTTTTGCCTCAGCTAGATACTCCCCCCCACAGCTTTATTCAGTGGTCTGTTGTTATACTACATAGAGTTTATTATGGAGAAGCATAGAAATGGAGAATGTGCCTCAAGAGGCCATCTAATCTAGTCTCCCTGTGATGGAGCAAGATCAAGTACATTGTCATCTTTCTCTTGCTCTTAATGCTTTTACAGAACCTCTTCTTATTGCCCTTTGTGTCCCTTGCTAGATGTAACTCATTTTTGTCTCGTTATCTTTCTGAGTTTGCTGAGCTATCATCATATAGTTATTTAAGGCAACTGGCAAGTTTTAAAGCTTGGTTACTATTTATAGAGGCCGACTACATAGATGCTCTACACATAGGCCTGCCACTGAAGTCAGCGGGTGCTTGTAGGAGCTGAAGAATCAGGTGTCTAGATGGTGGAAGGGCGGGTGGCAAAATAGCAGTAGTGACGATGAGATGTTGCCTCACTCAAACCATGTGGAAGGTCACCGCCGCCTTGAGGTGGAGGAAGGGAAAATCAGTTTTAGCCATCTTGTAAACACCTCACTTAGTAAAATGAGCTGCCGGATTTCACCTGTCTGCATGGATGTATCTCTCTTTGGACTTTCTAAGCCACCTCTCACCATAGGATTTGGGTACTGACGTAGCATTGTGGTGCTCGCCTCATCACTCCGACAGGCCTGCCATCTGGTAAAGTAAATGGAATGTTCAGACCTAACTCACGCAATCTGATTGGCTGCCCTACAAGGGGTTAATTCACTGGTAGCACCTTCACGAACAGGTATAAAATGCAGCTGCATCCATGCAAAAAACCCCACAAACTTTTGTATGTTTATACGTGTCTCGTTTTTGCCCCGTTTTCGTCTCACACCACATTGTTGTTCAGGGGCCTAAGGACCAGGTAAGGTTAATGATTGCACGTATTCCTTTATTATTTCTTCACACAAAGTTACCAAGCCCAGGACATGCCCATTTCTTCATTTGTTATTGCATGTGAGAGGGATATAGTCTAATGGTCATCCCTCAGGGTTGGGAGCCAAGAATACCTAGATTCTATTGACAGCAGTGACAATAAATGGCATTCGCTTAACCAGGAGTAGGATTTTGTTCAGTGTTTGCAAAGGGCTTTGTAGACTGCACATCTATTATGCGTCCTGTTTACAAGTGTTACTTGATAGGCACCAGCAGAGTTAATCCTGATTTACACTAAAGTAAATGAGATCAGAGTGGGACCCTCTGAGGGGTTATTATATTTAAGAACATTGGGTTGCATCCTAATCCTGTATTTGTGCAGGATAGTGCTGTTTGGACGGTACATCTGGGTTACTGTGAGGTGCCCGACTTTGGCTCCATTTTCTTGTTTATCAGATATGCCCTGTCTGAGTGACTGATGAAGGCAAAGCTGTCACAGAGGTGGTGCCAGGATATGAGCGTGACAAAGTGCAGGAGGTCAAAGCTTTTACTGGACCAATCTGTGTTGGTGAAAGAGACATGCTTTCGGGCTCTTCAGAGCTCATCGTCAGACTTGAAGTTGGTCACTCAAGGTCATCTATCCAAGGTCTCATGATGAATCAATGACTCAGCCCAAATTTTAGACCCTAAGCCAAAGCCCACTTCTGCCAACAAACATCGTTCCATTGGTTTTAATGGCCATTGGATCATGCCCTCCTTGTTCATATACTTGTACATAAGCACTGTATCTTATGTCCTCCTTTAAAGTGATGCAAACACTGCTGCTCTGACAGCTTTGCATTGCCTGCACCACAAATATTGCTATTTCTGTCAAAGGTGACACACAAAACAATAATTTCTTTTCAGAATTTTATCGTTAGACAGCCTATCGAGGACATGCTGTGTCAGGCCCAGAATCTAATAGTAATGCACTTGTAAATGGGATGTAGCCTGAGAAGGATTTGCTGTTGATTGGTCAATGTCACCGTGTACACACAAGCTGACGAAAATATTCCCACCAATTATCATCTAAAGGTACATATAGGCAAAGTAACAAAGATGCTACTTGAGAATTTGTTTCGAGCTTGATTTCAGGATATTTACTTTTTGGCATTTGCGATGTGATGGTGACAATTTGTGTTTTAATGGTTATAAAGCTTTAATATGTTGAAATCATTGTTTTCTTGACCGCCACTCTATTGTCTGGCCCCCTCGATAATCACACACAACTGTGAAAATGTAAACGAATAAAGTTGAAAAAGAAGACAAAGTTAACCATCAAAATGATTAAAAGAACAAGAAGTCCACCATGTCTAATTCTATGATGAAACCATTTTAAATATGACTTTTGGTGGCATTATATGGGTGGTACCGCATGTCTGATGCTGTTACCCACACACCTGCTGGGTGTGGGTCACTGTCCAATGTAATGGCACTTAGAGCACCTACAGTGAGAAAGAAGGAGTGTCCTCTACAGCCTTCACTCAGAGCCAGCTGGCTGTTAGCTCAAACAGACACGGCTCATGCACTAAGCTCCAGAGGTTCTCAGTTCAGTTCCACTTGGGCCGTGTCCAGACTCAGGGGTTTTTTCGGGAAAAGTAGCCTTTTCCCGAAAAAACTTCCCCTGCATCCAGACTCAAGCCGCGTTCTTTCGAAATTATTTCGAAAGAACGCGGCTTTTCTTTCGATGGCGGTAAACCTCGTTTCACGAGGAAGAAAGCCTTCTTTCGAAAGTTCCTCTTTCGAAAGAAGGCATTCTTCAATGTAAATAGGGCTTCTTCAAAAGAGAGCATCCAGACTCGCTGGGTGCTCTCTTTCGAAAAAGCGGATTGCTCTTTCGAAAGATCGCGTCTAGACTGCAGGCGGATCTTTCGAAAGAGGCTCTTTCGAAAGATGCTTTCGAAAGAGCTTCTTTCGAAAGAAGCCTGCAGTCTAGACATAGCCTTGATGCCCTTAGGATAACATTTGCAGAAATGTACGGTCACTGAGTACTGACTTCAAGTCATATCTTGTCAGTTTCCCTTGCAGAGCTCCCCTGCAATTAGTACTGGGAATCCTGTGTGCAGATCAGGGTCTGGCTATGGGCCTTTAGCTTCGATTCATAACAAACATCTTGTTTATGGCCTCTGCTCCGGGCAAGCCCATTCATGCTGCCCTCGTGATACTGGTAGTGCCAGCGAAGATCAGTTGCTGAGGTCGACACATTAGCTTACAGCGTTTTGCAGATAGAGAGCAGGATTAATTGTCTTCTTGCTTTGCCCTGGTACAACCCTATTACAACATAAAGAGTTGAAGGGCCTAGTCATGATGCTGGGGGCCCCAAGAAGGTAATACAATCTTGGGTCTGCAATAGGACACTTCTTCTCCAAACGGTCTCTGTGGTTACACCTATAGGTAAGTCTGTACTGGAGTCTGGGTGTGCTTGCAACAGGTGTGGCCACATGAGTTGGATGCAATTTGGCTAGCTCAGGTTGTGGTAGCAGTCAAGCCATAGCCGTGTGGACTTGAGGACACGCTAGCTGCCTAAATACTCAGGGACCTGGATGGGTTGTGCAGCCCAGATGGCTAGGGCTTCACTGCTACTGATACCCGCGCTTGCTCGGTACGTGCTGGTGCGCTGCAAAGCTTCCTTCCCGGTTGCATTTTCTGTGCTTTCCCCACAACCCATTGCCATCTGTGGAAGCGACCTGCATGGAATGAGTGCAGGGCGCATCCCGGAACTCCGTTCGAGGGGAAGTGATCAGAGCCTCATCTAAGGATAAGCTACTTCTAGCGCCTAAGATGGTGTAGCTATTGAGCTGTGCGGTCTATTCATTTCAAAGAGCGCTACCCATGTGCAGCATCGTAGGATCTGGTCTAAGAGATCTCTACCATCGACACCCATCCACAGTACTTTACACAAACATGTAGAATAGTGATAGAAATGTAGCCGTGTTAGTCTGGTGTAGCTGAAACAAAAAACAGGACTATGTAGCACTTTAAATACTAACAAGATGGTTTAAAAACCATCTTGTTAGTCTTTAAAGTGCTACATAGTCCTGTTTTTTGTTACACAAACATGGGCTTGGTTCAAATATCAGTCCCTATCTCCTGACTTTGCCTACCTTTCTTTTCTGCCCTCTGTGAATGTACAAGCATAGGAGGCTGAATTTGCCCTTGCTGATATCTTTCACCCTCTCTGAGCTGAACACTAGGGCTACATCTAGACTGGCATGATTTTCCAGAAATGCTTTTAATGGAAAAGTTTTCCGTTAAAAGCATTTTCAGAACAGAGCGTCTAGATTGGCACGGATGCTTTTCCGCAAAAGCACCTTTTGCGGAAAAGCACCAGTGCCAATCTAGAAGTGCTTTTCCGCAAAAAAGCTCCAATCGCCATTTTCACGATCGGGTCATTTTTGCGGAAAACAGATCTGAGCTGTCTGCACTGGCCCTTTTGCCCGAACGGGAACAGCATAGTATTTCCGCAAGAACACTGACAGTCTTACATGAGATCGTCAGTGCTTTTGCGGAAATTCAAGCGGTCAGTGTAGACAGCTGGCAAGTTTTTCTGGAAAAGTGGCTGATTATCCGGAAAAACTGGCCAGTCTAGACACAGATAAGAGGAATAAGGGATCTTTCAGAAAAGGCTTTATTTTCCGAAAGATCCGCGTCTAGACTGGCGCTTTTTTCCGGCAAACCTCTGTGCCGAAAAAAAGTGGCAGCCATTTTTATGCTAATGAAGCGGGGGAGATTTAAATCCCCACTTCATTAGCAATTGCGATATGTCTAATTTGCATCCCTTTTACGAAAAAGGGATGTAATCTAGACGTAGCCTAGGGGAACACAGAGGACAGGGAAATTCCATGCAATGATTAAGTGGTGCCCAGAATTACTCCCTTGAAGAAGTCCATGGGCCAAACCCAGCACAAGCAATAGCTGGCACAACTCCAGGGATTACTTTGTCCCAACATCGTGCCACCTAACTGAAGGCAGAATCCGGCCCAATGAGTTCAGGTTTACAATGGGAAGTGGAGGGATTGCCTGGCACAGAATTGCAATTGCTTCCAGACAAAGATGAATAATGGCATTCCCCTTTCGTAATAAAGCCCAGTGATGCAGCACCCCGTTCAGGACTTGAAGCTTTTTTTTTAAGTACAATTGGAGATCTCTTGTTCTCAGCCCCGTGGTAAACCAAACATGGAAAGACAATTACATCTTCCCCTCCACATGCACGCAGAGTTCTTATGACTCCGCTTGCCATCATTACTCTACCTACCTCGAACTAACAAGCTAGTGTAGCCATACCCTATTTCAGTCAATCATGTTACACTGATGTAAAAGCTGGGTGAATGAGATTGGAACAATAGACATTACAACAAAGATCACTGCAAATGGTTCTTTATGACGAGAGGGTTGGGCTGAGGAGAGGGTAGGAGGAAGCATCTTGTGCCAGATCTCTGGCAGAAGGTTTCTGGGTTCAACCTTGCACAGGTTGACTTTGGGTCAACTCTGAACTGAAGCTGAACCAACCATGGTAGATGTGGATGTCATAGGCAGACATAGAAAATCAAGGACTCCTCCCCCCCAAATACGCAGGTGTGCTCCCCATGACAGACCATCAACCATAGCACCCCCTACTGCTCAATTATAAATATGAAGGAGCCATCACTTGAATAAATCCTGCTACTCCTGACAGAGCCATTTGGCTCGATCAGCTACAGGCAAAATTGTAGCTGCTGCTCTGCCTCAGCCGTGCGGAAGGAGGAAGTCGGCACCGTCATTGCTGATGTTGCTCTGAGAAAGGAGCTAAGGGGAAGCAGAACATTTTTCCCATGCTACAGAGGGCAGGACAAAAGGCAGTGGGTTCAAATGGCAGCAAAGCAGCTTTAGATTAAATCTCAAGGGAAAAGATTGTCCTACCTGGTCTTTGTTCTAACTATAAGAACAGCAGCAAAATGGGACACATTGCCTAGGGACCTTGTGTAAGCTCCTTCACTGGAAGTTTTTAAGGAGAGGCTGGCGATCCATCTGTCTTGGATGCTTTAGACCAGTGGTCCCCAACCATTTGTGGTTGCCGGGTGCCGGGGGCATGGCCGTTCGCCCGCTGGGTGCCAGAGGGTGGGGACACTTGCGCGCCCGAGGGCGGGGGCGGGGCCCCCCCATAGCTGCATGCCCCCCCATAGCTGCATGCCCCCCCATAGCTGCATGCCTGGGGGTGGCCCCCCCAAGTGCCACGCGCCCGGGGCCGGCACCCCCTCCAAGCACTGTGTGCCCGGGGCCAGCACCCCCTCCACCCAAGCACCGCGCGCCCGGGGCAGGTGCCCCCTCCAAGCGTCACGCCCCCGGGGCTGGCGTTCCCCCCCAAGTGCCGTGCGCCCGGGGCCGGTGCCCCCCCCAAGCACTGCACGCCCGGGGCCGGCACTCCCCCCCAAGTGCCGCACGCCCGGGGCTGGCGCTCCCCTCCCCCCAAGCGCCGTGCGCCTGGGGCCAGGCCAGCCCTGAACACTTGGCAGGCACAGACAAATGCCCTCGCAGGCGCCATGTCGCCCGTGGGCACCGTGTTGGGGACCACTGGTTTAGACACAACAAATCCTACCTCTTGGCCAAGGGTTGGACTAGATGACCCTTGAGGTTCCTTCTAACCCTATGATTTCTATGATTCTCTAGGGGTATGTCTAGACTACACTGTTTTTTTTGAAAAAAAAGACCTTTTTTCGAAAAAACTTCACTTGCGTCCACACTGCAAGCGCATTCTTTCGAAATTAAATTGAAAGAATGTAGGGTTTTTTTCATCATTGGTAAACCTCAAATTATGAGAAAGAATGCCTTTTTTGAAAGAGCTCTTTCAAAAAAAGGCGTGTGTGGATGCAGAACAGGGACATTTTTCGAAAGAAGAGGCAGTCAAGAAAAGCACAGGTGCCCTGGTGGCCATTCTGTGAATAGCAATCAGGGCTTTCTTTCAAGAGTGTGTCCATGCAGTCTGGATGCTCTCTTTTGAAAAAGCAGATTGGTTTTTCGATCCGGTTTTGAGGTGTGGACACTGTCTTTCGAAAGAAGCTTGCAGTCTAGATGTACCCAGAGTGTAAGTAGAGGACTTTGGGTTTCCAGGGCTGTCGATCTGTCACTTTGGAGCAGCTTTAAATTCACCCCAAAAAATGTAAAGAGAAGGAAAATTCTCACGAGTGTTTTTGCGAGCTATGTACACACTTCAAATGGGGCTCATTCCCTGATATGTACACAGAAAGGTGGTTAAAAAGCAGGCAGCCGACATGGTATCACACTTATTGAAAATCAAATGATTTTCACTGAAACATCTTCATTGGTGGATAAAAGCCGACCGGAATAACTGAAGGAGGGATCGATTTGAGAGTGTCACTTTTCCCCCTTGACTATTTCAAAGTCCGGCAGCACCAGTTACTGGTGGACCTAAGTTGAGGCCAATTCTGCCAACTGCTATTAAGCTTCATTCTGGTTAGTGGTTCCTGACAGAGGGTCAGATTCAATCAAGCACTACACGAGTTCGAAATCTCCACTCCCCCACTGTGTGCATTATTCAGGTACCAATGTATTATAAACCAATCTCCTTCCTACAAATCCCCAAAAGACTCCTGCTATGCAAATATGCAAAGTCTTATAGCAAGCTTAATCACAGGGGGGTTTCTTTTGTGGGAAACACAGCCATGTTTGGCACTGATCCTTTGTTTTCATGCCCTAGACATGCAAGTTTATCATGTCCCATTTTTTAAAAAGACACTATAATGAGAATAGTGCAGAAAAGGGCATTTACATTTTAGCTCCTCAGCAAGCTACATTTCGGAGGCATTGTCGATGGAGGAGGTAACTCTGAAAGCTTTTTATTAACAAGGGCTATACAGATTGTCGGGGAGCTGCAGATTCCACTCCGATTCCGGAGCCGATGAGATGACTTTCTGGCCTTTCAGCTGATTCGTAGCAACGTGAAATGCATATGGAAGTGCACAGAGCTGCGCCCTGCTACATTTTCCCCCTCTGGTTTGTAGCCCCTTCTTGTCTCACTGCTGTCCTTTACAGGTCGGACTCTTGGCACGTTGAAAGCAATTTTTTCCCTCATTGGCTCATTTTGAAGTGCTTCGTGTCTATCCATTTCCGAGAGGTTGGCCCTGGGGAAGCCAATAATTATCCCCCACGCTCCCCCCATTCACGAGCCTTTCAGAATTTCCTAGGCCCTCTCAGGCAAGACGGAGTCATGCACACGTTTACTAGCCAGTTTGCATATGTTCCCCCGTCACCCAGGGATAAGCCTGTAGTTGAAGGTCTGGAAAGAAGAAAAAAATTCTCCGTGTCCTGACTTGTCTCTTCTTGTTCAGGAGCTCAGCAGCGTTTCCAGTTGCGTGTCCTTTGTTTGACCCATGGGGAGCGTCTTGTTTAAAAACAACTCTTCAGCTTCCAACAAAGTCCTGGGTCGTTTCTCTCTCTCTCTCTCTCTCTCTCCTGGGTTCGGTGCGTGAGCATTTCTCCCCCTCAGACCAGAGAGAAGTCTGCTTGGAAGCTAGAGCCCCTCTGAGTCTTAGGCGAGCTCTTGGTGAGCATGGAGATCTGCGTGCTGAAGTTGGTGCCGTTGCTTCCTACGGACGGGTGGTGATACTTCATGTCAGAGCCCAGGAACCTCTCCATGTGCCACCTACGCCACTTCCGCTTCAGCTCAGCTTGCACCTAAGCAGGGGTGGAGAAGCACGTTAGTGGATAGGACCCCTTCCTGCGGCTCAGGTTTCATTTTCTGAGCAGCAATGGGGAAGCTGCCTTCCTCAGGCGGCGTCTACACAGCACCCTTCCCTTGAAATAAGCTACGCCATTTGCACTGCACACATGGCGTCGCTTATTTCGAGGTAAATTCAAAATAGCTTATTTCGAAATTTGGCGCTGTCTACACAGTGCCACGTTTGGAAATAAAGCGCTATTTCTGACAGATCTCTTAACCCTTGCGGAACCCTTGAAGGATATTTCGAAATAACGGGCATGTTTAAAGATGTGGAATTGCAATTGCGGGATACTTCCGGTATCCCAAAATAGCCCTGCTGTCTAGACGTAGCCTTAAATGTCCTTAAATTCCTACTGGAAGCTGATAACTGGCTCTGAGTCTATGACTATGGTGGAAGTGTGAATGAGTCATGCCTTGAATGTGGGAAGTCAAGGATGGTGCCTTGGAGAAGGCAAACTGGCACTGAGTTGGATAAAGAGAACCACCCTCTCTTTTAAGGACCAAAAGGGACCCATTCACAAATGGCTCTGAACTATATCGGTGAGTAAGACCTTTATAGTTAAGTGGCCTGCAATGAAGAAACACACCAGGAAGGGACAGAGCCATCTTTGGGCTGGGTGGCTACTACAATGAAGAGCCTCTAATGACCTTAACTATAGAGCTTCAAGAACACATTTTTTCCCTGCATCCAGCCCCCAGGCCTGAAATTCCCCACCCCTGCCCTAGGGGGTGCAGTTTTCAACTATGGATTGAATTATAGGGGGCTTTCAGCACTCTCAGGCCAGAAATCATAGGATGAACTATAGAGGGATCCCCAAATGTCCCTGAGCTAATAGGGAGGGTGGGATATAAACTCTGCTCTCAGTTGTATAGCTGTCCCCATCTCTTCATTGCGCTCTTTACTGGCTTGATTGCTGCTCAAAGTAAAAGTTCTTACCAGCCCACATCTGTGCAGGGCTTTTATGAGATACATTTGGTGAGTTTCAGACCAGTTTCCAGAGGACACACGCTCCATGGTACAAAATTCACTGCACTCCCCAGCCTGGGGCTCATCCTGCTGCTTAGAAGTCAAGGGCAAAAGCCTGCTTGGCTTCAACAGGATCAGAGCCAGGCTTGGCAAAGAGGCCAAGTCCTGAGGGGGTTGAAGAGTGGCCACACCCTCACCCCCAACCGTGGTCACGCAGTGTCAGAATGGAGGCACATCGGGAGGTGGGAGGGAGGGGAACCCTCCGCTTGCTGCCTGTTCTGGATACGGCCTCAGAGAGCTGCAGTTCACATGCCAAGCCCGTATCTGCTGGCCACAGCTGGAAATGGCCTGGCTGGTTTGCTTCAACATGCAATTCTTTTGGAGCTTTGCCCCAGTGCGCTGATGCAAGGAAGGGAACCTTGCTCAGTCTGCCCATCTCCATCACTCACGTCACCCTGTGGCTCTTACCTCCCCATTGAGGAAACAGTACAGAACGGACACCCCAAAGCCCTGGGAGGAGGGAAGAGAGAACAAGCACTTAGAATCTAACCACCCGAACGGCAACATTTAAATTGGTCAGAACCTTGGACACTGGAAATTGCTAACAGTCCCCCCATTATAGATAGAGGCAGCTTGATTGTAGCTCCTTTACTAACATGCAGGACTGGACTCAGGCTGTGTCATGCCCAGGGGGTGACTTTGTGACTTTTTTGTGACAGTGACATTATATTCTTCTGAATCTTGGCTTTCTTTAAAAAAAAAAAGTCACTTTCTGGCCCTTACAATTGCGGAGATAACACTGCAAATGCGAACAGCTGGCAAACCGATTCAGGATGTATACCTGAGTCTGCAGGCAGCCTGGAATGAGAGCTCTGAACTGCCCCACCCATCACCATATGGAACTGCCACCAGGTGGATTTGAACCTGGGACCTCTGAAGCAGAGTATGGAGCCTCTACCCTCTGAGCTAAAAAAAGCCAGCTGGCTCCCAGCCCATGCTGTAGAGGTCTCTTGGTCTTAACTGCTGCTGTGGTCTAGGTACCACTTGCATTGCTCAGTAGCCACACTAAGGCTATGTCCACACTCATGGCTTCTTGCGTGAGTAATATGCAAATGAGGCTAAGAGTGGAATATCGCCGAGCATCATTTGCATACCTAATGAGCCACCATTTTTTTCAGAAGAGGCTCTTTCACAAGAAGAAGTGTCTACACTGCCCCTTCTTGCACAAGAAAAACCCTCTTGCGCAATGCCGTTATACCTATTACTTTTCAGGAAGAATGGCATTGCACAAGAGGGTTTTTCTTGTGCAAGAAGGGGCAGTGTAGATGCACCATCTTGTGCAAGAGTCTCTTCTGAAAAAAATGTTAGCTCATTAGGTCTGCAAATGAAGCTCAGTGATATTCCATGCTTAGCCTCATTTGCATATTACTCGCGCAAGAAGCTGCGAGTGTAGACATAGCCTAGGTGTGTGGGTTACACTAATTCAGCTGTGAAATGGTGAGTCGTGTGTCTGCATTGCTAGTGATTTCATGGTATAGTACGTGATAAAGCACGTAGGCAGTTCTGAAGGCAGTAGGCTGGGTGAAGCCAATTGCACACTGGGAGGAAGTCCATCAGTGAATGCCAATCTCTGTGCAGTACTGGGGACCTGCCTGGGGAGCAGAATGCTGAGGGCGGTTGAAGTGACATCCGTGTATGTAGGTGTCAAATAATGGAAATATCCCACAGCTTTTTTTCATCCCTATCTCACACCAGCCTCAGGCCTCAAAGGAAGGTTGTATCATTCTCCCCCTTTCACAGCTGGGAAGACTGAGGCACCGGCAGGGAAGTGTCGTGTCCAAAGTTGTACCACAGCAGAACAGTGACTGGTGCTTGGGGCTCCTGAATCCCAGGTTAGTGCCTTATCCACTAGGCCACACTGCCTCTCACCATCTCCTTCTGGATTAGCTCATGCAACAAGCCTCATTGCCATCAATTGAAATTCTGCCTCCCTTTGGAGCTAACAGAGTGCAGCCTGAGTGGTATCTGAATACAGACCAGAGGATTTAGCCAATAAAGCTATTGGAGTAATAAATAATAAATGCTACTAAAACATATTGGGATGCCAGGAGGGAAAGATGGTGTGAGAATGCACAACCGTAGCACCCCGTGCCTTCAGTGAAGTCCTAGGCAAAACCTCTACAGACTCCAGTGGGAGCAAGATTGGGCATCTACTGGTGAAGCCCTGTTCCTCCATTTCCTTATGAAGGCCCCCCCTATTCTGAGAGACTCCCCCCACTTTTTGGTGGCCTGGGACAAGGCCCCCGGGACGACCCACCTGGAAGGAGCCGAGCACAAGCTCAAAGACCAACTTTATTTCCATTTTGAAGTTGTCAGGGAAGAAGGCGAACATGATGTAGTGGACGCCAAAGAGCGGGATCAACAGCAGGGTGGATTTGGCCAGCCTCCTGTCAGAAAGAAAAATGTGCGCTGTGGCTTAAGAGCGAGGAGTCCCAGCTTTTTCCCCTCCCTCTCTGGGCCATGAAGCTAGAAGCGGTAGAATTCCATGGACGTCAGTCACCGTTCCCTAGAATACCACTTGCTGTCACCTCCAGTGACTAGGAAACTCCACCCCCTTCTGACAGGTGATGCTGTGGCCTCGGTTATACACACCTTTGTCACCATCTGGTTGGACTATGGCCACGGGATGAGAACATCTGCTTTAGAGAAACTCAAATGGCGCAGAAAACAACAGTGCTTCTTCTCAGCAGGATGCGCTAACACAAGCCACCAGACCTGGCCTCTGCTTCCTATACTGAGCCAAGTTCTCAGTCTCAGTCCTTCTTGTTAAGGCACTCAATGGCCTGAATCCAGGATATCCAAAAGATTGACTAATGCCCTGGGATAAATATAGTGGCAGACAATTCTGGCACAATGCAATTTCTAGGCTTTGTCTATACTGCAGGGTTTTTGCACAAGAAGCCTTTGGCAGAAGAGTTCTTGCACAAAAGCATCTTGAGCAAAAGCATGTCCAGACCTCAAAGTGCATTGCAAAAGCGATGTGCTTTTGTGCCAGAGAGCGTCCACATTGCATGGACACTCTTGCACAAGACAGTTCTGATGGCCATTCGCAGAATGGCCATCAGAGCACCTATGCTTTTGCTGATAGGGGTCTCTTGTGCAAAAACCCCTCAGGAGCATCCTCGCCAGCCTTTTTGTACAAGAACTGTAGTGCAAAAAGGAGTTATGCCTCGTAGGGAGAGGGAATAACTCTACTGGCAAAAGCCCTCAGTTCTGTCGATTTTCTTGCACAAAAACGTGCTTGAGGTGTGGACGCTCCACAAGTTTTTGTGCAAAAACCTTGTAGCATAGACATAGCCTAAGAATAAAACTCATGTGTGCAGGAGACAGAGCTTTCTCAGGGGCCGGGCCCACACTGTGGCATGAACTCCCCCTGGGGCTAAGGACCATTGGACCATCATAACCCTCACCACCTTCCACTGCAAGTACAAGGAACACTTTTTCCATCTGCCTTGTCTAGCGCACACACATAGCAGTGTGTGCATTAACCTCCCCCTACCCTACCACCACACTACACTGCACACACAATTCCCTGCTCCCAGCCCCCTGCGGGAGAGGAGGAAAAAAATGACCCTCACATGCCAGATATTAAAGTTGGTTGCTTGCATGAATGAAAGTGGTATAAGAACCTATGTAGAATAGTCTCAGAGGGGTAGCTGTGTTAGTCTAATTTTAAAAATAATGAGTGGTCCTGTGGCAGCTTTGAGCCTAACAGAAATGTACAGTATTATGAGCTTTTGTGGGTAAGACCCACTTCATCAGATGAGTTGAAGTGAAAATAACAGAAACCAAGATATATATTTATATTAGCAAAAGAAATACATGCCAATTGTAGGACTCATATTAACGAGGCTAATTAAGTGGGCTAGATGTATTCCATTCATAGCTTTTGATGTGAAAATGAAGATGTTAAAGGCGGGGGAAATTAGGTTTGTAATGTGTTAACCAGTTAATGTCTTTATTCAAGCCCAGGGTAATAGTGTCAAAGTTGTAGATGAATTTTAGTTCTGCACTCTCTCGCTGTAATTGAGTGGTGAAATTCCTTTGTAGGAAAATGGCTACTTTTACATCTATGACTGAATGACTAGCCAGGTTATGCAGAATAGAATGACAATGGAACTAATTTAGTGTGAAGTTAAAGAAAACACGGGGCTTTGTCCGCTGCAAAAGGCTCTTCCAGGAGGAGTCTCTTCCCGTTTTACAATCCATTGAAGTGCAGCTCCATGGCTGTGGCATTAATGAATGAGCCAGCAGCGCTCCTGGGCTTTGGGATTTGGACTCGGATGTGACTGGCAAGCATCAAAAGTCACTGTCAATGTGCCAACAAGTTATTTCTTCAATTAACAGTGCTGACTTGGGGGTGCGGGAGAGAGGAGGGTGAAATCCCAGAATCTGTTAGACTGAAACAAATCCTTATCTCAGATTTGGCAGGAAGAATTCACCAGTATGATGAGCAACTGGCCTCTTGGGTCATCTAGACCAAACCCCTGAAGTTGGCTGAAGCCGTCTGGATACTGACGGCCAAATCCTGCCATCAGCTTCACTTGCACAACTCCACTGACGTCCCTCAGGTTGCACTGATGTACCTGAGGGTCATATTTCGCGCTATGGGACAAATTCAGCCATGGTGTACGAAGGCACAAATCCAGCGACTTGGATGGGAAGGGCACCCACTTTTATCAACCCAA
Source organism: Pelodiscus sinensis (assembly GCF_049634645.1). Lineage (NCBI taxonomy): Eukaryota > Metazoa > Chordata > Testudines > Trionychidae > Pelodiscus > Pelodiscus sinensis. The sequence goes on along the minus strand of NC_134712.1, from coordinate 250,862,353 downwards.
ACTGTCCAAAAGGATACAGCTCAAGCATGGAATTTGAAACACCGTGTAGTTCAGTGCAAGAACATTTCAGGTATGAAGCCAAACTCATTCTTGCATGCTCAACAATGCAAGGTGGGAACTTTTGTCCTTTCAAGACACCAACGGAGGCTTTGGATATTTGCTCCATAGCCTCAGGAATCTTTTAGCCACCCCCCCCTCGCTGTAATTGAAGCTAGCTAATGGGGAATATACAAATGAAGCACCTGTTTTCTTCTCATGAAGCATCATCATGCAGTTCACTTGTTCATTGCTATTCCTAGGAGCGAGGCTCTTGACTCTTCTAAAAGATCAGTCTGACAGCAATACGCTTGATTATTTTAGCATTTCTCCCAATCCCCTACTCTCAGACACCTTTGATCGACTCAACTCATTTCTGATTGTGATAATCAAAGGGAGGCAGAGAGCATGGTTCTGGGGAAGCAAACAGCCTTGCCTGACAGGTCTCATCAATGCTGCATGGTTGAGGCAAAAACAATTCTGGGACTTACGAGTACTGGCTGGTTTCGTTGTGCCCGACATCTGGCGAGTGCAGCTTCTGGACGAGGATTTGGATAATGCAAATGAAGAGGATGAAGTTCACCTGATGGGGAGGAGAAGAGAGAGAGAGAGAGAAAAAAACAGGGTTAAACCAACCAGTTCGCTTTCTGCCATGAAAAGAGCTGGTTGTTAGAGGACATTCCTTTTGCCTCAAGGATCAGGCCATGGAATGAGCCGTTGTTAACAAGCTACAGGCAGAAAACCCCACTCTGTGTGCCCATGGTAAACCGAGACAGGATGGCAGCCATTTTGGACCTGACATCAGCCTGCTTGGGACTTTGTGTCATACATCTCAAGTATGATGATGTCAAGCCCATAGAGCACAGCTATGCACGACGTCCTGCTGCGCGGGGGGCCGGCGACGGGGCGGGATTAGAGCTTTCGGTTAGTTGAGCGACGGAGGTCACAGCCTGCGGTAGACGGCAGTACGGGGCTCTCTGCTGGGCACGTCACAGACTGGGAATGGGGCAGTGCACCAAAAACTAGATACATGGCACGGGATCAGAGAGAACTGAAAACAGGCTTCTGGTCTGCCTCGCGAGGTGTGCCTTCTCCATGTACATGTTGGTGAGCTAGGCAGCAAGGAATGAACATAAGAACAGTGATACTGGGTCGGACCAAAGGTCCATCTAGCCCAGTATATTGTCTTCTGACAGTGGCCAATGCCAGGTGCCCCCAGAGGGAATGAACAGAACCGGTAATCATCAATTGATCCCTCCCCTTTCACCCATTTCCAGCCTCTGACAAACAGAGGCTAGGAACACCATTCTTATTCATCCTGGCTAATAGCCATTGATGGACCTATTCTCCAGGGCTTTTCCTAGCTCTTTTTTGAACTCAGTTAAAGTCCTGGCCTTCACAACATCCTCTGGCAAGGAGTTCCACAGGTTGATTGTGCGCTGCATGAAGAGATATGTCTTTTTGTTTGTTTTAAACCTGCTACCTATGAACATCATGGGTAATACTGGTACACTGCCTTTGAATCCAGACTAGGTAAAAGTATAAAACTATTGGTGTCCCTGAGTTATCTTTATAATCCCAACTCTGATCTTCATCTGAGGATCACAAGACCATAAGAACAGCCATATTGGGTCGGACCAATGGTCCATCTAGCCCAGTCTTCTGACAGTGGCCAATACCAGATGCCCCAGAGGGAGGGAACACAAGAGGTAATTCTCACGTGATCCCTCCCCTGTCACCCATTTCCAGAGAAACAGAGGCTAGGGAACCATTCCTACCCATCCTGGATAATAACCATCGATAGATCTAACCTCCTTGAATCTATCTAGCTCTTTTTTGAATCCTGTTAAAGTCCTAGCCATCACCACATCCGCTGGCAAGGAGTTCCGTAAAGTGATCTGTAAAGGCAGACAGGGGAAATTGAGGTACAGGCAGGTGGGGATTCACCCAAAGTCACACAGTCATTGGCAGGACTAGAACTCAGGTTTCTCCAACTTCCACACCCGTGCCCTAACCACCAAACGCTGCTGCTTGGTGTAACTGAGACGTAGTAGATGATACATACCAGTGAAAACTTGAAACCCAGATGTGAATTTCAAGGGCACAAAATCTCCTTCCTTTTCCTTTACTATGATTGACCTCCCAAGTGATTCTTAAATTACAGATGGAAAGGCCAAAAGGAAGCATTGTGCTCATCTTGTCTGAGCCCTGCATAGCACAGGCTAGAGATTCCTAGATCTCACTCATCAACTTGTGCATGAGCCAGAGAACCTCTCTTTTAGGCCAGGTCTACATTACAGGGGAAGGTCAAATTAAGATACGCAACACAAACTATGTTAATTACATAGTTGGAGTCGACGTACCTTAATTTGAGTTTCTGCGTGTTCTCCACTTTGGGAGGTCAACAGGAGAAATGCTTCCCTCAACTTCCCTTACTCCTTGTGAGGAGGAGGAGTACTGGTACTGATGGGGGCACCCTCTGAGTTTGATTTAGCAGGACTTTATTAGACTCACTAAATGAAACTCTGATAGATCGACCCTGGCAGCGTTGATCTTCCACGTAGTGAAGATGTGGCTCGAGACAGTTATCCACTCTTAATTTAAATTATCTAAGGCATGGAGAATTTATCACAGCCCTTGGTCAATCTGTGCCAATGGTTAATTACCCTAATCTTATCTGTCGTACTTTGCTCATCATTGTCTCCGATCATGTTTCCTAGCTAGAAGAAAAGAGACTTGTCCCAGACACGCAGGCACTTAGATACGGGAGCGCATTCTAATCAGCTCCAGGACCATGCGAATTATAGCAACTGAACAGAAGACCTGAGCAGCTTCCCAAACATCTCTGCAGCATATAGCATTGACTGTGTCAAGCCCCGGGTGGCTGAGAGAATGAACAGGGAAGGCACCGTTAAATGCAAGTGGACAGGATTTAGTGATTATTTATTTGATGAGTGCAAAAAGAAGTAATAATTACTGGACAGGGTCTGTTTTGTGTTGAGAAAAAAGGTTTAAACTTGTTTTATTGAACAAAACAGTCAAAGTAGTAGTCCTTCCATTTCAGGAGAATAGAGTGTATTTCTCTCTAAAGGAGATTACACTGAAGCTATGTCTAGATTATGCGGTTTTTCCAGGAGGTATCCTGGAAAAACTCTGCCACATCCAGGGAATGTGCCTGCTCTTCCACTTGTTTTTGCAGAAGAGTAGATGCTCTCTTTTGGAAGACCTGTCTTCCTTTTTCCAGAAGGAAGAGGGCTCTTCCAAAAGAGGAGGTTTCTCTGAAATTTGGCCCAGAGTAGATGGGCCAAATTTTGGAAAAGACTCTTCTGACAAAACTATTGGAAAAAGGTACACAAATTGCAGAGCGCAATTTGTGTATCTTTTTCCAATAAAACCCTGTAGTCTAGACATAGGCTGGAAAAGAGAAAAACGGATCTACCAGTCGTTCTGAAAGACAAATATCATAGAATCACAGGATTGGAAGGGACCTCAGGTCATCGAGTCCAACCCCTTGTGAAAAGCAGGACTAATATCTTGACACACATCAGATAAGAATTAAATTTGAAATAATAACTCCTGAAACAACAAAATCAAAATAGCAAAATATACAAATTAGTCCGAGGCAGGCTCTGTTAGGCTATGTCTATACAGCAGCATTATTTCAGAATAACCGACGTTATTCCGAAATAACATAGTCTATGTCTACACACAAGCAGTTATTTTGACATAATGTTGAAATAATGTTGAGGCGGAGGACTTCTTACTTTGACTTCTGTAACCCTTATTGTATGAGGAGTAAGGGAAGTCAGGGGAAGAGTGCTCTGTCTTGAAATAACTACTGTGTAGACAGGGCCAAAAGTCAAAATAAGCTATTTTGACTTAAACTACACGATTAGTGTAACTCAAGTTGCGTAGCTTATTTTGAGTTTAACCCTGCTGTGTAAACATGCCCTTATTATGGATGTGCTACCTTGACATAAGGGAGCATTAGCGAGTAATAAATTCGAATAACTCTGGGGAGTAGTTATTTTGAAATAACAGCAACAGAATGTCCACACTACCACTATCTCAAAATAAGCATTGTTCCCTAATGAAAGCAGGAACTCAGATTTCACAATAACCCATCTGTTATTTCAAAATAACAGACTTGGTAGCGGGGACGCTTTGCTTATTATTTCAAAATAAGGGGAGTTATTTCAAAATAACTCCCTAGTGCTGACCAGGGCTTGCTGTTCTTTCCTTTTCCCTTTCCCTCCCATGTGTTTGCCTGGCATTTGAGGAATAAACTCAAAGCCATATTGAACTGAAGTTCATCAGCCTTCAACTTCCTGAAGGGGGGTTCCAAAGAGGATGGAGAGAGGCTGTTCTCAGTAGTGACAGATGACAGAATGAGGAGCAATGGTCTCAAGTTGCAGTGGGGGAGGTCTAGGTTGGATATTAGGAAAAACTCTTTCACCAGGAGGATGGGGAAGCACTGGGATGGGTTACCTAGGGAGATGGTGGAATCTCCATCCCTAGAGGTTTTTAAGTCCTGGCTTGACAAAGCCCTGGCTGGGATGATTTAGTTTGAGTTGGTCCTGCCTTGGGCAGGGGTTGGATTCGATGACCTACTAAGGTCTCTTCCAGCTCTAGGAGTCTATCAGACCCTTGCTCACAAATGTACCCATGTTCGTTGGAGACCCAAACAGAGACGTTATATGGAATTAACAAGGATGGAACAAGGATGGAACCAAGGATAGATTCTTTAGAAACATGGTGGGGCTCTACGGTCTCTTCTGGCTCTCACAAAAAGACCAAAAAGTCAGAGTCTCCCATTGCCTTCAGTGGCAATTAGATCAAGCCCCTTGAGAAATTAACCTACAAAACCTATAGCAGGTTTCCTATTAGACTCCAACGGATGATGCAAAACACTTACGGAAAAGTGATTTTTTAAAAATTAAAATCTTTAGGACATTTCCATCAGGGGAAGGCTTAAATATCTCAGGATGAGACTGAGCTGAAAGGCTCCTCCAGCTATCAGAGGTTTCCTCACCCACCACTGCAGTATCTGAGCTCTCTTCCATTCCTCCCAGATGCTGCCGGATGAAGTGTTAAGGGAGCTTGAGGACCGAAGTGCAACATGCCTCATGACACTTCCCAAGAGTCCTCAACTCTTACTGGAGTCTAGTTTACCCAAAGTCTCCTTTGGGAAGGCTGTCGCCCTCAGGCAGGGCTCAACACCTTGCAGGAACAGACTCATTTCTTAAAGTGTGGACTGGTTTTGCAAATGGGACTCTCCTAAAGACACATCTGTTCTTCTTGCATTAGTTCCAGTAGGAGACCGGAATTGCCAGACAGGATCCGGCTTGTGGTTCCACTAACCCAGTATCCTGGCTCTGAGAATGGCCAGCATCAGCTGTCCCAGGGGAACGTACAACAAGCCCTTCATTAGCCAGTTTCAGATAACCTGCTCCCCAAGAAACTTACTTTCTAACTCTCCCCCTCATTAGTTAGGTTGGCCCATGCCCTGAAGACAATGCTTGGCAATGCTGGTTTCTAGTGAGTCTCTCCAGCTATGTCTGACTATTGGCATATGCCGTTTACGGAACACACACCAGTGCATAACCTCGGCACTGAGCTTTCACTAACGAGGGCTTTTGCAGCCAGTGGAGGTGGCTGATACGTTACCGAAATAGAACCCACAACAGGAATTTTGATGATCCACCAAGACGGGGACTTGCGTATGTCCTCCCAACACCTGAAAATAAACAAAACCAACAACCAAATTGGTGCAAGCAGGCTGTTAGGCAGGTGAAAGCTCCAGATCTGGGCAACTACCAATATTTCAGCTGCAAAGCTTTCAGGACAGGGATTTCACAGAGCAAAGAACAGTAAAACCCTGCTGGGTGGAACGCTGGCCCAACTGAAGGTCATGACAAAACTCCCCCATTGGCTTTAGTGCAGGGGTGGGGCAAAAGGGCCTTTGCGGGTCGGATCCGGCCTGCCAAGGCACTGCTGCTCCCCCGCCCCCAGGCCAATTAACGTCTGCGGGTGGGGGCGTGCACAAAACTTACTCCCACTCTGCGAAGAGCACATGGCACTTCAAAGTGCCACGTGCTCCTCACAGGACGGGAGGAGGCTTCCTGTGCTCCACCGCCCCCAAGCCTTGATTGGCCTGTGGGTGGGGGAGCGTGTGAAGCCTCTTCCCACCCTGCCAAGGGCATGGATGCCTAGTGGGAAGGGGGGACAAAGGGGCTTCCCCACCCCCAGACCAATCATGGTCTGGGGGTGGGGTAGTCCAGAAGAATCCTGGCCCCGCCCCCTTCTGGTTTAGGCCCCACCCCTTCTGGATTGCCCGGGGCCACATCAAACATTTCTGAAGTGGCCCCTGGCCCAAAATTATTGCCAATCTCTGCTTCAGTGGGATGAAAGATTTCAACCCAGGTGTGGTGATATGGGTTGGCTTTAGTTGGTCAACATTTGGTTGGAAATGAGAAATGCCCCTTATAACATTTTAAATGGAATTAAGAACATTCATCAGAAACATTTTTTCATTTTTCCCCCTTGTGTGGAAGTGTTTGGTTTTGTTATTAACAGAGGGACACATTCATAATTTGTTCCTCTTTTTAACAGCTCTAATCATCTTAACCAACACGTTACTTCTTAACCAGAGACATAGAGAAGACATAGTACATTCTAAAGAGAACCAACTTTATCACAGTTTTTGCCCAGCCCTGCAGGACAGAAACACCAATAAAAATATTTATTTTATTACATGAGTGCATTTGTCGGTTCTTTTAGGGATGCTGACCCCCGATTCTATAAATGGGCACATCTGGCTATTAGGGGAACTCACTTAATTCTTGCAAAACGTATACCACTGTGAATAAAAGCTGTAACATCCCAAATTGGCTCATGAGACACTCAAATGATAGCTTCTGCTTTGCAGATAAACTCTAGCCAGCAAACCTCTCAAAGCTTAAGAGATTGTATAGCCAGAAAGCACCGTCATAATCATGCTTGTGGGTTATCTGCTATTGTGCCTAGGATGCAATGCTCTGTATTCTAAATCTGAATGGCTCCATCAGGCTCATGATGAACTGCTCTCAAAACCGCCCCTTAGAGAGTCTGACCATTCTTAGTAATTTTTGCAGCCTTCCGGTATAGTCTAGAATCCTGCAGTGAGAGACTGTGCAAATGACTGTCCTGAGATATCAATGGAGGAACACAATTAAGAGGAGCTCTCAGGGGAAGTTAGCAGGGATCCTGTGCATGTCACAGGTTCATCAAGCTCCCAGCAAGCTTGGAATGAGTTATGGTTTTGGGGAAACCCTGTGGTATTTCAGGGAAAACAGAGATTTAAAGAGACAGTGGTGGGTTATTTTTCAAAAATTAAGAATGGCCCTACTAAAGAGAGGTGTTTGGCACATACTGACCCGTGAATCTTTCTTTTCACACAGTTCAGGAGGCAACATGTTTGAAGGCCACAAAAGGCGAAAGGAAGAGACAGGTGGGCTGTGTCTACACTGGCCACTTATTCCGGAAAATCAGCCGCTTTTCCGGAATAACTTGCCAGCTGTCTACACTGGCCCCTTGAATTTCTGGAAGAGCATTGATGATCTAATGTAAAATCATCAGTGCTTTTCTGGAAAAACTATGCTGCTCCCGTTCGGGCAAAAGTCTTTTTCCGGAAAACTGTTCCAGAAAAGGGCCAGTGTAGACAGCCCAGTAGTGTTTTCCGCAAAAAAGCCCTGATTGCAAAAATGACGATCGGGGCTTTTTTGCGGAAAAGCGCGTCTAGATTGGCACGGACACTTTTCCGCAAAAAGTACTTTTCCGGAAAAGCATCCTGCCAATCTAGACGCGCTTTTTCCGAAAATACTTTTAACGGAAAACTTTTCCGGTATAAGTGTTTCTGGAAAATCATGCCAGTGTAGATGTAGCCGTGTGGTTTACATGACACACTTATCACAGCAGAACTACATCGCTTGGGGGTGAACAGGGGAGCTCACAGCCTGGCCAGGCCGATGGGCAAGATGGAGGAGCCCAGCTCCACACTCGTGGAAGGGGTGGGGCTTCAGGCAGAAGAGGTAGGGACAGGGCAGCCAGCCCTCAGCAAGCCGGCTCCCCACCCAGTCCTAAGAGCTGTCTGGAATACCCATGATTTGAAAGACGCGGGGCTCCTGGCCCTTTAGAATCGCCATGGGGCAATTGCTTCCTTCCCCACCTTCCTGGCAGGCCCCAGTGTGAAACATCCCCTGACCTAACCTCCCCCCCAAGTGTAGACAGCACTATGTTGGCGGGAGACCCACACATCTATTGCCTCGTGTGGAGATGGCTTAATGATGCTGATGGAAGAGTTCTCTCCCATCGGTACAGAGGAGCTCCTTTAAAGTGCTCCAGTACAGCCGTGCCCACACAGTGTTTGATGCATAGACTTGCCCCAAAAATAGGAATAAAGGAGAAGATAACACTCAGTGCTTCTTTTCCTCAAAGCGCGCTGGGACTAGCAACCAGTGAATGCTCATGATACCCATGTGAGCTCGGGATCGTTATTCCCAATTTACAAAATGAGAGAAACTGAGGCAGGGAGGCTCAGTGATTTGTTCAGCGATTGCAAGGAGAGTCAACGGCTGGCAGACTAGAGTAATGACTAGGTCCCAGTCCTGGGCTCAGGCATCTGGAAAAGGTGACGGAGCTGAAGGGTGCATCGTCACACAGTTGCTGAGACACTGAGACGCCCCCTCCCAATACGTGAATCGGAAAAGACAGAAGTGTCTCAGGATTGCCTGTACTGCGTGGCACTGTGCGCTAGAAGGGAGTGAATTGTGAAGTGCACCATTGAGTTGCATGCCCTCTGGCCCCTGGAGAACTTGCTGGTGCACACTAAACGTTCCCTAGTGCACATTAATGTCGTGCCATTTCAGAGAGCAATGGAAGGGGAAGGGAGTGGAAACTTCCACCTTGTTATCTACAATGTATCTGATCCAGATTTAAAGAAGATTAATATAAGCACTGACCATGGAGGATGAGGGTGGAGCACAGACTCAAAGAATCTGGCTGGAAACTGGTGAGAGACACACGTATGGCGTTCACAAATATAGTGTAATGCCCACAGGCGGAACGGAACTTGGGACCGCCAATCATGAGCTTCTACAGCTGGAACCTGCTCAGGCTGTAGAGCAGACTCATTCTTTCCCCCTGTGAGTGGTCTCAGTGCCACGAGTAAGTGTGGAGGTCACAATAACACTCAGTCCAGCAAGATGCCCCCCTCCCACTGAAACAGACAGCAAAGGAGCTCTGCAGTCTCACAAGACCCAGCCCCAAAATGGCATCTTTGGTCGGTTTTGACCTTCATTAACTCTCTGTGGAGTCCCAGAAAGCCCCCCATGGGAACAGAGCTGTGCTGGGAGCAGAGATCTTGTGGTGGCTGGGCTCTCCCAGGGCCTGTCACATCAGAGGGAAATGAGAAGACAGTCAGCGTTGTAATTTGCAGAGGGGAGGTGAGACTTGAGCCCTGCCTCAGCACAGCAGCAGTGATAACAACATTGTCACTTCTGACTTGCGATGTGAGGAGGCTAGAAGGCAGTTTTCAACCTTGATGGCAGAGTCTGATGATCAACAATAAACATGAACCCATCGAACTAAACTGTACACATACATCAAATGCAACTCCCGTTGGCTAACTATGGGTCCCAATGGGCACATCCTGGGGTGAATTCGTGTCTGGGATAACTGCACGGATCTCTATCAGCATCTCTGGTACGTCATGGCTGAATTTGGCCAAGACTTCCAAAGCAGCTGCCACCCAAGCATCTCAAAGTCCTTGAGATGCATTAATGAACGGGTCAAAACCTCACCAATCCCTTGCGAATTAGGTTACTATTATTACCTCTGTGCACAGATGAGGAAAGTGAATCAAAGGGGGAGCAAATGGCAGAACCCAGATTAGATCTCAGATGTTGGGGATCCCAGCCTTGGGCTTTAAGGCTGTGTCTACACAGCAAAGTTATTTCGGAATAACGGCCGTTATTCTGAAATAACTATGCACGGATCTACGCAGCAATTCCGTTATTTTGAAATTATTTCAAAATAATGGGAGGCTTATTCTGACTTCTGTCAACCTCATGCTCTGAAGAATAATGCCTCTTCCGAAATAGCTATTTCGAAATAAGGCGTGTGTAGACCCTCCACTTCTGCTATTTCAAAATAGCCCCTCACCAGGGCCATTTTAAGTTATTCCTCAAGGAGCTCTAAATTGAGCAAACACATCTACATGAGGGGAATTTGCCTCGGACTTAGTTTGAGGCTTCCCTGCAGTGTAGACGTGCTGTTTCGAAATAAGCTATTTTGAAATAACTATTCCGGAATAGCTTATTCCGAAATAACTGTGCCTTGTAGATGTAGCCTAAAAGCCATTCCTTTCATTCATTGGGTTTAAAAGTGAAAGTTATTTATAGCTTGTGAAGACAGGTTTTTTTAGACTAGTTATACCAGCATCTCCTCTCAGACAGGCAATTCTAAAGGAAAAGATTGATTTGCAAGGACTTTTTACAATTCATTTTTGCTGAGCAGAGTGTTAAGTTAGCTGCAGATTCATTTCCTTTTAAGGTATCTTAAAATCAAAGACATTAAGTTGACTTCTGAGACTTACCCGGTATCTTCATAGTAAACCCGGACGAGAGTCCACGCTGTGATGAATACCGATGGTGCACCTATCAGTAGAGGACAAGGTTAGTGGCACAGTGGCTACTTGTTTTCCCTGTTAAGACCCTTCCAGGCCTGTCCCCACAAGACGTCAATGCGAATCATGACAGTGTTTTGGGCAGGGAAGGACTGTTTTACAAACCAGAGTCCTGAGTCCTCACTAAAAAGAGCAGTTATGAACTCAGACTGTGGGGTTGGTTCATAGGCTGTCTGTTTTTTGCTGATTTCATTTCACTGTATAAACAGATGGTTTATTTGCTTCCTCAACTAAGGGTTACTTATGGTTTTAGTTTCTGAAGGGCTCCTGCATGTATGGGAGTAAGGAGGAAACACCTGGGCCATGTCTACACTACATGGAAGATTGATGCGGTCAGTCTTCTGGCATTTGATTTAGTGGGCCTAGTGAAGACCTGCTAAATTGAACTCAGAGAGCATCCCTGTCAGTACCAGTACTCCTGCTCCTCACAAGGAGTAAGGGAAGCCAATGGGCCCGTTTGCTCCTGTCGACCTCCTGCTGTGTGGACAGCGATTTAAGATACATTGACTCCAGCTATGTAATTAATGTAGCTGGAGTTGCGTATCTTAAGTCAACCTTCCACTCTAGTGGAGACCAGACCCTATAAAGGTGCCCAGTTCCTTTAAATTCTAAGTGTCTGAAAGCTGGGACAGAATACTTCTTTTTTAGATGAGGGGAGAAACCCTCAAATCAACTTATTTATTTATTTTAAACAGAAATCCCAGGTACCTTCATTGGAATCTGACCCTCACTGCCACTAATAACACCTGGCAGAAAGATGATACACAAATATTACCTTTCAGTCCTATCTGATCCCACATGCTAAGGGGCTACATCGCTGCCAGAAACCGCGTCAGGCCACCGTGAGTTCATTTTCCCTACCATTCACGGTCACAAAGATGCGTACCCCAGCCAATCAGGATATACCACCAGAAGTACTTCCTCTCGGAAAAGAAAGAGATGACTAGGAGGGTGCGCAGGTACAAGCCTTCCACCAGCAGCCAGAAGAAGTTGGCCATGATGCAGTACTGAAAGAAAACCATGACGGCCTTGCAGCCAACCTTGAAGAGAAGACAATAACATGGGTGAACTGCGGAGGCATTTTGTAGCGGAAGAGATTCAGAGGAAACAAACAGATTTGCTGTTAAGGCTGGTTTTCTACCTAACCCAAAATGCAGAATCTGTATTCATTGTGTCAAGATTGTCCCTGGAACCGCACAGCCTGGGAGACTAAGATAGCTGTGTGGTTTATGCGCATTTGGCCGGTCCAGTGGATTTGGTCATGTAGGGGTAAACGGGCACTTCTACCCACTGTTCCCTACCATGGCGCAAATGGGGGACACTTTTGCCTTCTCCCAACATGCAATCCTGAGCCAGCATGGGGAGGGTAGCAATTTTCTATTGAGATAGACCAGAAACAAATTACTAGTCCCTGGAATAAGAGAGGGACAGAGACCCTAAGACTACATAAGCTACCATAAGCTACATAAGCGAGCCCAGTCTAAATCAGCCTTCAACGCTCTGCCTTTTGCTGGTCCTCCAGTACCTGAGAGATGTAGCAGAAAGGGGGAGGGGGATGTTCAGAGACGAGTGACAAAAAAGGCTGTGGGAATGGAACGTCTTCCAAATCTGAGATCTTAGAAGGATCACAATTGTTCAGAAAGGAGATGAATAAGAGGGGTTGTGATCATAGAATCATAGAATACTAGGACCGGAAGGGACCTCGAGAGGTCATCAGTCCAGTCTGGCAGGAACAAATACTGTCTAGACCATCCCTGATAGACATTTATCTAACCTACTCTTAAATATCTCCACAGATGGAGATTCCAAAACCTCCCTGGGCAATATATATATACAGGTTGAACCTCCCTGGTCCAGCACCCTGATTGGTCCTGAACCAGAGAATTTGCTGGACCAAGGGAGATCAATGCACCAGGGGGCTCCATCTTTCCTCCTGGCTGCCCCACTGCTGCCCGGAGGTCTGCTCTCCCCACAGCGTAAATCAGGGTAACAAGCTGAATGGGAACACTTGCTGTCATAATGCCAGATGAAGGGAACAGCCAATGAAACTGAAAGACAGCAGATTTCAAACTGAAAGGACTTCCTCCCCTCAAATACACTTCAAAATTAGCCTGTGGAACTCACTGCCACAAGATGTCATTGAAGCAAAGAAATCGACCATTTATGTGGACAATGAGAACAGTCACAGAAGATAAAAACTGTAAGTGATATCAACACTTGTGCTTGGAGTATATGTTAACTGCTAACTGCCCAGGGGTAAGCAAAACTGCCCAAAAAGGGTATTACAAACCTCTTGTCCTCAAACATCTGGTAATGACCATTACTGAAAAAAGTATATCAGACTTCACTGATCACTGGGCTGCACTGGTAGGCAATTCCTGGCTTCCTGTAGCAAAGAACTTGTATCCCTCCAGCCTGCATTTTGCTGTAATGCACCATTTATTGGAAGATTTACCCAGTATTGCTCACGTCCTTTAACTCAAATATTTTTTATTTTTCTTCATTTAAACCATTGTTCTAGGATGGGGCTGGGATGAGGAGTTCAGTATTCAGGCTGCTTCAGGGAAAGAGAACAACCCCAGCTCTCTCTTAACGCAGCAGCTTGGGGCCAAGTGAGAAGCACCTCCCCATGGCTACTGCGGCTCCAGAAGGCACAGCTGGGGGAGGAGTGCATGTCCCCTGGCTGAGGGACGGACAGACAGACGGACACACAAACAGACAAACTGTCAAATATACAGTAGATAGCTGTCCCTTTCTCTAACCTTGTTCCCTGCTTCCCCAATGGGGTTATAGCTCTCCCAGAACCCATCTCTGGCCCCTTGCTGCCCTTCTGTGGTCATTCTACAGTATAACTATCCCTGCTAACAGAACCCTCCCTTTATGTTTTATGAGAAACAGTCCCATTCTGGGCACATCCCATTTTCCTGGCACAACCAAACCCTGACGAAGCTGTGTATCAAATGTGGTGGTCCTAGCTCTTACTGTTTAGGAGTTCTTCAACAAACAGACAGACAGACAGACAGACACACTCACCTGCTTATGGACAGACAAACTCTCTCAGATATATAGTAAATTAGATTTATGGCAATGCTGAAAAGGACATCTATCAATATGCTGTAGGCTCTCTTGACATACTTTGGAAATACATCCATTAGTGTCAGAGGGTATGTCTACACTACCCCGCTAGTTCGAACTAGCGGGGTAATGTATGCATACCGAACTTGCTAATGAAGCCCGGGATTTGAATTTCCCGGGCTTCATTAGCATAAAGCCGGCGCCGCCATTTTTAAAAGCCGGCTAGTGCGAACACCTCGTTCCACGAGGCGTACAGATAGTTCGGAATAGCTAGCTAGTTCGAACTATCTAGCCCGTGCCGCGTGTAGCCGCGCGGCACGGGGTTCGCACTAGCCGGCTTTTAAAAATGGCGGCGCCAGCTTTATGCTAATGAAGCCCGGGAAATTCAAATCCCGGGCTTCATTAGCAAGTTCGGTATGCATACATTACCCCGCTAGTTCGAACTAGCGGGGTAGTGTAGACATACCCAGAGAGACCCCCTCACCACATACAGTGCCACTCATCATAAGTCAGAGGAGTTGACACCCTCCAGATCGTTGTAGACAATTGTCCCCTAGTCACTACATTGTCAAGCTGTACATAGGGCCTGACTCTCGGCTGGTGTAAATCTCCATTTCCCTGACCTCAGAGGAGTGTTACACCAGCTGAGGTGATCTGGCCCTTTGTTTCTGTCTTTAAACGTCATACTAATGATGACAGATCAGTGCTTCAACACCCTCCTGAGATCCAGAAGGTGCCAGGAACACGGGGCAGGCGGAGGGGAAGCAGGCAGCTAACTTTCAGGGAAAGGAAGGTGATGAAGAGCGGATGTGACAAGGCACCATCTGCGGCAGCCAAAGCACCACGCATCTGTTCGCTTCTCTGCAATCTCGCAGCACACCTGGTGGGTTGGCAGCCAGATGGCTTGCTTGATTCACACCCCGGGCCGCGGAAGGGAAGGGCCAAGCCCTGTTCGCTAGACTCAGTTGCATGGCCGGTGGGGATTACAGGAGTGAGCCAAGTGAGCAAGATTTGGCCCTAATGCGGCAGCTGGCACATGGCCGGTATCCTCGGGGCCCCAGGAAGTGTGGGGGAGTTAGTTTGATGCTGTCAGGCTTTCTCGAATGGCCGCAAAGCCCAGTCTGCTCTGTGCGCTTTCACGTTGGTGCATCCACTCAGGGGAGACTGTTTTCAAGCCCTGCCATCTTCCTGAGCTTTCTGTTTGAGTAGCTCAACAAGCACACACCAGGGGCTGCATATAAGTGGGAACTGGAATGCTTTCAAGGGGCCCCGCAGGGATACATAATGGACACACTCCTGGGTTTGCTGCTCTGAGGAAGTATGTTAGCCCTGCAATAAACAGCCTGCCTGGTGGGGGAATCTCTGTGCTTACAGGTTAGCTCTGTCCCAGGGATGCTTCCCCTCCATGTGTCTGGGGTAGCAGGGACAGCCTGGAGCCTGCTGGGGATGGGTGGTGGGGTCTGCCTGTCTAGTCTGGGTGTGAGGAGGGAGCAGGGACAGGCCCTGGCTAGTTACTTCTACCTCGTTGGTGCTTAGCTACTCCAGGTCCTGCTGGGCTGGACTCCCCAGGGACCTGGCCCAGCCTTGAGACGTCCTGCTCTTTCAGGAGCCTTTCAGTATTTCCTTCTGACTCCAGGCTCTGCCGCACTGAGGCCGCGTCCCGGCCTGTGCGGCGCTGCTCAGACAGCAGGAAGAAGCAGACCTGCCATTTTTAGAGCCTCTTTGACATGTTTACAGAATGTGGGTGCGTGATAGATCACAGAGCTGCCTGACGGGAATACACAGCGCCCGATGACTCATGCTCCCCTCACAGGGAAAACGAGTCTTCCTCCCAGGATGCACAATTAGAACTTATTCTCGATGTCCTAGGTGATTTCCCCCCATCTGGCTGTACGACTGGAAAAGGAGAAAAATCAACAATTGCAGGAAAGGGAAACACGTTCTATTTACCTACCACTGGCATCCAGGGGCGCTGCTTTGAATCATAGAATCATAGGGTATGTCTACACTACAGTGCTAATTGGAACTAACTTATTTCGAATTAGTTAATTCGAAATAAGCTAATTCGAAATAACGCATCTAGACCCAAAACCAAATTCGAATTAGCGTTTTGCTAATTCGAACTAGCGCGTCCACACTGATTGGACGCAGGGGGGCATTTAAGGGCAGCTGAAACCGGTTCTGGCAGGGCATCAGGTCAGTAGTTGCTTTGTGTGGCTGCTGTCTGAGGCTATCTGAGGCTCGTGCTTAAAGGGACCCCCCTGGAAAGCCGGTTCTCAGCTTTTCCGCTTGCTTGCCTACCTCGCCGAGGGACAGCAAAGCGTTGTCCTCTCTGCCTGCCTGTGTCAGTGGTTCCCATTGGGAATGCCGACGCAGTTCACACCATGGAGCCAGAGCTCGCCCTGGGCATGCTGCTCCAGTTTTTGGACTTGCTGCTGCAAGCCTGCCAGCAATGGCTGGAGGCTGCCTGACACCATCTGGTGCACGTCAGCTCCCTGCCTCTCCCCCTGGCCTCCTTGGGGGTTGTGGAGGAGCTGCAGCAGTGCCCAGATGCCAGTGTGCCCCACTGCATCTGGCGTCTGGACACCAGCAGTGACTGTTGGGACCGCATCATCCTGGAGCGCAGGGGAGACCACCAGTGGACTCAGAACTTCAGGATGAAGAAGGACACCTTCCTGGAGCTCTGTGAGTGGCTTACCCCTGGTCTGTGGTGACGGGACACTCGCATGAGGCCCGCCATCCCCCTCCAGAAGCGTGTGGCCATCGCCCTGTGGAAGCTCTCCATGCCGGACAGCTAAGGATCCGTCGGGAACCAGTTCGGCGTGGGAAAATCCACCGTCGGAGCAGTGCTCATGCAGGTACGGCACTCACCAGCCACTGGGCCGGGGGGGAGGAGGGCTGCAAGGAGGGGATGAGCCGCCCCAAGGAAAACGGCAGGGAGGAGGTGAAAGTGCCCTGCACGGGAGGGTTCGGTCTGTCTCGGCAGTACTAACACCGCCTGCGGCGGCCAGGATCACAGCGGGGGTCACTTCCGGAAGTGGGGCACGGGGCAGTGTCAGGGAATGAACACTCCCAGCCATCCAGGCGCCTCAGTGATTCACGGTTTTGTATATCTCTCTGCAGGTGGTCAAGGCCATCAACTGGGTGCTGCTCTGCAGGGTGGTCCGCCTCGCCGACCCGTATGCGGTCATCCAGGGGTTCGGCGCCCTCGGCTTCACCAACTGTGGGGGGGCCATTGATGAGATGCACATCCCCATCCGTGCCCCGGAACAGCAGGCCTCCCAGTACATCAACTACAAGGGGTACTTCTCCATCCTCCTGCAGGCCGTGTCTGGCCACCGGGGCCAGTTCACGGACATTAATGTGGGCTAGTCTGGCAAGGCACATGACGCCAGGGTGTTCCGGAACTCCTCCATGTGTCAAAGGCTGCACGCCGGGACCTTCTTCCCCGACCGCCACATCAGGGTCGGGGATGTGGACATGCCTGTCTGCCTGGTGGGGGATGCAGCCTACCCTCCAGAGCCCTGGCTGATGAAGCCGTACACGGGGCACCTGAACCCCTCCCGGCAGGCCTTCATTGGCAGGCTGACCAGGACCCACATCGAGGTTGAGGGGGCCTTCGGATGCCTGAAAGCCTGATTTAGATGTCTCCTCACCTGCCTCGACCTCACCAAGCACAATATCCCTCCCGTGGTGGCAGCATGTTGTGCGCTGCATAATTTATGTGAGCGTAAGGGGGAGGCTTTCCTGCCAGCCTGGATGGCTGAGGCTGAGCGCATGGCTGGCCAGTACATGCAGCCCTGCACCGCTGCAGTTTGGGAGGCCCAGCGGGGGGGGGCCACCCAGATCAGGGAAGCTCTGCGGGAGAGCTTCCAGGTAGAGGAGGACTGAACTCTCCCTGCATGCCCCACTGGGGCCTTCTTCTACCCTCCCCTCCTTCCCCTTTCCCCTCTCTAACCCCCCTTCCTAATGTAAAATAAACACACACGTTTTGCCAAAAAACCTTCTCTTTATTGTACATAACTGGGGTGGGGGGAGGGAAGAATGAGCGTGGGAGAGGGGAGGGGGAAACCTGGGAGGAGGGATCTGGAAGGGGGAGGAAGTTGAGGAAGGGAAGGGAAAGCTCAGGGTTGGGGGTCCTGCTGGCTCTGCCATCTCACAGCACTGCGGGTGTGGTGGCGTCAGGGGGGAGTGGGTGTGGAGGGTGGGGCAGGAGGGACTGGGGGTGTGGAGGAAGCGGGAGGGGGAGCAGGGGTGGGAGGAGGAATGAGAGCTGGGGCGGCCACAGGGGCTGAAGCAGGAGGAGGCAGGAACCTGTCCACCAAAGTCTGGAGGTGACCTCTGAGGGCACGGCCCTGCTCCTCCAGCACCTCCAAGCTCCACTGCTGCTGCTGCAGGTCCTCCCGGATCCAGTGGTCCTGGGTGCAGAGCTGGTGCTCCAGTAGCCGCAGGTGCTGCCGCTGGTAGTCCTCCAGGTTCCTGGTGCACCTGCTGGTCCAGGTGCGGGTGGCTGTTGCAGGTGGGATGGTGCACCCTGCAGTCCCAGGTGCTGCGGCTGTGGTGAAACAAGAGCAGTGGTCAGTTCTCCCTGGGGACACAGTGGGTGAAATCCAGCCCCCCTCTGCAAGGCGAGGTCGTCCTGTGGGGAACGGGCCAAAGCCCCTGCATGACACCCAGCTGCTGCTCCAGGGTGGGCAAGGCCCAGGCACACAGTCCCTGGGATCCCTTTCCCCCCACCTCCCCATACACATAAGGGGAGCATGATGGCACTCACATGTGGAGCCCTCCCCGGCCTCGGACGACACAGCCAATGTGCTCCGTGGGGTGCCTCGGGGGTCCTGGGTCCTGGGCAGGCTCCTTGCAGTCTCCTGGCTCTCGGCATCCTCTTCCTCCTCCTCCGTGTCTGGGACGGGTCCCTCTGCTCTGGGGTCAATCACCACCCGGGGGGCATGGACTGCGTGAACCCCCAGGATGCGGTCCAGGGACTCATAATGAGGGCATGCCTCTGGGTTGGCCCCTCGCTGGGAGACCCTGGAGTAGGTCTGCCACAGGTCCTTTATTTTGCAGTGGACCTGCTCCCGGGTTTGCATGTGGCCTCTGGGGGACAGGCTGTCTGCCATGCAGCTGTAGGCGGCTGTAGACAGCTGTATTCCTGTACCTAGTGCGGAGATTGTGGACGTAGGAGGCCTCTCCCCAAACCTTGATGAGGTCCACGATCTCCACACTAGACCAGGCGGACGCCCGCCTCTTGTGGCCCCGGGCAGGCTCCTGGGAGCCATCAGCCTGGTCCTGGGAAGAGGCGGAGGGCTGGGTGGCTGGCTCATGCCGTGCCAGGTGTAGGGTCTGCTGGCTGGGTGCTGGCAGGCTTGCAACTGGCACAAGCACCGTAGCCAGACCGTGGCCAGGAGGGGGGCAGAAGAGTTTTCTTGGTTTGGCCCAGAGTGGCCACCAGAGCAACCTGGGGAGGGCTACCCTCCAACTAGTTCGAATTAAGTGGCTACACAGCCCTTAATTTGAACTACTTAATTCGAACTAGGCGTTACTCCTCGTAGAATGAGGTTTACCTAGTTCGAATTAAGTGCTCCGCTATTTCAAATTAAATTCGAAATAGCTGTTTGCATGTGTAGCCCCCATGAAAGTTAATTCGAACGAACGGCTGTAAGTTCGAATTAACTTTGTAGTGTAGACATACCCATAGAATACTAGGACTGGAAGGGAGAGGTCATCGAGTCCAGTCCCCTGCCCTCATGGCAGGACCAGGTTTGGTCCTGGTGGGGTTTGGGTTATGTTTGCTAACCGTGGTAGGGGTGAGCTCTCTGGTTTGTGTGGTGGAATCGTGACTGCTGATTGAATAGGGACCCTCCTGGGCTGACAGAGGAGTCACAGAAAAGCGCTCCGGGAGGCCCAAGAACCTACCTGCAGTGGAATAGAAGAGTCTCTACAGCCTGACTGACACGCCCGGCTGTGCAGATGGGGCTGTAACAGAGAGCAAACAAGGCCAAATCCATACCTAGTGTAAACAGGGGCAACACTGTTGAAATCAATTGTGTTGCTGCCAATCAGTGTTTGGCCCAAAGTGTTTAAGGAATAATGGGCGAGGCCAGCTAAACAGAACTCCAGCCCAGTGTGGCAGATGTAGTAAGTTGTGGGTTAGTAACATAAAATCAGCAGGCCTGAAATCGAGTGAGCAAGATTTTTGCTCAGTGAAACTGCAGGCAGGAAAGAGGCTTGACTAAAGAGAAATAATATAAGCCAGGTCAAGCATAAAGTACCAGGTACAGGTACCAAGCACAGGCTGCAAGCACATGCCAGAGGGGTCATAGAAGAATGTCTCACTAAGAAACATCTTGGTACCAACCGCATCCCCACAAATAAAGTACATACTGACCTAGGTTCAGGACCGGGTTGAAGTTGACAGCATGATAGTAAGTTGAAAGCATGAAAAACAGTAAGTAACCCCCTTGTACGAGGTAAGGGGCGATAACCATGTAACAGAAGGTGGCAACCTGATACATCAGTGATGTATGACTTGTTTGTACCTATGTATAACAGTGCACCTCGAAGGGTGATTGCCTACTGACCATGGCGGGGCACTGGAAATCCAGGGCACTTAATGGGTGTTAGCACCTTGCCATGGCTTACATAAGGCGCAGTGGTGCAGCGGCGAGTCTGTTCGTTGACAACTATTAGTGTACTAGCCAATTAGCCCGTCATAAGACGGGATTTTCAGGTCTCTCCTCCATGTTGGTCTTCTCTCCTGAGCCTCTGGTCTCTTGCTCTATGTCTCTCTCTCTCTCCTCCTCCTACTGCCTCCCCCTCTCTCTCTCAGCTCTCCTCCATCTTCTGTCTCTCTCTCTTTTTCTTCTCCCCCTCCTGCCTCTCACTCTCTCTCCGCTCTCCTCTGTCTCCGTCGGGGATGCACGCTCGCCGAGGTCCAGGCCCCACCCCCTGGCCATGTACGTCATCACCCTGTCCCCCTTCGCCTCCCGCCATGGCACTCAGCTGACTTCTGCGCCACTCAGCCAGGCTTTTGCAAGGGAGCAAGCAGTTTTTAGGCGCTTGATTTTAGTTAACTAAACCTGATTATCAAAGGTTCTGAGCTCCCGTGACCCCAAGCCACGTTGATGGAATCTGGACGCTCAGCATATTTGAAAACCAGACCCTCAGGGAGCAAGTGACAGAAGTTGAGGCTTAACTCCCATTGTTTTCAAGGAGAGCTATGTGCCTCAGTATCTACCGTTATTGTTGTGTGCGACATGCAAAACCTTCCTCTAGAACCAACAGCTAGAATTGCCATTTGCATCACACAAACCCTTTTCCCTGGATGCAACTGCTATGATAACTATGTCTGAAGCAGGACACCCAATAACTGAGACACAAACTGAGTCTACTTTGAAAATGTGGGCATTAGGTAACTTCCTAAAGGTCACCAATGGAGTTAGTGCTGGAATCCAGATTAAAACTTAGGGTGAACAGAAATGATCCGCTTGCTATATATCATGGACCAAAATGTCCGTCTCATTCACACAAGATTCATTAGAATTTCTCCTGCTTCACTTCAGTGTAAATGGCCCGGAACCATTTACTTCTAGATGGCTCTGTTACAGGTTGAACCTCTCTAGTCCGGGACTCTCTGGTCTGGCAACATCCATGGTCCAGCATGATTTTAGTTAGCCAGATGTCTACTTACCATGGGTGTGACCAAGTTTCCCGCAGTCCCATTAGGTTTGCTTACAGCCACCTATCCTGGCTCTCAGTGTTCTGTGCTGTTATTTAGCTCTAATTTACCCCTAAATGTCTTCTAAGAGCCCAGTAAGCAGTGGAAGTGTTGACAATGCTGCTAGACAACATTGACCTCCTGTCTGGTCCTGAGGGTAGCCGATTAGAGAGGTTCAACCTGTACTTGCAGACAATGTTCGTCTTACTGTGACCAATGAGAGTGCTCCATGAATGGTACTTAACACTCGTGGATGCAGAATCATATGGATAGAGCCACATTTAGTCTAAGCTTTCCTTCCCGCAGGCACATTCCACCTGGAAGCACCTGGCCGTTAATTGCAATCTGGATGAACCTGACTCATTTGGCAGCACGGCAGGTGAGCTCTGCCCATGCTATGTGCAGCAGTAGAGCTGGTGGGCTGAACCTGGAAGTGCCCACCGCATGTATTACAGCGTAATCTGCCTGAAATGCCCATTACGGCAGCAGTCTTCCTTGAACTGGACACAACTGGCTCATGTAGTCTCAGCAAGTAAACTCTATCCAGACTAAACTATTTCACGGGGACCCACCCCAAAGCACCGAGGCATCAACCACAAATTAAAAAGACTCGCTCTGCATTTGCCCATAGTGGATGCTGCTCTTTTTTCTAGACCAGTGATAGGCAACCGAGGCTAGTGAGTGGCCGCATGCGTGCCTCTCATCATCTCCATGGGTCACAAGATTGTTGCAACCAAGACAGTCTCCCGGGATGGGGTAGTTTTGCTCACTGCGCTTGTGTACCGAGAATTTGCAGGGTGCGCCGACTGAACCGTGGCAGCGCTTAGACTGGATGCACAGGGCTCTCACAGTCATCGCTGTGTACAATGAGCATGAACCTCACTTCACGTGGCCTTGCTTTAGGCGTGCACCACTGTAGTCATACCAGTAGGGAAAAAACCACGTGGAAGGAAATCCGCAAGAATCTAGCAACTTTGCTCATGGGCCATTGGCAAACTAAACGTCTTGCAGGATGACGCAGAAGCCCGAACAGCTGCAGGCTGCCCATCACTGCCCTAGACCAAGTTGCTTTTGCTTCCTACATTTTACTTAGATGCTTACTATTGATTCCTCATTGGTGTCCCTGTTGCTGGGCTATGCCTAGAACACAGCAAGCAAGCAAAGTGTTAACTTCCTTCCCAGCCAGGAGGCCAGCTGAAGCCTTATTTGCCCATGTCTGCGTGCCTGCAATGTAACCTATTTTGTGAACCGCTGCCAGGAGCAATCAGGTAAGTGTGGGAGAAATGCTCTGGCTCAGCTGGTTCTTGGATTCCACAGGCTGATTCAGCAGGCTCTTGGCATTTTGTAATTGCAGATATTGAACAAGGCAGCATCCCAGGGGGAAGAGACGATGCTCTTTTCTGAACATGGAGCACTCACGTGGCACCGGCCACAGCTCTCAACCCTCCCCAGAAGATGAATGGATGCCTTTGAGAGGGGCTGCGTGATTCACACCTTCCCGATGGCTTTTCACAGACCGCGCTGGCTTTCATCTGACAAGCCGTCCCTTTGGACCCAGCTGTTTAAGCTGCTGCCTTCTGAATTAACCTGATCAACCAGCGAACCAAGAAGAGATTTCTATGATATCGGCAAGTCAGGTGCAAGGCTTGAGGAAAAAAAAAAGGTTAAAAAGGCAGATTTAATGCACAGATTGCTATCAACTGGGAAGACACTAGATACTTCCCCTTCTGCTGTTATCCTAAGTATAGATCACAGTTGGTGACACTAGTTAATTTCAACACTCCAGATGTACGCTTAGGAGTGCAGGAAGTGGGTGGTAGATTTGGGGTGTAACAAGAGGTAATTATTAGGTTTTGCATGTCAAGGATTATATTGCTCTGCATTTGGGTCTGCAAATTCTCCCCATGTTCAAATGCATCAGGGGAACATTTATACTTTTGCTGTTTATCTTTTCTCCCCTGTGGTAGCCACTTGTTGGCTCTCATCTTACATGGGTATTACATGCTGTTTGAGGCAGAGAGTGTCTTTTCGTGGTGTGTCTGCCCTGCGAGGGAGGCCTTGAGGTATTATGGTACTAAATAATAACAGGGCTGTCATAACTGGAGCGCTGGGCTGCTCATCAGATTTTATGGTGTGAAAAAGTGGTGTGACATGGTGTGATCTCATTATTTCAGCCTCAGATCTAAGGAATCAATATACCAATAGAGCACCAACCACTGTATAAACATCCATACTGCATTCAGCGACATAAGACATCTTCCACTGAGTTCAATTGGAGTTGCACCTAGGTATCCGATTAGAATTAGATTCCATATACAGATTTTTCTCTCCTAGTGGGACAATACCTTCTGCTTGGCTCTTGCTAGGGTTGCATTCCATAGGGTAGCTTTTCTTTTGGATAAGTTACGGGTTGCATTTCTATTAACCAGAATTCTTTGATCCAGCAACATCCGTGATCCAGCAGGACCACAGATGTTCCAGGGAGGGAGGAGCAGCAGGTGGCTCAGGTGGGCTGTGGAGAGGGGGGGCGTGGGAGCCTGGAAGCCGAGCGTGCGACTCAGCTGGGCTGGGGGTGAAAGGGGGGAGGGGAGGCTCAGCTGAATTCTGAGGGGGCAGCTAGGAAGCCTGTGGGGGTACAGTGCAGGGGGTAGGACCAGCAGCAGTGACCTCCCTTGGTCCAGCAAAATCCCTCTTCTGAGACCAGTCAGGTTCCGAGGGTGCCGGACCAGGGAGGTCCAATCTGTACTGATGGGGCACTATGGCTTATTAGCCAGGGCGTTCCTGTCTGTCCTGAGGGAAGGCTGATGGGGCAGATGAGCCTGGCATTATGTTCCTAGTTCCTTTCTGAAAACACTGAGGAGCAGTCCACGCCGTCCTTTCTGTGTGCGTACTAAGCCCGTTCCGGAGACACAGTGCAAGGCAAATGGATCACATCTCCGCCAGCACAGAGCCAGTGTAACCAGCCACCTGCAGAAGAGGCCTGTCAAGAGTCAGGCTGGGGGTGGGAGGGAGGCAGGAGTGGAGTTTGTTGTGCTGTGGCTCTGCTTACCTAGCAGATGGGTCCTGGGGGCAGGGCGAGCTCTCACCAACTGGAGGATGTCAGAGCGGTTCACATTTGCAAACCCACAGGGTGTCCTTACTGGGGAACGTGGGTTGGAAGTCCAGCCAGGATTGCTGATTCTGGTATGGTCCTCTCTTGAATAGGTGGCCTAAAAAGAGCCCCATTGAATCTGTACCATCTCAGGTACTATTCCCTTCTCGTCCACTTTAGGGGTGGCTGACTATTAGCTGCCATCTCCTAACCCTTGGGTGCTTGGCTTGGGAGGGTGGGCAGCAAAACTCCTGCTCTGTCGATGCTCATATGGAAGTGACGTGTCTCCAGCAGTCTGGACAGCAAGGCTAGGGAGCGCTTCTGAAAATAAGGCTCTCACCCCACGGCTGCCTCCCGTCTATTGCTCCCCTGAGCCCCTGGTCTGCTCTGCCCTTTGTGGCAGAGCCAAGCCTGGCCACCGGGGAGGGAATCCTTTCTTCCTGAAGCCAGTGGCAAAACTCCATCGACTTCAAGATTTCACCTCCAGAGACTAATTTTCAGAAATTCCTGATGAGGTTGATGGGAGCTGAGGGTGTTCAGTTCCTGAGACCGTTAGTTTCCGGGGGCTGAGCTTCCAACGGATTGAAAAATAGCAGAGCCCGCCCTACCCCATCTCCGCTCTTGGATATCGGCAGCAAAAGTAAACTACAAATCCAAGCAAATTAGAAAGAGCTGGGAAAACCCCTCTCTTTATTCCCTGTCTTCCTTTATTGCTGCTGTAACCTGGATTCAAGTGGGTTTACAACTCCCCCTGTCCTGACTTAACGTCCTCTGTCCTACGATAAAGGGGAAGCCAGGTCCAGTTCAATGGGACTCATGCACCTAAATCTCCCAGGTGCTTCAGAAAACTCCCCCTTGGCATTTTAAGGTCACGAGACAGTAAGAGCTGAATGGCTGAGCTCTCTGAATTCTCAGCGTTTGCCTGCCCGGGGCCTGCACAGTAGGCCACTGAGGAGGGGAGATTAGTATCTGTGCGTGTCCACAGAGCCCCCAGAGGCCCTTAAAATGTGGTGCTGATACAAGCAAAGAGGCTTCTAACTGAGCCCCTTACGCTGCAGCTCCCATGTGCTTCAGCATGCGACAGATGAATCACGGAGATTCTTCCGCCAAGAGGGAATTTTGCATCACCCATGAAAAGACTTCAAGGAACTCCCTGGGATCAGGAGTCTTGGTACGCCAGGGGGCAGGTATGCTTCATGGTCCCACGTGGCTCAGCCTTTGCGGTCGCTCTCCCACGGGGTCCCCAATCTCCTCCATCCTAGATGAGATGCTTGAGAGACAGGTTTGTGCCGCAGGGTCCGGCTGGAGGCCCATGCTCAGGGCCGTCTCTGGTGCAGAGATACGGGTTCATTACTGCTGTCACGAGAGACACAGGACGTCTACAGAGAGACAGGGAGTAGGCCAAACCATGCCCTCTGCAGCACAGGGACTGGGGCGACTGGGAAGAGACCTCGATCCTGGTCCCACTAAAGTGAATGGGAGTTTTGCCGCTGATTCATATGACGCTGTAGGCGGCAGCCTGACCCAAATGGAGCTGTAGGCCCCATTGTGCAACTGTGCCCTTTCTTTCTTATTTAATCCTTCTCGCGTCAGCCCAAAGGATTTAAATGTCAAGACATTTAAAATCCGTCTCTATTAATACACAGCTCAGGCCAGACAACCCAGTGTGGCTTCTGGCATTGCACGAGCATCCCATCCATACACCCAGGTCAGGGCAAGTTCCTCAGCAGGCACAAAGCCGTGGGACTCTAGTAAAGTCAGTGGAGCGATGCCAGTTTGCATCAGCTAAGGCTCTTTGCTCTCCCTTCCTTGGGCCCAGTTAGCTTCCCACAGTGGTTTCCTCATTCCATTGGCTTCCGTGGAGTTAGCTTCTCCGGATTCAGACCATGTGAGAAGAGAATTAGGCCTTGTGGAATTGGCCGTTATGAAAAAGAGTGTGGGTTCTGCTGACAAGTCACATGACTGTACCCAGAGTTGCGTCTAGAACTGGCTGGCTCTCGAGTTGACTAGATTAACAGAAAGCCAAGTTTAGAAACTGCAATAAAAACAGAAAGACCTCGGTAATAACCGGCAGGAATGGGGCTCCTTGTCCTTCCTTTAGCTCCAGAACAAAGCACATCTTTATAACGAGCTTCTTGCCCAATACCTGTTTGTCAGGTGAAAGCTTTTAAAATAAACAAAGGACTAGAAAACCCTCCAAAGTGCCCAGCTCTAATTTCTACACGAGAAAGCCAAGTCGCGACACTGATGCACTCTCTCTGGCGCTGAAACAAAAAACAGGACTATGTAGCACTTTAAAGACTAACGAGATGGTTTATTAGGTGATGAGCTTTCATGGGCCAGACCCACTTCCTCAGATCAAATAGTGGAAGAAAACTGTCACAACCATATATACCAAAGGATACAATTAAAAAAAATGAACACATATGAAAAGGCCAAATCTGATTTCAGAACAGAAGGGGGATGCTGGGGGAGGTAAATGTCTGTGAGCTAATGATATTAGAGGTGATAATTGGGGAAGCTATCTTTGTAATGGGTAAGATAATTAATGTCTGTTTAAGCTTCGGTGTAAAGTGTCGAATTTAAGCATGAATGACAGTTCAGAGGATTCTCTTTCAAGTGTAGTCTTAAAAGGTCTTTGAAGCAGGATGCAGGTAATCAAGTCATTGAGACAATGTCCTTTCTGGTTGAAATGGCAAGAAACTGTTTTTTCTTTGTGATCCTGTCTGATATCTGTTTTGTGGGCATTGATTCTTTGACGAAGTGTCTGGGAAGTTTGTCCAATGTACATAGCAGACGGACACTTTCGGCACATGATTGCATAAATTATATTTCTGGATGCGCAGGAATATGTGTTCTTGATCTTATAACTCACTTGGTTAGGTCCAATAATGGTATCAGCAGAGTGAATATGTGGACAAAGCCGGCAACAGGGTTTGTTGCAAGGGAAGGTACCAGGGTTGGTATTAGTGTGGTATGTCCTGTGATTGTTGGTAAGAATCATCTTGAGGTTAGGTGGTTGTCTATAGGATACTATGGGTCTGTCTCCCGGAGCCTCTCGGAGTTTAGTATCCTGTTCCAGTATACGCTGTAGTTTATTGATAATGTGTTGGACAGGTTTAAGTTGGGAGCCGTAGGTGATGACAAGTGGGCTGTATCTAGACTGGCAAGTTTTTCCACAAAATCAGATGATTTTGCGGAAAAACTAGCCAACAGTCTACACTGGCCGCTTGAATTTCCGGAAAATCACTGACGATCTCCTGTAAAATCATCAGTGCTTTTCCGGAAATGCTATGCTGCTCCCGTTCGGGCAAAAGTCTTTTTCCGAAAGACTTTTGCGCAAAAGGGCCAGCACAGTACTGTTTTCCGCAAAAATGCCCCGATCGCGAAAATGGCGATCGGGGCTTTTTTGCGGAAAACCACGTCTAGATTGGCCACGGACTCTTTTCCGCAAAAAGTGCTTTTGCAGAAAAGCATCCTGCCAATCTAGACGTGCTTTTCCAAAAATGCTTTTAACGGAAAACTTTTCCGTTAAAAGCATTTCCGGAAAATCATCCCAGTGTAGACGTAGACGTGGTGTTCTGGTAAAGTGGCACGATGGTTTTAATGGGAAAAATGGTCAAGACCCTACGGTTGGATCCCTATATAATCCGTGTCTTTTCCTTGGGTCTCTTATTGTCCCTCACCATTATTATGGGCAAGTATTTACAATACAGCGATGCCTAGCGGCAGCAATCAAAACCCCTGTGTGCTTGGTGCTATACAACCATTTATTCAGAAGACAAGCCTGGCCTCAAACTGCACACGATCTCGTGTTGCCTGGATGAAAAGCATCAGCAAAGGAAAATCCAAAAGGGCATGCACAGTTGGGTGTTCTCCCTAGGCTAGAGCACAGTCTTACAACACGGCTGCAGTCAGGCTGGTTGGCAGCTGCGCTAACTTGCCACAGTGCAAAGTGCAGCTCGAATTCACCGCTCCTCCCATTGTGCTGCAGGCGGAGGAATTTGCTTGCCCTGTTTCGTTAGGGCAGCTTGTGCCTTGCGTTGTGCATCCGTCTCACTGCTCTGGCTGGCGAATGGGAAGAGGACAAAGCGAGGGCTCCTTCCACTACCTGCCCTCTCTGTCCGTCCTTGCCCATTTGCTCACGCCAGAGCCCCTGCTCTTCCCCACAAGAGCCGACGCCGCAAACGGAGCAAACGGGCAAGAGCTGTGACATTCAGCCCCTTCTTTTTGTGTAGCTGCTTGTTGCCTCGTGCGAGTGTCACTCACCAAAGTCCTCTGGGACCCCTCAGAATCCCCAGCGGGCCCCAGGCACCGGCGCCCAGGAGAGTCACCTTTTTAAAAACAAGGGTCAATTTTTTTTGGATCATTAGGGACGCCATTCATTAAGGACTCTGGTCTCAGCCTGTTTTCCTCTCTCTCGCCGGTCCTTTCTGCAGCGGCCCAGTGACTCTAGTGAAGTGAACCTTAAAGTGCTAGTGTGAGATTTGAAAGGAAATTGGCAAGCACGCCATGTCCCCCTCTCCACCCCCTTTCACTTGGTGGGTTTGTCCTTCTCGTGTATTTGTGGGATCTCTCTCTCTCTCCCGCTTTCCTTTCCTTCTCCTGACAAACACATGCGATGGCCGGGGGTATGTTACTGCGACACAGGAAACCAACAGCCGTGTGGCTCTTGTTGGAATAATAGAGTCGTAAGGTTAGAAGTCACGACAAAGGTCGTCTGGTCTAAACCCCTTCCAGGATTCAGGATTTGTTGTGTCTAACACATCCTGCTTGTTTAGACCAAATGTGTTACCTGCAGGATTTGCTGCGGGCGCAGATCTCATGCCAGGGACAGCTGCAAGGCAGCTAGGGCTTTCCTGATGTAGCCTGAAGAAGGGGGCCTCATTCAGAGAGGCCCTGGAGCATATTCCACTCAGGGCGCCCACTCGGGCTCACTGCACTCGCGCAGAAAGAAGCGGCCAAAGGTGTCCGTTCAGCATGGACAAGGGAAGTGCAGGCAGGACTGTGCAAACCTCTCCTCCTTTCTGCATTAGTAGGAACAGCTTGGTGGGTGTTGTACAGCAGTTCAGGATTTGGAGCGAATCAGAGCAGCTCCACAAAACATCTTCTTTGGGGAATCTTCGCTCTGTATTTGCACTGGATGTTTGCTCCATGCTAATGCTGCTCCCTGCAACAGGGACGTTCCCACCACGGCTGCTCCCCATCCAATTTGCAAAGGGCAGAGCAGCAAGAGCAGGCCGGTCAGTGACAGCATGGCTGTAGCGTGAGGCAAGGAGGGGGCATAGACGCCAAGAAACTGGCGGGTACAAATGGGTACCATAAGATTGGCTCCCAGTCACAGAATCATAGAACTGGAAGAAACCTCAAGAGGTCATCGAGTCCAGTCCCCTGCCCTCCCGGCAGGACCAAGCACCATCTAGACCATCCCTGACAGGAGTCTTAACCTGCTCTTAAAAATCTCCAATGATCCTTCCCTGGGGACCGCATGCTCTTGGGATGGGATGGGGATACAGGAGTTACTGTAACCCCTGAAAGGCAGCAGCTTTCTTCCCCCTTTGCCAGAAGATCTATGCTCTAGTTCTAAAGAAATTAACTCAGGGGAGATCAATGGGCTGGATTATGCAGGAGGCCAGATGAGATGATCACAAAGGCCCCTTCTGGCCTTGGAGTCTAAGAATATAGCAGGTTTAGGCCCAGATTCAGCCAGATGTGTGAGCATATACACATCTTTAAGGATGTGAGTGGGCTGACTAAGTCAATGTGATTACTTAGGGGCTTACAATTACACATAGCTTAAATAACTTGAAAAAATTGGAGCCTAGGTGAAAAAAAGAAGACAGGTATGTAACCCACACACCTCGGCTATGTCTACACTGGCGCCATCTTGCTCCAGAGATATGCAAATGAGGCTAAGCTTGGAATATCGCCGAGCCTCATTTGCATATCTAATGAGCCACCATTTTTGCAGAAGAGGGTCTTGCGCCAGAAGGAGCTGACTGCACCCTCTTGCGCAGGCCGCTACGCTGATTATTTTCAGGAATAACAGCATTGCGCAAGAGGGTTTTTCTTGTGCAAAAAGGGGCAGTGTAGACAGCTCCTTCTGGCGCAAGAGCCTCTTCTGCAAAAATGGTGGCTCATTAGATATGCAAATGAGGCGTGGCGATATTCCACGCTTAGTCTCATTTGCATATCTCTAGCACAAGATCGCGCCAGTGTAGACATAGTCCTAGTGTGGTTCACTGTCCCATGCAGTGGCATTTAGACCACTTACAGAGAGAGCTAAGAGCAAGGGAGCTCTACAGCCCAAGCTCAGAGCCAGCTGACTATTGCTCAAGCTGTAGAGATTCCTCCGCTAAGGTCCAGAGGTCTCAGGTTCAAATCCGCCCAGTGGCGATTAGGTGTTCCTTTGCAGCTTCAAAATGAACTGGAAGTTGGGTAGCTGAAGCAATAAGCAGTGGGTGTGTACAGTCATTATTTGTAGATTGCTGGGCCAGAAGGGACCCCTGTGATCACCTGGCCTGGTCTCCCATATAACACAGACTGCAAGACTTCCCCTGCCAAGTCATTTCTAGCACAAATCTTTAGATTTCTTATCTAACTCCTCTCCCCCAGAGCTACTGAAGGAAAGCAGGCTGTCAGCCGAAATCCTGGCTGAAAATCTCTGGAAAGTAAAGCCTGCTCCTGAGGGTCAAGCTTCCACATTGCTGTGTGCTAGAAGAGCTCCTCGCCGTTGTGTTTCGTGACGTGCCTAATTGCTTTGGGCAGCTGTCACATAAGAAACATTTGTAAAGCTTTCATTATTGAATCTCCCTCACACAGGCCAAAGGGGCACCGCTTCTTTCCACAATTGCTGCAAGCCACGGTCAATTTAGCCTGCTACATTTACTTATGACAACAAGTCTCGTTTGCCAAGGCCTGAGTGCACCGGGGTGTATCGAGCTGGGAATACTTTTCTCTTCCCTACTCTCCAAAATTCTTTTACCCATAACAACAGCGGTTGTCACGCAGGGAAAAGACCAACAAACCTGCTTAGCGACAGCACACGGGGAAAGCCAGCTGCCTCGCGCCACCGGTGTCCTTCCTTTTCTGCTCCCACTCGCTGAGAAACCTGGTAGTTTGGAATTGAGGTTTCCCACTGGGGGCTAAATAACCCACACCACCCCATTGCAGCAAACCAAATGGACAGGGCGGTTTTAAAATGAGTATGTACCTAAAATGCCATTCACATTCCCTGCAGCATTTGGAGGTGTTTATGAAGGGACTAGTGGGCCCTAAAGATTTCCTCCTTGCATGGGTGTGAAAACTACCATTTTTCTGGCCCCTGGGGATTGAACCTGGGACCTCGGCTCTACAGTGGTAAGGCTCGTAGACCACGAGACATTCAGTCACCTAAATGTCACTGAAATCAACCAGCATTAGGCACCTTTGAGGGTTGGAGCCTAACTCAGAGTCAAGTCACATGCTGACCAGTGAGTTGTACTAGGAGGCTACGTCTACACTGCAGGGTTTTTGCGCAAGAAGCCTTTTGCAGGAGAATTCTTGCACAAAAATGTCTTGCGCAAAAGCGCGTCCAGACCTCAAAGCGCATCGCCAAAGCAATGTGCTTTTGCACAAAAGAGCATCCACACTGCTTGGCCATCAGAATGGCCATCAGAGCACCTGTGCTTTTGCCGATAGGGGTTTCTTGCGCAAAAACCCCTCTGGAGCGTCCACACTTGCCTTTTTGCACAAGAGCTGTAGCGCAAAAAGGAGTGTGCCTTGTGGGGAGAGGAATAACTGTAGCACAAAAAGCCTTCTGTTCTGTCAATTATCTTGCACAAAAATGTGCTTGAGACATGGACGCTCTGCCAGTTTTTACACAAAACCGGCTGCTTTGGCACAATAACCTTGTTGTGTAGACGTAGCCGGAGTGAGGACTGTGGTGTACAAGGCTTTGGAAAAGGCCGATTTGCTATATCATTTCCATTAAAACAGGAATTAAAAATAGTTTTTTCCCACTTTTTTTCTTCACACATAAGAGTTTACCACAGGGAAAATGTGTTCCACAAATCTAAATCCCCCTTCCATGCAATAGCGCTGGGGCCCCTTTTCATTGGATTCTCTGCCAGTGGTCAGGCAGCCATAGGAATGCTTGGAAAGCAGCTTTTATCTGTGCACGTGGGTGGGTATGCGTGAGTGAACCTTCTTGCCTCGGGCAGTACAAGCAGCGGTGGCAGGGTGGATGCAGAACTGGCAACCGGAAGTCCAGGGCAGCAGAGAGAATTTTGCTCCACATGGTTTTGTAACACGGGCGTTGCATCCAGCCTTTCGCTCAGTTGTGAACTGACTCTGAAGAGACGTGGCTGGAAATACAGCATCTAACAGCAACCGCCAAGGGCTTGGGGTGAAAAGCCCTTGTGGCTGGAGGGCACAATGATCTTCTCTTTTGGTCCAGTCACATTTCTAAAGGTGCCGAACTAAGACCTCAGCAGGTTAGTGGCTTTCCAATAGCTAGAGAATGGTTCCTGGAAGGGTAGTTATAGGAGAAGTTTTCCACATTGTCTCCCACCAGCTAGCCTCATTCATGGGCTAGAACAGCCCTGGGCAAAATATGGCCCACGGGCTGCATCTGGCCCACCAAGTCACTGGATTCGGCTTGTGGATGCAGTGGGGAGCCCCACGCAGGCTCCTCTGCTTCCCCAGAGCCCTGCGTGTCATGTGCTGATGGGTGCTGTTCCTGTTTCAAAACTGGAGGGGAGGGGGAAAGCTTCAGGAACCGCTCCCAGCATAATCCCATTAGCCAGTTTCTGGCCAGAAAGTAGCCAATGGGAGCTGTTTGTTTGAATAACAGGCAGCCAAGAAGAATTACGCCCCCTTTCCTCCGTTCGGTTATTCACTGAAACACATGGCCAGGCAGACTGGCTGGCTGGGAGACATTTTAAGCTCTGCAAGCCTTAGCTTTGCAGTCAGTCAGGCTGGCTGCTGGCTGGTAAGTCTCATGACCACAGCCTGCCTCTGACACCCCATCCCCTTCCTGCCCATACCCTCTGCTACCTCCACTCGACATACCCAAACCCTCTGTCTCCCTCTTGCACCCATACTCCCTCCCAGATCTGGCACCCCAATCTCCTGCCCCAGATCACAATCCCCTCTTAACCTAGGTCACATCCCAACCCCCTTCACTCCAGTCCCCTGCCCTCAGTCACAATCACCTCCTTCACCCAAACTCCCTCCCAGACTCCAATCTCCATACTGCACCCCAGTCCCTTACCCAAACTCCCCTCTACACCCAACCTCCATCCCAGACCCTACATCTCCTCCATTAATATCATAAAAGAATGCAGCCCTCGACCACTTTCCAAAATCTTGGAATGCCCCCCCGTCAGAAATTATTGCCCACTCCTGAGCTAGAAGGAGACCTCCCAAGCTAGAAGGGGTAGGAGGTTAGCTTACTCTTCATGGCTCTTTGGCTTCTTTTCCAATTAACGTTATCAGCTATTTGCTGCAGACGGCTCTGGCCACTTTATTACTATTTATATCTCACTGTAACCATTCAGGATGCTTACAATACCCTTACCCCCACCCTCAAAGAGGCTACTGCTCAGAGGCAGAAATGGGTAACCACTCTGAGAGCAAACCTTAGTCCTGGGTGGTCATTCTAGTAGCTGGAATGAATTCAAGGGACAGACGGGTCTCAGGGTGGTCTAGGAAGAAACTTGCTTGCCAACTATTAATTGGGAGGCTGTTCCAAGCATGAAGGGGACCACGTGAAAGAAGGCATGGGGCTAGAGCGGACGATGGAAGCGGCGGGTGGGTGGACAGGGACGAAAGTACGTTTTCACAGTCACAGAGTTTAAGGCCAGAAGGGACCCGTCAGACCTCTAATCCCACCTTCTCCATGTAGCCCAAGGTCCAGGGTGCTTCAGAACCAGCCCTGCAAACCACAAGTTGTGGACTACAAACTATGACGTGGGGAGAACTTCCTGGTTCCTGCCAGGATGTGCCCTCTGCCCCCCAGCAGGGTCTCATCAGGGAGTGTGCTGGGGGCATGTAGGCTGCATGCAGAGGAGGAGCTGCTGAACTGTGATCCTGTTCTGTGTTTCTTACCGAATAAAGCCCGTTCCTGATGGTTTGTCTGAGTGGGCCTGGTCTGAGGTGCACACACCCTGACACACAACGCAGAGCACACCAAGGAGCCTCAAGGCCTGGCCTCCCACAGCTGTGTAAAAAGTCACCAGGCTCCCCCTATGTGGAATAACCTCTTGCTGGGCTAGTGAACAGGAGGGGCCACATCTACATCACAGGCCATCAGCACCAGGCCGTACAACCATGACAATGGAAATGAGACCAAAGTCTATGAGGCTGACAGCAAGACTATTATGTGCTATGGGCAGAGAACAGGAAATCCTGTCTGCTCCGTGGAGTTTGGCCAGCAAACTATTTTTCAGTAGCTCCAGTGTGCAGAGTAAAGAAGATCCCAGAGTCATCTAATCATGTATTACTCTGCTTCATCACCTCCGCAGACAGACCCGGGCACTGACAATTAAAAAGCAACATCTGCTGAAAGAGGAATTTATGTTGTGACCTCTTCCTCCCCATTGTGCTGAAACCAGCAGGTTTGGGTTTCCTTGCTAGGGCCGCGCGACAACAACTGAAAACTTCCCCCAGCTTTTCCCCGCCTGCCTTTCCGTGGTCATGACTCTGTTCCCCCCATCGAGGGAGCCAGAGCAAAAGTCAACTACTTACTGAGCTCACAGAGCAGTGGTCCGATTCGCTGTTCTCAAAGAGAATGACGTCTTTGACGAAGACAGCGATGGCTCTCATGATGAAAGACATGAAGAGATGCATGTGGATGTAATTTCGTGTGCAGTGCAGTTTTCTGTTGGGAGGGGAGATCAAGAAAGAAGCATTTTTAAACATCAGGGCTTCCTCAAAAGATATTACTCTTTTGACTGGATTTTGTTGTGAAAAAACTTCTGCTTTATGCAGAAGGTTTCTGCTGTCCATATTTTGCCAAAAAGTTGACATTTTCCTCAGGACAAGCTCCATTTTCTGAACTGCTCTGGCCAGAATTTATAAATTGTTGCATACTTTGTACGGCAATGTGGATTCTATTTCCGCTTGTAAGATATAAGTGAGGGTAACTGACATGAAGAGCAATCCTGTTCTTGTTCTGTCCCCTCGGCTTCAGCAGATTGTGAAGCAATCGGATTGAGGAACTCTGGTTTTCAAGTGGTATTTCCCAGCAATTAAAAGCAACAGGCCTCCTAGCCTGGAGATGGACAAGTTTTACAGCCCTAAACAACATAATGGGCTTGATTCTCAGTTAATCTGTTCCTGCGCTTTGGAGGGGTGGAGGTAAAGTGAATGTGCAGCAAAGATGGTTCTCCGTCTTTTGGGGCCATGAAGGTGTCTGTCCAACCCAGGTGTAATTGACAACAGTCTTGGGGCTGCTCTAATTTGCATTCTGAGTCTTACAGTTCCTGGTAGCTTCTAGTGCAGGGTGACATGGGTGCACTTAAAATCCATCCCCAAAGCAGTGGGCTGGGGGCAGAGCTGATGGAGAGCCCCTAACTCAGTTCTGTGTCTGTCAGGGAGGCCTTGTGAGAGGGGATATTCTCTGGGGGTTGCTCCTGAAAGCTTTATTTGTGCTGCCACTGTGACCTAAATGGGTCTTAGCTTAACTAAGAATCGGGTCTAATCAGCCAACTGTAAACAGAACTCTTAAGGAACGTTGCATGGATGGCTGCAGGGGACACCTTGCTATATACTTCAGCCATACACTTGTCTGGTAGTGCTGGGCAAAGTCATTTGGAAGCAGTGGACAGAATACTCTGGAGCATTTAAATATCTCATTCCTGGGAGGAGATATTTTAGCTTTCACCCGGGCAACGGTGGAAGCCCCATTGTTTGGTACAAGACTGGGGAAAAGCATTAAAATGAGACACTCTTCGGCATTGGCTGAAGGGGATGGACTAGAGAATCTAGCAAATCTTTTCTCTCTCTAGATTTTTGGTTCTCTGGTCTTTTCTCCATTCTCTAAAGTCACAATCTCATTTGTATACTTTCTGCCGATCCATTTTTTGCGCTAGGGGCTTTTGCACAAAAACAAGCAGGGTGGATGTTTTCTTTTTGTGCAAAACCCCCCTTTTCTGCAAGATCTTTATGCCCCCAAAAAGGAGGTATACCGATCTTGCGGAAAAAGGGGTTTTTGCGCAAAAAGAAAACGTCCACACTGCTTGTTTTTGTGCAAACACCCCAGCGAAAAACCGGATCGGCAGAAAATATGCAAATGAGGTTGCTACTTATGCAAATGAGTCCCTCGTTAGCATATTTTTGCCAAGAAAACTCGTAGTGTAGACGTAGCCTGAAAGCACGGCAGACATCACAAACCTTTAAGATCTCGGCCCATTGTCCTACAGGAAAAAAGCTGCAAACCGGGCACTAAAACTGGTCCCCGGGCTCCCAAAATTAGCTCGAGCCTCGATTCCTCCTGGGTTGGCCTAACACCCCATTATTGTAATATTAGAGGTGGCTCAATATTCAGCAGTGAAAGTAGGTCAGAGCATGCTGGAGAGCCATGCTGCCTGTTTCTGTTTCACTGAGCTATGGGGAGCAAAGGGTAGGTCTTGCATGCCCCAATGCCAATGGCTCAGTTCCAGCGCCACACGGATGTGACACCCCGAAATGTGTGACTATGTCAATCTTGGAGGAACTTCAACTTTATATATCCCTGCACTGCCATGAGTCATGTCACTCTTGAAAGGGGTGGCTGGGTGTTCCAAGTGCAAGCCACTCCCAGTGTATAGCCAGGAATCTGCTGAGGTCCTCGGAGTTCCTCATCTGTTCCCCCCTTCCGGCACTTTCTCTCCCCCTCCACTCCCAGATTCTCACCTGAAGAGGCACAAAATGATCATGGCAGCAGTCAGAGCGACGAGAGAGAGACTGTGTCCGATGGTGTAACCTGTCTTCACCGTGCCGTAGAAATTCGTCTGCCAACATGGAGAAAAGAGGCAGCGATTAGAACTTTTTAGGAGCCATCAAAGATTCCTCTGAAACAAACACTTCCTACAAAAACTAGCTCACCTGGGTAAAACTACCCCTTTCAAGTGTCACATGACAGAAGGCATGATCTAAAACCCAGGGAAGTAAATGGAAACAATCCCATTGATCTCAAGAAGTCTTGGATCAGACCATAATTATACAGTGATTTTATAAAGAAGAGAGTTATCCAGGGTGTAGTGTTATTTATTTACCCATAGAAGTGGCTACATGGTGATATTAATGCCGAAGGGGAATGCTTTATATTCAGTAATACTAGGGTATTGGCAAGAGAGAACACAGGGTGGAGATAGAGAAGGATGAAAATGAGCTTTATTTCTTCAGGAAAAAAAAAAGACTTTTGGGAAAAAAAATGAAACCCCAGAATACTTCACCTGAACACACACATATTTTGATTCAGAAATGTTTGTGTGGTGGTTCATGGGAGTTGTAGTTTGGGGGCTTCAGGATTCTATTCTCCTCTATAGGCTGGACTCCTCGATTGGACTACATCGTCCATGATGCACCACAGTCTCTCCCTCCTGGAGAAGGAAGGTGGCATATTCCAAGAGTTCATGGTCCTGCTGCATAGTGGGAGATGTAGTCCAGGTGGGGAGGTGTGTGGGCTTTCCTGCCCTTGTCCCCAGGTACAGAGGAGGATACTAAGATAGAGTTTACATAATCTACTCCATGTCACAGAGGGAATTGGGAACTTGACTGAGTCCTGTGCTTGGGTCACTAATCCATTACTCAGACTAAAAAAGAAAGGGATTATATTTTATTAATGAAAGCTAGGGACTGCAGGTCAAGAGTTCTGACCCTCGCTCTGCCATTGATTCTCTGTGTGTTGCGAGGCAATTTGTTTAATCTCTCCATATCTTCCCAATTCCTCACGAACACCACCACTAATATCATGGGACGTTTATGAAATTAATTAGTTTGGACCAGACTCTGATCTCTATGCCACGGTAGTTGCCAAGATAACGACATTGACTTCAGTTGAGTAATTTCCATGTTTACCCCAGGCTAATGGAGATCAGAATGATTCCACTGATACTTGTAAAGAGCTTTGAGGACATAACATTGTCAGTATTAACTTTTTGTGCAGTGTTGCTCCCCAAATGCACGGTTCTGTAGAACACCAGGAGACCGATTTGCTCTACATTTCTAGGCCACGTTTACACGGACATCCAATGCATCTACAATTTGCACACTTAGGTGCCTATCTAACAGTGAGAGTGATTCATCACCAAAACAATTCCCCAAAGGACATGGTGGTTTCTCTGTCATTGGCAAGTTTTAGACGAAGACTGCATTTTTTTTTAAATAGATGTGCGAGTTGCAAAGGAATTACTTTGGGGCATATTTCTGGCCTGTGTGATCTAAGAAGTCAGACTAGATGATCACAATGGTTGGTTCTAGCTTTGGAATCTATGAATCTAACTCCATAAGAACATCTGAACAGCCACACTGGGTCAGACCAAAATATCATTGAGCCCAGTATCTTGTTTTCTGACCAATGCCAGGTGCACCAGAGGGAATGAACAGAACAGGCCATTATTGAATGATCTATCCCATGCCTCTCTTATTTGCACAAAAATGGGAATTTGCACGCACCCTTCCACGTAATGAATGCAAAATGGGCTTGTGTTTATCAATACAAGCATTTTGAAGAATCAGACCATAGATATATCCTGTAAAGCCACAGATATCACAAGTGTGCCACTTGGATGCTTGCACATTCCATGGGCTGGCTAGAGTTCAGGAATAAAGTCTTCCAAAAAGCGCTTATGCATATTTCATACTTTTCATGTTGTTTTGGAGTTGTGCTTAGCAGACATTAAAAATTCAGGAGATGTTTCAAGCATGCATGACTATCACCCGAGGGCAGACCTCACATCTCACTGGCTGATAGACTCTGCCTTCCTCCCTCTTTCTAATCCTCTCTCTTCCTGCCCCTCCACAAAGAGATAGCCAACTCAACAAATCACGTTTGTTCGCCTCCACACCCGAGTAACGTACAGCATGTTACGGCCTAAGCCATGTTTTGACTCAAGCCTCATCACAAACTTGCGCGAATCAAAAGAAAATAATTAAGAGAGAATTAAAAGAACCCAGTGTGTGTTCTCTTGGTAACGAGGCATTTGTGCAATGCTGAAAACCACTGGGTCTTCAAAGCCGGAATTCCTCAAATCCCCTTGTGGTCAGAACACAAACTAGAGCTCTTCGAGGAGGCCCTTCGCATTCCTGCGCCGAAACAATGGGTTTCAAAAGGTGAAGCCCAGGCCTTAGATTTTGATCTTAGAAACAAACCCCTTGAAGAGGCGAAGTCGTGGCTGGCCCCAGCAGCTGACTAAAGCTCCCACTTCAATAGGCATTGATGTTTTTTGTTCAACACTTCTTTAGGATTTTCTGATCTGTCCATTATTAAGGCGGGCTAAGCCCTCTTGAGATTTTCCATGTGATCGCTTGATTGTCCCTGTAATGTGGGAATACTGGGAGAGACTTAGGAACAGTATGGAGTGGATACAAGTGTCTTTCAATATAGAGATACTTGTATTACTCAGCATCCTGCAATGAGGGGAAAGACATGCACACAGTGGAGCTGTGTTTAGGTGACACAAAAGCAAGGATCCAGTCCTGTCTCACGTGTTGGGAGTACAGCATGCCAACCGGCCCCAATGCTAAGAACTTCAAAGTTAACGAGGGGATTTAGCCACACAGCTCCTGTTAATTTCAATGGGAGTTAGATGGCTACCTCTCCTAGGCAGCTTTGAAATGCTCAATCCATATCTCCCTGTGTAGGCTATAATATAATAAGGGAGATTGCCTATCTCCTAGAACTGTAAGGGACCTTGCAAGGTCATCAAGTCCGGTTCCCTGCCTTCACAGCAGGACCAAGTACCATCCCTGATGAATTTTTTTGCCCCAAACCCCCTCCGCAAGGATTGAACTCATAACCCTGGATTTAGCAGGCCAATGCTCAAACCACTGAGCTATCCCTGAGCTATCAGCTGATGCTGATTGACTTATTCCAGGGAGGGCCAATATTCAACCCTTTGGTAAAATGCTGCACATGGACGTCTTCAGTGCGTTATATGTGACCTCCCTCACTTTTAACACAAGAGGTGTGGCATGTAGAGACCATCGGTCCCTGCATATACAGTGCAATGCTCCATATTGGTCTGTATAATTCCTATGTAACACACACACACACACACACACACTTATATTAATGATATGTCGTTGTTAATTACTCACTCTTAAACATGTCAGTTTTCTTAGAAAACGAAATAATGCTACTCGAGTATTTGCCATGCCCGATGTATTCCCTAGAGCTTCCTAGATCCATGGCTAACATAAATCAGCATAACTCCACTGATGTCAATAGACCTGTGACAACGTACACCTTCAGCAGCCCCTGTAAGTGTAGGACATTTAGGGAATGCTGCAAATACTGTGTCTCGGAGGATCCTCTGTGTTAGTCTGTATCTGCAACAACTATGAGGCGTCGCGTGGCGCCTTAAAGACTAAGGCTATGTCTACACTTGCACCCTTTTGAGAGAGGGATGCAAATGAAGACATTCAAAATTGCAAATGAAGTCGGGATTTAAATATCCTGTGCTTCACTTGCATATTCGTGTTATGGCGCTATTTCGAAATAGCGCTAGTTCTAAATAACAGATGCTGTTAAGACGTGGTTATTTTGAAAGAAAACCCTTCTCTCGAAATAACTGGTAAACCTCATTGTATGAGGAATAAGGGTTATTTTGAGAGAAGGGTTTTCTCTCAAAATAACCGTGTCTTAACAGCGTCTGTTATTTAGAAATAGCACTATTTCTAAATAGCGCCATAACACGAATATGCAAATGAAGCACGGGATATTTAAATTCCGGCTTCATTTGCAATTTTGAATGTCTTTATTTGCATCCCTCTCTCGAAAGAGGGTGCAAGTGTAGACATAGCCTTAGAGATTTATTTGGGCATGAGCGTTTGCGGTTAAAAATGCACTGCACGCATCTGACAAACTAGGTTTTACCCACAAACGCTTATGACCCCCAAAATCGGGTAGTGTTTAAGGTGTCACAGGACTCCTCACTGCATTTGCAAATACAGAGTTCACCTGATCTTCTTAACAAAGGGGAAGCTGGCAATTGGACGCTGTCTAGGGGGCGACCATAGTTTGCTAAATACTCTGGAGATTCTTTAGGGGGAAAGAGATTATGGCTGAACATCTTCAGACTAAAGTGAGACCGCTCTATCTATACATCAACAGGCGTCTGATTTCCAAAGGTGCCGAGTACCTGCAACTCCCACTGACATCAATGAGATTTGGGAGGTGCTCAACACCTGGCTCTTCAGTGTCAACACCGACTATCAATAGGGTTGCCAAGTGTCCAGTTTTCTCCCGGACAGTCCATTATTTCTGGCCCCTGTCCATTAAAAAAACCTCAGAAAATACCAGACATATCAAATGTCTGGTATTTTCTGTTTCTGTCGGACAGAAGGCTGGCAGGGACTTTTTTCCCCTGCCGCATCTGATGAGGGTGGGGGGAGCAAGGAACACGGGGATATTTAAAGGTGCAGCAACTTTTTATTTTTTGCTCAACAACTTTGGCTCCTTTTTGTTTGTTTGTTTGTTTAACCAATTTTTTTTCCTGCCACGTTCGGGATTTTTTGTGAAAGTATCTGGCAAACCTAACTATCAGGAATACTTCAGCTCTATTTCCAGATGAACTCGGTCAGGACCTTCTTGTTTGACCCTGAGGGCCAAGGAGTGAAAGGGAACAATGAGGTGAGGGGCCAGGGGATTTCTCTATGCACCCTAGAGGAAACAGCCCTATTGAATTCTACCCCTCAGGGCTATACAGACCTCTTCGATTGGAGTGCTGTTGGCATCATATCCACAAGCTACTGCATAGGGGGCAGGATACATGTCAGCCCAGCCTTGGCTTGTACAGTTCCTGGTCACATTACCTAGAAGGAAAAAAGCAGAATGAAATAATGGGCATATTGAGTTGATGTTCAAAAAAGGCATCACTTGCACATTTAAATTCCAGATCAAAAATATTAATCTCTGTTGTTATTATTTAGCACTGGTATTGTACTAGAGCATGTAGACCAGGCTGCACTGTGCAAGGCATTGTACAGACACATGGTTTGCAAGTCTCTTCCCCGGAAGGTTTCTATATCTAAACCACGGCCAAGCAAACTACGTCCCCTGGATCTGGCTGGATCTGGCCCATAGGTGCAGTGGGATCCTCAGTCAGGCCCCCTGCCTGCCCCGCCCCCACACGCTGCTCAGAAAAGTCGGCTGTGGGGCCCTGTTTGTCTGTGAACAAATCTGAGCATGAGAGGAGGGGGCAGAGGCTTTGTGTGTTGCCCCTGCCACCAACATAGTCTTGCAGCTCCAGACAATGGGAGCTGCCTGTTTGAAGAACAGGCAGCATGCAAAGTGCTCCTCCCTCTCCCTATGGGTTCACAGCAGTTCACAGACTCACCTGGCCCAGCAGCTGGCTGCTCTGAGTGGCCTGCCAGAGCATGGAAGGCAGGAAACCTGATGGGCTGCTGGCTGGGAGTTGCCCAGGTAAGCATCTCCTGGCCAAAGCCTGCCTCTGGCACCCCAGCCCCTCCTCCCTCCAACCCTCTGCCTTCCTACTCCTGCCCCACTACCCCACATAACCCAAACCTACTACCCCCCCACACACAAACTCCTTCCCAGGCCCTGCACCCCAATCCCCTGGCCCAGGTCACAACCCAGACCCCTGCATCCCAGTCCCTGGCTCCAGGTCACATCCCCCTTCTTCATCCCAAATCCCTCCTAGATCCCTCACCCCAGTCCCTTACCCCAAGCTCCCTTCTGCATCTAACCTTCATCCCAGACCACACACCTCCTCCACTAATATCATGGAAGGGTGCAGCACTTGACCACTTACCAAATTCCTGTAGTGCCCCCCACCCGCCATCAAAAATTATTGCCCATCCCTGATCTAAAAAGATGGGAGAAACAATACTGTTCCCACTGTGCAGATGGAGAGCTAAAGGAAGAACTATGTCCTAGATGACAGTTATAAAAAAGGTTTGTGATGGCGTTCAGCATTGTACCCACCTTCCAGGGCCTAACTTATACACCCCGCCTTCTGTTTTACTCAAGGAAAAAAAACATTCCA
Organism: Pelodiscus sinensis; assembly: GCF_049634645.1. NCBI lineage: Eukaryota > Metazoa > Chordata > Testudines > Trionychidae > Pelodiscus > Pelodiscus sinensis. The sequence goes on along the minus strand of NC_134712.1, from coordinate 250,818,518 downwards.
ATCAACGGGAGTGTTGCTGGAGTGATAGATATAAAAACTCCAGCCATCCGCAGGGGGTCCCATGTGCTTTACGTGTGTTCTGGACGGGAAAGAATTTCTGGATACTGTGGTGCTGGCAAACCGTCTAACCTGCGTATGACCTACAGCAACTTAGAAAGATGCACTGCAATTGTAATCCAAACAATCTGCTTAGGTATGGATATCAAAGAGAGGTTAAACAGGCTAGCAATCCCCAACTCATTCTCTTTGCACTGATATGAAGCAAAGAATAGCTGCTAAGTATATGTGTCCGTGTTTACTTCTATCCTGTTAGAAGTTTACCAAGCTAACCAATTTACCTTGTAGATGCTAAAGCCTTTTCATGTCTTAATTACCTACACAACTGTGATCAGTTAACCTTTAGATCAAAGATGTGACACTACAGGGAATTAATCATATTACTTATGTGTCTACATTGGCAAGCCTGTCTACACTGGCTGCTAGTATTTGCGCAAGAACATTGACGTTGTAATGTACAAAATCAGTGCTTCTTGCACAAATATTCTGATGCTCCCACTCAGGGATAAGTCCTCTTGCGCAAGTGTTCTTGCGCAAGAGGCCAGTGTAGACAGGTAACATCAATTTCTTGCACAAGAAAGCCCGATGGCTAAAATGGCCATCAGAGCTTTCTTGCACAAGAGAGCATCTACACTAGCACAGATGCTTTTGCGCAAAAGCAAATCTTTTGCGCAAAGGCACATGCCAGTATAGACGCTCTCTTGCGCAAATACTTTTAACAGAAAAACTCTTCCGTTAAAAGCATTTGCGCAAAATCAAGCCAGTGTAGACGCAGCCATATTGTCTTCAATTTATTGATCTCTGCTATAATGAAGGATTGGCTTATTGCCTTATGCAAATGTGTGTAACTAGTTTACCTGTAGATGCATAGGAAATGGGAGTTAACTTCAAAGTAAGGGTCATAATTTAACAATGAAAGTCCACAAACTGTCTGCATTTCGTATTCTTCTCTGGAGGAAAACCTCACAGTGACAATGTCTTGTCAGCCTGCTAGAAAGCTATAAATACTGAACTTTGGACATAATATCCTGCATCTCTACTCTGCTGAACTTTGAACAGGGATAGTTTTAGACGAGGGACAGAGATCTTCCAACTAGTCACTTAGAATGCCCTGGAAAATGCCTGGACGGATTTTAACAGACTCTGCATCTGAACTGCCCTTGGATGCTAACCTTTTGGGATATTCCCAGAGAGACTTTTGCAACCATCACTGCTACAAATCTGCTATAAGAACCTTGCATATGTTTGTAATGGATATAATCTTTCCACCATTTAACACTCTCTGATTAATAAATCTTTAGTTTACTAAGGATTGGCAGGCAGTGTGATATTTGGGTAAGAGCTGAAATATATCTGGGGTAAGTGTCTGATCATTTGGGAATGGTAAATCTCACATATGTGGAATTGGATTTTCAGTAACCTCTCACTATATTAGACATGTCTGTTTGCTGGGGAACCAAAGGTGGGAATGCCTAAAGGCTTCTTATTCACTAGTGTGGTGATACAGAAGTTTTTGTTAGTGATTTGGTGAATCGAATTATAGACTAACCCCCCGTTTCTGGGGATAGCCTGTCCTGTTTCTTGCTGTCTGACCTGAGTGTGGCATTTGCAGGGGGGAGGGTCTATCCCAGATGCCCGGTGACAGACTGCTGTAAGGAAGTCATGTGCTAGCCAATCTTTTGAGCTGGGGGAACAGGTTCGGGAAACTTAAAAGCCATCCTTTCCAATTTTCACTCAAACTAGATAACAGGCTATGTCTACACTACTTTTTTTGCAGAAGAGGCATTGCAAATGAAGCACTCATTAGTATTTAGCATTTTCTTGTGCTTCATTTGCATAATCTCATCTGATCCATTTTGCGGAAGAGGTTTTTGCACAAAAAAAAGCAGTGTAGACGGGTCCATTTTGCGCAAAAAAACCCCAAACCCTTTTGCACAAGATCCCTTATGCCTCAAAAAAGGAGCTATACACGATCTTGCGCAAAAGTTTTTTTTTTTTGCGTAAAATGAACCCGTCTACACTGATTTTTTTGTGCACGAAAACCTTTTCCGCAAAACAGATCAGAAGAGATTATGCAGATGAAGCATGAGAAATTGCTAATGAACTCTTCATTTGCATTACCTCTTCTGCAAAAAACCCCATAGTGTAGACACAGCCTCAGAGTGATCTTTGTTAGAGGTTCAACATGTCTACTTAGTTTTCACTGGGGTCCAGCTGGGACTGGCTACAGAAGTGCCCAATATATCCCAAGGAAAACAACTCTCATAGTATTTCTTGCCTCACTAGTGTTTCACGCTTCCAGATACCTATAGCCTATTCCATCAGGCCTTCCAGAACAAGAGTTTGAGCTGATGTGAACAAATGTCTGAACAGAACATTGAACAGAAAATTGCATCAAATCCTCAAAGTCAGGTCCTGGCTCACAAAACATGGAACCCCCGCAACGCACAAACAGGTGTTCATTATCTTGCAGAATCATTACAGCATCTGAGCACAGCTGAGCAAATTATTAACTGTCAATACTACTTTTTGCAAATTCCTGTTTTTGAAGTATTCGCAAACTGATCCTGGCTTCGTGGAGATATCTACTACTCATTAGTAACAATCAAATAATCTACTATTAATTATTATTATTATTATGTATTTGTATTTCACTAGCTCCGAGTCACCCTGCACAAGCTGTGATTCACTTGGACCAATCTGAAACTGTTGTTCCCTACCACTCTGTGGGTGTGTCTACACTGCACCTGGAGCTCAAAATAAGCTATGCAATTTGAGCTACGCAAATTGCATCACTTTTGTTGAATTAATTTCAAAATAGCTTATTTCGAAATTTGGCACTGTCTACAGCGCTATTCAGAATTGTTCCTTACTCCTGGTGGAATGAGGTTTACACGGATGTCGGAATAGTGAGCCTGTTATATTTCGAAATAACGGGCTTGCTCAAAAGATGCAGAATAGCTAATTTGGGATACTTAGCCTCTGGAAGCTGAATGCAGATTGCAAAACACAAATGATTTCTCCTTCCCTGCCATCTAGAAGTCAGGCCATGCCTGCACGTTCATTATTCCCATTTCTTTTTATAGGGGTTTAAATTACAATGGTGACATTTCACTTGGAGGCGACACACCCAATGCTCAGTGGAACTACAGTCAGCATGCAATGCTGTCTCTCACCTGCTGAGTGACAGGCACATTTTAGCACTTCTTCATATGCGCAGCATTGTCATAGATTCTAGTGCCTGAACTACTGGGTCTTGTATTTCCTGCTAACGGCTCATCACCTCCATTCTTGAGTGTTTTTTTTTGGTGGTTTCCGTTTCTTGTCTCTTATCTTATTAACTGAAGTGACTGCTGCTTGTTTCATTCTGTGGTGTGCCTGGGTCATTTCCCCACCCTCTGGAGTCTCTAATTTTTTGTTTGGTTGTTACTCTTTATTGCCATTTTAACAGTAACCGTGGTTCCTCAGACATCACTTCCCATCAGACAACACTTCTGACTGTTCTGTTTTACTGTTGTCCCATCAGACAACAGTAACACCGGCCCCTCAGACAACACTTTTCCCTTTTAACAGAGAGGGAAACTGAGGCAGAATGGCACTCGCACAAAGGAGCTGCACAACAAGATGGGGCGTCTTTGTATTGTAATCCAAATACACTGTTAATATAGTCAATAAATAAGGGGACAACTGGAGACTGTGGCATGTTTATTTAACACTGGTTTTCCCTCCACACAGTGACTCACTACACTCAGTTCACATTTGCACTTCTGAGCTAAGCTTTTATCAGGCTTTGCTGACTAGTACAGATATAGGGGCTCAAAGGCATGGCATTTACTCCCAGAGATGCGCACAAACACAGGCTGGAGGCGAAGTTGTAAAGAGACGTTTATTTTTACCACTTTGTTCAAGGGCTGGGAGGGGGAGTGACTGATTCTGCTGTGATCAGCCGGGAAAAGAACAAAACAATCTGCAAAAAGCTGCTGCTGCGTGCAGGTCACGGTAGCAGCTGGACCTCTGAGTCAGACATCAGACTTGGAGGTCTGGGGATAGATGCCCAGGGCCAAGAATTCTCTCTCTCCATTTCAGAGAATCTCACTTCCTTCAAAGTTTTCTTTGCTTCCTTGTGTAGCTCACCCATTTTAGGCATTCACAAAGCCAAGCCTCTAATCCCTCAGGATTCCGAAGGCTCTTTTTTTCTGTAACAGCAGCTCAGGGTGTACAAGAAATACCTGATTTTATTGTGTTTTAGTCTCGGTCCAGAGGCGGATTAAGCCTTTGTGGGCCACACCAAGTAGGGGCCACTCCCCATCAACTCTTGCTGAGGAGCAGGGCTAGGATGTGGGGGCTTGCCCTGCTCCACCCCGTGCTCCTGCCAGGGAGTGGAGTTGGAGGCCGGGGGGCTTCCGCCATTCCTCAGCAGGAGTGCTGGGTGGGCAGAGAGGGTTGGGGCACAGAAGCAGCCATTTTTTGCCCATCCCCTGGGCAAAGGCCCTATTGGTCCAGTGGCTAATCCCCCACTGCCTGGGTCTTACCTCACTTCTGTAGTCCTGCAAACGAAAGCAATGCACAAAGTCTCTCCCTGCATTGGACACCAAGCTGGATCAGTATTTGCTAGCAGGGTGGCCTTACAATGAGGGATTAATTTTGAAAGATTCCAAATCTAGGCTCTGTTTGGATAAAGAACCCCTACATCGCAATGCTTATTCTTGACCTTATCCCTGGAGAAGAAGGATGGCATTTAGGCAGTCTGGGCTGACTTCCTCTGTCACCACTGGATCTGTCTGTGTCTCAGTGTCCCCTCTGAATAAACAGCGGGTGGGTTGTTAAATCATAAACCATTCTGGGCAGGGATTAGAGTGTTTATACGGTGGCTGGCACAGAGGGGCTTTGGTCTCCAGAGCTCCCCCTGCCTGTGCCAGTATAATTTAAATATTATCCATGATAAACTAACTGAATGTCTTGGGTCTGCAAACTTCAGCTGGAAATAACTCACAAAGGGAGGCTGACATTTCTGGTATGACTGGCTTTGGTGCACAGAATGAAACCACAACGTGTTTTGCAATCGTACAACTTCCTATGTTGGCCAGAGCTACAGAAAGGCAATGCAGCACAAACATAAATACCATAGTAATAATGATTTATTATTATAATTAATTCTTATTGTTATTATTTATTTTGCAATACAGAAGGGACTAGCACCCCCAGTTATGGGTCAGGACCCCCAGTGTCCTAGGTGCTGTGCAAAACACAGAACCAAAAGGAGGCCCGTACCTCATGGAGTTTACAGTCTAAGGGTGTGTCTATACTACAGGGTTTTTTTTTCGGAAAAACAGCTGTTTTTCCGAAAAACTTCAATTACGTCCACACTGCAATCGCAATCTTTCAAAAAAAAAAGTCAGAAGAACTGAGGAGTTTTCCCAGCATTAGTAATCCTCTTTCTACGAGGAAGAAGACTTTTTCTGAAAGAGGTCTTTCAGGGAAGAGGGAGTTCTTTCGGAAGAAGAGGAAATAGGAAAAAGCTCAAGTGCCCTGGTGGCCATTCCGTTCATAGTAATCACAGTTTAAATGCGAGAGAGCGTCCGTTCAGTGTGGATGCTATCTTTCAAAAAAGCAGATGGCTTTTTCAATGCGCTTTGGCAGTGTGGACACGCTCTTTGGAAGAAGTTTTTTCGGAAGATCTCTTCCGGAAAAGCTTCTTCCAAAAGAAGCCTGCAGTCTAGATGTAACCTCTGTGTATGACAAGAGACAAAAGATAGACACAGGCCGATGGTGGAACTCAAGGAAGCAACGAGAAAACGTTGGTAAGTGAGTGGCCCAGTTGTTCTGTAGGCAAATGACTTTTAGGAAGGGATTTGAAGGACAATGTAGCCTGCAAATTTACATTAGGATGATAAAAAGCCACGTTTGACAAAGCCCTGGCTGGGATGATTTAGTTTGGGTTAGTCCAGCTTTGAGCAGGGGTTGGACTAGATGACTCCTGAGGTCTCTTCCAACCCTAATCTTCTATGATTCTATAATAAGCTAATAGAATAGGAAAATTAGGCAGGAATGCAAGATACATATAGGCCTAGATATATAAGAAGTAAGAACATAAGTATATAAGAACGGCCATACTGGGTTAGACCAAAGTCCATTTAGCCCAGTATTCTGTGTTTCAACAGTGGCCAATGCCAGGTGCCCCACAGGCACCAATCCAGGTAATCGACAAGAGATTCATCAGCTGTCACCCATTCCCAGTGTCTAGCAAACAGAGAGTACAGACAACATCCCAGCCTATGCTGGCTGATAGCCATTGCTGGACCTAACCTCCATGAATTTATCTGCTTCTTTTTTGAGCTGTTACAGCCTTGGCCTTCACAGTCTTCTCTGGCAAGGAGTTCCACAGGTTCATTATGCATTGTGTCAAGAAATACTTCTTGTTTGTTAACTTCTGCTTATTAATCTGCTTATTAATTTCATTTGGTGATCCTTAGTTTCTGTTTTATGAGAAGGAGTAAATAATCCTTCCTCATTTACTGTCTCCACATCAGTCATGACATTATAGACTTCTATTATACCGCCATAGTCATCTCTTTTTGAAACAAAGTTCCAGTTTTATTCATCTCTCCTCATATTTGTTGCTCTTTTCTGAACTTTTTTCCAATGCCAACGTATCTTTTTGAGCTGGGGGAATGACATTTGTACATATCATTCAAAAGGTGGGTGTACACAGATAGAGGCAGTGCAACATTTTCTGTCTTATTCTCTATATAGGGTGCATCTAGACTGGCAAGATTTTGCGCAAAAACTTGCCAGCTGTCTACACTGGCCGCTTGAATTTGTGCAAGAGCACTGACGTTCTAATGTAAGAATTCAGTGCTTCTTGCACAAATACTGTGATACTCCCGCTCAGGGATAAGCCCTCTTGCGCAAGAGTACTTGCGCAAGTGGGCCAGTGTAGACAGGTACCTTAATTTTTTGCGCAAGAAAGCCCAATGGCTAAAATGGCCATCGGAGCTTTCTTGCGCAAAAGCGCATCTATACTGGGCACAGATGCTTTTGCGCAAGAGCACTTTTTGCGCAAAAACATCCGTTACAATTTAGACGCTCTTTTGCGGAAATACTTTTAACAGAAAAACTTTTCCGTTAAAAATATTTCCGCAAAATCATGCCAGTCTAGATGCAGCCTATCTGTTTTTTAATTATTCCCAACATACTGTTTGTTTTTTCCATTGATGCTGCACATTATGTGGATGTTTCCTGAGAGCTATCCATGATGACTCCAAGATCTCTCTCTCTCTTGAGTGGAAACAGCTAATTTAGATCCCATTATTTTATGTATCCTCGGTATTATGCTTTCTGATGTGCATTACTTGGCAATTTTCAACATTGAATTTCATCTGCCATTTTGTTGCCTAGTCATCCAGGCTACGTCTACACTGGCCCCTTCTTCGGAATAAGCATGCTTTCAAGAGTACTGCTACCTCTCTACCTTTCAAGTAGGAATAAGAGATCCTCTGGAATAGGCCTTTATTTCGGAGGATCGCGCCAGTCTGGACGCTCTTTTCCAGCTTTTCCCCAAGCCGGAAAAAAAGCGGCGGACATGTTTATTTAAATCCCGCGGGGGATATTTAAATCCCCCGCGCATTTCCCTATTCCAAAGTTCTAAATTAGCATGGCTATTCCGAAGAAGGGGCCAGTGTAGACACAGCCCCAGAGTTTTAAGGAAGGTTTTGAAGGAGGACAATGATGTTTTTGCAGATGCTTTGCCAGATGTTTATGAGAAGTTTCCCCCAAGTGAGAGGGGTGGTTCTGGAGAAATCAAGAAAGTCCTTGTTTGAAAATTCAACTAGTGATCTATGGAGGGTGATGTCAAGGGCTGATTGAAGGAAGACACCAATCTTCTGATATGGAATGAGAGACGAAAAGTCATGTACAATGCTCCTATCCCAGGGTCAAGAGCAGGAAGACAAAGTGTGCAGGAGTATCGTCTGGTTTCCATTAACATTCAGCGACTTACATAGCATGGGAGACTGTCAATGAAAGTGTCAACATGAGGGAGGCTACTGTGTAACTGAAACCATGGGGGAGATGAACGTGAAGGAGGGAAGCTGGATGAATATGGCTACAAGAAATGGAAACATGTCTAGAGCCATTCCTCTGAGATACCACCCAGCCCTTATATGAAGGACAATCCAGTGGAGAAGAGGATCCCATTCTGATCCACCTGGTTCTGAAGTGTCTTGTGCTATGGGTAGTGTTAACATTCCCCATCTTTGTCTTCCAGGAGCGCAGGAATGTGGAGCAGAGCTCTCAGTAAACAGATTTGGAGAGGTAGAAAGAGAACTTATTGCTTCATGCATGGACCCAGGGAAAAGGCTTGTTCGGCCCCTTTGCACATACAAGTATGTGCACGTTGGCTAATTGGTTAATACTGAACATGAGAACATACGGGGTTAGACCAACGGTCCATCCAGCCCAGTCTCTTGTCTGCTGGCCAATATCAGATGCCCCAGAGGGAGGGAACACAACAGGTAATCCTCACATGTTCCCTCCCCTGTCACCCACCTCCAGAGAAACAGAGGCTAGAGACACCATTCCTACCCACCCTGGCTAATAGCCATTGATGGACCTAACCCCCATGAATCTATCTAGCTCTTTTTTGGCCTTAACAAAGATGCTAATTACCTTAACCATTACAAAGACAGCTTCCCCACTTATCACCCTTGATTAGCCATTCATTTACTCATAAATAGCTATTTCCTCCCTCCCTCTCCCTCTCCCCACCTTTTGTACTAAATCTGATTTGTCAGTTTAATAATATGTTCACTTTTTCATTGTATTCTTTTGGTATATAAGGTCATGCCAATTCTCTTCCAGAATATGATCTGAGGAAGTGGGTCTGGCCCACGACAGTTCATCACCTTTTAAACCATCTTGTTAGTCTATAAAGTGTTACATAGTTTTTCCTTTTGATTTAGCAAGATCAGACTAACACTGCTACCTCTCTATTACTTTTTTGAATCCTGTTAAAGTCCTGGTCTTCACCACATCCTCTGGTCTTGAGTTTCACAAGTTGACTGTGCACTGAGTGAAGAAAAACTACCTTTGTTTGTTTTAAACTTGCTGAGTATTAATTTCATTTGGTGACCCCTAGTTCTTATGCTGTGGGAATAAGTAAAACATTTTTCTTTATTCACTTTTCCCACATCAGCCATGATTTTATAGACCTCTATCATATCCTCCCTTAGTCTCTTCTTTTCTAAGCTGAAAAGTCCGAGTCTTTTTAATTTCTCTTCATATGGGACCGCTCCAAACAACTCATCATTTTTGTTGCCCTTTTCTGAACCTTTTTCAATGCCAGTATATCTTTTTTGAGATGAGGCGACCACATTTGTAACGCAGTATTAGTGGATGCGACAAATTACTGGGCTGAATAGAGCGGTAACTGAGTTAAATTTCATGGCCTGTGATACAGAGGAGATCTGATTAGATGATCAAATGGCCTTAAATTCAATGAATAGCCATATTTGCACATTGGAAAAATGTAAATATCAAAAAGAGGAAAGAAAAAATTTAGGGGGTTCCAACAATAGTTATGGGAAGAGAGAGAGCAGAGCAGAAATTAGGTAGAATGGATTTAGTAATCATTAGATCTGTTGAATCATTTCCCATCTACATTGGAGGAAATACTGGAGAAGACACCTGGCCAATTTACTGGTAGCCATTTTATTGGAGGAACTGTCAATGAACTGATCCCAACTTTTATCAATTTCTAAATAATTCATCTTAATACCAATCAATTCTGTGAAAGTTCAGCCGATTATTTAAAGTTCACCAGTCGCCTAAGTCACGTGGTGTTGTTTCTGCTCCAGGATTATATAGCCTGACCTGCATAAACTACTTCCACCTGAAAGTAATTTCATTTAGTCATCTCTTTTCTTTATTTAAATGACTCATTGCTACAGTGCGGTAACTTTGTCTTCTGTGAAAATTCACCTAGGTAGTACAAATATGCACAAAAAGCAAATGTAATACTATGCAAATGCGCCCAGACAGAAACAAGTCTCACGTTTGCAAAAAGAACTGCAAAATAACTTTTCACTATTCACTCAGGATATGGCTACACTGCCGCTTTTTTAGATCCTTTTGTCAGAAGAGGCTTTTCCGACATTTGGCCCATCTAGACTGAGCCAAATGTTGAAAAAAACCCTCTTTTGGAAGCCCCCTTATTCTTGTGGAACAATGAATACAGGGGCTTCCAAAAGAGTGCGTTTGGTATCCCAGAAAAAAAAGTGGAAGAGCAAATGCGTCCCTGGATCTGAAAGAGTTTTTCTGGGATACCTCCGATATCCCAGAAGAACTCTTGTAGTCTAGCCGTACCCTTAGTTCTGCCAGAAACCCTTTTGTGTGAAAAAATCCAGCATTACATGCAATGGGACAGATTAGCTAACCAGTGTTTTGTATCTTCTTTTCACTCTCCAATTCCTACATTTTCTCTCTCTCTTTTTCCTGCCACACAACAGAATGACGTCATCAAGCTCTCTGGCCATGAAAGCCCCCAAAGGGTGTGGGGGGGGATTGGCGATCATAGCGAACAGTGGGCACAGTCCCTTAGTAACTCATTAAAAGCATTAGTGCATAGCAGAGTGATGCAAACAAATTTAACTAGGCACTTTACAAATCTAAACAGCTCCTTTCCCCCTTCTTCTTCTTCTTCTTTTTTTTTTTTTTTTTGCAACACCACAGATTAAATAAATTGACTTCACTACTTTTTATATGGACATGTCAGTCTCCATAAAACTAACTGCATCAAGTGCTGGCAAAGAAAATGGAATGAAGGGTCAAGCACCAATTTCCAAACCTACTCTTAAGGAAAACTGACAGATTCTAGGACAGGCCCAGAGTTGGGACCTCCAGCCATAGCTGAGGTGCAGAACTGGAGGGACGAGTGGGATGGAGAATAGAACCTTAACTATAGACATTTTTTTTTCTCTACTCTGCATTCACTCCCTCTCAGGAGTGATTCAGGAGCAGCACCCCAAAATGAGTAGGATTCTAGTGCCAATGGGACATATTGTAAAGGAACAGAAAGGTGACAAAGGTGACAGCAATGAGCTTGATTTTTCCATGTGGTTCCACTCTTGGGGCAGGTACATTAGAGTTCAGTGACTCAATAAACTCATTCTAACACTCTGCATGCTACTTTTCGGCAGCCTTTTGTACTCACAATGACCTCCAAGTGCTGTAGGAAGCCAGCGGAAAACTTTCCATTGCACAATCACTTTGTCACGTTAGCCTGAGCCGGGTAGGCTTACACTGAAGGAGTTGCTGCTGCAGTAGCAAACTAGTGGCAGATCTCAACTTTCAGAAGCACTGAAGAGACTTACTAAAATATATATATATATTTTAAACCGAGCACTTTTGTCTCACAGAGAAGCTTCCCCAAGATGTTTTAGTTCCTCATCCGGCCAGCCAGATCATTTTATTGAGCTCACCATAACTCAGCATGGGACAGGTGACTGGGGTGTATGTGTGTCCTGCCTACACACATCACATGACACTGTGGCATAAGCCAATTAGGGTTGCCAGGTGTCCGGTATTGAACCGGACTGTTCAGTATTTTCACCTCCTGTCTGGTAAAAAAATTCAGAAAATACTGGACATCTAAAATGTTCGGTAATTTCTGATTTTTTTCCTGGCCAGGAGGCGAAAATCCCGGGCTGTCCGGCTCAATACGGAGGCAGCCTGGCAACCCTAGTGCTTACCGGATTCCGCAGGGGAGCCGTCCGGCCCGGCGCAGAGAGGCAGTCTGTTAGGGCCAAAAAGCCTCACCGCATGTTTCTTAAATGGGCCACGCTTTTTTTTTTTTTTTTTTTGCTGAACAGTTTTCAGACTCCTTTTTAATTTTTTTTTTGTATTTTTTCTGAAACCATCTGGCAACCTTAAAGCCAATAGATGGGCAGGGAACTGCTGCTATATGGTGAGTGAAGAGTGGGCCACCCCCAAAGAGCCTCCTATACCCCTTGCCAGGGTTTGAACATCCCCAAATCACATGCTGTGGGATTAGGATCCAACTCTTCTCTGGTCCTCCATGCCAAAGGGCTTGAGTGGATTTTGTGGACCTCTAATATCTTATAGTTGCACAAATCCCTGGACTAGAGTGTGTGTCCCTCCCCTACAGTCCCATGAGTCTTCTTCTGTTGTGAACACAATGCAGGTGAAAGGGTGAGGTGGAAAGGCCTAAAGACTTGAGGTCCCTAGTCCATCCACCGCATGGGTGTAGAGGAGCTGCACATTCCCACCAGCAAGCTCTGGCCCTGGGCACTTACTACCAATCAGATGTGCACGCGCCTCACAGCCAACCCCCTTGATGGCAGTCTCAGAGCAGGGTGTAGGGGTGTGAAGAATTCCCCAGTGGTACTTTCCCTGCTCCAAAGAGGGATGTTACTAGTACCTGTTATTTCATTTCTGCTGCTGTTGGTGATTAGTGAAGTTTCCCAGGACAATAAAAATGGCCGTGGATGGCTAATGCCATCTTGGACTTACCCCACTGAGTTGTACTGTTACTATTCTGATTGTTTCTGTGGTTGCTATGGCGATGTGCTTACACCCCCCATGACTTAGCACTCCAAGGACAGACTGCTCCCGATCCACTCCCATAGAGAGTCAACCAGGTCACAGTGCCAAAAGGGGTCCAAGAACAACTGGTCTCACCCACGTCATATAGCGAACTGGACATTTTTTCCTCCACTGGAACACAGATGAGTATTTCAACAATTAGACCAAACTGGGAGGAACTGCCCAAGGAAACAGCAAAGCAGGCTTAAGAAATCAGATACCCTACATCTCCAACCTATCCACTGCACGGGATCATTATCTAGGCGCGGGCTCAGCAGGCAGCACAAATCAAGATCAGATAACATAGAGGCTGAGCAATAAGAGATCCGCCCCAGGAAATAATAAATGACCACAAAGCCAGGAAGCATCCAGTAACCTAATTGCCAAGACCTGTCTGGATGACAGTCCCTACAGGATTGTCAGCCCACCTAGGTCACAAAGGCAAGCAGCACAGAATTCATAATCTCTGCAAACAACCAGTCCAAGAGAGATGCCTCAGGTAAGGCCACTTCTTTCATAGAATCATAGAATACTAGGACTGGAAGTGACCTCGAGAGGTCATCGAGTCCAGTCCCCTGCCCTCATGGCAGGACCAAATACTGTCTAGACCATCCCTGATAGACATTTATCTAACCTACTCTTAAATATCTCCACAGATGGAGATTCCACAACCTCCCTGGGCAATTTATTCCAGTGTTTGACTATCCTGACAGTTAAGAACTTTTTCCTAATGTCCAACCTAAACCTCCCTTGCTGCAGTTTAAGACCATTGCTTCTTGTTCTATCCTCAGAGGCCAAGATGAACAAATTTTCTCCCTCCTCCTTATGACATCCTCTTAGATACCTGAAAACGGCTATCATGTCCCCCCTCAATCTTCTCTTTTCTAAACTAAACAAACCCAATTCTTTCAGCCTTCCTTCATAGGTCATGTTCTCTAGACCTTTAATGATTCTTGTTGCTCTTCTCTGGACCCTCTCCAATTTCTCCACATTCTTCTTGAAATGCGGTGCCCAGAACTAGACACAATACTCCAACTGAGGCCTAACCAGCGCAGAGTAGAGCGGAAGAATGACATCTCATGTCTTGCTTACAACACACCTGTTAGTGAATCCCAGAATCATGTTTGCTTTTTTGCAACAGCATCACCCTGCTGACTCATATTCAGTTTGTGGTCCACTATAACCCCTAGATCCCTTTCTGCCGTGCTCCTTTCTAGACAGTTGCTTCCCATTCTGTATGTGTGAAACTGATTGTTCCTTCCTATTCACATCCATTCGTCCAGCAGTAGAAACCAGAGCCAATGCTGAGAGATTTTATGCTCATTTACAGACTAACAGACTAACAGTGTCACAAAGGAGCTCACTGATTTTGTCAACGATGGTGGTGAAATACCTTTGGCTGGTCATGTTCGGAGATTTCAACATTCACGTTGACAAGGACACAGATGCAAAAACCCAGCTCATCACTTGCCTCTTTGCCCAAGCCACCTCTGGTCCAACCCACACAGCTGGCCACACCTGAAACTGGGTCTTTGGAGGATGTCAGTATCAAAGACATCACAACCCAGCTGCTCTTTAGAGCAGACCATCACTTCCACCACCAGGCAACAAGACAGGCTCATGACCTTCCTGATCCAACCACAAAGACTCAAACTCCACCAAGTTCCGAAGCCTGCTAAAAAACAGCAACAATCCATCAACAGGAGGATAACTCTAGCATAAAATAATGATTCATAGGATCCTTGTCTTGGCCATGGACATACTGGTCTCCAAATAGACACTTCCTTTTTATCCTCTCTTTCTCGCATAGCAGCACTTGTGAGCATCACTTGCTACCATCTCTCATTGGCTAAGAGATTCCTTCCCATGCCGGTGGATGATGACATGGTCTCAGGGCACATCTAGGCTGCACTCTAAAATTGGAATAAGATATGCAATTTGTGCTACACAAATTGTGTATCTTAGTTTGATTTTATTTCAAAATAGGCTATTTCAAAATTGGGTTCATCTACGTGCCACCAAGTTTCAAAATAAAACACTATTTTGAGACATCCCTTATTCCTTGTAGAATGAAGTTTACAGGGATGCCAAAATAGAACATCTGTTATTTCAAAAATTATCCTTGGACGTGGGGTGGGGTAGCTATTTTGGGATACTTCCAGTATCCTGAAATAGCACTGCAGTCTAGATGTACCCTCAGTGACACACACTTTTGATCTGGATGCATGTGAGCAATGTGAGATACCATATACGCAGAGCCATGGCAATGTCTCTTCCCTGCCTTCACGCCACTCAATAGCCTAGGCTCTGCATATCCAAGTGACCTACTCAAGCTCCAGGATGAAGACCATAACTGATGACTCTTCTCTGGCACAATGGAACTTTCTGCCATAAGGGTAAAGCTCACTTGTGCAGAAATTGAACTGTCTCAGGGGAGGGCCCCAGATTTTTGAATCAACTCTTCCAATCAAAGCACAATCACAAAGCAGTGAGGCTTTCCACTCCAAGTTCAAGGTGCAGGTCTTCAACTTGCCTTCTCTACCATAAATTCGGAGCAGCGGGCATATTTAAAAAGACAACAACAAGAGCCGACACTAAAACAAAACCCTGCACAAACAATTCTCTCCATGGGTTGAAGCTGGGAGAGACAAAGGACCACAGGTGGAAACGTAATTAAATCAATTAATGACTAGCCTACAGAACAGAATGTAGAATGCTAACCTAAAGAGGCATTTCTTGGCTGCATTTTATCTCTATAAATTACTTGGATGGCTCAGAAGCCAGCGTGGAGTGAGGTAGTGGCAGCATGAAGGAAAAAGCATGAATCCTTCTGTTAGGGAATCTGATTGGAATAGAAGGTTGATGAATTAAACATTGGTGAATACTGTCACTTTATTATCTAGAGCAAAGGCTTTCTGGGACAGAAACTCCTGAGAGCAAAAGTTGTAATTGAATTTCTTGGAGTATAAACTTAATTGGGAGTGAATGTGAAAGATAGGAATTGAAGTGGCTTTGCTAACAGCTTCTACGGACTGCTAAAGAGCGTGAGTCAGGAGTGAAGTGATTTGTTGAAGGCGTAATGGAAAGATTGTAGAAGGGAAGTCAGCTAGAGAAATGTCCGTGGTAGTGAGATGATGACAGAGAGGGTCTGATAAAAAGGTGCCTGAGCTAATTGGGAGCTAAATGCTGAGCAGATAAAGCCAGGAAAAGTGGATAAGATAGTAGTTCAGAGTTAAAAACAATTCATTGTATATGCATGTCAGGTTCTCTCACAGCTTTCCTCAGCTCCAATCTTTTTTCCAGTCTCTCAGCTGTTAGGAAGTACCATGTCACCCCTACTAATAGGTCTAAGAAAACCCTCGCTGTGCAATCAGTGAAATCTTGGTTCCACTGAAGTTAAAGGTAAACCCCCCCAAAACTGGGCCAGGATTTCAGTGTTGTCTTCAAGTTGTCATTGTCAAGTCCAAGTCAAGTCTCAAGTCACCACAGTTCAAGTCTCAAGTCGAGTCTCGAGTCCCTAAAGTCACTTTCGAGTCAAGTCCCAAGTCGAGTCTCGAGTCTTAATTTAAAAAATGTCAAGTCACTTTTGTACAAGCCATCAATATCGGCATTTTTGGACAATTTTTTCACCACGTCGATTTAACAAAATTAGCAAGTCTCAAGCCGAGTCTCAAGTCACAAACAATGAACCCGAGTCGAGTCTCAAGTAGAGTCACCTCAGCGACTTAAGTTGGACTTGAGTTCAAGCTGTGGACTCGAGTCAACAACTCTGCAGGATTTCCTACTAGGAAGACAGTCTAGGTCAGTCCAGGTGTAACCCACACACCTCCTGGGTGTGGTGCACTGTCCCATGTAATGCCACTTAGGCCACTTACAGAGCGAGAGAATGAGCCTGCTCTATAGCCTTAGCTGAGAGCCAGCCGGCTTGTAGCTCGAGCTGTAGAGCAGGGGTCTCCAACCTTTTTAGGCATGAGATCACTTTTTTGAATTTATGTGCAATCCAGGATCTACCTCAAACCCGAACACCCTTGCTCCGCCTCCTTTGTGCCCCTTCTCCAAGGCCCCGACCTTTCTCACTCCATCCTCCCTCCCTCCTCCATCTTCCTTCCCTTTTACCAGGCAGGGGCAGAGGGTTGGGGTGCAGGTTCTGGTCTTGGGCTAAAGGATTTGGAGTGTGAGGGGCTCTGAGCTAAGCCTGGGGCAGAGGTTCAGGGTACAGGCTCTAAGGGAGTTTGGGTTGGGAGCGGAGGGGGGCTGAGGGCTAGGGGAGGGGCTTAAGGTGCAGAATGGGGGGGTTCATGACTGGGGCAGGGGTTCCGGATGCAGTTGGACACTGCTTACCTCAGGTGGTGCAGTGGGGCTAAGGTAGGTTCACCCCTGCCCTGGCACTACAGCACTCTCAAAAGGAGTCAGCAAACATCCTCCATCCCAAGCGCTGTTGTGCCCCCCTTCATTCTGTGGGGACAGACTACAGGGTGGGAGAGGTGGCACCCTGACATCAGTGTCCTCCTCTTCCCTCTCCTGCCCAGCAAGCGGGGGGGGGGGGGGGAGCAGGAGCAGTCAGCTCCAAGGCAAAGGGCAGGAGCCCCACGGTAGTGGGGGGAGGGGCAGCTGAAGTGCTGGCACTTGGTAGCCTCTTGGCCAAACCAGTGAAGATCCCCTGTCAGAGGCTCCAAGATCTTCCAGTAGATCCCAATCTACTGGTCAGTGACCACTGCTGTAGAGGCTCATGGACTCAGCTCAGAGGTCCCAGGTTTGGTTCTGCTGCTGGCATTACAATGGCTCTAAGTATGTTTTTCTCTTCTTACTCCTCCTGGTCCTTTCTGTAATAGCCTCTGAATAACAGCAGAAGTCCTGTCTTAACTGCTGTCTCTGTTGTTTCCCCACCATTGTATTCCCCTTAGCTGAAATATATTTCTCCATACAGTTGCACCCACATTAATGGTACTTTTTACTACTTATTCTTCCAGATTCTTTGGATTATATCGAGTCCTTTACTAACTTTATAGCTGGAATTTTATCACCAGGGAGTTGTAATACTCTTAGGAACCACCAGGTAATATTTGCAGATAATTAAGCAGAACTTGTAAAAGTGAGTATGTAAGTCAGTGGTTCTCAGCCTGTGGTCCACTTGCTGCCCAATCAGCACACAGCTGCAGCCTATGTGACATCCTCAGAGCCATACAGGTACAGGTTGAACCTCTCTTGTCAAGCACCTTCTGGACCTGACTGGGGCTGAACCAGAGAATTTGCTGAACTGCGGAAAGTCAGTATTGTCTAGCAGCATTACCAACACTCCCACTGCTTACTGGGCTCTTAGAAGGCAGGTAAATTAGAGCTAAATAATAGCACAGAACACTGAGGTCCAGGTGGCTGTAAACAAACTTTATGGGCTTCAGAAAACTTGACATTATAGGGCTTCAGAAAACTTGACATTATGAGGTTTCAGAAAACTGTAAACAAACTTTATGGGGCTTTAGGAAACTTGACCACACCCATGATACATGGACATCCGCTTAACTACAATCATGCCAGATCACAGCTGTTGCCAGACTAGAGAGTGCTGGACTAGAGCGGTTGCCAGACCAGAGAGTGGCAGGCCAGAGTGATTCAACCTCTCTGTGACCCACATAACACACAGAGAGCTGCATATGTGACCCACAATAATAAAAAGGTTGGAAATCATATGCAGAGATAGTTAGATCTTGGAAAAAATGCTTAGGGTTAGAAGTTATTTGATATGATATAGAAGTTAGATATGGTTAGAAGTTATTTTCAGAAGCTATGCCTCCTACCAGTAAAACTGTTTCTATCTCTGACTGAATCATTCCTTAGGTATAGCTGATGTAAGCAAAACAAGAAAGTATGTTGGCGTTGAAGACAGATTCTTATTGGTAAATATTAGTAAACATCGATTTCGCTGTACAGCTACAATTTGACAAAAAGTATTTCCATCAATAATAATCAAAATGTACAGACAGGCAAAGTACAGCCTCTCTCCGAGTTATGAACGAGTTACGGACCAAACACTTGCCCGTAACTTGATCCGTTCGTAACTCAGACCCCATTGAGTTATATGTGACCACGCTGTTCGTAAGCACGGGTCACATTCATAACTCGGGGACCGTCTTTACGACCGCTCCATGGGAGCTTTGGTTGTAAGTGTGAACGGTCATAACTCAACTGTTCTCAACTCGGGGAGCGGCTGTATTAAAATTGTGCTGGAGAACTTATTACGGTTCAATCTAAGGCTGTTTACTTCGTATATTTTGACATGAGATATCGACAGCTTGTGCTTTGACAGTTTTAAACCTTTAAATTTTTGAAGACCAAAGTCTATTGCCACTAAATAATTATTGTCCGATTCCCACTGAGAATTTACCCAACTATGAACATTTAAAATCAACAAGCATGTAAAAGTATGTTTAAAGAACTAAACATCAATAGTATCTGTCAAAATTATACAAAAATAAAAATCAGATTCTGCCAAGCTTAATTATATGGAATCAAAACATTGCAGGGCATACAGACATCTTCAATTGTCATTGATTTTTTAAAATCATTTGGGTCTCCACTAATCATTATCACAACCATGCTTCATGGCACTGACCTTAACCAAACACACAGTTCCTTGCTACATCCCTGCTTTGGTGAAATTTTAAGCTGTTTATCTGCTTTCTCTATCCTTCCCATACAGTTTTGTGTCGCTAATGGACAAGATCTCTGCTCTTTCAATAAATATACATAACTCCCCCCCATCTGAAAACTGCACGTTTGCTTCATATTAAATTACCTACCCTATAAAACTTCAAGCCAAGTTTATCCTGGGTTTGAAGGGATTTAATGGCAACTAGCTAACAGCAACTCAATTTTGATGCGTGTTTTTACACTCTAGCGCAACGAAATAATAATTAATAATATTAACAAGTGCAAAGTCACGAGTGCTTACCAACTGGAAGAATAACAATTCCCTCCTCCCCCAATGAGGTCAGTGGGATTTGAATCCTGGACTTTCATATCCAGAAGCACACATCTACCACTTGATCCAAAGGAGAAACGCAAGTTGCTGGAGGTACACCTAGGCTGCTCTATTTCATGGTGGCTAACCATTGAATGGCAGTGCATAGCCCAGTTTACAGGCATGTTCTAGTGGCTCCATACAAATGCATTTAACAAAACAATGGACATTCCGATTGCCAAAGTTCCCAAGAAATCTGACAAATGCAACGTAACAGGCTTTGTTACAAACAAATCCCACAGCTCTAAGGCCATAACACAGGTTAAGTACCCAGAGCTACCTAGCTCCTCAACTATACTGTGCAGTGTAGGAGCAGCAGGTCACAGGTTTGGGTGCTGTGCTGATCCAGGATAGATGGGACTATACAAATCAGCATTCATCTATAGATCTGGGGTCTGAGTCTGCACTGCCTGGAGCCTGCGGTAGTCATTGACATCTGTGCAACAAGAGGGTTTCCCTTTGTGTTACAGCAGGTCGCAAATTTTCAATTGAATTGTTTTTTCTAAAAATTTACCTTCCCCCCCCCCCCCAAATAAAAATGTTACTAAAGAATGTGTTTAATATTTTTGACTTTCTCTATGAGAATGAAATATTTTGTGGGTTCACTTGCCCTTTCTTTCCTCTTCCATCTCATCCTTTTCCCTTGCCCCCCCCCTTTCCCATTCAAGTGGCAAAATAAAAAGGGGGCTATGAAGAGTTCTTAGCATCATCAGCAACACCTACCCTCAAAATGATCGTTTTTTAAATCAACATTTTTTTAAGTGAAAAAAGGAGGAAGTTCTCAAATATATGAAAAATTGTGCCTTTTGGAAAGCTGGGATTGAAAATGATAGCGCAAAATAAATACAATACAAATCTTTAACCATGTTTTGACCAGATCAATTTCCCATCCACTTTGCACAAGAGTAAACTAATACAGAAAGCAAAGGAGACTGAGGCCATGAGGCCCTGATCCTGATCAAAGGCTTCTATGTAACCACCTTGAGCAGTTCCCTTGATTTCACAGGGCAACGCACAGTGGTAAAGATAAGCACATGGCTAACTGGTTGCAGGGTTAGGGTCTTAATATCATGTACTTCCATGCTAGGTCCTTTGCTTTGCATATAGCTTGTAAAGGTACATCTATCCAGCAGCATTATTTTGCAATAACTGACATTACTTCGAAATAACAGTGCGTCTTTACAATGCAAGCCTGCATTTCGAAATAATGGCAAGCTGGAGGACTTCTTACTTCGACTCCTGTAGCCCTCATTCCACAAGGAGTAAGGGAAGTTGAAGGAAGAGCGTTCTTCCTTCGACTTCCTGCTCCGTAGGCAGTGCCAATAGCCAAATTAAGCTATTTCGACTTCAGCTACGCAGCTGAAGATGCGTAGCTTCATTTGACTTTTGCCCTGCAGTGTGGACATGCCTGTCAGGTGTTTGTGGGGACAGGCACTAACAGTAACTGACTCATATCTGAAGGGTCTTCTCACATAATATTCAACTTGGCACCGTTCTCCCCTGCATAGTGAAGCTAGATAATGCTATGTGGGATGACTCAGCTCTGCAGTACAAACAGCAAGTGCAGGGAGAGGACGCCGTTTCCAGAGAAGTGCCATGTTGCAGGTGTGTTATGACAGACGCAGTTCCTTTCCATCAATCATTCTATGCTTGTTTTAAAGCGCTGAGTAAGAAACTCAAAATAGCATGATGTGTGGCATGAAGACAGGCTCCCAGGATACGTGGGCTGAATGCATTAAAAATAGCTTCTGGCACATACCAGATCCAAAGGGGTGACACACTTTTTGCTGGTGTATCTATACTGGCAACCCGCCTCTGCGTGGAGACCCAGTTTACACTGGTTCTTCTGCCTACAGAGTCAAACCACCTCCTTGAACGACAAAACCTAGACCGGCAAATGGACTTCTTTGCTGGAATAGCTGCGCTGACACAGGAGATTGCTCCACCTTCGTGTGCATCCCAAATTGCCATCCACATCCAGTTGCAATCTGCAAAAATGGTCCATGGACAGACTTGCAGGGCCTCTGAGGAGGGCAGAGGGGGCGTGGCTCTGAGCCTCTAGAAGGGGTGGAGCTTTAGGTGGAAGGGATGGGGATGAGGCTAGCCTCCACCAGGAAGCTTCAGCACTGCTTGGAGCACCCTTCCCCCCCCAGGCCGTCCCCAGCGCTGCTCAGAGCATGTGGTGTGGAGCTCCAGTGGTAATTTAAAGAGGCCAGGGCTCCGTCCTCCATGGCTGCTGCAGTAGCAGTGGTGACAGCTGGGAGACTCGGGCCCTTTTGAATCACTGAGACCTGGGGCAGTTGCCCCTTTGACCTGTCCCCCCCCCCACCTCCTTAGGCAGGCCTGTCCATGGATATCTGCAACTGTAGATGCAGATAAAAAGCAGAGAGCCACAGGTTTGCAAGGCTCCAGCCTTAGCTATAGCGATGTCGGCAATGGGGATTTTTTTTCATGCTCTGGATCATCACATCTATGCCAGCAAATCTTTTCAGGGCAGACCTGCCTCTGGCCACGTAGGGTGGGATCCACAAAGTGTTGCATTGCAACACTCAGATTTACAGAATCTAATTTTAGGTCTCTAGAAAATCCCAGGAACGCATTGCAAGCCGCGCAGCCTGAGTTAAGCTCTTTGGCTCCTGGACAGTGGCTGGAGAGAGAGAGAGGTGCCTAGCAATGTGATCCACACAAACCAGCACACGAGGAGAGGAGTGGCCTGAGGCAGCCTCTGGGAGATGAAGTCTAGGTTGCAGGAAGGTGCCTAGCTTTGCTTAGTGATCCACAAATGGGGGACCTACCACCGGGAGTTAGGTGGCTCAGGTGCCGAAAGGGTTTTCTTTTAGTGATCCACAAAGGAGACAGGCACCTGCCTTGCTCCACAAAAAAACAGCAGGAGGTTGTGGTGGCCACCTTATATCTTTGAGCCAGTGCGTAGCACATTTAGCTGTGATGTGGGAGACCCACGTTCAATTCCCACCTCTCTGCCAGCAGGGGGGGATAGCACTTGAATGGGGGGGGGGGAGGGAGTCTACTACTTCTCAGAAGAGGCACACTATATGCATTGAGATATGGGATATTCTGTGGGGGGCACTCCTCAATCTCTCCTGAAGCTGCAAAGGAAGGAACACAGGATTGGAGAAGGGGGAGTGGACCTAGGGTGTCCCATCTTCCAGGTGAGTGCCCTTCCCATTCAACGAGCGTCTTTCCCTCTTTCTGGCCTAGCGGCTAAGTATTCATCCACTGTGGTGCAGCCATTGGCCCGGAGAGATGGAGAATGATAAAGCTGGGTTGAGAAGTCCCCTCATAGGCCGTTTGAAAATGTTATGAATTCTCATTTTGTTTGTGCCTTGAGCAGCATTGGTCTGGTTGTGTAGATACTCTCACCAAATAGGCATCTGGGGTATTCTTTGACCCAGTCTCAGCTCTCCATTCCCGTCCCTTCTTGTTTGCCACCTACCCTGCCAGCCCACCCATGCCCTGGTCCAATGCCCTTCAGTCATGGATAATTCCCAGAATTCTTTGCATCAGCTCCAGTAAGTCGTCAAAGAGGGCACAGCTGGTACAAAGCATTCTGAAGGGCATATAAACATCAGGAGCAACTGGGACTGTTGGTGTGATCAAAAGAATGAAGGGGGGACTCTGTTCTGTTTCTTTTCTTTGTCTTTTGAAAATGACCAATGTAATTATGTGGAGACATAAAAGGAGGAAGAAACAGCCTTGCCACATGTGGGTGAAGATAAAGACGCAAGAGATAATGGGCGAGGCTCGGGGGCAGGAGCTCATTGGGGACTACACGCTGGAGGAGGGGTGCAGAAGCAGAGGAAGTAGGATGCAAGGATAGGAGGAATTTGAGAGCTGGCAACCAGTATAGAAAATTTCAGCCCAGAGGTTTAAAATTTGGCAAAGTTATACCCAATCAAACCTAGGGGCTTATAATCAAAAGTGCCAGGCAACCTGTGCTGCCCTATCATTAGAGCCCCGCAAATCCATGGATATCCAATTTATATCCGCAGGTGCCTGCATCTGCGCCTGACCCCCCCCCCCCTCCTGTGCATGAGGCAGCTGGCTCCTGACTCCCATGATGCTTACAGAGTAACCGGTTACCAGTTCACACGCCTAGTGGCATGAAACTGCATATACCCTACACACTACCACCAGTGTACACATGCCCCTAGCAATCACTGTATAGGAATAAGAGCTTGTCTAGGCCTTAAAAGTGCACCAGAGTAACTAAACTGACTTCACACTCAATCTAATTAAACTAGAGGAAACTCCTAATGTTGAAGTACTTAAGCCAAGGTGACTGTTGCATATATAGATTTTACATAACTTGGTAAGCTACCAACATAAGCTAAACAGAAATAAGTGAGGGTAAAATTCATTTAAGTGCCTCTTCATTGGGGTTTAATTAGACCCATTACTATTAATTAATTTAGTTACGGTAGTGCATTTTTCTAGCATAGTTTATGTCCACGTGGCAATGGATGAGTGTGATATGCAGCTCTTGTGGACATTTGCATGCTAGCTGTGATCTATCTAGCTTGCTAAAAATAGTCGTGAGGAGGATACAGCCGTGTGGGCTGTGCAACATGCCCCTGGGTACGTACACACGCTGCTTGACTGTGCGGATGCCTGTGCCACCACGCCCTCATGGCTATTTTTAGCAAGCGAGCAAGGTGAAAGCTAGCACAGGTGCTGCAAATCATACTCACAACAGAGTGTAGATGCAGCCACGGACGAGGCTTTAGTTGGCTAGGTTGACCACTCGCTCATGCTTCCTCTGCAGAAAAGTCATGGGGCCTGCCACCATCAATCACTGTTGATAAAAATGCTTCAGTCCAGATAAAAAAACCGACAAAGAAAACATGAGCCACATAAGCATTTAATTGGCCCACCTATACACCCCAGAGCTGCTGTGCAATATGATTGCTAATTTATGCAGCGGGTACCCACAGGCCTTTGACTGTTTTGGTTTTTTTTTGGTAAAGTACTGCACAACGCCTCCAGGATAATCACTATGGAAATGAAAAGAGATTAAAAAGTCTGGGACGTTTCAGCTTAGAAAAGAGGAGACTAAGCGGGGGATACGATAGAGGTCTATAAAATCATGACTGGTGTGGAAAAAGTGAATAAGGAAAAGTTATGTATTTGTTCCCATAACATAAAAACAAGGGCTCACCAAATGAAATGAATAGGCAGCAGGTTTAAAACAAACAAAAGGAAGTTTTTCTTCACACAGCACGTAATCAAACTGTGGAACTCCTTGCCAGAGGATGTGGTGAAGAGTAGGACTTTAACAGGGTTCAAAAAAGAACTGGATACATTCATGGATGTTAGGTCCATCAATATTTATTAGCCAGAATGTGTAGGAATGAGGTCCCTAGCCCCTGTTTGTCAGTGGAGAAGATGACAGGGGAAGGATCACATGAGGATTTCCTGTTCCGTTCACTCCCTCAGGGGTATCTGGCACCGGCCACTGTTGGAAGACAGGATACTGGGCTAGATAGACCTTTGGTCTGACTCAGTATGGCCCCTCTTACGTTTTCATGTAAATCAGGTGCACACACCATTAAGAGGAATAAAAACGGCCTAAGCTATCGAGTAAAAGTGAGGTGGGAAAGACAGTCATCCATTTAGACTGGCTGGGTTTCAATACAGTCAGCAAGAGCATCACCTCCAAGCATAACCAGAGCCCGTCTTTGGGTAAGAAGGAAAGGAAAGAAGAGGAGCAGGCTCCTCAGCATGCTGGTATTTTGGGTGCTTCTTGGAGCAGGCGTCCCAGCACTCTGGGAGTTTGGGCTGTTTCCTAGGACAAAGAGCAGTGGCCCGAAGCTAAGGAGCAGCTTAGGCTATATACCCAAGAGGAAAAATTTGCAACAACGGGTGTCAGGAGGTGGTCTATATTCCAGACTAAGGCTCTGTCTGTCCACAGTGGTCTAGCACCGTTCTATTGTATGTAGATTCTTATCCTTCTCCTTTCTGTAGTATCTCAGCATCTTTCTACTGGACTGTCCCGGTAAGACTTCCTGCACTAAAACACAAACCCTGGTCTGCTCATGAACCTTCCCTGGAGACTTGCTATGAATATCCATTGCCTTCTCAACATGCGTCACCATCCCTGTTGGTCAGAAGACTGCAAGGGTATTATCGATGTGAAGCTGCTAAGGATGATTCAGACCTAGAATGCCTTCTGCGTTCATTTTTTATCAGCTCTGTGGTAACCCCATCCCATTATCACTTTTTCCTGCTGCCTTGTTTAACTCTGGGTTCCCACAGCAGGGACATGTGCAAGTGTCCAGAGTTCATTAGAGATTTTGATCGTTACCCTCACTGGCTTCCTTTGTTCATCAGTGGGGACAGCCTACCAGGGTTGGGCCGTTGCTATGTGCAGGCAAATATTTGCCGACCCAAGTAAAAGCTGAGGGAACAGGCGCAGTGTCGTAGATTTGGTACATTCAAATGCTTTAAAGAATCTGTCAGAGTATGTCTACACTACCCTCCTAATTCGAAATAGGAGGGTAATGTAGTCATACCGCAATTGCAAATGAAGCCCGGGATTTGAATTTCCCGGGCTTCATTTGCATAAATCCGGCCGGCGCCATTTTTAAATGCCGGCAGTTCGAACCCCGTGCCGCGTGGCTAATCCTAATCCGAACTAGCTACTCCGTGCCGCGTGTAGCCACGCGGCACGGGGTTCGAACTGCCGGCATTTAAAAATGGCGCCGGCCGGATTTATGCAAATGAAGCCCGGGAAATTCAAATCCCGGGCTTCATTTGCAATTGCGGTATGACTACATTACCCTCCTATTTCGAATTAGGAGGGTAGTGTAGACATACCCCCAGGGAGTGCTCCAGACACTGAAACCAACATGAACGATGGGGCAATATAAGGAAGATGTGTAAAGACCCATCGCTGTTCAACAGGTTCCCTGACTCAAGACTTAGATGGGAATTCAATGAGTAGTCTTGTAAAATTCAGGCTGGGTCAGAGTTCCCTTTAAAGTGGCGTTTGCTGGTTGTGCTGTCTGACAGATCAGGCCAGCCTCCGGATCAATTTCCCAACGTCCTTCTTGCGTTATTTCCTTCTTGCAAAGAATACATTTCTGTGGCATCACTCTCAGGCTCGGCTTGTTGTGACACTTCCTACAATAACCACCTGCTGGAGGCAGTGCTTCTAAATACGATGTGAAATGGGGAGCATGTTGGCTCTCGCTGGCTGGTTGTGCTCTCTAGAACTTGCTAGACGGGGGGGGATGCCTGCCTACACCCAAGAATACAGGGGATCACCTGAGAGCTACCGTGCTACCATGAACAAACTGACGAACAACATTAATTGTTTTATTTTCCATTATCTAGTCAAATTTTAATTTGTTGGTTCCCTTAATGCTAAAAATCTCCTATCCCCCTATGCAGATCAAGGCCCTAGAACCACTCATGCTCAATGCTAAGGGCCATATTTCAGGAAAGGTATCTGAGAAAATCTGAAAGGGCTAGAAATGAGCAGCAAGAACGAGGGAAAGGGAACAGAAGCGAGAAACACAAGGGTTGCATCTATTGTGGTGGGAGAAAGGGATCTGACAGGTGTTCCCTCTAATCTGTGTAGCAGCAAAGCTTCACAGGTGATTAATCAGACCTGCCCAATCAGAGACTCAGGGCTTTGTGCTGCACAGCTTACAGGGAACACTGGATCTGACCAAAGTCTCCAAGAGTCTCTCCAGATGCTAATGTAATTCGAGGCAGCAAAACCACTAGAACTAATGATAATATACCGGGCTTGGAAGGCCTAACCAGTACAAGCAAATAGCAGCTGAAAAGAACACTTGGGCATTCCATTTTCAGATGGAGAGAGGCTAGTGTAGGGCACCAGCAGAAATAACTCACGTAATGAAGAAGAAAATATACTCGCTAGGCCTGAATGCACACATGGAGTTAGGCATTAGTTTGTCCCAGATTAAGTAAGTGTGTGTGTGTGTGTGTGTGTGTGTGTGTGTGTGTGTGTGCGTGTAAGCATGTGAGTGACTCTACAGTGGGCAGGAGAGGGGGCGTAGAACATTTCACTCAGGAGGTGGGAAATTTTGGATCCAGTCGTGCTTCTAAACGACTCTTTAACGACGTGTCCAGAGTGCAACAGCTGAAGTGGCTGAGAGAGCCTTATGTTGCCAAACGTGGCCCACTGGTTACAGAGGCAGATCAAATCCCTTCTCCTGTGCAGGTGTGGGGGGTGTCTCCCATATCCCATGTGGGTTCTCTGAACATGGGACTAAACATAATGAAGTAAACCCTCCTCCCTTTCCTGCCCCCTGTTGCGTGTGTGAACTCACCTGATCCAGTAGGGGGCCTATGAGCACGCTTCCTGGATCAGGCCACACCCCCGATGTCGGCCTCCGAATGCCTCTCTCACCCTGATTTAGGAAATGCTTCGGTGGGAGACAGCCGTCTGCATGTCTAGAAGGAGGCACCAACGCACATTCCAAAGGCAGAGCCATTGGCAATGAGGGAACCCGGACTGCAAAAATGTAGGGGCTGAGCAACTTTAGGTGCCGCCACGGTATGGCAGGGGGGCTGTGCATAGCAACAGGGCCAAATCCAGGACTAGGCGCCCATCGGGGGCTCGTACCCCATTCCTCCCTCACCTCCTTCCACTTACCCTTCCCTAGCCCCTTTTCTTGATGTACAAAATAAAGGACAATTGTGTTCAAAAATGGAATCTGTCTTTATTGTACAAAACTGGGGGAGACTGGGAAAAGGAGGTGGGAGAGGGGAAGAGAGAGGCTGGGAGAGGGGAGGGCAACTACAATGATCAGGGGTTGGGAACAGGTCCCATATGAAGAGAGGCTAAAGAGACTGGGACTTTTCAGCTTAGAAAAGAGAAGACGGAGGGGGGACAGGATAGAGGTCTCTAAAAGCAGGAGTTGGGTGGAGAGGGTGCATACAGAAAAGTTCTTCATTAGTTCCCATAAAGAAGGACTAGAGGACACCAAAGGAAAGGAATGGGTAGCAGGCTTCAAACTAGTAACAGAAAGTTGTTCTTCACAAAGCAAAGAGTCTACCTGTGGAACTCCTTGCTGCAGGAGGCTGTGAAGGCTAGAACTGGAACAGAGTTTAAAGGGACGTGAGATCAAGTCATGGAGGTTGGGTCCATGGAGTGCTATTAGCCAGGGGGTAGGAGTGGTATCCCTGCCCCAGGTTTGTGGAAGGCTGGAGAGGGATGGCACAAGACAAATGGCTTGGTCACTGTCTTCGGTCCATCCCCTCCAAGGTCCCTAGGGTTGGCCGCTGTTGGCAGACAGGCTACTGGGCTAGATGGACCTTTGGTCTGACCCAGGACGGCCATTGTAAGCTCAGGGCTCAGGGTCGGGGGTCTCAGTGGACCCCCTTGATTTTCATGCACACCTGCTCCTGGGTGGCCAGGCTGGCAGCTCTCCTGCCCTAGACGGCCGCTTTCCTGTGCCTAGTGCGGAGATCGTGGATGAAGTCCACGATGTCCACACTAACCCAGGCGGGTGCCTGCCTCTTGCGATCCCGGGCAAGCTCCCGGGAGCCGCCAGCCTGGTCCCGGGAAGAGGGGGAGGGCTGGGGGGCATCGGGTGACTGGCTCGAGCCGTGCCAGGTGCAGGGTCTGCTGGCTGGGTGCTGGCAGGCTTGCACCTGGCACGGGCACCGTAGCCAGCCCATGCCCCTTTAAGGGGTCCGGGACCGGGAGGGGGGCAATAGAGTTTCCCTGGTGTTGGCCAGAGTGGCCACCAGGGAAACCTGGGGAGGGCTAGCCTCCCACTAGTTCGAACTAGGCTTAATCCTCGTAAAATGAGGTTTACCTAGTTCGAACTAAGCGCTCCGCGAATTAAGTTCGAACTAGGGGCGCGCTAGTGTAGCGCCTATGAAAGTTAGTTCGAACTAACGTCCGTTAGTTTGAACTAACTCTGTAGTGTAGACATACCCTAAGTGACAAGTGAGATAAACGCAGTGCGAGACATTTTATGGTTTCCATCTTGTATCTGCCACAAGCCAGGATATGAGACACTGGAAGCAAACAGTTCTTTATCAAGGAGGAAATTTCATTCACTAAATATTGGCTTCCTGACATTTTCCACTGCAACTGTAAACACAGATGACTCTGATTCTCCACTGCCCTGTACCTTGGTTTAGCATTTATATCGCTGCAAAGAGACCCAGAATGGACATAAAATGCTGCCCAGTTATTAATTTTCTCCTTGGCTTTTTTATGGGGCTTTGTCACCGTGTTGTGAGTACTTCACAATCATCCTCAAAAAATTTAGCACCTGTGTGAGGCAGTGAGGTATTGCTATACCCACTTTACAGAGGGAAATGGTGGTATTTTTACATTCACTTTGCACGAGTGTCAGTAACTATATAAAATGCATGGCCATGAACAATCTATGAAGAATGCATGGCCCACTGTTTCTACTTGGAAACAATTTCAGTGTATTTCCTTACCCTTGGGGATAACAGGCCACTTTCATCTGTCCATAACATTGTTACCAAGGGAGTTTTCCCATCTCATGAGTGCGAACAGAGCACGCCCTGAAGTTCTAGTTCCACCTCTTCCTAAAACACAAACAGGTACCAAACTGAACCTGCTCTGAGATCCAAGTGAGACATCAATACCTCTTCCTCAGCTATGTCCATCCTCATCCTCCCCTGCCTTGTGGTCACTTATTTTCTCCTTCCTTCTTTCATGTACACCAGGTTGTCCTTGTGTGCTATTGAACCCCAGTTGCATTGCCACTCAAGACAATTAACCCATTCCAGGCTCTGCTGACATTTCACCCTTGGGTTTTCATGAACAACCACAGGCCAAACTGCCGAGGGGTCTAGGTGGGGCTTGGATCACTAGTTTATCTCCAACACAGCTGCGAACCTGAAAGAAAACCTCCCTGGGTTATTAGGTTGTCACTTTCAGGCTACTCTTAGGGTGTGTCTAGACTACATGCCTCCTTCGACGGAGGCATGTAGATTAGCCAGATTGGAAGAGGGAAATGAAGCCGCGATTAAAATAATCGCGGCTTCATTTAAATTTAAATGGCTGCCCCGATCTGCCGATCAGCTGTTTGTCGGCAGATCGGGGGAGTCTGGACGCGATGCCCCGACAAAGAAGCCTTTCTTCATCGACACAGGTAAACCTGGTTTCACGAGGCTTACCTGTGTCGATGAAGAAAGGCTTCTTTGTCGGGGCATCGCGTCCAGACTCCCCCGATCTGCCGACAAACAGCTGATCGGCAGATCGGGGCAGCCATTTAAATTTAAATGAAGCCGCGATTATTTTAATCGCGGCTTCATTTCCCTCTTCCGATCTGGCTAATCTACATGCCTCCGTCGAAGGAGGCATGTAGTCTAGACACACCCCTAGTGTGAAGGTTGAGGATCTCTCAAGACATCTGGATAGACTAATCTGTAGTGCTAGGGAGGAGCTGGTGGTTGTGTTACATGTAGATACCAATGACATAGGGAAGGGTAGGAGAGAGGTTCTGGAGGCCAAATTAAGGCTGCTAGGAAGGAGATTGAAATCCAGGACCTCTATGGTGGCATTCTCTGAAATGCTTCCAGTTCCACGCACAGGGCCAGATAGGCAGGCAGAGCTTCAGAGTTCCAATGCGTGGATGAGATGATGCTGTACAGATGAGGGGTTTAGATTTATTAGGAACTGGGGAAACTTTTGGGATAAGAGGAGACTATACCAAACCAAAATGGAACCAGACTGCTGGCACTTAACATTAAAAAGTTTGCAGGGCAGTTTTTAAATTAAGGGCTGGGAGAAGGCCAACGGGTGCGGAGGAGCACATGGATCAGACACAGACATTTATTAGGGGAAGTTCTATTAATAGAGATGCTCTATGTTCTAGTCAGGAGTAGAGGATGGAAGTATGGGTCAGATCAGATGAAACACAATCAAATGAAAAAGAGTCTAACATCAGGAAATGGCAGACAGATAAACAGTGACACATCATTTAAGTGCTTATACACAAGTACTAGAAGTCTAAATAATAAAATGGGTGAACTAGAGTGCCTACTTTTAAAGGAGGATATTGATATACAGTAAAACTCCAATAGTTCGGTATCCAGTTATCCGGCACTCCTGATAGTCCGGAATCAACTGGAACCCGGAACTGCTCAGGTCAGCCACTGTCACGGCTTAGCCACTGTGAGCCGCATGCATGCTCACGGCCCGTACCATTCCACTCACGGTCCCCAGCGCACACAAGTCCAGCCTGCACATACTAGCAGCCGGCCACTGAGCACAGGCAGCTGCTTTGGGACCCAGACATAAGGTTGTGGGAGAAGGAGGATTGGGCGACAGCAGGGATGGGAGGTGTTTGGCTCTGGGGAAGGGAAGGAGAGGGGATTGGGTTGCGCATGGCAACCCAGCCAACTCATTGAAAAGCTAGTCACTCAACGCAGGTGCCCCAGTGCCTGGAGAGTGATGCGCAGCTGTACCGGTGGCTCTGGGGGTGGGAAGAGGGATTGGGTTGGGAGTATGCCCCCTTATTGTACCTGCTGGTACTCCGGCATATCCAATAATCCGGCACCACCTGGGTCCCAAAGGTGCCGGATTATTGAAAGTCTACTGTAATAGGCATTACGGAAACTTGGTGAAATGAGGACTATCAATGGGACACAGTCACACCAGGGTACAAAATATATCGGAAGGACAGAACAGGTCTTGCTGGTGGGGCAGTGGCACTATATGTGAAAGAAAATGTAGACTCAAATGAGGTAAAACTCTTAAATGAGCCAAACTGTTCCATAGAATCTCTATGGATAGTAATTCCATGCTCCAATAATAAGAATATAGCAGTAGGGATATATTATCAACCACCTGATCAGGACAGTGATAATGAGTATGAAATGGTAAGGGAGATTAGGGAGGCTATCAAAATAAAAAACGTAGTAATAGTGGGGGATTTCCTCATATTGAATGGGTACATTTCACCTCAGGATGGGATGCAGAGATAACATTCCTCGATACCTTAAATCAATGCTTCTTGGAGCAGCTGGTTCTGGAACCCAAAATGGGAGAGTCTATTCTTGTTTTAGTCCTAAGTGGAGCACAGGATCTGGTTCAAGAAGTAAATATAACTGGACCGTTTGGAAATAGTGACCATAATGTTATAAAGTTTAACATCCCTGTGGCAGGAAAAGGGGAACTACACAAAAATGAGGAAGTTAGTTAAACAGAAATTAAAAGGTACAATGACAAAAGTAAAATCTCTGCAAGCTGCATGGAAACTTTTCAAAGACACCATAATAGAGGCCCAACTTAAATGTATATCCCAAATTAAAAAACACAGTAAGAGACCCAAAAAAGTGCCATCGTGGCTTAACAACCAAGTAAAAGAAGCAGTGAGAGGTAAAAAGGCATATTTAAAAAGTGGAAGTCAAATCCTGGTGAGAAAAATAGAAAGGGGCATAAACTTTGTCAAATTAAGTGTAAAAATATAATAAGAAAAGGAGTTTGAAGAACAGCAAGCCAAAACCTAAAAAAGTAATACCTAAATGTTTTTTAAGTACATCAGAAGCAGGAAGACAGCTAATTGACCAGTGGGGCCTTTAGATGACCGAGATGCTAAAGGAGCACTCAAAGATGATAACGTAGTTGCAGCAAAGCTAAATGAATTATTTGCTTCAGTCTTTACGGCTGAGGATATTGGGGAGATTCCCAAACCTAAGCCATTCTTTTTAGGTGACAAATCTGAGGAATTGTCCCAGATTGAGGTGTCATTAGAGGAAACAAATTGATAAACTTAACAGTAACAAGTCACCGGGACCAGATGGCATTCACCCAAGAGTTCTGAAAGATCTCAAAGGGAAATTGCAGAACTATTAACTGTGGTTTATAACCTATCCTTTAAATCAGCTTCCCTACCTAATGACTGGAAGATAGCTAACATGATGCCAATATTTAAAAAGGGCTCTAGAGGTGATCCTGGCAATTAGAGACAGTAAGTCTAATGTCAGTACCAGACAAATTAGTTGAAACTATAGTAAAGAATAAAATTGTCAGACACATAGATAAACATAATTTGCTGGGGGAAAGTGAACATGGTTTCTGTAAAGGGAAATCATGCCTTACCAATCTGCTAGAGTTCTTTGAGAGGGTCAACAAACATATGGACAAGGGGGAGACAGTGGATATAGTATACTTAGATTTACAGAAAGCCTTTGACAAGGTCCCTCACCAAAGGCTGTTAAGTAAAGTAAGTTGTCATGGGATAAGAGGGAAGGTTCTTTCATGGATTGATAACAGGTTAAAAGAGAGAAAACAAAGGGTAGGAATAAATGGTAAGTTTTCCGGGTGGAGACAGGTAAGTAGTGGGGTCCCACAAGAGTCTGTCCTGAGACCAATCCTATTCAACTTTTTTATAAATGATCTAGAGAAAGGGATAAACAGTGAGGTGGCAAAGTTTGGAGATGATACCAAACTGCTCAAGATAGTTAAGACCAAAGCAGACTGTGAAGAGCTTCAAAAAGATCTCACCAAACTAAGTGATTGGGCAACAAAATGTCAAATGAAAAAGTAATGCGTATTGGAAAACATAATCCCAACTATATATACAATATGACAGGGACTAATTTAACTACAACTTATCAAGAGAGAGATCTTGGAGTCACTGTGGATAGTTCTCTGAAAACATCCACTCAGTGTGCAGCGGCAGTCAAAAAAGCAAATAGAATATTAGGAATCATTAAAAAAGGGATAGAAAATAAGACAGAGAATATTTTATTGCCTCTATATAAAATCATGGTATGCCCACATCTTGAATACTGCGTACAGATGTGATTGCCTCATCTAAAAAAAAATAGTGACATTGGAAAAGGTTCAGAAAAGGGCAATAAAATGATTAGGGGTTTAGAATGGGTCCCATGTGAAGACAGATTAAAAAGACTTGGACTTAACAACTTAGAAAAAAGGAGACTAAGGGGGGATATGACAGAGATCTATAAAATCATGACTGGTTGGAAAAAGTGAATAAGGAAAAGTTACTTACTTATTCCTACAATAAGGGTTCAAAAAAGAGCTAGATAGATTCATGGAAGTTAGGTCCATCAATGGCTATTAGCCAGGGTAGGTAGGAATGGTGTACCTAGCCTCTGTTTGTCTGGAAATGGATGACAGGAGGGGGATCACATGATGATTACCTGTTGTTCCCTCCCTCTGGGGCATCTGGTATTAGCCACTGTTAGCAGACAGGATACTGAGCTGGTTGGACCTTTGGTCTGACCCAGTATGGTCATTCTTATGTTCTTAATGAATTCTGATCATTCCCCTGACAATCCAATTATGTAGTCACAAGCAATCTTACTTTTGTAAGATGAGGTTCTCCCCAGCCTCTGCCATGTAAGAGGAAACATGAAGTCAGACACATTTGCTTTGCTCCGCCCTCAGGGGCTATGCTAGTTGGAAGTTTTCTTCATTGAAATTGTCTCATAATTTCCAAGAAGCAGGTAATCTGAGCTCAGTTTTACTAATTCTCTTGAGTGTCTTTAAAAAAACAACAGAGAGTGAATTTTGCATTTTCGAGGGTGAAGGCTTAGAGCCGTGGTCACCAACCAGTAGATCGTGAGCTACCGGTAGATCTCAGGGGCTCTAAGAGTAGCTCTTGAGCCCTCTCTGAACTGCGCACCTGCGCAGTACATTTACATTAGATTTCCTCATTTGAGGAGCAGCTACTCACTGAGCAACAACACAGGTGAGTAGCTGCCAGGAATGGTGGGAGCTGGGAGGTCGGGAGGGATGAAACACCCCAGCCAGCTGACTGTGGCTTCCACAGCTGGAGCTAGGCGCAGCCTCCCTTGGCTAAGCGCAGGGCAGCCGGGCTGGAGGGAAGAGAAGCAGCTGCCCAGCCAGCTGGCCATGGCGCTCAGCCGGGGTGCACCACGCTCCACGTGGGCTGGCGCAGAGGAGAAGCTGCCTGGCCAGCTGGCTGTGGCCTTCAGCACGGAGAAGGCTGAACTGCACTCCAGCTGATTGGGCGGCTTCCCCTCTGCGCCTGCCCACGTGGAGCTTGGTGGCACCCTGGCTGAGCTCCATGGCCAGCTGGCTGGGCAGCCGCTTTTCTTCGCTCCAGCCTGGCTGCCCTGCGGTCAGTCCGGAGGGAGCGTGGGTCGGAGGTTTCCCTCCGTGTCTGGTGTGTTCCCTCTCCCTTGCCCCCCGACCCCGCTGCAGAAACCTGCCCCCCCCTGCAGAAACTTGTCCCCCGGCACCCTGCCCCCCCCGCAGAAACCAGTTCCTTCTGGCACCCTGTCTCCTACTACAGAAACCTGTCCCCCTGCTCCCCTGCTGCAGAAACCTGTCCTGGCACCCTGCTCCCTCTCCCCTGCCCCCACTGGCACCCTGTTCCCTGCCCCAGAACCCACTAGCACCCCTCCCCAGTACTGTGTCCCCTGCTCCCAAATGACTTTTCTATGGGTCAGTGACCCCTGACTCAAGGCAGGTTCCCTGCCATTCTCATAAATAAAGACAATGCAGAAACTTTTTGTGTTTAACATAGTATTCTATTTAAAAATGAAGCCTGGCCAACAAACCCCCAATTGGGGCCAAGCCCCAATCTGGCCACAACCACTCCTGCACTCCCCCTTCCCCAGACCCTAGATCTGAGCCTATCAAACACTGGAACCTCCTGCCCTCAGCCCCTCACATACCCCAACCCAAATTCCTGCACCCTCACATCCGCAAGCCTATGGCTTGCTTAATATCCCAAAACTGCCCAGCCTGGAGCCCTCTCCCCAAGCCAGTGTCCCCTTCTCCACCTCCTCCTGCATCCAGATTTTCTCCCAGAGCTTGCACCTCTCACCCCTTCCCACACCCAAATCCCTCATTCCCACCCCAGAGCCTACACATCCTGTCTCAACACAGCAAGGGTCCAGCTAGACTGCAGGAGTTTTTCAGGATTCTGGAGATATCCCAGAAAAACTCTTCTGCATCCAGAGTTGCGTTTGTTCTTCCACTTTTTTAGTGGAAGAGCAAACAGGCTCTTTTGGTTACCCCTATATTCCTCTTTCCACAAGGAATAAGGTGGCTTCCAAAAGAAGGGGTTTTTTTTCTGACATTTGGTCCAGTGTAGACAGGCCAAATGTTGGAAAAACCTCTTCCTACAGAAGAATAAAAAAAATAAGCAGTAGTATAAGGATTGGGGATAGCAAGTGATGGAGAGGAGGAGAATAGAGAGGGCGGGGCTTCAAGGAAGGGGCAGGGCTTCAAGGAAGGGGCGGGGCAGTAGATCTTGGCTTGGTCTGTCATTTAAAAAGTGATCTTGGATGTAAAAAGGTTGGAGACCACTGGCTTAGAGCATTGTTTGGAGACAGTTTCTCAAAACAGTCTTGTAGCTCAGGACAGCTGTGTAGTGACACATTTTGCTACTTTGGCTGTTGCTTTTTCCTAGGAACTGACATGCTAACCAATGGCAAAATTTAGGGAAGTTTCTGAGTCATGGGGAAAAATCTATAGAAGCTGGTTTTGTGTTGAAAGCACTTGAGTGGGACTCAGGAGATATGCATTCAGTTCCTGCCTTTAATACACAATTCCTTTGTGACCTTGGGCAAATCATTGCACCTCTTCCTCAGTTGACCAGCTACAAAAAGAAATAATGCTTCCTTTCTCCTACCCTTTGTCTTGTCTATTCAGGCTGTATGCCTTTAATAGCAGGGACTGTCACTTACTAAAGGTGTATCTACACAGCAAAGTTATTTTGGAATAATGGCTGTTATTCTGAAATAACTATGCGAGTGTCTACACAGCAGTTCTGTAATTTTGAAATAACAGATGGCTTATGATGACTTCTGTAAACCTCATTCTATGAAGAATAATGCTTATTCCGTAATAGCTTTTTCGAAATAAGGCGCGTGTAGATGCTCCACTGCTGCTATTTTGAAATAGCCCGTCCCCAGGGCCATTCTAAGTTATCCCTCCTGGGGCTCTAAATTGAGATAGCATGACTATATTAGGGAAGCCTGCCTCAGACTCATTTTGAGGCTTCCCTGCAGGGTAGACGTGCTATTTCAAATTAAGCTATTTCGGAATAACTATTCCAGAATAGCTCATTCTGGAGTAACTGTGCAGTGTAGACATAGCCTAAATAGATATGAAACCAACAGCATAACTCATTTGAGGCCTGCGGGGGTTTCTGTAGAGAAAATAACAACACACTAACCAACAGGCTTATAAATTTATTTGCCCATGAGTCATGCTCTAAACTCAGCTTTTCAGAACTTGTAGACCAGAGAACTAACCCATTTTCCCGTTTGGCCTTCTTGTGCTCGTTACCTGTCAAGTTAACACCTTTTCTATCTGTTATAAAAAAGATTTTATTACAGACCACAGCAGCTTGTCCATTTTATACATCAGAGAGTTAATTAACTAGAGGCCCTGGTTATCGGTCTTGTATAAAGTGTTATTACATATACTAATTTTATTTTCATGGCATCATTGTTATACTAGAGCAGGGTTTCCCAACCTACGGGTCAGGACACAAATAATGGTCACCATTACATTTCAAAACGGTCGCCAAGTGTCTCCACAGGTGGCTCTGCTCCCTACCCCAATTTTTGAATTGCCTTGGGTCACCAAGTCTTCCTGAATTGTCAAATTGGGTCCCTATTTGGAAAAGGTTGGGATCCGCTGTACTAGAGAGTCTCACTGAAAGCCAGTTGGAGTCAGAACTACTTCAGAGTAGCTTTTCCCAGGTCAGAGAAGAGATGAAGTATGACTCCGTGGGAGGGTATTTCCTTGCTACTTGGGAAACGTGGGTTCAAATGCCTGATCGGTCACAGACTTCCTGCTATGGCTTGTCACACCACTTCTCTGTGACTCCTCCTTCTTCTGTGAAGTGGAGATAACAACACTGCCCCGCCTCACTGTGGTGTTGTGAGAATAAACACAGTAAAGATTGTGAGGCACTCACATATTAGGATCAATTTAAAAAACAACAAATAGTCTGGTAGCACTTTAAAGATTAAAAAACCATGTAGATGGTATCATGAGCTTTTGTGGGCACGGCCCACTTCTTCAGATGACCGGTTATCTGAAGAAATGGGCCGTGCCCATGAAAGTTCATGATACCATCTACATGTTTTATTGGTCTTTAAAGTGCTACCAGGCTATTTATTGTTTTTTAAGTTTATCCTGTACAGACTAACTCAGCTACCTCTCTGAAGCTTCAGATATTACGGTCATGGGGATCATCACATTGGTATCATAAGAACAGCCATACTGGGCCAGACCAAATGTCCATGTAGCCCAGTATCCTCTCTGCCAACAGTGTCCAATACCAGACTCGCTAACTGAACTCCAGAAGATCGATCACAGCAGTGGCGGCCTTCCTTTTATTACAGACAAGGCTTGAGTCTCTCTACACTGAAACAAGAGCTACCCTTTATGTAAGAACACAAGAACATCCATACTGGGTCAGAACAAAGGTCTATCTAGCCCAGTATCTTGTCTGCCAACAGTGGCCAATGCCAGATGCCCCAGAGGGAAGGAACACAACAGGTAATCATCATGTGATCCCTCTCCTGTCATCCATTCCAGACAAACAGAGGCGAGGGACACCACCCCTACCCACCCTGGCTAATAGCCATTGATGGACCTAACCTCCATGAATCTACCTAGCTCTCTTTTGAACCCTGATAAAGTCCTAGTCTTCACAAAATCCTCTGGCAAGGAGTTTCACAGGTTGACTGTGTGCTGAGTGAAGAAAAAACTTACAGACACAGATAGTTGAGGAATGCCTATCTTGTGAAATGTATTTTTTCGCCTTCATTAGAAAGCAGTTGTCCTAGGAATGCAATGACATTTATATGGCAGCCAGGCAGAGCTGTATCCATCTCATTACCCCCAAAGACAGTGAATGGAAACCAGGGAATTTCCCACTTTTTTATGCTTGTCCTTAAATTAGCCTCCAGCAGGGCAGCATCCCAGCCTTTATCTGACCCTTCTTCCGAATCCACAGCAGGCTCCATCTTGAAATGATATTACCTATAGAAATACAGATCTCTCTCCCAAACTAAGTTCTTACACAGGAATCCATCACCATGACATCTAAGTCCTGAAACAACAATCTTTGCAAATGGTCGCTGTAGTTACAGTATTCCTTGAACTACAATGAGTTGGAAACAGTACCTGCTGCCTATCCTTGGCTATTAAACACCACCCAGTTATCGATAACCTGGCTTAGATTCAAACATGATAGCCCTTGACAGCCCCTCTTATTTTTTCAACTCCAGCTGAAGTCACTGGAGAGTAGCGCATGTCCATTACTTCTGAACAGATGTCATGAAATTTTCAAACAACAGCAAGATCACCGTTCATCAGAAGGAAGGTGGAGGGAATCCAGTTTGAAAATACCAAGTGACACTTCTACTAAAGGAACTGTGCAGATTCTCTTACCTAAAGAAGTGGTGAAGTAGCTAAAAAATGTCGGACACGGCATCACCACAACTTCTCCCACTGCTGAGGAGGGCCAGCAGGTTACGTTGTCCCACATACTTCTGCAACCTGCAGAAAGGGAAGAGAAAGAGGTGACCAAATTGCAACGTTCAGGGATTGCTCTGTCTGAGCTGTAGAGCTAAATACGCAGACAAAATCATTGTCGGGCAATATTCCTGGCAACCTTGTGGCTAACCATAGAATGATAGAATCCCAGGGTTGGAAGAGACTTCAGAGGTAATCAAGTCCAGCCCCCTGCCCAAAGCAGGATCAACCCCAACTAAATCATCCCAGCCAGGGCTTTGTCAAACTGGGACTTGAAAACCTCTAGGGATGTAGATTCCACCACCTCCCTAGGCAACCTATTCCAGTGCCTCACCGCCCTCCTAGTGAAGTAGTTTTTCCTAATATCCAACCTAGACCTCCCGTGGCTCCCTCCGGTTTCTTACTCTGTCAATCAATTTCCAAACCTAGACCATATGATTACAGAAGTAAGAGCTGGAAAATGCTATTTAGATTACTGATATCACCCCCATGCTAGTGCTCTAAATGGAGGTTCTCTCACAATACTACACTTTCTCTTAGATCAAAACCAAAAAGGCATTATCAGAAATGTGTGCTAAAAACTCAGAATGAGGGACTTAACTCAGACAAACGGAGAGAAATGAGTGAAATATCGTGGGATTATTTTCTTTAAACACACAGTTTTCAATAACCACACTCCCAAGATCAAGCATTTGTGGTATCCAACATTTTCAGGAATTGGCAGGGAGAAACAGGACAGATCTGTGTAGGACTGAGACAAATCTGGATTACTGGGGAATGATGCATTTTAGAGATGGAAATGCTAGAGATGCTCAGATTAAGTCACACACTCCCCCACTCCAAATTAAAGCACCTGATCTGAACACACCAAGCTGTGCACAAGCTGTTTCTATTTCTTTCTAACTGCCCCATCCCCCAAGCCACTGAAGTTGCCACACAATCAGGTGCAAAATCAAACTCCACCCAGTTACCAATTACCAGGCTGGTTGACGCAGCAGCTGTGTTGGATGGAAAGCGCAAATTATGTCCAAAGCAGATTATTTTTAATCCCCCAAACCAGAGATGTGCAAGAAGTCCAATTAGGATTTTGCTATTGCAATTGCAGCTTTATCGAAACAAAAATATTTTGTGAGAATAAGTCGATTTCAACATTTTGATAGCATGTCTCATTTTGAGAATGTTAAAATGTTTCATTTTGATGCACCAATTCAACTCATTTTGTTTTGACTTGCATATTTTATAACAATTATGTTTTAACGTATTACAGGCAGTCCCCGGGTTACATACAAGATAGGGACTGTAGGTTTGTTCTTAAATTGAATCTGTATGTAAATCGGAACTGGCATCCAGATTAAGCTGCTGCTGAAACTGATCAGCAGCTGATTCCAGGAAGCCCGGGGCAGAGCAACTCTGCCTCGGGCTTCCTGTAGTCAGCCACTGGTCAGTTTCAGCAGTGGCTGACTTGGGGACGCCTGGGGCAGAGCAGCTCGGGTGCTGCTGGGTTGGTCCAGTAGCGCGGCCACTCCTTGGCGCTACTGGACCAACCCAGCAGCACCCCAGCAAAGCATCTGGGGTGCTGCCGGATTGGTCCAGTAGCACCAAGGAGCAGTGCTTCGGGACCAACCGGCAGCACCCCACCTGCTCTATCACAGGCCCCGGGCTTTGCTCCACGTCTCCCTGGTCTGCTGGGGGGGGGTACTAGCTGTGTCCCCCCCCAGCAGACCAGGGAGACGCGGAGCAAAGCGGCAGAGGACCCGGGCCGGACCATGGTGCTTCCAGATCAGCGCCGCGGGTCCGGCCTGGGTCCTCCGCCGCTTTGCTCCCCGTCTCCCTGGTCTGCTGGCTCCCCCAGCAGACCAGGGAGACGGGGAGCAGCTTTTCTCGCCCCGGAGGAGGCGGGCGGCGGGACCAGGCGTCCCGCCGCTCCAGTCCTCCGGGGCGAGAAAATCCCCGTTCGTAACTGCGGATCCGACATAAGTCGGATCCGCGTAACTCGGAGACTGCCTGTATATAATATGTAATTCATGTAATTTCTAGATTGTTCTATTTATTCTTAGCATAAATGGCAAAATGGCATTAAAATAAACATTTTGTCACAATTGAAACAAGATATTTCAAAGTTCCTGAATTGAACATTTTCAGAATTTTTGTTTCCTGGGAGGGTTGAACATTTTTGCCTTTTAGTTTGATTTGTAATGAGATAAAAACCCTCCGAATTTCATACAGAGAATGAAAATGCTGGAGCCATTTCCCACTAGCAATCCTGTTTGGGAGTTACCCATGATGTGGCAAGGAACAATTCCCCAAAGGCTAGGAAAAGACTCTGGTTAAGTCCAACATTCCAGAAGGTAGAATCCTTGGGTTGCAAACAAAAATGGCACTTAATAAAATATACTTCCAATTATAGTAAAAGGAACTAGGAAAACCACTTTTGAGGCAGATTTCTTCAATAAATATTATGTACTGATGTGAAACTGCTCCTTTATACCACACTTTTTCACTCACGTTACCCAAGAGTCTGCCTTCACAATCGATCTGCCAAGACTGCATCAGCATCATTGATACCACAGATCAATATGGAGAGAGCAAATGAGAATGCTTTGAACAACCAGAAAGCAGAAAAGCAATCTCTACTCCCTTTGGACATTATAACCAAAGCTGTATCTTTGTTTTTACTGAGATCAATAGAAATTTTCAAATGCCACTCTGAAGTAGGATTATTGGAGATTGTAAAGAAAATAACTGAGAATATCTTCTTCTTGTAACCTCTGCTTTTAGATTAATTAAAACTCATTTTTCCAATTTAATGTAAGCTACAAAGCTCAGCTCTCAAGGGCTGATATTTAATTCCCATGAAGTTGCGGCCAGTAGCCAAAGATAAAGACACCAGAATTACACCCATGGAAAAAGGATGTGGACACATTGGAGAGAGTCCAGCAGAGGGCAACAAAAATGATTAGGGGGCTGGAGCACATGACTTACGAGGAGAGGCTGAGGGATTTGGGCTTATTTAGTCTACAGAAAAGAAGAGTGAGGGATGGATGTGAGAGCAGCCTTCAGCTATCTGAAGGGGGGTTCCAAAGGGGATGGAGAGAGGCTGTTTTCAGTGGTGGCAGATGACAGAACAAGGAGCAGTGGTCTCAAGTTGCAGTGCGGGAGGTCTAGGTTGGAGATTAGGAAAAACTATTTACTAGGAGTGTGTTGATGCACTGGAATGGTTTCCCTAGGGAGGTGGTGGAATCTCCATCCTTAGATGTTTTTAAGTCCCGGCTTGACAAAATCCTGTCTGGGATAATTTAGTTGGGATTGGTCCTGCCTTTAGCAGGGGGTTGGACTCAATGACCTCCTAAGGTCTCTTCCAACCCTAGGATTCTATGCCTGGCTTCTGTACATTATTTTCTGATGCTTCATAGTTAAGCTCCAACTGTATTTTTTAAAAAATATGGACATTTCTCAAACAGCCATTTATCAGGTTTAATCTACCAGGTATGCAAACCACAGAGAAAGATAGTGCCCCCTATGAATTAACCAGTGTGTTGTCATTTTTTAACCCACTAAAAATAAATAAAGTTGCGTGACTTACAACGAGAGACCGCAAGGAGCTCAATCTAGTTATCTTATCAAACAGACAGTTAAGAAGCAACATCTATATGTCTTCACCCAGGGAGAAAATATCTAACTGTAGGAGGCCAATTAGTTTAAGTGACAAAGGCATAACGGACAAAGGCCTATTAAGGTCCAGTGGCTGCAAGTTGACATGAGGACATTTCAAATGAGAAGCAACTTTTTAACCGCTATAGTAGTTAATCATGGAACACATTATCAGGGAATGTGATAAAGACTCCATTGCATGGAGCATTTACACGATTACTTATTTGTTTTACTGAAGCACTTAGGGGCCCCTGCCATGGACCAAGCCCCCCATTGTGCTAGGCCCTGTGTCAACAGCAGATGTTTTTCTGCAAGTTACACCCTAACTTTCAACCACACGTCCTTATCTTTAAAACCAAACAGGAAAATGATGATCATCCAGCCTGATTTCCAGCATATCTCAGAACACAGAACCTCATCCACCCACTTCTGCAATAGGTTCATAACGAGGGTCTTACCAAATTCACAGTCTATTTTGAGGCATTTTATGGTCTTAGAATTTTAAACAGAGTCAATGTCTTGACTTGAACTATTTAAATCTGAATTTGCATGGTGTTGTAATTGTAGGATCCTGACCCCAAAAGGAGTTGTGGGGGGGTTGCAAGGTTAGTGTGTGCACGTTTGGGGGTGGGGGGGTGCCGTACTGCTGTCCTTACTTTGGCACTGCTGTTGCTGGCGGTGGCACTGCCTACTGAGCTAGATAGCTGGAAAGTGGTGGCTGCTGGCCAGGAGCTCAGCTCTGAAAGCAGAACCACCGCCATCGGCAGCACAGAAGTAATATTGCCAC
The DNA here is from genome assembly GCF_049634645.1 of Pelodiscus sinensis. Lineage (NCBI taxonomy): Eukaryota > Metazoa > Chordata > Testudines > Trionychidae > Pelodiscus > Pelodiscus sinensis. The sequence goes on along the minus strand of NC_134712.1, from coordinate 250,773,923 downwards.
TCTTACTTCTGTGCTGCTGCTGGTGGGGTGGTACCTTCAGAGCTGGGCACCCAGCCAACAGCTGCTGCTCTCAAGCCTCCACCCTCTCTTTTTGAAGGCAGTTTAGAAGCAACCCCCTGCAACTCCCATTAGGATGATGACCCTCAATTTGAGAAACCCTGGTCTACCCTTCTATACAGTGAAGGGTAAAAACACACACAAGACCAGATTTCACAGAGGGAGACCAGATTTCATGGTCCATGAAAGTGTTTTTCATGGCCATGAGTTTGGTAGGGCCTTATCCTTAACCTCTGGCTAAGATACTGAAGTCCTCAAATCTTGATTTCAAGACTTCTGCTTATAGAGAATCCACTATTTATTCTAGTTCAGATCAGCAAGGGACTCAGTCCCCACATTGCCGACGAAGGTGAAAAAACCCCCAGAATCTTGGACAATCTGATCTGGAGGAAAATTTCTTTCCAATCCCAAACATGTCAGTCAGTTAAACCCTGAGCATGTGGGCAAGACCCACATTCTGTATGCCTTGGAAAGAATTGTCTCTAGTAACTCAGGCCATGTCTAGACTATGCAGAAGATCGACGCTGCCATGGTCGATCTTCCGGGGTTCGATTTAGCAGGTCTAGTGAAGACCTGCTAAATCAAATTCAGAGGAGTAAGGGAAGCTGACGGGAGCATTTGCTCCTGTTGGCCTCCCACTGTGTGGGTGGCGCAGAAACTCATTTAAAATACATCAACTCCAGCTACATAATTGACGCAGCTGGAGTTGCGTACCTTAATTCAATCTTCCTTCCGCTGTAGTGTAGACCAGGTCTCAGAGCCGTCCCATTTTGTGTCCTATCTTTGGCTGTTGGAGATATTTAGTTACAGCAGTCATGGCTGGATTGTGGGCAACTTCATTATACTGTTGCCTCTGTCAAACTCAGATGTAAACAAGTTAAATTCTTCTGTTCAGGCTATTCCTGAATGTCCCTCCTCTGATGGCTGGAAACCTTCAGCTAATTTCAAACCTACACTTATTCATGGCCAGGTTCTTTCCATTTGTTCTTATGCCAACACTGGCCCTTCCCTTGACTAACTCCTCTCCCTACGTGGTGTTTATCTTTCTGATGTATTTATAGCAGGCATTTACCTAATAGAAAGGAATGTTTCCCCTCTCCTAGAGGAATGACTGGATGAAATTCCCGGTCCACTCTTTTGCTAGGGGTCAGACAAGACGATTGGAGTGGTTTCATTTGACCTTCAATCTATGAAAGTGGTTTGTTAGCATATATTTAATCAGGTCACATTATTCGTGAGAGGTGAAGTCGTGGCTGACTGATGCAAATAACCTCAGGCGAGCGCTGATAAAACCTTTGCATTTCCCTAGCACGAAGAGCGTACGTGCCATACGTGTTATAGGGAAAAAAAAAAACAATTTTAGCAGCAAATAGTTTGGTACCATTTAATTACATGGAGTAATGAAAATTAGGATTTTCTGACTCCTCATATGAACTGGATCTCATAGGGTATGTCTACACTAGCCCCCTAGTTCGAACTAGGGAGGCTAATGTAGGCATTTGAACTTGCAAATGAAGCCCAGGATTTAAATATCCCGGGCTTTATTTGCATGTTCCTGTTCAGTCGCCATTTTAAATGCCACTAGTCCGGACTAACTGCCAACGGCTACACGCGGCAGTTAAATGGTAATTCGAATTAAGTCCTGTTACACCTCATTCCAGGAGGAGTAACAGGTAATTTGAACTAAGGACTTAGTTCGAATTACCGTTTAACTGCCGCGTGTAGCCACGGGCAGTTAGTCCAGACTAGTGGCATTTAAAAATGGCGACTGGACGGGAACATGCAAATGAACCCGGGATAGTTAAATCCCAGGCTTCATTTGCAAGTTCGAATGCCTACATTAGCCTCCCTAGTTCGAACTAGGGGGCTAGTGTAGACATACTCTTAGGGACTTATCCAGAGCTCCTTGAAGTAAAAAGGTGATTCCCCATTGACTTGAATTGACCTTGGGGGCAAATATTATCACAAGTCCATCTGGCCAGGCTTCAAAGGAAAAGAGATGCATTTTAAAACCCCTAGACATTGCCGAAAACAATTTTTCCACGCTGAACAACACCAATTTTTCCTTGCCACCCAGCATCTCAGGACCTCGCCAGGGCAAAGTCCTGTGCTCTGCAGCCATTAGGGAAGATGGTAAATCTTTCCAACGGCTTTTAGCACCTGTTTTTAGCCCTGACAGCTTACAGCCTGTTGGGCTTAAACTTGTCACTGGTGGAGAACTGAACCAGGGGCGACGGAAGAAGAAGGATACACATGGGGCACTGTCTATGTTTTCCAGGATAATGCCCCGTTAGCCCCAGGCCACAACCGGTCCCCACCCCTCTACTTTCCCCCAAACCTCCTCTAGCAAGTAACATGGCCTGAGGGACTAATGGAGGGCTGGCACTTTCAGCAGCGTTCGGGCCCCCTCACACTCACCGTCTGTAGCGGAGGGAAGTGGAGGGACAGAGCTCCACTCCCCTGGCTCCCAAATGCATTGTAGCGCTTCCCACGGGTGAGTGTGGGAAAGGGCAGTCCCGCCCCTCCCCTGAGTGACACGGCTGAGAGCCAGGGAGCAGCCCCCCTTATTAGTCCCCTGGGCTGCCTAAAGGCTCTGTCCCCTTGCCCCTCCCACCCACAGCATGGGGGGGCACACGGCCCCTAGGGCCCCTCACTTGTCACCAGTGGACTGAAGACAGTGCTGCAGGCCTCAGATCGCCGTATTCTTGGGGTAAAAGTCTTTCTTAGGGTTGCCAACCCTCCAGAATTGTCTTGGAGCAATGTTGCCTCTAATCGTTTCCATCCATGTGTGGATTTTTTCCAACCATGTGTTGAATAAATTTTACATGCACTGAGGCATGAGTGAATGTGCACCACCAGTGGCAACAAAAAACCTAACCGTGGGTGCCCTGCTTATCAACTGGGCAACATCTGAATCTCTCCTGAGTGGCTTACAGGAAGCACTGTTTTAGAGGCTCCAAGAATTACAGGTTAATCTTTAATTAAAGATTATGTCATGTGCTGAAACCTCCAGGTATAAGCCCAACCAAAACTGGCAACCCTATATTAAGGAGCAAAGGAAACATTTCTCTAACAGACTGTTTTATAAGTCACATGGCCGGAAGGAACCACTTTTTGTGATCATCTAATCTGACCGCCTGTATAGCAAAGGCCATAGGACTTCCCTTTATTAATTCCTGTTTGAACCAGAACATTGCTTTTTAGAAAAATATCCAGTCTTGATTTTAAAATGCCCCAGAGTGGAGAATCCACCGCATCTCTTGGTAAATTAGCCTAGTGATTAAAAATGTACACCTTATTTCTAGTCTGAATAAGTCTAGCTTCACCTTCCAGCCACTGGGTTTGTTATACCTCTGTCTTTTTACAAAAGCATACCATGTCTTAGGAGCTGCTTGGAGGTTTGGAATCACAGAAGCAGTCCCAGTGGAGATGGATTTGTGGACAGAGCACAGGTGCGATGGTCAGATGTGCATTGATATGTGCATGCCATTATATATATATATATATTAATCTCTTGTATAGTTCTAAAAGTATTTACTGAAGGACATGGGCAGTGGTTCTTTCTATGCTTTGCTTTTCAAACAAGAACAAGTGAACTGTAATGTAAGCATTAGATGAAGACATTTAAACTAAGCTCAGAACAAATATTTCTCCTTTAGGAAGCCATCCAGAACGTTCATCTTGTATTTTATATTGGATTCCATCTTAGCCCAGAGTTTTAAATAATATGTGCCATGGATGTGAATACATTGTAGGTACTGAGGTTGAAAGGTGCAGAGTCCTAGATATTGAAAAATCCTTTTGTGAAACCTCCTGTTTTATAGAATCCTAGGGTTGGAAGAGACCTCAGGAGGTCATTGAGTCCAACCCCCTGCTAAAAGCAGGACCAACCGTAACTAAATCATCCCAGCCAGGACTTTGTCAAGCCAAGACTTAAAAACCTCTAGGGATGGAGATTCCACCACCTCCCTAGGGAACCCAGCCCAGTGTTTCATCCCCCTCCTAGTGAAACAGTTTTCCTAATCTCCAAACTAGACCTCCTCCACTGCAGTTTGAGACCATTGCTCCTTGTTCTGTCATCTGCTACCACTGAGAGCAGCCTCTCCCCATCCTCTTTGGAACCCCCCTTCAGGTAGCTGAAGGCTACTATCACATCTCCCTCCCCCTTTTCCGTTGACTAAATAAGCCCAAATCCTTCAAACCCCTCATCTTTTTTGTTTTCCTCCACTGGACTTTCTTCAATGTGTCCACACCCTTTCTGTCTGGGGGGAGGGACAGAATTGGACACAATACTCCAGATGTGGCCTCATCAGTGTTGTATGGAGGAGAATAATCACTTCCCTTGATCTGCTGGCAATGCTCCTACTCATTCACTTCAATATGCTGTCAGCCTGCTTGGCTACCAGGACACCCTGTTGACTCATATCCAGCTTCTCATCCACTGGAATCCCCAGGTCTTTTTCTGCAAAAAGTTTGCTGCAGAATATTTTGGTGATGCTAATGGGTTTGTATAAGAAGGGTGGGGAACAGTTATATCACATAACTGTTTGTATAATTAAGTTTTAAATTGTTAGAGCTATTTGAGGCACTGATTCAAGAAAGCACTTAAGTATGTGTTTTGGTCTTATTTAAGTGCTTCCTAAAAAGGATTTCATCATTCCTGGTATATCTCCATAGATTCCAGTGCACTTACTGCAAGGAAAAATTTAGCTCTTCATATCCTTATTTACCCTGGGTATGTATCTACACTTGCATCCTAGTTCGAACTCCAAAAAATGAGGAGTAACGTTAGTTCGAACCAAACCCCTTGGTTTGAACTAACACATCCCGGTGTGTACTTCCTGGTTCGAATCAGCTGTGATTCGAACTAGCACACCGTCGAGATCATGCTAATGAAGCACAGGATATTTAAATCCCCGCTTCATTGACTATTTCGAAAGCTTGTTGCATCCCTAGTTTGAACTAGGGTGCAAGTGTAGACATACCTCCAGAGACTTAGGACTCTTCTACATGGAGATATAGTGCACAGCCAAATATACTGTGTAAATATACTGTGCACCAGCTTGTCATGCAATAACTGGCTGCATGAACTCTATTACTGCACACTAAAAGTTCCCTGAGGTGCTGCTTCCGAACAGCAGTTGGCCAACGTACACAAGGGGACTTTTAGTGCACGCTAGCAGGGTTCAAACAGCCAGTTAGTGGGTAGCAAGCTAGTGCGGTGTAAATTCACACCATAGCTTGCTGCACATTAGGCCCCTGTGTAGACAAGACTATTGTGATAGAATTCTTCTAGTACCTCTGGATTCCAAAATACGCCTCAATCTCTGCTGACGGGGGAGATGCTACCAGAAGATATTGTTGTGTGTAAGTAAGGCCTTAGGCGCATGACGCATATTTTTGCTGTTTGTAACAAGCACGTTTTTGCTCTGGTTTGACATCAACAGGCAGTTTTCAGAACTATCCAACAGAGCTAATAGCCACAGGAGTCAGGGCTGCCAAAGATCTGCTGTGTCATATTTATTACATCCCTTGTTACCACTGCAGCAGTTTTGCCTAGGGTGTGTTTTCCAATGGTTTGCCCAGTCTGGTTATTAATGATCCTAAAAGTAGGACCAACCCTAACTAAATCATCCCATCCAGGACTTTGTCAAGCCAGGACGTAAAAACTTGTATTGCTGCATCTTCAGATTTTTCCAAGACCAGGACATTTTACACCAGTGCCTGAGATGATCCCGAGTCACGAACCAGGACCTCCCTCCTCCCACTGTGTGGAGTGCTACACAAACACAACACAGAGTGATAGTCCCTGCCTCAGAGTGTTTACTGCTGTAGTTGGAAGAATCAGACTTTAATTCAGCCAACCCAGCCAGCAGAAAACCACCAGCTGCCATATTGTTAAAAAGAGATGCCTACAAAATGGAGGGGGAGGGTAGCTCAGTGGTTTGAGCATTAGCATGCTTAAACCCAGCATTGTGAGCTCAACCCTTGAAGGGGACCATTTAGGAATCTGGGGCAAGTCTGTTAGGGATGGTACTTGGTCCTGCCAGGAGGGCAGGGGACTGTACTTGATGACCTCTCAAGGTCTCTTCCAGCTCTAATGATCTATGATAGCTGCAAACAAGCAGCTATCAATTCCAGCCAGATAGGTAGGGGAACCTGCGAGGAGGTGATTTCTATAATTGTCTGCAAGCTGTAGAAACAGAGCCTGGGGAAATCAAAGGGAGCTTCAGGTAACCATCCCATCTGGGAATCAGTCCACTTTAATATAGGGGCCTAACTAGAAGGATCTACTTTTGAAAATAAGAAGTGTTGCATCCCAGTTTGGAATGACCCAAGTTCCGACCTCACACTACCTGAGGTGAGCTGGGGAGACCTCACTGTGAAGGGATGTGTACGGGGAGATTTCGGCAAATCCAGTAAAGTGCCTGAACCACTATTGCTTACTGCTTAAACTTGAGCAACCAAGCTAACAGGCCCCAAAATAGGCCTAGACAGCAACTTCAGCATGACCAGCCCAGGGAGGGAGGAAGAAAGGGGGTTTGAGTGCAACAGAGAGGGTAGCTTGACCCCGCGTCCTTCCTGAGGCCCAATTCTCTAGTGAAATTGCTGAGCTATTCATTTAGAAAAACAGGAAGTTTGTCTAAATGCCCTAATACAGATATCTATCAGGGCCCCCAGGCATGGAGACTCTGAAAAAGAAAAAAGTGATGATCGGAAGAAAACCTCTTGCCTAACCTTTAAAAAAGTGCTTGCCTAAGAAGTTTTTGAGTGGCATGTTATTGTAATATTAATGGATAAATAGGGAAGTTATGGATAAATAGTTGAGTTAGGGGCACAATTTTGGGGGACACTTGGAGGGATGCCTCACATCTGGACACATCTTCATCCCCACCGACAGACGGAAGACTGGCCATCAGAATCCTGTCACTCGCGAGCCACACTCAACTTCATTAACTATCGAAAGTGGGGGTGTTTTACTAACTTGTTGTGGACGTGTGTAAGTGCTTGAGACTAAGTAAAATTTAGCTTTAAGTGAAAACACTCTTGTGTTGTCCTGTTCGTACCATCCATCTATCGGTTGGACGACCGTGTCTCCCCTGAATGGTCTCCTGACACCACCTCGCAAAGAGTAAAATTTACCGAGAGGTTTGGGTTGAAGGAACCCCAGGTAACAGATGTACCATCATAATAATTATCTACATTTTAGAGGTGAAAAAACACAGAGGCAGCTTCTGTGGTACAGTCCCAGTGCCTTAAGTCACATTGACAGAGTGAGTCTCTGTCCCGCTCTAATGGCAAGACCACATACAGTGGCATATGAATCTGCTACCACTTCTGCACTAACAACCCCGGCCCTTTAGCTTCTACAGTACAGGGCTGTGGTTTGAGATCCCAGATTCAATCCCTGCAGATGTCTCAGCCAGAGGTGACACTGCTCGAGGGCAGCTGGACTTTTCCTGTGAATTTAGATCTCAGACTCTTGACACTTTAATTTAAAGACTTCCTAAAGCTAGAGCAAGACAGTGGGCATACTGGATCAGCGCTCAGGCATCCTAATTGTATAAGACCCTGGTACCAGCCCTAGATTTGTGTACATAAGCTCCCCTAACCTAGCCAGCTCTGCAGTTTCCTACCCAGGAGCTGCAGGCTAGGGTTTATTTTGATTTTTTTTTGAGAAGCAGCCTTTGGCTAGTTCGGCTTGCAGCAGGGCTGGCAGTGTGCCCTGTAAATCCATGTATATCCATAGGTATTCCAAACCTGGAGATATGGACGCGGCTATCCACAGCTTGTTTTTGCGGATGCAGATATAAATGTATTTAGAACCCTGTAAATTTGTGAGACCCATTTATATCCCTCCATATCTGCACCCGCGAATATGGATATAGGTGTCCTCTGCTCATTTTTGCAGATACAAATGTTATATCCACACAGGGCTCTAGCGACAGGCATTGCCTAATCTTTGTTGCAGTCACTCCTCCCTCCCCCAACAACAAAATTCAAATCTTTCTGTTTCCTTTTCACTCTCCCTAGGTGCAGATTCTTACAGGATAGTAGATGCTGACCTCCCCTCCCCTGCCTTCATCCCATCATTCTTTTGATCTCAGCGCCAACTCAGATTCGTAGCAAACCCATCAGTCCAGAGGTTTGCATTTCAACTCTGCATGGTCTCACATTCACTTCATGTGCTCTCATCTGTCGCATTGGTTTGCATCACCCTGGTGCTATGGGCAATGGAAGGATGTGGCCAGGAAAGCGGTCTGCCACAGGAAAACAAGAACACTAATTGAGCATGTAAGGTACCAGCTACTACAGCGCATGGCTTCCACCACTAATTAGCTCTTCGCAGCATGAAGATGCCAATTATTTCTTCCAAACCACCTCTGAAATCTACATTCTGCAGGAGATTAACTCAGCCACTCAGAGCAAGCGGAAAGGATTCCAAGACTGATCTTAATTATAGGAGACTTCTTTAGACAGTGTGTTATCATGCTGTCTCCCAGTTCAGCCAGAAATTGATTTTTTTTCACTTTATGGGTAAGCAACACTTACTAATAAAAATGTTTTTGATTTACATCTCTGCCATGGCTTTCATCAGAAGCTCCCAAGGCACTTTGCAAACATTGCAAAGGAAAAAGATAGAGAAGATTTTTGCTTTTTTATGATGTATAGAGATAGCTTGATTTTTTTTATCTGAGTAACACCAGGAACTTCATGAAAGGGTGGGGCTGGAGCTGTGAGTCCTCAGCGCCACCTGGAGCATGCCATGCTGTAGCTCCTTCCCCACCAGTTGCCCAGAGTATGCCATGTTGCGCTCCAGTAGTGGTTTAAAGGGCCCGGGTCAACTGGCCCCTTTGCCTCCCTAGCTGGCAAGCCTGGAAACATGCAAAATCATTAGTCACCCCTGAAAATGCTGGACTGTTGTTAGTTCATATCAATCTAATTAATAGATTTTAAGGACGGCTGGGACCAAGGAGAAGGCACCTGTGTCAAACACACTCTCTTGTGGTCCTGCATGGCCTGGCAGCCAGGCAGCTCTCAGTTACCTCTTGGCACCTGCATTATTTACCACTTTGTCAGGGACTGGGATGTGGGCAGGAGGACCAATTGGTTACGCCAAAGCCTGGCCTAGTGGTTAGAGGCAAAACCAGAGGAGAAAACTGGCGTCAGAAGCCAGGCAAGGGAGCAGGGCTGGAGCACATGGGAGTGAGGCAGGAGCAGGTCTGGAGCCAGGCTGGGAACGAGGCAGGTAAACATGCCCAAGGCAGGTATGTGCACAGAGCAGCTGGCCAAGTACCACTGCTGCTAAGCTTAAAGCAGGACGGTGGCTCCTTGCCATCAATGGGGTAGGCCAGCCAATCAAGCCATTCTGCTGCCGCTCAGCTGGACTCATTAACTGACCTGAGCCAGCTAGCTCCAGGCTCAACTGCAGGAATACTAGCCCATGGGTCCTTCTTCTGACCCTCGGGCTAAGGCCAGCAAGCCTCCTCCCCAAGTTCAGCACTCTCCCACCCTCCTCCTCGAACGGGGTTATACGTCAGGACAGCTACAACCCTCAGTCAGCATCTTCCCAGCAGGCTGCTTATAGAATCATAGAGCTGGAAGAGACCTCAGGAGGTCATCAAGTCCAGCCCCCTGCCCAGCGTGGCTGGGGCAAGTTAACACGTGGACACCCTCTTCCTGTGAGCCTGTCCCTCCTCTGAAACCGCCTCGCAGAGCACAGTCCTCCAACAGAGCTCCGCTTCTGACAGGCCCAGCGGCTCATTAGTCAATTAGCTGCCAGCCAGCCACCTCAGCAGTTAATCATTTGCCCGTGGGCCAAGCTAGCTGTTCTCCTTAAGGAAGCCTGTCACAAACAGATTGGATCCTGATTCCCTTCAAGGGACCAGCAACCCTACGACTATGGCTAACAAATGCTGAACCAGGAATGGGACATTCTAGCAAGGCTATTGCCTGACTAATATATAGATTGATTTCTTGTCTGCTGATAAAAATGTTATCCTTAAGGAACACAAGGGGGCTGCACCCCCTGCTTCCTACGTTCGCCAACCCCCCTCTCCCTGGGGGAAGGCAATCCTGGCTCTTCCTCAGCCACCAGAGAGGGCCAGGCCACTCCAGCCCCAGCCTTTTCTCCCCCTCCCAACCGAGGCCTACCCCTAACTGCCCCCCCGGCAGCCTGGCTGAGGCCGTGCCAGCCTTGGCTCTGCCCCTTGCAGCTGGGGAAGGCTGAGGCTGAAGGGCTCCCGCCCTGGCTCTGTCCCTGATGGCCGGGGAAGGCCCATACCAGCCCCAGCTTTCCACATGGCTGCTGGAGAGGGCCGGGCTGGCAGTGTGTGGAGCTTGGCTCCAGGGATGTGGCCTCAGGTGGGTTGGAGGCTGGGCTTCATCCGCCCATGCCTACCCCCCAGCCTATGGATCCTGTGACATGATGACGTCACTCTGTCATTCCATTTGTTATATATAAAGAGAGGTTTCTACCAGACCATACTAAATATAAATGGCTTTCTAAGGTATATAAATAACCAGTGGCTTTATCAGCTGCTCTATAATCATGGCCTTTCAGAGTGAGAAACTATGCCAACACGGAAATCTTTCATTTTTCCATAACTCAACTATTTTTTTTCTTTTGGATTACAAAATGACATACACATCAGGCTACATAGAAGGAAAACAGTTCCAGGAACTGCCGTTACAAACTCCTCTTCCCATAACAAGAGCTGTACAGCTCATCTTGGTCTACTCCTGGAGGCTTTATGCCTATTCAACACCAACTGGCTACAGTGAGTGAGCTTTCCCTAAGCAAAATCTCCAGGATCGGATTCTATCTTATTATAAGTGTTATGAAGGCTGGTATTCCAGCCCACAAAGCAGATTAGTGGAATGACTGCGGGATGTCTCTCCCCCTGGCTGTGCAGGTGGGGGTGGATTTTACTGTCATCTGGTGTTCAGCATCTCGCCTGTACAAAGGCAAATATTTACCGGTTAGTTAAGATGATGTTCTGAAAGACATTCCTTGTTCATAAATCTCTTTGCATACAAGCCACAATTAGATTGAGCATCTTGAAACTTCTGTCCCCTTATGGGCACCCTCTACAGCTTCATGGTCCCATCCTTACATATCTCTAGACACCAAGCTATGTCTACACTGTGTTTAAAGATTCATAGGAATAAATTTCAGAATCCAGGTCTGCCAACTAACTCACGGGGCTCAAGCTATGGTACTACAAATAGATGTGTAGGTGTTGCACCTCTGCATGGAACTTGTGCTCTGAAATGTAGTGAGTGGGGTGGGCTTCCTCCTCCCCACCCAAGTTTTCAGAGCTAGAGTTTCCTCCTCCCCCAGGTATCAGAGCCAGAGTTCCAGCCCGAGTTGCAATGTCTACACGGTTGTTTCTGGTGCCGTTAGAACAAGCCCAAGTCTGTAGACCTGAGCTCTGAGACTCACTGTTGCACATTTTAAAACAGTGTAGACTTACCCATGATAAGCTCCCTAGGCCAGGTCTACATTGGCGAAAAAAATTAATGGGAGATGTGCAATTCCAGCTATGACAATTACCTAGCTGGAGTTGACGTACCTTACATCGATTTTCTGGGGCAGCCCCACTGTGGGAGGTCGATGGGAGAAGTACTCCCGTTGACTTCCCTTACTCATCATGACTTTGAGGAGAACCCTGGCCACTGAGAGCTCCATCCGTGTTTGATTTAGTGGATCTTTACTAGACATGCTAAATCAACCACCAGAAGATCTACCACTGCAGAACTGTGAAAGGCAGTGAAAACAAGTCCTTAGGCACACATAAGACACTTAAATGGAGGGATGTTCTTAGGATTTATGAGGCTCTATGCTGTACTATGGAACTGGTGCCCTTACACCAGATGGCAGCTGGGGGAGATGATGATTTTTTAGACATATGATTTTATAATTTTCAGCAACATGCTACTGAAATATTTTAAAAACAAATTTTAAACTAAGTTCCTGTCGACTAACACAGTCAATTCAGAAATGGACAGTACTTACCTGGGGTTGGCAATGCCCATTAAATGTCTTCACTACCACTTGAATGTCCATTTCAATGTCTTGCTAATAGCTCTAACAAGCTTTTTTACTTTACTAGATCTTCTCCAGAGAAAGCAGAGCCACAGAACAGGGATAGGAAGAGGTGGGTGGATGGACATTTAGGGTACGTCTAGACTACAGGCTTTTGTCAGTAGAGGCTTCTGTCGACAAAGACCGTCTAGACTATATCCAGTTCTGTCGACATGAGAGTGTAGATACAAAGGACAGTGTAGATGCAATAATGCCTTCTGTCGACAGAACTCTGTTGACAAAAGGCGTTATTCCTCGTAGAATGAGGTTTACCGCCGTCGACAAAACTGCTGAGTTCTGTCGACGTTATGTCAACAGAACTTGGCGGTAGTATAGATGCAGGTATAGTTTTGTTGACAAAAGTCCACTTTTGTCGACAAAACTCTGTAGTCTAGACACACCCTAAGAGCCATCAATGCCCCAAATTTTCAAGTGCCCTACACAACTGCGTATTCTGCATATTGGTAAGGACGCCTCTGCTGAAAGGCCTGATCTAATGCCCAATAAAGTCAATGCAAAGATTCCCCACTGACTTCAGTTGGCTTTGAATAAGGACCAAAGGTCCCAGTGGGACTTTGATACAGCCTGCAGAATGCCTGCCAGTTGCCAGTGTGTCCATCAGCTGGCACAAAGCACAGATATCCTTGATCGGTTAAATCTTCCATCATCATCATAAAGGGGGTTTCTTAACCATAAGTCTGACAAGGGGAAAAACACATGTAAGTCATTACAGAAAACAAATTAAAGCTGTTCATCTGGGGATTACATCTGAGCAATTACCCTGTGCTTCAAACATGCTATTAGTCTGTAGCAATGGCATTTTCTTCAGTTTAGTTTCATAATCTTTGCATAACTAACACTGTGCGTATTTGCATATTATCCTATTGGAAAAAAATCCCAGCAAAAGAACCAAAAGGCATTTCCAAATGTTACGTGTCTCTAAAGTAAAATGCCTTTTTTGGGGACAAGATTTGTGTTCATTAAATAGTTGTTAATCCCAAAAAGCTAGAAGACATCTGTTCCCAAATTGAATAAATACTGGCATTTCTAAAAAAGGCTGGAAGCTGAACATTTCTACAACACTCAAGACAAAATTAAAGTTTCATACCCAATGATGCAGTGAAACAGAAAATAGATGGAACTGCAATCCAAGACGACAATGGGTTAAAAAAAGGACTAAATAAGTTCATCGATGGACCCATCTTCCATGGCTATTAGCCAAGTTGAGCAGGGAAGGTGCCCTTAGCCTCTATTTGCTAAAAGCTGGGAATGAGCAACAGAGGATGGACCACTTGATGGTCCCCTGTTGTCTTCATTCTCTCTGGGGCACCTGACATTGGCCACTGCCAGAAACAGAACTCTAAATGGACCTTTGGTCTGAGCCATTATGGCCATTCTTATGGAATCGCTCTTCAAACTCAAGATACTCATGGGGAAACCTCAACAGGCATGGCACAGACGCCTACCAAAATCCTAAGAGAATTCCACAGGGTACTTAATGTTGTTCCTTTTATGCATTTCTGAGGGCAAGTTTAGGGCAAAATCGAGCTCTTTACATTGCAGATTGTGCTATGCGTATCTTCATCAGTAATCAGTTCCTATGCAAGTCTCCCATCACCAACAATGGGAATTCTACTCTAAAACAGGTAAGGGGGAACAATTCATCAAATCTTAGGCTGTGTCTACACTACAAAGAAAAGTCGGAAAATATATGCAAATTGTGAACTTACGTATCTTTTTCTGCTTTTCTTCCAAAAGAGGCTTTTCCGACATTTTTACACGGGCCAAAAATCCCTCTTTCAGAACATCCCTTCTTTCTCATAAAATGAGGTTTACAAGGATGCCGAAAAACATGTCGGCATTTCTGACACAGCAGAACTTTTCCGAAAAGCTCTGTAGTCTATACGTACCCTTAGACTGGGAATTTGTACTTCCTGGCATAAGAAACGTTTCAAGTCTTTCAGATGAAAAGTAATTGCAAATTACTTTTAAAAGTTACAACGAATGGCTTTCCCTGTCAGGACATTTTCATTATCATTCAAGGAAACTGTCCAACTAAGTCCTGTTGCTTGTACATCTGTGACTCTGTCAAGGCATTCTCCAGTCTGGCACTTTAAGTGCAGAAGGTGCAGGCCTGCAAAAGACTCTAAAATACCTTGAACTAAAGGCTTCTCTTTAAAAAAAACTCCCCAAGGTTCAGATTCCCTGACCCTGGATGGTTTGCTGCCACCACCTAAATGCAAAAACCCCTTTGTGAAACCAGGTGTAGTAAGATGAAGGCCTAAAACATAAGCACATTTGACTACTATTGTGCTTTGCAGCTCCTTATATAGGTTTTCCTAGCCCCTGATTGGCTTGTTTCTCCACAGCCACTCTAACCTCCTTGGAGGACTTCTCTATGGTCCTTTGGTGGCCTCCCGGCCTGGTCCGCCCTACCACACTGCCCCAAAAAGTTTATAGCTCCTGCAAGACAACAAAATTAAGTTGGGCCACAAAAGAGGGACTAACTTTAATATCTCTGCATTTCTTGACAATGAATCCACCCCAGTCTACCAGCTAAAGACACACACTTTGGGGAACTGAATAGCTTGGAGAATTATTGATTGTCCCAGATTCCAGGTTCAAAACTTATGCAGGCCAGTAGTGACTGAAGGCAGCTGCCTATTCCATGTGCTGTGTCGTGGCCTATTTGAAGTGCATCTACTTCCCATTGGACATTTATACAAAGCTGCCCTCAGTATCGGCCCTCTTTTGTTGACAGTCCCAGCAAACAGGCCAACAGTTGAAGCTTTTTGATTTTATTTTTGTGTTTTATTTGAGTGTTCATCTGACAAGGGAAAAGTCATCTCTAATGGAGGCTCTTGGAGGAAGTCCCTTCAGCCTGGGGTGAAAATTGTGAGGCATTTGAACAACCTGGCTTGTATAAGCTTGTAGTACTACTATCCATACTCGATTTGGAAGACATCAACCTCAGGGCTGTCACTCTGCCACCAACCCTTTTTATAAAAGCCCCTCTTGGACTGTTTTATACACTTAATCAGTTCAGAGGAAAAGGAATCAGTTCAGAGGGTGAGACTTCACTTCCGTCATTACAGGAAGAGAGCTATTCATTATCTCTTATCTTGACATTCTATAAACAGAGAGTGATGTATAAACAAGCTCCTCATTTAAAACTGCATTAACCTTCCTCCCAGTTGGATTTTTAATTTCCATATGTTCGCTGCATTTTTCTCTCGTAAAACACGTCTTGATGTCTTCAAAATCTGACAAAACAACCCAGGCCTCAAATCCGGCCTTGCAAGCCAACGTCGGTGAGCCGTACATGTGGCTGGAAACAAGAGCTGGTCTTCACTGAGGTTAGAGTTTGTACGTCTTGTGGCGGGCCGGCCCCGCCCCCCCGAAAATGCCCGCATCCCCGTGGAGCCGGGGAAGCGGAACCTGCACCGCGCCGGGGAGAGAAGCCGTGGAAAGCCCCAGGCGGGGAACGGCGGCGCGCCGGAGGGGCAGCGACGCGGGGGAATGCACCCGCGGAGAGGGGAGGCCGGCCGGGAGGACATCCATAGTGACGTCACTGGCGCGACGCCCGAGACCGGCGCAGGGTGATGGCGCTGGGGGGAGCGTCATCCCCCGCGATCGGCGGGGGCTTTAAAAATGGACTCCGGACCGGAGGAAGGGATGGATCCCCGGGGAGCAGGAGCGCCGCAGCAGGGATCAGATGGATCCGGACACTGGAGGCCCTGGGTGAGTTTTAACCCGGGGACCCCAGACTAGCGTGAGCTCATGGCTGGGGAAGAAGTGGCCCAGGGTGGGAGCGTGGACCCCGAGAGCGGGGGAGTTTAGGGGTCTCGACCCCCTCCGCTAGGTAAGGACACGCGTCCTGACCTTAGGGCCTGGGTCGGGGTTCGGAGCGAGGGTGAGCCCGGACCCCCTTCCCCAGCGAGTGGAGGGCAACCGAGCACGCTGTGAATATTGTATGTAACTTAATAAACCATAAGACACCCAGCATGTCTGGAAGGGTATATTGCCTGGCAGTTGGGGGCACGGACGCGAGTGATCCCCTACAAGTCCCACACACCAAGAACATGTAGAATGGGCAAAACTGGTTTGTGTGCCATGATGTCATATGCACCCATGAGCTTGCAGATCCCACCTTGCGTGTGTGAGGAAGCGCCTGTGAGATTGAAATCTGGGCCACTCTTTCCCCTTGTGCTTTAATGAAAGTAGCACCAATCACTTTTTCTATTAAACAACCGAGATTCAAAATATGGGTCTCCAGGATGAAATGTGGAAACCAGTGGTCTGGTCCTGTGGGGTGCTGAGCTCCGGCAGTCAAATTCCGAACTCACTTAACTCCCTCTGTAGTGAATGGAAGCCAAGTGTCCTTGCAACCAGGCCCTTGGCGCTTTCGATACTTAAAAGCCATAAACAGGGGAAGCCGCAGAATCCTGTTAGTGCAGAAAATCACATTCCATTTGCTCTGGTTATTAGTTCCGATCTTCTGCTAGTTTTGGAGATTTAATGGCTGCCTCTGTTTTCTTGCTCACTTCATTCATACCCACATACACGCTTTCCAGGCAACCTCCAAGCAGCGGGCAAGCTTTCTAAGCATGAGTGTGCTACCTCCAACGCCCAGCCCTCTCGAATAAACTCTGTTTACTCTATGACGTTACAGCTTGCTGCGCAGCACCTTTAGATCAGAGAGCAGCTTGCCTGACAGCGCCTTGTGCAGAAGCCTGACAAATTACTTACACCAGATTTCAGGCCTCCGTCGCTAATTTTCATGTTGCTTAAGGAAAGAATGATTATAAAGGAAATTGATTATCAGTAATGAGATAATCAGATTAGGAACACACTCGACTGACCTAGTCCTGCTTGCTTTGGCTTGTCTCACTGGTAAATCCCCTCCGTTCTTTAGATAAGCTCTTTCAATTAAACCAAGCTGTTTGCAAGCCACAGTGGAGGAGGGAGGAATTGGTTTTTTTGGGCACGTTGCATAACGAAAACAAGTCAGTGGGCAGCGATTTGCTAAAGGCTATGCGGGGCACCTCCCAGGACACCCTCAGGGGCTCCAGAGCACTTCACATGGAGAGACATTTGCCGACATCTATAGGCTCCAAAAGTGAAACAAGGACAAAATGTTCCTCTTGTTCTACTGTGAGAAAGCACGTTGCTGCTGTGGGTAATGTTATTACTAGCAATGCAAGCTGTAGATTCTGAGGCTAGAAGGGACCACTGTGCTTATCTAGTCTGATCACCTGTCTAACCCAGTCCATAGGATTGCTATTTATACAATCCTGTTTGAGACAGACCGTACATCTTCCAGGAAAACATCCAATCTTCACTTTAAAATGGCCAAAGATGGAGAATCCACCATATGCCTGATAAATTGTTCCAATGGTTGATTACTCTTAGGCTACGTCTACACTGGCATGATTTTCCGAAAATGCTTTTAACGGAAAAGTTTTCTGTTAAAAGCATTTTTGGAAAAGCACATCTAGATTGGCAGGATGCTTTTCCGCAAAAGCACTTTTTGCGGAAAAGCGTCCGTGGCCAATCTAGACGCTCTTTTCCGCAAAAAAGCCCCGATCGCCATTTTCGTATTGGGGCTTTTTTGCGGAAAACAGTACTGTGTTGTCTACACTGGCCCTTTTCCGCAAAAGTCTTTCAGAAAAAGACTTTTGCCCGAATGGGAGCAGCATAGTATTTCCAGAAAAGCACTGATGATCTTACATGAGTTCGTCAGTGCTTTTCCGGAAATTCAAGCGGCCAGTGTAGACAGCTGGCAAGTTTTTCCACAAAAGCAGATGATTTTGCGGAAAAACTTGTCAGTCTAGACACAGCCTTATTGCTAAAAGAATTGTACCATGTTTCCCAGTCTGAGTTTTTCTAGCTTCAACTTCCGGCAATTGGATTTTGTTATAGTTGGTCTGCTAGATGGAAGAGTCCTCTATCATCAAATTTCTGTTCCTCGTGTAGTTACCATAGACTGTGACCAAGTCACCCCTTTATCTCCTCGTTGTTAATCTAAACACATTGAGCTCTTTGAGTATATCACTAGAAGGCAGGTTTTCTAATCCTTCTGTCCTTATTGTAGCTCCTTCCTTAATCCTCTTCAATAGCATTTGACCTTACTGAATTTTATCCTATTTACCTCAGACCATTTCTCCAGATCATCTTAAAGTACTATCTTTCAAAGCACTTGCAACCCCTCCTAGCTTGATATCATCCTCAAACTTTATAAGTGTTCTCTCCATGCCATTATCTAAATCGTTGATGAACATACTGAACTGATCCAGTTCTAAAACAAATCCCTGTGGAATCCCACTCATTATGTGCTTCTGGCCTGATTGTCATCCATTGATAACAACTCTCTGTAAAGGATTATCCAGCCAGTTATGCATCCACCTTACTGTAGCTCCATCTACGTTGTTCTTGCATAGTTTATTAATACGAACATCACAAGACACTATGTCAAACGCCTTACTAAAATCTCTATATATCACATCTACAGCTTCCCCTTTATCCACAAGGCATGTTACCCTGTCAAAGAAAACTATCAGGCTGGTTTGACATGATTTGTTCTGTACAAAACCATGTTGGCTGTTACCTGTCCCCTTATTATCTTCTAGATGTTTGTAAATGGATTTTTAAGTATTTGCTCCATTAGCTTTTCTGGTATAGAAGTTAATCTGATTGGTCTCTTATTCCCTGTCATTATTTCCCTTTTTATAGATAGCATTATATTTGCCCTTTTACAATCTTCTGGAATCTCTCGCATTTTCTGTGATTTTTCAAACACAATAGCTAATGCTCAGATATCTCCTCACTGGGTTCCTTGAGTATTCTAGGATGCATTTCATCAGACACTGGTGACTTAAAGACATCTAACTTGTAATGTTTAATTTGTCCTTTTCTTATTTTAGCTTCTGAACCGACCCCATTTTCACTGGCATTCACTATATTAGTTGTCCAAGTGCCACCAACCTTCTTGGTGAAATCCAAAACTAAGAGGACATTATGCACCTCTGCCATTTCCACATTTTCTATTATTGTTTCCCCCTCTTCATTGAGTAAGGGTAGGTCTACACTACAGAGGAAGATCGAAGCTGCCACTGTCGATCTTCCAGTTTCAAATTAGTTAAGACGGCCAATGCGAAATGAGAGGGGCACTCCGGTTGATGCTGGTAACCTCGCTTTCACGAGGAGAAAGGGAAGTCGAAGGGAGAGTGTTCTTCAACTTCCTGCAGTGTAGACAGTGCCAAAAGCTGAGTTAAGCTACTTCAACTTCAGCTACACAATTAACGTAGCTGAAGTTGCATATCTTTATTCAGCCTTAGCCTGTAGTATAGGCATACCCTAACAGTCCTACCCTGTTCTTTGTTTTTGTCTTGCTTCTAACATATTTGCACAATGTTTTCTTATTACCCTTTATATCTCTAGCTAATTTGAGCTCATTTTGTGCCTTGGTCTTTCTAATGTTGTCCCTCCCTACTTGTATTACCATTCTGAGATGCACCAACAGGAAATATGGGAGCTTACTGTTCCACTCTACTCAGCACTGCAGAGACCTATGGTTCCGGGTGCCTCACTTCCTGAAACTAGGGTTGAATTGGAAAGGCCAGAGGACAGCTACGACGAGGATGAAAGGTTTAGAAAATCTGACCTATGAGGAAAGATTATAAAAAATACTGGGCATATTTAGTTTTGAGAAAAAGAGACTGAGAGGTAACTGATAGCAGTCTTCAAATATGTCAAGGATGGCTATTAAGAGGACAGTGATCAATTGTTCTTCATGTCCACAGAAGGCAGGAAAGAAGTGATGGGCCTAATGTGCAGCCAGGGAGATTTAGGTTAAATATGAGGGAAATTTTTCTCACTATAAGGGCATCAAAACTCTGGCACAGCCTTCCAATATGGAATCTCCATCACTGCAGGTTTTTAAGAACAGGCTGGACAAACACCTGACAGGAATAGTCCAGGTTTACTAGGTAGTGCCTTAGCACGGGGGGTGGGGGTGGGGGAGGGTGGACTTAATCACTTTTTGGAGGTCTCTCCCAGCCCTACATTTCTATGATAACCAGCAAGCAGGGATGGTGGGGGGGGGGGGGGAGGGAGAAGAGGGGTTCCCCATAGGGCCAGCTTTCCTTCTAAAGCTCCTAAAGGGATTCCAAAAATTATGAAAAACGACTTTGAAGTGACGCCTCAAGAAACGGAGCTGCCAAGTTTAAAAGGATACGGTCAAAGAGTTGGTAGGAAATCACTCTTAATAACGAGAGTCAATGCTGGACATACTTACACTTGGAATTACTTTCCAACCCGCACAATAGGTGAACACTGTGGCTTGTATTTAAACAGCAGCAACAACACTGGTTATTATTATTTGACTAGACTCAGGCTCCTGTCTACACGTGGCCAAACGTCGGGGAAAAAACCCTCTTTTGAAAGCCCCTGTAAACCTACAGTGTAGATGGGGCCAAATGGCGGAAAAGCCTATTCAGGGAAAAAAAAAAGAAACGGAAGAAGGTATGCAAATGCTAGCACTATTTGCATACCTCTTCCGAAACCTCCTCCCTCCCCGCACAGTGTATCTGTACCCTCAATGACACCTTGGGCAGGGGCGTTCCAGCCTGGTTGGGCAGCCCTGGCTGCAGCAGGTGTGGGAGGGGGCGCTCCAGCTTAGCTGGGATGGCATGCCCCCTCATCCACCTCCCCATCTAATCAGTTAACTGGTTAAACAAATCATTTAACTAATTAAATGGGATTTCACATCCCTAGTAGGTAAATCATTATGTATTATTAATTCAACAAGGTTCATGCCATTTTTGCTAGCTCAGTTGGACATATTCATTATTTCTTTCTATTTTTACTTCAAGTGCTGTAACCATTTCCCAAACTTGTGGTTTACTAGGCCAGAAAAAGCTTTTAATACCATATTTATTCTAATTTAATTAATAAAACACAGACACAAGCAAGATTTACAGCATGTTTGATACATGACTTTAGCTTATGTTGGGGATCCTTTGAATCACCAGGTTTGGGGCAACTTCCCCCTGGCCCCCATTTCTGTCAGCAGGTCTGATCATGACAGGTGTGAAGAAAATGAATTAGGAATTTGCTCCTTCCCAGAGCCCGAGAATGAGGAGTCACCAAGGCTGTGTCCAGACTCAGGGCTTTTTTCGAAAAAAGTAGCCTTTTTTCGAAAAAACTTCACGTGCATCTAGACTACAGCCGCGTTCTTTCGAAATTAAATCGAAAGAACGCGGCTTTTCTTTCGACGGCGGTAAACCTCATTTCACGAGGAAGAACGCCTTTTTTCGAAAGTGCTCTTTCGAAAAAAGGCGTTCTTGAATGCCAACAGGGCTTTTTAGAAAGAGAGCATCCAGACTCACTCGCTGCTTTCTTTCGAAAAAGCGGCTTGCTTTTTCGAAAGTTCCGCTTGCAGTCTAGACGCTCTTTTTCGAAAGTATCTTTCAAAAAAGCCTCTTTCGAAAGAGGCTTGCAGTCTAGACATAGCCCAAGTGAAATTGATAGGCATCTATATTAAAACAAACAAAAGAGAGCACTTCTTCATACAATGCACAATCAACTTTTGCAACTCATTGCTGGCAACGTTGTCATACCAGAAAGTTTCAGAAAAGGGCAACAAAAATGATGAGGAGTTTGGAACGGGTGCCATATGAAGAGAGAGAAAAAAGACTGGAATTTTTCAGCTTAGAAAAGAGGAGACTAAGGGGGGGATAGGATACAGCTCTTTAAAATCATGACAGGTATGGAGAAAGTAAATAATGAAAAGTTATTTACTTGTTCCCATAACATAAGAACTAGGGGTCACCAAATTATATGAATAGGTAGCATGTTTAAAACAAATAAAAGGAAGATTTTCTTCCCACAGCACACAGTCAACCTGTGGAACACCTTGCTAGAGGATTTTGTGAACACCGGGACTTTGTTAATTCATGGCGGTTAGGTTTGTCAATGGCAATTAGCGAAGATGAGTAGGAATGATGTTCCTAGCCTGTTTGTCAGAGACAGGAAATGGAGGACAGGAGCGGGATCACTTGATGATTTTTTGTTCTAGTCACTCCTTCTGGAGCACTTGGCATTGGCCACTGTGGGCAGACAGGATACTGGGCTAGATGATCCCTTGGTCTGACCCAGTATGGCCATTCTCATGTTCTTATGTTCTGGGTTCAAAAAAGAATTAGATAAGTCTATGGAGGACAGGTCTATCAATGGCTATTTGCCAAGAAAATCAGGGATGTAACCCCATAGTCTGTGTCCTCAGATCATTGGTCTGACCCAACATGGCCTTTCTTGTGTTCCTGTTTTTCACACACACTGACTCTAGACGCTATGCAAATCAGCAAATGGTTTTCAACGTTGGGCATCTTAGTCCCGAGTACTACCAGTCAGAGGTACTGCTGGCCAGCCCCCCAGCAGTCTCTCCCCCGCCCCAACACCCTGCCA
The DNA here is from genome assembly GCF_049634645.1 of Pelodiscus sinensis. Taxonomy (NCBI): domain Eukaryota; kingdom Metazoa; phylum Chordata; order Testudines; family Trionychidae; genus Pelodiscus; species Pelodiscus sinensis. Next base: position 250,751,311 of record NC_134712.1, on the reverse strand, counting down.
ATTGCTATAGATCAAATGACAGTAACTTGATTGATCGGGGTAGTGGGGAGGGGAGAGGCATTTGCATGACTCAGCCTTAAGAACTGTAGGGAGGCAATTCCTCTGTGATCCTTGGCAGGATCTGTATCAACTGAAAAGATGCCCAGCCGTTGCTAAGCTTTTTATCTAATTTAATACTACACTGCCCAAGCTCTGCTTCTGCGGGGAGACTGTTCCGTAGGACTGGCAGGGGCCAGAATCAGGATGCTAGGTCAGTAATTACCGTATGCTGTTATTGAAGAAAAATACCCACTGTATGGAATGATGTGCTGTCTGCCACACACATAAGGAAATGTATACGTTTGTTTATATTTTAAGAGGTTTTCTTTGCATTGCTATTCCACGATTATGTGTGTCTGTGCATGAAGTTTAAATGTCACCCCTTCTCCTTCTCTTCTACTATGTGCTTATGTTCTTTAGATAGTTGTCCATATATGGCACAGACAATTGCAGTGAATATGGAAGCTGAAAGTACTTGAGCTTATGCTGGTACTTTTACATATAAATACATAAGTACTATTTCCACAACACCCTTGTATTTATAAGTACTTCTCCAGGCACTTTTTGCGTATGCCTCAAAGTACAATTGCAATTAGCTCTATGCCCCAGCGAGACTTGGGGTGTGTCTTCCCTGCAATCAGGGGGTGTGACACGCCTGAGCTAGCTTGGAGCAGTTCCTCAAGAGCACGAGCAAGTGTAATGTGAAAGGGTTCAGAAAGTGGGGAATGGTTTTGTCAGGGGTACACGGAAAATCTCTCAGGTAAGTCTCCATATGCTGCAGACACACCTGTCACATTACTGGATTTTAAGGGGATCAGACAGGTCACTGCTGCACCCAAGGGGGGTTGCCCCAAAGTCTGTACAAAGGGGGCCAAATGAGATGTCAAATGAAAGCTTATGTTCTACAGATTTTATGTATGTTATTCATGTACTTGCGTGGTATCTGTATGTGGAGTTATAAATATGGACTCTTTTTTGATGCTGGAAGATTCTCTGTCTGTGACAGAGCAATGGGCCAGAAATGTTCAGTCAGTGACTATGCTAATTAGCAAGGCTCCGGGGCCAAGGCTTTCAGAGAGGCCAAAACACAGCTGAGGAATGTGTGGGAGACCTGCAAACCAGCCAATATCATAACTGCTGACTTGGGATGCAGGGTTGGTCACTGGGCCATGTGACCTGCTCCAGCTTGGAAGATACCAGGGATGGCTATAAAAATGCCAGGAGGCAGACTCTATCTTGCCTTCAATTCTGCTACTGATTCCAGATGCAGCCTTGCAAGGAACAGTGAGCCGGAAAGAATCGTTGGCCCATCCTGACATAGGATGTGCACCAGAGACTTTTAAGCTAGCAGTTTGTAACCTCTCTGCTAAGAGCCTGCAACAAGAACTTGGTGATTCGATGCATGTGATGTATTCTCCTTAACAACCTTACTCTCATGCTTTTCTTTCTTTTATTCATAAACCTTTCAATTTTATATTCTAAAGGATTGGCTCAGCGTGCTCTTGCGGGTAAGATCAAAAGTGTAAATTGACTGGGGATTTGTGGCTGGTTCTTTGGGACTGGAAAGACCTGTTTGGGGTAGGTGAGATGGGGTTCTATAACCCCTTACCTGTGTGTTAGGCCCGGGGCTGATTGTGGCACAGGGAGAGCTGGGGTGTCTGAGGGGTTTTGCTTGTGAGGTTTCCTGCTGGTCGGATTGGCAGCTGAAGCGCTCGGTGTGACTGGTTTGTGACCTATATGGGAAGGGTCTCCAGTCAGGGGCTATAAGGAGCCCTGAGTTTGAGCAATTCGCCCTGAGTGGATGCCCTCAGCAGTGCCCAGATCCGGCTCAGTCCATCACAACACCTTTCAGCTGCAGCGTGGACATACCCCTAACGGAAACCGAATTGCTCTCTGTTTTCAGGGTGGTCTTTCCATTGGGAATACATTGGTGCTCTGCTCTGACCCATTCTGTACCTGTTCTGTGGAAACCTAGAGGATTTTTGCTGCCAGGCTGGACAATGAAACACCATCCCCCAGCACTGAAAATACATAGGTGGGAGCAATGTAAACAACCACTTGAATTCAACCACAACAGCCCTCTCTCCCCCCCAGCGTAATGATTGACCCGCCAAAGCCAGCAGCGCGTTAATGCAGCCCTTGTTGTTTTTTGGTGGAAAACTACTTGCACATCTAGAGGTAAGAGACAGTGATCAATACAAGTGCCAACGCGGGGTGTTCTTGATGAATCATTTGTCACTGGCTTAATCCAACAAGTCAAACAGATTAATCCCCTTTCATCAATACCATGGATAACGCCCCTCCCATCCCCTGTTATTTCCAGTCTCCCACTGATCCTGTGTGTTTTTAATTCCACTCATTTAATTAGAAAGGATAATAAATTAGCTGTTTAGCCACAGCAGATTTTCCTGCTGCCAACAGGATGCGGGGTGTGCTGAAGACAGATAACACACAAAGCCACTCATAAATCAATGGATTCTATTAAAGACAGCAAGGCGCTGTATTCGCTTTCATTCTCCCTTTCCCATGTGCCAGAATCCTGCTAGCTAAGGAGCCATCTGATGATGGGTTTAACAGAGATGTTATGTGCTAGGATTCTTTTTGGTGTGTGGCTGCTCTGTCTAGTTGAAATGGCAATCATTTTAATATCGGGGGGTGCTGTTAGACATAGTGGTTGCTGCTTTAGATTTCTCTCGCACAGTCCATTTTGGCAGTGTGACCGTCAGTTACATAACTGATGTGATAGCACCTGTCTAGGAGGGTAGCTTTTTTGCTCACTGCCTGCATACTAAGCCCTGAAGAGCCCTGAAGTGCACACACACAAGGAAAATGCAGGACAATGTAGCACTTTAAAGACTAACAAGATGGTTTAAAGTGGTCTTTAAAGTGCTACATTGTCCTGCATTTTGCTTCAGCTACCCCAGACTAACACGGCTACATCTCTACCACTACACACAAGGAAAGACATTTGACAGGGATACATAAACTGTATGGAAGCTCACGCTCACTTGCTGCTTGCTTAAATATTCAGTGGCACAGGAACAGGGATTAGGGTGGCTAGTAAATGCTTCCCCTACCAGGTGATAAAGGCATTCTCTTGCTGGCCCAATGACTAAAGTGGTTCATGTCAACTGGAACAGCTTTTACAGGAATAACTGGGAGCTTCCCTGCCCCCACCTCCAAGTAGACAATAGCCTGGTGTGTAGGATACTTACCTACAACCTAGAACTGTGCTTCTCAACCAGGGGTATGCAGAGGCTTGTGAGGAGTTACCTCAGCCCATCTAGGGCTTGTCTACACTACAGAGGAAGATCAAATAAGATATGCAACTCCAGCTACGTTAATTACGTAGAGTCGCTGTATCTTAAATCATGGCTCTGTGCCGTCCATACAGCAGGAGGCCGACAGGAGCATACGCTTCTGTTGGCTTCCCTTACTCCTCACTAAAGGGGTACCACCAGACTGGAGCTGCCCTTAGTGTTCAGTGTTTGTGTCTGCTACATTGAACGCCAGAAGATCAACCTCTGGAGAGTTGATTTTCTGCACAGAATAGATACGCCCTTAGATCTTTACAACAGGCTACATAAAAGCACTAGCAAAGTCATTGCAAACTCAAATTTCATACAGACAATGGTGGGTTTATACTGCTCTCTAGATTATACACTGAAAGATAGAGTACAAGATTTCTACTCCAGTTGATTTATTTTATAATGATACGGTAAAAATGAGAAAGCAAGCCATTTTTTGGTACTCAAGTGCTGGGACACTTGTGTGTGTTGACTAGGGTTGCCAGGTGTCCGGTTTTGAACCAGACAGTCCAGTATTTGAGCTTTCTGTTCAGGAAACAAAGTGAGAAAATAGAAATGTCCAGTATTTTCTAAATAAGATGTAAAGTCGATTGTGATGTAATGTCAAGCGTGTCCGGTATTTTTGTTGAAACCGTTTGGCAGCCCTAGTACTTATGTTTGATTTTGCCAGCAAGTAGTGCTTAAGTGAGGTGAAACTTGGGGTACGCCAAACAAATCAGATCCCTGCCAGGGGCACTGTCATCTGGGAAGTTTGAGAGCCCCTGGGAGAGCCAAGTTCAAATCCCTGCTCTCTAGTACAGACTCAAATCAACAGGTCCCAGGCCATAGCCACAGAGCCTTGAGGTTCCTCTCTAGCAGTGGTTTGTGACTCAAGTCCTACATTTCCTTCATTTTTATTACAAACACCTGGAACAATTGCTTTGACCTGGCCTGAAATGTTTTTCCATTTTTCAGACCAGACAGCAGAGCAGCAAATCAGTTACTTGCCCACTCTCCTGCCATGCCAAGCAGGCATACTAGTATTCCACATGCACTCCCAATGCAGGCACGCTGTGTAGATGAAAACACTACACGCTGCACACACCCTGTGATCTCAGACGCTGTCCTAGCAGGGCGGCCAGCAGAATTGCTGGGCCCTGGGGACAATGGGGGAGAGGGGGTGTTCCGCACTCCCAGAAAGGGCGTGGCCTCAGGCAGAAGGGGCGGGGCAGAGGCTGCTGGAGTGCGCCACCCCAGGCTCTGGGCAGCAGTGGCAGTAGCAGCGAGGAGCTTCGGGCCCTTTTGAATTGCTGAGCTCGAGGGCAGTTGCTCGCTTTGCCCCCCACCTTCTCTGGTGGGTCTCGCTAATAACTACAGACACTGGTGTGGCCCATGGCTCAGTAGAGGCCTTATCCGCTCTGTGGTTTTCTAATGTTTCCAGTATTAGCGAAAACCTGAGCGGGTGTCGGCAGACTCCAAATTCATCCCTGAAGTCAGTGGAGCGAGGCCCAGGATGACCCGGGCATGTGGTGTACATTTTTATATAGCAAATCCGTGTGCGGAATGTCACATTCTGGCATTAGCCTCACGAAGGGCCAGGGCCAGACAGGGAGAGACAGAAAGGAGTTTTCAGCAGGGACAGCAGAGTTTCAGGTGGCAGCCCCAGCGGCAAAGGAAGCCGTTGACACCCGGATGACTTCACAGGCTCCAACAGACACTGCAAGAGGTGAATTCCATGCCAGGTACTCTTCTTTCCACTCCCCACCCTTCCACAATGATCCCATTGTTCATTGTGGGCATGCAGGGTGCTGCTCTTTTCATCGTGAGAACAGGTTTGGCGACTTGAGCGAGGCGCTCCAGGAAGACAAGTGAAGCCCACTGGACTAATTCCTGCTTCTTTAAGCAGCTAGCGTACTATGGGAGGCCAATATACTCAAACTCCACACCACACCGTATTTCGGCATATTGGGGTGTGGCATTACTAGGAGCATTTCCAGCAGATCTAGGGAAGTGATTATTCCCCTTTATTTGGCACTGCTCAGGCTCCATCTGAAATATTGCATCCAGTTCTGGAGCCCCCAATACAGAAAAGATGAAAGTCCAGTGAAGGGTAACAGAAATGATTAGGGGGCTGGAGCACATGACTTATGAGGAACGGCTGAAGGATTTGGGCTTATTTAGTCTGCAGAAGAGAAGAGTGAGGGGGGATTTGAGAGCAGCCTTCAGCTACCTGAGGGGACAGTCCAAAGAGGATGGAGAGAGGCTGTTCTCAGTGGTGGCAGGTGGCAGAATGAGGAGCAATGGTCTCAAGTTGCAGTGAGGGAGGTCTAAATTGGAGATTAGGAAAAACGATGTCACTAGGAGGGTGATGAAGCACTGGAACAGGTTACCTAGGGAGGTGGTGGAATCTCCATCCCTAGAGGTTTTTAAGTCCCGGCTTGACAACCCTAGGATTCTATGAATGCAAGAGCTTTGGGCCTTCTATGTCTAGAGAGGAGCAGGGAACATGGACTCGGCAAGCTGGTCACTGCAAAGATCCACCCCTTACCTGTAGTCTGATTCTCCAGGCTGGTGTCCTCCAGACATTTCTCCCGCTCGTATTCGATCTCCAGCACGATGGAGCACTCAGGCGACATGCTTGATGCCTACAGAAATGGCAGAGAGAGAGAGAAACAAAGAGAGTTTGACCATCGACAGCACATTTACCGCTAAAGACATTCCTCAGAGCCAAGTCAAAAAGATCAGATTGAACCAAGTGATGAGAGTTTAGGAGAAATAGCCAAGTAACCGACGGGCCGTCAGAGGAATATGGCTCAGAACAGGCAGCTTTGCGCCTGTCTGCCTTAAACAGGGCTAGCTGTCTGTTTAGGCGTCATTGATTGACAGCCCTCACGTTTCCCTGTTCACGGACTCTGGGCAGCATCTATACAGCAGCTAACACCTGCAACTAGTCAGAATCCTCTGACTTGGCCTGTTAGGTTATAAAATTGCTGTGTACAGGCTTGGGCTACACACCGAGCACTAGGCCTCACAGGATCCCAGAGCCCTCTGCCCAAATGGCCGCATAGCAATTTTTAGCCCCACAAGTCCAAGCTCCGCTTGCCTGAGCCAGCTAACTTCCAACCAGCCCGCAGGTGTTTTCTTCCAGGGCAGGTGCAGCCTCAGAGCCCTACTCTACCCAACAATGGCGCTGAGGAGATTCCACTGGGAAATCACAAATTCAAGCTGAGCCTGTGCCTGCCACAACACTTTCTCCACGTTTACATAGCTCACTTAGGGAGCGGCAATTCGCTGCCTCAGCTCCGCAGCTCAAGCATCCAAAAAAAAATGGAAATTCCCACTATTAAGATGGTTCCAGCAGTTTTCACTTGGCCACTCTGAAAACCGTGATTTATATTTTAGGAGAGTCTAAAGGATCGGGTAAAGAATCACAGACCCTGAGCCCTGTATATTTCATAAGGTACAATAACAGCTAAATATATTGCATGAAGGCTTATATTTAACAAAGGAATAAGGAATTGGATACACACACACACACACACATGCACTCAGAGGTACATTGACATTACCAGCACTTTCTCAATTTAGGTGAAATCCCTAACTTTATTTAATTCTTCCTATTGCTGTAGCACCTACAGGTCTCAAAGGAGTCTCATTGTGCTAGGTGTTGTACCAACACATAAGAAAAGCCAGACTCGTGTACAGTCTACAATGGCAGAAAACAAATGGGTACAACACACGAGCCGGATAAAGCCCAGTGTGACAAAAAGAGGACGACCATAAACATGTGATGAACAGCAGCCCCTGCCCACTAGCTGCCTAGCTATTCCCAAGTGTTTTGTAGGCAAAAGGACAAAGGGGAGGATTGAAGGAAGGAAAAGCTGGGGAACAGCTGACCTCACAATTTGAATAACCCAATAATACTCTTTAAAAATATATAGTTTTATTTGTTTAAAAACAAAGATAAAATCTGGAGGACAAATTGTCTTATGATGTTTACTTGCTCCACTGGCAAAATCTGACATTTGTTTCCCCATATTACTGATTCCAATTGCAGTTTATAAATTGAGAGAGTTAGTGAATTCTTTGAACTAACATGTGGTCCTGGGAAATGCAGTTTGGAGTAAATTAATTAACACATCACTTGTCAGGCTAACTCCCCTTTTCTCCTCATTCTCTCATCCTCCCTCACCTGAACTGCTTTGTAATGTCCCCTCTTGGGCCTGGTTTACACTTTAGAGTTAGGCCAAGGTATGGTGGCTTATGTTGATCTACATAAGAATGGCCACACTGGGTCAGACCAAAGGTCCATCTAGCCCACTGTCCTGTCTGCCCACAGTGGCCAATGCCAAGTGCTCCAGAAGGAGTGACTAGAACAAGAAATCATCAAGTGATCCCTCCCATGTAACTCATTTCCAGCCTCTGGCAAACAGAGGCAAAGGATACCATTCCGACCCATCCTGGCCAATAAGTATTGATGGACCTAACCTCCATGAATTTATGTCGTTCTTTTTTGAACTCTGTCCTGGTTTTCACAACATCCTCTGGCAAGGAGTTCCACAGGTTGACTGTGTGCTGCATGAAGAAATACTTCCTTTTGTTTGTTTTAAACTTGCTACCTATTCATTTAATTTGGTGACCCCTAGTTCTTATGTTATGGCTACAAGTAAATAACTTTTCATTATTTACTTTCTCCAAACTTGTCATGATTTTATAGACCTCTATAATATCCCCCCTTAATCTCCTCTCTTCGAAGATGAAAAGTCCTTTTAATCTCTTTTCATATGGCAGCCGTTCTAAATGCATTTACGGATCCAAGTCTGAAAATGTCCACCCTAACGTTTGGCTCACACTGAGGTAACTCACCTACTCCACCGACTTACTAACTCCACCGCCACAAGAGCCCTAGCACTTAAATCAATGTAGTTAGGAAGATGTGGTGTCAGTGTAGAAACTGCGCTGTTTAACACACTGTTGTGGGCTTTCAGAAGGTGTCCCACAATGCTGCAGACTGGCAGTTGAATCAGTTAAATCCTCATGAGGATGCACATTGTTGATACAAGGAGCGTAGAGTGAATGTGCAAACCCAATTCAATTACCGCAGTGGCTGTACATTGATGCAATTTTGGCCGACTTAGTTTTGTAGCATAGACTTGTCCATGGTCTACAATTCAAAATTAGATGGATCTAGCTACATCAGTCAGGGATGTAAAACAGTTTACCCCCTGAGCACCATAGTTAGGTTGACCTAATCTCTGGTGTAGATGCGGCTAAATCCATCAACCTAGCTACAACTTCTTGGAGACGTGGATTGACTTATAGTAATGGAAAACCCCCTTCTATCAACATAAGAAGCATTTGTAGTACAGCACTACAGTGTCACTGCTGCAACCCCGTAGCTATGCCAAAATAGTTGCTATCATACAGATATACCACTATTTGGATAATTACTTTGGGGCAAGGAATGGCACTTGAGTCAAATTATTGAAACACTGTGTACATTTATGATGCTACTGCAGTGATTTTGTATCAACCCTAGCCTTTGCTGCCTGCAAGCTAGAGATCACAGTATTTAATTGTTGTGTTTTCTTTTTTCTTTATTGAAAACTGATATGCCTACCTAAATTTGTGGCTTGCATATTTACTTAGCATGCCATGACATTTCCCGTTGAATGAATATTTCATTTCCACTTGAAGAATTTAAGTCAATATGTACTTAGTATTCTAAAGACTATTGACAGAATTCGGCAAATATGTAAAAAGGGAGTTTTAAAGCAGGCTCTCTCTCAATCCTGTTCCGAGTGGCCAGCCATAACTTAAAAATATGATACAGAAGAGGCATACCTGGTGGTTTATGCACAGGCGTGAGAATCAGGTACTTTTTCCAGCTCTACCAGTGAGCTGCTGTACGATTTTAAACATGTCACTTAGACCCAGATTTTTAAAAGTATATAGATATTGCTGCACTGTGTGGCAAAACCTAACTGGTTTAGGAGCCTGAATTTCATTTCCAAAAGGGATTTAGGCACTTAGGGGATTAAATCCTCTTGATTTAAGATCTCAAGTGCTTAATTTCCATTTAAAAATGACATTTAGACTCTGCAAATTCCTAAATACCATTAAAAATTGGGCTTTAGAGACCAATCCAGTACTCCACAAGGTCAGGATAACTATTCCTGTTACATAGATATTCAGGCCTGCCTGTAAAAGCCTATACTTTAAGAATTTAGGTGTGTTCCTACCATTTTACTAGTTACAGGGGTATAAGAACAAAGGATCAATATCAGAGTCTATCTGTCTGAGGCCTTGTTCTTTAGCTAGGAAAATACATTCCAAGCCAGTCACTGATACAAAGGTTGATAAGCTTTCCATCTTCACTCCCCATCTCTCTATTGTTTATTTAATTATCCCTTGTGTAATTAATTTTGCTGGGTGTTTACCATTTAAGGTGGTGGGCTATAATTGGTTAGATAATCATGAGACATTGTGTTAAGATTGGTTAGTTAAATGTCAGTAGAATGATTGGTTAAGATATACCTGAAAATATTACTATAGACATTGGGGACAAACAGAAAGAGGGTGGCTAACCAGGAAGGAGGGAGAACTCAGTGGTTTGAGTATGAGCCTACTAAGCCCAGGGTTGTGAGTTCAATTATTGAGGGGGTCATTTAGGGATCTAAGGCAAATCTGTCAGAGATGGTACTTGGGCCTGCTGTGAGGGCAAGGGAGTGGACTTGATGACCTCTCAAGGTCCTTTCCTGCTCTATTAGATATACCTATTTGCTGTTAAAGAATAAACCACTTTCTTGGATAAATCCAGCATGGACTCGCTCAGGGTTATGCATATGCTGGAGCCAAAAGCTGTAATGTGACCAAGCTAGTGCCTTAGAAATACGAGAGCAGCTGCAGCAGCATGGCCGGTGGGAACGGTACTATCTCATCTGAAGCCTTTGGGATGTACCCTGCCTCCTTGCCTCTCGGGCTGCATGTGCTGCTGCAGCTGTCCTGCTCCTTTTGAGCACACTAGCTCCATCAGAGCTTGCCTGGGTGTGTCTGCCCAAGCTGGAAATTGCACCTTCCAGCTCCAGACAACTCACAGCTCCCTGTTGTCCCTTCTCAGCACTTGTGTGCAGTCTCATGTAAAACCTGGGATGGATTCTTTGTGGACTGCTTCTCCTGCAGCCACTGCAAAGTCCCGAGCAGGAAAGCAGAGGGGAACTTTCTGAGTTCCTGTGGCTCAGAATCCAGCTTTCGCTGCAGTGCAGTCAATGTAAAATCATGCCATGACGGCAGCTCTGTGTGATGAGGGTATTCCTTCCTTTTAGGTCCCATCAGCTGTCAGGAGATTATTGTGCAGGCTGCTGCTTGCGGCAGGAAAAAGAAAACCACTTCTATATGTGCTTGCAATTAAATACACCCGCAGGATTGTCATGGGAAACCAGTGAGACATGCAGTGATGTGGCTTGGGGTCTGCTACAGAGGGAAGGGGGAAAAAAAAAGTAAATCTGAAAAAAAAACCTGAAAATATCAGCCTGCATCCCTCCTGCCTCCAAGTCCTGTTTGGCTACCTATTGCCACTGTCACAATGTGAGGGCTGCTGGTTTTCTCGGTAAGCACCATCCGAGTGATCCTCTTATAGATCTTAACAACGGAATAGGAAGATTGTATTAAAAAGATAAGAGAGTCAGAAGCCTCAGAACAGTTCCAATGTCACGTTGTGATCAGCCATTCTGTCTGCGGAGGGAGGGCTCTCTCTGGACAGTTTCACATTCAGAGTGAGGAGGAATCCACCATTTCACAGGCAACTTTTCGTATGGAGTTCTCTGGCTACCAATCTAGTCAATAGCTGTAACCCACAGAACAATGTATACACCTGTTAGGAGCTGTGGGCTGAAATAATACAGGCTCCAAAGCCCATTGAGACCAGTGAGTTTTAGATCAGACACTTAGCAATGGGGGTGAAGAGGGGGGGAAGAGTCCCCATTGCTATATAAAAGGGATAGCTCAGTGGATCTATGCTGACCTACAGCAAGGAAAATCCAGACCTAGATTTCCCTCGAGCCTGTCCATACTGCTTTATCATTCCTCGCTTACAAACGTGCTCCAAAGTTCAGTTTTACTCTACAAACTTCTGCCTTAGCCAGATCTTGTTTTGTGCAAGAGCAGGAGTGTCAAGAAGGGGGTCCCAGTGGATGGGCCCCCACACAAAGATACTTTCCCCTGGATGGACACCTTTGCCGAGGATCAGTAGCAACAATAACACGGCCCATTCTAATGCCCCGAAAGCTTTCGGTGGCTTAATAAAAATAAACTTAAAATACAACAAATGGTCTGGTAGCACTTTCTAGACTAACAAAACATGTCGATGGGATCATGAGCTTTCATGGGCCCTGCCCACTTCTTCAGATGACCGGAGTTTGGAGTTTAGGATGCACAGACCCAAAATAAATAGGAGAGAAAGGGGAGGAGGGGGAGGAAAAAAAGGAAGGGAGCAGGAAACAAGGAGCAGAGGGTATGGAAAATCAAAGGGAAAAACAGGAAGGCAGAGTAAGCACCTGAAGATTGGGTAGTTAAAAGGAAGCAGATAAGAATCAAAGTCAATAGATAGTACTCTTCCTAACACAGGAATCTACACAAACAGCTCTGCCTGTGACAAAACCTAGCTGTGGGCGCTCTGCTAATTAGCTGGGCAACATTGGACTCTTTCCTCAGCAGCTGCACCAGCACACAGCTTACAGGGACCAGGGGCCAGAATGGAGCTCATCTCCTTTGACACCGAGAACAGACACTTTTCCTGCTAATCTACACACTTGCTGAATAGAGAGTAGCTTGCCCCAAATAACCTGCAGCTTTGAGGAATGCAACATCCTTGTGTAACTGCCACCAAGGTGGATTTGAACCTGAGACTTTGGGAGCTGACTATAGGAGCCTCTACCCTCTTAGCTAAAAGCCAGCTGGCTCCCAGCCCATGCTGTAGAGGTCTCTTGATCTTAACTATTGCTGTGGTCTAGGTGCCACTTGCATTGCTCAGTAACCACACTAGGTGTGTGGGTTACACTTGCACCATCCCTTACTCAACTGGGAGTTCACGGAAACTAGTACAGAGCATTCTGCAAAGTGGTCGGAGAACCAAACCAAGGAGAAGTGGGGTGACTATGGTGTTTCACTCATCAGCTGCAGGTATGCACAAACTATGCTCTGAGCTGCTAGGTGGAGTCAAACACTAGGAGGCGCTGTCCCCCGGGTGCTGCCTACAATGTTCCTGCTAAGATTTTCCAACCATGAGTGGAGCGACTTTTGGCTTGTACACCCAAAAGTGGTGCCTCGCAACATTTGTGAACGCTTGCAAATGTGGCCAAGACTTCCATCGCAGGAAGGATACTGGGACTCAATATTCCCATCCCGTCCTCCAGCAACAACATTAGATTGCCTCTTGATAAAGCGAGCCTGCGATGCAAGCCAAGGACCTGACTGTGCATTTTCCACTGAAATGACCTGCAAAGTGACCTGTGGTCATTTGTGCCTTTCCCCTTTAAAAAGTAACATTTCCAAACTCAGGCACCTGCCCGGCTCAATCCATAAATGAAGCTAATTTGAAATAGCTTCAAATTATTTGAAAAGATTTGACTCAAAAGATGCAATTAACTCCAAAAGAGAGGCCAAGACACACAAAGCTGTTGGCAAGAGATAAGGTACACTTGATACATTCTTATTCTGCCACCAGAAAAAAAAAAAGAATCGCCTCTTTCTTTTTAACGGAACAAAACTTGCTTAATCTACATGGCTACGTGACTCCATTATTAACTGACGATTCCTCTTTTGTTTCTTTATAAAGCAGCAAAACTCTTTAGAAAGGCAAGTCAGAGCCCAAATAATCTCCCAGTCTCTTCTTTCAAAGCAATGCCACGGCACTCAAAAAGTTCCCAGATTTTCTATATTTAAAACTGGAATTCATAGAATTGCTTAGCATCAGGCTTTGTGTGAAATGATTCTGACTCCTTTTGAAGACCAAAAGTGGCATCTTTAAGGGACCAGACTCATGTTTCGAGCTACCTGTTAGGCAATTTATGGTACGATAGCCACGGAGAATGTATGCTGCAGTCATAATTCAAAGCCCACAAAAAAGATTTTGGTTGCACTCAGAAAAAAATCTTTGCCTAGGAGAGTACATGCTGGATTTTGATTGGGGGTGGACAGACTTGCTAGGGGGGGGGGGGGGGAGGAGAGGGGGCGGGTCTGCCCCACAGGCTGTTGTAGACTTTGAACACTATCTTTGTTTTCATTTGGATTCAGCTCTTCGCTTCAGTCATAATCTGAGACACTAGTGAATCCACCCGATGGACAGTGGAGCCCTTTAGCGAATCTCAGCAGAGTGCGTATATCGGAGAAGTTAACCAAGCCCGAGGAGAAAGGGGTGGGGATTTGCTAGCTGCATTTAATGACTGAGAATGGAGGCTTTAGGAAGGTTGAATTTATTGGAAGAGAACCGCAAACTGCATCTTAAATCAACCCCCAGCCACTGATTTTCCAGGGGGCTGTTGCGAGACAGGATTTGTGTATGTGTTCCAGCTGCTTAACTGTCTTCATAAAAATACTTTCCATCACAGCTGCAGGGTTCTGAGCTGACCGACATAGAGGAATTTAAAGTTAGAGGTTAAGCAGGTTGTTACACAATATTCCTTGCAACACCCTATGCCGTACACCCTGCTGAGACCAGGAAGGCATAAAGCTTAACCCACCGGGAGGAGCACTGGCAATTGGCTAGCAGCTGGAGAGCCACACCTAATTTGAAGCAGCCTGCTAAAACCACTCGCATCTTTATAACCACCTGGGAAGGCTCCAGATCCCAGAATGCAATGCTCTCGCAGGCAGTCCTGCACCATAATTCCAGTCACCTCACTTGGAAACCGAGATGGAATGATCAATGGGACATCAGATCGAACTAGGACATCGCATGTGAGAAATGGCACTGTCCGTGGGCCCCTACCTTTGTGCTAAGTATCAGAGCAGCCACTGCTTGCAAGATAGATTTCCATGCATGGTGCTTGACCTAAGCCCAGTAGGCGAAATTCGGACACCACTGATGTCAATGGGAATTTAACCAAATATTTCACCACTCAACTTCTTGTGTGGCACAAGCAATGTCTGTTTCCAGCGGGTTTCCACAGGGATTAGCATTTTTTTAATCAATGAGTTGGAGGAAAAACATAAAATCACCACTAACCAAGTGTGCAGATCAGGAGCAGACGGGCAATCAAAATAGGCCTGGGAACAGCCCTTCCTATGATGTCACCCCTGCGTGCCCCTCAAGCTCCGCCCCCTTTCCCTGCGTCACGTCTGGCACACAGCACAAGTGGCAGGTCAGGCTCCGTGCACCACAAAGGTGGCCCGTCACGGGTGGATACGACGGCCCACCGGGAAATTCCCAGTATCCCGCTGGGCCAGTCCGCCTCTGGTGCAGATGACACAAGTTTGCGGGAGGGGTAAATGAGGAGGAGGCTAGGTCATGCATACGGAGTAATGGGGACTGCTTGGAAAACTGAGCACATGCAAACAATATGTGTTTTAATACAGCTCAAAGCAACTGTATGCATCTGGGAACAAAGGGTGCAGGCTATACATACCTGGTGGGACACGCTATCCTGGGAAACAGTTTCTGAAAAAACTTTGAGGGGCTATGGTGGGTTATGAACCAAAGATGTCGCAGTGTGACATAAGAACCTAAGAATGATCAGGGATTCAGACTCAACGACCCTTCTCACCCACTATCCTGTCTTCTGACAGTGGATGGTGCCAAATGCTTCAGAAGGAATGAACAGAACAGGGCCATTATCAAATGACCAATCCCTGTCATCCAGTGCTAGTCTCAGGTACTCAAATGTTAAGGGGACCCCAGTGGATGGGGCTGCATCCCTGACCCTATTGGCAAATGGCCATTGATGGTCTATCCGCCACAACCCTATCTAATTCATTTTTTAGCCCAGTGATATTTTGGGCCTTCACAAGATCCTCCGGCAATGAGTTCCAAAGGTTGGTTGTGCATGGTGTGAAGAAGTGCTTCCCTTTGTGTGTTTTACAGCCTTTGTCATACTGACCAAATGACCATCCCATCCCTTATGTGCCTTCCTTAAGTTGTTTCTTTGAGCACCACTGAACTTTAAGACAAAGTCTCCATTGAGGTGTCCGCAGTACCCATCAAGACCTTTTCTGAGGGGTTACCGTTGGGAACCCAGCAAAGCACACCAGTAGTTCCAAGGTGCAGTAACGTGGCATTTGTCCACGATGGATTTCTTCGGCCACCATGATGCTCATTCAGAGCCCACGCTCTACCCTGCGACACAAGGTCCACACAGCTATTTTTCCTCACAGCAGTGCAAGCCTGAGCGTGTTGACCCAACCTAGGAAACTCTCTGCTGTAGACTGTGTAGACATAGCCTTTCAAGTTCCTCACAGTTCCTACGTGCTATTTTATCTAGCATTGTTGTAGCCCTGTTGGTCCCAGGGTATTAGAGAGACAAGACAGATGAAGTCATATCTTTCATTGGATCAACTTTTGTTGGAGACACACATAGGCACCGACTTCTCCTCTGGCCACCCGGTGATAGACTCCTTCCCCTGCACCTTCACTCCTCCCCTTTCCCCAAGTCTCCACCTTACCTCTTCCTGTCTCTGCTCTGCCCCATCCCCTCTCCAAAGCCCCTGCCTGCTCCTGTGAGTGTGCAGCATCATTGCTCCTTCCTCTTCCTCCTGGAGGGTCCCAAATGCCACAAAAAAGCTGTTTTGCTGTGAGTGGGAGGGCAGAGAGGGAGCTGGGATATCGGAGTACCCGCTAATTTCCCCCCCATAGAGGGTGTGCCTATGGTGCGAGACACAAACTTTCAAACTCACAGAGCTCTTTTTCAAATGTACCCAGCATGTTAGAGCTGGAACAGTGACGCAAAGTAGAACCAATTTTTTAGCATAAGTAGTGAGCACATATTTCAAGAGGCCTTTCAAGGTGAGGGGGTCATTAACACTCTTCCAATCATGGGAAGGGGGAATGAAAGACACAGGGAGGGGAGAACGAGAGGTTGGTAGTGGGTGACAGATTGCTGTAATAAGCCATACTTGCAGTATTTCCATTAGTCCACCATTGTCAGGGTGTGTCTAGACTGGCAAGATTCTGCGCAAAAGCGGCCGTGTTTGCGCAAAATCTTGCCGCCTGTCTACACTGGCCGCAAGTATTTGCACAAGAACACTGACTTTGTACTGTACAAAACCAGTGGTTCTTGCGCAAATATTCTGACACTCCCGCTCAGGGATAAGCCCTTTTGTGCAAGTATTCTTGCGCAAGAGGGCCAGTGTAGACAGCCAAGTTAATTTCTTGCACAAGAAAGCCCTATGGCTAAAATGGCCATCGGAGCTTTCATACGCAAGAAAGCGTCTACCCTGGCACGGATGTTTTTGCGCAAAAGCAAATCTTTTGCGCAAAGGCACATGCCAGTCTAGACGCACTCTTGTGCAAATACTTTTAACGGAAAACCTTTTCCATTAAAAGTATTTGCACAAAATCATGCCAGTCTAGACGCAGCCTTAGTGTCTAGCAAAGGGGTGAATTTAAGCCCTTAGGCTCATCCTTTTGAAGATGTAGAATCATAAAACATTAGAACTGGAAGGGACCTTGAAAGGTCATGAAGTCTAATCCCCTACACCCATGACTGGACCAAGTACAATCCCTGACAGATTTGCCCCCTCAAGGATTGAACTCACAACCTTCAGTTTAGGAGGTGACTGCTCAAACAACTGAGCTCTCTTTCCCCCTATGTTGTATATGTTTCCTTGGAGGATGAGGACTGAGAGGTCAACCACAGAGTGTCACCTTATGAAAAGTGTTCACCACTGGTCACAGCATTTTCCTGTGTGAGTTCATTCAAGCATGTAGTGATTGGTTGCACCCACACAGTTGTTCGTGGGACATTTATGTCACTGTATGTGGTACACCAGATGGATAGGATCCTTCAAATTTGAAAGATGTGGTGGAGGTTGGTCGCTGTAGCAGTGGAGATAGGTCTGCAGATTTTACATCTTTTGTTCTGGAGTCACTTTGATCAGGAGTGACTTTGAGTTGGCATGTCCTGGTCTATGGAGAGCTTGGTCTTTCATGGAGTGTCCTTGTTTTTGAGTGTGTTAACATGTATGTCCTGAAGTTTGTCCTCAGAGCATGTTCCGTGGTATCAGCATTCCTTTCAAAAGACATGCCTCAGAGCTTATATTCATAACTGCTCAAAAATAAAAATCATGGAAGCGATGAGGAGTCCTGTGGCACCTTATAGACTAACTGAAGTGTAGGAGCATAAGCTTTCGTGGGCAAAGACCCACTTCGTCAGATGCAAGTGGGTCTTTGCCCACGAAAGCTTATGCTCCTACACTTCAGTTAGTCTATAAGGTGCCACAGGACTCCTCATCGCTTCTGCAGATTCAGACTAACACGGCTACCCCTCTGATAAAAATCATGGAGTGACCAGAGGCAGTGGAGTTATGGCTTATTACAACCATCTATAACCCACTAACCACTCCCCGAATCAACTTTCTCCCCTCGCATCCCTTCCTTTCCTTGCATGACTAAAATGGTCCCTTGAAATATACGTTCATTACTTCTGCTAAACAATCCTTGTATTTAACAGCGACACTCTGAATACATTTCCCACACCGAAAGACCTCCCTGTAAGCTTGAAAACTTGTCGTCCTCACCAGCAGTAGTCGGTCCAATAAAAGATATTTTCTTACCCACTGTGTCTCTCCGTATAATTTTGTGTCATCTGCCAATGTTGCTGTCTTGCTGCTCAGCCCTATTTTCCACATCATTAACAAGTAGTTTAAACATCAGCTGCCATGCAGAACCCTGGGGCTTCCCTCTAGTAACCTTGACCGAGCTGGAAAGCAACCAACTGGTCCTACTCTTGCCTTTTACTAATCCATGATGATATTTGACCTACTACCTCAGGGCACTTTAGACCTTTATCTTTCGGATAAGCTTTTTGAAATCAATTTTTCTATCTTCTCCTGAAGACCTCTAGAGACCGAGCACTCATTAGAACCTCACTGATGGACAGGAACCTGGATGGAATTAGAGGGAAGAGAGCTACCTAATGAACCTACTTTCTGCAGTTCCAGGATGTGTTGGCAGTCTCTAATGCAATTACTGACCACAACTAATGCAGTTCAGTTTAGGAGGCAGGACAGAAGTCACAACCCGAGGAGTTCCGGCTGCATGCCATTATGAAGCTGAAAGGTGCAATACTAGGAACTCAGTATCAAGCCATTCTAATGCAGAGGAAAGATAAGAGCAGCCACCCAAGGCCAATATGGCTGCCCAAGGAACTTTTTAGCTCTCTAAAAACCAAAAGGGAAATGGAAGGACGGGCATGTCACCAAGGAAGCATCCATGGGAACAGCCTGAGCATGTAGGCACCACATTAAGTAAGGCAAGGCAAAGAAAGAGTTACATCTGAAAGAGAAGAGAGGTGTTTGATGGGGATGTGATAGTGGCCCTCAAACACTAGAAAGGCTGCCTTAAGTTATGGGGTTGCCAGGTGTCTGGTTTTCTACCGGACAGTCCGGTATTTGCACCATCTGTCTAGTAGAAAAATTCAGAAAATACCAGACATGCAATGTCTGGTATTTTCTGAATTCCCGGCTAGGCGCCGGACGGAAGCCTGGCGGGGGCGGGGGCGGGGGCGGGGGAGCGACTGGGAGGCAGGGCCACGATTGGCGCTGGGAGCCTGTGGTCGCACGCAAAAGCCAGGTGGGGTGGGGTAGGGGCCCGGACTCCTAGACACTCCCCCCACCCGGCTTCTGCACATGACCAGAGGCTCCCAGTACCAATCGCAGCCCCGCTTCCCAGCTGGGAACCTCTGGTTGCATGCAGAAGCCAGGCGGGGGGAGTGACTCCCAGCCCCTCCTCTGCCCCCGCCCGGCTTCTGCTCACAACTAGAGGGAGTGCCTGCTGGGGGCATGGCATGAAGGACTCCGGCTGTGGCCAGTGGCTGCAACCCCCCGCCAGGTCTGCTCCCGCCCCCCTTCCTCCGGGCCCCCTCTCCTTCCGTCCAGCCCCGCGGTCCCCGACCCCTCCCCCAGCTCTGCTTCCTGTCCCCCTCTCCTCCCGTCTAGCCCCGTGGCCCCAGGACACCTCCCACCCCAAATCTGCTTCCCCCCCCCCCACGATCAAGTGTGTCCAGTTTTTTGGCGGGGTCTACGTGGCAACCCTACTTAAGAAAGATGGAGAAAAGTTGTTCTTTCTTGCCACAAAGGGCAGGACAAGAGGCATTGGGTTCAAACCACACTACAGCAGAGCAGATTTAGATTAAATCTCAGGAAAAATGTCCTAATGTAAGAACAGTAGAACAACTGAACAGATGCCTAGCGAGACTGTGGAATGGTGGATTCTCCTTCACTGGATTTTTTTTTTTAAAAAGGAGGTTGGTTTAGACACAAAAAAGTGTGTGTGTGTGTGTGTGTGTGTGTGTGTGTGTGTGTGTGTGTGTGTGTGTGTGTGTGTGTGTGGACTAGGTCAGTGATTCTCAGCCAGGGGAATGTGTATCTCTGGGAATACACAGAGGCCTTCCAGGGGATACACCAACTCACCTTGATATTTGCCTAGTTTTACAACGGGCTACATAAAAGCCCTAGCAAAGTCAATAGAAACTAAAATTTCACACAGACAATGACTTGTTTATATGACTGTATAGTATGTACAGTACACTGTATAGTATATACGACACACTGAAATGTAAGTACAACATTTATATTCCAATTGATTTATTGTATAATTATATGGGAAAAATGAGAATATCAGCAATTTTTCAGTAGCAGTGTGCAGGAATAGGTTTCTATTTTTATGTCTGATTTTGCAAGCAAGTCTTTATTAAGTGAGGTGGAATTTGGAGGCACACAAGACAAATCAGACTCCTGCCAACGGCTCATTAGTCTGGGTAGGTTGAAAGCCACAGGACTAGATGACTTTTGTGGCCTCTTCTTACCATGTGGTTTAATGATTCTGTGGTTCAGGGAAAGAGCAACCACTGATTCACCCACAGTAGATTCATTATGCATGCCGTTTCTGCTTCTATTATCCAGGACTCTTCAGCTGATTTCCCATAATGCATACAGAAGTGTTTAGGGATCGGTCCCATCCTGATTCAGGGGCACTGAATTCCTGTAGTTTGAATCCCTGTTTGGGATTGGGTGTCACAAGGAGAGGAACAATAAGATGCCGGAGGAGTAATATATGAGAGTTGGCTTGAACAAAGAAACCAATCTAATTCTATGGAGGTACGTGGAAAGCCAACACATAGGCAAAGAGCATTTTCAGATGGGATCTGATACGAGGGGCAGGTGAATGGGACATCAGACAGAAGAATCTACAGGGGTGGGAAGATGAGAATACTAAGGAAATGAAAGAGTCGTACATGCTAGTATCACCAGTGCCCACTACTCAAGGTTAATGACCAGAGGAAACGAGAAAGAGCAAGGAAGTCAAGAACCTTGTGTGACTCTATCGAGTAAGGTCTTGGCAAAATGAAGTCACTGCATGGTGGTGATGGAGAAGATGAGCTGGGACCTGGTCATTCTTCTAATGTCATTTCTGTTCCATACACAGATGATGGCTAATAAAGCCAAAGGCCTCGAAGAACATCCAGAAGCCATTGACTACGTATGGAAGTGAACTGATGCATGGCAGGCACATGGTGCTCAGGCTAATTGGGAGTGACAGAAATTAGAATGTAACTAAGAGTAACTAATTTAGCCTCCAACTCCCCTGTGAGGAAGGGAAATAGGACTCACATATCTCTAAGGCCTTGTCTACACTAACCCCACCGTCGACCTATGGCAAATAGCGTAGCTGAAGTTGACGTAGTTACCGCCGTGTTTTGAGTGTGGTAACATCAGCGGGGGCTGCTCTCCCGTGGATGCTGGCTACTCTTCTTGTCCTGGTGGAGTACTGGCATTGACGGGAGAGTGCTTGGAAATTGATTTAGCATGCCTGAGCAGGCGCGATGAATCAATGGCCGGTGAATTGTTTGCTGCAGCAGTGATCCCCGGCGTAGTGGAGACAAGCCCTCAGGAACTGCTGCTGAATGGGGGGGGGGGACGGAAAGGGAGGGATGTGTCAGGCTAGCATCTTCACTGCTGCCTTATGAACTACTCGGCATAGGGACAAACTGACGTTATCAGGTGGCCTGACTCGTGCATCAGTTTAGTAGACTGCTGATTGCCTCCCAGAGGTCCAGAGTTAAAAACAAATATGAAGTAAAGGCGTTGCCTGACTTTCAGAAGCTCCAGCAGCAGAGGGAGTGGCTTGACTCATTCTGAGCCTCCTCTAAGTAGCTCTCACATAAGACTTTTACTTTCTTATCTTCATTGAATTATAGTTGCACACACTTTGCCTTCCTGTCACTTCTGAGGCCTGATCTCAGCCCATGTGTTGAGAAACACTTTTAAATCACGTTACAGCATGACTGGCTTTCCTTATATAGTTGCCAATCTCCAACCACACAGTCCAAAGCACTTGTCCAGGTTGGCATATGTCTGGAGGAAACTCAAATAAATAAAACTCAGGTCATCTGAAGAAGTGGGCTGTGCCCACGAAAGCTCATGATACCATTTACATGTTTTAGCAACTGAGCTGTTGTCAGGGACATAGCAACTGGTGCTCCCAAGTCTGTAAAGTGCTACCAGACCATTTGTTGTTTTTTAAATGTATCCTGTACGGACTAACTCGGCTACCCCCTGAAGCTTTCAAATAAAGGAGAACGCCAGGAACTCAAAGCTAAGGAAATGACGACATGAATGATGCTCACACATTGCACCTTATGGTCCTTATTGTTTGACTAACGTCTTTACATAAACAGCGACCGGCTGTACCAGGAAACATAAGCTTGCAAGGCAGAACAAAGAGTTCAAACTTTAAAATACTCCAGAGCAACTGACAGAGCAAGAGAGAAATAACGTTACCTCGACTTTGTTAGGTGCTACTGGTGTTGCCAACTCTTGAATGTAGCATACCTAGCAATGCTTGGTGCTTTCCCTAAAGCACCAGCATCTGGAATCCTGGGATTATGTGGAAACCAAAGGTTTCATTAAAAAAAAAAGTTAACAGCCCTTCTGGTTGTGGAGAAAAAGCTTGATAGGCTGTGTTATAAAAGTTCAAAGACAAAAAAGCAACTAAAAAGAACCTACATGTATATTTTAAAAATGTTGCTTTTTTAAATAAACGACTCAAGATTTTTGCACACTTGTGCCTTGCTCAACTGTAACTTTCTTAGCTATATTTCAATCGCACCCAGTCAGGATGGGGGTCTGTTGTGCTAGGTGCTGTACAAACATATACAGACACTGGGGCACAATTGGCAAGGCACAAAAAGCAGCCAGACATGCACTTCTCATGGAAAGACATGGAACCCGTTTATACTTTTGTCATCACAACATCCTACTGCAATGAGTTCCACAGGTTAGCTGGGGAAAAGCACATTCCCTTGCTTGCATTAAACTTGCTGCTTATTCATTTATTTGGGTGATCTCTAGTATCCGTAGTGCGGGAAAGGGTAAATAACACTCGTGTGCGCTTCTCCCCATCTTTCATGGGAAGCGGAAGCCTCACCCTGCTCCCAGAGCTGAGCGCCACGCAGAGGGAGCAGTCTGCAGTTTCAAGCTGTCGGGGGGGGGGGGGGGGGAGGAGGAGGAGTGCAGCCTGTGGGGTGCTACAGGGCTGCTGGTGAGGAGACACTTAGGTAAACGCCTGCCAGACAGAGCCTTCCTTTGGCACCCCAGCCCCTTCCACACCCCCAACTCCCTCCCCCAGAACACCATCCAAATCCTCTGCATCTCCCTGCCCCAGATTACAACTCCCTTCCAGACCCTGCACCCCCTCCTGAACCCCTTTCCCAGGCCAGAATCCTCTCCTGCACCCATACCCCCTCCCAAATCCTGCACCTCAATCCCCTCGCCCAGGTCACAGACCCCTCCTTCACCCAGACCTCACACCCTCTCCTGCACCCCAGACCCTTATCCTGTGCACCCTTCTTTACCCACCCTCCATCCTAGACCCACCCCCTGCACTCCCACAGAAAAGTGCAGCCCTTGACCACTTTCCAAAAATCTTGGAGTGACCCCTCCCCCACCAAAAACTATTGCCCACCCCTGGACTAGACATACCCTAAATCTCCGGACACATTTTTTGGGGTGAAACCTATTTAGCAAATTAGCTTCAAATTCAAGAACAATTTTGGGTTGATCAAAATCGAATTTCTCCGACAATAAGCTGTTCACCACAACCTATTTTTCTCCAGTGCTAGTTAAAAGGTCTTTTCTTCTGTATAGCCTATGAGTATATGGTGTTGAAACAATTCAGAATGCAGAAGAATGGAGTCCCCAAAGTAACCTCAATTATTCTAGCATTTATTAATTATCATTGTAACCATTTATCAGGTACCCACTACCACAGTAATGGATGATGGTGGGCGTAGTCCCTTTCCAACTGTCAACTCCCTTGAGTGCTATATCTTGCTCAGAGGATTTGAGTCCTTTCCTGTAAGCGTCACCTCACCTGCCACCCGATGCATACTGTGATTAAGAGTTAACAGTACTGACGAATAAGGATAGAACACTAACTAGCACTCAACTCGTCTTTAAGCGTGGGCTGCTAAATGCTCATCGTAAATCCAGAGTTAAGACGTGTTTCTGTTGCCCACAGCGCTCAGGAACAATCAAGAGAGCAGTGTTACTGAAAGGAAGAGGAAGTGGCTTCCCCAAGAGCTGACATTTCTGTTTATATAATTATTCTGCCTCTTTTTCCAGTTCCTAATTCTCAGAACGAAAAAAATTGAGACACATGCAAAAACCAACCGATTGCAAGGGGTGGGGAGAGGCAGGTAAGAGGGGTGATTTAAGAGACTGGAAAGGAAAAGGTGTAGCAGGGTCTAGAAACAACATGATCATTCATAGGACTATCAAGCGTGCTGTGTCAACATCGGAGGACATCCACATATAGACCATCGGTCTGGTGCCGAAGCTGCTGGATGTGGAACGCCCGTGAATTTGCTCTTGATCAGACCCCGTCGGAACAAGAACCGTTGTGAGAACAGGGCCTGTCATTTTTTTGCTTGCTTGGGAGCTGCCTGTGAAAAGTAGGTCAAGTTAGTTTCAATAATGCATGTTACAAACAAGTGCAGATGAACCAGACGGAGAAAGCGAATTAGTCCAAATGAAAGAGAACTACCGATGTGGCTCAAGGACGGTGTTGAGACTGGACCCAATAAATGGGAAAACATGGGGACGAAGTTAGCGGGGAGAACCTATCTACACCATTGCTGTTTCACATGCGTTTCTTCTGTCGCACCCAGATCTTTAGAAACCCATCGAATCTGGCCAGAATGAACAAGGTGATCTACAGCAGTGATAGGCAGACCTCAATGGTTCAGGAGCCAAATTAGTGATGAACATGACCCAAAAAACCTCACAGTGGTGTGAACTCATTTTTGATTTACTAGAGTTCACTGTATTCTGATTTAAACAGTAGGACAATGGATATATTTGATTATATATTCTTTTATATGTGATTATATATTATTTATTATATGCTAGCAGGTTTAACCAGTGTTGCCCAAGGGGGCTGGCAGTGTAGGGGTGCAAGAGTCACAGCAGGGCCATAGGGATGGGGGGGGGGGGGCTCAGGGCAGGAGGCTGGAGGCTTGGGAGTGCAGGAGTAAGGGTGGGGGAGGTTGAGAAGGGGCTCAGGACAGGAGGTGAGGATGTGAAGGGGTGCGAGAGTGAAGGTTAGGTGAGGGAGGAGCTCAGGGAAGAGGAAGGGGGTAGCTGCTGGCTTCCCCGGGGGGCATCCTGCCCTCCAGCTTGTCCATGTTGGCCAGTGGGGGCTCCCTTCCCCCACTCAGGGGTTCCACCCTTCTAGGGTGGAGGGGGGTGCTCTCCTTCCTCTCTGCCCACTCCACGTATGGGGGGCAGTCAGGGCTGTCTCCCAGACAGGGGGACTGACTTACCTGGACTGGTGGCGAGCAAGATGGCAAGCCATAGCCCTGCTGGCCATTTCCCTGGTGGTACGGCTACCCCCACACTGCAGGACAGCTGCCCCCCCCCCCCCCCAGTGGTGACTGAGTATAGAATCCCACTGAACAGCCCCTCCCTTTCCAAGTTATGGAAAACAGTCCCATTCCTGGCACTTCCCATTTTCCTAGCATATCTGGCCTCTGACCTTGCTTTAAGTTAGGAGAAGAGGAAGCTGCCTACCAAATGTGGTGGTCCTACATATTACTGTTTAGAGGGAGTTCATGAGCAAACAGAATCACAGCCAGACAGATGCATGTTTCTAAAATATAAGTGATTATTATTATAGAATAATCTATGGGGAGATTATTCAGACAGCAAAATGACTGACAAAGTCTTATTTCATTAACTACAATTGATTAGTTACACAGCAAAAGCCTCCTGATTGCTTAACAACTTAGACTAGCGAATGATTTAATCAAGCAGTACTTGAATACCCTGGGCTGCGAAGAGCTGGAGGCAACACATGAAAGGGCCACTTCGATTTGCAAACCACAGCCTGTGTATCACTAGTCTACACAAAGCCACAGAACTTCAGGGTCCTGGCTTCTTATGGGCTAACAAGAGACACTTGGCTGAACCCGCCATACAATGTGAAAAATGCAACTCACGAAGGAGAGCAGAGACGGACGGGCACCCTACTGCGGGATTCAAATGGCAATGGATTAAGAGCCATTGGAATGGCAAGATTATCCCTTTTCGGATGTGGACAGAAAGATTTGCTTCTTCTGTGGCATCAGATTTAAATCCAGCTAAATGGCTTTTTAATTAAACTTGTACCTCGCATCTAGGAATAACAACACTAATGGATTACAAGGGAAATGTGCTAATCTCTGGCATCCTGGTCCTAATTCCCCAGCCAGACTGCATGCCAACCCATCCTCCTAAAACACGCCTTAACCCTTAGTAGGGCCCTCACCATCAGTGCCTCTGATTACGAGCTGGGAAAAGCAGCTGAGACCTTGTAGGCCTGGGGATCCTACTGAAGCACTCCTGTCTGGAGCCAGCTCTGGCTGCCACCCTCTCTCGTCAAACCTTTGTATTGGCCTCTGTGAAATAAATCCCTGGAGTCCCATTCCAATGGGCCAGTGAACGTCTCTCCTCCACGTACCGTGAGCCAAGTCACGGCCAGGTTAAGTGATGCCAGGGTAGGCAGAGATCAAGGACTGAAGGGACTGACTCATGGCCCCTCCAGGTCAAAGCGTAGGCAAAGTGGGGAGAGGACATGGGGAGGCTCCCATCCCCTTTGCTGTACTTGTGCATGGTAGGGATGTTAAAATGCATTTAACTAGCTAACAATGTAACAGCTGAAATTTACAGCGGTGACAGGCGCAGCAGAACCCAGTGCACGGCAGGAGCCGGCTTTTAAACCAGTGCCCATTGCACACCGCCTGCTGCCCCATGATGCTGCCTCTGTATCAGAAGCAGCAGTGCAGGGAGGCAGCTGGATCCCCAGAACCTGGTGCGTGCTGGCTCACACCCAGTACCCTGCTCCCAGGTAGTTGGCTGCTGCCCTGCCCTGCTGCCTGACACAGAGGCAGCAATGCATGGAGGAGATGGCTCCCCAGGAGCTGCAGCGTCAGGAGCAGGCTTTCAAGATGACTCCCCTGCATGTAGCGGCTTCCGCCTGCCACTCTGCGCTGCTGCTTCTGTATCAGAGGCAGCAGTGCAGGGTGACAGCCAACTCCCAGGAGCCGGACCAGGAGCTGCATGTAGCCATTAGGTTAACCAATAAGCTCATGCTTATCAGTTCCCTGAGCTTATCAATTACCCATTTAAATGGCTGCATTCTTAATCCCTAGTACTCAGGGTTTCAAGCTTCCAAGGCTGCTACCGTGGCCCTCTCACAAGCACCAAAGTCACACAAAGGGCCAGATTCAGATGGGGCGGCACAGCTCCATTAGCACTGGTGGAGCTACACTGCTTTAACATCAGCTGACTGGGATAACGTCAGGGCAGTTATATCCAAGTACCATGAGGAGTTAAATCTGAGGCTGTGTCTACACTGCAGGCTTCTAGCGCAAGAAGCTTTTTGTGGAAGAGATCTTCTTGCACAAGAAGTTTTTGCACAGCGCATCCAAGCTGCAAAAGCGCATCGGAAAAGCCACCAGAGCACCTGTGCTTCTTTTGTTCGGGTTTTTTTGTGTAAAAAACCCCGTTTCCCATCCACACACCCCTTTTTGCACAAGAGTTCTTGCACAAAGAGGAGTTATTCCTTGTAGAAAGAGGAGTACCTACACTGCTCCGCCCGCCCAGTGCTCCCGAGGAAGGAAGACGAGAGTGTAGAGACTTCACTCACTCCTCTGTTCTGACGATTCACTGTACATTTTCGGTGTGGACACGCCGAGTTTTTGTGCGAAAACCCAGCAGCGTAGACCTAGCCTGAACGGCTGAACTACTACAGGGCCTGGGTTCGCACCTTGTCATGTTCAGTGCCTGCTCCCACGCAACAAGGGAATGAGTCTGGGTATGTCTACACTACCCCGCTAATTCGAACAAGCGGGGTAATGTAGGCATACCACACTTGCAAATGAAGCCCGGGATTTGAATTTCCCGGGTTTCATTTGCCTAAGCGGGGCGCCGCCATTTTTAAAACCCCGCTGGTTCGAACCCCGTGCAGCGCGGCTACACGGGGCTCGAACTAGGTAGTTCGAACTAGGCTTCCTAGTTTGAACTACCGTTACTCCTCATTTCACGAGGAGCTGCACGGGGTTCGAACCAGCGGGGTTTTAAAAATGGCGGCTCCCCGCTTATGCAAATGAAGCCCGGGAAATTCAAATCCCGGGCTTCATTTGCAAGTGCGGTATGCCTACATTACCCTCCTAGTTTGAACTAGGAGGGTAGTGTAGACATACCCTCTGAGACACGTTCGGAGGCCAGGAGCCCTAGAGGTCGCAGGCAATCTTACGGGACTTTGCACTATCCAGGGCACTATCCAGTGATATTCCTGTCTGCTTTAAACAAGGCGCTGCTGCTGCTGCCACCATCGGCTGCGCTTCCCCATTTTCTGTGTTAGCAAGTGTGGTGCAGGTGCAAGATGCCAGGATCCGAGCCCTGCTGATCGGCGCCTTCTTCCGCTACACAAAACAGGTCTAAAAAGGGGGAGCAGCCATAAAAATATCCACCTCTTGCTCCAGGGTCCCTCCTGGTGAGGACAGGATAATTTCAGCATGGTAACTCACCCAGGCCTCTGTCGCTCATAGGAGATTCGCTGGTGTCAGTTTGAGATGGGGACGTAAACCACTAACGTTAGCACGTTTCTCCACCAACTGATTCCATACAAGATATCAAACTACGGCTTCACCTCCGCCCTGAATCTGTCGGTGGCAGTGAGCTACTATCATCTGGCGGCTGTATAGAGATGGCAAAGCAGATCTGGGGTATATGGGCCAGAGTAATAGGGGCCCCTCCCCCCCATATCCCTTAGATTTCTTGCCATGGAAATGGGATCAGGAAGCAGCGGCTTGCCCCGCCTGCCCAGTGCTCCTGAGGAAAGACGACAAGAGTGTGGTGACTTCACTCACTCTCCCACAGCAGCGCCTGGTGGGCAAGCACGACAAGTCCCTACACCCTGACCCCTCTCTCTTGCAGGAGCACTGGGCCGGCAGAACCAGTAGAGACTCCAGGAACATTCCTTTTTCGCACACCCCCCCATTGGCAGGGCCCCTAGGCATAGTCGCCATAGGCCCAGTGACTGTTGCTAAGCAAAAGCAACAGCAACTATTCATAAGGTCAAGACTTCATTTGAAGGGGGCATCCAAGACTCCACAGTTCTAACTGAAGTCTGCGGGAGTTGGTTGAGGTCCGTAACTCTGAATATCCAGGCCTAAGTGTGGGATACGCACAATGCACCCATAACTTAGGAACAAGAACAAGGGGTCACCAAATGAAATTAATAGGTTGCTGGTTTAAAACAAAAGGAAGTTTTTCTTCATGCAGTGCATAGTCTACCTGTGGAACTCCTTGCCACAGGATGTTGTGAAGACCAGGACTTTAACAGGGTTCAAAAAAGAGCCAGATAAGTTCATGGAGGTTAGGTCCACCAATACTTGTTAGCCAGGATGGCTAGGAATGGTGTCCCTAGTCTGTTTGTCAGAGGGTGGAAATGGATGACAGAAGAGGGGTTTCTTGATGTTTTCCTGTTCTGTTCACTCTTTGGGACATCTGGTATTGGCCACTGTCGGCAGACAGGATACTGGTGGGCTAGATGGACCTTTGGTCTGACCCAGTATGGCCCTTCTTATGTTCTTATTCGTCAATGAGGGTATGTCTACACTACCCCGCTAGTTCGAACTAGCGGGGTAATGTAGGCATACCACAATTGCAAATGAAGCCCGGGATTTGAATTTCCCGGGCTTCATTTGCCTAAGCCGGGTGCCGCCATTTTTAAATCCCGGCTGGTTCGAACGCCGTGCCGCGCGGCTACACGCGGCATGAACTAGGTAGTTCGAACTAGGCTTCCTAGTTCGAACTACCGTTACTCCTCATTCCACAAGGAGTAACGGTAGTTTGAACTAGGAAGCCTAGTTCGAACTACCTAGTTCGTGCCGCGTGTAGCCGCGCGGCACGGGGTTCGAACCAGCCGGGATTTAAAAATGGCAGCGCCCGGCTTATGCAAATGAAGCCCGGGAAATTCAAATCCCGGGCTTCATTTGCAATTGCGGTATGCATACATTACCCTCCTATTTCGAAATAGGAGGGTAGTGTAGACATACCCTAATAATGTAGCTCTTCCCCTGCCCCCTGAGGGAATTGCAATTCTGGTTAATGCTACAACATTTTCTGCTTAGGAGCCATGTTCTTTAATCTCCTGCCTTAGATCAAAATGTTTTTTAAAATGTCCTTCCCAGTCCCATTAAGATCGGAATTGCAGTTAAGCGTCCCTCGGGGGGGGGCCCAATGCAGTTCAAGAAAGACTAAAGTATTGACATAATTAAAAATGAGTCAGGTTGCTTTGAGAGGGAAACAGGAAGAGGTCCACCGGCACCCTCTCAATGCAGAGCTTAGATATCAGAACAAATCACACCAGGCTTCCCATTTGTGCTGCACTCTCTAGCCCCTCAGACCTTCACAACATATGCGAGATTAGAGCCAAATTCTGCCTAAAACACAGGCGAGCTATTACTGTGCTACAGGAGAATCTCCTTTGGGTCTCAGCAGTGTAGGGCCTATGGTACATAGGTCAATCATTCTGATTCCATCCAGTGCACAGCAGCATGCAATGATGCAGTGGGTATGCCTGTTGGGAACACCAACACAGCTTCCAAATTGCTTTGCGGCATTACCAACTTTGGGCAAACGCTGGCTGTGTCCTGGAAGGTTGTTACTGGCAGGGCAGAGTGAGCCAACAGCTTGGGGGTGTGACTTTGCCTGGCACAGTGTGTTGTGTTCTGTGGAGAAAATAGCAAGGAAGGAGCCATGGAATCTGGGGTCTAAACCTGGCTCACTACTGCTCCCTGCACACTTGAGCAAGTCACGTACCCCTTTGGGGTCAGGACTGAGCCCTGCAGCTGAACTGAGGACCAGCCAGGCCAGCCTCCAGGCAGGTTAATGAGCTCAGCTGAGTTGCCACAGGATCACCTGACTGGACAGCCTGCCTGATTGGCTGAAGGGAGCCAGCAGGTGTGTTTTTAAGGCACAGTAGCAGCATCTATTCCCCAGCTGCCCAATGCTTCGGCCTGCAGCTGTGATCGACTCTGCCTTGCTCCTGTCCTGCTCCATTCCAGCACCAACCCTGCGCTCCTTTCCTGGCTGCTGCTTCTAGCTTGGATCCTTGCTCTGGTTCCTAGCTCCTGACTGCAGCTCTGACACCTGGCTTGGGTTCTTGCCACTCGATGTTGGGTCTGGCTCCCAGTGCCCGAGTTCAGCTGTGACCCTTGGCTCCGGTTCCTGGCTCCTGATCTCCGATTCCCAGTTCTTGGCTCCACCATCTGGTCCTGGCTCCCAGTTACTGACTAGCACCAACCAAGGGCTCTGATTTCCAACTTTGGCTCTAACCTTTGACTCCCAGCTCCAATTTCTGGCTCAAGATTTGGTTCTAAGCACTGAGATGAACTGCTGCCACCTGACACCATATTATCCTGTAATATGTAAACAGCTGATACCCACTTACCTACCTTATAAAAGAGCCAAGAAATTTAAGTTAGTTGCAGTTTGAGCCGTGATTTTAAAGATATAAAAGTAGAGACTTGTTAATATTTTCTGGGGGGAAAAAAAGGAAGAAAACCAAAGCCCATTGGGTTTTGTTGTCATAGAGTTTTTCTCCCCCAAAATTGTGAAAATTTTCCAGTGTATCAATAACAAACCAAAATAATTTTAAACAAAACCTCCAAAGATATTTATTCCTCATCAAAAACCTGGAAGGTTGTCAAGTGAACAAGAAGTTTCCACAAACTGTCCCATAAAAGGCCATTTTTATTTAAAAAGGAAAATGTTTTGACAACAACAACAAAGTGTTTGGCTTCTCCAGTGTAAGGTATTCTGTCCACGTTTGTTTTTATCTTGGCCTTACGTTACACGAAAGAGCGGATTTCATAACACCACCACCTGTTCATCAAGCTCGGAAGTGGAGTACTTTTCTGCCCGTGCAGATACGTTTGAGTGAAAAAGAAGAAACACATGTTTCTCTAGAGGGAAGCGCTTTTAATTGAATTGCTGTTATTTTGGAACAACATGAAGGGGTTGAAAGAGTCTGAAGCAACTCCGTAAGATTCATATTTTCTTTCCAGAAACGTAAGGTTTACAAGACACAAAGCCCATCTGCTCAGTAACATAGAATGCCAGAAATATCACCCCAATTCACCACTCTTTGTGCTGACAACTCACTGAAAAGCATTCAGAACCACAATTACCATCCTGATATTTTGGCCTTGGAAAGGGTTCAGAAAAGGGCAACTAAAATGATTAGGGGTTTGAAACGGGTCCCATATGAGGAGAGGTTAAAGCGACTGGGACTTTTCAGTTTAGAAAAGAGGAGACTGAGGGGGGATATGATAGAGGTCTATAAAATCATGAGTGGTGTGGAGAGGGCCGATAAAGTTATTTATTAGTTCCCTAAATAGAAGAACTAGAGGACACCAAATGAAATTAATGAGTAGCAGGTTTGAAACTAATAAAAGAAAATTCTTCTTCACACAGCGTGTAGTCAACCTGTGGAACTCCTTGCCAGAGGAGGCTGTGAAGGCTAGGACTATAATAGAGTTTAAAGAGAAGCTAGATAATTTCATGGAGGTTAGGTCCATAAAAGGCTATTAGCCAGGGGCTAAAATGGTGTCCTTGGCTTCTGTTTGTCAGAGGCTGGAGTGGGATGGCAGGAGACAAATCACTTGATCACGGTCTTCGGTCCACCCTCTCTGGGGCACTTGGTGCTGGCCACTGTCGGCAGACAGGATACTGGGCTAGATGGACCTTTGGTCTGACCCAGTACGGCCGTTCTTATGTTCCGATATTCCAAGCCCAGCATGTCTATGTAGTTGTTTGGACGGAAATTTTTTTGGCAAAAAATGCAGATTTGAGCCAATCAAAATATGTTGTAATTTTTTTTTTAATTTGCCAAATTGTTTCCATTGAAGAAAACTACCAAGCACATTCAGGGAGATGAAATGATTCCTACGGTCATTTTTTCATCAAAATGTTTAGGATTTGGTTTTAAATTTCACTCATATTTTAGCACTAGAAAAAAAAATTAAAACCTCTCCAAACCAAAGTGAAACGTTTCATTCATCCCAAAATTAAATGGTTTTGATGGTGTTGGTTTGCCAAAAAAATGTTCTTTTTTTTTGTGAACACAAAACAATCCTCCCCCCCCCCCCCAATCTTTGATTCAGCCATCAGAAGGAAAAACTGGTTATTTGTTCAGGTCTAATAAAAATGACTCTGGACCCATTCAGAGCTAACTATGAAACCAGTCTCTTTGCCTCTGCTTTCCCCATAATAGTGCTTTCATCCTCTCTGTGGCTACGTTGACACTGGCATGGTTTTCCGCAAATGCTTTTAACGGAAAAGTTTTCCGTTAAAAGCATTTTCGGAAAAGCGCATCTAGATTGGCAGGATGCTTTTCCGCAAAAGCACTTTTTGCAGAAAAGCATCCGTGGCCAATCTAGATGCACTTTTCCGCAAAAAAGCCCCGATCGCCATTTTCGCGATCGGGGCTTTTTTTGCAGAAAACAACTCTCTGCTGTCTACACTGGCCCTTTTGCACAAAAGTTTTTCGGAAAAAGACTTTTGCCCGAACGGGAGCAGCATAGTATTTCCGCAAAAGCACTGACAATCTTACTTGAGACAGCTGGCAAGTTTTTCTGGAAAAGTGGCTGCTTTTTCGGAAAAAGTGGCCAGTCTAGACACAGCCTGTATGTATATAGCTGCCAGAAAAGGAGGCAGCTGCCTTGGGGCCTGGGCCACAAAGGCAGCGGCCAGACTCCAGGTCCCTTAAATCACGACCGGAGCCCTGAGTGGCATTTACTTTGCAGTGCTGAATGGCTGGCTGACTGAAGCTAGATCCTGCCCCACCCCTTCCTTCCGCCTGAGGCACAGAGCAGCCCCCTTCTGGGGGCACAGAGCAGCCCCCCTTCCTGTCCAGGGGCCCAGCAACTGTATAGAGTGAGTGAGTGAGGAGATTGTGGAGACATGCACACATTCAAAAGCTGTAGAGAAGGCTCAGTGTTGTATTGTTGTCTAGGCCAGCGGTTTTCAAACTTTTTTTTCTTGTGACCCAGTTGAAGAAAATTGTTGATGCAACGACCCAACAGAATTTGACTTGAGTGGGGGCTCCAGAGTGGGGCTGAGGGTGAGAGTTTTGCAGTGTAGGAGGGGGGTCCGACACTGCAGATGCCAGTGCTGGGGCTGGAGAGGCCTTACCTTGAACAGCTCCCAGTAGGGTTACTAGGTAGTCTTAAAAAAAAATACCGGACATACTGCATGGGGGGGAGAGGGGGATGGAGGGAGGGAGGGACTGGCCGGGAGGGGAGCCGGGCTGGTCGGGAGGAAGGGGGGGGCGGGAAGCAGAGCTGGTGGGGGGGAGGGGCTGGCCTGGGGAGATTGGGGGGGGAGGCCAATGGTAAGCAGAGCTGGTCGGTGGGGGGAGGGGGGCAGCCAGCAGGAGCAGGGCTGGCAGGGGGAGATCGGGAGGAGGAACCGGCCAGTGGAAGGTAGAGCTGGTGGCAGGGGCGGAGGTTGGATACAGTTGGACTGGCCGGGGGAGATCGGGAGAGGAGAGGAGAACTGGCCGCCAGAAGCAGGGCTGGCGGCGGAAGCAGCGGGGCTGGCCAGGGAAGATCGGGAGAAGTGGGAGAGAACCAACTGGCTGGCCAGGAGGGGGTGGAGAGAGGGGGGGCAGGAGCATATCAGCCGGTGGGGAGCGGGACTGACCCGGGCAGTGCAGATCCCAGGGCGCTCCTGCCCCCCGCATGGTCCAGGTGAAGCGCGAGTCAGTCCGGCTGCAGCTCCACCACGCGCTTGACCATGGACCGGGTGGCCCCTCCTCTTCACATGCAACCAGGGCTCCCAGCGCCCATTGCACCCCGCCTCCCAGCCACTCCTCCCCCCCCCCCTCCCGGCCAGGCTTCCGGGCACCCAATCGGAAAAACCAGAAAATACCAGACATTGCACATGTCCGAAATTTTCTGGATTATTTTACCAGACAGAGCCACAAAAAACCGGACTGTCCAGTAGAAAACCGGACACCTGGCAACCCTAGCTCCCAGTCAGCGGTGTGGGGGGGAGGGGGCTAAGGCAGCTTCCGGCCTCTCCTGCCACTACAGATCATGCTGTGCCCCAGAAACAGCCATCAGCAGGTTCCCAGCCGACGGGAGTGCGGAGCTAGTGCTTGGGGTAGGGGCAGTGCGTGGAGCCCTGTGCGCTCTTCCCACACTCACCTAGGAGCCAGGCCTCTTGCCGGCTGCTTCTGCGGCAGTCTGTAGTGCAAGTCAGGCAGGCAGCTGCCTTCACACCCCCACTGGTCACCTCATCCCCCTGCAACACAAGACCCAGTGTCTGATATTTCACCCCCCAGTCCTGGGTCGTGATCCAGAGTTTGAAAACCACCGGCCTCGGTACACAGAGTTCTGCCTCAGCACAAGGGGATGAACCAGATGACTCTTAGGGTCGCTTCAAAAATCCTAGGTCAGGGCTGTTCCCCACTCTAGCACTCCACGTGCAGAAGATGGGGGCCCGCAAGAGAACTTAAATATCTTGCCTCTTTAGGCTTTACTTATAAAAACTCTCCAGAGTCACAGATTCACTGACTTTGAGGGGGAAGGGTGTAGCTGCCACCAAGTGAAATAAAAGGAAAACCCTTTTCTTCTTGAACCCAGAAAGAAAGCAACTGGAGTTCTTTCAAAGGGGCACCCCCAAGCTCCTTTACCACAAAAGAGAACAACTGCAGTCTCTGGTAGCTGACCTCTTAGTTTGAAGCGCGCGCGCGCACACACACACACACACACACACACACACACACACACACACACACACACACACACACACACACACACACACACACACACACACACACACACACACACACACACACACACACACCCTACCTTTTTCTTTCCAGGACACAAGACTTAAATCTTCGCTTTAAAAAGGGTGATTTTTATTAACAAAACAAAAAGATCTACTTGATAAAGCATACTTAGTTGCTGGGTATTACAGAGCAACTGAGTGAAACAAATTAAAACACACAGAACATCTTAGACCGTGAATGGGGAAGGAAGGCAGAGAAGTTTAACAAAACAACCAAAACAAAGACAACTACCCTGGTCACAACTAAATGTACTTTTTTCCTCTACTCACGATCTGGGCTGATCCATACTTCAAGCCCCAGTTCACTCCCATGTCCATGGGCATGGTCATTCTAATTACTGCATCTGCTCCCTCCAGCCCGAACTTAGGGTAAGTCTACGCTGCACCATTATCTTGAGATAACTAGTGGTATTTTGAAATAATGCGAGCGTCTACACAGCCATTCTGTTTTTTTGAAATCATTTCGAAAGAATGGACGGCTTATTCCGAAATCTGTAAACCTCATTCTACGAGGAATTAGGCCTATTCTGAAAGAGCTATTTCGGAATAAGGTGTGTGTAGACGCACCACTGCTACTATTTCGAAATAGTGCCTCACAAGAACCATTCTAAGTTATTCCTCTCCAGTGCCTCCTGTGGCTCTAAATCGAGATAGCACGTCTACAGTAGGGAAGCCTACTTCGGACTAATTTTGTGGCTTCCCTGCAGACGTGCTCTTTCAAAATACGCTATTTCAGAATAACAATTCCAGAATGGCTTGTTTTGAAATAAGTGTGCAGTGTAGATATATCCTTAGACTACACAAAGGAAGAGCAGACCAGGTATCTATATCCAATTCAGATTTCAGCACTGTATCTCCATTGATTCTTCTGGCCCCCTGCCAACACCCCTGCTAACTACCTGAGTTTAACCCCTTAGTCACCAGGTGCTGGTCAGCACTGCTCATATCCATCACACCCTATACTTCTATGATTGTTGATGTTTTTACTGATGGGAGACCCTCAGATGCTGCAGCACTGTGTAGCCATTGAAGAAAGTAGAGAACTGCGACATTACCCCTCTCCAAACAAGGAGCTTTCTACATTCCCTGAATGCTGGTAGATTGCTACAGGAGACAGGAAATAGGCTCGGTGACCTCTTCAGGTCCCTTCCAGTCCTACATTTCTGGGATTCTGCACTTCGTTCCTGACAACAAAGGCAGTGGAGTTGGACGACATGAAACACTCTGCACTAAAAGCAATTAAACTTCAAAGAGCCATTGAGACTGGGGGGGAAGACAGTTTAGAGAACTGAAGGGACATATTTATTCTACTAGCTGCAGGAAACAGTGTGCATTCGCCACGCTACGAGCGCGCTGTATCGAATTCATGAGCACTTGTTGATTTGAAGTAGGCCAAGCTGCTCGTTTGGCACAAGTTTACACCGGCAAAAGAATGTGAATCATAACAATGGTGTCAGCCTCTGAAAGACCTGGAGATACATTTAGGAGGCCCCATGAACCCGAGGGCACGTCTACACAGCTGTGCTATTTCAGGATAACATCTGTTATCCTGAAATAGCGTTCTGCGCGCCTTAACAGCACTCCTATTATTTCAAAATACATTTGAAAGAATGGGCTTCTTATTCCAGCTTCCTATAAACCTTGTTGCACGAGGCTTAAGGAAAATGCTGAGGTAGGGATATATTTTAAAATTAGCGCTGTGTAGACGTACCCTGATTGACCTATGGCATTTCAATTCAGAAGTGGTGAAAAAGGAGGTTCATTCACTCCTGAACTACCTATTCTGTCTTACCGGCCTTATTAGCATATGGGTCCCGAACAAACCTTGCGTCTACTAAAAATGAAAAAATTCCACGTGTTAAAATCTGAAGACCCACTGATTGGGATGACCAAGGTTTTTAGAGCATCATATTCATTTGCCTGTCATATTTATGTATTTCCTGCCACAGAAAAATAGAGCTGATGAGAGCTGCTGCCCTAGCAAGATTGCAGTTTATAAAACAGTCACAGAAAGAGATAACACTCTGGGGTATCAGCTGCAATAAGCAAGCCACTTATGAAGCAACCGACCCTTCTTGATTTAGCCAGCAGAACAACAGCAGCAAGACAATGGGGATTTGGTGACCTGAGTTCAAGTAGACAGGAAGATACCGATAGATTCATTGTGATCATGAGACAAAAGCCTTCATTGTAAATGGTGATTGACAGAAAGGCTGCCACTAAGATCCTCTCCCCTCCCTCCATTTTGAACTTGTCAATTGATGTTAATCGAAACTCAGAATTTCCATCCCAAGTGAACATCAGCTGCTTTCACATTTGTTTTCCTCCCTACTCAGAAGGAAAAGTCAAAATATTGAGATTTGCCACAAAATGAAAAGCCCCGAAAGAAAAGTCAGTTTGAAAAGGCTGAAATAGCTCAGTGAGCCACTGTGCATCATGGGAGATGTAGTGCAACTATGGTGCCCAGTCTACATGACAGAATGGGGACATGAGCCACTTGAACTACAACTCCTATAAGGCACCATAGCAGCTCAGGCTGATGCAGAGATTAAGGATGTCAGGGCCCAAAATATATTTCACAGTTCCTGACGGGGAAAGAAAAATCAACATTTTCTCCACTGAAAATTTCCATTTTGCAGAAGCCATGTTGCCTGCTGAAGAAAAATATTGATGGAAAATTCCACAACCAACTTGCTTGTCAGCTCATCTCCCCTCTTCCAATGTCTCCATTGGCTTCCCTCTCCATGGAGGTGAAGGAACTTAAAGCCCTACATCACTTGACTCTAGCTTGTATCTCTAATCTTGTTTTCTTTCGCATCCCCCTTCCTGTTCTGCCAATTCCCATCAAGACTGGTACTTAGGAAAGTTAGATGTCAGTAAGTCACCAGGTCCTGATGAAATGCATCCCAGGATACCTCCTCTATCAGCTCCTTGAGTATCTGAGCCTTTAGCTATGATTTTTGAAAAATCATGGCAGACAGGGGAGATTCCAGAAGACTGGAAAAGGGCAAATATTGTGCCCATCTATAAAAAGGGGAATAAGAACAACCCAGGAAACTACAGACCGGTCAGTTTAATGTCTGTCCCAGGGAAGATAATGGAGCAGGTAATTAAGGAAATCCTATGCAAACACTTGGAAGGTAATAAAGTGATAGGGAATAGCCAGCATGGGTTTGTGAAGAACAAGTCATGCCAAACTAATCTGATAGCTTTCTTTGATAGGATAACGAGCCTTGTGGATAAGGGAGAAGCGGTGGATGTCATATACCTAGACTTTAGTAAGGCATTTGATACGGTCTTGCATGATATTCTTATTGATAAACTAGGCAAATATAACTTAGATAGGGCCACGATAAGGTGGGTGCATAATTGGCTGGATAACCGTAGTCAGAGAGTTGTTGTTAACGGTGCTAAATCCTGCTGGAAAGGGATAACAAGTGGAGTTCCGCAAGGGTCTGTTTTGGGACCCGTACTGTTCAATATCTTCATCAATGATGTAGATATTGGGATAGAGAGTATGCTTATTAAGTTTGCAGATTACACCAAACTGGGTGGGGTTGCAACTTCTTTGGAGGATAGGGACGTAATTCAAAATGCCCTTAGCAAGTTAGAGAAATGGTCAGAGGTAAACAGGATAAGGTTTAATAAAGAGAAATGCAAAGTGCTCCACTTAGGAAGGAACAATCAGTTCCATACATACAAGATGGGAAGCGACTGTCTAGGAAGGAGCACGGCGGAAAGGGATCTAGGGGTCATAGTGGACCACAAGTTGAATATGAGTCAACAGTGTGATGCTGTTGCAAAAAAAGCAAATATGATTCTAGGTTGTATCAACAGGTGTGTTGTAAGCAAAACTCGTGAAGTCATTCTGCCGCTCTACTCTGCACTAGTTAGGCCTCAGCTGGAGTACTGTGTCCAGTTCTGGGCGCCACATTTCAAGAAAGATGTGGAGAAATTGGAAAGGGTACAGAGAAGAGCGACAAGAATGATTAAAGGCCTAGAGAACATGACCTATGAAGCCAGGCTTCATGAACTGGGCTTGTTTAGTTTGGAAAAAAG
The DNA here is from genome assembly GCF_049634645.1 of Pelodiscus sinensis. NCBI lineage: Eukaryota > Metazoa > Chordata > Testudines > Trionychidae > Pelodiscus > Pelodiscus sinensis. Next base: position 250,711,307 of record NC_134712.1, on the reverse strand, counting down.
AAGATTAAGGGGGGGACATGATAGCGGTTTTCAAATATCTAAAAGGGTGTCACAAGGAGGAAGGAGAAAATTTGTTCCTCTTGGTTTCTGAGGACAGGACAAGGAGTAATGGGCTTAAAGTGCAGCAGGGGAGGTTTAGATTGGACATTAGGAAAAAATTCCTAACTGTCAGGGTGGTCAAATATTGGAATAAATTGCCAAGGGAGGTGGTGGAATCTCCCTCTCTGGAGATATTTAAGAACAGGTTAGATAGACATCTGTCAGGGATGGTGTAGACGGAGCTTGGTCCTGCCTTGAGGGCGGGGGGCTGGACTCGATGACCTCTTGAGGTCCCTTCCAGTCCTATTATTCTATGATTCTATGACTTCTGGAGCGGGAGTATTTGAGTGAAACCCATTCCTAGGCAGGGGCCACACCAGCAACCATGAACCAATTAGGATTGCTAGGCAGGAAATGTTTTTTTCATCCTGCCCTTTGATATTTGGGACAAAACCAAAAAAAAAAAAAAATTAAGGTGGTTTTGGTCAAGCAAAACCAAACTGGAGCCATCAACTGTCATCTGGGTAGAGCATGTAGCCACAGGGTAGGAAACCCACGTTCCAGTGCCAGGCTGACTCAGGGTAATAGAAGGAATCGAACTCTAACTTACATCTCCCATATCAATGTTGAATCACCAGGCGGTAAGACATTCTGGGTTGGGAGGAGTGTGTGTGTGTGGGGGGGGGGGGGGGGGGGGAGGGTTGTATACATGCTCTCTCTTGCTTTGATCAGAAATTCCATCCCGGCACTGAGAAAACATTGCCAACAGAAGCTTTGTCGAAGTGGGTACATCCCCACGTGATGTTTCTATCTCAATCAATCGGCATTTGTAAATGAAAAACTGTTTTGCTAAAAAGTTCCCAGTCAGCTCTGTTGATGGGTCCCTGCTCAGTCTTATTTTGAGGGGTAGGGCATGGTGTCTAGATGCACAGGGATGACCACCACCCTTGGGGAAGGGCAGTTTTAGCCTCGGAAACGCTCCCTTTGAGAGGAAGGGCGGGACAGTGAGCTCTGCCAAAATGGTCAGTGACAAACTTGGTGATGTCACTGACAAGAGTCTACTTAACACAGCAGCTAAATCCTCTTGATGTGCTGATGGTGGAAATGACCAAGTAAGAAGTGTTAAAGTTACACTTGATTGACATGCTGTCTAGCTGTGTGGAGGAGCCACACTACATAAGAACGGCCAGACTGGGTCAGACCAAAGGTCCATCTAGCCCAGTATCCTGTCTGCCGACAGCGGCCAATGCCAGATACCCCGGAGGGAGAGAACACAACAGGGAATCCTCACATGATCCCTCTTCTGTCACCCATTTACAGACAAACAGAGACTACGGGACACCATACAGAAAGGCTGCCATAAGTGTATGAATACATAACACACAAATCTTCTGGGTGGGGTGTGCTGTCCCATCATGTAGCACGGAGATTACTTAAAGCAGTGTTTCCCAAATGAAGCTCTGCAGTACCCTGGGGTTCCGCAAAGTGAAAGTAAGGGTTCCGTGAGAACCCGAACACTCCCCCACCCTGCCCTTAAAGAGAGAGACAGAGAGGAGCAAAGACACTGGCTCCTTCCCTGGTTACCCACTGCCCTTTCAGACACCTCCCATTCCCTGATGTCGCTCTGCTTTTACCACTGGACTTAGCGACACATTTATTCTCTGGCTGTAGGGGTTCCTTGAAATTTTTCTGAGTTTAAAACCGTAGTCAAAAAATAATTGTGAAACACTGACTTAGGGTACGTCTAGACTACAGGGTTTTGTCGACAGAAGTTTCGTCGACAGATACTGTCGACAAAGCTTCTGTCGACAAAGAGCATCTAAACTCCATTCAGTTCTGTCGACAAAGCAAACTGCTTTGTCGACAAAACCCTGTAGTCTAGACACAACGCTACATGCAATAACACCTTCTGTCGACAGAACTCTGTCGACAGAATGCGTTATGCCTCGTAAAATGAGGTTTACCAGCGTCAACAAAACTGCTGAGTTCTGTCGACATTATGTCGACAGAACTCAGCGGTAGAGTAGACGCAGGTATAGTTTTGTCGACAAAAGTGGACTTTTGTCGACAAAACTCTGTAGTCTAGACACACCCTTAGAGAGAATGAATGAGTGCACTCTGCAGCCTTAGCTGAGATCCAGCTGGCTTTTAGCTCGTGCACTAAGCTCTACAGGTCCCAGGTTCAATTCTGCCTGTCCGCATTACAAGTGGGGACTCATCCGGGATTTCAACTGGGGGGGCTCTGAAGCTCAGAGTGCGCTTCCTCAGCTAGGGAACGTATGCAACCCACACACCTACTGGGTGTGGTGGACTTGCCCATCACGTGGCACGGAGCTGGCTTCCAGAGACAATGAGTCTGCTCTACAGCCTTAGCAGATATCCAGAGGTCCTAGGTTTGATTCTGCCTGTCGGCACCACATGTGCACATCCTACAGCAGCGAACCTCTCACCCCGAGTTGATGGACTTGGGCTCATGCGAGCACATTACAAATAGCTCTGGAGACAGCACCTCCCCTCCCCCGCAGGCTTCAGAGCCCAAGCTCCCCGCAGCTGCAACGTGTACACAGCTATTTTTAGCACCGTAGCGTGAACTCAAGTCTGTTAACCTGGGCGGGGTGGCTTGCTGCTGCAGGCTGCGTGGCCGTATCCTAAAGGCCCCAACAGAGATGGGGGCTCCCCCCGTCATGCAAGGTGCTGTACGTGTTCTGCACCACGGCTCCTGCCATTGAACCAGAGCCAGGAGAAAGGAAGCATGGTGAGGCCTCTCTTACAGAAGAGGAACCAAGGCACAGGGAGGTGAAGCTACTTGCTCCCAAAGCACAGATACCGCGGCAGAGGCAGGAATCGAACCCACAGCTTCTGAGACCCAGCCCAGTACCCTCTTCAGCCCTAGCATGGCTGAGCTCAGCACTCAACCTCTCTATTCATTAAAACCCACCTCTGCTGGGTGCTGCTGAGTTCTGTCTGTTGGCTACTTTGGAAAGCATTGGGGATGGGGCGCATTATTTGCCGTTGCATCCTCCTCCGGCCGGCTGGGCTGTGTCCAATGGCCGTGTTCTATATTTTATGTTTGTTTTCCCCGCTGACAGTCTAGGAAGGTGATGTGGTATTGGCAGAGAGAGAAAATAATTACAGAACACAGGGACTTTGTGCTGCCAGGAGTGTAACACCCAATCCAGGCAACTACAGAAAAATGTGCCATAGATTTGTCATCAAACAAACACTGGGAGCAGAAGGGAACAGGAATCAAACACACAGTTGCCTTTTGGTTTGTCTGTAACAAACCGTAATCAGCACCTAGATGGATAAAAGGCTGACTTTTCTGCTGGGAATGTGGCCAGGACACAAATCCAGTCAATCAGATGGCTGTTCCCCCATCCGGTAGTACTGATTTCCCAATGCTAAGCCGTCCTTAAGGGGGGCAGATCTGGCTATGGGAGAATTCCGGTGGGCATCAAGCCAGTGCTGGGATGGGCCCAGAATCAGGGGAGCACAGGTATTGCAAAGCTATTTGTGCCCGTTTGAGCTCAAAACCAGCTCAGAATCTGGGCCCGCGTAGCTGGAGCTGACAGAGTTCCCGTTAGATACTCTCCGATGAGTTTCAGCTTTGCTCCTCGGGAGGAAGATTGCATTCCAGTCGTAACAAATGGAGACACCACATACAAACCTGGCACCTCGCGGACACGTGCCTAGATCTGATCATCAACAGCTCGTTGCTGACTGCATTCGTTGGCATGTAGGGGCTGAAATACCACAAAGAATGTCTCCTTGGTGTCATTCCAAGCCCCGCCCCCTCTCTCTTTTCTGTCCCCATTTTCAGTTATTTTCCGTTCTACATACATTGCTTTTCCTGAGAGTTAATAAGTCCCAATGACTTGCCCAAGGCTGATTTCCTCTTGACTGCTCTAATCTAGGAGTCCTTCATTTAACCATTTTCCCCACAAGAGAATTTAGTGCTTCTGGAAGATCGTGCAGCAATAAGTCCTCGGGGGTCCACTCCCCTTTGAATCGCCTGACTGCTGGGTAACTGCCCCCTTTGCCCTTGCTGTCAGCAGGCCTGCCTAAGGCTTTTTCTTCTCGGATCCTGTGCCTACTGGAGTTCAGAGGATTTTGCTATCAAAGTCGAATCAGGATCTCCATGTCGGTCCTCCATTCCATCTGTGAAATCCGTTAGCAGAAAAAATCCCACTCGACTCAGATTTGATTCAAACACCTGAACGTGAATCCAGAGAAAAAGCTCTGTCTGCCCATGAACGCTAGGATGAAGATGGAGGACAGGTAACTCCCTGGGTATAAGAGAATGCATGTAAAGCAACTAATGACACAGTCTGGTAATGTTTACAATAACCTTGTTTCAGCTGACTATTGCTAGAATAATATGTATGTAGGTTTTAAGAACATAAGAATGGCCATACTGGGTCAGACCAAAGGTCCATCCAGTCCAGTACCCTGTCTGCCGACAATGACCAATGCCAGGTGTCCCAGAGGGAGGGAACTGAACAGGTACTGATCAGGCGATCTCACTCCTGCCATACATCTCCACCCTCTGACAAAACAGAAACTAGGGACACCACTCCTTGCCCATACTGGCTAATAGCCATTAATGGACTTAACCTCCATGAATTAATCTAGTTCTCTTTTAAACCCTGTTATAGTCCTAGCCTTCACAACCTCCTCAGGCAAGGAGTTCCACAGGTTGACTATGCGCTGTGTGAAGAAGAACTTCCTTTTATTTGTTTTAAACATGCTGCCCACTAGTTTTATTTGGTGGCTCCTAGTTCTTATATTGTGGGAACAAGTAAATAACTTTTCCTTATTCACTTATTCCACACCACTCATGATTTTATATACCTCTATCACATCCTCCCTTAGTCTCCTCTTTTTCATGCTGAAAAATCCTGTAGTACATGTAGTTCTTATGGGCCAAAATATGTGTCTGGCAGACGGAGCTGCAGTAGGTATAAATGCCATCCCAGACGTATGCCTGTATGCCAGTTTAAGCCAGCCCTACACGCACACATACCCACACCCGCACAAACACACACGGTTCCTTGCACATGAACTGTATCCCTGAAAGCACGTCCTAAAACCAACAGCCTGAAAATTACAGGACCTAATTCTAATCTCACTGCATTAACTTCTCACCAGCGTAACTACCCTGATTTCCAGGGTGTGGTGCCTGATTTACACCATCTTCACTGAAAGGAAAATTAGGTCAGGGAGGAGTGAGTATCAGCAGCACATCACAGCAGTACTGTACGTGGGGTCACATCTCAAACCAAGATCACTTCCCCAGCCACATAAATGTGCTGACAAGCCATTTACATCAGCACAGGGGATGGCATTTATTATAATGTAATTGGCATTGTGCTTCTGCCACCTCACGGTTTTATTCACAGGACTAAGCAGTTTAAAAGTAATTTGTGAAAAAGAGGAGGTTGTCAAGACATCTAATCATGTTACAGTTTCAGTAACGGAAACTCTAATGCCTTTATTATATCAACAACGTCCTCATTAGAATAAAACTTAGCACTTCTGGAGAGCTACAATTCTAGAACATTTCAAACACAATCCTGATCCAATTTAATTTTCTCCAAGTTAAGTGAATAAAGGGATTGCCCCGGGGATTAAGGAAGCATTTGGCAAAGTAATCAATAAATTAGCAGTTCCCAGAAAACCAGCCCACATTTCAAACTCCCACCTCCCTCCAAAGCACTCTATGAACACTAATGAATTTGTCCTCTCGGTGCGCTACTGTATAGAAGAGGGAATTGAGGCATGGGGAAGCAAAGCAAACCATGCAGCAATCTGTGGCAGCCAAGCATAAAACAAACTGAACCTGCCGCATCTTGCAAGCAAAGAGTGGTGAGGAACAGAAGACAACTCAGCTATAAACAAAATTCTACACTTTCTGTACTTCTCTACTAAACAGCTAGCTCCTTTAATATTGGACGAGGGCCAATGTCATCTTGATTGTTATTTCCCTTCCTAGGTATTAATCCAGTACCTTGGGTCAGATCCTGCTTCCAGACAAATCAACCAAAGCTTCTTTCTCAGAGCGCTCGCAGCTCCCACTTACTTCCACGGACGTTATGGGCAGTTCATTCTTTTCACAATCAGGCCCTTGCAGTTTGAGTGCCCGGAGAATGCAAGGCTGGGGACATGTTAGGAGGAAAAACATTCACCTGACGATGAAAGAACTCCCCTAAACCTGTGCATAGCACTAGGCAGATGATTCAATGGGCAGAGAAGTTTCCTGGCCCCTCTCCCTCTTTGCAATCACGATTTTACCGGTGATCATGGCATGCTCCAGAGCATTTGTTGCAAAGTAGTTTCAGTTCTGCTAAGCAAGAGAGATTTCAATGGTCACAAAGGACTTTTCTCTGTAGGAAAAACCTTCTCATCCCGAGTCAGCTAGACAGTGACTAGGGGAGTGATGGGCAACCTCCACCGCATCATGGGTCTATGTGTAGCCCACAAGACATGTTGCTTTCTGTTGGCCACGTGCAGGGTTAACAGATTCCACTGGTTTCCATCTGCACAGTTTTTCTCCTGCCGGTATTACTGAAGTGACATGCAGAAAACAAGGGCACATGAGGTGAGGCGTGTGCTGATTTGCTGTCAGTGTCGTGTGCAGAGCCATGCGCTACTTCAGCATCCAATCAAAGCACTGCCACGGTTCAATTGGCCCAGCCCCTCAAATTCCAAGTACGCAAGCACAGTTAGCAAAACTGCCCTATCCCAGGAGTCCATCTTGGTTAGGACAATCTTGTGACCCACTGAAATGATGGAGGGGTACTCCTGCATCCCACTCACTAACCTAGGTTACCCATCACTGAAATAGGGTCACGCAGCCTCAGAATGAAGTGGGCCACAGATTTCGGGGACACATTCTTGGTTACATCTCCCTTTTTAAGGCAAAATGACTAAGCCTCTGATTTTTCCTAAAGAGGAAGGTTGAATCAAGATATGCAACTGCAGCTATGTTAATTATGTACCTTGATTCGATTTTCCCCGCCATCCCCATAGAGGGAGGCTGACAGGAGCAAATGCTCCCGTTGGCTTCCCTTACTCCTCACAGGAGCAGGAGTACTGGCTGCTGACAGGGGTGTCCTCTGAGATCAATTTAGCAGATCTAGTTAAGACCTACTAAATCAACTCTGGAAAAATCGATTGCAGCAGCATCAATCTTCTCCAGAGCGTATACATGACCTGCTTTCCCTGTCACCACTGTAGGTCAGGAGTTATTCCAACCAAGTCAGCAATAGTGCGAAGCTGGCATGACAGCAGCATTGGGTCTGTAAAAAGGATTCGAGTCTGACACTCATTGCACGAGGCATTAAAGATTCTCCAGTCTGAAGCCCAGATCTCATTGGCTCATTTTGTAGTTGGTTGTCCCTTCTAAGAATGTCAACAAAAAAGACCAAGTACCAATTGCGATGGGATGTTTTCTCCCTGGGTGGACATTTGCCCATTGTCGTATTGTGGTGGACAGAAAATGCAGTTCTGCAAAGTTTACAGGCTAAATATTGAGAATACAGACCACCCTTAGTGTTTCTTATGTAGAGGCTGATAGAGACCATTTATGAGGCCTGAGTGCAAGAACATCTTTACAGCTGTAGTTGGAAGATCACATATGCCACTGACCAGCTTTGCGAAGTTGGGTCACTACTTGTCTGGGCTGCATTTGAACCAGAGTCTAGAGGTGAAGCCTCCATGCTCCATCACCAGAACCCTTTTCCATTATTCTATTCTATTATGGAGCCGCAGGTTCCTCTCACTTACAAAGGGGAGAATCTGAACTAATTTCACAGGAGGGTAGGAAAGATGCCCTAGATGATGGGATACTAGATTGGGCCATGAGAAATCCTGGGGTCACTTCCTAGCTCAAACAGAATTCCTATATGACACTGAGGCTTCTGGGCCTTAAAGTGGCATGACCAAAGGTATTTAGGCACCTAATTCCTGTTGATTCCTAGAGGATTTAGATGCCTAAATCTCTGAGGATCTGGGTCAAAATCTACCCTGGGCCACAGTTCCCAGTCTGTCAAATGAGGACAATACTTTTGTACTTTAAATCTATTAACGACTGTGAGGCACTCAGACCGCAGCGTTAAGGACTTTATAGCTGGACAGCAGTCAATGGATTTACACCAGTGTAAACTGATATGCATGAGAGGAGGAGGAAATTGGTTCATTTTTGTTCACCGTTTTGAGTCACGAAATTAATACTCCAGGCAAAACTATCATATTGGCATAGCTGTATCTCCAGTGACACCACCCCTGAAGGGACACTGGGGATGAATTTGGTTCACAACGGTTTCAAACTATCCTACAAAGGAAATGGAGCCAGAAACATACACAGAACGTGCCAGCCAGAGGACCAGCCAGGATGCTCTGTCCATGGTCCCATCTGACTCCAGGCGCCAGTGGTCTGTGGCGCAGTAATAGACTACAATTCAGCAGCCCTCTCGCTTTTTCCATCCTGCAGACCACGTCTTGAAAGAGCCGCTCGCATGGACCCACTCCTCTGCTGGTCTGTTCCAACCATCACATCTGCCCTCCTCCCCCTGTTCAGCTGTCAGCATTTTTCATGTTCTTGACCCAGAAAACAAAGCTCACAACCCCGGAGATGGATGATCACCTTTTGAAAACCAGCACTGAGGGGCCTGCAGACTATAGTAACCTCCTGTCAATAGAACAGTCATGGCTGTTCCATAGGTGACCCCTAGCACTCTGCTTTGCATTTCATTCTCTCAGAGCGAACCTTCAATCACGGTGTTAATCTCTAGCCACAATTTTTTAAAAAGCAAACGTATGATGCAAACAATTTTCAATGCATGTACATATAGGTTGGAATGGTCATGGCACATCATTAATTGAACTGGGTGCTCAATTATCTTCGAAAAACTTCAACCACGCACTGTGTATTATCAATGTTTGCATACACTGAGTACCTACTGGAGCTGCTTTGTAGCACTGTCAGAAGTCAAGGATTTTAAGTATCATGAGGAGTTCTGTTACCATGAAGCTACCTTTAAAGGTATCGTGTGTGCGGCAGATGGCACAGCAACCTTCAGAAAGAGCGCTGGAATGGCAATAAAGGTTTCTATAAACAGTGAATACAATGGGTTTTCCCTGAAAGGGTCGGTTTTGTTTATATACATTTACATCAACTCCCCTACCAATGAGGAGTGGAATGAAAGAGTCAGGGGTCTACATGTGCAGTTTACAAATATATGGAATTATCCTAGGTCACCTATGTGGTAATTTGGACACTGGAAAAAGTTAGAGCCTGATTTGGCATTCACTTACATCAATTTTACACCGGTGTAATTCCATTCATTGTAGCAGAATCAGGCCCTCAAGGAAAAACAGTTTAAGCTACATTCTCTGACTGGGCCAGTCCAGATTGATCTGCTAGAAAGTGGGATTTGCAGAGCGATTGGAAGGACTGAAATCTCATTCTAGCATACGTGCGGAAACACCACCATGTTCATGGCTCAGTGGACCAGATTCTAATCTTAGTTACAGCACTGGCAAGCTGAAATCAGTGACATTACTCTCGTTTTCAATCAAAGGTAGAGGAAAACCCATTAATTGCTTTTCTCTGAAGCCTTCAGCACCGGCTTTTGCAAGAGGCAGGATCAACGCAGTTTGAGGTACAATGGCTGATACTGTATCCTAGTTTCCCTGTGTCAGTTATGCAGCATCCAGGGGGAAGTTTAAGAGCACTTCAAACACCTGGCTACAAGTAGTTTTGTTCCCTCCTGACCAGCCCAAGGCTGCTCCTGAAAACTTTTCAGGACAGACCAGTGAATCACAACAGTGAAATTAAAACAACCCTAAGCAATCCCAGCTCCCATTGCAGAACTTTGGTTTGGAAACACTGCAACTCTTTGGCTCTCTGGAGTTCTTAGCATTCATGAACAGATTCTACAGCAGTAGGCACAGCATTAGCAAAGGTGGTTGCAAAAGCTGATCTCTGGCCCTACTCTGCCTCTCCCACCAAGAGAAGCGGAGATCTAGCAAAGTTTTATAGAATATAAGGAAAGTAGGACAGAAAAATAATCATTGCACTACAGCAAGATAATAAACAGGGATGCAGCAGCAAAACAAAGAAACAATTATAACCAATGAAGCCAAGTTTGATCCAGAAGAAGAGCTAATTGATGGGCTGTCCTTATTAACCAGAGAGACCAGGAAGGCGCTGATACAAAGCCCAGGAAAAGATCCTCTCTCAACCCACAGGGCTGACAGTCTAAGGGCCCAATCCTTGCACAAGTAACTAGGGCAGCCGCTATAGGAGCTGGAACTAAACGTGTTGGCTGCTGTCTCACCCCTGGCTTGAAGTGGTTTGGTTTAATGGCTCTAGCATCCCCAGCAGCTTCTTGGAGTGCTCATAGGAGCCAAGCTGCTACCCTGACTATGTGTCTCCAGGATCAGGCCCCCAAAAGATTTCCTCGTGTCTCTAGGATTGAAATCCATGAGAATTGCGCCCTACATCTGGATAGGAGCAGGACCGGTCTCTGATCTCTGTGCTTCCATGAACCCTCGTTTGCCCTCCCCAATTCCTCCCCAGCTCAAGCGGGGAACACAGGCGCGTTTTGTCCTTTCCCAGAAGGAAAACACTGGCTTTAATTTAGTTCTTAAACCCCAGCCGACCAACCTGGGCGTTGGAACTGAAGATGCTGGGGGGGGTGGGGGGGGGGGTGCACCAGCTCTTCAGAGCTGAAGAAACCCAGAATTTCCACCTTTGTCGCAGAGTGGGGGGAACCCAAGGCAGGGCTGGGTGGCTTTTCCCGTGCTGTGAAATCCCATTTCGTCCCTTTGACTTGGCCCGGGCAGGAGCAGAAGAGGGACCCTGCATCAAGGGTCGGGGAATGGAAGGGGCCGAGAGCAAATGAAACCGGCTGCTGTCCAGCAAACCGGCTAGCCCCAATCCCCCGCATCTGAGAAGGGGTTTTGGACCCTCGAAAGCGGATGCCCAAATAAATCTGTTAGCCTCTAAGGTGCCACCGGACGGCCCGTTGTTTCTGCTGATACAGACGAACAGGGCGACCCCTCTGACATCAGTCGCCCCGGGCAACCTGTCCATCCCAGCAGGGCGCTCTGAAGGAATGTGCGGGCGACTGGGGAGGAAAGGCAAGGGGTTCAAGACCGGGTTTGAAGGAAAGGGGCCAACGCAGCCCCAGCTACTCCTGTTCGCCCTGCCTGGGGCTTCCTGCAGGGCGAGGAGAGGAGCTGGAAGGCGCCTGGTGCCACGTTCACTAGCCAGCCCCCGAACCAAGCCGCGTGTTCCGGCTGGCTTTGCTAGGATCCGAAAGAGCCTCACGGGGGGGTTTCTCCGCCGGGCGGCGGGAGGCGAACAAGTGGCTGGACCCTGGGAAAAGGCTGGTAGAAATTCCCACGGACAAGCCCTACCGGGTTCCCAGGGGCTCCTGCGCACCGGTCCTGTATTTGCTTTGCTCCCGGGGGGCCCTGAAGTGCCTTTTCCGCCGCCCGGCATCCACCAGGTCGCGCCTCCTGCCCCATATTCAGTCTCCTCCGGGTTCCCCCCAGTTGCTCCTCGCTCCAGGGTTTCTCTGAGCTCTTCCCAAGAAGCGAAAGCTGCAGACGCGGGAGCAGCCTTCGCCCCCCCCCCCCCCCCCGCAATCTAAGGGAGCCCCGGAGCCCCTTTCTCTTCGGGAAGCGGAGGCTCGGCGGGGCCCGCTGCGAGCCCCAGGGGGAGGGACCCCGTCGCGCCCTCCTTCCCGACCCAGCCAAAGTTTCTCGCCGCCGCAGCGAGACGAGCGGAGGGACTGCGCCGCGGACTTACCCAGGAGAGGAGGCAGCTGGCCAGCGAGAGCCAGAGGCAGGCGGCAGGGCGCTCCATGCCGGAGGCGCTGGCTCCGTCCCGCTCCCTTCCTGTCCAGGCGGCTCCCGGGCTGAAGTTGGCGGCGGTGCAGTCCTAGGGTCCCGGCTCAGCGCTGCCCTGCCCGAGCCATCTGCGCCGCGCCTGGCCACCGGGAGCCGCTCCGGGCGCGCAGCGAAGCCGGGACCAGCGAGCGCCGCGGCCGGGGTGGGGACGCCGAACCCAGCGACTCCGCCCTCGGGCTGGGGGCTCGCCGCGCCGGCCAATGGCGGAGGCTGGGGGCAGGCAGGTGCCCGGGAGGCAGCGGTACAGGGGCCGGGCTGGGGAGAGGCGCTGGAGCCAGGCAAGTGCCGCGGAGCAGGGGGAGGTTCGGACAATTCAGAGCCGGGCGCGCCCCGGCGCCTTTTCAGACCCGCCCGCTCCACGTGGGAGCCGGGACCGGGCGCGGCTCCGAGACACGGCTGCGCTTTGCCCTCCTTCTAGTCGTGCGCCCAGCGTCTCGGGGCACGCCGCTCAGGTAGCCTCCCCTTTTATAACGGGGGAAACTGAGGCAGGGAGGGCCCGCATATCTGGAGGGGGTGGGTTCGCCTGGGTGACCCTTCTAGCCCTATGGGGAGCCCTGTTCGTCTGTGTCTGCCAAAGCAATCGGGAGTCCTGCGGCACCTGCCAGGGTAACATGTATTAGGGCATCAGCTTCTGGGGGTAACCCCCCCTTGTCAGATGCACGGTGCTGGGTCTGTAAGTGACCCGGGGCTGAGCTGGATTTCTAGGCTCAGGAGATTGGTAGGAGATGGCCTGGGCTCTCCTCTTGGCTGACTGTGTCGGGGACCTTCCCACACTCCAGGGAACAAAGCAGAAGCTGCGGCAGTTGAGCTGATGAGCGGGGGTGAGCGTGGGAACGCCTGCGCCTTGTGGTTTGGGCACGGCGGTGGCCATGCAACCCATTCACCTGTGGGTTCTACCCATTTCAGAGAGCGATGGCGGGGGCCTTCCACATAGAGGCAGGGGGAGGGAGGGAGGACAAAGAAGCAACTGCCCCCAGGCCTGGCTATGCAAAGGGGCCCAGAGCTCTGGCCACTGCTGCCCCAAGCCACTTTCAATCTCCGCCGGAGCGCCGCACGGCACGCTCTGGCCAGCTCTTAGGGCTGCCTGGGGGGGCGGCACGCTCCAGGCAGCATTGAGGGGATGCCACAGCCTGGGCAGCACTGAGGGTGGGCTACTCCCAGCTTTGCCCCTTCCACCTGAGGCCCTGCCTCTTCCAGGAGTGTGGAGCCAGACCCCCCCAAACCTTACCCAGTGGGCTGGCATGGCTGTCTCCCCCCATAGAGGGAGTACGTGCTGTGGGGAAAGGGAGGGAGCTGTGGTCAAGAGACCACCTGTCTGTTACTCCATGGTTTGAGGGACCTTGGGAGCCTCCACTTAGCTAGGAAACAGGGGGCAGCTTTTCTCTTTGAAATCTCAGTTTCAGCACCTCAAAGCATTTGGTGAGGCAGCCTCCCTCCCCCCTATTGCCCAGAGATGGGCTTAAAAATCCAGCGATTAAGCACAGGGGTGGGGGGAGTCTCTCTCTTGGAGCAGCCTGTACAATTCCCAGGCAGCCTGCAGAACTGGAAACTTCCTTCGGAAATGAAGTGGAGAGTCTCCATCACGTGACTCCAGGAGCTGGGACTTGAAGGGGGGAAAAACACCACCAGGCATCCTGGGTTACTTCCAGCAGCACTGGGCAAATCTGTGAACATTTGTCCAGTACTTTGGGTGCCTTGATGACAAGCTACAGGGCTCCAAGGAGAGCTCCAAGGGGAGCCAGGTTTTCCACACCACCACCCACAGTGCAATTGACAATTTTATGGGCCCCCTCAGACTGAAGGGGGCAGTCAACACAACAGCCACTCCCCCGACTTTCTTCCTGTGCCCCTTGGAGTGATCTGCCCTTCAGAAGGGGTTAGGAGCATTAGCCTCCCCAGGAATTGAAATGAGGAGGGGTGTGTTCGAATTTACAGGGTGAGGTGTCAGGGCCGATGAGGGGTGAGACTGTGAGGGTGAAGGTAGGCTGTATGGCACCATAGTTGACAAAACTGGGGGGGGTGTTGGGGAAATTCAGGGGGGTATACACCCCCATAAGGGGGTGCAGGGAAATACCTGGTTAGGAGGAAGGAGGCCCTGCTGAGCATAGAGACAGCTCACATCTTGCTGCTTCTTCCCTCCCCTCCCCCATCTAGGGCCAGCCACTGTCTGACGCTTCCCCTATTTCACATGGTTTCTTTGTTCATATGTTGCTGCCGGCTCAAGTTCAGGCTAATGGATACACCGCTGCCTTCCTGTAAACACACGGCGAGACGGACCCAGGAGCCATGCTTCCCGTGCACTCAGCAAGCCCCAAAGCCTGGCCCCTTAGCACCACTCACTGACACATACTGAGACTCCCACAGCCAGTGTGATTTATTGGGGAAGGGCTTTGGTGGATCAGGGCTCTCCTGCAGCCAAGTGCTTCAGCAGATGAAATGAAGAAATAGCTTTGCTGGCTCCGGTCAACAAAGATGGGTGTTTTTTTTTAAATTGCTTTTATACCCTGTGACTGACATGCTGAGAAAAACAATCTCTTTTCTCCCTGAAGGCGACCTGCAAAGAGGGAAACAATATTATTTGTGACTTTTTCCCCCCCAGTTTCTGATGCATGAATACAATTTGAAATTGTAGGTGCCTTTTCAAGAGGGGTCTCCCCCTCCCATTTGTCCTTTTGGGTTTGACATCACAAATGCCAGCCTTTTTGGCTCTGTTTTGCCTGGAAGATTGCACCAAGGATAACAATCATGGGCACAGCAAAGAGAGATGAGAAATTAATCACATGCATTATTTGCACAGTTCTTTGAACACATAATAATGAGGCCTGCTTATAAAATGACAAGGGGATGGCCTGTTAGCTAGTAACTGTATCTGCAAGTTTGTAATAAACTTTTCCATTTCAGTGCACCTATCCAACTGTGGGCCTGAGGCATCCTGATAAAGCTGTGAAAACTGGGGAGCGGCTGGCAAATGTGGCTCTTCAGAATCACTGGGAGAGAATGTCCGAACTTTTTAAGCAGAAGACCCCCAATGGAGGCAAGGGGGCATTTTTGAAAGAGATGAGTTTAGTGAAGGAGATGTCCTTTTCTAGCTCCTTCTTTCCTATGAACCTTTCCAACTCATCTGATGAACTGGGGTTTCCCCACAAAAGCTCATGGTTCCATATATATATATATTGTTAGTCCTGTTATTTTTAAAGTTACTGATTTACATGACTTCTTCTCTGAGACTATGAACCTTTCAGTGAGGGACCGATAAGCCTTTCCACTAAGGATGTGAAAATGTAACAGTGTACTCAGTTAACCAATGAGCTTGGGCTCATTGGTTAATGTGCACGGTTACACACAGACCTCCAGTATGCACAGGGACTGGCTTAAAAGCCGGCTCCCCATGAGCACTGGCTTCTCCATGCACTGATACAGAAAAGCAGCAAAGTGGCGGAGGAGGGGGCAGCCACTGTCCCACCCCAGGGGCATGTAACTGTGTAACTGCTGAACAATTTCAGCCATTACACCATTACTGAAACACATTTTAACATCCCTACTTTCCACTGACTCCAGCTGGCATTGGATCAAGCCTTCATGTTGTGTCCAGTGCCGGCTTCCCCAGTTCTGTTACTTAACTCAATCTTCTTTCCTTCCCTAGTACAGATCCTAGGGCTCTATTGGGCTGAAATCCCCTTCCCCCCCCATGTCATCAATTTCTCTCCTGCTTAGTCCTGCTTAAACTCTTTGGTTTTGAGGACAGGGCCTGGACGAAACCGTGTTCTGCTCCTGATAGCCAGAAAGAAGATCCCACAAAGAGCTTCAGAACCATACATAGCATCATCATCCAATTGCTAAAGTTTGTGGTCTCTGTTCCATGCCCCTTTGACTGCAGATGCCTTGCCCATTATTGTGCATGGACTGCCATCCCCATAGTATGGCAAGCATTTGTAGTGGGGCATATTAATCTGGAGCAGCATAGCATTCCATAAGATAACCATGGCGTTTTATTTTGTGCAATGCATGGAGGTTAGAGACAGAAGACTAGCAGCCAATACTATTTCATAAATAAAATGGGTCAACCCATCTACAGGGCTAGTGTAACCCACATACTTTGTGTGGTTCATTGTCCCATATAGTGGCACTTAGACCGCTTACAGCCAGAGATAAGAATAAGGGAGCTCTACAGTATAAGCTGAGCTCAGCTGGCTTTATTGCTCAAGCTGTAGAAGCTCCTAAACTAAGCTCCAGAAGTATCTGGTTCAATTCTGCATGGTAGCAGCTACACTAGCCATACTATAGATCAGGGGAAGGGTGGCTTCTTCTTCTTCTTCTTCTTCTAAGGTTCAGGTACCATGAAAGACATGATGGATTTAAGGTGACTATATATTTTATTTCTCTCCAGTGGGTTTTTCTAGACATGCCCACTATCTTTGACTATATTTTGGGCCAGATCCTTAGCGTGTGTACATTGATTTATACCAGATCAGGCTCATCATTTCCTGATCCGATGACATATTAACTTCAGTGGCAGAAACCTACAGATCTCTGTGCACATTTTTGCCAAAAAGTAGAGCATAGAAGGGACTGGGAAAAATCTAATAGGTCACCATGTCTGCAAACCTGATGGGAGGCTCAGCTAGAGATACCCACCAACCCATATGAAGTTTAATTTTCACTACATTGGACAAGAAGCAATGGGTTTAAACTGCAGCAAGGGAGGTTTAGGTTGGACATTAGGAAAAACTTCCTAACTGTCAGGGTGGTTAAACATTGGAATAAAACTGGTTAAATAGACATCTATCGGGGATGATCTAGATGGCATTTGATCCTGCTGTGAGGGCAGGGGATTGGATTTAATGACCCCTTGAGGTCCCCTCCAGTTCTAGTATTCTATGATTCTAGTGTCATGTGGCCAGCTGCTAATCCCTTATTTACATGGGATAATACGCTGGCCACAAAAGTGATGCAAAATGTGGAGAAAATGCATTGCAGTGAGAAACTATTCAGCTCCATCTGTTCAGTGGATCAAAAGAAGATGAAGAGGCGACTTGATCACAGTGTAGGAGTGCCTTCATGAGGAGAAAATACAAAGTCTTTAGTCCAGTGGAGAAAGGCAGAAAAGCAACCAGTGGGCGGAAGCTGAAGCCAGACAAATGCAAATTAGAAACAAAGAACAAAGTTTTAATAGGGAGGTTGCTTAGCTCTTGGAACAAGCTACCAGGGAAAGTGGTAGATTCTCCATCTTTTGATGACAGGAAGATACACTTTAGCCAAACATAAGTTCTTGGGCTCAATACTGAGTTTAATGGCCTGTGATAGGCAGGAGGTAAGATTACATGATCTAATGATCCCTATGGGCCTTAAATTCTGAATCTATGGGTATGTCTACACTACAGAGTTGTCGGAAAAACATGTGTTTTTCCGACAAAATTTGAGGAATGTCCATACTGCAATTGTGTTCTTCCACAAGAAAATCGAAAGAAAAGAGTGTTTTTTCTGGCATTGGTAACCCTCATTCTATGAGGAAGAAGCCTTTGTGCAAAATAGTTCTTTTGCAAAAAGGCGTGTGTGGACAGAGAAGAAAGTTCTTTTGGAAGAAGAGGAAAAAGGAAAAAGCCAGGTGCCCTGGTGGCCACTCCATCCATAGTAATCACAGCTCACATGCGAGAGAGCATCTATTCAGTGTGGACACTCTCTTTTTGAAAAAGCAGATTGTTTTTTTGATGCATTTTTGCAGTCTAGATGCTCTCTTTCAGAAGAAGTTTTTTCGGAAGATCTCGTCTGAAAAAAGCTTCTTCCGAAATAAACCTGTAGTCTATACATAGCCTATGAGGACTTGCAGTGGGGGTTAACAGACCTAATGGGAACCTGGGCACAATCAGTGGCAGTGTTGTCTTCAAGTCGTCATTGTCAAATCCAAGTCGAGTCTCAAGTCACTACAGTTCAAGTCTCAAGTCGTCTCGAGTCCCTAAAGTCACTTTCGAGTCAAGTCCCAAGTCGAGTCTTAATTTAAAAAATGTCAAATACTTTTGTACAAGCCATCAACATCGATATTTTTGGACAATTTTCTCACCACATCGATTTAACAAAATTAGAGAGTCTCAAGTCACAAACAATGAACCCGAGTCAAGTCTCAAGTGGAGTCACCTCGGCGACTTAAGTCAGATTCGAGTTCAAGTCGTGGGACTCGAGTCAACAACTCCAGTGAGTGGACCTGGCTCTGTGCTCCTGGAAAGAGCAGGGCTTTGGGTGGAGGGAGTGGGGCTGAGCAGCCAACTCTCAGGGTCGCCTGGAGCATGCTGCATTCCTTCCCCCCCTGTCCTCAGAGCGGCAATTCAAAAGGGCAGGGGCGCTCCTGTGGTAATGGTGATGATGGCTGAAAGCCCCGGGCACTTTTGAATTGCCTGCCGACCCCAGAGCAACTGCCCCTTTTCTCCTTTTGCCAGCAGCCCTGAGGGCATTTATACAGAGTAGCAAAGTGCACCATTCGGGCGTGCTTTCTACAGCAACTTGGGTGTTGTGCTTCAACCAGTCACTGCAGAATTATCTGTCCTTTCCATTCCATACAAAGTTTGTCATTTGTATAGAGAAAGGCTGTGTCTACACTGGGCCACTTATTCCAGAAAAGCAGCCGCTTTTCTGGAATAAGCTGTGAGCTGTCTACACTGGCCCCTTGAATTTCCGGAAAAGCACTGACGATCTACTGTAAAATTGTCAGTGTTTTTCCGGAAAAACTATGCTGTTCCCACTCGGGCAAAAGTCCTTTTTCCGGAAAACTGTTCCGGAAAAGGGCCAGTGTAGACAGCACAGTAGTCTTTTCCGGAAAAAAGCCTCGATTGCGAAAATGATGATCGGGGCTTTTTTCCGGAAAAACGTCCGTGGCCAATGTAGACGCGCTTTTCCCAGAAATACTTATAACGGAAAACTGTTCCGTTTTAAGCATTTCCGGAAAAAGGTGCCAGTGTAGATGTAGCCAATGTGGAAGGAACTGGAACCCCAGGCCATGGTTCTTAACTGAGACTATTTTATGAATGTGCGGTAAGTGGCCGTGTTATGTTGAAGAAGCTGTTAAGTGCAAGGAAAGACTGTATGAGCCATTTAAATAAAATTATCTGTCTAGTGTTCTTGTACATAAGTATCAAGGTGCATGGACCTGTTATAAAAAAACCCAACTGAGAGCCCTTTTATATGGTACGTGCAGCAGTTAACACTACCCATGTACAGGAAGCTCAAACATCTACTAGTTGTTCCAATGAATGAATAATAAACCCTGGATTCGAACTAACAAATTCACAGTAATTAATGATTCCTAATGAGCAACTGAAGCAAACAACAATAAGGCGAGGAATCAGGCCAGGTTGTTACCTGGTTTAAATCAACCTAACTCTGCAAGCTTTCCTGGAGTTTTGCCAGTTTACACTAGCTAGGGATATGGTTTTCTGAATCTAGGTTGAGCTTTCTTTTCTTTTTATGCACTGTTGCAGAGTAATAATGATTATTACATACAGGGCCACAGTCATGCACCAGGGCTCTATTGTAGAGCACAAACAAGATACTCCCTGCTCTGTAGAGCTTATATTCTAAGACCAGGCACTGGTGGATACAGAAAGACAGGGAACACAAAGAAACAGCAAGACAACGCTGATGGGCAGCGGTCTCAGGATACCAGCAATTGAGCCATTGTCAGGTATTCTGAAGGGACAGTGTCTAGGAATAGAGTAGTGTCCCTTTAAATAGTGCTGAATCCGCTCATTGTGCACACGGCATTTTATGTTGCAAAGCTGCCAGGAAACTCAGAACAGCAGGTGTACAGCTAATAAACATGGTTGTCTGGGACCCAGCTGTGGCCGGGTGGTTTCTTCACGTTTGTTATGCAAAGAACAAATGATGCAACACAAAGTATCTTAGCCAAGGAGAGTTTTAAGGGGGGATTTTACCTAGGGCAATGCCATGGCTTTGAAGAAGAAGTGAAGCATCTTACAACAGTACATGGGCATCTATGTACCCCACACGTAACTCCAGAAGCAGAACATTCACCACAAGAGGGAGCACCAGGAAAGGCTCTGGTCTTTTGAGAGCACATGCTCTAGGTCCTTCTGTCTCCTGGCCATCAGGCTGACTCCCATGGTGCTCAACAAGTGGAAATTACCCACAATTCCCAGGTGGGGGTCTCCATTCACAAAGAACAAGTCCAATGAGGTTCGAGGCCATCACTGGGGTCCTATGGACTGTCACTTGTCTCTGTGTTCCTCTGAAGCCTAAAATTGTTTGTGGAGTCGAGTCAATGTGGTGTCCTCGGTACAGGTCCAAGCTTGGTCGAGGGTTCCTTTTTTTCCCCCAGAATAGCTTCAGGTTCAATCATCAATGGGGTTTGTGGCCCGTTACTGTCCAATTTTTTAAAGGCCAAGGGGAGGGATAGCTCATTGGTTTGCACATTGGCCTGCTTAAACCCAGGGATGTGGGTTCAATCCTTGAGAGAGCTACTTAGGAATCTGGGGCAAATCTACCAGGGATGGTACTTTGCCCTGCCATGAGGTCAAGGAACTGGACTCCATGACCTCTCAAGGTCCCTTCCAGCTCTATGAGATAGGTATATCTCCATATATTATTATTATTTAGCCATTATGAATTGTGAGGCAGCAAGGCATGTGTCTGTGCTTTGCCCAGAATCCTACCCCATTGTGACATCAAAGGTAACTCAGCCAATCACCACACTGCTTCTACAACTCATTTGCATGCAGCAGTTTCATTGGCTGCACAAGGCAGATGCTGGATTACTTGGCCTGATTGCCAGCTCTTTGTGACAACACAGGCGTTCTGCTACTAATAAATAATAACAGGGTGTGTTGGTCACAACTCATAGGACCCACTTTTATTCAAGGCCCATTATCTCTCCATACCAGAAGAAAGAAGTTCCATCAAAAGAGCCAAGATATAAGGGAACACAGTGGAACAGCATGAAACCACAGTCACCCAATAGTTCAATAGAAAAGGTGGAATAAAGATTTGCCCACAAGACTGTGCCCAAGGAAATACAGCATTTTAGAACCACATCTTTGTGATGCTGGGCAGCCCCCTCAACATCTCTGGCTCAATTTTCCATCCAGTAATCTAGGGATGATAATAATTACTTATCCTACCTCAGAAGGCAGTGAGGATTAATTACTTAATGTTCCTGTTGCGCTATATTTATCTTCACATAGTCTATGCCAGCTGTAGCAGGAATCAGCTTACAATTATCATGCATTCACTGGGGACTATTCATTTGCAATGTTCTTTGCCAAAACCATTTCCTTAAAAATAATTTTAAAACACCTTAACGATTTGGGTTCTGGCCCAAAACTACTGTTCTCTTTAGGCCTTTTTTAAAAAAAAGGTGTTGGAGCTATGTAAATCACATACCTCAGCCGGCATGACTGACTTAATATAGCAACAACAACTCCCTCTCTGCACAACATCCCCAACAGTTTGAAGTTGAACAGATCAGGCAAAGTAGCTGATGATTCATTATTGGTATTATTTATATCCTTGGCATGGATGCAAATCCCAGGGTGTTCATGGTGCTGTGTAGATAAGGAAGAAAACAACGTCCCTGCCCCGTAAATCTTTCAGAGTGAAATGAGACTTAGTACTGATGGGGCAGTGTTGTGTCAGACACAGAACACCTACGTGCAGGCAGCACTAGTTATTTGAAGGCAATGACTCTCAGGGGAGCCAACAGCCTTCATGGGTCCCTGGGCATGGTGGATGGGCCCCGGCTCCACGCTCATGGAAGGGGTGGGGCCTAAAGCAGAAGGGGTGGAGCCAGGGCAGCCCACCCTCTTTACGAAACAGAGTGAGACACGGTCCCCTCTTCTGCCCTCAGAGCCGTACAGACCATGTTCCACAGCACTCCAGTGGCCATTTAAAGGGTCCAGGGCTCTGACTGCAGCCGCCTCTGCTGCCTCCTTTGTCCCTTCCCCAATGGTGGGCCTAATGCCTCTCAACTTTACCAGATGACTGTTTCCCTGGCAGGAGTCTGATCTGTCTTGTGCACCCACCTATCACCTCACTTAAAAACTGCTTGCTTACAAAATCAGACATAGAAATACAAAGGGCTCCCATCACACTGCCACTGAAAAATTGCGGACTTTCTCATTTTTGCCATATAGTTATAAAATAAATCCATTGGAATGTAAATATTGTACTTAGGTTCCAGTGTGTACCACAGAGAGAAGATTGAATCAGTCACAGTCTGACATTTCAGTCTGTACTGACTTTGCTAATGCTTTTCATGTAGTGTGCTGTACACCAGGCAAATATCCAGCTCTGTGGATGGACCCCTTGGGAAAGCTCTGTGCAGGCTAAGTCAAAGGGTTTGTGGGGCCCAAGGCAGCATGCTTGGCTGCACCGCATGGCCAGGCGGCTCCCAGCCAGGGCAGTGAGCGAGCAGCCGGGTGGGCGGACTCTGGGCAGCGCAGGGCACTGAAGGCATGGGGCCAAAGGCAACCACCTTGCTCACCTTGCCTGGCTCTGTGTAGAATCATAGAGCTGGAAGAGACCTCAGGAGGTGATCAAGTCTAGCCCCCTGCTAAAAGCAGGACCAATCTCAACTAAATCAACCCACCCAGGACTTTGTCAAGCTGGGATTTAAACACCGCTAGGGATGGAGATTCCACCCCCTCCCTAGGGAACCCATCCCAGTGCTTCCCCACCCTCCTAGGGAAATAGCTTTTCCTAATATCCAAGTAGACCTCCCCCACTGCAACTTAAGACCGTTGCTCCTCATTCTATCATCTGCCACCACTAAGAACAGCCTCTCTCCAGCCGCTTTGGAATCTCCCCTTCAGGAAGCTGAAGGCTGCTCTCAAATCCCCCCTCACACTTCTCTTCTGTTGACCAAATAAGCTCAAATCCCTCAGCCTTTCCTTGTAGGTTATGTGGTCTAGCCCCCTCATCATTTTTGTTGCCCTCTGCTGGACTCTTCTCCACATCCTTTCTGTAATGGGAGGTCCAGAATTGTACACAATGCTCCAAATGTTGTCTCACCAGTGCCAAATGGAGGGGAATCATCACTTCCCTAGATCTGCTGGCAGTACTCCTCCGAATGCACCCGTGTCCTTCCAGACTCCCGGCTGTGATAGACTCAAATCCACCGTGGGTCTGGGACACCTCACACAAGATGGGACACAAGAACAGAACTGAATTTCTCCCATGGTGCCTTTTCCATCCTCTGGAATCTCAGCTTTGGCAGTCTTTGAGAAGTCAGCCTGTGTCTGTTCTGGGTGTGCCAAAAAATCTCGAAAGCATGAACCCAGTGTAATGGGAAGGGTGTGCAGACAACCAGCAACAAGAGCACTGAGAGGCATGAACTGCCCCGTTTGTGTCAGTGGGTGCTAACTCACATGGCAAAGGGGACACTTGAAATGCCAGTGCTATTAATGACTTCTCTGTTCAAAGGAGAGGAAGCAGGCGCAAAGGAGGAGGGGCGCAAAGAGGGAAAACGTCCCGGGGCCTGGTGATTCTAACGGGCCCTTAAAATTGCTGCTGGAGCACCGCATTGCCCCGCACCATATGCTCCAGCCTCTCTGAGGGCCAGTGTGTGTGTGTGTGTGTGTGTGTGTGCGTGGCACTGCACCATCTGAGTGGCATTGGGGGCTGCCTGCTCCGACCCCACCCCCTCTGCCCAAAGTCCCACCCCTTCTGGGACTGCAGCCATAGCCCCTCCCCCACAATGCCCAAGGGCCGGGCAATCCTATCAGCTCCCTTGAGAGGAAACATCATGCTATGAAGCTCTCTGCAGTCTACTCAGACTGACACCACGAGTGTCCAATCAAGAAGGACCAAACCCCACTGGATCTGACAGGGTACCTGAGACCTTATCAAGGGGGACCTAGGCTCAAGGGACCAAACAGAGCATCTGAGCCTTAGGGGGGAGGAGCCAAGCTCGAGGAACACAAAAGAGCATCCCATGAGCCTATTTTCAACATCTGCATAACCGACCCAAGAACAACATCCAATTTTGTCGTGTCAAATAGGCGGAGCTATGGGGATTTATTTTAGCAGTTCATCAAGGGCACAGAAAAATGGGGGTTTAAATGTCTGTGTGTGTGTAGAAACTGAGATAGGTAGAAGGGAGGCATCATTAAAGTATCCTAAACTGGGGAGCTTCGGTGTTGTCTGCACTCTGTTGGATGTTCACATATTTCATAGCTTGCATTTATATCTGATAAGTCATTAGAGTAGCTGTCGATGGACAACTAGCCAAAAGAAGATGAGTTTGCAGAGAGACAAGGAGAGGGTAAGATCATACCTTATATTGGCCCAATTTTTGTTGGTGAGGGAGAGCAGCTTTCGAGATCCAGTAAAAGAGATTACCTTGCCCACCTTGTCTCTCTAATATCCTGGGACTGACACAGCTCCCACAACACATGAGTTTTCACATTCACTTGAAAGAGGACAACCAGTCTGGAGAGAAACCGTAGCATGAAAAAGTCACGTGGATGTGAGTGGTAGGTAGGATTCTCAGTAGGTGTAATTAATGTAGCTCCCTAGTAGGGATCTTGACTTACACCATCTAGGAATCTGGCCCAAAGAGTTTAACGAGGCAGAATGAATTAGGAAAATGTCATTTGTGTTAGTTCACTCCACACTGAAAGGTCACTGATATTTTGACTGCACAACCCCAGAGGACTCCAAACAAGGATCAGAGCCTGTATCATGTCCTGCCCCAAACAGATAACACGTTCGACAGTTCCTACTTGTAATGGGGTGCCACTCATCTCTCACAAGTGCCCCCCTCTTTGGCTGAGGGCGTGTGCTTGCACTCTCTTGTTTGAAGTCTCTTAGGCAACTCAGGCCGCCAGCCAAATCACATACTCTGGTTGCAAAGCACACAAATTCCTTCCTTCAGGGAATATATCTGATAGTGGCCTATCTTGATACGCCAATAGTATCCCTCAGTCTGACCCCCCACTTTGGAATAGAGAGGTGCCCCCCAGGTCTTCCCCTTCTGGAGGCAGCATCCTCGTCCTTACCTCAGGGCTTTATCTCAGAGCCCCAAAATAGTCCATCTGTCTCCAATAAGCTGTCCCCACAGTGCTTCTGCTCTCCCAGCCAGTCAGTCAGTCACCTGGTCTACATATCTTGAGGTCTCCAGAGGAACTTACTGTCTCAGACCCTGAAGCTCCTTTTATAAGGCCTTCCTGGCCCCTGATTGGCTGTTTCCTTTGCATCCACTCTAGCTGCTTGGAGGACCTCTCTATTATCTTTCTGGGGCAGTTTGGCAGGACCACAAGGCCTCTGGCAAGTGGCCTCAGGGCCTGCTCCACCCTGTCTCACTACTCCAGAGTATCACAATCTTAGATTTTAACAACACAGAACGGGTGAGTGAACAGGCAAGGAGCAGGGGAGAAGCGAAACGAAGGAACACAGAGGTGTGTTTGCATTACTGGGGTCTCCATAGTCACAGAAGAGGTGCCACCTCTCTTTAGGATTCCTCTATCACGTAGGTTTCTCTGATTTCTCCGATTTCCTGGGTAGACATCAGTCTCTGTCAGTGTTAACCACTAGCCCCGGGCTTTTTTAGCAGACTGGAGCTTTCTCTTCTTGACTGAAGGCAAGATGGCCGTGCCTGGTATTTTTCCAATAGTTTTAAAGTTCATTGTCTGTATGAGCTCCAGCCACTTAGTTGGCAATTGGCCTGCTGCCTATCAGCCTCCAAGCCATCCTGCATTTCCTTCAACCCTGCTGCACAGATTATAGGACTCTAGCAAGGATGCTCAGCGGAGTCCAATGGGTATAATTAGAGCTTGGCGGCTGCCCATTCATATTACCAGGAGGAAGGGGAATCTAGAGCAGCGGCTTTCAAACTTTTTTTCTCATGACCCAGTTGAAGAAAATGGTTGATGCCCATCACCGGATATAATTTGACTAGTGGGTGGACTCCAGGGTGGGGCTGAGGATGAGAGTTTTGGGATATAGGAGGGGGCTCCGGCTGTTGGATTCCCTGTCTGTCTGTGGTACCAGAGGAAAGGTACTGGGAGGGATCATTTGGGGGAAGTGATCCAGGGAAAAAGCTGCCAGAATGGGAGTAAAAGGAACCTTGTCTAGTGCTGTCGCCTTAGGGTCCGTGGGCCGGAATCTGGAGTAGTGCGTAGGCCTAGCTTCCCCCCAGACCTCCCCACTCCATCACAGAGTATATCCCTGGAGACCAAGACTATGGAGGATGTGACGGACCCGGCCATGTCTGGGCACAACTGAGGGCGTCCGCTTAGGGCAAATTGCTCAACTTTGGGGCTCCTTCCAGTCCCCAGACTGGTGACCTCTCCAAACAGGCCACAAACCAGTCCCACAGAGTGCTTCAGCTGCCTGCCTGAAGCCTCACGAGCAAAACCCCTCCGACACCCCAGCAATATCCGTGCCCCAGATGGCCCCGGGCCTCATACACAGGTGGGGGGGGGGGGGGAGGGTCCTAGCACCCAATCCCACCTACCCCGAACAAGTTCTGTCTGGTCCCAAGAAACCATCCACAGATCCCTGGTCAATTTACCCTCTGGATCTTACCCACAAATCACGCTGGGCCAATCCTGTAGAATCTATATCTAAAGGTTTATTATCACAAGCAAGAAAAGTATGGGAGTAAGGTTGCTAAAGAATAGTACGTTACATGCACTGAATCGCCCAGTCTTCGATGCAGGCTCTAGCAGAGATGTTACAGCTGCTGTTTTAAAAGTTCTTGTTGCGCATCCTAGCATCAGGATGGGTTCACAGGTCTTCCGGGCTCTTCGATCCCTGCAATGCTGCCTCTGGGATGAAGTGCTGAGCTGAGAACCCAATGGCATTGACCACATGGCCTCTTTATACCCCCTTCCTGGCCTCTTCTGGTATGTAGCAGGTCACCTGGTCCTCAGCCTCTCTCTGCTGGCCGCTCTTAGATGTCCGCCCTCATGCTTTAGGTGTGTCCTTGGCCCATTGAGTGCCAATGTCCCACAGGGCCTCGCTAATTAGCATGTCCACAGGCCCGGGCTCTGCCCAATGCTCAACCACATTCAGAGAAGTATTCAGTATCCACACAGACTACAGATTCCTAACTACACACACAGACATTATACAACCACATAAATAGCTTACATAGGATTATGAGATAATAAGCTTCTATTCAGCACCCCACATGGCCCCCTTTTATACCATTGTTGGGGCCAGCATCCCCACCTATGGGTGCAGCCATGATCTGGCTGCTTCCCTCAAATTCCAGTAACATGACAGAGGGGTTTTCACTCCAAACTGTGGACTAGCCCATGATGAGTATGGCACCTTAGACTGTGACCCTTGCCTCTAGAAAAAAAGAAGAGGCTGTGTGGAAGGTCACAGTGAGTCTCTGTCTGTCTGTCAGAAGTTTGGGATCCACAGGGCATGGCCATTGCCACAAAAATGAGCTGTGGATAGCTGCATCCACATCCGCAGAGGCAGAGGCCTGCAGATATAAAACAGGTATCCACAGATTTATAGGTCTCCTCTGATGAAAACACGATATGCTGCTAACTCAAAAGATTAAGCTCATCCCCATACTTTGCTGCATGGCTGAAGATGAGGCTATGGGGCTAGAAGCAGAATGGAAACCCCCATGGTTAGGTCTTCCCTGGCAGGAAAGGTATGTTTTCACTTTGGGGGGACTACCACACCTTTGGTATCCCACTTTAGAAACACAATGGAGACAAGGCACCGTCGTCTGACTGCAAGGAACAGGACAGGAGCTCAACCGATCCAGTTTCTTTCAAGATGGAGCTTGACGAATGAGATTATAGGCTCGGTTTCCCTGTAATAGTGGAGAACTGGATTCAATGAGCTAGTAGAATCCATGTCCCAATGTAGCTACAGATGGGTGTGGAGCTGCTGACCCCACCTCATTACCTTGGGCTAGACACTACCAGTGCTTTGCCTCCATTTTGGATTTCACAGTGAGCTCAGTTTTCTGCATTCGTAATCTCACTGTAAGCCCCCAACCTTCGAGTGATTGAAGACAGCCTTTACAGCCCCAAATTCAGTGGATAGTCTCCGTTAACACCCCTTTGTAAGGCTACTGGAATTCTCTCTATTTGCCTATCTGTGGGTGGCTTGTGTTTGCTAGTCAAACCTGCTATTCAAAATTCCTCTTTCCCTTTATTGCAATGAGGAAATGACAACCAGGCAGCTTCCTCCTCACTTATATCTTCACTCGGCATGAAGTGTACAAGAGGGCAGCATTCAAAGCTGTTCAGTAAATACCTGGTGTAGCATTATGTGGATTTGCCATGTGGTGTGGTTACAAATAGCCTGGCTGCTTATTGTTAGCTACTTGCCATGAATTAGATCTTAGAGTAATGCTGAGCGTCTGCTGCGATGCAATTCTTTTTAGATGCTGAATATAGCACTAGTAGTCCACGTCTCTCTGACTGTAGCCAGACAGCCCCCCCCCCATCTCATCAATCTTGCTTGCTCTCTGAGATGTCTGTATACAGGGCAGAGAAAGAACAATAAGGAAAATCAGCATAGCCATTAAGCTTTGATCTGCTTTGATGCGAGATCAGGATATGCGTGTTTTCTCTGACTCTGAGTAAGCTGAAAACATGGATATGAGGAGAGAACGATTAAGGCAATAAGCTGAGCTCGAGGTTGCAAGAAGTGCCCGGCTGGCACCCATGTTGATACGAACACACACAGCCGTCCCTGGGAGAGGAATCCCCCACTGAGAAAAGAATGCCCAGTACTTCCAATTTAATCCTCTCAACTTTCTCTTACAAGTGTAAATTAAGTTCACAACTCCCTTGTAAGAACTGGTCTCACAAAAGGCAGACCAGTACTATTTGGCATCATAGATAAGAAAGAGAAATATGTGACCCCATGGGTATAAAGATGGGTACAGCAGCACACTCACTTTTGAGTGTTAATCTACCCTCTACCTGCTGGTTGGGTTTGGTGTTTGACCTCCCGAGGTTCTATGGGGACGCCCACCTCGTATTTTCGTCTTTCCTAGGAATTGAGGGACCGGCCCTGGCATGACATGCTGGAGTTGAGAGGCACAGAAAGGGGTAAAAATTATACCTGGATGTGGTCCTCTGTCTTAAGTGTACACAGACTTAGAGCTCTTTAAAGATTAAGCTGTTACTTGGTGCTATTATTTCTGTTTTCCTATCTTTATCTTCTTTGTAACCATTTTTAAGATCTAGATTTTGCTAGCAGTTAAGAAATAGAACAATAGCCATTGCAACTCTATGATTTATAAGCTTCCTCAATAAACCTGTAACTGTTTAAGCTTTAACCTGACTCCTTCAGTTGCTGTAACAGAACCAGGCACAATTTAAAAGAACTTCAGCCGGTTTTAAGGGACAGATATAGGGAGAGCTTGGGCATTTGGATTTGTGTCACTCCCAGGTGGCAGATCCATTGGGGCACTTCTCAGCCTCCCCCAGGCTGCCCGCTGCGAAGGAATCACAGCTTCTAGCAGCTAAAATCTGAAGTGTAATAAGCTCTCCCTGTAAACTTATTGGGGCGCTCGTCAACCTCCTACAGGTTGCCCGCTGCAAGGGACCCTGGTCTCAGCAGTTGAAGTCTTGGGTGTATCGCCCACACACACACACCACTCACTGCCCTGACCGTCGGCTGACACTGACCGATTTGTTTCTTAGGTGTCGCTCCTGCCCATAGGCTATACTTGCGTGAGCAAAGAAAACATTACTATTACATGGGACCAAACCATTATGCCCATTGATAGATTTACATTGCTTGGTATGAATAAAGTCTCGACACGCACCAGTGAAAATAGTTTCAGAGAATGAACAACAGTTGAGTGGACAATTTGTTCCCTTGAAAGAGGGCTATAGACTGAGAATTTGTCTTCTGTGAACTTCATTTTTATTTCGTCAACTTTATTTGTCCAAGTCACTGTTGTTTTTTTTTCTTGAAAGACAACAAATTTTGTGTTGCATTAAAAAGAAATACTTGACTGAAGACTCTATGGCTACGTCTACACTGGCCCCTTTTCCGGAAGGGGCATGTAAATTTCATCAGTCGTCGTAGGGAAATCCGCAGGGGATTTAAATATCCCCCGCGGCATTTAAATAAAAATGTCCGACGCTTTTTTCCGGCTTTTAAAAAAGAGCGTCTACACTGGCCCCGATCCTCCGGAAAAAGTGCCCTTTTCCGGAGGCTCTTATTCCTACTTTGAAGTAGGAATAAGAGCCTCCGGAAAAGGGCACTTTTTCCGGAGGATCGGGGCCAGTGTAGACGCTCTTTTCCGGCTTTTTTAAAAGCCGGGAGAAAGCGGCGGACATTTTTATTTAAATGCCGCGGGGGATATTTAAATCCCCCGCGGATTTCCCTACGACGATTGATGAAATTTACATGCCCCTTCCGGAAAAGGGGCCAGTGTAGACGTAGCCTATTAGACAGGGAAATCTTCTACTAATCTGTGGGTAAATACATGATAGATAATGTCAGATTTGCCTAGCCTTACTGGAACTGATTAATCACAGTATTGTTTCAGTTTTAAGCTGTTATAATTCCACTGCAATAAATGTCAATTTCAATAGCGAGTGGCCTATCAGAGACAGGTGGCTTTTCAAAGGAATTTTATTGTGTTCTGCTGCATCACACCAGTCATGGCTGAACATAACAGTCAAGGGGTCAATCAAGAAAAGGGTATGGCATGACAGGGATGGTCATGAATCACAGCTATCAATGGAAGACTTGCACACCCATTGTGCGTCAACAAAAAGGGTTTACAAAATGGGTGTTTTGGCAGCCTGTTAGCAAATATCAGTCTTAAATAGTAACCCTGTCCTGTGACAGAGATTTACTGTATTACCAAAGAAGATGTCACAATGCATGTCTAGATAGGGTAAGTACTATCAGGCTCTGCTGTTTAATGATTATGAATCCAAATAATAGCCTTGAACAAATAGAAAGATTGAGGAACTTTTCCCACTGGCCGGCTCCACAATGACGTCCACCACAGGATCTGGTGACGAGAAACAAAAATCTTTTTGTCCTCCTGTAAGCTTACCCGGCACTCAGGTATTTCTGAAGATCATAGGAGTTGGCAACACTGTTGTGTTTCACCTCAGAGGTGGCTGCATTTTGGTGCCAATGACTGATTCCCTGGCCGCATCCTCAGCTGGCATCAACTGGCATCGTTCCAAGCAATTCCTTTAGGGTTATGCTGGTTGACACCAGCTAAGGAGCTGGGCATAAAACTGTAATGCATAACACATGATGTAGACGTTAATCTTCACACACACAAACGTATCCCTACCTCTGCGTTTCACAGTGTGCCCTGGTTTCTATGTTTGTCTTTAAGGCTGTAAACTCTTCAGGGCAAAGACTACCTTTATATTGGTTGATTGTACGGACTTAAGCACAAAAATTAAATTTCAGCCACCCTTCTCCCACCCTCCAGTAGCTGCAATGGCAAGGTCTATTGCTACAGAACTTTTTACAGTATACAAGGATGAAATCTGTGTCCCCGTTCATACAAAAACAACAAGGAGTCCTGTGGAACGAGGTGTACCGGTAGTTCGAATTAGAGAGCCTAATTCAAACTACCTACTCCATGCTGCGTGTAGCTGCGGGCACAGAGTCCGCACTAACAGGGATTTAAAAATGGCGGTGCCCGGCAAGATGCGAATGAAGCCCGGGACATTTAAATCCCGGGCTTCATTTGCAACTTCGAATGCCTACATTAGCCACCCTAGTTCAAACTAGGGTGTTTGACAAAGTGGGGGGTTTCCCATGAAAGTTGATGCCCAGATAAATCTGTCCGGGCATGTCTACCTAGCAGGGCAAAAGTTGAATTAAGCTACGCAACATCAGCTACGTCAATTGTGTAGCTGAAGTTGAAATAGCTTAATTCGGCTTTTAGCGCTGTCTACACAGCAGGAAGTTGAGGGAAGAACACTCTTCCTTAGACTTCCCTTACTCCTCGTCAAATGAGGTTACAGGAGTGAGAGTAAGAAGTCACCCAGCTTGATATTTCGAAATAATGACTTGCAGTGTAGATGCATGCTACGTTATTTCGGAATAACATCAGTTATTCCAAAATAACGCTGCTGCGTAGATGTACTTTGGGGCTATGGCTACATTGCCTTCTCTTGCACAAGAAAATATGCAAATGAGGCGTAGCGGTGACTATTGTTGTGCCTCATTTGCATACTTAATGAGCCGCCATTTTGCGCAAGGGGCTTTTGCGCAAAAAAGGAGCCTTCTACACGGCTCCTTTTTGTGCAAAAACTCCCTCTTTCGCAAGAGCCGTTCTGCCACTTTTTATCGAAGAAAGGCCACTTTTTTTGAAAAAACCCTGTAGTCTAGACACACTCTGACTTACCAGCCTGGACTCCCAGGCACATTAAGTGTGCAAATGAGGTGCAACGATATTCACCGCTTCGCCTCATTTGCATATTTTCTTGCGCAAGAGAGGACAGCGTAGCCGTAGACTTAGTCTTTAAGGTGCCACAGGCCTCCTCTTTGTTTTAGTGGATACAGACAAACACAGAGACCCCTCTGATACCAGTTCATACAGTTAGGCTAGGGGTGTCCAACAAGTTGAACTATCTGCTTAGCTGGTGAATGCTCTTTCAGTGTTTATAACCCAGTGTCACATGTTGGGGATTGGATCCAAACCAGTGAGAGGTTGTGTCACCTCTTGTCCTCTAAACCTGAGTGCCTTCAAATGTTCCGCTGCTGTATCTTCCTGTATGGACAGCCTTAGCAAGCCTAAAAACATTCACTGAGCATCTGTGTACCTCAAGCACTTCTGATTCAGCAATGACTCCAATGGCCTGCTTGTTAAACCAAAGTCACATACTTGTAACCACCAGCCTAGGTTAGTACTAACCGCGTGGCCCCAACACACTCCCTGTCCTGCATTCCCTCCAAGTCATCTGCCCTGAAATGTCTAGCCCTCACCTGGAACAGTCAGAGGAATAACAAGGTCTGCACAGCTTGTTGCTTTAACTGGAGCTAACAATCACTTTGATTCAAACACAGCACTGGCTGGTTTGGAATAAAAAGTAAAACAAGTTTATTAAGCACAAGAGAGTGGTTTTAAGTGAGTTCAAGTACAAGGGATAAAAACAAAATGGCTAGAGGCAAAGAAAAGCTTTCTGGTGGCTAAGACTTAACTCAAGCTACACTCTTTGTTCAAGGTAGATTTCTTACCAATGTTTCTCCTTCCAACCCTAGTTGATGTTTTTTTCTTCAACAGAAGCGGAAGGCACTGATTTCCCTGGTTTTCCTAGGTGACAGTTCTTTGCCCAAGTAAGTTTCACACCAATACTGAGTTCCCAGATACTTCAGCTCCTTTTTCTGAAGAACCCATCTTTCTCAGATTGCATTAGGAGGAGCATTTTCAGCAGATCTAGAGAAGTTATAATTCCCCTTTATTTGGCACTGGTGAGGCCACATCTGGAGTATCGCATCCAGTTCTGCCCCCCCCCCCGCCCCATTATAGAAAGGATGTGGATGCATTGGAGAGGGTCCACCGGAGGGCAACCAAAATGATTAGGGAGCTGGAGCACATGACCTATGAGGAGAGGCTGAGGGATTTGGTCTGCCTCTCTTATTTAGTCTGCAGAAGAGAAGAGTGAGGGGAGATTTGATAGCAGCCTTCAACTTCTTGAAGGGAGGTTCCAGAGAAGATGGAGCAAAGCTGTTCTCAGTGGTGACAAATGTCAGAACAAGAAGTAATGGTCTCAAGTTACAGTGGGGGAGGTCTAGATTGGATATTAGGAAAAACTATTTCACTAGGAGGGTGGGGAAGCACTGGAATGGGTTACCTTGGGAGGTGTTGGAATCTCCACCCCTAGAGATTTTTAAGTTCCAGCTTGACAAAGCCCTGGCTGGGATGGTTTAGTTGGGGTTGGTCCTGCTCCAGGCAGGGGGCTGGACTCGATGACCTCCTGAGGTCTCTTCCAGACCTCTTCTGCTGTGTCCAGGGAAGACGTCTGCTCTTCCATTTTTTTTTCAGAAGAGCAGATGTGCTCTTTCAGAAGCCCCGTAAACCTCGTTTGATGAGGAAGAAGGACTCTTCCAAAAGAGGAGGTTTTTCTGAAATTTGGCCAGTTTTAGAAAAGCCTCTACTGTAAAAACAATCAGAAAAAGGTACGCAAATTGCGGAGCAAATCTGCATACTTTTTTCTGAAAAAGAAACGTAGTGTAGACATAGCCAGGATGACCTCCTGCTGTTCTTCCATTCCTGTAGACTTCTAACGCCCCCGCTGATTTTTATGGAAATAGGGCTTTCAGCATTTTTATCTTGCCTTGATCAGTTGCAATGAAAACAGATGGGTACCTGCCTTCCCTCCTGGCTGGAAGAAAACTTGTCTGTCCTTTTGTTTGGTCACAAACTTTGAAGCATCATAGTTCTTCTTATAGTGTTAATACTTGCATTTCACAATGATAATAATAACTCATGGGACATTAACTTTCATAAAAGACCTTACTTGATACACACGTATCATACATTGATATTGTACACAATCCATTGCTTCAATTGCTTACCATTTGAGTTTCAGACCCCTGCAAGAGGCTTTGTCTCCTACTTGCTAGGTTGAAGACTTTGTTTTATATAAATGTATTATATGAGCTTTCATGTAAACTCATCTGATGAAATGGGTTTTACCTATGAAAGCTTGTGATATAAAGTGCCACGGGACTGCATGTTGTTTTAAAGTTACAGAATAACACAGCTATCCCTCTGAGACTTTTATATAAATGTACCTTTGTTGTCGTTGCCTGATTACCGTAGTGGTGAGACAAACAAATACACATTACTTTATCAAAGGCAGACTGGGCTTATGTGTTGCCTGCCAAATATAATTAAGAACATAATTCTAGCATATATTCATAACTCTGTAAGTACCCCATACACGTATCACACAAGACTGTTATTGATCAGTGAATTCGTTTTTCAAAGATCTCTTACACGATAATACCATTTAGACAGCGATTATGACAAGTGTGGTAGGTGTAATGAGTATGTCAGGCCTGACAATGGGCCACTGTGTCACACAGAGAAATGTAGAACGGAATTAAGCCTTCCTGGGTACATTGAGAAGAAAGTCAGATTTAATGTGCCATACCTCTTGGCTGTGTCTAGACTGCATCCCTTTTTCGTAAAAGGGATGCAAATTAGACATATCGCAATTGCAAATGAAGCGGGGATTTAAATCTCCCCCACTTCATTAGCATAAAAATGGCTGCCGATTTTTTCCGGCTCGGAGCTTTGCCGGCTCTTAAAATGAGGGATAAGGGATCTTTCGGAAAAGGCTTTATTTTCCGAAAGATCCGCGTCTAGACTGGCGCTTTTTTCCGGCAAAGCTCCAAGCCGGAAAAAAGCGGCAGCCATTTTTATGCTAATGAAGCGGGAGAGATTTAAATCCCCGCTTCGTTTGCAATTGCGATATGTCTAATTTGCATCCCTTTTACAAAAAAGGGATGCAGTCTAGACACAGCCCATCAGTCACAGGAAATGACAGTGGCCGCCAGACATTTTATAGAAAGCTGCCTTGGAAATGTTGTCGTCATCAGCCTTTCACATCATCTGAACTCAAAAGAGCAGACAATGTTACCAGGAAGAGTTGGCAAGCAGCAATGTGTTTTGCACATAAACGCACACATTAGCAGGAGGTGTTGGGCTAGATGGCTTAATGAAACTTTTCCTTCTTTAACGCTTGTGGTTCTCCAAAGGTGGTTTCAAAGACAGCCTTGCAATATCTCATCCCCTTTGGGTAGGTGAGTGGGTTGTATTCTCTCCGTAGTGAGTCATCCCCATCCTGTTAAACTGCACAGTAAATTTTTTTTGTTTATTTATGAGTTTCAGAGCTGTGATGCATGCAGGTCATAAACCTCAAAGCACTGGCTCTCTGTACTGTCCATTAAAACCCTTCTGGGTGGAGGGATAGGAGAGCAATAACACTACAGGGTACCAGGTATGCAAAGAGCTTTTACAGATCATAGCTGTCCAGAGTTCTGAGTTACCTTGTTACTCCATGTGGATGGAACCAAGGCTGTGTCCAGACTCAGGGGTTTTTTCGAAAAAAGTAGCCTTTTTTCGAAAAAACTTCCCCTGCGTCCAGACTCAAGCCGCGTTCTTTCAAAATTAATTCGAAAGAACGCGGCTTTTCTTTCGATGGCGGTAAACCTCATTTCACGAGGAAGAACGCCTTCTTTCGAAAGTTCCTCTTTCGAAAGAAGGCGTTCTTCAATGTAAATAGGGCTTCTTCAAAAGAGAGCATCCAGACTCACTGGATGCTTTCTTTCGAAAAAGCAAGCCGCTTTTTCGAAATTTCTCCGTGCAGTCTAGACGCTCTCTTTCGAAAGAGGCTCTTTTGAAAGATGCTTTCGAAAGAGCCACTTTCGAAAGAAGCCTGCAGTCTAGACATAGCCCAAGATTCTATCCTTCCAGCATCACAAAGGGTGGACCAGATTACTCCATCCTTGATCCCAAACAAAATCCACAGGACAGACCAGCACAGAAGAGAAAAAAAAAATTAAATTAATCTGCACAGACTTTGAAGATCAGAAAGAATTCAGTGTAAATCAAAGCGCACTTGTTGGGACATAGTGACTTACAGCCCCATTTCAGGAAGGCATTTAAGCCTATTTCAGCTTTAGGCACATTTTCAAGGCTTTTCCCCCTCTCTGGCATGGTCAATGCAGAAGTGGGGGCCCGCAAAAGTACCCAAAACCTTATCTTTCCAGGCTTTGGTATAAAACGTCCCCCCAAAATCTTAAAAACCTAGATTTTGGGGATAAAAATCCGCTGCCACCACCCAAGTAATGATAAGAAAGCGAGGGGAGAGATCACTTGAGAAATCTCAGCCCTACAGTAAAAACAGGACACAAAAAAATTAACCAATACCAGGTTAATAAAAAAGAAAGAAAAATAACTTTTATTATCACCACAATACTCCTGTTACAAGCATAATGACTAGATGGAAAAGTCATCAATTAATATACTCATGGGGGGAATTCCCATGGGCCAAGAGCTTAGTTCAAAGGAGAGGAAAACGCATTCTTAAATGCACAGACATCAGATTCCTATTCCCAAACCATAGAACAATAAAACCTAATGGATTTATCTAAACTGTACCCTACTTACAGATAGTGAAGAGTCTTTTCTTGGAGTGAGACATTTTGTCTGTCCCCCTCAGTAGCTGGAGAGAAACTGCCCAGGGACAAAGGAGGGAAAACCCCAAAATTCCTTTGTCCCAGTTTGAAATTCCTTTCTACATTTCTATTGGCTGCCTGTTACCTGGTTAGGTAAGGGACATAGTTAACCCCTTAGTCCCCAGGCTGCTGGCTAACCCTTATGGTTATAACATACCTGCTCAGGTTCTATTGAAGTCCATGGGGCAGAAGCATGTATTTATAGTTCAATTCTTTCCTGTGCAGAGATTAATTGAAACACGTGCTTTGGTGCATTCTTGACTGAAACTCAAAGATGGTCAACGTCAGGCGAATATAATTACATCTCCATGCCCCAGAAAGGCCCAGGATAGAATTCACCCCAAGAGAGGGCAGGTGTTGTTAGCACCATTCCCCCCCCCCCCCTCAGCGTCCCCTCACCTCCGATGAGGGCTATAGCTATAGCAAACCATGCTCAGTCACCATGTTCAAGTGCAGAGCTCCAGGAAGCCCATAGGTTAGGGACAGTCCATTGGGGTGACCCTTAGCTCTTTAGTGCGTATGGGTGGACCATCAGTTGCTTCATGCTCCAGGGAAGTGACAACCACTTCAGCACTCATCCGCTGCCAACACAACTACTTTTTGTAATCGACTTTCCACTGGTGGACCCTCAGGTAGGATGTAGGCCAGGAAAGCCCTCAGCAAGATGAACCTGGCTTTGAGGCTTTGCTCAACAAGGGAATTCAGTTGCTCCTTCTGGCAGTGTGTGTGTTCCCTGCATAGGGCAAGAGAAGGTGAGCCCCACATTATGGGCGAAGGAAGTTCCACCCTTCAGAACATGCTCAGCATGCTCCAACAGCC
The DNA here is from genome assembly GCF_049634645.1 of Pelodiscus sinensis. Lineage (NCBI taxonomy): Eukaryota > Metazoa > Chordata > Testudines > Trionychidae > Pelodiscus > Pelodiscus sinensis. The sequence continues at coordinate 250,673,363 of NC_134712.1, read as the reverse complement.
ACCGTCTAGGCTGATCACGGAGGGGCACTACAGCCACCGACAGCTGGAGGCAGAGAACCCAGGCACCAGACCAGTGAACCCCTGTCTCCAGCAGGCCACCGGGAGTTGAACTCCCAGGGAGTTAGCCCCACCAGGGGACCTGGGTGCCCTGAGACTCTATGGACTGCTACCTCTGGAGAGGCGGTAGGAAGTGGTCAAGGGAGGGGAAGGAGCGGCACCTACCACCTGAGCAAGGCTGGCCTGTTGGGATAGACGCCCCACTGACCGGATGGTGACCACTCCAGTCTCTGACAGAGACCTGGTCCGGGACATGGTGGGGAGGGAAGGCCTGCGTATTTCTATCACGCTGCCGCCCATCTCTAAGTGGTGGCCCACTTCCCTGACTCTGGCCACTGCGCTGCACCAACTTGACTCCAAGGGTAGCTGCATAGACTCTGGCCACTAGGCTGCAGAACCCTGACTCCAAGGGCAGCCACATAAACTATGACCACTGGGCCACACAGCTCTGTACTTGAGGGCTGTCAGATTGACTCTGGCCTTGAAACCGTGCTGCCCTCAGCCTCTGGACATTCTGATAGACTGTAACTGTGGTGGTGTCACTACCCTGACCCACCCACAAGGAGGACAGGGTGGGTGTGCCACACAACACAGCAAAATAAATGCTTTGATTTGCCAGTGCAGCTCTCTCTCTCTCTCTCTCTCTCTCTCCCTCTTTCTCTCTTTCTGTGCATACACACAATTGGATTCCAATGGCTTCACAAGGGTGACACCACAAAATACGCAACCCACTCCATAAGAACATTGTGACACCCTGACACTCCCATGTTCACCACAATCATATAATTATAATACACTTTCTATCGAACATGCTTTGTGTGGTATCATTTTAAAATCTGGACCTGCTAGACATTAATATCTCATTAAGTTGTGTGAAGGGACCCCCGTCTCAGGGTGCAGTCTGGGACCACTGTGCCCCCTTAACACTCTGCAGCATGCACTGTCTTTCACCATGCCTTGGTCGTGATCATCGGCAAACCCTCCAGTTGCTGCTATCGCTCAGCATAACCATATGTGGTGCCCATTTCAAGGAAATGCACTCAAGCAAAAGAATTACCACATGACTGCCTCCCAGAGCCTCTCCCAAATCTCTCAGAGTAAGGCACCAGAGCCAAATCCATTCCCTTCCCCTCCCTTAGCTCCCAGCACTATACCTCAGGAATATACCGCCTAATTTATTAATGGGTTCACCGCTGCATCAGTGGAATGTGGACCTACACCAGCCTTTGTAAAACCTGAGCAGATTTGCCACAAATTTCACACAAACTCACTGGTAAAGACAAACAGTAAAATAAGTTTATTGACTACAATGATAGAATTTAAGGGTATGTCTAGACTGCATCCCTCTGTCATCAGAGGGATGCAGATTAGGCAGGTTGACATTGAAAATGAGGCAGGGATTTAACTATCCGGTGCCTAATTTGCATAAAAATGGCCTCCTCATTTTGCTGACTCAGCCCTTTGTTGGCAAAAAGCGGCAGTCTAGAGGGGATTCTGACATGAAAGAAAGCCTTTTTCGACAGATCACTTAAGTCTCCTGCAAGGAGGTTTACAGGATCTGTCGAAAAAGTCTTTCTTTCTCGACAGATCCCAGTCAAAACTGCCGCTTTTTGCCGACAAAGTGCTCAGTCAGCAAAACTCGGTGGCCATTTTTATGCAAATTAGGTGCAGGATATTTAAATCCCTGCCTCATTTGCAATGTCGACCTGTCTAATCTGCACCCCTCTGCAGATAGAGGGATGCAGTCTAGACATACCCTAAGTGACCGTAAGTGTTAGGCAAAACTCAGAGTAATTACCAAAATAAAATATCGACATGCAGTCTAAACTCTCACCCTATTATACTGGGCAACAAGTAGATTAAACAGTTCTTTTCACCCCCCTGGATGCTGTAGTCCATACTACACAAATTTCACCCTTGAAATCTGGGCCAGTCCCCTCTTCAGAGTGTCCTTGTTGTTTTCAGCATGGCAGGGCTGAAGAAAGCCAGCACACAGGCCCCTGTGTTTGGTTTTTATACCCTCAGTCCCATGTGTACAGGGAGCACAAACCAGGCATGTCTGGGGCATTGTGGAGTTTCCAGGCAAAGTTGGTTGGGCCTCATGCAGGGAGTCATCACATTGTATCTCTTTTGCTGGACAAAGGCTGTTGAGCGCTGCTCAACACCTTCCCTGGGCATTGGCTTCTCTCCTTACTCTCTTGTCTCTGGGGAGCTAATATCTGGATGATTCCGCAATGTACAGCATGTTTTAATGACAGCCACACACCACAATTTCATAACTTCATATGTACTAAAAATATAGATACGTGGCTAGAGAAATGACTTTTAGCAGATCATAACCTTTCCCCCCGATACCTTACACAGCATGCTTTACATGTCTAATCACAATGATATACAAATGAGGAATATGGGGTTACAGGATGCTCCCCCAATCTGTCACAGATTGTATGTGCCGTCATTGTTTGTGACATTATTGAGTTTGGCTTCTGTATGTGCTACTGAATGAAGTGTGTTGTGAGGCTGAGAACACCCTCAAGCAGCCTTGCAGGCACAAACATTAAAAGGCCAAACAAAAGGAAATGCACACAAGCAAAAAGATTAACCCAGAAACTGTGTACAACAGAAACTTCTCAGAGACAGCCACACATAATGGGAACTGCATGACCCAGGTCACAGCAAAAGCACTTACCAGCAAGTTGGAAGAAGATATAAAAGGGGGGAAATGGAATCATGCCTACACTTCACTCTCCTTACCATCATGGACCTGAAAGCACCCAAAATAAAACCTTGAACTGAGGGAACTGTTGGTCAGAGGCTGAAAAGAATTTCTAGTATAGGTATGGAAATTTGGTGGATTGCTTGTATCACCAATCAATGATTACTGCTTCAGATCCTATCAAGTATTCTAGGCTCAGTGAGGTTTTTTTTATGGTAATCTACTTTGATCTGTTTGCTATTTCTTGTAATCACTGAAAAGCTATTTTTCTGTAGTTAATAAATATTTTAGATTTTGCCTAAGGGTGCTTAACTCGAAATAAGCTACATAAATTGATCTACGTCAATTGCGTATCTTATTTCGAAATAGGGAGCATCTACACAGCACTTATTTCGATATAGAGCAGTCTTCCTTCAATTTCCCTTACTCCTCATACAATGAGGGTTACAGGAGTCAGACTAAGAAGTCCTCCAGCTTGACAGTATTTTGACATTATTTCAAAATAACCCCACCTGCTGTGTAGATGCGGACTAAGTTATTTCGAAATAGCGCTAGTTGTTTTGAAATAGTGTTGCAGTGTAGATTTACCCTTAAACACTGTGTTGCTTGAAGTACAAAGGGGATGAATCTCAGCTCATGAACAAGACTTGGTGCACATACAGTTTCCTTTGTAGAGGTGACGAACTGGTTAATAAATTCACACGGGTCGGGTTTTGACCACAACAGGACAGTACAGCTCTGGAGTCTTAGGCTAGGAAGTTGGGAGTACTTTAGCGGTAGCCTATTTCTGGTTCATGCACAAGCAGGCCAAAGCCTGCATGCAGCTGTGGGGGTGTGTGTCCCTGCCTGTGTGAATGCTGGTGGGAGTGTAGCACCAGGAGTGGTCTATAGCTTGTCAAAGCAGCAGAGTGCTCAGAGGGAGTCCAGGCTGGTGAGTCAGGGTGTGTCTAGACTACAGGGTTTTTTTGAAAAAACTATACCTGTGTTTAGACTACTGCCACGTTCTGTTGACAGCAAATCGACAGAACGCGGCAGTTTTGTCGAAGGCGGTAAACCTCATTCTACGAGGAATAACGCCTTTTCTTGAAAGTCATCTTTCAAAAAAAAAAGGCGCTATTGCATGAAAACAGGGCTTTTTCGAAAGAGAACGTCTAGACTCTCTTTCGAAAAAGCGAGCTGCTTTTTAAAAAAATCTTGTTGTCTAGACGCTCTTTTCCGACAGAGGCTTTTTCGAAAGATACTGTTGAAAAAGCCTCTGTTGAAAAAGGCATGCAGTCTAGACGTAGCCTCAGAGACCTCAGAGGTACCCCAGTCCCAGGTAACACCGTGGAGGGAACCATCACAAACATAAGAACGTCTGTCCTGTGTCACACCAAAAGTCCATCTAGCCTAAGATCCTGACTTCCGATAGTGGCCAGCGCCAGGTGTCACAGAGGGAATGAACAGAACAGGGAACTGTCAAGTGATCCATCCCGTCACCCATTCCCAGCTTCTGGTAGAGGCTAGGGACACCATCCATGCCTTCCAGACAAGCCCCGGTTCCTTTTGTGTGGCAGCGTGCTGTGACTCTCCTTTCATTATTCATTTAACAATAGGACCCAGTGTATTACAAGGCCATATTTGCTTACACATTCATGATTGTGATGCCACACACAGAAGCCCTTTCAATGAGATGCTTTTTTTGCTTGCAACAAAACAGGGCGCCCTAAGTGTGTGCTGAAATTTGCATTTTAGATCATTTAATTAGATACCCTGTGCCCATTAGAACATTGCTTCCCTATGGGCTCCCTGGGTTATGGCCGGGCATGCTGTGCTTTTGCAGAGCCCGTCTCAAGATCATTAAGGATATCAAGTCTCAAGTATTGCAGGACATAACCCGAATGGCATACTATTGCACAATGGTGATGGGGCGTCAAAAGGCAGATTGTGCTCTTTCCTCTCTGTCAATACCTGCTATGGTCTTGAGAGTATTATGCCCATGGACTTGCTGTCTTTCCGATGAGATGTAAAAGATCCCAAGCTATGGAACATTGCATCATGTTGTCACATATATTGTTATAATGTGGAGCACATCTTAACAGAGAGATTGTCTAGTGTCCACTGTCTTGAAATTGCAGGAGATTGTTCCCTTGACTGCAACATGTCAAAAGACTTTTTGATTTTGAAGGAGCATCTTGTTTGAAAGATTAATGCTGCTTACCCGAGGTTTTCAGGTTTTATTTGACAGAGGTTAATTTGAACTACTTATATCCACTGATAAGTTAGTTCTAAATGAACTGTATTAAAGGGGTAAAATGATCATCCCTATAAAGCCTTTTGCCATGAGCCAAAACACGCTAACACATTGTTAGGCTGCATAAAAGATGGGACAGCCAATATTGCTGAAAATATTATAAGGCCATTATACATATCAAGAGGAAACATTATGTCTGGTTGTGGTTACCATGTGCAAAAAGTTACAGAAGAAAGAGGGGAGTTCTGGAATGGTTGCTCAAAATTAGCACCAAGCAGAGACGTTCAAAAGAGGAGATACAAAAAGGAACTTTTGAGTTTAGAGGGGAATGCATGTGAAGAGACATGATAGGAGAGTACAAAATAATGTAAGGTATAAGGTAAATCAGGCATATATCTGTCGATAGCTCATACTACAATAAGGACATTCCAATAAAATTGAAAGGTGACTAATTTGAAACTGATATTAGGAAGCACTTTTTAATTATACACTCCACAACTAACCTGTGCAATTCACAGCTACAAGCTAATGCTGAAGTCAGAAGCATGATTTAAAAAAGGTTAAGCATTTAGGAGTGGCATTTCTAAAACATCTAATGTTCTAAAACATCTAATGTTCTTATTATCCACAGATTTTCAATCCCATTGAAAATCTGTGAATAATAAGAACATTCACTGTTACAGTATGTAGAATAAAAAGAATGATAAGGTAACACTCATACTTCAAGAATGATTAAAGGTTTAGAGAACATGACCTATGAAGCTAGGCTTCATGAACTGGGCTTGTTTAGTTTGGAAAAAAGAAGATTAAGGGGGGACATGATAGCGGTTTTCAAATATCTAAAAGGGTGTCACAAGGAGGGAGAAAATTTGTTCCTCTTGGTTTCTGAGGACAGGACAAGGAGTAATGGGCTTAAAGTGCAGCAGGGGAGGTTTAGATTGGACATTAGGAAAAAATTCCTAACTGTCAGGGTGGTCAAATATTGGAATAAATTGCCAAGGGAGGTGGTGGAATCTCCCTCTCTGGAGATATTTAAGAACAGGTTAGATAGACATCTGTCAGGGATGGTGTAGACGGAGCTTGGTCCTGCCTTGAGGGCGGGGGGCTGGACTCGTTGACCTCTTGAGGTCCCTTCCAGTCCTATTATTCTATGATTCTATGATTCAAGCCATAAAGCAACCACTAAGGGACAGGAAGAAACTTCCTTTACAGTGTGCGGAACTAAGCCACTGTTGGAGCTAGAATATCTACCCATGGCAATTACGTGTCTCCATGGCCATTGTAGCTGAGCACCTCACAATTTTAATGTATTTATTTCTACAGTACCTAGGTAAAGTTAAGAAGTGCTATTGTCCTCATTTCACCAATAGGAATCTTGGGCACAGAATGGAAAAGTTACTTGCCTAAGATCACCTAGGGAATGTCTACACAGCAACTGTATTTCAAAATAACTAGTGTTATTTTGGAATAACTTAGTCCGCATCTACACAGCAGGCAGTTATTTTGAAATAATGTCAAAATACTGTCAAGCTGGAGGACTTCCTACTCCAACTCCTGTAACCCTCGTTATATGAGGAATAAGAGAAGTCCGCGGAAGAGTGGTCTCTTTTGAAATAAGTGCTGTGTAGATGCTCGCGATTTTGAAATAAACTATTTTGAAATAAGATTTGCAATTGACATAGCTCAAATTGAGTAGCTTATTTTGAGTTTAGCCCTGCTGTGTAGACACACCCATAGGTAATTTGTAGAGAAGCAGGGACCAGATTTCCCAGCTAGGATCCTACCCACTATGCCTGGATCTTAGATGAGATAGACCACTGGTCTGAATCTGCCTGTGAATTCTTGCATTCCTAGTGCATTTAACCCTATTGTTGACACAGCCATAGTGGTTACTCTTTCTCCTGGACTGGTGTGTCAAGTTTGCTACTGTATCTCATGGCTACATGCCCATATACTGAGAGGTCCTGAGGACATGCAACTCCCATGGCCTCCAGGCTTTACATTTGACTTGATGTGTTTAATGAATGGAGGCAAACAATTGTACAGCTTTCACAGTGTGTAGTATTGATTTGTTAAGCTAAAATAAACACAGCCAGAACGTGAAAACCAATTCAGACAGCCCATTGCTGCCTGTATTGCCCTTTGGCGTGGTTTCAAAGCAAACACTGAAATCACGGCCAGAATCTTGTTTCACGAGTTGTCCTGTCACATACTGAAAGAGCGAGACAAGAACGAATAGAAATATATGACCAACATGGATGCTTGGAATCCGAGGCCAGATTTACCACTACAATATCACCACTGCCATGAGACACTGGTATAAAGCCACTCATTGCAATGAAATGATCAGCTACAGAAGTCCGGTCAATTCAAATACCTTTGAAAGCAGATTTTAAAATACGGTAAGACATCAATAATTTCCTGGAGAGAACAACTCCTGCCCTGTCCCACTTTCAGGTTTGTAACTCATAGAAAACCACAAGCTGATGGTTATGGATGCCGCCCTGTTCTTTTAACAGTCCTTCAGTAACGGCAAAGGGATTGTATAAAGAGTAATCAAAAACAGACCTTTTTGTTCTTTTTAAGCAATGAACATGCTTCCAGAAGCACGAATAATCTTCCACAATGGAGGCTTGGGTTAGAGCTCTGTCTGCACTGAAACACAGGGAAAGGTAAATGAAAGCTGCCCCATTGAGATGTCTTTCATGTGAAGCGGCTGCCTTGGATAATACTGAGAATCTTTGGACCAAATTCAGCAAAGGGATGAAGAAGACCACTAAAGACATAAGAACATAAGAACGTCCATTCTGGGTCACACCAAAGGTCCATCTAGCTCAGTATCCTGTCTGCTGACAGTGGCCAATAACAGATGCCCCAGAGGGAGGGAACAACAGATAATCCTCACATGATCCCTTTCCAGTCACCCATTTCCAGACAAACAAAGGCTAGGGGCACCATTCCTACCCATCATGGCTAATAGCCATTGATGGACCTAACCTCCATGAATCTATCTAGCTCTTTCTGGAACCCTGTTAAAATCCTAGCATTCAGCACATCCTCTGGCAAGGAGTTCCACAGATTGATTGTGCACTGCAAGAAGAAAAACTTCCTTTTGTTTGTTTGTTTTAAAACTGCTGCCTATTAATTTTATTTGGTGACCCCTACTTCTTATATTGTGGGATTAAGTAAGTAATTTTTCCTTATTCACTCTTTCCACACCAGTCATGATTTTACAGATCTCTATCATAACCCCCCTTAGTCTCCACTTTTCTAAGTTGAAAAGTCCAAGTCTTTTTAATCTCTCTTCATATGGGACCTGTTCCAAACTCCTAATAATTTTTGTTGCCCTTTTCTGAACCTTTTCCAATGCCAATATATCTTTTTTTTAGTTGAGGCGATCACATCTGTATGCAGTATTCAAGATGTGTGTGTACCACCGTTTTATATAGAGGCAATAAGATATTTTCTGTCTGATTCTCTATCCCTTTTTAATGACATAAGAGGCAGCACAGAGCTGTCTCTTCATTTAACTGCCTCCTACAGGCTCGTGACTTATGTGATGCTCATAAAGTCAGTCAGTCGTATCAGTGCCTAGAATTGTATTCAGAATGATGAAACTCCCTCATTAATCCCTCCTCTGAGCTTTGCAGAGAGTCCTGAGCTAGGCCTGTCTTGTCTTGTACATGCTGCATCAGGATCAGAACCTGAGGAAAAAGTTAAAATGCATGTCAGGTCCATAGGAGCACAAACGCTGCTGAAAACCAATGGGGCTTATGCTCCCGACTCCCTTAGGTAGTTATGACAGTCTCCTCTTCTGTGTGTTGAGCACATTGTGAGCACCTAATAAATGCAGAGCTGTTAATGTCAAGCTCTCTGGAAGGGCTCAGGAGTGTGACCTCAGGGAGGACTGCCAAGAAACACTGCAAGATTTCACTAACCAAGTATCAAGAGTAAACTCCTCAGGCACTAAAACAGCCTTTGCATGGAGTCACAGACAGTCCCCCTTGAGAGCTCTGGTCTGTCTTGCCACAATGATCCCTTATAATGAGAATCATTGCAATATTATAGTTCTCCCAATCCTAAAGTCACTTAGGGCATGTCCACACTATGGGAAAGATCGATACTGCCATGGTCAATCTTCTAAGGTTTGATTAAATGGGTCTAGTGAAGATGCGCTAAATCAAACTCAGAGGGTGCCCTCATCGGCAGCAGTACTTCTGCTCCTTACGAAGAGTAAGGGGAGCTGATGGGAGCATTTGCTTCCACCAACCTCCTGCTGTCTGGATGGTGATTTAAGATACATCAACTCTAGCTATGCAATTAACGTAGCTGGAGTTGCATATTTTAGGCTGACCTTCTCCTGCAGTGTAGACCTGGCCTTATTGTGTTTTAGATCTTACACTCAAGGCAACACTTGTAGCCAATCCTATAAACGCTCAATATGCATTTATTAACCAAGAAAGAACAATGAAAGTTATTTACAAGTTTAAAGCAAATACAGGCAGTCCCCGGGTTACGTACAAGATAGGGACTGTAGGTTTGTTCTTAAGTTGAATTTGTATGTAAGTTAGAACTGGTACATATTGTAGGGGAAACTCTAGCCAAACATTTCTCCAGAGCTCAGTTTTATTCTCCCACACCTCACTTTCCTCAGTCCTTTATTCTCAAGCTGAGGTGTCTGCTGAGAAAAGCCGCTCCGCGTCTCCCTGGTCTGCTGGGGGGGCGCTAGCTTCGCGTCTCCCTGGTCTGCTGGGGGGAAGCAGCTAGTGCAGGGTTGCCTCACCCCGTTTGTAAATAGGGATCCGATGTAAGTCGGATCCATGTAACCCGGGGACTGCCTGTAATGAAAACGCAGATGAGTTACAGTCTTAGATTCCACAAAAAGCAAGCTCTATTTGTCCTGGAGGCCAAGCACTGGGAAAGTTTCTGCTCATGCTTAGTAATCCTTGTCTCTCACAGTTCAAACAACATAAAGATATAGTTTCTTCTTTTCAGGGATCTGTATTCCCTTCCCCCAGAATTCACGCTGATGGGACAAGTCTCCATGTGGTGGCGATGGGTGCAATGGGCACTGTCTACTGTCAGAAGACAGGATACTGGGCTAGATGGACCTTTGGTCTGACCCAATATGGCCGATCTTAGGATATGTTATGATAGCACCCACACACTGTCCTAGATGTGTCCTGGCCATTGGCAGGGGGTGGTCCCAGCTCCAAGATGCTCACAGTATATGGACAGACAAAGGTAAGGAGAAGGGAACTAACAGATGTATTCTATTGCCACCCCCATCTCAATTCCCTGGGAGCATCATAGCAGAAGTGGGTCTGAGATAGGGAGAGGTGGGAGCCTCTCAGATGAACTCAGGAAGTCGATTGGTGGCACCGAGGGGGCTGACAGGGGCAACGTGGAAGTCAACAAAGGGGCCTAAGTGGGGAGGGGCAGAGTTATACAGAGCTTCAAGGAGGGTGAGCAGCCGGTTACGTGTGACGTCGTGGCAGATGGGGAGGCAGTCAGGGAACTAGACTAGGGTGGTGATGTGATCAGCTCAATGGGCCAGGAAGATGACTTTCGCAACTGTGGATGGAGTGCAAGGTCGGGTTATTTGGGAGGGCAGAGCATAGGGCAGTGTTGTAGTCATAGCAGGGTATAAAGGCCTGGCCAAATGCTTTGGCTGTGGGAAAGACCAATACTGATGGTTTCCCCTGATGGCAGTCTCAGCCGAAAGAACAAGGGCTATGTCTAGACTGCAGGCTTCTTTTGAAAGAGGCTCTTTCGAAAGCATCTTTCGAAAGAGCCTCTTTCGAAAGATCGCGTCTAGACTGCAGGCGGATCTTTCGAAAGAGAAATCCGCTTTTTCGAAAGAGAGCACCCAGCGAGTCTGGATGCTCTCTTTCGAAGACGGCCTCTTTACATTGAAGAACGCCTTCTTTCGAAAGAGGAACTTTCGAAAGAAGGCGTTCTTCCTCGTGAAATGAGGTTTACCGCCATCGAAAGAAAAGCCGCGTTCTTTCGAAATAATTTCGAAAGAACGCGGCTTGAGTCTGGACGCAGGGGAAGTTTTTTCGGGAAAAGGCTACTTTTCCCAAAAAAAACCCTGAGTCTGGACACAGCCAAGGTGTGAATGGTATATGGAGAAATTAAAAGCCGCAGGAGGGTATGTCTACACTGCCACCCTAGTTCATACTAGGGTGGCTAATGTGGGCATTGGAACTTGCAAATGAAGCCCGGGATTTAAATATCCCGGGCTTTATTTACATGTTCCCGGGCACCATCATTTTTAAATGCCCCGTATTTTGAACTACCTGTCCGCGGCTACATGTGGCATGGACTAGGTAGTTTGAATTAAAGCTCCTAATTCGAACTACTGATACTCCTCATTGCAGGAGGAGTAACGGTAGTTCGAATTAGGAGCTTTAATTCGAACTACCTACTCCGTGTCGTGTGTAGCCGCGGGCAGATAGTTTGAACTACGGGGCATTTAAAAATAGCGGCGCCTGGGAACATGCAAGTAAAGCCCAGGATATTTAAATCCCGGGCTTCATTTGCAAGTTCGAATGCCTACATTAGCCACCCTAGTTCGAACTAGGGTGGCAGTGTAGACATACCCAAAAGGGATCCTGGCCAACCAGGACGGTAGCATAGGGGAACGGGTAGGATTCCTTTAAATCGTTTCTGGCCCTTTAGTGACACCCACTGTGTTCTATGTTTCAGAAGCCATCAGAAATCAGCCATGTCAACCGTTATGGTTAATGGCTTCTATTGAAGTTGTGCAAGCTTCAAAAACTTCCTTCACTAGGCCATTCATGTTGTGTATAGCTAGCTAACATGGGTATGTGGGCCATCACTCACTATGGGATGCCTTCATATTGTGTTTACACCAAGAGCAAAGGGCATACCAAGAGCGATAGCCAATTGTATTATTGACCATCGACCCCCAACCTTGATCTAGGAGGCCCTATATATGTGGGTAAAATAATAATGGAAGTTATTGAAGCTAGCACAGCAACTACAAGAACCAAAACAAGCATTAAGTGCTAAGGCCTAGCAACTGTATTTATGTGCTTATGAGATGCGCTTGGTGTAAGGTTAAAAATAGCAATCTGTATCTTGTAATAGTTCAGCAATGTATCTTGCAACAAATAGGGAAACCGGAGATGAACAGATGGTAGCATTTTAGGAGCTTTTTTGTAATAAGGGCTAAATGCATTTTATGTATGGAAACTCTTAGGAAATGGATGGATGCGAGTGATTGGATTAACTTCTGGAAATGTAATTATGATGAACTGGAACACCCCATCTGGACAACAGGAACTCTGAAGTTGACTTTCTGAAATAACAAATATGAGTAGGAGGCTGAGACATTACTTGATCAGATATAACCTTGGATGTACCAGGCTGGAATGGAAAAAGGTACATGAAAGAGTGTCATATCCATCCCTAGCTAAGACACCAGGATGACAACACTGAACAACAGGGCACTAAGCCTGGCATAGCACCTTCCTTTAGTAGCAGCCTCCACTTACTTTTTCTTTCATCGTTGTCTCTAATGGTCTCTATGAGGATGTACAATGTAAGGCTGTAAATATGGGTAATATAGGAAACCACTTTAGTGTATGTACCTAATTCTTACACTTGCATATATTTGTAACCCTTCTGCCAGGTAGCGCTAGCAGCCGCCTGGTCCGGGTTCAATATCCAGGGGTCCCTTTTCATCCATCCCACACAGAACTGGCTCAAGCCCCCACCAAGTAACCTGGAAAATTCACACACACCCCTGGGCGCTTCTGAGAGGCAATGCTTCCCTTCTTGCCAGCACAGAGTCTGAGCATAGATAAGAAACTTTTAATGAAAGAGGGAGAGAAGCAATGTGGCATTAACTTGGGAAAACAGCTCCAATGGAGTTCATAACCAAACCTCGAGTAAACCTCCCAGCTCAAGTAGTTGGGCAATGTCCTTTGCCTCTCAGACCCACAAGTCCAGCAATGTAAGCGTCCCATTCACATTCCCAACCCTTCTCTGCACCCCTCTCACAGTTGCTGCCCTTGGTCAGGGTAGACCAGAGCTCAGAGGTGATTTGCAGAGCTCACCTCCCATTCTGGGGGGGAGAGGGGAAGGGTGGTAGGAGGCGTCTTGCCCACTCCACTGGTCCCTCACCAGCTACCTGCTTGCTGCTCTCTGGCACCACTTTGCTGGCCACCTGCCACAGCCCTTGCCAGCTTCCTGCCGGCCGCTTGCTTCTGCTAGCCACTCCCACCGGCTGCCTACTAGCCACTTGCTCCTGCCAGTCATCTGCCTGCTGCCACTGGCCTTGTGATGGGTTTGGATCTGGGCCAAACCTAGTGATTTCAGCTCTCTGTGATTCCAGCTGCTCGGTGATTTCAGCTCTTGACCCACAGCACAGGCCAGCAGAAAATAAAGAAACTCCTTATGGAGTCTGTTTTAGTTCTATCATTAGAAAGGGTGAGGGGAGTAAGAGGTTGAACCAATCTTACAGCTCATGCCTGCAAGGCATGTAGCCTGTTGGTTTAGAGCTCTTCTCTTCCCCCCAATTCTCTTCATTGAGTCTGGAAAGGAAAGCCTTGTTCATCCAAGATTCTTTACAATGACCAGGGCTCGACGATCACGGCGAAAACCACTCGCCGATCCTGCACTGTGCATGCGCAAGACCCGCATGCACAAACCGCCGGTGAACGAGGCAACCGGCAGAAATCTGCTCACCACAGGCGAGTAGATAAGTGGATTTGTCGAGCCCTGACAATGACAGTGTCTCTCCTGAATGCACTGGTGGCCATATTTTACAATTCCTACATTTAAGGTTAACATGGTTTGTGAGCCCACAACAGCCATATTAATTACAATAGGCAAAACACCATTCAAACAATTGATTATCAGGCCTATAGCACTGTTTGAACTGTGTTTACATAACCACACCCCGGATTTCTTTCCTATTCTAGCATGAACTGTATTTCCATAACAACAGTTGAATACCTTACAGGGCTAAACAACTGAGTGAGCATAACCATACCTAGGATTCCTTTCCCCTTCCAGCCAGCTGTGTTGGAAGCAGTGATTCAGACCCAGCTTGCATATTCATTTTTCTATTTTTTCAATTATATTCGTCCGCGTTAACTAAAACTTGAAGTTTTTTTGTTGTTTCACCAATTTCATCTTCTGAATCGACTCTAAGCAGCCATCTAATTAAAGAACCTGTCTTTTGGACAAATGCTATTTTGCACTTGCAAAATTCATCAGGCTGCAGTATGGTGGGCATGGAATCTTCCTCTGTTACTTCCTGACCTGTCTCCATCTTGTGCCAGAGGACTTCCCGGCCATCTCATGAGCATGAATCATGATGAACTCAAAGAAGATTTTCAGCTCCGGCCATATTCCTCTTAGAGTAAAGCCAGCCTGGGATGGGAGGCTGACTAAGAGGATACAGGTTCTATTCCCAGCTCCCTCACGCTGTAAAATAGGAGTAATGCTCTTCACTCACCTTTTCAAAACACCCTGAGATCTATAGGTGAGGATCAAAGTGTTTGAGATATTAATAATTTATTATTATTATTATTATTATCATAGAATGGGATTCTTTCATGAAATACAGTAATATAAGCATCAAGGTCTGGCTCTTCCCATCCTTGCCTAACAGATTCTGTTTGACATCCATCCATTTGAGAGACGTTGGAAATGCACCAGTTCAGGAGAAACGACTCCAGATTGCAAGCTAGCCACATGTCTGCAGAGGGGAATGCATTACCAGCAGCAGAAATTCATATTCCATACCCACGACAGACCGGATGTCTCAGCTGAGAAAGCAAACGACTTAATAACAATTTGGAGGAACAGATATAGCAGCAAACAGAGCCTCGATAGCAGCAGACTATGGCCAAGAAAGATCTGCTTATTAGTAGCTCCAGTGGGTTCCCCAATAGTTTGGAACAAAGAGAAATTAAAAAAACCCTACGAAATATAATCGGAAGAGTGATTACACAGTGACACTTGAATGAGGAATTGGTTAGCAAGAGATCTGCATCAGAGGAACAAGTCTAGCCCCTCTCCCCCGCTGTTACTTAGCATTTGGAGTGCATTAGGGTAGTCCTACCAGGTGGGAGGCACTCTCTGTAAATGTATTACACGGCTGTGACCTTCAAATGGTGCTCAGTTTGATAATTATTACCACAGTGCCAAGAAGCTCCAGCTGAGATCTGAACCCTGTTGTGATAGCCACTCTCTAGACACGTCAGGCAAATACCAGTGTGTTTTGAACTCGAGTTAGCAGCTTCAATTAAATCCTTTAGGAGAAACTGGAGTCGAACTTGACCTGAAATTAAAAAAAGCTGATTTGTCTTCTTGCACTGCTATTTTAACCCACAGTAACTAAGCTAAGAACACATTTCCCCCCGCCTGCCATGTAGATACACCCTTAGTGAGAGGCGTCATGGGCCCAGCCCCAACACCGGGCCTTTTTTATATTGGACTCCCAAAAATTAGCTTTGTTATACTCTGTGTCTTTTCCTAGCTCAAGACCTGGGTCTGTGCATCCTTCCATCTATCCGTAGCCTAAATCTGTCATTTAAGGCTTAGTTGCAAATTAGGGTGAAAGTTCAGGTCAGTTCCGTATAGATCTGAAAAAATTAGCCCATGTCTAGCATGCATCTCCTGCCTCCAACAGATGCAGGGAGAACCTAGCAGGATCTTCACTAGGGCCAGATTGGTAGTTGGTGTAGACTGTCATAGCTCCTGTTGAAGTCAGTGGCATTAGGCCAATTTGCACCAGCTGAGGACTTGGCCCAATGTGATGCTATTGTTGCACATTAGCAAGTCATTGGTCTTTTGCTGCTGTTAGAAACTGCCCCAGCAGATTGCGACCTGGACGTGGTGGAGCAGGTTGTGTGGTCCCAGGATCCTGGAAGCGACATCATTGGGAGTCCAGCAATGGCACAGGGTCGTCCAAAGCAGCAAGGTTGAAGGTGAGGTGCCAGATGAACATCAATCTGGTTCCCTTTCCGCACAACTCCTCCAGAGAGCAGGTGGACAAAGGCATAATTTCCGTCACCAACTCCCTTGGGCTGGTCATATTCTTCAAATGCCAGAAAATTGGCTCTTGAAGCAAATCATGTTCTTACAACTGAGCCAAAGTCAATGAACCATGGGGGAAGGACAAAAAGACCCCTTCGAAGACACCTTCAAAACCAACATGAAGAAACACAACTTTGCCTAAACTTACAAGGAGCCCAAGCCCTTGATGGCCTGACTGAGAAAGACCTTGTGGCAAGGATCCCAGCATTTTAAGACCCAGCAAAGACAACATGAAGATGAAGAGAACAACAAAGAAGATGAAGAGAAGTTAGCGAGAATAGTGCAGGTGCTAAATGAGGAAGGGAAGCGGTATGGACTGACTATGAATATCGATAAAACAAAGACAATGATATTTAGAGATAAGGAAATAAGAAGGAAGATCAGTGTAGATGGGATCAAATTAGAGAACGTAGAGAAGTTCACATATTTGGGAAGCTAGATGTTCACATATTTGGGGACCTAGGCTGTAAGAAGGAAATAGTGACTAGAATAGCAAAAGCAAGAGCGAGTTTGAAGACGATGGATAAGATCCGGAAAAGTAAAGTGATTAGCTTAGGAATGAAGCTGAGTGTCTTGAAAATGTGTGTATTTAGCAGCATGTTGTATGGATGTGAGACATGGGTGATAACAAAAGATTCGAAGAGAAGGATAATGGCGTTTGAGAGGAGTTGCTATAGAAAGATCCTGAGAATAGGATGGATGCAGAAGGTCAACAACAAAGAATTATATAGGAAGATACAGCCAAAAGAGAACCTACTGCAGAAGGTTATACCACGGAAGTTACAGCTATTTGGGCATATCTGCAGAATGAACTATGAGCGAAAAGTTAAAACGTTGGTATTCGACATAATGGATGGTCCAAATAGGAGAGGCCGACCCCACAGAGAATAGGTAGTTGATATAGTAGATTGGTGTGGAGCTAGTCTACAGAAATTAAGCCACTCTGCCCTGGACAGGGAAAGATGGAAGGAAATAGTGAGGGAGGCATCGGACACCAATGGGCATTGAGCCCATGGTTGTTGATGATGATGAAAGACAAGAGGAAATGAAGAAACAGTGAATGGAGGAAAACATGTGCTGCAACCCAGTGCAACAATCCAGGTCTGCCCCTTGTTCCAGGAAACATCTGCCCAAATTGTGATAAGGTCCATGGATCCCGGATTGTTCTTATTAGCCACCTGCAGCTCCATCAGCGAGAGCTGGCTATCCTTTCATGGAAGACAATCATCCTCCAACTCAGAGGGATTGCTGACTAACTATTAGAAGACTGTTACTGAGAAAGTTTCTCTACTCTAATTGCTTGTTATTAAAACCCGCTGTTTTGTCTATTAATCCTCATTAGCTTGGAGAGCTGCAAGCCTTCTGGCTCAGAGTGCCCATGGTTGCTGTAAATCTTTCAATGCATTTTGTCTAACATCTGTGGAAAGATGCTGACCTTGAACACCAGATTGGCTTCTGTCTGGGTTTGCCTTACACTTATTAGCTTATCTCTACAATAGTAGCAGTAGTCTTGCTGTTTTCTGATTTTTTTCCTCCCAAAACTGCTGTGTGAAAGAGACCTTCTACTAATCACCACTTGGAATCTTTGAAAGGGCACATGGAAGCCATTAGTGATATTATGTGATTTCACCAGCTCAGATCAGACGCGGTAGCCACATCTTGCTCGTGGGACAGCAGCAGACATAAACAATTAGGCTACGTCTAGACTGGCATGATTTTCTGCAAATGCTTTTAATGGAAAAGTTTTTCCGTTAAAAGCATTTGCGGAAAAGAGCGTCTAGATTGGCACGGACGTTTTTGCGCAAAAGTACTTTTTGCGGAAAAGCGTCCATGCCAATCTAGATGCGGTTTTGCGCAAGAAAGCCCCGATTGCCATTTTCGCCATCGGGGCTTTTTTGCACAAAACGGTTCTCAGTTGTCTACACTGGCCCTCTTGCGCAAAAACATTTGCACAAGAGGTCTTTTTCCCGAACGGGAGAGTCATTGTATTTGCGCAAGAACACTGATGATCATACATGAGATCATCAGTGTTCTTGCGCAAATTCAAGTGAGCAGTGTAGACAGCTGGCAAGTTTTTCTGCAAAAGCAGCTGCTTTTGAGGAAAAACTTGCCAGTCTAGATGCAGCCCTAATGTTTAGCACAAATATCCTTCCCAGATGTAATAGTAATATGTTTACTTGGAGCATATTGATCATCCACTAGATGGCTGTTTGTTGCATAGTGTTCCACACAACCTGTCTTCCCTGGTGAACAGTGGAGACAAAACTGGAACACAAACATTGGGGAAGCCTGTTTTTGTGCAGCTGTTTTCTTTAGTAAATTCCTCCTGTTTAAAGAGATCTGAAAAAGCAGCAAGGAGTCCTGTGGCACCTTATAGACTAACAGAAGTGTTGGAGCATAAGTTTTTGTGGGCAAAGACCCACTTTGTCAGAGAAGTGATCTGAGATTCCCGTATACCATGACACATTGGTAAAGAAAGGTGCAATGCTACGGAGTCAACTAACTGCCTCTCTCTCGAAGGGTATGTCTACACTACCCTCCTAATTTGAACTAGGAGGGTAATGTAGGCATACCGCACTTGCAAATGAAGCCCGGGATTTGAATTTCCCGGGCTTCATTTGCATAAACCGGACACCGCCATTTTTAAATCCCGGCTAGTTCGAACCCCGTGCCGCTGTACTCCTCATGGAATGTAGATTTGTTTATTCCATGAGGAATAACGGGACTGCCGACAAAGGGCTTTGATGTCGACAGGGGGAACGTCCAGACTAGCGGCGAGCCGACAAACAGCTGATCAGCTGTTTGTCGGCTCAGCGCGGCAGCCATGTAAATGTAAATGAAGCCGCGATCATTTAAATCGCGGCTTCATTTACCTTTGCCTACAACCCTAATCTACATGCCTCTGCCGACAGAGGCATGTAGTGTAGACACAGCCTAGATGTAAATAGACAGGACAGACAAAGGGAGAGAGGAGAAACAGATTCAGAGACAAAAATCGCACAGCTGAGGGAGAAATAGGACCTAGCTTGTTGATCCCCCAGTCTTGTGGCCCTTCCACTAATCCACACTGTCCCCCTGAAACCATCGAGGGGGCAAGGTCTCCTAATGAGAAGTTTGAAGGCTAGATTGGTAGATTTTTAGCTAGTCAAAAACAGATGTCTTCCCAATGCCTTACAAGAGATAGTAGAACAATTATCTCCTTGCACTGAGTCATCTGCTCTCAGTCTCCAGCTACCGTGGTCATTGATTTATTCCTATTTTATAGGAGTCTGTGATTTAGTAGAGACTATAATTGCAGGCAACCTCTGGGGAGCTTTTAGGCGTTAATCCCTCCCCCCAGCATTGTTTCATTTCAAATTACATAATTCTTAACTGATATTATCAGGAGGCCACAGGGGAATTGCCAAAATCAGGTTACCACAGAAAATATTCATGTAGCGGAAGGCAATTCACAGAACAATTAACCCCACCATTTAGAGTCTGCACATTAAAACTGACATGCTTGCATCCACGCTGTGCTCTTCACAGTAGCTCTGCTATTTGTAACAATCCAAAGCTTAGAAATGGGCCCTGAGGTGAGACGGAAGTCTAGTGGTTCAGAAACAAATATATGTGAGGATTCACCTCCATTCTAGGTGTCTAAATCCCTTTGGTTTTAGTCTACTCTTCCCCTACTCCCGATTCGCTGTGGGCACAATTCACAGCATCTCTGTCAAACCAGGAGAGAGAGTGTGTGTGTGTGTGTGATTGTGTGTGTGTGTGGTTGTGGGTGGGTGTGTGGGTGGGTGTGGAGGTGTATGTTCGGTTGTGTGATTGAGTGTGTGTGTGTGTGGTTGTGTGTGTGGTTGTGGGGTTTGGGGGTGGTTGTGGTTGTGTGTGTCTGGTTGTGTGTGTGTGATTGAGTGTGTGTGTGTGTGGTTGTGGTTGTGGTTGTGTGTGTGTGGTCGAGTCCATCGCCAAGGAATTAGGGCCACAATGTGGCCACTTCAGGCCCACTTCTCCAGCCTATGGATTAGCCATTCAGCAAAGGCATCCCTCTCAGGCTTTCGGCTCTCTAGTCTGTCACTTCATGGGTGAAGACGTGTCTCTTTTCCTTCCTCTTTTTTCCATGCAGAACAGTTCCCTGCAGGGGGGCCGACAGAATTACTGGACCCCTGAGCAAGGTGTGTGTGTGGGGGGGAGGAGGGGTGTCTCTGCGCTCCCAAAAAGGGCGGGGTCTCAGATAGAAGGGGCGGGGTTGGGGGCAGTCGGTGGCTGAGAGTCCGTGGCCCTTTTGAAATGCTGGGCCCCAGGACAGTTGCCCCTTTTGCCCTCCCCATTGGCAGGTCTGGCTCCTTGTCTTCACTGTGTCTTGCTCAGCAAAGGACTCTGCCTATGCCGGCCTGCTGATTTTCCTTTCAGAAGGCTAACTGCCCACACTTCACCGCTACCACCCAGCACTTCCCATGCAAGCCTCGTTTACTCTAAGCACCACGCACCCAGAAAACATATCAAAACAATAGAAGAACCTATACGCGAATTCATTTACCAGACATCCCCCCTGTCCCAGCTGTTCTCAACATGGGTTCTGGCAGCTGAGTCCTTTTGTGCCCCCCTAAAGGGGTGTCTTTTGAGGTCCCAAGTTCATAACGGCCTCGCCTCTCAGCTCAGAACTAGCCCGCCCACACATGAAATGTTTAGTCCTTCCTTTATGCCATCCAGGAGTCTTTGATAGGAGCACTATTTAGAGAGGGCAAGGAAGGGGAAAAGGTGCCCTCCGACCGTACTTTTATGAACAAGGGTGGTGCTGCTGTGGAACTTACAGGAGCGACAGCCATCTCAAGATTTGCCTTAGCTCCCCCTCTCCGCGATGGCCACTTATACCTGAGCACCCAGCACCCACCATTCTCGGACTGCCCAGCACCCACCACTGCTGTGACAATCTCCCCTTCTTTGGGAAACTGGTCCAGGCTTGCACAGCCCAGGGAGAGCTCAGCTGATGCTGGAGGTGGCCGTCTCGGAGGGTGTCTCTGCTGAGTTTGTGTGGGGGCAGGGAGCCTGTCTGTGCTGGTGCCTTCGGCTGCAGCTTTTATTGTACTGAACAAGTGCTAAGGGTTCTGAGTGCTCAGATTAAAGAAACAGCGTGCTGACACACTCACTCAGACACGCACAGAGTCTCCCCTATTCTGTCTCTGTCTCCAACTCCGTCTCCATCTCCGTCTGTCTTCACACACACACACACACACACACACACATTCTCCCACCTCCCCTCACAATACACACTTGCCCTCTCACATACACAGTCCCCCTCACACACTCCTTCAATACATACTTCTTCCCTCTCTATCGCTCTTTCTCTCTCTCTCCCTCTCTCTCCCTCAGGCTATTTCTACACTGACTTTTTTTTCAGAAAATGATATGCAAATTGCGAACTGCAATTTGCGTACCTTTTTCTGCTTGTTTTTCCAGAAGAGGCTTTTCTGACATTTGGCCCGACTACATAAAATGAGGAATACAGGGATGCTGAAAGAATGCTCCCACTTTTTTGGAAACTGTTCCAAAAAAGCGGACATGTTCCCTGGTTGCGGCAGTCTAGACATAGCCTCACACACACAGTATCCTATCTCCCCACCCCCAAACACACTTACTTTCTCACATACACAGTCCCCCTCACACACTCCTTCAGCACACACTCCCAGGGGGCATCTACAGAGCACAGTTATTTCGAAATAACTGATGTTATTTCGATATAACAATGCAAGCATCTACACAGCAATTCCAGTATTTCAAAACGAATTTGAAATAAATTCAAAATAATAGATGGCCTATTCCAACTTCTGTAAACCTCATTCCATGAGGAATAACACCTATTCTGAAATAGCTATTTTTAAATAGCATTAGTGTGGACACTCCACTGCTGCTATTTTGACATAGCTCCTCCCCAGGTTCATTCAAAGTAATTACTCTCTAGGGGTATGTCTACACTACAGCACTAATTTGAACTAACTTAATTCGAATAAGTTAATTCGAACTAAGCTAATTCGAACTAGTGCATCTAGACCTAAAACCTAGTTTGAATTAGCATTTTGCTAATTGGAACTAGCATGTCCACATTGAGTGGACCCTGAACCGAGGTTAAGGATGGCCGGAAGCAGTGCCGGCAGGGCATCAGATTAGGACTTAGAGCATGGAGCTTCTGTCTCAGGCTAGCCGAGGGCTGTGCTTAAAGGGACCCGACCCCCACCCCGGACAGACAGTTCTCAGGGGTTCCCCGCTCGCTTGTCTAACTCGATGAGGGACAGCAAAGCAGTCCTGGCTTGGAGTGCCCTGAATGCCCACACTTGGCACATCACAGCACTTGGCCATCAGCCCGGCTGCACTTGCCACAGGCTGCCATCTGGGGAGGAGGTCAATCGGGGGGCTGCAGGAGAGCTTCCGCCCCGAGGAGCCCGCAGAGCCACCCCAGTCCTCCCCATCGGGGGCTCGTACCCCATTCCTCCTTCACCTCCTTCCACTTACCCTTCCTTAACCCCCCTTCCTGATGTACAAAATAAAGGACACGTATGTTCAAAAATAGAAACTCTCTTTATTGAACAAAACTCGGGGAGAATGGGAAAAGGAGATTGGAGAGGGGAAGAGAGAGGGTGGGAGAGGGGAGGGCAACTACAATGATCAGGGGTTTGGAAAAGTCACATATGAAGAGAGGCTAAAGAGACTGGGACTTTTCAGCTTAGAAAAGAGGAGACTGAGGGGAGATATGATAGAGGTCTATAAAAGCAGGAGTGGTGTGGAGAGGGTGCATAAAGAAAAGTTCTTCATTAGTTCCCATAATAGAAGAACTAGAGGACACCAAATGAAATGAATGGGTAGCAGGCTTCAAACTAATAACAGAAAGTTCTTCTTCACTAAGCAAATAGTCAACCTGTGGAACTCCTTGCTGCAGGAGGCTGTGAAGGCTAGAACTAGAACAGAGTTTAAAGAGAAGTTAGATAAATTCATGGAGGCTGGGTCCATGGAGTGGTATTAGCCAGGGGGTAGAAATGGTGTCCCTGGCCTCTGTTTGTGGAAGGCTGGAGATGGATGGCACGAGACAAATGCCTTGGTCATTGTCTTCAGTCCATCCCCTCCGGGGTAGCTGGTGTTGGCCACTGTCGGCAGACAGGCTACTGGGCTAGATGGACCTTTGGTCTGACCCAGTACGGCTGTTCTAAGCTCAGGGCTCAGGGTCGGGGGTCTGACTGGACTACCTTGATTTTCATGCAAACCTGCTCCTGGGTGGCCAGGCTTGCAGCTCTCCTGCCCTAGACGGCCACTTTCCTGTGCCTAGTGCGGAGGTTATGGATGAGGTCCATGATCTCTACACTAGACCAGGCGGGCGCCCGCCTCTTGCGGCCCCGGGCAGGCTCCTGGGAACTGCCAGACTGGTCCCGGGAAGAGGGGGAGGGCTGGGGGGCATCGGGTGGCTGGCTCGTGCTGTGCCAGGTGCGGGTCTGCTGGCTGGGTGCTGGCAGGCTTGCACCTGGCATGGGCACCGTAGCCAGACCGTGCCCCTTTAAGGGCTCCGGGGCCGGGAGGGGGGCAGAAGAGTTTCCCTGGTGGTGCCCAGAGTGGCCACCAGGGAAAGCTGGGGAGGGCTAGCCTCCCACTAGTTCGAATTAAGTGGTCACACAGCCCTTAGTTCGAACTAGCTAGTTCGAACTAGGCGTTAGTCCTCGTAGAATGAGGTTTACCTAGTTCGAATTAAGTGCACCGCTAGTTCGAATTAAGTTCGAACTAGCGGTTTGCCTGTGTAGCGCCTATCAAAGTTAATTCAAATTAACGTCTGTTAGTTCGAATTAGCTTTGTAGTGTAGACATACCCTAGTACTTCTTGGGGCTCTATATCGAGGTAGCATGTCCACGTTAGGGGAGCCTGCCTTGGACTAATTTTGAGACTTCCCTGTAGCGTGGATGTGCTATTTCAAAATAATTTATTTCAGAGTATTTCTTCTAGACTAGCTTATTTCGAAATAAGTGTGCAGTGTAGATGTACCCCCTCCTCCCCGCTCACTCACACACATGTATTGTTGTTGTTATTATTTCTTGGTACTTCCTGTTGAAATGCACCACGCACTCATATTTTCTGTAATTTTACCCTTTCAAAGCTCATTAAAGATTACAGTCCCGCTATTTGACGCTTTTGACTCGTCTGTTAATTTCATAATTTTATTTTTCAATTCTGCTTAAATTTAATTCATTGGACAGTGAGTTCTAAAATGCCTAACCTGATATGATTAGCATAATTACCATTATTACTTTTATTACCATATTGTGGTTTGTCATTCATTAAAGTGGTACAATCAAATAATAGTACCCTTCTAGAATGTAAATTTAGATTGCAATCACTTTAACAGTGCCAGTTCAAAAAAAAAAAACAAAAAAAAAAAAACCCAAAACCCCACTTAACTTTTGACTCTGTACAGAGGAAGGTCACTTATTTTCAAATTGTATTTTTAATTATATCTGTAAAATAACTTAAAAGTCATACAAAAATAAATGCGGTTCCAGGGTGGATAATAATAAAAATGATGGAGCCATGCGTCATGCAGTTGATTGTGATCAGTAAATGTAAATGCTAAAATAATTGGAAAAATAAATTCTTGTTCTTAATAAAATAGAAATAAAACCACCTTAATCACGTACGTTAAAATTAAGTAAATACATTTTGAGTAAATACATTTTCACAATATGGCATGAAAACCAATTGACTAAAATAGAGTAGATAATGGCAGTAGCAGAGCATGTCTGTTAAGAAAGTGCAGGGGACAAGACGCCTCCAGGGGAAAGCAGGACGGGGCGACACCTCACCATGAGGAAGAGCTGACCCGAGGACTGACGGAAGGGGATTTTTCCCAAGCCTGCCTGATTCTTTTGGCTGGGGGTACGTAAGGAAGTACAGGACTTCTGTAATTCATGTCCCGAGTTCCAATTGACACAGACATAGGGAGGTCCGAAAGCCCTCCTGGTCCCCCTGCCAATGATAAGGGTACCCTTTGATAGGGTAGCGATAGACCTGGTAGGCCCCTTGGAACGGACCCAGGCTGGCAATCATAGAATCATAGACTAATAGGAATGGAAGGGACCTCAAGAGGTCATCGAGTCCAGCCCCCCACCCTCAAGGCAGGACCAAGCTCCGTCTACACCATCCCTGACAGATGTCTATCTAACCTGTTCTTAAATATCTCCAGAGAGGGAGATTCCACCACCTCCCTTGGCAATTTATTCCAATTTTTGACCACCCTGACAGTTAGGAATTTTTTCCTAATGGCCAATCTAAACCTCCCCTGCTGCACTTTAAGCCCATTACTCCTTGTCCTGTCCTCAGAAACCAAGAGGAACAAATTTTCTCCTTCCTCCTTGTGTCACCTTTTTAGATATTTGAAAACAGCTATCATGTCCCCCCTTAATCTTCTTTTTTCCAAACTAAACAAGCCCAGTTCATGAAGCCTGGCTTCATAGGTCATGTTCTCTAGGCCTTTAATCATTCTTGTCGCTCTTCTCTGTACCCTTTCCAATTTCTCCACATCTTTCTTGAAATGTGGCGCCCAGAACTGGACACAGTACTCCAGCTGAGGCCTAACTAGTGCAGAGTAGAGCGGCAGAATGACTTCACGAGTTTTGCTTACACCACACCTGTTGATACAACCTAGAATCATATTTGCTTTTTTTGCAACAGCATCACACTGTTGACTCATATTCAACTTGTGGTCCACTATGACCCCTAGATCCCTTTCCGCCATGCTCCTTCCTAGACAGTCGCTTCCCATCTTGTATGTATGGAACTGATTGTTCCTTCCTAAGTGGAGCACTTTGCATTTCTCTTTATTAAACTTCATCCTGTTTACCTCTGACCATTTCTCTAACTTGCTAAGGTCATTTTGAATTATGTCCCTATCCTCCAAAGAAGTTGCAACCCCACCCAGTTTGGTATCATCTGCAAACTTAATAAGCGTACTCTCTATCCCAATATCTACATCATTGATGAAGATATTGAACAGTACGGGTCCCAAAACAGACCCTTGCGGAACTCCACTTGTTATCCCTTTCCAGCAGGATTTAGCACCGTTAACAACAACTCTCTGACTACGGTTATCCAGCCAATTATGCACCCACCTTATCGTGGCCCTATCTAAGTTATATTTGCCTAGTTTATCAATAAGAATATCATGCGAGACCGTATCAAATGCCTTAGTAAAGTCTAGGTATATGACATCCACCGCTTCTCCCTTATCCACAAGGCTCGGTATCCTATCAAAGAAAGCTATCAGATTAGTTTGGCATGACTTGTTCTTCACAAACCCATGCTGGCCATTCCCTATCATTTGATTACCTTCCAAGTGTTTGCATATGATTTCCTTAATTACCTGCTCCATTATCTTCCCTGGGACAGACGTTAAACTGACCGGTCTGTAGTTTCCTGGGTTGTTCTTATTCCCCTTTTTATAGATGGGCACAATATTTGCCCTTTTCCAGTCTTCTGGAATCTCCCCTGTCTTCCATGATTTTTCAAAGATCATAGCTAAAGGCTCAGATACCTCCTCTATCAGCTCCTTGAGTATCCTGGGATGCATTTCATCAGGACCTGGTGACTTGCTGACATCTAACTTTCCTAAGTGATTTTTAACTTGTTCTTTGTGTATCCTATCTTCTAAACTTACCCTCTCTCTGCTTGTATTCACTACGTTAGGCACACCTCCAGACTTCTCAGTGAAGACCGAAACAAAGGAGTCATTGAGCATCTCCGCCATTTCCAAGTTTCCTGTTACTGCTTCTCCCTCCTCACTGAGCAGTGGGCCTACCCTGTCCTTGGTCTTCCTCTTGCTTCTAATGTATTTATAAAAGGTCTTCCTGTTTCCCTTTATGCCTGTAGCTAGTTTGATCTCATTTTGTGCCTTTGCCTTTTGTGCATAGAATACTAGGACTGGAAGGGACCTCAAGAGGTCATCCAGTCCGGTCCCCTGCCCTCATGGCAGGATCAAATACTGTCTACACCATCCCTGATAGACACTGATCTAACCTACTCTTAAATATCTCCACAGATGGAGATTCCACAACCTCTCTGGGCAATTTAATCCAGTGTTTGACCACCCTGACAGTTAGGAACTTTTCCCTAATGGCCAACCTAAACCTCCCTTGCTGCAGTTTAAGCCCATTGCTTCTTGTTCTATCCTCAGAGGCCAAGATGAACAAGTTTTCTCCCTCCTCCTTATGACACCCTTTTAGATATCTGAAAACTGCTATCATGTCCCCCCTCAATCTTCTCTTTTCTAAACTAAACAAACCAATTCTTTCAGCCTTCCTTCATAGGTCATGTTCTCTAGTCCTCTAATCATTTTTGTTGCTCTTCTCTGGACCCTCTCCAATTTTTCCACATCTTTCTTGAAATGCAGTGCCCAGAACTGGACACAATACTCCAACTGAGGCCTAACCAGCGCAGAGTAGAGCGGAAGGATGACTTCTAGTATCTTGCTCACAACATACCTGTTAATGCATCCCAGAATCATGTTTGCTTTCTTTGCAACAGCATCACACTGCTGACTCATATTCATCTTGTGGTCCACTATAACCCCTAGATCCCTTTCTGACGTACTCCTTCCTAGACAGTGCTTCCCATTCTGTATGCGTGAAACTGATTGTTCCTTCCTATCGGTATATATTGGTGCTAATAGACTATGCGACTTATTATCCCGAGGCAGTCCTCTTGAAAAACACCACGGCCCCGACACTAGAGGCTGAATTAGTGAAGATTTTCACGAGGGAAGGAATTCCTTGGGAAAAACTGACCGACCAAAGGATGAATGTGTCCTCCAAGTTAATGGCGGAGTTGTGTAAATTATTGCACATTAAGATCTTATGCGCCTTCGTATACCACCCGCAAACAGACAGGCTGATAGAACGATTTAACCGGACGCTTAAAAACTTGTTCCGCCAGTTTACCAGGGAGGAACCCCAAGATTGGGATAAGTTATTGCCAGCTCTATTATTTGCAGTGCAGGAGGTACCCTAGTCGTCAACAGGGTTCTCCCCCTTCCAGTTCCTGTATGGGCAGCAATCAAGAGGTATCCTGGATTTAATCAGGGAGGCTTGGGAAGAACAAAAGTCAAGGGTACAAGGGACAGTGCCTTACATCTTACGGTTGAGTGAGGGGCTACACCGGCTTGGGGATTTTGCTAGGGCCAATTTGCTGTAGGCTCAGGATAAACAAGCCTTTTATTATAACCAAGAGGCCAAATTATCACACCAATAGGCCCCCAATGATGATGCGGGTGTATGCCTGAGGGGAACCTATGGCGTAAGAGTCCCAAACAGTTCTTTGAGGTTCCTAACATTTACATTAGTCACATTACTAGAAAAATTACCTACCACCCTCCAGCAGCATATAAACAATTGCATTTTTAATACAATAGACCCCAAAGGTATTAAATCTAATTAAATATGGTTTTAACTCAGAAACATTAATCTTAGTCCCTTGAAGTTGCTGAAGGACATTGTCAATCTATTTCAAGGAGTTATTATGACTGCAGCTCTCAGTTTAGTTTAATAGTATGAGAAGACCACAGGACCTGATGAGGCCATATCTGGAGTATTGTGT
The DNA here is from genome assembly GCF_049634645.1 of Pelodiscus sinensis. Lineage (NCBI taxonomy): Eukaryota > Metazoa > Chordata > Testudines > Trionychidae > Pelodiscus > Pelodiscus sinensis. The sequence goes on along the minus strand of NC_134712.1, from coordinate 250,644,669 downwards.
CCAGTTTTGGGTCCCCCACTACAGAAAGGATGTGGATGCATTGGAGAGAGTCCACAGAGGACAACAGAAATGATTAGGGGGCTGGACGGCATGATTTATGAGGTGAAGCTGAGGGATTTGGGCTTATTTAGTCTGCAGAAGAGAAGAGTAAGGGGGGATTTGATGGTAGCAAGGGGGGACTTGATGACCTTCTGAGGTCTTTTCCAGCTCTATGATTCTATGTAGCCTTCAACTACCTGAAGGGGTAGAGGATGGAGAGAGGCTGTTCTCAGTGATGGCAGATGACGGAACAAGGAGCAATGGTCTCAAGTTGCAGTGAGGAAAATCTAGGATGGAGATTAGAAAAAAATATTTCACCAGGTGGGTCATGAAGCACTGGCGTGCGTTACCTAGGGACGTGGTGGAATCTCCATCCCTAGAGATGTTTAAATCCAGGCTTGACAAAGCCCTGGCTGGGATGATTTTGTTGGGGTTGGTCCTGCTTTGAGCAGGAGTTTGGATTAGATGACCTCCTGAGGTTTCTTCCAGCCCTATGATTCTATGACTCTATGACCTATGCAAAAGCAGATCCAGGGACTACCAGCATGAGTAACGCTCACATTTTAGGAGCCTTCGTCACAGATTACACCCCCTTTGTGCTGAGGTTTGTAGGGGTCTATGGTTGTCCTTCCCTAACAGTCTCATTGGGAGGTCATGGCCCCTCACTAGTCTGTATTTAGAAAGGTAAAGATCAGTGGGAAATTAGCAGTTTCAGGGCTCTGGACCTCTGGACTGGGCAGAGCAGTAAGCAGTCTGAGAGCTCTGACCTTTTGAGCAGGTCAAATCAATAAGCAGTCTATCACCTGGCCTCCTGGCTCAAGCAGACAGCAGACAGATGCAGGACTCTTAGCTTAAGGTGGGTACGTGGCCTCCCCAGGAGACAGAGAGACCCATGCCCAGACTAATCCATCAGATTCCAGCCTGTCACCAAACAGTGGTAGATGGTTCTGCCACTGAATTAGCACAGATCCCACCAATACCAGCTGTCCAGAATTCTGGCAATACAACCAGACTACCCTTGGGATATTTCCTAGTACCCTTGGAGTGCATGTCTGTTTTCTGAGATTCCTCCATCTGCCTGGGGTACATGGTCAATGGCACACCCAGTAGCTCCCCCAGGTACTGGTCATACAGCAGTCTCGGTATCTCCTCTAGGTCCAGGATGCTGTGGAGGTCTATCTTAGTCACAGAACTCAGCAACAGACTAGAGATATCGGCTTTCTTCTCTGGTTCTTGCACACCTCAGCTGCAGGGTCCATCTTTTAAATTTCCTCTTCCTCCCCTTTGGCTCTGGTAGGGAGTAGGGCTTTTCTTGCTCTCTCCACCTGGGTGTGGAGAGCAGTTCCTCCCCATGAATCTGAGAGAGAGGTCACCCGACCTCACTACGGAGTTCTACAAACCCAGATCAAGAGATGGTCCCTGCCCCAAAGTGCTCACAATCGCAGCTATGGTTATAGTGGGGCTCAGTCCTGTGTGTGTATGGGGGGAGGGAATACATGTGGTAGAATGTTGCTAGGTTGTTGGGGGTATGATGATGTGGGACATTATTATATGACTTGGAGATTAATGGAATGGAAAAGGAACATTAAGGTTTGCATAAAGGAAAAGAGCTACATTGTCTCAAATTACAATATTTTCCCTGGTCTACACTAGGGAGTAATTTCAAAATAACCTCCTCCCCCTTATTTCAAAATAAGCAGAAAAGCATCCACCCTACCAAACCAGTTATTTAAAAATAACAGGCTGGTTATTTCAAAATTTCCTTGGGGAATAACACTTATTTCGAAATAGCACTAGTGGAGATGCTCCGTGACTGCTGTTTTGAAATAATTACTCCCCAGTGCTTCCTGGGGCTCTAAGTTGAGGTAGCACGTCCATAATAACAGAGCCTGCCTTGGACTAATTTTGAGGCTCCCCTGTAGGGGGGACACACTCTTTCGATTATGTTATTTCAGGAGTTATTATTTCAAATTTAGTTATTTTGAAATAATTTCCTAGTGTAGACATGTCCTTTGTAGCTTTGTTGATTCTATGTATGCTGGAGTAAAGTGATTTTTACATAGGCACAGGTTCATGAAAAAGAGTGGAGACAAAATTCAAAAGGAATCAGGATGATCTTAAAAAAATCACAACAGGAATTATTTAAATAATTAAAGTGTTGTCAAGGCTGTTCACCACTCTGGCATGACAAATGCAGATGTAGGAGCCCTGCAAGAGCACTCCAAAACCTTGCCTCTACAGGCTCTGGTACAAAATTTCCTCCCAAAATCCTAATACCCAGATTTTGGGGGAATCCACTGCCACCATCAAGTGTTTTTGAATCCACAAACAGGGACACTTGAAACCAACCCCAGGGATACCCCAAGCTCTTTTCCCCCAAAAGAGCTTGAAATAAGAAAAGAGAAAAACAAGCTGCAGTCTGTGGTAACTGACCTCTCAATCAGGCATGCAGATACACACAGACAGGCATTCCAGGACACAAAAATCAACCAATACTGTTAATTAGAAAAAAGAAACAAACTTTTATTATCAAAACAAAACTACAGTTGCAAGCATAGTAAAGTGGCTAGATGGAAAGAGCCACCAATTGACGGGGCTTGACAAACAATGTAATCTACTCGCCCATGGCGAGTACACCCTGGAAGAACCGGCGCAAAGCAATCTGCGCATGTGCAGAGCGCAGAACCGCATGGCTACCGCGCGGCTGGCGAGCGGGGCTCTCTGCCACTCGGCGAGCCCTGCCAATTGATATAGATACTCAGGGAAACCTGCTCGGCTAAAACTTAGTTACAAAGACCCCCCCACCCCAATTAACAGCTCAGACATTATTTCCAAATCCCCAAACAAGGAAAACAACAAATCCTGATGGACTAGCTAAACTTTTCCCTACTTACACCTTATAAGAAGTCCATTCTTGGAGACAGAAATGTCTTCATCTCCCTCATTACTTGTAAGAAACTGCTCTCCATCCCAAACACAGAAGAGAGAGAAAAAAACCCTCTTTTCCAGTTTGAAATTCCTATCTGCATTGTTATTGGCTGACCGCCCAATATCTGGCTAGGTACAGGAGACATTAGTTAACCCCTTAGTCACGGGTGCTGGTCAGCTCTCCTGGTTATGACAAGTGTATTAAACTATGTAAGTTACATCACCAAGTTTATACAGGGCAGTTCTCTGTCTCCTTCTAACAGCTGGCCCATAAAGTTGTTATGAGTCTTTGAGTTAACAGAGTCGTCAACTTAGTCAAGACGTACAGACTCATGCTTTCAGATCCAGAGTTCTATTCCAAATGCTTACCTATCCAGAGGTCTTGCATGACATAAAACACTATTAAGTAAACCCTAACTGAAAATAGATCTAACTATGCTAAATATATTCCACCCGCAAAGCTGTGCAATGAGGTTATTACAGTTTCTGTCCACATAATCCACGTTGTTTATATCAGTACCTTTAAAAAAAAAACAACCCGCACACAAATCATAGGCTTGACAGAGAGAAGCTGGAATGTGCATGGCATTTTCATTCAGAAGGTAGTCTAATGACTCCAGGCTGGAAAAACAATGCTCACAGTGAAATATAACTGAGGATATGCTGCCAAACCAAGCATCACATGCAGTGTGTATTGTACAGGCATATGAAATACAAACGACTTGCTGATAAATCTCTCTCTCTCTACAATAGTACTCTGGTTTAACGCTGAAGGAACCCTGCTCTCAGAGTATATAAATGGATGTAGCTCCACCTCGCTCAGCCTTTCCCAATGTAGCTGTCCCACTGTGGATAAATGCAAGAGGCTGAACTCAGCTCTGCTACTTTTCAGGTAACACCTGGACTAAGCAGTGATTCTGATGCCTTGTCCATTTTATATCCAGTGTGCTGGCGTCACAGAGCAAGACTGAAAGTCCACTGCATTAGATGATCCTGTAGCTCTGTAGATGGAGCCCTTTGTAGAAGATGTGGGTCAAATCACTGTTCCATATCCATATCAGGAGTCCCCTTGCCCCTGAGTGCTCTCACTGCGTACTAAAGGGCTCCTCCTCAGGCATTTTTTTTGCAAGAAATGGTTCAGAGGCCTAATTCTAGGAGAAGGTTTACAGATGTGAATCCCCAAAGGAAACAGGCACTTAAATCTGCTGAAGGGGCGGGGCTTAGGACCTCTCTCTCTCTGCAGTATCTCCCATTGGCTTGCTGAGGCAGCTCATCACCTGCCCTTCAAGTGAGGAAGCCATATCAGCACTGTACCCCCTGGGCCAGGGGTGGGCAATAATTTTTTTCTGGGGGCCACTTTGGAAACTTGTGAAGTGTCCCCAGGCCACACAGGAAGGGGCGGGGCATCGAGCAGAAGGGGGGGCAAGATATTTCTGGGTTGCCCACCCCCAGACAATGATTGGTCTGGGGGTGAGGGAGTGCCTTTGCCCCCACTCCATGATTCCCCAAGGTGCCCATGTCCCTGGCATGGGAGGAGACTTCCCTTGCTCCCCTGCCCCAGGCCAATTAGGGCCTGGGGGTGGGGGAGCGTGCGAAGCCTCCTCCGATCTCCTCCCCCACCGCGAGCAGTGTGTGGTGCTTCAAAGCACCATGTGCTCCTGGCAGGGCGGGAGGAGGCTTTGTGTGCTTTCCTGGCCCCTGTGAAAGTAGAAAGAATAATACTGTAAGAGAGAGATGAATTATGCTGTAATAATTGAATAAGTTGAAGGAATACTGTTTGTCTCTGAACAGGAAGAAGAAAAGTATGTTAATGTTGTTTGTAGGTATGCAGATCAGAGTGCTAGCCAGAGTTAATGGGAAAAGGAACATTCTTATTGATAAACTAGGCAAATATAACTTAGGGCCACGATAAGGTGGGTGCATAATTGGCTGGATAACCGTAGTCAGAGAGTTGTTGTTAACGGTGCTAAATCCTGCTGGAAAGGGATAACAAGTGGAGTTCCGCAAGGGTCTGTTTTGGGACCCATACTGTTCAATATCTTCATCAATGATGTAGATATTGGGATAGAGAGTACGCTTATTAAGTTTGCAGATGATACCAAACTGGGTGGGGTTGCAACTTCTTTGGAGGATAGGGACATAATTCAAAATGACCTTAGCAAGTTAGAGAAATGGACAGAGGTAAACAGGATGAGGTTTAATAAAGAGAAATGCAAAGTGCTCCACTTAGGAAGGAACAATCAGTTCCATACATACAAGATGGGAAGTGACTGTCTAGGAAGGAGCACGGCGGAAAGGGATCTAGGGGTCATAGTGGACCACAAGTTGAATATGAGTCAACAGTGTGATGCTGTTGCAAAAAAAGCAAATATGATTCTAGGTTGTATCAACAGGTGTGTTGTAAGCAAAACTCGTGAAGTCATTCTGCCGCTCTACTCTGCACTAGTTAGGCCTCAGCTGGAGTACTGTGTCCAGTTCTGGGCGCCACATTTCAAGAAAGATGTGGAGAAATTGGAAAGGGTACAGAGAAGAGCGACAAGAATGATTAAAGGTCTAGAGAACATGACCTATGAAGCCAGGCTTCATGAACTGGGCTTGTTTAGTTTGGAAAAAAGAAGATTAAGGGGGCACATGATAGCGGTTTTCAAATATCTAAAAAGGTGTCACAAGGAAGAAGGAGAAAATTTGTTCCTTTTGGTTTCTGAGGACAGGACAAGGAGTAATGGGCTTAAAGTGCAGCAGGGGAGGTTTAGATTGGACATTAGGAAAAAATTCCTAACTGTCAGGGTGGTCAAATATTGGAATAAATTGCCAAGGGAGGTGGTGGAATCTCCCTCTCTGGAAATATTTAAGAACAGGTTAGATAGACATCTGTCAGGGATGGTGTAGACGGAGCTTGGTCCTGCCTTGAGGGTGGGGGGCTGGACTCGATGACCTCTCAAGGTCCCTTCCAGTCCTATGATTCTATGATTCTAGGTGTTAGGGAGAAAGCAAATGAGATAACCAAGGAGATATGGACAGGAGATTGCTGTGTGCTTGATGTGGAAATGAAGATACTTGATTAGCCTCACACTAATTATGTGAAGTTTTGCCCCTCTTTTAATCCTGTTAATTTCGGCTTTCTTTTGACTGTATAAATCAAGGGGTTTGAACCTTGTATGGCACTCACATTTTCTGGGTGCATTTAGCAGAGCAGCTTTGCTAATAAACAGAGCGGTCTGACAAATCTGTGAGTCCTGTCTGACTTTGACACCCCAGACCTCAAATCCACCCTCTTGGTGGGCCGAATCCAGCCCGCAGAGGCCCTTTTGCCCACCCCTGCCTTCGGCTCTCCAGATCTATCAGGCAAAGTCGGCAAAGACTACCAGGCACTGTCCACACACAGGCCCTGCTCTCAACGAGCCAGCAATAGGCACACTTCAACTCCCAAGCCCTCCGGGCATCACCCAGGAGTGTTCAGCACCCAGATGTGCTGCCCTCAAAGAAGAAATGTCCCAATTCCACCTCAGTTCGCCCTTCTGCATCACACACTGCGCTTAGATACGTGTATAGTGAAAACAAGCTAAAGTTTATAGAAGCAAGAGAAGAGATTTAAATGGCAGCAATTGGAAGTACTGGAAACAACAAAAGGTTGCAAGTCAAATGCCATCAGAACAGGCATTCTAGAATCTAGCCGTATTTAACGAGATCCGTCTTTGTCTCATAGAACAAAGCTCACCTCAAAGTTCTTCCAGCATTCCAGCCGGATCTTCCCTTCATGAGACAAGTTACACTGCCAGCCTGTCTGCTTGGTGAACCTCTCCACCCTCAGATGTGCCTCTGCAATCTACTCTCTTTCCTCCTAAACAGGGTCCTCACCTGCTGTTTATTTCTTCCTGTACGTTTCCTCACTTGAAGAGTTCACAATCTCCTGATGAGCATTTGGCTCAGTACACCAAGGGGCAGACATTAGGACGCAGCCAATGCCCCAGCACACACGACTAGACAGAGAGATAAGTGTTCGTTACCCCTAGTTAGAAAGGGATCTGTCAAAGACATGTTATACCTGCCTTAAGAACATCATTTTCAGTACAGACACATAACTCCTTAAATCAGGGCTACTCAACTTTGGATGCCCCGGGGGCCACAGTGACACTCACTGCACATGCCAAGGGCTGCAACTTAAGTGTGGGTGCATATACAGGCAAATATATATGCAAATAAATGCAAATAGCTTCTTTCACACCGACAGGCATGAATACAAAGATTAAGCCTTAAGCCATGGTGCCAGACCCAAATGTGGCCAGTGTGAACCAGTCAGCACCTCTCGGTGCTCTGCCCACAAGGCTAAGCAGCCAGCACTTCCCACAATGCCCTGGTACTCCCGGCACCTTCTCCCTGGGGGCTAAAAACACTGACACCCTGTACCCGCCTGTCCGCTTGCATCTTTCAGGGCTCACCCCGCCTGGGAGATGCATTGCCATTGTGGAGCATGTTCCCAGTGGAGGCCATGTGCAAAGGATCCCATCCATAGGCCACGTAAACCCAAACCGCGCCGTGGACCGCGTGTTGAGTAGCTCTGCCTTAAGTATTATCTGCACATCTATATGGTGTCTATTGAGCTATTGGCTCTTGGTAGAGACCTCACATGCTACCTTTTAGTGAATTATTATACATACACATAGTCTAGGGGATCCCATAAAACTCTGAGAATCCCTGGGCCCTCTGCCAGCTGGCAGCAAGGCACACCTGGGTCACACCTATCTCTCTCCCTGCATTGTATAGGGGGGCGTCTAAGCAAATTCTATGAGGTGGTATGGCACCAAACTGCAAGTGCTCTAATGCTCAGCCAAAGTCCATTTGTAGGTCTACCACCTAATCATTCTGTGCCTTACTTTTCAAGGCTATAAAATGGGTCTATTACGGCTACCTTATTTCAATGTGGGGAGTGGATGGAGTTGGGAGAATAGACACAGTTCAGAATGCAGTGTGCTCCCCTCATGTGGCAAGAGGAGCCCTTAAGAGAGATCCAGACATGTCTTTCTTGCCTAGTGTCACACAGGAACTCTGCTGCAGAGGTGTTAGCCACAGAACCACTCTTCCTTTCAAAGCACAGCACCTGCTATCACAGAATATTAGAAGAGGAAGGGACCTTGAGAGGTCATCAAGTCCAATCCCCTGCCCTCATGGCAGGACCAAGTACCATCCCTAGTGGATTTACCCCAGCTCCCTAAATGGCCCCTCAAGGAGTGAACTCATAAGCCTGGGTTTAGCAGGTCAATACTCAAATCACTGAGCTATCCCTCCCCTTAAAGATAGAACCACAGAACAATGAAGATACCAGGAGGGGAAAGACCCAAGCTTTTACTCAAATGTGACTAAAGCCCAAATGAGACAGGACAGCCTAGTGTTAGTTTTCTGCCTTCCACCCACGTTTAACAATTAACCACGCATTATATGTTCCTATCTCGCTGCAGGCTGGCACTGCCCACATGGAGCTGGGCACCCTGCAGACACATATTCAGGCCAAATAAGACCCAGTCTGGCACTGGGCATGTTCAGCTTGCCAGACTCACTCTGTGTAATCCAAAGAAAAGCAGGACCGCATGCTAATGAGAGCTGGGGTTGCTGAAATGGGATTCTCTTCCGTTTATTACCAGCCCAGAGGCTTAGTGGAGGCGCGGAGGACTTTGCAGCGGCCCTTTAATTAATCTGTGAGCACATAAAAAGAATTGATGAGGGATCAGCAGGCCTGGGTGGGGGTTCTGGAGCCAATGCAGCAGCGTGAGTTGTGAATATGAGATTCTCTTAAGGGCGCAGCAGGAGGGGCTGAATGGCCCTGGGTTTTGGATTTGCCTTTGACACCACCAAACCAGGGAAATTACCTAGAAGATCCTGGCTGGAAGCTCGGGGGGGGGGAGCTTCTGAAGTGTATGGCCTGGAAGCAGATGAGCCAGGGCAAAGAAGTGAAGGGAGAGACTTTGAGTTGGCAACAAGGGGCGGTGGGAGTTGACGACTGGGTGGAAGAGAGTGAAGGGAATAAAGTGTTGAGTGGCAGGCAGCCAAGGGTGGATTACAGGCCACTGAAGCAATTGGGACGAGAGGGGTGGGGACGTACTGAGAACAGGGAGGTGGTTGTCCAAAAGAAGGAACGCAGAGACTGCGGGGCCCGGTGAGGGAGCTGTGGCTAGGGCAAGGAGCAGCCATTTTGGGGAAGATGAGCACTGATCCCAGGTTCAAGCGCAAACAGGGAGGCGGGGTGATGAGGAGGAGGGCAGCTGATTACAAACCAAGGCCGTAACACCCAGACCACTCCCGGCTCCTTTACTGCTGGGAGGGGCTTGAGTCAGAAAACTCAGATCCGGAGCCAAACGGGAGTTCACAAGTGTTGCTTGGAACCAGAAGAGAGGTCAGCTTCCAGGGCTGAATCAGATTGGACCTTTTCCAAGGTGCTAGTGAGGATGGGGGCAGGAGGTGGGCCCATAGCTGCTTTCTCCTGGGGTGGGCACTCAATGTCAAAGCGCTGCCTTACTTTTCCAGTGTCCTTCCCAAAAGTCTCCAGTCAGAATGCCCTTCAGAAAAGGGTAGGGCTTGGCTTACTGGTCTAGACTGGGGCTTGTATTGGCTAGAAGTGTGACTGGAGAGCAATGTGAGGCCATCCCGGACTGGCAACAGAGGCTGATGGTGCGGTATATACAGTACTCCCAGGTGCTGCTGGTCTAGGAACAAGGCCATTGTGTGAGGTTTATATATACATACAGGCTACGTCTACACTGGCATGATTTTCCGGAAATGCTTTTAACGGAAAAGTTTTCCATTAAAAGCATTTTCGGAAAAGCACGTCTAGATTGGCAGGATGCTTTTCCGCAAAAGCACTTCTTGCAGAAAAGCGTCCGTGGCCAATCTAGATGCCGTTTTCCGCAAAAAAGCCCCGATCGCCATTTTCGCAGTCGGGGCTTTTTTGCCGAAAACACTACTGTGCTGTCTACACTGGCCCTTTTGCACAAAAGTCTTTCGGAAAAAGACTTTTGCCCGAACGGGAGCAGCATAGTATTTCCGGAAAAGCACTGATGATTTTACAGGAGATCGTCAGTGCTTTTCCGGAAATTCAAGCGGCCAGTGTAGACAGCTGGCAAATTTTTCTGCAAAATCATCTGATTTTGCGGAAAAACTTGCCGGCCTAGACACAGCCATAGAGGGCCAAATCCTGATAGGTGCACTACTGATAAAGCTCTAGAATCATAAGATGGGAAGGGACCTTGAGTAGACATCTAGCCCAATCCCTCACATTCAAGGCGGGGCTATGTATTATCTAGATCAGGGGTGGGCAAAGGGCATTCTGCGGGCTGGATCTGGCCTGCCAAGCCTGTGGATCTGGTCCACAGCCACCCTGCCACTCCCTGGCCCCAGGCCAATCAAGGTGTGAAGGCAGAGGAGTGTGCAAAGTCCTCTCACCCCCCGCAAGAGCGTGCGGTGGCTAGAGAAACATGCTGGCTGCCATGTGCCTTTAGTCTGTGTATGTGTAGGGGGAGCTTTGTCGACTTCCTGCCCCCAGGCCAATCAGGACCTAGGGGCAGGGAGCGTGCGAAGTCTCTCGCGTCCTGTGCCCGCCCTGCCAGGGACATGCAGTGGCTACAGAGACATGCCGTCTGTTTTAAAACAGCTGGCATGTCTCGCTAGATGCCACACGCTCTTGTGGGAGCAAGGAGACTCCATGCTCTCCCCTGCCCACAGGCTCTGATTGGTCTGGGGGTAGAGGGAGCATGCAAGGTCTCCTCCCACTGGGTGCCTAGAGGGAACTACCAGCTGTTTTAAAACAGTTAGTGTTTCTCTCTAGGGAGCGGGGGAGGGAAGGGAAAGACTTCTCACACTCCCCCATCCCAAGCCAATTAGGGTGTGGGGGAAAAGCACAAGAAGTCTCATGGCCCCGCCCCTTTCTGCATGAGGCCCTGCCCCTTCTGGGGTGGCCCCTTCTTTTAAAAATGATTGCCCACCCCTGATCGCGACCATCCCTGACAGGGGTTTGTTTATAGACATAGTCACAGGTATAGCATAATTAACAGCAATACTAAGTCTCTCCCCCCCACTTCCTTGTCCTGCTCATGCACTTCACCTCTGTCCCGGGTGATCACATATGCAGCGCAGAGTAGCCCAGGAGACATGCCCATTCTGCCCTGCCGCTGCTTTGATGAGACAACTGACCAGAGTGATGTCGAGGGTCTTGCCCACCGCACTGTGTTCCAAGTCTCATTTCCTATAGGCTGCCTTCAGCTGGCAACTGCGACAACACCAGAGCCAGACTCCCTCTCCCGGGCCATGTTGAGCTGGGTGCTGGGTGATTTCAAGGTGTCTAAAGCCCCACTGAGAATGGGTGCTGAATAAACACAACAAGTTATTAATCATCCTTATGGGTATGAAGGACAGCACAATGTCGAAGCAAAAGCCTCACTCAGTTTACGCGGCTAAACAGTTTTATTGGCCAATAAAAGCAAAGTGAGCCAAACGTGGTCCTAGCAAAGCCAGGCCCAGTAAGGCTGGCTAATACAATCAATTCTAGTATTTTATACCTTTAACCAAACAAGTCTGACGTCAGGGCAAGAAATCAAAGCGAACTTCAAAGAAGAATTATTATCAGCAGAGAAAGAAACAGGTTTAGAGGGAGTTTCGAGCTTCAGCTCAAAATAGTTTAACAACACATTCCAACAGTGCATCCTTCTGGCCTCTCCCCACCTCGGTGAAGGCCAGTTCACTCTCACTAGCATACGTGCAGACACAAGAAACTGAAATGGCTTTTGTTATACAGAATGGCTTCTAGCTAAATATGAAATGGTTTCTACAACAACAACAAAACCCAGAGCCAACTCCTGCACCAGAAACGTATCAGAGGATGACAAGTGTAGGCCCCTGCGTATTGGTTTAGAAAGTAGCACCATGGACAGTGACAATCTTCTGGCTTCAATGGCCTGGAGGTCCTGGTAACCCCATTGTCCTTTTTAGCCTGCAGATTCAGATAAGAGAGTAACACGGCCTTGCGTGTGAGATTGGAGGGCTGCCTTGTACTTATCTGACCCTTTATCGGAGGGTTGCAGGGATCTTTCACAGCACTGATGGGCAGGGAGCTGCAAACAGGGCGGCAGCTCATGCTCATGGCTATTTCTGGCCTCCATGAAGGATCGAGCCCCAAGAAGCTTTCCCGGTGTTGCTGAAGGAGGCAGCGTGGTAGAACAAAAGTACCCAGCAGTCCCAGTCTCCAGCTTGCACCGCTAGATTATTCTCTCCCTCCCCCACCATCCCATTGCTCCAAATACACAACTGGGGTCAGGAAACAGGGTTTTAAGAGCAGGCCTATAATTGGTGTAATTCAGCACCGTTCCATTGAAGGCCCTTCCCAAGGTGACAGCAGGAAGCAGTGGTAGGGCTGGGAAGCAAACCCAAGGAGTCATGCCAGGAGTTGGCTGAGATGTTTCAAAATCCCAATTAAAATGTGCACCAAAAATGCAAAAAAAAAAAGGGGGGGGGCGTGAGATGTTTTCTCCCATGTTTTAATCAGCTTTTGTCATGCCTCCTGGTCCCTAGCTCTAACCATGAGATTATGATGCTCCTTTAACTCTCACAAGTCAGGAATGGGTTCATCTTCAATTTCTAATCAGAAGGCCCCACTTTGCTCATCAGTCCTGACAAACAGATGGAGGGGAGGGTAGTGTCCCTGCTTGTGTTTTGTATGAGACATCCTCCGTCTCTCCACACATACACAGATCGCCCTGTCCGTGACATCAGGGTTTTATCTCCAGCCCGATGGTTCTTTATCTTCTTAACACAACCAAGATCTTTCAAGAGCCCAGGTTAAGCAGAGCTACTTCTGCTAATGGAAACTGCGTTCATTTCTGTGATGATTAACATGAACATCCGTGGGTTACTTAAGATAATGCAGTTCTGCCAGCTGATTTAAGTTTCCTTTGTACGGGGGAGTCTAAAGTTTTTTGGGGGCGGGGTAGGGGGCTCCATTAGTTTAATGTGTAAAATTTAAAGCAAAGTCCAAGTAAATCTTTATGAAAATGTACTGGTGTAAAAAGGTTTTGACCCCCCAGAGAGCTGACAAAGACCGAAATGCAGTTTATCAGGGGATATTTATCTGGCTCCTATTACCATAGTATCTGATTGCTTCAGAACACCCTGTAAGGTAGGACAGTACGATTGCCTCTGTTATAAAGCTGGGAAACAGAGGCAGAAAGGAATTAAGTAACTTGCCCAAGGTCATACAGATCAAAGTAGCAGAACAAAAGGAAGAACTGTGGAATCCCACATCACAGGCCAACACCCCAATCACAGGGTCAATGCTTTCTGCCTATTCCTTCATTGATATTCCAAAGATGAGTGCTCTTGTCATGGGGCACAGCCTGGATTAGTACTTCCTCCTTTTGCCTCAAGAGGGAGCATTTTACACCTTCTTCCCCTTCACTAGGACATTGCCTTTGGGGAATGCTATATAAGCAGGTGAGGCTAGATGAGGTTGGTAGGCGTGCTTAGAGTTTGGACCCTATAACCCTCACAGGGATGGTATCCTTGCCCTTTTGCCTCCTATTTGCATGCACTTTTTAAAAAAACTATCAGTTAAAGAGATATTTAAGCAAATGCATATTAGTTATGCGAATGACAGGAATGGGGGAAAAGCTAACACGGGGCTCTGAGGTGCAGGCTGGAGTTCATTCTGAGAGGCAAAGTATTTGAATGCTTTTTATGAGAGTCCCACATTTGCATGCGTAGCCCAATGCAGGCGTGCAGGCTTATGGACAGAGCAGAGGGTGATACGACCATGCGGAACTGCCAGCTCTGTGTTTAATAACTAATCCCCAGCGCTATCGAGTGCTATGAAAGAGTCCAGATAAAAGATCTTTTTTTAGCAACCAGGTATGAGAATTTGTTTGAGGCACATGATTTACCGGCTCTGAGGAGCAATATAGTTCAACTTGGGTGGCTAAATATAGGCACCGAGGGCCACATTTTGAAGAGTCCCATGACCATGGATGACAGTATTTGAAAGCCTTGGTTTATAGATTTTAAGGCCTGAAAGAACCACTGTGATCATCTACCCTGACTACCCCACCCCCATTGTAAATCACAAGACAAATAATCTTCCCCTCTCACACACATACATTGACTCCTGGCTGAAACCCATTTTCAGAGCACAATGGCTTGTTTTTCCTGAGGTGCTGAATATCCTTTGCTCCCACTGACTTGTCCCTATTTTTTCAAGAACTACCTCTTCCTGGATAACTGAAAATTGAGACTCCTACCTCTTTTTCACCACTTAGAAAAAGGTTAGTCCTGCTGCACATCCATATCGAAGGCCCATAAATAAGTAGGTGTCTTTTCAGAGGGGTCAAGCCCCACTAGTTCTGTGAATTTTATTCCCCTAAAATGCATGCTGGTGTCTGACAATAGGACCCATTTTGAAAGTGCTCTCTTTAACCTCCGTGCCTCAGTTTCCCTTGCTACAAATCCCCTTGCCTCTTTCACAGTTGGGTCTCATTCTCCAGGCTGCCTCAAGAGCTGTGGGGGCTAGGATAGTTCAACTTAGCTGGGTCCTGTGCGGAGCAGCCTGAGTGGAACTTGGTGGGATGAGCCCACATTCCCGGAGGGAAGAATTTGGAGGCATGCACAGGGCTTGAATGCTAGCTGCAGCCCCTATGGAATTAATTCTCTGAATTCAGAGCCAGCTTAGTTTTACAATTATTGCCCACCAGGCAGTATATGAAACTGTGTGAAAATCATCTCTTTTTTCCCCCATTGCGTCACATCCTCTGAGTTTTGCCTTGCGGGAGCAGAGGAAGCGACGCCTGTTGATTGACTGTCCGGGGAGTAGAAGAGGAGCGGGTGAAAGAGAAATGCTGCTGTCCATCAAAGGAGCCAGCGCTTGGCATCCCTCGTAGCTCACCCCCTCAAGAGTGGAGCGATACTTCAGTAGCTCTTGGTACCCACATGGCGGGACATCAGCTTACTGGGTGGCAGCATCCTGTCTGCTCCCCTCCCCAGCTTTTCTGGATCCTGCACGTTGTCATGGCGAATCTGCAGGATAGTGACCACAGCCCGTGGAGCGTCCCGGTGACCCCATGGGGTGGGGAGGGAGAAAGGAGGCAGGTGGCTACTACATGGATGAGCATGGTCTAAAATACTTAAAGAGCAGGGACTGGCTGAGTCCGGGTCAGTGCAGCTCCCTCGAGCCAAAGAGGGACTCCAGCAAATCCCCCCCAAACCCAAGGGACCCCTGAACAACCTGCTTCTTTCACATAGGGCAAAGCTCAGTCCTCTAGCGTGGGAGGAAACTCCACGACAGGCAGCCGCACGGACTGTCCTGGCACCAAGCCCCCATCTGGGACAAGAGACAGGATCTCCGAGTTCAGGCCCAACAACAGCAGTGGTTTCCTGTGGATGCAGTGATCATGGCCGCTTCTTAACCCTTATGCTTTTTTTCTCAGGCTATGTCTACACTGAGGGTGTTTTGAGGAAGAGGAAATGCAAATGGAGCGCTCATTTGCATATATCGCACTCTCATTTGCATATTTTCTTCCAATCCTTTTCGCAGAAGAAGTTTTTGTGATAAAAATCCCTGTGTAGATGGGGCCGTTTATTGGGAAAAAACCCTTTTGTGCAAGCGCCCTTATTCCTCAAAAAAATTGGCTTACAGGCTCTTGTGCAAAAGGGATTTTTGCCAACAAATGGCCCCATCTATGCAGGGCTTTTTATCGCAAAAACTTCTTCTGCAAAAAGGATCAGAAGAAGATATGCAAATGAGCGCACAAGATATGCAAATGAGCGCTCCATTTGCATTTCCTCTTCCACAAAACACCTGCAGTGTAGACATAGCCTCAGAGCTGATCTGTTCCCTGAGATTACCAAGACCAGGATTTGTAAGTTCCACCAGGGCAGATCCTATGCAGGTGAAAAGCAGCATTGATTTCAAGGGCACTTCATCCATTTCCTCCAGCGGAGATCTGGCCCGGGGTGTGTGTCCTTCCCATTGCAACTCCTCAGTCGCATCCTGGAGAACAATCACGTATGGTATTTCTGGGGCCAGCGATTGTCCTGCTAAGCCTCGTGCTGTTTGCTGGGTTCTCGTGCATAACACAAGCTCTGTTGAGTGGGAAATGTGATTTGATACAAGCAGCAGGCGGGAACTCACGTAAACATCCATCCATTATTATTGCATGGGGCTTTTTCCTTTCTAGTCCCATTATCTATTTAATCCCCTAGGCAAGGCTTTTCTCACTGATATTTCACAGTGATTCCTTTGGCTGGCCCGTAGGTGATTTGTTATCCATGTCAGAGCAGCAGCTCCTGGGAGAGCTTGGTATGAGTGTAATTATGGGCTGAACACCAATTTCCAAATAGCAGCGCCAGCAAAGAATTGGCAGGGAGTACACTACTAGAAAGCTGCAGTCACCTTCAGACGACGTTGTGTGTCATTGTTCACTGCTCACGGACTTATTTTGATGGCAGGCAAACAGCTCTGCAGCTGGCTCATGACGACACATGAAATGGCGGGGCACATTGCACATATGCCAATGATTAGATAGCTCCTGGAAAGAGCTGAGGGCAGATTTCCCCCTTGTTTATACCACTGTTAATCAGGAGCAACTCCATTGAAGGCGATCTCCATTGTAGACGGAGCTTGATCCTGCCTTGAGGGCGGGGGGCTGGACTCGATGACCTCTCGAGGTCCCTTCCAGTCCTATTATTCTATGATTCTATGATTCTATGATCTAGTTCCACGGGTGCAGAACCATTGTAGTGGAGAATCTGGCCTCTTGATTTAAAAATGAAGAGCATGTCTATACAGCAGGCTGAAAGTCGAATTAAGCTATGCAACTTCAGTTATGTCAATTGCATAGCTGAAGTTGAAAGGGCTTGATTTGGCTTTTGGTGCTGTCTACACAGCAGGAAGTCGAAGGAAGAGCACTCTTCCCTCGAATTCCCTTACTCCTTGTGAAATGAGGGATACAAGCGTTGGAGTAAGAAGTCGTCCAGCTCAACCTTATTTCAAAATAACGGCTTGCTGTGTAGACGCACATGCTGGAATTTCACGCTGTGGGTAGCATAGAAGTTGAGTGGCGGCCAACTCACGAGTTTTACCTTGAGCTAACACTGCAGTGACGTCTAGTCCTAAAACCTTCCTAAGCCCAGTGGGAACCACAGAACATCCCACCCTTCTGTGGAGGAGGCAGGTTGGCTACTTGTTGGGAAAACCCAGAATGGGCATCTCCTTGCCTCACAACCAAGGTACGTCTAGGGATATGTCTAGACTTCATGCCTCTGCCGATAGAGGCACGTAAAATACGCTACCCAACATAGTCAACAAAGCGGGGATTTAAATATCTCTGGCTTCATTAATATAAAAACAGCTGTCGCGCTGTGCCGGCTCAGCTGATTGTTGGCACAGTGCACGAGTCAAGACGCGGAGCGGTTGACAGGGAACTCCTTTGTTGACTGCTCCTGTAAACCTCATTTCACAGGCATAAGGGAGCGGTCGACAAAGGCTTCCCTTGTTGACTGATCTGCGTCTTGACTCACGCACTGTGCCAACGATCAACTAAGCCGGCACAGCACAGCGACTATTTTTATTTTAATGAAGCCGGGGATATTTAAATCCCCGCTTCATTGACTATGTTGGGTAGCCTATTTTGCATGCCTATATCGACAGGGCATGTAATCTAGACGTACCCCCAGAGGGCAGATCTTGTCCTCTGGCATTACACGGAGCACATGTGCTTGTCTACATTTGTCTTGAGGCAGGGGAGGGGAGAGGATTGCCTTAAATGCTTACTGTTAGTGGCCCTTTATTGCCATTAGGTTCCCTTCCCGATACTACCCACTGGAAGAGATTTTAGAAACATGGAAAAATAATCAGACATAGCTTGTCAGCAGATTACAATGTTATAGACATAAGGTCTGTATTGCAAACATGTCCACTTGCAGCCTGGCATGCTACTGCTGCCTCGCTTTCCCTTCAGGTTAATGCAGATAATCCACCCATCGCTAAAAGTTTGTAAAAACCCAATCTCCCCCTCCCCCTTACGGTGCTAATTTATTAAACATAAAAGATTAATCAAAATATATACAAGGTGAACCTCTCTCATCCGGCACGCTCTGCTCCGGCAACATCTGTTATCTGGCATGATTTTAGTTAGCAAGATGTCCTTTTGTCATGGGTGTGGCCAAGTTTCCCGTGGTCCCATAAGGTTTGTTTACAACCACCAGCCCCGGCTCTCATTGTTCTGTGTGGTTATTTAGCTCTCGTTGATCACTAAATGTCTTCTCAGAGCCAGTAAACAGTGAAAGTGTTAGTACTGCTGCTAGCCGATATTGACCTCCTGTGGTCTGGCAAATTCTCTTGTTCAGCACTGGCCAGGTCCTGAGGGTGCTGGACTAGAGAGGTTCGACATGTAGTATCATGAACTTTCATGGGCAAAACCCACTTCAACTGATGAAGTGGGTTTTACCCACAAAAGTTCACAATGCTATATATTTTGGAGAGTCCCTAAGGGGCCACATGACTACTTATTGTTTTTTAAAGTTACCGACTACCATAGCTACCCCGCTGAGAATTATTAAACACAGTCCAGGTCCCAAAATCCTTCCTTTTCACCCCACCTTAGATTCAGAGCCCCACAGTCTTCCTTCCTGGCAGGTCCGGATTAAGACCTTTAGAGGCCCTAAGCACTGAAAGGATTATGGTACCCCCCCAATGTAATTTAAAATAAAAACAATACTATACCATAAAATAAAAATGTAGTTTTCAAAATGACACAAAACTGACATGTATGCTGAAAGTAAAATAGCTTCTTTCTAGATTTTCTGATTGCAAAATTCTGGATAAGTTCAATCGAAGCTGACTCGACAAAATGTGTTCGCTTCTACACACAATAGGGAAAGTGAATCAAGTCTGTCCTGACGCGTTGTTCTCTGAGGGCTTTTTATTCTTTTCAGCTGATAAAAAGAGCGTTCTGCGGAGTTCTGACTTTTCCCTTCATGACTATTTCGATGCTTTTTTTGACATATCAAATTTTTTCCAAAAAAACCCACTTTTTGGGGGGGGGGGGGGGATGCGTCTGCTTTGCTGGTGCCCTAAGCACGTGCTTAGTCTGCCTATTGGGTAATCCAGCCCTTATTCCTGGGACCAGAGTCATTCAAGTCCTGGCCTCTGAGCCTGCAAACTCACTCCTTCAGTCCAGTGTTTCCACAGTCCTCCTGAGACAGCTTCCCCTTTGTAAAGGTGTATCTCCATTGATATCCGTGGAACTGAGATGTGTCAGGCCCGGGGTACTTATAATATGGGAGTGATTTCTTTCCCCTTTTAAATATTGCTTGTATATCCATCAGTTTTGTCTTTCTATTGTATCCACGATGCAAAATCACAGGAATGTATCTAGGACAAGAGCTAGCGGACTGGACTGTATTCTTAGCTGGGAATTCCCTGTCAAAAGTGACTTGGAAGCGAGCATATATTTAGGAATATAATCTAGCATGTCAACCAAATGGCAGTGCTTCTTTCTAGTTTCATAATTGCCCTTTAGGAAAACAAGTAACTGGAATAATTTACTATTCACATCCTTTTAACTTTATTTTATATGATTACTCAAAGTCAGCTGTGGGGAAAACAAAAAGCTTCCCATTGGCCTAGTACTTCTTGGTTCTTATTATCCAGCTCATTGAATATTTGCCTGTTAAGTCCTTTGCTGGGGTTATACAATGCCTGTCCACTTATGGAATGAGGCATGTTAAGTCCATGGGGCTTTGTCTACACTACAAGTTTTCTTGGCCTAGTAATGAGGGACTCATTAGCATAAGTCACAAGGGCAGTCCTGCAGCGTGGCCACCAAATGCGTTCCTCTGCCCACCCCAGAGGCCTGTGGAGATCGGGGCTGAAAACTCATGCAGCCGAGGTGGAATTCCTTTTCTGTGGTGATAGCAATTCTATCCATCTAGGTTCTTACATGGCCTGCGTCACAGCATCTTCCTTAATAGGGGTCTCTGAGGTATTGCCAAGGGTGGTCCTGGCAGTATAGATCCAGAGCAGGTCTCCATAGGAACTACACTGGCTTAGGCCTTGTGTCATCACATCTCCTAACCAGGTGCCCCCTGTCCCGACCCCACCTGTATTTAAAGCCACATCAACCAGAGCCTGACAGGGCGAGGCAGAAGGCAACTGGTGCTATAATTCCCTCTGAGCCTGATCAAGCTGGGCTGGAGGATAGCAGAGTAAGCAGGCCCTTCATCTCTAAGGCTGTGTCTAGACTACATGCCTCTGTCGGCAGAGGCATGTAGATTAGACAGATCGGCAGAGGGAAATGAAGCCGCGATTTAAATAATCGTGGCTTCATTTAAACTTAAATGGCTGCCCCGCTCTGCTGATCAGCTGTTTGTCGGCAGAGCGGGGCAGTCTAGACGTTCCCCTGTCGACAGAAAACCCTTTTGTCGTCCGCCCCGTTATGCCTCGTGGGATGAGGTTTACCGGGGCGGTCGACAAAAGGGTTTTCTGTCGACAGGGGAACGTCTAGACTGCCCCGCTCTGCCGACAAACAGCTGATCGGCAGAGCGGGGCAGCCATTTAAATTTAAATGAAGCCGCGATTATTTAAATCGCGGCTTCATTTCCCTCTGCCGATCTGTCTAATCTACATGCCTCTGCTGACAGAGGCATGTAGTCTAGAGACAGCCTAATAGAAATGAGACTGTCTCTGGATCTAGGAACAGAACAGTGTGCTACGATGCTGCATCTCTCTGTCTCACTCCATACCTCATCTGCAAATTTATTTGATTGTTTCTCCTCCTCAGAGATGTCTTCAGTAGTCTGAACAAGGATCATGACTGAAGGGAGTCCCCAATGAACTACAGTGTAGCCTCCTCAGTTGGCTATCAGCACTGGTCACCCGGTCTCCAGGGGGTCAGAGAAGAGCAATACGCATGATCAAGGGCTCACAGCAGGGGCTAAAAAGACTAGGATTGTTACCAACACAAATAATGGTCTATGGAAGTGAGACCGGGAGTTTCTGTTCTCCCTGTCTCATAACACAAAAACAAGAGGAAAATTAACAGTGAGAAATTCAAACCCAATACAAGAAAATATTCTGTCCCACATTATGTTGTCTAGGCCTGGAACCATCTTTGTGTGTGTGTGTGTGTGCGCGTGCACACGCGCAGTGCTTGACACAATGAGGTCCTCATCTGTGATGGTTAGGCATTATACTAATGCAGATAATAGATAATGATTAGACGGTGGAATTCATTACCACGAGAAATCACTGAGCTTTAGAACGCTGAAAGATAAAAATTGGACTGGACCTTTATATGGATTTTGTGACAGGTGGGATATCTCTTGAGCACCCCCTCCTGGCCAGCAATCACTCTGCAGTTTCCTGCCTCTTCAGGGCCCCTTAAAAACCACACAGTCCACAGTATTTAAAATAATTTTTGGATACAGTTCATTTAGGCTTTAGGTAAATACATTAGCTGTAAAGGCCCAAATCCCAGTTCAGTGTCTCTTTCTCTCTCTTCCACTTAGATCCCTTTTACAGATATCAAAAATCCCCAAATTATCATAGTTAATTACAACACATTTTGGAAGGGACAATAACCCTTGTGCTTCAAGACATGAGCCAGTCTCTAAGTATTAAAGATCATTTGCAGTTTGAGATTATCAAACACCTGCCTGTTGCAGGAGCTTTATACCTTTCCCAGAGATGGGAAGCAAGTTTAATGGGTAGTAGGTTTAAAACTAAGAAGTCAAAGTTCTTCTTCACACAGCTCATAGTTAACCTGTGGAACTCCTTGCCAGAGGAGGCAGTGAAGGCTAGGACTATAACAGAGTTTAAAGAGAAGCTAGATAAATTCATGGAGGTTATGTCCATAAAAGGCTATTAGCCAGGGGGTAGGAATGGTGTCCCTCTATCAGAGGCTGGAGATAGATGGCACAAGACAAATTACTTGATCATTGCCTTCAGTCCACCCCCTCCGGGGCACTTGGCGCTGGCCACTGTTGGCAGACAGGCTACTGGGCTAGACGGACCTTTGGTCTGACCCAGTACGGCCGTTCTTATATTCTTATGTAGAGACATGGGGAAGAGGGGCTGTTCATTCTCAACCCTGTTCTATACTAGGGAGTTATTTCAAAATAATCAGTGGAGCATCTACACTACCAAGCCTGTTATTTTGGAATAACGGGCTGGCTATTTTGAAAGCTGTACTCCTGCTTTCCTCTGGGAACAAGCTTATTTTGAAATTGTTATTTTGGGAGTTATTTCAAATTAAGTTATTTTGAAATAATTTCCTAGTGTCGACATGCCCTCAGAGACAGGCTTCTAGACTCAATAAGAACTTAAGAATGGCCATCCTGGGTCAGACCAAAGGCACATCTAGTTCAGAATTCTGTCTGCCGATGGTGGCCAGTGCCAGTGCCCCAGAGGGAGTACACAGAACAGGGAATCATCCAGTGATCCCTCCCCATCACCTGTTCTCAGCCTCTGACAAACAGAGGCTAGGGACACCTTTCAAAGGAGGCCTGTTTCTATCTGGATCTTGAGTCTGATCCAGTGAGAAAACTCCCGTGTTGCTGTTTCCTACAGCGGATAAAATTCTGGATTGGAAGAGAGAGGGAAATGCTGAAGAAAAAGTCAAGCATCCTCAGTACAACTAATGTGATTTTCCATGGTATTGGCCTGGCTTTTTCGTGACATTAAAACTGAAACTAGAAGGCTCATTGGGGAGCTGTCTCTCTTAAATGTGAATGTTAGGTTTTGAATTTAAATTGATTTAACTCTAATAAGGTTTGATCCGTTTGTTTATCCCATCCACACAGCTACGTTGATCCAACTGGAAGGCCCATGATGGTTTTATTTGCAGATGATTTCTCCTAATGCTAGTTATTCCTGACAGTATTTAGCATGATTGAGTTTATTGCCCTTGATGTGATTACACTCCGGCTAAGTGCATCAGGGAGGACAGTGCTAATGCCACCGCTGTTAAATACTGCAGGCTTTGCCTCATGCAAACTCCCTGCCCACACTGACAGCCGTCTGAGTGTATTGCATTTATTGGTCTGTGATCAAGCCAAAGGAATGCAGAAAAAGGGCAAAACATTGGTGGGTCCATTGAATACAAACAGATTTTTTTTTATGGGGCAGGGTGTCCCATATGCCAAAGGACATCCCAACATCATGGGCCAAATTTTACTTATTGTTACACCACTAAATACAGAATAACTCTACTGACTGCAGTAGATTTACTCCAGATTGTACCCATTTAAATTAGAGTGGGATATATTTTTAATTTTCTAATTCTAGCAAATCTAATTATCCACTTTTGAGAACTGTTTTAAAGTACCATATTAACTCTGGAAAGAGCCAGACACCTTGGGTGTGATGTTCATGCCATTTGCATCTATTCTGATGTTTCCTTGATGGCTCTTTCCTATTTTTCAGATTGTTTGTAGTGCTTAAAAAATTAACGTGACAGATTCTGGATTGAATTTACCGGTCTCCTGCATGACACAGAGAGAGACAAGCAATGCACACAAAGCGAAAACAAGTCCCAAGGCACCTTACCGACTAATACATTTATTTGGTTACAATTGCACCACTTACTGATTATTAAAAATGAGTAGTATATGCTTTGTGGTTTTGCCTCTTTCATCTGAGGACCTTGAATCACTTTACGAACGTCACTGAAGGTAGCCTGGCCATGACGCTGTGAGATAAGCACGGTCAATCCCAAGTTTATGGATGGAGGCAATGAGGCACAAAGACTTTGAGTCAACATGGTCCTGAAACGTAGTCCTACTTACCAAGCCCTGATACACTCCACAAGGTGCTTTCTGTGACCCGGAACACCTGCCCACTTTGTACCTTGCAGTTCCGAATGAAAATTGGTTTGATAATGTTGCTTATTGTTTCTGCATACTTGCGCAGATCAGACTGGAAGAACAGGATGGCTTTATGGGTAGATGATTTTGCCTCATGCTAGCTATCCCAGTGAGGATTTAGTGTGAGTGAATTAATTTATTTTGAAATTGCTACCTTTGTACTAGATACAACAGAGAAAACAACAAAGCTAATTATAGAGAGATTTACAATTAGGAAATCACGTTTCGGGACCAACACTTTCTCTCTCACTAATTTGTCTAAACCACAAACTGCAGTACCTGATCCAGATTTTGAACACTGCAACAGAGCTTTTGGATCTGGTTCAGTCCCCCAGAAAGCCCTATTTAGGGCAGCGGTTCTCAAACACTTTGGCCTACCCTGCTCAACGCAAACCTTTCCGTGGACCACCAGCCAACGCCCACGATGACCAAATAAGTGCAGGATGGGGTGAGGATGTAGGGTCCGGCTGGGAGGTCAGGTGCAGGACGGGGATGAGGTGGGGGTCTGGCCAGGATTCTGGCCAAAGGGAGCAGAGAAGAAAGTCTCCAGATGAGCGGTGTCCTGAGCTGCCATTTCCCCAGCTGCAGGAGTGGGGAGTGGTGGAGTGAAGAGCTGCTTCCTCCCCCTGTGAGCTGGATTTGGCCTGCAAGGTTTGAGACTCCCTCCTGCATCAGGAAGGCAACCTCACAAGGGGAGAGTGTGTGGGGCTGGCACACTTGCATGGTCTCCCCACCACAAAGGAAGCCTGCGGCCGACTTGCAAGATGGTCACGGACCACTAGTGCTCCACGGGCCACGCTTTGAGAACCACTGATCCAGGGCAAATTCACTCAGTCTGGTTACCGCCACTGGCAAACATCACCCCACCAAGCACTTGTCAACAGCAGCAGGAATGCAGACTACACCAATGTATCCGCTGCAGCAGCCAACCTCTTCCCATCCAGAAATACTTTGATTAGCCACCAACATCGCATCGACAATCCCGTAAGCCTCCCTGGCAGCGAGCGAAGGAAGTCACGGCCAATGTCAAGGAACTATGGCGAGCTGAATGGCAGCAAGTAGACGTCCCAAACCAACATCTTGTGTTGGATCCCACCACTGAGCAGAAAAGCTTCGCTCTTCCCCGGAGACAGTGGTGGTCCTAAACCGGCTTAGAACCGGTCAGGGCAGGTACGGTTATCTACTGCGTAAGTGGAACTGGTTGCCATCGCCACTTTGTGATTGTGGCAGTCCGCAAACTGTGCATCACATTGTTGCGCAATGCCCAACATGAAAATTCACTGGCTCATTGGAGGATATCCGCAGTCTAACCAGCGATGTTCACTGGCTGGAGAGCTTGGACGTCCAACTTTGATGAAGAAATATAGCGTTGAATACGACATTTGAAAAAAGAAGCCTCAGTCTGCAAATTCTGCTTCCAGGAGGCGCAAACTCTCCCATAGCGAACTCCGATATCAGAACCACCTGAGCTGCAAAGTTTGGATTGAGATCTAGAATCCAACTGCCCCTACCGTTTAGGGGGTTGTAGCTAGGATTTGTGATACAAAAGCATCTCTAGCTTGAACATAAGGAGCAGTTTATATCAGCAGGTCTGCTGCAAAGTCAGAAATGTGGTAATTGAGCAGCACAACTAGGGTGTGTCTAGACTACAGGGTTTTTCGAAAAAAGTGGCCTTTTTTCCAAAAAACTGTACCTGTGTCTAGACTACCGCCACGTTCTGTTGACAGTAAATCGAAAGAACGTGGCGATTTTGTCGACAGCAGTAAACCTCATTCTACGAGGAATAACGCCTTTTTTTGAAAGTTATCTTTCGAAAAAAGGCGCTATTGCATGAAAACAGGGCTTTTTTTTGAAAGAGAGCATCTAGACTCTTTCAAAAAAGTGAGCCACTTTTTCAAAAAATCTTCTTGCTGTCTAGACACTCTGTTTTGAAAGAGGCTTTTCGAAAGATACTTTCAAAAAAGGCGTATAGTCTAGACGTAGCACTAGTGTCACTGGTCTCTGTGGGGCTGCTCACATTGCAGGGTGCTGGCTTTGCGAACCAGCTTTCTAGAGGCTGACACAAAGAGGCTCAACCAAGGCTGCTGTAAACCCACAAGGTAAACCATGTCTCCTTTAGTTCTAGAGGCTTGCATTTTTGGTACGGAAAGACTAGGGTTCTAGTCCCTGGCGTGTGTGATTCACATTATTATCCACTTCCTTCAGCGTGTGTGATTCACATTGTTATTCTGTTTGTTGACAGCATCTCTGAGATTCATTACAAGGGATGACTGTGGGAAAAGTAGTATACCCTGGTGTGGGATTGGAGTCTATCTGGGATGACATCAACTAATTACATGCGGTTTTTAATCTTCCTTTTGCACTCGGTGAGGGGCACGTTTAATACACTGCTAAATTGTTTTGATATCTTGCAAGGTGAGAGGCACTGTATAAATATTCCTTCAGTAGAACAGACATAGGAGAAATCCTGGCTCACTGAAAACCCCCATGTGATGAGACACAATATTTGTATTTCTTTCCTCCTCGGGCAATAACACTGACATATGGAACAGAGTCAATGAGTCAGATAGTGCATGGAATGGAGATTTTGATGTAATATACCAGGTTAAAATAGAAAAAAACACTGAGTAGTAAAGGGCTTTCTAGCAGGCGTGTGGGAACAATTTGCATATGGGGAGGACAAGGGCTGAGTGCCATTGGACCAAAATGTAAACCCCATATACCACTTCAAGTGAGAAAGGCAAGAACAGTAGCCAATGACTGGATGTAAAAGCCAGGCATATTCAAATTGGAAATCAGGCAGCCATTTGTAACCATTGGAACACACTACCCAAGGAAGTGATGGTGGCTCCATTCTCTGCTCTTTTCAAGACAGGCTGCCAGCCTGGAAGATGCGTCAGCCAGAAGTTACTGTGCTCAACACAAGGGCAGCGGAGTGAAATTTTACAGCCTGTTTTATACATGTGGTGAGTTTGGGGGACTTTTCATTCCGGGGAATGAGAAAACTGCTTTGCATCATTATTTCATCCCAGGATCTCAAAAGCCTTTATGAATATGAAATTAATGAAGCCTCCAAATCCCTCTGCAAAGTTGGTAAGTGCTATCATGCAGTGACCAGACCCAGATATGAGGCTCCCACCCCCATGCTGCTAATCATCATTAAAGCCCTGAAAAGTCAAAGGTTTATCTCCCTAATGCCGGCAAATGGGGTTGGCTTCATTTGAGTGCTTTTGTTCTTTCCCCACACAGCAACCGTCTTGGGCCCCGGGGGAAGCAGCCACTGGGGTAAGATTGTGCTGATTAAGTCCCTGCCATGCTGGCATAATTAAGATTCGCATTAAGCATCAAATCATGCGATTTGGGTACTGGCAATTCTCAAGCAGCAAAGCTGGGTGAGATGTTTCAGCTCTAATTGTACGATCAAGCTCTTTGGAGGTCATGTTAGCAGCCAGCTCTGAGTTTGGGTTTCAAGCCCCCAGAAAGCACCTCCTAGGGCAAGTTCTCTGGCTGTGTCTAGACTGGCAAGTTTTTCCACAAAAGCAGCTGCTTTTGCGGAAAAACTTGCCAGCTGTCTACACCGGCCGCTTGAATTTCTGCAACACTGACGATCTTATGTAATAAATCAGTGCTTCTTGCGGAAATACTATGCTGCTCCTCTTCGGGCAAAAGTCCTTTTGCGCAAAAAGTGCTTTTGTGGAAAAGCGTCCGTGCCAATCTAGACGCTCTTTTCCGCAAATGCTTTTAAAGGAAAACTTTTCTGTTAAAAGCATTTGCGGAAAATCATGCCAGTCTAGACGTAGCCTCTCAGTCTGCCAAAGCTGCTTCCAGGAGGCTCAAACTTTCCAATAGTAATGAGCAACTTAATAGTGTTTGTAGCCCACCCACATCACAGTCATGAGAGCAAGGACTGTCCCCTCATGACGCAGACCCTCCAATGCATTCACCATGGTGTGGAGTCAGACAACTTCCTTCCTGAGCCTCATCCCAGCAGTCCCGTGACATCTGCAGGGATTGTTTACCTGGAACACTAACATTCAAAGAAGATTTTTAAGTGTATGTCTGCATTGCACCCATAAACCCATGTCTCTCGGACTCAGGCTTGCAGGCATGGTGTTTCCAAGCCTCTGCTTAAGCATCCACACTGCACTATACACCCGGGTGTATAATTGCTGGACTTGGGTCAAATAGTCAAGCTCGTCCATCTATACGGCACTACTCAGACCTGCCCACTCAGCAGCCACATTTCAAAATGAAAGAGCCTTTACCTGAGCACGGGATGTGGGCTCTGACCCACCCCTTTCCCAAGTTTCCAGCACTCAGGTCCTGGATGGCTGCCAACCCAAATCAGAAAGAGGTGCTTGACTCAAACTGGAATTAGAGCCTGGGCAGTGTCAACACACTGCAAGTGGACTTATTTAACAGAGCTCCTGGAAACAAGGAGAATGCAACTTTGGCTGACCAGCCAACTTGCCATCCAGCAACTGCCATCAATGGTCCCAGCCTAAAAAACGTTGCATGTGTAGACACAGCCTGAATGCAGCAGCTTTCTGCGTAGCCTTTGCAAGGGCTAAGTGCTATAGTTCAGTGTTTCTCAACCTTTTTTTTATAAAGTACCTCCTTTAAAAAAATTATAAGTACTCCCAGTACCTATAGTTTTCAGACACACAGATTTTTTTCTACCATTGCAACACATTTGTTTAAATAACTTAATTGTAGCTGGGTAGGCGATGAAATTTTGGGGTGTAAAAAAGTACAAAAATAATAAAACACTGTAAAACTTAAAACAAAAATTCAGTTTTCTCCAAATTTCAGTTGTATTGACGTACCCCCCCCAAGGGTACTCATACCACTGGTTAAGAAACACTGATGGGCTATGTCTAGACTGGCATGATTTTCCACAAATGCTTTTAACGGAAAAGTTTTCCGTTAAAAGCATTTGCGGAAAAGAGCGTCTAGATTGGCACGGACGCTTTTCCACAAAAGCACTTTTTGCAGAAAAGCGTCCGTGCCGATCTAGACGCGCTTTTGAGCAAAAAAACCCCAATCGCCATTTTTGTGATCGGGGCTTTTTTGCACAAAACAAATCTGAGCTGTCTACACTGGCCCTTTTGCGCAAAAGCTTTGTGCAAAAGGACTTTTGCCCGAACGGGAGCAGCATAGTATTTCCGCAAGAAGCACTGATTTCTTACATGAGATCGTCAGTGTTCTTGCGGAAATTCAAGCAGCCAGTGTAGACACAGCCCTGTAGTTAACCTGAAGGGTTTTCCTTTGCATATATCAAGGGTATACACAAAGGTGACTGGTGATAAGGGGTAAGAAGAGCAACCGGCCACGTGACCTGCCCAGCCTGGGGAAGGGTTGGGACAAACCCTTCTGTCCAGGCCGTGCCTTACTTCTGCTGCACCCCTTCCTGCCTCTGCTTTGATCTCTTCCCCACTCCTACTCTCCCTCCCACACTCCCAGTGATGTGGCCTGAGAGTCCTAGTACAAACTTAGCTCCCCCGGGTGCGTTGTTCCACTTCCTGCCCCTCCCCCGAGTGACATGGCTGGAGGAGCACAGCAAGTTGGGGGCCATTTCTCCATATGTCCCACCCCTGCCAGTGAGAGTGTGTGTGTATGAGGGGGAGCAGGCTGTAGGCACTAGTACCTTTCACTACTCCCCACAGTAGCTGCTGGCTGGCCCCTTGCCCCTCCCACCTACAGTGTTGGGGGCACGTACCCCCTAGTGTCCCACCATGTGTCGCCTATGGGTGTGCCTGCTACAAACCCTGTCAGATGTGGTAGAGCCACATGCATTGAGACACTCATCCTACGGTGGTTTTTCATGGTACAACTTCACAATATCAATCCGAACTCCCAAGTGGTACAGCTAGAGCTCCGTTCATCACACTTTGCACTTGTACTTTGGATATGCTGTCTGCTAAGCATACACCATGAGCTGAAATTGCCATCTGAAACTTTAGCATCATCATTAGCTGCTGCTGAGCACTGCAGAAAAGCATTTAGAGGTACCAATTGGAACACTAAAGTTCAGCCATATTTACGGTCTTTATTATTCACTATTTGCAACATCTAATCCCTCTTACAGATAAATTGCTGCTTGTGTATCTGAAGCCACTGAGCCACTAAGTCAGGAGACAAGTAGCTTAGTAGCAAGTTAAAAGCTAACCTTGCTGTGTGAAACATGGAGGGGCAAGGGCCATTTCTGACATCTTATAACTCAGCCATATCTGAATGGATTTTCATGCAGCAGCAAAAGGGACTTCCCTGACCCCAGGGTAATGTCTCTGCTAAATCTGAAAGGCCATCTGCAAAAAAAATGGAGCTGTTAGATCATAAGAATATTTTACAACAGATTATTTTATGCAGCATTCCATCCAGGCCCACCAACTGAGGCAGGGGTGAGCAATTATTTTTTGCCAAGGGCCAAACTGGAAGAGGCGGGGTCTCAAAAGGAAGGGGCGGGGCCAGTATGCTTTGCGCCTCCCCACACACACCCCTTTCCTCCCCCCCTTTCCACTAAGCGCCCATGCCCCTGGAGGTGGGAAGAGACTTCCCGTGGTCTCCCACCCCCAGGCCACTCAGGGTTTGGGGGCGGGGGAGTGCGCAAAGTCTCTTCCCGCTCTGCCAGGAGTGCACAGCGCTTCAAAGATTTATATATTTGGCCAAGGCTAAATCAAAAGATCTTTACGTAATTCTGTTTCTGGCAAAATGTCCATTGAAATCAATGGGAATTTCATTGTAAAGTCGGGAGTAGAAAGTGCTTGATATGATCCCGGAAGTTTATTTGCACCTCTTTGATCTGAAATCTTTGTTCTGATGTAATGAGAAAAAAACCTCTCATATTGGAGTTGAGTGAAAAAGTGTACAAGTTTATCTCATAGTCCTCTGCAAGCATTATATAGGCAAAACACCCACTAATTTCCTTGATAATTTTGCCTGAAAGACAGCTGAGTAGGGATGGGAGGACTAGACTCAAGATAAACGAAATATTTTCCAAATTTAGCAACAATTCCTGAGGTGAATCTTGGCAGCCGACCTGGTTAGTTCCAGTTTCATTCACCCAGCTTGGCCCATCCCTCATCTCAACATCTGTTAAGAAATGTTAAAAGCTTTGTACAAAAATGAATTGAAAATGGCAGGCTGGGTTTTATTTCTGATGAGAAAGGAATAGCTGCCACATCAACTAATTCCGTAGAAGAGGAGGAAAAGGTCCATTGCTCCCAAGGGTGGCGATAATATTTATGTTAAAAATAAACGAGCTAAGGTAGGTAGAAATATGGGCTGCCTTAAGTGCTACCAAACAACTCATTGCAAAGAACAGAACATCAGGAGGATGGAACAGGTGTGGAAAATAGCATAAGTCTCATTTTGTAGAAGATAGTGACTTTGTAATGATGGGACATTAAGCTCATGGTTCAAATGTGCTATCTCCAGAGGATGGCTCCTTCCCTCTTCTCATGTAGCACATATTGAACTTGTACTTGATCAACTGTTTAGACAGAGGCACAACTCATGCTTAGAGTATCTGTTGCCGCTGAGGCATAACACTGAGGATGAATACGTTTCTACGCGGACAGCTATTGCTCGTGTTATGCGATGCAAACTTGATGGTCTCAGGTTTCATGCTCTAGGGTAAGAGAGGTTCAAATAATCAGAAAATCCAAGTGTCCCATTTCCAAGTTATCTGTCCTGCTTTCTGCTCATAAAAATTACCCAATAAAACCTGTTCTGCTAACAAAGGGATTCTCACCAGAAATTGAAAAGAGGTTCTGACTCCTGTTTAGCAGGATCATATGCCATTAATATAGCATATCAACAAACCTAATGTGTTTCACCCACATCCACTGAGTCTGAAGCTTACTGGGAGTTCTGCATGCACCAATCCTGGTATAAGCCAAAGGCCAATGTCTGGGTCTTAACAGGCCAATACCTGCCCTCTGCATTTTATAATGTTTATTGATAAATGCTTGATAGGCAAATGAAGCCCCGATACCATTGCTTATTTCAGAGGAGGGTTTGAACATTGTAATCTCTTACATCTGGGGAAGCAGGTGTGTAAAGAGGATCACAGAATGACCGGTGCCTCTGTAATTTGCGGCTCTGTGGAACTCACACTCTCTTTTATTCTTTAAAATGGGCGGTAACAGGGCTGGCAACAGACTTTGCTGGGCCCTGGGCAATATGTGTGGGAGGCTTGGCTCTGGGCCCCCGAAAGGGCAGGGCCTCAGACAGAGGGGCGTGGCTAAAGGCGGCCAGGCCTCAGTGCTGTCAGGACCATGCCACGCCTCCCCAGCCAGCCCTCAGAGCCGCCAGGTCCACACTGTATGGGGGTCCAGCGATGATTTAAAGGGCCTGGAGCCCTGAGTCCTTTTAAATCTCAGGCCCTGGGGCACCTGCCTTCTTTCTCCTTCCTGTCGGCAGCCCTGGGAGGTAGCTGGTGGAGCCCAAGATCCAGCATGCGTCAGCAGCAGCCCTGGGAACTACAAGATATGGATTACAAACTGCAGCATTTTGGGAGAACTTCCTGGTTCCCACCAGGATGTATCCCCTGCCCCATAGCAGGGTCTCAGCAGAGTCTGAGCTGGGAGCATGTAGGCTGCAGGCAGAGAGGAGGCTGCTGACCTGTGTTCTTTAGAGCAGTGGTTCCCAACCTTTTTTATACTGCGGACTGGCAAACTCATTCAAAAGCTTTTGGCGAACTGGCATGGAAACATTTGCATATTCATTGTGGTAATTAATTTTAAGCAGTCACATGTTCCTTTACATTGCATCTGTACGCACACAATACATGTCATTCACTGGCCTTAACCTGTGTGCTGATTCCTATGCAATTAATAATGTAGTTTAGTTTTTAGCAATCAATAGTAGCTTAGTTTTTATTTTTCCTACAGTTTTATCAGTGAATGCAGAGTTATACAGTGGGAAAGCTGTGCCAAACAAATAGGCTACGTCTAGACTGGCATGATTTTCCACAAATGCTTTTAATGGAAAAGTTTTTCCGTTAAAAACATTTGCGGAAAAGAGCGTCTAGATTGGCATGGATGCTTTTCCGCAAAAGCACTTTTTGCGGAAAAGCGTCCGTGCCAATCTAGATGCAGTTTTGCTCAAGAAAGCCCCGATCACCATTTTCACGATCGGGGCTTTTTTGCGCAAAACAATACCGCATTGTCTACACTGGCCCACTTGCGCAAAAGCATTTGCGCAAGAGGGATTTTGCCCAAATGGGAGCACCATAGTATTTCCGTAAGAACACTGACAATCTTACATGAGATCGTCAGTGTTCTTGCAGAAATTCAAGTGGCCAGTGTAGACAGCTGGCAAGCTTTTCCGCAAAAGCAGTTGCTTTTGCGGAAAAACTTACCAGTCTAGATGCAGCAATAGTGAAGTATCCCTTCCCCAAATAATGTGAAATCTAAAGGCATAAAAACATATGGAAGTTCAAAATCATACATTGGGAAAAAGATGCATGCTTTGCAGAATAATTCTAGTTTTCACTAATTTTTGGAGAAGCCTCCTTTTTATAAGAATAGAAAGCCAAATATTTCTACTAGAATAGAAATATTCCTCCAG
This sequence comes from Pelodiscus sinensis, assembly GCF_049634645.1. Classification (NCBI taxonomy): domain Eukaryota; kingdom Metazoa; phylum Chordata; order Testudines; family Trionychidae; genus Pelodiscus; species Pelodiscus sinensis. The sequence goes on along the minus strand of NC_134712.1, from coordinate 250,611,237 downwards.
CTGGAATACTCATCAATTCACACCTTAGTGAAGATGCTAGGAGATGCATATGAAGATTATGCAAGATAACAGTGCTTTGTGTGGTAAATCTTGGCTTCTCTTTGACTGGGTGGTTAAGAGCTAATGATTTCTACGTTATCCCATTTGGGTGAAAGTTGTTCACAGTGATTCATATTAAGCAGCTAAAACCAGCCCATTTGCTTCATTTTAACTTATTCATGCATGAATGTAAGTTTCAGCATATTTCAGCATTTTTAAAGGTATCTAGCCCATAGTATATGAGGCAAGTCAAAGGCAGGGGGACATGATGGTTAACACGAATTTGGAAAACCACTGCGCGCACACATTTTAAAAAACGAATACAAGAGTTGCGAATACTTGTTAAAGAGTATTCTCCAGTCCAAACCTTTGGCCTCAATTGCAGCAGAATTAAAGAGGTGGTAATTAACAGGTCTGACAGTGCTGACACATTCTGCACATTCATATTTTCCTATGCACATAGTAATGCATAATAATAATGTATGTGTACACTGGCTGGGAGCAGCTAGAGGCCGGGGGAGGCTCGAGTGGGGAGTGAAGAGAACAGGATTGCAGGGGCAGCCGCCCATCACGGGGAGCTTGGCCCCAGTGGCTCTGTGGCACTTGGCCCGGCCGACCAGAGCAGGGGTTCGCAGCCTGCTGCCATTTTGGGGACTGGCGGTTGTGAACTGCTGCTTTACAGGTCGGACCAAAAACGGCTTATAAGACATCCTGAGGGGTTTAAGGGAGAACAGGAGCTTGGTTACTGTGGGGCTTAGTTACCGTGGGAGTTAGAGCATGTTTGTAAGGCGGGGGGGTTTTGTTGTCCGATGTTCCCTCTGCTCTCCCAGCAATGCCTCAGCATGGACTGAGTTAGAAGCCCGAAGGCTGCACACAGAGAGGAGGGGCTGCTGAACTGTAACCCTGTTCTGTATTCCCTACAGAATAAAGCCCGTTCCTGGTGGTTTGTCTGAGTGGGCCTGGTCTGAGGTGCGCACACCCTGACACACGACACAGAGCACACAAAGGAGCCTCGAGGTCTGGCCTCCCAGAGTTGCGTAAAACGTCACAAGTCTTCCCCTATGTTGAATAACCTCATATTGGGCTAGTGACCAGGAGGGCTACACCTGGAAATTGTAACTATTGGGTGGATCCGATCCTTTGGGCTTCTCTCACTCCCTTACAGATTGTAACTTTACCATTTGCCCGGAGCAGTGGACTGGCTGTGCTGCACCAGAAGTGCCAGGAATAAATCGTGACTCAGAGAGTCTCAGCTCCTCTCCTGCTGTCCGAACTTACTCAGAAGGCAGTGCTGGAAGGGGCCAAAGTAAGGTACTTCACTCTGCCTCCTGCAGTAGTTCAACCCCATGGCTGTGTCTACATTGGCATCCTTTTCCGGAAAAGGGATGCTAATGAGACCAGTCGGAATTGCAAATGCCCCGGGGATTTAAATTTTCCCGGCGGCATTTGCATGAACATGGCTGCCGCTTTTTTCCGGCTCGGGGTTTTGCTGGAGAAAAGCGCCAGTCTAGACAGGTATCTTGCGGAAAATAAACCCTTTTCCAGAAGATCCCTTATGAAAAGGTCCGCAAAAGGGTTTATTTTCCGCAAGATACCTGTCTAGACTGGCGCTTTTCTCCGGCAAATCCCCGAGCCGGAAAAAAGCAGCAGCCATGTTCATGCAAATGCCGCCGGGAAAATTTAAATCCCCGGGGCATTTGCAATTCCGACTGGTCTCATTAGCATCCCTTTTCCGGAAAAGGGTGCCAATGTAGACACAGCCCATGTGTGCACCTGTCCACTTTACACTGGTGGCCAGTGACTCAGGGCCCCTTCCGCCTCCCAGCCCCTCTCTGTGCATGCTGACCAGAGGAAGCACTGGGAAAACATTCCCTGCTCCTTCCACCACAGGTAGAGTTCCAGACCAGGCAGGGCCATGCAGGGAAACAAGAAGGGTCCCTCACGGCTCATTATTACCCGAGTCAGCCCTGTGACAGTCTAGCTTCAGAGCCCGACAAGAGCCAGCAGAGCTGACAAACTCCCTTTCTTCAGAAGTTTCCTTTCTTCAGTCAGGTAACCTGGGAAATTTAATCCCTTTCTGCTCACGTTCGCATTCTGTTGGCAGAAGGGGGCATCCGGCTGGTTCCATCAATTATTGTTTATTGAATTTAAACGGCTGGTTTCACTTCTAAGTAGCACGCCTCATCCAGAGCAAAACTGCTCAGGCCTGGCACGCAGGAGTCTGCATGACAGGTGTGATAAGGTGGTGTCATTTTGAAACCAAAACGAATGCCTGCAGAACAAACAGACATATTTCTGGAGGCAGGGGATCAATAAGGAAACACTTGGCCTTAATGACTGAGGCGACATTACATGCCTTTCAAGAGACAGGATGCCAGGTGCAGCTGTTGCTGCAGGAACACGTCAGCAATGCACTGAATCTCAAAAAGAGACAGCATTTGCCTTTAGGATCATCTCGGTCCACTTAAGAAAGGCCATTTGAATCCCCAGTGGGTGGCCAAAATAAGGAAGGTTGTGCCTAACCATCCTCAGGAAAGTTCTATGTAAACTCAAGTTTTCTCTGTAATGTAAATCACATATACCCGGGTAGCAGATACGTCTATGGAGATTTTGCGCACCGCCAGCTTACATTGAACGTGCTGTTCCACTCTGAAATGGGCCTGTGAAAACAGCACCTTCTTATTCAGCAGGATTTGCTGCCTGTGTGTATAAATCAGCTGCTCCCTCAGTGTCCTTATATCAGTAACAGAAAAAGAAGTCTGAACTGCTTTGCAGTCCGGTTGGCATCGAGTGGGCTGGATTGCTTTCCTTCTAGTACCTCAGGCCCAGAGATCCTTATTAACCATGACATTTTCACAAGCCTCTACGTCGACACTAGGTCCCATTTTCAAAAGCGAGTCCCACCGACTTGGGCAGCCATGTGCCTAAGACCCACGTTTTTAAAGGTGATTAGGTGCCTAACCCCATGGGCTCCATGTTTGTAAAAGGAGCATATCTGATGCACAGCCATTGAACAAGAATAAACATGGGAGTTTTATTGGCTGGAGAGAGAGTCAGTTTCCCTTCTGGGGGACCATGCACCATGCAATTGTAGCCCTGATGCTTTGTTATGCCATGAGTGGTGAGATAACAGGACAGATTAATTTAAGGCTAGCTTGTGATTTGGGGCATAGCACTGAGCAAGAGGAGTAGCCCAGAAGAGATGAAGTGCAGTTCATCGCCTGTTTTATCCTTAGGTGGATGGGCCAGTCATTTATGCTAACCTCTAACACCAGAAAGTGATGGCAATTCCCACAGCTGTGTTGCCCAGTGAGGGTGGGAAAGGGGGAGAACACACTACCTGCCCTCTCCCTCTCTCTCTCTCGCACCTGATTTTGACAGGCCCAGATCCAAGGATGGGTAGCTTCTTACTCTTCCATGCTCCTTTGCATGCATGTCACCCACACTAGCCATTAGATTTCATTTGACTCCAATTACTTATCATTCAGGGCCACTGCTAAGATTTTGGGTTTGCTTATCTTACATATGCCTAAGAGGTCATAATAAGTAGTTTTGATGCCAGAAGACTCTGGGTATGTTTACAGTGCAACACTATTTCGGGATTTAAGAGTATCCCGAAATAGCTATCACAGCTATAACTACACAGCAAGCCCATTATTTCAGGCTCGGTATTACAATGTCCCTGTAAACCTCATTCTATGAGGAGCAAGGGACGTTTTAGGATAGCGCTTTATTTCGAAATTTGGTGCTGTGTAGGCAGCGCAAAATGATGAAATAAGCTATTTTGAAATAGCATCGAAAGAAGGTATGCAATTTGTGAGCAGAATGATGCAAATAACTGATTTTTTATTGTGCTCACCATACCAGGAAAAATATGTGACACTGAAGATTTTGGTAAAATGAAAAATAAAAGTAACAGAAGAAAAATTGGTTTGGGGCCCCAATGAAACATTTAATTCAAACAAAACATTTAGTTTTCTTTCTGAGTTTCTACATTAAAAAAATAAAACAAATTTGAAATAAAAACACTAATTCAAACCATAAAGTCAAATGGTTCAATTATAAAATGTGTAAATAAAACATTTGTAGATTTTTGGATTTTTTTTGTCCAAAACCATTTGCCAAACTCAACACAAATTCACTAAACATGTTGGTTGACCCACATTTCCCTTATTAAGACAAAAAAAGAAAATACAGTTTCAGATGAAAAAAGTTGCCTAGCTCTAAGTAGGAGTGATAATGGAGGGATGAGTTCTCTCCCTAGTGAAGGCTGAAAGTAGCTTCTCCTGACACCTGACATTTACAACACAGGCTCTGTACACCACTGAAACTCTATTTAAACCCTAAAAATAGGGGCTTAAAATGAGGTTGAATTTCACCCTTCAAACCCAATTTTTCCCCCTCTACAGAGTGTGAACACTCAACATCTACTACTCCTGTTGGAATTCTGCAACTATGGCATTTGGGGTCATGGTATTGACGCAGAATTCCAACAAGAGAAAATCCTGCAAAATGAAACTAATGGAGATAAAACCTAATGCTGGTCCATCTATCTCCTTGCAAGAGAAAAAAATTCCCCAGGAAGTTTGGGGCAAATCATACAAAGAATCTTCAAGCCATAGGATTTTAAAATGTTTGTCTATTTCATTGTACAGGAAATCTGAGTGATTAAAAAAAAAATCTTTTCCACCGGTGTGTGTTCTTACTCACCTAGATTTTTAGAACTAGAGGTCTTTCTTAGTCATATTATCTTTTTCTCAGTGTAATTACCAGACTTTTCAGGCACTTATCTGACATAAGAACATCTGTGGCTAAGCCCAATAGGCATAATTTAAGAGGCATTAAAACATTTCTGAAACTATATTTAAGGAAAATCAATTTATTTAGCGAGCTGATGAGCCAGAAGACAGCAAGACATGAACAAAAAGAGTGCACAGTGGGGAATTTATAGCAGTCAACACTTACCCACATCTGTAGATGAACATAAATGGGCTTCCAGACTGCACAAAGTATATAATTTAAAAGGACTAAGTATGCTATTCATTCATTTTTAGAGTGGATGATTCTCAGTGTGTTTCCTGGCACTAATCAGTTTGCTAAGCTATGGAAGAAAAAGTTCTTCACAACAACTCTATAAATTATCTTTGCAATGGCTGCATTAAAAATACTTTTAAAAAGGCCTAATATAAAAAGCTTATTTTTTGAGGGGAGGATAACTTTGCTTTTTATTTTCCTTTATGAAGAGAGAAAGAGGGAGCCAGAAAAGATGTTAAAGTTACTGCAAGTAATCAAAGATGCCAACAAAGTGCTCTTTGAATGGGGAGTAAATTGGGTGTATTGCATGAATGTCTTTGTGAAGGTGTACATACAGAGGACTGTCAGTTCTAGAAAATTAAGTCATCATGAAGGATGTGTCTTCTGTGGTCCTCTTCTCCCTCAAAGATTATGCAACAGTACATGCTAGCAAGACAAATATTCTCTCTCCAAGCACTAATAAATGCATTATCCTTCCATCTATTTGGGCATGCATTGAATATTAGAGTCACCTGTGCTGGCGCACAGGTATACAGATGGTATCTTCACTGGATTACACCCTCTTATCTTGGGAAATCTTCCAAGAAATTAATAAGGGGGCAAAAACAATTGTGTGACCTAAAGTGTGTACATTTTCACTTCCTCCGAGCCAAGAGAAGTTTTTCTCATGTGTCTGCTACTCTGCTGTCAGGACCCAGGGTATCCATGGCTGATAGGAAGTGAAATATCAAAGCTTGTGGTTTCATATAGTGTCAGTGCAAAACCAGGTTAAACTCTGTGGTTTCAACTGAGTTTTTCTTTGAAGCAAAAGGTTTGGGAGCTAAGGTTTGTGAAGCTAACGAAGATAACACGTATACGCAAAGCCACAGAAACCAAAAGCACTGCATTCTTGTATGACATTCAAAATAATAAGAAATAATAATAAAGATTTAGCACTTCTGACCTTAAACCCACAAGCTCCTAACAAAAGTGACCACGTATCAGTACCTTGCTCTGGGTCTGCCAGGCCTCGGGTGCCAGATCCTTAGCTGCTGTGAATCAGCGTAGCTCAATGCACCTACACCCATTTTTACCAGCTGTGGAGGTGGACAAAAGAATGTAATAGGAATGAAAACAGTAGTGCTCCATAATCCTTACTCCAGTCTAAAGTCCTATTGGATTCAATAAAATCTTGTTTATGGTTGCTGTCTTTGAAACTAATGATGTTTCATTCTATGATAAAAATACCATTTTATATTCCAGGAAAAGATTAGGAAAATCTCTATAGCTATTGTCACCTTTCTGCCAATGGTTCTGGCAGCAACAAGACTTGGGTTCTATACCTCTTGACAGTATAAATGAAAACTGGCTCGAACTCACAGCCAGGGTTTGGGGGAAATTAAACACCACCTCTGGCCGCCTCTCAGAGAGAACACGTTCCCTCTCACAAGCACTGAATCTGCGTGTGACAAAAGAAATATTTTATTGAAAGGGAAGCATTCATTTAGGAAAATCCCACAACCGCCATTCAAAAGCATGTAGCCCTAAGCAAACGCCCACCCCATCGCACGTTGAGTAGTGCCCTTTGCCTCAGTTTTCCACCCTGAGGTGGGAACAACTGTCCCTTTAACACAACACCCCGCTCACTGTGGTTGTACTTGATCAGCGAAGACCCAGAGTTCTGAGGTGTATTTACATGGATTCCCCACCACCTCCACAGCTGGCTCACTGCTGCTCCCATTGCCTGTGCTGCCACCACTATTACCATGGGGCTGCTGACAGCTTCCAGCCACCTCTGCTGCTGCCGTCTCTGCTGCTGCTCGGCTGGGCCACTGTTATCACTGCCTGTGCTGCCATGCGGTGTCCCGAGGTGCCCCCACTTAGCCCTGCTCTTTGTGGTTTCCCTGGGCAATGAGGAACCTCCCTGCTGCTGCCTCATCATTGCCTTTCGTTGCCATGCTGCCCCCTCACACACCACAGCCTCTAGACCCGCGCCTCAGTGATTCCAGTTTAGTGAGCGCAGAATGGAGACGAGGGCTCCCTGGGCAGTGCATGGCTCTGGCATTTGGGAAGCCAGGCCAAGCAACAAAAGCTCCCCTAGTTCTTGCATCATGGCCCCACCCCTTCTGCCTCCTACCGTTGAGGCCCCACCCATCCTCTCCCCCCGACTCTGCCCCAGGTCCAGGTCACACTAGGCCAGGCATGTCCAAAGTCCGGCCCGCGGGCCAATTGCGGCCCGTGTTCCGGTTTAATACGGCCCCACAGGTAATTTGGCAATATCTATCTTTTATGGCCCCCAACGAATCCATATGTATTGAGATGAATACATTGTAAAATCTCAGTTAATGTCAGTTGGTCTAAATCAGTTATAAATATATTTGGACACAACATGGATACTTGGTGTTATGTTCCTGTTCATATTTTTTGAACGTAAAAGTTGACAGACAACCTTTGTTACCAATAATATGTACTGTACTTTACCATGTTCCTGACATATATTTCAGCTTCCTGGATTTTTTTTTCATCTGGCCTTCAAATATGAAAGGCAGAGTGATTTAACACCTGTTTAGATTTGTCATCCATGTGACGAAATGAAAAGTATGCCGTTTGCAATAAACTTTGCATAAAATAGTTAATTTGCATTTAATTTTAATGGTTCAAAGAATGTCAGGCAAAATGGTCGGCGTGAGGCATGTTCACTTCATCAAATCTGGCCCTCTTTGAAAAAAGTTTGGACACCCCTGCACTAGGCCCTATCTCCCAAGGCCGTTCTCTCAGTCTCTGCAACCTCCTCCCTTGCTGCCCACGGAGTCCCTCCTCTCCTCCCACCCATCCCCGACACCTCGCCACCTGCTCCTCACTTCCTTCACCCCTCATCCCTTACGATCTCCCCCCCATTTGCTGAGTCCCACTTCTGCTCCATCCTGCCACCTCCATGACCCCTTCACCTCTGCCCCCAAGTGGGGGAGAGGGAGGCCACTGGGGATGGGGATGGAGGGACTCAGTGAATGGTGGGGACCTCAGGGCAGGGGTGTGGGGAGAGATCAGGACTCAGCATTCAGGAGGGCCACAGGGGAGCGGAGGCGGATGAAGGGAGGGACTCAGAAATCAGTGGGCAGTGAAGGCTTTAGCGGAGGGGTTGGAGGAGGAAGGGACTCAACAAGCAGTGCTGGGCAGCAGGGGCCTTAGCAGACAGGCAAAGCAGGGACAGGACAAGGCAGAGTGTAGGTGGGGCCTCAGGGGAAAAGCATAGGCCAGGCCACCATAGCCCAGGCATCTGAACACTCAAAGGCAGCGGGTGGATGGCTGTGCTACCTGGCCTATTTCACACACCAGCTTCCCCTGGCCAATTACACACACCAGCTATGAAGGACTCTCAATTGAACCGGATCAGCTCTGCCTTTAAACAGGAGAGTGAGAGGGAGTGTCAAATGCTGTCTATTACCTTGGTGCAGCAGCCACACTCTAAAGTTGGACACCTAGCTCTATCGCCTCTCCTTTTCACTGGGATTTGGTATCCTTAACCCCAGCCTAGCCAGTGAGGCTCAGTTTATGGTGACCCCTCTCATCAGGGCAGGCTAAGCAACACTTCTGTTTCTATTCGCTCGTGAATTAGGATAACAACATTTCATTACAATGGGGGATAACTTGGCTACAACTACTCAAGAGAGAGAAATCTTGGGGTCATTGTGGATAGCTCTCTGAAAACATCCATTCAGTGTGCAGCAGCAGTCAAAAAAGCAAATAGAATGTGAGGAATCATTAAAAAAGGGATAGAGGATAAGACGGAGAATATCCTATTGCCTCTTTATAAAACCATGGTACGCCCACATCTTGAATACTGCGTACAGGTGTGGTCACCTCATCTCAAAAAAGATATATCGGCATAGGAAAAGGTTCAGAAAAGGGCAATAAAATGATTTGGAATAGGTCCCATATGAAGAGAAATTGAAAAGACTTGGACTTTTCACCTTAGAAAAGAGGAGATAAAGGGGGGATATGATAGAGGTCTATATAATCATGACTGGTGTTGAAAAAGTGAATAAGGAAAAGTTATTTACTTATTCCCACAATATAAGAACTAGGGGTCACCAAATGAAATTAATAGGCAGAAGGTTTAAAACATACAAAAGGAATTTTTTCTTCATGCAGCGCACAGTCAACCTGTGGAACTCCTTGCCTGAGGATGTTATAAAGACTAGGACTTTAACAGGGTTCAAAAAAGAACTAGATACATTCATAGAGGTTAGGACCATCAATGGCTATTAGCCAGGGGGAGTGGGAATGGTATCCCTGGCCTCTGTTTGTCTGGGTATGGGTGACAAGAGAGGGATCATGTGTTGATTGCCTGTTATGTTCCTTCCCTCTGGGACATCTGGTATTGGCCACTGTAGGCAGACAGGATAATGGGCTAGATGCACCTTTGGTCTGACCCTGTAGCAGTTCTTATGTTCTTACCCCTGTATTCAGATTGAATTCTTTTTATTAAAGCAAATGTTAACATTATTTAATACACATGGTAAGGAAAGACTATCCATACATCTTGGTAGAATGCTTAAACTATGCAAAAGTACAAAATTGGTTTAATATCCATAAAAGACATATTTCATAAAATCGACAATATCTCAAACTAAGGTTAATACATTTAACAATATAGTTTAGATGGTAGCATCCAAAGAGTTGTTTGTTTTGTTTTTGACAGGCGCTTAGGTGGGAAAGCTAAATTCGATAGAGAGGCAGCACTGAGAGTGACCCAAGGAATGGAAGAAACATAAAGTTGGCTGGTTATGGAAGCTGTGGGAAACACGTTATTCTATTGAGGTGCTGCATTTGTATAAAGTGCCATGTTACAGCTCAATCCCCTAACCTGACACTGCATGTAGAGATGGGGGTGGGAGCAACTAGTAGAATAAACACTGCACAACCTGTTTCTGTGATTTCCAGAGTCCCACTGAGATTTTAAAAAAACAAACAAACAAAACAAGACTGGTTTCTTGCTGCCACCACCCAAGTGACTACAAGAAAATATAAAAATAAACCCTTTTCCAGGGAGAGAGATTACTTGGGAATCTACTCCCCTAAGGTAAAGTTTTCCCCACTGCTCGCAACCTCCATTTCACTTGGAGCTGGGAACACAGAGGGAATCCGCAGACAACCATGGACTCTGCCCTTATAACTAGGCACTTAATCCTAAAGATACAACAATCAACTAATACCAGCTAATTAAAATAAAAATAAAACTCTTTTATTATCAAAACAAAACTACTGTTGCAAGCATAGTAAATTGGGTAGGTAGTAAATAGCCACAATTGACATAGACTCAGGGAAAGTTCCTGGGCTGTAATCCTTAGTTACAAAAGAGAAAAACAATTAGCCAGCTCAGACATGATTTCCAAACCCCCAAACAAGGAACCCTGATGGGTTTTCCTTCTTACACATTTGGAGAAGTCTATTCTTGGAGAGAGAAAGCATCTCCCATCTCCTTCAATACCTCGGAGAAACTGCTCTGATTTCAAACAAAGGAGAAAGAGAAAGAGAGAGAACCCCCCCCTTTTCCACTTTGAAATTCCTACCTGCATTTTTATTGGCTTACTGCCTTAATATCCACTCCCTTGTAGGTGTATCTCCAGTTGCTTAATCCTTTCCGCACTCTTCAGGTAAGTCAGACTCTCCTTAGCAGCTCCCATTTATGACATGCCACACAATAGAACGGATGAAAGAGACAATCTGAGGTTTGGAGATACTGCTAGAAACTAGGATTGAGTATCAAAGGGGATTTGAGCACATGATAGCAGAAAGGAAAGAGGAGGCTGATGGGAAAATGTACATTTTGCAGATGCATGGTGGACAAGCAGTGTGAAGGTAGACTGCTGGATGAAGCAAGTGAGTTGGGAAAACATTAAATTACAAGAACAAGGCAGAAAAAAAGACAGCTTAGCAAAGGAGAAAAAGAGCTGAGGGACACAGGTTTGCTGAGTTGGGAAATGAAGAGGAAAGGCAGGTAGTAACAGAGGATGGGAGGGCAAAGAAGAGAAGAGCAGCTAGTTCACCAAAAACGGGGAAGAGATCATGGAGACAACCAGTGTTCAGATCTCCAGGAGATAGTGGATAACTCATAGAAGTTTGCAAGTGAGAACTTGAAGACAGAAAGAACAATAGCAGGAGGAAAGCTTTCTTCTCAATACTCTGGGTTTGTCTCTTACTTGCTAATCATTCTTCTTGCCAAATGGCCATCATCCCACTTCTGATCTGCTTGTCTGACCCCTCTCAAGATGGTTGCTAATCCAGTTCCTCACTCATCCATCCCTTCTCAAGATGGCTGCCACCACATATCTTCCCCCACCCATAATAGTACATGTTAAAAGTAATGTTTAAAGTTTGTTGCATTTGCTCTCTGGCCTCTTGCATGATACTGAGGTTTCAGTTCAGCACTTCCAGACTTTCAGAACCACTTGTTATGCAGACAGATGGCACTGGTTTCTCTTACTTGATTTTCTGACCCAGAGGCTCTCTGTAGACCCTGGAATCTGCCATCTCTTCTTTTGCCTCTTTTTTCCCCTTTATATTCCCTTAAAAGCTGTTTTTGCTGGTGGAGGTTTATATTTACAGCTTAGTTCTATGGTTTCAGGTTGGTTTTGGTCTTTTAAAAAAAATCTTCTTATACCTTCTTCATTTACCCTTCTCCTATACCTCTTGCAAAGGGCAAGATTAAACCATGGATATGTTTGCTGACTTAACCATGCCCTGCAATTTCCACAGGGATCTCCCAGAAACATCTGCCTTTGTTTAATGTCAGCTAATCTGAACATGTCAACAATTCTGTTTACCTTCAGCAGTGAAACATTTTTGTAACTAAACGTTCCTGCCTTAAAAAATCCCTCACAAGCTGGCACAAATAGGATTTGGGACAAATGGACAAATAAAATCTAGAAAGCAAGATGAAATAACAAGAAGCAAATTGGGTCCAATGCTGTGGACTCTGTCTCCAGTTGTCGCGAATATGGTTTGATTTATGTGTCTTATATGTGACTGAAACTATTCATAGAATCTAAAACAGACTTTTTAAATTTGGCCAGAGTTGGTTGACACATAATGCATGCAGTTGATATTAACTATTATTAACTATTAATATTCGCTAGGAGATTTACCCAGCGTTGCTCAGATCCTTAACTCAAATACATTCTGTTTTTCATTCAAATAATTATTCTGGGGTGGGACTGGAATGATGGGTTCATATGACCCATATGGCTGGACTCGATGACCTCTTGAGGTCCCTTCCAGTCCTATTATTCTATGATTCTATGATATGCAGGCTACCCCAGGGAGAGAGCGCAACCTGCAGCAGCTTGCGGCAGGTGAGAAGTGCCTGTCCATGGTTGCTGCAGCTGCAGTGGACACAGCTGGGTTAGGGGTGCATGTCCCCCAGAAGGGGGACAGACAGATAGACACAAAAACAGACACACAGAGAAACTCTCTGAAATACATAGTAGATAGCTGTCCATTCTCCACCCTGCCCCTGCTGGCCCAATGGGGTGATAGCTGTCCTGATGCCCATCTCTGGCCCCTTTCTGCCCCCTGTGGTCATTCTACCATATAACTGTCCTTCCTACCAGACCCCTCCTTTTCCATTTTATGAGAAACAAATTCCAGGCACATCCCATTGTCTTGGCACAACCAAACCCTTATCTTGCTTTAAGTCATGATAAAGAGGAAGCTGTGTACCAAATTTGGTTGTCCTCACTCTTACCGTTTAGGAGGAGTTCTTCAACAAATGGACTCTCAGACGGACAGAGAGACAGATGCACATTTATAAAATAATAGTAAGATTAGTATTGCAGTAGCAGCTGGAGGCCTTAATAAAGATCAGGGTCCCTTCGTGCTAGGTGCTGTAAGAGCATAGCAAGAGACAGCTCTTACCCCAAAGAGCCAACAGCCAATATAGACAAAGGGTGGAAAAGAAAACAGAAACTCAGATGTGCAAGAGGGTTTGTGGCACACCCAGGAATAGAATCCCAAAGTCCTCCCACGCAGTTCACTGCCTTACCTTCTTGAGGCTGCGCTGAAAAGAAATGTGGCAAAATAGTAGACGTGAAGATGGCCTTATGCTGTGTCCAGTCCATCTGGAAGCAAGGATTATCAGAAATCTTTGCACAGAGGCTATGCCAAATAATTTCCAATCCACTTTATGACCCTTCTCCAGAGCACAACCTCTCATGACTCTCTTCATAGCACTGCCATGTATTGTCTCAGCTGAAGCAGAGGTCAAGCCAAATTCTCACTGAAAACACATTGATTTCAATGGTGTGGCATGTGAGGAAGCGAGAGAAGCATTTGGTCTGGTGGGTTCAGAGGATTTCAATCATATCTAGCACATATTAGCACTGACACTAAGTAGGAAGCCCAACATTCTGCTGACTGTTGATACAGTGAGTCAGTTCATCACAACTGGTGGCTGACTGTTGGAGCAGGGCCTGTCTGCTCTGTGTGTCTTGACAATGGGCCAGCACTTCATTAGCATCGAATGACTAATAACATATTGCAGGTATATGGATTTGCATCCTTTGGCAGTCAGCTTCTCTTCTCTCTGATGCATGGGCTTCATTTTTCAAAAGAAACTCTTTTCTCATTCAGTTGTGCGAGCTAAACCTTCCACAGCTGTGCTGGGAGCCGTAAGTTGGGTTTGCAGGCGACGTCTGTAGTCCAAAGTATCCCAACTGGACTTTTCAGTGAGAGAGAAATTGAGTTAACAGTACACCAGAAAGGAGTAGAGTGATTCATGCAGATACCAAGGCAAATGAACCAAATCAAACACAGCCACACAGAGAGGTGGAGCTGAGCAAAGAGAAAACAAAACAAAACAAACAGAAAAACCTGAGGTGGTCCTTTAAAAACTGGCAGTGTAGGTTGTCAGTAATGCAATCCTCTTTAGGAAAAGGACCAGAGGGGTAGCTGAGTTAGTCTGTAACAGGAAAAACTTAAAAAACAACAAATAGTCTCGTAGCACTTTACAGACTAACAAAACATGTAGATGGTATCATGAGCTTTCGTGGCACAGCCCACTTCTTCAGATGACCAGAGTGTAGTGTTTTGTTAGTCTTTAAAGTGCTATCAGATTATCTGTTGTTTTTTAAGTTTTTCCTAGGAAAAGGACATTATTATTCATCCTTTTCATCATCTAACTCTGACCTCTACAGATAAACAAAAGAACAATTTAGGTTTGATGAGGGACAAAACACACATCCAAAGGAAAAATGATTTTACCTCTTATTTCCCTCTTTTTGTCATTCAGTTGGCTTGAGATCAAATCCATAGAGAGTAGACAGAGAAATAATTTATTAGGTCAGCTAAGTCCACATTCCATTCAATGAAGGATTGTTTCCTACAGAACCTTTTCCAGGGTTTCCTCCAGTCTAGTTTTAAAGGGAAAGGTTGTGTGATTCAGGGGATAGGAGCTTGGACTGGGCCTCGGCAGACTTGGATTGTATTTTTAGCTCTCATGCTCTTGCGAGGTACCCTTGGGTAATTTTCTTTGGCTGGGATTTGAAGGGCAGTGTTGTGGTGAGATGAGGTGAACAGATGGGAAAGTCAAAGGAATTTGAGCATCTAATTTGACAAATGGGCCATACTTTACATATGATACGTTGGGGTTAGTATTAATTGAAGTTTCCCTGTCAGAGATGGTCTAGATCAGGAGTGGGAAATAATCAACCTATGGGATGGACAGAGTTTGCTAGGGTTGGCCCATGGCAGGTCACCAGACACTTTATTTACCCACGTGTCTGCAGGTATGACTACTCACAGCTCCCATTGGCCACAGTTCACCGTTCCTGCCCACCCTGATCTAGATTAGTCCTCCCATGAATGCAGGGAATTAGACAAGATGACTTCTCGAGGTCCCTTCCAGTACTATGATTCTATGGTCCTTTATGCTGTTGCCTAAAAAAGAATAATTTCATTTCCTAAACCATTTAACTTAAGTTGTTTTTTAAAAAATGGCATTACATTTAATCCAGGCTTGTAAAGGTATCAGGAGAGAGGAAGCAGGGAAACGGAGGTGGCTCTTAAAGTAAGCATGATGTTAGTAAAATTGTATTGGCTTTCAATCTTTTCCCATAACATAAATGAGACTCCACTTTTACCCCTTTTAAAAGCTGCCTCTTGTTTCAAATTGAAGAGTCCATTTTGTCATTAGCCATGTCCCAGATTGGCTGTTTCTCTGCAGCATGTGTGTCTATGATATTATTTAGACTCTTTGCTTTTTAAACAGAAACATGTAGAGAGTACTGAAAACTATGCCAGGTCTCTGTGATAACAGCATTTAAATTGCAGCCATTGCAATCCATTTATTATATCGTTTCCAAAGGTTTTAAAAATGTATCGGTCATGGGACTCATAGTTTATTTATTTATTTTTCCCTGAGCGATGGAGCGTGGGATGAAAAACTTATTTCTTCCAAAGAGAATGTCTAGAGGAAACAAATATGAAGTAACTCACCCAATGTATTATTTTTACAAATATGGCATGAAGGAAAGAAAAACAGCATGATGTTTCTGAAATTCATTTCTTCTACTTTTCCAAATCACGGCCAGATCCTGAACTGTACTGCCAGCTCTCACAACTGCATTGTGAATCCCAAAATACGTAATGATTTTTACCCTTCCCCCCAAATAGGTCAAATCAAGCTTTCAGAATCTCAGCTTTCATTAAAAATGAAATGTTTAGCTTGAATAGTAGTGGAGAAAAATTTGAAAATGACCCAAGTACACCCTTAAGGCACAAAAAACAGAAGGCAAAGAGAAAGAAGCCCATTTTCTAAAAATCTCAGGTTTTTTAAATCCAATCTTAGGATTTTTTGGAATACGTGAACTTGAAAATACTGACCAAGATGCGTCAGCATGGTATTTTTCATTTAGCAGAGACTCTTCCCTAATACTAAGCACCCAGTATATAAGGAAATTTCTCTGAGGTTATATCTACCCTATAGCTTTTTCTGATTGCTTTGCTAGAAAAGCCTTTTCCAACATTTGGCCCTGTGTAGATGGGGCTAAAGGGTGGAAAAGCCTCCTCTTTTGGAGGAACCCTTATTCCTGGTAGAATGAGGTATACAGGGATCCCCAAAAGAGCATGTTTGCTCTTCCACAAAAAAAAAAGCAGAAGAGCAAATGCATTCCCTGGATGTGGCAGGGTTTTTCCGGGATACCCCTGATATCCCTCCCCCCTCCCCCCCACAGTTTAGATGTACCCTGACTGTCACTCATATTTAATTCCCACTGACCTGGGATATTTTGCATAACACATTTTCCAATCATGCATATTCATAAGCGTATTCTTATAAAGATTAAGGAGGTCTCTGTCACAGTATAATAAGCATGATCTATGAGGGAAGATTGAAAAACTTGGGCTTGTTTAATCTGGAGAAGACTGAGAGGGAACACGACAACAGTTTTCAAGTACATAAAGTACATAAGTGCAAAAAAACTAAACATGATTCTGGGATGCCTTAACAGGAGTGTTGTGAGCAAGATACAAGAAGTCATTCTTCTGCTCTACTCTGTGCTGATTAGGCCTCAGTTGGGCTACGTCTACACTGGCCCCTTTTCCGGAAGGGGCATGTAAATTTCACGAGTCGTCGTAGGGAAATCCGCGGGGGATTTAAATATCCCCCGCGGCATTTAAATAAAAATGTCCGCCGCTTTTTTCCGGCTTTTAAAAAAGCCGGAAAAGAGCGTCTAGACTGGCCCCGATCCTCCGGAAAAAGTGCCCTTTTCCGGAGGCTCTTATTCTTACTTCAAAGTAAGAATAAGACCCTCCGGAAAAGGGCACTTTTTCCGGAGGATCGGGGCCAGTCTAGACGCTCTTTTCCGGCTTTTTTAAAAGCCGGAAAAAAGCGGCGGACATTTTTATTTAAATGCCGCGGGGGATATTTAAATCCCCCGCGGATTTCCCTACGACGACTCGTGAAATTTACATGCCCCTTCCGGAAAAGGGGCCAGTGTAGACGTAGCCTTGGAGTATTGGTCCCATGCTGGGCACCACATTGCAAGAAAGATGTGGAGAAATTAGAGACTGTCCAGAGAAGAGCAACAAAAATAATTAAAGGTCTAGAAAACATGAGAGGGAAGACTGAAAGAATTGGGCTTGTTTAGTTTAGAAAAGAGAAGACTGAGAGGGGACATGAGAGCAATTTGTAAGTACCTAAAAGGGTGTTACAAGGAGGAGGGAGAAAAATTGTTCTCCTTGGCCTCTGATGATAGAACAAGAAGCAATGGGCTTAAATAGCAGCAAGGGAGGTTTAGGTTGGACATCAGGAAAAACTTCCTACCTGTCAGGGTGGTTAAACACTGGAATAAGATGACTAGGGGGGGTTGTGGAATCTCCATCACTGGAGATATTTAACAGCTGATTAGACAGACACTTGGCAGGGATGACCTAGACAGCACTTGGTGAGGGCAGGGGATTGACCTCTATGAATTCTATGGCCAGTGATTCTATGATTCTATGAAAATGTTGTCATAAGGAGGAGGGAGGCAAATTGTTTCTTAGCCTCTGATAATAAGAGAAGAAGCAACAACTACAATAAAGGTGGCTTAGGATGGACAAAAAATCTTCCTGTCAAGGTGGTTAAAGAATGGACAAAGTTGTCTAGGGAAACCGTGGAATCTACATCATCGGAGATTTTCAAGGGCAGGTGAGACATACACATGTCAGGGGTGGTCTAGGCTGTACTTAGTCTTGTCATTACTGCAGCAGATATGACTAGATGATCTCCCAAGGTCCCTTCCGATGCTACGATACTAATATAAACCTTGAGACACCAGCACCTCCTTAAATTGGAGATATCCAGTGGCATAATTGTTATGAATGTAAAAAATACAATCCCCAACTGCTATGCAGGAAAGCATCTGTACCAAGGTGTCCTTATTCAGGAGCTGACTGAGGACTTTATCACTCAAGTTCCACCAGAGTACAGTACCTGGGGCCTGGCTGAAAGGTAGGCACTTGGCAGAGGTCTCCAATCGTCTGAGCAGAGCTACAGAGAAGTTGCCCATCCCCAACCCCAGAAACTGGGATTAT
Organism: Pelodiscus sinensis; assembly: GCF_049634645.1. Lineage (NCBI taxonomy): Eukaryota > Metazoa > Chordata > Testudines > Trionychidae > Pelodiscus > Pelodiscus sinensis. The sequence continues at coordinate 250,593,111 of NC_134712.1, read as the reverse complement.
AGAAATAGAGAGGAAGGCAGAGCAGGGAGCCTGAAGGGAGTAGGAGTAGGTAGGACAGGCTGCTGCTAATGATCGTCAGACTGTACTCTTGCCCAGAAGCAAGTTTGGGGAAAGCTGGCTACTGACTGCAAAGGGTACGTGATAACAGTACAGACTGCGGCTTGCTAAAGGGAGCCAATAAAGTATGGGGGTGGCAAAGAATGCCTAGAGTTGTGGTGATGACTACACTTATTAAGTCTGAAAACGATTCTCAGGAGAACCACCCCAGGGCAGGCCACACAAAAAAATCCCAAACCCATTTGTCTGGCTGAGCTGTGAGTTCGGTAGCTAATTGATTCCTCCTGTGGGGAGCCAAATGCCTGCTTCTTCCAAAAGATTTCTCACTTCCGGGCACCATAAAGTTGCTAATTCGCTGCCTATGACTGAGATGCACTATGTACTCCAGCTTGTGAATCATAGATGCTAGAGGTGGAGTTAGGTCACTTTGCCCACTCCTCTCCAGTGTTGGCATGTTCCTTTGGATCTCATCAATTTGGATTAGATGCCTCGTGTCCTCCCGATTGGCAGACTGTAGGTCCAAATCAGTTTTGGCTAGTGATATTTTACGATGATTTTAGTAATGAACAACACCAGAGCCTCAGACCCTGATACTCAGGTCCATGCAGGCAGCTTTGCACCATCCCAACGGGCAAAAAGAAAAAAGGAAGTGTCAGTTTGTCAGAACAGCCTGCAGGAATCTGCAGCTGGAACTTGTAGCCTTTCTGCCAGGTGGAGCCAACAGCAGTCAGGTCTGGGTTCAATATCCTGGGGTTCCTCTCTATTCATCCAACACAGAACTGGTTTGAGCCCGCACTCACTGCCCTGGGAAATTCACACACCACCCGTAGGTGCCTTCGAGAGGCAATGCTTCCCCACTCACAAGCACAGAGCCTGACTGTAGAAAATAAACTTTTAATAAAAGGGAGGGAAGAAATTTGGCATTAATTTGGGAAAACACCACACACAGAGTTCATAACCAAAACCACGAGTAGCAGTTGCACCCCAAGTAGGTTGGGCAATGTCCTTTTCCTCTCAGGTTCTTAAGTCCAGCAATGCAAATGTGCCCTTAATATGCCCAACCCTTCTCCGCACCCCACTTACAGTGACTGTCCTTGGTACGGGCAGACCCAGAGTTCAGAGGTGCATCTGCAGAATTCCCCTCACATCCTGAGTGGAGGGAGGTAAAGAAGCATTTTACTCGCTCTGCTGGTCACTCGCAATCCACCTACTCACCTGCTGCCAAGCTGGCTGCTCAGCTCATCTCTCTGCTGCTGCCCTGCTGGCCATTCAGCTCACCTCTCTGCCGCCACCCTGCTGTCTGCTTGGCTCACTGCTCTCTACTACCATCCTGTTGGCTGCTCAGCTCACTGCTCTCTGCTGCCGCCCTGCTGGCTGTTTGGCTCTCTGTCGCTGCCCTGCTGGCTGCTCAGGTCACCTCTCTTCTGCCACCCTGCTGGTTGCTCGGCTCACTCCTCAGGCTCACTGCTCTCTGCTGCTGCCCTGCTGGGCGCTCAGCTCACTGCTCTCTACTACCACCCTGCTGGCTGCTCAGCTCACTGCTCTCTGCTGCCGCCCTGCTGGCTGTTCAGCTCACTGCTCTCTGCCGCTGCCCTGCTGGCTGCTCAGGTCACTGATCTCTGCCGCCGCCCTGCTGGCTGTTCAGCTCACTGCTCTCTGCCGCTGCCCTGCTGGCTGCTCAGGTCACTGCTCTCTGCCGCCGCCCTGCTGGCTGTTCAGCTCACTGCTCTCTGCCGCTGCCCTGCTTGCTGCTCCAGTCACTGCTCTCTGCCGCCGCCCTGCTGGCTGTTCGGCTTACTGCTCTCTGCCGCTGCCCTGCTGGCTGCTCAGGTCACTGCTCTCTGCCGCCGCCCTGCTGGCTGTTTAGCTCACTGCTCTCTGCCGCTGCCCTGCTGGCTGCTCCGGTCACTGCTCTCTGCTGCCGCCCTGCTGGCTGTTCGGCTTACTGCTCTCTGCCGCTGCCCTGCTGGCTGCTCAGGTCACTGCTCTCTGCTGCCGCCCTGCTGGCTGTTCGGCTTACTGCTCTCTGCCGCTGCCCTGCTGGCTGCTCAGGTCACTGCTCTCTGCTGCCGCCCTGCTGGCTGTTCGGCTCACTGCTCTCTGCCGCTGCCCTGCTGGCTGCTCAGGTCACTGCTCTCTGCTGCCGCCCTGCTGGCTGTTCGGCTCACTGCTCTCTGCCGCTGCCCTGCTGGCTGCTCAGGACACTGCTCTCTGCTGCTGCTCTGTTGGCCACTCAGCTCACCTCTCTTCCGCCATCCTGCTGGTTGCTCGGCTCACTGCTCTCTGCTGCCGCCCTGCTGGCTGCTCAGCTCACTGCTCTCTGCCGCTGCCCTGCTGGCTGCTCATTACACCTCTCCAGTGCTGCTCTGCTGGTGAACATCGCGTTTCTCTGCGACTGCCCGGGTGGCCACTTGTTCACTGCCCCTACTAGCTGCCCTCACTGGGCAGCCTCTTAGTGCTGGTCAGAACATAAAAATCACCCTCCTGTCATGAGTGACTTCAGAGCCATTTAAAAATAACAAAGAAGGCTCCTAATAAAGCCTATTTAGCTCTGTTCTTGGAGTAGCAGAGGAAAAAGTGGTTGAACCCATCTTGCAGCAGTCCTGTGAAGGCATGTAGCCTGCCGATGGAGAGCCAGGCCAAGTGGAGCCCAGCCCTGCTCTGCCTTCCTATCCCCTTCCACTCCTGCAAGACTCTGACAGTACAGCCTTTGGCCCCTCTGCGATTCTTTAAACTGAGAGTGGCCTGGGTTAAGCACAGTCTGTCTTTTCTGTATTCCCACAATAATTACAAGCATTGGTGACCATATTTTATAATTCCTGCATTTAGCACTGACATTATTTGTGGCCCAATGCCAGCCACATTGATTAGCTGTGCTGAATATCTAGCAAATGAGAACAATATTTACATAGACACACTCAGGGTCTCTCCCCGACTCCAGCAAGCTGTCTGGGAAACCTTCATTCAGACTCCTTCATTCAGGTACATCTACACTGCAACACTATTTTGAAATAATTAGCGCTATTCCAAAGCAACTTATTCCACATCTACACAGCAGGCAGTTATTTCAAAAGTGTCAAAATACTGTCAAGCTGGAGGACTTCTTAACCTGACTCCTGTACCCTTATTGAATGAGGAGTAAGGGAAGTCGGCAGAAGAATGCTCTATTTCAAAATAAGTGCTGTGTAGACGCTCTCAATTTTGAAATAAACTATTTCGAAATAAGCTTCACAATTGACGTAGTTCAATTTGCATAGCTTATTTCGAGTTAAGTCCTGCAGTGTAGACACACCCTTACACATATCTCGTGTACCTGCATCCCAGAACAGAATTTGGCTACATCTAGATTGCACTCTTAAATCAGAAAAAAATATGCAAATTGCGTATTTTTTAATTTAATTTCAAAAGATGCTATTTCAAAATTTGGCGCATCTACACGGCGCCAAATTTTGAAAAAAAGTGCTCTTTCGAGCCATTCCTTATTCCTCATAGAATGAGGTTTACAGGGATAGCGAAAGACTGCGTCTGTTATTTCGAAAAATTTTCCAAAATAGCGGATGCATTCCTTGGATACGGCGTTGCTTTTTTTTAGGATACTTCCGGTATCCTGAAAAAGCAATGCAGTCTATACATACCCTTTGTCGTTCACTTTGTCCCCCCACCACCTCTGCCGGATTTCACGCATTTGTTTCCTTCTTTCCTCCTTCTTTGCTAAACATCTAAGAATACAACCAGTAATCTGCTTTTCCACAGCACCCCCGCCTTTCCCTGGGAATGCGGCCATTCCTGTCTTTGATTGCAATCAATTTTTGATTGCATTGATTAGAGAAAGTTCACAGTCTTGTTACCCAAGCCCATGATACATTGCGGAAAGGGGCAATCTAAAAAGATTTAGCCAGGGCAGCTCCCAGATAAGAAGCTCTTTGAGGACCTATAAATTACAGCTGGAGAGTCAGTCCCAGAAATCAGCAAAAGTCATCCCCATAATAAACCAAAACCTAGTTATGTTACTTGACTTGTATGAATTTTCCAAGGGTTTTGTTTGGAATTAGATTGTGAAGGATTCATGTGAATATGGATTCAACATACATTTTCCACTCTGATATTTCTCAGCAGGGAGAAATGTAGATTGATTCATTGAATTATCCATTCGGTGATGGCTAATGAGGGAGATTTAAAGGTGATAAAGTATATTTAGTTAGCCCTCCGTCCAAAGGGCTCCAAGTGCCGCACAAACACAAAAGGCCAGATTGCCACCTGCTGTGGGCCTCTGCTGATTTACACCAGATGAGTACCAGGCCTTTGTTGGTGAAGCCTGTGATGTAGGCATGGTCACCACTCCTGGGGAAAATAAATCACAGGAGGGTTAAATAAGTTGCCCAAGGCTTCTGATGGAGTCAGTGTCAGAACTGGAATTTGGACCCTGAGGTTATGTCTACACTGCAATTACACACCTGCGGCTGGCCTGTGCCTACTGATTCAGGCTCATGGAGCTTGGGCTAAGGGGATGTTCAGGCTCTAGGATCTTGTGATGTGGGGGAGTCCAAATGTCTATACCTCAATTTAATGGCCCTTTAGCCTGATCCCCCATGAGCCTTTGTCAACTGAGCTGGACCAGCCACAGGTGTCTAACTGAAGTGTAGACAGACCCCCACTCTCCTGAGTCCTCGTCCCCACGTCCTATGCACTAGAACATGATGATGTACTAGAATAACAGCACAACACTAAGAACTAGATCCTCAAAGTGGCAGCTAAGTCTGAAATTCAGATCTTGGAAACCCTTGCTCAGCTACCCCCTAAGCCTAAGGCACCAAAATTTCCTCTGGTAAGGTCCTTATGTTAGAGAGTCAAGGGAGAAAAAATGTCTAGTGTAAGGAGATTCTCTGTTGTAGCTTCCAGCCCCACCATCTCCTGGGACCCTGCACCTTCTTTGTCCTAATGCTGAGACATATCCTGGCCAGACTGGTCCATAGATCCACCAGACATCATTACCTCCACCAGCTCCAACTAAATCCCAAAGGCCACCTGGGATGCGAAACTATCTCGCTCCCCGCTCCTGCGTGTGTCCTTTCCCTTCCCCCATCTCATTCCCCTCTTTCCTACCTGTGACAGGGCACCTGCCCTGCACTGGCCCTTTAAGACCAGGATTCAGGCCTGAGCCGGGGCTGGGAACAGAGAGGCCAGCTGAAGCGGTTAGGGTGAGTGAGGGCCCAGCCGGCAGCTATATAGAAAAGCACAGTTCGCTTAGAGGTGGGAGCCAGTGAAGGGCTGACTGCCGAGGAAGCAGGAGCTCCCAGGAGGGAAACATGCTGGGGATAGCCAGCTAGGGCTGGGAGAGGGCCAGCCAAGACTCCCTCTGGCTAGGGGCAGGAGGCAAGGCCCAGGGTTTGGAGGCGGATCACAATGTGGCTTAGGTGAGTGATGAGCAACCCGTACAGACTGTAACTTTCTCTGAGAGGGGGTAGATGAGGACAGTCAGGGGGCACTGAGGCATGGTGGGGGCATGCACCCTGACACTACCCCTCCTCCTTTTTCCTTCTGTCAAATCAAAATTTGGCTGAGCTGGCCAAGTCTGTAATCAGTCGGTGACCAGAAAGGTGATGAAAAGCAGTATTCCAAACTGTGCCGTGCTGGTCCGAGTTTGCCAGGTCTCAGAGAGGATGACCGGACAGTGTGCTGGGCTTGTGATTCTCTAGCAATGCGCATGTGAGGGCAAGTCAACACCAAAGACAGACACTGCATTTTCTATTCTTGCTGTTCTTTCCTCTCCCCCTTCATGGGGGTTTGTCTTATTTTTGTCTTCTAGGAAACAGGATCCTATTTTAACAACATCAGCAACAATGACATCTCTAACTCAGCTTGATTAACTTCTCTGTTCCCCTAGAAAGGACAGTTGACATCTCTGAAACCATCTAAAAAACTGTCGACAAGGGTTTTTTTTCCCTCTCTCTTCTCTTTCCAGCTAAAGGAATATTTGACATTTCAAATGCTTGAGCTGTTTTTCCTTCTTGTCTGTCTCTTTATAAAAGGATGTCTCCTGGTGTGCTGATGGCTCTGTGCACCAGACTTCAAACCGTGTGTTCTGCAGCTTAATGTGGGACAGGTTCGGGGGTTTATTCAGATCTGTAATGGTTTGGGTCCAAATCTGCGACCTAAATTAATGCAACCCCTCCCTCCTCTCGCCTATAGAAGCTGTTTTCTTTTGAATGAAATGGACAGTCAATAGGCCCAGAAAAAGCATGATAATGGCTCTACATGAAATGTTTAGGGCTGGGCGAACCAGCTTTCAGTCCCTGCTCTAGATAATAGCAAAGTATTTTGTACAAAGTGGAACAGCTTCAACGGGCAAGACCCAGTCTGGAATAATTTACAGTTCAGCGGCTAGGGGACTCACAAGGACACAAGTTCCTGACCCAGGCAGGGCGGGGATTTATATTTTCTGTATTTAGGAGAGGTGCTCTAACCATTAGGGTATAATGGGCTGACCTTTCTTAGGAGTCTAATTTCAAGCGAAGGTTCAGAGCTGTGACTCCTGAGTGGAGGGAGGGGCTTTTCTCTGGCCCAGAGTTAGACGACAGACCGCAGACTTAGAGGGTGATTATGACACCGCTTTCTCCTCGGCATTTCCAAATTTAGGCAGCGTACAGCTAATTCTCCCCTTGCACTGCATAAAGAGCCTGGCACCTAACGTGTGGCTGTGGAGTGCCCCTGGTGACAGGCAGTGTTCCCTGTAAGATGTATGCTTGGGTGGCCATGCAGGAGAGCTGCAGACGCTTCCCAGCTGATTAGCAGAGCGCCCCCAGCTGGCAGCATGTGTGTCAACTGGTGCACACATGCCTTGGTGCAAAGAACAAAATGCATTCCACACAAAGTCGGAAAAATTCAAGGGAACATTGTTTCCCAAAATGTTAGGTGTTGCAATGCTGAGTGTAAGTCCTGTTTGTAGATCTAGCCTCCAGTTGTATGGCTTAGTTCTAACACTCAGGTTGGTGGCAGGGATGTCTCACATCTCTGGTGCCTCCGCCTGGCTATCATGCCGACATTTGTCTGGGATGGCTCAACCATTCTTTTGTCTTCCTGGATGAGAGTCACCATCTTGCCCTATGAGTCACTGTACAAAGTATCTTGGCAGCCTATGTAGCAAAGAAAGCCACGTAAACAAGCTAGATGCATAGGCAATGCCTGGGGGGGGGGGCACAAGGGGTACTTGTGCCTCAATACCATGGGTGGGAAGGCAAGAGGCCGGCCGGCAGTGGCAGGTAAGTAGAGCAATAGGGCCTCAGCTTGCAGAACAACTCTGGCCACGTTGTTTGGGGGAGGGGCGGGACTGTGACACAGCCAGGGGAGTAAGTGAGCGGGGACTGTGTTGTTTTGCTTCCCCTACTGCTGTCAGTGAGTATGGGGGAGACCCCCATGGCAGGCACTGACCCCGCTAGTCCCCAAGGCCACATCGCTCAGGGGAGGGGCAAGAGGCAGGGGGGAGGTGGAGCAGGGTCGGAGGTGAAGCAAGGGTGGGGAAGAGGTGGGGAGAGTGCAGAGTAAGGGCAGGGAAGGGAGGAGCAGGAGCAGGGAGAGGTGGAGCCTGGGGTGGAGTGGGGGGTTATCTTGGCCTTTTCCCCATCCTGGTGGGGGGGAGGGTCACATGGCTGGTGGCCCCCGTGGCCCCATTCACCAGTCACCTGTGGCTGGACACATTTCTATGCACCTAAAGAAGAAGTGGAAAACCTGTCAGCAGCTGAGCAGGCAGAAAAAACATTCTTGCACTAACTGCAAGATGCATCTCCTGATCTAAAGATGCTTTCTGCGACATGGGTCTGAATTTGAGGCAGATGGGGTCTGATGAAACACATCCTTGATGACTTAAGGCCCAGGCGGAAGAGCTACGAGCCATTAGTGATGATCCCTGGGAACCCCTAGAGGATGGGAGAGAGATCCCAGGGACTTTAGAGTTTAGCATCCCTGAATTGGGAGGCACCTGCTCTCCACCCTGCTCTGCCCTCTGCAATGTGGCTATTCTGAGGCAGAGCCCCCAGCCGCAGGGAAAGGGAATGAGTCCAGGCGTCACATGGTGGGAGCAGCTAATGCAGAGTCAGGTTTCTGAGCATTATAAAAGCGAGGAGAGTTGAGGGGAAGGACTGAAGGAAGAGGCAGGCTGCGTGAGCTATGCTATACAGTCAAACTCCCCTTAGCAAGGAGGGCCCAGGAAGCACAAACCCCTGCTGGGAAGGTTGGGGGCGAGGCTTTGTGTACATTGTGAGGACTTACATTAGTCCTCTGAGGGGAAGAATTCTGTTAAAGCTTCTGGCTGAGAGTAGAGAGCCAAGAAGGGAAACTGAGGGAGCAATAGGGCCTGGAGCCACATTGAGTAAACCCTGCTTCAGAGAGCTCTCCAAAGGATGAAGCCTCGTTCCCACAGCCCTTTACAACTTACAAAAGTCTAGATGGGTGCATTGGACCGACAGTTGCCTTTGAATAGGTTGCTAAAAGTTAGCAACTGAATGGACGCTATCTCGCATTGAAATTGTGATTACTATGGACAGCGTGGCCACCAGGGCACCTGTGCTTTTTCCTCTTTCCTCTTCTTTCGAAAGAACTCCCTCTTCCCTATCCACACATGCCTTTTTCTGAAAGAGCTCTTTTGGATAAAGGCTTTGTGGAAACCATTTCATATTTAGCTAGAAGCCATTTTGTATAACAGAAGCCATTTAAGTCTCCTGCTTTTATATGTATACTAGAGAGTGAACTCTCCTTCCCCCCATGCGAGAAAGGCCAGAAGGATGAGCTATTGAAATGTGTTAATTGAGCTGTTTGAAAGGGAGCTCTCACTCCGTTACCTGCCTCTTCTTCTTCCTGATAACAGTTTGCTCTTCTGAGTTTAATTGATGATTTCTGTAATTGGTTGCCCTGATGTCAGACTTGTTTGGTTAAGGATATAAAGTACTAGGATTGATTTGTATTAGCAGCCTTACTGGGCCCAGTTCTGCCGGGGTCATGTTTTGCTCATTTTGTGCCTTATTGATCAATAAAGCTGTTTGTTAGCTACCTAAACACAGAGAAGTCTTTTGTGTCGACAGCTTCTTCCTTGTAGAAAGAGGTTTAGCAATGTCGGAAAACCCCCTCTGTTCTTTCAATTTTTTTTTTTCAAAAGAACATAATTGCAGTGTGGACCTAAGTGAAGTTTTTTCAGAAAAACTGCTGTTTTTCTGAAAACTTTGTAGTGTAGACATAGCTTTTTTCACCTCTGAAGCACTCTCTGTATAGGGTTTTGGCTAGGATTCTCAAAGGAGCCTAAGGGAATTAGGCACCTAGCACTAAATAAAATCCAAGCCTTCACCATTTAGAAATAAACCAGAATGGAAAAACACTGAGCACACACAGCATGAAACTGACAAAAACCTCAGCACTTAGCCAAGTCAAAGACAATTTCCTTTGGAACATCAAGTGCGTTTCTTCTCAACCAGGGCTATTTCTATGCCAAAATCTTGTCTTTTGACTTCCACCTGTTTAAGCTGTGGCTCTGGCCAAAAAAAGCAATTAGGAATGTTGTTCCCCCGCACTATCATTGTGCCAGCAATAAGTCAGCTGTTTTTGCTCAAGTGTTTAAAAAAAAATCACCTTGGCGCAGAAACCAAGCCAGGGGAAGCGTGGAAGACTCAGAAAGTTATGAATGACAAAACAGGAAGTCAGAATGGAAACTGGCCCACAAACTTCATGCCGAAGATTGCTGCCTCAGGCCACTGAAAAGCAACTACATGATACAATGGAGGAAGTCTCAGTTCATGACAGTAAATATCCAGTCATTTGTTTTTCATAGTAAGTCCTTACATTGGCCTTTTCCTCAGAAGATCTCAAAGGAAACTTAGCAACCAGACATCCAGTTTTACAGATGGAGAAACTGAGGTGAAGAGCAGTGAAGTAACTTGCTCAATGTCACCAAGGAGCAGCAGCAGGTTTAAAACTCAGGTCAGGAGACTATGTCTGAGGCCCGACTGCCTCTAGAAAGGAGCTCTATGGAGAGAATGGGGGTGTGTGTGTATAAGGGGACTGTTAGCCCCTTACTAAAACTTTGTAGGAGTTTTTGAGTCGCCAGCTCCCAGTATCAAAAGGGGAGGGGTCCATGAGAAATCAGGGCCCTGAGACTGACAGATCCCAGAGACAGTGGAAAGCAGCCAACACTCTAGCTCGGTCTGATTGACAGGTTGGACAGGCCAGTGAGGAAAGTGAGAGGCCAGGCCCGGTCCTCCCTGTGAGCTGGTATTTTTCTGGGTCTCTCTGAGCAAGGAGAGAGCTGAGAGACAGCTAAGAGGAGCAAGCTGTGTGGAGAAGCAATCCTGCAGCAACAGAGCCAGGCACACACAGCTCAAGGAGCGCAGACCCTGTGTTGAGCAGCAGACTGGCAGTGCTCAGAGAACCAAAAGGGACAGAGAAGCAATACAAGGAGCTGGAGACTGGCAAAGCAGCTCAGCCTGCAGCTGGGTGTGGTGAGCAGCTGGGACCAGCAAAGTGCAGGGAGAAGTTTTGGGCAGGGAGATATCACCAGCCAAGAGGCCCAGCAGGCCAGACTGGGAGAGGGGTCTGGCCACTTAGAGCTTGAGGCTGTGTGGTCACTGCCAGAGCAAGCGTGTCCAGCCTGCAGCCCCCTGGCAGCACATCCAGGGCCTCTAAGGGGCCTATAAGGAAGAGACTGTGAACTGTCCTTACACTCTGCAAACTACTGTTTTGATGTCCCCGTGCTACAGAGCAGGACTGTGTGTTCTCATTTAACCATTCTCATTTTTTCTTATTCTTTTCTCTTTAATCAGTTGATGTTTAATAAATTGTATTTGCTTTGAACCTTATGAAGTGATCACTGGGCCAAGAAAGCATGCAGTGTGAAGAGAGCACCTCGGAGTGGGGACACCCTAACTCCTGCCCCTAGTGACTACAAGGTCGGGGATTAGATCCTGTTTTCTAGACCTTTAATCATTTTTGTTGCTCTTCTCTGGACCTTCTCCAGTTTCTCCATATCTTTCTTGAAATGTGATGCTCAGAACTATACACAGTACGCCAATTGAGGCCTAATCAGCGCAGAGTAGAGTAGAAGAATGACTTCTTGTGTCTTGCTCACAACACTCTTCTTAATGCATCCCAGAATCATATTTTCTCTTTTTGCAAGTGTCAAACTGTTGACTCATGTTTAGCTTGTGGTCCACTACGACCCCTAGATCCCTTTTTGCAGGACTCCTTCCCATTGGTTCTCATTCTATATGTGTGAAACAGATTGTTCCTTCCTAAGTGGAGTACTTTGCATTTGTCCTTATTAAGCTTCATCCTATTTACCTCAGACCATTTCCCCAGTTTCTCCAGTTCATTTTGAACTATGACCCTATCCTCCAAAACACTTGCAACACCTCTCAGCTTGGTATCATCTGCAAACTGAATAAGTGTACTCTCTATGTCAATATTTAAAACGTCGATGAAGATATTGAACAGATCCTGTACCAAAACTGCCCTCGGTAGTACTCCACTTGTTATGCCCTTTCAGCACAACTGTGAACCATTATGTTCAAAATATTCAATATGTTGAATATTTTATAAAATCTCTGCATGTATTGACTGATTTTGGATCTAAAAAAACATGCAAATATCAGAGTGCGGCTGACCATTGGGTCAACAGATAAACATCATTCACAGCAGCAATAATTGAAGACTTAACACTAGCCACAGCTGTGCTGCCAGCAAACCAATCTGCACGAGTCAAACAGCAGAACAAAACACAGGAGTAACTTGAAAAAAAACTTGAAACTAACTTGAAACTATCTTCGAAATTGTAAAAAGACACCTGAGTATTAAAAGTCTTTAGCATAAAATCACTGAGGCAAGGAGAGAAAACCTGAACAATGTCTCCCTTGAGCCGTTGTAGGGGTGATATGCCTACATGCAGAAAGTATCAGAAAAGTCACATGCCAAGAGAGGATGCATGTCCAGCCTAAGTTGCACAACATAATGAATGCATAAAATATGGATATTTTGCAGCTGTTTGGGTGTGGACTCTTATTGCATCATGGCAGTCTGGGTGTAGACTCATATTGCAGACTATAAAGAACTATTGTTTTTGGAATCTATCACTTGTGAGGATACAGAACCCACTCACAGAGTGAGACTGAACATTCGTGGCAAGACTATTGATTTTAAAATTGACTCAGATGGGGGGACATCATAGTCAGCTATGTAGGGACTTGTAATCACCTTCAATCCTTCCCATAGCTGATGTCACCTGACACAGCTCTCAATAGACTTGGAGCTTCAGGGGGTAGCCGAGTCAGTCGGTTACAGAAAACAACAACAAATGGTCGTGTAGCACTTTATAGACAAACAAAACATGTAGATGGTATCATGAGCTTTTGTGGGCACAGCCCACTTCTTCTGATGACTGGAGTTATGAGTTGGGGATATGAAAACTCGAAATAGGAGAGGGGAAGCAGAGAGGGGAGAGAAAGAAAAAGGGAAGGGGGTGGGAGACAGAGCATCATTAAGTATCTGGAGAATGGTCACTTAAACCTAAGCAGATAAAAATCAAAGTCAATAGATAGGTTCCTGTTTTAGTCTATAAAGTGCTACCCGACCATTTGTTGTAATAGCCTTAGAGGGATTCTGTACTGAATGAGCCATTTCACTACAGAAACAACTTTCAAAGACAAAAGCCATGTATTTAGAGTGTATGTGATCAAAAGACAGCAGAACAACAGTCTTCTCAGCTGCAGCATGGAAGCCATGAAGGGACTAATGAGAAAGGAGAAAGAACTTGATGAAAAATGTGGTTATATTGGACTTTTGAAAGATTCAATACAAATAATCTTGAGACAAAGCTGAACTATATAGTGTACATACACCGTGCGGGATTCCTAGCCCAGTAGTTTTCAACCTGTGGTCAAGGGAGTTTCGAAAGGTTGTTAGCACAGAACAGTGGTTTTCAACCTGTGGACCATGGAACGTGTGGTCCAGAGACTATTCTTATGATTTCCATAGGGGTCTGTACCTCCATTCAAACTTTTTAGGGATCTACAAATGAAAGGGGAAAAAAGGTTGAAAACCACTACCCTACACTATTACTTCATAAAATGGAAACTGAGTTAAAGAGAATGAAGCAGACTGGTAGCCTTGAGCAATTTTCTGAGCCAACAGCATGGTGTGTCTCAGAGGTGCTGGTTATAAAGAAAAATAAGGGAAAGAACATAAATCTGTTCGGGTCTTAAAGAACTTAATGAAGCAGTGATGAGAGAAAAATATAGTCTCCCAACTTTGGACAGCTTCTTCCCCAGAGTGAAAAGAGTTACAGTATTTTCCAAGCTGGATGCCCTGAGTGAATTGTGGCAAATTACTTTTTTCAAAAAAGGATGGCAGAATTGTTAATGAATGCAAATCGAGTTTTGATAGTCTGATAGATGGATCTTTGATGGAAGAACACAACGAAACCTTCAACGAAATCCAAAATCTAATTAATCATTCTAGTTTGAAGCTAAACAAGGAAAAATATGTTTTCTGCCTACGCCAAACTGAGTTTTTGAGACAGACAATACACAAAGAGGGAATCAGTCCTAGCTTTGAGAAATTAAAAGCAATTTCTGAACTGAGTGCACAAATTAATGTACCAGAACGGAGACATGTACTATGGATGGTGAATTATTATGGTCAATATCTACGAGACTTTTCTAAAGTGACAAAACAGTTGAATGACCCGTTAAAACCCAACACATGTGGCTAGGGGGGTTGAATAATAAAAATTGCCTTCAAACATCAAAAGAAATTATTTTGGTAGTTCCAGTTTTCAAATACAATTCTGTGAATAAAAACAGGATAGTCAGCGCAGATGCAAGAAGTGGTGGCTTGGGGGTGTAAAAATGGAATTCCTGGAGCATGTGTTTTCTCTTTTAAAAGCTGTATCTTGTTTGCTTTTTTTCTTCTCTATCTTTTTTCTTTTAAAAGATCTGGGATGCTCCAGCAAAAAAAGCACCCAAAAGCCAAAAACAAAACAACCCCCCCAAAAAACACAAACAAAACAAAAAAAGCCCCAAACCAAACAAAACAAAACCCAAACCACAACAAAAAACAAAAGCCCCCAAACAACAAAAACAACAAAAAAATTCAGCATTTGAAAATATGGAAAGGTCAAAGTTAGTGCGGCTTATGCAAACTTCAAACTTTGCCTCATTGTGCTGATATCAGCTATATAACATGGAATAATAAGGTGACATGTGCCCTTGTGCACCACTTACATCCTGTTTACATCCTAAAACTGATCTTCTTTTCAGGCATTCATTTCACCCAGACTGAAAATGTACTGGCACTTAAGGAGTGTGACCAACATTGTGCACAGAACTGATGATGGCCCTCTGCAAATGGGTGAATGTTAGCTCGAGAAAATCTGTTTTAGAATTTCATAATAGCAGGTGTCAGTGCCATCAATGACACCTTTAAATTTGCCTTTCACGTATGTCCGTGGACTTCTCGAAGAATTGAAGTAATTTCCATTTTCATCATGTCTCGGGTACGAAAGCCTTTGAAAGCAAACTGATTGTGCTTCATAGCTGCACAGTACGGGATGCTGTTAATCAGAGTTCCCTCGGAATCTGGCCTACCGTGTCCTGCACATAGGGTTTTATGCTAAGGTCATGATCCTTTCTATGTTTCAGAAGCTAAACAATAGATTTTTTTTTACTGAAAATACAGTTTAAAGACTCGGCAATGTATGCTTGCTGAATGTTGGCTGTTCTCTTTATGGAATGTGTGTGCTGCTGGATTTCTAATCCTTTTTATCTACTTCTGATCCTCTTAATCCTACCAGAGTGTTCACTGTTCCTGACTGATATGCTGATACAGTCAGGAGACAGTACAATGGAGAGCTGACAGCACACGGCAGGGTCTGAATGATTTTCTTTATTCAAAAGGGGAATGTGGTCAGCAATGTTTGAATAAAACATACGAAGATTAAGGACTTGATCCTAAACTTACATACTGCTGTGCACCATTTGTAATTATTGAAGAACATGGGATTATCAATACCAGATCAGACTACAGATCAATCAATTTGGGGGTCAGCTAGCTTGATGAGAGCTAGCGTGAGCATGGGTACACCCCTAGCTCATAGCACAGATGTAGCCATAGACAGATATAGAACGCTATACATACATGCATACAGAAGTTCACTGAAATACAGTCACCTTGAGTGGAATGCAACTGGCAGCATCTAGAAGCCTCAGACAGAGGCTGGGGTTGCAAGGAGCCTACAGCCTGGGTTCAGAGCTGGCCTGCAACATTTTGGCACCTGAGGCGGGGAGCTCAAATGATGCCCTCAGGCCCCCTTTTCTCCTGCCTGCCTGTTATGTCTCCTGTGCCCTCCTTCCTCCAACACAGCACTCCATCATCTCTGTGCACCTAGAGCAGAGAGAATACATATGCACCAGCAGCAGACACAATTTTCTACACTCCGGGTCCAAGTGGCACCCCCCCCCCCATAGTCTGGCACCTGAGGTGGCTACCTCAGTTTGCCTCATGGTAAGGCCAGCCCTGCCTGGGTCACACAAGGTATTATAAATAAACGCAGGGGATAAGTGGAGGAAAAGGGAACCGAGTACAGCAATGAGCATTCTGGATGGATGGATGTCCTAGGTAGTATCAAAGTCCAAGATGACATAGAATCACAGCATCCTAGAGCTAGAAGGGAGCTCCAGAGGTCATCGAGTCCAGTCCCCTGCCCTCACCACAGGACCAAGCATCATCTAGATTAGCGGTTTTCAAATGTTTTTTCTCATGACTCAGTTGAAGAAAATTGTTGATGCCTGCGACCCAACATAATTTGACTAGAGTGTGGGCTCTAGGGAGGGGCTGAGGATGAGAGTTTTGGGATGTTGGAGGGGGTTCTGGCTGTGTGGGGGGTCAGGGCTGGGCCAGGAGGGGCTTACCTTGAGCAGTTCCCAGTCAGCGGTGCAGTAGGGGAGCTAAGGCAGGTTACTGCCTCTCCTGGCACCGCAGACCATGCTGCACCCCAGAAGCAGACGGCAGCCAATGGGCATGTGGAGTGAGTGTTCAGGGCAGGGGCAGTCCATGGAGCCCTGTGGACTCTCCCCGCCCCCACCTAGCAACCAGGCCTGTTGCAGGCTGCGTATGGGGCACAGCACAGTCTGCAGTCCCAGGCCTAGCAGGTAGCTTCCTGAACCCCCTGCAGCAACAAGACCCAGTGCCTGACATTCGTGACCCGCTACTGGGTCCTGAGCTGTAGTTTGAAAACCACTGCTCTAGACCATCCCTGACAGGTGTCTGTCTAGCCTGCTCTTAAATATCTCCAGTGACGGAGATTCCACAACCCCCTTAGGCAATCTATTCCCAGGCTTAACCACCGTGACAAGTAGGAAGTTTTTCCTAAAGTCCAACCTTAAATATTATGGATCACTTTCCCCAACCCTGTTGTTATCTTTCCACATGACTTTATAGAGCAGGCCAGAACAAAGGATAAACAATGCATCATGTGTATATAGTGCCCCTCTTAAGCTATGTCTACACTCGCGGCTTCTTGAGCGAGTAAGATGCAAATGAGGCTAAGCGTGGAATATTGCCAAGCCTCATTTGCATACCTAATGAGCCACCATTTTTTTCAGAAGAGGCTCCTGCGCAAGAAGGAGCGTCTACACTGCCCCTTCTTGTGCAAGAAAAACCCTCTTGTGCAATGCCGTTACACTTATTACTTTTCAGGAAGAACGGCATTGCGCAAGAGGGTTTTTCTTGTGCAAGAGCCTCTTCTGAAAAAAATGGTGGCTTATTAGGTATGCAAATGAAGCTCGGCGATATTCCACGCTTAGCCTCATTTGCATATTACTCGTGCAAGAAGCCACGAGTGTAGACATAGCCATCAGCTGCATCTAAACTGGTAAATTTTTCCGCAAAAGCAGGCACTTTTGCGGAAAAAACTTGCCAATTGTCTCCACTGGCCGCTTTGAATTTGCACAAGAACACTGATGATCTAATGTAAGATTGTCAGTGTTCTTCCACAAATACAATGACTCTCCCATTTGGGAAAAAGCCCTCCAAGAGGGCCAATGTAAACATCTGAGAACCATTTTGCGCAAAAAAGCCCTGATGGTGAAAATGGCGATCGGGGCTTTCTTGCGCAAAACCGCGTCTAGATTGGCATGGACGCTTTTCTGCAAAAAGTGCTTTTGCACAAAAGCGTCCGTGCCAATCTAGACGCTCTTTTCCGCAGATGCTTTTAACGGAAAAACTTTTCCGTTAAAAGCATTTGCGGAAAATCATGCCAGTCTAAACGTAGCCTTATTGTTTTCAAGTTCCTGTTAAGTTAAGTTAAGAGGAGACTTCAGAACAGAACCCAGGAGTCCATAACTATAGGCTTGTCCAGCTCGCTTTGCTAATTAGAAGGCCATGGTACAAGTGATCTAGAGAGGGAATTTTACCCTAGGAATGCAGGGCAAAGTTAAATGTTATACAGATGATGAAGGGCTCCATTTCTACTGGCTTCATTACAATGGCTCCTTTCCAGGTTGACAATTTATGGTTGCTGTCAGGGGGAAAACACAGAAGAAAGATGCAACAAATTCAGTGGCAGAGGGGGATCTTTTATATCATTTCACACACTGCTTCCTGTGGCTGAGAGGGTAACATTAATCTAGTGCTTACAAATACCCACAGACCTACTGATATATTATTTTACATTGAACCAACCTGAGATAAATTCTTCTGTTGCTGTCTCCATGTCATACAATCCTAGTCATTGGTTTGTGTTGGCGTGTGCCACAAAGGAGACAAATCTGACAGCTGGGGAGAGGCAACTGCAGAAAACAGGGTAAGTACGGGAAAAAGATGTTTCGGCAGCAGCTCCAAATGCCATCCTATTAATGCCTGAACGGAGCCAGAATTATAGTTGCGGTGCTCAGAAATGGTAGAGCTTCAGTGTTTCTATGTTCTCAGCACATAGAGGGATGATGCTCCAAGAATAAATGATTTGTGTTTGTATGAGGTTGTGGTTTGTTAGATGTTCCTTCCCTTGGTTTCTTTGTCAGGTCAAATTGCCTTTATCACTGTCTACTCATCTCTCAGTCCACCTACATAACTCTCAGCAGTCCCCTCTGACCCTATGTTGCTGGCTGTTTATCCACATACCTACCTATTCCTCCACCTTACCCCCTATTTATTTATCCAGTCACCCGTCTGTCTCTCCTTCCATCTGTCCAGCTATTCATGTACTGTGCATGACCAATCACACATGTACCTTGGCATTCCCGTTTACCCAACAGTGAATAGCATTGCACAGGCAAACTTAATTCCAGCATGTCTTTGCTTTAGAGAGCTTGGCATCAGCACCTTAACAGTTTATTGAATGCAAGTTTCTGATTGAAAAAAAAAGAAAATGTCATCTTGTGGAACCATGTATCCCTCAGCTTGGGTCACCAGCAGTCTTCTAGGCTGTAGGTCTATAAGAACATAAGAACGGCCATACAGGGTCAGACCAAAGGTCCATCCAGTCCAGCGTCCTGTCTTCCATCAATGGCCAGTGCTAGGTGCCCCAGAGGGAGTGAACTGAACAGGTAATCCTCGCCTTATCCCTCTCCTGTCAGCCATTTCCAGCCTCTGACAAACAGAGGCTAGGGACACCATTTCTACTCATTCTGGCTAATAGCCGTTGATGGACCTAACCTTCATGAATTTATCTAGTTCTTTTTTCAACTGTGTTAAAGTCCTGGTTTTCACAACATCCTCTGGCAAGGAGTTCCACAGGTTGACTGGGCACTGCAAAAAGAAAACCTTCTTTTTGATTGTTTTAAACCTGCTACCTATTAATTTAATTTGGTGACCCCTAGTTCTTATATTATGGGAACAAGTAAATAAGGGTATGTCTACACTACAAAGTTAGTTCGAACTAACGGACGTTAGTTCGAACTAACTTTAAAAGGTGCTACACTAGCGCTCCGCTAGTTCGAATTTGAATCGAACTAGCGGAGCGCTTAGTTCGAACTAGGTAAACCACATTTTACGAGGACTAACGCCTAGTTCGAACTAGCTAGTTCGAACTAAGGGCTGTGTAGCCCTTTAGTTCGAACTAGTGGGAGGCTAGCCCTCCCCAGGTTTCCCTGGTGGCCACTCTGGCCAACACCAGGGAAACTCTATGCCCCCCTCCCGGCCCCGGACCCCTTAAAGGGGCACGGGCTGGCTACAGTGCCCGTGCCAGGTGCAAGCCTGCCAGCACCCAGCTAGCAGACCCTGCACCTGGCACGGCACAGAGCCACCCACCCGATGCCCCCCAGCCCACCCCCTCTTGCTGGGACCAGGCTGGCGGCTCCCGGGAGCTTGCCCTGGACCGCAAGAGGCGGGCACCTTCCTGGGCTAGTGCGGACATCGTGGACCTCGTCCACGATCTCCGCACTAGGCACAGGAAAGTGGCCGTCTAGGGCAGGAGAGCTGCCAGCCTGGCCACCTAGGACCAGGTGTGCATGAAAATCAAGGGGGTCCACTGAGACCCCCGACACTGAGCCCTGAGCTTACAATGGCCGTACTGGGTCAGACCAAAGGTCCATCTAGCCCAGTAGCCTGTCTGCCAACAGCGGCCAACCCTAGGGACCCTGGAGGGGATGGACCGAAGACAATGACCAAGCCATTTGTCTCGTGCCATCCCTCTCCAGCCTTCCACAAACTTTGGGCAGGGACACCACTCCTACCCTCTGGCTAATAGGACTCCATGGACCCAACCTCCATGACTTGATCTCACTTCCCTTTAAACTCTGTTCTAGTTGTAGCCTTCACAGCCTCCTGCAGCAAGGAGTTCCACAGGTTAACTATTTGCTTTGTCAAGAACAACAACTTTCTCTTACTAGTTTCAAGCCTGCTACCCATTCCTTTCCTTTGGTGTCCTCTAGTCCTTCTTTATGGGAACTCAGGAAGAACTTTTCTGAATGCACCCTCTCCACCCAACCCCTGCTTTTAGAGACCTCTATCCTGTCCCCCCTCCGTCTCCTCTTTTCTAAGCTGAACAGTCCCAGTCTCTGTAGCCTTTCTTCATCTGGGACCTGTTCCCAACCCCTGATCATGTTAGTTGCCCTCCCCTCTCCCAGCCTTTCTCTTCCCCTCTCCCACCTCCTTTTCCCAGTCTCCCCCAGTTTTTTTCAATAAAGACAGAGTCAATGTTGGAAGAAATGTTATCTTTATTTTGTACATCAATAAGAAGGGGGGCTAGGGAAGGGTAAGTGGAAGGAGGTGAGGGAGGAATGGGGTACGAGCCCCCGATGGGGAGGACTGGGCTGGCTCTGCGGGCTTCTGGGGGTGGAAGCTCTCCTGCAGCCCCCCAATTACTCCCTCTCCCCAGATGGCAGCCTGCAGCAAGTGCAGCTGGGCTGATGGCCGAGTGGTGTGATGTGCCCAGTGTGGGCACTCAGGGCACTCCAAGCCAGAACTTCTTTGCAAGCGGGGCACCCCTTAGAACTGTGTGTCCGGGGTGGGGGTCGGGGCCCTTTAAGCGCAGCCCTCGGCTAGCCTGAGACAGCATCTCCATGCTCTAAGTCCTCCTTTTATGCCCTGCCGGCACTGCTTCCGGCCATCCTTAAGCCCTGTTCAGAGTCCACTCAATGTGGACTTACTAGTTCGAACTAGCAAAACGCTAGTTCGAACTAGTTTTTAGTTCTAGATGCGTTAGTTCGAACTAGCTTAGTTCGAATTAACTAATTCGAACTAAGTTAGTTCGAACTAGCGCTGTAGTGTAGACGTACCCTAACATTTGCTCATTCACTTTCTCCATACCTGTCATGATTTTATAGACCTCTATCATATCCTCCCCCCCCCTTTAGTCTTCTCTTTTCTAAGCTCTACACAGTGTTCTCTCATCTGAATTTTAACTAAAATGTTGGGGAAGGGAGAGGAAAGCCTGAAGTGGACACCCGACGTGGAAAATATGAATTGCAATGGTTATAGTCTGGTAAAGTTATAAACATCTTAAAACTGTCTTGAATGGGAAGTGTCAGTGAACGTAGCTTATACACCTACAGCTCTGCTGATAATAAACATGTCAAAAGAGTGGAGGCATAGAGAGGGTGAAACATAATCTGAGAAGTGAATGGGTTGCCACAAGATGGATCAGATTTAAAAGTAATAGATTTTGCTGATAAGTGGCAACATTGTACAGACTGAAATTCAGCCCCCTGAAGACAGCCGACAAGAGACCCTGGTACTGATGAAGCCGTGTCTGAATGCCAGCCCTTTCCAGTGGGGTGGATTTCATCTGCTGTTCTTTCTCACTCTTTCCTTCCTCTAAACCTCTACTGGAATAAGTGTTTTGGCTGAAGAAAGGCTAAATATTCCCAGGCTGGACCCCAAATGGAACAGTGGGTGGTTTGCTCATATAGACCATGGATGGGCAAAATATGGCTTGGCAGGCCAGACTGGCCAGCTAAGCCACCGGATCCTGCCCCTGGACCACCCTGCTGGGACCCTCCGGCACCCAGCTGCTGCGGTTTAAAGACTGTGCTTCATGTGAACTCCCAGCTTCCAGTCTAATCCTCAGCTCCTATTGGCTGGAAATAACCAGCCAATAGGAACTGTCCCAGACAATCTCTCAGCTTCTATTGGCTGGAAACAACCAGCCAATAGGAGCTGAGAAATTGGCCTGGGGGATGGGGACAACGCAAGCCTCTCCCCCTCCCGGAACTGGGAGTCACATGGAGGGAACAGCCTGCAGGTTAAATGATCTGGGGCTGCAGCAGGCAGGGAGTCCAGCCTGCCTTGGGGGTGCTGCAGGGCTCTTGGCTAGGATACACTTAGGTAAGTGCCTCCCAGCCCTAGCCTGCCTCTGGCACCCCTGCCCCTCCTGCACCCAAACACCATCCAAACCCTCTGCACCCCCTTGCCCTAAGTCACAACTCCCTCCCAGATCCTCCCCTGGGCCAGAATCCTCTCCTGCACCCAAACACCCTCCAAGACCCTGCACCCCATTCCCCACCCATGTCACCACCCAAACCCTCTACAATCTGCACCCCTTTTTTCCCTTCTCCCAGGTCACATTTCCCTCCCAGACTTTGCACCCTCTCTTAGAGCCTGTCCCCAAAGGCCAGAATCCTCTCCTGCACCCTTACTCCTTCCCTGATCCTACACCCCCGTCTCCTGACCCAGGTCACAACCCCCTCTTTCACGCAAACTCCCTCTCAGACCTCACACTGTGTTCTGCACCCCTGTCCCTTAGCTGTGCACCCTTCTGCACCCAACCTCCATCCTAGATCCCGCACTCCCTCCACAGAAAAGTGTGGCCCTTGACCACTTTCCAAAATCTTGAAGTGCCCCCCCCCCCAAAAAAAAAATTATTGCCCATCCCGATACAGACCAGACTTTTTTCTGCTATGCAAAATTATTTACAGTTGGTTTTGTTTAGCAGAAGTCATGCTGGAAATGGATGGTATATTTGGTGTCCTCACCCCAGGCTTGTTCCTACACCTGAGAGGGCTGTGAAGATAAAGGCATTGAAGATCATGCGTGCTCTGAACGTATGGTGATGCGGGCCATACCTAGGCAAAAGGTTTAATCCTGGCCTCTTTGATAGCAGTTTTACATCAGTAGAACACAGATGATTATTGCAAAGTTACATCTTGATTTACATCACTCACAGTAAAGACCAGGATCAGGCCCTTCATGCGTGATATGTGATAATAGTGCAATAAAACTGGTTTTATGGCTCTGGCAATTGATAATCAAAAGCTACCAAAACTTTTGCTCTTCCGTATCAAGCATTTGTGAAAATTCAGTCAGCAGGCAGCCCTGACGAGCACAGCCTGTGTGGGTTTCCTCATTAGCATGACGCTGTGTAGTGGTCGATGGACTTTTTTTTCCTCCTCTCATTGCATGATGGATTATTGAGTCACTTGTTTCAAAGATTATCTAGAAGGCTGTTCTCCAGTCATTAATTCTGCTCCTAATGGTCACCTTTTCCCAGGAGATCACCCGTCAGTCGCAGTACAACTGAGGACATACTAAATGTCAGCTGTCCTCTTCAGGCCCAAGACACAAGGTCTGGACCAAAATGCCTAGAAACAAGGATAGGAGAACTTCCTAGCTCAGGAAACATTATATGCAATGCAGGAGAATTCTGTATCGGACCTGATTGTGACAGATAAAAAGGATTGCTGCCAGCACTCAGAATCATTGGTGACTTAGGTACGAGTGATCAAGATTGGATTTCATTTGTTATGTACATGTTGAATAAAATTCAGACCAATAATAGAATTGTAGAATCCTAGGGCTGGAAGAGACCTCAGGAAGCCATCGATCCAGCCCCCTGCCCAAAGCAGGATCAAATATATAATATATGAAATGGGTGTTTTAAAAAGGCCAATTTCTGAAATGGAAAACAATTCTGAGCCAAATCAGCTGGGAGAAAAATAATTTAAGCGGAAAGATGTGAGTGCTCATTGGAAACTAAAGAACATTTTAATATGTGTCCCCAAAATACAATCCTGCAAATATGCTAGTTTATAAAACAAAACAAAATCTTGATTAACACAAAAATGAAAGGCGTTTAATATAATTAATGATGATCAAGTTGGGTTTGTGGAAAATAGATCTTGTCAGACTAATGATATAATTTCTGATGGGACTGAGTTTGGTTGATAACGATGAGAGATGTAATGTACTCACACTTCTCTAAGGCATTTGACTTGATACCACACAACATTCTGATTAGAGATTAAAAAAATACAAAATTAACATGCCACTCATTAAATGGATAAAAACCCAGCAAAAGTATAGATCTCAAAATGTAATGGTAAGTGGGGAATGGTCCTCAAGCAGGTGTGTTTCTAGTGGGATCCCTGCTCTATTTAACATTTTAATCAATGACCTGAAAGAAACACATTATCACTGATAAAGTTTGCAGGTGACACAAAAAAATCAGGGAGTGCTAAATAATGAAGAGGACAGGTAATTGGCACAGAGTGATCTGGATTGTTTGTGTAACCCACAAACCTTCTGGATGTGGTATACTGTCCCATGTAGTGGCATTGAGACCACTTAGGCTGCGTCTAGACTGGCATGATTTTCCGGAAATGCTTTTAACGGAAAAGTTTTTGGAAAAGAGCGTCTAGATTGGCACGGATGCTTTTCCGCAAAAGCACTTTTTGCAGAAAAGCATCCGTGCCAATCTAGACGTGCTTTTCCGCAAAAAAGCCCCGATCGCCATTTTCGCGATCAGGCCTTTTTTGCGGAAAACAAATCTGAGCTGTCTACACTGGCCCTTTTGCGCAAAAGCTTTGTGCAAAAGGGACTTTTGCCTGAACGTGAGCAGAATAGTATTTCCGCAAGAAGCACTGATTTCTTACAGTAGGAAGTCAGTGCTTTTGCGGAAATTCAAGCGGCCAGTGTAGACAGCTGGCAAGTTTTTCCGGAAAAGTGGCTGATTTTCCAGAAAAACTGGCCAGTCTAGACACAGCCTTAGGGTATATCTACCCAGCAGGGCAAAACCCAAATTACGCTACACAACTTCAGCTATGTCAATTGCGTAGCTGAAGTCAAAATAACTTAATTTGGCTTTTGGTGCTGTCTACACAGCAGAGTTATGGGATGAAATGAGGGTTACGGGAGTAGGAGTAAGAAGTCCTCCAGCTTGACATTATTTTGAAATAAAGGCTTATAGTTTAGATGTGCACTATGTTATTTCAGAATAATGTCAGTTCTTCCAAAATAACGCAGCTGTGTAGACATAGCCCCACAGCGAGAATAATGAGTCTGTTTTACCGCCTTTGTTACCAGTCAGCTGGCTTTTTAGCTCATGCAGTAGAGCTTCGTGTTCTAAGTGCCAGAGGCAGGAGCGGCCTGAGGCGGGCTGTGGCAGCTGGCGTCCCAGGAGGAATGCAAAATCGGTGCCCCCACCTGCACGGCCATCAATGGAGTGACATCATCATCGGGCACCCCGGGCGCCCCGTTGAAGGTGGCGCCCTAGGCGACGGACAACTCGGCCTATACTCACGGGCCGCCCCTAGCCAGAGGCCCCAGTTTTGATTCTGCCTTCCGACAACCAGAGTGAGCTAAACACAAGCAACCAGTAGGCAATGCAAGACATCCAAATGTCAAGTCCTACATCGAGTCAGATAAAATGCAGGCAGGAGTGGCCAGAGGCCAGCTGCGGCAGCTGGCATCCCAGGCGGGCGACGTGATTGGTGCCCCCGCCTGCACGGCCATCGATGGCCGTGACATCATCACGGGGCACCCCAGCGCCCTGTGACATCATCATCGGGCGCCCGGGCCAGCAGCGCTCTAGGCAACTGCCTAGTTCACTTAGGCTCACGGGCTGCCCCTGAATGCAGGACATATTTACAAGATATATAAATACAAGATAGATAAATCTCTATCAGGGATGGTCTAGACAGTATTTGGTCCTGCCATGGGGGCAGGGGACTGGACTCGATGACCTTTCGAGGTCCCTTCCAGTCCTAGTATTCTATGATTCTAAGATGGGAGACACTCTACAGAGAAGCAGTAACTAAGGAAGATCTGTGAGTCTTGGTATATAATCAGCTGTGCAATGCTGGGGCCACAAGGGCTAATGTGATCCTTGGGTGCACAGAGGAGAATCCCGAGTAGAGAGGTTATTTTACCTCTGTATTTGGCACTGGTGCAATTGCTGCTGGAGCCCAGGTTGGAACTCCCTGGTCTGCCACCTTCAGGACCTGACTGGTCCCAGATGAAGGAGTTTCCTGAACCAGGGGAGGTCAACACTAGCCCCCCTGCCACCAACTCGTCTCTCGGACCCAGCAGGACTGTTGGCTCTGCTGCTACCACCTCTGCAATGCTTCTGGCCCCAGCAGGGCTGCTGGCCTTGCTGCTGCTGGTCTGGCTGGGCTGCCCGCTACCAGCCCTGCTGCCACAGCTCCAGCCCTGCTACTGCCACCCATCAGGGCTCCTACCTCAGCAGGGCTGCTGGTCCCTCTACTGGCAGCCCAACAGGGCTGCTGGCTGGCAATACTCCTGGCCTGGCAGGGCTCCCAGCTGCTAGCCCCCTAGCCAGCAGGGCTTTCTAATCCAGGAACATCCATGGTCTAGTGGTTTAGAGAGATTCAACCTGTACCATGTCCAGCGCTGGTGCCCACAATTCAAGAATGATGTTGATCACTGGGAGAAGGTTCAGAGAAGAGCCCAGAGAATGGGTATCGGACTGGAAGACCCACCTCACAGTGCTAGACCCAAGGAGTTCCATCTCCTTGGCTTACACAAAATGTTAAGGGGGGACTTGAGGGCAGCAATTGCCTTGGGAACTGAAATCTGATGCTCTTCAGTTTAGCAGACAAATGCCTTAGAGAATCCAGCGGTTGGAAGTCGATGCCAGACAAATTCAGAAGAAGGTGTATATTTTTAATAATGCAAGTAATTTACCTTTGAAACCATTTTGTCCAGGGTTGTGATGGATCTGCCAGTACAGGAAATCTTTCAATCCAGATGGGATGAATTTTCTAAACTATCTGCTCTAGTTCAACCACAGCCATTGCCCCTAAAGCAGGAATTAGTTTATGGAAGTTCGATAAGGTGTGTATTACACATAAAGTCAGATTAGATTATCACAATGGTTACTTCTTGTCTAAAAATCTATGAATCAGTTCATACATCCCCCTCCAGTACTGAGCAATGCAAGTGGGAAAACACCTCCTAAGATTTGCACATTCTGTGCATGGCTCAAGTGCAGAAATGCATCCGATAGGCCCTTTCCCATCTCAGTAAGTGACCACAAAATCATGGTTGATCACTCCCTGGGCAGCTGGCAACCTTCTGAGCAGCCCAGGCTACACACAGACACTTCATTAGCGTGTTCACAGGGTGGTGATGGACCGTCATAGCTAAAGGAAACATGAGTTGACGGTAAAAAGCCAAGCATGGAAAACCTGCATCCTTTGTAGCTCAACTAGTTACCATCCACAAGTCTAACAAATCCTCAACTTGAGGATGATTAATCAACAGTTATCACTAAGACTTCAACCACTCCTGAACCTGGTTGCTAATTAAAGCCGTAACCTGGCCTGCATCTAAAACATGGATCAGCGTATACTTTTCTCATCTAATCTCAGGTTTTGGAGAGGTTCCATTGGGAACGTAGTCTTTTGACCGTGTTCTTTCTATGGTGGATGCAAGAAAAAAGAACACCATTGCCATTCTCTGAGTCTCCTACCAAAGAGTGTCTTTCTGGGACTAGCATATAAGTTATCTGTCATGGAGCTAGAATCACTAAGACTAAGGGTCCTCAGAAAGGTCAACAGCTATATTGAAGAGATGGTTCCATGGACTCGGTGGGCCATGATGAGCCATTGCATGTCTGCCTTTAGAACTGTGGAGTTGCAGATCTCACCTCTTCAATATCACCAACAACCCCCAAGGGGAGATTGGAAGATGCTACCGCCTTCTCGACATCATCCCCGTGTGCAGATGAGACCACCATGGGTGAAGGACAGCTGTTGGAAGCTGAACCTAAGCAAGAGAAAGGTCATGGTGGTCAGAGAGAAACACTTTGAAGAACTATCCCGAACCCACCACTTTCAACAGAGGTCGTCTGTTTCCTGGTGGTGTGCTGCCACTGTCAGGCCGACTGAGGGTGCGGGGGTGGGAGGTGGGGAGGAGGCAGTTGCCCTGTGGCCCAGTTCTTCAAAGACAGTGGTGGTGAAGCTCCAGGCCCTTTAAATCACCGCTAGAGTACCACACAGTGTGCTCCAGTGGTCTAGGAAGCGCTGAGGGCTGTGGAGGGGGGAGGGACAGGTCATGCTGAGGTCTGGACGGAGCTGAGGTCTGTCTTCCTCTGCTTAACCCATTCTGCCCTTCAGCTCCCCCGGCCACCGTATTCGTATAAAGACAAAGTTTAAACCTGAGTGCCTAATTTCAGGCATAGAACATAAGAACATAAGAACGGCCGTACTGGGTCAGACCAAAGGTCCTTCTAGCCCAGTATCCTGTCTGCCGACAGTGGCCAGCACCAGGTGCCCCAGAGAGGGTGGACCGAAGACAATGATCAAGCGATTTGTCTCCTGCCATCTCTCTCCAGCCTCTGACAAACAGAGGCCAAGGATACCATTTTATCCCCTGGCTAATAGCCTTTTATGGACCTAACCTCCATGAAATTATCTAGCTTCTCTTTAAACTCTATTATAGTCCTAGCCTTCACAGCCTCCTCTGGCAAGGAGTTCCACAGGTTGACTACACGCTGTATGAAGAAGAATTTTCTTTTATTAGTTCTAAACCTGATACCCATTAATTTCATTTGGTGTCCTCTAGTTCTTCTATTTAGGGAACTCATAAATAACTTTTCTTTATTGGCCCTCTCCACACCACTCATGATTTTATAGACCTCTATCATATCCCCCCTCAGTCTCCTCTTTTCTAAACTGAAAAGTCCCAGTCGCTTTAACCTCTCCTCATATGGGACCCGTTCCAAACCCCTAATCATTTTAGTTGCCCTTTTCTGAACCCTTTCCAAGGCCAAAATATCTTTTTTGAGGTGAGGAGACCACATCTGTACACTGTATTCAAGATGTGGGCGTACCATAGTTTTATACAGGGTCAGTAAGATATTCTGGGTCTTATTTTCTATCCCTTTCCTAATAATTCCTAGCATCCTATTTGCCTTTTTGACTGCCGCTGCACACTGCGTGGAAGTTTTCAGAGAACTGTCCATGATAACTCCAAGATCCCTTTCCTGATTTGTCGTAGCCAAATTAGCCCCCATCATACTGTACGTATAATTGGGGTTATTTTTCCCAATGTGCATTACTTTACACTTATCCACATTAAATTTAATTTGCCATTTTGATGCCCAATCACTGAGTTTGGTGAGATCTTCTTGGAGTCCCTCACAATCTGCTTCTGTCTTGACTATCCTAAACAGTTTGGTATCATCTGCAAACTTTACTACCTCACTGCTTACCCTTTTCTCCAGACCATTTATGAATAAGTTGAAAAGGTTTGGTCCCAGGACTGACCCTTGGGGGACACCACTAGTTACCCCTCTCCAATCTGAAAATTTACCATTTATTCCTACCCTTTGTTTCCTGTCTTTTAACCAGTTCTCAATCCAAGAAAGGACCTGCTCTCTTATCCCATGACCATGTAATTTACACAAGAGCCTTTGGTGAGGGACCTTGTCAAAGACTTTCTGAAAATCCAAGTATACTATATCTACTGGATCCCCCTTATCCGCATGCTTGTTAACCCCTTCAAAGAACTTTAAGGCTGTGTCTACATTGGCATCCCTTTCCGGAAAAGGGATGCTAATGAGACGCTTCGGAATTGCAAATCCGCGGGGGATGTAAATATCCCCCGCGGCATTTGCATTTACATGGCTGCCGCTTTTTTCCGGCTCGGGGTTTTTGCCGGAGAAAAGCTCCAGTCTAGATGCGATTTTCTGGAAAATAAACCCTTTTCCGGAAGATCCCTTTCAAGTAGGAATAAGCAATCTTCCAGAAAAGGGCTTATTTTCCAGAAAATCACGTCTAGACTGGCGCTTTTCTCCGGCAAAAACCCCGAGCCGGAAAAAAGCTGTAGCTATGTAAATGCAAATGCCGCGGAGGATATTTAAATCCCCCGTGGATTTGCAATTCCGAAGTGTCTCATTAGCATCCCTTTTCCGGAAAGGGATGCCAATGTAGACACAGCCTTACAATAGATTAGTAAGACAGGATTTCCCTTTACAGAAACCATGTTGACTTTTGTCCAACAAATTATGTTCTTCTACATGCTTCACAATTTTATTCTTTACTATTGTTTCGACTAATTTGCCAGGAACTGAAGTTAGATTTACCGGTCTGTAATTGCCAGGATCGCCTCTAGAGCCCTTTTTAAATATTGGTGTAATGTTGGCTACCTTCCAGTCATTAGGTACGGAAGCCGATTTAAAGGATAGGTTACTAACCACAGATAATAGCTCAGCAATTTCCCATTTGAATTCTTTTAGAACCCTTGGATGAATGCCATCCGGTCCTGGAGATTTGTTAACATTAAGTTTTTCTATTTGTTCCAAAACCTCCTCTAATGACACTTCAGTCCGGGACAGTTCCTCAGATTCATCACTCACAAAGGACGGTGCAGATTCAGGAATCTCCCCAACGTCCTCAGCCGTGAAGACTGAAGCAAAGAAATCATTTAGTTTCTCCGCAATGGCTTTATCGTCCTTGATTGCTCCTTTTATAGCTTGATCATCTAGGGGACCCACAGGTTTTTTTAGCAGGCTTCCTGCTTCTAATGTACTTAAAAAACATGTTGTTATTTCCTTTTGAGTTTTTGGCTAGCTGTTCCTCAGAATCTTTTTTTGCTTTTCTTATTACATTTTTACACTTGATTTGACAGTGTTTATGTTCCTTTCTATTTATCTCACTAGGATTGGACTTCCACTTCTTAAACGATGCCTTTTTGTCCCTCACTGCTTCTTTTACATGGCGGTTAAGCCACAGTGACACTGTTTTAGGTCTCTTGCTATGTTTTTTAATTTGGGCCTCTATTATGGTTTCTTTAAAAAGTTTCCATGCAGCTTTCAGGGATTTGGCTCTAGTCACTGTGCCTTTTAATTTCTGTTTAACTAACCTCCTCATTTTTGTGTAATGCATCTTCATATTTAGGATAAAGTGGCTTTATGCAAGTGGGACCTGCAGGCCCATGGCACCCCAGAAAAATTGGGCCATTTATTTCAATGTCCAAATACAGATGTGTGGATCTGAGAACTATGGCCTATGTGACTTGCTGAATCTCATTCAGTAAATCAGAGCTAGAATCAGAACCCAAGTCCCCTCTGACAGTCCTCTGCTTT
The DNA here is from genome assembly GCF_049634645.1 of Pelodiscus sinensis. Taxonomy (NCBI): domain Eukaryota; kingdom Metazoa; phylum Chordata; order Testudines; family Trionychidae; genus Pelodiscus; species Pelodiscus sinensis. Next base: position 250,562,261 of record NC_134712.1, on the reverse strand, counting down.
TCTAGGAGACACCACTGGAATTCAGTGTCTGCCTTTGCAGAGAAACTCTCCATGTTAGACTATTTACTCCATAAGAAGAATATCTTATGGAAAATTTGTAGAATAGAATGATTATCTCTTCTATTCTAGGTTTCCTCCCCTCTACAAACTGTTATTTATTATTTTACCTCAGGGCAGGCGACAAATTCTTCTCCTTGGAGAACCCGCAGGGGAAATATGCTTCTCAACCTGAAGTGGCCCTGTCCCACTGAAATTACTTCGTTACCAAGGGGAAGGAAATGACAGAGAGATTCTCTGCAAAGGGTTGCCTGAAATGTCTGTGTGACATTTTTGAAAGAGCGCCATGAAGATGAATCATAGACAGTGTAAATAGAGGGATGAGGAGATATTTATTTCATCTACTCCTTGTTATCCCTCACGGTGCTGTAATAGATATGGGAGACCTCATGCTGGCATGCCCCCAAACAGGACAGCTTTTGAGAGCTGTGCTCATTGAGTTTATGTCTCAAGGAGTGCTGCTGAGGGAAGGTAAAGCTAAAATCTGGCCTGAGGGAGCATCCTACGATCACCTTGGCCTTTTGTGTTCTTTGCGAATGATGCCGTATTTTGAATTTTCTGTTTTCTTTAACATAGGGGCACACAGGATCGCCAATGTGTGTGTATGGAGGGGGAGGGTGGGCAAAAAGGGCAGTTGCCCCAGGGAACAGAGGCCTAGGCGCTTTAAATTACCTCTGAAATGCTGCACTGTGCACTGCGGGTGGCTCTGAAGGCATGCCGTGTTTTCGGTGGCACCGAGGGTAACAGACAGGGGCGGATATAGAGCAGGGCAAGCGGGGCAGCCGCTCTACGCCCTGCACTTCAAGAAGCCCCGCACATGCGCCGTGGTGCCACCGTGCATGCGCCGTGGCAAAGGGGGGCCCCCGCGAAATTGTGCTGCCCTGGGCCCCGCAAAATGGTCATCTGCCCCTGGTAACGGACTGCCCCTGGCCCCTCTCCTCCTGCCTGAGGCCTCGCCTCCTCCAGGAACGCAGAGCTGGGCTCCCCCTCACCTTGCCCAGAGGCCCACAGACACAGTCGGCTCTCCTGGGGACACACAACAGGATGACTCTTCCTTCTGAATTTCCTTTAAGGAGCTTAAGCTCCTCTCAGTATGTGGGGTTATGGTGTGGAGCAGCCGGTCTGAGCAAATGGAAAGCCAAAACCTGAACAGATGAGTCATTGAAACAGTTGGGAAGCAATCACGGCCAAGAGTCCAAAGTAGTGGAGTTACTACCTGGGCATGTTGTGCATTGAAAACTGTGTTAACATGCCAAGCTATCGCTTACAATGCGAAGATTTCCTGGTCCTTCTTGAAGACTGGCGGGCTCTGTAGGGAAGCATACAATCTTGGTTTTCTGTAGTCAGTCAGTCTGCAAAGAGCCAGGGAGCAGCCTGTTTTGATTTCTGTGTGTTACGGGTCTGGATTTTAAGAAACAAGGTTCTGTTACACTACCAGAAAGATCACGAAACAAACAAAAAAATACTCCATCTTCCGTGTTTGTGTGCTGTGAACATAACAGTGCAGAAGGCATCTGATGAAGTGAGTCTTCGCCCACAAAAGCTTATGCTCCAATAAATCTGTTAGGGTATGTCTACACTACAACGTTAATTCGAACTAACTTAGTTCGAATTAGTTAATTCGAACTAAGCTAATTCGAACTAACGGATCCAGACTAAAAAACTAGTTCGAATTAGCAAAATGCTAATTCGAACTAGCATGTCCACATTAAGTGGACCCTGAACCGGGCTTAAGGATGGCCGGAAGCAGTGCCGGCAGGGCATCAGAGGAGGACTTAGAGCGTGGAGATGCTGCCTCAGGCTAGCCGAGGGCTGTGCTTAAAGCGTCCCAACTCCCACCCCGGACAGACAGTTCTCAGGAGTGCCCCGCTTGCAAAGCAGTCCTGGCTTGGAGTGCCCGGACTACCCACACTGGGCACATTACAGCACTCGGCCATCAGCCCGGCTGCACTTGCCGCAGGCTGCCATCTGGGGAGAGGGGGCAATCGGGGGGCTGCAGGAAAGCTTCCACCCCCAGAAGCCCACAGAGCCAGCCCAGTCCTCCCCATCGGGGGCGCGTACCCCATTCCTCCCTCACCTCCTTCCACTTACCCTTCCCTAGCCCCTTTTCTTGATGTACAAAATAAAGGACAATTGTGTTCAAAAATGGAATCTGTCTTTATTGAACAAAACTGGGGGAGACTGGGAAGGAGGTGGGAGGTGGGAGAGGGGAAGAGAGAGCCTGGGAGAGGGGAGGGCCTACAATGATCAGGGGTTGGGAACAGGTCCCATATGAAGAGAGGCTAAAGAGACTGGGACTTTTCAGCTTTAGGAGATGGAGGGGGGGACAGGATAGAGGTCTCTAAAAGGAGGAGTTGGGTGGAGAGGGTGCATACAGAAAAGTTCTTCATTAGTTTCCATAAAGAAGGACTAGAGGACACCAAAGGAAAGGAATGGGTAGCAGGCTTCAAACTAGTAACAGAAAGTTGTTCTTCACAAAGCAAATAGTCAACCTGTGGAACTCCTTGCTGCAGGAGGCTGTGAAGGCTAGAACTAGAACAGAGTTTAAAGGGAAGTGAGATCAAGTCATGGAGGTTGGGTCCATGGAGTGGTATTAGCCAGGGGGTAGGAGTGGTGTCCCTGCCCAAGGTTTGTGGAAGGCTGGAGAGGGATGGCACGAGACAAATGGCTTGTTCACTGTCTTCGATCCATCCCCTCCAGGGTCCCTAGGGTGGGCCGCTGTCGGCAGACAGGCTACTGGGCTAGATGGACCTTTGGTCTGACCCAGGATGGCCATTGTAAGCTCAGGGCTCAGGGTCGGGGGTCTCAGTGGACCACCTTGATTTTCATGCACACCTGCTCCTGGGTGGCCAGGCTGGCAGCTCTCCTGCCCTAGCCAGCCACCTTCCTGTGCCTAGTGCGGAGGTCATGGACGAGGTCCACGATGTCCGCACTAGCCCAGGCAGGTGCCCGCCTCTTGCGGTCCCGGGCAAGCTCCCGGGAGCCGCCAGCCTTGTCATGGGAAGAGGGGGAGGGCTGGGGGGCATCGGGTGGGTGGCTCGAGCCGTGCCAGGTGCAGAGTCTGCTGGCTGGGTGCTGGCAGGCTTGCACCTGGCACGGGCACCATAGCCAGCCCGTGCCCCTTTAAGGGGCCCGGGGCTGGGAGGGGGGCAGACGAGTTTCCCTGGTGTTGGCCAGAGTGGCCACCAGGGAAACCTGGGGAGGGCTAGCCTCCCACTAGTTCGAATTAAGGGTCTACACAGCCCTTAATTCGAACTAGTAAGTTCGAACTAGGCTTAATCCTCGTGGAATGAGGATTACCTAGTTCGAACTAAGCGCTCCGTTAGTTCGAATTAAATTCGAACTAACGGAGCACTAGTGTAGCACCTATGAAAGTTAGTTCGAACTAACGTCTGTTAGTTCGAACTAACTTTGTAGTGTAGACATACCCTTAGGGTATGTCTACACTACCACCCTAGTTCGAACTAGGGTGGTTAATGTAGTCATACGAACTTGCAAATGAAGCCTGGGATTTGAATTTCCCGGGCTTCATTTGCATGTTGCCGGGCGCCGCCATTTTTAAATGTCCACTAGTGCGGACTCCATGCCCGCGGCTACACGTGGCACGAACTAGGTAGTTAGCTTTTTTGCCCAGAAGGTTACAGTGGAAGCTCATGTTCAGCTGACTATTCAACACAACCCCCAAATCTGTTTTAGAATCACAGTTTCCCAGGATAGAAGCTGCCTTCCTGCAAGGGGAGACTACAGTCTTTATTCTCAGTTGTCCACAGTTACATCTAGCTGTATTACTACACATATTGTTTGCTTGTGCCCAGTTTACCAAGCAATCCAGATCACTCTGCGTCCGTGATCCATGCTCTTCATAATTTACTACTCCAAGTTTTGTGGCATCATCTCACATTATCCGTGATGGTTTTATGCTGTTTTCCTGATAATTGCTAAAAATGTGAAATGGTATATGTCCAAGAACTGATCCCTGCAGGACTCCATTGGAAACATATGATTCTCCATGCATACTTAATTTTGACCAAGTACCCAGTCAAGTGTCTTACGGAAGTGTATTACATCACCATTGCTACCTTCATCAATCAATTACATTAATTATATCACATTCCTTTACTTCTTTTTTAATCAACTCCTATATCAGCCACTCCATTATCTTGCTTGTGATCGATTTCAGATTGACAGGCCTATAATTACCAGTCTCAGAGGGATAACCGTGTTAGCCTGTAACTTTAAAAACAATGAGCAGTCCTGTGGCACCTTAGGGTATGTCTACACTAGCTCGTTAATTCGAGCTAGGTAGGCAAATGAGGTGACCGGAGTTGCAAATGAAGGCTGGGATTTAAATATCCTGGGCTATATTTGCATGTTCCCGTCCGGTCACCTTTTTGAAATTTCACTAGCCCGAACTCACTACTGCGTGGCTACACGTGGAATGAGGAGTAACAGTTAATTCGAACTAAGGACTTAGTTCGAATTAACATTTCACTGCCGCGTGTAGCAGCGTGTCAGAGAGTTCAGGCTAGTGAAATTTCAAAATGGCGACTGGACGGGAACATGCAAATAAAGCTCGGGATATTTAAATCCCGGGCTTCATTTGCAACTCCAGTCGCCACATTCACCTACCTAGTTCGAATTAACGAGCTAGTGTAGACATACCGTTAGAGACTAACAAATATATCATGAGCTTTTGTGGGTAAAACCCACTTCATCAGATGAGTGTTCATCTGATGAAGTGGGTTTTACCCACGATAGCTCATGATATAATATATTTGTTATTCTCTATGGTGCTACACAACTGATTGTGTCTGTAAATACCAGGTAATTCCATTTCCTTTTGAAAAAATTCCACAGTGTGAGTTTTCTTCCAGTCTGCTGGAACGTACATAAGAACATAAGAGCGGCCCACACTGGTCAGATCAAAGGTCCATCTAGCCCAGTATCCTGTCTGCCAACAGTGGCCAATGCCAGGTGTCTCAGAGGGAGTGAATCGAACAGATAATGATCAAGCGATCTCATTCCACGAGGAGTAATGGTAGTTCGGACTAGGAAGCCTAATCCGAACTACCTAGTTCGTGCCGCATGTAGCCGCGCGGCACGGGGTTCGAACGAGCAGGGATTTAAAAATGGCGGCGCCCAGTTTATGCAAATGAAGCCCAGGAAATTCAAATCCCGGGCTTCATTTTCAAGTGCGGTATGCCTACATTACCCCCCTAGTTCGAACTAGCGGGGTAGTGTAGACATATCCTTAGAGACTAACATATATGTATGTGCGTGTGTGTATCTGCACATATATATATACTGTATACATATACATGTACATATATACACACACACACATGCAGTTTCCCTTCTCTTCCATTGACTTTGTCTGTCTAGATAATAGCTATATATAGCTGCCTTCACTTCTCCTCTAAATGAGGTGAATTTTTAAACCAATGCATCCTTCTTCCTTGATTTTTTAATGTAATTCTCCTCCCAGCTGATTTGGCTCATAACTATTTTCGACTTTATGAAACTGACTCTATTAAAATACCAAGTATATATACTCCGGTTCCAGACTTCTTTCTGATTGAATATTATAAATATGATCAATCAATGATCATTTGTACCTAAGCTACCATTAATTTTTAGCTCTGTGCTCAGTTCCTCTTTATCGGTTATGACAAGGCTTCATAAAGAATTCCCCCAGGTTTTCTGTAACACAGGTTGAGTTAGGGCTCTTGTCATCTCTAATGCTTAGAAATGCCAAGGATGTTTTAGTACTGGCAGCTAGAGATCTCCAGCATCTGTCACTCACATAGACGACCCCTATGATCATGCATATGCTTTTTGTCCTTCAGTGCCACTCTTCCTTCTTCTCTTTTTCCCACTTGCTTCTTCCTAAATAGGGGCAAATCATTCCACCAGGTTTCACGAATTCAAACTACATTGAATTTCTGCTCATAGAATCATAGGATACTAGAATCGGAAAGGACCTCGAGAGGTCATCAAGTCCACTCCCCTGAACTCAAGACTGGACCAAGCACCATCTAGACCCTGACAGGTGTCTGTCTAACCTGTTGTTAAATATTTCCAGTGATGGAAATTCTAATAACCTCCCTAGGAAATTTAGTCCAGTGTTTAACCACCCTGACAGTTAGGAACTTTTTCCTAATGTCCAATCTAAACCTCCCTTGCTGCAATTTAAGTCTGTTGCTTCTTGTCCTATCCTCAGAGGCCAAGGAGAACAGTTTTTCTCCCTCCTCCTTGTAACACCCTTTTAGATATTTGAAAACTGCTCTCATGTCCCCTCTCAGTCTTCTCTTTTCCAAACTAAACAAACCCAGTTCCTTCAGTCTTCCCTCATTGGTCATGTCTTCTAGACCTTTAATCATTTTTGTTGCACTTCTCTGGACCCTCTCCAATTTCTCCAATTCTTTTGAAATGTAGTGCCCAGAACTGAACATAGTACTCCAATTAAGGCCTAATCTGTGCGGAGTAGAGCGGAAGAATGACTTCTTGTGTCTTGTTCACTACTCTCCTGTTAATGCATCCCAGAATCATGTTTGCTTTTTTTGCAACAGTGTCACCTGGCTGACTCATATTTAGCTTGTGGTCCCCTGTAATCCCTAAATCCCTTTCTGCAGTACTCCTTCCTAGACAGTCACTTCCCATTCTGCATGTGTGAAACTGATTGTTCCTTCCTAAGTGGAGTACTTTGCATTTGTCCTTATTAAACTTCATCCTATTTACCTCAGACCATTTCTCCAGTTTGTCCTGATCATTTTGAATTTTGACTGTATCCTCCAAAACACTTGCAACCCCTTCCAGCTTGATATCATCTGCAAACTTAATAAGGTACTCTTTATGCTAGGGGTGGGCAAGATATGGCACAGGGGATAGATCCGTCCCGCCATGCCTTTCAATCTGGCCTGCAGCCCACCCCACTGGACCCACAGGAAAGGAGCAGCTCCATGCCTCAGAGCAGCTAGCTGCTCCATCTGCCTCTCTGTGCTGGGGGTAAGGGGAAGCTTCATGTGCTGCAAACTCCCTCCTTTATGCAAACTCCCTCTCAGACCCCACACCCACTTCTGTACCCCATCCCCTACTCCGAGCACACTTCTGCACCCAACTGCCATCCTAGACCCCACACTCCTTCCATAGAAAAAAGTGAGGCCTTTGACTACTTACCTAAATCTTGGAATGCCCCCACCACATCAAAAATATCACCCAGCCCTGCTCTATGCCAATATCCAGTTCACTGATGAAGATATTGAACAGAACCAGCCCCAGAACTGACCTCTGTGGAACCCCACTTGTTATATACTTCCAACATAACTGAACCATTAATAAACTACTCTCTCAGAATGATTATCCAGCCAGTTATGCACCCACCTTATAGTAGCCCTTTCTAAATTGTATTTCCCTAGTTTATTGATAAGAAGTTCACACACGATCATATCAAATGTTTTACTAAAGTTTAGGTATACCATGTCCACCGCTTCTCCCTCATCTACGAGACTTGTTATCCTATCGAATAACAAGTTAGAAAGGAAAGATCCTATAGGCTCCCAGGGAAATCTGCCTGGCACTGGATCTCTCTCCTAAGCTTTGGAACAGCCTCCCGAAGGGGGTGTTGGAGACCCACACTTGAGCCATGTTGATCTAAACTGTAAAATGGGGATCGTAAGAGGGCAGCTTGCCCCTCTATAGGCCCAGACAACTGGGATTACTGTGAAGTGGCACACTTGATGGAGAGCAGCTGGTTCCTCCACAAAGGGCAGTGGAAAGCTGGAGGGAGGGAAGGAAAATGAGAAAAGGGAAAGGAAAAGCAGAAGCAGTTGCAGCCTGCTCCGGAGCCTGCAGAGAGCGAGAACGGCTTCCAAAGGGAAAACCCAGAGAGCAGGGGAGTTGCCCTAGCTTGTAATAACCTGCTAAACAGCATAAGAGAGGATAACTGCAGAGAGGGGCAGCTTGCGAGACTGTGAGGTCTACAGTGAAAAGCGCAGTGCAAGCGCTGTGAGCTAGTGTGATGAACTCTGTGCTCCACAGGGGATTCCTCTACCATGAGATGACTCTTTTACTGGCGGGCTAGAAAACTAGATATTGCGTCAGACTAGCACGAAGTGGCCACCCCGTCTCGGAGAGACCGAGACACTAAACTGGAGAATCTGCAAACAGCCATGAGACAGAGAGACAACAAAGGGTCCAAAGAGGTTGCAATAGGAAGGGCAGAAAACAACAAGCTGAGAAGCATCTGGGAAAAATCCAAGCTAGAGAAAATGATCCAAACTGGATCATAATATTGGGCCAGCTCCTCAATGTGGTGTAAAGCAGTGTTACTCCCACACAATTTCACACCAGTGAAGGATCTGGCCTGTTCTTTCTGCAGCCCTCTTCTTTAATGTTGCTTGCGTGTGTTTGCAAAATCTGTCTCTTTGCTTTCTTTTCCTGCTATCCAACCTCAATGGTCCTTTAATTATTTCTTATTTGTATGACTGTAACTCTGAGGAGCCCTCATCATAGACCAGGCCTGTTATGCAATGCATGTGGATGAGATGATGGTGTAGGGAGGAGTGGTTTAGCTTTATAAGGAACTAGGGAAACTTTTGGGATAGTGGGAGCCTATACAGGAAGGATGGGCTCCACCTAAACCATAGTGGATCCAGACTGCTGATATTTAACATTAAAAGGGTCGCAGAGCAGTTTTTAAACTAAGAGATGAGGGAAAGCCGATGGCTGTGGAGGAGCACATGGATTGGACAGAGATGTCTCTTAGAGGAGAGTCTATTGATAGAGATTCTCTAGGTTTTAGTCAGGAGGAGAGGATGGAAGAGGATAAAGTATGGGCCAGATCAGACGAAAAACATTCACATAAAAAAGAATTTGACACATGAGAAAAGGGCAGATAAATAAACAGTGACAAGTTTTTAAAGTGCTTGTACACAAATGCTAGAAGTCTAAAAAATAAGATGGGTGATCTAGAGTGCCTTGTGTTAAAGGAGGTGTGGGGGTTCGGGGTGCAATCACCCCCTCTTGGTCCGAGAGGAGGGGTCGGCGAACCCTCGTGCCCCCTCTTGGTTTCCCTTCAACTCTCGGGTCCCCGCTATGGGGCCCACGATAATGGGTGCGATCACCCCCTCCCGGGAGGAAGGGGGGGTCAGCGAACCTGGCAATATTTGCCCGTCTCTGCGGGGTGGGGCACAAGGCCCCTGGTTTAGAGTTTCCCCTCGCGGGGTTGCGTCTTGTGTTTTCCCTTCGTCAAGGTCTTGGGGAGAGGGATGCTCCCTTCAGGGAGGGAGGGGGACCCGGTCCCACCCTCTCTCTGGGTCCCAGCCCGGGGCCCTAAGTGGCGGGGCATGTTGATGCCCCGGCACGGTGGTCGAGGGAGTCATTCCCTCCGCAACTCGTCCACCCATGGTCGCCAAAAGCGCCCTGCTCCGGGCTCCTTCCTCCCTCCGGGTGGCTCCTGCCGATCGTGCCCGTCGCCCCTGAACCTACCCCGGTTCGGTGTCCTGCGGTGTCCCGCTCCCGGGTGCGGCCTCCAGGGAGAGCTCTCAGGTCCCGATCCGCCTCTGGTTGTCCCGCTCCCTCCGGGTACGGCGTGGTGGGGTCTGCCCCCCGTCCGCCGAGGGGCTGAGCGACCGCCAAGGGCAGTGGCTGCCCCGGAGGCCTCGGGACCAGCGCCGGGCCAACAGCCGTGGGATGTGGTGCTCGGGCTCCGTCCTGCTGTCAGGGCTGCTCCCCCGCCTCTGCGAGGAGCCTGCGCCCTGCTCCGGCGGCGGCGGGCCCTTTTGAATTGGCCCGCCGCGCCGGCCGCTACCCGGGGTCCCGCCCCTTCTGGGCACGTCCCGGCGTGCAGCCCGGCTGACCAGCGGCGTCGCTCCGCCCCATCCCCGCTGTCTGGGGCCGTGGGGAACGGGCTGTGCTCCCGCAGCCAGCGCAGGCGCGGGGGTAGTGCCCCCACCCACCGCCTCCTACGGCTTGCGCTGGGGGAATGCTGGGGGGCCCGATCCTGGCCGTCAGCCCCCTGCCGGCGGGGGCTCCGGCTGCTGCGCCCCCGACCAGTGACAGCCCGTCACAGGAGGACACTGATATAATAGGCATCACAGAAGCCTGGTGGAGTGAGGACAATCAGTGGGACACAATCATTCCGGGGTGCAAAATATATTAGCAGGACAGAACAGGTCGTGCGGGTGGGGGAGTGGCACTATATGTGAAAGAAAATTTAGAATCAAATGAAGTACAAATCTTAAATGAATCAACATGTTCCATAGAATCACTATGGATAGTAATTCCCTGCTCTAATAAGAATATAACAGTAGGGATCTATTATCGACCACCTGACCAGGACAGTAATAGTGACTATGAAATGATAAGGGAGATTAGAGAGGCTATCAAATTAAAAAACTCAATAATAATGGGGGATTTCAACTATCCCCATATTGATTGGGTACGTCACCTCAAGACAAGATGCAGAGACAAAATTTCTTGATACCTTAAATGACTGCTTCTTGGAGCAACTAGTACAGGAACCCACAAGGGGAGAGGCAATTCTCGATTTAGTCCTGAGTGGCGGGCAGGGTCTGGTCCAAGAGTTAACTATAACAGGACCGCTTGGAAATAGTGACCATAGTATAACATTTAACAGTCCTATGGTGGGAAGAGTACCTCAGCAGCCCAACACTGTGGCATTTAATTTCAAAAAGGGGAACTATGCAAAAATGAGGAGGTTAGTTAAACAGAAATTAAAATGTAGAGTGACTAAAGTAAAATCTCTGCAAGCTGCATGGACACTTTTCAAAGACACCCAACTTAAATGTATACCCCAAATTAAAAAACATAGTAGAAGAACTAAAAAAAAGCCACCATGGCTTAACAACCATGTAAAAGAAGCAGTGAGAGATAAAAAGACATCTTTTAAAAAGGTGGAAATCAAATCCTAGTGAGGTAAATAGAAAAGAGCATAAACACTGCCCAATTAAGTGTAAAAATGTAATAAGGAAAAGCCAAAAAGCATTTGAAGAATAGCTAGCCAAAAACTCAAAAGGTAATAACGTAAAATGTTTTTTAAGTACGTCAGAAGCAGGAAGCCTGCAAAACAACAAGGCCGTGTCCAGACTCAGGGGTTTTTTCGGGAAAAGTAGCCTTTTCCCGAAAAAACTTCCCCTGCGTCCAGACTCAAGCCGCGTTCTTTCGAAATTATTTCGAAAGAACGCGGCTTTTCTTTCGATGGCGGTAAACCTCATTTCACGAGGAAGAATGCCTTCTTTCGAAAGTTCCTCTTTCGAAAGAAGGCGTTCTTCAATGTAAAGAGGCCGTCTTCGAAAGAGAGCATCCAGACTCGCTGGGTGCTCTCTTTCGAAAAAGCGGATTTCTCTTTCGAAAGATCCGCCTGCAGTCTAGACGCGATCTTTCGAAAGAGGCTCTTTCGAAAGATGCTTTCGAAAGAGCCTCTTTTGAAAGAAGCCTGCAGTCTAGACATAGCCCAAGTGGGGCCCGTGGATGATCGAGATACAAAAGGAACACTTAAAGACGATAAAGTCATTGCAGAGAAACTAAATGAATTCTTTGCTTCAGTCTTCACGGCTGAGGATGTTAGGGAGTTTCCCAAACCTGACCCATCCTTTGTAGGTGACAAATCTGAGGACTTGTCACAGATTGAAGTGTCATTAGAGGAGGTTTTGGAATTAATTGATAAACTTAACAGTAACAAGTCACCGGGACCAGATGGCATTCACCCAAGAGTTCTGAAAGAACTCAAATGTGAAATTGCGGAACTATTAACTATGGTTTTTAACCTATCCTTTAAATCAGCTTCTGTACCCACGGATTGGAAGATAGATAATGTAATGCCAATATTGAAAAAGGGCTCTAGAAGCAATCCCGGCAATTACAGACTGGTAAATTTAAGTACCGGGCAAATTAGTTGAAACAATAGTAAGGAATAAAATTGTCAGACACATAGAAGAACATAATTTGTTGGGCAAAAATCAACATGGTTTCTGTAAAGGGAAATCATATCTTACTAATGTATTAGAGTTCTCTGAAGGGGTCAACGAACATGTGGACAAGGGGGATCCAGTAAATATAGTGTCGTTAGACTTCCAGAAAACCTTAGACAAGGTGCCTCACCAAACGCTCTTACGTAAATTAAATTGTCATGGGATAAGAGGGAAGATCCTTTCATGGATTGATAACTGGTTAAAAAGAAAACAAAGGGTAGGAATAAATGGTAAATTTTCAGAATGGAGAGGGGTAATTAGTGGTGTTCCCAAAAATTCAGTCCTAGGACCAATCCTATTCAACATATTCATAAATGATCTGGAGAATGGGGTAAACAGTGAGGTGGCAAAGTTTGCAGATGCAAACTGCTCAAGGTAATTAAGACAAAGCAGACTGTGAAGAACTTCAAAAAGATCTCACCAAACTAAGTGACTGGGCAACAAAATGGCAAATGAAATATAATGTGGATAAATGTAAAGTAAAGCACATTGGGAAAAATAACCCCAACTATATGTATAATATGATGGGGGCTAATTTAGCTACAACTAATCAGGAAAGAGGTCTTAGAGTCAGTGTTGATAGTTCTCTGAAGACATCCACGCAGTGTGAAGCAGCAGTCAAAAAAGCAAACAGATGTTAGGAATCATTAAAAAAGGGATAGAGAATAAGACAGTTAATATCTTATTGCCCATCTGGAATACTGTGTACAGATGTGGTCTCCTCATCTCAAAAAAGATATACTGGCATTAGAAAAGCTTCAGAGAAGGGCAACTAAAATGATTAGGGGTTTGGAACGGGTCCCATATGAGGAGAGATTAAAGAGACTGGGACTTTTCAGCTTGGAAAAGAGGAGACTAAGGGTATGTCTACACTACCCCGCTAGTTTGAACTAGCGGGGTAATGTAGGCATACCGCACTTGCAAATGAAGCCCAGGATTTGAATTTCCCGGGCTTCATTTGCATAAGCGGGGAGCCGCCATTTTTAAATCCCCGCAGGTTCGAACCCCGTGCAGCGCGGCTACACGGGGCTTGAACTAGGTAGTTCGGACTAGGGTGCCTATTCCGAACTATCGGTACACCTCGTTTCACGAGGAGTAATGGTAGTTCGGAATAGGAACCTAGTCCGAACTACCTAGTTCGAGCCCCGTGTAGCCACGCTGCACGGGGTTTGAACCAGCGGGGATTTAAAAATGGTGGCTCCCCGCTTATGCAAATGAAGCCCGGGAAATTCAAATCCCGGGCTTCATTTGCAAGTGTGGTATGCCTACATTACCCTCCTAGTTCAAACTAGGAGGGTAGTGTAGACATACCCTAAGGGGGGATATGATCGAGGTCTATAAAATCATGAGCGGTGTGGAGAAAGCGAATAAGGAAAAGTTATTTACTTGTTCCCATAATATAAGAACTAGGGGCCACCAAATGAAACTAATGGGCAGCAGGTTTAAAACAAATAAAAGGAAGTTCTTCGTCACACAGTGCATAGTCAATCTGTGGAACTCCTTGCCTGAGGAGGTTGTGAAGGCTAATTTTCTGTTTCTTTCTTTAGAGCATGAATATGAGAGTAAGTGGTGTTGCATAACAGTGGAAGGCATAACAGGGTTTAAAAGAGAACTAGATAAATTCATGAAGGTTAAGTCCATTAATGGCTATTAGCCAGTATGGGTAAGGAATGGTGTCCCTAGCCTCCGTTTGTCAGAGGGTGGAGATGGATGGCAGGAGAGAGATCACTTGATCATTACCTGTCCGATTCACTTCCTCTGGGGCACCTGGCATTGGCCACTGCTGGCAGACAGGCTACTGGACTGGATGGACCTTTGGTCTGACCCAGTATGGCCGTTCTTATGTTGTTATGTTCTTATAAACTCAGGACCAAAAGTTGGCCTCTTCCCCAATTCTCTCCCTTTACTCCTAATTATCTCCACCATAATTTATTATTTTTAGAGAAGTTACAGCTAAGGGTACGTCTATATAGCAGTGTTATTTTGGAGTAATTGCTATTATTCCAAAATAACACAGTGCACATCTACACTACAAGCCTTTATTTCAAAATAATGTCGAGATGGAGGCCTTCTTATTCTGACTCCTGTAATCCTCATTTCACGAGGAGTAAGGGAAGTCAAAGGAGGGAGTATTCTTCCTTTTACTCCCTGCTGTGTAGACAGCCCCAACAGCTGAATTAACCTGTTTCAACTTAAGCTACACAATTAACATAGCTGAAATTGTGAAGCTTAATTCGACTTTAGCCCTACTGTGTAGAAGTACCCCAAGGTATATCTGCACTGCACTGTAAACACACAGGCTGTGTCTACACTGGCATCCCTTTCGGAAAAGGGATGCTAATGTAGCACTTTGGAATAGGCAAATCCACGGCGGATTTAAATATCCCCCGCGGTATTTGCATTAACATGGCTGCCGCTTTTTTCCGGCTTGGAGATAAGCCAGTCTAGACGTGATTCTCCGGAAAATAAAGCCTTTTCCGGAAGATCTCTTATTCCAGGTAGTAACAAACTGCAGTAACGGAAATGCACCAGTAGAACCCAAACCCTGAAACAGTTCAGGCCAATCATAGAAGGGCCCTTGATGTCCTGTTACTGAGAAATGTCTTTTACAGACTTTGAAAGCTTTGACCTTTCTGTAGTCGCTCTGCTCTGTAGAGCTCAAGTCAAACTAATAAAGCACGGCTTTCAGTGAGGAGTAAGAATAAGAGATCCTCCGGAAAAGGCTTTATTTTCCGGAGAATCACGTCTAGACTGGCGCTTTTCTCCGGCTTATGTCCAAGCCGGAAAAAAGCGGCAGCCATGTTAATGCAAATACCGCGGGGGATATTTAAACCCCCATGGATTTGCCTATTCCAAAGTGCTACATTAGCATCCCTTTTCCGGAAGGGATGCCAGTGTAGACACAGCCCCAGTGCACGGCCTGTGGGACCCAAGCTTATGGGTGCGGTATCTCCAAGCCCTGTTCGAGTGTCCACACTGCATTGTAAAGCTGGTTTACAATTGCTGGGCTGGGTCTCAGAGTTGTGTTACGGTGTCTGTACTGCAGAATGCAGGCCTTCTGACCCAGGTCTGCAGCTTGACCTGTGTCCATACAGCAGGACTCATGCTGACATCAGGTCCTGAGTCCTGAATGCTTCTTGACCCAAATCAGTGTGTGGACAGAACAGGGGCTTAAGCTTGAATCTGAGCCAGAGCCCAGGCTTAGTGTACAGTGTAGACATACTCTAGGAGTGAGTCAAGAAGCAGAGACCTGTTGTATTAGGTTCTGTTTAAGCAATGGGAGCCCATTTCCAATCCAAATCATTTCCTCTCCCTTCTTACTGTTGGGTATTCAACAAACACAGAATCATAGAATCATAGAACAAGAGAACTGGAAGGACCCTCGAGAGATCATCAAGTCCAGCCCCCTGCCCTCACAGCAGGACCACCAAGCACTTCTCAGGTCCCAGCCAGAGACTGGAGATGTCTCACCCACTCTGAATTAATTAGCAGGGATGTCACACTCCCAGCTCTGTATCTCTTCTCTTCACGTCTTCTCGGTGTTCATTCTTTGTTCTCGTACATCACCCGGTACAATATGCACAATGGGGTACACTCTTTCCCATTACCTTTCCTGCATCCTTTGTTCATTTTTGTTCCATTTAGATGAGGTAGTAACAAACTGCAGTAACGGAAATGCACCAGTGGAACCCAAACCCTGAAACAGTTCAGGCCAATCATAGAAGGGCCCTTGATGTCCTGTTACTGAGAAATGTCTTTTACAGACTTTGAAAGCTTTGACCTTTCTGTAGTCGCTCTGCTCTGTAGAGCTCAAGTCAAACTAATAAAGCACGGCTTTCAGTGAGGAGTATTGCTTCCCTTCTAAGTTAATAAAAGAAAGGCGAGAAAATCTGAGATGCCCGTAGGTCAGAAAATGCCATTGAATAGGGTTTTTTTCATCCACTTGTGGTGGGGATACAATGGCCATACCACTGACACTCATATTCATGCTCTGAAGAAAGAAACAGAAAACTAACAGAAGGAGTCAGGGGGCAGCCGCGTTAGTCTGTTAAGGTATGTCTGCACAACCGGGCTATGTCAGGATACTGGCAGAATCCCAAAATAGCTACCCCACGTCTTTTGAATGAGCCTTTGAGATAGGTCTCAAAATAGCGGACACACTATTTCAGTATCCCTGTAACCGAGGGTTAAGGGATGTCTCGAAATAGTGTGGTATGTCGAAATTTGGCACTGTGTAGATGCGCCAAATTTTGAAATATGCTGTTTTGAAATTAAATGAAAATAAGGTACATAATTTGTGTACAAATTGCGTATCTTATTTCGAGTTTAGGGTGCTGCGTAGGCACAGCCTTACAGCAAAAATAACAAGGTGTCCGGTGGTTCTTTAAAGACCAACACGTTTGTTAGGGTATTAGCGCATAAGCTTTCATGAGTTACATCTCACTTCCTCACATGCTGAAGAGAAAAGAAACAAAAAAGGAAGGGATACAGAGCTGGGAGTGTGACATAAGCGCTAATTAATTCAGAGTGGGTGTGGCTCATCTCCAGTATATGTCTGGGACCTGAAGAGTGAAGTAGGGAGACTACAAAGGAGTCCTGCAAGTAGCTAGAGTTCATGGTGGCTGAGTGTACACTGAAATTTCAGAGGAAGAAGAATCTGAGGACATTGGCTATCAGATAGGGCTGGAGTAAGGTTGCCAGGTGTCTGTTTTTTGACCAGAACACCCAGTTCAAAAGGGACCCTGGAGGCTCATGACAACACTGCTGACTGGGCTGCTAAAAGTCTAGTCAGTGGTTCAGGGGGGTCTAGACAGGCTCCCTCCTTGTCCTGGCTCCACATGGCTCCCGAAAGCAAATGGTATGTCTGGCTCCTAGGCATAGGGGCAGCCACATAGTCTCTGGACGCTATCCCCACACTGAGCACTGGCTCCACAGCTCCCATTGCCCAGGAACTGCGGCCTGTGGGCCCAGGTGGCACGCAGAATCCTTTGGCTTATGTGCCTAGGAACCAGACATGCCGGCTGCTTCCGGAAGGCTCTTGAAATAAGCACAGCCTGAGGTAAGTACCACCCGTTTGGACCGTGCACCACAAGTCACCTCCTACATTTTGGCTCTCTTCCTCTGGTCAGAACCCTCTCCCATACCATAACTCCCTCCCAGAACCTGCAATCCTTTCCCTCCTCCCACAACCCAACCCTCTGCCCTAGCTTGAGCCCCCTCCAGTGCTCCAAACCCTTCAGCCCCATGCCCATCCCAGGGTCTGCACCCCCAGCTGGAGCCCTCACTTCCTCTCGCAGCCCAACCCTAGCGCAGTAAAAGTGAATGAGGGTGAGGGACAGCAAGTGACCAATGGAGGGTGGGTGGAGTGAGTGGGAGGTGGGGTGTTGGAGAAGGCGTAGGGCAGGGGCAGGGTCTGGGGGAAGGAGCATGGCAGGGAGTATGGCAAGGGAGCCAGTTTTGCAAAGTTAACAAACCTAGGCTGGAGATAAAAGATCCAGCAGAAAAGGCCCAGGGAAATAGCAGCCAAGGTTTGAAGTTGAGCATGTGCTGCTGCTGGCTGTAAGGTCTCTGGAGTAGAACCTGGAGCAGTGGGTGGGCAGCCCTGGCCAGCCACAGGTAAAGTGACATAAACCCCCAAAAGAGGACACATTTATTTAGGAGTTTAAACCAAAGACTGAATCTGAAGGACCCAGAGCTCAGGCTGAAGAGCCTTGCATGGACAAATGGACTCTTTAGTTACTGGACTCTGTAATATCTGCAGAGGTTCATTTGGACTGTGTGATTTGGCCACCAGGCCAAGCTACTGAAGGGCCACAAAAGTCAGCCAGATGCCTGCAAGAGGTGCCAATGACTAGAAAAGGTCTGAACTAGGAGGTTCTCAAAAGATGAGTACCCCCTATGTCACCGTGACGACGGTCACCTTCCTAAGACAGCTGGTAATCAAACACTGACTTTCTGCTAAAAAACAACAACAAATGGTCGGGTAGCACTTTTAGGCTACGTCTACACTGGCCCCTTCTCCGGAATAGGGAAATCCGCGGGGGATTTAAATATCCCCTGTGGGATTTAAATAAACATGGCCGCCACTTTTTTTCCGGCTTGGGGAAAAGCCGGAAAAGAGTGTCCAGACTGGCGCGATCCTCCGGAATAAAGCCAGATTCCGGAGGATCTCTTAGGAATAAGATATGCAAGTAGGAATATTCGTATTCAAGTAGGAATAAGAGATCCCCCGCGGATTTCCCTATTTCAAAGTTCTAAATTAGCATGCCTCTTCCGGAGAAGGGGCCAGTGTAGACGTAGCCTTATAGTCTAATGAAACATGTAGATGGTATCATGAGCTTTCATGGGTGCAGCCCACGTCTTCAGATGACCGGAGTTATGAGTTGGGGATATGAAAACTCGAAATAAATAGGAGAGGGGAAGGGGAGCGGGGAGAGAAAGAAAAAAGTTGGAGAGTGGGAGACAGAGCATTATTAAGTATCTGGAGAATGGGTACTTAAGCCTAAGCAGATAAAAATCAAAGTCAATAGATAGATTCCTAAAACAGGAAGGACACCACTCAGGGAGCTGTTAGCACCTTCAGTGGTTATTAAGTAGATAGATTCCCACCAGCCCATAACATGATTGAGTCCATTAGCATGTACATTGAATTTATGGATGAACTGGGATTCCAGGGCTTCTCTGTGTATTTGGCATGTAGAGCTGGTTTGTGACAAGACAGCTACTTGCAGGTCTGTCAGACTGTGGTTAAGCAAGCTGAAATGCTCACCAACAGGCTTCTGTATATTCCTTTTACATATATCTGATTTGTGTCCATTGATTCTTTCCCGCAGAGAGCGTCCAGTTTGTCCTATATATATATATAGCCCTGGGGCACTGCTGGCATTTGATGGCATAGATCAAATTACTGGATGTACAGTCAAATGACCCTTTGATTTTGTGGCTTATGTTGTTTGCTCCAGTGATGAATTCGCCAGTGTAGATATGTGGGCAGAGTTGGCACCTTTTTTGGTTGCAGGGCTGGGTTCCTGGTGGTTTATAATGGGGTTGTGTGGCGAGGTTATCAGAAGGAATATCCGATGGTATCATAGGGCGTGGCTGTATACAATTGACTGAAAAATGTGTCTGGAATGGAAGCTAGAAGCATGAAGGTAAGTATAGCGGTCGGTGGGTTTCCGATATAGGGTGGTGGAAGTTTGTCCATTATTTAACTGTACTGTAGTGTCCAGGAAGTGGCTTTCCCTTGTGGGCTGGTCTAGGATGAGGTTGATAGAGGTGTGGAAGTTGTTGAAATCCTTCTTCAAGAGTCTCTCTTCCGTGGGTCCATATGATGAAGATGTCGTCAATGTAGCATAAGTAAAGTAAAGGTGTTAGGGGGCGAGAGCTGAGGAAACGTTGTTCAAGGTTAGCCATAAAGATGTTGGCATATTGTGGTGCTATGTGAGTGCCCATGGCTGTGCCTCTGATTTGGAGATAGGAATTGTTTCTGAACTGGAAGTAGTTGTGAGTGAGGATGAAGTCGCAGAGCTCTGTAATCAGGTGTGCAGTGTTGCTATCAGGGATGGTGTTCCTGATGGCCTGTGATCTGTCTTTGTGTGGAATGTTGGTGTAGAGGGCTTCTACATCCATGGCCAGGATGGTATTTTCAGGAAGATTATTGATGGTTAGGAGTTTCCTCAGGAAGTCAGTGGTATTGCGGAGGTAGCTAGGAGTGTTGGTAGAATAGGGTCTGAGGAGGGAGTCGATATAGCCAGATAATCCTGTGGTAAGTGTGCCAATGTTGGAGATGATGGGCCATCCGGGATTACCAGGTTTGTGTATTTTGGGTAGTAGATAGAAATTTCCTGGTCTGGGATTGGGGGGGGGTGTTAGTGTAGATTTGTTCCTGGGTAGTATCAGGGAGTTTCATGAGCACTTTTTCATGTTTTTTTGGTATTCCTTAGTGGGGTCACAGGAGATAAGCCTGTAGAATCTGGTATTGGTGAGTTGTCTGTTCACCTCCTGTTCATAATCTGTCCTGTTCATGACGACTGCAGCTCCTCCTTTGTCAGTTTCTTGGATTATGATGTTAGTGTTGGTTTTGAGGCTGTGAAAAGCATTGCATTCTGCATGACTGAGGTTGTAAGTTATATGTTGTTGTTTGCTGATAATATCAGCTTGAGAACGTTTGTGGAAGCACTTGATGTAGAAATCCAGACTTTCGTTACGTCCATTGGTGGGGCGCCACATAAAAGCCTTCTTCTTGTGGGATTGGCAGAGGGAGCAGTAAGGTCAGTGTGTTGTATATTGGTGTGTTGGAAATATTCCTTCAGGCGGAGGCGGTGAAAATAAGACTCCAGATCCCCACAGAACTGAATCATATTTGTGGGGGTGGTGGGGCAGAAGGAGAATCCACAGGATAGGACAGTTTCTTCTGCTGGGCTGAGAGAGTGATTAGATAGGTTGATGTTGTTGTTGGGTGAGTTGAAGGTATCCGTTATGAAAGATCCTGAGGCATGTAGCAGTTCGGACAGTTTATTGTCCTTTTTCCTCTGAAGGGAGATGAAATGGTCCTTTTAGGTGGTTTGTTGAATAGCAGCAAAGTCTTGAAGATGTGAAATGTGTGTGGGGGCTTGCTTTTTTATGATAGTTCTTAATGTAGAGAGTTCATCCTTGATTTTCTTCTGTTTATTGTAGAGAATGCTGATAAGGTGGTTCCTTTTTTGCGAAGGTATGGCATAATCTCTGTCTGTAATCCATGGGGTATGTAGATTGTAGTGGGTTTTTCACCCTTAGGCCATTAGGTATAATGTCCATCTGTTTGCATTTGGAAAGGAAGATGATGTCAGTTTGGATTTGTGCAAGTTTCTTTGTGAAGTTGATGGATTTCCACTCCCTGTTTCTAGCACTGTCTGACCCCCCCATGGCAGGAAGTAACAGTGGTAAACAGTGGTGTCTGATAAAGAAACCAGGAGAATGAGGTAAGATGGCAGATGGGCAACCAGGGAGAGCTTATCTCTAAGGAAAGTAAAACATGAATTTAACATGATCCATTCCGGTCAGCCCTCTGACTGCTTTGTAGAAGATCCTCAGCTGGTATGAAATGTCATTTAGCTCTATGGAGCTAAAGCAGTGTTTCTCAATCATTTTTTATAGTACCCCTTTATATATCTATATCTATATCTATATCTATATCTAAAGTACCCCCAATACCTACAATTTTCAGACACACAATTTTTTTTCTAC
Organism: Pelodiscus sinensis; assembly: GCF_049634645.1. Taxonomy (NCBI): domain Eukaryota; kingdom Metazoa; phylum Chordata; order Testudines; family Trionychidae; genus Pelodiscus; species Pelodiscus sinensis. The sequence goes on along the minus strand of NC_134712.1, from coordinate 250,540,989 downwards.
CATTGCAACACATTTGTTTACACAACTTAATTGTAGCCGGGTGGGCGATGAAATTTTTGGGTGTAAAAAGTACAACAATAATAAAACGCTGTAAAACTTAAAACAAACATTCAGTTTTCTCCAGATTTCAGGTGTGTTGACGTACCCCCCAGACTTCTCTCGAGTACCCCTAAGGGTACTCATACCACTGGTTGAGAAAAACTGAGCTAAACTGATTTACACTGTTTGAGGCTTGGGGTCCCTGACTGGAGGTTATTTCTATCCCTTATCCTCTGAGCCTACTCTGCAAACCCATACATGCGTGAGTTATTGCTCATGCCCTAGTCTCAGTGCTGGAGATGGCAGTGCGGCACTTACAGAAGGTGTTGGTTTGCAGATGATGTCAAGGTGGCAATTCTGGGGACCAACTGGCTAAGCAGCAGTTCTGCAAAAAAGGAGCTGGGGATTACAGTGGATGAGAAGTGGGATATGAGTCAGCCATGTGCCCGTGTAGCCAAGAAGGCTAATGGCATATTGTGCTGCATTGGTAGGAGCACTGTGAACAGATCTAGGGAATATGGTTGTTAAATTCTGAGTAATTGACTAATTGAATAGTCGCTGCAATTAGCATCGACTATTTGATTAGTTGATAAAGCACTGTGGGGAGCACAGGGCCAGTGGGGCAGTCCCTCGCTGGCCTCTTGCTTCCCATAGCGTTTCAAAGCAGCAGTGCCGCGTGGAGCCTAGTGGCACTGCCACTTTGAAATGCTGTGGGGAGCCCGACATCAGGCTCCATGCCGCGTTTTCATAGCAGCAGCACTGCACGGAACCTGGGGTCAGTGGGAGAGTGTAAAGCTGTTGCATTAAAACGCGGTGTGCAGCCTGGGGACGCCCCAGCTGGCCCCGGGCTGCACGCAGTGTTTCAAAGCAGTAGCACCGGGTGGAGCCTGAGGTCTGGCCTCAGGCTCCAAGTGGCACTGCCGCTTTGAAGTACCCTCTCCGCTTCCCGCCCCCTGCTGCGTCTTTCTGATCGAGGCAGAAATGTGGGCAGGGGGGAGGGAGAGAAGTGACTAGCCTGTCGACTATCCGATAAGCATTTGCTTTTCAGATAGTCAACTAGTCCTTCACATCCCTACTAGGGAAGTGATTATTCCCTTTTATTCGGCACTGGCGAGGCCACATCTAAAGTATTGCATTCAGTTCTGGGCCCTCGGTTACAGAAAAGATGTGGACCCATTGGAGAAAGTTCTGCGAAGGACAACAGAAATGATGAGCGGACTGGAGCAAATGACTTACGAGGAGAGGCTGAGGTATTTGGGCTTATTTAGACTACAGAAGAGAAGAGGGAGGGGGGATTTGATAGCAGCCTTCAGCTTCCTGAAGGGGGGTTCCAGAGAGGATAGAGATGCTGTTCTCAGTGGTGGCAGATGACAGAACAAGGAGCAATGGTCTCAACTTGCAGTGAGAGAGGTCTAAATGGATATTAAGAAAACGATGTCACCAGGAGGGTGGTGAAGCACTGGGATGGGTTCCCTAGGGAGGTGGTAGAATCTACATCCCTAGAGGTGTTTAAGTCCCTGATTGACAAAGTCCCGGTTGGGATGATTTAGTTGGGATTGGTTCTGCTTTTAGCAGGGGGTGGGACTTGATGACCTTCTGAGGTCTCTTCCAGCCTTAGGATTCTAAAATTATTTCCATGCTTTAAGTCTTAGGGTTTTGCAGGGTGTATCTTACTGCAGCCTGAATTATCTCCAGACAAAGCTCTGGATTGTGTTATTGTACAAATGGCTGAGGTGCACTATTTTTATTGATGCAGGGTAGGACCTGGTTCTGGAAACGCGTATGCATGCGAGTAATTTCACTTCCTTGAGAGTAGGCATGACAGCTAAGTTACCCACAGGCATAAACATTTGCAGGATCAGGCACTTAGGGTTCAAGATTTTCCTGATATGCAGCCTCAATTTTCCACATGTATCTCCTCCCATTACTCCTATTTATACTCCATTTTACCACACTCCATTTTTCCCCCTGCTTATTACTGAGTGTCTCTAACTTGGGCCTTTCAGCTCTGTCCTTGAAAGTTACCTGGTATCAAGTTTATAATAGATTTCCCCCCTCCCCTCCTCTCTCATAATTTCATACAAGGTATCTTTGTTTACTTTTGTTTTATTTATGAGACTCAGTAAAAACCAAATCACAACAATGTATCAGTTCTAGTCAATGAACAGTCATGACATGATAATGATGAGAAATTGTCTTCGGGACTTTGAGAGCTTTGACCTTTCTGGAGTCATTCTGCTTTATAACCCTCAGGTTAAACACACAGAGCAGCATTCAGAGCTGAAGGCAACATCCAGAGAAGCCGGAATTGTTTCCATTCACTTTCATAGGCATTAGATCACACCCTCAGTGAAATATAGTGGCTCTGTTGTACTCCCTGGTTCCTCGTATGCTTAAAGATTTCCAATACTGGAGAGTCCAGTTATAAAACCTCTAGGGTGACGTCTGTGTTTGGGGAAGCACGTTGATCAATGTGGCAGTGCCCACAATGATGATATTTGCTCATTCTCCCTGCATGTTCATTTGTTTGCTCTTTGCTCAGTCATCTCAAGGCCGGCAGGATGGCAGTTTATCTCAAAGTGAAAACATTATTGCATAGATAGGAGGAAGATGTTTGCACACAAACCATCTCCCAGCCATAGGTATTGACGTTCATCTTGGCATGCTAATAGGTCTCGGTTTTGGTAGTGCTGGGTAAGGCTAAGACAACTGCCCAAATGAAAGTCATTTCATGGTTTTCGCCCTGTCTCTGTTTTGGGATGAGTCAGGAGTTCTGGCCCAAGACTACTTATGGAAGCCAGCAGAGTGGAATAGGACAGACAGCTGATGCATCATTCCGTTGAGATTTGTGCCTCATAGAATCTGAGAAAAAGTGTAGCCGAAGGTAAAGCTGTGCCGTTATGAGCTTACCCCTTCTTGAACCTGTTGCATCATCCACTGGACAGTACTTGAATCAGTTTATGCTACACCCTTGACTCCTCATTTTGTTCTGTTCTCTTTACTGAATCTCTACTTTGATTTGTGCAATTCTCCTGGACAAAATTCAGAGGAGAGCCACCATCACTATGTCATTGTCACCGACCTAAGTAGAAACCTCAAGTGGCCTCAAAGTGCTAAAATGACCAGGCTTGGCAGAATTCTGTTTGTATTTTGCTTTATTTTGGTGCATCCTATTGATGTTCAGCATTCATCATTTTTTTATTTGTACTGATTTTAAATGTTCACAGTTGCAAGAAATGATGAGGGGGACAGGCAGTAATTATTAAATGACAGTAGATGTTGGGGTCTGCATGTTAAAGCTTTATAGCCATCAAAGCACCCACTGTCAACGTTACATGTCAAAATGCACTGAGTAAATATCCTTAGTTCGATCACTAGTAAGTTCTCAAAAAGCAGTCTTATTACTTTGCCTCTCTGTAAGATGTGTCTAGACTACATGCCTCTGTCGGCAGAGGCATGTAGATTAGACATATAGGCAAAGTCAAATGAAGCCGTGATGTAAATGATCGCGGCTTCATTTAAATTTACATGGCTGCCGCGCTGAGCCGACAAACAGCTGATCAGCTGTTTGTCCGCTCAGCGGGCTAGTCTGGACGCTCCCCTGCCAACATCAAAGCCCTTTGTCGGCAGCCCCGTTATTCCTCGTGGGATGAGGTTTACCGGGGCTTCCGACAAAGGGCTTTGATGTTGGCAGGGGAGCGTCCAGACTAGCGCGCTGAGCGGACAAACAGCTGATCAGCTGTTTGTCGGCTCAGCGCGGCAACCATGTAAATTTAATGAAGCCGCGATCATTTAAATTGCGGCTTCATTTGACTTTGCCAAAACAACAAATCTACATTGCTCCGTCATCGGAGCCATGTAGTTTAGACGTACCCTAGGAGCTGATTATTATCAATGGAAATATTTAAAAAAAAAACAATGAGGAACCTTGTGGCACCTTAAGACTAACCGATTTATTTGGGCATAAGCTTTGGTGGGTAAAAACGACTTCATCAGATGCATGGAGTAGAAATCCCAGAGGTTGGGCTGTGTGTGTGTGTGTGTAGGTGTAGGTGTGTATGTATGTAGTGTGTCAAAAGAAGGATGTTACTTATCATGTGTAAGACCAGTGTCAATGAGACCAACACACTCAAAGCTCGTTGACACTGATCCTATAAATAACTCCCATTTTTTATATGTTAGTACATATATCAATATCCCAGCCACTGTGATTCCATTCCATGCATTTGACAGAGTGGTTTTTACCCATGAAAGTTGATGCCCAAATACATCCTTTGGTCTTTAAGGTGCCACAGGACCCCTCATTGTTTTTGATTAACACGGTTGCCCCTTGAGAAATATTTTTGTCGGTTTTCATGTAGATAAGGAAGTCAATGTTTACCCACATACATGGATTAAAAACCGACTCGTTCGAAGTGTAAATATGGCCAGTGAGATGCCTTCACCGAGTAGCTGGCTCCTAAAATGAGATCAGTCCCAGCTGTTCTGTTCCAAGCCAAGTGCACACTAGTGTGGTGTAATGAGTGTGATAGTGCTGCCCCTGGGAATTATAGATGACAAAGAGAGGCCAAAGGGAAAGGAGAGATTCTAAATCTAGAGCTGAGTCCCTAGAGAGCAGAGAGATAGCTCAGAAGAAAAGAAGAGCTTCATGGACTGGGATGCCCCTGAAGCAGGGACTAATAGGAGGCAAATAAAGTAGACAAAAGCTACGTCTGCACTAAAAAGCTATTTTGGGATACCAGAGTATCCCGAAAAAGCTATCCCGCATCTTCACAGCAAGCCGTTATTTCAGGCTTGCTATTCTGACATCCCTGTAAACTTCGTTCTACGAGGAGTAAGGGACGTTCTGGAATAGCGCTTTATTTCATAATTCGGTGCTATGTAGACAGCGCCAAATGACAAAATAAGCTACTTCAAAATAACATCGAAATAAGATACGCGATTTGCATAGCTCAAATTGTGTATATTATTTTGAGTTCCGGTGCTGTGTAGATGCGCCCAAAGAGTTACCTACCTACTTCCGCAGGCTAGAATGCTGTGGCCACAGCAGCCTGAGAGAGGCAGAGGAAGATGCTGGCTGGTTCTCTGAGCTGGAGAGCTTCCGTTGGAGGGCTAGCAAGAGCTAAAGGGGTAAACAATGGAGGGGTAAACTTGTGATGTCTCTGGGCAGGAGATGGAGCCGCACCTGCAAAGGAAATGCTAGAGGAGCTGGCATGAGGTCTGGAGCGATATGCTGGAACCACTTTTGAGAATTGGAGTGCGTGAGCATTGCCAGAGCTGTATTGGATGACTTGATGGACTCTTGGGACATGACAGACTGAATGTTTGGTTTGGACTATGCTGGGGAAATCTGCACTATGGTTGTGGGAGTTTTTGTAGAGTTGACCACAAAGGGCTCTGTGCATACTGAAAGTTTGCCTCAAGTTACTGGGGCTTCTGGCAGAAAGGAGAAACAGAGGCAGGAGCACGAGTCATGCCACAGCTAGCTGTAGGAGAGACTCCAGGAAAAGACCACCTTATGACAATATAGTGAAGAGGCCAGGCAGACAATCAGCCCCCGGGAAGAGGGAAACTGTGAGTGCCTGGAAGAGGGAAATCAAGGCAGGGAGCCATTTGCAGGACTACTCTGAGGGCACGGGGCACCCTGGAGGTGGGTGTTCTCTGATAGACGCCAGTAGATGAAAACACTGTCTGCACTGTGGTAGACACTTTGAACTCAATGGAAGAGGGGTTAGGCTGAGAGCCTTTAAAAATCTCACTCATCCGATTCAAGAGCATGATTCAGTGGGGTGAGCTGGATTCTTCCAACAGTTCTGTGGCAACAGAATTGTGGAATACACAGGACCTTGATTACTGGACCATATAACTAAAGACTGCATCCTAATACACAAACACAAAGGGGCAGAGTTAAGGTTGCCTTTACAATCTTTTAACACTATTATGTATAGTAACAAAGCAAGACACAGTAATACAATGCTCGGTGGGAAGCCATGGAGAATTGAAATTGCAGAGGAGACATTGCCCTGTGGAGAGAATTCTATGTACTAAGTCAGACAGTGCCTGTCAACAAACATGTGCTACAGGACACGAGACATATTTTGGTGTCTGGACCACATTAGAATAACTGCAGACATTTTCTCTCACCACCCCATAGAATCATAGAACTGGAAGGGACCTCAAGAGGTCACTAAGTCCAGTCCCCTGCCCGCATGGCAGGACCAAGTACTGTCTACATCATCCCTGATAGATGTCTGTCCAATCTGCTCTTAAATATCTTCAGAGATGGAGAATCCACAACCTCCCTAGGTAATTTATTCCTGATAGGTAGGAAGTTTTTCCTAATGTCCAATCTAAATCTCCCTTGCTGCAGTTTAAGCCCATTGCTTCTTGTCCTATCCTCAGAGGCCAAGGAAAACAATTTCTCCCCCTCTTCCCTGTGACACACTTCTAAACACCTGAAAACCGCTATCGTGTCTCTTCTCCTTTCCAAACTAAACAAGCCCATTTCCTTCCACCTTGCCTCATAGCTCATGTTTTCTAGACCGGTCATATTTTTGTTGCTCTTCTCTGGACCTTCTCCAATTTCTCCACATCTTTCTTGAAATGTGGTGCCCAGAACTGGACACAATACTTCAATAAAGACCTAATCAGTGCAGAGTAGAATGGAAGAATGACTTCTCGTGTCTTGCTCACAATGCCCCAGGAACCGAGGAGAGAGATATTTTAAGATGCCCATGGCAGAGAAATAAAAAAAAAACATGACTAGTGAAAAGCGCGACCTAGCAGGCAATGTTTGGAAATGCTTTTTAAAAAATCCTCTACTGGATTTGCATGTAGGGAAATAGGATGATTCCCTGTAGGTGGTCACTGTGCCCTGGTCTCTATACATTTGGCCTAGAATTAACAAAATGAGGGGACGATTAGTTCATCGAATAAGCAAAGTGATCAGCAGGAGTGCTAGATGCCACCCTGTTCTGCCAATTGAACTGAACTGTTGCTCTGTTCAGCTTTGTGAAGCAGACAGACAAGAACTGGTTCTGATATTGACAAGGATCTGAAGGCTGATATGTTAGGTGAAGAGCTTAGCAAAGCATTTGACATCATACATCTCTTTTTATTGCTTGAAACAATATACCACTGGGTCTCCACTGGGGTATGAAAAGGCCATTAGTGGTAGTTCAAGGAGCATTTGTCAAATTAAATTGATTTTTTTCAGGCGTCATTTGCTTAAAGGTCTTTAACATTTTTTCCTGTTGCTGGTTCCCCATGTAAATAGACACTTGGGCCTCATCCTATGACCTTTACTCTTGGGAATAGTTTCACCAAATCAGTAGGACTAATCTCTAGGCATAAAATGCATTCATGTGTATCATGGCTTCAGGGTCAGACAGGCCTGCCAATGGGGGAGGGACAGGGGGTCAAAGGAGGCAGTTGCCATGGGGCCCAGTGATTCAAAAGGGCCCAAGGCTCCTGGCCTCCACTACTGCTACTGCAGGAATGGAGGTGGCCAAAGCCCCGGACCTTTTAAATAATCTCTGGAGCCCCCTACAGTATGCTCTGGGCAGTGCTGAGGGCTAGCTGCTGCCAGCTCCACCCATCCCTCCATCTGGAGACCCCACCCCTTCCAGGAATATGGAGCTGCTTCCCGCCCCCACCTTGCCCAGGGACCTGGCAAGTCTGTGCCTCCCGCTCTCCCCCCACTCCCCGGGATTAGGCTGTTAATTCTGATTGTTCTTCTGGAGCTTGCTTTAAAATGGAAGATTCTTAAGAATTTCTAAGCTTCGTTTAAGGAGATGGCTCTTCTGCTGGCAACATACAAAGGAAGGAAGCGTGGATGGGTTTGTGGTTTAGGATTGTTCCGTGTTCAAGGCATTGGAAACCTGGGTCATAGTGCCATCCCTGCCATAGACATCTGTGACCAAGGGCAAGTCACAGTTTCTGAGCCTCAGTTTCCTTGTTGCTAGCTATATTTAAAAATTGGGAATGCAAATACTTTCATTCTAGTCTACTTCAATTGCAATGTCTTGGAAACAGGAGCCTTTTCTTATGGAGCCTATCTGTACAGCGCCTAGCACAATGGGAAATTAGTTGAAGGCTGTAAGTACTACAATAATATCACAAAAGGTATTGCTAGACTGTGGGGGTTTTCTGGATACTGGAGATATCCCGAAAAATCTCTGCCGCGTCCAGGGAACATGTTTACTCTTCTGCTTTCTTTTTTTTTTTTTGCGGAAGAGCAAACACGCTCTACCAGAAGCCCCTGTATTCCTCATTCTACGAGGAAGAAGGGGGCTTTTGAAAGAGGGTTTTTTTCTGACATTTGGCCCAGTTTAGATGGGCCAAATGTCAGAAAAGCCTCTTCTGACAAAAGTATCGGAAAAGGCTATGCAAGATACGGAGCGCATGTTGCGTTGTTTTTTCTGACAAACAGATGTAGTCTAGACATACCCAAAATAATTACAGTCTTGCTGGCAGAATGGCTCCTCAAATACTACTTGTCTTGAGTTTTTTGGTGACCAAACAAGTTCTTTTTTATAGAGTGACTTAAGTCGCATGCCTGCTCTCCACAATTGAGCAAAAAATGCAGAACTTTTATTCCAGGTGTCCAGCCAGATTTAAGTTTGAAATCCCTCAAAGCTTTCAAACTTTAAGCCATTACACAGATCCTAGGGCATTCCAGCTCCAAGCATCAAAGCACAAAGACTGATACATTATATTGAGGAGTTCCACATGGTCTTGCCCACATGCTCAGGGTCTAACTGATTGCCACATGTTGAATTTGGAAGGAAATTGTCCCTCAGGTCAGAATGACAGTGACCCTATGGGTGGGTTTGCCTTCGTCTGCAGCATGAGACTCTGGTCACTTGGTGGTTTGAAGTAGAGTACATAATAGATTCTCTGTAGCTTGAAGTCTCTAAGGCTACATCTACACTTCAAAGTTTTTGCACAAAAATGGACATTTTTGCACAAAAACCTGAGGAGCGTCCACAGCTCAAGTGCATTTTTGTGCAAGAAAATCTACAATCAATCGACAGAACAGAGGGCTTTTTGCGGTGTAGGTAAACCTCCTTCTGTGAGGCATAACTCCCTTTTGCGCTACAGCTCTTGTGCAAAAAGGCATGGGTGGACGCTCTGCAGACGTTTCTTGCACAAAAAGAGCCTATCCGTAAAAGCACAAGTGCTCTGATGACCATTCTGTGAATGGCCATCAGAGCTTTCTTGCGCAAGACCAGCCATGCAGTGTGGACACTCTCTTGCGCAAAAGTGCATTGCAAAAGTGATGCGCTTTAAGGTGTGGACGCACTTTTGCACAAGAATTTTTTGCACAAGAACTCTTCCACAAAAGACTTCTTGTGCAAAAACCCTGCAGTGTAGACGTAGCCTAAATGAAGATTTGTGCACTTCAGTAATGAAGCTAGAGGTCATGGGTCTATGTCAGGAGTGGGAGGGTGAGGCTCTGTGGCCTGGGATGTGCTTAGACTAGAGAATCATGATGGACCATTACATGATACAGTCTATGAGTGGCAAAAGAGGGGAAAAAAATACAGTTTTGCGGCTCCCCAGAGTCTTCTGAGTTAAAGGAGCCAGAAATGTTGCCTTTATTTCTATTTTCCTTCCTACTGCATTAAAGGGCTTAATGTACATTGCAGATCAGAGCTTACTTCTTGCAACACCGTAGGGCTTCTTAGACATGTGTGTGATAGAGAATCCTTCAGCTCCTTTTTGCCTGGCTGTCCAATCAAAGGCAACATTAAGACAGTGTCAGGGCAATTTAGATTTTTGTTCTGCCTTCAAAGAGTTCATTAAAAAAAAGAAGTGTGGAGAGCAAAGCTTCAATGGGAATCGCTCGGCACAGTGATCACTACAAATTGGTACCGAGAGGCAGAAGCTCGCCAGGCTCTGCATGCGGGACATGAATGGAGAAGAGCTCTGTGTGGCTTAAAAGCTTGTCTCTCTCACCAAATGTAGTTGGTCCAATAAAAGATATTACCTCGACTGCCTTGTCTCTTTAATGACGGAAGTTTTCAGAAGGACAAGTGAGTTTTGGGTGCCCTTGAACAGACACCTTAAAGAAAGAGCTGGGTGGGAAAAGAAAAGAAAATTATTTTCTGCACTGGGGAAAAACCAAGAATGTTTGGGAAAAAATCATGAAAAACGGGAGAGGGTGCCCTCAGCTTAGAAGAGCCAATAGCCCTATAGTTAGGGAACTCCCCTGGGATTTTATAGACCCAGATTCAAAACCCTGCCCACCTCAAGGATTCTATCTGAGGACTCCAGTGTTCTACGGAGATTCCCTAAACACTGGTCAGTTGGCTAACATAGGGTTGGGTAGCCCAAAATAGCCGTGCAGTATAGATGTACCTTAAGACATCCTGAGGTCTCTTCTAACCCTATGGCTGCATCTAGACTGGCATGATTTTGTGCAAAAGCAGTTGATTTTGTGCAAAATCTTGCCGCCTGTCTACACTGGCCACGAGTATTTGTGCAAGAACACTGACTTTGTAATGTACAAAATCAGTGGTTCTTGCACAAATACTCCGACACTCCAGCTCAGGGATAAGCCCTCTTGCACAAGTATTCTTGTGCAAGAGGACCAGTGTAGACAGCCACGTTAATTTCTTGTGCAAGAAAGCCTGATGGCTAAAATGGCCATCGGAGCTTTCTTGCGCAAGAGAGCATCTACACTGGTCACAGATGCTTTTGTGCAAAAGCAAATCTTCTGCGCAAAGGCACATGGCAGTATAGATGCAGCCTATGATTCTATGATTCTAAATACTGCCTTTTGTTTGTTTTAAAGCTACTGCCTATTAAGTTGATTGGATGATGAAACCTAGTTCTTGTGCTATGTGAAGGGATAAATACTGCTGCCTTCTGCACTTTCTCCACCCCATTCTTGATTTTTAAAGACCTCTATAATATCCCCCCTTAGTTGTCTCTGTTCTAATCTGAACAGTCCTACGCTTTTTAGTCTCTCCTCATATGAAAGCTGAAAATTATTCCATGTTCCTATTCAGGATTGTTGCCATTCTGTACGTTTTACAGTTCTAATACATCTTTTTGGAGATTGGCTATCCAGTACTACATGCCGCATTCAAGATGTGGGTGTACCAATAATTTAGATAGTGGCATTATGATATTTTCTGGCTTATTACCTATCACTTCATCTAATGCTGCTTGACTCAGGTTAAGTTTTTCTTAACTGCTCTTGCACATTGAGCAGATATTTTCAGAGAATGAGCCAAGATTTCTTTCTCGAGCGTCAACAATGAAGGGCTTGTCTTCACTACTTGATGCATCACTGCTGCAGCGATCGACCTACTGGCCGTCGATTTATTGCATTTGTTTAGACATGATCAATCAACCTCTGTGCACTCTCCCTTTGATGCTGGTACCCCACCAGGACAAGAAGAGTAAGCAGCCAGCAATGGGATCTGAGGATAGGCAGAGAGCGGATAACCGCTTGCTGACCTATTTTTGCTCCCTGCGGTATTTCGCACACATTAAGGATTGCCATGTGCCCAGCAGTGCATACGGTGTGGGGAAGAGTTTAAAACAAAGCTTCCCATCCTGGGAGTGCTGTGATTCAAGGACCTCTTTGTGCTAAGTGGCAGAGGGCACCGAGATGCATGACATTTTACAGAGATGTCCTGGTTAAGATACATGCAGATACTGATTCACTAAAGCAGGCTTAGGCAAAACCCTCCATGGGCCGAATCTGGCCCACCAAGCCACTGGATCCTGACCATGGATGCAGCGAAAAGTTTCAGGCAGACTCCCCTGCTTGCCCCGCCCCCACACGCCACTCAGAAAAGCAGCTCCGGGACCATTTGTGTTCCAGAAACTGTGAGCCCAGAGAGGAGGGGAATGGTGCTTCATGGCTGCTCCTGCCCCCAGCACAATCCCATTGGCCGGTTTCTAGCCAATGGGAGCTGCTTGTTTGAAAAACAGGCAACATGACAATCACCATGTTTCCCTCCCCTCAAGGTCTTATTCACCAATGCACAGGGCCCCTGCAGCCTGTGCGGAGGCGGGGTAGGCAGGGAGGCTGCCTGAGAAATGTGCTGGACTGCTGGCTGGGAGTCTCACTGTTAAGTCTCCTGGCCAGAGCCTGCCTCTGGCACCTCAGCTCCTCCCTCTCCTCCTCTCAACCCTCTGTGTTGCCCATTCCTGCATCTCTACCTCACATAAGCCAAACCCTCAGCCCTTCTTCTGAGCCCATCCCCCCCCAGACCCAGCACCCCAATTTTCTGCCCCAGATCACAATCCCCTCCTGCCCTAGGTCACAATCCAAACCTCTGCACTCCAATTCTCTGGCTCAGGTCACAACCCCCTCCTGTGCTAGGTCACAACCCAACCCCCTGTACCTCAGTCCCCTGCACTAGGTCGCAACCACAGGCCAATCAGGGTGTCTGAGGGTGGAACATGGGAAGCCTCCTTCTGAGGCAGCCTGAAACCACTTCAGAGATTTGTGAAGTGCCCCCCTTCAAAAATGATTGTACACCTCTGCACTAAACGGTGGTATGGGAGGTTTCCGTCAGTCACTGCAAAACGTGTGTAGAGATAATACTATGTGTTTGTACTGAAAATTATGTTCTTAAGGTAGGTAACCAGGAAGTGATGTGTATCTGAAGTGTTAAAGAAGAGGTAACAAACACTTATCTCGTTGTCTAGTCATGTGTGTAGTGGACGTTGGATGTCTCCAAATGGTTGCCTGTTTGTGTACCGAGCCAAATGCTAATCAAAAGATTGAGAACTCGTCCAACAAGGAAATGTACAGGGAGAAATAAACAGCAGGTGGGGACCCTATTTAAGAGGAAAGAAAGTAGATTGCAGAGGTATATCTGAGAGTGGATAGGTTCACCACTCAGGCAGGCTGGCAGTGTGACTTGTCTCATGAATGGAAGATCTCAGCCAGGCCTGGCTGGAATGCTGGAAGGACTTTGAGGTGAACTTTGCTCTATGAGTGAAGGAAGTATCTCGTTAAATACCTCTAGGTTCTAGAATGTGCATTGTGATTCTATTTCATGTGCTTACTGCCATTGAGTTAAATAAACTTTGGATTCTTTTCACTATCAGTGAGTCTAAGTGCTGTCTGTGAAGCAGAGTGGTGAACTGAGGTGCACCTGACAAACTGGGGCATGCTGCTTCTTTGGGGGCACTAAATATGTGAACACTTGTCCATTGGATCAGTGGCTGGACATTCCCTGGGGACACTTGGGGAACATCTACACTGCACGCTTATTTTGAAATAAGCTATTCCAGAATAGTTATTCTCAAATAGCTTATTTCAAAATAGCACATCTACACTGCAGGAAAGCTTCAAAATTAGTCCGAGGCAGGCTTCCCTAATGTGGATGTGCTACCTTGATTTAGAGCCCCAGGAGGCACTGGGGAAGAATAACTTAGAATGGCCCTGGTGAGGAGCTATTTTGAAATAGCCGCAGTGGCGCATCTACACACACCTTATTTCGAAATAGCTATTTCAGAATAGGTCTTATTCCTCATAGAATGAAGTTTACAGTCTTTGGAATATGCCATCTGTTATTTCAAAATTATTTCAAAATAATGGAATGGCTGTGTAGACACTGGTATTTTTATACCAGAGGTATCCCAAAATATCTATCCCACGTCCTCACAAGCCACCTATTATTTTGAAATAATTTTCAAAATAACAGGCACGCTATTTCGGCATACCAGTAACCCTTGTTCAATGAGGGTTAAGGGATGTTTCGAAATAGCACGTTATTTCAAAATTTGGTGCTGTGTAGACAGCACCAAATTTTGAAATAGTCCATTTTGAAACAGACTCGAAATAAGCTATGCAATTTACGTGGCACAAATGGCCTATTTTATTTTGAGTTTAGGGTGCTGTGTAGATGCACCCTAAATTAAAATTTTCACCACTGGATAACCAAGTACATTTTGTCAATGCTGCTCTAATAACTAGCCCACCCAAATCTTGTGAAGCCGTGTCCTTGTTCTGCGTCATGAATGGGAGTTGGACGGGGCTAACTCTCTGGCACAGCAGCAGCAAATAACATTTTGTTAGGCAGGTATTAAATTTGATGCCCTGGGGGGAGGGGGGAAGTATTCTATTAAGCCAAACATCTTATCAATCAAAGCAATAAAATGGAACAACGGCACACAAGACCATGCCTTATCATTAGCGAGATTTATAGAGAGAGCAGTAATAGATTTTCTCCTTCAACTCAAATGAGAATGCAAGCCTGTGTATAGAAATGTAATCAGAAAACGAGGGTTAATAGCAAAATGTGCTAAGTGAACTGTGTGCTTTTGGAGCAGACTCTTTCTAGCTGCTGTTGAGCATTGTTTGCATTATGCTCGCAGCTGATAAAGGCTGCAACGAATATGGGGACAGACACATAGTATGGGACAGGTTCTGTCTCCATGAGTTGACAAGATAAATAGCCAAGACAAAGGAAATGTTAACATACAGGAGAGGAACTGGAGGGGAGGTGACTTGCCCTCCATTGCCCAGGAAGCTGGTGGCATATCCAGAAACTGATCCTGGATCTAAGTCCCAATCCAGTGCCTTGAACCCAGAGCCATCATTTCTATTGCTTATTAACTTATCTCACCATCCTCTTCACTCCATAAAAACTCTCAAACACCTACATACATCATTCAGATACAGGGCCGCAGTCTACTTTCCCAAGTATTCCTGTCCTTCCTCAACAGTCTTACTGGTTTCATTTAGTCTGCTGGCAGCATATACTATTAGTTCAGGCAGGTAAGCATGCCTTTAATAAGCTGTCAGTGCAGCACTGCTCTCTGTTGGACTGTGTGTCATAGGTCCTATATTGCTGATGACGAATCTCTGTTGGCTGAAGTGAGCTGGTCTTCTGTTTCTTCTGAAGCTGAGTGGCAAGGAATGTAGGAAAGCCAATGGGCTACTTGTCAGACGCTTCTTGGAGAGATCACAAATACACTCATTTCCTACCCATTATATAGCGAGCATCATAGTCAAGTTGAAAGTAAAACCTTATTCTCAGTTCTTGCTGTGCCAAATAATCCCAAATAAACCTGTGACTCAGATTCTGCAGGGTGATATTTATGGACCTCAGAAGGCCTAACACAGACTTCCTGTAATTTCCAGTCTCTGTTAAAAATCATTATATACCGTTCTTGCCAACCCAGTAAAAATATTAACATTAATCGGAGCTTGAAGTCCCATGCTGAGCAGGAATAATAGGATTGTCCTACTGTACCAATGCCAAAGACCTTTGATGTAACATTTGTCTCCTTTGCATTGCAGCTTTTCTTCCTAGGACTTTCTTGCCTTTCACTTTCTTGCCTGCATGATTTGAACCAGGTCTCTAGCAGTGAAGTGGTATATTAGATAAGATGAATGGGGAGACGGAGAAAAGACAGTGAACAAAATGGGGATGCACATTTTCAACATCCTCACTGAACAGCATTCAAAAAACATATCATTTAGACCGTATTTACACTGTCTGTAATTACTGTTTCTTCCTGAGATTTTATGCACTGGATTTGATGGTCATAAGATGCTCAAAGGAAAAGGTACCCAGAAGGTACCATTCCGATTTTTAGTTCTGAATTAGCATGTGAAAAGCAACTTCTCAGCTAAAAGAGATTCCTCTTTACAATCTCCCAGTCATGTGTGATGAATTGGAGGTCAGTTGCTAGAGTGCATGGGGCAGAGATGAAAACAGGAGAAATAAGTGAACGGGACAGATGGAACTTGCCTGCAAGTCATTTGATGTGTGGGTCTCATGAGATTTTCAAAACTGCCTTCTTGGATTGTGGCTCTTCCTTTTTAGTGCCAGTTAGAAATGAAGATTTGTGGATGGACTTATAAACCACACACCTAGTGTGGTTCACTGTCCCATGGAGTGGCATTTAGACCACTTACAGTGAGAGCTAACAATAAGATAGCTATGCAGCCTAAGCTGGGTGGTAGCTGGCTTTTTTTAGCTCAAGATGTAGAAGCTCTAGAGTTCCCAGGTTCAAATCTGCCTGGTGGTTACAGACTCACAGGTGGCTGGATGAAATAAGAATGGAGGAAAAAGGAACCCATATGAGCTTTCACTGCAAACTACAGGTTGAACTTCTATCATCCAGACTGGCAACATCAGTGGTCTGGTATTTGTGTGTGCTCCTGGGGAAGAACCAGGCCCTGCACTATATAGGGCTGCCAGATGGTTTCAACAAAAATACCGGACACACTTGACATTACATCACAATCTACATTCCATCTTATTTAGAAAATGCCAGGGTATGTCTACACTACCACCCTAGTTTGAACTAGGGTGGTAATGTAGGCAACCGGAGTTGCAAATGAAGCCCGGGATTTGAATTTCCCGGGCTTCATTTGCATAAAGCTGGGCGCCGCCATTTTTAAATGTCCGCTAGTGCACGAACTAGGTAGTTAGCTTTTTTGCCCAGAGGGTTACAGTGGAAGCTCATATTCAGCTGAAACGGGGAGTAACGGTAGTTCGGAATAGGAAGCCTAGTCCGAACTACCTAGTCCGTGACGTGTGTAGCCACGCGGCACAGAGTCCGCACTAGCGGACATTTAAAAATGGCGTCGCCCGGCTTTATGCAAATGAGGCCCGGGAAATTCAAATCCCGGGCTTCATTTGCAACTCCAGTTGCCTACATTACCACCCTAGTTCGAACTAGGGTGGTAGTGTAGACATACCCTCAGACATTTATATATTTCTCAATTTGTTTCTTGAACAGAAAGCTCAACTACTGGACTGTCCGGTTCAAAATTGGACACCTAGCAACCCTATGCACTAAGCAACTCCTTTTACACCTTCCTGGAGTTCTGGAGCACAACAAAAGGCTGATTTACAATGTTCAAACTCAGGGAGGGAAGGTGAGGCATGGGGACAGGGAGCTCTCAGGGGAAGAGGTGGGCTGGGTTCCACAATGACTATAGCTTTTTTGTTACAGCATAAAGAATGATAAGAGTTTGCAGGGATGAAAATACATACTCTTCATGGAATTCCCATTTTAAAAAAATAGTAAAAAAAATTAGATGGAAAAAATTAACAAACCCTTTTTTTATAAGCGTACCCTTGACTCCATTACCTGAAGCTTCAGGGGGCTGCTGAGTTAGCCTGTACAGTCGTGGTCACCAACCCGTCGATTGCGATTGACTGGTCGATCGTGAGGGCTCAACCAGTCAATCGCGAGGCATTTGGCCCTCCCCCACCATTTCCCTCCACCCCCAAGAAGCTCCACTACCTACCTCCAGTGACAATGGAGGTAGTGCCAGCTTCCTGTGGGGTGGACGGAAGTCCTGCAGCTACACGCCATTTCCAGGGGTTCTGGAAGTGTGCTGGCTGTCCCTCTCCCCCAGGTCTGTGGCGTGCCAGGAACTTGCAGTGAAGGGGAGTCCCCAGAAGAGACGCACGCTGGTGCTTCCCTCCTTTGTGGGGGGGAGGGGAGAGGAGTCCCAGGAGGAGGTGAGTATGGGGGACTCCCCACCCCCTGGCCTCAGCAACACCCTGTCCCCTGTCCCCACTGGCACCCTGTCCCCTGCTGTAGAACCCTGTCCTCTGCCCTCCAGCACCCTGTCCCCTCTCCACTGTCCCACACTGGCACCCTGCCCCCACCCCAGCACCCACTAGCACCCTTCCCCAGTACCATGTCCCACCAGCACAGTTGGGGCCACATTAGTGAGGCTTGGTTTTTTTTTGGAGGAGTTATTTTTTTGCATCTCACTTGTGTGGCCCCAACTGACTTTTCTGTGGGTCATTGACCCCTGACTCAAAACAGGTTCCCTGCCTTTCTCATAAATAAAGACAATGCAGAAACTTTTTGTGTTTGACACAGTATTTTATTTAAAAATGAAACCTGGCCAACAAACCCCGAATTGGGGCCAAACCCCCATCTGGCGGCAGCATCATAACACTCCTGCACTCCCCTTTCCTCCAGACCCTAGATCTGAGCCTATCATACACTGGACCCACCTGCCTGAGCTCCTCACGTACCCAACCCAAATTCCTTCACCCTCACATCCACAGGCCTTTGGCTTGCTTAGTACCCCAACTCTCCATCTGAACCCAACACTCCCCAGCCTGGAGCCCCTACCCAAGACAGCGTCCCCTTCTCCACCTCCTCCTGCATACACATTTCCTCCCAGAGCTTGCACCTCTCACCCCTTCTCACACCCAGATCCCTCATTTCCACTCCAGAGCCCACACATCCTATTTCAATCCAGTGAGGGTATGGCTAGACTGCAGGAGTTTTTCCAGGAGTCCAGACATACCTCGGAAAAATCTCTTCCGCATCCAGGGATGCATTTATTCTTCTCCTTTTTTTAGTGGAAGAGCAAACATTCTCTTTCAGTAACCCTTGTATTCCTTGTTCCACGAGGAATAAGGGGGCTTCCAAAAGAAGGGTTTTTTTCTGACATTTGATCTAGTCTAGACAGACCAAATGTTGGGAAAGCCTCTTCCTACAGAAGAATTGGGGAAAAAAGCAGCAGTGTTGAGTGTATCCCCAATAGCAAGTGATGGAGATGAGGAGAACAGAGAGGGCGTGGCTTCAAATAAGGGGTGGGGTCTTGTGGGAAGGATGGGGTGGTAGATCTTGGTTTATGCTGACATTTAAAAAGAGATCTTGGGTGTAAAAAGGTTGGAGACCACTGCTGTACAGAATAAACTTAAAAAACAACAAATAGTCTCGTAGCACTTTAAAGACTAACAAAAAATGTAGATGGTATCATGAGCTTTCGTGGGTACAGCCCACTTCTTCAGATAACCAGTCTTTGTTCTGGATGCAAGACTGACCCCTGGGGGACCCCACTAGATAGACACTTTCTGTCTGAGAGCAAACCATTTGTAATGACTCTTTGAGAAAGGCATTTCAACCTGTTGTGCACCCAGAATAATTGAACCTGTGACCTTAGAGACTAAAGCCATGTGTCTCTACAGCTAAAAGCCAGCTGGTGCTCAGCCAAAGCTGCAAAGAAGATTCACTCTCCCCCTCTCACAGTGCCTTTGGGTTACACTAATACGAGGGGGAGGCAACAACTGTGAAGTCTTAGTGCTCTTGAGTGAGGCGGATTTTCAAGATGGCCAAACAGATTGCATGGATGGCCTGAAAGACAAAGCTGAATAAGCACTTTCTCCTTCAGAAGCGCTAGGCGGGCAAATCCATAGACTTTTAGATTTGAACCATCCTGGATTGGGAGAGGGTGGGAGAACAGCTGTTCAGATGAAAAGTTTTTAGTTGTATCTTATAGCTTATTTACAATTAAAAATCTGCTGTTTTTTTATGACCTAAAATCCTGAATATGTTTGGACTAAACGGAAGGGAGACCAGAGACGTGAGAGAGGCAGAGTGTGTGTGGGGGTGGAGAGAAGGAAAAACTGTTCTTAATGAGGCAAAGCATTTTTTTGAATGCCAGCTGGCTAATTAGTAGCAGGGACAATTCCTTTGCACAGTCTGATTAGCACAAACAGAGCTAGAGGGCTCTTTTCATGTTTATCCCATTAATGTAAACAGTCTTAACCCATGGAGGTGTGTGATCCAACAAGAGAGGCTAGAAGAATTATCTAGCTTATCAGTTCTTGGGAGCAAAGAACTTACTGCTTATAGGTCAGTCTGGGCTAGGCTCTTACCCAAGGGAGGGAGAACTCCTCTTAGGGGTCTCGGCTGGTTTCCCAGGTCTTGTGTCCGGGTACAGAAGAGTGAGGAAGTTCCGTGTATCTGCTTACTACCCTGAAGAGTGGACGAGAAAAAACTTTTGCTCCTCCCCCTTAATGAGCTCACCAGCAGGCTTGAGACAGGGTGGGTGGTATGATAACTTGCAATGGTTAAAGGCTAGCAGAAATTGATACTTCCCTGGAACTTGGGGGAAGCAGGGAGGGATCTGAAGTTCAGACAGGCATCTTCACAGCACCAGTGTCTCCATGGGTCCATATATGACAATCCCTTATTTGTGACTGTACCCACAGACCTAATCTATCCCTATTCCTTTAACATGAAATTCTCACCTATGGCTCTGTATGTATAATAGTACTAGTAACCAAGTAACCTGGATCCTCAATGGCATTCCAGTGCCTAACTCCTATTGAAATCAATGGAGACTAGGTATCTAAGTACCACTGAGGATCTGGGTCCAAGTTCTTGAGGTTATGTTGGTCTTTGAGTGACAATATGATGATGTCTTCCAATGCATTGCTCCTCATTCAATGAAGAAAACTGAGCTTGTAGCATGACCTGTCATTTTCCACTTAATTTAGTCAGTGTCATTGGTATCTCGATTTGTGTTCAGTGTTGAAAAACGATGAAGAACTAGAATGTTCCTGAACATTCCAAACTCTTCCTCTTCATTCCAAATACAGAGGGTCATTTAATCATAGTCTTCTTCCATCACCAAGACTAGGTAAGGGTGAGGAGAAATCTACATTAAAAGGGAAGGTTGAATCAAGATACGCAACTCTAGCTACATTAATGACATTGCTGGAGTCGACGTACCTTGTTTCGAGTTTCCTCACAGTGGGAGGGCTGCCATGAGCAAATGCTCCCGTTGGCTTCCCTTATACCTCTCAGAAGCAGGAGTACTGAATGCCAACAGGAGTGCCCTCTGAGTTTGATTTAGCCAGTCTTAACTAGACTCGCTAAATCAAATTCTGGAAGATAGATTGCAGCGTCATTGAGCTTTCATTTAATAAAGACATGGCCTGAGATTCTGAGCAGATTCTCTGCACATTTGCTTTGAGCTGCTATTTGACTGTGTCGGGGGGTGCCTAGATGATTTTATGAAGTGTCACCTTGGATATCTCTGGCCTCTCTCTCCATGAACTCTTTCACAGAGATGTACATTTTTGTATCATATCAAATGAGTGTAGCTGGTACCTTTTGGTGCTGGTAGTCATGCGCTAGCATTTTAATCTTCTATGGATGTCATCAGTTCACAGACTAGCCAGCCTTATGGTGCCAGCCTTGTGGTGCCTAGAATACGGCCCAGGCACCATCTTTAAAATCTTTGCAGCTTCTGTTTCAGATTCTTTGCCAGTACCCTTGTTTCACAAGTAATGTGGGTACAAAGAGTGTTGTATATAATCTGTTTTTTAGCTGTTTCAGACACTGATTTTAAGGCTACAAACATTTTTATTCTGACACATGAATATTCATTCATCAGTAGCTATCTACTTGTTGATGTCATCTTCCTAGCAGCTGTTGTGTGTTATGAAGGAAGTCAAGTAGTTAAAGCTGTCTACTTGTTTGATGACTACACCTTTAATGGCTAGTTTACCTGAAAATGAATTTTTGATGTTACCATTAGTTTAGTCTTTTGTTTATCCATTTTTAATCCACAGTGTCTGGCTGCTGGGTATAGGTTAGTCCTGCTTCTTGACTGCATTCCTCTATACGTTATCATTTGCAAAGTCAAGGTGGATAATTTACCATAGTATCATTAAGCCTCCACCAAGGTTAATAAAGGAGTTAGACAAAACACTTTCTAAATACAGCTTATTGGACTAAGTATGCATCACTGATTGACACTGGTTCTCGCTTCAAACCATTCTGTAGCTCACCATTGACTTTTCCTGCATGCCAAGCTGGGCTACAGGGAGTAGGCAGTATTTGAATCTGCTTATTCCTAAAATGGCACTACTTGAGTACTTTCCCAGAGCCACTTTGTTAACAGAGTCAAATGCTTGTTTAAAGTCAATGCCTGTGCAAAACAAGGGTCTGTTGAATTCTCTCTTCCTTATGCAGATGCTCATTTGCATCTACAGAGTTGTCTTCATTGTGGCTCATGATTAATGTTCTACTGGCCAGGAATGGGCTGAGGCACATTAGATAAAGAAACATCACTAATATTAGAACATCAGAATGGTCACACTGGGTCAGACCAGTGGTCCACCTTGCCTAGTATCCTGTCTTCTGATGGTGGTCCATAGCAGAGTTTCAAGGGGAGTGTTCAGAACAGGGCAATTCCGGAGTGATCCACTCTGGTCTTTCCCTCCCAGTTTCTTGTACTCAGAAGTTTAGGGTCACCCCAAGCATGCAGTTTTACTCCTGACCACCGTGGCTAAATGGCCATTAATGAAGTCATCCCACACATCCATTTTTTAAATCCACTTATACTTTTTGCCTTCACAACATCCTCTGGCCATATGTTCCGCAGGTTGACTGTGTATTGCGTAAATAAAAACTTCTTTTTGTCTGGTTTTAAACTGGATGCCTGTTAATTTCATTGAGGCTACGTCTAGACTGCAAGCCTCTTTCAAAAAGGAGTGTCTAGACTACAACCAGTACTTTCGAAAAAGCAAGCCGCTTTTTCGAAAGAGAGCACCCAGGCAATCTGGATGCTGTCTTTCGAAAAAGCAGTTTGCATTACATAGCGTCTTTTTTCGAAAGAGCACTTTCGAAAAAAGGCATTACTCCTCGTAAAACAAGGTTTTCCGCTGTCAGCAAAACTGACAGTTCTTTTGATTTACTGTCTACAGAACGCAGCAGCAGTCCAGATGTAGGTAAGAGAACATGACCTATGAAGCCAGGCTTCATGAACTGGGCTTGTTTAGTTTGGAAAAAAGAAGATTAAGGGGGGACATGATAGCGGTTTTCAAATATCTAAAAGGGTGTCACAAGGAGGAAGGAGAAAATTTGTTCCTCTTGGATTCTGAGGACAGGACAAGGAGTAATGGGCTTAAAGTGCAGCAGGGGAGGTTTAGATTGGACATTAGGAAAAAATTCCTAACTGTCAGGGTGGTCAAATATTGGAATAAATTGCCAAGGGAGGTGGTGGAATCTCCCTCTCTGGAGATATTTAAGAACAGGTTAGATAGACATCTGTCAGGGATGGTGTAGGTGGAGCTTGGTCCTGCCTTGAGGGCGGGGGGCTGGACTCGATGACCTCTTGAGGTCCCTTCCAGTCCTATGATTCTATGATTCTAAAGATTTTTTTTTAAAAGGCAACTTTTTTCAAAAAATCCCTGTAGTCTAGACACACCGTGAGTGATCCCCCTCGATCTTGTGTTATCTTCCCTATTCACTTTCTGCCTATCATTCATGATATTATGCTATTTTCCCTTAGTTGACTCTTTTCTAAATTGAATAGTCCCGAAGTCTTCAATTTCTCTTCATGGGGAAGCTGTTCCATACGTTAATCATTTTTGTTCCTCTTTTTTTAACTTTTGCCGATTCCAATATATCTTATTTGAGATGGGGTGTCTAAAACTGCATACAGTATTGAAGGATGGACCTGTACAGTGGCATTGTATTTTTCCATATTATCTACCTCTTTCATTATGGCTCCTAGCATTCTGTTACGGGGTTTTTAATTGCTGCTGCACATTGAGCAGATGCTTGTAAGAACTATACACAATAACTCCAAGATCTCTTTCTTGTGGTGTTACAGCTAATTTAGATCAGGTTATTTTGTATGCATAGTTGGAACGATGGCTTCCAAGGTGCATTACTTCGCATTTATTAACATTAAATTCACTCTGCCATTTTGTTGCCCAGACATCCAGTTTGATAAGATCCCTTTGTAACTCTTTGTCATCAGTTTGGACTTAATTATCTTGAGTAATTTTGTATCATCCTCACACTTTGATTCATTGTTTACCCCTCTTTCCAGATAATTTATGAATATAATGAACAGCCCTGGCTGCAGTAAAGATCTTTCGGAGACCCTGGACTTCATGGTGAAGACTGATCATTTATTCCAACTCTTTGTTTCCTGTTTTTTAACCAGTTAGTGGTCCATGAGAGGACCTTCCCTCTTATCCCATGACTGCTTAATTTGAAGAGGGACCCAATTAAAGGCTATCTGAAAATGCAAATACATGGTATTGACAAGTCTCAGAGGGGTAGCCATGTTAGCCTGTAATTTTAGAAACAACGAGTCAACCTGTGGCATGTTAGGGTATGTCTACACAGCAGGGCAAAAGTCGAATTAAGCTACACAACTTCAGCTATGTCAATTGTGTAGCTGAAGTCAAAAGAGCTTACTTCGGCTGTTGTCGCTGTCTACACAGCAGAAAGTCGAAGGAAGAACACTCTTCTTTTGACTTCCCTTACTCCTTATGAAATGAGGGTTACCGGACTCAGAGTAAGAAGTCCTTCAGCTCACTATTATTTCAAAATAATGACTTGCTGTGTAGACGTGCACTTTGTTATTTCGGAATAATGTTATTCCAAAGTAACACTGCTGTATAGACATGCCCTTAGTCTCTAAGGGTATGTCTACACTACCCTCCTAGTTCGAACTAGGAGGGTAATGTATGCATACCGCACTTGCTAATGAAGCCCGGGATTTGAATTTCCCGGGCTTCATTAGCATAAGCGGGGAGCCGCCATTTTTAAATCCCCGCTGCTTCGAACCCCGTGTAGCGCGGCTACACGGGGCTCGAACTAGGTAGTTCAGACTAGGGTGCCTATTCCGAACTACCGGTACACCTCGTTTCATGAGGAGTAACGGTAGTTCGGAATAGGAACCTAGTCCGAACTACCTAGTTCGAGCCCCGTGTAGCCGCGCTACACGGGGTTCGAAGCAGCGGGGATTTAAAAATGGCGGCTCCCCGCTTATGCTAATGAAGCCCGGGAAATTCAAATCCCGGGCTTCATTAGCAAGTGCGGTATGCATACATTACCCCGCTAGTTCGAACTAGCGGGGTAGTGTAGACATACCCTAAGGTGCCACAGGACTACTTGTTTTTTATGGTATTGACTTTGTCCACATACTTTTTGATTCTTCAAAGAATTCTAATATATTGATGAGGCATGATTTCTCTTTACAAACGCTGTATTGATTCTTCTCCAGTATATTGTGTTCATCTATGTGTCTGATAATTCTGTTCTGTACTATAGTTTAAACCAATTTGCTTAGTACTGAAATTAGGTTTAATCATCTCTAACTTCCAGGATCATCTTTGGAGACCTTTAAAAATTCAGCATTATATTAGTTAAACTCCAGCTATCTGGTACAGAGACTGATTTAAGTGATATGTGACATACTACAGTTAGCAGTTCTGTAACCTCATATTTGAGTTCCCACAGAAATCTTGGGTGAATACCCTCTAGTCTTCATGATTTATTAGTGTTTAATTTATCAATTTATCAGTTTGACACAAATAATGAATCATGAACAGACAGTAGCTCTGGAAAAAAAAACAGATAACATCCAGTCTAAATGGATAAACAAGGCTGGTTATTAATTTATTTAACATAAGCAATCTGGTCAAGCCAATCCACAGGGTTCTTATCAACAATGTTCAACCTCCAGGAGGTTAAGTCATTTTCCAGGTCTCACCAGTGTATGTCATAGAATCATAGTATACTAGAACTGGAAGGGACCTTGAGAGATCATCAAGTCCAGGCCCCAGCCTTCATGGCAGGACCAAGCTCCATCTAGATCATCCCTTATAGTAGATGTCTGTCTAACCTGCTCTTGAATATTTCCAGTAATAGAGATTCCACAACCTCCCTAGGCAATTTATTCCAGTGTGTAATGCCCCTGATAGTTAGGAAGTTTTTCCTAATGTCCAACCTAAACTTCCCTTGCTGCAGTTTAAGCCCATTGCTTCTTGTCCTATCATCAGAGGACAAGGAGAACAATTTCCCCCCTCTACCCTGTGACACCCTTTTAAATACCTGAAAACCACTATCATGTCCCCTCTCACTCTTCTCTTTTCGAACTAAACAAACCCAATTCCTTCAGCCTTGCCTCATAGGTCATGTTTTCTAGACCTTTAATCATTTTTGTTGCTCTTCTTTGGACTCTCTCCAGTTTCTCCACATCTTTCTTGAAATGTGGTGCCCAGAACTGGACATAATACGTCACTTGAGACCTAATCAGTGCAGAGTAGAGTGGAAGAATGACTTCTCCTGTCTTCCTGCATCCCAGAATCATGTTTGCTTTTTTTGCAACAGTGTCACACTGTTGACTCATATTTAGCTTGTGGTCCACTATGACCCCTAGATTCCTTTCTGCAGTACTCTTTCCTAGAGAGTCACTTCCCATTCTGTATGTGTGAAATGGATTGTTCCTTCCTAAGTGGAGTACTTGGCATTTGTCCTTATTAAACTTCATCCTGTTTACCTCAGACCATTTCTCCAGTTTGTCCAGGTCATTTTGAATTTTGACCCTATCCTCTAAAGCACTTGCAACCCTTCCCAGTTTGGTATCATCTGCAAATTTAATAAGCATACTCTCTATGCCAGCGTCTCAATCGTTGATGAAGATATTGAACAGAACCGGCCCCAAAACAGAACCCCACTTGTTATGCCCTTCCAGCATGACTGTGAACCATTAATAACTACTCTCTGAAAATGGTTATCTAGACAGTTATGCCTTATAGTAGCCCCATCTAAGTTGTATTTGCCTAGTTTATTGTTATAAGGCCATTCGAGACCGTATCAAATGCCTCACTAAAGTCTAGGTATACTACGTCCACCGCTTTGCTCTCATCCACAAGACTTGTTATCCTATCAAAGAAAGCTATCAGATTGGTTTGGCATGATTTGTTCTTTACAAATCTATGCTGGCTGTTACCTATCACCTTATTATCTTCCAGATGTTTGCAGATGAATTCCTTAATTACCTGCTCCATTATCTTTCCTGGCACAGAAGTTAAACTGACTGGTCTGTAGTTTCCTGGGTTGTTCTTATTTCCCTTTTTATAGATGGGAACTATATTTGCCCTTTTCCAGTCTTCCGGAATCTCTCCCAACTTCAATGACTTTTCAAAGATACCACCTCTATCAGCTCCTTGAGTATTCTAGGATGCATTTCATGAGACCCTGATAACTTGAAGACATCTAATTTTTCTAAGTAATTTTTTAATTATTTTTTATTTTAACTTCTAAACCTACTGCATTTCCACTAGCATTCACTGGCTACGTCTACACTGGCCCCTTTTCCGGAAGGGGCATGTAAATTTCACCAGTCGTCGTAGGGAAATCCGCGGGGGATTTAAATATCCCCCGCGGCATTTAAATAAAAATGTCCGCCGCTTTTTTCCGGCTTTTAAAAAAGCCGGAAAAGAGCGTCTACACTGGCCCCGATCCTCCGGAAAAAGTGCCCTTTTCCGGAGGGTCTTATTCCTACTTCGAGGAATAAGAAGTAGGAATAAGACCCTCCGGAAAAGGGCACTTTTTCCGGAGGATCGGGGCCAGTGTAGACGCTCTTTTCCGGCTTTTTTAAAAGCCGGAAAAAAGCGGCGGACATTTTTATTTAAATGCCGCGGGGGATATTTAAATCCCCCGCGGATTTCCCTACGACGACTGGTGAAATTTACATGCCCCTTCCGGAAAAGGGGCCAGTGTAGACGTAGCCCTCATGTTAGGCTTCCCTTCATCAACAAACTTCTTAGTAAAGACTGAAACAAAGAAGTCATTAAGCACCTCTGACATTTGCGAGTTTCCTGTTATTGTTTCTCCCTTCTCACTGAAGGTTATGGTTTGTTGTTGCATATATTGACATGGTGGACTGTCTCTAAAAACGCTTCTGAAATTTTTCTGCAGCACAAATTCCATTTCTGGTACAAAACCAGTGAAGAAGGCTCCATTGCTTGCATGGTAAACCTATGGGCTGATGTTGAGTTGGGTCCAAGACACTTTTTCTGCAGATCATGAACTCGCCATCTATCCTCTACCATAAGTTCTCCACCTGGTAAATTTATCCACTCTGGACACTCTGAGGACAGATGACCACGTGATAGATTAAACAAGTGCTTTATTAGTGGGAAATGTGGCACATCCAGCCATGTCAACATGACCTTTGCAGCACTTTCCTCTTTGCAACCACTTGGTGGAGTGACATTGCAGAGAACCGGTAACCACAGCAGAGGAGTTGATTTAAGGGTGCCTGAAATATATGCATGGTAGAATTAAGTTGTATGATGATTGTGCATGTATGAAATGAGTCTCTCTGTACCAGAGCATGGTTGATGAATAACAGAGAGCCAAAGCTGATACGTGGAACATTTGCGCTTTGGCACCCCATGTCTTTCCAGACACACCTGGTCTCACCAGGCGTCACGTTGGATAGAACTCTCACATATTGTAACCATCTTACAATGACAGAGACTATGGTCAAAACACACAACAATCTGCTTGGACAACAATGCTTATGTGGCGGTGCACCACGCTTATAAAATAAGACAGCTTTGTTTTGTGCAATAATGGCCAGCGTCCTAAAACATTACAGAGCTACTATTAAGACCTCACCAATACTGCAGCTGCTTTAGCCTTTTTATAAGTACACTGTGACATGGTATCATGACTATTATTTTATATGGTCATGCCAATTTTCTTCCACAATTTGATCTGAGGAAGTGGGTCTGGCCCACAAAAGCTCATCACCTAATAAACCATCTTGTTAGTCTTTAAAGTGCTACATAGTCCTGTATTTTGTTTCAGCAGGACCAGACTAACACGGCTACATCTCTATTACTATTCCTCATGTGTAGTGTCTTTGTCACGTCCATTCCAGGAGATCAGAGAGACAAGTTGAGGGAGGTAATATTTTTTTATTGGATCATCTGCTGTTGATGAGCAGCCCGGTCTACAGAGTTAGATTGACTTAAAGTTGCTTATGTAGACCAACCTCTGCAAGGGTCAATACTAGAATGGGGCTCCCATTGATGTATATCACCCACTACACTGACTTCACAACTCCACTGCATGGGGGGGTGGAGGTCAGTGCAGCTAGATGATGCAGTGTCTGGATAGCAGTGGCATCACACACTCCTTTTTGATTTTTAAAAAACCCTCAAACATCCCCCCCCTCACCCGTAGCAGCAAAACTTGTTGAGCAAAAAAAAAAGAAAAGGGAAAAAAGGAACTGAACAGGCAGTAAAACTTGACGGGGGGAGGCTGGGTCACCTTCTGCCCCTCCCTGGAATTTATTCACACACCCCAGGAGGGCATGCCCAGGGCCGGATTAAGGGGGGGGCTAGCTGGGCAGTTGCCCGGGGTACCAACCTATGGGGGGCACCTGATGGCAGCTGTATGGGGTGCCGTGCACCCAGCCGTGCAGTGCCCCTTAGAGCTGCTATCAGGTGCCGTGCGCCCGGGGCCGGGGGCCATGCGGAGCACCTGTAAGGTGCGCAGCATACCGGGGGGCAGGACCACACATGTGCCGTGCGCCCGGGAGTGGAGCCATGCATGCGTTGAGCACTTGCTGCCCGGGGCACAGGAATGGCTCGAGCCAGCCCTGGGCATGCCCCCCAGTTTGGGAACCCATGCTGTATAGACTCTGGCTTCCTTATATTGCTTGTTGGCTGTCAGTCCGTGTGGGTTCCTTTCCCCCTGCTCAGTCCCTCATGGGGAGGTGGCCGGGCTTGGTCTTTCCTTCCCCCATGTTCTGTAGCAGGAGGTGGCACCAGGGCTCCGAGGCTCCCACTATCAGTTTGCTGGCACTCTGGGCTCTCAGTCCTGCTGGTGGAGCACTAGGTATCAGTCTGGGGGACTGGGCACTGGGTTGTCAGCCCAGTGGGGCTCCGGTTGCGAGTGTCCCACCATGTCCCACATTGGTGCAAGTGCTCTGGGTGTACCACTAACAGGAGATGGTGTGGACATGGAACCCATAGTAATTTCCTTTGACTCCTCCCTGCACCACACCTAGCCTGGGGGGAGGCTGTCCCTAGGAGGGTGTGGGCCTGGGACAACCCCTCCTCTACCTCAGGCCCCACATCGTCCTGCCCCCACCCACCACCTCCACTCCACCCCTTCCCATAAGCCCCCACTCCCACTCCTCTCCCTTCCTGCCTCCTTCCACCCCTGCTCCACCCCAGGCCCCACATCTTCCTGTCCCCACCCCGCACCCCCATTCACTCCTTCCCATAAGCCCCCACCCCTGATCCACCCCCCCTCCGGCTCTTCCCACCCCTGCTCTACTCCCCACTCCACCTCTCCCCACAAGCTGCCCTCTGAGTGACATGGCCAGGGAGACTAGTGGAGCACCTGGTGCTAGCACCACGGGTTGGACCTACTGCCCCACCCACTGGTGGCACAGAAAGCAGAGCGACCAAGCCCCAGCCTGCTTTGCTCCACCAGCTCCCAGCTATGTTACTCCACTTCCTGCTGCCAGTGAGTGTGGAGGGTGGAGGGCAGTTTCACCCGTCCCACAAGCCCTCTGCCCCCTTGTGATGCAGCCTGGAGCTGGGCGAAAGAGCGGGCGGAGACCAGGTTGCTCAACTTCCTGCCACTGGTGGTGAGCGCGGGGGGAGGGGGCGGCAGGCCCAACCCTAGCTGCCAGCACCAGGCCCCCCACTTGTCCCCTGAGACACCCTGGACCCTGTGAAGGCCCCAAATCATGGGGCTTGGGACAGTTGTCCCAAACTGTCCCATGTGTGGGGGTATGTTTACACTACCCCGCTAGTTCGAACTAGCGGGGTAATGTAGGCATACCGCACTTGCAAATGAAGCCTGGGATTTGAATTTCCCGGGCTTCATTTGCATAAACTGGGCGCCGCCATTTTTAAATCCCTGCTCATTTGAACCCCGTGCCGCGCGGCTACACACGGCACGAACTAGGTAGTTCGGACTAGGCTTCGGACTAGGCCATAAGGCCATTTTCCTTTATTTATAGTTTCAGTCCATGTTCCTGGAAAGATATTGGCTCA
Organism: Pelodiscus sinensis; assembly: GCF_049634645.1. NCBI lineage: Eukaryota > Metazoa > Chordata > Testudines > Trionychidae > Pelodiscus > Pelodiscus sinensis. The sequence goes on along the minus strand of NC_134712.1, from coordinate 250,510,363 downwards.
GGCCTTGCAGTGTCATAGAACTGAGCAATCCTCATTGTGTGGCATTTACACAGCTGTCTCCTATTGAACTGTGGATCTTTTCTTTTCAGCTCCCCCTCTGGTCAATGGCCATTTTACACCTGCCTGGGTAAAGGTCACACCCTCTGTTTTCAGTGGAGAACCAGCAATGGGCAACTCCCAAATTTACAACGTATTTCAACGACAACCATATAGCCAAGTCTCTTAACTTCATACACAATAATGCTATACATCTTTTGACAGAACAATGAGTTTCAGCGGATCATGACCCTTCACATGGTATCTTAGATGGTTTCTCTGAAATATCACAACCATATATGAATCCATGGGTCCGGACTTAACGCACCCGAGGGTACTGAGGGAGTTGGCAAATGTCATTGAGGAGCCTTTGGCCATTATCTTTGAAAAGTCATGGAGATCGGGAGAAATCCCGGATGATTGGAAAAAGGCAAATGTAGTGCCCATCTTCAAAAAAGGGAAGAAGGACGATCCAGGGAACTATAGGTCGGTCAGTCTTACCTCGGTTCCCGGAAAAATCATGGAAGGGATCCTAAAGCAATCTATTTTGAGACACTTGGATGAGAGGAAAGTGATCAGGAATAGTCAGCATGGATTCACAAAGGGCAAGTCGTGCCTGACCAATCTGATTAGCTTCTATGATGAGGTAACTGGCTCGGTGGACATGGGAAAGTCAGTGGATGTTATATAACTTGACTTTAGCAAAGCTTTTGAGACGGTCTCCCACAATATTCTTGCCAGCAAGTTAAGGGAATGTGGATTGGATAAATGGACGGTAAGATGGATAGAAAGATGGCTAGAAGGCCGGGCCCAGCGGGTAGTGATCAACGGTTCGATGTCAGGATGGCGGTCGGTTTCTAGTGGAGTGCCCCAAGGTTCGGTTCTAGGACCGGTTTTGTTCAATATCTTTATTAATGACCTGGATGAGGGGATAGATTGCACCCTCAGCAAGTTTGCAGATGACACTAAGCTGGGGGGAGAGGTAGATACGCTTAAGGGCAGAGATAGGATCCAGAGTGACTTAGACAAATTGGAGGATTGGGCCACTAGAAATCTCATGAGATTCAACAAAGACAAGTGTAGAGTCCTGCACTTGGGATGGAAGAATCCCAAGCATAGTTACAGGCTGGGGACCAACCAGTTAAGTTGTAGTTCTGCAGAAAAGGACCTGGGGGTTACAGTGGATGAGAAGCTAGATATGAGTCAACAGTGTGCCCTTGTAGCCAAGAAGGCTAATGGCATATTAGGATGCATTAAGAGGAGCATTGCCAGCAGATCCAGAGATGTCATTATTCCCCTTTATTCGGCTTTGGTGAGGCCACATCTGGAGTATTGTGTCCAGTTCTGGGCCCCCCACTACAAAAAGGATGCGGAAGCATTGGAGAGGGTCCAGTGGAGGGCAACCAAAATGATTAGGGGGCTGGAGCATATGACCTACGAGGAGAGGTTGAGGGACTTTGGTCTGTTTAGTCAGCAGAAGCGAAGAGTGAAGGGGGATTTGATAGCAGCCTTCAACTTCCTGAAGGGAGGTTCCAAAGAGGATGGAGAGAGGCTGTTCTCAGTAGTGACAGATGGCAGAACGAGGAGCAATGGTCTCAAGTTGTGGTGGGAGAGGTCCAGATTGGATATTAGGAAAAACTATTTTACTAGAAGGGTAGTGAAGCATTGGAATGGGTTACCTAGGGAAGTAGTGGAGTCTCCATCCCTAGAGGTATTTAAGTCTCGGCTTGACAAAGCCCTGGCCGGGTTCATTTAGATGGGATTGGTCCTGCCTAGAGTGGGGGGCTGGACTTGACGACCTTCTGGGGTCTCTTCCAGTTCTATGATTCTATGATAAGGGGATGGTTGGATGAAATAACATGATCTTGGTAACTAATTGACCATTCATTATCAGTTGGAAATAGGTCAATGGAGGGATGATAGGAGTTGCTATAGGGAACTTTCTGGGTGTCTGGCTGGTGAATCTTGCCCACATGCTCAGGGTTTAGCTGATCGCCATATTTGGGGTCGGGAAGGAATTTTCCTCCAGGGTAGATTGGCAGAGGCCCTGGAGGTTTTTCGCCTTCCTCGGTAGCATTGGGCACAGATCACAGCTGAAGGACTCTCTGCATGTTGGGTCCTTCAAAGTAGTTGAATGCTTCAATATCTTTGATATAGGTGAGAGGATTATTCTAAGAGGGGTGGTTGAGATTCTGTGGCCTGCACTGGGCAGGGGGTCAGACTAGATGATCATAATGGTCCCTTCTGACCTTAAAGTCTATGAATCTATGAATCTATGATGAATATACGGAGGGGTTAGACCGTGCTAATTTGAGGTACAGTGTGTCTCAGATATCTCCCTGCCTTCAGGATGTCATATCCTTTTCTTGTCCTCTTGAGGTTATACCGCCCTCTGCAGGTAACATGTTGTGCTCTCTTCAAGTTAGATTCTTTCCATATGACTCAGCTGCAGTGGGGGAAAGGTACTCAGCGACTTCATTACACTTGTTTTATTGTGCCAGAGGTCAGCTGCTTTCTTCTAGTTGCAGCGCATTGTCTGCTAAACATTTATAGGGCCAAGTGTTAGTTATTGACACATGAGATAGTTGGTCTTTACAGCACAGAACTAATTAAATGCTCATTTACAATACAGTCATGTAATACCGAGAGCACAGAAATTAATTATGAAAGGGTGGCATTTCGGAAAGCAGCAGTATTTGCTGAGGAAAGTTTCTTTCAAGATTTCTTCTTCTATTTTCCCTAATGGAAAAAGTCCTATAAGCCCCATAGAATATACTATAGAATCCCCTTTATCTGTCTATATTTTTTAAACTTAATAGAAAGGTTGTTGGGATTTTTTTGGGGGGTGTGGGGTGGAGGTTGGATTTTAAATCCCTGCAGTACTAATACAAAATTTATCTGCAGACAAAGCAACTTAACTTTTGTTTAGTTGTCCTCTTTGTTTCCCATTACATAACTGAGGTTGGATAAACACATATGGAGGAAAAAAAAGGACGAGAAATGCTATAAGTACCATAAAGAGCTAGCAGCATGAGCACACACCTCATTTTTCACTGTACTGAATGATATTTGGGAGAAAAATATTCCACATAACAGGGCAGTCCAGGCCATTTCTTAAAAATTGTTGGAATGCTCAGGGAACCAAAATTATCTTTTTCATGCACAGGTCTGTCTGTGTCTTCAAGCAAATCATTTCCTCTCTGTGTCAGTTTCACCATATATACTTTCTCATCTTTGTAAGCTGCAGTGTAACTGATCCCATTGCATCAGATTGTTCTGTACATGCTATAGTATGCTCTGTGAACAGGTCCTCCAAATAATTTTGGCATCCCCAAAAAAGGTGACATATGGTATTAATTCCTGATGAAATTCTCAGTAGGTGAAACTCTCTTGCACAGAGATTTGCCTCCTACCCGTTAAATCTTGCTTAAAGTGGTGCATGCTGGCCCATTGCAGAGGTGTGAATTCCACCCAGTCTGTATTGTCAACATACATATTAAGAGCTTTGCTGGGGCTACTACCCGGGGTGCTTTCAGAACACTTACACAAAACAAAACACAACCCCTAATCCAGACCTAATACAGTTTTAGCAGACAGTTGTGTCCTTCTGTAGCCCCACAATGCACCTAGCACGTACAAAAACAATGAAGAAACATAGTTGTATTCGAAACAAACATTGCAAGATACAAGGTCAGATAATGGATAATGCCAAGGTTTAGAGTTAAAAACAAGCATTGGATTAGTTTAGGAAAGATTGAAAAGGATACAATCATCCCTTCATAATGCCCTGCTGTTTTCACCTATTCTGGCAAGGGACAAAGCTTGGAGATTAATCCTAATGATTTCATGTTTACAACATCACCTCTTGACTCAAGTGAAAGACAGCCTAGCAGATTAAAAGTACTGGACTGTGGGGGTTAGATAAGAAGTTACCTACACACTGGAATTTGTCCAGGACACTAGGATTAATGCTCTGACACTTGAAAAAGAGACCTAAACATTGTGAGTACCCCAGCTGTTCAGGACTTTGGACTGACATCATGGTAATATATTTTTGTAGAGTAAAATTTCCCTCTGTGCAAAGGCCCAGTGGGAATGTCATGCCCCACCAAAATCTCTATTCATTTTGCTTGTTGGAGGTGGCATTTATTTTTCACAACAAGCAAATAAATGAACCATTAAGCAAGAATATCATAGAATCATAGAATGATAGACTTCTAGGACTGGAAGGGACCTCAAGAGGTCATCGAGTCCCGTCCCCTGCCCCCATGGCAGGACCAAATACCATCTAGACCATCCCTGATAGACATTTATCTAACCTACTCTTAAATATCTCCAAAGATGGGGATTCCACAACCTCCCTCAATATGATTGAGTCTAGTGGGTAGGTTGGTAAATATCTTTGTTTCACTAGATGTGCCCAAGGTAATCAAGGGAGAAATTTTGGATTTCCCCATATTAGCAGTTTTTCACATGTTCTACAAGTTGGAATCATGCATCTCAAACCAAGGCCTGGCACTTCTATGGGACAACAGAGCCACCTGTAATTCTATAACACTGCTACTTTTGATTTGTTGACCTTGTACTGTCTAGTGCAACATGTTGAACCACTTTAATCCTGCACCCTTGTGACCTGACTGGTGCCGAGCCACAGAATTTGCCAAACCATGGGGGTGATTCTTATCTAGCAGCATTGTCAACACTTCTGCTGCTTACTAGGCTCTTAGAAGACATTTAGGGGTAAATTAGAGCTAACTAACAGCACAGAACATTGAGCACCAGTACTGGTGGCTGTAAACAAACTTTATGGAACCATGGGAAACTTGGCCACACCCATGACAAGTGGACATCTGGCTAACTAAAATCACGCCGGACCATGGATATTGCCGGACCACAGAGTGCCAGATTAGAGAGGTACAACCTGTACCAATGTCATGAAATAGCATTTGTCTGTGTGGTCAGAATAGGGTAGTTTGGTTTGGAATTTTCAAAGGGGCCTAAAGGAGTTAGGTGCCCAGCTCCGATTAGACCCAGCTGAACATTTTCTGACTGAATATTTTTCCATCGAAAAAGTGACTTTTGTCTAAATCAAAGCTTTCCACGGGAATATGTTCGGTTGGATGTCATGGGAAAATTTGTGTTAAACATCTGTGGATATGTAGAAAGCATTGGCTGCCAGGACTCCAAATCTATTTCATAAAGCCCTTACATAAGAATAAATAGGGATATTTCCGTGTCTTCAGTAGAGCAGGACTAGAAATTTGGGTTTGGAGCAAAGGGTTTGATTCTCAGTTAGACTAAGTTTTACCTATTTTTAAGTTGATTCCTTTACACTGCCAGAGTGGTATAAAGGGACCTTTGTGTTTATGAAAATTCAGGTCTAAGTATTTGAACAGAAAGACCAAGCTTTTCACTAGCTCAGGAATGTTCATGGATGTTTATAACCAGGGACAGGTACGTTTGGTAAAGATAATAGAAATCCCTTAGAAATACAACATACTCCTGATTTTTGTCTTGCAATGGCATTCTCTGCAGCACAGACTTTTACCAAATAACTGAATGAATCATTCCATTTGTGGGACATTTTCTTGTACCAAATTCCCTTTCTGAGTCTAAAGAGACCAACTGGCTTATGCCTTTGTGGGGAATCTTATAGATTCATCCAGAAGAATTTTCGGTGCATTTTATCACCTGATTTAATGAATTCAACTTCAGGCAAGTAAGGAAATAAAGTTAATATATTTTCCATTGTCTCTAATTTAAATAAAAAAAAATCAACTTTGACTGGCTGCATATTTCATATTTGATTATTCAGAGGGAGTCACATGTGGTTCTTGCCTCTGGCAAATGCCTTGAATACCCCCTTCTCCCCGAGAGTTTTTAGTAAAAGGCTTGCAGTGTCGTTACATTGATTTATTTTTATTCTTAAAACCAATTAATCTTCCTTGGACTGAGCTGTTTATTAATTAACTTACCTCAGAATGCAGCAAGTTCTCTATCTCTGGCAGTGTTTAAGTCAGGACAAAATGGCGTTCTAGAAGATAAGCTCTAGTTCAAAGAGACATGAATGGCTTGATGTGGAAATGATTAGCCCTTTGGTCTAACAGTTTAAGTTACCATAATTTTCTCTTCTGTCCTTAAACATTTATGAAACCTCAGGCCCTCAGACCCACACTTGTATTCTGTTATTATTTTCCTTGCAGAATTTCAACTTCCAGTATTCTGGATGGCTTTCCCTTTTTATATAGTGACTAGAGTTGCCAGGTGTCCAGTTTTTAACTGGACCATCCAGTATTTGAGCTTTCTGTTCGGGAAACAAATTGAGAAAATATAAATAAGAAAATACAAAAGTCCGGTATTTTCTAAATAAGATGTAATGTAGATTGTGATGTAATATCAAGTGTGTCCAGTGTTTTTGTTGAAACCATTTGGCAACCCTAATTGTGACAGAAATTTTCATTTGATCAGAGATGATAAAAGAAAGAGATCTTGGAGTATTTGTGGATAGGTCTCTAAAAACATCCACTCAATGTGAAGTGGAAGACAAAAAAAGTTAGGAACCATTAACAAAGGGATAGATTATAAGACAGTAAATATAATGCCAGTAAGTGGAGCTGACAGCCTCTCTGGGTCCCTGGGAAAGGTGGGGCGTGGGTCTGCGCTCCTGGAAGGGGTGGAGCCTCAGGCAAATGGGGCGGGTCTGGGGCTAGCTTCCCCCAGGAAGCCTCAGCACTGCCTAGAGCATGCCACGCAGCACTCCGGCAGTGATTTAAAGCATCAGAAAAACTGGGCCCTTTTGAATTGCCAGGCCCTAGGGAAGTTGCTCCCTTTGTCCATCTCCCATCAGCAAGCCTCATGCTACTATATAAATCCATGGCCCACACCTTGAATATTATATGCAAGGCTGCTCACTCCATCTCATAAAAGATATATTAGAACTGCCAAAGGTGCAGAGAAGGTCAACAAAAATGATTAAAGGCACAGAATGTCTTCCATAAAAGGAGAGATTTAAAAAAACTGGACTTTTCAGCTTGGAAAAGATGAGGGGATATAACACAGATCGATAAAATCCTGAATGATGTGGAGAAAATGAACAAGGACACGTTATTTACTCCGTCATATAACCGAAGAACAAGGGGTCACTCAATAAAATAGGCAGGAGGTTTAAAACAATAGGAAGTCCTCCTTCACACAATGCAGTGTCAGCTTGTAGAACTAACTGATGTTGTGAAGGCCAAAAGCACAACTGGATTCAAAACAAAATGAGAGAAGTCCATCAATGGCGATGAGACGGAGCCTGAAAACATGACAAATCAGTACAAATAAGTTAAATCATCTAGATTATCTACTATATACTTGAAAGAGTTTGTCTGTCTGCCTGTTTGTCTGATTGATCAAGAACTCCTCCTAAACCAGGGTGGACAATAATTTTTGAAGGGGGGCCACTTTACAAATTTCTGAAGTGGTCGTGGGCCACCCCAGAAGTGGTCGCAGGCCACCCTGGAAGTGGCAGGGCTGAAGGCAGAAAGGGCAGAGCCAAGAGGCTTCCCATGCTCCCCCACTCACACCCTGATTGGCCTGGGGGTAGCAGGAGCACGTTAAGTCTTTGCCCCCACCCTTCAGTGCCTAGAGAGAACTGCCAGCTCCCCTGTCCTCAGCTGTCGATTGCCTTGGGGGGCGGGCGAGCGTCAGGATGGCTGTGGGCTGGATCAGCCAGCTTGATGGGCTGGATCTGGCCTGCAGAGGCTGTCTTGCCCACCCCTGGGGTAAAGGATTTGGGTGCAGGATGGCCTGTGAGGTCTGTGTTTGGATAAAGGAGCCAGTTGTGACCTTGGGCATGGGACTGGAGTGTAGGTGCTTGGGTTGTGACCTAGGACAGAAGGGGGCTGTAACCTAGATCAGGAGACTGGGGTGCAGGAGCGGGTGCAGGGATTTGGGTTGTGACCTAGGGCAGGAGGGGATTGTGATCTGGAGCAGAGGATTGGGGTGCTGGCTCTGGGAGAAGGTATGAGCTCAGGAGGGGGCAGAGGGTTTGGCTTATGTGGGGTAGGGGGCAGGAGTGGAGGGGACAGAGGGCTGGGGGGAGGGAGGGGCTGAGGTGCAAGAGGCAGGCTGTGGCCAGGAGACTTACCAGTGAGACTCTCGGCCAGCAGCTCAGCTTGTTTCTCAGGCAGCTTCCCTTCCTGGCCCACCCCCACACAGACTGCAGGGGCCGTGTAGATTGGTGAATAAGAGCCTGAGGGGTCAGGGGATGGTGTTTCCCGTGCTCCCTGTTTTTCAAACAGGCAGCTTCCATTGACCTGAAACCAGCCAATGGGATTGTGTTGGGGGCGGGAGCTGCCATGAAGCACTATTCCCCCCTCCCCTTTGGGCTCACAGTTTGAGGAACACAAACGGTCTTGCAGACGCTTTTCTAAGCAGCGTGCGGGGGCAGGGCAATCAGTGAAGTATGCCTGAGACTCCCCATTTCGTCAGTGGGCCAGATCCGGCGGCTTGACAGGCCAGATCCAGCCCGCGGAGGATGTTTTGTCCAGGCCTGTCCTAGACGATGAGTGTTAGGACCACCAAATGTGGTATGTGGCTTTCTCTTATCCTAACATCAAACAAGGTCTCACCTGGGTTGTTCTAGGAAAAGGGGATGTGCCTGGGATGGGATTGCTACTCATCAAACCATTCAGAAAAGAGACAGAATCACCAGGCAGGTGAAAGGGCCTGGATGGGGCTCCCAATCGGGCCCGCCCCAGCCCAGAACCTCCTGCTGGGGGCGGAGGGAGGCTTTGAAGCTTCCTCTCCCCAATTTGTACTGGGACATTGCTCGCTGTTGACCTTGATCAGGGAGTGAGGGAAAAGTACACGGTTTGCTGCATTCTTCATTCTGGCTGGGGAGCACAGGAAGCAGGAGCACGCCCCTGGCTGTGCCTTTTGAAGATGCAGTGCTCCCTCCCATCACCCGGGAGGGGTATGGGCTCTGCTTCCTCCTGAGCCCATACCTCCTCCCAGAGCCAGCACCTCAATCCTCTGCTCCAGATCACCGTCCCCTCCTGCCCTTGGTCACAACCCAAACCCCTGCACCCCAGTCCTATGCCCCAGGTCACAACTGCCTCCTTCACCCAAACCCAGACCTCACAGACCATCCTGCACTTGAATCCCTTACTACAAGACAGCCTCTGTGGGCCAGATCCAGCCCAGCAAGCTGGTTGATCCAGCCTGCAGCTGCCCTGACACTTCTCCTGCCCCCAGGCCAATCAAGAGCTCAAACATCACGTGCTCCTATGGAGGGACGTTTTAAACCTGGCCCTCAGCTGCTGCAGGGAAAGAATTGGGGATTCCTTTCTCCTCAGAGCAGCCTGCATACTCAGCTTCTCATGTCTAGCGTACCATCAGTGCAATGATTTCAAGGAAGCATGGATATTTTCATTGTATTTTCAAAAAAAAAAAAAAAGTTAAGAACCCAAGCAACACTGGCAAACCATCTAGACTATAATAATAAAATACATCTTTTTGTTTCTGTTGCCAGCCTGTAGGAAGTTCTGATCATTTTTCACAGACGACTAAACTTCTGCTGAAAATAACAGGATGAGTCAATTATTGCACTTCCAGCAACTCGGGGAGCAGCAGCCAAACAGAGAGCCCTGGGTGGTCATTAGTTGACTACTGACATGTTTGCAGTCACTCACAAGAAAGACAATACCCGGTCCCTCTCATCATGTCTCTGGTAGAGCAAAAAATGTTTATTATAGAGCATTTTCATTCCAGGCCCTTAGTTTTTATGGCTTTTTTTTCCTCTCTGCTGAAGTCAACCAGAAACAAAAATCTCTCCATGAATCTCCATTTTTCGTTATATTATTGCAATTATTTGGTGTTTTTTCAATGCCCCAGCTTCTGGAGTGTGTCTAGGCTATAAGGTTTTGTCGACAAAAGTGGACTTTTGTCGACAAAACTATACCTATGTCCACGCTGCCTTTGAGTTATGTTGACATAATGTCGACAAAACTCAGCAGATTTGTTGACGGTGGTAAACCTCATTCTACGAGGAATAATGCCTTTTGTTGACAGAGTTCTGTTGACAGAAGGCGTCATTGCATCTTCACTGTCCTTTGCGTCTACACTCTCATGTCGACAAAGCAGCTTGCTTTGTCGACAGAACTGGATGTAGTCTAGACGCTCTTTGTCGACAGAAACTTTGTCGACAGTATCTATCAATGAAGCCTCTGTCAACAAAAGCCTGTAGTCTAGACGTACCCCTGGAGTTATAGGAATATGTGAGAAGGTCAGCATTATTTTTTTTTTAAAAAACATTGTTTTCAATTGTCATGATTGTGGAGGAAAGCTTGAAAACAGAAGAGCCAACAGGGACACCAGGCCCCTGAGCAAGGTGATAGAAATGTAGCCGTGTTAGTCTGGGGTAGCTGAAGCAAAATGCAGGACAATGTAGCACTTTAAAGACTAACAAGATGGTTTATTAGATGATGAACTTTCGTGGGCCAGACCCACTTCCTCAGATCAAATAGTGGAAGAAAATAGTCACAGCCATATATACCAAAGGATACAATTAAAAAAAATGAACACATATGAAAAGGACAAATCACATTTCAGAACAGGAGGGGGATGCAGGGGAGGGGGAGGAAGGAAGGTAAGTGTCTGTGAATTGACGATATTAGAGGTGGGGAGAGTGGGATGTTTGTGAGCAAGGTGTGTGTGTGGGGGGGGAGGGACATTCTGAGCTCCCAGAAGGGGCAGGGCCTTGGGTGAAGGGAGCAGGGCCAGGGGCAGCCAGCCCCCTGCACAGCCCAGAACTAAGCCAGGGCATGACTCCCCTCCCCAGCCTTCAGCACCTGCTGAAGTGGGCTGCACAGCTCTCCATTAGCAATTTAAAGGGCCTGAGGCTCCAGCTACTGCCGCAGCTACGTAACAGTTGCAGGGGCTGAGAGCCCCAGGCTCCTTTGAATCGCTGGACTCCAGGGAAGTTGCCCCATTTATCTCCTCCCACACATTAGCGGGCCTGCTTGAAGGCATCTTGCGAGTGCATACAAACGATTCAACAATCGTTCAAAAGAACCCCAAATGCACTGGATTAAAATCATGAAGTTTTAAAACAATCTGATGATTTTTGTAGACCTCACCGATGTTATGCTGGGGGCTGGCAATAATCGGTACTTGAACTTTGAAGAATGTGGAAGGAATAACTGGATGCGATTCCAACTTTTGTGGATGCACATGTAATCCATGTTGCATTCGATTAAGCAGGCCTTGAATGTCAGGATTATACACTTCTGCACTGCTGTATTCTGAGAAAGGCATCTAAGTTTACATACAAATGGGATGTTTATGAAAATTATTTTAAGAAAGAGCAAAAATATCCCTCCTCACAACCAAACAGATAGCGTAAATTGCTATGTTCCCCTATGAGACAATCTAGGCAGAAATTGACAAATTTATCCCCTCCTTTATTTTCTTCCTATTTATTTTTTTCTGACTTCTCCCCTACCTGCTTAAATGCCATGTTGCAATTGGGTTTACCCTATCTAAAAAGAAGAACCTTTTGCAGCATTTTGTTAGTTTGATTTGTGATTTTTTTATGATTTTACAGTAATAAATATTAAAATGAAGTACTCAGAATGGAACTGAATAATGCAGGAAACCTCTTTGGGTTTAAATTAAATTAAATGTGGCTTGCAGAAAGAAGATTGTTTATACTGAAAAAATATATAAAGATCAAGTGTAACAGGCATCTGCTACGCTACATTTTCTCTTTCTGTCTATAAAGAGAGGAGGTAGAAGGTTTCCAGACTTACTATAATATAAATTGAGAAGCAACTTACTTTATATTACAGTAAAGAATTTGCTTTTTACATTGTTAAGGGCCCAAAAGCAAGCTATTCCGATGTGTCGGAAAGATAGAAAATATGGCAAAAGACTTCCTTGGCTTAACCACGAGAACTTGAATGATCTAAAAATAAAAAAGGAGTCATATAAAAAATGGAAAGTAGGACAAATTACAAAGGATGAATATAGGCAAACTGCACAGGAATGCAGGGGCAAGGTTAGAAAGCAAAGGCACAGAATGAGCTCAAGCTAGCTACGGGAATAAAGGGAAACAAGAAGACATTTTATAAATACATTAGAAGCAAGAGAAAGACCAAGGAGAGGGTAGGCCCACTGGTCAGTGAAGAGGGAGAAATGGCAGAGATGCTCAATGACTTCTTTGTTTAGGTCTTTACCGAGAAGTCTGTAGGAATGCCTAACATAGTGAATGATAGTGGGAAGGGGGTAGGTTTAGAAGATAAAATAAAAAAAGAACAAGTTAAAAATCACCTAGAAAAGTTAGATGCCTGCAAGTCACCAGGGCCTGATGAAATGCATCCTAGAATACTCAAGGAGCTGATAGAGGAGGTATCTGAGCCTCTAGCTATCATCTTTGGGAAAATCATGGGAGATAGGAGAGATTCCAGAGGACTGGAAAAGGGCACATATAGTGCCCATCTATAAAAAGGGAAATAAGAACAACCTAGGAAACTACAGACCACTTAGTTTAACTTCTGTGCCAGGGAAGATAATGGAGCAAGTAATTAAGGAAATCATCTGTAAACACTTGGAAAGTGGCAAGGTGAAAGGGAACAGCCAACATGGATTTGTAAAGAACAAATCATGTCAAACCAATCTGATAGCTTTTTTTAATAGGATAACGAGTCTTGTGGATAAGGGAGAAGCGGTGGATGTGGTATACCTAGACTTTAGTAAGGCGTTTGATACGGTCTCGCATGATATCCTTATCAATAAACTAGGGAAATACTACTTAGATGGGGATACTATAAAGTGGGTGCATAACTGGCTGGATAACCATACTCAGAGAGTAGTTATTAATGGTTCACAATCCTGCTGGAAAGGCATAACAAGTGGGGTTCCGCAGGGGTCTGTTTTGGGACCGGCTCTGTTCAATATCTTCATCAACGATTTAGATATTGGTATAGAAAATACGCTTATTAAGTTTGCAGATGATACCAAGCTGGGAGGGATTGCGACTAATCTGGAGGATAGGGTCATAATTCAAAATGATCTGGACAAATTGAGAAATGGTCTGAGATAAATAGGATGAAGTTTAATAAAGACAAATGCAAAGTGCTCCTCTTAGGAAGGAACAATCAGTTTCACACATACAGAATGGGAAGCGACTGTCTTGGAAGGAGTATGGCAGAAAGGGATCTAGGGGTTATAGTGGACCACAAGTTAAATATGAGTCAGTAGTGTGAGGCTGTTGCAAAGAAAGCAAACAAGATTCTGGGATGTATTAACAGGTGTGTTGTGAACAAGACACAAAAAATCATTCTTCCGCTCTGTTATGCGCTGGTTAGGCCTCAATTGGAGTACTGTGTCCAGTTCTGGGCACCACGTTTCAAGAAAGATGTGGAAAAATTGGAGAGGGTCCAGGGAAGAGCAACAAGAATGATTAAAGGTCTAGAGAACATGACCTATGAAGGAAGGCTGAAAGAATTGGGTTGGTTTAGTTTAGAAAAGCGAAGATTGAGAGGGGGCATGTTAGCAGTTTTCAGGTATCTAAAAGGGTGTCAGAAGGAGGCGGGAGAAAACTTATTTATCTTGGCCTCTGATGATAGCACAAGAAGCAATGGGCTTAAACTGAAGCAAGGGAGGTTTAGGTTGGACATTAGGAAAAAGTTCCTAACTGTCAGGGTGGTCAAACACTGGAATAAATTGCCTAGGGAGGTTGTAGAATTTCCATCTCTGGAGATATTTAAGAGAAGGTTAGATAAATGTCTATCAGGGATGGTCTAGACAGTGCTTGGTCCTGCCATGAGGGCAGGGGACTGGACTGGATGACCTCTCGAGATCGCTTCCAGTCCTAGTATTCTATGATTCTATGAATTAATGGGTTAGAATTTGGGGGCCTAGAGAGATCCCAGAAATGCTGCATTATCAGGCACCAAGTGACAGGCCCTGCCATGGTGGCCAAAATCACCTTTCCCAATAAACGTAGGAGCACTAGCAGCACTGCTTAGTTCTGCCTCTCACACAGGTTAGGGTTGCCAAGTATATCATATTTAAAAACCAGATACCATGGCAGGAGTATTGAAACCTCCACTTCCCTGTACCTTACCGCCCCAGGCTCCGCCCCAACCCTTAAGACTCCACTCCTGCCCTATCCCCAAAGCCCCGCCCCCCATCCATGCCTCTTTTCCCCTCCCTTTATTGCTCACTGCTTTTCCCCTCTCACCCTTTCCTTGCATGGGTTGGGCAGAGCCAGGGCTGGAAGCTGCAGCTGCCAGATGCAGATAGGAGGTGCTCCCTGGCGGAGTAGAAGTTGGCACAGGTGATGACTCTGCATGACATAGAAGACCATGGCATGATTGCCCACAATGAGGGAAGAATCAGACTTGCTTCTTCTGCCATGCCCCTCCAGCATGCAGAAAGAGACCTAGGGGTCAGAGTGGACCACAAGCTCAATATGAGTCAACAGCTTGACACAGTTGTAAAAAAAGCCAACATGAGTCTGGGATGCATTAACAGGAGTGTTGTGAGCAAGACACGCTCTGCTCTGCACTGCACTGATTAGGCCTCAATTGGAGTATTGTGTTCAGTTCTGGGCATTGCATTTCAAGAAACATGTGGTGACATTGGAGAGGGTCCAGAGAAGAGCAACAAAAATGAGTATAAAGATCTAGGGAAGACTGAAAGAATTGCGCTTGTTTAATTTTGAAAAGAGAAGACGGAGAGGGGACATGATAGCTGTTTTCAAGTATCAAAGGGTATGTCTACACTACAGCGCTAATTCAAACTAACTTAGATCGAATTAGTTAATTCGAACTAAGCTAATTCGAACTAACGCATCCAGACTAAAAAACTAGTTCGAATTAGCATTTTGCTAATTCGAACTAGCATGTCCACACAGAGTGAACCCTGAATCGGGGTTAAGGATGGCCGGAAGCAGTGCCGGCAGGGCATCACATGAGGACTTAGAGCGTGGAGCTGCTGTCTCAGACTAGCCGAGGGCTGTGCTTAAAGGGACCCGACCCCCACCCTGGACAGACAGCTCTCAGGGGTGCCCCGCTTGCAAAGCAGTCCTGGCTTGGATTGCCCGGAGTACCCACACTGGGCACATCACAGCACTCGGCCATCAGACCGGCTGCACTTGCCGCAGGCTGCCATCTGGGGAGAGGAGGCAATTGGGGGGCTGCAGGAGAGCTTCCACCCACAGAAGCCCGCAGAGCCAGCCCAGTCCTCCCCATCGGGGGCTCGTACCCCATTCCTCCCTCACCTCCTTCCACTTACCCCACCCTAACCCCCCTTCCTGATGTACAAAATAAAGGACAATTGTGTTCAAAAATAGAATCTCTCTTTATTGAACAAAACTGGGGGAGACTGGGAAAAGGAGGTGGGAGGGGGAAGAGAGATGGTGGGAGAGGGGAGGGCAACTACAATGATGAGGGGTTTGGAACAGGTCCCATTAGCCAGGGGGTAGGAGTGGTGTCCCTGCCCGAAGTTTGTGGAAAGCTGGAGAGGGATGGCACGAGACAAATGGCTTGGTCACTGTCTTTGGTCCATCCCCTCCAGGGTCCCTAGTGTTGGCCGCTGTTGGCAGACAGGCTACTGGGCTAGATGGATCTTTGGTCTGACCCAATACGGCCATTGTAAGCTCAGGGCTCAGGGTCGGGGGTCTCAGTGGACCACCTTGATTTTCATGCAAACCTGCTCCTGGGTGGCCAGGCTGGCAGCTCTCCTGCCCTAGACGGCCGCTTTCCTGTGCCTAGTGCGGGGGTCGTGGACGAGGTCCACGATGTGTGCACTGGACCAGGCGGGTGCCCACCTCTTGCGGTCCTGGGCAAGCTCCCAGGAGCCTCAAGCCTGGTCCCAGGAAGAGGGGGAGGCCTGGGGGGCATCGGATGACTGGCTCGAGCCGTGCCAGGTGCAGGGTCTGCTGGCTGGGTGCTGGCTGGCTTGCACCTGGCACAGGCACCGTAGCCAGCCCGTGCCCCTTTAAGGGCTCTGGGGCCAGATGGGGGGCAGACGAGTTTCCCTGGTGTTGGCCAGAGTGGCCACCAGGGAAAGCTGGGGAGGGCTAGCCTCCCACTAGTTCGAATTAAGGGGCTACACAGCCCTTAATGCGAACTACTTAATTCGAACTAGGCGTTAGTCCTCGTAGAATGAGGTTTACCTAGTTAGAATTAAGCGCACCACTAGTTCGAATTAAGTTCGAACTAGCGGTTTGCCTTTGTAGCGCCTATCAAAGTTAATTCGAACTAACGTCTGTTAGTTCGAATTAACTTTGTAGTGTGGACATACCCAAAAAGGGTGTCACAAGGAGGAGGGCGAAAAGGTATTCTCCTTGACCTCTGAGGATCAGACAAGAAATGGGCTTAAATAGCAGGAAGGGAGGTTTAGGTTGGATATTAGGCTAAACCTCCTGTCAGGGTGGTTAAACACTGGAATAAATTGCCTAGGGAGGTTGTGGAATCTCTATCACTGGAGATATTTAAGAGCGGCTTACACAGACATCTGTCAGGGATGATCTAGATGGTGCTTGGTCCTGCCCGAATGTAGGGGACTGGACTTGATGACCTCTTAAGGTCCCTTTCATTTCTAGTGTTCTGTGATTCTATGATTATGAGTGATGGCCAATAACAAGCAGAATACTGGTTGCCTTAACCATCTGCCATGCATAATCCTTGGCAAGTCATCCCTTTGGTTCTGCCCTCAAAGGTAGCCTCCTGTGGTAGATGGGGGAACAAAATATTGGTTTGTCTGTGTGTGTCAGTGCATCTGTGCACTGCATAGACATTTTTCCCCAGGGAAAAACATCATGTAATAAATGTAAAGGTTAGGACATAAAGCATAAAACTGCAAGTCACTAGCCTGAGTTCATGTAAGACTAATAGACCATTAACCAATTGAACTTTTCCATTAGTGTTAATTAAATTCACCACCTTATGGAACCTGAGCAGTAGAGGATGGAGGAAAAATTGCTATTGGTCTTAAGAAATATATAGCACTTACCTCCTTGTATAGTATTGTACTTGAGGGCACCAATCTAACCTGAACTAATTTTAAAGTTCACAGATTGGTGGCTTCGGAACGTGGAGAATAAGCTAATTAAAAAGCTGATGTAACACCAAAGAAAAATAATGGGCTCTTGATTAATGCGAGTCCCCTAGGCTTGTGTAAAAACAATTTAAAAATGCAAATACTGATGAACCACAGACAGATCTCTAGGCCTTTAATGTTATTCCCACTTAAATGCCATGGGGTGAAAAATGCCTGTTATTCTTTTAGTCTCCTTATTAAAGCCAGGGTGATACTCTCTAAACATCACTCTTCAGAGTTCCCTTAGGGGTATACCAATCTGCTGTCTTCAATACTGCAGGCAAAACAGGGCACGTGCCATAGGCCAACCACAGGGAAGGAAGGAGCCAAAATAACGAATCGTATAATTATGGTTTTTTCAGGGGGGTTTTGGAAGCAGATTTGCATGCGCTGTTCTACCCTCAAACTGCTAACTGCTATATAAGCATCTAACAAAATGGCAGTCCTTGCTTCAGCCAATTTAAAATCTCATCATCAGGCAAGAGATGCCGGTGGGTACTACAAATTGTCAGGCTGGGAAGCAGTGATGAAATTGAGAGAGGCACAAATATTTTGTGGCTTCATGTATTTTTACAGCCAAACTCCTATTTTCACAAAATTTTGGGAGAACATGACAATTTAGTGGCACAGAAATGGGCAAAATGAACCTCAAAAATGTTGCAGCAACCATCCCTCTTTAAATTCACACACCTTTTTAACCAAGGCGTATCAGTTCCTTGAATCCTGAGCAGATTCAACACCGTTGCCTATCCTCCCAGTTTTTTTGCAGATCTCACAACATTTCGTGGTTAACCTAATGTCCCAGCCTCTGGAGGCAAAAAGTTACATGAAAATCTCAGTTTTCATTTAAGAAACACCCCCCCCCCACACACACACACTCTCTGGCTGTGTCCAGACTCAGGGGTTTTTTCGGGAAAAGTAGCCTTTTTCCGAAAAAACTTCCCCTGCGTCCAGACTCAAGCCGCGTTCTTTCGAAATTAAATCGAAAGAACGCGGCTTTTCTTTCGATGGCGGTAAACCTCATTTCACGAGGAAGAACGCCTTCTTTCGAAAGTTCCTCTTTCGAAAGAAGGCGTTCTTCAATGTAAATAGGGCTTCTTCAAAAGAGAGCATCCAGACTCACTGGATGCTTTCTTTTGAAAAAGCAAGCCGCTTTTTCGATAGTTCAACGTGCAGTCTAGACACTCTCTTTCGAAAGAGGCTTGCAGTCTAGACATAGCCTCTGATTGCAGAGAACAGATTAAATCGTGACCTTCTAACAGCTCAAAAACCAGAGGGACCCCACACTTTTATTTTCTTCATTTTCAATTCAATCTCATGACTTTTTGGCACCTGACTCCTGATTTTTGAGCCCATTGAGATGTGCAGCCTTGGGAGAACAGGAAGATGCTATGAATATTTCTGATCGCAAGGAAATCAAGGCCCAATCTCATTTAGCCTGGCCTCTGCATCTTTGGGAGCTCTTTGGGGTTTCAATTTTAGGCCACAAGCTAAGATATTGATTTGCAGGAGAATGAAGGATTGGAGGCAGAGAAGCCCGCAGAAGAAAAACTGTGAGCGTGACCCTGAGAGGAAACCGAGAAAGAGAGATCCATAGGCACAAAGTGGCAGACAAATAGGGTTGCCAGGTGTCTGGTATTGAACCAGACAGTCCGGTAGTTTTGCCTCCTGTCCGGTAAAAAAATTCAGAAAATACCAGACACCTAAAATGTCTGTTACTTTCTGATTTTTTCCCAGCCAGGAAGCAAAAATCGCGGCTGCTTACTGGGTTCCGCAGGGCAGATGTCCGGCTCAGCGCAGGGAGGCAAAATGGCAGCCTGATAGGGCCAAAAAGCCTCAAAAGCGTTTCTTAAAAGGGGCCACACTGATTTTTTTAAAATTGTTTTTCTCAACAGAATTTTTTCCCTGGTGGTTTTTTTTTCAGGGGAAGGGAGGAGGGATGTTCGGTATTTTGGATTAAACCATCTGGCAACCCTACAGACAAAGGGATTTCACAGCAAGGAAACTTGCTGCTTTTATCTTTCTACTGAGCCCTGGGAAACAAATTTGTCTGTACTTTTTTTTTGGGGGGGTGAGGTAAATAAACAAGATTACACCAGATATGTCATCAGTTTCCTCTCTTAACAGAAAAAATGGCTAATTATTGTGGGCAAAGGGACAATGCTGGCTTTAATTTGAAAACCCTAATACCCTTTAATTAACTTTTCTAATTGCTCCTTCCCATCCTCCCTCCCCCCCCCCCGCTCTCCCCCTCCCCCACCGCCATTTCTCTAACTTCTAACTACTTCCTCCAAACAAACTAAAAATAGTTGGGAAGCGGAAGAAATGCAGTGGGCATGGCAGAGAATCGCTAGCTGCGCTGGTATTTACATGCTGTTACGGAAACAAAGAGAGACAAGCATGAAGCTGAAAGGGGGGAGGAACGCCTGTTCTTTTGTAACTTGTGGCTGTTGCCGTGGGACACATAGAGCTGTGAAGTGCCATTTTAATTAGTTACTTTTAATTAATTAGTTTTCTGTTAGCTACTTCATTGCTGGATACTTAAATACCAGGCAGACGCCAAGGCCTACAACGAGAAGCTACAGTTGTTTCAACCTCAGCTATGGGGCAGTTATACAGGCAGAGATGCAAGGGTAGGAGTGAAGGAAGCACAGTGCAGACTTTAGGAGCAGAGATGCAGGGGTAGCAGTGAAGGGGGCAGAGAGCAGGGGTAGGAACACAGCAGGGAGGGTGCAGGCATTAGGGACTAAGAGGGCACAGTTCAGGAGTTATGGGTACAGGGGGGAGGTGCAGGGGTTGGGGGGAGGTGAGCGTGGGGAGTCTAGGGTGCCCATGGGAGACCAGGGGCAATGACAAGCACCATGACCATAGGAATCAGGGGCACCAAAATGAAAGTTTGCTCAGGGTGCCATTTTCCCTCAGACCGGCCCTGCTAAAAGCCACAGTCCACCGAGGAAAGCAGAAGACATGGTGGGCCTGACATGCATGAATAAGCCAGAGAGAAAGAAATAAGGGGTCAGATTGTGTCCATTGACCTGGGCAACATTAAAGGCTCCATTAAACTGGACGGATTTATTAGCCTGTTCAGAGATGTCAGTATTCTTTAAACACAGAGAGCAGCTCTAACTTCCACAGATAGCATGAGCTCAGAAAAATAACTGGCACTTAGATTCATACGATATACAACAAAAATAGCAATCACCCCAAGAGTGACCCCTCGCTGAGTCCACAATGTGCAGGGATTTAAATCCAGCCCTGTTTCGCTGAATTGATTTGATGATGAGCTTTGTAGCAAACCACAAAACAACTACCATGGTGAACCCCCCCAACAAATTAAATGTCCAGTTTAAAAAGTGTGTTAGAGCCTTTTGAAAAGGCACGTATTGAATTTGCCTTTCCCAGAGTGCTCCTGGAAGGGAGGAAGATGGTCAAATAAGGTTTAAAAGAAACAAAAGGAAGTAATTCTTCACACTGCGCAGAGTCAAGCTGTGGAACTCCTTGCCAGAGGTTGGTGTGAAGCCCTGGACTTTAACAGTGTTCAAAAAAGAACTAGATAAATTCATGGAGGCTGGGTCCATCAAACACTGTAAGCTGAGATGGACAGGAACGGTGTCCCTAGCCTCTGTTTGTCAGAAGCTGAAAATGGACGACAGGGGAAGGATTGTTTGATGTTTCCCTGTTCTGTTCATTCCCACAGGGGACACCTAGCATTGGCCACTGTCAGATACTGGGCTAGATGAACCTTTGGTATGACCCAACAAACCCTCTTGGCTTTGGAATCTATGAATCCACGTGTGAGTTATCACTCCAAAAACGAAAACGCTCTGAATGTTCTACAATGAGAAAAGCGTCTAGCTGTCTGTTAATCCATTCAGTCTCAAAGTGGTTGGAAGGGATTTCACTCAAGTTAATTAAATGAATGAATAAATAAAATCACCGTCAGGCACAGACGAAGCAAGTGCAATATCAGTTCAAAAATGAATGCTTTGGAAAACCTCTGAGAAGGGGGAAAAAACATCAGAGGGGGTTAGACTGGAAAGTCATGCACAGCCTTGATGGTAGCATTCCTGTCTGGCGGGACTCATATCGTTTTATCGGGCTTCAGCAGTTGTGCTCATGGCTCTGCTGTATGGAGGCCATTCAGGCCTTCTACAACACTGGACATTCCAGTACATCAGGGAGTGGCACAGACTCACCCCTATCTTCATGAGCCTGTCCCCATTCCTGTGATGTCATATGTGCCGTGTGAGGTCATGCTAGCGAGGGCAGGAACAGCATTTTCTATGCCTCTTTCAAAACGGAATTTTCCGTGCCTGGTTCCAGGAAATAAACACGTCCGATTTTACAGCAGTACTGGACAAGAGCCAGACCAGACTGTCTGGTTTAGAACCAGACAAATGGCCTGCCTGATCTGTAGGCATTGTATGGGGGTCTCCACTCCTCCCTCCCCCCCCCCCCCCCGGCCATAAGAAACTAAAAACTTGATGTTTATACCCCCAGTGTGAACAGCTGTAGAGCTGTCTCCTTGCTCGCCCTCAAAACGTGTGCATTATGGACACCTGCCTCATGACCCTGCAATTTTGTCTTTGGCTGTGAGCTATAAGATCGAAGCCTTGCACCAGCCATACAAGCTTCCACAATACTGACTTGTTTTAAGTATCTATGGATATTGGCAGGACATTTAGTACAGATTGCTTTACATTGTGTCCTTCTATTTGGCTTATCAACTGCCCATTGAGATTCCCTTTCAGGAATGAATTATCTTTTCCCTTTTCCTTCGGGAATCCAAGGAACCAGAATCTAGACGTACCATTTCAATGAGCATGGCTGTCGTCTAGCCAAATTTCAGAGAGAAAACAGATACAAGATTCTGACCATACACTTACTGATGAGCGTTGGCTGCTGCTGCTGCTGAAGGGCCCAGTCCAAAGCACTGAAGTCAATGAAAATATCCTATTGATTTCAGCGGGCTTTGGATCAGGCCCTGGATGTATTCACAGCAGGCTACCCGTATTGTGTTTACAGCCATATGAATCAATGTGCTTAGCTGGAAAAAAAATAGGTTTTGGATTAGTTTCAACATTCTCCCAGTATGTCAGTAAGCTGGAAAGCACTGAACATTTTAAGTGATCATAAGTTTTGAGGACTAGTTCTTTTTAATAGCATATAGACAGGACTACGGAGGTACAAATTTGTCATCAGTCCCGAAAGAGATGCACGATTAGAGACAGGAAAATCCAGATTGCTCAAAGGGAGAGTAAAAGTTTTCATTTTTTCCTATTGGAACAAGTACCGCTAATGGGCCAGTTTATTAACTCTGGTTCACTCAGTCACTACCTACCAAACACCACCCTCATTAAATCAACAGGGGGTAATTCTATAAATTAGGCCTCCACCATGTAGGCCTATACTTAGAGCCAAATTCTGCAACCCTTATGCATGCTGAATATTAGTATACGGGGAACCTCTCTAGTCTGGCACTCTCAGGACTTGACTGAATATGCTGAACCATGGGAGGTCGATAGTGTCTAGTCACATGACCAACATTTCCACTGCTTCCTGGGCTCTTAGAAGACATTTAGGGGTAAATTAGAAATAAATCACAGCACAGAACACTGAGCACCAGGACTAGGGGCTGTAAACAAACATTATGGGTCTGTTGGAAACTTGGCCACACCCATGATAAGTGGATATCCAGCTAACCAAAATCATGCTGGACTATGGATGCTGCTGGACCAGAGAGTACCGGATTAGAGAGGTTCAACCTGTAGTTTGCTTGAAAACCCAATTGAAATCAGTGAGGAAAACCATGTCATGAAGTATTGATTAACCCAAGTAAGGGTATCAAAATCTGACTCTCGTTTTGGCCCAAATTCTGTTGCACTTTCATTGTGTAGCTTTTTACTCCACAAGCTGCTAGCGCCATAAAAAATGTTTATTTTAGGATCTGATTCTTCTGCCTTACTGAGGTTGAGTAGTAACTTACTGCAAAAAAATCAGCTGGGCTTCTTATTGACTAGGAAGCATTATTCATGGCAAGTCAGGGTAGTAGAATCTACCCCCTGTTTAACAGAACACCCAGAGAAATAATGCACTGGCATTGTACAAGAGTTAAAATGACAGTGAAAAATGCAGAGCTATTCTAAAATCACATGGAGAGCCAGCCATTCAGGGGCCATGCATGTACCCATGGCTGTGCCGCTGATCTGGAGGTATAAGTTGTTCTCAAACTGGAAATAATTGTGGGTGAGAACAAAGTTACATAGGTCTGCTATCAGGTTGCTAACACAAGCCCCACAGTATGCTAACATCTTTATGGCTGGCCTAGAACAATGTTTCCTCAACTCCCGTCCCCTTTTACCCCTTCTCTACTTACGCTACATCGATGACATCTTTAGGATCTGGACGCATGGCCAAGAAACACTGGAGATATTCCACAGAGATTTCAACAACCTACACCCCACCATCAACCTCAGCCTGGACCATTCTACACGAGAGGTCCACTTCCTGGACACCACAGTACAAATCAACAATGGAAAATTAGACATCACTCTCTACATAAAACCCACTGACACATACAATTACCTACATGCTTCCAGCTCCCATCCAGAACACACCATACGATCCATCATCTATAGCCAAGCCCTTCGATACAACCGCATCTGCTCTAATCCCACTGACAGAGACCAGAAACTTCAGGATCTCTACCAAGCATTTATAAACCTTAACTACCCACCCGGAGAAATAAAAAAGCAAATTGAAAGAGCCAGACGAATACCTATAAACCATCTACTTCAAGACAGACCCAAGAAAACCAACAATAGAACACCACTTGTCATCACCTACAACCCCCAACTTAAACCTGTCCAACACATTATCAATAAACTACAGCCAATACTGGAACAGGATACCATACTCCAAGAGCCTCTGGGAGACAGACCCATAGTCTCCTATAGACAACCACCTAACCTCAAGATGATTCTTACCAACAACCACAGGACTTACCACACTAATACCAACCCTGGTACCTTCCCTTGCAACAAACCCCGTTGCCAGCTTTGCCCCCATATTCATTCTGCTGATACCATTATTGGACCCAACCAAGTGAGTTATAAGATCAAGAACACATATTCCTGCGCATCCAGAAATATAATTTATGCTATCATGTGCCGAAAGTGTCCATCTGCTATGTACATTGGACAAATGTCTCAAACACTTCTCCAAAGGATTAATGCCCACAAAACAGATATCAGACAGGATCACAAAGAAAAAACAATTTCTTGCCATTTCAGCCAGAAAGGACACTGTCTCAATGACTTAACTACATGCATTCTGCTACAAAGACCTTTTACATCTGCACTTGAAAGGGAATCCTCTGAACTGTCATTCATGCTAAAATTCGACACTCTCCAGGGGGGATTGAACAAAGACCCCAACTACCTTACCCATTACAAAGATAGCTTCCCCAATTATCACCTCTAATACCATTAGCTCACAGACATCTACCTTTCCCCACCTCTAATATCATTAACTCACAGACACTAACCTTCCTCCCCCCCCCCCCGCATCCTCCTTCTGTTCTGAAATGTGATTTGTCCTTTTCATATGTGTTCATTTTTTTTAATTGTATCCTTTGGTATATATGGTTGTGACTATTTTCTTCCACTATTTGATCTGAGGAAGTGGGTCTGGCCCACGAAAGCTCATCATCTAATAAACCATCTTGTTAGTCTTTAAAGTGCTACATAGTCCTGCATTTTTCTTCAGCTACACCAGACTAACACAGCTACATTTCTATTACTATGTTTTGGATGAATTTCTAAGAAAAATAATTTACTTTTTGACAACATTTTTCATGAGAAAAAAAACTGTTCCAACCAGGTCTTGGATAAAGGTCTTATACTGGGCCTTGAAGATGGATACAAGGGACCACCAGATATCTCTATCAGCACGACATTGTAGAGGGGAGGTTTTTGAAAAGGAAAAGACTAGCTCAGGCAGAAATTTTGCCTTCACAGCAAGTCAGCCTAGCCAACTTCCTGATCTGCCAAGAAGGGATATAGTGGGAGAGGTGGTCTCTTGGGGCTAGATTACTATCATACTCATCTGCCCTTGAAATAAGACCTGGAGGTAAATAGCTTTCCTAGTCATTATTTATCTACTTTGAAATTCCAGCACAATAGCCTTACTGATAAATAATGGCCAAAGTAGAATTCTTCTTGAAAATGAAGACTTCAGAATTATTGTTCTGTGCTGTTATCTCCATAAATAGAAGACAGTGAGATGCTGCGGTTGGGGAAGATTTTAATCAACCATAGCAGTTGATGAATGGCTCGCTCAGGCATTTTAAATCAGACCACAGCCCTGAGCAGCTTAAAGTGTATTAGAACCTCACTGCATGTGTCAGCAGCTGAAAGATTTTTAGAAAAATATCTGGTGCTCAACCACCAACCGTTTTAAGATACTCGCATCATCCATTCTCACCTTTAACAGTTCTCAGAGCCAGCTTTCGAGTCTAGTGAAGTTCGTTCCCCTATCCCCTGATTTGAGGGAACTGTGACTGAGGTCTGAAAGCTGCCTAAGGAATTTAGACCATGTCTCCGTTTACCGGAGGATCAACAGTCTGGCAATCAATCTTCTGGGGTTTGATTTAGCGGGTCTAGTAAAGACCCGATAAATCGAACACTGAGGGTGCCCCTGTTGTGAGGAATAAGGGAGGTTGATGGGGGCATTTCTCCTGTCGACCTCACACTGTGGAGATGGCACCAAACTCAGCTTAAAGTACATTGACGGGGGTTGTGTATCTTAAGCCAATCTTCCCCCCACAGTGCAGACCTAGCCATAGAGATACTGAAGAAGTGGGCTGTGCCCACAAAAGCTCATGATACCACCTACATATTTTGTTAGTCTTTAAAGTGCTACCAGACTATTTGTTATTTTTTAAGTTTTTTCCCATTAAAATTAAGGTAGCTTTAAGAGCCTCAGACTAAAAATGTAACTTGCAAAAACTTCATATTTTCTTGTGAAGATGGCCTAGGAAAACCTGATGTATGCATGATGTCTAGGGTTGAAAGGAACATGTCCCTACACTATATTTCCAGTGCATAAGGCAGGAGGGAGGGGAACTTAAACTTTCAACACAAATGCACACACACTTCTTATCTCAAAGTCTGGGATACATCTTGCAGCCCTCCCCAGAATCCTCAGGCTGCTAGTAATGTGGATCATGGTGATTAAATGTTTAAAGTGGCAATAACAATGAAAGATAATTTTGCAGGTAATGCAGATAATTTTACATTAAGAGTATGGCTACATAGCAGCGTTATTTCAGAATAACTAACATTATTCCAAAATAACAGTCCGCGTCTACACTACAAGCAGTTATTTCAACAAAAAATCAAAATAATGTCGAGCTGTAGGATTTCTTACTCCGACTCCTGTAACCCTCATTTTATGAGGAATAAGGGAAGTTGGAGGAAGAGCGCTCTTCCTCAGACTTCCTGTTGTGTAGACAGCGCCAAAAGCCTAAAAAAGCTATTTCGACTTAAGCTATTCAATTGATGGAGCTGAAGTTTCATTGCTTATTTCGGTTTTAGCCCTGCAGTGTAGACATGCCCTAAGGTTAGCTCTTTGGCTGTGTCTACATGGGTATGTCTACACTGCAAAGTTAATTCGAACTAACGGACGTTAGTTCGAATTAACTTTGATAGGCGCTACACTAGCGCTCCGCTAGTTCGAACTTAATTCGAACTAGCGGAGCGCTTAGTTCGAACTAGGTAAACCTCATTGTACGAGGACTAAGCCTAGTTTGAACTTACTAGTTCGAATTAAGGGGTGTGTAGCCCCTTAATTCGAACTAGTGGGAGGCTAGCCCTCCCCAGCTTTCCCTGGTGGCCACTCTGGCCAACACCAGGGAAACTCTATTGCCCCCCTCGCAGCCCCGGACCCCTTAAAGGGGCACGGGCTGGCTACGGTGCCCGTGCCAGGTGCAAGCCTGCCAGCACCCAGCCAGCAGACCCTGCACCTGGCACAGCTCGAGCCAGCCACCCGATGCCCGCCAGCCCTCCCCCTCTTCCCGGGACCAGGCTGGCAGCTCCCGGGAGCTTGCCCAGGACCGCAAGAGGCGGGCACCCGCCTGGTCTAGTGTGGACATCGTGGACCTCGTCCATGACCTCCGCACTAGGCACAGGAAAGTGGCCGTCTAGGGCAGGAGAGCTGCCAGCCTGGCCACCTAGGAGCAGGTTTGCATGAAAATCAAGGTGGTCCGCTGAGACCCCCGACCCTGAGCCCTGAGCTTACAATGGCCGTACTGGGTCAGACCAAAGGTCCATCTAGCCCAGTAGCCTGTCTGCCGACAGCGGCCAACCCTAGGGACCCTGGAGGGGATGGACCAAAGACAGTGACCAAGCCATTTGTCTCGTGTCATCCCTCTCCAGCCTTCCACAAACTTTGGGCAGGGACACCACTCCTACCCCCTGGCTAATACCACTCCATGGACCCAACCTCCATGACTTGATCTCACTTCTCTTTAAACTCTGTTCTAGTTCTAGCCATCACAGCCTCCTGCAGCAAGGAGTTCCACAGGCTGACTATTTGCTTTGTGAAGAACACCTTTCTGTTACTAGTTTGAAGCCTGCTACCCATTCCTTTCCTTTGGTGTCCTCTAGTCCTTCTATTATGGGAACTAATGAAGAACTTTTCTGTATGCACCCTCTCCACCCCACTCATGCTTTTAGAGACCTCTATCCTGTCCCCCCTCAGTCTCCTCTTTTCTAAACTGAAAAGTCCCAGTCTCTTTAGCCTCTCTTCATATGGGACCTGTTCCAAATCCCTCATCATTGTAGTTGCCCTCCTCTCTCCCACCCTCTCTCTTCCCCTCTCCCACCTCCTTTTCCCAGTCTCCCCCAATTTTGGTCAATAAAGACAGATTCTATTTTTGAACACAATTGTCCTTTATTTTGTACATCAGGAAGGGGGGCTAGGGAAGGGTAAGTGGAAGGAGGTGAGGGAGGAATGGGGTACGAGCCCCCGATGGGGAGGACTGGGCTGGCTCTGCGGGCCTCTGGGGGTGGAAGCTCTCCTGCAGCCCCCCAATTGCCCCCTCTCCCCAGATGGCAGCCTGCGGCAAGTGCAGCCAGTCTGATGGCCGAGTGCTGTGATGTGCCGAGTGTGGACACTCAGGGCACTCCAAGCCAGGACTGCTTTGCAAGCAGGGCACCCCTGAGAACTGTCTATCCGGGGTGGGGGTCAGGTCCCTTTAAGCACAGCCCTCGGCTAGCCTGAGGCAGCAGCTCCACGCTGTAAGTCCTCATCTGATGCCCTGCCGGCACTGCTTCCGGCCATCCTTAACCCCGGTTCAGGGTCCACTTAATGTGGACATGCTAGTTCGAATTAGCAAAATGCTAATTCGAACTAGTTTTTTAGTCTGGATCCGTTAGTTCGAATTAGCTTAGTTCGAATTAACTAATTAGTTCAAATTAGCGCTGTAGTGTAGACATACCCCATGATAGCTGATTTGGGAATCTCTAGCATGTTCACTGCCCCTTGTGCAACTCCATTAGAGGTAGCAAAGTTGGTGCATTAGTACTGACGAGGCAGATGAATTTCTGCCATCAGTTTGTCTAGCCATCTGTCTCAGCTCTGTCTTCATTCCCAGTATTACCACCACCACTGGGGCAAGGGGAGGTGGCGAACTAGCAGGATACTTCAAGAAATATCATACAGTCGAGCCGCTTGAAATTCTCTCATGAATATATTCCCCTCCCCCCATGAAAAATGGGTTCTGCACATTTTCCTAGTTAACAAAAGAGCTGGAAACAGGAATCTGAAACATTTCCAGTAAAAAGTCTCCAATAAATAATTTTAAAAGCAATTTATCAGGTTTTAGGATTCTAGGATTTCCCCATAAACTGATTTTTCCCAGGACTTTTTGAAGAAATAAAAGAAACATTTTAAAATTCTTTTCACACACACCATGACATTTTTAAACCAGTGTTAATTGTAAAATATATGCAGCTTTTCAGTCTTCCCTCCTCCATGTGGTATTTTCACAAGTTACAAGGATAGCATTATAGTCCAGACATATATCCTTGAAACGTAACCTCTTGGATATAACATGAGATCTCCTTGGCTCTTTGTCTAGCTCTTTACTCCAAGCTGACTAATATTGCCTGTGGTGCTATTGGTAATGACACACGCTTTTCCCAAATCCTGACCTGGATTGAGTAGCAAAATGGATTGTTGACTCCATACATCCGTGTAGTTGCAGTATTGCTTCTTGCAGTGGCTGAATTTCCTTTTGATCCGAGTATAAACATTTTAGTAAATTTCCATGTATGTAATTTGATTGCACACTGCAAAGAACAAGATCAGTCTATTGCACTCTTGCCTTGTGTGGCTGGTCTGGATTTTATTTGCTGTTTGCTTTCTGTTCGTTTTGCCCTGCATTCTGTCCTCCTGCATTAGCATCTCTATAGGGAAAGCTAACCATAATGCGCTGTGATTTTTTACATAAGAAGGGTCATGCTGCATCTGACGAAACGTCCATCTAGCCCAGTATTCTGTCTTCTGAAAGTGGTCAATGCCATGTGCCCCAGAGGAATGAACAAAACAGATAATCATCAAGTGATCCATCCCTTGTCGCCCTTTTTCAACCTCTGAAAAACAGATGCTAATTGCTATTGATGGACCTATTCTCCCTGATTTTATCTAGTTCTTTCTTGAACCCTGTTAAAATCCTGTCCTTCACAACATCCTCTGGCAAGGAGTTCCACAGGTTGATTGTGCATTGTGTGAAGAAATACTTCTTTTTGTTTGTTTTAAGGCAGCTGCCTATTAATTTCATTTGGTGGTCCATAGTTCTTGTGATAGAGGAAGGCATAAATGACTCTTCTTTATTCACTTTCTCCACCCGTCATGATTTTTTACAGTTCTATCATATCTCTCCCTTAGTAATCTGTTTTCCAAGCTGAAAAGTCCTAGTCTTATTAATCTTTCCTTATATGGCAGCCACTCCAGACCCCTAATCATTTTTGTTGCCCTTTTCTGAACTTTTTCCACTGCCAAGATATCTTTTTTTGAGATGAGATGACTACATCTGCAAATAGTATCCAAGGGCATGTCTACACTACAAAGTTAATTCAAACTAACAGCCGTTAGTTCGAATTAATTTTAATAGGTGCTGAAATAACTGTGCAGTGTAGACATAGCTGTTCTAACCAAAAACAAATTGAACACTTACACAGAGTCAACTCTTAAGCAGTCCGATGACTGAACAATAGCAATTGTGCGTTTATTTCTTATTTCATCACAATTTCTTATCCCAGTCCAAAGGGATTGAATGTAACAAGTGTAAATTTAAACTCCAGCGTAGGAGGCCTCCTCATAGGGGCCTGATTGTCCTATACCTTTTGCCAGTTTTACACTATTATAACTCATTGACTCAGGCCAAGTCCCCTGGCACTTTACAGCACTGCAACATTCTGACTTGGGGTGTGAAAACACTCCCCCTTCCCGCCGAAGTGCAGCAAGTTACAGCCCTGTAAAATGCCAATGTGAACAGGTTAGCAGTGCTGGGAGCTGTGCTCCCAGTGCTGTTAGCTACTCCCCTCATGGACATAGTTTACATAGAGCGCTGGGGCTATGTCTACACTCGCGGCTTCTTGCGCGAGAAATATGCAAATGAGGCTAAGCGTGGAATATCGCCGAGCCTTATTTGCATATGTAATGAGCCGCCATTTTTGCAGAAGAGGCTTTTGCGCCAGAAGGAGCTGTTTACACTGCCCTTTCTTGCACAAGAAACCCCCTCTTGCACAATGCTGCTACATTGATTATTTTCAGGAATAATGGCATTGCTCAAGAGGGTTTTTCTTGCGCAAGAAGGGGCAGTGTAGTCAGCTCCGTCTGGCACAAGAGCCTCTTCTTCAAAAATGGCGGCTCATTAGGTATGGAAATGAGGCTTGGCGATATTCCACGCTTAGCCTCATTTGCATATTTCTCGCGCATGAAGCCACGAGTGTAGACATAGCCTAGGAGAGCTCTCTCCAAGCACCGGTGTGGTGGCCACACTTTCAGTTAAAAGTGCCTGTAAAGTGTAGAGAAAGCCTCAGAGTTATTGTTCCCTTGCTCTGGTGTAATCAGAAGTGAATTATGCTTTAGGCCTACGGTCCATAGCCCAGGACCCTGAAGATTTGTGGCATTAGTACAGCGGGGTTGATTTATCAGTTGATTAGGTGCAATAAATTAAATGCTTGAACACAGCTTTGAAAACACAGGGCCATATTAAAATCCAATGTAAGTGGGAACCATTCCAGGCACTGTATCCCATAGAGAGTCAATATGATTTTCAGCCCAAAAGCTTCCCAAAGGCTATTTAATGCTCATGAGCCTGTGTCATAATTTGCTTTGTTACCAGAGGAACAAAGGTGACAGGTACCCAGCAGGGCTATGCAACAGCTCTGCAATCAAATCCCCAAATCAAGCAAAATGATCCTAGCATCAGATTCTGTTAACAACTCAGATCAATGCGTTGAAAGCCTCGGAATCATATGTAAATTGAGATGGTCAAAAAAAGGTAAGTGTGATCCATGAAAAATGTTCATTTTCTCAAGCTGCTTAATGAAAAGAAAGAAAGAAAGAAAGAAAGAAAGAAAGAAAGAAAGAAAGAAAGAAAGAAAGAAAGAAAGAAAGAAAGAAAGAAAGAAAGAAAGAAAGAGAAAAAATATATTTTTTTGAGTTTTGGTTTCAGGTTTTGCTTTTTCTCATGTTTCCATCTTTCTCTCCCCTCCTTTTCCTTTTTTACCCTTCCCCCTTGTATCATTTTTCCATTTTGCCACTAAAATAGGACCAAAAAAGGAGGAATAAACACCAGGAAACTCTACACATGTTCTGTGATAGGGTTTCAGACAGAAGCAAACAACAACAAACGGGGACGAAGTTGCATTTTCACTAGGATGGAATGTCGTTTTTCTGGTCCTTCTTCAAATTTCAAATGAAAAATGCTGACTAAATGTAATCCTAGACCCCCCCCCCTTGCCCCTACAATGTTCCCTCTAATCTTTTCCATCTGGGTGCCGATTTTTTACCATCCATGTGCAGAATAAATGTTCATGTGCAGCAAGGAATGTGCACCACCACCACAGGTTGGACCACCCTTGTTCGTTACCCTTGGGACCTGACCAGTCCCAGACAAGCGAGTTTCCTGACCATGGGAGGGATGAAAGGGGTAGCGCCAGCCTCCCCCTGTGCTCCTCTCCCTAGCCATCAGGACTCCTCTCCCCAGCCTCCAGGCCCTGAGATACGGCAGCCCTGCCCGAGCTCCTAATCCTGTGAGCTGCAGCAACCCAGCTGGTGGCCCCACCAGCCTCGCGTCATCCCCATCGCCCCACCAGAGTTCCCGCTAGCTGCGGGCTCCATTGACCTGCAAACTCTGGCCCCCCTACTGGCTTCCCTGCCCCAACAGCTACGAGCCCTGGTGCCCCATAGGCTTCGCTGCCCTGCTGGTCACTCGAAGCTGCTGGTAACCTCTGCTGCTGGAGCTCTCTAGTCCCGCAACATCCATGGTCCTTCCCGATCATGGATGTTGCCAAACCAGAGTGTCCCAGACCACAGAGGTTCACTTGTAGAAACAAAATACCTAGCGGTGGGCACTCGGCTAATCGGCCGGCCGGCATCTGAACCTCTCCTGAGTGGCCGCACAAGCACTCCGCTTACAGGGAACACTGCTCCCAGGGGAGCTGTACTGCCTTAATCGGGGGTGACTACAATTCAGGGAGGTTTGATCTCTCCCACAGCTGCTGCTTGCCCACAGGGAGTGAACAACCTGCTCTTTCCCTCAGAATGAAGGGGATTGCTCCCCTTGGCAGCAGCCCTCCTCTATAGGTTAGGGTGGGGGAAGGGCAGGGCCACATAGCCCTACCTCTTTCCAGCTGCGCCGGCCTGTCTTTTGCAGGGGGAGGAGGCGAGCAGGAGCTCCCTCAGTGCAGAGACTGTGGTTTGGAGAGACCCTTGTGCTGCTGCTTAAAGGGGGACGTGGCTTCTTCTTGGTCTCGCCTTCCAACCAAACTACCCGGGGCAGGTGAGGAGAGACAACACTCAGGAACTGGCTCTCAGGTGCTTGCCGTGGTGATGTTTGAATCTGGCTAGAAGCAGAGGCGCCCCATGCAGTCAAGGGTGCATCTACATAGCAGAGTTATTTCAGAATAGCGGCCGTTATTCCGAAATAACACTGTGAGCGTTTACCCAGCAATTCCGTTATTTCGAGATACATTCAAAATAACGGACGGCGTATTCTGACTTCTGTAAACCTCATTCCACGAGGAATAACGCCTCTTCCGAAACAGCTATTTCGGAATAGCGGCAGTGTGGATGCTCCACTGCTGTTATTTCGAAATAGGTCCTCCCCGGGGCCATTCAAAGTAATTACTCCCCAATGCCTCCTGGGGCTCTAAATCAAGGTAGCATGTCCACGAAGAAGTGTGTTGCGCCCACAAAAGCTCATGATACCATCTACATGTTTTGTTAGTCTTTAAGGCGCTAATAGATTATTTATTGTTTTTTAAGTTTTTCACAGTAGAGGAGCCTGCCTTGGACTATTTATGAGGCTTCCCTGTTGTATAGATGCGCTATTTCGAAATAAGCTGTTTCGGAGTATTTCTTCTGGAATAGCTTATTTCAAAATAAGCGTGCAGTATATATGTACCCGAAGGGTGTGTCTAGATTACATGCCTCTGCTGACAGAGGCATGTAAAATAGGCTACCTGACATAGTCAATGAAGCTGGGATTTAAATATCCCTGGCTTCATTAAAATAAAAATGGCCGCCACGCTGTGCCAGCTCAGCTGATCGTTGGCACAACATGCGAGTCAAGGCGCGGATCAGTTGACAAGGGAAGCCTTTGTCGACTGCTCCTGTAAATCAATCGGTCGACGAGGGAAGCCTTTGTCCACCGCTTCGTTATGCCTCATGGAACGAGGTTTACAGGGGCAGTTGACAAAGGCTTCCCTTGTTGACCGATCTGCATCTTGACTCGTGCGCTGTGCTGACGATCAGCTGAACCGGCACAGCGCGGTGGCCATTTTTATTTTAATGAAGTCTGGGATATTTAAATCCCCGCATCATTGACAATGTCGGGTAGCCTATTTTACATGCCTCTGTCGGCAGAGGCATGTAGTCTAGACATACCCCAAGAGACCTGAGTTCTAGTCCTGATTCTACCTGCTGTGCAACCCCAGGGAAGTCATTTCAGCTCTTTCTACCTCTGTTTCCCTTTCCACTTTGTGTTTGCTTTGACTTTGTCAGACTGCAAGCTCTTTGGGGCAGCAACTGCCTTTTACTATGTGTTTGTACCACCATGGTACCTATTGGGCTGCTTCTGTGACATATGTACTAAAGAGCCATAATTCAAAGATGTCCTACATGGACCACAGCTGCAATTTACTGCTGTGAAAAACATGTAGGTTCATCTTTAATTGGGGTTAGGGTTTTGACTGCTCCCACATATAATTCAGTACAATCACACAGGTGGATGCCCTGCATATTAGCTTCAAAATGAATAAGAGCTGCTAATGTCAATCAAAGTCTTGCACACCACAGCCTGCCTAATTGCATATCTGCCTTCAAGCATGCCATGAGCAGCTGTTTTGCTGACTTGAATTCAAATGTGGTATTTAACCTGCATTCTTTGTCAGTGTCCCCAGGGTTGCTGGGCAACTGTGTTAAAGGGACTGCTGGATATTAGTTTTGTTGGCATTGATAAACCATCTGCTCTTAACAACATATCGTGGCTGTCCACAACTCATAGGACAAGCTTGTCTGTTTCTGTCTCTCCCCCCCCCCCCCCCCGCCCCACAAGTTCCCATCCCTTGCCAACGTCCGATCTTCCTTTCCATTTTCTTGTCCTTGTTCTGGTCGAGTTTTAAATGAATCCTGTCCAAACAGTGTCTGAATGAATTCTTCCCAGACAGCTCGCTGGGACGGGGAGAAACTTCAGGAGCAAACTATATTTACCTGCACACACCTATTCTGCTTAGAATCCAGCAGACAGAGCAGTGTTGCTCAATGAACAACTTTGGCTGGTGTTGGGTTACAAATCACTTTAGTACTGAAAGCAGGGTGATGAAATGCTGCTTCAAGGTTGTTGTGATTATTGTCTGAATAAAAGGAAGCAGAGCTGTACTTAACCTATCCCAAATGAGAGGGTCACCCCCAGGGAAAGGAACTCATTAAGCCAGAGGCTGGAATGCCAGAGCCCTGTGGGAGGAAGAAGGATGGGGAAAGGTGTTCCTGCCAAGAGGGGTAGACTCTCCTTGTGGGTCCCTGGACTTGTTTGATCTGTTCCTTCCCACTGTTAAAAGACAAGGCTAAATAGGCTTCATTATTAGCCTCATTATTATTTTACATTCTAAGAGCTGAGACCAGTTGTGGTGGGGCTGGGTTTCTGCCCAGCCCTCAAAGAGCTGAAAAGTTATTATGAGACTTTTCAGGTCACAGAAGAGAGGCAGGGGACAGCAGGAGGTGACTGACAGTCGGTTGGTCAACGAGTAACTGGTGAGTTGGTGAGCAGAACAAGCGGCTAGTGAGGCAAACAGCAGAGGTAGTCAGAGGAAGGAGCGACTGGTGAGTTGGTGAGCAGAACAAGCGGCTGGTGAGGCAAACCGCTCAATGGTGAGAGGAAGGAGTGACTGGTGAGGCAAGGGGTAGTTGGCAAGGTGGCCAGGCATGGAGGAACCACTGTTGGCAGGATGGCCAGGGAAGAGGAACAATGGCTAGTGGGGCAACTAGATGGTGAGGGACAGTGGTTGGTGAGGAGGTGAGGGGAATGAATGGCTGACCAGGTGGCCACGTGACAAGGAACCACGGCTGGGTGGCACGGCCAGCAGAGAGAAGCCATGGCTGGCAGGGTGGCTCTGTGGTGAGGAATCATGGCTGGCGGGGCAGCTAGCAAGAGCAGATGCTCAAACGGCAGAGCAAGCAAGGTGCCTTCATTCCCTGGGAGGGAAGTGAACTCCCACAGATACACCTCTGAACCCTGGATCATCCCTGACCAGGGACAACCCCTGTGAGTGGGGGATGATGAGGGAACAGACTGGGGCACAGAATAAGAATTTTTGGTAGGAGGACTTGAGGCAGAAGGCTGCGCCCCACACAGTCTCAGGACGGAGATGTCCTGTTCACAGTTGTATGAGGATGAATCCTGCTTGTAACGATTTCCCTCATTAATGTCGGGTGACGTCTCTCTTTTCCTTAAAAGTTTATTTCAGGCTCTGTGCTTCTGAGTGGGGAAGGATTGCCTTTCCGAGGCGCCCAGGGATGGTGTGTAATTTTCTCAGGTCACTGGGTGGCGGGTTGAGCGGATTCTGTGTTGTCCTATTGAAAAGGAACCTTTAGTTAGAGAACTCGGCGGGGGCTGTTGTCAGCATCACCTGGCAGAACAATTACACATCCCACAGGGCTTCAGCTGCTTTGCTAGGCAGACAATGCCATGATGAATGAAATCTCACCATGAGGAAAACATTTTCTTGAAATTCAGGGCACATTTTTCTCTTGCCTTATACAAATTAGTCTCATGTAGAGGACCCAGAAGGAACAGTGGCCTCACTGTACTCAGGGCTGTACAGACACATTGTGAGAGGAAACCCTTATCCTCAAGATCTGGCAATCTAAATAGACAAAACAGACACGAGAGCTCCCATCCAACCTGGGTCTCTAGATGCCCAGTCCAGTGTTTGATCCACTAGGCCATGCTGCTTTTTGTCTGTTTTCCCTAGTTATACCCCTATGCCCGCTGATATGGAGGGTGGAGGATGCAACTGCCCCATGGCCATTGTTACCATGGTCAATGCTGAAGGGCTGCCAGGGGAAGGCTATCCCTCAGTCCTGCCCCTTCCTCCCAAAGCTCCGCCCTTTCTGGGGGCACAGCGCTACCCCCCACCTTGCCTGTGGGGCCAGCAATTCTGTCACCCTCCCCGGTTATACCCTCTTCTTTGTCTTAATTCCTCTCCTCTTCCATGATGTGTCATTCTTCAGACACTGATTGTCAGTTAGCAACACTCCACACTTAGTACATTTGATATCTACTACATCTTTCCTGGAGGAATATACATTTCTCATGCAGAGAGGCAAATTGAATGAGACACGGGGTTTTTTCTACCTCAGCAATTTTAAACTAAGGACTGGGAGAAACTGAGAAGTGTGGAGGGTCTTCCTCGTAGAGGATCTATTAATGGAGATTCTCTTTATCCTAATAAGGAGGAAAGGATGGAAGACGATAAAATATGGGCAGGATCTGATGAGAAATAGTCCAGTGAAAAAAATCATGTAACGCACTGGCAAGTAGCTAAAAAGTGCCATGTTTTTAAAGTGCTTATACATACATTCTAGAAGTCTAAATAATAAGATGGGTGAACTAGAGTGCCTTGTGTTAAATGAGGAGATTGATATAATAGTCATCGCAGAAACTTGGTGGAATAAGGGTAATCAGTAGGACACAGTCATACCAGAGTACAAAATTTATCAGAAGAACAGAACGGGCTTTATGGTTGGGGTGTGTGGAACTAAATGGAAAGAAAACACAGAATCAAATGAAGTAAAAATCTTTAAATGAACTAAACTGTACCATAGAATGTGTATGGATAGTAACTGCAGATTCTAATAAGAAGAATAAAGCATTTGGAATATACTACTGACCACCTAGCCAGGATGGTGATAATGACTGTGAAACGCCTAGGGAGATTAGATGGCTATAAAAAATAATTTAAAAAAATCAGTAATAATGGGGGTTTTCAATTATCTCCTTCCCCATGCTGACTGGGTGCCTGTCACCTCAGGATGGGATGCAGAGATAAAATGTAATATCTTAAATGGCTGCTTCTTGGAGCAGCTAATACTGGAACACACAAAAGGCGAGGCAGTTCTAGATTTAGTCCCAAGTGGAGCATAGGATGTGGTCCAAGAGGTGCATATAGCTGGACCATTAGCTGGACTATTCCCAGACTTGGGAATAGTGGCCACAATATAATTAAATTTACTATCCTTAGTCTGTGGTGCAGGAGAGGAATGCCGTAGCAGACCAACACAGTAGCATTTAATTGCAGAAAGGGGGATTACACAACAATGAGGCAGAGAGTTAAACAGAAATGAAAAGGGACAGTACTGAAAGTGAAATCCTTGCAAACTGCAATGAAACTTTTCTAAGACACCATAATAGGGGCTCAACTTAAATGTGTACCTCACATTAAAAAAAATAGAAAGGGAACCAAAAATGACACCGTAGCTAAACAATAGAGTAAAAGAAGCAGAGAAAGGCAAAAAAGGCATCCTTTGCATAGTGGAAATTAGAATAATAGAATCCTAGAGCTGGAAGAGCTCTCAGGAGGTCATCGAGTTCAGACACCTGCCCAAAGCAGGACCAACCCCAACTAAATCAACCGAGCCAGGGCTTTGTCAAGTTGAGACTTAAAAACCTCTAGGGATGGAGATTCCGTGACCTCGCTAGGTAACCCATCCCAGTGCTTCCCCATCCTCCTAGTGAAAGAGTTTTTCCTAATATTCAACCTAGACCTCCCCCACAGTAATTTGAGACTGTTCCTTCTTGTTCTGACATCTGTCACTATTGAGAACAGCCTCTCTCCATCCTCTTTGAAACTTCCCTTGAGGTAGTTAAAGGTGCTATCAAATCCTCGCTCACTCTTCTCTTCTGTAGACTAAACAAACATAGATCCCTCAGCCTCTCCTTGTAGGTCACGTGCTCCAACCCCTGAATCATTTTGGTTGCCCTCCGGTGGAGCCTCTCCAATGCGTCCACATCCTTTCTGTAGTGGTGGACCCAGAATTGGAAGCAATACTCCAGATGTGTCCTCACCAGTGCCAAATAAAGGGGAATAATCACTTCTCTAGATCTGCTGGCAGTACTCCTCCTAATGCACCCTAATATCCCATTAGCCTTCTTGTCTACAAAAGCACCCAATTACATCC
Organism: Pelodiscus sinensis; assembly: GCF_049634645.1. Classification (NCBI taxonomy): domain Eukaryota; kingdom Metazoa; phylum Chordata; order Testudines; family Trionychidae; genus Pelodiscus; species Pelodiscus sinensis. The sequence continues at coordinate 250,471,261 of NC_134712.1, read as the reverse complement.
CAAGGAGGAATATAGAAAGGAGCACAAACTCCGGCAAGTGAATTGTAAAAATATAATTAAGGCCAAAAAGGAACTTGAAAAACAGCTAGCAAAAGACTCAAAAAGCAATAGCAATTAAAAAAAATACAAGAAGCAGCAAGGCTGCTAAACAACCAGTGAGGTCATTGGATGATCGAGATGCTAAAGAAGTTCTCAAGGAAGATGAAGTGGAGAAACTAAATTAATTCTTTCCATTGGTCTACAGAGCTGAGGATGTGAGACATTCCCAAATCTGAGCCATTCTTTTTAGGTGGCAAATCTCAGGAATTGTCCAAGATTGAGTTGTCATTAGAACAGGTTTTGGAACAAATTGATACATTAAACAGTAAGAAGTCAACAGGATCAGATGGTATGACAGAAAAGTTTTGTAGGAACAGAACAGGTGAACGTCAAGTAATCCATCCACGTCATCCATTCCCAGCTTCTGGCAAACAGAGGCTTAGGGACACTATCCCTACCTATCGTGGCGAATAACCACAGTTGGAGCTATTATCCATGAATTTGTCATTTAGAGGGCCCCCAGAGGGAATGAACAGAACAATGTATGATGCAATCTGCTGATGTCCATAACCTAAAGAATTCCTGTTTTCCCCAACTTCCTTATGTCAGCAGAAGTAGAGTATTATTTCCAGCAAGGCATCCATTACAGAATACTTTTCACTACTTCCACCAGCAGCTTGCCACACAATAGCTAGTGACTCACTCCAAAATCCTACTCTATTAGATAGGAATGTGCATAGTTGGACGTCAAAGGACATATTGACTGACGAGAGACAGCAAGGTGTGACCCAAAAGCAATTTCTTGTTCCTGTCTTTCTTTGAAATAAGAAAAAAAACCTCTAGCTGTGACACCTCCTTCTGCACAGCACTGTCTTGGATGTGTTCCCATCAACCCCCCCCCTCCCCCCTCCTGTATTTTGACAGGTCTAAGGCATGAGTGTGGATCTGGAAAGTTTCACACTCAAAAGAAATCTAATTATAAGCTACTATAAAGACAAAAATATTCTCCGGTGACAGCTCTCCAGACACGTTGTCGTCCAAAGAGCTCACTTCTGGTTTAAAAATAAGTGTGCTGCATTTTAAATGTCCTCAGAGATACACAGTCCCTCAGATTTTGTAACAACCTGTGAGAGGAATGAAAGATGGCAAGCCGAGAAATTAAATGCCTCTCGGCTTTTTAGCAGTGAGTGAATCAGTTGTCTTCTGTAGGCCAGTGGCATAAGCCATTTTCTTTCAGATGCCTAAAAAGGCTCACTTAGAACTAAAGCACCCTACTGGATTCTTCCTCTGGGGGATGTTTGCACTGGAAACAAAGATGCATTGGATTACGCCTTTGTTCCTCCCTGCACAGCACTTTGACACTGCACTACAAAATGTGGTCGCACTGCCGCATCTGCTCCTGTTATCCCATTGACATCTGATAGCGGAACACTGCCTGGTTAATCAGACTCTTTCAATACCCAACCATAACTAGATCTGCATGAGATTCAGTCATTTCAGTTCACAGGGGTAAGCGAAGGACGTTTACTGTTTGTTTCATCTAAGACCCCTCTACATTTTCTCTAGATCTGGGGATTTCAATGATTCCCCAAGCCCTGAAAGCAAAATGCAAACAAAACTTCCTCATTTTGCCTGGTTTAGGATCACAAAAAATGAGTTTGGGCTGCAAGTATGCAATCTCCAGTTATGAACACTGCACCTTCTGGACTCCTCTGACCCTCCCTGATTACCTGCTCTTGTATCTTGATCCAGCCATTGAGGTCCATGGGAGCAAGATCAGCCCCGTAGGCTATGTTGACACTGAAAGGTTTTTGCACAAAAACCAGTGGAGCATCCACACCTCAAATGCGCTTTTGTGCAAGGAAATCAAAAGTAAAACGGCAGAACAGAGGGCTTTTTCTGCCATAAATAAACCTCCTTTTACGAGGCATAACTCCCTTTTGCGCAAGAGTTCTTGCACAAAAAGCCAGGCAGGCATGCCCCAGAGGGTTTTTTTGTGCAAGAAACCCCTATGGGAAAAAGCACAGGTGCTCTGATGGCCATTCTGTGAATGGCCATCAGAGCTTTCTTGCACAAGAGTGTCCATGCAGTGTGGACGCTCTCTTGAGCAAAAGCCGGGAACATGCAAATCAAGCGCGGGATATTTAAATCCCAGGCTTGATTTGCAATTCCAGTTGCCCTCATTAGACTTCCTAGATTGATCTGGGGGCTAGTGTAGACATACCCTGAGGAATAACGTCTATTCCAAAACAGTATTTCGAAATAAGGTGTGTGTAGATGCTCCACTGCTTCTATTTCGAAATAGCCCCTCACCAGGGCCATTCTAAGTTATTCCTCCCCAGTGCCTCCTGAGGCTCTAAATCGAGATAGCACGTCTACATTAGGGAAGCCTGCCTCAGACTAATTTTGAGGCTTCCCTACAGTGTAGATGTGCTGTTTTGAAATAAACTATTCTGGAATAGTTTATTTCAAAATAGGCATGCAGTGTTGCCATACCCTTAGTGAATTGTTCCTGTGCCTCTCAAACCCATCGGTAATACTCACTTACCTGCTTCTCCCATAAAAACCTTTGTGCTTTCTTCTATGCTGCCTCATAGACATGGAACGCCCTCTGAAAAATAGTCTGTAGAACCGCTACCCTCTCCTTCGTCAACTGCCCCTCTCGTCCTGTGTCTAATGTAATGCCTCCATCAACTTGCCTAGTCCTCATGAATCCCTCGGGCCCTTTGGAAGAGCTTTATAAAAGAAAGATCCTTGAGGAGCCTGCAACATAAACAGTAGGCTTGACTGGCAAAGGGAGGGTATAATATATACCAAGAAGGGACAGATCAAAGAGATACTTGGGGTAGAGAAAGATGACTATGTGGTAATACTCTTTAGGCAAATGCATGTCTCGGTTCTTCTAGTATATGGATTTTTGACTTGTTTCTGCAAGCAGCAAAGCCATACTTGGGCAGAGACAGAATAGAGGGGAGACTGTTTAAGCCTTAACGATCTTGCTTTGTATTTCTTGTCCCATTTCTTTGGCCAATGGTTTCTTATGAAGGTTGTTCTAAGAAGAGTGATAATATAAGTGTGGTATTATTCAATGTTAGGTCTGGGACCCACCAGGCCAGCTCCTTGGTTAGAAGTAGAACCAGGCTGAGTGGGCTAGGAACCAGAGCCCATGGTCAGAGCTGGAGTCAGGAACTAGAGCCAAGGGTCAGAATCAACGTAAGGACTTAGAGGAAGGTAGGACCAGGGCCAGGGCAGGACCAGAACAATGCAAGAGCGGGGCCTGAACAAGGCAGGAGCAGGACCAGAGCTGATGCAGGACCTGAGCAAGGGAGAAACAAGAGCAGTCACAGCTGTGGGTCAAAACACTGAGTAGTCAGTGACCTGCTAAAGCAGGTAGGCCGACTAATCATAGAATCATAGAATATTAGAACTGGAAGGGACCTTGAGAGGTCATAGAATCCAGTCCCCTGCCCTCATGGCAGGACCCAGTACTGTCTAGACCATCCCTGACAGACATTTATCTAACCTACTCTTAAATATCTCCAGAGATGGAGATTTCAGAACCTCCCTGGGCAATTTATTCCAGTGTTTAACCACCCTGACAGTTAGGAACTTTTTCTTAATGTCCAACCTAAACTTCCCTTGCTGCAGTTTAAGCCCATTGCTTCTTGTTCTATCCTCAGAGGCCAAGAAGAACATTTTTTCTCCCTCTTCCTTGTGACACTCTTTTAGATACCTGAAAATATCAAGTAGTCCTTTTGCAATCTACCACAGCTCATGAATCTGCCTGGAGGTCTGGCTGGCAAGTCCTCATGCTCAACTGAAAGTGCTTAATCCTCACGTTTAAAAGAAGCCTTGAGCAATAAGGTGTGTGGTGCAAAGCACAGAAATATTGTTATAAGAGTACACGTGAAATCAGTACATTTTTCAGGAAAGGCCTTTAGCGCAGTGGTGGGCAACCCACGTCAAGTGAGCTGTATGAATCCCACTGGGGTTCCACTTGCAGCCTGAGTACCCCCTCTCTGTCCCTTCCCCCAAGCCTTTTGCACAGTGGGGCACTGGAGCGCCACGCTTACCTGCTCCTCCTGCTTCCTCCCAGCACTTTTGGAGTACCATGAATCAGCCCTCTCATGCTCCATTGCCACTACTCCCCTTCCCTCTCAGCGCTTTCAGAGGGCTGTGAATTGGCTGTTTTGTGGCTTTCAGGCTCGGGAAGGAGCAGGGACGGAGCATGTTCATGACACTCTGAGGGTACATCTACTTTACAGAGTTTTTTTCAGAAAAATGGCCAATTATGTCCACACTGCAATCACGTTCTTTTGAAAGACAATCGAAAGAACAGAGGGCTTTCCCCAACATTGATAAACCTCATTCTATGAGGAAGAATGCCTTTTCCGAAAGAGCTCTTTTGGAAAAAGCTGTGTGTGGACGGGGAAGAGGGAGTTCTTTCGAAAGAAGAGGAAAGAGGAAAAAGCACAAGTGCCTGGTGGCCATTCCACCCGTAGTAATCACAGCTTACATGTGAAAGAGCATCCGTGCAGTGTGGATGCTATCTGTTGAAAAAGCAGATTGCTTTTTCGATACACTTTCGCAGTGTGGACGCTCTCTTTCGGAAGAAACTTTTTCAGAAGATCTATTCTGGAAAAGTTTCTTCCGAAAGAAGCCTGCAGTCAAGACATAGCCTGAAAGTGCTGGGAGGAAAGGAGGTGGAGTAGGTAAGTGCAGGGCTCCCAGAATGCGAGAGGCATGGGGAGGAAAGGGCAGAGATGGGGTACATGGGATGCCCACAGGTAGAACCCCACTGGGCCATGAGTGGCCTGCAGGCTGCAGGTTGCCCACCACTGGATTTCAAACTTGTGGCCCACTGAGATGGAGGAGGGTCATTCATGCAGCCCACTCACTAGTCTTGGTTGTCCTTCACTGCTTTAGTGTGTGTATATTTTGGCAATGAACTATCATGAAATTAGACACACTTTAATCTTTGTATGATAAAATGTAGTGATCTGCTAGCTGTTTAATAATTTGTTCCAGTATCTTTCCAGTTATTGAAGTTAAGCTGACTCATCTATAATTTCCCAAGTCCTCTTTGTTCCTCCTCTCTGAAAAATATGTAACCCTGAAGCACAGGGTCCCCTGAGAAAGGGAGAGTGAATTCTGCTCTACAGTCTTAGCTAAGAGCCAGTTGGCTTTGAGCTCATGCAAAAGATGCTCATGACTTTAGCCCCTAAGGTTCCAAGGTTCATTTCCACCCACTGATGACCTGGGTTCATCGACTTTACGTTTGTTCTTTGCCCTTCCTCTTGGACTTCACTCATTCTCTATGAGTTTAGAGAGGTCATTGCTCACAGTTCTGAGATTGCTTCATCTAGCTCCTTAACTACTCTAGGATGATTTTTACTCCGCCCTGCTGAGCTGAATGCATGTAATGTATCTAAATGTTCTTTAACCTGTTCTTGCCTTATTTGGCTTGCATTCCTTTCCCCTTTGTTACTTTTAATTCTGCTGCGCATCTGCTCATCATCAGTGTTCCCTCTAATTTTTTCCATCCACATGCAAATTTTTTCCACAGGTGTGTAGAATATTTTTTTCTATTTGCACCAAGGCATATTCAAATGTGTACCATCAGTCAACACAAACAGTACGTATGGACACTCTGCCAGTCAGCGGGGCAGCACCTGTATCTCTCCCGGATAGCTGCCAAGAGCTCAACTTCCAGGCTGTGTCTAGACTACATGGCTCCATCGATGGAGCCATGTAGATTAGGGTTGTAGGCAAAGACAAATGAAGCCGTGATTTAAATGATCGCGGCTTCATTTAAATTTACATGGCTGTCGCGCTGAGCCGACAAACAGCTGATCAACTGTTTGTCGGCTCAGTGTGCTAGTCTGGACGCTCCCCTGCCGACATCAAAGCCCTTTGTCGGCCACCCCGTTATTTCTCATGGGATGAGGTTTACCGGGGCTGCTGACAAAGGGCTTTGATGTCGGCAGGGGAGCGTCCAGACTAGCACGCTGAGCGGACAAACAGCTGATCAGCTGTTTGTCGGCTCAGCGCGGCAGCCATGTAAATTTAAATGAAGCCGCGATCATTTAAATCGCGGCTTCATTTGCCTTTGCCAAAAAAACAAATCTACATGGCTCCTTCGACGGAGCCATGTAGTCTAGACATACCCCAGAGAACACTGAACACTGGTCACCATTAACCATTTTAGTGAAGACTGAAGCAAAATAAGCATTAAGCAACTCTGCCTTCTTGATGTCATCATTCATTAGTTCTTCTTCCCCTCTAAGCAGAGGACCTACATTTTCCTACAGCTCTCTCTTGCTCCTGATATACTTAAAGAAACCATTCTTATTGTCTTTTATGTCCTTTACTGGATGTAGCTTATTCTGTGAATTAGCCCTTCTGATTTTATCCCTCCATGTTGTGCTATTTCTTTTATGCTGGTAGGCTATATCTACACTGCACATTTATTTAACCCCCCCCCCCCCATTTTATTTTGAAATAACAGAGTGCGAGTCTACGCAGCAAGCCCATTGTTTTGAAATAATTTTGAAATAACAGGATTCTTACTCCGACTTATGTAACCCTCTTTTCATGAAAAGTAAGGGAATTCGAAGGAAGAGTGTTCTTCATTCGATTTCCTGCTGAGCAGGCAGTGCCAAAAGTCGACTTAAGCTATTTAGACTTCAGCTATGCAATGAACATAGCTGAAGTTGCGTATCTGAACTCAATTTTGTCTCGCAGTGTAGATGTGCCTTCAGTTACCACGTGTCCCAGTTTCCTCTCTTTGTAGAATTTCTTTTCTCTATTCCAGTCATTAAAGAGTTCCTGATAGAATTATCTTGGCCTCTTACTATTCTTCTATCTTTCCTTTGCATCGGGATCATTTTCAGTTGTGCCTTTAATATTCTGGCCTTGAGAAACTGCCAGCTCTTGAACTAGTTTATCCCTTCTATTTTTTTTAGCAGGAAACCTTACTTACTGCTTCTCTGAGTTTATTAAAGCCTACTTCTTTGAAGTCCATTTTCCTTATTCTGCTACTCTCACTCCTTCCTTCCCTTAGACTCAGGAAAGCTATCATTTCATTATTACTTTCCCCCAATTACCTTCCACCTGCAGATTTGCAACCAATTCCTCCCCGTCAGTCAAAGTCAAGTCTAAAATGACTGTTTCCTGGTGACTTCCTCCAATTTCTGGAACAAAAAGTTGTGCCCAGCACATCCCAAATTGTGTTTTGCTCTATTACTTTTCCAACAGATGTCTGGGTAGTTAGTTCCCCATTACTACCAGGTCTTGTGTTTTGGGTATTTCTGCTAGTTGTTCTAGAAATGCGTCATATATGCAAGGTGCCCACGGGCCACAGGTTGAGAACCACTGCACTAGTCCCAGGTTCCCTCAAGAATCCCTTTTCTAATTTACCCCTATGCAGTATGAAATATCCAATAAATGATCACCAGAATTTTTTATGGGCAGAATATATCTTCCCCTAGCCTCATTTTTGGAAAAGGCTGAACTGGTTTGCCTGAAATAATAATAATAATAAATAATAATAATAAATAATAATAATAATAATACTAATAATAAAGCACGAGGTGGACATTTGGCCTTGAAAATTTCAGTAGAAATGGTTAAAGTTTGGCAGAGTTGTAAACTGAAAACAGGGTCTTACAATTGGAAGTGTCACGCTACCTTAATAATAAATGGCCCTTCCAAATGTGATTATAATGAAACCACACCACTGACTATTAACACTCTCCTTTTTTTTCCCTCTCTCTTTTCAAGATATTTAATTTAAAATAGATTAGTTCCTTTAAATTGTTTGTAAATCTGGAAAGGATAGTGCGGTAATTTCTGAAGAGGAGAGAAAAATCTCTCTTATACAAACACATAAACGCCCCTTTCTGCAAACACGAAAACCATATTACAATGGTATTTATTCTGCCAAGCCTCTGTTGACAATAACTGCTCAACTGTTTGGATTAACCCCTGTGGTTTCCAGTTTGAACAACAGCCATGTCTGTCAGAATATTAATTAAAAGTCTGTTGGTTTTTTTTTTTTTTAGATTACTTCAGTCATTGAAAATGTTTTGGGTTTCAGCTGAAATAGGCTGCTAGCTGGTATTCTGTTCCAAGTTTCCAAAGGTTATCTGCAGTCAATTAAATAATAGAATGCATGCATTGACTGCATGGCTGTTGGAAAGTCAACATATTTCACAGACAGTGTTTTCTTTTACTTCAAGGATTATATCCCATTATATAAAGACAGTTTGTTACATGGCCAAAAACAAGACCAGAGACAAGAGAGCAGCAGAACAAACCCTACAGGTTTTAGTAGTCATGAGACAAAGAGAATTTAATTTTATAGAATAACAAAAAAATATTCTCCAAGAGCAAAGTTTGCCTTGACTTCAATGGAGCAGGATTTAGCCCCCTCCGTATGCAAACAACCTCTGACTCAGTGATTTTACCTCTCATTACATCAAGGAACAGAGTATGCCATCACCCAGCCACCACTGACAAGTGAAAGGGATTCCCCCTCCATCTGAAATTCACATTTGCTCAGTTTTCATAAGGTGCTGACAATAAGCCCCTTCCTGGAACAACTTCTCTGTAAGTCGGGATAAAATGAGAACAGACCTGCACACTCACTCAAAGCTTCAACCAGGCCCAGCCCTTTTCTCACACTAGGATCACTTAGCTATTAGTTAGAGACAATGGTTTAGGACCCTTCACCATATTCTACTCGCGTGGCTTGCTTTAGTGAAGTGGGACACAGGAGCTGGTGGTTAGGAATGTCCAATTGACCCACTCTATCTACCATACCCCTGTGTGTTTGCATGGACTCCCATGGCTTCCATGAGGGGGCTGTGGATTGAGAGAGAAAGGCTTGGGGAACATGATTGAAACAACGCTCTGCTATGGCCTAGAACCCGGCCTGCCGCCAGCTCTAGGGGAGATTAGAATTCTAGCGACATTATAAAGTTGGTTGAGTTTTTAGTCAATAAGTTACCCGTGCTTGCTTGGATACCCCTGATGTCAGCATATGGTAGTAGCAGTGTCAGAAAAATTAAGAATGGAAGTATAAAAGTGATTGTAACAAGGTAAGCCGTTGTTGGGTCTTCTGTGGACCTTCTGAGAGTATCTTCCCCTTTCAAACTCTTTCTCCCTCTTTGGGAACCTTGTTTCAGTCTTTCTTGATTCTCAGGTACGGGGATCTTCCAGTTAAGGGGGCCGTAAGGGGGGAATTTTCCTTTAAGTGACTCTATGTGGTCTTACTTTTGTATTGAAGTTAGAAATGACTGAACACCTCAGTTAGATTTTATCTTTGGTGCTTCCCTGTGGTCAGCTTGTGCCGGGTCTGGAGAGGCCTTGTGAGCAGTAGATCTTTTCAGGCTGTATTCCTCCTAGCAACCCTGTTGTGAGAGTCAGCTAACTCTCAGGTTATGTCTATACTGCATGGCTATTTTGGGATACTTGAGGTATCCTGAAATACCTACTCCGCATCCAAGGAACGCTCCCAATATTTCAAAATATTTTTCAAAATAATGGATGCGCTATTTTGCCATCCCTGTAAACCTCATTTTATGAGGCTTAAGGGATGGCTCGAAATAGCTCTTTATTTTGAAATTTGGCGCCGTGTAGATGCGCCAAATTTCAAAATAGCCTATTTCTAAATGAAATTGAAATAAGATACGCAATTTGCGTAGTGCAAATTGCACATCTTATTTTGTTTAGGAGGCAGTATAGACACACCTTCAGACACAGTAGTTTTCCTCCAAATTCCCACCCCTTCCAGTGGCAAGTTCTCCCTTTAAGCTTGCTTCCAAGAAGAGCCGTCTCTGTGCCTATATGTTGAACTCAGAGCAGCTTAAACAGCTATGAGTTCTATGACATCTTAGGCTATGTCTACACTGCTGGGGTTTTTTGGGGGGAGGTGGGCAGATGATATGCAAATTGCACTCTCATTTGCATATCTTCTGCCGATCCTTTCCGACGGGGCTATTTGTCGTAAAAAAAAACCCTTTTTCACAAGATCCTGTAAACCTCATTTTCTGAGGAATAAGGGATCTTGAGAAAATGGGTTTTTTTTGTGACAAATGGTCCTCTCTACACGGGGCTTTTTATTGGCAAAACCTTTTCTGTAAAAAGGATTGGCTGAAGATATGCAAATGAGAGCATGATTTGCATATCTTCTGCCAGAAAAAAACGGCAGTGTAGACAAAACCTTATGTCTAGACTACATGGCTCTGTTGCGAGAGCCATGTAGATTAGTTTACTAGACATACCCAAATGAAGCGGCGATTTAAATAATGGCTACTTCATTTAAATTAAAATGGCTGTTTGTCGGCTCAGCGCACTAGTCTGGACACTCCGTGGTCGACATCAAAGGCATTTGTCAACCACCCTGGTAAACCTCATCCCCAGGCAGAACAACACTTAGCTATTTTTCCATATTAATATTGGGGGCAACATACACAAGATCTCCCAACCCAACTTTCTGCTGAGAAATAACAAGGATCAGCCTTGCTGAGCCCTGCATGAAAACATATCATGCTACTCAAAGTGACTGATGGCCTGTGTCAAATACCAAGAGGTTACTCATCCCCGTAGGAATGTAGTAACTCCTGAGATGAGCTCTCTGTGTCATGGCACGTCAGATTTAGTGTCAGTCTGTGGGGAGTAAATTTATACAAGAACAGATTCCTGTGTCAATACTAGGAATATGCATTCTGCCTGCTCTGTCGCTCTCATGAGTGTCTGCCGCTGTGCAGAAGGCTCTTGCTCACTGAAATATGCCATTGATTTTGCAATGTGGGAGCTAAAAAGGGGTTCAGCCCTAGCAAGAGAATCATAGTATCATAGAACTGGAAGGGACCTCGAGAGGTCATCAAGTCCAGTCCCCTGCCCTCACAGCAGGATTAACCACTGTCTATATCATCTCTGATAGATGTATGTCTAACCTCCTCTTGAATATCTCCCGTGATGGAGATTTCACAATCTCTAGGCAATTTATTCCAGTGTTTAATCATTTGGACTGTAAGGAAGTTTTTCGTAATGTCCAACTTATACCCCCCTTGTTGCAATTTAAGCCCTTTGCTTCTTGTCCTATCATCAGAAAAATCAAAACCAAAGTTAATGCAGACAGTTCCTCATGCAGAGGAATCCCAAGGCATGTCAACACTGCAGGACAAAAGTCAAATTAAGATACGTGACTTCAGTGTCTCCAATCAAAGGGAAATCGTGAAAACAGCGAGTACCTTGCAAAAAAGAAAAAGCCCCACTGAAAATGCACTCACATGGCTGCCCACGGTTGGCCACACTGGCAAATAACACTTGTTGATGGTGCCAGGGAGTATTTTTCTTTTGTGGCATGTGATGCGCTGTGGACATTCAGAGGCCCAGACACTGTACTGTCTCCTGGCACAGAGCTGACAGGCTTTCTGCTAGGCCTGGCCTTCAGCTTACTTAGTTCGAGCTACTGAGGTGAACTCCTGGAGCGTCGCACCATGCCACCAGATGGCTTCCTGTCTGCAAAGACACTCAAACCAGGCCTGGTCAGAGGGGCTGCAAGACCTGTCATCACAGGAAGCCTAGGGCTGAGAGGGCCTCGCACACGGGTGGAAGCACCCTTTGTACTCCCTGCCCTGAGGTGGCCCCTGACCCCGATAGAGCTGGGAGGCTGGGGTACGAGGAGGAGGCCCTCCTCTCTCTGTAGGGAAGTTGCGGGTGGTCAACTGGTCTGGCAGATAAAAACCTCGCTACAATAAGAACCTCCTCCCAGCAAATGGGAGCCTCTGTCAGTTTGGCCGTTTTTGCAAGCAGACAGGAGGCCTGACTAGGAAGGAGCCACAGCTTATGCGGTACAAGAGCTACCTGAAGATGCAACTGCCTGATGCCCAGGTAAAGCCTCCTACTTCCAGCCAAGACCTCCCCCCCAACACACACACTTCTATACCTTATTTCTAGAGCTGCCTGCCTACACACACAGAGCACCCCGCCCTTCAACCAGAACCATGAACCTCTTAACTCACACCCCCAAGCCCTCTTGTGACACACTGGGAACTAGCTGTGTTACTTCCCGTGAAATTGATGCATACCTGTGTGTGATGTATTCCTTGCTGGGGGCGGGGGAGAGAGCAGAACAGCACCATGCAGGAAAGGCAAAGACAGTAGCAACCATCAGCTACGATCATACAGAAAACCAAAGCTCCCAAGGGGAGCTATGATTTCAGAATCTCTCGGCTTGGCTTCCACATGGCTGGTAAAGTGCCCGCTTCCCAGGGCAAAGCTCAGCTCAAAGGGGAAACTAAAACATCTGAGGGTGCTAGCCTGCAGAGAGAGTGGGAGACTGGATCATCATCTGCTGCAGGCTGACTCCGAAGTTTGTAGCGCCAGTCTGCAGAAAACGGGCTGTAACTTGATGCTCGGGAGAAAGAGCAGCCCCAAAGGTATGTTCTGAGGTGAATGCCAAGCGTAGATGAGATGGGATTCATCTAGGTGTCTTTGTTGTTTTCTATCCATTTCTCAGAGTGCTATGAACCTTCTGGCAAATAAATCACACTTTGAGTGCAAGAGGCCACATCTGTGTCCCTGCATATAATACAGGCACAGGCCCCTGCCAAAAAACGCTCTTGCCGATAACAAGTGTATTGGGCCTGCTAGGTATTACAAATGGTACCCGAGGGTATATCCTGGAGACCTAGGCTTAAGGGATTCCACCCTCCAGAGAAGGGAAGGGCTGGGTCTGTTGGTTGAGAGGCAGGCCCTCATGGGGACAGGAAAAAGGTTTCAGAAAGGGCAGCTTATGGAGGGACCATGACACTTCCCACCCAGAGTCCCCCTGCTAAGCTCCTTTCTCTTCCAGCTTCGCCTAGACAGAGCTCAAATCAGGCAGCCCAGCTTCCACCAGGCCTTCATGCAAGCATTCCAGGGACACCCCTTGGGCCTTTGCTCAATAAAAAGAGGGGAGGGATAGCTCAGTGGTTTGAGCATTGGTCTGCTAAACCCAGGGTTGTGAGTTCAATCCTCACAGAGGCCATTTAGGGATTTGGGGCAAAAATTTGTCAGGGGTGGTACTTGGTCCTGCTGAGAAGGCAGGGGACTGGACTCAATGACCTTTCAAGGTTCCTTCCAGTTCTAGGAGATAGGCAATCTCCATAATTAAAAAAAGAGTTTGTGTGTGGCTGGAAAGCCTCATCTATTTTTCGACCCGCTTACCTGAACATTCTGGTATCACTTCTTTCACGTGGCCATGGAAGTCATTTTATGTCTATGAATATAACTGTGATCCTTAAGTCTGGATGAGTGGCTAAATAGCGGTAGCACGTGCAAAAACATAGCACAGGCCTTTCAGTGAAACAGGCATGGGGTAGGAAGCAAAGGGGACTAAGATAGCTAATGAGACATCAGGAATTCCTGGTAAGATTCCTGTTACCAGTAACAAACAGCACGGGATAGTTAGAAGACATGATCTCAACTAACAATCTGTATTTACTCTGAGGCTACGTCTACATTGCAGGCATTTGGCAGAAGAGGAAATGCAAATAGAGCGCTCATTTACATATATCACACTTTCATTTGCATATCTTCTTCCAATCCTTTTTGCAGAAGAGGTTTTTGTGATAAAAAGCCCTGTGTAGACAGGGCCATTTGTCGGAAAAAACCCTTTTGCGCAAGAGCCTATAAACTTCATTTTTTCGCAAAAACTGACAAGGTAAGGCATGGATTCACGCTCTTCAGCACTCTGGCTACGTCTACACTTCAGGTGTTTTGCGGAAGAAAATATGCAAATGAGAGCGTGAGATATGCAAATGAATGCTCCATTGGCATTTCCTCCTCCGCAAAACACCCACAGTGTAGACGTAGCCAGAGTGCTGAAGAGCGTGAATCCATGCCTTACCTTGAAAGTTTCTGGGGACTATTTTCCAACCATTCAATGAAACTTTCCTTCCTTTAACATCCCCTCAGTACAAAACATAGCTCTTCAAGTGACAAACCTCTTTATTTTTTTTAAAGAAGAAATCTAAGCGAATGGAAAGAAAGCCATCAAATAATAACATCCCTCCACGGCATTCCTGTGACCCTCAAAGCCTCATAGCATGTCACCCTGAGGATTACTTAGAGTGGAAAACCTCATGCAGTTGGTGAGACTCTAATGTTATCTGCAGCAAAAGGCATTGTATCATCTATCCATCGCCTGTGGGAGACCAGGCTACAAAACAGCTTGTTGGTGTTTCTTTATCTAACAACACTGCAGCAAGATGAGATGGCTTCTCAAGCAAAGAAGATAGAATGTGTGGAAACAGGAAGCATTGTTTTCATTACCATTAGACAATCAATAATTTGGCTCAGCTTCTTCTTTGCGGTTTGAACAGGAAATGACAGCCAAAGCTGAGCTCTTTTGTTGTGAAGATCTAGGAAGATGGACTAAGGCCGAAGAAATGTTTAGCAAGATCAGCGAGTGGATCATAGCACATAGTAGGGCATGGCAAAGCTGCATGAGTGTGTGCTCTGATTAAGTGTAAGCAATGACTGGGAAATGTGGTGACATTATGGGAAACATGAAAGTGGCGGCACATAAGTTTTCTCCTGCTGCATTTGTCGTGAGGTGCTAGTTGCCAAAATATGCCTGCCAATTTGAAAATTTTTCTGGATCAAGCTGTCTCAGCAAGTTGAATGCCAGTTTACAGTGACTGGAACTGTGTCGTTTGATCTTTGGGATAAGACAAGGTATATCATAAAGAAACTGAAGTTTATAGAATAGGAAGGAGAAAATGGAATTTCCTATCACTCCCAACTTTGGAATATTTCTATAGTGGAATTAACTGAAAATTCATTTTGACCTCATTGCTGACATAGAAAACATTGACTGAATTGGATCACCATGTTAAACAAACCCTTTCCCAACAGTTCCAGATAAGATTTGAATCACAGACCCATTTTCAAAGGAAGACATCCTGCCAGCTGGCTTCTTGGCAAAGGAAAGGAAGTGTGGACTGAATTGTCACATGATGATAAACTCAAGCTTGAATTCAACAAAGCACACCCTTCTTAATGGAAATGTTGTTCTATTTTGGGGCATCTACACTGCACCCTTAGCTCGAAATAAGCTATGCAATCAGAGCTACACAAATTGCATAGTTTATTTCAAGTTAATTTCAAAATAGCTTTTTTCATCATTTCAAAATAAATCGCTATTCTGAAATGTCCCTTAATCCTCATGGAACAAATCTCACAGGGACGCCAGAATAGCGAGCCTGTTACATTTCAAAATAACGGGCTTGCTTAGAAGATGCAGAATAGCTATTTCAGGATACCAGAAGTATCCCAAAATAGTGCTGCCGTCTAGATGTACCCTTTGAGAGCTACACGGTGAGTTCATATTTTTTTCCTCTGTTTAAATTCTGTGGAATTGTAAAGAAGGTGAATTTTGGCTAATGGTCAATAATCCAGAGAAGAATTATCAGGAACTTCAAACTTAAATTGGACAAGTTAAATAACAAGACATTGGTGCAGTTCAGTAGCTTACCAAAATATACCAGGATGTCGTTTCTAACTTATTTGTGTTGGATAACCCGAGTAACAATAAAAACCATAATAATAAAGGCTGTTTTGTTGTAAGTCTTTTCAGTGTACTGTTAAAAAACTTGAGATGTATAAAAAGGTTGCTGTCACCTAACACTTTGGGTTTCCTTATGCACCTGTTTTACTACAGCATGTGGAAGTATTTAAGCTCAACCTAATAAATTCTAAAATAAGTGGGCACAAAAAAGAAAAATAGTTCACGTGATACCCCAAAGAACTATCTTTAAAGAAGGGTACTGTTGAACCAATAAACCCAGGGAACCGTTGTCTTAAATAAAGAAAAGCTCATACTCTGCAATCTTTGATAAGCCAAAATTTCCATCAAACTTAATACAGTAAAACTCCAATAGTCCAGCATCCAATAGTCCGGCACTCCTGATAGTCCGGCATCAAAATGGCAAGAGCCTAGTGAGTGAGTTTAGGCAAAAAATGAGTCACAAGGAAACAACGGCAGCAGCTGAACTGAGCAAAAAGGGTAAAAAAGGCTTAAAAAACCTAAAATGTTACAGTATACTGTATACAGTATGTACAATAAAAAGGGTTAAGAACACTTAATAAACAGTATATAATGTATACAGTATATATATAACCAGTTTATAGTATCTCCTGATAGTCCGGCATATTTGATAATCCGGCACCACCTAGGTCCCATAGGTTCCGGATTATCAGAAGTCTACTGTAAGACCTGGGGATACACAAGACCAACAGGGGTAGGTTAAAAGACTACTTCTTCATAATGACATTGGTTTTCTATTTGTGTACAATGGCATTGCATGGACTTAAAAAAAAGTTTATACCTGCTGGCTGAGCATGTCACATACAATACTTTTCATATTCCTCATTTTGGGTGTCTGATTCTGTTCTTGTTTGTATCATTGTCACAATTAGTCTCTGACCCAAAGAGCTTACAGTCTATCTTGGACAGCACAAGAGGGGTGGGCAGGTTCCACACTCTGATATGCCTAGGAATAAAAATATCCACATTTAGCAGACAAATTATCTATGCATGAATAAATCAACAGCTGAGACTATTTTAAGTACCAAAAATACACAATACTTGGTCTGACCTTGCTCCCATTGTTGTTAGTGGGAGCTTTGTCCTTGACCTGAATGAAAACAGATTAGGTTCACTGGTTTTAGAATTGTGAATTGCCAACTTTCGTGTTTTCACCATAGCAGATAATTAGTTTTGGTTTCCATCCACCTGCTAATAATAATTTGTAATGCATCAGTTCCTCCTCTTTCCTTGTATCCCTTCTGTAATTACCATGGAAAAAACCCAAATGATGGGGCTTAGAACAGGGACGCCTTGGTCCCTGGATTCCTGGTTTCTATTCACAGGTCAATAGAAATACTCCCATTACAGGCAGTCCCTGGGTTACATGGATTCGACTTACATCGGATCCCTACTTACAAACGGGGTGAGGCAACCCTGCACTAGCTGCTTCCCCCCAGCAGACCAGGGAGACGTGGAACGGCTTTTCTCAGCAGACACCTCAGCTTGAGAATAAAGGACTGAGGGAAGTGAGGTGTGGGAGAATAAAACTGAGCTCTGGAGAAATGTTTGGCTAGAGTTTCCCCTACAATGTGTACCAGTTCCGACTTACATACAAATTCAACTTAACCTACAGTCCCTATCTTGTACGTAACCCGGGGACTGCCTGTAGTTTCAGTGATCTTTAGATCAGACCCTGATGATCCAGGCAAGTTTCTTTGCTTACTCAGCAATCTAAATGAGGACATACATTTACCCGTGTCAAAGGAATGTTGTGTGGCAGAGGGAATGTCTATACTGCACTCTTAGCTCAACATAAGCTACGCAGATTGAGCGATGCAAAGTGCGTGGCTTATTTTGAGTTAATTTTGAAATAGCTTATTTCTACACAGTGCCAAATTTCGAAATAAAGCGCTATTCCAAAACATCTCTTAATCCTCATGGAACAAGGTGTACATGGACATCAGAATAGTGAGCCCATTATCATTTGAAATAACGGACTTGCTTAAAAGACATGGAATAGCTATTTCGGGATACCATGCACGGTCTTGACGTTCCCTTAATGATGTAGGCTGGGATGGTCGGAAAAGGCTAAATGGAGGTAAGTGCCCAACTTGCTCTGGAAGGCAATGGACTCTGAATACAGGAAGTCCCCGGGTTACGTACAAGATAGGGACTGTAGGTTTGTTCTTAAGTTGAATTTGTATGTAAGTCGGAACTGGTACATATTGTAGGGGAAACTCTAGCCAAACATTTCTCCAGAGCTCAGTTTTATTCTCCCACACCTCACTTCCCTCAGTCCTTTATTCTCAAGCTGAGGTGTCTGATGAGAAAAGCCGCTCTGCATCTCCCTGGTCTGCTGGGGGTGGGAGGGCGCTAGCTTCGCGTCTCCCTGGTCTGCTGGGGGGAAGCAGCTAGTGCAGGGTTGCCTCACCCCATTTGTAAGTAGGGATCCGATGTAAGTCGGATCCATGTAACCCGGGGACTGCCTGTACTTAATACTCTTAAGGCATTTGCAGATCCCAATCCCAAGTTTTCTAAAGCAGTGGTGAGCAGCCTGAGGCCTGTGGGCCTCTTATGGCCCATGGAGGGTCTATGTGTGGCTCATGAGGTATTTTGTTTACCGTTGCCTGTGCACAGGGTTTCCAGATTCCATTGGTTTTTGTCCACATGGTTTTTTTCCCTACCAGTATTACTAAAGTGACACACACATAAAGCAAGGCCACGTGAGGTGAGGTGTGTGCAGACTGCACACAACAATGCGAGCCGCGCGCTCCCTCTGCAGCAAACAAAATGCTGCTATGGTTCAACAGGCACACCCCTTAAATTCTAGGTATGCAAGCACAGTTAGCAAAATGTCCCTATCCCGGGAAATCTTGGTTACAACAATTTTGTGGCCCACTGAAATGAAGGGGAGCCACTCATGCAACTCACTCACTAGCCTAGGTTGCCCCTCACTGTTCAAAAGCATTTTGAGACCCTTGAGTGTAATGTTAAGTGTGCAAAGTATTGTAATTATCTGAGGAAGCAGGCGGGGAGACAAGATTCAAAGCTCATTAGTTCACCCGGAAACCACATACTGTAACTAATCTTTTGATATCAGCTGTGTTTGCTGCTCAGTCCTGGAAAATCTTTCCATCCTGAAGAGTGTGTTTACTGTCCACCCGCTGCCTTTGTCACCGTGTATCCATTTCTGATTGTAGCGATAACACACAAAGTTAATATTTTACTTCTCTTGTTGGTCTTATTTATCTTTTAATATTTCTTATGGTTGCTGGGCTTCATCTCCTTTAGGAGGCGTGGGCCACATTTTGAACACTTTGAAATCTAACTCTTTTCTAGTGGCTAGTTTTTATTCTACATTTGGAAGCACAAGTCCTGAAAAATCTTGCAAGACACTCTGGTGATCATAATAGGTGAGATAAGGTCACACAAGTTGCTTGTGATGGTAAACAACTAGAAAATAATTAACCTGTAGTAGATTCAAACTAAATTCATATTAGTTGAGATCAGACACTATAAACTGATATAGGAACCCAATATTTAATAATTATTCCTGGTCTCTGACTCCCTAGGCTGGAATAAGAAACATAAACTCTGAAAATTGTGAGAGAAATCTGTGTCTTGTTTAACTTTTATCAATTTTACCCTCTGACCAGGGAGCAAACATTTATGGGCTGCAAAGATACTCAGATGCAGATATTCCTAGCCAGAAAGAGGGAGGTTCTGAATAGGACAAAGAAGTGCAGTGCAGGTAGCAAAGAAACATGGATTGTCCTCAAAGCTAATGTAAGATTCCAATGGAGAAGTCACACTGATGTCTCACACCAAGGGAGAAAGAATAAATCTCAGAAATACACCTTCAGAAAATGCATTATTACGCTCCCAACTGATAATTGCACACCAAATTTTGAAGAAAACAGAACCTGGCCTGACCCAGGAATAGCCCAGAGGACAAATCTCTATTATCCAGAATGAAAAGCAGGTAGTGGTAGTTCCTCCCGTAATAATCTGCCAGCTAATTAGGCAAGGAGCCAGTTACACATCCAAACATTGCTAGAGGCAACAGCAAAAACTACTGAAGCATGGTCTCTCTCAGTCTCCTTGCTTGCCAACCTATGCACATTGGGGAAATAATTATGTATGATGTCCCGGAGTAGGGCAAGGATAGAGAGGGAAGAGGTTTACCAGCAATTCATATTTTAAATGTTTTGATGGAAGTGCTGCCTTGTACCTAGAGAAGAGACAAGCTGAAGAGTTTGGCTCCATATCTTTACTCCCTTCATAGTTTGGATGCATTTGCATTCAGGTGAGGGGGAGTATCCTTTGGGTCCATTTGTAATTTTGATAGTGTCAATAAAAAAAAGGCCATGGGAAGATAAATACCATAGACTGAAAAGAGAATAAATTCTACTTTCCTCCATAATCCTTAGAAAATGAAGCATAGCATTTTAAATATTTGATCACTACTTGGACAGTGACCTCCAAGTGAAAATTCAGGCTGCTCCATCGCTCATGCATTATTATAAGGTATTTCATTATTATGCAATTAGTTTGAAAGTGAGGCAGAACTCTGCAGAGGTGATGGCACCAGCTTAGGCATTGAGAAAGCTAGGATCATGGCCCAACTCTGCCCCAGACTTCCTGTGCGATGTTAGGGGTATCACTTAGGGTTGGTCTACATCAGTGGTCTCCAATCTTTTTAAGCACAAGATCACTTTTTGAATTTAAGTGCAATCCAAGATCTAACACACACCCAAATACCCCTGTCCTGCCTCCTTCATACCCCTTCTACGAGGCCCTACCCCGCTCCCTTCCTCTCTCCCTCCCTCCCTCCCACTCCTATTCTCCCTCTCTATCACCAGGTGGGGCAGAGGGTTGGGGCACAGACTCTGGTCTTGGGGTAAGTGATATGGTGTGTGAGAGGGGCTCTGAACTGAGCCTGGGGCAGGGTCTTGGGGTGCAGGAGGGGGTTCATGACTGGGGCAGGGGATCAGCACTGGCTCCAGCTGGATATTGCTTACCTTAAGTGGCTGCTGGGTGGCGGTGCAGTGGGGCTAAGGCAGGATCACCTCTGCCCTGGCCCTGTCCCACTCCCAAAAGCATCCAGCAAACTCCCTCCATCCCGAGCCCTGTTGTGCCCCCTCTCTGCTCTGTGGAGATAGAATATAGGAGGAGAGGGGGGCACCCTGACATAAGGACCCCTCCTCACCCTTCCCTGCTCTGTACCGCAAGCAGGAGGCTCCTGGGGGGAGGCAGCTCCAAGCCAAAGGGCAGGAGCTGCACAGCAGTGTGGGAAAGGGCAGCTGAAGTGCTGCGCTTGGTAGCCTCTTGGCCAAACCAGTCAGGATCACCTGCCAGAGGCTCCGAGATCTACCAGTAGATCCCGATCCAAAAATTAGTGTGTGCTTAGAACCTACAGGCAGCCAGATCCTCCTTCCCCACCAGCACCTCCCACCTGTTGCAATCAGCTGATCCACGATATGCAGGAGGTGCTGGGAGGGAAGGGAAGGAATGGGGATGGGTCATGCACAGGAGAGCGATGGAAAGAGGAGAGGAAGAGGCAGGTTGGGAGTGGGGGCTTGGGAGAAGGGGGGAAGTGCAGGTGAGTCGTGGGGTACAGCGGGGGTTGAGCATTCTCAGGCAAATTAAAAAAACAGCACCTATGACCTCACTAAAGGGGTATGACATCTAAAGTGAAAGATTGACATTTTTCATGTGTTAAAAGTACTTTCCTTGCCAGCTCTTCTTATGAGTCTTGTTAGTACAGGCTGTTGTGTTTTGATCCTTTATCAAAACCTAATGATACTACGAAGCTAATATAAAAATTAGTGATTCTGGGTAAGTTTTGCATGAATTTGTACTTTCATTGAAACCTAACATCCAGCAGATGTAAAAATACATGAATTTGAACTAAAGAGTCCAATGACATCAAACAGTGCTGCATTACACAGGTTTTAAACTCCTTTCTAAAATTAACCTGGCACTGCAGTGCTGAAGCATCAGCTTGTATTCTGATGTTAGTGACACCAGCGTAGAACAAGAGCAACTGTGCAGTCCATCTTAAAGTTCCCCTGCAGTAAATGAAATTAGCATCTTGCTCAGGAAGAACAAGATGATGAATCACTAAAAGATGCATGTTGGAAACCCTTCCTTGAATCTTTATCTAAGATTATTTTTTATTTGTTGAAATATTTGTACCTTTCAGACTACCCATTGGGTCCATTATTATCCAATAAATCCCATTCTTCTAGTAATGTAATCCTGACAGAATAATTGGAATAACCAAAATGCAAATAGAAACATGTATAGTCAGGAACATATGTAATTTTTTAGGAGAGATTGCTTTATCCTGAGATATTAGATGCTCTACCATTCTATTATCCACTTTTTATTAATCTCCAATAGCCAATGACTACAATACTACATTACCTTGTCATAAAAAACATGCAGAAGAAAACTGTACTTTCAGAACAGCAGAATCTTTTTTGTCAGTTATTTAGGCACCTTTGGTCATATTCATAATGTATTTTGCATGGCAGTCTGCATAACATAAAATACAAATTGATCTTTCTTCAGAAATTTTGCAGGCTACATTTGGCAAGTTTAATGCAAAGCAGTTTCTCTAGGGGCACATCTACATTGCACCCATTGGTCGAAATAAGATATGTAATCTGAGCTACGCACATTGCGTATCTTATTTCAATCTAATTTCGAAATAAAGCGCCATTCCAAAATGTCCCTTAACCCTCGTGCAATGAGAATTACAGGGATGCCAGAATAGTGTGTCCATTATTTCGAAATATATTTTGAAAGACGTGGAATAGGTATTTTGGGATACTTCCAGTATCCCAAAATAGTGCCGCTGTCTAGACATAGCCTAGGATGTGCATAAATCCAGGTTAGTCTCTATCTCACATATCTCTTGAACTAGTTTAAAAAGAGGGGGCTTGGAGAAAATATTGTTGCTAGCATATAAATAAGACTCTGGGGGATCCAGAGAAGTTCATTATTTTATTTCCGAGATTTTTCTCTCTCAAACGTATCGGCTGTGGTCATCTAGCTGAAGGAGGCTGGGGCATAAACCACACACCTACTAGGTGTGATTCACTGTCCCATAGAGTGGCATTTAGACCGGAGAATGAATGCGCTCTATAGCCTTAGCTCAGTGCCAGCTGGTGTTATAGCTCAAACTATAGACAGGTTCCTGCCCTAATCTCCAGAGGTCCCCTGTTTGGTTCCGCCCCTCAGCCATTACAGGTGTAGAGAAGAGAGCTGTTTTCCACATTTGTACTCAGGATCCCTGTGGTAATTCTGCTCACTGGCTTATATTTTAAAACCAAAATAGGTTCATTCTGCACCTCTGAAATTACAGGAATGCAGCAATGCCCACTTACTCCATGGGAGTCCTGAGCTGACTCTATGACAGCCCCATGGCATGCCAAACCTGGTCAATTCTCTGCAGCCCAGGAGTTGTCCTTTGTTTGATTTCTAGAGGGCCAGATCAATGATGAAGTATAACTTAGGGCCTGATTTGGCTCCATTTCACTTACATGAGTGGTAATTATCATCTGTGGTGAATACAACTGATTTTGCAATTTGCCAAACACAAGGAAAGGAGGAGAATTCAGGAATCTGTCTTTAGTAACTGGTTTGGGTTTTGTTAAAGAGACTAATTTGACTCTAGTGGCTGCTAGTTGCTCAGGTAATACACATTCAATCAATCAATCAATCAATATTTTAAGTTTTAAATCCGATAGTAAAATGTCTCCCCACTGTCCTGTCAGAAGCATTGAATCCAGCTCCACAAATGGCATCTGTAGCGACTGCTTCTGATCAATAGCCTCAGTGTTAAAGTCCTACAGGCCCCCAACAGCCATATCCCTGACTCCTGATAGGATGGCCAGGCAACACTTCCCCTGGGTTCCTGGAGTGTACAAAGGCCTCAACAGGAAGAGGAAGTTGTCTGAGCAACAGGCCATTGCATGCACAGACTTCCCAGCTTTGCCAGCTTGCCTGACCTCACCTTCCCAGCATGCTGCCCCAGCCCTTTCAGTTGGTTCCTTCTGCTGTCAAGCCGTCTGAGGACTCCAATCATTGCCCTTGGCTGCTTCCGACACAGATTGACCTGCCAGCTACCTGACCATTTGGGTACATTGACTATGCTCCAGACTGCCCCTAAGCCTGCCTCACCTGCCGATCATTGCATCCATATAGTAAACAAATACGTTCCCTGCATTAAGAAACTAAAGCCCAGCTCCTGGAAAGATGATAAACTTTACTATCATTAGGATTCCTAGTGAAATCAAGGTGGCTTTTGAAATTTCAGACCCTAGAATCTTCTCCCTTTAACATTTCTTGTATGATACACACAGAAAGTAGAAAGTTATTTACAACATATGATTGTTAAGTTGATGGTGTTCATTTAGCAGTTTTGAAATTAATTGTAAAAAACATTTAAAGCTACATAGTACATTTAAGTACTTTGCACAAAAGCCATAGACTGTAAGATGATTCCCATAAATAGGACTAGTCTGTAAATGGAATTAGTATTTAATTATTAAAAATTGTTATCAATTATTCAACATGATTAAATCTCCATATCTGAAAAGCTCAAGCTAACTTTCATAGGAAAGTAAGAAATAATGCATCCTATTAAAATGACTGCCTGTATCATCTAATGAACAGTATTTGATGAACAAGTTGTTAAAGCACATTTAAACCACAAATCATCATCATGACAACAGTGCATGAAAATGAATTTGTATTACAGAAATTCAAGGTGGTTTTTTTTAGAAAAACAACAACAACAACAACACTGAGCCAGAAGAAATGTCTTGTAAACAGAGTGCAATTTACAAAATGTTGCTTGGTTGATTGAAAGATTTGCTGCAGAATTTATTTACTGAATAAAATGTTGGGAAAATAATTTTGCTCATATGAAATGCCTGTATTATGTGTAGGCACCATCTGGCAAGATTTCACTAAGACCCAAGTTCACCCAAATACGAGAGGTGCGGAAAGCATAGCCAGACAAAATCCATTTCCTAACCTTCCCCCAAAATAGTGCTACTGGCCATGTAGACGAGTTGACTCACTCCTGATGCACACCTTGGGCATGTCTTATGAGAAGATCGATCCTTCGGAGGTTGATCTTCTAGTGTACGATTTTATGGGTCTAATGTAGACCCCTAAACTGAATGCTGAGGCAGCCTCTGCCAGCATCTGGTACTCCTCTTTCTGTGAGGAGTAAGGGAAGCCATCAGCCTCCTGTTGTGTGGATGGCATTTTAAGATACATCGGCTCCAGCCACGCAATTAACGTAGCTGGAGTTGCATATCTTAGGTCGACCTTCCGCTCCAGTGTAGACGAGACCCTTGAGCCTTGGCATAACAAAGCAAGCTCACCTCATCTAGCACCTGCTGTCAATAGCAGCCCCAGCCCTCATCTTGTGACTGAGCCCTCTGGCCAAGGAATGGAGAGCCCCACTCCTTCTAGGGTACGAATCATAGAACACTAAAACGGGAAGGGATCTCGAGAGGTCATCGAGTCCAGTCCCCTGCCCTCATGGCAGGACCCAGTACAATCTAGACCATCCCTGACAGGTGTCTGTCTATCCTGCTCTTAAATATCTCCAGAGATGGAGATTCCACAACCTTCCTAGGCAACTTATTACACTGTTTAACCACCCTGACAATTAGGAAGTTTTTCCTGATGTCCAACCTAAACCTCCCTGGCTGCAGTTTAAGCCCATCGCTTCTTGTCCTGTCCTCAGAGGCTGGGAAGAGTCCAAAAAAGTCAAGTTAGCTTTTCTTTCCCAGCCAGGCTCATTCCTCTGCATATTCCTCACCCCTTCCTAGGCTCTGCAAGGTTATCCTCTTGCTCTTGTGCAGAGCACACCTCCTAGCTTTTCTCTTTGAAGGCCCAGTTCATACTCAATAATCCCTCCCAGTTCTCCTTGTGTCAGGGCAGTTCCATACGTGTGTTCCAAGTAGCTCTTAGAGCAAGTGCTCTTCTCTGTTTTGGGTAGTGGGGGCCACATTGGCAAAGCGCCTTCAATGTGAGAGAGCCACATCAACTACTAAATTAACACATTGGTAACTATTCCTTAAACTACATCTATGCTGTGGCTTTTGCCACAAGAGCCTATGCAAATGAGGCGCGGATTAGCCTATTGTCATGCTTCATTTGTATCATTTATTCAAGCTGTTTTTGCGCAAAAACAAGCAGTGTGGACGGGAGGGTTTTTTGCGCAAAACCCCTGTTTTGCACCCCCCCCCCATCCACACTGCTTTTCTTTGCGCAAAAATGGCATGAATAAATTATGCAAATGAAATGTGGCGATATGCTAATCTGCACTTCATTTGCATAAATTCTTGCCGCAAACGCCGCAGTGTAGAAGAAGCCTTAATGATGTAACGTTACAAAGCCACTTTGTTCCACTGGCGGCATACAGCTCCAAGGGAAGGGGCCCCTCCCATAGTCAGCAGGCCTCCTATAGTTGGCAGGCACGGGAGAGAAGAGAAAGCACTGCCTTTCCTGGGTCTTAGTGCCCACCCTTTTGCCTCGTCCTATCCCTGTTCTGATCCTTCTTGCAGGTTCCCACAGCTGGCTGCTGCCCAGTGAATCTTCACTTAAAAGTGAAAAACCCTTCCAACTTTCCAGACCTATTTGCTGAGCATTTATTTTGTTAAGGAAACAGTCAAGTGGCAATGAAGCCATTTAACAGGCATTTGCCAACCCTCACATGTCAGCTGCTGAATGTGCTAATAAACAGTTGTGCATTACTGTAATATGCACTCTGAACATGTTATTCTCCAGGGCCTTAGTTTAACAGTTAGTTTTAAAATATTTCATTAGTGTCACGTTGAAGATTATAAAAAACACATCTCTAAAAAAATCATTGCACAGATATGTAATGCACAATCTAAGTATTCATTTTTAGCCTTAAATGTTTGGATCTTCAGACATATAGTTTTTTAAATCCTTCAAAAGACCACCCTTATCTAAAATACACATTTTACTTGTAATTACTATAGTACAAAAGCTTGCCTCCAAAGTATTTTCTTGCTTCCTTCACCCTTATTCCTCAATCCCCATTTAAGAGAACCTGTAAAAGGATACCACCCCCTTTCTTCCAGAGAGTTTCCATTTATTTACTTCTGACTGTTTGATTAACTAGTTTTAAATGAACCCTTCAACAAAATCAGTACCTTAATAAGTAGATCTATCAATTAACATGCATTAACGCCTGCAATTAACCCTGGGCACAATTAGTGCATTAATTTTTTTAATGTGCATTAATCTCAGGCATTTCCCTGGCACTGCCCCTTTGAAATGCCACCACGATGCTGCTCCTTTTAAATGCCGCCACAGCATTTCAAAGGGGCAGCGGGGGCAGAGCCCAGGATCAGCTGTGCAGGTGCTGCCCCTTTGAAACACTACTGCAGTGTTTCAAAGGGACAGTGCCAAGAGGAGCCCGGGATCAGTTGTGCGGGGCTGCCCCTTTGAAACGCTGCCATAGTGTTTCAAAGGGGCAACAATGTGGAGCCCGGGGTCAGTTGGAGACCCCACCTGATCCCGAGCTCTGCTGTGTGCTGCCCCTTTGAAATACCACAGCAGCATTTCAAAGGGGCAGCCCCGCACAGAGCCTGGGGTCAGCTGCACTCTTATTATTGTTTAACAGTGCAATTAATTGTGATTAATTTTTTTAACCGTGCAATTATTTTTTTAATAGCTTGACAGTCCTATTAATAAGATATAAAGTCCTTTGCTCAGCCTAAAATACTTGGAAACATATTTTTCAAAGTTGGTGAAATTTCATACACATGTCTATTGTTATAGAGATTACACAAAGTAAATTAGTGTTCCCTTTTTCAAAAAGCAATGAACATTGTTATGAACACATTAAACCTCTGCGACTGATTATTTGAAAAACCTTTGTTTCAGTGAGTTAAATATGTAGCAATCGGGAATGATTACTTCATGAAGGCAGAAGAGTACATTTAAAATAGAAAATGAGCTTAGAAATACTAATTAAGAAAATGTAAAACAGAGAAGAGCTGCATCATGTATTCATGTTGTGTTCAGGAGAATAGCTGACTTGCCCTTACTGCAATATTTTTTAATATAAATTTCTGAAAAATTTCAGGGTATATCACAAAGTCTGGCCGAGATTTCCGGTGTGACCTTGGGTTGGTCTACCCAATGCTTATTGAAACCAGTCATCTTCCACCGTGGTGCTAGAACTAGGAGTGCTGGGGGAAGTTGCTGCACCCCCTACCTTGAGCAGTAATAACAAACATCAAGTCCATGGTTTCCATGATGTCCATCATCAACACTTTGGGCTACAAAAATGTTTCTAGCACCCTCTGATTTCCCATTGACTACAGTGCACTGGATCAGGCCCTAAATCTTACTGTGCCTCTTTGCTCCATCTAAAAAAATGGGCATCATAATACCACTTTTCTCCCACCCTTTGTCTGCCTTGTTTATTTAAGCCACAATCCTTTATTTATGCATGTGCTCTACTTTACATACCTCAAGGCCACGTCTACACTAGGAGAGCTTTATTGGCATGGGAACACCAGTGTACTACACCGTAAAGCACTCCCAGCATGGAAGCAAATTCATTAGCAAAACGGCACTTTGATTCCAATTTAACTAATTAACCCCTCTCCCCTGTGAGCAAAAAAAGCGATATCGGTAAAAGTGCAGCTTTGCGGAGTGTGATACAGCAGGGCCAGAGAGCAGCAGGAGAATGGGAGATGGGGGGATAGTCAAATCCTAGGCTACTTAAGACGTGGTTCCCTGCAGACTAGGGAAGGTTACTACAGGTTAATTGAAGCACCTGTAGCCGACATAGGTCCTGTCAAGAACATCACAACCCTGCTTCAGACAGACGGGGTGGAGTGAGGAAGGAGAGAGGACTGGAGCTGGGAGATGTGTTGCTGAGGTTTGAAAGACCTAAGAATTGGGGGAAGGGAGATCCTGCCCCAGCAGAATAGGGAGATTGCTTCCCCCAGCACCAAGGACTGAGGGTAACTCTACCTGAGGGGGAAGAAGTTAAATACCCATCGGGGTGAGAGGAGCTGGAGCTCAGACCCAGATCCCTTCCCCACTCCTCTCTCTCTTCCACCAGGGTACGAGCAGAATACACTGCACCCAGGAATGGGGGTAAGAAGTGAAACCCTGATCCACCTCATCAAAGGGAAGTGCAAGACCCAATAGAGTAATGCCAGCCATTTGCCACATGTTATATCCTTGCCTGCTGTAGGGATTTCTAGTGGCCCAGGTATGTCCTACTTTATACTCCTCACCAACATAGCTATGCCTGTGGAAGTCCCCACTGTATATCTCAGCTTCAGAAAGTTTTACAGATGTAAATAGTCCCATTGGGTTCATAGAATCCTAGGGTTGGGGGAGACCTCTGGGGGTCATTGAGTCCAGCCTCCTGCCCAAGGCAGGACCAACCTCAACTAAATGATCCCAGCCCGGGCTTTGCCTAGACAGGGCTTAAAAACTTCTAGGAATGGAGATTCCACCAGCTCCCTAGATAACACGTTCCAGTGCTTCACCTCCCTCCTAGTGAAATAGTTTTTCCTAATATCCAACCTAGACCTCCCTGCATTGCTCACAAGTGTAACACTAAGCATGTGAATAATTGTTTATAGCCTCTCCCTGAGTTACGAACAAGTTACGGACCAAACACTTGGCCGTAACTCGATCCATTTGTAACTCGGACCCCATTGAGTTACACACGAATGTGCTGTTCATAAGCATGGGTTGCATTCGTAACTCAGGGACCGCCTTTACGACTGCTCCATGGGAGCTTTGGTCGTAAGTGCAAATGGTCATAACTCAACTGTTTGCAACTCGGGGAGTAGCTGTACTTGGCTTAGGGATGGTAAATATCAGTTAATTGAATGGTCAAGTAACCTCATAAATTCTTATCGGTTAATCGAGAACGGTATTCTCTAGTCCCTGGGGGTGGGGCCAGCAGCTAGTGTGCTCCGGCCTCACTCCTGTGGAGGATCCTACCACTCCATGCTGCTGCCTCTGTATCAGCTTCCTGGCATCCTGTGCTGCTGCCTAGTGCCACATCTAGGGGGGTCTGCCTGCCCAGCTCCTAATACAGTTTAAATGCAGAGCCGCAGTGAGGGTAGGTCCCAGACCCGTTGCAAGCCACGACTGAGCTGAGCAGCTGACCAGCCTGCTAAAAAAAGGGACTGGCAAGGGGGAGAGAAATGTATGTAGTCTGTAGCTTTAAGTTTATAAGCTTTTGCTTGTCAGTTAATCAACTACACTATTACATCCCTAACTTTAATTGTGAGCTCATAATGGAAGAAACTACGTGTGTTTGCACAGTTTGTAGCACAATAAAGCCCTGATCTCAGATGGGTCTGCTAGGTGCTACTGTACGACATATAGGGTATGTCTAGACTACAGGCTTTTGTCGACAGATACTGTCAACAAAGCTTCTGTCGACAAAGAACGTCTAGACTACATCCAGTTCTATAGACAAAGCAAGCCGCTTTGTCGACATGAGAGTGTAGACGCAAAGGACAGTGTAGATGCAATAACGCCTTCTGTTGACAGAACTCTGTCGACAAAAGGCATTATTCCTCGTAGAATGAGGTTTACCGCCATTGACAAAACTGTTGAGTTCTGTCGATGTTATATCGACAGAACTCGGTGGTAGTATAGACGCAGGTGTAGTTTAGTCAACAAAGTCCACTTTTGTGACAAAACCCTGTAGTCTAGACACACCCCGTCTGTGTCTAGACTGGCCATTTTTTTAGCAAAATCAGCTGCTTTTGCGGAAAAACTTGCCAGCTGTCTACATTAGCCGCTTGAATTTCTGCAAAAACACTGACGATCTCATATAAGATTGTCAGTGTTCTTGCGGAAATACTATGCTGCTCCCGTTCAGGCAAAAGCCCTCTTGCGCAAATCATTTGCGCAAGAGGGCCAGTGTAGACAGCACAGTACTGTTTTGTGCAAAAAAGCCCCGGTGGCTAAAATGGCGATCGAGGCTTTTTTGCGCAAAAGTGTGTCTAGATTGACACGGACGCTTTTCCGCAAAAAGTGCTCTTGCGGAAAAGCGTCCATGCCAATCTAGATGCTCTTTTCCGAAAATGCTTTTAATGGAAAATTTTTCCGTTAAAAGCATTTCCGGAAAATCATGCCAGTCTAGATGTAGCCCCCTAGTAATACGAGTCTGAAAAACCACTTTGAACATGCAAAGCATATTTTACAAAGGCTTAGTTAATTTTTGTGCTGGATAGAATTTCATTCTCCAGGGCTGTTTTTATACCACTATCCAACACATACTCCGCAGGCTGAAGCAGTGCAACCTTGCCCCAATCTGCCCCTCCGATGCGTCTCAGCCTTGCTAAATCCCCCCGGAAGCAAGAGGGAGGAGAGATCAGGGCTCTCCTTATTCATCAAGCTTTCTTTTTGGTCATTGCAACTAGACCACTGTATGCAGGATGTGAATCCAGCTCGTTTTAAAATACTAAACCATGAATTCTGCAGATTTTTATCCAATCGTTTGGAGTGGGGGAAGATTATCCCTCTGAAATCCCATTACCTCTCCCTTGAGCAACTGAGATCAAAAGGCTCGGTATTCCAGTACTGATCAAGGTCCTTCAATAATAAAATCAGCCATGCAAGGAAGTGTGGTGCTATTGCATCCATGGGCAGCTTGGAGAAAACCTTTTCTTTCAGCAGACCCCAATGTCTTCGGAAGATTAATGCATTTAATCCCCAGGATACATGTTGGGCAGTTGCTGACAACTCATTTGGCTCCAGGCAACTCTGGATTATATAAAAGTAACTTGAAAAAGCTTTTATAATATGGATCGAATCCTGCTTTCAGGCCACAGCTATTGTCTTTGAATTTTAATTTCCCTCGAGTGCTAAATGCTGAAAAGTCGTGGCATGCTGTCCTCATGGCATCTAGTAGTGCATGCTGTCAGAAGCAAGTTTTGATCGCTGGTCCTTTATACATTGTATTACTGAAGCTATCACTGATTTAAAAAACTGATTGGACAAGTATCATGCTCCCTGCCTGGGCTATCAGTGAGATTTGAACTGAAGACCTTCCTCATGAGGGCCCCTACTCAGCAAAACATTTAAATCCAAAGATGTCAATAGACCTGAATATTTGGTAAAGCGCTGTGAGGAACAGGCATGGAATTCAGGATGTCCTTAAAGATAAACATGCCTGTAAAAGCCTTGCTCAACTGGGGTTTAAGAGCATGAAGTTCTCATTGAAGATTACCTCCCTGAGCTGACAGCTGTAGCAAATGCTTATCCTCTTAGGTGGGAAGATCTCCTGGAGTCCCTTTACACAAAGACTGAAGGATCAAGCCCTTGCAGCATGAACACTTTGATTGATCTGAGATGGCAAGTCCTCCACCAAAGTGATTACACAGAATAAAGATGAATTTTTGTCCCATCGCTCAAACAGAACCTGACTCAGGCCTTTCTCTGGAGCGGACTAAACCTTTAGATTTTTCATTTATTTTCACTTTCCTCAACACTTACCAGTGGCACAGTGTAATTCCCCAGGGGTGTGTCTAGACTACAGGGTTTTGTCGACAAAAGTGGACATAACGTCAACAGAACTTGGCAGTTTTGTTGATGGCGGTAAACCTCATTCTATGAGGAATAGTGCCTTTTGTTGACAGAGTTCTAGTGACAGAAGGCGTTATTGCATCTACACTGTCCTTTGCGTCTACATTCTCATGTTGACAAAGCAACTTGCTTTGTCGGCAGAACTGGATGTAGTCTAGACGCTCTTTGTCGACAGAAGCTTTGTCAACAGTATCTGTCAACAAAGCCTCTGTTGACAAAAGCTTGTAGTCTAGACGTACCCTAGGAGACTTGGGCAGATGCCCCTAATCTTCAGCAAGTCACCAGAGAATCTAACGACCAGAAACACTCAGCACCTTAGTTTTCAGTCTTATTCATCTTCAGCAGCACCATGCACCCTGTCGCAAGACAGAGGAATTGATTCCGGCCTTGTCCTCACTGCACAGATAACTCCAGGGTTACCACAAACCTGAATCCCGTCCACACATGAGCCTGGTGGTGGTGCTAGTTGGCCTGTCTGGAGGTATTACTGAAAGCTGAACTGATGCTGATGCATAAACTACCACAGACAGTGTGGCTGGAACTAAAGTCCACTCCAGTGTTGATAGCCCTCCAAACTGTCTTTTCCCAAAATTTCCTCATGGGTGCTTGTTGTATCTACTTACCAGTTCCCTGATTCTGGAGAAGAAATTATCTCAGGCCAATATAAGTAGCCCATTACGACATTTGAAACTTGCGTTAGGAGTCTACAGAATGTAGCATGCTATCAGACTTATTCAGGCCACCTGGTATGTGGGACAGCCACGTGACTCGTGTGCAGTTGGCTGATGACAACTAACACCAAAGCTTGGGTAGATGTGTGGTGTGCAGCCAGCAAAACCTAAGATTTCATATCTAGGGCCAGAAATCACAAGTGTTATGACGCTATTTCCCTGAAGCTCGCTGAGGAAGGGATCCACTCGACTGGTCTATATTGGGCCTATAAAGCAGTGCAGTCATCACCCCAATCTTGCCTAAAGTATTCTCCCTTATCCTTGTGTTGTCCAGAGGACAGCATGTCCCAATAATATCACCTTCTTGAAAACACTTCCAAAGACTTTCAGCCACTTCTTGTATCTGCCTCTCCCACCCATGTAGCCAGAATGGATGCATATTTTCCCCAATACTTCAAAACCTCTACCAAACAACAGCCTCACCCTAGTGCAATATGAAGAAGTAAGAGGAGTGTCTCCAAAAGGCTTAATGTCTCAAAAAGTTCAGTGTCAGTGTGGACACAGTAATACCAGTATGACTCCAGTTACCCTTTCAGAGTGGACGTTCTCATTCAGTCTACAGTAGCTCTAGTGGAGACACCTGAGTTAACTTTGCAGTGGAGAAGGAATGCCACCAATGAATCCCCAAAGACCTCTTCTTGCAGCACCTTGGTTTTCCCTTAATGGTTGTCGGTCCACATATTAATCAAGCGTACTCATGGTTCACTGGCAAGGCAGGCGCAAATGAATTTGTTCTCCAATTTTTATTTTATTCTGGCATAGAGATAGAGAAAGCCTGTTTATTAGAGCTAAGCAACCTTTCAGAAGCCTTCCGTCGTGAAGTGCAATGTACTCAACACATTTCGGAAATCTGGCACAGTGTATCATTTTCCTTTCATGAAAAATATTTGCTTCTTTCTGTTTGCCATGTAGATAGCGTGCTTTACCTTGCAGAAATAAATCACTTAGAAGCTATGATCCTATCTTCCTGTGCTTAGAATGTATTTGTCTCATTTGCTCTTATCACGTGTATAAAGTAATTAAACCTTTCTATCTGAAGGGGAATAACACCAGGGTAGATGTAGCTCCACAATGCTTCCACCTGGATCTCAAATCTGATTTTGATGATGTTAAAATATGCATGAGAGAGAGCAATTATGGACTCTGGGAACAATTTTTTTTTTAAAGGACCACTCAGAAACGAGTAGAAAAGGAGGTGGAGAAAGAATCTTGCTTCCTGCACCTTAGAACAAGTCATCAACATATTGACTGAGAGTTCAGGGAACTACACTACTTGGAGATGCCAACAACATGAAAAGTGTTATAAAAGATTCATGCCATGACTTAATATGAGAATCACAATAGAGCCACAGAGTAGTGGTTCTATAGGAGGCCAACCAAGAGATACTAGAGCTGTGACTTTATCGACAGAGGGTATGTCTACACTACAAAGTTAGTTCGAACTAACATCCGTTAGTTCGAACTAACTTTCATAGGCCCTACACTAGCGCTCCGTTAGTTCGAATTTAATTCGAACTAACGGAGCGCTTAGTTCGAGCTAGGTAATCCTCATTCCACGAGGATTAAGCCTAGTTCGAACTAGCTAGTTCAAATTAAGGGGTGTGTAGCCCCATAATTCGAACTACTGGGAGGCTAGCCCTCCCCAGCTTTCCCTGGTGGCCACTCTGGCCAACACCAGGGAAACTCTTCTGTCCCCCTCCCGGCCCCGGACCCTTTAAAGGGGCACTGGCTGGCTACGGTGCCCGTACCAGGTGCAAGCCTGCCAGCACCCAGCCAGCAGACCCTGCACCTGGCACGGATCGAGCCACCCACCCGATGCCCCCCAGTCCTCCCCTTCTTCCCGGGACAAGGCTGGCGGCTCCCGGGAGCTTGCCCGGAACCGCAAGAGGCGGGCACCCGCCTGGGCTAGTGCAGACTTCGTGGACCTCGTCCACGATCTCCACACTAGGCACAGGAAAGTGGCCATCTAGGGTAGGAGAGCTGAGAGCCTGGCCACCCAGGAGCAGGTGTGCAAGAGAATCAAGGGGGTCCACTGAGACCCCCAACCCTGAGCCCACAATGGCCGTCCTGGGTCAGACCAAAGGTCCATCTAGCCCAGTAGCCTGTCTGCTGACAGCGGCCAACCCTAGGGACCCTGGAGGGGATGGAATGAAGACAGTGACCAAGCCATTTGTCTCGTGCCATCCCTCTCCAGCCTTCCACAAACTTCGGGCAGGGACACCACTCCTACCCCCTGGCTAATACCATTCCATGGACCCAACCTCCATGACTTGATCTCACTTCCCTTTAAACTCTGTTCTAGTTCTAGCCTTCACAGCCTCCTGCAGCAAGGAGTTCCACAGGTTGACTCTTTGCTTTGTGAAGAACAACTTTCTGTTACTACTTTGAAGCCTGCTACCCATTCCTTTCCTTTGGTGTCCTCTAGTCCTTCTTTATGGGAACTAATGAAGAACTTTTCTGTATGCACCCTCTCCACCCAACTCATGCTTTTAGAGACCTCTATCCTGTCCCCTCTCCGTCTCCTCTTTTCTAAGCTGAAAAGTCCCAGTCTCTTTAGCCTCTCTTCATATGGGACCTGTGCCCAACCCCTGATCATTTTAGTTGCCCTCCCCTCTCCCAGCCTCTCTCTTCCCCTCTCCCACCTCCTTTCCCAGTCTCCCCCAGTTTTGTTCAATAAAGACAGATTCCATTTTGGAAGACACGTTATCTTTATTTTGTACATCAAGAAGAGGGGCTAGGGAAGGGTAAGTGGAAGGAGGTGAGGGAGGAATGGGGCACAAGCCCCTGATGGGGAGGACTGGGCTGGCTCCGCGGGCTTCTGGGGGTGGAAGCTCTCCTGCAGCCCCCCAATTGCCCCCTCTCCCCAGATGGCAGCCTGCGGCAAGTGCAGCTGGTCTGATGGCCGAGTGGTGTGATGTGCCCAGTGTGGGCACTCCGGGCACTCCAAGCCAGGACTGGTTTTCAAGCGGGGCACCCTGAGAACTGTCTGTCCGGGGTGGGGGTCGGGACCCTTTAAGTGCAGCTCTCGGCTAGCCTGAGACAGTATCTCCACGCTCTAAGTCCTCCTCTTATGCCCTGCCGGCACTGCTTCCGGCCATCCTTAAGCCCTGTTCAGGGTCCACTTAATGTGGACATGCTAGTTCGAATTAGAAAAACACTAATTCGAACTAGTTTTTTAGTCTGGATCCATTAGTTCGAATTAGCTTAGTTCCAATTAACTAATTCGAACTAAGTTAGTTCGAATTAACATTGTAGTGTAGACATACCCTTAGAAAGTAAGCTGAAGTAGCTAAATCAGAAGAAGACAGAAGCTAGGACTAAGGAGGGGGGAAAACCTCATAGAATATTTAGTTCAAAGTGAAGGATTTGACAAAATCAGTGATTCATAGATCTGAAGGCCAGAGAGAAACATTATGAGCTAGTTTGATCTTCTGCATAATATAAGGCATTGAATTTCACACCCCAATTCCTGTATCAAGTCCATATCTTTGGCCTGAGACAGAGCATATATTTTAGAAAGACCCAAGAATCTACCACATCCCTTGGTAAATTATTCCATTGATTAATTACAACATGGTCAAAAATCTGTGCTGTACTTCCAGTGTGAATCTGTGTAACTTCAATGTCCAGTCCCTCGATCGGGTAATATTAAAGTAAAGAGATCTCTACTACTGAAAAAATGTCTCTGTGTGTAGGTACTTTCTAGACCATGATAAAGTCACTTGACCTTGCCACTGATAAACTAAAATAGATTGAGCTTCTTAAACAGCTTACAGCAAGGCAAGTTTTCCAGCCACCAACTCATTTGTGAAGCTCTTTTCTGAACCCTTTCCAAGAATGGGCACCAGCACAAGACAGTTTTCTGGTAACGATCCCATTCATGCTATACCAGCTCCCTTTGTCCACTTGGTACTTCCCTGTTTATGTATCTGAGGATCAAATGAGCCATGTTAGTGACATCATCACATTGGTTCTTGTTTAGCTGGGTATGCTCTAGGCATCCTCTCTGATCTCTTACATCTTTTTCAGAGTTACTACATTATAGGATACAACCCTCCCCCCTGTAATAAACATGACCAACACTCCTTGTTCCTAGATAATATGACCTGGTATTCAAAATGTGTCTTGTTTGGAAAAACCCACTTTACCTAGTACAATTACTACAACTAGGCTGTGTCTAGACTGGTAAGATTTTCCGCAAAATCAGCTGCTTTTGCAGAAAAACTTGCCAGCTGTCTACACTGGCCACTTGAATTTCCGCAAGAACACTGACGATCTCATGTAAGAAATCAGTGCTTCTTGTGGAAATACTATGCTGCTCCTGTTCGGGCAAAAGCCCTCTTGTGCAAATCATTTGCGCAAGAGGGCCAGTGTAGACAGCACAGTATTGTTTTGCGCAAAAAAGCCTCGATGGCTAAAATGGCGATTGGGGCTTTTTTTCTCAAAAGCGCGTCTAGATTGGCACGGACGCTTTTCCGCAAAAGCACTTTTTACGGAAAAGCATCCGTGCCAATCTAGATGCTCTTTTCGGCAAATTCTTTTAACAGAAAACTGTTCCGTTAAAAGCATTTGCGGAAAATCATGCCAGTCTAGACGTAGCCCAAGTGTGTATAACTGACCTGTCCTTATCCTTCACCATTCCACCAATTTTATTGTCACTTGCAAACTTTACAAGCAATGATTTTATATTTTCTTCCAGATCATTTGTACTGAGATGGAACTGTGTCAAGAACAGATCCCTGTGCAGCCCAGAAAGAAACACCCTGATTGGACGGTGATTTAAAGCCATGTAACTTGTCCTCTGTTGATATTGTACACTGCTAATTATTTAGTCAGAATGTCATGTGACAGCAGCTTGAACTCCTGACAGAATTATAAGCACGAGATCTGTGGTTGCCTTGATGGTGAAATCATGTGAAAAATGCCATCACTGGAGCAGATTCACAGGTTAGGGATGTAAGTGACTAGTCAACTATCCGATAAGCATAGCAACTCCCTCCCTCTCACTTCCTCCTCTCCTCTGATGCCTCTCTGAGAGAGGCAGCAAGTGGAGGAGCAGGAGCCGGTGCTAGGGGAAGCTGGCTTAAAAGCACCCTCTCCATGGGGGCGGGGGTCAGGGGCTCTTGTAAATTTCAAAATCAGGGTGAGAGGGAGCCAGTGGGGGACTATTTGAATGCTCCCTGCGGCGCTTCCACCTTTGAAACGTAGCAAGAGCCAGTAAAAATCACAACAAAGAGCATGAAGGGGAAGATGGAAATTTGTAATCTGCACATTTTACAGATTTATGGCAGCTGCAAGTCTGATCACAGGAGGAGGAAGCAAGGAGTGTGTTAACACATAAAAATGATCTGTGCTACCCACAGCTGCAAATTGCTTTTTTAAGATCCATTCATATCCATGCAGCTAAGGTGCCTGTGTGATAATTTACACCATTGTTTCAGGTAGGTATATACTACTACTACTAAATATTTTGCTCATACGTAGCAGCAGTAACCCAAAGAGCCAAAGCATTTTACCAATATGGGTTATTATTTATTATTTGCATTTTAGTAGCATCTAGAGCCTCCATACAGGAGAGGAGCCCCATTGTACAAACACATGGCAAGAGAGTCTCTGACTTGAGGAGTTGACAAACCAAGGCTCCGGTCCTGCAAACATACACGTGTGTAGTACAGCTCCTCCTGGCTTAAATTAACATAGCTGAATTGAAGTTAATCGAGTTACAATCACGCCCACTAGTTGAAAATCTAGCCCACTGACTTTACTTGAATTACACATCTGTGGAAAGTTATGCATGCATGTCAATGAGTAATAGGGCTAGGCCCTAAGACCAAGAGGGCCATCAAGAAATCCTCCCAGCAGGCTAGAGTGGATCAGGAGCCAGGAGGGACTATATAAGAAGCTTCAGGACTACAGGGAGCTCAGTTGCAGCTCAGACCTGGAAAGGAGAAGGTGAGAGGTGGCAGAACCAGGAACAGCTGCCAGTGGAGAGCTGTTGTGAGACTATGATGAACTGAGGTAAAGACCTGAGTAGGGCTGGAGGGGCTGGGGTCGGTGGGGGGGGGAGAGAAGAAACTGTCAAAGGTTACGTCTAGACTGCATCCCTCCGTCAACAGAGGGATGCAAATCAAGCACTTCAAAATTGCTAATGAAGCCGGGATTTAAATATCCCGTGCCTCATTTGCATAAACATGGTCTGCTTTTTTTCGAAACAGAGTTTTTTCAAAAAAACCAAACAAACCGGCAATCTAGACACGGATCTGTCGAAAATAAAGCCTTTTTCAATAGATCCTGTATTCCTCAAAAAATGAGGTTTACAGGATCTGTCGAAAAAGGCTTTATTTTTGACAGATCCACGTCTAGACTGCCATTTTTTCGAAAAAACTCAGTTTCGAAAAAAGCGGCGGCCATATTTATGCTAATGAGGCTTGGGATATTTAAATCCCGGCTTCATTAGCAATGTCAATATGCCTCATCTACATCTGTCTGTCGACAGAGAGGTGTAGTCCAGACACACCCTAAGATCACAGTATTACAAGGCTCAGTTTTGGAGAGGTTAATCATGAGGAAGAGTGGCTTGTGGCTTTATAGCAGCTACATGTGTGTTCAGAGGAGGAGGAAGCAATGAGTGTGTTAACACAGACGAATGATCCGTGCTACCCACAGTTGCAAATTGCATTTTTAAGATCCATTCACCTCCACTCAACCAAGGTGCCTACAGGATAACTGTAGTGGAAATGTGGAAGACGATTGTGAGGTCAAAGAAGTAGGTGATGTATCACAATCGTTCCTTTTGCGCCTGCATTTTCTTACAGGCCTGGATGCTCTAGGCAGCCATGTGTGCTTGTTGCTTCTTATTATTCTTTTGTTATTCTCAGAGTTAGCTGTTTGCTCAAGATGGTACAGTGTAGGAATGCACTGTTGACTTTCAACAAGTTCTGGGACAGGTTCCAAGGCCATGCACCTGGTATGGCAGTGCAGGTGGGCTTGGGAAGATCATATAGCTATCTTTGCTGAATGTTTCCCTCCTGATAATGCTAATTATTTGTCCTGGGAAAATATGCAGAGTATCAACAAGCTAATTATTGGATGTGGGAAAATATGCAATGTATCAACAGTCTTATTAGGTTCTCAAAACAACAGGGGTGATTACTGTAGATCCAACAGTATATAAGTCTGGGGATATTCCTAACATTGGAACCTCGGCGTGGACCAAAGCCACAGAAGGTGCTATTCACTGCCCACGAGGGTCCATCCACTGTCCTTCTTTGGGGGGGGGGGGGGGGGGGTTCCCAGCAGCAGAAGGGATGTAGGCATTGCATTTTATTATAAGATTTGCTCAGGCTTAATAAGTACTGTATTTTATTCTAAGATTTGCTTCATTGTACTTTAATATTAAGCATTGTACTTTACCTTAATATTTGCTTAGTAAAATCTTTAAGCCTTCACCCAATTTGTGTGCTTATTGCCTCTGAAACCCTTAAGGGAAGAACCATTGCCTCTTGGCAATACAATAATTAACACTCCATACAGGAGCAGGCTTCCATTGTGCTAGAACTGTACAAACCCATGGCAAGAGAGTCCCCAACTTGTAGAGTTTATAAGTCAAGGCTCATGTCCTGCAGACATAGTACGGCTCCACACAGAAGGGGTAGCATGGAAGAAAGAGCAGTAGTGCTTAAGAAGGTAGCACTAAGAGACGGTGAGCCTGTATGCCATAGAATCATAGGGTTGGAAGCCTCTAAACTAATCAGCTGTTGCCATATTTGTTATTGTGATCCCAGGAAGCCTCAGTGACATCGCTAAGGTCACCCAACTATGGGTGGGATAGGATGAGAACTCAGCTATCTTGACAGGTGCCTGCTCTAACCCCTGAAGAACTATTCTCCCCTCTCTCTAAATTCCCATCTTGTTCAGTCTTAGCAATGAAGCACAGAAATTAAATCTCTCTAAAGCAAACGTGCTTTCACATAGCTGCACTGCCTTTCCTTGATTGGCTTGTTAGAATTATTTATGCTCAGGCTGAAGGACAAAATAAGATAAGTAACTCTGCACTCAGGCATCTGTTCTAGCTTTAACTGTATTTATCTCCCACGTTGAATGATCATCCAGGAGGCAGCTAAGAGAGGAAGAGGACTTGGATGGCAAATTAGTCAGTAATAGTCAATAAAGTACAACATCTGAATTCATGCCGCTATGTTAGTCATTTCTTTCCATTTATTTCCCTCCCCTTGGTCATCCTCTCTTTTCCTTTGAGTGGACTTCTTGAGTGCCATGCACTCATAGGGTATGTCTACACTACCCTCCTATTTTAAAATAGGAGGGTAGTGTAGACATACTCATACAGAGTTGGAGTGCTGGCATGAGAGACTCCTGTTCAGATTGTGGCTCCAGCCATGGGAGGGAGGAATGGAAAAATCTGTTCACCCCAATATTCCCTCATATGAAAAAGGGGTTGGGGACCTGGTGGGGAATGGGAGGAGACCTGGCTTCACCCACCTCCCTACCCCCTCGGACCTACAATCATTGGCGTAACTGGGCACATCGGGAATAAACCACTTCATGGAAAGGGGTAAAGTAACTTGGCAGAGACTCCTCAAAGGTATTTAAAGTTGAACCGCTCTAGCCTGGCAACATCCGTGGTCCAGCATGCTTTTAGTTAGCCG
This sequence comes from Pelodiscus sinensis, assembly GCF_049634645.1. Taxonomy (NCBI): domain Eukaryota; kingdom Metazoa; phylum Chordata; order Testudines; family Trionychidae; genus Pelodiscus; species Pelodiscus sinensis. The sequence continues at coordinate 250,429,604 of NC_134712.1, read as the reverse complement.
GGTGTCCACCTAGCGTGAATGAGACCAAATTTCCTACAGTCCCATAAAGTTTGTTTATAGCCCCCAGCCCTGGCTCTCAGTGTTCTGTGCTGTTACTTAACTCCAATTTACCCCTAAATGTCCTCTAGCAACCCAGTAAGCAATGGAAGTGTTGGTAATGCTGCTAGACAATACTGACCTCCAGTGGTCTGGAAAATTCTGTGGTTTGGCACTAGTCAGGTTCTCAGGCTGCTGGATCAGAGAGGTTCAACTTGTAGTATGTGTTTGATTTCAGCGGGAGTTAGGAACCTAAACACCTTTGAGGATCTGAGCCTTGCTCCCATGGGCAGCTGGTATGGTAGGCAAGGGAAGGCGTTGCCTTCTCAAACAGCCCACACACTGCCCCAAGAATACTGCTGTAGGCATTCGGGGGAAGGAGTGATGCTGCTCCTAGTGCCTGCTCTCCCCATGTCCCACACCGCTAAGCAATGGCTAAGCCTTTCTGAAGACCTCTCTGCCTTTTCAGCAGTAGTGTTTGCAGAAGATTACCAGTTTTCAATCTATGCAAATGTAAAAAACCCCCAAAACAACCCCCCCCACACACACTTTCATTGAAACTATAAAATCATATCTAGTGGGTTTTTTATTCAATGTACTGCAATGCAACTAAGTAACTCATTGCTATATTTTATTTAGTCCAAAATAATTCTTAAAACCACACTCTCAATCCAGTCATCACAACCACCACCTGAGCCAATAGAATACCACAATTCCTTGGCAGCAGCAGTGAAGTCATCTCTTCTAGTAGACTCAAACTCACCTCACCTGAAGAAGTGGGTTTTGCCCACAAAAACTCATGATACTCTCTCTCCTCGTATGTGTGTGGATATTTGTTAGTCTCTAAGGTCTACATGGGGGAGTTATTTCGAAATAATAAGCAGAGCATCCACACTACCAAGCCCATTATTTTTTTTAAAAAATTGGCTGGTTATTTCGAAACCTGAACTGCTTCCCTCAGGGAATAATGCTTGTTTTGAAATAGTTATTTCAAAATAGTGGTAGTGTGGCTGCTCACCTGCTGCTATTTTGAAAACTCCTCAGAGTAATTCAAAGTAATTACTCCCTGGTGCTTCCTGGGGCTGTACATTGAGGTAGTGCATCCACAATAATGGAGCCTACCTCGAACTAATTTCAAGGCTACCCATAGTGAGGACATGCTATTTTGATTTTGTTATTTCAGGAGTTATTATTTCAAATTTATTTCGAAATAATTTCCTATTGTCGACATGCCCTAAGATACCACAGGACTATTTGTTTTTCTAGTAGATCAGTCCTTAGATGGGATGTGACACCCACTTTGCCATATAAAGTTTGCAAAAGCCATGGGAACAATTAAGGAAAGAAAGCACAAGGAAGAAGGAAGTCAACAGGGAGCTTTTAGGAAAACAAGACGTAATTACGATGAAACCTCAAGAGAGCCCTTATAACACCTCAAATAAATTAATGACAGCTTAACTTCAGGTTTGCAGATAGGCAGGTAACTGTTACTTAACATGGTACCTTTTACAAATGAAAACAAATAGCTCTTGTGCAGATGGGACAAATTGCTCCACATGAAGAAGTAGACTGGCTAATACCAAAAGTTAAAAAAGTGCTTGCAAAATGAATGCTTGTTTGACTGCATAATTATGCAGCATTCAAATGCCCTTCTAAGCATTTTTCAGTCTGACAAGTTGTCAAAATATCCATTTTCAGAGTTGTTCAAAGAGAATGTGGGCATTGTTAGGTTTCACCCATGTAATCATTTTAAAGTCTAATTGAAAATATATATCAGTTTGGGCACTGATAATAATACTCTGGCGAAACAATCAGCTACCTAATAGGGATGATATTAAGCTTAATGCATCTGGTTAATTATAAGTTTAATTACTATTTGGAAAGCAGCAAAAAATACTCAGATGTAAATTTGGTATTGCTGAGTGCTCAAAATGAGTCAGCCTCTCCAAATCATAAGACTGGCTTAAAAATTATGAGATGGTAAAAAAAAAATGTTGAGTTTGTTTTAATTTGCCTTCTGGTGTTTGAACTTTTCTTTGAAAACATGGGGGACTAGAGACAAGCTTTTTTAAAAAGAAAACTGAGATTTGCAAATAATCAGAGGACTGCAGGAGCTGGAGCTTTAAGTTGACCACCCGATATTGCAAGACGCTTGGTAAAGTTATGAGTTTTGGCAACATCATGGGAAAGCACTATTGCAGTTGACAGTATGATGGGATTGGTTACTCCTAGTTGTGGAAATGCCTGTGGGCTATGGAGGGTGGAATGAAATGTCAGCGAGAGGAGTTTCGATGGAATAATTCGTGCCACTACACTCTTGTCTCAAAAGCTAGTCTTGCTCACCAACAGAAGTTGGACCCATAAAATATATTATTTCTAGGGCTGTCAAGCAATTAAAACATTTAATCACAATTAAGGTGCACACGATTAATCGTGTGCACCTCCCCTCTGAAACGCTGCGGCAGTGTTTCAATGGAGCTGCGCTTCATGGAGCCTGGGATCAGCTGGAGTCCCCAACTGACTCCAGGCTCCGTGCAGTGCTGCCCTTTTAAAGTGATGTGCCAGTGTTTCCAAGGGGCAGTGTATTAGGAGCCTGGGGGATCAGCTGGGGATTCCAGCTGATCCCTGGCTCCACTGTTGCAAAGCCCCTTTGAAGTGCCGCTTCAGTGCTTCAAAGGGGCTTTGAAACAGCAGAGCTGGGGATCACCTGGGGACTTCAGCTGATCCCCTGCTCCTCTTGCAGGAGCAGCACTTAAGGGGCAGCGCAGCATAAACACCTGCAAGTAACGTGTTAAAAAATTAATCGCAGGCATTAAAGTCAATTGACATCCCTAATTATTTCACTCACCTTGTCTCTCTAAGACAAGGACAACATGGCTTCGACAAGACCACACATCCTCTTTCCCCACACACATATCCCAGAGACCACAGAGAGCGTTTAATAGAGTCCAGGGCAGAGTTCACAAGTGTCCACGATAGTGGTAGATTTCCCTCTTCTGCATATTAAGGGAGGATATTCACAAATGGAGGCGCCTTTCTACCTGCAGCCTTGGTATGGGGCAGACCTGGTGGTAGCACGTATCTCAACACTAAACAAAGAGGTGTTATTGCTTAGCATTGTCTCCTGCAACGCTGAACCAGTGACAGAAGTGGACCACAAGATAAACATGAGTCAACAGTGTGACACTGTTGCAAAAAAAAAAAAAAAAAAAAGCAAACATGATTCAGGGATGCATTAACAGGAGTGTTGTGAGCAAGACACGAGAAGTCATTCTGCTGCTCTACTCTGCACTGATTAGGCCTCAGTTGGAGTATTGTGTCCAGTTCTGGGCACTACATTTAAAGAAGGATGTGAAGAATCTGAAGAAGGTCCACAGAAGAGCAACAAAAATGATTAAAGGTCTAGCAAATATGTCCTATGAGGGAAGGATGAAAGAACTGGGCTTGTTTAGTTTAGAAAAGAGAAGAGAGGGGACATGGTGGTTTTCAAGTATCTAAAAGGGTGTCACAAAGAGGAGGGAGAAAAATTGTTCTCCTTGGCCTCTGATGATAGGACAAGAAGCAATGGGCTTAAACTTCAGCAAGGGAGGTTTAGGTTGGACATTAGGAAAAACTTCCTAACTGTCAGGGTGGTTAAACACTGGAATAAATTGCCTAAGGAGCTTGTGGAATCTCCATCACTGGAGATATTTAAGAGCGGGTTGGCTAGACATCTATCAGGGATGATTTAGATGGTGCTTGGTCCTGCCATGAGCGCAAGGGCCTGGACTTGATGACCTTTTGAGATCCCTTCCAGTTTTACTGTTCTATGATTCTAACAGAATGGGTAACCACGAAGTGATCTATCCCCTGTCACCCATCCCCAGCTTCCAGCAAACAGAGGCTAGGGACACCATTGCTGATATCACAGAAACTAGATTTCAGAGTGGGAGCTAAGAACAGTTGAGTTGTTGTTCCCCAACCAATGTGGAATACTTAATTATACTTTGTGCATTAATAAGAGGAAACTTACCATTGGGCATAGCGCCAGCCCAATGCCTAACTGCCATGTCATAACAAATGAATCAGAGTCAGTCTGAAACAGAAAGTAATTTGAAAGAAACAGCTATTAACCATAGATCCATAACCCCTTAGACCTCCATGCAGCTTGAGTTCCAACTTTGGCTTCTTTGTTTAACAGACACCACCCCGGTCAGTCTCTAAATAGCACATAGCACCCTCTAGTGGCTGAACCATACAGTGCAGATAAATATAATGACAAAACACTTCAAATACCACTAATGTTCTTAAGGTGTGTGTAGCATTTCATGTATTCAGAGATTGTAAAAGTATAGGAGAGGAGACCCAGTCTGACCTTCTGTATAACACAAACCATAGGACTTCCCTAAATCAAGTCCTGTTTGAACTAGAGCAGAGCTTTCAGAAAGACATCCGGACTTGATTTAAAAGTTTCTAGTGATGAAGACTCGACCACAACCTTAAGTAAATTGCTTCAGTGCTAATTACTCAATGGCTCTGTGCAAAAGGATCAATTTCGTCCTGAGGGTAGATTTGAGGGACGGTGTTTTAGTCTGAATTTCCTTCCTCATTTTGCTTTAACCCAGCTACCCACATTCTGGCTTCCCTTGCTTATCCAGAGCATAGTTGCTTTCCAGTGACTTTTATTAGTCCATTGTTCTTAGTTGACTTGCTCACCATTCAGCTATGGAATACTAACATTACTGCTTAAACATATTACCATCATTTAGTTATTACGCTGATTATATCTTAATTGTGGCATAATTCACCTCAAATAACATAAACCATGAAGACATAATTGCACCTTTATTATATCATTAAATTGCATTCCAATTTTATGGGCCCTTGTATATTGAAAACTGAACCTCTTTACTTGATACTAGACATTATGGTCTATTTCCTGTTTTACAAATGCAAGACTTATTTTTATTTCTGTCCAGGAATATGGGTGCACAGCACCCTTAGGTATAGGACTATAAGAAGATCTATGGGTCAGATTTGTGAAGGCATTCACTAGCCTAAAAATGCAGGTAACTGTCTAGGGGGATTATCCAAAGCTTAAAGTCAAGGGGAGGTAAGTGCCTTGGCTCTTAGAAAAGCTCTCTCTGGGCTAAATACACAAAGGGGCTTTAGACTCAACATTGCAATGAAGAACATCAGCCACCCTGCCTCCCTGTGCAATTCATAATCTCACCTTAGGCACCCAATCTGAAGGCATGAGAAGAGCCTGGTGCCTAAGAATGGGATTCCCAGACACAATTATGCTGAGCAGGGAGGCAGTAGGAATCGCCAAGGTGCAGGGTGGGGCTTAAGACCTACCCCTCAAAGGGAGCTAGAAGCCGTAGTCTGGGCTGTGAATCCTTTCCTGGAGTGAGGCTGGAGACACAGGTGCTGCCCACGGTGTGAGCGGTGGGTGGAGCTTTAGGGGAAGAGGCTGAGCAGGGGTGGATTGTAAGCGGGGATTCAGGAGAAGAAGCCAAGCAGGGACAGAGCCTTAGCGCACAGTGGCGGGCAAGGCCTTGAGGGGGCAAATTAATCTGTCTGTGTAGGTGCTGAGCATCCTCGTTTTTGGGGGTCAGTGCCTATGCCAGTAGACCCGGTCAACTGCTTCCCTCAAAAATGGTGGTGGTGCCCCCCTGTGAGGGGGCGTGAGGGGGTCACTCACCACCGTAGCGGGGGTCTATCGTCTGTTCCCAGAATCAGTCCATTCCGTCTGCCCAGGCCTCCGCTCACGGGCCGTTCCCCTCTCCGGAACCCTTCTGGTCACGTATGTCTTTTCGCCACACTGTCCTCCGGCAGTGCCCAAGTCACTCGCTCTGAGCCCTCCCCCCCCCCCCCTTTCCGGGGGTCGGTGTCTCTCCAGCAGGCCTTGCCACAGGCCTAGCAGGCTGGCCGGTTGGCTGTCCGAGCACCCTTGCCCAGCCTGACGCTCTAGCCCTGCCCAAGCTCCAGAGAGCATCCTGCTCCCTCAGCAGCCAGGCTCATACTGCCTTGGCTGAAGCAGCCCTTCCCTTTTATAGCTCCCAGCTGGGCCTTAATTGGCCAACACCACCCAGCTGGGCTGAACTCCCCGGGCCTGCTCCAGGCCGGGGTTTGGCTCTTAAAGGGCCAGTACAGGGCAGCTGCCCTGCTACACCCCCATTTTACATCCGACAGTCCACGGGCTAGGTGACTCAGTCAGAGTATGCATGCACACACTCAAATCCCCACTCTGCCTGATGTAGGGGCAGCTTGGTACCACACCTCCTGGGGGCGTGCCCGAAGCACTGGGTTGTAAAGTATTCTGGCATGGGGTTCTCGTTCCTCCTGGAGAGGCTGTTCCACTTTATATAAGAGTCCATAAATCTTCCTTGGAGCACAGGCTTCCACAAGGCTTCTTCCTCCCAGAGGAGCTCTCTAGCCACTAGGGTACAGAGTCAACCTCAGACCCAATGCATATTTCACTAGTTATACAGAGGCTCCCAAGTCAGAATGTTCTAGAGAAGATGGGAGAACCTAGCATCATCACTCATTGCTGAACTGGATAGAGTAGAGATTTGAACTGGGATTTTCTGCAGCCTGGTGGGGAGAACAAACCACTAAGCTAGGGTTGGAGAACCTTGTGTGGGGTTGGAGGCCAATGACCCATAGGAAAAATCAGTCAGGGGCCACACAAGTGAAAAGCAACCTCTCCCACCCCAAAAAATCCCCTCCAAATAAAAACTCATTGACCTGGCTCCCAACAGGCTTGGCGCTCCATCCCTATGGGGTGCCAAAGCTCAAGCCAAATCCAGTGAGCTAGGGGGCAGATCCAACCCACAGGCCGTAGGTTCCCCCAGGCCCGCACTAGGCTATAAAGCATACCACTGCATCTAGTTTGGTTCACCCTGTCTGCAGACTTACATACAGAAAGCAGAACACATAAACAAACGTGAGTTCAATAATGGCAAAGAGCAGCTGCTGATGCCTCGCTATCCTCATAACTGCACGGCCATGCCTCTTGCCTTGTGGGGGATCCAGCGCAGAGTCTTTCCATTGACTTCAGTCACCTTTGAAACAGTTCTGATCTCATTACTGTAAGTTAATGCCTTGGGGTCATGGTACCTGGGCTGAAAGGTCCCTTCCTGGATACAAGCAGGAAATCTCAAGCAGAATCTTACCAGTCGAATAATGAATAAAACAATCCTACATTTGCAGCAGCTGAATGGATTGATTTACTAACAGAAGGCTACTCCTTTTGGAGGCAGATGAATTTGTCCTTACATATCAAAGCTACAATTGTTCAGGTGCTGGCGCCACTTAACTTCATGCACGAGGCCCCCTGTTAATTCAATTAGCTTAACAACATCAGCTTCCGCTTGTCACTAATTTAATAGGTTCAGTGCCTGTATTCAGTAGCACAAATGCTTGCACAGGGATGGCTCTCTTGTCCTTATTGTATCCAAGCCCCAATCTAGGGCTAGCCTTATCATGAGGCAAACTGAGGCAGCTGCCTCAGATGCCAGACAGTGGAGAGGTGCCACTAGTTCATACTGTTTGAATAAGGCATTTTAACTTCATTGGGGTAGGTAGCAGAGCAGTACCATGAGAGGAGAAGAACAGGAAGAAGACAGAATGGAGACCTTTCAAAGTTTTGGCCCAAGCGAGGGAGTATGGGGGCATCGTTTGAGCTCCCCACCTCAGGCGCCAAAATGTAGTGGGCCGGCCATGCCCCAATCTGTCTAGCTGAATTGCAATATGCAGGATATTAAGCAAAACTGATGTAAGCACGGTCTAAATGAATGCTGCCCTGACAGCTAGCTGGAAGGGGGGAGAGACCTGGGTGTGTCTATGTCAATACACTTTGTTCCTGCTTTGCTTACATTTGCTAGATGTTCAGCATATGGAGCCGTGTTTTGCTCATTGCAATCAACTTGATGTGTGACCCAGCACCATCTATGTTTGTATTAAGTGCACCAATAGTGAAATATCGTTGTCTGTGTTTGTAATGATCAGAATTATAGAAAAGCAGGGCAGTTCTTAATGTGTTCCACAGGAAAGGGCTCATGGTTAGCAGAAAGGTCCTTACTAAGCCGGGGCTCAATGGTCAGAGCCTTATAAGAGTAAGAGGAGAGGGGGTAGGGATTCTGGTCACCATACTACTCATCCTCCCCGGGATACTGCCTGCACTGGGTGGAGCTGTTCTCTACACTGTTCAATGAACAAAGCTAAAGAGACTTTATTAGGAGCCTCTTTCTTATTTTAGTGGTGGTAGAGCTGAGTTTCAGCTGTGGATCCTTCATGGGGAGCTTAAAACACTTGAGATGCAGCCGTGTTCCTGTCCAGCCTGCAGAAGAGCTGGAAATTACTGAGAGGCTGATGTAGAGTGGTCACACCCACGAGGTGGACGGCAGCAGATGGTGACTGACGACCAGTCGGGTGGTGGTGGAGAGGTGTGATGAGTAGCTAAGAGTGCAGTGACAGAAGGAAGTGAGCGAGAGGATGGTGAGCGGTCGGTGGAGTAAGATGCCTGCCCCCATCCAGGGTGGGAGGTGAAATCTGTTGATGCACCTCTGACCTCTGGGTCTGCTCTGACCAAGGGCAGCCACTGTAAGCGGGGTGGAGAGAAAGGCTGGGCATGGAAAGGGGACATTTTGGGTTGCAGAATCGGAGGGAGAAAGGACATGTTGCCCAACCTACTTGGGCTGGGACTGTCACTCCTGGTGTATGTTTATTAACCTTGTGTGCAGTGCTTCCCCATATAAATGCCAAGTACTTCCCTCACGTTTATTGAGAGTTTCCTTTCTATACTCAGACTCTGTGCTTGCGAGTGGGGAAGCCTGGCCTCTCAAAAGCACCTAGGGGTGGTGTGTACATTTCCCAGGTTTCTGGGTGGGGGCTTGAGCTGGTTCTGTGTTGGATGGATGGAGAGGAATCCAGATACTGAATCTAGCCATGGCTGCTGCTGGCTCCACCTGGCAGAAGGGTTACATTCGTATAGGTTCTATACATGTTGCTTCCACATGTTGTCATGATTCTAGAATCTGTGCACTTCTAGGGTTTTTTTAATAGATTTTTACAGCCCCTAGCACAGTGATCCTTGATTGATCCAAGGAGCCGTAAGTGCTCCTGACATGTAAATGATAACCAATCTATCAAAAGAAGCAAAACACAGTGGCTGTGTCTAAACTGGCCAGTTTTTCCGGAAAATCAGCAGCTTTTCCGGAAAAGCTTGCCAGCTGCCTACATTGGCCGCTTGAATTTCCACAAAAGCACTGACTTCCTACTGTAAGAAATCAATGCTTCTTGCGGAAATACTATTCTGCTCCTGTTCAGGCAAAAGTCCCTTTTGTGCAAAGCTTTTGCGCAAAAGGGCCAGTGTAGATAGCTCAGATTTGTTTTCCGCAAAAAAGCCCCGATCGCGAAAATGGCGATCGGGGCTTTTTTGCGAGAAAGCGCGTCTAGATTGGCACGGACGCTTTTCTGCAAAAAGTGCTTTTGCAGAAAAGCGTCCGTGCCAATCTAGATGCTCTTTTCCGAAAATGCTTTTAACAGAAACTTTTCCGTTAAAAGCATTTGCGGAAAATCATGCCAGTCTAGTCGTAGCCAGTGTGTCATTTTAATGGGAATAATGTAAAAAAAAAAAAGTGACTGTAATGTTCAAGAAAGGGGCTGGGCTAAAGGTCGTAAGGCCAGAACCCAAGCCTTGGTATAGTGACATAAAAAACAACCGAGTCACAGCAGAGCTAGAGGAACCAGAGGTGAAGTACAAACCCCATTGTAGTCATTGCTAAAATCCCATGGACTTCAGTGGGGCCTTCATTTCCTCCCAGGCATGAGAATGTAATTCATTCTCTATCCCCCATCTAGCTAACTGGGCATTTATAGAGCACAAACCTTGTCATCTGAGTGCTTCCAGCCATAGCAATCACGCAGTCATTTATCTTTCTATTCTAGATCGCATGGTTGAACAATTAGAGCCCTACATACAGTTTATAGCTCTCATTCACAGGAGCTTCAATCCTGCAAACCCTTCCATGTGGGGAATCCCATGCACAAGTGTCTACTGCAGCCTCAAGGCCCAAAGGTGAAATTCAGCTCCTTGTTAGGTCAACATAAGAATGGCCGTACTGGGTCAGAACAATGGTCCATCTAGCCCAGTATCCTGTCTGCTGACAGTGGCCAGCACCATGTGCCCCAGAGGGAGTGGATTGAAGACAATGATCAAGCGATTTGTCTCCTGCTATCCGCCTTTTATGGACCTAACCTCCATGACATTATCTAGCTTCTCTTTAAACTCTGTTATAGTCCTAGCCTTCACAGCCTCCTCTGGCAAGGAGTTCCACAGGTTGACTATGTGTTGTGTAAAGAAGAACTTTCTTTTATTAGTTTTAAACCTGCTACCCATTAACTCCATTTGGTGTCCTCTAGTTCTTCTATTATGGGAACTAATAAATAACTTTTCTTTATTCACTCTCTCCACACCACTCATGATTTTATAGACCTCTATCATATCCCCCCTTAAGGTCATCTTAAGGCTCATTCACCCCTTTAATCCCATCCTGATGTGAGGACTGAATTAGTGCCTAGGCTGTGTGCTTGTCCCTTTGTATCAATATAAATTTACCCTTGATATGGCAAATATAGCTGGGGCATTGATACAAAGTCAAACAGGTCAACAGCAGTGGTTCCATATTTTATTCAATGAGTTTGGGGTTGACAGCAGTGTTCCCTGTAAGCTGAGCACTTGGGTGGCCACCGAGGAAAGAGTCAAATGCTGCCCAGCTGATTAACAAAGTACACATAGCTGGCAGCATGTGTTTCTACTGGTGGTGCACAACTGCAAATGCCTGGATGCACATAACAAAATTTATTCCACAGATGAATGGAAAAACATTAGAGGGAACACTGGTTAATTGTTCCTTCAAGTACATTTCAATTAACAAACAGTTGAGAGTTGCATTTTCGCATTGTGTTTTCATATTATTCACAGCCTTCATCAGATTTCTTGTCCATGCCACCATATCTTAATTCAGTGCCATTGATTTTTTTCCTGCCCATGATTGCTATGGCTCACAATCCTAGATGTTTCCTTCAGTCATGCCATTGTAACCCACATGGGGGCTACTTCTACACTGCAGGCTTCTTGCACAAGAACTTTTTGCGGAAGAGATCCGCAAAAAGTTCTTGCACAAGAGCGTGTCCACACTACCATGTGCTTTTGCGCAAGAGCACATCCACATAGCCATGGACGCTCTTGTGCAAGAAAGCGCTGATGGCCATTCGCAGAATGGCCATCAGAGCACCAGTGCTTTTTCCGATAGGGGTTTATTGCGCAAGAAACCACTGTTGTCCGTCCACACGTGCCTTTTTGCACAAGAGCTCTTGCGCAAAAAGGCTTATTCTTCATAGAAAGAGGAATAACTTACACAAAAAGCCCTGTGTTCTGACAATCTACTGTACTTTTTCTTGCACAAAACGCCGTTTTTGTGCAAAAACTCTGCGGTGTAGATGTAGCCCTAGTGGTGCCACTTAGACCACTTACAGCCAGAGATAAGAACAAGGGAGTGCTACAGCCTAAACTGAGCCCCAGCTGGCCTTATAGCTCAAGCTGCAGAAGCTCCTACACTAAACTTCAGAGATCCCAGGTTCAAATCCCCCTGGGTGTGGTTATACCCTGCCATTCTGTTTTTAGACTATTGAACTCAGACTCACTCCAGTGGATTCACCACTGGATTTAAATTTGAGTGAGCATAAAAACTGAGTAAAACTGAAGGCAATAATGAGTCAGACGTATGCTCTTCTTTTTCCAGGAACTTATCATCTTAACCTTTATCTCCTAAGGAACAAGGCTCACTGAGATGGGTTGTTCCCTAACAGGAGATAGAAGTTTTAGCTTCACTCTTCTTTCCTCTCCATAAGTCAAAACAAATGTCGAGGCATCTGCCAGTTGGCCACCCCGCTCTGTTACTTATGGTCTTCTCCCATTCCTGAAGGAACCATGTTGTTAGGTGGTTCTTTCATCACTGCTGACTCAAGAACTCCTTTGAGGGATGGAGACAAAGGTTTACAGCACAGAAGAGGAAGTTACTTCAGATTGGAGGCCTGATTCTCAGTTACCCTAAAGCCTGGTCCATACTCAGAGTTAGATTAGCCTCAGGCCTTAGGAAAATGTGAACCCTCTCAGGCTACGTCTAGACTATGAGTTTTTGCAGCAGAATATATGGTAATGAGGGACTCATTAGCATAAGTCGTAATATCATTTGCATATTTTCTGCTGATCCGTTTTTGCACAAAAAGAAACAGTGTGGACGTTTCCTTTTTGCGCAAAACCCCCTTTTTGTGCAAGATTGGTATTTTTGAGGCCGCAAAAACTCAGTGTAAATGTAGCCTCAGTGAGGTGGGTTAACCACACTGATGAGAAAATCTCTTCTGTTGTGTTATATGTTGCTGAGGCACAGCTGCAGTACTGTAGCCATGCTGCCAAAGCCATGGTCATGAAGAGGAGGCCTAAGACCACTTTACACCTCTCTGACAGCATAAAGTGCTGCATGGAAATATGTACCCTATTGAAATGTGGATAAGTGATCTTAGTGTTAGTGAGAATCTGACCCTTCAGCTGCAATAATTCCCATGCCTCAGGGAAGGGGGGGATTAAACAGTCCTCATTCCATTCTGTGCCTATTGTTACTTCTTGCAGTTCTAATGGAAGTTTCAGCTACTGACTGTTGGGATGACTCAAGGCTCAGCTGGGTCTATTAATGCCATGGTCCATGGCCATTCCTTTCAGGCTTTCACCAGGTTAGTTGTTAATGACACCAGGGAACGGTTTTACTCACACAATCCACCCCCAGATCTCTTTCGCCTTAACTTTTACAGTAAGCTCTCACCTCCCCCCTCTTCCCTGCTCTTGTCAGAACATAGCTCTCAGTCAGCTCTGGCATTTATTGGCTTGGAATTGATTTGCTAATTTTGTAATTAAGGCTAATGGTTTTTGGGTTTTGGAGGCAACTTTAATAAGATGGATGATGTTTGTTTAGAAATGGAATCCAGGGAAGCTAACATGCTGGCACTTAATTCGTTGTTTCAGAACCTGATAGGAATCTACATTCCCCTTTGAGAGCTGAAATCAATTAGCCACTAATGAAACTTTCTACAAGTGACTCATGTAAGAGGAAGCTATGAGTTAGAGAAACAAATCAGCCACCAGGGACTCCTTTTTTTTTTTTTTTTTTTTTTTGGCAACTAAAGGCCCAAATGCTGCACTCCTTATTCAGGAAAAACAATTGAGGGTCTGAGTGTGGAACCCAGTTCTGCTGTGTCCACACTGCCACCTGATAGCTCTCAGGCAGTAGGGAACAGCAGCCTCAGAACCCTATGGGTCCAAGCACTAGTGGATGGCCAATCCATGGAGGTGTTGACTGCCAACGCCTACTTATGTTCTTGATTGCTCGGGAACCCTATCTGAGGCCTCAGGAAAACATCTGGAGGCTGTCTGTGTATCTAGACAAAACCCTGCCTAGCTGTGGCAAACAGCTTGGTGCCCACCTATTATACCTGACCTCCCTCCCGCTCCATGGCCACTGCACCACTTCTGAAACTGCTGGAATCTCTCCCACTAAGCCCAGTGCGGCTGATTCACTTCCCTTTGGCCCAGTCCAGTTGATCGACTTTGTCACTGACTTGATCCTATGGTATGACACTAACACAACCTGCTAGTTCTGGTTTTGACCCTTTAGCCCGAACGTGCACAGTGTTCTTGAGTCCAGACTGAGTCAGATCCAAAGTCCATCTAGTTCTATATCCTGACTGTGACTGTATCTAATACCACATTCTTCAGAGAACAATGTGAAAACTCTATAGTGACACTCTAAGTCTGTCACTCACAGCAGATCTCATACTAGTGTCTAATATTTATGCTGGCTTAATCCCTGAAGCACAAAATGGAATAGCCCCTTTGACATTTATTTTACATAAAAGAAGCCACACTGGGTAAGGCCAATAGTCCACCAAGACCAGTATCCTGTCTTCTGACAGTGACGGGAATCAGATGCCTCAGAGGGAGTAAAGCAGAGAGAGGCACATGGCTGAATCTTCCATCTCCTGCCATCTAGTCTCGGCTTCTAGGATTCAGAGATTTAGGGACACCCAGAGAATGGAGTTGTATCTCTGACCATCATGGCTAATAGTTATTGGTGCACCTTTCGCCCATTAATTTATCTAGTTCTTTTGTGAATCCAGTTACACTTTTTGACGTCACAACTTCCCACACAATGAGAGCCCTGATTATGCATTGTATAAAGTACAGTCTTTTGTTTGCTATAAACTTGCTGCCTTTTAATTTCCTAGGGAGACCCCTGGTTTGTGTGTCATGTGAAAGGGTAAATAACTCTTCCTTATTCTCTTTCTCCACACCATTCATGATTTTATAGACCTCCATCATACTCCCCTATCAGCCATCTCTTTTGCAAACCGAATAGATCCAGTCTTTCGAATCCCTTCTCATATGGAAGCACTTTCACACACTTAATTATTTTTTGTACTTTATTCCAATTCTAATATATCTTTTTTGAGATGAGGTGACTGGAACTGTGCACAGTATTCAAGATGTAGCTGTACCATGGATTTATAAGTGGCTTTATATTATTTTAGTCTTATTATCTATGCAATTCCTAATAGTTCCTAACATTCTGCTATTTTTTGACAGCTGCTGCACACTGGACAGATATTTTCAGAAGACTATCCATGATCATGGAATCATAGAAACATAGAACACTAGAACTGGAAGGGACTTCAAGAGGTCATCAAGTCCAGTCTCCTGCGTTCACAGAAGGACCAACCACCATCTAGATCACTCCTGATAGATGTCTATCCAACCTGCTTTTAAACATCTCCAGTGATGGAAATTCCACAACCTCCCTAGAGAATTTATTCCAGTATTTAATCACTGTGACAGGAAGCCTTTCCTAACATTCAACCTAAACCTTCCTTGCTGCAGTTTAAGAAGCTTTTCCTATCATCAGAGGCCAAGGAGAACAATTTTTCTTCCTCCTTGCAACACCCTTTTAGACACTTGAAAACCGCTATCATGTCCCCTCTCAGTTTTCTCTTTTCTAAAGTAAACAAGCCCAGTTCTTTCAGTCTTCCTTCATAGCTCATCTAGATCTTTAATCATTTTTGTTGCTCTTCTCTGGACTTTCTCCAATTTCATAGAATCATAAAATCTTAGGGCTGGAATAGTCCTCAGGAAGTTATCGAGTCCAGCCACCTACCGAAAGCAGGACCAACCCTAACTAAATCATCCCAGCCAGGACTTTGTCAAGCCAGGACTTAAAAACCTCTAGGGATGGAGGTTCCAGCCTCTCCCTACAGAACCCATTCCAGTGCTTCACCACTCTCCTAGTGAAAGTTTTTCCTAATATCCAACCTAAACCTCCCCCATTGCAACTTGAGACCATTGATCCTTGTTCTGCCATTCGTCACTACTAAGAACAGCCTCTCTCCATCCTCTTTGGAACCTCCATTCAGGAAGTTGGAGGCTGCTATCAAATCCCCCCTCACTCTTCTCTTCTGCAGACTAAATAAGCCCAAATCCCTCAGCCTCTCCTCGTAGGTCATGTGCTCCAGCCCCCTAATCATTTTGGTTGCTCTCTGTTGGCCCCTCTTCAGTGTGTCCACATCCTTTCTGCAGTGAAGGGCGGGGGGGGGGGAGGGCAGAATTGGACGTAATACTCCAGATGTGGCCTCACCAATGCCGAATAAAGGGGAATAATAACTTCTCTAGATCTGCTGGCAATGCTCCTTCTAATGGACAGCAATTCTGCACCATGTAGGAGGCACTTGAAGGGATAGGGAGGAACAGGGATGGAATCATGTCTGGGACACTGGACCCACTGATCAACTAATCTTCCTCCTTCTCAGTGCCTTCTACGCACCAGGGAACACCTGTTTCCCAGCATGCAGGAGGCATTGGGAAGGAGGGGTTGGGATCTTGGGAGACGGGGTGGAGCAGAGGCAGGGCCTGGGGCTGACTTGGGGGGTCTGTGAAAAAATTTTAAACAAATTTGGGGTCCTCAGGTTGCTAAAATTTGAGAACTGCTGTCTTAGACTGTTTGTGGCTCTGCCCTGCCTGAGGTCCTGAGTTCCCTAGACTGCTTATTGCTCTGCCCTGCCCAGAACGCCTCAGCACTATAGACTGCTTACTGCCTGACCCTCTGCCTCCCCCCGCTCCCACTCCGTGAAGAGACAGGGAAAGATGACCACAGACCCCTTCACACCCTCAAAGAATCCTAGCAGATTGGCGAGGCATGACTTCTCTTTCCAAAAGCTGTGTTGACTCTTTCCCAGCATATTGTGTTTACAAATGTGTCTGATAATTTTGTTCTTTACTGTGATTTCAGCCAATGTGTTTGGCACTGCAGCTAGAGTTAGCAGCCTCGAATTGTCAGGATTGCCTGTGGAGCCTTTACAAAAAAAAAAAAAAAAAAATCAGGATTGCATTAGGTTACTGCAAGTCATTTGGTAGCGACGCTTATTTAAGCAATAGGTTGCATACCACAGTTAGTAGTTCTGCAATTTCATAGTTCAGTCCCTTCAGAAATCTCGTGTCAATACCATCTGGTCCTGGTGACTTATTGCAGTTTAATTTATCAATTTGTTGCAAAACTGCCTCTATTAACATCTCAGTCTGGCACCGTTCCTCAGATTTGTCACTGCAAAAGAATGGCTCAGGAATCTTCGTCAAATCCTCTGCAATGAAGGCCCATGCAAATAATTCATTTCACTTCTCCACAGCTACCTTGTCTTCTTTGAGTGCTTCTTTAGGGTCTTGATTGTCTCGTAGGCCCACTATTTTTTTGTCAGGCTTCCTGCTTCTGATATACTTAAAGCATTTGCTGTTAGTTTCTGTTTCTTTTGCTAGTCAATTCTTTTTTGGCTTGCCTAACTATAGTCTTACATTTGACTTGAGAGAGTTTATACTCCTGGCAATTTTCCTTAGTAGGATTTACTACCAGTTTTCAAAGGATGTCTGTTTGTTTCTAATAGCCTCTTTTACTCTGTTGTTTTGCTTATGATGACTTTTTTTGTTCCTCTTACTATTTATTTTTATTTGCTGTATACGCACAGTTTGAGCCAGTATTATGGTATTTTTAAAAAGTGTTCATGTATTTCTCTCATTTGCCTACATTCTCTTTTTAATTTTGCTTAACTACTATCATTTTTTTTGTGTTGTTCTACTTTTTGAAGTTAAATGAAGGTTTCATTGGCATTTCCCTCGCTACAAAGATGTTAAATGCAATTACATTATGGCCATTATAAACGAGTTGTTCATCTATATTCATCTTTTGAACCAGATCCTGTGCGCCACATAGGACTCAATCAAAAATTGCATTGTGGGTTCCAGGACTAGCTGTTCCAAGAAGCATTCATTAATGGAGTCTAGAAATTTTATCTCTTCATCCATCCTGAGGTAACATATACCCAGTTCCGGATTAAGGCCCTGAGCTGTGTCAAGTTTAAGATGCCCCACAGCATTACCAAAACAAAAATTTAATAATTTTTTGTATGTAGGGGCCTCTCATAATCTGCAGCCCTAACATGTAGCTTACTTATATCCAGTGCTGCATGTACCCAATCAGTACAGGGATAGTAGCAATCCTCCATTATTATTGCATTTTCTTTTGTGGCCTCTCTGATCTCCCTGCACATTTCACAGTTAAAATCACCATCCTGATCAGGTGATGAGTAGTGTATTCCTACTGGTAGGCTCTTATTGAAGCATGGCATTTCTATCCATAGAGATTCTATGGTACATTTGATTCATTTAAGAATGTTCCTAAATTTAACACTGCTTTCTTTCACATATAGTGTCACTCCCTCACCATCATTACCTACTCGAATATTTTGTACCCTGCTATTACTGTGTCTTATTGATTTTCACCCTTGTCCTAAGTCTCTGTGATGGCCATGTTTTATCAATATCCTTATTTAATATCAGGAACTCAAGTTCACCCATCATAATAGATAGACTTCTCGTATTTGTAACAGGAGCAGCCCTAGACGAGCTGCCGGCAACTGGCGCCCTAGGCAAAGTGTGCGATCGGCGCACAATCGGCATCCCCACCTCCAAAGCCTTCAACGGCCGCTTAAATTGTTGCTCTAGGCAACCATCTAGTTCACTTTGTATTGATGGGCCATCACTGTTTGTATACAACCACTTACAAAGTTTGGCAACATTTAGTTGTCTGTCTTCATGTGGTGTAACTGGATGGGACTCTTTTTCATTTGACTGTTTCTCTTTCATTCCTACCTGTACTTTGGCAAAGTCTATACTCTCCTATTTATTAGGATATAGAGCAGCCTCTTTCATAGGCACTGACTTACTCAGGCTCAAGGAGTGCTTGACACCCGTGTGACCCTGCCGCTACTACACCCCTTCCTCCGAGCTCCCCAACCTCTTCCAATCCCATTTCCCCATCACCTCCTGCATGCCACTGGACAACTGATAGTGGAGGTCAGGAAACATTGCGAGGGAGGGGGAAAAGTTGATCAGCAGGCTACAGGCAGGTGGGATGCACTGGGGAGAAGGGGTGGGAAGGCACTGGATCCATGGGGCTTCCAGTGGCTACTAAGCACCCACTTTTTTTCTGTGGGTGCTCAAATTTCAGGGCACTCTAACTCTTTTAATAAATCTTTCCCCAAGGGATGTGTCTGCCCAGATTGCATGTCCCTCAGACCTCTCCACTTTCCCCCAGCCCGTAGTTTAAAAACTTCTCTATGGCTTTTTAAAAAATTTAATTTGACATGCTGTTACCCAGGGTTTTTAGAATCCAAAACCATAGTAACTTAACTTTTTCTCTCCCAGTGGTGTAATAAGTCAAAAATAAATCAGTGGGAACACAGACCTTCTGTTTGATAAATGACTGATACAAGCAATCATGCTTTTATATGCTAATGGTTCTATTTGTTAGATATTAATTAGATACCCACCTATACAATAAGTTCAGGAGATCCCAAATATGCTTACTCACAGTCCGAGATGGTTTCAGATGATCACTAGCCAGATCCTTGATGGGTTTAAAGCATTGTGGTATTTTGATCCTGAGATCATTTTTCAGCCAGTTTTCTGGGGGCAATTTTATATGATGAGCCCTGCTGCTCTTGAGTGGGGAACAGGGAACAGCTGTTGGCCTTACATCATCTGGCTATACTGGGATGGGGGCCTGGTACACCTGAGCAGGGGGTTGGCAGTATCATCCCCTACACACAGCTAGTTCTGGCACCTAAGGAAGATTGCTTCACGGGATGTGAACATAGGTGCTGGAGCAATTCTTATGGGGGGGGGGGGTGCTGAAAGTCATTCAACAAAACTTTTCACTATGCAAATGATGGAATCTGCTTCAAATCAGGGGGCGTGGCCACATCCCCAGCACTCCTTGTTCCAGCACCTAGGGGTTGGGAAGCAGCTGGATGTGCAATCCCTTGACTCTGCAGAGCTGAGTGCTCATCAGGCAGGGGAGCAGATGAAGCTGGTTTCCTGCTCTGGAATGGGGTGTGGGGAAAAGGTGGGGCAGGAGCAGCCTCAACCCCAACCAAGCAGGAAGAGGATGAGCTGCTCATGCTCCTTGTAGGCCCTGCCAACTGTGGGGTTTGGCTCCCTCCTCATGATTAGCAGGTGGAAACATGCTGTCTTAAAAAAGTGACCTGTACTCAGAGCAGCAAGAACTCCTGGGCCTAATCCTCACCCTAACTCTGTGCTCTTCAGCCATTTACTTCTCTCCCTCCATTTCTAGCGTTTGACTATAGCTTTTATGGTTCTCTCAGGGCTGAGGTGTGGGCTAGTCAGTTCATGTTTGTACACAGGGCTGGCCTTACCCTGAGGCAAACTGAGGCAGCCACCTCAGGTGCTAGACTGTGGAGGGGGGGGCGCCAGTAGGACCCAGAGTGTAGAAAATTGTGTCTGCTGCTGGTGCATATGTATTCTCTCTGCTCTAGATGCCCAGAGAGGAGTAAAACAGGGAGAATGCAGAATTGAGACCTTTCAAAGTTTTGGCTCAAGTGAGGGGGCCTGGGGGTGCCATTTGAGCTCCCCGCCTCAGTTGCAAAAATGTTGTGGGCCGGCTCTGTTTGTAAAGCACTTTGAATAACTTTGTACTAGCTCAGCTTTGTCACACCAACCTGAGGAATGGACTCACCTCTGATACAGAGTGCTGGCTAGCACAATGAACACACAGATATAAAGGTATTTTTTAAAAAGCCCATAGGACATACTGTACAAATTATTGGTGTGCCTGAAAACAGTTCCAATACACTTGGCCTACTTCCTATGCCGATTAATATGAACACAGGCAAATCAATACACTTGACATATTTTCCATTAGCGTAGTCAGAACAAAGCAATTGTGTACTTGTATAAATTCCCTGGCTTGGGACAATAATGCAAAATGTCAGGTAGTTCTGTTACATTTTCACTGTATCAACATTCTGGGAATCGATGGTTAAAAATTAGGGCTGATGGACAATTTTGTATTGAAACCTCTGTATTGCAAACCTTAAACATTCCCCAAACAACCAAACCCAAACCCCATGAGTTAGGCCTGTTAAATGTGGTGGCAGCTACTGCTATTCCACTACCAAAGTTATACTGTCCCATAAAGCAAAAACGAACAGAAATTAATAGCAGGCAAACACCAAATAGTATTATGGCCAATAACAACTAGTTATGTATGTTAAAGTAGGATCAAGGGGCTTGGCTGCTCTCTCTTATGCCTTTTAAATCCAAACTCACAAAGCAAAAGATACAACTTACTGCAGACCGTATTCTAGCCAGGGCTTTGAAATAACCAAATAAAACTCAGCATAGAATATAGGGTGAATTCTCAAGAGACTGTTGTCTATATATTCATGCAGTGAAAAAAATGGGGCATTATTT
Source organism: Pelodiscus sinensis (assembly GCF_049634645.1). Classification (NCBI taxonomy): domain Eukaryota; kingdom Metazoa; phylum Chordata; order Testudines; family Trionychidae; genus Pelodiscus; species Pelodiscus sinensis. The sequence continues at coordinate 250,408,660 of NC_134712.1, read as the reverse complement.
CCCTTTGCTTTAATCCAGTTTTATGCAAATGCAACTCCACTGGCTGAGATTCTCATAAACTCAGACTTCAAGACCAGAAGGGACCTCCATGACCAGCTAGTCTGACATCCTGCACATTGCAAGTTACAGAACCTCACCTACCTGTTGCCATAGCCTCTGGCGGAGTTACTGAAGTCCTCAGATCTTGATTTCAAGACATTAAGTTACAGTGAATCCACCATTTACTCAAGTTCAGCTTGGCATGTGACCCTAGCCACATTGCAAAGGAAGGCGAAAAGATCAGGCTCTCTGCCAATCAGACTTGGGTGAAAATTCCTTCCTGACCCCACATATGTTGATCAGTTAGAAGTTGAGCATGTTTGTATCCATCCATCAACCAGACCCTGAGGGAAAGAACTCTCTGTAGTAATGCATAGCCGTCCCCTTCTTATGTCCATCACCGGCCATTGGAGATATTTCCTAACAGCAGTCATGGATGGGCCTTGTGACATTGTAGGCAAACATATCATACCAACCCATCCGTACATTTATCAAGCTCAGTTTTCTGACAAGTTAGGTTTGTTGCCTTCGCTACTCTCCTGGGAAGGCTGTTCCAGAACTTCACTCCTGTGAAGGTTCAAAACCTTTGTCTAATTTCAAGCCTAAACTTCCTAAGGGTGTGTCTAGACTACAGGGTTTTGTCGACAAAAGTGGACTTTTGTCGACAAAACTATGCCTGTGTCTACACTACTGCCGAGTTCTGTCGACATAACGTCGACAGAACTCAGCAGTTTTGTCGACGGCGGTAAACCTCATTCTGCGAGGAATAACGCCTTTTGTCGACAGAGTTCTGTTGACAGAAGGCGTTATTGCATATACACTGTCCTTTGCATCTACACTTTGCATCTACAAACCGGCTTGCTTTGTCAACAGGACTGGATGTAGTCTAGGCGACCTTTGTCGACAGAAGCTTTGTTGATAGTATCTGTCGACAAAGCCTCTGTCGACAAAAGCCTGTAGTCTAGATGGACCCTAATGGCTAATTTATATTCATTTGGCTGTGTGCCAACACTGGCCCTTATCTTAAATAACTCCTCTTCCTCCCTGGAGTTTATCCCTCATATATATTTATACATATAACCATGTCTCCCCCCAGACTTCAGTTTGTTAGGCTAGACCACTCAAGCTCCTTAAATCTCTTTTCTTAAGGCTGGTTCTCAATTTCACTGATCATCCTAGTAGAATTTTCTACCTCTCTTCGAGTTTGATTTCATCTTTCTTAAACATGGAAGAAGAAAATAGAATTTGATTGATCTGGCAGCTAAATATTAGAACTTAAGAAAATAAAAGGCAAGAGAAGGAAACATTTTCTGCTATAAGAAAGACTCACAAATACTACAGAGTTTTATTTAGGTGTTGTTTTCCCTTCATGGAAGGTTTGTCTGTCCCCTTCTTCCACAGATAGATATGCCCAAGGCCAAGTAACAGTAAGGGTACATCTACACTAGCCTCCTAGTTCGAACTAGGGAGGTTAATGAGGGCGACCGAAATTGCTAATGAAGTGCAGGATTTAAATATCCCGCGCTTGATTAGCATAGTCCCGGCTGGTCGCCATGTTGGAAACTGACTAGCCCGAAGTAACTGCTCGGTCTACACACGGCAGAGAAGCAGGATTCCGAGATAAACCCCTTAGTTCGAATTAACTGTTAAACCTCATCCCACGAGGAGTAACAGTTAATTTGAACTAAGGGTTTATCTCGGAATCCTGCTTCACTGTCGTGTGTAGACGCGGGCAGTTACTTCGGGCTAATCAGTTTCCAAAATGGCGACTGGCTGGGAATATGCTAATCAAGCACAGGATATTTAAATCCCATGCTTCATTAGCAATTTCGGTTGCCCTCATTAGTTCGAACTAGGGGGCTAGTGCAGACCTATCCTAAGTTTTTGCAGCGGTTTATTTTCTTGGAAACTACTGAACTAGAAATAATTGGCCTGATTTTCTGCTAGTACACCAATGCAAATTGCAAATAACTCCCTCGACTCAACAGTTGCACAGCTCAATAGAATAAAGAATCATAATCTGTAAATTGTAAAAATCATGACAGGTGTGGAGGAAGTAATTTATTCCTTCCCATAACACAAGAACTTAGAGCTCATCAAATGAAGTTCATAGGCATTAGGTTTAAAAAAACAAAAGGAAGTACTTCTTCACACAACACATCGTCAACCTGTGGAACTCCTTGGCATAGAATGTGGGGAAGGCCAAAATTATAACAGGGTAAAAAAAGAACTAAATACATTCATGAAGGATGTATCCAAGGGTACGTCTAAACTACATGGCTCCATCGATGGAGCATGTAGATTTGTTTGTTTGGCAAAGGGAAATGAAGCCGTGATTTAAATAATCGCGGCTTCATTTAAATTTACATGGCTGCCGCACTGAGCCGACAAACAGCTGATCAGCTGTTTGTCGGCTCAGCTCGCTAGTCTGGACGCTCCCCTGCCGACATGAAAGCCCTTTATCGACCTCCCCGGTAAACCTCATCCTACGAGGCATAACGGGGAGGTCGATAAAGGGCTTTCAGGTCGGCGCGGAAGCGTCCAGACTAGCACGCTGAGCCAACAAACAGCTAATCAGCTGTTTGTCGGCTCAGCGCGGCAGCCATGTAAATTTAAATGAAGCCGCGATTATTTAAATTGGGGCTTCATTTCCCTTTGCCTACAACCCTCATCTACATGGCTCCATCAATGGAGCCATGGGCTACATCTACACTGGCCCCTTCTCCGGAAGAGGCATGCTAATTTCGAACTTTGGAATAGGGAAATCCGCGGGGGATTTAAATATCCCCCGCGGGATTTAAATAAACATGGCCTCCGCTTTTTTTCCGGCTTTTCCCCCAAGCCGGAAAAGAGCTTCTAGACTGGCACGATCCTCCGGAATAAAGCCCTTTTCCGGAGGATCTCTTATTCCTACTTTCAAGTAGGAATGAGAGATCCTCTGGAAAAGGGCTTTATTCCGGAGGATCGCGCCAGTCTAGAAGCTCTTTTCCGGCTTTTCCCCCAAGCCGGAAAAAAAGCGGAGGCCATGTTTATTTAAATCCCGCGGGGGATATTTAAATCCCCCGCGGATTTCCCTATTCCAAAGTTCGAAATTAGCATGCCTCTTCCGGAGAAGGGCCAGTGTAGACGTAGCCATGTAGTTTAGACACAGCCCATCAGTGGCTATTTGTCAGGATAAGCAGCATTCTTGTCCCTAGCCTCTGTTTCCAGACACTGTGTATGAATGATAGGGAATGGATCACTTTATTGCCTGTTCTGTTCATTGGATACTGGGCTAGATGGATCTTGGTCTGATGTAGCATGACCATTTTCAACATTCTTTTATGCAATGTATGGCTTAACACTAAATGAGGAAATATAGCTACTGAATGATATTACTGTTAAAAATCTCAGAGGGATAGCCATGTTAGCCTGTAACTTTAAAAACAAAAAGTAGTCCTGTGGCACCTTAAAGATTAACACACAGACACACACACACACACACACACACATATATATATGTATATATATATATATATACTGGCTGGCGTTACCCGGCGTTGCCTGGGACAGTTGATATAACTGAGGTGAGGAGCCTGAGAGGAGGGAGGGGGGGAAAGGGAGCTGTGTGCCTGCTGCCGGCGCCCGAGCCTGCCCTCCACTTTCTTCTCTCTCCGCCTTAGCGAGTGACTGTCCCCACTGCTTCCCCCGGGAAGCCGCTTCTTCCCACACTGCCAAGCTCCATGCAGCCCTAGGAAGAGGTCTCTCATCTCTTCCCTCCCAAAGTACTTTAAAACCTTCTCCTGGATGAAAGGCTGTCCCATACAAAGTTTGGTTGCGGTAGCTCTTATAGGCCGTGTCCAGACTCAGGGGTTTTTTCGGGAAAACGCGGCTTTTCTTTCGATGGCGGTAAACCTCATTTCACGAGGAAGAACGCCTTCTTTCGAAAGTTCCTCTTTCGAAAGAAGGCGTTCTACAATGTAAAGAGGCCGTCTTCGAAAGAGAGCATCCAGACTCGCTGGGTGCTCTCTTTCGAAAAAGCGGATTTCCTCTATCGAAAGATCCGCCTGCAGTCTAGACGCGATCTTTCGAAAGAGGCTCTTTCGAAAGATGCTTTCGAAAGAGCCTCTTTCGAAAGAAGCCTGCAGTCTAGACATAGCCATAGTGTCCAATTATTAGCGCACAAACATACAAACATTCTCCTTTATATATATATATATATATATATATATATATATATATATATATACACACACACACTAGCTGGAGTTACCTGGCGTTACTTGGGGTGGGCGGTGGGGTCCTGCCAGGGGTGCCTCGTGTCAGGGGCGGGCGGGAGGGGGCGAGCATGGGACCTAGGATGGGTGGGGCAGCCCAGCTCCTGCCCAGGGATGTAGGTGCTGCGGGGGGCAACGACCCCACCGCCCGCCCTAAAACTTTTGCCCTGCTACCTGCCACACCGGGGGCTCCCCTCTCCTGTGAGCTGGGCTCCCCGCCACGCAACCAGGAAGCTGCGCAGGACCCTGGGGCGCTCCCAGCACCGCCACCCCGCTGGGCTCACCCTGCTGGGCCTGCAACTGCCCCCTAGCGGCTGCTGCGAGCTCCAGCCCACTGCTCTGGCAACCCTCAGCCAATGCTGGAGGGGAGGGGCCCAGGCTGAGTGACATCATGGACGGGAGGGAGGAGGAGGCTCTGTGACGTAGTGGGGGTACTTGCTGGGCTGTGGTGACCTCTGCTGTCTGGAGCAAGACCCAGCAGGGAAAACCTTATTATGCAAAAGTACCATACCGGTTGAACCAGCCTACCCCCCTGGGGAGAAACAAAGGGAGGTGGAATGCTGCCCTGGCTGGAGGGCAGGGCTGGAAGAGGGGGAGTGAGTTGCTGGCTGGGATCATGGAGGAGACAGCCTAGGGAAAGGGGCTGGAGTTTAGGGGCCCAGTCTCCCCCATCTCAAGGGGGCCTGAGGCATCCTAGCCCAGCTCTGTGACCAGATTACATCTGGGCTGTGCTGTATCTTGGAGAGGCAATAAACTTCCTCTATTCCACCGGCTGGTGCGGTCTGTTTGTGCCATTTCGGGGTGCAGGAGACGGGGGACCCCCAACGCGCCGTCACAGGCTTCCCCACCCTGAAGGTGCCTATGCAGTGGTACGGCCTGGTAGAGGCGAGTTGGGCAGCTGCCACTTGGAACGCTGCCCCTCCCCTCGCAATGCCGTTCTTCCTGAAAAGTAATAGGTGTAATGGCATTGCTCAAGAGGGTTTTTCTTGCGCAAGAAGGGGCAGTGTAGGTGCTCCTTCTTGCGTAAGAGCCTCTTCTGAAAAATATGGTGGCTCATTAGGTATGCAAATGATGCTCGGCGATATTCCATGCTTAGCTTCATTTGCATATTACTCACGCAAGAAGCCACGAGTGTAGACATAGCCCAGATGAAATTAATGGGTAGCAGGTTTAAAACTAGTAAGCGAAAGTTCTTCTTCACACAGTGCATAGTCAACCTGTGGAACTCCTTGCCCAAGGAGGCTGTGAAGACTGGAACTATAACAGAGTTTAAAGAGAAGCTAGATAAATTCATGGACGTTAGGTCCATAAAAGGCTATTAGTCAGAGGGTAGGAATGGTGTCCCTGGCCTCTGTATGTCAGAGGCTGGAGATGGATGGCAGGAGACAAATCGCTTGATCATTGTCTTCGGTCCACCCCCTATAGGGCACTTGGCACTGACCACTGTCAGCAGACAGGCTAGATGGACCTTTGATCTGACCCAGTACGGCCATTCTTATGTTCATTTAAATCCCTGACTCAGTTTCCTCACCATTCCCTCTCTTGACCCCAGGCAGAGCTAAGTTCACCAGAGGGCCAGAGGGATGGAGGGCAGCACAAAGACATGTGCCATCTCAAATGAGGTCTACTACTGGCAGTGACCCAGACAGTTGTAGCATTACTTCTGGGTGGTGGAAGGCCATTAGCCCTTTTAGTGCTTTCAAGCACAGCCATGGAGACCTCAGAGTGTGTGCCCAGCATTGCCAGCCCCAAACATTCAAATAATTAACAATAATTAATAATGATATAATAAAAGACTATATAACATAATTAACAATAATACATGTTATGATCCCATCTGCCTGTGTTTTTGAGTTGTTAGGTCACACATGGCTTATAATTTTTTAGCTTTTCTCTGCAACAATGAAGGCTTAACATTTATTTTTTTCCTTAATTAATGCAAAGGTGGAAACACTTGTGTCCATCCTCTGGGGCTTTAGGTAAAGTAATAAATATTGAGTGTCTCAAAGAAATCCCAAGAATCAGCATGCAGCATTTTGCTTCCATTTCTGAAAATTCATTGCAGCCCACATAGACAGTGACTGGATGTTGCTATTGTAATGAGGTATATTTACTGCAGTGTTAGCATCTGACAGTCTTGTCTCTCTCATCTGAAACAGATTTAATTTTAAATGCACTCATCCAAAGCTCTGCATGTATGTACAAAAATTTACATTCTTTCACATAAGCATTTGAGTGACATCCAACATACAAATCAGCTGGGAGAAATACTTGTTATAAAAATCATTGGTTGTTTTTGGCAAGGCAATTTTACTTTTCTATCTAAAATGTTTTTACAGGAGCACGTCCATGTCTATGCAATTTGGCATTTTAACAGAGCATTTTTAAACTCCCTGTAACAGGGTGACTATGCCCCACCCAGTGCAGAGCAAGTGAACCCATTTTTTTTGTCTCTGTAGCCGAAGCCAATATAGTTGCCCCCTTAGAGTAATCTACTATATATTTGAAAGAGTTTGTGTCTGTCCATGTGTCTGCCTCTCTCTTTGTTCAAGAACGCTTCTTTAGTTCTGGACTTCTAATCTGAAAATGTGGGCTATGCCCACGAAAGCTCATGACACCATCCACATGTTTTGTTAGTCTTTAAAGTGCTACCTGACCATTTGTTGTTTTTTAAGTTTCTTCCTAAACAGTAAGAGGTAGGAGAGCCAAATTTGGTATACAACTTCCTTTCAGCATAACTTAAAGCAATGTAAGGGTTTGGTTGTGTCAGAACAATGGGATGTACCTGGATTGCTTCTCAGAAAAAACACACAGAATCACCAGGTGGGTGAAAAAGGCTGGCAGCCAGCTCTCCCCTGTCTGTAACTGCCCCAGCCCTGAGCCTCCCACCCCCAAGCACTCTTTAGAGAGGGTGGGGGAGAGGCTCACACTCCCCCCCCCCAAATTGTATGGAAACATTGTTGGCTGCTCCCCTTCATCAGGGAACAAGGGTAAGGTGCACCGTTTGCTGCATTCCTCACTCTGGCTGGGGAGGGCAGGGGGAAGAGGAGTCTGAACCTGCCCCAGCTGGGGGACATGCACCCCTCCCCCAGCTGTGCCCACTGGAGCTGCAGTAGCCATGAAGAGGCACTTCTCACCCGGCCCCTAGTTGCTGCAGTGAGAGAGGGCTGGGGTGGTACTCTCCCATTGGGGCAGCCTGAACCCCTCCTCCCTAGCCCCACCCCAGAGCAACAATTTAAATGAAGAAAGTACATTTTATTTTCTAAAAACCAAAATAAAATAAAATAATGAAGAACCTGAGCAATGATGGGTAAACCTTGTAGGAAGGCCTAATGGCAACAGTTGCAATAGATTCACGCCAATCAGCAGTACGGTAAGGCCTACTGGTCACAGTCAATAGATTCATCCCAATCACTGATTATTAAGGCCTAATAGCCCAAAGTCTATGGCTGTGTCTAGACTGGCCAGTTTTTCCAGAAAATGAGCCGCTTTTCCAGAAAAACTTGCCAGCTGTGTACACTGGCTGCTTGAATTTCCGCAAAAGCACGGACTTCCTACTGTAAGAAATCAGTGATTCTTGAGGAAATACTGCTCCCGTTCAGGCAAAAGTCCCTTTTGCGCAAAAGGGCCAGTGTAGACAGCTCAGATTTGTTTTGCGCAAAAGCACGTCTAGATTGGTCACAGACACTTTTCCGCAAAAAGTGCTTTTGCGGAAAAGCATCCGTGCCAATCTAGACGCTCTGTTCCGAAAATGCTTTTAACGGAAAACTTTTCCCTTAAGAGCAGTTCCGGAAAATCATGCCAGTCTAGACGTAGCCAATGTGTTCACCCCAGCTGGCAGAAAAAGGGGTCACCATGCACAAAAGCAAGCGGGCTCCAATCTCTCACTGAGTCCCAGCCCCAGGCTTTGCTAGTGACAAAAGCACATGCCACTGAGTCAGCAGCAGTGTCCGACTGAAACATGCCGGCTCAGAGTTCCAGTTCACTAACTGGGCAAACGTCTAATTCCCTTGGGCTGCTCCCTGACATTGTTCCTGCTGCTGCAGTCTGAGCATTTCCTTTATGTGCAGGTTCCCCGGTCTGTGCTATCCCTAATGACGCCAGCCTCTGCAGGGCCTCCATGGGTATCCTGGCATCTGCATGGGTTGCATCATCTCCAGCTCCTATGGCCTCAGGCTTTGGCTGCTCTTGATCAGAGTAGGCATCCTTCCCCTCTCATGGTTAGCCCCAACTGAGCCGAGCTGTTCCCTTTTATACTAGTGAAATTGGAGCATGCCCAGTAAAGCTGAGGGGGTGTGGCCTCCTCCATCCACAGTGTACGGTTAACCCTTCCCGGCCTTATGTAGGGTGAATGTACCCCATCACACTCTTGTTTCAAGGTGAATTAGATCAAAATACACTGGGAATTTAAGTTCAATGCAACACAGTACACAAGTACAGTTAATGTATGACGTGGACTTTAACTGTTCATCTAAACAGGCTCTAAGACTGATGCTGTTAGTCTCATGCTTACCACATGAGTTTTTTGTGATTTCTGATTGGTTCACCGTAATGGTAACAGAGGGCAGGGGCATGCTAAAGTCATTAACTCATTGATATTTTTATGGAAAGGATTGTTCTGTTTGTTCTGTTACAGAAGCATGGCCAGGTTCACAAGGATTAGGGAACGAGTTGGGGATGTTGACTTTTATTAAGGAAAGACCCACTCCATTATGTGATATAGGTGTTATTATCGGTTGTCCACATACAGCACTCATATGCCAAGGTCCCTTCAGGAGCAGATAAATATATGCACGCCAATATATGCACCTGTCCAGCAACATGCCAGTGAAAGGGAACTTCATACTCCATTTGTATGCGTGCTAACAAATTCCTATGCAAAACTGAATCTGAAAATAACCTGTTTGGATATGGAAGCAATAAGACTTCCTCCCCCCCCCCCCCCCTCGAATTTATGAAGCCAATAGGAGGTGTGTATAGATTTCAGACACTTAATAAAAGAATTGTATTAAAGAATTTCTTTGAAATATGTATGACATTGTCATGAGTACTTTCAAGAAAATATTACTTGCATTTGCTAAATACCTCTTTGTAAGACCTGTAGGCATTTTTCTAACCAGCAGCTAAGCAAAGCAGACAATTTTACTGAGGTTTGAAACTCTCCATGAATACTAAAGAGAAAACTTAGTTGACTGCTATGGAAACATTTGCTCGTACTGCTTCAAGTTTTCTTTTTTTTCCATACACGTCAAGGAAGATCACAGATTTGTTTATAATCAAAATACCCTGATTAAATCAAGACACTTCTGATTATGCTGCAAATTGTGGCATGCTTGCATTCATTATGAGTAGTAGTATTACAACAGAGAGATAAATAACTGTGCATACTGATCATCTGCTGTCAAGCCTTCTTAAAATACACCATAATATATCAGAGGAGATCCACTGGAAGATAAACAAATAAGCCATCTAAGCCAAGGAAATCTTTGATGTACTTTGTAGGTACTTTTTGTGGATAATTTTAGCATGGGTCTCCAGATATTATTATTTGTACAAACATTCTAGCCTCAAAAAAGTTGGAAGGTTTGAAGCAAGATCATATAATTCCATACAGTATTTTTAAAAACTGCAGATTCTCCGCAAAAGGCGTGATAAGTGCTAAGACTGGTAGACACAAGAGAGACATTATGGGTATGTCTACACTACAGCACTAATTCGAACTAACTTAGTTCGAATTAGTTAATTCGAACTAAGCTAATTCGAACTAAGGCATCCAGACTAAAAAACTAGTTCGAATTAGCATTTTGCTAATTCGAACTAGCATGTCCACACAGAGTGGACCCTGAACCGGGGTTAAGGCTGGCCGGAAGCAGTGCCGGCAGGGCATCAGATGAGGACTTAGAGCGTGGAGCTCCTGTCTCAGGCTAGCCGAGGGCTGTGCTTAAAGGGACCCGGCCCCCACCCCAGACAGACAGTTCTCAGGGGTGCCCCGCTTGCAAAGCAGTCCTGGCTTGGAGTGCCCGGAGTACCCACACTGGGCACATTACAGCACTCGGCCATCAGACCGGCTGCACTTGCCGCAGGCTGCCATCTGGGGAGAGGAAGCAATTTGGGGGTTGCAGGAGAGCTTCCACCCCCAGAAGCCCGCAGAGCCAGCCCAGTCCTCCCCATCGGGGGCTCATACCCCATTCCTCCCTCACCTCCTTCCACTTACCCCTCCCTAGCCCCCCTTCCTGATGTACAAAATAAAGGACAATTGTGTTCAAAAATTGAATCTGTCTTTATTGAACAAAACTGGGGGAGACTGGGAAAAGGAGGTGGGAGAGGGGAAGAGAGAGGGTGGGAGAGGGGAGGGCAACTACAATAATCAGGGGTTTGGAACAGGTCCCATATGAAGAGAGGCTAAAGAGACTGGGACTTTTCAGCTTAGAAAAGAGGAGATGGAGGGGGCATATGATAGAGGTCTATAAAAGCACGAGTGGGGTGGAGAGGGTGCATACAGAAAAGTTCTTCATTAGTTCCCATAATAGAAGGACTAGAGGACACCAAAGGAAAGGAATGGGTAGCAGGCTACAAACTAATAACAGAAAGTTCTTCTTCACAAAGCAAAGAGTCAACCTGTGGAACTCCTTGCTGCAGGAGGCTGTGAAGGCTAGAACTAGAACAGAGTTTAAAGAGAAGTGAGATCAATTCATGGAGGTTGGGTCCATGGAGTGGTATTAGCCAGGGGGTAGGAGTGGTGTCCCTGCCCAAAGTTTGTGGAAGGCTGGAGAGGGATGGCATGAAACAAATGGCTTGGTCACTGTCTTTGGTCCATCCCCTCCAGGGTCCCTAGGATTGGCTGCTGTCGGCAGACAGGCTACTGGGCTAGCTGGACCTTTGGTCTGACCCAGTACGGCCATTCTAAGCTCAGTGGACCACCTTGATTTTCATGCAAACCTGCTCCTGGGTGGCCAGGCTGGCAGCTCTCCTGCCCTAGACAGCCGCTTTCCTGTGCCTAGTGCGGAGGCCGTGGACAAGGTCCACGATGTCTGCACTGGACCAGGCAGGCGCCTCTTGCGGTCCTGGGCAAGCTCCCGGGAGCCGCCAGCCTGGTCCTGGGAAGAGGGGGAGGGCTGGGCGGCATCGGGTGGCTGGCTCGAGCCGTGCCAGGTGCAGGGTCTGCTGGCTGGGTGCTGGCAGGCTTGCACCTGGCACGGGCACCGTAGCCAGCCCGTGCCCCCTTTAAGGGGTCCAGCGCCGGGAGGTGGGCAATAGAGTTTCCCTGGTGTTGGCCAGAGTGGCCACCAGGGAAAGCTGGGGAGGGCTAGCCTCCCACTAGTTCGAATTAAGGGGCTACACACCCCTTAATTCGAACTAGTAAATTCGAAGTAGGCTTAGTCCTCATAAAATGAGGTTTACCTAATTCGAACTAAGTGCTCCGCTAGTTCGAATTAAGTTCGAACTAGCGGAGCACTAGTGTAGCGCCTATCAAAGTTAATTTGAACAAACGTCCATTAGTTCGAATTAACTTTGTAGTGTAGACATACCCTATGATCCCCTGATCTAACCTCCTGCACACACAGGGCATAACATTTCATCCTTTAATTGCTGCAGTGGATGGAACTATTTTTTCTTCACAAGTAAGTAGGAACAAGTGTAACTGAAAAGTAATTAGAGTGGAAGGGAATAATTATCACAAGCATCCCAGGATACTCAAGGAGCTGATAGAGGAGGTATCTGAGCCTTTAGCTATGATCTTTGAAAAATCATGGCAGACAGGGGAGATTCCAGAAGACTGGAAAAGGGCAAATATTGTGCCCATCTATAAAAAGGGGAATAAGAACAACCCAGGAAATTATAGACCGGTCAGTTTAACGTCTGTCCCAGGGAAGATAATGGAGCAGGTAATTAAGGAAATCGTATGCAAACACTTGGAAAGTAATAAAGTGATAGGGAATAGCCAGCATGGGTTTGTGAAGAACAAGTCATGCCAAACTAATCTGATAGCTTTCTTTGATAAGATAACGAGCCTTGTGGATAAGGGAGAAGCGGTGGATGTCATATACCTAGACTTTAGTAAGGCATTTGATACGGTCTCGCATGATATTCTTATTGATAAACTAGGCAAATATAACTTAGATAGGGCCACGATAAGGTGGGTGCATAATTGGCTGGATAACCGTAGTCAGAGAGTTGTTGTTAACGGTTCTAAATCCTGCTGGAAAGGGATAACAAGTGGAGTTCCTCAAGGGTCTGTTTTGGGACCCGTACTATTCAATATCTTCATCAATGATGTAGATATTGGGATAGAGAGTACTCTTATTAAGTTTGCAGATGATACCAAACTGGGTGGGGTTGCGACTTCTTTGGAGGATAGGGACATAATTCAAAATGACCTTAGCAAGTTAGAGAAATGGTCAGAGGTAAACAGGATGAGGTTTAATAAAGAGAAATGCAAAGTGCTCCACTTAGGAAGGAACAATCAGTTCCATACATACAAGATGGGAAGCGACTGTCTAGGAAGGAGCATGGCGGAAAGGGATCTAGGGGTCATAGTGGACCACAAGTTGAATATGAGTCAACAGTGTGATGCTGTTGCAAAAAAAGCAAATATGATTCTAGGTTGTATCAACAGGTGTGTTGTAAGCAAAACTCGTGAAGTCATTCTGCCGCTCTATTCTGCACTAGTTAGGCCTCAGCTGGAGTACTGTGTCCAGTTCTGGGCGCCACATTTCAAGAAAGATGTGGAGAAATTGGAAAGGGTACAGAGAAGAGCGACAAGAATGATTAAAGGTCTAGAGAACATGACCTATGAAGCCAGGCTTCATGAACTGGGCTTGTTTAGTTTGGAAAAAAGAAGATTAAGGGGGGACATGATAGCGGTTTTCAAATATCTAAAAGGGTGTCACAAGGAGGAAGGCGAAAATTTGTTCCTCTTGGTTTCTGAGGACAGGACAAGGAGTAATGGGCGTAAAGTGCAGCAGGGGAGGTTTAGATTGGACATTAGGAAAAAATTCCTAACTGTCAGGGTGGTCAAATATTGGAATAAATTGCCAAGGGAGGTGGTGGAATCTCCCTCTCTGGAGATATTTAAGAACAGGTTAGATAGACATCTGTCAGGGATGGTGTAGACGGAGCTTGATCCTGCCTTGAGGGCGGGGGGCTGGACTCGATGACCTCTCGAGGTCCCTTCCAGTCCTATTATTCTATGATTCTATGATTCTATCACGGTGGTTGATATCCACAGGGTTCTCTTTCTGCTATGCCATTCTCACCAGGAGCACTTCTACCGACTGAAGAGCAGCAATGTGTGGGTGGGGGGAACTGATTTGAGACTGACATGGCTGCAACAACATGGCATGAAACAAAGGAAATGCAGGCTAGAGCCAAGATGTACAGTGTCTGTAATGTGCAGATGATGTGCAAATAAGATGAGGGGAGTAGATATAGCTCCTAAGTCAGGGAAAATCTGAATGGGCCATCTCATTTTCCTGTGCTGGTGAGTGCCAGACAATTGATTTCAGGATCTGATGAGAAACTGAACGAAGGAGAGGTAGGAGAATAACACTATGTAAGAAAGAAAGATGAAAAGTGAAGGGAGACTGTTACAGGGTGTACCAGCCCCACCCTGTGAAGGCTTAGCCTAATCAGGCTCACCTGGCCGAAGAAGCCCTGCCCCCACAACTCTGCTGGGCATGCTCAGATCGCAGCCCAGGTATAAAAGCCTGGAGGGAGGTTCAGTCTGGGCTGATGGCTGGAGAGGAAGGACCTCAGAGGGGAACACCGGACCAGCACCAGCCAGATGATCAAAGGGAAGGCGGCAGGGGCCCATTGGGACATCTCCTCAGCTATCAATGAGGGAGAAGCAGCCCCCAGGGATGTAGTGGAGCCAGTGAGCACCTGGGACTCCATCCCACTGGAGCAGGTAGGAAGTGGCCCAGGGAGGGGACAGGAGCTGCCTCTTCTGCCCTGGACTCTGCAGTGCATTTTGGATGGATTCCCTGCCAAGCGTATGGTGAGTCCTCCTGCCACTCACAGGGCCCTGGGCTGGGACCTGGTGGAGTAGGGTGGACCTGGGTCCCCCTATCAGGGGTGTAGCCCCTGCCTGTGACTGTGTATTGACTTTGGCCAATAGCTGGCGAGCCCTTCCTTAAAGGGCCCACTCCTGATGTGGTGTATTGACTCTGGGCAGTGGGCCAGTGGACCCAGGTTTAAAGGGCCAGTGGGCCTTTTTATATGACCAGTTCTGGCTGTGCAGCCCATCAGGCCCTAGAGTCAGGGCAGGCTACAGCCCAGAGCAGAGTGTGCAGAGAGGACAGACCCGGGAGGGGAAAAAGAGAAGTCGCCCTGTGACAGAGACAAACAGGATCTTGCATGCCTCTGACTGTAATCTCATCAATGCTGCAGATCGGGTATCCTTGTTGATGGGCTGAGGACTCCATGTCATGATGATAGTTTAGCATTGAGGTGGGGTTAATCCTACTTTGAGCTGAAGGCTGGATTAGATGATCTCCTGAGGTCTCTTCCAACCCTTATTTCCTATGATTCTAGGACTCAGAGGTGAAGACCAAAGTTACTTCAACATGACAGAAGGGCTCCCTTTCTGAAAGAAAATATTTTGGTCTGGTCTGCTCCTTCTATCTTAGGGACACTTCTGGGAATCTTTCTGAGATCCCTTTTAAAGACCACCAAAACAGGGGTGAGAAGTGGGTGGCATAGTTCATCCCTTCATCATTTCATTCACCATTTAAATTCTTTCCCAGGAGGCCAAACCTGGCATAGGTCACTTTATTCCCCCTTTTTTTAATGTATTAAATCCACCCTCAACACATACTTTGCACCTTATCGGTAGGTCTTGTTTGTTTTTCTTTTTTGGACTGTTTGTCATTCTCTGGTTCCCTTCTGCCTGTATTTTTTTTCAGTCATTATTGAAAACAACTTGACCTACTTTTCATACTTCCTAAGCTATCCAGTATAATAGGCCCAGTTAGTAAAGCATCTCTGCTGTGGTATTGTTTCACAATAAATAATCGAATACTGATGGTGCTGGAGAGAAACTAACTCTATAGCCCATTGTTGATAGAAGTTGCCTGAGTTCAAGTCCTTGTTCTGAACTGGGCAGGGACTTGAATCTGGGTCTCCTCCAGTCTGGCAGAATCCTAACCAAGTGGCTGTTTGGGGGGGCTCATTTTCTGCTTTGACAACAAATCCTCCCTCAACGTGAAAGAAGTTTGTCAATGACAGTTCTGCCATATCTGGTGCATATCTGGTGTATTTCTGCTGTTAGCTGGTATGGCCATGTGACATGCCATGGCACAGTCCTGATGAGTGAGGGGCTATGCCTGGCTGCCGTCACCTTGGTTGCCTTACAGGCTACGTCTAGACTGGCATGATTTTGCAGAAATGCTTTTAACGGAAAAGTTTTCCGTTAAAAGCATTTTCGGAACAGAGCGTCTAGATTGGCATGGATACTTTTCCGCAAAAGCACTTTTTGCGGAAAAGCGTCTGTGCCAATCTAGACGCGCTTTCCTGCAAAAAAGCCCCGCTCGCCATTTTCGTGATCGGGGCTCTTTTGCGGAAAACATATCTGAGCTGGCCCTACACTGGCCCTTTTGCGCAAAAGTTTTGCCCTTCTATAATGCCCAACCCTGATCTGAATAATAAAATAGACTTAATATATTTGTAGTGTTAGAGAATAAACACTGAACAATAAAATAAGCATATTAACTACAAAGAGCTAGATTTTAAGGGAATAAAAGTAACAAGGCCTAACAATCAAATGGTTACAAGAAAAATGAAGCTAACATGCTTACTCCTATCCACTTATTCTCTTAGGGTACATCTAGACTACATGCCTCTGATCAGCTGTTTGTTGGCTCAGCGCGGCAGCCATGTAAATTTAAATGAAGTGGCGATTATTTAAATTGCCGCTTCATTTTCCTATGTCTGGTAGCCTAATCTACATGCCTCTGGCAACAGAGGCAAGTAGTCTAGACGTACCCTTAGTTGCAAAGTGAACTTCTTCACCACAGGCACCAGCAGATTACTGACCAACATTTCTGGTCAGAACTCATTCCCTGGAGGTCAAATAGCTGTTGTTGCTTTTTTAATTTGGTCTTCTCAAATGTGGAAAATTAGGTAGGCAGGAAGAGAAATGTCTGGGGGTGTGTGCCCTTTTTTATAGTTTCCCCCCTTTGGAAAGCATTTCCAATTTGGAGCGCAGTGTCAGGCAGCCTGGTGAGGAAAGGAAACTTCATTCTGTCTTTGCTAAGTTCTAAATGTTTTTGTCCTTACCCTGTTTCCTGCCAAGGAATGGCCACTTAGCAGGTAATAGTCCATCAGCCTTGTTGATTCCTGGTTGAGTCATCTCTGGTTAAGTGGTTTAGCCACTTCTCAGACCTATGAGAAATACACTGCAGTTCAGACTTTAGCTTATGTTCATAACTTTATATATAATGTTGCCATCTACATTTTGCTATAATATTACTGATCAGCAAGTTATGAGTTTGTAAACTATACTTACCCTGAATAAATGTATTCCTGGTAATTACAGTAGCGTGTACGGTGTAAACACAGGGGTATGTTCTGGCACAAATGTATTTTAGATTGTAATCCATATATATGGGGATGTGTGTGTTAGCAAAAAGCTTTATATTTGAATGGTATTATGCATACCTCTTGTTCATTTATGTTGAGTGCCCTATAATACTTTGCAAAGCTGAAGTGAAGTAAATCTGAAAGCTGTCAAATTAAAGATATGTTCCGTCTATATGTCCTAGCACAGCTACCTTTGCAAGCAATGGTTTGGAATCCAGAACACAGACAAAGGTACAGAACAAACTGGTGGCTAGCTGTGGCTGATGTGTAATCAGAGTTGCTGACAGACTTTCCAGGCACTGTGCCTCTGGGAGGGATTGGGTGCTAGCCTCCCCCAGCCGGCCATTCTGTGCCGGCCGGACCAGGCCACGCAGGGCTCCAGCAATGTTTTAAAGGGCCCGGGGCTCTGATTGTGGCCGTTGCTATGGTAGCAGCAGCAGCCAGGAACACCGGGCCCTGGTGCAGCTGCCCTCTTTGCCCTCCCGGCTGACAGCCTTGTGCGTAAGACATTGATAACTTCAAAAGTCATGTTACAAATGCTACTAGCCGAAATGTTTATCTCTGAAGCCCACCTTCTGTGTAAGGTGAACTCAACATGCTGTGAGATAAGAATTGCTCTCATAAAGGAAGGGTATTTATGCCTCCCTTTTGTATTACTTCATTGTTTCAGACAATCTTGGCTAAATTAAGTCGTTTGGTCTCTTGAACATATGTCACGATGAACCATGATATAGTCTAACAATTGTCTGTCTATTAAGCCCACAAATTCTTGGGTTTGAAAAATTCTCAATCAGCTGTAGTCCTGACTGTGATCCATGAGTTTTAATCCCTAGAAGTGTTCCCTCCACATCCAGCATACATATTCAATGAATAATCCCATAAGAATAGGTGGTTTTTTCCCCTTTAGTTTGAACATATTTTGGAAAGAATACCAGGAATATCTTATAGAATCTTCTCTTCTGTTGAGGGATTAGAAAGAAGAACAGATATCTAAGCAGTGGCAGGAGACAATTAGCCCTGTGTTCAGTGATGTGTTCTTTACCTCATTCAAACATCTGACTTTTATCCCTCCCTAAAGTGGTTTTATTTGTGTACAGAATGAGTTCAGTTAAATGGCAAAATGTCAAATGCCAGTTAGATACATTTCATCTTTATGGCTCTGTGGGGACGGTCAGGCTGATAATGAAGACAAATGTGTAATGATGATGCTAAATTGAAATATTTACTCTGTTCCCTTTCCTCCGTCATGAAATAAGTTGTGTACAGATGGCTTCTATTAAACAGGACTGAAGGTTCAACCCTCTACTAAGTGTTCTACCCACATATGTAAATGGTAGCAATGGGATAGCTTTCATCCTTAATGCTTTGCATCCATACATTATTTCAGACATGTAGAAGACACTGATTAACATAAGGACATGAGAATGGCCATAGTGGGTCAGACCAAAGGTCTATCTAGCCCAGTATCCTGTCTACTGACAGTGGCCAGCATGAGGTCCCCCAAAGGGAGTGATCAGTACAAGTGATCCCTCCCCTGTCACCCATTCCCAGCCTCTGAGAAACAGATTAGGGACACCATTCCTACCCATCCTGGTTAATAAGCATTGATGGACTTATCCTCCATGAATTTATCTAGTTCTTTTTTGAACACCGTAAAAGTCCTGGTCTCCACAATATCCTCTGGCAAGGAGTTCCACAGGTTGACTGTGTGCTGCACAGACACTGCGCTGCATGAAGAAATACTTCCTTTTGTTTGTTTTAAATCTGCTACCTATTAATTTCATTTGGTGACCACTAGTTCTTATGTTATGGGAGCAATAAATAACTTATTCACTGTCCCCACACGTGTCACACTTTTATAGACCTCTCTCATACTCCCCCTAGCCTTAGTCTCCTTTTTTCTAAACTTGAAAGTTCCAGTCTTTTTAATCTCTCTTCATATGACAGCCGTTAGAAACCCCTGAACTTTTTTGTTGCCCTTTTCTGAACTTTTTCCAGTGCTTCTGTACAGTGTTTCTGAGTTCAGTGTCAGAAGGGACCATCTAACCTGACCTACTATATTATACAAGCCACTAAGTTTCCTCCAGATACCCTGACACTGAATCCAGCAACTTGTGTTAGAGCTGGTTGAAATTTTTTCCTTCAAAATTTAATTGTTAGAAAAGATCTTTTCATTGAAAAGTATCAATTTTCCAGAAAGTGCACTTGTGCATGTGCACACATGCAGAAACACAACCCAACTAACCAATCAATGAAAAATTGCATAGAAGCAAACAAACTGAAATCTCTTGGATTAATAGAAATATTTTGGTTTTCACTTTCAGTCTCTTTAAAAATTAAAAATCCTAGCCTATTTTAATGAAAATGAACATGCTTTTTAAATGCCCTTGAAAAATAAAAGGTATTTTTGACAAGCTTTAATCCATTTTTTAACAGATAGGTAAATAGAGATCCACAGGAATTAAATGACTCTCAAAGCTACATCCAGAGTTAGCGGGAAGTCCAGCATCGAAGCCCTTTGTGTTGACCATTAGCTACTACTGCCTCTCATCCAATGCACCACAGTAGTCAACAAACACTTCAGTTTATCTACTCTTCAGACTTTTGAGAATGCAAAAATTGAAGCTGAAATTAAAATGTCAATTTAGGCACTAGGACAGAACTCCCATTGAAAGCAATACCTCTTGTGTGCCTAAACAGCTTTGAGAATCTGGGACTGGATGTTTGAAAGGAAATGCATTTGTTTTGTGGGAAAATCTCCTTCCCAACACCTCCTGTGGGGAGCAAGTGGGAGGAAGAAATTTATATTTTTTCAGTAATATATTGTACATGATTTTATTACATGCACAATGGGGAAAAGAATCCAGTCTGAGAGAAGGCATTTGTTTTCTAGCCATATTTCACTTTGAATAGTTGGCAAGTAGATTATGCTATGGGATGTCTATGCAAATGAAAGCAGAGAAATTGTGTATTCTCCCCTCTCCCTACACAATTTTAAAGAAGCCTCATAAGCAATATGGGTATATAGATATAGGCTGTCTCAAAGATCAAATATATAATTATGTTGGCTTTGGAGCATTCCTAATAATTTGTTCTGAGTGAAAAAAGAATGATAGTATTTTTGCTCTGGCAAGTGGAACCAGTTAAGTGCTTTGTATGGGAGAAGTGATGAATATTGTAACCTCAGATCCAAACCAATGTCTTCTAAAGAGCATCAGCCTTTTTTTTTTTTCCCTTCAGACGTTGATGAATGATTATAATTATAGCAACATATTCAACTAAGTTAAGCAAGTTGTCACTATTAATTGTAACCTTCCCTTCAAAGATGCAACTTCTCTGGGGCTCCTAAATAAATAATCAATTTTCATTTTTACTTCATTATTTAGATCAATATCAACCCAGCATGACAAATTCACATCAAGCTAAAGATAGGACATTAAGAAAATACTAATGCTAATTCCATCTTCTTCAAGGTTACAATTTCATATGGTAATTTAGATTTACTCCTGTTTTTCCTTTTGCAGAACAACATGTCCTTGCTCTCTATGCAGTTAAGTAGATATTTCTTATTACATGCCCCTGGATCTGAAGTGAAATAGACTAGATCATTCAATAAATGGGGATTTGTTCAAAAGAAATCTGAAGAGTTCTTGGCATTAGAGTAACAAACACAAGGTTAATTCTATGCCCGACGGACAGGCCATTGGCCAAACCACGGAAGATTAAATACATGCGGTGGATTTCATTTTCAAACATTGGCACCTCTGTTAGATATCTGGCTTCAGCATCTGGGTCCTTGATCACCACAAAGGGAAATAGAATGGGTATTTCTGTGCCTAAGGACTGATCTCAGTCACTAAATAGAGCATTTGAATGTGTCTGCATTTC
The DNA here is from genome assembly GCF_049634645.1 of Pelodiscus sinensis. Lineage (NCBI taxonomy): Eukaryota > Metazoa > Chordata > Testudines > Trionychidae > Pelodiscus > Pelodiscus sinensis. The sequence goes on along the minus strand of NC_134712.1, from coordinate 250,387,898 downwards.
CAAACTGGGTTCTAAATGCCATTGCATAAACAGTGAGCTGCATAATGGAACTTCAATTGTTGAAGATACCGAAATAAAGAACTTTACAATAAGCAATAAGACTGAATAATGGTGTGACTCAGCTTGGACAAAATCATCCCAGTCTTGATGTAAATGCTTAAATACTTAAACTTTTTTTAAAATCTTATTTCTTAATTTCTGGCATCTCTGAAACTCCAGGTTGCAACCAGGATTAGAAACAGAACTGGTTCTCACCCACCTATGTAAATGAGTGGCAATATGCTACCATTTGGCTTTTATAGCCTTTACATAAGAACGGCAATGCTGAGTCAAATGCAAGGTCAATCTTGATCAGTATCCTGTCTTCCAACAGTGGCTAATGCCAGGTACCCAGGGGGAATGAACAAAATAGGTAATCAAGTGATCTATTCCCTGTCATTCATTCTGAGGTCCTCGCAAACAGAGGCTCAGAACACCATCCTTGCCTACCCCGGCTAGTAATCATTGATGGACCTATGTTCCATTAATTTATCTAGTTCTTTTACCTGTTCTGTTCATTCACCCTGGGTCACCTGGCATTACCCACTATTGGCAGAGAGGATTCTGGGCTAGATGGACCTTTGGTCTGGCCCAGTATGGCCATTCTTATGTTCTTATTTTGTGCTCTCCCTCTTTAAATTAAATGTCATTATAGACTACATCTACGCTGCAGTGTTATTTCGGGATACCGGAGTATCCCAAAATAACTATCCCAAAATTCCCTAACCCAGCATTGGGCTGGAATTGGGAAGCTTGATAAAGTGGCTGTAGCTCTATTTATTATTTCAGGCTTGCTATTCCGACATCCCTCTAAACCTCATTCTACGAGGAGTAAGGGACATTTCAGAATAGCACTTTATTTTAAAATTTAGCACTGTGTAGACAGCTTATTTAATCGTTTGGTGCTATTTCGAAACACCATCGAAATAAGATATGCAATTTTCATAGCTCAAATTGCACATCTTATTTTGAGTTACGGTGCAGTGTAGTCGCACCCGTAATGTCCAGGAGAAGACTTCCAGCTAATAATCCTTGTCCTTAAAAGACAAACTCTTTTTAAAGTGTTAATGCTGCTAGTTGCCACAAGGAAAGAGAAATGGTCATTGACTTCAACACAAAGATCATAGTCTTCTTAGCAGTTTGGATACTTCCTGGCAAGAGAAAGGTAGGGCAAGAATCACTCCATAGTGGAATCAAGAGTTTTACTTGTCTCCACAATATAAATAGCTGGAAATGGTTCCATTTCCTAAGTGTTAAGGATTCAGCCTGTATAAGCAGTTTATCAGAGAATTTTGAGTACTGTCCAGCATAAAATGAACCAAATGCTCCAATTTCTTTAGCTGCCTAAAGGCATTGAACAGTTAGCTGTGGGGGCTGAGGAAATGTGGATTTCATTGTTTCTTCTGTAACTGGGTCATGATTTTGTATAATAGAATGGAAGTGTCTGTGATCATAAGCAGATTAGCTTCCCGTCACAGGTTTTCTCAACAGGGGGTTTCAACAAAGATACCTGCGGCTACCTAGTCTTTTCAGCTTAGTCATAGAGCCACTACTATTGTAACATGGCAAAGCCAACATGCTTTTGAGCAGGAATATGAATCAGAAATGAAAAGTAGAAAGTACAGACAGAACTCAACACATTCTTCCATCACCTGCTTCTTTACATAATAGCATCAGAGCGCCAACAGAGCACAAGGTAAATTGGCTAGCATCTAAAATATTGCTAGTGATGGAAGGTGGTAGTAACAGGTTCTTACCTGGAGCACATCAGTGTAGCTACAGTGAGGTCAAAAGAGCTATGCTGACAAACTGGGTGGGACCTGGGTCTGGAGATTCCCCATATAGGCAGAAATATTTAGGCTTTAAAATTATATTAATACATGTAATTCACAACCAAGAAAGTGCCTTAGACTTCAAAATATGATAGATAACCTTTCATCTCTAGATTCAATCAAATCCAGACCCTATTGAGTGACCATCAGTCATTCCTAGCACTTAGGAAGCTGTTAGCTGGCATATGTATAACCCGCTGAGCCTCCATAAATCCCAAATGTTTACTTCACTATATGCCAACCTTTCACCTAATTTTCCACTGACTGCTCCCTCAGAGCTTCTACCAAATCTATTTGTCCTCAACTAGCCTGGCAACTCTTCTCCCATTGGCTACGTCTCTTCCAAATTTGCCTTCTCATTTCCCTCAGCCCTACCCTCCATCTCTCTCCTTCCTCCAACTGCCCTTTTTCCCCCTCCCTGTTGCCCTCTCAACTTCATTCTAGTAAACCCCACCTAGTATTCTGTCTAAGGAGCCACTGCTGCCTCTCCCTATCCTTCACACATCCTCAGCAGCCATCCAAGCCACGGTCAGCACCCACCAGATCCACAACCCTCATAACTGCTTGTTAACAGACCCTCTGTCATCACTCTTAACACCCTACACCATTCACAGTTGCTGCTGTGATCCCAGTGTCTTACTAATCCGCCACATCAGGAGACAGAGGTAAGAAGCCATGGCCGGGGAAAAAAAGAAACCATGGCCCTATGAGGGGTGGGCAATCATTTTTGAAGAGCGGCTACTTCACACATTTCTGAAATGGTGACAGGCCACCTTGGAAGGGGCGGGGCTTTGGCCAGAGGGGTGGGGCCAGAAGGCTTCCTATGCTCCCCCAATCACACACCCAGATTGGCCTAGGGGCGGTGGGAGTCCATGAAGTCTTTGCCTTCACCCCCCAGCACCTAGAGAGAACTGCCAGCTCCCATCATGCCCAGGTCCTATTTGGCCTTGGGGCGGGAAAGTGGCAGAGTGGCTGTGGGCCAGATTAACAGGCTTGCTGGGCTGGATCTGGCCCACAGAGGCTGTCTTGCCCATCCCTGGAGTAAGGGATTTGGGTGAAGGAGGGCCTGTAAAGTCTGGGAGGGAGTTTGGGTGAAGGAGGCAGTTGTGACCTGGAGCATGGGATTGGGGTGCAGAGTCTGGGAGGTGGTATGGGCTCAGGAGGGAGACAGAGGGTTTGGCTTAGGTGGGGTGGGGGCAGAAGTGTGGGGAGGGGGCAGAGAGCTGGGGGGAGGAAGGGGCTGGGGTGCCAGAGACAGGCTCAGGCCAGGAGACTTACCTGTGAGACTCCCAGTCAGCAGCCCAGCATATTTCTCATGCAGCCTCCCTGCCCCTCCCACTCCTGCACAGGCTGCAGGGGCCCTGTGCCTTGGTGAATAAGAACCTGAGGGCATCGGGGATGGTGCTTCCTGTGCTGCCTGTATTTCAAACAGGCAGCTTCCATTGGCCAGTTTCTGGGATTGTGTTGGGGGTAGGAGCAGCCATGAAGTACCAGTCCCCTCCTTCACTTTGGGCTCACAGTTTGTGGAACACAAACAGCCCCGCAGCCACTTTTCTGAGCAGCACACAAGGGTGGGGACAAGCAGGGGAGTCTGCCTAAAACTCCCTACTGCATCCATGGGCCAGATCTGGTGGCTTGGTGGGCAGGATCCAGCCTGCAGAGAGTATTTTGCCCAGGCCTGCTCTTTATAGTTATCTTGTGGTCTCTAGTTCCACAGTATGAACATGTCTACTCTTCACAGTATGAACACTGCACTCTTATTTCAAAATAGCACGTCTACACTGCAGGGAAGCCTCAATTAGTCTGAGGCAGTACATCTATATTGGGGAAGCCTATCTCAATTTAGAGCCCCAAAAAGCACTGGGGAGGAATAACTTAGAATGGGCCTGGTGAGGGGCTCTTTCGAAATAGCAGCAGTGGAGCATCTACACACACCTTACTTTGAAATAGCTATTTCGGAATAGGCGTTGTTCCTCATAGATTGAGGTTTACAGATTTCGGAATAAGCTGCCCATTATTTCAAAATTATTTTGAAATAACGGAATGGCTGTGTAGACACAGTGACAGCCCATCAATACAGGCAAACTAGGCGGTCGCCTAAGGTGCCAAGATAAATGGCTATTGAGGGCTTTGGAGGAGGGGGCGTTGATCGCGTGCCGATCACGCATTTTGCCTAGGGCGCCAGTTGCTGGAAGTTCGTCTAGGGCCGCTCCTGTGTAGACACTCACATTGTTATTTTGAAATAATGCTAGGTATCGCGAAATAACGGTGCAGTGTAGACGCACCCTATCTGATCACCCACAGAAAAGGGGACATGTTGTTGTTCCTACACTACAAAGATAAATCAGAAAATTGCATCTTTTTCCGATTTACTTCTGAAAGAGTTTCCAAATTTCAGGAAAAAAAAACCAACCTCTTTTGGAACATCCCTTCTTCCTCATAAAACAAGGTTTACAGGGATGCTGACAAAATGCATCCACTTTTCCGACTTTTTTTTTTTTTTTTTGGAAAAGTGGATGCATTCCCTGGATGCAGCAGAGCTTTTCCGGGAAACCCTCTGGTATCCCGGAAAAGCTCACAGTCTAAACATAGCCTGAGGCAGAGAGTAAAAGGGAGATTAAGGAACTTGTTTAGGGTCACCCAGGAGGTTTGTGGTGGAGCAAGGAATTGAACCCTAAGGGTGTGTCTAGACTACAGAGTTTTGTCGACAAAAGTGGACTTTTGTCGACAAAACTATACCTGCATCTACACTACCGCTGAGTTCTGTCGACATAACGTCAACAGAACTCAGCAGTTTTGTTGACGCTGGTAAACCTCATTTTACGAGGCATAACGCCTTCTGTCGACAGAGTTTCTGTCGACAGAAGGTGTTATTGCATGTAAACTGTCCTTTGCGTCTACACTACCATGTCGACAAAACAGCTTGCTTTGTCAACAGAACCTAATGTAGTGTAGACACTCTTTGTCGACAGAAGTTTTGTCGACAGTATCTGTCGACAAAACTTCTGTCGACAAAAGTCTGTAGTCTAGACGTACCCGAGGTGTCTAACTCAGCACTCTTAACAGGGCTATTCTTCCCCCACAAATTCAGCACTCAGGTCAGTTTGTTGTATTTCTTCTGTTCACATTGGTTGGAAACAATTTGGTTTATAACCAAAAGGATAATTTTTCCCCCATAGGATGTGTAAAAGTACTATAATGTACATACCAGGAATACAGTGTAGAGCTGTAATTGTCTCATGGCTTATCCTGCCTTTCTATTGATTCCCAGAATCAATGCAAACTTCTTTTAGGAAAGATGATATCACAAAAGACACCAAAGGGGAACTTAGAGCAGTAAGATGCTTGTTCACATTTCTTATGAAGCTGCTAGATATTAAAAATTTTTCATATTGTTCATAAAAAGGGAAAGCAAAGGTCATGAGCTCAGCACCCACGGTCACGTTAATATTCCCTTATTTGGTGCATAGTAAATTGCTCTGTAAAGCGGCAGCAAAGTTACATCAGTGTTTATTTTTTTTAATACAACTTGATTTAACCGTGGCAGATGAACAACCTGAATACTTTGAATCACTGACTTGCTCTCAGAACAGTGTAGGCAGGGGTTGTGAGGTCAATAGGAGGTTTGACATTAACTTCACCGAGGTTAGAATTTCCCCTGCAATGCAAACTTTCTCCAATTACACAGGCGAACCTGACACAGGAGAGAGCTCAGTGACATTTTTTTAAACACATTTTGGGACAACTGGAAACAGTTCAGAGAATAAAATCCAGAAACATCAGAACAGCCAGACCAAAGGTCCAGCTAGACCAGCATCCTGTCATCTTACAGTGGTTAGCACCAGGGGCTTCAAAGGGAATTAACAGAATGGGTAATCAGCAAGTGATTCATCCCCTGCCAGCCTGTCACAGTTTATGGGAAACAAAGGCTAGGTACAGGGGGACCAACAGCCTTGCTGGGCCCCTGGGGGGATCCTGTCTCCATACTCCCAAAAGGGGCAATATCTTGGGAAGAAGAGGTGGAGATTTGCTGCTCAGAGGTGCCAGTGTGCACCATGCAGTGTTCCAGCTGTGATTTAAAGGGCTTAGGACTTCAGACCCCACCATTCCTGCATTAGCAGCGGTGACACCGTGAGCCCTGGGCCCTTTTGAATTGCTGAGCCACAGGGAAACAGACCCCTTTGTTCCACCATTAGTGGGCCTGGCTAATTAAACCTTCTCTGCCCATCCTAACTAATAGCCATTGATGGATCTGTCCTGCATGAATGTATCTAGTTCGGTTTTTTTTTAAACCCTGGATATTTAATCATTTTGTTTCAACATTTTCTGTACAAAATGCTGTGATTTCTTTGATTTGGAATGACTCTTTGTTTAGAAGTTTAACTCAACTTTATATTTTTTTTAAAGAATTAGGAAACCCAAAAAGAAAAAACATTAGATAACTTTAAAAAAAACCACCGCCCCCTCCCCCCTTTTTGTTTCAGGTCAAATGACATATCTCATTTCAGATCAAAGGGAATGTTTGGTTTGATAAAAGAAATTTAATGGGGATAAGTGTAAAGTAATGCACATCGGGAAAAATAACCCCAACTATACGTACAGTATGATGGGGGCTAATTTGGCTATGACAAATCAGGAAAGATCTTGGAGTTATCGTGGATAGTTCTCTGAAAACTTCCAAACACTGTGCTGTGGTGATCAAAAAGGCAAATAGGATGCTAGGAATTAAGGGATAGAAAATAAGACACAGAATATCTTAGGGTATGTCTACACTACAAAGTTAATTCGAACTAACAAACGTTAGTTCGAATTAACTTTGATAGGCACTACACTAGCAATCCGCTAGTTCGAACTTAATTCGAACTAGCGGAGCGCTTAGTTCAAACTAGGTAAACCTCATTCCACGAGGCCTAAGCCTAGTTCGAATTCACTACTACTACTAACTAAGTTAGTTCGAATTAGCGCTGTAGTGTAGACATACCCTTACTGTCCCTGTATAAAACTATGGTACGCCCACATCTTGAATACTGCTTACAGATGTGGTCTCCTCATCTCTAAGGGTACATCTACACTACAACATTAATTCGAACTAACTTAGTTCGAATTAGTTAATTCGAACTAAACTAACGGATCCAGACTAAAAAACTAGTTCGAATTAGCGTTTTGCTAATTCGAACTAGCATGTTCACATTAAGTGGACCCTGAACCAGGCTTAAGGATGGCCGGAAGCAGTGCCGGCATCAGAGGAGGACTTAGAGCGTGGAGATGCTGTGTCAGGCTAGCCGAGGGCTGTGCTGAAAGGGTCCCGACCCCCACCCCGGACAGACAGTTCTCAGGGGTGCCCCACTTGCAAAACAGTCCTGGCTTGGAGTGCCCGGAGTACCCACACTGGGCACATCACAGCACTCGGCCATCAGACCAGCTGCACTTGCCGCAGGTTGCCATCTGGGGAGAGGGGGCAATTGGGGGGCTGCAGGAGAGCTTCCACCCCCAGAAGCCCGCAGAGCCAGCCCAGTCCTCCCCATCAAGCATGCATACCCCATTCCTCCCTCACCTCCTTCCACTTACCCTTCCCTAGCCCCTCTTCTTGATGTACAAAATAAAGGACAATTGTGTTCAAAAATTGAATCTGTCTTTATTGAACAAAACTGGGGGAGACTGGGAAAAGGAGGTGGGAGAGGGGAAGAGAGAGGGTGGGAGAGGGGAGGGCAACTACAATAATCAGGGGTTTGGAACAGGTCCCATATGAAGAGAGGCTAAAGAGACTGGGACTTTTCAGCTTAGAAAAGAGGAGATGGAGGGGGCATATGATAGAGGTCTATAAAAGCATGAGTGGGGTGGAGAGGGTGCATACAGAAAAGTTCTTCATTAGTTCCCATAATAGAAGGACTAGAGGACACCAAAGGAAAGGAATGGGTAGCAGGCTTCAAACTAATAACAGAAAGTTCTTCTTCACAAAGCAACGAGTCAACCTGTGGAACTCCTTGCTGCAGGAGGCTGTGAAGGCTAGAACTAGAACAGAGTTTAAAGAGAAGTGAGATCAAGTCATGGAGGTTGGGTCCATGGAGTGGTATCAGCCAGGGGGTAGGAGTGGTGTCCCTGCCCAAGGTTTGTGTAAGGCTGGAGAGGGATGGCACGAGACAAATGGCTTGATTTTCATGCACACCTGCTCCTGGGTGGCCAGGCTGGCAGCTCTCCTGCTCTAGCTGGCCACTTTCCTGTTCCTAGTGCGGAGGTCATGGACAAGGTCCACGATGTCCGCACTAGCCTAGGCGGGTGCCTGCCTCTTGAGGTCCCGGGCAAGCTCCCGGGAGCCGCCAGCCTGGTCCCGGGAAGAGGGGGAGGGCTCAGGGGCATTGGGTGGGTGGCTCGATCCGTGCAGGGTCTGCTGGCTGGGTGCTGACAGGCTTGCACCTGGCACGGGAACCGTAGCCAGCCCGTGCCCCTTTAAGGGGTCCAGGGCCAGGAGGGGGGCAGAAGAGTTTCCCTGGTGTTGGCCAGAGTGGCCACCAGGGAAACGTGGGGAGGGCTAGCCTCCCACTAGTTCGAATTAAGGGTCTACACACCCCTTAATTCTAACTAGCTAGTTCGAACAAGGCTTAATCCTCGTGGAATGAGGATTACCTAGTTCAAACTAAGCGCTCCGTTATTTCGAATTAAATTCTTATTAACAGAGCGCTAGTGTAGCGCCTATGAAAGTTAGTTCGAACTAACGTCCTTTAGTTCGAACTAACTTTGTAGTGTAGACATACCCTAAGATATTTTGGCCTTGGAATGGGTTCAGAAAAGGGCAACTAAAATGATTAGCGGTCTGAAACGCGTCCCATATGAAGAGAGGTTAAAACGACAGGGACTTTTCAGCTTAGAAAAGGAGACTTAGGGGGAATATGATAGAAGTATATAAAATCATGAGTGGCGTGGAGAGGGCGAATAAAGTTATTTATTAGTTCTCATAGAAGAACTAGAGGACACCAAATGAAGTTAATAGGTAGCAGGTTTAAATCTAATAAAAAAGTTCTTCACTCAGTGTGTAGTCAACCTATGGAACTCCTTGCCAAAGGAGGCTGTGAAGGCTAGGACTATAACAGAGTTTAAAGAGAAGCTAGATAATTTCATGGAGGTTAGGTCCATAAAAGGCTATTAGCTAGGGGATAGAAAAAGTGTCCCTGGCCTCTGTCAGAGGCTGGAGAAGGATGGCAGGAAACAAATCGCTTTATCTTCGTGTTCAGTCCACTCTTTTTGGGTCACCTGGTGCTGGCCACTGTCAGCAGACTGGGCTAGATGGACCTTTGGTCTGACCCAGTAGGGCCATTCTTATGACCTGACTCAAAACTTAGTTGACCTTTTTGGTACTCGAGTCTATTTCATTTCAGGACAACCCCAAAAAGATATTTTAATTCTTTTTTTGTTTGGCCACAGAAAAATGCAAGACTAGTTGGAGCATCACTTTCAAGGGAGAGCAAGCAGTTAAATGTCTAACTTCCGTGGCAGGGTCAGTCTCCCTCCTGAGACCCTGACCCCTGTTCCGTCCACTGTCCCACCCTTTGAGGGCTGCAGCAGGGCCCTCGCCTGCAAATCTTTTATTCCTGGGCCTTCTTGGCCCTCACCATAAAGGAAGGTGTATTGGGCTGAAGCCCTAGGCCAGACATGGCTGACCAGGAAGCCCTTTTCTAGCCCCATTGGGGTAGAGAGCCCTCCAACACTCTCTGCTTAACCCCTCACCTCCTCTTGTAGCCTTTAGCAGGCTGTTGGTTCCTCTTGCTCTTCTGCTCTGAGTCTCCTTATCACTGGGTTGTTTACTCCGACTCCATCTCTGTCTCCGTCTCTCTCTCTCTCCTCCTCCGGTGTTCTAAGGAAGGCTTTTAAAGAGGCCCAGTGGCAGCCTGATTCAGCTCACCTGGCTCTTAATTAATTTGCAGCTCCCCTGACTCAGCTTCCCCTTTTCCCTTTTAACAGGCCTTTTGACTTTCCCTGTCACACTTCCTTCTATTGCAAGAGTCAAACAGAACAATTTCAGTTAGGGGGGATGTAGGTAGGGGCCTCGAACTCAAATTTCTAGTGCCACCAACTAAGAATTTTGCCCACTGCACCACAAGAAAACAACACCTAGACCAGACGTTACCGGTGTACAGCTGTCTTTTCATATTCCAGCCTTTATCTGAGCAACTTTTAGTTAGGCCTGATTTTGACAACACCCCGGAGACTGAGGTTTACCAGTATGGCAAAACAGCGCACCCGTTATTTCAAAAAATATTTCAAAGTAACAGGTGGCTTGTGTAGATGAGGGGTAGCTATATTGGGGTACCTGAGCAATGCAGTGTAGATGTACCCTTAGACTCTTTCAAAAATTTTACCACTTGTGGTTAAAGTCTTGTTCTTAAACACTAAATCACAATTTGACAATGTTAGGGTTTGTTTGTTTTTTAAGAGGGTGAAAGGCAGAGCCAGCCCGAGACATTCTTGCGCCCCAGGCTCCGGGCGTGCAGCTCATTCTTGCACCTCGGGCACATGACGCATGCACGGCCCCGCCCCCGCCTGGCCTGGCAGCACCGTGCGGCACCCCTTACAATCGGGCAGCCCCGGGCTATCACCCGGTCAGCCAGTAGATTGGGCCGGCTCTGGTGAGAATTTTTTTGCATAGTGGATTTATGAGGTTTCACATTCTAGAATAAGATTGATTTTTGTAAGTAAGAACAATTAAAAATCGAGTTGATATGAAGCCAGTGGGAATGTGAAGTGCAGTGACTGTATTGCAAAATTTGCCAAGTTTCTCCTGGATAACTAAATGTTACTTCAGTGATCTATTCTAATATTTCCTAGATATTCCCTATGCTTGGCAGGTGCATTGAAAGCTGTTGAAATTGAGTGAATTAGTGTTTTTTATCCTCTGCCAAACCATGAAAACCAATTTCTACAAATGAAATATGGTGCTTCTCTTTTTCCTGGAAAACACAAAGATGAAGAACAGTTTCCTCACTGTCCTTGAGCTGCTAAGAACTTTAATGGCTCTTCAGCCGATTGTTCCTTGAAATTCCCACCCCATTTCCTGCCATTACAAAACACATACACCTTTACAGAGTCCTAGCTCATTTCTTCAACAAGAAACTCTTTCTTTGAGCCTGAAAAATATCTATTTATCTGCCAGCAATCACAGCTGTTCTGTCAGGAATAAACTCACAGGGAGTCATTCAACACATTCCCTACTTTAGCATTTTGGGTTCAGAACTTACGATCACCCACAAGATTTGAATGCCTCCTCAGAACATATTTTTCACAATGAAATATAATTTACTTCACATATTCCTTGTAATACTTGCTGATCAACAAGGAGGGTTCCCCCCACCTCTTTTTCTCTTCCAAAAATTCAAGGCTGATCCTCAGTTCTTGTCATTGGATTTGCATCATCTGAATATTGGTCAGTTTGGTTGGATTTTCAAACTCGATGTTGGTCTTGCTCAGTTCTCTTTGAAATCAATGGGAAGTTCACCATCAGAGCAGTTAGGCCAATGCTAAAGAGTTCTGGAAACCTCACACAAAGGCTGTGTCTACATTGGCAAGATTTTGTGCAAAAGCAAAAATGAAAGAACACAGTATGTGTCTTCTTTTAACTGCTTGCATAAACTCTCAAAACAAAATGCCTGTAGTTTCTGTAGACTTTTTTTTAATTTAAAGAAGTGGCACATAGAAAACGAGTGTCAGAAAACTTATTGATAAACTAGGCAAATATAACTTAGATAGGGCCACAATAAGGTGGGTGCATAATTGGCTGGATAACCGTAGTCAGAGAGTTGTTGTTAACGGTTCTAAATCCTGCTGGAAAGGGATAACAAGTGGAGTTCCTCAAGGGTCTGTTTTGGGACCCGTACTGTTCAATATCTTCATCAATGATGTAGCTATTGGGATAGAGAGTACGCTTATTAAGTTTGCAGATGATACCAAACTGGGTGGGGTTGCAACTTCTTTGGAGGATAGGGACATAATTCAAAATGACCTTAGCAAGTTAGAGAAATGGTCAGAGGTAAACAGGATGAGGTTTAATAAAGAGAAATGCAAAGTGCTCCACTTAGGAAGGAACAATCAGTTCCATACATACAAGATGGGAAGCGACTGTCTAGGAAGGAGCATGGCGGAAAGGGATCTAGGGGTCATAGTGGACCACAAGTTGAATATGAGTCAACAGTGTGATGCTGTTGCAAAAAAAGCAAATATGTTTCTAGGTTGTATCAACAGGTGTGGTGTAAGCAAAACTCGTGAAGTCATTCTGCCGCTCTACTCTGCACTAGTTAGGCCTCAGCTGGAGTACTGTGTCCAGTTCTGGGCGCCACATTTCAAGAAAGATGTGGAGAAATTGGAAAGGGTACAGAGAAGAGCGACAAGAATGATTAAAGGTTTAGAGAACATGACCTATGAAGCCAGGCTTCATGAACTGGGCTTGTTTAGTTTGGAAAAAAGAAGATTAAGTGGGGACATGATAGCGGTTTTCAAATATCTAAGAGGGTGTCACAAGGAGGAAGGAGAAAATTTGTTCCTCTTGGTTTCTGAGGACAGGACAAGGAGTAATGGGCTTAAAGTGCAGCAGGGGAGGTTTAGATTGGACATTAGGAAAAAATTCCTAACTGTCAGGGTGGTCAAATATTGGAATAAATTGCCAAGGGAGGTGGTGGAATCTCCCTCTCTGGAGATATTTAAGAACAGGTTAGATAGACATCTGTCAGGGATGGTGTAGATGGAGCTTGGTCCTGCCTTGAGGGTGGGGGGCTGGACTCGATGACCTCTTGAGATCCCTTCCAGTCCTATTATTCTATGATTCTATGATTCAAGCTCCATACGTGTCAGATATAGCTAATGATCATAATATTGTTTTACAGCTACATTTTTAGTGTCAAAATTAAAATATTTAACAGTCAGAGCTGACATTTCAATGTTGCCTTGAAAGAGTGGTAGATATATTAAGATCATTACTGCATTTAATTAAAAAATATGCCTCCTAGAAAAATCCTTCCATGCCCATCACAACTACTTATGCAAGTGCCACATGTTAATTATACACACAGAGATAAATTCTTAGTATTTATTGGTAAATACCACCTTGGTATTGGGGAAGTGGGTTATTTCTGAATCTTTGCCCACACCTCCTTCTGTTGAAATCTGTGGGTACATCTACGTAGTAGGGCTAAAGTCAGATTAAGCTACACAAGTTCAGCAACATCAATTGCATAGCTTAAACTGAAATAGGTTAATTCAGCTTGTGGTGCTGCCTACACAGCAGGACGTAGAAGGAAGAACACTTCCCTTACTCCTCGTGAAATGAGGGTTACGAGGAGTCAGAGTACAAAGTCCCCAGCTTGATATTATTTCAAAATAAAGTTATTCTGAATAACACTTTTGTGTAGATGTACCCTATAATGCTTGTGCCCTTGACTTCAATGGAAGCAGCATTTAGACCCAATATACCTTCTGCTGTTCCATCCTAGTTCTCTCCTTGAGGACTTTTTTTGCTTACCTCTATTCCTGCATTTCTCCTCTCCCATTGCTACACACTTTCCAACTCCCTTCATTACAGCACCTTTTCCTGCAGCAGATTCATTTGCTTCCAGACTGACTATTTTACCTTTATCTGAATGATATCCAGTTTCCACCTACAGTATTACTCAGGTATTTAAATGATCTCTGTCCTGCTGCATCTGGCAGCTCCTGATTACCGCAGCCCTCATCCATAAATTTGAAATGTGCTGCTCTCAATATTGTCGTCTGAGTTGTTATACAGAAACAACAAAAAGCTGCAGACTCAGAACTCATCTCTATAAATCAGTGTGCTGGTTTGTCTTTGAGCTCTTTGGTGGGACCTTACTTCCTGTCATAGCACTTCATTTCCATTAGGAAGGATGCATAGCCAGGGGGGCAGATCTGTGTCTGATAATTTACACCAGAGGATCTACCAGCTGGGGTTTAGAGCACAGCATTGTGAGCTCAGATTCCATAGTAAGGTTCATCAAAAATTTCCCTGCATGGCATATTGATGCTATGTAGACCCCTCAGTGACCAGGAAGGGGTTAAAGAATAGGGGAGGACTAAGGAGACCCTACCCCTTTTGACTTCACTGAGCATGCTCCAACTGGAGGCAGGGTTAATAGCCAGCCAGGCTGCTTAGTTGGGGTCTGCCCAGTCAAGGATGAGGACATACCCTAGGAGCTTCTAGGAAGACTAGAGTGGAGTCAGCATTGATCCAGTCAACAGGAGAGACTCAGTAGCCAGCAGGATGAGGGCTGGGGGCCTGAAGGTGATGTTCCTCAGAGTCGGGTGGCCAGATAGGAAGCTGGCTGGAGTAGGAAGTGATGCAGGGAAACTGATAGAATGCTGGACACCCTACAGAAAACAGGTGAGCAGCCCAGTCAACTTCCCACAGTGCTGTATCACAACCTGGTGTAGTAGGACAGGGCCACATTCTCCTACCCCCACTTGAACAGTGACCACTAGGAGGAACTGCTGCCATCTGGGCGGTGACCACTAAGGGCTCTTAGATGAATTGAGACTATAGCCATTAGGTGGCTTTGCTACCAACTGAATGATTGCCCTCGACCAGAGCCACTGCCAACCAAACCATGACCACTAGGCAGGAATTCTTGTACACACCTGCTGTGCCACTCCCCCGACTGCTCCCCCCATCATAACGGAAAATTAGGGTTGGGGTTTTTTTTTTCAACAAACCACTGTCTTAAAAAAACAAGCTGAAGCACACTTTGCCAACATATCATTTCAAGACACCTTACCCATGGTCACAAAATAGGTCAGTCACTGCCAGAAATAAGGACAGCACTGGGAATTCGGACTCCTCACACCTTATGCTGACTAAAACACCCCTTTATTTCATAGGTCAAAGGCAGACTTCTGCCTCAATGAGACACTGACAAATACATAGCTGGAAGCCATTTGGCTCCCCTGGGCACCTGAGTGTTAGTTTTGTTATAATTCTGATGCTTATTTTGAAAGTGTGTTTACTAGACTTTATTCAATGCTTTGTGAATTGCTACATGCACATGTAACCTTCCTACCTTGAAACCAGCTTGTATCTCTTTAATCACACTTATTACCAAAATGTCCTTCCATTTAAGCTCTTATTATAGCTTCTAGTACTTTGCCCTACAACAGAACAATGTGTCCTAAACATTTTACTAGCAGAAATGATTGGAGAAATTGGCCATTTTCCATTCTTCTGAATTATGGGAGGTTCAAACATTATGCAGTTTAAGCTCCTTTAATTTGTCACAAATTCATTATACTCTCCCTTATCAGATGTTTTAAAACTTGTTTTTAATTTTAAGCATACTGTTTTGGATGATATAGATAATGCAGGCAAGGGCCTCTGGCTGGGGCTTTATTAATTTACTTTTCAGGGTTTCTTTTTAAAAATTTGTGAATTTTCTACAATGTACAAAAATCTGTAGATATTGTAATCTCTCATTTATGTCCCCTTGTGTGCTTCAATGTTATATTATTTCAAACATCACTACATTAAATGGTACTAGGGAACTTTTAGTGCACACCAGCAAGGTCTGCATGGACCAATTAAGACCGGACATGCTAGTGTGCTTTAGAAATCACATCCCCATGATCTGCATTATGGCTCTCGTAGATAATTCCTAGATAAAAATGATCATATCTATTTTTCCCCTATATCAGTAAACATATGTGTCAGCTATGTTTTTAAACAGAGGTATTTTATCCATGTTTAATCAGTTAAAACTGAAAATCAGAAGCCCTATGTATTAATACAACAGAGTATCAGTATAGGATGCATAGTTCACCAAATCATAGAGAGCTACACTATACGTGTAGGCTAGGTCTACACTGCAGGCTTCTTGCACAAGAACTGTTACGCAAGAGTTCTTGTGCAAAAGGTCTTCCACAAGAGTGTGTCCACACTGCCATGTGCTTTTGCGCAAGAGATGTACTTTTGCGTAAGAGCATCCATGGCAGTGTGAACGTTCTCTTGCGCAAGAAAGCTCTGATGGCCATTTTAGCCATAGGGCTTTCTTGCACAAGAAACCCCTGTTGCCTGTCTACACTGTCTTCTTGTGGAAGAGCTCTTGCGCAAGAGGGCTTATTCCTCGTGGGAAGAGGAATAACTCTTGTGCAAGAAGCCCTGTTTTCCGACACTTTACTGTAAATTTACTTGCACAAGAACGCACGTGCAGTGTAGATGCTCTGCAAGTTTTTGCGCAAGAACAGCTGTGCAGTGTAGAAAGCAGTGTAGAAAGCTTGCAGTGTAGACATAGCCATACTATACATTACCCCCCCCATGCTTCACAAGCAGTATATTC
The DNA here is from genome assembly GCF_049634645.1 of Pelodiscus sinensis. Classification (NCBI taxonomy): domain Eukaryota; kingdom Metazoa; phylum Chordata; order Testudines; family Trionychidae; genus Pelodiscus; species Pelodiscus sinensis. The sequence continues at coordinate 250,371,706 of NC_134712.1, read as the reverse complement.
AAGGGCCCAGTTTTAAGTCAGGTGCAATACCTACTTGCTCCATGGGGGGTGGGAAGGAAGAAAAAAAAAGGAGAAATTGCCATTGGTCTTGAAGGGACATATTGGATATTGCGTGCTTTGAACCACTTCATTTAGGTACCCCAATGGGAGCTAAGGACTATTGAAAACCTGGCTCCCATATGTGTGCTAAGCACATTTGTACATGTATCTGAATCACTGTAACACACACCTAAGTAACACCTCTAGCATACATCTACATCTGGGGTGAGTGTGCACGAGTAAGCCAGAGTAACTTCGCCAGACTTCAGGGATTGAGGGGGTACTATGACTTCAGACCAAGGAAATAAGATTGTCTGAGCCAGGAACTCAAAGAATTCACACTTATTACAGCATGTTGTAAACCTTACTTTCTGTAGTAATGGCTATTATTATTATACTTATTTTCTGTAGTATTTGCATCACTGATTGTGCCTGATTTTGAAAATGATAAATTGGACGTGTAATTTGGAGCAAGCATCCTAAAAGTGATAGAGTTCTAGCTTCATTCCCGGAACAGTTTTATTAGTAACAATTTCTTACATTTATAAGGCCCTTCATTCAGTAAATGCTTTACAAATGGATATGCAAACCCGACACTTTTCAGGTGTGTATGTGTGTGTGTCCATCCCCACATTGGCTTGTTTTTTTAATGTATCTTCTTCACACCACTCAGTCAACCTGTGGAACTCCTTGCCAGAGGATGTTGTGAAGGGCAGGACTTTAGGTTCAAAAAAGAGCTAGATAAATTCATGGAGGGCAGGCCCATCAATGGCTATTAGCCAGGATGGGCAGGAATTGTGTCCCTACCCTCTGTTTGTCAGAAGCTGGGAATGGGCAACGGGATGAATCACTTGATGGTTACTTGTTCTATTCACTCCCTCTGAAGCACCTGGCACTGGCCGCTGTTGGAAGACTGAATACTGAGCTAAATGGGCTTTTGGTTTGACCTAGTATGGCCATTCTTATGTCACACTGAACAATTATTAAGCAGTGTACTCCAATCATCAGTTTATGGAGCAGGACAATACCACAGCAGGTTTAAGACAGCAGCTGATCATGAAAGTTTAATGTAGTATGAGGCAGTGACTAATATGTAAGGGGTCAGATTATGCCATCCTTATTCTAACTTAGTATATTACTCTGAGTAAGGGTATGTCTACACTACAGCGCTAATTCGAACTAACTTAGTTCGAATTAGTTAATTCGAACTAAGCTAATTCGAACTAGCGCATCTAGAACTAAAAACTAGTTCGAATTAGCGTTTTGCTAATTTGAACTAGCGCGTCCACACTGATTGGACGCAGGGGGGCATTTAAGGGCAGCTGAAACCGGTTCTGGCAGGGCATCAGGTCAGCAGTTGCTTTGTGTGGCTGCTGTCTGAGGCTATCTGAGGCTCGTGCTTAAAGGGACCCCCCTGGACAGCCGGTTCTCAGCTTTTCCTGCTTGCTTGCCAACCTCGCCGAGGGACAGCAAAGCGTTGGTCTCTGTGCCCGTCTGTGTCGGTGCTTCCCTTCGCGGGGGCCGCCGCAGGTGGCAACATGGAGCCACAGCTCGCCCTGCACCTTCTGGTGCACTTTCTGGACTTGCTGTTGCAAGCCTGCCAGCAATGGCTCGAGGCTGCCTGGCACCACCTGGTGAACGTCAGCCCCCTGCCTCTCCGCCTGGCCGCCCTGGGGGCCATGGAGGAGCCGCGGCGGCGCCCCGGCACTGGCGTGCCCCGCCGCGTCTGGCGTCTGGAGTCTGGACACCAGCAGCGACTGGTGGGACCGCATCGTCCTGGAGCGCTGGGAGGACCGACGGTGGACCCAGAACTTCAGGATGAGGAGGGACACCTTCCTGGAGCTCTGCGAGTGGCTCGCCCTGCCCTGCGCAGAAGGGACACCCGCATGAGACCCGCCATCCCCCTCCAGAAGTGGGTGGCCATCGCCCTCTGGAAGCTCTCCACGCCGGACAGCTACCGATCTGTCGGGAACCAGTTCGGCGTGGGGAGATCCACCGTCGGAGCGGTGCTCATGCAGGTACGGCACTCGTCGGCCACCGAGCCGGGGGGGAGGGGGGCTGCGAGGAGGGGATGGGCCGCCCCAGGGACAAAGGAGGGGCGGGAGGAGGTGAAAGCGCCCCGCACCGGAGGGGTCGGGCTGTCCCGGCCGTACTACACGCTGCCAGGGGGGTTGCTTCCAGGAGTGGGGCGCAGGGCACTGCCAGGGCACGCACGCTCCCAGCCACCCGGGCGCCCCACTGATTGGCGCTTTGCTGTGTCTCTCTCCGCAGGTGGTCAAGGCCATCAACCGGGTGCTGCTCCGCAGGGTGGTCCGCCTTGTCGACCCGGACGCCGTCATCCGGGGATTCGGCGCCCTCGGCTTCCCCAACTGCGGGGGGGCCATCGACGGGACGCACATCCCCATCCGTGCCCCGGAACACCAGGCGTCCCGGTATGTGAACCGCAAGGGGTACTTCTCCGTGATCCTGCAGGCCGTGTGAGACCACCGGGGACAGTTCACGGACATTAATGTGGGCTGGTCCGGCAAAGCACACGACGCCCGGGTGTACCACAACTCTTCTGTGTGCCAGCGGCTGCAGGCCGGGACCTTCTTCCCCGACCGCCACATCAGGGTTGGGGACGTGGACATGCCCATGTGCCTGGTGGGGGATGCCGCCTACCCACTGCAGCCCTGGCTCATGAAGCCCTACACGGGGCACCTCAATCCCTCCCGCCAGGCCTTCAATGCCAGGCTGACCAGGGCCCGCATCGTGGTGGAGGGGGCCTTCGGGCGACTGAAAGCCCGCTTTCGATGCCTCCTCACCCGTCTGGACCTGGCCGAGCACAACATCCCTCCCGTGGTGGCGGCATGTTGTGTGCTCCACAATTTGTGTGAGCGAAAGAGGGAGGCTTTCCTGCCAGCCTGGATGGCTGAGGCTGACCGCATGGCTGGACACTACGGTCAGCCCCGCACCGCCACCATCCGGGAAGCCCAGCGGGGGGCCGTCCGGATCCGGGAAGCCCTGTGGGAGAGCTTCCTGGTGGAGGAGGAGGAGGACTGACCTCTCCCTGCATGCCCCACTGGGGCCTTCTTCCCCCCTACCCCCCTTCCCCTTTCCCCTCCCTATCTACTGTTAAATAAAGACACCTGTTTTTGAAACAAAAACGTCTGTTTATTTAACATAACTGGGTGCGGGAAGGGAGGAATGAGAGTTGGAGAGGGGAAGGGGAAACCTGGGACGAGGGAGCTGGAAGGGAAGGGGAGGGAAGGGAGGAAGGGAAAGGAAAGCTCAGGGGTGGGAGTCCGGCTGCCTCTCCCGTCTCGCCACACTGCGAGTCCGGAGGCATCGGTGGGAAATGGTTGGGGGGGGGGGGCAGAAGGGACAGGGGGTGTGGAGGAAGCAGGAGCGGAAGCAGGAGCGGGAGCAGGGGGAGCAAGAGGGGGAGCAGGGGGAGGAGGAAATGGGAAGCGGTCCAGCAGGCTCTGGAGGTGGCCTCGCAGGGCACGGCCCTGCTCCTCCAGGGCCTCCAGACTCCTCCGGCGCAGCCTCAGGTCCTCCTGGTCCCAGTGGTCCTGGAGACGGAGCTTTCGATCCAGGAACCAGAGGTGCCGCCTCTGGTAGTCCTCCTGGTTCCTGGCTGTCCTGCTTGCCCAGGCGCGGGCGGCTGCTGCAGGCGGGGTGGTGTGCCCTGCAGTCCCAGGTGCTGCGGCTGTGGTGCAAGAAGACCAGCGGTCAATTACCCCAGGGGCCCAGGTGTGTGAAACCCAGCTCCCCTCTGCAAGGCCAGGGCCCCTGCAGGATCCCCAGCTGCTGCTCCTTGGTGGGCAAGGCCCAGGCGCACGGTCCCGGGGCTCCCTCTCGCCCCAGCCCGCCGTACACATAAGGGGAACACGAGGGTACTCACAGGTGGACGCCTCCCCGGCCTCAGACGACGCAGGCGAGCGGCTCTGTGGTGTGCCTCGGGGGTCCCGGGTCCTGGGCAGGCTGGCGGCAGGCTCCTGGCTCTCAGAGCCCTCTTCCTCCTCCTCCGTCTCCAGGCGTGTGTCTAGACTACATGCCTCCGTCGACGGAGGCATGTAGATTAGCCAGATCGGCAGAGGGAAATGAAGCCACGATTAAAATAATCGCGGCTTCATTTAAATTTAAATGGCTGCCCCGCTCTGCCGATCAGCTGTTTGTCGGCAGATCGGGGCAGTCTGGACGCGACGCGCCGACAAAGAAGCCTTTCTTGATCGGCACAGGTATGCCTCGTGAAACCAGGGGGGCAGGGACGGCATGAGCCCCCAGGAGGCGGTCCAGGGTGTGGAAGTGGGGGCAGGCCTCTGGGTTGGCCCCTGGCAGGCAGGCCCGGGGGTAGGACTGCCGCAAGTCCTTAATTTTGCAGCGGACCTGCTCCCGGCTGCGCTGGTGGCCCCTGGCAGCCAGGCTGGCAGCCATGCGGCTGTAGACGGCCGCGTTCCTGTGGCTAGTGCGGAGATCGTGGACATTGGAGGCTTCCCCCCAAACCTCGATGAGGTCCACGATCTCCGCACTTGACCAGGTTGGCGCCTGCCTTTTGCGCCCCCGGGCAGGCTCCTGGGAGCCGCCAGGCTGGTCCTGGGGAGCAGTGGAGGGCTGGGAGCCCTCGGATGGCTGGCTTATGTTGTGGCAGGTGCAGGGTCTGCTGGCAGGGTGCTGGCAGCCTTGCAACTGGCACAAACTGTGTAGCCAGCCCGTGGCCCTTTAAGGGCTCCGGGGCCGGGAGGGGGGCAATAGAGTTTCCCTGGTGTTGGCCAGAGTGGCCACCAGGGAAACCTGGGAAGCCTTAGCCTCCCACTAGTTCGAATTAAGGGTCTACACAGCCCTTAATTTGAACTAGCTAGTTCGAACTAGGCTTAATCCTTGTAAAATGAGGTTTACCTAGTTCGAACTAAGCGCTCCGTTAGTTCAAATTAAGTTCGAACTAACGGAGCGCTAGTGTAGCGCCTAGGAAAGTTAGTTCGAACTAACGTCCGTTAGTTCGAACTAACTTTGTAGTGTAGACATACCCTAAGGTAGTAGTCAATGAGCATACGAGTGACAGAATCCACTGCTTTAAGTATATCACATTGAGTCACTTGTCTATTAAGGCAAATCTGCCATGGTTAATTAAATAAAACAGATAACAAAATTGGATAAATATTGTTCTCCTGTAGGCCCCAGAAACTTTCTCATTATAACCAATTCTTTTGTGTTTGATGGACAGCATTTGAAAGCCTGCCAGTTCAAAAATACTTCTGCAATACCAGATGAGCTTTCAAAAAACCTCTTTCAAGTGACTGAAGGGGCTTGCTCAGCAGGAGCGAGTCTGAAATGATTTCACGACAGTTGTATATTGTTGAATCTTGAGCTCAGTTGTGTAATACTCTCATGCACCTGGAGGACTACAGACTACTTGCACCATCAGAATTTGGGTTTACCTGGGGACAGGTGATGTGTGACCAAAAGACACCAACTGCCCAGTCCAAAAATCAACACCTTTGTAAATACCAAATAGTATTTAGGATCTATTTTAACTATGATGTATATTAGACTTAATAGACATTGTTCCTCACCTGGAGAGTTTACAACCTGCCAGCCATATTACACCTGCCCTATCCTATGTGTGTTGGCAGTATGGCAGTCCAGAAGGTGTAGGGAATCTGTCTCCTGTCTTTTCCATCACTCCCCATCCTTTGGCTTTTAGTTATTTCCCAATCTCTGTATTACCCATGCAAACCTTTTTAGTTTGGTGAATTCAGTGAAACTGTAACTGTCTCTTCTGCTCCCCTAGCCAACTGTTCATCCTCCCCCAAAAAATCCAAGACATTGTTAATTTTTTGCACAGCTTGCACTGGGACTTACTTTCATCTGACCCTTCTTATTGAGCTATTGTGTATTTGCTGACACCAGGAAGTCTATATGTGGAAGTATTATTGGGAAGACGTTATAGATATGCTGTATCATTGACCTTTCAGATTTGTGGACTAATCATCAAAGAAATAAAATTTCTATAATTTCAATAATTACTGGTGTGGGTCTAAAGAAGGTTTTCCTATAGCTCAACAGGCTAGCGATTGACTGAGCAAGGCAGTCTGCATATGAGACTACAAAGCAATGAGAGGTGAATTTCATGTGTCTCTCCAAAAATGACAGGTTATCGGTAGGTCTAACATTTTTTTTTCTCCCCAAAAACACATATCTAGATTATTAAGCAGAGACAATATGGTTTGTTGACAGGTAATAAAGAAGTCATTGACTGAGCAATGTAGAAGATGCAGAGGAGTTTGTGAAATATGAAACTTGTGTGCAGCAGACAACACTAACCTGTAATTTACAAAGCTTTCTTTAAAGTCGTCTTCCCTGCTTTTGCACAATGATACCCAGTACATGGGACTCCTCACATAGAATTGACCCTGCCTCTCTAAAAATCCAATTTAAATGTAGGTGACTAACTTCAGGCATAGCGGTTTTGGCCAAAGCAACTTCCTTCAAGGCCATACAGCGAGTTGGAAGATTAGAATCCAAACGTTCTGACTCCGAGTCAATATTTAATCCAGAACTACTCAACACACGGCCCGCGGCCCATTTGTTTGCAGCCCGTAGTGTACTTTGGGTTTACACGGCCCCCCAGGGTGGGGGAGACAGCCCTGGTTTGGAGGGGCAGCACCTGAAAAAGAGATTTTAGGGTGAGTGTGAAGAGTTTGTACTGAGATTTCAGTGTAGAATGAGCCAAGCGTTTTTGTTTCTTTTGATTTGTAACCTACTTTGCTCTGCCTGTTCTCACTTATTACTATCTAAATCCTACTGCTTCCCCTTAATAAAATCATTTTTATTTTCTATCAAACCCAGTGTAAATAATTGTTACCTAGGGGGACAACCAATGTGCACATTCCTCCTTCCATTGCTAAAGGGGGCTTACCTAATTCTTTGGGGTTTGATCCCATCTGGGAAGTGCTACCTCAAGAGGTTGGGCCCTAAACTGCACTCTCCTTGGAGCTGAAGTGGTTCAGTGTCAGTACTGCTTCTCGGTGGGGGCAGGGATCTCAACTCAGGGCCTTGGGGGAGACCAGCGAGCTGGCCCAGCAGGATGGGGAGGTGAGGAGCCCCAGAGAGCGAGAAGGCGAGTGGCAGTGGCCGTGTCAGCACCCCAGGAGGCACCCCCGAGGGGTTGCTGTGACTGCTCCCCATCACACACAGTTCTCAGCACATGGCCCATGGGTGGGATCCTTTGCACATGGCCTCCACAGGGCACATGCTCCACAATGGTGAGGCGTCTCCCCGGTGGGGTGAGCACTGAAAGACGCAAGTGGACGGGCTGGCTGGAACAGACGGGTACAGGGTGTCGGCATTTCTAGCCCCCAGGGAGGAGGTTCCGGGAGCACCAGGGCATTGTGGGAAGTACTGGCTGCTTAGCCTTGTGGGTAGAGCCTGACTGGCTCACACTGGCCGGCTGTGTCTACACTGGCATGAATTTCCAGAACTGCTTAAAACGGAATACTATTCCGTTTTCAGTTTTTCCGGAAAAGGAGCGTCTACATTGGCAGGCTGCTTTTCCGGAAAAGCCCTTTTTCCGGAAAAGCGTCTGTGGCCAATGTAGACGCGCTTTTCCGGAAAAGAGCCCCGATCGCCATTTTCGCAATCGGGGCTTTTTTCCGGAAAAGACGACTGGGCTGTCTACACTGGCCCTTTTCCGGAACAGTGTTCTGGAATAAGGACTTATGCCCGAGCGGGAGCAGAATAGTTTTTCCCGGAATAGTGGCTGATTTTGTACAGTAGAGCTTCGTTGCTTTTCCGGAAAGTCAAGGGCCAGTGTAGACAGCTCGCAGCTTATTCCGGAAAAGTGGCTGATTTTCCGGAATAAGTGGCCCAGTGTAGACACAGCCGCCATGTTTGGGTCCAGTGACATGGCTCAAGGCTTAATCTTTGTATTCATGACCATCAGTGTGAAAGAAGCTAGTTGCATACATATTTGCAGCCCTTGGCATGTGCTGTGTGTATCATTGTGGCTCCCAGGGCATCCAAAGTTGAGTAGCCCTGATTTAATCATTAGTGCATGTAACAGCGCCTGTAAAGATACAGAAGAGAGCATGCAAATTCTTCAAGGATCATTCAAGGATATTTTCACCATTATGCAGAAAATGCTCCGCAGACACAGTTCAACTTTTGGCACCGTGCATTTGGCTATGTTCGAAGCTTCACTTTGGCATGGGAGCTTTGCAAGCCTGAAACCCTGCTTCCACAGAGATTAGAAGGTGCCAGTGCTGTGCATCGGGAGGTCGTAATTTGCCTTCGGTCAACTGGAAGGGTTGTTTCAACAGAGTTCAGTAGATCGGGGTTATACTGTATTTAGTACTTGGTACATCTTTTACAAGCTTTATGCCCACGTTCAGCTAATGCAGGCAGTAATTTGTCTTCCTCTGGAGACCTGTTAACCTGAAATGTAACGAAGCATTTGGCTTGGCTCATTCATACTCAGTATGACTAGAGATGTGTGCCTATGAATGGAATTGCATTAAAAAGAGCAGGCAGAAGGAACAAAAATGAATTGGCAGTGGAGAATGGCAAAAGGCAAGCGGGAAAGAGGGACACCTCCCCTCACTGCAAAAGTAACAATGTGGGCTGAGATGATACAAGATGGCTGCGGAGTGGGATAACAATGAGAGATTGAAAGGAAAAGCAGAAAAATGGCAACTTGCATGCAAAGGGAAAAAAACAGTTTAAGAAAATAGAATCCTAGGGTTGGAAGAGACCTCAGGAGTCCAACTCCCTGATAAAAGCAAACTGGGTTTGTTTAGCCTGGAAAAGAGAAGGCTGAGAGGAGACATGACAACAGTTTCCAAGTACCTAAAAAGGTGTTACAAGGTGTCACATCTCTAAAAAATCATCTTCCTCTCATCAGCTGCCATCAGGCATAGGAGCACCAGTTTAATTGTAACCACTTCCTACCTGCCCTCCGCCAGAGTCCTTCCAGGATCCTTCCTCTTGATCACCGTCAGTGTCTCTGGTGCCTTGCTGGCTGGTGTCCAGGTCTGGTCCCACTGGCAGTTTGCCTCCAGGAGCTCTGGCAATACCTCCTTCCACCTCAGCACCCTGACAAACTGAGCCTCTCTCCAGGCCTTTATACCTGGGTTGCAGTCCGAGCATGCCCAGTAGGGCTGTGGGGGTGGGGCGTCTTCAGCCCAGTGAGCCTTGTTAAACCCTGCTTCCTCAGGACGGGGCTGGTCCACCCCGTTACAGCCCCATAAATCCTCAGGACAGCCCTGTGTTTCTGCTGCAAAAAGGATTAGGTCTTCATAGAATCAGAGCTGGAGGAGACCTCAGAAGGTCATCCAGTCCAGCCCCTTGCCCAAAGCAGGACCAATCCCAACTAAATCATCTCAGTCAGGGCTTTGTCAAGCCGAGACTTAAAAACCTCTAGGGATGGAGATTCCACCCCCTCCCTAGGGAACCCATCCCAGTGCTTCCCCACCCTCCTAGTGAAATAGTTTTTCCTAATATCCAACCTAAACCTCTCCTACTGTAACTTGAGAGTATTGCTCCTCTTTCTGCCATCTGGGAATAATCACTTCTCTGGATCTGCTTGCAATGCTCCTCCTAATGCACCATAATATGCCATTAGCCTTCCTGGCTACAAGGGCACACTGTTGACTCATATTCAGCTTCTCCTCCACTGTAATCCCCAGGTCCTTTTCTGCAGCACTGCTACTTAGCCATTCAGTCCCCAGCCTATAACAGTGCTTGGACTTCTTCCATCCCAAATAAAGAAGTCCCTGACGCAAAGAGCTTACAATCTACGTACAAAAGAGCCAACAGATGGATACAAAGAGGAGAACGATGGTGGGTGTACTACCTAAAAAACTCCTTGCATAGTGTCAAGTATCAGAGGGGTAGCCGTGTTACTCTGAATCTGACGAATTGGGTCTTTGCCCACGAAAGCTTATGCTCCTACACTTCAGTTAGTCTATAAGGTGCCATAGGACTCCTCGCCGCTTTTTCTAAAAAAACTCCATCTTCCAAACTGCAATTTTTTCAAAATATTTTGCTTTCATGTTTAGCTTATTTTGAATACCCTCTTAGCTCACGGCAATGTCCCAAAACACGTTAGTAATAGCGTTAATGACAATAATCAGCACATCATTTGCACTTCACATTTCCAAAGTGTTGCACAAAAGTTAAGCCACTGAGAGGTAGATAAATATTATCTCCACCGTGTTACAGATGGGCAAACAGATCTTGTATTCAGGGGTGAAAGTAACTTACAATTTCTCACAGGTACTGTTCTACCGCTGCCCGGGTCCCTACCAGCTCTTTAAATAGCTTCCTGCTGGCTTTTGCTGCAGCTTAGCCAGCTCTTGCTGGAACTGTGCACCAGGATACACCCGCTTAGTGCATTCCACATTCTAATTTTTACCGTGCTTATCACTATAGTATCACAGTACCGCATTAAACAACTTGACTCAACATGTGTCATGTGTTTGCTTGTTCTCTCATCCTCCACTACAAGTGTGTCCTGGAATGTTTTATTCTGGTAGGATTTTAGCTTTGGTTCACTTAATTTTTTTCTTGATGTACAAGTTTCAATGTAGTCATGCTCATGAAGGCAGGTCAGAGAAAGGCACTTTGCATTTGGAGCAGAAGGTGCTGTGGTCCATGTTGGTCCTTTGTTCCTGGGGGGCTCATTGCACAGTCTCAAGTGTAGCATAGACTGGCTATGAGTAGGCCAGTAAAATAATTAAGCAAGAGAAGGGAAGAGAAACTCTCCTCCCCCCCGCCCCCCAACATATTTAGGGCTTGCATGGGCTTCTCCTTGAAAAAATAACTGGAACTCTTAACAGGCTACTTGGAGCTGAAGTTCTTAACTGTTCATAAATCAGTGCACTGATTTAAAGCCCCCGGAATCAGTCAGCTCCAGAGTGCAGAGGACACAAATTGCTAAGGGCAGAAATAGATGGGGTGCAGTCTAGTTGACCTCACGCAGATCCAGCCAGGGTGTATCTACACAACCTCACAGATCTTCTAGATCCATAGCCAGAACAGAGGCCACCAAATGGGGTCAAGATTGTTACCCCAAAAAATCCCACTGGAGACCACCCAGGGTTATACTAGCAGGGGTTTATTGTTTGAGGAAGTAGCACTCCACTATATGCACTACAAAAATAGAGCTGCCACCGAAGGTTTAAACTAAAGAAGGAACCAGCTATCTCTCACACACACACAAACAAGCACACACACCCTCCATTCATTCACTCTTTCACACATATTCATTCCTGCCCTCAGGCACTCACACACTTAGGGTATGTCTACAGTACAGCACTAATTCGAACTAACTTAATTCGAACTAAGCTAATTCGAACTAGTGCATCTAGACCTAAAAACTAGTTCGAATTAGCATTTTGCTAATTCGAACTAGCATGTCCACATTGAGTGGACCCAGAACCGGGGTTAAGGATGGCCAGAAGAAGTGCCAGCAGGGCATCAGATTAGGACTTAGAGCGTGGAGCTGCTGTCTCAGGCTAGCCGAGGGCTGTGCTTAAAGGGTCCTGACCCCCACCCCGGACAGACAGTTCTCAGGGGTTCCCCGCTCGCTTGTCTAACTCGATGGAGGACAGCAAAGCAGTCCTGGCTTGAAGTGCCCTGAGGTCCCACACTTGGCACATCACAGCACTCGGCCATCAGCCCGGCTGCACTTGCCGCAGGCTGCCATCCAGGGGGGGTTAATCGGGGGGTTTCAGGAGAACTTCCACCCCAAGAAGCCCGCAGAGCTACCCCAGTCCTCCCCATCGGGGGCTCGTACCCCATTCCTCCATCACCTCCTTCCACTTACCCCTCCCTAGCCCCCCTTCCTCATGTATAAAATAAAGGACACGTGTGTTCAAAAATAGAAACTCTCTTTATTGAACAAAACTCGGGGAGACTGGGAAAAGGAAGTGGGAGAGGGGAAGAGACGGTAGGAGAGGGGAAGACAACTAAAATGATCAGGGGGTTGGAACAGGTCCCATATGAAGAGAGGCTAAAGAGACTGGGGACTTTTCAGCTTAGAAAAGAGGAGACTGAGGGGGGATATGATAGAGGTCTATAAAAGCATGAGTGGTGTGGAGAGGGTGCATAAAGAAAAGTTCTTCATTAGTTCCCATAATAGAAGGACTAAAGGACACCAAATGAAATGAATGGGTAGCAGGCTTCAAACTAACAGAAAGTTCTTCTTCACAAAGCAAATAGTCAACCTGTGGAACTCCTTGCTGCAGGAGGCTGTGAAGGCTAGAACTAGAACAGAGTTTAAAGAGAAGTGAGATGAAATTCATGGAGGCTGGGTCCATGGAGTGGTATTAGCTAGGGGGTAGAAATGGTGTACCCTGGCCTCTGTTTGTGGAAGGCTGGAGATGGATGGCACGAGACAAATGGCTTGGTCATTGTCTTCGGTCCATCCCCTCCAGGGTACCTAGTGTTGGCTGCTGTCAGCAGACAGGCTACTGGGCTAGATGGATCTTTGGTCTGACCCAGTAAGGCCATTCTAAGCTCAGGGCTCAGGGTCGGGGGTCTCAGTGGACCACCTTGATTTTCATGCAAACCTGCTCCTGGGTGGCCAGGCTGGCAGCTATCCTGCCGTAGATGGGCACTATCCTGTGCCTCTTGCGTACCTGGGCAGGCTCCCGGGAGCTGCCAGCCTGGTCCCGGGAAGAGTGGGGAGGGCTGGGGGGCAGCGGGTGGCTGGCTCGAGCCGTGCCAGGTGCAGGGTCTGCTGGCTGGGTGCTGGCAGGCTTGCACCTGGCACGGGCACCGTAGCCAGCCCATGCCCCTTTAAGGGCTCCGGGGCCGGGAGAGGGGCAGAAGAGTTTCCCTGGTGGTGCCTAGAGTGGCCACCAGGGAAAGCTGGGGAGGGCTAGCCTCCCACTAGTTCGAATTAAGTGGCTACACAGCCCTTAATTCGAAGTAGTGAATTTGAACTAGGCGCTAGTCCTCGTGGAATGAGGTTTACCTAGTTCGAATTAAGCGCTCCGCTTGTTCAAATTAAGTTCAAACTAGCGGTTCACGTGTGTAGCGCCGATCAAAGTTAATTTGAACTAATGTCTGTTAGTTCGAATTAACTTTGTAGTGTAGACATACCCTTACACGGGCATATGGGTTGCAGAAGGAGACAAGGCCTGTAGATCCTGGAGGGTCTGTCTGCTCATCATGGCTGGGGAGCTGGTCAGGCAAGAGAACAGTGAATTATTTTCTCAGGTAGCTGTTTCGAGATCAGATACATCTGTGCCATTGACTCTACTAATATAAAGGAGAACAGAATTTGGTCCTCATTTGTGGATCAGACTCTATTGTACTGTTTCCATCAGCTTCAGAATATTACCTGTCTCTAGTGAGTGTTGGCCTCCACCATACTATGTAGTATTACCTGTGTCTTTTAAGGTGGCTTGGAATAGTTTGCACCTCGCTGGTTGATGAGCAAATGGGAAAATCACATCAGCACCAAGTATTGTTGTACAGATGAGAGCACTTGGAGTTGACCATATTTTAGTAGATTAGAACATTGCATTGTATAATAACTTTATTGCGTCCTTGGCACAATAAAATTCCTCATTGCTATCTTACTACTTTTACTCGGTAATGAATTTAGAAGGAAGTCAGTTACATTAAGTTGTAACAGTATAGGGACTTATTTTTTTACCCTTTTTGCCAAGTGAAAGGACTATGGTTCTAACATCAAAATATGCCGAATAAGGGAATACTAAAAGCATACCATAATGGAACTCTTTTTTTTTTTAAATAAAATATAACTAAACAACATAGTAGTAATATGCCTGGAAGAAATGTATGCCATAGCCTCTGTACTGGGAAACATTTCTGTAGTAAGATGAAGGCCTAAAACATAAGCCCATGCAGCATAGGCCTGGTTTGAGGCCTGAAGCCTAGCTAACAATGGACAAAACATGGCTAACATAAAGCAAAGCTAAGCTTTGAGCAAGGGGCAGGCCCTTGCTCACAGAACTTGGCACAGTCAGGGCTGAGAGTGCAAAACACTAATTGGTAATAGGCTCAGGTGCAGAACAATAATTGGTACTGGTCATAAGTTTAAATCACATAGTACCACCAGCTCATTAAAAAAGACCTTGGTACTGACTCCTCACAGATACAGACCCAGGTTCAGGAAAGGGTCTGAAATGCCACAATCACAAAGTGGAGATGGCAACAAATTCCACTTCTGCAGTAGTTAACCACACCTGCAGCCTTCCCGTGGTGCGACTGTTACATGTTTCTTGGATCTGTGCTACCAGCACTATCCGACTGACAACTAATGTCATCGACTAGTCATTCATCCTCCTAGTTCGTTCAACGCTATAAATGACTGATTGAGTCATTCCATTGTGGCAAGTACATATGCGTAGTGGTTCAGTAGAGACAACTATTACTGTACTTCGCTTAACAATAAACCTGGCCTGGCACCTTCAAACTTTATCTGGTTTGTGGTCTTTGGGTGCCCTCTTGGAGTCCTCTGTGGTCATTGGGCCCACATCATTGAGCAAACACGCAAGCAGCCTTCTGGTTGTCATCATTGACGGAGCTAGAGACCTGTGAGGACGCCTTGGCAGTAAATCCACCTGACTACAATTTCCTCTGTTTCACTTCTCTAGATCCTACAAATGTCATTGCGAGGCTATGCGGTGGCTGAACACCACAATTCAGAACCTTTCCTAACTCAGCCTTTCAGTTGGTTGAAAGTCTAGTGCGGTCAGAATTTCACAAACCTCTGGGAAAAGACACACTTAAAAACGTAACAGCCATTTCAGGATTGCAACCTCTACGATGGCTCGCTGTAGTAACCACCCATCAAACAGACTTAATGTTGGGGAAATCTGATTTTAACTCTACCAAAATCAAAGTGACATAAATTATATTCTTCCATAAATATAGTTGTTTAATTACTGCAGGGAGGCCAGTATTTAATACAGGGAAGCCTGTTTGCACACAGAAATGTACACATGGATTGAACTGACAGTATCCGTTAATTGGATTTTTTTTTTCATGGAGTGTTAGCGTGATTGTGTTTTCTCCTGCTTTTAACATCTGCATTGCATAGCTTTTGATGTGGAATGGGACACATCCAGCCCACTTAATTAGTCTCATTAACACAGGGGCTACAATTGACATGTACTTCTGCTGTTATACACAGTACATCTTGCTTTCTGTTATTTCCCCTCCAATTCATCTGATGTAGTGGTTTTGCCCACGAAAGCTCATGATTCTATATATTTTGGTTCATCTCGAAGGTGCCACGGATCCATACGTTGTTTTTAAATTTACAAACTAACACGACTACCCTTCTAAGTATAATACACTACAGTAGCTAACAGGATATGATGCAGAGGGTTTGTGGCTTGCATTGAACTGATTTGAAATAAGGATTCAGCAGGGCCATGCCTTAGAGAGGGAGACGTTCATAAATAATGAGCACAGAGGGTGTGGCAAGAGATAAGTATAGAGCCCACAAGAGCATGACGTTGGAATGGTGTAATTAAATGTTACTCATTGCTATTACAGCCTGGCTATGTCTAGATTGGCCAGTTTTTCTGGAAAATCAGCCGCTTTTCCGGAAAAACTTGCCAGCTGTCTACACTGGCCACTTGAATTTCCGCAAAAGCACTGACTTCCTACTGTAAGAAATCAGTGCTTCTTGCGGAAATACTATGCTGCTCCCATTTGGGCAAAAGTCCCTTTTGCTCAAAACTTTTGTGCAAAAGGGCCAGTGTAGACAGCTGAGATTTGTTTCCGCAAAAAAGCCCCAATTGCGAAAATGGCAATCGGGGGCTTTTTTGCAGAAAAGCACGTCGAGATTGGCGATGGACGCTTTTCTGCAAAAAGTGCTTTTGTGGAAAAGCCTCCGTGCCAATCTAGACGCTCTTTTCCGAAAATGCTTTTAACGGAAAACTTTTCCGTTAAAAGCATTTCCGGAAAATCATGCCAGTCTAGACGTAGCCCCTTTGTAAACCAGCTCAGGGCAAAAAGGAAAGAGATAATTGCATAAAGCAAGAAAGCTCCATGAGACCGAAAGAGAGAGAGTCACCTTCAAAGTTATATGCTATGTGAGATCAAAAGTTCCTCACTGCAGGATGAGGCTGGAGAAAAGTTAAAAGGAGAAAGCTCTAGTTCCTCTGTAAAGAACTGCAGCATTCGAGGGCACAGGAAATACCTGACATGAACTCAGTGAGAGTTTTGCCTAAACAAGGCTGGGCAAAATATGGCTCGGGGGCCAAATCCGGCCTGCCAAGCCACTGGATCTGGTCCGTGGACCACCTTGGCATGCAGCTGCTGTGGTTTCAAGCGCAGTCCAAGCGGCTCTCTGCTCTGCAGGCAGGGGGAGGCTCTGTGTGATCTCCCCACCCCCAGCCAATCCTGGGAGAAGAGAAAAGGGGATGCAGAGTGCAGAGGGTTTGGGTGGTGACCTGGGGCAGGGAAATGGGCTGCAGGGCCTGGGAGGATGTTTGGATGCAAGAGAGGATTCTGGCCTGGGGGAGGGGTATAGGAGGGGGTACCGGGACTGGGAGGTAGTTGAGCCCTGGGGCAAGGGAATGCAGTGGGTTTGGATGATGACCTGCGGGAGGGCATTGGGGTGTGGGAGGGGCAGGGGTGCCAGAGGCAGGCTCTGGCTGGGAGGCGCTTACCTAAATGTCTCCCAGCCAGCAGCCCTGTAGCACCCCCAAGGCAGGCTGGACTCTCTGCCTGCTGCAGCCCCAGACCGCTTGAAACAGCACATGCTTCTCATGTTCCAGGAGGGAGAAGAGGGTTATGTTGCCCACATTCCCCAGACCAATTGCTCAGCTCCTATTGGCTGACTGTTTCCAGCCAATAGGAGCTGAGGATTGGACTGGGGGTGGGGAGATCACACAAAGCCTCCCCCTGCCTGCAGAGCAAGAGAACTTCATGGACTGCACTTCGAACCGCAGCAGCTACATGCCTGAGGGTCCCAGCAGGGTGATCCAGAGGCCAGATCCAGTAGCTTGGCAGGCAGGATCCGGCCCCGGGCCACATTGCTGTGAAGATGCAGGATAGCTATTTCAGTGTACTCCGGTATCCCAAAATAGTGTTGCAGTATAGCCGTAGCCTACATGAGCATATTTTCCACATTCCTACTGATTTTTGTTACCTGATCTGAACTCCCTTCTAATTCTACAACATCCTTTTTTAGATGCTGTGACCACCTCTCGCCTGTTTCTCTTAGTTCCCATGGTGTAAGTTAAAGTGGGTCCACTACAGAGCACCTGACTTTTCATTGCCTTGCAGCTGGTTTACCTCTTGGATTTAGTAGCATTTTATACCCACTGCACACAAGTGCAAAGGGAGATGACAGTAGAGAATCAGGCCCAATAAATTAAGACAGTTGAAACCTAAAATAGTGTTACCCACATTGATTTATATAGTAATGTTATAAAACAGGTCCAACCTCTCTAGTATGGCACATTCTGGTCTTGAAACATCTGTGATCCGGCATGTCCACTTATCATGGGGGTGGCCAAGTTTCCCATGGACCTATAAAGTTTATTTACAGCCACCAGCCCTGGCTCTCAGTGTTCTGTGCTGTTATTTAGCTCTAATTTTATCCCACAGGGTGTGTCTAGACTAGAAGGTTTTTTCGAAAAAAGTGGCCTTTTTTCAAAAAAAAACTTCCCCTGCATCTAGACTGCTGCCATGTTCTTTTGAAAGTAAATCGAAAGATCGCGGCAGTTTTTTTGACCGCAGAAAACCTTGTTTTACGAGGAGTAATGCCTTTTTTTGAAAGTGCTCTTTTGAAAAATGTCGCTATGTAATGCAAACTGTGCTTTTTCAAAAGAGAGCATCCAGACTGCCTGGGCTACGTCTAGACTGCAAGCCTCTTTTGAAAAAGAGCATCTAGACTACAATCAGTACTTTCGAAAAAGCAAGCTGCTTTTTCGAAAGAGCAGTCTGGACGCTCTCTTTTGAAAAAGCACAGTGTGCATTACATAGTGCCTTTTTTTGAAAGAGCACTTTCGAAAAAAGACTTTATCCCTCGTAAAACAAAGTTTTCCGTGGTCGAAAAAACTGCCACATTCTTTCAATTTACTTTTGAAAGAACGCCGCAGTAGTCTAGACGCAGGGGAAGTTTTTTCAAAAAAAGGGCCACTTTTTTCGAAAAAACCCTGTAGTCTAGACACAGCCCTGGGCAGCTTGCTTTTTCAAAAGAGACTAGAGACTCTTTTTCGAAAGAGGCTTTTTCTAAAGTATCTTTCGAAAAAGCCTCTTTCAGAAGAGGCTTACAGTCTAGACATAGCCTCAATGTCTTCTCAGAGCCCACTAAGCAGTGGAAGTGTTGGTAATGCAGCTAGAGAAATTGACCTCGTGTGGTTGGTCACCAGTCAGATTCTGAGGGTGCTGGACTAGAGAGGTTCAACCTGTAGTTTCTGTATTATTCTCCATTCCATTCCTTATGCGTACTCCCAAGTTTAGTCTTTTGACTGTGGCTGCATATTGAACTGTGGTCTTTACTGAGGTATCTCTAACAATGTGCATGATGTTCATCACATTCATTTAGAACCCTGTCAGGAGCATGAACTTTTTCTTCTTTCCACTGGTTGCTATTCTGTGGCTATCAGCACTGAACTGCATTCGACATCTTGCTGCCCATTTGCCTCGCTTACGTATCTTTGACGCTCCCCACCATTCTGTCTGGACTTTACTCATCTAAGCAACTTTGCCGTCTACAAAGTTAGCTACTTCAGAATTCGACACCCCCACTCCAATCACCACATTCTAGGCAATTATTAAACAGAGTAAATAACCCAACCTTGAACTGAACTGTGAGGCATTTTGGGATGTCTCTGTACAGGAGATAATATATTTGTATTATTATTTCTTAATTAAAATGAGAATGAAACACAACTTTGCCCCTTGCTACAATGCCCATAACAGCACTAGAATGTCTCCCACTTGTATTTCTTTAGATGCCCTGTTGCCGTATTTATTGTCAGCTGACATAAATTCTCATGGCCTCAGGATTTTTTAAGGGGTATTGATTCTTTTGCAGAACTACATTTTTGGACGGTAATGACACGAGGAGCCAATTACACTCATTGCTCCTACATCAGTGCCGGCACAGTGGGTCGCAATTTTGGAGGAGTAGTCAATCGAAGGTCATTGCAGCAGGATCAATGCTAACAACCTCAGCAAAGCAAATGTACATCTTCCTTCAGCTGATGGAAAACGAAAGCGCCGTGTCTAATGAAGGGAAGGTGAGATAAGCACAGATGAATTTATTAACTGGCTTCTTAGAGCACTAGGAGAGGACTTCCGAACTCGAGGCTAAGCGGAGGTCAGACTCATGCATTGTAATTATAGTGAAAGAAGAGTCGTGCTCGCTATTTTAAGTTTCAACTGGGGTAATTCCTTTGGGCCTGATTCTCTATTGCCAGCCTCCTTTGCACTGCAGTGGGCGTAAAATGCTTCCAAATCCGAGAGGTAAACGAGATGCAGGGCAACAGAAAGTCTGGAGCACTACAGCAGACTTCCCAATCACTTACACCCATGAAGCTAAGAAGAGAATCAGGCCCACCAGGCTCAGGAAAAGCACTAAGAGCCAGACTCAGTGTAGTGTAAACTGGCACAGCCCCAGGGATGTTGGCATAAGAGCAGCTCCAAGAGAATAGCCACGGACGGAGCCATTTCTTTGTCACTGCGTGTGCGAATCCCATGCTTGGGAAAGCTCTGGTGATTGACGTCCCCTCTTTGATCAAGTGCTGCAATAAGGCAGTAGCAATAGAAGCTTCCCCACCATTGAGCCTCATGCTTCGGGTGATTTTTGTCCCATACACAGACTGTATTGGACTCATTTGATGAGGAATAAGGGATCTTTCGAAAAGGGTTGTATTTTCGAAAGATTGTGTCTAGACTGCCTTTTTTTCCCCAAAAAGCTCCATTTCGAAAAAAAGTGGCGGCCATGTTTATGCTAATGAGGCATGGGATATTTAAATCCCAGCTTCATTAGCAATTTCGATGGGCCTGATCTGCATCCCTTTTTCGAAAAAGGGATGCAGTCTAGCCATAGCCTCTGGTAGGGGATGACTAGATAGACCCAAGAAGTAAGGATTTTGGGGAGGTGCTTCAGGACCACCAGGTTTCCCACTCATCTTCCCTGGGCCCAGGGGCCAACCCTTCTGGCTCCAGCAGCCCATGCCCTAGCCTCTTGGGGTACATCTACACAGCAACAGTCTTTCAAAAAAACGAGTGTTATTTCGAAATAACTTTAGTCCGCATCTACACTGCAGGCAAAGAATGTTGAAATACTGTCACGCGGGAGAGTTTCTCACGCCGACTCCTGTAACCCTCGTTGTACGAAGAGTAAGAGAAGTCGGAGGAAGAGCGCTCAATTTCGAAATAAGTGCTGTGTAGATGCTCCCAATTTCGTAACAAGCTCTTTCGAAATAAGCTACGCAATTGACATAGCTAAAGTTGCGTTGCTTCTTTCGAGTTAAGCCCTGTTGTGAAGACACATCCTTGGTGGCCTCTCCAGGGTCCCACTGGCCCTGTCAGCATTGGCATCTCCTTGAGTTCTGCTGTGCCTGCAGGCTCTGCAGCCCCGCTGGTCCAAGTCCAAGTCCAAGTCACTGGCCCCGGAGGCTGCGCTGTTTCTCCGGGGCTGCCACCAGCCCAGGGCTTTGCAGCTGCCTCCAGCTGTGGCTTAAATCGCCAACCCTCCTGGTTTGGAAGGACCAGATGCCATTTGCAGCAATGGTGTCCAGTCTGGTTCAGGAGAGCTGGCAGCCTTAGGTGTGAACCCAGCTTGGGGGGAGGAGGGGTGTGAACAGGTTGGAGGGGGGAGGGTACAGCTCAGCACCCCCACTTTAAAAATAGTTCCAGCACCACTGTGTGCAGACATTGCTTAGCACAGCCAGGCTCTGATCACTGGTGGGCCCCGGGCGCTACAGCTGCACAGATAACAAGGGAGAAAGCAGTTTCACAGCCAGTGTCTTTATTTCATCCAGTGATCACAGAAGTAGGCGCCTACCAGCCAAGGCAGCTGCTCCTTTTTCCCGCAGCCCAGCTCTGTGTGTTGCCCCTGAAGGTTCCAGATTCAACACCCCATGCCAGTGGTGGACAGAATTCCATCTCCCTTACCAAGCGGCTCATGACAACCAGGTCATTAGACCCACATACATTGAACTGTGGCTTTAAAAAGCAGCTTGTTTGTTGTTGTAGTTAACGCTCTTTCAGGGCCTGCTCTGGCGACGGGGATAGAAAAATGTGCAAATATGTGCAAATGCACCAGTTAAACCAGTTACGCTTCTTAAACAAATAAGAAAGAGGTTTTTAGCCATTTAAAATACTTTTGCCAAAGACATTGCAGTGACTCATCTCAGAGGCCATTTTCCTAATGGGGATTGCTTTAAAATTCCCTTTATTTCATTACATACCAGTCTGAGCGCTGGGCTTGCCTGATGGAAGGAACATCAGTGTTTGTCACTTCTCTTGGATCTGGATAGAGTTTACAGCCAAGAGCTATAATTGGGGTCATTGGGGACAACAGACTATAATTTGCAGATCCTCTGAGATAACATTCCGGCTGCGGGGTAATGACCCCCCCATATACACTTTCCGGTTTTATTCTGCATCCACTCCTGCAAGCTGCTCTCCCTGGCTAATCTGCAGCTCCTGTGTGGAGCCTCCTTTAAGTCAAGGACACTCCGTCCACATGGAACAGCTTTTGGCAAGACGGAGGCTTTCAAATCCATGTGTAGGTTGGACCTCCTTGGTCTGGCACCTTCAGGAATTTGCCGGATCAGAGTAGGTCCCCTGCCATGGACCCTCAGCCCGCTGCCCTCGCTGTCACAGTCTCATTCTACCCCAGAGGGGCTGCCTGCTGGCTGTCCCAAGCCCTGGCATTGCTCCTGCCCTGGCCCCACTCTGGCTCCTGCTGGGTTGCCGCAGCCCCACGTCAGCTCCTGTTGGTGGCATGCAGCCCTGGTCAGATTGCCAGGCTGCCCAGTCTCTGCCAGGCTGTTGTGGCCCTGGACTCACTGCCTCTGCCAGGCTGCCACAGCGCCAGTCCCACTGACAAACCCTGGCTCCTCACCCATCAACCAGTGCCTCACTTCTGCTCCCAGCCCTGTTTGACCACAGATATTGCCAGACCAGAGAGTCCCGGTTTAGGGAGGCACAATCTATATACCTCATTGCTTATATGTCCTGTGCCTGATCCATACAGCCTATGGGTCTGTTACAGCTTCTAGCTTGCAAATATAGATGTTGGAACATAAGAACGGCCAGACTGAGTCAGACCAAAAGTCCATCTAGCCCAGTAACCTGTCTTCCACAGTGGCCGATGCCAGGTCCGCCCAGAGGGAATAAACAGAATAGGGAATCATCACGTGATCCGTGCCCTGTCACCCATTCCCAGCTGTGACAAACAGAGGCTAGACACGTCATTCCTGCCTCCCCTGGCTAATAGCCATTGATGGACCTGGCCTCCCTGAGTTTCTCCATCCAGCTCATGCTATAGAAATTGATGCTTTTTCCAGTTCTAATGGACCCTATGTGGGAGTAAGAGTTTTATATCTTTTTATATTTGCATTTTAGGTTTAATAATGTAGCAATGTAAGGTAACACATCTAACTTATTAATTAAGATCTTTAGTTAAATATACGTATCTTTGTATTAAAGTTTAGTGAGTTTAGTAAGTAAAGAGACAGAGTTTTGGTATTGTGTCTATGTTAATGAGATTAGAGGGATGCTGAAGGCTGGAGTCTTAACTGTTTGATTTACAATGTCTTTTGCTTTGTCCAATATGAGACATTGTTGTTTATGCTTTTCTTTGAAGGTCCTTGTAAAGATTGTTTATTTGTGAAAGTGTTATGTATGTTATGAGATAAAGGTGCGAAGGTTATCCCCAGAGCCAGATGTCCAAGAAAGGAGGGGCGAGGCATGGGTGAAGATAGACACATTGGCGTCAGAAAAACCATCAGTGTGTATCCATGATCAGAGATTGGCAGAAATGATGGCTCTAAAGGTGAAGGGTGGGCACCCCTGAAAACAACTAATTAAATCTAAGACAGGATGACTTTCTCAGAGATGTTTGGAATGGTAAGATCAAAAGATAACACCGGACACAGACTGGCACAGCAAAATCCATAGACTTCAACAGAGAAAAGGATTATAAAAGCAGGGTGCTTTGCTATGGAACTTTGGGTTCGTCTTGCCATCAACTCCAGGAGACCATCCGATCGTGACAGACAAAGCCCGGCTCCCCCTCTGTGATCGATCTGGCTGGCCACTAGATTGATCCAGACTCTGGACTGGTAACTATAACATTGTCTGGCGGGACTGTGTGTATGGTGTTTGTATGTGTGAATGACTGAAAAGCATATGCTACTGTTGTATTCTCAATAAATGCGGCGTACTGCCTTTTCCCCTATAAAAGATCTCGCCTGCTTTGTTTAAGCATAACACCTGGGGGTATGTCTACACTGCAGAGTTTTCCCTGAAAAACGGCCATTTTCTGGAAAAACAATACTTGTGTCCACATTGCTATTACATTCTTTTGACAGAAAGTTGAAAGAATGGAGGAATTTTTCCAACAGCAGTAAACCTCAGTCTACAAGGAAGAAGCTTTTTCAGAAAAAGCCACGTATGCACGTGGAATAAAGTGTTTTTTGAAAAGAAGAGGCCTCCAGGAAAAAGCACAGGTGCCCTGGTGGCCACTCCGTCCACAGTAATCACATCTAAAATGCGAGATAGCGTCCAATGAATATGGACACTATCTTTTGAAAAAGCACATTGCTTTTTCGTTGCACTTTTGCTGTGTAGATGCTCTCTTTCAAAAGAAGTTTTTCTGGAAGATCTCTCCCGGAAAAGCTTTTTCCGAAAGAAGCCTGCAGTCAAGATATAGCCTGGTTCAGTTCCTAGTGGGGGTCAAAAGGTAGTCAACATAAATGATCTTTGGAAGAGGGATCTGTTAGCTCTTTACTTATGGTACAGTCACCTGTCTGTTTAGAGCACAAGCTAAAGAGATCATCTTCTCCCATAAGATTTCTTCCAGGGTTTTCACTCTTGTTTTCATTCCTCCAACATTAGGATGAGGAAAAATGCTTTTTGTCTCTAAACTCCTTAGGCAAATGCTGGGGTTCTCGATCATTGGTCTTTTCTAAGGCCAAACCCCAGGTGGGTTTATTTTGGCCCTGGGCTCTGGGCTAGCCTTCTGCCCAGGGGTATGAATTGCACGCTAAGGCTTCTATCCATGAGCCACCCATGGGTTCTGAAGGTTTGCCTGGTTCAGCTTTCCTGTCCTAGAGGGATTCATTTCATCCCCCTCATCTGCGCTGTTTCAGTTCCTTCCACAGCTCTGCTCTAACGAGAGGAACTAATTACTTTAGTTTAATTAGGTTCTTTTGCAGAGAACACTGCAATCGCTTGCTGAGGCTTGTTCTCAATGGTCTTCTGAGGACGAACAAGGCAGGGGCTAGTGCCCTGAGCACAGAACAGGGAGTGGGCCCTGTCTACCTTCGTGTCTCAGCTCCTACAGTGATTCTGCCTGTCTGATCACGCACATCCCACTTCATCTTTCTGCCTTCATTTCCCTGCATGCCACATGAGCATAACTACAATTCTTTGCTGGCCTCACAGGGGTGCTGGGAAATAAATTTAGTTCTCAACTTCATCAAATGCTTTGAAGATGAAAAGTGCAACACAGATCGGAGTTATTATGAATGCAGTCATTTCTTCTCACCTGCTTGCAATTGTGTCTGTACCCCGACTCTTTCCTGCTCTTCCTCTTCCTCTAGGGCTTCTGATATATTCATTAGGCCGAGGGAGAAAGAAGTCCTCAGCCAGTCAGTTGTACTGAAAACAGCCCCACAATTATTGCTTTGCAAGGGAGGGAGATGCTACCACACAGCTGTAGAGAACTAATTAAAAGTAGAAAGCCAGTTAACACACAAAACAGGCTGCAAACTTACTAAGCCTGCCGTGTTAAAAAGGATCATTACAATTTAATCCTCTCACCTGATCATCTGGATATTGTATCCATCAGACTATAAGAGAAACAGATGCAGAACTTTGAAACATAAAGACAGATATTTGTGAAAATGAAACAGTAATATCCTGGTAATGTAACCCACACCCCCACTGGATGTGGTTCACTGTCCCTTCTAGACCACTTATAGAAAAACAGACTGTCTGTGACTAGACTGCATCCTTTTTCCGTAAAAGGGATGCAAATTAGACACATCGCAATTGCAAATGAAGCGGGGATTTAAATCCCCCCCGCTTCATTTGCATAAACATGGCTGCCACTTTTTTTTCCGAAAGATCCCCCTCTAGACTGGCGCTTTTTTCCAGCAAAGCCCCGAGCCGGAAAAAAGCGGCAGCCATGTTTATGCAAATGAAGCGGGGGGGATTTAAATCCCCGCTTCATTTGCAATTGCGATATGTCTAATTTGCATCCCTTTTACGGAAAAGGGATGCAGTCTAGACACAGCCACTGAGTTTACTCTACAGCCTTAGCTGAGTGCCAGCTGGCTTTTTAGCTCAAGCAATAGAGGCTCATGCACTAAGCTCCAGAGATCCCAGGTTTGGTTAGGGTTGTGAGATGGTTTAATCAAAAATACTGAACCCCCGCCCCCACAAAAAAAAAACACTGGGGAAAAAATTCTGTTGGGGGGGGGGGGATGGAAGAGTGAGACCAAAGTTGTTAAGGAAAAAAAAGGACAAGGACTCAGAGTTATTAGGCAATAAATAAATTAATTAAATAAAACAGCATGGCCCTTTCAGTGCATGCAGAGTCAGAATAGGGATAGAAACAGGGGAGAGGTTGAGCACTAAGACCCAGGGAAGGCATTGTTTCCCCTTGGTCTTTAGGCTTTTTGCCGGTGGCCATTTTGTTTTCTTGATCAAGCCAGAATGCAGCTTCCCTGCGGAACCAAGTAAGCAGGAGGTCTGGGAGCAGCGGGGGTAACGAGGAGACTGGGGGTTGGGCCCAGTTGCTGAGTGTGTCATAGGGTTGCCAGGTTTCCAGTATTTTCACCCCCTGGCAGGGAAAAAAACAGAAAATACCGGACATTTCAAGTATCTGGTATTTTCTGAATTTTGTTTACTGGACAGGAGGCAAAAATACTGGACTGTCTGGGTCAATATCAGACACCTGGCAACCCTAGGTTTGGTTCTCTCTGTCAGCTTTACAGTACCATAATATCGAGGAAGAGATTCTAATATTTAGCTAAATTTTTAAAGAGCTCTGGGACCCTCAGGGGTCTTCAGCTATTGCAATATTTTTTTCATCAGTGTCAGCACATCCGTTTCCTGCTTCCAGTACAAAAAAGCGAACCCACAGCATAGCCACCCCTTTAAATCCATGCAAAACAAGCCCAGTTGGATCTCTTCACCACCAGACAATGAACTTTCTCATTCTCCCAGCCTTGTATGGACATATGAACAAGACTACAAATAGTTTAGAGTTGGCACTTTCCCCCAGCTGTTACACTGTACAAAAATTAATCAGACTGTCTTTCTACCATATGTTTATGGGAGCATCTGAAAGCAACCATGGGATAAGAGACTCAGTGTACCCATCACTGTCATAAATACATTGTGTCCAAGAGTCTTTTCTACTATGGTTGCTCCCTGCTGCTCTTGTAAGTATAGGCAGGAAGATAATTGATTTCATTTAGGCACAGTGTTACAAGCCCAAACTATCTGTATGCCTCACATGCCCCTATCCCACAATGGGAGAATAAGAAAGTATGTTGTCTGCTAGTGAACAAATTGCAGCAATCTGAAAAATTACAACAGGGAATTGCAGAGTTAAATTGATGGAACAAAAGTGCAGCTGCCGCTTTACCAGCAGCAATTGGGAGCCATGAAAGCTTTTCCTCCTTTGATCATGAGAGCTGGGGAGCACTAGAAAATGGCAATCGTGACTCACAGAGAAGACGCGTTTGCCTCCTGCATCTTTCAGACCCTTCTCCCAAGAGTTTGTGATGCAGGGTCACATTCACTGGAACAGTGCACCACTCTCCATTCATAAAGTGAGAGCGAAACGTCTAACCACGGGACTTCCCCTTTCCCTACATCAGCAACGGGCAACCAAGGCTAACGAGTGGACCACAGCAGTGGTTCTCCTTCGTCTCAGTGATTCGGGGTGATCTAGGGGAGGAGTGGGAACGGAGCACGAACCAGCAAAAGTGCTGGGAAGTCGGTAAGTGGAGGCCTCCAGTGCAGGAGAACCTTGGAGGAGAGGACAGGGAGGGGATGTGCGGCCCTCAGGTTGAACCCCAATGGGCTGTAGGTTTCCCACAACTGCTCTACATGCTTGTTTTTTTTTGTCCCTAGCTTCTGTCAAGCCCTAGTCCTCACTCACTATTTTGATGGAGTATCCATGGGGAAGATTGGACTTTAGGTGTAAATACAAATTGTTACGTGAGACAGGAAAATTCCCTATCTTAATACAACATATTAATGGAAGAGCTATTTTGAAGGACAATATGGATCCGGTAGCCCCTGTGATGAAACTGATTGGTGCATTTGGCTTTTAACAGAAAGGCTGGGGACTTGAGCTCTGCCTCACAATGGCTCTATGGGTAGCCAGGATGGTCCAGTGGTTAGTGGATTCTGTTCTCTGCTTTGCCACGGTCTCTCTGCGGGACCTTGGGCAGGGGACTTAGAGTGGGATTTCCTAATGCACATCCAGTCCATCTGTCAGAGCTCCAAGAAAGATTGTGCCACCAGCCCATGAGATCAGGTAGGTTCTCGATGCTGATTATAGAATTATAGAAGATTAGGGCTGGAAGAGACCTCAGGAGGCCATCTAGTCCAACCTTTTGCTCAAAGAAGAACCAATTCCAACAAAATCATCCCAGCCAGGGCTTTGTCAAGCTGGGACTTAGAAACCTCTAGGGATGGAGATTCCACCACCTCCCTAGGGAACCCATCCCAGTGCTTCCCCACCCTCCTAGGGAAATAGTTTTTCCTAATATCCAACCATTGCTCCTTGGGCTGCCATCTGTCACCACTGAGAACAGTCTCTTTCCATCCTCTTTGGAACCCACCTTCAGGTAGTATAAGGCTGCTCTTAAATCCCCCCTCACTCTTCTCTTCTGCAGACTAAATAAGCCCAATTCCCTCAGCCTCTCCTCCTAAGTCATGTGCCCTAACCACCTATTGAATCTCGTTGCCCTCTTCTGGACGCTCTCCAATTTGTGCAATTCTTTTCTGTAGTGGTAGGAGGGGGGAGAAACAGGACACAATACTCTAGATAAGGCCTCACTAGTGGTAAATAGAAGGGAATATTCACTTCCCATGATCTGCTGACAGTGCTCCTATTAATCCAGCACAATGTGTTGTTAGTCTTGGCAACAAGGGCACACTGTTGACTCATATCCAGCTTCTTATCCACTGTAATCCCCTGGTCATTTTCTGTAGAACTGCCGCTTAGCCAGTCAGACCTTAGGCTGTAGCAGTGCTTGGGATTCTTCCGTCCTAAGTGCAGGACTTTGCACTTGTCCACGTTGAACTTCATCAGATTCCTTTTGGTCCAGTCCTCCAATTTCTCTAGGGCTGTGGACTCTATCCCTGATCTGTACCTTCATGTCCCAATCCAGCCCTTTGGTGACAAAGACTCAGAACAGATTCTGGCTATGTCTTGGGAGTTAAGAAGTAAACACAACCATTCTCCATTCTGGGCCAACGGGTCGAAAGTTTGCGCTGGTGATCATTCTTGCTGACATTTCAAAGCCCGTGTAGCAATGCCTATGTGGATGACAGCTCTAGAATGAGCATGTTCTTCTGCAGAATGTTGTAACATGCCTTCTGAAGTTGTACTGTTTGATCCATGATTTATTATGCACCCCGACACTCTGTCACTCCAGGAAGCTTCCCTTCTGCCTCACACACAAAATTCCCAAACGGTGAGCGTTAGCATCAGAGCCAAAAGGCTCTCCCCAAGCAATCTCACTCGTGCCGCTTGCGCTGTTCATGGCTCGGCAATTACAATTTGAATAACCAGTTTCAAATCTCAGCAAGGTTTTAGGCACAATCAATGTAACGGAGTATAAGCAATTATAATAGATAAGCCTAAAATCTCTCTGAGAATCCTGCGGTGCTGTAGGTGATTGCTTAAGGTCATTTTTATCATTCCATAAGAAAAAAAACATTTCCTTTTAATTCATTCTCTCTCTCTTCAAGGGGAAAACTGGTGTAAAAGTAGGTTATACTGATTACTGCATGTTAAATGATTAATTAAAACTGATGCCCCTTGGGCTTGATTTTGATGTTCCAGTAATGTAAGTCAGTAGTAACTCGAACATGGATGGAGTTGCACTGGTTTATAGCTGGCACAAGAGAGAAGACAAGTTTAAAACTTTGGAGGGGAAAAATCAAGGATACTCAGGTGGTGTAAGTCAGCGGAGCTATCCTGCTTTTTCTTTACCAGCCAAGAACTATTCCTTTCACTTGGAACAGGACCAACTTCACAGTGTAGATGAAGGGCCAAACTCCATCCATCTCACCTATGCAAGCCTTTGAAACAAAACGGTGTGGCAAGGTTATCAACAATCAGCATTTACTTCACTTTACAGTGGGTGCCATGAAAATGAAAAAAATGCTGCCAACTCTTCAGTGGCAGGGCGCCTGCCTCGCACCAGGAGAAGAAGGGTTAAGACAGCCTGGGAGAAACTGTGCAGAACCCTGCCCAATGAGAAGAGAGCTCTTAGAGAACCAATCAGCAGAGGGCTTGCTGGAGCAGCCCAGATATAAAGGCCTGCTGAGCCGAGTCAGACTCTCTCTGGAGGGCAAGAGCGGAGGACTGGCTGCCTGGGGAGCACTGCAAAATTAGCAGTGCAGGGCAGGGTCAGGGGAGCAGGCAGGATCTTCAGCCTGACGGACTCACTGCCAGACTAAGGACCTAATACAGGGGCAGAGAAGGTGCTGGGGACATCAAAAGCCTTTGTCAACTGCCCTGGTAAACCTCACCCCACGAGGCATAACGGGGCGGTCAACAAAGGCTTTTGATGTCAACCGCAGAGTGTCCAGACTCCCTCACTGTGCCGACAAACAGCTGATCGGCACAGCGTGGCAGCCATTTTAATTTAAATGAAGCGGCAATTATTTAAATCGCCGCTTCATTTTCCTGTGTCTACAAACCTAATCTACATGGCTCTATCTATGGAGCCATGTAGTCTAGACAACAATACGATAACATTATACATGTAGATGTTGCCTTCTTTCTACCTGGATACTTGTGCAGCTCTGATTCCCACGTGGGGGACTTCATAGTACTGTAAGCAAATAGGTGACTTGCTGCCATAGGTCCTTTCCATCCCTGGATGTTTGGTGGTACTTACACTGCTAACATGTGTATTTGTACTTTGTCACTATGGACTATTAGAAAGATTTAAGATTGTGGAACAAATTTGCTACAGATGGCTATTGGATGCACTACATACGGGAAGAGACTCTGATGGTCTGTCCAATTGTTAGTGGGCAAGAATCCCAGATCATAAAAATCACAGTCATAAATGGAGCTGACCAGCCCCTATATTAGCATTTTAGGGGAAAGAAGAAGCTGTAAATAGGTCAGGGAGACCCAATGAGTCTTCGAGAATGGCACTGTAATGGAAAGGAACCTGTAAGAGCTGTCACTTGCGTTTTATACGCAGACGGCTTCTGGCTCTGTTTCAATCCAGCGCTTTTCATCCGTGTTGAGCTTACTTGAGTATATGGAGGTTTGAAAAATATTCCTGAATGAGAAAAGGTGGAATTCTGAAAAGCTTCACAAGAAGATAGAGCTCCACTGAGTCAGAATAGATGCATGTTTTAAATTTGATTACCCAACCAGGGCTGTCCTTATGGTTTATGGGGCCCTACACAGTGCTATTAAACTGGTGCCCTAATGTGGGGGGAAAGGGCAATTTTTTTGAGATGTGATTTTATAATCTTCAGCCACACACCAATGAAATAGTTTTGAAACACATTTTAAACCAAGGTCCGTTCGACTAACCCAGTAAATTCCAAAATTGACAGTATAGACCTGTGGTTGGCAAATGCCTGTCAAATGGCTTCATTACCGCCTGAATGACTCTTTCCACAGGTTCAGTGTGTTGCTAATAGGCCTGGCAAAGCTTTTTTACTTTTATATTCACTAGATTCTCCCCAGAGGAAGCAGAGCCACAGAACTAGAAAAAGGGAGGTGGGAGGATGTTAAGACCCAGTGGTGCCCCAAATTTCCGGGTGTCCTACGCAGCTGTGTATTCTGTGTATGGGTAAGGATGGCTCCGTACCCAACCCATGGAGAATTCAGGGGAAGTCACTTTGTGCTGTATCTTTGTGAAAGGACCCATATAAAATGGGAGCTGGCAAGCGGAACTTTAATAGATGAGAAGTTAAATCCCAAGGAAAGGGGTTTCATTGTTAAACCCAAATGATGGAGTAGTATTGCAAATCTCCCGCTAATTCCATATGCGTGAACACATAAGGATAGGTTCCCTTTTATGCTGTGGTCGTGTACACCACTCTGCCAGGGCAAAGGGGTGTTTTGGCTGGTGTAAGGGTATGTCTACACTACCCCACTAGTTCGAACTAGCGGGGTAATGTATGCATACCGCACTTGCTAATGAAGCCCGGGATTTGAATTTCCCGGGCTTCATTAGCATAAGCGGGGAGCCGCCATTTTTAAATCCCCGCTGCTTCGAACCCCGTGCAGCGCGGCTACATGGGGCTCGAACTAGGTAGTTCGGACTAGGTTCCTATTCCGAACTACCGTTACTCCTCGTGAAACGAGGTGTACCGGTAGTTCGGAATAGGCACCCTAGTCCGAACTACCTAGTTCGAGCCCCGTGTAGCCACGCTGCACGGGGTTCGAAGCAGCGGGGATTTAAAAATGGCGGCTCCCCGCTTATGCTAATGAAGCCCGGGAAATTCAAATCCCGGGCTTCATTAGCAAGTGCGGTATGCATACATTACCCTCCTAGTTCGAACTAGGAGGGTAGTGTAGACATACCCTAACTGTAATTTATACTCACCTTACGGAGCTGGTCAGTAAGCTCTTACCCTGCAAGAGAGGAACAAAGTGGCCTTCATGTGAATGAGAATGTGACATGGTGTCCTATTGGTGGTTCATTACTGTCTCATACCTCAGAATGTTATGATGCATACTGACAAGATGGCATGTGTTACGCCTCTACCTTGGAGGCAGGGGAAAAGGAAGGGGGGGGGGCCCCCCCCTTTTACTATCTAGAGAGACACCGGACCCTAAATCCGTTTTCTCAAGTGCTAACCTTTAATTTCTAACACACACACCGCGTTGCCGATTCCGAACAGCACGCCCGTGGTGCCAATGACCACCCTCTCGGAGAAGGGTGAGAGGGAGGGGGTCCGGGCCCGCCCTCACTCCGGACCCCGACCCAGGGCCCTAAAGCCAGGACGCTAGTCCCAGCCAATGACGGGGGGGGGTGTTTGCAACCCTAAACTCCCCCGTACTCGGGTTCCGCGGCCCAGCCCTGGGTCACTTCTCCCTCTTCCCCCGAGTCCCCCCTTGCTGCGGCTCACCGGCCCCCGGGGTTATGCCTCACCCAGGGGCGCCAGTAGCCGCTACCTTCCGGTTCCCCCGGTGTGCTCCCCGTCTCCCGGGCTCCCCTCTGGACGGGCGTCCCGGCGTTTAAATTGCCCGCCCGGCGCCGGTGGATGACGCCCCCCCCGACGTCCATCTCGTGCGCCGCCTGTGCCCGTCGCGGGGGTGACGTCACACCCCGCGCCGAGTTGCACGGACGCCGCTCCCCTGGGCGGCGTCCGCTGGCTGCCCCGAACCGCGTCTCCCGGCGGTCGGGGGGAGCCCGTGCCGCGGCCGGCTCCGAGAGTGGCGGGGCGGCCCCGCCACACACCTTCCCCCTTATGTCCGAGTCTCTCCTTACCGGCCCGCCCTCTAATGTTTCGTCTATACGTGACAGGCAGTCCGCGTTCCCGTTCGCGGCTCCTGCCCGGTGTGTCACCTGGAATTGGTACGGTTGCAGGCTCAGGTACCACCTTAACACTCGTGGGTTTGTCTCCTTCATCGTCTGCATCCACTGCAGTGGCGCGTGGTCCGTTACCACGGTAAATTTCCCCCCTACAAGAAAATACCGCAGTGAGTCAATTGCCCATTTCAGAGCCAGGGCCTCCTTCTCTATCGTTGCGTACGCCTTCTCCCGGGGAAATAACTTGCGGCTCAAATATAAAATAGGATGACCCTCGCCCCCCTCCTCCTGGGTCAAGACAGCCCCTAGACCGGCTTCTGACGCGTCAGTCTGTAATATGAAGGGTTTATCGAAGTTTGGCTGTGCCAGCACTGGCGCGCATACCAACCGTCCTTTTAGCTCTTGGAAGGCTGTCTCACATTCTGGGGTCCATCTTACCCGGTCGGGTTGTCCTTTTCGGGTGAGGTCTGTGAGGGGGGCGGCTATCGATGCGAAATTAGGTATAAATCGTCTATAATACCCTGCTAAGCCGAGAAATTGCCTTACTCGTCTTTTCGTAGTTGGGGTGGGGTATTCGCATACCGCCTGAACTTTGTCTATCAGGGGTCTGAGTTCCCCCTTCCCTACTGTATATCCTAGGTACGAGACCTCAGACTTCCCAAACTGACATTTTTTTGGGTTGGCAGTTAGGCCTGCCTGGTGTAGGGTTGCCAATATCGCCCTCAGGTGTTCCAGATGTTCTTCCCAGGAATTGCTGTACACGATGATATCGTCGATATAGGCGGCTGCGTAGTTCTGGTGATCTTTCAAGACGCGGTTCATCAGTCTCTGAAATGTCGCTGCGGCCCCGTGTAGTCCGAACGGCATTTTCGTAAACTGATATAATCCGAAGGGGGTGGCGAACGCCGTCTTCACCTGTGCTTCTGCTTCCAGGGGGATCTGCCAGTAGCCTTTCGTCAGGTCTAATGTTGACAGGTATATGGCCCCTCCCAGGCGGTCCAGCAGCTCATCTATCCGCGGCATGGGGTAGGCATCAAAACGGGATATGGCATTTACTTTTCTGAAATCTATACAGAACCTAACGGACCCGTTGGGTTTAGGCACTAGGACAATGGGGCTCCGCCACTCGCTATGGGATTCCCGTATCACTCCCCAATCTAGCATAGCTTGGAGCTCCTCCTTTACCGTACCCCACAGTTTCCGGGGCAGCGGGCGCATATTGTCCCGTACCACCTTCCCAGGCTCCGTCCTAATTTCGTGTTGCACTAGTGTCGTTTGCCCGGGGCGGCTGGTCAACACCTCCTTGAACCCCTCGAGGAGGCCTCGTAGCTGTTCTCGTTGTACGCGGGAGAGGTCTTCGCCGACCTGTATCCCGTCTAGCCTGATCTCGGGTTCTCCCCAGGGCCCGAACTCGATGTCGGTTGACCGGGGTTCTACTAGGAGGGCCTCTCGGGGGTTCCATTTCTTTAACAAATTAACGTGGTAGATTTGTGCCTCTACCCGGTTTCTATTCACCCGGACCTCATAGTCGACAGGCCCCACCCTCCGCAATACTCGGAAGGGTCCCTGCCAGTGGGCTAACAATTTCGACTCCCCGCTAGGCAGTAACAAGAGGACTTGGTCTCCGGGTTCGAACTCCCGTACCTGGGCCTTCTTATCATAGTTCTCTTTCTGTCGGTCTTGTGACTTTTTCAGGTTCCCTTGGGCCCACTCTGCCAAGTCGTGCAGGGTCCTCTTTAACTTGCCTACATATTGGGCTGTCCCCAGTGCGGTGGAGTTATCGGCCTCCCAGCCTTCCCTTACCAAGTCCAGGATGCCTCGAGGTCGTCGCCCGTACAGTAACTCAAACGGGGAATATCCCAAGGATGACTGGGGAACCTCTCGCACCGCGAACATCAGAGCTGGGAGAAGTTTGTCCCATTCGCGGGGGTCGTCCTGCGCGAATTTCCTCAACATTCCTTTCAGGGTGCGGTTAAAACGTTCCACCAGGCCATCGGTCTGCGGGTGGTATACCGAGGTCCGGATCTTCCGTATCTGCAACACCTTACATAACTCCGTCATTACTTTGGACGTCAAATTCGTCCCTTGGTCCGTTAACAGTTCTTTGGGTAACCCAACCCATGAGAACAGCTTTACTAATGCCTCCGCTATTACGGGGGCGGTGGCCCGCTTTAGGGGTATGGCCTCCGGCCAGCGGGTCGCATAGTCCACAATGACCAAAATGAAACTATGCCCCCGTGCGGATTTCTCGAGAGGCCCTACCAAGTCTAGTGCGACCCGCTCAAAGGGGGTCCCTACCACGGGGAGGGGGACTAACGGCGCTGGGGGTACCCGATTGGTGGATGTCTTTTGGCACTGGGGACACGAGCCGCAGAAGTCCTTAACTTCCTGGTAGACCCCGGGCCAATAAAATCGTTGCAATACCCTCTGCTGGGTCTTTTCCGCCCCTAAGTGTCCGGACCACGGGTGTTCGTGGGCTAGCTCTAAGACCTTCCACCGATAAGGTCGCGGTACCAGGAGCTGCCACCGCTCCTCCCCGGGGAGCTCCCCTTCTGCTACCCGGTATAAACGGTCCCCCTTCACCTCAAAGCGCGGTCCTCTGGGTTGGCGTGTGGGTCCTCCCGGCTGGGGGTCTTCCGTCGTTTGAATCTGGGCCCAGGCCGCCCGCAGGGTGGGGTCTTCCCTTTGCTGCACCAGGAAGTCTCCTTCCTCCACCTCCAGGCGGACGATCGTCGGGGTCCCCTCTGCTTTCTTTGCGTGCCCCGGATCCGCATGTTCCTCGTCCCCTTGGGCTACCAGTGTCCCGCGTTCGTCCTCTCCTCCTTGTCCGGCTGGCATGGCCTCGCCCCACTGGCTCAAGAGTCTTTTTAGTCCCGGCCAATCCCGCCCCACCAGTAGCGGGTAGGCCAACTTGGGGCCTACCGCCACTATACAGTCCTCCTCCAACACCCCATCCCCGATCCGTACTCGTATGGTGGGGTAGTGGTGAACGTCCCCGTGGACACACCGGAGCGCTATGGTGGGGCCCTTAGCCTGCTTGGGGTATATTACATCCTCCCGGACTATGGTCTGCCCGCACCCGGAGTCTAGTATTGCCTCCACCGGGCGTCCCTCGACCCACAGTTCCCTGATTACCTGTGCGGTGCTTGGGGCTCCACGCCTCTGGCCGAAGGTACAGTCCATCATAGGGCAGTCCCGTTTGTAATGGCCTTCTTGGCCGCATTGGTAACACGCCCCTCTGGGCGCCCCCTCCGGTGGTGGAACCCCTGGTCCAGTCTCGGTTGCCCGGTCGACCTTCGGCTCCGTTAGGGGTCGGTTCCATCGTGGGGCGAGTCTCCTCTCCGGTAGGGGTCCTAAGGGGCCTCTCCGGCCCTCCCCACTCCGTAAAGGTGTGGCTGGTTTCGCCGGGGTTGGTTCACCCTTTCTGGGTTCTCGTGGCGGCCCGCCGGTGGGTTTTCCCTCTATCCCCTCCGCGGCCAAAAAGTGCTCCATCAGAGTCACGGCTTCGTCTAGGGTTTCGGGGAGATGGCGGCGCACCCACCGCTGCCCTTCCGTGGGGAGTATCCGCATGTATTGTTCTAGGATGACCATGTCGGCCACCTGTGTCCCCGTCTTATTCTCGGGCTCCAGCCACCGCATGCCCGCCTCCTTCACCCTTTGGGCCACCGCTCGCGGCCGCTCCAGTGGGTCATACCTGGCCTCCCGGAACCTCCGTCGGTGGGTCTCTGGGGTTACGCCCAACTGGTCGAGGACGGCTTCCTTTACTTTATAGTAACATAAGGCGTCCCGTGCCGACATCCCGCGGTAGGCCAGTTGGGCGGGTCCGGACAGGTAGGGTGCCAACAGGGTTGCCCAATGTTCCTGTGGCCACCTAGCCGCTGTGGCTACCCGCTCGAAGGTGACCAAGAAGGCTTCCGGGTCGTCGTCCGGTCCCAGCTTTGTCAACCGTATGGGTAGTCGGGCTCCACTGTCCTCGTCCACTCCCGGCGTACCGGCCACAGCCCCCATGACAGCTCCCCGCGGCTCCCTGGCCGCTTGCTCCTGACGCTCTTGCAGCTGGTTCAGCAACTGCTGCAGGGCCTGCATCTGCTGCTGCTGCTGGACCTTTTGCGTCTCAGTCCACCATTCTATGATCCGGTTGGGTTCCATTTCGGCTAAGAGTTAAACCCTCGTTAATATCGCTTATCGTCCCCCCTAGACCCCTGTTTCGGGGCCCCTTGCC
Organism: Pelodiscus sinensis; assembly: GCF_049634645.1. Lineage (NCBI taxonomy): Eukaryota > Metazoa > Chordata > Testudines > Trionychidae > Pelodiscus > Pelodiscus sinensis. The sequence continues at coordinate 250,334,524 of NC_134712.1, read as the reverse complement.
CACATTCTCCACCACGTGTTACGCCTCTACCTTGGATGCAGGGGAAAAGGAAGGGGGGGGGGCCCCCCCTTTTACTATCTAGAGAGACACCGGACCCTAAATCCGTTTTCTCAAGTGCTAACCTTTAATTTCTAACACACACACCGCGTTGCCGATTCCGAACAGCACGCCCGTGGTGCCAATGACCACCCTCTCGGAGAAGGGTGAGAGGGAGGGGGTCCGGGCCCGCCCTCACTCCGGACCCCGACCCAGGGCCCTAAAGCCAGGACGCTAGTCCCAGCCAATGACGGGGGGGGTGTTTGCAACCCTAAACTCCCCCGTACTCGGGTTCCGCGGCCCAGCCCTGGGTCACTTCTCCCTCTTCCCCCGAGTCCCCCCTTGCTGCGGCTCACCGGCCCCCAGGGTTATGCCTCACCCAGGGGCGCCAGTAGCCGCTACCTTCCGGTTCCCCCGGTGTGCTCCCCGTCTCCCGGGCTCCCCTCTGGACGGGCGTCCCGGCATTTAAATTGCCCGCCCGGCGCCGGTGGATGACGCCCCCCCCGACGTCCATCTCGTGCGCCGCCTGTGCCCGTCGCGGGGGTGACGTCACACCCCGCGCCGAGTTGCACGGACGCCGCTCCCCTGGGCAGCGTCCGCTGGCTGCCCCGAACCGCGTCTCCCGGCGGTCGGGGGGAGCCCGTGCCGCGGCCGGCTCCGAGAGTGGCGGGGCGGCCCCGCCACAGCATGTAACATATCATTGGACTGCTAATAACTCACAGATTATCATATTTTTGCATGATGTGCGTACAGGATGTGTACAAAATAGGGGGATGTGCTAGAATGATGTTCTTAATGTCTTTGGCAAGCAGTGCCTAAGTACAGGTTGTCTTAGACAAAGTGTATTTATTTGTCTGTCCAAGCCTGATTGTCAAGCAGAGACACCAAAGATCCTGTTACATCTAAGGTAATCCAAGCTATCCAGCTAACATATGAGGAGAAGAGAGCATGGCATCTACACCTTAGCAAGGGAGAGAAACGTTTACCTGGGCTATAAACAAGGAGTCTGAGCCCCAAATGATAACTCATTGAAACAACTGCTTGTATGCAATATTATTGTTTTATAAAAGTGTATCACGTATGACAACTACTTAAACTTGTGTCATGAAAGGTATGGATGAACCCTTTAAGAAAAATTGTGACTGCTCACTAATATTCTTTGAAATCTGTGACTAAAAGGCATTTAAACAGTTTCCCTTCCAGACAGGAGAGAAGGCAGCTGTTTACCTGTCCTCAAAGACATTTCAGCTTGGTGTGAGTAGAAACAATGGAAGTCCTATTTATTTCAAATCAGCAGGGCTTAGGAAGCCCATAGGGAGGGAGGAACAGCATGATGTCATCCTAAGACTGAGACCAAAACAGTGATTTTTGGAACAATCAAAGGAAAGAAGCCATCTCGGCATCTATTGCTGGACAGACACAAGGCACAGAATTCCTGCAAGCTGAAAAAGATGGGTTCTTCAACCCAGGGGGCTGGAGTTTCCAGGAACAGAAGACCAGTGAGGAAACTACCTGCCCAAAGGTTGTAAAATGCTGAAGTGAGGACTTGGCCATTAGAAAGTGTGCGCTTACTTTTGTGTGGAGCCCTTTGTAATTACAATTAATCTCAGTGCCACTTGAACCGAAACGAACTCCAATTAAAATGATAATTGGCTCTTTTCTCTTTAAAGGCACACCAAACCTCGTTAATTCTTTGTGTTCCAGGAGAGGGCTGGACATGTCAGTGTAGATCAGTGTTTCTCAAAGTGGACTGCAGGCCCACTTTGAGAAATTTGCTACTGGGCTTGCTCCGGTTTATCTAACAGTTCTGTAGCCATGGAGCCTGGCTGCTCCTATTGGCTCTGGGTTCGCCATTTCCAGCTAAGAGGAGCCACAGGAAAAGAAGGGCCATAGAGAAATCCTCCTGGCTGGCTAGAGTGGCTATGGTGGAACCAGCCAGTCAGGAGCCAGGAGGTACTACAAAAGGAGCTGCAGGAATAGAGGCAGCTCAGTTGCAACCCAGACCTGGAAGGGAAAAGGTCATGGGTAGCTGGCTAAGAGAACTAGGGACAGTTCTAAACAGAGAGCCATTGAGAGCCTGATGGACTTGAAGGTAAAGCCCTGAGCTCAGGGCAAAGGAGTTTTCTCCAGGAGAGGAAACCCTGGAGGCACCACTCTCGTTCAGAGCAAGGCCGCAAATGGGGAGAACGGCATTGATCTGAGACACACCCTACAGCAGGCACTGGGATGGGCCCCTGTTAGATGTGTACCTCGGAAGGGGATTGTGACTGCACAAAGAGTGTGACTCAGCCGGAGGGCAGAGGAGCTGCAAAGCTTTTAAAACTGAGGCAGTGCAGAAACCCACACTTGGCCAAAGGGGGCGCTTGTGGGGGGGGGTGAAAACTGACCCCGTTACATGGGGATATGAAGGAGGGAGGGTGTGCTGGGATAACTAGGTTGGTGGTAGCCAGAAAGTTGCCGTGATATAACTAGTGTGACCAAATACACAGAGGTTGTGTCTAGACTGCATCCATTTCCGTAAAAGGGATGCAAATTAGACATATCACAATTGCAAATGAAGCGGGGATTTAAATCCCCCCCCCCACTTTGTTTGCATAAAAATGGCTTCCACTTTTTTCCGGCTCAGAGATTTGCCGGAAAAAAGCGCCAGTCTAGACGCGGATCTTTCGGAAAATAAAGCCTTTTCGGAAAGATCCCTTATTCCTCTTAAAATAAGGAATAAGGGATCTTTTGAAAAAGGCTTTATTTTCCAAAAGATCCGCATCTAGACTGGTGCATTTTTCTGGCAAAGCTCCGAGTCGGAAAAAAGCGGCAGCCATTTTTATGCAAATGAAGTGGGGGGGATTTAAATCCACGCTTCATTTGCAATTGCGATGTGTCTAATTTGCATCCCTTTTACGGAAAAGGGATGCAGTCTAGACACCACCAGAGAGTGAGTGAAAGTTGTGTGTTGGGTAGGAGTGTCCAGACAGGGAACTGGAGTAACAGAGCGTTTCAAAGCACTCAGGGTTACAGGAGAATTGGCGACACAACTCGCTGGTCCAGGTTGCACCCAAAATGTGGCAGAGAATCAGCTTCAAGAAGGTGAGGAAACAAATACTCGGTAGTAGAGTTGGGTGACAATGTTCAGGCTTTTTTATTTAATTAAAAATACAGCCTGTTTGATCTGAATCTATTTGTGAATTTGAGAGAGCTTTAAGCCATTCACAAAATAGTCTGAGGCAGTGGTGGTGTTTTTCTGGCTCCTGATCTGAGTGGTTGGGGCAGTCCTCGGGGGTGTAGAATATCTGAGTTTAAATTTCCACCCTGGAAGAAACCCACCAACTCTTTTTTCTTTGATTCGGCAGCAAATCAAGATTTGGTGTCACCAAAAACTGGGGAGGGGTGGGAATCAAAGCTGCCCCTGAACTAAAAAATCCGGTATTCACTCAGCTCTAGTCTGCGTTCGATCTTAACCGCTGGCCCTGGTTAACTAATTTGGGACCTTATTCCAGTTTAGCGATGGAAGACACCACCCAGCTCCTAGCCACTCACGAGTAAGACCACCTCACCATGCCTATCTACATCAATAAAGCCTTTTGCAGAGATATTTTCCACCTCCTGGCCTCCTCCACTGTTAACTCTCTAGTCTCCTCACTGGAAGCAGAAATCCGGGAAGTGGGGCCAAACGGCAGTTTTCCAAACAAGAAATAGGGGAGAATCTTGTGTCTGCTGCCAGGAGTGGAACACTACTGTGGCCTGTAATTGGAGCTGTGCTCCAGAGGGTGAGGTTTACTGGTGTATTCTGCTAACCCCGGAAAGAAGAAGAAAAAAAAAAGCTCTGTGCACCAACATCTAGACCGGCCGATGGGAGGGGGCAGGTAAAGGGAGCAACTGCACTGGGGCCTGCCCTTTAAATCACCACTGGAGCCCCACATGGCGCACTACGGGTAGCTTCAAGGGTTGGTGGGAGGCTGATGTGGCATGTTCCGGGCTGTGCTGAAGGCTGGCTGACATGGCTCCACCCCTTCTGCCTCAGTTTACACCCCTTCCAGGAGAATAGCCCCAGCCCCCACCTTGCTCATGGGCCCAGCGTAGCTGTGGGCTCCTTTGTCAACAGCAGAGGCTGTTACTGAAAATGTAACAGGAATCTTGAAATACCACAGGCTTCCCCCTGGTCTCACTGAAGTCAGTAGGAGTTCTGCAGTTGTAACTCGAGCGGCCAGGAAGCCTCTCCAGCAACAGGGAAAGGTTCATAATAGGGGCAGACTCCATCAACAGGGAGGGGACAGGAAGTGTCAGCTTTAATCTAGTGCAAATCCTACAGCCTTCAAGCAATTACAGAGCCGTGCTCGGTGTCCTGCAAGCTAAGGGACTACATCATTCCTGAATGGTGCTATCTCTCCCCTGACTGTGGCAGCCAAAGACAGGCAATTTCCTCCTGTAATTGAGCTTGTTTCTGACCTGAGATGGGCTGTGAGAAATCCATGTGTAGTGGATTTCCTCCCGCCAGTGGGGAGTGGAACAGCTCACTGGAAAATGCACAAGCAAGGGAAGGACCTGGCCACCCGGGCTATTACATTTTTTACCCACTTTTGTTGGAAGGAGAATGAACTGAATAACTGTCCAGCAGGACTTGAGTTAATCTGTCGGCAGGTTGGGATTCCCTGCACCAGGATGGGCGGTGGCATTGGACATTACTGGCACTCAAGGACAAGCTGTGACGGGTGGACCTTTCATCCTTGGCAGAAACAGTGCAGAGTTGCAGCCTTCGAGGGGTGACTTAGAAGCACCATCCCTCCCCTTGCACTCCTGCCCATCCCCTGCAATCTGTGGCCTCACTGCGTGGGGGAGGGAGGAAGAGACTAGATGGGTCTCTCCCAGTCCAACCTTTCTCACTTGAGCAAAGCAGTTCCAGTGCTCAGCCAATGTCACGCACAGGTTGGATCTCCCTGGTCCAGCCCCCTAGGGACCACTCTGGTCTTGAATGAAGGAATTTGCTGGAACAGGGGAAGTCCACGGCCATTGGCCTCTAGGGACACTGCACCTCCCTCTGACTGGCTTTGCTCCAGCCTCTTTCACATGCCTGTTTGGTTTCATGAGAAGCAATCCCATTCCAGGCACATCCCCCTTTCCTGGCACAACCAAACCCTGACCTTGCTTTCAGTTATGATAAGAGGAAACTCTATACTGAATTTGGTGCTCCTAGCTCTTACTGTTTAGGAGGAGTTCTTGACCAGACAGACAGACTCTCTCAAGTATACAGTAGGGCTACGTCTAGACTACATCCCTTTTTCGGAAAAGGGATGTAAATTAGACGTATCACAATTGCTAATGAAGTGGGGATTCATTAGCATAAAAATGGCTGCCGCTTTTTTTCGGCTCGGAGCTTTGTCGGAGAAAAGTGGCAGTCTAGACGCTGATCTGTCGAAAAATAAAGCCTTTTTCAAAAGATCCCTTATCCCTCATGAAAGATCAGCATCTAGACTGCCGCTTTTCTTCGACAAAGCTCTGTGCCGAAAAAAGCGGCAGCCATTTTTATGCTAATGAAGCGCAGGAGATTTAAATCCCCGCTTCATTAGCAATTTCGATACGTCTAATTTACATCTCTTTTCCGAAAAAGGGATGTTGTCTAGATGTAGCCTAGATGTAGTAACTATCAACTGAACTATCTTTATTGATCCACTTTTGATCATTAATGACTGAAAAAACTTTATTCACGAAAGCTTGAAAAGTAAAATATGTTAATCCCAGCGGTGAATCTGCCCTACTCTTCGGTTATATTAAATTAGATAACTTGATCACATTCCTTGCATATTATCCCCAGACAACACTTTATAACATTATTAAACTACTTTAATATTCCACACTGAGAGCTGTTTTAGTAGTCGATAGTACTTATAAGCATGGGCACATTTTTAACAGCTATTCTTATGCTCTTGAAGGAACAAAGGAATTAATAGAGTCACAGATTTTAAGGCCAGATGGAATAATTCTACTCTGCTTTTAGTATCACTGCTTACATAATCTTTTAAGGGGTAGCCTTGTTAGTCTGTAACAGGAAAAACTTAAAAAAACCCGCAGTCTAGTAGCACCTACATGTTTTGTTAGTCTTTAAGCTGCTACAAGACTTTTTCTTGTTTTTTTAAGTTTTTACTTACATAACGTAAGCTGAAATTTCACCCAGTTACTCCTGCACTGAGCTCAATAACTTACATTTAAGGTTAGGATTTTGTCACAGGTATTTTTAGTAAAAGTCACAGACAGGACACAGGTAACAAACAATATCACAGAAAAACCTAGGGCTGCCCCCGAACGCAGGGCTGACAGCCCCAGCCTAGAGCCCTCCCTACCCTGACACAGGGCTGAGGTCCTGGAGATCTGATAAAGTCATGCAGTGTGTGACCTGCGTGACTAAATCATGTAGCTGACGAAAGCATCTGTCATAAAACGGGCTCCTGCTCAGACAACCTAATGAGCACAGCTGGTCTGGAGCAGGCTGCCTGACTGGCTGTCACCTGATGGCTGTCACCTGATTGGCTGGAAGAGCCAGTAGATCAGCTCTTATGGCCAGCAGTGACATTTGGGAGTTGCCAAGCACATTTGCCATGGCTGTCTTAGCTCATATGTCTGCTTTCTCCAGCCCTGTCCCAGCCCTACTCCCGCCTTCCCTCACTCCAGGTAACTGAGATCTGACCTTTTGTGCCAGTTCCTGACTTTCAGCTCTGCCAACTAGCCCCTGCCTCTGTCTAGGCTCGAATACCAGGCATCTGCCTCCTACTCAAAACACTATGGTTATGTCTACACTACGAGTTTGCGCGGCAAAAAATATGCTACTGAGGGATTTATTTGCATGTTTTCTTCCAATCCGTTTTTGCGCTGGGGGTTTTGCACAAAAACAAGGAATCTGGACGTTTTCTTTTTGTGCAAACCCCCCATTTTCTGCAAGATCCTTATGCCCCCAAAAAGGAGATTTACCGATCTTGCAGAAAAAGAGGTTTTTGCGCAAAAAGAAAACGTCCACACTGCTTGATTTTGCGCAAAAACCCCAGCGCAAAAATGGATCAGCAGAAAATATGCAAATGAGATAGTGCCTCATGCAAATGAATCCCTCATTAATTATAACATTGCAATGATGGTGCTTAAGTTGGTCCCCAGGCCCTGAGACCTCTGAGCCTGACCTGCTACAGTGTAATTGTATAGTCCTGCAGCACACCTTCCCATCAGCTGAGTTGGGCCACCCATTTTTATTTGTCACATCCACAAAACAGCTCCAGTGACTGGGTAGATGGAGAAGCTCTGTTGCTTCCCGGTAATAGAAGGGTGTACATCAGACCTCCCGCAGCAGCTGGTGCAGGCTGGGGGAGCTAGTGCAGCCCCCGGTATGGGCTATGCCACTGCAAAGCCATGGCTGCTATTGGATTTGCTGGGAGCACTCCATTGCTAGACACCTGCCTACATGTTGCTGCCTGGAGCTGCTATGGAACAACAGCGGCCATTCTGGCACAGAGCCCATTTCATGCCTAAAGCAGCATGGAGCAGGAGGTGCTGGGAGAATTCCCTAGAGGGGCTGCAGAGAGACGATGAACCAGGCCCATATGTGCATTAAAATCTGCCTCTGCTCTCCTACCTGCAGCAGCTGTAACAACAAGGCAAGACACATTGGGATACCCTGGTATGAAACAGGTGGAAATGGGATTAGAATCCAGTCCCTGCAGAGAATATAGCCTACTACATCCCCTCTCAAATGTAAAAGTTCTGAATTGAATGCAGGGCTTTTGGACAGGGCTGGATTGGAGCTCTCGAAAAGCTTTCCTGCCGTGGAAAAGAGACCCGATGTGCTTTTTCAAAAATGTGCGATTTGTTTAAGCTGCAAGCACTCTCTCCCTTAATCTAAATGAGATGTGGACCTGAACATTTCACGGTATGAACTGCAGTAGGCATTTTCATGCCTGTAATATCTGCGAGGCTGGGCCTTGCTGTACCATCCCATCCATAATGTTAATTGAGTAGCAACGGGGGCACGGCACTTTACAAAGCTATAACCCAGTTCCAGGGCGGATAAATGAGAAGGGCAAACGCAAAGTCAGTTCAGAGGCTGGAACCAGATTATTGCTAAGAAAAACCACCAACTCGCCTACTCTGCCTGTGTTCTAAGCAACGGGCTTGGTGAGTGCACGGTAGTGTTGGAGTAAGAGATATAACTTTTTATATTTGTATTTTAGGTTTAATAATGTAGTAAGGTAATATAATACATTTAACAATTAAGCACTTTAGTAAGTGTGTATATATATATATATATATATATATATATATATATATTAAAATTTAGTAAGACTAATAAGTAAAGAGACAGGATCTCATATTGTGACTATGTCAATGAGTTTAGAGGAGTGTTGAAGGCCCGAGTTGCAATGTGAATTGTTTTGGTTAAGGCTTAATTTACAATGTCTTTTGGCTTTGCTCAATATAAAATGCTGTTGTTTATGCTTTTTTTTGAAGGTCTTTGTAATGATTGTTTATGTGTGAAAGTGCTCTGTATGTGTCAAGATAAGGTGCGAAGGTCATCCTCAGAGCCAGATAGCCAAGGAAGGAAGGGTGATGCGGGTGAAGACAGACTGACCGGCGTCAGAAAACCCATCAGTGCGTACCCATGGTCAAGGATTGACAGATTGGCAGATTGATGGCTCTAAAGTGAAGCTAGCATCCCTAAAGGACAATTGATTACAGGATGAGCTTTTCGGAGATGTTTTGGAAATGATTAACATAAAAAAGATAACACACCGGACACAGACTGGCACAGCGAAATCCATAGACTTCAACAGAGAAAAGGATTATAAAAGCAGGGTGCTTTGCTATGAAACTTTGGGTTCATCTTGCCACCAACTCCAGGAGAGCATCGGATCGTGACTGACAAAGCCTGGCTCCCCCTCTGTGATCGATCTGGTTGGCCACTAGATCAATCCAGACTCTTGACTGGTAACTATAACATTGTCTAGTGGGACTGTGTGTAGGGGGTGTGTGTGTGTGAGTGACTGAAAAGCATATGCTACTGTTGTATTCTCAATAAATGCGGCGTACTGCCTTTTCCCCTATAAAAGATCTTGCTTGCTTTGTTTAAGCATAGCAGTAGCAAATACAGAGAAGGGAAGAAGCAGAACGTGTGAAAGAAGTATTGAAAAATATAATGGCAAGTTTTAGAGTGCTTACCCACCATGAATAGTCACCAGGGAAGGGCTGTGTCCTTGTTTTATGGGTGCAATATGTTGGTCCTCAGCATGAAGCTAGAATGCAGCAAACTAAGCAAAACTGACGAGGGGGTGGAAATGGAACCAGGGAGCAGCAGTGAGATGAGTAGCGGTATCTTACTACATGGGGGATGGTCCTAATTGCTGCAGTACTCAGCTGCAGGCTGCAGCCACGTATTCTGCAGCAGTCGCTTCCTGGCTCTTCCTGAGAGTATGGGGAGCTTCTTGTCTCTGTGCGCCGCGTGCTCCGTGGTTTGCAGAGTGTGAGTGTATGTGCATTGCTTACTTAAACATCGTAGTTACAGAGGCCCTAAATCAGCCAGGTATTTAAGCCTGTGCAGGCCCGCCAGGTGGGGGCCGGGGGCAAAGGAGGCAGTTGTCCTGGGGCCTGGTGATTCAAAGGAGCTCCCCACTGACATCATTGATACTGTGGCAGTGGCAGCTGGAGCCCCGGACCCCTTAAATCACCGCTGGAGTGTCACGTCACATGTTCCGAATGGCTCTGAGGACTGGGAATATCCCAGCTCTGCCCCTTCCACCCAAGGCCCCCAAGAGCACAAAGCAGGGCTCCCTCCCCCTCACACACACACCTTGCACAGGGCCTGAGGAAGCTGTCGGCTCCCCTGACCTTGTGCCTAACTTTAACAGTGTGAATAGTCCCAGTGAAGCCAAGCTGCTTAAGGACAGGCCTGTGCTTACATATCTTGGTTAATCGGGGCCAGGGATCCTATTGCAACATAGCAGGCTTGTCTTCTTCAGGGCTGCAGCTTCCTCATGGTCCATTGCTCACCATCACAAAACATCAAACCTCTCATGCCTACATTTCCCAACACCGAGGAGATTCACCCAGGGAAGATGAGGAGGAAATGGAGCAGCTAAATATGGTCTCTTGTTCTGGTTTTTGGCTGTGCCACTGGGGGCATGTCTACACTGCATCTGCAAGTGTCGTTTCCAGAATGGTGGATATACACACAATCACTATAACTGAACTAATGTGCTGAGAATGGCAGTGTAGCCACAGAAGCAAGCTACATGCAATGGTCTAGTTGCCTGAGTACAATCTCTTCCGAAAGCCTCCGTCTGTACTCAGATGGCTAGTACAGGCTGCTGCCCATAGGGCTGTAGGTACAACTGCTCTATCTAGTATTCCTGCTCAATAACTATTAATGCGTGTACATCTAGCCAAGACGGAGACTGCCCTTCCAGCTGCACTATAGCTGTACCCCTAGCGGTGGCATGATTTTGGGCAAGCCACCCAGCCATTATGTGTCTCATTATGTGTGATAATTGGGCCCACAGATTTGCCTTATTTGTGAGTTCAGCTGTAAAAGTATGAGGAAGTTGATAAGATGTCAGAATAACCTAATAATAAATGTGGAAAAGCTACAAAAGGGAGACAGATGGAATTAGTCCAAGCAAAAAGGTCTCCTAATATAACCTATGGGTCCAGAAATTAACAGGCCAAAATTCATGGCTCTACCTATTCATGGGTAGATATTAAGTCTACCTAGTGGGTAAAGTAACAAGGGGAGCGGCTATTGTACCAACTGCTCCTTTGGAGGTGTGAGGGACTGCACATCTTGAACCCTGGTCCACAGGACTCTTAGCAGTTAGTAAGTCCCAATCTGTTCCCCGTCATCTACTGATTATACATCATGACCTCCAAATCTTTCTCAGAATCTTGATTCTTCCCGGGATTGGGTCCCCCATCTGGAAAGCATGGCCCCTTTTTCTTTATTCCCAGATGTATATGTTTGCATTTACCTGTATTAAAACACATATTGTTTGCTTGTGCCCAGCAGACAAAACAGTCCCAGTCACTCTGAATCAATCGTCTGTTTTCTTCTTCATTATTCACCATTCCCCCCGTTGTTGTGTCATCTGCAAACTTTGAACTGAACCTGGTATTCTACAGGCATCCCGTGTAGTGAGCAAAGTGGTAGGGGAATATGCTCTCAGCAGCAGATGCTACAGAGAAGCAAGGTTATTGTATTCTGGACTAAGATTATGTCTACACTGCCCTACAGTTAAGACTATGGGGGTGGGACTAGCCGTGAGCACCACAATGCTGTGGTGACTCCCCCATTTAGATGCTGCAGACATAGATTAAAAGGTTCCTACTGCACATGAATGCAGTCCCGTTTGAAGAGGACTGCACTAGAATTTTTAGTTCACCCTTGCAGCATCCACAGGGAAGGATTACAAGAGATCATTCTGGTTTGTGTTGCTCTGCAGACCTCTGTAGTCCAAACTGTGGGGCAGTATCGACAAGACCTAAGCAAAGTTTTCTTAAGGCCCATGCTATCAGCCTTATCCTAAGCCCAGTAAAGTCAATGGAAACCTTTGCATTGAATTTCACTAGGCTTTGTAAGAGCAAAGGGATTGAGTCAGCTAGCTATATCGAGTTTAATCCAGTATGGGAATAACAAAAAAATGGGTAATTGCGGTTAAGCGATCCTGACCTGATCAGAAAAGGGCACATTGTTCTAACAAGGTTCAAGTGGAAACAGGAAACATGAGCAATCAAGGCTAATGGGAGGCTTTGAAACCTGTATTCAGCACACACCGTTCACAAAAGAGAGGTTAGAGATTGTTTAAGTGTGTTCGAATCATCCTCTGAATTGCTCAATAAGGAATCGACACTGGTGGAAACCTTTTATCAAGCGCCATTATTTTCAGGGCTAGATGGATTCCACTGAAGTGCTGCTTTGAACTTCGCTACTTTATCCCTCATTGCACGTGGCACAATCCCCAGTGACAGATCAGAAAAGGAAAAGGCAGCATGTTCTGTAACAACATGACAGCCATAACCTCAGTGCAGGTGCATTCATCACGCAACATGTCAGCCGAGGCACCTGCGGGGATGCAATTTTCCCCCAAATCAGAGGGTTGGCTTCAATTTCTGCACAGCACAGAATGATGTGTGACTCTGAAAGAAAGTTCCAAACCTGAAACAAACAAGAGGGATTGTTGAAGCAAAAAGCCTCACTCAGTTTATGCGGCTAAACAGACAGTTTTATTGGCCAATAAAAGCAAAGTGAGCCAAACGTGGTCCCAGCAAAGTCGGGCCCAGTAAGGCTGCCTAATACAATCAATCCTAGTATCTTTATACCCTTGACCAAACAGCCTGACGTCAGGGCATCCAATTACGGAAATCATCAATTAAGCTAGGAAAATAAAGCCTTATCAACAAGATGGCGGACAGGTACGAGGGAGTACCTCTCCTGTCTAAACCAACCCAATTAACACATTCCAATAGCACATCTGTCTTGGCCTGGCACATGGGGTGATAGAAAGTTCACTCTGGTCTACGTGCAAAGGCAAAAAGCTGAAATGGTTTCTGTTATACAAGATGGCTTCTAGCTAAACAGAAAATGGTTTCTACAGGATAGAGTCTCTACTGATTGGCACCATTCCTGGGACTTGAGTTGGTGCTGTACAAACCCATGGTGAGTCTTGGCTCTTGATGGCAGGAAAAATGTGGGGAAGGGGAGTGGAAGCAAGCCCAGAGAACACAGTGACCAAGGGAACTCAGCCTCTTGACAGACAGGAAATTATTGTTAGTCATTGAGATTGCTGCTACTTCCCCCATGTCTGAATCTGGCCCATGTTTCTAAAAAAAAAAAAAAACCCTATTCCAACGTGCTGCTGAAATCAGGGAACTTTGCTTTTGTGAATACCGAAATCATTGTTTTAAAATAGAAACAGCAATTTCCAATTTGCTAGAAACACACAAGAAAAAGATGTTTCCGGAAGACCAGATAGAAATTGGGAGCATCAGTCACTGGGCTTTTACAGGGCACAGTCACACACAGCAGGATGTGAGAAAAGAGAGAACACTTTATCGGAAGGTCTAAAAATAACTGTGGCAGGAGCAAAGGCTGCGGAGCTTTCTCTGACATTGAACAAGGCTGACTATAGTCTTGTACAGTTGAACAAGGAGGTGTAAGGAACTGGTAGAGACTTCATTGTGTTGAGCTTGAGGACAGCTTGTGGAACAAATAGAATCTGGACAACAACCTGGCTGCTAGGTTTCTTTTCTCTTTTAGTTCCCTTGTTGTAGATGGGCAGGGCCAATCGGAAGGAGGGCTAGAAGGGCCATTTGGCCTGGGCCTCTCAAGCTCAAAGGGGGCCTCAAATTTAGTCGTTAATTTTTTTGATAACGTGTGGAAGCAGGACAGGTAAAGATTTGTCACTTTTCAGCTATGGGACAAGCGCATTTGAATGGGCTTGCCATTCTTATTATCAACTGTGACATTGCACGAAAGCCGGACCTTCCCTCAGTAATTAGTTCATTTGCACAGAAAACGGTTAGAAAAAGCATATGTTGAAATAAAATTATGTCAAATTATGTCTCACTCTTTTTTTGGTGCCTTGTTTTATTTTAATTATAGCAAGGGGCCTCAAAAGCTAGAAGTGACCCAGGCCTCTCTGGACCTCTGAGAGGGCCTGTTTAGATGGGTGCTATATTTGTGTTTTTATAGTCTTCAGGAATCTCTTCTCTCTTCCATGACTTTTCAAAAATAATACGCTAAGGAGTCAGGGTATGTCTACACTTCAACACTATTTCAAAATAACTTGTGCTATTCCGAAATAACTTAGTCCGCGTCTACACGGCAGGCAGTTATTTCGAAATAATGTCAAAAAATTCTCAAGCTGGAGGACTTCTTACTCCAACTCCTGCAACCCTCATTGTACGAGTAAGGGAGGTCAGAGGAAGAGTGCTCTATTTCTAAATAAGTGCTGTGTAGATGCTCCCCATTTCGAAATAAGCTATTTTGAAATAAGCTACGCAATTGAAGTAGCTCAATTTGTGTAGTTTATTTCGAATTAAGCCCTGGTGTATAGACACACCCTCAGACACCTCCTCTGTCAACTCTTTGAATATTCTAGGATACATTTCTTCAGGCCCTTGTGTCTTGAAGACATCTAACTTTTCTAAGTAACTTTTAACTTTTCCTATTTTCACTTCTGAACCTACCCCATTTTCATTGGCATTTGCTAGGCTAAGCATCCAACTTTCTATGTGAAAACCAACACACAGCACCTCTGCCATTTCCACATTCTCTGTTCTTGTTTTTCCCCCTGCATTGAGTAACAGTCCTACCCCATCCTTGGTCTTCCTCTTGCTTCTAGTATTTTTGTAGAATGCTTTGTTATCCTGTATGACGCTTGCCAATCTGAACATGTTTTGTGCCTTGGCCTTTCAAAGTGACCCATGACCAAGCTAGTGACTGTCACAGCTGATAACAATGATATTGGGGAAAAGAAGTCATCATGTTATAATATGGAGATATACCTAACTCATAGAGCTAGAAGGAACCTTGAAAGGTCATTGAGTCCAGCCCCCTGCCTTCACAGCAGGAACAAGGACCATCCCTGACAGATTTGCCCCAGATCCCTAAATGGCTCCTTCAAGGATTGAGCTCACAACTGTGGGTTTAGCAGGCTAATGCTCAAACCACTGAGCTCCCTCTCCCCACTCTGAGTTTGGGAGGGGGGTGTTCTTAGGGGAAGAGGTGAGGCAGGGGAGATGCTTTGGAGGTCCCATTACCAGCCATTAGGAAGGTGGCAACTTACCCCCCACATACACACACTCACTAAAGTCATAGATATTCCTGTCATATAAGCTGGACTCTTCTTATTGCCTCTGTCTAAAATGTTCCCTCATGTAGGTTACATAGCAACATCTAGCAATTTTACAGGGTTTCTCTGGTGACTTCCTGTTATGAGGAGTTGGCCATGCTGTGTTGCTGGACACAAGCACCATGAGGGCAAGCAGTCAGGGTAGCTGCTTTGTGAAAGGCCATGTACTCTGTGTGGGTTGGGAGAAGACGGGTTCAGAAGCAGAAAAACAGGCTGTTTTCCCTAAATTTGAAGTACTGGGCAGTAGGTTGGTGGTGTTATTATTAGCTCCTTTTACAGGGAAACTCTTAGAAAGGGGACATTTGGAAGGAAAATAATGTCTTTTATATTAATTCTATACTTTAAATGGTGTTTTATTTTAGCCAGACTGCCTTGGGCCAATTTTTTTCAACTGGAGATGATGATTTACCAACTTTTCTTTTATTGAAGTGTGATGACAGGGAAAGAGTCATTCATTTTGCTATTCTGGTTTTGTATATTTCTTGTAACAGGCTATTTTTAAAGCTATGTACTTAACTGAGTGGCTGGTTAATTGGTTTCTGCCTAGCCAAGTGGGTGATTTCAGCAAAGGAGGTGGATGAGTCTGCATTCCAGATGAAATTTTCTGCAAGCAAATAAAGGGAAAAAGTTGCTTTTGATTCAGCAGACTGTGTAGATTTGGTGATCAAAGATGTAGCCTAAGTTTTTGGGTACACTGAGTTTCTTCTCCCTGTTTTTCTGTGGGGATTTAACCTTTTAAGATTTGGGGGTTTTTATGTCTATGTATAACTATGAAGATAAGGCATCTGGCATATAGAGTAGCTATGCTATTATTTATTATGTTTTATCATAAGATATTCTAAAGTGGATACTTAAGAATTAAGTTCATTCCTTTTGTTCTTTTGAACTTGATGGTGAGAAGATTGACCGTGTGCAACCTTTGCTGAAAATCATCCGTGACTGAATTTTGGTTCTCCAGGTGCTTTTCTATGGCAGTTGGGTTTTTTTAAGCAGTAGAGAAGGGCAAGAATTCTATCACCCAAAGCCAAATCCATAGAGAAAGCTTGGAATTACAGTACATCCACAAATTCAATTCACATGCTAATGGATTCAATGGAGATATAGGCTGGTGGGGACTCTACCACTGAAGGTGCTAACAGCTTTCTGAGCGGTATCCTTCCTGTCTCAGCAATCTACCTATTGACTCTGATATTTATCAGCTTAGGTTTAAGTACCCATTCTCCCGATACTTAATGATGCCCTGTCCCCCCTCCCATTCCCCTTCCTCTTTCCTTTCTCTTCCCCTCTCCTATTTATTCCAGTTTTCATATCCCCTACTCATAACTCTGGTCATCTGAAGAAGTGGGCTGTGTCCACGAAAGCTCATGATACCATCTACATGTTTGGTTAGTCTATAAAGTGTTACCAGACCATTTGTTGGTTTTTTCTGTAAGGCTATGTCTAGACTGCAAGCCTCTTTCGAAAGAGCGCGTCTAGACTGCACGCGGAATTTCGAAAAAGCAAGCCGCTTTTTCGAAAGAAAGCACCCAGTGAGTCTGGATGCTCTCTTTCTAAAAAGCCTGTTTGCTGTCAAGAACGCCTTCTTTCAAAAGAGCACTTTCGAAAGAAGGCGTTCTTCCTCGTGGAATTAGGTTTACCACCGTTGAAAGAAAAGCCGCATTCTTTCGATTTAATTTCGAAAGAACGCAGCTGCAGTCTAGACGCAGGTGAAGTTTTTTCGAAAAAAGGCTTCTTTTTTCGAAAAAACCCCTGAGTCTGGACACAGCCTAACAGACTAACTCAGCTACCCCCTGAAGCTCTTAAATAATGTTGATAGTCCCCCTACATGCTTACCTGCCAAATTCTCTTTGAAAATCTGGCCCCCAAGTGCAAACCTATATCTGGTAGGCCTTGTGTGCATGTGTATGGTTTTATACATACTCCATTCAATTGGGAATCACTGTTTGCAACTGATCAGGGAAAATATTTGCTCTTTAATGAGATATTTTTATCATATTCCTCGCCATCTGTGCCTTCCCCAAACGCTGCTTAGCAGCAAACATTGGATGACGTGCTACAGTTTTGGAAAGGTTGTTTGTTGAAGAAAGAGTGTCCATGACTTTTATTTCAGTGCCTGACCCCAACGGTCTCATTTGGCAACAAGTTTTATGGAAGCAAAATTTAAATTGCAGCAGTGATTGCAAGAGAACAACTCTTTTCATCAGAACGTCTTTTACAAGCATATAATACATGGCAGTGCAAAATGTAGGCTATTGCATTCACAGAACTCCCTTGGGAGTCATTGGGGGTTTCATGTTCATGGAGGTTGAAGGACTGGAGCCAAGAAGGTAGTGGGGACCCAAAGAACCTCCCACCACATCCTTCTATGGGGGCCAAAACTAGGAGTTGCCAGGAACGGACCTTTTCCCAGCCCGTGTCCCTTTTACAGGAGTAAGGAAGAAACAAAACCTGAAGCACATGAGGGTAGGAAGTATTCACAAGCTGTAACAAAAGGAATTGGAGGGTCAGCAACTGAGAATGAGGCCCAAGGAGGACCTGGTACTCATTCTAACTATGGGGGTGGAAACACTCATGGGGTATGTCTACACTACAACGTTAATTCGAACTAACTTAGTTCGAATTACTTAATTCGAACTAAGCTAATTTGAACTAACGGATCCAGACTAAAAAACTAGTTCAAATTAGCGTTTTGCTAATTCGAACTAGCATGTCCACATTAAGTGGACCCTGAACCGGGCTTAAGGATGGCCGGAAGCAGTGCCGGCAGGGCATCAGAGGAGGACTTAGAGCGTGGAGATGCTGTCTCAGGCTAGCCGAGGGCTGTGCTTAAAGGGTCCCGACCCCCACCCCGGACAGACAGTTCTCAGGGGTGCCCCGCTTGCAAAGCAGTCCTGGCTTGGATTGCCCGGAGTACCCACACTGGGCACATCACACCACTCGGCCATCAGCCCGGCTGCACTTGCCACAGGCTGCCATCTGGGGAGAGGGGGCAATTGGGGGGCTACAGGAGAGCTTCCACCCCCAGAAGCCTGCAGAGCCAGCCCAGTCCTCCCCATCGGGGGCTCGTGCTCCATTCCTCCCTCACCTCCTTCCACTTTCCCTTCCCTAGCCCCTCTTCTTGATGTACAAAATAAAAATAACGTGTCTTCCAAAATGGAATCTGTCTTTATTGAACAAAACTGGGGGAGACTGGGAAAAGGAGGTGGGAGAGGGGAAGAGAGAGGCTGGGAGAGGGAAGGGCAACTAAAATGATCAGGGGTTGGGAACAGGTCCCATATGAAGAGAGGCTAAAGAGACTGGGACTTTTCAGCTTAGAAAAGAGGAGACGGAGGGGGGACAGGATACAGGTCTCTAAAAGCAGGAGTTGGGTGGAGAGGATGCATACAGAAAAGTTCTTCATTAGTTCCCATAAAGAAGGACTAGAGGACACCAAAGGAAAGGAATGGGTAGCAGGCTTCAAACTAGTAACAGAAAGTTGTTCTTCGCAAAGCAAAGAGTCAACCTGTGGAACTCCTTGCTGCAGGAGGCTGTGAAGGCTACAACTAGAACAGAGTTTAAAGGGAAGTGAGATCAAGTCATGGAGGTTGGGTCCATGGAGTGGTATTAGCCAGGACGTAGGAGTGGTGTCCCTACCCAAGGTTTGTGGAAGGCTGGAGAGGGATGGCACGAGACAAATGGCTTGGTCATTGCCTTTGGTCCATCCCCTCCAGGGTCCCTAGGGT
This sequence comes from Pelodiscus sinensis, assembly GCF_049634645.1. Lineage (NCBI taxonomy): Eukaryota > Metazoa > Chordata > Testudines > Trionychidae > Pelodiscus > Pelodiscus sinensis. Next base: position 250,315,893 of record NC_134712.1, on the reverse strand, counting down.
TGGCCGCTGTCGGCAGACAGGCTACTGGGCTAGATGGACATTTGGTCTGACCCAGTACGGCCATTGTAAGCTCGGGGCTCAGGGTCAGGGGTCTCAGTGGACCCCCTTGATTCTCTTGCACACCTGCTCCTGGGTGGCCAGGCTGGCAGCTCTCCTGCCCTAGCCGGCCACTTTCCTGTGCCTAGTGCGGAGATCATGGATGAGGTCCATGATGTCTGCACTAGCCCAGGCGGGTGCCCACCTCTTGCGGTCCAGGGCAAGCTCCCGGGAGCCGCCAGCCTGGTCCCGGGAAGAGGGGGAGGGCTGGGGGGCATCGGGTGGGTGGCTCGATCCGTGCCAGGTGCAGGGTCTGCTGGCTGGGTGCTGGCAGGCTTGCACCTGGCACGGGCACCGTAGCCAGCCCGGGCCCCTTTAAGGGGGCCGGGGCCGGGGCCGGGAGGGGGGCAATAGAGTTTCCCTGGTGTTGGCCAGAGTGGCCACCAGGGAAACCTGGGGAGGGCTAGCCTCCCACTAGTTCGAATTAAGGGGCTACACACCCCTTAATTCGAACTAGATAGTTCGAACTAGGCTTAATCCTCGTAAAATAAGGTTTTCCTAGTTCGAACTAAGCGCTCCGCTAGTTCAAATTAAGTTCGAACTAGCGGAGCGCTAGTGTAGCGCCTATCAAAGTTAATTCGAACTAACGTCTGTTAGTTCGAATTAACTTTGTAGTGTAGACATACCCCATGGTGAGGTATGAAGAACTGAGCAAGGGAGTATTTGCTGATGCTCAGTAAAGCGAGGAAGGATGGTCCAATGCTTAAGGTTCAACTCCTTGCTCTGATACCAACTCCCTGTCATTTAAGGCTTGGCTTCCTGATGCTTCAGTTTGTGATAATTGGCCCAGAGGGCTCCTATGGATATGACTAGGAGTCTTCTAATGTGTGTCAACATGGTGCTGCTTGAAGCAGTTCTACATTTTGGGCCTTTTGTAATATGAGAGCATTAGCACTTCTCTGACTGACGAGGACAAAATTATGACATGATCAAAGGTCCGAGTTGCAGGGGCCAGAATGATACTACATTTAGATACAGGTTGAACCTCTCTAGTCTGGCACTCTCTGGTCTGACAACATTCGTGGTCTGGCATGATTTTAATTAGCCAGATGTCCACTTATCATGAGTGTGGCCACGTTTCCTATGGTCCAATAAAGTTTGTTTACAGCCACCAGTCCTGAAGCCATGTTCTGTGCTCTACCAAATAGAATATTTAATGGAACGATGAGCAACATTCTCAGAACAGCTCTTTATTATGAACCCATTTCCATTTTCAAGATTTCATTCAAAATCTTTCAGGTTATAGGGATGAGCAGCTTTCAGTTTTCTAAGAATGGGATGGGATTCACTGCTTGGGACAGAGTTAGGCTGGGTAACACCAGCTGAGTTTAGGGGGCTGGAGCACATGACCTATGAGGAGAGGCTGAGTGATTTGGGTTTGTTTAGTCTGCAGAAGGGAAGAGTGAGGGGGGATTTGGTAGCAGCCTTCAACTTCCTGCAGGGGGGTTCCAAAGAGGATGGAGAGAGGCTGTTCTCAGTAGTGACAGATGGCAGAACAAGGAACGATGGTCTCAAGTTACAGTGGGGGAGGTCTAGGTTGGATTGTAGGAAAAACTATTTCACTAGGAGCGGGGCAAAGTACTGGAATGGGTTCCCTAGGGAGGTGGTAGAATCTCCATCCCTAGAGATTTTTAAGTGTCAGCTTGACAAAGCCCTGGCTGGGTTGATTTAGTTGGGATTGGTCCTGCTTTGGGCAGGGGGCTGGAGTGGTGACCTCCTAGTGTCTCTTCCGGCTCTGTGATTCTAGTCTATGAATCTATTATTTCCAGTACCTACACTTTGGCCAAAAGATGTGGTTTTTGGTGCGAGGAGCCACCCAGCAGTTCTGGGGTGGTCGCCGAGAGCTTTGGTACTGTAACTGGGTCAATGGAGGTGGTTAAGTTGGAATAGGTTGAACAATTTATTGCTGTGGCTGTGGGGAAGATTGGGAAGATGGGATTTGATGGGGGTCTCAGTGTTCTGTGCTGTTATTTAGCTCTAATTTTCTCCAAATGTCTTCTAAGAGCCCGGTAAGCAATGGAAGTGCTGGTAATGCTGCTAGACAACATTGACCTCCCCTGGTTTGGCAAATTCTCTGGTTCGGCCCCAGTCAGGACCTGAGGGCTGCAGGTTGCCCATCATTGCTTCACGGTGAACACACAGTGTGCTCTGAAAGACGACCAGATGTACTGTTAATGACTTTGTCATAGTCCAGTGAATTATAAATAAGATTGCCAAGATTTACATTTTCATGCCTGATATTTAGTAAACAGGTTTTTTTGTTACACAGAAGAGCACTTGGGAAGTCTTTTGATGCTAAGAAGGTAGCGGAAAATTACAGGTTTAGAGTTAAAAAAAGACAAACTGGATCTTTCTTTCATGTTTTTTTTTTCAATTCAGATGCACAATGTCATTGCCAAGTGGGTGTATCTTTTCAAAGGAACAACACAACTCACTGGAGAATAGAGATATATCCCATAATAATTCAGGACTGATTTTTTTTTAACCTTAGTTTAACTCCAATGGAAGCTCCATTCCCAGTTTGGTGCTGTAATAAAGCCAATCATTTCGTTACCACCGAGAAATGTCAAATGGCCTTGCGCTGTGAAACCTGAAAACCCTTGGGCTAGACTCTGAACTCCATTGAAGTCAGTGCAATTACAGCAGTGTAAGACTTGAATAGGTGAGATCAGAATAAGCCGCAAGGCGTCTGATGAAACAGAAGCAAAACTGAGTCGTTCCAGCGTTTTGACCCACGCCAATTCAGAGCCATACGCATGCAACGACATTGTAGCGGGGGCACCGGCAGAATCTGGGACCTGTATTTCAGTCAGTCCTGGGATCCAGGGAGCATTCAGATGACTAAAAGCCACCTTTGTTCTCCTCTCCCCCCGCCCTGGCTTTTATTGATCACGGCACGACCAAGATGAAGGCTGGCTCAGTGATTGCTAGCCTAGAACCATAGGCTGTGTCCAGACTCAGGGTTTTTTTCGGGAAAAGTAGCCTTTTCCCGAAAAAACTTCCCCTGCGTCCAGACTCAAGCCGCGTTCTTTCGAAATTATTTCGAAAGAACGCGGCTTTTCTTTCGATGGCGGTAAACCTCGTTTCACGAGGAAGAACGCCTTCTTTCGAAAGTTCCTCTTTCGAAAGAAGGCGGTCTTCAATGTAAATAGGGCTTCTTCAAAAGAGAGCATCCAGACTCGCTGGGTGCTCTCTTTCGAAAAAGCGGATTGCTCTTTCGAAAGATCCGCCTGCAGTCTAGACATAGCCATAGAGACCCCATTTCAATTCTTTGCTCTACTATTGGCTTCATGTGTAAACTTGGTCAAACGCTCTAATTTCTCTGTGCCATGGTTCTTGGTCTGTAAAATGGGACCAATGGCACTATCCTATCTCATAGGGATGTTGTGAGGATAATAAATACTTGAAAGACTCTGAGGTGCTGAAATTCACAGTAATGGGGGCCATACAAGTGTTTAAGCTAGATATCCAAGAGCATCTAGTTCATGGTATTAAGAATTCTTATTCAGTAGTTTCCTCCGGGAGATGGAGGGGCTCCATTTTTCTCTATTCAGCTTCAGATAGCTGAAAGGAGCTTGATTTCACGTGAGCTCAGAACCCTCACCCTATAAAAATCCTGGCCCTTTAAAAACATCTGAAGCTGGGCACCCCAAATCACTTTGACAATTGTTAGTCATAAGGATGAATTCCTTACTAAGTTGTAACGTCCCACCCCACGAGATCAGGGCAATTAGTCACGTTCAGCTGTCACACTTAGTCTCTAGGTTACCGATCGGGGTGAAGGGGGACCTGGGCCCACCCCCTCTCCAGGTCCCAGCCCAGGACCCTAAGGGTGGGCGTCTTAAATGCACCGCCCAACCGGGGGGGCTACGGCCGCAACTCAACGGTCCCCGGGGGTTTCCGACCCCGTCCTGGGCTACTTCCTCCGACCCCTTCGGTCCTGTCCTGCTGCGCTTGGTCCGGCGGGGCGCCAGGTGGGACTCACCCTTGCCGGCTGCGCCGTTCTTCTGTTGTCGGTCCTGGAGCACCGTCCGGTACCGCCGCATCCTCCGCTCTCCGCACCGGCCCCCTCGCCAACCAGTCGGGCCGCCATCTCTCTCCTCGGGCTCCCGGCTGCCCAGCTTTAGAATCCGGCGCCCCTGGCCTGGGACGCCAGCGCACGCGCCCTGGGACGCCGGCAGCTCCCGGGGCCCGGTCGCTGGGGAAGCGCCTGCACCTGCACCCGCGGCCGCCGCTGAGCAGGCTCAGCAGAGTCACTCTGGCTCTTCGGCGGCAGATCCCCGCGGCGCCCAAGTGCGGGGCACGGGGTTGGGGCTCGCGATCCCCGCCGCCCCGTCACATAAGTCCCCAAGGAAGGGCTGCAGGGAACCTGCACATTCTTCATTCTAAACAAGCGGCAGCTGGAGCTAAGTAGTTTAAGCCATCTCTAACTGCTCTTCTTTGAGCTGGGCTCCGTGTGGGCGAGGAGAGAAAATGAATTGGAGTCTTCTTTTCAACAAACTCTTTCAGACTCCTTTCTTCTCCTTTGCTAAACATTAATATGATACAATACAGGGGCTTATTTCCTTAGCACTTAACACGCAGGCTGTAAAATGAATGTGTCCTGGCAGAAATGAAGCCTTTGTGTTCTCTCATCAGCACAAAATACGAGCAGCCACATGCCTACCGTTCTCTCCGTTGGCAGCAGGACTGACTCTGGCCTGAAAGAGCAGCCTCAGCATTTTCTCCTCCACTAAGCTAGGAAGATGAGGCACACTGGAGACTCGAGACAACTGAACTGCCAGGAACCTGTGAGGCTGACATACAGTTACCAGTGAAATCAGGGATATATATAACAAAGGATACTTGGAATTTTACTTTGCAAATGAACAGAACAAGTCACTCAGGAATTATTAATGCCGAACGGAGGTTTGCTCCCACCTAAGCCATGTCTGAGGCTACATCCACACTGCAGGGTTTTTGCGCTAGAAGTCTTTTGCGTAAGAGTTCTTGTACAAAAACGTCTTGTGCAAAAGAGCATCCACACCGCAAAGTGCATCGCTTTTGCGATGCGCTTTTGCACAAGAGTGTCCACACTGCATGGACACTCTTGCGCAAGAAAGCTCTGATGGCCATTCACAGAATGGCCATCAGAGCTGCTGTGCTTTTTCAGATAGGCTCTATATGTTCAAGAGACCCCTGCGGAGCGTCCACATGTGCCTTTTTGCGCAACAGCTGTAGCGCGAAAAGGAGTTATGCCTCGTAGAAGGAGGTTTACCTACACCGCAAAAAGCCCTCTGGGTATGTCTACACTACCCCGCTAGTTCGAACTAGCGGGGTAATGTATGCATACCGCACTTGCTAATGAAGCCCGGGATTTGAATTTCCCGGGCTTCATTAGCATAAGCGGGGAGCCGCCATTTTTAAATCCCCGCTGCTTCGAACCCCGTGTAGCGCGGCTACACGGGGCTCGAACTAGGTAGTTCGGACTAGGGTGCCTATTCCGAACTACCGGTACACCTCGTTTCACGAGGAGTAACGGTAGTTCGGAATAGGACCCTAGTCCGAACTACCTAGTTTGAGCCCCGTGTAGCCGCGCTACACGGGGTTCGAAGCAGCGGGGATTTAAAAATGGCGGCTCCCCGCTTATGCTAATGAAGCCCGGGAAATTCAAATCCCGGGCTTCATTAGCAAGTGCGGTATGCATACATTACCCCGCTAGTTCGAACTAGTGGGGTAGTGTAGACATACCCTCTGTTCTGCCGTTTTACTGTTGATTTACTTGTGCAAAAGCGCACTTGAGGTGTGGACGCTCTGTGGGTTTTTGCACAAAAACGACCACTTTTATGGAAAAACCTTGTAATGTAGATAGAGCCTTAGTGATTTGGGGGTGGGGATTCCTCCACTTTTGAGGCCCAGACTGAGAGCCTAAAACTGGACCGGTTGGTAGTAGCATATCATAAGAAAACAGGCCCTAAACTCATATTGCTGCATTGCTTCCCAAGCTGCAAAACTCTGACCCTCCATTTTAGTCCTCACAAAATGTGGGTCTGCATGAATCTGAGGTAAATTCTGCTTTGGGCTCTGTGGTGGCGCGCCAGGGTTCTCCCGCCTCCTGCACCCCCAAATTGCACGAACAGACTCCACCAGCCAGTAGAATATAGGGAGTTTATTGCTTCTCCAGGATACAGCACAGCACAGATGTACTCCGATTACAGGCCTAGGATGCCTCAGCCCCCCTTGAGATGGGGGAAACTGGGCCTCTAAATTCCAGCCCCTTGCTGAGGCTGCTTCCTCCATGATTCCAGACAGAAACTAAAACTCTCTTCCCGCCCTGCCCCCCAGCCAGGTGTTGGTCTTCACCCTCCTTCCTTTGTCTCCCTCCCTGGGAGGCTGAGCCTGGGTGTCTGGGTTAATCCACATTTGGGAGAGTCAGTGAGAAAGTCCCATCACAGCGCAGGGGGACCCCGGGTCACAGAGCAGGCAGCACCCCCACTACGCCACAGGCCCATGTCTACATTTTTAGTTTTGTTGCCATTATGACCAATGTGAGCCCATTTCGCAGTAACACTAAGAGCCTGACACACCACTCAGATGGCGTAAAGGAAGCAAAAATAATCCCCTGTTAATGTCCCTTGTGTTAGGTCCTTTTGGACAGAGTAGAGCTGGCATAAGGTCTGCTTCTAGTCCAGGGGTGGGCAAAGGGGTCTCCATTGGCTGTATCCGATCTGCCAAGCAGGTTTATCCAGCACCTGCCCCAGGTCAATCAGGGTCTGGGGACGGGGGAGTGCGCCAAATCTCCTCCCCCACCAGTGCCGTGTGCCGTTTGCTGGGCAGGGAGAGAGAGACTTTGCACACTCCCCCCGCCCCCATGTCAATCATGGTCTGTGGGCAGGGTAGCACACAAGTGTACTGGCTCCGCCCCTTCTGCCCAAGGCCCCACCCCTTCCAGGGTGGCCTGGGGGCACTTCAAAAATTTCGGAGGTGGCCCCCCAGCTAAAATGACTGCCCACCCCTGTCCTAGTCTCAAGCATAGGTGGCTTATCCAAGGGAGGGATGCAGATGGATTTCACTCTGCTACAATTGTTCTCTGCTCCCAGACTCCTGATACTGCTCCAGATTATGCTGGCTACCGGACAAGCTCTTAGCTGCCCCATAACACAGAGCAGACAAGAAGCTCAAAGCCATTTCCCTTCCCTCTCTCCTCACCCCTGTCCTTGCTCCACAGCCCGGAAAGCAGGAGCTAATGAGGCCCGTTCTGTGTGTGCTTTTTGCAGGTGTCCTAATAAGCCTCCTGTTGTAATTTAGTGCCTCCTACCCACTCACATTTCTTTGCAGCGTCTCCTCTGTGAGCGACAGTCATACTGGGTTTGACTGACAGGCTAATCTCTTGGAAGAACAGTGGTTTCTTTACACCGGAGTCGAGAACATGCCTTATCCTCTGCCATCTTGCAGTCAATTTGATTGCCAAGAAACAGCCTTCAGATGCTGTTCGCTTTCTGAGCCAGTAATAGAGCATCGAGGGAGTTTTTGTGTCTCACTAATAATCCCCTTGAGTTTTTATGGCCTTAAGATTAATTGTAGGTGAGACCCAGGGAAGTGCTGAGTTACCTACGCTCTCCTGAGTGAGGATTGAGAGCTCTGTACAGAAATGAAACCTACGGCACGTGCGAGAAAAGCACGTACCAGCTGGTGTAATGATTCCTCAGTGAATGCAGCCAGAACTGCAGGAGGGCTGCTGACAGATGGAGGGGAAGGGCACAAACTCCTTCCGTAGCCTCTCTGTGCTTGATCTCCCTAACAGACACCCCCTGGGATCTGTTGGGGTGGGGATGATGGGTCTTGTGATCATGTAAATGATTGTGATTTGTCCCCTGCACGGGGGGGAGGCTCATTGGCTGACTGCTGACCTGAGTCACTGCCAGCTTTGCTCTGACTCTGTCTACTAAGGTTTTTTCATTGATTGCCATTGATTCAGAATGCCTCTGGTAGGGTTTGTGCACAATCGTGACATGCCCTCCTCTATTCATTCCATGAAGGCACTGTGTCGCGTCTTATAAAATGATAAGCACTGTTACTATCACACACACCCCTGCTGGTGTGGTGCACTGTCCCATGTGGTGGCACTGAGACCATTTACAGAGAAGGAGGATGAGTGTGCTCCACAGTCTTAGCTGAGCACCAGCTGGCTTTTAGCGCCAGATGTAGAGGCTCATGCACCAAGCTCCAGAAGTCCCAGGTTCAATTCCACCTGTGGGCATTACATTAGGGCTTAGGCAGGAGTGTATTCAAGTGGTTAAAGCAGGGGTGGCCAATCCATTCCGGACAAAGAGCCAAGATATCAGTGGATCCAGCACAAAGAGCCAAGGCAAAGTTGTCGAGCCAAAAAAAAAAAAAGGGTCTGCCCCTTTAAGAAAACATGTTTAGCGGCTTTTTGGCCACATCAGGCTCCCACTGGCTGACTCCATCTTTAATGGCCACACCGGACGACTCCCCTGCCCTGGTGAGCACAGGGAGCCAGCAGTAGAGGGCCATTTTCGGAGGCATGGGGGTGGCTTTACGAGCCACAGGGGGGCTTCGCGGCCGCACCCTGGCAGGGAAGAGCCACATGTGGCTCATGTGGCTCGTGAGCCGTGGATTAGCCATGGCTGGGTTAGAGCAATAGACTGGGAGCCACAACTTCTAAATTCTGCTTCCATCTTTGGTGCTCATTAACAATGTGGTTTGAAGGCAAGTCCCTGAAGGCCAAGTTTTCAAATGCAGGCAGCTGAATTAAGCATTTAAAAGTGTGTTTAGGCACTGGTGCGTGGGCCAGGCTTTGTGTGTCTAATCCAGGCATTTACATACCCACCCTAAACTTGACAACTTGGGTCATAAGAAGTTATGGTGCCTTAATTTCCCCAGCAATGAAATAGGGGAAATAATTGCTGTGCATTTCTCAAAGCAATGTGCTCCAAGCACATTACAGATTATCCAGCACTATGTATTCTGACCTTACCATTGCACTCCTTCATTCGTCTCACCATCCGTTGTGCTGCTATGGAGGAACAGTAGGTCAGAGTTAAGGCTGTTAAACTCAGTGAACTTAACCTGCATTGCCTCTCGATTTCACTGGAACTGTGATAGAAAGGAGCACATTGGGACACCTACTTAGTAGAGCCAAGAGCTCTAGAATACCAATTCTAGAATGATATGAATAAAGTATGAGTTATTATTGAATGTGTTTATTGTGGTATCCCACAAAGGCCCCATGTGGGGCCAGGGTCCCACTCTATAAGTTGCTGTGCGGACACACACGGAGGCATGATGCTTGCTCCAATGAGCTTACTATTTCAATAGAAAAGTGAAAAAACACATAGCAAAATGTCAGTGGTACATACCTAATGAGTTGTCCTTATCTTAGGGAAAGTGAAAGACAAATTCCAGCTGGTTTCTCACTGCAGAGGCATCAAAAGAGACAATAAATCTCCCTTAAAGAATGGCAGTGCGGTGTGTGGAGGCTTGTCCATGATGGGAAACTGACCAGAATAATTATTCTGGTAAAGCATCCTGTCTGGACACTCTGGGTATGTCTACACAGCAGAGTTTTTTTTGGAAAACTGCTATTTTTCCAAAAAAACTTCACTTACTTCCACTCTGCAATCGCATTCTTTTGAAAAAAAAAAAAAGCAAAAGAACAGAGAGGTTTTTCCGACATTGGTAAACCTCTTTCTACGAGGAAAAAGGCATGTGTGGATGGAGAAGAGGGAATTATTTTGAAAGAAGAAGAGGAAAAAGCACAAATGCCCTTTTGGCCACTCCGCCCATAGAAATCACAGCTTAAATGCAAGACAGCATCCATTCAGTGTGGACGCTATCTTTCAAAAAAGCAGATTGTGCTTTTGTTGTGTAGACACTCTCTTTTGGAAGACATTTTTTCACAAGATCTCTTCTAGAAAAGCTTCTTCCAAAAGAAGCCTGCAGTCTAGATATAGCCTCTGTTCTGGAACAAACTACTAGTAGTAGATATAGTAGTTTTTATTAATAACCACCTACCTCTTGTATAATTATTTTCATGTATAGCTCTCAAAGCTCTTTTCAAAGAATCTCATTTCATCCCCATCTCACAGACAGGGAGCCTTCGCTTCCAGAATAATTAATATATTTTAGAAGTAAAGTCATTATTCTGAACTTTTATTATGGTATAGAATATGCACACAGAGCTATTCTGGAATAGCTATTGAGGTCAATTTCTCCATGTAGACATGCTATGTATATCTCAATGCTGTGCTTGAAGAATTAAAAGAAAAATTATTAAGTTAAATCTCATCTGGGACATAAGTCTTAATGAGGTATGGTATGGGGTGAAAACAATAATTCTACCCTAGCTATATAGGAAGTTCTGGTCATTGAAAGCAAAGCTGCAAATGGAATATTCATTGGTCAAGGAAGCAAATGTAGTTTGTAATTCAGGCAGGGAAAATTTTAAGAATTTTGCTGAGCTGAGCAAGTCAAATAAGGAGTAAAACAGTCACCATTAAGAGTGAGTTAGAGGGTTACCCGGGACAGCAGAGCCATACTAATGGGATAAGTGAGCTAGCTATTGAAATCAAGATTATGTTAAGAAGTAATTCCAGCTTTCCCACTGAATCCTGGGAAATCATCATGCCTCTGTTAATCTTATATTCTGATAATGGTCAGAGCAGCTATTTTCTCACTCAGTGTCTTCGCTCCTCTTCCCAAACTTTTAAGCAGCTCAGTCTGAGATGGCCACCACTTCTTCGAGGCTGCAGATAACTTGAGAAAAAGGGCAGCTCCCTTTGTCAGTGTGCTTTTTCTAACTATACTCTGTTGGTTTGTTAAATTACACCACCTGCAGAGACTTTCCAGTCACTGTGGTGAGTAGATGTCCCAAAGGAGGCCTGGGGGGAAAGAAGAAAGTTAATAAAATATTAATGGGAGTGCGCAGCAGGTGCCGTCTCCGGTGTGACTGCCAAACGATAGGGTTTGTGTTTGCGTTGAGATAGACACCAGGATTTTGCATCAGGGACTGTGCTTTGCGGTCTGAAGAGCTATCTTTGTTTCAAAACAGCATAAAAAAAATCTGTGATATAAAAGCAGGGATATCCAAAATATACCCCAGGGCTGTGTCTAGACTGGATCCCTTTTCCGTAAAAGGGATGCAAATTAGACACATCGCAATTGCAAATGAAGCGGGGATTTAAATCCCCCCCGCTTCATTTGCATAAACATGGCTGCCGCTTTTTTCCAGCTCAGAGCTTTGCTGTAAAAAAGCGCCAGTGTAGACGCGGATCTTTCAGAAAATAAAGCCTTTTCCGAAAGATCCCTTATTCCTCTTAAAATAAGGAGTAAGGGATCTTTTGGAAAAGGCTTTATTTTCTGAAAGATCCCCATCTAGACTGGCGCTTTTTTCCGGCCAAGCTCCGAGCCGGAAAAAAGCGGCAGCCATGTTTATGCAAATGAAGCGGGGGGGGATTTAAATCCCCATTTCATTTGCAGTTGCGATGTGTCTAATTTGCATCCCTTTTACGGAAAAGGGATCCAGTCTAGAGACAGCCTTATTGTGGCTCTCCATTCACTGAAAAATACAGTTTTAGTTCAACTAAAAGTATCTGCCGAATGTAATTTGAATGATTAGGACACGTCTACACAGCAGGGCAATAGTCAAATTCAGATATGCAACTTCAGCTACGTCAGCTGTGTAACTGAAGTAGATATAGCTTAATTTAGCTTTTGGCTCTCTCTACCCAGCAGGAAGTAAAAGGAAGAACATTCTTCCTTCAACTTCCCTTACTCCTTGTGAAATGAGGGTTACAGTTGTCAGAGTAAGAAGTCCACCATTTTGATATTATTTCAAAATAACATCAGTTATTTCAAAATAATGTTGCTTTGTACACTTACCCTTTGGCTTCAACAAAAGAGCTATTTTTCTTTCCTAAAAAAGTTGATTGGCCTTGACATGTTCAAAACAAAATGTTTTGACTTTTCATTTCTAAATGACATTTCATTTCTAAATTTAACTGATCTATTTTAAAAATGGCTAACCTCTTCTCCCCCACACACAACTAAAGGAAATAGAAACAAATTCAGCCCAAACAATTTTTTTTTCATTTTTTCACTTCGGTTTCTAAAATGAAGAGGCAATTATTCACTCCGCTCTAATGGCTAGCCCTGCAAATTAAGCTTGGAATTTGGGGGTTGAATGAGTTCTTTCTTTCCTTCTTCATCAATCGTGAGGAAGATTCAGAAGGTCACATGTGCCCACGACCCCCCGTTCCTGCCCTCAGCACACCTGGGCAATTGCTTTAAAATCTAATGTCACATTTTAAAATGAGCCTAATATGTTTTGCTAAGGTGGACAATAAATGTCCCTCTGACCTTTTGTAGAAGAAGGAAATAAACATGTAAAGGAGAAACTATGGCTCTTGTCAGTGGATAAGGCAGTCTTCTAGAAAAAGGACCCAAGGTTTATGTGGATGGGTTGGCACATTATCAAGTAACATCACACTTTATTTTGCCTGGGGAATGAAACAGATGGCTATCAAATAGATTACACATGATTTCAGAACCGCCAAGCATGTCAGCATAAGGCAAGAAAACTATAATAGAACTAAGGTATGAGATTACAGGTAGGGCAGTAGAGAGGGACATGTTGGAAACATTAGACAATGGCAAATAGACAGGTGAGTATAGCATCTAAAATAGACAAAAATAATGAATGCTGCAAAACACTTGCTCTCGCTTACTGCAGTGGAGATCTGGGCTGTAGCTATTCATGTCGATGGGGTTACCATCAAGTCACCAGATGTTCATTTATATGCTTGTTTGTCGCCTTGATTGAGAACTTGGGGTTTGACTTTTTGGTGCTCTTCTATCTTATGCCAATATGTATGAATAAAGGACAAAGACATGGGTTGCCTCTGCCTGGACAGATGGGTTTGTTAGTGTAATGGGAGTAGATAAGAATTGCTAAAGGGCAGGGTAGGGGAGTGTAATATATGAGCGTACATTGGAAGGCTGCCCGGCTCCTTTCTCAAGCCAAGCTTGAGAAAACCATGAGGAGGAACAAGCCCAGAGGCATGAAAAACACTAAAAGCCAAAGAAAACCCTGGTCTTGGCCAACAAGCTCACACCTTACCCATCCCATGGGATTCAAAAGAGGATGCATGACGACCCCAGACTCACGACCCCCTGAAACAGAACATGAGCATAAGTTGTAAGGAGTGTGCCTAGGGACATGCATGGCAGGGCTATTTGGGCCTGCTAAGAAGGAGGATATAAGAATGGAGAATGGGAAACAGGGATGCTGACAAAGTTCAGTGGCATCAAAGCAGGGAAGGAGGACAGAGGAAGGGAGGTTAAAGGCTCTGTAGCGTGAGATCTGGGATGAGAAAATTGGAAAACAGTCTCTGCCGGGAAGTCGAGCTACGGAAGTGCTTGCTTGGATCTAACCCCAATAAACATGGCATTGCCTGCACTTTGGCCTTCTGCTCTCTGTCTGTGTGACAAGACCCAAGGGAGGGGTGAAGGAAAGCACTCACACTAGTGTGTGTGAGTGATTTTTTGTAAGGGAATATGGTGGTTGAGTGAGGTGTTATGAGAATTAGAATGATCTCTGAACTGGTGCAGGTAGATAAAGGTGGCAGTTTGGGCAAGGCTTCTAGGGGCTGGTGCAGGCTAAGCCAAGCAAGAGGGCTGCTAAGGTGAAGATACAAGTACGAGCTGGCCACACCATCTCCATCCTGCATAGGGTCCCCTCTTTTCTGCTCCGGCCCATCCCAAGACTGCACTCTGGACTCTGGAAAAGAGGGACTATGTCTAGATTGCATCCCTCGGTCGACAGAGGGATGGAAATCAAGCATGTCAAAATTGCTAATGCAGCTGGGATTTAAATATCCCGTGCCTCACTAGCATAAACATGGCTGCCACTTTTTTTCAAAAGGGAGTTTTTTCGAAAAAAAAAAAACAGTAGTCTAGACGCGGATCGGTCGAAAATAAAGCCTTTTTTGACAGAACCTGTAAAACTCATTTTTTGAGGAATACAGGATCTGCCGAAACAGGCTTTATTTTTGACAGATCCGCGTCTAGTCTGCCTTTTTTTCCGAAAAAACTCCATTTCGAAAAAAGCGGCAGCCATGTTGATGCTAACGAGGTGTGGGATATTTAAATCCCGGCTTCATTCGCAATTTCGACGTGCCTAATCTACATCTCTCTGTCGACAGAGAGGCGTAGTCTAGACATACCCCCTGTTCAACACAGTCTGCCAGTGCACTCTGGCCCAAAGGGTGTGGCTGTAGGGGTCAGTGGTCAGGGCTGTGATATGCAGAGTAGTGAGGCAGGGCAGTATGGCGGGCAGAGAGCTGTGTGAGGAGTGGGGTGTTGGCGGTACGTTGGTTCTAGGCAGGGCTCGACAAATGCACTCGTCAGCTCACCTGTGGCGAGTAGATTTTTCTAGCTGGTGAGTGCAGGGGCGGACTGGCCCGGTGGGCTGTTGTGACGGGCTGGCCAAAGTCCATACTATGGGTGGCGCGGCCCCGTCCGATCCGCTGGCCGGCGGAGGAGCACAACGCCGCTGGGAAGGGGGAAGTGCGAAGATTCTTCCCACTGGGCTGCCTGCATGCAGCTCCGGTGCGAGGAGGCAGGGCGGGACGCCAGGACTCTGGCGTGACCTGGTCCTGCTTATTTTAAAGGGCTGCAGCAGCTCAGCTCTGGCCGCGTGTCCCTGGGAGCTGGCTGCGGCGCACGGCACAGCCAGGGCTCGCCCCGCCGGCTCCAGTCCTGCCACGACTCCAGCCTCCCTTTGTCCCCGCGCCGCCCGTTCCCCACGCTGCCCCTGCTCTCTGGACCCCCTGCTCTCCCTCTTCCCTGCGACCCTTTGGCTCTGTGCCGCCCTTACACCCCACACCCTGCTCCCCCCGATCCCTGCCCCCCAGCTCTGTGCTGCCTATTCCCTGCATTGCCCCTAGACCCCGATCCCTCTGTCCCTCCTGTTCCCCGCATCCCATTCTCCATGCCGCCACCAAACCCTGCTACCCCCAATCTCTGCATCCCTCTGGCTCTGTGTCTCCCATTCCCCACGCCACCCCCATGCCTCCCCCACTGTTCCCTGCACCCCTCTGGCTCTGTGCTGTCCCTGCACCCTACTCCCCCTGTGGGTCGGGAGTGAAGGGTGCTTGCCCATAGGGAGGGGCTGGACAGGGCAGGGAAAAGGCTGCTGTGACCCAGCAGTGAGTGAAAGGGGGAGTTCACTTGATGCGCCTTTGCCTTTATGGAAAAAAAATGAAAATGCTATTTGTTATTTATAGGGCTATTCCGGGACAAAAAAGAAAACAAAAACAAAAAACCATTGCAAAATGCAAACATGTGTAAGAGACAGCAATAAAGGGGAGGCAAAAAATGTTTTGCTTGGGGCAGCAAAAACCTAGAGCTGGCCCCTGGGGAGGGGAAGGGGCTGGGCTGTGGGGAGGGGAGGGAAAAAATATGGGGAAGGGGCTTGTGCTGAGGGGAGGAGGTCAGGAGAAGAAGAAGAAGAAAGGGGAAGGCACCAAGGGACAGGGTGCAGGAGAGACAAATGCCAGGGGGCCAAGTGCAGACAATGAGGAAAAGGGCAGGAGGGGAGGTGTCAGTGGGAGGGGGGACAGGGTGATGCTGGGAGAGGAGCGGGTAAGGGCATTGGGGACTAGAGGAGAAGGGGGAGGTGCTGGGAGAAGGCTTGAAAGAAGGGGTGGGCATAAGGAAGGCAGGGATGGAGCAAGGCATTTGTGAGGGCACAGGGGCATGAGGGGAATGGGGGCAGAGGGTGGTGAGGGGGTGGGTATCAGGGAAAAGGAGAGCAAAGGGGGAAGGTGCAGTGAGGGAAGGGGGAGGCACCAGGAGGGTGCAGATGCCAAGGGATTCTGGGGGTGAAGCAGAAGGGCAGACACCTGCAGGGGAGAGACCAGCACCAGAGGAGAGAGACAGGGCAGGTGTGTAGAGGGAAGTTTTAGGAGAGGGGATGAGGAGGGGTAGCTCACACGATCAGAGTGGGACTATTGGAGGAGTGGGCACAGGGCGGAGAGAAGGGCTGGCAGAGGGGGGCAGGTCTCAGGAAGGCTGAGGGCAGTGAGAAGGGCAGGAGTCAGGACATCAGAGGGTGAAGGGTTGGGGGATCAGCAGGCACCAGGGGAGCTGATGGAGCAAGGGGAGGAGACATGGCAGCAGAGAGAAAAGGTAGAGGTTTATAAGATATTTATTAATAACCTGGGTGATATTTATTAATAACTTATTAGTAATTACTGTTCTTATTCTTATTAGGAATTTATGCCATTAAAAAACATTTTTTGTGGGGAAGGGTGGCGAGTCCCTTTTTTGTCTGGCGAGTAGGGTTTTCCATAATTTGTCGACCCCTGGTTATAGGACATGTGTGTGCTGGTAATAGGGACAACTTCAGAGTTGGGGGTGGCTGGAGAAGGCCAAGCTAGTGAAACAGAAGTGAAAACCATCTTACCCAGATCACCAGGGGTGTGTCTAGACTACATGCTTCCGTCGACGGAGGCATGTAGATTAGACAGATCGGCAGAGGGAAATGAAGCCGCGATTAAAATAATCGCGGCTTCATTTAAATTTAAATGGCTGCCCCGCTCTGCCGATCAGCTGTTTGTCGGCAGATCGGGGCAGTCTGGACGCGACGCGCCGACAAAGAAGCCTTTCTTGATCGGCACAGGTATGCCTCGTGAAACCAGGTTTACCTGTGCCGATCAAGAAAGGCTTCTTTGTCGACGCGGCGCGTCCAGACTGCCCCGATCTGCCGACAAACAGCTGATCGGCAGAGCGGGGCAGCCATTTAAATTTAAATGAAGCCGCAATTATTTTAATCGCGGCTTCATTTCCCTCTGCCGATCTGTCTAATCTACATGCCTCCATCGACGGAGGCATGTAGTCTAGACACACCCCAGATGGCACTTGGAGACCACTGTTTTTATATAAAGGAAAAGCCAGGGGAATGAACAGGTCAAAAATTGATTCTTAGAACCATGCTTACTGCTCCCAAATGACTCAGGCACCTTAAAGCCAATGAGACCTGTTTCTATTCAGACTTTGATCATCTGTATATATAACGGGACACTGAAATGCATCTTCATCTGTTCCTCATTTCTCTATACAATGAAGGAGTAGAAGTGGACTGAATTTTTTTGTTTCAAATATTATTTTTTGGACTAAAATGGCTTTTTTTGTTAACATGGAGATTTCTGTGAAAAACATCCTATATTGATGCCTTTTTTAGGAGTTTCACTGATAAACCAGGAGCGGCGGGGAGGTGGAAGCTTTGGCAGAAAACTGAAAAAAAGGTTGTGGTGGGTTTTTTTTTCAATAAAGAGCTGGAAAAATTGTGGGGGAAAAGTTAGCTCAAAGCAAAAGGTTTTTTTTTCCACTGCATTTTTGTGCTCCCCCCCCCCCCCCATTTTCTAACAATTTCTACATGAGACCAAGTTCACAAAGGTCTGAGTTTTAATACTCCTCCTTAATTACATCTGACTACCTTAGGGTATGTCTACACTACCACCCTAGTTCAAACTAGGGTGGTTAATGTAGTCATTCGAAGTTGCAAATGAAGCCCGGGATTTAAATATCCCGGGCTTCATTTTCATCTTGCCGGGCGCCGCCATTTTTAAATCCCCGTTAGTGCGGACTCCGTGCCCGTGGCTACACGCAGCACGGAGTAGGGAGTTCGAATTAGACTTTCTAATTCGAACTCCCTACTCCGTGCCGCATGTAGCCATGGGCACAGAGTCCGCACTAACGGGGATTTAAAAATGGAGGCGCCCGACAAGATGCAAATGAAGCCCGGGATATTTAAATCCCGGGCTTCATTTGCAACTTCGAATGACTACATTAACCACCCTAGTTCGAACTAGGGTGGTAGTGTAGACATACTCTTATAGACTTGATCTTTGTCTGCTCCCTTCTGCCAATTAATCCTTTTACAAATCTTTACAATACTGAGATGAAAACATCACATATTAAGTCAGAAGATTATCCCCTCAGAGACAACAGGAGTTTCTTCTCTTTAAGGGCCTGACCCTAAGCCCATTGAAATTGATGTGAGTCTTGGGGATTGTCTCCACTATGCGGTGGATTGATGCTGCAATGATCGATCCACCAGTGGTCTATTTATTATGTCTGTTTAGATGCAATCAATTGATCTCCGAGCACACTCCCATAGACTCCACTACTCCACCAGGACAAGAAGAGTAGCTAGAGTTGGTTTACTGGCCTTACCACACAGATGATGCCTTGGTAAGTATGTTGACTTCAGCTACGCTATTAGTGTAGCAGTAGCCGGAGTCTCGTAGATTAGATAGAAGGCAGGGGTTAGTGTAGACAAGGCTAGGGGTATGTCTACACTATGGAGAATGTAGCTATGTTGTCAAAACCCTGCAGAGCTAATGTAGCCCATGATGATAGAAGGCAATTTACCATCAATGGAAAAAATATCACCTCCTGAAATGATCTTAGCTATATCAATAGAAACTACATCTCAAATGAGTGTGAAGTCAGAATAGCTACATCAGTGAGGCATGTGGATTTTTTTACAACCCTGCCAAACACAGCTATGTTGACCAAACATTTAAGTATACACTGGACCTTAGACCAGGATCCAAATGATTTTATAATTCCTGACAGCTCTTTTAGAATGGGACACTTTCTTTTTTTTAATCCTAATCTTTCCGGCATAAGCACCAACAAGATAAGTTACAACAGGTGTGTAAAAGCAAAGACCTTCAGATATTTAAAGCAATAAAATGCAAGGTTGTAAAGAGCAAGCCATTTCACATGAATATTTAAAGTAACAGGACACTCATTAAAATCCTAAGATGTGAGCTAATCTTCCATATCTTTGATGGAATTGTTTTTCTAAACTCTTGAGAACATTCATGATTTTGATGAACAATCTGCATGGGCCTGCCACGTATTTAATCATTTCCTTGATTTATAAGACATTTATTGCATTCATGTTTGTTCCTGCATTTGCAGAACATTGACTTCATTGTTTTATACCAAATCAACTACAACAGTTTCATGTTGACATCTATGTAAAAACAATTTGAAGAAGAACAAATCAATTGCACACATTAATCCATAAAAGGCTCTGAAGCGAACAGGATAGAAAAGTTTCCAATTAAAAAAATTTTAAAACACATCCAGGATTTATTTAGTTATTTTTAACTTCTGAGATCTAATCATCTCTCTTGCTAGATCTGCTAATGGGGACAAAGACACAGAGAAAATTAGTGGTTTGTTTATATCAAGAAAATGTTGGTCAAAACAGGACACATTTTTTATCTGGGGACCTTTTCAAAACAAAGCCAAACATAAATTCAATTAGTCCTAATAAGTGTTTCTGGCACAGCAATTCCTGAGAACACATAATTTGGGTTCAACTGAACATAGGCAAAAGGTTATGTTTTTAAAGTACAATGCAAAAATCACTTAAGGACAAATCTTTGTTTGGGATTCAGTTCCTTAGTACATATGAGTCAATAATTAGCTACAGATTAATATCCAGAATCATGCTTACTTGTCTGCTTACTTTAGGGCTCTCTCCCGTTCCCATTAAAGTTGATGGCAGTTTTCTTATTGACTTTCTGGGAATAGAATCAGACTTAAGAATATAAACTATTTGAAGAAAGGACCATCATAAATCACATGCCCAGTTGAGATTTGAGTTATTGTTACACACACTTTTCAAAGGGAAGCTCTTTGTCTCCTTTAGCCTAGCCTCCTAGGACCTAATGTGAATGAAGGAGCAGTTTGTCAAATGATATTTAGGTGCCACACTCCCATTAAAACCAATGGGATTTCAGCGCCTGAGTACCATTAAAGATAGGGGCCACAAAGGAATGGCAAAATTCACCCTGACTTCAGCAGGAGTAGGATTTCAAGACATAATTGTAAAAACAAATCAGAGCCATAAGCAAAGTTATTTGTCTCGCTCTATTACTGTGATATACAGGGCAGTTAAGATACATTAACGCTCTTCCACAAATGCCCCCCTCTGATTGGTGAGTGCTGTCACCAGCCTGCGTAAGCGATACACACAGAAATAATCAACGGAAGCGACAGCAATATTAAGGGTATGAGTCATTGTGGCCCTTCGCTGCTAACTCCCCTCTGAGTGGGCAGGGAGCATCTCCATTTGTCTCGCTCTCAACAACAGTTGTAAAATCATCCCCCAAACAAGTAAAATTCATTCTGGCACCTCACTGGCAATTTCCATAGCAACATCATTATTGATCAGTTGTACGAAAGTGGCACCTAGATGCCGCACCCGGCTTGTGGCAAACATTGTGGACGGCAACTCACAATGGGATCGTAATTCCTCTCTTTTCAGAGCTGAGCTGAACACTTGGGGTATGTCTAAACTACATGGCTCCATCGACGGAGCCATGTAGATTTGTTTTTTTGGCAAAGGCAAATGAAGCCGTGATTTAAATGATCGCGGCTTCATTTACATTTACATGGCTGCCGCGCTGAGCCGACAAACAGCTGATCAGCTGTTTGTCGGCTCAGCGCGCTAGTCTGAACGCTCCCCTGCCGACATCAAAGCCCTTTGTCGGCAGCCTCGGTAAACCTCATCCCACGAGGAATAACGGGGCTGCCGACAAAGGGCTTTGATGTCGGCAGGGGAGCGTCCAGATCAGCTGTTTGTAGGCTGAGCGCGGCAGCCATGTAAATTTAAATGAAGCCGTGATCTTCTAAATCGCGGCTTCATTTGCCTTTGCCTATCTGTCTAATCTACATGGCTCCATTGATGGAGCCATGTAGTCTAGACACAGCCTTAGGGCCAAAGAGTGGGGCTCCAAAGAGGCCTGCTGTGCCACATGTGGGGCCATAAAGGGCTGCATTGACTTTTAGGGAAATTTCCCCTGTGCAGGAGCTGCATAGGTCCTACACTGCATCCTCTCTTTGTCCCTGCCAGGGAGGGGCAGGAGAACATGGACCATAAGCAGGATGGAAAGTGGCCACAATACTTATCACTTTGACAGTTTAGGGGCTGTTCCAATTTACCCCTGAGCAACCCATGGAGCACAGAGGTAACATCAAGTCACTTTTTGTTCCCACTCCTCTGTATGGTGTGTGCTTCTCAGGACAGGCAGCACAGAATCTAGCCTTTGCCTTTTATGGTTTCCTATGCCCTTAACTCCCCCCACACCACCCATTATCAGTGTGAGGACATGTTTTTATGAATTCCATATAGCCACTCATCTTACAAGACACTTCTCCTATGAGACCTACGCTCTACTGCCAGCTGACCACGTCTAAGCAAGCAGGAAGCTACATTGTGGGCCCAGCCAATCCATATGTAATCATGATTGTATTGCTGCCACTTCGTCCCCCCTGTCCATTTGCATCATCCAGCTCTTGCATCTTTCTCTTAACCCAGATTGCAAATTCTTCAGAGCAGGGCTGTCTTTTTATTGTGTCTGTACAGCTCCCTGCACCTTGATCCCTCACTGGGGTCATCATGCCGCTTGGAGTCACCCGCAAACTCAGTCTGATTGTCATAAATCAGGGCTGGTAGTAAGTTCTCACATTAGATTTCACCACACCCATAACAAATGGATTCTCCATGATCACTATATTAGTTTTACCATAAGACAAACTGGACTTCTGATGACAGGCCATTAAAGCCAAAATTCATCACATAGTAGGGTCTTCCACTCCCAAAAGACCAACCACTAACCCCAGGTCACAGTACACTTCAGAGCTCAGCAAAGTTGTCACCAATTCATTAGTAACTAGCAAAGGATTTCTTAACTAAGAAAAAGAAATGAGAGTTATTGCAGGTTTAAAGCATGTAAAATACATGACAGTTGGCCCAGAGTATGTAGTCCAAATGTTGGGAAAGATGCAGCAATCTGTCCATTTCTTAGGCCTTGTCTACACTAGCCCCCACCATCAATCTAATCTACATCACTTTACCTATGTAAATAGCGTAGCTGAAGTCGACACACTTACCGTGGCGTCTTGTATGAAGGAAGGTGTGTTTGTCTGGGGGTGGGGGCAATGCTCTTCCGTCAACGCCAGCTACTCTTCTTATCCTGGTGGAGTGCTGGTCTCGGTGGGAGAACACTCAGAGATTGATTTATCATGACTAAGCTGATGTGATAAATGAACAGCTGGTGGATCAAGCACTGCAGCATCGATCCCCAGAATGGTGGAGACAAACCCTTAGAGCAAGGCTGGGCAAAGTCCCAGACTCCATGCCCCCTCCTGCACCCCAGTCCCTTACCCCAAGCTCCCTCCTTCACCCAACTTCCATGCCAGACCCCAAATCTTCTCCATTAATATCATAGAAGAATGTAGCCCTCGACCACTTACCAAATTCTTGGAGTGGGCCCCCCATAAAAAATTATCACCCACCCCTTCCTTAGAGTCTTTTCATAAGTTCCTCAGTGTTTTCCCAAAGTGTATGTGGGGAATTCTGTCAGCATCCCAAAAGATCAGAGATGTCAAGATCGTTCCCAAGCTCCAATATTTATAGCTGAAAACAACTGGCCAAGTGATTTTAGCTCAGCATGTCTTCTTTGATTTCCTTTTGTTGAACACACAATGCTACATGCTCCAAAGTCAATGTTCCTCCTTGCTGAGCAACTTCGGACAAATGGGTATAGATAAACGAGAACAAGATGATAGCCAAGAACATTAGCTTGCATGCCGTTCTACATCTCAAATTAATTCACAGCTAAATACTCACACACATCATGGTGTCAGGGTTAATTAAGAACACAGACAGCAATAACAATCAAACTTAGTGTAAATATAATTACTAGGACATATGCCATATAAATGCAGTGTGACATCTTCCTTTATTCTATTCTAATGAGTGGACACAATAATATTAGCAACTAACAGGTTCACAGACAAGTGAAATGCTTCTATTGCTTTTAATCTGAGCTGGTTTGCCGGCATAAGAGGAGCTTCTAAATTCTGTCATAATAGAAATAATGCATGATAATCACTTGGGGTATGCCTACATTACCCCGCTAGTTCGAACTAGCGGGGTAGTGTAGACATACCCTGGGATTGTAAGCTTTTTATTTGGAACAGGGACTCTTTTTGGTTTGTGTTTGTACAGCTCCTAGCACAATGGGATCCTGGTTCCTCACTAGAGCTCCTGGGTGTAATAATAATAATAATAAAATAATAATAATAATAATATAAATCACTGCCTATTAAAGAGAACCTGGACACAATTTTTTGGACACTTGCTTACCCTGGAGTTTATTTCCTGGTGAAGTTTCATTCCCTTTCAAACATTTACTCCTTGGTGTTTCTAGGAGGGAAAGTTATCTCTGTGGTGTAGGCAAATGATTACTTCTTCAAGTC
Organism: Pelodiscus sinensis; assembly: GCF_049634645.1. Lineage (NCBI taxonomy): Eukaryota > Metazoa > Chordata > Testudines > Trionychidae > Pelodiscus > Pelodiscus sinensis. The sequence continues at coordinate 250,292,448 of NC_134712.1, read as the reverse complement.
TGAACGAAGTCAAGCTTCCCAAATATGTCATCATTGGATGGCCTCTGATATTTGTCTACATCACAAAAACTGGCAATATAGTTAGCTCCATTTGTGTCTGCTGTTGACAGAATCAATTTGGAAGCAGAGGATGGAATGGGCAAGGACTGTGAGCCGAGGAGGCAGTGTTATCTAGTGGGTAGTGCATGCACCTAGAACTCAGAGGATGTGGATTCTAGTCCTGCCTCTACAACTGGCTTACTAAGCACAGATACTCAAAGGGATAGCTATCTAGCTTCCATTGAAATCACTTTGAAGAGCTGAGCTTGTGTTTCTCTGTGCCTCAGTTTCCTTCTCTGTATTATCTAGTTTTGATTCCCATCTACATGGGATTGGCTTGTCAAGTCTGTCTTTTGTCTTGAAGCAGTTCCTTGGAAACTCCACAGCTAATTAAATCCTTTTGTAGGACATCTATCCATCTCGTTGTGGGTCTTCCAACACTTCTCTTGCCACTCACTTCTCATATATTCCCATGTATTTCTCTACCATCTTCCAATCTTCTCTTAACATGCACAGGCATCTTATCTTGGATTCCCTCCACTTCTCTATAATTAGTACCACCTTCATGCCTCCCCAATGAGTTCCTGCTAAACACTACTCATCGTTGGTGCTCCAAGGATGCATCTTAACATTTGCATTTTCACTGTGTTCAAGATCTGCTCCTATCTCTCAGTGCCCAGCATTCAGAGCCATACACAAATGTGGGCCTAATTACCATCTTGAAGATCTTACTTTTCTGTTTGATAGATATGCTCGAAGAGCACTCCATTTGCTTCTCTCCCTTTAGCCAATGCCCTTTCTGTTCTGCTCATAAATTGGAATCATAGAATCACAGAAGATTAGGACTGGAGGAGACCTCAGGAGATCATCTAGTCCAACCTCTTGCTCAGAACAGGACCAGCACCAATTAAATCACCCCGCCAGGACTTTGTCAGGCCTGGCCTTAAAAAATCTCTAAGGATGGAGATTCCACTATCTCCCTAGGCAACCAACTGTGTAGTGCTTCTCCACCTCCGCTAGTGAAATAGTTTGTTCCTCATCTCCAACCTAGACCTCCCCCGCTGCAATTTGAGACCATTGCTCCTTGTTTTGTCACTGCCACCACTGAGAACAGCCTGGCACCATCCTCCTTGGAACCTTCCTTCAGGTAGTTGAAAGCTGCTACCAAATCCCCCCCTCACTTCTTCTCTTCCTCAGATTAAATAAGACCAGTTCCTTCAGTCTCTCCTCTTAAATCATATGTTTCAGTCCCCAATGATTTTTGTTGCCCTCCAGTAGACTCTCTCCAATTTGTCCACATCCTTTCTATAGTGGCAGGGGTGGGTGTCCAAAACCGGACGCAATACTCTAAATGTGGCCTGACCAATCCTGAATAAAGGGGAATAATTGCTTCTCTAGATTTGTTGGCAATACTCCTACTAATGTACCCCAACATGCTGTTAGGCTTCTTGGCTACAAGGGCACATTGTGGACTGAAATCCAGCTTCTCATCCACTGTAATCCCCAGGTGCTTTTCTGCAGAACTGCCCCTTAACCAGTTGGTCCCCAGCCTGTAACAGTGTTTAGGATTCTTCCATCCCAAGGGCAGCACTCTGCACTCGTTGAACCTCATCAGATTTCTTTTGCCTCAATCCTCCAATTTGTCTAGGGCACACTTGGCTCTATCCCTACCCTCCTGCATATCTACCTCTCCCTCCAGCTTAGTGCCATCCTTAAATTTGCTGAGGGTGCAATCCATCCCCTCAGCCACATCATTAATGAAGATATTCAACAAAACTGGCCCCACACTCCACTTCTGAGGTTCTCCACTTGTTATTGGCCGCCAACTAGACACCAAGCTGTTGATCGCTACCCATGGAGCCTGATGATCTAGCCAGCTTTCTGTCCACCTTACAGTTCATTTATCCATTCCATACTTCTTTAACTTGCCGACAGGTATACTGTGGGAGATCATATCAGCAGGTTTGATCACAAGCTGTATCACATCCATTGCTTTCCCGTATCCACAGAGCCAGTTCTCATCACAGAAGGCAATTAAGTTGTTCAGTTCATTATCAATCTTATCTTTATCTTGCGTGATAAATTCTAGTTACTTTGAACTTTTGTACTTTTCATTATGGCTGCCTTTCTCCCTCCCAGACTCACCATTCCATTGTCTTCCTGCAAGGTGTCATTGAATCTATAGATCATATTTTGATTCTGCTGATATTCATGCCACTACATCTTCCATCACTATCAATCTTCCACTTCTGCTTTGATCTTCCCCTTGAGCACTGTATCATCTGCATGGTGCATGCACCAGAGTGCTACTCTCGGGATGTTTTCTTTCCGGGCATCGAGCACCAATGTGAACAAAAAGGGACTTAGGGCCAATCCCCGATACACTCAGGTGCTACGTCTACACTGCTTCTTTTTTGTGGAAGAGGCAATGCAAATGAAGCACTCATTAGCAACTTCTCATGCTTCATTTGCATATTCTCTTCCAATGCTTTTTGTGGAAGAGTTTTTTGCACAAAAACAAGCAGTGTCGATGGGTCCATTTTGTGCAAAAAATCTCTTTTGCACAAGATCCCTTATTCCTCAAAAAATGAGGTTTACAGGTGCTTGTGCAAAAGGGGGCTTTTGCACAAAACGGACCCATCTACATAGCTTTTTTTGTGCAAAAACCTCTTCTGCAAAAAGCATTGGAAGAGAATATGCAAATGAAGCGTGAGAAGTTGCTAATGAGCACTTCATTTGCATTGTTTCTTCTGCAGAAAAGAGGCAGTGTAGACGAGCTCCAACTCCTTCGAGACACAGCTCAGTTTGTCCACACGGCCTTCTAACTGTGGCAACAACATGCTCACTTTATGTCCGGCCCCAATCTGAAATAGTGTCCAGGTCTCGGTTTTATTTTCATTTACCACCTGATGGCTTATCTTGGATGATGCCCATTAATCCTCTCAAAATTGGTGAATCCCACACACAGTGTTTCTCCCTTCTCTCTGGGGGTTTTGCAAACACAATCTTAAGACAAAGATAAAATCCATTGCTGACCTGCCTGGCACAAATTCAAACTGATTGTTGCTGTTTCCCTCTCTCTATCATGGGCGTAAAGATCCGGATCGATTTTGGACACTGCTTTGAGAGCTCTGTGATGGAAAGCACTGGATCAAAGCTAGCTATTGTTTCCCTTGTACCTTCGGCCCCTCAGCACAGTGGTGAGCGTAATTAGCAGGGCGATGTGGAGGACTTTGCACTCAGTTTATGGCATGCTTCTCGTAGTCTACAGATAGATCCCAGGATTCTTCTTGGACTTTGCCGGGGAACAGCAATTCATGTCACTATTGTTCCAAAAGGTTAATGTCACCTGCGCATTTTTTTCCCTCACCAGTTGTGGGTGTTTATGTATTTACAAAGACACAGGCCACCCTCTGCTGGTAGAACCATATAGAACAACTCACCTATTTAGCAGTAGTACAGTTCCATCTAGTGGCAACCATGCAAATGGGGAGGTCAAAGCAAAAAAATGACTGAAAACAAGAGAGACGGTGACAGAGTCAACTGTCCCATGGAGAAAAGCAGCAATGGCAACATAAACCAACAAAATCTAGGCAGCTCTAGGGGTGTGTGTAGACTACCTAGTTTTGTCGACAAAAGTGGACTTTTGTCGACAAAACTATACCAGCGTCTACACTACCGCTGAGTTCTGTTGACATCACGTCGACAGAACTCAGCAGTTTTGTCGACGCTGGTAAATCTCATTTTACGAGGCATAACACCTTCTGTCGACAGAACTCTGTCGACAGAAGGTGTTATTGCCTGTAACGTTGCGTCCAGACTACGGAGTTCTGTCGACAAAGCAGCTTGCTTTGTCGACAGAACTCAATGTGTCTGGACGCTCTTTGTCGACGGAAGTTTTGTCGACAGTATCTGTCGACAAAACTTCCGTCGACAAAACGCGATAGTCTAGACGTACCCTAGGTGACCCAGTTGTCTCTAACTAACCACCATCACTCACAGAGGCTGTAGGGAATGGGAAAGAACTGCAGCCTTGTAGGGGGGCGGCTGCCCCATGGTGGCAAGGGAGGGATTAAACCCGGCCAGAGGGAGCCTCCAATCAGAGAGATTTCTAGGGAGCCAATCAAAGGGTGGCTTGTTGGGGCAGCCCTGTTTATAAGGAGCTGCTCAGTAGAGCAGAGGGGTATTAGTCCTACCCAGTAAAGGAGAAGAAGAGAGAAACACCTTAGGTAGGGCAGTGTTGGGCAGGCTCAGGGAAGCTGGAGAGAAGCTCTCACTTGATCCCTGCCAGGCTGTAGGTGTTGATACCAGGGCCGAGAAGGGGCAAGGATCAGGGGGAATAGCCCAGCTATCGAAAGGCAGTAGAGGGGAGAGGAGGGCAGGACTAGGTTGCTGCCATAGGGTTCCGGGGTCAGGACCCAGAGGAGTGTGTGGGGGCCGGGGTCTCCACTCTTTCCCCTTGCACCACACCTTGCCATCAGAGCCTGTGGCCTTCACAGACAGCAGCTTGCCCCCGAGGCAACGGGCTAGACTTTCAGGGTATGTCTACACTACCACCCTAGTTTGAACTAGGGTGGTAATGTAGGCATACCGCACTTGCAAATGAAGCCCAGGATTTGAATTTCCCGGGCTTCATTTGCATAAGCCGGCCGGCGCCATTTTTAAATGCCGGCTTGTTCGAACCCCGTGCCGTGCGGCTACACGCGGCACGGGCTAGATAGTTCAAACTAGCAAGCCATTCCGAACTATCTGTACGCCTCGTAGAACGTGGAACAAGCCGGCATTTAAAAATGGCGCCGGCCGGCTTATGCAAATGAAGCCCGGGAAATTCAAATCCCGGGCTTCATTTGCAAGTGCGGTATGCCTACATTACCCCGCTAGTTCGAACTAGCGGGGTAGTGTAGACATACCCTAAGGGTGCAGCTGACCATGGTGTCTGGTGTGAATCTGAGGACTGCAGATACCCCTGGAAAGGGGCAAAAATGGAGTGGGGGGCATGGCTGAAGAGGATGACACAGTCTGGGGAGTGATGTGGATCTAGGTACAGACAGTGGAGAGAGTGCAGCAGAGTGATGATGTGCAAGACACCAGCCAGAAGGATGGAGTTAATTCCCAGTGTGACCAGTAGGAGGCACCACAGCGGTGAGTTGACCCCGTTACAGGCCTATATACAGCAGACCTGTCTCGTGGGGGAAGTGTAAAGGAACATTGCTGCTGCGTAAAGAATGGAGTAATGGAAGCTGGGAGAGTGGGTATAGAGAAGTGAACCGGGAAAGCTAGAGTGGAGTTTCAGAGTGGGGCAGGCCAGAGTGGAAAAAATGACTGATCCTTGAAAAAGAAGGCAGAAAAAAAAGAGTCACAGATGCTCAATTTTTATTTATGTGCTTGCTTCTTTTTCTTTGTAACTCCATGGAGCCCTAGTCGGGACTGGGGTTGGTTAAGAAGACCAGGCCTACTTTGGAGGCAATACAAATTAAGCTCCTTTCTGTTAATTTCTAGACACTTAACTTACAGGTCTACAAAACTCACCTGGAGTTAGGTACAGGCAGAAGGACCAGAAAGGGGTGTAATTTAAAGCAGGATGCGGTTACTTCAGCCAACCATGCTACCGTCCTTTCCTCCAGACTCTGTGCACAGGAATGGCTCCAACTTAGGGTGCATCTACAGCACCCTTAGCTCAAAATAAGGTATGCAATTTGCATATCTTATTTTGATTGTATTTTGAAATAGCTTATTACATAATTTGGTGCTATCTACAGGTGCCAAATTTCAAAATAACGTGCTATTCCAAATCCCCCTTATACCGGTAACCCTCCTTCCACAAGGGTAACCGGTATGTCAGAATAAGCTGCCCGTTATTTCGAAATTTATTTCAAAATAATGGACTGCTTCAATAGACATGGAATAGCTATTTTGGGATACTTTCAGTATCCCGAAATAGCTTTTCAGTGTAGACGTACCATTAGACTCAGTGGGTTTAGAGGTGATAATGTAAGGAGTGTGAATTTAGGTCCAGGTTTAATACCCATAGTAAGGGTATGGTGATATAGAGCAGAGGGGTTTAGCTCTCCAGTTTCATCTTCAAATTTGACCCATAGCTTCCCCCTTTCTGAGCTGTACATTCATTACCATCATCTTAAACAAGAGTAAGGGGTGAAAAAGGGATGCTTGGTAAGTAAGAGCTATAGCTACATAAAATGCAAGCAGCAGCTTAATGTGTTGGCCAAGAATTTCTCATTGAACTGCATAGGATACTGTGCGGGTATAAAAGGACAGGGACAGTAAAGCAATTCTATGCTCTCTAGCCCCCAAAAGTGGCAATGGGTATGTGGCCTGCCCTGCAAAGATCAGGAAAGGGGGACATGGTTGGGTGGAGGAGCAGGCTTACTGTGTGGTTTCCAGAAAACCAAGTGAGATGTTAAGGGACAGCTGGTTTCTCCATGAAGACCTTCACAGTACTCTCTCTCCCCACACTTGTTTGTAAGCAAAATAAGAACTAACAGGTTTCATCCAGCTGAATATTAAATAAAAGAATATCAAAGAATGGTTCTCAGCTGACAAGGAGCTAGAAAATAAACAGTGGAAAAGGCAATAAATAATAAAACACAGCTATTGTTTTACCCTTTACAGCAGCCTGAAGTTAGTCATCAAATCCAATCAGCAACTTCATAGAAACAGAATAGATGAAAAGACCTGCAGCTATTATTGGACACAGTCCAAGTTTTTGGTAAGTTTTTGCTTTTTGGGTATGACCGACTGAAAAGTCAGTCTCCTCCAAGGTGAATGCAGCTTCTTGGCTGCAGACATTACCACCTTTAGCAGTGAGAGCAGCAGAGAAGATATTGAATTAAGCACAGTACAAATTTGCGTCCTCATTTCACACCCAGCCTGATCATATTGGGAACAGGAAAGACTTTATTTCAATAAATGTTTCCTCTAGTTTCAGAGAAGCAGCCATGTGAGTCTGTTTCAGCAACTTTAAGGTGCTATCAGACCCCTTGTTGTTTCTTCTAAGTTTCCTCATGAAATAAACAGCCAATTACAACACACTTGAATGGGCAACTTATATTTTCATGCAAGGTTGCCTACACATCTTCCTAGGGCCTTAAAAACCTGCTGTAGATAAAAAAAAGTCCCTCATTATGTTTGGTGTTCTTCCCTTACTCTTTCTGCATTTGGAAGAGAATCTGGTGGTGCCGCATACTATTCTGAAACCATGACTCCATTCATGCATTTATCACTGAGCAATCCAAGCACCTCTCACAATGCAATTGGACACAGTATCATATATTGAGATTGACTGAGGATTTTTGCCACTACTTTACTTGGTCACTTGCACACTCTCATCCATCACCCTTTGTCATATAAAGCAAAGAGGATTGAAATGAAAGGAGATTGCCTATCTCCTAGAACTAGAAGGGACCTTGAAAGGTCATTGAGTCCAGTCCCCTACCTTCACAGCAAGGCCAAGTACCATCCCAGACAGATTTTTACCCCCAAATGACCCCCTCAAGGGTTGAACTCATAACCCTGGATTTAGCAGGCTCATGCTCAAACCACTGAGCTATCCCTCCCTACTGCTACACCTTTTTCTTCAATAATTTTGCTTTGCAATATAACTGCTCCTGTTTGCATCCTTGACAGCACATGGCATGGTCTTAATATCTTAACTGGATGCAAACAACTGTTGAAGGCGATGGGTAACTGCCACCATTATTATTAAATAAATTATCATATGCTTATTGTTAAAAAATAGGTGATTATGGTGGGTTGAAGAAAGCACGTCATCGACGAGCTACAACCTATCCTGGAAAATGATCCCTCACTCACAGGCCTTGCAGGACAGGATAGTCCTCGTCTACAGACAACCCCCTAACCTGAAGCAAATTCTTTTCAGCAGCCACACATCAGACACACTCACCTAGGAACCTACCCCTGCAACAAACCCCATTGCCAACTCTGCCCACACATCTATACAAGTGATACCATCACAGGACCTAACCACATAAGCCATCGGGGCTCATACAACTGCACATCATATAATATGATCTATGCCATCAAGTGCCAGCAATGCCCCTCTGCCATGTATAGTGGCCAAATTTGACAGTCTCAACAACAAAGAATTAATCGACACAACAGATATTAGAAATAGAAACCTGTAGGGGAACATTTTAACCTATCTGGGCACCCATTAATGGATTTAAAAGTAGCCATTCTTCTGCAAAGGAATTTCACAAGCCAACTATAGAGAGAGAGTGCAGAATTGACCTTCCTATGCAAATTTGACACTGTCTCCCTTGGCCTGAACAAAGACTTGAATTGGTTAACATTATAAAACAAGCTTTCCTTACATTCAACACCCCATTGATATCAAAAGCTAAGTATGGGAAACTTCCAGCCCACTTAATTAGCCTCATTAGCACCGGGACTACTATTGGATTTATTCTCCCTCTCCCTTCTTATTCTGAAGATCCCCCTTTTTCTCTCCACTCAAGATCATCTCATCTGAAGAAGTAGGTTTTGCCCACAAAAGCTCTAGGTTGCTACTCATTGTTTTCGTAGTAGAAAATTAGTAACACAGTGGTGATTCAGTCCCATGGAGTGTGAAGTCCAAATACTGTTTCCTCTTCCCTTCTTCTCACTTCATAGTGAGATGAAAGTCCATTCCATTTTTTTTTCTGAAAGTCAGATATTCTATCCTGTGGGCCAATTCTCTTCTCAGAGATCAGAGAGATGTGTAAGACCCTTACTGAAACTACACCTCTCACACAGCTGGAAAACGATCCCTCACTCTCACAGACCTTCGGGGACAGGCCAATTGAAACTATTCCTGATTCCAAATGTGAGAGGAATCCGTTTTCTGTATTTTTCTTCTTCATAAAAAGAGAGGGAGGTGAACAATTACTGATTTTACATTTTTTTCTGAGTGCTGTTAAAATAGTTTTAGTACTATATGAGTTCTTGAGTGATAAAGTAAATAAATAAATCTCTCAAAGAGTAAACAGCCAATGTTATATTCTTGATGAACCCCCTAGATCCACCTAATCATGGTTGGTACAAATGATTCTAGTGATACTCAATTTCTACGTTCATTATGAATCACTCTAAATGTATTTTTGTTAGACCATCAGGAGGAGAAAAAAGGGAAGAATGCAGAGTCCTCTACTTCAATAGATGATAAGCAAATTTTCCTGCTGTTTGAATGGTACATTAGACCATTTAGAAATCTATAAGAGAATAGTTGCAGGATGCACATACAATGAAAGTAATTTCCTGTTATTCTGTAATATCAACTATCCGTTTAAAATTGAGTTTGGATTTTGCCTCATTCTTATTTCATATTATGATAAAAGGAAATAGGAATGTTTTATACAAGTACTTTGTTTTGAAAAAGATGCCAGTTAACTACTTTATACAATTAGAGTCCATGAGTCTGTAGACTGGAACATGGCTTGAATTGTCCTCTTAACAAATGGAAGCAAAGATAGTATGGAACAAAAGCTATTCTAATCTCTGTTTAATTAAAAGCACTGCAAATCACCAAAGGAATGTCTACACAGCATCTGGGAGCAAAACCTCTCACTAATATTCTGATTCTCTCATATGGGTCCAATATTCTCTCTAAGCTTTTCCATCCATGTGTGGAATAAAATTTTATGTGCACCGAGGCATGTGCGAATGTGCACCAGCAAGAGAAATACAAAACCTAGCTGTGAGCGCTCATGTAATCAGCTGGGAGACATTTGAATCTCTCCAGGGTGGCTGCACAAAGGCAGAGCTAGCAGGAAACGCTGTCTGGATAATACAGATTTGTGCTAGCAGGCCTTGCACTTGTGTGCAAAAAATAAGACCCAGTGGGAACTGCTGTAGTAGGCGACTGGCTTGGCTGAACAGGGAGATCTTTGGCAAGCTTACACACAGAAAGGAAGCTCACAGGAAGTGGAAACTTGGCCAGGTGACCAGGGAGGAGTATAAATATATTGCTCGAGTATGCAGGGGTGGAATCAGGAAGGCCAAAGCGCCATTGGAATTGCAGCTGGCAAGGGATGTGAATGGTAACAAGAAAGGTTTCTTCAGGCATGTTAACAATAAGAGGGTGATCGGGGAGGGCGTAGGGCCCTTAGTGGATGAGGGAGGTAACCTAGTGACAGATGATGTGGAAAAAGCTGAAGTACTCAATGCTTATTTTGTGTCTTCTCTGACAAGGTCAGCTCCCAGACTAATGCACTAGGCAACTCAGTATGGGATGGAGATGGGCAGCCCCCAGTGGGGAAAGATCAGGTTAAGAACTATTTAGAAAAGATGGGCATACACGGACCCATGGGGTTGGAACTAATGCATCCGAGGTGCTAAGAGAGTTGTAGAGCCATTGGCCATTATCTTTGAAAACTCATGATGCTTGGAGGAGGCCCCAGATGATTGGAAAAAGGCAAATGCAGTGCCCATCTTTAAAAAAAAACAGGAAGAAGGACAATCCAGAGAGCTACAGACCAGTTGGCCTCACCTCGGTCCCCAGAAAAATCATGGAGGGGCTCCTCAAGGAATCCATTTTGAAGCACTTGGAGGAGAGGAAAGTGATCAAGAATAGTCAACATGGATTCACCATGGGCAAGTCATGCCTGACCAACCTGATTGCCTTCTATGACAAGGTAATAAGCTCTATGGATATGGGAAAGGCAGTGGACAGGACCTTGACTTTAGCAAAGTTTTTTAAATGGACTCCCACAATATTCTTGCCAGCAAGTTAAGGAATTATAGATTGGATAAATGGACTGTAAGGTGGATAGAAATCTGGCTAGATTGTCGGGCTTAACAGGAAGTGATCAACGGCTCGATGTCTGGCTGACAGCTGGTTTCAAGCGGAGCGCCCTAAGGATCGGTTCTGCGGCTGGTTTTGTTCAACATCTTTATTAATAACCTGGATGAGGAGATGGATTGCAACCTCATCAAAGTTGCAGATGACACTAAGCTATGGAGAGAGGTAGATACATTGAAGGGTAGGGACAGGATCCAGGGTGCCTTAGACAAATTGGAGGATTGGGCCAAAAGAAATTTGATGAGGTTCAAGAAGGACAAGTGCAGAGTCCTGCACTTGGGCCGGAAGAATCCCAAGCATGTTGCAGGCTGGGGACCAACTGGCTAAGTAGCAGTTCTGCAGAAAAGTACCTGGGGATTACAGTGGATGAGAAGATGGATATGAGCCAACAGAGTGCCCTTCTAACCAAGAAGGCTAATGGCATATCAGGAGGAGTATTACCAGCAGATCTAGAGAAGTGATTATTCCCTTTTATTCGGCACTGGTGACCTGCAGGGCCGGATTAAGGGGGGGAGGGGGCTAGCTGGGCAGATGCCCAGGGCACCAACCTATGGGGGGCGCCTGATTGAAGTGGTAATGGGCGCCACATTAGGCGCCCCCCATAGGTTGCCACCCAGGGATGGGGCCGCGCATGAGCCGTCTGCCCGAGGGCGGGCGCCCTGGACACGTCAATCCGGTGCCGTACACCCAAGGCGGAGCTGTGTATGTGCCACGCACCCGCTGCCCAGGGCGCAAGAATGGCTTGGGCCAGCCCTGCTGGTGAGGCCACATCTGGAGTATTGCATCCAGTTCTGGGCCCCATAACAGAAAGGATGTGGACACACTGGAGAGAATCCAGTAGAGAGCAATGAAAATGATTAGGGGGCTGGAGCACATGACCTACGAGGAGACGCTGAGGGATTTGGACTTCTTTAGTCTGCAGAAGGGAAGAGTAATAGGGGATTTCATCACAGCCTTCAACTACCTGAGGGAGGGGGGAGGGCAAAGAGGATGGAGAGAGGCTGTTCTCAGTAGTGATGAATGACAGAACAAGGAGCAATGGTCTTAAGTTGCAGTGGGGGAGGTCTAAGTTGGATATTAGGAAAAACTATTTCACTAGGAGGGTGGTGCAGCACTGGGATGGGTTCCCTAGGGAGGTGGTGGAATCTCCATCCCTAGAGGTTTTTAAGTCCCAGCTTGACAGAGCCCTGGCTGGGATGATTTAGTTGAGATTGGTCCTGCTTTTAGCAGGGGTCTGGACTCGACCTCCTGAGGTCCCTTCCAACCCTAGGATTCTATGATTCTATGCTCCGACCAGCGTAATCCTGTGCACAACAGGTCCAAGCCGCCCGCACAAGCGTATAAGGTACTTTGTGCAAGTCACAATGCAGCCCATAATAAAAACTGGTGTATCAGATTGTCATCAGACTACCCATTACCTCTTGCTGTTCCAAAGCAGTCGGTACTTCAACTTCCATAGCTCTGCTTTGATTTCAGCTCTGATTTTTGGTTTTTGCCTCTTTCCTCCTGCTGGAAGATTGTTAATGACTTGGTGTATTTTTGCTGTACTCACCATTCGGATAGTAATGTCTGTGGAATTTTCTTTTAGCAAAAGTCTTAAGTATCTGCCACGGTTTTTTCCTGCTTGTCCTTGTTGGCATGACTGACAGACTTTATAATAACAGTGTTCTTACTGGCTTGCAGTTGCCACAAGTGATCTCTGATAAGATTCTCTTTGTGTGTTTAATAAACTGGTACAATTGAAACTACCAATGGGCAGATTTGAACCTGGGAACTCAATGTATGAGTCTCTATTGCTTGAGCTATAGAGCCAGTTGGATCTCAACTTAAGCTGTTGGCTGCATCTAGACTGGCAAGTTTTTCCGCAAAAGCACCTGCTTTTGCGGAAAAACTTGCCAGCTGTCTACACTGGTTGCTTGAATTTGCGCAAGAACACTGACGATCTGATGTAAGATTGTCAGTGTTCTTCCACAAATACTATGATGCTCCCATTTGGGAAAAAGCCCTCTTGCGCAAATGTCTCCTCTTTTCTAAACTGAAAAGTCCCAGTCGCTTTAACCTCTCTTCATATGGGACCTGTTCTTATGATGTGTGGACCTGCTGCCTCTGCCTGTCAGGTTGCCTCTCGCAGCCCCCCGAGGCTTCAGGCCTTTCAGCCTGGGGCTTACTTGGCCAGAGCCTCCCCAGCCTACCATGTCTCTGCAGGAAGCTTCTCGCTTCCCTGGCAGTCAGGTCCCTACTGCTCTCCAGCCAGAGCAGCAATCAGTTCTCTTCCTCCTCCCTCCAGGAGTCCCTCTTTATAGCCCCCGGCTGGGCCCTCATTAGCTGCCTCAGCTGGGGTTCTTCCCTTTCTCTCAGGCTCAGCCCCTTAAAGGGCCAGTGCAGGGCAAACACCCTGTCACAGGGTGCCACAGTGGCTCACATCCAAACCAGCGCACATGACCTCAATATTTTTGCACAAGCTAAAACACGCTCCACTCGTGGTTGAAAAATCTTAGCGGGAGCCCTGCCCAGTTGCTGCTGCAGCCCCAGAGCTCTGGCAGCCACAGCTGGAGTCCTAGCCAGGGACAGAACGGGCCAGGTTAAGAGGGACCTTCCCTCATTCGGCAAGTCCCCTTGTTCAAGTATTCAACACCAGTCAGGTCCCAAGGGTGCGGATGAGGGAGGTACAACCTGAACATCACAGTCTGGTCCACGGTTACTCTCCAGTTGCTCTGAAGTACGGACATCTCCAGCAAGCCAATCATTCCATTCAAGTAAGAGGGGAAGTAGCTTCTTTCCAGTCTGGGGTGTTGTGATTCATCCTTCAATGGGTTGCGTATAGCACCCCTTGTCACTGACGCTTGTATTTAATCTTGGCTCCTTGCAGGGCTGGATGACCCAATAAGCAGACTAAACACATGCTTAGGGAACCAGCAAAGCAGGGGCACCAAAAAAAAAAGAAAGAGATTTTACGTTATAGTATTGTTTTTATTTTGAATTATATATGGGGGGGCACCATGATCTTTTCAATGCATAGGGTCTTAATCTGGCCCTGGCTCCTTGCAAACCTTCTTTTTCCATGATTCTGTGTTGTCACCAACAGAGAAAGGAACAGATTCCCAGCCCAGCTCCTCGTCCCTGGCCAATATTGCTTTGTCACCGCAGGTGTGACATGCATGTGTCAGCCAGGAGTCTGAAGCCCTTTGAAGAAATGACTCCAAGGCAGGGCCGACTGTTAATAAGAGGTGGCATTAGACCTACTGCATGTCCAGCATCTCTCTAGACGCCAAGTGAGACAACGGGTGTGAAAGATCCTGCACACATTCACGTCAAGTCTATATGCATTGCCTGCACAGCCAATTATTTCAAAGGCTGCTGGCTATTTTCATCCTGCTTTTTTTTTTAATAGATCCTTGAATCCCTGATGTGTAAAATACATCTTGTTTTATTCATAGCCCAGCTAGAGTTCATCATGCAAACAATAATTGGGCTACTTCCGTAGTCCCCTCTGACTCTTTAGACCACTGAATAGTTCATTATGTAACCCACACAAAAGAAAGAAATTCTTCCTGTTGCAGCTTTAAATCTTATTAAATGTCTTTTTAATTATACTGGTTCTATCCCTGCCACTCTGCCACTATAATAAACCCTCCACTGCCCATCGATGGAACAAAACAAGCCACAAATTGGGAAGAAATACTTCAGTCCCTGATACAATTCTCCCTGCCATCTATTAATTAATGGACATCAGGATAACTGCTTTCACTGGTCTAGGATTAGAATTACGGTCACAATTGATAGTTACATCCACTTTAATACCAATCTGCAGTAATAACCTACTAATCACCTGATCATCTCAGCCTTGTATTAAAGCAGTGATGTTTCCAAGAAAACCTTGGAGGGCGTGATCTCAAACCAGACCTATCGCCAGAGCCATGATAATTTATCCTTTGTGTGTGTGCATGATGTCGCCCTAAGACTAAACTAATAATACTGTATAACGGAGCGTGAAAAGACTTGGTTTGCATTTAACCACCATAGTCCATTTACATTTCATTTAGTTTACAGATTACTCTCTGTATCAAAGAGCAAAGGACATTTTTAACGGTGAGGGTAATAAACCAAGGGGATATTTATTGTTGTGTGACCTGTATTATAACAGTGCTGAGAGAAACCAAAGGAGAGGGCCCCATATTAGGAGGTAAGTATCAGAGGGGTAGCCGTGTTAGTCTGAATCTGCAAAAGCGACGAGGAGTCCTGTGGCACCTTATAGACTAACTGAAGTGTAGGAGCATAAGCTTTCGTGGGCAAAGACCCACTTCGTCAGATGCATGAGCATATTAGGAGGTAGTGTACAAACAATTTAACAAGTAACAGTACCTGCCCTCCCCCCACCCCCCCACCAAAAAAGAAGTTTGTAGTCTAAATAGGGTGGTCAATTCTGAATCCAATGAGGTCTTTATATCAAGAATAGATGCTTTTTCTGAAATAGAATGTAAGAACAGTCATACTGGGTCAGACCACAGGTCCATATAGCCCAGTATCCCGTCTTCTGACAGTGGTCAATACTAGGTGCTCCAAGAGGAAATGAACAGAACAGGTAATCATTAAGTAATCCATCCCCAGCCTATAAGAGACAGAGGCTAGGGACACCATTCCTGCACATCCTGGTTAACAGCCATTGATGGGCCTATCCTCCATGAATGTATCTGTTTTTGAATCCTGTTAAAGTCCTGGCCTTTACAACATCCTCTGGCAAGGAGTTCCACAGGTTGACTGTGCATTACATGAAGAAATACTTCCTTTTGTTTGTATTAAACCTGTTTCCTTTTCATTTCATTTGGTGACCCCTAGTTCTTATGTTATCAGAACAAGTAAATAACTTTTCTTTATTCACTTTCTCCACACCAGTCATGATTTCATAGACCTCTATCATATACCCCTTTAGTCTCCTCTTTTCTAAACTGAGAAGTCCCAGTCTTTTTAGCCTCTCTTCATGTGGCACCTGTTCCAAATCCCTGATCATTTTTGTTGCCTTTTTCAGAACTTTTTGACATGGGTGTTCCCAGTATCAGTCACAAGTTATAGGCTCAGTGGTTAACTTCTATGACTTGTGTTACGCAGAATGTTAAACTAGATAAACTTAGTGATGCTTTTTTGACCGTAAAATCAGTAGCCCCACAAGGTAATATTTAATTTCAGAAAATGGAACTAGACAAAAATGAGGAAGGTAGTTAAATAAAAATTACAAGGTATAGTGTCAAAAGTGAATTCCCTGGAAGCTTAATTCAAACTTTGAAAGACCTCATCATGGAAGCTCAACTTAAATGTAAACCCCATTTTAAAAAACCAAATAAACCATAGTTAGAGAACCAAATGCCACCGTGGCTAAACAACAAAGTGAAAGAAGCAGTGTGAGGCAAAAAGGCATTTTTTAAAAAGTAGAAATTAAATCCTAGCGAGGAAAATAGAAAGGAGCATGAATTCTGGCAAGTGAATTATAAAAATATATTTAGGATGCCCAAAAGAGAATGTGAAGAACTGTTAGTGAAAACCTCCAAAAGTAATAGCAAAACTAAGTACATCAGAAGCAGGAAGATTGCTAAACAACCACTGGGATCACTGGCAGTAGAGATGATAAGGGAACAGTAAAGGACGACAAGGCCATTGCAGAGAAACTATATGAATTCCTTGCGTCGGACTTCATGGCTGAGGATGTGCTGCTCCTATACTGTGTTGTACCTGGAGCTTAAGGAAGAAACAATAATAATGACACTTGGTGAATGTACCCTAGGGGGGTGGTGAATGCAGTATAATTCATCAGGAAGGTTTATTAGCCTGAGTATGCAGAAGATGAATTAGGAGCCTGTCCACAGGTTTCTTTTGGCCAGAAAGTTTGAATCTTTTAATCAGGTTCAAGAAAATCACAGTAGCTATTCACAAACAAGAAAAGAAGTGAAATTCATTGAATAAATCAGATATTGTTCCCCGTGCTCTAGTCTTTAAAATGTCCATTGGAGATACAAAGTAACTCCAGTTAAACAACTTAATGATACTGGTGGGCAATCTGACAATTTTAAGCTCCCTAAACCAAATCCTGTTGTGCTGCACTCTTTTTCTGGTTTTGATTGTCTGTTTTATTATTAAAAAAGGAAAAATTAATGTAAATAAGTTTTCAATCTCTTGGTTATGTTAAAACTAGGAGCTCACAAGTAATGTAATTCCAAAATGTAAGGCTTCTCAGCTACAATAGCAAATTCTGCATATACAATCCTTCATATTCCTGTTGTCCTTGTTATGGGCAAACAATAGTGCTTTCTTTTTATGTAACAAAGACATTTGCATCTCATCAAGTTAATGTTGTGTGAGAAACTTTAATATTCAGAATTTAATATTGCATTAACACTTTTTTTGCAGTTAATTGTAATAAACTTAAGGCTGGATTGTACATACTTCCTAACAAGAAAAAAGGAAAAGTGATTTAGGAATATTTTCCTCCACTGTTGTTTTGTTATATAGAATTGTATCTAGTAATATAGAGTTATATAATTGAAGCATATGGAACTGTGCTTACACTGTGCCTTTTTAAATAAAACATATTGTGTAGGTATATTTAGCTCTCAGAATGGCACCATTTTATGCTCCATATGTTGTACTGAATGTTTCAGAAAATATTTTTAATAACAAAAATGTATAGAGAACTGAACAATAAAATACACGATCTGATCTCATGAAATGTACCAAAATAAGATAATGGGATTACCATGGGCTAGTCTGGGCAGTTTGTCCCAGTGTATCAATACCACACATTTTTGGTTCATTTTTGGAAGCTTAAATAGAAACAAATTAAGCTGTTGGTGGACATCCAAAACTTTGGCTTATCAGGGTCCAGTAATGGAGCAAATAACACAAGTATGTAGGGGCAAAATTAAAAGGGTGAAGGCTCAAAATCAGCTCATTTAGTTAGAGCCGTGGTCCCCAACACGGGCATTTGTGTGCGCCCGCCAAGTGCTCGGGGCTGGCCTGGCCCCGGGCACGTGGCGCATGCGCGGTGCTGGAGCCGGCCCCGGGCACATGGCGCACAGTGAGCGCCGGCCCCAGGAGCGCTGTGGATTGGCCGCCCGCGCTCTGGGCGCGCGGCGCTTGGGGGGGGAGCGCTGGCCCCGGGCGCGCGGCGCTTGGGGGGGGGAGAGCGCCGGCCCCGGGCATGTGGTGCTTGGAGGGGGCACTGGCCCCGGGCGCGTGGCTATGGGGGGGCCCCGGCCCCGGGTGCGTGGCTATGGGGGGCCCCGCCCCCGGGCATGCGGCTATGGGAGGGCTGCCCCCGGGTGCGCAAGTGTCCCCCCCCGGCGCCCGGCGGGCAAACGGCCACGCCCCCTGGCACCCGGCAACCTCTAATGGTTGGGGACCACTGAGTTAGAGCAAGAAAACATTCTACAAATACATTAGAAGCAAGAGGAAGACCAAGGACAGATTAAGCTCGTTGCTCAATGAAGAGGAAAAAGCAATATCAGAAAATGTGGAAATGGCAGAGATACTTAACAACTTATTTTTTTCGGTTTTTACCCAGAAGGTGGGTGGTGATTGGATGCCTACAAAAGTGAATATTGGAGAAAAGGAGGTAAGTTCAGAAGTTAAAATAGGAAAAGGGAAAATGCCTAATGACTTGAACTATTAGGCCCTACTTGTGCATGAGTAAGGAAAACAGGGCACCAGGGAAAGTACTGCACATTCCTGTCCACTACGAGCAGAGTTTTACAGCAACCGGAGCCTGATTTTTTTCCCAGCTCCAATCTGCAGAAGTTTCTGTTTGGTCTCAGCTCCCAGGGCTGCCAGGCAGCTGTACAAACATAGGAGAATACAGTCCCTCCCGTGAAGAATTTAATATCTCGGCGCTAATCCAAAGTTCACGGAAGTCAAACGAAAGGCTCCTATCGACTTCCCCAGAATTTGCATCCAGCCGTAACTTCTTCAAGACATAAAATGGTCACCAGGAGAATTCAGAAACAAATCTTGCCTTCCCCATTCTAGCATACTGAACAATTAGCACTTTCTAATGCTGGCCACTAGCTGAGACAGTTTATGGGTTTAGGCCTCAATCCTGCAAACATTTAGGCCTAGGCTGCACAACACATTTAGTCTGGCGTATGCTACCTTGGGTTGACCTATCCCTGGAAGTGTCTTCACTTAAATTTGGCTCCTGCGGATGGAAGCCGATTTAGTAACACTACCTCCCCGAGTGGTGTACGGTCCTGATCAAGGTCACGAAGTAGATGCAGTGTCAGTGGAGACACTGCATTGCTTACGTCCACGGTTAGTGGCTTTTTGGTGCTATCCCTTAATGCCCCACAGTGACAATGCAATTGAGACAATGCTGATGCAAGCAAAGCATAGAGATGCACAAGTGATTCAATAGCTGTGGTGGCTGTATGCAGACATAAATTCAGTCAATCTACTTTTACAGCGTAGACATGGTCTTAGATGCTTGCCTTTAAGCATGGGAGTCATATCATTCTAGTTCATGGGATTATTCACCTACTTATGTGTTGTAAGTGCAGGGTCAGAGCACTAGATGGTCACAGTTCCTGCAACAGTCTCTAGGTCTCTGGTTCCCCTGGTGCATGATGAACATGGGATTCAGGGGCATGGCTCAGAGGCCGAGGGGATACCCATGTGTCATCACCACAGCTGTGTCAACATACTGAGTGAGAGAGCAAACTCCATATTACACAAAGGCTAGCTTTTCCATAATGAGTCGTTCAGTAATTAGCAAAGGACCTATTTGTGGCTCATCTGCTTAGGCGGAGACTTTAGCTGGAAGTATTTTTTGAATAATACATGTCCTGCTCTTTTCATTCAGTGTGACTAAAAAGGACACTCTCAGAAGCTGTTAGTCAGCTATACAATTTTCTTTTGTATTTAATCTCTGCTGGGAACGAAATTCACTGATGCTCACATCATCCCTTCCCCCCACTCCAGAAAGAGTCTCTCTGTCTTCCTCCTTTTCGTGACCACAGCCAGGTTTTATTCTGGTTTTATTCTTGAAGCTCTGTTATACTGCAGAGCTGCCATGAAATTCTGCAGCTTGCTGAAAGTGCGAATGCCTTATTCTTATTTAGCAATACTGTGGTTGCAGTGAGAGGCCTCAAATGATATCTAAGCTCCACTGTGCAAACACATAACATAAGAACGGCCATACTGGGTCAGACCAATGGTCCATCTAGCCCAGTATCCTGTCTGCCAACAGTGGCCAATACCAGATGCCCCAGAGGGAGGGAACACAACAGGTAATCCTCACATGATCCCTCCCCGTCACCATTTCCAGACAAACAGAGGCTAAGGAAACATAGTGAGGGATAGTCCATGTCCTGAAAAGCTAAATCTACAAGACAAAGGTTAGGGAAAAGGGAGTCTTATTTATCCCCATTTTACAGATGGGGAACTGAGTGATGCAGAGATTAAAGGCAAAATTTCCCAATGACTGCAGGATTAAAGAATGTCATTGGACTTCTAAAGCACTAATGTCTGGTCTACACTAATGCTGGAAGTTGATCATGTTATGCTAGTTAAGATACGTAAGTAACTTAAGTCGACGTACCTTAATAAACAGCAGGGTCTACACTAGACTATGTCGATGGGACAAAATACAGGTCTATGTAGCACTTTAAAGACTAACAAGATGGTCTCAACAAAGACTCTAGCTATCTTACCCATTACAAAGATAGCTTCCCCAATTATCACCTCTAATACCATTAGCTCACAGACATTTACCTTCCCCTCCCCCGCATCCCCCTTCTGTTCTGAAATGTGATTTGTCCTTTTCATATGTGTTCATTTTTTAAATTGTATCCTTTGGTATATATGGTTGTGACTATTTTCTTCCACTATTTGATCTGAGGAAGTGGGTCTGGCCCACGAAAGCTCATCATCTAATAAACCATCTTGTTAGTCTTTAAAGTGCTACATAGTCCTGTATTTTGTTTCAGCTACACCAGACTAACACGGCTACATTTCTATCACTAGGTTGATGGGAGACACTCTCCTGGTGACATAGATTCCACCTCTTTTTGAGGTGGATTACAGACATTGATGAGAAAGCATTCTCCAGAGGTGACAGTGGCTCGTGCCTGCCGGTACAGCGTACTGAGAAGAACACAGCCAACTTTAAAGGGCTGCCCCTTTTGCTCACCCTGGTCCGTGGTCCTGTCAGTGGGGTCTGGCAGTGCTGCCATGGTAGAACTTCACTCCCCCTTTTGCCCAGGGCGATGAAAAGTTTAAGAGTAAAATTTCCCATTGTGCCTGTATGAGTAAGGAAAGTCATTAGACTTAGGCTTCTAAAGCACTAACACATGGGTTCCCAAACTGGGGGGCATGCTTCCCTCCCGGGGGGGCATGAAGAAATTCCAGGGAGGGGCGCAAGGCGACTCAGCCACACACATCCCCATCAATCCCACCCCAAATTTTGCTGCTATTTTTTGGGAGGGGGGGGGCGTGAGGGTTTCTCAAAAATCAAAAGGGGGGCATGATGCCAAAAAGTTTGGGAACCACTGCACTAACACCTGGTCTAGGGGCCTGGGAACTTAAAAGGGCCTGGGGGCTTCAGGCTGCCATGGCAAAAGCCAGGAGCCTGGGTCCTTTGAATCACCCCAGAGTCCCGGGTCTCCCAGATGCCTCTGTGGTGACCATGAAGGACGGTTGGGGGAATCTGCCCATCCCCGCCCCTTCTGCCCAAGGCCCCGCCCCTTCTTGGGCCCAGAGCTGTCCTCCTCTGCCAAGGACACAGTGCTGGGTCACAGTGCCAGGTAAGGCTCAAAAAACACAGCACTGCTAATACTGTACCAAATCCCCTGCTGCTATGGAACATGGAACAGACACCTCGCTACTCAAGCCTCAGAAGCCCTCTTTCAAGCAGATGTAATGTGTTATGTTAACATTTGCACCATTACGCATATGCAGTAATACCTCCCATCTGAGAGAAGTAAATAGCACGTTGAATGATGTTAGAAATCTTACTTCAGAGGTGACTACGAATAGGAGTGCTTTTATAGCTTTGAAAAGATCAGAGACTTGGTTTAATCACTCGTAGATATTTTTGCCTGGCGTTAGATGCTTCCTAATAAAATGGTCTTTCCCCTGGTTATTTAAGGTAGAGGAAACTGAACAGTGTGAATCTATATACGCGTGAGTCCCTGTGCTTCTAGTTATGGAACTCATTGAGTGTATCCTCTTCTTCAGTCCAAAGATCATTTTAAAAAATATTGTGAAAATAATGAAGCTAGTCTTCTGTAGAATCAGGAACATATGCCTACCAGAGCGATGCCTTCAACAAAAGGTTGGCTTTGATTGTTGGGAAAGGTATAGTTGCTTATGACAGGCAATTTCGGTTCCTCCACGCAGCTGTCACTGCCTGTGATTGATGCTTAGCGTGTTAGAGAGAGGCAGCTTGATCGGATCGTTGTGGGATTTTTCAAGAAAGCCTCAGTGAGGTAAAGGCTTAGCTCTCCTTGTAATTCAACAAGACATGTGGGCACTAAGGTCTTCTAGTCTCCTTAGCAAATCACAGCCTTGAAGGCTTTGCGCCAGATTCTCTCCTTAGCGTCTAGCTCTTTTCTGTCCTCTTCTCCTAACTTTATTTTTTTTTTTGCCTGTTTCTTTTTGTGCTGGTAGAACTACAGCCTCAGTCAAACAAAAAAGGTTTGTGGTATCCCAAGGACAAAGACGTGGCAAGCCCAGTATTAACAGGTGCTATTACAGACTCCCTCAGCAGGAAGGTTAGAGAGAAATTGGCACTACAGGCTGGGTATCCCAACATTTCGCCTTTTAATCCATCTAGACTGCAGCAGCAAAGCTCATGTGTCTTGCCAGCTGCTCTGAATAGATCCATCCCCATCTCTTATCCTTTCTCCTTCTGATCACCTTCAGAATCCTGCCTAATGTGCATAGGTGTGGGAAGTAGGTGTGTGCGAGGGATGCTGTAGCATCCCAGGTTTATACCCAGCATTCCTGTGCCTGTAGGCCTGCCCCACTGCCAGGTCCTCCAGCCCTGGGTACCGGCCTCTGGACAGCCCCTGTGGGGTCATGCAGCTCCACATGCTCTGTTGGCCCTTCAAGGTCCTGCTGCCACAGGTTTTGCCTGTCCCTGGGGTCCTAACGGCCCCATCAGCCTTTGGAGTCCCATCACCCACTAGCCCCATGTACTCTGCCAGCCCTCAGGTCCCACTGCCCGCTGGCCCTGCCATGGAGTCCACAGGCTGCTGGCCCCACCAGTCCTGGGGTCCCGATGCTGGCCCAAGGCTCTATAGCTGCCCCCAACGGTGGCCCCAGCCTGGGGTGGTGAGGTTTGCCAACTATCCTGGACTGGATGGACCGGCTGCCATTTGCAGCAATGAAGCCCCGTCCATCCAGTCTGAGAGACTTGGCAGCCCAACCTCAACAGGTCTAAAGGGGAGGTGCTGCTTAGCACCCTCACTCCAAAAGTAGTTCCAGTTATATTTATTACTGTTTATTTTTGCATTACTCTTGCTCTTAAGAACCCTCATCGTGGACCAAGGCCTCATTGTGCTAGGTCCTGTACCTACGCGGGACAAAAAGAGTTTCCATCCCAAAGAGCTTCCAATCAAAGTATACGATAGGCAACAGAAGACAGATACAGGCAGATGGAGGAACACAAGGAAACAATGAGGCAATACTGGACAGCATGATCGACGATGGTCTCAGCATACCAGCAGCCACTGGTACACTGGAACACGATGGAATTGGACTGCATCTACACTCATGTGAAGTTGGTGTCGAAGGTGAGTTTGGGAACAGGCCATGGAAAGGGGTTATGGGGCAGCCTGTCTATATTTAGTGGCCCCACTACACTGGAGCAAAGGGTCTGAGACTGCTACTCCAGCTTATGAAATAGCATATGAACTTAAGAACGGCCAAACTGGATCAGACCAAATGTCCATCTAGCCCAGTATCCTGTCTTCCCACAGTGGCCAATGCCAGGTGCCCCAGAGGGAATGAACAGAACAGGGAATCCTCAAGCGATCCCACCCTTGTTACCCATTCCCAACCTCGGACAAACAGAAGCTAGGGACAGCCATGCTGTCCGGCGATCTGCGCATGCGCAGATCGCTCGAACCCAGCTCTTCCGGGTTACAATCTACTCACCATGGGCGAGTAGATTGTATAATTTGTCAAGCCCTGCTAATAGCCATTGATGGACCTATCCTCCATGAATTTATCTAGCTCTTTTTTGAACCCTGTTAAAGTCCTGGCCTTCACAACATCCTCTGGCAAGGAGTTCCACAGGTCAACTGTGAGTTGCATGAAGAAAAACTTGCTTTTAGTTGTTGTAAGCCTGCTACCTTTAAATATGTTACCTATTATTGTGGGTGCAAGATGTGGCTGACATTCTGAATCCACAGTAAGGATCTGGACTGATACCATCAGCACTGCCTTAGAATGATTCTCCCTATTCTATGGGAAGATTGTTGCATCAATACCACTGCTCTCTCTGCAGCTAACATCACCCATATGGCAGCAAAGATTATGAAATGCCAGCTTCATTGGGTTGGCCATTGTGTGCAGATGGCTGGTATTGTTCCGAAGGAAGCTCTTGTTTCCCAACTTCATCATAGTAAGTGGAAATGCTACAAGGACACCCTGAAATTATATCATAAGAAGAGAGGCATGACCCCACAAACTGGGAAAAGCTGGCTGGCAAAAGACAGTAATGGCATGACCTCATACACTGAGCATTTGCCTGTTTTGAGAGCCACCTTGCTGAGGCTGATGAGAAACCTAGAGGAGGAAGGAAAGGGTAGAGCATCCTGGTCAGCCATCATGCTCTCTCCAAGGAACCACTTGTCACATCTATGCAAAAATCCGTGGAGCACAAATTGGTCTCCTCAGCCATTTTAAGTCTCATCAATAATTTTTCCCTGGGAGACATTGTCCTCCTTTTGAGAGATAATCCAGCACCAACACAGAGACCAAAAAAAGCTTACAGCCTCCACGTTACTGCTGAGGGGGAAGCTTAGCTTAGCCCTTCTTTGCCTTCCAACTTTTTCCTTCCAGTACCCAGTAAATTAAAACACCGTATGCCTACTGTATACATAGGTGTATAGATTCCATCCAGAAGGAACCATCATGAACATCTGGTCTGCAAAGTGCAGGCCTTGGAACCCCACCCACCACTCCTGTAATAGACTCCTAACTTCTGGCGGAGGTACTAAAGTCCCCATATCTTGATTTAGAGATTTCAAGTGCAGGAAGGGTGAAAAACCTAACATTTCCAGGCTGAGGTTAGTACGTTTATGGAGGAGATGGCATGAGGAGACTGCCTACGATGGTGCGTGGCCGATCTTTGACTGCTAGCAACACATTTTTCCAAATGCCAATGGTGGGATACAAGGTGGGAGACTCTGAATTATTACAGCCAATTTTTTTCCGGGTATCTGGCTGGTGGGTCTTGCCCACATGCTCTGGGTCTAACTGGCCATCCCGGTGGCCAAGACAACACACAGCATTCATAATGATCACAAAGCAGGTCCACTTCCACACAGCAAAACTCACTGAACTTTATCCTTGCCCAACTCTGAATGTTCCTCCTTGTGTGTTTAATTCCATAACTACTTTGAACAAATCTACAGCAGCACATTTCTCCAGCTGCCTTTATTTCTTCCTTCCTCCTCTCCCTACTCTAGCGGGAGCACA
Organism: Pelodiscus sinensis; assembly: GCF_049634645.1. Taxonomy (NCBI): domain Eukaryota; kingdom Metazoa; phylum Chordata; order Testudines; family Trionychidae; genus Pelodiscus; species Pelodiscus sinensis. The sequence continues at coordinate 250,266,905 of NC_134712.1, read as the reverse complement.
GACAAATATAAAGTTTTAATTCTTTTTATACACTCTTCAGTGACTTATTTTTGAAACACCATGAAACACTGTCTTTAATTATAGATGCACTATGCTGGTCGGTAAATTTCACCTTCTGTGTAAGCATTACATTACACTCTCCCAGTAATTGCAGTCTTTCTTCAACCCTTTATTTATTTATTTATTTATTTAATTTAAAACTCATCCCAGCACCGGTTAGCAAAATCACTTGTATACAACTGATTCACCTTCATGGATTTGCTAGCTTCTTGGGCGCATTGCAGTACCCTTCTGGAGTTTCATGCTACGCCTTTTGATGTGCTGTAAACGTGCTTGAAGGGAAACGTAATCATAGTTCTGAGGATTTTTGTTATGGAAAAGTCAAATAAAAATAGAATGAGTTCCAAGCAATTTCAAAGAAAAGAGCCCAGCGCTTATTAACATTCAGGGGAGCTGTGTAAATGTCAAGACATTTTAATTAAATCAGCTGCGATACACTCAGAACTTCTGGGATGTGTATTAGCAACAGTCCCGAGATATTGGCATTGGCTGAGATTCACACATTCAGATGGGTCACTTACTTGCACTAATAAGACATTTCTACCCACTTCTGTGGAAGCGGCAGGGGGGTGGGAGGACTATAAAGCGGTAGGAAAGTTGAGTCAGTCTCTCTCTCGGATGTATTGCTCTGTAATGGCTGTAGCAAGGATTGCTTGGTTACAGGATGTATCAAAGGCAGAATTATGTGTTTTTGACAAGAGCTAGCACAATCACTCAGGGAGGCTATTATATTATTAACAATATACTTGATTAGTGGATGTATTTTGGGTGCCCAGAGAAAAATAGGAAGGACTGGAAGTGTAATCTTTACCATATGGATTTGAACCTAGGACCTATGGAGAAGCCTATTCTACACCTTGAGCTATAAAGCCAGTAGCTCTGGCTTTTGCTCTTAGCACTTGCTGTAAGTAATCTATGCCCCACTTCATGGGGCAGTGAAGCACGCTAGGACTATGTCTTCCCTGCAAGTTCGTTTGGCAGAAAATATGCTAATAAGCAACTCATTAGCATAAACCACTGTCTCATTAGCATATGTTCTGCCATTTCTTTTCACGCAGGAGGTTTTTGTGGAAAAAGAAGCAGTGTGGATGTTTTTGTTTTGCGTAAAACCCACCTTTTTGTTCTGGAAAGGAATAACGATTTTGCGCAAAACAGGGTTTTTGCGCCAAAAAAAAAGTCCATACTGTTTCTTCTTGCGCAAAAACCTCTTGCGCAAAAAGAAACGTCAGACAATATGCTAATGAGATCATGACTTATGCGCAAAGGGATCCTGATCTTGGCTGGGCCCTCGGCATGAATGGGCCACACCGCTCTGGCAGCAGACCTGCTGATGGGGAAGGCAAAGTGGCAGTTCTCCTGGGGCCTGGAGATTAAAGGGGGTCTGGGGCTCCCTGCTGCTGCTACCACAGCAGCGGTGGCAGCTGGAGCCCCAGTCCCTTTAAATTGAGCTGTGCTGCATGCGCTGGACAGCGTGGAGGACTGGGGGGAGCGGCGTGGCACACTCCAGGCAGAGTGGAGGACTGGGAGGAGTGATGTGGTGCACTCCAGGCAGAGTGGAGGACTGGGGGGAGTGGCGTGATGCACTCCAGGCGGTGTGGAGGCCTGGGGGGAGCGGCGTGGCACACTCCAGGCGGTGTGGAGGACTGGGGGGAGCGGCGTGATGCACTCCAGGCAGTGTGGAGGACTGGGGGGAGTGGCGTGATGCACTCCAGGCGGCGTGGAGGACTGGGGGGAGCGGCGTGATGCACTCCAGGCGGTGTGGAGGCCTGGGGGGAGTGGCGTGGCGCACTCCAGGCAGTGTGGAGGACTGGGGGGAGCGGCGTGGCGCACTCCATTCGGTGTGGAGGACTGGGGGGAGCAGCGTGGCACACTCCAGGCGGTGTGGAGGACTGGGGGGAGCGGCGTGGCGCACTCCAGGCAGCGTGGAGGCCTGGGGGGAGCGGCGTGGTGCACTCCAGGCGGTGTGGAGGCCTGGGGGGAGCGGCGTGGTGCACTCCAGGCGGTGTGGAGGACTGGGGGGAGCAGCGTGGCACACTCCAGGCGGTGTGGAGGACTGGGGGGAGCGGCGTGGCGCACTCCAGGCGGTGTGGAGGACTGGGGGGAGCGGCGTGGCACACTCCAGGCGGTGTGGAGGCCTGGGGGGAGCGGCGTGGTGCACTCCAGGCGGTGTGGAGGACTGGGGGGAGCGGCGTGGCGCACTCCAGGCGGTGTGGAGGACTGGGGGGAGCGGCGTGGCACACTCCAGGCAGCGTGGAGGCCTGGGGGGAGCGGCGTGGTGCACTCCAGGCGGTGTGGAGGCCTGGGGGGAGCGGCGTGGTGCACTCCAGGCGGTGTGGAGGACTGGGGGGAGCAGCGTGGCACACTCCAGGCAGTGTGGAGGACTGGGGGGAGCGGCGTGGCGCACTCCAGGCGGTGTGGAGGACTGGGGGGAGCGGCGTGGCACACTCCAGGCGGTGTGGAGGCCTGGGGGGAGCGGCGTGGTGCACTCCAGGCGGTGTGGAGGACTGGGGGGAGCGGCGTGGCGCACTCCAGGCGGTGTGGAGGACTGGGGGGAGCGGCGTGGCACACTCCAGGCGGTGTGGAGGACTGGGGGGAGCGGCGTGGCGCACTCCAGGCGGTGTGGAGGACTGGGGGGAGCGGCGTGGCGCACTCCAGGCGGTGTGGAGGACTGGGGGGAGCGGCGTGGCACACTCCAGGCAGCGTGGAGGACTGGGGGGAGCGGCGTGATGCGCTCTAGGCAGTATGGATGACTGGAGGGAGTGGCATGACACACCTTATGCAGTGTGGAGGACTGGTGAAGCAGTGTGTTGCACTCCAGGCTGCTGTGAGGCTAGGGTGAGTGGCGTGGTGCACTCCATACACTACTGAGGACTGGCTACTCTGGCCCCTCTCGTTCCCCTGAGGCTCTGCCCCTTCCAGGAGCATAGATCAGGCTCCCCCCTCACCCTGCGCAAGGTCCTGCAGAGGCTGTCGGTGCCCATGTGTGGCAGTGTTTTAGGTTCACTCTGCTCTTGTGTAAATGGCTCCACATGGTTCACCGCAGTGCCTCTGTGCTTATAGGGTCCAATTCACTGCTATACTGTGCTGATACAAGGCTGCCATACAGCTGGTTTAAGGTGCTATGTGTAGTTTGGGGCACTTCACAGCACTTCAAAACCAAGGTCTGCGTAGGACGTAGCTCTCACTCACCAATTTTACAGGCACGACAATCGCCGGAAACAGAACAGAGTAGTGACTCAGACATTGCGCTATGCTACCTTTTCAGGAAAGCTGTGCGAAGTTATAGATTTCTGGAACCCACATTAAAACAGCGTGACTTTGTCATTTTTTTTGCGGGCTAGCTCTTAGGTAGACGTTTTCTAGGGCTCCAAGAGTGTTTCTCTATTAACAGCCGGTTTTCTAGCTGAAAGGGTTGAACGTTATGTGTTTACACTTAAAAGCTACAAATGACCAAAACAAAAGTGGGATTACACTGGGCTATGTTTTGTCTGTAACTACTACAGCACACTCTGCTCCCAGAGCCAGAAAGAGAAACCAAGAACCCTGACTTAACCCATGATGAAACTCCCCATGGGAAGTGTTACGGATGAGATGCAGTAACAACATCCAGAGAGCCACTGAGGTGGGCTGCTGGGTTTTTCTGAGCAGCTAGAAGGGTTTCCCAGATGGGAGAAGGCCTGGGTTTTAAGCAGGCCCACTTACGTGGGGTGGGGGGCAAAAGGAACAGTTGTCCTGAGGCCCAACAATTGTGCTGCTGCTACTGCAGAAGCAGCCGGAGCCATGCAGGGGAGGGACTGGATGCCATACCCCTGTCACCCAAGTCAGGAGACAGCCCCCCAGGGCCCACAGTGGCTGTCAGTACCGCTGGTGTTAAGCAACTAGTTTGGGAGTGAGTCACATGCGAGATGGTGGAGAAAGACAGAAGCAAAAGAGCTGTTACTAGGAAAAGGGCCGTGATGACTTAGCGGGGCTTTCTTCACGAGGGAGTGAGTTATCTGAGTGCTGTTTGCTGCCAGCGCTGTGACAGGAAGAAGGACTTGCGTACATTTTGTAACTGTGCACTAAGCAATTCCTGACTGCCTCCCCCCTTTCCTCTCCAAATGGTAAAAAAATGACCTGCAAGGCCCTCAAAATCTGTTAATGTTGGGCAGAGGAGCAACGGTATCTGCATGGCAAAAGTTTGAATCATTTGTGCCAATAAAAGCTCATTGGATTGAACGGAAGACCCTGGAATAATTGGAGCTACTGGCATGCATTTCTGTGGCGGAATCCTGTGTTTGGAAGAGAATTTGGTGTTGATTAGCCCTGTTACATTTTAGTGTTAATATTTTCATTGATGGGTTGATGGGTTCATTGATGGGTTCATTGATGGGTGGGACACTTTACTGTATCTTCTGGTTTGAGACTGAGTCCATGTGGGGGACTATGCTTCTGTGTCTGTGTCTAGACTGGCCAGTTTTTCCGGAAAATCAGCCACTTTTCTGGAAAAACTTGCCAGCTGTCTACACTGGTTTCTTGAATTTCTGCAAAAGCACTGACTTCCTATTGTAAGAAATCAGTGCTTCTTGCGGAAATACTATTCTGCTCCTGTTCGGGCAAAAGTCCTTTTGCACAAAACTTTTGCGCAAAAGGGCCAGTGTAGACAGCTCAGATTTGTTTTCCGCAAAAAAGCCCCGATTACGAAAATGGCGATTAGGGCTTTTTTGCGCAAAAGCGCGTCTAGATTGGCACAGATGCTTTTCCGCAAAAAGTGCTTTTGCGGAAAAGCATCCGTGCCAATCTAGACGCTCTTTTCCGAAAATGCTTTTAACGAAAAACTTTTCAGTTAAAAGCATTTCCGGAAAATCATGCCAGTTTAGACGTAGCCTGTGTGGCCAGAAAGTGGAACATCTGGCCTACACAGGCTGAGAAAGAATCAGAATTTGCTCTGATACATTTAGATGTCCATAAAGCAGCCTCATTCTTAAAGGTGCAACAACATGCTGAGGAGGAAGTTTGATGCAGGGAGGTATTGCTAATTAGCCAGAGAATCTTCCATGTATAGGTCATTACTTCAATCCTACCACCTTAAAAGGGATTAGACATTCCCATCTAATGGATATTTGGTGGTCCCCACTGAAATGAAAAGTCTCAGAGGGGAAACCATGTTAGTCTGTACCTTTAAAAACTACAAGCACTCCTGTGGCACCGCAGAGACTAACCAAAATACACAGGATCAGGAGATTTTGTGGGTAAAACCCACTTCATCAGATGTCTTGGAGTGGAAGTACTGAGATGAGTTCACTCTCTGGGGCAAGACCGTCTCTTACTCCATGTTTGTAGTGTCCAGCAGAAGGGAAACCAAATGGCGATTGGACCTGTTAGCAATTGCTCCTGCAGCATGGACCAACGCCGCCTGGTTGGCTGTACATTTCTGAGAGTGGGCAGTGGAATAATGGACACACCCACTGGGGGATGAGGAAGGGGAGTTCTGAAATCAGACTTAAAGGCTTGAGTCTTTTGCTTTTTTCAGCTGAGCTCTGGGGGGAGGAAAGGGAGTATCTGATTCAGCTCTCTGAATGAGTAGTGTTGGCCAGATGGTGGAACCCCATGAGCTGGTGAGCAGAAATCACTCTGGACTGGCAGGTGGGCTGGAGAAGATGGCTGACTAATGCTGGATCCCAGGGGTTGCTCTACTATCCTGCAAGCCCCCTGCCTTGATTTCTTCTTTCCACTTTTTCTTTTCTTCCTGTCTTGCCTACTCTTGCCCTCTTCCTGGGACTCCTACTCCCAGAGTCAGTGCATGAAGATGGACTAGCAGAAAACACCCCGCCCCTGACCTCACCTGTGCGGTCTGAGCTGACTGCAAATTCCCCTCATTTGGAAGGGAGGACAGGGTACAGTCTGGGGCTTCTCTTTTCAGGTAGCTCCCCCCCCCCATCTTTTTTTTTTGGCATCGAGAGACAGACTCTGTCCCCGAGCGCTCTTACATAATGACCCTCTGATACATACATCATGGAGGCAAGCCCCCCTCCTCCTTTGAGTGGGGGGGGCAGCATTTCAGCATCAGTTTATTCACTCAGATGGCGAATTCTGCACTAGCCCAGAACAATGAGGATGAGGATGGATGATTAATGACATGCAAATTAACACTTCCATCCATTTGATCTTAAAGGGCCCCATGCAGTGCAGCAGAGTGTGGCTTAGTGTGCTCATGTGCTGAGTCCCACCACAATTATCCTGAAGGCATATGGGGGATCTTATGAAGCAAGAGGGTAGAAGGATCCTGGGCAGTCTGCAGAGGAAGGATGATTCCGGAACTTGGGATGCTATGGGGGGTGGGGGGTAGGGGGAAGAGAGGCAGCTGGATGAGTTTCCCTGGGAGATTTTGCGGCTTAGGGAGATATTGAGAGGGGTAGGATGTAGGCCCCAGGAAAATGAACAGAAGGCAAAAACGTGTGGGCTCGAGGAGATCCGAGGGATAGGGAGAATTTTGGGGGAGTTGGACGAGGAAGGATGAGGCCTGCGGGAATCCTGCCATATTTTGTACCCAGGTGCCCACATTGTCTTATCAAAGACGACTCTCTAGCTCTGTGAGGGTGTGTCTGCACAGCAAAGTTATCTCAGGATAATGGCTGTTATCCAGAAATAACTATGAGAGTGTCTACACAGCAATTCTGTTATTTAGAAATAATTTCAAAATAATGGATGGCTTATTCCGACTCCTGTAAGCCTCATTCTACAAAGAATAACACCTGGGGTGTGTCTAGACTACATGCCTCCTTCGACGGAGGCATGTAGATTAGCCAGATCAGAAGAGGGAAATGAAGCCGCGATTAAAATAATCGCGGCTTCATTTAAATTTAAATGGCTGCCCCGATCTGCCGATCAGCTGTTTGTCGGCAGATCGGGGCAGTCTGGACGCGACGCGCCGACAAAGAAGCCTTTCTTCATCGACACAGGTAAGCCTCGTGAAACCAGGTTTACCTGTGCCGATGAAGAAAGGCTTCTTTGTCGGCGCATCGCGTCCAGACTGCCCCGATCTGCCGACAAACAGCTGATCGGCAGATCGGGGCAGCCATTTAAATTTAAATGAAGCCGCGATTATTTTAATCGCAGCTTCATTTCCCTCTTCCGATCTGGCTAATCTACATGCCTCCGTCGAAGGAGGCATGTAGTCTAGACACACCCCTGGTGGGCTCGTCTACACTGGCTCCTTTTCCGAAAGGGGCATGTTAATTTCACAGGTCGTAATAGGGAAATCCGCGGGGGATTTAAATATCCCCCGCGGCATTTAAATAAAAATGTCCGCCGCTTTTTTCCGGCTTTTAGAAAAGCCGGAAAAGAGCATCTACACTGGCCCCGATCCTCCGGAAAAAAAGCCCTTTTCCGGAGGATCTTATTCCTACTTCAAAAGGGCTTTTTTTCCGGAGGATCGGGGCCAGTGTAGATGCTCTTTTCCGGCTTTTCTAAAAGCTGGAAAAAAGCGGCGGACATTTTTATTTAAATGCCGCGGGGGATATTTAAATCCCCCGCGGATTTCCCTATTACGACCTGTGAAATTAACATGCCCCTTTCAGAAAAGGGGCCAGTGTAGACGTAGCCATTCTGAAATAGCTATTTTGAAATAAGGCATGTGTAGATGCTCCACATCTGCTCTTTCAAAATAGCCCCTCGCCAGGGCTGTTCTGTTATTTCTCCTGGGGCTCTAAATCGAGATAGCACGTCTACATTAGAGAAGCCTGCCTTGGATTAATTTTGAGGCTTCTCTGCCCTGTAGACGTGCTATAAGCTATTTCGGAATAAGTATGGCTCCTGCCACGCTTGGGCCTCACACACACCCCGCCAAGAGGCCACCAGACCAGGGAGCCAGCGGGGCTGTGAGAGGCTGGGTCTGGGGCCAGGCAGCGCCGCTGCTCTGGGGGGCAGGCGGTTTGGGGGGGGGGCAGGGGAAGAGCTCCGTGTTTTGGGGAGATCGGGGGTCGCTCCTCGGCGGGAGGCGACCCAGCGCTCCCCGCCCCCCCGGGGGAAGGCGAGAGGGGGTTTGGAGGGGGCGCGCCTGCACCCTTGGGGAGGGAGCTGCAGCGCGATCCGGAGGAGGCAGGGGCGGGACTCGGGAGGTGGGGACGGGCTGAGCCCCGGCTCCGGCAGGCAGAGCTCGGAGGAGGCGCCGGCAGCGGCCGAGGATGCGGAGTTTCTGCTGGGTGTTGCTCCCGCTGGTGAGTCCGGGCGCGCTGCGCTGCGCTCCGCGGGGCAGGGAGGGCGCAGGGGGGCTGCCGCGGCGGGTGCATCTCACATCGGGACCGGACAGTCGCTCCGCGCCCCCCCGCCTCTGTCTCTCCCGCACTTGCGCTCCCATCCGGACCGGGGGCACCTGCCCTGTAGCTTTCCCTCTTCCCTGCTGCTCCGGATCTCACACCCGCCTGTGGGGCTGAGAACCTCTCCCCCTCTCCCCCCACACGCACACACCTTGCCATGCTGCTGGGGAACAGCCACAAAGGGCTGATGAACATCATCCGTCAAATGCTAAAGAATTTGCACAAGTTAGAGCGAGTCAGGACTCCTCTTCCGCGGGTGGAAGCTTTGCGTGCAATTTAGGGCCGGCAGAGCCTTTGATTAGCCGTAGATTGTCCAATAAGTATTTTAAAGAGACCCCCTAGAAATAGGCAGGGCATCCAATTCCCAAATTCAAGTGGAGACCCCAGTGGTGAGCAGGGGGAGGAGAACTTTGCTGCGGATGCAGAAGGTGTGCAGTGGTGAAAGTAACTGAACATTTCTTGCAGGTACTATCCTATTATCAGAGAGGTAGCCCTGTTAGTCTAAATCTGCAAAAGCGGCGAGGAGTCCTGTGGCACCTTATAGACTTACTGAAGTGTAGGAGCATAAGCTTTCGTGGGCAAAGACCCACTTCGCATCTGACGTCTTTGCCCACGAAAGCTTATGCTCCTACACTTCAGTTAGTCTATAAGGTGCCACAGGACTACTGTCCTATTGCAACCTGGGTCCCTGCTAGCTCTTTAAATAGCTCCCTGCTGGCTTTAGCTGGAGCTTAGTCATCTCTTGCCAGAGCTGCACACCAGGGCACACCGGCTTACTTTCCTTTCTAGAGGGGTGTATTTCCTTCACCCCTCCAGAGGCGCAGAACACATGCAGTTCCACTGAGCTCTGACCCTGTTCTGCTGAATACCTATAGCGATATTAAGCACCAGGTTGTGTAACTGTTAAATTCAGAGAGGTGTTGGCATCACTCTCCATGTGCCCGCACAGCGAGCAATAACGCCTGTGCAGAGTGACTTCTGGATTTGAATCTGTGTTTATAAACGCTGTGACAAGTCTTGGTTCTCCACCATTGGTATTACGACTTTTCTGTTTGGGGTCCGTCATGGCTGGGATGAATGTGCTCTACACATCTGTGCAGTGCTGGTTGTTATCTTTCCAAAGTATTGTAACAGACAGTGTGAGCCGTAAACACACCTGTCACCTGGGATTAAACGGTAGAAATTCCTGCTTGACAGCTTGTAGGTACAGCGTCGCCGTTAGAATCATTTTGTCACTCACATCTGGGCCTCTGACACATCTGTGAGGGGAATCATTGCGCTAAGAGTCAGCCATTTTTTAGGAGAAATTTTAGCTTCTAAATAGGAAGTGCACAAAAACCCCAAATCTAGAAGGTGTTTACAGAAAGTTAATGTTTCCTTCCTGTGCCAGAAGATCAAGTTAGAATGGAAGAATAATTTCAACAAGGATCCTTGGAACAAAGATTTGTCCAGGCATGAAAATAAACCAGAGGCCCAATCATGCAAGATGATGAAAACTTCCTTTGTGACACTGATCACCCTCAATTCCCATCCATATCAATAATTGCATGTCTCCACTAGGAAATTATTTCAAAATAACTGATTTGGAAATAATAACTCCCAGAATAACTATTTCAAAATAGCGAGTCCACACTACAGGGAAGCTCTGAAATTAGTCGGAGGCAGGCTCCATTCATGTGGATGCGCTACCTTGACTTAGAGCCTCAGGAAGTACTGGGGAGTAATTAGTTTGAATGACTCTGGGGAGTAGTTATTTTGAAATATCGGCACCGGAGCATCCATGCTACCATTATTTTGAAATGACTATTTCAAAATAAATGTTATTCCCCAAGGAAAGCAGGAGTTATTATTTCAAAATAACCAACCTGTTAATTCGAAATAATGGGATTAGTCATGTGGATGCTTCACTTGCTATTTCAAAATAATTCCCTAGTGTAAACCAGGGGTAAGTGTTGAGTGCTTCACAGAAGATGCTCACCAGCTTGCAGTCAGGCCAATATCAATGCTAACACTGTTCTTTATGCATATGAGCAGGGCTCGACAAACTATGTAATCTACTTGCCCGTGGCAAGTAGATTACAACCCGGAAGAGCCGGGTTCGGGCAATCTTCACATGCACAGAACGATCTGCACACGTGCAGATCGCCAGACAGTGCGGCTGGCAAGCAGGGCTCGCCGTGGCTCGGCGAGCCCTGAATATGAGAGTATCACCCAGACACTCAAGTGAGATAAGGTCCCCAGTGTATAGGCACTGTACAGATGGCTAGCAAGAGGCACTGTCTGCCATAAGGAGCAGTAGGAGAAACAGTTACAAAAAAGGGATTTGACTTGCAGGAGGTCACAGACCAGTTGAATGCCCCATCTGCAGGACTACACAGGCCTCTTCAGTCAAAAAGCAAATTTACAGAATAAACAGCTCTCCCTTTGAATCAGCTGAATGAAGATAATTATTGTAAACAAGGAGGGGTCACTCCTGAGGCACAGAGATATCTTAATCAAGCATTCAGTGGAAAAATAGAAACAGAGCTTCTACTGACTAACGCAATCCCTGCTGGTAGGACATGCTTAACTCTCTCTAGGGTCTTCTCCTCCCTTCCTTGTGCATCCCCTCTCCAAAGAACTGTGGGTATGCAGTGAATATCAGATTGGGCCTGTAATGGCACTAGGTGTTACACATACGCATGCCGAGAGGGGAAACGGGGCAGTGACAGGTAATATGGATCTTGGAATGCTAATGATTTCTTTTTTAAAGCACCAATGGTTATTAAATGTGACCTACTTTGGTATACATTCAAGTTATTGCACTTCATTTTCCTTCCTTCCTCCAGGTTATAGTTAAAAAAGGTGTGTTGCAATGTTCCCTCTAATCTCTTCCAGCCGTGTATAATTTTTTCCATCCATGTGAAGAATAAATGTTTATGTGCACTAAGGCATGTGCAAATTGTGCACCACCACTAGAAACAAAACACCTACCCGTGGGATCTCTGTTAATCAGCTGGGCAACATTTGAATCTCTCTTGAGCAGCCCCACATGCACATGGCTTACAGGGAACACGGTGTTATATATATTTACATACAAACTACAGCCATATATCGATATCTACAATGTTTCTGCACATATATAGCTGCAAACCTATATACACTTATATCTATATGCATAGATCTATGCAGTTTAGATATAGGCAGATAACTAGATATAATCTGATACAATTGACACATTCAAGCTTTGTGCCAACCTTTTAAAAACAATCTCAAAAAGTTATTGCTTAAATGGAGCCTATAAGGCAGACAGTGGATCAGCTTGTCTTCCTCCATAGGTAATCAACTCCAGAAAGAGGAAAGATACATGGAAAATGCCCCCTAGCCTGTCGTGTTCACTTGCAAATGACTCTTGAAATAATCTAATTAACAGACTGGAGAGAATGACCGGACACATGTGGTTACATAGTGAGCATTGTGGATCAAGACCTAGCAAGCAACAGACAGGAAGGTCTTTGGATCGTAACCCAAAGGGGAGTCAGTAAAAGTTACTTTAAAAAGGGAGGCTGAGATCATGATGTTTAATGCTACTCAGAACCCAGAGGCAGAACGGGTTGAATAAGAGAGAACCACAATGGACCTTTACCCATTTTTAGAACCACATCTCCTGGGATGTACCCCTGCTGCTGCTTTAGAAATGTTTGGCCAATGTGCATAGTTTTAACATTCTAGGGCTTTAACCACTGGGATGTGCTGCCTTTTATAGTTACTAGGCTAAGCTGGGAAAAAGGTCTCGTAGCTCAGAAAGCAAAGCAGCTGCAGGTTTGGAAATAGCTCCTTACAGCAATTCTGGAAAAAGCGCAGATTCCTGACTCATGCAGCAAATAGCGCACTAAGCAAACACCATCAGCGTCACTTACAAGTGTACATTTCTGTTTTGCCCAGAGTCAAGTCTGTGTTTATGTTAGATTCTTTAAACAGGCCCTGCCAGGTTCTGTGATGGGGTAAACAAACCCCCCTTGGCTGCAAAGGGTTTAAGTTCACCACAGTCCATTTTCAGCCTGGCCTGCCACACTTGTAATGACTCTAGGGCCTATGAAAAGGGGGCAAGATGGACTCAGCTGCAGCTGGTTCAAAAGGAGAGCAGATCAGATGCTTGTGCTTGGGGAGAGAAGCTGGCTTGGCTTGGAATCTCAGGAGGACTGTAACTGATCAGAACCTCCTTAACAGAGTTGTTGACTCAAGTCCCACGACTTGAACTCGAGTCCGACTTAAGTCGCTGAGGTGACTCCACTTGAGACTCGACTCGGGTTCATTGTTTGTGACTTGAGACTCAACTTAAGACTTGCTAATTTTGTTAAATCGACTTGGTGAAAAAATGGTCCAAAAATGCCGATATTAATGGCTTGTACAAAAATGACTTGACAGTTTTTAAATTAAGACTTGAGACTCGACTTGGGACTTGACTCGAAAGTGACTTTAGGGACTCGAGACTTGACTTGAGACTTGAACTGTAGTGACTTGAGACTCGACTTGGACTTGACAATGCCGATTTGAAGACAACACTGCTCCTTAGAGTGAAGGAAGGCCCTACAAGGCATTCTTTGGATTTCACAGGGACATGCTGATGGTGGTAAAGAAAAACCAAGGCAGGGAATGCCCCACTTGAGGCGAAGTCTGAGAGCTGAGCAGCTGGCTGAATAACACCAGAGGGGCAGAGAACTAAGCCCAGCAGTTCCATATTTGGATGCACTGTGGACTCTTCTACCCGGAGCAGGGAGAGGGGGTGTTGAACTTTCACAAGGACCTGGCCACAAGGCTGAGTCACAAGCCACTGCAGATGGCTGGAAACTCTAGTGAGGAAACTGCAGTGCCCTGCCAGGTGGGTGAGCAAGGGTGGTGATGATCTGGTGAAAGAACTAAACTTCAAACCCAGTCAGACTGACCTCCACATGGTAGGACAGAGACTAGAAGATGGACAGCAAGCTAATAGAACACCTCCCTTCCATTTCTAAGCTCCGGGAATGAATGGGCAATGAACCTGGCTGGTTACCTGGGGCAGAATCATGTTACACGCGGCACGGAGTCCGCACTAGCGGACATTTAAAAATGGCGGCGCCTGGCTTTATGCAAATGAAGCCCAGGAAATTCAAATTCCGGGCTTCATTTGCAACTTCAGTTGCCTACATTACCACCCTAGTTCAAACTAGGGTGGTAGTGTAGACATACCCTCAGTCTTCTCTTTTCCAAACTAAAACCCAATTCTTTCAACCTTCCTTCATAGGTCATGTTCTCTAGACCTTTAATCATTCTTGTTGCTCTTCTCTGGACCCTCTCCAATTTCTCCACATCTTTCTTGAAATGTGGTGCCCAGAACTGGACACAATACTCCAACTGAGGCCTAACCAGTGCAGAGTAGAGCAGAAGAATGACTTCTCGTACCTCGCTCAGAACACACCTGTCAATGCATTATAATGCATAATTATGTTGGGCTGGGCTGGGCTGAGAGAAAAGGTTCAGAAAGCCTCCTGGAGCAGGCAGGTGTTTCTTGGAAGTCTCCCACCCAAACTCTGGCCAGACTTGACGTTGTTCAGTTGATGAGACCTGAGAGGATCACAGCCCAAGGAGATACAGCTTGTGATTTTGCTCTTTTTTTACAGACAAGCTGGCATGTCACAAAGCAAACAAAATAGAGTATCATGTCCAACCCTATTTGCATAATGCTGCAGTTTGCAGTGCTCTAAAATTTTTGATGTTAGGAATATGACACAAGGTTGGACCCTAGTTCTGCAAGGCTCTGGCGGAAGGTTTTCTATCAAACTCCTCCCTAGCGTAGAAAGACATCCTTTGTTCAATGCTGAGCTTTCTAAAGGAAGATGGAAGAATGATCCAGTAGTTAGGCCCGTAGGAGTTCAAGTCCCTGCACTGACATAAGCTTCTTGTGTAACACAGGCAAGTAACTTAAGCCTGGTCTACAATACAGCAGAAGGTTGACTTAAGATACACAACTCCTGCTATGTTGATTAGATAGCTGGAATTAATGTATCTTAAATTACATTTCTGTGCTGTCCACACAGCAGGAGGTTGACAGGAACAAATGGTCCTCTCGAATTGTCATACTTAAATTGGGGTACCCTCTGAGTTTGATTTAGCAGGTCTATACTAGACACGCTAAATCGAACCTCGGAAGATCAATCTTCAACATAGTGTAGACATGATCGATTTTCTGCGTCAATCTTTCACATAGTGTAAACATGACCTTAGGGACTAGATAGTCAAAGGTTCACATGGTACTGAGGTGCTTCACTCCTCTTGGGTTTCAGAAGCTAGGTGCCTCTGCAAATTTGTGTCTTGGTTCCCCAGCTGTAAAGTAGGACACAGGGGTATTGTGAGGATAAATGCTGAAAAGCTTCTGAGGTTTCAGATTCAATGATTGCAGGGGCTATGTAAGTACCTTAGGTGGATTGAGACCAATGTGAATTGAGGACATGCAGCAGCTTGCTGCCCTCAGCCCTGAATTGTTCCTGTTCATCATTTAAGATGAATAACCAAGGATTGTGTAAAGAACAAGTGAGAGACAGTCAGCAACAGCAGATGATGTTCTGGCCAGAAGGGTTTTCACGGAGTGCAAAATAACTTTTTCTTTTCTTTTCTTTTCTTTTCTTTTCTTTTCTTTTCTTTTCTTTTCTTTTCTTTTCTTTTCTTTTCTTTTCTTTTCTTTTCTTTTCTTTTCTTTTCGCTTGAGGAAGGCCAACTAGTTTAACATCATCTCTGATCATTAATTTCTCACTGGGGCTATGTCTACACTGCAGGTATTTGTCGGCAGAGAGTATGCTAATTAAGTGCTCATTAGCCTTTGTCATGCTGTCATTTGCATATTCTCTGCCCATGCTTTTTGCGCAAGAGGTTTTGTCGTGTAGATGGGTGCATTTTGTGAAAAAAACCTTTTGCACAAGATCCCTTATGCCTCAAAAAAGGAGCTATACAGGATCTTGCACAAAAAGGTTTTTTGTGCAAAACGGACTCGTCTACATGGCTTGTTTTTGTGCAAAAACCTCTTGAGCAAAAAGCATTGGCAGAGATATACAAATGACAGTGTGACAAATGCTAATGAGCACTTCATTAGCATACTCTCTGCCTACAAATACCTGCAGTGTAGACATAGCCTGGGTGCTGTATTTCTAAGGGAAGTTTCCATCTCTTCTTTTATAACTGTGTTTGTTTTCAGTGAGGCTACACGCTCATTCGCACCCAGCACCAGCACTGTTTTTGTTTCTTGCTAGGCAGGCCTTACACAAGACTGCTTTTGGACTTATGATGATTTGCCAGCACTGATGAGAGTCAGTGATGATCATTAACATATGGGATGGTCCATGCCAAAGGCCTCTGGGCATCTTAACAAAAAAAAAGACGTTTACCAGTTTATTTCCAAAATGATATTATATGGCAAGAGACCCCTTGTTAAAATGTTGATGTTCTAATTGCTCATAATCATAGCCTGGTTAATCTTAGTCAAATGGTTGGATAGGTGGCTCCTAAGAGAAATTGTAGACACAGAAAGAATTTGGGATGAAGAAGCACAAGGTGACATACTTCCTCGAAAGACCGTGTGAGCCATCTCAGCATGGTGCAAGGGCAATATTGTTTTGAGGGTGTTTCTTTGAAAGGAAATGTGTAGCTATTAAAGAATTCTCTTTTGGTAAGAGAAGGGAAATTAACATGAGAGCAGGTTGACTATTTCCTGCTGAAAAAAGTTTTCAGTGGAAAATGGCACTTTCAAGACCCCTTTATTTCTTTTATTTATTGTAAAAAGTGTCTGCTTTCCAAGGAAATCTTTGGCTTGTTACTGAAAAAATACCAAGCACCTGAAAACTGAAAAGTTTTCAACCAAACTCCATCAGCCCAACATGTTTCACCAAAACCCCAACATTTAAATTCATACATGTCAAAACTTTGTTTTCATTTTTTCTATCAAAATTGAATGTTTTGGTGTTCCTGAATTGAAATGGTTCATTTTGGGCTCAGTTTGGCATTAAAGCACATCCTGCTGAACAGGGCCATCCTTAGGATTTATGGGGCCCTCGGCAGTACTATTAAACTGGTGCCACTACGCCCAACGACAGCCCGATGCGATTTTATAATTTTCAGCAACACACTAATGAAATAGTTTTAAAGCATAAACAACGAGGAGTCCTGTGGCACCTCATAGACCAGTGGTTGCCAACCTTTTTACACCCAAGATCACTTTTTAAGTCTCAGAACAGGCAAAGATCTACCGCCCCGCCCCTTCCTTGAAGCCACGCCCCTTCCTTGAAGCCCCGCCCTCTCTATTCTCCTGTCCATCACTTGCTATCCCCTGCTCTTATACACTCTGTTAAACAGTTTATTTTTAAATTATGCAATATATAAAATTAAAATCACGTTTATAGTTATGAAATAAATGGTCTGTTTTTAATTCATGCTATTTAAATGTCAAATGAAGCATTTACAATTATAAATTCTGTTCTGTGCTATTTTGTAAATCTAAAATCCAGTATTGAGAATTATATATTTTTTCTTCCAATAACAAAGTCTCAGTGTGACACCTGTGACTGAACAGTATCTGCCAGTGTCTTGAAATCTGGGTTATAGTCTGAGATTGCTAGTTGTATATAGTCCATCAGATGGGCATCTGTGATCCTGCGCTCAGCCTGGGAAGCACAGCTGGAGCTAAACGCAGCCTCTCTGAGCTGAGCGCAGGGCAGCCAGGCTGAAGGAAAGAGAAGTGGCTGCCCGGCCAGCTGGCCATGGTGCTCAGACAGGGTGCACCAAGCTCCACGTGGGCAGGCACAGAGGAGAAGCCGCCAATCAGCTGGAGCGCGGGGCAGCCTCTTTCAGCTGAAAGCCACAGTCAGCTGGCTGGGGTGTTTCAGCCCTCCTGAGCTCCCAGCTCCCACCATTCCTCGCAGCTACACCTGTGTTATTGCTTGGTGAGTAGCTGCTCCTCAAATGAGGAAATCTAATGTAAATGTACTGCACAGGCGCGCAGTTCAGAGGGCTCAAGAGCTACTCTTAGAGCCCCTGAGATCTACCAGTAGATCGCAATCTACTGGTTGGTGACCACGGTCATAGACTAACAGATGTATTGGAGCATAAGCTTTCGTGGGCAAAGACCCACTTCGTCAGATGCCTCAAGTCTTAAAGCACATTTTAAACTACGATCCTGTTGAGTAACACAGTCAATTCAGAAATGGACAGGACATAACTAGGATTGGCAAATGCTTGTTAAATGGCTTCATTATTACTTGAATGGCTCTTTTGCGGGCTCAGTGGTCTGCTCATAAGTCTGGCAGGCTTTATCAGTTTTAAATTAACTAGCTCCTCTCTGGAGGAAGCAGAGCCACAGAGAAGGGATTGGAAGACAGGCAGGAAGGGGTGGTGGATGTACATTAAGACCCAGTGGTGCCCCAAATTTTCAGGTGCCCTATGCAGCTGTAAATTCTGCAGATGGGTAAGGATAGCTCTGCTGCTGAGCAACTGCCCTGGCACCTTCTGAGAATTGCAGTTCTAATGCATCATGCCTCCATTTTTCCAGTCTATAGGCTGCACTTAACAGCCTAAGTACATCTCCCATGATGCACCTGGTCTTAGTAGCAGTGGAATGGGGTGATGGAAAGGGGAAGCAACAGAAGCCTGAAGCATAATCAAGTTAGGGATTGCTTAGTGACAGCTGCCTTAGAATACCATGGATGAATTGGATAGGTAATGGAATATACAGCATCTTAATTCTCAAAGCTCCAAGAGACACAAATAGACCTGAGGTTAGACTTGCACAATAACAATGCTGAGAGAGACCTTTTACGTTCCTCCATGGGGGAAGTCATTGGACCACTGAGTTTAGAATTCCAACAGGTCCAACCCGATTAATATGATAATGCAGGGACATGCGGCATCCACAGGAAAGGAAGTCTTTCTTGCAGGAAAGGGATCAAGTGTTAAAATGCCCAGCAAGCCCACTTGACCTCAGATTAATGCTCAGGCCAGGTCTACACTCATAGGGAATGTCGAGGCAAGATATGCAACTCCAGCTCTGTTAATTATGAAACTGGAGTTGACATACCTTGGTTCACGTTTCCCCACTGTCCCAACAGCAGGAGACTGACAGGAGCAAATACTCCCATCATTTTCTCTTACTCCTCACACAAGCAGGAATACTGACAGCTGGTAGGGGCATCCTCTGAGTTTGATTTAGTGAGTCTTAACTAGACTCACTAAATCAAACTCCGGAAGATCAATCGCAGCAGTGGCGACCTTCTGTTTAGTGTAGACAAGGTCTGAGAGTGATAGGAATGTGGGGTGAAGGAGATACTGGCAGTGCCTTCATATGAGATGCACACAACTCATATGCAGATGGAACAATGCAATTTGGTCGTATAGTGCTCATGTTCTGCACATCTGTACTGTGACTGTGTCTTTTACCTCCATACAAGCTTATGGTTTCATATAAACATGACATGCTAAGAACCTGATTCACTCTCATGTTGTACAGCTCCGTATTCTGCAAGTAGTCCCATTCATGTCAGTGGGACCATTTCAGAATTAGGTTCTACTCTATGCAAGGGAAGCTAGCCCTATGTACTGAAGACATTGGCTGCCTACTGGTTTCATTTTGTGATATGACAGTGAAAGGATTTCTACACAAATTGAATTGCATTGCACCAAATTGCTTGCCTATGGATTTTGAACACCCAGCTTAAAAAAAATCCTAACTATAAGCAGTTTTCCATTATCAACAACCAGTTATAAACACCTTAGTGGCTGAAACAGTAGCTTGTTTCCAGCCAAACAAATGAATGGATTTTTTTTTAATGTAAATTGCTGTCAATTTTCATAGTAATGACATTATTACCGCTTCTAAATTTGTTTGTTATGCCAATGTGGTGCAAAATGTGATTTAGCTGAAAATGTAACAATATAAAGAAGCATTGTGTAGAATTCTGAATTATAGCAATTCAGAGGCGTGTTCCTAATGTATAATAATAAAAATGCTATTTTAGGAGATGATTATGCTGGTTTCTAAAAAAATATTTAAGGTTACCCATTGTCAAAGGGCAGGGGGTGAAAAATAACCATGGCTTACAGCTTGTCTTCATTTTCTTTTCACGTTTCCTCTCTAATCCTCTTTCCCTTCTAATATTAGGACGTGTGAGTCAATTCTCAGATGCTGCACATTTAAAAGGCACATAGTACTTTACGTCTCCAAATCTAAAGATGAAGTCTTGTCCTTTTTTCTAGGTGGATATTATTGTGCAGTCTGAACAGTTCATGTGGGCAATAAAGTTTCCATTCAGGGTAAAAACAGAGCCCCGGTTTCCCATTAAACTGCACTGTTTGTTGAGAGCATTCCATAAGTCTATAAATCAACTTCCTGTAACTGAAAGAAAAAAAGAGAGAGAGAGCAATGGTGTCATGGTAATGTCAGGATTGGTATAATAAAAGACAAGACCGTACTGTTCTCTCAATGTCTTTGGGGGCTTAAGGTGGCTTTCAGTGTTCTTTAGAAATGTCTCTGTAACTTTGCAACCTATCGCTTAGGTTAAATCAGTATTTTCAGTGCCTCTGGGTGCGTTTTAAATCGGCCAGCTAGGCCAGCTGGCTAAAGGCCATATCCTCCTGCCTTATTCATATCGTCTCAGGAGCTTCAGCTGAATGAAATTTTGTTGCTGTCAACACTGAGAACTAGATACTCCATCTCCAGTACATAAGCCTCTTACTTATACTGGTTTTACGCTGTGTAACTCCACTGAGTTCCCAACCTCCTTGTGCAGTGGTGTACATCACGTGGGTGCTGGCAAGGAATCTGGTTTAATGGGTAGGGTAGTAGAATGGGACTCAAAAGTTCTTAGCTCAGAGTCTGGTTTTCCAATAGCTTTTCTGTGTGACCTGGGGCAAACCAGTGTACGTTATGGCTTAGTCCCTGTCTGTGAAATGGGAGGAGTACCTCAGATAGGTACTGAATTGGACAGAACAGTCCCAAAATGCAGAGTTCAAGCCCAGGTCCCGGGCTGAATTTGTCCCAGAGTCCCTGCAGCACCGTTCTGTGCCTTCTGGGGGCAGTGCCTGCCTCTCCCCAGTTGGGGAGCTAAGGTGAACATTAGTACCATACCTTGCTATGGGGCACCATCCCTGCTCTTCCTCTCTCTTGAAGCCCCACTCCCTAACCAGGCTAGAAATCACAGCTGGGAGTAATAATAGATGACCAGAGAGTCCTGCATCAGAGCTGCCCAGGGGAGCCCTGACCCCTCCACCTACTCTGGATACCAGGGGGCTGTAGGAATGTGCAGGTTCCCAAGAAACGCAGGGCCACACCTGTTTATGCTCTATTATATTAATGTAAAATGTATATTAGAATTCACACCATAATGAAAACTCTTCTGCTACTTTACTTACCATTGCCCATCTTCTGTGTAAGTCGCACTGTGGACATGAATACGAACACTTGCATTCGGACTCCACAACTTCACACCCTGGCTTCCCCCAGATAGAATGGCTATTGTCGATCATTTGGGGCCCCCTGGGCCCAGGTGGGATGGGGACCCAAACACAGAGCAGGACACTCAGTGCCCCAAAGATTCCCAGTCTAATTTAAAAGCTAACATCATGCTCCAGAAATATTCCTCCAATATTTGCATTAATGATTTTAAAGCCACCCATGTGTAGTTAGGAATGTGGTCAATCCTTCTTCACAATGGTCCCTGTTAAATTGCACCCACTCCTTCTATCTGTGTCTTGCCCAGGTTGCTTCTATCCATCCAGAATGCAAAATATTCCAACAGGTGGTGAAAGATGAGGCTCTGTGTTTAGAAAAAAACAAAGCTACTTTATCCAGCTCCAAAGGTAAGAGATGTAGGCTTCATGTGGTGAACCCTGATTTAATTAACCTTTATTGGACTTCAGTGAGCCTAGCTACATAAGCAAGGACTGCTCTCTTGAGTAAAGATTAGAAAGGTTTGGCTTGATTTTTCTCATCACTTGTGCTCTGCAAATAATTTGTGTCTTGCACCATCAATGTTTCTTTTTGCTTCATGGTGGTGTTTTAAGTTGCTAATACACTTTATTGAAGCATTGCTTATGCTCATAGCCAGTATTGTAACCTTAGGTGGGGCACATTCTCAGAGGGGATGATTTCTAGATCCCTGTGTGGATACAAAATTTTGTATCTGCACCTGTGTCGGTATCCACATCCGCATCAGTAGCCACAAAAATGAGCCAGAGGGATATAAAGCAGATAGGCACAAATTTGCAGGATTCTTGATACAAAATTTGTATCTGCAACTGTATCTGCAAAAATGAGCTGTGTATATCTGCATCCACATCCAGATATAAAGTGGATATCCACATATTTGAAGGATAACATAAGAACTAGAGGTCACCAAATGAAATTAATAGGTAGCAAGTTTAAAATAAACAAAAGGAAGTTTTTTCTTCATGCAGGGCACAGTCAACCTGTGGAACTCCTTGCCAGAGGATGTTGTGAAGACCAGGACTTTAACAGGGTACAAAAAAGAGCTAGATAAATTCATGAGGGATAGGTCCATGAATGGCTATTAACCTGAATGGGCAGGAATGGTGTCCCTAGCCTCTGTTTGTCAGAGGTTGGAAATGGATGATGGGAGAGGGATCACTCGATGATCACCTGGTCTGTTCACTCCTTCTGAGACATCTGGCATTGGCATTGGAAGACAGGATACTAGGCTAGATGAACCTTTGGTCTGAGCCAATATGGCTGTTCTTACGATCTTATGTAGGGCTCTAATGATTTGTCACATGCGTATTAGCTTCAGTGGAGCTATGAGAATTTATGCTAGTTGTGCTATGCTCACATCACCCATGTAAGGTAGATCATTACTGTTATTCCAATTCTGTGAAAAGGAAACTGAGGCACAGAAAGTCTACAGGAAATCTGAGATGGAGCTTGGATATGAACTGAATCCAGGGAACTATCCTGAGACATAAGAGACCTGGGTTCAGGTCCTTGTAAGACCATAGGAAAGTCATTTAGTCATTCTATGCTTCAGCTTCCCATCTGTAAAATGGGAATAATAGTAGTTCCTGACCTTACAGATGTAATGTGAGGCTAAACCTATTAGTGATTTTTTCTTATTGGCCACTTTTGTTTTACTGACTAACAGCCCCCTTTTTCAAGATGAGTTAACAGGTGCAGGAGTGTATTTGCTTGTTTCTTATGCCCAAGATACAGATGCAGATGCAATGAGAAATATATCTATGAGACACTGTGTCCATAACTGTAAAGCAGAAAAAAAATCATCTCCCGACATTTGTAGAACTGCATGGAATTTAGCACCACCATGTCTCATGCTGTCTGGGGCAGCTCATGACCAGGACTGTTGCCAAGGGAGCAAAAGAGGCAATTGCCCAGGAGCCTGGGTCACTTACAAGGATCCAGGGCAGCAGGTCTAAGGCAGGCTTTCTGCTTGCCCTTGCTCTTCACCACTCCTGGAAGTGGCTGGCATGTCCCTGCAGCTGCTAGGAACGTGTCTCCATTTGTTGCCCCCGCCCAAGGTGCCAACTCTGCAGCTCCCATTGACCATAGTTCTCGGCCAATGGGAGCTGTGGGGGCAGTGACTGCAGACAGTGGTACAAAGAGACCCCTGCCCCCCACCCCGGAAGCCACTGCCAGAGTGGTGTGCCGGTCGCTTTTGTGAGCTACATGAGGTAAGCACCACCCACTCTAGCCCCTCCTGTACCCAACCCCCTACCCCAGCCCAGAGCCTGCACCCCACATCCAAACTTCCTCCAAGAGCTTGCACCTTGCACCTCCTCCTAAACCCCAATCCACTGCCCCAGCCTGGTGAAAGTGAGTGAAGATGGGGGAGAGAGAGCAACGGAGGGAGGAGGGATGAAGTGAGCAGAAGACGGGGCCTCAGAGAGGCGGTGGGGCATGGTTTCAGGGAAAAAGTGGGGCAGGAGGTGGGGTCTTTGGCTTTGCACAGTTAGACAGTTGGCAACCTTGCTGGGCGGGACTGTGGAAGTCGGGCCATGCCGGAAGAGAGTGCCCAACAGTGTAGCCATCATTTCGCTGGGCACCAGCCAGTGCTGATGCAGCATCACCCAAATGTCAGGCAGACCACGTCCACATGGGCACAGCTTGTGAGGGCTCCATTGTGCTGCCCTGGAGCCCTCAATTGCTGTTGGCGGGCCAGCTCATGACTGTGAAGACGCAGGGCAGAGACCCCCCAAACTTGTTCTATGTTCCATAACTGGATCGCAGCAGCAGGGAGTGGAGTTTCCCAAAGCACTCTGGCCTAGTTACCTTGGAGGCACAGGCAGGCCTCTCAAGCAATCCACTCTACTCTGCACCCGGGCAAGCTGGGCTTCCCACTAGACAGTTTCTATGTACCAAAGATCACAAAATATCCAATGCCTCTCAGTCCCAAAGGACCAGTCCCTCACCCTAGATACATGTGTCCCTTTGATCTCACACCAAAGACAATAGTTGTAGCCCATTCTGTAGTAAACTACGTAAGGATTTATTAACTAAGAAATCAGCGAGTCATTACAATGTTAAAGCAGGCAAGTGTATATACACAACCGAGGTTTTAAATTGAGGAGAAATTGGAGAGGGTCCAGAGAAGAGCAACAAAAATGATTCAAGGTCTAGAGAACATGAGCTATGAGGGAAGACTGAAAGAACTGGGCTTGTTTAGTTTAGAAAAGAGAAGACGGAAGGGGGACATGACAGTACCGAAAAGGGAGTAACTAAGAGGAGGGAGAAAAATTGTTCTCTTTCACCTCTGAGGAGAGGACAAGAAGCAATGGGCTTAAATTCCAGCAAGGAAGGTTGAGGTTGGACATTTAGAAAAACTTCTTAGCTGTCAGGGTGGTTAAACACTGAAATGAATTGCCCGTGGAGGTTGTGGGAAATGCATCAGTGGATGCAAATATTTGAGAGCATATTTAAGAGCAGGTTAGACAGACATCTATCAGGGATGATCATTCTAAATGGTACTTGGTCCTGCCGTGTGGGCAGGGGACTGAACTTGACCTCTCAAGGTTCCTTGCAGCTTTGCCTCCCCCCTGCCCTCTGAGTACTAGGGAAGACGGGGAGAGGAAAGACTGGGTGGGTCCCGGGCTATGCGACTCGTGGCTTCAGCCTCCCTGCCTCCCGGAGCACCTGGGGGGGGAGGAGGGGCCACTCTGGGGCCTCCCCAGACCTCTCATGGCAGCTAAACATTGGAGAAAGAGAAGGGAGGGAGGAGGCAGGCAGGACGCAGAGTGACGTGATGATGTCACTCTGTTGTCCCGCAGAAGAAACGTTTTCATATATAGAGATAATGCAAAAACTTAAATATTTCCTTACAGATGGTAATAAAGAAATTAAAAGAGAGATAGGAACATAAGCAATCTCTCTTCTGCCATCCATCTCCACGTTCTGACAAACAGAGGCCAGGGACACCATTCCTTACCCCTACTGGCTACTAGTCATTAATGCACTTAACCTCCATGAATTTATCTAGTTCTCTTTTAAACCCTATTATAGTCCTAGCCTTCACAACCTCCTCAGGCAAGGAGTTCCACAGGTTGACTATGCGCTGTGTGAAGAAGAACTTCCTTTTATTTGTTTTAAACCTGCTGCCCATTAGTTTCATTTGGTGGCCCCTAGTTCTTATATTTTGGGAACAAGTAGATTACTTTTCTTTATTCACTTTCTCCACACCACTCATGATTTTATAGACCTCTATCATGAATGCATGCAGCAACGTGCAAGCATTTCATAAAGTTTAAACACTAAAGACATTATTATAACCCCAATACCCATCCCTGCACACATGTAAAGCCTTAGCAAGTGCTGGCACCTGGTCTGCCAACCTCAGACCTGGCCATTGTGAATCTGGGCTAAGTAAAAATTGTAGCTGAGTGTTGTACATGATCTGCTGATAAAGACCCGGGAAATCTTTTTATATGCAATTGCAAGATGTTTGAAATGTCTCATTCTGAAGGCATCTCCTTGACTTCAGATTTTTTGTCTTTCTAGGATGCCCAGTATTTTGGGACGGACTGAGCTGCTGGCCCAAAGCCGCTTTTGAAGAAGTGGTAAAAGTTGCATGTCCGGTTTTTTTTGAAGAAATCACCAACATACATGGCAAGAATTGTTTTTCCTATTATTAATATTCCTCACTGTTTAAAATATATATAATGGCTAAGATACTAAGGCAATCCACACTGATGCATCATAAGACTATCAGTGTCAGGAAGAATTTTTTTTTTATGGTTACATACCTTCATTAGGCACATTTTTTTGCGGGGATGAAGGGGAGGATGGGCGTTTTTCATGCATCCCACATGCACCAATGTCCATGGCCAGATAGTGGAGTAAATGAGCCTTGCTCTCCTTCAGTACATGAATACCTCCACCTGGATAGCGATACCTTCACAATTCCTTCACCCATTCTGCTCTGCTCCGATCACAGTCATGTGTGAGGTGATGAGGAAAAGTCAGGAAAGAGTGATTTTTGCCATTATTTTGTCCATGCTCTGGTTCTTGTAATGGTATTAAAAGTAACAGGCACTACATTCACAAATACACATAACATATTTGGCCCTTATGCACAGTAGCTAAACAAAAAGAAAACTATGGGCATAATTTTGCCCATTTTAGTAGTATTCAAAATTTGGAATACCGAAACCATTTCCAGCATGAACATGCTGTAGATTATAACTGCATCTGAAAAGGTTTTGTTTGAATTTATGTGAAAAATAAAAGGCCCCAAGCATACTCAAAGGAATAGTCCCTTTTAAAAGAATTCCATACTTAATGAACCAAATCTGAAAGCAGATCAAGTTATAATTAGAACTGGTGGAAAGTAATAATTTGTGTTCCATGGAAAATTCTGGTCGTTTGAATGTTATTTTTGTTTCAAGTTGGAAAAAAAAAGAGAGATTGAAATTTCTCATGAAAATAAGTTTTGAGTCAAAAAGTACTTGTGGGTCATGGGAAATGTTCCACTTTGAGGAACTTGAAATGTTTCACTCACATCTGGACTCTTTAAATTTTCTATTATAATTCATATTTTAAATACATATTTGAAAATTGATTGTCATTTTGAATCGAAAAATTGAAATGTTCCATTCTAACAAGATTTAAATGTTTCTTTTTAATGGTTTTTTTTCTTAAAAGAAATTTCATCCAAATCAACAGATTCCTGCACTGTTTCCATAGAGATGAAATGGCATTTTCCAAAAGTGAAACATTCCACTGGAAAAAAAATGTGGGCAGCTCTCACCATTTAAAAATAAAAGACAAATGCTGTGACAATCAGTGGGGTGTAGCATGCTAAACTAGTGACATCATTTGTGTCACTGAAAGGGTGGGAGACAAAATATCAGTGACCACACACATTTTTCTATCTTGGGCTGTGTCTACACTGGGCCACTTATTCCAGAAAATCAGCAGCTTTTCCGGAATAAGCTGCGAGCTATCTAAACTGGCCCTTGAAATTCCGGAAAAGCAACGATGCTGTACTGTACAAAATCAGCCGCTATTCTGGAAAAACTATTCTGCTCCCGCTTGGGCATAAGTCCTTATTCCGGAACACTGTTCCAGAAAAGGGCCAGTGTAGACAGCCCAGTAGTCTTTTCCGGACAAAAGCCCCGATTGCGAAAATGGCGATCGGGGCTCTTTTCCGGAAAAGCGCATCTACATTGGCCACTGACGCTTTTCTGGAAAAAGGGCTCTTCCGGAAAAGCAGCCTGCCAATGTAGACGCTCCTTTTCCGGAAAAACTGAAAATGGAATAGTATTCCGTTTTAAGCATTTCCGGAAATTCATGCCAGTGTAGACACAGCCCTGGTGTAAAAGAGAGGAAGGATGGTCTTATGGTTGGATTCTTTAAGTCAGGATTCCTGGTTTCTTGTCCTAACTTTGCTGCAGGTCCTCTGTGACCTTGAGCAAGCCACTAACGATTTCTTTAGCCTAGTCCTCTTCAAACTGAATTACATTATTGTAAACTAGGAACCTGTTAGTCTGCAGCATCCACATGGGGGAGTTACAGTGTTGCACTTTGGAGCACCCGGCTATTCTTACCCCAGTAGTCCAAACTGTGGGGCAGTGCAGGCATAGCCTTAGGCTACGTCTACACTGGCATGATTTTCCGGAAATGCTTAAAATGGAACACTTTTCTGTTATAAGTATTTCCGGAAAAAGAGCGTCTACATTGGCAGGATGCTTTTCCGGAAAAGCCCTTTTTCCGGAAAAGCGTCCGTGGCCAATGTAGACACGCTTTTCCGGAAAAAAGTCCCGATCGTCATTTTCGCGATCGGGGCTTTTTTCCGGAAAAGACTACTGTGCTGTCAACACTGGCCCTTTTCTGGAAGAGTTTTCCGGAATAAGGACTTTTGCCCGAGTGGGAGCAGCATAGTTTTTCCGGAAAAGCAGCTGATTTCTTACAGTAGGTCATCAGTGCTTTTCCGGAAATTCAAGGGGCCAGTGTAGACAGCTCGCAGCTTATTCCGGAAAAGCGGCTGCTTTTCCGGAATAAGTGGCCCAGTGTAGACACAGCCCCAGTGTCTCCCTCTGTAAAATGGAGAGATTAATACTACCCTAACTTCTCGAGGTGCTAAGAGGAGCTAAGTTTTTCAGTCTTGGAAGTGATCAAAAATTATAGGAGCTTTGAGATACTGATTAAAACAAACTATAGAAATTCAAAAATATTGTTAATGTAGTCCCTTTACTAAAGAAGCCTCTGACTTTTACTGGGAGGATCCTTTGTGCTGCAATCTAGCCTAGAGACTACAACTCCCAAGAGTCCTTGGGAAAAAAGGAGGGAATGGTGGTTTTTCCAGGCTATGCAGACAGATAGGTGAGCTCCATTTTGCAGCCAGGAGTCAGGCTGCTGGTGGAGAGACTTTTCCAGGCCAGGAGCTGTTGTGTTGCAGCTAGAGCCTGTTTCTGAGAGCCTGCTGCCGCCTGGATCCAGCAGGCTGCTTCAGGGACTGTTGATTGTCCCTAGACGGGATAGATCCTTACTGTGCTTGTGGCTGAGAAGGGCCTACATCACTCTGCATAGAAGATACTGTGAGTAATTGTGGCTGTTTGGAAAAGTGCTGCGTGGGAGGAACACAGAAGACTGTGGGTCCAAAGAGAGGCAGAGTGACCAGCTCAGAGAACCAGAGCTGCTGGTATTTGGTGGAGCCTGCTCCAGTGGCAGAGGAATTTTGTAGCTTACTGCTTAGCTTGGACTGACACACGCAGAACCTGCACAGTGCTGTCTCCACTCCAGCTGCCCATGCAAACAAGTGTCTGGGACTCCGAATCCTGAGGAGTACACACTCTGGGGTGGGATAAATGGTGGCAGTGTAGATAGATAAGTTTCCTTTCTTTCTGTGAACTTTAATTGATTTTATTCACTTTTAATCTGTTGTACCCTATTCCTTTATGTTATGTAAAGGTGTGTTAATTCTAATTTAATCAATTACATGTATGTATTATTTATCATTATTGTTTTGAAGTTAGATCCAGATTATTACTGGAATAAGTTTATTCCTGGAGGCTCTCAAGGCTCACCATTAAGGCCGTGTCCAGACTCAGGGGTTTTTTCGGGAAAAGTAGCCTTTTCCCGAAAAAACTTCCCCTGCGTCCAGACTCAAGCCGCGTTCTTTCGAAATTATTTCGAAAGAACGCGGCTTTTCTTTCGATGGCGGTAAACCTCGTTTCACGAGGAAGAACGCCTTCCTTCGAAAGTTCCTCTTTCGAAGGAAGGCGTTCTTCAATGTAAAGAGGCCGTCTTCGAAAGAGAGCATCCAGACTCGCTGGGTGCTCTCTTTCGAAAAAGCGGATTTCTCTTTCGAAAGATCCGCCTGCAGTCTAGACGCGATTTTTCGAAAGAGGCTTTTTCGAAAGATGCTTTCGAAAGAGTCTCTTTCGAAAGAAGCCTGCAGTCTAGACATACCCTAAGTGTGTACAGGGCCGGCCAGGTGGAGGCACTGCCAATGAATATTCCTTTAGGAGCAAGGGACTGCAGCAAGGGGTTGGATAGGAAATCCCCAACTAAACAACATCACCACTGGGGTACTCAGGATCTCCTTTTTTGTTAAAAACATCAGGCACCTAGGCATACATGTGAATGTGATCTGCTCCCCAGTAACCCAGGGAGGAAAAAGGGAGTTACATTATTATTGCCACATAGTGGGTATGAAGTGTTGTTATAGTCATGTTGGTCCCACTGTCTGTGTCTAATAAACTGGTTCGTTCTACATCTAGAGCCCTACCAAATTCATGGTCCATTTTGGTCAATTCACAGTCCTAGGATTTTAATAATCATACATTTCATGATTTCGGCTATTTAAATCTGAAATTTCACAGTGTTGTAATTTTAGGGGTCCTGACCCACAAAGGAGTTGCGGAGACATTGCATGGCTATTGCAGGGGAGGTTGCAGTGCTGCTACCTTTAATTCTGCACTGTTGCAGGTGACAGTACTGCCTTCAGAGCTGTGCAGTTAGGCTACGACTACAGTGCCTTTTTTTTCAGAAGAAGATTTGTAAATTGCACTCACATTTGCATATCTTCTTCTGATTCTTTTTGTGGAAGAGGTTGGAAGACAGGGCCAAATATCGGAAACCTCCCCTCTTTTGCAAGACCCTGTAAACCTCAATTTACGAGGAATAAGGGGTCTTGAGAAAGAGGGCTTTTCCCCCGACATTTGGCCCCGTCAACATGGGGCCAAATAGCAGCAAAACCTCTTCCGCAAAAAGAATCAGGAGAAAATATGCAAATGTAAACACAATTTGCATATCTTCTTCTGGCAAAAAAACGGCAGTGTAGCTGTAGCCTTAGGGTGTGTCTAGACTACCTAGTTTTGTCGACAAAAGTGGACTTTTGTCGACAAAACAATACCAGCGTCTACACTACCGCGGAGTTCTGTCGACATAACGTCGACAGAACTCCGCGGTTTTGTCGACGCTGGTATACCTCATTTTATGAGGCATAACACTTTCTGTCGACAGAACTCTGTCGACAGAAGGTGTTATTGCCTGTAACACTGCGTCCAGACTACGGAGTTCTGTCGACAAAGCGGCTTGCTTTGTCGACAGAACTCCATGTGTCTGGACGCAAATTGTCGACGGAAGTTTTGTCGACAGTATCTGTCGACAAAACTTCCGTCGACAAAACGCGGTAGTCTAGACGTACCCTTAGAGAGCAGCGGCTGGTGTCCCAGTTCTCAAGACATAGTCACCAGCAGCAGCAATGGAGAAGTAAGGATGGAATTGTATTGTCACCCTTACTTCTGTGCTGCTGCCTGCAAAGCTGAGTACTCAGCCAACAGCTCCACTCTCCAGCTGCCCAGCTCTGCAGGCAGTAGTGTAAAAGTAAGGATGGCAATACCGCAACCCCTCTAAAATAACCTTGTGACCCACAGGCAACTCCCTTTTGGGTCTGGACCCCCAGTTGGACAAATACCAGTCTCCCCACACAATCTGTATAGAATAGGATAAAAGCACACAAAAGACCAGATTTCATGGAGCAAAACCATATTTCACAGTACGACACATTTTTCATGGCCAGGAATTTGGTAGGACCCTATGTCTAAATATTTAAGCTGAGTCTTACATGCACCATTTGGATGCATGACTATGGTGCTGTTGTATAAAAATTGAGCTCACAGTATGCATTTCCTATAGCCTAGGAAGCGACTTTGTTAATTTCCTGTTCATTTGGTTACTTATCTCACCCTTGCACAAGATAGCTTTAATTCTGTCCCTAATCTTGCCAAGAGTCATGAGCACATCCACAAGAATCAACAAAATCAATCTGAGGATTTTAGGAATAAAAATAGGCTGTTTCTTGTCAGTGCTAAACTACATGGGTTGCTTGCTGAGGTGTGTCACTGTTTCAGGGTTCCTGCAAAGAAACTGTACACAAGAGGCACATTGGTCAGAACCGTACCCACCGTATTCTGTTGCCTGCGGATTTGATGAAGGTTCCAGTAAAGGCCCCGAAGATCAGGTCAGTTTCGGATTGCCGATGCATGAGTAAAAGCAAACCCAGAACTACCCCCATGAAAAGAACTTGAGGAATGCTGGGTATACATAAGCCAGACTCTCTCCCTCAATCTGACGCTACAAAGGTGCTGCAAAGGGCTGGATATTGACTGTACTGTCTAGCCGAGACTTCCCTGAGTGCTGGAGAGGAAGCCAGTTGAGGTGACCCCTACAGTACCGCAACCCAGCCTCAGCATAGATGGGGGTGTCAGGAATAAGGAGGGTACTAGGGTTAGCAGGGGTTTTGCACTCCTTTGTCATATGGTCCCTTTGTCTAAGCCATATGGGGGCTGGGGGTGATACCATGCAGGGTGGCAATTTGAGGACTCAGTTATGGGGCCCTCATCCTGTGCTGAAAGGATCTTCACAGAGGGAGGTCTGGCTTGCCGTGTTCTGTATCCATCTGGCTGGAGAAGATCTTCTAACCCTTTGCTTCTACAGGGGAAGCTTATATGGCTTCCTTTTAAATTACAGATCCAGAGACTCTGAAGATAGAAAGGAAGGTCCTGAGATTTGGGTCTGTAGGAAACCTGGCAGCAGGTCATTACTCTGCCATGGACTTCTTGTGTGGCTTGGAGCAAGTTACTCAGGCCAGATTTACACTGGGGGAGAAAGTTGACTTAAGATTCGGAACTCCAGCGACAAGAATAGCGTAGCTGGAGTCGACGTACCTTAAGTCGAATTGCTGCAGTGTCCCCTTTGCAGGAAGTCAATCTCTCCCATCAACTCCTCCTCTCCTTGTGACTCCGTGGAGAACCAGGGTTGGTTGATGGGGCACCATCATTGGTCAGTTTACTAGACCCACTAAATCTCAGCCTTGAGTTGCTGGCAGCTCCATACTCTCTTGATATACAAGGTTAGAGTGAATTGGCACTTGCATGGATTTTGGTTACTTGGTATTTGGAATAATCAGCTGGTCTTGTAGTGACACTCAAAACCATTTGCACAGGCCAAGCTCAATGATGCATCCTTAGAATATAGGAAACCTCAGTAATCAACACGTCGAACTGAACGTAGTAGTATTGCACTATCACGTGCGGTCCTCTGCACAGCCGTCCGAGGTGCGACCTCAGCACATCTAGACCAACAGAGGGCTAGCTGTGATCTTGCTAGTTTGAACAACAGCAGTGAAGCTACAGGCTCAACCAGTCCACCCAGGACCTTGGTTACATTCTTGAGCAGCTAGTCTGTGCAGCCATGGTTTCACTGCTATTGATAATCCAGGCTAGCTGAGGTATACATAGGGATGTTGCCGTCAAGGCTCTGATTGCAATACAGAAATACCCTTCGTAGGTTGAGTTTGAAACTAGGAATTAAGGAATCTGTGTCAGCGCTCAGAAAAGCAACTCATTGTGTAGTGTTGGATCAGTCACTTATGTCTCAGTTCCCTCATCTGTAAAATGGGCGCTTTACTTTTTGCTTCTACCTACTCTCTAGAAGCTTTATCCAAAGCCCTTTCCAGTTCATTAGACTCCCATTAGGTCAGATGGACCCTTCATCTGGTCCTAGCTATGGAGATGATTATCAGTGATGGAATTTGCAAGTAGGGTTGCCAGGTGTCCAGTATCGACCCAGACAGTCTGGTATTTTTGCCTCCTCTCCAGTAAAAAAAATTGAAAATACCGAACACCTAAAATGTCCAGAATTTTTTGATTTTTTCCCGGCCAGAAGGAAAAAATCCCGTGTGCTTACCAGGTTCCGCAGGGGTGCTGTCTGGCCCAGAGAAGGGAGACAAGATGGCAGACAGCTACTGGCAGCCTGTTAGGGCCAAAAAGCCTCAAAAGCATTTCTTAATGGCTTTTTTTAAGAAAAAATATATTTTTTTCACACCAGAATTTTTTCCCCAGTGAGGTTTTTTGGGGGGGGGGGGGGGGGGGAAGGAATGTTTGGTATTTTTGGTTAAACCATCTGGCAACCCTATTTGCAAGGCACTGAACCCTTGTGACATGCTGATAACTGCACCTCCCATCTGCTTCAATGGGAGCTGGAAAAGTTCAGACCCTTGAACCATTAGATTTTCACTGAGGACTTGGAACAGGCCAGAGTGAGGTGCTTTTATCCACATGCTTCCAAACACTGGTGCTTCAAATCAATGAAGTGCAACTGCCAGACATCCCTTGGTTTGTGTTGCAACTATAAACCCTGGAACCAAGACCTTCCTTAACCATACTTAGCTCTTTGAGTGACTGTTTCAAAACCCAGAGTCCTTCCGGTAGCGTCAAAGGGCTTTGTATTGGGCCCATGTAGCACATGGATGCACATCAAAGCACTTTACACCACGGGGGAGGCAGAAGGTAAGTCTCGTCGGGAAATAAGTGGGGCAAATTTGAATGTTTGTCAAAATACTGATATTTTTCAGCCTGATTTTTTTTCTCATTTTGGTTGGAAAGTTGTTTGGTTTTTGAACTGGAAAGAAAAAATCCCTGGAGTATAGACACTTCATAAGAAAGTATCAAGCCCCCTCCCCCACTTTGTTGCTGAAACTAGTTTCAAGGGAAAGTTTCTAGCCAGCCCAAATAATTATCTGCACTTTCCTGGTGAGGAAACTGAGGCACAGGGGAGGGGGCACTGCTTTGCCCAAGGTCGCCCAGAAGATCACTTGCAGAGCCAACGCTAGAACTTATGTCTCCCCATATCCTTGTGTAAAGCCCAATCCACTGTAAAGAACTTTGGAGCTATCCATCGTAATGTATATTATATGGCTGAGATGGCTGTGAAGAGAAGTGGGGTAAGCAACAAAAGACAATACTGCTTCTTTTCTAACTATCTGCCAAAAGAAATTGTATCTTAGTAAAACAAGCACACTGGGATGAATGCTGCACGTTGATCGATATTTCTGTGTCTTTTCTTCTCGTAGAAATCATATTATTCAGCATTTTGGCATGTCTACACTGCTGGCTATGCGACATCTTTGACTTCGCTCATTACAGCTCTTGTTATCTTTGCCATCTTCAGGTAAACGCTCACCGTGGCCTTTGAGGTATTTAGAAACAATGTTCATCTTCATCCTAATTCTCTCATTTTTTATTTGTCACCCCCATGATTCTTTTTTTTCCAGTTTTTGCATTTTATCACAGACATGGTAACTTATTCTCCTTTACTTATTATGTGGTATTTCCCAGAAGACTTTAAAACATAAGATCTGAATGTGTCCCCACTCGTTCGTCCTCCTAGAATTGTTCTTTTTTTTAATGAGACAATGGCTTCTGTCATAATCACATCACAATGGTCTCATAGTTCTCATACGGTTCTATTCCAACTCATCTGATGAAGCGGGTTTTACCCACAAAAGCTCATGTTATAATACATTTGTTAGTCTCTAAGGGTATGTCTACACTACCCCGCTAGTTCGAACTAGCGGGGTAATGTAGGCATACCGCAATTGCAAATGAAGCCCGGGATTTGAATTTCCCGGGCTTCATTTGCATAAGCGGGGTGCCGCCATTTTAAAATCCCCGCTCGTTCGAACCCCGTGCCGCACGGCTACACGCGGCACGAACTAGGTAGTTCGAACTAGGCTTCCTAGTTCGAACTACCGTTACTCCTCGTGGAATGAGGAGTAACGGTAGTTCGAACTAGGAATCCTAGTTCGAATTACCTAGTTCGTGCCGCGTGTAGCCGCGCGGCACGGGGTTCGAACGAGCAGGGATTTAAAAATGGCGGCGCCCCGCTTATGCAAATGAAGCCCGGGAAATTCAAATCCCGGGCTTCATTTGCAATTGCGGTATGCCTACATTACCCCGCTAGTTCGAACTAGCGGGGTAGGGTAGACATACCCTAAGAGTATGTCTACACTTGCACCCTCTTTTGAGAGAGGGATGCAAATTAAGACATTCAAAATTGCAAATGAAGCCGGGATTTAAATATCCCGTGCTTTATTTGCATATTCTCGTGATGGCACTATGTCGAAATAGTGCTATTTCGAAATAACAGACACTGTTAACACGTGGTTATTTCGAGAGAAACCCTTTCTCTTGAAATAACTGGTAAACTTCATTGTATGAGGAATAAGGGTTATTTCGAGAGAAGGGTTTTCTCTTGAAATAACCGCGTCTTAACAGCGTCTGATATTGAGAAATAGCCCTATTTCAAAATTGCACCATAACGTGAATATGCAGATGAAGCATGGGATATTTAAATCCTGGCTTTATTTGCAATTTTGAATGTCTTTGTTTGCATCCCTCTTTCAAAAGAGGGTGCAAGTGAAGAAATACCCTAAGGCAACACAGGACTGCTCGTCTTATCTCTCTCTCTATATAAAAGTTTTTCCTGTCGTGCAACAGAATGATGTTATCATGTTCTCATGCTCTCTGGCTGAAAAAGTGGCCAGAGAGAGGGGGATAGGTGAGTGTAGCGGTCACGGGGCACAGCCCACTAGTTGTTTTTAAAATTACAGATTAACATGGCTACCCTTCTGATACTACTTTTCCCATGTTTGGCAAAGACATTATTTCCATAAATTCCCCTCAGCTGTGCCCGTACCATCCACTGCCGATTACGGGAGCTATACATAGAGATTGGGGGAAAAGAAACTGCACATCCAAAAAAGAATTAGATACGTTAATAGGTCAAGCAATGGCTCTTTGCCAACATGGTCAAGGGTGCAAACCCATGGTCTGGCTGTCCCTAAACTTCTGACTGCCAAGTGCTGGAACTGGAGAACTGGGGATGGATCACTTGATAATTGCTCTGTTCTGCTCATTTTCACTGATGGCATTTGACATTGTTGGAAGATAGGAAACTGGATTAGATGGGCCATTGGTCTTATCTAGTATGGACATTGTTGTGGTCTTATATGTGCTGATTTGGAACGATAGGAAACAGAACCTTTTGCTTTAGGCCACTAGTACCAATCCATCTCTGGGTATTCATGAACGGAAGTTATTGTTATTTAACATCAACACAGTGTCCTATGCAATGAGAAGCCAATCCAATAG
Organism: Pelodiscus sinensis; assembly: GCF_049634645.1. Classification (NCBI taxonomy): domain Eukaryota; kingdom Metazoa; phylum Chordata; order Testudines; family Trionychidae; genus Pelodiscus; species Pelodiscus sinensis. The sequence goes on along the minus strand of NC_134712.1, from coordinate 250,230,594 downwards.
CCATTGGAATCAAAAGGAGGCATCTACAATAAGCACTGAATCAAGCCATAATTGCCTCAGCCGGTTTCCCAGTGGATAGGCATAAAACTGTCACCACAACTGTCAGTCTCCATAGTGATAGGGGTAAGGGCCCAACAACAGAGAGAATGAGCCAATCTATTGCTTTGCTTCTAAAGATGGAGTCTTAGGTTCCAGGCTGACAGGGAACGACTGTGCTAGTTTTGACTCGCTGCGTTATGTCTAAAGACAGAAGGTCTTCCTGTTTGGGCTGTTTAAATGGGGAGGACTGCTCTTTGAAGAAGGCTTTTCCTTTCTATTTTCTCATTTCAGAAAATTCCACTGTACACGGAATTACATCCACATGCACCTGTTTGTCTCTTTCATCCTCAGAGCCGTGGCTGTTTTCATTAAAGATGCTGTTTTGTTTGCTGATGAAAATATGGACCACTGCTTAATGTCAACGGTATCAATATCCTTCCCCCGCACCCGCAGTATTTGGTGTAGCTGGCTAATCCTTGTTACAGAGGTGACACTGAGATTTCCTGGTTCTGTCTGGGTTTTTGTTTGTTTGTTTTATGGGAAAAAATAGATCCGAAATCATCATCCTTCCAGATACTGTTATGCTCATGGTATTGCACAGAGAAGTTAGAGTATTTATGTTTTTGTCTTTCTGGAGGGTTGCAAGGTGGCACTAGTTTACTGAATAGAATTTAAATAATTGACACACCAAAAAAAACCCAGAGACCAAATGGAACGCTCCCTAAAACAGAGAGGCACATCTCACACTACTTTACTGTAGGCCAGCGGCTCCCAACCTGTGGTCTGCAGGACCCTGGTGGTCCATGACAGTAGTCTAGGGGGTCCGTGGAAAGTTTAATGTAGAAATTAAAATGAATGTACAGTGTTTAAAACACTTATGCATTTTAATTCATAAATATTTGTATATTGTGTAATTATAAATAAATATTTAGTTCCATGATCACATAAGAACATACATAAGAACATAAGAACGGCCATACTGAGTCAGACCAAAGGTCCATGTAGCCCAGTAGCCTGTCTGCCGACAGCGGCCAGCACCAAGTGCCCCAGAGGGGGTGGACCAAAGACAATGATCAAGTGATTTGTCTTCTGCCATCCTTCTCCAGCCTCTAACAAACAGAGGCCAGGGACACCATTTCTATCCCCTAGCTAATAGCCTTTTATGGACCTAACCTCCATGAAATTATCTAGCTTCTCTTTAAACTCTGTTATAGTCTGGGAACTGGAACTAATGAGTCTGGGAACCAGAACTAATGAGTTCTAGTCTGATTTTTTGCCTGAATAATGCACTGGACTAAGACTCAACTTTACCAGAATTATTTTCATCAGGCCACACAATGTCCCCGTAGGGTAGACACAGAAAGAAATGCCAAGGACCAAACTCAGCTCTGGTGTACAAGAGTGCATCACGTGACGTGAATACATCAAATGATTATCGAGTAATGGATTGTTTGAAAACAGCTATATTCTTTTTGGGGGGGGAGGGTGGTGTCCATAAAATGTTAATAGATTGAAAAGGGGTCCGTATGCTCGAAAAGGTTAGGGCTGTCTCGCCTCAGACTGACCCCGATAGGCCCAGATTGCATGTTTTCCTTCAAAGACCCCCTAGTCTGTAAGCAGAATCAGGAAAACCTTCAAACTTTTAAAGCGATAGCTTGCAATTCTTACACAACCCTCAGTCTACCAAAGTAGCAAATCACATCACAGACACAGAAAGAAATGCCAAGGACCAAACTCAGCTCTGGTGTACAAGAGCGCAACTCTGTTCACTTTAGTGGAATTGCATCCGCTTACATCAGCAGTGAGTTTGGGCCACAATAGAGCGCAAATTTTCACGTTCATGATTTAATCTATGGGTATAATCCATTTTGGATTTAATCTATGGGTATAATCCAAACCCCACAGGTATCAGTGATAAATCCTCTACTGACTTCAGTAGGTTTTGGATCAGACCTTGTGTAAAGGCATACTGCTCTTGGTTCAAAGTTTTCCAGCTTTTCCCCAGGGCCTGCAAGGTGACTGATTTCAGAGACTGCAGCTAATATTCTCCTTTTCCTATGTGTCTCCAGGTTGGATGTAAGGTTGCAATGGTGTTTTTTCAGTTCAGCATTCTAGCCAACTTCTTCTGGCTCCTGGTAGAAGGGATGTACTTGCAAACACTGCTGCTGTTGACCTTTGTTTCTGGCAAACAGTATGTGTGGTGGTTCATTTTGATTGGCTGGGGTTAGTATACTGTCTTGTTTTCTCCTTCTGCATATTTGCCTTCTTGCAGCTATGTCCAGGGTGCTGAAAATCGTGTGCCAGGAGATGTGTTTTCAGTGATCATCGTCTATTTGTGAGACAGATATGTTTAATGAAACTACAGCAGTTTGTTTATTTTTGCTACAAAAAATCCCACCTGGAAATTTTGGAGAGGGCAGTCAATTTCTGGATGCATTGTGGAGTGTCCAGTGGTGAGAGAGTAATGCACTCAGTAGTGTGGCTATATGGATCTGAGGAGCTGGCAAGGTGCCTGACAGAATGGAAGAGGCGGAGCCTCAGGCAGAAGGGGTGGGGCTAGTGCCCCATCAGAGCCAGCTGGAGAATGCGGTAGGGTGCTCTGGAGCACACCGCCCAATGCTTCAGTGGCGATTTTAAAGGATCTGTGGCTCCAGCTGATGCTCCTGCCGCCGTAGCAATAGCCCATTAGAATCACCCAGCCCTGGGACAACCGTTCCCTTTGCACCCCCCCGTAGGTGGGTCTGGGAACCAGAACTAATGACTTCTAGTCTGATTTTTGCCTTCATAATGCACTGGACTAAGACACAACTTTACCAGAATTATTTTCATCAGGCCACACAATGTCCCCGTGGGGTAGATAAATGTAATTCTATATATTGCACACTTGCAGTGACTGGGATGCCACATGTCAGACTGGGTGTTCCAAAAATGGAGGCACCCAAAATTAGTGGACACTTTTGAAACATCTGTCCGAAAGTTGAAATCTTGGCCCCATCGAAATGAGGAGTTTTGCCACAGACTTGACTGAAGAGAGCATTTCTCATTGGCTATGTCTAGACTGCATCCCTTTTTCGTAAAAGGGATGCAAATTAGACACATCGCAATTGCAAATGAAGCGGGGATTTAAATCCCCCCCGCTTCATTAGCATAAAAATGGCTGCCGCTTTTTTCCGGCTCGGACCTTTGCCGGAAAAAAGCGCCAGTCTAGACGTGGATCTTTCAGAAAATAAAGCCTTTTCCGAAAGATCCCTTATTCCTTATTTTAAAGGCTTTATTTTCCGAAAGATCTGCGTCTAGACTGTTGCTTTTTTCCAGAAAAGCTCCGAGCCGGAAAAAGCGGCAGCCATTTTTATGCTCATGAAGCGGGGGGGATTTAAATCCCCGCTTCATTTGCAATTGCGATGTGTCTAATTTGCATCCCTTTTACAGAAAAGGGATGCAGTCTAGACACAGCCATTAGGTATTTAATGCTGGGCACTCAAAGTTTGAAGCACTGAAAATTAAAGACCACTTTTGAAAAGGTGGCCCTCGGTCTTTGTGAGCTTCAATTTCCTGATCTAGAAAATGAGAGCAAGCTTAGTTACCTGTCTCAAATGGGTGTTGTGATGCTCAGATGAATAAGACTTCTAAACAGTCATCTAATTGCAAACACTAATTAAGGCCAGGAAAGAGCAAAAGCCGGAATAGACCTCACAGATTCCTAGATACCTGTCAGGAGACTATTAGAATGACATTAACTAGTCTGGTGTGGTGATTCTTATACTGGTCATGATGGAAATATACAATTTCCCTTGCATTCAGAGAGTTACATTGGTGGTGGACTAGACTCCTCTGCCCAGAGTAGTTCAGAATTGGAGTAACTATAGGTGAATTTTCCTAACATAAAAAAGCTTAGAATTCATACGCAGGCCTTTGGCTTGCGCTCTGCCTCAGTGAGTCACCAGCCTTTTCTAATCCCCTCTTAAAATATATTTTCTTTCTCTTGCTTGTGTATCTTGTCTTCACTGGTCTTGAACTGGAGTCTAAGGGCACATGCACACAGCAGGGCTAAAGAAACGCAACTTCAGCTACATCAATTGTATAGCTTAAGTTAAAATAGCTTCATTCAACTTTTGGCAGTATCTACACCACAAGAAGTTGAAGGAAGAGCATTCTTCCTTTGACTTTCCTTACTCCTCGGCTGTGTCTAGACTGGCAAGTTCTTCCGCAAAATCATCTGATTTTGCGGAAAAACTTGCCAGCTGTCTACACTGGCTGCTTGAATTTCCGGAAAAGCACTGACGATCTCCTGTAAAATGATCAGTGCTTTTCCGGAAATACTATGCTGCTCCCGTTCGGGCAAAAGTCTTTTTCCGAAAGACTTTTGCGTGAAAGGGCCAATGTAGACAGCATAGTATTGTTTTCCGCAAAAAAGCCCTGACGGCGAAAATGGCGATCAGGGGTTTTTTGCGGAAAACCGCGTCTCGATTGGCCAAGAATGCTTTTCCGCAAAAAGTGCTTTTGTGGAAAAGCATCTTGCCAATCTCGACGAACTTTTCCGAAAATGCTTTTAACGGAAAACTTTTCCGTTAAAAGCATTTTCGGAAATTCATGCCAGGCTAGACGTAGCCCTCATGAAATGAGGGTTACCAGGAGTTGGAGTAAGAAGTCCGCCATCTCAACGTTATTTTGAAATAAAGGATTGTAGTCTAGACATGCTATATGTTATTTTCAATAACATCAGTTATTCTGAAATAACACTGCTGTGTAGACGTACCCTAAATGCTTTCCTTGCAAGATTGCTTCATACCAATTGTTTGGCATTTATACTGTAACCTATCTGAAGTTTTGTAACCCTATAAAATATTCAGCCTGGAAATAAGATGTAAATGTTTCATGGTGAGAATAATTAATCATTGGAACAATTTATGAAGGGTTGTGGTGGATTTCCCATCACCAACAACTTTTAGCTCACTATTGGATGTTTTTGCAAAATATTTGTTCTAGGAATTATTTTAGGGAGGTTAGGTCAGGTTAGATGGTCCCATTAGCCCCTTCTGACCTTGGAATCTGTGAAATTGAGGATAAAGTTTGCATGGGTTTTGCTGTTCCAAATAATACCATGTTGTATTCCACATTGACTTTTCCAGGAACGCCTGTTGTTGTGATGTCTGCTTGGATCCTTACCAGAATCTACAGACAGAATACAGGGTAAATCGAAATCACAGTGGGGTTAAGCCTTACATTGTGCACTATAAATGTGATTCATCAACAAGGGGGGTTTAAAAAGATTCATCAACAAGGGGGGTTTAAAAAGTAACAAAAGGTTTGAATCACAAGAATTAGCATTTCTGAGCTTCTTCAAATTCAGAAATAGGCAAATGAGGAAGGAATTTTGAGAACGATCTCCCAAATTACATCAGCACTGGTCGCTCATGATTGGATCACAAATCTCACAATGTTGAAATAGTTTTCTTATCTCCCCAGCTGCTGCATTCATGAGATTTTAGTAGACTCTTGCCTTTCATTTTAAAATATATTTCTAGCCTTTGCAGTTGCGAGGAAAACTTGACAATATGAAGCACGTGCACTCTGAAGCCAGAAGACAAATAAAAAGAAGCAAATGATCATTGTATTTCTACAAGGCATGGGTTTTAAGCCAATCACATGATTTTGGGGCATTCTGCTCCATTTTGGAACATTCGGGGTTAGCAATAGTGTATATATGAACTCCTGCATTTGAATGATTATGCCGTGTATTGTAACTGTCCTATATCTCCATCCCAGACCTCACACTTCCTCCATTAATATCATGGAAGAGTGTGACCTTTAACTGCTTTCCAAGTTCTTGGCGTACTCTCCTCCCTCAAAAATGATTGCCCACCCCTGCTATAGAGAAAACTTCTGCCAAGCGAAAAGCTGCAAGAACTTTGGGGAGATGCTTTTAACCTGCTTCCAACAAGAGTTAATGACAGCCACTTTTCTGTACGAAGACTTGAGTCATTTAATATTCAGCACAAATCAGCTCAGGTAATTAATTAGTTTCCTCTTTCAGATGCTGGGATGATGATGATGAGAATGCAGCGGTGTTATGGATCATCAAGGGACCCATACTGCTATCTGTATTAGTGAGTTTTGCCTTTGATCTGCGGCATCCTTTGAAGAACTGAAAGCTAAGCACGTCTCTCTGTTCAGTAAGCCAGGGAGACAGTGCTGCATGCCGCAGTTAATTTGTGTTGAATTTAGGAAGCTGGGAATTGTTGCGTAACGCTTGCTATAGCGTGAGTGGAAGACAGAGACAAGCAGCAGTGAAATGCATGAAAATTACAAACGAAGGGCGAAATGCCGCCCTGGTATGTTTTTATAAAGCTCCATTTAAGCCGATGTAAGCTATGTGTGTGCAAAGGCAGCTGAAGCTGGCCACAGTGCAAGAGCACCCACAAGGCTAATTACCCACAAGAAAAATTTAGCCTCAAAGGCTCATTCAGATTAAACTCAGTGGCTGTGTCTAGACTGGCCAGTTTTTCTGGAAAATCAGCTGCTTTTCCGGAAAAACTTGCCAGCTGTCTACACTGGCCGCTTGAATTTCAGCAAAAGCAGTGACTTCCTACTGTAAGAAATCAGTGCTTTCTGCGGAAATACTATGCTGCTCCCGTTTGGGCAAAAGTCTCTTTTGCACAAAGCTTTTGTGCAAAAGGGCCAGTGTAGACAGCTCAGATTTGTTTTGCGCAAAAAAGCCCCGATCGCGAAAAGTGCTTTTGCGGAAAAGCGTCCGTGCCAATCTAGACGCTCTGTTCCGAAAATGCTTTTAACTGAAAACTTTTCCGTTAAAAGCATTTCCGGAAAATCATGCCAGTCTAGACATAATCAGTGTGTACAGTAACCTGTAAAGTCATCTATCATGCACTCATGTATCTGGCCTCAGAATCCATCCCCTAAATGTGTGGAGGTACTTAGATTGCAAACTCCATGGAGCATGAGGTAGCTATTTGCGCTGTGTTTGTACAGCACCTAGTACCACATAACTGAGGCTCCTCAGAGCTACCACAATACAAATGAATGCTAATAATAAAGAGCTTGGGATGTGCCTGTACCTAGTCATTTATCTTTCCCTTGGTTTCATTTTTCGGTTTTCTCTTCAAACCATGAACACTATTGTGCTCTACCCAGACGCTCATCAGTCTTTGCTCCAACTTTATGCCAGTGGATTTTGCAATCGAGCTTTTAGGACAAAATTGGGTCACTGTATATGCAGGGAAGATGCTTACTGGCTTAAGTTGTATTGCAACATCTGTTTTGTGGAAGATTGTAGAAATGCCTAAAGATTAGCATCAACATCCATACTGAGGCATCTCACAAAAAGTGGCCTCATTTTCCATCTCTGAGCAGGGAACCCTATTGTTCAGTATCATTATGGAAGCACATTATAATTGAAACCCAGGCTGTTTCCTTAGGTACCTAAATAAGGATTTGGGGGTGTCACCGTAGGCAGCTAGAGAGGAAGTTTTGTGCTTCTTATTTATTGGATTGTGTAAAGATTGAGAGCCAGATTCTCAGTGGGTATAAAGCTGCTTTGACTTGAGTGGATCGCTATTGTTTTGTACCGACTAACGATCTGGCTCTGTGTCTGAGGGAGTTTAGAAACCCTGTCTTCTCTTTGCAGATTAACTTCATTATATTTCTCAATGTCATCAGAATTCTGGTGCAGAAATTGAAATCTCCAGAGGTCGGCGGCAGCCATTCGAGCCATTTTGTGTAAGTGACGATACCTGTTTTCCACTATCTCCCATGGGATCTGTGGTAAGATATTGCTTATGGGGGGGTGTCCCACTGGGGCATCTTGGTCACTACTAGGGAGAGTAGCTCCCAAAGCAAAGATATAAAATAGAGTTGCCTTCTAAGGTAAAAATCCGTCATCTTTCTAGAGGCCCCAGATAAAAAACTCTCTGTGCAAGACCATCCAAAAGGTGCAGCTGGAAAGCCTACATCTAACAAGCTGTAATGAAGTTAACACGCTCTGCATAGGCTGGGTCCATGCTTTGCCCCACACTTGGTTCCTCTCCCCCCACCATTCTTTTTTTTTATGCACATCACCTATGCCCTGTAGTTTAATGAGCTTCAGAGGCATCTGGTTCCCAGCTATTTAACCCTTCTTTCTGGCTCCATACCCCCAGGAAATCAGGCCCTTCCGGCAACTTCTGTAATGGTCTCTTAGAACCTTTCTGGGGACTAGCCAGCTCACGGGGTTGGTAAGGCTGGAGAATTTCAGTACTGGGTTGCCAGTCCAATCCAGCCCCCAAATGATGTTGGATGATCTATGGGCAATGAATTGGTGGCCGGCATCCATTTCATAATGGACAGATGGCCCCATCAGAAGAACCACCATCAGGAGTACCATTGACCAGCATCCAGGCCCACTGACCCAGGAGAGAGGAAAAAGATTGCCCTGGCACAGAGAATGAGTGACCCTGCCACCATTAGCCGTGGTGCCTCTGTTCACACACATCAGCTTTGCCCTTCAGCTCACCTGGAGATAAAGTGAGGACTTAGGTCTTGTCTACCTGGCGCTGTTAGTTGCCCTTCAGCGGTGTGATTGCTAAAAGTGCATTAGTGTGTTGCACTGGTCCTTGTAAATCCTGATGGTGCACGCTAAACATTCCCATGTGCATGTTCACCATTCCACACCCACGGGGTCCACCCAGATCAATCAATGTGCAACATGCTAGCGTGCTTTAGAAATCACACCCCCATGGTGTGCATTGCCACCCCATGCACAGGTGCCCTTCGTCTTCCGTCTGTTAGCTTCATGCCTCCCATTAAATTAATTGAAATGTTGAAAAATCTTCCATGTTCATGGTATTTTCTTTTCCATTTCCCAGGAGACTAGCTAAATCCACGTTGCTCCTGATCCCCCTCTTTGGAGTGCACTACATCGTATTTGCGTTTTGTCCAGAAAGCACGGGGTTGGAAGCTAGACTTTTTATTGAGCTGGGCTTGGGCTCCTTTCAGGTAGGACGAACAAAGACAGAATTTAATAACTGTCCCAAGCTTGACCAATCCACTGAGGGGAACTGGAGCACTTTGCCTGGGTCTAGTGCAGGCTGGGATGTGGGTCAGAGGGAGCTGGCGGAAGTTCGAACCGGATAAAAGAGAGGTGATGGGTGCTGGGGAGGAGAAATAACATCAGCCCCTCTCCTTGCATTGTGGGTCCATCCATCATTCACTACTTGAGTTCTTAATTGGTGGGTCTGGTTAAACCAACAACTGCAGCTGGCCAGGATCAGGGTCCCAGCCCTTCGCCCCTGCTGCCAGGGGTCAGAGAATCATAGAGCTGGAAGAGACCTCAGGAGGTCATCAAGTCTAGTCCCCTGTCCAAGGCAGGACCAATCCCAACTACATCAACCCAGCCTCTAGGGATGGAGATTCCACCACCTCCCTAGGTAACCCATTCAAGTGCTTCACCCCCCTGCTAGTGAAATAGTTTTTCCACATTTCCAACCTAGACCTCCCCCTCTGCAACTTGAGACCATTGTTCCTTGTTCTGCCATCTGTCACTACTGAGAACAGCCTCTCTCCATCCTCTTTGGAACCCCCCTTCAGGAAGTTGAAGGCTTCTATCAAATCCCCCCTCACTCTTCTCTTCTGCAGACTAAACAAACCCAAATCCCTCAGCTTCTCCCTATAGGTCATGCGCTCTAGCCCCCTAATCATTTTGGTTTCCCTCCGCTGGACCCTCTCTAGTGCGTCCACATCCTTTCTGTAGTGGGGGGCCCAAAACTGGACACAATACTCCAGATGTGCCACCGGCCTCATGTCTTACTGCCTGAGGTCCTACTTGCTGGGCCCACTGCCACTTGGGTGTTCTCTGCTGGCCATGGGTCTTGCTGTGGGCATGCTGCGGGACCACACATGCAGGGTGCAACCTGTCTGCTACTCCTGGGGTCCAGGCTACTGTCCCCATATTGGGGGGCCCGGCTGCTGGCCTTAGCATGAGCAGGAGTAAAATCTCCATCTCCCCCACCACTCCGAAAACTGTTCCAGCACCATTGACCTCTTTACAATCAAATTAAAGACATATGCTGGGCACAAGGACTTTCTGGCAAAGCTGCAGCGCTTAGGAGAAAGCCTGGGGTGGAAATTTTGAGCCCAGACTGTAGCTGCCCTTATCCCTTGGCTGTCTACTTCAATGCTCTCAGTGACAGGCCCCGGGAAAGACTAATCCGAGGGAGGAACCAGAGGTCAGGGGATGGCCTGTTGGTTACAGAAAGATATTTTCAGGCTTTGAGGAGAATATTTGGGGCATATGATATGTAGGGGTGTAGAAACAACAGTCTGCTCTATTTTGGAAAATAGCACACCCATATATTTAAAACACATAGTTTTGTAACTTCAGTGTGAGTACTTGTCTGGTCTCTGATGATCTCACTGAGGGCAGCTTTTGCCTTGATATTTATAAAGAAGCTGTCAAAACCCTGAAGTAGAACCTCAGCCTTCTACTTCGCTGTTAACATATTTTAACAAAACCATTGGCTGTTTAGGATCGTGTGCCCCACAGGCAGGACTGCACTGCTAACAGCAGCACGAGAGCCCAGCTTCAAAACCCACAGGCCTCTTCTACTTGTGCGAAAGGAGAACTGGGGGTAACTGCGAGCAGTGTAGGGCCCCTTGCACACATGGGAGGTGTTTTGATTATATCCATTACAGGCAGCATTGCACATATACAATATCAAGTCCATTACAGTGTTTAGTTTCAATAGGAAAGCCATATAAGTTGTGCCACACGACCAAAATACTGACAGGAAAAATTATATTATTGTGTGTTCTAATCCAGCTATTAAATAGGCTGATGTCATTCTACAATTACAGCTGCTTCCCGAGTTATGAACAAGTTATGGACCAATGTTTGGTCCATAATTCGAAATGTTCGTAACTCGGATCCCATAGAGTTACATGGCGACCACGTTGTTCATAAACGTGGATCGCCGTTCGTAACTCGGATCTGCATTTACGACCGCTTTGGTCGTAAGTGCGGATGGTCATAAGTGGAGGTAGTCATAACTCGGGGAACAGCTGTACCTGTGCTCCAAGACCTGTGGTGCTGAAATTCATCTTTTTTTTCCCCAGAAATGACCATTTTTTCTTATTTTTGTAGGGTTTTGTGGTTGCCCTTCTATATTGCTTCTTAAATGGAGAGGTAAGTAGCAAGACGTGAGATTGAAAAGCACCTTTCAAACTGATAGGCTTCCATTGTTTTGCTTGAGTGCCAATTTCCAGGCTTGGCCATCATGTTTTCCTTTGATCTCCTCCTGAAAGCATGAAATAGCCATTTGCTGTCTTCCTGCCTGTGTTGCTTTGCTTTATCTAAATTCCTACCATTCTGGTCTACTACAGAAGAGTTACAACATCAGTTTTGAAGTAGCAACCCCTTAACAATTCCTTGGTTAGGGGTTCTCCTTTCATGAGAGAGTTTGTTTTGTTAGGTTATTTCAAAATAGTCTACACAGCAAGCCAGTTATTTTGGAATAATTTAGAAATAACAGGCTTCTTACTCTGACTTCGGTGTTCCTCATTGCACGAGGAGTAAGGGAAGTCGAAGGAAGAGTGTTCCTCTTTCGACTTCCTGCTGTGTTGACATCTCCAAAAGTTGAGTTCTGCTACTTTGACTCAAGCTACGCAATTAATGTAGCTGAAATTGCATATCTTAACTCGACTTTGTCCCGCAGTGTAGATGTACCCTTAGTGTCTCTAGGCACATCTAGACTACGTTTTAATTTCGAAAGAGGATATGCAAATTCCATGGGAATTTGCATATCTTCTTCCGATCGCTTTCGAAAGTGAGAGGTCTTTCGAAAGTGAGAGTACTCAGGATGCATTTTTTTCAGAAAAAAAACCCGTTTTCAAAAAACCGCGTAAACTTCCTTTTTTCAGGAAGAGCGTTTTTTTCAAAAAAGGTTGGGTTTTTTCCAAAAAAACTACGTCCAGACTACTTTCACTTTTGAAAGACCTGCTTTTGAATAAGTGATCGGAAGAAGATATGTAAATTCCCACGGAATTTGCATATCCTCTTTTGAAATTAAAGCATAGTCTAGACATGCCCTCTAGATACATATTGAATCTCTGTTTAGATTTTATTTCCTCTAGCAAGCTCTTTTCTTCTCCAGGGCACCCCGAGTGGTTTCAGAGACACTTGTTCAGTCTTATGCTCCGTGTTCTTTGATTATTGTTAAGACTCTTGGATAGATTTTCCAAGGCGTGTCACAAAGTGCCACTGGTTTTAAAAAGAGCGTATTTGCCAAGGGAAGGTGCAGGCTTTTTTATATTCCACATGTGCTATATGGGGTTTGCCTTGTGATTTGCCAGAACTTACCTGAATTTGCCCAATAAAAAAATCATTAAAAAGCCAAGTTGGGCTGTACGCAAGTTTGGAAGTTTCAGGTGGGATTTTCAAAAGCACCACAATCACATGGGTGCACAGGCTCATGGTCTTTCAGTGTGGTTGGTGTTCCTAGGTCACAAGGGGTCAGCTTTACAAAGGTTCGCACTATCTGGCTGCTTCTTTCACATTCTCAAAACCACCATTCAGTTACCACCTAAGCCTTCAAGTGTCTTAAATTCCCAACAGTGGGCACATGAGAAGCTGCCATGGTCTTGATGCCACCCACAGCCAATGAGCTCTCCTCTGTTAGGCCAGAAGCAGGCCTGCCGATGGGGGTGGGGCAAAGAGGGCAGTTGCTTACCTCAGGGCCAGCGATTCAAACTGGAGGCCATACAGACAAAAGCACAAACAACATTGTGCTAGGACCTGACATACAGAAGGATAATGGGTGGAGGTGGGTGGGTGGTAGAAACTAAAAATCCATGAGAGTTGTTCAGTCTTCAAGGCTTCCGAAAATCAGGCCATTTGTTTAGGCTCCTTGATTTGGATTTAGAAACGTAACAATGTGCAAGTATTTCTCAAAACCGTAGCCTAACTGCCTATGAAGTTGGTGTAGCCACATTCATTCTGTGTCAAATCCTTTGGCTCATCTTCTCTCCCCCTCCCCCACTCTCTGCCTTCTCCCCACCCCCTTTTCCTTAGGTTCAGGCTGAATTAAAGAAGCGACTGCGCAAGTGGCAATATCAAGAGTACCTGAACTTCACACGCAAACATCGGGCCATGTCCAGAGAAAACAGCCCCATCAACTATGTCACTCAGTTATCACTGCTTGAAAAAATTAGTCCTAAGAGGAAAAGATCCATCTCCCAGAATGGCACCTCCTTCGTGTGAGCCTATGAGATGTTGCGGTTTTGTCGCCTGCAAAATGAATGGAAAGATTGACAATATGGATTCTATGAAGCTCCTCATGGCGGACCTTCTTGTCCCAAACATCTTCCACTCTTCACTGCTGGTACAGAGAGAATTAGGGGCCTGAACCTTCGTTCCTGGAGAATTCACTCCCTTGGGTACACTGACCCCAATGCTAAATTACTGTAGTTCCACGCAGGGCCTTGGAAGTCAGTGAAACTGCACCAATTTACACCAGAAGGGGAGCTGGCCCTACCAAATCCATGATTTTGGTTGCCCAACTTGAGAGAACTTGAAAGAGGACTGCGTTTCAGAACGTACAGAGCATCTGTCTTCTGAATACCAGTCCCCTTTAACATGTCTCATGATTTTTAGTACCATTTACAAATCTTGGCCCTAGGCGGTTCTGATTCGGGGAGAGTGGGCATAGAGGATGGATCATTAGTTTGATCTCTCCTGGCAATTCTGATGTTCAAGGCTGGTGTTCTCTCGCTTTGCTGGATTTCAGCTAAAGATGGCTTCCGGGGTCAGTGTCCCTCATGTTGTCGGCGTTGGCAACAAAGCGCTATGAGCTAATGGGTAGAGCAGAGGACTGGGAGCCAGCAAACCACGGCGTGGGGACAGCTTTGCTGGGTGGCAATGGAGCACTCACAACTTCTTTGCTTCAATAGTCCTCTCTGCGAACAGGAGGGTGGAGCTGTGCGCCAAAGCTTGAGGCCTTTATTCAAGGCTGGGTTGGCCCCTTCCAAGGAGAAACTCCTGGGATTAAGCTAAGGGGAAGGCAGCCTGTGTCAGGATTTGCCCTGGAAAGCTCCCTCCCATTGTCCAGTTGAGGGAAGGGTTTTATTTTCAGGAATAATAGGACACAAGACCTGCCCCCAAACCTAGCTGCAGGAAGCCAGGACCATGGAGTGAAGGATGGTTGCCTAATTAGGACTCTAGTGGATCAAGCTTTGGTCACCATAACCTTCCTGTGTGAGCTGGCCTTAAGGAGTTTGCCTGAGCTTTTGAAGGTGATTGAGGTGCCAGATAGGGATTTCAGAAGCGCTTCACTCAGAGTGAAACTGCCTTTGTCAGGTAAACCCGGAAAACCCCACTTTATTTATTACTTTATATAACTACCACCAGGTGTACTTGAACCCAGGATCTCTGGAGTTTGGTGTAGGAGCCGCTACAGCTGGAGCTATAAAGCCAGCTGGTGCTCAGCTTAAGCGGTAGCACTCTCTTGTTCTTATCTCTCACTGTGAGTGGTCTAAGTGCCACTATACAGGACAGAGTGCGGGTGACATTTGCACCCCTCAATGTCTCAGTTCCCCATCTGTAAAGCAGAGCCAATAGTACTGCCTTGCCCCCCCCCCCCAGGGGGTGGTGAAGACCAATGCATTACAGGGCGTGAGGCTTTCACAGACCAGGATAATGGGGGAGCCCAAACATATCTCAGATGCAATAATGTCCCTCTGGCATCCCTTCCTCCCCCCATTCCTGGTAGTTCCACTTTGACCCCCTTAGAAAGGACCACACCATGGAGTCGGCTGTGTAAGTAAGGTCACACAGGCCCAAATCAGCTTCCCAGACTAGGCAAGGTTGACCATGAACAACCCCTCCCCACCTGCAGGGCCTCCCAGTGCCTAACCCCAACCAGTCCTGTCCCCATCCCCTCTCCTCCTCCCCACAGATGCTGACTCACAGAGAGGCCTTGTTCAGAATCCATGGTGGCAGCATGGGAGGGCGCTGTCTCCTGTTTCCAAGTAGTTGGGGACTCCTTGGCCATAGGTTCCCCTCTAAGTCTTTGGGCACAAGTCAACACTCAGATTGTATTCAGTTGACTTCCTATTGCAATGCCTGGGAGTGCACTAGAGCAAAGTGCGTGTCTCAGGGTTTGGGCCTTTGTCGTGCTTTGCCTTGAGTCCAATGATCTAGAGCTGCAAAACATTTTTAACTCTGTTGGAAGATACCATTATTACAACTCTGCCCCATAGCCCATTGGAATCAGCCAGAGCCTTTCTATTGACTTCAAGCCTTGTATCTCTAGTTCTCTCACTGAAAACTAGGCAGTACCTAGCTAGACTCTAAACCAAACACTTCACATCATCCAGTTGTTACTTAGGATCTTACCTTTCAGCTCCTGCAACCCTAGTGTCTTCTGTAAGACATTACGTCTGTTCCGGGCCCCATGTCAGCGCTTCTTGTAAAAGAAGCATCATTTTTATCCTTTGTTTAAAATTCTCTTTACTTAATGTGAGCAGACAGATTTGTGGTTTCTTTAGCTGGCTGATGTTAAACACATGCAATAAAAATAAGAATGGCTGGTGTGATATAGATCTTCATGGCATTACACAGCAGGTGGAAAATTAAATATGACAGAAGTATATTTTCTACTGTGGGTCATTTGAAGTCAGGGAAATAAAGATTTACAGCGATGACAGCCTCACTCTAGACAAGATTTTCCGACAAAAGGCCCCTTCCTGCAGCTGAAGTGAATGCAATGATGTGCCATCATAGAATCATAGGACTGGAAGGGACCTCGAGAGGTCATCGAGTCCAGCCCCCCGCCCTCAAGGCAGGACCAAGCTCCGTCTACACCATCCCTGACAGATGTCTATCTAACCTGTTCTTAAATATCTCCGGAGAGGGAGATTCCACCATCTCCCTTGGCAATTTATTCCAATATTTGATCACCCTGACAGTTAGGAATTTTTTCCTAATGTCTAATCTGAACCTCCCCTGCTGCACTTTAAGCCCATTACTCCTTGTCCTGTCCTCAGTAACCAAGAAGAACAAATTTTCTCCTTCCTCCTTGTGACACCCTTTTAGATATTTGAAAACCGCTATCATGTCCCCCCTTAATCTTCTTTTTTCCAAACTAAACAAGCCCAGTTCATGAAGCCTGGCTTCATAGGTCATGTTCTCTAAACCTTTAATCATTCTTGTCGCTCTTCTCGGTACCCTTTCCAATTTCTCCACATCTTTCTTGAAATGTGGCGCCCAGAACTGGACACAGTACTCCAGCTGAGGCCTAACTAGTGCAGAGTAGAGCGGCAGAATGTCTTCACGAGTTTTGCTTACAACACACCTGTTGATACAACCTAGAATAATATTTGCTTTTTTTACAACAGCATCACAGTGTTGACTCATATTCAACTTGTGGTCCACTATGACCCCTGGATCCCTTTCCGCCATGCTCCTCCCTAGACAGTCGCTTCCCATCTTGTATGTATGGAACTGATTGTTCCTTCCTAAGTGGAGCACTTTGCATTTCTCTTTATTAAACCTCATCCTGTTTACCTCTGACCATTTCTCTAACTTGCTAAGGTCATTTTGAATTATGTCCCTATCCTCCAAAGAAGTTGCAACTCCACCCAGTTTGGTATCATCTGCAAACTTATTTGGTATCATCTGCAAACTCCAAGGTGCACCCACATGTAAACAGCTCTAGGACTGGGACCATAGGGCAGAGCGAACACACTACATAGGACTCAAAGGGACCTCTTAGGTCTAGACTAATCCTCTACTAGTGCTACTACAAGCAACACCCTCATATAATCTCAGTCATAGACTTGATTAAGTGTCTGTTTAAAACTACCTCCGTTTCTTGCCCTCACTACTGTTATTAGGAGGACACTCCAGAACCTTGCTCTTCTGATGAGTAGAAACCTTCAAGTTTCATGCTAAATGTATGGCCGGTTTATCCCCATTTGTTCTAAAGTGTTCCTCTGAGAGCTGAACAGAGGTCCAGGTAGACCCAAAGTGAGACTCAGTCTGTAGCCCAATACAGAAAAGGTACCTCAAGTAAATTGTTGCATTCATTCTTATAGGGTTGATAAGATGAGTCAAATTACCTGTGTGCCCAAGTGTTTGCCAGATTGGAGCCTAATGGCCATGCAAGTCAAGCTGTGGCCCACATTTCATGTGGACCAGGAATGGGCGCTACAGTAATAAGTGAGATTTTGGGGGTAATATTCTCCCAAGAGCAGTATTCTCCCTTGTTTCCTGGTGTGACGGGGCGCGCCGCCCCCTCTCCACCGACGCCGGCCCGCCCCGCACCGAACCCGCGGTTGCCCTGACGCTCCTGGGGACCACCCGGGGAGCAGGGACAAACTGCGGTGCCTGCTCCGCCGCCGCGGCCCAGCTGGCAAGCGGCGTGGCGGGGGTGTGGCTGGCGGAGGGGGTGGAGCCAAGGAACGCGGCGTCTGACGTCATCGGGGCCAGACGCCGGCGTGGGTTTTCTGAAAAGGCCCCCGTGGAGAGCGGGAGGGAGAGAGAGGAGAGCGGAGGAAAGCAGAGAGGAGTGAGAGGGAGAGGGAGAGTCAGAGGCGGTGGAAGCAGGAACGAGAGAGGAGGGCGAGGAGATATTGGCACAGCACAGAAGAGTAGGTGAGGGTAGCACGGGTCTGTTGGGGGGCCATGGGAGCAGTAAATAGGGGGTAGGAAGAAGCCCAGGGCGGGGGAGCCCTGCGGGCCGGCGATTTCGGACAAGCGCCTCACCAGTGAGGCAGGTTTCCGCCCACCCGTCCTTAGGGCCCTGGGCTGGGGTCCGGGAGGGAGGGTGGGCCCGGATCCCCCTACCCCTCCTCAGGGTGATAACACCGAGGGGCTGACCGGAGGTCCCAAGACAACAGGGAGCAGGACTGGGCTCGCCTGTTACACCTGGTCTTTCCCCTCTTGTCCCACCCAGCCATCCATGCCCTATGGCACAGGGCTGCCAAGTGTCAGCCATCTTGTGAGACATGCACAGCTTCCCACAAATCACGTCGTGCCCACAGAACAGAAGGCTTTCCTGTTGGAGCCAAATATAGAAGGGGCAAAGGTGACAAACTGCGGTGGTGGCCATTGGGAGAAGATGAAGAGGTACTTTTCCAGCACCCCTGTCCTCAACCACTTCCTACAGTGCCTTGGCAACCTCTATACACTGCTGGAGCCCTACCTCCCTCCCACCCCCCACAGCCATTCACACCAACATCCCTCACCCAGCTGCCTTCAGGAGACTGCCCACCCTTCCCACCAGTTCCCCAGTCTCCCATCCTGCTTCCTCCAAGGCACTGCCCCAGACACCCAGCCAGACCCTCAAAACACCCTCCAGACTCCCTAGAAACATCCAGCAGTGCACTTCCTCTTCACCTAGTACTTCCACCTAGTTCTTCCAGGCACTTTCCAACACCCCTCCAGCCTCATCCAAGCTGTCAAGTTTTGTGCACCTGTAGATCCTACCCCTGCTACCACTTCAGGTTAGGTTTCATTGACCATAAGCTTAGGGTTATATACATTTTTTTTGCAAATTTATAATTTGCATCAAATATCACACCTGGATCAGCACAAAACATATCTGGGGCAGAGACTAGGCCATGATTTGAATGGCTGCTGGTCCCTTCTTTGCTACAGGCATGAATATATATATTTTGGAGGTGCAGGGAGAAACAGCTTCAAATCGGCACCGGAACAATCCAAATAGGTGAAGGGTTTTTTGGGGTTTTTTTGGTTGTTCTGGAGTTTTTGTTTTGTTTGTTTTAACAGAAGCAAACACTGAAAGGTTCCTGTAAGGACATGCTACCATCTAGTGGTGTATATTTGTGAGTATTTCTGACATAATTGTCAATCCCAGAGAACAATACACTAAGCCAGGTAGCAGCCACATCTGGTGTGCAGAAATACAGAAGCCTCCTAAATGTCAAGAGAACATTAAAGGGTCACTGGGCATTAATTTCCTGAAATGATACAGTAGTTCAGCCTGGCCTCAGGCAGATCTGATTCCATGGAGCTGCACTCTTCAGGTCTCCCACAGGGCGACGGATAAATAGGTGCCTGGCCCATCATGGGATTTCTCTGTGGTGCGCAGAGCATCGGCAAAGCTTGCTGCTAGTCATGCTCTTGTCTAGCTGTTGAGTCAGGAGACATTCACCCTGAACTCGGGCCCCGCTAGCACCTAAATCCCACTGGGAAGCAGATTTCGAGCTTGGCAAGATGGCTTGCCCAAAGCCTCATCTGTCAATCACATTGCTCCGCGTCACCCGCTATGCCTGGGCCACTATCCTGTTTTGCAGTCTGCACCTCTGCACCTTCACCTAGCTGCTTTGATTTAATTTACAGCCTGGGCTAGCTTGAGAGGGTCAAAGAAATACCCTAGGCCCTTCACCTAGGTGACAAGCTGAGAGCGTGTCTGTCTCATGAAAGGAGGATCACCCTAGAATTGGGCTGCAAAAGGCTGCAAGAATTTGGGCAGATCTTTCTCTGCAAGACATGAGAATAGCAAGCGCTTTACATTAAGGCTGCATCTAGATTGGCATGATTTTCTGTTAAAAGCATTTTTGGAACAGAGCGTCTAGATTGGCAAGGACGCTTTTCCGCAAAAGCACTTTTTGCGGAAAAGCGTCCGTGCCAATCTAGGCGCGCTTTTCCGCAAAAAAGCCCCCATCGCCATTTTCGCGATCGGGGCTTTTTTGCGGAAAACAAATCTGCAAAAAGCTTTGTGCAAAAGGGACTTTTGCCTGAACGGGAGCAGAATAGTATTTCTGCAAGAAGCACTGATTTCTTACAGTAGGAAGTCAGTGCTTTTGCAGAAATTCAAGCGGCCAGTGTAGACAGCTGGCAGGTTTTTCCTGAAAAGCGGCTGATTTTCCGGAAAAACTGGCCAGTCTAGACACAGCTCCGTCGACGGAGCCATGTAGATGAGTTTACTCGGCAAAGGGAAATGAAGCGGCGATTTAAATAATCGTCGCTTCATTTACATCAAAATGGCCACCACGCTGTGCCGATCAGCTGTTTGTCAGCACAGTGTGGCAGTCTAGACGGGGATCTGCTGATCTTTTCACGAGGCATAAAGGATCTTCTGACAAAGGGTTCTGGGGATGGCAGATCCCCGTCTAGACTGCCGCGCTGTGCCGACAAACAGCTGATCGGCACAGCGCGACGGCCATTTTGATGTAAATGAAGCAGTGATTATTTAAATCGCCGCTTCATTTCCCTTTGCCTAGTAAACTCATCTACATGGCTCTGTCGACGGAGCTATGTAGTCTAGATACACCCTTTGGCTGTAGAATGCACGCTATGATTTTGTGTTTTTAGACAACAGGTCTACTGGCTCTCACTTGAACCTCTGTGCTTTGTTAGAGAAACTAACACTTGATTTCACTATAAACACGTCTGAGTTCTATGTATTAAGCCGGGAGGTGATCTGAGGAGGAATTGGTACACTGGGGTTCACGGTCCTCTGGAAGCAGTGACTCTGTGAATCCTAGGTATGGCCAGAGTCCTAGGGGCTTGACACTCCAAGGGAATGCTGGGAAGACTTCAGATTGGAGTGAGCTTACAGCAGTTCACCAGTTAGCCCCTGGTATGCCACTGCCAATGTATTTATCTGAACCTCTGCAGGTACAGGCAATCACAGCTCCCATTGGCTGGGAATGGCAATCCACAGCTAATGGGAACTGTGTTGTCTCGTACCTGCTGGAGGCTAACTGGCAGACCGAATTCAGCCTGCAGACTGGTATTTGCCCACCCCTGGCTTATGGTTAACCGTGGAGAGACAGAAGGGAAGAGAAACCTAGAGGGGAATATTTGTATTGTCAATGGCGTAGGGAAGCTGACCCCCACCAGACAAAGACCAGGAACTCTTGCTAAGGGCAGGCAGTAGCCAGGTACCTCACAATCTCCTGGGAAGCATCACTCAGAGGCAGTACAGAGAATTCCTTTCTCAGCATTTTGGAAGGTGGGGCTTGCCCACGGTTGTACTTGTCATCATTTTCAGGACTGGGAAGGAATTTTCCCTCTGATCCGTTTGGCAGGGACTGAGGGGTTGTGGTGGGTTTTTTGTTTTCCCCTGCAGCATGGAACATGGATCCCAGCTTGGATATCTCCCCAAGTCATTTTCTGCCATTGCAGGTCCTCAAACACTGATGCATCTCAATGATTCCTAATCGTCACCTAGGGTGGCACACACTGGTTTAGGTGCCTGAAAGCTGTAATCTTTTAGTCTAATCCAGGTAATTTGGCTCAACCCAGAGGTAACTGGATGGCTTCAGTGGCCTGTAATATATAGGAAGTCAGATTAGAAGATCCAGTAGTCCCCTCCAGCCTTAAACACTGTGATTCCTCGCAAACAAACCATCTTCGTTACTGAGCACATCCTGCTAGCTCCCAGAAGGGTAACCTTGCACCAACCTCTGATGAGACTGGATCAGCCCGGGAGTTCAGTTTCAGAGAAGAACAGACATTCAAAAAGGATAATACATTTATTGTCATCTACAGTGGTACACATGTTAAAATCTAGTACGGTTTCTCAGAACACACAAAAAGATTTAGTCTAGTAAGCAGCAGTTAACATCTGTGTGGTTCCCCTGAACAAAAAGTAATAACCCCAAATCCTGTTTCTGACGATAAAAGAAAGTCAGCATTTGAGCCAGAGGGCCAGTAAGTTCATTCCTTGATACCTTCAAAAGCCGAAATATGGCTTTATGTACATTAATTTGGCACATCTCTTCTCGGGAGCTATCGCATGTGGCATTGCTACTACAATGGTAGAAGTTGGGAGAGAAAGTGGAGATACTAACGTGTTTTTACGGATTATGCAGGTACATTGATACCTTTGGAGGATCCTGTACAGTGATAATGTTTACCGAAGCAGGGTATGCAGAGGCCTAAGTTATTTCAGCTACTGACAGAGACACTGTGAGGTTCCTATGCCACAGTAAACATGGATGAATTCCATGTTTAATGTGCTATATGATTCTGCTACTAGGGGAGTCACTGTGAGCCTTAGGATACGTCTAGACTACAGGCTTTTGTTGACTGAAGTTTTGTTGACAGATACCTTGACAAAGCGCGTTTAGACTACATCCAGTGCTGTCGACAAAGCAAGCCGCTTTGTCGACATGACAGTGTAGATGCAAAGGACAGTGTAGATGCAATAACACCTTCTGTCGACAGAACTCTGTCGACAAAAGGCATTATTCTTCGTAGAATGAGGTTTACAGCTGTCGAAGAAATTGCTGATTTCTGTCGATGTTATGTCGACAAAACTCAGCGGCAGTGTAGATGCAGGTTTAGTTTTGTCGACAAAAGTGGACTTTTGTCGACAAAACTCTGTAGTCTAGACACACCCATAGTGTCTACAGATGAAAATATCCTCCACTCAGAAAGGACTGGGGGATATAACTGTCTCTTGGAACAGTTCACCAGTGGATCAGAAGCTCCTCAAGAGAGCAAGTGGCTGGGATTCTCTTGAGCTGTTTTACCAATACCCTTGGTGAGTTACAGGCTCTTGTGTTACTTCCCCTCCTCCAAGCACCCATGCAAGACAAGGCAGGATTTTGCTCACAACAAGGCCATGTCTCCATTTACCAGAGGATCAGCATTTCTTCCATTGACCTCCTGCTGTGGAGATGGCGCCAAGCTCGGTGTAAGTAACGTCAACTCCAGCTACTTTATTTACGTAGTTGGAGTTAACATAGTTGGAGCTGTGTACCTTAAACCAACTTCCCCCTATACCCGCCCAACAGTGTAGACCTGGCCTAACTAGGGATGGGTACCTTTAAAAATAATTGGCCGTTGGAGCCCAGCAAACACTCAAATGTCCAGAAGTGTCTCTGAACTGTCCCAGCTTCTGCAGTCTACAAGCAGAGCTGTGAATCTCACAGGAAAACACTATGTCAACACATTTCCGATACTCCCAGCCATGGCTAGAAATACCATAAGAACATCATTTCCTGGGGTGTTTTGGCATCATGTGCTTTTTGTTGGGAGCAGGCAAGGTAAGGCCAGCAAAATTAAAAGGAAGATGGGCAGGAACCCTCCCCACCCCAGCTAATTAAATGTTTCAAATCCAGGTCCTGAAGAAAGTGCAATTGGGTTTGGTTCTAGAAATGAGTAAAAGATCACAGAGGGTCAGGTGTTTTCCAGAAACAATGTCAATAGCCCTAATAGCAACACTTGTCGTTGCTATATGGCAGTCCAACAACAACTGCAAAGCCCTCCTTTCTGACACCCTCTCATTCAGAATATCATTCTTCTCATACCTTTGGATTAATCACCTTGCAAACTTTCTCATTTCAAATGTTGTCTGCATGCAATAACCCGCTTCTAGTCACAGAGTGATCTGAAGGAAGACAAAGCAGCCACAGTATAATTGTTGGCTTGAAAGACTTACCTAACAAAAGACAAATGCTGTCATTTCTGATTGAGCAACTGGAGAAATCGAGGAATTGTAACTTCTCGTGTTTTCTTTGTGAAGGAATCTAGTCTACCTAAAACAGCCCAATGGAGCTGTGATCTCATTAATGGCCTCTGATCATTATTATTAATATAACTAAAATAATAATAAATGGGAACAACAGCATGAACTACCTACAGAAAAAAAGCATGATGTGTAAGTGAGCTGCATACCTTCAGAATGGTTGACTAATTTTACAACTGCATCCAGAAACCTCTGCTGTGGTGAAAATCTACTGTGAGCAGAGTAAATAGTCCTATGACTAGAAAAGCAACATTTCAAAGGACGTGGGGTTTTAGAGTACAGGAAGTGATGGCTATTAGGTGAGGCGTTTGAATGTTTTATAAAAGCATCTACATTTCTTCTGGTGGTCAACATTTTCATGGACAAATCAAATTTTGGAAAATGTGGACCACTATTGAGCAATAGCCTACACAGGAAGAGTCAGATCACACGGTCTGCCTACGTTACTACCAACAGGGCTTCTAGGCCTCAGAACTGGAGAGTCACAAGGTTTGGAAACCAAGAACATGGTCCCCAGGTGGAGGACTGGCATTGCTAAATGAGACGTTTTTCACTGTAGGCATTGGCAATGAGAAGACCATCCTCCAAAGAGATGATAAGAACAGAGAACTGCTGGTAACAGCAGCTGTGTGACAGGCCAGAGTTCATATTTATCAATGTAAGGAAGTGTGTATTCAACTAGACAGAGAAAAAAAAAACCTGGAATTACAATCAGGGAACATTGCAACTTCCAAATGTTTCTAAAGCCCTGGACCACATTTAATTAGTGTGGGCAAGATTTTTAAGGCTTCCAAAAATATTACTGAGGGAAAGGTTCCTCTCTTATGAATGTAGTAAGCAAAGTATGGAGCTTTATGACATGTGTTGGGTCTCCTGATAAGACTCTTCTGTATGGGTATGTCTACACTACCCCGCTAGTTCGAACTAGCGGGGTAATGTATGCATACCGCACTTGCTAATGAAGCCCGGGATTTGAATTTCCCGGGCTTCATTAGCATAAGCGGGGAGCCGCCATTTTTAAATCCCCGCTGCTTCGAACCCCGTGTAGCGCGGCTACACGGGGCTCGAACTAGGTAGTTCGGACTAGGGTCCTATTCCGAACTACCGTTACTCCTCGTGAAACGAGGAGTACCGGTAGTTCGGAATAGGCACCCTAGTCCGAACTACCTAGTTCGAGCCCCGTGTAGCCGCGCTACACGGGGTTCGAAGCAGCGGGGATTTAAAAATGGCGGCTCCCCGCTTATGCTAATGAAGCCCGGGAAATTCAAATCCCGGGCTTCATTAGCAAGTGCGGTATGCATACATTACCCTCCTAGTTCGAACTAGGAGGGTAGTGTAGACATACCCTATGATGTATAAGCAGTGTTAAATAAGCTTCGGAGCCATATGTGCACAAATGCTTGACATTTCAAACACACAAAATGTACTTTGTCCTGATCCTGATGAAGAATCTAGTTAGATACATCTTCCCTATCCTCAGAGGTTGCCACCATAATGCACATTCGGCCCTTTCAGAATGTTCTGTTGTGTTCATTAAAGGTAATCTAAAACCAAGGAAAACTTCACCAGAAGTTCCATAAGGAGACAGTTTTGCTGTTTCAAGGACTTTATGGTGACGGCATTCACCAGGACTGCAGTTCCAATCTGACTTTGTCAGCTTTGAGACATTATCTCAGATCTCTTAGGCTACCATCTAGACTGCAGGCTTCTTTCGAAAGAAGATATTTTGGAAGAGATCTTCCGAAAAAACTTCTTCCGAAAGAAAGCATCTACACAGCAAAAGCGCATCGAAAAAGCCATCTGTTTTTTTGAAAGATAGTCCACACTGAATGGACGCTATCTCGCATTTAAACTGTGATTACTATGGACAGAGTAGCCACCAGGGCACCTGTGCTTTTTCCTCTTTCCTCTTCTTTCGAAAGAACTCCCTCTTCCCCATTCACCCACGCCTTTTTCCGAAAGAGCTCTTTTGGAAAAAGGCTTCTTCCTCGCAGAAAGATGTTTACCAATGTCAGAAAAACCCCTCTGCTCTTTCAATTTTCTTTCGAAAGAACACAGTTGCAGTGTGGACGTAAGTGAAGTTTTTTCAGAAAAACGGTCATTTTTCCAAAAAAAACCCTCTGCAGTGTAGTCATACCCTTAGAAATTAGTTTTTTAAGCAGCGAAGAAAAAAAAGCTGAATATGTGAGAGATTCTCAGCAGAAATGGCAGTTCAAAGCTTCCCAAAGGGTGAACATTTTGAATATTAAACTTTTCCCAGAGAAACAAGAGACAGTAAAGCGTGCATTGTTTTGATGCGAGTTAAACAAGGAACTGTTTTTATCCATTCTGAGATTAGACTCTGTGTAGATGTGACTCTCTCTAGTTTTCTTCGTTATCTTTGCTATTACCGAGACATTAAATCATTGTGAGTGGCTTCTCTTTCCTGGAATCCCTACCCTCTCGCCATTACATATGGGCTAGGGAGATAATGTTAAGATATAGAAGCATACCAGTCACGGGCCAGATTTTGAAGTTCCCTTTGGAATCTAAATCGTGGCTGAGTGGCAACTTTAGATGCACCACTGCTGAAATCTTTCCAATTAATCGTGTAATATTTCTTCTGACACAAAAGGTGGAAGTTTCATGAGCCCTGCTGAACTAATGCATTCCCACTATCCTGTGACATGGTTTCAAGGCAGCCATGTTCCAGCTCTGATCTCATTTACATCAGTTGAAGTAAAGTTCATGGTCTGATTTACACTAGTGGTGCTGAGACCAGAAGCCAGATTTGAGCCTATATTACGGGCTTGTCGACAGTTCATTGGAGTTGGTGTCAAAATTCCCAACTGATGTCAATGAACTTTGGATCTATTTTCACAATTGAAGAGCCTAATTTCCTTCCATTTCAATGGCAAAACTCTCACAGATGTCAGGCACAAGCATATCATGCCAGTCCAGGTACGGTTGTGCTTCTAATTTCAGCCCATTACCATTTACCATATTGTAGCATATGGTTATACTGATCACTAATTTATATATTAAAAGATACTACCTGCTTGCTAAAGTTAAAACCAATAATCTGAAATTGATTTCACCTCTCCAACTGCTCTCTAGTCCTAAAAGGCACTTCAGGAACCACTACCTCTGATAACTCCCACAAAAATATAATTTTTCTAGCCCTGTTAGTGTAACTGATAGCAATGTAAGCAATCTAGGCATAACTTGTCACCTTGGGAATACAGACAGTTTAAATTATGAGTTTTTCGCCCAGAAGAAGTCCATGTGCAGTGAGACTCATGGCATGGATCTTCTAAGCAAACCCTGGCCTATTTCATGTTGCCCATTGGTTTTAGGATTCTGGAAAAGCCCTTGTAGAAAAAAATAAATATTAGGATCCTGCAAGCTGCTGAATACCATGCCGCATATCTGAAGACTGGTGCCTTAGAAAATAATGGCTCATAACATTATAGTAAGAGTGTTCCACACGTTTAGTTCTTTGCACCAATCCTGTAAGACACTATTTCTCACTCACTATATCATAGAAACAACTTCTGGATTATTCTGTGTGGGTTGTTCTTCTCTAAGCCTACTACTGTAACTAGGTAACTTGCATTAGACCTGTATATCCATGGGAAATGTCTGGCACAGTTTAAAAAGAAAAGGGAAAGTCTGTCTTCAACACCACTGAGATCGTGCCTTTAAAATCTTAAAACCAGTTTTTTTCAAACATGGGTATATAAGTTAGACAAAGCAGCTGGATTTTTCACCCTTAGTGCCTTTGGAATTCAGACTGCTTTTATTGAGCTGCATACATTTCGACACCCAAGGTCTGATTTTCAGAAGTGCTGAACACCCCCAAATCCAAAAAATGCCCCAGAGAGATCAGAGTGCGCAACACCACTGAAATATCACACAGCTCTGACTTAGTATTTGCTTCAGAATATTAAAATACATCTCTTAGCAGAACTTCCCATTCCACAGTCGACAATCAAACAGTAGGCTACAAACCCACAAAAGCTGCAGTACAGAAGACGTTGTACATGTACAAAAACAAAAGAGGAATATTAGACAAGAAATGTATAATTGGCACATTATAAAAATGGCTCAAGGAGCATAAGCACACATTTTTTTAAACTACATTTTTAATAACATGTACTTTCTAACTCCAAAACATATTTCACAGTGAGAAATAAAACAAACACTGTTACACATGAATCGATATTTACACCCGCTTTGAAGCAATGCTTTCTTTTGGTTCCTTCTATCTTGATGCTTAGTAATGATGGTCACCAGAAGTGGGAACATGCACATCTAGGGTCTTCAATTTACATTCAACATAAAGATACCCAAGAGCATACTTTGTGCAATGGCATTAGAATCTTTGTTGATGTAACTACTGGTTTCTCTATATACACCTGAAGTATGATCTTTCGAGTTACACTGAGCATTAGTGTGGCCATGGGAATGCCCCGGCTGTAAGCATGGTCAGCACTTCCAGCAAAAAATCCCAATAGAAGAGATTTGTATGCACTTTAGAGACTATTTAAGTATATAGAGAGATACAACTTCCAGTAAATTCATTGTTGGTGCACAGTACTGGATGGACCTTCTCAAAGACTGAAGTCTTTATTGATCTGTCACAGTGGTTTTCAACATGTTTATCATTGTGTGCCATGTATGCAGCTCTCTGCATGTTACATGGGTCACATTCCGCTGGCTTGCTGAACATGTTCAGCATATAGTGTGGAAGCTTCTAACACAATGGGCTCAAGGAATCAAGAGGTGAATTTAGTCTTCTGGACCATTCAGTCCTTGGTCTCACTTGTTAAGATTGCCAAAATTAATAATATATCATTGCCAGATCCTTAGCTGAGGTAAAATGGCATAGTGACATGGATGCCAGTGGTGTTGCACTAATTTACATCAGTCTATGAGCTGGCCTCCCTTGTGTGCCAATTGTGAGTGTGGTTTTGTGTGGTGGACACTTGACCACGAGGGACTGGGCTGAGATCCACCAACTCAATTCGGAGAGGATTTTAGAAGTGTTAGAGCAAAAAACCCCTCTTGCTCTGGATTGAATATGGCACAAAAAGATTCTCCAACCAGAGACAAATTTTAAAATGACTGAAAATTAGCTAGTGAGCATTCATGCAAAATATGCTTTGTCCATAATTTCTTTTTAAAATACACATACAGTATTGTCAGTATTAGCCTCATAAAAGTCCATACTGCAGCAAATACAAAACTAAATTTCATCTGTTCATTTAATATTAGTTTTGTTTAAAAAATTATAAGTATATATTTACCGGATAGATCTGACTTTACCCTTCTCCCTCTTCAATGCCTTTCTGGTCCACTAAGAACACAATTCATTGGGAAATTTGCTAAAATAGCTATTTACAGCTTCTGATGAGAGCAAAGTTTCCAATCTATCAGTTAAAAAGTACTTATGTAATTTTTGCACAATGTCTGGAATACAGGGGGACAAATTCTAGTCTCGGTTAGCATCAAACCTGGGCAGAGGACTGGCTAAAAGCCTATGCATCACATCAGTTCTATTTAGGACCTGAAAGTATATTTAAGTGGTACATAGCCCTTTTTCTGGTCTCTGTGTACAGGAATCAAATTCACCCTTATAGTGGTGTTAATCTGGAATAAATATCTTCTCCTGCACACACTGAATGAAGGCAGCACTCCCGTTTTCTTCAAAATAACAAAAAATGTCCATACTGGGTCTATCTAGCCAAGTAGCATGTCTTTCAACAGAGGCCAATGCCAGGTGCCCCAGAGGGAACGAACAGAACAGATAATCTTCAAGTGATCCATCCATTTCAGTGCATTGCAGGATTTACTCCTAACTCTACAGGGATTATTTTGGAGTTACCCCCTTGTAATTGAGAGCAGAACACGTCCCATAAAGCACTAAGTGTTAAGTATTATAATTAATACTTCTTTCATGACTTTTCATAATTTTTTTCCTTTTAAAAACAAGGAAACTATTTTTTTTAAAAAAATCTATACTTAAAATGACATTCTAAGTTTTGGCCTAAACTAACAAAATCCAGTGAAATCAAAATCTCTGACAACAGCAAAATTTTGTGTCTGTTTCTTCCCCTCTTCCTGCCACTTCCTTTTTCTTTTCAATTAAGAACAAAGAGCTAGCCATAATTTTGAATTTCCTGTTTGCTGTTAGTTTGAATCCAGACCATTATATTTAAAATGTCATTTTGTTTTTAATACACACACACACACACATACATAAATCCACAAAGAAATAAGAGCAAATACAGTCCTTAAAGCCTTTATGCACAACATAAAACCTCTCAAGAAATAATTGACATCATTGACATTTGACTGAAGTAGATATGTACCAGGCGTGGCTCTAACAAGGCAAAGTCGGAAAGGACTTTTTTTTTTGTCTCTCAGACATTACCATTAATGACATCTGTGGCTGAACAAACTAAATATTCAGGGACAGTAGAAACTGCCAGGTATAGTCAATCACCCAAAGTCTTTATCATTCCCTTCTGTAGTGTCTTACTGTTCATCTTAGGTACTCCACAGACACTGAGAACAAACTTGTGCCAGCCTGGTCACAAAGGCCACACGTGTGTCATGCCACTATCAATCACAGTGCAATGACCAGACATCAATGCAGGAGTTTCAGTGTGATCCAGAGGAAACAAGAATCCCGGAACTGATCTTTGCTTCTTAACATCGTGGGAAAAAGAAATCTTCATTCACAGTATTCAAAACACCAACCTTTTAGCCCCAAAAATATACATCTCTCTCACATGGATGGCCCTCTTAGAAAATTCACAGCTTAGCTAGAATATAAAATAGCTGACCCCATCTCCATTGAAAGGATTCCTTTCTCCTGAACGGTAACAGGTAGGCTGTCTCACACAATCACAGCAGATGTTCTAAGTCCACTGGGTTCTTCTGACCAAATCCAGCCATAAAATCCAATTCCGGAGTCCTCCAGGAGCCGGCCAGCCTGATTAACCCAAATGTTACAACTATATCCTAAGACTCAAAAGAGACTAAGAATATTGAGACACCAAAGATGGGAATGAGGAATGGAGAGGATGCGTTGGATTCGGGAATGGGGAGTGGGGGAAATCCAGACCCAAAACCCAACAACAATGAAGTCCATGCACAGACAGATTAATATCAGTTCGGCAACCAATGTTCACAACTGCACAGCAATCACTGGAGACACTTGGCTGACGATGGATGACTCGCAGGTGCTCAAACCGTGTGTTTGGGGTGGACCTAGTGTTTTATTAATTTTTTTGTCAATGGAATGGATCTCAGTGCTATATTTACAATGATCGTTAAAAAAATATCCTTTTTTTTTCTTCTCTGCAAAATGCCAGGGATGTTTTGTTTCATGCTTTTGGACACATTTCACATTTAAAAAAAATCATAATCATCATCATTAAAAAAGAAACCCCACTCCACCAAAATTATGATTTTTTTTCTTTTTATAGGGGTGTTTGGGTTTTAGTGGGGGAGGCTGGCTATTTAGTTGCTCATGTCGCTAGATTCTCCGCATTTATGCTGGACATCCGAATCTGAGAGCTGCTCTTGCTCAGAATGGAGAGTTGTGTCCCCCCGTTCACTCCGCTGCTCGCCAGAGAGGGATGGCGATGTTTGAAATCCACAGCAAAGTACCGGTTGACTTTCCAGCTCCTCCATTTTCTCTTTATTTCTGATTGCACCTTTAGGGAGAAACTTTAAAAGGTCATTTTTTTATGTACTGAGCCGCTCGGCTACATGCTGACAGACAATCAAGTTTCAAACATAAACGTTTAAGACCAGTCTTGAACTTCTCACCTCAGGGAACTCTAGGGAGAATGCTACATGGGCAGGGGTGGAGACAGCAGGGAAATGGAATGCAGACCCACTGTACACTCAGTAGATATGCCAAAGAACGCTCACCGACATCAGGGAACATGAGCTGCTACCATTAAGTAGATCAGTGGGGAATCCACGCACATTTATGCCACTGCCTATCATGCTGAATTCTGTCTGACTGATTTCTTGTACTTCCCCATCTGTGTTTACCCATCTGTTGTCTCTTGTCTTACACTTAGGATATGTCTACACTGCGTTTTTTTGCGGAAGAGGCTATGGAAATGGTGCGCTCATTTGCATATCATGATGCTCCTTTGCATATATTCCGATTATTTTTGCGGAAGAGGTTTTGCCATTAATAAGCTCCGGGTAGATGGGGTTATTTGCTGGAAAAAAACCCTTTTGCACAAGATCCTGTAAGCCTCAATTTTTGAGGCATAAGGGATCTTGCACAAAAGGGTTTTTTTCCGACAAATGGCCCCGTCTACACGGGGATTTTTAACGGCAAATCCTCTTCCTCAAAGAGGATTGGAAGAAGATATGCAAATGAGCATGCACAATATGCAAATGAGCATGCCATTTGCATATCCTCTTCCTCAAAAAACCCTCAGTGTAGATGTAGCCTTAGACTGTATGTTCTTTGGGGAAGGGATGATCTTATTTTTCTGTTTTTGTACAGCGCCTAGCACAATGGGGTTCCGGTGCATGGCTAGGACTCCTTGGCATTATGATCATGTAAATAATAATAATAATAATAATAATTCCTAAACCCACTGATTTAGTCTTTGAATCCAGGCCTTTGTTCAGTATCCTGTCTACAACAGCGGCTAATAGTGGATACTTTAGAACAGTGTTTCCCAATTTTATTTGGCTGAGGAACCCTTTTCAGCTTTTCAAAATTTCAAGGAACCCCTAGGTTTGTCAAGCAAAAAAAAAAGGAGGGGGGGGGGCGGGGGAGGAGAGAGGGACCCACCAATTCATGACCCAAGACCCCCCCATCTCCTTTCTGTGAGGCCTCATCCGCTCTGTTCCCCTCCTCTCCATCACTTGCTATACCCAGCCCTTATACTTGTCTCAACCTAGTGAGTGAGATGTGGGGTGGGAATGAGGGATTTGGGTGTGGGAAGGGGTGAGAAGTACAAGCTCTGGGAGGGAATTTGGATGCAGGAGAAAGGGCTGTTGACTCAGGGAGGGGGCTCTAGGCTGGGGAGTGTTGGGTTCAGGAGGAAGGTTGGGGTGCTGAGCAAGCCAGGGCTTGTGGATGTGAGGGTGCAGGAGTTTGGGCTGGATATGTGAGGGACTCAGGGCAATGAGGTTGTGAGTATGATGGGCTCAGGACACAGATTTGTGATGTGTGGATGGTGGAGGAATGTTGTGGCAGAAGGCTGAGGATGTGGGGATGCAGGAGTGTGGGGATGTAAGAGGCTCAGGACGGGGGTTCCAGTGTATGATAGGCTCAGATTTGGGGTCAGTTGGTGCAGGAGTGTTATGATGTTGCAGTGAAATGGGGGTTTGGTCCCAATTGGGGGCTTGTTAGCCTGGCTTCATTTTTAAATAAAATATTATGTCAAACTCAAAAGGTTTAGCGCTGTCTTTATATGTGAGAGGGGTGAGGAACCTGTTTTGAGTCAAAGGTCACTGACCCACAGAAAAGTCAGTTGGGGCCACACAAGTGAGATGCAAAAAACCAAAAAAAAGCTCCTCCAAAAACCCCCAAGCCTCACTAATGTGGTCCCAAATGTGCTGGCGGGGATAGGGGACAGAGTGCTAGTGGGTGCTGGAGAGAAGGTGCTGCTGGGTGGAAGGATGCTGGCCCAGGTGGCAGGGTGCTGGGGTCAGGGACATGGTCCTGCTGGGCACTAGGGTGACTGGCAGGGTGCTGGAACAAGGAACAGGGTGCTGCTGGGTGCTAGCGTGGATGGCAGGGTGCTGGGGATGGGGCCAGGGCCAAGGCCAGGGTGGTACTGAGTCCTGGGGTGTGAGGCAAGGTACTGGGGCCAGGGCAGTGCTAGGGTGGATGGCAGGGCTGCCAAGGAGCGGGATAGGGATGGGGTGCAGGATCTGGGAGGGAGCTAGGGGGCGGAAGGGGACAAGGTCTGGGTAGGGTGCAGACCAGATAGGTAGGGTGCAGAAGCAGGCTGGATGTATGGTGTCTGGCTACGAGGGAGGGTGCGAGGAGGGGACTTGGGTAGGAGTTGGACCTCCCTGATCTGGCACCCTCTAGACCTGACTGGTCCCAGGTGAGGAATTTTTGGATGAGGGGAGGTCATTTCAGGGCTCCTGGTCCCCTCCTGTCCCCCCTCCCCAAGTGCTGCGATCCCGAGGCCAGCGCCCCCTCCCAGTGCCGCGAGCCCGGGGCCGGCGCCCCCCCCCCCAGAGCATGGGCAGCCAATCTGCGGCGCTCCCGGGGCCGGCGCTCACCTTCAGGGAAGGTCGCGCACGGCAGGGACGGGTCCGGGGGAGAGACACTCTGGGGTCCGGCTGGGAGGACGCGCGCGCGGGGTCGGGACCAGCTCCATGCTGGCTAGCCGTCTCTCTCTCTCTCTTTTTCAGAGGGGGCGGGGGAGCGCCAGCTCCTCGCGGAAACCCTCGTTGTGCTCTGCGGAACCCCAGGGTTCCGCGGAGCACCAATTGGGAAACACTGCTTTAGAAACATAGCCATGAAGTCCTGTAATGGACATTTATGGACTCATCTGCCCTTAGGGGTAGTTTCTTCCTATCTGCAGCAGTTAGTGGTTACCCTGGATACTCCAGGTGAAATTCTGGCCTTGTTGAAATCAATGAGAGCTTTGACATTGATTTCAGTGTGGTGAGGATTTCATCCTTTGGGTATGTCTACACTTCGGGACAAAGTCGAATTAAGCACCTCAACTTCAGCTACATTAATTGCGTAGCTGAAGTCGAAGTAGCTTAAATTGGTTTTTGGCCCTGGCTACACTGCAAGAAGCAGAGGGAAGAACACTCTTCCTTTGACTCCCCTTACTCCTCGTGAAAACAGGGCTATCATATTGACCAGCACACCTCCTCACTTTGAATTAGCTGTCTTTACTAGACGGCTGATTTGAATCCTGGATGATCAACAGCAGCAGCTTCAATCTTCCTCTGCAGTGTAAATGTGCCCTTCATATCAAGAGCAGAGGGTTGATACGGCTAATGATTTTTTTTTCAGTTCTGAAACAATGGGCTGCAACTTTGTGGGTACACTGTCCTCAAATCAGATCTGAGTCTTTCCTGGATGAGTGGAAATAAACTTCCCTACAGTGCTTGCATTTTCGGCTCTCTGTGGCAGGTAGTTAATCATTCTTGGGCATGGACTACCACACCCAGTGAAATCAGTGGAAAGAGCTTCTCTTTTGGCTCTCCCTGAGCCTGTGGAGAGCCATGCAAGAGAGCCATGCAAGATGGAAGATATATGTCCCATCCCCATCTTGTCCCCAGGACTTCTAGGTGCCTTTTGTGGATGTATGGCTAGTGAAAACTCTGCATTCACCTCTATTCCCCTCCAAGGGGTAACAGCAGTCAGATATAGGGGTACATGCTAACCTTTCTACCATTGACCTGATATGTCACCTAAAAGTCACAATAACGGGACATGCTATGCCAGTTGGAGGATGAACTAGGTTAGGTGTAACTCCTCTTTGTTAACCACTTGACCCCTACTGAACTCGCAGGCGTATATGTGACATGTATGCTATAGGATACACCCAGGTATACATTATATATATCCCCCAAGCTGCCCTCATCATAGAGACAGATCAGATCATGTAAATCTGCAGCTTTCCACTAAGAAAGGCTGATTTACAATGTCTGAAGATCCCTCCCCTTCATAGTAAATGTCACTCTTATGGAAAATCCACAATGACTATGAATCCCAGAGAGTAATGTATATTAATAATGAACACAATTACTATCAAAAATAGGATAAAATCTACTGTATCTGAAAGGTTAGACTTATCAATGCCATGGCCATGAATATAATTCATACTTCTCCACTCACTGTGCCAAAGGCCAAAACTAAGAAAGTGCTCTTTACAACAGGACTAAATTACTTAACAAAATGTAAAGAACCAGCAACAACTGCCCACAGCAAAATGTTCGAAATAATATTAAACATTGTACTGCATCTTTAGAGGTAAAATCCCTTACAAATATGAAGGAATAAGTCCCCAAAATAGCATGATCCCATATTTAGTAATATTTTGCTCTCTACTGACACCTTCCATCCAAGGATCTCAAAGGTTTTTACAAGCAGTCATAACAATAGCCCTAGATCACCTTGTGAAGTATGGAAGTATTATTATTTCCATTACACAACTACATTGTAAATTAAAAATATTAAGAACCTAATCCTTCATTGAGAGGAGGAATCTGAAGTGATATTCTGAGCATTTACATGGTAAATCAGTGGCAAAGGCCGGAATATAACACAGAATTATCTGACTGCGAACCTGCTGTTTGGATTAAAAGATGGGATTTCCTTCTTGCTTTGCTGAAGGCATTCTGAAATTTGGATGCAGTCAGGGAATAGGGTGCTAATGAATTACAGCTGAGAGATGGGATAGAAGGTGTGGGCACAAGCAAATATTGTGCTAAACAGAGGGTGGCGGAGGGAAAACAAGTAAAAAGAAAGATCTTACCTCCCCATTCAAGAAACAATAGAGAACAGCAACCACAAAGCCCTGGATAAACAGGAGATAAAAGGCTGTCAATTTAAATCTACTAGGAAATGACACATAATATCTGAAGGGGGTAGTCTACAAAGCACCTGGGATAAGTGAATGAATATGAAGTAAAAGAGGGAGCTATGCACAGCTAGGGCTGCCAACATTTTATTGGCACAAAACCGAGCTCCCAAGCCCTGCCACTCCCCTGAGACCCAGCCCATCACTCACGATATTCCTCCTCCCTTAGTGGCTCACGCTCTCCCACCCTCATTTGCGCTGGGCTGGGGTGAGGAGTTGGGATGAGGGCTGTGGGTGCAGAGGAGGTCTGAGGGGAGGCAGGTAGCTGAGGTCTAGGAGGGGGTGAGGGCTCTGGAATGGGGTTGGAAGTGAGGAGTTTGGGTTGCAGGAGGGGGCTCCAGAATACAAGGGGGGGCTGCAGATTGAGGCAGGGGTTGGGATGTAGCAGTGGTTGAGGGCTCCAAGGGAGATGGGGTGGAGTGCAGGCTTTGGGCTGGGTCTAGGTTAGGAAGGGCTTGGGATGCATGATGGGGGTTTAGGTTTGAGGAGGCACTCAGGCCTGGAGAGGCTGGACAGGAGGGTCAGTAGGGTTTACAAACTCTGGGCTAGGGGTTGGCATGTAAGCTGGGGGTGTGTGGGCTGTGGGGTGTCCAGGGATGAGGAGTTTGGGGTACGGGAGAAGGCTCTGTCCTGTAAGACTGCCCCCCCAGCTCAGGGAGGGGGAAGCGCATGGAACCCTTTGCTTCCCCTTCCCTGTCTAGGAGCCAGATCTGCTGCCCTAAGTTCCCTCTAAGCAGCGTGGCTGAGAGGCCACACAGCTGCCTAAAAGACCCCTCACACGGGCTCTGGGGAGATACATGGACTCTATGTTGGGTTGGTGGGGAAGGGGTGTCTCCCCCTGCCAGGGACTGAGGGAAGGGCCTCCAGGCTGCGGTAATTCTGTGCTGGGGAGATGGTGGAGGTGACTGTCCCTGAAGCCATGACAGCTCTGTTCTGGGGATGGGGTTCCTCCCTTCAGCTGCAGCTGCTCTGTGGTGGTGCATGAGGAGGGGTGCCTCCTCACAGGCCATAGCTCCCAACTCAGAGGTGCCCCACAGTTGCCACTGCTGGGTGACAAGTGCCCTTTGTGAACCCCACTCGGACTAGCCTGGGCCTGCCCTGGCTGGGGG
Source organism: Pelodiscus sinensis (assembly GCF_049634645.1). Lineage (NCBI taxonomy): Eukaryota > Metazoa > Chordata > Testudines > Trionychidae > Pelodiscus > Pelodiscus sinensis. The sequence goes on along the minus strand of NC_134712.1, from coordinate 250,193,373 downwards.
ACAGGCACCCCTTTCCTGGCTGTGTGAGCCCCCTCCCATCCTCAGAACCCTTTGGCTGCACCTCGCCACACACATTTTGTTATGTGCACCAATATGATGTGTCGCACACCACGTCTGTATTGGGCCACACAACAAAATTCATGCTGCTCAGGCATGGGGAAAATTAGTGGGAACACTGGTGCTGCCTGCCCTTGAGGTACAGCAAGGTGCCCCAGGACAGGCGGGGACTGGCCTGTCTTGGCTCCGTAGCACTGCCAACTGGATTTTTATTGACCCAGTCGGCGGTACTCACCAGAGCCAGCCGGGTGCCTTTTTGACTGAAACCTGACAGTAGGACACACTATGCACTACAGTCCTACCAAATACCGATTTTTTTTTCCCAAAGCAAAATTCAAGGTATAATCACCTGGAATGATCCCAGTCCCAATTCAAACACTAGTCTCTCCCGTTTACTGACATTTTCAGGAGAAAAGGCAAACACAGTGTAGTGAATTCCAAATAAGGGGATAAGCAGCAGAGTGGAACGGGCCAGCCTCCTGTTATGACAAATTGAAAGAATGTTACTATATCATTGCTGCAGACAGCGGAAACTTGGATTAACATTGTATAATAATACTACAAACTCTGTAGTATAGACATAGTATTATTAAAGTCATAATAAAAATTATCTATCTATCTATCTATCTATCTATCTATCTATCTATCTATCTATCTATCTATCGTTCCCATTTTCTCTCACCCCCTGATTTCACCCACATTGTGTTCTACCTCCATTTTCTGACACTAGGCACAATCTGAGTGTGAATAGGTATTAATAGTTTAGCACGGTTGATTGTCATAAACTCTTATTTTGATAGCATGTTCTTCTGGGCAGGGAGTGTCTCTTCCTAGGGGTATGTAAGTACCAAGTGCAGAAGGGCTCTGATCTGAGCAGTTTTCTCTGAGTGCTACCATAATACAAATTAAATAAACAGCAGCACCACCTAGTTGACTTCTTTATATGCAGCTCCCAGAATCTCCTATCTGTGAGTTCACCTCTTCTCGAAAAGAAAAGGTCTCCATGGTATTATGCAATCATGATACTCCTGCCGAGGCCAGATTCTGCTTTCGTTTTCACTGGGGCAAATCTCCATTGGTGGCAATCATATCTAGTGCTATTAATGTTAACCGGGGTGAATCAATGTAAAACAATGTTAGAGGAAAATCAAGATTACTGGGAGTTAAATGTTTGTACTAACAAGCACTAGTAAGCAATTAATTTTAGATGGATGAAATTCACGCTACGTAAGGATTGGTCACAATGTCTATGCATCACACATGCCCTAATGAAACAAACCTATGGTAGGTGAGGTATCTTGCCACCATGAGAAACCACCTCTGGGTGTCTCCTACACTAGGTGCTGGCTTTTTATGGGCAAGCGTCCAACAGGCACAAACCAACTGAACCTGCAAACCAAGCGGGAGGAGTGGTCACAAAGACTCACTTCTGGACTGCAAAGATGAATTGCTTCCAGTAGAAAGATGAGTGGCTGAGACACACCTGATGGGCAGACACGGCCATTTCCCTTCCCGTGAGCGGGGGTGGGAGTGGGACTAGAGAAAGAGAGAGGCCCTCAAGCTTTGGAAGAACTTGCCGTCATTATTTCATATTCTGCGCTCACATGGATATACTAAATGCCACAGCAAATATGTGACACTGGCTCATGGTCGGCAGTGTTTTGGTTGCACTGTGTACCCCTCGCCCTGGGGTTAGCCATCAGTGAATCCACAATTAAGAGGGTGCCCGGAAGATGTCCTACTCAATATCGAATGACTGCTAAGAGAGAGGCCCCTCCCCCTCTTCTGCAGTTTCCCCCTTTCTCTGACACAGCTGGAGGGAGCCAAAGCATGTACAACTTGCAAGAGCCTGCAGGATTCCTCGGTCAATTCACTGCAATGGATCAAGTTAATGAGGCTGCTGAACATCATAATCCACAGTGCACAGTTTTTATGGCCTATGAAAATATCATAGTAGATAGGACAAGTGTCAGAAGCCATGGAAGAAGAGACAGGAGGCTAAAAGAATTTTAAAACCCATTTGACACTACACTATTTATGCTAGCCATGGAATGAAAAGAGATCAAGGCAGGCATGGATTGAGGAGAAACCCTCTCTCCAAAATCCATCATTTTTAGAGACAATATCTTTTTTTTAAAAACCCAGCTTGAATGGGAAGTACATTGTTTCACAGTGAATTGAAATGGCATGCTCTAAATCAGCCACAATTTATGGGATTTAAGGCAGGAATGCCTAGAATTTCTATGACCTGTGGCATGTCTACACTAGGAAATGAATTCAAAATAACTTATTTCGAAATAACTCCCGAAATAACTATTTCAAAATAGCATGTCCACACTACAGGGAAGCTTTGAAATTAGTGTAAGGCAGCTTCCCTTAATGTTGACCCGCTACCTCGACTTAGAGCCCCAGGAAGCGTTGGTGAGTAATTACTTTGAATAACAGAGACTATGTCTACGCTGTGGGGGAGGGAGGGAAATGCAATTTGCATACCTTTTTCTGATTCTTTTTTCAGAAGAGGCCTTTATGACATTTGGCCTGTCTTCACAAATTTGGGAAAAACCTCCTCTTTTGGAAGAGCCCTTATTCCTCATAAAAAGAGGAAGAATACGCCCACTTTTTCGGAAACTGATCCAAAAAAGCAGATGTGTTCCCTGGACACGGCAGAGTTTTTCTGGGATACTGCAGGTATCCCATAAAAACTCTGTAGTGTAGACATAGCCTAGGGAGTAGATATTTCAAAATAGCAGCAGTGGAGCAGTGGAGATGCCTACACAGATCCTTTTTGTACAAAAGCCTTTTGCGCAAAAACGGCCCCTAATTAATTATGCAAATGAAGTGTGGAAATATGCTAATCCACGCTTCATTTGCATAGCTTTTGCACAACAATGGTGCAGTGTAGACGTAGCCCTAGTGTGGTTCAATGTCCCATGTTGTGGCACTTAGACCACTCACAGCAAGCAATAACAACAAAGGCGCTTTACAGCCTGAGCTGAGAGTCAGTGGGCTTTATAACTCAAGCTGTAGACGCTCCTATACAAAGGTCCCAGGTTCAAATCTGCCTACTGGCCATTACATAAGCAGGAAATTTGTTTAGCTGATCAAAATGGTCCCTATGGGATTTAAAATCTTGGACATTATAACTGTAGTGGTATCTCAGGATTAGCGGCTACTGCTTTAATTAACCCTATGAAAATGGTGAGATACATGCAAAATGAACACTCAGCAAGAAGTATTTTATACACACAAAAATTCACAGATGATCAAAAACTGACTCAAAAGAAGGAGGAAACAGAGTTTGTAATAGGTATAATACAAGAATTAGATATTAAGGAATCTACTCTTCTCACTGAGGCCTGCTCTTCCTGACCCAAGATGTCGAAAAAAATAAACTAAGCTGGTTGGCGAGACTCTTTGAAATACTGAATATCATGCTTTAAACAGAACATGTTTCTTTTCTCGTATAAAAGAGAGGCCATGTGCTCTCATCCCAGTGCTTGCACTACCGATATGGAGAAAACACATGGACTAACAAATGAACTTTGCAATCTGACACTTCGTATCACATGCAGGCAAAGAAAACAAACAGAAATGGATGAAAGAGCAAGCCTTAAGTTGAAAGATGCTTTGAAATATTTGCTGTAGCTAGTCTAGCTATGTCACAAAAGGACATAGGGCATTAACAACATCTCTCTTTAATTAACGGAGATCCCTCAAACTTGAACACAAGGCAGATATGCAACAAAGCTCCTGCTAAGGAAACCAAAAGCCAAAAAACTCAAAGTTACAACAACTGATCAAACAAAACCTATCTGTAGATGTTATCCAGCTAGTTATCACATCTGCCGATGGGTCACAGGATCTCAAAACTAGGATCCCAGGACCCTTGAATCTGGGGAAGTATATCCACTTCACAGCTGGCCCTATAGCTAAAATAAGCTAAACAAAAGCAGTTCTGATCATCCCCTGGATCAAGGAGACATTTGTATCCAGATGAAACTTTTGCAGCTCTCTCTAGGTCTTTCTGAATGAGAATGTTTGGTGGCACCAGGATAGGTAGTCACTCTGAACTGGGCAGCAGCAATTTGTTGACGATAAAGTGGTGGTTCCTGCTATTTTAACTGGAGCATCAACAAGACAGAAAAATGAAAGCAGAAGCATAGAAGCAAGACGGTTACAGAAAGCTGCCTCCATTTCCGTTCTTGGCTACAGAACTTAATAGACATCCTGCTGAAGTTGCAGAAACACTAGCTTGCCAACTAAACATTACTTGGCTGTTTTGAAGGGACACCGCCTCTAAGAAATGCAACTAAACTCCTGGCTACAGTCCAACACTTCTAAAAACACCATAGCTAGCTAAAAGGGCAGGGTAGATCAGTTCCCTGCAAAGACACGAAGGGTGTGTCTACACTGGCTCGTTAATTCAAGCTAGGTAGGCAAATGAGGTGACCGGAGTTGCAAATGAAGCCTGGGATTTAAATATCCCGGGCTTTATTTGCATGTTCCTGTCCGGTCACCATTTTGAAATTTCACTAGTCCGAACTCACTGCCGCGCAGTTTGGGATAGTGAAATTTCAAAATGGCGACCGGACGGGAACATGCAAATAAAGCCCGGGATATTTAAATCCCAGGCTTCATTTGCAACTCTGGTCACCTCATTTGCCTACCTAGCTCGAATTAACGAGCTAGTGTAGACATACCCTCTGATAGAACATCTTTTGTTATCATACTTTGAGGGGTGGGTTCCCCTCTTTCTTTTATAGCATGACCAGAAGTTAAAGTAGCAGTCAAGTTTTATGGTAAAAAGACATGGATTCAGATTTTCCTTTTCTTTTTCTTCATCGCCTGATTGATGCGGTTGGCTCAGCCAACCTGAATTTTAATGGCCTAAGCAAGAAAAGTTTACAGTAGAAGGGAAGAAATAACAGAGAGAAAAGTCTCATAACTTTGCTTGTCCTCCATAAAGAACTTTTCATTTTCATTAATGGGCTTGTTTGGAGAGAGGTTGCTGAAATCTATTTCTCATGCAGGGGGGTGGGTGTAAGTCTGCATGAATCCAAGATGGCAAAGGTCAGATGTGTTAGATACTTATTCATTAGTCCACTGATTTGTATTAAATATTCTACCCTATTAATATTTTACATTTTAAACAAGATTTTAAAATACCAGATTGGTCTTCATTTTAATCAAAACTAAATATGTATTGTTGGAAAAATAAACACCTTAAGTTGAGAAAACCAGAGGTTTTTTGTGTTGTGTGCTCTAATCTGGAATTCTGAGGCTGATTTCTAATAAAATAATAAAGATAAGTGTCTCCAACACTACCAAAATATTTAGATGACTACTCCCCATTAATTTCTAAAGGAAATGCCGTATGTGGCTTTGAAAATTCCATTCAAAATAACCATATATGAATAACAATGTATGCCAATGACTAAGGAGTATTGGATGAATGGAGAATGTCTACAAATATATGAAGTATAAAAAAACATGGACATAGAGGAATTATGTAGAGTGTACAAGATGGTAAGAACTAAGAGTAAAAAACTGAAATTAGTAATATGATAATGAAGGCAGGATATAAATAAGAAAAACATAATTGACCATATTGAGTATCAACACAACACAGAATAGTCTCACCATTGCGTAGGGCATTAAAAACTGGGTTGGACAATTACATTCTTGGAAGTCACAAGTTGGCACTATTACAGATAGTCATAATTGAATGTATAGGTAGGTAGAACTTGGAGAAATGCTTCATGGTAGTGGGGCAATTCTTCTAGGAAACAGAGCATAACTCCAGAAAAGTTTGTCTTGAGAAGCTTTCTAAGAGTTGTTCCCCCCTGACTGAAATACTTGGTTAGGTACAAAACAGACCCACAGAACAATCATCGCCAAAGAAATGATATTGGAATATTTCAAAAGCACTTAAGGCAGATAGGCTGCCAATTCCCATCCCCTTAGACACTGTTGAAAATCCCAGTCTTTGGCTGCGGCTAGACTGGCAAGTTTTTCTGCAAAAGCAATTGCTTTTGCGCAAAAACTTGCCAGCTGTCTACACTGGCCACTTGATTTTGTGCAAAAGCACTGACATTCTACTGTCCAAAATCAGTGCTTCTTGCGCAAATGCTTTGACGTTCCCGTTCAGGCAAAAGCCCTTTTCCGGAAATGTTTTTGCACAAGAGGGCCAGTGTAGATAGCTAAAAACTGTTTTGCGCAAAAAAGCCCTGATGGCGAAAATGGTGATCGGGGCTTTCTTGCACAAAACCGCGTCTAGATTGGCACGGATGCTTTTCTGCAAAAAGTGCTTTGCGGAAAAGCATCCGTGTCAATCTATACGCTCCTTTCCGCAAATGCTTTTAACGCAAAAACTTTTCCGTTAAAAGCATTTGTGGAAAATCATGCCAGTCTAGACGTAGCCTTTGTGATTTAATAAAAACCCATTATAGGTAAAGCTCCAGTGAATCACACTGCCAGTGGGGAAGAACTAGATGTCCCAAAAGATTTCTTCCCTCTTTAATTGAAAGGATGCTACACAGACACATCTTGTGACTCAGAAATCCTGGCAGATAGAACAGTGAGAGAGAGGGTGAAGGTTTGGTGAGGTGAGTGTTCCTTGCCAGGCACATGGACAGCTTTTAATGGGTGGTGGCCCGTGACTCAGGTAGGGATTCTGAGAGGATGCTCAGAGGTTTATCTGTTCTCCCGGCTTCTGGGACACAGGAAACATGAAAAACAGCCTTAGAGCTGCGTCTCTCTCTTGCTTACTGAGGTCATGTCTGTGTTACTGTTCCCAGGACTGTCCCTGCTTATGCTCTTTGGTCATGAGGCCACCGATCAGAACTACTGCCTTGCCATGCATGATTAAGGCAATGCTGCTCTATGCCTAGTAAACATTGACAACTCTTCCAATTTACGAACAGTCTGAGGGAGGCCTACTGTTGAGTCCATGGTTCTCTTCCCTTGATGCCTTTCACATAAAACTTACGGGGTCCCCCCAAGACCTGTACTGAGGCTAGGGCCGTTCAGCATAATCAGAAATTATGGGTATGTCTACACTGCATCCCTAGTTCGAACTAGGGATGCAAATGGAGACAATCGAAGTAGTTAATGAAGCGGGGATTTAAATATCCCGCGCTCCATTAACATGATCTCGCCGGCGCGCTAGTTCGAATCACAGCTGATTCGAACCAGGAAGTGCGCGCCGGGACGCGTTAGTTCGGACTAAAGCCCTTAGTCCGAACTAATGTTACTCCTCAAAATAGCTCAGTCTCATAGCTGATTGCCAGGAGTTACAATGGCAGCTCAAAGAAGTGGGCGGCTGGGCCACTAAAGGGCGGCTGTCATTCAACGTTGATCCATGCAGAGCAGTGCACATGCACATTTGGAAAACGTAATCCCAACTGTACGTATAAAATGATGGGTCTAAAATAGCTGTTAGGACTCGAGAGAGACATCTTGGAGTCATTGTGGATAGTTATGGGCAGTGGCTACAATAAGTCAGAGGATGCTGAGTTTCCCCTAGCACGCCAACATGCTGTTGCAATCCTGGGCCCTGCCCTTCACATCTTTTCCTCCTTGCTCTGCCCCTTTCCTGAGACCCTCACCCACCGCTTGCCACTGCCTCTTGAATGAGTCCCTCCTCTCCTCCACTCCACCAGCCTCTCCTAAGATCCCTGCTATGTGCCGCATCCCTCCTCATCCCCTCAGCTACACCGACAGGACACAGCAAGTGCAAGGAGGGACGCCGTAAGCAGGGGGTGGGGGCTGTCTCACAGGGTTGAGGGTGAGGAGGAATGCAGTGGGTGTGGGGGGCCTTGAGGGTGATGGGAACACAGTGAGTGGTGGGTGTATCATGGAGCAGGGGGGAGGAGGAATGTGGAAAATGGCTCACTGAGGAGAACCTCAAAGGAGCAAGGCTGGAGCAGAGGAGGGAAGTGATGAGCAACAGGTGGGGAGGGAGTGTGTGTCACAGGGGAGAGGGTGGAAGAGAGGAGGGATGAGGCAGGCAGGGGGGGTCAGCAGCTACTTATTGGAGATGTTGGCAAGTTATAATAAAAACAAGCGATGAAGTCAAAATCTGGGATGGGTGGACATGGAGAGGGTGTAGTTGCTTGAGAACATGGCAGTCTCCTGGAAGGAAACATTTTCTGTTATCTCTGCAGCTTTGGAAGGTAGAGGATTTAGTCAGTGGCCAGCATCTCTCTCCGTGACTGGAAACCCACAAGTTTAGACCTGCAGGGCCTCTTCTGAAAAGCTTGTGTAGAAACTGAGCAGGGCAATTGCTTACAGCTCTCTTGGTTGGTACACCAATAAGAATGCTAGCATTTAATGACTTCAGCCTAATAGATAACTGGGCAGGGATACTTAACTAGCCCAGTTATATCAGGATAACAACCCTCATAAACAAGCTGGAGATATGTTGCTAGGATGCTTATGGAGAGCTAACATTGCTCACTGCTGGTGCTGGGTTTATATTGTGGAAGCTAGAAGGCTTCATCTATCATTTTGCCACCTTTAAACAGCCCTGAATTCAAGAGTGAAATTCAGCCCTATTAAGAGGGTCTGTATGAGGCCTGACCACTGTTTCAGTGTAAATTAAATAGTGAATTTCATCCTTAAAAATTATTTGAGCTCAGAAATGTGGATGCCAGTGTCAACGGTGTTCTCAGATCACGTCTTTCTCTGGACTGAGCAAATACCTTTAGCTGACTTTATTTTTTTAAAAAATTTTCCTACTTTGTATTTCCTTTGTTTGTTCTTATTTGGAAAGCAAATCCTGAGCTGAATCTTTTTGGGGGAGCTCCTCTACTATCTTTCTGCAAGTATCCTGAGAAAAGATCCAGTCTCTAAACTAAATATATATATATATATTAGGCTTACAATGGGGTAGATTAGAAAGCAAAGTGAAAAAATGCTGCAACCATTAAGAAGGGACATTTCCTTGATCTGGACAAAAGGTTGAGATTAGTTTTGCAAGCCATCTTTGAGCGAGTTGGGTTCAAATCACAAGACTTTACCATGAAATTCCAGTGAAAGCAGGGCTGCATATCATACAATATAGCAAATATACATAAATACATTTTAGGCCAGATCCTCAGCGGGCATAAACTGCTGTAGCTCTATTGACGTCAGTCGAAGTTTACCAATACCAGCTCTGAATCTGGTCCATGTTTTTATATTTATATTTTCCTAGCAAAGTTTCAGGCAAAGCACTTTGTTTCCAACATGCATAGCACTTCCTTGCTCCATCACGAATAATAATTTGTTTTTAAAAATGGGCAGCTTTGTTCAAACTTTTCATGGAGGCTTTGTAGGTATATGATTTAAAACTCAACTGAACTCAATAGAAACACTCCCACTGACTTCATTAGGTTTTGGATTAGGCACTATTTCTGCTGTTCATAATCATAAATAGCATTGGCCAATATACTGACACATTTCAAAGAAACAAGCTTAACGTCCTTGATTGCGATGTATCAGCAGAAGCACACAACAACAACCAAAAAAAAAAAAAAAGATAAAGAAAACATCCGCATGCAACAAGAAATAATGAACACTTCCCCTTCTGCTCTGAGGCTAATAGAAACCCTTTATTTGCAACATGCCTCACAAAAACACAATAATGTCACGGGATTGTGTACACTTACAGGGTAATGGTGGATAGTTCTGACATCTTGCAAGAGTGCTGGTTAGCCCTCTTGGGCTTACAGTAGCATTTCTGAACGCAGCTGCTAAATATGACAAGATTAGCATTTTTTTCAGAATACCACGAAAAGGCCAAAGTCGGTCAGTTTCAACACATTTCACGAGACATGGCACAAAGATGGAAAATGGATGCAACTCAACGAGAATGCAGCGCAAACCAGCTCTTCAATCAAAGCGAAAACATAAATCAGAGGCATGAGCAGCTGCTGGCAATTGCAGGGTTTTGCTTCACAGACAAGTTAAAGAAGGAACCACCTGGCTGCTGGTGATTAGAACATTCAGCATTAAAAAAATACATGTGACTTTGCTGCTGTCGGATACTGCACAGAGAGTAAAAGAACAATATGCTTAACTGAAACAGCTCATGGGTAATATGGAAAACAATTAAATAGTAACACCAATTTATAAAACAGAAATTGCTGTAAGTCTGTGCTGTTATCTGACCAGCCCCAAATGAAAGGCATGTGTAACTCTGCAACTTGTGTGATTGGTTCATCAGTGGAAAGTGGCCATGGACACCAATGTGTTTTTTTCTTTCTTTTTACTTTAGCTTCCCCTAAACCATGGACATTCCTGTGTGTGTGGCTGGCTCTGTTCATTAGGATGCTTTGTCAGTGTGCTTATGCTCAGAAGAGTGTACAAGTATACCAACTTTATACAAGTAAGAACAACTTTATTCAATCAGCAGTACCACACCTTTTCCTTGAGACTCCTGCTAAGCCGGGGGGTAGGGGAGGCCTCCATGCACTCTCTGCATGTCAGGAAGATATCCTTGGTGCTAGCAAGAAAGGTAGCATTGGGACAAGTTGGGGGAACCTTGTGGCCAACAACCTTTATATAGCACATGCATGTGGCTTCTGCCTCACTGTTTCCCCCCGGGACTATGTCTACACGATGAGTTTTCTCGGCCAAAAATATGCTAATGAGGGACTCATTTGAATGAGTCTCAATCTCATTTATATATTTTCTGCTGATCCGTTTTTGCTCAAAAACAAGCAGGGTGGACGTTTTCTTTTTCCGCAAGATCGGTATACCTCCTTTTTGGGGGGCATAAGGATCTTGCAGAAAAAGGGTGCTTTGCGCAAAAAGAAAACATCCACGCTGCTTGTTTTTGCGCAAAACGGATCAGCAGATCATAACTCATGCAAATGAGTCCCTCATTAGCATACGTTTGCCGAGAAAACTCATTGTGTCGACGTAGCCTTGGAATTCTAGCAAGGGAGACAGTGTTCACATGGGTCTGAGACTCTTTGGGAACCTCATCAGTGAAAGGTCACCCTGGGGTAGCCCTGGCATCAAATGCCTTGTCCCTGCAAGCCTGGCCCAATCTGGGGAACAAGCGTGTGGCAGGAGCAGAGCTTATGGATGCTTTGTATTGCAGCAACCCACCCATAGGTGGACTTTTCACTTTGCCCTAGATTACACTGGTGGCACAAATCTGGTAGGAATGAGACCCTCAGAAGTCCAATGAGATAGCTTCCCCCATGGATCCTGCTCTCTGCTTCTGAGTACAAAATCAAAGGCTCAGTTTTAATGTATAAACAATATATTATTTTGGGTATGGTTGGTCTACAGACCACATTCTCCACTGGTGTAGGTAAATATAGGTCCCCTGAAGTGGAAAGGCTGACCCCTAATATTCCATCCTGTGCGGCCCATGCTGCATGTCTAAGAGATGCAGCACAGAAATTGTAAACCAAGAGGTGAAGGGCTAAGGAGGTGGCTGTAAGCCACTCTGGTACTTTCTGTGTACTGGGGGGTCCAGAGCAACTCACAGTATGAATTACCCAAATCTAGAAGGCTAAACTATGGTAGCCTCCTTGTCCAAAATCTTTGCTGTGCTGCAGCGCTGCAACTCCCTCCCCAAACAGGCTCCTCCCTCCCGCAGCATGCCTCCTAAATTTAAGAGGAAGTCCTCAGACAACAGCAGAAGCTGGCTTTCTCATTTCCTGAATCAGGGGAGTTCTGCCCTTGCTGGATCCAAGACTTTTGGCACTCCCTTATGCTCTTCCAGTCCTTCCATCTGTTCTCTTCCCCTCTGGTGGGTAAGACCATCTGAGGGGCCCCAGCGAGCAGCTCACAGATTTGTAATTCTTGGGTCAGATGGCAAAGAATTTCCTGGAGAGACTCACGACTGCAATTTGCTTCCCAACCTCATCTCACAGATGTTAGTTCATTGTTTTAATTTCAAAGTTTATTTCTTTACTCAGGCCGTTGCCCAGAGAGGTGGCATTAGCAGGAAGCAGTTTTGATGAAAAATTTGGGGACATTTTTGCACTTGACACCATGTCCTTCTCCAGTTGTGTTAATACATTATTTCATGGTTTTGTGCATCTGCCTCCTGGTGGCCAAGTCAAAGCTAAGCTGATTGTGGGGCAGAAGGTGCATTTTATGAATTTTATGAACAATAAAGTAGAATAAATATGGTGCAGCTAAATCATATTCATTACTACGGTAAGAACGACTGAGTCACTTATTAAAGATACCACTCTGTACCTTCACAAACCTCGACAACTGCATTCCAATTGCAGAATGTTTACTGTTAGTGATGTAAGAGCCAGACAGAACAGAGCAGGAGTTTTAGGTCTCTTGGGGCACATACAGTTCTAGCAGATAGGAAAAGATAATGATGCTTTGACTTGTAAGCAGAGATAATTTACGGTGCATGATGCTGAGAGTAAATATAGGATTGCCTGGTCTTACTGTTGGAAAATCACTTCTCAAGAATATAACTTACTTATTGCATCCTGTAGCTCATGGGTTTCCAAACTGGGGGGGGGGGGGAGGGGCGTGCATGAAGAAATTCCGGGGGGGACGGACCACGAGGCAACCCAGCCACACACACTCCCGTCAATCCCATCCCAAGTTTTGCTGCTATTTTGGCATTGTTTGGCAACTGAAATCATAAGGAGATCTTAGGAAAATGTTTTAAAAGATTCTTTTGATGAGTCCTGACATTTTTAAAAGTGACTAGCAATCTGCAGTGCCTCACTGGTTTTCAGAAGGCCAGTGCTCAGCAGTTTCTGAAATCAGGCCCTTTTTACAGTGTCTCAAAATGGGCATGCAAAAATGGACCCACCCCAAACTGCTTACTGCTTTTGAAAATCTTAATCCGAGATTTATTTATTCCTGACACGTTTCCATGCAGCATCTTCTTTGAAGGTTGAGAAATGGCTCCCCTGATCACATCGACTCCTTTTCTACTTAGAGATAACATCTTTCATTGGACCAACTGCCTCTCATATCCTAGGACTGACATGGCTACAGCAACACTCCTTTTCTAGTTGTCAGATTAATTTTCCAGTGTGTGTATATACATAAAATTCTAGCGGATAAGAAATGAAAAAGATTCTGCTTGTTTGCTAAACTATCATTATCACCAGAAAAAAAAAACACAGTCCTGGAAACAATATTTGAGATACTACTGCTGCTGCAAAGCCAGGAAAGAGCAGTACACATGTTGTTTTTGGATAATTATGGAAAAGGTCTGTAAAACTTAATAAAAAACAACTAAACCTTTCCATGTTTCCCCCCTACTATCCTATTGAACTTAACAGAGAATGACATCCCTTGTATTCTACAAGATCAACCAAAAATATGTAGAATGTGAATCTGCTAGAATCTTTTATACCCACTAGTGTTTGATTATTTTCTTTGCCAAACAATAGTTATATCAGAATCCATTGCCTTTTCCCCTCTTTAGTCACTGAAAAACGCCAGAAAGAAAAGACAGGGAGACAAACACTTAAAAAAAGGGGGGGAGTGTTTTCTTAAAATCAGAAAAAATGTTTTCCCCATAAAAGTTCTCAAAATCCCAGTTTTTTCCCCTCTTAAAACATACTTACACCTGATTTAATTTGACCTATTCCCCTTCTAAACAGAGCAAAAAGCTCATGATGTTGAATCATTTCTTAATGTTTTATGACAGTTTATTTTGAATAGCATCAGCACTTGGATAATACACTGATAGTGGATTTAGAAATGCTGATAGATCAGATTAGTTCACTAAAACAGGAACTAGGATTGTCATCAAAGCAGTGTAGATGGAAATTAAGAGGTAGAACTTAGCTCAGTAGAGTTGCACAGATGTAAGCGAGGAAGAATTGGTTGTAAAGGGAGGAAACTTTACATAAGTTAAGAATAATGCTATTAAGAATCCCTGGCAGAGGATGAAAGTAGCTTAAATTTCATACAGGCACTGTTGCATTGCATCCTCTCAAGGTAAGGTGTTGCAGGGTTGTGTTACAACAGTGCCTCTAAGATTTTTAAGTGTGGAGGTGGAGTGTGAGGAGCTCATCTTAGATGGTTGTGGTGGTGAGGGGAGGGGGGAGTTCAGAGCAGCGGGTGGAGATTTGGGGGGCTGCAGGAGTCAGGGCAGGAGCTTGGGGGTGTGGGGTCTCAGGGCAGGGGTCTGAGGGTATGGGGCTACAGGTGTAAGGATTGGGGTGTGTGAGGAGGGGCTCAGGGCAGAGAGTTGGGGTGTGTGGAGAGGTGCAGGTATGTCTATATGGGCTTGGAAAGTCAAAATCAATGCAGAACCATGGAGCTGCCAAGCATCTTCTGGTTAGAAGGCAGATAATGGGACCAGATACCTGTAGATAGGCTATTTTTGTTTCCACTGCTTGCATGGTATCAATGACGTGAGGCCCCAGTGCTGCTTAAAGCTACATGTGTGTAAATCCTGATTAGCCCCACTGAAGTTAAAGGAGTTTACAGCAGGGTAAGTAAAAGCAGAAGTTGCTCCAGATTTACCCGATGGTAACCAAGAGCAGAAGCTGACACATGGGCTTTGGCTGCTTGTGGGAAGCCAGCACCACTGGTCTACAGGCTTAGACTTGCTGGTCCTACGCAGATGACCATGGCTACTGATGCTGGCTATTTGATAGAGATAATCTGTGCCAAAGTGTGAGGGAAATACGGCTAAGTGAGCTACCAAGATAAGGAGATTTTGGCTGCTGTAGGAGGAGGCTCAGGGATTATAACAATCCAAAAGGCTCCAAGTCCGCAAGAAAGGTAATAAAAAAGAGCCTGTAATAGGGCAGCAGCCCCATCCTGAGTAATATAGGGTTAAACAGACCTTGGAGACAGCTACCAATCAGGAGAGAGCTTGAGATAGCCTATCAGGGCCTAGCTGTTACGGGGGCCTGAAAGGTTACTGGGGCTGCAGAGGTAGGACTAGGTAGGTGTTCTACCCCTCCCCTTGCCAGCGATGAATGGGTAGCTCAGGCTGCAGTTTGCCCCTGAGGGAAGAGGCTAGATGAAGAATGGCTGTGGGTCACTGAGGCAAATGGTGGATTTAGAGATAACTAGATTCCCTGGGAAGGGAGGATCCCAGAACATGGGTACTGCTGCAGGCCAGTACCTAGGAATAAGAGCACCATGGTCTGTGAGGGATAGGAGGGGCAGGTAATGGCAGTGAGACACCACCCAGAAGCAGGCACCCTGGAACTGTGAAAGCTAATTCCCTGAGAAGCCAGCAGGGGGCGCCACCATGGTGAGTTGAGATACTACAAAGCCAAATTAAGCAATGCCCCTAACACACAGACCCTAAATTTAAGCTACATAAAAAAGGGCTACACGAGAAAAAACATGAAAAAGATCACTAGCAGGTTGGGGGTTCCCCAGTTTATGGCACTGAGTGCAATATGTATGACTACCTGCCTCATGGGCATGTGGTGCAAGCAACTCACAGCTCTCAGGCTACGTCCCTCCATACCACAGGGGTTTTCAGGAGTTGGTCTGCTCTACTATGCCCCTAAAAAGCTCCATTATGTACTTCTGTCTCCCTTCTTTCATCCAATTCTGCTACTCTATCCTCGAGAGCCTGTAGTTGGTCTCATAGGCTACATCTACACTACAAGTTTTTTTTGGCAGAAAATATGCTAATGAGGGACTCATTAGCATAAGTCACACTCTTATTTGCATATTTTCTGCCAAATTTTCCAGACCATGAAAGGTCAATATTTTTTGGGCATAAGGCTCTTGCGCAAAAGGGCTTTTTGCACAAAAATGAAATGTCAGCACTGCTTGTTTTTACGCAAAACCCCTTAGCAAAAAAATGGAATGGCAGAAAATATGCAAATGAGATTGCAACTTATGCTAATGAGTCTCTCATTAGCATATTTCCTGCCAAAAAAACTCATAGTGTAGACATAGCCTATGAGACCAACTACAGGCTCTCGAGGATAGAGTAGCAGAATTGGATGAACGAAGGGAGACAGAAGTACATAATGGAGCTTTTTAGGGGCATAGTAGAGCAGACCCAACTCCTGAAAACCCCTGTGGTATGGAGGGAGGATGAAATTCTCAGGGAAGGACAGTATAAAAGTGGAGCAAAGGGAAACAATCCCATAGTTGGAGCCCACCTTTCAGATGATGCTATGATATTCTTTCGCACAGGGGAGATCCATTTAGGGCAGTGTTTCTTAAACTTTTTGAGACCACGGAACACCAAACAAAAATATTTTTTTATGCAGAATATCTATGAACATTTTCTTCAAAAAAAAAAGACAAAAACAAAGAAGTAACAAAAACAAAGAAGAGGTCACGGCACACCTGTGATTTGTTCAGGGAACACCAGTGTTCCGCGGAACATCATATATATAGTAGCCCAATGACTGAGAGTCTGTAACGCTGAAATGCTGGCTGTTCCCTCTGGGCAGCCCGTGCTGCATGGGGAGTGCAGGGCCCAAATGGCTGCTTGTGCTGCTTGCTCCCCTGTGGCAGCCCGGCTGAGTGACACAGAAGTCAGCCGAGCAACATGGCAGGAGGTGAAGCGGGGTGGGGCGGTGTCGTGCAGTGTGACAGTGGCTCCAGGCCCTGCCTCCTGGCCATGAACATAACCGCCCCTCCCCCCTTCGCCTCCCGCAGTGGGGCTTGGCTGACTTCTGCGCCATTCAGCCGGGCCACCGCGTGGGAGCAAGTGGCGCAAGCCACTGCTTGGGCTTCATGCTTCCCATGCAGCATGGGGAGCGCGGTGCCCAAACAGCCTTTTGGACTCCGTTGTCCCCTGAGTGAGAAGCAAGAGGGGGAGGAGAAGAGAGAGAGACAGAGAGAGAGAGAGATGGAGCGAGAGACCAGAGGCTCAGGAGAGAAGACCGTCGTGGAGGAGAGACCTTAAAATCCCGTCTTATGACGGGCTAATTGACTAGTAGTTTAAGAAACACTGATCTAGGGGCAAGGACCAGAATTATTAGGAAGAGACAGGTAATACAGGTTGAACCTCTCTAGTGTGGCACCCTCAGGAACTGATCAGTTTTGAACCCAGAGAATTTTCCAGACCATGGGAGGTCAATATTGTCTAGCAGCATTACCAATACTTCCACTGCTGACTGGGCTGTTAGAGGACAGTTAGGAGTAAATTAGAGCACAGAACACTGAGAGCTAGGACTGGTGGCTCTAAACAAACTTTATGGCTACTTTGTGGCTACATTTTCTAGGGCACGTCTACACAGCAGGGCTAACCTCGAAATAAACTATGCTACTTGAGCTACACTAATTGTGTAGCTTAAGTGGAAATAGCTTATTTCGACTTTTGGTGCTGTCTACACAGCAGTTATTTTGAGATAGAGCACTCTTCCCCCAACTTCCCTTACTCTTCCAACAATGAGGGTTAGAGGAGTCAGAGTAAGCAGTCCTCCAGCTTGACATTATTTCAACATTATGTCAAACTAATTGCTTGTGTGTAGACGTGGACTGTGTTATTTCGGAATAACGTCAGTTTTTCCAAAATAACACTGCCGTGTAGACATAGCCCTAAAGAGTCCCGAAAACTTGGACTATAAAGTTAACATTCTTACAAAATCAAACATTTGCACATGCCAGCAAGGTTTTAAATTCTCTGATCGGTGTGCGCAGACTCTTGTTTTGAATGCACAAATTGTAGAGCAGGAAGCTCTGAGTGCATGCAGGCATTTGACACTGAGGGCCAGATGCAGAGTTGGTGTAAATTGGCAAAATTGCTCTGACCTCGCTGCAGACATGCCAAATTTACACAGAGTCAGGGCTGCTTCTTTGGGATCAATTATCCTTTTCTTCATGCTGGTTGTACCCTGGTGCAACTCCATCACCGAGTTACTCTTGATTTATGGTGGTACATATGAGAGAATCAACCTTCATAGGCATTATTGATAATGATCAGATTGACTGAGACATAAGCATGTGGTCAAATTCTATGCTTGTTTATGCTTTGTGAAATGCCACTGCAGTCAATGGGGCAAATGATCTTTGCTACTCTTCAACCCAGTACTGTTATTTGAGTGGAAACAAGGAGAATGTGGCCTTACGGGGGCTGCTGCATGGTGCCTATAGGCCTGCAAATGCAGGCTCTTGTTCATATGAACTGTCCCATTCACTTAAGTGGAACTACTTATTTGCATTGCGATTTACAGGTTCCCTTCCAATGAGAGGGAAGAATCTGGCCCTAGAGAACTTAACGGAGTTCATAACCAGAACACTGTTTCTTTCATGCACACAGTGAGATGGGTTAGTTTCCTAAGAGACAGGATCACCAACACCTTCCCATGCCACCACTGCATAATCTTACTTAACACGCTCATACATCATGGGGAAGTGCATGCATGCTTGTCCGGCATACCTAAGAGCAGTCCTGAAGATGCTCCACACAAAGAGCATCAGTTGCAAAACAGAGGCCACCAGACATCAAGAATAAGAAAAAAGAAGAGCTACTGTTGGCCATTAGTGCTGTTTTTGTTTTCCATATGATAGATACTTAAACAGGAATGGTGGCAGAAGTCTGATAACATAGCATGTTGTGCTGCAAGCTTTGAAAGGAATTAAAACCACATCGTAGATCAAAGAGAGCCCAGAATTATTCCCCATGATCCGCAGTCAGTGAACAACTGCAGTGTGAAGACCCAATTAATTCAGCCCTCATTATGCCTTGACATTAAGCAAGCAAGTCCAAGGAAAAAAGGAGTGGGGATCAATTAAAAAAAGTAAAACTCAAAATCCCTCCCTCTCTCCACCCCCAAAAATCCAAGAATAACCGTGCTAATTTATCCTAGCCACTAGGTCCTTCAGTACGTGGTTTAAAGCACTAGCACTGCAGAGATGGGACAGCAAGTGAATAAGGAAGCTTGCACTACTGCTGCACTAAATCCACATCAAAATAGCAACTCAGAAAACAGCGACACATAAAAAGGATGGGGCTAGTCAGTAACAAGGTGAGTATCAAATGACCTAACAGAATGTAATAGCTTCAAGTGGAACCTATTGGGGAATCATCAGGGCTCTCTTAATTTTGCAGCTGGTAAATATTTCAAAAATAGCCAAAAAGTCACAGAGGGGCAGTTGTGTTTATCCGTGACTTTAAAAAAAATGCTTAGTCCTGTGGCACCTTAGAGGCTAACAAAGATATACAGTATCAGAATATATATATATATTAAACATAGCCAACACATTCATAAACAAAGCCTGCCTACAGTAGATATTGTGATTATACCTCTTCCTGTTGGAACTGTTGATACAAGCACATTGCAGCAATGTGCACATCTAGCAATGTTTAGAGAAGAAAAGTATTTGTTTATTTTCCATTGCTACTTCAGAATAGAAAACAAAGCCCTATTGGCCTAAAGGATATGGCTGTCGCTGGAGCTGGGTGAGTTCTAAAAGACATGCCTCTAATTATGCAAAAAACAAACGCCAAGCAGAACAATATTTTAAAATGTCATGCACTGCAGACAACATTACCGACATGTGGGCTGTGCAGCTGTGATTTATAATATCAGACCCAGAGGATACCAGTGTGGTATGTAGCCACAGGAAAGCATTTGCGTTTCACTGGAAATTAATGGGATTTTCTTTAAACTGACTGCACAAACAACTACAAAGCATGAGATAAATGCTTCATATGGAATGCTGCACAGGGAAGAAACTGATAACATGGCAACACCAAATCCAAGATGGATGTGGCTTTAAGCCTACTTCTCCCATCACTATTAAAATAGGTTTGCCAGGTGTCTGGTATTGACCTGGACAGTCTGGTATTTTTGCCTCCTGTCCGGTAAAAAAATTCAGAAAATACCAGACACCTAACATATATGGAATTTTCTGATTTTTTCCCAGCCAGGAGGCGAAAATCCTGAGTGCTTACCTGGTTCTGCAGGGGAGCTGTATGGCTTGGAGCAGGAAGACAAGATATCAGATGGTCACCAGCACCCTGTTAGGGCCCAAAAGCCTCTGGTTCTGCTCAAAGCCTTGGGGCTCTTTTTTTTTTCTTTGTTCAACAACTTTGGTCTCCCCCACTTTTTATTTCTGAACAGAATTTCCCCCCAATTTTTTTTGGGGGGGAGGGAGAGGTTGTTCAGTATTTTTGGTTAAACCATCTGGCAACCCTATATTAAAATAATGTAAGTGTAACCCACACACTTATTGGGTGAGGTGCACTCAAGCATGATATGTAAAGAAGGATGGAGGAGTGGTTAGGGAGGAAACCAACCCAAGGTCATACGGCAGATAACTGAAATTGAAATTATCTGCTATAACAGACTCCCTGTGTGACCTTGAGCAAGACTCTTAAATCTTGCAATTCCTTGCGTGCCAAATGGGGTATAGGTCAAAGGAGTGTTGTGGAGATAAATGCATTATACATTGTAAGGCTTCAGACACTATAGTAATGGGTCTCAAAGGGATAACCATGTTAGTCTGTAACTTTATACAATGAGTAGTCCTGTGGCACCTTAGGGTACGTCTACACTACATGCCTCTGTCGGCAGAGGCATGTAGATTTGTTTGTTCAGCAAAGGTAAATGAAGCCGCGATTTAAATGATCGCGGCTTCATTTACATTTACATGACTGCCGCGCTGAGCTGACAAACAGCTGATTAGCTGTTTGTCGGCTCGCCGCTAGTCTGGACGTTCCCCCTGTCGACATCAAAGCCCTTTGTCGGCAGCCCCGGTAAACCTCATTCCACGAGGAATAACGGGGCTGCCGACAAAGGGCTTTGATGTCGACAGGAGGAACGTCCAGACTAGCGCGCGAGCCGACAAACAGCTGATCAGCTGTTTGTCAGCTCAGCGCGGCAGCCATGTAAATGTAAATGAAGCCGCGATCATTTAAATCGCGGCTTCATTTGCCTTTGCTGATCTGTCTAATCTACATGCCTCTGCCGACAGAGGCATGTAGTCTAGACACAGCCTTAGAGACTAACTAAAAGAGCATGAGCTTTCATGGGTAAAACCCACTTCATCAGATGAGCTGGAGTGGAAGCATCCAAGTACCATACACAGATAGCTCCACGGTAGGCAGGAGCCTTACGGGTCTTTCTGTAGATAGTTTTTGAGAAGGAAGGTTCACCTTAATTACATCCTTGTGTGGTATATATAAGTTTCATTACATCAACTTTCCACAGTGTTTAATGCTATATAAAGCAGATACGACTCAAATTAAAAACAAGGCTAGAAGACGGGAATTTGTCCTGGGGAATGTAAACAAAAAGTACATTGTTTGTGAAAGAGGCCATTTACCCTTGCACACACAGGCAATTTTATAAGATTTAGTCTTAAATAAAACTTTCAAACCATTTTCAACATATTTATTCACTCTTCTAGAAATGAGAACTAAGACCCCATTACGTCATGTTCATTGTTTCCATAATGTTCTAGTGTTGTGAGTGAGGTATAAATATTTGTTTAAGAGACCTCTGCATTCTTGGTGTTAATGAGAATTCCACCCACCGATTTTATATTGTCTTGGGGATAAGCAATTAAAGAGCTATGTGAATGGAAAGACCACTCAGCAAAGAAGCTACAGTTTCCTGTCAGAAGTTCCTGTTAGAAGCTTCTGTTGGAAATAACTGTCCTTGCTAATGTGAGTGCTTGCAGCAAGAAAAACCAAGTAGCAAAATGAGTAATTGAATTTCCAGTGGCTTTGTCGGTAAAGTGCAGAGGAGCGTTGTTTACCAAAACATGTGATTTAGGACATTGATTCTGCTAACCTAAGCCCTTTAGATTGGACCGTATGTAAAATCATACCTACCTATGGTATATGCCATGTTTCTCCTTTCTTTCCAGCAAGATGCTGATTGGAGGAATGACGTAGACCTGAATTAGCTAGATAGTTGTGTGGGTTTTTATTTTCTTTGAGTTTTCAACAGGCATGATACAAAATTAGGATGAAGAGGTGGTTAAAAAAAAAGCAAAAGGAGAAATGAACAAAAAATGATACTACTCATCCATGCGCCAAAAATATAAAAAGTGTCAATCAAATGTGCTTTAGCCCTTTGTGATGCGCAAAGCAAAAGTTTCATAGAAATGCTTGTGCTATTTTAGTATTATGGCTACAATCCAGCATACGAGTGATTTATGCATCTTCTGTTTTTTAACCTATTTTACTGATATAATTACATTTAATTTCATATACAAACAAACCTCACATCAATAGTAACTTTGGGTATGCATACAGTGAAGTGAATCTTAGTTAGACACCTCGATGTAGTTATTTCTGCTTGATAGGGCCTTTTATTGGCTTTTTTGCTAACTCCATAGAATCACAGAATCATAGAGTCATAGGACTGGAAGGGACCTCGAGAGGTCATCGAGTCCAGCCCCTCGCCCTCAAGGCAGGACCAAGCTCTGTCTACACCATCCCTGACAGATGTCTATCTAACCTGTTCTTAAATATCTCCAATTCTGTGTTCAGTTACACCATGGCAACTGAGTGCAGAATCTGGCCCACTATCTTCACCCTATTACTTGAGTTTGCCATACGATGGACGAAAACTTCCTCTTGTTAAGCATTTCTTTTTTTGGCTTCCTGGTCCACAGCTGATTCATGAAAAAATATATGGACGACAAAGGCACCAACTGATCAGCCATGGACCGTGCCAGTCAAAGCAGGGTTTGAAATAGTAGATATTTATCTCTAGTCCATAAAAGGAGAATTAAAAGAAATGGTCAGAATTTAGATGCCCATTTATGGCTTGGTGCATGGCTTTCAATATACAGTGTTACACTGCACCTGCATAGATCATCTGTTGGAGCTCTACCTGGGAGCACTGGATATAAAGGCCTAAGTGGCTATTACCTGAAATATATGACCAGCTTTTTTAGGTTGGAGCCAATTGGAGACAATTATTTTACATAGTTCAGCCACTAGAAGGGAATATCAACGCACACTGGGTTCTTGTGTGCTACATGGGCAGTTATACCAAAAAAAAAAAAAGATAAATAATACTATGAATGTTAATACACAATTGACACTTCACCCTTTGAGAATGTTTTTTATCTGAGGATTACAACACTCCCACCAGGATAAATCCTGGTTTAATTTATATCAGTGTCAACTCAGAACAACCCTAGTGAAGTCTGAGGAACTACTGAGCATGGACACCAGAATAACAGAAAATGGAATGTGCCTTTGATTGCTATTGCCTGCTTGCAGGAGGCAAGGATAATTACCGGGAGAAAATATGGTCTAATAAACTAGCAAAACAAAGAGAGAACTCAGAAAAAAAAAGGAATTCTGAAATTTTAAAGGGCATTGACAATGAGCCTGTAATCTCCCCTCAGCACCCACCCCCAATGATTGGGCTATTTTTTCCCATGAATCCAGCTGTCACTCAAGTAAAATGGAAAGAAAATGTGGGGTGTTAAACATCCTTAAAATAAAGACTGAGTCATTGTTCTGTCACGGGACTGTCACATTTAGAGCAACTCAATCTAAAATGGAATGAGCGGCATGCAGGTAACATTGAGCCCAAACCAAATGGAAGATCACAAACAGCACAAGGCTGGTAATGCACGGGTGGATGTACAAATAGATAAAATTGGAGCTATCACACTCGCTAAAGCATTTAATTAATCGTTAGAAATAAAATGAAGAACACTGGGAATTAGCGCAATGTTTCTAAATTTTCTTTTCAACTTGAAAACACAGGTAATTACTTATCCTGGTCATTGGGAAGGTTATTTAGAGTGAATGTCTAATTCTGAGGCTAATGAACACCACTCTTATTTGCGGTGCTGAATATATTTTAATGTGCGTGAATCAAGTCCCACAGTCATAGTGGCTACACTACATTCACTTTCGGGTCACTATAGGTCAACGCTCTCTAAACTGGCACTCCCAGGTCTGGCAACATTCATGGTCCAGGAGACCACAGATGTTCCAGAACCAAAGTGTCCTGGGGGAGGGCTGGCAGCTAGGAGCTGTGAAGGCTGGCAGAGCAGCGGGCTGCAGGTAGCAAGCTGCCAAAGGGGCTGGGAGCCTGGTGTGTGGTAGCGGGGTTGCTCAGGCAGGGCTGGGAAGCCTAGTGGGGCCAGCAGGGCAGTTGGTGGCGATAGGAGAGCTGGCTCGGAGGCAAATGCTGGTGGGAGCAGTGGCTGGGGTGCCAGAAATGACCTTCCCTGGTCCAACGAAATCCCTCTTCCAGGACCGGTCAGGTCTTGAGGGTGCTGGACAAAGGAGGTCCAACCTGTAGTACTGCAATGTCTCTATAATGCACCGTGCAGCTAACAAAGAGGCCCTTGGGGAAGGATAGCTCAGTGGTTTGAGTATTGGCCTGCAGTGGGCGCTGTCCGGGGTTCTCTGCTCAGTATCCCCATCCAGTTCCCTCATTTTAACCCTTTGACCCTCACACCCGTTCCTGTTTTTCCATTATTTGTCCCCAGTAATTAGTTGGTTTTTCTGGGTTCTGTGGACCCTCCCCACAGGCTGGGGGGAGGTCCTTTAGATGTGGGTGGGCTAATGTCCACCAACCTCCTGGACACCAAATAGTTGAGTATTGGCCTGCTAAACCCAGGGTTGTGAGTTCAATCCTTGTGGAGGCCATTTAGGGATTTGGGGCAAAAATTTGTCAGGGATGTATTTGGTCCTGCTGGGAAGGTAGGGGACTGGACTTGATGACCTTTCAAGGTCCCTTCCAGTTCTAGGAGATAGGCAATCTCCATTAATTTATTTTAATTTTATAGGGCAATCATAGGCGAATGCATTATGACATCATTTTATCGTGAAATGGTTGGACTGTGACCAGACATGTGACTTTCTGGCATGTTCGTAAAACTAGTTAATATGATGTAAGAACCATACTGGTACCTATTCACTGATGACTGATATGTAGGGACTGGACCCTGCATTCTGGGTGCACTCTCAGCTTCCATTTACTTCAGGGGGGTGCCCGAGGAATAAAGAATTGGCCACCCCGTATTCAGATGTGCTCAGCAGAGGAAATGAAATGAACGTGCTGTGAAATGTTTCTAGGAGGTGTCTGGGAAACCACAGGCTACGTCTACATTGGCCTCTATTACGGAATAGGGATGCAAATGTAGAACTTTGGAAGAGGCAAATGCGCGGGGGATTTAAATATCCCCCGCGGCATTTGCCTCTTCCAAAGTTCTACATTAGCATGCCTATTTCGTAATAGGCGGCCAGTGTAGACACAGCCACAATGTTTAGAGCACCATGGAAAAGAATCATGACAGCAGAGACTTGGGCCCACTTCGCACAGACAGCCCAAGGTCCCAAAGGGGAAATTAGATCGCCTAATCCCTGAGTCAAGAAAGCACTTAAGCACGTGCTGAAGTGTTAGCAGAATTGGATCCACAGGTCTAGAGCAGGGGCATGGTGAGCAGACCGTGGTACCTGGGTGGGCCCCAATTTGGAGAGCGGAGGTAGGAGCCACGGCAGCCACATTTCCCCCACCAGCTCCTTAGGGAAGTGGTTTTCAGTCTATGAGTTGTGACCCAGTAATGAGTCATGGAATGTCGGGCACTGTGTCTCGTTGCTGCAGGGGGATCAGGTGACCAGTGGGATGCTAAGGCAGCTACCTGACAGTCCTGGCACTGCAGACTGTGCTGCGACACGGAAGCAGCCGGCAGAAGGTCTGGCTCCTGAGACCAGGGAGTCGGGGGAGAGCACACAGGGCTCCGCCCACTGCTCCTGCCCCAAGCACTAGCTCCGCACTCCCATTGGCCAGGAACCTACTGCTGGCTGCTTCTGGGGTGCAGCGTGGTCTGTGGTGCTAGGAGAGGTAGGAAGCTGCCTTAGCACCACCGCTGCACCGCTGGCTGGGAACCGCTTAAGGTAAACCCCTCCTGCCCCAGCCCTGACCCCCCCAAAGTCAGAGCCCCTTCCTACACTCCAAAGCTCTCATCCTCAGCCCCACCCTGGAGCCCAGACTCAAGTCAAATTATGCTGGGTTGAAGCATTAACAATTTTCTTCAACTGGGTCATAAGAAAAAAAGTTTGAAAAACCACTGGCTTAGGGGGCGATGGATGCTTTGGCCAGGGGCCCTGGAAAAATGGTGGTGGGGGGCTTAAAAAACAAGCATGCTCACCTGCCCAGTGTTCCCGTTGGGGAATGGGGTTGGGGCATGAGGACTTGCCCCCCTCCCCCTGGCTAGCACTCCAGCTGGGGAACAGAATCCTCCTCCAATGCTCCAGCTGGGGAGTGGGGGGCAGGGGCGTGCAAGCCCCATGCTCCAATTCTGCTCCCCAGCAAGAGCACTGGCTGGCGGTGCAGGGCATGTCCCTGACCAGCACTGAGGCAGGAGCACTGGAAGGCCCACACCCTGACCCCAGCCAGCAGGAGCGCTGGGTGGACAGAGCAAGGAAAGCCCCGATCCCCAACCAGGGCTGGAGTTCCGGGAAGGTGGAGTGGGGGGGCAGAAGCAGAGCTGGAAGTCGGTGGGAGGATGGGCCTGGTTGATAAGTGGGTGGCCACCTCAGGGCCACCTGTGGCTTTTCCCCAGTCTAGAGTCACAAAGAAAGTTTGGCGTGGTGTTACTGAGCACCACTGTCTGTCACTTTTAGGTGCCTAAAAAGTCACTGGCATTCACAGACCCTGGGATAGACATAGAACAAATGGGGCTGCAGATTGGGCTGCAGAAATCCAGCATGCTAGATGGCTCCTTGCCTAAGCTAGCCACCTGATGCATGCCTAGTCTGCATGGTAAAGTTGGGTCTGTACGACCCAGGCTCATGGACTCAGAGTTACCCAGTGCAGGCTGGAGCATCCGCACTGTGCTGTCCAGTTGCTGTCCAAAGGTCTCACAGCTGTGCTAACAAGCACACTCACCTGCCCAGTGTTCCCGTTGGGGAATGGGGTTGGGACATGAGGACTTGCCCCCCTCCCCCTGCCTAGCACTCCAGCTGGGGAACAGAGTCAGGACAAGGGCGCTCGTCCTCCTCCAATGCTCCAGCTGGGGAGTGGGGGGCAGGGGCTTGCAAGCCCCATGCTCCCTGCAGACCTTCTGCCATGGGTCTGTGGAGCGAGCTGCGGCCACACTGCAAAACGGCAGAGCTTGGGCCTGAGTCCCAGCAGTACTTGGGCTCTGATCGTTCCCCCCAGCAGGGTCCTAGGATCCTGATCCCGGGTGGTGGATGATCCAAGTGGACAGAAGGGGGAGGTGTGTGTGTGTGTTCAAACCTCTGTCAGGGCGTAAGCATAGCATGCAGGGTAGGTGTACACTGGGAGGTGACAAGTCGGCCCACTTTTGGGGTTAGGTCCAGGCAGCAGTGAGGCACCTCTCTCTACTTGTGATTCTCAGCTGCAAGTGTTGCTCCGAGGTAAGGCACTGTGACAGAATAAGAATTTGCTGCAATATCTTTATGGAGCCTCTGTGTGCCTCAGTTTCCCCCCGACATTTTGCATGGCTACCCAGTAGAGGGGGAAATGAGTAAGTTTGCTCTCAGAGTGCATAGCAGAGTGCGCCCCCTAGCTTCCTCACCATGAAGGGTCATTCAAAAATGGCTAACGCCAACCCCACATCAGTGGAAAATCCAAGACAACAATGCAGAATCCTGTCACCGATGCCTAGCAACCAAGAACTGCGAGGGAGATGGGGTTT
The DNA here is from genome assembly GCF_049634645.1 of Pelodiscus sinensis. Classification (NCBI taxonomy): domain Eukaryota; kingdom Metazoa; phylum Chordata; order Testudines; family Trionychidae; genus Pelodiscus; species Pelodiscus sinensis. The sequence continues at coordinate 250,165,800 of NC_134712.1, read as the reverse complement.
CCCCAGTTCTGAGCAGGGAAGCTGGGCAAAGACTCAGCTTGTGAGTAAAGGACTAGAAGGAATGAGGTGTGGCAGGGGAAATAAAGGGTTGGCTTCTAGAAAGCACCTGGGAACTGACTATAGGAGACAGATTGAGAGAGTGAGGGAGGCAGAGCCTAAACTTGGGGTTCATTACAGCTTGGCCAGCCAGCATGGACTATGCTTTAATCTTCATTTCTCTATGGTAACCAAAGGAATTTCTTGTTCTGGGGGCCAGGTGACCAGTAAAGGGTTACATTGCTTTGAAATAAGGTGCCTTATTCACTGTATTCATGCCCTGAGAGCAATGTGCCTTCGAGTGACCCAGTTCAAGCCTCCCTCAGAAATGTGTCATGGCTGGATTCACTGCAGGTAGCCTTGGAGGGAGACAGGGATCTCTGGTGTGGACGGGCCAGGCTTGAAGGCCAGGAATTTTGCCCTGGTAGAATTTTGTGGGTCCTTAGAGTCACTCCCAGGAGACGGCTTACCGGCTGGAGCATAGAGCGGACCCTTATAACTTTTAGCCCAGCACGTTTCTGGGACGTGGTTTCAAGTTTCCCTTCCACCTCAGGGGGACACAGGCATCTGTCATCTCAGGTGAGTGGCCCAGTCACTGGCCTATAGGATATTCTGAGGTGGAGCTCCCTCAGCCTCTCTTTTGATAGCTGTTTCATTGGGGATAACTAATGAAAGAATCACTGGCCCAAAGAGAGAGTGTGCAAAAGTATGTGAATGACTCTGTAGCCTGGTAGCTGGTGGAATCATCCAGAACAAAGACATCCAGGATCCTGTGCCAATTACTTTCAGCGATTACTTCTCCACTGTGCAACAGCTTCTACAGTTGAGACTAAGGCAGCCATGAATCAAAATACCTCCCCAGGGCATCCAACTGGGAGGGGGCAAATGCCAGTTGAAACCCTTCTCCAAGCAATGCAGTGAGGGGACTTGAATGGTAGGTCTCTAGCATCCTAAATGAGTGCTCTAACTCTGGTAGTAAAGTTATAAGGGAGGTTCTTGTGCTCCCCCCATCACCACCATTTTGAAGTCTTCTGTAGGCACCCTTACCGAATTGGGCCCCACAGGCAAAGTAAGCAAAGGAACTATTGTTCCCAGTTCATGAATCAGCCTGGGGCTTAGGTATCTAGATAACTGGCACAAGGCTGCAACATGCATGCTCAGAGGCAGCAACATAGGCACCTAAGGAATATCTATTGCAAAAATGTGGGTGCTGAGTGATTTTAGGCATCGACAGGCAGCAGCTGAATGGGGTGGCTTAGAACCCCAGCAGAGCCTGAATTTTGGATTGAGGCACCTACATCCTTTTGTCAGTTTATCCCACAGTGTCTATGAAGCAGGATTTTCAAACAAATTCAAAAGCAAATTTGTGAGCTGGTTGATAAAATTACCTTTGTGTGCCATGGCACAATATTGATAATAGGAAAAGAAAATGTCCTCTCTAAGGCTATGTCTATACTGCATATTTATTTTGAAATAAGCTATCCTGGAATCACTATTCTGAAATAGCTTATTTCAAAATAGCACGTCTACACTGCAGGGAAACCTCAAAATTAGTCCGAGGCAGGATTCCCTAATGTAGACATGCTATTTTGATTTAGAGCCCCAAAAGGTACTGGGAAGGAATAACTTAGAATAGCCCTGATGAGGGGCTATTTTGAAATATCAGAAGTGGAGCATCTACATTGCCCCTATTCCAAAATAACTATTTCGAATAGGTGTTATTCTTTGTAGAATGAGGTTTACAGAAGTCGGAATAAGTCTCCCGTTATTTCAAAATTATTTCGAAATAATGCTATTGCTTTGTAGATGCTCACATAGTTATTTCGGAATAACAGCCATTATTCTGAAATAACTTTGCTGGGTAGATGCACCCTAAGCCAGTAATCAGCTTTTTAGAATTCTTGGCTACGTTTACACTGGCATGATTTTCCGGAAATGCTTTTAACGGAAATGTTTTCCGTTAAAAGCATTTTCGGAAAAGCGCATCTAGATTGGCAGGATGCTTTTCCGCAAAAGCACGTTTTGCGGAAAAGCGTCCGTGGCCAATCTAGACGCGCTTTTCCGCAAAAAAGCCCCGATCGCCATTTTCGCGATTGGGGCTTTTTTGCGGAAAACAAATCTCTGCTGTCTACACTGGCCCTTTTGCACAAAAGTTTTTCGGAAAAAGACTTTTGCCCAAACGGGAGCAGCATAGTATTTCCGCAAAAGCACTGACAATCTTACATGAGATCGTCAGTGCTTTTGCGGAAATTCAAGCGGCCAGTGTAGACAGCTGCTTTTCCAGAAAAAGTGGCCAGTCTAGACACAGCCCTTGAGTTACAGACAAGTTTACCTATGCGGAAAGGGTGTATGTGTTCCATATATGCAGATAGCATATCATATTTCATGGTGTGGACTTTAATACATAAGGAACCATGTACATATTAGTTTACATACGGTCATATACTGTAACATCAAGTAAGTCCAACATATACAATTATTCTAACATATGGATATAAAGCTACATTTTTTTGTCCCAGATGGGTGAAAAGAGTATTTGCCTTTTCAAAAAAAGATATGCATGCTCTTTAATATGGGAGTGTGTGAATAAATGTAAACGTAAGTACTTATGACATTTCTTTCTTTCTCTTTTTCTCTGCCCGTGTGTGTGAGAACATATTCACAGTAGTCTTTTTAAGGTAATGCAGAAGCTAAATCATATTTGCTTTATTCACATGAGCAAGAGCAGTAACATAAGTAGTTCCACGGAAGTTAATGAGGCAAATTCTGTCCGTAGATATGCTTGTAAAACTCCAGTTTATTAATGCATGATTTAAGAAAACACTTGATCAGGTGCTTAACTTTAAGCATGTGCTTATATCCCATTGAAGTCAATGGGACTCAGCCACATGTTTAACTCCTTTGCCGATCACATTAACCTGTACTTAAGTGTTTTGCTGAACTTGGTCTTGAGAACTGAGCTGATCCAAACTGAGCTGTCTGAGTGGGAATTTTGATGGCTTGTCTCATTTTTATAATACAGGATGAAATTCTGGCCCCACTACAGTCTACACCAAAACTCCTATTGAGATCAATGGGGCAGGATTTCACCCAAAATGGTTCTCTCAACTAGTATTCCAAAATCTGAACATTTCTTTTTTTCTTCCACGAGACTCGTATCTGTGCATTCACAGCTGGGATACAGAACGAGCATCCGTGTGTCTTTCATTCTCATTTAGCCAGGCGGAACTGAAGTCCACCATGCACTTTTTAAAAAGTTACATTAGAACAAAAAGATAAAACCCAAACAAATTGCTTTAAGCGTGTTTATTGATAGGAGGCGTGTTCAAAGCTACTGCAGACTTGGCTGGAAGTGTTTCATTTTTCGTCTAGTGAAAGGAATGAGCATACTAAGGATGTGTTAGTCTGAGAAAAGAGAATGGGGCAAGTGGATACTCATTACGGACTCTAGGTTAAACTCCATGGAAGTTTCAATATGGTGGCATAATCATGCATTCCTCTGATGAAACAGATTTTTACACATTGTGGCTATGTCTAGACTGGTATGATTTTCCGGAAATACTTTTAACGGAAAAGTTTTCCGTTAAATGCATTTTCGGAACAGAGCATCTAGATTGGCATGGATCCTTTTCTGAAAGAAAGCCCCGATTGCCATTTTCGCGATTGGGGCTTTTTTGAGGAAAACAAATCTCAGCTGTCTACACTAGCCGTTTTGCCCAAAAAGGGACTTTTGCCCAAACGGGAGCAGCATAGTATTTCTGCAAAAAGCACTGATTTCTTACAGTAGGAAGTAAGTGCTTTTGCAGAAATTCAAGAGGCCAGTGTAGACAGCTGGAAAGTTTTTCCGGAAAAGCATCTGATTTTTCAGAAAAACTGGCCAGTCTTGACACAGCCTATGTGTGCATATATACTACATCTTCCTGTGTGTATCTATGCATATATTCTTCTACACTTCTATACTTCACAGATTTTCTGTTTGGATAAACAACACTCCACTTCATAACATGCATACATGAAGTATATATATATATACATGTCCATTTATAAAGTTGCAAACAAATATGAAAAAAATAATGGCAGCGAATGAAACAGAAAATATGATGTTTACTTTTTTTGGTTGCCAACTATACACATAGGAAAAATAGAAGTGAAACCCAGTCACCATGTTGACTAAAGATGTCAAGGGTGCTTCATAAGCCTATTCTAATCATTTGAATTTATGGCATGCTTTGCCTCATATGTAATAGATGTGCAGCAAACATGTACTTAGCTATTCACAGGAAGAAATGGCTCTGCACATCTAGATTGACATTTAAGATGTCGTGGGGATTTCCTGCAAGGGATTACATGGAAAGTCTTCATGCACTGGGATGGGCAAACCATGTGGGGATGATGGCTAACCTAGCCACTACTATCTCTTCTGAGTTGTAAGTGTGAGCAGTGTAAATCTGTATCAATTATTTAAAGCATTCTTTAGGTCTGTGGGTATAAAGCTTACAACTTGAGTGAAAAACCTTAATTAAATGGATGCTCTATTTAGGGAAGGCCTAAAGGAGAAAGTCATCTCTAGAAATGCCACCATTTCATGCAACTCCTCCCTCCCCGCCCCAGAAAAACAAATACTAGAGGAAAGGATAGGTGAAAAATATTGTTCTTCATCAAGAAATCAATGCAATTCACACAATGAACTATGGGGTTTTGTAGTGACCAGACCTGAAATGCTTTCTCAGACAAATCTTGATTTTGCAGTGTTTTCTCATGAGACATAAGTCTCCATATCAAAGAATACAAACAGAATTTATTCAGGGTATGGGACAGAGCCAAAGAACCTGAAGTGTTGTCTATCTTCTAAATTAGTTTAAATACAACCACTATACAGGCTCTGTCTTTGCTCTGTCCGGGATTTAAGAGCAACAAAATGAGCTGCTTACTACACTATAGATCTTGATGAGATTTTTGCATAAATAAGGGCTTTTTGGTTGGACTGTGCAAATGTGTTGCAGTTGTAGCTATCAAAAGGGGCAATAGAGGGCATTAGAGAGAAATTTTAAACATAATCCTACATGCTAAGAAATCTCCTGCAACCTGTTACATTTTATTCTCTGGTGAACATTGCATTTTTGCAATGGATTTTTCCATGCTAAGCAGGAAAACCAGACTAATAATAATGATGGTTTTAGTTTGCACAAAATGTTGTGTCTTTTGGAAGGTGCAGGGGAAACCTGCTTAATCCTTAAGTAGGAAACCCAGAGAAGTATCAAATATGCTGCTTATTTTTTTTCCTTTCAACATTCCATGAATATCTAAAAGAAAAACAACAATTATTCTAATGGGAGACACAAACTGGACATGCGGATTTATGACCAAATCAATGTTGATGATGACTCTAGGAGGAGGAGGAAGTGGGAGCTAATGGATAGGTTTATAATTTGGACAAAAATATAAAAGGGCAAAATGAAAGCAAGCCTCGATTTGAAATCTCACATGGAAACTTCTAAGATTCATTGGGAGCTTTGAAGCAATTTAGAGAGCAAAAATGAATGTTGAGTGGAATGGATTCAAAAATTGCTTTCTGGAAATGGGAGCAAATGTCACTTCCCAGGAATTCTGTGACTTAGAATCGGATAAAATCCACTAAAGTTAACAGAATGACTCTTACTGAATTCAGGGCACTCTGAATCAGGTCCTTGGAACATATGAAGCACAGCAACTGTCCCATGGATACAGCACTACTCAAAGCCTGAACTGTATGTCCAAACAACTGGTCTGTGCATAATCCAGTTTTGAAATATATTTAGAATTCTTTTCTAAGAGCTTTCAAAAAAGCTCAAAGGTGGCACTAAAACAGTATTTTAGTGGCCTTTGCATTAAGACAAAAAAAATCAATAGATTCTATGACAAAGCCTAACAAATCAATTGAGTTCTATTGAGCGTGTTTTTCCTATGTGTATATTAGAGATCGGAATTAATTACTGCTCCTTTGACAGCTGTTGTACTTACAAGTAAATGCTGGATTCGTTGCCCCCAATATCAGGTGACTGGAGTTTCTGCACAAGGATAACGATGATGCCAATGAAAAGAACAAAATTGATCTGGGAAGAGAAGGAGGAAACAGACCTGAAAAGCAATCCGGGCATAGGGGGAGAATGCTACTAGCACTGTCATATTTCTGCTAATATGACAGGGGGAGTCTGCTTCGCTGGCCCCATTGCCTCTCTCCTCCAAAACCCGCGGAGCTGAAACTGCAGAATTTCTGTGGAGAGGGCACCTTGCAGGCTCATGAGTGGTAGTGGGGTAGTATGCCGGGAAGTCAGTCTTCCCACTTTCACAACTGCCGTAAGGCGTTGTGGGCACAGACTCCCTGGCATGCCTGAGCATGCTTTTGCCAGCAACCGTCGATGGGAGGCTTAAGTCAACTTTGTCAGCATTTGTCATTCTCAAACACTGCAATGGAAACAGACCTTGAATGCCTGTGCTTGGCTGGCCAAAACTCCGTCCTGAGCACCTTCCAATCCCATTGACAATGCACTCAGCAACCGTCAGAATCCAGGCTATGCATGAAGGAAGAGCTGATTGGTTCTCTTGGCCGTGGTTTACACGAGGGCTATGTCTAGACTGGCATGATTTTCCACAAATGCTTTTAATGGAAAAGTTTTCCGTTAAAAGCATTTTTGGAACAGAGTGTCTAGATTGGCACGGACACTTTTCCGCAAAAGCACTTTTTGCGGAAAAGCGTCCGTGGCCATTCTAGACGCGCTTTTCCGCAAAAAAGCCCCGACCGCCCTTTTCGCGATCGGGGCTTTTTTGCGCAAAACAAATCTCAGCTGTCTACACTGGCCCTTTTACGCAAAAGTTTTGCGCAAAACGGACTTTTGCCCGAACGGGAGCAGAATAGTATTTCTGCAAAAAACACTGATTTCTTACAGTAGGAAGTCAGTGCTTTTGCGGAAATTCAAGAGGCCAGTGTACACAGCTGGCAAGTTTTTCTGGAAAAGCGGATGATTTTGCAGAAAAACTGGCTAGTTTAGACACAGCCGAGGGCTTTATTTCAAAATAACCCCGCTTAGGTCGAATTTACAAGCAGAACGTCCATACGACCAAGCCCGTTATTTCAAAATCGGGGGCCGCTGAGTAGCATTATTTTATTCCTCAAGGAAGAGCGCTAATTTTGTAATAGTTATTTCAAAATAGTGGTAGCGTGGACGTTCCGGTGCCGCTATTTTGAAATAACTACTCCCCGGAGTAATTCGAACTAATTACTCCCCAGTGCTTCCTAGGGCTTTAAGTATAGGTAGCGCATTCACATTAACAGAGTCTGCCTCAGACTAATTACAAAGTTTCCCCGTAGTGAGGACACACTATTTTAATGTTAAATTTGAAAAACAACAAATGGTCTAGTAGCACCTTAGGCTGTGTCCAGACTCAGGGGTTTTTTCGAAAAAAGTAGCCTTTTTTCGAAAAAACTTCCCCTGCGTCCAGACTCAAGCCGCGTTCTTTCGAAATTAATTCGAAAGAACGCGGCTTTTCTTTCGATGGCGGTAAACCTCAATTTACGAGGAAGAACGCCTTCTTTCGAAAGTTCCTCTTTCGAAAGAAGGAGTTCTTCAATGTAAATAGGGCTTCTTCAAAAGAGAGCATCCAGACTCACTGGATGCTTTCTTTCGAAAAAGCAAGCTGCTTTTTCGAAATTTCTCCGTGCAGTCTAGACGCTCTCTTTCGAAAGAGGCTCTTTCGAAAGATGCTTTCGAAAGAGCCTCTTTCGAAAGAAGCCTGCAGTCTAGACATAGCCTTATAGACTAACAAAACACGTAGATGGTATCATGAGCTTTCATGGGCACAACCCACTTATTATTTCAGGAGTTATTAAATTGACTTTTGTTACTTTGAAATAGTTTCCTAGTGTAGACCAGGCTTTACTGAGCTAGGGTAATGCATGTGGTTTTTCTCTATTGCTCTTGGAGCCATGAGGTCAGATTCAGCTCTCAGATCCAAGCAAGTGGAAGTGTGTGAGTGGGGGGGGGGACCTCTTGGTAGACTGTCCATCAAATGGAGCAGGTGTGGTGGTATAAAACAGTTGCAACCTCTTCTTCAGAAGGACAGACAGAAAGAGGGTTTGCAAGCAGTACTGGCTAGTGAGGGGCTAGCTGTGGCAGCTGGGAGATGCCCCAAATGAACACTAGAATGGGAGAAAAAAATCCCATTTCTGTGTCTGTGAAAAAAATTGAATTTTTCGATTAAAAAAGCCTCACAAGTAAACTCAAACATGGCCACCAGGCTCTAAAATTCTTTTTTTTTTTCAGAAAAAAATCAAATATTTTGTTCCTACAGATACATTTTTATGTTCATGCTAATGATTTCTTATTAAAAATATAGTAAAAAAATTGCAACCAGCTTCAGTACAACGCCTTAGCAGCATCCACTAACGCAGCCCCAGACATCATTTTGCAATTTCCCTTCACTGAAAACCCCAAGGGAGAGGGGTGGAAGTTCTGTCACCTGCGTATCCTCTAGGGCAGGGGTGGGAAATATTTTTGAAGGGGAGGGTCACTTCAACATTTTGGTAAGTGGCCAAGGAGGTTCGCACTTTTCTTTGGAGGGAGTATAGGGTCTGGGATGGAGGATGGGTGCAGAAGGGAGCTCAGAGTAGGGGATGGGAGTGCAGAAGAGGGTGTGGGGTCTGAGAGAGAGAGTTTAGGTAAAGGAGTGGATTGTGATCTCGTGCTGGGGAGTAGAATACAGGGTCCGGGCAGGGATATGGATGCAGGAGAGGATTCTGGCCTGTGGAAGGAATGTAAGAGAGAGTGCAGGGTCTGGGAGGGAGTTGTGACCTGGCGGAGAGGGGGAAAGGGATGCAGAGAGTTTGGGTGGTGCCCTGGGGCAGGAAGGGGTAGTGCCCTAGGGCAGGGAATTCAGGGAAGGGTCGGAGTGGGTGTGCCAGAAGCAAATTCTGGCCACGTGGCACTTAGCTAGGCAGTTCCCGGTCAGCAGCCCTGCAGGGAACTGAGGCAGGTTCTCTGACTGCCACAGCCCCTGGCTGCTCAGAATGGCTGGCTATTCCCTCCATGTAGCTCTCCTGTACTCAACCCAATAGAACTTGTGTTTGAGTAAAGCATGTCTTCCAAAAATTCATCCAGCAGACAGAGAATCCACCACTTCCCTCCGTAGTTTGTTCCATTCATTAATCACTTGAAGAAGAGATTTGCATGACTTGCTATTAAGAGCCAGAGAGCGGCTCTGCATGCTAGTGGAGTCCAGGAATCTGGGAGCAGTCAGGCCCACCAACAGGGAGGGCAAAGCGGGCTGTTGCCCTGGAACCTGGCAATTCTAAAAGTCCAGAGGTCAGGCTAACTGAGGCCCCGCCCTTTCCATGAGCAGGGAGCTGGGGCCCCTCCACTTTGCCCAGGGACCCGGAAATCCCGTCAGCTCCAATGGGAGCAGTAATACCTGGATATTTTCCAACCTGGCCACCTGCAGAGCAATTGGTTTTACCTCAGTTTTAGCTCACATGGACAGCCCGAAGAGCTCTCTCTCCCGTATGGGACTTACCATTATTGATCCAACCACGGGCCCCTTGATGACCCACCACAGGGCGGTGTTATCATTCATGTCCCAGCAACTAAAATAATTAAATAAGAAAGGGGCATTCAGGGGAAGAAAGAGGGAAAGATAAAGACACCACGGGGCACTGCAGTAAACTGATCTTTTCTTCTCCTGGAACTTTGCCACAAGAGGACAGCACAAGACTTAGACTAAAGAAAGAAGGGTGCCCACTCCTGTCTCTGAGACTGACTTCCCTAACTCCTATTGAAATCAGTCCAAGTTAGGTGAGAACTTTCTGGGTGTCTGGCTGGTGAGTCTTGCCCACATGCTCAGGGTTTAGCTGATCGCCATATTTGGAGTCAGGAAGGAATTTTCCTCTGGGGTAGATTGGCAGAGGCCCTGGAGGTTTTTTGCCTTCTTCTGTAGCATGGGGTACAGATCACAGCTGGAGGATTCTCTGCATCTTGGGGTCTTCAAAGTATTTGAAGGCTTCAATATCTGAGATATAGGTGAGAGGATTATTCTGGGAGGGGGTGGGTGAGATTCTGTGGCCTGCACTGTGCAGGGGGTCAGACTGGATGATCATGGTGGTCCCTTCTGACCTTGAAGTCTGTGAGGTGCCCTCCCCTGCTAGGCACTGCCAAAAGTCCTGCTAGCCACCTAGCTCCCTCTTTAGGCACCTTTGAAAATCTAGCCCTAAGTGCCTATGTGCAAATGGGGATCTCAGCACATAACTAGCTTAAAAGGGTGTTTTGAAGTTGACTGTACAGAAGAGCAAAGTTTCATTTTAAAAGGTTCAGACTGAGTTTTGGGCAAAGGGTTAGGTCCCTTTTTACTCACTCCTTAACATCCTCTGTAGCAGTCTATCATTACAGTAAAAGGCCTTTCTGCCCATTGTTCTGCATTCTGCCTTCATATGCACAAATGACTCCTATGAAACGGCATGAGCACTCCATGCAAATACTCATGTGAAGGCTAACTAGGTCATCCAATTGTTTGGGATTTTGGGCCTTGGACGGGTTTCTAGAATTGGGAAAATAGTGCAAATGTTTTTCTTTTGTACATGCCTACATATCTTTTGTACGGGACTTTCCCTCCCATTCCCATCCCCACCCTGCACAGCTTTCTGTCTACATTTCTAATTTATAACAAACCAAACATGGTTACTCATTGAGGTTTATTTTCCTAACACCATCAGACATCACAAAATGCTTTGCACTTAAAATTGTGAGCTAAACCCAATGCAGCAATGGGCAAATTCTTGCCTGCAGGCCAAATACAGTCCACCAGGGTTAGCTCCTGGAAGACCACCACCACTATATTTACCTGAGCCTCTGCAGATATGGGTGAATGCAGCTCCCATTTGCTGCGGATCACTTTTCTGGGCCAATGGGAGCTGGGGGAAGTGCTGGCCCAGTCCGCGCTGTTTCCTGTAGCTCCCATTGGCTGGGAATGGCGATCTGCAGCCAATAGGAGCTGCAATTGCCAGTATTTGTGGAGGTGCAGGTAAATATGGCAGTGGCGGGCCAACAGAGGCTAACCCTGATGAACTGCCACCGTCTTATTGCCCACCTCTGCCGTAACCATTGGAATAACAACTGCAAAAACTGGTGCGAGTGATGTATTGTCAGATGCTAACCAACAGTAAAAAGGAAATATTATTATTATAAAAGTTTATTTTTTACTTTTTACACATTTCAAATGCCTGCCTACAAACTCTGCAAGGAAAAGTAGAAACCTATCAATTAAAACCTGTGGTCTTTTTGTTGAGTGAAGGTGTGTGGGGATAGAGGAAATGTTTATAAGCCAAATCCCATCTTCTGGGTGCTTGTTGCAAAACACAGGCCCAATACAGTGATGCACAGATCTGCAATTTCTCCATCAGTCCTGGTAGAGAGACCCGGCCATTAGGTCACTGGGCATGACTCCTGCACTGTCCGATGAACCGGACTGCCCATGGCCTGGTTTCTAACAAAGCAATTACAACGGCCAACTGCGGGTTTCCCAAAACCAACCCATGAGCCTTCCACTGGATAGAAGGAGTGGAATCAGCAGCCATTTTCCCCTTTTGTATGAGTCACATTGGAATATGAAAAACAAGGAGGAAACAGGAAGGCATGTAAATATCGACTGAGAGACTGCACTCCCCAGATAGGTTGTGTTCCAGGTCTAAGTGGCTTACTGCTGTGGAGACCAGAACCACATGACCTCTGCAGGGGCGGAAGGCCCCTTCCCATTTTAAGATGCCAAATTCTAATTTCTGGTGTGACACCGTTCCCATCAGTGTATTACGCAGGATTGACAGACCATCTAATCCTAGAGGCCCAATTCCCTTCTCACTCACCCTGGGGTGAATCAGGAGTTGAAGTAAGTGTCTTTATAGTTCAGCTCTTTCCCTATCTGTCTGCGGATTCCCCAGCTTGTAGTTTCTTAAGTGTTTTCAGACTCACACTGGCTCTTCCTCCCTCCCCGAAGAAACCTCGTTGATCTTTCATAAAAGAAAATAGCCTCTGACAGACTCAGCAAGACTCCATCTAAATGTGCTTCATCTTAATCAACTTTTAAGACAGAAGGCAGCAAAGACGTTCCCCGGAGATATTTACTCCCTCAAAGCAAGGGCCATCTGGGCTGCTAAAAGAAATTAATGCATTTAGGACCAGTTCTTTAATTATCATAATGACACAACAGGGGTCTGTGGCTTGTTTGGCCTGGAAATAGGTGATTTCATTGGTCTTCACCTCAAAACAGAACATAAATGGTCCATGGAGAGAGGTTTTTATGTGTAGCGGGTCACTGAAACACTAAGGCTACGTCTACACTGGCCCCAAATTCCGGAAAAGCGATGCAAATCAGGAAAGTCAGCATAGGGAAATCCGCGGGGGATTTAAATATCCCCCGCGGATTTAAATAAACATGTCCGCCGCTTTTTTTCCGGCTTGGGGAAAAGCCGGAAAAAAAGCGTCTAGACTGGCGCGATCCTCCGGAATAAAGCCCTTTTCCGGAGGATCTCTTATTCCTACCTCAGGTGAAAAGGGCTTTATTCCGGAGGATCGCGCCAGTCTAGACGCTTTTATTCCGGCTTTTCCCCAAGCCGGAAAAAAAGCGGCGGACATGTTTATTTAAATCCGCGGGGGATATTTAAATCCCCCGCGGATTTCCCTATGCTGACTTACCTGATTTGCATCGCTTTTCCGGAATTTGGGGCCAGTGTAGACGTAGCCAGAGGCTTTGTCTACACTACACAGCTGTTAGCAACGTGGCTGCCGACACAGCCGTGCTGCTGAAAGTCGGGTAGTGTAAACACAGTTTGCCGGCACTTTTACTGACCAAAAAATTCTACCCCCTATAAGCAGCATCTGCTTTGTTGGAAGACTGCTCCTGCCAACAAAGCGCTGTTTACACTAGTACTTGCCGAGGCAAAGCTTTTGTTGTTCAGGGGAGGGTGGATGTAAGCACCTGTGAACAACAAAAGTTTTGCCGCTCAATTGTCAGCTTAGACAAAGCCTAAGAAGAGGATTTGAGAGAGGTGGGCTTGACCCAGAACATCACATCAAAACATCTCCAGTCTCTGGTGAACTGGGATCTAATATTCAGGGATTCACCCCCAATTCTCATTGATTCCAAAGGGCAGTAACTCGGAATATTTTATCATGTCTACTGCTGTGCCTATAAGGGTATTTAGGGTCCATTCTGAGGCGCAGAGTGGTTTAGTCTAAGCAAATTTCCCAAAGTCACACAATAAGTTAGTGGCAGAGCTGGGAATAGAAGCCAGGCTCCTGAAGCCCATTTCCCTGTTCTAGTCTCCAGACCTCTTCTCTTCTGTACTTCACTTAACAGTGAGTTGAAATGTGAAAATAAGGTCATTGGAGAGTTTCTCACCCAATGGTACCTACCCAGTGTCATCAAAGTGAAGTCTCAGCACAGCCCAGACAGTGACACAAATTGTCGGGGTGCCTACAAAAGATAAGATGGAGAAATCATTAATTGCTTATTGTTATTTATAGCTCCTCTTTGCACATAACACACCAGTTCCAGTTGACACACAGTCATCTTCCCCTGTGATTTTATGTTTTAGTGATGGAGAAACAAACAAAACGGTGCCAGGAATGACCCCAAACTCTACAATAGGATTGTTTTGGAAAAGCATTAAGTAGTCCTGAGTCTGTCTCAGGATATGCTTTTTTTTTTTGGATGTTCACTAAATATTAATGACAAATACTGGTGTTTGATGGGATCATATTTATTAACATTTACCTGTACTGATATTCAGCTGAGATGGGGTTGCACTATGGACTGGTTCTTTAACTAGCTAGATTGACAGTCCCTTGGTCGGCATGTCTATACATTGTCTTATTATTTAATCCTCTATTCAGATGCACTAACAGACACAGGCCAAGCTCCTTCCATCAGATCTTTGGGGGTGCAGCTTGTCTAGACTGTGGGCTTCTTTTGGATGAAGCTTTTCCGGAAGATATCTTCCGAAAAAACTTCTTCTAAAAGAGAGTGTCTACACAGCAAAAGCACATCGAAAAAGTGATCCGCTTTTTCCAAAGATAGCATCCACACTGAATGGACACTATCTTGTATTTAAGCTGTGATTACAAGTGGCCGGAGTGGCCACCAGACACCTGTGCTTTTTCCTTTTTCCTCTTCTTGTGAAAGAACTCTCTCTTCCCCGTCCACACATGCCTTTTTCCGAAAGAGCTCTTTCGGAAAAAGGCTTCTTCCTTGTGTCACAGAGCAGGTCCTTTTGATCTTGGCCTCGTGCATATTGTCCAAAGCTGCCATAATAAAACCACTCACAGCGAAGGTAGGCCGCTAAGGCATTCTGATTCAAAGCATAACTTGTAAGCGCAAGATGCAGTTTCAGTAAATGGAATTTGGCCTTGCAGGCATCAAAGAACAGGCAGAAGCAGGGAGTGAGCATAAAGAGATAAGACGCAGCTGCAGAAACTTAATTTAGCTGGCCCAAGGAATAGGAGGCAAACTGTTAACATATATATCACTTTGACCAGAATAGCCTCATTTAGCTGTCCCTGGGAACAGAAAAACTGAACTGTCTCACACATCAGTCCAGTAAAAAATAACTTATCTTACTGGCACCAAAACAGAAAAATAAAACATAGACATTTGGCCAGGTGCTGCACAAATCATACAAAGCAACTACGTCATACTGTCCCATTGTAAGAGCACTTTAGCCTATCAGGTTAGTTCAAATCCTAATATGGTATCAGATATCTGGTTATGGTATAAAGACCCTCTACCCCTTTGTTCGAGGAAGTTCCGTGTATTGAGGGCACGTGTCTTTTTGCCTGGCTGAAGGATTGATCACCCTGAGGCTGCCTCCCCACCCTTTGAGTCAAAGATAGGGGCGCGCGAGTTCTGAGCATGCTCCGAGTTCTTGTGTGTCTTTAAGCTGTTATCATTGCTGGATTTGTAAGTATTGCTTAAAACATATTAATCATTAGTTTAGTTAATAGTTGAATTGTGTTAATTACACTGTGTAATTTTGTAGAGTGTAAATGAGTCATATTAATCGCACTGTATAGATTGTGTAATTCTGTGTTGCGTAGTAGTGTTATATTTTTAGGCCAGGTGCAAGTGATAGAAGTAAAAACCCAGGAGTTGTCAAGTTATAACAGTAGATCAATGACTAACTCCACCAGCTGTCCAAAAATAACACTAGAAGGATTGACTGTGGGCGGAGTTTTTATTATTATTATTTTGGCTTTGTTTTTTGTACTTTTTGTTTGTCTGTTGCGCTGCCTTAAGCGAATTAGAGACAGTGATTTGGTATAGTTGAATTGTAATCAAAGAAGTTTGTAATTAATTAAGTATAGATAAGTTTAGGTTTTTCCACCCTGTATAAGCATTAGGTAATTGCTTGTTTTCAAAATCATTTGAAAGTTATTTGGTTTTGATAAAAGAATCATTGCATTTAATAAAAATCATTTGTTTTACCATCATCCAGTAGTTTTCACTGGGTAATCAGCTTTACTCTTTGGGGCCCCCACCACATCTCCGAACCAAGTTGCAACACTTCGTAGAAAGAGGTTTACCAATGTTGAAAAAACCCCTCTTGTCTTTCGATTTTTTTTTAGAAAGAATGCAATTGCAGTGTGGACGTAAGTGAAGTTTTTTCGGGAAAAAGGCTGTTTTTCCGAAAAAACTGTAGTGTAGGCATACTCTTAGATCAGATGAGAGGCAGCGTCACTGAGTAAGCTTAGACTCTGGCTTGGGACTCAAAGACCAAAGCTCTATGCCTGGCTTTCTCAGTTCATCTTTCTGTGCCTCTGTTTCCCCTTCCACTGTGTAGAGTGTATGATTGTCATGTCAGGAGCTGCCTCGCATGCGTGTGTATGGCACTTAGCAGAGTGGGGTCCTCAACCCTCTTGGGGCCTGTGGGCACTAAAAGAAGACAACAAGCAGAAGAAGCAGAGCTGCACACGTTGTCAAGTTTCTTTGGGTTTTTTAAATTACTCTCAGAGGTTATTTCTATTCAGGATCAGTTTTGAAGGTAACGGTTGTCATGCAAAATGTAACACTGGGCCTACCCTTGAAACCTGAGACCAGCAGTTACAATCAACAGTTTCTCTTGTGTCTGGTATCTTGGAGTCTTAGCCAACATTTCAACGACAGACTCTCCGATTAACACGCCTGAGGGAAGGATTGGTCCCAGAAGTTTCACATTGCAAATAATCACATTACATGTCATCACAGGAGTCAGCTCTTTACAGCACGATGTGTTTCTTTCCAAGACAGCTAGCTCTTACCTATCCATCCCTGGGTTCCTAAGCAGGTGTTGCTTGGACATGCCTTCCACTCATTCATCAGCTACCAGACATGATTGACGCCTCCAATAAGGAAGGGGCTCAGGAAGGCCATGGAGAAGTGGCCCAGGAATTTGTAGCTATCATGCAGCTGTTACCAGAGACATTACAGACAGCTGTTGTCACAGGGTCTCTGGGCTGGAACCCAGAGTAGAGGGCAGGCCCGGGTTCCTCCACCAATTCCCCATTACAGTTTTAGACAGAGACTGGCTTTGGTACAAGGGTCTGTCCTACTCTGTCCCACTGGGAGAGACCGTGAAGTTTGGTTCCCCTCTTTTCCCCATGCTGGCCAATGATGACAGTAGCTCAACAAACAGCAAGCTGGTGTCTAAATCAAGGCTGTTGTGAGCCTCTGAGGCAAGTCATGTGTCTGAAAGGGCAGGACCCACTAAAATTAAGGAGGAGCTTTGTCACAGGTGGCATATAAGGATGCCCTCCTGGTACGTTTCATGCCACACGCACTTGTACATACAAACACATGAGGAGCAAGGAAATGCAAGTCCCCGGAGTTGGTGACTGAAAACACCAAGTGATTTCTACTTTGATTACGCTCATTCTCTTGTTCTCCATTAACTCCTCATTTCAAGAAAAAAGTAGGGTGAGTACATACTAGGTCAGATCAAAGATCCATGTAGGGCAGTATCCTGTCTTCCAACAGTGATCAATGCCAAGTGGTCAGAGGGAATGAACAGAACAGAGAATCATCAAGTGATCCATCCCTTTCCCAGCTTCTGACAAACAGAAGCTAGGGACACCATTCCTGCCCATCCTGGCTAATAGCCATTAGTGGACATATTCTCCATGAATCTATCTAGCTCTTTTCTGAACCCTATTATAATCTTGGACATCACAACATCCTCTGGCAAGGAGTTCCACAGATTGACTATGTATTGTGTGAAGAAGTAAAGCATTTTGCATGCACTAAGGCTACAAAGCCCATGTAAGATATGCCACCTACCCCAGCCAATGATGGTGTACCAATAAAAATATCTCCTTTCTGGGAAAAAGGTCTCAACCAGTAAAGTGAAAAGGTATAGTCCCTCGATGAACAGCCAGAAATAATTGGACATGACACAATAATGGAAAAAGACCATCACTGCTTTGCATTCCACCTACAAAACCAAGCACAAATAAAGTTATTTTTCTGTTCCCCCCAAAATTTGACAGGGATATGACAACTAGACACAAATCCCCAAATCCTCAAACAACAAGTAAAACCATCTGGCCTTTTATTTTATTATACGAACATCTAAAGAGCTTATGGAAACTGTTCAAAGCCATTTAGAAAGTGCAGCTCTAAAGGGGAGAAAATCAATTTTAGCCCTTAGATGGTATTTTGTAATTGCTTTCAGGCAGCTTAAGAACTACTTAAGGTGCATGTCAACAATAGCAGCTAATTGCTAGATTAGAGTCCTCCTTCCCTTAAATGCAAGTAAGAAAAGAATCCAGTGTTGTAAATAAATCTAAAAAAGGGTTTTAAGTAGAAATAAAGACCCGAGATTGTGGAATGGTCCATAAAGGATGCACCCTACTGTGTGCAAAGTTCTGAAATGTTCTTCACTGTAATTAGGGGGAGGGCGGTCACTCAGCGCCGGAAAATGAAGAGTGGGCATAAGTGTGAAGAAAGCCGAGTGATTTACATGAAAAGCAAATGGGAAAAAGTTTTAAACACAGCTACAAATCTACCAAGCTCTGGTGGAGTCTGCTGAGCCCTATACAGAGTTTGTGTGGGGAGACTTGTCTTTGCAATGTTGCAAATCAACAGGATGACACTGACTCTGCGGCATCATCAGCAGGGACAACGGCCACTGTGGGCATTGGGGTAAGCTGTTGGGGGCCTGGTTCCGCTCCCGTGGAGGGGGCGGGGCCTCGGGAGGAAGAGGCAGAGCCAGGACCAGCTTTTAGTACCACCCAGATTACGGCGAACTCCTCTCCTCTCCCATGCCCCCGTCCTCAAAGCAGCAATTCAAAGGGTAGTAGTAGTGGTGGCAGTGTTCTCTCTAAGGTTTTCCAACCATGAGCAGAGTGAGTTTTGGCTTGTGCACCGGCATTGAGGTCATGTGCGCTGGTTTGGATGTGCGCCTCTGTGGCACCCAATTTATTAGCACACATGCATTCCCAGTCGCTGGAGCAAACACTCCCCCCTCCACCATGTGGAAGGTCCCATCCCAGCCCCAGTTGCTAGAACTGGCCCTGGCCCCCACCTCCACGTAGCAGCTCCGGCCACCAGAGCAGACCTCCTTCCCCAACCTCCCTCCCACAGCCCTCCTGTCCCAGCGGCTCCCTCACCATGCCATCTAAGCCGGCCCCGCCCACCAGTGCAGCCACCTGCCGCGCAAGTGCTGCTGCATGGCTCTCCAGAGGAGGTGGGCGGGGGAAGAAATTTTTGTGCATGGCCGCGCAGATGTGCACTTTAGTGGAAACATGGCTCTGGGCCCCTTTGAATCACCAGCCCCAGGACAATTACCCCCTTTGCCACCCGTCAGTGGGCCTTGAACATCAGCCACTCAAAATGATGCCACAGAATAGCCCTGAAAACGGGACGATCATCCGTGAAGTATGAGGAGAAGGAGCCATCTGGTTGTCTCCCTTTGCACTCCATCCCCCTGCACACATCCTCAGCCAGTGTAAATTGGTACAACTTGAATGGAGCTACTCTTAGAATGGTTTTGGTGGCTTGAAACCTATGTGTGGTTTCTTTAAAAATCAGTTGCTTCATTTTTAATTAGTGATCTATGGTGGTTTTCTCCCTTTGTTTTTGCTTCTTTTTTTTTTAAACAGCTGGCCAAAAGTGAATTTGAAATCCCATTCTGAGTCAACAATTTAAAGCAACATTTTCCAAAATAAAAATGGTCACTATAGAATATTTAGTCGCTCTAAAAACAATTCAGCCAAAAGCATTTGTTGAATTTGAACTCAGCCAGTGCAGGAATGACTTTTCGAGCTGAAAATTACACCACCAGCCAGGCCTGCCAGTGGGGGCATGGTGGAAGGGCAAATGGGGCAATTGACCTGGGGCCTGGGTGATTTAACAGGGCCTGGGGACAGGGTTGCTGCTGCTGTACCTCTGCCTGCTCCAGGGAAAGAGTCTCTTGATTCAAAGCTGCTTTCGATAGTTCCCATGCAGCTTCCAGGGCCCAGTAACCCCGCTCTGGAACCTGAATGGGGCATATCAAAATCATCTTTGAGTCAAGAGATGCTGCGATAGCTTTCCCCAGAGCAGGCAGGCTGAGGCTGGGGAAGGGGGGGGAGGTGTGGTGAAGCTGCCCTGGGACCCATCTAAGCAAGTTGGGGCTGGTGCTGGGCTTGGCGGGCTCCTCTGGTGGGAGGACATCTCCAAACTGTGGGGGGAGGGAGAGGCTTATAGCTCCGGCTAAGGGGGGGGGGGGCGAGGGCCCATTGATTTCTGCCCTGGAGCCCAGAATTGCTGTTGGTTGGCCTGTTGCAAGCTGATCATGATGCAGGTTTGGATTCTCTCTTACTATGCATTTGTATGAGTCAAACACAATGGAGGACAGATCTCCAGTGAAGGCCTCCAGAAGCAACTGCAATACAAATAGTTCATCACCATCCTCTTCCTCTAGAAAAGCAGGTGGCTCCAGCTTTACTTCTACTCACGGTGGATATGAAACAATGGTTGCTGTCCTGTTCAGCGTACAGAATCCCGTCCTTGATGAAGACCGATATTGCTCGTAGAATAAACGAAACAAAGAGGTTCATGTGAATAAAGTTCCGAGTGCAGTGAAGCTTCCTAGGAAAAGGAAAAGGAGAGAAGAAAAGGGGTGGGAAGGGGCCATGACTGATTTCTCTCTCAAGAATAAATGAAGACTGTTTGTTTCATGCCTGAATCCATGGAGTTGGAACATTTGTGACCCCAGCTAATCCAGAAACTCAGGAAAGAGTATTCTGTGCTTTCCACGGCACTGCTCAAGGCCTGGGACACCTGAGCATTTTTTTTAACTAACTGACCTTGTAGCCTTGAGGATATTATGATTCTACTGGCCAACTGCATTGCATGAAAAAATATTTTCTATGGAAGATTTTAAATGCATTTGCTTATATGTTAGCATCGCTTAATGAATTACAGCCAAAATGTTTGATTCAGTTTGTGTCTTTGCATGGGAGGTTTAGGTTTTGAGATGGAGGGGAACTTTGCTTTCCTGGCATAAGAGGTGATATCCATTAGACAATGTCTGTGGTTAATTTTCCTGGCCAGTGAGCACACAGGTATGAGAGTTCCTGTAGAACTTTCCATGAAGACATCATGGACGGTACCTTCAGAAGTGCCCATCATAACTCTGCTCACATTGAAGTCGATGGCAATAGTCCCATTTACCTGAGTAGGACTGGAAATGGGTCATTTCACCGATGACCTAAAGATTTCATTAATCTCTTAGGGTATGTCTACACTACAAATTTAATTTGAACTAACAGCCGTTAGTTCAAATTAACTTTAAAAGTGGCTTTATATACAAACCACTAGTTCGAATTTAAATCGAACTAGCGGAGTGCTTAATTCGAACTAGGTAGACCTCATTCCAACTGTTACAACCACGAGGTGTAACAGTTAACTCGAACTAAGGATTTAGTTCGAGTTAACGTTTGACTGCCGCGCGTAGCCACGGGCAGTTAGTTTGGACTAAGGGGATTTAAAAATGGCGCCCGGACGGGAACATGCAAATAAAGCCTGGGATATTTAAATCCCAGGCTTCATTTGCAAGTTTGAATGCCTACATTAGCCTCCCTAGTTCGAACTAGGGGGCTAGTGTAGACATACCCTTAGGGAGAAAAGATGGTGACCTTAGATAAGTCATTAAGTTTCTCTGTGCCTCGTTTTCCCATCTGCAAAGGGGGTATGATAGCACTATCCTATTTCCCAAGGTTATTCTGAAGATAAATATGTTAAAAGATCATGAAATGTTTGGTTTCTGTGGTAATGGGGGCCAGATAAGCACCTAATACTGAGTGCTTTGGAAATTCCAATCCCATGTGCAGTAAACTATGAACAAAACAAAGATTCAATTGACCCCTGATTTTTAAGAGATTGCTGGCATCTTATTTTTGTAACTGCTGAGGCCAAGCATTTGATTTGTTTTCTGGGAGGTTTTTTGGTCCCATGGGACCTGATCTTCTGTCCTTCCTAAACAGAGATAAGCAACAACTCATTGGGGACTCACCTGAAACGACACAGGATAACCATTGCGGTGGTGAGCGATACCAGGGAAGTGCTGTATCCCACTGTGTACAGAGCCTTCACGGAGAGGTAGTAGTAATCCTTGAGAAACAAAGAGCACGTGGTCACCAATAGAACTGTCACATAGGGGCCAGATCTCGCTCACCTCACTCAGGAGAGTAATTCCAGTTACCTCACGCCTTAATGGAATAGCTTGTGTGAGAAACATGAATGTGACTGGGTTCATACATGGTGACTTCATGAACATGTACCATGACCATATACAATGACCGGGGTTAGCATAGATTCAACTGCCTGTGACATACTGCATTACAGAAGTGACTGACAGCGTGAGGGGAAAAACCTAAATGTTTGCAAGTACAATGGGTACTTCCTGCATTGTTCAAAAGCACAGCAGCTTACTTTAGGGTAGACTGTACTCTATTCTCAAATATAAGAACATAAGAATGGCCATAGTGGGTCAGACCAAAGGTCAATCTTGCCCACTATTTGGTCTTCTGACAGGAGGAAATGCCAGGTGCTCCGGAAGGAATGAACAGTTGCTTCCTCTCCTGTAATCTATTCCAAGTCTCTGACACACAGAGGCTAAAGACACCATTCCTACCCATGCTGGCTAATAAAAATGGATGGATCTATCATCCATGAATTTATCTACCATATATACTCAATCATAAGCCAATTTTTTTTGGTAAAAAATGACACTGTAAAGAGTGGGGGGTCAGCTTATGAACTGGTCATTGCATTTTACCCTTTTTTTTTAAATCTTGCGGAGGGGGGGGGGGCAAACTTCAGTTCCCAGCCCAGCAGGGCAAACTGCTGGTGCACCAGGATGTTTTATGTACCTGGAGCCCCATTCCGGATCAACGGGAGTGGTGGGAAGTGGTAGCCAGCATGCCCCTTGGCCCACGCTGCTTCCCACAGCTCCCATTGGCTGGAAACAGTGAAGAGTAGCCAATGGGAGCTGAGAAGCTCTGTGCCTGCGGACACTCCAAGACACAAACATCCAGGCACACCAGCAATTTGCACTGCTTGGGTGGGAACTGACCATGCTGTGGACTCTGCTGTATTTTAAAAGTTGGCGTCAGAAGAAACACACACATTTTAGTAGATTAATTTTAATGCACTCTAGGAAAGACACCTTTTAACTGAACAACTATGTATTCATATACTTTCAAAACTACAGTGCCTGTTTGAACATCGCATATCATTCTAATGCACTTATTTAAAGTCTTAAAACCCTTCAAACTCTGAATCAGTCTCCAATTCACCACAGGTCATTAAAGTGAGCTTCAGTCACAGCTGCTCCTGCATTGACATCATAGATGTCTGCAATGTCATATTCGGACTCGGATTCCTTATCATCAGCCTCCGTTGTGTCATCAGCAAATATGATGTCGTCTTCTGACCCATCAAGCGCATTCACTTCCAAAGAGATGGACTCCCACACATCCTTGACCCCCTGGGCAACTAGATAGACTTTGGGCTTCAGAAGATTCCCAGTCAGACCACATTGTGCATAGCCTATCTTTAAAAGGTTTGTTCGGTTGACATCAAGTGGCTGTAGAATAGAAGTTAAGCCTCCAGGTATCACAGCCAAAGCAGTTTTCAATTTTTTGGCCACATGTTTCACCACATCCCTCCTGTGTGCCCTGAACATGTTCCAAACAAGCATAGAAGGTTTCTTGAGAAGTTCTCCTGGTCTCTTATTCCACACTTTTTCCAGCCATTCAATAGTCCCACTTTCATCCATGCATCCCTTTTCATGTGCATGTCGGTTGACATTCACAGGAAATTTCATGGTTTTAGGCAAGGTTTTTCTTTCAAAAATAAGAACAGGATAGAGCTTTGATCCATTGGCCAAACATGATATACCCACTGTAAAATGGATTTTTTTCATGGCCAGTGGTTTCAATTTTTCAACCAACACCAGTTACTGTTCTGTTGCTTGGGAGATCATATGTCATTGGTGTTTCATCCAGATTACCTATTTGTGACAGCTGAAATGCACATTTTCCTTTTGATTTTTTGTAATAAACCTTAGGAAAGATTTCATTTTTTATTCCAGGCCTCTCACCAGCTTTTGCGCTATCCTTGTTCGCTGCTGAAGATAGTGACCAGGACAGTTCAAGAAGCGAGTACACCAACCAGCTGATGCGACAAACACTGATGACTTTTCTGACTTGTATTTGCCATCTTTTAATATTTGCAGAGCACGCAAATTCCAATTCTAGTGACAAGGTACTCGTTTTATCGACATTCAACCACCCACTTTCTCTGGCCCAGGAAATGAAGCACACCTTGGTGGACGTTTTTTCTTGCTTCTTGGCATGTCTTTTAGTGTTGCTTTTCCCCCCATCATTCTCTTACCTGCTTCTCATTGATACAGAATTTCCCAAGCAGCAGCATAATTACTGTTTGCTTCTGCATATTCAACAACTCAAGTTTTAAATGCTGCATCTTAAGCAGACCATTTTCTTTTGATTTCACCGTTGTTCAGTTGAAATGCTAGTATGAAAATCTTAGAAATAATTTATAGATTTTGTAGAACTTTATAGAGGAATGTCACCTGCTTTATCGCTGTTAAATTATAATTGTTCTTTGTTTCTTTCAAAGAAGCCCTGCAGATTGGCATGTCTGGGGTGATAACAGGATATTTTACTAAGATGTCATTGATTCTGCATATTATATTTTCAGGTTCCCTAGAGATTTAGGAGGTCCAGTGGTCAACATTCATGAAGAGATCAAATTGCACAGTAGCAGACTGACCCCAGTGACATAGTACTATTATTCATTGTATTTTTCTGATTGTCCTGTAAGGTCTAGAGTTTTGTGAAGTGGAAGGGTCAAATTCCATGCAGATACAATTTAAATAATAATAAAATGTTAGTACTTTTTTTTTTAAAGAAGCGAGTCCTGAAATGCATCTACAATATGGTTCGGCAAACTTTGGTTCCTTGCCTTTTAGGGTAAGCCGCTGGTGTGTAAGGAAGTTTGTTTGCTTGCTCCCAGAGCTCCTCAGCTCCTATTGGCTGCTGTTCAATGTTCCCAGCCAATGGGAGCTGTGGAAAGTGCTGCAGGCTGAGGGATGTGCTGGCTGTCACTTCCTGCCACCATTATTGGCCAGAAACTGTGAATCACAGACACTGGAAAATGCAGGAGTCCATTCCTGCAGATGGTCCAAGTAAACAAAACATCCCAACATGCCAGCAGCTTATGCTGACAAGCTGGTACCAGAAGTTTGCAAACCGCTGATATGAGAGTCCACTTATGAACAGGTCATTGTGTTTTTTACATTTATTTTAAATGGGGGGGGGGGGGGAGTTGGCTTATGAACCAACGGGCTTATGATCAAATATATACAGTAGTTCTTTTTTGAACCCTGTTCAAAATTATTAATTAATTAGCATCACATAAATTGTACATATCAATATTATGGAAATATGCAGCATAACACTAGAATAGAAGAAAAGCCCAGCTTCTTTTAAACTCATATTTTTGGACATGAACAACCATTAATTTCACCTTGATGAACCCTGAACCACACAGTTAACACATGTGCATTGCTCTTAACTTGTACCTACTTTCAAAGTGGCTCCTACCTGGTTTCCACTCTCTGTTTCATTTTCATCAAATCCACAGGCATCATAATAATGAGGGAAAGGTTCAGACCAGCCATCCTCTGTGCAGTTTCTGCTGATGTCCCCAACATCTGGAAAGGATACATGTGCAATAGGTTGCTGGGGAAATGCCATTGCCAAATCTAACCACCGGATACATTTTTCTTTACCAACTGGTGCATTATCACACAATTTGTGGCTTGACACCTTTGTAACATAAACCTTAGCTACAGTCCGAAGGCTGCAGTTGTGGAAGTGTTTAAGAGGAGGATTCTAAAGCCCAACGTGGTTAACATGCTCATTCACGTCCCCAGTTACCCAGAACACTCCACCAAAACTTGACTGTTGCAAAACCGTAGCTCTCGCAAGCACCCTAACACATTATACCATTGCTTGTGGGTGTGCCAAATTCTTTTCTGAATGCCTTGTGAGCTCGAACTGTAAAATGTTTTCTATATATTGAGTGATGGCAGTTTCTTCTGTTTGGATTGAGCCTTAATCAGAATGGATGACAATTTCAGCTTTTGCAGTAAGATTTTCTGCTGCACATTCCTTTTAATTTTTAGAGCAATTCTGTGAGGCAGCATCTCATGTCAATGGCATTGGCCTTTTTTGTGTCATATTGTTCATCCATAAACAGAACAGAACACACCTATTCAGTCAGTGCATTATTTGTGAGTATTCCAGTACTCGGTGACTGTCAGTAAGTGACTTGGTTATTGTCAGTAATGGGAACACACCAGTTCCCATTTCTCTGCAGCAATATCTAATAAATCACAGGGCTGGGTTTCTTCAACACCATTCAATAATTATTGGTACAGTAGTAAATATAATTTATAATTATATAAATTGCTAGATTGTAGCATTCAGTTGATGAATAACTCTTCTTAATGCCACTAAAAGTAACACACTATTAGTGTGGCACTATAATTAGAATTGGTCTGAAATATAATTTCTAGCTGGCAGGAGAGAAAGCTTGGTTATTCCTTGAGAACAGAGCAAAATTAAATAAATAAAACATCCTTGTTTCTTTTCCTTACCTAAGGGAGTTTGGCCTGTGCTATCCAATAGGTCAAAATCACCTACAAAACCAGAAATACAGTGAGGACAGTTTGTTTATAGCTGCTACAATATGGGTTTGATCCAATGTCCGGGAAAGTCAATGGAAAGACTCCTACTGATTTCCAGCATCTTTGGATCAGGTCCTAAATAAACAGCCTGTTTTTGTTTTGACTATGGGAAAGATGAAAAGGCAAAATATGGGTTCACCCTCTCGTTTGAATGCTGGATGTACTTATGCTAAAGTTTACACACATGCATAAGCATAAATATTTTTAAATCTACAGTAAATTAGAGTTAAGATTGAGAGTACATATCAGTAATTTAGGATAAAAACCCACTACATCCCTGAAATATATCCCAAAATCATGTGCTATAAATCAAAGACATTAAAAAGTAAGATACAATTTAAAGGAAATCAAAGCATCTTAAGGTATGGTTCTTCCCTATATTATAAAACAGCCGTATGAGTTTGAGTAAGCCATTTTAACATTTAGATTAAAATGATTTTAAAAGACATCACATTTTTTTAATTTCCCTTCAGGAGTGCTGCTGTGATAACAATATTTACTAAGTGCAAAAATAGCCGGTGTCTATCTACATTTTTCACCGGAGACACATCATAACCCAGAATGATTTAGAAAGATGAGTTCCGGGGGAAGATATATACAAATTAGGAAGTCAACAGAACTGCTTCCTACCTGGATGAGTTTGCCCCATGTTATCCACTTCCCAACCTGGAAGGAAATTATATCAGGTTAACACAGATGATTAATTTATTTTCTTTAGTGGTTTGCGACAATAACCAAATGTTATTGCAAAGTTTAGGAAATGTCAGTGGTCACAATTAGCCCCTTTGCCATACAAGTTATGAAAAGAATGGGAAAAATCTATTAAAAATGAAAAAAATGAATAGGATACAAGATACAGAATCCTAGAGGAGGCTGCAAGAGACCTTGAGACGTCATCTAGTCTAGCCCGCTGCTTTGAAGCAGAACCACATATACCTAGATTATCTCTGACAGGTCTAACCTGCTCTTAAAGACCTCAAATGATGGGGGTTTCACAACCTCTTTATAGTTAGAAAGATTTCCTAATATTTCAGGTAAATCTCCCTTGCTGCAGATTAAGGTAACTGCTTCTTGTCCTACCTTGGTAACTGGAGAACCATTGATCACTGACCTTTTATAACACCTCTTATTATACTTAAAGACTGTTATCAAATCCCTCTTAGCCTTCTTTTCTCGAGATTAAACAGCCCAGTTTTTTTAAGCTTCCCTCATGGTCAAGTTTTCAAAAGCTTTTATCAGTTTTTGTTGCTCTCCTCTGTCCTCTCCAATTTTTCCACATATTTCCTAAAGAGCAACATGCTGAACTGGACACGGTACTCCAGCTGAGGCCTCACCAGCATCAATTAGATCACAGCAATTATCTCCCATGTTTTACATACAATATTCCTGTTAATATACCCCAGAAAAGTAGCCATTTTTACAGTAGCAGCATATTCTTGGATCATATTCACTTATGCCCCATTTTCTATGTATGTACTTGAATTTTCTTTCCAAAGCAAAGTACTTTTAATTTGTCTTTTTTGAAGTTAACCTAACTCGTTTCAGGCCAATTCTTCAATTTGTCAAGGTTGTTTTGATTCTAGTCCTACAACGTGCCTGCAATTCCTTCCATCTTGGGGTCACCTGTAAAATGTATAAGTGCACTCTAAAGTCTGTTATCCAACTTATTAATGAAAATATTGCCTAGAACTAGCTTCAGGACTGATCCCTCTAGATATGCCTACCCAGTTTGATTGCAAACCACTGATAACTGTTCTTTAAGCAATCGTTCAACCAGTTGCGTGTGTATTTGGCAGTAATTTTATCTAGACCACATTTTCTGTCATTTGCTTATGCAGATGTAATCTGGAGCTGTGTCGAAAACCTTACAAAACCCAAGATATATCATGTCTTGTGTTTCTCCCCCATCCCCTAGGCCATTAACCTCGACAAAGAAGAAAATTAAATTATTTTGGCATGATTTGCTCTCGACAAAACTATACTGGCTATTCCTTATAATTCTATGGTCTTACAAACTGAGTTCAATAATATGTTCCAGTATCTTTCCAGGTATCACCATTAGCCTGACTGATTCATAATTCCCTGGCTCCTTTTGTTTCTCTTTTTAAATAGACATAATATCTATTGCCCTTCTTTTGTCACCTATTGTATATGAGTTCTCAAAGATAACTGAGAATGGGTCTAAGATTGCTTCAGCTAGTTCTCTGAGTATGCTAGAACAAATTTCATTAGACCCTACTAACTTATCTAAATATTCTTTAATCTGTTCTTTCCCAATTTTGATTTGTGATCCTTCCCACTTGTCATTACTATTAATTTTGTTGATTATCTGTTCACATTAACCTTACCATTTTCTTAATAAGAACCTTTAACATATTTAGTGTCTGTTATCAGCACCTCATCAGCCTTCTTTTCTCAGTCACTAAATATCTCTATGTGCTATGCCGTGTTCCAGGCAGAGTGAAGCTCCAAGAAAACTAGAGACAAAGCAAGTACTCAAGTTGTGTGGAAACCTGGGAGACTGATTATCTGTAGTTGATTTTCATAATAAGCAGTTCCTTGTTTAAGAAAGTCATAGATTCTCTATATCATGACAAGAACATCTAATTTTATGCAGGTCTCCTACATTGAGTTGCTGTGCCACCTTGGGTACTTATCCAGTCTGTTACTCACTTTTCTTGAATTAAGAATGAAGCTACCTTTCAGATTGAGGACCACATTCTGCCCTCACATATACCTCTGGTTGGGGGTATTTGGGTTAAGCTGGCAGAGAAGCCTGTCTCTGGAACTAAATTCTCTAATTTAATTTATACACAGAAGAGCTTCTGCTGTTTGCAGATTGGCAAACCCCACTTCAAGATACTAGGCAATAAACCACGGTTCACACCCTTCAGCCTTTGGAGTAAGGATGGAAGGGAAGTCTCTTTAAACTCTACTTCCCCACTCAATCTCCCTAGGTGTTATTCATCTGGACATCTACAAACAGCAGAGAAGAGTGGATGGCCAATAGAGCCGTACTGCCAATTGAGGCTGGTCTAAAACAACACGTCCACACTCCCTGGAAGCTGGAATTATACATTCCTGTGCAGTGCTGGACACATCTGCTATGACATGCGCATTGGGCCCAGCAGTCACCTTATGTAAATCAATGTCACTCCATTGTAGTCACTAGAGCTACAGGGATTTATGCCATCTGAAGATCTGGCATATTTTCCAGCAACCTGAACATCCAGTCAGGTTAGTTCATATTCCACCAGACAGATCAACCTACTGAGCCAAGGGCTAGGGATTTCATCTATTGCTTAATAGAATTCAACATACTGTGTGCGTGTGTGTGGAGTGTTTGTGGGAGATGGGGGAGGGTTCAGGAATGGTTAGAAAAGTTTCCCAGCTGCATGACTTCATTTATTATGTGACTACACCATAGTGGGGGGAAAAAAAGTTCCAAGATACTGCACAGTTTTGGTGCCTGGAATCTATGATGATGTTGCAAAGATACACAGATCAGAGGAGTGTGTGGGTAGAGCTCAAACATGCTGATTTTCTGCCATCAGGTTGGAATTACTTTTGTCTGCCTCCCTTCAACCTTACTTGCTGCCTTTTTGAAGCTAAAAGGCCTGACCCAAAGTCTGCTGTAGTCAGTGATGGGTTTTGAATTAGGCTGTGTCAGTGAACTGAGCAGCCCAGCCAGATAAAAGAGTACAGCCACCAGATGGCAGTGTTTCCCCAGAGAAGACGAGCCATGGTGGAAAACGAACTGATCTTCATGAGGTCCAGACTAGTTCTGTCAACGCTCCACTGAACAAACACAGTTAGTGAAACGACTTTGACAATATTTTATCTGCCTTTTGCAAGCAAAATATTTAGATTAACTTGAAGTACTCCTATGCCCCAAATTATCCGACACTAACTCCGAATGTGGCATGCAGCTATTAACTGGGGATTGGAATAGCCATGCATTTGTCCAATATGGAGGTCTTTTATAAAAAGAAATTGCATAAAATGCAGAGAGACTTGTCTAGGTCCTGCTGAAAAGGGACAGAGTACAGAGCAGGAATAATGAATGGACTCTTGTCACCACAATGTATGAGGAACTTGTATTTTATGCTTTTTTTCAAAAGCCTCATGAAATAATTTTTATTTCACATGCGTTTGCTCTTAAAATAAACTGAAATGTCACTTTGGAGTGATAAAATGGAAAATGAAAGACTTCACTGTGAATATTACAGGATATGTCTATACTACGGGCTAAGATCGAATTAAAATATGCAACTTGCGCTACGTTAACTGCGTAGCTGAAGTTGAAGTTCTTTAAGTTGACTTCTGGAGCTAACCTCAGGGCAGGAAGTCAAAGAAAGAACACTCTTCCTTCGACTTCCCTTACTCTTCGTGGAAGTAAGACCACCAGCACTGACTGGAATGCCCCTTTCAGTTCGAATTAGCTCAGAGGAATAGCAAGGGTGTTATGTGCCCGGGGGCAAAGGCAAAATTTGTGCCTCTTCCCCCACCACCACATGGCAGGCCCCCGAACCTGGCACATGGCTGAGCCCAACCATGAGAGGAGGAGGGGGGAGTTTGTACCGCGTCTTCCCTCACCTCCTTGAGTTTGGGCCGGGCACCTGCACGCACTAACCCGCTGGCGGAGATGAAAGAGGGTTGGGCTGTGGGTCGAGAGGTGGGGAAGAGGCTTCGGCCAATGGCAGCAGGAGGAGGAGGAGCAGGCAAGCCGAGGGATGACGGGGGAACAGAAGGGGACTAAATTGTGGCCCCCTTAGCGTGGTGCCCGGGGGCAACTGCCCCTCCCCCTGTACCTCCTCACTTTGCCACTGAATTAGCTGTCTTAACTAGACCCGCTAATTTGGACCCTGGAAGATCGAAAGCAGCAGCTTCGATCTTCTCCGTAGTGTAGACGTACCCACAGGGATAATGGTCTGAGTGGCGGTAGGGCAGCAAAACAAATGAACAAGCTTATACATCCAAGTCTCTTACATCAGCATCAACATCCTTCTATTCAGATCCCTCTGAGGTGAACTGGGCTGCCAAGTTTGCTTTAATACATGTATTCAACATCAACTGTGTGTATTCAACTCACTAGTCATTTTCAATGACTACTCTCAAAGCTTGTGAACAGAATGCCAATACCATTGCAAAAAAATCCATCAACCCCTATTCCGTCATTGGTCATATTGGGTACGTCTAGACTACACCTTTCTGTCGACAGAGAGATGTAGATTAGGCACATTGAAATTGCTAATGAAGCGGGGATTTAAATATCTGGCACTTCATTAGCATAAACATGGCCACCTCTTTGTTCTAAACAGAGCTTTTTCAAAAAAAACCCCAGCATTGTAGATGCAGATCTTTCAAAAATACAGCCCTTTTTCAAAAGATCCCTTATCCCTCATAAAATGAGGTTACAGGATATTTCGAAAAAGGATTTTCGAAAGATCTGCATCTAGACTGCCTTTTTTTTTTTCGAAAAAGCTACGTTTTGAAAAAAAAGCAGTGGCCATGTTTATGCTAATGAAGCGTGAGCTATTTAAATCCCCACTTCATTAGCAATTTTGACGTGCCTAATCTATATCTTTCAGTCGACTGAGAGGTGTAGTTTAGACACAGCCATTGTCACACATTGGTTAGATCTGAAGAAATTTGGGCTAACTGGTCAACATTTTGCATTATCAAAATTTACTGAGCAGTGTACTTGTCAAATGGTGTCAGACCAGCTCCATGAGCACAAAGACTAGGGCTGCATATAGACTGGCAAGTTTTTCCGCAAAACATTGGCCACTTTGAATTTGTGCAAGAACACTGACGATCTAATATAACATTGTCAGTGTTCTTCCGCAAATACAATGACTCTCCTGTTTGGGAAAAAGCCCTCTTGAGCAAATGCTTTTGCGCAAGAGGGCCAGTGTAGACAGCTGAGAACCGTTTTGCGCAAAAAAGCCCCAATGGCGAAAATGGCGATCGGGGCTTTCTTGCGCAAAACCATGTCTAGATTGGCACGGACGCTTTTTTTGCGGAAAAGCGTCTGTGCCAATCTAGACGCTCTTTTCCACAAATGCTTTTAACGGACAAACTTTTCCGTTAAAAGCATTTGCGGAAAATCATGCCAGTCTAGACGTAGCCCAGATGTATCTTAGAAAGTCAAATGCACAATCCATATTGCATCAGTGTCAATGGGAATTTTGCCACTGACTGCTAAAGCAGGATTGTATGCAACGTTAGGGGTTCTTTGACTGCTGTCCCTCAATAAGGTCTCAAATCTAGTCTTACAGAAATCAATGATAAAGCATACAGTGGAATTGCCGGACAGAAGTAGATTCATGATCCATCTAGTCCAGTATTCTGTCTACTGCAACACATCTTTCAGGAGTTGTGAGAATCCCCACAGTAGGCAGATCTGAGATAACCTGGCCCACGTGAATGTCTCATCTTAATCTGTATTAAAGATTGGTTTACATTCTAAAGCATCAGGTTTTTTAGTCTAATGGTATTTTTCTCCTTGTATTAATGACTGGGAGTAATGTCTGTCTATCTGTCTCTCTCTCACACATACACACACATAGACAAGAAGAAGAAAAAAGCCAGAAGCTAACAGGGAAGAAAAAGAGGTAGATTGCTATTAGTTGTGTTTATTTCTGACTGTTTCTGAGTATGGCGCTCGGATATGGTGGTGACAGAAAACAGGATTTTGTTTCATTTTGAACTTCATGACATTTGCAGTCCCAACCACAGCATTACACTAATGTAACTTTGTGCAATGAATAGCCTTTTTATATTGAAAAAAATCCCCATCTAGCCAAATTATTATTGCATTTTTACCCGTGCTGGACATAGGTAATGGATTCATATTTTCTATTATGATAATTTTCTTACTGTCCTAATAGAAAATTTCTATTTCATTAACATATTTTTCTGCAGCCCAGATTTTGCTAATGCAGTTGAAAAAGTTCCAGGAGAAGCTTTTACTAACAGGAGCTTTTAGACTTTATCCATCAACCTAATTTTCACTAATATGTTAAGCCTCTGGAAAGTCAATTAGATTTACATTTTACTTTATGCTCTGCATTACCACAAGAAGTCAAAGCCAATCACATGAGCATGAAGATAAAAAACATGCTGTTAAAATTGTTGCAGGGAAGCTAGGGTCCACAGTATGGCTTTCCATCCCTGGGTGCCACCCCCATGGAAGTCTATGGCATCCAGGGCCATGTCTACACTATGTGGTTATCTTCCGGGGTTTGATTTAGCGGATCTAGTGAAGACCTGCTAAAATGAACTCAGAGGGCACCTCCATCAGTGTGGATATTCCTGTTCTTCATGAGGCACAAGAGAAGCCAATGGGAGCATTTGCTCCCATCGACCTCCTGTTGTGTGTACCTCAATTTAAGATACATCAACCCTAGTTACATAATTAACATACCCGGAGTTACATATCTTAAGTCAACCTTCTAGTGTAGACCAGGCCCAAGTATGCATGTATGTGTCACCACCTGCAGGCAGAACAGAACCTGAGACCTCAGGAGCTTAGTTTAGGAGCCTCTACAACGTGAGCTACAAAACCAGCTGATGCTCAACTTAGTCTGTAGAGCTCACTTGTTCTTATCTCTTGCTGTAAGTGGTCTAAGAGCCACTACATGGGACAGTGAAGCACACCTACTAGGTGTGTGGGATACATATGCAAACCCAGAATATGATCCTATGGCTTTAATCCTACAAAAGCTAAGGCCAGGTCTATGCTACATACCTATTTCAGTAAAACTATGTCACTTAGGGGAGAGATGTAGTTATATCAACCAAACCTCCCTTTTAGGGTGCTCCCCTTTGATATAAGCACCGCCTCTCGTGAAGTTGGATTAACGACATCGCAGGGAGACATTCTCTCATTAGCACTTTAGTGAAAATGTTCCTTATTTGTACTGTACGTGAAGACAATCCCTGATCTTATTTACATTAGTTTAGTTGGGTGACTTCCATTCTTACAGTTAAGCAGGGTTGGAGCCTAAATCTGAATTTGGAGATGAGGTCTGGGATGGATGAGTGGATGCTGTGTGATCTTCTGAGCTTTCAAACAGGGCAGAGGTTTGCTCCGAATATGGATGCTTGCAATGGTATGTACTTGTATGAATTCTCGTCACTCTGTCGGTAGAGCACTTGCAATCTGACTCAAATTCTCAAAGCCCTGTTAAAAGAAGAACGGATTTCCCTTTGCAACAAGAAACCCAGAGTTACAGCCCAGCCAGAACATTCTTTGGCTTTCTGCTCCTCCTGGCTGCAGAGGACACAAAGAATGGGTGTAGTACTCCATGTCCCAGGAAGCATTCACAGGGAGCCATTCACCATGGCTATGCTACAGCTGTAGGCCTTGGGAACGCCAGGGAAATCAATGGATTGAGACCGGGGTTTAATGGTGTAAGGTAGGGCAGAATTAGTCCCAAAGCATCCATGCCATGTTCCAATGAAGCACTGCTTGGCATTGAAACTGGCTAAAAAAAGAAGAACTGCATTGAAGACCCTGGCAATGACCATTCTGCGGCGGATGTGGTGCCTTTCTGTAGAACATTTTGCTCTCCTGCCTCCCACCCCGAGTCCTCCTGTTACATTATTCTCAGCACATGGAGAATGAGGGCTCTGGTGCACTAGGCTTTTCAAATAAATCAAAGGAAGCACACAGAGATGATTAAAATGGGCTAGATTCATCAAAGGCGCTACAGAGAAAACACATTTTCAAAAAAGAAATCAGTGAATAAATAGCACTTCCTCTTCATTAGGGATTTCAATTAAAGTCTGGCATTCACGGTTTATATTGAAGTCTGCACTATATGTGTAGTAAGTCAGAGCACAGGCTAGATGAATAGTATCCATCAAACAATGTATTTGAACATTAACTATTCAATCAGTAATTGCTTCTACATGCCAATGAGTGCAATAGTGGGTCTAATAATCTCCCTCTAATCAGACATTCAGCAAAGTGTTATTTGTCCAACATATTGTTGGATGGACAATTTTGTCCAGCGTTTGACACAATAATTTATAATCTGCAGAGGGCTGTGATATTCAAGTCTAATCCATGCAGGGATAACTGGGTTGGGCTTCGTTGCCTGCTATGTGCATCTACTCAGACTAAATGACCATTTGGTCCCTCTGTTATTATTACTATTACTTCTAGTACTGTAGCTCACCAGAATCCCAGTCACAGACCGTTGTGTTAGGCACTGTACAAACAACAAAAAAGACCGTCCCTGTTCCATGGGGTTTACAAACCAAGCATAAGACAAACAACCACAGGTGAATACTGGCAGATCATTGGGGGAGTACGAGGAACCACTGAGTCAATATTGATCAGAGTGGAAGACAACACATCAGTAGCATTGGCCTAATAATCTATGGCCATCTCTGATCCTTATGAAGTGTCACTTTTTCAAAATCAGAGAAAAATCTTTCATCAGCTCTATAACTATTGTTACTTACTAGTATCACGGTATCATAGAATCATAGAACTGGAAGGGACCTCAAGAGATCATCAAGTCCAGTCCCCTGTCCTCACAGCAGGACCAAGCACCATCTACATCATCCCTGATAGATATCTAGATAGATAGATCAGTACCCCAGCTGGCAGAGCTGCATGCTACCCGGCACGTCTCCAGGTGGCAGAATAGGTGCGCTTTGTCGTGCGAATATGCAGCCGAGGACCAGCAATGGCAACATTACCAGGGTGTGATGGGACATTGGACGGTATCCGATGCTCTAACTAAAATTCACAAGTGCCTGATGATCTTGTGACATGGTGAGTGCAGCCCACCATCAAATAAGGCTGCTCTACCCCCTCACTGTGCTGGTTAAGGGTCTGGGATACTTGGGTCCCTGGATTACTTTGGATAATCCGATTGGCATATGAACCATGATTGGTCACCAGCATCCAAGAGATAGTGACTCCTTACGTCACCCCAGGGAAGAGAACCCTGACAGAAAATTCCCCACTGCCTTGTGGGTAGGTTCGGGAGAGCCAAAGGCTATAGGAAGAAACCCAGACAGTTAACTCGGAGTGGAGACCCTAAGGCGGTTAACAGTGAGGTTTCATCCAATCTGCTTTTCTGGCATCTCCTGCAGTCACCTCAGTTCCTAACGTACTGGCTTTTGTCTTTCCTTTGGATCTAACTGGGGCGACTGAGAGGAGGATAGTGCCGCTTGCGCAATGCACTTTCCTCAAACACTAGCCCAGGCAATGCAGTGCACAGGAGGAGACACTTACTCACACACAGGTATACACAGCTACTACAGTCGATACAATAAACCAACTTGCCTCCGGCTTGGTAGCTGGAATGTGCGGACAATGTGTCCTGGACTTGAACCTGATCATGATCTTTCAAACACGGATTCAATACATGAAACAGCAGCCATAGACCAACAGTTACATAAATTGAATGTTAACATTGCTGCTCTCCAGGAGACCAGACTGGCAGATGCTGGATTAGTAAAAGAAACCAACTACACCTTCTTCTGGAAGGGTTTGAAATCGGAGAAACACCATCTTTACGGAGTTGGCTTTGCTGTTTGAAACAATCTGATTAATTTTATCAATATACCCATAGCTGAATCAGGATGTGTTATATCCCTAAAGCTCAGCACCAAGTCAGGATATGTTAACATCATAAGTACTTATGCACCAACACTAACATCATGCACTGAAGACAAGGACTGCTTTTATGGTAATCTTCAGAAAGTTGTCGATTCCTGTTCATCCGGTGAACAACTGTACATCCTTGGTGATTTTAATGCAAGAGTAGGACGTGATCACCTGTCCTGGCCCACTTGCCTAGGTCATCACGGCATTGGGGAAATGAATGAAAGTTGTCAAAGGCTTCTTGAATTCAGTTCTCAGAATCATCTCTCCATAACTAATACTTTTTTCAACTTAAAAGACTGCCACAAGGTCTCATGGTGCCACCCCAGATCTGGTCACTGGTATCAACTCGACCTTGTACTGGTCCACAGAAAACATCTCAACTTCGTTAAATTTACACGCGCATATCACAGTGCAGATTGTGACACTGACCACTCATTGATTATCAGTGAAGTGAAAATTGCTCCAAAGAAACTCCATACATCAAAGGATTGCAGAAAACCAAAGGTTAACACCCTCAGTACTAGAGATGCATTGAAATGCTCTCTCTTTGCCGAAGAATTCACTCGCAAAATGGAAGACAAACCTGTCCAGCAGTCTGTTGACAAGACATGGTCCATGACGAGTGCTGCAATATATGAATATGCCACATCTGCCTTTGGAACACAGAGATTTTCCAACAAAGACTGGATTGATGAAAATGTTGACATTTTTAGGCCTCTTCTTGAAGAAAAAAGCAAGACTTTTCTGAACAACATAAAGAATCGACTATAAAGTTAAAGAGATCAGCTTCACCATACAAGATCTGTTCTTCAAAGAGAATCCAGGCAGTGTGCAAACAAATATTGGGCCGATCTATGTTCTGGAATTCAAAAAGCATTCGATATGGGCAACCTGAAAACCATGTATGATGGACTGAAGAAAGCACTTGGACCAAATGTTACCAAAGTTGCTCCACTGGAACATATGAATGGACAGGTGATCACAGATAAAAACCAACAGATGTCCCAATGGGTGGAACACTACTCAAGTCTTTACTCCCATGAGCATACAATACATCCTGAAATTGATAACCTCATTCCAACTCTTCCAGAAATGTTAGAGCTAGATGTAGAGCCTATGGTGGAAGAGCTTTCCCAAATACTTGATGCTCTCTCCAGTGGAAAAGCACCAGGTAACGATGGGATTCCAGCTGAAGTCCTGAAGGCTAACCAGGCTGTTCTCATCCCCTTCCTCCATGGCTTATAAAATGTTGGCGAGTGGGAGAGGTCTCTCATGATATGAGGGACGCAAACATCATTACTATCTATAAAAACAAAGGTGATAAGGGGGACTGTAGCAACTACAGAGGCATCTCTTTGCTAAGCATTACTGATAAAGCATTTGCCCGTGTTATGTTAATCGCCTGCAAAAACTCGCAGATTGAATCTATCCAGAAACACAGTGTGACTTCAGGGCTCTCAGGTCAACAATGGACATAATTTTTTCTCTTCGACAGCTACAAGAAAAATATAGAGAGCAAGGAAAGCTGCTGTTTATAGTATTTGTGGACTTAGCAAAGGTGTTTGATACAGTCAGTAGATCAGGACTGTACAAAGTGTTAACTAAGATTGGCTGTCCACCATCCCTACTCAAGCTCATAATATCTTTTCATGGAAATATGAAAGCAACAGTATACTATGATGGATCTACATCTGAACCCTTTGTGGTGAAGAGTGGAATCAAACAGGGATGTGTCCTTGCTCCTACCCTCTTTGGTATATTCTTCTCAGTCCTATTAAATTGTGCATTTCTAAACCTACACAGTGATGTATTTCTCCACACAAGGTTAGATGGTTCTCTTTACAACCTAACACAACTCAAGGCTAAAACTAAGGTCAAGAAAGTCCTCATTAGAGAACTCCTATTCACAAATGATTCAGTGCTTGTTGCACATAATGAAGACACGCTACAGGCACTCATGGATTTTCTGTCTCGAGTTAGTAAACTGTTCTCTCTCGATATAAGCGTGAAGAAAACTGTTGTGTTTGCTCAAGGTGTATCTCAGCCACCCAAGGTCATTCTGAATGACAGTCCATTAGAGGAGGTTCAACAATTCTGTTACCTTGGGTCTACTGTCACCACAAATCTCTCCATGGGCAAAGAACTGAACATCAGAATTGGGAAGGCAGCCACAACATTTGGCAGACTTACAAAACGAGCATGGAACAATCCCAAACTGACATTGAAAACAAAGATACTGATATACCAAGCGTGCGTATTAAGTGTCTTCCTTTATGGCTCTGAGACCTGGACTACCTACTTGTGCCAAAAGAAAAAATTGAGCAGTTTCCATCTTCGCTGCCTCTGCAGAATCATGAATATTAAGTGGCAAAATAAAGTTTCAAATGTAGATGTCCTATCGAGCTGGCATACCCAGTCTCACAGCAATCCTTAACAACAGAAGACTCTGGTGGCTTGGCCATGTGAGGAGAATGAATGATAAACACCTTCCCAAAGAAATCCTCTTTGGTGAACTATCAAGTGGAGCAAGGGCAAGAGGAAGGCCAAAGTTAAGATTCAAAGATATATGTAAAAACACTATGAAAAGGTTTATCATCAATCCATGCTCTTGGGAATCTACGTCATCAGATCGCAACACCTGGGGACAATTATTACAACAGGGCATGCCATTTTTCGATAGGACCTGTGCAAGTCATGCAAAAGAACTCCACCTCAGAAGGAAAAATTCTCAGACTCATGAAAATGGAAGTAGACTGGCATGTAGCTATTTTAATCGACTGTGCAAATCCAATATTGGACACAAGCCATGAAAGAAGTTGCAGATCTAGGCACAACTCATAGATTGTCACTACCGCTGCTTACCACCGTCTCTCGAGACGAATGGGCCATATATAGATAATTACCACCTAGAGGCCCTACACCCACTCCAGATTCTGATTGTGCAAGAGCTGTACAAACACTTGGTAAGAGATAACACTTCAAGGCAAAGACTTATAGTCTAAATGGACAAGACAGAAAAGGAAGCATTGCTTGTCATCATTTTATTGACTCGCTCAAGGTACCTGGCAGTGTACAGCAGAGATGGGAAATGCACTCAGACCTCTTAAGACTTAGGATATGTCTACACTGCAATACTATTTCGAAATCACTAGCACTATCCCAAAATAACTTAGTCCGTGTCTACACAACAGCCAGTTATTTTGAAAGAGTGTTGAAATACTGTCAAACTCTCATTGTACAAGGAGTAAGGGAAGTTGGAGGAAGAGTGCTCTATTTCAAAATAAGTGTTCTGTAGACACTCCCTATTTTGAAATAAGTTATTTTGAAATAAGATACACAGTTGACGTAGCTCAATTTGCGTAGCTTATTTTGACTTAAGCCCTGCAATGTAGATGCACCTTTAGTATCAATCCCAGGACCATCTTTCCTCTATGTTGGTTATTAATATAATAGAGTTTTCACAAAAGAAAAATGTCATCTACCTAATGAAGTTAGACAATCATAACTACCCCACTGATGTATGTGAATATTTATTCTCAAGCAACTTCTAATTGCCCCTCTAGTTGAATGGAATGGAAGCGTTAAAGATAAGGCCAAGAAATAGTATATAATAAGCAGTTAAGACTTAGTACATTCTTTTACATTGTCTTCTACCAATCTGCTATCTCCCTCTGTCCCTGTCTCAGTGTTGGCTGGTGTGTGGATTGACTTACCTCAGGTATATAATTATCTTGGGATAACTTCTATTTAACCCAAAGTTCAGTGGTACAGCTGGAGAGAACAGAGCAATTTGGGGCTCATGTTATTCCAAAGGACCTTAATATCCATTTTTCTTTTTCTCATTCTCCGTCATTGAGTGCCTGTTGCAGGGTCAACCCACAAAAGGTAAACCCTTGAATGGATAGTATCCTGATCCCATAGGGTATGTCTACACTACATGCTTATTTCAAAATAAGCTATTTCGGAATAATAACTCCCGAAATAACTATTTTGAAATAGGCGTTCTTCCTTGTGAAATGAGGATTTATTATTCCAAAATAAGAAGCCTGTTATTTTGAAATAATTTCAAAATAATGGGCTTGCAGTGTGGCACTCATCTTAATATTGAAATAACGCTGTAGTGTAGATGTGCCCTTAATGGGTGCAGGATAAAGAAGATTGAAAGAGAGAGAGAAAGGGGCAGAAGAATAACATCTAGATGGTCTCTATTGTGTTCTCCACCAAGTTAGGCTGTGAGTTCCTTGGAGAGGGACCATGTCTTCTGCATCTTGCACAGCACAGATCGCATTGTTAACACTTAATATATAGCTAATGAATAACAGCACTAGCTGTCTTGATTGGCTCTGCAGCTTCTGCTACGAGATGCTGTTTTCCTCCCCCATCTAATGTTGCATGATCTCATGTACTACGCAAGCTGTTCAGCCAGCCTGGGAAGCTGCATCAGGGAACAGCAGTCCAGTTAGACAGGAGCTTTTCTGAGCTCCTATTCTTGAACTTTTCCTACTGCTAA
This sequence comes from Pelodiscus sinensis, assembly GCF_049634645.1. NCBI lineage: Eukaryota > Metazoa > Chordata > Testudines > Trionychidae > Pelodiscus > Pelodiscus sinensis. The sequence continues at coordinate 250,124,310 of NC_134712.1, read as the reverse complement.
AGTCACCTACTTGTGCACTGCCCAAACCCCTCTCCTTGCTGTGCCTATTGCCACTAGTCCATCCCCCTACTCCAGAATCCGATCCCTTGTTATGTCATTTACAGTTTCTATACAAAGCAGCAGCTTAGCAAGGTTACAGGGGGCATTGGTTTAAAGCAGAGCTCTTTCTGCCTGGAGTTTTCCAAGGCCAGACACCATTCAGTGGTGGGGACAATTTTCTTGAGAACCTGGCAGCACATGACAATTGTCTTTTGTCCTCAGGGTACTGTGTGAGATGAGATCACCTTTCACATGCTGGCTTACTAATGAAGCCGTGAGAAGAGCCAGGAGCACATCATACTTTCTGTTTGATCGGCGGAAGCAAGGACCTCACACACTCCCTTGCCGGGGCTATGGGGAAGATCAGCAAAATATTCTTGTTATCTAACAGCATCTGCCAAGACTGGACCAAGGGCATTGTGCAGATGTTGGGATAGTCTTTACTTAGATACAGAGATGACCTTTCTTTGCTGTGCATTTTCCCTTTCCAGCCTTGCAGACTGGACTGCCTGGCGCGGCGAAATCGGGGTCATACTGAATTTCAATCCCTCTTGCTTTTTTAGAAGAGCTGGGAGAGTTATGGCCTCCATCTAGGAACTGACTGGTAATGAAAGCCCACCAGAGAGAGGTGTTCCCCACTTAATAACAATTGTTGATGTCCTCTGCAAAAATGCAGGAGCCTGGCTTCAGGAATCTCAGAGGGATAAGGCGAGTGAGATAATCTGACTTTTTGGACCAACTTCTGTTGGTGGAAGAAACCAGCTTTTGAGTTTACATTGAAACTCTGGAATCTCACAGGGTACGTCTACGCAGCAGGGCTAATGCCAAAATAAGCTACCCAACTTGAGCTACATCAATTGCGTAGTTCAAGTGGAAATAGCTTTCGGTGCTGTCTACACAGCAGGAAGTCTGAGTTAGAGCACTCTTCCTCCAACTTCCCTTACTCCTCGTAAAATGAGGGATACAGGAGTCGGAGTAAGAAGTCCTCCAGCTTGACATTATTTTGACATCATGTCAAAATAACTGCTTGTAGTGTAGACGCAGACTGTGTTATTTCAGAGTAATGTCAGTTATTCCAAAATAACACTGCTATGTGGACCTACCCACAGTTTGCATTGACCAAATATATATTTTAATACTTCCGCATGGCCAGGAATTTGTAAGCTTCTTTCTCAGGTAAGGCTAGTGTTACTGGGAACGTGACCTCTCCTGTTGGTCATGTGCAAACCTGCACTCATTCTTTCTCTGTTGTTCTCTCTCTCTCTTCCATCCCCCACTGGGCCCCCCTGTGGTCTGTTAACATCTTAAGTGGCCAACCCTCAGGATGATAGTCTCCATGTATGAGAAAACAAGCCCCTTCTGGAGTAACAAAAGTCCAACGGGATCTATCGCTGTGCCCTGGTTGGTATCTGCAGTCCTGTCTCTGGGCTCAGTCCTCTACCCCCTCTGGGTAGCTTTACATCCACATCTGCCTGGTACAGTGCATTATTGCCAGGGTTTTCTCCCAGAGACTCCTGTCCCTCTAAACTTCAGCTTCTAAACAAGCTTTCTTTCACTTTTTGGGGCTTAGATTCCCTGGCAGCAGCAAGAGAGTAGACCGTGTTCTCCCTATATTCTGGAACCCAACCCAGGGACCATCCAAATAGCGCTTCTGTTAACTCCATCACTGCTGCTATTTCCTAGGCCACTTCCCACATATTCCCTTCCTCTTCATCCTCCCCTCAGCACGCTTGGTCTGTTCTCTGCTTGGGCAAGGTCTCTTCCAGGCCTCTTCACCTGGAAAATTTCACAGCTTCCTAGTCCTTCCATTTTCAACCTTCTGGTCTCAGTCAGCAACTGAACTTCTCAACTCCTTCAGCTCCTTTTAATTGAGCTTGCTGAGTTCTGATAGGCTGCTTCCATGAAGCTCCTCTAGGGAGGCCTGGAGGACCCAATTCGCTGCTCCTTTTCTAGGGGAAGAGTGTGGTAGGACTGCGAGGCCTCCAGAAGGGGGCATCAAAGGGCCTAGTACAGCCCATCCCACATGGCTTTTCAGCATCTGATCAATGCTAGACAGGATTACTAAAGGGCATTCCCCCTGGGATTACCTTTAAAGACATCCAAAAGTTTCAGTAACAGGGAACAACTTATTTTTACTCTGGACTCTGCTTCTAAGTGTCATGCAAGATACTGATGTCAACTCAGTATGAAGTCCTATGTAACCTACATTCTGAATAGCTAAAGAAGCTGCCTCTTTCCCTATTTTAACTGATGCTAGTTTTGTTCAGCTGGAGTATTTACAAGTGGTCTGTATATTTGAAATCTAGCGGACTGGGCCCCTCTTTTCCTTCACTGGACAGTACTTTTTTTCTGGAGTTTGCTTCCCTTGTCAGTTTCCCACACAGGTGTCTGAAAAATTCACCAAGAAAGAAAGTTGGACTGAAAAGGCAGATCCCCAACTGCCTGATTCTTTAGCCACACTTATTTGCCAGCAGTGCATGACTGCTGCAATGCTGACATTCATTTAGGCTAGAAGTAGAGAAAGCTTGCTTCTCCAGGCTTAGAAGAAAAGCATATATTCTCTAGCTACATTTTATTGCTTGCAATAAATAGCCATCTTTACTGTCTCTATCAATATCCATACAATGAGATACCAGGATTGTCAACAGTCCACATCACCTGGAATCCTAGAATGTCTCTCGATTCAGTGGAATTCAGCTACAAATATTTTGTTCAGAATATCACCAGGTTCACCACTGAGATGTGTGGTTTGTTTGTTACCATGCAAGTGTTACATTTTCTGCCATTTTGACTGTATACATTACACTGTGAACCATCAAGGAATATATAATGCCAAGGTCCTAGAACACTGGAATCTAATGACACATCTACACTACCGCAGGGATTGATACTCTGAAATTGATCCACTAGCAGTCAATTTAATGGGTCTAGTGAAGACCTGCTAAATCAACCACAGATTTTTCTCCACTCAATCCTGTTACTCTTACCCCACAGAGAAGAGTAAGAGAAGTCAATCAGAGAGTTTCTCCCATCCACCCCCATGGTTTAGACCCAGTGGTAACTCACCCTCAGAAGCTCGACCTTCTGCGATATTATAGATGTTGCCTCAGAGGTAATTGAGCCCATCACTTTACTTCTACAACTAATTTACATGCAGTAGTTTAATTGGTTGCATGCAGGAGAATGCACATGTGGCGGATTACGTGATCCAGCTGCCATGGCCTTGTGACACGACGGACGTTCATCATCTAGTAGCGCAATAATAAAGCAGCCAAAGTAAAAGATTCTGTGGTGGGCAAATAATCTGAGCAACTTTCATCTTGGGCAAGACAAAGAATATTAAGATCTATCTGTTCACCACAGGTATCTGTCAGCAATATCTGAAAAAGCTAGTGGTTTTATTGGGCCCTTTTCCATACACGAGTTGTCCTGAGGAAAGATACAGACATACAAGATATAGACAGGCCCATCTCTCTCACACACACCTTCTGTTTACAGTCTTTCTCTCTCCATCTTTGGTTTTGTCAAAGGAATGAAATATTTCAACATGAAGAAGACCACAGAAGGTTTCCTGAAGCCAACAGATTTAGTTGCCACAGTTAATCCCAGTGCCTGAGAAGCAGCAATGCCTGTTGTCATGGCAATGCAGCAAACACGGGAACAATATGTTGCCTGGTTTTCTTATGGAAGAATATTCCACGAGTATTAACAGGAATATTTCCATTGTTTTAATAGTGAATTATTCACACACAGCAGTGGGAGGGCAGAGTCTCAATGGTTAATTACTCGCCAAGATAGTAAACCTTGGGCAGGACACCGAGAAGATAAACTTGGGGTTACATGGGATGGTGGAAGAAGAGAGCCTCAAGTAGATTACCCATACTTCTTTCCTCAACCAATTCATAGGGTGGAATTGGCCTTCCCTGATGAAAAGCCTTAAAGAATTTAATAGTGAATGAAATTGTTCCCAAATAGTATTTTAGCCATATAATATAATTAGTTTTATCCCAGCCATGGAACCCTGTATGATGGTTCAAAACATCAATGAAAGAGACCTCATTTGCCATTAAATTCCATAGTATTTTAGAATAATTGTTATAGAACTCTGACATCTAGTTAAAAAGTTTCATGTGGGTGGTTACACACACTATATATAAACCATTTTCTGTTTTAACGTAAAATAAATAAATACGTATCATAATCATGCTCTTTTTAATTCAATGAATAGCTTCCTAAGATGAGCCCTTGCAGGGGAGAATTCATTCTGTCTAGAGAGGAACCAGCAAGAACCAGCCATATCTACCTTTTGGGTTGTCAATGAAGGTCATTTCACGATGTCAAGCAGACGGCAATCCCTGAACGCTGCATTCTGTCATCTGTATTAGTATTTACTCATGCTCTGATCTGCTAATCTGGACTGATGGAATTAATCACCCTAGTATAATTAATCACCCTGGACTTAAATATACTTCTTTTCAAAGAGCATTTTCACTGCATGGAAAAACAAACTAGGGATGGAACACGATAACCGTTTACACAGTTAAATTACACGGTCAAAAAGTCTGGTGTTATAGGCTACCATGAACGGTTACACACAGGCTCCCACTTGGCTCCCAGGGAGCCGGCTGCCACCCCATGCTGCTGGCTCAGTCTTGGCATTGGAGGCCAAGGGAACTAAATGGGGATTTACATGATGCTGCTTCTCAACCCTTCTGGTGAAGGTTGAGAGCTCAACCAGAGAAAGCGCCATCTGTGGAATGCAACATGTGACAAAAATTGGAAATGCGGGCGACAAACGTGTTCATGCAGAACATGTAAAATATTGCTGGGGTACATAGTTCCATCTGTAAGTGTGGTTCAGAAGGTGTTTATTTCTGCCGAAGAGAGAACACAAAATGTCGGTGGAATGTCAATAAATGTAGTCCTGACATCCCTTGTGGTGTGGGACAGTTGGTAGGTTTGGTGTTAAGGCATGTTGAGTATACAGAAATCTCACGTCTGCTGTGGGACGATACTCTCTGCATTGCCAAACCAGCAACATCCACGAGCATTGCAGTGGAATAAACAAAAGAAGAAGAAAAAGAAAAGATCTTCTATGTTGCCAAGCTTCAACTCAAGGCTACTTAAAGAATGTGATTACCAACTTCTCCAAGGTAGGGACTTCTAATGGAACATCATCCAACAAGCCCTGTATTGAAAGCCAGGCTGCTATAATTATATCAGAAGGAAATGATAAATCAGCTGCCAGTTGGTGCACAATAAGCCTTATAAAAGCATTCTGCCTTGAGTGTATGAGCACCCATGCTGATTAAACTGGGAAAACTTTTGATTGAATGTACCTGCTGCTCTGGAGATGACCTGAATTAGTTTAGCTATTGGATTTAGTGAGTGGCTCTGTGTGTGTGACTGATGCAGATGGGTATCTGTGTCTCACACTGGTCAGAAATCCATGGAGAGGGCAAGAATTTGCTTGCCTGTGCTATCTTTGAACTCCAGAAAATACCGGCATGTTGTTTTGCTATCATCACTAGTTTCTGATGATTTACTAAGTCCCTATCTGAGTCACTACAGAAGCAATGCCTCAGCATATTAAGGCTGCTGCAGCCAGCCGGTCTTATATGTTATGGGACATTAACAAGGTCTTTGTGATGACATTTAGTCATATCATATCCTACATAGCATTTTCACAAGAATAAATGTGCTTCCTTCAATGTCCTGGTGAACAGTGTAATGGGGATTTTTTGAACACACACATGTATTAGTGCATAAATTCCTTATTTGCTCGAATGTACAAAGATTCTTCTGTACAGTCTTTGCCAGAACAAATGTGGACTTTGCATGGTAAGTTTAGAGCTCAGGATTGAGTTTTGTTAGTATCCCTCTCGATGGGAGCTGCCATTTAACTGATGTGTTGTTGGGCTGGGATTGGCACTGGGAGGAATTGCACAAAATTTAACAGCTGCAAAAGGGTGGCTAATGGGTTAGTATTAAAAAACAAAATTTGCCAAACAAATTTGAAAGTCTCTCTCTTACATGAGCTTCAGGGCGTAGCCGAGTTAGTCTGTTACAGAAAAAACAACAAATGGTCTGGTAGCCCTTTATGCCATCTACATGTTTTGTTAGTCTATAAAGTGCTACCAGACCATTTGTTGTTTTCTCTCTTACATGTATTTCTCCAGGAAGCTCACTTCCCATGTCTTAATGTCCCAAATCAGAATCAGTAGTTTAAGAATTAATTTTAACTTGCTCAAGTACTGAAGATTTTACTCAGGCAAAATGCCCATTGATTTCATGGGGAGTTTTGCATGCGGATGCAGTGAAGACTTTACTGGGATAATTAGGCACAATCCTGCACTGAAAATCACGTACAGCTGTACTGTCCCAGAGGCAACGCCCAGAGCAATTAGCCTCCTAAATATCTCAGGCTGCATACTCACTACTACTGCTACCCTACATTCGTCCACTACCCAGCCCGCCAGCTACATGACAGATGTGTAGCCTATAGGCCTAACCTGCTTGTTTGCCTCTATAGCTAGCTATATATTTTCTTATGACTTAATTAATTGTTTTGTTTTAGAAGGTTTATAGGTTTATATTAAAGTAATGTGGCTGTAACACAAGAGACCTATAGGCTGTATTCTGAAGGCAAAGTTAGTGTTTTTGTCTGGGACCTTTCACTCAGAGAGCAAAGATGACTTGCATATGTTCAAGACCTTTCACCTGAATAGCTGGTGATAATATAGAGGGACTTTTCATGGGGACTTCCAAGAATACCCACAAATTTAACAAGCATGGCACAATAAGACCAAAAAATATCACAGAAATAACGTAGGTGAGAATGATGTAATATCATGAATATGTATATACCAGTCATCAATATGTACAAACATGTTACATGTGTTCATTTTATGGAGTAAGTGTACCCTAATAATTTGTGGGCTCAAAAGTTAAAATTAGGACATAGAAGGTGGATCCAAGCCCGTATGCTTCAAAAACAGGATACCCGAAGCTTTCTGCAATAAGAGAGAATAAGATAAGAGGAAGATAAGCTGCCACAGGAGAAGATAAAGAAAGAAAGAAAGAAAGAAAGAAAGAAAGAAAGAAAGAAAGAAAGAAAGAAAGAAAGAAGAGCAGAAGGAGTAAGAATTAGTCCCTAAACTTTGTCTTTAGAACATAAGAACATAAGAACATAAGAACGGCCGTACTGGGTCAGACCAAAGGTCCAACTAGCCCAGTAGCCTGTCTGCTGACAGTGGCCAGCACCAGGTGCCCCAGAGAGGGTGGACTGAAGAAAATGATCAAGCGATTTGTCTCTTGCCATCCCTTTCCAGCCTCTGACAAACAGAGGACAGGGACACCATTTCTATCCCCTGGCTAATAGCCTCCATGAAATTAGCTTCTCTTTAAACTCTGTTATAGTCCTAGCCTTCACAGCCTCCTCTAGCAAGGAGTTCCACAGGTTGACTACACGCTGTGTGAAGAAGAACTCTCTTTTATTAGTTTTAAACCTGCTACCCATTAACTTCATTTGGAATCCTCTAGTTCTTCTATTATGGGAACTAATAAATATAAATAAATAAATAACTTTTCTTTATCCGCCCTCTTCACACCACTCATGACTTTATATACCTCTATCATATCCCCCCTCAGTCTCCTCCTTTCTAAACTGAAAGTCCCAGTCGCTTTAACCTCTCTTCGTATGGGACCCATTCCAAACCCCCAATCATTTTAGTTGCCCTTTTTTGAACCCTTTCCAAGGCCAAAATATCTTTTTTTGAGGTGGGGAGACCACATCTATACACAGTATTCAAGATGTGGGCATACCGTAGTTTTATACAGGTGCAGTAAAATATTCTGTGTCCTATTTTCTATCCCTTTCTTAATAATTCCCAGCATCCTATTTGCCTTTTTGACCACTGCTGCACACTGTGTGGATGTTTTCAGAGAGCTATCCACAATAACTCCAAGATCTCTTTCCTGATTTGTCATAGCTATATTAGCCCCATCATACTGTACGTATAGTTGGGGTTATTTTTCCCGATGTGCATTACTTTACACTTATCCACATTAAATTTCATTTGCCATTTTGTTACCCAATCACTCACTTTGGTGAGATCTTCTTTGAGTCCCTCACAGTCAGCTTCTGTCTTGACTATCGTAAACAGTTTGATATCACCCACAAACTTTACCACCTCACTGCTTACCCCTTTCTCCAGATCATTTATGAATAAATTGAAAAGGATTGGTCCCAGGACTGACCCTTGGGGGAGTCCACTAGATACCCCTCTCCAATCTGAAAATTTACCATTTATTCCTACCCTTTGTTTCCTGTCTTTTAACCAGTTCTCAGTCCAAGAAAGGACCTTCCCTTTTATCCCATGGCCATGGAATTTACACAAGAGCCTTTGGTAAGGGACCTTGTCAAAGGCTTTCTGAAAATCTAAGTATACTATATCTACTGGATCCCCCTTGTCTGCATGTTTGTTAACCCCTTCAAAGAACTCTAATAGATTAGTAAGACATGACTTCCTTTTACAGAAACCATGTTGACTTTTGTCCAACAAATTATGTTCTTCTACACGCCTCACAATTTTATTCTTTACTATTGTTTCGACTAATTTGCCTAGTACTGAAGTTAGATTTACTGGCCTTGTAGTTGCCAGGATCTCCTCTAGAGCCCTTTTTAAATATTGGTGTCACGTTGGTTACCTTCTAGTCATTAGGTACGGAAGCCGATTTAAAGGATAGGTTACAAACCACAGATAATAGTTCAGCCATTTCCCATTTGAGTTCTTTTAGAACCCTTGGATTAATGCCATCAGGTCCCTGAGATTTGTCAACATTAAGTTTTTCTATTTGTTCCAAAACCTCCTCTAATGACACTTCAATCTGGGACAGTTCCTCAGATTCATCACCCACAAAGGATGGTGCAGATTTGGGAATCTTCCTAACGTCCTCAGCCGTGAAGACTGAAGCAAAGAAACCATTTAGTTTCTCCACAATGGCTTTATCGTCCTTGATTGCTCCTTTTATATCTCGATCATCTAGGGGACCCACAGGTTTTTTAGCAGGCTTTCTGCTTCTAATGTACTTTAAAAACATTTTGTTATTTCTTTTTGAGTTTTTGGCTAGCTGTTCCTCAAATCTTTTTTTTCTTTTCTTATTACATTTTTACACTTGATTTGACAGCATTTATGTTAGGGGAGAGGGATAGATAAGTGGTTTGAGCATTAGCCCACTAAACCCCGGGTTGTGAGTTCAATCTTTATGGAGGCCATTTGGAGCAAAAATTTGCCAGGGATGGTACTTGAGCCTGCTGTGAAGGCAGGGGATTGGACTTGATGATCTTTCAACATCCCTCCTAGCTGTAGGAGATAGGCAATCTCCATTAATTAAAAAATGTTCCTTTCTATTTATCTCATTAGGATTGGACTTCTACTTCTTAAAAGATGCCTTTTTGTCCCTCACTGCTTATTTTACATGGTGGTTAAGCCAAAGTGACTCTTTTTTAGGTCTCTTGCTATTTTTTTTAATTTGGGATATACATTTAAGTTGGGCCTCTATTATGGTGTCTTTAAAAAGTTTCCATGCAGCTTTCAGGGATTTGGCTCTAGTCATTGTGCCTTTCAATTTCTGTTTAACTAACCTCCTCCTTTTTGTGTAATTCCCCTTTTTGAAATTAAATGCCAGAGTGCTGGACTGCTGAGGTGTTCTTCCCACCACAGGAATGTTAAATGTTATTTAAACTTGGTTTTTCTAATACTCGAGGGCTGTGTCTACACTGGGCCACTTATTCCGGAAAATCAGCCGCTTTTCCGGAATAAGCTGCGAGCTGTCTACACTGGCCCTTGAATTTCCGGAAAAGCAACGATGCTCTACTGTACAAAATCAGCCGCTATTCCGGAAAAACTATTCTGCTCCCGCTCGGGCATAAGTCCTTATTCCGGAACACTGTTCCGGAAAAGGGCCAGTGTAGACAGCCCAGTAGTCTTTTCCGGAAAAGCGCGTCTACATTGGCCACAGATGCTTTTCCGGAAAAAGGGCTTTTCCGGAAAAGCAGCCTGCCAATATAGACGCTCCTTTTCCGGAAAAACTGAAAACGGAATAGTATTCCGTTTTAAGCATTTCCGGAAATTCATGCCAGTGTAGACACAGCCTCCTTGTTTATTCTAGATTTAGGTCAGTTAGTTAAATAAATTAAGTTAGCTTCAATAAGCACTTAGTATTGAAGGACAGAGAAATCTGGACCTAAGGTGTCATTGCATACCAAAGGCAAGGCTCCTCCTTTGTCTCTTGTCACCAAGTTATCAAGAACAGGTGTGAGTATATTAACTCCCATTTACAGAAATAATCCCATACATACCTTAGACTAATAACACTGTACTTGTAACTCTGACTTATTTTACTGCTTTAATTGCTATTTGATTTTGATTCCATATATTTTAATAAGTTTTAAAATTATTTTGTCTCAGTGTGAACATCTTGTCAGACCCCCCTCCCCCAAAGGTCCTTGGTATAATCTGTGAAGCCTGATTCTGGGACAAGAAACTTGCTATCTTCTGATTAGTTCAGTTGGACAGCCCACAACCCAAACTATCCAAATTAATAACATTTGCCAGCCTTACATCAGGCTACAGATGTATGGTGTGGTAGGTCGATGGTCCGACCCATTTCCACCCCTTATAGGGAACATAAATAGAGGCACCCTGCCCTCAGGTGAATAAAGGGCCCAGAATTTGTCCTGACCTTTACATGGGCCACACAAGATCTCACAAGTGCCTTTCATCCTGCGTCCCCTCCCCACCATGAGGCCAACCAGAATCTGACCCTGAGTTTTGATGTCAGGACCTGGCTCTCTTTCTCTTTGAAGTTGTATTAAAAATCCAAAGCACTCAGACAGCCACCACAATTCCCGTTCACTTCAGTGGGTATCTAAGGCACCGCTTTTTATTTTTCGATTCGCCATAGGGTAGTGATCCTGTGATGTTTTCCTACACATAGCCACTCCCACCCACCCCGAACCCAGCCTGACGTACTGTTTACACACTATGTCTCAAGCAGTCCCAATTCACCCCGGAGCTTCTGACCCCCTTTAATAGCACCAACTGCCTGGCCGTATGATGAGCATGAATGCAAGCAGCAAGAGGCTGCTGAATCTAGCAACCACATGGGACAAAAGAAGACAGGAGAAGGGTACTTTACCGTCCTCAGAGCTAATAATTCTGAACAAAGCGGGACACTTGACAAAGACGATTTCACCCACGTTCGCCGACTTCCAGCATGTAATATTATCCCACATCCCAGGGCATCCTGTAGAAGAGAAAGAGAGAAATTAGAGAAAGAGTTTGAAATCAAATCCAATTCCCTTGCTTTTTGCTGTAGTGCTTTATAGTCACCTCCCTCTCCCAGTCATAAACATACCGTCCATTATTCTAAAGGAGTGTTGCACTTTCATGTCGGCCAGATCAGGTGGAATTATTTGGTACTGACTGCAATAGTTTTGTACCAGAGGCATCACTATGATACAGGAACGGGGATAATGGAGCCAGATTTTCTGAGGGCAGAAACTGAACGCAATTAAGCAGTGTCAATGGAGCTGCATCAATTTACTCCAACTGAGAACCTGGCCTTCTGCTCTAACATAGTTATCTGGGCACACAATGGGCCAAGTCCTGAGGGCTTTCGTCAGTTTTTCCCTCAGACAAGCAAGTCTCTGGGGTAAGAGCTGAGAGGTCATGAAACTATCAACACCTCCCCGAGGAGGTGAGCAAACTCTCAGGATTCGGTCCAGTCACCTCAGTGGGAGTTTGTTTATGGACTATGTGGAAAGCGAGGGTAGGCCCTTGCCATTGGAGTGTGCAGGGGATAGGAGAGCACTAAAGCCCAGATCCCTAGATGTATTTAGGCACCTAGTTAGGGTTGCCTGGTGCCTGGTGTTTGACTGGAATGCCCAGTTGAAAAGGGACCCTGGTGGTCCAGTCAGCACCACTGATCAGCCCATCAAAAATTCAGTCAGTGGCGCAACACGGCTGGCAGGCTCTCGGCTTTGGCTCTGTGCAGCTCCCAGAAGCAGAAGCACGTCCCCCCTTCTGGCTCCTATGCATAAGGGCAGCCTGGGGACTCCACATACTGTCCCCACCCTAACCGCCTGCTCTGTAGCTCACGAGGAGTAACGGTAGTTCGGAATAGGAAGCCTAATCCGAACTACCTAGTTCGCGCTGCGTGTAGCCGCGGGCACGGAGTCTGAACTTGCGGACATTTAAAAATGGCGGCGCCCGGCAACATGCAAATGAAGCCCGGGAAACTCAAAGCACGGGCTTCATTTGAAACTCCGATTGCCTACATTAACCACCCTAGTTCGAACTAGGGTGGTAGTGTAGACATACCCTTAGAGTTCTTTGAAGGGGTTAACAAACATGCGGACAAGGGGGATCCAGTAGATATAGTATACTTGGATTTTCAGAAAGCCTTTGACAAGGTCCCTCACCAAAGGCTCTTGTGTAAATTACATGGCCATGGGATAAGAGGGAAGGTCCTTTCTTGGACTGAGAACTGGTTAAAAGACAGGAAACAAAGGGTAGGAATAAATGGTAAATTTTCAGATTGGAGAGGGGTAAATAGTGGTGTCCCCCAAGGGTCAGTCCTGGGACCAATCCTTTTCAACTAATTCATAAATGATCTGGAGAAAGGGGTAAGCAGTGAGGTAGAAAAGTTTGCAGATGATACCAAACTGTTTAGGATAGTCAAGACAGAAGCAGACTGTGAGGGACTCCAAGAAGATCTCACCAAACTGAGTGATTGGGTAACAAAATGGCAAATGAAATTTAATGTGGATAAGTGTTAAGTAATGGATATCAGGAAAAATAACCCCAACTATACGTACAGTATGATGGGGGCTAATTTGGCTATGACAAATCAGGAAAGAGATCTTGGAGTTATCGTGAACAGTTCTCTGAAAACTTCCACACAGTGTGCAGCGGCGGTCAAAAAGGCAAATAGGATGCTAGGAATTATTAGGAAAGGGATAGAAAATAAGACCCAGAATATTTTACTGCCCCTGTATAAAACTCTGGTACGCCCACATCTTGAATACTGTGTACAGATGTGGTCTCCTCACCTCAAAAAAGATATTTGGCCTTGGAAAGGGTTCAAAAAAGGGAAACTAAAATGATTAGGGGTTTGGAACGGGTCCCATATGAGGAGAGGTTAAAGCAACTGGGACTTTTCAGTTTAGAAAAGAGGAGAATAAGGGAGGATATGATAGAGGTATATAAAATCATGAGTGGTGTGGAGAGGGCCAATAAAGAGAAGTTATTTATTAGTTCCCTAAATAGAAGAACTAGAGGACACCAAATGAAATTAATGGGTAGCAGGTTTAAAACTAAGAAAAGAAAGTTCTTCTTCACACAGCGTGTAGTCAACCTGTGGAACTCCTTGCCAGAGGAGGCTGTGAAGGCTAGGACTATAATAGAGTTTAAAGAGAAGCTGGATAAATTCATGGAGGTTAGGTCCATACAAGGCTATTAGCTAGGGGATAAAATGGTTTCCTTGGCCTCTGTTTGTCAGAGGCTGGAGAGGGATGGCAGGAGACAAATCGCTTGATCGTTGTCTTTGGTCCACCCTTTCTGGGGTACCTGGTGCTGGCCACTGTCGGCAGACAGGCTACTGGGCTAGATGGACCTTTGGTCTGATCCAGTATGGCCGTTCTTATGTTCTTATGTTCTAATCCCCCTCTCACCCTCCAAATCCTTGATCCCAGCCCGGAGCAGCCTCCTACACCCCGAATTCTTCATCCCTAGAGCCAGCCCAGAATCTGTACCCCCAGCCAGAACCTTCACATTCCTGGCACCCTAGTCCTCTGACCAAGCCCCGTGAACATGAGCAAGTGAGTGAGGGTGGAGAGAATGAGCAACGGAGGTAAGGGGGGATGGACTGAGTGGGAAAAGGGCCTCTGAATGGGGCAGGCCTCAGAGGAGGGCTGTTCGGTTTTGTGCAAGTAGAAAGCTGGCAACCCTATCCTAGCTCCCACTGATTACAAGGGATGTAGAAGCCTCAATACTGTTTTGATGGTCTAGGCCGAAGATATTTTCCTCTCTGGACGTAAGGGCAAGGCACCGATCATGTGTGGAACAGTCCCCGGCTGAAACAGGGTTACCGCCTTTGAAACGAAAAAAAAATTCCAGCCCCTTCCCTGCACAAGACAAGCCCACCACAACCACAACCCAGAGTCACAAGAGAACTCTGCAACTTCTCCCCACCGTGAACAGCCATTTACAGAATCTCAAGAGATAACACACATAGATAAGATTGGTAACACCACACTTCTCCCCATTCTCCCGTGACTCTGTTATCACTTAAACTGCAGAAGTGGGAACAATGCAGCACCTTTAGCTGGGCACAGAAACATTTAGTGTTTAATATCCCAATGTGTCGTGGTAATAATGCAAATCCTTAGGCCCATGTTAAAAATCCCTCGGCAGATTAAATAGCTTTTCTGGCAACTGACAAATCCATAAAAAAAAAAATGAAATAGGCCAGTCAAATATTGGCGAGGTGGTAAACCTGAGAATAGTCCATAATGATTCATAAATACTAAGGCCAGAAGGGACCATTACATTCATCTAATCCAATCTCCTGCATAGCATAAACCAAAGAACCTCCCCCTGATAATTCCTGCATGAAGCACATTCTGGTATAGGTAGATAGCTTTTAGTGATGGAGAATCTACCCCCTTCCCGGGTAAAGTGTTGCACTGTTAGAAACAGAAACCTTATTCCCAAACTGAGTTTGTCTAGTTTCAACTTCCAACCACTCAATGGATCTTATTATACCTTCATTTGCTAGACAAAAAGATTACTCCCAAGGACCTAGTCTACGCTACAGCAGAAGGTCAAATTAAGATATGCAACTCCAACTATGACATTACGTAGCAGGAGACGACATATCTTAAATTGAGTTTGTGCGCTGTCCACACGGAGGGAGGTTGACGGGACCAAACGCTCCCATCGGCTTCCCTTATTTTACGTGAGGAGCAAGAGTACTGGTGCTGATGGGGGCACCCTCTGAGTTCAACTTAGTGGGTCTTCACTGGACCTGCTAATTGAACCCCAGAAGATCAACCATGACAGTGCTGATCTTCCGCATAGTGAAGACGTGACCAATCAGCAATCTCCCAGTGTAGATATTTAGCTTTTTTAAGGCATTTAGCCATCGCTCTGCTCAGCACTGTAAGACATAGATTTAGATGGCTAAATCCTAATTTCAAAAGTGATATGGGGACAGATCTTTAAAGGCATTTAGCTGCTTCACGCCAATGGATTTCAATACGAGATTGATTCCTCACACTCAAATGCTCAAAGGTATTTAGAAGACTAAATCCCATTGACTTTCAATAAGAAAAAGCACCTAAATCACTTATGAAAATGGGACTCACCATCTAATCATGTAGGTCTGGCTACACTGAATGCCACAATGCCTGAATATCTTCAAAATGGAGGCCTTCTAGATGTTGATCAAGTCACCATTTAATCTTCTCTCAGATAGATTAGGAAGGAGTACGGCAGAAAGGGATCTAGGGGTTATAGTGGACCACAAGCAAAATATGAGTCAACAGTGTGACGTTGTTGCAAAAAAAGCAAACATGATTCTAGGATGTATTAACAGGTGTGTTGTGAGCAAGACACGAAAAGTCATTCTTCCACTCTACTCTGCACTGATTAGGCCTCAGTTGGAGTATTGTGTCCAGTTCTGGGCACCGCATTTGAAGAAAGATGTGGAGAAATGGGAGAAGGTCCTGAGAAGAGCAATAAGAATGATTAAAGGTCTAGAGAACATAACCTAAGAAGGAAGACTGAAAGAATTGGGCTTGTTTAGTTTGGAAAAGAGAAGACTGAGACGGGACATGATAGCGGTTTTCAGGTATCTAAAAGGGTGTCACAAGGAGGAGGGAGAAAACTTGTTCTTCCTGGCCTCTGAGGATAGAACAAGAAGCAATGGGCTTAAACTGCAGCAAGGGAGGTTTAGGCTGGACGTTAGGATAAAGTTCCTAACTGTCAGGGTGGTTAAACCCTGGAATAAATTACCTAGGGAGGTTGTGGAATCTCCATCTCTGGAGATATTTAAGAGCAGGTTAGATAAATGTCTATTGGGGATTGTCTAGACAGTACTGGGTCCTGCCATGAGGGCAGGGGACTGGACTTGTTGACCTCTCGAGGTCCCTTCCAGTCCTAGTATTCTATGATGATTCTATGATAATCTATACTGACTGAGCTTCAGAAATCAATCACTGCAATGCATACGCCCCAGATCTCAATTCAAACTTGGACTTTTTCTGAATGCATTTCCAGTTTGTCAAAATCCTTTTTAAGTGTTAACATCAGACTTAGACATGGGAGTCTGGCAGTGGTCTCCCTAATGCTGTATAAACCACCCCACTTCTACTCTGAAACATTCCCCTGATTTTAAATTGGCAGGTGCTCCAGCCATAACCCACCTGCTTGGGCTGTCCTTAGCTAGTGTCTCAAAGCCAGAACCAGTCCCTGTAATTTAGAGCAACTTAGAGGTCACTCTAAACTATGAAGGGGATTGGGCAAGCAGAAAATTAGCTACTGAACTGGAATGCCAGAGCCAATTATTTCTGCCCACCATCTTCAACTCTGCTTAGCACCTACAAGGTTAGATCCCCAACTTGTGTAATGCATTGTAATGCCATTGATTTCAATCAATCTGCCCCATCACATGCAGAGGACCATCTAAGCAAGAATCTTTTTCTTCTTATTCACCTAACCCAAAACTTTGTTTGCTTGTTTGCTTAGGATGATGGGCACCAACATAAACCCGTAAGAAAACAGAAAAAAAGCTCATTCTTATCTGCTGCTGGAAATAAAACAGCTCAGATCCTGTTTCTTTCAGAGCACAGCTGTCAGAAACATGACAAACTCTGAACGTCTTTCAAGAAGCATCGCACAGTCAAGGAAATTCTTTAGGATGACCTGTAATGTAATTCTTTATATCTAAAGTCCTCAACATTCAGGGTCAAAAACCTAGAAGGCTTGCCAGTTTGCGGAAGGGTTCAGAGAAATCCTGCAAGTCCCCCATTAACATCCACCAAATAATTTTGCAAAAGGACCTCAAATTGGAACCATGTTCTGTCTCTGCTTTGAAAGAGATTGACAGAAAATCTTATCCTCTCTGTTACCACCAGATTGCTTCCTGGTTCTTTGCATTTGATGTTGAGACTGAGTACATAATCTTATCAAATTTTAAAGAGAGCACTATTCTTGTCTGAATGGCTCTGCTGCTAAATTCCCTCTCTCACTGAGAGTGAAAGAAAGTCCTTCAGTGAAAGGAGATAATTCTTTAGCATGCCATTGTGGCTGTTTGGGTAGGGATACAATACGGGGCAGGTGATTGGTTGGAGTAAATAAACAAATTGTCTTAAGTAACCCTATGCCAATTCGCAACAGCTGAAAAAATATGTCCATCGGACTGGAGTTGCTCTGCAACCTCCTGCATAGCACCCCCCATCAGACTCTCCCCGAATTAATTGCTGTTGGAACCAGAGCTCATCTTTTAGAAAAAAAAATCCAGTTTTGATTTTAAAATTGCCAGTGATGCAGAATATTGGCATGTTGTTCCATCCGTTTATTAATTGAGAGGAATTGTGTGTGGTTATTTCTACTCTGAAATAGTCAAGTTTCAACTTCCAGCCACTGGATTGCATTAGGCCTTTGTTTGCTCGATCAAAGAGTGGAGAAGGTGAATAAAGAAAAGTTATTCATTAGTTCCCATAATATAAGGACTAGAGGACGCCAAATGAAATTCCATATGAAGAGAGCTTAAAGCGACTGGGACATTTCAGTTTAGAAAAGAGGAGACTGAGGGGGGATATGATAGAGGTATATAAAATCATGAGTGGTGTGGAGAGGGCGGATAAAGAAAAGTTATTTATTAGTTCCCATAATAGAAGAACTAGAGGACACCAAATTAAATTAATGGGCAGCAGGTTTAAAATTAATAAGCGAAAGTTCTTCTTCACACAGCGCATAGTCAACCTGTGGAACTCCTTGCCAGAGGAGGCTGTGAAGGCTAGAACTATAACAGAGTTTAAAGAGAAGCTAGATAAATTCATGGAGGTTAGGTCCATAAAAGGCTATTAGCCAGGGGGTAGGAATGCTGTCCTGGGCCTCTGTTTGTCAGAGGCTGGAAAGGGATGGCATGAGACAAATCGCTTGATCATTGTCTTCAGTCCACCCCATCCGGGGCACTTGGAGCTGGCCACTGTCAGCAGACAGGCTACTGGGCTAGATGGACCTTTGGTCTGACCCAGTACGGCCATTCTTATGTTCTTACGAGTCCATTAAAAATATTTTTGTTCCTCACATAAGTACTTCTAAACTGCAATTGTCACCCCTTACTAATTCCTTTGTTAAGATGCAGAGATCAAACTGCTTGAGTCCATCGCTATATTACGTGTTATCCAATTCTTTAAACCATTTTTGTGGCTCTTCTCTGAACCCTCTCCAATTTACCAATATCCTTCTTGGCTTCTGAACATTAGAACTAGACACTGGTAGCAATAGAGATTATATCACCACTTACTCCTGCTCAGGATTCCTGTTTATATATCTACGGGTCAGATTAGCTCTTTTGGCCACAACAACAAGCTCATGTTCATCTGATTACCCATCCTAGTCCCCAAATCATTTTCTGAGTCCTCACAGGGTAGAGTCCCTCATTCTATCAGCATAGCCTGCACACGTTGTTCCTAGGATGTATGACTGACTCTGGCAGACCGGGTGCCATCTCATGCCAAAACCAGGACAATTCACTTGAGTATTAATATAGATCAAAGTACACTGGTGAGGTCACATCTGGAGTACAGCATTCAGTTTTGGGCTCCCCACTACAGAAAGAAAGTGGACAAATTGGAGACCATTCAGCAAAGGACAATGAAAATGATGAGGGGGCTGAGGCACATGACTTAGGAGGAGAGCCTGAGGGAACTGGGCTTTTTTAGTCACAGAAGAGAAGAGAGGGGGGGATGTGAGAGAAGCCTTCAGCTACCTGAAGGGGGTTTCCAAGGAGGATGGAGAGAGGTTGTTGTCAGTGGTGGCAGATGACAGAAAGAGAAGCAATGGTCTCAAGTTGCAGTGGAAGAAGTATAGGTTGGATATTAGGAAAAAACTGTGCGGAGGGTCACAGCGAGCCTCTGGGGCTGAACACTATCCGCCAGTAGCAGGGCCGGCCTTACCATGAGGCGAACTGAGGCAGCCACCTAAGGTGCCAGACCGTGGGGGGGGGGGGGGGGGAGGAGGAGGCACCACTAAGACCCAGGGTACATCTAGACTATAGGCTTTTGTCGACGGAAGTTTTGTCGCAGATAATGTCGACAGAAGCTTCTGTCGACAAAAAGCGTCTAGACTACATCCACTTTTGTCGACAAAGCAAGCCGCAAAGGAGAGTGTAGATGCAATAACGCCTTCTGTCGACAGAACTCTGTGGACAAATGGCGTTATTCCTCGTAGAATGAGGTTTACAGCTGTCAACAAAACTGCTGAGTTCTGTCGACGTTATGTCAACAGAACTCAGTGGCAGTGTAGACGCAGGTATAGTTTTGTCGACAAAAGTCCATTTTTGTCGACAAAACCCTGTAGTCTAGACACACCCCTGGAGTGTAGAAAATTGTGTCTGCTGCTGGTGCATATTCTCTCTTCTCTAGATGCACAGAGATAGGGGAGAGCTGTGCTGGAGGAAGGAAGGCACAAGAGACATAACAGGCAGGAGAAAAGCAGGTCTGGGGGCGTCATTTGTGCTCCCCGCCTCAGGTGCCAAAATGTTGTGGGCCGGCCCTGGCCAGTAGCATAGAACCCATGGAAACAGCCAGAGCTTTGCCACAGAGTCTAGATGTCTGCTCTGGAGAAACACAAACCTGACTCCCCAGAAGGCTGAAAGACTTTGACTCACAAAGGTTAAATATATAAACAGGATGGCGAGGATGGAAATCCAAATCAAATTACAGATGGATATTTTAGGTAGACTCTGAGGCCCACTGTCCTCTCACTTACTAGGAATACCTGCCATGTAACTCTTAAGGCAGTAAATAATGTGCTGTGTCTTGCTGTGCTATATGACTGTTCCAAAGCAGGGCTTATGTAGATATGCCCAGTAATGAGACATTTTCTTCCAAGATGTGTCTGAAATAATCAAAGATACTAATGAGATTTTATGCGCACCACCTGCTGGGTTTTTGCCTCTAAATGAAATAAATTCCTTTGGTGGATGTAGGGTAAACTTTTTGTTCCTCTTTTAATTAGTATTCTTGCAAATACTGGAACAATAATAGATGTGAGAAACCCATGTTTAAGGGGAAAAAGGGGGAGAAATGCCCTGTAATACTGTTTGAAATTTAATGCTAACGAAGGTCCACCGTTATTATTTATACTATGAAAGCACTTAGCACAACAGACCCCCCCCCCCGACCAAATTGTGCACAATTGTGTGCACAAACACACAGCAGGAAATGTCTATATAGCTTCCAGGCAGGGACAAAGACAGAGAAAGGGAAAACAGAGAGAGCCAGAGGTAAAGTGATTGGCTTAAGCTGACACAGCAGATGAGTGAGAGCTACCAATGGCTAACGGGTCTCCTGCATCTTCTCCAATGTACCCCTAAACCTCACTGCCTCCTGATGCAGGATGTGGGGTAAAAGAAGAAGAAAAAGGAAGCGGCAGAGCGAAGACCCGCACATCACTAAGGGTCAGATGATGCGACCCTTTGACTCTCATTAACGAGCTGTCACTCACCCCAGTAATTCCATCAACTTCAGCCAGAGCTGCCCATTTAACTCTGGGTGAACAACTGCTCATCAGGGCAAGTAAGGGGTTCACAATCTGGCTCTAAGACAAGGCACGGGCTGACACTCTCAGATGCCCTGTAGGCTGAGAGGCAGAAAAGCGTTGTTCACCGATGCTCTCTGCAATAGGTTCAGACTCTGTGATCCAAGTCAAAACCCTGATGGGTTGGGATCACTTTCCTGAACCATGGCATAAGCCAGAGAGGGCATAAAGGAACCACCAGCCATTTTGAATAGCTGGCAGCCAAGGGCGGAGTTTTGCGAGGGCAGGGAGGGGCAGCAGCCATGTGTACCGGGACGCGGCTTGTTTTTCATCCCGTTCCCCGGAATGTCAGGGAGGGAGGAGTAAGAACTTGGATGCCTCTCACACCTGGCTGGTGAAGGGAGGGCAGAGGAATAAATCACCGCATGCATGTACTTTCCCCTCCCTCCCTGGGGAACGGGATGAAAAGCAAGCTGCATCCCAGAGCACACGGCTGCTGCCCTCTTACCCTCGTGAAACTCCTCTCTTGCTGGCAGCTCCCTCTACACGCCACACCCCACTGGTGGAGTGGGGAAGAAGACTTTGCACACTTCCCCGCCCCAAGCCAGTCAAGCCCTAGCTGCAGGGGAGTGCGTGAAGTCTCTCTCCCCCTGGCCCGCCTGCCAGGTTCAAAATGGCTGGCGGCTCCCTCTAGGTGCTGTGTGCCCTTGGCAGAGGGGAACCGCCAGCCATTTTGAACTGCCTCAGGGTCTCAGTGGGGCAAGCCATGGGAAGGATCTGCCCACACTGGTGTTGGGAAAGATGCATGGGGCCAGCTGGAGTTACCTAGGTCCACTACACTAAAATAATCAGATTACTACTGACATGTAGACCAGAGGCCTATAGGATATAAAAGGAGCAAAATGCCACTCCCCACTTGCTATTGGCAGTCTCATCTGATGAGCAAAAAAGCTCTTGGGTAGAAGATTTAGGGCTAGATCCACAGCAGGTACACTTTGGCACTGCTCCACTGAAGTCAATGAACCGATGCTGATTCTTGCCAAATGAAGTCTCGTCCTATCATTGATAGGGTAGAGGTCAGGCCTTCCTCCAGTGAATGCCCAACATAGCCTTGTAAAAGTAGCTGTATTTGATTTATCTCCCCACCACTCTGTCATCTCCTACAAGTCGATTAGCTTCTCTTGTCCCAACCTGTGGTTTTGGCAACACGGGTGTTTAGTTCGGATTCTTTTACCACTTTAGTTCCTAAGTGAGTCATTGGGCTGGAGGCAAATAAACTCAGTAACAGCTACAACAGCCTCTCAAAAATAACCCTGGATTCTCAGTTACCCTCATCCAGGCCTTCTCTGCCAGTGAAGGATTGTATTACAGTATCATTGAAAGGGTCCAATCGAGTCTGGGGATCCTCTGTGCTAGGTGCTATCTAAGCACAGAGAAAGATACTGTCCTTGTCCTGAAGTACTTACTACTGAAGGCCCCGATCCAGCAAATATTTATATGTGTGCTTACCTTCAAAGAGCTGAGCAGTTCAGGGTGTACAGTGAAAGGCCTCTTCAGCCTGTGGGTTGAGGGTGTGTCAAAGTCCCAGATGGGGAAGCTTGGGGTTTTAGCTTTAGCTCATCCTTTGAGTCCTGGAAGTCTCTAATTCAATTCCTGCTCTATTGGCCAAAATGGCAGCTGTCACAGAAGTGGCGACTCAGTTGGGAACTGAACCCAAGAACTGTCACATAGAATGCTACACAGCTGGAGCTGAATTGTGTACAGTCAGGTTCAGCGTGGTAGTCTTTGTGTGAGCACCTTCCAGTACTTCTGTCAGCAGAGGGCCTACAACAGCCTTTTCGCATTCCAATGACAAAGGCAGGGCCTCTTCTCAAATCTACCTCTTTAAATGGCCCACCACTGTCAGGATCCTAGACCCACATGCCTTTGTGCTGCACATTGTGGCAGATTTTTGGGACTCCATATGGCTCCTCCATGTGACAAGTCAAACAAAACAACTTCCTTGGGGATCCCAGAGACAACTGGGCAAGTTTTAAATCCAGCATTTCTGAAAAACCGAAAGAAGGCCAGATGTGCATCGTACAAAGGAAATGTTAAACAAAAAAGTGTTTATGTTTCTGGAAATCATGGGATGAAACATTCTTGACAAGTGCTGCATCCAAGAACCTCTACTTCCTGATTATGAGCAGCTAGGATGTGTATTATTTAACCACAGCTTGTGTGTTTTACAGAAAGGTCCTACACTTGAAATTCCGATTATTATTATTTGTTTGACACTGGCTATTGTCAGTGCTGCAAGATCTGTCCATGAATCAAAAAGAAAGTGTTAACAACAACAGAGGCATGGCCAAGGTCAAAGAAGAGAACATGCTATGTTCAGAAGAATGTTCTTGCGGTTAAAGGCACTGCATGGTCTTGGGAAATCTGGGCTCTTTTCCCAGCTCTGCTGAAGACTTCTAGAATGACTTCAAGCAGTGCACTTAGGATATGTCCACACTGCTATTACAGGGTGTGATTTGCAGCTCCTGTATACATACCTAGGCTAGCTTTAATCTAGCTAGCTTGAACAGCAGAGCAGTGAAGACATGGCAGCATGGGCTAGCTGCCTGAATAATAACCCAGAGTTTGGGGCAGTTTGTACAACGCATGCTCTAATTGTCTCACTGCTCTAGTACGGGAGGGCATGTCTATACTTGTGAGAAGATCAACGCTCCATCGATAGATTTTCTAATGTTCTATTTAGTATAGACTCGTAAATCAAAGCCTGAGGACAGCTCCGGTCAGTGTCTGATACTCCTTCTGTGAGGAATAAAGGAAGCCAATGGGATCGTTTGTTATTGCTGCTGTTGGCCTCCTGCTGTGTGGACACCACCTCAGCTCATCTTAAGGTAAACTGACTCCAGCTCTGCATTTTGCATACCTTAAGCTGACCTTCCTGGTTTAATATAGACCAGGTGTGAGTGAGCTGGATTAAAGCTATCTTTGGTACATCTGCACAAGCTGCAACGAATAACACTCTGGGACAGCAGTGTAGACCTACCAAGAATTTCTCTCTTCCTCTCTTCCCATCTTGTAAAACTGAGAGAATAACACTCCCCGTCTTCCATCCTTTCCTTGCTTACAAGCTCTTCAGTGTATGTGTGTCTGTGTACAGTGCCTAGAATAATGGAGTCCTGACCCCAAAAACAATGAGAGCTGAATTCAACTCCAGTAAAGTCAAGGTGGGGGGTGGGTTACACCAACGATGAAATTGGCTTGTAAAGTGCTGAACAAAGAGCCAACGTGTCTGGAGATGCAAGACTTCACTATGAACTGAAAGTGATGGAAATTTATCTTTTTTAATGTCTTCTGTCAGAAGAAGAAATTCAAGCCAAGGAGACAGCACCAAAAGCCTTCTAGTCCCCCCTTCCCCGCCTTCCAGGTTCACACAAGCTTTGTTCCTGTGTTTAGCTCTGACTGCAGCCTCTCTCCGAATGATGTGCTTTCTTTTGACTGTCATTCCTGGCAGCCAAAAGACTCCATATCAGAACCAGTCCTCAAGAGAAAAGGGATCAGAACTCAGGGTGAACAGCAGTGACAAATTGTTAACCCTGCCGTCCATGCAAGCGCAGGCCAGGGAAACAACCATGTCGTTTTTCCAGTGGCTGCCCCACAATTCTACATGCTGATACTTAGCAAAGATAGACCCAGATTGTCAACTGGTGAAAATCAGCATAACTCCACCAACTTCCCCAGAGCTACAAGAAGGATTTGGCCTATCATTTTTCGCCAGTAACAATAACCGTACTATTTCCTTAAATGAAAAATACACTTAAATTACGGACCAGAGATAAAACCCATCTAGTTTGTTCTCCAATACTGTGATTTTACTAATCTCCTCTTTCATTGCTTTAAAATATCACCTTCAAGGTCAAGTTGCTTCAGAAGAGTAATATCCAAGGAAATGGAATGCTGAAAGCCTGCACATTTAAACTAAATTCAGGCATGCACAATAATTTTTAAAGGGCATCCTTAGAATAAAGCTTTTTTAGAGGTAAAGTGAATGTGATCCAAGGGCTTCCCACTGAATTATCAATCGCATTATTATTTATTTCAGGATTCAAAGACATACACAGGTGTGTGGGCAGGGAGGCTACATTTTTAAAAGCGCTTAGTGAGTTTGGAGGGTCAAACTGAGACACCTTAAAAGGATTTGATTCACAGAGATCCACGCTTTCTGAAAATGAGGCCCCTTTACAGTCTTCCGAGTTGGGAACCCACAATTCTAAGCATCCAAAAAAAATCACTTGTCAATTTTTAAAACTGGAGAATAGTAAAAAGAAAAAGAAAAGGAATTTATCATCAAATAAATTCCAGAATACATTGTAGAAGAACAGCTTGCTAGTGGTAGACTGTCTAGTAAGGGAGATGACTGCTGATTTGTTAATAATTATGTATTTTAAATGTACACAAAAAATTGTTTGATCTTTTGCAAGAAGCAAAATACAGAAAGCTGCTCTTCAAATGGCTTATGGCATGTGCAAGATAGCAATAGGCAGCAGGGCACAATGGGAAGACAGGAGGAGAATGACTGGGACATTGTTCTTGAATTTATCATATTTTTTTTTATTTGCATCGTGGGGGCACTCAGGAAAATGTGAATCTTTTGGCTGGATTTGAATGATGACAGGTTGGTGGGCCAGAAAGTTTAGATCATTCCACATATCTTCATGAGCAAATGAAAAGAAAGGGTATCACTATGTATTAGGAATTACTTTATTCCCAAACCAGTCCTCCTTGAGGGACATCCTAGTGAAAAGAGATGGAAATAAGTTTTGAGAAGAAGGGAGATTATGACTTGAGGGACAAAAAACCAGTATCAGCTGACCAGTTGAGCCGTTAGATCAGGAAGTGCAAATGCATGCATATCTCCATCGTGCCAATGTCCTTTAGAAACAGAAAGCTAAAGAAGAAAACATGAACAATCTAGGATGTTCACCAGGTTGCATCAGTTTATCATTAATA
Source organism: Pelodiscus sinensis (assembly GCF_049634645.1). Lineage (NCBI taxonomy): Eukaryota > Metazoa > Chordata > Testudines > Trionychidae > Pelodiscus > Pelodiscus sinensis. The sequence continues at coordinate 250,098,430 of NC_134712.1, read as the reverse complement.
TAATAACCCTGTACTAAGGGCCACCTCCAGCAGACAATCCATACCTAACGCATCTTCTGCGCTAGCTGAGTTTCTACAAGGCCTCTAGATTGTCCTTTTCAAATGCATTGCAATAATCTAACATGGAATGTGACAAACGTGTGGATAAGAATTGAGAGGTCACATGCAGCAGAAAAATGGTAAGGTAACGTCTTGCCATGGGCAGGTGGGAAAAAAATACTGGTTAGCACTGATGCTACCTAGGTAGCCAGTAGCACCACTAATCCAACTACACACACCCATCTCCTAAATGTGAGCCTGAGCTGAAGGACCTGAAATGACGCCGCCTCATTCTACTAGTTCAGTCTCATCTGGGCTGAGTTTTAGGCAGTTTACTTCCAAACTCTTCTCTCAGGGCACATCTACACAGAGTGGCAAAAGGCAAATTAAGCTATGCAGCTTCAGCTACATCAATGTCCTACCCATTCTGGCTAATAAGTATTGATGGACCTATCCTCCTTGAATGTATCTGGTTTTCTTTTGAACGCTGTTAAAGTCCTGGTCTTTACAACATCCTCTGGCAAGGAGTTCCACTGGTTGAATGTCCACTGCATGAAGAAAAACTTATTTTTGTTTGTTTTAAACCTGTTACCTATTAATTTCATTTGGTGACCCCTAGTTCTTAAGCTAAGGGAATACGTAAATAACATTTCCGTATTCAATTTCTCCACACCAGAAATCAATGTAGAAATGAGGAGTTACACAGAATGTACCAGCCAGTGATCTGACCCCTTATGTCTAGATTCTGTCATCCTTACTTCCCCTGATTTGCATTATACTCTTATGGATACATCTACCTGAGACTAAGAGGCCTACAGCACAGTCATGGCAGATCCCAGATCACCCTTCCAGACCTGGACTGTGGGGCAGAAAATTGCAGTGTGGACATTCAGACTGGAGCTAACGCCCAGGTTCTGGGATTCTCCCCCATCATGGGGTCCCACAGCCTGGTTTCCAGCCCCAGCCTGAATGTCCACAACACAACTAAACAGCCTCGTAAGCCTGAGCCAACCACAGGCATTTAACTGCAGTGTAAATGTACCCTTGGTGAAGTTAGCTCATATAAAACATGAGCAAGGGGATCAGAATGTAATCCTCACTATCACTTTCCACTGCATCTCTTCATACTCTTGCTGTCTACTGCTATGGAAACAGGCCATCTAACATATATTATTGCAACCCACACACCTAGGCTATGTCTACACTGGCAGGTTCTTGCGCTAGAAATATGCAAATGAGGCTAAGTGTGGAATATCGCTGAGCCTCATTTGCATAGCTAATGAACTGCCATTTTTGTGGAAGAGGGTCTTGTGCCAGAAGGAGGGTCTACACTGTCCCTTCTTGCGCAAGAAAAACCACCTTGCACAATGCGGTTATTCCTGACAATAATCAGCGTAGCGGCATTGCTCAAGAGGGTTTTTCTTGCGCAAGAAGGGGCAGTGTAGACGCTCCTTCTGGTGCAAGAGCCCCTTCCGCAAAAATGGCAGCTCATTAGATATGCAAATGAGGCTCAGCAATATTCCACGCTTAGCCTCATTTGCATATTTCTGGCGCAAGAATCCGCCAGTGTAGACATAGCCCTAGTGTGGTTACTGAGCAATGCAAGTGATACCTAGTCCACAGCAATAGTTAAGTTCAAGAGACCTCTACAGCACAGGCTGGGAGGCAGTTGGCTTTTAGCTCAGAAGGTAGAGGCTCCTATACTTGGCTACTAAAGGTCCCAGATTCAAATCTGCCTGGTGGTGGTGATCACATTATAATGATATTAAATATATCATTTTTGCAATTATAGTTAAGTGAAGTAGTTTTAAGTCAATCTTTTTTTATGAGGGAGTGGGTTAAAATGCAAAGGACATTTTTACTAAGCTAAGCACAGAGGGGTTTTTTTTTAACAAAACAATTATAATAAACAATGTTGTTTGAGTAGAAAATAGAACCTGAGAAAATATGGCTCTAGGTATTCATTTGTTATCTGAAATATGTGGGATCATTAACACTTGACTATCTGAAGAAGTTTGAGGTGGAGAGAAAAGGACAAACCGGAGTTTGACTCACTATTTTGTGGAAGCCTATTTTAAGAGACATGAAATAAAAAAGTGTATCCTTTGGAAAAGATCTGGAGGTGGGAGGTTTGGGTTTTTTTTTTTCAGATCTGAACAACATCTATTTCAGAGCAGGGTCCTGTTCATGGAATATTTCATAGAATCAGGAATGGAAGGGACCTCAAGAGGTCATCTAGTCTAGTCCCCTGAACTCATGGCAGGACAGAGCACCATCTAGACCATCCCTGACAGGTGTCTGCTCTTAAATATCTCCTATGATGGAGATTCCTCAGCCTACCTAACATAGGGTCACAAAGGAAGTTGGGCAGGGCTGGGGACTGAATGCAGGTATCCTGCGTCACAATTCAATACTTCATTCACAAGATAATCCCTCATCTTCCAATTGATTTAAAGATGGCTGAGGTAGGATTTGAACCTCTATGTCCCGGCAATATAAGGATATCAAAAAAGGCACAGACCACTAAACCATACCTCCAAGGGAATTAAGTTCTCCAAATTCTTATATGGCTCCCCACCATCATAGTACCCAGCTACTAGTTAGAGATTTCACTTCACAACATCTCTCTGTGAAGTAGGAATGTGTCATTATTCCCATTTGAAATATGGGGAAACTAAAGCAAAAAATATCTAAACCCATGCATACAAAGGGTCAAAAATTCTCAGCACACAACATTTAATACCTAATTATTAATAAATCAGCAACCTTCTCCCTTAATATTAGACCTTTCATTTGCAGGTCTTTTATCTACCATTCACCATAGCAGCACCCTTCCTCAACAGGCTGAAAGGCTTGGGTTTCATCTCTTGCTTGTTTATCATGTTAATCTCCTAGAAATGATAACCAAAACCACCAAACAAAAGAGAGGTAACTTTTTTTTTTTGGTCACACTATTTTGCACATGGGTAATGCATGTAAGGAATGGGGACTGTTATTGGTAAGGGGATTGGCACAAACCTTATATTCTTTTAACATTATTTAAATTCTTTACAAATGCTGGTTTGTATTCTGAGTTCACGCTCAGCGCTGCAGTCCCATTTTTACCTGCCAAGAAAACCTTGTCCAAGAACAGCTCTGGAATCCCATCAGTGCTGCCAACCAATTGGCACTCGGTGAACTTTGGAGAGCTTAAAAGGGAAAGTGCAATTTGGACAAAGATTCTGGAACCGTGTCTTCATCTAATTACACAGAAGCATAAGACGCTAATAAATCTTGGTAGCGCCGTTTTTAAATATAATAAAAGTTGAATAATTATTCGTGTCAGAGAAGGTCAGCTATTGCCAGTTTGGTGACACAGAGCTGGTTCCTGAGAGCTTTCTCTCACATTTGCTGCTCCTCTTCTTAGAATCATAGATGTGTAGGTTGGGAAGGGATCTCAGTAGGTCATCTAGTCCAGTCCCCTGCACTCAAGGCAAAACCATGTAATGACTAAATTATTCCTGACTAGTGTTTGTCTGACCTGTTCTCAGAAATCTCACTTGATGGAGGTTCTACAACCTCCCTAGGCAAAAGTCTCAGAGGGGTAGCCCTTTAAAAACAATGAATAGTCCCATGACATCTTAGGCATGCTCTGCACTAAAGAAGAAAGTTGACTTAAGGTACACAACTCCAGCTATGTTAATTAGGTAGTTGAAGTAGAAATATCTTAAACGCATTTTGGCGCTGTCCCCACAGCAGGAGGTCAATCGAAGCACACGCTCCCATCAACTTCCCTTACTCCTTGTAGAAGCAGGACTACCAGCACTGATACAAGCACCCTCTCAGTTCAAATGAGTGTGTCTTCACTAGACCCGCTAATTTGAACCCCGGAAGATCAACTACGGTAGCTTCAATTTTCTCTGTAGTGTACACAAGCCCTTAGGCCTGATTTACACTAAAGGAGAAAGTCGACTTAAGATAAGCAACTCCAGCTACATTAATTATGCAGTTGGAGTCGAAGTATCTGAAATTGCATTTTGGTGCCATCCACCTGTTGGGAGGTCTTGTCAACTTGCCTTACTCCTGGTAGGAGCAGGACTACCAGCACCAATATGAGCGCCCTCTCAGTTCAAATTAGTGTGTCTTCACTAGACCTGCTAATTCAAACTCTGGAAGTTCGAATGTGGCAGCTTCGATCTTCTCTGTAGTGTAGACAAGCCCTTAGAAACTAGTAAAAATACATAGGATCATGAGCTTTCATGGGTAAAACCACTCCAATTCACCCTGAAATACCCCACTGGATAAGCCCTCTCAGCTTGACTGAACTACTGATAACTACTCTCTGGGAATGGTTTTCCAACCAACACTTACTTTATAGGAGCTCCATCTAGATTGCATTTCCCTAGTTTGTTCATTAAGAGGTCATGCAAGACAGCATCAAAAACCTTTCTAAAGTTAAGCTACTCCACATCAACCACTTCCCCTCATCCACAAGGCTTATTATCCTGCCAAGGAAATCTCTCAGGTTGGTTTGACACGATTTGTACTTGACAAATCCATATTGACTGTTACTTATCACCTTATCTTCTAGTCGTTTTCAAACTGATTGCTTAACTATTGGGTCCATTATCATTCTGGGTACTGAAGTTAATCTAACCGGTCTGCAATTCATAGGGCTGTTATTTCCCTTTTTATAGATGGGCACCATATTTGCCATTGTCCAGTCCTCTGCAATTTCTCCCAGCTTCCATGACATTTCAGAGATCTTGGCCAGTTCCTTGAGTATTCTAGAAGTAATATGAGTAGCAGAAGGAGTATTCATTTTGGGTATGTCTACACTGCACACTTATTTTGAAATAAGCTATAAGTTATTTTGAAATAAGCTATAAGAATAAGAATAGTCTGAAATAGCTTATTTTGAAATAGCGGCGAGGAGTCCTGTGGCACCTTATAGACTAACCAAAGTGTTGGAGCATAAGCTTTCATGGGCAAAGGCCCACTTTGCCAGATGCATGAGGCATGCATCTGACGAAGTGGGTCTTTGCCCATGAAAGCTTATGCTCCAACACTTTGGTTAGTCTATAAGGTGCCACAGGACTCCTTGCCGCTTTTTCAGATTCAGACTAACATGGCTACCCCTCTGATACTTATTTTGAAATAGTACATCTACACTGCAGGGAAGCCTCAAAATTAGTCTGAGGCAGGCTTCCCTAATGTAGACGTGCTATCTCAATTTAGAGCCACAGGAGGCACTGGTGAGGAGTAACTTAGAATGGCCCTGGTGAGGGGCTATTTCTAAATAGCAGCAGTGGAGCATCTACACACGCCTTATTTTGAAATAGCTATTTTAGAATAGGCATTATTCCTAGTAGAATGAGGTTTACAGATTTCAGAATAAGCTGCCTGTTATTTCGATATTATTTCAAAATAACAGAAGGGCTGTGCAGAGGCTCGCATTGTTATTTCGAAATAATGCTAGTTATCTCAAAATAACAGTGCAGTGTAGATGCACCCTTTAGGGCTTAGTCTACCTCAGAATCTATAGTAAACAGCCTGGTTAAAAATTAACTGGAGGCAATCATACAGACAGCAGGGCTACGTCTATACTGGCATGATTTTCCGGAAATGCTTTTAACGGAAAAGTTTTCCATTAAAAGCATTTTTGGAAAAGAGCATCTGTATTGGCACGGACGCTTTTCCGCAAAAGCACTTTTTGCGAAAAGCGTCCGTGGCCAATCTAGACACGCTTTTGCGCAAAAAAGCCCCGATCGCCATTTTAGCTATCGGGGCTTTTTTGTGCAAAACAGCACTGTGCTATCTATACTGGCCCTCTTGCGCAAATGATTTGCGCAAGAGGGCTTTTGCCCGAATGGGAGCAGCACAGTATTTCCGCAAGAACACTGAAGCTCTTACATGAGATCGTCAGTGCTCTTGCGGAAATTCAAGCGGCCAGTGTAGACAGCTGGCAAGTTTTTCCGCAAAAGCAACTGCTTTTGCAGAAAAACTTGCCAGTCTAGACACAGCCCAGAGGTAACAGAAAGAGAGCCAGACAAAGCAGAGAGAGATACAGAAAGACATTCATCTGCGCATCATCATTTCCTTCCTCATAAAATATTGGCTCATTTTTTGGCAGACCTAATGCAGGCAGAACTTCTACCACTTAACTTTATCTGAAGCAAATATTTACCATAAACGTGACTAAGGACTATAAGATTGGGCCCTCTGTTAGCCAAACAGGTCAGTCTGCTGGGAAACCATATTAAAAGGGTGGCCCTCACGGAAGGACATCAAGACTAACCCTGGGTGTGGAGATGGCAGGTCAGTGTTATATTTCTAAAAGAGATGTTTTAATAATAGCTGGACTCCTAAGTTCCACCATGATTCCACCAAGCATAAGGCCATCTCTTCCTCTGTTCTTCTACTCTTTTGTTTTAAAATACAATTATCCATACTGTAAAAACAGGCATGTATGAGCTGAAGAGAATTATTAGTAGATCTTGATCAAGTTTCTCCTTGATGTGACCTTCACTGATATAAAAACAGTGACACTAAGGATGCATGTAACACCATTGTGTTTACTCCTCCAGATATTCCAAGACTGAGAAATGAGTGATTTTTTTTTCTCTGAGTAAACTTCATAATTGATTTACCAGTGAGTCAAGCAATTTCTTATCAGAACCCTTGGGACAGAATGTTCCAGTCCAGGAAGACAAAAGATATCATCACATTTAAAAACCCAGTTCGTACAGTCTGATAATAGGCTTTTTAACACCATCCATCTCATATACCTGAACAGGAAGGCAGAAGCATTGTTACGTTCTAACCATTGAAAAAGCTGCCAGTGATGGAGTAAGAAACCTGAGGACAAAGGGTTGATTCAGTTAAAATTACAGAGCCTGTGCATTCTGTTTTGAATTGAACTTCCCTGACTCAGCCCACATTGGGCTATTCAGGGAACAAACAAACAATCCAGATCTACATGGATATGTACCTGCCCAGGGGAATTTGATTAGTAAAAACTCTAGTTTTCCTAATAAACTGAGGTGGGGGTGAAAGACAAGAACGGTCACACGTGTAATAAAGTCACACGTCAATGCAATAAGTATGCATGCATCTTAATGGCATCACTAATGTGGGGGGACACTGGGTTTGGTTTCCATTTTAATTTCATGTTTCATAGGCAACAAGGGAGAAGGCGTCTTTTAGAAGGCAGTTGAATGAGGTGAGACTTAGAGCCAGAGCCACTGGAGGCAATGGGTATGGATCAGGTCTTTGGTGAACAAGTTTGGTGGTTGCATGGTGTTAGCATGGAAGGTGGGAAAAGTGAACACCTTTTTCCCCTGTCAAGGGTCACCCATGCTGGCCTCATGCGTGGAACACATAGGGGAGAAAGTGCAGTGCTCAGGAAATAGTATTTGTGGTTTCCAAGCACCCAGGTATGCATCAAGCTGCCGAGAGAATTGTTCTCTTTTCTGGAATGGTGTGTGGGGGGGTATATTTTACACTCTGCCAGAGACAAATTCAGAGGGTCTGATATCTACCCCTACTAATTCAGGAGTCGCTCCACTGAAGCCAGGGCATTTCGAGCGAGTGTAAAAGAGAGCAGATTCAAGCTCAGAGAATTTAGAGAAGAGTAAGAAAAAAAAAACAGTGACAATGCTGCAGAGGCAGACTGACATGGAAAACTGAAAGGAGATCAGGATGGCTCAACATGCTATGGGACCACACGCATTTGAAGGATGTAGACATCCAGAAGGGAGAGAAATTGCTTGGTGTTGGCAAAAGTGGGTATAACTGAGAATAGGGGTATGACATTTAGGCTGAATACTATCAATACCTCCAACTGGTGAGATCTATGGGTATGTCTACACTACGCCGCTAGTTCGAACTAGCGGGGTAATGTAGGCATTCCGCAATTGCATATGAAGCCCGGGATTTGAATTTCCCGGGCTTCATTTGCATAAGCCGGGCGCCGCCATTTTTAAATCCCGGCTGATTCGAACCTCATTCCACGAGGAGTAACGGTAGTTCGAACTAGGAAGCCTAGTTTGAACTACCTAGTTTGTGCCGCGTGTAGCCGCGCGGCACGGGGTTCGAACCAGCCTGGATTTTAAAATGGTGGCGCCCGGCTTATGCAAATGAAGCCCGGGAAATTCAAATCCCGGGCTTCATTTGCAATTGCGGTATGCCTACATTACCCTCCTATTTCGAAATAGGAGGGTAGTGTAGACATACCCTATGGCTATGTCTAGACTGCAGGCTTCTTTCGAAAGAGGCTCTTTCGAAAGCATCTTTCGAAAGAGCCTCTTTCGAAAGATCGCGTCTAGACAGCAGGCAGATCCTTCGATAGAGGAAATCCGCTTTTTCGAAAGAGAGCACCCAGCGAGTCTGGATGCTCTCTTTCGAAGACGGCCTCTTTACATTGTAGAACGCCTTCTTTCGAAAGAGGAACTTTCGAAAGAAGGCGTTCTTCCTCGTGAAACGAGGTTTACCGCCATCGAAAGAAAAGCCGCGTTCTTTCGAAATAATTTCGAAAGAACGTGGCTTGAGTCTGGACGCAGGGGAAGTTTTTTCGGGAAAAGGCTACTTTTCCCGAAAAAACCCCTAAGTCTGGACACGGCCTATGAGACTACAGATAAGAGATGATGAAAGCCTCATTAACTGAAACATGTAAAAATTTATCAGACAAGGTGCTAGAAAAATTGAGAAAAATCTTCCATTGGCATTGGATGGAGAAAATGGCTGAGTATTTCTTATCCACTGGTAACTTCGGTGTTCATTTGCTGACATTCTGACTTGCAACATCTTGGCCTGCTCATCCTCGCACTCCTCATAGTCAAATTCAAGTTGTGCCAAATACCATAGAATCATAGAACACTAGAACAGGAAGCAACCTTGAGAGATCATCAAGTCCAGTCTCCTGCCTTCATGGCAGGACTAAGCACCATATAGACCATCCCTGATAGATGGGATTTTCAGGTCTTCTCTCCTGAGCTCTCTCTCTCTCTCTTTCTCCTCCTACTGCCTCCCCCTTGCTCTCCTCCGCCTCCTGCCTCTTTCTCCGTCTCTTTCTTTCTCTTCTCCTCCTCCTCCTGCCTCTCTCTCTCCTCTGACTCTCCCTGCTCCCCTTCCCCTTCCGCTTCCGCTCCCTCTGTGCCACTTGGCTGAGTGCTGCCTGCTCACCCAGGCTGCCGCGAGGGAGGGGGGAGAGGCGGTGATGTACACAGCCAGGGGGCGGGGCCATGTACGTCACCGTCCCGCCCTCCTTCCCCTCCCGCCGAGGGGGAGCCCAAATGGCCCCTTGGGCTGCTGGCTCCCCCGGCAGCCTGGCTGAGGGGCGCTGCACTCAGCTGAGCACCACAGCAGAAGGGGAAGGGGGGGGCGGTGACGTACATGGCCCTGCCCCCTGGCCATGTAAGTCACCACCCCGCCCCCTTCCTCTCCCTCCGTGGCAGCTCGGCTGAGTGTTGCGCGCTCAGCCGGGCCGCTGCGGGGGAGGAGGGGCAAGGCGGTGACGTGCACAGCCAGGGGCGGGGCTGTGTATGTCATCGCCCACACCTTTCCCTTCCCCGCGGCGGTCCGGCTGAGGGGCACAGCACTTAGCGCCACAGCGGTTGGGGAAGGAAGGGCGGTGACATACACGGTCATGCCCCCCTGGCCGTGTATGTCACCACCCTGCCCCCTTCCCCTCCTGCCGGGGCCCAGCTGAGTGGCGCAGCGCGAGCGCCGCTCAGTTGGGCCTCGGCTGGGGAGCAAGTGGCAGCAAGCGGCCATTTGGGGTCCATGCTCCCCATGTAAGCTGTTCGCCACCGCTTGCTCCCCCGCCGGGGCACTGATGTTCATGGCCAGGGGGTGTGGCCGTGTATGTCAGCGTTATAGACGCACAGACATTGGGCTACTATATATATGATAACTTGTTTTTTTTAAGGTAATTTGCAGGTTAACAGAGAAAGAGTAGAATTATGTTAGTCTTGTGGCTATAGAACCAGAAAGAGGGAGCTAGTTCAAGAACATTAAAGACTAAGGCCCAAAGATGGTGCTTATTCTCCAAATATATGCAAATAATTCCCCATTGTCTTTTTAATTAATTGTTTGCTGTTATTCCTATAATAGCTGTACTGTTGGCATATGCTTTGGGCACTTGTATTATTGGTCACTTATTACACATCCCTCAAGTCAGTACGGACCTTAGCCTACTGCTCTTGTTAACACTTGAGTGGTTGATTCGACGGGGAAAGTCATTATAAGCATTCCAGGTTTCCCCACCCCATTTTCCAAACTGAGACTTGTTCTTTCCTTGCAATTTGATTGGCTGGTGGTCTGTGTTCGCTTTGCTCTGCTCTTCAGAGAAAGAAGCTGAACAATCCATTCCTGCAAGTCTAAGGACCATGTAAGAACAGATGCCGAGCTTGATTTTCAAAGGAGCTGACTAGTGTTCTTCATTAAATTGGCACTGGAGACATTTAGCACTTCTGAAAAGCCACATCAGGTCTGTCACCCACAAAGCGGGAGACCATCTCCAGACAGAGTGGAACTGGCCAAACACTTCATTCTGACAACCTTCCAGGGTTAAACAATCTGACCCAGAAGAATCCATTCCTGTCTTACCAACAGAACCAGATCCACCGATCCTTACACACACATGCTGCCTGCTGAATCAATGAGTCTTTGGTGTGTGTAAGCAGTGAAATCAAGCATGAAATATGTCTGGTGCTGTTCATGGTACTGACGGGGAAGCCCTCCCAGAATGTGTTTCTCTTTTCCTGAAATGTTTTTCATAAATGTTCTCTGTATGTTTAAATGTTTTAATCCATTTAAAAGAGATAATTTATTACAAAGCTCTGGGGGGAACCAAATGAGCTATAACTTTGAGTGTGTTATCAGCTGGAATGAACTAAAAGATGGAGAGTCTGTTTGAATTCTTATATATTGCCTGAGCCTCCCACATACTTGCCTTGGAAGCAAAGTGTCTGTGCTTTTGATTTGCCCTTCAGCCACATATCTTAATTACAATACAAGATGAAGGTAATTGCCTTGCTCCACCATTAAATATCGAAGGCACCAATCTATTTATCAAGCCACCAAGTTAAGTATCAATCATGGCATCTAGGCACATTCTACAGGGTTAAAAAGAAGCCCATTTCCCCCACTGTGTTGGCTCAGCTGTGCTAGCTAGCAATCTGTGGGCAGAGCCAAGGATGCCGCAGCTCCCCAGCCTCCTCTGCCTTCCTGCTGGAGTTGAGGTGGGGAGAAGGAGCATGAGTAATAGGCATGCAATCTCTGCTCCCCTGTCCATCCCATCCTCCACAGAGCCACGGAGATGCTCTCTTTTCAGGTGCCTGTACAACCAGAGACACACCCACAATTTGACCCATAAGATAAGTCTACACATCAGCATTATTACGGAATGACGTCAGCTACACAACAAGCCCGTTATTTCAAAATATAAGTCGAAATAACGGGCTTCTGACTCTGTCTTCTGTAAACCTCCTTGTATGAGGAGTAAGGGACGTCGGGGGAAGAGTGCTCTATTTTGAAGTGCTGTGTAGACAACACCAAAAGTCAAAATAAGCTATTTCAATGTAAGCTACACCATTAGTGTAGCTCAATTTGCCTAGCTTATTTTGAATTTAGCCCTGCTGTGTAGACATGCCCTTATTTATTTTGAGCAGGAAAAAATGATGGCTTAACACTCCAATGAAGGAGAGAGATCAAAACAAGAAGGCAGAATGTTAAAAAAAAAAAAATCTTTAACATAGCTCTTGCTTGGATAAGTCAATTTGGCTGAAGAAAAATCAATATGCAAAGTCTGCCATGAGTCCAAATTATTACATGTAGTCAATTAAATATACTATTACCAATTATGAAACTGAATATAGTGAAGATATTGGCTCAACATTTTATGAGAGTTACATTAAGAAGCAGTGGCTGCAGCTACGAACAACAAAACTATAAAATAAGTCAGTTTTAATCAGAGCCCATCAAAACAAGAGATATAATGAAGTTGACGAGTGAAATTATCAACCCAATTTTCAAATTATCAAAGTCCTTTTTTTTCTTTTGGAATTACACAGTGATAATGCTTCTGAATGTCTACTACCATGCTGCAATCAGCAGACAGAATTAAAAGTTAACTGAAATGATCTAAATAGATTCACACCATGCATTTGGTGATGCAGCGCGTTTGCTCTTTCATTATCTGCGTTTACCCCGGGGGAAATGCAGCCCTGTACAGAGAGCCAGGACAAGATCTTCTAAGTCCAACTTCAACTTCCAAAATAGGGCCATACCCACTTTGCTTGTATTGTCCTGGGTTATAGTTCTCTCTCTTTCTCTCTCTCTCTCTCTCTCACACACACACTCAGGGTATGTCTACACTACAAAGTTAATTCGAACTAACAGACGTTAGTTCGAATTAACTTTGATAGGCGCTACACATGCAAACCGCTAGTTCGAACTTAATTCGAACTAGCGGTGCGCTTAATTCGAACGAGGTAAACCTCATTCCACGAGAACTAATGCCTAGTTCGAATTAACTAGTTCGAATTAAGGGCTGCATAGCCACTTAATTCGAAATAGTGGGAGGCTAGTCCTCCCCAGGTTTCCCTGGTGGCCACTCTGGGCACCACCAGGGAAACTCGTCTGCCCCCCACCGGGCCCCGGAGCCCTTAAAGGGGAACGGGCCAGGTGCAAGCCTACCAGCACCCAGCCAGCAGACCCAGCACATGGCACGGCTCGAGCCAGTCACCCGCTGCCACCCAGCCCTCCGCCTCTTCCCGGGACAAGGCTGGCGGCTCCCGGGACCTTGCCCAGGACTGCAAGAGGCGGGCGCCCACCTGGTCTAGTGCGGACATCGTGGACCTCATCCATGACCTCCGCACTAGGCACAGGAAAGTGGCCATCTAGGGCAGGATAGCTGCCAGCCTGGCCACCCAGGAGCAGGTCTGCATGAAAATCAGGGTGGTCCAGTGAGACCCCAACCCTGAGACCTGAGCTTAGAATGGCCGTACTGGGTCAGACCAAAGGTCCATCTAGCCCAGTAGCCTGTCTGCCGACAGTGGCCAAAACTAGGGACCCTGGAGGGGATGGACCGAAACAATGACCAAGCCATTTGTCTCGTGCCATCCATCTCCAGCCTTCCACAAACAGAGACCAGGGACACCATTTCTACCCCCTGGCTAATACCACTACATGGACCCAACCTCCATGAATTGATCTCACTTCTCTTTAAACTCTGTTCTAGTTCTAGCCTTCACAGCCTCCTGCAGCAAGGAGTTCCACAGGTTGACTATTTGCTTTGTGAAGAAGAACTTTCTGTTGTTAGTTTGAAGCCTGCTACCCATTCATTTCATTTGGTGTCCTTTAGTCCTTCTATTATGGGAACTAATGAAGACCTTTTCTTTATGCACCCTCTCCACACCACTCGTGCTTTTATAGACCTCTATCATATCCCCCCTCCGTCTCTTTTCTAAGCTGAAAAGTCCCAGTCTCTTTAGCCTCTCTTCATATGGGACCTGTTCCAAACCCCTGATCATTTTAGTTGCCTTCCCCTCTCCCACCCTCTCTCTTCCCCTCTCCCACTTCCTTTTCTCAGTCTCCCCCAGTTTTGTTCAATAAAGAGAGTTTCTATTTTTGAACACACGTGTCCTTTATTTTGTACATCAGGAAGGGGGGCTAGGGAGGAGTAAATGGAAGGAGGTGAGGGAGGAATGGGGTACGAGCCCCCGATGGGGAGGACTGGGGTGGCTCTGTGGGCTCCTTGGGGTGGAAGCTCTCCTGAAACCCCCCGATTGACCCCCCCTCCGGATGGCAGCTGCGGCAAGTGCAGCCGGGCTGATGGCCGAGTGCTGTGATGTGCCTGAGAACTGTCTGTCCGGGGTGGGGGTCGGGACCCTGTAAGCACAGCCCTCGGCTAGCCTGAGACAGCAGCTCCATGCGCTAAGTCCTAATCTGATGCCCTGCCGGCACTGCTTCCGGCCATCCTTAACCTCGGTTCAGGGTCCACTCAATGTGGACATGCTAGTTCGAATTAGCAAAATGCTAATTCGAACTAGTTTTTAGGTCTAGATGCACTAATTCGAATTAGCTTAGTTCGAATTAACTAATTCCAATTAAGTTAGTTTGAATTAGCGCTGTAGTGTAGACATACCCTCATACAGTGAGAGAGAGAGTTTAATAATGAGGTTTTATCCCCAGGCTCTCCAAAAGAAGGACAGACAAGCACAGTGCTGTCCACTCACTGAAACATTTCTTCAAAGGTCAAATTAAAACAGTTAGGGTGTGTGTAGAATACAGGGTTTTTTCGAAAAAAGTAGGCTTTTTTTCGAAAAAATTTCACCTGCATCTAGACTGCTGCCATGTTCTTTCAAAAGTAAATTGAAAAAACGCAGCAGTTTTTCGACCATGAAAAACCTCATTTTATGAGGAATAACGCCTTTTTTTCGAAAGTGCTCTTTCGAAAGAGAGCATCCAGACTGCCTGGGTGCTCTCTTTCAAAAAAGCGTCTTGCTTTTTCAAAAGTGCTCGTTGTAGTCTAGATGCTCTTTTTCTAAACAGGCTTTTCAAAAGTATCTTTCGAAAAAGCCTCTTTCGAAAGAGGCTTGCAGTCTAGACGTAGCCTTATTGAATCACAAGGAATGCCCCCCTACAAAGTGGCAGGAGTAAGTCACTTCTCTTGATATACAGGGAGGCAGGTGCTTTTGTCTGGTTTCAGGAAAGCCTCTAATCCCACAGTTCAACTCCAGAATGTGCTTAAGTCTCCCTGGCTTCACTGGAGGTTTAAACACGCTTAAATGGCATGGAAATTGGTGAAGCTTACACACCTGCGTTAAACGAACCACATGATTAACTATGTTGCTGAGCTGGGGCCTTATATCTCTGCCAATTAAGATGAGGGTTTGTCACCTGGTATTGAAATAAAGGAGCAGAATGAATGCAAACCCATGTGTCTTTTTAAATGGACAAGATAGTGCATAGTAAGTCAGCTTCTTTATCAAGAACTTACAGGTTATATGCACAGCCCCATGAACATGCGCCATTAATCCACTGATAACACCAATGGATAAGTGGCTTTATTTATGCAAATGTGGAATGTTTCAGAATGATGAACTAGAATGTTTTCAGCAAGCAACAAATTGCTTTTTTTTTTTGCGCGCAGTTTTAGGACTTGATCCTTCCTGTTCTGAGTCCCCAGTGCAGGCAAGAGAAACTCTTGCTCACTGAACGGATTCCAGATTGATCCTGCAATCACACACTCGGCCACAAATCTACCTTCACAAAAATGACTTCTAGTAGTTCAAACAGAAGCAATTCACAGCTGCCAGTCTGACACTGAAAAGCTGAGATCGCATAAATGTTTTCTTATTTCTTCCCAACGTTGGATCAGTGAAGAACAGGGGTTTACAATTCCACCGGTCTGACTTTCAAGGCTTGATGATATTAGTCTTGGAAGAGATGTTTATAAAATAGTCTTTGTGGATCAGGGCTGGGCAAGTTTCAGCCCAGGAGTTGGATCCGGTCCACAGATGGCATCTGGCTGCATTCTATTTTTATCTGGCTGCCCGTACCACCGAATCGCCAGGTGATGGCTCAGATAGCAGGATCCTATTTAAATGTCTCATGGCTCCTGGTTACGGCACTACCCTGGCAGGGCTAATGCTGCAAGTCATTTAAATAGCTGCAGCAACCCTGGGCGGTTGCTGGACAATGTGTTAGTGGTAGGGCAGGGAGCCGCTAGCCCTTTGCTATTCAAAGCCTCCAGCCCCAGGCAACTCTGGAGGGAGGCTAGTCCCCAGGCCTGCCCCCTTCCCCTAGCCCCACCCCTTCCAGGGGGTGGACCTGGCCCATGACCACATACTAAAATTCATTAAGTAGCCCCCCAGTGAAAATTATTGCCCACCCCTGCTGTAGGTGCTAGTAATGTTACAGAAATACAGCTTTAGAAATGTTTTTAACACAACACACACACACAAAGAAACACACACACTACCTTTCCTTGCTTTGACAGTAGAGGAATTTCACAAAACCAGACCTACCCAATTTCTTTTTCTGTAGCACGTGGCATATGTAGGATACACACGGCAGACCCTCAGTTAGTATAAATCAGAGCTGATTTATTGACTTCAGAGCTATGCCCATTTACACCACCTGAGGCCAGGGTCTCATGGTGCAGTGTGATCCAGCCAATAATGTTAGGAGAACCCACATGCCATAATTCACTTGGCCATCCACCCCAGATTTAAGATGGTAAAACCCATTTCTTCTATTCCAGGTTCCAGTCTTGAGCTCAGTTTGCTAATTTACACCATTTTCTATTCACTCTGAACTTGATTAATTGACTCCTCTCCTGATCCAGAAAGCCAGCACAGGCAGCGGACTGCACTTCCTTCATCCTCAGGGCTCAGGCTAGCCCCGAGCCTACTTCGAACTATCTAGTGATGGATCTACATTTCTTGATGTAGGAGCACAGGCATTCCTCCTCCACAGCCATGCCTACCCCCAACGCAGTCCCTATGTTGTGGGGGAAAGGGACAGATATACAGCACAGTCCCAATCCATAGAGCCCTGCAGGGATACAAAAATATGGATCTACATCTGTTGGGCTCAACTCCTCTTGCAATCTGCGATCCAGATTTCACTTGTATCGGCACAACAAATCTGGAATGGGGGGGAGCACAGATAGGGTTGCCAGACGCTTTAACAAAAAAATACCGAACGCCCCCCCCCCAACCTCACCCCCCTCCAAAAAAAAACACTGGGAAAAACTCTGTCGAGGAAAAAAAAAAGGGTGAGAACCAAAGTTGTTGAGCAAAAAAACAATGGCCCTGCACTCCTTACTCTCCTGCCCCCGCCAGACAAGACAGAGGAAAATTGTCCCCACCAGGCTTCCATCTGAGGGAAACAGGAATTTTCTGTATTTTCTGTTTGTTTTTTTACCGGGGACCCAAATAACGGACAGTCCCAGCAAAAACCGAACACCTGGCAACCCTAAGCACAGATGAACAAGGAGGGAGCTGGGTCGGGCAGAGCAGAGGCAGGCAGCATGCTAAGGCTGTGCAGATCAGCGCTCACCAGGGAGGCGGAGGGGGGGGCGGGTAGGGCCTGTACTCAGCCCCTCCTGCAAGGGGATTTAGGACACAGCTTCTTGCATCCTTTCCGAGCCGGCACTGCAGAGACCTGCCCTGGTGCCCCCTAGTGAGGAGTAACGCCCTGTGCAGGTATCCGCTCCACTATCTGTGGAAATGCAGGGCTCTAACAATCAGCAGGGAACTTTTTTACACCGGGAATTTTCAGCTGGAAATCTGCAGCCAGAGAGCAGCAACTTCATGCCTCCAGCGCGGCACAAAGGGCCATAATACAATAAGGAATCCGGCCCTATCTAGGAACCTGCCAAGAATCCAAAGCCATTATGACACAGCTCCTCACTGTCTGCTAGGACGATCCGTATCTTTCGCTTGTATCTATGCAATTCCATTGCACTCAGTACCACCACCCTGTGCAAACCGAACAAAAGAAAAAGCCCAAGATATTGCTGAAAAGGTCACCACCCTCATGAATTATTAGCATATACATTGGTGCCTTCTGTTTCCTTAGCCCTTAGGCTGTTGCATGCTCAAAGATAATAAATAACGTTTGAAATAATGTACAGTCCCCTCCTTGCCCTTGTGCATCCTTCGTGAGATAAAAAAAATAGCTAATACTATATTTTGGCTTGGAGTAACCGTGGACCTTCCTTGCTAAAAGCCGCCCCAAGCCACCGTTATTCATTGCCAGTGCCTCTGAAAGCATCTCAAAGGAGACAGTGAAATAACATTGTTATTACCTGCATCGGGGGAAGTGGATTTTTGCCCACAAAAGCTTATGCCGAAATAAATCTGTTAGGGTATGTCTACACTGCCACCCTAGTTCAAACTAGGGTTGCTAATGTAGGCTTTCGAACTTCCAAATGAAGCCCAGGATTTAAATATCCTGGGCTTCATTTGCATGTTCACAGGTGCCGCCATTTTTAAATGCCCGTAATTCGAACTACCTTCCCGCGGCTACATGCGACACGGACTAGGTAGTTCGAATTAAAGCTCCTAATTCGAACTACCATTATTCCTCCTGCAAGGAGGTTTAAATATTTAAATCCCGGGCTTCATTTGCACATTTGAATGCCTACATTAGCCACCTTAGTTCGAACTAGGGTGGCTGTGTAGACATACCCTTAGTCTTTAAGGTGCCATTGGACTCCTCGTGGTTTTTGTAAAATAACATTGGGGCCTTCCCACCAGGCCCCAATGTTATTTTACAAAAACCACGAGGAGACCAGTGGCACCTTAATTACTTTATCACTAATCACTTAATTACATTATCATTAATCACTTGCATTGCAGTAAAGGTTGCACTTCTATCAACAAGGCCAGGACCATGGATGGTTCAGGATCAGAGAGTCCCAGCACACAGCAGGGAGTGGGGCAGGAGCAGACATGCTACAGCTGGGCTGCCGGGGCAGAAGGGGCAAGAAGCCCGGCACATGGCCCAGCTGGGCTGCTGGGAGGGGGGAAGGGAAGACCAGCACATGGCTCAGCTGGGCTGCCCGGAGGAGTCGGGAAGCCTGATGGGATGGCTGGGTAGGGGCCGGCCGCAGGGGGGTGAGAAATGACCTCCCCTTAACATTAAAACCCCTCATCCGGAACCAGTCAGGTATTGAGGGTGTTGGACCATAGAGGTCCAATCTGTAGCACTGAAGGGCACCACGTTGTCGTAGGTGCAGTATGAACCCCAACCAAAAAGACAAGTCTCCCTTCTGAAGAGCTTACTGTTTCCGGACTCTTCATCCAAAGGGTTCCAGTTACAAGTAAAATCCAGGGTTTGTCTGGGCTTGTATTCTCAAGAAACAATGAATTATAAAGCATCTTTACCAAGGGACGTGCTCCAGGGCTGGTGATCACATGGACAGCAATCACATGGTCTCCAAAAGCTTCAGGAGTGTGAGAAAATTGCCAGTGATGGAGACACTGAATATCCAGGCAACATGAATTTCTTGCACAAGATTCCCTATGGTTAAAATGGCCATCAGAGCTTTCTTGCGCAAGAGAGCGTCTGCACTGCCATGGATGCTCTTGCACAAA
Organism: Pelodiscus sinensis; assembly: GCF_049634645.1. Lineage (NCBI taxonomy): Eukaryota > Metazoa > Chordata > Testudines > Trionychidae > Pelodiscus > Pelodiscus sinensis. The sequence goes on along the minus strand of NC_134712.1, from coordinate 250,079,300 downwards.
AGCACATGCCAGTGTACACGCTCTCTTCTGGAAGAATTCTTGCGCAAGAAGCTGCCAGTGTAGACGTAGCCAAAAGGGTTTTGAAATTAGGTAGTGGCACCGATACAAATCCAAGGCATCTGTGACAGTGGGGAGTTTTAACATGAGCCTTTAGTGACACGGTATTTTTCAAGTATCTTGTGTTCTCCCCTCCCCCGCACTCAAAATGCGCAAGTGGGGAACAGCTTTGACCCCTATGGAACAATGGAACATGCCTAGTGCATCCATGTGGAGTACATCTTCTTGGTTACTGATCATGCTAAATATTTACAGGTGGAATGTTCCTCTTGTGTCCGGTATGTACTCACATGTCAGTACATTCCACTGCTTTGTAATGGCATCTTGCTAAGACCACGGTGGCTCTGCAGCCTGCGGAAGACGATCAGCAAAGGCGTTAGTGAAATCGAGAGGAATGACCATCCTGTGGTGAAGGCCTGGGACTCAGGAATAGTGATAGAAATGTAGCCGTGTTAGTCTGGGGTAGTTGAAGCAAAATGCAGGACAATGTAGCACTTTAAAGACTAACAAGATGGTTTATTAGATGATGAGCTTTCGTGGGCCAGACCCACTTCCTCAGATCAAATAGTGGAAGAACTTCCACTATTTGATCTGAGGAAGTGGGTCTGGCCCACGAAAGCTCATCATCTAATAAACCATCTTGTTAGTCTTTAAAGTGCTACATTGTCCTGCATTTTGCTGGGACTCAGGAGACCTGAGTTTAGTTCCATTCACTGCCAGACACATTGGGCCAGTCACGTAATCATTCTACGCCTCAGTCCTCCAGCTGTGAAATGGGGAGAATAATATTGCACATCTTGTCTATTTGGGACTGTAGGCGATCTGGCACACGCGTGAGCTTACAATCCATTTCAAAATGGGGCTCTGACAGCAGGTGGGGCCAGTAGGTGTTAATGCAATAGGTCAGAATTTAGGATTTGCCACATCCATTCAGACGCATCTAGCCCAGCGTCCTCTCTCCAGCAGAGGCCCGCATCAGAGGAAGGTGCAGCAAAGCCCCAGCAGGCCGTTATGGGCTAACCTGTTGTGGCGTAGTGGGGGGGCTGTCTGCTCTGTATCCCGGGGTCCCCCTGTGTCGTGATGTGTGATTCCCACTGACTTGCCCACATGTTGCGGTGTAGTGTCAGTACCTTGCTGGTTGCTGTGCTTGGGCGGTGGGCGGTGGGCTGTGGACGACCCCCGCTGGCGGTTGTCTGTAAGCAGGGCCCAGCAAGAGGGGCCTCAGGACAGTGGCCAAACCGGTTCTACTTGTTAAGGGAAGAGAGGGGACAAAGGAAGTGTGTGTTGGGGGAAGGGGCAGGCTTGGGCTGGAATCATGGAGAAACCAGTTTAAGGAGAGGGCTGGAATCCAGGGGTCTAGGGACCCCATCTCAAGGGGTCTGAGGTATCCTGGCCCAGACTCCTGTAACACATCACGTCTATGCTGTGCTGTATCCTGGAGAAGCAACACCCCCCCCCCTCTATTCTATTGACTGGCGGAGTCTGTTCTTGCTGCTACAGGGGCGCAGGATCGGGGGAACCCCGACTGCGTCATCACACCTGTCCGTATGGAAATTTCTTCCTAGCCCCACTGCCTAGCCCTTGCCTTATGCCTGAAGCACACAAATGGATACCCCTTCCAGTATGAATCGTACAGCTGAATGTGCCACTTCTGGCGTCGTGTAGCGCATATTCTGACCCCAAATCTCCTGCCTCATGCTTCTGAATCTGCTGTTAGACTATTAGTGGATCCTCTGCCCTGCTATGGAGAGAAATCCAATGACAACAAAGCACCTTTTAGGAGCTAATTACCCGGAGGACAGCCACAGCCACATTACTCCCATACACAGCTGCAACCAGGAGGGAAGCGCATGCACACTGAAATAATTTCTCCCCAGTGCTGGCGAGGGCAACAGGAAAGGCAGATTGATGAGGCAGTTCAAGGAGAAAACAAAAACTACAGCAAACTCTCTGGCACAACACAGCAATCTGGCTCCATCTTCCCATCCAGATGGGCTCCTTTTCAAAACACACATCTGCGAAACTCTCTGCCCCTCTGCATTTGGGAAAGCGAAACCGAATCAACTCTCTCTCCTCCTCCAAACTTTCATTCTTCTCAATCCTGTTCTAAGGACAAAGGGCTCTGGCTCACCGGGGATGAGTGCTGCTCGTTTCGCTCCATAAAGAGCCATTTATGAAACCGAAAGGGGCTGGAAATGTGCGGCTGTACCTTTGCCCTGGGCACTGCGATGGGGAGCTGGAAAGCATGCCACAAGCTAATCCAGTTCATTGGGGCAGCCAAAATTAAAGAGTGATTTTACAAGGAGATGAAAACCCAGAGCCCTGCTCACTTCCTGTTCCATTCAGCTTCGAATACCGTACCCGTCACCATGGTGTTTGGATGCATTCCAGAGGTGCATTCAACATCTGTCTCACGTGCCTCTTTTTTGTGGTCACCCCATGGCACTTGAGGTAAGGGAAGAAATAGAAGTCCTGGTATGTCCCCTAAATGATACGGTGACCAAAATCCACTATGCACTTTCAATTGGCTAGAGTATTCCTGGTCACTTCCTGTCCTAAATGGTTCTGGAGTGTTGCTGTGCACTGTTGCACACCTGCTATGCTCAGGGTTGTTTGTGACAGGCAGTAGGGGGGTGATCCTGCCGTTCCTCAATGTACACCTCTCAGAGGGGAGTTCTGAGCTTGTGGGGAGGCACTATGCCCTGCAGGATGAAGCACTGGATTACAGGCCTGGATTCTATTCTCAGCTCTTCCATGGGCCTGTTGCGTGACCTTGGTCAAGTTACTTCCCCATGCAGTGCCTCAGTTGTCCCAGACGTGAAATGGGGATATCAATACTGGGCTTCTTTGTAAAGAGCTGTGAGAGTGACTGATGGGAAAACTTGCTATTGGCTGTAAGTCTCATGGTCACAAAACCCTTGAGATCGTGGCACGAAGGACATTACAGAGGCGCAAGTAGCATGATGATTATACTATGGAGCTCCATGCCTGGAATGGCAGGTCCATGGAGACAGGGCAGAGCCCTGCAAAGATGCAATCCAATGCATTGTGCGGCCAGCACACACCTGCATTATTGACATGATAGACCATGGAACTGTATTTCAGAAACTGTGATGATTAAACCAAGGGACCAGACCAGTAATACGCTGAGCAGCAGCATCTCCTGTTGAAATCACCTCCTAAGTCACAAAACCCATGCTCACATGAGTGTTTCCATTGCAGTTAATTGACCAATGATGTGAGTAAAGAAAGCAGGGTCTGGCCCTTAGATCGGTAGTGCACAACCCATGGGTCGTGACCCCCTTGGGGGTCGCAACTGTCTTCGGGGGGGTTGCCATTTTTTTCCCAGCTCGGCATACACGTGGTGGGGGTGGAGGGAGTGGCAGGTGAGCAGAGTGGCATTTAAAGGGGCCACGCTTTTTTTTTTTCTCTCAACCAAAATTTTCCTAGGGGTCCCACCGGGGAAAAGGTTGCGCACCACTACCTTAGATTATAAAATGTCCTGTCCCAGAGTCATGGGCCAACCTCTCTCATGTGCTCCAGCTCATTTGTTCCAATGCTGGCAGTGCACAGGGGCCAGATGCTTACTGCACCTGGCCCGATGAGCATTTCCTCAGCAAGGGGAACATGTCAATTGCTGAACAGTTGATCTAAGCAACTCCTGCACCATCCCCACTAATCCCTGGGTGTCGGGGATAGGACAGAGAATGATGGGAGCAGCAGAGGGCATAACCAGAGTATCGATGTGCATTGCCAATTCTCAACTAGCGGGCAGTCCTTTGGGGACCGTTCCCAGCTATCATAAGTTAGATCAGCCCAGGAGCTGCTCTGATCTATTCTAGAACTGAGGCTGGAACAAGCCAGAAAATTGGGGAGATGTCAATGTAGGAGAGAATTGGATTGAATTGCCTTGAACAACTCACCCTTCTTTCCCTCCTGGCTCATCCTCTTCATTCCCCTACTTTGTCTTTCTCTGCAACATGTTCTCTCCCTTCCTAGCCCACAACAGAAGGATCCTGGCCCTTGCTCAAACTCTGTGTACACATCTCCTTTTATTCAGGCTTGGCATGTGGGTGGCTGGGATGGCGGGGGTGGGGCTTGGGGTCGGTATTTCACCCTTATTTCCTTCCTTATGAAAGCCCCAGAGAGACTGAACACGCTTCAGAGGAAGCAGTGATCAGGGAGGGGCTGTAAAATAAACCATTGTTTCTCAAGCACGTATAGACCCCACAAAGCAGCAGAGGGAGGAAAACCGCACCACGGCAGAGGATAAAACAACAGCAAGCGCAGTGCAGAAGGACATCTGCGGAAATCTACTCTGCCGAGGCAGGAACGTGTCTGGAGGCTGGCTGCTTCTGCAGAATATTGCTCGCATTCATCTGAAGGCTCCATGGCTACAGCTGCAGCACGAGCGCTTTGCACATACTGCAGCTCGTCGTGGGGAGCTGGAAGCATCGGCTGGGGAGCCATCCCTTCTGCAAATCTGGAAGCAGGAGCCAAACACAGCAGGAGGCAAAATGACAGAGGGCTGAGCTAATCTGAGAGGGCTGGAGCATGCAGAAAGAGCTCCCATTGACTTCCCTTGGGGTAAGGATTTAAAGCTTGGGGAGAATGAAGATAAAGTACCTCTCATTATTTATTTGAGTCATGGTAGCGCCTAGCAGCCCCTGTCGTAGAACAGGACCCTATTGTGCTTGGTACTGTACAAACACTGAACAAAACAGCCATTAAATAAACTGCCCTGTCCCCCCCTCAGTCCTTGCTCTTCTACTCTTGGCACCTTCCCTTCAATGGACGATTACTCATGAAATAGATTTTGTTCCCCGGCTTTGTTTGGATGGAAACACAAAGGATCTACCAAGGTTTCTACCCCTCGCCTCCCTGTCTGTTTATTACCCAGTTGGAATGCATTTCTTCCTTCCCCCATCTGCTTCTGACAAGCTCAGACATAGGTGTTTTCTATGCTGCTCGGTTTTCCAAAGGAAACAAGCTAACAGTTCATTTCTCCACTAGCTGTCGCTTTTAATAAGCCTTATTTTTTTAACCCACTAATGAGAGCCCGGCGCCTTCTCCCAGCTGAAGGACAGCCTGGCTGAGGGAGGGGGAAGGGAGAGGAACCAACCAAAGAAGAAAACGTACTGCAAATGCCTCTGGCTGCTTTCAACTGCAGGCAGGTAACCCCGTGGGGGGGGGGGGGGGGAGGCGTTCAGAGCAGTAAGAACTGAAATGGGCCCATCTTTCAGATGGTGCTCTCGATCACTCTTAATGAAAGGCCAGGTTCGGCGATGCTGAATATAACCTGACTCTGCCCAGGGCCCCTCTGATTGTAATAGGAGTCACTGTGGACTAACTACACAGTATGAGTAAGGATGGCAGAGCCTAGTCTGAAATATATCCGATATATGGCTGGATAGAGCATATAGGCCTGGATTACAGCTTTACAATCTGCCCTGAGTGAGGGCTACCAGGAAGCTGCATGGCTCAGGAGCTAAGTAGGGAACAAACCTGTGTAGGGCACATCTACACTGCATGCAGTCCACACTCAACCTGTGGAACTCCTTGCCAGAGGATGTTGTGAAGACCAGGACTTTAACAGGGTTCAAAAAAGAGCTAGATAAATTCATGGAGGATAGATCTATTAATAGATATTAGCCAGGATGGGAAGAAATGGTGTCCCTAGCCTCTGTTTTTCAGAGGCTGGACATGGGTGACAGGAGAGGGATCACTTGTTGGTTACCTGTTCTGATCACTCCTTCTGGGGTATCTGGCATTGGCCACTTTTGGAAGATGGGATAATGGGCTAGACAGGCCTTTGGTCTGACCCCAGTATGGCCATTCTTATGTTCTTACGCAGACCCACTCAAGCAGTAATTGAGCCGGTGCAGGTAACAGTGGTGGGCTAGCCACCCAAGTACAAGTCCACCACGGATTCTGGTTGCTAGCCACCCCCAGATCCATGTCATCAGATTACGCAGGTTGCCAGCCACCCCCAGGGTCCACGCTACCTCGCCTTCTCTGCTAATGTCACCTGCCTCAGCTAGACGGGAGCAAGCACAATTATGCCAACCCACGAAGCAATCATAGCGGCATCTGAGGAGTAGACATACCCACAATTTACATCTACATTTGTAATTGGGGATGTGATGCCAGGCTTGTGTAGACGTGCCCACGGTAGCACTCCTTGAGCAAGTCTCAAAACAGTAGCGGAGCCAGGGCCATATGGATGTACCCAGGTGGCTACCCCAGCTGTATTGCTGTCCATAGAGTGTCCGCATGAGCACCTCTACATGGGTTGGGAGTCACACCCACAGACCCTTTCCCTAAGTGGGGAAAATGAAAGGTGACAGAGAAAGCTATGTCCCCTTGCCAGACAGTTCATGGAGCAGCTTACTTCACACCGGCTGCCTAGCCGCCCCTCCCTTTCACTGCCTTCCTCCTCCCGCCTGCTCTCAGGGAGTTCGGGTGAGTCACCCAAGCTCTCCTCGTGGCCCCTAATCAGAGTCACTAACCGAGCAAGACCAACCAGGGGGCTACAAGGAACCTCATCTCCCCGGTGCTGCCGCAGAAGAGCTGGGAGCATTGCACCTGTGGTGATTTCTGTGCAGGTCGCTTAAGGAAGGAAAAAGGGGGGAACCAGGCCCCATTGTAGAGGCACTGCTGGTAGGGCAGAAGGACCTCCAGTGGATTCACCACACGCAGAGGCCCAGGAGCAGCAGCATTCATGACAGTGGTTCCTCTGTAACTCTGCGTAGGGGCATGGCTGGATACGCTGATCCGTGCATTCATGGCTCCGAGTGTTCCCCCCAGGGTCAGGAACCAGGAGCAACTGGGTGAAATTTTTCCAGCCTGTGCAGCGTGTGGAACCAGCTGATCCAACGACCCCGGAAGGCTCGGACTCCAAACCCCAGCCACTTGGCCTATCGTTACTAACACGTAACAGGAGTCGCAGTCAGCGGCCGACATAGCTCTGCAGGGCAGAGGAGGGTTCTCACCTTGCCCACGTTTACGACTTGGGGCTCTGGATGCACCTGGAGAGGCCTGTGGCTAACGTGGAAGGCCTGGCCCGTGCACTCTCCCGGGTTCCAGCAAACCGTTTGATTTGTTTGTGGCACCAGGGTCCGGCTGCTGCTGCAAGCATCTCGTGTGGACACTTTGCATTGTGCCCCTGCCGATCTCTGCCCACAAAGCCATCTGGACAGAGGAGCACCCCACATCCAGGCATGCTCTGGTAGAGCAGAGTTTGCTTAGAGGTTCCTGAATGTTCCCCCGCTGCATCCAAGGTAGGAAACATGACCAGGAAAAGGGAACATAGTCAGGATGTCCCCATGTCGGCCACTTCTGGGCCCCCTTTGCACCCCTTCACCGCAAACTGCACCATGGAAAGTTTGGCTGGAGCCCTAGAATTGCCACCGGGCTTCAAGGAACTGGCTTTGCCAGTGACTTGCTCTGCAGCTTCAGAGGAGTCATTTGGGGCCTGACTCTGAAGGGTGCTGAGCATCCACAGTTCCCAATGAAGTCAATGAGAGGGAGATGGAGCCTCTGCATAGCAGGGTCTGCATCTCTTGCCTCAGTTTTCCTGTCTGTGGCTCTGAAGTAGTGGGTGGAATCTAGCAATCTGGCACTCATCACAGGGCACCACAGGGTGACTCCAGACCAACTACAAGAGTAGCATTGGCTGTGTCTACACTGGCAAGTTATTCCGTAAAATCAGCCGCTTTTCTGGAAAAACTTGCCAGCTGTCTACACTGGCCGCTTGAATTTCTGGAAAGCACTGACAATCTAATGTAAAATCATCAGTGCTTTTCCGGAAATACTACGCTCCTCCCATTCGGGCAAAAGTCTTTTTCTGGAAAACTGTTCCGGAAAAGGGCCAGTGTAGACAGCACAATAATGTTTTCCGCAAAAAAGTCCCGATCGCGAAAATGACGATTGGGGCTTTTTTGCGGAAAAGCGCGTCTACATTGGCCACGGACACTTTTCCGCAAAAAGTGAAAAGCATCCTGCCAATCTAGACGTGCTTTTCTGAAAATTCTTTTAACAGAAAACTTTTCCGTTAAAAGCATTTCCAGAAAATCATGCCAGTGTAGATGTAGCCAATTGTGTCATATTGTTCTATGGAAGGAAATATATTCCTGACCTCGGCTGATCATCAGCATTTGCCCTGAAGCATGACAATTAATTGCTCTTATACCGTTTATCTTTGCTAGTTTACCCAAGGATAATTAATTACTGAATTGTATTCTAGTAAGCCATTGGCGTCAATATCCTGTGTGTCACATACGTAAACGAGAGGAAAACTCTGAAAGTGAGAGTTCACCGTATGTCTCCATCTTGGAACTCACCTGGGGAGGACTCATTCAGCGGGCTGAGGGCATTTGCTCTCCTGATTTTCTCCAGACAGGCTTCCTGCTCCTTTCGGATGATGCAGTCTGAGTGCGTTGCTACAACCTGAAAGGCAGAAGCAGAACAATTACAAAGACACTAAGCTATTCCGAGCTCATGAGGAAACCAATACATCTCGTGAGCCTCTTCTGGAGGAAAAAACAACTCTGGAAGGTGAAATAAAGACACTTAACTCACTGCCCAGGCCAACTGACTTAAAGCTAAACGAAGCTTTACAATGGATTACAATGGAGATTATTGACAGAAATGTCTTCTATTTTATTTTTCCTGATACCCACTTCGAATACGTTGCTTTTATGGAGTCTGAAGCCATAGGGGAAGGATCCTCTAGTGGTTTAAATCATTGAATGGGGACTGAGAAGCCCTGGGACATCCTAGCCCTGCCATTTACTCTTGTTTAGCCTTGGGCATGTCACTGAATCTGTCTGGTGTCTCAATACTAAATTGAAAACTCTTTCGTTGAGTCTTCGGCCAGGCAAATACATCTGTGGCTGTGCAGCCCGATTTCCTCCTTTCCTCTCATCTCCCCTGACTATGAGATGGTTTTACGGACAAAATGAAACACAGTCCTTGAGCTGGGTGGATCCAAGTGTCTCCTGGCACTAGTCTGTATATCTCTATGGAAGTCCAGGGTAGGAGACGCTGCAAAGGAGGCGAGAAAAGGGACTCACCAGGGGCTTGTATATGCATGGCAGTGTGCAGCCCACAAGGGAGTGATTTCTAATGCACATTCATGTGTAGAGTATTCATTGGTCCATGTAGACCCCACTGGTGTCAAGTAAAAGTCTCCTACTGGATTTTCACATTTTCAAAAAATGAGGGTTACAGGATCTTTTGAAACGGGGCATTTCTGTCGAAAGATCCCCGTCTTGACCACAGTTATTTTTTTCAAAAAGCATCTTTTCGAAAAAAAGCCACAGCTGCTATTATGCAAATGAAGTGCGGGAAATTCAAATCCCGGCTTCATTTACAATTTCGACATGTCTAATTTACATCCCTTTATCAAACAAGGGATGTAGTTTAGATGTACCCATAGTGCTACGTTACCAAGAGGTGACTAGCCAAAGTCACACGGTGTGCCCAGGACCGAGCTGAGTAGAGAACCCAGGCCTGTTGAGTCTGCGTGCAGTGAAGTAGCCACTAGGACACACAACCTTTCTAAGGAGCACTGCCTTCCCCTTAAGAAAATAAAACAACATTTCGGTGCACTGCAAAAGAGGTTTCCATGTTTAAATGAGAATTACACTGAGGTGAGCTGTCTCCTCAAGCTCTTTCCAGGCTCAGAATTTCCCAGAAGGACTCTGGAAATCACTGATGAAGCCCACTTCTCAGTTCACTGCCTCCCACTCGTGCCTAGTAATGCTGCATCCCTCGCCTCCCTTCTATGACCAAACTGCAGCAGAAAATGCAAGTGGTCAGCTCAGCATGAATTCCCCAGGTGTGACTTTTGTCTCTATAAAGCTGCAACAAACCGATTTAATTTTCTGAGCATTCTAGGAGAGGGCTGGGCATGTCAGAGCAGATCACTTGGGAAAAACTCAGGGTGGAGAGTGTATCAGGGTAGTAACCAAGGTTGGTGGAGACCAGGGTGAGGTTCTGTGTTGTCGGCAGGCTGCGGGGGTCAGAGTTCTGAACAAGGCCCGCAGAGAGCCGAGCCCAAGCCAGGACATAAAGGTTACAGCATTCCAATCTTCTTTCTTTTGCCTTGAGGATATTTGCTGCTCCTAGACAGACTGGTTGCATTTCCCTCCAAAACACTAGTGATACCTACAGTTTCAGCACCTGCTGACAGATATCACAAAACAAAGAAGTCAGGTGAGGAGCATGAGAAAAACAAATGCATTTTGTAGAGCCAAAACTCAAAAATCTCAGGGAACCAAAGTACAGGACTCCTAGAACTTCTCAGAAGGCAGGCATCTTTCTATTTAATAGGCAATGAACTAAAAATCAAGCAAGCAAAAAGAGGCTGAGACCTGAACTTAAGATGCTGAAGAAAAAACAAATTTAAACAGATGGCTTTAAAAACAAATGCTGAAGGAATAATATAATAAAATAATAATAAATCATCTACTCTATATTTTGGAGAGTTTGTTCATCTGTCCGTGTGTCTGTTCATCTGTCTGTGAGTCTTTGTCCAAGAACTCCTCTTAAACGGTAAGAGTTGGGACCAGTAAATTTGATATGCAGCTTCCTCTTATCATAATTTAAAGCAAGATGCCTGGAATTTGATTGTTTCTCCTAAAATGGAAATGTGTGAAAGGTCTGGTAGGAGGGAAGTTATACCATAGAATGACCAGAGAGGGCAGCAAAGGGCCAGAGATGGGGACCGGGACAGGTATAATCTCATTGGGCCTACAGAGGGCAGAGGTAGAGAAAGGAACAGGGGTGAAGAAAGAGACTACATATTTCAGAGAGTTTGTCTGCTTGTGTGTCTGTTTGTCGATCTGTCCCCCAGCCAGGGGACATGGAGCCCTGGCTCCAAGCTGCTGCAGTAAGAGAGGGCTGTCCTCTCTTACCTGAGCAGCCTGTATACTGATCCCCTCATCCTAGCCCCACCCAAGAGTAATGATTTAAATGAAGAAAATAAAAACTTACTTGAGTTAAGGAGCTGAGCAACACCAGGTACATCTTCTAGCAATTAATAAAAGACAAATGCTGCTACAGTGACCTAGTGGGTAGCTGATTAAAGGGTGATTCTAGTGACCTGGGTTCTAGTCCCAGCTCTTCTGGTAGCATACTGGGTAACCTATCATAAGCCACTTTGTATCTCTGCCTCAGTTTCCACACCTGAAAGATGGCCAAATTACCTTCCCTTCTTAAAGAACAGTGAGGTACAGGAATTATCAATAAAGCACCTTCGAGACAAGGAACAAATTCGTGTTACTTTCGAGCCTGCAACTGTAACGATAATTTATATACCGTATTTTTCGGCGTATAAGGTGACTGGGCGTATAAGACGACCCCCTAATTTTCTAGTTAAAACATAGGTTTTCGCCTATACTCGCCGTATAAGACTTCCCCCCCTTAAGAGGCCAACCAGCAGCACCTCAACTGCTCTGCCCCAGGGTCCACAACAAAAGCCTGGTCTGCTGGGGGGGGCGCAGTAGCTGCACCCCCCCCCCCCAGCAGACCAGGGACAGGGGAGTAAAGCCGCAGCGGCAGCAGGGTGCCACGCCTCTGAGGCTTTGCTCTGGCAAAGCCTCAGAGGCGCGGGACCCCTCCGCCTCCCCGGCTTTGCTCCCGGTGTCCCTGGTCTGCTGGAGACCAGGGACACCGGGAGCAAAGCCGCAGCCGCGGCGGGGTCCCGCGCCTCTGAAGCTTTGCCAGAGCAAAGCCTCAGAGGCACGGGACCCCTCCGCCTCCCCGGCTTTGCTCCCGGTGTCCCTGGTCTGCTGGGGACCGTCTCCAGCAGACCAGGGACACCGGGAGCAAAGCCTCTGAGAACACCGGCAGCGGGACAGCCGCGGCGCGTCTGGGCTGTCCCGCTGCCGGCTTCCCCCGAGGCTTTGCAAAGCCGTGGAGGGGCTCGGGCAGCGGGGCAGCCCAGGCAGCGGGGCAGCCCTCCGCGGCTTTGCTCCGCGTCTTCCTGGTCTGCAGACCAGGGAGACGCGGAGCAGCTTTTCTCGCCCCGGAGTACACGGGCGGCGGGACCGCGAGGTCCTGCAGTCCGTGTCCTCCAGAGCGAGAAAAGCCCCATTCGTACCTGCAAGTCTGGGACTGCCTGTATGTTTATACCCTGCGTATAAGACGACCCCTGATTTTTGGGGGATGTTTTTTAGTATAAAAAGTAGTCTTATACACCAGAAAATACGGTATTCTGCCTACTCCTCTACATTTGTATAATGCGTCACACAATGAGGCCCTCTGCCTCATAGAGCTCTTGCCATTACGAATTCCATCATCAACTGCATTAATAGGAGTGTTGTGAGCAAGACACGAGAAGTCATTCTTCTGCTCTACTCTGTGATGATTCAGCCTCACCTGGAGTATTGTCTCCAGTTCAGGGCACCAAATTTCAAGAAAGATGTGGAGAAATTGGAGAAGGTCCAGAGAAAAGCAACAAAAATTATGAAAGGTCTAGAAAACATGAGCTATGAGGCAAGACTGAAAGAACTGAGCTTGTTTAGTTTAGAAAAGAGAAGATTGAGATGGGACATAATAGCGGTGTTCAAGTATCTAAAAGGGTGTCACAAGGAGAAGGGAGAAAAATTGTTCTCCTTGGCCTCTGAGGATAGAACAAGAAGCAATGGGCTTAAACTGCAGCAAGGGAGGTTTAGGTTGGACATCAGGAAAAACTTCCTAACTGTGAGGGTGGTTAAACACTGGAATAAATTGCCTAGAGTGGTTGTGGAATCTCCATCACTGGAGACTTTTAAGAGCAGGTTAGACAGACTCCTGTCAGGGATGATCTAGACAGAGCTTGGTCCTGCCGTGAGGGCAGGGGACTGGACTTGACCTCTTGAGGTCCCTTCCAGTTCTAGTATTCTATGATTCTATGATAAGTGCTGCTTAATTGCATCAAATAAGCAAATGTAGAGCAAGGTTGTGCCACAAACACACAGCCAATAGTCTGGGCAGTACAAAATACCCAAAAGCATTCTGCTGAAGGAAGTGTGCCTCAGGGAATCACAATCCCCTCACCAAACCCCTTTCTCAAGGTAGTTGATGGTTTGTTGATGGTTTGTAGCTGGCTCATTCCACCAGCAAATTATGACACCCCTTCCCTTCCTGCTTGGTATGGCTGCACCGGCCAATGGGAGTGACGGAGAATCCTGTCATGGCTTCTGCATATCACCTACTAGGTGGAAATGGAGTAGCAGACACTCCTCATTGTTTACTTCTGCACTGGTCAGGGTGATGCACAGAAGAGCTCAAGGCATGAAAATGACCACTGCCATATTGGTCGCCATGGATCAAGACTTATCTTAGAAAAAGATGAATTGAAAGCAATAATATTAACAATTTTGCAGATCATCAGAGGAAATCAGAAAAGCTCTTCGCAGTGAATGAATGGATTTCAGAAGTCTTAGAGTATCACCACTGAAGAACTGGTTTAGAGACAAAAACAATGAGGATTTTCTCTCAGAATTTAGAATTTTTGGTTAAAATGCTAGCATGAAAGCACTGGTAAACTGTTCCTTTCAATGGCCTATCTATGGGTCAATCCTGCAAACGCTTAAGAAGGTTATTCACCTGAGTAAACTGAATGTGACCACTTAAGCAATTAAAAGTTAGTCATGTGCTTAAGAGTTTGCAGGATCAGGCCTTACATGAGTGAAAACAAAATCCTAATGTAACAAGAATTGGTACAATATTCTTGGTACCTCCTTAGATCAAGCAGTGGAGGGGTGGTGGGAGAGAGAGAGAAAAGAGAGAGAGAGAGAGACTGTATATCTGAATATAAGTGAGCTGTCCTGAAACAAAGTTATCTACATCAACAAACTATAGAGATGAAATGGAGTCTGATTCACTCTGGGGGCAAGTCCATTGTCTTCACTGATGTTACACTAGGAACAAGTTTAATCCATTCGGTTTATTTTATCATTGACTTCACACTAATTACCTATTTTACTAACTCTATTGTGATTCTCATTTTTAAAAAAGCTATCTCGCCACAACACAAAATACAGAAAGGAAGCATGTTTGCAATGGAAACATTTGTATTAGCTTTCATCTCCATTTCTAACCAGCAGCAATGGGTCAGATCAGGACCTGGAATTGTTAATAATTTCTCAGCTTGGCTGCATTAAAAGCTCAGGAATGATCTCTGATGAGATGGATTTTCTTGGTGCTGATTTATGCCATTTCTGCTCCCTACAACATTGGCCATCAATCGAACACACTGTTTGTTCCATAAAGGCCTCACTTCGTCACTTGATTGTGCTTTTGTCTGCTAGCCTAAATGGAGACCAAACGACTGTAATTTCCAAACACTTCAGACCAAGTTAAAGAGGAAAGTCGTTAGAAAGCGATTCAAAGCCAGTCACAAGAACACAATCAATGTGATATTTTTTGACACTCTGTTTTAAACAAATTGCACCTAAACTGACAGAACCAGCCAGCAAGACAGATTGTTGATCCCTTTCAATGGGTTTATGTGTAGGTAAGAGGCAGTTACCTTCTTGAGCTGAATGACTCCCTGGGAGATGCATGTCTCCCTGCACTCTAGAAAACAGCCGCAGTATAATCACGCATCATTCACTTAATGGATGCCTTCTGAAGCGGTAGCTCTGGATAAAAAGACATATTATGTATCCAGTGGTACCTTCTATTTCTTGAGTTTGGCAGAGGTGGCCTTTCGTTTTCTGGAGAAGACTATCAAATCTGTCTGTGAACGCAAGCAACACAAGGCAGGTATTTCCAATGCAATCTCTAGAGTACCCAGGAATCACCATTCCAAATGAGACCCGTGTTACATCTTTGGCGGTACCCTGACTCCAGTAGCAGCAATACCAGCTGCTTGAGAAGAAGATTCTTGAATCTTTGTCTTCAATAGCTGTGCAATGACCTGCTACCAGGAGAGGGATAGCTTAGTGGTTTGAGCATTGGCCTACTAAACCCAGGGTTATGAGTTCAATCCTTGCAGAGGCCATTTGGGGCAAAAATTTGTCAGGGATGGTACTTGGTCCAGCTGAGAAGGCAGGGGACTAGACTCAATGACCTTTCAAGGTCCCTTCCAGTTCTAGGAGATAGGCAATCTCCATTAATTTTTAATTTAAATCACTGGAGATATTTAAGAGCAGGTTAGATAGGCATCTATTAGGAATGATCTAGATGGTGATGGGCCCTGCCATGAGGGCAGGGGACTGGACATGACCTCTCAAGGTCCTTTCCAATTCTAGTGCTCTGTTATTCTATGATGTGTTTTACGAACCTTGGCTCTTCGAGGTTGTGATGAATGTCCGGAAACATGAGGCCATCTACTCAACTCTCTCATTTTTAATCTCACTCAGTATAACAATGGACTTCATTATCCATTTCAATATGTAGCCCTTCCTAAATCCAGCTATGCCCATTCTGGTGTGACCCTCACCTCTTGCTCTGGTGTTTTGTACCAGGTAAACGATTGCTAAGACCCTCGATGTGGGTGTGACGGGGCAGTCACAGACGACTCCTTGGCGGTGCCTCCTGGAGTGCTGACAAGGGGCTTCTCGCTGCTCTGTCCTGCTGGGCCAGCTCCCTGCTCTCCCCCAGCCAAGGCACCATGCTGAGATCACCCGCCCCTCTCCCCGCAAACAGTACAGACACTGAAACTCTTCAGGTCCAAGGAAAATGCAGTTTTGGGCCCAGCTTCCCGGGATACCACTCCTCAAATGGGATCAGAACCCCACATGAATTATATAGGCAAGCCCCCTTTAGCAATGAAAGGGGGGATGTGCAGACAGATTGCTCCCCAAGGTAACAATTATTTACACTGGACTTCATAGTAAATAAAAGTGACTTTATGAAGTACAAGCAGTAGGATTCAGGTGGTAGTAACTGCGAACAGGCAGAGCAAAGTAGAGTACAAACTTAAAATAACAGAAAATGCTTAGCTAATTCTAACACTAAAATCTCAGTACAATCTTTTTACACACTCATTACAAACTTACCCTAAAACTCTTCCTTTTCCAGTTAAGCCTTCAGACCCGGGTCTCCCTCTCCCTGGGGTCTTTGGTTCATTCCCTGGCGTGTGCCATGCCAACCAGCCAAAGACCTGCAAGTTCCCTGTTTTAAAGATTCCCACTTTTGCATGAGACATTACCTAGCCAGTTAGGGAGGTCATGTGACTTCCTAAGACCAACCATTGCTAAGACTTAAAGACAAAAAGGCAATTTACATGGGATTGCCCAGACACGGGGGTATCCCCATATTGGAAACACCCTTGATGGCTTTCCTTCGCACATTTAAAACCACAGAGCATTCCATACTCCCTATGTCGAATTTTACACACAAGAATGATACATCCACCAAAATAAGATACATAGATGCAGCGGATTATGACATGAAGATTGATAGGATACATGAGGCAATTTGACCCAAGCATCTTTGAGTTAAGGATATCTGTGTCCATATGGCCATATCAGAAAGCACGGGGGGCGAGGAGTGTCCGTCACAGTGGGCTGGGGGGAAGATCCTTCCAGCAGAGGCACTATAGCAGTGGTGGGCAGTCTGTGGCCCGTGGACCACACATATTATATCGGGATTCTATGTGTGGCCCACGAGACATTTTGTTTATTGTTGACCACGCGCAGGGTTGACATATTCTGCTGGTTTTCGTCCGTATCATTTTTCCCCTGCCAGTATTGCTAAAGTGACATGCACTTAAAGCCAGAGCACGGGAAGTGAGATGCATGTTGACTGCACCCAGTATTGGGAGAGCCGTGCGCTCCCTCTGCATCTGATCAAGGCACTGCTACAGTTCAACTGGCACACCCTGCAAATGTTAAGTACGCGAGCGCAGTTAGCAGAACCACCCTATTCCAGGAGACTGTCTTGGTTTCGACAATCTTGCGGCCCATTGATAGGAGGGGGGAGACACTCATGCAGCTTACTCACTAGCCTAGGTTGCCCCTCACTGAATTATACAGACAGCTGCAGGCTGCCTTCCAAAAAGCCCTTGCAAGCCTTATTGTAGGGGGTTACACTGGGAAATGGGGGAAAGGTTGGGCCACAGAGCTATGGAAAATCTGGGAGGTGCTTCCACTAGTAGGGAAGCCCAGGGAAGCTATTGTAATGCAGTTAGGCCACAAGGGCTGTTTAAATTAGCCCAGTAGCTGCTTCCCCAGAGCCTGGGATTGTGAGTTCGAGTCCCACCATCGCACCGAGAACAGCCAGACCGCCACCAACAGTTTCCCCAGGACTGGAGCTGGAATAAGCTGAAGACAAGGAGGATGCGGCAGCCTGGGGTCAGGGAGGAGACAGAAAGGTGGTTTAAAGCCCCTCTAGGTCTTCCTCCCCATGGTCTGCAAGTTCTGAGTGAGTGCTGCTGGGGGTATGTCTATAGTGCAATCACAGATGTGATTACAACTCACGTGTCCAGCGAGAGAGCTCAGGTACCAGAGCAATGAAGCTGTGCAGCACAACTGGAGATCAGCATTCCCTGTGGGCTGTGCGCTTGTGTGGCCCGTTGGGACAGATTCCAATGCTGCCCAGCTGATTAGCAGAGCTCTCACTGCTATGTTTGTGTTTCACCTGGTGGTGCAACGCACCAGGTGATCTGGAAGCATCTCTCACTTGTCTGAAGAAAGTCTCGTTCACCTGATCTGATGGTCTATAGCAGACACCAACCACATCATCACCCCCTGTTGCTCCTGGATGTTGATGCCCTATCCCCTAGGCCTGCTGGAGCTGGCTCCAGCATTAGGAAGGCTGGATAAAGGATGTCCTGAAGGTAGAGAGGTGGGGTCATGGGTTCTGGAGTGGACTAGGGGAGCAGGCATTTTCCTGGGGAGCGCGCAGGGTGATAGGTTCAAGTCCTATTCTCCTCTCCTCTCCTGCCTGCCCTCGGAGCATCTGGATAGCCAACACAGGCTGCCCCAGGGATAGAGCTGGCTCCAGCCTTACAAACGCAGCACAAGGGACCCCTCTGGAGGTGGGGTGGGTTCTGGTGGGTTCTGGGGTGGCCTAAGATGGAGGGCATGGTGGAGCTCAAATCCCTCCCCCTTCACTCATGTATGGAAAGATAAGAGGGAACATTGCCCAAGATCCTGTTTCAGATTTCCAAGTGATCCGTTTTTCTGGCTGTGTAACCCCTGAGCCAGTACACGATCAGGGCCACAGGGGCAGCTGAATGCAGGTACCATGCCAAAACAAGCTTGAAGGATTTTAGCATTCTAAAGCTGAGCAAATCCATGCTCGTGCAAAACTGAATTCTCCAGAGGGAAATTTGGAAATAACGTGACTCCTGAGACTTTGTGTTTGGGGCTTTGCTGGATTGTTCATTTGTTTGCAAAGCAAAGTACTATTCTTACCCATCATGCATTCAACCATTTACACTTAATTAAACTTAAATAAAACCCCAGTGGAAATATTTCAGGCAGGAAATGTCCTTTGCTTAGAATCTCAGCAAAAACTCACCATTTAATGAGGTCAGGAGCTGTCAAATTTTCTACATTATTGTTCCTGTTTTAGGAGTCTGATTTGTCACATATATCCCCAAGTTTAACCTGACGTGCTTGCAAAATCAGACAGAAAAAATGCAAAAGCATCACAGCCCACAATTACTGAAAAACAGCTCTCTCACACTTTTACCACATCATTATGAAATAAATCAACTGGAATATAAATATTGTCCTTATGGAACAGTGTAAACAACTTGTGTGAAATTTTTGCTGGTACTGACTTTGCTAGTGTTTTAATGTAGCCTGTTGTAAAACTAGGCAACTATCTAGATCCGTGGTCACCAACCAGTCGCTCGCGAGCTACTGGTCGATCTCGAGGCCTCGACCAGTCGCTCGCAAGGCGTCCTGTCAGCCCCGCCCCCATTTCCCTCCCACCCCCTAGAAGCGCCACTACTTACCTCGAGAGAAGACGGAGGTAGTGTCGGCTTCCGGCGCGCGGGGGTTTGGCCCCGGGGCTTCCCGGCACGGGGAGGGGGTTGGCGCCGGGACAAGTGCGCACGGGGCTTCCTTGCGTGGAGGGGGGAGTTGGCCCCGGGGCAGGTGCGTGCGCGCGGGGCTTCCCTGCGCGGGAGGGGGGCTCGGCCCCCTGGCCAGGCGCGCGCGTGAGGCTTTCCTGTACGGGGAGGGTTGGCCCTGGGGCAGGTGAGTGCGCGCGGGGCTTCCCTGCGTGGAGGGGGGAGTTGGCCCCAGGGCTTCCCTGCGCGGGGGGGTTTGGCCCCGGGACAGGCACACGCTGGTTTCCGGGGGGAATGCTGGGAGGAGGGAGATGCAGGGGACTCTCTTCCTCCACTGGCATTCCACTCCCCTGTCCCCACTCCCCTGTCCTCAACTACAGAACTCTGTCCCCATTTGCGTCCCCACTCCCCGAACTCTGTCCCCACTGGCACTCTGTCCCCTGCTGCAGAATCCTGTCCTCTGCCCCCCAGCACCCTGTTCCCTCTCCCCTGCCCCCAGCCACAGTACTCTGTCCCCACAAAACGTATAATTATAAATGCTTCATTTTAGATTTAAATAGCATGAATAAAAAACAGACCATTTATTTCATAACTATAAACACATGATTTTAATTGTATGTATCGCATAATTTAAAAATAAACTGTTTATCAGAGTGTGTAAGTAAGGGCTGGGGATAGCAAGTGATGGACAGGAGGAGAATAGAGAGGGCGGGGCTTCAAGGAAGGGGAGGGGCTTCAAGGAAGGGGAGGGGCGGTAGATCTTCACCTGTTCTGAGATTTAAAAAGTGATCTTGGGTGTAAAAAGGTTGGAGACCACTGATCTAGATGAGCTGATGTAGCCTTTGGAAGACCTCTGAGCACTTGAACATGTACCAATGGCACCATTTCGGGAGGGCAGCGTGTGGAAGCCGCCATGCGTACCAGGATGCAGCTTGCTTTTCTTCCCGTTCCCCTATCAGGGAGCGAGGGGAAAGTACTTGGATCCCATGAAGTACACAAAAGGAAGTACTGTACTGACTCAAAACAGTGTTTTGGGTGAATTCAAACAAACCAAAATGATTCATGTTAAGTGGGGAATATTTGCTTTATTTGGATCAAAAATCCCGCTAGTCAAGATTTTGCCATTTCAGAGCTGAAATTTTAGGGACTGTTTCAATTTGTGAAAATTTTTGACATTTTCTCCTGATTTGGGATGAACATTTTCTATTAAATATGCTTATACGCCACCCCACCCCCTTTCCATAGGAGCATCTATCTCCATATTTAGGCACCTGCTGTGTGTCTTGATTTTCAGACACAGCTCTTATTGCAGTCACGAGAGATGTGGGCCCTCATGGCATCTCAATAATCCAGCCCAAACTTAGAAAGTTGCTGGAATATGGAGGTAAGCATCTACCATCAGGCATTCATGGCTGAAAATTTTAGCCTCGATATCCCTCCCTTCTTCTCCAGCCTCTCTCATTCTGTAGATCAATAGAAGATTACACTCACGTTATAACAAGTTCTCACAACAGCTCGATCTCCAAAGTTCAGATCCCTGACTGTGCTTCCATGGTAGCGCTGGGTCTTACACAACTTGAAGACTTCCTACAATGTAGTGACGTGCAATTGTTTTGGTTACGCTGTGAGTTCCTGAGGACCAAGTCCCGGATTTCATTTTATGGAGCCTGCAATGCACACAGTCAGGCACTCTCTTGCACAAGGGCATCTGCTCCGTTGGAGGAGTGAAGGTCTGACCCAGACGGAAGAGTTTCACAATAAATCCATTTTTTCCTGTGTTAGGCTCCTCTGCTGTGTTAAGTGTTCATGAAAACCAAATGCAACATCCATCTAAGTGTTAAGCCTGCCATGAAAACTGGAAGCACTCACGACAGACTATCGCAGCGGGAGGATCTCTCCAAAGGGAGCAGACACTGCAGCTGGTACCGTTTGCCAAGCAGATGTCTGCACATTGCTGTCACCCAGACATTTGTGATGATTGTCTGCACAATATACAAAGTCTCTGTGTCAGGGATGGGTGGGGGGGAATCACCACCAGCCCAAATACGCAAAACCATTGAGCTACCCTAAAGGTAGCAGACTTAGGCCAAAATTGTCAACTTCACTTCTTAAGTTTGGGCTCCTGAAACTGCAGTGGCTTAGCAAGACTGAAAAAAAAAATCAGGCCACATTTTATTGCAGTGGATAAATATAGATCCAAGAGCCTAACTTTAGGTCCCTAGATCTGAAAAGTTTGCTCTGGCTTCCTATAAATGTCACTGGTGACATTGTATCTTCACAGAGGCTCAGCTTCTGACATCTGCTGCAGTCCAAGATCTCCGCAGTCCTGCTGCATTACAAATCTCAGCAGGGCAAGCCAAGTGTTGTCTCTATATTTAAACTTGGCAGTCGCTGCATTGGCATCATGGAATATGCTCAGCCAGGCCAATCTTTCTTTGCGGGAATTAATGCATAGCCTTTCCTCTTGGAGGTGTCAGTTAGGAATGAAAGAACCTCAGGTGCTTGCCAAGAACCTGAATTATCCCAAACATCTGAGATGCCATATCCCTCTTCAGCTCTTTATTCATATCCCTTCCTTCCAGATGACCCGGTTCACTTCCGCTTATTTTGTCTGCTTGGATGTGTGGCCAGTTGCCTGCTACCACACTTTTCTGCCCCTCCCTCAGCTTTGCGGTAGAAAGGGGATGAAGAGGTATAAAACGTTCTCCTCACTCCGGGTGGAGCAGCCTAAGATCTTTTTCCTTCCTCCAGATAATAACAACGCTTCTAGGGGCAGACCCAAGACCTTTATCTTCTCCTGCAACTGTTGTGTGACTACACAACTTACAAGATTAGAGCAACAGTCACTATCTTCCATTCAGCCCTCTCCAAGTTGCAGCTTAGTCCTACAGCAGGGAGATGCACCATGGGAAGGGACAGAAAGGAGCATGTATTTTAATATGCTTGGTTCACTCATTCCTTACTCCAGCTGTGCAAGATGTCCCGATCTTACCTGTCATCTCTCATTCCCTGTTGAGATGCCGACTCGCCCCTCCAAACAGCCCAGAGGGCCAGCTTCCATCATCCACTTGCTATATGTTCCATTTAAGTGCTTTCTTCCATGCTGCACTTCATGCCTGTAAACATTTATAAAGCCATGCCCAGGTACTGAAACTGGGGGTGCTGCAGCACCCACTATCTTGAAGTGGTTTTCACCATATGCAGTGTGATTCAACAGCTCTCAGCGTCTCCACGGCACAAATTGTTCCAATTCCCCTGAAGTCATCTCAGTGACCATCTCTCCCTCCCTCCTTTTAAATTTCCTCTGCTCTGAAGCCTACACACTTGCTAATGGGTTATCTGCTGTGCTCTCATCCTCAACACCCTTTGCTTGTACTCCCCTGCCTGCCTATCACCATCTGTTGTCTCGTCTCTTCTACTTAGATTGCAAGAACCTTGGAGCAGGGACTGTCTTTTCCTTCTCTTTTTGGGCCGCTCCTCGCCCACAAAGGTCCTGCTGCACACTTGAGGCTCCCAGGTGCCACGATAATAAATTAACAACAATGCACAGGCAGCCGCCTGAATGCCAAATAAGTTCTGGAGATAAAGGAGATGGATCCCTCTGTTCTGGGAGGGATAATATTGCAGAAAAAGAAAGAACTGAAAGCCTCAG
Source organism: Pelodiscus sinensis (assembly GCF_049634645.1). Lineage (NCBI taxonomy): Eukaryota > Metazoa > Chordata > Testudines > Trionychidae > Pelodiscus > Pelodiscus sinensis. The sequence goes on along the minus strand of NC_134712.1, from coordinate 250,056,630 downwards.
CTGGGTGCAGAACAGTTTACATTAACCCTCCTGGTTGGTCTGGGAGATTTTAATATATTTTTGACTGCTTTCTATCCAATTTGTAAGGTGATTATATTTACGTGATGCACAGCATGCCTTTACCAGTGCAATTTCTATGTATAATAAAACCAGAACATCAAAACAAGCTGGTATATAAAAGTAACCATTGTACAAAAATAAGAAATGAAGCAATAACACTGAAGATAGAGATTTCATTACATTAATAGTTATTTATAGCTATCCTTATAGCTCATCACCACGGTATCAAATAAACAGATCCAGATTGTCCCTAGTTCTAGCCAGGGTATGAGGAGCATTCATGGACTCTGGGCCAGGATCAGTCCTTGCTCCTTCTGGTTAAATATATCAGTGGGAATTGGTCTTCATGTATTGTTTTTATCTGCATATTGAAAGCGTCAGCATAAGGGGATTGAAGGAGCAGGTAGTAGGCTACAGCAAAAACAACACGAGCTAATAGGGCAGGTCTATACTAAAAGCACTACAACTACAGCACAGTTGTGCCGCTGTAGTACACCTGGGCTGTGTCTAGACTGCAACCCTTTTCCGTAAAAGGTATGCAAATTAGACACATCGCAATTGCAAATGAAGCGGGGATTTTAATTCTCCCCCGCTTCATTTGCATAAACATGGCTGCCGCTTTTTTCCGGCTCGGCACTTTGCCGGAAAAAAGCGCCAGTCTAGACGGGGATCTTTCGGATCTTCCAACATAACACCAGTGTGGACAGCGCATAGGTCGCTGTAACTTGCGTCACTCAAGTGCGTGTCTTTTTCCACCCGCTGCTGCAACGCAAGTTAGATCAACTTAAGGGGTAGTGTAGACTTGTCAGGAGCAACATGGATACTCCCAGGAGAGATGGGTCTCCATCTAGACATTTTAGTCCCCAAAACATCCCACAGAAATCTCCTCCCTACCTTCAGGGCCCCCCTTATCCTTCCTTTGTACCACAGGTGCCAGCTCCGTCCCTCGGGAAGCTGGTGGTGGCTGTCCACAGTGTGGGTGGAGATCGAGCCCTCAATGTCTGGCTCCGGAGGCATGTACCTTATCCACTGCGGCACTGGAGGAGCCCCCCAACCTCCCTACATGCTGAGCCTCCCCTTACGCCACAGGTGCCAGGGTAGTTGCAAAAGAAACTGGGTGCACAGAACAAGTGAGCTGAACTGCACGGAGAAGGGAAAGGGTAGGTAACCATGTCGATGAGGGGCAGATATTTTGGCCTACATCATGACGTTAGGAAAATTCTGAGGCAGTTGTTCCTTCATGGTGTGCTACCATAGCTTTGATGGTATTAGCCTCAGAACAGCCACACTACTTCAGACCAATGGGCTATCTAGCCCTATTCGAACCCTCTGACTTGAATTCATTCAACTTGGCCAGAAAAATCTCTGACTTGTACTCTGATCTGCATCCCCTTCCCCTTTATTGTCCTTTGCTAGTTGTCTGGTCACATGCTAACTTTTGTGAGACGACTGAAGCAAAGCAGGCACTATCGTCTCCCATTACCAGCTCACCTTCTCCACAGAGAGGGGGACTCCCTCGTCCTCGATGTTTCTTTTTTGTTTAACATATTTCCATATCGGCACTGGAAAAGGTTCAGAAAAGGGCAACAAAAATGATTAGGGGTTTGGAATGGGTGCCATGTGAAGGGAGATTAAAAAGACTTGGGCTTTTCAATTTAGGAAAGAGGAAACTAAGGATATGTCAGAGGTCTATAAAATTATGACTGGTGTGGAAAAAGTGAATAAGAAAAAGTTACTTACTTGTTCCCACAATATAAGAACTAGTGGTCACCAAATGAAATTAATAGGCAGCAGGTTTAAAACAAGCAAAAGGAAGTTTTTCTTCATTCAGTGCATAAGTCAACCTGTGGAACTCCTTGCCAGAGGATGTTGTGAAGACTAGGACTTTAACAGGGTTCCAAAAAGAGTGAGACAGATTCATGGATGTTAGGTCCATCAATGGCTATTAGCCAGGATGGGTAGGAATGGTGTCCCTAGCCTCTGTTTGTCTCGGTGACAGGAGAGGCATCATGTGAGGATTATCTGTTGTGTTCCCTTCCCTCTGGGGCATCTGGTATTGGCTACTATCGGCAGATGGGATATTGGGCTAGATGGACTTCTGGTCTGACCCACTATGGCTGTACTTATTTGAAGTGCCCTTCCTGTTGCCTGTAACATTCTCTGCCAGGTGCAAATCATTCTTTTCCTTGACTTTCCTAAGGTTGTCCCTAAATGCTCACCCTCTTTACTTTCTCCGTAAACATGCACCTCTCATTCTGTGTATCTCTTTTGGTTTTTAGATAGCTAAAAAGCTCCTTCTGCAGCCACACTGGGCTCTTGTGGCTCTCCTTATCTTTCATCAGCATCAGAATAGCTTGATATTGAGACTTTAGTATTACACTGGGGGGTGAGGGGTTGGAACAACCAGCCCCCTTCAACTTCTTTTCTTCCCAATTGGTTTTCATGGTTCTTTGCCTATTTCAGAGTTGATTTAAAACCTGCATTTCTGAAGAGGCCTTGTGTTTTTTTTTCAGTTCAAGTCCTTCTTGCCACAGGATCTTGAATTCTATCAGATAATGATCACCACCTTCCAAATTCCCCACCTCGTCATGTTCACAACTAATTCATCCCTCTTGGTCAAAATCAGATCCCAAAATCAATGACTCTCCCCACAAATTGTTTCCTCAACATGCTAACTTGAAATATTGTCTCCTACTTGTGTTAAGAACTTGCAGGACATACTGGCTGCGTCTACACTGGCATGATTTTGCGGAAATACATTTAACGGAAAAGTTTTTCCGTTAAAAGTATTTCCGCAAAAGCGCGTCTAGATTGGCACGGATGCTTTTGCACAAAAAGTGCTTTTGAGCAAAAGCATCCGTGGCCAGTCTAGATGCGATTTTGCGCAAGAAAGCCCCGATTGCCATTTTAGCCATCAGGGCTTTTTTGTGCAAAACAGTTCTTCCCTGTCTACAGTATTCTTGCGCAAGAGGGCTTTTTCCCAAGCGGGAGCGTGAAAATATTTGCGCAAGAAGCACTGATTTTGTACATTAGAAAGTCAGTGCTCTTGTGCAAATTCAAGCGACCAGTGTAGACAGCTGGCAAGACTTGCCAGTCTAGATGCAGCCACTATGTTTTGCTGTAATAGTCTTGCAGGAGATAACTGGGAAGTTAATACTATTTCATGTGTGTCAGCTTTTTTTTTTTTTTTTGCTCTTACCCTCTTTTCTTATGCTTTGACTTTCATTCCTATCTCCTTATTAATACAGTTTGAGGTCTGCACTGAGACTGTTTCACCAAGAGCTGACTCCACAGTAAATCTGCACAGACTGCTTGCTCAGCAATAGAAAGGAAGAAATGTCCGGCAACACTTTATTACAGACTTGAATAATTTCCCTTCAGGTGCTGGATATTAATAGTGGAGCAACATGAGAGGGTGGGGAAATCATTGAATCTGACATTTTATTTGACATGCTTTTGTCCAGTAGGATCAAATATTTTCTTTCTAGCTATTTGTAACTGTTTGTCCAATACTTCTCCAAATTAACAAATACAACATCAAGAGGGAGAAAATCATATTAAAAGACCCAAAATCTCTATGGTCTCCACACTGTTTGCTTGCTACGGATATTATTATAGCTACTATAAAGTAATAAGGTTGAGAAAGAAAGAAAGAGAGAGACGGTTTTAATGTACGGCAACCATCTTGTGCTTTGTAATCTCCAAATGTGTTCGTAGCTAGATGATTTGCAATTAATCTATTGTATGGATATGATATCTTAATAATGTGAAACATTCTATCTTTATTTGTGTTGCTATTGGTTCCATTGGCTGGTATCTCCGTCACCTGCAGTCCCCAACATGCTAATTGCTGTATAAATCCAGTAAGAGACAGTCTATACCCCAAAGATCTTATACTTCCAGTAGCTAAGACAGTATAATTAGCATCCTTTTACAGCAGGAAACCCAGAGAAACATAAGTGACTTTCCCAAAGTTAAATAGGGAACACTGAGGCTACGTCTATACTTCAGCGCTATTTCGGGATACCAGAGATATCCCAAAATAGCTATTCCACGTCTTTTGAGAGCACCTATTATTTCAAAATATAATTGTCTTGCTATTCCAACATCCCTGTAAACCTCATTCCATGAGGACTAAGGGACTTTTCGGAATAGCGATTTATTTTGAAATAAGTGTTGTATAGACAGTGCCAAATTTCAAAATAAGCTACTTCGAAATTAACCCGAAATAAACTACTGTCCAGAGTGCTAATCCTCAAGATGGTCTTCTAATATTAGTTATTAATTGAGATTCAAGATCTTCTAATGAAAGATGCTGCAGGAGTGAAACCGATGTCAAATCCCTGCTCTACGCAACCTCTGCAAAGTAATCCCATGTGATTTCTAGCATGGTTTTGTTTAACCTTGATTTACACACTGGCCTCTTCTAGGCAACCTGCTTTTTCTCTGTAATTAGTCACAAGCCTGCAGTGAGCATGGACATAGCTCAGCTCCTGTTATTCTAGACTCTTGAGCCGGACTCTCAGATCAGAACAGGTCTCATCAGAAATTGCTCAGAATTCTTCCTGTGACCCACCTTTTCTGCGTTATGTGCCTGTCTCTGGGCTCAGCCAGTGTCTGTGGTTGATTGCCTCAGTACTCCTAGGGCACTATCTATAAGTGTTAAATAAAATGACAGTGCTAATAACAGTAAGTAGCAGCAGTTATAATACTTGGATCCCTGTGCAATACCTACATTTCTGGAACGATCCCGGTTCTGATGTGAGCAGAGGGAAATTGAAGGTATCTAAGTATATTTACAGGAAATGGTTGGATCCTAGGAACATGTGTGGTAGGGATTCCTATGTCAGAAAACATCCCACCTCACTTGGAGTCTACATCCCTTCCAATGGGGATACAAAGATCTTAAGGCCAAAAGCACTTAGATGGAGTAAAGCTAGAAGAACTGGTTTGAGGCTAGTTGGTAATAGCCCAAGCAAGGAAATGAAGGTGGCCAGAGAGGAGGGAAAGAGGACAAGTGCTTTTATTTGTGCCCATCACAGCAGGGAAGATGAGAAAACAGAATATACTCAAAGAGGCATCAGCGGGGAAGAAGAGGGACTACAGAAATGGAGCAACCAGGAATGCCTCTAGAAAGAACTCTCTCATCCTCAAACACAAGAAGCCTGAGTTTACATGATCCTACTTGAACTTATCCCAGTGTTATAAAAAGATGTAGCAAAAGGGTGAGTGGGTTACAGAGAGCAGCAGGAACATTATGGGACAATATGCCCTTAAAAAGATAAAGAAATCTATCTCCACTCAGCAAATAGGATTGGAGAAAACACGTCTAGATCCTTTCCTCATCTCAGTGCACTGAGACTTGAAGCAACTAGATACAGCTAAGGCCTCTGATCTCAAAGAGGTTCCCTGCCTCCCCCAGCTTATATTTACCTTGTATACGAAGAATGAGGCATGCAAGACACAAGATCATCAGTTACACCTTCGTGCAGAGACACCAAGGCACATCTTGGTTAGCCAACTAATCAACCACTGGATGGAATATTTCACCACCTGGAGTATCAAGCTGTGCAGCATTCAAAGTATATCCACGCAAAACTCCAAGTATTCGCTCCAGATATACACCTGATTGAATTATTACAGACAGTTAAAACACCTGCATTGCAGTCACATTTAAAATTCAGTTCCAATCCAAAGCCAACTTTGTGACTCATGAATTTCATTGTTTCTCAAGTGCTTTTTTGTACCAGACAAAGGAACCGTGCGTTAAGCCCCCATTTTCTCAATAATTTTATGATGACTTTTGTTAACATTTCCAGTAAAAACACCCTTATTACTTTTGCAGATGTGTTTTGAAATAAATCCAATACAATGACAGGCAAAGTGACAGCAGAGAGAAAAGGAGCGAAGGGTGGAGAGAACAGCTGGACAAATGAAGACAAGGAACACGCCGGCAGGACAGAGAAAAGAATGAGAGGTCGAACAGAAACCTGATGAAGTGACAGCAATCATGATACCTCATCAGCTCAGTCCCAGAACAAGAGTCCAGTTTGTTGAGGACACTAAGGTTGCATCTGCACTGCATCCGTAGCTTGAAATAAGCTACGCAATTTGAGCTGCACAAATTGCGTAGCTCATTTCAAGTCAATTTCGAAAATTTGGTGCTGTCTACACAGCACTCGCTCCATTCTTTCTGGACTAGGGGAGGCCAATATGATCTTTCAGTCCACAAGCTATGCAGGTACAATCGCCACGTATGAACAAGAAAAGGCGCAAGACCAACAGACCCCAATTGTCAGCAGGTGAAGTCAAGTCTGGGTCCCGTGGAGCTTAGTGCATGAGCCTCTACCACTTGAGTAAAAAGCCATCTGGCTAGGAGACAAGTCTGCAGAGTAGGGTCATTATTCTCTGTAAGGGGTCTCAGTGCCACTAGGCAGTACAGTGCACCACATCCAGCCGGCGTGGGGGTTACAAAGGCATGACTTACACTGAGTTCATCCAGACTTAAAACTAGGAAAACCCAACTAGTGCAAGACCCAGCCTTCCTTGTGTATAATTTGCAGTGGTGTGGCTATAATGACTGGTCACCAGTGACTATTATACTGCAAATACAGAAGAGGCCTATCAGCCCAGCCCAAACAGCTGTGTCACAGAATGGACATCATGCAAAGACATGCCAACACTCCTGTGAGGCAGGGTTATTATTCCCATTTTACAGATGGGGAACTCAGGTACAGAGAGACTAAGTGACTTGACTATTAGTTAGAGTGCTAGTCTGGGATTGAGGATACCTGGGGTTGGTTCCCCGCTTTGCCACAGACTGCCTGTGTGACTTTGGGTAAGTCATTTAATCTCTCTGCCTCCGTTCTACATATGCAAATTGGGAAAACAGCCCTGCCCCACCTCAAAGAAGCGTTGGCATCTCTTGGCATGATGTCAATCCAGTACGGCAGCTGGATGGGCAGGATTCCTAGGTCTTTTCTACACTTGCAATACAAGATAAAGACATTGAAGACTGTGAGGTAGCGAGATGCTCTGTGGAAACAAGTCATGCAAGTACCATAGATAGAGATTTATCAAAATATCATGTTCTGTGTGGGTGAAAAGGCAAAACAATGCAGCAGGGAGTGGGAAAGAAAGGGTTTCCTTCTTAGTCTGAAGCATTTAAGAAGGAAATTAGTTTGGCCTAAAACTTTGCCTTGGTATTTGCAACTGACCTAAGAAAGGAGCCTGGTACAATTCAGCCAGAGAATACTGCTGGTCCCGAGACATGTACAGAGGAGAGACATCCTGCTGTGGAGGGAGCCTATGTCATGTTTCATCAGTGGATAAAAGCAGAGAGCACCCCCTCTAGCACAGATATTGCAAAGCAATCTGCAGCTACAACAAGGCACATGGTGTAAATAACATGAGAGAGAGATGCACAAGCACCAGCTTAAGAAAGGAAAGTCGCAGGAGGAAAAATGAATGAATAATTGCCACGCAAAGAAATAATAATAAAAACTCCACCGTGGGCATAAATCTTTTCAATAATGAGAGGGAGAGAAAAATCAGTGCTGTTACTCTCTGGAACCCTGCAAGAAACTATAGCAAAATCTTGCACTGTCTGCAAGCACAAAGCCACTGAAAAATGATATGAATAAAAGGCAAGTATTCCACCGTATTAACCCTGGTTTGCCTTCTGGCCATTCATTAGGCCCAAATGAGTGCCGCTCGTTACAGAAGCCATAGCCAATCATTAATTATCCATAATAGCGATCATAGCGACTTACGGAAATGCAGCAGAGAGTAAACAGCAGCTGCTGTCTTTTGACACTTTCCAGGAAGTCCATGCATCTGGAAGCTCAAGAGATGTGTTCTATTTACAATAGCAACAACATTTACCTTGAGAAACGAAGGACAAGATTTTTGTTTTAAAGTGACTAGTGATTTGAGGTGTTTAAACCTGCAGGCACCTGATCTTAGACACCTGAAAACGGGCCTCAATTTTTGAGCAGTCATCTGGAAATCAGGCCGCTTTAATTGTGTGCTTTACTGGACATTCAAAATGATAAGCCAATTTTTTGGAAATCTTGGCAGCAAATTCCTACTTTGGAGGCCCTCGGATGGCTCCTTCCTAAAACCTTTTATGAAATTCCTCCAGACCCGCGTCTGTAGCAAAGTCTGTGGAGAATTCCTCTAAGCACTGGAAGTTTTACATGAAAATTGAATGTTTTAATGAAGATAAGGTCTAATTCAACCACAAGTTATTTTGCTGGCTGCAGGCATTGCTGGGTGAAATGCGATGGCAGCAGTTCCCAAACTGTGGGTGGCAACTCTGAATGGGATCGCGGCATCAGTAGATGGGGTTGCACCAATCCCTAGTGTGCTAAGGACACCATTTTGCTCTGCAAAGCATGAGCTGCATGCACAGTGTGGGAAAGGTTACACGGGGGATGCCTTGTTGCTCTACAAAATGGCATCTTCTGCACAGCGTAACCACCCCTGCACCACACAGGGGTTCATTCTGGGCAAAGGACGCCATTTTGTAGAGCAAAATGGTGTCTTCTGTGCAGAGTGACCTCATATACTGTGAGTCCAATGTCACGCTGTGTGGAGGACCACCTTGTTGTTCTACAAAATGACATCCCCGCACCATGCTATCTGGGGTGCCAGAAAGAAATAATTCATTAAAATGGGGGCATGTGGACAAAATGTTTGGGAACTGCTGTGATATAATCGATGTTGCGGAGGTCGGATTAAATCAGTGAAGGGCAACCAAGGCTAATGAGTGGCCCACATGAGTGGCCCCCCTTCATCTCAGTGGGCTGCAAGATTGTTAGAACCATGGTCGCGAAGGATAGGGTAGTTTTGCTCACTGCACTTGCAAACCTAGAATTTTCAGGGTGCGGCAACTGAATCATAGCAGCCTTTGATTGGATACAAAGGGAACACATGACTCTCACAATGCGTGCAATCAGCATGCACCTCACTTCACGAGCCTTTGCTTTCAGTGTGTGTCAGTAGTACTTGTGTCACTTTTGTAATAGGTAGGAAAAAAAAAGACACTGATGAAAACCAGCAGAATCCGGCAACCCTGCACATGGGCAAAAATGAACAAAATGTCTCGTGGGCCACACAGAACCCCAATGGACCACATGAGGACCTCGGGTCGCAGGTTGGCCACCCTTGGATTAGATGATCATAGTGGTCCCTTATTGCCTTATAAACGTATGAGTCTATTAGTCATATTCAGCTCGTCAGTCCCTGTCCAGTTCCTCATTTTATCTAGCATCAGCCTCCACTCACTGCCTCATGAGCACAATTGCAAGAGGCTTTTCCTGACACCTTGAACATCCCCTCTATCTCTTGAATTCCTCCAGTGTGAAGGGATGGGTTAGAGCACTATGCTTTTGGATTCTGTTTCACCATAAGGACTCTATCAGTCTCAGCCTGTGAGATTCCACTTTGATTGTAAGGCTGCCCTTTGCTTTCCTGATACATTTTTTTCTTATCCGTGCCTGGGACTAACATCTCAAGTGGTGGCACAGGGCTAACTGAGGGCCACTAAATATTGATGATTGTCCTTTTTAAAGGGAGCATCCCAGGACAAAGAGAGAGCTGCCACATATATATTTTATTAAATTGTTATATATATTTGTATTTTTTTTGTTTGTAAGCCGCCTTGAATATTTTAAATAGAAAGGTGGGGTAAAATATTTAAATAAATAAATACATATATAGGTCAAACCACCAAGCCTGAATTCAAGTGAGGAAATATGTAAGCACTGGATCACTAGGTGAGGGGCTCTGGTGACCAGATAAGGCTGAGTGGGGATCAACAGACAAAGAGATAGTCTTGCAGTGAATATTTGAGAGAAGGGATCAGAAAGACTCCATGACGGAAGAGGAAGCAATGTGAAAGAAGAGAAGAAGGACCCAGGATACACCAAAAGACACTCCAAAGGACTCTGAGCTAAAGCACTAAGGAATGCTGGGAAACGTGACTGGTTGTTTTGCCTAGAACAGGGCTACTCAACACATGGCCCACGGGCCACATGCAGCCCACAGCCTGTTTGTTTGTGGCCTGTGGTGCAGTTTGGGTTTACTCGGGGTTCAACATGCAGCCCGCAGGTGGGAGACAAAACAAAAAAGTAGTCAATATAATGCTCTTCTGTTGATATGCATTTTAGTAGTTAAATTCCTGGACTGTCATTGCTCATTAGAAGTGCTGTCATACGAGTGGAAATTGGGTAAATATTACATTTTATTAGTATCTGCAGAATTGACTTAAATGGGGCCTGGGTGCTCTGTAGCCTTGCCGTAATCTTTGTAATCATTCCCGTCAGTGTGAAACAAGCTATTTGCATATATATTTGCATGTATATGCAACCACACCTAAGAGGGGGCCCTCGGCATGTGCTGCGAGTATCATTGTGGCCCCCAGAGCTTCCAAAGTTGAGTAGCCCTGGCCTAGAATGTGCATTTCTCAGGCCATCTACATGAAAAGTATTTGTGTTTGGAAACCCTGACAAAACCGGTTCGTTTGTGCTTTTTCACCATTATGCGTCCCTAAAAGAGGAACGTCAAACCCAGAGTTCCCACAAGATTGAAACTCTGGGAAAATGACTGGCGTATCTTGGGGCTTCGGCACTGGTCTGAGAGGCATGGCACAGCTGAGCTGCAGAGCCCCTTCCACACCACACAGGCCAAGGGGAAATACAAGGCTGCTGCCTGCTGAGTAAAAGGAATGCTTAAGAGCACATAGGTCAAATGCACTGGGAAGCAAACAGAGCAGATTGGTGAGTGCCTAGCCAGGAGAGCAGTTTCAGGGTTGTGTCGGACTGGTGTGAAATCTTGGCCTCATTGCGGGTACTACATGAATGGCAGAACTCCCATTAACTTCCTTGGAACCAAGATTTCACCCAAAATGCCTTTGGCAAAAGAGAACCTCACATCAGCACCCAACACATCATATAGGCAAAGCACAATCACCACAGCTTGCCAAAAAACCACACAAAGGCTATGTCTACACAAGCACGATCTTGCGCCAGAGCTATGCAAATGAAGCTAAGCGTAGAATATCGCCGAGCCTCATTTGCATACATAATGAGCCACCATTTTTGCGGAAGAGGCTCTTGCGCAAGAAGGAGCTGTCTACACTGCCCCTTCTTATGCAAGAAAAACCCTCTTCCGCAATGCCGTTATTCCTGAAAATAATCAGCATAGTGGCATTGCACAAGAGGTTTTTTCTTGTGCAAGAAGGGGCAGTGTAGACAGCTCCTTCTTGTACAAGAGCCTCTTCCACAAAATGGCGGCTCATTATATATGCAAATGAGGCTCGGCAATATTCCATGCTTAGCCTCATTTGCATAGCTCTGGCGCAAGATCGCACCAGTGAAGACATACCCAAAGTGTTCTCCAAGCACCTACAGGCTCATGGCCCCTGCTAGCTGCATCGAGTAGCCTGGTGCTAGGGCAGGCAGGGAGCCTGCCTAGGGTCCCAGCGGGCCGTGGGCCAGATCCAAAGACTTGGTAGGCTGCATTTGGCCTGCCCCTGCAACCCTGCAGTAGGAAAATGTTAGCCCATGCCAGTAGGGTCCACATGGACCCTTAAGTGCATGACTTATTGGTGTGTTCCTGAATTCACACCCTAACTAGTAAACACTAAAATACTGGGGAGACAAGTGATTTGCAACCTGTAGTCCTTGGATCCCTGGGGGTCTTCAGAGGTCTATGTCTAAGAGGTCCGTGAAAGGTCATCATGACCATAGAACTGCGGGTTTCCACCTGTGGTCTGCAAACCACTGGGATCCTCAAACTACGTCTGAGATTTCCTAAGGAGACTATGCCACCATTTGAAATCGTTTCGGGGACTGCAAATGACAAAAGGTTGCACACAGGGGCAGACAAGCCCTTCAATGTTTTTCATTTAAAAAATGCCACCATTCCTGGGACAGAGTTCAAAAAGTTATTACTGCACAGGTTTTGAACACCCATGGGGATAAATCCTGACTTCCACTGAAGTCAATGGGAATTGACCCTGGTTTCCTTTAGAAAGCTAGAGAAGGAGTAAAAGAACATTAAGAGATAAGAACAAGCTCAGCATTTGATTCCTATTTCAAACCTTCAGGGCCTTGATTCCTGTACCTTCAGGTTTTAACTACTAACAAGGAACCAATGTGAAATTTGCTTTGCTTAGAGGGCTTCCCATGGCCTATAGAACCTTTCATCTTTAGAACGGTGATTTATATCACATCCATGCCCAGGATGCAGGCTGGGAGGAGAGAGAGGTGGGTTTCTATATCAGTGTAGCTTTCTTTTTCACTGTCTTCTGCTCTTTCGATAGTCTCATTCGACATTAACAATATCCTTTCCAAACCACGTAATCAGATGTTCTGCTACCAGACTGTCTTCACATAGAAGACTTAACTCAGTCCTCAGAAAAATCATGGAGGGGATCCTCAAGGAATCCATTTTGAAGCACTTGGAAGAGGGGAAAGTGATCAGGAATAGTCAACATGGATTCACAAAGGGCAAGTCATGCCTGACCAATCTGATTAGCATCTATGATGAGGTAACTGGCTCTGTGCATATGGGAAAGTCAGTGGGTGATATATACCCTGACTTTAGCAAAGCTTTTGATATGGTCTCCCACAATATTCTTGCCAGCAAGTTAAGGGAATATGGACTGGATAAATGGACGGTAAGATGGATAGAAAGATGGCTAGACTGTTGGGCCCAATGGGTAGTGATCAATGGCTTGATGTCAGGTTGGCAGTCAGTTTCTAGTGGAGTGCCCCAAGGATCGGTTCTAGGACTGGTTTTGGTCAACATCTTTCTTAATGACCTGGACAAGGGGATGGATTGCACCCTCAGCAAGTTTGCAGATGACACTAAGCTGGGAGAGAGGTAGATACCCTGGAGGGCAGGGATAGGGTCCAGAGTGACCTAGACAGATTAGAGGATTGGGCCAAAAGAAATCTGATGAGATTCAACAAGGACAAGTGCAGAATCCTGCACTTTGGATGGAAGAATCCCAAGCATTGTTACAGGCTGGGGACCAACTGGCTAAGTAGCCGTTCTACAGAAAAGGACCTGGGGATTATAGTGGATGAGAAGCTGGATACGAATCAACAGTGTGCCCTTGTAGCCAAGAAGGCTAATGGCACATTAGGTTGCATTAGGAGGAGCATTGCCAGCAGATCTAGAGAAGTGATTATTCCCTTTATTCGGCATTGGTGAGGCCACATCTGGAGTATTGTGTCCAGTTCTGGCCCCCCCACTAGAGATAGGATGTGAATGCAATGGAGAGAGTCCAGTATAGGGTGACCAAAATGATTAGGGGGCTGGAGAACATGACCTCTGAGGAGAGGCTGAGGGATTTAGATTTGTTTAGTCTGAATAAGAGAAGAGTGAGGGGAAATTTGATAGAAGCCTTCAACATCCTGAAGGGAAGAGATTGATGGAGAAAGGCTGTTAACAGTAGTGACAGATGGCAGAACAAGGAGCAATGATCTCAAGTTACAGTGGGGGAGGTCTAGGTTGGATATTAGGAAAAACTATTTCACTAGGAGGGTGGTGAAGCACCGGAATGGGTTCCCTAGGGAGGTGGTGGAATCTCCATCCCTAGAGGTTGCTAAGTCTCGGCTTGACAAAGCCCTGCCTGGGTTGATTTAGTTGGGATTGGCCCTGCCTTGGGCAGGGAGCTGGACTTGATGACCTCCTGAGGTCTCTTCCAGCTCTATGATTCTAGGAACATAAGAACGGCCATACTGGGTCAGACCAAAGGTCCATCTAGCCCAGTATCCTATCTGCCAACAGTGGCCAATACCAGATACCCCAGAAGGAAGGAACACAATAGGCAATCCACACATGATCCCTCTCCTGATATCCATTTCCAGACAAACAGAGGCTAGGGACACCATTCCTACCCATCCTGGCTAACAGCCACTGATGGACCTAATCTCCATGAATCTATCTAGCTCTTTTTTGAACTCTGTTGAAGTCCTAGCCTTCACCACATATTAGCTCATATACGGTCTGCTGGACTTTGTAGCATCCAAGTTAATTTATATTGGAACAGAAAGTGAGACACGTTGTTCCAATATTTGATGGATGCCCCTGGCAGGAGTTTCCTTGATCAGAAACCAGGATTGACCACATGATGCCTGTCTCCGACAGTTTCAATTTAAACCCAGATATGAATTCCCATGGACACTAAGGCAGGGTTAGGCAATAGGTGGTCCGTGGGCTAGACGTATTCACCAGGGTTATACCCTAGTGGGCCACCAGAAGCTTTATTTACCTGAGTCTTCTGAGTGTCCACAAGTACCGTTGTTCACAGCTTCCATTGGCCACCCTTTGTCATTCCCGGCCAATGGGAACTGTGGGGAGTGGCACTGGCCAGCTCACTGTTTCTCGCAGCTCCCATTAGCTGGGAACATGAGCTGTGGCCAACAGGAGCTGTGAGCAGCCATACCTGCTGACACAAGTAAATAAAGTGTCTGGCAGCCTTGCCGGGGCAAACTCTGGTGAAACACGTCCAACCTGCAGGCCGGTTATTGCCTGCCGCTGAACCAAGGGGATAAGAAGAAGCTGAATACTAGATCCCTGAAGGACCATGACCCATATCTAGTTGTGTTAACATCTTATATTTACTAGTCACCTTTACCTTACTGCTCATGTGAGAAAACAACTTGTACTACCAACAACTCCTGTTGTCTAAGCGCAGTGTCCAAGCTGATCTTAGGAATTCAGTGAAGGAATGCCTTCTCTCTCCCCAGTTACAATGCTACATGGGCTATAATACAAATATATGTTGCACATATAATCCACTTGATTTTCAAACAGATCATTTTGGCTTTAAGTCCAGAGAGCAGCAGTGGGAAAGAGGAAGAGCCCTATCGCAATCCGTGAAGAAGCAAAATAGCAAAGCGACAAGTGAACAGGAGGATCCAGAAAAAAAAGAGCTGATAGATAATCATAGAATCATAGAACAGAACAGGCTCGGATTCTACTGGAAGCCAGCATATAAACCTGCATTAAAGGCAGGCAGCTCTACATATCTCGCACAACATTAACCTCAGAGCTGAGTTAATGAGAGCTCAGAGAGCAGAAAATTAGAGTGAGAAGGGGAAACACTGAGCAGTCCCAGCAAGCTCTGCTGGTAAAGGTCAATTTATCAATATATCACTTTATAAAGTGATAGGGAATAGCCAGCATGGGTTTGTGAAGAACAAGTCATGCCAAACTAATCTGATAGCTTTCTTTGATAGGATAACGAGCCTTGTGGATAAGGGAGAAGCGGTGGATGTCATATACCTAGACTTTAGTAAGGCATTTGATACGGTCTCGCATGATATTCTTATTGATAAACTAAGGCAAATATAACTTAGATAGGGCCACGATAAGGTGGGTGCATAATTGGCTGGATAACCGTAGTCAGAGAGTTGTTGTTAACGGTTCTAAATCCTGCTGGAAAGGGATAACAAGTGGAGTTCCTCAAGGGTCTGTTTTGGGACCCGTAGTGTTCAATATCTTCATCAATGATGTAGATATTGGGATAGAGAGTACGCTTATTAAGTTTGCAGATGATACCAAACTGGGTGGGGTTGCAACTTCTTTGGAGGATAGGGACATAATTCAAAATGACCTTAGCAAGTTAGAGAAATGGTCAGAGGTAAACAGGATGAGGTTTAATAAAGAGAAATGCAAAGTGCTCCACTTAGGAAGGAACAATCAGTTCCATACATACAACATGGGAAGCGACTGTCTAGGAAGGAGCATGGCGGAAAGGGATCTAGGGGTCATAGTGGACCACAAGTTGAATATGAGTCAACAGTGTGATGCTGTTGCAAAAAAAAGCAAATATGATTCTAGGTTGTATCAACAGGTGTGTTGTAAGCAAAACTCGTGAAGTCATTCTGCCCCTCTACTCTGCACTAGTTAGGCCTCAGCTGGAGTACTGTGTCCAGTTCTGGGCGCCACATTTCAAGAAAGATGTGGAGAAATTGGAAAGGGTACAGAGAAGAGCGACAAGAATGATTCAAGGTTTAGAGAACATGACCTATGAAGCCAGGCTTCATGAACTGGGCTTGTTTAGTTTGGAAAAAAGAAGATTAAGGGGGGACATGATAGCGGTTTTCAAATATCTAAAAGGGTGTCACAAGGAGGAAGGCGAAAATTTGTTCCTCTTGGTTTCTGAGGACAGGACAAGGAGTAATGGGCTTAAAGTGCAGCAGGGGAGGTTTAGATTGGACATTAGGAAAAAATTCCTAACTGTCAGGGTGGTCAAATATTGGAATAAATTGCCAAGGGAGGTGGTGGAATCTCCCTCTCTGGAGATATTTAAGAACAGGTTAGATAGACATCTGTCAGGGATGGTGTAGACGGAGCTTGGTCCTGCCTTGAGGGCGGGGGGCTGGACTCGATGACCTCTCGAGGTCCCTTCCAGTCCTATTATTCTATGATTCTATGATTCTATCAACCAAGAGAACATGACGGTTGTCATATCTGGATTTCAAAACTGTAGCATTTGGTCTACAAGGAAGACTTCTTAGCTGACCAGACAAACTAACCAACAGTGAAGAGGTCCAAGGGCTCATAGCTAGAATTCACAGGTTAAACTTTTGTGTTTGCTGACTATGCCAATTTTTGAAGTATGCTACAGTTCTAATTCTGACCTGAAGAATCCAGCTAATAAATGCTACATTTTAGCCAGAGCAGTAAAAACAATCTCTGAAGAAGACTTGAGGAGAAAGAATGTACATCTACATGCGTTTAAATAAAGGAGTATAAATGCTACCCTCAGTGCTTTACCTTGTGACACAGATGTTATAAATCCATCGCATAGCAGCAAAAATCTGTGTAAATGTCCATAGGAAAAGTAGTCAAACACTTGGATCTAATAATAGTTTAATATATTATTTTAAGTATCTTTTTTAAATGCTCAGATTGCCTGGGTACATGAAAATATAAATATCAAAGCAATTGTTGAAATATACTGGGAGCTGCTAATAAGACTGGATTTCAGCATTTAAACACAACGGCTACGTCTACACTGGCATGATTTTCCGGAAATGCTTTTAACGGAAAAGTTTTCCATTAAAAGCATTTTCAGAAAAGCACATCTAGATTGGCAGGATGCTTTTCCACAAAAGAACTTTTTGCGGAAAAGCGTCCGTGGCCAATCTAGACGCGGTTTTCCACAAAAAAGCCCCGATCGCCATTTTCGCGATCGGGGCTTTTTTGTGGAAAACAGTACTACACTGTCTACACTGGCCCTTTTGCGTAAAAGTCTTTCGGAAAAAGACTTGTCCAAACGGGAGCATCATAGTATTTCTGCAAGAACACTGACGATCTTACATGAGATCGTCAGTGTTCTTGCGGAAATTCAAGCGGCCGGTGTAGACAGCTGGCAAGTTTTTCCGCAAAATCAGATGATTTTGCGGAAAAACTTGCCAGTCTAGACACAGCCAATGTGTGTCATAGTGAGTCTACACCGAACCCATAGCCCAAAATAAGCTACATAATTTGAGCTATACAAATTGCGTAGCTTATTTTGAGTGTATTTTGAAATAGCTTATTTAGAAATTTGGTGCTATCTACACAGAGCCAAATTTAGAAATAGAGCGCTATTCCAAAATGTCCTTTCATCTTCATGGAACGAAGTTTAGAGGGACATCAGAATAGCACGCCCATTATTTCGAAAGATATTTCAAAATAACGGGCTTGTTCAAAAGATGTGGAATAGCTATTTTGGGACACCGGAAGTATCTCCAAATAGCACCTCAGTGTAGACATACCTTCAGAGACTCAGTCTATGTTATGTTTTCTAAGAAATACTTAGATGTCCCTACTTTGGCCTGGGCTGCAATAAAGAGCTGAAGTGAAACCCAGGAAGCAGCAGTTAGCAATAGCTGTAAAGTAACTTGCTACCACTACATCCTTACCAAACCCCTGGATCTCGGGATACCTTCAATTCTTGAATTTAGCTCCAGAGTCTCAATAAAGCTACTGGTGCCTTTGAGGGCCACCATGTTGAGATACCCAGCATGACACACCGTGAAGCCTACCAAGCAGGCCCCTTTTTACGTTGGGCACCCCAAAATGCAGCCCCTCCAAAATTACAAGTCCTTCTTGGCAATCTTGGCTGCTGAATGAACCCTGACAGTGCTCCTTTATGATCCTGCCTCCTTCACATTTACAAAAATGGTGGTGAGCATTGTTCTACCCCCTCTGTCCTACGCACTGAAAGTGGTTTACTAGTAGCTAAGCTGGAATCCGAAAAGCCCTCACCCACTGTCTGCAACGGCCCACACCACGCATTTAAAAACCATGCACCCACAGAATGCCACTGTAAAGAGATG
The DNA here is from genome assembly GCF_049634645.1 of Pelodiscus sinensis. Lineage (NCBI taxonomy): Eukaryota > Metazoa > Chordata > Testudines > Trionychidae > Pelodiscus > Pelodiscus sinensis. Next base: position 250,038,220 of record NC_134712.1, on the reverse strand, counting down.
CATGCATTGTCCCTGGGATTCCATACCAGAGGAAGCAGCGTAAGAGTGAAGCAGCAGATCTTCAAGGCGAGGGCCATCTTCTCCCAATGGATATGTAGCCAATCTGTATCAACTTAGAACAGTTGTTGTGGCTCAAACACACAGCTTCTGCTGATCCCTGTGTCACTGTCTTCAAGACTCAGCTCAGGCCTCTGAAACAAAACAATATGAGAATTATAGTAATGGAAATAAGGAAAGTATCAGAGGGATAGCTGTGTTAGTCTGAATCTGGAAAAGCGGTGAGGAGTCCTGTGGCACCTTATAGACTAACTGAAGTGTAGGAGCATAAGCTTTCATGGGCAAAGACCCACTACATGCATCTGACGAAGTGGGTCTTTGCCCACGAAAGTTTATGCTCCTATACTTCTGTTAGTCTATATGGTGCCACAGGACTTCTTGCTGGAAATAAGGAAAGGTGCAGGTAAGATGAAAAGGCCTGGACCAGAGGTCACAATACTGAAATTATGAGCTGTGCAGCCCAAAGGCTTGTTACTTGCGCATATAGCTCCTAGTACAACTGGATCCTTATTCTTGACTGGGGGGCCCACAGACACTGTTGTGCTAACAGTAATTTGGAACAAGGACACTACTCAAACAACATGCATGACAAAAACTAAACCTATCAAAAGAAAAGTAAAGCGACTGAATGTAACAAGATATAGAGGCATGGTATAGTGTTTGGAGAATGTATGTATTGAAGACCATATAATGGTCAACCCTTCCACTAGAGAAAGGAAGACCAATATTGCACATAGATGAATCTTAACTGAATTACTTGTTAAACTAGTTTTCTTCAGTTGTAGGAAGCAATCCAGGATAAGTGAACGTTAAAGAAGATTCAAATGCAATTCACATCAACAGCTAAATCCATTCCGCGTTTGAAGTATCATGGATAGGTTCCTTCCTGCTGTACCTCTACTCTACGCCCATGTACCACTGAGGAACTATGCCCTGAGCTGGAGAATCATTAGGCTTGTCTGATCTTTTTCATTGCTCTTAGAATGAGGTGTTGGGGAAATATGTAACACAGACCCTTTGTTCAAGGAAGAAGAAAGTCATCTCCTAAAGACTTAAGACTTGGCCCTTCATGGAGCAACAAAACAATTCCTCTTTGTGGCTGGGATAAAGAGATCCACCTCCAGAAGTCCCCATATTCAAAATATGTCATCTAGGCTCATCGGGTAAGACGAAGGAATGAAGGGGCATAAGGACAAATGCAAAGTACTCAGGAAGGAACAATTCATTCACACATACAGAATGGGAAGTGACTGTCTAGGAAGGAGTACTGCAGAAAGGGATCTAGGGGTCTAGTGGACCACAAGCTAACTAAGAGTCAACAGTGTGACACTGTTACAAAAAAAAGCAAACATGATTCTGGGATGCTCACAACACTCCTTGTAATGTAAGACATGATAAGTCATTTTTCTGCTCTACTCTGTGCTGATTAGGCCTCAGTTGGAGTATTGTGTCCAATTCTGGGCGCCACATTTCAAGAAAGATGTGGAGAAATTGGAGAAGGTCCAGAGAAGAGCAACAAAAATGATTAAAGGTCTAGAAAATATGAGCTATGAGGGAAGGCTGGGGGAATTGGGCATGTTTAATTTGGAAAGGAGAAGACAGAGAGGACTTGATAGCGTTTTTCAGGTATCTAAAAGGGCACCATGGGGAGGAGAGGGAAAATTGTTCTCCTTGGCCTCTGACGATAGGACAAGAAGCAATGGGCTTAAACTGCAGCAGGGGAGGTTTAGGTTGGATATTAGGAAAAACTTCCTAACTGTCAGGGTTGTTAAACAGTGGAATAAATTGTCTAGGGAAATTGTGGAATCTCCATCACTGGAGATACTAAGAGCAGGTTGGACAAACATCTCTCAGGCATTATCTAGATGGTGCTTTGTCCTGCCATGAGGGCAGCAGGGGACTGGACCTGATGACCTCTCAAAGTCCCTTCTAATTCTAGTATTCTTTGATTCCATAATTCTATGGACACTGAAGTAATCAAGGAGTGAACTGACCACTGGGAATTTTCACTTTGATATCCTGGGCCGAATCAAGAGGCTAAGGCTTCTGGTGGAGACTTCTTTCTTGGAGCTATGTCAATTGAGAGCAGCTGAGAATCTGGCCCTAGTTCTCTAGAGCAGGGGTCTCCAAACTTTTCTGCCCGAGGGCCGCATTAACTATCAAACAGCAGTTCGGGGGCCGACTACACACTTGAGGTCCAAATAAAAAACAATCAAAACATGGATGTTGTTTTTAATTATTTATTTAATATTATTTTATTCAGTTATTATTTAATAACACATTGATACACTACACATGAACACCTGTATTAGTGTGAATGGTGAAATTGTTTCCGGGATGCCAAAATAGCAGACATTTCTGGCTTTAGAAATCACTGTTTGAAATTGGGGGTGGTGCTTGTCCTAGTCCTGCAGGAGGGGCTCCAGAACGGGGAAACTGCTGAGAACTCATTTCCACCTGCGCAATGTGATGAAAATTGTAAGCAACATAATCCTGGCAATATGTTCAGCCTAAGACACTCACACTTGAAGAGATGTGATCGCTCTCCTATCATGCAGGGAATGAGGTGACAATTTGTAACATAGCCCCATGGAACAAGGGGCATGCATTTTAATGGGAAAAGCTGGTTTGAAAGCAGACACGTTATCACTTGGTAAAGGAAGTTGGAAAGCAGTGCCCAACGCTCCCACAGACTGATACCCGGCAGGGCGGTGCTGCTCTGGGCTGTGGATGAGAGAGACCAGACGTGGAAGGGAGAGGGATGTTTCTTCAGGGCGCACTGCAGGGACCAGGGCAGCGCACTAGGCACGGCACAGCGTCACCCAGAGGCTGTGCCACAGCAACCAGACCGCCTCCTGCAATGGGCACCAGCTTCTCAGCCCCGCCCCCGGAGAAGTAGCCCCTCGCTCCTAGGCCCTGAGAAACCACTGTCGGGTTTCCTCCCCTCCATCCAGCCTCCTGCGATCCTCTGCCGCCGGGTCTGATCCGGAGCCCGCCTTCGAGACCCCCCTTTTTCGCCCGCCCGGCCAAGCGGCACGCGGAGCTGTCCCTGACCTGGGCTACCTGCTGTCCCATGCGCGCGCTGGGGCCTCGCGCAGCCGCCTGCGAATCCGTTTCTCCCGCTGACACCAATGCTCGGACTCAAGCTCTCTCCTTCCACCGCCGCAGCCACCTCCGCCTGATTGGCTCCGGTTGGTGCACGCGGAAGAAGGCGGGGCCAGACAAAAAGGTCTCCACGGGCCGGATGAGAGGGCCTCGCGGGCCGCATCCGGCCCGCGGGCCGTAGTTTGGAGACCCCTGCTCTAGAGATATATAGAAGACACAATTTCCCTGGGCCCTCAGTTTGGCATAGTGGTCACCAACATGACAAAAAGAGAGAGAAAAGGGGAAAATATAAGAGAAAGATCAAAGGTATCACAAAAACAATGTATATACAGGGAGGGAAAAAAGTAGAGAACTCAAAAATGAATAAGCGACGAGGAGTCCTGTGGCACCTTATATACTAACTGAAGTGTAGGAGCATAAGCTTTCGTGGGCAAAGACCCACTTCGTCAGATGCAAGTGGGTCTTTGCCCACGAAAGCTTATGCTCCTACACTTCAGTTAGTCTATAAGGTGCCACAGGACTCCTCGTCGCTTTTGCAGATTCAGACTAACACGGCTACCCTCTGATACAAAAATGAATACTAGATTTGTTCATGTTGTGGAACAAACTGTTATTCTTACAAAAGAAAAAAATGCAGAAAAAGTGTGGGCTAAGTCTAGTAAAAGGAGAAATAAAAAGAAGAGGGGGGAAGGAAACAGGTTGCAGGCAACACAATAAATAAATAAATGACAAAGATGAATATGAAATAACTCTCCAATCGAGAGCTGTTCAATATTCCTTACAATGTCAGCCTTGACTGCAGCTTGCTGGCAAGATATCAACATTCAGGAAGCAGAGTGTCTTTCATTTAAAAGAAATAGCCCTTTCCTTCTACATTAGTCATCTGAGACCAGGCCTCAACTAAATGGAGGAGGAAAGTGATTCACAAAAACCTCTCCATACTCACCCTCCTCCTTCTCTTCTCTCCTGCCTTCCCTCACTCTCTGCTCAGGTACTGAATTTAATTACTTCTCCACTGTCTTCCTGATATTTTATCAAATAACGAGAGAGAGAGAGAAGACCTTAGTCGAGGAGGACAGAAAAAGTCCATCCTGACATTTAGCGGTGAGGAGGCGGAACATAAGAGTCACTCCATTCAACGAGCCGGTGTACATGGGAACCAGGCACAGGCAACAGCTCAGATTGGATTTCAAATTGTTAGCTGGTAATTGGCTTTCCTGTGGGCAGCCTTGGCGGAGAAACCCAGAGAGAAGTATGGAGACTGATCTCTACCCTCTCACTGCAAGCATTAGGGATACTGGGAAGAAGGTTGGGGAGAAGACTGAAGAGCTGCTGCTGACTTACTATTCTGCATGGGCATTTAGCGAGCCTGGTAATCCATGTATTATAAGTAGACTAGTTCCGTGATGGATAGATGGACGGATGCTCTGTGTTAAAACAGTGGCCATCAGGGTTCTAGTATTTATTTTAAAGATATGCTGAACCACTGTTAGAGGCTGGAGACCTCTGTGTAGCTCCATGACAGGTTTCTCACAGACACTGGGGCTGTGTCTACACTGGGCCACTTATTCCGGAAAATCAGCCGCTTTTCCGGAATAAGCTGCGAGCTGTCTACACTGGCCCTTGAATTTCTGGAAAAGCAACGACGCTCTACTGTACAAAATCAGCCGCTTTTCCGGAATAAGCTGAGAGCTATCTAAACTGGCCCTTGAATTTCCGGAAAAGCAACGACGCTCTACTGTACAAAATCAGCCGCTATTCCGGAAAAACTATTCTGCTCCCACTCGGGCATAAGTCCTTATTCCGGAACACTGTTCCAGAAAAGGGCCAGCGTAGACAGCCCAGTAGTCTTTTCTGGAAAAAAGCCCCGATCGTGAAAATGGCGATCGGGGCTCTTTTCCAGAAAAGCGCGTCTACATTGGCCGCAGACGCTTTTCCGGAAAAAGGGCTTTTCCGGAAAAGCAGCCTGCCAATGTAGACGCTCCTTTTCCAGAAAAACTGAAAATGGAATAGTATTCCGTTTTAAGCAGTTCCGGAAATTCATGCCAGTGTAGACACAGCCTGGAAGATTTCCCTTCAGCTCTCTTCTAGAGATGAGAGGAGTGTTAGCTCTCTGTCCCCATTCTCCTGTAATCCTTGGCCTCTCCATGGAGAAGGTCACCAAAGTAGCTGGGTCTCCGTGCAATCAAAACAGGGAAACTTGTTCACTGCAAACTGGACTGAGGCTTCCAAATCTTAGCACCCGGGCATTAGAGAAGGACAACGTTTAGTTTCCCATGACCTAGAGGTCCCATTCTTCAATGGAAACCACAGGGGTGGCTACTTGCATATGTTCAATGCAACAAGGCTTTAGGTGATTGCCAGCCTCCACCATGGGATAATGGAAAGCTAAGAACAACCTAGAGTTAAGGGCTGCTTCTTCCCCAGTACAACCCTAGCCATCCATTCACACTGTTCTCCAGTGTTCTGAAGCAATCCACGTTTGTACAGCACTTAAAAAAAACCAGAATGGCCCTTAGTGAACCAAGGACATCCCCGTTACCTTTCCATATCAAGCCTGCTTTAAAAAAAATACGTGATTTGTCAGAATTTCTTCAACCAGATTTTGAAGCTGATCTTCTCTCTCTCTCTCTCTCTCTCTCTCTCTCACTCTCATTAAACTCTTTTTTCCACTGAAAATGCAAATTTGCATTGATTGAAATTCTTTGAAATTTGGTGTAAAATTCATTGCATTCTTTTGATCCAAAGAGCCATTAAAAAATTCCAGAACCGACATGCTTCCTTTTGACTTTTTCAGTATAAAACTTTTCTTTTATTTGAAATGATTTCTCCTCCTCCCCCAAATTTTCTTTGGTTTTATTTATTTATTTGTAAAGCTCTAAAGCTAAATGAAACAATAAATGGAGTGTTTTGGTCAATGACTTGAAAATATGTATTCTGGTTTTTTTTTAATTCAGCCAGTCAGCCAAAACAAAAAACCCTATTATTTGCACATCTCTACACATAACCATCTTTCAGTTTATTTACTCTATTTTTCCTGCTTTTGACTTATTTATTGTTTAACATGTGGCAGGAGTCTACAACAAGACAAGCAGAAAAACTACACAGCAGTCTCTCTATGTACAGGCCTCCTGGGTGCAACCCTGGTTAACAGCTAGTATGGACCTCTGCTAACTTTTTTTTCCCCATAGGGAACCCACAGTAGGAAGAAAAAAACAACAAAGCAGCACAAGCTGAAATTCATCTCAGCTCAAACATTTCCCTAATGTACACTCCATTTATAAGAGAAGCTAGAAGATGCTCTTGGTGTTGCTTGGTTCCTTCAGAGCAGGGGGCTAGAGGTGTGCGGAGTACAGGAGTCAGGGCAGGGGGCTGGAGATGTGGAGGACCCAGAGCAGGAGTCTGGGGAGTCAGTGTTGGGGGGAGGAGAGGCTCAGGGCAGGGAATTGGGGTGCAGGGAGTGGGAAGCAAAGCAATGCAGCCCACCTGCAGCTCCCCCCGGCTGGGGTGCTTGATTCCCCCCTGCGGTCATTCAGGAGTATAAACTATCCCCCAATGCTTGCTGCCCTGCTGGGGTAATTTGGGAGTAGACCTGTTCCTGCTATCGCAACCCTGCCTTTCCAGTTGATGAGAAACAAATCCCATTCCATGCACATCCCACTGTCCTTAGCTTGCTTTAATTCATGATAAGAGGAAGCTGCCTACCAAATGTGGTGGTCGTGTCTCTTACTATTTAGGAGAAGCTCCTGAACAAATGGACCCGACAGACGGACACACACGCAGACAGACAGGTGCACAAACTCTCAACCATCTAGTAGATGGATATTTTCATTCCCTTTCCTTGTAATATTTTCCAAACATCTCTATTTAAAAAACAAGAAACTTATATGATGGAAGGAAGAACATATAAGAACATAAGAACGGCCGTACTGGGTCAGACCAAAGGTCCATCTAGCCCAGTATCCTGTCTACCGACAGTGGCCAGCACCAGGTGCCCCAGAGAGGGTGGACCGAAGAAAATGCTCAAGCGATTTGTCTCCTGCCATCCCTCTCCAGCCTCTGACAAACAGAGGCCAAGGACACCATTTTATCCCCTGGCTAATAGCCTTTTATGGACCTAACCTCCATGAAATTATCTAGCTTCTCTTTAAAACCATTATGCAGAAAAATATAGGAGTGACAACAACACCCTACCAATGGTGACCAGGATCAGCACTTAGACTGGTGCTCAGATATTACACCGATGGGCAACATCATACACATATAGAGATCCATCTGTTTACTTTAGGGTTTACTAATGACACTATTACCATAGCACCGAAGCATGCTTCACGTAAAAACCCTAGAAATAGTGAAGGCCTTGGTAGAGATTATGAACCCCCGGAACTTCTCCCTTTACAGGTCAGAACTCTACGTGGAGTAGGATTTGGGAGGTTGTTTTATTTAAAGGATTTTATGAGAAGTAGAAGGGATATCAGTGTTGGGAATGTCATTTTTTAGGGTGGACAGACTTTTGCATGAATACCAAAGCAATAATTTGCTTTTCTTGGTAGGATTGGGGCAAACAAGATCAGAGAGAGGAGGATGGTCTTGTGGTTAAGACACAAAACAGCATCAGGCCATATGAATTCAATTCTCAGTTTTGCTGCAAATTTCCTGTGTCACTTAAACTCTCTCTGCTTCGGTGCCCCATCTTTCTCCCGCCATTTGTCTTTCTTGCCTGCTCTTGTAAACTCTTCAAGACAGGGAATCTACACTGGCAACTGAATGAGAAAACTTTTGTCTTTCAAAGATGTTTAAAAACCACTCCTCAAAAGACAAAGCTTTTGCCAACAACAAGCAGAACTTAGTCAGCCGGACCACTCTTCTTCAGACAAAGCTAACACTGCTCATTGCAGATGGAAGTTTTTTGTCAGCAGGATAGCCAACACAACGGCAGCTACACTGCATGCCTTTTAGCAACTCGCCTGTAGTGACACAACTGAGTTGCTAGCAGCTACAAAGAGTAGACATAACCTTGCTGTGTTCATGCATGGTACCAGGCACAACTAGTCTCTGACCTCAGTTGGAGGATCTAGTTTCTACTATAACACAAACAGATAAGAACTAAAATAGCAGAGCAGCAAATAGTGTTACATTAGAAATAGGAGACAGAAAGAGAACATTACTTTTCAAGGAAGCTGAGAGGACAGGTGACTATATGAATGTCTAGGCATCTCAGTCTCAGAAAGATATTGATGAAGTAGAAGAAATTCATGAAAGAGCAACAACAAAAGATGATTCAGAGGGTGGCGTGACTAATTATTGAAGAGCTACTAATGAAAGCTTAGTTTGGCCAAATGATGATGAGAGGGGTTCCTATGGGGGAGAGAGTCCACAAGTATGCACTGGGTGTAAAAACTAAGCCCACAGAGAAATTGTTTAGCTAAAAGAATGTGATGAAGATGCTAAAAGAAAAATGAGTTTGCATACGAGGAAAAAAATTCCAAGTGAAGTCTGTTGAGATTAAAACAATTTCCTCCGAGATAACCTGTGAAATGACTACTGCTTAAACCAGTCAAAACTGCACTGGACAAAAACAATAGGGGGGGAAGGATTCAAATATACTTCCTGGAACAAGCCTACTCTGTCACAAGTATGTGTTAATGGGATTTTTTCCCATGTGTGTGTATAGCAGACAAATTCTTATCGAGGACTCATCCAGGTAACAAAAGCAAATGCATTCAACTTCCTGGCTCTCAGTTTATTTACTTTGAAAGTTGCTGAGATGTAAACCCATGGTTCCTAATTATTTAAGTATTTCAGTCTCCTTTGTTATGGCTTGTACTATAAGAGGTAGTCAAGACTGCATGTGTTATAGACTGTGTTTCAATTTCAACACACACATTATCCATATACATGGGAGAGCCAATGGGGTTTAGTAGTTCCTCAGGAAAACACACTGGCTATGTCTACACTGGCATGATTTTCCGAAAATGCTTTTAACAGAAAAGCTTTCTGTTAAAAGCATTTTCGGAAAAATCGCATCTAGATTGGCAGGATGCTTTTCCGCAAAAGCACTTCTTGCAGAAAAGCGTCCGTGGCCAATCTAGACGCGGTTTTCCGCAAAAAAGCCCCGATCGCCATTTTCGCAATTGGGGCTTTTTTGGGGAAAACAGTACTATGCTATCTATACTGGCCTTTTTGCGCAAAAGTCTTTCGGGAAAAGACTTTTGCCCGAACGGGAGCAGCATAGTGTTTCCGGAAAAGCACTGATGATTTTACAGGAGATCATCAGTGCTTTTCCGGAAATTCAAGCGGACAGTGTAGACAGCTGGCAAGTTTTTCCACAAAATCATGATTTTGTGGAAAAACTTGCCAGTCTAGACACAGCCACTGGATATAACCACATCAATTCCATCACAAGCACTAGCAGATGGGGTTCCTAATTCATAGCACAAATTAATGTCACCTGCAGCTTCAGGAATGCCCAGGATGGATGGAGGATCTAAAATTTCACTCAGATTCTCTCTCACACCTTCAGTGCAACACTCAGTGCTTTAGTCAGGTGAGGGCTGCAGGAACTCTTTTGTGGTGAGAAGAAAAAGCATCCAAATATGTACAGCTTGGCTAAGCACCAACTAAAAATATCTATAGAAACCACCTACAAGTCTATGAAAGAAAGACTATTGGTTAGAGTGACTATAATGCAGTACAAGAGTATTTAGGAATATAGAACAGAAAGGGTATGTCTACACTAGGAAATTATTTCTAAATAACTAAAATCAGAATAATAACTCCCAAAATAACAAAATCATGTGTCTCCACTATGGAGAAGCCTTGAAATTAGGCCAAGGCAGGCTCCATTATTGTGAACATGCATAACTTAGTCATTACTGTGAACAAGCAGAATAGCAGCATCGAAATAGCATCACTGGAGCATCCACACTGCTGCTATTTGAAAATAACTATTTCAAAATCTGCGTTATTCCCTGAGAAAGGCAGGAGTACAGATTTTGAAATAACCAGCCTGTTATTTCGAAATAACGGGCTTGGTAATATGGACACCCTACTTATTATTTTGAAATAAGGGGGGTTATTTCAAAATAACTCCCTAGTGTGAAGGGTCCTCCTGTTGCTCTTTCGGGCAACTCTCTCACATAATCCCATTAAACAATGTATTAAGCGCCATTAAAACTGTTTCGGTCGTTTACCTTCATTCCCACCACTAGATGGCTATGCAAGAACCTTATTCCACCAATGGTTGGTGTATGAACATTAAATAAACCTTCCTAACAGCAAGATCAGATGGACTATAAAATGCCCTTCCAGTAGGAAAGTGGTAGATGCCGAATTGCTTAGTAAACTACATGGGACTCTAGAAAATATACATTAAGAAACAATCCTGAAGGGCAGCAGAGGACAACAAAATAGGCTTTTCCATCCCTATCTTCTTTATCATTCATCTGATTCATGGGTTGTGCCCATGAAAGTGCATGATACCATCTACATGTTTTGTTAGTCTTTAAGGTGCTGCAAGACTATTCGTCGTTTAAGTTTTTCTTTATAATTTTTACTTGAGGCTTGAAAGTTCGAGGCCATAGTCTCAGCTGGGATCCATTAAAATCAATAAAACTGATTTACACTAGTGAAGGATTTATACCTGAGCCTTTTTATGAAACAAATATAGTTTGTTTATTCACCTTTGTTTATTCTACACCTCAATGGCAAAGCCCTTGAGTGCAATTTTCTGATTGCGACCTCTGTTTACTACAAAAGCACACGAATGGAAGGGTTCCTGCATGGGAGTTTTAGTCAAACAGGTTCAGGATCAGCAGGTATTTTTTTTCTTGAAGGGGGTTGACATGCTACTAGTGTCAAAGGCCATTTATGACTTTTATGGGAATCTCAGGGACAAAGTCAACTTAAGATATGCAATTAACGTCGTTGAAGTTGCGTAACTAAACTTGAAGTAGCTTAACTTGACTTTTGGTGCTGTCTATACATCAGGAAGTTGAAGGGAGAGTGTTCTTCCCTCAACTTCTGTAACTCTCATTTCATGAGGAGTAAAGGAAGTCTGAGTAAGAAGCCTGTTATTTTGAAATTATTTCAAAATAGCAAGCTTGCTGTGGAGACACACACTCTGTTATTTCAAAATCACGAGTTATTTCAAAATAAGCGTGTAGTGTAGACATAGCCTCAGAAAGGAATAGGATGAATTAGACTGTAACATGGAAACATGGCTACTGAAAAGGCCCAGGCAATATGGCAGCCTGTGGAACTAACTTTTGGGTTTACTTCTAAGATTCTGATTGACATGTTTTGGTGAAATAGTCCAAGCATCCATAATTGATGAATACAGCTATGCCGGAAGGACAGATTACATCTGTTGCTTTTGGAATTTGGGATCCTGGCTACTTTCCATTCCAAGTAGATGCAATTGAGGCCAGAAGTTCATGCAATGTTGAAAGTCATTTGATCTGAGAATAATTGAAACCAGTCTGCACATACAGCCATCTGTTGAGTTTTCTGGCTTAGGCATTTCTATGGTAAAAAGGAAGTGGCAGGAATGTTCTTCAGTGCTCCTAATTTGTATGATTTTAGCACCTCGGTGTTACTGTTAGTTGAACATTTTTGATCCAAGTATATTGCATGTAATAAATATTTATGAATCTTACTAGAAGCCTTGTTTTAAAAAGCCCCACAACCTATTGTGCAGTTGTACATGCAAAAATGCATGCCCAATTGCAAGCCTAATTTGTGCTTGTAATGGCTATGATATGGAAATGCAGATAAAAGGTGAGGTTTTCAACAGCTTCCTAGTGAGTTAGGAGCACAAATGCAATTGACTTTCACTAGGACTTGCACTCCTATAGGTGCTTTAGGATGACCGTTGGGAGGTATTTTGTGCAGACAAATGGAAGGTTCTGTGCTACATCTTTTCATGAGATAGAGTGACAAAAAACTGAATGGTGCATTCAATTTTATACAAGGTCATTATCATGCATTTTTACTCAACTGTTTGCAATTATGCTTATTGTCGATCTTTTTCCTGAGCAGTTACTCTTATTAAGGAACCCATCAAATGCAGAGGTAGTCCAAAGTGTACCTTGAAAATGTGCATTATCTAGCACCTCTGTACAAAGGCACTTGTGCCTCTTAGTCCAAGAAATCCTTTCTAAACATGACTATTCTAAATGCGCCAGATGTTGAAATGATGTTAATCAGCCCAGCACTGCTGACTTCAAGGAAGTTACACAGATTTCCATCAGCTGAAATGGCTCAATTTCTGATCATCCACCCACTCGTTCAAATCTTCAGGATAAACAATAGCAGTCGTAGCTTGGCTTCTTAATTAACCTGCTGTCAGGCTCAGCATTCCCCATTTATTCCTGACACTTTGTTTGAAAAATAACTTCCAACTGATAAAAAAAAAATCTCATCTCATGCCAAAATTCCTTAGAAGACTCAAGAAGCATTTTATCCAAAGCTTTTATGAAATCTGAATCCTAATAGCCCTTTAAGGCCTGCAGAGACCATGATGAGCATTTCCCAATTTTTTAAAAAGTGTATTCCCCTTAAAAAATAGATATAACCAATTCCATCATCCCCACTCATCTCTTGTTAAAAGTCTACCTAAGATGAGTGGAGGCTATAGATCCTTAGAATATACTTCCTCTGCCTTCTTACCTGCTTAGATGAGCAGTAAAATATCTAAATGTTGACTTCCAGAGTATCATCACTGACATCTGAGATAGGACCCATTATATTCAATGGGGCAGTGCACAATTCTCAGAGCCATTGCTTCAGGTACTCTGCAAACTTATAGATGCATTGGTTACACACAAGTCGGGTTTTCATGTGTTTCTTCACCACCAGAATATCTAGCAATTTATGAAAGCTAAGACTCAGGAGAAGAATTAAATCTGTATGCCCTGCCCTCAGGGGATTCACTCTACACCTGGGAAAACAGTAGTCTAATCTGATTTCCTGCATAACATAGGCCAAAGAATATACTCAGTAACTCCTGCCATCCCAGAAATTATTCCAATACATAATCTATCCATTCTCTTTTATGCCTTTATTTTGTCAACTCTCAAAGAACTTCAGTCAGTTGAAATGACACGACTTTCTTAACTAATGCACATGAATAGTCAATTGCAAGGAAATATTTATAAACTGTATTTAAGGCACATTAGTAGGCCAAGTAAAAATAGAATGAGGCTTTTCCTTTTGTTCTCGCAGATGGATTAATTACCCTTTTACAGTCTCTGATGTATGTTGTCGTTTTCTAACTAATATGCCTGATGAGATCACAAAGGTAAGAATACACTCCGTTGCTGTACTGTGGTAGGAGCATGTACAAAAGGAAATTGTAAAGGACTCTTTTCCAACCAGTAGAGTGTGTTCTACAGTTGATACATGCATAGTTGGCGACTGCTATTTGACTGAATTTCTTTTCCTTGTCTGGATTTCTCCTTAGGGCTGCAGTGCGCCTATTTTTTGTATCTATAAGAAGGAGCAAGATTCTAGAAAGCCCATGTTCATGCCCTCAGACAGTAGAAATGCTGGAAAAAGATCAAATTCTTCATAAACATTGTGAAAATTCAAAATGTTGATGAAAAGATATATACGTTTTCCAGCCAGTTATATCCCATACCCAACAAAGCAGAGCCCTCTACAAGACACACAGCCTTCCACAGGTCTAAACCCTACCACATCCTGCTCTCCTCAGCAGCCCATGCAAATAGATGTGTAACCTGAAGATCAACAGAGCAAAGTTATTTCTGACCAGTGCATAAGCTTGCTCCAGAGCGGAGATCCCTTTTGTTTCAAATCTCACACTGACCTATGCTAGGCGTGGGGCAGAGATATATGAATCTACAGGCAATTTTGGTCAGGAGAGCTGACCGGATTGCTAGGCCCCTGGACAATGTATGTGGGGACCCAAGTCTATGCTTCCAGAAGAGGCGGGGCCTCAGGCAGAAGAGGCGGGGCCTCAGGCAGAAGAGGCGGGACCTCAGGCAGCAAGCTTCCACCACCGCCTGGTAGAAACAAATGACCGTGTATTTCGCAGGGCTCCCCCTCTCAATAAAATCAAGGTGAATGAACAAAGGAAGAGAGTTATTTATGGTCTTTGAAGGTGGAAAATCAATCGATACTTGCCTGAAGCAAAAGGGGGAAAGACACGAATTCAATATGAAGGAAAAACAGTGTCATGTAACTCTGGCCCCAGCAGGAGAGGGGGTCAGAACTCCAGCAAAAGTGCAGAGAGATGCAGACTGAATGAGCCAAGTGATTTTGCTAAGCATTTGTTTGGATTGCTTGTTATTTTCCTGTGCAAGCTCCACTGCCTTTTGGAATCTAATTGCCTGTTTTTTCAGGGAATACTGACTCAGCAAGTCTACTGTGATGTCTCCGATGAGGATACGTGAGTCTCTTCAGTAAATCTGTGGCACAAAAAAGAAGCTGGCATGGGTTGAAACTTGCCAGACTTTGGAAAATATTCCCTTTTCTGTTACCTTGCTTGGTAAAAGAAAATCACTATCGTCTGTGAGGCCTGTCTCATCAGGGAGATGCATCTCAGAACGGATCTGGTGCTGCAACTCAGCTGCTTCCATTTTTCTGAGATGTGCTCAGTTCTTTTAAAGAGGGAGAGCATGGGGAGAGGAGGAGACAAGCCACACACCAAAGATGCTTGGAAAACCAGTAAGACTCCAGTCACAAAACACATTGGTGAGAAAAGAGGCTCAGATTGTCAGCTTTGGGGGCAGGGTCACTTTTTTGTTCTTTGTGCAGCACCTTACACAATGGAGCCCCCCATTAGCACTACCACACCAGGATTAATATTACCTCAGTTTTTAACTATCGTTTATAGGTTCAATTCCCAGCTTTGACACTGACTACATGTATGTCCTTGGGTAAGTCACAATATTTTTGCCTCACTTCCCCATCTGGAAAATGGGTATAATAACATTCCCTTCCTCTCATCTGCATCCAGATTACTAGTTCTGTGGGGGAAGGCCCATTGCTTAGGCTATGTAGGGCCTAGAACAACAGCCAGATTTCAATGGGATCCCCACATGTCACTGTTACACAAATGATATAAACAGACAGCCAGTGAAACAAAGAAGAGAGCAAAAAATGGTAAGCAAACTGTTTCCTACAGAATTCCACAAAACCAACTTGCACCTTCCACATCTCTAGTCTTAAATACTAGTTCCCTCATGTCTCACTAGGAAGGAGACGCACGTGGGCCTGGTTCTTCTTTTGCCTGCCCAGGTGTAAATCAGGATTAATTATACAGAATGTGAGAGTTTTAAGACTGGAAGGCACCTCGAGAGGTCATCTAGCCCAGTCCTCTGCATTCAAGGTGGGACAAATTTTTATCTAGGCCATCCCTGACAGGTACTTGTCTAATCTGTTCTTAAAAATCTCTGGTGATGGAGATTCCACAACAATCCTGGGCAATTTATTCCAGTGCTTACTCATTCTGACTGGTAGGAATTTTTTCCTAATGTCCAACCTCAACCTTCCTTGCTGCAATTTAAGCCCATTGCTTCTTGTCCCATCCTCAGAGGTTAACAAGAACAATCTACCTCCCTCTCTTTGCAACAGCCTTTTATATACCTGAACACTGCATTCATGTGTCCCGCCCCTCCCCTCCCCTCCCCTCCCACACACACACACACACACACACACACACACACACACACACACACAACACAGTCTTCTCTTCTTCAGGTGTAACACCATTGACATGTGCAGGGCCAGAGAATCCAGCCCAGAAGTCCATAGATTCATGCAGTTTGTATCACTTTCACTGGGAGAACCCCTGATTACAACCACTTTTCATCAGCAACAGAAATTGCCCACATTTGATGGAGATAAGGGGACATAGCAGCACATGCTCCGTGCAACCTCTACCCCAGTAGAGGATTGCAACTAGTTAGGGAAGCTCAGAAAGGGCACCAGACTGGCCAGAGAAGGGTAGAGAGAGGGGCTATTCAGGAGATATTCAGTCTCATTACTTATCCCTATGATTGGTTCCTAGGAACCCATGGGCAGAACTTAGTGCTGTCTTGGCATGACTTCTAGTGTAGGACAATAGTGGTTTTGCCCCCTTCTCTTCTCTAGGCGTGAAATTCCCCATGGGGTACAAGCTGCACTCTTTGCACCCGTGGGGGTTAATCAAGCCCATAGATACGTAGCAAAGGAAGGGACCCGGGCTTGCTGAAATATTCAAGTCAGCAGGAATGGCTGTGCTACCTGCAGTAGCATGCGGAGTCCCCGGCACTCTTACAGTGTGTCTAAACTACACCCCTCTGTCGGCAGAGGGATGTAAATTAGATGTATCGAAAGTGCAAATGAAGCGGGGATTTAAATATCCCAGGCTTCATTTGCATAATGGCCACCACCGCCTTTTTCGAAACAGGGCTTTTCGAAAAAAACCCAGCAGTTTAGATGGGGCATTTTCGACAAATGCCCCGTTTCAAAAGATCCTGTACTCCTCCTGAGGAGTACAAGAGCCTGAGGAGTACAGGATCTTTCAAAATGGGGCATTTCTGTCGAAAATGCCCTGTCTAAACTGCCAGGTTTTTTTCGAAAAGCCCCGTTTTGGAAAAAAGCAGCAGCAGCCATTATGCAAATAAAGCCCGGGATATTTAAATCCCCGCTTCATTTGCGCTTTCAATACATCTAATTTACATCCCTCTGCCGACAGAGGGGTGTAATTTAGCTTTACCCTAAGAGCTGTTAGCGTTCACTACCACTTGGCCTAGTCCACGGGGCCATCAACCGACAGAGCTGTGATACCTGGAATACAGTTTGGAAGATCAATTCTTGTTCAAACGCAGCCTCCTGCATTCCAGGAGACAAATCCAGCTGCTTCAGATCCAGACGGAAGCAATGTTCCCATTAATCTTTTCCATCCACAGGCAAATGTTTTTTCCTACCCATGTGCGGAATAAAGGTTTCTATGTGCACCAAAGCATGTGTGAATGTGCACCACTAGTAGAAACAAATACCCCTACGAATGGACAGGCTGTTAATCATTTGATTCTCTCGAGTGACTGCACCAGTGCACAGTTTACAGAGAACACTGGATGCTAGGCCTCAGGGAGAGTGGCAACTCAGCCTCCTCCACCTCCCTACAGCTGTGAAAGTGAGGCAGTATGAGAAGACCGCAAAGGAAGTCCCTGGTTTCTGAAAGCCAGGACCGCAAATCTTTGAAGTGCAGATCCCTCTGATCAGGTCTTTGACCTCACTGCGGGTAGGGAAGGCACCATTAACTTGTGGCATCAAGTGCTTGTTGGAACAACAATTCCTTCTCTTCCCTGTTAGGTACCTTCCCCAGAGCCATGCATGACTTCAATGGGAGCCGCAGCTGCCCATCACCTCGATGATGAATGCAATATAATAACTTGGAGGGTTAGACAGAGAGGAGGCATTCAATCTCTCACAGGACTGAACCCCCAGCTTCATGAACTACAGGACGAGCTTCCTTCTGCAGACTGACACAGTGAGAAATGAAACCAAATCTAGAGGAAGCCAGAACAGTGTGTGTGTTTTCACTTCCACGGGCAACAAAGGCCTCCTCACCACCTGTCATCCGACAGAGGAGGGTATGCAGCATCTATGCCAGGTGCAGAGAGATTATTTAGTTTAGTTGGTCAAAAGAGCCCATATAAACCCAAGAGTCGTGGCATGGATCGATCTTGCAGGTTGGCCACAGCAGAAGAATACAAGAACGGTCAGACCAGGATGGATCAATAGGCCATCTAGCCCAGTATCCTGTCTTCAGACAGTGGCTAGAGCCAGAAGGATTGAACAGAACAGGGATATTTTTCATCGTCGATTCCCAGCTTTTGGCCGGGTAGCACTGCTGCGTGCAGATGGATAAATGCTTCTGCATCATGAGTCAACAGTGTGATGCTGTTGCAAAAAAAGCAAATATGATTCTAGGTTGTATCAACAGGTGTGTTGTAAGCAAAACTCGGGAAGTCATTCTGCCGCTCTACTCTGCACTAGTTAGGCCTCAGCTGGAGTACTGTGTCCAGTTCTGGGCGCCACATTTCAAGAAAGATGTGGAGAAATTGGAAAGGGTACAGAGAAGAGCGACAAGAATGATTAAAGGTTTAGAGAACATGACCTATGAAGCCAGGCTTCATGAACTGGGCTTGTTTAGTTTGGAAAAAAGAAGATTAAGGGGGGACATGATAGCGGTTTTCAAATATCTAAAAGGGTGTCACAAGGAGGAAGGAGAAAATTTGTTCCTCTTGGTTTCTGAGGACAGGACAAGGAGTAATGGGCTTAAAGTGCAGCAAGGGAGGTTTAGATTGGACATTAGGAAAAAAATCCTAACTGTCAGGGTGGTCAAATATTGGAATAAATTGCCAAGGGAGGTGGTGGAATCTCCCTCTCTGGAGATATTTAAGAACAGGTTAGATAGACATCTGTCAGGGATGGTGTAGACGGAGCTTGGTCCTGCCTTGAGGGCGGGGGGCTGGACTCGATGACCTCTCGAGGTCCCTTCCAGTCCTATGATTCTATGATCAGCTAGAAATGCCTCTGTGGACCACAGCTGGAGAAGAGCTGGAATAAGGCATTGGGCAGACCTTAAAACAGGGATATAAAACAAAGGTTTAAAGTAATCTCTCATTACTAGGGACATTGGCGGGGGGAGGAAGGGGGCTGGATTATCCCACATCTGCATGCAGCAGAGTTTCTTGCACTTTCCTCTGAAGCATCTGGCACTGGCTACTGTTGGTCCTGGTCTACACTAGGACTTTATTTCAAAATAATCCCCCATTGGTCAAATTTATAAGTAGAGCATCCACAGTGCCACGCCTGTTACTTCAAAATAATGGGATGCTTAATTTGAAATCTGAACTGCTGTTTCTCATCAGCAATAACGCTAATTCTGAAATAGTTATTTTGAAATAGCAGGTAGTGTGGACGCTCAGGTACTGCTATTTGGAAGTAACTACTCCCCAGAGTAATTCGAACTAATTACTCTCCAGTGCTTCTTGGGGCTCTAAGCCAAGGTTGCGTATCCACATTAACAGAGCCTGCCTCGGACTCATTTTGAGGCTTCCCTGTAGTGGAGACACTTTCAAATTTGTTAAATCGGGAGTTAAGTTGAAGTTAGTAATTTCAAAACAGTTTCCTAATGTAGACATGGCTTTGGAGTCAAGATACTGGACCAGACATACACTGCATCTGATCCAGTCTGGCAATTCCTATATATTTTTGTTACTATGCAGAGACCACCTGGTTCTTCCGGGTTTTGAATAGCTGAAGAAAAATTAGCATGAACAGGTGGTGCCTTGCTCTGCATCTGTGAAATACACTTGGGATAAAATCCTGGTGCCATTGAAATCAATGGCAAAACTCCCAGTGACCGTCAGGGGGCCAGGATCTCATCTGGAGGAAGCCTGGTCTACCCTTAGGAATTAGATTGACATTGCTACATCACACAGGGCCGTGAAAAAATTTACACCCTGAGGGCTGCAGGTAGGTCAACATGACCCCCAGCGTAGATGCAGCTAGGCTGACAGAAACGTTCTTCCATCCACCTAGCTACTGTCTCTCAGAGCTGGATTAACCACCTTGAAGGAAAAAGCACTTCCTTCCAACACAGGAAGCGCCTACGCTGTGGCACTACAGTCGCCCAGCTACAGCGTCATAGCTCTGCTAGGGAAACTGTAGCCTAGAGATAGCCTTGTTATTAGTTGTACAGCAACAACTCCTTTCCGCCCCCTTGCTGCCTATCTTCTCCAAAACGAGATTTCTTTCAGTGTCCTCAGAACGCATTTACTAGGGGCAATGTCACCGTGCAGGTTTCCATGGGGCAGTGACTGTTCTCACAGGACAGAGGAACAACCAGCCCTATTCAGTGCACGAAAGGCAGAGGAAAAAAAAACCCTGAATGCAAAGCAAAACATTATCGATCGCAAGCATTAGGCAATCTATTTCAGCCCTCTCCAAAGGATGCAATTTATTAAGATGAGAAATATACAAGTCCCAAAGCCCTCATTTCCACTTTCTCCATTATTAATGGCTCTCATAGCCTGCAGATAGCAAAAAGCTCAGCTAAGAGTCCCCCATCACCCGGGTAACACCAGGGATGGGAATCTGGGACTTCACCCATCTCCAAGGAGGAGGAAATCACTGATTCACTGTGAATACTTAGCTGCCAAAACAGGTTCCAAAGGCGGACCTGTTTATATGTCAGCACCAAAGCACCTTTGAGGCATATCCGATTGCAATTCCAAGAGCCAGCGGCACTTCATGAAACACACTGCTACACAGAAAGCCTGTGACAAGCTCTTTGCCTGCAGTCCCCCGGCTCGGCAGGGGGTCTGATGAGCAGCTAGCACAGAATGCACAGTTGGCGGCGTTCATCGCCTCAAGTTAATCAGCAGCTTTTTGTGGCCAGCCAGCAAACAAAAAACATACTATGAGTCGCGGGTGCATATTTACAGTCTCTTTTACACAGAGTCTAGGGTTCACCTCTGTCCCAAGTGTCTATAGCCAGCTGGAGTAAATGAGGCATGAGACCATCTTGCAATGTTGTCACTCATGGGGGAAAATAAACCCTTTGTTTCAGTAGATGAAAATGAACATCTAGTGGCCCCACGGAGAAATGCCATGCTGCTCTCTGAGGCACATGGAGTAATCGGTGTGGTAAATATTTGATATGATAGTGAACGTACATTGTAGAAGGAACAACAGGATTCTGCCTTGCATATAGGTTGGATGTAATTAGATCTGCCCAAATAATTAAGTTATTGTTATTTTATTGTACTACTCTATTTCTTTTCTGACTGGCTTGCTTCCTTAGAGGAAAATGAGCCAATCACTTCTAACAAATTCCCTGATCGCAGCTGATCAAGGATCCAGAAACAATAATTTTGTGACCCATCACAAAAGATTTATCAGAGATTGCCTGTTCAGGGAACAGCCATGGACCAAAAAGCCAGGCAATTAGAAAAAAAGTTTTCTGAGAACATTTTTCATACTTCCCTCCACCACATACGATATTAATGCAAAGCTAGAATTTTGTGACACATTTTAATTACTTTTCCCCTCTACGGTGGGTTGGTTGTGATTAGTCACAAAATTATTGTTTCTGAATCCCCAACCCACTAATCTGTTATACAACAGCCTATCATCTAACTCAAACCATTCAGCTTTAATCAGCCTTTTATTCAAATGTAGTTGAAATAGCCTTGCATTTCTCCAAAATTGGAAAGCATTTTTGTAACGGTTCTTCAAAACAAGCTGGGCTCGTCTACACTGGCCCCTTTTCCGGAAGGGGCATGTAAATTTCATGAGTCGTCGTAGGGAAATCCGCGGGGGATTTAAATATCCCCCGCGGCATTTAAATAAAAATGTCCGCCGCTTTTTTCCGGCTTTTAAAAAAGCCGGAAAAGAGCGTCTACACTGGCCCCGATCCTCCGGAAAAAGCGCCCTTTTCCGGAGGCTCTTATTCCTACTTCAAAAGCGCTTTTTCCGGAGGATCGGGGCCAGTCTAGACGCTCTTTTCCGGCTTTTTTAAAAGCCGGAAAAAAGCGGCGGACATTTTTATTTAAATGCCGCGGGGGATATTTAAATCCCCCGCGGATTTCCCTACGACGACTCATGAAATTTACATGCCCCTTCCGGAAAAGGGGCCAGTGTAGACGTAGCCGCTAAGTTTACAAGTAAACACACACACCGAATATGTCAGTGAATTTTTTCAAGTGTAAAGCCAGAGCATTCCTTATGTATATGCAGAATTCTAGGCACCTGAAAATTTGGGGCACAACTGGGTCTTAATGTCCACCCACCTATCTCTATCTCTGTTCTTTTGCTCCATTTCTTCTGGAGAGGATCTAGTTAATTTACAAGTGAAAAAGCCGGCCACACCTATTAGCATAACATCAAATCTGGGAAAGTGCTATTCAAGTGGCAATGAAGCTGACAGTTTCTGAATCTAGTGTGTTAGTTGACCAGACCTTAGTTCAAAATTTGATTTAAATGTTTTCATTAGTGTGTTGCTGAAGATTATAAAATCACATCTCTACAAAATCATCATCCCCCTCACCCCGGGTTGCTGTTGGGCATAGCGGCATGAACAGTTTAACAGTACTGGGTGGAGTCCCATAAATCCTAAGGACTGCCTTGTATGAAGACATAAAAATAGTCAACCTATGGAACTCCTTCCCTGACGAGGTTGTGAAGGCTAGGACTAGAACAGGATTTAAAAGAGGGTTTCAAAGAGAACTAGATAAATTCATGGAGGTTAAGTCCATTAATGGCTATTAGCCAGGATGGGTAAGGAATGGTGTCCCCAGCCTGTTTGTCAGAGGGTAGAGATGGATGACAGGAGAAAGAATGCTTTATCATTACCTCTGGGGCACCTGGCATTGGCCACTGTTGGCAGACAGGGTACTGAGATGGATGGACCTTTGGTCTGATCCAGTATGGCCATTCTTATGTTTTTATGTTCATAACACTCATGAGGCCATCCACTTTTTCCCTTGGGATTCTGCTCACTTTTGGCAGGTCAATGTGTAGAGCTTTGAGAGTTGAGAACACTTGGCCTTTCTGATAATTAATCCTGCATGTGATTTACTTTAGTATTACTCAGTCTAATTTAGCACTAACACCTGTGGGTATAACCCTTTTGAAGTCAAAGGAGTTGAACATGTCCAGTGTCAGGAGTTTAATTTGGCCAGATGTCCCCGCTGCCCATTGAATAACATTTGTTCCGTCAAGTTTCCAATGTATGGACGAGAATAAAATTCCTTTAATGTCAGCAACATTTTTGTCACTATTTAAAAAAAACCTACAGGGATATTTTTGTTTGTTTCTCATATAGGGCTAACCAACATTTTGTTTTTGAATTTTGAACAAATCAATGAGATTTTGTTGCATTAAAAAGTAAGTGTTGCATGTCCCCCCCACAACCTGCTCTACAAATTATATGCCCAACATTCCATCGGAACACCAATATTTAAAAAGGGCTCTAGAGGCGATCCTGGCAATTACAGACCGGTAAGTCAAACTTCAGTACCGGGCAAATTAGTCGAAACAATAGTAAAGAATAAAATTGTGAAGCATGTAGAAGAACATAATTTCTTGGACAAAAGTCAACATGGTTTCTGTAAAGGGAAATCCTGTCTTACTAATCTATTAGAGTTCTTTGAAGGGGTTAACAAGCATGCGGATAAGGGGGATCCAGTAGATATAGTATACTTGGATTTTCAGAAAGCCTTTGACAAGGTCCCTCACCAAAGGCTCTTGTGTAAATTACATGGCCATGGGATAAGCGGGAAGGTCCTTTCTTGGATTGAGAACTGGTTAAAAGACAGGAAACAAAGGGTAGGAATAAATGGTAAATTTTCAGATTGGAGAGGGGTAACTAGTGGGGTACCCTAAGGGTCAGTCCTGGGACCAATCCTTTTCAACTTATTCATAAATGATCTGGAGAAAGGGGTAAGCAGTGAGGTAGTAAAGTTTGCGGATGATACCAAACTGTTTAGGATAGTCAAGACAGAAGCAGACTGTGAGGGACTCCAAGAAGATCTCACCAAACTCAGTGATTGGGCAGCAAAATGGCAAATGAAATTTAATGTGGATAAGTGTAAAGTAATGCACACTGGGAAAAATAACCCCAACTATATGTACAGTATGATGGGGGCTAATTTGGCTACGACAATTCAGGAAAGGGATCTTGGAGTTATCGTGGACAGTTCTCTGAAAACTTCCACGCAGTGTGCAGCGGCGGTCAAAAAAGCAAATAGGATGCTAGGAAATATTAGGAAAGGGATAGAAAATAAGACACAGAATATCTTACTGCCCCTGTATAAAACTATGGTACGCCCACATCTTGAATACTGTGTACAGATGTGGTCTCCTCACCTCAAAAAAGATATTTTGGCCTTGAAAAGGGTTCAGAAAAGGGCAACTAAAATTATTAGGGGTTTGGAATGGGTCCCATATGAGGAGAGGTTAAAGCGACTGGGACTTTTCAGTTTAGAAAAGAGGAGACTGAGGGGGTATATGATAGAGGTATATAAAATCATGAGTGGTGTGGAGAGGGCCGATAAAGAAAAGTTATTTATTAGTTCCCTGAATAGAAGAACTAGAGGACACCAAATGAAATTAATGGGTAGCAGGTTTAAAACGAATAAAAGAAAGTTCTTCTTCACACAGCGTGTAGTCAACCTGTGGAACTCCTTGCCAGAGGAGGCTGTGAAGGCTAGGACTATAATAGAGTTTAAAGAGAAGCTAGATAATTTCATGGAGGTTAGGTCCATAAAAGGCTATTAGCCAGGGGATAAAATGGTGTCCTTGGCCTCTGTTTTTCAGAGGCTGGAGAGAGATGGCAAGAGACAAATCGCTTGATCATTGTCTTCGGTCCAGCCTCTTTGGGGCACTGGTGCTGGCCACTGTCGGTAGACAGGATACTGGGCTAGAAGGACCTTTGGTCTGACCCAGTACGGCCGTTCTTATGTTCTAACATTCCAACAATTGCCACCATCATTAATATTCTGTATTAATATAGCTGGCAACTAATGACCTTAAGGAAAAGACTGGCATTGTTTACGTTTACTGTAGCTTTGAGCAGACTTGCAAGAAATCTCAATAGGACATGCTACTTTTTTGTTAAAAATATTCCTTGTTATAGCTGCTTATTGTTCTAGCCATCAACTGCTGGATTATTCTACCATGGATGGCAAGCGCACGATAATTCAGTTGTTAGTGGCTAGAACACACAATATTTATACTGGGAACCCAAATTTTCAGGTAACGGAACATGCAATACATCCTCTTTCTGTTTCAATTATGAGTTCTTCTAGATATTTTATCATGTTTATTGACAGTTCATTCCACTCTAAAATAAAACAGACTTTTCTACTTCTCTTCCATACATAATCAACATATCATTTGACATCCCATGGAGGATTTCTCTTCTATAATCTGGTAAAGCATTTAATTCCTAATCTTATATTCAGCGCTGATACATTCATCCATGATGAATTTGAAAGGCTGAAGCTAAGAAAAAAATATCATTTTCATGTACATTGTGTAATAGTTTAAATGTAAGCTACATGATCTGCATGGTCTGTGACCCTGAGTTTTATCATCCATTGATCTCAGGGTTTAACTGATCTTCTCTGGACCGGCTTTCTGATGTGAGGATAAAGATGATGTGCCAGACTGGGAGCCACTTAATCACTGCTCACATGTATGAGTAACAGGAATAATCCAATTTACAGGAGTAACTGCTCACCAGTGTGACCGAATTCTGGATCTGGTCCTTCTTCTAGTGCCCCTTTGTGCTCGTAGTCGGAGACTTTTGGTAGCAGTGCCCATTGGGGTCACACACGCGTGGTCCCTGCCTTGTGATGTTCCAGACGGTTAACTGACACTGTGCGGCCGATTCCCCACTCCTACCCCCATTCCTTCTCTACTGCAAGGCAACTTCTACACTGGCACCCTTTTCCGAAAATGCTTAAAACGGAACAGTTTTCCGTTATAAGTATTTCCGGAAAAAGCGTGTCTACATTGGCAGGATGCTTTTCCGGAAAAGCAGTTTTCCAGAAAAAGTGTCCGTGCAAATGTAGACGCGCTTTTCCGCAAAAAAGCCCCAATCGTCATTTTCACGATCGGGGCTTTTTGCGGAAAACACTACTGTGCTGTCTACACTGGCCCTTTTCCGGAACAGTTTTCTGGAAAAGGACTTTTGCCCGAACGGGAGCAGCATAGTTTTTCTGGAAAAACACTGACAATTTTACATTAGATCGTCTGTGCTTTTCCAGAAATTCAAGGGGCCAGTGTAGACAGCTGGCAAGTTATTCTGGAAAAGCAGCTGATTTTCCGGAATAAGTGGCCAGTGTAGACACAGCCCAACTGATTAAGAAATTGCAAAATAGACGGGAAGAAGGCGGGTGGTGGAGCATCCAGAGGTACACACATCTTGAAGAACCTCAGTAACTGCCCAAGGTGAATAACCCTCTCTTAAACTGTTGTTCTGACATTTTCAAAGACCAGGAAATTACAGATCAGTCATCTTAACATCTGTAACTGGAAAGATAATGCTACAAATAATTAAGGAATCCATTTGCAAACATCTACAAGATAATGCAACAATAAGTAACAGTCAGCATGGATTTGTCAAGAACAAATCATGTCAAACCAATCTGAGAACTTTCTTTGACAGGGTAACTAGCCTTATGGATAGCAGGGATGTGGTAGAGGAGGTATAATACACCTGACTTCTGCAAATCTTTTACAACTGTTTCAGATTACCTTCTCATAAACGAACTGAAATGCAATCTTGATGGAGCTGCTATAAGGTGGGTGCAGAACTGGTTGGAAAAAGATTCCAGGAAAGTAGTTATAGAAGATTCACAATCATGTTGGAAGAACAGAATGAATGGGGTCACTCAGGAATCAGTTCTGGTTCTGGTTCTGTTCAAAATCTTCATCAATGATTTAGAAAAATGGCATAGAGCCTACATAAAACTGTGATGAGGAGTTCTATGGAACCTTATAGACTAACAGATTTATTGGAGCATAAGCTTTGGTGGGCAAAGACCCACTTCATCAGATGCATGTAGTGGAAATTCCAGAGGCAGGTATCATACATCTGAAGAAATGAGTCTTTGCCCACAAAAGCTTATGCTCCAATAAATTTGTCTATAAGGTGCCACAGGACTCCTCATCGCTTTTGCAGATTCAGATTAACATGGCTACCCCTCTGATACTTGACATATAAAAATGTGTGGATTACAGAGGTTACAAGTGTGTTGGAGGATATGATTAAAATTCAAAATGATCTGAACAAATTGGAGAAATGGTCTGAAGTAAATAGGATGAAATTTACTAAGTTCTCCATTTAGGAAGGAACAGTTGATGGCACACATACAAATGGAAAATGACTGCCTAGGAAGGAGTACTGTGGAAAGGGATCTGAGAGTTATACGTTAATAAGAGTCAAAGAGTAACACTGTTGCAAAAAAAAGTAAGCATTCTGGGAGGTATTAGCAGGTGCATTGTAAGACAGACATGAAAAGTAATTCTTCCATTCTATTCCGCACTGATAGGGTCTGAATAGAAATAAATGTGACCAATTTCTGATGCCACATTTCAGAAAAGATGGACAAACTGTAGAAAGTGCCGAGAGGAGCAACAAAAATAAAGATCTAGAGAGCATGACTTATGTGGGAAGATTGAAAAAAAAAAACCACATATGTTTAGTCTGGAAAAGAGAAGACAGAGGAGACAGGATAACCATTTTCAAGTACCTAAAAGACTGTACCTAAAAGACAAGGAGGCAAGAGAAGAATTATTCTTAGCTAACCTCTGAAGAAAGGACAAGAAGCAATGGGCTTAAATTGCAGCAAGGGAGGTTTAGGTTGGACATTAGGAAAAACTCTGTCAGGGTGGTTAAGCTCTGGAATAAATTGCTTAGGAAGATTGTGGAATTTTCATCATTGGAGATATTTAAGAGCAGGTTAGACAAACACTTGCCAGGAATGGTCTAGATAATATTTAGTCCTGCCTTGAGTGCAGGACTGGACTAGAAGACCCCTTGAGGGCCCTTCCAGTTCTATGATTTATATTTCAACAGAAGCAGTACAATGATATGATTTCAGTTTATAAGATATGAGACCAAATATGGTTGCCTTGTTAGCCAGAGATCAAAGATTCACATAGCAAGCAGGCTGTATTTTGAGGCGTATCCCCGCCCTTTTGAATCAGGTCTGGTGTCTCTCACTCCAACCAAGTCTCAATGACTACAATGAGATAAGTTATACATTTTGAATGGTTTAATCAGCAAACCTTAGGATTTTTCCTCACTTAATTTGTGAAGTAAATAACTTTCCGTATTGGCTTGTCAAATAACATATAATGATTTCAATAGAAACTGAATTAGGACCTGGCCTGCTGGAAAGCTACTCATGATTTTAACTTCTGTACCATAGGGCTGGCAATGTCAGTTCTCAGGATTGAACAGCACAGAGATTAATTTTATCATCATAAGTGCTGTTAATGGCCAATACAGGGATGTGCAGAGCTCACAGGCAACTCCCAGTTTTTATTGGCAGCAAATCTGTAGCAACAGTGCAGTCACAGGGCAGATATTGCAGAGAGAACTGAGAAGTAACCCATTGGCCCATGGAGAGACAGACTGAAACTCATTGTTTTTCATTATAGGAGACAGGCAAGATCTCCTGTGAATCTCATGTTGAGCCTCAATCTCTCTCCATGGTTTCACTTCTTATCCATTCTTCCTTACATGTCTTATATGCCCATTTCATCCTTCCTCATATTCTCAGGACTTCCTAAAATGCATCTTTCAAATGGCCCATTTGCATGCTTGTTTGGGTCACAATCCTATTTTCATTCTAATTAAAGCTACAATGCTCCTTGACTCTAGTGGCAGTATGCTCGGGGCCAACCGTTTATGTAAAGTAGAATCATATGTAGAACTCAATTTTCCTCTCTCTGTAGCCATCTTGAAGCCAACCCAGATAGGAAGTGTCATGTGGGCAGTTAGGTCTAGTGGTCAGAGCAGAAGACAGTGGCCAGGTACCAAAGCCAAGTGCTGAAACCCAAGTTAGGAGCCAGGAGTTGGAGCCCAGAGTTACAACAGAGTCTGAGGTCAGATGCTAGGATCCAGGGTCAGAGGTCAAGGAATCAGAGTCAAGCGTTAGAATGGTGTTACATGCACTGAGGCAAGGCAGGGGCCAAGACAGGACTTACCACAGTCACGGGCAAATACTTTGAGCCACTGCTGAAATGCTGTTGCCACTGGGTTTGGAACCAGCATAATTGTTGTTGTTTTTTTTTTTTTTAATTACAGCATATGCAGTGAGGAACAACAGACAAGCACATTGCATATGTAACCCAGGCCTACTGGTTGTGGTGCTCTGTCCCATGTAGTGGTACTTAGACCACTTACAGAGAGAAAGAGTGAGTTTGCTCTACAGCCTTAACTGTGAGCCAGCTGCATTTTAGCTCGAGCTGTAGAGACTCATGCATTAAACTCCAGGTTTGGTTTTGCCTGTTGGCGTTACACAAACATGAGCAAAGGACAAAGGTTTCCAAGGGTACGTATACACTGCAAAATAATTAGCACTATTCCGAAATAACGTAGGGTGTGCCTAGACTACAGGGCTTTGTCAACAAAAGAGGACTTTTGTCAACAAAACTATACCTGCATCTACACTACTGCCAAGTTCTGTCAACATAACGTCGACAGGACTCGGCAGTTTTGTCGACAGCTATAAACCTCATTCTACGAGGAATAATGCCTTTTGTCGACAGAGTTCTGTCAACAGAAGGCATTATTGCATCTACACTGTCCTTTGCATCTACACTCTCATGTCAATGACGTGGCTTGCTTTGTCGACAGAACTGGATGTAGTCTAGATGCTCTTTGTCAACAGAAGCTTTGTCGACAGTATCTGTCAACAAAGCCCCTGTCAACAAAAGCCTGTAGTCTAGATGTACCCTTAGTCTGCGTCTACACAATGGGAAATTATTTTGAAATAGTGTCAAAATACTGTCCAGCTGGAGGACTTCTTACTCCAACAACTCCTGTAACCCTCATTGTACGAGAAATAAGGGAAGTCGGAGGAAGAGCACTCTATTTCGAAATATAGTAGCCCTGTGTCTGAGAGTCTGTAACGCTGAAATGCTGGCTGTTCCCTTTGGGCAGGGCTGTTGCCTGAAATGCTGACTGTTCCCTCTGGGCGGCCTGTGCTGCACTGGGAGCACAGGGCCCAAATGGCCACTTGCGTCGCTTACTCCCCTGCGGCAGCCCGGCTGAGCAGCGCAGAAGTCAGCCGAGCACCATGGCGGGAGGGGAAAAGTGGTGGAGCGGTGATGTACATCCCCCACCACGGGGGAACAAGCGGCTGTTTGGGCTCCCTTGTGGTGGCCCGGCTGAGTGGCGCAGAAGTCAGCCGAGCACCGCCCCGCCCCTCTTCGCCTCCCGCCGTGGTGCTCGGCTGACTTCTGCGCCGCTCAGCTGGGCCGCCATGTGGGAGCAAGTAGCGCAAATGATGATTTGGGCTCCGCGCTCCCCATGCCGCACAGGGAGTGCGAAGCCCAAACGACCGTTTGGGCTCCGTGGTTCCCTGAGTGAGCGGCAGGAGGGGGAGGAGAAGAGAAAGAGAGAGGCAGGAGGCTTAGGAGAGCTAAAAGAGAGAGAGGGGGAGGCAGTAGGAGGAGAAGAGAGAGAGAGACAGAACGAGAGACCGGAGGCTCAGGGGAGGAGAATGACGTGGAGGAGAGACCTGAAAATCCCGTCTTATGACGGGCTAATTGGCTAGTTTCGAGATAAGTGCTGTGTAGACGCTCCCTATTTTGAAATAAGCTATGCAATTGATGTAGCTCAATTTGTGTAGCTTATTTCGAGTTAAGCCCTGCTGTGTAGATGCACCCCAAGTGAAACCCTGTTCTGCACTGCACCCAAGAGCTCTGAGTGTGAGAGAGGGTTCAGCTGCTAAACTTTATATTCATTTCATCAAGATGGCAATGACAATGCCTCTTGGGATAGGAGAACCTTCAGTATTCGCTAATTGCTTCATAAATTTCAATAAAAAAAAAGTCAAAATATCTGTTTAGTTTTCCTAAGATGTAACACCTACCCGGGAGGTTAAGAATATATTTTTGATAAGGGTCTACATGTGAGGGTGGGCTTTCTGAGAGACTCTGGACTGGACCTGTGCTTAATTCTCAGGTCAGATGAGTATCCTTGGACACGCCTTTTAATCGCTCTGGCTACATCTACACCGCCTCTGTTTTGTGGAAGAGGCAATGCAAATTAAGCTCATTAGCAACTTCTTACGCTTCATTTGCATAATCTCTTTTGATGCTTTTTGCGCAAGAGGTTTTTGTGCAAAAACAAGCCATCTAGACGGGTCCATTTTGCACAAAAAAACCCTTTTGCGCAAGATCCCGTATATCTCCTTTTCTGAGGCGTAAGGATCTTGTGCAAAAGTGGGTTTTTGCGCAAAACAGACCCGTCTACACGACTAGTTTTGGTTCAAAAACCTCTTGCGCAAAAAGCATCGGAAGAGATTATGCAAATGAGCATGAGAAGTTGCTAATGAGTGCTTCATTTGCATTGCCTCTTCTGCAAAAAAGAGGCCGTGTAGATGTAGCCTCAGTGTCTCACTTACCCCTCTGTAAAATGGAGATGCTTATCCTTCATTCCCTGCACCCCTGCCCACACAGACAGTCAGCCTTGTCTGTTTAGACCAGATGTCTCCATACTATGGGGTGCACTCCCTGGGGGAACAGAAAGTATCATTTGGGGAAGTGGGGCTTGGGCCCATGATAGCCCCAATGGAGGCAGAAAGAAAGCACCATCCGCTCTTCTCCTGGTCCCGGCTGCTGGCTGTACATCCAGGACTCCGGCTGCTGGTCTTGGCTCCTGGACAAGACTTCACTCCCAGGTCTGTCCCCAACTCCAGCTGTGGCCCCAGCCTTGTGCCCTCCCCCCTGTCCATGTTTCCCCTCCCCGAGCCACATCCCTGCTCCCAGCCCTGGTGCCGGAAATGTAGGGAGCAGACAAGAGTAAGGGAGGGTGCAATGTAAAAAGTGTGTGTGGGCAGTGGGGGAACCATTGAGTTAGCCTGTAAGCTTTCTACCTGCCTAACCACGTGTGGACGGTACCCACCACATGTCAACTGGAGCCTCTAAGTGCTACTGTGAATAAAAATCATGAGTTATATGGACAGGTCTATCAAAAATATTGCATAAAAAAATCTAAGGCCTTGGATAGAACGCAAGAACAAAAGCCCAGCTCGAATTGAAGCAATAGTATTTAGCAAGCATGAGCTACACTAATTAGTGGAGCTCATCGACGATCATTTCACCCTCACCCACATTAAATGGCTTAAAAGATGAAGAAATGGTTGTGGAACCTTAATGAGCCTTTTGTAAACCGAGGGATGAACACAGATACCAGTCAACCATGCAGCTGTTCATCTCAAGGTTGGCCAACACCACGCTGCTGGAAAAAATAAATGTGCTGAATTTCACTGAGCGAAGAGAATACAAATTAAAAAAGCTACAGAAAAATGCATGCGAACAAGAAATGCTGGAAGGTTATTTGGGGACAGTGCCGAATCAAGTGCAGCAAGCTTGGTTCCTGAAATGAAAATAGGACAGAAACATACTTTGCTGAGTAGTGGTAGGGTGGCTCTGGTAGGGAGTTTTCAGAAGCAAAGCTGAAAACGATTTGCAATGCTCACTGATCGCTGGCAAATCTGAAAATTGCACAAAAGCAGGTGACATTTCAGAAAGGAAACATTTTTATGATCCTAGTTTCTCATTCCCGCTGTGAAGAGAGAAAGCCAGGCTCCTCTTCCTCCCCTCCCCTTCACATCCAACAATGAATACTGATAGGTGAAAAGAATGAAAGAGTAACCGAGAACCAGCAGAGGAAGTTACTATGTCTGAGGGGGGAACTGCTGTATACGTTAACACACAAGTCAGGGGGCAGAACCATACAGCTTCAGAGGACGTTGCTAATACTAATCGGATTTTGATCAGTTCAGACAATTTCATGTTTTGGCCTCTGTTAATTCATTTGCCTCCAACTTCTTGATCTCAGAGAGGGAGAGTCTGAGGTCAGAACAAGATCATGGTTACAAATGGGGAAGGTCAAATGAAGATATAAAGGGGGTGACGGTCATTCTTCCTGCTCAGCAGCATCACTTCCATTTTATAGCCACAAATCACAGTGGAGACAAAGCCTCAAAGGCATCTACTGAGAGGAGAGAGGCATACCAAGTCAGATAAGAACTACACTGTCACAGCGACAAGGAGTCCTGTAGCACCTTAGGCTGTGTCTAGACTACATGGCTCCATCAATGGGGTGCTGCCAGGCGGCGGCTTTGCTCAGGTGTCCCTGGTCTGCTGGGGGGGTCCAGAGTTATTATGGAAACCAACAGAACACCACTGGCCATCACCTACAGTCCTCAGCTAAAACCTCTCCAACGTATCATCAGTGATCTACAACCTATCCTGGACAATGATCCCTCACTTTCACGGGTCTTGGGAGGCAGGCCAATCCTCGCCTACAGACAACCCGCCAACCTGAAGCATATTCTCACCAGCAACTACACACCGCACCATAATAACTCTAACTCAGGAACCAATCCATGCAACAGACCTCAGTAACAACTCTGCCCACATATCTACACCAGCAACACCATCACAGGACCTAACCAGATCAGCCACACCGTCACTAGTTCATTCACCTGCACATCTACCAATGTAATATACGCCATCATGGGCCAACAATGCCCCTCTGCTATATACATCGGCCAAACTGGACAGTCCCTACATAAAAGAATAAAGGAACACAAATCAGATATTAGGAATGGCAACATACAAAAACATGTAGGCGAACACTTCAGTCTCCCTGGACACACAATAGCAGATCTAAAGGTAGCCATTCTGCAGCAAAAAAATTTCAAGACCAGACTTCAAAGAGAAACTGCTGAGCTACAGTTCATCTGCAAGTTTGACACCATCAGCTCAGGATTAAACAAAGACTGTGAATGACTAGCTAACTACAAAAGCAGCTTCTCCTCTCTTGGTATTCACACCTCCAGATCAGCTGCTAGAAGTAGGCCTCATCCTCCCTGATTGAATTAACCTAGTTATCTCTAGCCTGATTCTGGCCTGCATATTTATACCTGCCTCTGGATATTTCCACTACATGTATCGGATGAAGTGGGTCTTTGCCCACGAAAGCTTATGCTCCAACACTTCAGTTAGTCTATAAGGTGCCACAGGACTCCTTGTCGCTTTTGCAGGTCCAGACTAACACGGCTACCCCTCTGATACTTTATACTGTCACAGAGAACATTCATACCAACACTAGTGTGGCCCTGTATGAACCTTGTTGCTTCATCCTTGTCCATTCCAATGCAAGTGGCATTCTGCTCATCCATTACAAATCTGTGGGATAGGCTCTCATCTAAGTCTCCTGAATGGTTTAGTGATAGAGATGTAGCCGTGTTAGTCTGGTGTAGCTGAAACAAAATACAGGACTATGTAGCACT
The DNA here is from genome assembly GCF_049634645.1 of Pelodiscus sinensis. NCBI lineage: Eukaryota > Metazoa > Chordata > Testudines > Trionychidae > Pelodiscus > Pelodiscus sinensis. The sequence goes on along the minus strand of NC_134712.1, from coordinate 250,003,991 downwards.
TTAAAGACTAACAAGATGGTTTATTAGATGATGAGCTTTCGTGGGACAGACCCACTTCCTCAGATCAAATAATGGAAGAAAATAGTCACAACCATATATACCAAAGGATATCCTTTGGTATATATGGTTGTGACTATTTTCTTCCATTATTTGATCTGAGGAAGTGGGTCTGTCCCACGAAAGCTCATCATCTAATAAACCATCTTGTTAGTCTTTAAAGTGCTACATAGTCCTGAATGGTTTAGTGATTTATGATACTCAACGTATAGCAGGATAACAGGGCTTGGTCTTTTGGAGTGGTTCTGGGGTGCTTTCAAAAAACGAAACCATTTTACAAAGTGTTGCATTCCCAAATGATGTCACTAGACAGGTATAGGTTTTTTTTTTTTAAATGTAAGCTTTATACATTCTTCATATGAAAAATAATTACTCCCTCCCCCTTCCCAGCCACTGATGAAGGTGCTAGCTTGTGACTCCAAAGATATACTTTAAGCCCCTGTTCTGCCCCAGATAGACTGGGATAAGTCACTGTATCTGTGTGCCAATTCCCTACAGGTAAGATGAGAATAATCACCATGGGGTGCTGAGAGAACAAACACATTAAAGCTTGTAAGGTGCTCGGACACTATGATAACGAGGGCAGCATAGGCACTGAAAACAGACACCCGTCTTGGTATTCTGTGGATGTATTCAGTCTAGAAAAGAGAACCCAAACATAGGATCAGTTATATTGCAAAGCAAAATTATTGGACAAAAAGGTGCAGAGGTATATAAACATTCATATGCAGTATTAGAATCACCTGAAAAATCTGGAATTAGACTCTTCTGTTACAAAAACGGTGCCCTTGTTTTCCTTGTTGTGTATGGACTATGGACAAGATTTAGCTGAGCACATCAGTGGATCAAATGGATGGTATCTGAAAGCCTTCCTGCTTAGACAGCAAAACAATAGATGCCTTAGAAATTGTCAAGATAGCTCACAAGAGCTCCCTTTTTGCCTCTAAATGGAATATCCATGTATTATCAAATGGACAGACTTGAAATTTTATGGCTGCCTATATTCTCATACTATTTATCTCTATGTGGGTAAGTAATAGATATTGATCAGAAGGAAATTTCCAGTGGATCGTGTGCTTGGGCTGGGTCCATGCACGGTCAGATAAACCATTACGTTACAGAATAAAACGGTCCGAAGAGAAGAGGCATGGATGATTTCTGAGCTCATGCCTCAAACGCAGAGCAATCCTCACTTAAAAGATAGCTGGAGGATAATGGCAGATCAGTTTGCTATTAGTTGAACATCGACTCTATGTCCTAGAAAGCTGAGGCCCACAAATGAGGCCTGCAAAAGTTAGCGGCCACTTATGTGCCAGAAGTCAGGCCCAAATCCATTCAAAAACACAGATAGCACACAACAAACACGGGGGAAGAAATAAGAGTAAGCGGAAGGACAGTCTTGTGAGCAATGCATGGAACTGGGCCTGAAGAGAGCCTTGCACACCCACAGACTCCCTATACAACCTGGGACGAGCTGAGTACATTCTCTCAGCATCAGTTCCTCATACGTAAAATGGACATAGTGCTCATTCTGTCCCAGAGACGACTTCACGCCACGGTGCCCCCTGACAGTAGCACTGGGAATTAGCTTGTCTGCTCGCTGGATGCCTCCCTCTGGCTGGTGTCTCCACAGGTCCTCACTTCCCTTCAGTCCGGACCCGCGTTACGCTTGGACCATAGTGTTCTCTTCAGGACACTGCCCTGCGGCAGTGCCCACGTCAGTGTCTCTCTTCCGCGGTGGGGTGTTTATCGGTCTCTACATCCAGTTCCCTTGAAGCCTCCTTGCCTCAGTGACCCACTGCCAGTCTTCATCTAGCCCCTGCCTCAGGGGCAAACTGCAGTCTGGAATGGCCACTCAGCATTGGCGAGGGGGTGTGGACCTGCTGCCTTTTCCTATCCCAGCTGCCCCCCTGCAGCCCTAGTGCTCTCAGGCCTTGCCTTAGGCCCTGTATCCTCGGGGTGAGGCCAGAGCTCCCCAGAAATGCTCTACCTCCAGGAAGCCTCCTGCCCCCCAGGCAGCCAGGTCCCCCCCTGCTCTCCAGCCAGAGCAAGAGTAAGTCCTCTTCTCTCCCTCCCCAAGCTCATCTTTATATAGCCCCCAGCTGGGACCTAATTAGCAATAATTGCCTCAGCTGGGTTTTTGCCCTTAAAGGGCCAGTGCAGGGCAGATGCCCTGTCTCACATTCCTTTTTTTTTTTTCCTGCCCATTCGTTTGCTTTGTCCATTTAGAACATCAAGACTTTGGAGCAGAAGCTGTTTCTTCACATGTGTGTATGTACACTGCTTAGCACAAGATCTCACTGGGGGCTGGCTAGGTACTACCACAATAAAAATGATGATCATACTTTTGTTTTGCTAAAGCCACCCCCTTTTGAAACTGCCATTTTTCACAGTGATGGTATTGATAGAAGGAAAATAGTTCATGGCACAGGCACTGACTTTTGTTTTTTTCTCCTCTCTGCCTCCTCCCTCCTCTGTATGAGCAGCAGGTGGGGGTCTAGGAGACTGGGGTGAGGGGGAGGGAGGAAAAGTCCAAGCAGGGGTCAGAGCATCAGGGAAGAGTGTAGGCGGGACCTGGTGGGAACAGGCTGAGGGAGGGAGGAGCTGTGGTGGGGAAAGGCCGAGAGAGCCTCAGACTGGAGGTGTTGGTGGAGAGGTGGGCAGGACCACAGGCCAGTCGCTGGGGCCCACAAAAAGATGAATCCAGCCCTACATGTGCTGAGCACCCCCTACTTTTTTGGTGAGCCCTAGAACACCCTTGGAATCGGCACCTGTGATATACAGCCTTCTGTGCAACTGGGTAGAAGAGTACAAAGTGAGTGGACAGGGATAAGCTAAGGAAAAGTGTGGAGCAAAACTAGAAATAAGAGGGGGAAGGCAGCTATAGGTGGGCCAGAGCTATACAGGGCCAATGGCGTACAGCAGCATCTTCCGCACAGTTAATGATGACCTTCCATCCTGCTCTCACCTCTGCAGTTAATCCGTGTGGTTCCCTCCAATGAGTTTTCCTCCAGCTGCTCACCCTTGGTATAAAAGCATCTCCACTAGAATAAAGTACTCCCCGCATGCCAAACTTAATGCACCTAAGTAAATGAATCCAAACAGTGGACGTTCAGGCTCCCGTGAATCTTTGGCATATTCATTAGTCATTAGGCTCTTAAGTCTCTGAGATATTTCTGATACTCTCTCATCTCCTCTTGTCTCCATCTTTAGCTAACCACAAAACTCCTGGTAAGATTCCAATGGTCCAATTCTCCCCACACAGGAAATGAGTAATTTCCACTTACTTTAACCCAGGCCTTTACATAATGTTCTAGTTTTAGATTCATTATAAACGTCTTCTCTAGGCCAAAGTAGAGAGAGGTCAGTTTTCTGGTGTGCAAGAGAAAAAACACAGCAACTACTATAGCTAGATCTTCATCTGGTTCATTTCGCAGAAGCTGTAAACACTTAACACAATACATTCTGTAAGTATTCTCTTAGTTTTGGTTTAGTAAAGGACAATAAAAAATAAGATATGCATTTAACTACAAACTTGAATGCCTCATTTTATGTGTTCCTAAATTTGAAACTTTGTCTAAAAATAAAAAAGTCAAACAATTAAGGTTGCTGAGTGACAACAGTTGTTATTTATCACATTTGCAAAACACAAATGTTTAAAGAAAGCAAGCTAACTGTTAAAGACATTGCAAGTCTGACACTGCCCAAGTAAAAACAAACATCCATCATTCTGATCTAGTATAAAGAAATGCATTTTCCCATCACAACACAATAACTTCAAGTCTTACATATAAATTGTCGAGGAGGCTTTATGTATTTTTATTATTTTGATTTTGGGAAATATTTTTTCAAGGGATAATGTGTTAAATTGGAAATATTATTAGTTAAATCTATCCACTGACAACAACATTGTATTTGCATAGTACTCTAGATGCTGAATGCATTTTATAAGAATGTGTACAACTATTGATTTAACCTCAGGATATTAATCGTATAGGCACGGGTTTGCACTAGAAGCTGTCCAAGGTGTATATACTGAAAAATATGACAACGAATAACGACAAAATATGACAATTGTGTGTTCTGGTTGAATTTTGAAATTACCAAATCCAACCCATAAAAAACCCTATTTGTCAGTAGATAAGATATTTACATTGTCGTCACCTCCCAACCTTATATTTTACTACATGAAGATTTTTTGGTTTTGGAATTTCCCAGGTTTTGTTAATTTTTCTTCCCTTTTATGTAGGAAAAGTGCTAAAATCTTAAATAAATGCTGTTAAGTCTCCAATTATTTATAAAAAGCTAATAATGGCTCCTGTGGAGCTCTCTCTCATTCAATGCATACCTAACACAACCTGCATGTTCCCTACGCCATCATGATACCCATGCCTGCATAACACAGCCTACCTCCAGTCCAAACACTGACAGAAACATGGCAAGAAGTCATATTAATGTGCAAATTAAAAATCAGGCTCAAGACTAGAATTTCAGTCATATGGTTCTGTAACCTTTGTCTAGAACAGTAGGAAAAACTTACCTGCCAACCAAATCACTGAACATCACTGTGCCTGAGGTACCACACCAGAAATAAAAATGTTTGGCTAGCAATCATGCTTTATACTCACACTGTGCCACCTTCAGGTTACAAAAATTGGCAATTGGATTCAAAGCTGTTTGGGGTAGAGGCTGTCTTTTTGTTCTGTGTTTGTACAGCACTTAGCCTGTGACTAAGGTTCCTGGGTACTACAGCAATATAAGTAATAATCATTTTGCATTTGGGTTAGGAGCAGATAGGCCAACCAATTTTTATGACCGTTGCTATGAATTGATAAATACTTGTCCAATATTTAACAAGCTCTGAAACTAAACCTGAAGCATTTGCTTACAAAATGAATGCCAGAAAAGATAAAACACAAGGAATACTACAGAAGCAATGTCATAGTTACCACCAGCTAGGGATAGGAAAGAATTTTAGATTTCTAACAGAGTGGACAACAACCTGGCAAGGGAAGAGGATGGACCAACTACACCAGATTCAGGGGCTGTGGCCACTCCAGTGTGTCAGTCCTAAAAGAGGACACAAATGTGCTCCCATGCTAAAAATAGTAACACATGCTCATCCAGTCGCAGAATACACACAAATTCCAGCTAGCAAATCTATCATTCTGGCTAGACACGTTTCTGGACCGGAAGTGGACACCTGATCAGAAAGGCCTTGAGGCTCCATGAATGCTATTGACCAAAGTCCAGCACCATCAATGCCAAAATCCCAACTCTTATAAACCAATGCAAGCAACAATTAAAAATACTTAAGTTTAACAGAAAGGACACTAGACCTTCTGCAAAAAATGGGGATTTATTCTGCTTCTGATTGGATAGTCTAAGGTGAAGTATGGGGAGGGGCAGAGATCTCCCTCAACCACTGCAGTGGCTAAACTCAACTCAGCTGGGCTAAGGATGGCTTGTGATGTGCAAATTGCTACCCCCACTCTGGGGCAAAAGGAAAGCAATGGAAGAACTGCATACCAAAGGGGTGTCTCCAAGGCACAATACCTCCGCTGTGACTTGTGCTGAAATCAAGACCCCACTGAAGTCAATGTAGCCAAGATTTCACCTCTGGACTGGGTCAACATAAGCACCTCCTCTTGCTCATGGCTGTGATTAACATAACATAGCTCCGAATGGCTGAATGGGACCCTATTCCAGCAGTCTTACTCAGACTGAGCGATAGCTTCTTCCATGAGAATTCCTATTGATATCATCAATGCAGCTTGCAGAGTTTGATGCTTCTGCGAAGGAGAATGGGTGGCAGAAGAGGGCCTTGTATCAGAGGACTGGAAAATAAAAATCCATTAGGTATTTTATTTTTCAGTCACTGGACAGTATGTATATAACTCAGGAGGACTTTCCCCACTATCCATCAGTCCCATTCAACATTCACTAGGGCCTATAAATAACAAACACTCAGCAAGTTATAATGATCAGTGAATTTCTAGTGACTGAGCACCTTTCATCCAAAAATCTCAAAATGGTACCAAAACCCTACTGTGATTGTCATTTTATAACAATAAGAGCACGGGACTGGGGCTCAGGAGACCTCTGTTTTAGTCCCAGCTCTGTCACTGACCAACTGTGTAACCTTGGGTAAGTCACTTCACCTCGTTTGGCCTCAGTTTCCCCATTTGTAACACATGGATAATATTATTGACCTCTTTTGCTAAGTCCTTACAGATCTAATGATCAAAAGCCCCATAGAAGAGCCTGATATTGTCAACAAAAACAGACAGCGTCTCACAAGTAACATCATGCACAGGAAAACTTTTAAACCTTAACATTTCCAAAGTGATTAATTTATATACGTATCAAAAATAATTAAGCAATGTTATGCATTAATCCCATTTCATGTCATTTCTGCTGTGTAGAAAAAAAATTAAGAGTTACACAAACAATCTAAGATATGTTAGGATTTTTTTAAAGCAAACATAAAATCACCCATTTCAAATAGATGTTTTTTATACTTTGTAAAGTGACTGTTTTTTTTCAAATGCTCCCTCAAGTAATATCACGTACAACATTTTAAAAAATGTATTGTAAAGTAATATCACGACTGACTAGTTTCAACTGAGTTTCACTATGTGCCCTAAAAAGAATAATAATAATGGAAAAATTGGCACACACTTACCATTTGCACCATGGTGCAAATGGTATCACTGAAATTAGGTGGCAAGATGGTTGTCACATTGATTTACAAAGCAATGATATGACTTCTGAGTGAAGAAACTAAGATGCTAAAGGCAAAATAGCTCACCCTGATAAGGCAACTGTATTAGAATAACTCAGATGGATGGTACTATTATCTCGGCAAAACACTGGAAGAGAGCGATTAGCTCCATCCCTGTATCACTGCATGATTGTTTCTTATGTTATATTCTCCAGCACATTATCCATTCTAGTTTTGACTGTCTTGAACAAAAGACTTCCAACACCCTCCTTTGGGAGATGCAATCCAACCCCTGATTGTGAAATATACATTGGAATTATGAAAAACATATGGTACTGATTCAGATCACTTCTCTCTAAAAGTAGCCCTAGCCATGTACATGTTTAGAGTATTGCAGCACATGAATAAGGGCTTGTAACTAATAACTTTAGAAGTGTTTCTTGAGGGTTTAAATTGTGTCATTATGTAAATATTCCAGCAAGGACAGCTGGAACAGCTCTTAAAGCGAGACAGCATAATTTATTAGAGCTAATCAGATAATGACCAAACAAAACACAATCAGGAAAATAAAGAAGGAAGAAAATCTGCCAAAAATGTATGAATGTCTCACCCCCCTCAGTTTTCCAATCAGTTCTAATAACTGGCATCCAAACAGACACACACCTCTGCAGCCAGCCATGGCAGATGAGTGAATTCCCATGTCTAGTATGCAGTGCGTACGGCTACCAAACACACTCAGGTTCAAAGAATTCGTTTGAAGTGCTGCATGCTAATCTAAGAGGGACTTGGAAAGCTTTCTCTGAGGATGCGTTGCTTCGTTAAATATCAGGAATAAAGGTCAGGTGGAATTAAGCAACTCAGAGTCATAAACTTACTTAGTGGTGTGGTGACTGTTCTTGCCTGTATGAAAGGCTTCTGGAGCAATTATTATAGTGGGGGGTGTTGGCGTTGGAAACCATATATGTGATTTATTATTATAATTTCAAGTCACAGCACCCCCAACATCCCTAGTGCCAGCACGAATGCCTGGATGATGACTTTAAAAGTAGGGTAAGGACGAGGAGAAACAGACCGACATTGGAATGATGTCATTGACTTCAATGGTGTTGCCCCAGATCTATCCTAGAGTAAAGGTCACTCCACTCCTAGTGAGACCTCAATGGGCATTGGATCAGGCCCTAACTGAGAGGAGAATCAAACCCTTCATGCCTAAAATGGTAGCACAGGATGTTCAGATGTAAACATCATAAGGGACATAGGCAGGACAAACAAGAGGGCATAAACCACTAAGAGAATACTCCTTGCGGACTTCAAGGTCAGGCTAATATGCTAACAGAAATGACTGATCACATATGAACTCCAAGGACCAAAGCTTCACTTGGATTTCTACCAGCTGACATCCATGGAGCTACACTGATTTACACCGCCTGAGGATCTAGCCCTCTGGATGCATTTTGGCTACAATCAGTAGTAAGCGTAAGATCTGACCTATTCCTCTAAACCTTAGATTGGGGAAGAATTACAATGTACTTCCTACTTTGGATTCATTTTGACTTTTCTCTGTTCCTTAACTTGAAGAACCAGGTTTTATTAAAAGATAATGTTGGCGTTAAGATTTACCTTGTGCTAAGTGCCCAGAGGGAATTAAAAAACAACAATCCTCTCTATTCAGATGAGGCGGTATCAGGTCCCCCGCTGGAACAAATGGGTCAAAGGCAGAGTCACACAACCCTCCCTCCACCCCCGCCCCCCAAAATAAAAAGAAAAAGAAAAGAAAAACTGTCCTCAGAATGCTGGCTGATGAGCTGGGACTAGAAAAGCCTGAATAGGTTGAAAGTGGCGAGTGGAGTATTCCGCAACCTAAGAGATCTTGCCCTTTGGAATGTTCCCCTCATTTTTCAAGTAATTTTTCCCAATGTAAATACCCTCCTCCCTTGTGGTCACATCCTAAACAATTCCTCTCCTGCCTTGCTGTTTACACCTTGCAGCTTTCTGCAGAATAGAGTACTTCTACAGAGCTGTGAGAGACTGGGAATTGATGTGCACTAAATGCATGGGGGGGCGAGGAGGTGCAGTCTAGGTGTTGTGTTGCCACCAATTAAGGATGGACTATCAGAGCCTGATTAGCCATTGTGTACTCCATTATTCACAGTGCAGCCCTCTTCAAAAAGAAATCAGTTGAACCAGCAGGCTTTCCTTCTGCTTAGCCAAGAGAGAACTGACCAGTGATCTAACCATGCCTTCAGTTCAAGCGGCCATCCTGCCACTTGCTGCACACACATAAAGCACGCACATTTTCACATTAATAAAACAAAAAGCAACTCAGGCCACGTCCTCACAAATGATTGCCAGTGCAAACAGATCAATTCTATTTAAGCTTCAGTTTCAATACAACAAGTGCAGCCGTCAGCCAAAGATAAAACACAGAACCGTAGCTAAGATACAGACAGAATAACTTCAATCCCTGTCTTGCCATTGTTCCCCCAATTCAAGAAGGATGCTGATCAATTAGATAGGGTTCAGAGAAGAGCCATGAGAATGATTATATGATCAGAAAAAAATGCCCTTATAATGATAAACTCCGAATTGCTCAATCTATTTAGCTTAACAAAGAGAAATTGAAGGGATGATTTGAAGATAACCTGTAAGACCGTACACAGGGAACAAATATTTAATAATGGGCTCTTCCGACTAGCACACAAGAGTAGAACACTGTCCAGCGGCGGGAAGATGAAGCTAGACAAATTCAATCTGAAATAAGTTATAATGGTGAAAATAATTTACCAAGCGCCTTGGAGGAGTCTCTCCATCACTGGTCAATTTCAAATCCAGATGGGGTGATTTTCTAGAAGAGCTGCTCTTGGAGTATTTTGGGGAAGTTCCACAGCCTGTGTTATACAAGCGGTCAGATTAGATGATCACAACAGTCCCTTATGGGCTTGGAATCATCACACCAAATGACATTCTTCCATTCTTCATCAGAATGTAACTGGTTTGTTACACTCATCCACTAGGAAGCTTCTTTGAAAACAGAGATTCCAGAGGGTGACATTTCACATTGTATGAACTCCAAAGTCGGTCAAAAATAGTCTATGTATTTATAGCTATACCAGGCTAAGGAGTTCACCCTCCTGATCTAGCTGAGTGTAACAATCTGTAGTCAATCTTTACTTAATTTTTTTAAAAGCATGTCCCCATCATTTCCCCAATTTTGTCCACCCTGTGAGGTATAACAATACAGAAGAGGGACAGAGACATCTAAACTGAGTAACACACACACACACACACACACAAGCCATTTATGTGTACTCTGTTAGATTTTAAATAACGTGCTTCAATCAAGGTGATAACTGTACAACCTATGCCTTGTCTAAATACCCACAGTTATTAACATATTCTAAAGGTATTTGCCTTTTGACTCTAGTTTGATTTTTTTGTCCAGTGATTATATCTGCAGTGGTACCCCCACGTTTTGCAAGTGAAGCGCCAGATTTTGTTTTCACCCCAGCTTCCACCCATAGGAAATCCACTGTTTTCCCAGGAGTTCCTCCGCAAGTCCACCCCACTGAGATAAGAATTTGGCCCCTTATATCAACATGGACCTAAACAAGAAAATGACACATCTCTCCCACTCCTGTAGCTAGGCAGTATCAAGTGTGTTCTGCTGTGAATAGGAAAAGATAAGAGTCCAATGCAATCTCAGCCCGCAACCCTGCACATGCCGATTCAATGCACAGCAGCAAGAGGAGAAAAAGTCCTGGTTGTTAGCTCTCACCTTAATGCCCTCTGCATAGGGATGGAAATAGTGAAACAAGCTGTGGGAAGGCTGATAAGGGAAAGCCCGCACACGCACACACACACACACACAGGCTATGCTAGAGGACCCGAGATTTTAGCTCCTACTTCACAGTGAAACCCCAGAAGTCTCGCTCACCCTTTTGGTGCATTGAGCGAAGGGCGAATCCGAGTTCCTGCGGCAGGTGATCGAAGAGGCAGAACCGCGCGGGGAAGTGTTGAGCCGGAAAATGCCCATCGCAGCCCTGGATCTGTTAGCAATCAGGTTTGATTTACCAGCCATATTGTATTAAAAACCAGACGTGAGCCACATACCAACACGCTGGCCTGGCCCCGACTTGTTTGGTTTGGAAAGAAAACACATACACACACACTGCTGCCTGCAGAGAGAGGCTGGGGGTGACTCCCAGGCACCGACTGGGAAAGCGACAACCCCTGTTACTTTTACTACAACACCCCGGGGCAGTTCCTGCTTCCTTCCCCGCGCTACAATCAAGGCACTTTGTCAAATAAAGCCCCGCTCCATCCCGGCCACCTTCCAGCTGAGCAGGGAGCCTCGGAGCGAGTGCCATGCACCGCAAGCCCAGCCCGTTACGCGCCGGAGGGAGAGGGAGCCGGGCTTACCATTGCAGCGAGGCGTGGAGATGCATTCTTCACCTGCCCAGGTGAGCCAGGCCACCTGCCACTGGGAGGGGAGGAGGAGGGCGCACCTGCAGCCGCGATCTGCTAGAGTCCAGGAGGCGCCGAGGAATCCGGGAGAGGCGATGGCCCCGAGGCAGCACGACTGCCCCTGCAGCCACCCACGGGCTGAGCGCTGCAAAGGAATCAAAGCCCCCTTCCCTCCCTCGCCGCCTCCAGCCTGTGGGCTGCCCTTGCACAAGGCATTGGCGAGGTCCGTGCCGTGAAGGAATGTCCCATTGCTCGCTCGCCTGGGGGGGAGGGGGTTGCAAACTTTATTTTTAAAAAAACACCCTAGTAATTAACGTTGGAAGAGCTGGGGTGGGGGGGGAGGAGGAGGCGGGCTCGGATGCCCGACCCCCGAGTCCAAGCCAGCGCGCGCTCCCCGGGGTAGGTGGGCGGGCGAGTCTCCTGGCCAGACAATGCGCTGCACAGAGAGCCGGTCCTGCGGAGAAATGCAAACACGCTTCCCTCTCCCCCTCCCCGCGCCACACGAGTGCCCGAGAAGGGGAGGGGGGCCAGGAGCCAATCCCCTCCCTTTGGCTAAGCCTCATTAACATGGAGACAGGAGGGGGCGAATGAGGAAGCGGGGTGGGCGGGGCTTATCTAAATTCGGATCCTTAAATCAAACTCCCTTCTCGAGTCTCCCCGGGCCTCTCTCTGCTGCCCCGCGGATGCTCCAGGAGCAAGGCGCTGGCGTGACTGGGAATGGGGCGGGCAGAGGAGCAAAGGGGGGTGGGGGTTGCCTTGCTCAGGGCTCTGCTGGGGGTTTCATCTGGGGAGCAGAGCCTGGCCAAGGCCCTTCCCCAAAGGCTGCCGGGCTCCCGGAGCCTCTGGTCCCCTGGCGGGAATCTCTCTCGGAGGTGACTGCAGCTTCTTCTGGGGGCTGGGCGGGGCCGGGGAAGCAGCGGGAGCTTCTGGTGCTGTTCCCGGGGGGGCTTGCTCAGCTACAGCCGGGACTTTGCACCAGGCTGCTCCTCTCGCCCCCCTGGGTTCAGGGGAGAAAGCCTTTCCCACTGCCAGAGCAGCTGGCCGGCAGCCTGGGGAGAGGGCCCTCCAAGCTCTTGCCACAATTCCTATGCTGGCTCCCATAAAGAAGCAGCTCCCCTTCAGGAGGGATGGAAGTGCACCCCTTAGGAACTGGGGAGAGCCAAGAAATACCCCCGTATGGACCCCTCACACTCAATACAGGAGGGATCTCCAGGGGACAGCGACTTGGCCCCTCACAAGCCAGGAGCTTCCACAACATGAACACAAGAGGAGTGGGGAGGTCCAGCTGGGCAGGGCCGCCCACAACATTTTGGCATCTGAGGTGGGGAGCTCAAATGATGCCCCCATGCACTCTCGCTTGGGCCAAAACTTCTCTGGGACCTAGTGGCCGCCCCCCTCCCTTCCCAGTCTGGCACCTGAGGTGGCTGCCTCAGTTTGCCTCATGGTAAGTCCAGCCCTGCAGCTGGGGTGCCTATTCTATCACCCCAGAACTTCGCAGTCCCTTGGACACCAGTGCTGGCATTAGACTCTCCCTCCCTAATCAGAATTTCATATGTTTTTAGCCTGCCTTGTTTGCCCAGTTCTCTCCTTTACACTCAGGGTATGTCTACACTACAGCATTATTTTGAAATATCTTAATGTCTACACACAAAATGCATTTTGAAATAGCGCATCCACACTGATTGGACTCTGAATCGCATTTAAGGCCAGCTGGAACTGGTTCCGGCAGGGCATCAGGTCAGAAGTTACCTTGTGGCCAGGGTGGCCAGCAGGGCACCCTGGGAAGGGCTGGAGGCCCCCTATTTTGAAATAAGCGTCTACACAGCGCTTATTTCAAAATAGCAATTTCAAAATTTGCTCTATTCCTCGTGGGATGAGGTTTACCAATTTCAAAATAAGCCTTCCACTATTTCAAATTAATTTCAAAATAGCAGTTGGCTTGTGTAGATGCTAGGAAAGTTATTTTGAAATAACGGCTGTTATTTCGAAATAACTTTGCTGTGTAGACATACCCTTAGCCTCGCTCCCATTGCCCAGTGTTCACCCCCAACCCTTGCCCTATTCATCTCAACAAACCCACTCCTGGCACTCCACTTAGTGCTTCTAACTGGACAAATATATAAGCCAAACCAGGTACAAAACCTGTAACCAAGTATCACATTCATCCCACATGTCCATTTACTGGTATGTTGTTATAGCTCGTCAGAAAAAAAGCTTCATTAATGGAGATACACGCATTTTACTCCCAGGTAATAGAGCAGAGAATCAGACCTGTATTCACAAGTTTTACCAGCCCCTGGCATTCTACTTCACCTCTTCCACTTAATCAGAAAAGGTATTCTGTAAATCAGATAGGCTTAACCATTTTAGGGTACGTCTACACTAGCCCGCTAGTTCGAACTAGGGAGGCTAATGAGGGTGACCAAAATTGCAAATGAAGCACGGGATTTAAATATCCTTTGCTTCATTAGCATGTTCCCGGGCAGTCACCATTTTGGAAATTGAGTAGCCTGGAATAACTGCCCGCGGCAGTGAAACAGGAGTTCGAAGTAAAGCCCTAACTTGAATTAGCTGTTATTCCTCCTGGAATGAGGTTTAACAGCTAATTCCAATTAAGGGCTTTACTTTGAACTCCCGATTCACTGCCGTGTGTAGACACGGGCAGTTTTACCGGGCTAGTCATTTTCCAAAATGGCAACCGCATGGGAACGTGCTAATGAAGCGTGGGATATTTAAATCCCGCACTTCATTTGTAATTTTGGTCGCTCTCATTAGCCTCCCTAGTTCGAACTAGGGTGCTAGAGTAGACATACCCTTAGTGAGTCCAGGAAACCAAGAGACTCATGCCCTGATGGATCAAGGGAGAGGGAATTCCAGAGCAGAATGACTTTCACTGGGAAAATCTGGCCTCTGGATATACAGATCTAGGATATACAGACCTCTGGGCTTCATAGCTTATCTTGGTTAAATATCACTGTAGAGTTTTCTTAACGTAATAGGCTGCAGGTCAGACTTAGAAGCCAAATGTCCTCAGAGAAGACATTTTTCTTAAAAAAAAAATGGTTAGGACCAAATTATGCAAATAATTACACATCATGTGCTTAAATTTATGCACATGACCATACGAATGGCCATACTGGGTCACATCACAGGTCCCTCTCATCTAGTATCCTGTCTTCTGACAGTGACCGCTGCCAGGTGCTTCAGAGGTAATGAACAGAACCAGTAATCATCAAGGGCTTCTCTACACTAGGAAATTATTTTGAAATAACTTATTTCAAAATAATAACTCCTGAAATAACTATTTCAAAATAAGCTTATTCCCCAAGGAAAGCAGGAGATATTATTTTAAAATAATAATAAAATATTAGTCTCAGAGTGGTATCAGTGTTAGTCTGTAACTGAAAAAACTTGAATAAAAACAACAAATGGTCCTGCAGTACCTGAGAGACTAACAAAAATGTTGGTGATATCATAAGCTTTCATGGGCATAACAATGGGTTGGGTAGTATGGATGCTTGCCTTGTTATTTCAAAATAACTCCCCAGTGTAGACCAGGGCCAAGTGAGCCATCCCCTGTCATATATGGGATTACCTGTGCATGGATCTTCTCACATACAGAAATTAAGCACATGCAAAAGCTCTCATTTTGGCATATACTAGAAATTGAAGAGGGGCTTCCAGAACTAAAAGCATGAACTCCTTCAGCTAAAGAACCAGGCTCTGCAAACGGGGGGCTGTAGCAATCTCTCTTCCTGGATGTATCAGATGCAGAAGGGGACACTGATCAGTGGGTTAAATAATTGTTTGCAAACTTTAGATTGTAGGTATTTTAGGGGCAGGACCTACCCTTCCTACTTTCTAAAAATGCCTAGACGCCCACCTAGGGCACCATAAATATTAAAATAATCAGGATTATTACAGTTGGTTGAAGTGTTTAAAAATGTTAAGATTATGCAAGTGTTTTGCCAAAGAAAATGTTCCCCTTCTTACAACTAGCTCTAAGAATAGTAATGATAAAATAAATAGTAACAAGTGCTAGTAATAATAATGAACAACTCTCTAGGGAAGGCCTTATGGGAGAGTATGTATCTTTCACAAAAGCCCCTTTGTTTCCAGTTTAAACCAATTTTGACAAAAAATCTGGGTTTTACAAAAATATATTCATTTTAATTTCAATTGTCACCCTCATTCAAATATATAAAAATAACTTGTTTTAGTAAGAAAATGCAATACAATACAGGAGATATGTTTTACAACAATACATTAATCTGCATGTATTTGTGAAGCTGCCTGTTGAATTAAGACCATGCATTAGCCTAAAGGATTCACAGAATAAACAGGCATGCATGCAAGCTCTGAAGTGGGTGCCCATCTGAACATACTGATGAATCTCACACCTACCACGTAAATATTTCAAGCAGCTGGCAGATAATGGTTTAAGGATTTGACACAGTAAAATGGGAAGGAAAATAAAAATCTGTCTTTCCATTCACTGAAATAAACTCTGATATATATACTCATAACAATTATTAATAGTTTTTGCACCAATTTTCAGCTGATTTTGTTATTGTAGTAATAAACACAATAAAGTCCCAGGAAAAAAATAAAATAAAAACTGAAAATGAAAGGTGCTACTTACACAGTCTGTCCCAACAATGAGGATAATGAAAAGAGGGGAAAAAAGCATAATGCTTTGATTTCTTTATTGAACTATGTGGATTGGAATAAAAGACTATTAGATTGTCAGCGCCTTTCTACATATACCCTTACTCAATTATGTTGACAAGCACAGAGCTCTGCAGGGAGAGAAAAATCAACAGGCTGCACAGATTATGTGGGCCCAGTAAAAAGATGCTGCAAATATCTGCCTTGTCTATTTTTTGCTTCTCTCTAAACAGACTTTGAATCTTTTGGTTAAAGAAGTGATTTGATCAGAAGGTTATACCAGAAGGCAGGGCCCACACATGCAGTCTGGATGCTCTCTTTTGAAAAACCCCTGTTTGCATTCAAGAACGCCTTTTTTCGAAAGAGCACTTTCGAAAAAAGTCGTTCTTCCTCGTGAAATGAGGTTTACCGCCGTCGAAAGAAAAGCCGCGTTCTTTCGATTTAATTTCGAAAGACCGCAGCTGCAGTCTAGACGCAGGTGAAGTTTTTTCGAAAAAAGGCTACTTTTTTCGAAAAAAACCCTGAGTCTGGACACAGCCTATGGGAACATTGCGCAGTGCGCTGCAGAGCCCCATACTACGTGCTCTGGCCACCTCTGAAGGCTGGGAGGGAGCAGGACCACAGGGACCTGGCTGACCCAGCTCTGCCCCTTCCACCTGAGGCCCCACCCCACCTGGAAGCAGAGAGCTGGGCTCCCCCCACACACATTGCCTACAGGCCCAGCAACCTGAGGACTCCCCTGCCTATAGGAAGCAATCAGAAGGGTCAATGAAAAAGGTAGTCAGCTCCTCAGTCTTGTGAACTAATCCCATTGATGCTAATGGCAATATCCCCACTGGTTTCAAAGGAAGCAGGATTCGGCCTAAGCCTTTGAAGACCACTGATAAAACAAGGTAGGGTTCAGATGACACGTAGATGGTGACATTCATTCCTTCAATCTCTGAAGGGGATAAATATCAGGCAGAAAATCCTGGCCTCAGATTTGTGGCAAATGTGAAGTCACTGAGGTCAAGGATTTCACCCCACTTTTGAAAGATCTTCCAGAAACACAAATGTGAGTCTCAGGAGAGAAGGCCCAGCTCATTGCCCTTCTGATATAAATCAGCTACATTCACTTTTAGGCCTTGCATTTATTCCTAAGAAAAGGTGTGGTTGTTTTACCTCAAGAGCACTTCAACGTTCACGAATCTTTACGATGGACTGATTGAAAACAATATTTTGCAAGATTTTTGGCTACTGAACTCCACAAGGAAGCTGATAATATATGGGTATCTATCTTTAATGTATGCTGTGGGGAAGCAAGCAGAGCATATATTTAAACCCTTTGAATTTACTGAAGACAATTACGAAGATGATTTAATAAAGGATCTGGCTATGTTTGATGCATACTTTATATCTCAGAGAAACATGGTTTATGAAACAGCCCATTCCCACTAGAGAATTCAAAACAAAGGGATACGCATGTTTTTACAAGAGCTGTGCATATATTGGCTGTCAACTGATTTGGGGAATGCAAAATATCAGACGCAGCCTGGTTTGTGTGTTAGCATAGCATTTCCCAAACTGTAGTTTGGACCCCAAAGTGGGTTGGCTCCCCATTTTTCATGGAGATGCCAGGGCTGGTATTAGATTTGTTGGGGCCTAGGGCTGAAGTCAAAGCCTCAGCTTTGGCTTCCATTCACCTCCAGCTTCCATTTTTTCCCCCTCCCCGCTCCCATACCAGGCTGTGTAATATTTTATTTTGTCAGATAGTCTTGTGCTATAAGAAAAATAAGTAATATTTCCTTATTTACTTTCTCCACGCTAGTCATTTTAGACTTCTATCATATTTCTCCCCCCCCCCCCCCCCCCCCCCAGTGTCTCTTTTCCCAACTAAAAAGTCCCACTGTTACTAATGTTTCCTCATACGGAAGCAGTTCCATACCCCTAATAATTTTTGTTGCCCTCTTGGGAATCTTTTCCAGTTTCAATATATCTTTTTCTGAGATGAGACAACCACATCTGCATGCAGTATTCAAAATCTGTGTTATGCCAACATCTTTGATATTGCATGCAGATAGGATCACCCTAACTGGAAAAGATTCAGAAGAGGGCAACAAAAATGATGAGGAATATGGAATGGCTGCCATATGAAGAGAGAGAGATTAATAAAGCTAAGACTTTTCAGATTGGAAAAGAGAGGACTAAGGAGAGATTCTGATAGAGGTCTGCAAAATCATGGCTGGTGTGTAGAAAGTAAATAAGGAAATATTATTTGACTCCTGCTAGTTAGACAAGAATGAAGGGTTACTAAATGAAATCAATAGGTAGCAGATTTAAAACAAATAAAAAGAAGTATTTTTTCACACAACTCACAGTGAACCTGTGGAACTCCTTGCCAGAGGATGTTGTGAAGGCCAAGACTATTCCAGGGCTCAAAAATAAGTGGGTGAGTTCATGGAAGATGGGTTCATCAATGGTTATTAGCCAAGATGGACTGGGTCCCTAACCCCTGTTTGACAGAAGGTGGGGATGGGTGACAGGGAATGGGATCACTTGATGATTCCCTGTTCTGTTCATTCTGCCTGAAATAGCCACGTTGGAAGACAGGCTAGTGTGATAGGTTGACCTTTCAACCCCTCTTCTCCACTCCCCCCATGGTCGTTTTCATGTTTTTAAGGAGAGGATGGTGCAATAAAGTTTGAGACCCTCCCCCTGGAAAATGTGACACGGTTGCTACACCTGAAGAGAGATTTAACCACAGCCACGAAGAGCCAGACAGAGCTTCAGCAGTGAAGTTCATTACAGCTTGGCTGGTCTGAGCTAAGCAGGATGGTGTATGCTTTAATTTGCATTTCTCTATGCTAACCTAAGGACTTCCTATGCTGTGTTCCAGTGGAGCTGACCAATAAATCCTATTGTTTGGACAATGCTGTTTGATCTGCCCTGTAAATGCTTGGTGAGGTGCATTCATCCCTGAAGGGTTATCCAGTTTCTACCAGGAGTCTCAGTTGGACTCACTGAGCAGAACTAATGATGTGGCACAGGAGTGCTATAGCCCCAGAGATTCAGTCTAAGGAGGAGGTGGTGAGGCTGTGGGACCTACTCTGTGCATGAAGAGTGTGACGTCTTGGTGGTCTGACATACTTCAGGGTTCCCGTTGGAGACTGTGCTAAAGCTGGAGGTCTGGGCACAATGAACCATGCTCTGACCCAGTAGGGAAGCTCTTATGTTCTTATGGTTTGGATGAAATCTTCTACTCTCAGGTTCTATATGACTATCAAAGATCACAACACATTTTGCAAGTGTGGAGTCCACTTTCCTTTGTTTAGGTTTCTTTTCTCTCAGCCATTGTGTTCAGTGTTGTATAACAATTGGTTGTATTCATGCCCACTGGTGCTGTCATTTGTGCAGTGCTTTGGGGTAAAAAGTTGTATGTAGATTGAAGACATTATTACCAAAGATAAAAGGATCTTCAATTAATGAGCACTACGTAAGGTTCTCAATTTGTAACATATATGCAAATATGTTGCAAAAATAATGTATCCGTTTTATTTAGCTCTGGAGTATCTCTCATCTGATTTCAATTCAATTTATTCAACTGATTTTCCATCCCAAATAATATTTTTTTAAATAGGTGGTTTCATTTCAAACAGAACTTTTAGTTGATATTCAAAATGCAATTTGGCTTTGGTTGCACGTGGTCATAGAAACTTTCCAATCATGGAAAAGAAACAACATAGTATAAGAACAAACATTCCTGCTTGTGGATTTAAAAATCACCTTCTATGATTACTTGCAAATGTGAATTTTTGGGCAATGTAAAATGCCGACATACAAAGCAAATATATTGAACATTCAAGGAAGTATTTGGCTATGTCTATACAGTGGAGCTATTTCAAGACACCTCTGGTATCTCGAAATAGCTATTCTGCTTCTTTAAATGCACCCATTATTTCAAAATATATTTTGAAATAATGGGTATGTTATTCCAGCATCCCCGTAATGCTGTTCCACGAAGGTTAAGGTATTTGTCAAAATAGCTTATTTCAAAATAACCTACACAATTTGCGAAGCTCAAATTGCATAGCTTATTTTGAGGTTATGATGCTCTATAGATGCACCCTAATTTCCAAGAAAAAAAATGGAAGGCAAAAATATAGTTTTTCAAGACAAATTTTCTACTAATTTTTACTAAACCCAAAAGAAGTCTAAAGTTTTTCATTAAATCATTTGTGGTTTTACAGAAACAATGGAGTCTTTTTTTGGTTTTCCTCAAAACAGAATTTCAGACGAAGATTTTCCTCAAGATTTTTCATTTAAAATTACGGGGTTTTTTTTTTTCTTTCTGGGGCTGGGAGAAATGGAAAAACAAGTAATCTCTAGAAAGAATCAGACAAACCAATGTCAATTACAACAAAGCACAATGAGTAAATCACTGACTTTCAAATATGAACCCTGGAGCATTTGCTCAAGGCCTGGAGAGAACTGTCTGCTTATTCTTCATTGTTTCCACCTGCTAAATTGACTAATCACAAGCTAAAAATACACAAATAATTCACTAATAGTAATTTCCCTAGTCAACAATGAGCCTGTCCCTAAAGGGATGTTATGTGTTGTCTGCAGCACTTAAAATGAGGTGATGATTTTTTTGTTGTTGTTAAAGAAGGGAGCTGCTATCATATTCTGGTAAGATCCTGCACCTCTCAACAATCCAGTTCAATTTTGTTATTATTTTAAAATAAGTCTTTGACCGACAGTGATGCCTCCTCCCGCACCTCTCTCTCCTTTTTTTCTCCCTTTCTCTTACTTTAATAGCTGGTTGCTTGTGTAGTCAGGCATAAGTGTTCCACAGGACAATCTCTGTCAGGATATGATCCCTTGTAGAGGGAGGGCGAGGCTAGAAAGTTGACAGCCGTGAAGTTGCAGCCATGAAGCTGTGTCACTACAAGTTCTCTAATGTGACTGCTCTAAGCTGACACGAGAGAGAGAGAGAAAGAGAGAGAGAGAGAGAGAGAGAGAGAGAGAGCGAGCGCGAGCGCTATTTAGCTACTTCAGCCCTGTGAGCGGTGTTAGCTATGTCGGCAGGAGAAGCTCTGCCCCCAACGTTAGGCTGCCCACACTGGCAATTTGGTCGGTGTAACTTATGTCACTTGGGGGGTGTCTTTACTACAAGCCCAGTAGACATAAATTATACCTCTAGGAAGTGCTAGTGGAGACATAGTATAGGACAGTGTTTCTCAAACTTTTTTTTTTTAAATGATGTACCCCTTTGTAAAAAAAAAAAATTATAAGTACCCCCAGAGCCAACAGCGGGGAAGGAGCGGAACAGTGGGGTGCACGGAGGAGCTCTGCAGACTGGTGGGGGCTCTGGGTGCCGGAGGAACTAGTCCCAGGTGGTGGTCAGTGCTTCGTGGGCTGTTTCCCACCATGCTGGCTGGAGCTAGGGTCCCTGGTTCAAGTCTGTGGCCTGCTGTTCCACGGAGCTGCTCAGCCCCGCTCCAGTGAGCGGCGAGGGCAGCAGCTGGGCGTAGTGTCCCAAAGCGCATGGGTGATAGAGGAGCATGGGGATCCCACTGGGGGCACTGCTGGTGCCACATGGGGCAGCAGCCAGCCAGCCCTCACCCTGCCCCCCACCCCTTGGGACCCAGGCCGTGGGGGAGGCACAATCTGGCCTCTGCTTTGCCAACTCTTGGGCCCAGTCCTGTCCAGTCCAGGCACCGAACTGCACAGCGGGGGCAACAGCAGCTCCCAAGCCAGGGGTGCTGGGCTTCTGGCAGGCCTTTGAAGAGCCCACTCCTGCTGCCTGGCTCTAAGGAGCAGGTGGCCGCCAACGCTGGGCTCCCTGCATGGGGCTGTGCACTCCCACCACAGCCCGGCACCCCCCCAGCATGGCACCTGGGGGCAACTGCCCCCCCGACCCTCCTTGCTACGCCACTGTCACAGAGCCAGGCTCCCCCAGGACACCCGCAATACCTGGGTCTCACCAGAGCTGTTACTGCTGCAGCCACGTGCTTCTCCCTCCAGGCACTGGGGCACTCGTGCAGAGCCAGTGTTAATGTCCGGGCTTGAACTTTCAATTTTACAGGCATGTGTGTTGAGGTACCCCCCCAGACATCTCTTGTGTACCCCTAAGGGTACACGTACCACAGGTTGAGAAACACTGTTACAGACCATCCCTCAAAAGTGTTTGTCTAACCTGTTCTTAAACATCCTCAGTGATAGGGTACGTCTACACTAGCCCCCTAGTTCGAACTAGGGAGGCTAATGAAGGTGACCAAAATTGCAAATGGAGTGCAGGATTTAACTATCCTGTGCTTCCTTAGCATGTTCCCAGCCGGTTGCCATTTTGGAAACTGACTAGCCCGGAATAACTGCCCGTGTCTACACGCGGCAGTGAAACGAGAGTTCGAAGTAAACCCTTAACTTGAATTAGCTGTTACTCCTCTTAGAATGCTCCACTGGGCTCTGACCCAGGACACTGTGGGTGGCAGAGGGCTCCACCACTCGCTTAGTGGGGAATCCAAAAGCAACACACCGAGCTCACCTGGGTGAGAGAGATCACTTCCGCATCCTCCCTGGGACACTTCTTACCATAGTTGGTGTGGGGACATCCACATGGTCTCCAAGTCCTCTGGTTCCCCCGCAACAGCCTCTCCCTTGGGCTCTTCCAGTGTTGAGAGCCCAGGTTGTTCTCCCTGGTCTAGGGATCCCGTCAGCCAGCCCTCTAGCTGGAGTGTCTCTGGAGCTCCTGTAGAAGGTCCTTCTCCTCTGGTATCCAGCTCAGACTGAGCTGCGCTACTTCCTTTTATACTGCTCCCGTGTTTGGAGCATGCCCAGTCTGGGTGGAGGGGCGGGACTTCCTTTGCCCACAGTGTTTTAATCCCTCATGTCTCAGAGCAGGGTATGCACACCCCATCACAGCCCCCTGTCCACTCAGAAAGCAACTCACCATCATGAGCTGTCACAAGCATTTCTTTGGTGAATGGAAGGCTTCTCTATGAGGAATTTATTCTGTCTGACAAAGGCAGATGTGGGAGAGGGGGGAGAGAGGTCGATAATCCCAGACTTCTGGTCAACCCACACCAGACTGAGTTCCTTAAAAGAGTTCTAGCCCATAATGTTGGCACCTGTTCCAAGAGTGCAGAAAGGCCAAAGTGGCATGCACTCTATATTTACTGCATTGCGGAGGCAAAGTTGGGGTGTCCTTATAGTCTGAGCCTTAAACCAGATTGTTTGTACTTGATTATAGCATGAATAAGAGGCTGAAGAACCAGTGACTGGGGGCAAAACTTTGATCTATTTGATTTCCAGCCTTGAATGGCATAGTATTTCTTTCTCCTTTCGGACAGGCTCTTCCTTAGCAGCGTCTGGAAGCCTCATTACATTCCATCGTGGCTCTCAGCTCTGGAGTTATTAATGACTGGCTTGTAGCTGAATCAAAAGGTTTCACTTCCAGTCTGATCCCTCTTGATTTATGAGATACTGTTATCACTCTGGATCACTGTCCGCTCCTTGATTTCCTGGACACAGATGCATTGTCTGGCGCATGAGGGGCATTTTTGTA
This sequence comes from Pelodiscus sinensis, assembly GCF_049634645.1. Taxonomy (NCBI): domain Eukaryota; kingdom Metazoa; phylum Chordata; order Testudines; family Trionychidae; genus Pelodiscus; species Pelodiscus sinensis. Next base: position 249,980,532 of record NC_134712.1, on the reverse strand, counting down.
AGAAGAGCACAGCTCTATTCATAAACGTACTCACATATGAGTTGATGTATCTGTGCCAGTTTTCCTCCTATATTTTTTCTTTGGCACTAGTCAATCATCTCTCGTCTGGAGAATGGACTCCTAAGAGACCTTCACTACCTTAGTCCCCTATTCTTCTCTTCTGTAGAGACACATGCTTCCTCTTCCTCATGCTATGTGCAGGTGACCAAAGTCCACCAGTAAGTGAAAAACATGGAGACCTAGAAGATGGCTCAGAAATGGGAGGGATCATGGGCTAAAATAGCAGAGATAAAGGAAGGACAAGGCAGAACTGGGAGGGCAAAATCAAATCAGTATCTGAGATGCCTGTAAACAAATATAAGTAGTATGGGGAATAAGCAGGAAGAACCTGAAGTGCTAATAAATAAACACAACTATGGCACCGTTGGTATCACAGAGACTTGGTGGGATAATACACACGATTGGAATATTGGTTCCTAATGGTCAAGGTGGTTAAACACTGGAATAAATTGCCTAGGGAGGTTGTGGAATCTGCATCACTGGAGATATTTAAGAGCAGGTTGGATAGACATCTATCAGGGATGGTCTAGACAGTGCTTGGTCCTGCCGTGAGGGCAGAGGCCTGGACTTCATGACATCTCGAGGTCCCTTCCAGATCTAGTGTTCTATAATTCTATCTCAACTGACAGCCTTGTATAGCATTTGCTAACTGGACAGTCAGCAGGGTTGAAACATAAGACCTTATGCACCACACCAAGTTATTGAACTGAGTGCAGGGGTAATGGATATAAAAGAAATCAGGCTAGGTGATCTGATGGTCCCTACCAGACTTAAACTCTATGAATAAAATGTGGGGAATTAATTCTTTTTCACACAATGTGTAATTAACTGTGGAAATTGTTGCCCCAGAAATTCATTGAGGCCAAGAATTTAAGATTCATTAAGTGAGTAGATATCTAGATATCAAGGGGATCCAGAATTGTCTGGATCATGACAGCAAAAACTGAAACCTTTTGGTTTCTGCCCTGGGGCAGCCTTTGATTATTAGAGATCAGGACGACACCCTGGTGTGATAAACATATTCTCCCACTTCTCCCTGTCCATCGTTTAATCCACAAAGATGCTCTTCCTCTCTTTTTGAGGGTTGTTCCCTTCATTCCTTGCTGTAGCTGTGTCCTAATGTTTCCCTGGATCTACCATGGACCCTATCTTCTTCCATTTCAGTTACAATTTGAGTGTTCATTCTTTTCATATACGGCAATTTTCTATGGCTACTGGTTCAATTAATCCAAAATACCTACACCTTAACCATAATCCAAATAAAGGGTGGAAGTTGTATTGTTTTACATGCAAGTGATCGGGGTCCTGAAGCATGGGCTGCAGTCAGCATGGGAACATAAAGGAAGCAGTGATTAAGTTATACTGAAATGATGAAAGCAGGATTTTATGGTTAAACCCCTGGGTTGAAACTCAGGATATTTTGCCTCAATTACCAGCTGTGTCAGAAACATCCCGTCTGGTGGTAACTAACCTCTCTTTGTGCTCAGTTCCCCACCTTTACCACGGGAATAAAAATAATACTTCCTTTCCCCCACCATTGTGTTTCTTGCCTCTTTAGAGCAGCAACACTCGATTTGTGTGTGAGCTAAGTCAAATACAGCCAGTAGGTTTTGTGTGTTGTAATATAAATATATATTTCAAAAGCCATATTTCAGTACATTAAATATATTGGGACAAATTCATCCCTGAGACACGTATCAGAGGAGTAGCCATGTTAGTCTGGATCTGTAAAAACTAGAAGTCCTGCGGCACCTTATAGACTAAGGGTATGTCTACACTACCCCGCTAGTTCGGAATGAGGAGTACAGCTAGTTCGGATTAGGAAGCCTAATCCAAACTAGCTACTCCGTGCCGCATGTAGCCGCGCGGCACGGGGTTCAAACTAGCCGGCATTTAAAAATGGCGCCGGCCGGCTTCATGCAAATGTAGCCCGGGAAATTCAAATCCCGGGCTTCATTTGCAACTGCGGATGACTACATTACCCCCGCTAGTTCGAACTAGCGGGGTAGTGTAGACATACCCTAACAGATTTATTGGAGTATAAGCTTTGGTGGGCAAAGACCCACTTTGTCAGATGCATCTGACGAAGTGGGTCTTTGCCCACCAAAACTTATGCTCCAATAAATCTGTTAATCTATAAGGTGCAACAGGACTTCTCGTTATCCCCGAGACAGTGGATTTCAGTGGACTGTCACTTCAAATATGAAGTCAATCTACAGTCTCATGAAATATTTGTTCTCAGGATGAATTTAGCAATATTTCCAAAACACTTCCACTAGCTGTGGACTGCCCTTGTGACAAAAATAAACTATTTTCGCAATCACTGCATAAAGAATCAATTTCCAACCTGTTATTTGGATGTTTATTCTCACACCAGCAAACATACAGCAGGAAATAATTCGTGAAAAAATATATGTTGCTTTCCTGTGGGTTAAGGAAGTAGACCATTGACTGATGCCTTTTCTAGCAGGTTTTGTTTGCAGTAATACACATTTCACTAAGGCTGTGTCAGAGAGCTCGGGGTGGAGGGCTTGTGTGTGTGTCCGAATCTGCACGATAATTCTTACGGATATATTCCACTGCTTAATATTTCAAGGACCCAAACAGGCAATAACATTGCAACATTACCCGGGTTTTGGTAATGAACATGAAAATAGATTCTTGTTCCCGTTTTTCTGAACTCTAAATGTTCCCTTTACTCATCTTGAGTTTGTTTATTAGCAACAATGCGCATTATTCTATCAAATTTCCCCCTACATTGCTTTTCCATTAGTACAATAACAAAAGGCTTTAAAGGAGCATAGGTGGGCAAGATGGAGAACCAACGCATCCTCAGTGACAGGATACATACCGTACATTCTTGCTCTAGGGATCTCTAGTTTTGAAAGAGCTTCACAAATTGTCATAAAGGGTTTATTTAAAGTTTATTTTATTTATTTTACAGAAGGTTCTCTCAGCTCCACAAAAAAGTGGAATGGTTAATCCTTAACAGCCAGGAAGTGACACATGGTGCTTTGGATTCCATGTTGGCCCACTCCCAATTCACATTTCAAGTAGGACAGGAACTCCATTAGAATGGCCAAAGTGAGACTTTACTACCACTAATTACCTTATTTGTTTGTAGCACCTTTCATCTCAAAGGATTGTAAAGCACTGCACAAACTGAAAAACAGAGGGTTCACATGCCCCACCACTGAAATGCTTCTACCTCTGGAGCAAAACACAGAAGCTGTTGAACAGGACACAGCGGCCCCTGGAGAATTAGATATTTGAGTTACATCCAGGCAACGACCAAGTACATCCAGGTACATCCAGGCAACGACCAAGATAAGAACCTCCTGCTCCCCTCCCCTCCTCACCACTACTACACGGCATCCAAAAAACAAAAAAGAGTCCCTGCCCAGAACAGTTTAAAATCTAGCTAGACATGACAAAGGCTGGGGAAAAGGATGGGAAATAGAATTACAATGGCTCTGTCTTTGTAACCCTGATAGGCGAAACTGAACCCGAGACCTCTTGAGCTTAGTGCATGAGCCTCTATAGTTTTAGTTAAAAGCCGTGTATGTCACCGCCCTCCCTTTCCCTCCCACCACGGGGAAGCCCAAACGGCCCCTTGTGCTGCTGGCTCCCCTAGCAGCCCAGATGAGGGGCACAGCACCAAGTTGAGTGCCACAGTGGGAGGGGAAGGGGGGCGGTGACATAGGAGGCCCCACCCCCTGGCCGTGTACGTCACCACCCCGCCCCCTTCCCCTCCCTCCGTGGTGGGCACAGCACCAGCTCCACTCAGCTGGGCCGCGGTGGGGGAGCAAGTGGCGGCAAGTGGTTGTTTGGGGTTCGCGCTCCCCAAGCATGGCGAGCGCAGACCCCAAACAGCCGCTTGCCACCCGGGGCCCAGCTGAGCGGCGCTCCCACTGGGGCTAGGGTTGCCAGGTGTCTGGTTTTCTACTGGAGAGTCCAGTATTTGCACCGTCTGTCCGGAAGAAAAATTAAGAAAATAGCGGACATGTGCAATGTCCGGTATTTTCTGAATTTCTGGCTGGGCACCAGAGGGAAGCCTGGCAGGGTGGGGGCGTGGCCATGTACGTCAGCGTTACAGACTCACAGACACTGGGTACCATATATATGATAACCTGATAGTGTAGTCATAGCATCAGAAAGAGTCAGAATCATAATTTGGCCTTGAGCAATGTACCCCAGGTCACACAGAGCTTACACCAGGGCTAGGCAAAATACAGCCCAGGGGCCAGATCCAGCGCTTCAAGCCACCAGATCTGGTCCACGGACCATCTCGCTGGACCCGCAGGCACTCAGCAGCTGCAGGTTTAAAGCTCAGTCCGGCAGCTCTCTGTTCTGGAGGGAGGGGGAGGCTTCATGTGATCTTCCTGCCCCAGCCCAAGCCTCAGCTCCTAAAGGCTGGAAACAACCAGCCAATAGGAATTGACCCCAGTCAATCTCTCAGCTCCTATAGGCTGGAAACAACCAGCCAATTGGAGTTGAGAGATTGGCCTGGGGAATGGGGGCAGCACAAGCCTCTTCCCCCTCCTAGAGAGCCACATATAGGGTACAAGCCGGCAGTTTCAAGCAGTCTGGGGTTGCAGCAGGCAGAGAGCCCAGCCTGCCTTGGGGGTGCTGCAGGGCTGCTGTCCAGGAGACATTTAAATAAGCACCTCCCAGCCAAAGCCTGCCTCTGGAACCCCTGCCCCTCCCACACCCCAATGCCCTCCACCAGGTCACTGTCCAAATCCTTTGCACTCCCCTGCCCCAGGTCACAACTCCTGCTGATCCCCCTCCTACGTCCTTCCCCCAGGCCAGAATCCTCTCCTGCACCAAAACACCCTCCCAGACTCTGCACCCCCACTCCTTGGCACCCGGTCACAACCTCCTCCTTCACCCAAACTCCCTCTCAAATCTCACACCCTCTTGTGCACCTCAGTCCCTTACCCCGTGCACCCTTCTGTACCCAGACTCCATCCTAGACCCCACACCTCCTTCACAGAAAAGTGCAGCCCTTGACCACTTTCCAAAATCTTGGAGTGGCCCCCACCAACAAATATTCTCCCCCCATCTTACACCTTAGCCTGGGGCTGAGTGGGATTTTTTGAACTTAACTTATTTTTGCCCCAGAATGCCAATTCATTGAAACCAAAACGGTTTGCGCGCAGTCAGACACTGGAGTGAAACATTCAGATCAAAACATTTTTGGTAAACAAAAACATTTTGACATTGTCAAACTGGGAAATCTTGTGTTTAAGTCTAAACATCTTTGTTGTAAAATTATAGTAAATTTGTGCACCTGCACATGGACTAAAAAGGTCTGCAGTGAAAGAAAACGTTCCAACTGACACTTATTGAAATAGTTTTCAGATGTTCTGTTGACAAAAAAATTAAAGTTGACTTTTCATCCCAGTTTGGGATAGGAAACATAAATTTAAAAATTCCCATGGCATGGAAAGATCATTTTCTAGCCAGCCCTAATCAAAAATCCCTTGAGTCCCAGGCCGGTGTCTTCTCCACTAAATCAGCATTCCCCTCTGAGACGAAATAAGACAGGAAGTGAACATCTCATGTCCAACTGAAGCTGCAGTGGAATTGAAAGAGGGCTAACGTAATAAGTAAAGCTAGATTTTGTCTAGGATACCAAGGGTACATCTACACAGCAGGGAAAAAGTTGAATTAAGATACACAATTTCAGCTACGTCAATTGCGTAGCTGAAGTAGAAATAGCTTAATTTGGCTTTTGGCGCTGTCTGCACAGCAGGAAGTTGAAGGAAGAACACTTTTCCTTCGACTTCCCTTACTCCTCGTCAAATGAGGTTACAGGAATTAAAGTAAGAAGTTCTACATCTCAACATTATTTTGAAATAATGGCTTGTTGTCTAGACATGCACTTTGTTATTTTGAAATAATGCTGCTGTGTAAACATGCCCCAAGTGAACACCCACTTTTTATGAAAAGAAAATGAAGTCTTTAAGGGACTTCAAGCACATTAGACCTTAGCTTTCTATTTGCTTTAAAATTCAGCACTTTCAAAAACAGTCTGCCCCTTCCTACTATAAAATGAAGCCACAAATGCATCGTCCCCTTTTTTAAGTGAGCTCATTGGCAATTTTTCTTTCTGTGTATAACAAAATGCTCCTTTCTGCTCCAGTTAATGCTTTTATTTGAGACTCAGTATTTGCACCATGTACCAAATCACCACTGCCTACAAAAATACTTTGAATTACCCATCTTCCTGAACTGCCCTTGTTACAAGCTGGTTAACTTTTTATTAAAGGTTTACCCTTCCCTCCCTTGGTGATGGGAGTTCTTTATAGTACTTTCAATTATGATAAGTATCAGAGGGGTAGCCGTGTTAGACCGAATCTGCAAAAGCGGCGAGGAGTCCTGTGGCACCTTATAGACTAACTGAAGTGTAGGAGCATAAGCTTTCGTGGGCAAAGACCCACTTCGTCAGATGCATGTAGTGGAAATTTCCCAAGGCAGGTATAAATATGCAGGCCAGAATCAGGCTGGAGATGACGAGGTGGATCCAATCAGGGAGGATGAGGTCCACTTCTAGTAGCTGATCTGGAGGTGTGAATACCAAGAGAGGAGAAGCTGCTTTTGTAGTTAGCAAGCCATTCACAGTCTTTGTTTAATCCTGGGTTGATTGTGTCAAACTTGAAGATGAACTGTAGCTCATCAAACTTGAAGATGAACTGTAGCAGTTTCTCTTTGAAGTCTGGTCCTGAAGTTTTTTTGCTGCAGGATGGCTACCATTAGATCTGCAATTGTGTGTCCAGGGAGATTGAAGTGTTCCCCTACAGGTTTTTGTATATTGCCAGTCCTAATATCTGATTTGTGTCCACTGATTCTTTTACGTAGGGACTGTCCAGTTTGGCCGATGTATATAGCAGTGGGGCATTGTTGGCACATGATGGCATATATTACGTTGGTAGATGTGCAGGAGAATGAACCAGTGACAGTATGGCTGATCTGGTTAGGTCCTGTGATGGTGTTGCTGGTGTATATATGTGGGCAGAGTTGGCACCGAGGTTTGTTGCATGGATTGGTTCCTGAGTTAGAGTTATTATGGTGTGGTGTGTAGTTGCTGGTGAGAATATGCTTCAGGTTGGTGGGTTTTCTGTGGGTAGGGACTGGCCTGCCTCCTAAGGCCTGTGAAAGTTACTATCAATTATGATAGTAACTTAGGGTATGTCTACACTACCCCGCTAGTTCGAACTAGCGGGGTAATGTAGGCATACCGCACTTGCAAATGAAGCCCGGGATTTGAATTTTCCGGGCTTCATTTGCATAAACTGGGCGCCGCCATTTTTAAATCCCTGCTTGTTCGAACCCCGTGCCATGCGGCTACACGCGGCACGAACTAGGTAGTTCGGACTAGGTTTCCTAGTCCGAACTACCGTTACTCCTCGTGGAATGAGGAGTAACAGTAGTTCGGCCTAGGAATCCTAGTCCGAACTACCTAGTTCGTGCCGCGTGTAGCCGCATGGCACGGGGTTCGAACGAGCAGGGATTTAAAAATGGCGGCGCCCAGTTTATGCAAATGAAGCCCGGGAAATTCAAATCCCGGGCTTCATTTGCAAGTGCGGTATGCCTACATTACCCTCCTAGTTCGAACTAGGAGGGTAGTGTAGACATACCCTTACATACATATAGTGCCTTTCAGCTAGATAGAGGCTAGAAACTTGAGAGCAAGCTGTTTGCCAAATTCTCTTCTCAGATTTACCAACGTAACTATGAGTTACTCTGGATTTATTTCCTTCAGCTCCACATTGAACATTAGTTAGAGAGGAAAATGGGATCCAGTGGCCAAGAAAGCCAGAAACTATCAAAGGAATCTTTCCAAATACTTACCAGAATTAGGGTATGTCTACACTACCCCGCTAGTTCGAACTAGCGGGGTAATGTATGCATACCGCACTTGCTAATGAAGCCCGGGATTTGAATTTCCCGGGCTTCATTAGCATAAGCGGGGAGCCGCCATTTTTAAATCCCCGCTGCTTCGAACCCCGTGTAGCGCGGCTACACGGGGCTCGAACTAGGTAGTTCGGACTAGGGTCCTATTCCGAACTACCGTTACTCCTCGTGAAATGAGGTGTACCGGTAGTTCGGAATAGGCACCCTAGTCCGAACTACCTAGTTCGAGCCCCGTGTAGCCGCGCTACACGGGGTTCGAAGCAGCGGGGATTTAAAAATGGCGGCTCCCCGCTTATGCTAATGAAGCCCGGGAAATTCAAATCCCGGGCTTCATTAGCAAGTGCGGTATGCATACATTACCCTCCTAGTTCGAACTAGGAGGGTAGTGTAGACATACCCTAACAGATTAGAATTCAGCCCAAAACACAGAAGACAAATACCCAACACAAATACCTACAAGGGTGTTACAAGGAGGAGGGAGAAAAATTGTTCTCCTTGGCCTCTGATGATAAGACAAGAAGCAATGGGTTTACACTGCAGCAAGTGAGGTTTCAGTTGGACATTAGGAAAAAGTTCCTAACTGTCAGGGTGGTTAAACACTGGAATAAATTGCCTAGGGATGTGTGGAATCTCCATCTCTGGAGATACTTAAAGGCTGGCTAGGGATGATCTAGATGGTGTTTGGTCCTGCTATGAGGGCAGGGGACTGGACTCGATGACCTTTCAAGGTCCCTTTCAGTTCTAGTATTCTATGATCCTAAAAATCATTTTCTGTACCTCTGAAATGCAGTTCTCAATAGGAGAATATGACACCTATTGAACTGGCATGGCAGAATAGGACAGGAATTGAAGAATGCCGTTGTGCCCAGTTGAATCTACATGGATCATTTAGGGAGACAGAACGTAACTGTACATTGAAATTTGCCCAGCCAATATGACAAGCTCTTTAATAATCTGGAGAACTCAGTCCCCAGATACCATGTTATAAATACAAAGGTAGACAGGAACCTCAGTTTTAAGTCTCTCCCAAAAGACAGCCCCCTCCACCAGAGCAATCCACTCCACCCTGGACTGGAGAACTCACTGAAGACTTGGAATTCTGACTCAGAGCGAAGAGTGACATCTACTGGAGCCCATCTGTACTAGCAGCCACATCAGTCGACAAGTGTGAAGAATGCCCTTTTGTATCAGTGGGGTTCTTCTGGGCCTGGGTCACATCCACAAGTGTTTCTACGGTGCCACACACAATGGAGCCTCCATCTTGTTTTGTGCCTGGGTGTGATTTCCTGTGCGTGTTAATGCAATATGCATATAAAATAACTAAAAATGATCAACAATTCCAGGTACTACTAATTCTCTAAGGCCACATCTAGGCTATGGAGAAAATCAATGATGCGGCAGTTGATCTTCTGGTATTCGATTTAGCGGGTCTAGTAAAGACCTACTAAATCAAAAGCTGAGGGTACCCCAGTCAACGCCAGAACTCCTACTCCTAGTGAGGAGTAAGGGAAGTCATAAGAACATAAGAGGTCTCTCATCAACCTCCCACTGTGAGGACTGGGCCAAAGCTAGGTTTAAAATACATCAACTCCAGCTATGTTTTTTATGTAGCTGGAATTGCATTCCTTAAGCCAACTGTTGGCTGTAGCGTAGACTTGGCCTAAATGTTTGAAGTGGATTTGGTAGAAAGGCTTGAGGAGATTGGCTTCTTAAGCTTAGAGATCTTTTAAATTCAAAGGTTCCCTCTGCCGTGAGGAAACAATTTATATTCACATGATATTTGCTTAGGTGCAATATTCAGGGAGCTAAAGCAATCTCTCCATTACCATAGCTACTGGGTACCATATTTTATGAAAGCCCCCTTCACTAGAGTGTAGTTATTTTCCCAGTCACTCTCCAGCATTACCAAAGTGCATTTGATCTTGCATAGTGTCAGGCAATAATTTATAAGCTTTCTTAGCATAAACCTTGGTCAGAGTAAAACTCATTTGCATATTACAGGATTTCTCCCCAGGAGCAGGGAGCTGCTTTTTCCTAGTTAAGATGCCAATCTCTTTTAGTCATAGCCTGCAAAGATCCCATCTTTTCAATAATTCCTTATTTCCCAAATACATGTATAGGAATTTTTTTCCCCTGGCAGTTTGTGAACAACTGTCCTCCACTGAAATCCGGAATGTTCAACTGTGTATCATGAGCCCTATCAAGTTGACAGGTGATGGAGATTCTCTTGTAGTTCAAGAAGCAGGCAGCTGTGCTGTGGGAAAGGATCTGAATTTTATCTCTTTTGTCATCACAGAGTTCTAAATGGCCGTGCGGTGCAGAACGAGGACTGCTGTGATGTCTAAGGTGACAATGGATGTGTTACAGTATTTTGATTTTCCATTGATAGCTGGGCTTCTCAGCCATTTCTGCCTAAGCATTGTCTGTGCAGAGATGTACACAGCTGAGCAGAGCAATGATTACACAGCAGAACTGTCTGCATTCCCTAAGCAGAGGGCTTGGCATTTTGAATGTCATACATCACTCACAATTGGCAGCAGCAATTCCTCCCGGACAGAGATCTCATTTCCCTGCGATGCTGTAAGCTACAGGAATCACACGTATCTTTTACATGAAAGGTGAATGGGGAAGCTTTATTTAAACACTGCAAAAGATACTATTAAATATATAACTGTGTGAGATCCCTAATTGGTAACAGTCTTGCATATGTAGACTTAAAAATTATTAAAGGAGATTAAGGATGTGGAAGGCAGCTCATAGCTGACAGATTTAAAGGCTTTAAAGAAGATAGGCAGAGGCTGATTAGAGGATTTCTAGCCAGCTTGCTGTAGATAAGGGTAAATCTCATTCGATTTGGGGAAGAGATGAAATACTAGGTCTCAGACAAAAACATTAATTAGAGCAGGTAGCTGCATCTTTTTATACAGAAGAAGAAAATCTGCCAGTGAGCTACCATGCAAAGAAAGAGAAGAGCATTATTATACACTGACTTGCCAACCAGGGACACTGTTTCAGATTTTTTTTGGGGGGTGGAGGGTCTAGGGCAGCTTCAACCATGACTCCATTCCAGAGGCTACTTAGGCACCTGAAAACTTCTGGGCTACGTCTAGACTGGCCCCTTCTCCAGAAAAGTCATGCAAAGCAGGTAAGTCAGAACAGGGAAATCCGCGGGGAATTTAAATATCCTCCGCGGGATTTAAACAAACATGTCCGCCGCTTTTTTTCTGGCTTGGGGAAAAGCCAGAAAAAAGCATCCAGACTGGCGCGATCCTCCGGAATAAAGCCCTTTTCTGGAGGATCTCTTATTCCTACTTACCTGAAAGTAGGAATAAGAGAGCCTCCGGAAAAGGGCTTTATTCTGGAGGATCGTGCCAGTCTGGATGCTTTTTTCCGGCTTTTCCCCAAGCCGGAAAAAAAGCGACGGACATGTTTATTTAAATCCCGCGGGGGATATTTAAATCCCCCGCGGATTTCCCTATTCTGACTTACCTGCTTTGCATGACTTTTCCGGAGAAGGGGCCAGTCTAGACATAGCCCTGGAGTTTTTGCAGGTGATAACTTGGAAATTAACTGACAGGAACAATGGTCCTAATTTTTATATAGCTTGAACCTCCCAAATCTGGGATTTTCTGGTCTGGTGGATGTTGCTTGACCAAAGAGCACTGGAGATGGGAGTGGGAGACAGCTGAGAGAACATGGCGACCTGACCTGGCTGGGGAACTCTTGCATCAGCTAGGCCAAGTGACCGGGGAACCCCAGCTGCAGCAGGGCTGTTGGCGATGGGAGGCCTGGCTAGGGAACCTCTGGCAGCAGCAGGGCCAGTGGCGGCCAGGCCACCCCGGCCAGACACCCCCGGTGGCATCAGGGCCCAGACGTCTGCACAGCACCGACTGGGAACTGCCCAGCTGAAGTGGGGCTGGCAGAGGTGGGCAGCCCTGGTTGGAGAACCCCTGGGAATCACCAGCAGCAGCGGGGCCAATCCTAACAGTGGGGTGGGGTGGTTGGGCAGTCCCTGACAGAGAATCCTGGGAAACACCCTGAAGCAGCGAGGACTCAGTGGCCGGAAGGTCCCAGCTGGGAACCCCATCGGGCACCCCTTCCAGGCCAGCATTAACAGGGCCAGTGGCAGGGCAGGGAGCCCCAGAGAGGGCAGCCAGCAGGGGAGCAATGACCTCCCAGCTGGTCATTCTTTAGGTAAGTTGTTCTTGCAGCGAAGCATCCAAAGCTGGGCTAACTTGAATGTGTCTGGAGCTGCAGCCCCCTCCCCTACCTGAGCAGGCCTGTGGCTACTGAAGTCAGGCGGGGCTTGTAAGGTAGCACCCTGAGAGAATGAGGCAGATCAGGATGAAATCTGCAGCAATCATCTTCTGAGCTTCCTTCCCCCCCACCCGTCCCAGAGCCTGCTTGTTTCAGTGTACTTGGGGAGAGGAGGAGTTCTGCATTTGGGCTGGCTGGAGAGGGGAGAAGAGGGAGCCAAGGGAATTGACTGCTCCCCTTTGTGTTCTGCATTTGCTGCTGCAGTTCTGTTCTCGCCAACATGGAACCAGGATCTCAGGAGCTCTGGCTCTAACCCAGCCACACCTGATTGCATCCAGAAGCCAATTGATGGGGTGGTTTGTTGTGCCTGATGAGCTGGTATTCCTTTCACTCAGGTGTGCCTGAAGGGCAGGTGGAGGGGAATGAGCAAAGAAAGCTGCCTGCATTGCTCTCTCTCCTGGCTAGTGGAGAAGCTCAAGACAATATGGCAGGAAGCTTCATCTCCCCCTTGTTGCCAACTTAGTGAGGAGGACCTTAAAGTAGGTTCAAAGGGAGCAAGTGAAAAGCTCATAGGCAAGTGCTTAAAACAGGGAACCTTAACAACAGGTTGGAGGGGAACATGGAAAATTACAATTGGGTCATAAGAGTAACAAGAGGGAAATCAACAGTAGAATTTGCTCAATATCTTAGGCAGCTATACACTGACATATAGGGAGTAAACAGAAAGAAGTGGAAGTTTTAGTTTATCTGCTACGTTAGGACTGAACTGGCATCACAGAGACTTGGGTTGGGGCATGAATCACCTGGCTGGGATATTGGTACAAAGGGGTATAGTTGTTCAGGAGGGACAGGCAGAGCAAAAAGGGAGGTGGTGTCCCATTCTATGGCAAAAATATATGCACTTGTTCTGAGCTCCAGAAGGAGGTGGGAGGCAAACCAGTTGACTGTGTCTGGATAAATATAAAAAGGATAAAAATAGTAATTTCATCATGATAGGGGTCTAGTATAGATCACAAAAAAGGAAGAGGTGGCATGTATGGAACAGAAATATCAGACGCACAAGATTTCATAATAATGGGGAACTTAAATACAGCAATACAAAATTTTCATTAAGTTCTTGGAATGTCTGGGAGACAACTTTTTCCTGAATGTAGAGGAAGTAACAGGGGAAAGCCAGTTTAGACTTGATTCTGACTAATCAGGAGGAATTAAATGAATCTGAAGGTGGGTGGAAAGAAAGAAGTCAGGGCAGCAGACTAAGGACAATTGACTTTAAAAAAAGCAGATGTTAACAAACTCAGAGAACTGGTAAGTAAGGTCCTATGGGGGAAAAAAAATCTAAAGGAATTCAGGAGAGCATAAAGTTTTTCAAGGAGACAGTACTGAAGGTACAAATGCAAACTATTCTGATGCAAAGGAAAAAATAAAAATAGCAAGAGGCCAATAAAGCTCTATCAGGAGCTCGTCAATGACCTTGAAATAAAAAAGGAATGCTACAAACGTGCAAAACATGGCCACACTGCTAAGGAGGAGCACAAAAGAACAGCACAAGTCCATAGGAATAAAATCAGAAAGGCTAAGGCACAATATAAGTTACATCTGACACAGGACAAAAAAGGTTCTCTAAATACCTTAGAAACCACAGAGAGAAATGAAAGCAAGAGGAAGCCCTCCAATTAGCAGGGAAAGGCAGCAAATAACTGATGACCTCAAAAATGCAAAGGTTTAATGTATATTGGGAGTCTTCACTAAAAAGGTTAATTGTGGCCAGATACTCACTACAATTCATATTAACAGCAATGGGGCAGGAAGACCAGCCAAAATAGGGAAAAAAGCAGGTTAAAGAATATTTAGATATGTTAAATATAGTCAGTTTGGCAGGGCCTGATGACATTCACCACAGGTACATAAAGAACCAGTGTGAAAACTTCGTGATGGTGATCAAGTTTTGGAACAGAATGAGGGAGTATGTGGAGTTCCCCAGAACATTTTTTAAAAAAGGCTGGGCAAACGTATCAGTGATAGTTTTGGTTTATTTGGTCCAGCCTCAATGCAGGGGAATGGCGTTGGTGATTTTTTGGGGTCCCTTCCAGCTCTACATTTCTATGGTTTTATGAAATGCAGATAAAAACAGAGTTTGTTCTGTTTGCTTTATAAGAGACATGCATTACAAAAGCCAGTGGCTGGAGCCAAGGCTAGCCAAATTCAGACAAGATACAAGATGCTGCGGGCAGTATTCTCTGTAAGCTGAGCACTTGGGCAGCCATCTGGGAGAAATTCAGGTGTTGCCCAGCTGATTGGCAGAGCACCCACAGCAGGCAACATGTGTTTCTATTGGTGGGGCACACCTGCACGTGCCTTGGTGCACATAAAAAATTATTACACACATGAAAACATTTAGAGGGAACATTTTTGGTGGTATTTTGTTGCGCGCACATACACACACACACAGGATAACAATTATACTTAGTTACAGCAATTTACCTAGGGTGTGGTGTATTCTCCATCATCTGAAGTCTTTAAATCAAGGCTAGAGATCCTTCAAAAAGTTACACTCTGTCTCAATATGAAGATTTGAGTATGATGAAAGAATCCCTGGGGTCGGTCCCATGGCCTGTGTTGTGCAGAGGGTCAGACTAACTGATTAAATGGTTCCTTCTGGCCTTAAAATCTGTGAACTCCCAGGCAGCCACCCAGGATACAGCTGTGGCTATATGGTTGCCTCTCCAACACAAAAAGGCAGTAGTGTACGTTGCTTTGCAATTGTTAGGCCAGTATTCCTCCTACAGAGCAAGCTTGGTTAGCTGTGCCTATTCACACAAAATACATTTTAATAAGCCAAAAGCTAAGTTATAGATCCAGGAATAAGAAACACAGGCCATAACTGCAGCATGGGATACTGTATCCTGGAAATAAGGGATTCCAAGGGATTGATGGGCTCTGGTCAACAATCAACCGAACGTGAGGTCCCAGTGCAGTACGGTGGCAAAAAGAGCTAATCCCACACCCAGAGAAGAGCCTACAAGTGGATCCTTTGGTGTTATACTAAATTAAAGAGATTACACTAGACACTGAGGGCCAGATCCTGCACTGGTGTGTATTAGCTTAGCTCTATTGGAGGCAATGCAGCGACACTGATTTATACCAGTTGAGGATCTGGCCCAAGAACTTGAGTTGCAGAGGAAAGAGAAAAGCGGGTAATATGTCAGAAATACTAATTGCCTATCCAAACTCCATTGACAGTGTCATTCGCAAAGCTGTCACTTAACTGCTCCCACAGAACTCCCGTCTGGATGACTGTTTTAAAGAGATTGCTCCTGTTTCATCCGGCAGGCATCAGCTCACAGAGACACAGTCTAACCCAGATCCCCCGTGCGGAAATGAGAGATGGGAAGACCAGCTAGTTGAGCTGAACATGCCTTTTCACGGTAGGAAAGTTCTCCTTAGTATTTAATTAAACCTACTTTTAAATGGCCCCAGCAATGGATTTTCCTCCATTCCCTCAGGAGGCTGTTCTACCACAGACGCAAGTCTGTCACCAGGGCTACGTCTAGACTGGAATGATTTTCCGGAAATGCTTTTAACGGAAAAGTTTTCCATTAAAAACATTTTCGGAACAGAACGTCTAGATTGGCACGGACGCTTTTCCGCAAAAGCACTTTTTGCGGAAAAGTGCCCATGCCAATCTAGACGCACTTTTCCGCCAAAAAGCCCCGATCGCCATTTTCGCGATCGGGGCTTTTTTGCAGAAACCAAATCTGAGCTGTCTACACTGGCCCTTTCACTCAAAAGTTTTGCACAAAGGGACTTTTGCCCGAACGGGAGCAGCATAGTATTTCCGCAAGAACACTGACAATCTTACATGAGATCGTCAGTGCTTTTGCGGAAATTCAAGCGGCCAGTGTAGACAGCTGGCAAGTTTTTCTGGAAAACTGGCTGATTTTCCAGAAAAACTGGCCAGTCTAGACACAGACCAGTAGTGTTTCATAGTCCTGGATCCTAGCTATGCACAGAGCAACACAAACAATTCCCTCCTCCCCTTATGGTTCATAGAACTTCCAAAGACAATTTGGCATAATACAGGCAGTCCCCGGGTTACGTACAAGATAGGGACTGTAGGTTTGTTCTTAAGTTGAATTTGTATGCAAGTCGGAACAGGTACATATTGTAGGGGAAACTCTAGCCAAACATTTCTCCAGAGCTCAGTTTTATTCTCCCACACCTCACTTCCCTCAGTCCTTTATTCTCAAGCTGAGGTGTCTGCTGAGAAAAGCCGCTTTGCGTCTCCCTGGTCTGCTGGGGAGGCGTTAGCTTTGCATCTCCCTGGTCTGCTGGAGAGGCGTTAGCTTTGCGTCTCCCTGGTCTGCTGGAGAGGCGTTAGCTTTGCGTCTCCCTGGTCTGCTGGGGAGGCGTTAGCTTTGCGTCTCCCTGGTCTGCTGGAGAGGCGTTGGCTTTGCGTCTCCCTGGTCTGCTGGGGAGGCGTTAGCTTTGCGTCTCCCTGGTCTGCTGGGGAGGCGTTAGCTTTGCGTCTCCCTGGTCTGCTGGGGAGGCGTTAGCTTTGCGTCTCCCTGGTCTGCTGGGGAGGCGTTAGCTTTGCGTCTCCCTGGTCTGCTGGAGAGGCGTTAGCTTTGCGTCTCCCTGGTCTGCTGGGGAGGCGTTAGCTTTGCGTCTCCCTGGTCTGCTGGGGAGGCATTAGCTTTGCGTCTCCCTGGTCTGCTGGAGAGGCATTAGCTTCGCGTCTCCCTGGTCTGCTGGGGGGAAGCAGCTAGTGCGGGGTTGCCTCACCCCGTTTGTAAGTAGGGAACCGATGTAAGTCGGATCCATGTAACCCGGGGACTGTCTGTACATATTGGGACAGATTCCTGTCTCATTACTCATGCTCGTAGCAGCTTACTCCACATATAAGCCTATCTGTTTCACTAATGCTACTCCTGCAGCAAGGCATGCCATGGGGCTTAAGCTATCAGAATTGGGCCCACTGAGACTAAGGCTGGTCTTGTGATTCTGGCCCTGGGCTGGAATAGGAGATTGGGGTTCTGCTGGGAGGATTATTTCCCATGTGCTTGTTTGGCAGGCCTCAGCCCAGTTAGTTCCTTCTGCCTTTCTTCTGCAGCTCCTCAAGTTGTCATTCATTCAAAATCCCTTCGCTTTGAAATGGGGATGAATAAGGCCCCAATTCAGGAAAGCGCATGCCTACACGCATTCCTGGATCCGGCCCTCAACCCACCATAATGAACAATCAAAAGCCAACCATGAGGGTGTATTGTGGGGGTCACTCGTCACCAGAGCTCACCGTCTTGCTAGAGTGGAGTTATAGGAGTTCTTCCCAGGAGCTCCCCTGCAGGTAGTCTATGAATGCACTCCAGCCCCCTGGCTCAGAAGAGTCTAGTTCAGACCCCTTTGGAGATAACAAAAGGTTAACTGACATTCAAAATCCCAACACATCATCCTGGAATCTTCTCTCCTGCTCTGGTGGCTGGTGTCCACCCAATGCCAGATGTAGACCCTTCTTAGGAACTGTGTTGTTTCTTCCGCACACTAAACCCAGCCTTTTTATGATACCCAGGCAGCAATGGAGTTTTCACCCAACCCCTCTTGGTCTTACTCCCTTTGGCTGAGATCATCAAGGATCTACTCCTAAACTTTTTTTTCCATGTCACGGACTAACCTCTCAGGCCTTGGACTCCCATGATTCCTTGCTTTTGGAAAAATCAGAAAAACGTATTGACGTACTTGGCCAGCCTTCTTACATCTTCTGCCTACTACATCTGTATTTGGATCACTGCCTTATAAATTATTAATAGCAAAAAGGTCCCGGCTCCCATCCAACCACATGTTTTTAATTATGTTCTTATTGGCTAATTTTAGGAAAACAGCCTGGCGATTGACAGTATTTTTGCTATTTTGTCAAACCCATTGTCTCGGGGTTGGGACTTACGCATATTATCCATCTCACCAGAACAATCTTGTTTTCAAAAAGACCAGGCATGAGGTTCATATCTTTGCTGCTAAGATTCATTAAATCCATCCTAACAGCCCCAAAGAAGTAAGCCGAGGCACATGCTGGGTTCTTTGATCAAGAGCCCAAATTTCCAAAGATGACCACTGATTTTGGGTATTCCACTTGAGACATCTGAAAGGGATCCTGATTTTTACCAAGGGCTTCCATTGATTCCAGCTGGAATAGTGGGAAGTCAGAAATCCTGGGCCCTAAATATCAAACCAGACTCCCGAAATATAGAAAAAAAAGACAGCAAATAAATAAATGACCACTCCAGATTGACTTCAATGAGAATTAGGCTTCTAGGCATGTTTACAAATCCTACTAGTCTCCTAACTGCATCTGTGGGCACCTAAGTTCTTTTAAAAATCTGGGTCTTGCCTCCCCATCCAGAGCTTTCACCACAGAATCACCTTTTCTATTTGCAGAGTACAACACAGCCTCTGCTATTTTCGTCTTCCATTGCTACTGTCAGTTTCCTTGGCAGCAGGAAAGCAGCCAGGGCAAAGTGTAGAAGTAAACACGGATTAGCTCAAACTGTGGGTTGCTCTAGTCTCCCCTTTACTGGTCAAACAGCAATGCTGCCGCACTGCTCATCTGCTACTGAGAACTGCTCCTGAATATAGAAAAGACCCAGTGGATATTGGCAAGGGTAGATTTAGTGGAGGGAAGGGCAAACGGCAAAGGATCAAGAACAGAGTGATGAAGAAAAATTCTAGGACGCAGGAGTAAAAACACCAGAGATGAAATCCTGTCCCTATTGAAGTCAATGGCAGAACTCATATCAGTTTCAATGGGGCCAGGATTCATTCCCGGACTTTGGCCACAAAAGGAACAGGGAGGTGAGCTGAGGGCATTGTTAGGAAGCCAGCAAAGCCAGAAGATAAATATTAAACAGAGAAATGATGATGATGATATTAAATGGAGTGGATTAGAAATACACTTATAATAAAAGTAATTTATAAAGCCCCAGCTCTCCCTAAAAGATACACAGTTAATGCAGTCAACATATCACTAAACCCCACATCATACAAAGCAAAGGAAATATTATGCAGATTAAATCCCATTCCCCTTGAACACATGTGGCATCCATTTGGGATTGCATGTGTGTCTGGGTTCCCCCTCCCCATGTGTCTCACTTTGTTTCCGTGCAGGGAATTTCACTTGCAATTCAGCATGGGAGCTATGAAAGTAAGAAACTACCAATGATGGCCAAGTGTTGGGGTTAACGTGTGACTGAAAGATCAGCCATCAGGTCAGTTTCAGCTCTCATTAGGTCAGACATAGGTTCTCCCCTTCTGTGACTATTCAATCGCATGGAGCCAGTAAAGTTGCAAGGTCAGCAGGGTATGAAATTACCAATGAGACCTGACATCTGCAAAATTAATGGACTGCTAAGTGCATGACATGTCCATAAGGGAGTATCGTTCATGTAAGTTGCACCAGTTCACTGTTTTGAGGTGTGGAGCACAGTGAGTCTTCCTCTCTCTCAGGGAACTAGTTCGCTTGCTAAAAGATTTTAAAGCTGGCAGTTTCTTAAAGAAATCTGTCATATGGTATGTTTCTGTAGCAGGGCATGTGTATAGCTACACACATTTGTGTGCACTGGTGCAGAAGACACTAAAATACAGACATAGAAAAATTAAAAATTCATCATAAGATTGCCTGGAGACAGGAAAAAAATCACTAAGATTTTCATCACTTTTTAAAATTGGATCCCAATCCTGGAACCATAGAATTGGTCAGAAAATGCATTTTATATCCCACAAAACACTTTTAAAATATCATGGGTTGAATTGTTTCACTTGGCTTTGAAAAATGGAATGTTTGGATATCCGCCACATTTCTTAGCCTCTGACAGTCAGAAACAGAAAGTTTTCAGTTGTCCACAGAAACCTGAACAACAGGCATTCTCTCACCAAATTCTGTTTCCTCAAAAAGCCATTTTGGGGGGCAAGTCTGGAAAGGAAAGAGAGGAATGAGAAGAAAGTTGTGACTGAACTAAAAAACAATCACAAATTGAAGTTTTACAACCAAATAGCTGTGAGAAACTGACTGATCAACTTGTTCCCCCACCAACAGCGGAAAATCTAGTGGCCCAAGGTGAAAGGCAGGGCTACATTAGACCACCTCCAGCATCCAGCGACATTTTGCCACCTCCCAGTTCCACAGATGGGGGAGTATTAGTGATGAATGAGCAGACCACATGCAGCAGAAACAAATGAAAACTTCTGTTTCATTGTCCACTTGCTACATTCCCAAACAAGCACCCATGTGCTCTTCCCCATGTTGCACCTCTGACTTGGGTGCAGCTCCCTGTAAACATCTACACAGCTATCTCATTGGCCTGCAAGTCCCCTCTCAAAACTCTCCTTTGTTGCAATGCTTGCAACCATTCCACTCCCCAAATGTGGCAGCATTAATTCACAGGTATGCCAAGACTATTATCTACCAAGTGAACCAATACCATCTAATTGTTTCCATGTGCTCATTCATCTGTCTGCATCCATCAGTTGCCTCACATCTTATATTTCTCTACTGATATCTTTGTGCTTCTGAATTTGTACAGCCCCTTGCGCAGTGAGGTGCTGGTCCATGACTGGCAGTGCAAAGCACTAGTGCAACATTAATAGTAATTTACAGTATGCTTCCTACAGAGCTACAAAAACCAATGAAAGGAACATGGTGTATGTAATATTCCACAGTCCTTTCGTGTGTGTTTGTAATGAATGTTCGTAGGTCGTTTATTTAGGAGTCTCCCCAAAGTTCATATAGAAGCCTAATTCCAGCTGGCTTGGAGAGAAACACTGTTGCACGGACTGAGAATTAGCCAAAGGCTTGTAAACTGAAGAGTAATGGTACATGACAAATTGGTAGATGTCTGAAGAACAACAGGGTTGACCTTGCCTCCTGGCTTTATTAAGCCATATCCCCCTATTGTCTAATGGAGCTGCCTGGTAGTGGAACAAAGTGTACATTTATAGACACCCGGAGTTCTGCATTTGTTCAAAGCAGAGACAGCTGCAGCATAAACCTCTGGCTGCCTTCCTGTTCATGTGTCTCAACCTTGAGCCAGCGGTAGGTCTTCTGGTGGAGAGGAAGAGAGACCAAGCACTCTGTGGCAGATGCTTGGCACGCACTCAGGTCCCAGGGCAAGGAGCACCATAGAAGAGCCTGAAAAGAACAGCAGCAAGAGGGTTGTTTAGTCTTCCTGCCTGTCTTCAGCCTGTGGCTTTTCTGCTGAGACTGCCAACACAGACCACTAATTGAGAGAGTGCCTTTGTGGTATAAGCACCTGCTCTCTTTGAATGGGACCCAACCCACTAATGCATTCCATAGACGCAAGCAGGCAGCCATCAAAGAGCAAGTATAATACCAGGCTGGAAGTCAGCTGGCAATCTGCGGGAGAAAAGACTCTGCTTTCCCTTCCCAGTTCTCTGCATCACACCATCTCGTGGTCAGATTCTTTGGGAAAAGGTCTTGATTTTACATACACACCGCTCCCCGGCAGCCTGTAAATAAAATGAATACAAACCGAGTTACAATGCATCCTGAGTTATGCCTGTAAATCCTTCACTGGCATTGCCTCAAATGTGCATGAGCGGAGAGCCAAGGCCAGGCGAAAAATGTGAGAGTTTGAGTTTATAAAAAAGTAAAATCACCAGCCTCATGGTCTTTGGAAACAACTGTGAGAAAGAGCTTTGTTGTGGTCTAACTGGCAAGCTTGAAATGTGTAATTCCATAAAGGGGCAGAGCAGAGGATTACAGAGAGTACTGAACTACAGCAAAGGAGCAAATTGTAGTAGTGCTGGCTGAGGTGGGGAGGAAGGGGGAGTAGCAACCCCCACTGGCTTCCAAGCATATTCGGGTGTTTTGGACACGTGGTATATGACTGAGGTCAGCCCTGAACCACTCTCATGTAAGGGTATGTCTACACTACCCCGCTAGTTCGAATTAGCGGGGTATTGTAGGCATACCACACTTGCAAATGAAGCCCGGAATTTGAATTTCCCAGGCTTCATTTGCATAAGCGGGGAGCTGCCATTTTTAAAACCCCGCTGGTTCGAACCCCGTGCAGCGCGGCTACACGGGGCTCAAACTAGGTAGTTCGGACTAGGATTCCTCGTTCCATGAGGTGTACCGGTAGTTCGGAATAGGAATCCTAGTCCGAACTACCTAGTTCGAGCCCTGTGTAGCCGCGCTGCACGGGGTTCGAACCAGCGGGGTTTTAAAAATGGCGGCTCCCCGCTTATGCAAATGAAGCCCGGGAAATTCAAATCCCGGGCTTCATTTGCAAGTGCGGTATGCCTACATTACCCTCCTAGTTCGAACTAGGAGGGTAGTGTAGACATACCCTAAGAGACATGATTCACAGAATCATAGAACACTAGAACTGGAAGGGATCTTGAGAGGTCATTAAGTCCAGTCCCCTGCCCTCACGGCAGGACCAAGCACATCTAGATCAGGGTTTCTGAAAGTGTTCGGTGAAACCACTTTGAGAAACACATTAACTGGCCACCCCGGTTTGTTTATGTACAGGCACCATGGCCACGGAGCCTCGCGGCTCCCATTGGCTCCGTTTCGCTCTTTGCAGCCAAGCGGAGTGGCGGGAAGTGGTTTAAAACTAAGTTCTTTGGAGTTGTATCCATACTTTAACCAAACTACAGGTGCTTACACCAAGATATCTGTGCCTACATGGGAAGGGGAATAAGTTACAATGGTATGAGGCAACATTATACCAGTCTGATTTCACGCCAGCAGTGATACCAGTATCATATGTCAGCAAAAAGAAATCAGACCGTTAACTGAAATAGTGATACTGGTACAAATAGTATGTGTACACCAGGCCTTACAGGTGTAGGGTTTGAGCTGTCCCACTTCACAGAGGGGGTATGGCAGCCAGCTGGCTTAGTCCTGCTCCTACCTGTAAATAAATTCCCAGCGGTCCCCTTTAAACCTCTGGCCCGGAGTACAGGATGGGCCTGGCAAACAAAGACAAACAAATAGTAGTTCAACAGCTGGTAAGCCCGGGCTCTGGTTCAGAGCAGGGTAGCGACGCAAATGCAGCCCCACAGTCAGTAAGACGCAGGCCCTGGTTCAGGGCAGGGCAGCAACACAACCGCAGTTCCCTAGGCAAGAGAGGGGAGGGGGAGACTGCCACCTGATATGTAGGGTGGCAGGGGGGGCGCAGACCCTCCCTACTCTACCACCTCCCAACCCAGGGCCCTCGCAGTGGCAGCCCTGGTTGCCACTGAGGTCCACAGGGATCCGGCCCGCAACACACTGACACACTCTAAAGTTTTATAAGATCAGCCTGACCATCTTCAGCTTCCTCTGGGCCACTTCCTGACTCGCCTTTGGCATCTACCTGGCCACACACGGGCTGCCAGTTCTCGGAGTCATCGTTGTCTGCATCCTCTGTCAGGGTAAAGGTCTCTTCTTCAGAGCAGGAGCTCGGCGGTCTGGGCCAGTCCTCAGCCTCTGCAAGGTACTCAGGACCCTCCTGGCTTGGGGGCTCAGGGCAGGCCTCTGCTTCCTCTGGGGGTTGGGGCCTTGCTGTGCTCCTGGGCTGGGCTTTTATCCTGCTTGCCCCACCCCTTGGCTTCTGGGGAGCTAAAGGGGCAGGACCCAGCTTGGCGCACCCAGGCTCTGAGAGGGGTTCTTCCCCCTCAAGGTCAGTGAGGGTATGTCATAACATAGGAACATAACATAAGAACGGCCGTACTGGGTCAGATCAAAGGTCCATCCAGCCAGTATCCTGTCTGCCGACAGTGGCCAGCACCAGGTGCCCCAGAGAGGGTGGACCAAAGACAATGATCAAGCGATTTGTCTCCTGCCATCCTTCTCCAGCGTCTGACAAACAGAGGCCAGGGACACCATTTTATCCCCTGGCTAATAGCCTTTTATGGACCTAACCTCCATTAAATTATCTAGCTTCTCTTTAAACTCTGTTATAGTCCTAGCCTTCACAGCCTCCTCTGGCAAGGAGTTCCACAGGTTGACTACATGCTGTGTGAAGAAGAACTTTCTTGTATTAGTTTTAAACCTGCTAGCCATTAATTTCATTTGGTGTCCTCTAGTTCTTCTATTATGCGAACTAATAAATAACTTTTCTTTATCCGCCCTCTCCACACCACACATGATTTTATAGACCTGTATCATATCCCCCCTCAGTCTCCTCTTTTCTAAACTGAGAAGTCCCAGTCGCTTTAACCTCTCTTCATATGGGAGCCATTCCAAACCCCTAATCATTTAGTTTCCCTTTTCTGAACCCTTTCCAAAGCCAAAATATCTTTTTGAGATGAGGAGACCACATGTGTACACAGTATTCAAGATGTAGGCGTACCATAGTTTTATACAGGGGCAGTAAGATATTCTGTGTCTTATTTTTCATCCCTTTCTTAATAATTCCTAGCATCCTATTTGCCCTTTTGACCGCCGCTGCACACTGTGTGGAAGTTTTCAGAGAACTGTCCACAATAACTCCAAGATCTCTTTCCTGATTTGCCATAGCCAAATTTGCCCCCATCATACTGTATGTATAGTTGGGGTTATTTTTCCCGATGTGCATTACTTTACACTTATCGACATTAAATTTCATTTGCCATTTTGTTGCCCAGTCACTCAGTTTGGTGAGATCTTTTTGGAGTCCCTCACAGTCTGCTTCTGTCTTGACTATCCTAAACAGTTTGGTATCATCCGCAAACTTTACCACCTCACTGCTTACCCCTTTCTCCAGATCATTTATGAATAAGTTGAAAAGGATTGGTCCCAGGACTGACCCTTGGGGGACACCACTAGATACCCCTCTCCATTCTGAAAATTTACCATTTATTTCTACCCTTTGTTTCCTGTCTTTTAACCATTTCTCAATCCAAGAAAGGACCTTCCCTCTTATCCCAAGGCAATGTAATTTATACAAGAGCCTTTGGTGAGGGACCTTGTCAAAGACTTTCTGAAAATCTAAGTATACTATATCTACTGGATCCCCCTTGTCTGCATGTTTGTTAACCCCTTCAAAGAACTCTAATAGATTAGTAAGACATGACTTCCTTTTACAGAAACCATGTTGACTTTTGTCCAACAAATTATGTTCTTCTACGTGCCGCACAATTTTATTCTTTACTATTGTTTCGACTAATTTGCCCAGTACTGAAGTTAGACTTACCTGTCTCTAGTTGCCAGTATCTCCTCTAGAGCCCTTTTTAAATATTGGTGTCACGTTGGCTACCTTCCAGTCATTAGGTACGGAAGCCGATTTAAAGGATAGGTTACAAACCACAGATAATAGTTGAGCAATTTCCCATTTGAGTTCTTTTAGAACCCTTGGATAAATGTCATCTGGTTCCGGAGATTTGTTAACATTAAGTTTTTCTATTTGTTCCAAAACCTCCTCTAATGAAACATCAATCCGGGACAGTTCCTCAGATTCATCACCCACAAAGGATGGTGCAGATTTGGGAATCTCCCTAATGTACTCAGCCATGAAGACTGAAGCAAAGAAATCATTTAGTTTATCCTCAATGACATTATCGTCCTTGAGTGCTCCTTTTATATCTCGATCGTCTAGGGGACCCACAGCTTTTTTAGCAGGCTTCCTGCTTCTAATGTACTTAAAAAACATTTTGTTATTTCCTTTTGAGTTTTTGGCTAGCTGTTCCTCAGAATCTTTTTTTTGCTTTTCTTATTACATTTTTACACTTGATTTGACAGTGTTTATGTTCCTTTCTATTTATCTCACTAGGATTGGACTTCCACTTCTTAAAAGATGCCTTTTTGTCCCTCACTGCTTCTTTTACATGGTGGTTAAGCCACGGTGACTCTTTTTTAGGTCTCTTGCTATGCTTTTTAATTTGGGGTATACATTTAAATTGGGCCTCTATTATGGTGTCTTTAAAAAGTTTCCATGCAGCTTGCAAGGACTTGGCTCTAGTCATTGTGCCTTTTAAATTCTGTTTAACTAACCTCCTCGTTTTTGTGTAATTCCCCTTTTTGAAATTAAATGCCAGAGTGCTGGACTGCTGAGGTGTTCTTCCCACCACAGGAGTGTGGCGCTGCTGTCTCAGGCTAGCCGAGGGCTGTGCTTAAAGAGACCTGACCCCCACCCCGGACAGACAGTTCTCAGGGTTCCCCGCTTGCTTGTCTAACTCGATGAGGGACAGCAAAGCAGTTCTGTCTTGGAGTGCCCTGAGTGCCCACACAGGGCACATCACAGCACTCGGCCATCAGCCTGGCTGCACTTTCAGCAGGCTGCCATCCAGAGGGGTCAATCAGGGGGCTGTCAGGATCCAGGAGGCCCTGCAGGAGAGATTCCACCCCCAGGAGCCCGCAGAGCCACCCCAGTCCTCCCCATTGGGGGCTCATGCCCCATTCCTCCCTCACCTCCTTCCACTTACCCTTCCTTATCCTCCCTTCCTGATGTACAAAATAAAGGACATGTGTTTTCAAAAATAGAAACTCTCTTTATTGAACAAAACTGGGGGGGGGGGGATTAACCTCTGGGGAGACTGGGAAAAGGAGGTGGGAGAGGGGAAGAGAGAGGGTAGGAGAGGGGAAGTGGAAACCTGGGAGGAGGGAGCTGGAAGGGGGAAGCCAGGGGCAGAAGGAGGAGGGGAAGTATAAAACTATGGTACGCCGAATCTTCAGTACTCTGTACAGATGTGATCTCCTCATCTCAAAAAAGATATTTTGGCCTTGGAAAGGGTACAGAAAAGGGCAACTAAAATGATTAGGGGTTTGGAACAGGTCCCATATGAAGAGAGGCTAAAGAGACTGGGACTTTTCAGCTTAGAAAAGAGGAGACGGAGGGGGGATATGATAGAGGTCTATAAAATCATGAGTGGTGTGGAGAGGGTAAATAAAGAAAAGTCCTTCATTAGTTCCCATAATATAAGGCGTAGAGGACACCAAATGAAATGAATGGGTAGCAGGTTTAAAACTAATAAGCAAAAGTTTTTCACACAGCACATAGTCAACCTGTGGAACTCCTTGCCAGAGGAGGCTGTGAAGGCTAGGACTATAACAGAGTTTAAAGAGACATTAGATAAAGTCATGGAGGTTGGGTCCATGAAGTGCTATTAGCCAGGCAGTAGGAATGGTGTCCCTCGCCTCTGTTTGTGGAAGGCTGGAGATGGATGGCACGAGACAAATCGCTTGGTCATTGTCTTCAGTCCATCCCCTCCGGGGTAGCTGGTGTTGGCCGCTGTCGGCAGACAGGCTACTGGGCTAGATGGACCTTTGGTCTGACCCAGTACGGCCGTTCTTATGTTCTTATGTTCTAAGCTCAGGGCTCAGGGTTGGGGGGTTTCCCTGGACCAACTTGATTTTCATGGAGACCTGCTCCTGGGTTCGCATGTGGCCTTTGGTGGCCAGGTTGGCAGCTATCCTGCCCTAGACAGCCGCATTCCTGTGCCTAGTGTGGAGGTTGTGGATGTTGGAGGCCTCCCTCCAAACCTCGATGAGGTCCACAATCTCCGCACTAGACGAGGCGGGCGCCCGCCTCTTGCAGCCCCGGGCAGGCTCCTGGGAGCCTCCAGACTGGTCCCGGGAAGAGGGGGAGGGCTGGGTGGCAGCGGGTGGCTGGCTCATGCCGTGCCAGGTGCAGGGTCTGCTGGCTGGGTGCTGGCAGGCTTGCACCTGGCCCGGGCACCGTAGCCAACCCGTGCCCCTTTAAGGGCTCCGGGGCTGGGAGGGGTCAGAAGAGTTTCCCTGGTGGTGCCCAGAGTGGCCACCAGGGAAAGCTGGGGAGGGCTAGCCTCCCACTAGTTCGAATTAAGTGGCTACACAGCCCTTAGTTCGAACTACTTAATTTGAACTAGGTGTTACTCCTCATAGAATGAGGTTTACCTATTTTGAATTAAGCGCTCTGCTATTTCGATTTAAATTCGAACTAGCGGTTTGTATGTATAACCCCTATTAAAGTTAATTTGAAGTAACGACTGTTAGTTCGAATTAACTTTGTAGTGTAGACATACCCTTAGTGGCCACCCCTGCTTACTGCAGGGTATCATTATAGTACTGCCATAGAAAAGCAGAAAAATGACTCCTTTTTGTCAACACTATGGGCTGCATAAATACTGTGATGGGGTGCAGTTGGAGGAGTTCCACTGAGCTTGTTCTCCAGTGTGCTGATTATGCCACTGACTTCCACCTTTTTGCTCTCTGGGGATCCCCACTACTCTGCCCTGCTGGGCCAGAGCGTCTGGTCTTCCCCAGACAAGGCTCAGAGTTGGGGTTACCATCATCCCTGCAGAGCCGCTGAACCACTTCAGCTCTGGATGGACATAGTTGTAGGGCTCAGCACCCAGGAAACCAATTCTCAAATGGGACCAAAGGTCTCCCCGTTCCCCCCAATAAACTAGTGTTTTTCCCTATAAAAGCTTTACCTAGGGTGTGTCTAGACTACATGCCTCCTTCGACGGAGGCATGTAGATTAGCCAGATCGGAAGAGGGAAATGAAGCCGCGATTAAAATAATCGCGGCTTCATTTAAATTTAAATGGCTGCCCCGATCTGCCGATCAGCTGTTTGTCGGCAGATCGGGGGAGTCTGGACGCGATGCCCCGACAAAGAAGCCTTTCTTCATCGACACAGGTAAGCCTCAGGCTTACCTGTGTCGATGAAGAAAGGCTTCTTTGTCGGGGCATCGCGTCCAGACTCCCCCGATCTGCCGACAAACAGCTGATCGGCAGATCGGGGCAGCCATTTAAATTTAAATGAAGCCGCGATTATTTTAATCGCGGCTTCATTTCCCTCTTCCGATCTGGCTAATCTACATGCCTCCGTCGAAGGAGGCATGTAGTCTAGACACACCCCTAGTGAAAGCTTATCAGCTAAGCCCCCTGTATCAATGAAAGAGAAATATGCACAGAGATTGTTCCCCTTAGGTATCAATTACTTTCACTGGACCTCATGGTAAACAAAAGTGTTTTCATTAAGTGCAGATATCAGGGTGTAAGTGGTTGCAAGAGAAAACAGACAAAACAAAGTAAGTTACCAAACACAAATGAAAAGAAAATGCATAGTTCATTCTAATTCACTAACACATTTATTACCTACAGATTCTTTCCCTAAAGAGCTGTTCTTATTTCACGTATAAACTTCAAGTCAGAGACAAACTCTTTTATATGACTTGGGTCCCCAGCCCTCTTTGTATCCTTTTAGAGTATGCTAGGCCATTTCTTAGGCCTGCTGAAGACAAAGGCATGATAGCTTCCCATTGCTTAAATAGTCTTTTCCTGATGGTGGGAATCTTTTGTTTTATACCTTCCATGCCAAAATCCCACATTCAAAATGGAATTCAGTACCAGGTGATATGGTCACATGTCTTTCTAGACCAACCATCTTCTGGACTTAAAGGACAAATATGGCTTTTTGCAAGTTGTGTCGATCTCCAAGTCGTGAGACTTTTGGGGCACCAGTAGTGGCTCTCATTAGCACATTTCAAACAATAAACAGACTCAGATGATACATTTCTATCTTCACATACAAGAATAAAAAGATGGCACCTGAAGTTTACAATCTAGAAAGTGGTTTAATGCCTTTAGACCAGTTTGTCCCAATGCATTTGTAACGCCGATAGGTGGAACCAAATCTGAGACTTCAAGAGCTTAGTGCAGGAGCCTCTACAGCTTGAACTAAAAGCCAGCTGGCTCTCAGTTAAGGCTGTAGAGCTCACTCATTCTTCCTCTATCTGTCAGCGGTCTAAGTGCCACTACATGGGGCAGTGAACCACACCCAGCATTCACTGCAATATGATTTCTCTATCATCTCAGGATTTGCGCTATGGAATAGCTTTATGAATACCCTACACAGCTCATGTCCATGAGAGATATAGAAGTCTCTCATGGAACTATCTGAAGATTACAGAATGTATTAAAATATAGAGATTGAAAAATGAAAAAGTAATGTTGAATATGAGTCAGCAGTGTGATGCTGTTGCAAAGAAAGCAAACATGATTCTGGGATACATTTACAGGTGTGTTGGGAGCAAGACATGAGAAGTCATTCTTCTGCTCTACTCTGCGCTGGTTAGGCCTCAGTTGGAGTATTGTGTCCAGTTCTGGGCACCGCATTTCAAGAAGGATGTGGAGAAATTGGAGAGGGTCCAGAGAAGAGCAACGAGAATGATTAAAGGTCTAGAGAACATGACCTATGAGGGAAGGCTGAAGGAATTGGGTTTGTTTAGTTTGGAAAAGAGAAGATTGAGGGGGGACATGATAGCAGTTTTCAGATATTTAAAAGGGTGTCATAAGGAGGAGGGAGAAAACTTGTTCATCTTGGCCTCTGAGGATAGAACAAGAAGCAATGGGCTTAAACTACAGCAAGGGAGGTTTAGGTTGGACATTAGGAAAAAATTCCTAACTGTCAGGGTGGTCAAATACTGGAATAAATTGCCCAGAGAAGTTGTAGAATCTTCATCTCTGGAGATATTTAAGAGTAGGTTAGATAAATGTCTATCAGGGATGGTCTAGACAGTATTTGGTCCTGCCATGAGGGCAGGGGACTGGATTCGATGACCTCTTGAGGTCCCTTCCAGTCCTAGTATTCTATGATTCTATGTGCAGATTAGTGCAAAAAGTTAATGTTCCTTTGGTAGGGTGGGGTACCCTGTGGATGCACATTTCCTTTGGTATTGGTGTTTTGGAGCGGAGGGGGGCAGCCCAGGAAAAGTGATGAAGTAAAAACATTTGATTTTCAAAAATGATGGGGGGAAATAGAAAGATGGGAGAGGTAGAAGAGGAAAACAAACACAATATTGATTAAAAAGTGGACTTATGTGATTAAAGATGTTAAAAAACAATTTTCCCACACAAGGGTTCAGCTAGAAATGCCATTTTGAATAAAAAACACTTGTTGAAAAATGTTGGCCTGCTGTACTAAAAAGAAAAAAAAGCCAGAGAAGGCTACTAAGCAGAGTCCTGTCCAGTTAAAAAAGCACCCAACGCTCCCCCACTCCCTCTGCACACACCCTCCTTCCCAGAACTCAAACAACTCTGGAATCTTATTCTAGCCACTTGGGGCAGAAACAGAGAGGTCAGTTAAGGAGGAGATGGATTAGCGCAGGTGATGTCTGTTTGCGTAATGCTGTTCCTGTTATTGGTGAATGCCACCAAAAATCCTGTATTGCTGTACAAAATCTAAAATGAAGATGTGGGGCCAGATAATCATTTTTAGCTCTGGCCCTTTTATGCTGCTTCAGTGGCACAGAGGGACCAGAGATCAGCTAGATTTACCCAGCTGAGACTGGCATAAAGGCGCCCTGAGGAGGTTATGCCCTGCTTCTATGCCCCTATTACCCCAGTTGGCCATGGTGCAGAAGACATGGGATGCTGAGGAGGGGTTGTGTGCAGAATTCATTGAACTCCGACTATTCTTAGGGACTATTCTTAGGGACTGTAGTCAGCTGATGGAAGTCAGGGCAATCCCAGAACTCTGCTAACTGATGCAGATGCTCACACCAGCTCTAAGAAGCAGGGAGAAATAACTCCTCCTGGACAGACTTTGTTGCATCAAGAAAAGAAATTGGTCCTCAACCAAAGGATTTTACAGTCTGTGTCACCTGTCTTTGGTTCAACTATGTGATTTAATGGCCACTGGCAGGGGCTGGATAGACAAGTGCAATTTGTCTTCATCTAGATAAGTGAGATGCCAGTCTGTTCCATCTGGTGTACTGCAGCACCCTGAAAGAAATGCATGGCTTGCCACAGACAATTTTTCATCCATCTGGATTGCATTAAAACTGGTATGGGGCAGAAAAAATACAAACGCAATAAAATGTTTTCATTGGAACATTAATTGGAAAATGCTGGATGTGGTATTCTTCAGCTGAAGCTGTTCGTACTAATTATAGTGACTTAGTCAAAGAGAAAGGAGACAGGGGAAGAAGAGGAGCAACTCTTTCCTAAGACTGAAGGACAAGGATTTCCTGTGTTTCAAGGTCTGTCTTGTGGGACTTTGGGCAAGTCAAGTCAAGTCAATGGTTTGTGCCTCAGTTTTCCCCTTT
This sequence comes from Pelodiscus sinensis, assembly GCF_049634645.1. NCBI lineage: Eukaryota > Metazoa > Chordata > Testudines > Trionychidae > Pelodiscus > Pelodiscus sinensis. Next base: position 249,948,290 of record NC_134712.1, on the reverse strand, counting down.
GTAAAGTGGGAATATTACAGCTCCCTTTCTCTCACTCATCTATGCTCTTACTCAGGACAGAAAGTTGAGTCCTGCATGCACTATACCAATCTTGTAGTACTGTAGAAGTAAAACCCTATAGTGATAGTACTGCTGTAGAAGTAAAACCCTATTTATAATGGAAAACAATGCTTATATAATGCAGCTATTTAAATATGTCCTGTGACCAAATGGCCACAGTGCAGGACCGGGAAAACCAAGGACGAGATTGCAATTCCTAACCCTTTCACTGACTTGAAATGTGACTTTGAGCAAGTCATTTTGCCTCCATATCCCCCATCCGCATATTGTAATCCCTCCAAGCCAAAGACTGTCCTTAGCAGGTGTTTATTCTGTGACCTACAGAATGGGCCTTGAACTTGTTTGTGAACTTTAAGTGCTACCATAAAACACAACCAATAATGCTAGTTTATCTGAGTTTCTAGCTCCTCTGTTTTCAAAGTGATTTACAGAATATTTCATATTCCTCTTCAGCTACTTGCCCAATTCTCCCTCCCTTCTGCTTCCTGTTCTGCCAAGAGCTTTCTATTTTGACAGTCAACTTGGATCACACAGAAAGATGAGACAAGAGGATCCCGGGAAAGGTATTCATCTGTGACCTTCACTCTCACCTCCACTCTGCTGCACAAAGCGTGCCTTCAGCTCACCGGGAGTAATATTTGTCACTGCTCAAAGGTGATTTTTGCTTATAAGAAAGATGCCAGATTGAAAGACTCCTCAATGATCCTTACAATGAGAAAGATAAAACCCTTTTAATGCTTATTTTTGGGGTCTGTGAAATCCAGCCCAGATAAAGTTGAATTTTCTTGAGCAGGGGCAATCTGGCAGAGAGGCCGTTATCCTGATTAACTGGCTTTTCCCAATTAAGAGACAGAAATAAATTCTAAAAAGCCGTCAAATAAATACTGTTCCGTACCTACTGCAAAATTTAAAATGATATTCTCTGCATTCTGAACAGGGGCCTGGCTACATTTGCCGTTATTATATAAGTACCTAGGAGCCCCACTCATGAGCTACCAAGGTACTTAGGAGCAGTGCAAACACAGAACAAAAAGCCAGTCCCCATCCCGAGAGAGTTCACAAGCTAGTCATTTCCCAGCCTGGTTCGGTTGTCTTTTAACGTGAAAACAGCCCTCTGCGAGTTATCGAGCAGCATAGAATGCAGGAATTCTCACACCAAATGCATGAACTGCACCTACTTGAGATAAAGAACTGTAGGGGTGTGTCTACACAGCAGCCTTTTTTGGAATAATGGCCATTAAGAACATAAGAACACAAGAACGGCCATACTGGGTCAGACCAAAGGCTCATCTAGCCCAGTATCCCATCTGCCAACAGTGGCCAATACCAGATGCCCCAGAGGGAGCGGACACAACAGGCAATCGTCATGTGATCCCTCCCTGTCTCCCACTTCCAGAGAAAAATAAACTAGGGACACCATTTCTACCCATCCTGGCTAATAGCCATTGATGGACTTAACCTCCATGAATCTATCTAGCTCTTTTTTGAACCCTGTTGAAGTCCTAGCCTTCACCGCATCTTCTGGCAGGCTGACTGTGCACTGAGTAAAGAAAAACTTCCTTTTGTTTGTTGTAAACCGGCTGCCTATTAATGTCATTATTCTGAAATAACAATGCGGGCATCTACACAGCAATTTCATTATTTCGAACTACATTTGAAATAACAGACGGCTTATCCCGACATCTGTAAACCTCATTCCACAAGGAATAACACCTCTTCCGAAATAGCTATTTCAGAATAGCGGCAGTGTGGATGCTCCACTGCTGCTATTTCAAAATAGCTCCACCCCAGGCCATTCAAAGTCATTACTCCCCAGTGCCTCCTGGGGCTCTAAATCGAGGTAGCACGTCCACATTAGGGGAGCCTGCCTCGGACTAATTTCGAGGCTTCCCTGTAGTGTAGATGTGCTATTTTGAAATAAGCTATTTTGGAGAATAGCTTATTTTGAAATAAGTGTGCAGTGCAGACGTACCTAGGGGAGATGGGGTGACCTATTTTCCCCAAGTGATTTAGGTGCCTACAGGCTCAAGGTACATAACTACTGGACTTTTCAAAAAGCATCTAGCCACCTAACTCCCCTGGAAATAAAAATTCAATGGAGTGATTTTAGGAGTAGTTAAGAACCTAGTCTATATTGAACCCCACCCCCTACTAGGCACCTGCCTATGTTATCCCCCAGGAAGTGTGTCTGCTGAATGGCATGGAGGGGGGATTGCAATATAAACTGCCAGTGACCAGTGAGCAGTGAATTTTAAGTCCATCCATAAACCCCCTCATTGGCAGCTGTAGAAGCTAGGGATGTTAAATATCGGTTAATTGAATAGTCGAGTAACCTCATGAATTCTGATTGGTTAGTTGACTATTCTGTAGTCCCTAAGGGCAGGGCCGGTAGCAGTGTGGGGTGCCAGGTGGGAGCTGATCTGCGAGGGGAGCTAGTTTAAAAACCAGCTCCTCTTGCAGACCAGCTGCATGTTGTCCTGTGCTGCTGCTTCTGATAAAGAAGCAGCAGTACGGGGTGGCAGCAGCCCTTATCTGAGGGGTGGTGTGAGCTCCTGGACCCAGCGCAAACCGGGACTGAGCTGGGCTGCCTGCCCACCTGGCTTCTAATACACTTTAAATGCAGAGCAGCAGGTAGGTCCCGGACTCAGCGTGAGCCAGAACTGAGCCGGGATGCTGGCCAGCTTGCTAAAGAATGTACTGGTTGGGGGAAGGAAATGTGTGTAGTCTATAGCATTAACCTATAAGCTTTTGCTTATCGATTAATCGGGTAATTGTCTACACTATTACATCCCTAGTTAGAAGCCTTGTAAGTCCGCTATGCAGACCTGCCATTGAAAGGGGACGAAGATCAATACTGGGGTACGTAATGGTCTTCACTTGGGATCTGGTTGGGGTATGTGGCCTAATGGTCACAGCCCTAATCCCCAACTGCCAAGAGGGTTGTGGGCAGGGGAGCCCAGGGCCTCTCACTCCATCAGGCTCCAACCCTTTGGGCTACTGGTGGTCTGGCAATCCAAGCTGCTTAAGGCAAATATCCCTGAGCCTCTTCCTCTCATAGCCCCTTCCCCGCCCCATGTCAGCACAGTCCAATTCTTTCCTCTGGTGGGGAAACCCAAGCCAGATTAAGTATGATCCAGGGTCCGTGGGCAGGGGAGAGAGGGAGTATTTCCCTTGCCAGTTGTCTCTGGGGTGGGTCCTCCTAGGACTCAGGGAGGGCCCCCTTTTGGAGGCGGTGTCAGGTCCTTTAAGATTCCCACTAGTCTGGGGGCTGCAGGTCTGTTCACCTCCAGCCTTGCCAACCAAATGAGCCGGTTCTCTGTCTTTTAATTCCTCCAGCAGAGGGCGCAGTTGCAGCAGGTGTGATGGGGCAAGGTTGGCCATACCCAAAATAATCCCTGATCCCCTTGTTGTCCAGTGGGGGTGGGGTTGTACACCCCATCACAGTGGTACCATGGCATCGACAGGGCTCATAATTTTCTTTATTTACAAAAAAAGTCCACAAAGTCCTGCTTCCCTGAACACAGTAGAAACAACTATCAGGCAGTTTCCTTGTTCATACCTCTCAGGTCTGCCGCTCCAGCGGGAAACTGCCACTCAAAGTCATGACTGCAGTGCTTCTCTCGGCCTCTAATCCAGATAGGCTGCAAAACCAAAATCCTTGCTCCTGCCTTGCAATCAGGGAAACCCTTCTGCTCACAAGCATAGCTCCTACCACCCAGGTGCTGCATCAGTCCTTTTTTTGCTTTTAAGTGTCTCTATATGGAAAGGGGCTCAGCTGTTCCTTCTGCTGAATCTGAAAGGGTGTCTGGCACGTCCATGGACTTCAGCTTGGTCTGACATTGTCTTTGGATCAAAGATTCGGCTGACGACAGCCAGTAGTACTTTTCAGTTTAAGGCGCACAAATAACGACAGCACAATTTAAAAGAGGTTGTGTGATCTGCAATGCAAATATATCCCCAAAACAAAGCCAGCGGAGTAGAAAGAAAAAGAATTGACAAAGAACTTTTTTCGAACTCATGGGTGTTTTCCTCTGCGTGGGCACAGAGCATGGAAAAAAATAATCTCATGAGGGCAATGAAAAAAGGAAGGGAAGCAGATTCTGTAGCTACACCATTCAAAGGCCGAGTGACAAAACAAACCCATAAAGTTGGGATCTGTCCTGGCAAGCAGAATATGTTGTACAGTCAACTTAGCCAGTTCTGCTCCAGCAGCAAAGTAAATAAAATGCTGCTGAGATTTTCCTGAGCCATTTTTTTGAGTTGTTTTCTTTAACTGTGTTAATGATGAGATGGAGAAGTACTGTAGATGAGGTGTAAACATGAGATTCTGATGACAGTGAGTTAGGAATTTTCTGGTGAAACTTGGAAAATGTTGATTTGCAGAAATAGAGCTGGTTCAAACACACTTCTGACAGGTTTAATTGGAAACTTGTCTTGTTTCCTGCCAGCTCATCTGGTGTGTGGTTGGAGTGCTCAGGCTACCACTGTCCACAACTTTGGAGCAGCTCTACCCTTTGCTACGGAATCTGGATGCTGAGGACTGAAACTGACATGATTCTTGTCAGTTTCATTGGTTCTAGCTATGGGCTGCAGTCAGCTGCTGACAAAGTCCAAGGAGAGATCATGTTTCATTTTGGAAACACCATGTGTTGATGTGGCCTTTAAACCAACCTAGGCAATTTTGAAAGAATAGAGGCCAAACACTGCTTTGGATTACATCGAGGATGCATGCACTGAAAGCAGTTCCTATGAATACGTAATAACATTCCCAAGACCCAGTCAGGGATGGCACCTTGTGTTAGACCCATTGCACACACCAGCTAATCAGTGCCTACCCCATAGAGCTTACAGTTTGCAAGCCTGCTTTATGTTTCCTAAACGCATGTCCAAGCACTGATCAAACCGGGTCACTGCCGTGCAATTCCAACTTGGGCAGCTATCCAGCCAGGCTGTATCTCAGCAATATTTTATTTAATTACTGGGTGCTGCTGCCAGAGATGTACCAGCCAGGCTGAGTCCAGTAATAACTTTTTCCTGGCAAACAGAGCTGATCTATATCTGTTACATCACCTCTCTTCTTTCTTTTCTTCTGCTAGGAACACTGCTGTATCCACTGGCTGGGAAAAGAGCCAAGTGAACATTCTGTCTCCCCTCCAAGCGGCTCTGTGAGTTGCAATTTTGAACCAGGGCTTATTGGTCAATGAATGAATGGGATTTACTCAGGCAACTCCTTTTGACTTGAGGAAGAGCAGACTGTTGCCTGGGTCCTGAATACTGTGTACAGATGTGGTCTCCTCATCTCAGAAACAATATACTGGCATTAGAAAAGGTTCAGAGAAGGGCAACTAAAATGATTAGGGGTTTGGAATGGGTCCCATTTGAGGAGAGATTAAAGAGACTAGGACTTTTCAGCTTGGGAAAGAAGAGGCTAAGGCTGGTGTGACAGGGTAAGGGCACCCCGCACTGAGACCCCCCGCCCGACCGCATACGCGGCGGTTCTCGAGGGGCAGGCCGGGAGCCCTGAGCGGGGCGCGCCGCGCTGCGGACAGCCGTCTGTGCGGTCCCTGCACGCCCCGCCAACCACTGCATCAGCTGTTCGGTGGCGGCGGCGGTGGTCCACAGGCTAGAAATGCCGGGGAATCTTAAGGGGGAGGCCGGGTGGATGATGCCATCACGCTATCACGGCCGCCGGCGGGAGCCGTCACCATGCCACGGCGGGTGGGACTGCGGTGACGGGGCGGAACCAGGGGATTTAAACGCCGCCGACAGGGAAGGAAGAGGAGGAAGCAGGCCGCGAATGGCCTCCCTCTCTGGGGCCGTTAAGTGGAGGGGCCCCGAAGCCTAAAGGGTAATCCTTGCTCAGCAGGGTGAACCGGAGTGGGGAGAGGAAGCAGCCCAGGGCGGGTGTAGGGAGCCTGCGGGCTGACGAGTTGCGGCTACGGCCCCGTCAGCCAGACCGGACGAAAGTTCCGTCTGAGTCCTTAGGGCCCTGGGCTGGTGTCCGTGAGAGGGGGCGGGCCCGGACTCCCCTCCCCCCACCAGTAGGAAACCGCTCAGCCGACGTCTCGGGGAGACCCGGTGAATTAATAACCTGATTAGGTGGGGGCGCACACAGGCAACCGCGAGAGGGGGTTTGGACTGACGACCCCGTAGGTGACAAAGAGGGGGGAGTACCCCGCAACAAAGGGGGGGGGTACCCCGCTACAGGGGGATATGATAGAGGTCTATAAAATCATGAGTGGTGTGGAGAAAGTGAATAAGGAAAAGTTATTTACTCGTTCCCACAATATAAGAACTAGGGGCCATCAAATGAAATTAATGGGCAGCAGGTTTAAAACAAATTAAAGGAAGTTCTTCATCACACAGCGCACAGTCAATCTGTGGAACTCCTTGCCTGAGGAGGTTGTGAAGGCTAGGACTATAACAGGGTTTAAAAGAGAACTAGATAAATTCATGGAGGTTAAGTCCATTAATGGCTATTAGCCAGGATGGGTAAGGAATGGTGTCCCCAGCCTCCGTTTGTCAGAGGGTGGAGATAGATGGCAGGAGAGAGATCACTTGATCATTACCTGTCCGATTCACTCCCTCTGGGGCATCGGGCATTGGTCATTGTTGGCAGACAGGATACTGGGCTGGATGGGCCTTTTGTCTGACCCAGTATGGCCGTTCTTATGTTCTTATGTCTTGGACCCAGTTCCCTTCTGAGTGATGCTGGGCAAATCACTCAATCAGATGGTCCAAAGGAAGGTATAAAGCCCCATAATGATGGTTCAAAAGACAGTGTAAAACCCTGTGGAGGCAATCACTCATGCACTCGAGTGCTTACTGTGTTTCCAGAACAGTTTTGTGCAATCGAGTTTATCAGATAGTTTTGAAAGTCTTGCTACATGGAAGCTCCAGTCTCATAGGACACCAAGGGCTCTCGGTGCTCTGGTGAAGTCACCACACAGCACGAAACTCTAGCCCTACTTTTTTGCTAGTTTGTTGCATGGCTCAGAGAATTAACAGATTGGGAGAATAAGGGAACCTAATACTTAGGCAATGCTTTTTCCAGCAGGAGATCTCAAAATGCTCTGCAATAGATGAAAATGTCATAATTCCCATTCCAGCCAGCTGGAAGGGGAGAGAAATGCTGGGTGTGTCTATGTAAATACAGTTTGCTCTTGCTTTGCTTGGGTGTGTTAGAGATTCAGCAGATGGAATGGTATTTTGCTCATTGTAATCAACTTAATTTGTGGCCCAACACCAGCCATGTTTGCATTAAATGCAGGAATAGCAAAAATATGGTTACCAAAGTTTGTACTTTTGTGGGACTACAGAAAAGAAGGCCTGTGCTGCATTGTTCCAAATGAAAGGGCTCACTGTTAGCAGAAAGAATCTTGCAAATGCAGGGGCTAGTCTTTCAGAGCTCTATGGAGATAAGAGGAGATTAGTCTGGTCGGGAGGCTAGATTGGTGTCCATCTTTGGACTGGTTTGAGCTGTCTCCCTCCATTAAAAGAACAGAGCTAACTAGGCATCATTAGGCACCTGTCTTCTTGTTGTTAATTGTGTTGGGAGATGTGCTTTTTCTACACTGCTTGCTAAGAGTTGAAATCAGACTGATGGGCAGAGGTCACAGACAAGAAGTGGATGGTAGGGGATGGTGACTGAGAGCCAAACCAATGTGATAGCTTTCTTTGATGGAATATAAAGCCTTGTGGATAAGGGAGAAGTGGTGGATGTGGTATACTTAGACTTTAGTAAGGCATTTGAAACAGTCTCTCATGATCTTCTTATCAATAAACTAGGCAAATACAACTTAGATGGGGCTACTATAAGGTGGGTGCATAACTGGCTGGATAACCGTTCTCAGAGATAGAAATGTAGCCATGTTAGTCTGGTGTAGATGAAACAAAAAACAGGACTATGTAGCACTTTAAAGACTAACGAAATGGTTTATTAGGTGATGAGCTTTCGTGGGCCAGACCCACTTCCTCAGATCAAATAGTGGAAGAAAATTGTCACAACCATATATACCAAAGGATACAATTAAAAAAAAATGAACACATATGAAAAGGACAAATCAAATTTCAGAACAGAAGAGGGATGGGGGAAAATTTGATTTGTTCTTTTCATATGTGTTCATTTTTTTAAATTGTATCCTTTGGTATATATGGTTGTGACAATTTTCTTCCACTATTTGATCTGAGGAAGTGGGTCTGGCCCACGAAAGCTCATCACCTAATAAACCATCTTGTTAGTCTTTAAAGTGCTACATAGTCCTGTTTTTCGTTCTCAGAGAGTAGTTATAAATGGTTCATACTCATGCTGGAAGGGTATAACAAGTGGGGTTCCGCAGGGGTGTGTTTCGGGACCAGTTCTGTTCAAAGTCTTCATCAACAATTTAGATATTACCATAAAAAATACACTTATTAAGTTTGCAGATGATACCAAGCTGGGAATGGTGGCAAGTACTTGGAGAATAGGGTCATAATTCAAAATGATCTGGACAAACTGGAGAAATGGTCTGAGGTAAACAGGATGAAGTACTCCCCTTAGGAAGGAACAATCCATTTCACACATACAGAATGGGAAGTGACTTTTTAGGAAGGAGTATTGCAGAAAGAGATCTAGGGATCATAGTGGACCACAAGCTAAATATGAGTCAACAGTGTGACACTGCTGCAAAAAAAGCAAACATGATTCTGGGATGCATTAGTAGGAGTGTTGTGAGAAAGACACAAGAAGTCTTTCTTCCACTCTACTCTGCTCTGACTAGGCCTCAATTGGAGTATTATGTCCAGTTCTAGGCACTACATTTCAAGAAAAATGGGGTGAAATTGAAGAAAATCCAGAGAAGAGCAACAAGAATGATTTAATGTTGCTTACATGAGCTATGAGGGAAGACTGAAAGAATTGGTCTTGTTTAATTTGGAAAGGAGAAGACTGAGAAGGGACATGATAGCGGTTTTCAAGTACAGGCAGTCCCCGGGTTACGTACAAGATAGGGACTGTAGGTTTGTTCTTAAGTTGAATCTGTATGTAAGTCGGAACTGGCGTCAGCCACTGCTGAAACTGATCAGTTTCAACCGCGGCTGAATCAGGATGCCAGTTCTGACTTACATACAGATTCAACTTAAGAAACCCAGGCGTCCCCAAGTCAGCTGCTGCTGAAACTGATCAGCGGCTGATTCCAGGAAGCCTGGGGCAGAGCAACTCTGCCTCGGGCTTCCTGTAGTCAGCGCTGGTCAGTTTCAGCAGCGGCTGACTTGGGGACACTTGGGGCAGAGCAGCTGGGGTGCTGCTGGGTTGCTCCAGTAGCATGGCTCCTTGGTGCTACTGGAGCAACCCAGCAGCACCCCAGCTGCTCTGCCCCAGGCGTCCTGATTCAGCCGCTGCTGAAACTGACCAGCAGCGGCTAAATCAGGACGCCTGGGGCAGAGCAGCTGGGGTGCTGCTGGGTTGGTCTGGAGCGGCGCTGCGGGACCAATCCGGCAGCCCCCAGCTGCTCTACCCCAGGAGTAGGCAAGAAAAGCCTGGTCTCCTGGGGGGGGGGGGGGCACTAGCTGTACCCCCCCCCCAGAAGACCAGGGAGACAGGGGTGGCGGGACCACCCAAGTCCTCCACGGCTTTGCTCCGTCTCCCTGGTCTGCTGACCTGGGAGACGCGGATCAAAGCCGCAGAGCACGCGGGCAGCGGGACAGCCCAGGCGCGCCCGGGCTGTCCCGCTGCGAGCGTGCTCTGCGGCTTTGCTCCTGTCCCTCTGGTCTGCTGGCAGGGGTGCAGCAAAGCCACTGGACCCCCCCAGCAGACCAGGGAGACCGGGAGAAGCTTTTCTCGCCCCGGAGGACACAGGTGGCGACCCACCGCCCGTGAGCTCCGGGGCGAGAAAAGCACCGTTCGTAAGTGCGGATCTGACGTAAGTCGGATCCGCGTAAGTCGGAGACTGCCTGTATCTAAATGTGTATTACAAGGAAGAGGAAGAAAAATTGTTCTCCTTGGCCTCTGATGATAGGACAAGGAGCAATGGACTTAAACTGTGGCAAAGGAGGTTTAAGTTGGACATTAAGAAAAATTTCTTAACTATCAGAGGGTATGTCTACACTATCCCGCTAGTTCGAACTAGCGGGGTAATGTAGGCATACCGCACTTGCAAATGAAGCCCGGGATTTGAATTTCCCGGGCTTCATTTGCATAAGCCGGGCGCCGCCATTTTTAAATCCCGGCTGGTTCGAACACACGGCACGAACTAGGTAGTTCGGACTAGGCTTCCTAGTTCGAACTACCGTTACTCCTCATGGAATCCCGGGCTTCATTTGCAAGTGCGGTATGCCTACATTACCCCGCTAGTTCGAACTAGCGGGGTAGTGTAGACATACCCAGAGGGGTTAAAGAGTAGAATAAATTGACTAGGGAGGTTGTGGAATCTCCACCTCTGGAGATATTTAAGAGCAATTTACATTGACATCTATCAGGGATGATCTAGACTGTGCTTGGTCCTGCCATGAGGGCAGTGGACTGAACTCAATGACTTCTCAAGGTTTCTTCCAGTTCTAGTATCCTATGATTCTAAGTGCAAATGCTTTTTGGTATGTTATTGATAGTTCCAAATCCATAAAGCATTCATCCCAAGAGACATGCTGATATGGGTTACAAACTGTTTTCCCCAATTCAACCCAGGAAAAATCACGAGTCAGGTCCCAGAAGTCCTGATATTGGCTTAAAGATCATGAAATTTAAAAAAAAATGTGTTTTTTTCTTTTCTTCTGTTTTCAGTCTTTACTATAAACACAGATCACATTTCTAAGCTTCTCTCTGCAACTTTTTGTTGTTATTTGGGTCTGTGTCTATTTTTTAGAAGTACAGGTTGAACCTCTTTAATCCAACACCCTGACTGGTTCCAAACCAGAGAATTTGCCAAACCATGGGAGGTCAATATTGTCCAGAAGCATTACCAGCCCTTCCATTGCTTGCTGGGCTCTTAGGGTACGTCTAGACTACATGCCTCCGTCGACGGAGGCATGTAGATTAGCCAGATCGGCAGAGGGAAATGAAGCCGCGATTAAAATAATCACGGCTTCATTTAAATTTAAATGGCTGCCCCGCTCTGCCGATCAGCTGTTTGTCGGCAGATCGGGGCAGTCTGGACGCGTCGCGCCGACAAAGAAGCCTTTCTTGATCGGCACAGGTAAACCTGGTTTCACGAGGCATACCTCGTGGTATGTACCTCGTGAAGTAACAGCACAGAACACTGCGAACCAGGACTGGTGGCTGTAAACAAACTTTAGGGCAGGTGTGGGGAAACTTTTTGTGGGTCGGGGGCCACTGACCCACGGAAAAATCAGTCGGGGAGTGTGTGCAAGGGAGAAGCAAACAAACAACCAAAAAACAAACAACCAAACAAAAACCCCAAACAAAACAAACCCTCACTGACATGGCCCCCAACTGAGAAGGGGAAAGACACTCCACTCATTCCCTTCGAATACCAGAGTCTATGGAGCTCAGACTAGTTGATTTTGTGTGTTCCTGCCCCATGGAGAGGCAGTGGAGAGCTAGAGCACCAACATGGGCTCTCCAATGCTAGGAGGGAGCCCTGAACCTCAGGGCTGAATCCAGGCAAGACACGAGGTGGGAGGAGGCCTTCGGATTCCCCCCCAGGGCCGGCCCAAGCCATTCTGGAGCCCCGGGCGCACACGCGGACCCACCCCCAGGTGCACAGCGCATGCGTGGCCCCACCCCCTTGGTGCACGGCGCATGTGTGGCCCCAGCCCAGCAGCACCGCACAGCGCCCCTCACAATCGGGCGCCCCAGGCTGTCATCCGATCAGCCCGTAGCTTGGGCTGGCTCTGTTCCCCACTTATGCTTTAGGGGATGATGGGAAACTTGGCCACACCCATGATAAGTGGACATCCAGCTAACTAAAATCATGCTAGACCAGAGAGTGCTGGACTAAAGAGGTTCAACTTGTAGGACTATTTAAAAGATGGGGCCTGATCCCAAGCCCATTGCTTGAAATTAGTTGGAGTCTTTTTTGGCTAACTGAAGGAGAACTGAAAGTCAGGCCAGAGAGCATCTTTGTTGCTTAGATGCATACATTTGCTCCTGCTGCTCACTCTTCAACTTAAATAACAATCCTTTTGTTTGTGAGTCACCCGTAGTTGCTGTGGAGATAATTATGAGGCAAGGAAAGGAGAATGGTGATTTTATGTGCGGGAGAAAGAAGAGGACTGGATAGATTTGTGAAGCAACAGAGCTCTTGCTTGTTGCAGGTTCCCTTCCTAACGAAATAAAGGAAGAAAATGGAAAATATTGAGCTAAATTTTCAGTTGCTCTTGTGCATGTGGTACAAACAAAACCAAACAAATTGTACTACTGTCTGGCAGAGGGTAACGACCCTAAGCCAGGCCTGTCTTACAAGTCTGCTAAGAAGCTTGTGGAAGGATTGAAAAGGTGATGGCTGCCATCTTGGCCACCACACTGGGGACTGAATCAGGGATGTTCAGAGCAAAGCAGACAGCTTGAGCAAGAAAGCCAACTTTGTGTAATTCACTGGTTGTAACAATTAATAGCCTCTGTAGTTTGGCACCGAGTCAAGTCAGTAGTATGAAGTTGCCAGGAATTACACATGAATGGGCTAGGAGGCATAATCCGAATGTTCAGGCACATTGACGTAACAAAAATGCAGGCCCTTACACATACCTACCACTGTGCTTAATCACTTGTGTCTTTAGGTTACTGATTACAGAACTATCGGGACATAACTCAGCTCTTGCAGTGGCCACAGTAAATGCAGCTGTTTCCACAGGCCTTGTTAAGAAGCACTTTGGGGGGGGGGGGAGGTAAAACGTCATGCTTTAAGCCAACCTCTAACTATGGGCGGCAGATTATGCAACCTCTGCCTACTGTGGAGTTGTGCAGATGTGGGTGTGAAATACACTGCCCAAGCTTCAGTCCAAGACACCATGCTGGATTTGATTGATCCCATATCTGATCCTTTCTGCCAGATCCTAAGGTCATAGGGAAAACGACTCTTTTCTTTGACGATACAGAATTTAGCATATAGGATAGTAGTAGAATTGCCTCCATGTAGGACAGGGCTACCCAACATGTGGCCCACTACAGTTGTTTAGCTCTGCAAGGTAATTAACTGTTAACTGTTGACATGTAAATACTGCTCAGGAGAGAATCTGAGGTGTGGCTATGTACATCCCATTCAGCCAGGGCTAATGGAAGGTCAGTGTTGGAATGGAATGTGGAGAACTGTATATAATTTGGGACTGTTGTGGGGGTAACTAATCATGCTACCCCTACATGTGGGAACTGTAAAACATGCCACCAGTGCTTGCAGGAGAGACACCACCATCGTGGTAAGAGGTCTCGGAAGAACAAGCCTCCCCCCTTCCAGAGTTGAGTGAACAGAGCTGGGGGAAAGGGTTAAAGGGTTTGAGTCAGCCTGCTTCACACCTACCAGGTGTGAGCTATAAGACTGGCTCCGCCTGCACCTTTCCCCCTTTGTTTTAAGGACAGACCTAAAGCAGACTCCCTGAGGAGTCTTTTCTTTTGCTAGTCCAGTGAAAGCTGGATTCATTTGCCAGTCCAGATGGTGACTAAAGAGTTGAAATCGCTGAGCGCTGAAATCACTGGTTTGGCTGAGTTCCAGACCTGTTGCATCAGTGAAGTAGTGGCGACCAGTGGAGTGGCGGCAGGCGAAGAGCAGCGACCAGCGGCGTGGCGTGGAGTGGTGGCAGGCGAGGCGCAGCGACCAGCGGCATGGTGTGGAGCGGCGTCAGGTGAGGAGCGGCGACCAGCGGTGTGGCGTGGAGTGGTGGCAGGCGAGGCGCGGCGACCAGCGGCGTGGTGTGGAGCGGCGTCAGGTGAGGAGCGGCGACCAGCGGTGTGGCGTGGAGCGGCAGCATGTGCCCAGTGGAGCGTCCAGAGGCGCGGAACGAGACAGCTGATGGAGCATGGAGTTTCGTATAAGGTGCCCCCTAACTATCCCCCGACCTCCATGTCTACCCAGGTTGGGAGATGAAACCCTGTAGGTGAACTTTGGGACTCTGGGTGGCACAGACCAGGGACAGAGACCTTTGGGGTGTCAGACTTTTTGGACTTTGGGCGATTCTTGGCCGGGGTGGGGGCTTGGCTCATGTTTGGGGTTATGAACTCTGTTTGTGGTGTTTTCCCCCAAGTTAATGCCGTATGACTTCTCTCTCTCTGTTTCATTAAATGTTTCTTTCCTACACTCAGACTCAGTGCTTGCGAGTGGGGAAGCATTGCCTCTCAGAGGCGCCCAGGGGTGCGTAAATTTCCCAGATTACTGGTTGGGGGCTTGAGCCGGTTCTATGTGTGATGGCCCCAAGATACTGAACCCAGCCCTGGTTACTTCCAGGCCTACCCAGCAGAAGGGTTACATTAATTTCAGAAGAACTTACTTAAATGGGGCCTGTGTCTTGTGTAGTCTTACCTTAATTTTTGTATTCATACCTGTCAGTGTGAAAGAAGCTATTTGCATATATTTACATATATATTTGCATGTATATGCAACCTCGCTTAAGTTGTGACCCTCGGCATGTACTGTGTGTATCACTGTGGCCCCCGCAGCTTCCAAAGTTGAGTAGCTGTGATGCAGGATATTTATCCAAGGTTTCCCACGTGCGACTTGTGTCTTTTTTCATGCTATTCCCTGGTGGCCTTCATCAGGATAGAGTATAGCTGGCAGGAAGTGTACATTAACTCCTATAGCATCAGCTACAAGCAAACAGCAGAATTTTGTAAACAGTGCCAGGCAATTACATAATGAGAAATCAAAGGATGAGCTCAAAATCACTATATCAAGAAAAAGATCAACTCAGGTCAGATTCTTGGTTGGTATTAAGTCCTACATCTCCACTGAAATCACTGGAGCCTGCTTAGTTGATACCAGTTGAGGTTCTTAGCTCAATATTAGAAGAGCAAACACAGAATACCAAGAATTAAGTGCAACTCTGGATATAGCTGGACTGGAATGTTTTACTCTGGTTTCAGCTGCTGAGTGTGGTGTGCACGTGCTGGGTCGTATGAGTGGCCAGAGAGGTGCAGTGCAGATCAGATGACCTGGTCTTCCCTTGGGGGTCTTAAACTCTATGAAGTTATTATTAAAGCATCCTGAACATTTTGGTTTTTGTAAGATGACTAGATAATTTCATAGAAAGACAGAAGAAAATATGTTGGTTTAGATTGACTTTGCAGAGCTAGAGGTCTAGTCTCCTCACCTCTGTCAATCTAATGTACACAACATCAGCTGAAGTCGACATACTTACTGCGGTGTCTTCCACATGGTAAGGTCCGCAGGGGCCGCTCTCTCATAGACTCTGGCTATTCTTTTCATCCCGGTGGAGTACCAGAGTCAATAGGAGAGCGCTCAGAGTTTGATTTATCACGTCTAAGCAGACACGATAAATTGACTACCGGTGGATTGATCACTGCAGCATCGATCCACTATGTGGTGAAAACAAGCTGAGAAACTGCTCAGTACAGTTTGACACAGACTCAGAAACACCCACCCCTTTGTTCATCTAAACATTTCTTTTCTCATCCTTAACTCAAATTGGATTTTATCTTTGATAGCCAGGACATGCCCTGAAAATATTCCATTTCTTCAACTAAACTCTAGGTCTCCCAATCTATTTGGATAAATAAGATCCTAAAAATATCCTTCACCTCTCTCCCCAGTGCATTGTATACATAACAAATTAGAATATTTTTACTGTACATTTTTACTGAAATAATGGGAGTGTTTCATGCCCTGAGCCTTAGCATGTTCTATAGTTTAGGCTTCTAGGAATCCACTCAACAGGATGCTTAATCATACTTATGCAGTTACTGTCAGAGGGTGACATTTTCCTTTCACCTTTGCTATTCCCTAAAGATTAAGCTATCAACCCTTCAGATCATTACAGTTGTTTACATGCAGGCAGCAAAAGGATGCACAAGCAGCCAGACTCTTTTGCTGCAGCTGTAACATGAAAGATAAATATCAGACAGTATAGGAAATATCTTTACAGTGGAAAAAGCGTCTGTAGCACTGAAAGGTATCAGAGACGGGTGTGAAAATGTTTGCTCACTAGGAAGAGCGGAGTAACAGAGGTATTATGAGTGCTGTAGCTTTTCATGGACAAACACTGTGAAAGAGGACAGCCTTAACAGGCCTGCTCCTGCATTGCCTTGAACATTTTGTACTGCTGTATTAATACACTAGAAGGTTTATCTGCCATTACTCAGGGTCTTAACTCAATTGTTGTTTTTCTTAATTTAAATCATTGCTTCGGGAGAGGGGGTGTACTGGGGAGGTTCAGTCTGCAGGCTGCCCCAAGGAGGGTACGTCTACACTACAGCGCTAGTTCGAACTAACTTAGTTCGAATTAGTTAATTCGAACTAAGCTAGTTCGAACTAACGCATCTAGAACTAAAAACTAGTTCGAACTAGCGTTTTGCTAGTTCGAACTAGTAAGTCCACATTGAGTGGACTCTGAACAGGGCTTAAGGATGGCCGGAAGCAGTGCCGGCAGGGCATAAAAGGAGGACTTAGAGCATGGAGATACTGTCTCAGGCTAGCCGAGGGCTGCGCTTAAAGGGTCCCGACCCCCACCCCGGACACACAGTTCTAAGGGGTGCCCCGCTTGCAAAGAAGTTCTGGCTTGGAGTGCCCTGAGTGCCCACACTGGGCACATCACACCACTCGGCCATCAGCCCGGCTGCACTTGCCGCAGGCTGCCATCTGGGGAGAGGGAGTAATTGGGGGGCTGCAGGAGAGCTTCCACCCCCAGAAGCCCGCAGAGCCAGCCCAGTCCTCCCCATCGGGGGCTCGTACCCCATTCCTCCCTCACCTCCTTCCACTCGCCCTTCCCTAGCCCCCCTTCTTCTTGATGTACAAAATAAAGATAACGTTTCTTCCAACATTGACTCTGTCTTTATTGAAAAAAACTGGGGGAGACTGGGAAAAGGAGGTGGGAGAGGGGAAGAGAAAGGCTGGGAGAGGGGAGGGCAACTAACATGATCAGGGGTTGGGAACAGGTCCCAGATGAAGAGAGGCTACAGAGACTGGGACTGTTCAGCTTAGAAAAGAGGAGACGGAGGGGGGACAGGATAGAGGTCTGTAAAAGCAGGGGTTGGGTGGAGAGGGTGCATTCAGAAAAGTTCTTCCTGAGATCCCATAAAGAAGGACTAGAGGACACCAAAGGAAAGGAATGGGTAGCAGGCTTGAAACTAGTAAGAGAAAGTTGTTCTTCTTGACAAAGCAAATAGTTAACCTGTGGAACTCCTTGCTGCAGGAGGCTGTGAAGGCTACAACTAGAACAGAGTTTAAAGGGAAGTGAGATCAAGTCATGGAGGTTGGGTCCATGGAGTCCTATTAGCCAGAGGGTAGGAGTGGTGTCCCTGCCCAAAGTTTGTGGAAGGCTGGAGAGGGATGGCACGAGACAAATGGCTTGGTCACTGTCTTCGGTCCATCCCCTCCAGGGTCCCTAGGGTTGGCCGCTGTGGGCAGACAGGCTACTGGGCTAGATGGACCTTTGGTCTGACCCAGGACGGCCATTGTAAGCTCAGGGCTCAGTGTCGGGGGTCTCAGTGGACCCCCTTGATTTTCATGCACACCTGGTCCTGGGTGGCCAGGCTGGCAGCTCTCCTGCCCTAGACGGCCACTTTCCTGTGCCTAGTGCGGAGATCGTGGACAAGGTCCACGATGTCCGCACTAGCCCAGGAAGGTGCCCGCCTCTTGCGGTCCAGGGCAAGCTCCCGGGAGCCGCCAGCCTGGTCCCGGCAAGAGGGGGTGGGCTGGGGGGCATCGGGTGGGTGGCTCTGTGCCGTGCCAGGTGCAGGGTCTGCTAGCTGGGTGCTGGCAGGCTTGCACCTGGCACGGGCACCGTAGCCAGCCCGTGCCCCTTTAAGGGGTCCGGGGCCGGGAGAGGGGCATAGAGTTTCCCTGGTGTTGGCCAGAGTGGCCACCAGGGAAACCTGGGGAGGGCTAGCCTCCCACTAGTTCGAACTAAAGGGCTACACAGCCCTTAGTTCGAACTAGCTAGTTCGAACTAGGCGTTAGTCCTCGTAAAATGAGGTTTTCCTAGTTCGAACTAAGCGCTCCGCTAGTTCGATTCAAATTCGAACTAGCGGAGCGCTAGTGTAGCGCATAGGAAAGTTAGTTCGAACTAACGTCCGTTAGTTCGAACTAACTTTCTAGTGTAGACATACCCGGAGAGAGGACAACCCCAGCCCTCTCTCATCGCAGCAGCTTGGGGCCAGGTGAGAAGCGCCTCTCCACGGCTGCTGCAGCTCCAGTGGGTACAGCCAGGGGGAGAGGTGCATGTCCCCCGGCTGGGGCAGGTTCAGGTTTGTCTACCCCCTGCGGCCCTCAGCCAGAGCGAAGAATGCAGGAAAATGTGCACCTTCCTCTTGCTTCCTGATGAAGGAGAACAGCCATCAATGTTCCCACGCAAATCAGCCTTCCCTAATCCCGCCTGGGGCGGGTTCAGGTTTGTTTGCCTCCCGTGCTCCCCCGCCAGAGTGAGGAATGCAGCAAATTGTGCACTTTCCCCTGGCTCTCTCTGACGAAGGGGAACAGCCTACAACATGCCTGTATGAATTGGGAGGGGGAGCTGCAGGTTCCCCCACCCTCCCTAAAGGGCACCTGGAAGGGGTGGAAGGCTTAGAGGTGGGGGAATAGATGGGGCAGAGGCAGCCCCTTTCGCATGCAGTCACTTGCTGTCTCTCATTATTTCCCTGCTGTCATTTCATGGTGGCAGTGGTGTTCTACTAGCTGTATTCACTGCACACTTCACAGCTGGGTCCCAGCAGTCTGTAACAGAGAAGGCAGCGTTGTAACCCTGGAACAACAGTGTGGGGCAAATCAATTCCCTTAGCTCCACTGACTAGCCCATTGCACTATAGTCCCACTGGATATGTGGAGACAGCCCGTGGCAAGGAGCTACCAGGCATAATTCAGTGGACTGAGGCTTGAGCTATTGCTCTGTAAATAAGCTGTGGAGACAGCTCTTTGACATTGCAGCTGAAGCTGGACCTCAGATTCTGGAGCCTAAGGAGGGTGTTGGCTTCAGAACCTGAACTCCGCCCTGAGCCAGTCTTTACAATTATTTTTACACCAGCAGTACGAGCCCTGCAAGCCCAAGTCTGCCCGCCTGGGCACTGAGGCTGCTGCCAGACCTGCCTCCAGGCTTGGGGGAAGGCAAAGGGGAAAATTACCCTGGGGCCCAGAGATTCTAAAGGATCCAGGGCTCCCGGATGCTGTCTTTGGGCCCTTTTCATAGCCCTGGGCCCTTTTCAGTTGCCATGGGAGCACCACGCCATGAACTCCAGACCCCTGTGCAGTGTGCTCTGCTCAGCTTCGAAGGCCGGGAGGTTCTGCGCCATCTGAGTGGTACCGGGCCTGGCTTCCTCAGCTCTGCCCCTTCCCCCTGAGGCCTCGGCCTTCCCAGGAGCACAAAACTGGCTCCCTCCCCACTGCATTGCCCATAGGCCCGGTAATCCTATCGGTTCCCCTGGTTGCTACAACAGGCTGTATCCATTTGCTAGGGCACATTTGCCACTCAGTGTGAGTAAAGGTGTCCCAACCGGGTCCTGTGTGATACAGCCAGCTGCAGTGGCATGGCCCAACACCCAATACAGCCAGGAAGTGTTGCTACAAATCCCATGGCACTTCCTCTCCTGCTACAGGATGGGTTTGGACTCCACTCAGATCAGTACCAGGTTCCTTATTTGCTATTCAGCCATCGCTGGTGTGGTGCCAAGTGAAGACTGCATTGAAGAGAGGGTGGCTCAGAGAGAGGAAAACACAGACACCAAGGATATTTATTGTCATACCATCTAAATGGTTTCTTCCTCCTCCCTCCGACATCCCTGCTGGGGTAGAGAGGGAGAAGCTAAGAGCAGCAGTAGTCACTCAGTGACCAATTGGCAGTGAAGTAGTAACAGGTAATGAAATGTCGAGTTGTGAGAGAAGAGGAGCAGCTGCCAAAGGCCAGTTCGCTTAAAGAAATAGGTTGGAAACATGGTGGCCATTTTTCAGCTGTTACTCTGTTTGACTGATAAGACAGCTCTATTTCATCCTTACTAAGACAAACTGACCTGGGGACTTAGCAGCTCTACCTGCTGAATAAGGGACTATTTGAGTGACAGAAGGTTGCAAAATTGGGGCACATATAAGTATTTTTAATATCACTGAGCCAAATTTTGCTCTCTGGTACCTGGCTAGAAGCCTAATACCACTGTAACCCTCTGCTTGCTGGGGATGCCGCTGTCGCTTTCTAGCCTGATATAAACTAGGTTCGGTGATCCTCTTCAGCAGATTTTCATCCGCCGGAGATCTGGTGCTCTTTCTATTCTATTTCCTTTCTTGATCTCTCTTGTATGGTTTGGGCTTTTTAACATTGCCAGAGAATTAAATAAAACTTCATAAAAAATCCAGTAAAACCTTAAAAAACAACTAATAGTCCTGCCGCATCTTAGAGACTAACAAAAAGTGACATTTCGAATGCAAATAAACATGAAAACATTTTTGTAATAAGTTAGGGTATGTCTACACTAGAAAGTTAGTTCGAACTAACGGACGTTAGTTCGAACTAACTTTCCTATGCGCTACACTAGCGCTCCGCTAGTTCGAATTTGAATCGAACTAGCGGAGCGCTTAGTTCGAACTAGGAAAACCTCATTTTACGAGGACTAACGCCTAGTTCGAACTAGCTAGTTCGAACTAAGGGCTGTGTAGCCCTTTAGTTCGAACTAGTGGGAGGCTAGCCCTCCCCAGGTTTCCCTGGTGGCCACTCTGGCCAACACCAGGGAAACTCTATGCCCCCCTCCCGGCCCCGGACCCCTTAAAGGGGCACGGGCTGGCTACGGTGCCCGTGCCAGGTGCAAGCCTGCCAGCACCCAGCTAGCAGACCCTGCACCTGGCACGGCACAGAGCCACCCACCCGATGCCTCCCAGCCCACCCCCTCTTGCCGGGACCAGGCTGGCGGCTCCCGGGAGCTTGCCCTGGACCGCAAGAGGCGGGCACCTTCCTGGGCTAGTGCGGACATCGTGGACCTCGTCCACGATCTCCGCACTAGGCACAGGAAAGTGGCCGTCTAGGGCAGGAGAGCTGCCAGCCTGGCCACCCAGGAGCAGGTGTGCATGAAAATCAAGGGGGTCCACTGAGACCCCCGACCCTGAGCCCTGAGCTTACAATGGCCGTCCTGGGTCAGACCAAAGGTCCATCTAGCCCAGTAGCCTCTCTGCCAACAGCGGCCAACCCTAGGGACCCTGGAGGGGATGGACCGAAGACAGTGACCAAGCCATTTGTCTCGTGCCATCCCTCTCCAGCCTTCCACAAACTTTGGGCAGGGACACCACTCCTACCCTCTGGCTAATAGGACTCCATGGACCCAACCTCCATCACTTGATCTCACTTCCCTTTAAACTCTGTTCTAGTTCTAGCCTTCACAGCCTCCTGCAGCAAGGAGTTCCACAGGTTAACTATTTGCTTTGTCAAGAAGAACAACTTTCTCTTACTAGTTTCAAGCCTGCTACCCATTCCTTTCCTTTGGTGTCCTCTAGTCCTTCTTTATGGGAACTCATGAAGAACTTTTCTGAATGCACCCTCTCCACCCAACCCCTGCTTTTAGAGACCTCTATCCTGTCCCCCCTCCGTCTCCTCTTTTCTAAGCTGAACAGTCCCAGTCTCTGTAGCCTCTCTTCATCTGGGACCTGTTCCCAACCCCTGATCATGTTAGTTGCCCTCCCCTCTCCCAGCCTTTCTCTTCCCCTCTCCCACCTCCTTTTCCCAGTCTCCCCCAGTTTTTTTCAATAAAGACAGAGTCAATGTTGGAAGAAACATTAGCTTTATTTTGTACATCAATAAGAAGGGGGGCTAGGGAAGGGCAAGTGGAAGAAGGTGAGGGAGGAATGGGGCACGAGCCCCCGATGGGGAGGACTGGGCTGGCTCTGCGGGCTTCTGGGGGTGGAAGCTCTCCTGCAGCCCCCCAATTACTCCCTCTCCCCAGATGGCAGCCTGCGGCAAGTGCAGCCGGGCTGATGGCCGAGTGGTGTGATGTGCCCAGTGTGGGCACTCAGGGCACTCCAAGCCAGAACTTCTTTGCAAGCGGGGCACCCCTTAGAACTGTGTGTCCGGGGTGGGGGTCGGGACCCTTTAAGCGCAGCCCTCGGCTAGCCTGAGACAGTATCTCCACGCTCTAAGTCCTCCTTTTATGCCCTGCCGGCACTGCTTCCGGCCATCATTAAGCCCTGTTCAGAGTCCACTCAATGTGGACTTACTAGTTCGAACTAGCAAAACGCTAGTTCGAACTAGTTTTTAGTTCTAGATGCGTTAGTTCGAACTAGCTTAGTTCGAATTAACTAATTCGAACTAAGTTAGTTCGAACTAGCGCTGTAGTGTAGACGTACCCTTATATAAGCCCTTTTTACTCCTCCAAATCTATTTTAACTGAAAAATTGTCAGCGTGCCCCTTTAAGTTGGAACAACAGCATATTTAAGGAACGTCATTTCTTAACAAACTCAGCATACAGACAATTCTTACAAAGTGAGAAAACTCCTGATTCTCCAAAACATGGTTGCCACATACTTTCCCAAAAAATACAGAACGTAGTGAGAAAAAAATTGGTTGAGCAAAACCAGCCAAACAAACAACAAAAACCTGGGGACCAAAGTTTAAAACCCCGCCCTCCCCATCCCTGCCAGATGCGGCAGGGGAAGAATGTCCCAAGTGGACTTTCGTTCATTTTACATGTCTGGCATTTTCTGTTTTTTTTTTTCCTGAACAGAGATCACAAATACCGGACTGTCCAGGCCAATACCGGACACCTGGCAACCCTATTCTGAAAAAGGACAAGACTATCATATATCAGATTTTTTTTTAAGACAACAAGAATACTTTTGGCCAATCCAAACTGTTTCAGATGCAAGGGAAAGCTCTCAATCTCTGATCTGGCAAAGCATGTGAGCATATGCTCAACTTTAAGCACATGTTCATCTGAACTTTGAAGCATGTGCTTAGAAAGCTGACTAAGTAACTTGTCTTGAATGAGTTTCATTAGGAAGCTCTTTAATGAAACTGAAGCCCAGTATTTCAAAATTTGGATTCGCAAATGGAAATACCATAGGCTAATGAACAAATGTACATTTTCTCAGGTTCAAATTAATAGCTCTACAAGTGGCATCCATGATAAATGTGAACAGCCACTGGCTTGCTCACCTTTGATTAAAATAGGTTCTCTTTGTAGAATGGGGGAGGAAAAAAACCCGCACAGGCAACGAAGATGATCTATTAGTATTTACTATGGGAGTATCTTGCTAAATACATTCTGTGGTTCAGGAGTTTTGAAGTGGCCTTAATTACATGACTAGAAAAACTACACTATGCCTGGATCTCAAGTCTCCCTTTGCTTTTGGATGTTTTATAATGATCATCTCACCAAACTGCTCATTAACAACATATAGTAAATAACCAGGGGGTAAGCAGACTTTTTTGTGAACTTCTGGTTGCAGCTTGAATGGCTTTTTCACAGGTTCAATGTTCTGCTAAATGCTCTGACAGATTTTGTCACTTTTAAATTAACTAGATCCTCTTTGGAGAAAGCAGTCATAGACTATGGATAGGAAGAATGGATGGTGGATTTTAAGACCCAGTGGTGCCCCAAAATTTTGGGTACCCTACGCAGCTGCATATGGCTAAGGAAGGCCCTGGGTATGTTCTGGGCTCTAGCTCAGTACTTTTGAAAAAAAAAGCCATATCTTTAGGTACCTATATGTGGATATGGGAGCCTAACTTGAAACTGCCATTTCTGAATATAGCCTAGAGGGGCCCAGGCTAGTAGATTTTGTGTGTTCCATCCCAGAACATAATTCATGAGTCCCAGGGCATGTCTACACTGCAGAACAAAAGTCAAATTACGCTATGCAGCTTCATCTATGTTAATTGCGTAGCTGAAGTCAAAATAGCTTAATTCGGCTTTAGGTGCTGTCTATACAGTAGGAAGTTGAAGGAAGAACACTTTTCCCTTGACTCCTCTAATTTCACTACGCTTTCTGTCACAACTCTCTCTATTTATCTGACTCCTGTCACCTCAGCATCTGAACATCTTCTACATTATTCAAGCAGATACTGAACTCTTCCTCACTTCCACAACTGTCAGACACAGTTGGTGAGGCAATAGCTTTTATTTCACCAACTTCTGTTACTGAGAGGGACAGGTGCAAGTTTCTCTCGGCAATAGAAAGTGGTTGAATACAAAATATGACCTCACCCGCCTTGCCTCACTAATATCCTGAGACCAACACAAGTACACTATATACATCTATCACAGTCAGAACGGGGCTTAAATAATTAAATAAGGAGCATGCCTCAATTAGAGTATGATGCACACTTATATTGTGCCTAAATTGCTTAAGTATCACAGGTGATCTCTGTGGGAGACTGTTAGATCAAATGAAGTTAGACTAATTTTTGGCATACTTGTATCTGGTTTGAGGTCTTTTCCTTGTGCCCCACGGAGCTGACAATCTAAGTATGCAAAAGCCTAACAGACATTGGAACAATTTGTCCTTGCAATATATCTGTTAAGTGAAGCACAATTATCCACACTGGCAGATAGCTGATAGAGACACAAAGATTTAAATAACTTACCCTTAGCCACATAAAAAGTCTGTATCAGTACCAGGAGCCGATCTCCTTTCTCTTGGGCTTCCGTCTCATTTCAAGGTTACAAGACCATCTTTCATCTCCAAGCATTTGAGTTCAAGAGGGCTCTCAGGCTGCCAACTCTCAGTTACATCTTATTTACACATACTGTCAATTACTCTTTCACATACTTATGTAAAATTGCAAAGGTCCCTGCTATAGAAACATGCTGGAAGGCACAAATGAGATGGCCACTTTAAGCAGAGATAACCTCCTGTGTCTGGTTCCTGAAAATGAAAAGCTAGACTGCTGGCAATTATCTCTAATTACTGTTAGCATAAAGGGTTCTTCATAATGAGCTCTTGAGTAGGGTAACCTTGAAATAAGGTGCTCGGGCTGAATTTTTAGGGTCGTTGTTTTTTATATGCATGAAATTATATGTAGAGATAGATAGATATAGATTAGCTAATTAGATGAGCCTAGAAAAAAGAGAGAATTCTATAATACGTAACGTAACAAATATCACACTTTGCACATGGATAGGGCTTGATCCACTCCCCCACGAATGTTAATGACTGCTCTTTCCTAGTGCTCTTCACTACTAGATCTGAAACACCCACCTTGCAGTAAAAGGTTAACTGTGAATTGTGGACTGAGGAAGTCATGCCCTCCAAGCCCAACTGAGCTTGCTCCAAGGGTAGAAGTAATATAAAAGGGAGCCGCTCAGTTCAGTCTGGGCTGACAGCTGAAGAGGAAGGATGCTTGTGGCAGGCTTCAAACCTGCTAAAGGTTGTCAGAGATCCAGATACCAGCAGACATCTAGGAGAACAAAGGATCACCAAGAGCCATCTGTGCCGGCAGGTCTGGAGATCCTGGAGACACCAAAACCACCACTACAAGGGTCTACAAGATAAGAAATATCCCAAGAGGGATGCCAGTGTCAGGACTGAGAACAGTCCATGTGTTGCAGTTGGAACCCCACTAATTCAGTTGTGTGAATCCTTTCCGCTAACAGAGCCTGGTGGAGAAGGAGAGGGCCCAAGTACCCCTAACATATCTGCCTCGACCCCCAGCTGGCAGCCTGTTATCCTTGACTTTGGCCATTAGGTCTCACCACCCTGCAGATCAGGGAAACCCAACTGACCCTAGCTGCTAGACCTTACTTCCTGGCAGATAAGGCAATCCATGGACTCTGTCCATTAGTCATTACTACCCTGTGAATAAGGGTGATCCTACTAATTCTAGCATTAAGCCTCAAAACTATGGGAACTAAAACAGTAAAAGGAGGATGAGGTACACCTACCCAGACTATAAAGGGCGCCCCAACTCTGTCACAATGGAGAAACAGAGGCAGAGAGTGTCCTGCACGAAAGACCCCAAAACAAAACATTTGATCTGACCTCCAAGAAGACTGAGCCTAGGAATTCCCAAATTGAGACAGACAAACTCCACTTTGCAGCTGTCATCCTCTGGGTGCCTGACTTGACAGCTGGAGATTTGACCTGCAAAAGTGCTGACACTGACAGCTGCAACTGAACTGAGCAGGGGGCTGTGCTTCGAAGATCTACTCTGCTCTAACAATGCGTGAAGGACAATCCTAAAGAGGCTGTTTGTTTAAAATATGGGCAGAGAATTATTAACAATAAATAGGTGTTTGCTAATCCCACATGAGTGAACTGATCAAACTCAGCAGCCTGAACACCACCCCCTATTGTTCCTAGGGAGAGAAGTCAAATATAGTTTAGCGCAGGCATGTCCAAAGTCCGGCCTGCGGGCCAATTGCGGCCCGTGTTCCGGTTTAATACGGCCCCCCAGGTAATTTGGCAATATCTATCTTTTATGGCCCCCAACGAATCCATATGTATTGAGATGAATACATTGTAAAATCTCAGTTAATGTCAGTTGGTCTAAATCAGTTATAAATATATTTGGACACAACATGTATACTTGGTGTTATGTTCCTGTTCATATTTTTTGAACTTAAAAGTTGACAGACAACCTTTATTACAAATAATATGTAATGTACTTTACAATGTTCCTGACATATATTTCAGCTTCCTGGATTTTTTTTTTTCATCTGGCCTTCAGATATGAAAGGCAGAGTGATTTAAAATAGTGATAGAAATGTAGCCGTGTTAGTCTGGGGTAGTTGAAGCAAAATGCAGGACAATGTAGCACTTTAAAGACTAACATGATGGTTTAATAGGTGATGAGCTTTCGTGGGCCAGACCCACTTCCTCAGATCAAATAGTGGAAGAAAGTAGTCACAACCATATATACCAAAGGATACAATTAAAAAAATGAACAAATATGAAAAGGACAAATCACATTGCAGAACAGAAGGGGGATGTGGGGGGGGGGGGGGGGGGGAGGGGGAGGGGGAGGAAGGAAGGTAAGTGTCTGTGAATTGATGATATTAAAGGTAGGGAGAGTGGGATGTTTGTGAGTTAATGGTATTACAGGTGATAATTGGGGAAACTGTCTTGGTAATGGGTGAGATAGTTCAAATTCTTGTTAAGTCCTTGTTGGCAAGTGTCGAATTTTAACATGAATGACAGTTCAGAGGATTCCCTTTCAAGTGCAGATGTAAAAGGTCTTTGTAGCAGAATGCAGGTGATTAAGTCATTGAGAGAGTGTCCTTTCTGGTTAAAGTGGCAAGAAACTGTTTTCTCTTTGTGATCTTGTCTGATATCTGTTTTGTGGGCATTAATCCTTTGGCGAAGTGTCTGAGATGTTTGTCCAATGTACATAGCAGACGGACACTTTCGGCACATGATAGCATAGATTATATTTCTGGATGCGCAGGAATATGTGTTCTTGATCTTATAACTCACTTGGTTAGGTCCAATAATGGTATCAGCAGAATGAATATGTGGACAAAGCTGGCAACGGGGTTTGTTGCAAGGGAAGGTACCAGGGTTGGTATTAGTGTGGTATGTCCTGTGGTGGTTGGTAAGAATCATCTTGAGGTTAGGTGGTTGTCTATAGGAGACTATGGGTCTGTCTCCCAGAGCCTCTTTGACTCAAATGAATGAGTGATTTATTTGCATTGCCTCTTCCTCAAAAAGTCTGTAGTGTAGACATAGCCTTTGAGGATGACAGAATCAGAATCTGATGGATGAATGAAAGATTGAGGGGCCAGCAATACAGAACACTGTTCTGAGGCCGTGCACAAAAGTGTATTATGCCAGGGAGTTTGCGGGATGTGGTAGGAGATACGACCATGTCCTGTTGTTGCTGTTCATCGCAATATGTGACTGTTCGCATGCCCTGGCCAACCCCCCATCTGGTTCATGGTGGAGCACAGGATTAAAAGCCACAATAAGACTTGCAACTTCTCAGCAAAAGAAGCAAGAAGATGTGCACAGCCTACACACCATGCACCACGTTTTCGAGGCAAACGTTTTCGAGGCACCACGTTTTCGAGGGTTGGCAGAGGTTGCCCATGAAAAGGTGCATTTTAAATCTTTTAAGCAGCCTCATGGATGTCCCTGAAGATCTATATTACAGCTTCCTGGTTGGTGCTCTCTGAATATTGCTGAAGGCAGATTTCCCCCTCTTGTCTGATGTTGTACTTTAAGACAAGGAAAACTGATGCCACTGTTTGACTTCAGAGCCTCTCTGCATTCAATCAGCACAGTTCCCCATGACCGCCCAAGTGACAGCTGATTGATTCTCCTCAGTAAAGCATATAGGTGAAGCTGTTACTACATCCATAAGAACCTACCTTTCATAGATCCAACTCTGTCTCTTTTTCCTCTTTGATCCTTCCCCAGCCTACACTCCCCTATTTCCAATGACAGCCTCCCTTTCCAGATGTTTCATCCTAACGCTGTTACAACCACTGACCACTGGAGTTAGCAATGGTTGGATGGGTTGTGTCATAACCCCAAACACAAGCCTCCTTCCGGGTTGTTAAATGGGCCAGTAAACAAATCAACCCATTATTTGGATGGAGACAACTCAGCCACTGCTCCCTGGGATGAAGTTGAAGCAAAGGGCTCAATGCAAAAGGCTTCACTACCCCTTACCAATTCCCTGAACCCATCCACTCCCCATACCCATGTCAGATTTTACATGAAGGGAGTTGTTTGGAAAGTAACAGGTGTGATCATAGAATCATTGAACTGGAAGGGACCTTGAGAGGTCATTGAGTCCAGTCCCCAGCCCTCATGGCAGGACCAAGCACTGTCTAGATAACCCCTGTCTATCCAATCTGCTCTTAAATATTTTCAGAGATGGAGATTCCACAACCTCCCTAGGCAACTTATTCCAGTGTTTAACCACCCTGACAGTTAGGAAGTTTTTCCAAATGTCCAACCTAAACCTCCCTTGCTGCAATTTAACCCCATTGTTTCTTGTCCTATCCACAGAGGCCAAGGAGAACAATAGTTCTCCCTCTTCCTTGTAACACCCTTTTAAATACTTGAAAACTGCGATTATGTCCCCTCTCAGTCTTCTTTTTTCTAAACTAAGCAAGCCCAGTTCTTTCAGGCTTCTCTCATAGCTCATGTTTTCTAGGCCTTTAATGATTTTTGTTGCTCTTCTCTGGATTTTCTCCAATTTCTCCACATCTTTCTTGAAATGTGGTGTCTAGAACAGGAAACAATATCCAATTGAGGCCTAATCAGCGCAGAGTAAGGGGAAAGATGACTTTTTGTGACTTGCTCACAACACTCCTATTAATGCATCCCAAAATCATGTTTGCTTTTTTTGCAACAGTGTCACACAAATCCATGCTGGCTATTTCCTATCACCTTATTATCTTCCAGATGTTTGCAGATGAATTCCTTAATTACCTGCTCCATTATCTTTCCTATCAACAGAAGTTAAACTCACTGGTCTGTAGTTTTCTGGGTTGTTCTTATTTCCCTTTTTATAGATGGGCACTGTACTTGCCCTCTTCCAGTCTTCTGGAATCTCTCCGTACTTCCATGATTTTTCGAGGTGATAGCTAAAGGCTCAGATACCTCCTTTATCAGCTCCTTAAGTATTATAGGATGCTTTTCATCAAGCTCTGGTGACTTGAAGAGATCCCATGGGCTTCCCCATTGCTCTGTCCCAGAAGCAGTCTTATGTTGTGGGATGGGAGAGGATGTAAAAAGACTGCTGATAGGGCCAGGAGATGGTTGACGATGAAGCAAGAACATGGCTGTTCAGCTTCATGCCCTTCCACACCTAACCCAGCCTCTCTGTGTTGCCAATACCCCAGAAAGGCTTCTGCAAGATTGGGGGAAAATTCTGCCGACCCACAGAATCAGTCAGCTCCTCAGTGGTGTAAATCAGTTGACACTCATGGAGCTACGTTTGTTTTCACCAGCTGGGTATGTGGCCCTTATCGTTTTAGGACTTAAACTCTTTAGGGGCAGGGATTCTCTCTCCCTTTGGGGCCATGACAACCTTTGAGGCTTCTCAGTGCTATGATCTAATTGAAAGACAGAAGCAGACTGTGAGGGACTCCAAGAAGATCTCACCAAACTGAGTGATTGGGCAACAAAATGGCAAATGAAATTTAATGTGGATAAGTGTAAAGTAATGCACATCGGGAAAAATAACCCCAACTATACGTACAGTATGATGGGGGCTAATTTGGCTATGACAAATCAGGAAAGAGATCTTGGAGTTATCGTGAACAGTTCTCTGAAAACTTCCACGCAGTGTGCAGCGGCGGTCAAAAAGGCAAATAGGATGCTAGGAATTATTAGGAAAGGGATAGAAAATAAGACCCAGAATATTTTACTGCCCCTGTATAAAACTATGTTACGCCCACATCTGGAATACTGTGTACAGATGTGGTCTCCTCACCTCAAAAAAGATATTTTGGCTTTGGAAAGGGTTCAGAAAAGGGCAACTAAAATGATTGGGGGTTTAGAACGGGTCCCATATGAGGAGAGGTTAAAGCGACTGGGACTTTTCAGTTTAGAAAAGAGGAGACTGAGGGGGGATATGATAGAGGTCTATAAAATCATGAGTGGTGTGGAGAGGGCCGATAAAGAAAAGTTATTTATTAGTTCCCTAAATAGAAGAACTAGGGGACACCAAATGAAATTAATGGGTAGCAGGTTTAAAACTAATAAAAGAAAGTTCTTCTTCACACAGCGTGTAGTCAACCTGTGGAACTCCTTGCCAGAGGAGGCTGTGAAGGCTAGGACTATAAGGCTATGTCTACACTACCCTCCTAGTTCGAACTAGGAGGGTAATGTAGGCATACCGCACTTGCAAATGAAGCCCGGGATTTGAATTTCCCGGGCTTCATTTGCATAAGCCGGGTGCCACCATTTTTAAATCCCGGCTCGTTTGAACCCCGTGCTACGCGGCTACATGCGGCACAGACTAGGTAGTTCGGACTAGGAAGCCTAGTCCGAACTACCGTTACTCCTCGTGGAATGAGGAGTAACGATAGTTCGGACTAGGAAGCCTAGTCCGAACTACCGAGTCCGTGCCGCGTGTAGCCACGCGGCACGGGGTTCGAACGAGCCGGGATTTAAAAATGGCGGCGCCCGGCTTATGCAAATGAAGCCCGGGAAATTCAAATCCCGGGCTTCATTTGCAAGTGCGGTATGCCTACATTACCCTCCTAGTTCGAACTAGGAGGGTAGTGTAGACATACCCTAACAGAGTTTAAAGAGAAGCTAGATAATTTCATGGAGGTTAGGTCCATAAAAGGCTATTAGCCAGGGGATAAAATGGTGTCCTTGGCCTCTGTTTGTCAGAGGCTGGAGAGGGATGGCAGGAGACAAATTGCTTGATCATTGTGTTCGGTCCACCCTCTCTGGGGCACCTGGTGCTGGCCACTGTCGGCAGACAGGATACTGGGCTGGATGGACCTTTGGTCTGACCCAGAACGGCCGTTTTTATGTTCTTATGTTCTTATGTAAAGAGACACAGTCCAACAAACTGAGACCGACAACTGTTCTGTGATCCTCTCGCTCACAAGCTCGCAGACAGCTCAGCACTTGGGTGGGGGGAATTCTAAGGTAGAGTTTCTCAACCTTTTTGATACTAACTTGCTGCCTTCCCACACTGTCCGGGAGCTCTCATGGACTGGCGCCAGACCACAGACCAGTACTTGAGATACACTCTTCCCAGGGATCAGAGGTGCTATAAAATATCCTATTTATAATTCAGGACGTGGTGCTATTTACTCCTCTATCCTTACTGATTCAGTGTATGGAGAAGCCCTGTGCTGACAGAGGTGCCATATATTGGATGGGACATCTGACCAAGATCCTGATGACTATTGGCCGTTAAAAATCTATGGCCATTTTTATAATAGCAGTGGAATGGAATGACAGAAATTACCATCTTCCTGGTACCAAGAAACGCTGACAAATGTTACGCATAGAAATGAGTCTATTGATATATCCTATTTTTTTTCTTTCCCTACTAAGGCCTTTCCCACAAAAACATGTGCACTGTGAGCTAGCAGTTCTCACTAGAAGAAATTGTAGATTGGTCTATAGCCTCCTTCTATTTGAGATATATTTACTGCTAAGTTTTCCATGTGAAATTGGAGCGAGTGAAAGTTGCAAAAATGAGGCTGAAATTCTAAGTTTAGCCACAGCGTGGGTGCATGCACAGTAAGGGACAGTTCCTTTTTTAAAGGATTTGCCATCTGAATGGACATGACAGACAGTCTTGGAGAAAGGGGGTATTGCGATCTAGCACAGATTCAAAATTCTGTCAAAACTTTCAGTAGGAAACTGGTTTGTCAATTAAACTACCTTATGAGGAGAGATTAATAAGGCTAGGACTTTTCTGCTCAGAAAAGAGACAACTAAAGAGGCGATATGGTAGAGGTCTATAAAATCATAACTGGTGTGGAGAAAGTAAATAAGGGAAAGTTATTTACTTGTTCCCATAACACAAGAACTAGGGCTCACTAAATGAAATGAATAGGTAACAGGTTTAAAACAAACAAAAGGAAGTATTTCTTCACACGATGCACAATCAATCTGTGGAACTCCTTGCTGGAGGATGTTGTGAAGACCAGGCAAAGTGATGGAGATATTCTGTCTGGGGATGGGAATGTTGTCACCATTGCTTATTCTCTGACTATTCTGCTGAGCTTCTTGCAGAAAATGGTGCATGACAATGTATAATTTTGACTCCAGAATATTTGCAGGAAATCTTATTGAACATTACCCCATGGGGTGACAAATTATACAGAAGGAAGTCACAGCCCCACTGTGATTGGATGAAGTCCCATTCAGGAGCTGGGCTGGAGTACTTGCCTGCTGAGTTACATTAGTTAGCATGATGTATTCATTTGTATGCTTGAGGAATGGGACATTTAATATCCAGCTGCATCCGTCTGCTGTGTTGTTTTTAACTGTTGTGTTCACCCCAAGTCATTTTCAGTGTCTTGGCATTTTCTCACCTTCAGCAATAACCAGATAAGGTAAAGACTGCTCTCTTGCAAGAAGAATTTGTCTTTGTCTAGGGACAAAGAGATGTGTTGTTGTTTTTTTAATCGGGAGGCTGCATTGATCAGGTTACAAACACAAAGGGGAAAGGGGCAGGATTGCTTAGCGAAGGGAGATAGGCACACAGAGAACTGGTTTGGATGGGGAGAAGACCTATGGGAGGTAGAGGAGAGGGAACAAACTGACAGCAAGCTGAGAACAGGGCAGGTGAGTACACAGGAAACCACTGTAGGGGCCAAGAACACACATTACTTAATGGATTCCACCAATGGGACAGGAAGTGTCCTGCAAGCTAGGAATATTTTTAAGGGGCCTGTACCCAGGTTACAATCAGTGGCAATTTCTTAAGTCTTTTCTCCAGGCAGACCTTTTTCATTTCAATCCCTGCTGCTGGGGTTTTCACACACACTTGCTTGAGTTAACCAGCCCAGCAGCTGCCTATGGTACGAAAGCATTGAACACAGCAAAATGTTTACTAATTGTTGGTGTGAATTAATGTGGGCCTAGGGAGGGAGAGAGTTGCTCATTTTGCTGTTTGCCTAGAGCAGCACAGACACAAAGGGCTTCCGCATCCTGTAGTCAGCACAGTGCAATAGTCACTCTCGCTAGGCCAACCAAGTAGATATCACCAACAGAAGATTTATAGCAACAGATCATCCCTTGCTTTTGGTTTCTCATTCAGAGCACCATCTGTTGTGTATACTGCCGGATCAGGGCTCCAGTCCCTGCAAAATGCAGCCCAAACAGAACACAAATGCAGTATGCTCAGAAATTTCCTAGGGATGGTTTTTCACAGAAAGCAGCTCTTCAATTCTAGGCACAAGCACAGACACCACCACCAGAGGGGCGGACTCTGTGTTTCAATAAAAAAGGCTGCAGGAGTGTTGCTCATTCCGAAGAGCATTGCTAAGAGACTTTGCGTCTACTGTGGAGTAGGTTCTATACGGCTGATTGGGTAAACAAACCACAAAGCCCAACCCCTGCCTTGCGACAAAGAGGAGACATGCACAGAATGCTAATCACATGAAGCGGCTGTATTAGAAATCTTACCGCGGTGCCACTGCGAAGCCACCGGGGGGCCGGTGGAGCACGTTTAATCCTATTACAAATTAGCATGCGCTCCCAGCCCTGCTGGTGAGGGCTCCCCTTCTTGTTTCGAGAACACGTCCGTTTGGAAAGTTTAGCAAGAGCGGTGGCTGAGTCAACGGCTGCAGGAAAGGGGCTGGACAGCTCCGGTATTACAGTGATTCATAGCTATGTATTTAAGGGTTTTTTGCTGCGCAATCATAAATCACCAGAGTCGAAATCCCAGAACAAGATTAACCTTGAGTTAATGGATTGGTAAACTTGTTTCTTTTTAGCACTCATCAATGAATAAGACTGTAGGAGATTATTGATCTTGGCTCCTCATTTTATATTTACCTTTTCTGGAGCCAATTGAACTAAAAATAGGGCCTGATCCTGTAGTCTTTACTTCTACGACACTTCCAGTTAAAGTCAATAAGCATTTGAGTAAGGATTAACACTCCCCCTCCATATACTGCAATAAGACACATCGCTGACAAATGGGAGGGAACACAGCTCACAGGTTAGAGCAGATAGAGAGTGCAGAGATTCATGGATTGTATCTCATACTGATTATGCCCTCAATTCACTTGTGGTATGGGGATAGTTACTTGGCCCTACCACATCAATATATCCATATCTATGAAGGAATAAACACCTACCTGCTTCAAATAAAGGTACTTTATTCTCTCTCCCTCCCTTGTTATAAATATTGTGTTTCTTCCCCCTCCCCCCCTCCAGCTCATCTGAAGAAGAGGGTTTTGGACACTTGTGTTAGTCTCTAAGGTGCCCCTGGACTACTCCTTGTTTTCAAAGAAAGGCTATAAGGCTTAATTAACATCTGTAAAGTGCTGAGATCCCTGGATGAAAGGTGCTTTATTCAGTGCTTACACAATAAGGTGATATGGCTCCAAGCCTGCAAACACACACATGCCTAGCTTTTCAGTAAGCATACAGTTCCATTGTTGTCAATGGTACAACTCAGCTGCTCCAGGGTAAGCATATATGCACATGATTGAAGGACTGGAATGCAAAGCAATTAGGAGGAGCCCTAAAAATGATATTTACAGCCTACTGCATTTTTTTATTTATTTGTGCCTGTTTTTCTAGCATATAGACTTCCAAGTCCCAGTCTCACAAAGAAGGGGGCAAATAATATCAACAACTGACCAGGGGGCAATTAATATCATTGGCTGATCAAAGAGCTGATCCTGAAAAAGGAAGTCTATCTGCACGAGTCCCTTTTTTCTTAACATCGGGCCTCATTTCTGTAAAGACATAGTACTAAACAGTCATACTATAATGTTTCTTTTTCTTGCACTGCACCATGACTCCGTGAACACTTAGGGCTTGTCTTCACAACCAGCTAAATTGATGCCACTCCAATCAATGCAGCGGAGTTGGTTTAGTGGGTCTAAGGAAGACATTACAAGTCAATGGGAGAGCAGTGTCCTGTCAACTTCAGTATGCCACCTCCCGAGAGGCAGAAACTATATTTATGGGAAAGTGTCTCCTTTTGACACTGCAAAATGTAGACACCTCTGTAAGGAGAGTTAAACTACATCGACTTAAGTTACAGAATTTACGTAACTTCACTAGCATAATTTTGATTTAATGCATGTGCTTCAAGTCGAGCACAAGAGTAATCATACTGAAGTCTATACATTATTCACCCATTGAAAGTACGCAGGTGTGTGAGTATTTTCAGGATCAATGTACTAGTTTCAATAATGGAAGCACACTAGTGAATTCCATTTAGTTTATATCATAGTCACTTTCACATGTTGATTTTCCCCTACTATTAGTCTTTTCTGGTTGGGTTTCTAGCACAGTATTGGAGTGTCTAAGGGTATGTCTACACTTGCACCCTATTTCAAAATAGGGATGCAAGTGAAGAATTTCAAAATTGCAAATGAAGCACGGGATTTAAATATCCCATGCTTCATTTGCATATTTGCGTTATGGCGCTATTTTGAAATAACAGACACCGTTAAGATGCAGTTATTTCAAGAGAATATATAAGGGTTTCTCTCAAAATAACTGTGTCTTAACAGCATCTGTTATTTCGAAATAGCACTATTTCAAAATAGTGCCATAACGCGAATATGCAAATGAAAGTGTGGGATATTTAAATCCCAGTTTCATTTGCAATTTCGAATGTCTTCATTTGCATCCCTATTTCAAAATAGGGTGCAAGTGTAGATATACCCAAAGAGAGGGAATTAGGCTACCAATTCACATTAAATTCCAATGGCTGGGATTGTCAAAGAAGTTTAAATGCAAACTGGCTCTTGTAAATACTTTAAAAAACAATCTCCCAAAATTATTTTTGTATTTACCTGCTTGCCATAGTTCCTTTAATAAAAGGTTGAAAGTTCGATGCTTCCTTTGCAGATGTAGCTCTATATAGTAAACTTGGAAAACAATTTAAAATTAAGGGTCTCAGGCGTTCTGCCTATATTTTATAGGACAGTTTTACATTAAGTGAATATTAACTAATTGTGAAATGAGCTCTTGCAGCTTAATAAGTAAATAAGATCTAAATCTAGATCCTGTATAATTATCTTAAAATTATACAAGCAGCAATGCATAATTAAAACTATTCTTCTAGTGCAAAAATAGGATGTCAGCCATGTAAAACCACATCTACCCTGAGAAAGAAATAATTATTTGCTGTAAGTATACTGCATAATTCATAAACAATCCTGCATATCAGAGGTGAGAAAATAATGCCAAATAATCATTACAAATAATGGTTAGGTTTTTAATATAAATTTGATCTGATCGTGTTTACTGTTCATTGTGGCAACCCAAAGCCCTGATTTTTCAGAGCACTTAGATTCACTCTAGGAAAGTGATTTGGCACATTCTCAATTTTAAGTATATGTTTCACAAGTAGCTGTGTTAGTCCATTTCAACAAAAACAACAAAGAGTCCAGTGGCATCATAGGGTATGTCTACACGTTCAAATGCCTATATTATGTGGAGATACCCATAGGCTGTGTCTAGACTGCATCCCTTTTTCGTAAAAGGGATGCAAATTAGACATATCACAATTGCAAATGAAGCGGGGATTTAAATCTCCCCCACTTCATTAACATAAAAATGGCTGCCGCTTTTTTCCGGCTTGGAGCTTTGCTGGAAAAAAGCGCCAGTCTAGACGCGGATCTTTTGGAAAATAAAGCCTTTTCTGAAAGATCCCTTATCCCTCATTTTAAGACTAACAATTTACTAGGGCAAGTTTACATTACTAGGAAGATCAATGCGGTGGCAGTTGATCTTCCGGTGTTCGATTTAGTGAGTCTAGTGGGGACAGGCTAAATCAAACACTGAGGGTGCCTCTGTCAATGCCAGTACTCCCCGTGACAGCAAAGAGTAAGGGAAGTCAACAGGATCACAGTGAAGATGGTGCCTTAGCTTGGCTTAAAATACGACAAATACAGCTATATTATTTACACAACTGGAATTGCGTATCTTACGTTGATCTCCCCCACATAGTGTAGACCTGCCCATAATCTTTGGGGTGCAGCTAGACTCCTTCTTGTTATTAATATGCTTTATATTCTTAAATCCCATTGATTTTGCTGGTGCTTGAATAACTAATCAGGGGTTTTAAACAAGTAACATTGACTGTAGTTAAGCATGTGCTTAAGTGCTTAGTTATATGAAAGCCCTGTTGACCAGGCCTGTGACACAAGTATTTAGGGAAAGCTAGTTTTAAACGTTGCTTTCTTCAAATATTTGAGCACAGGTACTGGAAATTACAATTCCACAAAAGCTGGCCATTTGTGCAATGGAGTTTTAGGAGCACGAGTAATTGAGGAAAGGAATTCTTGACTCACAAGCTAAATATGTGTGATGCTGTTGCAAAAAAAGTAAACGTGATTCTGGGCTGCATTAACAGGAGTGTTGTGAGCAAGACATGAGAAGTCATTATTCTGCTTTACTCTGTGCTGATTCAGCCTTAATTGGAGTAGCCATTGTGTCCAGGCCTGGGCACCACATTTCAAGAAAGATGTGGAGAAATAGGACAAGGTAACAAAAAAGCAACAACAATCATTAAAGGTCTAGAAAATGTGAGCTATTAGGCAAGGCTGAAGGAGTTGGGCTTATTTAGTTTGAAAAAGATTGAGAGTGGACATAATAGTGGTTTTCAAATATCTAAAAGGGTGTTACAGGGAGGAAGGGAAGAAATTCTTCTTCATGGCCTCTAATGATAGGACAAGAAGCAATAGGTTTAAACTGCAGCAATGGAGGTTTAGGTTGGACATGAGGAAAATATTCCTATCTGTCAGGGTGGTTAAACACTGGAATAAATTGCTTGGGGAGGTTATGGAATTATTTAAGAGCACGTTAGACTGGTATCTATCAGGAATGATCTAGATGGTGCTTGGTCCTGCCAGGAAGGCAGGGGACTGACTGGACTTGATGACTTCTCGAGGTCCCTTCCAGTTCTAGTGTTCTATGATTCTATGCTCAAACTCCCATCAAAGGCAAATTTTAAAATTTTCATGAAGAACCTGATAACAAGACTTTGATTCTTCTAAATGGGGTGAGGGGGAGGGAAGGGAACTATGTGGCCAGTCACAAACAAGCAAGAAAGTTCAAAATTCAAACATCAAATGACACGCAACGATTAAACTTTTTTTTTTTAATGCCACTGAATCTTTTTCAATAATGAATGCTTTTAAAAAAGCCAACAGAATGAGGCAAAGTTCATCTTCTGAATTTGTTAGGATTTATGCCCTCTGCTCTGCATTATCTAATGCTGAAACATTCTTAAAGAGATGTAAAACATACATCAGGAATAAGGAAATTGCAAAGTTTGCACATGTAGCCTTAACTTTGCCCCCTTGCATGGAGGCATTACAAGAATTACATGACATGGTCACATATGAATCTTCCCTGCAGGACCTCCAAACTCTTGAAAACCTGATTCAAAAACACCTGGGCTGTGTCTACACTGGCAAGTTATTCTGGAAAATCATCTGCTTTTCCAGAAAAACTTGCCAGCTGTCTACACTGGCCGCTTAAATTTCCGGAAAAGCACTGACGATCTAATGTAAAATCATGAGTGCTTTTCCGGAAAAACTATGCTGCTCCTGTTCGGGCAAAAGTCTTTTTCCGGAAAACTGTTCCGGAAAAGGGCCAGTGTAGACAGCACAGTAGTGTTTTCCGCAAAAAAGCCCCGATCGCGAAAATGATGATCGGGGCTTTCTTGCGGAAAAGCGCGTCTAGATTGGCCACGGACGCTTTTCTGCAAAAAGTGCTTTTGCGGAAAAGCGTCCTGCCAATCTAGATGCTCTTTTCCGAAAATGCTTTTAATGGAAAACTTTTCCGTTAAAAGCATTTCCGGAAAATCATGCCAGTCTAGACGTAACCCAGAGGTAGCTGGAGCAGGGGCATTCAGGTTAGTCACATGATATTCTTTCTATTCCCTGACTGGACAAGTGTTGAAGCACTTTTCCCAGCACATGGGCCTATGCTCTGAAATTGACTCTGAATGTTTGTGCCTATGAAATGGGCTCCTTGAATGTTCACAGAAAACAAACACAGCAAGAGATGTGGATCTTGCTGATGCTAGTCCAGAGCAGGCTAAGGTAAGATGTATTTTCATATAAAACAAAGTACTTTTTTGGAGCAGCATTTATGGGCGTCTGCTGCAGAGTATTTCCAGGGCTCTTTTTCAGGGATGTTCACTTTCCACCATACTATTATTTTCTTGGGTTTTCTATTCTACACGTTTATTTTATGGAGACAGAGTCCTATCTGCAGAGACGAGCTAGCATCTCCTGAATTCACACACCATTTGTCAGATTAGACGATTATGTGTGGAGAAAACTCACAGAGCCAACCAAATGGGAGCTAAGCCTCTGTACAAGTAGAGCTATATGCTTCCATTGGGAATAAGGAAACTCTCCGGCTACGTCTACACTGGCATGATTTTCCGGAAATGCTTTTAACGGAAAAGTTTTCCATTAAAAGCATTTTCGGAAAAGCGCGTCTAGATTGGCAGGACACTTCCGCAAAAGCACTTTTTGCGGAAAAGCGTCCGTGCCAATCTAGACACAGTTTTGCG
Organism: Pelodiscus sinensis; assembly: GCF_049634645.1. Lineage (NCBI taxonomy): Eukaryota > Metazoa > Chordata > Testudines > Trionychidae > Pelodiscus > Pelodiscus sinensis. Next base: position 249,908,017 of record NC_134712.1, on the reverse strand, counting down.
CAAAAAAGCCCCGATCACCATTTTAGCCATCAGGGCTTTTTTGCGCAAAACAGTACTGTGCTGTCTACACTGGCCCTCTGGCGCAAATGATTTGCGCAAGAGAGCTTTTGCCTGAACGGAAGCAGCACAGTATTTCCGCAAGAACACTGACAATCTTATATGAGCTCGTCGTCAGTGTTCTTGTGGAAATTCAAGCGGCCAGTGTAGACAGCTGGCAAGTTTTTCCGCAAAAGCAGCCGCTTTTGCGGAAAAACCTGCCAGTCTAGACACAGCCTCCTTGAATGGACATGCTGTGTTAGTCAGTTAGCAGACTAGATGGACCAGCGATCTGAAATTTGGCATATGGCAATGAAAACATACTAGGTGCGTCTACACAGCACAGTTATATCGAAATAACAGTCTGAGCATCTACACAGCAATTCCGTTATTTCAAAATAACAGACGGCTTATTCCGACTTCTGTAAACCTCATTCCACGAGGAATAACGTCTATTCTGAAATAGCTATTTAGGAATAGCGGCAGTGTGGACGCTCTACTGCTGTTATTTTGAAATAGCTTCTCCCCAGGACCATTCAAACTAATTACTCCCCAGTGCTCCCGGGGGGTATGTCTACACTACCCCGCTAGTTCGAACTAGCGGGGTAATGTATGCATACCGCACTTGCTAATGAAGCCCGGGATTTGAATTTCCCGGGCTTCATTAGCATAAGCGGGGAGCCGCCATTTTTAAATCCCCGCTGCTTCGAACCCCGTGTAGCGCGGCTACACGGGGCTCGAACTAGGTAGTTCGGACTAGGGTGCCTATTCCGAACTACCGGTACACCTCGTTTCACGAGGAGTAACGGTAGTTCGGAATAGGACCCTAATCCGAACTACCTAGTTCGAGCCCCGTGTAGCCGCGCTACACGGGGTTCGAAGCAGCGGGGATTTAAAAATAGCGGCTCCCCGCTTATGCTAATGAAGCCCGGGAAATTCAAATCCCGGGCTTCATTAGCAAGTGCGGTATGCATACATTACCCCGCTAGTTCGAACTAGCGGGGTAGTGTAGACATACCCTGGGACTCTACATCCTGGTAGCACATCCACATTAGGGGAGCTTGCCTCAGACTAATTTTGAGGCTTCCCTGTAGTGTAGTGGTGCTGTTTTGAAATAAACTATTTCAGATGATTTCTTCCGGAATAGCTTATTTTGACATAAGTGTGCAGTGTGGACGTACCCTTAGTGGGAAGCCACCAAAATTAACTCATGGGAGATGCTGATGATAGGTATGTGCTACCCCCAAACCTGCCCTGGAGACGGGCACTGGTACCTCCCCCTTCTTGTGATTCTGAAGTTGGGAACCATCTTTGGAGTTTGGTCCTGCACAAGTATAAGAACGACTCTATAACAGAAATAGGGAACCTTTTATGTATGCTTGGGGCTTGTCTCAGCAGTGGGGTGAGCTGCTGTTCATGGCTCCAGCTCCACATCGGGGCAGCAGGGCTTGGGTCTTCTCTCTGCAGTGGGGTGAGCCAGTGCTTGCAGGAAGCCCTGAGCTTTGGCCTCCTCCTGCTTCCCCCCCACTCACACACAGTTCTGGAGCAGTGATCATTGTCTCGCCCCACTGCTGCGGCAGACCCAAGCCGTTGTCTCCTGCAGCAGGTGAGTTGAACATGAGAGGCCCATAGACCAGATGAAAATGAGAGAGGGGTTGGATCTAGCCCGCAGACTGTAAATTCCCCACCCTGGCTTTATAGTCTGGTGGGTGGAGCACTCCTGAAGGATAGGGTGGACTAAGTCTTCTCACTTCAACAACTCTTTAATAATTTATCCAGAGAGCAGCAGCTTCCAGAGAAAAGACGGAGGGAGACTCACCTCAGAATATCCCATTTCCCAGTGGTTGGAGCGCACAGCTCCGTTGAAATCCTTTTGGCTCTTCTTCTAGAGCAGGGTGTTAGTGCAGGGAATCAGGTGCGGTGATGTTAGAAATACGGAATCTGATTCACTGTCCCATGCGGAAGATGCAATCCCATTTCTCCGGGCAGGGACTAACCCCAGACCCAGGCTACTCTACGCCTCCTCCTTCGCCAAATAAAACAATTCACAAGATGAACCAAGGAAGGTTCATTAGGGATTAAGTGCAATATTGTGAGAAAAGGAAGAAAGTAAAACCACAATAATGGTTGTCTCCAACCATTCTTAGGTCTGCCCTCCAAGGAGCCCTAAGAAGCACCCAGAGCGCACTGTGTGGTGCTCTGGTGGCAATTGAAAAGGGTTGTGGATCCAGGCCTCTTTGAATCACTGGACCCTTCCCAGGCAATGTTTCCTCTAAGATTTTCTACCCGTGAGCAGAGTGAGTTTTGTCTTGGGCACCAATATTGATCTCCTGTGCGCTGGTTTGGTGTGCACCAGTTACTTACAATATATGTGTGTGTGTGTGTGTGTGTGTGTGTGTGTGTGTGTGTGTGTGTATACACACAATTTAAATTGTTATGGAAGAAAAAAATACTAAAGCAAGCGATAATTAACAAGGTGCATGACCCTGCACCCACCCACCAGGGCCGGCCCACAACATTTTGGCACCTGAGGTGGAGAGCTCCAATGACACCCCCATACCCCCTCGCTTGGGCCAAAACTTTGAAAGGTCTCAATTCTCTGGGTCCTAGTGGTGCCCCCCACAGTCTGGCAAACTGAGGCAGCTGCCTCAGTTTGCCTCATGGTGAGGCCAGCCCTGCCACCCACCCTGAAAACAACCCAGCTTGGCACCCAGTCTCACTTCCCCCCAGCCTTGCTCCCACCATTCCTGCATGCATGGGCTCCCTAACCCCTGTACTCCTATTCTGTGCACCTTTTACACTAACCCTGCATTGTGTGCCCTTTGCCCCTAACGTCTGCACAGCAAATCATAGAATTGGAAGAGCCTCAGAAGTCATCGAGTCCAGCCCCCTGCCCAAAGCAGGACCAACCCCAACTAAACCATCCCAGCCAGGGCTTTGTCAAGCCAGGACATAAAAACCTCTAGGGATGGAGATTCCACCACCTCCCTAGGGAACCCATTCCAGTGCTTCCCCACCCTGCTAGTGAAATAGTTTTTCCTAATATCCCACCCCCTTCATCCCAGTGCCTGCACTTTCTTCCCATCCCAATCCAGTCAAAAAAGTGTAGTAATTTGTAAAACACACACAAAAAGCGAGTGCATTGTCCCTCCCCATTGACTCTAAAGTTCATTCTGCAGTTGCACGTTAATGACATTCAGAAGATATATTTAGGGATATCACCAGAAAATCTCACCCAGCTCTTTTTCTGCCGTTCACATTACCACACAGTATATAGGACATTATCTAATTATTGATTATATTTCTTATAGTATCTGCATGCTTTAGACCCCAGTGAATCATCGAAATGATTCTTTAATATGTCATCAAATGCATATTGATTTCACATCAATGCAAAATAATTAATCCTCATTAAGAAATTTTTAGTTGCCTTTACACGCAGAGAGTATGTGTGTGTGTGTGAGAGAGACTGAGAGAAATAACTTCCATGGGGAAGAAAATAGTCATTGGCAGAATCAACACTATTGACATGATTGATGCTTTCGAAAGTGACAAGAATACAGAGGATCACAACCTTTTATCTATTTTAGTATGTTAATTCACATGTCCATCCCTACTTTTCCTAAAGCCTTATTTAGTAACGTTAACTCCCATAAAATGAATATTAATACGCAAATAATGAAAACAATTAAACCCACCCCTAGTTACTATTTACAGAATTTCTAATTAAATCAACACATTCCTATGCTACATACTAAAAGTTTACAGAGATTACAAGGATTTTATTGCCAAAGGGAAAAAAATTATATAGCACTTTAAAGACAAACAAGGTATTTTATTAGGTGATGAGCTTTTGTGGCTCAGACCCACTTCTTCAGGTCTGCCCCACAAAAGCTCATCGCCTAATAAACTATCTTGTCAGTCTTTAAAGTGCTACATAATTTTTTCCCCTTTTGTTTTACCAAGATCAGAGTAACACGGCTACCTCTCTAGGGGTATGTCTACACTTGCTTCCTTCTCCGAGAGAGGAATGCAAATGCAGACAAGAGAAATTGCAAATGAAGCACAGATTTGAATTTCCAGGGCTTCATTTGCATAATCTCAGACTGCTGCTATTTCAAAATACTCTATTTTGAAATAAAAAACGCTGTGTAAATGCGGTTATTTTGAAAGAAACCCCTTCTATCAAAGTATCCCTTACTCCTCAAAAAATGAGGTTTACCAGTTAATTCGAAAGAAGGGGTTTCTTTCAAAATAACTGTGGCTACACAGCGTTTGTTATTTTGAAATAGGGTGTTTCGAAATAGTGGCAGTCCGTGATTATGTAAATGAAGCACAGGAAATTCAAATCTGCGCTTCATTTGCAATTTCGCTTGTCTGCATTTGCATTCCTCTCTCGGAAGAGGAAGCAAGTGTAGAAATACCCTATTACTTTTAACCCTGAAGAGATTTATACAGCGCCAAGCAAAAGACACAACAAACTAGAGCAGCTACATGCTTATTTATTTTCCTAGGCTGCAAAGTGAAGAGAAAAAGCATGTTTAAGTGTAATGCTGTGGCTTACTCCTGAACCACTAAAAAGCAGTCATGTAGCACTTTAAAGACTGACAAGACTTTATTAGGTGATGAGCTTTTGTGGGGCAGACCCACTTCTTCAGATCATATTCTGAAAGTGACTAGGCATGACCATTATATAACAGAGGGATACAATGAAAGAAGGTAAAAAAAAATAATTACAAACTAACCAATCAGCTACATGGAACAAAAGGTGGGGGCGAGGGAGGGAAGTGACAAGGAAGGAGGAAATTGCATACTGTAAGAGCCAATTAAGTGGCTAATCTGGGGTCACTACAAATATCAAAAGGCAACAAGGCCATTCCAGACCCCTATTGATTTTATACCCCCCAACAGACGGGGCCGCAGGAGCAGCCACTGCCTGCCACATGGCCTGCGGCTCCAACCCTGGGGAAGGACTGAAGCTAGGGCCAGGATCGTATGGTGACTGCCCTGCTGCTCTTGGAATGGGACAGCCCCCACGTGGTCCCTCCTTGGAAAAGCTGAGCTGCCACTGCACAGCTCTGCTGAGGAGGTGAACGGGCCTCAAATTCTTGGTGTGCGCCCACGCAGGCGCGCCCCTTAGAAGCAACACTGCCCCAGGGCGGTTGCCCCCTTTGCCCCTCCTATCGCTTGGTCTGGACTTTATATTTCTTCCCTTCCCTCTAATATTGAGTGGTTGATTTGCACCTCTCTGGATGCAAAGGAGACATAAACTTGTGCCCCTCGTCAGCATGATACTCAGCACCTCGCAGGATTGGAACCTTAGTTTTAAAGGGTTCCACTGTGGTACAAAGAGAAACTTCCAGCTATTTCCCCAAGCACGGCTCTAAAATAACACCCCGAGCATCATTTAAAACTAATTGGCATTTTAGCATGCTGGAAGCGTTAATCCATTGTCTAGTCTGTTGTCATCTCAATTTCAAATTGCTCCCAGAAGTTCCCCTATAAATGCTACTCTGATTTGGAGAACAATTTCCATTAATTATCACCACATTTAATATCTTTAAAAAATGAATCCAGGATAATGACTACATTGTTATCTAGCTGACATTATTCAATGAGACATGTTTGATGTCATTACAAATTTAAAGAGACACTGCTTAGGGGAAAAAAAACCCAGTATTAATTGCTCTATAGCAAGTTGCACAAGATAATGGCTAGGGATATGCAAACAACTGAAGTGACCTACAGGACAGATATTACCCATCACCCTCTCCTTTAGTTGACATTAGTCTCACCACTCTCTTCCTGCTACACCCTCCCTGAAGGAATTAACTTCCCCACCCCCCTACCCTCAACATCCCTAGCTGCTTCTGTCTCTGGGTGTCAGAGGATGTACAGAACGGTGTCTCTGAGAGCTAGATTGAAAGCATCTATCGTCATTCGGGGGGGGGGGGGGGCTTCTTTCCACTGACATTATCAGACTCCAGGAATCCCAGCTCCTGGTACCTGAAGACATAACACCTTGCAGAAACTGTTCATCAAGACCCCAAGGTTCTTTTCCACACCTTGAGGTTCCTCTGCTGTATTTCAGCTTCCTATCCCTGCCCTTCTTTTTTAAGGGAAATAGCACTGCAGCAGTAGCATGGTCTGCAGAGCGTTCACTGTTTCATTCACTCAAGCCATTGCTTTTATGCACACTCCTCCACTGGACCCATCCATAGGGAATTTCAAGTACTCAGGTCCTCCTAGAACTTCATCTACAGCTGAGGTAACGTTCACCCCAGTGCAGAGGGCCAGCCCAAAATTATGTAGTAGCTCCATTCTTTATAAAACACAAGGTTTAGGCACCTCTTCAATCCTGTTCAGCCCCAGGGGATGAAACTAGATTGCATTGTGCCCAGGCCGTAACAGGGACAACTGATGCCAAGGGCTTGTGTTGGCCCTCTTTGCACAGGGGAGAATTTCATGCTCAGTGAATAGCCTTTTAGGGGAAATCTATCTGCACATACATGCACAAACACCCACTCAAATATCCTAGAATCATAGAATCATGGAACACTAGAACTGGAAAGGACCTCGAGAGGTCATCATGGCCAGTCCCCTGCCCTTACAGCAGGACCAAGCACCATTTAGATAATCCCTGACAGGTGTCTATCTAACCTGCTCTTAAATATGTCTAGAGATGGCAATTCCACAACCTCCCTAGGCAATTTATTCCAGTGCCTAACCACCCTGACAGTTAGAAAGTTTTTCCTAATGTCCAACCTAAACCTCCCTTGCTGTAATTTAACCCTATTGCTTCTTATCCTATCCTCAGAGATTAAGGAGAGTATTTTTTCTAGCTTTTCCTTGCATAGATAAAATGTAAATATAGAAGATATGGTTGGAAAATGGAATTTCAGATGGTGAGACTCAAGGATAGGGGATGGATCGCTTTATAATTGCAGTGATCTGTTCATTCTTTCAGAAGCATCTGACATTGGCCGCTGTCAGACGATGCACCTGTGGTCTGACCCAGCCTGGCCGTTCTTATGTTCTGTCTGCAGGACATTCTGATAGTCCAAAGTATAACTACATTTCTAATCAGTATTTTTAAAAAAATCAGCATTTTCCACAGAACAGAATTTCATGTTCATAATTTCCCAATAAACGAAAATATTAAATGTGTCTACTATATATGAGAGAATTTGTGAGACTGTCCATGTGTCTGTCTGTTTGTTCAAGGAGAGCTAAACGGTAAGAGCTAGGATCAACAAATTTGGTATAGAGCTTCCTCCTATCATAACTTAAAGCAAGGTCAGGCTTTGGTTGTGCCAGAACGACAGGATGTGCCTGGAATGGGATTGCTTCTCATAAAACCAAACAGAAAAGACACAGAATCACCAGGCAAGTGAAAGGAACTGATTAGGGGCATGCCCCACATTGGGGACTGCCCCATCCCCCAGACTCCCACCCCCAGGTGCCCTTTAGGGAGGGTGGGAAGGACTGATGATCCCCACCATGCCCTGCTCCAATTCATACCAGAACATTCCTGGCTGTTCCTCTTCATCAGGGAGTCAGTTTTCTGCACTTCTTGTTCTGGCTGAGGAGTTTAGGGGGCAGACAAACCTGGACCTGCCCCAGCTGGGGGACGTGCACCCCTCTCCTGACTGTGCTGGCTGCAGCGGTCATGGAGAGGTGCTTCTCACCTATCCCCAGGTGAGAGAGAGATGGGTTAATCCTGCCTACTGAATCCCTCATCCTCAGCCCCACCCCAGAGCAAAACCTTTCCATTTGACAAAACTGCATTTTCCTATATTTTTCAGATTTTTTCATTTATATTATATGTGATTTCCAGGGCTCTTGTATTCACTTCCAGTCGGCATGGCTCTCCCTTTGACAGTGCTTAAGTCATATACAGGCATTTCCCAGCTATACCTTGGTGCATTAATCACTTAGATTTGTGATCTCAGCCAAAGCTATGATTTCAACCTCTTGTCATTTTGAGAAAGTGGATCTCAGCTAAAGAAACTCCAATCTGTAACAAATTTAAATTGGGGGGAAAAAAAGAGCAAGTACAAAAAAAAAAGTCTGATGATTGGGTGTTACTATGGATGTATGATGAAGCTTTAAACCCATTGAAAATATCAGGAAATTAAATTGTAATTTTCATCACAGTCTCTTCAAAAGATAACATGAATTTTCCACTAACCTTGAGTACCAGGGTGAAATTCTGGTTCCACTGAAGTGAATGGGAATTTTGCTATTGGAAATCAATAAGGCCAGGATTTTGCCCCCAAATATTGTATACGGATTGTATCCCAGTCGTTATCCACTGAGTGCATGAGTCCTTATTATCAGTGCCATAAATTTAAAAAAAAATGAGACTGTGACTTTTCCCTCTAGACCACCCTCCTTAGTTGTTAGCCATAGTATAATACATTGGTATATTCTAGAACCCCCAATAACTTGACTGTAGGCTGTAAACTTTTCACATGACATCCCAGAGTTTAAACATGCAGATTCCTGCACATGTCCTCTTGTAAGCCCCCCTCCCTGCCCCCCGCAAGCTGCCTATAGTGACTCTTGGAAAACTCCTTTTTATTATCCCCCTTTCCCTCCCTCCCCCAAACTATGTTTATTTCTCTGTTGGTTGTTAGACTGTGGGATCCTTGTGGGACAGGGACTGTTCTTTTGTGTATGACTGCAAAGAACCCAGTTCTCCAGCGGAGACTAAGGGGAGGATATAACTGAGCTCTATAAAATCATGACAGAGAAGAAGAAAGTGAATAAGGAAATTTTTTTTTACCTGTTCCCATAACATAAGAACTGGGGGAGGGGTGGTCACCATTAATGAAATTAATAGGTAGCAGGTTTAAAACAATCAAAAGGAAGCATTTCTTCATACAGTGCACAGTCAACCTGTGGAACTACTTGCCAGAGGATGTTGGGAAGACCAGAACTTTAACAGGGTTCAAAAAGAACTAGATAAATACATGGAGGATTGGTCCATAAATACTTATTAGCCAGGATGGGTAAGATCAGTATCCCTGGCCTCTGTTTGTCAGAGGCTGAGAATGGGTGACAGGGGAGGGATCACTTGATGACTTCCTGTTCTGTTCACACCCTCTGGGCATCTGGCATTGGCCACTGTCAGCAGACAGGATACTGAGCTAGATGGACCTTTGGTCTGACCCAGTATGGCCGTTCTTATGTACTGCAAAGAAATAATGATGCACAAATGCCCTGAAGCAATGACAAATTTGTGACAAATATTAGCAAGGGCATGGACAGCCACTTGTCCACGTGACTGTCTTGGCTCAACCCTAGATGGATTTTTTTTTAATCCCAGAGCTTTTCTGTAAAGTTTTGAGACTATAGCACACTACAGCCCTAGAACTAGAGCATTCCATCCATCCTGCAGGAAGAGGAGATACTGGAACCCAGTGTTTTTCCGGGGAACTAGGTTAGCAGGGAAGCAAATCCAATCCAGGCCCATGGACACCAAAAGCCAATCCCTGAAGCCCTGCTCTTCAGAAAAGAAAAAGCAAGACCCACCCTGTGGAGCCCATAAGCTCAAAGACAGATGTAAAATTTGGAACACTCTGGTATGATGTCAGCTAAAGTCTATGCCCTTGGGACATATAAGAGGGAAACAGGTTAGAATATGTAAGAGATAAAAAATTAACAACATTAACATCTCCTTTGCAAGAGCTCTCCATTACTCACATAGTCCTGCTGCGCTTTTAAAGCCTTACTGAAGCTCTAGTAAACAGCAACACTGTAGTAAATGCTAATAGCATCTTTCCACTAAGTGGCTTTTAGAACACTTCGCCTGTCTTAGGTACATACCAAATAAACTTGAAAAACAACAAATGGTCTGGTAGCACTTTATAGCCTAACAAAATATGTAGATGGTATCATGAGCTTTCGTGGGCACGACCCACTTCTTCAGATGACCGGAGTTTATGTAGGTATTTATTGGGAAGCCTAGTTAAACTTAGCCAGCCTTTAAAGAGCTGACCAAAACCTACCTGCCAAATTCAAACTCTTTGGAAATCCGAGCACCCCCATCATTTTGCAAGAAAAGCAATGTGAAAGCCCAGAATGATAAAGCCCATTGTGTAAATATGTTGTTATGAAGGCCTGCCAACCTAGGCATGTACTTAATGTTATGCACATGGGTAGTGCCATCGATTTCAATGAGTTTACTGATGTGAAGCATGTGTTTGCAGGATTGAGGCCCAAAATACTAGACAAGCGGGGTGCTCCAATCTTGCTGCTGATTGGAAGGGATGTTTGATTAGATCCCAAAACAGAATTCTGTGGCTGCAAGTGCATTAGATCAGCAGTTCTCAAACTGTGGGCCGGGATCCCAAACTGGGTCATGTCCCATTCGTAAGAGGCTCTCCAGGGCCAGCATTAGACCTGTGGGGACCTGGAGCTGAAGCCCAAGCTATACCCCCCAACCCTGGACAGAGGAGCTCAGACTCTGACTCCTTTTCCCCCCACTTGGGTCAGCAGGACTTGGGCTCTGCTTCCCCCTAATCCCCACGCGGGGGGGTCATGAAATAACTTTGTGGTGAGAAGGACCCAGTGCAATGAAGTTGAGAACCCTGCATTAGATGTCCAGTTTGTATTCTCTGTTTACACTGTGATTTTCTGCCCTGCATGCTTCAGTGCTGATACGGCCCTCATAACCATACTACCTGAGCGCCCCCCAATCTTCCAGTTATTCATCCTTACCCTTCTCCTGGTGGGGAAGTGCTGGTGTCCCCATTATATCGATGGGAGCCAGGCGCATAACCATGTCCTGCCCGCTTATTATCCAGACCCACTTGCCCCCAGCCCTGGCTCTGCTCCCCCCAGGTCACAAGGGCTTCTTTTCTGCCTGATGCTCCAACTGGCACCTGGGAGCGGGGCTGGGGGCTGGTTCTGCTCCAATCACCCAACGCTCCTGCCAGGGAGACGAGTCTACCCTGCTCCATGGCAGTAGGGTAAGCCTCCACCCCACTCTCCAGCTGCAGCACTGGGCTGGTGGAGCAAGGCAAACTCTTGCACCCTGAAGCGACTCCCCATTGGGAGTACCCAATGGGCAGAGAAGGGCATGCCCCATATCCCCCTCCTGAGCACTTAGCGGGGGGCAGAGTGGGTGGATGGGAGTAAAGTGCACACATTTATGTGGCACCACATTTCCATGTGATCCCGCTGGCCAAAGCATCTTTCTCCCCTCTCCCCCAAGGCCGGCGGGGAGTTGGGAGGGGACAGGAAGCCCCATCACTCCTACACCCACCCTCATTGCTCAAGGTGTGGGCCCATCCACCTGACCCCATTGTGTCTATGCCACAGTGGGGAACTGAGGCAATGGGAGATAAAATGACTTGCTCAAGTGCACACAGGAAGTCTGTGTCAGGACAGGAAGTTCTACACTAGCGTTCTGACCACTGGAACACCCTGCTTGACACTGGCACTTAAGTGACCAAATCTGGCCTGGAGCTCATGAGCTCTGGACCACAACTCTTTCTGTGGATGAGATTAATGTATCAAAGTACAAGATCTTGATTGACAGTGATGAGTCCAAGGGCTTTGACTTGCATGATAGTAAGAGGCCTGTTTATCTTATTCATTACATTGCTTTTACTGGAGAGTCTGGATCAAAGAGCTCCTTCCAGCATCTGTATTACCGGCAAACCATTCGGAGATAGTGATCACAGATTACATTATATCACTAATACGCAACTTGGCTGTGTCTAGACTGGCCATTTTTTCCGGAAAATCAGACTTTTCTATGCAGAATAAAAATGCTGTGTTTAATGTCTTAGTTTAAATGAAGTAAGCACAGTAAATTTTTCCTTACCTTGCCAAATCTTTTTTTAAACATTCCCTTTCTTTTTTTAGCAGTTTATGTGTAACACAGTACTGGACTGGACTTGCCTTTGTTCCTTTATGCTGCCAGATGACCAATCAAGTATTCATCTCATTTGGAACTGGAAATGTGCAATTTCAGAACTTTGGAGTGTATAACTCTGAGATTATACTGTATTATCACACTCTGTAAATCTCCATCTCTGTACTGTTATTTTTCTCAAGGAAAATTCTTTGCTCCTAACTGATTTTTGTTGCTCCACTATATAGTCATTGGCTGAAGTAGTAACCCCTTCTGCATGTACCTATCCATCAGCTCTCCTCTTTATCATCATTACAAAATGCAAGGACTGCAGTATTAGCAGACCTAGGATTATGAAGTTGTTAGGGGAGAAATATTTTAAAGCACCTAAGTCATAGATGCTGCTGTTTTGTGTCATCTTGAAATTAATATTTAGGAAAAAATGTTCTGGAAGACTTTCCCCTCATAAAGCACTATGCTTCATAGTCACTTTTCTGTCTAAATAATAAAATGATTAATAGTTGTGGCCTAGATACATGTATTCTTCTGTTCTTCAAAAGCATGAATTGCCCATCCAGCAAAACCCGTTTTCTCTAGTTTCTAAAGCAAAATGGAATACATCCCCTAGGTTACGCGTAGGTCAAGCCAGGACTCATTTTATTTAGCTGCAATGATTTCAAGTGTTTTTCTAATGTGTCCTTTGTCATTTTATTCTTTCTCTCTTGCAGACACCAAGGCAGAAGCCTTGATTGAGGAGACTCTTTACGTTCACCTCAAAACAAGCAATTTTAAGGAAAGCAAATTGAAAGGGTTTGACATTGCTTCCTGCTAATGAGAGAAGGATCAAATGTGATTTCCTCCCCCCCCCTTCCATTTTTTGAGGCTGCAGAAAGTATAGAAGTGTTTCAAGAGAGGAATTTCTACGTATCTACGTTGGTGAAAATGTAAGAGTTCAAGTTAGCTCAAGTTAAGAATCACATTCCTGAGACCTGTCTGACATTGGGTAGGTCTACACCGGAGCTGAAGGTGTAATTTCTGGTTCAAGTAGACATATCGACATTAGCTCTGATCAAGGCAGCATGCTAAAAATAAAAGTGTAACCATGGCAGCACAAGAAGCGGGACAGCTTAGCTGCCTTGAGGATGATCCATCTGAGAGCTAGGTACATACTGGGGTGGCTAGTCCCTTCAGTTGTCTATGCAGGTGGCGATAAATTCTATTTTAGTGGGCTAGCTTGGTCAGATCTAGCATGGGTATGTCTATTCAAGATGGAAATTCCACCTCTACGTGTAATTATCTGTGAACTGTATATGACATCTGTATGTATAATTATCTGTGAACTGTATCAAGAACATCTTCCTAACTGAATTTCTCCTCAGTCAGAGAGTCATTCACATGTCTACTCAGAGTGAGCTTTATTTACTTATGTATTTATATTGCATTTATTACCTGAGTGCTAGCTATGCCCAGCTCTCCCTCATCTCACTAAGCCCTCAGAATTCCATAAATAACATGTTCCATCTACAACCTTCCCACACCATCTCCCAAGCAAGATGCCTCACTGTTCCCTCTTCTGCTGCTACTATGTAGGACTACATTAACTCTGTTTATTTTTAGGAAATTGCAATAAGCCAGCAATCCTACAGTGCCATCCTCTATTCCCCCAAGCCATCAGGTCAAGAAGAGGTCTTTGAAATTCATATACTTTACCACAGACAAGCATCTTGCTGTAGGACAACTCCCGTTTGCCTCCCCTCTTCACCCCTAACATTCATTAAGAAGCAGCACAGCATGTTAACAATGTGCAACAGCAGCCTGTTTAATTCAATGCTCCCCTCTTGTAGGAAATTAACCATTCATAATATCCAATGTATTATTACGATTCAGAACATGTGTAGGGCATTGTAGATGTATCGTGCATTTTAATTCCCATTGTGCAGTGGCACTATACTTCACAATCATAGAAAAGTAGGGTTGGAAGTAACCTGAAGAAGCCATCCTGTCCAGTCTCCAGTGCTAAGGTAGGACCAAGTAAACCTAGACAATCCTTGATAAGGCCAGGTCTACACTAGACCTGGAAGGCTGGGTTAAGGTTCGCAATTCTAGTTATATAAAATATGTAGCTGAAGTCAGCTTACCTTAAACCAACCTTGGCACCATCTTCAGAGAGGGAGGCGGATGGGAGCAAATGCTCCCATTGGCTTCTTTTACTCTTTGCTACTGTGAGGAGTACTGGTACTAGCAGTATCCACCCTCTGCATTCGATTTAGCAGGTCTTAACTAGACCCGCTAAATCAAATGCCAGGAGCTCGATCTCCAGTACAGCAAGCGAAGACGTGGCCTAAGTGTTTGTCCAACTTATTCTTAAAAACCTCCCATGATGGGTATTCCATGACCTTCCTTGGATGCCAGACCTTAACTATCCTGATGGTTAGAAATTTTTTCTTAATATCTAACCTACATCTTCCCTGCTGCCGATTAAAGCCATTTTCTCTTTGCCTACCTTCAGTGTACATGGAGAACAATGGATCACCATCCTCCTGATAACAGCCCTTGACATATTTGAAGACTTTATAGCCTTCCCTAAGTCTTCTTTTCTCAAGTCTAAACATGCCCAGGTTTTTTTTTTTAACATTTCCCCATTTAGGCAGACTTTCTGTATATTTTATCATTTTGTTGTTGTTCTCTGGATTCACTTCAGTTTATCCACATCTTTTCTGAAGATGTGCCAGCATGGTACTCCTCTGAATTGGATATGGTATTCTGGCTGAGGCTTCACCAATGCTGAATAAAGCAGGATAATTACCTCCTGGGTCTTATATATGACAATCCTGTTAGTACATCTGTGACATACTAGGATACACTCCAGACTGGTAGGAATCTGTGTCACCCCTTGTCAACTCACATGGGCAGGGTTTATAGGCTCTGTTGAAAAAGGGTTTATTTTCGATAGATCTGTGTCTAGACTGCCTCTTTTTTTTCCCAAAAAAGCTCCGTTTCAGAAAAAAACGGTGGCCATGTTTAAGCTAATGAAGCACAGGATATTTAAATCCCAGCTTCATTAGAAATTTCGACATGCCTAATCTACATCTCTCTGTTGACATAGAGGTGTAGTCTAGACACAGCCTAAATGTGCCCTCCCATCTTGACAGCAAAACAATGATAATTGCTTCCTTGTGTACAGCTTTAACTAGCCCTACAATCCTATCAAAGAAGGAAATTGGTTTGATTTGGCATGATTTGCTCTTGACAAATCCATGCTGGATATTCCTTATCCTTTAGGTGCTTACAAACTAATTATTTAGTTATTTGTTCAAGTATCTCTCCAAGTATCAAAATTAGGCTTATTGATCTATAATTCTCCGTGTTCTCTATGCTTCCCTTTTTAAAGATAGGCACAATGGTTGCCTCTCTCTGATCCTCTGGGATCTCACCCATCTTCCATGAGGCCTCAAATATACTTGCTAACCATTCCAAGATTGCTTCAGCTACTTACCTAATTACCCAAGGATGAATTTCATCAGGCTCTTCTGATTTGAATATAGCTAACTGATCTAAATATTCTTTAACTCCTCTCACCCTATTTTGGCTTCCATTCCTTCCCCCCTAAAGTTAATATTGTGTTCCTACTTGAAAGTAGGAATAAGGGCTCTCCCGGAAAAGGGCTTATTTTCCTGAAAATCGCATCTACACTGGCGCTTTTCTCTGGCAAAAACCCCGAGCCGGAAAAAAGCGGCAGCCATGGAAATGCAAATGCCGCGGGGGATATTTAAATCCCCCGCGGATTTGCTATTCCGAAGTGTCTCATTAGCATCCCTTTTCCGGAAAGGGATGCCAATGTAGACACAGCTGTTATGTTTAGTAGCTCTCCTTCCCTGCTAACTAGAGGGCCTACAACACTTTCCTTTTTCTTTCTCTTGTTTCTAATATGTTTTAGAACCCCCTTCTTTTTGCTTTTTATATTCCTTGGGAGGCATAATCCATTTTGTGCCTTAGCCTTTCTGATTTTATCCCGACAGGTTTGTGCTATTATTTTGTATTTATCCTTTGCTATTTGTCCGTGTTTGCATTATTTGGTATGACTCCTTATCCATTCAGGGAAGTAAACCAGCTCCCAATGAGGCCATATTGGTCTCTTAGGCTATGTCTAGACTGCAGGCTTCTTTTGGAAAGCAACTTTTTTTGGAAGAGATCTTCTGAAAAAACTTCTTCTGAAAGAGAGCGTCCACACATAAAAGCGCATTGAAAAAGTGATTTGATTTTTCAAAAGATAGCATCCACACTGAATGGACTCTATCTCGCATTTAAGCTGTGATTATTATGGACGGAATAGCCACCAGGGCACCTGGCTTTTTTCCTCTTCTTTCGAAAGAACTCCCTCTTCCCCATCCAAACATGCCTTTTTCCAAAAGAGCTCTTTCTCAAAAAGGCTTCTTCCTTTTTCCAATGCCGGAAAAAACCCTCTGTTCTTTTGATTTACTTTTGGAAGAACAGGATTTCAGCGTGGACATAACTCAGGTTTTGTTGGAAAAACATCTGTTTTTCCAACAAAATTCTGTAGTGTAGACATACCCTTAGTATTCTTCCACTCTTTCCTTTCTACTGGGACAGTTTGCAGCTGTGCCATAATCACTCTGTCCTTGAGAAACTTCCAGCTCTTTATCCCCTAGATTTTCTTCCTATCAGATCTTACCTATCAGTTCTCTGACATTTTTAACATCTTCATTT
The DNA here is from genome assembly GCF_049634645.1 of Pelodiscus sinensis. Lineage (NCBI taxonomy): Eukaryota > Metazoa > Chordata > Testudines > Trionychidae > Pelodiscus > Pelodiscus sinensis. The sequence continues at coordinate 249,891,387 of NC_134712.1, read as the reverse complement.
TTGAAGTCCCCTGTCCTTTATTCTGCCTCTCACTCCTTCCTTTCTCTGAATCATTTCCTAATCACTTTTACCCAATTTACCTTCCACCTTCAGATTCGTGATCCTGTGCATATGTACAGCGTCAAATCTATTTGTGCCAAAGCAGCAGTGCTTGTATTTTCAGTGTAGTGCCTACCTTATTGCAGCGTGACTGCATTCCTCAGATATTTCTCTTGATAGATGGATGCTTGAGAACAGGTGCTTCTCTTACCATGAGCCCGTTACTATGGGAGCACGGCCTGCTGTAATCCCCAGCAAAAATCCTTCACAATAAGGAACATGCCAAATGGTTTGTATCCCACCTGTGCATTTTATTAATGCACAAATTTGATCTGAGGGTTCATTATCATTGGATATTTTGAAAGGGCTTCTGCTCCTCACTGGCCCTTTTAGGGAAAAACCCATCCCTGAGAGAGGGCTGAGAGCAAAGCCTGTAGCTGAGACCGAGACAGCCAATTAGAGCCCAGCTGGGGGCTGTGAAAATAAGAGCTCTCGGAGGGAGCAAGAGAGGCTCTTGCTCTAGCAGGGGAGCAGGAGGGAGCTGGTTGCCAGGGATGTTGGGGGCTTCCTGGGACAGAAAAGTGTTGGGGAAAGGCAAGTAGGGCTGGGGATCTCTGGCTTGACCTCACTCCAGGCTGCAGGGCCTGAAGCAAGGCCTCAGAGTTCTAGGGTTGCGGGGAGGTGGCCAGTATAGGAAAAGGCAGCAGGTGGCCATTCCAGATGAGTGGCCATTCTAGATTGCAGTTTGTCCCCATCAGGACCCAAATAGGGGTCGCCATTATGTTTCAAAAGGGTCGCCAAGTGTCTCCCCAGGTGGCTCTGCCCTCCCTCCTCTCCCCGTTTTTGAATTACCTGGGGTCACCAAGTCTTCCTGAATTGTCAAAATGGGTCCCCATCTGGAAAAGGTTGGGAACTACTAGGCAGTGGGTCACTGCGGCAAGGAGAGTATAGGGAAATTGTGGGTTCCCTGGGAGGGGAGGACCCTAGACTGCAAAGACTGATAAACACCCTTCCCCCCAGAAGAGAGCCGAGAGACACGGGAGTGGGCCCTGCCGGGGGGCAGTGTCCTGAAGAGGAACCCCCAGTTTGAGAGTGACACGGGTCTGAGCCGGAGCATGACGTGGGGACACAGAGGGACACCCGCCAAAGGGAGTCTTCCAAACTAATTCTCAGTGCTACCAGCAGGAGGTGCTGTGGCAGCAAGTCCACCCCATGACAGATATGAACAGCAACTGTGCTATCTCAATGAGGTCCAATGGAAAGGATCCTAGTGTGGATGTAAGTAGACCTAGGTTATGCTGCTGTCTTGCTACATGACTTTTGGCACCTCTGTAGCTATTCCTCTTCTTGATTTTTAATCTGTCGTGTCTACTCAGACTGTTTAACATACTGGGGCCCTGAACTCTGATGAGGTCACAAGGCACCACAGTAATATATACTATAATTATTCATATAAGTATAAACCCTTTATACTCCGTCATAAGCCAATCTTTTTGGTATAAATGATGCAGTAAAGAGCAGGGATCAGCTGATGAATGGGTCATTGTGTGATACTACTTTTTTGTAACATGGAGTGGGAGGGGCGGTAAACTTCAGTTCCCAGCCCAGTGGCTGCTGTTTGCCATTCTGGGTCAATGGGACTGGCGGGAAGTGGCAGCCAGCAGGTCCTTTGGTCTGGACTGCTTCCCACAGCTCCCATTGGCTAGGAATGGTGAACAGCCACCAATAGGAGCTGCAAGGCTCTGTGCCTGCAGATGTTCCAGTTAAACAAAATGCCATGCCCACGGCTTACACGGATGAGCTGGGACCGGAAGTTTGCAAACCGCTGATATAGAGTCACCTTATGAACAGATCATTGTGAGTTTTACATTTTTTAAATTTGGGGGGTTGGTTTATGAATGAATCAGGAGTAGATTGAGCATACACAGTTGACAGTCACATGAAATAGAAACAGAGCTACTGAGTCAAACCCAAGAACCAATTCTCTTCTTTGTAACAGAAAAACTGATGAAAGCAAGTAAACAAAGGAATTCCCAGTTAATAAATGTCCCTAGCAAAAGTAAATCTTAACAAATCCAGGTCAAATTACTCAGGAGAAGAAAGGGAGACAGAGAGAGAGAGAGAAAGAAACGGCAAGCATGAAGTGACAAAATTAGAAAGGGTAGGGCACAAAAGGAGATTAAACAGCTAGGAACATAAAAGGTAATGAGAAAACATTTTATAGATACAGTAGGAGCAAAAGTAAGGACAGTAGGCCCATTACTCAATGAGGAGGGGAAAACAATAAGGGTACGTCTACACTAGCCCCCTAGTTCGAACTAGGGAGACTAATGAGGGCAAGTGAAATTGCAAATGAAGCACAGGATTTAAATATCCCGCGCTTCATTAGCATGTTTCCGGGCGGTCGCCATTTTGGAAACTGATTAGCCTGGAAAAACTGCCCACGTCTACTCGCAGCAGTGAAAAGGGAGTTCGAAGTAAACCCCTTAACTCGAATTAGCTGTTAAACCTCATTCCACGAGGAGTATCAGCTAATTCGAGTGAGGAGTTTACTTCGAACTCCCATTTCACTGCCGCGTGGGATATTTAAATCCTGCGCTTCATTTGCAATTTCGGTTGCCCTCATTAGCCTCCCTAGTTCGAACTAGGGGGCTAGTGTAGCTGTACGCTAAGAGAGAATGCAGGAATGGTGGCAGTATTGAATGTCTATGTTGTTTCGGTTTTCACCAAAGAAAATTAGCAGTGCGCAGATGACTAACATAGTGAACATTGGTGCGAATGAAGTTTGAAGGCTAAAATTGGGAAAGAACAAGTTAAAGAGAATTATACAAATTAGATCTCTTCAAGCCACTAGGGCATGAGGGAATACATACTAGAGCACTCAAGGAACTGTCTTGAGATTTCTGAGGGTACGTCTACACTACAGCGCTAATTCGAACTAACGCGTCTAGAACTAAAAACTAGTTCGAATTAGCGTTTTGATCATTCGAACTAGCATGTCCACATTAAGTGGACCCTGAACCGGGCTTAAGGGTGACCGGAAGCAGTGCCGGCAGGGTATCAGAGGAGGACTTAGAGCGTGGAGATGCTGTCTCAGGCTAGCCGAGGGCTGCGCTTAAAGGGACCCGACCCCCATCCCGGACAGACAGTTCTCAGGGGTGCCCCGCTTGCAAAGCAGTCCTGGCTTGGATTGCCCGGAGTACCCACACTGGGCACATCACAGCACTCGGCCATCAGACCGGCTGCACTTGCCGCAGGCTGCCATCTGAGGAGAGGAGGCAATTGGGGGGCTGCAGGAGAGCTTGCACTCCCAGAAGCCCGCAGAGCCAGCCCAGTCCTCCCCATCGGGGGCTCGTGCCCCATTCCTCCCTCACCTCTTTCCACTTACCCTTCCCTAGCCCCCGTTCCTAATGTACAAAATAAAGAAAATGTGTGGTCAAAAATCGAATCTGTCTTTATTGAACAAAACTCGGGGAGACTGGGAAAAGGAGGTGGGAGAGGGGAAGAGAGAGGGTGGGAGAGGGGAGGGCAACTACAATGATCAGGGGTTGGGAACAGGTCCCATATGAAGAGAGGCTAAAGAGACTGGGACTTTTCAGCTTAGAAAAGAGGAGACGGAGGGGGGACATGATAGAGGTCTCTAAAAGCAGGAATTGGGTGCAGAGGGTGCATTCAGAAAAGTTCTTCATTAGTTCCCATAAAGAAGGACTAGAGGACACCAAAGGAAAGGAATGGGTAGCAGGCTTCAAACTAGTAACAGAAAGTTGTTCTTCACAAAGCAAAAGAGTCAACCTGTGGAACTCCTTGCTGCAGGAGGCTGTGAAGGCTACAACTAGAACAGAGTTTAAAGGGACGTGAGATCAAGTCATGGAGGTTGGGTCCATGGAGTGCTATTAGCCAGGAGGTAGGAGTGGTGTCCCTGCCCAAGGTTTGTGGAAGGCTGGAGAGGGATGGCACTAGACAAATGGCTTGGTCACTGTCTTCAGTCCATCCCCTCCAAGGTCCCTAGGGCTGGCCGCTGTCGGCAGACAGGCTACTGGGCTAGATGGACCTTTGGTCTGACCCAGGATGGCCATTGTAAGCTCAGGGCTCAGGGTCGGGGTTCTCAGTGGACCACCTTGATTTTCATGCCAACCTGCTCCTGGGTGGCCAGGCTGGCAGCTCTCCTGCCCTAGACGGCCACTTTCCTGTGCCTAGTGCGGAGATCGTGGACGAGGTCCACGATGTCCGCACTAGCCCAGGCAGGTGCCCGCCTCTTGCGGTCCCGGGCAAGCTCCCGGGAGCCGCCAGCCTGGTCCCGGGAAGAGAGGGAGGGCTGGGGGGCATCGGGTGGCTGGCTCGAGCCGTGCCAAGTGCAGGGTCTGCTGGCTGGGTGCTGGCAGGCTTGCACCTGGCACGGGCACCGTAGCCAGCCCGTGCCCCTTTAAGGGGTCTGGGGCCGGGAGGGGGGCAATAGAGTTTCCCTGGTGTTGGCCAGAGTGGCCACCAGGGAAACCTGGGGAGGGCTAGCCTCCCACTAGTTCGAATTAAGGGGCTACACACCCCTTAATTCGAACTAGCTAGTTCGAACTAGGCTTAATCCTCGTAAAATGAGGCTTTCCTACTTCGAATTAAGCGCTCCGCTAGTTCGAATTAAGTTCGAACTAGCGGAGCGCTAGTGTAGTGCGTATGAAAGTTAGTTCGAACTAACGTCCATTAGTCCGAACTAACTCTGTAGTGTAGACATACCCTAAGCCATTAGTGATTATCTTTGAGAACTCAAGGAGGACTGAAGATATCCCAGACGGCTGGAAAAGGGCAAATGTAGTATATCTCTGTAAAAAGAATGAAGACAGCCCAAGGAAGTACATGGTACAATAAAGTCTTGATGGAGCAAATAACATTTTGTTGTCCATATGTTTCAGTTTTCTAAACAACATGAAGCAAACCTTGTACCCTCCCAGATCATGGAACAGTCATGGTGAAATAGGAATGGGAAAATATTGTAGCCAGGTTCTTCATAAATCTCTGCTCTCCTGGACAGAGGTCTTGCAAGCTTTGACTTCACTGAGTTATGTAAAATGGACTTGAGTTCAACTTAGAAAATAAAAACAAGAAAATAAAGCATGAATACAATTAGAATATTATGTCTGGCCTGCCTTGTGTAAGCACCCAGCTGGCTCCAGCTGAGATCCCATTCTGCTTAGTGGTAAACACACAAGGACATGCTCGCCCCAGAGAGTTTACAATCTAGTTAGTATTCAGCCTTCCCTCAGGATCAAGGCCTGTGTAGCATGGAGAGGGGAAGGATTTTCCCCTTAACATCAGACATGTGAGTTGAACAGGTCAAATTATTTGTAAGGAATAATATTAATTACTGATTTGATCACTTTTGGCTTGCAAATGGTGCATGGAAAGAATTCCAGTTTTCCTTCAACTGTTCTGTTTCAGCTTTTCTGAGTTTTCTTCAAATAGTTTTTTATTGTTGCTGCCCGTGCTTTTAATCTGTGGAAAGTTGGCTGGTCCCATAATGACTGCTCTCCTGGTTTCCAGCAAAAGCTAGTAGCAAATTCATGATTGATATATAATTTATGGTCACAATACAGCAACAATTCAAAATTTAAACAAACATTTGAACAAAAAAGGTTTGCCTGCTTGCAGCTAGTTACATTGCAATTAAAAACATGCCTCACTACTGTAAATTCATATCTAATATGCATTAGTCATAATAGCAATTGCTGTCACATCTTTAGAGATGTTGTGCAGCATCGGTGAATGGGAGGAGGGATTGGAAGGGACAGGAGATGACCATACAGCACTCTTTATTAAAAAGAGTCAGACTCTATGGTGCTTTGTTCACAGATTAGGTTAATTTTTGCAGGGAGAAGGGCTGCTTGGTCCTTTTTTTAAAGCTATCCCACTAGCACATTGCTCCTCATTAACTGATGCTGTCATGATTATGAGGGTTAGCCAGCAGCCTGGGGATTAAGGGGTTAACTACACCTAGCCAGGTGGAGTGACCAATAGGAATGTAGGTGGGACTTTTCAAACTGGGACAAAGGAATTTGGGTTTTTTTCCTTTCTCCTTTTGTCTCTCGGAGAGTTCTCTGCAGCTACAGAGAGGGACAAGCATGTCTCTCTTTCTCTCCAAGACATAATTCTTTTTCTGTAAGTAGGGTAAAGTTTAGGTAGTTTCGTTAGGTTTTATTGTGTTATGGATTGGGTATGGGATCTGAGATCTGGCACTGCTTAAAAGATGTTTTGGCTTTTCTTTGTAACTAAGTTCTAGGCCCATGGAGTTTCTCCATGAGTATATTTTGTTACCTTCCTCTCCAGTCATTATACTTGCAACCAGAATATTGTTGTAATAATAAAAGTTCTTTCTTTTCTTTTCTTAACCTGGCAGTGGTTAATGGTGTGCCCTGATTTTTGTTTTAGGGGGAAGATTTCCCAAATGATCTTTCCCCTGGTTTCTTTAGCAACATTTGGGTGGTGGCAGCGGAAGTTTTATTCCCAAGATCTAGGTTTTTAAGATCTTGGGGGAAGTTTTATACCAAAGCCTGGTAGATAAGGCTTTGGGGTACACTTGCTGACCCCCACTTCTGCATTTATCATGCCAGAGTGGGGAAGGAGTCATGACAGATGCTATTAACATTTTTAAAAAGTTTACAGCTGAAATATTACAAAGCTTAAGTCTGTGAGTTTTACTGCGTGAGCAGAGAAGTTAAAATGCCCAGTTGCATTAACATGCTCTGGCCCAGGGAAAGTCTTCCCTACAGCTGAGATCCACCGCAATTTCCTTTCCCCTAGGAGCCGCCATTGTGGGTACGTCTAAACTACATGCCTCTGTCGACAGAGGCATGTAGATTAGACAGATCGGCAGAGGGAAATGAAGCCGCGATTAAAATAATCGCGGGTTCATTTAAATTTAAATGGCTGCCCCTCTCTGCCAATCAGCTGTTTGTCGGCAGATCGGGGCAGTCTGGACGCGACGCGTCGACAAAGAAGCCTTTCTTGATCGGCACAGGTATGCCTCGTGAAACCAGGTTTACCTGTACCGATCAAGAAAGGCTTCTTTGTCGACGCAGCGCGTCCAGACTGCCCCGATCTGCCGACAAACAGGTGATCGGCAGAGCGGGGCAGCCATTTAAATTTAAATGAAGCCGCGATTATTTTAATCGCGGCTTCATTTCCCTCTGCCGATCTGGATAATCTACATGCCTCCGTCGACGGAGGCATGTAGTCTAGACACACCCTGTGAGATGTAGGGAGTGAAACAAGGGACTGCCTCTGAATGCCTAAGCTTTGACTACTTGCACTAAAGTTCAGGTGACCTGATTTCCCTATGCAGAAAATGCATGGGTGTCCAATAGCCCGGGTGGGGGAAAGCTTTGCCTTGTTAAATCTCCAGGCCTGGCCCTGCCCATACTCAGCCCCCAGAACACCTGCTGTAGGTATTCTGGGGGTAGAATGTTACTGCCCCCAGTGTCTGCCCTCCCTGTGCTCTGGGAGCCAGGAAGCCTTGGGTCGCACAGCCTCCTCCCTCCCAGGTGCTCTACTGCTGGGGAGGCTGGAGTCATGCGGCTTCCTCCTTCCCCGGTGTTCCAGGGGCCAGGGAGGCTGGGGTGTGTGTGTACACCCCCTCCCGTCTCTTCCCTCCCCATGGGGGAGGGGTGTGTGTGCACTCAGCACATTGCCTTCCCTCCTTGTGGTGGGAGCAGCAGAGGGGGCAGGACTGAAGATGGGGTGAGAGCCTGTCTCCCCCACCCCCAGCTGCACCGGCTGCCAATGTGAGTATGGGACACCTGGTAAAAGCACTCTTATTCAAGTGAATCCAACAGCAATAATTTCTGAGCATGTTTGGTAGATTAGCTTCTCATGATGAGTGTGCTCTTTGACGTTCTAAGACTAGCAGTACAGGATTTTGAAGAAATATTTGATAGTTTGCATTCCTATCATTAATGTTAGGCCTAAACATAACACTGGTCAAGATGCTGACGAATCATGGAAAGTTGTTCTCTGGGTGAAATGACAAGATAACTTTTATACAGTGTCATTCTAGGTTACCTAGTTCAATCATCATCCAAGTCAGGATTCCACCCCATAAATACAATTGCCCCAAAATCAGCATCACTCATTTCCATACGAGCAGCAAAAGCACAAGTGAATTTTTAAAGTAATTAATAATAATTTAGAGTAATATACACGAATCCATAGTAATCTCTAGCGTTTCTGCATTGTCCCTTACCGCATCAGATCTGCACACAGAGGAGGCACCTTGCTTTACTCATCCCTCCCCTCAATACATGTAGAAGGGAATCAGTCAAACCTACTGCTATTTCCCTCCACTTCCCTACATCCCATTATCCTCCCCATGCCTTGTGTAGACCCTAGATCCACAGGGTCTAGGGATTCAATCTCCACAAGGAATGGGGGAGGATTATGGATTGGTTTGGCGCACACACACACACACGCTCTCTCTCTCTCTCTCATCCCTCCATCTCCAGCCTCTGAGCATCATAATGCACCAAATTTGGGTAGATTGCCTACAACTTCTACATTCCCAAAGTGTTGACATGAATAGGTGCAGAATTAGTCTCTGTGTTTGAAGTTCTTTTGTCTACACTTACTGAGGCAGATCCGCAGCCAATGTAAATCAGTGCAGCTGCATTGAAGGCAATGGAGCTATTATACCAGCTGAAGACCTATTGCATGATATTTGGGGGTAAAGATTTGGAGTTGAGAGAACAGTCACAGATTGGGGGCATATCATGGCGAACAATCGTCTTGATTTTTATCGCAGGTCAATCACATTCAGCAGGGATAATGAGCTCTACATTTTGACCAACTCAACACCAGAACCTGCCCTCTAAGCAACACTTAACAAGCTGCTTTGTCTTTCTGCTCTCATTTTCATTGGCTTTCAGTTGGCAGCTGCAGCTTATAAATAGCTGGCAAGAGGATGGGCAATGAAAGCAAATGAATCGCCAATGAAGCCCAACTCATAGCAATAGCAGTTTGCTTGTGGCTACACGTGTATGTAAAGAGAACAGTCGTCATCTGTGAAATTCCATTTTTACCATCGGTCCTATTGGGGCCAATGCAGAAGGGTAAGTCTTCGCTGCACCCGGGACCATGCTTCCCAGTTCAGGAAAACACACGTGAATGAATATAGCCCTGTATATTCATGGATATCAGCGGATATCCACATCCACGGATGCAGATTCAGATACTGGTGGATCCTGGAGTAGATACCCCCACAGGGCTCCCTTTCCCCACTAGGTGGAGGGGGGCGCCAGGCAGGCCCCTACAGTGCTGATAGGGAAAGGACGCAAGAAGCCGCATCCTAAATCCCCCTATGGGAGGGGCAGAGTGCTAGCCCTACCCAGCCCCCCTCTTCTCCCCACCTGGTAAGCACTGACCTGAGGAGTACTGATATGCTGCCTGCCTCTCCCCTGCCTGCCTCTGCCCCCTCCTTGCTCATCTGTGCTCCCTGCCTACTCGTCTCCAGATTGGTTTTGCAGATACAAGTAAAATCCAGATTGCAGATTGGATGAGGAGTTGAGTCTGGCCTGGCAGAGGCAGTTTAGATGCCGATCCACGTTTTTCTACCTGTGCAGTAACTCTAATGCAGTAACTCTGCTTAAGCTAGTGCTCCAGCCCTTTCGTCAGGGCAGTAGGCATGGCAGCTCAGCCTACTGCTTGGGTGCATACCCAGGAGATCTAGGAGAATTTGGACTCAAGAGGCTTGCCCAAGCTGCTCAGCACCTTGTCTGTCTACCCAAGTTGGGATACATACTGCCAGCTGCATCGGAGATCTAATGTCAGGGCCAGATCCAACTCCAGACGAAGTCAATAGGCTGGGCTAGGGATCAGAGTCTAATTATACATTATGTTCTGAAAAAGGATGTAGTGCTAGACCAGTTTAGGTTAGTGGAGGCAGCTAGTCACAGCATGAAAATCAGATTGCATTAGGCAGAAAATCCAATCTCTTCACACCATGTATGTGTAGAGCACTTCCCCCTTTCAAACCATATTATTGCTGGGTTCGCCCCGTTAGCTAAGTCACAAACATTGCTTTTTCTGTTTTACGCTGCCACTGGCTGTTTTGATTTCTCCTTGGTGGCTTGCAAAACGTGTTCCTTTTCACTGGTCCGTGGGGGAGCGATCGCGGCAGGAAGCAATGTCCTATAATCCTGCGTGCCAGCAAAACCTCTTCATGCTGGAGCTTTTCTTTAATTTTGGTCTCCTGTCTGCCTGCAGGGCTTATCTGCATATCTGAGGAGTGCTTAGACAATCAGTGGATTGTCATCAGCAAATTAGCCATACTAACCATTGCATTTTCCCATCTGTTGGGTTCTGAAGTTCTACAATACAGGATAAATGCAATTACACTCTTATAAATGGAATTTAGAGAAGGGAAGAAAAAAGAACCCTCTCTCTTCCCTGAAAGAAAGAAGACTTAACACAGCTCAGATACTGAATGCTTGAAAGGCTAGTAAACTGTATTTATCCTGCTGGCTTTGAAACAAAGAAGTAGATGTTCTGATGTCCATAGATGAGATGATCCTCGGGAAACTCTGCTAGCTGAAGTGGTTTTTAAATCCCTTTACAGATTTCCTTGGTTTGATCTCACGGTGTCAATAACAGCAGTATGGAACATTCGAATTTCAAATCAAATCCCTTCTCCTCAAAAGGGGCAAGTTGCAAAGGGAAAGAGTCCCCCATAAAGATGTTCTCCCAAACGGCTATAATGAAGTCACATGTATGTATGGGGGGATAGTGTGTAGCTGTAATGATCGTCTGGACAGATTGACATATCATGCCATCCTTAAAAATATTCGAGGGGGAGGGAAAGAGACCTCTGCAACCACTCACAGGCCTCCTGCTCCTTAAAAACACTTTAACACCTCCCAAATCCTCCCCCCAGGTTTCCCTGATTATTCCCTGACCATTTTTTTTTTCTCAACAGATTTTTCCTGGCGTTTTGGGCTGGGTTTTTTGCTCCCCCCCCTATTTTTCCCACGGCCACCAATTGGTTAGGACCAGCCCTGAGGCACACAGTCTGTATGTGAGATAAAAATGAAAACCCCGTCTAGAATATACATCCAACAAAGGGCCTATCTCAATGCCTCTGTAACGTCCCTCGGTCTGCGGCCCTGTTTCTGGCCTTGCTCCTCAATCAGTCCACAGGGTCTATCACAATGGCCTGGTTCAAACGGTGTCAGCCCCTTCTGTCTTCTTGAATTGTCCTTGCTACTCAAGCAGTCCCAGTCCCCTAAGGTTTCCTCCCTAGAAACTCTTCACCTCACTGGCTCCAGCTGGGCCATGAAAAGAATTCAGCTCCCCTTCTGGGGTGCATCAAAGTCCAAGCTACTTTCCCAGTAGTTGGGGGACAATGACCCAGGCCCCTTCTCTATTCAAGGTCCTAGCCCAAGGACCCTGTAGATAGTGGCCATATGCCGCATCCCTTTACGTGAACGGTATTGCTGCCACAATTCCCTGGGCCACTTCCCTTTGGATCAAGCACATTCTTCACTCTGGCCTCAAGACCTTGTCCTAGTAGAGTCCCAGCATTCCTGCTGACTCCTTCCCATTCCTCCTGAACTCTGCTAGGACTACTCTGCCTAGAGTGCTGTAGCTCCATCAGCCAGCCAGGTACACCATCCATTCACCTCCAGCTGTAGCAAGGAACTGATCTCATTCTGGCCTTGCAGCTCTTCTTATACTAGCCTGTTGGGTCCTGATTGGCTGCTTCCTACACAGCTGCTCCAGTCAATTTGGAGGAACTCTCGGGTGCATCTACATTGTGGTGTGGGCTCAACATAATCTATGCAATTTCAGCTACGCAATTGCGTACCTTATTTTGAGCTTATTTCGAAATAGAGCGCTATTCCAACAAGTCTCTTAATCCTCATGGAACCAGGGTTACCAGGATGTTGGAATAGCATGCCCGTTATTCTGATTACATTTCAAAATAATGGGCGCACTGTCAAGACACAGAAAACAGTATTTCGGGATATCGGAAGTATCCTAAAATAGTGCCACAGTGTAGACGTGCCCCTCTACTGCCTTTTTCTGGGACAGAGTATGGCAGGTCCACAAGGACTCCAGCAGGGGGCCACCAGACTTAGTTCACCTCATTACATAGCTCCTACCCTCACTTATGTATTCCCTAAGCCTGAACCTGGTGCTCGCTAAAGAAAGAGCCATGGAGCTAGTCCAATGTGATCACCAGCAAGGGATCAATGGCATGCATTGGTTTCTGCCTCTTGTCTAGTTTTTTCCCATGTCCCGTTAGGGTCACACTGGTGACCCAGTGATCTCAGACATCCTCAGGATCAGTTCATTTGTGTCATACTCTGGCCTGGACAGGCTAAGAGCTACTGATTGCCCTAAACTTAAAAGGAAGAAGAATCCACATTACTAAAACCTCATTATACAGAAAATACTTTAGAGCTGAACGCTGAAAAGTCTTAAAGTCTTCCATGGAACTACATGGATTTCTGATTTGAAGCATCTGCATTATACCAGCTGAGTATTCTTGGGGTTTTGTAAGGAAACTAATTATATAATGTACAAACAGTTTCTGAGTCTTAAAAAAAATGGCAGCTGACTGTTTCACAGCTCTCATCAAAGGGCAGCATAAATATTGGAGTGGTGGAACGAATTTCTCTCTGTTACAGCTGCTGAATATTTACCATGCGAAGTAAATGAACTTTTTCTCTGAACACTCTGGAGTCTAAAGAAGATCACATTTTTAGTGCAAGTCCCTGTGCTAGACACTCAGCTTGTGCCACACAGTATGGCTTCATAATACACCAGCTGATTTGGCGATTGACCACATCTGGGCGAGTTATTTACAGCAAACAATTCGCATAACTAGCCATTTTTTTTATGTTCATGAGTTATTCATCCTTGCCAAACATAAGCAAATGCCAGTAACATCTGTCACATTATTGAATTTTAAAGGTTGTTGCTGCACCCATGGGGGGAAGGGTGTTTGCCCCAAAAGTTGGTACATAGGGGGCCATGTAAGGTGTCACATGAAAGCTTAGGTTCTACTGATTCTGAATATGCTATTCATGGACTTGTATAATATCTGTATGTGGAGTTACAAATATGTACTCTGGGTTGATGGTGGAAAATACTCTGTCTGAGACAGAGCCATGTGCCAGGAATGTTTGTTCAATGTCTATGCTAATTAGTGAGGCTCCATGTATCTCTAAGTGCCAGAGACACACCTGAAGAAATGTATCTGGCTACCTGCAAACCAGCCAGGGCATAATGGCTGCAAGCATGTGAAACAAGGATAGATCCCTGAACCATGTGACCTACTCTGGCCAGGAAGATGCCAGGGGAGGTATTTAAGTGCCTTGTGGCAACCTCTATCTGGTCTTGAGTTCAGCTCCTGATCCCAGATGCATCCTTGCAGGGAACAACGAGCCGGGAAGAACCGTGGACCCGTCCTGACATAGGATGTACACCAGAGACTTTTAAGATAGCAGTTTATAACATCTCTGCTAAGAGCCTGTATTGAGAACTGGGTGATTCAATGCATGTGATGTATTCTCCTTAACAACCTTACTCTCATGCTTTTCTTTCTTTTAGTAATAAACCTTTAGATTTTAGATTCTAAAGGATTGGCTCAGCATGGTCTTGTGGGTAAGATCCAAAGTGTAAATTGACTGGGACCTGTGGCTGGTTTCTTGGGACCGGAAGAACTCGTTTGGGATAGGTGAGATTGGGTTCTAAAACCCCTCACCTGGGTGCAGGCCCGGGGCTGACTGGGGCACAGGGAGAGCTGGGGTGTCAGAGGGGTTTTGCCCGTGAGGCTTCAAGCTAGCCAGATTGGCAGCTGGAGTGCTCAGTGTGACTGGTTTGTAGCCTATTTGGGAAGCTCCCCGGTCTGTGGTTGTAAGGAGCCCTGAGTTTTGAGCAATTCACCCTGAGTGGATGCTCTCAGCAGTGCCCAGACCTGGCCCAGTCTGTCACAACATCCCAGCAGATAACCATGAAGGACCTTCATGAGATACACTGCTGTATAGAAATGGTGCATGAAACTACAGAAGTGGTTGGGGAAATAGGAAAACAATATTACAAATGGACCACAAATGGGCAAGGTGTGTAGGGGGGGACCAGACTCTTGCTCATAGAAGGGGCAGGGACTTGGGCAGTCAGTCCAGAGAGTGCCACACCAGTTCCCAGGCAGCCCTTAGAGCTGCCTGGAGCATGCCACATGGCACTTCAGTGGCAATTTAAAGAGTCTGGAGCACCAGCTACCATGGTTTTGAATTGCCAGGCACCAGGGCAGCTGCCCCCTTGACTCCCGGTCGGCAGGCCTGCCACTAGTATATACTTGCATGTGTTGTATGTATGGGTGGAAGCCATCATGCGGAAGTGGTTATTGGTTATCAGTCCTAGCTTTCAGCAAAGAGAAATACAACCAGCACGTAAATTAACTGCTACCCACCTAGGATATGTCTAGACTACAGGGTTTTGTCGACAGAAGTTTTGTCGACAGATACTGTCGACAAAGCTTCTGTCGACAAAGAGCGTCTAGACTACATCCAGTTCTGTCGACAAAGCAAGGTAGAAAATGGGACACTGATTTTTTTAAAAGGTTATAGAAAAAATACTGGCAATTACAGGCTGATAACTTCAGTACTGGACAAATTGGTCGAAACTATAGTAAAGAACAGAAATCTTAGATGTATAGATGAATACAATATGTTGGAGAAGGATCAACATGGATTTTGGAAAGGAAAATCATGCCACACGAATCTATTAGAATTTTTTGAAGGTGTCAAACGTGGTGAAGGTGATCCAGTGGATACAGTGTACTTGGATTTTCAGAAACTCTGACAAAGATCAGACTCTTAAGTCAAGTAAGGAGTCATGGGCTAAGTGGGAAAGTCCTCTTATGGATCAGTAACTGGTTAAAAGATAAAAAAGGGGTAGTTGTGTTAGTCTGCAACTTTAAAACTACAGGACTACTCATTGTGGTTAAAAGATCGGAAACATAGGATACAAATAAATGCTCAATTTTCACACTGGAGAGAGGTAGATAACTGGGTTCCTCAGGGATCTGTACTGGAACCTATGTCATTCAAAATATTCATAAATGACCTAGAATTAAGAGGAAAGAGTGGGGTGGCAATGTTTGCAGACGATACAAAATTATTCAAGACAATGAAATCCAAAGCAGACTGTGAAGAGTTACAAATGGAAATCACAAAACTAGGTGACTGAGCACCACATGAATGATACAATTCTGTGTTAATAAATGCAAAATAATGCAGACTAAGAAACATAATCCCAGCCAGACATACAAAAGGATGAGGTCTAGTTTGTCTGTTAACTCTTGAGAAAGAGATTTTGGAGTCATTGGGGACAGAATGTTTGTCATTCTTAGAAAAGGGATAGATAGTAAGATGGAAAATATAACATCATTGTATAAACCCATAAGGATGCATGGAGTTCTGGTTGCCCCATTTCATAAAAGATATATTAGAATAGGAAAAAGTTCAGCGTAGGTGACAAAGATGATCACATGGATGGAACGGTTTCTATACAAGGAAAGACTAAAAAAAAAAAGATCAGGGTTCTTTTATCTTAGAACAGCAAAAACTAAAGGGGATATGATTGAGGATTATAAAACCATGAATGGCGTGGAACAATGGAATAGAGCAATGTTAGTTGTACAATACAAAAATCTGAGGTCACCCAATGTCATTTATAGACAGCAGGTTTGAGACAAACAAGAGGAAGTACTTTTTCACACAACACACAGTCAACCTGGGGACTTTGTTGCCAGGGGATCTTGTGAAGGCCAAAAGTATCATTGAGTTTAAAAAAAAGAACTAGATAAATTCATGGAGGATAGTTCTATCAGTGGCCATTAGACAAGATGGTGAGGGATGCAACTCCCTACTCAATGTGACTCTAAACCTTTCACTACCACCTGAGATGGAAGCCAGATTTGGAGCATTCCATAATTACCATATCTGTACTCTCCCCTGAAAGCTCTGGTACAGGCCACTTCAAAGAAGATATGGGGCTATATGGACCATGGTCTGACCCAGTATGGCAACTCTTATATTCATATGCCAGGGTATTGATCCCTGGTAAACTGAGTGGCTTATTAGTGTAGGGCTTTGTCTGCACTGGCAGCATTGCCGGCAGTGCCTTTGCAAATGAAGCACGGATTAGCATTTTGCTGCATTTAATTTGCATAATTTATTCAAGCCGTTTTTGCGCAACGGGTTTTTGCTGGAGAAGCATAAGGATCTTGTGCAAAATGGGGGTTTTGTGCAAAAACCCCTCCCCGTCTACACTGCTTGTTTTTGCTCAAAAACGGCTTGAATAAATTATGCAAGTGAGGTATGGCAAAATGCTAATCCACACTTCATTTGCATAGGCACTGCCGGCAAAGCCACCAGTGTAGACAAAGCCTAGGGAAAGAAGCCTTAGTTGACTAGTCATGGAAAGCTGACAAGAGCATATTTTAAAATGAGAGAGGACCTCTATTTATTCCATTTATATAAGGTAAGAAAACCTATAGTTCATTTACTAGGGAACTCTGTAAGGGAAGTGTGGCTTCAGTGGGCAAGAAGATGCATTGACTAATTAAAATGAGTACAGGACTAAATGAAGTGATTCATCAGGAGAAAAATATCACAAAGGCATCCAGAAGATCAGACACATGATTAGTTGCTGACTGAAGTTCAACTTGAGGGTGAAGATCAACTTGGAGAAACCCCAAATGAAGAACAGTGACACTTTCATGTAGAAAGAAATGCAGGCAACATGTTGGCATCATGCAAGATCCAGACCATTTGCAGTGACGTGTCAAACAAGCACAGCACATCAGAAGTGCACGCCAAAAATGCACAGACATTCTGCAAATCATAATAACGAAATCATGTCCCTCTTCGAAAAAGAAGCTGTTGCATTTTGCTATTGAAGCTAGAGACAGTTATCATTTATACTTTGGCTTCATTTTCTCAGGGGCATCAATTACAGCAGCTCATTTTGGTGTGACCTCCTAGATTGTTAGAGGGATTATTTTGCACAGATTAACACGGCTGCCTGTTGAGCATGGAAAACAAAAACAGTAGGTTGATGGGAGAAACTGTTTGGGAATTGAAGCAGAATTTGAAGAATATGCAGAATGCATATTGTATGTGGAACATGTACATAATTTCATCTTTGCTTTTATATCTGAAATCTTGAGGAATAGTCTAAATCAGCTATTTGCCAATAAAACTTGCTTTACTGTGAGATTTGTTCTGTACGTAATGTTAAAATTCCATTGACACAGAGAATTTTGGGAATGCAAATTTGTGGAAGAATTGTCATTAAGATGAGTTAATTATAAATAAGACAGACTGAAGATCCTGCCCACCTACATATACTGAACACAATAGTTACTGACAATATGCCAGAAGAAGCAATTTTTTAACTGAAAGGATGACACATTTTGCTGCAAGTTGGCAACAGCATTTTAAATCTGAAATTTAAAAAGATATCTTAACAAAAAGAGATGTGTTTTTAATGCCAACCTGGAAAGTTTGCTATGTTTTTAACAAATAATCATGGATAAGGAAGAAATTTTAGAAAATAAAAATTGACAAATTGGATGATAGCCAATTTTTGATGCCTGCTAAGATTGAGCGGCGAGGAGTCCTGTGGCATTTTATGGACTAACTGAAGTGCTGGAGCATAAGCTTTCATGGGCAAAGACCCACTTCGTCAGATGCATGATGAACACTTCAGTTAGTCTATATGGTGCCACAGGACTCCTCGCCGCTTTTGCAGATTCAGACTAACACGGCTACCCCTCTGATACTTGCTAAGATTGAAGATGCCTCAAAATGCTTTGCAGCACTGTATCACAGTGTGCCTTGAATGGCAAGAATGGAAGAAATGTTGGAATTATCAACGAACTCTATATTAATTCTATGACACGGTACAGATATGTAATCAGGATTAGTGAATTGAGCCATCTGTTGTTTTGCATGCTTCTGGAAAACGTGTGCAAGTGGTAACTATCACATTCACTATCTACATGGAATTGAAGTCAAATGTCAGCACCTCAGAACTGTTTCTACTACACAGCCTATCATTTTAATTAGAAAGTGATAGGCTCTGAATCATGTGTTTGTGTTTTAAGAAGCTATGTGGCATTGTCAGAGGTTAAAACTTTGCATCATTGAAATGTAGGGCTGGAAGGGACCTCGAGAGGCCATCAAATCCAGCCACCAAATCCAGTTGGAGGCCACCAAAACCAGCCTCCGGTTTCCTGCACTGAGGTAGGCCAAGTACAAAGTACATCTAGATCATCTCCTATAGGTGTTCATTCAACCTCTTTTTATAAACCTCCAATTATGGGGGTTCCATGACCTCTTGTGCTGATTAAGTCCATTCTTTTTAAGAAGCTATGTGGCATTGTCAAAAGTTAAAATCTGTGTCAGACTTTGACACGTAGGGTGTGTCTAGACTACACCTCTCCGCCAACAGAGAGATGTAGATTAGGCACATTGAAATTGTTAATGAAGCGCGCTTCATTAGCATAAAAAGAGCCGCCGCTTTTTTTCGGCACGGAGCTTTGTCGGAGAAAAGCAGCAGTCTAGAGGCTGATCTTTTGAAAAATGAAGCCTTTATCGAAAGATCCTGTAAACCTTATTTCACGAGGGATAAGGGATCTTTCGAAAAAGGCTTTATTTTTTGAAAGATCAGCCTCTAGACTGCTGCTTTTCTCCAACAAAGTTCGTGACGAAAAAAGCGGTGGCCATTTTTATGCTAATGATATTTAAATCCCCGCTTCATTAGCAATTTCAATGTGCTACATCTCTCTGTCGGAAGAGAGGTGTAGTCTAGACACACCCATAGTTGAGTTAATACTTGGAAAGAATGATTGTACAAATCATTTGAGAGCTGGCTTTGTGAATTGTGTCCACAGTTCTTTCCAAAGCATATGCAGCTCATATTAAGTGTATGGCTCACTGCCTTCTTTTAGCAACTTGGTCATAAAAGTTAAATGTATCAGCAATAACCTTTGAGTTAAGAAAGCTGGTCCATTAGTTCAGAAAGTAGAAGCTTTTACTGTTAGATCTTTTGCTCAATACTCACTGCCAAAACTGGTCCAGGAATGTCACATTACACTTAAAAACAATGCGTAATCCTGTGGCACCTTAGGGTATGTCTACACTAGGAAATTATTTCAAAATAACTTATTTTGAAATATTAAATCCCCAAATAACTATTTCAAAATTGCATGTCCACACTACGGGGAAACCTCAAAATTAGTCGGAGGCAGGCTCCCTTAGGGTACGTCTACATTGCAACACTATTTTGAAGTAACTAGTGCTATTCCGAAATAATGTAGTTCGTGTCTACACAGCAGGCAGTAATTTCGAAATAGTGTCAAAATACTGTCAAGCTGAAGGACTTCTTACTCCTGTAGCCCTCATTGTATGAGAAATAAGGGAAGTCGGAGGAAGAGCACTCTATTTAGAAATAAGTGCTGAGTAGACGTTCCCTATTTCAAAATAAGCTATGCAATTAACGTAGTTCAATTTACGTATCTTATTTCTAGTTAAGACCTGCAATGTAGAGGTGCCCTTGACTTAGAGTCCCAGGAAGCACTGGGAAAAAATTACTCTGAATAACTGTGGGGAGCAGTTATTTTGAAATAGCAGCAGTGGAGTGTCCACACTACCGCTATTTTGAAATAACTATTTCAAAATAAGCGTTATTCCTCGTGGAAAGCAGGAGTTATTATTTTGAAATAATCATCCTGTTATTTCAAAGTAACAGGCTTGGTAGTGTGGACGCTCCACTTGTTATTTCAAAATAATAGGAGTTATTTCAAAATAACTCGTGTGTGTGTGTGTGTGTGTGTGTGTGTGTGTGTGTGTGTGTATCACAATTTTTAACAGAAAAAGAAGGAAGAGGAGGGGGAAAAGAGTACCCATCAATTGTATTGCTGTTGCTAATGAGGCTAATTGAGTTGGCTGGAAGTGACCCATACTTAGCTTCTGATGTCAATTTTGTGTTGAATGTAAGGAAAGCAGGTTTTATAATGGACCATCCAGTTCACATCTTTGTTTAAGCCATGGGAGAACGTGTCGAATTTGCATATGAAGGTGAGTAGGTCAGTTCCGCACTCTCTCTCTCTGTAGTTGGTCACTTTTTTTCCACTCTGCTCATCTGAGAAAGTGGGTTTTGCCCATGAAAGCTCATGATAGACAGACAGACAGATAGATTGCTAGTCTCTAAGGTGCCACAGGACTACTCGTTGTTGTTTTTGAAGTTACAGACTAAAACGGCTACCCCCTGAGACTTTGAAATAATACACTTAGTTAACTTATAAACAGGTAAAGGAAAAAAGGAGGCATAAGAAAGGAAGAAAGACCCAGTCCACGGCTTTCGTCATCATTTAAGAGATAGGATTTTCTGACCTGTTATTCAACCTGGGCGTGGCAGACATCAATCATTTTCCTAAAATGATGTTAGAAAGATGGCAGTGCAAGAACTGTTCACACCTTAAAAATAAAACAAGATCTGCAGTTACTCACTGCAGGCTTTTGCCGGCAGAGAGTTTACTAATGAAGTGCTCATTAGCATGTGTCACTGTCATTTGCATATTCTCTGCCGATGCTTTTTGCACAAGTGGTTTTTGCACAACAACAAGCGTGTAGTTGGTTCTGTTTTGCACAAAACCCCCCTTTTGCTGAAGATCTGTATACCTTCTTTTTTGAGGCATAAGAATCTTGCGCAAAAGGGTTTTTTTGTGCAAAACGGACCCGTCTACACTGCTTGATTTTGCGCAAAAACCTCTTGCTCAAAAAGCATCGGCAGAGAATGTGCAAATGACAACGCAACAAATGCTAATGAACACTTCATTAGCATACTCTCTGCCAGCAAAAGCCTGCAGTGTAGACATAGCCTCAGGGTACATCTGATATAAATATCCTGTCATATAGGTTTGACATGAATCCAACATATTCTCTGAAATAATATGAAAAGGCATCATAATCAACTTGAATGCATTAGAATCAGCAGACTTATGGCTGTTTTGAGACAGTTACAGTATGAACTATTATTGCCAGCCATGAATGACCCCAAAATAGAACATGGAATGTGTGTGGAGAAAACACCATGCGCCAAGTTTCAAACACAACATTGGAGCTACCGCTTGCCAGAATGAGATCCTACAGGTAGTAGCACAGGAGCAGAGACAAAACAGCTAGTGGCAACTGGGTCAGGAGCCAGAAGACAAGATAAGCATCATTTACAACCCCAAGAGAGCTTCCCTTGGCTAGGAGCCCCCAGCATGTGACCTGAGCCTGTGAAAGGACAGTTCCGTGGAAGAGAGCTGGCTACAGGAGGTTGGTTTACCACAGTCCGAGAGAGAGCAACTTTATTAGACATTAAGGGTATGTCTACACTACAAAGTTAGTTCGAACTAACGTCTGTTAGTTCGAACTAACTTTCATAGGCGCTACACTAGCGCTCCGTTAGTTCGAATTTAATTCGAACTAACGGAGCGCTTAGTTCGAACTAGGAAAACCTCATTTTACGAGGATTAAGCCTAGTTTGAATTAGCTAGTTCGAATTAAGGGGTATGTAGCCCCTTAATTCGAACTAGTGGGAGGCTAGCCCTCCCCAGGTTTACCTGGTGGCCACTCTGGCCAGCACCAGGGAAACTCTTCTGTCCCCCTCCCGGCCCCAGACCCCTTAAAGGGGCACGGGCTGGCTACAGTGCCCGTGCCAGGTGCAAGCCTGCCAGCACCCAGCCAGCAGACCCTGCACCTGGCACGGATCGAGCCACCTACCCGATGCCCCCCAGCCCTCCCCCTCTTCCTGGGACCAGGCTGGCGGCTCCCGGGAGCTTGCCCGGGACCGCAAGAGGCGGGCACCTGCCTGGGCTAGTGCAAACATCGTGGACCTTGTCCACGATCTCCGCACTAGACACAGGAAAGTGGCCAGCTAGGGCAGGAGAGCTGCCAGCCTGGCCACCCAGGAGCAGATGTGCAAGAGAATCAAGGGGGTCCACTGAGACCCCCGACCTTGAGCCCTGAGCTTACAATGGCCGTACTGGGTCAGACCAAAGGTCCATCTAGCCCAGTAGCCTGTCTGCCGACAGTGGCCAACCCTAGGCACCCTGGAGGGGATGGACCGAAGACAGTGACCAAGCCATTTGTCTCGTGCCATCCCTCTCCAGCCTTCCACAAACCTTGGGCAGGGACACCACTCCTACCCCCTGGCTAATACCACTCCATGGACCCAGCCTCCATGACTTGATCTCACTTCCCTTTAAACTCTGTTCTAGTTGTAGCCTTCACAGCCTCCTGCAGCAAGGAGTTCCACAGGTTGACTCTTTGCTTTGTGAAGAACAACTTTCTGTTACTAGTTTGAAGCCTGCTACCCATTCCTTTCCTTTGGTGTCCTCTAGTCCTTCTTTATGGGAACTAATGAAGAACTTTTCTGTATGCACCCTCTCCACACCACTCATGCTTTTACAGACCTCTATCCTGTCCCCCCTCCGTCTCCTCTTTTCTAAGCTGAAAAGTCCCAGTCTCTTTAGCCTCTCTTCATATGGGACCTGTTCCCAACCCCTGATCATTGTAGTTGCCCTCCCCTCTCCCACCCTCTCTCTTCCCCTCTCCCACCTCCTTTTCCCAGTCTCCCCCAGTTTTGTTCAATAAAGACAGATTCGATTTTTGACCACACAGATTCCATTTTGGAAGACATGTTATCTTTATTTTGTACATCAAGAAGAGGGGCTAGTGAAGAGTAAGTGGAAGGAGGTGAGGGAGGAATGGGGCACGAGCCCCCGATGGGGAGGACTGGGATGGCTCTGCGGGCTTCTGGGGGTGGAAGCTCTCCTGCAGCCCCCCAATTGTCCCCTCTCCCCAGATGGCAGCCTTCGGCAAGTGCAGCCGGGCTGATGGCCGAGTGGTGTGATGTGCCCCGTGTGGGTACTCCGGGCACTCCAAGCCAGGACTGCTTTGCAAGCGGGGCACCCCTGAGAACTGTCTGTCCGGGGTGGGGGTTGGGACCCTTTAAGTACAGCCCTCAGCTAGCCTGAGGCAGCATCTCCACGCTCTAAGTTCTCCTCTGATGCCCTGCCGGCACTGCTTCTGGCCATCCTTAAGCCCGGTTCAGGGTCCACTTAATGTGGACATGCTAGTTCGAATTAGCAAAACGCTAGTTTTTTAGTCTGGATCCGTTAGTTTGAATTAGCTTAGTTCGAATTAGTTGTAGTGTAGACATACCCAGAAGGACTCGTCTGAAACACTGGGATGCTACCGCAGAGATTGAGCTGGGTGGTTCATCTTGAAAGGAAGATGTCCCTTTGGAATCAGGGGAGGCCCGTGAATATAGGCCAACTCCGCTGTCGCTTAGGGCGCCGCCTTCAAAGGGATGCCTGGTGCACCCAATGATGATGTCACGCCATTGAGGGCTGTGTAGGCGGGGGTGCCAGCTGCCGCAGCCCGCCTTGGGATGCCTCTGTTTGGGATTGGTCTTAACAAGATCTCCATTAGAGCTTCCAAGCACAGGGAACTGAAAGCTGGTACACTTATGGAGCCATGGTTTGGATCTCAGCTGACCTTGCCTGGTAGCAAGGAACAATAGAGGCAAAGGCCTAATGCCTTCCTGTTACAAGAGTTGGATGTGTGGAAGTGGAAAATGACATAAGTCTACAGGATCAGTGATCTTTTCATCCTGCTGTGGCTGAGATGAAGGTGTCTAATGGCCTCTCCGAGAGTGGTTACATTTCAGAATAACACAGCCCTTATGCAAATGCAGATGGTAGCCCATACAATTGTGTTGTGCAAGAGCTGTGTTTCAGGGAGGCCTGATCCAGCAACGGGTCCTGAGAAGGTTCTCAAAGGTTTGCCATGTATCGGATTATTTTTTTAAACCTAAACTGGTGTAGGGATTTGAGCATTACAGTTTGTGACAGGACTCATTCAAGTTTGGCTTGGACAGTTCCTGACATGACTCACTCAAGTTTGGCCTCCATCATAAAACAGAGATGGCCAGGGTTTGACAGTAATTAGTTATTTTTAAAATGGATTATTTATAGAATCCATAGGCATAGATATATGTTTTGAGTAAAAATTCATTGAAACAAACATTACCAGAGAACCAAGTGGGAAAATGCCTCAGGAGATGTGAGGAGAATTATTTAAAAATTGGTTTTGGATTTGTGCGCCCACTGAAAATCCAAAAGGACAGTATCTTCAAAGTTCTGTAAATGAACCCTTGAAGGTCATGGAATTGCAGCACCATTTGAATAAGACATCCACATTTATAAATTGGTGAATTTCTTTTTATATAAACATTGAGAATAAACACCACAACAAAGTCTGCTTATTTAAAGCTTCAACAGTGACCTTGTAACATTCAAGATAGTGAAACAACAAAAAATCTCCTCACACGATTGGAGGCAACATCGACTTCCAGCAGCTATTGACATGTATAAAGTCAGGAAGTCACCCGAAAACTGAAAAACCTCTCTCAGTACAGGCAGTCCCCGAGTTACGCGGATCCGACTTATGGGGCTTTTCTCGCCCCGGAGGACGGGAGCGGCGGGACGCCCAGATGCGCCGCAGTCCGCCGCTCCCGTCCTCCGAGGCGAGAAAAGCTGCTCCCCGTCTCCCTGGTCTGCAGGGAGACGGGGAGCAAAGCCTTGGAGCACGCCTGCAGCGGGACAGCCCGGGCGCGCTTGAGCTGTCCCCCTGTGGGCGTGCTCCGCGGCTTTGCTCCCCGTCTCCTGACCAGCAGACCAGGGAAATGGGGAGCAAAGCCTCGGAGCACGCCCGCAGTGGGACAGCCGCAGCGCGCCTGGACTGTCCCGCTGCCCGCGTGCTCTGCGGCTTTGATCCGCGTCTCCCAGGTCAGCAGACCAGGGAGACGGAGCAAAGCTGTGGAGGACTTGGGCGGTCCCGCCACCCCCGTCTCCCTGGTCTGCTGGGGGGGGGGGTGCAGCTAGTGCCCCCCCCCCAGCAGACCAGGCTTTTCTTGCCTACCCCTGGGGTAGAGCAGCTGGGGGCTGCCGGGTTGGTCCCGCAGCGCCGCTCCGGATCAACCCGGCAGCACCCCAGCTGCTCTGCCCCAGGCGTCCTGATTCAGCCGCTGCTGCTCAGTTTCAGCAGCGGCTGAATCAGGACGCCTGGGGCAGAGCAGCTGGGGTGCTGCTGGGTTGGTCCAGTAGCGCCGAGGAGCGGTGGCGCTACTGGACCAACCCAGCAGCACCCCAGCTGCTCTGCCCCAGGCGTCCCCAAGTCAGCCGCTGCTGAAACTGACCAGCGGCTGACTACAGGAAGCCCGAGGCAGAGTTGCTCTGCCCCAGGCTTCCTGGAATCAGCCGCTTATCTGTTTCAGCAGCAGCTGACTTGGGGACGCCTGGGTTTCTTAAGTTGAATCTGTATGTAAGTCAGAACTGGCGTCCAGATTCAGCCGCGGTTGAAACTGATCAGTTTCTGCAGCGGCTGACGCCAGTTCCGACTTACATACAGATTCAACTTAAGAACAAACCTACAGTCCCCATCTTGTACATAACCCGGGGACTGCCTGCATTACAGTGTAATACTGAAGAATTTATGTACCTTGTGTTATCAAAATACTCACCAGTGACAGAATTAAGGCTAATGGTGAGTGAAAACCCTGAGTTGAGAAGTCCGTTTGTAACCCACATACCTTCTGGATGTGGTGCACTTACCCACCTAATGGCACTGAGACCACATACAGAGAGAATAATGAGTCTGCTCTACAGTCTTAGCTGAGGGCACCTGGCTTTTAGCTTACACCACAGAGGTTTGTGCACTTAGCTCCAGAGCTTACAGGTTTGATTTCACTCTCAGACAACAGGGGTCTGCTGGTGTTACACATTCAGGCTACGTCTATACTGCAGCCTTCTTCTGCAAAAGCTTATACAAATGAAGCATGGAGTAGAATATTGCCGTGCTTCATTTGCATAATTAATTAGCAGCCGTTTTTGCGCAAGAGGCTTTTGCACAAAAAGGAGCTGTGTCGACGGCTCCTTTTTGCGCAAACCCCCCCTCTTGTGCAAGAGCCGTCCTCTCTCACTTTTAAAGCCTCTTGCTCAATAACAGCTTCCAATTAATTATGCAAATGAAGTGCAGCAGTATTCTACTCCGTGCTTCATTTGCATAAACTATTGCGGAAGAAGGCTGCAGAATAGACTTAGCTTCAGAGGGGTTCATCTCCCACCTTTCCACTGCTGCTGCTGTTTTCTCTGCCTCCACTAGCTACAGCCTGCAGCTCATAATCACTTTTACCACTGTTACTGCTGCTGTTGCTTGCTGCTTATGGCTGCATTCTTAAGTTCCACCACTTACTCCAGTACTTAGATTTCAGCTCTTAGCAAACTTCCCTTTGAACTCTGGGTCTTCCCTGACCAAGGACAGACACCTTCGAAGCGTTCAGTGGTGGGAAAGGGGTGTGTCATGCTCATAGGATGTTTTTTTGCCAGACTTTCACACCACAAGCTGAGAAAGTGAAGGACATTGCCAAGTGCTCTGTGGTGTGGGTGTTTGCTCCCTTTTAAAAAACATTTTCTTTTGTTATATACAGACTGTGCTTGTCAGTGGAGAAGTATTGCCCCTTTGACATGCCTGGGGGTGGTGTTTAATTTTCTGATATTACTCGGTGGGGTCTTGAGCCTGTTCTGTTTTGTACCCTTAAAAGAAATACCTAGATGTCAAACACTAGCTGACAGAAAGGTTACACTGTATGCTATAGCACTGCGCTGCATTATTGACTGTGAACAAAACAAATGGATGCAAAATTACATGACATTCTTAACAGTCCCATTAAATCAGCAAACCATGTTTATTTGCTATTTTGTGTTCTGAGAGGAGTGCGAGGAACAATGCTGTGATTCTTCATTCTGCAGTGCATTGGCTGTCTCATGATACAGCTTTGAAATAGGTCTTGGAATTCAGGAATGAACGAGTGCAGTTTCTGTCAGGAATTAACTCTGCGTTACTAGCTTGCTTCAGGAATGGTGCTTGAATGGCCTGGTTTGCTTACCTTGTGAATATCTTTACAAAAGCAAGTGCAGCTAATTTATATTTGCGGGGTAATAATACAAATTCTCTTGTTTGCAAGATGAAATAAAAGTTTTTCAGAGGACATTTTATGTTTGAAACTGTCAATTGAGAATGGATTGCAGACCTGTTTCCACTTCTTTTAGAACACCTCAACAGCACTGACCACATTCTGTTTCATATCATCAAACAAACCTGCTTCACTAGAAATGTTCATGTTACTTCCCTGAATTGGAATCTGATTGCAAGGACTGGATTTGGGACCCATTCACAGTAAACAAAAACAAGCAAAGAGTATTCCCTCGACAGCAACAGAAGGATGATGAGTTGATTGAACAGCTCTCAAAAGGTGAGATTTCCTTCCCAGTTATTGGAAATTTTCTGGTTGGGGAATAGATGTGCATACCCTATGTTGTCTGAAAAAGTAATAAATGACCAGTTTTTTGTGCTGACAGCAAAGAAGACCAAATATATATATACACATAAGAACAGCCATACAGGATCAGACCAAAGGTCCATCTCTCCCAGTTTCCTGTCTTTTGACCATGACCAATGCCAGGTGCCTAAGAGGGAATGAACAGGTGATCCATCCCCTGATACCCATTCCCAGCATCTGACAAACAGAGACTAGGCATACCATTCCTGCCCATTCTGGCTAATAGCAATCAATGGACCTATTCTCCATGAATCTACTGGTTTTTTGAACCCTGTTATAGTCCTAGTCAGCACAACATCCTCTGGCATTACTTTGCATTTATCAACATTATAATTCATTTGCCATTTTCTTGCCTAGTCACCCAGTTTGGGGAGATCCTTTGAAGTTCTTCACAATCTGCTTTGGATTTAACTATCTTGAACAGTTTTTGTGTCATCTGCAAATTTTGCCACCTAACTGTTCACCGCTTTCTCCAGATCACTTATGAATATGTTGAGTAGGACAGGTCCCAGTGTGAACTCCTGTGGGACAACACTAGTTACTTCTCTCCATTTGGAGAACTGACCATTTATTCCTACCCTTTGCTTCCTATCTTTTAACCCAGTGTTTCCCAGTTGGTGCTCCGCAGAAGTGAAAGCAAGGGTTCGGCGAAGAGCCAGCACTACCCCGCCCCCTCTTAAAGAGACAGAGCCACGGCAGAAATCACGGCAACATTTTTTTTGTTGTTCAATGAAACACAGTTGGGGCCTTTTTTTTTAAGGCAGTCCTGGGGGTTCCGTGGCCAAATAAAATTGGGAAACACTGTTTTAACCAATTATTAGTCCATGAGTGGACCTTCCCTCTTATCCCAGGACAACTTACTTTCCTTAAAAGCCTTTGGTGAGGAACCTTGTCAAAGACTTTCTGTAATCTAAGTACACTATATCCACTGGATCTTATTTCCTACATGCTTGTTGACCCTCTCTAAGAATTCTAGTAAATTAGTGAGGCATGATTTCCCTTTAGAGAAACCATGTTGACTTTTCCCCAACAAATTATGTTCATCTATATGTCTAGCAATTCTGTTCTTTACTAGAGTTTCAACCAATTTGCTCAGGACTGTAGTTAGACCAGTCTGTAATTGTCATAATCACCTCTAGAGTCCTTTTTAAAAATTGGCATCACATTAGCTATCTTCCAGTCATTTGGTACAGAAGATGAGTTAAAGGATAGGTTACCAACCACAGTTAATAGTTCTACAATTTTACATGTGAGCTGAGAACTCTTGGGTGAATGCCGTCTGGTCTTAGTGACCTGTTACTGTTTAGTTTACCAATTTGTTTACCAAAACCTCCTCTAATGACACCTCAATCTGGGACAGTTCCTCAGATTTGCTACCTAAAGAGAATGGCTCAGGTTTGGGAAGCTCCCTCACATCCTCAGCCATGAAGATCAATGTAAAGAATTTGTTTAGTTTCTCTGCAATGACCTTATTGTCCCTGAGTGCTCCTTTAGCACCTTGATCATCCAATGGCCCCACTGGTTGTTTAGCAGCCTTCCCAATTCTGATGTACTTTAAAGAATTGCTATTATGTTTTGAGTTTTTGGTTAGCTGTTCTTCAAATTCCTTTTTGGGCTTCCTAATTATATTTTTACACTTCATTTGATAGAAGTTATGCTCCGTTCTATTTCCCTCATTAGGATTTAACCTCCATTTTTTAAACAGTGCTTTTTTATCTCTCATGGCTTCTTTTACTTCGTTGTTAAGCCATGGTGGCCCCCCCTTTTTTTTAGGGGGAAGGGTGGTTCTCTTATTATGTGTTTTTTATACATTCAATGAAACAAACTTCTTGTTGAAATTACCTCAGCCTCTCCAAAACCACCCCAAGAATTGAAAAGCTTGTGCAAAGCAGCTAAAGAACTAAAGAACAGCCTGCTTATTAATAATGTACAGTGCTAGCAGTGTGGCAAGCATGTAATATATTTTCTCTTTTCTCTCTCTTGCTCTTTCTCTCTTTTTTGAATTAGTGGCTGATTTTGATTGAACTGCATGTTCTATCTCCCGGTTGTATACTAGATACAGTAATGTTTTATGAAGTTTATACAAAATCAATATTTCCGTTGCCCAGTTACAGAATTTAAAAATAGGAAATACTTTCTTTATCTATATGAGAGAGAGTGTGTCATGGTGGATCACAAAAAAGGACAAAATGGGATTGATTGGTTACTTTATAAAAAGTTTGGGAACCACTTCAATCAAGAGCATCATATGTAGAAAGTGTTTTAAATCACAGTGCATGTACTCCATACATAGGACATGATTGCAAGCTATGAAAAAAAATCATCCATAATAAAAACCATATTGACAGGATGGTTGCTATACAGACAACATGCCTGCCTCAGCCACAAAAGCAATAAAATGCAAAGAAAAAAAAAGTCATTTCACCTAAGATTACCTTTTACTACTTCATCCAAACACACAATTTATGTTTTCTATATTGCTACATTAGTGAGCTCAATGTCAGAACTGGTGCTAGGCACAGGCAGACTAAGCAATTGCTTAGGGCCCCAAACCGCTCAAGGAGGACCCCTATTCAGTATCAGTATGTGTTGGGGGGAGAAAAAATATTCCCGCCTAGGGCTCACAGTACAGCTGTAACTCTGCATCATCTTAGAACACCTGCCTTTCCATTCCTTTTTCTCCCCAAATATCACCATCTCCACACAACTGCTGTCCCTTCTTTTCTTCTGCATACATTTAAGACTTGGCTCCATATGAAATATATCACTCAGCTTTGGTTCAATTGCATTTTCAGAAAAGAGGAGACACAGCATCATGATTCCTGTGTCTTCTACCAGAGCAATGTTACCAAAGGAATGTGATCAGAATTTTCATGAGTATACATGGCATTACTTTTCCTAGAAGTCTCACCACTGTAAAAAGCCATTCATGCTATTTTGCTAATACTGAAAAATGTGAATAATTGTTGTTTAGCACAGTATACTAAAATCAACATTTTAAATACTGTAGTCATTGAAGATTAGTGATTTAATCTGCAACACAGACTTCAAACAGAAAACAGAGTAGACATTGCCACAATGTACATGTGAATGTACAACATATTTAAACTGAATGGCAATTTTGAGAGAAGACAGTCAAATATTCTGTACTAGCACCGATACCTTAAGTAGGTAATCAAATATTCACGTGACTGATGACTGGTATTGGCAACACAGGAATTCTAATTCCTTCTGTCAATTAGACTTAAATGCTTTTTAAAATAAAAACCGAAGTGAAATGCATATACAAGGAAAATAAAGGGTAACCTGCAAGATTAAATTAACGCAGTATTCAGGATCAAGTTATTCATAAAGTAACCTTAATTCTCTCTGTGATCTTTTTGGTAATGAATTAAACAGTCAAAATTGTATTTTGTGCTCAACAGAGGCGGAGGCTGCTGGATTTAATTGCCTTATGCACTGATACTGGAATTCATCTCTCCTCTGCATAGCTAGTGAGTCATTCCTACAGACCATTCACTTTTCCCACCCATGCAACGGCAGCTAACGTGCCAGGCCTCCATGGCTACCATTGTGCCATCATCAAAACATCTTTTCACAGGTGTCCACATTTCTAGTGGAGCCAAATTAATGGTGGAGTGTTTTGTCGCTGTTGCCGAGGAAACACCAATCCCTACTTTAAAGAATGTCCCACCTCTCAGTCTTCTGGTGGCTACTGAACTGAGCTGTCCGCACGTGGGTCTAATCTGACCTCCTCCGTACACAGCACAAGAGCTATATTTAAGCCTGGGTTTGGAATATGCTGTGAGAAGACATGTCCTGAGTTATTTAAGGAACTCGGGCTCCCTGCCTATTGCATGTGGGCTAAGCTATGAAAGTGCCGGGGGAAAAGCCACAGGAGCACCTATCAGGGAGGATGTCTCATCGAATCATATGTAACAAAGCTCCTTCTTAATCTTAGTGGGTCCTGCTCTTTCAGGCGGATTTACTTGCTTCAGAGGTCCACAGCAGTCCTCAATGTAGACACCGGCTTGAAGTTCGTTGAACTTATCATTGGCCAGCATGGAGAAAAGAGGGGAAACCAAACTTTAATTGTCTCAGTGGTCTCTCCAAATGGTACAGAGCAGGTCAAACCCTTGTACCAAAGCCAGTCTTTTCCTAGCCCTGAAATGGGGAGTGGATGGTGGGGGAAACTCCAGGTTCCAGGCATGGCGCCCTGTAATAGCAGCTGTCTAATGTTTCTACAGGTTGGACCTTCCTGGTCTGACACCCTTGGGACCGACTGGTCCCGGATGAGGGATTTTGCTGGACCAGGGGAGATCATTTTTGGACGCCTGCCACTGGCCCAGCTGCTGGCCTCCCTGCTGGCTCCCCACCTCCTGCTGGCCCCACTGACCTGTTGGGAAGCCATTGCTGCTGTGGCTCCATCAGGCAGCCCAGTGCTGGGACTCCAGGCAGCCATGCACACCACACGCTGGGGCTCCCTGGGCAGCACCAGGCACCACAGCTTCATGAGCAGCCATGCGTGCCATGCTGGATGGCCCCACTGTCAGCTCCCTGCGGGCAACCCACTGCCTTGCCGGCCCCGCAGGGATCCTTACTGCTGGCTCACCACGTGGGCTCTCTGGTCCTGCAAAATCCCTCATTCGGGACTACTTAAGTTTCAGTCAAGAGAGTTTCAACCTGTAGTAACAACTGTGTGACATCTACAGATCCCTGGGCCACTTCCCCACCTTAGCTTCTTCCTCCTGGTATTCATTTGTATTTTCTTCTCCCAGACTCTCCACCACGCTTCCTTGCCACAGCTCCTTCCACACACCCTGAGCCTTTTGAAACCAGTCTCAGCTGGTTTTGAATTGGTTCCCCAGCTGTTCTGATTCACCTTGCTCCTTTGAATGGGAAAGCCCCCTAATTGGTTCTAGGTGTTTTAGCTGGCCTGATTACTCCGATTGATTCTAGCAGATTCCGGCTGGTTCTGGGTTAGCCCTTGCTGGTTTATTCTGGGAACAAGGACTTATTTAATCCAGCACTCTGCTGTACCCCTCTGGCCTGACCCTGTCACACATAGCTCTGGTCTACACTAGGACTTTATTTCCCAATAACCCCCCTAAGGTTGAATTTGTAAGTGGAGCATCCACACTACCAAACCTGTGATTTCAAAATAACGGGCCGCTTAATTCGAAATCTGTACTCCTGCTTTTCATCAGAAGTAATGCTAACTGTGAAATAGTTATTTCAGAATAATGGTTGTGTGGATGCTCTGGTGCTGCTATTTTGAAATAACTACTCCCCAGAGTAATTCAAACTAATTACTCTCCAGTGCTTCCTGGGAATTTTTGTTTTCCTGGTAGTGTACTTGTTAAGTTCGAGAGTATTCTTGGAACCCCCCTATGCCACGAAACAATGCTTTATCTTATCACTATTTATTTATGTGAAGGATTCCAATATATGCATACTGGTTTTGCTATCTGGACAAAGGTCCCAGACAAAAATACTAACTTTGCCTTAGCTCAACATACAGGATTTGGCCTTTGCATTACAGCCAAATTACTTTAATATAAACCTATCAACCTAGTGTCAAAGCTGTTCCCCACTCTGGCACAATGAATGCAGAAGTGAGGGCCCACAAGAGCACTCCAAAAGTTTGCCTCTACAGGCTCTGATACAAAACTTTCCCCCAAAAATCAGAATACCCAGATTTTGAGGGATCTGCTTCCACCATGAAGTGCTTTTGAATACACAAACAGGGATGGACACTTGAAACCAACCCCAGGGCTACCCCAAGCACTTTTCCCCAAAAGAGCTTGAAATTAAAAAAGAGAAAAACAAGCTGCAGTCTGGGGTAGCTGACCCCTCAATCAGGCATGCAGACACACACAGACAGAGCTTCTAGGACATAAAAAATCAACCAATACCAGTTAATTAGAAAAAGAAACAATCGTTCATTATCAGAACCAAACTACAGTTGCAAGCATAGTAAAGTGGGTGGATGGGAAGAGCCACCAACTGATCTAGATACGCAGGGGAAGCCCCTGAGCTAAAAGCTTAGTTACAAAAGAGAGAAAACACAATTAACAGCTCAGACATTATTTCCAAATCCCCAAACCAGGAAAACAACAAATCCTGATAGACTAGCTAAACTTTTTCCTACTTACACATTGTAAGAAGTCCGTTTCTGGAGAGAGAAGCGTCTTTCCTCAGTCTTGGAAGAAACCGCTCTGCCTCTTAGACAAAGAATAGAGAGATAAAAACTCCTCTTTTCCAGTTTGAAATTCCTACCTGCATTGTTATTGGATGACCACCTGATACCTGGCTAGCTACAGGGTTAACCCCTTAGTCACCAGGTGCTGGTCAGTACTAATAGGTATGACACCTACTATAATAAACAAGTAATTAAACCATAAGAAAATAGATATATGTATAGGCAAGCAAACCTAGAGGCTACATATGCTAGTACTGCTTCACAATCATCTTCCAAAGATACTGAATCATTTTTCTCAGAAAATAATAATCAAAGTGAAAATATGGATATAAACTTGCTCCCTCAGGGGACAGCAAAGGAAAAGAGAGGTGGTTTTGAAATCCAGGACAAAAGTAATGATGAAAGAGACAACCTACTTTTCCCACCATGTGTCTGGGCAGAAGAATAGCAGTGATGGAGGATAGAGAATAGCAATGATGGAGGATAATGTTGCTGTTAGCATCTAACAAGACCAACTAAAAGGTCTTCTTTGATAACAGGAGTTTTGCACACATGTATCAAACAATGTTCATTCTGTTTTCAGAATTGCAATGACAAATTTCCAGATTCAGAGCGGCAGCACAAACATCAGAAGTAATATGCCCTACTCCTTCTTTTTGAATGAAACCTTTCAATGGAGAGCTTTATCAGAGGTATTTTAAATCCATGGGGGCAGTATTCTGTTTCATTTGCAACCCTTTTCATTTCCTAATAATTTTAGCACTTTCAAAGCCCCAGTCTCTTCCGACTGGAACCCCCTTCCCCCCTCCCGAGAAGAGACAAATTGTTTTTCCAAAAACAGTATGGAACATCGCAATGCTGCGGTTGCATAGCAAGCAGGTTTGTAAGGCAAGGATCACATTTACAGGGAGATGGTAGAGCTTTGTCTGATGAAAACTGCTTACAGGAAGGACATTTTAAGACATACTGAAGTGTTTAATTTGTGCTGGGGCTTACAGCAGCTGAGCCTTTAGGCTTGGCAGTTCATAGCCCCAGTCCCTCTGGGCTGGCCTTGTCAGTTATGAAAGTAAAAAAAAAACCCTCTATCTTTTGCTCTGAAATACTTCGTAAAGTTCTCAACACAATTGTATCCATACTGCAAGTGTAAGAGTTTCAAGCAGGGGCAGTGCAACACTCCACCACTCACACATCACTCAGCTGCTAGAGGAATACCCCTGCCATGCTGCTTGTGCGATGCAGTAGCATCAACACTCCACCCAGCAGCCATCAGTTTTTTGTCAAAGCAATAAGCATAATTAATGTTTGTGATAATGTCACAATGCCCAAAGAAGATATGGTTGTATTTTTCTCATCAGGTGCAAGTGAGCATGAGCCGGCTAATAAGAAAAATAAAACGGACAGAAAGATGCATGATGGAACTCATAGAAAAGAACTAGAATGTTTACCAAGTACTTCTGTTACATATGTTCGTGGCAGATTTACAGTAGAAAATCAAGTTCACAAAATTTCAGATGAAAGTTGTGTGAAAATTCTTTTGATGACCGTGATTCTGAATCACAGAGCACTAGTAAGAAAGACGGCAAAATAGCTCAGCACGAGGCGGCTCATAAAGATTTACTTCCTGCAGGATGGAAATGTGAAAAAAAAAATCTAAAACCAGTACCTTTAGTTAGTCATAAATTGATCAAATCCTAGTTGTAGTGTGTTTGGCAAGATAGTAACCAGCATCCCGAAGAATCTGCTATGAAGTTGTCAAAAGAATAGACAAAAGCTAATGTCAGGTCCTATTATCCCAATCAAATCAAGCAACAAAAAGTATCCTGGAAAAAAGGTAGAATATGCACAAACCAATGTACATGTCATAGCTTCTGATATTTTGGATCAGGCAAAGAATGACACATTAGTATGAATATCTGCAAATGCCCAGTCTGCTCAAATATTGTCAGCTGTCCGAATCTTCCATATTGGTCATTAAGGGTACGTCTACACAGCAAGGCTAAAGTTGGAATAAGCTATGTGACTTCAGCTACGTCAATTGCGTAGTTGAAGTCAAAATAGCTTAATTCGGCTGTTGGTGCTGTTTACACAGCAGGAAGTCGAAGGAAGAACACTCTTCCTTTGACTTCCTGTACTCCTTGTGAAATGAGGGTTACCATGAGTTAGAGTAAGAAGTCCTCCAGTTTGACATTATTTTGAAATAAAAGCTTGTAGCATAGACACGTTCTTTGTTATGTCAGAATAGTGTCAGTTATTCCGAAATAACGCTGCTATGTAGCCATATCCTAAGAAGCAAAGCACAACAGGCACTTTGAATAAGAAATTGACTGCTAGCAGTTGAATGGATTGGAAATGGGGCAGATTTTGTATTCCAATGTGGAATGCTGGAACATTTAAAATCACATTTCCTCTCGAAAGAAGAAAAAGTTGTTTTACTAAATTATAGCACTTGCTCCTAAAGTGAGTTGCTTACTTGATAAAACTATGGTATTAAACAAAAAGTGCTCTCTTTGTGTATATGGAGATGTAGTTAGATGTCATGAAGGCTCCTGTGAATGTTTTTGTTTTGATCTCTCTGCTGCAGGAATAGTGAACAATTTATTATCTGCACTTAAAATGGTAAATGTAACTGAAAATTTTCTCACCAAGTGCTTGGTAACAGTTGCCTCTGATGGAGCTTCAGTGATATTTGGATGAAATGCTGGTGCCGTGAGCTGGCTGCAAGACATGTTTCCGAATATTATAGCATGGCAACGTTGTGCTTATTGGCTAGAGCTTGCAGTCAGGGATGTTATGAAAGATGATGGAGCTACAAATCACTTTAAAATCTTACTTGACACGCTATGTTTGCTCTATAGCGCATCTGGAAAAAATCGCTTATAACTACACAAGTGGGCAGAAGCACTTCACATTCATCTTTGCAAAAGAGGCTGTGTGTTAGACACTAGAAGGGTTGCATCAAACTTTAAAATGGTGACGGCAGCTTAGAAAGTGTAATCCGTTCTGAACAAATACTTTAATTTGGCAGCTAAAGACGTTTCCTGTGACAATGCAAGCTGCTGAGGTTATGCAGATCTAAGTGTGCAGTTAATCATCACATCAGTTCAGTCGTTCCACATAATCTTGGAATTATGTATGCTCGGCTGCAGCAGTTGTCTGAGTTATCTCTCAAATTGCAAAGGTGCAAGTGTACAATCATTTGTGCATGCAGAGCTGTCTGCCAACAAATACTGCTGTTGAAAACACTGGTAGAAAAGCAAGGGAGCTATTCTGA
Source organism: Pelodiscus sinensis (assembly GCF_049634645.1). NCBI lineage: Eukaryota > Metazoa > Chordata > Testudines > Trionychidae > Pelodiscus > Pelodiscus sinensis. The sequence continues at coordinate 249,854,371 of NC_134712.1, read as the reverse complement.
GCAGTATCAGAAGTTTCAGAGAGTGTTCTTGCATGAAGGAAAACCTGGCAATAAGAAAATTTACCAGAAACAGGATTTTTTTTTTTTTGTAGCTTAGAAGGTAATTTGCAAAATTGTATGTTGTCTACTGGAGGCAGGATAGATGACAAAATTGATTAATGAATTAAAAGTGTTGTATAAACAGTATTGACCCAAAGAGCTATCTACATTGTACAGCGAAAGCAAGACTTTTCCATAAGGAAATACATCACATGTTATGCCTAGGGGCCATAGAAATGGTCCCTACTTCACAGAATCATAGAATCCTGGAATCCTAGAACTGGGAGGGACCTCAAAAGATCAAGTCCAGTCCCCTGCCATCATGGCAGGACCAGGCACTGTCTAGGTCGTCCCTGATGTCTATCCAAGCTACTCTTAAATATCACCAGTGATGGAGATTCCACAACCACCCTAGGCAATTTTTTTCACCGTTTAACCAGCCTAACAATTAGGAATTTTTTCCTGGGGTCCAACCTAAACCTCCCTTGCTGTAATTTAAGCCCATTGCTTCTTGTCCTATCATCAGAGATCAAGGAGAACAAATTTTCTCCCTCTTTGAAAACCGCTATCATGTCCCCTCTCAGTCTTCTCTTTTCTAAACTAAACAAACCCATTTCTTTCAGTCTTCCCTCATAGATCATGTTTTCTAGACATTTAATCATTTGTTGCTCTTCTCTGGACCGTCTCCAATTTCTCCATGACTTTCTTGAAAAGTGGTGCCTGGAATTGGACGCAATACTCCAGTTGAGGCCGAATAAGCGCAGAGTAGAGCGGAAGAATGACTTCTCGTGCCTTGCTCACAACACTCCTGTTAATGCATCTCAGAATCATGTTCGCCTTTTTTTGCAACAGTGTCACACTGTTGACTCATGTTTAACTTGTGGTCCACTCTGACCCCTAAATCCCTTTCTGCAGTACTCCTTCCTAGACAATCACTTCCCATTCTGTATGTGTGAAACGGATTATTCCTTCCTAAGAGGAGTACTTTGCATTTGTCCTCATTAAACTTCATCCTATTTACTGCAGACCATTTCTCCAGTTTGTCCAGATCCTTTTGAATTATGACCCTATCTTCTAAAGCACTTGCAACCCCGCCCAGCTTGGATTCATCTGCAAACTTAATAATTGTACTCTCTATGCCATCATCTAAATCATTGCTGACGATATTGAACAGAACTGGTCCCAAAACAGACCCGTGCAGAACCTCACTAATTATGCCCTTCCGGCATGATTGTGAACCATTAATAACTACTCTCTAAGGGTATGTCTACACTACCCTCCTAGTTCGAACTAGGAGGGTAATGTAGGCATACCGCACTTGCAAATGAAGCCCGGGATTTGAATTTCCCGGGCTTCATTTGCATAAGCGGGGAGCCGCCATTTTTAAAACCCCGCTGGTTGGAACCCCGTGCAGCGCGGCTACACGGGGCTCGAACTAGGTAGTTCGGACTAGGATTCCTATTCCGAACTACCGGTACACCTCATCCCACCTCGTTCCTAGTTCAAACTAGGAGGGTAGTGTAGACATACCCTAAGAAAGATTATCCAGACAGTTACGCACCCATCTTATAGAAGCAGGGCCAGATTAAGGCATGGGCTAGCCGAGCAGCTGCGTGGGGCACCAACCTATGGGGGGCACCTGATGGCAGCTGTATGGGGCATGGTGCGCCCCTTACAGATGCCATCAGGAGCCGCACGCCCAGCTCCCAGATCGCAGGCTGCAGCAGCTCCCAGCTGCCACCCTGCAGCGGCCGCCTGAGGTGGGGGCCACGTTAACCCACCGTACTGTTGGCCAGCAGCACCCTTTCCCCTGCAGCCGCAGGGCCCTGCACGGCCAGGCTTGGCCCGCCGTGGGCGGCCCCAGGCTGTGCGCCAGTGGCGGTAACCGGACTGGGCCGGGACGGATACATGCGTCCTGCTGCCGCCAGCTCCGCTCACCCTCCCCCACACGCCAGGTGGGGGCAGGGGTGTGAATGCGCCCTCCCCCAACCCGGGGCACAGTTAAACTATCTGCCTGGGGTGCCGGAATGGCTCGGTCCAGCCCTGTATAGAAGCCATTACTTCCTCACAGATAATGGATTTATTTCAGATATTTCCTGATTTCCAAGGAAAAGGAGGGTGGAGTCCTATATAAGATAAAGGGGCACTAACCAGATATGGGAAGATGCAAAAGTTCAAGCCAGTCGCACTAGCAACCACTATTCTCTGAAGCACGGAGATCCCAGCTATCAACCTACAAGACATATACATCCGCCTTTCAATCTGAGTGTCCTACAGGAGATTCCCTTGATTTACCTGTTGGCAGGGCCCTCATCAGTGCTCCCTTTCAGTCTCTAGTCTGCACTTAGAGTTTTCTCCCTGCAGCTCAGCTATGAACATTAGGGATTATCATATATCAATACCTGGACAACTGCCTTCTTCAGCTCGTTCCTTTGAAGATACCTTGCAGCTGGCCAGAGGACCATGTACACGTTAGCACAACTAGATCTAAGACTCAATACTCCTAAATCAACCCTGACTCCAGGACAATGTCTGGAGTTTTTGGGGCCAAACTCAGAGTGCAAGTGAAAATGTTCCTCCTGCTTAATAGATTCAACATCCTGATGAGTCGGAGAGGGAGAGCTCATAAACACTGGCCAGGAATTGCCTCCAACTTCTTGGGCTCATGGTGGCCTGCACATTTGTGTCTTCACATTCCTGACTACACAAGGGCTGTGTCTACACTGGGCCACTTATTCCGGAAAAGCAGCCGCTTTTACGGAATAACTTGAAAGCTGTCTACACTGGCCACTTGCTTTTCCGGAAAAGCAATGACGATCTACTGTAAAATTGTCAGTGCTTTTCTGGAAAAACTATGCTGCTCCCGTTCGGGCAAAAGTCCTTTTCCGAAAAAACTATTCCGGAAAAGGGCCAGTGTAGACAGCGAAAATGACGATCGGGGCTTTTTTCTGGAAAAGCGCATCTACACTGGCCACGGACGCTTTTCCGGAAAAAGTGCTTTTCCGGAAAAGCATCCTGCCAATGTAGACGCGCTTTTTCCAGAAATACTTATAACGGAAAACTGTTCTGTTTTAAGCATTTCCAGAAAAGGGTGCCAGTGTAGACACAGCCAAGATGTTTATAGATATAGCTCAGATCCATCAACTCTTCGAACAAGAACAGGCTAACCAACCCAATGGCAATGACCTCCAGCTTCAAAAACTCCCTGGATTGGTGGAAAAATCCATCCCAATGTCCATGTAGGCAACTCTCACTAACACTGATTCTAATAACAGGTGATTCTCTAATAGGGGAGTTCACCTACACAACAGCAAAGTCCAGAGCAAGTGTTTCCTATGGAACCAAGAACCATCAGAAATGCTTGTGCGCAGTTTCTCCCACTCATCAGAGATACTCACATGAAAGTCATGGCAGGCACTTAAAGAGTAAATGCTTTGAGGAGGAGAAAGACCTTTTATTCCACAGTAGGAAATCAATGACTTGTCTCTGCAGAAATGGAAATGATTCCAAATTTGGTACAATTCCAAACAAGTAGTTCTGACATCTTCTTCCCTCCCCTTGAATCTATACTATCTTCTAGCCCTGAAAAAGATTGGTTTCTTAGCTTGCTTAAATTTCACCAAGTGAAATTAATAGGTAGCAGGTTTAAAACAAAAAAATGACTTTTTTTTTCATGCAGCTCACAGTCAACTCATGGAACTCCTTGCCAGAGGATGTTGTAAACCCCAGGACTTTAACAGGGTCCAAAAAAGTACTAGATAAATTCATGGAAGTTAGGTACATCAATACTTATTAGCCAGGAGGGGTAGGGATGGTGTCCCTAGCCTCTGTTTGTCAGAGGCTGGAAATGGATGACAGGTGTGAAGTCACTTGATAACTACCTGTTCTATTCACTCCCTCTGTGGGCATCTGGCATTGGCCACTGTTGGAAGACAGGATATTGGGCTAGATGGACCTTTGGTCTGACCCAGTATGGCCATGTCAAATACATCTAGCAGCCACATTAGCCTTCCAGATCATCCAGATTCCTCAGGGATATTGGAAACTTCTTCCCACACCTTAGAGCACTCACACCAACATGAGATCTCAATCTGGTTCAATGAAGACACCATTTCTCATGGCTAGGATCTCAGCACAGTGAAGACGGGAAATAGCCTCATCCACCATTCAGTCTTTTTTTAAAGATAAAGTCACGTTGGGTATGTCTACACTACAAAGTTAATTCGAACTAACAGCCGTTAGTTCGAATTAACTTTCATAGGTGCTACACATACAAACCGCTAGTTCGAACTTAATTCAAACTAGTGGAGCACTTAATTCGAACTACGTAAACCTCATTCTACGAAGACTAACGCCTAGTTCGAATTAAGGGCTGTGTAGCCACTTAATTCGAACTAGTGGGAGGCTAGCTCTTCCCAGCTTGCCCTGGTGGCCCCTCTGGGCACCACCAGGGAAACTCATACGCCCCCCTCCCGGCCCTGGAGCCCTTAAAGGGGCACGGGCTGGCTACAGTGCTTGTGCCAGGTGCAAGCCTGCCAGCACCCAGCCAGCAGACTCTGCACCTGGCACGGCACGAACCAGCCACCCGCTGCCACCCAGCCCTCCGCCTCTTCCCAGGACCAAGCTGGCAGCTCCCAGGAGTCTGCCTGGGGTCACAAGAGGTGGGCACCTGCCTGGTCTAGTGCGGAGATCGTGGACCTCATCCAGGTTTGGGGGGAAGCCTCCAACGTCCACAACCTCCGCACTAGGCACAGGAAAGTGGCCGTCTAGAGCAGGATAGCTGCCAACCTGGCCACCAAAGGCCACATGCAAACCCAGGAGCAGGTTCGCATGAAAATCAAGGTGGTCCAGTGAGACCCCCGACCCTGAGCCCTGAGCTTAGAATATAAGAACATAAGAACGGCCGAACTGAGTCAGACCAAAGGTCCATCTAGCCCAGTAGCCTGTCTGCCGACAGCGGTCAACACCAGCTACCACAGAGGGGATGGACCGAAGACAACGACCAAGCCATTCGTCTCGTGCCATCCATCTCCAGCTTTCCACAAACAGAGGCCAGGGACAGCATTCCTACCCCCGGCTAATAGCACTCCATGGACCCAACCTCTATGACTTTATCTAACTTCTCTTTAAACTGTTATAGTTCTAGCCTTCACAGCCTCCTGTGGCAAGGAGTTCTACAGCTTGACTATTTGCTTTGTGAAGAAGAACTTTCTTTTATTAGTTTGAAGCCTGCTACCCATTCATTTCATTTGGTGTCCTCTAGTCCTTATATTATGGGAACTAATGAAGAACTTTTCTTTATGCATCCTCTCCACACCACTCATGATTTTATATACCTCAATCATATGCCCCCTCAGTCTCCTCTTTTCTAAGCTGAAAAGTTCCAGTCTCTTTAGCCTCTCTTCATATGGGACCTGTTCCAAACCCCTAATAATTGTAGTTGCCCTTTTCTGAACCCTTTCCAAGGCCAAAACATCTCTTTTGAGGTGAGGAGACCACATTTGTACACAGTACTGAAGATATGGCATACCATAGTTTTATACTTCCCCTCCTACTTCTTCCCCTGGCTTCCCCCTTCCAGCTCCCTCCTCCCAGGTTTCCCCCTCCCCTGTCCCACCCTTTCTCTTCCCCTCTTCAACCTCCTTTTCCCAGTCTCCCCAGAGGTTAATCCCCCTCCCCGAGTTTTGTTCAATAAAGAGAGTTTCTATTTTTGAACACACGTGTCCTTTATTTTGTACATCAGGAAGGGGAGCTAGGGAGGTGTAAGTGGAAGGAGGTGAGGGAGGAATGGGTTACGAGCCGCTGATGGGGAGGACTGGGGTGGCTCTGTGGGCTCCTCAGGGTGGAAGCTCTCCTGCAGGGTCTCCTGGATCCTGACAGCCCCCCGATTGACCCACCCAGATGGCAGCCTGCGGCAAGTGCAGCCGGGCTGATGGCCGAGTGCTGTGATGTGCTGAGTGCAGGCACTCAGGGCATTCCAAGACAGGACTGCTTTCCTGTCCCTCACTGAGGTAGAAAAGCAAGCGGGGAACCCTGAGAACTGTCTGTCCAGGGTGGGGGTCCGGTCCCTTTAAGCACAGCCCCAAGCTAGCCTGAGGCAGCAGCTCCATGCTCTAAGTCCTAACCTGATGCCCTGCTGGCACTGCTTCTGGCCATCCTTAACCTCGGTTCAGGGTCCACTCAATGTGGACATGCGAGTTCAAATTAGCAAAACGCTAATTCGAATTAGTTTTTAGGTCTAGATGCACTAGTTCGAATTAGCTTAGTTCGAATTAACTAATTCGAATTAAGTTCGTTCGAATTAGTACTGTAGTGTAGCCATACCCTTTGAGGCCACACCCAAATTTCCTCCCAAAAGTAATCTCATCCTTTCATATGAACCAGCTCATTCACTTCCCCACCTTTGCCCCAAACCAGATCAAGATAACAGGAAGGCAAGTCTTGATATGCTCGAGCTTAGGTAGGGATCGCCTCCACCCATGGCACCAGGAAGAGTGAAATTGCTACAGCTGGAATCGGCATTGTAGCCGTCAGGATTTACAGATGTGGTGTCTTGACAGGTCTCCTGCTTCTTCAGTGACGATAACCATTCAGTTGTGTTCAGCATTCATGTATTTGCTCCCCATTTACTACATGGATCGTGTGCAACGACAGCAGACTCATTAAGAATGCTCGTTAGAAATGGATGTAGGTAGCACTGGGTCCTTCCGCCTAACAGGGGTGTCAGCCAGACCTCCCGGTGAGATCTGAGATCCATGCTCCCCCCGTGCCCATTCGAAGACTCACATCACAAAGATGTCGCGCCTGCCGGCATTCGTGAGAACACTGAGATCCGAAACTCCTCCGGAGCAGTGCTGCTGGCTGGGTGCTGCCATAGTAACCATTCATCTTCATTGAAACTGCACATGGCCGTCTTCTCTGCCTTTTAATCCTCTGCTCCAACCAGAGAACACGCTCGCCCACTCTCATATGTGTTTTCTTAGTCAGACAAAGCAGCCTCCTCCCATGTGTAATGCTACCCCAGGATAGGACGTAACAGAAATCCCAACACATGACTCGCTCACTCTGGGGAGTACAGGCCCTCCACCCCCACCTACTGGACCTAGCTAAAAAGAGGTAGGCAGGAAGCAGTGCTAGTAGGCTGCGGGGGTGGGGGGAAGGGGAGAGACATTCTGTTGTAACTTAATGATGGGTGCACAATGCACACACATCTCCCTTGATGTGGCTGCCAACCACATTCCCCTTGCACACCCAAGCCTAGAAGACTTTGTGGGCCCCACTAGGTTCTGGGGTGGGGTGAAAAAATAAGGGGTTCAGTGTGTGGGAAGAGACTGCCTGGATAAGAACATAAGAACATAAGAATGGCCGTACTGGGTCAGACCAAAGGTCCATCTAGCCCAGTATCCTGTCTGCCGACAGTGGCCAGCACCAGATGCCCCAGAAGGTGGACCGAACACAATGATCAAACAATTGTCTCCTGCCATCCCTCTCCAGCCTCTGACAAATAGAGGCCAGAGACACCAATTCTATCCCCTGGCTAATAACCTTTTATGGACCTAACCTTCATGAAATTATCTAGCTTCTCAGTAAACTCTGTTAGGGTATGTCTACACTACAGCGCTAATTTGAACTAACTTAATTCGAATTAGTTAATTCGAACTAAGCTAATTCGAATTAGCGCAGCTAGACTTAAAAACTAGTTCGAATTAGCGTTTTGCTAATTCGAACTCGCATGTCCACACAGAGTGGACCCTGAACAGAGGTTAAGGATGGCCGGAAGCAGTGCCGGCAGGGCATCAGAGGAGGACTTAGAGCGTGGAGCTGCTGTCTCAGGCTAGCCGAGGGCTGTGCTTAAAGAGACCCGACCCCCACCCCGGACAGACAGTTCTCAGGGTTCCCCGCTTGCAAGCAGTCCTGGCTTGGAGTGCCCTGAGTGCCCACATGCGGAACATCACAGCACTCGGCCATCAGACCGGCTGCACTTGCCGCAGGCTGCCATCCAGTGGGAGGGGGCAATCGAGGGGCTGCAGGAGAACTTCCACCCCGAGAAGCCCGCAGAGCCAGCCCAGTCCTCCCCATCGGGGGTGCGTACCCCATTCCTCCCTCACCTCCTTCCAGTTACCCTTTCCTAGCCCCCCTTCCTGATGTACAAAATAAAGAAAACGTATGTTCAAAAATAGAATCTCTCTTTATTGAATAAAACTGGGGGAGACTGGGTAAAAGAGGTGGGAGAGGGGAAGAGAGAGGGTGGGAGAGGGGAGGGGTTTGGAACAGGTTCCATATGAAGAGAGGCTAAAGAGACTGGGACTTTTCAGCTTAGAGAAGAGGAGACGGAGGGGGGATATGATAGAGGTCTCTAAAAGCAACAGTGGTGTGGAGAGGGTGCATACAGAAAAGTTCTTCATTAGTTCCCATAATAGAAGGACTAGAGGACACCAAAGGAAAGGAATCGGTAGCAGGCTTCAAACTAGTAACAGAAAGTTCTTCTTCACAAAGCAAAGAGTCAACCTGAGGAACTCCTTGCTGCAGGAGGCTGTGAAGGCTAGAACTAGAACAGAGTTTAAAGAGAAGTTACATCAAGTCATGGAGGTTGGGTCCATGGAGTGGTATTAGAAAGGGGGTAGAACTGGTGTCCCTGCTCAAAGCTTGTGGAAGGCTGGAGATGGATGGCACAAGACAAATGGCTTGGTCACTGTCTTTGGTCCATCCCCTCCAGGGTCCCTAGGGTTGGCCGCTGTTGGCAGACAGGCTACTGGGCTAGATAGACCTTTGGTCTGACCCAGTATGGTCATTCTAAGCTCAGGGCTCAGGGTCGGGGTTCTCAGTGGACCACCTTGATTTTCATGCCAACCTGCTCCTGGGTGGCCAGGCTGGCAGCTCTCCTGCCCTAGACGGCCACTTTCCTGTGCCTAGTGTGGAGTTCGTGGACAAGGTCCACGATGTCTGCACTAGACCAGGTGGGTGCCCGCCTCTTGCGGTCCTGGCCAGGCTCCCGAGAGCTGCCAGCCTGGTACCGGGAAGAGGGGGAGGGCTGGGGGGCATCGGGTGGCTGGCTAATGGCGTGCCAGGTGCAGGGTCTTCTGGCTGGGTGCTGGCAGGCTTGCACCTGGCACGGGCACCGTAGCCAGCCTGTGCCCCTTTAAGGGCTCCGGGGCCGGGAGGGGGGCGTACGAGTTTCCCTGGTGGTGCCCAGAGTGGCCACCAGGGAAAGCTGGGGAGGGCTAGCCTCCCACTAGTTCAAATTAAGGGGCTACACAGCCCTTAATTTGAACTAGCAAGTTCGAACTAGGCTTAGTCCTCATAAAATGAGGTTTACCTAGTTCGAACTAAGCGCTCTGCTAGTTCGAATTAAGTTCGAACTAGCGGAGCGCTAGTGTAGCGCCTATGAAAGTTAATTCGAACTAACGTCCGTTAGTTCGAATTAACTTTGTAGTGTAGACATACCCTTATAGTCCTAGCCTTCACAGCCTCCTCTGGCAAGGAGTTCCACAGGTTGACTACACGCTGCATGAAGAAGAACTTTCTTTTATTAGTTTTAAACCTGCTACCCATGAATTTCAGTTGGTGTCCTTTAGTTCTTCTGTTATGGGAACTATTAAATAACGTTTCTTTATCTGCCCTCTCCACACCACTCATGATTTTATATACCTCTAACATATCCCCCCTCAGTCTCCTCTTTTCTAAACTGAAAAGTCCCAGTCGCTTTAACCTCTCCTCATATGAGGCCCGTTCCAAACCCCTAATCATTTTAGTTGCCCTTTGGATGCAGGCCTAGGTTGTAGAGTCTGGGTGAGAGGCAGGTTGCAGGAATCTTGGGGGCTGGATCCAGGTAAGTCGGGGGCCATAGCCAGCCCTGTGCCATATATTCCCCATCCCTGCCTTATACAGAGCACAGCATCAATGACTGCACTTCAGACAAGGCCATTTCCATAGACCTCCTCCAGAGAGAGCCCAGCTCTGCATGGCTGGTGCTCAGGGCTTGTTGCTGGCTGCTAGCACCTTCGGATCAGAACTTTCTTGCTTCTGGCTGAATTTGCGTGTTATGTTCCTGAATGTAACCACATTGTTCATACAGGGTGAGATCATCATCCAAGGTCTAGTAGTCCCCCTACAAGCTTTCAGAGGTTAGTTCCAATATCTTTTTTATTCCTGTTCTTGGAGGTAATGGAGGGAGGAAGAAGTTGTGCACGTATGAGAACAGTACAGTCCTTTTCAGACAAGAGTACATTATGTCTGACTAAACCCGTAGCATAGGTATTAGTTCAGGTTATGACCACACTACGGCACTTAGACTGGCACAGCTGTACTGCTCCAGCCATGCCATGGTAAGGTCTGTCTGTGTAGCTGCCCTTTGCCATGGGAGAGAGCGCTCCTCCTGGCACAATGAAACCATCCCTAAAGAGCAGCAATAGCTATGCCGATGCAACTAATGTTTGTCAGGGGGGTGTTTTTTCACACCCCAAACTGACAAAAGTTTTGCTGACCAAAGTGTGCAGGTAAACAAAGCTGGAGAGTTTCCAGGACCAAGATAAAATCCCATCAAAGTCTCTCTCATCTTTCAAAGCACAAGAAATAAATTGCAGATTGGCTAATTCCTTCCCATGGACTTCTTTCCTATATTCATTCCATTTGCAGGTTTCTACATTCTTAAAATAATGAAGCTAAGTACCATGATGCTCTTAGCTGCAATTTTATCCTATGATTTTATCCAAAGTCCTGTGGAAAAATAATTCCTCCCACTTCAGAAACTACTGGGTGACATCTGTGACCCATGTTATGCAGGAGATGAGACTCTATAAGCTTAATGCTTTCCTGCAGGCCTTATAAATATATAAAGAATAGGAGAAATTGTTAAACTGCTTCCTTATTATCAGCCACCCCCCTTGCATGAGAAACTTCTATATATTCAACTCCAAAATGATATCAAAAGCTAATTATTGGGCACTGACAGCCCACTCATTTTAATTGACAAGGGTTTTTCCCCTCCCCCCCTTTTTTTGTTATTTATTTGTACCTCTGTACCCCTTGCTCCATTCATCTGAAGAAGTGGATTGTACCCACAAAAGCTCATGATACTATCTATATTTTTTGTTAGTCTCTAAGGCAATGTCTAGACTGCAAGCCTCTTTCGAAAGAGGCTTTTTCAAAAGATATTTTTGAAAAAGCCTCTTTTGAAAAAGAGCATCTAGACTACAATCAGTACTTTCGAAAAAGCAAGCCGCTTTTTTGAAAGAGAGCACCCAGGCAGTCTGGATGCTCTCTTTTGAAAAAGCACAGTTTGCATTACATAGCGCCTTTTTTTGAAAGAGCACTTTGGAAAAAAGCGTTCTTCCTCGTAAAATGAGGGTTTCCATGGTCAAAAAAACTGCTGCGTTTTTTCAATTTACTTTCGAAAGAATGCAGCAGCAATCTAGATGCAGGGGAAGTTTTTTCGAAAAAAGGCCACTTTTTTCGGAAAAACCCCATGGTTTAGACACACCCTAAGGGTATATCTACACTGCAACATTATTTCGAAATAGTGTTATTTCAGAATAACTGGGGCTGTGTCCAGACTCAGGGGTTTTTTCGAAAAAAGTAGCCTTTTTTCGAAAAAACTTCCCCTGCGTCCAGACTCAAGCCGCGTTCTTTCGAAATTAATTCGAAAGAACGCGGCTTTTCTTTCGATGGCGGTAAACCTCATTTCACGAGGAAGAACGCCTTCTTTCGAAAGTTCCTCTTTCGAAAGAAGGCGTTCTTCAATGTAAATAGGGCTTCTTCAAAAGAGAGCATCCAGACTCACTGGATGCTTTCTTTCGAAAAAGCAAGCCGCTTTTTCGAAATTTCTCCGTGCAGTCTAGACGCTCTCTTTCGAAAGAGGCTCTTTTTAAAGATGCTTTATAAAGAGCCTCTTTCGAAAGAAGCCTGCAGTCTAGACATAGCCTCAGTGTCTACACAGCAGGCAGTTATTTCGAAATAATGTTGAAATGCTGTCAAGCTAGAAGAACTTCTTACTGTGACTCCTGTAACCCTCATGGTATGAGGAGTAAGGGAAGTCAGAGGACGAGTGCTCTATTTCGAAATAAGCGCTGGGTAGATGCTCCCCATTTCAATTTCACAATAAGCTACACAATTGATGTAGATCAATTTGTGTAGTTTATCTCGAGTTAAGCCTTGCTGTGTAGATGCACCCTAAGAATACGTCTACACAGCAACATTATTTCGAAATAACTACTGTTATTTTGAAATAACTTAGTCCACATCTACACAGCAGGCAGTTATTTTGAAATAATGTTGAAATACTGTCAAGCTGGAGGACTTCTTACTCTGACTCCTGTAATCCTCATTGTATTCTCTATGTCGAAATAAGTGCTGTGTATATGCTCCCAATTTCGCAATAAGCTACACAATGGATGTAGCTCAATTTGCCTCGCTTATTTTGAGTTAATCCCTGCTGTGTAGATGCACTCTAAAATGCTACAGGACCATATGTAATTTTTTAAAGTTTTTCTAAAGGTTAGTTTATGTATCAGAATTTGCATATTTATTGTATTGCAAAGCTAGCAATACTGTAGCAATTTATGTGATCCACCAAAATAAAATCTTCTTAAAAAAGGCTATGGATTGTATTACTTAGTATTATTACAGTCTGGATTAATTGTTTACAAGGGTTGTGATTTCCTTACTCCAAAAGGAGCAACATAAAACCAGAACAAAAGAGGCATCTGTTCTCCTTTGTTCTTACTGCATCTCTTCTATATTTTTGGGAAAGGGAATACAGACTCTTCATGTCATAGGTTAAATATTATGGACACAATATCCAGTAGTGCTGACTTTTTGCTCTTCATAGACACGATGCTGTGAGGAAGCAGTAAGAGATGCAGCAATTTGTGAAAATGGTTGATTCATAGTTTCGGAGGAAATAGCCAGCTGTCTTTCCCGGAAGATGATGCAACATTCCATGTAACTACTGTAACACATTATTGTTATTATTATTATCATCATTATCATTATCCATAAAGTTGTGTTACAAGACCTGCCAGCAGAAAATGGCTTTCTGTCCCTCACTTTGCTAAGCCTGCACCTTTTCCATCTCCTGAAAATTCAGTGGTCCTTGACGTGCTCTGGCCCATTGAGGTCCATCTGTAATTGGAGCCATGTTTCTAACTCTAATTGAAACTTATCTTCTATTTGTTTCATGGCTCAATGGGGCTTTGAGGCACCAAATCGTCGATGGGAAACAGATGACTTTGTTGTTTGACTCTGACAAAGGAAAACTCCCAGGTTAAGGTTATAAGAAGCTCTATCATTGCTCACTGCATTGTAACAGCAGAGGTGTTGTGTTGTTAGAACTGTCCGGAGCATCACCTGGGCATGTGAAATCCAGAACGGAGCAATTTCCAATCACATGATTCTGGGGGGAACCAGATGCATGATTTGTTAACACTTGTGCTTGGTAATACTCCACTCCCGTTCCAAACTGATTTTCCCCCTTGCAGGGCCTTTCATGTTGGGCTCTGCTGAAGCCACGCAGAACATCACTAAGGTAAGGGAAGATTGTATCTCCATTTTACAGGTGGGGAAAAAAGGAAACAATTTGCCCAATGTGACAAGAAGCGTTACTGTCAAAACTATGATTAGACCTACATAAGAACGGCCAGACTGGGTCAGACCAAAGGTCCATCTAGCTCAGTATCCTGTCTGCCGACAGTGGCCAATGCCAGGTGCCCAGAGGGAATGAATAGAACAGGGAATCATCAAGTGATCTCTCTCCTGTCACTCATTTCTAGTCTCTGACAAACATTCCTACCCATCCTGGCTAATAGCCACAGATAGAGCTATCCTCCATGAATTTATCTACTACTTTTTTGAACCCTGTTAAAGTCCTGAACTTCACACCATCCTCTGGTCTTCACAGGATCCTCAGTTGCACATGGACTGTGCTACAGAGTTCTTTCATTTCAGAATTGGATAGCATTCCCTTCAGCCCCACATATTTTAGGAGGAGTAGGCATGGGCAGACCTACATATCCAGCACCTTCCAACTACAGGTAAGAGTCCATCTGTACTGGTTTGAGAGAACAGAATACACTGCCTACAGTCAGCCTCCTCTGGACTGATTTTCCTAAGACAGACAAGGGAGGTGAAAACTGTTTAAGATTATTTATCATTTGCTTTAAAAAATAGTGTGTAAAGAATAAAATTTTCCAGTGCCCCAAACCTCCAAAGTCAGCTGGAAAATGCATTTGCAGTGCTAGCCTTAGCCCCAGGGGCAGGTGATTCTGCCTTTGAAGTAGTTCTGGGTTGGTAATGAAGCTGCTCCCAGCAGGAGAAAAATCAGAAGCTCTTACAAAAACTGAAAAGCTTTTTTCTTGCAGGCTGGTAACCAGTCAGTGACAGCCTGGGCATAAATAAGGCAGAATTAAAGTCTATTATGGTTTCTCTGTGAGTGGCTCCTGCTGATGCTTCAAAGACGAGAATGTCGCAGCTTTCTCTCCAGCATCACACGTGTGTCTCTGCAGACATTTTCTCCAGAGAAGGCACTGAAGCTCCTGCAGTTTGAAACACAAGTGGGGAATCACTCTGAAAGAGACTCTCTGCCTATTCACACCCCAGCAGACCGTCCTCCAAGCACTGATAAGCAGAGTTTGGTCTGAAAGTGGGATTTCTGTCTAATGGGAAATTTTGACACTTTAAAAGTAGTTTCTCTTCTTTGAATCTGAACAGAAAAAAACAAAGTGTAGAAAAAAATATTGCAGAACAAAATATTCTGGAGAGTTTAGCATCGTGTAAGTCAAAATGGAATGTTTAAACACTTCCAAGCATAATGGGATTTTTTGGCACTTCAGACTAGAAGAGGAAGTCCTAGAGCAGTATTAGAAGGTCAAGATTGAGAAAGGGTGCATATGTAACCCACACACCTAGGGTGGTTCACTGTTCCATGTGGTGGCACTTAGATCACTTACAGTGAGTGATAAGAACAAGGGAGCTCAACAGCCTAAGGGTATATCTACACTTGCACTCTCTTTCAAGAGAGGGATGCAAAAGCAGCTGAGCAAAATTGCAAATGAAGCGCGGATTTTAATTTCCTGTGCTTCATTTGCATATTCACGTTATGGCGCTATTTCAAAATAGTGCTATTTTGAAAAAAGAAACGCTGTCTAGAGAAAGTAATTTCAAAAGAAAACCCTTCTTCCTTACTGCAGGAGGAATAAGAGTTATTTCAGAAGAAGTGACACAAAAACTCACTGGCTCATTGGAGGATATCCACAATCTAACCAGCGACACTGTTCACTTGCTGGAGAGCCTGGATGTCCAGCGTTGATGAAGAAATATAGCATTGAACACGACATTCGAAAGAAGAAGACAGAATGGCCACCAGAGCACCTGTGCTTTTTGCGCTAGGCTCTTTTTGTGCAAGAAGGCCCCTGTTGAGCATCCACACACACCTTTTTGCAAAAGGAATTATTCCTCTGTAATGTTTTCGTGCCAGCCTGTGGCTTTATTTACACCCAGGCCCCCAACCTGCAGGTCCCGTGGTCCAACCCGCATCATGTCTTTACAACAGTAGTCTCTTTCCTCAGTTTCAATTTGGGGTCAGTCCACCCTGCCCAGGAAGTAGATTGACAACGCCACTTTGGGTGGTGGGGAGAGGGCAGTCCGGGCCCACCCTCACTTATAGACCCCAGCCCAAGGCCCTAAGGACACAGACCTGGCTTGATCCAGTCTAGCTGGCGGGGCTTCCCTCTGAAACACACCAGCCCACGGGCAATCTGCCAATGCCCTGCCCTGGACTCCTTCCTCTCCCCTTACCTAACTCATTGGCCTCTTGTGCCACGCCCATCTCTCTGCCCCTGTCTGTTCTCCAACTCCCTTCTTAAATCACCCACACTCGGGTTTGACCTCTTGCCTCCTCCCCAGCTGACATCTCCCTCTCCCATCTTCTACCAGACCCCGCCTTCTTCCCTCATGTCCCATTCCCTCCACCCGCTTGCGTGCTTCCCCCCCGAAGAGTTGCTGCCAGCGATTTTAAAGCGTGGGGACGTAGCATCCTGTCATGCCTGGGCATCCCCCCTCCCAGCTGTTTGGCGGCATTCGAGCACACTGCATATGTGCTCACCCCGGTTTGCTGCACCCCGTACAGGGCCGGCATGGGGGGGGGGGGCGGGTTAAAATGCAGGGTTGTGGCGCCCTATCACATCCTCATAGAAGGAAGTATACCTACACTGCAAAAAGCCCTCTGTTCTGTCAATTGTAGATTTTCTTGCGCAAAAACGCGCTTGAGGTATGGACGCACCACGGGTTTTTGTGCAAAAACACTGCGAAAAACCGTGTAGTGTAGACATACCCTTTCAGTCATTAGCTCCCCAAATTAGCTGTCATAAAAATGTGCCTGATATTTTTAAAAAATAAGCCTCCAATGGCTGGTCATTCAGCTATTTTCAAGGTGTTTGTAGCCAGGCTAGGTTTGACCAATTTTTTTGGCTGTACCACCACAGCGGCTGAACCAGAAAAGGCTGGAAATGGTTGCTTCTCTATCCACCAGTCACTTTAAATCCCATGAAATTTTTACTCCCTTCTTCCAAAAGGGAACCTAGGATACTTTGTGGAGAACACCTCACTGTGGCTCAGCAGCCAGATATTTTTATCTTTCTGCCAAATAAACAATGTTTACACTGAGGCTGATTTTTCATTATTCATATAATGCAGGGCAATGATCTTTCCATAGCGTACATTTATATACTTGATGAGTAATATACAAGGGAGTTGGAAAGATTTCAAAGGAATTTTAAAAACAGGCTTTTGCCTGTGAGAATTGATTTAAAAATATGCTTTGAAAAGAATGAAGGCTGACGAATTATCACAGATAAAGAAGAGCAGGGGACTTAAATCAAAATAATGATGATAAACATTGCAGGGGGATTTTTTGTGTGGGGAACACACTCCCCAAACCTTGCACTTTCTTTTTCCTGCCATTTTCAGACAAATCCATCAATGGCACTTCAATGGCCTCTTGCTACCGAATCTGAGAGCCTCACAGTCATTAATGTGTTTATCCTCCTCACACCCATGAAAGTTAAGGAAGTGCTATAATTCTTCTTTCACAAGTGGGGAATTGAGGCATACAAAGATTAATTGATTTGCCCAAGTACATATTCCATTGCTGTTCAAATGGGTTTTACATTAGCAGCTGTATGGCCAAAGCGCATCTCTATATAATTCACAGTTAGATGGTTTCCTTTCCTGGATCCCTTCTTGGAACTCTGAATTTCTTCCACACCCCTTTTGGAGCAATATTCTTCTGAGAATCTTTTTTCCAGCATAGGAACAATCCCTACCAGCTTCTTGAACTTTGCCTTCTCACACCTGCTGAAGCTAATTTGACGTCCTGTGGGAATTTACTAACTGTCTGCACACACTTCCCATCAAATCACCAAGATGGGACCTCTCAGAGAGTTTGGTGACTTTTTCCATTTGCTTCAGTCTCCTAGCCCAACTCTTCCAGCTAGGCCAGGAGTCGCTGCCCTGGTACCTCCAGAATCAGGTACTATCAGTCCAATTCTTCCTCCCAACTTCCATTTTTGGTTTGTTTGGTTTTTTTGTTTCTCTATCCACCAGTCACTTTAAATCCCATGAAATTTTCACTCCCTTCTTCCAAAATCAGCACTCAGGTTTGAAATTGTTCCATGTTCAGCAGCCTCCTTTATGGCACAAAGGGAGCTAATTCTGTGACATCAGAATTAGCTGCAGAGCACACAAGTCAGTGAGTTCTCAGACAAGTTTCAGGGGCTCTCAGTGTCTCCCACATGCTCTCGTCTCTTGCGGCTATTGATATCTGCAAATTCAAATTTTTGGCCATTTTGACAACATCCTCCAGCTTTCAAGTTTCTCCGCTGGGTAGTTTTTCTCCACTGCGGGTAGAAGTTTGCCCCCATTTGCCTCCAACCCCAACCACCGAACGATCCGGGCACGGCCAAAGTTGTGCCCATGGGATATAGCCACTGACTTTCCACCCTGAGGATTTCACTTAGGATCCAGGGCTCCTGCAGTGAGTATACTTGATTAACCTCAGAAGTGAAAGTGGGCTGGGCTAGGCTGGTAAGGGATATCAGTGAGAAGTGGGAGCTGGTACCAGCCCATACACAATCAACATTAAAGCACATGACAGTGCTTTAACATTGGTTCCCCTTTTGCCACTCCCACCCCCAGGGAGGGGAAGAAACAGTGACGGTACAGTGCTGCTGGGGGTGGGAGGCAAAAGTGGCCACTGGGCCCTTTAAATGGCCACCAGAGGCTCAGGTGGCAGGCAGCATGTCTCACTGAAAGGCTCGCTGAGGGAGGCTACCCCAAACCCCACCCTTCCATCTGAGGTCCTGCCCATTCCTCCCAAGGCTCCACCCCTTCCAGGGGCCCAGAGCCAGGCCCCCGTACCAGTAAAAGTTTTAAATTACTTTCACCATTGGATGCCCAGCTGGAGCATTCTTACTAAGGGCTGTCTAGCTGAAACAAAGGGAGCTGAGAATTCTTACCTCAGGAGAATAACTTTTCACACACCAGGGCTGTGTCTACACTGCACCCCTTTTCCGGAAAAGGGATGCAGATGAGACCAGTCAGAATTGCAAATGCAGCGGGGATTTAATTTTCCCCGCTCCATTTGCATGAACATGGCTGCCGCTTTTTTCCGGCTCGGGGCTTTGCTGGAAAAAAGCACCAGTCTAGACGGGGATCTTTCGGAAAATAAAGCCTTTTCCGAAAGGTCCCTTATTCCTCTTAAAATCAGGAAGAAGGGACCTTTCGGAAAAGGCTTTATTTTCCAAAAGATCCCTGTCTAGACTGGCGCTTTTTTCTGGCAAAGCCCTGAGCCAGAAAAAAGCGGCAGCCATGTTCATGCAAATGCAGCGGGGAAAATGTAAATGCCCACTGCATTTGCAATTCCAACTTGTCTCATCTGCATCCCTTTTCCGGAAAAGGGGTGCAGTGTAGACACAGCCCAGGTGTCTTGTTCATCTGTGGAGATCTCCTTTGTCTTGCCTGCCCACCTGCACCTTTTCAAAGGCACCAACGGCATTTCCTTACCCACTGCCATCTGGGCCACATCATTTTTGTAGGCAGGTTTCCCACACTTGTACCAAAACACCAGGCCACCATCACTTACTTGATGACTCTGGTGGGCCTCTCTGCCACCACACCACAAACTGTGCTGTCTATTCCTGCTGAGGAGCTAAATGTCCCTCTTGCTGCTTCTGCAGGAATTAGAGAAGGGCTGTGTTACATTAAACACGGCCTGCAGGAAATGAAGTAATATTTATCTATTTGTATTGACATTTACTGCGGTACGCTATGTCTGTCTGGAACAAGGGAGCAGCAGTTGCCTAAGGATTTGCTTCTTGATTTATTTTGTCTGTATACTGAGTGCAGGCAAATACCCAATCTGTGCACAAGTTAGGGTGTGTATGTCTAGACTACATAGCTCTGTCGCCAGAGCCACATAGATTAGTTTACTAGACAAATTAAAATGGCTGCCGCACTGAGCCGATCAGCTGTTTGTTAGCTCAGCGCGCTAGTCCGGACACTTCACAGTCGACATCAAAGGCCCATTATGCCTCTTCGGATGAGGATTACTGGGGCGGTCGACAAATGCCTTTGATGTCGAACGTGGAGTGTCCAGACTAGCATTCTGAGCTGACAAACAGCTGATCGGTTCAGCGCGGCAGCCATTTTAATTTAAATGAAGCCGCGATTATTTAAATCGCCACTTCATTTGGGTATGTCTAGTAAACTAATCTACGTGGTTCTGGCAACAGAGTCATGTAGTCTAGACATACCCATTGTGTTGTGTTTTATTTATATAAGGGGGAAACAAGGAGCTGAAATTAAGTGCAACAGATTAATGAATTGTAAAGACAAAGAGAAACATTGCTTCATTTTTAACAAAAAATTAAAGACTTTGTATCATCTGACAGTGATGGGGGCCCAATTTGGTGCACTGCGCCACCGTCGTTGGCCCACTGTGGGGTTGGGACACCCCAGGACCCGATTGTCTGGATACCCCATTCAATCAGATAACTGCAGTAAGGTGGGCTCTGGACCCCTGAGGGGATGCATAAACAAGCAGTCCTGAGCTCTAGGCTGGGACACATAACAATGACATGTGAAGTTTTGGCTTTCTGGGCAGGACAGAACAATGATCTGCCTGTGTCCCCCTTTACCTCCAGGTGGGTCTGGGCAAACAGTCTATGGGCCCTATGCCTTCTGGCTAGGGCAGGCATTAATAGTTGGGGTTCTGGCCCTCTGAGGGGGAGCAAACAGCAGCCATGCCTCGTGGTTCCACTGGATTCCAACCCAAGGCACCATGAAGCCAGAGACTTCCCCACGAAGGGTTTAGGCATCAGCTTCTACTACATCCCCTGGGCTACTTCCTACCACAAACTGCATCCCAGACATCTCCGCAGCAGGCGGTGGTCTGGTGTCCCCATTAGTCTCTGCAAAGAGAGACTCAGACACAGCATAATCCTGGTCCGCAGACTCTGCCACTTTGAACATCATCGGCATCTCGGAAGGAGCTTGCAGAACATGTCCTTCCGTCTCCAAAGCCAGACCCGAACGAGCAGGGGTGCCTCCTTTTACCTGGCTCTTCCACCTGACTCATGCCCAGCAACAGAAAGGGGGTGTGGTCTCTTTGGGCTGCAGTGATTGGTCTGTCCTTGTGGGTCCCGTGCAGAGTTGGTACTCCCGGTCACACTGAACTTTTAGAAAAGAAAACTTCTGAAAACAAGACTGATGCTTCATTTCGTATAGACCTACAGCTTCCTGGGGGCCATAAACAGGTTTCAGGAGGCCCACCAAAATAAACAACAACACAGCATACAATAATCAAACCCATTACACTGTTTGGACACATTGTGTTCTTTTTTTAATCAGCGAGCATGTAAATTTTCCTGCACTTGTTGTCTTCAATGGGTGTGTCTAGACTACACCTCTCTGTCAACAGAGAGATGTAGATTAGGCACATCAAAATTGCTAATGAAGCAGGGATTTAAATATCCTGGACCTCATTAGCATAAACATGGCTGCTGCTTTTTTTTTTAATGGAGGTTTTTAGAATAAAACCCATCAGTCTAGACGTGGATCTGTCGAAAATAAAGCCTTTTTCAACAGATCCTGTAAACCTCATTTTCTGAGGAATACAGGATCTGTTGAAAAAGGCTTTATTTTTTCAACAGATCCACATCTAGACTGCCAGGTTTTTTCTTTTTAACGCAGTTTTGAAGAAAAAGCGGCAGCCATGTTTATGCTAATGAGGTGTGGGATATTTAAATCCCTGCTTCATTAGCAATTTCGATGTGCTTGATTTGCATCCCTCTGTCGACAGAGGGATGCAGTCTAGACGTAGCCAATGTGTCTAAACATTCTCACGTTCTCAGGTTACATAGCTTATTCCCTGTTGACCTCTTTCTAAAAGAGCTATTTCAGCAGAAACACAACAAATTATACTGCACAGGGGAAAATCACTGTAACCACAAACTATAAATATCTATATGGATACATTTCAAATTTAACCATCTTCAAAACTATAAAACCCACAGAGCAATGATATCCAATTTCCTTCAACAAGTTCAATCACCATACAGGTCGAAGAACACCAACGAGGTGATGTCAAGAGGAAACATAAGCCATTATTAATCTTGCAAAATTTAAGAAATAGAAAGAGAGCTAATTGAATTTCAATTTTATTTATTCTGAAAGTAAAGATATATCTCAATCACTTGTGTGTAACTTGTGCACATGTAGTGTCCACTGAATATTTGAAACCCTCCATTACAAAGCATGAAATCTATAGAGACAATTAACATTCTTTTTTTTTTTTTTAGTGAAAGACCAAGGGTAGTGACTACCTTAGTGCTAATGAAGTAATAAAATCCATAACTACTGCAGGTAAAAAGCTTCTAAGGTCATACAACATAGTAACACAGAAAATCATTAAAGAAAAAAAAATAGTATATACTATTGCTGAGACTTTGATATTACCAAGTGCCTCTGAAAATCAAAAGGAAATATTTGGAGAGGAAAAGGACAAATTACAGACAAAAATACTGATGTCAAATGATGCTGTCAAGTGTCGGACCACTGCTGTGTCAGAAAACAGTTTCATAGTGCACTGATTGGGTGTGTGACAAGGATTTTGCTACACAACTAGATGAATTCACAGACATTTAAAAAATGTCCCATTTATTTGCCCAAATTCAGCATGCATAGAATAAGGAAATAAAGTGAGAATTTTTGTTTTGCAAAGAGCTCCAGAAGTCAACATAGCTGGCTGACATTTTAAAACTCTTAGGGTATGTCTACACTCCCCTGATTTCAAAATAACAAGGCAAGCATCCATGCTACTAAACCTGTTATTTCAAAATAATGATCTTGTTATTTCGAAATAATAACTCCTCTTTGGGTACGTCTAAAGTACATCCCTCTTTCGAAAGAGGGATGTAAATTAGACACACCGAAATTGCAGATAAAGCCGGGATTTGAATTTCCTGTGCTTCATTTGCATAATTGCATCACGGCGTTTTTTTGAAAAACGTTATTTCTAAAGTGACGCCGCCATCTAGATTCAGTTTGTTAAAAAAGAAAAGCCTTTTTCGAACGATCTTGTATTCCTCAAAAAATGAGGCTTTTCATTTTTAAAGAACCGTGTCTAGAATGCGGTTTCACTTTCAAAATAGCATTTTTTGAAAAAAAACGCCGGGACACAATTATGCAAATGAAGCCTGGGAAATTCAAATCCCGGCTTTATTTGCAATTTTGATGTGTATAATTTACATCCTTCTTTTGAAAGAGGGATGTAGTCTAGACATAGCTTCAGTGAAGAGGAATAAGCTTATTTAGAAATACAGGTTGAAACTCTTTAAACCGGGATTCTCTGGACTGGCAACATCGATGGTCCAGCATGGA
Organism: Pelodiscus sinensis; assembly: GCF_049634645.1. Classification (NCBI taxonomy): domain Eukaryota; kingdom Metazoa; phylum Chordata; order Testudines; family Trionychidae; genus Pelodiscus; species Pelodiscus sinensis. The sequence continues at coordinate 249,831,403 of NC_134712.1, read as the reverse complement.
TGATACAGGACCAGAGAGTTCTGGTGGAGGGCCAACAGTCAGGATTGCTGCAGGGTTGGCAGGACAGAGGGCTACCCACAGGAAGCTGAAGGCAGGGTCACCCAGTGTATGGCAGTGAGGCTGCCCAAGCTGCCTGAAGCCCCCATGACGAGCTGCCTGGTAGAGCCATGGAGGTTGGCAGGGCAGTGGGTACAGTAGGTGGTGGGGAGCTGGCTGGGAGGCTAGCAGCTGGGCCAGGAGGGGCGGTGACAGGGATCCAAAAATAACCTCCCCTGGTCCTGCAAAATCTCTCATCCAGGACCAGCCAGGTCTTGAGGGTGTCGGACTAGGGAGATCCTACCTGTAGTTGTTTTGGGAGTTATTTTGAAATAACTTATTTTGAAATAACCTGGTAGTGTAGACATAGCCTCAGATTTTATGATTTCAGCAGAAATCAGCAGGACTAATTGCATCAGGGTCTGCATAGATGGAGCTGCAGAAATGACTGGAAAGCAGCCTGGTGTTGTGCAAAGAATAAAAGCTCTTGCACCTTGCTTTATTTGGACACGTTGCTTTTTACACTGAGAGGTGCTTGCTGTGAAAGATATTGGACCAAGTCTTCATGGTATTCTGAACCCAGTGGTAGTGCTCATTAATTTCATTAAATCCAAAGCAACAAACTCCGGACAGGTTCTGGTCCTAGAGGTGAAAATAGCTGGACTGCTTGGTAATAGTGACAATAAATATGATTGAATTTAACACCCCTTTGGCAAGGAAAACACCACAGCAGTCAAACATTGTAGGATTTAATGTCAAAAAGGGGAACTACACAAAAATGAGGGGGATAGTCAAACAGAAATTTAAAGGTACAGTGTCAAAAGTGAAATCTCTGCAAGCTGCACAGACACTACAATAGAGGCTCAGTTTAAATGTATGTCACAAATTAAAAACGTAATAAGATGGGGCAAAGTGCCACTATGGCTAAACAACAAAGTAAAAGTTTCAGTAAGAAACAAAAAGGAATTCTTTAAAAAATTGGAAATTAAATCCTGGTAAGAATAAAAAGGGGCATGAATTCTGGAAAATGAAGTGTAAAAATCTAAAAAGGAAAACCCCAAAAAGAATGTGAAGAATAGCTAGCCAAAGAATAAAGTGTAATAGCAAACAAAAAAATTTAAGTACATCAGAAGCAGAAAGTCTGCTGGACAACAGAACGATTGAGAGGCTAATGGAGCACTCTAGAACAATAAAGCCAATGTGAAGAAACCAAATTCATTCTTTGCATTTGTCAAGGCTCCTTCCTCCCCACTCTGGCATGAAAAATGCAGAAGTGGGGGCCCGCAAAAGTACCCCAAAACCTTATCTTTCCAAGCTTTGGTAAAAAAACTCCTCCCCCAAATCTTAACCTAAATTTTAGGGATAAAACTCCGCTGCCACCACCCAAATAATGATAAAGAAACCAGGGAGAGACTACTTGGGAAATCTCACCCCTAAAGTACAAACCAAGTCACAAAAATTAACCAATACCAAATTAGTAAAAAGAAATGAAAAAGAACTGTTATTATCAATACAATGTTCCTGTTGCAAACATAATGACTACAAAGAAAAGTCACAAGTAATGCTCATGGGGAAACTCCACCATGGGCCTAGAACTTAGTTACAAAGGAAAGCAAAAACATTTTTAAAAAGTGCACAGACATCAGATCCCATTTTCCACACCATAAAACAATAAAACCCAATGGATTTATCTAAACTTTACCCGACTTACAGAAGAGTGAAGAATCTATTCTTGGAGAGAGACATTCTTTCTCACTCCCTCAGTAGTTGGAGGGAAACTGCTCCAGGGACAAAAGAGGGAAACCCAAACATTCATTTGTCCTAGTTTGAAATTCCTACCTACATTCCTATTGGCTGAATCTACCTGACTTAAGTAAGGTTAACCCCTTAGTTCCTAGGCTGCTGGCTAACTCTCATAATCATGACAGCATTGGTCCTCTTGGCTGAAGAGGTGAAGGAGATTCTCAAACCTGAACCATTCTTTTTAGGTGACAAATTTTAGGAACGATTCCATATTGAGGGATATTAGAGGAGGTTTTGGAACTAATTGAAATCCTGAACAATAATAAGTCATCAGGACTAGATGGTATTCAACCAAGAATTCTGAAGGAACTCAAATATGAAATTGTTGAATGACTCACTGTAATCTGTTACCTAACATTTAAATCAGATTCTGTACCAAATGATTAGACGATAGCTAATGTGACACCAATTTTTAAAAAGGGATCCAGAAGGGATTCCAGCAATTATAGACCAATAAGCCTGACTTTAGTATGGGGCAAACTGGTTGAATTGATAAAATACCAAAATTGTCAGAAACATAATTGAACATAATTTGTTGGAAAATTTAAAAAAAATGAACACATATGAAAAGGACAAATCAAATTTCAGAACAGAAGGAGGATGGGGGGGAGGTAAATGTCTGTGAGCTAATGGTATTAGAGGTGATAATTGGGGAAGATATCTTTGTAATGGGTAAGACACTAATTATCTTATCCATTGCAAAGATAGCTTCCCCAGTTATCACCTCTAATACCATTAGCTCACAGACATTTACCTCCCCCCATCCTCCTTCTGTTCTGAAATTTGATTTGTCCTTTTCATATGTGTTCATTTTTTTAAATTGTATCCTTTGGTATATATGGTTGTGACAATTTTCTTCCACGATTTGATCTGAGGAAGTGGGTCTGGCCCACGAAAGCTCATCACCTAGTAAACTATCTTGTTAGTCTTTAAAGTGCTACATAGTCCTATTTTTTATTTTAAATCAAGGGATATTTAACACAGAGCAATGCATATGGTATTTAATATTACATTAAATAAAAAAGAAAATTAACACTACCCTTGGAGTACATATATCATCCTCTCTAACAGCCAAGTTAGTATTTACTACTTCTGACTCATAAGAACCAGAACTCTACCAAATAGCAAATATCTGGCCTTAATGCAATACACCATGCATGTATTAATTAGTAACACTGATTTTTCAAAGATCATTAAGTTCAGAGTTTTAGATATCTGCAACACTCCAAAAACATACTGTTAAAAGAGTCTTTTTTTTCTTTCTTATCTTAAGCCATTAACACCTATTGTAAACTGTGTTTGAAATGCAACAATGCAAATGTCCTGGCACATAGACTTCCTTTGGAGCCTGCTCCCCACCTCAACCCAGTCAGACAGAGAGGACTGCAGCTAGTCATACACCCCAAACAAACTGCCCCCTGCCTCCACCTCACTGTGTATATGCCAGAACCCACCCATTCTCTCTTTCCCCAACCTAGTGCATGCAGTCAGCCCCTTATCTCCCCCTTCTCAGGAGGCTTGGGAGTGCTGAGTTTCTGCCTTTCCTCCTGCAGAGGGATGCTCTAAACTCCCCTCCCCTTTGACTCCTCATCAGCCAATTAATTAATTACTCACTCCCCATCCCCTCCAGCCACTAATTGTCTCCTTAGCTCCCTTACCTCTTGGAACGCCTCAATTCAAGCAGTCAGCTAGCTCCCTTTAGCTGCTTGCTCAGTAAGCCGTCCCTCCTCCCGCCAATCAGATGAACTGCCTACCTGCAAGAGATCTTTGAACTTCTGAGCCAAGCTCAGAAAACTGCTGTGTGAGCATGCAGGTGCGGAACTTACAGGGAACCTTGACTATAAGTCTTCAAGGGGTCAAGAAGCATGTGGGCCAGGGGGATCAAAGGGAGATAGATTTTTGGAGAGTCTCTGACAAGGTCCTTCACCAAAGGCTCTTAAGCATAGTGAACTGTTATGGGATAAGAGAGAAGGTCCTTTCATGGGTTGAAAACTGGTTAAAAGACAGGCAACAAAGAGTAGGAATAAATAGTCAGTTTTCAGAATCGAGGGAGGTATTCCCCAGGGGTCTGTGCTGGGACGAATCCTATTGAACATATTCATAAATGATGTGGAGAAAGGGTAAACAGTGAGGCCACAAATTTTTCAGAGGATACAAAACTACTCAGGATAATTAAGTCCCAAGCAGACTGTGAAGAGCTACAAAAAGATTTCTTAAAACTGGGCAACTAGGCAACAAAATGGTGAATGAAATTCAATGTTGGTAAATGCAACATAATGCAAATTGGAAAACATAATCCCAACTATACAAATAAAACAATGGGGTCTAAATTAGCTGTCATTGCTCAAAGAAGAGCATGGAGTCATTGGGTATGTCTACACTACCCTCCTAGTTCGAACTAGCGGGGTAATGTAGGCATACCGCACTTGCAAATGAAGCCCGGGATTTGAATTTCCCGGGCTTCATTTGCATAAGCGGGGAGCCGCCATTTTTAAATCCCCGCTGCTTCGAACCCCGTGCAGCGCGGCTACATGGGGCTCGAACTAGGTAAATGTCTGTGAGCTATCACCTCTAATACCAATACTTTTTTTTTAATTGTATCCTTTGGTATATATGGTTGTGACTATTTTCTCCCACTATTTGATCTGAGGAAGTGGGTCTGGCCCACGAAAGCTCATCCCCTAATAAACCATCTTGTTAGTCTTTAAAGTGCTACATAGTCCTGCATTTTGTTCCTTTTTCAGAGGAATTCTGGCTTGCCTGGTCACATTCTGCCTTCCCAAGGAACCTGCCTTCAGCGTCAGATGATTCTGCTGTTCTTAATCTCTTACCCCAAGTTTACGGGGTGCTGTTAAACAGCTACCGAGCGGTCCATAGATGAAGGAATCCCTGAAAGTTTTCTCAATACTTTCACAACAGCGCTAGGCAGTGTATTCTACTGGATAGTGCAGCACCCTAATATGCAGGAGACCTGCATTCTAGTCACAGCTCCATAGCTGAGAGACCTTGAGCAAAACTCTTTATTTTCTCTGTCTGTAAAGAGATCATACTAAGCTCTTTTGTAAAAAGCTTTCCTTTCTACTAATGAAAAGCACTGTGTAAGAGGTAATTAAATACTTCTTTTGTATATTTTATGCACTATGTACATGCACAGAAATAATAACAGCCTAAGGATTACCATATGCCCTCTGGATTGTTCTCATATTCCTGCTTTATCAGTGAAGGAAAGAATTTAGATTCCAAAATAAAACCCATCAAGATTCAACAGTGACAAAAGCAAGATACTGTGGTATGTTTATACAATACAAGATTTTAGTCCACTAGTGGTTTAGTAGCTAGGAGGGGGAATGAATGGAGGTTTTTTAAAATCCAAAGCTTGAAATGATATCACACTATCCCTGGAAATGCATGATTACTTTATTGTGCTGAGTGATGGTCATGGCAATATGGAAATGATCCCCCAAAATGGCACCGTGATAGGTCTGCTGGGACCCGCACTGAGTTGGAGGGGGGGGGATGATGGGGAACAGCACGACAAGTGGTGAACCTCCCAGCACTTTGCAGAAGGCGGGGGAAGTGCCACACAGCCATCGGTGACGGGTCGGCTGGGGAAGTTGCAATGCCGGCTGTCAAGCGGGAGCAGGGAAGGAGGGGTGATGCTTCTGGGGAGTGACGCCAGCCCACATCAGGGCGCCGGCAGGGGGTGAAGCCAAGGTGACACAAAAGCCGGCGGGCCCGTTCAAAAGAGCGCTCAGCCAGCAAGGGGGGGAGGCCCGTGATTCAGGAGGACTTCCTGGAGGAGCGGCCTGAGAGGTCAAGCTGGAGTGGACCCGGGAGAAAGACGGCTCGGGAGCGACACCAGCCATCAGAAGGAGGAAGGCCTGGCAAGGACTCTGGTAGGAATGGAGTTTCAAGGTCCGAAGACTCCAGATGCTGGGATGGGAAGGAAGCAGCCCGGGGCAAGGCCATTCTGGTGCCCATGGGCTGACAAGTTTCGGGGAGGCCCCGTTAGTTGGGTAGGGAGTTACAAACCCCTACCCCTTAGGGCCCAGGGCTGGGACCCGGTGGAGAGGGCAGGCCTGGATTCCCCTTCCCCTCCCATGGGAGCAACTGACCAGGTTGGCCAGGACACTGCGGCGATAATTGCCTGGTGACTTTCCTGCATACCAAACTATAAAAAGGGACCAAGGACTAGGGAACGTGTGGGATTCAGGAGAAAGAAGGCGGGAAGAACGCTGGGCCACTGCCTGAACTCTAGGTGGGTTGAGCAGGGCGTCTAGTCACCCCGACACAGGCACTGAGTTGGAGAGCAAAGGGTTTGTTCTGGTTGTTGATGACTCCCAAGAAAACCTTTGTCCATGCTCAGGGTGCATCTAGACTACACGGTTTTTTCAGAAAAATGGCCATTTTTCAAAAAAAACTTCATCTGCGTCCACACTGCAATCTCATTCTTTCAAAAGAAAATTAAAAAAAGAGGGTTTTTTCCAACATTGGTAAACCTCATTTTACGAGGAAGAATCCCTTTTCTAAAAGACCTTTTTTGGAAAAAGGCATGTGTGGACATGGAAGAGGGAGTTTTTTCAAAAGAAGAGGGAAGACGAAAAAGCACAGGTGTCCTGGTAACCATTTTGTCCATAGCAATCACAGCTTACATGCAAGAGAGCATCCATTCAGTGTGGACGCTCTCTGTTGAAAAATCAGATTACTTTTTCGATGTGCTTTGGCAGTGTGGATGCTCTCTTTCGAAAGAAGTTTTTTCAGAAAATCTCTTCTGAAAAAGCTTCTTTCAAAAGAAGCCTGCAGTCTAGATGTACCCTCTGTGCACAGTGTTTTGGTACAACCCTGAGAATGACTTGTTTGGCTTTATCCGGTTAGGATATTTAGGATGAGACTTTAAATATTGAGATCTTCCATGCTCCGTATCACAAGATAGGTGTGATATGATCTTTTTTCCCATAATTTGTACTTTTCAACTGTAAGTATCAAACCATCTATAGAAAGGTGGATCAGATTGTTGACTTATTTACAAAAACAGAATCAGAATAATTTGTAACGTATTCAGAGAGTAAGCAGATGCCTTTCACAACCTATTTCTACACAAAAGAGAACACTGTCTCTCCCAAAATGCTCCTGCAAAGCTTGCTGATTTTTCTGTCATATCAGTATCCAGATTTTCATGAACACCCTCTTTTCCTAAGATTTTTCCTTAGTGACATGGATAATCAAGAGGGTTTTTTCCTTTCAGCTACTCCAGTAATTTTTTTTTGGTGGGGGAGGGGGGGTGATATATCTTCTTTTGAAGTGTACCCAGAGATAAAAAATTCTCCTTTCACATTGCTGGTTCTCTGGAGTGGTGGCAGCATACTGCTTTTACATCACCTTGTTACATTTCCAAGGGAAGTAAACTGGAATAACAATGTAACTTCCATTGTATTTGGCTTCACAATGCTTTTACATTAGATACAGGAATAGTTGCATATACAGTATACATGCTCATCCATTCTGCTTTTTACAGACTTTACAGTATAATGTCATTAAATATCCAAAATTCCTCAGGGTTGCTATGTACATTGCATAGTGACATTAATAACTAGTGTATCACCATCTTTCATTTGATAACTTGCAACACACTCTTCGGATAATGCCAGGAAAACAGTGTTAGGTGGAATGAGTTTGTGAGGCATGGGGAGCAGCTGACAGAATGGTTGGCGTTGTGGGTTTTCAGGGTTACAGTGAGGAATTTTCTGGAGTAAGAAATCCCAGGGGCATGGGAAGGAGATGTAAGCAGAATTTACAATAGACACACGCTCTAAGACTCTCTGGGTCAATTATCATCTAATTTGGCAACCTGCAAAACAAACCCCAAGACTTTAGCCCTACCAGATGTGTCATATTATTAAGTCTTTTACAAAACCAGACTCCTGGATGGGAGTGAATTTTGATTCAGACAAAGGAGTGTAGCTTGTCAATGCTATGCTTAGTCTGAGAAGCGCATTATGCCTTGTAACCCTTTCTAGTTCCATTGCTTTTACTCAATGTTCAGCTGAATCTGTTCTTTGTTCATAAACTTTCAGTTTTTGCCATAAATAGATTAAAGTGCTATCCTGTTATAAGGGACCTGATCTTGAGGTGGAACCAGTCAGCTATGTGTATCCTGTCTCTTTGGAAACTGAGGACATGGTTATTTCAGTAACTACCAGTGCCAGGGGATGGACCCTACAGAAATACTTTTGACCCTACACAAAGGCTAGAAGAGCTTCTGAGGAGATTGTTTGGGTGGCTTACAGCCTGGGATGGTAGGAAGCAGATATCCAATTTAGAACCCACAAGACTTTCTCATTGAGGCAAAGGCTAACAAGGGATCCCAGAGTTCTGAGTGTCCTTAGTGTGTCACGCCCTAAATCCCATCTATCTACAGAGAGCTGCGCCCAGTTCCTTTGGTTGGCCAACAAAATTAATACAAACTTTTCCCAACAGAATCAACACAGTTGACAGCATGAAGTGTTTCAGACAAACATGGACAGTCTATTGCAGAGATTGTCAGAATTTTTATAGGTTTTGTTAAGGAAAATCTGCAGATTTTTGTTGGACGTTTGTTGGAGATTATTAGATTATTTCATTCGTATTGCAAGTCTCACCATATTTGGTGCTGATCTTAAATCTCCTGCTCCTGGAATCATGTGATTGTGAGAGGCCATTCTATTCAAAGTTTAAAAAAGTTTTGAGTCCTCATGGCAGCAGAGAAAAGATTTGAAAATATGACCTGATTATAACCTAAAGGTTCATTTCCCAGAAAGCAAACAAAACCTGCCATGAACATTTATTATTTTCTTAAATATTATTTGTTTCAAGCCATATGATGCTCTTGTAGGAACCTGACTGATAATATTGGAACATTTGGGGTTGACAGAGCTACCTCTGCTATTTGGTAAACCCCTTTTTAGTCTTTATAATCTCCTGCAGTTATTAGAGTAACCAATACTGATCCTTATTAAGTGTTTGTGGCTTCATAGGCATACTGGCTGACAAAGGAATTTTAAAAGACAGTTGGGAAGAACTCAAACTAATTTAGTACTTTACTACATAGAAAACAAATACAGAAAGGACTCTAAGCCACATCAGCATTTCATATGGTCAATAGTATAAACTTGTCCCACCATGTTCTTGTGGTGAACTCCCATTCAGTTCTCAGAAGAATTGAAAAGTTCCTGGACGTGTGCTGTGTAGAGATATTCTTACTGTGGAAGGGATTAATAATAATGATACCTAGATCTTATATAAGCACCTATCATTGGATCTCAAAGCATAAAAGTAGAGTTGTATCTTCACCTTGTTACAAGTGGGGAAACTGAGGCATGGAGCCTTTACCAAGGTCACCCAGCAGGGCAGCTGCAGGGTTGGGAATATAATGCTTCTCCCTGGAGTCCTAGAGCCCATTGCACTATTCAGTAGGCCATAGTCCCAGGTTCAATGTTGCCTTCTGCTCGTAGTTTGTGTCTATCTGATGCACTTTGGGGAATGAGTAGCAGTGTAGTGTGCCAGGTGCATTGCGACAGGAGAGACTGTTATTTTTACATGGCTGTAGGGCTGGCTAAGCAGCAAAATCTAAAGCCTCCTCCTGTGTCATTAAGATAATTGGTGGTTGGTGCAATGTGCTAAGAGCTACAGAACTTTAATTTTTCAACAAGATGTTCTGCATTATCCAGGCTAATCAAATATGATCAGCCTCATGAGAGAAGGCACAGGCTAGAAAGAGGGAAGTGACAGCGCCCTACATCTCTGTCAGTCTTTCCTCACTGATGCTAATTAATGGCTGTTCTGGATTGTGAAGCCATCTCTTTATTTGGAGACAGGTCAAGGAGTGGAGGAGGTAGTTTTTGGAAGAAGGCAGGCAAGTGAGGGATTGCAAAGGTTTTGTCCCACACAGAAAGTGCTGTGCTCAAAAACAGTGAGCTAATGCAGGGAACACAGAGGGATGTTGGCTCAGATCCTCAAAGATACTGAGATGCCTAAATCCCATTGAGTTCAATACATTAGGCACTTAAAAACCTTTGAGGAGCTGGGATTAAGCATCTTGTTAGGCAATGATCTTCATATGATATGCTGGTGTCAACCCAATAACTCGCATAGACCTGTATCTTAATGGGAATTAGGGATGTTAAAATTAGATGAATCAACTAATCGAATAGTCGATGGAATTTCCATCGACTATTCGATTAGTCAATAAGGTGCTTCCGCTTTGAAATGTAGCAAGAGCCTGCCCAGCTGGTGCTACATTTCAAAGAAGGATGTGCCGCAGAGTGTTCTGCCTTGAAATGGACAAGAGCTCCAAGACTCAAGTGCTGCATGGGGCTCAGGGCCAGTGAGGGACTCTGAGTCTTCCACTAGCCCCAGATTCCATGCGGCACTTTTGCTTTGAAATGTACAAGAGCCCCAGAAGGATTCAGTTGCAAAGTGGCTCCCCCCAGCACTTGCTACCCTTTCCCCCCTCTTGCTGCCTCTTTCTAATAGAGGCAGAAAGATGTGTGTGTGGGGGGAAGCAACTAGTCAACTACTATGTCGACTATCCAATAAACTTTTGTTTATCGCAGAGTTGACTAGTCAATTAGTCACTTACATTCCTATTGGGGACCTAAATAAGAACACATTAATACCAGTGGGCAGCCTTTCTCACCTTCAGGGAGCTTGGATTGAACCTTTCGCTGGTAAAGAGATGAAAAAAATTGGGTCCCTCTCTTTTTCTGTGCCCATACCCTGTTTTGCTCTGTACACGTAAATGCAAAGAAGTGGCCAGCAAGGCCAGATACGATGTAGCGTTTAAGGTAAAGTTTATTATTCATTTACTTTGTGATGTGATTAATTAACATATCATGTTATGTATAACCATTGTTATGTTAAACAGAGTAAAAGTTGTGGGACTGGAGGGATGTGTCTAGACTACAAGGAGCCATGTAGGTGAGGCAGGACGACAAAGGGAAATGAAGCAGCAATTTAAATAATCGCCGCTTCATTTAAATCAAAATGGCCTCTGCGCTGCTCTGATCAGCTGTTTGTCGGCACAGCGCGGCAGTCTAGACGGGGATCTGCCGACCCCAGAACCCTTCGTCGGCAGAGCCTTTATGCCTCGTGAAATGAGGCTTACATCTGGAGTTTTGCATAGCCCTGTTTGCAGGCAGAGGAAAGATAAGCAAAGTGTAATCTATATTTCATGAATTCTCATTGAATTAATGAAACATATTATTCAAGCCCCACATCAGATTTTGTTCAAACTTTCAGTTGCTAGAACCAATTTTTGCTATTCTTGGCAGGTCACTCTTAATCTTTTAACATGTAGAATGAATGAATAGTTAAAGAAAAGATGGAAGAGAGATTTTTAACATGTACCTATTCACACCACGGTCTATCACACCATACCTTCACTTCTATTTTTAGCAGCACTAGCTAGATAAAGGCTAGATGTGGTAAATGGCAGTCACACCTCTGACACTGTGCAGACAAAAGTTGTGAAAATTTAGACTGAGGACCCAGCTAAACCAGAACACTGAGCCCATTTAGTTAAAGATGAAGGCAAACACATGTAAGGACACTTATTTTAGTTTAAATCTGCCTTGTTTTGGTGTATTTTACATTAATTAGGATTTGGCCCAAAGTAAACTGGAACAAGCAGCTCTTAAAACCAAAATTAGAGTCTCTGCAGTCTTCCTCTTTCTCGTGTTTTTCTTCTTATTCTGTATTTAGATTATAAAGTATTTGGGCAGGTTTATACTACATGGCAAATTGACACTGCTCCGGTTGATCTTCTGGAGTTCAACTTAGCGGGTGTAATATAGACTGGTGAATCTGAATCTTTGCATTAGTCATTTTATAATGTCTCTAAAGTCTTTTAAATTTTGTATAAATCTTTTTATATTGTAGAAACTCTGTATTAACTCTTTTAATAATATTATAGTCCTTCGGAATAATCAAGGTGAAGAAAATGTCTTTGTACTAAAAGTAGTAGTAGTGATCTTATCTTTGACTTGAAAGTGGTTCTGTCCTTGAGGAATGAGGTGTGAATGGATAAGGCTTGGAAGGCAAGCACCTCCGAGGAGTAACAGTTGCAACAGTTGGAAAGGGGAAGAATAGGAGCCAAAGACTAGGACACAAAGACACTGTCAAGGGGGCTCACTGTGAAAGGATCAGACTTATGGATGGCCTTGGGAGTCAGAAGCAAGGACCCTCTTTTGAAGCAGAATTGGAGTTAACTGTTAACACACTCTTTGAAGCTGAATGTGGCAACATTGGGATAACACCCAGAAGGCGGCGCCATAGATCTAATTAAGAAATAACTGACTCAGCTAAAGTGCATAGATTTGCATGAGAGGGAAGCTCCTATAAATGTGGGGTGTCTTACATGGGACCCCGGGTCTCATCTTGTCAACCTCAGAGCATCGGTCCAGACCGACATAAGCCTGGCTCCTTCCCCTCCCCCATCTAACTCACCTGATCAGTGAAGTTAAGGGGAGCAACACGTTGGTAACTAAACAACAACAAGACAGAATGTGTGTGTGTGTGTGTGTGTGTGTGTGTGTGTGTGTGTGTGTGTGTGCGCGCACAAGTGCATGAGTATAGTGTATCATATGCATATGACACGGTATGGAGATATATATCTATATCTATATCCAGAGCTCGACCATCTATTGAATCTACTCACCTGTGGCAAGGAAATTTCAGCCCGGCACCCCGTTTACCCGTGGCGCATGCATGCGCAATGCGGCTCTTGCGCATGCGATGTGTGGGGCTGGTGAGCAGCTTTCGCCACAGTTCGTCAAGCCCTGTCTATATCTATAGATAGATAGATATTACCAATAAATGCCTTATCCTCTTGAAAAAGATCCCATGCAGTTCTTTAAGTACAACACTGGCTAGATCAAACTCAAAGGTTCCCCTGTCAATGCCAGTACTCCTACTCCTCATGAGAAGTAAGGGAAGCCGATGGGAGCGTTTGCTCCCATCAACCTTCCGCAGTGTGGATGGGGATTTACGATAGGTCAACTCCAACTATGTAATGTATGTAGCTGGAGTTGCGTATCTTATTCAACCTTCCCTTGTAGTGTACAGCAGGTCTTTATGTCAGAAACTCTTTTTTACTATGTGGATGAGCAGCGCCCTGCACAGTAAGGGAAAGCCACATTTCATGTGTTATACTAGAGGTCAGACTACATGATCACAATGGTCCCTTCTGACTTTATAAACTCTGAATGAGATTCCAATATTGGTTGGAGTCTGTTAGCATCACTGTAATAGAAATAACAATCATCATCATCCTGGAGGGTCAATTCAGATAAGTATTTGAAAGCTCTGAGGCCAGAAGTGTCTTAGCACTAGCCATTGTTATGTCTTTCAGCACTCCCATTTCAAGTCCTAACTCAGCACTGGATGTGAGGAAGAGAACCTGTGTTATGGATATAGCATTGTAAATATGTGATAGGAAGGCAAGTGTTTCAGGGATCAGAAAATGCACCGTCCTTGATAAAATAAATGGATTCAAGATTTATTGTGAATGGTGCTAGGGTAGAAATAAATAAAAGTGAAAAAGGGAATAAAAGAACTTTGAAAAAATGTGAACTCTGGGTACCATGAAGAAGATTGAATGGACAAGGCAAGTATTTGTATAAGGGGGCCAGCAGAGTTAAGCATTGAATTGCTATAATCATCGGAATTTTTCACATGTGAGCAGGAGAGCCGACAGACTAGCTGGGCAAGGTTGGGAGAGCCAGTTCCATGCCCTTGGAAGGGGCAGAGCCTTTGGCAGAAGAGGCAGGGCTAGGGCTATTCTCCCTTAGGCAACCCTCAGTGCCAACTGGAACATGCCATGCAGTGATTTAAAGGGCCCAAGGCTCCAATTGCCACGGTTGGGACAGTTGCAGAAGTAGTGGCCAGGAGTCCTGGACCCTTTTGAATCACAGGCCCAAGGGCAGTCCTCCTTTGCTCTCTGGTCGGTGGTTCTGTGTGATGGAGCGGCACTTTGGGACTAGGCCATTGGGACATATTTCCCCTAAGAGAGGGGTATTGTACAGGCAGTCCCCCAGTTATGTACAAGATAGGAACTGTAGGTTTGTTCTTAAATTGAATCTGTACGTAAGTCGGAACTGGCATCCAGATTCAGCCGCTGCTGAAACTGATCAGTTCCAACAGCGGCTGAATCTGGATGCCAGTTCTGACTTACATACAGATTCAACTTAAGAACCCCAGGCGTCCCCAAGTCAGCTGCTGCTGAAACTGATCAGCAGCTGATTCCAGGAAGCCCGGGGCAGAGCAGCTCTGCCTCGGGCTTCCTGTAGTCAGCCGCTGGTCAGTTTCAGCAGCGGCTGACTTGGGGATGCCTGGGGCAGAGCAGCTCGGGTGCTGCTGGGTTGGTCCAGTAGTGCGGCCGCTCCTCGGCGCTACTGGACCAACCCAGCAGCACCCCAGCTGCTGTGCCCCAGGTGTCCTGATTCAGCCACTGCTGAAACTGATCAGCAGTGGCTGAATCAGGACTCCTGGGGCAGAGCAGCTGGGGTGCTGCCGGGTTGGTCCAGTAGCACCAAGGAGCGGTGCTGCGGGACCAACCGGCAGTGCCCCACCTGCTCTACCACAGTCCCCAGGCTTTGCTCCACGTCTCCCTGGTCTGCTGGGGGGGGCACTAGTTGCGTCCCCCCCAGCAGACCAGGGAGACGCGGAGCAAAGCTGCGGAGGACCCGGGCCGGACCTGCGGTGCTGATCTGGAAGTGCCGCGGGTCCGGCCCGGGTCCTCCGCCGCTTTGCTCCGTGTCTCCCTGGTCTGCTGGCTCCCCTAGCAGACCAGGGAGATGGGGAGCAGCTTTTCTCGCCCTGGAGGAGGCGGGCAGCGGGACCAGGCGTCCCGCCGCTCCAGTCCTCCGGGGCGAGAAAATCCCCGTTCGTAACTGCGGATCCGACATAAGTCGGATCCGCGTAACTCGGGGACTGCCTGTACTTTGGGACTGGGCCAGTGGGCCATATTTCCCCTAAGAGAGGGGTACTCTACTTTTTTGGCCAAGCCCGGGAGGTCTAAGGTATGCTCCAGACCTGGGTGGCACACCCCAGAACAGGGGCAGCCCCTCGACAGTCTGCATGATGTAAAGTAACCCTATGTTGCTATCTGCTTCTGTTCAAGTCATTTTGTGCATTTATGCCAAGAAATAAAAGCAGTCTCAGCTACCTCATAAGAAGAGGGGAACATAAGGCTTCAGTTTTCTCAAGATAAAGCTCTTTGCCACCAGAATAACTGCTGCCATCTATTTCTTACTGCTGATCAGTAATAGAATCTCTTCTAGCATTCCTCGATATTGAATACACCAGCGAGGAGAGGGGAGAATATTAATACTTAGGGCTTGAGAAAGGAGAGACTTTGCGTTCCAGAAGAGATGCCATTTATGACAGGTGTAGGGAACGTGTGAAAGGTTGGCAGATTGCTGTCAGCATATCCAACACTCGCTGGGCTTAACTAATCCATACTCTGTGAGGTCTAGGAGCATTTATTTCTCTATTTTAATGAGCAGCTGTCCACAGCAAATTGGGCACTTTTGCACATTTTAAAATACCCTGGTTCAAAATAATATACTGGCCCCAATCGTGCATTAAGACCCCGAATCATTCTCTACTTAAGCTTTTTAATGGCTTCCACCATGTGAATAGTATCACTAACTTGTATCCTGCATCCTTTTAAGACATTCTGGGCAGTAGTAGAAGGCACAGCCTCCTCCTGCAATCCTTCCAGCATTCCCACTGCCATGGTGCAACTTGGCATCAGCCCAGTGCAAGGATGTGCATACAGCCATGCTCAGTTGTAAACTATGAGAACATGCTTTGAGGCCCACGCAGATTGACTGATTTGCCGAAGAGCCTGCTGAAAGTCTGCAGTGGAGCAGGGAATTAAACTTGTGTTTCTTGAGTCCAAACCTACAGGGCAGCATTCACCTCCCATGAGCGCCCTCGTATGGCCGAACACATGTGCCTACATTCTCCTGTTTGAAGCCACTTAAACAACTCAGCCCTCTGGCAGAGTCACACACTCTGTGTGAGTTCAAACACAAAACCCCTTTCGGGGTACGCACAGGAGCTCATCTCAGTGCCTTCTGTAGTGTCTCTGAGTCCATTCCCACAATCTGTTCCCCACTCTGGATGAGAGTGGTGGCCCCACAGCTTCTCCTTCTGGAGACAGTGTCCTTGTCCTTGCCTCAGAGCTTTCTGAGAGTCCCATGATAGTCCAGCAGTCACCAGTAAGTTCTCCGCACGGAGCTATCCATGGTACTGCTGCTCTCTCACTCACTCATGCTCTTCCTTTCTACCAGACAGTCTCCCGGACTGCACATTTTGAGATTTCCAGATGAACTAAATTGCCCCACGTCATGCAGCTTCTTCATAGGACCTTCCTGCCCCCCTAATTGGCCACTTCCTTTCTAGCTACTCTAGCCTGCTTGGAAGACTTCTCTGTTGTCTCTCTGGGCAGGGTGTAGCAGAACCACAAAGCCCCCACCAGGGCACCTTAGAGCCTGGTCCACCTTGTCACACCTACTGACAGGCCCTTCCTCCTTCTATCATGCAACTACAGTACCTATCAATTTGCCCTTCCCTACTTTTTCAGGCTTTGTCTACACTACACAGCTTTTAGTGACATGGCTGTCGCTACCGCCGTGTCGCTAAAAATCTGGCAGTGTAGCTGCCGTTTGTCAGCTCTTTTGCAGACAAAATACCCCCCCCCCATGAGCTGCATTACCATTGTTGGCAGAGAACACTCTTGCCAACCAAGTGCTATTCACACCTATGCTTGTCAACAGCAAAACTTGTGTCTATTGTCTTTAACACCTCAGAAAGACAAACATTTTGTCATTCAGTTGCCTGTGTGGACATAGCCTCAGCTAACATTTCAACCCAGAAAAAGGAATCTCCTTTAGGTAGCTGTCTAGGGCACCGTTATTTAAACCATCATCATCCATGACCCTTACAATGACTCTCAGAAGCAAATCTGAAATTCCCACCCCACCCATGGTGGAAAGTAGTATTATTATTTGTGATGCCCTGGCTATTTCTGATTGTGAGGTGATGGCAATGAAAACTCTTGGGAAAACATTTAAGTACTTGCCCATTGGCTGAATAACTGGCCATTCACATTCCACATGGTAAAAGAAGGTAGAGGCTATAGTAGCATGCAGAAATTAGTTCCTTGTTATCATGAACCGTATGGAAATTAAGCTTCTTCTTTTGCAATGTGGATTGGTGTCTCTCACATTGGTAATTGATATTCTTTTGTAAAACATAGTTCTGATTTGGCCATTAGTCACACTATACAGAACATAGGATAACTGAGTGGTAAGAAACTGTAATGATTTCTGTTCCCTCTCTTCTATCACACGTGTTTTTCATGTCCACCAGAATGCAGATGCTTTGTAGATATTTTAGGATGACTCTGTTATAATCCTATCAGCCCTGACTCGCATGCTGGCAGCATTTTGACCATAAGGTCTGCTATATTGGATCACACAATTGGCTCCTCTTGCTTTGTAATGTCAAATACCTGATGTTTTTGCTGATCGGTGATGGAATTATTTTGGTTAAATCAGACTCTTCCAAATAGATTCAGTAAGGCATGGATTTGACCCATTATTCTCCTAGCCAACAGAATTTCAGTTCCAGTTTCTTATTGTACACCAAGACCTCTATAGCCTATGGTATCACTGCTAGTCTTAACTCCCCAAGATAAACACCACCTCTGGAGGAATCATCTGCTTTTAGAAATGCTCTTTAATACCCCCTGTTCTGTATGATGTATGATGAAGCTCTAAAAGCACTTAGTAAGAAAGCCCAACTCCTGGCTGAGTATTAGAATGGGACCAGCATATGCTGAAGTTCACTTTTGACTACTGCTTTTGAATTGTTCTGGGTTCAGCCATTTCAACAAAAAGCTGCCAACAGCTTCATATATACAACAGCTGAAATCTCCCAACAGATCTTCAATTCGTTGCTGTGCCAAAGGGTACATATTTTCCATTATACACATCACAGGGATTCCATTCTAAAATGAGCTATTGACGTTGAGCCAGGTAATTGGGGTCCTAACTTCTCGGGTTGTCTCTATTTTTTCAATTCAGTTTAGCATCTGGGGGTCACGAGTCTATCTCAGCTGAAGATGGATGCTGTGAGGACACATCCATTTTCTGCTCTTTAGGCAGCTGCTACTTGTGCTGTAAAATCATTTTTCTATTCATTACCACTTCTGAGTCCTTGCATCACTTTGTCAAGAGTATAAGTCTAATTTTCCTCTAAAATGAAATGTATAACAGCTTATATGCTGCCCACATTCAAAACCCTTTAATGGGACAGCTAAGAATGTTGGTTCACTTTTTAAGACTTATTGCAAGATTGTTTTTATGTATGTGCATGATATGTTTGGTTTCTAATTTTTGTTCTGTAACTTCATCATTTATACAAGGACGCTGAATGTTCTCTAGTACAATAAAGCAGCTGTGCGGCTCTGTTAAGGGGGTAGGCGGGAATGACTGTGTTCTTTGGGACTGTGTTGATTTACACTAGATGAATGTCTGGCTCAGAACATTTGGGTTTATAGCTGGTGGAAATACCAATTTGCTCCATCCCACCATTTATTTTAAAGGTGGATTTCTTTAACTCATTTTACATATAAAATGAAAATTTTCTCCCAATGCTTTGTCTGTCATTTATCATTTTCCATTTTCAAAATAAGGATCTTTCTATTTTTTTTAAACATTTCAAATAATTGAGAAATCTCAACAAACCAACTGCAAAATTTTTTTGAAAACAGAATGATGAGCAAAAAAAAAAGTCATCAAAATCAAATGAAAACTATTTTGCAATGTAAGAATTTTTTCTTGAAATGATTATGTTTTAGACCAGCTTTCATGTTCCTGTCCATTCTATAGCACAAAAGTCTATTCTTTTGGTATTCTATACCACTCAGAAGCAGAGACACCAGGAAATTCAGAGATTTTTGTTACCATCCAAAGTTGATTATAGATATGTGCTTTGTGATAATATCTAGAAGACCCAGCAAGTTTCAGGGCCCCATTTGGCTAAGTACAGTATACATGTAGACATGAACACAGAGTAACATTTTTCACAAATGCTTAATAGCCAGACCTGGTAAAAGACTTGGGCCTTGTCAGCACTACAGAGTTAATTTACGTTAGGTCAGGGATCATAAGCTGTTTTAATTACATTGATTGTGCATGTCTACACAATGTTCATGTGACAGCAGGGGGCATCTACAGTCATTACTCTTGATTTACAGAGAGTGTTGCCTTAGGTTTAGCTATCCCACTGTACAAGTCACAGAATCCTGGAATCAAAGGTCTGGAAAGGATATGAAGAAGTCATCAAGATCAGTCCCCTGTACTCACTGGACCAAGCACCAGTGAAACCATCTCTGATAGGTGTTTGTCTAACCTGCTCTTAAAAATTTCCAATGATGGAGATTCTACTATCCCCTAGGCAATTAATTCCAACAATTGACCACTCTGACAGGAAGTTTTACCTAATGTCCAATCTAAATCACCCATACTGCACCTTACGTCCATTGCTTCTTCTCCTTCATCCAATGCTAGGGAGAATAATTTTTCTCCCTCTTCTTTGTAACAACCTTTTAAGAGCCTTGAAAGCTGTTATCATGTCCCCTCTCAGACACAGTACTCCAGTTGAGGCCTAATCAGAGCAGAGACGCGTGGAAGAACGACTTATTTCTTAGTTACAACATTCCTGCTAATACAGCCCCAAATGATTTTTTATAACAGTGTTACACTGCTGAATCATATTATCTTGTGGTCCATTAGAACCCCCAGATCTTCTTCCATAGTGCTCCTTCCTAGGCAGTCATTTCCCATTTTGTATGTGTGCAACTGATTGTTCCTTCCTAAGTGGAGTACTTTGCATTTGTAATTGTAGGGTAAAATAAGGTAGCCCATGGTATCTTGCTGAGAACTGACAAACTCAAACCTGAAAGTATTAGGCCAAGCTTGGGAAGTAAAACAGTTCAACAGTTACTATGACCCTGATTCCCATGGCAACTACATTCCAAAGGGACCTTTCTCACTCTGATTAGGCCTGGCTGGTATCAGCCAGGTTGTGCGGGTTTCACTGTCTCTTGTGCTCTCAGATTAATGATCTTGAATCTCAAGGACTGTGCCAGGATGGGGATGGAGTTGTCCGTCCCGCCTAGACATCACAAGTTCGGCTAACAAGCTTACAGCAACATATTCATTCTGGGGGCTGCCATCCTGTTTATGTTGGCACATTTAGCTTGTTAGGAATAACCTGTATTAGTGATATCACCTGTATTAGTGATAACATGTTTAATTGGCAATGGGCGGAGATGCTGTGTAAGGGTATGTCTATACTACAGGCTTTTGTCGACAGAAGTTTTGTCGACAGATACTGTCGACAAAGTTTCTGTCGACAAAGAGCGTCTAGACTACATTCAGTTCTGTCGACAAAGCAAGTTGCTTTGTCGACATGGCAGTGTAGACGCAAAGGACAGTTTAGATGCAATAACGCCTTCTGTCGACAGAACTCTGTCGACAAAAGGCGTTATTCCTCGTAAAATGAGGTTTACCAGCGTCGACAAAACTGCTGAGTTCTGTCAACGTTATGTCGACAGAACTCAGCGGTAGTGTAGACGCAGGTTTAGTTTTGTCGACAAAAGTCCACTTTTGTCGACAAAACCCTGTAGTCTAGACACACCCTTACTGTCTTTGACCATTGGCTTATGTGCATATCTCACTTCCGCTGCTAGACCTATCAAATCACTTCTCCTCTGTCCATCTGCTACCTATATAATCTAATGTATGTTCTGGTTAAGTTAGTGTACTCAGGGCTAACTACCTGGTCCGCACTTCACCAGCGCTGTGTGAACCAGTAAATCCTCTGCTTGTTTTCACCAACATTCAGTGTGTCCGGAGATTATTCCCAACGTCCCTATTGAATTTCATCCTATTTACCTCAGACCATTTATCCAATTGGTCCAGATCATTTTAAATGATAATCCTGTCCCCCAAAGCACTTGCAACCCCTCCCACTTTGGTATCCTCTACAAACAATATATTCAGATTCTATATGGCTATGTCTACACTCCAGGGAAAAGTCATAAAAAGATACACAAATTGCGAATTGTGTATCTTTTTCTGCTTTTCTTCCAAAAGAGGCTTTTCTGACATTAGGCCTGTCCACACAGGGCCAAATGTTGGGGGAAAATCCTCTTTCAGAACATTCCTTCTTCCTCATAGAATGAGATTTACAGGGATGACAAAAAAACGCATCTGCTTTTCCAAAAATTTTTCAGAAAAGCAGACACTTTCCTTGGGCACAGCAGAGATTTTCCGGGATATCTCCAGTATCCTGGAAAAGCTCTGCAGTGTAGACATAGCCTATGCCAGTTTGTAAATCATGAATGCAGATATTGAACAGAACCACACCCAGAACTAATCCATGTTAAACCTCAGTTGTAATGCCCTTCCAGATAATTCACCACCCTCTTTCACCATCTGCCTTTGGAAGCTCTGGGAACAGATCCCAGTGCATCATGGGAGCATGCTCACCATCCCATAATGCAGTATTTTCCATCCCATCATCCCATAAACTTCTGATATTTTTTCATGCTGTTTTTCAGCAACCCTTATAAAACTGTGCACCTGCCATCTCTGCCTGAAGCATGGATCCTTGACTGCTGGCCTTCCGGGTGATGAGCATTATGAATATAGTATGGTTAGTCCTGCAGCATTTCATGAGCTGTGGTACAGAGAGTGAATCAGTGGTGCCCGCCCTGCTATCTGCCATGGAAACCAATAATTCAAGATGGCTGCTGGCATTCATGGAGCCAATGTACATGGTTGATGGTCAATATAAGGCTTAAGGAATAAGCACTGTGGGGTGGAGTTGCATTTGGATTAAAGTTTGGAAGATGAATGTTTTCAGATGCACAAAGCCACCTTCCTCAAACTGTGTGTAGAGCTCACTGCAATGCAAAGACACCAGAATGAGAGCTACCCTCACTGTCAAAAAGTAAGTGGCAATTGCTGTGTGGAAGCTGGCAACTCCAGGTGACTATCGGTCAGTCACAAATCAGTTTCGACCTGGAAAGTCCACCTTGGGAATTGCTGTGCTGCAAGTTGGCAGGGTCATTATTCACCTCCTGTGATGGAGGATGGTGTGAGGGCCAGGGACTGGACACGATGACCTCCTAAGGACCCTTCCAGTTCTAGTGTTCTATGACTCTATGATTCCTTGACTCTCAGTAATGTGCAGGAAAGAACTGATGGATTTGAGACGACAGGATTTCCTAACTGTAGCGAGGTTGGAGTGAGTCCCAAATACGGTGGGTTCCATGGGGAGAAGGGCAGGTGAACAAAGGTGCTAGGTGTTTTGCAAAGGGAGAGCTTTGGGAGCTTCTTCTGGATATTGTTACCTTTTCCCGCTAGCTAGGGTAATCTTATTCAGTAGTTCACTCCTAAGGGTAACTCATGATGCAAGGGTGAATGAGTGTGATATCAGGCTACCCCTTGTGCTGCTCCCTTGTGTGCCACCTGGGTCCCTGAAGAAATAATTGACATGTGATGTGGCAAAGTTTCCTAAATAGTGGGAGAAACAAGGTAGCTTTCCCAAGTAACCTTCAACAGAGGATTGTAAAGTACCCGCTGAAAAGTTCCTTCGTGATCACTGTGGAGGATACCCAGTACATCCTGGTGTGCATTCACTTTTCTCCCACACTGTGTAGATGCAAAGGCTTAGTTGTTAATTACTATCCCTTTTCCTGCCTCTACCATATGACAAAATAAAAGAGACCTCAGTCTCCATGCACCATGCAGTATCAAAGCAAAATGAGCAATTACCAGAGTTTTCCACTCCAGCATCATGTGTGCCAGGGCAAGAGGGCTCAGACTGACTAGACTCCCCCTGGAATCAAAAAGAGGTCCTGATTCGCTATGCCTGTTGTATGCTTCACATTGATCTCTGACTCCCATTTCTTAATCCATCACGTTGTCTTGGGGATTAAGTCTTCTGGCCACAGCCTCCACTGCCTCCAGAGTATCCAGAAAGATCTTAGTGGTGGTGGGAACATCATCAAGAATGTCATTCAGTTCCTTGTAGAAGCAGTATGTCTTCCACACTGTACCGGAGTGATAGTTGACTTCCCTTGCCTTCTCATACATCTGCCTCAGCTCCTTGATTTCAGCATGACACTGCTGAATGTCCCTTTCAACAGCCTTCTCCTGCATGCCACTGGCAAGCAGCATGTAGGTATCTATCAAAAGTTCCTGTGCCTAGGGTAAAGCCATGACTGCATGGCCTCTTCTTCCCATAGACCCAGCAGATCCAACAGCTCTGGTGTACTCCATGTAGGAGTCCATCTGTTGCGGAAGGCTGGCATAGTCATCTGGGCAGATGCTAAGTGAACTGTCCCTCCTAGTCAAGCAGGAAGAGGAATTACAAAAATTCTGAGGACGTTGAAGGGGGAGGGGCATGTACCTGTGTGTCTTCAGGGCAGCGGAGTTCAAACTGCTAACCAGAGTGGTCAGATGAGGCATTGTGGTACACCTTCTGGAGGCGAATTAAAGTGATATAATTAAGCACAATAACTACATTGCATCTGCAGTACTCTATATCGCAAAAAGCTCTATGACTCTTATCCAAGAAGTTTTCTTATGTCAGTACAGAATGGAATTACATCAGCTAAGGGAGCATTTCAGCGTGTATAGTTGCAGTGTTGTGTCAACGAAAGCTGCCTTTTGTCAACAAGATTGTGTAGTGTGGACAAGGCCGAAGGCAGCAAACTGCCTTTGAGGGGGAGTGCCTAGAACACGTACCTTTTCTTGACTTCGATTGTGACTAACTTAGGTGGCTCCCTGCCTAGTGTTCTGGCTTTTGTGAATCTCATTCTAAGGCCACATCTTCATTCGCTGCACCAGAGAGCAATTTTCTGGCATTTAGTTTAGTGGGTCTAGTTAAGATTTGCTAAATTAAACACTGAGGGTGACTCCAGTCAGTGCTGGTACTCCTGGCAATCTTGAGGAGTGAGGGAAGCCAACACAAGCATTCACTCCCATCGGCCTCCCTCTGTGAAGACAGCACCAAGGTCGGCTTAAGGTAACCCAAATCCAGCTATGTATTTTATGTAGCTGGAGTTTGCATAATTAACCCAGCCTTCCAGATCTACTGTGCACCTGGCCTTAGTTGCCTATCTGTGCTTTGTATAGAGAACCGGAGCACCAAACACAGAGTTTGTATATTCCAGTGAGTGGCTAGACACCTAAAAGTTAGGTGCTGCAATGTTCAGCATTGAAACACCTTAATTCCATTATGGATCATAGCCTAAATGATTTAGTAGCACGATTTAAGCACTGAAGTGCAAAAGTCACTTTGAAAAATGGAATTTGGGCTTCAAAGTGACTTTGTATCTTTTGAAAATTTTACCCAAGGTTTCTCACCCAGTGACTTTATAATCTAACTATAAAGAACAGACACAAAGTAAAAGACAACATGCATTCTAAATGTTACATATGTTAGACTTGTTAGTTGCATTTTTTCCTTTGGTTTATCCTTTGCCTCAACCTATCTTTCTTCCTACCCTTTCCATAAAGGGGCTGACTTTATTGAAGTCTTCTTGTTGACATCTGTGTGAGATGGAAATGATCTTATGCCTGCAAACCTTGCCAGGTTTTTCCCTTCTCTATTAGTTGCCCTTGAGTTCATTACTTGTGAGCCAGTTTGGTCTATCAGCCCTCAGTGATCAAGTCTTTGATGAGTTAGTTGCAGAGGAGCATGTTATATAACAGATTATATAACCACTCTTATTCCCAAAGAAGAGAAAGTTTGCAGCAACCATCTGGGAAATAAATGCTTAAATTGTCTGCCATTTTTATATTAGTTTTTTTGTATAACTGATATTTTGTACATGAATCATACACAAAGATCAGCTAGAATGCAATGCTAGCTGAAACCTATTTCTTTCACCAGTGTCATTCCTAAAGAGCCTGAATGAAAGCAATATTCTCTTATGAATGATGCATGTGTTCCATTATCCATGAGCATTGCGCTTTTCATCTGAGCAGAACGAAATCATTCCGCACACAACAAAGCTATAATTACTCCTCTCCTGCTTGGCTTCTTTGTTTGACACAGCAAAAGCATTATAGGGTTAGGCAATAGTTAGGAATTATTTATTGTGGTGATGTGAACAAAGCTGTGAGCTACTGGGCAAGGGTTATGCAGCTTTATCTTGAGAAGTAGTTTGGTGCAGTGAATTGGGCACACAAACAACTTTAGAAGTTGACTCACAGCTCTGCCTCTGAGTTCTTGCAATTAGATAATTTCCTGTGAAATAGAAGGCTCCCTCAGCATCCACTGAAATTGATGAGATCGGGTGTTGAGCGCCTTGTAGTTGGGAGGTAGTTATATCCTAATTGCATGGTGTCTACAGCTCACTGGTGTTGAATGGTGTCTACACCATGAATAGTCCCACTGAAATCAATGAGGTTATTTTTGGAGTAAATCATTACTGAGTGTAAATAAAGATACCCCAATCTGACTCTAAATCTATAGCACCACTGAATTTCTACTAACTGAAACTGGGAGCATGCCTAACCAACAAGCAAAAAGCCACCAAATGGTGGGAGGAGGAAAAAATTTGTCTGAGGACCCAGAAGAAAGACCTTTTAACAGCTACCATGCAACCTTTAAATCAAATCAGGGTCCCAGTTTTAGAGCTCCATTCAACTTCCATTTATGTCAACAGAAAGACTCCCATTGACGTCAATGTAATTGGATGAGACCCATATCCAGGAAAATGAACAGCACTCTATTTATTTGTCTCAGAAGAATTAGGGGCTACGATGACCCAACAAAATTTGAAGCAATCGGTGCCAGTTATAGCCTTTGTTATATGGACATTTGTCCATTAAGAATTAGACTCAGACCACTCAACATGTTTTCAATAGCCTACCAACTATCCGCTGGTATAATTTTTCATCTACTACCAATCTGAGGAGGGTGGATGTGAACCCAGAAATTAATATTTTTCACAGAAGCAGAACAGGTAGGTATACTGTAAACCAATTTGCCATTTGTTTTTTGTATCAGTTTTTGATTATCATAACATTAAGCAAATGTCTGGCTTATCTTGCAGAAACGAATGATCAGTTGCTTCTTTCAGATATATAAAAAGTGCAAAATTATATTTATATTATATATAATTTTGTGCATAAATAAAAAGAATAAATAAATATTTCTTTGTAAATTACTTGTTTCCTTCAGAACATGGACTGTACAGGTATTTTTATTATTATAGTCTTGCCGCAAATATTGTGCATGTCATCTCATATTTAAGTGTAATGTCCTTACAGCACAGGAAAAACAGCTACGACCTTCTCATTCCCCCCCGAGAAACAAAATCTTATTCAAATACTGCTATCACATTTTTGGCAAAGTTCCCAGAAAGAGATAAAGGAATGTGGGTACCTGAACTTAATATCCAAAAATGACTGCCTGGAATACTACCAATGTTTATCTCATCAGTATTCAGCTCAATTGCTTTAGCCAGCAAGGAAAAATAAAACAGAGTATTGGGAAGGTTTTATAGAAAATCAGACGCCTTGAAAAAGTTAGTGTTTTGGTAGCGATTTGAAGACCAACTTAATAATATTATTGGGATTCACTCATACAAATGGTATTTCTCACTGCCCTACATCAGTGTGCAACATTTTGAAATCTATTTATAGTCAGAAAAATAACTGGGAAACAGTCACAGCCATTTACTTTAAAAAGCTAGTATGCTGGCCATCTTAGCATTGCAAAGACAGCATAGCTATCGGAGTATGTGCTCGGTTCCTTTCTGGATTGCTCAACAACATCAGCAACATTATCAGACCACTTCCCAGTGCAGCAGCTTTAATTACTGGTGAGTTCAGCAATGACAGATCAGTCACAACCTGCCTTTCAGCTCCCAAACTGAGGTTTCCACCATTAACATGAACACATTTGAGAAGAGATAGAAGCCATATTAAGGTGGAATCACGCTCATTTTTGCACTGTGGCTTTCTGTCTACTGCCTGAAAAGCAGTTTTAGGGTCAGATGTTGCAATTTTTACTCATGTTGAGTTGTACCTTCTGTTAGGATATAGATAATCAGGCCTGTCTGGAAAGGCCGATAGCGTTAAGAATGTACGTATTTTTTTTTTAATCACATAGCTAGTTATGGAGGCACAAACACAAAGAATCAAAGTCACAGTCTCTGCATATGGTCTGGGGACTTTTTCTTAAGCCAAATAGGGGCAGCCTTAAGCTGGGAAATGTAGGGTCATGTCCTTACACATCTCAAACCGGTCAGGTTGAAAAAAGGCAATTTGGGGTTCTTAGGCAATTCAATCTATCACCTCCAGATAACAGGAAGAGCCTAGAAGATTTAAAGAAAACTTAAGCCGAGGACAAGGACCCACTTAGCTGGGCTTTGGAAATCCTCATCTTTTCATTGTTTTGTTCACATGGTTCCCCACCCCTCTGAAGCATTTCTCTATTGTTTATCTGTATGGTCTCTGTCTGGTTCTTTGATTGTTTCTGTCTGCTGTAGATAACTGAATGTAAACCAATGAAGGAGGTGTAATATGATTAGTCAGATAATCACGTTACAATATTTTTTTCCAAGGGGTAGCCCTGTTAGTCTGTAGCTCAAAAACTTAAAAAACAACACATAGTCTTGCAGCATCTTAGGGTATATCTACACTGCAAAGTTAATTTGAAATAACAGCAGTTATTTCGAATGAACTTCAATAGCGTCTATACATGCAAACCGCTATTTTGAATTTAATTTGAAATAGCAGAGCCCTTAATTTGAATTTGGTAAACTTCATTCTATGAGGAGTAATGCCAAATTCAAAATACCTATTTCGAATTAAGTGCTGTGTAGAAACTTAATTCGAAATAGGGGGCCTTCAGCCCTTCCCAGGAAGCCCTGGCAGCCACTTTGGGCACAATCAGGAAAACTTACTCTCCTCTTCCCCAGCCCCGGAGCCATCAAAGGGGTAAACCCTGGCCACAGTGCCTGTGCCAGCTCCCAGTCTGCCAGCCCGGAGCCAGCAGTGGCCACCGGGACCCCTGACCCAGTGGCCCCAAAACATGAGCCAGCAAGCCACTGGCAGCCAGCCCTCCACCGCTCCCCAGGAGCAGTCTGCGAGTTCCCAGGACCCTGACAGGGGCTAGAGAATGTGGGTACCTTCCTGGTCCAAGGTGGAGATCATGGACCTTATTCAGGTTTGGGAGGGATGCCCCCAACGTCCATGATTTCTGCACTAGATGGCGGAATGTGGCCGTCTATGGCAGGATAGCTGCCAGCCTGGCCACCAAAGGACACATGCAAACCCAGGAACAGGTTAGTATGAAAGTCAAGTTGGTCCGGCGAGACCTCCACCCCTGAGCCCTGAGCTTTCCCTCCCCCTTCTTCCCCTTGCTTCCCCCTTCCAGCTCCCTCCTTCCAGGTTTCCCCCTCCCCTCTCTCACCCTCTCTCTTCCCCTCTCCCACTTCCTTTTCCCAGTGTCCCCAGAGGTTCATCCCTCCTCCCCAGTTTTGTTCAATAAACCCAGTTTCTATTTTTGAACATACGTGTCTTTTATTTGACATCAGGAAGGGGGGCTAGGAAGGGGTAAGTGGAAGGATGCGAGGGAGGGATGAGGCACGAGCCCCTGGAGGGGATGACTGGGGAGGCTCTGAGGGCTCCTTGGGGTGGACGCTCTCCCTCAGGGCCTCCTGGATCCTGATAGCCCCCCGATGGACCCCCTGGATGGCAGCCTGCAGCAAGTGCAGCCGGGCTGATGGCAACGACCCCACGAGAAGCACCGGTGTGCCCAGGGGCAGCTCTGGCTCCATGTGGCCGAGTGCTGTGGTGTCCCGAGTTCTTGCACTCAGGGCACTCCAAGACAGGACTACTTTTCTGCCCCTCATTGAGGTAGACAAGCAAACAGGGAACCCTGAGGACTGTCTGTCCGGGGTGGGGGAAGGGTCCCTTTAAGCACAGAGCTCAGTTAGCCTCAGGCAGCAGCCCCACACACTAGGTCCTAATGTGATGCCCTGCCGGCTCTGGTTCCGGCCAGCCTTAACTTCGGTTCAGGGTGTACTCAGTGTGGACGTGCTATTTAGAAATAGCAAAACGCTATTTTGAAATAGTTTTTGTGTGTAGATGTGTTATTTCTAATTAGCTTAATTCGAATTAACTATTTCAAATAAGTTAATTCGAAATAGCGCTGTAGTGTAGATACCTTAGGGTATGTCTACACTACCCCACTAGTCCGAACTAGCGGGGGTAATGTAGTCATCCGCAGTTGCAAATGAAGCCTGGGATTTGAATTTCCCGGGCTTCATTTGCATGAAGCCAGCCGGCGCCATTTTTAAATGCCGGCTAGTTCGAACCCCGGCTAGTTCGGATTAGGAAGCCTAATCCGAACTAGCTAGTCCGTACCGCGTCTAGCCGCGCGGCATGGGGTTCGAACTAGCCGGCATTTAAAAATGGCGCCGGCCGGCTTCATGCAAATGAAGCCCGGGAAATTCAAATCCCGGGCTTCATTTGCAACTGCGGATGACTACATTACCCCCGCTAGTTCGAACTAGCAGGGTAGTGTAGACATACCCTTAGAGACTAACAAAAAATGTAAATGGTACCATGGCAGAGGCAACAACAATAGGCTTTCAGATCTCCACAAAACCGAATCATATTTGAAGAGGTTGTGGGGCAGAGAGAGAGTCCTCGAGACTGGACATATACTTCTGCCAGACTAAGAGGGTGGTTGGATAGGTGAGTTGAAGGTACTGGGATTGAGATATTCTGAGGCGTGTTGGAGTTTGAACAGCTTATTTTCCTTTTTCTTCTGAAGGGAGGTGAAGTGATCATTGCAGGTGGCTTGCTGGATTTTAGTAAAGTCTAGCCAACAGGAAATGTGTGTAGAAGTTTGTTTTTTATGAGAGTCTCTAATGTTGAGAGCTCCTCCTTATAAAATCATAGAATCACAAAGCTGGAAGAGACCTCAGGAGGTCATCAAGTCCACCCCCTGACCAAGCTGAGACTTAAACACCTCTAGGGATGGAGATTTCACCACCTCCCTAGGGAACCCATCCCAGTGCTTCACCACCCTCCTAGTGAAATAGTTTTTCCTAATATCCAACCTAGACCTCCCCCACTGCAACTTGAGACCATTGCTCCTTGTTCTGCCATCTGTCACCACTGAGAACAGCCTTTCTCCATCCTCTTTGGAACCTCCCTTCAGGAAGTTGAAGGCTGCTATCAAATCCCCCCTCACTCTTCGCTTCTGAAAACTAAACAAACCCAAATTCCTCATAGGTCTCTCCCCATAGGTCATGCGCTCCAGCCCCCTAATCATTTTGGTTGCCCTGCGCTGGACCCTCTCCAATGTGTCTACATCCTTTCTATAGCACGGGACCCAGAACTGGACACAATATTCCAGATGTGACCTCACCAGAGCCGAATAAAGGGGAATAGTCACTTCTCTTGATCTGCTGGCAATGCTCCTCCTAATGCAACCTAATACGCCATTATCCTTCTTGGCTACAAGGGCACACTGTTGACTCATAGCCAGCTTCTCATCCAATGTAATCCCCAAGTCCTTTTCTGCAGAACTGCTACTTAGCCATTCAGTCTACCAGCCTGTAACTATGCTTGGGATTCTTCCATCACAAGTGCAGGACTTTGCACTTGTCCTTGGTGAACCTCATCAGATTTCTTTTGGTCCAATCCTCCTTGATTTTCTTCTGTTTGTTATATGGTAAGCTGTTGAGGTTGTGCCTCAGTATCTTTATGAGCATGTGGTATAATCTGTGGCTATAGTCTGTGGGGTGAGTAGATTGTAGTGGGTTTTTCACCTTCAGTCAATGTTTCAATATGTTAGGATCGGTGAGTTAAATTTCAGTGAAATGATTGGTTAAGGTATAGCTGAGAATGTTACTAAACAACTTGGGGTCAGTCAAGAAATAAGTGGGGGGAAAGGGAATTGGAGTCATGCTGGCTGGAAGCTAACCCCAATCAATATCGAATTGTTTGCATCTCTGGACTTCGGGTATTGCTGTTCTCTCTTTACACGAGAAGGACCAGGGAAGTGAGCGGCAGAAAGGATAAGTCCTCTAACACTTACCTCCACAAGTAGTCCTATTGATTTCCTCCACAGACAATAGATATCTAATGAGAGAGGCAATGTAATCTCACACACTCATTTGTGTAACTCAAACAATAGAAGTCTGTGCTACACAGTTGCAACCCTGATGACGAAGAGGAGGAGGAAGTGGGAGTTGTTAGTTGCACATAACACTGAGCGAAACCTATGGCCTGTGCTATACCGGACATCAGATGAGTCAGATTTTCTCAAAGTGGGACCTGGCCCTGCGTTAGGAAAGCTGCTAACAGGCCATTTCACTTTGTCAATCTAAAGGTTCTGTTGCCACAGAGCCTTGTGCCTTCCATTGGCTTCGGTTCGCCGTTTCCTGCCAAGGGGATCTGTGGGAAGCGCCATGTCTATGGAACCTTTAGATAAACAAAGTGGTGCAGCGAACCAGAGCCAAAGGGAGCTGAGAGGCTCTCTGGCTATGCAGCCTTTAGATCAGGGGTGGTCAAAGTGCCCTCCGGGGGCCGAATCTAGCCCGCCAAGCTGGTAGATCCAGCTCGCGGTCGCCCTGCCACTCCCCTCCCCCCCAGACCAATCAGGGCCTAGGACTGGGGAGCACACAAAGTCTCCTTGCCCCTTCAAGAGTGCGGGATTGCTAGAGAGACACCCTCGCTGTTTTAGCAGCCAGCATGTCTCTCTAGCCGCTGCACATCCCTGGCAGGATGGGTACAGAACGTGAGAGATCTCACATGCTCCCTGCTACCAGGCCTTGATTGGCCTGGGGGTGGGAGCTTGCAAAGCTCCCCCTACCCCTGCCAAAGGCACGTGGCAGCTAGAAATAAAAGCCAGATGTTTTAAAACAGCCAGTGTGTCTCTGTAGCTGCCGCACGCTCCTGCTGGGGTGAGGAAACTTCACGTGCTCCCCCACCCCCAGGCCCTGATTGTGGGGCCTTGCATGGAAGGGGCGGAGATAAGAGACTTCTTGTGCTCCCCTCCATCCCGATTGGCCTGGGGGAAGAGAGAGTGAATGAGGTCTCCTTCCGGTAGGTGCCTAGAGAGGGAAGTCATCTCATGCTCCCCTGCCCCAGGCCAATCAAGGTGGGGGGAGCACAAATAGTCTCTTGACCCCACCCCTTCCCCCAAGGCCTTGCCCCTTCCACCCAATGCCCCGTCCCTTCCAGAGTGGCCCCCTTTTAAAAATTGTTGACCACCCCTGTTTTAGATAAACTAAGTGGAGCGGCCTATTAGCAGCTTTCTCAAAGCAGGCCCATGGCCCATTTTGAGAAACGCTGGACTGGATGATCATGTCACTTCCAGTCTTAAATTCCATTAATCTGGCCACTGTGAGAATGAAAAAGATGATAAATCCCTTAAACATTTGGGATGTTTCATGACCTGCATGACATTCTGTTGAGCTATTCTTCACTATCAAAAGTAGAAATTAAACGGAAATCAGCATAACTCTGGTAGATCCAATATTGATTTCCTTACACTGAGACTACTGGTGAACTCCATTCCCCCTGTAAAATTATAGAATAAAAAGGAGAACCCAGGCTCTTCTTCTCTTATAAGCTGTTTACCACAGCCCTTTCCACTTGGCTTTTGCATTATTTAATATTTGCAAGATACATCAAAAGCTGAAATCCCTCGACATACTCTAAGCACTTGTCATTTTCAGGGGAGCATTCAGGGAAAACCTTTTGATGTTGTGTGAATATGCAGAGTGATTCTTGCTATTGAATTTCAATCTGGACTGGTAGAAACACAAAATGAAAGGAGCTGTTTATTTCTTTCTGCTACAGCTCTGGTGGGGGGAAGGGTGGGAGATTAACAGATTTATTTCAAAATAATGGAACTTGTAACCTTTTCATTTGAGACATTAGCAATCTCACTCCTAGAAATATGACGTATAACATATGTGATAAAGCCTGACTCACTTCCAAGCAGGAATCCAATGTACCCCATAGCATTCTACCCATTCTATATACCTTACTTTAAAGATTTTCCTCTTTTTACTATCACACTGGGCTTAAGATTTCTTTTAACTCTTGATTTGCAGCACAGGCTTTCTATACACGTGGTTATTTTCTATATTTGCACTAAACAATTCTGCTAAGTGTGTGTGGACTGTGTACACAAAGTTGGGTAACACTTAGGAGCATAGATCAATCAATGGCTACTAGCAAAAATGGTCAGCTATGCAACTCAGATGATAATGCATAATTCTAGATGAATGTCTGCTGACTAGCTTCAGCGGTGGTCTAGAACAGCGTTTCTCAACCTTTTTTATAAAGTACCTCTTTTTTAAAAAAAATTATAAGTACCCCCAGTACCTCCAGTTTTTAGACACACAACATATTTTTCTACCGTTACAACACATTTGTTTAAACAACTTGATTGTAGCCAGGTGGGAGATGAAATTTTTGGGTGTAAAAAGTACACAAATAATAAAGCACTGTAAAACTTAACAAAAATTCAGTTTTCTCCAAATTTCAGTTGTGTTGATGTACCTCACAGACTTCTCTTGAGTACTCCTAAGGGTACTTGTATCACTGGTTGAGAAACACTGGTCTAGAAGAACTACATCAGGCCATGAATGCTGCCATCACTTAGCTAGACGATTATACATAGTCTAAATACATTTTAAAAATTAAGCTTTGTAATGCCCTCAGTTTACACATGTGTATACAAAGGGCTGGTTTTACAAAGGGCACAAACTGGCACCATTTTAATTAAAGATGTGATTAAAACCAAGGTCGCTAAACTTTGTATGGAGGCACGTTTAGCACTGGTGTGAGCCCACTCTGCACCAGTTTGCCGGCAATTTGCAAAATCCACAGAAACCAGATTTCAGAATGTTCACAAAGGGGTTTGAAAGAGTCTGATCAAATGAACGTTTAATGTGATCTGAATTAAACCAATGCAAATTCCATGAGTGGACATGTCCTCAGGCACTAGTGTCTGATTCCCAGTTGTCATAAGAATGGGGAGTCAGGCCCAGAGACTTTAAACATTTAATTACAGCATTCAGGGTGTGTCTAGACTACATGCCTCCTTCGACGGAGGCATGTAGATTAGCCAGATCGGAAGAGGGAAATGAAGCCGCGATTAAAATAATCGCGGCTTCATTTAAATTTAAATGGCTGCCCCGATCTGCCGATCAGCTGTTTGTCGGCAGATTGGGGGAGTCTGGACGCGATGCGCCGACAAAGAAGCCTTTCTTCATCGGCACAGGTAAACCTGGTTTCACGAGGCTTACCTGTGCCGATGAAGAAAGGCTTCTTTGTCGGCGCATCGCGTCCAGACTCCCCAGATCTGCCGACAAACAGCTGATCGGCAGATCGGGGCAGCCATTTAAATTTAAATGAAGCCGCGATTATTTTAATCGCGGCTTCATTTCCCTCTTCCGATCTGGCTAATCTACATGCCTCCGTCGAAGGAGGCATGTAGTCTAGACACACCCTCAGTGACCATACTCTGTCAGGGGTACTTCAGGGATACACCGCCGTTCAAGGGCTATGTCTACACTGAGTTTTTTTGGGGGAAGTGGATATGCAAATGAGATGCTCATTTGCACATCTGATTCTTTTTGCGGAAGAAGTTTTGCCACTAAAAAGCCCTTTGTACATGGGGCTATTGGTCAGAAAAAAAACCCTTTTTTATAAGATCTCTTATTCCTCAAAAATCGAGGTTTATAGGATCTTGCAAAAAAGGTTTTTTTTCTGACAAATGGCCCTGTCTACATGGGGTTTTGTTGTGGCAAAACCTCTTCCACAAAAAGAATCGGAATAAGATATGCAAATGAGCATGCCATTTACATATCCTCTTCCTCAAATAAAATGCAGTGTAGACATAGGATAGAGAGGCTTATGATGTTGTGCAAGGCCTGTAGAAGGTTGTAGACAGGCAGGCAGAATGTAGAGCTTTATTTGCTCTTAAAAGGGTCTCCCCTCCACAGCTGACCATCTTTGACACCTGGTGGAGAGGAAAAGGGCTCTGGAATGTAAATATCCATTCTAGGTGGAGCTATTATCACTGCCAGTGATTAGGTTGATTACTTCCTGTGACAAGTCCCTGCTTTCACTTGCTTATAACTTTGTTAAACTGGAAGCATTTGGGCTAAAACTTTCCAACCAGGATGTCTGGTGCAGGCTGAATTTCCATGAGGAAATTCCATCCAAAATGGTTCAGCTTCACAATGAGGGTTAAAAAAAAAGTACCGGTATGTTGTTTTGCCTACATTTCTCGTGACTTTTTTTTAAAGTTCTAGCTCCCATGTACTATGAAGCAGGAACCTATAAGTTGGCCTTTGCCAAATGTGGGTAGATTTGCATGGCAATGACAAAGTGCTAAGCCGCTGACAAATCTAAGTATTCATATCCTCAGGAGAGACTTCCTTCATTTGAGCTGCTAACTTAGAATCATAGAATCAGAGAGCTGGAAGAGACCTCAGGAGGTCATCAGGTCCAGCCTCCTGCTCTAGGCAGGACCAATCCCAACTAAATCAACCCACCCAAGGCTTTGTCAAGCCGAGACTTAAAAACCTCTAGGGATGGAGATTCCACCACCTCCCTAGGGAACCCATCCCAGTGCTTCACCACCCTCCTAGTGAAATAGTGTTTCCTAATATCCAACCTAGACCTCTCCCACTGTAACTTGAGACCATTGCTCCTTGTTCTGCCATCCGTCACTATTGTGAACAACCTTTCTCCATCTTCTTTGGAACCTCCCTTCAGGAAGCTGAAGGCTGCTCTCAAATCCCCCCTCACTCTTCTCTTCTACAGACTAAACAAACCCAAAGTTGCACACACAACTTTGACTCTGGCATGCTGTAACTTTTGAGCACTCCACTTTTCAGCCTTAATAATGTTCACTCTCACTCTCTCTCACTGCTCATGCAAGCAATACACACATATGTCACACACCAAGAAGGGTAAGCATTGTAGGTTTTTATGGGTGTGACGAAGTCAGGATTGTGTTCACTCTGGTTGGCTATGTCTACACTGGCACCCTTTTCCGGAAATGCTTAAAACGGAACAGTTTTCCGTTATAAGTATTTCCAGAAAAAGTGCGTCTACATTGGCAGGATGCTCTTCCGGAAAAAGCACTTTTTCCGGAAAAGCGTCCGTGCCAATGTAGACGCGCTTTTCCACAAAAAAGCCCCGATTGTCATTTTCGCGATCGGGGCTTTTTTGTGGAAAACACTACAGTGCTGTCTACACTGGCCCTTTTCCGGAACAGTTTTCCGGAAAAAGGACTTTTGCCCGAACGGGAGCAGCATAGTATTTCTGGAAAAGCGGCTGATTTCTTACAGTAGATCATCAGTGCTTTTCCGGAAATTCAAGGGGCCAGTGTAGACAGCTGGCAAGTTATTCCGGAAAAGCGGCTGATTTTCCGGAATAAGTGGCCAGTGCAGACACAGCCGTTAAGTCTACACTGCAGTGTAAAATTGGAAAAAGAAACACCATTTGCGGTATGCGGTATGCAAATGGTGTATCTTTTTCCAATTTACTTTCCAAAGAGGTGCTTTCAAAATTTGGCATGTCTACTCAGTGTCAAATGTTGAAAGAAAGTGCTCTTTCTACACATCCCTTATTCCTCGTAGAACGAGGTTTACAGGGATGGTGAAAGAGCGTGTCTGCTTTTTAAAAAACAATTTGTAAAAGCAGACGTGTTCCTTGGACGCAGTGTTGCTTTTCCGGGATACCTCCAGTATTCCAAAAAAGCAATGCAATCTAGACGTAGCCTCTGTTCACTTTGGTGTGTTGCATGTGTTTACTACTGTCCTGTACTGTTCTGTAGTAACCCTGGGTGTACGTGTCTCAGTTTCTCTTGGGACTGCACCGGTGCCTGGATGGGGTTTGGAATTTCACGTGTGACTCTTACTGAGACAGGCTGCCCCAGCCTTGGCACAAACACAATGGCTGAGGCTCTGTAACCTCAGCCTGGGAGGACGGTGTGACCAGGTGACATCTTTTGCCCGGGAAGCCAGACAAAGGCTGGGAACTGCAGGCAGTGTGAGTGATAGGCTGGCTTGGGGTGCAGAGATGGGGGGAAGGGGCTTTGTCTCTGAGCCCCCACTACCCAAGATGGACTGTACTGACTGCTTCGGATTCCTGTGCTAACAAATCTGTTCTACTACCCTGTGGACTAATAAACCTTTTCCTCAGCCTGTTGGCTGAGAGTTACACCTGCCTGTGGAATAGGGTGCGCAGCCGGGTGGCTCCCCACGCCTCGGTGACAACGGGTCCTGTCTTCCCACAAACGTACGTGACGGTCACAGGGTGAAAATTGAAATCAAACCCTGGTTCTTTATTTTAATCATGAGCCATCATGGTGGCGACATAAAAGTGGAACTGCGAGCCGGACTCGGTTGCCATGACAACTGGACACTTATTCTTTGATCGGAGATTGTTGTTGTTGTATTGTTTTGGCATCAGACACGGATTTCGATTGCTATGGCAACATCCCAGACATGTTCCTTTATTCAGCTCACACTTTGTTATTGAGGAGCCTATTTGCTTGTGATTTGTGAGGAAGCTGTGAACCCTGTCAGCAGGCTGACAGATAAGCTGTTGGGTGCGACATGAGGCCAGAGTTTCCCTTTCCCCCGCTAAACAGAAAGTATATTTCACATGGAGAAATTATCTTCTCCGTGCAGTCATTACATGTATTAAAAGCCCAGACCCTCAGTGAATGTGAATTTGGGTAGATCCATTAAAATCAGTGGACTTGGGTCAGTTGATACCAGGCAAGGATCAGGATCACCAGGCCCGGACATAGAGTTTGTGGGGCCCAAGGCAGTACACTGTGTTTGGCTGAGACACATGGCTGCACAACTCCCAGTCACGACTGTGACTGAGCAGACGGGTGGGCAGGGCCTGGAGCTGGGCTGCACGAAGCCCTGAATGTGTGAGGCTCTGAATGCATGGGGCCCAAGGCAACCGCCTTGCTCACTTTGCCCAAAGGCCAAGCCTGAGGACCACCACAGTAGGACCCGGATTTCCTCAGTCGGGAACTGGACCAAATAGAATCATAGAACACTAGAACTGGAAGGGACCTCGAGAGGTCATCAAGTCCAGTCCCCTGCCCTCATGGCAGGACCCAGTACTGTCTTCTAGACCATCCCTGATAGATGTCTATGTAACCTACTCTTAAATATTTCCAGAGATGGAGATTCCACAACCTCCCTAGGCAACTTATTCCAGTGTTTAACCAGCCTGACAGTTAGGAAGTTTTTCCTAATGTCCAACCTAAACCTCCCTTGCTGCAAAATGGGATCAATACTTTATGCACATGAAGCCCATTGTGATAATTGAGCCTAAAAATTTTACCCCAGTTTGAGCTCAAGTGTAAAAAAATAACTGAAAGTTCCTAAGATGTCACAATAACCTAGAACAACCACGAATATACCGATGGGAAAATTCATAAAAAGAAGAAAGAGTGAATTAGTCCAAACAAAAAGGGCCTCCTGATATAACTCAAAGTCTGTGTTAAGATTGTGTTTGGTCAACAAAAAAGGTATCAAAAAGATTAAAATGTATGGAGCACAATTATATGTCAGCTAGATTTACCTGGCATTGCTCAGATCCTTAACTCAAATACAATTTGTTTTTTCTTCATTTAAATCATTGCTCTGGGGTGGGGCTGGGGATGAGGGGTTCAATATTCAAGTTGCCTCAGAGACAGAGAGGACAACCCCAGCCCTCTGTCATGGCAGCAGCTTGGGACCAGATGAGAAACACCTCTCCATGGCCACTGCAGGTCCAGCGGGCACAGCCAGGGGAGGGGTGCATGTCTTCCACCTGCGGGGCAGTCAGATACAAAAGGCAGATAGACAGATACAGAGACAAATTCACTGAAATATATAGCAAACAGCTGTCCTGGCTTCTCCACAACAGCAGGAAGAGGAGCATCCTGAGGTGTGGGTGCTTTGCTTCCCACCATTGTGGAGAAGCTGTGCACAGCAGGGTAAGAGGGTGGGCTGGCAGAGCAGAGCAGAGCAGGCTGGCAGGCCACTCCATCTCCTGTCGTCTGTATGGTGAGCACACGAGGAGAGGGGGTAGCAACCCCTGCTGTTGCCCTGTGCCAGGCTCCAGTAATCACCCACATCCCTCTCATTAATATGCTGGTTGGGGTGGCCACCACAGGGCCCCCCAGAAGCACAAGGCCTGGGGTGGCCACCCCAGACCATCCTATGGACAGGACGGCTCTGATAGCAGCAGCCAGTTGTTTGCCTTTTAAACACAACATGCATTGCTCCGTTTGCAGCAATCCATTACAATAGCGCTCAGTGATGGTGATTTGGAAAAAGTGCCAACAAAATGTAGGAAACTTCTGGGCATTTGAAACCCAGTCCAAGAAATACAACAAGCTGCGAATGAACAGAAACGAGAACCTCTTAGACAAGATATTGTCACTGGATGGAACTCCACATTGGAGATGGTTCAGTGCCTACTTGGAAATAAAGCTGTTCTCACAGCCACATTAGCTCTTCAAAAACACAATCTGTCCATGCCAACAGCTCGTGAGTTTGAAGAAGTGCAAAAGTTACAAGTACTCCTTGAGCTCTGCAAGTCTGTGACTCAACTCCTTGAAGGAGAATTGTACATCTCCTGCTTTGTGGTTTTACTCAGAGTCTGTCATCTGTTTCTCGCTATGGTAGTCTTGGATGACGACCCCGCATATGTTGTTTGATTTAAGAATACTTTCACTGCAGATCTGACAAAGTGCAAAGAAGATGCCAAGATGAGATTTCTAAAGTTAGCTCCGGCACTCGACCCAAAGTTTTAAAAATCTTAAGTGCCTTCCAAAACCCAAGAGGGATAAGGTGTGGAAGATGTTGTCAGAAGTCTTGAA
The DNA here is from genome assembly GCF_049634645.1 of Pelodiscus sinensis. Lineage (NCBI taxonomy): Eukaryota > Metazoa > Chordata > Testudines > Trionychidae > Pelodiscus > Pelodiscus sinensis. The sequence continues at coordinate 249,791,545 of NC_134712.1, read as the reverse complement.
AGAGCAACATTCCACTGTGGAAACTACAGAACTTGAACCAACACAACAGAAAAAAAAAAACCCATTGGTGGCATTGATCCATATTGCTTCGGATCATTATCAAGCAGAACCCATCACCAGCCAAGCATGTCCTATGGAATGGTGGTTGAAGCCTGAAGGGACATACAAATATTTAGCATAACTGGGTACATTCTACACTGCAGCGTTTTCCCGGAAAAATAACTGTTTTCTGGAAAAGCAATACTTGCATCCACACTGCCATTGAGTTCTTTTGACTGAAAGTCTAAAAAACACAGGGGGTATGTCTACACTACGAGTTTTCTGTGCAAAAAATATGCTAATGAGGTACTCATTTGCATGAGTCATGATCTCGTTTGCATATTTCTGCTGATCCTTATGCTCAGGGCTCGACAAACCACAGCGAGATCTACTCGCCAGCCCCACACTGCGCATGCACCAGACCAGGACTGTGCATGTGCGCAGCGCTGGTGAACAGGGTGAACGGGGCAACCAGCTGAAATCTACTTGTCACAGGCGAGTAGAAACAGCGATTTGTTGAGCCCTGCTTATGTGGGAAAAGGGGTTTTTACACAAAAAACCCCATCTACACCGCTTGTTTTTGCACAAAAACCTCAGCACAAAAATGGATGTGCAGAAAATATGCAAATGAGATCCCTCATCAGCATATTTTTTGCCGAGTAAACTCATAGTGTAGACGTAGCCAGGGGGTTTTCCAACAGCAATAAACCTCATTCTATGAGGAAGAAGCCTTTTTTCCGAAAAAGCTTTCTTGGAAAAAGGCGTGTATGGATGCCACAGTGGGACTTCTTTCAAAACAAGAGGCCTCCAGGAAATAACACAGGTACCCTGGTGGCCACTCTGTTCAGACTAATCACAACTTAAATCTGAGCTAGAATCCAATCAATGTGGATGCCATCTTTCGAAAAAGCACAGTGCTTTTTCGTTGCACTTTTTCTGTGTGGACGCTCTCTTTCGAAATAAGCTTTTCTGGAAGATCTCTTCCGGAAAAGCTTCTTCTGAAAGAAGCTTGCAGTCTAGACATAGCTTCTGAAACATCAGTGCCAGCTACAACAGTGCTATGTGAACTCCTGTTCTCACTTTCAGGTGACATTGTAAAAAAGAAAAGGGCAACATTACCTCCCTATTTGTCTTAGCATTGGTTGAACTGAGTGGACTTGTAGGCTCTATTTCTTTGTGTTTGTGTGCAGTTATGCATAACAATTCCATATTTGTTAAGTTGCACTGTCACAATAAAGAGATTGCACTATGGTACTTCTAGTGAATTCAATACTACTCTGTCTATTGTTTATCTTTTAAAAAGTGGAAATATTTGGAATAAAAACAATACCCTACCAGTACAATACCCTATCCACTTTCCTTCAATTAGGAGGACAATTTGCATTGTACTGTATGTTGTAATTGAAATCAATATATTTGAAAATGTAGAAAAACATCCATAACATTTATAATAATTTTCAATTGGTATTCTACTACTTAACTGTGCACTTGAAACTGTGATTAATTGCAACGTTTTTTAATCCCTTGACACCCTTAGTTTTTATATAAATAAAGGGTGGGTCTACTAAGGCATAGGATATCAGCATATCTTATGGGCTTGTCCTAAATTGAAAGGCATGTAGCCTGACACTAGAAAACTGAGAGAAGACTCATTTCAAAGATAAACACATATGAAGCTCTAGAAGTGTGGCGCTAAGAAAGTTTCCTGATTGGTTGAAATAAACAAAAGTTTCATTACATATTGTTATAGGCTTTCACTTCTTGTGGGTCACATGCAAGAAACAACGTTTTAGGAGGGACGTAAGTGAACAGAGATGATGGTTCAGTTAACATGGATGGTGATGGGGTTTGAGGTCTCTATGCTATTCAGTATTATTTCTGGAGGAGGGAGTCACACATCACCAGCCATACTTCTTTTAGCATCAATCACACTGACGTCAGTACATTTTCTGATTTCCTGATATTGCTGTGACTTACATAAGAGCAAACAATGAATCTAAAGGAAAGGGGTAGATAATGAGACAGAAAATATCATATTACCTTTATATAAATTTATAGTACACTCACATCTTGACTACAACATGCATATCTAGTTGCCCCATTTAAAAAAAAAAGATACATTGGAATTGGGAAAGGTACTCAAAAGGGCAAAACATCATTAGGGGTAAGGAACAGCTGCCATATGAGGAGAGTTTAATAAGGCTGGGATGTTTCAGCTTGGAAAAGACATGACTAAGCATTACACATCTTTACATACAGGGCTTGCCTACATTTGAAAAGTTTACCATTTTGATTATATAGGCTGAACCTCTGTAACCCGGGACTCGCTGGTCCTGCAACAGCTGTGATCCAGCAGAGCCACTGATATTCCAGGAGCAGAGTCCCAGTTGAAGGCTGGGTGCTCAGCAACTGGGCTGTCAGGTGCAACCCAGTCGGGCTACCCAGCATGGCTGGAAGCCCAGCGCACTGTAGTGGGGCTGTTAGGTATGCCTGGAAGCCCAGCACCCAGTGGGGAGGGAGCCCAGTACACTGGCAGCTGAGCTGGAGCTGGGCTGCCCGGCATAGCAGGGAATGGGGGAGGGCAGTAGAGAGGTGGGGGGAGCTGGCTGGGAGACTAGCAACCAGTCTAGGGCTGGGGGAGGGCTTATAGTAGGGGAAGCCGATATGACCTCCCCTGGTCTGGCAAAATCCCTCGTCTGAGGATGCGGGGCTAGGGAGATCCAACCTGTACCGCTATATGTAAAGTGCTCCAATAACTTATGCACTTACATCACTATAAAGGTGCTTTAAAAGTACAGATAATCCTATAAGGAAGGGGAATAAACTCTACTGGAAAGAATGTAGGAAGGAAACACAGTCTCTGCAGAGCTTACTTAAGACAAGGGTTGGACCATAAGTTAGTGGTAAGGGAGAGGGAAAAAGGACAACGAAACTAGCAGGCTCAAGAATGAACATTTAAGTGGAAAGACAATTGTAGCTACTTAGCCTTCCTGGACTCTCTCATTTTAATGTAACAGGCCATTAAACAAGTGTCCTTTGGGATCAGGGTTAGAGGAAGATGTATTCAAATCTCATCTTGTATCCTGAAGTTCATTGCAACTGAAAGTGAATTTGATCTTGCTGCTGGATCTCAGCCTGTGTTCTACCACTAGGAAACTAGACGAATATCCGAACTATATTATGAACTCTGTGTTTTCAGCTTTTCTAAAGACATAGCCTCCTTCAGGCACACAACAGTATCGTGCCTATTACATATCTAGATGCATTAGGCCAGCACAGTCTATTTCTATGGGTATCGGTTAGCTCTGAAATAATCTTCCATTGTATCCACAGAGCATACAAGCAATCTCCTTCACTGATTTTTCAGGTTGCTGTCAGACCCTCTCTAATCTGCCATTCTGATGTAAGATTTTTGAAGCAGGTAATGGTAACTCCCTTTCCAAACCATTCACCAGGCCTTGCTGTGCTCAAAGTCTAAGCAGCATTTTTGGTTTTTTTAAACAAACTCTGGTGATGAGAGACAGTATATGTCAGGCTCCTGAATGTGCTTTCTGTCACAGCGCTCTGCCTTTGATTTAGGTTTTATTGGATCATCAGGCTGCCTTTGATACGATCGGTCACTCAATCTGAGAACATTGTATTGAGAATTGTGAATCTAATGCTGGAATGAATGGACACCCTCCAAGGATTGCACAGGCCAGGAGGGGTTAGATTCAGATACGATGGCCATGCATGTAACTCCGTTCATTTCGGTTCAACTACAGTAAAGCCCATAGAGTTGCTCTCATTTACACCAGGTTTCAGTGAGTGTATGAGACCAGGTGAATGAGGATAGGAGAGCTCTTTGTGGTCTGGAAGCAGAGAGCATTTCTCTCTTACTTAAGAACACAAGAATGGCCAGACTGCATCAGACTCATAGTACATCTGGTCTAGCGTTCAGCTTCTGTATGACAGTGCTGCACACCATGGGCGTCGGAGAAAGGCGTAAGAACTTCGCAACAGGCAGATGTGGATAATTCGACCGTCGCATTAGGTCTCATTCTGATCTTTAATAGTTCAACCTTGACATGGTGATTTTCACATCCCTTACTCAAAATTTTACAAGTAAGTCTGAAAACTCTGGATAGTCTGGATAGTACATATCCAGTCCCTTTTGGAACCCTTTTAAATTCTTGCCCTCAGCTGGTTCTGTGGCAACCGATTCCATATTCTAATTACACACTGTGGAATTTTCACTGTGTGTGAAAATTCTGCCCCCTCCTGCCCTAGCACAATTCTCGCAGCTCCCATTGGCAGGTGTATGGCCAATGAGAGCTGCCTGGGCCAGGCTTGAGGGTGCAGGCAGCTTGCAGATCTTTCTCTCCATGATGCAGGCCATGCAGATACAAATGCTCCTCCTGAAAGTGAGGCACTGTGAGACCACTTGCTACTGCCAAAATGCAGCTGCAGATATACATAAAAGGTGGGAGTGCTTTGCAAATCAGATGCGCTCTTCCAGCAGATGTGGATCAGCTGCAAGTCCATATTTGTATATGTATGCAGGGTTCTAGTCCCAGCCTCCTGTAATTACTGCTTCACTTACCATGGTTGTAATCTGGATGTTTTAATTTGTAGAAAGTTGTTCTAGGGATTCCCCTATTTCTTCTTCTTTCTCCCAGGATTTCATTTTGGAGGAACAGATGACTGTAACCTCATCATTTGCCAAAGTCTCCATAAGCAGGGCAAATTGATGATGAATTTCATCAGGTGTCCTGTAAAAAGACCAATAAGGTAACTTCATTTCAGGTGGTCCTGTGCAAATGCACAAAACAACACAGGACTCTCCTAGTAAAGCAGATGATGAAACATAGTGATAATGGAGCGGTTTTCATCTTTAGTTTGTTCAGTCTTTTCTCATACAGTCTATCCTCTCCCCTTGCTCTTCTCTGAATCCCTTCCCATGTGGCCATATCATTGTTCCCATGAGGTTTTTACTGGGATTAAATAAAAGAAGTTTTGATGCTGAAGCAGCCACTGTAAATCAATACAAAATATAGCTTTCTGAAAGTCAGGGTCAGGAAATCGCTCACCATAAATTCTATAGAAAAGCACCAATGAAAAATGCCTACGTGAAGCTGAAAGGAGGCTTCCTCAGCCTGGGAATTACTGGCATTGCTCTGGCAAGAGACTGGGTGGCACTGTTACACATAGTCATGTCATGCACGTTCTATTTCATAGCCCAGGAGCCGGGTACAGCCTTAGAAGAAATAGTGCGTTATTAATTTTGTGGCATGTTTCTTTGGGAGGAAGCTTTTACAAACAGCAAGCCGCTCTGCTGTCTGCCTCAGTGTCTTCAGCCACAGGTTGCATCTCTATAAACTGGGACTCTCTGGTCCCAAGGTCTGGCATGAACAGGGATGTTCCAAGATTAGAGTCCCAGTGTGCTGCGGAGAGTGGGGGGCTCTGGAACCTAGCACAATGTGAGTGGGAGAGAGTGGAAGCCCAGTGCACAGCACAGCTGGGCAGCCCAGGAAGCTGGGAGCTGGGGAGCTGCTGCATTGCCTGGGGAAGTGTGTGTAGGGAGGTGGGAGCCAGGAATCCCAACGCATGGCTCAGCCGGGCTGCGTTGGGGAGAGGGGAAGAGGCAGGAGCCAATGCACAACTCAGCTGGGTGGCTGGGGGAAGGGGTACATGAAACCCAGCAAACAACCCAGCTTGGCTACCCAGGGGAGTCAAGAAGCTTGGTGGGGCTACAGGGCAGGGCATGGGGCCTGACAGCAGAGGGGCCAAAAATGACTTCCTCTGGTCTGGAAAAATCCCTGGTCAGGCAGGTCCTGAGGGTGCCGGACCAGGGAGGTCCAGCCTGTAGAGGCAATTCTTGAGCTCAGTTGATTCCAAGGAACTAGACATTGATGTTTGGCACAAGATCCCCAAAAGAGACTTTTGAATGAGAGAAGGCCCTCCACGCCATGACGCACCTGGCTTTCATGGGACCCTCCTTGAAGAGCTGTCTGAACCTCTCAGGGAAATATAACCTAAGACCCAGTGACATTCTGTGCAACCCACGGTGGATTGATCCATATCAATCATGGTTTTGTCCAAGCTTCACCCAGGGCTTGGGAATGTATTTAAACTCTGGGATTCAAACATACCCATTGGAACCAAAAAGGGAAACGGTTCCCTTAAAAAAACAATCTGGTTAAAATAGCTTAGCCTAGGACAGCTTATTTTATTATGAACGTCACCCTTTTTCACTTGAGCAGCTATCTAACAATGTGGGGTCTTGCGCATTGTTCCTGGAGAAATTGATGATGGAGACAGGCACCTTTGATGCAATCATGTTTATTTACAACTAGGCAATTAGCCCATCATAAGACGGGATTTTCAGATCTCTCCTCCATGTCGGTCTTCTCTCCTGAGCCTCCGGTCTCTCACTCCGTCTCTCTCTCTCCTCCTCCTACTGTCTCCCCCCCCTCAGCTCTCCTCTGCCTCCTGCCTCTCACTCGGGGGACCGTGGAGCCCAAACGGCCGCTTGCTCCCCTGTGGCGGCCCGGCTGAGTGGTGTAGAAGTCAGTCAAGCTTCACGGTGGGAGGCAAAGGGGGGCGGGGCAGTGACGTACATGGCCAGGGGGTGGGGCCTGGAGTTGCTGTCATTCCGCATGTCACTGGCCCGCCCCCCTTCGCCTCCTGCCGTGGCGCTCAGCTGACTTCTGCGCCACTCAGCTGGGCCGCTGCAGGGGAGCAAGAGGCGCAAGTGGCTGTTTGGGCCCCGCACTCCCCATGCAGCACGGGCCGCCCAGAGGGAACAGCCAGCATTTCAGACAACAGCACCCCCAAAGGGAAGAGCCAGCATTTCAGCAACAGCACCGCCCAGAGGGAACAGCCAGCATTTCAGCAACAGCACCGCCCAGAGGGAACAGCCAGCATTTCAGCAACAGCGCCACCCAGAGGGAACAGCCAGCATTTCAGCAACAGCGCCACCCAGAGGGAACAGCCAGCATTTCAACGTTACAGACTCTCAGACACTGTGCTATTATATATATGATGAATGTACAAAAGTTCTGTTTCCCTGAATGCAGGAGGAGCCAAAACCACCACAGTGTCCTTGCTCCCGGACCCAAACTCTTCTAGCCAGTATCATCTCCCAAGGCCTGTATTTCGGCTTTTCCAGGGCTGCCCAGCCAGTACTTGTTTGGTGTTTCATTGTTCCTCCTCTGGCTTTTCTCTGGCTGCCTCTAGCCACACACCACACTTAACCCACCTAGTTCAGTGGCCTTGGATATGCCTTTGTTTTCAGACCACTATTACTCCTGAATTAACAGCAGTGTTGTGAGCAAGACACAAGAAGTCATTCTTCCACTGTACTCTGCGCTGATTGGGCCTCAACTGGAGTATTGTGTCCAGTTCTGGGCACCACATTTCAACAAAGATGTGGAGAAATTGAAGAAGGTCCAGAGAAGAGCAACAAGAATGATTAAAGGTGTAGAAAACATTACCTACAAAGGAAGACTGAAAGAACTGGGCTTGTTTAGTTTGGAAAGAACACTGAGAGGGGACATGATAGCTGTTTTCAGGTGTCTAAAAGGGTGTCACAAGGGGGAGGGAGAAAAATTTTTCTCCTTTGCTTCATCAGGACAAGAAGCAAAGGGCTTAAACTGCAGCAAGGAAGGTTTAGGTCGGACATTAGGAAAAAGTTCCTAACTGTCAGGGGGTATGTCTACACTACCCTCCTATTTTGAAATAGGAGGGTAATGTAGGCATACCGCAATTGCAAATGAAGCCCGGGATTTGAATTTCCCGGGCTTCATTTGCATAAGCCGGGCGCCGCCATTTTTAAATGCCGGCTGGTTCGAACCCCGTGCAGCGTGGCTACACGCGGCACAAACTAGGTAGTTCGAACTAGTCTTCCTAGTTTGAACTACCATTACTCCTCCTGCCTTCATTCCACCACTTCCCCCCAAGCCCACATTACCACCTTGCTTCTTCTTATCCCTGTCCTATCTTCTCCCTCAAGTGCGTCCCATGCGTGCTCCTCTCACTCCCTTCCACAGGTTCCTGAGCACCACAAATCAGCTGGTCACAGTGCTCCAGAAATTCTGGAAGGGCAGGGGGAGGAACAGGTCAATGTGGGAGAAGCAGGTTGGAAGGGTGGAGAAAGGGCAGGATCTGGGGGAAACAGGCGCAAGAGAAGAGGGGAGGTGGGTGCTCTACACCCACTAACATTATCACAAAACTCCCCTTTAACTTGCTGCCTTTATTTTGTGTTTTAAGTGTGCGTTAAATCGCGTTTGAATCCCAATGAAGATTCTTGTCAGATTTTCCAAAGCCGAATGACGGATCGCTCTCTAGTCATATCTCGCCTTTGTCTTCTGGAAAAGCAGCCATCGTGCCTACCATTTTAACTTTAGGGTTAGAAGCACAATTACCACAGCAGTTTCTCCTTCAGGATTGCAGGTCCCCTTACTTTTAGACGCTGAAGTGAGAGGACCAAAAAAATCAGCACATAAGGGGGGAAAAAAACCTGTTGAGAATGAACTGAATCAAAATAAGAGACAAATAAGCTCATTCCTGCCTTCCTACAGCTCATAAATATAAAGTGTTTATATTTTGTGCCAATAGCACAAAAATAAAGATGGAAGAGGCTAGTAGCTCTTCTGGCTGCCGTTAAACAGATGAAGGCAGAAGGAAGCAGAGCTATGTGATGTGTACGAAAATGAACAAAAAAATGCTTCTATCTTGGTCAATTTTCCTATAACTAGACAGCTACCAATCATCCCCTTTACTCCAGACATACACAGGTCCAGACACCCAACCTTCGATTTTCAACTGATTAATGATTTATGAACTCTGACTCTATGGATTTGATTTACAGATGAACCACAGCCAATTACTTCAGTTCGAGAACATTATAATTTATAGTTAGTTGTTCAAGGTGGCAACTTCAGCGTAAAATTGAACCTTTCCAGACATTATTTTACAATGGATTCAGAGTAGACTCAGAAACATGGTTAGTTAGGTTTTGGATTGCAAAATGTGCTTATACATAGGTCACATAATAATGAGATGGATTTCTTTAGTGCTTTTCATTTTCCAGACACTAATGATTGAACCTTCACAGCTTCTCAGTGAGGAACGGAAATGTTAGACTTCATGAGAGAATACAAAATATTTTGACCAGAGTCTAAAATAGTTCAGTCCAGGAATGCTGCCATGATACTCCATGGGAGTTGTAGTGTGGGTGCATCATGCTCCTATTTTCGTCTATAGACTGGTATCTCTGGTCAATTGTTTTCCACGATGCATCTCACATCAGAGTCCTTGGTGAGAACACATCGTGGAGATGTAATAGAGTAAGGGAGCCCAGCCCAGAGATGAAAATGATAACTTGAGGAGATTGAACATCCACTCTCAAAGCCTTTTTCTGTAGAATGAAAAATTTCATGAGAAAAATGGTTGACTCTTCAGAATTTTTTTGGTGGGGTGTGTCCTCAAAATTTTCATGACATTTTTAATATATTGAAATCTTATGAAAAATGTCGTTTCTGGTTTTGAAAAAAACTTAAAAAAAAAACCGACGAGTGGTCCTGCAGCACCTTAGAGCCCAACAAAAAAATATAGATAGTATCACGTGCTTTCGTGGTGTTGGGGAAATCTTGCTCCCCTGGGGTACAGAGTCCACAGAAGGATCCGAGGCTGGAGGTCAAAGCAGTGAGGCAGGAGAGAAATCTAGAAGGAAAACTTTATTATGCATGCATGCAGGCTGACAGCTACCAGAGTGAGAGCAGCAGAAGCCCTGAGAGAGAGAGTTTCAGGGATCCTTTATACAGTATGTTCAGACAGTTTAGTTGTTGATTGTTTTCTTTAACATATCAAAGTCTCAGCAGAAGTACTCTGAGAGGTTTCTGTTCACACCAGAAGTGCTAGAAGTAAGTTTTACAGTACAAAGGCACATGAGATCTTGAGTGAGGAGTCTACAAGGCAACTGTGACAAAGATAAGAGTTTACATGGCAATTTGTGACAGACTAGGAGTCTCCATGAACTTGAGATAGGAGGCATTGTAAGGGTCTTTGATTAGAGTTAAGATGATTTCTCTCTGTTACAGGGAGAGAGGCCCGGAAAACTTTTAACCCTTACAGCAGTTTTCTTTTAGAGAGTTTTGATTTCCTCCACAGTCCCCCCTTAGACACAATTGTAGTTATTTGATTTTTCTCCCACAATGGGCACAACCCACTTCTTCAGCTCATGATGCTATTTATATATTACTCTCTAGGGCCACGTCAACACTGCATGTGTTAGGGTCAGGGTTTCCTAAGCCTGGAAATTAGTCCAAGGCAGGCTCTCCTGATGTGGATGTGCTACCTCGATTTAGAGCCCCAGGCAGCACTGGGGAGTGATTACTTTGAATGGCCCTGGAGAGGAGCTATTTCAAAATAGCAGCAGTGGAGCGTCCACGCTACTGCTATTCTGAAATTCCTTGAGAATTCCTCGTGGAATGAGGTTTACAAATGCTGAAATAAGCTACCCATTATTTCAAAATTATTTCAAAATAATGCGCTGACTGTGTAGACACTTCCATACTTATTTCGGAATAACGTATGTTATTCTGAAATAACACTGTCGTGTAGACCTACCCTAAGGTGCCACAGCACTACTCATTTTTTTTAAAAGTTTTTTTAAGTTACAGACTAACACGGCTACTCCCTGAGACTTTTAAGTCTGTTTTTTTTAAGTTTGATCATAATTTCAACTGAAATGTTTACAAAAAAATGAAAAAAACCGATCACCTTTCAGACAGGAGAAAAAGGAAGAACCACTTTTATATTTCAAAATTTTAAAAGCAAATTTTAAAAACATTTTTGACCAAACATTACTTTCTCCAGTTGGTCTCCTATTGCTGATCTCTGCCGTGGACACTGTTCCCAAGTCTTATTGATAAACACACACACACACACCCCCAATCATCTGGATATGATTGGACCCGTAAGCAACATCACCAGTTATTCTGATTCTTATTTCATAGACTAGGGCCCCATTGTGCTGGGTGCTGTACACTGAAGAAAAAGAATGTACCTGCCTGAAAAGGCTTATGCTATTTACCTCTGAGCCCACACCCTTTTTTAGCTTTCTTCTTCCACCCTGTGCTGTGTATGCCTTATGATTACACTGTCTGAACGGGCACATTATGACCCCACATTAATTAGAGAAGTAGCACAGAATTTGAAGGGTTTTTTTGGGGAGGGAGGGGTTGGTATTCATTTGTACAGATACATACACACAAAATGAAAGCTGGATGCTTGTTGCCAGTTCCAACTATCCTCAAAGTTTGGGTGTGTTTGGATCCAGAGAGTTGGCTGGGGCCCATTTTTTAAAATAACAGTTTTTCCCAGTCCTAGCTTTGCCAACGATCTTTCATCTGTCAGTTGTTCTTTGCCTATCTGACTGATGGGGCACTTACACGGGGCTGTGTCTAGACTGCATCCCTTTTCCGTAAAAGGGATGCAAATTAGACACATCGCAATTGCAAATGAAGCGGGGATTTAAATCCCCCCCGCTTCATTTGCATAAACATGGCTGCCGCTTTTTTCCGGCTCGGAGCTTTGCCGGAAAAAAGCGCCAGTCTAGATGTGGATCTTTCGGAAAATAAAGCCTTTTCCGAAAGATCCCTTATCCCTCATTTTAAGAGGCTTTATTTTCCGAAAGATACGCGTCTAGACTGGTGCTTTTTTCTGGCAAAGCTCCGAGCTGGAAAAAAGTGGCAGCCATTTTTATGCAAATGAAGCAGGGGGAATTTAAATCCCTGCTTCATTTGCAATTGCGATGTGTCTAATTTGCATCCCTTTTACGGAAAAGGGATGCAGTGTAGACGCAGCCCTGGTGTACACTAGTCTAGACAGGTTTCTTTAAGGTATGCCATCCAGCTACTCAAAACATATAGCTGGAGGTGGCTTACTTTAAGCCAAGCCACCGCGGCATCTACACCATGGGAGGCCGAGTGGAGCACACACTCCTGTTGGCTTCCTTTATGTCTCATAGAATGAGGACTACAGGATGACAGCGAGAGCTTCCATGAGCGCTTGATTTGGGGGTCTACACTAGACCCGTTATGTTGAATACTAGAAGATTGACCTCCGGAGGGTCAATCTTCTCTGTAATGTCAACATGTCTTTGGAGATGCTCCAAACAAAGACTCCAATCTACTCTCTTCACCTGGATAGTTAACACATGTCATAAGGGACCATTCAAAGTGAAGTGGCCTATTGCAGTAATAGGATAAAAAATGAGGAGTTAGTGGGTTGCATACAGATAATTGTAATGAGCCATAAATCCAGGGTCTTTGTTAAGAACATAATACCAAAGTTTTGAATTTAAGCACCCGAGCCTATCAGGATAAGCTGGTTTCCTTTAAGGAAGAGATCTAAGACAACCTGGGAGGCTATGTCTACACAGTGGGGCTATTTCAGGATAACAGAAGTATCCCAAAATAGCAATTCCGTGTCTTTAAATGTGCCCATTATTTCTCTCTGTGTAAAAATAATAGGCGTGAAATTCCAACATCCCTGTAACCCTCATTCCACGAGGGTTAAGGGATTTGTCGGAAAAGAGCTTTTTTCAAAATTTGGCACTGTTAAATTACCTCGAAATAAGCTACACAATTTGCATAGCTTATTTCAAGGCAAGGGTGCTGTGCAGCCCCACCCATTCAGGGTAATCATTTTGTGGAAGTGTAACATGCCAACAGCCGGAAGTGAGCTTGGGAACTTGGAAGCTTAGAGCATGAGAGACTACAGTTTAAACTAAAAGCCAGCTGACTCTCAGCTAAGCCTACAATGCATTCTCATGCTTTCCCTCTATAGGCTATGTCTAGACTGCAGGCTTCTGCTGGAAGCTTTTCCGGAAGAGATCCTCCGAAAAAACTTCTTCCGAAAGAGAGGGTGCATGCTGCCAAAGCGCATCGAAAAAGTGATCTGCTTTTTTGACAGATAGCACCCATACTGAATGGACACTATCTCACATGTAAGCTGTGATTAGTATGGGTGGAATGGCCACCAGGGCACCTAGCTTTTTCCTCTTCTTTTGAAAGAACTCCCTCTTCCCTGTCCACACATCCTTTTTTCTGAAAGAGTGCTTTTGGAAAAAGGCTTCTTTCTTGTAGAATGAGGTTTACCAATGTTGGAAAAAAACCTCAATTCTTTTGATTTTTTTTCGAAAGAACACGATTGCAGTGTGGACATAATTGAAGGTTTTTTTTTTTTTTAAATCTGCTGTTTTTCTGAGAAAAACTCTGTAGTGGAGAAATACCCATAAGTGGTCTAAGTGCCACTACATAGGACAGTACACCACATCCAGCAGGTGTGGGGTTTCCAGAAGGTGTTTGACTATGCAATATGAGTATTTCCTCTGTGCGTTCCTTCATTTTCAGAAGTTGGTCCAATAAAAGTTATTACCTCACCATCTTGTCTATTTAACATCCCAGGACCAAAATGGCTACAGCAACACCACATCACATCACATCATGTCAGTTAGCCATGGAAAAAGTAGCAGTTTAGCCATGGAAAAGCGATAGCTTAGTAGCTGCATTGTCTTCAACACCCTCTCTGGAATACCTGATAAATTAAAACATGGAGAGGCAGGAAAATTTCTCATGACCTTTTGTATTTTCTTTTCAGAGGTTTGGGAGGAGGATTTCTCAAGCAAGAAATGTTGTGAGATCCAGGAGGAGTGATACAATACTTCAGAGAGTAGGCTGAGGGGAAGAGAAATCTCCCACGAGTGAGTAAGAAGAGATGTTATGATCATTCAGGCTACAAAAAGGCAATTGGCATGGGGTTGAAATCAGCACCAGTATAAACACTGACAACTTTGTAGAGGATACAAGCCTTTAGTTGGAAAAATTAACAGGTTAAAGAAAATACTGCATTTCCTTGCTGACTTGGTTTCTATTGAAAACATATCTTAAATGGCTGGAACACTAGTTACACAATTGGCTAATAATCTCCCCTTGAAATTCATGGGGAGATTATTATAATCTCTATGCTAGGAGCTTGTATATCACCCTTTTCCCTACTATATCTTTTACTAAAATTGGAGGAAGGAGAGCCTGGGAAAACCTTCCTGGAAAGGAGACAGATTTGTTTTTGAAGGATTTGGCAAGCTTGTGCACCCAGAGAGGAAAAAGGTTATGACAGCAAACAAACAAACAAACAAACAAACAAAACCAAAAACCATAATTTCAGTACAAAATTGCATAGTATTGCATATCTGCTGCAGTAGTTTATTTTTTACGTACAGAGAAGCTGGGGATATCTTTACACTCTTTTAAACTCAACATCTTCTCATTTCTCTTAGAGTTTGAAAGTCCCAACCAAAATCTAGAGCCACTGAATTAGGCATTATATGTATTCATACAAAGAGTTCCTGCTCCTTAGTCTCAATAGGAAAGACAGACAAAGGATGAAAGGGGAAAGTGACTTGTCCAAGGACACACAATTGGTCAGTGGCAGAGCCAAGAAGAAAGCTCAGGTCTCCCTAGTCCTATTCCAGTTCCCTGGTCACTAGATCACACTGCCTCCTGTGAATCATCCCACTCTGGCCCAGGATCCATTTCACTCTCTGGATTGTACAGTCATTTATTAAATAAGGGCCATATTGTAACCTCTGTTTCTCATGAGGTTCATCAAGACCTCAGAAATTTCCACTAGGTTCCAGTTATTAATATTCCTTTTCGTGCTCTCATTAGGGGAAAAGCATAGGCCTCCAAAGCTAGAAAGCTTGAAAGGTCCAGCAGGAACTCAGGAACTTCAGAGTCTCTGTGCTCTCCTGCTGGCATCTTGTGACACTTTGAGGGGCTCCTACAGTTATGTGTCACCTTCTTGCCAGGTGTCTGGGGCCTCTGGTATTGGCCACTGTCGGCAGACAGGAGGATACTAGGCTAGATGGACCTTTGGTCTGACCCAGTATGGCCGTTCTTATGTTCTTTTCTTCTTATGTGTCTCCAGCATGAGGGAGTCTTGCATAAAACCAGCATAAAACCAGCTGGGCATTAGCTCCCTAAAACAAATAGCCCATTTATTACTCAAGCACTCTTCTCTAGGCTATTCCAGCCCTGACTTTTCCTTGCAGGTTGAGAGCGGATGTGCCAAATCCCTTCAAAATGGTGTTCAGCCCCTGAGCACTGGATACCCACAGAAATCCCAGATCCTCCATTCCCAGTTCACCAGTTTTGCCATAAAACATTGCTTCTATATCACACGCAGCACTGGAGTTCAGTTATACAGGTTAAACTTCTCTAGTCTGGCACCCCTGGGACCTGACAGGTGCTGAATCAGAGAATTTGTAGGATTTCACTGAGGTGAAAGAACAGAATAATGCTTGTAATGCTGCTTATTAATGTATGACTGTACTGATACCCTATATACGCCTATACCTAGCCAAGGGTTATCAAGCTGATGTTATTCCGAAACAACGTAGTCTGCATCTACACACAAGCAGTTATTTTCACATAATTTTGAAATAAGATTGAGCTGGAGAACTGCTTACTCCAACTCCTGTAACCCTCATTGCATGAGGAGTAAGGAAGTCAGGGGAAGAGTGCTCTATTTCAAAATAACTACTGTGTAGACAACGCCAAAAGTCAAAATTAGCTATTTCGACTTAAAATACGTAATTAAGGTAGCTCAAGTTTCGCTCTTCTGTGTAGACGTGCCCTTTCTGTTGTTACACAATTTCACTGTATTGGAACAAAGAAATCTTACTATGTATTTTAAAAATATGAGTCTGTATGTCTGTCCACCTATCTGTGAGTCCATTTGTCCAAGGACTCAGTATGAGCTAGGACAACCAAATTTGGTACACAGCATCCTCTGATCATAACTTAAAGCAAGGTAAGGGATTGGTTGTGCCAAGACAATGGGATGTGCCTGGAATTTGATTGTTTCTCATAAAAGGGAAAGGGAGGAGGTCTGGTAGGGGGGAGTTTTACTGTAGAATAACCACTGGGGGGAGGCAGCAAGGGGAGATGGGACAGCTATAACCCCACTGGGCCAGCAGAGACAGGGAGAAGAAAGAGACAGTTATTCTATATATTTCAGAGAGGTTATCTGTTTGTGTCTGTTTGTCTGCATATCTGTCTGTCCTCAACTGGGGGACATGCAGCAGCCACAGACAAATGCGTCTCACCTGACTCCAAGCTGCTGCAGTGAGAGAGGGCAGCTTTCATACTGAACACCTCATCCTCAGCCTCACCCAGAACAATGATATAATGAAGAAAAATAAAATGTGTTTGAGTTAAGAACCCAAGCAATGCACGGTAAATATTCTAGTAAACAGCTAAAGCATAAAACCATGTTTATGCTTAGCAGTGTTAGCAACACTTCCATGGGTTGCTGGGCTTTGAAAAGACATTTAGGGGTAAGTTAGAGCTAAATAATAGCACAGAACACTGATTGCCAGGAAGCTATAAACAAACTTTACAGGACTGTGGGAAACTTGGCCACACCCATGGTAAGTGGACATCCAGCTAACTAAAATGTTGCTGGACCACAGATGTTGCTGGACCAGACAGTGCCAGACTAGAGAGATTCAACCTGTAGTAATATGAAAGGAAATGTATTTAAGATTGAATGGAGCTTCAAACAGAAACAAAAAAGTGTTGAAAACAAATGGATACACAGAAAACACAATAATAAATATGTACCAGGGCCTACACTTAATAGTTACATCTCCCATCCAATGAAGTAGAATCTTACCTCAGATGTTCAGTCTTTTGCAGCATTTGCTGCCCCGCAAGGAGTTAGGACTCAGTCTTGCTTGACGCCCCTCTGTTCATCAAAACACCTCCTCAATGTGCCTTTCTCCACACTGAGGTAGATTGAACCAGTCTCTTGTCTATAGTCATCAACAAGGGAGCCACCTGCAGCCTTATCATTCTTTCCACTTTCAAGTGGTTTCAGTGTTTCTAATATGTCTATGATGTTTTCCCGTTGACTCCTCTGGAGTTGGTGGAGTAGGGGACAGTCGAGCAATATATGTCATAACGGGATAGCCAGAGAGGAGGGACAACTCTCTCCTCACTCCTCTGGCTTCTGCTAGTAATTGACTTGCTGCCAACAGGCAGCTCCTTTTACTTCAGCATGTTGTGCCTTAACTGACTATTGCTGATCCCCTGCCCTTCTGGCTGCTGGAGGACCATATCTCGCTGGTTTCCAAAATGGCTGCACTTTTCTCCACAAATGAATGTTTCTTGAGGTGGTCGGGGCCTCTACTAGTGGGCTTCAGCACACTCACAGTTTCAAGCAGTAGTAGCTGCTTGCATGCATTTGCAGTTCTAGCTATTGTCCTCATTGTTCATTGCTCTGATTTTATACTAGTGGGGCTACTTCTAATTTACATCTCTGTAAGTGACAAGATAATCGATTCTGATAAAAGTTTCCCTTCTCCACCAAGTAGATAAATAAATAAATACCCCCCCACACACACATCCAGTTTGAGCATTGGGATGAACTAGGACCTGCATCCAAACCAAGTCTAAGTTTAGATCCGTTTTTGCAAAGTTCACACCAAAGAGCCCATTAGTATTTTACACAAATCGTTGGAAGGCCTCAGTATCTAACGTGATGTGGACAACAAAAGTACATAGAGAAAGTGAAGCCTTCCTGACCCCCCACAGTATTTAGCTTGTATTGTTATCACAGTAATAACTATAATTAACAAGATCAATTCTTTAGGCTGAGATTTTCATAGCCATCTTGGTGGTTCGGGGATTTAAATTAATGGAAGAGATGTGTCTAAATCCCTAGGTTGCTTTGAAAATCTTCCTCCTTGTGCCTTGCATCTGTAAACTGCTAAGCAAACGTGAACAAATTAACTCATCACAACATTCCCAGATGGCAGGAGACGAGATTTCATGCTTGTTAGTAGGACATCTAGCACAAAGGGGTCCTACGCATTACGATAATAGTTAGTAAGAATGATTAATAATTAATAATTGCTGTGGATAGCTACATAGATTATTGTGGGAGTATAAAAATAGCAAGACCCTTGTCCAGTTGAGCCAATTAACAAAATACTAACAATAATTGCACTTAGTATGTATAAAGATTTATAGTTTTAAAACACAAGTTAAGCAAGGTACAGTATTTGAATGTGTGACCTCCTGCGGCCTATTCCACAGATTGCCTTGCATTGCACAGGGCCCTGTTAGGGGTTTCATCTTGCCAAAGCCCTGCCACAAAGGCTGCCGGTCTTTGGGATTCTCTGTTCACCCTCTAAACG
This sequence comes from Pelodiscus sinensis, assembly GCF_049634645.1. Taxonomy (NCBI): domain Eukaryota; kingdom Metazoa; phylum Chordata; order Testudines; family Trionychidae; genus Pelodiscus; species Pelodiscus sinensis. The sequence goes on along the minus strand of NC_134712.1, from coordinate 249,773,256 downwards.
CAGCTGATCACGACACACTGCTGTAGTGCCTGCCTCAGTGTCCAAATACAAATATTCTTTTTTTTATAGCTAGTATTTTACTGCTTGGCCAGTCCTTCAGGCCCATTCTTCAGCACTGGCCTTTATGCTGCTTACCTGAAGGTTTCTCTCTTCACAGTTCCTAAGCAGTGACAAGGTGAGAAAGCAAGATCATTAAGTAAAGGTCATGCCAGTGCTTCTCAGTCACAGCCTCCCTCTGAAATGACACCAGGCACTGAGGACTGTCCATGTTGGATGATGTATCACTTAAGACAATTCCGCTTTCACTGTCATGCTGGTGCTGTCAGAAGCAGAGAATCTTCTGGCGTTCCTGGTTTCTTTCCAAGCTGTTTTGGAGAGAAATATTTTTCTCTCTCCTGTCAGGCTGAATTGGCCATTGTCTCCTGAATGTCGACTGTCTTGTTAATCACATTGAATAGCAATAGAGAGGTAACCGGGTTAGTCTGATCTTGCTAAAACAAAAGGAAAAACTATGTAGCACTTTAAAGACTAACAAGATGGTTTAATAGGTGATGGATGAGCTTTTATGGGTCAGACCCTCTTCTGGCCCAGGAAAGCTCATCGCCTATTAAACCACCTTGTTAGTCTTTAAAGTGCTACATAGTTTTTCCTTTTGTTTTGTTAATCACATAGCATCCTCTAATCCGGTGTTTCTCAACCATCGGTACGAGTACCCTTAGGGGTACTCGAGAGAAGTCTGGGGAGTACGTCAACACAACTGAAATTTGGAGAAAACTGAATTTTTGTTTTAAGTTTTATAGAGCTTTATTATTTTTGTACTTTTTACACACAAAATTTTCATTGCCCGCCCGGCTACAATTAAGTTGTTTAAACAAATGTGTTGCAATGGTAGAAAAAAATTATGTGTGTCTGAAAACTGCAGATACTGGGGGTACTTATATTTTTTTTTTAAAAAAAAGGGGTACTTTATAAAAAAAAGATTGAAAAACAGTGGTCTAATCCACGCGCGGTGCATAAAACCATAATAAGATGGTGGAGTTTGAAATCCTGATTAACTACCCTTTTCAGGTGTGCCTACAGTTTTACTGCTCATGCACAGGGGCTGGGAGCTAGGGCTCGTAGTATTCATGAAATTTGCAGTTTGTGGTGGTGACAAGAACACATCCACCGCAAATAGCGAGGATTTTCTGTCCTGGGCTGTGTCCAGACTCAGGGGTTTTTTCGAAAAAAGTAGCCTTTTTTCGAAAAAACCTCACCTGCATCTAGACTGCAGCCGCGTTCTTTCGAAATTAAATTGAAAGAACGCGGCTTTTCTTTCGATGGCGGTAAACCTCATTTCACGAGGAAGAACGCCTTCTTTCGAAAGTTCCTCTTTCAAAAGAAGGCGTTCTTCAATGTAAATAGGGCTTCTTCGAAAGAGAGCATCCAGACTCACTGGATGCTTTCTTTCGAAAAAGCAAGCCGCTTTTTCGAAAATTCAACGTGCAGTCTAGACGCTCTCTTTCGAAAGAGGCTTGCAGTCTAGACATAGCCCTGGAGATCACCCGTTCCCTCCTGCACCAGCAAAAGGGATTGTATTAGTTCCTGTCTCATTAAGGCACCTTCAGTTCTAACCTTTGTTTTTGCCTTGAGTTTCTTCAATTTTCAAAGCATGGTAACTAGACTCCTTTCTTTATTCAGGCTTTTCCTGAGTAAGCTGCCTCTGTGAAGACACTGGGGAATTGTTTCTGAATTGGTTTGCATGGTGATTTCCAAATTTCAATGCGTTTTTATATAGATCATTATTTGCAAGTGTATCAAAGGTGAAATGTGTCCCTGTGCAGGGGCACAGCACAAGAAATTTGCCATACTTAAGTTTCATTGAACCCTTTGGAGGCAATTGCACCTGGAGGCATTATGGGGCCATATATTTTATAAATGTAAAATAAAAGAGAGATGTTTTGAAGACATGTATGGGAACTGGGTACCCATTTCATATTAACATTAAATAGGAATAGTGTAGTTGCCTAGTCTATGTTTAAAAATAGAAAGCATTAATACATACTTTTTATGGCATTATTTGTATGTACAGTAGACTTCTGATAATCCGGCACCTTTGGGACCTAGGAGGTGCCATATTATCAGATATGCCAGTGTATCGGGAGGTCCTGGTACAGCTGCACTGCTTAACAGCTGGCCAGGACATAATCTCCCTTCCTCTCCCCTCCCCTTTCCTCTTTGCTTCTCCTCCCCGCAATAACCTGATTCTCCTCACCCTCCCCTCTCCTTCCTCTGCTTCTCCTTCTCTGTGCTGTAACCCGATCTCCTCTCCTCTCCCTTCCCCTTCGCTGAAGCAAAACGCTCTTCTCCATACTGTAACATGATCCCACTCTCCCCCCCCCCCCCCCCCGCAACCTTATGCGCGGTCCAGCCAGCATGTGTGCTGAGCGGCAGGTTTTTTAATCAGCTGGACAGGAGCGCTTGACATTTTGATGCCGGAGTAACGGGAGTGACGAACAATTGGATGCCAAACTATCTGAGTTTTACTGTATAAGGAATGAGAGAGTGGGGAGAAAGCTGATAGCAAGAGAGGCTGAATCTACCCTACAAAAATAGATCTGAAGAAGAAATGCAACTTGCAGTACACAAATTGCGTATCTTTTTCCAATTTACTTCTGAAAGAGACTTTTCCAAAATTTGCCCAGTCTACACGGTGCCAAATTTCAGAAAAAAATCCTCTTTTGGAACATCCCTTCTTCCTCATAAAATGAGGTTTACAGCGATGCCGACAAAACATGTCCGCTTTTCTTAAATTTCTGGTTTTTTTCTGAAGTTTATAGATGGGCCAAATTTTGGAAAAGCCTCTTTCGGAAGTAAATCGGAACGTAAATTATGTTTCTTTTTATCTTTGTAGTGTAGACACAGCCTCTCATGCCATCTGCTTTACCCCCACTCTCTCTTTCCTTACACATGCAAAAAGTTTTTATTAATGCTTTCTATTTTTAAACCTTCACTATTCCAGAAAAGCTCTGCAGTCTAGACTTACCCAGAGTGATAGCATACCTTTACGAGCGTGACATAGAACTCAACAAAAGAATCCTATCTGGACTTTTTATTTAAGATCTTTTCTTATTTGATCTTCTGTATTCCAAACAAAAATTTCATGGCAGTAAATGCAGCACTGCATCCTTAAATACAGCCCTGGAACTCTGGTGCCAAACCATTGTCTTCACAGAAATTATGCCAGGGATCAATCCAGCTGAACAATCTAAAGTAACTCTTCAGATGAATTTTTGATGAGCTGTATAATTACATCCATGAGTCCTGACTCTGAAATGTTGCCTTGACATAGCAATATCTGATTCCATTTTTATGCATGAATTCATGTGCAGCCACAAATGTCCTACCCTCCCAGGAGGAGTCATTTGGCAACAGTGCCAATTACTGTCATCTACATTTTCTTGAAATTGACAAAGCACACAGAGATAGTCACTCTTAGGTCTCCCTGCCTGGCATGCAGTTGATTTAACCACTGCATCATCTAGATCAGCGGTGAGTAACCCATGGGTGGCGACCCGCTTGGGGGTCGCGGCTGTACTCTGGAGGGGTTGCAGCACCTTGATCTGGGCTGGCCGGTATTTTCTTTTCCCGGCCCAACTCCCATACATGCAACGGGATTAGGGGGAGTGGCAGGAGTGGAGCAGCAATTAAAGGGGGTCACACTTTTTTTTTGTTGCTCAATGAAAATTTTTCTGGACCCCTTTTATTGCATCCGGGGGTTGCACCCCGATTTAGATCTGCCACACAGCACGTGTATTAAAAAGGCTAGTCTAAAATGCATAGTGTCCATGGGAAGGCTCCTATGGGCTGTGATGGGTTTGGGGTTCCGCCCTTGGAGCACAATTCTCATTAACAAGGAGAGGAGAATCAGGCACAGTAGGGGAAGCTGGACTGGGCATCTTCTAAGGACACACTTCACTGATTTACTCCTGGGAGAATATCTGCACCCCTGTACAATGCACAGTTTGCACAGAAATCAATAGTCTGTGCAGCATTTAATCTTCCCTCCCCAGAAATGGTCTACAGAGCTACTGGCCACCATCAGGACATGCTGGACTCGGTAGAGCCCACCATGCAAATAAAGACACTGTTCAGGGGAGGGGATTAAGCTGGAGGGTTCCAGGTCCTGCACTTCCCAGCATGCCCTGAAGGGATGAGGCAGTGTCAAGGAAACTCCCCACAAGCCTGGGACTCGGAACCAAACCTTTTCTGGGACAGTAGGGGGGTTTGCAAGTGTCTGGGCTGTGGGGGGCTGGAGCTGGGCATGGGTGTGGTAGTGGGCATGGGTGTCTGGGCTGGAGGGGGGCACCGCATGGCTGGATTCTGGAGGGCAGAAGGTGCAAGAGTCTTGGCTAGAGAGTACCACCTGATTGGGTGCTAATCAGGACTTCATTAGCATAAATTCCATGTCACTGTGATGTATTTGGAGGGTGCATTCCCTGAAGGGGTAAATTATGGGCATGGATTCTCTTTTTAATTAGCAGTGAGGGATCTGTTCGGTATCCTTTGCAACATTTGTTTAGGTGAAGCATGTCTATAATAAGGAGACAGGGGCTATGTCTAGACTGCATGCCATTTTCGACAGAGGTTTCATACTGTCGACAAAGCCTCTATCGAAGAAAACCGTCTAAATTACGATCAGTACTGTCAAAAAAGCACAGTTTGCATGCAATAGCACCTTTTTTCAAAGAGTCCTTTCGAATAAAGGCGTTATTCCTCGTAAAATGACAAAACTGCCACTTTCTGTCGACTTACTGTTGACAGAATGCAGCGGTAGTGTAGATGCAGATATAGTTTTTTCAACAAAAGCCAACTTTTGTCAAAAAAACTCTGTGGTCTAGACATACCCAGGGTGTAGGTAGGGTATTGGACAGTGATTGTGAAAAACTGGGTTCTGTTCCTTGTTCTGTCAGGCTACGTCTAGACTGTAGCCTTTTGTCGGCAGAGAGTATGCTAATGACGTGCTCATTAGTATTTGTCACACTGTCATTTGCATATTCCCTGCCAAGGCTTTTTGCGCGAGAGGTTTTTGCGCAAAAACAAGCAGTGTAGACGGGTCCGTTTTGTGCAAACCCCCGCCCCCCTTTTGCTCAAGAACCCTTATTCCTCATAAAATGAGGCTTACAGGTTCTTGCGCAAAACAGACCCGTCTACACTGCTTCTTTTTGTGCAAAAACCTCTTGCACAAAAAGCCTTGGCAGAGAATATGCAAATGACAGTGCGACAAATACTAATGAGCACTTCATTAGCATACTCTCTGCCAACAAAAGGCTGCAGTCTAAACGTAGCCTCAGTGACCTACTGTATGATTCCAGACAACTGCTCTGAGCTTTGGTTTCCCTCCCATCTCTTTATCTTTATTGTCTATTTAGATTATATATCCTTGGAGCAGGGATTGTCTTTCACTGTGGCTATGTCTAGACTGCAGGCTTCTTTCGAAAGAGGCTCTTTCGAAAGCATCTTTCGAAAGAGCCTCTTTCAAAAGATCGCGTCTAGACTGCAGGCGGATCTTTCGAAAGAGAAATCCACTTTTTTGAAAGAGAGCACCCAGCGAGTCTGGATGCTCTCTTTCGAAGATGGCCTCTTTACATTGAAGAACGCCTTCTTTCGAAAGAGGAACTTTCGAAAGAAGGCGTTCTTCCTCGTAAATTGAGGTTTGAGTCTGGACGCAGGGGAAGTTTTTTCGGGAAAAGGCTACTTTTCCCGAAAAAACCCCTGAGTCTGGACACGGCCTGTGTGTGTACAGTGCCTAAAATGATGGGCCCTCAGTCCTGATCAGATCTTCTTTGTGCTACTGGAATATTAATACCACCAGTACATACAGACTCTCAAGGTCCCTTCCAGTTCTAGCATTCTATGCTTCTGTGATTTCATACTGGTTGGTTTGTCTGGGTGTAACCCGTGCACCTTCTGGGTGTGGTTCACTGTCCCTTGTGGTAGCACTTAGAGAAAGAGTGCTACCACACTCTACATGATCTAAGGGCATGTCTACATGACAGGGAAGATCAACGCTGCTCTGGTTGATCATCTTGGGTTGAATTTAGTGAGTCTAGTGAAGACACCCTAATCAAACCCAGAGGGTTTGCTCTACAGCCTTAGCTGAGAGCCTGCTGGCTTTTTTAGCTCAAGTGGTAGAGGTTATGTACAAAGTCTAGAGGTCCCAGGTTTTGTTTCAACTGGGATGCACTTCCTCAGCTAGAGGAAGTCTGTAACCCACACAGATACTGGGTATGGCGCACTGTCCCCTATAGTGGCATTGTCCCCTCTAGTGGTACTTAAGCCTGGTCTACATGGGAGTAGAAGGTCAACCTAATTTACACAAACTTGAGTTATGTTAATTGTGTAGCTGGAGTTGGTGTATCTTAAATCACCGTCCACACAGCGGGAGATCAATGGGAGTAAACATTCCCATCAGCTTCCCTTACTCCCCATGAGGAACAAGAGTACCAGCACCAATGGGGGCACCTTATGGGTTTGATTAGGATGTTTTCACTAGACTCACTAAATTCAACCCCAGAAGATCAACTGCAGCAGCACCAATCTTCCCTGTCGTGTAGACATGCCCTTAGATCATGAGTGTGCTCTACAGACTTAGCTCAGCACTACCTGGCTTTTGGCACAAGCTATAGAGGCTTCATAGTTCCTGGGTGTGATTCCACCTGTTGGTATTTCATGTGCACCTTGGCAATCACAGCAGGTACATAATTTTATAACTTGAAATAGATCAAACCTTAATAAGATCCTATAATTCTACTTGTTCTTTGGCCACTGCATGTTACTGGCATGCAAACTTTTTGTTGGAATCCAAACCCCCCACTTCCCTCCCCCCAAAAAAAACCCCAGCTGATTGTCAGGATTTCTCAGAATCCCTACCCTAGTATTTTAAAATTACTGGATATTTTGGTGCGGCTCCATGCTTCTAATCAAAAACATGGCAAACTCTGTTGACTTCAGTAGTTACTTCTGATTTCACTTGGTGAGTTGATTCGGGCTTATGGTCGGTGAGTCATCTAAATGTATGAAAGCGATCATTTAATTCTTTTAAAAAGGGATACATTTTTAAACAAAATTTTCTATGTGTTTAGGAAGTAGCCTGTGCCAAGATAAATTGGACCATAGGAAAATTGCTGAGAACTACAGAACTACTCTGTTGGAAAGCATATGTACTTATATTTCTTTCTTCAAATGACAGGCTTTCCTGCTTGGCATCTGAGCTATTTGTTGCTTTCAGTGGCGATACTGTAGCTCTATAGCATGAAAATGAAAATAGGGATATCTGTATTGATGGGGTCACAGCTGCTGTTGATGACTGCTATTTCTTTGTCAAGAAGAAACACTACAAACAGTGCCTTTGTTTGTTTCAGTGCTAATCTATCCAAGTGCAGGGATGTGTCCCAGAAAAGAAGTCAGAGCCCTCATTGCTCTGCTTTAATCTTTGCCCAAACTTAGGTGTAGTTCATTGTGTCCTGCACAAGCTTAGCTATGGAGCATGGAGCCATGCTACACTTTCCTAGTTATTTCACTACTGCGGGGGATTCTTAGCAGTTCCTTCCATAGTTGAGCCTGTGGTTGATACCTTTTGGAGTAGTATGATGGATGCATGGTCCCAGCTCCTCCACAAGCTTCTCTAATGCAATGCCTATTGAAGCAAACAGGACAATTTCACTTTTGCATGAATTGGTTCTTAAATGGACACTCGCGTGAATATATACTGTGATGCTAAGTGCTATATACAAGTTTGACCTTTTTGGTCTGACATCCTTGGGACCTGATTGGTCCCAAATGAGGGATTTTTCCAGACCAGAGGTGTCATTTCTGGCCCCCTGCTGCTGGCTCCCTCTTTCCCTGCCCCCCACCATCGGCTTCCTGACTCGCTCCAGTCCAGTTGAGCCATGTGCCAACTCTCGCCCATACCCCCAGAAGAGTTGTGCCACACAACCCCTCGACTCCCAGGCTCACAGTCTCCCATCCCCCTTAGCGCAACACGACTCTCTGATCCTGGAACATCCATGGTCCTTCCAAACCACAGATGTTACCAGACCAGAGAGTTTGGGTTTATAGAGGTGCAACTTATACCTTATGGCTGTGTCCAGACTCAGGGTTTTTTTCGAAAAAAGTAGCCTTTTTTCGAAAAAACTTCACCTGCGTCTAGACTGCAGCCGCGTTCTTTCGAAATTAAATCGAAAGAATGCGGCTTTTCTTTCGACGGTGGTAAACCTCATTTCACGAGGAAGAACGCCTTCTTTCGAAAGTGCTCTTTCGAAAGAAGGCGTTCTTGAATGTAAATAGGGCTTCTTCGAAAGAGAGCATCCAGACTCACTGGGTGCTTTCTTTCGAAAAAGCGGCTTGCTTTTTCGAAAGTTCCGCATGCAGTCTAGACGCTCTCTTTCGAAAGAGGCTCTTTCGAAAGTATCTTTCGAAAGAGCCTCTTTAGAAAGAGGCTTGCAGTCTAGACATAGCCTATATGATCATAGACAGATAAATAATATAAAGTCTCGCAATCTGATCACTGCTGTAAATTTCCAATCTCAGATTTTAATTAGACTTGATGCTAGTCCCCAATAATCTGGCTCTTCTATATCCTAAAATTTCATGTAAACCCAACAGACCCTGGTCAGCAGCAGGAGAAACTGCACCTGCAACCTGAGCTCAGGTGGTAGCACAGACTTCACATTCCCTTGTCAGTGGTGTCAGTGCCTCAGGGTTACAGCTGCATCTTGTAAGCACTTGCCCATACCTCTGACTTTGAAAGAGCCTCTAATCTGTGTTGCATTAGCACCTTCCATCCCTCTGTTGCTAGACAAGCATCCTGTCTAATGTAATAAGACACGCCATTGTTTCTGTCCTCCGATAATTTTGGAAGCTTGGGAGTAAACTAATTTCATTGCTGTAACCTAATTCTGCTTTGTTGGTAGAGCACTTCCTCCTACTGATATTAAAATCCTATTCATTTAATTGCATGCACTGTAAGACAAATATCTATCTGTGGTCAGAAGGCAAATATAAATATAGAAGAGGTGGCATTTGATGAAAATTCTTTGGTGGGATAAACATACTTGGTGTTGAAAAACCATTTGGAAGGCAGAGTGACAGATAAGAGGCCCTTTCTCTTTGGAAAAGTGCTCAGGTTAAAGTATAGGACAAAGGCACTGTGAGTCAGGCTTTCTGAAGCTGCTTTCACCTGATTAGTAATAACATGATTTTTAAAAGTATGTAACCTTCCAAAGCTAGAGTTTAAGGATCAGAAAGATGCATGAACCCATCTTAATCAGCTGGGTACATTTTTAAGAAATGTAAGAATACAAGTGAAATAATATCAGCCTGAGATCTTAAATGCTAGATTGTGCGTTGGATGTGATACACGCAGCAATGGAGGAACACCTTCCATCGCTGTAGTAAGTGTTTATATTACAGCGGCACAGCTGCAGTTGTGCTCTCATAGCATTTCTGAAGTAAATACCCGGAGCCCCGTGTTCCTATTAAGCTGGGCACTTGTATGGTGCTGACACGAGATTCAAATGCTGCCCAGCTGATTAGCAGAGCACCCTCGGCTAGGTTTTTTTGTTTTGTTTTTACTGGTAGTGCACGTGCACACATAAAAATATTCTACACATGGATGGAAAAAATCTGCCCCTGGATAGAAAAGATTAGAGGGAACGTTGCCAGAGGCAGTTCTTCTTGGGCTGTTTTTAGAAATCCCAATCCTTGGTCCGTGCCAAAAGCCACAATCCAGCCTTTAATTTTTTGTTAGTGTTATCGGTTTCAACCATACCCATTATCCCCTCTAGACACAATAATAGCAACTAACTGTGGTGACTGGTACAACAGAAAAAACAACTAGATGTTTAGTTACATGGCTCCGTATCTGATTGGGTGAACTGACCTTTAAAAGCTACTTCTGGTCCCATCTGAAATTAATTTGGTTTAATTACAAAATGAATATTTCTCATTTAAGCAAATCTTGTCTACAGGTCTGAAATTCACTGTCTGCAGAAGTCCAGACCCACAATAATGTTTGCCTAAAGTCTTCAAAACAGGGCATGATTATGCACAAATTGAAATGAATCACAAAAGCATTTGCCAAGACTATGTTTTTCATTGCTCACCCAGCTCTGCTTACTACAGAAATGGCGTCATCAGTTATGAGTCCTCCAGCTAATAGTAACTGCATTAATAAAAATCTGAATCTTGGTGCTACATAACATATCTCTCAGTGTCATGGGATTTCTGAATATATAAGAGCTGGCTGAGAATGGTATAAGTGGCAAGGGATTACTTTCAAACTGCACACAGGTCAATGAAGCTTGATGCACATTTATCTAGACTGTGGTGTCCTATTCCTAATTTATAGACTTTAAGGCCAGAAAGGAAGATCATGGTCATCTAGTCTGACCCTCTTCACAACACAAGCCACAAAAACTCACCCATTGAAAATGCCATACTAGATGTCCACTAGTTTAATTCTGTACATATTGCCCACCAAGAAATTCCTGGCTGTTCACTCTCTTCTGTCAGCGTTTTGTCAACTGTGGGCTGCTGCAAACAATTTTCTTCCTACGTCTCATTTTTATAGTAGAGTTCTGTGGATTCTTGCTCTATGCTTCACATTTCACTACAAAGAAGAGTTTACAGCCCTTAAGCTTTCAGCACACTGTCAAACATCATTAAATCTCTTCATTATGTTGAAGACAGGGTTTGTGCGAGGTTTTAAAAAAATCCCTACTTCTCGGTGTATGCATTTCTTGAAAGAGCTTAACTCTAGGTTTCACAGATGTTATGTAGCAAAAATGAAATAACAGGGATCACATGAGTTCCTAATAAATTTAAATTCAAAGGAGGTGCATAGGTTTATTAGGAACTGGGGAATCTTTGGGGAAAGGAGGATGCTATATAATAGGGACGGGCAATAAAACAATGGTAGTTCACTAGGGTTAGCCCCTGGTGAGTGGCAGCTGCTATATTTACCTGCACCTCCGCAAGTACAGATGATCACAGCTCCCATTGGCCGGAATGGTCATCCATGATCCACAGGAGTTGTGATCCCCTGTACCTATGGAAGTGCAGGTAAATACGGCAGTATGGGGGCCCATCAGGGGCTAACCCTGGCAGACTGGATCCAGCCTACGGGTTGGTATTTACCCACCCCTGCTATATTAAAAAAAATGGGCTCTACCTAAACCAAAATGGAAGCAGATTGCTGACATGTAAAATTAAATGTAAGGAAGTTTTTAAACTAAGGGCTGGGGAGAAGCTGATAGGTGCAGAGCTCTTAAATATAGCCAGAGATGGAGATTCCACAACCTCCTTAGGCAAATTTATTCCAGAGTTTAACCACCCTGACAGTTAGGAACTTTTTCCTAATGTCCAACCTAAACCTCCCTTGCTGCAGTTTAAGCCCATTGCTTCTTGTTCTATCCTCAGAGGCCAGGAAGAACAAGTTTTCTCCCTCCTCCTCGTGACACCCTTTTAGATACCGAAACTCGCTATCATGTCCTCTCTCAATCTTCTCTTTTCCAGACTAAACAAGCCCAATTCTTTCAGTCTTCCTTCATAGGTTATGTTCGCTAGACCTTTAATTATTCTTGTTGCTCTTCTCTGGATCTTCTCCAATTTCTCCACATCTTTCTTGAAATATGGTACCCAGAACTGGACACAATACTCCAAATGAGGTCCAATTAGTGCAGAGTAGAGCGGAAGAATGACTTCTCGTGTCTTGCTCACAACACACCTGTTAATGCATCCCACAATCATGTTTGCATTTTTTGCAACAGTGTCACACTGTTGACTCATATTTAGCTTGTGGTCCACTATAACCCCTATATCCATTTAGTCTGGAGGTGTGCCTAACGTAGTGAATACAAGCAGAGAGAGGGTAAGTTTAGAAGATAGGATACACAAAGAACAAGTTAAAAATCACTTAGGAAAGTTAGATGTCAGCAAGTCACCAGGTCCTGATGAAATGCATCCCAGGATACTCAAGGAGCTGATAGAGGAGGTATCTGAGCCTTTAGCTATGATCTTTGAAAAATCATGGCAGACAGGGGAGATTCCAGAAGACTGGAAAAGGGCAAATATTGTGCCCATCTATAAAAAGGGGAATAAGAACAACCCAGGAAATTATAGACCGGTCAGTTTAACGTCTGTCCCAGGGAAGATAATGGAGCAGGTAATTAAGGAAATAGTATGCAAACACTTGGAAAGTAATAAAGTGATAGGGAATAGCCAGCATGGGTTTGTGAAGAACAAGTCATGCCAAACTAATCTGATATCTTTCTTTGAAAAGATAACGAGCCTTGTGGATAAGGGAGAAGCGGTGGATGTCATATACCTAGACTTTAGTAAGGCATTTGATACGGTCTCGCATGATATTCTTATTGATAAACTAGCCAAATATAACTTAGATAGGGCCACGATAAGGTGGGTGCATAATTGGCTGGATAACCGTAGTCAGAGAGTTGTTGTTAACGGTTCTAAATCCTGCTGGAAAGGGATAACAAGTGGAGTTCCTCAAGGGTCTGTTTTGGGACCCGTACTATTCAATATCTTCATCAATGATGTAGATATTGGGATAGAGAGTACTCTTATTAAGTTTGCAGATGATACCAAACTGGGTGGGGTTGCGACTTCTTTGGAGGATAGAGACATAATTCAAAATGACCTTAGCAAGTTAGAGAAATGGTCAGAGGTAAACAGGATGAGGTTTAATAAAGAGAAATGCAAAGTGCTCCACTTAGGAAGGAACAATCAGTTCCATACATACAAGATGGGAAGCGACTGTCTAGGAAGGAGCATGGCGGAAAGGGATCTAGGGGTCATAGTGGACCACAAGTTGAATATGAGTCAACAGTGTGATGCTGTTGCAAAAAAAGCAAATATGATTCTAGGTTGTATCAACAGGTGTGTTGTAAGCAAAACTCGTGAAGTCATTCTGCCGCTCTATTCTGCACTAGTTAGGCCTCAGCTGGAGTACTGTGTCCAGTTCTGGGCGCCACATTTCAAGAAAGATGTGGAGAAATTGGAAAGGGTACAGAGAAGAGCGACAAGAATGATTAAAGGTTTAGAGAACATGACCTATGAAGCCAGGCTTCATGAACTGGGCTTGTTTAGTTTGGAAAAAAGAAGATTAAGGGGGGACATGATAGCGGTTTTCAAATATCTAAAAGGGTGTCACAAGGAGGAAGGCGAAAATTTGTTCCTCTTGGTTTCTGAGGACAGGACAAGGAGTAATGGGCTTAAAGTGCAGCAGGGGAAGTTTAGATTGGACATTAGGAAAAAATTCCTAACTGTCAGGGTGGTCAAATATTGGAATAAATTGCCAAGGGAGGTGGTGGAATCTCCCTGTCTGGAGATATTTAAGAACAGGTTAGATAGACATCTGTCAGGGATGGTGTAGACGGAGCTTGATCCTGCCTTGAGGGCGGGGGGCTGGACTCGATGACCTCTCGAGGTCCCTTCCAGTCCTATTATTCTATGATTCTATGATTTCTGCTATACTCCTTCCTAGACAGTTGCTTCCCATTATGTATGTGTGAAATGGATTGTTCCTTCCTAAGTGGAGCACTTTGCATTTGTCCTTATTAAACTTCATCCTGTTTACCTCAGACCATTTCTCCAATTTCTCCAGATCATTTTGAATTATGACCCTATCCTCCAAAGCATAGAATCATAGAATCATAGAATCATAGGACTGGAAGGGACTCCCTCGGCAATTTATTCCAATATTTGACCACCCTGACAGATAGGAATTTTTTTCTAATATCCAATCTAAACCTCCCTTGCTGCACTTTAAGCCCATTACTCCTTGTCCTGTCCTCAGAAACCAAGAGGAACAAATTTTCTCCTTCCTCCTTGTGACACCCTTTTAGATATTTGAAAACCGCTATCATGTCCCCCTTAATCTTCTTTTTTCCAAACTAAACAAGCCCAGTTCATGAAGCCTGGCTTCACAGGTCATGTTCTCTAGACCTTTAATCATTCTTGTCGCTCTTCTCTGTACCCTTTCCAATTTCTCCACATCTTTCTTGAAATGTGGCGCCCAGAACTGGACACAGTACTCCAGCTGAGGCCTAACTAGTGCAGAGTAGAGCAGCAGAATGACTTCACGAGTTTTGCTTACAACACACCTGTTGATACAACCTAGAATCATATTTGCTTTTTTTGCAACAGTATCACACTGTTGACTCATATTCAACTTGTGGTCCACTATGACCTCTAGATCCCTTTCCGCCATGCTCCTTCCTAGACAGTCGCTTCCCATCTTGTATGTATGGAACTGATTGTTCCTTCCTAAGTGGAGCACTTTGCATTTCTCTTTATTAAACTTCATCCTGTTTACCTCTGACCATTTCTCTAACTTGCTAAGGTCATTTTGAATTATGTCCCTATCCTCCAAAGAAGTTGCAACCCCACCCAGTTTGGTATCATCTGCAAACTTAATAAGCGTACTCTCTATCCCAATATCTACATCATTGATGAAGATATTGAACAGTACGGGTCCCAAAACAGACCCTTGCGGAACTCCACTTGTTATCCTTTTCCAGCAGGATTTAGCACCGTTAACAACAACTCTCTGACTACGGTTATCCAGCCAATTATGCACCCACCATATCGTGGCCCTATCTAAGTTATATTTGCCTAGTTTATCAATAAGAATATCATGCGAGACCGTATCAAATGCCTTAGTAAAGTCTAGGTATATGACATCCACCACTTCTCCCTTATCCACAAGGCTCGTTATCCTATCAAAGAAAGCTATCAGATTAGTTTGGCATTTGCAACCCCTCCCAGCTTGGTATCATCTGCAAACTTAATCAGCGTACTTTCTATGCAGATAATTAAATAATTGATGAAGATATTGAATAGAATCGGTCCCAAGACAGACCCCTGCGAAATCCCACTTGTTATTCTTTTCCAGCAGGATTGTGAACTGTTAATAACTACTCTCTGAGAATGGTTATCCAGCCAGTTATGCACCCAACTTATAGTAGCCCCATCTAAGTTCTATTTGCCTAGTTTATTGATAAGAATATCATGTGAGACCATATCAAATGCCTTACTAAAGTCTAGGTATACCACATCCACCACTTCTCCCTTATCCACAAGACTCGTTATCCTATCAAAAAAAGCTATCAGATTGGTTTGACATATTCTGTAAGTGCTTGTGTACAAATGCTAGAAGCCTGAATACAAAGATGGCTGACATTGAGTGTCTGGTACTAACTGAGGATATTTATATAACAGGCATCATGGAAACATGAAGGAATGAGGATAATCAATGGGACATGTTTAATATCAAGGTAAAAAAGGTATATAGGCTGTGCTGGTGGAGGAGTAGTAATACATGTGAAAGAAAGCATAGATTCAAATACAATAAAAATCTCAAATGAATCAAACATCACCACAGAATCTCTATGGATAGAAATGCCATGCTTAATAATAAGAGTATTGTAGTAGTAATAAATGAGGATGTGTCTACATTGCACCCGGAGCATGAATTAAGCTACACAATTTGAGCTACACAAATTGCGTAGATTATTTCGAGTCAATTTTGAGACAGAGCACTATTCCAAAATGTCCCTTATGCCTTGTGGAACGAGGTTTACAGGGACGTCGGAATAGCGAGCCCATTATATTTTGAAATAACGGGCTTTGTCAAAAGACAAAGAATAGTTATTTTGGGATACTGCCAGTAACCCGCAATAGCTCCACAGTGTAGACATACCCTGACTGACAACCCTACCAGGATGGCAGTAATTGTGACATGTTTAGGGATATTAAAGATGCAACAAAAACAGAGAATCCAATATTCAAGGATGTTTACCACTATCCTCATATTGCCTGGGAACATGTCACCTCAGGATGAGATACAGAGAGAAATTTAATGAGTGTTACTTAGAGCAGTTGGTCCTGAAACACCTAAGGAGAGAGAAAATTTTTGGTTTAGTCCTAAGTGCCTCTCAGGATCTGGTCAAAGAGGAGAATGTGTCTGAACTAATTGGTAATAGCAACCATTGCGTAATTAAATATTTAACACCCTTGTAAGGAGAAAAGACCAAAGAAACCGAGAAAATTAGCATTTGTCTTCAGAAAGGGAAACAACATAAAAAGAGGAGGCTAATTAAACAGAAATTAAAAGAATTCAAATTCCTTCAAACTGACTGGAAGCTTTTTAAAAAATGATACCACAGGCTCAAACTGTATGTACACCTAAAATAGAATAAACAGTAAAACGACAAAAAAATGTCACAATGTCTAAACAGCAGAGTAGAAGAGTTAGTTAGGCCTAGCCTTCACTAGGACTTTACACTGAACGTAGCCTCCCACGGTCAATTATCTAAGTGATGCAGCCACACCACTATGCCTGTTGTGCCACCCTTAGATGCTGCTGATGTCAATTCCTGTACTTCTGCTTTGCACCAGCAGTAACACTATTCCCAACCATGCATGGTCAAAGTCATACTAATGTAGATGCAGCATTGCTGGCAATTCGACACCATTTGCCTCTAGGAGGCCTCCTGCAGCTATCAATTCCAAATGTGCTGGCCACAACTTCTGCCTCAACTGTTCTCTTAGGGTGTGTCTAGATTACATGCCTCCGTCGACGGAGGCATGTAGATTATCCAGATCGGCAGAGGGAAATGAAGCCGCGATTAAAATAATCGCGGCTTCATTTAAATTTAAATGGCTGCCCCGCTCTGCCGATCAGCTGTTTGTCGGCAGATCGGGGCAGTCTGGACGCGCCGCGTCGACAAAGAAGCCTTTCTTGATTGGCACAGGTAAACCTGGTTTCACGAGGCATACCTGTGCCGATCAAGAAAGGCTTCTTTGTCGATGCGGCGTGTCCAGACTGCCCCGATCTGCCGACAAACAGCTGATCGGCAGAGCGGGGCAGCCATTTAAATTTAAATGAAGCCGCGATTATTTTAATCGCGGCTTCATTTGCCTCTGCCGATCTGGCTAATCTACATGCCTCCGTCGACGGAGGCATGTAGTTTAGACGTACCCATATTGAGCTCAAAAAGCCCTGGGAACAGTAAAATACCTGTCTCATCTGGTCGGCTTTGTGAGCCCATCACGAGCAAGTAGCACACCATGGGACACGTGGACATGAGTTCCTCCATCAATCCATCCAACACTGTGACCTCATCGAGGTTTGAGGGAACAAAGTCATCCTCAATGACCTCAGAACCAAAAAATGGAATGCCAAGATGTCCGGCAGAATCACAAGCTGCCTGCGGGCAAAAAGCCATTCCAGGGACACCCAGCTGTGCAGGGTGACAATCAAGGAGCTCAGGCAGTCTTATGACAAGACCAAGGAGCAGAGAGGATGCTCTGGGGTGGCACTGCACACCTGCCACTTCTACAACCGGCTGGATGCCATTCTGGAGGGGGCAGACAGACAACACCCCCACCATGGCTGTCGAGTCGGGACAAGACACACCTGGCATGAGCCAGGAGGAGAGCTGGGTAGTGGAGGGGCATGAAGAAGAGAAGGAGGAGATGAGCCAGAGAATGATGCCCAAGAGCCAGGAGCTGGTCATGATACTGGAACTGGTATCTCATTCCCAGGATGTCTTTCAGACCATCGATGACATTGGGGAGGGAACTTACAGTGAGTTCTCAAATTTTTCTAATTACAAGCAGAGTCAGGCAATGAGGTGTGAGGGGCAGCAAGCTCTCTCTCTGCCTACACAGCGCGGAGCTCACGGAACAGCTTGTTCACATGTTTGCAGATAGAGCACGAGTCTTGTCTACTCAGTTCCATGAAGCTCTCACATGGGAACTCCTTGATCCTTCTCATAAGGTTCTTGGGGAGTCTGGCCTTATTCAGTCCTCCAATTTAGGACACCTTCCCACACCAAGCCTCCAGTAAGTAGTCTGGTGTCATGGAACCACATAGCAGTGCAGCATAAGGCCCAAGATGATGGCCACATTGAGTCAGCATTCGCTCTTGGGCAATCACAATGATTCGGAGAAGGCTGATAGCTTGTGTAACCCTCACACCTAGGCTATGTCTATACTCACGGCTTTTTGCGTGAGAAATATGCAAATGAGGCTAAGCATGGAATATCGCCGAGCCTCATTTTCATACCTAATAAGCCTTGTCATCATTCCACGAGGAGTAACGGTAGTTCGAACTAGGAAGCCTAGTTCAAACTACCTAGTTCGTGCCCCGTGTAGCCGCGCTGCACGGGGTTCGAACCAGCGGGGTTTTAAAAATGGCGGCTCCCCGCTTATGCAAATGAAGCCCGGGATTTTCAAATCCCGGGCTTCATTTGCAAGTGCGGTATGCCTACATTACCCTCCTAGTTCGAACTAGGAGGGTAGTGTAGACATACCCTTAGGAACCAGTTAAAATTTAGGAGATAAAGAGATGAATAAATGTTCAATTTTCACAGTGGAGAGAGGCAGGGCCGCATTATGAATTTCGTGGGCCCTAGGCACTTTTGCCTTTCTGGGCCCCTTCCGCCATAAAAAAAAAATATTAAAAATTATTTTTGATATAACTTTAAATACTTCAACATTTTTTTTTCTGTTTTAGGCAAAATGTAATAGATTTTCATGGGCCCTAAAAGTTTCATTTTTTTCTGATGTGTGAAAAAAATTAAAACATTTTCTTCGACCCTAAAAGTTCATTTATTTTCTTCTGATTTTAAAAGAAATTAAAACATTTTTGTGGGTCCCTAAAAGTATCATGGATAAGTTGGCCCTGGAGAGAGGTCACCAATGGGATCCTCTAAGAATCTGTACTGTGTTGCTTGGAGTTCAATGTATTCATAAATGACCTGGAAAAAGGGGTAAACAATGAGGAATCAAAGTTTGCTTATGATTCAAAGTTTCTCAAGAGAGTTAAGTCAAAAGCTGACTGCAAAGAGTTACCATGGCATCTCACAAAACTGCGTAAGAGAGGCAGAAAATGAGAGCGTCAATTCAGTGCTGCTAAATTCAAAATAATGCACATTGAAAAATATAATCCCAACTCTACATAAAAAATGGTAGGGTCTAAATTAGCTGTTAACACTCAAGAAAGAAACCCTGGAGTGGATAGTTCTTTGAAAACGTGCTGTTTATATGCAGCAGCAGCAGTCAAAACAGCTAACAACATTAGGAATCATTAGGAAAGTATAGCTAAAGAGACAGAAATATCATAATGACACTATTGGCTACGTCTACATTGGCCCCTTCTCCAGAAGAGGCATGTTAATTTCCAACTTCAGAATAGGGAAATCCGCCGGGGATTTAAATATCCCCCGCAGGATTTAAATAAACATGGCCGCCGCTTTTTTCCGGCTTGGGGAAAAGCCGGAAAAAAGCGTCTAGACTGGCACGATCCTCCGGAATAAAGCCCTTTTCCGGAGGATCTCTTATTCCTACTTCAAAGTAGGCATAAGAGATCCTCCGGAAAAGGGCTTTATTCCGGAGGATCGCGCCAGTCTAGACTCTTTTTTCCGGCTTTTCCCCAAGCCGGAAATAAAGCGGCAGCCATGTTTATTTAAATCCCGCGGGGGATATTTAAATCCCCCGCGGATTTCCCTATTCTGAAGTTGGAAATTAACATGCCTCTTCCGGAGAAGGGGCCAATGTAGATGTAGCCTAAATGAATCTGTGGTATGCTGGCACTGTTAATTGTTGGGACATGTAAAATGAATAGGGGAATGGGATATTGGTAAGGAGTTCAGCCACAGTAGGCATTACCCTTGAACATGCACTTTCCCTTTGTTTTTGAAGCCTATAAAAATAGATAAGCATGCAGCTGCTCTTCTTTGTTGTGTCTTTTACCTACCCTCACTGATGCTCACTGAAGCAAAGAGCGAGGGGGGATTTGATAGCAGCCTTCAACTTCCTGAAGGGAGGTTCCAAAGAGGATGGAGAAAGGCTGTTCTCAGTAGTGACAGATGGCAGAACATGGAGCAATGGTCTCAAGTTGTGGGGGGAAAGGTCCAGGTTAGATATTAGGAAAAACTATTTCCCTAGGAGGGTGATGAAGCACTGGAATGGGTTACCTAGGGAAGTAGTGGAGTCTCTATCCCTAGAGGTGTTTAAGTCTCGGCTTGACAAAGCCCTGGCCGGGTTGATTTAGTTGGGATTGGTCCTGCCTAGAGCAGGGGGCTGGACTAGATGACCTTCTGAGGTCTTTTCCAGCTCTATGGTTCTGTGATTCTATGCTGTATACATATTTCAGGGTTATTTTTCTTGTAATCTCTGTAACCTGCCAATTCAGAAAGTTTGTAGCATAGGAAAGTGTTGATTTAATTAGAAATTCTGTAAATAATAAATAGGGGTGGGTATAATCATATTAATCACCTGCTTATTAATATTCATTTGATGGGAGTTAACATTGCTAAATAAGGTTTTAGGAAAAGTGGTGAATTAACATATTGAAATAGATAAAAGGGTATAACTGGTGCCAATCTGTTGCCACTTGGACATTGTGATGAATGTCCAAGGTAAACGTGTGTGGGCAATAAAGCAGTTCCGTTTACCCCATCTGCTCCTCGGTTGCCTGTGTCTTCTCTCACATTAAAGTTGTGTGTTACTCTGGTAACCCTATTTGAATAAAAAATATTTCCCACATATCTAAACTAAATCTCCTTTTCTGAAAATTAAGCCATTTGTTTTTTATCTTACTTGTCTTATATAGGGTTCACGGAGAACAATTGATCACCATCTTCCTTATAAAGGTCTCATTCGGTCTTCTTTTCTCACAGCTAACATGCCCATTTTTTAACCTTTCCTCACAACTAAGGTTTTCTAAATCTTTTAATCATTTTTGTTCTTCTCTGGATTCTCTCCAATTTGTTCACATAGTTCCTAAAGTGGGTAGTCCATAATTGGATACAGTACTTCAGGTCAGGTCTCGCTGGTACTGCAAAGTAGAGTGGGACAATTACTACCTATGTCTTACATAAGATATTCCTCTCAGTACACCTTAGTCTTTTTCTCAGCTGTATCACTTTGTTGGTTTATATTGTTTATGATCCAGAATTCCCCTCCCCAATCCTTTTATGCAGTTCTCCTTCTACCCAGCTATTCCAGTTATTTGTATTTGTTCATTTGATTTTTTCCTTGCTAAGTGTAATACTTGGCACTTTCTTTTATTGAATGTAATCTTATTGATTTCAAATCAAATTTCCAATGTGTCAAAGTCAGTTTGAATTCTGATCATTTTCTCCAGAGTGCTGGCAATACCCCCTAGTAAGGTGTCCTCTACAGATATCATAAGAATACATTCCACTTTGTTATCCAGCTCATTCATGAAACTACTGAATGATACCAGACCCAGGAGTGACCCATGTGGGGCCTCACTAAATATTGCCTCATAACTTGACAGCAGACCTTTGATAACAACTGCTTAAGTTTGGTTTGCAACTAGTTAGGAGTAATGTACTCTAGACCACATTTCTCTATGGTATGAGACTGTCATGTGGGATTATATCAAAAGCCTTACTAAAATCAAGATTTAACTAGTCCACTTTTCACTCCCAACTCCATCTGTTACGCCAGCAATCCTGTCAAAGAAGGAAATTAACTTGGTTTGGCATTATTTTTTCTTGACAGATGGACGTAATACCACAACCCTAGTTCATGGATGCGTTGAGGGGATACATACATTAAAGATTGTGAAACTCTTAGATACTAGAGCAATTGTGGCTATATAATTTTAGATAATAAATAGATAAACATACAGATAAATAAAAAAAAGTTCATATATCAATAATTATAGAAAAATAAATCAATGTTGGCTATTCCTTATTACCTTATTTTCTTTTAGGTGCTTATAAATTGATTATTGAATAATTTCTTCACGTATCTTTCAAAGTATTGAAGTTATCCTCCTTGGTCTATAAACCAGTGGGTACTCTTTGTTCTCCTTTTTAAAGAAGAGTACTGCATTTGTTTGTCTCCAGTCCACTGGGACCTCACCCATCCTCTATCTATTCTGAAAAATAACTGTTAGTCGTTCTGAGATTGCTTCAGCTAGTTCTTTAAGTACCATAGGGTGAGTTTTGTTATATGGGCGAAATATAATGTATTTAAGTATTCTAGAACTTTTTTCTTACCCTGTTCTATGTTATTTTCCCCTTGATGTTAATATTTACTGTGTTAAGTATCTGGTCACTAATAACATTCATAGGCTTGGTCTGTAGATTTATGATGGTATAACCATTTTGGTCAAGGGTGTGGAAAGTCCACATCTTTGAATAACACAATTGCACCCACCAAACTTCTGGTGTAGATATACTTACTGCCTCTCAGGGAGATGAAGTACCTATGTTGATAGTTCTCCTACTAGCATATATGGCATCCTTACAAAGTACTACAGCAGATTTAAGCAAATAGGCTTGAAACAAACCAGAATTTTTGATGTTGTCTATTATTAGCTCTCCTTCCCTGTAAAGTTTTACCTAAACTTTCCGCTAAATCGATGACACTGTGATCGATGCAGCAGGCATTGCTTCATCAGGTCTGCTGAAGACACGATCAGTCAATGGGAGAACCCTCTTCTGTTGACTTTATTCACAATTTGTCCATGTCTCCACATTTACACAATGCCATTTTGATTTTCATGTCACTGAAGATCTCCAGATGGAGACATATTGTCCTCTCGCTTTTCTTCGTATATTTCTTTGTGGTATCGCCTAGACACCAACCAGTTTGGATTCCCCTTGTGCTAGGTGTTGTACAAACTTATAGCAAATGACAGTTCCCAAAGAGTTTTACAGTCTAAAAGATGTCCCAGCTGAGACTGAAACCCTACTTTGCTAATCAATGTGTGTGCATACAGTAGGAGAGAGTCCATGCCCTGAAAATCTTCCAGTCTAAAGAGACAAAACAGAACATGGTGGGAGAAGGAAGTATTGTTATCCCCATTTTATAGATGAGGAACTGATCCATGGATAGATTAAGGATCCCGTTTTCAAAGACATTTGATTCCCATTTAAGCATCTAAACAAAAGGTCAGATTTTCTAGAGCTCCGCACCCAACATTGAAGAGGGGTAGAGTCTGATCCACACATCTTTATTGTGTAGCAAAAGCTTTCACACAGCCCAGTGCATTATGAACCACCCAGACATTGCAGAATTCCAGTATCCTGAGCTGTGTTGGAAATTTGTGGCTTTCTTGTGCTGGCCCTGAGTATATTTTAAAGTCTGGCCTTTATTTAGGTGCCTACATAGAAGCAGAAAGCTTTTGAAAATGGCTTCATATGACACAGCCATGGTCACACAAGGAATCTGCAACAAAACTGGAAATAAAATCCCAGATCTCCTGAGTCCCCGTGTTTTCACCAGAGGGCTCTCCTCTTCCTAAGGTTATAGATGGCATATAAAATGGTGCTCCAGCCAATGATAATGGATTTCTGCCCTGGCTCTCTGGCTTTCAGATATGTGAGGATCGTGCTCATGTTTATTGACCTTGATGTTGGGCTGCTGGCCTCATTTGTTCAGCAAGGAGTTTCTGGAAAGTAAATGTATGGGAAGGTGAGGAGGGGATGCCTTAGTCTACAATGCATATGGGCACATTGGTTTGTGCTACAGCTTACCAGGGAGAATTCTAGTTTCAGTGACCTCAAACCAGGAGCCCAGGAGGTCTAGCTGACCTCAAACCAGGAGACCACAATTTCTGGTATATGAAAGGCAAGGAGAAAGAAGCAATCCTTGGCTTTATTAAATTAAGTTCATAAGAACATAAGAATGGCCATACTGAGTCAGACCAAAGGGAATGACAAGAACAGGTAACCATCAAGTGATCTGCCCCTCCCCCCGTCACCAATTCCCAGCTTCTGAGAAAGAGAGTCTAGGGACACCATTCCTACCCACCCTGGCTAATAGCCATTGATGGACCTAACCTCCATGTATTTATCTAGTTCTTTTTCGAACGCAGTAAAAGTCCTTCACAACATCCTCTTGCAAGGTCATCAAGCTCAAGCTTTCTAGAGTTCAACAATAATAGACAGCAAACAACAACACCCTTCCTCCAGTAGTAAAAATGTTGCCCTTTGCTGCCCCCCCTATTGGGGGGTACTCGTGAGGCTGCACATTTTGGAAACTCCCCCCCCCCCCCCCCACACACACACACTCCCCATTCATATCCTGTGGACTCTAAGGAAGGGAAAAGTCTTGCCTTGCAGTGATGCTTCTTGACTCTCCTAGGCTACATCTACACTATGAGCCTCTTAAGGAAGAGCAAATGCAAACGGAGTGCTCATTGGCATATGTTGTGCTCTCATTGCATTTCCTCTTCCTTTCCCTTTTGTGCAAAAGAGCGTTTTTGCACAAAAAGGCGTCGTCTACACAGCTCTTTTTTCCGCAAAAACCTCTTGCACGAAAGGGAAAGGAAGAGGAAATGCAAATGAGAGTATGACATATGCAAATGAGTGTTCCATTTGCATTTGCTCTTCCGCAAGAGGTTCGTAGTGTAGACGTAGCCCCACTTTTGATCTCGCTAGCTGCATGACTGCAGCTCGTATCAACCTGGGTCCCTTCCAAAACTATGATTGAGCAGTTGCAGAGCTGGGTTCCCCAGCAGCAGCACAGTAATAGCCATGGACAGCATCTACTGGGAGGTCACACATTGCACAGACTCTCCCTGTCATTATTTCCATGCTGCAATCGGGCTGAAGAGCAGGGTTCAGAGACCAGGTATGTCTACACTACAGAGTTAGTTCGAACTAACGTCCGTTAGTTCGAACTAACTTTCATAGGCGCTACACTAGCGCTCCGCTAGTTCGAACTTAATTCGAACTAGCGGAGCGCTTAGTTCGAACTAGGAAAACCTCATTTTACGAGGATTAAGCATAGTTCGAACTAGCTAGTTTGAATTAAGGGGTGTGTAGCCCCTTAATTCGAACTAGTGGGAGGCTAGCCCTCCCCAGCTTTCCCTGGTGGCCACTCTGGCCAACACCAGGGAAACTCTATTGCCCCCCTCCCGGCCCCGGACCCCTTAAAGAGGCACAGGCTGGCTACAGTGCCCGTGCCAGGTGCAAGCCTGCCAGCACCCAGTCAGCAGACCCTGCACCTGGCACAGATCGAGCCAGCCACCCGATGCCCCCCAGCTCTCCCTCTCTTCCCGGGACCAGGCTGGCGGCTCCCGGGAGCTTGCCCGGGACCACAAGAGGCGGGCACCTGCCTGGGCTAGTGCGGACATCGTGGACCTCGTCCACGATCTCCGCACTAGGCACAGGAAAGTGGCCATCTAGGGCAGGAGAGCTGCCAGCCTGGCCACACAGGAGCAGGTGTGCATGAAAATCAAGGGGGTCCACTGAGACCCCCGACCCTGAGCCCTGAGCTTACAATGGCCGTCCTGGGTCAGACCAAAGGTCCATCTAGCCCAGTAGCCTGTCTGCCAATAGCGGCCAACCCTAGGGACCTTGGAGGGGATGGACCGAAGACAGTGACCAAGCCATTTGTCTCGTGCCATCCCTCTCCAGCCTTCCACAAACCTTGGGCAGGGACACCACTCCTACCCCCTGGCTAATAGCACTCCATGGACCCAACCTCCATGACTTGATCTCACTTCCCTTTAAACTCTGTTCTAGTTCTAGCCTTCACAGCCTCCTGCAGCAAGGAGTTCCACAGGCTGACTATTTGCTTTGTGAAGAAGAACTTTCTGTTACTAGTTTGAAGCCTGCTACCCATTCCTTTCCTTTGGTGTCCTCTAGTCCTTCTTTATGGGAACTAATGAAGAACTTTTCTTGATGCACCCTCTCCACCCAACTCCTGCTTTTAGAGACCTCTATCCTGTCCCCCCTCCATCTTCTCTTTTCTAAGCTGAAAAGTCCCAGTCTCTTTAGCCTCTCTTCATATGGGACCTGTTCCCAACCCCTAATCATTGTAGTTGTCCTCCCCTCTCCCAGCATCTCTCTTCCCCTCTCCCACCTCCTTTTCCCAGTCTCCCCCAGTTTTGTTCAATAAAGACAGATTCCATTTTTGAACACAATTGTCCTTTATTTTGTACATCAAGAAAAGGGGCTAGGGAAAGGTAAGTGGAAGGAGGTGAGGGAGGAATGGGGCATGAGCCCCCGATGGGGAGGACTGGGCTGGCTCTGTGGGCTTCTGGGGGTGGAAGCTCTCCTGTAGCTCCCCAATTGCCCCCTCTCCCCAGATGGCAGCCTGCGGCAAGTGCAGCCGGTCTGATGGCCGAGTGCTGTGATGTGCCCAGTGTGGGCATTCCGGGCACTCCAAGCCAGGACTGGTTTTCAAGCGGGGCACCCCTTAGAACTGTCTGTCCGGGGTGGGGGTCGGGTCCCTTTAAGCGCAGCCCTCGGCTAGCCTGAGACAGCATCTCCACGCTCTAAGTCCTCCTCTGATGCCCTGCCGGCACTGCTTCCGGCCATCCTTAAGCCCGGTTCAGGGTCCACTTAATGTGGACATGCTAGTTCGAATTAGCAAAACGCTAATTCGAACTAGTTTTTAGTTCTAGACGCGTTAGTTCGAATTAGCTTAGTTCAAATTAACTAATTTGAACTAAGTTAGTTCGAATTAGCGCTGTAGTGTAGACATACCCCAGGACGGACAACAGAGAATGGGAGACTCCAAGACCAGCACCTCCCCTGACTATCTTTGGCATTTCCTCTGGAAATCCACAAACCCCTCAACTCCACGGAGCCTCCCTGGAATAGCTTTTGTAACCCGCTGCTCAGTGCAGTTACATGCCCCCTCCTCTGGGCACCTGCTCCACAGGGGACGAGATAATATCTTTGATTTGGACCAACTTCTGTTGGTAAAAGAGACAAGGTACGATTCTGAATACACAGAGGATGAGTCTGTTGCAACCCCAGCTACAAAGGCCAGTTCTCCACCTCAACTTGTAGAGACCATTTTAGGGCTCTATGCCCACTGTTGGCCAAGATGGTGGCAGACAGACTTCCACATGGGTTCGGAGAGGGAGCTATAGTACCATGCAACGCACGACGCTAGGGCTTTCCCATAAGAATGGTGGGGTGGATAAAGCTGGGTCACAGTCCTGCACAGAAAGGTGACCAAAGCTGTGAGTTTGGATGAGGGACTGTGAAGAGGCTTGGCCCAGAAAAAGATGTGCATCTTCCCCATGCAATCAACAACTGTAGGTCTCCCATTTTTCCCTGCCTGCGGGACTACTTGGGTGTGTCTACACAGCAAAGGTATTTCGGAATAATGGCTGTTACTCCGAAATAACTATGTGAGCGTCTACACAGCAATTCCATTATTTTGAAATAATGGATGGCTTCTTCCGATTTCTGTCAACCTCATTCTATGAAGAATAATGCCTATTCCACAATAGCTATTTCAAAATAAGGCATGTGTAGATGCTCCACTTCTGCTGTTTCGAAATAGCCCCTCAGCAGGTCCATTCTAAGTTATCCCTCCTGGGGCTCTAAATCGAGATAGCATGTCTACATTAGGGAAGCCTGCCTTGGACTCATTTTGAGGCTTCCTTGCAGTATAGATGTGCTATTTCAAAATAAAGCCGGTCCCCGAGTTGCGAACGTTCGATTTATGATGGTTCACATATATGACCAAAACTCCCACTGAGCAGTTGTAAAGGCAGTCCCCGAGTTATGAACGCGATCCGCGCTTACGAACAGCGCGGTTGCAAAGTAACTCAATGGGATCCGAGTTATGAACATTTCAAGTTACGGCCAAGTGTTTGGTCCATAACTCGTTCGTAACTCGAGGAAAGGCTTAAAGCTATTTCGGAATAACTATTCCGGAATAGTTTATTCCGAAATAACTGTGCTGTGTAGACATACCCTTGGGCTATGTGTTCTCTGGCCAATAGTAGTCCAGAGCTTTGTAAACCCCTACTTCCCAAAGATTTACAATTTAAGAGAGGAGAACATCTGGGCTCAAATTCATCCTCATGATGTTCCTTTAGTGTGTAAAGTTTATACAGTAAATTGCAGCAACACTTCCTGAGTATGACACATAACAGCAGATGTTTCTTCCTGCATCCATATCAGGACACATCTGATTGAAAACTCCTCTGCCTCGGGAAAGACCCCCAGCTGTCCATTATCAGTTGCTGACAGGGCCAATGACACATCAGCTGTCCTTGTCCGAGAACCTTCCCCTCACTGCACATCATGCTGCTTGTTTTATGCAGCTAATTATAATTTCTGAGATGCCGTTTCATTCCACTGGGTGGAAGCGAGGCTGCCGACCTCACACAGCGCATCCCCATAAAGGCAGGCAGAGAGACGATTCCCTTCCTCAGTAATCCCACAAAACAGATATCAGACAAGATCACAAAGAGAAAACGGTTTCTTGCCACTTTAACCAGAAAGGACACTCTCTAAATGACTTAGCCACCTGCATTCTGCTACAAAGACCTTTTACATCTGCACTTGAAAGGGAATCCTCTGAACTATCATTCATGTTAAAATTCGACACTTACCACCAGGGACTTAACAAGACTTTGAACTTTCTCACCCATTACCAAGACAGTTTCCCCAATTATCACCTGTAATACCATTAACTCACAAACATCCCACTCTCCCTACCTTTAATATCAGCAATTCACAGACACTTACCTTCCTTCCTCCCCCTTCCCACCCCCCCCGCATCCCCCTTCTGTTCTGCAATGTGATTTGTCCTTTTCATATTTGTTCATTTTTTTTAATTGTATCCTTTGGTATATATGGTTGTGACTATTTTCTTCCACTATTTGATCTGAGGAAGTGGGTCTGGCCCACGAAAGCTCATCATCTAATAAACCATCTTGTTAGTCTTTAAAGTGCTACATTGTCCTGCATTTTGCTAAATAAAGCTGTCCTTTTTGGCTCCCCTGGTTGTCTGCATTAGAATGAGAAAGGGATGTTATGTATCCAATACATTCTCAGTGTAATACTTATACTACGTCTAGATGGCACTGTAAAATTTTTTAAAAAACAAAACACAATTTGCAGTATGCAAATTGCATTTCTTTTTTCAATTTAATTTTGAAAATGACTATTTTGAAATTTGGTGTATCTACATGGCGCCAAATTTCAAAACAAAGTGCTCTTTCAAGCCATCCCTTATTCCTTGTAGAAAAGGTTTACAGGGATGGGGAAAAAGTGCTTCTGTTATTCTGATTTTTTTTCCAAAATAGCGTATGCGTTCCTTGGATGCGTCATTGCTATTTTGGAATACTTCCAGTATCCTGTCGAGACATAGCCTTATTTACCAACAGTGTTCACGAAGTCCTGTTTCCCTGAAGACAATAAAAAAGAAAAACAGAAATCTCCAGCTCTGTCACTCCACCAAGCTGTATGCCCAAGAATCCCTCTTTCTGCTTTCTCTTGAGGTAACACTCGCCATGTCTTCTGAATGTATCTGCCAACACCAGCCATGTGATGTCTCACTCATTGGGTGTGAGACTAACTCATTAGCATGCTATCTCACTCACACACACATTCCTAAGCTTATCTCACCAATTTTGAGTTAATATTTGAAGATTTTACTCAGGGGCTGAGATAACTATACATCGGGGGCCTCACGCATGAGGCTTAGAGCTTAGAAAGCAGATTTCCCAAGTTTGTGTCCTGTGATAACCATGGAGACGGACACTACAGGCCTATTTTGTATAGGCATGCAGGGGAAGAGAGGAGACTATAGGATGTGTGCGTGTATGTAAGTAAATAAATACTTGACAGTCAAAATAATATGTATTTGCCCAATAAATGAGTATAACTTGATTGAAAATTTGCAAGTTTTGCAAAATAAAGTTCAAAATGTAAATCACTCTGGACAAATTCATGGCCCTGTACCATGTCTGTAGCAGGCAAGACATATTTTTTTTAAATGTATGCTATATTGTTGAGAGCTGTCCTATGGCCATCAAGGAGAAAAAGGGGTAAATCACCCTCAGGAAAATGAAATATACCACACAAAACGCAAAGCAGTGTTTTTACAACCACAAATTCCTTTTGTACCTATGACAAATACCTGCACTAATAAAGTAAGTCAAACATGTGTAATTATGATTATTACTGACTAATACTAATACTGATAACCCTCTTTAGGATACTTCGGTTCCCCAGCAGTAATTTGTTTGCTGACTTTTTTATTTATGTATTTAGTTGGTAGTACACAGCACAGTAGGTTCTCAATGTTATGAACACCTCAGGAATGGAGATTGTTCATAACTCTGAACCAAAAACTCTCTCAGAAGTTTATAAATGAACAGTGATTTAATGCACCTTTGAAAATGGCAAATGACAAATGGCAAATGAAATTTAATATTGATAAATGTAAAGTAATGCACACTGAAAAAAATAATCCCAACTATACATAGAATATGATAGGGACTAGGGGTGCATCTACACTGCACCATTATTTCAAGATAACTGGTGTTATTTAGAAATAACAATGCAAGCGTCTACATAGCCATTTCGTAATTTTGAAATAATATTTAAAAAACGGATGGCTTGTTCTGAAATCTGTAAATCTTATTCTACGAAGAATAACGCCTATTCCAAAATAGCTATTTTGAAATAAGGCGTGTATAGATGCTCCACTGCTGCTATTTCAAAATACCCCCTTCACCAGGGACATTCTAAGGGTGTGTCTAGACTACCTAGTTTTGTCGACAAAAGTCCACTTTTGTCGACAAAACTATACCAGCGTCTACACTACCGCTGAGTTCTGTCGACATAACGTCGACAGAACTCAGCAGTTTTGTCGACGCTGGTAAACCTCATTTTACGAGGCATAACACCTTCTGTCGACAGAACTCTGTCGACAGAAGGTGTTATTGCCTGTAACATTTCGTCCAGACTACGGAGTTCTGTCGACAAAGCAGCTTGCTTTGTCGACAGAACTCAATGTGTCTGTACGCTCTTTGTCGACGGAAGTTTTGTCGACAGTATCTGTCAACAAAACTTACGTCGACAAAACGCGGTAGTCTAGACGTACCCTAAGTTACTCCTCCCCAGTGCCTCCTGGGGCTGTAAATCAAGATAGCACGTCTACATTAGGGAACCCTGCCTTAGACTAATTTTGAGGCTTCCTTGCAGTGTAGATGTGCTATTTCAAAATAAGCTATTTCAGAATAACTATTCTGGAATAGCTTATTTTGAAATAAGTGTGCAGTGTAGACGTAGCCTAATTTAGCTACAACTACACGAGAGTAACAACCCCCATGTGAATTGGGGGGGGGGGTTCAGACTCCATCGCCCTCTCTTAAGGGCATCACCCGGGGCATGGGAGGCTTCGGGCTGGGGAAAGTAGGAATAAGAGATCCTCCGGAAAAGGGCTTTATTCCGGAGGATCAGGCCAGTCTAGACGCTTTTTTCCGGCTTTTCCCCAAGTCGGAAAAAAAGCGGCGGACATGTTTATTTAAATCCCGCGGGGGATATTTAAATCCCCCACGGATTTCCCTATTCCCACTTTCAAAATTAGCATGCCCCTTCCGAAGAAGGGGCCAGTGTAGACGTAGCCTTGGTGTCCTCTAGTCCTTCTATTATGGGAACTAATGAAGAACTTTTCTTGATGCACCCTCTCCACCCCAGTCATGCTTTTAGAGACCTCTATCCTATCCCCCCTCAGTCTCCTCTTTTCTAAACTGAAAAGTCCCAGTCTCTTTAGCCTCTCTTCATATGGGACCTGTTCCAAACCTCTGATCATTGTAGTTGCCCTCCCCTCTCCCACCCTCTCTCTTCCCCTCTCCCACCTCCTTTTCCCAGTCTCCCCGAGTTTTGTTCAATAAAGAGAGTTTCTATTTTTGACCACACGTTTTCTTTATTTTGTACATCAGGAAGGAGGGCTAGGGAAGGGTAAGTGGAAGGAGGTGAGGGAGGAATGGGGTACGAGCCCCCGATGGGGAGGACTGGGCTGGCTCTGCGGGCTTCTGGGGGTGGAAGCTCTTCTGCAGCCCCCCAATTTCCCCCTCTCCCCAGATGGCAGCCTGCGGCAAGTGCAGCCTGTCTGATGGCCGAGTGGTGTGATGTGCCCAGTGTGGGCTCTCAGGGCACTCCAAGGCAGGACTGGTTTGCAAGTGGCACACCCCTGAGAACTGTGTGTCCGGGGTGGGGTTCAGGTCCCTTTAAGCACAGCCCTCGGCTAGCCTGAGACAGCAGCTCCACGCTCTAAGTCCTCTTCTGATGCCCTGCCGGCACTGCTTCCGGCCATCCTTAACCCCGGTTCAGGGTCCACTTAATGTGGACATGCTAGTTCGAATTAGCAAAACGCTAATTTGAACTAGTTTTTTAGTCTGGATCCGTTAGTTCGAATTAGCTTAGTTCGAATTAACTAATTCAAACTAAGTTAGTTCGAATTAGCGCTGTAGTGTAGACATACCCTGAAAGAGCAGATTCTTTGGATGCATATGTCGTTCATCCAGTAGCTGCACCTTAAACATTCCGCCCGGCTTTCAATCATTCTGGAGCCTGCAATAATTGCTGAGGTTTGGTACCATCCTGAACCTGATACATGCTTTTGAGTTGTTTTCAAGGCCCAGGCTTCTGTCCGGATGAAGAAAATACCTGCTGGGCAAGTGACAGTGCACCTGCAGCCATGGAGATGCTTGCTCTCTGGAATTTGCTGCAGCCACTATTCATATTACATTTAATGAACTCCCCTGATAAAGCCTGGCTTTTCAGGCTCTTTGCATAATTGGAGCAGCTCCCATTGAAGTAATGTCTCCAGTCCTACCGAAATAAGGAGGGAGCACTCTACCTTGCTGGAGCTGTCAGGTGTAGAGGCTAAAAAGGTCATTAGCCCCATAGACGTTCCTGATAACGAGTTCTGCAGACCATGCAGATTAAGTGAAAGTTCCAAGGAAAACATGAAATGAGCTTGACCAGCTCGTGGGCTGTATGAAACGCAAGTGTGGATAACCTTCATTGCAACTGCTGTGTGTACTGCCTTTCCCTGCGGTGAGTATTTTCTAAACATCAGCCCGGATAGTCAAAGAAAATTAGATACCCTTCTGCCATTGAAATCAACAGATTTTAAAGGTCTGGGCCACTCGCTGCTCAGCCTCCTGGGAAACACACTGCCCAGAATGGTCATACCAGGTGACTAAGGCGAAACATGGAAAGGTTAAGGGACAGAGAGTGCCTCTTATGCGTGTTGTAATACAGTGTTTCTCAACCTTTTTTTTTTTATAAAGCACCCCTTTTTAAAAAGAAATTTATAAGTACCCCCTTTAAAATTAGATTTAGATATAGCTATAGATATAGATTAGTACCCCCAGTACCTACAGTTTTCAGACACACAAAATTTTGTTCTACCATTGCAACACATTTATTTAAACAACTTAATCATAGCCGGGCGGGCGATGACATTTTTGGGTGTAAAAAGTACAAAAATAATAACGTGCTGTAAAACTTAAAACAAAAATTCAACGTTCTCCAAATTTCAGTTGTGTTGACGTACCCCCCGACTTCTCTCAAGTACCCCTAAGGGTCCTCGTACCACTGGTTGAGAAACACTGTTTTAATAAATCTTCCATCTAAATGAACATGACTGGTGTTGACCAACATCATGGATGGATGGAGTCAAAACACTCCACGGGGAGCTCCCTCTCCTTCCTTGCAGCATCTTGGCTAGTTTCTCTGGCCATTGCACAAGGAAAGGATAAGCTGTAGCTGTTCTGGAACCTTTCTGGGTAACTAGTACCCTGAGAGGCATTAGTGGGAATGATCATTATGCCTTCCCCGTGCATAAGAGGTGGAAAAGGCAGAGAAATCTCCAGGAGGAGGCAGGCTTTCTCTCTGGGCACTGCCCTTAGTAAGGGGAAATGTGTTACTGCTTCACAGCTGGATGCTTCTCTTCTTCATGGGTGGATGTGTGTGTGTAGAAGGTGGGTACAATAGGTGAATAGAGGCTCAGCCTGGCCATAGGGTGGGGGCTCAGGGCTCCAGCTGGCCTGAGGCTCCTCAGGCTCCCAGGGATGGGGGACAGAGTGGGTGGAGCTCTGGCCACAAGGCCTCCAGAGAAGGGACAGTGCCGGCGGGTTAGCGCTTGCCTGTGTGCTATATTATTCTAATTTGCCATATCTATATGCCAGCAGCAAACAATCCAATCAGCTGTCCCAGTTGCCGGTAGAAGGATCTATCCAGGGCTCCAACATTGTCTCCTCTCTGCCCGGTTTCCACCTTCATCCCCACCTCCCACCCCCTCCGTCGCTCTACCAGTCCCAAGTTTTGGGTAGCCTGAATAGGGATAGGGGGAGAGTTCTTGTCCTCTTGCCCCTCTGCATTGACAAATAGGCCAAGGTAATCCCTTAGATTACCCCTAGTTTTCAAAATAGGGGTTGTGACCCAGTACTGGGTTGTGAAATGTCAGGCACTGGGTTTCATTGCGGCAGGGTGACCAGGTGACCATTGGGGGCGCTAAAGCAGCTCCCTGCCTCTCCTGGCACCACAGACTGTGCTGCACCACAGAAGCAGCCAGCAGCAGGCCCAGCTCCAACGTGGGGCGGGAGCAAGTAAGTTCACAGGGCTCCGTGCACTGCCCCTGACCTGAGTACTAGTTCCACACTCCCATTGGCTGGGAACCTGCTGCCAGCTGATTCTGGGGTGCAGCATGGTCTGCGGTCCCAAGAAAGGCAGGACTCCCGCCTTAGCACCACTGGGAACTGACCGAAAGATGCTCCAGGCAAGCCTATCCTGCCCCAGTCCTGACCCTCCCAAAAAAGCTGGAGCTCCCTCCTACACCCCAAAGCTCTCATCCTCAGCCCCACTCTGGAGCCCACACTAGTCAAATTATGTTGGGTTGCAGCAGAGCTGGCCCAAGCTACGGGCTGACCAGGCTGCCACCTGGGTTGCCCCATTGTAGGGGGTGCCGCGTGGGGCTGCTGGACTGGGTGGGGGTGGGGCCATGCATGTTCTGAGCACCTAGGGCGGGACCACGCATGTGCCGGGCGCCCGGAGGCGGGGCAGCGCCACACTCCCAGGGCCCAGGGCGCAGGCATCAACAATTTTCTTCAACTGGGTCATGAAAAAAAAAGTTTGAAACCTACTGGCTTAAATAAGTGTCTGGGAAATTTCACAGGTGCTGGCATTACATACGGCACACTTTAATAGACATGGCTTTTGAAAGACAGGCCAATAAGAAAGACACAAATAGGAAATAATGAGAAGAAATGCAAGTAGATCCCCATAATTCAGTTGTTTTAAAGACAGATCTGTCACCGTGGCTTTGATTCACATTCTGGCAGGGTTATCCGGCAGCGATTCCTTGATCCACACAGAATTTAGCAGCCAGTGCTATCTGGGAAGTACATCACATGAATTCATCAGGCCGACATCCCTAGCCAATTAAGGTAATGATTCAGAAGAAGCGTGAGCTGGTAAATGAGGATTGTGCCGTAAGGTGAAGCTTGGAAGAAATCTTAATTGGGACATTTTAAACCAGTCTGCCATCAGATAGTGAAGGAAGATTTGTGGCAGGAATATGATACATTAGACAAGGCTGGTGCATGTCAGTTTAGCAGGGAGCTGAAAAATGTGCTCCTTAAGCTATTGCTTTCTAAGGTAAATGTTTTTTAGTGAAGTAAGACAAGTGACACTGCTACCAGGAATTTCAAGGACACCTGGCACATTGAGGACTTCACAGAAATGGATGACAGCAGGGATGACAAGTGTGAGAAGTAGCTATGGAGCAGAGTTGGAGGTTTCTCTCAGGACTGGGTTAGATTTAGACTAGTGGCTGGAGACTGGTTTGGAATTCAGAGTCAATAAATCTTATAAATTGGTGATGTAGTAGGGAGCTCAAGATTTGGGAGGTTTCTGATTAAATATTTTTCCACTGGAAAACCGAGTTGTTGCAAATGAAACTGTTTGCAGAACATAGTGGGTTTCAGCAAGTCATAGAATCATTGTGTGGGGAGGAGACCTCAGGAGGTCATTGAGTCCAACCCCCTACCCAAAGCAGTGCCAACCCCAACTAAATCGTCGTCTTCCAATTTTTTTTAACTGTTGAAATGTTCTGTTTGATATTTTCAGACCAAAAAAGTCTCTCCAAATCACTTTTCATTTAAAAAAATCAAGTTAGTTTACACTAAAAACATTATTTTTAAAAAAAGGTTGAATTTGAAATGAAACAAAGGAATGATTGAAATGAAAAGTTTCAACTGACCTGGTCTGATTTTTTTTTATTATTTTTATTTTCAACTCATGAAAAATTTTTGAGATTTCTACTTTTCATCTCAACGAAGGGCAGGAAAATATCGTGTAGATGGGGCTAAATGGCAGAAAAGCCTCTTCCAGAAAAAAAAGGAAGAAAGTATGCAAATGTGAGCGCTATTTGCATACCTCTTCCGACCCCCCCCCCCTACACACACACACAGTGTAGCCGAAACCCTAGTGTGGTTCACTGTCCCATATGGGGGAACTTAGACCACTTATAGTGAGAGATAACAACAAGGTAGCTCTACAGCCTGAGCCATGAGCCAAATGTCTTTATAGCTCAATCTGTAGAGACTCCTAAACTAAGCTCCAGAGATCCCAAGTCCAAATCTGCCCTGTGGTGGTTGACACACAGGGGTTCCTCCAGAGGCCTGTTCCTTACTGATCATGGAAGTATAAGGGTCTATACTCCCATGACAGGTACTTTGACTCCATAGTAATGGAGAGGAAGAGTACCACTTCCTACATCATTGGCAGTTGGGTAATTGTTGAGCAATTCACCAAAACATATGGGAAAGTAAACAAATTGATAAGGACTTTGTCAAATCCTTTAACACAATAAAGTGTCATGTCTGGGAAGAATATACTACTTATTGTTAAAGCGACGAGGAGTCCTGTGGCACCTTATAGACTGACTGCCACAGGACTCCTTGTCGCTTTTGCAGATTCAGACTAACACGGCTACCCCTCTGATACTTATTGTTATAATAGTTCTTTGTTTAAAATATTTATTTCGCCCTCTGTAAAGTACCTCATTATTCATAAAGCCTACATTCTTTCAAAAAATATTCTGGTGTGAAATTGTAGTCTGTCCTCTTATTGTTTGTGCTTCCAGTTCCGGGGGACTTTAATGAACTGGAAAAGGCAGCAAAATTGTTCTTGCTGATTTCATTTCCTTTCCCCAGTGAAAGGAAGGACTTTCTCATTTCATTCAAAAAAGTCAGAATTTTTTCATTTCTTTTGATAAGGTAAAATATTTCTTTTTGACATGATCATTTTAATTCATCTGCTTCTGATTTTATGTTATGAAGCCATTATTGTATTCATCATTTTTAATTATATACATTTAATATTCTATATGGTAATGTTTTTACTTCATTTACATGAAATACTTCAACATCATCTAAATGAATTGATTTAGCCTTTTAAAAACAAAATGTTTTGATGAGTTTTGAACTGATTTTGTTTTCTTTTTTTGTATCTTCATTGCACAGGGTAATTTGAAATTCACAGGCTCATTGACTTTAAGGCAGAAGGTATCATGGGTTTCATGTAGCCTGATCTCCCTCAGATTACAACTCACAGAATGTTACCCACCCACTCCAGGAATAGACCTATAATTGATTACTGAATTACAGAAGTCTTCAAAACCTTCATGTATTTACGTCAAGTTACAGATACACCACCCTTTATACAAGTTTAAATCTACAAGTGACCCAAGCCCAAAACCAAACATGCAAGCTCTCTAATCTAAATAGGGGAATAATTCCTTTCTGACCCCAGATATTGTGATAGGGTAAACCCTGAGTATCTGACCGTGTCCCACCAGACAGACACCTTACTTCAAAGTAAGAATAAGAGCCTCCGGAAAAGGGCACTTTTTCCGGAGGATCGGGGCCAGTCTAGACGCCCTTTTCCGGCTTTTTTAAAAGCCGGAAAAAAGCGGCGGACATTTTTATTTAAATGCCGCGGGGGATATTTAAATCCCCCGCGGATTTCCCTACGACGACTAGTGAAATTTACATGCCCCTTCCGGAAGAGGGGCCAGTGTAGACGTAGCCCTGGAAAATAATTCTGACAGTAATTCAAGAGCCTTTGCCATCTAGAATCCCAACTCTGCCCATTGGAGATACTGATACAAGAAGCTTTTTCGCTCCTCTGATGTAGATAAGAAATGCAGGACCCAGGACAGAGGCATGCAGCCATACACAGATGGGGAAGGAAAACATTGGGCATTGGACTTACAAAAATTAGCATAATAAGGGTGGTGACGGCATCATGGTTCTTAGTCATGCATCTGACTATAGTTAGTTAAAGATTTAAAGCTTTTGGTAAGCAATAAATAGTAATAGTTTAGAGTTGGTATAACTAGAAATCTAAACTGGTGATATCAAAGATTTTACATTAGAAAAATCAAAATGGGGGATTCAGACTGAACTGACCAATAGCAGACAGGAGACTGGGTTCAATAAAGTAAGATAGAGTTCACTCCAAAACACCTGAAGGGATGAGTCAGGTGGACAATCACAACCAGGTCCTGCTCAAATGATAGGTAAAATTGATTGGCTGAGGAGGTATCATCCCACATGGAGGATCTATGCTAATAACTGGACTTGAGAAAGCAGCCAATCAGAGAAGGACAAAAATCATATGTAAGGCAGAGAGCTGACAGACTTGGGTATGTGTACGTGAGTGGAGGAGAGCAAGCAGAAGGAAGGTGAGAAGACAGCAACAAAAAGAAAAGAGCCAGAGTGAGTGGTGGAAAAGACAGCAGCAGCAACAGGAGGTCAGTGGTGCTCAAAAATAAATTAAAGGATTTAAGAGAAAGCTAGAACCTACTGTGCTACTTTGCAGCAGTGTGGAAAATCACCAGCAATAGAACTTCGGTAAGGCAGATGTATAAACACCAGCTGCGAGACATAATAATAGGATGACTGATGATTCTGTCAATTTGGCAAAGAATTCCCACAAGTCAAAATAGACTGGCCATATTTTACAAAGGCTCAAGACCTTTATCATAGTTGAGAAACAAGGACTGTTAGAATCTGGCAAAAACAACAAGGAATCCTGTGGCACCTTAGCAGATTTATTAAGGTATAAGCTTTTATAGGTGAAACCCACTTCCTCAGATGAATTGAAGTGGAAGTTACAGAAGTATGTATATAAGGAAGAAATGAATGGAGATGCCTATCTCCTAGAGCTGGAAGGGACCTTGAAAGGTCATCAAGTCCAGCCCCCTGCCTTCACAGCAGGACCAAGTACCATCCCTGACAGATTTTGCCCCAGATACCTAAACGGCCTCCTCAATGATTGAGTTCATAACCCTGGGTTTTGCAGGCCAATGCTCAAACCACTGAGCTATCCCTCCCCCCTACAAGATCTCCACCAAGCATTCTTGAAACTACGATACCCACACGAGGAAGTGAGGAGACAGATTGACAGAGCCAGACATGTACCCAGAAGCCTCCTGCTACTGGACAAGCCCTAGAAAGAAACCAACAGAACACCACTGGCCATCACCTACAGTCCTCAGCTAAAACCTCTCCAACACATCATCAGTGATCTACAACCCATCCTGGACAATGATCCCTCACTTTCAAAGGCCTTTGGAGGCAGGACAGTCCTCGCCCACAGACAACCCACCAACCTGAAGTAAATTCTCACCAGCAACTATACACCGCACCACAGTAACTCTAAGGGTATATCTACACTACCACCATAGTTCGAACTAAGGTGGTAATGTAGGCAACCGGAGTTGCAAATGAAGCCCGGGATTTGAATTTCCCGGGCTTCATTTGCATAAAACCGGGCGCCGCCATTTTTAAATGTCCGCTAGTGTGGACTCTGCACCGCGCGGCTACACGTGGCATGGAGTAGGTAGCCGCGTGTAGCCGCACGGCACGGAGTCCGCACTAGCGGACATTTAAAAATGGCGGCGCCCGGCTTTATGCAAATGAAGCCCGGGAAAATCAAATCCCGGGCTTCATTTGCAACTCCGGTTGCCTACATTACCACCCTAGTTCGAACTATGGTGGTAGAGTAGACATACCCTAACTCAGGAACCAATCCATGCAACAAACCTCGGTGCCAACTCTGCCCACATATATACACCAATGACACCATCACAGGACCTAACGAGATCAGACACACCATCACTGGTTCATTCACCTGCACATCTACCAATGTAATATACACCATCATGTGCCAGCAATTCCCCTCTGCCATATACATCGGCCAAACTGGACAGTCCCTACGTAAAAGAATAAATGGACACAAATCAGATATTAGGAATGGCAACATACAAAAACATGTAGGAGAACACTTCAGTCTCCCTGGACACACAATAGCAGATCTAAAGGTAGCCATTCTGCAGCAAAAAAACTTCAACACCAGATTTCAAAGAGGAAACTGCTGAGCTACAGTTCATCTGCAGATTTAACACCTTCAGTTTAGGATTAAACAAGAACAGTGAATGGCTAGCCAACTACAAAAGCAGCTTCTCCTCTCTTGGTGTTCATACCTCCAGATCAGCAGCTAGAAGTGGGCCTCATCCTCCCTGACTGAATTGACCTCGTTATCTCCAGCCTTATTCTTACCTACATATTTATACCTGCCTCTGGAAATTCCCACTACATTCATCTGACGAAGTGGGTCTTCACCCACAATAGCTTATGCTCCAATACAACTGTTGGTCTATAAGGTGCGTGTAGTGGGGTCCTATTTGAAAACATGGGAACACGTTCTAAAAGCCCCTCCCCAGCCTTTCGGGAGGGACAGCTGGACCCACTTTCAACTAATTCTGGGGGACAAATAATGACAAAAGGGGCAAGGAGTGGGGGTCACAGGTTTAAAATAAGGGAACCAAAAGGGAACACCGAGCAGAGAACCCTGGACAGCGACCACTGCTCCTCAAAGCTGTCAATGGAGCCAGTGGACACCGCCCAGAGGAACTCTGCCCGGATACGTGAAGCTAGGGAGGAATGGAAATAGGCCCCACAGTCGCAGAGAACCCCCTCGTCCAGCATCCTCCTCCTGGTGTTATAGACAGCAGCTTTCGCCAAGGCCAGGAGGAGATTGACGAGGAGGTCTCGTGACTTTGTGGGGCCACGGATTGGGTGTGCATAAATGAAAAGGTGAGGGGAAAAGTGTAGCCAGAACCTCATTAAGAGGTTCTGGAGGAGCCGGAATAGGGGCTGCAACCTGGCGCATTCAAGATATGCGTGCGCCAGGTTTTCCCTCATGCCGCAAAAGGGGCAGGCCTCCGGGATGGGGGTGAACCGCGCCAAGTACACGCCCGTGCTCACAGCTCCGTGAAGGAGCCGCCAACTGATGTCCCCGATGGGCCGCGGGATTAGATCGGAATAGACGCTGGCCCATTGGGGTTCCCCACCCTCTATGGGTCTTAGGTAGTCCTGCCACTTGGTATCGGGGTGGGACATGAGGGTGGGGAAATGCAGGGTGTGGAGCACGAGCGTGTACAGATGTTGTCTTGGCGTGGCTTGAAAACAGACCGGCTGCATATTTTGCTGCCAGCTGGGGGTCCAAGGCTGGGGAGGCCGGGGGGGCCTGCAGAACAGGGGCCCGATAATAAGGGACGGAGGTTTTGCAAGAAGGGGGTGGGGTGGGGCGTACCCTCTCGCAGGGACCACTGCAGGAAGTCGAGAGCGAGCTGCGGCAAAGCCGCCTTCACCTCCTGGAGTAGGCGCAGGGGAGTTCGGGGGGTGGAGAGCCCCATGCGCTGAGCGAGCGCTCGGGGATCCACCCAGTCCCCCCTGTCGTAGTCCAGGAGGTCTCCGACCGTGGTGGTTTCTGCCAGGATCAACCTCCGGCGCACCGAGGGAGACTCCGCCACCTACACGCACAAGGCTGGATTGTGGAGCAGGGGCTCCGCTAGGAGGTCTGCTCCCTCAGAGGCCACAACGGACCTGGTCGCTGAAAACAGCTTCCAGGTCTGGAAGAGGTCCTGGTAGAATTCCGGCAGCTCTGAGAGGTCTCACGGAAGACCCCTCGGGTGGATAAAAAAGAGCTGCCGGTCGTATCGGAGCCCTCGGAGGCAGCGGAGGAAGGCGCGTGCCAAGGTGCCCCATGCCGGACTACCTGCACTAAAGAGGAGTCTCTGCAAGACCTGGAGGTGGAAGGTCCAGACCTGGTTGTGCATGCAGACCAGGCACTGGCCTCCCTCCTCCAGGGGGAGAGACAGGACTCCTGTAGAGACCCAGTGCAGTCCTGGCCAAAGGAACTCCAAAGCTGCCCTCTGGAGCTTGGCCAGGACCTCCGGGGCCGGGCGCAGGGTGTTGAGCCGGTACCAGAGCATGGACAGGACCAGCTGATTTAACACCAGTGCCCTCCCGTGAAGGGAGAGGCACCGGAGCAGTCCTGCC
Organism: Pelodiscus sinensis; assembly: GCF_049634645.1. Lineage (NCBI taxonomy): Eukaryota > Metazoa > Chordata > Testudines > Trionychidae > Pelodiscus > Pelodiscus sinensis. Next base: position 249,731,021 of record NC_134712.1, on the reverse strand, counting down.
CATCTCCGCAACCGCTCACCCACCCTGGCCTCCAAACCCTGCCAGTTTTCCGGCGGAGAAGGATGCGTGGCGGATAAATAGACATCCAGATAGAGCAGCGGACCCGCACTCCACCTGATGGCCTGAAGCGCGGGTGGGAGGGAGCCGGCCCGCCACCTGTCCCCGACCACCAGGCCAGAGCTCTTGACCCAGTTGACCCGGGCAGAGGAGGCCGCCGAGTAGACGGCTTGGCAAGCCTCCACCCTCGCCAGGGTCGCCCGGGTCCTGGACCACTAGGAGCACGTCATCGGCGTACGCCAACAGAACCAGCTGCAGCTCCTGTTCCCGAAGCACCAACCCCGTCAACCTCCTATGGAGGAGACAGAGGAAGGGCTCGATCGCCAGAGCATACAGCTGGCCCAACAGCGGACACCCCTGACGTACCCCCCGCCCAAAGCTGACCGGCTCAGTCAGGGTCCAGCTGAGCCTGACCAAACACTCCACGAGGGTGTACAGCACCCAGAAAAAACCCACAAAATGGGGCCCGAAGCCGAAGGCCTGCAGGGTGCCCAGGAGATACCCATGGTCCATCCTGTCGAACGCCTTCTCCTGGTCCAGGGACAGGAGGGCGAACGACAAGCCGTCCCTACACCTGAGCTCTAAGAGATCCCTGACCAAATACAAGTTGTCAAAGATACTGCGGCCCAGGACGGTGTAGGTCTGGTCGGGATGGATCACGTCCGCCAACACGGACCGCAGTCGTAGCGAGATGGCTTTTGCTACCACCTTGTAGTCCGTGCTGAGGAGCGAGACGGGACGCCAGTTCCGTAGGTCGCAGAGGTCCCCCCTCTTCGGCAGTAAGGTGAGCACCGCTCGCCTGCACGACAGAGGGAGGACCCTGCTCTCCAAGGACTCGGCCCAGACGGTGACAAGGTCTGGGCCGAGGACGTCCCAGAACACGCAGTAGAACTCCATGGTCAGCCCGTCTATGCCCAGGGTTTTATTGTTGGGCATGAGAGGGCTTCCAAGAACTTGGCCAGAGTGAGAGGCAGCTCCAGCCGGTCTCGGTCACCCGCACTGACCATCGGGAGCTCGGTCCAGAGCGCCTTGCAGGCATCGGCTTTGGTCGGATCTGGGGAGAACAAACTGGCGTAGAAGGCCCTGGCCCTTCCATGCATCTCCACCAGATCCGTGGGGAGAAGGAAGAGAGTGGCCCCTGCACCTTGCTCCCTCTCCTCCTTCTCAGGAGTGTCGAGTGGCCACCCACTGAGCCGGAGGCAGAGGAACCCCTCTGGGAGCCATTTTGGGCCCAGCCTAGCCCCACCCCCTCACCTGACCGGAAGTCAAAGGGCGGGGCTAGGACTATAAGAAGGCTGCCGGGGAGCTCAGTCAGGGCCCAGCCTCTGAAGGAGATGGAGGCCTGTCCAGAGCTCCTGCCTGAGAAAACTAGGACCGGGGCTAGGCCGCCCTCAGCTGCCTCCCCGGAGGCCAGCCAAGGCGTCCCTGCCAGGGCTACGGAGACCGGGCCAAGCCAGCCAGCAGAACCTCCCAGGGACCCAGAGGACTGGCCCGAGCCGGGGGACTGGCTGGAACCCCAATGGGTACTGGAACGCTGGGGCCGGACGAGCCTACGGGACGCTGCAGAGCTCCAACCCCTTGATCCCTGGATTGGGCCACCCGGACCCTGATGGGACGACACCGGCCTCGACTCCCCGATGAACCTGCTGGAGCTACAGGTACCTGGGAAGGGGGAGACGAGAGTGGCCCAGGGGGTAGTCCAGGCGGAGAGCCGCCCCGGCCAGCAAGCTACGGGCCGGAGCCCTGCTGAGCCAGTCGCAGCTGCACTGCTGCCATCATGGCCCCTGGGCCGGGGCGCAGTGAGGTGGGTAGGCCTGCGCCCCCCCCCGCCACCCCTTAACCGGGTGGCAGTCTCCCCCTCACCGCTGCTGCTGCGGGTGCCCGCCCGGGCCCGCTCCTGAAGGAGGAGCTTCTACAAACTGGTGTTGGGTGCAGCCATGCCTGGCGTCAGGGCCTGGCCGCCATTTGCCACCCCGCCCGGAGTTAGGGCCTGGTTTGGCTGGCTGTATTTGTGGGCCGCCCTGCTCGAGGGCCGAACCTAATAGACTGACAAGTGGTGGGCTTATTCCTCTGCGGCCCAGACCTGAAGCAAGGCCGGGCGCACGAAAGAGTACCTCTTGGCCCGACCTAAAGGAAGGCCGGGAAGAGACTTGCCCGCCTGGACTAGTTTAAGGCGCAGTAACGCAGGGAGGCAGGCACGTCTCTCCCTGTGCTGGAGGTGGAGGAGCCACCTCCTGAAGGCCTTCTGGCCTATCACAAACTGCCCCTGGGAGGGGGGGAAATCTCAGGCTGTTGTGGACATTGCCGGAGGGCAGTGTCCTGAACGGGATCTGGCCACCTGCCAGCAGGGCTAATTCCCCAAGTCGACGGCAGGTGGCGCTGTGGCAAGCGGGAAGCTGCTACAGTGCCATAGGACTCCTTGTCGCTTTTGCAAATCCAGACCAACATGGCTACCCCTCTGATACTTGTGTTAATAAAGCTAACCAAGTCAGGATGGAAGTAGGTCATTCACAGCATTCGGGGTGGAGATGTGAATATGCAGAGAGGGGAAATTGCCTTTGTAATGCATTACCTTGTTGAGATCCTTATTCAGTCCTAAGATGTTAGTGTTGAATTGGCAGATAATTTCCAGTTCAACTGTCTTCCTTTGTAATCAGGTTTTGAAATTCTTTTGTAAGGATGACTACTTTCAAATCCATTATAGAATGTCCAGGGAGGTTAAAGGTTCCTCTACAGGTTTATTTGTGTTACCATTCCTGATATCTGATTTGTGTTCATTTAGCCTTTGGAGCAGAGGCTGTCTCATTTGGCCAATATACATGGCAGAGGGGCATTACTAGCACTTGATGGCACAACATAGCCAGTGGCCAGAATAAACCATAGTAATTAAAGATATCATGCCTCCTTCACATTCAGGGATCAAAGAATATGGCTAGTGTTTGCAAACAAATCATAAACACTGGCTAAAAGTTACATAGAATGCGTTAGGAGAAGAAATGAACAGCTAATAGTGGCAAATGAAATGAGAGCAGGGATAACTACAAAAAAGTTAATTTTTATTATAAAGAGACTGCAATGCAATTGCCAGTGATGCACATAATCAGAAGTTAGCCAAATGACTGAGTTACGCTCATGCCTTTCATTTCATAATTAATACATTACAAGTGTAACCCACTGCCCAGGGTCAGAGTAAATTATTCATTCCCCTCTGTGCCTGACCTATCAACCCTATGAATTTGATATAGCAACACCTACAGAGGTTGGTACTAGAGTGGTTATTGCTTTTTGTTCTGGAATTCCCAGGTTCAATACCCAATGCATCAGTGAAGAGGGCAGCTGTCACATATGTACAAAGAGCCAGGGGATTTTTAACAAGAACAAATGTCAGGACTTTTGTTATACATCTCATCTGAAATAATCGTCCTCCCAACAGTACAACACCTCCAGTACAATGTATCCATTTGTAGTCAGCACATAAACATTCAGAGGTGAGATTTACAAATATCTTCACTGATCAAATGCTGCTTCCACTGAAGTCAATGTGCATTTTACATTGACATCAATGGGAGCTGACATGAGCTCGCCCTTAGATTTGAAGTCCAGAATGGACCATTATAATAATGTATTTAGACTTTCCGCATATCCTAGATGAGAGTATTTTATCCATTGGTTCCTGCATTTAATTTTCTGTGGAAAGTTTTACGAAAAATATTCTATAAAATGAATCTCAGTTCTATTGCATTGCATTAAGCTGGACATCTGGAGCTGTTATTTATAGTGATTGCCCATATTTTGTTTTTGAAGGCAGAGTTATCAGATGCAAAATGGTGCTGTCATTTGCATGGCAATACATCTCCAAGCTGCATGTCACTGAATGTCTGACAACCCCACGGTATGTGTGTTGATTCCCAATAAGTAAAAAAATCCCTGAGTCTTTTTCGGTTTTATTTTGAGTTGGATTTTTGACATTATTTGTAAGGTAGGCAAACGAATACAGGAAATAATTGCTTCTTGCACACTACCAGCAAATCTATTATTTAATATTTCCCTCAGGGTACACATTTTTTGAACTAATTAGTGCCATTTGCAAATTTGCCTTATACAACCCACTGAGGACTAGTTCAATATTTAACTTGAAAATGCATAGACAACTATATTTAAAAAAAAAAACCTTTTCAATTGAAAACATCCATCATGGAATATTATTTCTTCTAGTGTAAGGACATCAGAGATTGCATTTTCAATCATTTATTTGTCATAAAATATCCGTCACCACTCGACTCAATCTGATTCTAACTCTCCAGAGTTTCATTTCTGAAAAGCTTAAGGGCACAGTAAACAATTTACAATAGCATTATACATGTTGCATAGCTGCCTAACTGAAAGGAGATTCTGTCTCCTATGTTCTGGACATTTAAACTCTGGAATCTCCTACCTGCCATTTTGTGTTTATGCTCAGATACGGCATCTTAGAAAGTGAGTTATTGTTCCATAGATCTGGAGAACTCACAAGCCATATTTGTGGTTGCATTAAGTATGAGGTGGAGTCTTTCAGTGGTGAGCAACTCTTGTCTGGGACTCTGGAGACCAGGGTTTAGGTACTTGCTCTGTTTTGCCCATCCCTGCCTATAGGCAAGTCACTTACTAAGGATGAGTCTACACAGCACCGTAAACTTGAAACAAGATACACCATTTGCGCTACACGAACGACGTATCTTATTTCGAAACTATTTCAAAATAGCTTATTTTGAAATTTGGCACATCTCCACAGCACCAAATTTCAAAATAGCATGCTATTTCAAGTCATTCCTTATCCCTCATGTAACAAGGTTTACCAGGATGGTGAAATAGCGTGCCTGTTATTTCGAAAAATATTTCTAAATAACATGTGGCTTGTGTAGATGCGGGGTAGCTATTTCAGGATACATCCAGTATCCTGAAATAGCTGTGCAGTGTAAATGTACCCTCAGTCTCCCTAGTCCAAATCCACAAGGGTCGTTATGTGCCAAAGTCTCAACTTTAGTTCCATCATGATCCACGAAACTCCCACCAAATCCTGTAGGCACCCAAGTTTTCAGGATTGAAGTTCCTAAGGTGCTATAATTTCTGGCTCTGGTTTTGCACACTGGTGCCACCTTCTGGGCATCCAAGTGCCTTTCTCCCCATCCCATCTGCCTGGTTTGTGAATCACTCTGGAAGACAGGGGCTCATCTGCCTAAGCCACTTGCAATGCTTAGGTGTTCTCAGAGGCCACCTGCCAGAACAGGTCCCATTCAGAGTCCAGACAAAGGAGGAGGAGCTGCTAGTGCCCTGTGGTGACAGCAGCTCTCATAGAAACATAGGGGTAAAAGACACCTCAGGAGGTCATCGAGTCCAACCCCCTGCTCAAAGTAGGACCAACCCCAAATAAATCAACCCAGCAGGGCTTTGTCAAGCCAGGACTTAAAACCTCTGGGGGTGGAGATTCCATCCTCTAGGTTACCCATCCCAGTGCTTCACCACCTTCCTAGTGAATTAGATCTTTTCCCTAATATCCAACCTAGACCTCCCCAGTTGCAATTTGAGACCATTGCTCCTTTATCTGTCATCTGTCATGACTGAGAACAGCCTCTTTCCATCCTCTTTGAAACAAACATTTCTGACTGATGGGCTAAGCAGCAGTTCATCAGAAATATACCTGGGGATTACAGTGGATGAGAAGCTGGATAGGAGTCAACTGTGTGCCCTTTTAGCCAAGAAGGCTAACGGCATATTGGGCTGCATTAGCAGGAGTGTTGCCAGCAGATTTAGAGAAGTGATTATTCCCCTTTATTCAGCATTGGTGAGGCCACATCTGGAGTATTGCGTACAAATCTATTCTCACACACACCCCAGCTATGTCTACACTGGCATGATTTTCCGAAAATGCTTTTAACGGAAAACTTTTCCATTAAAGGCATTTTTGGAAAAGCACGTCTAGATTGGCAGGATGCTTTTCCGCAAAAGCACTTTTTGCAGAAAAGCGTCCGTAGCCAATCTAGATGCGGTTTTCCGCAAAAAGCCCCAATCGCCATTTTCGCGATCAGGGCTTTTTTGCAGAAAACACTACTGTGCTGTCTACATTGGCCCTTTTGCACAAAAGTCTTTCGGAAAAAGACTTTTGCCTGAACGGGAGCAGCATAGTATTTGCGGAAAAGCACTGACAATCTTACATGAGATCGTCAGTGCTTTCCCAGAAATTCAAGCGTCCAGTGTAGACAGCTGGCAAGTTTTTCCTCAAAAGCAGATGATTTTGCAGAAAAACTTGCCAGACTAGACACAGCCCCCCAGTACAGAAAGGATATGGAGGCATTGGAGAAAGTCCAGCAGAGAGCAACAAAAATGATTAGGGGGCTGGAGCACATGACCTGCAAGGAGAAGTTGAGGGATTTGGGCTGTGTGACGGACCGGGCCGTGTCTGGGCACAGCTGAGGGCGCCCATTCAGGGCGAATTTCTCAAATCCGGGACTCCTTACAGCCCCCAGACTGGTGACCTCTCCAAACAGGCCACAAACCAGTCCCACAGAGCGCTTTAGCAGCCTGCCTGAAGCCTCACGAGCAAAACCACTCCGAAATCCCAGCAATATCCATGCCCCAGATGGCCCCGGGCCTCATAAACAGGTGGGGGGTCCTAGCACCCAATCCCACCTACCCCGAACAAGTTCTGTCCGGTTCCAAGAAACCAGCCACAGATCCCTGGTCAATTTACCCTCTGGATCTTACCCACAAATCACGCTGGGCCAATCCTTTAGAATCTAAAACTAAAGGTTTATTATCACAAGAAAGAAAAGCCTGAGAGTCAGGTTGTTAAAGAATAGTACGTTACATGCACCGAATCTCCCAGTCCTCGATGCAGGCTCTAGCAGAGATGTTACAGCTGCTGGTTTAAAAGTTCTTGTTGCACATCCTATCATCAGGATGGGTTCACAGGTCTTCCAGGCGCTTCGATCCCTGCAGTGCTGCCTCTGGGATGAAGTGCTGAGCTGAGAACAAAATGGCATCGACCACATGGCCTCTTTATACCTCCTTCCTGGCCTCTTCTTGTATGCAGCAGGTCACCTGGTCAGAGGCCAATCTCTGTGTTTCCTGCTGGCTGCTCTCTGGTGACAGCCCCCATTCTTTGGGTGTGTCCTTGCCCCATCAAGTGCCATTGTCCCACAGGGCCTGGCTAATCAGCCTGTCCATAGCAATGCTTAACCACATTCAGAGAAATATTCAGCTTCCTCACAGATTACAGATTCCTACCTACACACAGAGACATTATACACTCACATAAATAGCGTACATAAGATCAGCAAACAATAAGCTCCCATTCAATACCCCACATGGCTCCCTTTTATACCAATTTCTGGGGCCAACACCCACACCTAGGGGTGCAGCAGCGATCTGGCTGCTTCCCTCCAATTCGGTAATGTGACAGGCTGATTTGGGCTTAGTTAGTCTACAGTAGAGAAGAGTGAGGGGGGATTTGATAGCAGCCTTCAATTACTACTTGGACCAACCGAAAGGGGGCAGCTGCCCTGTGGCCCAGCAATTTAAAAGGGTTCAGGGCTCCCAGTCACCACAGATACCACTAATCCAGCAGCCGGAACCCTGGCCCCTTTAAATCGCTACCGGAGTGCTATGTGGCACACTCTGGGCAACACTGGCGGGCTGCCTACGGAAGGCTAGCCCTAGCCCCGCCCCTTCGTCCTGAAGCACCGCCCCTTCCAGGGGCCCAGAGTCATCCCCTTATCTTGCAAGTCTGCTGGCTGCCCTCTTACTCCTACCTCTCAGGGCTGTTGTGAAGACTACTTTGTCAACATTTAAGTAGCACTTTAAAGCAGGTGTAGCCCTGCAGAAATACTAAATATTGCCCTGCTCACTGGCTGGACAGAGCAGCCTCGCCACAGCAGGAATTTTTGACTCTCAGAGGGTTTTGTTTTCTCTGAGCTGAATCACTCTTATCCCTGTTTAGTAAGATGGGGTCTTAGCAGCATGCTAATCAATGGAGTATCTGTGAAGTGGCTGACCCTGAACTGGCTTCTTGTGACCAACTGAGTATGTGGATCTCGGTGACAGGGGAAAAGAAATTTCATGACCTCTTTCCACACTCTTATTTGTTATATCATAAATACACCCCACATTTAGAGTGAAAGCTCTAAACAGATGGCAAGCATTTCAAGGCAGAGGCTTTCAAGGGTAATTTTCCTCTGGATTTTGAATAAGGTCTTAACTCTGATTGATCATATAATCACAGTGGTTTGACTTGGGTATTCTTAAAATGCCTTTCCTCGGATGAGGACCTCCCTACTTTACTCTTCCTGACACGTGCAAATCAAGAGAGACTCCGATGTTATCGTGAGGTGATCCACACAAGTACTTAGAACATAAGAACGGCCATACTGGATCAGACCAATTGTCTATCTAGCTCAGTATCCTGTCTTCTGACAGTGGCCAATGCCAGAGGGAATGAATGGAACAACCCCTCCCACCCATTCCCAGCTTCTGACAAGTGGAGTGTAAGGGCACCATCCCAGCCTGTCCTGGCTAATAGCTGTTGATGGCCATATCCTCTATGAATTTATCTACCTCTTTTTTTGAACCCTGTTATAGTCTTGCCCAGAATCCTCCGACAAAGAGTTCCACAGATTGACTGTGCATTGTGTGACAAAGTTTTTCCTTTTGTTTGTTTTAAATCAGCTACCTAGTCATTTCATTTGGTGACCTCTAGTTCTTGTGCTATGGGAACAAGTAAATAGCTCAAGACTGTATGTTCTTTGGAGCTGTTCATGGAATCCCAAACATGGGGGCTAGGTCTACACTGCAGGCTTCTTGTGCAAGAACTTTTTGCAGAAGAGATATTTCCCCAAAGAGTTCTTGGGCAAGAGTGTGTCCACACTGCCATGGGCTTTTGCGCAAGAGATGGGCTTTTTTGCAAGAGCTCATCCACACTGCCATGGATGCTCTTGCGCAAGAAAGCTCTGATGACCATTTCCAGAATGGCCATAAGAGCACCTGTGCTTTTTCCAATAGGGGCAAGAAACCCCTGTTGTCTGTCCGCACACGCCTGTTTGTACAAGAGCTCTTGCGCAAAAAGGCTTATTCCTCATAGAAAGAGGAATAACTCTTGCGCAAAATGCACTGTCTTCTGATCTACTTTTTTTTTCTTGCGCAAAAATGCTCTGTAGTGTGGACGCGCCACAGGTTTTTGTGCAAAAATGACTGTTTTTGTGCAAAAACTCTGCAGTATAGATGTAGCCTAGGAAAAGGAAAATCCAGTTACTGCAGGCATTTTACTCCATCCCCACACCACTGAAGGACTGTTCCCAGAGTATATGGTCTGGTGCTTTTTTCATGTCCTGTTCAAACAGTCTGAAACGATGGGGCGTCTACCACTTCCCTTAAGAAAAGCTATTCCATCGTCTAATTGATCACAGTGTCATGAAGCTCTGACAATCCTCGAATATGTCAAGAAGTGATAATAAGGATACTGTCATTTCAGCAAGGAAAAGTCCACCAAATAATAGAGCAATGGCACAACTTAATTGCACAGTCTTCAGGAGATGACGTGTGAGACTCACCATGAGTTGCCACGTAATTAGTATTGTGCCCGATGGAGTTACTGCAGCACTGCTGTGAAATCACATGCTTTAGACAGCAGTTGCCAGGCAATTGACTTGTCACCATCATTTTAGAGGTGATCAGCAAAGTAGCAGAACTGTGGTTTCCTGATTACAAGTTCATTCTTCATGGTCTAATCAGAGAGGATTGCTCAACAAACTAGAGCGAACTTCCATCAGGGTCATTCATTTATTTCTAAGGGAACTCCATTTCCTGTTGTAAACAATTTCTTGGAGAAAAAAAAGTTGCCAGTGTCAAATACTTCAAAGAGAACAGAACAATTTTCAAGTGATCTATCCCCTGTCATCCAGTCCCAGCATCTGTCAGTCAGAGGTTTAGGGACCTCCCAAGCTAGGGATTGCAACCGTGACTATCCCAGCTAATAGTCACAGATAAATCTATCCTTCATGAATATATCTAATTATTCTCTGAACCCAGATATAGTTTTGGCCTTCACAACTTCCCCTGGCAATGGGTTCCATGGGTTGACTGTGTGTTGTATGAATTAGTACTTCCTTTTGTTAAAACCTGATGCCTATTTATTCAATTGGGTGACCCCCTAGTTCTCGTGTTTTGTGAAGTGGTAATTTTCCCTACTGCAAAAAAAAAAAATTATTTGCTAATATTGTATACCTTGTTGAACTTCCCTATAGAGGTGTTTGAATAACTGATTTTTCAGCCTGCTAGCCATCCTGAAAAATAAATGCATGAGACAAAAAAATTTTGAGTTGACTTAAACACACAACGCATTTTGAATTTTCAACAAACTGAAAAATGGATTCAACCCAAATTAAATTAATTCAAGCCGAATCCTAACATTCAACTCACAATGAAATGTTTCTGTTCATTTTGAGCCTATTTTTAATAGAGACGTCACTCTGAGTTGAAAAAAGAAACACTTTATCTTGAAAATGCCAAAACCAACTAATTTCAATTTGTTTCCTGCATTTATTTTAAGGTGCTTTTGTTTTTTGTTTTTGCATTTTTTTCAACTGAAACAATTGAGCCAGTTTAACACAAATTCACTAAGGGTGTGTCTAGACTACATGCCTCCTTTGACGGAGGCATGTAGATTAGCCAGATCGGAAGAGGGAAATGAAGCCGCGATTAAAATAATCGCGGCTTCATTTAAATTTAAATGGCTGCCCCGATCTGCCGATCAGCTGTTTGTCGGCAGATCGGGGGAGTCTGGACGCGATGCCCCGACAAAGAAGCCTTTCTTCATCGACACAGGTAAGCCTGGTTTCACGAGGCTTACCTGTGTCGATGAAGAAAGGCTTCTTTGTCGGGGCATCGCGTCCAGACTCCCCCGATCTGCCGACAAACAGCTGATCGGCAGATCGGGGCAGCCATTTAAATTTAAATGAAGCCGCGATTATTTTAATCGCGGCTTCATTTCCCTCTTCCGATCTGGCTAATCTACATGCCTCCGTCGAAGGAGGCATGTAGTCTAGACACACCCCAGATGTTTTTGCTAACCTATATCTGTATTTTTGGGGTGGGAAAAACCAGTTTGGATGAAAAATAATTGCAGTGCCTTACTTCTCAGAGCACTATTCTACCAGTAATTCTTTGTTTTCATTTAACTCATTTAATGTAAAGATTCCTTAGCAGTGGATTGGCAGAATGGCATGCTTTGGTTTTTTTTTTCTATCTGCAGCAACAGTACAGTAGAAACAAAGATTAGTGGTTGTCACTAAGGCAACTACTGGAGAAAGACTGGATGAATTTTATTGAGGAATTCTGATATTGCAGCTATGCAGCTGCCTTTCCATCATTAAACCACCTCTCTTCCACACTGCAAATTAAAACCTATTTTACTAGCTTTGGAATTATTTACACTTTTTGGACTAAGAGCATAGGCAAGAAATGTGGGACACAAGAGAGGTGAATCTCAATGCTGTAACAATCCAGATATATGTCTCATGATGAGATGAGCATGAGTCAGTGGAAAGCAAATCAAGTTGACTCCCCTGCTCTCCATCCACCTCTCCAGCATTACACCAACCAAAAGCCGTACAATTATGCAAGAATGAGCGAATCAATTACATCTTTGTCTCTCAGGAAGAAGGCAGGTTTATAGTGCAGATGTTTTTACAGCTGTGAGCACGGCTGATGATTTAATGGCTTTGCATAATAGATCCCCTAACACTGTTGTTTTTGAAAGGGAATCATTAGGAGGCAGGAGGAAAATAGCAAAGAGAGAAACACCAGCTATGACTAAGGCGCTATTAGTCCACAGCATTGTTTTTCTTCATAGTAATTGGCTGGTGGCTGAGAAGAACTATGGACCTGATTGACTGCTCCGAATGTTTTTATTTTATAGGATGCACTGCTGACAATTGAAGCTTCATCTCATTGGCCCCTGAGCAAAATCTCCCTCCAAGAGCGGAGAATGCATTGACATTGGGCCTGCTCCAATACCCTCAAAGAGCTTTCAAAATGCCCACACTGACACAACACAAATACCCGTGCACATGTATCTGCAGCACTTTTCCTGTAAGCAGAACAAACATTTCCTTGCCTAAAGGTTCTCAGATAGTGAATGAAAGGGGTTGGGAAGACAGTCAAAGCAAATTCTGTTTCATTCAAATACTTGCAAATTCTCCCACCACCACCACACCGTCCCAACGTTAGTAATTACAATGATAGCATTTTAATATCATGCTTGTTTCTTTTTCCTTTAATATCAAGTGAAAATCCCAACGTTCCCTTCTTCTTACCACTTCCACTGCCAGATCCATTACTAATTTACTATATATTTAACTGCTAAGTTTTGAACTTCATAATTCTGTACCTATAACACATTCGCTAGGACTGAAAAGGAATCCACAGTAAGTGAAAAACCCCAAATACCAGCACACTAAAACAGAAATATTTCTTTCACATTACGAAAATTATCAGGATTGAACTCAAATGTCCTAACCCAATCGTTATAGCATTATCAGGATCATCATAATTAAAAAAATATAAAAGTATTTTTAAACAGTGTGAGTAGAATACGGTGAAGTCTTCTTCTCCCGGAGTGTTTAAATTAAGACTGGAAGTTTTCTAAAAGATCTGCTCTGGTTCAAACATAAGGTGTTGGGTTAGTGTCAGCCGACGGTCAGGGCAGTGTGTGTGTGTGTGTTTCCGAGAAAAGGTTTAACGTCCGTGTCTTTACTGCTAGGACCGGGGTCCCATCGCAGAGGGTGGCCAGCAGGCCAACAGACGCCCCGTTATATAGGAAGAGCTTATTACACCTTAGATTTTAGCTGCTAGAACACAAAGTTCCTTCGCAGCGGGCAGCCTAGGAAAGGCTGAAAAGGTGCCCCAACGGATCTTGTCACCTGGGAGCGACACAGATCCAAACGCCCAAGCTCTCCCTATGTCTGTCCCTTTATGACCGGCTGAAGTTCTTTTAAATTGTGCTTGGTTCTATTACAGCAACTGAAGGAGTCAGGTTAAAGCTTAAACAGTTACAGGTTTATTAAAAGACTTATAAAAGCATATGGTTACAATGGCTATTGCTCTATTTCTTAAATGCTAACAAATACAGATTTTAAAAATGGTTACAAAGAAAATAAAGATAGAAAATAGAAATAATGGTACCAAGTGACAGCTTAATCTTTAAAGAGCTCTAAGTCTATGTATATATATACTTAAGCAAAGGACCACATCCAGGTACAATTTTTACCCCTTTCTGTGCCTCTCGACTCCAGCGTGTCAGGCCAGGGCCGGTCTCTCAATTCCTAGGAAAGACGAATACGAGGTGGGCGTCCCCTTGGAACCTCGGGAGATCAAACACCTAACCCAACCAGCAGATAGATGGTAGATTGACACTCAGAGAAAATATGCTGCTGGACCCATCTATATACCCCTGGGGGCCTGTATCCTCTTTCTTATCTAAGATGCCGAATTGTACTGGTCCGTTTTGTGGCGCCAGTTCTTACAAGCAAGTTTCAAGTTAATTTTTTTACTGGGCGAGAGATTCCTCCCCCCGCAGATGGATGTGTGTTCGTATCAATATGGGTTTGAGTCAAGGGCACTCCTTGGCAGCCTCTTGGTCAGCAATTGGCGTATCTCTGTTTACAGCCATTCACGGTCACACAGCCTGGGCCTTCTGCTCTGTGTGCCCTGGATGCTCCAGGCAAGCAAAAATGGATGTTACAAGGGGGGGTTCCTGTCTGGCTACAGTTAGATGCAGAAATTTACTGGATGAAATTCTACAACCTGTATTGTGCAGCAACTCAGACTAGAAGATCATAATGGTGCCTTCTGGCCTTACAATCTAGTTTAATACCAGATGAATAATCAGACTAATAGTTTCTAAGGTCAAAATAAAATATTATTCTTTTAAAATATTTTAATACTAATTTGCCTCTAGCCCAAGATCTGTGCATATTATTTCTCAAATTCTCCAATTGTCGTAAACACTTTTTATTTTTGAATCCTGACATATTGACTGTCTCATGTCACCAAAAATAGATGGCAGCAAAATCTCTTTGCGGAGAATAATTATGCCAGATCCAAGACAGTCAACTTTTATCAAGATGAATAATCTAATTTTCTTTATACTGTTCACACAAGCTCATGTTCCTTTAAATATAAGGGGGAAAAAAGCCATGCACAAACGTGTGGGCCAGATTCTTTCTGTTGTAAGTTGGTACAGCGCCACTGATTGCAGATGATCTCTATGGAACTGTGCCAGATTTACACGTGCAAAAAATCTAACCCTGGGAGGCTACCATGTTTTCCCAGTGGTATTCACTAGTGGTTTTTTTATGACTGCACATGAAGAGGTCTAACATTGAAAGCTTAGACTCAGAGCTGAGCCCTGGGCAGTGCAAGTGCATATAAATGTGCTATGAACGGGAAGATATACCAACAAGCAAAAAAAACCCTTTAGAATGATACAGACTATTCTACAAATGTCACTGAATGCAAATGAGGTGAAGGGTGGAGCTGTGCTGTGGCTATCCTTGGATATCCAAATGTGGGGGGGGGGGAGGAGAAAGAAAACAGCAGTACTTGGCTCTTATCTAGAACCTTCCATGCCAGCATTTCACCATGCTTCACAAACACGGTGGCCCAGCTTTTGGCTCCCTCCACAGAACAGGCAAAAAGAGAGCCAGGAATCTCCCTCCAGTGAGGTACCAATTAAGGCTGCTCCGAATGGCAACCTCGAACTCAGGGATGTGCAAAGGCTGCAACAGAAAATTCTCCCCAGAAGCTGAAACTCACTAGAAAGGAAGCAAGATATAGGCAGACGCATGGATGCTTCCCCAACAACCTAGCTAGCACAGAAGGGTAGGATGCACCTCTTGTCTTAAAGGGGCAGCTGAGACTATTTCAATCTCTCTCTGAATTACCTCACTGTGACAGAATATCTCCTCCCCTTCCTTGGGCAGTGCAGCTCTGCACCACTTCCCATGCAGCTCCCTATGGTTATGTCTAGACTGCAAGCCTCTTTTGAAAGATACTTTCGAAAAAGAGCACCTATACTACCACCAGTACTTTCGAAAAAGCAAGCCACTTTTTCGAAAGAGAGCACCCAGGCAGTCTGGATGCTCTCTTTTGAAAAAGCACACTTTGCATTACAGAGCGCCTTTTTTTGAAAGAGCACTTTCGAAAAAAGGCATTCTTCCTCGTGAAAACAAGGCTTTCCGCGGTTGAAAAAACCGCCGCGTTCTTTTGGTTTACTTTTGAAAGAACACGGCAGCAATCTAGACGCAGGGGACGTTTTTTTTGAAAAAAAGCCACTTTTTTTGAAAAAACCCTGTAGTCTAGACATACTCTAGCACACTCCACTTTTTACAACTGAGGAGGATAAGGTTCCGTTGTCAGAGACACTGAGCACTCATCCGTCCAGATGGCTTCTGTTAGAGCAGTGGGGTGCTTAGCACCTTTAAAATCAGGCCCAACCCAAAATCATACAGGGAAGATTTAGAGTTCCCTTTGCTGGCTGTCAGCTTTGCTCCTTTATCCACAAGGCCTCATTCCTTTAAAAAAAATCAGCTTCCGTCTTGCTCCATGGTCTGCAAATGTACGTGAAAACATTGGACGGGGGTTGTCCACACTTACAGTATGCCATGAGAGTGAATGGATTGGAACTCATTTTGAAAAGGGGTTGGGAATGATTTGCACAATGCAAGAGGTCCTGGTCGAGAAAGTTATGCTGTTAGAGCCCCCCCCCCCTTCCACTTTTAGCACCTATGAGAACTCCAGAAGTTTCTCTCACTCATATGTCCTTTACAGTGTTTCTGCCAAGGCTGGTTGTGATCCCGTTTTTTATTAATGTAACCACATTGCCCAATTATTTTTTAAGGACAGGAGAAAGAAAAGCCTTGCCTGCCTTGTCCTCATATCTCCCCAAATTCATTGGTTGCGCCCAAAGTCAGAATAACCCCTCTTACCTTACTCTTGGATTATGTATGTAAATGAGATTTTCATTATAGTGGCTTCCAATGTTTAATTTACATGTCAACAGAGAAGCATTTCACGATTATAATAATGAATCGTGTGACCTTGGTTTTCACTTAAGATCTGAAATGACATTTAGGGCTGACAATTCATCTCAGTTAACTCAGAAGATGAAGTCAAAAAAGTAATTGTGATTAAAAATTTTAATCACAATTAATTACAATGTTGATGGCGCTGTTAAGCATTAGAATTCCAATTGAAATGTATTAATTGTGGATATTTTTCTACAGTTTCATATAAATGGGTTTCAATTATAACATGTAGAGTGTTCACTTTATATTATTTTTATTATAAATATTTGCACTGTAAAAATGATAAGCGGAAGTAACAGTATTTTTCAATTCACCTTGTACAAGAACTGTAGCTCAATTTCTTTATCATGGAAGTGCAACTTACAAATGTTGATCCATTTTGTTACATCACAACACTGAAAAAAAAGAAGCAATTTAAAGATTAGAAGGCTGTGGATAGTGTTGTGATCTGCATGGCTGAGTTATGGGGCATGTGTTGATGTTTGTTCATGATGTCAGCCTGTGCATGTTTGCGGAAGAAGTCCAGACTGTCATTTCAACTGTTAAAAGGAGTCCACACAGAATTATTTTTCTTGTAGTGTTGGTCAGAGGGATTCTGTGAGTCAGTGCAATGTTCAGGACGGTGTTGGAAATATTTCTTCAGTCGGAGACTGACATAGTAGCAAAGGTGGGATGCTTAGAAAAGGGTTGAGTGCCAGAGTGGGGAACAGCTTTGATATGGTGGCAGAAGTGGGATATTTTGCAAAGGTTAGTACTCCTCTCATCTATCACAGTATTCTATTATTATTTGACAGAGTGATTCCTCACAATTAATTATTTAATCTCTTGACAGTATTAATGATATTCTTTGGTGAACTAGAATGTAAACACCAAGATATTTGTGCAATGCACTTGTCAGCTAATTCAGAGCATGATAGGATCACAGAACTTCACTCTAAGTAAATTTGGAGTCTCTCTTAATGAGCTTCAATGTATCTCTTGAGCCAGCCATGCTGTCAGTGCTCCACAGCTGGCTTCTTTGATGATTCTGCATGCCCATAACCTTGCATCAAAATCCTTGACATGGCTGGAGGCCAGGATTTTAAGGGATGGCTGAGCAGCGATGAAAATCTGCTGAGGAAGTGTGAGGTGTTATCCTTTTGACGCTTGCAAACAGATTAAAGTAGTTCATGTGGCACGAACAGCCTGAAGGCACGTCTGCATCGCTCTGTAGTCCAGATTGCTGTCCAGAGATATGAACAGCAGTGTGCACCAAAGGGCTGTGCTGTATCTCCCCTGTGTGCATTCTGCAGGAACAACTAAAAGGTTTCTGATTTGCATTATCATGCTCCTTTTCAAACAGCTCTACACTACTGCAAAGTAGGAACCTTTTAGCTCACACCCAAATGCCCTTCTTGTTGAAACATGACCTTCTTGTTGAAAACAGCTGTTGCACTCGAGAGCTGTTAACCCAAGCTATGTCTACACTGGTAGCTTCTTGCGCAAGAACACTCATTCTTGCACAAAAACTTGCCTGCTGTCTACACTACATGCGCATTTTTGCGCAAGTAAATTTACAGTATAGCGTTCTGAGACAGGGCTTCTTCCGGAAGAGTTACTCCTCTCCCCATGAAGAATAAGCCCTCTTGCGCAAGAGCTCTTCCACAAGAGGGCAGTGTAGACAGGCAACATGAATTTCTTGCGCAAGAAGCCCTTATGGTTAAAATGGCCATGAGAGCTTTCTTGCGCCAAAGAGTGTCCACACTGCCATGGATGCTCTTTCGCAACAGCATATCTCTTGCGCAAAAGCACATGGCAATGTAGACATGCTCTTGTGGAAGACTTTTTGCACAAGAACTCTTCTGCAAAACAGTTCTTGCACAAGAAGCTGCCAGTGTAGATGTAGCCCTAGAGTTTACTAGTTCAAAGAATGTAAACACCATTCTTTAATACCCATGCTGAAGTCAAAGGGGCTGCCATCAGTCCAAGTGAGAGCATATTGGAAGGTGGTAACTTGTTTAAACAAGACTAGAGGCACCTCGTGGGAAAATTACAGCTGAAGTTGTCCTGGGCCATTAGCAACATCTCAAGCTAGGTGTTTACATTCAGATTCCAATAATGCAGCATTTGATAACAGACTGCACTAATGTTTTACCATAGCTAAAATTTAATATTGAAACTGGTGATGAGCATCCAGGCCTGCTGAGAGGGAGGGGCAAAAGGGGTAATAGCCAGACACATGGGTGATTTAAAAGAGCCTAAAGGCTCTTGGCCTTTTAAAATTGCCCAGACTACAGAGCTCCTAGGCACATGCAGGGTAGTACTGGCGGCAGTGAAGGCAGCTAGGTGGGTATGAGGAAGTGCTGCCCATGCTAGATAAGTGTCCAGGATCACAGCCAGCAGCTGGCTGGGCACTAGCCAGTGCAGGTGCAGCACCTCCCAAATATCCGCGCATGCGCTGCTTGTATGTGCATAGGAGCCCATTGACTGTTCTTCCCTGGGGACCAGAATTTATGAACAACCTTAAACAGGGCTGGAGTTCTGGCTGAGATGATAATTTATATGTCCATTATCTTTCCTGCAAAGACTTCAGATCCCTTTCTGACTTTAAAGGGCAGTTCACAATATCCACTACTAAATTGGATACTGTGCTAATTGAGCAGTTCAGGTCTAGTCTGTAGCTACATGACACAACTCTAACCTTGAAGATGTCGTACTTCAGTTCTAAACAAATTAGTCTTCTTGTTTTATGATTATGTTTGATATAACCCAAATGCTACAGATAAGGTCCTTTAAGAGGAAACAATGCCTGGAAGAAGCAAAACCTGATAGATGTTCAGATAAAACTTAAATAAGAAGTTCCTGTGGAAGCCAGCAAGTACATGGAGGACATGTATCAGAGGAGTAACCACGTTATCTATATCCACACAAATGAGGAATCCTGTGGCATCTTAAAGATAAACAGATTTATTTGGCATTAACCTTTCGTGGACAAAAATCCACTTCATCAGATGAATTGGGTTTTTACCTACATAAGCTTATGCCCAAATAACTCTGTTAGGGTATGTCTATACTAGCTCATTAGTTCAAGCTAGGTAGGCAAATGAGGGCAACCGGAGTTGCAAATGAAGCCCGGGATTTAAATATCCCAGGCTTCATTTGCATGTTCCCGGGCACCGCCATTTTTAAATCTCCCTTAGTCCGAACTAACTGCCTGCGGCTAGACGCGGCAGTTAAACGTTAATTCGAACTAACTCCTTAGTTCGAATTAACTGTTACTCCTCGTGGAATGATGGTGGCTGTGAGTATAAACTTTTAATTCCATAAATGCAAGATGGACAAATAAGAAAATGATTCAGAATTCATGGGCCAAATTATCTTCTTCTTGATGCCACTCATTTCAATTGAACTATGCCAGACGATACGTTAGCTCTATAAATGTCCTGGAAAGGGATATGGGGCAATGTGCTTAGGGGCAAGGTTCCCTCTAAGTTTTTCCATCCTCGGGTGGAAAAAAAGTGTTATGTGCACTAAGGAATGTGCAGATGTGCAACACCAACAGAAACACATGCTGTCCACTGTGAGCAGCTGTGGATGCTTTGTTAATCACTTGGGCAACACCTGAATCTCTGCTGGGTGGCCACCCAAGTGCTTACCTTAGGGGTTTTCTATCTACTAAATTTAAACAGAATGATTCATAGGAAAATATTAAGTAGATACCATTGATTTGTAAATATTTAGTAGCCAAATTCTTGCCAGCTAAGAACATACAGGTGGCGATATTATTTATTTGTGATTAGGGGCTTATGGAGAGATCAAGAACTGACACACCTCGATGTATATTTGCCCAAACAAGGAAGGATTTAGTAAGAAGTCTTGTCTCTCCCAGATCTGCATCCACATACACCAGCTCATCCCTTATTTTCTAGCTAGTAAAGCGGTGACGTTAAATGAAACACCTCTGTTCTACGGGAGGTTAGACTAGTTGATCACAAGGATCTTTTCTGTCCTTGGAATCTTTGACTCCAGCCCCAGGTTACAGAGGGAGCATGCATACCTGACCCCAGGTTATAGAGGGAGCCAATATTATAGCTCAGGAGTTCCTGGCTTCTAGCACTTTGAATAAACCATTCTTCCTGAAGATGAGGAACTCGGCTGTGTAAATGGAGAGGTGGCATCAGGACCAGGTGTGATAAGCCCACTGCTCATACATATCAGATGCAGGAAAGGAACAAGATTTCAGCGTATATGTCCAGGAGGTTGATACAAGAGTCGCCACAATCCACAGCCTAATATCAAATGTAGGCAAGCATCAGCAGGCCAGTAAGTTGTAATGCTCCATGAAAAAAAGTAAAAACCTTGTGACATGGTGAGAAAGTTTTGCATCTATTTCTCTCATTCATCTCCTTTCCCAGCAAAATAATTCCCGGCATACATAGGAGGGAGCCCATTTGAAAAATAAGTCTCTTAGGCTCCATTATTACTAGTGACTGCTTCCCAAAATCAACCACCAGCTACATTATTTTGAAGTGTCCCCTGAAACCCTTTCTGAACAAGAGGAAATTACAACCCATTTCCTTGAGTCATAGTGAAAATGACACCTTCTCTCTCTGGCAGTCTGGCAATTTCATGACAAATAATGAGGCACCCAAGTGTGGTAAATAATACTAGTTTTCCCTAAGACAACAAGCATAATTGCTGTTGATTTCCTGCTTTTCTAGCTGTCTCTCATTGTTTTCTTTCCTTTAAATGTTTCATTTCTGAGGAATGAACCATTTGGCAAATGTGAGTGGAAAATGCTGAAACTCTGCTTACAATACAGGATGCAAATGTACTCCATAACCTACTGTGTTAAATAAACGATTTTATTGTAGAGTATCAGAGTGTTTAAAGTGTCAAAGAAAGATGACTTAGGAAATGATATGCTGCAAAATTGCTGCAATATTTCAAAGAGGTATTATGAAGTGACACTTTAAACATGCCAAAAAAGCCCACTCATCAACACTTCCACAACATCAGATTTTAACAAAGATCCATTACTAGTGTTTCCATAAAACACTTGAATGTGATTATGGTTACACAAATGAGGGATGGAAAGGAAAACTGTAATATGTTACAGCACCTTCAACTTAATGGCATCCGTGCTGACTTACAGCTATTTACATTTGGCCAAAACTTTTAAACACAGGTGGCGATTTTTAAACACAACTGCCTCAGTCTGAGGGTGCCTGACCTGAGATATCTTAAAGGAAGCTGAACACCGGCCTCTGAAAAATCATACTCTTTTAAAATGTCCCAAATTGAGCACCAAATATTCAGGCACAAAGAATTACTACTGGTAATTATTGCTGGGGGGAAAATCATGCTTATTATTTATTTGCTGAAAAATACAGTTTCAGGGTGACCAACACAATTTGTGAATTTGGATCAATTTTTGCAACATTTTTACCAAAACATCATTTTCGAAATGTCAGTATAGTTTTGTTTTGCAGTTTCTGGAAGGAAAACTTTTGCCTTTGTTTCATAGAATCATTGAAATTTGGAATGTCACTCACTTTCATTTGAAAACATTTTTTAAAGTTTACAACCTGTCAACATTATATATGGGGTAAAAATATTTCCAACATTTTGGTTTCACCAGAAAAATCTGCATTAATTTAGGATCCACTTTTAGATTAGCTTCCTCTGAGTGATTAAGTTTTCTGACATAGATAATAATGGGGAAAAAATCAAATATGCATGCACTTGTATTTAGGAAAACATTCTTATTTTGTTTTACTGTTTGCACTGATTGTACTTGAATTCCCAGTCAATCAAGAGAAAATAACCATATATGTCTTATTTGATCAATCGCACCTAAGTAAGCCAGTTCAGATTTGGAACCCCAGATACTTTTAGAGAACCATTCCCATGCAATCAATGGGGAAAAAAAGGAATATATTTCTGAATTAGTTAATGTAAATTACAATCCACAACTAAGAATGCTCCTATTGAAGTCAGGAATGTCCAAAAGGAAATGAGCTATTGTATTGCGATGTCATATAATTAATGTAATGATTATATTATGGAAACTGCATTGAATGAGATTTGTTGAACATATATGATGCTCTCAGTTATTTCTGTATACATCAGGACTCTCTCTAGATGTTTGTACAGCATCTAGAACAATGGTTCCCTGATCTCATTTGGTGCTACCACAATACAGATTCTATAGGACAGAAAGGCTACATCTATACAGAGTCCCTTTTCCGCAAAAGCCTATGCAAATGAAGCACGGATTAGCATACTGTCATGCTTCATTTGCATAATTAATTAGGAGCTGTTTTTGCGTAAGACGCTTTTGCGCAAAAAGGTGCCGTCTACACAGTGCCTTTTTGCACAATAACCCCCTCTTGTGCAAGAGCTGTTCTTCCTGGAAAAATGGGGATGAATTAATTATCAATTACGCAAATGAAGTGTGGCAATATGCTAATCCACGCTTCATTTGAATAGGCTTTTGCAGAAGAGGGAAGTTGTGTAGACATAGCCAAACAGTGCATCAACAACAAAATTAGCGTGAGAGGAAAAATCAAGCTCACAGAGTGTATTTATGTGTTATTCCAAATACGTAGCAGTTTAATGGAATCCGAATAATTTTTGGAAGGGTAGGTATCCTCATGGACTCTGTAGCTAAGCACTTTTAAGTAGATTCACCCATTTGAGCATCAGTGGGAAAGCACAAGAAGCTCTTTTCTTCCATGAGTGCATTTGTCAGATCCACACCTGTATTTAGAGTCAGTATAAAGAGGCAGCTACAGTGTGGGTGTTCTGGTAGACAGCTAATTGCTGCTGGTTCTGCGCTAGCAGTTGTCTGCTGAGATAAGTGGATGCAAAGAGCAGTCTGGCTGACAACACAGTTTAGAGACTTATCAATAGAAGGGGAAAAGCAGCATCTCTTTAGGAGGAGTCAACCCAGGTTAGAGTTTCACAGAGAGGGTCCAGGTTAGAGTCTTCTTTCATGTGCTGTTGTTTGGTTCCAGGGAGCAAAATGACGGGGGTTAAAAAGAGAGAGAGCTTGCGAGTCTGCAGGGAGGAAGCCAGCTGCTGTGAAATTACAGAGATATGTTCTCTATAGCGTAACCTGGAGTCACTTCTGTGATAGTTTATTCCAGGGCAGAGTTTAAAGGACACCCTATGCAGGCACATCAGGGTGTTACATTAACACAAGACCTAGAGAGAACCACAAGTTCCTGTCTGTCTCCAGTGGTCTCAATAAAGAACACCCTTTTGATTCATTTCCATTTTGTTTTTTTCCTCTCCAAGGCAACTGAGACTGGTGTTTTTCTTTGCCCCATTAGAGAAGTAGGGGTGAGGCGCAAAGTGTGGCTCCAGATTCAAACTCCCTCCAAGTTCCACCATGTAGAAGGACTGAACTTAGAGTTACCTTTGAAGAGAAGCTTTAGTTTTATCTTTGAAATATTTGTCAGTGATGTTTCACATTTTCCCTTTGTAAGTGCCAGGTTAAAACCATTTTACATCTGCTATCTGCCAAGCGAGAAATTATTGTGATTTTTGAAGTATTTCAGGGGATTAAATATGACAGAGAATGTCTAGATGGGGAAAAGTGGTAGCTAACTCAACCTTTTTCCTAGTGTAGATGTCAGACAACATCATGTGTCTCAGATGAGCTGAGAAAAAGCTTGCAAACAATCTACAGAGTACCTGGAAAGGAAATGTTATCTCCATTTTAGAGATGGGGAAATGGACACCAAGGGTACGTCTAGACTGCATCCCTCTACCAGCAGAGGGATGCAGATTAGGCAGGTCGACATTGCAAATGAGGTAGGGATTTAAATATCCCGAGACTAATTTGCATAAAAATGGCTGCTGCGTTTTGCTAACTCCGCACTTTGTCGGCAAAGTGGTTTACAGGATCTGTCGAAAAAGCCTTTCTTTCTCGACAGATCCCCCTCTAGACTACCGCTTTTTGCTGATGAAGTGCTGTGTCGGCAAAATGTGGAGGCCATTTTTATGCAAATTAGTCTCAGAATAGTTAAACCCCTGCCTCATTTGCAACGTCGACTTGCCTAATCTGCATCCCTCTGCCAACAGAGGGCTGCAGTCTAGACATAATTCAAGAGTGACTAGATGACTTGACTAAGGTCACAAAGGAAGTCTGTGGCAGAGGTGGGAATTGTTCCACAAATCTTCTGACATCCCAGCCTGTGCCTGGAACACAAGGCCATCCCTACACTGATAACTTTGCTGATCACTGTGTTCTATGCCTTTGCTCATATTTTAAAATTGGGTTCATAAGGAGCAGAGCTGGATAGAAAAATTGCAACAATAATTCTCCCCTCCCCGAAATTGACAATTTTCCAAATCAAATTATTTCATAGAGGGGGTTCAGTGAAGGTCTGATGGAACCTTTCCTCCCAGGCCGGTGTCTGTCAGAACTTGCCTGGCTTTGTGCCAGTTTTTCTACCTAGGTCCAGAACAGGTGGTCTATCTTGAAATTTTCGATCTCAGAGCTGCCACAGTTATTGGATCTAGGGCAAGCAGCCCAATAGGTTAAGTGCTCAGGATGCAGGGATCTAATCCATTTCACATAGAATTATGAAAGTTTGGAACTTAGCCCTTAATTGGAAAGCAATCAGATTCTGAAATACTGAAACCTTGTGCCAAACAGAATTACCTCTCACTGCTGAGTTGTAATGGGGACATTGGCTTCCCAAATAGGCTTTTATTGACCTTTTAAAATGTTGAGTTAGGGCCAGATGCAACAGCAACTCCGGACAATAGGTCAAGCTTTCCTGCTCTCCCATCCATTCCACCCCCACCTTCCCCACACATTTATCAGGTCTTCTATGAGCTTCTGTACTCCAAGAACCAGATGGAGATTTTATTGAATCTGGCAATTACAGGGTCATCACTCACTTCACTGGCTGAAATCTCCCTTGCAAATTCCTCCCAAATGGGATGCATTAAAAACAAATCTGTTTCTTTTCATCCTCTGCACACAAATCTCTGGTATTAAGCTGATTGTTCATGTTAAAACAACGCAGTGATTTTTCCTCATAAATGGGCTTTATTTTCATTGCTTGCATTTAAATTAAAAATAACATGAAAACCACATTAAAACTGGAAAGTGTCTATGACTCCAGAATGTTATCTGCTGTACTCATGGATTAGTTTCTTTCTGACTGTCACAGGCCCAGAACTCACCAGCATGGTACCTCTGCTGGTCATTCCAGGAATTAGCTCTTCAGCTTCCACGTGCTCCCTGTTGACTCGTGTCTCACCTCCGTTGCCTGTCTTCTGAGTTACTGCAGGCCCCGAGTTCCCCTCCCCATCCCATGGTGTCTTTCACTTGTTTGTACTGCCCTGTGGCATTGCCCCTGCACTTTGGGGTCCTCCCCTTCCAGGGAAGCCCGACCCACGACTCAGTGTACCACTGCCAGTCTTTAGTTGGCCTGGAGAGCCTTGCTCATAAATGAGAACGGGGGCAAGAGGAAACTGAACTACACATTCCATGAGGTCAAGTATCAGAGGGGTAGCCGTGTTAGTCTGAATCTGCAAAAGCGACGAGGAGTCCTGTGGCACCTTATAGACCAACTGAAGTGTAGGAGCATAAACTTTCGTGGGCAAAGACCCGCTTAGAATCATAGAATCATAGAATAATAGGACTGGAAGGGACCTCGAGAGGTCATCGAGTCCAGCCCCCCCGCCCTCAAGGCAGGACCAAGCTCCGTCTACACCATCCCTGACAGATGTCTATCTAACCTGTTCTTAAATATCTCCAGAGAGGGAGATTCCACCACCTCCCATGGCAATTTATTCCAATATTTGACCACCCTGACAGTTAGGAATTTTTTCCTAATGTCCAATCTAAACCTCCCCTGCTGCACTTTACACCCATTACTCCTTGTCCTGTCCTCAGAAACCAAGAGGAACAAATTTTCGCCTTCCTCCTTGTGACACCCTTTTAGATATTTGAAAACCGCTATCATGTCCCCCCTTAATCTTCTTTTTTCCAAACTAAACAAGCCCAGTTCATGAAGACTAGCTTCATAGGTCATGTTCTCTAGACCTTTAATCATTCTTGTCACTCTTCTCTGTACCCTTTCCAATTTCTCCACATCTTTCTTGAAATGTGGCGCCCAGAACTGGACACAGTACTCCAACTGAGGCCTAACTAGTGCAGAGAAGAGCGGCAGAATGACTTCACGAGTTTTGCTTACAACACACCTGTTGATACAACCTAGAATCATATTTGCTTTTTTTGCAACAGCATCACACTGTTGACTCATATTCAACTTGTGGTCCACTATGACCCCTAGATCTCTTTCCGCCATGCTCCTTCCTAGACAGTCGCTTCCCATCTTGTATGTATGGAACTGATTGTTCCTTCCTAAGTGGAGCACTTTGCATTTCTCTTTCTTAAACTTCATCCTGTTTACCTCTGACCATTTCTCTAACTTGCTAAGGTCATTTTGAATTATGTCCCTATCCTCCAAAGACGTTGCAACTCCACCCAGTTTGGTATCATCTGCAAACTTAATAAGTGTACTCTCTATCCCAATATCTACATCATTGATGAAGATATTGAACAGTACGGGTCCCAAAACAGACCCTTGCGGAACTCCACTTGTTATCCCTTTTCAGCAGGATTTAGCACCATTAACAACAACTCTCTGACTACGGTTATCCCGCCAATTATGCACCCACCTTATCGTGGCCCTATCTAAGTTATATTTGGCTAGTTTATCAATAAGAATATCATGCGAGACCGTATCAAATGCCTTACTAAAGTCTAGGTATATGACATCCACCGCTTCTCCCTTTCCCACAAGGCTCGTTATCCTATCAAAGAAAGCTATCAGATTAGTTTGCCATGACTTGTTCTTCACAAACCCATGCTGGCTATTCCCTATCACTTTATTACCTTCCAAGTGTTTGCATATGATTTCCTTAATTACCTGCTCCATTATCTTCCCTGGGACAGACATTAAACTGACCGGTTTGTAGTTTCCTGGGTTGTTCTTATTCCCCTTTTTATAGATGGGCACAATATTTGCCCTTTTCCTGTCTTCTGGAATCTCCCCTGTCTGCCGTGATTTTTCAAAGATCATAGCTAAAGGCTCAGATAACTCCTCTATCAGCTCCTTGAGTATCCTGGGATGCATTTCATCAGGACCTGGTGACTTGCTGACATCTAACTTTCCTAAGTGATTTTTAACTTGCTCTTTGTGTATGCTATCTTCTAAACTTACCCTCTCTCTGCTTGTATTCACTACGTTAGGCACACCTCCAGACTTCTAGGTGAAGACCGAAACAAAGAAGTCATTGAGCATCTCCGCCATTTCCAAGTTTCCTGTTACTGCTTCTCCCTCCTCACTAAGCAGTGGGCCTACCCTGTCCTTGGTCTTCCTCTTGCTTCTAATGTATTTATAAAAGGTCTTCTTGTTTCCCTTTATGCCTGTAGCTAGTTTGATCTCATTTTGTGCCTTTGCCTTTCTAATCTTGCCCCTGCATTCCCGTGTTGCTTGCCTATATTCATCCTTTGTTAGTTGTCCTAGTTTCCATTTTTTATATGACTCCTTTTTTATTTTGAGATCATGCAAGATCTCTTTGTTAAGCCAAGCTGGTCTTTTGCCATATTTTCTATCTTTCCTACACAGCGGAATTGTTTGCTTTTGGGCCCTTAACAACGTCCCTTTGAAATACTTCCAACTCTCCTCAGTTGTTTTTCCCTTCAGTCTTGCTTCCCATGGGACCTTACCTACAAGTTCTCTGAGCTTATCAAAATATGCCTTCCTGAAATCCATTACCTCAATTGTGCTGGTCTCCCTTCTATCTTTCCTTAAGATCATGAACTCTTATTATTTCATGATCACTGTCCCCTATACTGTCTTCCACTTTCAAGTTCTCAACTAGTTCCTCCCTATTTGTTAAAATCAAATCCAGAACAGCTTCTCCTCTGGTAGCTTTTTCAACCTTCTGAAACAGAAAGTTGTCTCC
Source organism: Pelodiscus sinensis (assembly GCF_049634645.1). Classification (NCBI taxonomy): domain Eukaryota; kingdom Metazoa; phylum Chordata; order Testudines; family Trionychidae; genus Pelodiscus; species Pelodiscus sinensis. Next base: position 249,702,870 of record NC_134712.1, on the reverse strand, counting down.
AATGCAGTCCAGAAACTTATTGGATAGCCTGTGCCCCGCTGTGTTAGTTTCCCAACATATGTCTGGATAGTTGAAGTCCCCCATCACCACCAAATCTTGGGCTTTGGATAGTTTTGTTAATTGTTTAAAAAAGGCCTTCATGCTTCTGATGAAGTGGGTCTTTGCCCACGAAAGCTTATGCTCCTACACTTCAGTTGGTCTATAAGGTGCCACAGGACTCCTCGTCACATTCCATGAGGTACTACCACAGCATACATTAAATTGCCTATTGTACTTTAATTCTTTAATTGAAAAAAAATCTAAATTTTCCATGGAAAGCAGGCATATTAAAAAAATGTGTTTAACTAACAACTTAGTTTTCTGTTGAAAAGTTTTAAGGGAAAATTTTTGACCAGCCCAATTCATGGCTACACTATTGCCATTGTTTAAAAAAAAAAAAGACATTTCCTTGGTAATTCAGGCCTGTTGAATTAGCATCTTTATCCACCATTAAAATGTAAGCAGCTCTTCAGTGAACCAACTGTGGATTATTTAAAGTCCTGAGTTTCAGTCCTTATCTTTAAAGCCACTCTTCTTTTCTGTATAGGACTTGTGGGTTGACCTACTCCATAAAGTATTTAAAATAACATGCAAACAGCCTCTTTAAGTATGCATTTCCCTCCTGTTCTAACCGCCTATCAGTGATTCATCTAGTCACCTTTTTAATAGGATAATTTTATTCGTACACTGTTATAGGCCTTCATAACCTGATGTTATGTGCCCCGTGAGACCAAAGTGGGGGGGGGGGAACCTAATTAGGAGAGGATTAGCATTCCACTCAGCTGTTTCCCCCCTCTAATTCTTTTCACTTGTTTATCTAGTAGTGATTAAAGCTGCAGCTACATTCATTAGCGAAGTGTATAAAATGGTAATATCAATAACTGACAACAGCACTGCAGGAGGGACTGGCTGTTCTGCAAACCTATAAAAGACACCAAAACCAAAACAAAAAGCCCTCCTCACATCATGTCCCCAGGCACGGAGCACGAACATTTTCTCTGTCCATCACAGCCTGGCTCATGATCAGTTGAATTAGAGCAAGAGATTGCACCTGGAGCATAGCAGGGATATGCTTGTTACTGTCAGGTGTGACTGCTTCCAACCCAGAGACACTGGGGGCTGCAGCAAATCATTTTGTAAGAGTTAAAACAGTTGATTGCCCCCCCCCCCCCACACACACACACATACATGCATACCACGTTACTCTGGGCAGTGTTGTATTGTACAGAATGACCAGCAAGTCTTCAACGAGCCAGAGGACAAGTGCTGCTAGATATTTAAAGGGACCCAGTGCTCTTTCTTATCTACCTTTCCATTATGAATTTTACTGACATAGCATCTAAAGGCATCAGCTAATGTAGGACACCTCTGGTGCTAGGTGCTGTACAGTTATGTTGTAAACTAGGTTCCCTATCACAATGAACATCCAATTTACAAGATAAGACATAGCAGGTGGATGAAACAAACAAGCAGGTTGTGGAAAGCAAGAGGGTGACTGGGTGGGGGGGGGGGAAGGAGGGAGTGAGATATGAAAGTGAATAGGATTTTGTTGGCACCAATTAGCTCCGGAAAAATTTGTAGCCAGTCAGGAATAGCAATAACAGCTCACTTAGGCATTACTTGAAAGCAACTGACTGGAAAATTGGAAAATTGATTTTTTTCCTCTTTGTGCGTTAGTTGACGTTTTGTCTGTTTTCTTAGTCAACATTACAACAAAAAAGCTAATCAACAAAATGCTTGAAATTAACATAAGAATGGGCATACTGGGTCAGATCAAAGGTCCATCTAGCCAAGAATATGTCTTCTGACAGTGGCCAATTCCAGGTACTTCAGAGGGAATGAATAGAACAAGTAAATCCTCAAGAGATTCATCCCATCACCCATTCTCAGCTTCTGGCAAAACCAAGGCTAGGGACACCATCCTTGCTCATCCTCGCTAATAGCCATGGATGGATCAATCCATCATCAATGTATCTAGTTCTTTTTTAAAACTCCTGTTATAGTCTTGGCCTTCACAACATCCTCTGGCAAGGAGTTCTATAGTGTGAGTGTGCATTGTATGTAGAAATGTTTCCTTTGTTTGTTTGTTTGTTTGTTTGTTTTAAACCTTCTGCTTGTTAATATCATTTGGTGATCCTTAGTTCTTGTGTTATGGAAAAGCATAGAATCACAGAATTATAGAATACTAAGACTGGAAGAAACCTCCAGAGGTCATCGAGTCCAGTCCTCTGCCCTCATGGCAGGACTCAGTATTGTCTAGATCATCCCTGACAGGTGTCTGTCTAACCTACTCTTAAGTATCTCCAGAGACGGAAATTCCACAACCACCCTATTCAATTTATTCCAGTGTTTAACCACCCTGACAGTTAGGAACTTTTTCCTAATGTTCAACCTAAACCTCCCTTGCTGCAGTTTAAGCCCATTGCTTCTTGTTCTGTCTTCAGAGGCCAGGAAGAACAAGTTTTCTCTCTCTTTCTTGTGACAAACTAAACATGCCCAATTCTTTCAGTCTTCCTTCTTAGGTCATATTCTCTAGACCTTTCATCATTCTTGTTGCTCTTCTCTGGACCTTCTCCAATTTCTTCACATCTTTCTTGAAATATGGTGCCCAGAACTGGACACAATACTCCAACTGAGGCCTAAATAACACTTCTTTATTTACTTTCTCCACACTACTCATGATTTTATAGACCTCTAGCATATCGATGCCTTCATCATCTCTTTCTAAGCTGAAAAGTCCCAATCTTTTTAATCTCCCCGCATACGGAGGCTTGTTCCATACTCCTAATCCATTTTGTTGTTCTTTTCTGAATCTTTTGCAATTCTCAATATACTTCTTTTTAAGAAGGGACAACCACATCTCCATGCAGTATTCAAGCTGTGGGCATACCATGAATTTTTAAAGTGGCAATAGGACATGTTCTGTCTTATTATCTATTACTTTGCTAATGATTCCCAACATTCTGTTTGCTTTTCTGACTACCACTGTACACTGAGTGGGTTCTTTAAAAGAACTATCCACAATGGCTCTATACTCTATGGCCTGTGTTATTCAGTGAATCAGATTAGATTTGCTTACTGGTCCTTTCTGGCTTTCAAACCCGTAACTATATGAATCCTTCGGGCAGATACAGCCATCTTCTATGGCAGAGATTTTCAGAACGTTTTGTTTAATTATGTTTTTAATAACAGGAAGCCATAATTTGCTTGCTCCATTCAAAGAATGTTGTAGCTACAAATGTGGTCTCCTCTCTGTGGCTGATTCCATGAAGATAAACACTCACTATTTTTAAGGTAAATGAAAGGAAGGGGCCAATGTAAATGGGGCATCTCTTTGGAATTTTTTATTCAGAAACTGATCAACCTGCCTCCTCTGCATGTTATCATGAGTGGTCTTGCTTCAAGAGATTGGCAAATATTCAAATGGTCAGAGGTCAGGTTTTGAAAACATTTCAAGGGACCCCATGCACCTGTGATCTACATTTCTGTTGTTATTGTTACTCAAGTAACACTTACAGGCCTCAGCCTGTCATTTCCTCCCCAATCCCATTTTAATTCCATGTCTTTCCTCCTTTTGCACATGCACACAGAATTGAAAACTCCTTCTTGATTCTGCTGACAAGATACCCAGAAACCTCATGCTCATTCCAATAACAGCTTCAACTAATTGCCCATCATTTTCAGACGATAATTCTGCCCTAACGGCACAAACCCATGTCAGTTTGGGCCTGGCCACCTGCCATGTGCTCAAAGCTGAAGCAAGTAATTGAACTGAGTATGCTTCATTAGGAGGAAAAGAAGGAGACACTATCAAATATGGCAACATTCTCTTGTGAGCTGGGTGAGAAAGGGATTTTTGTTTTGTTTTGGGCAGTTCTAAAAACTTGAAAAAATATCTGTGATGCCTGTTGAACCAAATGCAAAAGTTAAGAAACATTTCAGCAAATTGAAAAATTCCTTTTTGTGCTAAACAAAAGATCTGAAGATTTTTTTTCTGATGTTGGTGGCATTAGCAGATGACTCTTGATGACTTTTAGCCCAGTGGTTAAGCCCTTATTTAGCTTAGAGGTGGGGTGAACGGCGATGGGACAAATGGGCCTCCAAATTTACCTCACTTGTGACTTCAATTCTAAGTCTGTAAAAATGCATACAATGTTACAATAATTTATAATAAGAAATGGTGACAAGGAAAGGTGCAAAAAGAGAGACAGAATAACTAAACTAGTTCTAACAAAGTGGACAAATTGATACAATTCAAGGGTTGCTTTGAAATGTTGTTTGCTATAAAAGGAGCTGTGGAGACAAAAATAATGAGCCAAAATTGACATGTTGATATTAGGCATAGTCGGGAGACAAATAAGAGGGCAATGAGCTATTCTGCCCCTTTCTCCTTTTTGGATCCTGAAAAGAAAGAAGAGGTTGCAGGGAATGTATGAAAAAGCAACAACAAGAACAAGACAAACTCAAAAGAATAGATGGAGGCTTTGCCAACTCTCACTCCTTCTCTTGCCTGGGACGTAGGCCTTCATCATCCTGACCTTGAGAAACAGCCTTGCCCAGCGTGAATAAGATAACGAGCCTTGTGGATAAGGGAGAAGCGGTGGATGTCATATACCTAGACTTTAGTAAGGCATTTGATACGGTCTCGCATGAGATTCTTATTGATAAACTAGGCAAATATAACTTAGATAGGGCCACGATAAGGTGGGTGCATAATTGGCTGGATAACCGTAGTCAGAGAGTTGTTGTTAACGGTGCTAAATCCTGCTGGAAAGAGATAACAAGTGGAGTTCCGCAAGGGTCTGTTTTGGGACCCGTACTGTTCAATATCTTCATCAATGATGTAGATATTGGGATAGAGAGTACGCTTATTAAGTTTGCAGATGATACCAAACTGGGTGGGGTTGCAACTTCTTTGGAGGATAGGGACATAATTCAAAATGACCTTAGCAAGTTAGAGAAATGGTCAGAGGTAAACAGGATGAGGTTTAATAAAGAGAAATGCAAAGTGCTCCACTTAGGAAGGAACAATCAGTTCCATACATACAAGATGGGAAGCGACTTTCTAGGAAGGAGCATGGTGGAAAGGGATCTAGGGGTCATAGTGGACCACAAGTTGAATATGAGTCAACAGTGTGATGCTGTTGCAAAAAAAGCAAATATGATTCTAGGTTGTATCAACAGGTGTGTTGTAAGCAAAACTCGTGAAGTCATTCTGCCGCTCTACTCTGCACTAGTTAGGCCTCAGCTGGAGTACTGTGTCCAGTTCTGGGCGCCACATTTCAAGAAAGATGTGGAGAAATTGAAAAGGGTACAGAGAAGAGCGACAAGAATGATTAAAGGTTTAGAGAACATGACCTATGAAGCCAGGCTTCATGAACTGGGCTTGTTTAGTTTGGAAAAAAGATTAAAGGGGGACATGATAGCGGTTTTCAAATATCTAAAAGGGTGTCACAAGGAGGAAGGAGAAAATTTGTTCCTCTTGGTTTCTGAGGACAGGACAAGGAGTAATGGGCTTAAAGTGCAGCAGGGGAGGTTTAGATTGGACATTAGGAAAAAATTCCTAACTGTCAGGGTGGTCAAATATTGGAATAAATTGCCAAGGGAGGTGGTGGAATCTCCATCTCTGGAGATATTTAAGAACAGGTTAGATAGACATCTGTCAGGGATGGTGTAGACGGAGCTTGGTCCTGCCTTGAGGGCGAGGGGCTGGACTCGATGACCTCTTGAGGTCCCTTCCAGTCCTATTATTCTATGATTCTATGATTCTATGAAAGACCACATGACATTACCTGCACCAGCTGAATTCTACCACTTGGGAAGAAAAAACGTTAACAGTAGCAGCAGAAAAACAGTAGCTTTGAAACCATCAAAGAGACTTTCAAACAAGGTTGTTTTTTCTTCTTTTAAAACTTCTCTCTAGTTAAAGGGAGAGGGAACAAGGGATATTGTTCAGGTAAAAGCCATATTCCATACTTTACATTTCAAATGCTCTCATGGTTTTCCCTTCTTTTCTGTGTCTCTAATAAAAGGCTAAAAGGATGTCTCACTGGTGCATTTGCGCAGTCCTAAGCAGGCTGAGGTTTCTCTTTAGGACAGGGGTGGGGAACCTTTTTTGGGGTCGGGGGCTGCAGAGGTTTCCCTCTCCTGCTTTAAAATCATAGATTTCTGAAAAGCACGGCCAATCCCAACTAAATCATCCCAGCCAGGATTTAAAAACCTCTCTTCATCCTCCACCCTCTTTTGAACTCCCTCAGGTAGTTGAAGGCTGCTATCAAATCCCCCTTTGCCAAACTGTAGAGCTTGTTTAAAACTGTTTAAGTTGGACAGTGATTGGACTATGTGAAAATCTTTGGCTTGTGTCTTCTAGCTAAATTAATACAATGGGAGGCAATGTGACCTAGTAGATAGTGCAGTGACTTGGCACTCAAAAGAACTGGATCTATTCCTGGCTCACCATTGGTTTAATGATTCGCCTTGAGGAAAGGCATTGTCACCTCGCTTTAAGCCTCAGTTTCCCCATCTGTTAAATGTGAATGTGATACTGACTTCTTTTGTAAAGTGCCTTGAAATACACTGATGAAAAGTGCTATATAAGAGCTAGATGCTATTATAAGAAAACCATTATAGATTGTGAAACTGGTGAGAGCTTTCAGTAATATGCCCTATATTAAAAAGTCATTTATTTTGTTCTCCACTATCACTCCCAGTTCTCCTTTGGAACCATTGCTTTCCTGTTATCTCCACTCATTTGATATGTGTGTGACCTTGGATAAGCTCAACCTGTCTGTGCCCCAACAGTGTAATAACCCTTTACCTACACTGATAACCCTTTACCTACACTGATAATTTATGGGAATGTCAGTAGAAAGCATTGTCATCATTCATTACTATTAGCTTCTGACTTTATCATCCTAGTTGCTTGCAAGGCACAGACCCCTAAATACTCAACTATAAAAACAACTGGAAGGACATAGCAACTGAAGGCAGGGTTTATTTGAATCTCCGACCTCAGATTTGAGATTGCATATATTTATTTATTCATTTTTTTATTCCTGAATCAATTTGTTCTTCTCTACTCATTCAGTTGAGACCAGGAGAGCCGACAGATTTTCTGGGCAAAGTAAGGGAGCGTTGGCTCTGCATTCCAGGAAGGGGCGGAGCCTCATGTAGAAGGGATGGGGTTAGGGAAGCGAGCCCACAGAAGCTGCCCTTAGCCCCCAGAGCTGCTCAGAGCATGCTGCTCCACACTCCAGCGATGACTTAAAGGGCCTGGAGCTCTAGCCATCACTTCTTGTGTGGTAGGGGTGGCAGCATCATGCAGCCCCTGGCCCTTTTTAATTTCCAGGCCTCAGGGCAATTGCTCCCTCCACCTCTCCCATTGGCAGGCCTGGTTGAGACATACTGGGGGGCCGTGTTTTCACCTCTTTCTGACACAATACATATTCTGTGTCTGTATACTCTTTCTGGAACTTTTATCATCTTTGTTCCCATCGGTCTAGATCTTGTTGTTTTTCACTGAGCCGTAATCCACACGATTGGAATGCCACATGAAGTGCAAGATACAGTTTTGCGTTCTTCCCCTGTTTGTTTCAAGAATGGGGATTTACCTCTAACTCCAATGGGAGGAGTATTGAGACCTGTGGTTGGAAGCAGCTGTCTCTATCATAATTCACAAAGGCTTCCAGTGTTACCGGGGAAGTACCTTTTGCCAGAATTCAAGGGCTCTCGCTGCTGCTCAAGGACGATTTTGTTAGAGAAGCAATCCAGGAAGTTATTTATATCTTGCCTGCATGGATGGCAAAGTTTACAAAGTCTGGCTTTGATCACAGTAGGGACAATGCTGTTTGTGACAAAGGGAGAACACCAGTGCCACATGTTTACCATGGAGAGGACACTCTTATTTTTAGAAGTGAACAATATTTTTAGAGGTTGCTATGGAGACAGCTTTGAAAGGAATTAGAATACAGGGGTTATAGGGTTGCAGAAAATTGTGCATGGTATCTGAGTGCCCTAAAGTGGTAGGAATCATACAAGAAGACATACAAACTAACACAGACAAGCTGATTCCAGCAAACTGAAAGACTTTGGATGTGAATTCTGAGATCTCTATAAACCAGGCACAACCTGGCAATGTTCATAATATTGTCCCCTGTGTAGTAGGGACTTTTTTTCAGATGAACTCAGTGTGAGTCAATAGAATTCCTTCTGAATGGCAAGAAATCCCCTGCAAAACAGGAGAAATGTTTAAGCTCTATGACTGCATGCAGATAATAGCAAATATGGTAGGCGACCACCTTGGCTTCACAGTGAAATCTGGCAAGCTTACGCACAAAAAAGAAGCTAACAAGAAGTGGAAACTTGGACAGATGACTATGGAGGAGTATAAATATGCTGTTTGAGCATGCCAGGGTGTAATCAGGAAGGACAAAGCACAGATGGAATTGCAACTAGCAATGGATGTGAAGGGTAACAAGAAAGGTTTCTATAGGCATGTTAGCAATAAGAGGGTGGTCAGGGATGGTCGGGGCTCCTTACTGAATGGGGGAGGTAACTTAGTGACATGATGTGAGAAAAGCTGAAGTACTCAATGCTTTTTTTGCCTTTGTCTTCACAGACAAGGTCAGTTCATGGGATGCATCTATACTGCAACATTTTTCCGGAAAAACGGTAGTTTTTCTGGAAAAAACAATGCTTTCATCCACATTGCCATTGAGTTATTTCTACAGAAAGTCAAAAGAACAGAGTGGTTTTTATGATGGTTGTAAATCTCATTCTATGAGGAAGAAGCCTTTTTCTGAAAACATTTTTTCTGAAAAAGGCGTATGTGGACGCAAAAGAGGGAGTTCTTTCGAAAGACGAGGCCTCCAGGAAATAACACAGGTGCCCTGGTGGCTACTCCGTCCAGACTAATCACAACCTAAATGCAAGGTAGTGTCCAATCAATGTGAATGCTATGTTTCGAAAAAGCGCATCACTTTTTTGTTGCATTTTTGCTGTGTGGATGCTGTCTTTCGAAATAAGCTTTTCTGGACAATCTCTTCTGGAAAAGCTTCTTCCAAAAGAAATTTTCAGTCTAGATGTAGCCCCAGAGAGCTGCACTGGGCAGTACAGTATGGGAGGGAGATGGGCAGCACTTAGAACAGGTTAAGAACTATTTAGAAAAGCTGGACATCCATGGAGCCAGATCTAATGCATTCAAGGCTGATGAAGGAATTAGCTGATATGATTGAAGAGTCATTGGCCATTATCTTTGAAAACTTGTGGCAATTGGAGGAGGTCCCAGATGACTGGGGAAAGACAAATGTAGTGCCCATCTTTTAAAAAAGAGAAGGAGGAGAATTCGGGGAAAATCATGGAGGGGATCCTCAAGGAATCTCTAAAGTCAGGGATTGTACCATTTGACTGGAGAATTGCTAATATAGTTCCTATTTTTAAGAAAGGGAAAAAAAGCGACCTGGGTAACTATAGGCCTGTTAGTTTGACATCTGTTAGTATGCAAGATCTTGGAAAAAATTTTGAAGGAGAAAGTAGTTAGGGACATCGAGGCTAATGGCAATTGGGACAAATTACAACATGGTTTTACAAAAGATAGATCGTGCCAAACCAACCTGATCTCCTTTTTTGAGAAAGTAACAGATTTTTTAGATAAAGGAAATGCAGTGGATCTAATCTACCTCGACTTTAGTAAGGAATTTGATACAGTACCACATGGGGAATTATTGGTTAAATTGGAAAAGATAGGGATTAATATGAAAGTTGAGAGGTGGATAAGCAACTGGTTAAAGGGAAGACTACAGCGGGTCATATTGAAAGGTGAACTGTCAGGTTGGAGGAAGGTTACTAGCGGAGTTCCTCAGGGATCAGTTTTGGGGCCAATTTTATTTAATCTTTTTATCGCTGACCTTGGCACCAAAAGTGGAAGTGTCCTGATAAAATTTGCGGATGACACAAAGTTGGGAGTTATTGCCAATTCAGAAAAGGATCGGGATATCATACAGGAAGATCTGGATGACCTTGTAAATTGGAGTGATAGCAATAGGATGAAATTTAATAGTGAGAAGTGTAAGGTTATGCATTTAGGGATTAATAACAAGAATTTTAGTTATAAGCTGGGGACACATCAGTTGGAAGTAACGGAGGAGGAGAAGAACCTCGGAGTCCTGGTTGATTACAGGATGACTATGAGCCGCCATTGTGACATGGCCGTGAAAAAGGCTAATACGGTCTTGGGATGTATTAGGCGAGGTATTTCCAGTAGGGATAAGGAGGTGTTAGTGCCATTATACAAGGCATTGGTGAGACCCCATTTGGAATACTGTGTGCAGTTCTGGTCTCCCATGTTTAAGAAGGATGAATTCAAACTGGAACAGGTACAAAGAAGGGCCACTAGGATGATCCGAGGAATGGAAAACCTGTCTTATGAAAGGAGACTCAGGGAGCTTGGCTTGTTTACCTTAACCAAAAGAAGGCTGAGGGGGGACATGATTGCACTCTTTAAATATATTAGAGGGATAAATACCAGGGAGGGAGAGGAATTATTTAAGCATAATACCAATGTGGACACAAGAACAAATGGATATAAGCTGGCTAGTAGGAAGTTTAGACTTGAGATTAGACGAAGGTTTCTAACCATTAGAGGAGTGAAGTTATGGAACGGCCTTCCAAGGGAAGTAGTGGGGGCAAAAGATCTATCTGGCTTCAAGATTAAACTAGATGGGTTTATGAAGGGGATGGTTTGATGAGATAACATGATCTTGGTAACTAATTGACCATTCATTATCAGTGGTAAATAGGTCAATGGACTGATGATAGGAGTTACTATAGAGAACTTTCTGGGTGTCTGGCTGGTGAGTCTTGCCCACATGCTCAGTGTTTAGCTGATCGCCATATTTTGGGTCGGGAAGGAATTTTCCTCCAGGGTAGATTGGCAGAGGCCCTGGAGGTTTTTCGCCTTCCTCTGTAGCATGGGGCACAGATCACAGCTGGAGGACTCTCTGCATGTTGGGGCCTTCAAAGTATTTTAAGGCTTCAATATCTGAGATATAGGTGAGAGGATTAATCTAAGAGGGATGAGTGAGATTCTGTGGCCTGCACTGTGCAGGGGGTCAGACTAGATGATCATAATGGTCCCTTCTGACCTTAAAGTCTATGGGTACGTCTACACTACAGCGCTAGTTCGAACTAACTTAGTTCGAATTAGTTAATTCGAACTAAGCTAGTTCGAACTAACGCATCTAGAACTAAAAACTAGTTCGAATTAGCGTTTTGCTAGTTCGAACTAGTAAGTCCACATTGAGTGGACTCTGAACAGGGCTTAAGGATGGCCGGAAGCAGTGCCGGCAGGGCATAAAAGGAGGACTTAGAGCATGGAGATGCTGTCTCAGGCTAGCCGAGGGCTGCGCTTAAAGGGTCCCGACCCCCACCCCGGACACACTGTTCTAAGGGGTGCCCCGCTTGCAAAGAAGTTCTGGCTTGGAGTGCCCTGAGTGCCCACACTGGGCACATCACACCACTCGGCCATCAGCCCGGCTGCACTTGCCGCAGGCTGCCATCTGGGGAGAGGGAGTAATTGGGGGGCTGCAGGAGAGCTTCCACCCCCAGAAGCCCGCAGAGTCAGCCCAGTCCTCCCCATCGGGGGCTCGTACCCCATTCCTCCCTCACCTCCTTCCACTTACCCTTCCCTAGCCCCCCTTCTTATTGATGTACAAAATAAAGATAACGTTTCTTCCAACATTGACTCTGTCTTTATTGAACAAAACTGGGGGAGACTGGGAAAAGGAGGTGGGAGAGGGGAAGAGAAAGGCTGGGAGAGGGGAGGGCAACTAACATGATCAAGGGTTGGGAACAGGTCCCAGACGAAGAGAGGCTACAGAGACTGGGACTGTTCAGCTTAGAAAAGAGGAGACAGAGGGGGGACAGGATAGAGGTCTCTAAAAGCAGGGGTTGGGTGGAGAGGGTGCATTCAGAAAAGTTCTTCCTGAGTTCCCATAAAGAAGGACTAGAGGACACCAAAGGAAAGGAATGGGTAGCAGGCTTGAAACTAGTAAGAGAAAGTTGTTCTTCCTGACAAAGCAAATAGTTAACCTGTGGAACTCCTTGCTGCAGGAGGCTGTGAAGGCTACAACTAGAACAGAGTTTAAAGGGAAGTGAGATAAAGTGATGGAGGTTGGGTCCATGGAGTCCTATTAGCCAGAGGGTAGGAGTGGTGTCCCTGCCCAAAGTTTGTGGAAGGCTGGAGAGGGATGGCACGAGACAAATGGCTTGGTCATTGTCTTCGGTCCATCCCCTCCAGGGTCCCTAGGGTTGGCCGCTGTGGGCAGACAGGCTACTGGGCTAGATGGACCTTTGGTCTGACGCAGTACGGCCATTGTAAGCTCAGGGCTCAGTGTCGGGGGTCTCAGTGGACCCCCTTGATTTTCATGCACACCTGGTCCTGGGTGGCCAGGCTGGCAGCTCTCCTGCCCTAGACGGCCACTTTCCTGTGCCTAGTGCGGAGATCGTGGACGAGGTCCACGATGTCCGCACTAGCCCAGGAAGGTGCCCGCCTCTTGCGGTCCAGGGCAAGCTCCCGGGAGCCGCCAGCCTGGTCCCGGCAAGAGGGGGTCGGCTGGGGGGCATCGGGTGGGTGGCTCTGTGCCGTGCCAGGTGCAGGGTCTGCTAGCTGGGTGCTGGCAGGCTTGCACCTGGCACGGGCACCGTAGCCAGCCCGTGCCCCTTTAAGGGGTCCGGGGCCGGGAGGGGGGCATAGAGTTTCCCTGGTGTTGGCCAGAGTGGCCACCAGGGAAACCTGGGGAGGGCTAGCCTCCCACTAGTTCGAACTAAAGGGCTACACAGCCCTTAGTTCGAACTAGCTAGTTCGAACTAGGCGTTAGTCCTCGTAAAATGAGGTTTACCTAGTTCGAACTAAGCGCTCCGCTAGTTCGATTCAAATTCGAACTAGCGGAGCGCTAGTGTAGCACCTATTAAAGTTAGTTCGAACTAACGTCCGTTAGTTCGAACTAACTTTGTAGTGTAGACATACCCTATGAGTCTATGAGTCTATGAATCCATTTTGAAGCACTTTGAAGAGGGGGAAGTGATCAAGAGTAGTCAGCATGGATTCACCAAGAGCAAGTCATGCCTGAGCAACCTGATTGCCTTCTATGATGAGGTAACTTTCTCTGTGGACACGGGGAAGGCGGAGGATGTGACATACCTTGACTTTAGCAAAAGTTTTGAAAGTCTCCCACAGTATTCTGTCCAGCAAGCTGAGGAAGAATGGATTGGATAAATGGACTGTAAGGTGGACAGAAAGTTGGCTAGATTGTTGGGCTCAATGGGTAGTGATCAACAGCTCGATGTCTGTTTGGTGGTAAGTATTAAGCAGAGTGCCCCAAAGGTCAATTCTAGGGCTGGTTTTGTTCAAAATTTTTATTAATGACCTGGATGAGGGGATGGATTGCACCCTCAGCAAGCTCACAGATGACACTAAGCTAGGGGGAGAGGGAGACACTCTGGAGGATAGGGATAGGACTCAGAGTGACCTAAACAAATAGGAGGATCGGCCCAAAAGAAATCTGATGAAGTTCAATAAGGATGAGAGCAGAGTCCTGCATTTGGGACAGAAGAATCCCAATGACCGCTACAGACCAGGGACCAACTCGCTAAGCAGCAGATCGATAGAAAAGGACCTGGATGAGAAGTTGGATATGATCAAAATGTGCCCTTGTAACCAAGAAGGCATATTAGTCTGCATTCATAGGCGCATTTCCAGCAGATCTAGATAAGTGATAATTCCCCTTTATTCAGCACTGGTGAGGGCACATCTGGACTATTGCGTCTAATTCTGCCCCTCACCCCATTACAGAAAGGGTGTGGATGCATTGGAGAGAGTTCAATGCAGGGCAACAAAAATGATTAGGGGGCTGGATCACATGATTTATGAAGAGAGGCGGAGAGATTTGGGCTTATTTAGTCTATAGGGGTGTGTCTAGGCTACAGAGTTTTGTCGACAAAAGTGGACTTTTGTCGACAAAACTATACCTGCATCTACACTACCGCTGAGTTCTGTCGACATAACGTCGACAGAACTCAGCAGTTTTGTCAACGCTGGTAAACCTCATTTTACGAGGCATAACGCCTTCTGTCGACAGATTTTCTGTCGACAGAAGGTGTTATTGCATGTAAACTGTCCGTTGCGTCGACACTACCATGTCGACAAAGCAGCTTGCTTTGTCGACAAAACTGAATGTAGTGTAGACGCTCTTTGTCGACAGAAGTTTTGTCGACAGTATCTGTCGACAAAACTTCTGTCGACAAAAGCCTGTAGTCTAGACATACCCTAGAAGAGTAAAGTGAGGCGGGATTTGACAGCAGCCTTCAGCTACCTGAAGAGGGGTTCCAAAGAGGATGGAGAGAGGCTGTTCTCAATAGCGACAGATGACAGAATGAGGAACAATGGTCTCAAATTGCAGTAGGGGAGGTCTAGGTTAGATATTAGGAAACACTATTTCACTTGGCCCTGATCTACTCTAGGACTTTATTTTGAAATTGCCCTGTTAGGTCGAATTTATAGATGGAGCATCCAGGTTACCAAGTCCATTATTTCAAAAAAAGGGCCGATTAATTAAAAATCTGTATTCTTGCTTTTCATCAGAAATAACACTAATTCCAAAATAGTTATTTTGAAATAATGGTAGTGTGGATGCTCCAGTACTGCTATTTCAAAATAACTGCGCCCCAGAGTAATTTGAACTAATTACTCCCCAGTGCTTCCTGGGGCTCTAAGTCTGAGGTAGTGTGTCCACATTAACGCAGTCTTCCTTGGACTAATTTTGAGGCTTCCCTGTAGTGTGGACACACTAGTTCAATTATGTTAAATCGGGAGTTAAGTCAAATTTACTAATTTCAAAATAGTTTCCTCTTGAAGACATGGTGTAGAAGGCAGGTGAAGCACTGGAGTGGTAGTGGAATCTCCATCCCTAGAGGTTATTATGTCTCGGTGTGGCAAAGCCCTGGCTGGGTTGATTTAGTTGGGATTGGTCCTGTTTGTAGCAGGGGGTTGGACTCAATGACCTCCTGAGGTCCCTTCCAACCCTGAGATTCTATGAATCTGTGTATCTCTCTCACACATATTCCGTCTCTGAGAATGGCATACGTTGTATTAGGGCCCTGTGAGAAGCGCTGACTGCCTGGTGAATACTTGTCACTTCCACTGATCAGAAGATTCATCACTGGGTGAGCAAAAGATAAATACGCACATATTCAGTCCTTCAGATTCATCTGTGGGGAGGAGTAAAACCAGTCATCCGTCAGGATACTGGGAAACAGCACCATTATCTATGTATGCATCCTCCTTTTCTCCGCTAATCCTAGGATTATGGGGGGAGATGGCTAAGGTGGGACCAAGGGAATAGTCACTCTCTATAGCACTATGTTTCTGCAACCCCCTAGAAACTTCCTCATGATAATGAAGGCAATGCTTGTTGAAGGCCTATGAAGGCACACTCTCAATCAGTGATAGGGAGGGAAAAAAAACCCATGGAGAATCAATATGATGTGAAGTCACTAGTACTGTGTATTTCCCCCACCCTCCATGGTTGGCCTGCATTCTCTGCCCCCATGGACGGAAAGTTTGTGAGTTGAATCATGGGAAGTTCTCCCCATTTTTATGAGGATTTTTTCCAGGAAAGGAATATTTTGCCTCTGAATGCCAATGATATAAAAACATCGGGCCTGATCGTCCACTGATTTGCATCTTTGTTAGTCGTGTACACTTGAGCCCACTGAGTGCAAACAGGCTACAGTTCTGATTTGCATGGGTATAAATGACTCCAAAGGGGGACAAATTGGAGAAGAACCAGGCCTTGGGTCTTCTGTTTCATTACACAAATGTATCAGTATTGAGGCTTATTTTTAAACTGTGCACTTACAAATTCCATAAGGTGTATAACAGAAATCTGAAATGTCCTCTAGCTGTCAATCAACAGGCAGTGTCCTATTTCTAAATTAAAACTTGAAGAGGAAGTGCAAGGAATTTGTCACTTTGTGCACAGCTGAGCCGACTTGTCAATAACCAGCTGCCATCTCGATTTCCAAGAATCCCATGTCATCAGAGTAATTCTTTCTAGGAACAGCTTGTGCTTCTCCATGAAGGCAGCACATTACTCAATACTTTTTTCAGAGTTGTACATCTCCTTACAAGGAAAGTCAGGTAATAGCGGCAGGTTGAAATTCAGAGGATAACATAGCTGAAAAATCTAAAGTGAGAAATTAAAAATGGTCACTTGGATGCCAAGGGCCACTGGTGGCAACTGGTGATATGGTGTTAGTAACTGGCACATTACTAATCTCCATCGTCTTTGGTTTTTCTTGACGATCATTGCCAGTGCTTAGTTTCTGGAGACCTAAGGGGACAGGAACAGTGATGGATTGATACTGAATGGAAACTGAATCCAATCCCACTAGAAGGACCCCACACACATACACGTACACCAAATCAAAAGCTTTCCTTGAAAAGCATTCATGGTACTTCTTGCAGTCAACTTCCTGCTCTTCCCAAAAATACCACCTGCCCCATTCAGAGATAGCCCCATGTCCATGTTTGTGGATTCCAGACTTCTACTTTGATCCACAGAAGAGGAAAGTGTAGCATGAGTATATGGCCAGCAAATAGGTACCGCATTACATCCATCAGACAGGTGACCATCAGATGGACAGCTGTGAGTCAATATACAGTAGTTAGTGCTGGTGTCGCCAACTCCAGTTTGGTTTTGATAGTTGTTGTTGGATGTATTTAATTTTCCTGATTTTTGAACATTTATGGTTGAGAAACTGAGTGACACTCTTATTTCATTTATTAAATGGCTGTACAGGACCCAGCACAGTTGGGAACAATCTGGTTGTGACCATTATAGTCTACCATCATATAAACATTTTAATATCAACACTAATTCTTGGAATAATACACCCCAGTGCCATCCTCCACACATTTCCTTAACCAGTGGAGTCAAAAGGGACAGAACTGAGTCATCAGTCCAAAATCTAACACAAACCAGAAGAGCTCTATTCAGCTCAACAAAGCTATTTACAAATGACAGAACTATATACAACATGAATATCAGTGGCAGAATCAGACCTTGTCTACACTGCCATGGGCTATCAACTAAGTTATGCAACTTCAGCTATTGAATAACATTGCTGAAGTTGACATACTTGAGTCTGTTTACCACAGTGTCTTCACTGCGGTAAGTTGACAGCTCATGCTCTCCTGTCAGTGCCCCTTACTCTTCTCATTCTGGTGGAGTACCAGAGTCGGTGGGAGAATGCTTGGCAGTCAATTTATCATGTCTATACTAGACACAATAAATCAACTGCTGCTGGATCGATCGTTGGCCATCAATCCAGCCTGAAGTGAAGACATGTCCTCATTCACTACAGTGCAAATCAGAAGTAACACTGTTGACATCAGTGGAGTTGTTCAGTGTTTAAACTAGTGTAAGCTTCAAGGGAATTAGTTTTATCATTAATACCCAACAAATAAATTGACTTCAGACAGGATTTTAATACCCATTATTTAGTGAGTTGTGCCACTGTACATGGCACAGCTGATTAAAAAAAAGACCAGTTTAATGTGCAACTAAGAGGTTGTGAAAGTAGATAACAGAGAAAAGCATTGAGCAGGTCAAATACCACTTATTTTTTCAGCATTTAAAACATCGCATTTTAAAAAACATTTCCATCACATGATCTTCAGTATGTTTCTGCAGACAACTGCAAACCTTAAATATTTCAAGTACAAATTGTTTTTGTTTATCCATTGAAAAACTCCAGTAAATTATGGCCCCATTGTGCTAGGTGCTGCACAAAGTGACAGTCCTTGTCCCAAAGAGCTAACAATTACATTCCAATGCTGTCACATTTTTCCCTGTGTTATCCTCTTGTACTATCCTAAATAGTTCTTCTGCCTCTTTCTTGTGAGTACTCTTGAAATTCTGGTGGATGGTTATCATGCCTGCCTGTGTATCTATTTAAATCATTACATGCTCCCTATCACTGTAATATCACAGCACCTGCCAAGTGCTAAAAAGGAAGTAACAAAACAATCAGTCTCTCGAACAGTGAATACATTACTTTTTTTTATTCCTAACCTTAAGCGCTCTACTGCCAAGATAAACCTATTTAGCTCTTTTGGTCTTTCCTCATGAGCCAGGCTAACTCATTAGCAGAACGCTGTTCACAAATTGGAAGGAATTCAGAAAAGAGGTGGGGAAATCAATAGAGATTTGAAGGAAGAAAAGACTGAGTTAAATTTATTTAATCACTTTAGCTAAGCAATGGCTTCAGGGGGGCATAATAATAGTCTCTCTCTCTTTCTCTCTCTCTCTCTCTCTCTCTCTCTCTATGTATATTGGAAAGTGTTAGACCTGCACTGGACAAAATACATGTAAAATAATGTTAAATGTGTAGTAGTCTTAGGGCTAAATAGTCTTTCTCCATCTCCAATTTTTATGCTTCAGTGTTGCCCTGCTCTGGACTCTCCAATTTGTCCAATTTGCAAGTCTCAAAAGCTTATGCCTTCATAAAATTGTTAGTTCCTTGTTTTTGCTGAAACGGACTAATACAGCTACCTCTCTGAAACCAATTTCTCAGTGTTTCCTGCCTTGTTTTGAATGAGTACATAGAAGCAGGTCCCTGAAGACATAGGTTTAAGCCTTATGCATTAGTGCTAGTTTGATTTTCCTCCAGTGACTGATGTAGAAGTCAGAGCTCAGAACAGTTGAATGCGACATAGAACCAGACAGCAACAACAGTCTTACAAGATAAACAGCCAGCAGCTGTGAAGGAGTCGGGGTTGCCTAGTGAATGGCACGGTGGTCCAGTTCACAGGAGACCTGGATTTAGTTCCCAGCTTGACTGCTGGGGGACATGAGGCAAGTCACTTCCCCTTTCCCTTAGCTTGTTTTCCCTATCTGTAAAATGGGGATAATGATATTGCCCTCCTTTGAGAGCTACGGATGGGAAAAATTAGGTATTATTGCATCTGGGAGCCCTGAATTCAAGCTACCTGAAGGGGGGTTCCAAAGAGGATGGAGAGAGGCTGTGGTGACAGATGGCAGAACAAGGAGCAATGGTCTCAAGTTGCAGTGGATATTGGATATTAGGTCTAGATTGGATATTAGGAAAAACTATTTCACTGGGAGGGTGGTGAAGCACTGGGATGGATTCCTTAGGGAGGTGATGAAATCTCCATCCCTAGAGGTTTTTAAGTCCTGGCTTGACAAAGCCCTGGCTGGGATGATTTAGTTTGGGTTGGTCCTGCCTTGGGCTGGGGGTTGGACTCGATGACCTCCTGGGGTCTCTTCTGACCCTATGATTCTATGATAAATAAATCTCCAAAATAAACTTCACAGGTTCAAAACACAGTCTATCCATTTTACGCACTTGTTAGGTCACTCCCAGGTTTTTCTTTCCTGGGCGTCTGGAGAGAAACCCTACATGTGAGGGTTTCCACCAAAATAAAATAATTCCACCATAACAGAAGAACTAGAGGACACCAAATGAAGTTAATGGGTAGCAGGTTTTAAACTAATAAAAGAAAGTTCTTCACACAGTGTGTAGTCAACCTGTGGAACTCCTTGCAAGAGGAGGCTGTGAAGACTAGGACTATAATAGAGTTTAAAGAGAAGCTAGATAATTTCTTAGAGGGTAGGTCCATAAAAGGCTATTAGCCAGGGGGTAAGGAATGGTGTCCCTGGCCTCTGTTTGTCAGAGGCTGGAGGGGGATGGCAGGAGACAAATCACTTGATCATTGTCTTCGGTCCACCCTCTCTGGGGCACCTGACACTGGCCACTGTCGGCAGACAGGATACCGGGCTAGATGGACCTTTAGTCTGACACCGTATGGCCATTCCTATGTTCTTATGTTCTTATGTAACCTGTGCACTTCCACCAGTCGCCAAATCACTGTACTCCCCAGCCTTCTTGCCTGGGAGACCCAGGCCTAACCTGGCTGGAGCAACAGTTTTGTGGTTCTGCCTTCTGATGTGAAGTTCTTCCCTGCTGGAGCTTGTCTCACTTTCTGCAATTTCTGGACATTCTCCCATCTCACCTTTCTTCAGCCAACTACCTGGCTCAGGAATTTCCTGACTCTGGCAGGGCTTAGCCTGTAATCAGACTAGTTTAGTCCCCGGCTCTCCAGCCCAGGGGAAAGCCAGCCTGTTTATACTGTGATGGAAGGGGTCATTGAGATCCCCTTGATCCCCTGATGGGCTGATTACACCACTGAACACATCTGCCTGCCCTATGGAATGCCCTGCCACCCTGCCCTTCTGGGCCAGAAGCTCTGGTCTCTCCCAGCAAAGGCACGGAGTTAAGGTAACAGCGCCCCAGCAATGTAACTGAGAGTCACTGAGAACAGCTCAGCTCTCAGAGGGATTTGACAAATCTTACAGGGATTTATCAGCACCCAGGAACAGAGATGCACAGCTGTTGTCTCTCGCACCCCCCCCCCTTCCACCACCGGTGACAGTTATTTACACTGAGTTGGATAATAAAGAAAAGCAATTTCATTAAGTATAAAACATTGGATTTAAGTGGTTGCAAGTGATGACAGAAATATCAAAGAACATTACTACGCAAAATGAAACCAAACATGCCAGCTAAGCCTAATTCACTGAGCAAAGCTGTTACAAATCATAGTTTCTCACCCATGTTGAAATTTGAGGCTGTGTCTTTTTCAGGCCAGAGCTGCTCTCCCATGTAGCTACCTCTCCCCCCTCGCTTAGTGTCATCCGTGAACTTGCTGAGGGTGCAATCCATCCCCTCATCCAGGTCATTAATAAAGATGTTGAACAGCCCTCGAACCAATTGTTGAGGTACCCCTCTTGAAACTGACCGCCAACCAGACATCGAGCTGTTAATCACAACCCATTAAGCCTGACAATCTAGCCAGCTTTCTATCCATCTTACAGTCCATTTATCCAATCCATATTTCCTTAACTTGCTGGCAAGAATTATGCTTGAGACCCTATCAAAAGCTATTCTAGAAGCTCAAAAGATCAAACGGATGTATGAAGTTTTGACCACTTTGTCTTTCCTCTGGCCACATCCTTTGTACTAGCTGACAACATAATGGACAATAAGCCAGCTGGAAACTATTGGAAGTGATCCTCCCATGGCTGGCTTCACTGGTATTAGTGCCATTTTGCACTGGTAGATTGGCATGAAGAGGGCCTAACACGGGAAAATCTGGGATGCGGTTTCCAAAAGGCTAAAAAAAATACCCTCACAGGTTTTTGTAAGTATGATATGAAATAAAGTATGTTTTTCACCGTGAGATTCAAAAGCAGGTACTGTCTTATTGTGCTAGGTTTTTCTGAAACTCTGTTTATAGAAGATAAAGTGCTGTCAAGCTAAAAATCACTGGATTCCCTGCAGAGAAACAGAAATTAGAAAGCTGTGTTGCTGAGCATTTTACACAGCCTGCCGTGTAAATTCCTGCAATCTGCAGACACTTTTCACGCTCCTTTGCTGATGGCGATCTGCATGCCACGCACTCAGAGACATAACAACAGCTCTGCTTCCAGGTGGCTCTCTCCTTTGGAGAGACTCTGGAAGAGACTGTTTAATATTCATGTGGGTGGGGACTGCCTGCTACCTATTGTTTGATGTGGTTGTGTCTATCAAACTGACAGTGCAATCTCCAGACTTATTCTCCATTGGATTCCCCTCTCACATTGATCCAAGCAGATGTCATCGTGAACATTTAAGGTGTCACTCAATCTGCTGCCTGAGGAAGTCTCTTCCACATTCAAAGCTGTACACCAGCATTTTATTCCATTGCACAATCTGCCCTGAGAAGTACTGCATTACAACCGGTGAAGTGTATTTGCAATTAACTGTTCCAAGGATACATCTACACAGCAGCATTATTTCGGAATAACTGATGCTATTTCGGAAAAACATAGCACGCGTCTACAAAGCAAGCCATTATTTCAAAATAATGTTGAGCTGGAGGACTTCTTACTCTGACTCCTGTAGCTCTCATTTCACAAGGAGTAAGGGAAGTCAAAAGAAGAGTATTCTTCCTTCCTTGCTTGATTTGTCCTCCTCTGGGAATGAAAAAAGTAGACATCTCTCTATCAGCCTTCCTAAATCCTATTGGCCCATCATTATGGCATGAAATGAATGGATTAGTCAACGTATAATGACAGGTGCTGACTCTCACTAGATGTGTGGGGGAAAAAATCAGCTGTTTGGTTTGGGGAAAACTTTTTTTTCTCCTCCCCTGAGTTTATTGATGAAGGAAGGAAGAAAGGAACAACCGACTAACCGACCAGTGATCTTTTAATTACATTTACTCTCATTCTCAGGCCCCTTTACACTGCCCATTAAGTGTCTTAGTAGAAATGAGAAGAAGGCCCTGACATTTGTATGGTTTATAAAAGGCCAGTAACTATTGATTCATTACAGGCCCTGCCACCTACTAGGCTAAGCTGTTCTCTAGGAGAATATGAGGAAGAAGAAACCCAGCAGTTTTTTAGGGTAATACAATTATCCAGTCAATATGGAATAACATATTATCAGATTCAATTACCTATACTCACATCACATTTTGGCTCTGCTGATGTAAATACAGTCAGGATGATGCTGTGATCTAGCTTGGATGTATTCTCTATCACATTCTGTGCAACGAGATCTGTCTCAAGTCCTCTTTTGGTTTATCATGTGTATCTGCTCTTGCTTATTCTTTCCTTGCTCACAGGTTTTTATTTTGTAGTCACATTCTCAGTTCAGAAAAGAAGCAGCCGAAAGAGGACATGGCAAAACTCTATAAACACACAAGAAGGACCCACAAAAGGAAAAGGGTGGCGGGGAAAGTAGGGTTGCCAGATAGTTAAAAAAAATACTGAACATGGCGGGGAAAAAAGAAGCAGATCACAATTTGTGGTCTGATTCAAAGCCCAGTGAAATAAGTATAAAGATTCTCATGGACAGAGGCACTGACAGCCTCTCTGGGGGAGGAGCTCCATGAAAAGGGCGGGGCTGCGGGTGGAAGAGACAGAAAGGAAGAGGCCACCCCCACTCTCAGAGCTGTGCAGTGCTCTGCCAGCAATGTAAAGGGCACAGTAGCAGCAACAGCAGCCAGGAACCTCAGTCCTCGCTCCCTTTACTCTCCCCCATCCGTGGGCCTGCCCATGGACCATGGATGAGGCCCTGTGTGTTCCATTAGTGTGCACACCCCTGCAGCAGCAGTTGTGATGAAAGCACAAAGACACACCAATTGCCTCTAAACACATAGAACAGGCAATTTTAGCTGATGGCTGCAGGAATAGAATGCTAATGATTGTTCTTGGATCACTCTTCAGCAGCAATAATTAGTAGGCATCTACCTGCTTGGAAGGATCCATGCTGGACTGTTGTTTCTTACGTGGCATGGGGCTGTCGGGCTATGTAAAATGAATAGGGGAATGGGATAGTTGTAAGGAGTTCAGCCACAGTAGGCATTACCCTTGAACATGCGCTTTCCCTTTGTTTTTGCAGCCTAGAAAAATAGAAAAGCATGCAGCTGTTCTTCTTTGTTGTGTCTTTTACCTGCCCTCCCTGGCTCTGTATACATATTTCAAGGTTATTTTTCTTGTAATCTCTGTAACCTGCTGATTCGGAAAATTTGTAGCCCAGGAAAGTGTCGATTTAATTAGAAATTCTGTAAATAGAAGTTAGGGGCAGATATAATAATATTTATCATCTGCTTATTCATATTCATTTTATGGGAGTTAACATTACTAAATAAGGTTTTAGGAAAAATAGTGCTAGATGTGTAAATTAACATACTAAAATAGATAAAAGGGTGTAATTGGCGCCAGCCGCCACTTCGACGTTGTGTTGAATGTCCGAGGTGAATATGTGTAGGCAATAAAGCACTTCTGTTTACTCCATCCGGTCCTGGGCAGCCGGTCTCCTCCCTAACAAGGGCATCAGAGCCATGATGTCTCACAAGGCTTTTCCAGGGCAGACATGCTGCATGGCTCCAATCTTATTTCTCCCTAGTGGCCCAAAATGCATTTTGACATGAGCCTGTGGCCTATGTTCTACCAGCTGCTTTAGCATTCAGAGCAAGTCCACAGCAGACAAGTAATATACACCCTGCTAGCAGCAGCATGGGGCAAAGAGAACTCTGTGTCAGTACATTGCAAACATTAGTGCTGGAACACAGAAGTTCCATTTCCCATTAATTTGCAGAAGACAGATGGTGAATCGATACCTTTGTCAATTTGTGTTAAGTGTGATGGCAATGGCAGTAATGGTGACTGCATCTTTTGTTGCCTCCCACAACATCCCAAAGACCTACCATTTAATACTATTGATTTTACCCTTTGCCATATTTATATTTTTAGCAGCAAGGCTTTGCTCTCTGGTTTCATTTGCTTTCCCTAGGCTTCCGTTGGCTGTTTATTTTACTGTGAGAATTGCCAGCTCCCATTCGGTATATCATTGATATGCATGAGATTAAAAGCAAACAAAAAGGCAGTTATGTTTATTAGAGCCATTCACACTTGCAGAATAAGAAAACTTTGCTTCAAGATCCCCAAGGCAAGATGAAATTGCAAGGCAGGTAACAGCTTCTTAACATTTGTCAATGAACTGGAACAGATCAACAAACAAAAAACAGCAGAGATAACAAACAGCAAATTTAATTACCTTTAAGTACAAACATATGGCACACGTGTGATGAAAGGGGAATATTTGTCATTTTTAAAGAAGCCAATGTGTGCCTCAGTTTCCCCTGTTCTTTGTTTTGCCATGTACTGTTGGGAGGGAATGCTTAAGTGTGCTTTCAGACTAAGACTAAGACTAAGACTAAGGGGTGAGTGTGCCCTTGTCTCAGGCGAGCACTGTACTAGACCCAGAAAGTTGGCTTAATCATAGAATCATAGAATACTTGGACTGGAAGGGACCTCGAGAGGTCATCGAGTCCAGTCCCCTGCCCTCATGGAAGGACCAAATACTGTCTAGACCATCCCTGATAGACATTTGTCTAACCTACTCTTAAATATCTCCAGAGATGGAGATTCCACAACCTCCCTGGATAATTTATTCCAGCGTTTGACCACCCTGACAGTTAGGAACTTTTTCCTAATGTCCAACCTAAACCACCCTTGCTGCAGTTTAAGCCCATTGCTTCTTGTCCTATCATCAGAGGCCAAGATGAACAAGTTTTCTCCCTCATCCTTATGACTGGGTGGGGTTACAACTTCTTTGGAGGATAGGGACATAATTCAAAATGACCTTAGCAAGTTAGAGAAATGGTCAGAGGTAAACAGGATGAAGTTTAATAAAGAGAAATGCAAAGTGCTCCACTTAGGAAGGAACAATCAGTTCCATACATACAAGATGGGAAGCGACTGTCTAGGAAGGAGCATGGCGGAAAGGGATCTAGGGGTCATAGTGGACCACAAGTTGAATATGAGTCAACAGTGTGATGCTGTTGCAAAAAAAGCAAATATGATTCTAGGTTGTATCAACAGGTGTGTTGTAAGCAAAACTCGTGAGGTCATTCTGCCGCTCTACTCTGCACTAGTTAGGCCTCAGCTGGAGTACTGTGTCCAGTTCTGGGTGCCACATTTCAAGAAAGATGTGGAGAAATTGGAAAGGGTACAGAGAAGACTGACAAGAATGATTAAAGGTCTAGAGAACATGACCTATGAAGCCAGGCTTCATGAACTGGGCTTGTTTAGTTTGGAAAAAAGAAGATTAAGGGGGGACATGATAGCTGTTTTCAAATATCTAAAAGGGTGTCACAAGGAGGAAGGAGAAAATTTGTTCCTCTTGGTTTCTGAGGACAGGACAAGGAGTAATGGGCTTAAAGTGCAGCAAGGGAGGTTTAGATTGGACATTAGGAAAAAATTCCTAACTGTCAGGGTGGTCAAATATTGGAATAAATTGCCAAGGGAGGTGGTGGAATCTCCCTCTCTGGAGATATTTAAGAACAGGTTAGATAGACATCTGTCAGGGATGGTGTAGACGGAGCTTGGTCCTGCCTTGAGGGCGGGGGGCTGGACTCGATGACCTCTCGAGGTCCCTTCCAGTTCTATGATTCTATGATTCAATTCTATGACACCCTTTTAGATACCTGAAAACGGCTATCATGTCCCCCCTCAATCTTCTCTTTTCTAAACTAAACAAACCCAATTCCTTCAGCCTTCCCTCATAAGATATACAACTCCAGCTACATACAAAATATAGCTGGTTTCAACATACCTTAAGCCGAGCTTAGTGCCATCTTCACAGCAGGAGGTCGACGGGAGCAAATACTCCCGTCAGTTTCCCTTACTCCTTGTGAATCGAGGAGCACCGACACCAACTAGGAGCACCCTCAGCATTCGATTTAGGGTGTCCTTACTAGACCCGCTAAATTGAATGCCAAAAGATTGATCTCTAGTGCGGCAAGTGGAGACATGGTCTCATTGAAATGAAGGAGTGTTAAGGAACCTATTGTAACAGAACCAGATCAACAAGTGGGCCATGTGACAATGCAAGCTCAAATAATTTATGGATATTCCCAGCTCTTGGTATGGAATTCCCATCTTGAGATTAAGAACTGGAAGGTTTGAGGGGAGGGAATAAAACATTGGCTACTTGAAGGCACTGGATCTATTACTGAGGAACTGATTAAGGAAGGAAGTCAGAGAGAAAGAGAGCCTGAAAATGGAGCTCATCTCAGCTTGACTGGTGCTCTGGGCTTGCTGGCATGGACTGCACTTCAACATTCATTTCCCCGTGCTAACATAAGGACTCCCTATGCTGTGTTCAAGTCGGTAAATAAATCCTACTCTTTGGAAAAGCTGTTTGAGTTTCACGGCAAATTCTAGGTTTGGTGCATTAATCCCTGAAGGGTGCACACATGTCTTCTGAAATCTTGCTCTCGTGGATTCCCTAGCCAAAGCTCCTATGCTTCTCATGGTGCACCACAGACTGTCGTCTTGTCGAGGGGCAGTGATGATCACAGGATTGGTGAGCCATAATGCATTATGGGAGATAAAGTCCAGCTGGGAAACCCAGTCCATGCAGAAGAATGGTGACATGAGGTAAAAGAACTGCAGCTGTCCAGGGAAAATGCTGAAGCATGTGTGATTAGAAATATTTGCTCTTGGGGGTGTTTCGATTTTTTACTCCAATTAAAAACTTTTCCATGAAAAGCAAACACTTTTAATGGAAAAAAAATCATTTACTCAAAACCCTAGTTTTCTGTCAAAGAGGGCAGACTTCAATGGAACTATGACAATTTGCATTAGCTGAGGAACTGTGCTCTAATTTAATCTTCACCATTCACTGGAAGTGCTAATGATGTATTTGCAATTCACTACTGTTTTCTGTTCAGTACAGAAAAGAAAAATTCATTACTCTACCTCTAGCCCAGATGCCGATATGGTTTCCGGGATTGATAATGCCAATTCCTAAAGCTCTTTGGGGAAGGAACTCAAGGATGGTTCTTTATTATATAGGTGTGTAAGGAAGGCATAGCATAATGGGGCTATGATTGGGCCCACCATAATATAAATGATAAACCAAAAAAATAAAAGAGGCACTTCCACCTCTCAAATAATGTACATTACTGATAACTATGGTTGAATATCTCTGTGTTTTAGAGTGTGTCTGTCTGCAAGGCCTAAACTGTAAGAGCTGAGAACACCAATTTTGGTATGCAACTTCCTTGTCTCCTCATTAAAGCAAGATCAGGATTTGGTTGTGCCAGGGGAAGTGGGAGCCCCAGGAAAGGGAAAGATTTCCATAACATGCAAAAGGAGGGGCTGCTGTTTGGAGGGACACAATACAAGAGTGTCCACTGAGGACAGCTGTACCACCAAAGGAGTGGCCAGCAGGTAGGGTTACCAGATATCATCACAAAAAATCCTGAACACAGCAGGGAAAAAATTAGTTGAGTAAAAAAAAAATCCCTTTAAGTTCCCCTGCTCCTCCCCACCCCCGCTGGATGCAACAGGGGAAAAATGTCCCCAGCAGCCTTCCGTCCGAGAAAAAAATAACAGAAAATACCGGACATCTTGTATTTCCGGTATTTTCTGGGTTTTTTTTACTGGACAGAAGATGCAATTACCAGACTGTCTGGCTGAAAACCAGACACCTGGCATCCCATCCCTCCCCCACACTGGGAGGGGCAAGGAGGGAGGGAGAGAGCCCTCCCTTCCCAGGCCAGAAGGAGAGGGAGAGGGAGGAGAAGGGAGAGTGGGGGAATTTAAAGGGAATTTTTGGGGGGCTCAACCAATTTTTTCAAGGAGCTAAGGAGAAGGGAGCATGGGGGGAAGGAGGGAGAGAGCCCTTCTATCCCAAGCCAGATCAGGGAGGAGGGAGAGAGCCCCACTAGCCCATGAGGACAAGCCAGTGAGCAGGGTACACAGTCCCCACTTTCCTGAGCCACCCCAAAGGAGAAGCCAGCAGCCACCCCCTCCTGCCCACATTCTTGCACCCTCCCGTGCCCCCAGCCTCTTGCCCTGAGCTCTCCACATCCCTAACATCCTGCCCTGACTCGTACTTCCCCCACACCACTGGCTCCCTGCCCTGAAGGACTCAGCCAATGCAGGGTCAATCTTCTAGGCAGTACATAAGTCGATGTTACCAAAACAGAATCTAAACAGGGCAAGAGGTATGTGCAATAGTCCTTTGGTCCTGGTGACCTAGGTTGAAAACCTGTTAGGGCCTAGGTGAAAATGTGACCATCTCATTCCAGGCCCCATTTGTGCAGTTCACAACTGGCTTGATCTTGTCACATTGAAGCCAGCAGCAAAGCTCCCATGGACTTCCATTGAAGAGAGCAGGGGCGAGGAACCTTTTCTGAGTCAGGGGCCACTGACCCACAGAAAAATCAGTCATGGGCCATACACAAGTGAAAAGCGGAGAAAAAAACCTCCTCGCTGTGGCCCCCTAATGAGAAGGAGAAATCCACTCGCCACAATCCCCTTGCACACCAAAGCCTGGGGGTCTCAGCCTAGTTGATTTTGTGTGATTCAGCACCATGGGGTGACAACAGGTGTGTGGGGGGGGGACTGGAGCATCAGTGCAGGGTCCTCAGTGCTGGGGGTGGCCCTGAGCCTCAGGGGCCAGATCCAGGCAAGCTGAGGACCACATCCGGCCCCACGGCCTGAGTTTCCCCATCCCTGGCATAAAGTAAGATCCAAAATATGGTGCTTATGGTATTTCACCATGAGGGGCTCTGCCAGAGAGTAAAATAACAGAGCATTCTGCAGGTCAGCAGTCATACTAGGGTCTTCAAGGTGTTTGCTTCCTGCTATTATAAAAGATGCTGTCCCAGAATATCTCCTCACACGTTGGAATGGGAAAGTGTTTGTAAAACCCCGCTATCTCATTGGTTTTCTTCCTCTCTGCCCACTCCAGTAAGGCCTTCCAAGCCATTTTAAACCCTGCAGCAAAGCCCTATATTGTCCCACCTCTACTGCAATACTTGATCTGGTCTACACTAGGGGTACGTCTACACTGCAAGCTAAGTCTGGAAAAAGCTATTCCGGAAGCTTATTTCAAAATAGAGTATGCACACTACAGGAAAGACTCAAAATTAGCCCAAGGCAGGCTCCCCTACTGTGGATGTGCTAGCTCAGTTTAGAGCCCCAGGAGGCACTGGGGAGGAATAACTTAGAATGGCCCTGGTGAGGACCTATTTCGACATAGCAGCAGTGGAGCATCCACACAGACACATACCCTCTTCTGAATGAGCTTTTTCGGAAGAGGCATTATTCCTTGTGGAATGAGGTTTACCAATATCGGAAAAAGCCATCCATTATTTCGATTTTCTTTCAAAAATTGCTGTCTGGATGCTAGTATTTTTCTGGAATAACGGCCATTTTTCCAGAATAACGGTGCAGTGTAGATGCTCCCTGAGTCTTTATTTTGAAATAACCCCCCTTAGGTCAAATTAATAAGTGTATTCACACTACCAAGCCCATTATTTCAAAATAATGGGCCGCTTATTTCGAAATCTGTACTCCTGCTTTCCTCCAGGGAATAATGCTAATTTTGAAATAGTTATTTTGGAATAGCTTGTGTGGACACTCTGGTGCCACTATTTTGAAATAACGACTCCCCAGAGTAATTCGAACTAATTACTCCCCTGTGCTTCCTGGAGCTCTGTCGAGGAAGCGTGTCCACATTAATGGAGCCTGCCTCAGACTAATTTTGAGGCTTCCCTGTAGTGAGGACACGTTACTTCAATTTTATTAAGTCGGGAGTTATTAAATCAATTTTCGTTATTTTGAAATAGTTTCTAGTGTAGGCCATGCTGCCTGTGGGTTAGGGCCTTATGCTAGGAAGTGCAAATACTTTCTCCCCCCTGGTATTAGAGCACACTGCACTCCTACTTCCCCTTAACTTCTGGGGTCCAATAGAGCAGTGGTTTTCAACCTTTGAGACCAGGGACCAGCTTGGTGCCTTCCTAAACTGTGTCAGGGAGATCTCAGGGACTGATGCCACTCCACGGCCTGATCACTGAGAAACACTACACTCAATCTCTCTCACTAGGGTCTATGAATATTCTTCTTGGCTGCAGGGGACCCATAACAGTCCCCGGAAACCCTTGGCCTTCTCAAGAAGCGATCAGTCCACACTGCTCCCCAGTCAGCCTCCTCCCGCTGGGCCTTCCTCTATGAAAGCCCTACCTCTTTGCCCAGATGTGCTGGGGCAGGGTTTAAAAGGGTCTTCCAGGAGACGGTGCCCGGTCACATGCTGGCTTGTCAAAAAGCCTGCAAGGAGCCGTGATTGATGGTGGAGGTGGAGGTAATGAAATCCTGTCTTGTTGAAGGACTTCAGTCCCTAATATGGCAGCAGTCCGGCAACAAGTTTAGCACTTGTTATTTCAGCCCTTTCATGGCACCATGAAGTGGAGGGAGGCCTGTGAAAAAGGAGGAGGAAGGAACAAAACTTCAAAGCTGCAAAATTCAGCTACGGATCGAGTAACTTGACCAGCTGAGCTGCGTGGGGAAGCACTGCTCTGTCAGATATTGTGCTTAGCATAAAGCCAGTATCATTGGTCTCCTCATTTTGAGCAGTGAACTTGCTCTCATTTAGAAATGGTATAGCTATATAAGGCTGGAATATTGCCTTTGCTTTTACCACCACTTATACTGTAAGTCTTATAGCAACAGATGGGAAGGGTGTTTTGACATCTCAATGTAGAGAAGCAAATTGTTTTTCATGCCTCGCATGGAGAATGTGAAAATGACAAGGACATCTTAGAAATAAACACATGCGCTTTCTGTAGCAGTGGAGATGGGCTTGGAGAGTAAGGGCCCTTAGTAGAGAGAGAGAGAGAGAGAGAGCATTACACATATGAAATTGAAAGCATTTTGAAGGGTTGTTGTTCCCACCCCACAACAAGACTAACCTTTTTAAACCTGGAATGATTGCTAAAAAAGCACTTGTTGTTGTCCCTGCTGCATGCTGTTCGTCTCTCTTTGTTATTCCGTGAGACACATTATTTTGAAAAAATGTCATTTGAAAATTACGGGGAAGAAGAAAAGACATATATGCAAGTTGAGTTGTTTGATTTGTAGGCTTGGCAGCGCTGTTTACAGGGATGGGTAGATCGATTACTACTAAGGATCCAACTTGTACAGGGTCCAATGTCCCCTCTAATCTTCCATCCATGTGCAGAATAAATTTTATGTGCATCAAGGCATGTGTGAATGTGCACCACCAGTAGAAATTTAAAAAAACAAACTAGCTTTGGGCCCTCTGCTAATCATTTGGGCAGCATTTGAATCTCTCCTGAGTGGCTCCACACACTTTACAGGGAACACTGACTGGGTGACACCAGGTGAGTGTGACCAATTCCTTTTTCAGTCTGACTTCTTATTCTTCAGAATCTCTGTTTTTATTAAAACATTTATTTTTAGCATCTGCTTAATGCCCTGCTTTTACTATTCCCATTATGGTCCTATCTGGCCTTAAAATCTCTGAAATTACATGTGTTCCATGTTTCATAAGAAACTCATTTTGGAATGCCAAGTTACTTGAAATATATTATCCTCTAACAGAAGTATGTATATTGACCCCGGGTATGCTAATTAAGAAGAGAAGCAGAGGCAAACCAAGGCAAAAGAGATCATTTAATTTTTTAGACCTTTATAAGGGAAAATTCCCAAAATTGTAGCATGAGCATAAATAATCTAGAGAATTACTACATACTTACTACTTACAGAAATATACTGTAAGTTACCAACTCATTAACATTTGCAAACTTGTATGCACTAATATTCCTAATACTGTGCAGTTAATGCCACATGCATTGGTGTTAAAAAGAAAAAAAATACCATGTCATTTCAGAGAAGAATTAATTTTTTCGTTTTGGTTGTAAGTACACCCTTGCACACCGATCCTTTGCTTTCTTTAGCGTGTCCTGCTCCTTTGAGTCCATGTTTCCAGGGCTGAATCTTTTTTCACCAATTTTTATTGACGAGCAGAGTTTCTTCACCTAGGGTGTGTCTAGACTACAGAGTTTTGTCGACAAAAGTGGACTTTTGTCGACAAAACTATACCTGCGTCTACACTACCGCTGAGTTCTGCGACATAACATCGACGGAACTCAGCAGTTTTGTCGACGCTGGTAAACCTCATTTTACGAGGCATAACACCTTCTGTCGACAGAGTTTCTGTCGACAGGTGTTATTGAATGTAAACTGTCCTTTGCGTCTACACTACCATGTCGACAAAGTAGCTTGCTTTGTCGACAGAACTCAATGTAGTGTAGACGCTCTTTGTCGACAGAAGTTTTGTCGACAGTATCTGTCGACAAAACTTCTGTCGACAGAAGCCTGTAGTCTAGATGTACCCCTACTGTCCCACGCTTGTCCATAAAGTGCCATTGGACTATATTGCTTCAAAAATGTTCAGTCCTTCTTTCTATACTTTAGATGCTTTGCAGTTGTGCTTTTCTACTTTACTCTTTTCAGGATCCATTTTCATCCATCACAGTTTTTCAATCAATTCCCTTTTTCGCCAATTATATTTCCTTTTCTTTTTGTTTTTGTTTTTTTTCAACTTGATACTGTCTATCCAGAATGGTTGTAGATTTTAGTTCCCTTTTCTAATAGTGTCTGCCATCATGGCCAATTCTATTTTTGCTGCTTTTCCTGATCTGAAACCTCTCCTATTTTCCTTCTCCTTCCTCCTTTGGGCTTCCCAGTCCTCCCTCCCCACTTTTATTCTCCTGTTCTCGCCTCCTACCCTATCCCAGGTTCATCAGCTAACACTAGATTCTTTTCCTTCCCTTCTTTTTCTCCAACAACGTTTTTTTTTCAACTGCTGCCCCATCCAATGTCATCAGAGCCCTGTCCCAGCTGAT
The DNA here is from genome assembly GCF_049634645.1 of Pelodiscus sinensis. NCBI lineage: Eukaryota > Metazoa > Chordata > Testudines > Trionychidae > Pelodiscus > Pelodiscus sinensis. The sequence goes on along the minus strand of NC_134712.1, from coordinate 249,669,479 downwards.
ACTGCTTTGCAGGCCCACCAACAAGGAGGAGCAACAAGGGCAATTGCTCCAAGACATGGTGACTCAATACAGGCTGGGGCAGCAGCCAGAGCTCCGAAACCCTTTCAATTGCCATCGGAGCACTGTGCCCTTCATGCGGCTCTGAGGTCTGGGGGCAGGGGTGGTGTTCAGGCCACAGTCCGGGCAGCATTGACGGTTCGCTGTCCCTGGTCCCGTCTCTTCCATCTGTGGCTCCACCCCTTCCAGAAGTGCAGAGCTGGGCTCCCTCACACCTTGCCCCAAATTTCAAGCTGTCGGCCTCCCTGCTGCTCTGTCAATGGCTGTTCCCTTCCCACAACACCGTTCTGTGCTGCTGCATCACAGCTGCAGCCCCTAATACAGGGGTGGGCAATAATTTTGGATGGGGGGGGGCTACTTCACTAATTTTTGAAGTGACTCTGAGCCACCCCAGAAGGGACAGGGCCTTGGGCAGAAGAGGCAGAGCCAGGACACTTCCGTGCTCGCCTGCCTCCAGACCCTGATTGTCCTGGGGGTGGGGGAGCACGTGAAGTCTTTGCTCCTGCCCTCATCCTGCCTAGAGAGAACTGCCAGCTGTTCTGAACAGCTGGCGGTTCCCTTTCGGCCCCCGGGCCCGTGGTGGTGGAGGGAGAGTGACCTGGGGGTGGGGAGACTTTGCACAATCAGGGCCTGGAGGCAGGAGGAGTCTCTCACTCCCTGTCCCCACCCTGCAAGGGGCGCACGGTACTTAGATTGAAAGTGTGTGCACCCCTTTCACGGCAGGAGGAGACTTCGCACGCTCCCCCCACCCCCAGGTGACGATTGGCCTGGGGGTGGGGGAATGGCAGGGCATGTGGGCCAGATCCACTGATCCACAGAGTCCCTGTTGCCCACCCTGCCCTAATATCACCTCAATGTCACAATGCTGCAACACAGGCTAGTGCTGGGGCCAGGGTTACTATTCATGCATCCATTGCTATCGAGTCCAAATCTGGCAGCAGTGACACCAGCACTCAATGCCAAAGAATGTGCTTTTGTCTGTTGTTTCAATATTCCATGACCCTAAAAAAATACCCCATAACGGTGTCCCGGATTTGATTTTGAAAGCATAGTGGCCGTATGCTATTTCTTCCTCCACACAAAAATGCTTCACTATGACCTCTGAGAAGACATTACAGTGTAAATGAAAGATGCAGCTCATGGGCTTTGTGTTCTCGCTTTGCAGATGAGCAGCTATTCAGGCTTCCTATGACAATGGGTTGGGCATTTGGGGTGAGGTCTTTATTTTCTTATTTCATGAGTCAATGCCACAGCTCATTTGCTGATGTAGATTCATAATTACCCCTTTCAAAGAATCCTAATTGGCAGGGAAAAGAACAAACTGAGCACAGTGCTACATGGAAACATGTTGGATAAACATATCAGCTCATCCTATTAGATTGCAAATGTGTGAAATGTGCAGAAGAACACACTGGTGAGTCTTTAGTGTTAACAGTTCTCACGAGTCACAGACCATGGAGAATATTATGGAAGCCCCTTTGAAGAGAAGCGATGAGGAGTCCTGTGGCACCTTATAGACTAACTGAAGTGTAGGAGCATAAGCTTTCGTGGGCAAAGACCCACTTCGTCAGATGCATGTAGTGGAAATTTCCAGAGGCAGGAATAAATATGCAGGCCAGGATCAGGCTGGAGATGACCAGGTGGATCCAATCAAGGAGGATGAGGCCCACTTCTAGCAGCTGATCTGGAGGTGTGAATTCCAAGAGAATAGAAGCTGCTTTTGTAGTTAGCAAGCCATTCACAGTCTTTGTTTAATCCAGAGTTGATTGTGTCAAACTTAAAGATGAACTGTAGCTCAGCAGTTTCTCTTTGAAGTCTGGTCCTGAAGTTTTTTTGCTGCAGGATAGCTACTTTTAGATCTGCAATTGTGTGTCCAGGAAGATTGAAGTGTTCCCCTACAGGTTTTTGTATGTTGCCATTCCTAATATCAGATTTGTGTCCATTGATTCTTTTACGTAGGGACTGTCCTGTTTGGCCGATGTATATAGCAGTGGGGCATTGTTGGCACATGATGGCATATATTACGTTGGTGGATGTGCAGGAGAATGTACCAGTGACAGTATGGCTGATCTGGTTAGGTCCTGTGATGGTGTTGCTGGTGTATATATGTGGGCAGAGTTGGCACCGAGGTTTGTTGCAAGGATTGGTTCCTGAGTTCGAGTTATTATGGTGCGGTGTGTAGTTGCTGGTGAGAATATGCTTCAGGTTGGCGGGTTGTCTGTGGGCAAGGACCGGCCTACCTCCCAAGGCCTGTGAGAGCGAGGGGTCATTGTCCAGGATGGGCTGAAGATCACTAATGATGCGTTGGAGAGGTTTTAGCTGGGGACTGTAGGTGATGGCCAGTGGTGTTCTGTTGGTTTCTTTCTTGGGCTTGTCCCGTAGCAGGAGGCTTCTGGGTACACGTCTGGCTCTGTCAATCTGTCTCCTCACTTCCTCGTGTGGGTATCGCAGTTTACAGAATGCTTGTTGAAGGTCTTGTAGGTGTAGGTCTCTGTCTGAGGGGTTGGAGCATATGCGGTTGTACCTCAGTGCTTGGCTGTAAACAATGGATCGTGTGGTGTGTCCGGGATGGAAACTGGAGGCATGCAGGTAAGTATAGCGGTCGGTAGGTTTTCTGTATAGGGTGGTATTGATATGACCGTCACTTATTTGTATCGTGGTGTCCAGGAAATGGACCTCCCGTGTAGATTGGTCCATGCTGAGGTTGATGGTGGGGTGGAAGCTGTTGAAATCATGGTGAAATTCTTCCAGAGTCTCCTTCCCATGGGTCCAGATGATGAAGATGTCATCGATGTAGCGTAGGTAGAGAAGGGGTGTAAGTGGACGAGAGCTGAGGAAGCGTTGTTCCAGGTCAGCCATAAAAATGTTGGCGTATTGTGGGGCCATGCGGGTGCCCATAGCAGTGCCACTGGTCTGGAGGTATATGTTGTCACCAAATCTGAAATAGTTGTGTGTGAGGATAAATTCACAGAGTTCAGCCACCAGTTGTGCTGTGGCATCATCAGGAATACTGTTCCTGACAGCTTGTACTCCATCTGCATGTGGGATGTTTGTGTAGAGAGCCTCTACATCCATGGTGGCTAGGATGGTGTTTTCTGGAAGATCACCTATGCATTGTAGTTTTCTCAGGAAATCCGTAGTGTCACGAAGGTAACTGGGAGTGCTGGTGGCGTAGGGTCTGAGCAGAGAGTCCACATAGCCAGACAGTCCTTCAGTAAGAGTGCCAATGCCCGAGATGATGGGGCGTCCGGGATTTCCAGGTTTGTGGATCTTGGGTAATAGATAGAACAACCCTGGTCGGGGCTCTAAAGGTGTGTCGATTTGTTCCTGTGTTTGTTTGGGGAGTGTCCTGAGCAGATGGTGCAGTTTCTTAGTATATTCCTTAGTGGGATCTGAGGAAAGTGGCCTGTAGAATTTGGTATTGGAGAGTTGTCTGGCAGCCTCCTTTAGGTAGTCAGGCCTGTTCATGATGACAACAGCACCTCCTTTGTCAGCCTCTTTGATTATAATGTCAGAGTTGTTCCGGAGGCTGTGGATGGCATTGCGTTCTGCACGACTGAGGTTACCAGGCAAGCGATGCTGTTTTTCCACAATTTCTGCCTGTGCACGTCGGCGGAAGCATTCTATGTAGAGGTCCAGACTGCCATTTCGGCCCTCAGGAGGAGTCCATGTGGAGTTCTTCTTCTTGTGCTGTTGGTGGGAAGGTATCTGTGTGTCAGTGCACTGTTCAGTGTCGTGTTGGAAGTATTCCTTGAGACGGAGACGGCGAAAGTAGGCTTCCAGATCACCGCAGAACTGTATCATGTTAGTGGGGGTGGCGGGGCAAAAAGAGAGTCCCCGAGATAGAACAGATTCTTCTGCCGAGCTGAGTGTGTAGTTGGAGAGATTGACGATATTGCTGGGTGAGTTAGGGGTACCATTGTTGTGGCCCCATGTGGCAGGTAGGATTTTAGACAGCTTACAGTCCTTTTTCCTCTGTAGAGAAGTGAAGTGTGTAATGTAGATCTCCTGTCTTGTTTTAGTAAAGTCCATTTGTGCAGAAGGTTGGTGTTTTATGAGAGACTCCAGATTGGAGAGCTCTTTTTTGATGTTTTCCTGTTTGCTGTACAGGATGCTGATCAGGTGGTTCCTCAGTTTTTTGGATAGTATATGGCATAATCTCTCACTGTAGTCTGTGCAGTATGTAGATAGCAATGGATTTTTCACCTTCAGTCCATTTGGTATAATGTCCATCCGTTTGCATTTGGAGAGAAAGATGATATCAGTTTGTACTTGTGCAAGTTTCTTCATGAGGTTGATAGATTTCCACTCCATACGGCTAAATGCAGTGCCTTGCATGGTGTCAAGTATCAGAGGGGTAGCCGTGTTAGTCTGAATCTGCAGAAGCGATGAGGAGTCCTGTGGCACCTTATAGACTAACTGAAGTGTAGGAGCATAAGCTTTCGTGGGCAAAGACCCACTTCGTCAGATGCATGTAGTGGAAATTTCCAGAGGCAGGAATAAATATGCAGGCCAGGATCAGGCTGGAGATGACCAGGTGGATCCAATCAAGGAGGATGAGGCCCACTTCTAGCAGCTGATCTGGAGGTGTGAATTCCAAGAGAATAGAAGCTGCTTTTGTAGTTAGCAAGCCATTCACAGTCTTTGTTTAATCCAGAGTTGATTGTGTCAAACTTAAAGATGAACTGTAGCTCAGCAGTTTCTCTTTGAAGTCTGGTCCTGAAGTTTTTTTGCTGCAGGATAGCTACTTTTAGATCTGCAATTGTGTGTCCAGGAAGATTGAAGTGTTCCCCTACAGGTTTTTGTATGTTGCCATTCCTAATATCAGATTTGTGTCCATTGATTCTTTTACGTAGGGACTGTCCTGTTTGGCCGATGTATATAGCAGTGGGGCATTGTTGGCACATGATGGCATATATTACGTTGGTGGATGTGCAGGAGAATGTACCAGTGACAGTATGGCTGATCTGGTTAGGTCCTGTGATGGTGTTGCTGGTGTATATATGTGGGCAGAGTTGGCACCGAGGTTTGTTGCAAGGATTGGTTCCTGAGTTCGAGTTATTATGGTGCGGTGTGTAGTTGCTGGTGAGAATATGCTTCAGGTTGGCGGGTTGTCTGTGGGCAAGGACCGGCCTACCTCCCAAGGCCTGTGAGAGCGAGGGGTCATTGTCCAGGATGGGCTGAAGATCACTAATGATGCGTTGGAGAGGTTTTAGCTGGGGACTGTAGGTGATGGCCAGTGGTGTTCTGTTGGTTTCTTTCTTGGGCTTGTCCCGTAGCAGGAGGCTTCTGGGTACACGTCTGGCTCTGTCAATCTGTCTCCTCACTTCCTCGTGTGGGTATCGCAGTTTACAGAATGCTTGTTGAAGGTCTTGTAGGTGTAGGTCTCTGTCTGAGGGGTTGGAGCATATGCGGTTGTACCTCAGTGCTTGGCTGTAAACAATGGATCGTGTGGTGTGTCCGGGATGGAAACTGGAGGCATGCAGGTAAGTATAGCGGTCGGTAGGTTTTCTGTATAGGGTGGTATTGATATGACCGTCACTTATTTGTATCGTGGTGTCCAGGAAATGGACCTCCCGTGTAGATTGGTCCATGCTGAGGTTGATGGTGGGGTGGAAGCTGTTGAAATCATGGTGAAATTCTTCCAGAGTCTCCTTCCCATGGGTCCAGATGATGAAGATGTCATCGATGTAGCGTAGGTAGAGAAGGGGTGTAAGTGGACGAGAGCTGAGGAAGCGTTGTTCCAGGTCAGCCATAAAAATGTTGGCGTATTGTGGGGCCATGCGGGTGCCCATAGCAGTGCCACTGGTCTGGAGGTATATGTTGTCACCAAATCTGAAATAGTTGTGTGTGAGGATAAATTCACAGAGTTCAGCCACCAGTTGTGCTGTGGCATCATCAGGAATACTGTTCCTGACAGCTTGTACTCCATCTGCATGTGGGATGTTTGTGTAGAGAGCCTCTACATCCATGGTGGCTAGGATGGTGTTTTCTGGAAGATCACCTATGCATTGTAGTTTTCTCAGGAAATCCGTAGTGTCACGAAGGTAACTGGGAGTGCTGGTGGCGTAGGGTCTGAGCAGAGAGTCCACATAGCCAGACAGTCCTTCAGTAAGAGTGCCAATGCCCGAGATGATGGGGCGTCCGGGATTTCCAGGTTTGTGGATCTTGGGTAATAGATAGAACAACCCTGGTCGGGGCTCTAAAGGTGTGTCGATTTGTTCCTGTGTTTGTTTGGGGAGTGTCCTGAGCAGATGGTGCAGTTTCTTAGTATATTCCTTAGTGGGATCTGAGGAAAGTGGCCTGTAGAATTTGGTATTGGAGAGTTGTCTGGCAGCCTCCTTTAGGTAGTCAGGCCTGTTCATGATGACAACAGCACCTCCTTTGTCAGCCTCTTTGATTATAATGTCAGAGTTGTTCCGGAGGCTGTGGATGGCATTGCGTTCTGCACGACTGAGGTTACCAGGCAAGCGATGCTGTTTTTCCACAATTTCTGCCTGTGCACGTCGGCGGAAGCATTCTATGTAGAGGTCCAGACTGCCATTTCGGCCCTCAGGAGGAGTCCATGTGGAGTTCTTCTTCTTGTGCTGTTGGTGGGAAGGTATCTGTGTGTCAGTGCACTGTTCAGTGTCGTGTTGGAAGTATTCCTTGAGACGGAGACGGCGAAAGTAGGCTTCCAGATCACCGCAGAACTGTATCATGTTAGTGGGGGTGGCGGGGCAAAAAGAGAGTCCCCGAGATAGAACAGATTCTTCTGCCGAGCTGAGTGTGTAGTTGGAGAGATTGACGATATTGCTGGGTGAGTTAGGGGTACCATTGTTGTGGCCCCATGTGGCAGGTAGGATTTTAGACAGCTTACAGTCCTTTTTCCTCTGTAGAGAAGTGAAGTGTGTAATGTAGATCTCCTGTCTTGTTTTAGTAAAGTCCATTTGTGCAGAAGGTTGGTGTTTTATGAGAGACTCCAGATTGGAGAGCTCTTTTTTGATGTTTTCCTGTTTGCTGTACAGGATGCTGATCAGGTGGTTCCTCAGTTTTTTGGATAGTATATGGCATAATCTCTCACTGTAGTCTGTGCAGTATGTAGATAGCAATGGATTTTTCACCTTCAGTCCATTTGGTATAATGTCCATCCGTTTGCATTTGGAGAGAAAGATGATATCAGTTTGTACTTGTGCAAGTTTCTTCATGAGGTTGATAGATTTCCACTCCATACGGCTAAATGCAGTGCCTTGCATGGTGTCAAGTATCAGAGGGGTAGCCGTGTTAGTCTGAATCTGCAGAAGCGATGAGGAGTCCTGTGGCACCTTATAGACTAACTGAAGTGTAGGAGCATAAGCTTTCGTGGGCAAAGACCCACTTCGTCAGATGCATGTAGTGGAAATTTCCAGAGGCAGGAATAAATATGCAGGCCAGGATCAGGCTGGAGATGACCAGGTGGATCCAATCAAGGAGGATGAGGCCCACTTCTAGCAGCTGATCTGGAGGTGTGAATTCCAAGAGAATAGAAGCTGCTTTTGTAGTTAGCAAGCCATTCACAGTCTTTGTTTAATCCAGAGTTGATTGTGTCAAACTTAAAGATGAACTGTAGCTCAGCAGTTTCTCTTTGAAGTCTGGTCCTGAAGTTTTTTTGCTGCAGGATAGCTACTTTTAGATCTGCAATTGTGTGTCCAGGAAGATTGAAGTGTTCCCCTACAGGTTTTTGTATGTTGCCATTCCTAATATCAGATTTGTGTCCATTGATTCTTTTACGTAGGGACTGTCCTGTTTGGCCGATGTATATAGCAGTGGGGCATTGTTGGCACATGATGGCATATATTACGTTGGTGGATGTGCAGGAGAATGTACCAGTGACAGTATGGCTGATCTGGTTAGGTCCTGTGATGGTGTTGCTGGTGTATATATGTGGGCAGAGTTGGCACCGAGGTTTGTTGCAAGGATTGGTTCCTGAGTTCGAGTTATTATGGTGCGGTGTGTAGTTGCTGGTGAGAATATGCTTCAGGTTGGCGGGTTGTCTGTGGGCAAGGACCGGCCTACCTCCCAAGGCCTGTGAGAGCGAGGGGTCATTGTCCAGGATGGGCTGAAGATCACTAATGATGCGTTGGAGAGGTTTTAGCTGGGGACTGTAGGTGATGGCCAGTGGTGTTCTGTTGGTTTCTTTCTTGGGCTTGTCCCGTAGCAGGAGGCTTCTGGGTACACGTCTGGCTCTGTCAATCTGTCTCCTCACTTCCTCGTGTGGGTATCGCAGTTTACAGAATGCTTGTTGAAGGTCTTGTAGGTGTAGGTCTCTGTCTGAGGGGTTGGAGCATATGCGGTTGTACCTCAGTGCTTGGCTGTAAACAATGGATCGTGTGGTGTGTCCGGGATGGAAACTGGAGGCATGCAGGTAAGTATAGCGGTCGGTAGGTTTTCTGTATAGGGTGGTATTGATATGACCGTCACTTATTTGTATCGTGGTGTCCAGGAAATGGACCTCCCGTGTAGATTGGTCCATGCTGAGGTTGATGGTGGGGTGGAAGCTGTTGAAATCATGGTGAAATTCTTCCAGAGTCTCCTTCCCATGGGTCCAGATGATGAAGATGTCATCGATGTAGCGTAGGTAGAGAAGGGGTGTAAGTGGACGAGAGCTGAGGAAGCGTTGTTCCAGGTCAGCCATAAAAATGTTGGCGTATTGTGGGGCCATGCGGGTGCCCATAGCAGTGCCACTGGTCTGGAGGTATATGTTGTCACCAAATCTGAAATAGTTGTGTGTGAGGATAAATTCACAGAGTTCAGCCACCAGTTGTGCTGTGGCATCATCAGGAATACTGTTCCTGACAGCTTGTACTCCATCTGCATGTGGGATGTTTGTGTAGAGAGCCTCTACATCCATGGTGGCTAGGATGGTGTTTTCTGGAAGATCACCTATGCATTGTAGTTTTCTCAGGAAATCCGTAGTGTCACGAAGGTAACTGGGAGTGCTGGTGGCGTAGGGTCTGAGCAGAGAGTCCACATAGCCAGACAGTCCTTCAGTAAGAGTGCCAATGCCCGAGATGATGGGGCGTCCGGGATTTCCAGGTTTGTGGATCTTGGGTAATAGATAGAACAACCCTGGTCGGGGCTCTAAAGGTGTGTCGATTTGTTCCTGTGTTTGTTTGGGGAGTGTCCTGAGCAGATGGTGCAGTTTCTTAGTATATTCCTTAGTGGGATCTGAGGAAAGTGGCCTGTAGAATTTGGTATTGGAGAGTTGTCTGGCAGCCTCCTTTAGGTAGTCAGGCCTGTTCATGATGACAACAGCACCTCCTTTGTCAGCCTCTTTGATTATAATGTCAGAGTTGTTCCGGAGGCTGTGGATGGCATTGCGTTCTGCACGACTGAGGTTACCAGGCAAGCGATGCTGTTTTTCCACAATTTCTGCCTGTGCACGTCGGCGGAAGCATTCTATGTAGAGGTCCAGACTGCCATTTCGGCCCTCAGGAGGAGTCCATGTGGAGTTCTTCTTCTTGTGCTGTTGGTGGGAAGGTATCTGTGTGTCAGTGCACTGTTCAGTGTCGTGTTGGAAGTATTCCTTGAGACGGAGACGGCGAAAGTAGGCTTCCAGATCACCGCAGAACTGTATCATGTTAGTGGGGGTGGCGGGGCAAAAAGAGAGTCCCCGAGATAGAACAGATTCTTCTGCCGAGCTGAGTGTGTAGTTGGAGAGATTGACGATATTGCTGGGTGAGTTAGGGGTACCATTGTTGTGGCCCCATGTGGCAGGTAGGATTTTAGACAGCTTACAGTCCTTTTTCCTCTGTAGAGAAGTGAAGTGTGTAATGTAGATCTCCTGTCTTGTTTTAGTAAAGTCCATTTGTGCAGAAGGTTGGTGTTTTATGAGAGACTCCAGATTGGAGAGCTCTTTTTTGATGTTTTCCTGTTTGCTGTACAGGATGCTGATCAGGTGGTTCCTCAGTTTTTTGGATAGTATATGGCATAATCTCTCACTGTAGTCTGTGCAGTATGTAGATAGCAATGGATTTTTCACCTTCAGTCCATTTGGTATAATGTCCATCCGTTTGCATTTGGAGAGAAAGATGATATCAGTTTGTACTTGTGCAAGTTTCTTCATGAGGTTGATAGATTTCCACTCCATACGGCTAAATGCAGTGCCTTGCATGGTGTCAAGTATCAGAGGGGTAGCCGTGTTAGTCTGAATCTGCAGAAGCGATGAGGAGTCCTGTGGCACCTTATAGACTAACTGAAGTGTAGGAGCATAAGCTTTCGTGGGCAAAGACCCACTTCGTCAGATGCATGTAGTGGAAATTTCCAGAGGCAGGAATAAATATGCAGGCCAGGATCAGGCTGGAGATGACCAGGTGGATCCAATCAAGGAGGATGAGGCCCACTTCTAGCAGCTGATCTGGAGGTGTGAATTCCAAGAGAATAGAAGCTGCTTTTGTAGTTAGCAAGCCATTCACAGTCTTTGTTTAATCCAGAGTTGATTGTGTCAAACTTAAAGATGAACTGTAGCTCAGCAGTTTCTCTTTGAAGTCTGGTCCTGAAGTTTTTTTGCTGCAGGATAGCTACTTTTAGATCTGCAATTGTGTGTCCAGGAAGATTGAAGTGTTCCCCTACAGGTTTTTGTATGTTGCCATTCCTAATATCAGATTTGTGTCCATTGATTCTTTTACGTAGGGACTGTCCTGTTTGGCCGATGTATATAGCAGTGGGGCATTGTTGGCACATGATGGCATATATTACGTTGGTGGATGTGCAGGAGAATGTACCAGTGACAGTATGGCTGATCTGGTTAGGTCCTGTGATGGTGTTGCTGGTGTATATATGTGGGCAGAGTTGGCACCGAGGTTTGTTGCAAGGATTGGTTCCTGAGTTCGAGTTATTATGGTGCGGTGTGTAGTTGCTGGTGAGAATATGCTTCAGGTTGGCGGGTTGTCTGTGGGCAAGGACCGGCCTACCTCCCAAGGCCTACCTCCCTTTGAAGAGAAGCGCTCTCAATTCACAGACTCAGTCTTCTCACATGGGTTTATCACTATATGCATGGAAACTGGAGTTTTCCTTGCGTGGGAAAGCAAACTCACCATTCCTCAGTCTTGTGCTATGTTTCTTTTGAGTGCCATAGAAACACATGCTGGCAGTAATCTGCATGATTGTCATTTTTCAATTTCTGAGATACACAGAAGTTTTACAATAATTAGGGTGTGTCTACGCAGCAGGGCTTAACTCGAAATAAGCTAAGCAAATTGAGCTACGTTAATTGCATAGCCTATTTCAAAATAGGGAGGGTCTTCCCAGCTCTTATTTATCCATGGAACGCTCTTCTTCCAACTTCCCTTATTCCTCGTACAATGAGGGTTACAGGAGTCAGAGTAAGAATTCCTCCATCTTGACACTATTTCGAAATAACTGCCTGCTGTGTAGACATGGACTAAGTTATTTCGGAATAGCTATTTCAAAATAGTGCTGCCGGGTAGCCGTACTCTCAGATGAACCTGCCAGCGATCGATTAAAGTGTAGGCGCCATAGACCCATGCTGAGCACATCAGCTCCTGGACTCACATAATGAGGCCATGTTTCTAGTCCTCATGATTATAAAGGAAACATGACAAATAATGAAGTGGGCAGAGTGCAGATATAGAGGGATCTGCCACTTGGTAAACTGGGCACAAATAAGCAATGGAAGTTTAAATACAGTGAAATGTGACATTAGGCATTGGAACTAGAACTACAGGACATAGTAATAGGATAGGGGGACTATTCCCTGGGAAGCAATCACTCTGAAAAAGACTTGGATAAAGGTAGATAATCAGCCAAAAGTGAGCTTTCAGTGTAACTTTATGACTAAAAGGGCTAATGTAATTCTAGGATGTATAAACAAGGGAATATTATGCAGGTGTAGAGAGCTTATATTAACACTTTGTACAATGCTGATGTCACAATTCAAGAAGAATTTTGATGAATTGCAGATTTTTTAGAGAAGGTTAAAGGATTGGAAAACATCATAGGCTGAAGGAGCATAATCTATCCATTTTACCAGAATATCAAGAGATGACTTGATCGCAGACTACATGGAGAACAGAAACTTGATAACAGGCTGCTCATTCTAGCAGACAAAGGTCGAAAAAGATCAAAAGACTGGAAGTTTAAGCTAGACACACTCAGATTGCAAATAATGAGCAATTTTTTTTTTAAACAGCGAGGGTAATTAACCACTGGAATAATTGATCAAGAGCTGTGGCGTAGTCTCCGACATTGGCAATTTTAAAAAGCACAATTGGATATTTTGCTAAAAGTTATGCTCCAGCTCAAATAGCAACTCTGGAGGTCTTCTGTTCTCCTTATACAGGAGGTTGGAGAAGATGATCGCAGACTAGCAGGCCTTTCTATTTTTATAATCTGTAAATATATGTGACCTGAGTGTGATTAAAGCTGCCATATCAGAGAGCCTGGCCTACAAACGAGAATCGTGGCATGGGGACATCCAAATTTCTACTCCCAAGGTGTCATTTAGAATTGAAATATTTCAGAGTTTATATATATTAATTCTGGTTTTGCCATTTTTGCCCCCAAAAGAAAACAATTTTTTCACATTTGTATTGACATTTTTCACTGAGAACTTTTTGGCATTCCAGCCTCAGGAATAAACTATTTAAACATACCCTAAACATGCTACCAATTTGTCCTTCACAAGCTGGTTAACATCCATAAGAAATGCTACATATGTTATCTAATAATTATAGTGCTTTAGGGTTAAGGTACATTGCTGAGAAGTGCTCCATAATTCTAGCTGTGTCTCATAAAATAGTCTTATAAAAGCCAGAAATAAAGATAGATTTTATTTTATTTTGACCCCCTAAAAAAGATCTTGTAGGCTATGTCTATGCTGCACATCTATTTCGGAATAAGCTATTCCAGAATAGTTATTCTGAAATAGCTTATTTCAAAACAGCACATCTACACTGCAGGGAAGCCTCAAAATTAGTCTGAGGCAGGCTTCCCTAATGTGGATGTGCTATCTCAATTTAGAGCCCCAGGAGGCACTGTGGAGGAATAACTTAGAATGGCCCTGGTGAGGGGCTATTTCAAAATAGTAGAAGTGGAGCGTCTACACAGCCCCTATTCTGAAATAACTATTTCGCAATAGGCGCCATTCTTCATAGAATGAGGTTTACCAAAGTCGGAATAAGCTTCCCACTATTTTGAAATTATTTTGAAATAATGTTATTGCTGTGTAGATGCTCGTACAGTTATTTCGGAATAACGGACGTTATTCTGAAATAACTTTGCTGTGTAGACACACCTGTAGGCTACGTCTACACTGGCCCCTTTTTCGGAAGGGGCATGCTAATTTTGAAAGTGGGAATAGGGAAATCCGCGGGGGATTTAAATATCCCCCGCGGATTTAAATAAACATGTCCGCCGCTTTTTTTCCGGCTTGGGGAAAAGCCGGAAAAAAAGCGTCTAGACTGGCCCGATCCTCCGGAATAAAGCCCTATTCCGGAGGATCTCTTATTCCTACTTCAAAGTAGGAATAAAGCCCTATTCCGGAGGATCTCTTATTCCTACTTCAAAGAAGGAATAAGAGATCCTCCGGAATAGGGCTTTATTCCGGAGGATCGGGCCAGTCTAGACGCTTTTTTTCCGGCTTTTCCCCAAGCCGGAAAAAAAGCGGCGGACATGTTTATTTAAATCCGCGGGGGATATTTAAATCCCCCGCGGATTTCCCTATTCCCACTTTCAAAATTAGCATGCCCCTTCCAAAAAAGGGGCCAGTGTAGACGTAGCCGTAGTGTCTAAGGGGCCTTATATTAATAAGGAGAACCGCTAATCAACCACAGTTGGAGGCACGATGAACTATTTGTGGAATGTATAAAAATGTTTTATATATATTAGGAACATGAGTTGTTTCCGTCTGTGCTACATGGATGTAGATTCTCTTCCCTGCATTTTTCTGTCAGTTTCTTATCTGAAGACCTTTCAAAAACATGCTACATAAAAGACAATGGAGTCCAACAAATTCCAGCATTGATGAAACAGAAATCTCGGAAGGTAGCATATATCAGTCCTCAGCCCTTGATGAACAAGACTTCCCTCATGGGGAGGGCTGAAGCTGTGAGGAAAAGGGTTGCCCAAATCTCTCAGACTAGATGGACTGGATGCCATTTACTGCAATGGTGTCCATTTTAGCTGGTCTGGGAGAGTTGGCACCAAAGGGGCAGGGCTGGGAGGGAGGCACGAGATGGAGGAACAGCAGGCGGCTGCGCAGCCAGACTGAGAGAAGTGGCATTTTTAAAAGGAAATTTCTGCTTATCTCCAGCCACCTGCTGCACAGCTGCCCCCTGCTCAGTTCTCCAGCCCACCAGGACTGCTCATGTGCTGACTAATGAGTGAGGACTCGGTGCTGGGCCCTGGGCACATGAGCGGGATATGGGGCAAGGAACTGCCAGATCAGCGCTGAGCAGGGGAGGCAGCTAGGAGATAGGGCTATGGGTGGCTAGGACACCAGGTTTAAAATAAAAGAAAGCATTTCTTCACACAATATACAGTTAACCTGTGGAACTCCTTGCCAGAGGATGTTGGGAAGGCCAGAACTTTAACAGGATTTAAAAAAAGAGCTAGATAAATTCATGGAGGGATTAGTCCATCAATGGCTATTAGCCAGAATGGGCAGGAATGGTGTCCTAGCCTCTATTTGTCAGATACTGGGTTTGGGAACTTGATGATTCCCTGCTCTGTTCAGTCCTTCTGGGGCATCTGGCATTGGCCCCTGTTGGAAGACAGGATACTGGGCTAGATGGACTTTTGGTCTGATTGGCTGTGTCTAGACTGCATCCCTTTTTCGTAAAAGGGATGCAAATTAGATGTATCGCAATTGCAAATGAAGCGGGGATTTAAATCTCCCCCGCTTCATTAGCATAAAAATGGCTTCCGCTTTTTTCCATCTCAGAGCTTTGCCAGAAAAAAGCGTCAGTCTAGACGCGAATCTTTCAGAAAATAAAGCCTTTTCTGAAAGATCCCTTATCCCTTATTTTAAGAGGGATAAGGGATCTTTCGGAAAAGGCTTTATTTTCCCTTAAGATCCGCGTCTAGACTGGCGCTTTTTCTGGCAAAGCTCTGAGCCGGAAAAAAGCGGCAGCCATTTTTATGCTAATGAAGCGGGGGAGATTTAAATTCCCACTTCATTTGCAATTGCGATATGTCTAATTTGCATCCCTTTTGCGAAAAAGGGATGCAGTCTAGACACAGCCATCCAGTCTGGTTATTCTTATATTCTTATAAAATTAGAGGCAATTTGGTGCCTCAAATTTCATGGTGCCCTATGTGGCTGCATGTTTTGTCTTTTGGGTGGGATGGCCCTGATCTCCACTGTGAACCAAACAAGTAAACACAGAGGCCTAGATGGAATGTATTTCATTTAGAGAACTCGCACTGGCATTATGAGATGGTAAAGGAAGTCTCAGGGGAGATGGTTTACCAGAGAGAATAGAGGTGCAGTGCTCATGGGTGTGTGATTAATACATTTATCACATGGCACTGTAATTTGTAACATGGCATTGCAGTTTGCCAGAATGATTTTCTCTCCATCTATATGACATATGTGTTTCCAGTCTATAAAAATGATTGGATCGATACAGCTTCCAAAACTACCCCAGCTTCAGTTGTCACTACTTATTTTTATTATTGCAATAAAAGTCAGTTAGACTAAGAAAAACACCCCTACCTATGCTAGTTGTCATGGAAACAAATAACAATTTCGATTTTTGCTTTTTTATTAAAGGAACAAACTTTTTTTCTTTTGTTAATATTTAGTTGTTTGAAATATGGGTTTGATCCAAAGTCTCTTGAAGTCAATGGGAGCCCTTCTGTTCAACTGGATCAGTCCCCATCTCACCCTGCTTTTGTGTTCTACCTCTTTCCCTCCCCCCCATATCTGTCTTGTCTGTTTAGATTGTATACTGTTTGGAGGCAGGGATGCTACTGTTGCAGCTAGGATTCTTGGTTAGCCTTGAGGTATTACTGCAATAAATTATTATTTAATAATAATAATTAATAATATAATACAGAGTATTATATTCCAGAACTTCATGGGAGGGGGGAAGTAATTCATGCAGCTCTGGGATGTTCAGAAAAAAGTATGAAAAGTTAGGGTGGATTTATCATTTTAATTAAATTACTTCTGATGAAATGAGTAGTAATTCATGAAAGCTTATGCCACAATACAATTGTGAGTCTTTAAGGTGCCACTAGACTCTTTGTTGTTTTTGCTGAAACAGACTAACGCAGCTACCTCTCTGAAACCAAAGTGACAAGGATGAATCAGCAGAAGCACAACTTATTTTCAAATTTATTCTGATTGATCCTTGAAAGGACTCAGGCAAATTTTATCAGTGCAACCAGACCTGCAATGGAAATTGCAAGCTACTGCTAATGGAAATAGCTGCAATATCATCTGGTTTGTCCTAATTTGAAGGATTGTGCCAGTGTACAAAAACTTAAGACAGATGATGCACCATTTGACACGAGCCAAAGAAAGGGGGATGCACAGCACTTTCTGAAAATCAGGCTTTTTGCAAAGTGTTCTGGGGCACCCAAAAATTGAGACCCATCAAATTGCTGGTCATGTTAGAAAATCTTGGACCCTGTCTTTGAATTCATTGCAGAAGCACACATCTTGGTCAGTGATTTATTAACCAAGATAAATAATGAAACACAAACTATTTTTTCTCACAGATAATGTATGTAAGGCCATATTTTTCTTTTTTTGCTTTAGTATATCTTATTTACTGGACAGGACATTGGTGAAAATGGAGTGTGCAGATTAGGAAGGGGGAGAAATGGGAGTTGTTGTTAGTGCTGCTCTTTGTGTCTGTGCATTGCTCCTATGCTGTTCATGGAGCTCTGGTGTTAGCTGCAACAGCACAGAGAGCGAAGCCGAGAGTTACTCTCCATTTTGGAAGATCCTACGACACACCCCTTCCTGCAGCTATAGGAATACTGGTATCTTAGAAAATCAGGCTGTTGGGCGCTTTTGAAAATCCGTCCCTATAGTTTCAAGAACATTTTACAAAGAAAGCCACATTGGGTAGTATTACCCTCTGGAGCTGAGGGTACATCTACACTAGCCCCCTAGTTCGAACTAGGGAGGCTAATGAGGGTGACCGAAATTGCTAATGAAGCATGGGATTTAAATATCCCACGCTTGATTAGCATATTCCCCGCCGGTCGCCATTTTGGAAACTGACTAGCCCGAAATAACTGCCTGTCTACACGCGGCAGAGAAACGGGATTTCGAGATAAACCCCTTAGTTCGAATTAACTGTTAAACCTCATTCCACGAGGAGTAACAGTTAATTCGAACTAAGGGGTTTATCTCGGAATCCCGCTTCTCTGCTGCGTGTAGACGCGGGCAGCTACTTCGGGCTAGTCAGTTTCCAAAATGGCAACCGGCCGGGAATATGCTAATCAAGCATGGGATATTTAAATCCCGTGCTTCATTAGCAATTTTGGTCACCCTCATTAGCCTCCCTAGTTCGAACTAGGGGGCTAGTGTAGACATATCCTGAGTGAGGCTGCGTTAAAAAGAGGAGCTATCACAAATACCCTGGTCAGTGTAACTCCTGTAGGATCAGAGAGGCTCAGGGTTGGAAGAGACCTCAGGAGGTCCTCTACTCTCATCCTTCAGCAAAGGAGGACCAACCACAACTAAGTCATCCCAGCCATGGCTTTGTCAAGCCCAGTTTGCTGGCAAGTGCGGTGGGGGGGGATGTGTGCAGAGGAGACAGCTACCTTGGACCCTGGTGATTCAAAGTGGCCCAGAGTTCCAGCCACCACTGCTCCCAAAGCAACACTGGCTGGAGCCCCGGATCCTTTGAATCAAACCACGTCGCAAGCTCTGGGCAGCACTAAGGGCTGGGGGCCCCTTCCGCTCTTTGACCCTGCCCCTTCCACCCTTGGCCTTGGACTTTCAGAGCTGAGCCACACCCCACCTTGCCCAAAGACACATGGAAGCTGTTGATTCAGCTGGCCTGGCTCCATCTTTGGAACCCCCTTCAGTTAATGGAAGGCGGCTATGTCACATTACCGAATTGGAGGGAAGCAGCCAGATCGCTGCTGCGCTCCTAGGTGGGGGTGTTGACCCCAGAAATTGGTATAAAAGGGAGCCATGTGGGGTATTGAATGGGAGCTTATCGTTTGTTGATCTTATGTACGCTATTTATGTGAGTGTATAATGTCTGTGTGAGTAGATAGGAATCTGGAATCTGTGTGGAAGCTGAATATTTCTCTGAATGTGGTTAAGCATTGCTATGGACAGGCTGAGTAGCGAAGCCCTGTGGAACAATGGCACTTGATGGCCCAAGGACATACCTAAAGCAGGAGGGCGGAGACCCAAGAGCTGCCAGCAGAGAGAGGCTGAGGACCAGGTGACCGGCTGAGACCAGAAGAGGCCAGGAAGGGGGTATAAAGAGGCCATGTAGTCGATGACATTTTGTTCTCAGCTCAGCACTTCATCCCAGAGGCAGCATTGCAGGGATCGAAGAGCCTGGAAGACCTGTGAACCCATCCTGATCTTAGGATGTGCAATAAGAACTTTTAAACCAGCAGCTGCAACATCTCTGCTAGAGCCTGCATCGAGAACTGGGAGATTCAGTGCATGTAACGTACTGTACTTTAATAACCTTACTCTCATGCTTTTCTTTATTGTAATAATAAACCTTTAGATATAGATTCTAAAGGATTGGCCCAGCGTGATTTGTGGATAAGGTCCAGAGGGTAAATTGACCAGGGATCTGTGGCTGGTTTCTTGGAACCAGACAGAACTTGTTTGGGGTAGGTGGGATTGGGTGCTAGGACCCCCCCACCTGTGTATGAGGCCCGGGGCCATCTGGGGCACGGATATTGCTGGGGTGTCGGAGGGGTTTTGCTCGTGAGGCTTCAGGCAGGCAGCTGAAGCGCTCTGTGGGACTGATTTGTGGCCTGTTTGGAGAGGTCACCAGTCTGGGGGCTGTAAGGAGCCCCGGATTTGAGCAATTCGCCCTGAGCGGACACCCTCAGCTGTGCCCAGACACGGCTATCAAATCCCCCCTCGTTCTTCTGTAGACTAATTAAGCCCAGTTCCCTCAGCCTCTCCTCATCAATCATGTGCCCCACCCCCTACTCATTTTTGTTCCCCTCCCCTGGACTCTCCCAATTTGTCCACGTCCTTTCTATAGCAGGGAGCCCAAAACTAGATGCAATACTCTGCTGTAGGTAGGAGATGTTGTTGGCACTACTCACTGTTTTTAGCAATACTCACTATTTTGCACTTCTCCGTTATTATTTTACTATTTATTACATGCATAGTATCGTTCCCAAATTGATGTCAGCTGTTGCATTTTGAGGAGACAGCAGATCTGTTATGATGGAAAAAGGTAATTTTAATAGAAAATGAGAATATTGCCCAAGATACAGAAAATCTGAACTCCTGACCTAATGGAAGAAGTAAAAGAAAGCAGTCAGTTTTTTGGCAATGCCTCAATCTGTTCAGATTAGCAGAATTTTTTCCCGTGAATTTGATACATGCAAAATCACACCATCAGCTATTTGATAGGGGTTTTTTTGGGGGGGGGGGGGGTATTCCCTGGTTGATCTTTTTCTGACTGCAACTTTCAAATCTATCACCATTTTTAGAATAGAATACATTTATTTTTAGAATAAAGACATCTTTGATGGATGAACAGACTGACAGGGAGTAGGTGTGAAGATATGCAGCGGGTAAGGAAAACAATGTTCATCAAAATATGGTGTCAACACAATTTGGATTTTTTTTTAAGGAAACCAGAAGATAAGAGGACAGCAAAGACACACTGTGGTGGATAGAAACAGGAATAAGCAAGAGAGCACTTCTTTGGCAAGCCCAAAACCTGACATCCAAATGGGATCTATTCTAAGTATTTATAAGGTCCTTATTACTTGATCCCCTCACAATCTATAGTGCATTTATTCTCACAAGACTCCTGCGAGGGAAGGAAATGTCATCATCCACATTTCAAAGTTGGGAAACTGAGGCACAAAGATTCAAAGGTCACACAGAATATTCATGGCAGAGCAAGGAACTGACTATCGCTGTCCCAGCTCCTAGGCAAACACAGTCACCATTGAGACATCTTTCAAAATGAATACTGTTTTATTTTTTGACCACAAGAAGAAAAAGCACCTTGGCTGAGATTTTCCTGTAAATCCTGTAAACCTCCTTGCAGGAGGCATAAGGGATCTGTCAAAAAAGGCTTCCTTTCTCCACAGATCCCCCGCTACACTGCTGCTTTTTGCCGACAAAGTGCTGAGTCAGCAAAACATGGTGGCCATTTTTATGCAAATTAGGCACGGGTATTTAAATCCCTGCCTCATTTGCAATGTCGACCTGCCTAATCTGCATCCCTCTGCCGACAGAGTGATGCAGTCTAGACATACCCTAGGTGTCTGATGCAGAAATGACAACTGTACAAACAAAGCCTGCAATTACAGTAACTAGTCAGTGTTGTCCTGGTTAAAGTTGTTTCCTTGTTTCATTGCTTATCTATTAGAGCACATGCTGGTTTGAAGTTGTGCAATGCTCCCTTATAATGTCCTTTGGCTGCCTGCTTTGTCCACTACTTCCAGGATTTTCTGGAAAAGCAGCCTGTCCTTGTGGGGGGTTGGAAACCAGGGTAGGCAGGCAGCCCCTCATCAGGTCCCCTAACTTTCCTGTAAGGTATGTGGCCGGGCAGCTACAGTTCAGCTTCCCCTGCCCCGCTGCCATCCTGCCCTCTGCTTTGGAGCTGCTCCAGGGAGCCTCCTGCTTGATGTTCAGGGAAGCTGAGGAAAGAGAGGGAGGGGTGCTGATGTCCACCCTCCCACACTCCATCGATTTCCCCCTACTCCGTATCCCATCTCCACAAATCAGCATATCACAGTCTTGTGTCTGGACTTCCCTGTCTATGTACCAGGGCAGTGCGTCAGTGTACTTAAGGGGGCAATGAGCATGTCTGTCTGCCCCTCTCTCACACAAGCATGCACACACTCACACTGTGTGTGCTTCTGTCTCTCTCTCTTTCACACACACACACACACACACACACCTTGACATTGGGCAGCTGTGTATGAACCATCCAGAGGAGAGACAGGTGCACTCCAATAAGATAGGGTGAAACCATCATGTTTGGTTTCTGCAGGGAAGTGTTTGCAGCCACTGTCCTGCATCTGTTGCATTTCCTCTTTCCTGCCTCAGTCCTTGCTGCCTTGTAGCATGTGAAGCTACAGTAACAGCATCATGTTGACCCTGGAGGGCTCAGCCCTATGCTAGTTCCTCATTTAGTAGCAAGACATTTCCTGGGAAATATTCCACCCTCTCACTCCTCCACCTCAACCGAGCTCCCCAATTATCGCTATGCACAGTATTATTTTTTTTTAAATGTTTAATACTTATACTGTAAATGTATATACTGCCTTTTGTCTACTGACAAAAATTTCCCTGGAACCTAACACCTCCCCCCATTTACATCAATTCTTATGGGGAAGTTGGATTTGCTTAACATTGTTTCGCTTCAAGTAGCATTTTTCAGGGGCATCACTCCAGTGTTAAGCGAGTAGTTACTGTATGCCATTTATGTGCAAATAAGATCTGTTTTATTCTGCAGAGGCATGCACCCACGAATATTCAGGGGCATGTTTTTACTGCCCAATCCACTCAAAATCTTGATGGACAGACCCCTTCACCCGTACACATCACTACAGCTTCTTCAGTAAATATAGGCAAGATACCACAGAATGGCTGACCGTTGGCCTGCGTTGTAACAGGCTGTGTAAGAAACAGAATTAGATACGGGTCCCTAAATATGCTATCCGGCCAAAGGAGAATTTCCCCTGCAGGCACTGTGAAGAACAGCCTCCTTAGGACCCTCTCACAAGCCCAGGCATAGGAATATCTCCCCCAGGAGGGTTATGTTGGCAGAGGGAAAGCAGTGCAAAACACTGTGGCAATTCCAGAGTGCAGTGGCCTATATGCCAGCTTAGAGACGCTGCTATAATTTAAGTCCAGAGGCCATGTATGAGACAACCAGACCAGGATCAAAGGTGGCTTAAAGCAAACACGGCCCCTCTTTTTCCAGGCTGTTAGTTCTGTGCCACAACTTCTAGCACGTGTCTGCACTGTGATCAAAAACATGTGGCTAGGACATTCTAGCTGACGCGGGCGTGTGAGGCTAGGGCTGTGAGGCTATTTAACTGCAGTGTAGATGTTCAGGCCAGGATCCTAGATTGTGGGCAGGCCCATGGATGGGGAGGGGGCAAAGAGGGTAACTGCCCTGTGGCCTGACAATACAAAAGGGCCTGAGGCTCTGGCTGCTGCTGTTACCGTAGCAGCAGTGGAAGGAGCAGGAGCCTTGAACCGAGCACTGCCTCAGGGAGGTGCAGGGTTCTCCAGGTGGCACTGAGGACTGCCACGCCCCTTTTGCCTGAGGCCACACCCCTTCTGCCTGAGGCCACACCCCTTCTGGGGTGGAGAGCCGGGTCCCCTCACCTTGCCCAGGTGCTTGGCAAAGCTGTTGGCCCCTCTGAGCATAGACCAAGACCGAATGTCGATGCTGCAATTAAGCACTCCCACGAGCCCAAGTTACCTGGCATGGACCAGCCACATTTTTACCCAGCGTTTCGACGTACCCTTAGAATCATATTCTGGTCACAGAATGTGAAAGAAGAGAAAATTGTATCATGTGAGTGGATTCCCATATTGATGACAAACAAGGATGTAAAATGGTAGAATCTTATTTCATTCTTAAAAGAGCATCACTAGGAGTAATAATAGAGAGAGCCAACAACGGTTACTAATTCTAAGGGAACTGAATTTGATGAGGACTCCAGGGCGCTGGTGCCGGCAGCATTGGAATGCAATTTGTTTTGTTTATTTGCGTACATCTAATCACTCTGTCATCGTACAGTCAATTTAATCCTGTACAAGGAAACAGTATTGTGTCTTTGGTGCACATTGTATTTCAAAAAGTTTTATGTTTACCTTGTCTGTACCATGTTAACATTAAAAAAACAAATGAAAGTAGGAAAATAGATCTGTTTGCAGATGATGGGAAAAATGGTGTACAGAATCGCTGATTTGGAGACATACATTAAAGGTCACATATGTAAGCGGAGGAATGGTCCCGCTATTGTGGGGAACTTTCCTGGCTTCTATACCACCCCGGTGAAATGGACCAGTGAAAGGATCTGAGTCCCCGCTCCCACTTCCTTTACCCCATGGTCTCCCTGATCCTGAGGGCTCCCCCTCCACTCTCCTGAGTAGCAGAGCCCTCGAAACCCCAACAAGGCTGGGCCCAGGTTTCCTGGGGCTTAATCCCCGACCTTGTAGTCACTAGGGGCAGGAGTTAGGGTGTCCCCACTCCGAGGTGCTCTCTTTACACTGCAGGCCTTCTTGGCCCAGTGATCACTTCATAAGGTTCAAAGCAAATACAATTTATTAAACATCAAGGGTACGTCTACACTGGGATTTAAATATCCTCCGCGGCATTTAAATAAAAATGTCCGCCGCTTTTTTCCAGCTTTTAGAAAAGCCGGAAAAGAGCGTCTACACTGGCCCCGATCCTCCGGAAAAAAGCCCTTTTCCGGAGGATCTCTTATTCTTTGAAGTAGGAATAAGAGATCCTCCGGAAAAGGGCTTTTTTCCGGAGGATCGGGGCCAGTGTAGACGCTCTTTTCCGGCTTTTCTAAAAGCCGGAAAAAAGCGGCGGACATTTTTATTTAAATGCCGCGGGGGATATTTAAATCCCCCGCGGATTTCCCTATTACGACCTGTAAAATTAGCATGCCCCTTTCGGAAAAGGGGCCAGTGTAGACGTAGCCCCACTGATTAAAGAGAAAAGAATAAGAAAAAAAGGAGAATGTTTAAATGAGAACACACAGCCCTGCTCTGTAGCACAGGGACATCAAAACAGCAGCCTGCAGAGTGTAAGGACAGTCCACAGTCTCTTCCTTAGAGGCCCCTAGAGGCCTTGGATGTGCTGCGGGGGGGGGAGGGGGGCGGGCTTGCAGGCTGGACACGCTTGCTTTGGCAGTGACCACACAGCCTCAAGCTCTAAGTGGCCAGACCCCTCTCCCAGTCCAGAGCCTCTCCCCACACTTTGCAGTTCCCAGCTGCTCACCACATCCTGCTCACCACATCCTGCTCACCTCAGACTACGTAGCCATTCCGATCTATCTGTACACCTCGTTCCATGAGGCGTACAGATAGTTCGGAATAACTACGTAGTTCTAACTATCTAGCCCATGCCGCGTGTAGCCGCGCGGCACGGGGTTCGCACTAGCCGGCTTTTAAAAATGGCGGAGCCGGCTTTATGCTAATGAAGCCCGGGAAATTCAAATCCCGGGCTTCATTAGCAAGTTCGGTATGCATACATTACCCCCCTAGTTCGAACTAGCGGGGTAGTGTAGACATACCCACAGAGTTTTAGTAAGGGGTAACAGTCCTCTTACACATAGGAGCTGTAAAGCTTGCATCAACTGTTGCAAGATTCCAAGAGGGGACAGAGAAAGGCAGTGCTGGAAGGAGCATGGGACACAGGACTGCACAAATACAGGCCCTGTCACAGCATGAAGGAGCATAGTAAGTGACATAGTCTGAGGACAGCTAGGAAAACCCTAAGGAATTTACTCAGGTTTTACTCAGTAAAGTCCCTTTCACATGATAAGTGTCAGGTACCAAACACAGCTCATGTATTCTAGGTGCCAGGTGCACCAGGCCATCTGTTTTTCCTTGGACCCATAGATATGATAGAGTAACCCAAACAGCTAGGGTGCATCTACACTGCACCCGTAGCTCCAAATAAACTACACAATTTGAGCTATGCAAATTGCATAGCTTATTTCAAGTGTATTTAAAAACAGAGTGCTATTCTGAAACACCCCTTAATCCTTGTGGAACAAAGTTTACAGGGATGTCGGAATAGCGAGCCCTTTACTTCAAAAGGTGTTTTGAAATAATGGGCTTACTTAAAGGATGACACATCATATCTATTGCAGGATACTGGAAGTATCCCAAAATAGTGCCGCTGTCTAGACGTACCCCTACTGGGTGTGGTGCACCCACCTAGTGACACTGAGACCACTTACAGAGAGACTAATCAGTCTGCTCTGCAGCTTTCACTGAGTGTCAGCTGGCTTTATAGCCCAAGCTATAGATACTTGTAGCTCAAGGTCCCAAGTTCAATTCCCTTACCCCAGCTTCAGCTGAGTTGCTACATAAGCATGAAAGAGCATAAATGTAATTGGAAGTAGTATTGTCAAGTACCATGGTGAGTATTAATACAACTCTCCTAACTATCTTGCTGTCACCTTGCCTTCCCACTGTCTGTGGCCTGTATTGCAGACTGTGAGCTCTATGGGCCACTGGCAGCTTTTTGGTTGGTGTGTACAGCACTTAGCACAGTGAGCCCTTAGTCTATGGGGCATGCAAGCACTGCTGCCTCTGCAAACAATAATCTGTAAACTGCGGTACCTCTTTAAAGAGCTTTTGAACCAACCCTAAATATCTTATGTATACTCCATGCTTATTTTGGATGCAGGCACAGGAAGTCAAAACTATGACATCTGTTCTCCAAAGCATTAATTCATTTTCAGGTTCAGTTTCTGCAGTATATGAACTAAAAGTACAATCTTGCTCAGTGTAGTCCCATTCACTTCAATTGGTTACTCCTGATTTACAATGATGTAATTTGAGCCAGAATCCCCAAAAATCCACACACCAAAACTTCTCAACGTGCCAGTTAAATGCAGAGCAGCATTGTTCCTCTGTCTTTCAGTGTAAACCTCTAACTTGGGGTGTAATTTTAGCTTTCACTCAAATGCCTATTCATTTCCAGAAATGGGGGAAAAAAGAATAAGAACAAACACCTGCATTGACAATGGGTGGCTTGTTTCTTAGAATCCAACATGACAAAAGAACTGAGTGGTCAAAATTATGCAAAATTGTGTTTCATTTTCCAGGGGTGATATGTATCTGAGGCTATTCAATTTTCTTTTATTCACTGTAACATTTATTGCTATAGTAACAACATCCAGCTCTAATTTGCTTGATTGCAGGCTGAGAATCGGAGGGAAAATAGATTGGTGAACTTTTCAGCAGGAGATGGATCTTTCTATTTTAAAAAAAAACTTTTCCACGTGGAACAATCAATTCTTTAATGTCACAATACAGAGGTGAAGCCATTTTACCTCTCCCCTTTGTAAAACTTACTCAAAGAAAAATGAAGTCTACTTCCTGACTTTTACTCTTTCCCTCTTAACTTTGTAATGAAGTATAATTTTGTATTAAATAAATAATCACTCCAGTGCATCCTAATGCATTGAGTTTGCACAACAAAACCCCTTTCCACCATTTGTACTTACATCAGTTACATCTCTTTATAGTATCAGAGGGGTAGCCGTGTTAGTCTGAATCTGCAAAAGCGACGAGGAGTCCTGTGGCACCTTATAGACTAACTGAAGTGTAGGAGCATAAGCTTTCGTGGGCAAAGACCCACTTCGTCAGATGCATGTAGTGGAAATTTCCAGAGGCAGGAATAAATATGCAGGCCAGTATCAGGCTGGAGATGACGAGGTGGATCCAATCAAGGAGGATGAGGCCCACTTCTAGCAGCTGATCTGGAGGTAACTACAAAAGCAGCTAACTACAAAAGCAGCTTCTACTCTCTTGGAATTCACACCTCCAGATCAGCTGCTAGAAGTGGGCCTCATCCTCCTTGATTGGATCCACCTCGTCATCTCTAGCCTGATCCTGGCCTGCATATTTATTCCTGCCTCTGGAAATTTCCACTACATGCATCTGACGAAGTGGGTCTTTGCCCACGAAAGCTTATGCTCCTACACTTCAGTTAGTCTATAAGGTGCCACAGGACTCCTCATCTCTTTATAGTTGCAACATTGTTACACTAGTCACAGTCACAGAGAAACTGGTTTTCTCTAGCCAAATAGCTGTGGGTGTCTGAACAATTTTCTACTCCCAGATTTGCAAATTTAGGAGCTCACTAAAGTGGAAGTAGGGTTGCCAGATGGTTGAACCAAAAATATCAACCCCACCCCCCAAAAAAACCCACCGGGGAAAAAATTCTGTTGAAGAAAAAAGAAGGGGGGAGACCAAAGTTGTTGAGGAAAAAAAAGGATTCCAAGAATTATTATGCAAAAAAATAAAATAAAATAAAAAATAATACTAATACTAATATTACTACTAATATTACTACTACTACTACTAATAAAACAGCATGGCCCCTTTCAGAGTGAGTGCAGTCAGAATAGGGATAGGAACAGGGGAGAGATTGAGCAGTAAGAACCAGGGGAGGCATTGCTTCCCCTTGGTCTTTTTGCCGGCAGCCATTTTGTGTTCTTAGAACTTAGCTTCCTTGCGGAACCAAGTAAGCATTGGTTCTGGGGGCTGGGGAGAGGCAGGGAGCTGAGTGTTTGTAGGGTTGCCAAGTGTCCAGTATTTTCACCTCTTGGCCAGGAAAAAATATCTGAAAATACTGGACATTTTATGTATCTGATATTTTCTGAATTTTTTTACAGGACAGGAAGTGAAAATACTGGAGTGTCTAGGTCAATACCAGACACCTGGCAACCCTAAGTAGAAGATGTAAAGATTAAGCAGCAGGTTGATCCAAATCTGAAAACTGATGGAAAATCAAAAAAGTCTGTGTTTTGTTCAAGTTGAAATATTTTGTTTCTGAGAATTTTTAAAGGGAGTCTAGTTTCCTAAAATGGTTTTGTGTGTGTGTGTATATAATGCCAACAGGCCTCTGGAACTTGTCTACCACTTGTGCTAAAAGCCAGCTGGTCCTCAGCTAAGGTTATAGAGCAGTGTTTCTCAACCTTTTTTTATAAAGTACCCCTTTTTAAAACAAAAGTACCCCCAATACCTACAGTTTTCAGACACACAATTTTTTTCTACCATTGCAACACATTTGTTTATACAACTTAATCATAGCCAGGCAGGCAATTACATTTTTGGGTGTAAAAAGTACAAAAATAATAAAATGCTGTAAAACAAAAATTTGGTTTACTCCAAATTTCAGTTGTGTTAATGTACCCCTCCCACTCAGACTTCTCTGAAGTACCCCTAAGGGTACTCGTACCACTGGTTGAGAAACACTGTTAGGGTATGTCTACACTACCACCCTAGTTTAAACTAGGGTGGTAATGTAGGCAACCGGAGTTGCAAATGAAGCCCGGGATTTGAATTTCCCAGGCTTCATTTGCATAAAGCTGGGCACCGCCATTTTTAAATGTCCGCTAGTGCGGACTCTGCCGTGTGGCTACACGCAGCACGGACTAGGTAGTTCGGACTAGGCTTCCTAGTCTGAACTACCGTTACTCCTCGTTTCACACGAGTACAGGGCCACATGGGGATAGGAATGTGGGTGTCTGAGTGGAGATAGAGGAGCACATGTGGATGAGGGTGCAAAAGCAGATGGGGTGCTGGGACACATGGGGATGGGGCAGACCTGTCTGACTGAATGGCAGAGGCTGGGTTCAGCCAGGGTCTGCATGGGGCATGCTCCCTAATAAATTCCTCCCTGCTCTCCCCCCCACAAAAAATACGTTCCATACTTTTAACTCCCATACTCAATGACCTTTCAAGTTCATACCTAGGCATCTTCCCAGCAATTACTCTCCTCACCTTCAGCTCCTCCATTACCCCTGATTTCCTCCAAATCTTTGCACTGCTTCCGAGAAGTGCAGGAAATATGATTCTATATTATAGTTTAAATATGTTAATGTGCATAGTAAGGAATCTAGCTGTGAAAAACATTTCCCAAATCTTGTTTGTTGTCTCTGTTGTTACAGACATACTTGCTGACAGGTCCTTCGAAATAAATTGCCAGTGTAATTTCAGCTGGTTTGATTATATTGTGTTATTTTGATAAATAAAATATGCAGATTTTTAAAATAGTGTGTGCAGAATTTTTAAAATTGTTGGCACAGAATTCCTCCAGAAGTAGTACAACCACACATGTGTTTGCAAGTAAAAAATATATTTCCTCCTAAACTTTTAGCTCAGTGAATAGGACATTTTTCTGGCATGGGGAGAACTGCTTCAAATCTGTGCACTATGGCATATTCTGCTGCTGGTCCCTCTTAATTTCTTCTGTTGAAAATATTCGACATTGAATCATGGAATCATAGAACACTAGAACTGAAAGGGACTTTGAGAGTCCAGTCCCCTGCCCTCACAGAAGGACAAAGCACCATCTAGATCATTCTTGTTCTTAAATATCTCTAATGATAGAGATTCCACAACCTCCCTAGACAATTTATTCCTGTCTTTAATCACCCTGACAGTTAGGAAGTTTTCCTAATGTCCAATTTAAGCCTTCCTTGCTGCAGTTTAAGACCATTGCTTCTTATTCTACCATCAGAGATTACGGAGAATATTTTTTCTCACTCCTCTTTGTAACAACCTTTTAGGAATTTGAAACCTGCTATCATGTCCCCTCTAAGTCTTCTCTTTTCCAAACTAAACAGGCGAAATTCCTTCAATCTTCCCTCACAGGTCATGTCTTCTAGACCTTTAATCACTTTTGTTGCTCTTCTCTGAACCTTCTCCAATTTCTCCACATCTTTCTTGAAATGCGGTGCCCAGAACTGGACACAATACTCCAGCTGAGGCCTAATCAGTGCAGACTAGAGAATGACTTCCCGCATCTTTCTCACAACACTCCTGTAATGCATCCCAGAATGATGTTTGGGTTTTTTGCAACAGTGTCACACTGTTGACTCATATTTAGTTTGTGGTTCACTGTGACCGCTTTGTATAAACAACTAAGTAGTTATTGGAACAGAGATATGAACATTGGTCAGGCCTTTCAGTTTCAGTTTCCATCCATTTTCACCTGAATTTTGGACCATAAGAAAATACTGATTATATTAAGAAAATACAATGCATTACAAGAAGTGGATGTGTTTATGTTAATAATAAATCAGTCTAAGGCTTTGTCTGCACTGCAGGGTTTTTGCGCAAGAAGCTTTTTGAGTAAGAGATCTTCTGCAAAAACTTCTTATGCAAAAGCACGTCCACACCTCAAAAGCACATTGCAAAAGCAATGTGCTTTTGTGCAAGAGAGCGTCCACACTGCATGGGCACTCTTGCACAAGAAAGTTCTGATTGCCATTCACAGAATGGCCATCAGAGCATCTGTGCTTTTTGTGATAGGCTCTTTTTGTATAAGAAACCCCTGTTGAGTGTCCACACACACCTTTTTGCACAAGAACTTTTGTGCAAAAAGGAGTTATTCCTCATGGGGAGAGGAATAACTCTACCAGCTAAAGTCCTCTGTCCTATTGATTTACTGTATTTCTTTTTTGAACAAAAATGCACTTGAGGTGTGGACACTGTAGTGTAGACATAGCCTGAATGTAAATGTGAGACTGTTAAAAGTAAGACAGTGTAGTGAAAGTTACACATATGTACACACATGTGTGTGAGTATGCATGAATATGGACTGTTAATCTATAATTTATTAAATAAACCACAGCATTAAAATACTTTTACTTTCAGTTTTCTGACTTCTCTCTGTTGCTTTTTTCTTTCCTCCAATCTCTGAACTTTATTGTTAATATTTACCCCTGCGTTCCCCCCAGAAATTGTGAACTTAATTTGCGGCACACATTTTCATCCATTTGTAATTATTTTTCTAATAAACAGTTATCAATTCCTGGGAAAAAAAATAAATAAAAAGCAAAACAAAAGCAACTTGATCATAGACATAGGCTCTCCTCCACCCATTCCCTGTCCTCACCACCAAGTTATAGGCTTATCATCCTTCTCATTTGTTCTCTCTCTTACCTAGTGACTAGATTTTTTTTTTTCATACGAAGTGGAACAACTTGAATGGGAAAGACTGAAAGGGCACTGTCCCAGAGTAGCCTAGAGCCTGGTGCTTAGGGCCTGCCTGTATCTGAATCCAGGGCTGCTGATAGGAGTGGGCAAAGGGGGAGCCCAGAGATTTAAAAGCTCCTCAGGATATGGGCAGCCACTACTGCTGCTATGGCAACAGTAGTGGGCCAAGCCCGGAGCTCTTTAAATCATGACTGGATCCTCACATGGTATGGGTGACGACGAAGTCTGGGTGCTCATAGCCCCACCCCTTCCAACCGAGGCCCCACCCCTTTCAAACTCTATTGCCAGCCCCTTTTGAATCTCTCCTTTAGAACAGGTATTTGAACTCAGGTTTTCCCTCTTCATGGGTAAGTGCCCTAATCATTGTGTTAAAAATCATAAAGTGGCCATCACGTTATGCATCTCCTCCAGTTATGCTTTGACTCAACAAAGCATTCAAGCCAAAACAACATGGCAAAATCAGATCAAATTCACCAATAATTTCAGGACAACTGAAATTTCATTTTTTGGTAAAAAAATGATTTGTCTGAATAATTTCACCCATCAGCAGTAAAGGGCTTGCTTCTGCTTTTCTGAATCACAAATGAACTTCATACGTACAGCTCTTGTGGTTTCTCTTGATTAATAAGCATGCTTATTAATATTGTTTTAGACTCAAATGTAATGAAAGATATGAACAAGATGCCTTTATTTATTAAGAGTTCCGGTGTGAAGCGCAGAAGGTGGTTTGTAAATATATGGCTTGAGAACAAAGGGCTTTGATAGAGAAGCCAATTAGATTTCCCTGAGGTATTATTGTTTCTGCTGAAACCTAAGTGATATTGTGTTACTCAGAAAGCACTGGAATGAGTTTAAAGAAAAATTATAAAGCAGAAACTGCACCGTTGTATATTCTCCAGTGTAATTCATTCACTGTGCACAGCTTCTTTCAGACTCATTATAAAGATAATAGAATGTTGGAAGCTTAAACCAAAATGTTTAACTGTCTGCTGTACAGTTAAATGCTTCAAAGTGATGGGGAAATCAGAAATCAGATGCACTGTGTGCAAATAAAAATGATTTCACCACTCTATTTAAATGGAGAAAAACATTGTGTAGATTAAAAATTCAATAGTAATGCTGATTTCTAGTTTCACATTTTGAAGCCATTATTTCTGCTCTGGTTTTCCATGCCTGGAGACCAACCATCTAAATGGGGTGAATGGTTTTTACTGGAGATTAAGGCAAGTGAAAGAAGATATAACAAAGTCTGCATGAAGGTGCACAATGGTGTGAGTGTTCACACACCATGTAACATGCTGCGGTAACTTGCCTCACAAAAAGTCAGCTGCCTTTAGGAGACAGCAAATTCTCAGCAAATCAAAAGTGATTTGTATTAGACAACATCAGAGTGCTAATGCATGATTAGACAAATATCAGATTAACCTATTTCAAAGGGTTAATGGGTTTACTGCCAATACTAGGTCTGAAAATTAACTTCCCCTTAAGCATCTTCATACAAAGAGAAATTCTCAACTTGCTTTTATTTATGTTTGGTTCTGATTTACACCCTGAGAATCCAAACTCTAAATTGGGTTGATTGGTCCCCAAGTCTATGAACCTCTTGATGAGGAGCTATACAAATGAGGACCCTAGCTTCATAGGGTACGTCTAGACTACAAGCCTCTTTCGAAAGAGGCTTTTTCGAAAGAATCATTCGAAAAAGACTCCTTCGAAACAGAGCATCTAGACTGCAACCACTTCTTTCGAAAAAGCAAGCCGCTTTTTCAAAAGAGAGCACTCAGGCAGTCTGGATGCTGTCTTTCGAAAAAAGCCCTGTTTGCGTTCAATAGCGCCTTTTTTCGAAAGAGCACTTTCAAAAAAAGGCATTATTCCTCGTAAAATGAGGTTTTCCTTGGTCGAAAAACCTGCCATGTTCTTTCGATTTAATTTTGAAAGAACGTGGCAGCAGTCTAGACACAGGTGAAGTTTTTTCGAAAAAAAGGCCACTTTTTTAAAAAAAACCCGGTAGATTTGCATATCTTCTTCCAATTTTTTTTGTGGAAGAGGTTTTGCGGATAAAAAGCCCCATGGGGCTATTTGTTGGGGGAAAAAAACCCTTTTTCGCAAGATCCCTTATTCCCCAAAAATTGAGCGTTACAGGATCTTGCAAAAAAGGGGGGTTTTCCGACAAATGGCCCCATCTACATGGGGCTTTTTATCCGCAAAACCTCTTCTGCAAAAAGAATCAGAAGAAAATAGGCAAATGAGCGTGCCATTTGCATATCCTCTTCCGCAAAAAAACCCCACAGTGTAGACATAGCCTCTGAGCGCAGAAGACGGAGGCCCACAAAAGACCTTAAATACCTTATCAGTATAGGCTTCTGTTCTCAAAACCCCCACAAGGTCATAAATTCTGTGGTTCTGGGAGACAGGCTGCCACCATCAAATGTAAAAACTTAAAATATAACAAATAGTCTTGCAGAACCTTAGAGACTAACAAAACATGTAGATGATACCATGAGCTTTCATGGGCACAGCCCACTTCTTCAGATGAATGGAGTTAAGGGGTCCAGTTAGTTCATGGTGCCATCTACATTTTTTGTTAGACTCTAAGGTGCTGCAAGATTATTTGTTATATTTTAAGGGTTTTTTACAGTTACAGACTAACATGGCTACCCCTCTGAAGCCATCAAGTATAACAACTCTTCTGAAATCCAGGAAGAATCACTTAAACTTCTTCCAGAGGGGTACACCAAGTTCTTTTACTACAAGAGAGCTTGGGAAAGAAAAAAACACACACACACACAAAACGAACTGCGATCTCTAATAGCTGACCTCTCAGTCTAGGCATGCATACTCACAGACCTCCTGTCACCATCCAGGACACACAAATCAAATCATCGCCTTAGAAACGGTGATTTTATTATTTTATTTATTCCTGATAAAGCATACTTGGTTGCTTGGTGAAATATACCATGTCTGGGCACCACAGAGGGTGTGTCTAGACTACAGGGTTTTGTTGACAAAACTATACCTGCGTCTACACTGCTGCTGAGTTCTGTCGACATAACATCGACAGAACTCAGCAGTTTAGTCGACAGCTGTAAACCTCATTCTACGAGGAATAACACCTTTTGTCAACAGAGTTCTGTTGACAGAAGGCGTCATTGCATCTCCACTGTCCTTTGTGTCTACACTGTCATGTTGACAAAATGGCTTGCTTTGTTGACAGAACTGAATGTAGTCTAGACACTCTTTGTCAACAGATGCTTTGTCGACAGTAGCTGTCGACAAAGCCTCTGTCAACAAAAGCCTGTAGTCTAGACGTACCCAGAGAGAGACTTCTTATGGCAAATTGCTCAAAACCACAGCTACTTACAGCCCACGACTGGAGTCCTTTCCCATATAGGCAACAAACCAGTCACATAGAGTACTTCAGCAGCAATTCTGGCCAGCAGGAAGCCTCACAAGCAAAACCCTTTGACACCCCAGCTTTACCTATGCCAGAAGCAGACCTACACCTTACACGGGTGAGAGGTTATAAAACCCAGTCTCACCCACTCCGAATGGGTTCTCCCAGTCCCAAGGGACCAGCCACAGTCCCAGGTCAATTTATATCTTGAATCTTGCCCCAAAGAGCATACTGTGCCAATTCTTTAAAATCTAAAATCATTTTCCGTAAAGTTGCGAGTATAGTGCACACTTTTTTTCCCGTTTTTTTAATGTCAAAATCGGGGTGCACATTATCCATAAGAAGTTTTTTTTTAAAGTTTTAAATTCACCCTCGGCAGGCACGAGCTGGGCGGGAAGGGGGTCAGGCACAGGCTGGGCTGGGCTGGGCTGGGGTGGAGGGGCTGGCAGGTGTGAGCTCGGTGCATGGACAGCTGAGTGGGAGAGGCTCCCCCGGTAGGCGTGAGCTCAGCGCGCGGACAGCTGAGCGGGGGAGATTTTCCCCTCCTGCCGGCAGGCATGAGCTCAGCCTGCATGAGCTCAGCTGGGCAAAGGGCCCTTCCTTCCTATGCATACATTAAAATCGTGAGTATAATGGGGGTGCGCATTGTAGATAAGAGTTTAGTTTATTCAAGAAGTTTGACCTTTAAAAGGCAGGTGTGCATTTTACATAGGTGCGCATTATACTCGAGATTTTACAGTACTAATAAAAGACAGAAAAGGGTTTAGAGTGATATTGTTAAAGAAAATACTTTCCATAAATCAATCACCAACTTCTTGAGGCAGGCTCTTAGCAAAGATGTTATAAACTGCTAGCTTAAAAGTCTTTGGTGTATATCCTGTATCAAGACGGGTCAGCCAATCCTTCCTGGCTCTCTGTCCCTAGCAAGGATGCATCTGGATTCAGGAACAGGGTTGAAGACAAAATGGAGATGGTCTCATGGCACTTTTATATTCCTGGTGTCTCCCAAACTGGAGCTGGTCACATAATCAAGTGACCTGTCTGTGTCTTATGTGCAAGTAGCCATTATACACTGGCTGATTTGCTGACTTCCAGACGCATTCCTCAGGTGTGCATTGGCCACTCTGAGAGCCATTGTCCAGGGAACTGTGCTAATTAGCATAGCCATTCACCGAATAATCAATCCTCACAATAGGCGGTTGAGGCCCATTGCTCCCTCCCAGACAAAGAACATGTAAAATACAAGAACAGAGCCCATATTCATAACTTCACATACAAAAATCATACAAGTACATGAGTAGCACACATAGAATCAGTAGAGTATAAGCTTCTATTTGCCATCTCACATGTCCCTCTTTGTACAGAATTTTGAGCACACACCACCCAGATGCAACAGTGATCTGTCTGCTCACATTAAAATCCAATAATATGACACTAGGGCTACGTCTACACTGGCCCCTTTTCCGGAAGGGGCATGTAAATTTCACCTATCGTAGTAGGGAAATCCGCGGGGGATTTAAATATCCCCCGCGGCATTTAAATAAAAATGTCCGCCGCTTTTTTCCGGCTTTTAAAAAAGCCGGAAAAGAGCGTCTACACTGGCCCCGATCCTCCGGAAAAAGCGCCCTTTTCCGGAGGCTCTTATTCCTTCCTTCAAAGTAGGAATAAGAGCCTCCGGAAAAGGGCGCTTTTTCCGGAGGATCGGGGCCAGTGTAGACGCTCTTTTCCGGCTTTTTTAAAAGCCGGAAAAAAGCGGCGGACATTTTTATTTAAATGCCGCGGGGGATATTTAAATCCCCCGCGGATTTCCCTACTACGATAGGTGAAATTTACATGCCCCTTCCGGAAAAGGGGCCAGTGTAGACGTAGCCCTAGGTGTTACAAAGCAACTAAGAAAGACAAATTAAAACACAGAGAAACATAGTCTCTCTCTGGGCTTCATCTTAGATACAATGAAGGAGGGTGGGAGATGCACATGGATTAGCACAGAGAAATTAACCAAACAACAAAACACAGAAAATAACCTGATCGTGACTAAATATAATTTTTTCCCTATTACGATCAGCTTCAAGGTCCAGTTCATTTCTATGTCCAGTATTCCTTGGAGGCATGGTAGTTCCGTCTGAATTTAAAACATTCTACTTCTCCGAGCTCCTGGCTTAAAACTCACACAAGAGAGAAATGGCAGGCAGGTATACCCTTACAATTCACATTTCAGCACTGTATCACATTGCTTCTTCTGTCTCTCTGCCAACATCCCCTAGCTACCTGAGTTTAACCCTTTAGTCACCAAGTGCTGGCCAGCACTCCTATTCATCACAGGTTCATATTAAGCTATGGTAGAGTGATTTACTCCATTACCAAACATTTCCTAAACACACAACACTGCATTCATACGTACGCTCAGGAACTGTGAGTTGTCATTGGTTCAAAATAGAGGCATCATTGGTATATTTTCGCAGATCATTTAAGATTTCTGAAAGACAAAATGGTGACAAAACTATAGAATTTTGACATGCAAATCCCGGAGTTCTTTAATGAGATGTGCTCGTTGTAAACAGCTGTGCAGCATGATAACTGCAAACAAACTATTTAATTGTTAATCTTATTTCAGATAACTCTTTTTACCCCATTTCAGGCTCTGAAGATGTCAAGTTCTATGAAGTTCTATCACAGTTTGTAGAGATGTGTGTATAGCAAAAATGATTTTAATGAGAAAACCAATTTATTGCTCCAGAAGCTGATTGTGTTTGTTCAGATCTGAGAGATATTATGTCACATATAAATGTTACATTGCAATTTGCTAAAAAATGATAGAATCTAAAATGCAGCATGCTGTTTCATGTAATCAAACACTGCTTTTTAGCATCACATCCTTGTTCAGCTATGAGTTTTTCCCCTCAAAAGTGTCTGTAACCCAACAACAGAGCATTTTAATGTGTACTTGGAAGCAGACATTTTGGATTTTTTTAAGCAGGCAGATGGATGTTGGAGAATGTACTGATGACAGAGGGTGTGAAAGGGAACAGGGATATGTTGAGCATTTTATCTTTAATTGAGTTCCATCACTCTTAGGATGAGTAATGTGCCAAGTAGCTCTTTGACAGTAGCTCCTAGGCTATTTTTACTGTGTGAAGAGCTGTTTGATGGCCATATTCATTTCTCCCTCACTCTTGAAAGCATCAGACTGTTACACAAAAGCTCAATGTTTCACAGTGCCGCTACTGAACCTCCTCTGGTAGGTTAATGATGGTTGAGCAAAGGAAATGCAATAGACCTCCATAAATGTACTCTCCCTCATTCTGGGACAAGAGTCTAAGCACAGTGAGCTTGATTCTCCTTGCACTGTCGTTTCTGCAGATGCAAATTGTGTAAAACACCCCCAGATATCAACTGCAATGGTTTAAACACCCCTCAGTGACAGCACTGGATGCAAAGCAGTGGAGTATCAAACTCTGTGGATTTATGACTAGAGATAGTCTGGAAATTATTGTTTCCCCCTCAAAAATAGTGACAAACATATTTCCCTTCTCCCTTTGTTTATATTTTTTCCCCATACAAAACATGCACATTTTTGATTAAACATTTTCCACTGAAATAATTTTTTGATGGACATTTTTACCAGATCCCTACATATTACCCTTTTCTACAGCATTCATCACCAATCTATTCTAGAACCTATAAAGGAGGGAACATGTTAAGAGAATTCTCCTCTGATTTAAATAATTATCCTGCATTTGATTCCACTTTCCAATAAATGAACTGTGGCAACATTTGGAGGATGTCCGTGTAGGAAAAGGTAGGGTGGTATATTTCAAGTGGTAAGGAACATAATCAAGATAAGGGGTAACTAGGAAGACTTGAGTGAGAGATTTGGTTCCACCTCCACTACTTTTATAATTAGATGCAAGTTTACCATGCAAACCTCCAGAAGGTTCATGCATGTGGGAAGTTGCTGGATGGATTCCTAAGGTAAAATTTGTCACTATTAACAATGAATTATTCTTCTAGGAATAAATTAGTAGCCGTCAAAGTTCACCTACTGCAGTGCTCTGGGAGGACTTAATTGAGGGACGGAGTTTCAATTAACTCTCTAAATATATCTTTAAGAAACACATCATGTCTAATGAGTGTAAGCACACTAGGACAGTGGAACTAGGGGGCCGTTCTTTTGTTCTAAGATGTGCAAATGATAGTTATGCCATTACTTTAGGTTAGAGTAGATTGAAATGCAAATTTACAATGTTAGAGCAGCAGAATGGTAGGTGTTTGCTCCAGTCTTGTGATGTGAACAAACAACCCTTGTCTGTTACGATAGCTCTGATTGAAGTAATAGGTGTAACGGCATTGCTCAAAAGGGTTTTTCTTGCACAAGAAGGGACAGTGTATACGTTCCTTCTTGCGCAAGAGCCTCTTCTGAAAAAAATGGTGGCTCATTAGGTATGCAAATGAGGCTCTGCGATATTCCAAGCTTAGTCTCATTTGCATATTACTCGCGCAAGAAGCCGCGAGTGTAGACATAACCTAGGACTTTATTTTGAAATACACCCCCAGTTGAATTTATAAGCAGAGAATCCCAAACTACCAAGCCCATTATTTCAAAATAATGTGCCATAGAATTTGAAATCTGTATTCCTGCTTCTCATCAGGAATAACACTAATTCCAAAATAGTTATTTTGAGATAGTGGTCGTGTGGACACTCCATTACAGCAATATTGAAATAATTACTCCCCAGAGTAATTCAACCTAATTCCTCTTCAGTGCTTTTTGGGGCTCAAAGAATGAAGTAACATGTCCACATTAACGGCGACTCCCTCAGACTAATTTTGAAACTTCCCCATAGTGTGGATGCGCTAGTTTGAATTTGATAAATCAGGAGTTATTAAGTCAAATGTATTAATTTCAAAATACTTTCCTAGTGTAGACATGGCCCTGGAGAGCTGGGCCCACATGACTCACCCAAAGTCACAGAGGAAGTTTGCAGCAGCACATAGACTTGAACTCAGGTCTCAGAGAAACACTCTGAACATTGCACCATCCTTTTTCTCTTAGGGTATGTCTACACTGTGGCACTATTTCAGGATACTTCTGGGATGCATTCCACAAATGGAATGGGAGTCCACTGTATGATGCTGCAGCAAAAAAAAAAAAAGGCTCATGTCCTTCCAGTGGCAGGGTCTGTGTACATGCCAGGGCAATACAAATGATAAATCTGTGTCGTACACAAAAGAGTCCATTTCCCCTTTCCCAGTGAGTCTTCCCCCCTCCCCTCATGTTCTCTGAGCCCCCTGCTCCCTGGAGCTGCCCTTCATCCCCCTCTGGTATCCTGAAATAGCTATTTCTCATCTTTTAAACAAGCCCATTATTTCAAAATAGCTTTCAAAATAACGGTCTGGCTAGTCTGACATCCCTGTAAACCTCGTTCCACGTGGATTAAGGGACATTTCAGAATAGTTGTTTATTTTGAAATTTGGCACGGTGTAAACACTTGAAATAAGCTGTGCATATTGAGTAGCTTATTTCGGGCTGTGGGTGCAGCATAGACGAACCCTTACAGTCTCAGCTGGTGTAATAAAAGTGAGCCTGCCTCTCCCCCCCGCCATGCGGCATGTTCCATTCCAGGCCACAGCAACCAGAACAGGTACTGCCTTCCCTCTCTCCCCCCGCCACGTGGCAGATACCCACCACAGTGGCTCCCTCACCACATTGTCTTAGCCAGTCCTGCCCACTGGAGTAGCTGCCTACCGCGTAAGTGCTGATATGCAGCCCTCCGGAGGAGAAAGGTGGGGGAAGAATTTTTTGTGTGTGGCTATGCAGGTGTGCACCTTATTGGAAACTATGACCTTCACCTTCAACCAAAAAAATTGTTCTTGGTTTCTAATTTTAACTTATCCGGCTTTAACTTCCTGCTACTGGCTTCATTTATGCCTTTCTCTGCTGGATTAAAGATTCCTTTAGTATCAAAGAGACAATTCAGAAAACTCTATTCAGTGCCAAACTCCATCTTTAGGTGGCAAAATACCTTTCGAGATGTGACCTTACAACAATAATCACATCACAACACAACACAACACAACACAACACAACATAGAACTAGGGGTCACCAAATGAAATCAATAGGTATCAGATTTAAAACAAACAAATGGAAGCACTTCTTACATGCAATGCACAGTTAACCTGTGGAACTCCTTGCCAGAAGATGTTGTGAAGGCCAGAACTTTAACAGGATTCAAAAAAGAACTAGATAAATTCATGGAGGTTAGGTCCGTTCCCTTTACTTCATGTGGCATTGGCCACCGCTGGAAGACACAATATTGGGCTAGATGGACCTTTGGTCTGACCCAGTATGTGGCCAGTCTTATGTTCTTAATAAAAATAACAATTTCTTGAGGGAGGATGGAGGGGTAATCTAAAAAATATGATTCCAGGTCAAGACGGATTTGAATCTGCTATTATTTAACAGAACTGTTTTCTCATCATAAGCGAATGAGCAAAAAGCAGCCACTGCTATCTGAACACATCTCCATATTTCAGAGAGCAGGATTCAGCCCCTCCAGTCCACATGGCAAGCTCATTGTGTTCTGTTGTCTCTCCTCCAGCTCTGAGATCCCCAGCAGATGTTTATGCCAATTGATGCATACTCTTCTAAATAGAAATACCCGTCCCTCACATACAGCCTGATAACTGCCACCACAGAGGGAATATTAAGTCCGCAAAGCTGCCGTGCAAACAAAAGAAACTCCAATGACAGTGATTTTTGTGTCTGTTTTAAGGAGAGCAGCAGGTAGCTGTCAACAGCTTTCTTTGTGCAGTCCTCCCACAAATAATAGCCACCGTCTGCAGGTAGAACGATGCAGAAATAAATTTGTCACTGGAATTGGTGAGGAGCCAGCTTTATAGAGCTCGAGAAAAACTCAGACCCTTATACCACAGGGTCTGATCTTTTCTGAACTCATTAGCTAAGCAATGGTCAGTCCTGGTCAGCTGTTAAATAGAGACCTCCCAGGTAACACCTCAGGCTGGAAGAAGTAGATGCTGGGGAGTCAGTAAGGCCCAGATCCCTTAAGGTTTTTAGGTGCCTAACTCCTATGTGGGCACCTAAATCCCTTTAAGAATTTGGACCTGGATGCCTAATTTCCCTCTGGTCACCTCCCAGTTGCCCTCATAGGCTACATTTAGACTGGCATGATTTTCCGGAAATGCTTTTAACGGAAAAGTTTTCCGTTAAAAGCATTTTCGGAAAAGAGCGTCTAGATTGGCATGGACACTTTTCCGCAAAAGCACTTTTTGCGGAAAAGCGTCCGTGGCTAATCTAGATGCACTTTTGCGCAGAAAAGCCCCGATTGCCATTTTCGCGATAAGGGCTTTTTTGCAAAAAACTAATCTGAGCTGTCTCATAGACTCATAGACTTTAAGGTCAGAAGGGACCATTATGATCATCTAGTCTGACCCCCTGCACAGTGCAGGCCACAGAATCTCGCCCACCCCTCTTAGAATAATCCTCTCACCTATATCTCAGATATTGAAGCCTTCAAATATTTTGAAGGCCCCAAGATGCAGAAAGTCCTCCAGCTGTGATCTGTGCCCCATGCTACAGAGGAAGACGAAAAACCTCCAGGGCCTCTGCCAATCTACCCTGAAGGAAAATTCCTTCCCGACCCCAAATATGGCGATCATCTAAACTCTGAGCATGTGGGAAAGACTCACCAGCCAGACACCCAGAAAGTTCTCTTGACCTATTTCCCACTAATAACGAATGGTCAATTAGTTACCAAGATCATGTTATTTCATCAAACCATCCCCTTATCATAGAATCATAGAACTGGAAGAGACCCCAGAAGGTCAACAAGTCCAGCCCCCCACACTAGGCATGACCAATCCCACCTAAATCAACCCGGCCATGGCTTTGTCAAGCTGAGACTTAAACACCTCTAGGGATGGAGACTCCACTACTTCCCTAGGTAACCCATTCCAGTGCTTCACTACCCTCCTAGTAAAATAGTTTTTCCTACTATCCAACCTGGACCTCTCCCACCACAACTTGAGACCATTGCTCCTTGTCCTGCCATCTGTCACTACTGAGAACAGCCTCTCTCCATCTTCTTTGGAACCTCCCTTCAGGAAGTTGAAGGCTGCTATCAAATCCCCCCTCACTCTTCGCTTTGGCAGACTAAACAGACCTAAGTCCCTCAGCCTCTCCTCGTAGGTCATATGCTCCAGCCCCCTAATCATTTTGGTTGCCCTCCGCTGGATCCTCTCCAATGCATCTGCATCCTTTTTGTAGTGGGGGGCCCAGAACTGGACACAATACTCCAGATGTGGCCTCACCAAAGCCGAATAAAGGGGAATAATCACTTCTCTGGATCTGCTGGCAATGCTCCTCTGAATGCAACCTAATATGCCATTAACCTTCTTGGCTACAAGGGCACACTGTTGACTCATATCCAGCTTGTCATCCACTGTAACCCCCAGGTCCTTTTCTGCAGAACTACTACTTAACTGGTTGGTCCCCAGCTTGTAACTATGCTTGGGATTCTTCCGTCCCAAGTGCAGGACTCTGCACTTGTCCTTGTTGAACTTCATCAATCCTCCAATTTGTCTAAGTCACTCTGGACCCTATCTCTGCCCTTAAGCGTATCTACCTCTCCCCTCAGCTTAGTGTCATCCGCATACTTGCTGAGGGTGCAATCCATCCCCTCATCCAGGTCATTAATAAAGATATTGAACAAAACCGGCCCTAGAACCGAACCTTGGGGCACTCCACTAGAAACCGACCGCCATCCTGACATCGAACCGTTGATCACTACTCGCTGGGCCTGGCCTTCTAGCCATCTTTCTATCCATCTTACCGTCCATTTATCCAGTCCACATTCCCTTAACTTGCTGGCAAGAATATTGTGGGAGACCGTATCAAAAGCCTTGCTAAAGTCAAGGTATATAACGTCCACTGACTTTCCCATGTCCACTGAGCCAGTTACCTCATCATAGAAGCTAATCAGATTGATCAGGCACGACTTGCCCTTTGTGAATCCATGCTGACTATTCCTAATCACTTTCCTTTCATCCAAGTGTCTCAAAATATATTCCTTAAGGATCCCTTCCATGATTTTTCCAGGAACCGAGGTAAGACTGACCGGCCTATAGTTCCCTGGATCGTCCTTCTTCCCTTTTTTGAAGATGGGCGCTACATTTGCCTTTTTCCAATCATCCGGGATTTCTCCTGATCTCCACGACTTTTCAAAGATAATAGCCAAAGGCTCCTCAATGACATTTGCCAGTACCCTCAGGTGCATCGGGGGGAGGGATAGCTCAGATAGAGCATTGGCCTGCTAAACCCAGGATTGTGAGTTCAATCCTTGTGGAGGCCATTTGGGGCAAAAAATGATCAGGGATGGTACTTGGTCCTGCTGTGAAGGCAGGGGACTGGACTCAATGACCTTGCAAGGTCCCTTCCAGTTCTAGGAGATAGGCAATCTCCATTTAAAAAAAAAATTAAGTCCAGACCCATGGATTTGTGTACATTTAGCTTTTCTAAATAGTTCCTAACCTGTTCTTTACCCACCAAGGGCTGTCCATCTTCCTCCCATCTTGCGTCACTTAGCGCAGAAGTCCAGGAGCTAACCTTGTCCATGAATACAGAGGCAAAGAAAGCATTGAGTACTTCAGCTTTCCCCACATCATCTGTCACTAGGTTACCTCCTTCATCCATTAGGGGCTGCACACCCTCTCTGATCACCTTTTCTTGTTAACATGCCTGTAGAAACCTTTCTTGTTATCCTTCACATCCTTAGCCAGTCGCAACTCCATTTGCGCTTTCGCCTTCCTGATAACCCCCCAGCATTCTCGAGCTATACATTTAAACTCATCCCTAGTCATTTGTCCAAGTTTCCACATTTTGTAAGCTTCCTTTTTGTGCTTAAGTTCACCAAGGATTTCCCCTGTAAGCCAATCCAGTCTCCTACCATGTTTGCCTCTCTTGCTACGCGTCAGGTTGGTTTCTTTCTGTGCCTTCAATAAGGCTTCTTTAGAATACTGCCAGCTGTCCTGGACTCCTTTCCCCTTCATGTCTACACTGGCCCTTTTGTGCAAAAGGGACTTTTGCCCGAACGGGAGCAGCATAGTATTTTCGCAAAAAGCACTGATTTCTTACAGTAGGAAGTCAGTGCTTTTGCGGAAATTCAAGCAGCCAGTGTAGACAGCTGGCAAGTTTTTCCAGAACAGCAGCTGATTTTCCAGAAAAACTGGCCAGTCTAGACACAGCCATAGAGATTCAGAGGCAACAATAAATAAAGCAAAGCCCTCGCCGCTTTAATCAACTTGCCGGTAGCACATTTCCCAGAAATGGAGATGTTCAATCTCATTTCCTTCTCAAGTTCCAATTTAGGTAATGACATTTGTCCTGCCTAATTGTTCTTGCACTTTCAGCTGGACACCATATTCCTGACTTCCTGTGCGAAGCCTTTATTCCCAGATAACAGGCA
The DNA here is from genome assembly GCF_049634645.1 of Pelodiscus sinensis. Taxonomy (NCBI): domain Eukaryota; kingdom Metazoa; phylum Chordata; order Testudines; family Trionychidae; genus Pelodiscus; species Pelodiscus sinensis. The sequence goes on along the minus strand of NC_134712.1, from coordinate 249,624,663 downwards.
CTGTTAAACAACTGCAGCCTTTCGCCTACGGTGGGTCTGCATTTCTGTAGTGACCAGGTGATCTCTGCATAGGATCAGGTTTTTAGTACAAGTTTCCTAGATCTGGCTGTAGTTCTCCCTGGTAAGGAAGAGCTTTGGCTTGCAATCCAGATAAGGATGAAGCTGGAGTCCTAGAAGGGGAGCATGTAATTTGCCCTATAACCTATTTACATACCCATTTCTTGTCATATACTAATCTTGTAATATCTTTGAGGCAGGACCTCCCTCGAATTATTATGTTTGTTCTGCACTTAGCACAGCAGGGCTTTCATACTTTAATGGAACTCTTAGCCCAGTGGTGGGCAGTCTGTGGCCCATTGGGGTTCTATGTGTGACTCATGAGACATTTTATTTACTGTTGCCCACGTGCAGGGCTGCCGGATTCCGCTGGTTTTCATTCACGCAGTCTTTCTTCCTACCTGTATTACTAAAGTGACAGGCACCTGAAGTGAGGTGCATGCTAATGGCTCACAACATTGACTGTGCACTCCCTCTGCCTCCAGTCAAAGCTCTGCTAGAGTTCATTTGGGCTCCGCGGTCCCCCGAGTGAGAGGCAGGAGGGGGAGGAGAAGAGAAAGAGATAGACAGAGAGAGAGGCAGTAGGAGGAGGAGAGAGAGAGAGAGAGAGAGAGAGACGGAGCAAGAGACCGGAGGCTCAGAAGAGAAGACTGACATGGAGGAGAGACCTGAAAATCCCATCTTATGACGGGCTAATTGGCTAGTTTTGAAATAATGGTAGTGTGGACATTCCAGTGCTGCTAATTCGAATTTATTGGCCTTTTGGGAGGCCTCCTGCAGTTCCCCAGGTGCTTCCTGGGCTCTAAGTCCACATTAATGGAGCCTACCTTGGACTAATTTCAATGCTTCCCTATAATGAGGACATGCTAGTTTGACTCTTATAAATAAGGAGTTCTTAAGTCAAATTTTGAAATAATTTCCTGGTTTAAACATGATTCCTTGCTACAATTGTATCCAAATCCCTTTGTGGATTCAACAATATCTGAACTTTAGAGTATTCATGGCGGTGGTTAAATCCCACAGCAGTAAAGACAAACTATTGTACTTCATGAACAACAAAAAAGCATCAGAAGTCACAAACAAACAGAAAATACCAGAATTAACCAAAGTTTATTGCAACATAAAAAAGTTCCTCATGTAGCAGAGAGAGAGAGAGAGAGAGAAAAGCAAACTGTGAATTCCTACATGGGGGGAAAAAAGTCCTCTGAGGAATTCCTCCCTAAAGAATGGTTTGATTTAGCACTGATGTCACACTCCCATCTCTATATTCCTTCCTTTCCGTGTTTTCTTTTCTCTTCAGCATCTAAGGAAGTGAGTTGTAGCTCAAGAAAGCTTATGCCCTAATACCCTAATAAAATTGTTAATCTTTGAAGTGCCACCAGTCTCCTTGTTGGTTTTTCTCTAATGAAAAATATTTTATTAAATAGAATGCATCCAAAGAAAATATTCTTATGATAACACTTCAAGAGAAAGCCTTCCTACTTAACACTTAACACAAAAATCCCAAAGACTTAATGGCAAAGACTTTCTTACTTGGAACCAGACCTCACAAGTGAAATAAATCAACCAATTATTGCACCCTCTATAAGGTGCAGCAGCATCCATTACAAAAGTGGACTCAGGTGTTAGCTCACTTTGTCTGGCTCATGAGTGACTACTACAAGCTGCTTTGGGGATTTAGTTTAGAGTGCTAGCTTGCGGGGTCTGGGTTCAGTTTGCTGCTCTGTTATGGACTTTCCTTGGGGCATGATTTGCAACGATATTTAGGTGCTTAAAGATGCAGATAGGCACCTCCGGGGTTTTTCAAAAGCAACTACGCACTTAATTCCTATCCATTCCAGTTGCTTGTGAGGGCAGGGGATTAAATTGCATCTGAACCTTTATGCATTGTGCACACATGCAGAGTTGAGAACTTTTCCTAAAGAGACGGGAAAGTAAAGAACAGTATTATTAGCATTTGTACTGCAATAATGACAAGAAGCTAGAGTCTGATCCACACAGCTAGGAACCTAAATACCTTTGTGGATCTAGGAGTACAGCCCAATTGTGCTAATCATTGCAAGTTAATGGGAATTAGACACTTCCTTACATGCTATTTAAAAGACCAGTCAAAATACTTCTTAGATTCTGTAAGACTTTTCCATTCGACGGAAGGCTTTTTGTGCATTACGCCTTCAGGGTTGAGCCTTCAATGATATTTAAATTTGGGTAGAGAAATGGACACAGATAGATCCCAAAGTGACAGTGAAATGCACATAGCAACTTTTTTCCACAGCTACCACAAAACATAATGGAAGGACAACAGATTTAAAATGAAGAGAGGGAGGGAATTCATGTATAGTATGTAATGTCTACACTACCACCCTAGTTCGAACTAGGGTGGTTAATGTAGTCAATCAAAGTTGCAAATGAAGCCCGGGATTTAAATAGCCCGGGCTTCATTTGCATCTTGCCTGGCGCTGCCATTTTTAAATCCCCGTTAGTTCGGACTCCATGCCCGCGGCTACACGCGGCACGGAGTAGGTAGTTCGAATTATAAAGCCTAATTTGAACTACCAACTCCTAATTCAAATTACCTACTCCGTGCCGCGTGTAGCCGCGGGCACGGAGTCCGAACTACCGGGGATTTAAAAATGGCGGCGCCCGGCAAGATGCAAATGAAGCCAGGGATATTTAAATCCTGGGCTTCATTTGCAACTTCGATTGACTACATTAACCACCCTAGTTCAAACTAGGGTGACAGTGTAGAAATACCCTAACTTGCATATGGAATTCACTGTCACCGGATTGTATTGAATTACACCACAGTTGCTAAGACTGGAAGGGAAATAAAAAGCACAATGAACTGAATTTCCTAGAATCTGCAGTCACACGAGCTAGGATAACAATTAACCTAATTATAGGCAGGGCTGGCAGAATGAGCTTGTTAAGATTGCCTAATATTCCCATTATAAGACCGGATTTTCAGATGCTCCTTACTTTATCACATTTTTAAGGATTGGGGCTGACGTTCTTGGTATTTGTTTCTGGAAATGTTAAGCCAGAATGTTTGCTGTTTCTGAGAATGAGATGAGAGAAAAAAAATGGTTTTGCTCATGTTTAAAAAGTTTGGCTGTCTTTTCTTTGAAAAACTCTAGCGCCTTAGGCTTTTGATAAGGCATGTGAAACTGGCAGGAGGCTTACCTTTGAGGGAGAGATGTTTTGCCATCCTTGGGAAAATATGTCCTGCCTCGACCAATTTATAATCCTTTGAAAAATTCCACTTCACACATGCTCAGCAGAGTCTTCATAGATTTTGGCAGCTAAAATTTAAAAATGATGCATCCTCAGTGAGCGTGCTCCAATTTCTTGCATGTTGTATTGCCAACCAGTCTGTTCATGAGTCATCCTCACAGAGCAATCGAGGATGTGGCAAACCCGACCTTCCTTGTAACTGCTGCTCCAGTACAGGGTGGGAATCAGCACCAGCATGAGACCTATCTTGCCTATACTCTCCACAGGAAACTTGTATGCGATCACGGAAAAGACTGGCTCACAATGCATTAGCAGAGATTCAACTAACACTGCCCAGGCAAGACTGATGCCAGCACTTCCTAACTTTTGAGGGCCTGGATTTTCAACCCTAATACTGTGGGTTTAATGTAGTTCTCTGTGTGTAAGACAGGTTGAATCTCTGTGGTCTGGGACTCTCTGGGCCAGCAACATTGGGACACAGATGTGGTGGGACTACAGAGCCCCAGTGTCGGAGGTTGCTAGCGGCTTGGAGGAGAGCCAGCAGGCAGGGCCAGAAGGGCACCAGAGCCCACAGCTGGCAGGGCAGGTAAGCTGGCGGGGGGACTGGAGCTCATGGGGCAGTGGAACCTGCTGCCAGTTAGGCCACTGAGAGGTATGGCAGGGCTGGGCGCTCCATGAGGGTTGCTGCAGCTTTCAGGGTGGGAAGGCTGGTGACCTTCTTCCCTGCTCCAGCAAAATCCCTTGTCTGCCGGACCAGGGAGGTGCAACCTGTGCTGTACAGATGTTACTATTATTTATATTACAGGAGCACCAAGGGGCCCCAGACTCATTCAGGGCTCCTTTGTGTTAGGCAGTGTACAAACACATAGATGGAGATCGTTCGTGCCCCTCAGCTAATTAGACAAGACTTACAAAAGGGAGGAGGAGAAATAGAGGCACGGAAGGTCAGCAACAGAGCTGGGAATAGAACTGAGTTTTCGTGTCTTTCTATCTAGCATGGTACCTACCAGAGTACGCTATCTCATAGGGAACCACCACCTAAGTTCAAAATGAATTGCTCCCCTTGATGTAGGGGAGAATAAACATACCTACCTACCTACATCCAGAATGGACCATCATTCTCCATTCCGTTCTATCACACGAGTTTTGGTGAATGGTTCGCATCCATTTTGGACCCTGTAAGAAAATAAGATACTGCTCTAGATGAACCAGTCTTTCTTCTACTATAGCAATATCTATATGTCCCCCTCCTCCTTCACTGAATCCTGAAAAAATATCCTAAAAAGGTAAGTCTGTCCCTGAGTCACAACCAGGTGATGGTCATAGCCAGAATCTGAGCTGCATTGTTTGCACTGATGTATTAGTAAGATAACGTCTTTAATTTATTATTGGAGGGATAACTCAACCCAGAGAAGACCAAGGGAAAGCCAAGGAAGAGTGAATTAGTCCCAGCAGTCAGACCTTTCCTGTCAGACCTCCTGGGTGAAGGAGAGTTCTCCAGCATTCAGAGGGGATTGAGGCAACTGTGCACGATTTGGTGCCGTAATCCATGATTCCGCTATTGAGGCCGATGGGCCTAGTGCCAGGGCAGTAGAACTCAAACCCCTTTTCGGTGATCAGAGAAGAATCTGTCTAGTGGTAAAGTGACTTATGTCTGTCCCCTCCCTGGGAAAGGGGCATGTCTGGGGCTGGACAGAACCAATGTAACGAGCAGAAGAAAGGTAGCTATCTTCAGTGCCCAGCAACACCAAAGCTAGGAACAAGGCTTGTTTATTCCTGAGCACCATTTACTGGCCCCTTGTCTGCTCACCTCTGCAGAGAGAATGCTGGACTGGTGATAAAGCTTCCGCATACTCTGCTGTTCCCTGAAGCTGAGTCAGACCCTGGGGCCTATTATCAGCCAGGATAATTTACAGTGTCCTTTGGGCTGTTTTAAATTTTGCTGGGAGGATCTGCCTGGTGCAGAGATTCAAGATCAGAGACAACATGAAGGCCCTTTGTGCTTGCCCTTCCTCAGTGGTGCTGTGTGCTCCTCAGGCATAGCAGGGACTCGTCTCCTATCATCTTTTCTATAATATGGAATGTTATTAAGTTTCTGAAAATACCTAGTGATTTCCCCCCTTTGACACTCTATAGGAAATTTTACATAAGGCTGATTATATTCATTCTCTGATCATAAATCGTGCCCTTGAAGTTATGTTCTAACACATTAAAACTTATTGCCAACTTGTCCTAAAACTGTTCTTATTTGGGGTGAAAATATCCACTCAGGGAAGATCTTTTTTCTCCCTGGGGTCTCTGGCTATTCTGCTGGATGTGTCCAACCAGCTACAGACTGAGAGACTGAAAACTTTCAATTTCAGTGGCATGTACTGGTCACAATGTGTAGTTTTTTTCATGTTAAAAGAAACCAATGAAAGGGGTTAGGTTTGTGTTTTGGTATAATGGGCTGGTGCATATTCATATCTGTATCAATATCACTTGCATAACAAATTGTGCAGGGCCCCCTCTGCTCACAGTGATGCACAGTGAAACACATCTCTAATCGTCTATTTAGGGACCAGTTGGATTCTAACAAAGGAGGAGCAATTTGTGGTCATACTGAATGGATTTGCTCATGGTTGACCCAAAAATATACTAGGCACTTACCCTAAAACTGTTCTTATTTTGGGGCAAATAATAGTCTCTAGGTTGCCACAGGGCTGTTCTTTGGTTTTTAAGGATCAATATACCTACCTACAGCCAGAAAAGACAGTGATTAGAAGAAGACAAACAGCAAGTAGGTCAATTTTTACCATCAGATTAATTAGATTTACCATCAACAGTGGGCCACAAGTGGGCCCTTGGGGCCTTGTAGGTAAGCTGAGGAAAGTCATAATGGACAGCACAGGAGGAACCCATCCACACACGTGCACCCTTGGGGTTTCCCTCAAGCAGTGTGCCCTGTCAGGAAGTTGTCTAAAAAGACGGAGTCTTCCCTGTACTGGTATATTCAAATACCTTCACCCATGGAAATGATTTGGTAGAGATTTGAGGAATACAAAGAGAAAACAGATAAAAAGTGGCAGCTTTTCTGACCATCCTGCTGCAGCCAGCTCTCTCTCTCTCTCTAGCACATAAAGAACTACTGCCTAGCCAGCTGTGCTAGGAAACACAGAAGATGGCCCAATACAAGATATTACTTGCGCTTGGGAAAACACTTGTGACATTACCTTACACTCAGACGAAATTGAACAATTTCCTCTTGCGGCCACAATACAAAGTGAAAGCTCAATATAATTTGGAGATGATGGCTGCTTGTTAGTGACAAGTGGAATGGGACACGTTGCATGAACCTTCATCTTGTGTACTCTTGTAGTGCTACTTTCAGATGGTGTATTATCTTGAGAATCTATTATTTTGTGAATTTCAAAAAGTGTTGCATGAGCAGGTGGGAAGGCATCAGCTGAGAAAATCTACAAGGAGAAAAATCTTGGAAACAAATAGGATACACAAAGCATCGTGAGAGTTCTTTCCGTGTCGCTTTCCATTCCTGGTTGTATGATCATTCTCTTCCTCCCACTGGGTTCTCCTGCTTGACAAATTCATCGGGATCCTCTCAGAATTTACTTTTGTTCTTGTTTCTGTCAGTGTTGCATATATGCATAGGTCATGGACCACATGGTACATCCATATATTGAGCTGGAATGGTGCTATGGAGAGCTGGGTTTTATTCTTGGCTCTGCCCATGATGTTCAGTGATCTGTGTCTCAGTTTCCCCATCTATAAAATGGGGATAATGACATTGACTTCCTTTCTAAAGTTTTTGAGATCTCCTGAGGAAAAGAACTAGGTATTATTATAGGGCATTATCCAAAGCCCTTTGAAGTCAGTAGAAAAACTTATTTTGACTTCAGTGTGCTTTGGATAAGGGTTCATATTGCACATTTCAGCAATTGTTCTTTAATAACTAAGGCCTTTGTCACAATCCTACAGATCCATTTATTATCTGGCTGGTATGAATGGAGCACTCAGAGAATGACTTAAGAGTGAAGAAAACATTAATTTGGAATGAATTAACATATTAACCTAAATAATTCATGAAGTGCCTGAGGGAGCAAAATAAAAGGGAAGTATTTTGTATTCTCCAACGGGCCTGAAAGGCAACCAAAAAGCTCAAGTGAACTTATTAACTTGTATCATTTTTATTTTATTTAGTGCCATCTATGAATGCATGTACCAGAGTCCAAAAGACATGTGTCTGTCTATGCTGTGTTCGTCACCATGGCATTTGGGATGTTAACTTTTAGGGCCTGGCAAATCCACTTGCCACTGGTAAGTAGGAAGCTTCCTCTGCTTAGTGGGGCATGCAATCTAAAGGTGTGTCTCCACAGCAGCATTATTTTGGAATAGTGGCTGTTATTTTGAAATAATAATGCAAGTGTCTATACAGCAATTTTGTTATTTCAAAATAGTTTCGAAATAACAGAAGGCTTATTTTGAAATCTGAAAACCTCAGTCCACGAGGAATAACGCCTACTGTGAAATAGCCTCCTGGGGCTCTAAATCGAGGTAGCACATCCACATTAGGGAAGCCTTCCTTGCACTAATTTTGAGGCTTCCCTGTAGTGTAGATGTGCTATTTCAAAATAAGCTATTTTGGAGAAAAAATCTGAAATAGCTTAATTCTAACTAAGCATGCTGTGTAGATGTACCCTAAGCTTCTGTTATTTCTTAAAACTTATTTCTAGCCCTCAGGTTTGCACAGAGAATCTTCTGGAAGTGACCCCATTGCGGACCAATGCCATGCTGTCTTTCTGAATCGACAGAGATGTGAACTGATGAAAGTCTGAATCCATCATCCACTGTGGCCACTGTGGATGTTAGTGGGCCCGTAGGTAGATGTTTCCAAAAGCACAAATGGCAGGAATCTCCCACTGTTTTTTTAACCTAACTACAAATTGAATGTTTCTAGTCCAGAACTCTCTGGTCCTTCAACAAAAGTGGTCTGGCATGTTTTTAGTTAGCTGGATGTCCATTTATCATAGGTGTGGCCACGTTTCCCGTAGTCCCAAAAAGTTTGTTTACAGCCACCAGTCCTGATTCTCAATGTTCTCTGCTGTTGTTTAGTTCTAACTTACCCCTCAATATCTTCTATGAGCCCAGTAAACAGTGGAAGTATTGGTAATGCTGCTAGACAGTATTGACCACCCATAGTCTGGAGAATTCTCTGAGTCAGATCCCAAGGGTACCGGACTAGAGAGGTTCAACCTGTACCAACAACCTCACTCCCCTTAAAAATCTCTCTGAGGGATGGTGGAATGGATTCTTCCCCCTAGACAACTACTGTATAATCATTGTCAACAGGCATTAGCCATGGGTGCAGCTGAGATAATGTTGAACTTAGTTCACCTTCTGGCATAGACAAGGACAAATCCCATTCAGTGAACCTTTAGAATCTTTACATAACTCTGCCTTAAAGAAGAAGGTAATTTTCAGTGTCCAGTCCCCTCATGGCAGGACCCAGTACTGTCTAGACCATCTCTGATAGACATTTATCTAACCTGCTCTTAAATATCTCCAGCAATGGAGATTCCACAACCTCCCTGGGCAATTTATTCCAGTGTTTGACCACCCTGACAGTTAGGAACTTTTTCCTAATGTCCAACCTAAACCTCCCTTGCTGCAGTTTAAGCCCATTGCTTCTTGTTCTATCCTCACAGGCCAGGAAGAAAGAGTTTTCTCCCTCCTCCTTGTGACACCCTTTTAGATTCCTGAAAACTGCCGTCATGTCCCCCCTCAGTCTTCTCTTTTCCAAACTAAACCAGCCCAATTCTTTCAGTCTTCCCTCACAGGTCATGTTCGCTAGACCTTTCATCATTCTTGTTGCTCTTCTCTGGACCTTCTCCAATTTCTCCACATCTTTCTTGAAATGTGGTGCCCAGAAATGCACACAATACTCCAACTGAGGCATAATCAGCACAGAGTAGAGCAGGACAATGACTTCTCATGTCTTGCTCACAACATACCTGTTAATGCATCCCAGAATCATGTTTGCTCTTTTTTCAACAGTTTCACACTGTTGACTGATATTTAGCTTGTGATCCACTATAACCCCTAAAATCCTTTCTGACGTACTCCTTCCTAGACAGTCGCTTCCCATTCTGTATGTGTGAAACTGATTGTTCCTTCCTAAGAGGAGCACTTTCCATTTGTACTTATTAAACTTCATCCTGTTTATCTCAGACCATTTCTCCAATTTGTCCAGATCATTTTGAATTATGACCCTGTCCTCCAGAGCAGTTGCAAATCCTCACAGCTTGGTATCACCTGCAAACTTAATAAGTGTACTCTCTATGCCGATACTTAAATTGTTGATGAAGATATTGAACAGAACCGATCCCAAAACAGACCCCTGCGGAACCCTACTTGTTATACCTTTCCAGCAGGATTGTGAACTGTTATTAGCTACTCTCTGAGAATGGTTATCCTGCTAGTTAAGAACCCACCTTATAGTAGCCCCATCTAAGTTGTATTTGCCTAGTTTATTGATAAGAATATCATGCGAGACCATATCAAATGCCTTACTAAAGTCAAGGTAATACCACGTCCACCTCTTCTCCCTTATCCACAAGACTCGTTATTCTATCCAAGAAAGCTATCAGATTGGTTTGACATGATTTGTCCTTTACAAATCCATGCTGGCTGTTCCCTATCACCTTATTATCTTCCAAGTGTTTGCAGATGATTTCCTTAATTACTTGCTCCATTATCTTTCCTGGCACAGAAGTTAAACTGACTGGTCTTTGGTTCCTGGGTTGTTCTTATTTCCCCTTTTTATAGATGGGCACTATATTTGCCCTTTTCCAGTTTTCTGGAATCTCTCCTGTCTTCCATGATCTTCCAAAGATGATAGCTAAAGGCTCAGATACCTCCTCTATCAGCTTCTTGAGAATTCTAGGATTCATTGTATCAGGCCCTGGTGACTTGAAGACATCTAACTTTTCTAAGTGATTTTTACTTGTTTTTTAAAAATTTTATCCTCTAAACCTCTTCCCTTCCCACTAGCATTCACTATGTTAGGCAGAGGTGATCTGGGTGTGGCCTGTAGTAGACCCCCTTGCATGATATTACCCTTGTTTTTTACCCCTTTTAGCCTAACCCAGAGATTCTCAACATGTCCTTCTCCTACGTCCATCTCCACCTCAGTCCAAGTGTGTACATCTTTAATATATAAGGGTGTTTCTAGACTACAGGGTTTTGCTGACAAAAGTGGACTTTTGTCGACAAAACTATACCTGCATCTACACTGCTGCTGCGTTCTCTCGACATAACGTCGACAGAACTCATCAGTTTTGTCGACAACTGTTAACCTCATTCCACGAGGAATAACGCCTTTTGTCGACAGAGTTCTGTCGACAGAAGGCGTTATTGCATCTACACTGTCCTTTCCATCTACACTGTCATGTCAACAAAGCAGCTTGCTATGTTGACAGAACTGGCTGTAGTCTAGACGCTCTTTGTCGACAGATGCTTTGTTGACTGTATCTGTTGACAAAACTTCTGTCGAGAAAAGCCTGTAGTCTAGACGTACGCTAAGGCAATACCTCCTCCCTTTTTTCCCTGCCTGTCCTTCCTGAGTAAGCTGTACCCTTCTATACCAATATTCCAATCGTGTGTATTATCCCACCAAGTCTGTGTGATGCCAACAATGTCATAGTTTTATTTATTTATTAGCACTTCCAATTCTTCCTGCTTATTACCCATACTTCTTGCATTTGTATATAGATATCTAAGATACTGATTTGATCTTGCCTCCCAGTTCTGCCTTGTCCCTCCTTTCTCTCTGCTTTTATAGCCCACACTCCCTCCCATACTCCTCCTAATGCACCCTAATATGTCATTAGTCAACGTGGCTACAAGGACACACTGTTGACTCATATCCAGCTTCTTCTTCACTGTAATCCCCAGGTCCTTTTCTGCTGAACTGCTACTTAGCCAGTTAGGCCCCAGCCTACAACAATGCTTGGGATTCTTCCATCTCAAATGCAGGACTCTGTACTTGTCCTTGTTGAACCTCATTAGATTTCTTTTGGCCCAATCCTACAATTTGTCTGGGTCACTCTGGACCCTATCCCTGCCCTCCAGGGTATCTACCTCTCCCCCTAGCTTAGTGTCATCTGCAATTTTGTAGAGGGTGCAATTCATCCCCTCATCCAGGTTATTAATAAAGATGTTGAACAAAACCGGCCCTAGAACTGATCCTTGGGGCACTCCGCAGAAACCAACCATGAGCCAGACACTGAGCCATCGACCTGTTGAGCCTGAGAATCTAGCCAGCTTTCCAGTCATCTTACAATCCATTTGTCCAATCCATACTTCCTTATTCTTATATTGAACCCAATAATTGGGGTCGACTAAAGCTGTGTTTCTCAACGTTTTTTTGCTCATGGCCCCCTTCTGAGCCTCGTTTACCTCTGTGGCCCCCCTCATAGCCACTGTTATTTGGAAAAAAAAGGTACATAATTTACCGAATGTTACGTTTTTTCCATGTGGCCCCTTAGAGGTAGGGCCTGGCCCCTGGGGAGCCATATGGCCCATGGTTGAGAACCACTGGACTAAAGCATCAATTCCATCATTTGTTTGGGTTGCTTGTTCTGATGATTAACTACCCTGTGAGATGCGGCTGCCCCTCACTGGCTGAAAAGGGCTCAAAAGCAGCCTTAGCGAGGCTTCCCCGGAGGCGGCACAGAGGAGCGGCCAATCATGGCCTTACATACTCATATAAGAAGGGTTGCAGGGTGCAGCAGAGTTCAGAAGCTGACTGGAACTTGAGGAGGGAAAAATCAGGCTCCTTGCGGGATGAAGGCGCACCAGCACCCTGATAGAGCAGAGCTTCCAGCAGGGACCAGGGAAGCTGCTAGTTAATCTCCTGGCTGGCTGCTGAGATTGGCAGGCTGAAGCTCTGAGGTAAGGGTGAATAGGTTGCTGGGGACCACAGGAAAGTGGCCCAAGAAAGGGTACGGAGAGACTGGAAGGGACACAGAACATGAATTGCAATCTACTGTATCCTTGGGTCATGACCCAGAGTAGTGAGTGGAACCATCCGCCCATTCCACTTCCTCCCCACTGAGGAAGTAGCCAGCCAATTGGCTGTGGTTGCCACTGAAGGAAGTGGCTGGACAGTTAACTGCAGTTCCCCAGGAAGAGGGGAGACCCATGTGTGACAGAGCCACAGGGCTGTGTCCTGAAGAGGACGCTGTGGTACTTGGATTACACGGATCCAAGGGAAAAAATGTGACATTGGGCAAGACACCTCCTGAACAGAGCACAGAGCTAATTCCCAAGAAAGCCAGCAGGGGGCTCTGCAGTGGTGAGTCTCTCTCTCTCTCTCTCTCTCTCTCTCACACACACACACACACACACACACACACACACACACACACCCCGTTGTTAATAACATGTGTCTTAATGTGTGTTCTTGCAGAAGGTCAATGTTATTTTTGGAGAATGTTCTTTTGTGAAAATGTAAAACAGGAACTTTCTTCTTTTTTATTGTTAAAAGTTAGCAATCCAGACGGCACAAATCGATGGGTAGCACTGAGCACAGAAAAGGACGCCTACCGATCTATTGATTTCACTGAGAGATATCAGGGCTCAGGCTGCATGGAGAGCATAGAAGCAGAGCTCGCTGTATTGCCTCATCTTGACACATGACTCAATATTCACAAAGATAATTTACAATTTAGGATTGCAGATCTACATGAGCTCCCTTATTCATCTCTGGCTTCTTCAATTTCTTAACAACACAAAGCAGGCAAATTATTTTTCTTTAATGAGAAAAACCACTCTAGATTTTATGAAAGGAGCTTGACAGAGAACCCCTTCATTAACATACCCAATAGGTTCTATTTCTGTAAATTAATAAAAAGAGGATAATGTTTACTGGTGTTTCAAAATCTGGAAAAAAAAACATTCAGTCCCTTTTTCTTTTCTTTTATACATGAAACACATTCAACCACCCTTACTCTCAGTAATACTTAATTCCATAAGTAGCATGACAGCAGACAATGGATCACTCAGGGAATAAGTGTTGCAGAATCCAATCATTTTGTGAGCAATTATCCATCCTATGATTAAAAGAAATGAAATGATTTTCACAAGAAGTGAGAAATATTCTTGCAAATATTGCCAATACTCTTTCATAGTGGTTGTGCCTGTCCTTAAGTTCCAGTTAGCTGAATTAGAATTAAAAATAAAGAACTCATCTTTTAATAGAGAAAATACATGGGAAAGAGTGAGCAAGACTCCCATTTTGTCTGTCCTGCTCTTTTATGATTTCTCTGTTCCAGATTCAACTGTCTAAAAACTAAATTAATTGCTAGTGCCCCTATAAAATCAATATCATACACCAAAATTCTGCACTGGTATACACCTCATACAATCCCTTAAATGTCAATGGAAGGATAGTTCTGTGTATAATTTAGCCTCATTTTCATTCAGACACATACAGTGTTGGTGCAAGGACTGCCATCGCTCCAGCCTGTGCTTCATGGTGCTGTGCTTAGAAATGATAACTTGTGAAACACCGTGATTCTTTTAAACATATAAAGTGAAACCTATAAGGATGGATCCTTAGATGCTGTACATCAGTGTAGCTCTAATGCCTGCTGAGAATCTGGCTCATAATGCTTAAATATTAGACTTGGTATATGTCATGCAAGTGGTTAATGGCAGCTTAAAAATGTCAGAACATAAGAACAGACGTCCTGGGTCAGACCAAAGGTCCACCTAACCCAGTATCCTGTCTTCCCACAGTGGCCAGTACCAAGTGCTCCAGAGAGAGTGAACAGAACAGGAAATCAAGTGATCCCTCTCCTGTCATCCATTTCCAGCTACTGGCAAACAGAGCCTAGGGATACTATTTCTACCCATCCTGGCTAATAGGTATGGATGAACCTAACCTCCATGAATCTATCTAGTTCTTTCAGCAATAAGGGCTGGGTAAAATACATGTGGTGCCCCTATTGAAGAATAATAAACTTGGTTTGAGCCAGCCCCAAGAATTCTGGGGGAAGTAAATAAAGCTTCCCTGATTGCTCTTAGTAGGCAGAACTTCCCTTCTCTGCGTTGATATGCAAAGCCAGGGAAGCTGGGTAAGGGAATATGGGCACACAAACTCTAGGAAAAACTGAGCTATGCCCCATGTGTGGAAGTCAATCAGGCACTAGAGGAGATCGGGGCTTTGCTTTATTTGCCAGTGAGTTTCACAGATATTTGCTGACAACAGAGGACTGGTGAGGCTCAGAGAGCTTGGGTACCATTCCAGGCTTTGGAGGGGAATATGCTCTAATGGGCACAGATTCTTCATTGCATCCCCATTTGTGTGATCCTTTCTACCCCATCTCTCTCAGCCTGTTCCAGTCCTGTTTCTTGCCCCCACCCAGCTCCTCATCCCACGCCCATTCTCTTTGTCCCCGTTTCCACTCCTCAGGCTTCTGATCCCAGTCTCCTTTCCCAGTCCCAGACTCACCCTTCAGGACTCTCCATACCCTTACTTTTGTCATTGGGAAGGTCCTTCCTATTCCTGTCAACAGGGAAAGTCAACATGGAGTCCTGTGGCACCTTCAAGGCTAACCAAAACTGCGTAGTATCATGAGCTTTCGTGGGCAAAACCCTTTTCATCAGATGATGAGATGAAGTAGGTTTTGCCCTTGAAAGCTCATGATACTATATATGTTTGTTTGTCTCTTAGGGTACGTCTAGACTACAGGCTTCTGTCGACAGAAGTTTTGTGGACAGATACTGTCGACAAAACTTCTGTCGACAAAGAGCGTCTAGACTACATTGAGTTCTGTCGACAAAGCAAGCTGCTTTGTTGACATGGTAGTGTGGACGCAAAGGACAGTTTACATGCAATAACACCTTCTGTCGACAGAAACTCTGTCGGCAGAAGGTGTTATGCCTCGTAAAATGAGGTTTACCAGCGTTGACAAAACTGCTGAGTTCTGTTGACGTTATGTCGACAGAACTCAGCGGTAGTGTGGACGCAAGTATAGTTTTGTCAACAAAAGTCCACTTTTGTCGACAAAACCCTGTAGTCTAGGCGCACCCTAAGGTGCCACAAGACTACTTGTTGTTTTTAAAGTTACAGACTAACACAGCCACCCCTTTGAAACTTTTCAACATATGAGGCAAAGTCCTAATCTCAGATAGTGATTTAGGGTGGGATATTCAGAAGTGTCAAGTGTGCGTGTACACAGCAGGGCTTAACTTGAAATAAGCTACGGCAATTGCGTAGCTTATTTCAAAATAGCTTATTTCAAAATAGGGAGCATCTACACAGCACTTATTGCGAAACAGCACTCTTCCTCCGACTTCCCCTTACTCTTTGTTCAAAAGGGTTACAGGAGTCAGAGTAAGAAGTCCTCCAGCTCGACAGTATTTAGACATTATTTCAAAATAACTGCCTACTGTGTAGATGTGGACTAAGTTTATTCGCTAGGTATTTTAAAATAATGTTGCCGTGTAGATGTACCCTAAGGCTATGTCTACACTGCACTCTAAACTTGAAATAAGATACGTAATTTGTGCTACATAGCACCAAATTTTGAAACAAAGCCCTATTTTGAGACATCCCTTAACCCTCGTGGAATGAGGATTACTGGGATGCCAAAATAGCATGCCCGTTATTTAGAAAAATATTCTGAAATAATGGGTGGTTTGTGAAAACACAGGATAGCTATTTTGGGATACCTCTGATATCCTGAACAAACTTTGATGTGTAGACACACACTAAATGAGTTAGGAGAACATGTCCCATTGAAAAATCAAGAACAATAGTTAGGGGGACCAGTGATCCTAGATCCTTTATAGAATCATAGAATCACAGAATCATAAGACTGGAAGGGACCTCGAGAGGTCATCGAGTCCAGCCCCCCACCCTCAAGGCAGGACTAAGCTCCATCTACACCATCCCTGACAGATGTCTATCTAACCTGTTCTTAAATATCTCCAGAGAGGGAGATTCCACCACCTCCCTTGGCAATTTATTCCAATATTTGACCACCCTGACAGTTAGGAATTTTTTCCTAATGTCCAATCTAAACCTCCCTTGCTGCACTTTAAGCCCATTACTCCTTGTCCTGTCCTCAGAAACCAAGAGGAACAAATTTTCTCCTTCCTCCTTGTGACACCCTTTTAGATATTTGAAAACCACTATCATGTCCCCCCTTAATCTTCTTTTATCCAAACTAAACAAGCCCAGTTCATGAAGCCTGGCTTCATAGGTCATATTCTTTAGACCTTTAATCATTCTTGTCGCTCTTCTCTGTACCCTTTCCAATTTCTCCACATCTTTCTTGAAATGTGGCGCCCAGAACTGGACACAGTACTCCAGCTGAGGCCTAACTAGTGCAGAGTAGAGCGGCAGAATGACTTCATGAGTTTTGCTTACAACACACCTGTTGATACAACCTAGAATCATATTTGCTTTTTTTGCAGCAGCATCACACTATTGACTCATATTCAACTTGTGGTCCACTATGACCCCTAGATCCCTTTCCGCCATGCTCCTTCCATCTTGTATGTATGGAACTGATTGTTCCTTCCTAAGTGGAGCACTTTGCATTTCTCTTTCTTAAACTTCATCCTGTATACCTCTGACCATTTCTCTAACTTGCTAAGGTCATTTTGAATTATGTCCCTGTCCTCCAAAGAAGTTGCAACCCCACCCAGTTTGGTATCATCTGCAAACTTAATAAGCGTACTCTCTATCCCAATATCTACATCATTGATGAAGATATTGAACAGTACGGGTCCCAAAACAGACCCTTGAGGAACTCCACTTGTTATCCCTTTCCAGCAGGATTTAGCACCATTAACAACAACTCTCTGACTACGGTTATCCAGCCAATTATGCACCCACCTTATCGTGGCCCTATCTAAGTTATATTTGCCTAGTTTATCAATAAGAATATCATGCGAGACCGTATCAAATGCCTTACTAAAGTCTAGGTATATGACATCCACCGCTTCTCCCTTATCCACAAGGCTCGTTATCCTATCAAAGAAAGCTATCAGATTAGTTTGGCATGACTTGTTCTTCACAAACCCATGCTGGCTATTCCCTATCACTTGATTACCTTCCAAGTGTTTGCATATGATTTCCTTAATTACCGGCTCCATTATCTTCCCTGGGACAGACGTTAAACTGACCGGTCTGTAGTTTCCTGGGTTGTTCTTATTCCCCTTTTTATAGATGGGCACAATATTTGCCCTTTTCCAGTCTTCTGGAATCTCCCCTGTCTTCCATGATTTTTCAAAGATCATAGCTAAAGGCTCAGATACCTCCTCTATCAGCTCCTTGAGTATCCTGGGATACATTTCATCAGGACCTGGTGACTTGCTGACATCTAACTTTCCTAAGTGATTTTTAACTTGTTCTTTGTGTATCCTATCTTCTAAACTTGCCCTCTCTCTGCTTGTATTCACTATGTTTTATGTACTTTTAAATTTCTCTCTTCTCTTCTCTTCTCTTCTCTTCTCTTCTCTTCTCTTCTCTTCTCTTCTCTTCTCTTCTCTTCTCTTCTCTTTGCAATAGAATAAATAAAAATATTTTTACAATCTTAGGCTTTTTCATATGAGATTATAAAATACAATAGCACTCTATTGAACCATGAATTATCAGAGGGCAGATAAAATGTTCTGCTAAATCTAGCCATAATTAAAGAATTTAACTGTGCAGACTGTATTTTTGGATTAACTTTGTCCTCTTCACAAGCAACATTTTCTTTGCTTAAGTTTGCTTCAAAAGGACCTCGCAAAGCTAGCTGACTGGGGAACAAAACAGCATATGAATTTTAGTGCTGATAAATGCAAAGTAATGCATATTGGAAAACCTAATCCCAACTGTATGTGTAGTATGATGGGGAATAAATTAGCTATTAACACTCAAGAAAGAGAGAGCATGGAGTCATCATGGAGAGTTCTCTGAAAACGTTCACTCTGTGTGCAGTGGCAGTCAAAAAATCACACAGAATGTTAGGAATCATTAAGAAAGGGAGAGAAAATTAGACAGAACATATCACTCTATATAAATCCATGGTATGCCTGCATCTTGAATAACCACATGTGGAGGAGGTATGTCATCCCAAAAACAATATTAGGGAATTGGAAAAAGCTCATAAAAGGGCAATGAAATGATTAGGGATATGCAAAGGCTGTCATTTGAAACAAGATTAATAAGATTGGGAATTTTCAGCTTGGAAAAGAGATGACAATGTAGGGGATATGTCAGAGGTCTGGAGTGGAAAAGGTGAATAAAGAAGAGTTATTTTCTCCTTTCTATAACACAAGAATTTGGGGTCCCCACATGAAATACTGTCAAGATGGAGGACTTCTTACTCCTACTCCCATAAACCTCATTGTACAAGAAAAAAGGGTGCATCTACACAGCACCTGAAACTTAAAATAAGAGACACAATTTGCACTACATCATTTGGCACTTTCTACACGGTGCCAAAATTTGAAATACAGCATTATTTCGAGCCATCCCTTACTCTTTGTACAATGAGTTTTACAGGGCATGGCGAAATAGCACATCCACAATATTTTGAAATAGCAGACACATTCAAAAGACGAGGGGTAGCTATTTTGAGATATCTCTGGTATCTCGAAATAACTTTGTTGTGTAGACATACCCAAAGGGAAGTTGGAAGAAGAGTGCTCTATGCTGTGTAGACACTCCTTATTTCAAAATAAGATGTGCAATTGACATAACTCAATTTGCATAGCTTATTTTGAGTTAAGCCTTGCAATGTAGATACATTCTTGCTCTGACCCAATATGGCCCTTCTTACGTTTTAAATTTTATATGAAATCTGTCATAGCAGAAGCTGTTTCTTATTCTCTCTTTTGGTTTTTCTTCTGAGGATGTGAAATGCCGGAAGCCTTCAGGGTTTCACTCTTATCTTCTTCAACAGAGAACAGAATGAAGGATTGCAATACACAGTCATGCCTATGGCTGCCTCAAACCTTCAGAATCAAGTTTTTAAACAAATCAGTTCTTGTAATCTTAAGAGAAAAAATGTTGACAATTAAATGGAATACTTCCAAAAAACACCACTGAAAACTGGTAGAAAGTGACCAGGATTACAAAAGTGTCACATCAAAGCATTTGATAAGGTTTCACATGATCTTATCAATAAACTAGGGAAATACAACCTAGATGGGGTTACTATAAGGTGTGTGCATAACTGGCTGGATTATCGTTCTTAGAGAGTAGTTATTAATGGTTCAGAGTCATGCTGGTAGGGCATAACAAATGGAATTCTGCAGGGGTCAGTTTTGGGACTGGTTCTGTTCAATATCTTCATCAACAATTTAGACATTGGCATAGAGAGCATGCTTATTAAGTTTGCAGATTTTACCAAGCTGGGAGGGGTTGCAACTGCTTTGGAGGATAGAATCATAATTCAAAATGATCTGAACAAACTGGAGAAATGGTCTGACTTAAATAAGATTAAGTTTAAGAAGGGCAAATGCAAAGTATTCCACTTAGGAAGGAACAATCTTTTTCACACATACAGAATGGGAAGTGACTGTCTAGAAAGGGGTACTGAAGAAAAGGATCTAGGAGTTATAGGGGACCATAAGCTAAATATGAGTCAACAGTGTGAGACTGTTACAAAAAAAGCAAATGTGATTCAGGGATGCATTAATAGGAGTGTTGTGAGCAAGACACAAGAAATTATTCTTCTGCTCTACTCTGCACTGATTAGGCCTCAATTGGAGTATTGTGTCTAGTTCTAGGCACCACATTTCATGAAAGATGTGGAGAAATTGGAGAAGGTCCAGAGAAGAGCAACAAAAATGATTAAATGTCTAGAAAAAAAATGAGCTATGAGGGAAGACTGAAGGAAGTGGCCTTGTTTAGTTTGGAAAAGAGAAGACTGAAAGGGGACAAGATAGCAATTTTCAAGTATCTAAAAGGGTATTACAAGGAGGAGGAAGAAAAATTGTTCTCCTTGGCCTCTGAGGATAGGAAATGAAGCAATGGGCTTAAGCTGCAGCAAGGGAGGTTTAGGTTGGATATTAGGAAAAACACCAAAATCCCCTTGTGCATCATGGCCTTATGGTCTGTAAAATGCTGCGGCAGCCTAGGATGCAAAGTGACATCTCAGGAGTTTTCCCCTGGAAACTAACTTGACAGCTCAGGGCCGTCCCTGCCAGTGCGGGTGCCCTATGAAGCCCAACACCGGTATGCCCGGGGGAAGGGGCTGAATCTGTGGGGAAAGGGATGGCCAACTCTCCCAGGTAGGACAGACTGGACGCCGTTTCCTGTAGTGACGTGTGGGCAGGGAGGGAGGTGCGGGCCAGGGGAGCAGAGGTGGTGGCACAGCTGGCCGGAGAGAAGTGGTGCTTTTAAGGGAAAAGTGTCACTTCTCTCTAGCTGCCTGCTGTGCGGCTGCCCCCTATTCAGTCCTCCAGCCCACGAGGGACATTCACACCTGTCTGAAGAGCAGGGGCTGGGCTTTGAGCTGGAGGAGGGGAGTCAGTGGGGCACAGCTGAACCAGCACTGACCCAGTGGGGCAGTTGGGGAATGGGGCGGGGGATAGTCGTAACAGCACTGGGGGCTTGGCCAAACTAGCACTGAGGTGGGTGGAGCAGCTTGGAGATAGGTCAGGGGGTGGCCAGAGGTTGGGGCTGGTGGTGGGTGAACCAGTATAGAGCTAGGGGCAGACGGTCAAGGGATAGGGCAGAAGGCGGCCAGAAGCCAAAGTCACCATGAATCTGCATAAGGCAACATGAAATTTTGGTCAATTTGGTGCCCTAGATTTCAAGGTGCCCTATGCAGCTGTGCATTTTGCCTATCGGTAGGGATGGGCCTGTACCAGCTAATCTGAGAGGTTAAAACTGAAATATCTAGGTAGGACTGTGTAGCCAAGCCAGCTCTGCTGTTGTGAAAAGCAGAATTCATTCTCTGACGCTGCTAATCTGGCACTGTCTGTGAGCACTCCCATTTCCTGATACATTTTTAGACCTAGCCCATTCAGGAAATAATAATGCACTTGGTGGGCAATTAAAAAAAATCAAAACTCCGAACAATAAAAAAAATCACTGTTAAATAGCAGACAGGCACCTGCTGATTCTGTTTGAATTTCCACACAAGTCTGATTCTTTTGATTTGGAGCAGGAAGAATCAGAATGCATGACAGCAGGGGGCTCGTCTGCAGAACCTAGACATCTCAGAAGGCGAAATAATAAATTATACATCTTACCTGTTGAAAACCCTCACACACTGCTCTCAGGTTTCCAGGAGGAGAATGCAAAGTGAGCAGCATGACAGATGAGAAAAGGTTTTCATGGGGGCTGCCTTTTTTTAAAAAAAAAAAATCTCTGAATGTTTCATTGCATTGGGTCTATTGTCCTAACATCATCCACAGGCTGCATGCGTTGGTTTCTTCCCATCACTTGTTCTCTGCGGCCCATTCCCTTTGGCTATTTTTCTTCCCTTTATGTTGATATAGCACAAAGTGACAACCCACAAACCTTTGACTAGCTCCAAGCTCTCCATCACTCAGACAACAAAAACGGAGTGGGAAATTTCACTCTTTCGCTTTACTTCCATCCAGCAAGGTCAAGCAAATATGTCATTTATAAATACAATCAGTGTCAACTTTGCCTCTTAAAGAACACCATTTCCCATCCCAAGGCAAAGATAAGTCCTGTGATTAGAAATGTCAGCCCTATTTAGCAGCACCTGTTTTTCACTTTGTTTTGAAAATGAGACAGAGATAGCATTTTAATGGAACTTTCCAGCAACCCAGCTGGACAAGTCAGGAAAAACAATACACTTTCTCCTAGCTCCACTACAGGTTGAACTTCTCTAGACCCTCAAGACCTGACTGGTGCCGAGCCAGAGAATTTGCCTGGGGTACGGGGGTTCAATATTGTCTAGCAGCATTACCAACACTTCCACTGCTTACTGGGCTCTTAGAAGATCTTTAGGGGGTAAATTAGAGCTAAAAAACAGCACAGAACACTGACAGCCAAGACTGGTGGCTGTAAACAAACAGCCACACCCATGATAAGTGGACATCCAGCTAAACCATGCTGGGCCACGGATGTTGCCAGACCCATGAGTGCCAGATTACAGAGATTCAACCTGTACCTTGAATGCTAATCTTTTCAGTTCCAAATGTTCATGCATTGAAAATGACTGACCCTGTTTCCTTCAAATGTGGCTTGATTAACTGATTAAGATTCGAGATAAGTGATTATGTGCTTTCACTTTCTGGATGGAAAGTGATGAAATAATTCCAGGTTGTGTTACATCAGCCTTGCAAAGCTAGCATGGAGATTTACTGGGCAGGCATAGTGATTTTACATGCACGCTCACAATGAAGAGGATAATTATTTAAAAATGTAACCAAAGGTCGTAGAGTCTAATGAGTATAGCAGTGGGCTGGGAGCTCAGAGAGATGGCTTCCATTCCTGGCTTTGAGACTGATATACTGTGTGACCTTGGAGCAAGTCTCTGCCCTTTCCCACCCTTTGCAGCCACGAGTGGCAGAAGCACCCTAAAAGTGGAGGGGGGCTCTAGGTGCCTGAACCGTGGCCCCGCCCTTGCATCACACGCCCCAGAGTCCCTGCCCTTCCCCCCCCACTTCTCCCCAAGTCCTTGCTCACATACTTCCCCTTCCTCAAAAACCAGTTGCTTTCACTGCCTCTTCCCCTGTGCCCTGGGCGCCTGCATTTTTGTCTCTATTCCCTTCCTCTGTCACCCAGTAAAAAGTAGGAGAGCCATGGCCTCCAGGCTTTAACTGAGGCAGGGTCTCTGTTTTGAGTATAACACTGACAGACACAGGTTGTCTGAGGGTGTAATCAAATCTGAGCCCTCTGGAGCTTAGTGCATGAGCTAAATGCCAATTGGCTCTCAACTGAGGCTCCTTATTCTCTCTGCAGGTGGTCTTAGTACCTCTGGGTGGGCCAATCCACCACAACCCGAAGGTGTGTGGGTTACAGAAGACGGAATTGTTTCTCACCGTATGTTGATATGGGTTTCCACGGGGGCCTCTTGGTACTTAATGCAACGTGAATAACAGTATTTGACTCTTCCTTCAAAAACTGTTCTCTGTGCCTGACACATGGATTTCACAATTTTTTGTATATAAAAGACAGAGAAGACCCACATAGAAAAGATTGTTCTCTGCCAGGACTGTTAATAGATTGGGGAGGGTTCAGAGAAGAGCCACAAGAATAGTTAAAGGATTAAAGAGCCTTTTTCTGTGACTCAATCCAGACAGTTTAACAAATAGGAGCTTAAAGAGTGATGTGATTACAGCCTATAAGTGTTCACATTAGGAACAAACACTTCATAGTCAGCTCTTTGATCTAGCAGAGAAAGATACAACTGGCTGGGATTGAAACGAGGCACATTTAGACTGGAAATAAGGCATTCATTTTTAACAGTGGGGGGAATTAATCCTGGATCATAGTGGTTGCTCCATCACTGGCAATTTATAAATCACTATTGTTCTTCTAAAAGTATGACCCAGAAATTATTATAAGGGCAGATCTCGGGTCTGTGTTATAGAGCTAAGACGATGGTCACAGGGTGGCCGACAGACTTGCCCGGCCCCGTGGCAAGATGGGTCACTAGCTCCATATTCCTGGAAAAGACGGGGCCTCAGGTGGAAGGGGCGGGGCAGAAGGCTAGCCTTTCCCAGCCAGCCCTGCAGCGCCACCTGAAGTGCACTGCTCGGGGCTCCAGTGGTGTTTTAAACAGACAGAGAGAGCTGCCTCTTTTGTCCCTCTCCCCTCCCCCATTGACAGGCCTGATCACAATGATCTCTTTTGGCCTTAGAATCTATGAATCTGTGAAGAAAGAGTATGAACATTAACATTATTTGTCTCATTTTAAAGTAATTTTTTTTAAATAAAAACTGTCTGACCAGCTCCCTTTGCCACAATTCATTGTCTATACCAGTGTCTTGTGCAGTCTAATTGTATGAGCCACTGGCAGTGGGTCTTTTCAGTTTGTTTGCACACAACACAGTGTTGAAGGAAACAATTTTCTTCTATTCTCTCTAATGTGAATGCATCCCCATGCCTTCTCTTCTCTTTGCTGTTCCCTGCTGCTGCTGCTGCTGCTGCTGTTCTCTATCTAAAATGATATAAACAAGTCTGCTTATGGGGATAATTTGCTTTGGAGGATATTTTTAACGGTTATATTTTCTGGAGGTATTTAATGGTAATTACACAGGTAAATATACATGCAGAGTAACAGTTGGCTTGCTGAGGCTACTCAGGTAAGAATAGAACAACACAAGCACTAGGTGATAAATAGTTATAGATACAAGTTTGATACAAGATACAAACATTGATGTTTGTTGTGAAACTTTCTTGAAATAAGGGATAAGGGATCTTTTGGAAAAGGCTTTATTTTACTGTAGTGCAGACATAGTCTGTCTTAGGTAGCAGATTGGTTTGCCTCTCTCTGTTTTAGAGGTAGGTGTGTTAAGATTCAGAATTTTAAGATATAAAACAGTGTTAGCCTGCAATCTTCCAGCAAGCGTGTTTTGTTGCCATTTTCTTTTTAATCAAATTTCTTTGTGGTATAGTGCACACATAAAAGAAAGGAAATGATTCCCGAATGATTTCACAAAATGGAATTGTGTCAAAAAGGTCAGATTTTCAGATCAGGTCTTTCTTTCTTGAAATGACTGGATAGTCTACCCAGGACCTCAGAATGTTTCAAGTCAAAAACTTCATCAAAGTTGATATTTGGTGGAATGTTTTGATTGTAATAAAAAAGCACTTCTCAGTTAAAAAGATATTTTGTCCAAAATGTCTTGGCCAGCTCTTCTGTTAACACAGGGATTCCCAACCTGGGGTATGCGTACCCCCAGGGGGTATGAGAAGCTTGTCAAGGGAGTACGGGTAATATTTGGTAAAAAACTAGATTATCCTAAATGAAATATTCCAAAAGTAGTAGTGTTAGTGAAAAAAGTTGTGGATTCTAGAGTCTAGAATGTATTTCCATTCATATTGAATAGGGGGTACGGAAAGGTTTACTAAAAGCCAAGGAGGCACGGGGACCGAAAAAGGTTGGGAACCCCTGTGTTAACACGTGCCTTTCTTTGTTGTTCTGTGTATTTGGCTTCTGATCATATAAACAAGGGGGATCCACTGGATAGAATGTACTTGGATTTCTAGAAAGCCTTTGACAAGGTCCCTCACTAAAGGCTCCTAAGCAAAGTAAGCTGTTATGGGATAAAAGGGAAGGTCCTCTCATGGACTGGTAACTGGTTAAAAGACATGAAACAAAGGGTAGGAATAAATGGTCAATTTTCTGAATGGGGAGAGGTAACTAGTGCTGTGTCACAGGGAGTTCATACTAGGATCAATCCTATTCAACATATCCATAAATGATCTGGAGAATGGGGATAACAGTGAGGTGGCAAAGTTTGCAGATGATACTAAGCTGCTTAAGATAGCTAAGTCCAAATCAGACTGTGAAGAGTTTCAAAAGGCTCTCAGAAAACTAGGTGACTGGGCAACAAAATGACAGATTAATTTTAATTTTGATAAATGCAAAGTAATGCATATTGGAAAACATAATCCATACTATAGGCATAAAATGATGGGAACTAAATTAGCTGTTACCACCCAAAAGAGGGATCTTGGAGCCATTGCAGATAGTTCTCTGAAAACCTCCACCTAATGAGAAGAAGCAGTCAAAAAAGCAAACAGACTGTTAGGAACTTTTAAAAAGGGGATTGAGAATAAGACAGAGAATATTTTATTGCCTCTATATAAAGCCATGGTATGTCCACATCTTGAATATTGTCACCTCATTTCAAAATAGATATCTTAGCATTGGAAAAAGTTCAGAAAAGGTAAAAAAAAATGATTAGGGGTATGGAATAGCTGCCATATGAGAAGAGATTAATGAAACTGGGGCTTTTCCGCATAGTAAAGAGAAGACTAAGCAGGGATTTGAAAGATCTATACAATCAAGACTGGTGTGGAGAAAGCTGATAAGGAAAAGTGATTGACTTGCTCCCATAACACAAAAAACTAGGAGTCACCAAAATAAATTAATAGCTAGCAGGTTTAAAACTAACAAAAGGAAATACGTCTTCACGTAACACACAGGATATGTCTACACTACAGTCTTATTGTGCAAGAAGCTTTTTGCAAAAATTTCTTGCCCAAGAAAGCGTCCACACTGCAAAAGTGCATGGAAAAAGCAATGTGCTTTTGTGAAAGAGAACATTCAAACTCCATGGATGCTCTCTTGAAAGGAAACTCTGATTGCTACTTACAGAATGGCCACCAGGGAACCTGGGCTTTTCTCGATTGCTTCTTTTTGCATAAAAAAACCCTGTTCCCCATCCACACAAACCTTTTTGCACAAGAGCTCTTGAACAAAAAAGTTATTCCTTGTAGAAAGAAGAATACCTACACTGGGAAAACCCCTCTGTTCTTTTATTTTACTTGCACAGAAACGTGCTTGAGGTATGGATGCTCCGCAAGTTTTTGTGCAAAAGTGGTCGTTTGGGGGCTAAAACTCTGTAGTGTAGACCTAGCCACAGTTATCCTGTGGAACTCCTCACCAGAAGATGTGAAGGCCAGGACTTTAACAGGGTTCAAAAAAGAACTAGATACATTCTTGGAGGATAGATGTGTACTAATGGGAAAAATAGTGGAAACTGAACTGATTATGAATGATCACCTGTGAAGACATGAAACTGAAAAAAATGACTTGGTTGTCTTCTTTTTACCTCATCCATCATATAACTCATCAAATAGTTGGGTTTGTGACATACTTTGTCACAGGACACCAGTGTTCAGGTGGCGTGCAAGTAGAGAACGTAAAGTAGATGCTTCCAACTAATGGTGTCTGAATTCTTTTCAGATGGTTTATAGGTGTAACTCCCAAAAAGAGAGAGAAGGATTTTAAATATGCGCTGTGAATTAATCAAATTAAATTACATTCTCTGCAGTCTCTTTGAGGAAAGAAAATTGCTAGTGTTCCAATCGGCTCTACTTTATTAAAAGCTGCTCTCTCTATTTTTTCCCAAAGCTTTTAAAGCTTAGAGAGCTAAATTAAAATCCAGCCAGCAGTTATATGCTACTTTCCTTTCATTACTGAGATACAGAAAGAGCACTCAGGAAATAGGAACTATTGAAAGTTGAAGGACAAGGAGAGAAACTTAGATGGTGACTCTTGCATCTGGCTACCTAAATACGCAACCACCCTCACCAGAACATGTATTGTGAACATTCTTTTGGCTGCCCAAAATGTATTACAAAATAAAGTGCATGATTAACTTAAACATGTGAGTAGACTATTTCAATTAAACACTTTGTTGGGTTGAGGAAATAAAAGTCTGAGGAAATCATGTAGTGACTGACACCAACCCCTGTCCGTATATCAAACAGTAAGGGGTAATCTACGGGATCTATACCATTACTGTGGGTTACATTCCACTATTGTATGTGTGATGTTCAGCCCCTCACTCAGCCCCGATGCCAGAACCTCCCTCAGCCCCGATGCCAGAACCTCCCTCAGCCCCTCACTCAGCCCTGATGCCAGAACCTCCCTCAGCCCCTCACTCAGCCCCGATGCCAGAACCTCCCTCAGCCCCTCACTCAGCCCCGATGCCAGAACCTCCCTCAGCCCCTCACTCAGCCCTGATGCCAGAACCTCCCTCAGCCCCTCACACAGCCCTGATGCCAGAACCTCCCTCAGCCCCGATGCCGGAACCTCCCTCAGCCCCTCACACAGCCCTGATGCCAGAACCTCCCTCAGCCCCGATGCCGGAACCTCCCTCAGCCCCTCACTCAGCCCCGATGCCAGAACCTCACTCAGCCCCTCACTCAGCCCTGATGCCAGAACCTCCCTCAGCCCCTCACTCAGCCCTGATGCCAGAACCTCCCTCAGCCCCTCACTCAGCCCTGATGCCAGAGCCTCCCTCAGCCCTGATGCCGGAACCTCCCTCAGCCCCTCACTCAGCCCTGCCACCAGCCCCTCCTACTCCCCTTGCTCAGCCCTACTGCCAGCCCCTCCTTCAGTCCCTCACTCGGCCCTGCCATCAGAATCTCTCTCAGCTGCCGGTCCCTCACTCTGCCCTAGTGCAAGCTGCCCGCATCTCACTCAGCCCCACCATTGGCCCCCTCTCCACACCTCTCTGAGCCCTGGAGGCCCAGCCAGCTGCCCGACCCATTCACAGGGTCTCCACTTCTGGGCCCGGCATGTGGGATCCCACCTGCTGGTCCCAGCTCTAGAGGGGTGGCAAGGGGCACAGACAGGGGCAAGAGGGGTGTGTGCAACTCAACACCTCCACTCCAGAAACTGTTCCAGAGCCATTGACTACCGGCAATACAGAAGGCTCTTGCAGTGCAGTAAAGAGGTGCCGTATTCCTTTCCCCAAAGTTGCCTGAGCTGGCCCATAGGCAGGACACAGTGGTGCCCAACGGAAGTAGCAAACATTGGTGTATTGTGAAGCTTTAATTCCACTGAGGAGAGCTCTCGGTGGCATGACAATCACTTCAGAGACTTGAGGGAGGCAGAAAAGGAAACAGATTTGCATCCTAGCGTGGAGGATGGAGAGTGGCTTTCACAGGTGCTGGGATTCCTCTGTATTTTGAAACACGCTAGAAGGCTAGTCAAGCAATTCATCCTTCCAAAGAAACATCTTAATTGTTATGTGTCCAGAGAAACTGTCAAAAACAGGAGCAGGTTGCAGATTGAATACCAGGGAGCTAAGGTCTCCGGCTGCCATCTAGTGGGAGAGGTACTTATCGGTTTTGAAGATTCCCCCCCCCCCATACATAAATAAAGTACAATAATAGTCAACATAATGCATAATGCATTGACAATAGTCAGGGATGATCTGTGCAAAAAGTATATTGGACTTTTATAACATAAGATATAAATATTAAAGACCTAACATAGCAAAACAACAATTAAACTGAGCACAGAACTATTCATTTAAGCACCACCCACCTTGAAAAAAAACAACTACAGTAAAACTCCAAATGTCCGGCATCCAGTGGTCCAGCACTCCCTGAGCGGTGCTGCGGGACCAACCCGGCAGCACCCCAGCTGCTCTGCCCCACCGCTTCCCCAAGTCACCGCTGCCGCTTGCAGCTCCAGCTGGCCTGTCCCCGGCAGCTGCATGGGGCTTCCCCCGTCTCCCTGCAAAATGGCGTAGGGTTTGCCCCATGCTGCACCATTCCCTGCCGCCCCCCCCCCCGGCCCCTGACAGCCCCCTTCCAGAGTACCTCCTGATACTCCGGTATATCCAATAATCTGGCATTCCCTGGGTCCCAAAGGTGCTGGATTATCGGATGTTTACTGTATTTCTCTAGTCATTCTCAGACCCAAAAGGGGGACCTTCCATCTTTAAAAAAAGGGAAGAAGGACGATCCAGGGAACTACAGACCAGTCAGCCTTATCTCAGTCCCCAGAAAAATCATGGAGGGATCCTCAAGGAATCCATTTTGAAGCACTTGGAAGAGGGGAAAGTGATCAGGAATAGTCAACATAGATTCACAAATCTGATCCTGGAACATCCATGATCCTGCCGGACTTGGTTTATAGAGGTGCGATCTATGCCTGTTTCCAGAAAGTACCTGGGCTCTGTGCATAATCACTGTGATGCTGTCATTACTCAATCTCTTTGGCCCATCTACAATTCTCCAACACTAACTACATCCCCCAAATCTACAGAAAAGTAGAGCCGGGAAGATTTTTGTTTGTTTGTTTGCTGATAATTAAAAAAAAAAAGACAGAGTGAAAAATTATTTCTGATCATATTGAAAATATTTTTTTTTAAAAACCCAGTTGGTTAATCACAAAGTAAAAAAATTTTTTTATTGTGAGTCAGTTGAAGCATTTCAGTTCAATAATACTGAAATGTTTCATATGTTTCAACACGTTTATAATGTTTTCTTGGGTTTTAAAAAATAAAACTTTTTAAATAGCAAGTCATTTTGAAATTAAAAAAATCACAAATCACACAAAAAACCCCCACAAATGTTGAAACAAAATGTTGTGATTTTGGTATGTTTTTGTAGGTTTTCCAACTGAAAAAATGGCAAAACTATTAAGAATTAATAAAATATTTGATGTTGCCACATTCACACGCAAAAGGACCCCGTTATAGTATTGAGGAAATTTTTAACGTAGGCATTTTCTTGCTTTGTAATATTGTGTCAAACCCCAGTTGTTTTCCTTTAATGTTGCTTTTTCTCTTTAGAGTTCACTTGTTTTCATTTTCATGCAGGCAAAAGATCGAGTGACCTTCCATTGTCAAAATGGATTGGATTTGTGTTTTCTTTTATTTGTTCTGTCCATTATTATTTTCTGCTCACTGAAGGTTGGTCATTCTCACAGTCAGCACAAAAGCTTACCTGAAAAATGGCCCCAGCCTGTCAAAACAGGAGGCATGTAGTTACATTTTTCTGTTTACATTATAGCAGGCCCTAGGTAGTGAAGTGTCTATTGAGAATAATGTATGTTATAAAAGTTCAGTTAGGAAGAGATGCAGCCAGGAATATAGCTTTGGCTTTCAGTGACTGTGAACTACTTGATTAAAGTTAAGTGAGCACTTGTATATATAATAAATGAGTTGCTAGAACAAACGAGTGATTTTTCCTAAAACACAGTAAACTTGCAGTGGCCATTGAACTATCAGCCTAGCTGCAATGGAAATCAGAAAAAGAACATTCCTTTCTATATAAATCCATACATTTTAAGGACAGAAGGTACTCTTATGTCCAGGTAGCCTCCTATACAAGATAAGCAATAGAACTTCAGCTCAATAAATTGTGGCTGTACAAGAGAAGAGAAGCAAGAGGCATTTACAGCTGAATTTCCAGACATGGCCACTGCTAAAGAGTTCCTTCATTTCAGTGGGTGTTGTGGGTAGTTGTCTCTTCTGAAAATGAGGCCCAAGGGGTATGTCAGATTCAGCCACTAAAACGAGTCAAATTTTGCAGAAACAAAAAACAAAGTACAGCAAGAATTTTCAACAACCAAAACATTCATCATCACATAACTCATATCTCCAGGAGGCTTTGTTTACTGTCTATAGCTGGCACCTGGACCTCCACTGGGCAGATTTGAGCCTGGGACCTCTGAAGCTTAGTTTAGGAGCCTCTATAGCATAAGCTATCAAGCCAGCTGATGCTCAGTCTATGCTATAGGTCTCTTCTGCCTATCTGTCGCTGTCTTTTAGGTGTCTCTGCATGGGACAGCGAACCACAATGTGGGTTACATACTTCCCCAAGGTGAGCAAGGGCATCCTGAGCTTCAGAGACCCCGCTGAGATCCCAGGCACCAGATTTGAACCTGAGACCTTTAGAGGTTCGTATAGGAGCCGCTGCCCTTTGAGCTAAAAGCCAGCTAACTCTCAACCTATACTGTAGTGCTATATCTACACTGGCAGTTTCTTGCGCAAGAACTCTTTTGTGGAAGAGTTCTTGTGCAAAAACTCTTCCACAAAAGAGCGTCTACACTAGCATGTGCTTTTGAGCAAGAGATGTGCTTTTGCGCAAGAGCATCCATGCCAGTGTAGACGCTCTCTTGCGCAAGAAAGCTCTGATGGCTATTTTAACCATAGGGACTTCTTGCGCAAGAAATTTATGTTGCCTGTCTGCACTGGCCTCTTCTGGAAGAGCTCTTGCGCAAGAGGGCTTCTTTCTGAGATGGAGCATCAGAGTTCTCGCGCAAGAAGCCCTGATTTTCTACAGTACAACGTCAGTTTACTTGCAAAAGAATGCATGTCCAGTGTAGACAGGCGGCATGCTTTTGTGCAAGAGCGGCCATTTTCACACAAGAACGTGCCAGGGTAGATCCAGCCTAGAGATCTCTTGTTCTTATCTGTTGCTGTGGTCTAGGTGCAACTGCATGGGACAGTGAACCACTCTAAGGCTACGTCTAAACTGCATCCCGCTTGTGCAATAGCCTATGCAAACAAACCATAGATTAGCATATTGCTATGCTTCATTTGCATAATTCCTTAGGGGTCGTTTTTGCATAAGAGGCTTTTGCACAAAAAGGAGCTGTGGTGATAGGCAGCAATAGGAACCCTAATATAGATAGACTGCGAAATTAATGGAGCTGCCTAAATGAACAAGGAGGCCTCAACGTTTTGAGGTCAGAATGACAGACCAGAGAACAAGGGACAGTACTACCTGGGTATAAAATTTAATGCATAGAAAACAGATTCAACAAGCTATAATAGGACAATTATTCTCAGCTATAAATAGAAAAGGAGTTCTGCAGCTGCACAGCACTCCCAGAACTATTAATTATCTATTGTTATCTATATTGCTATGAACATGAAAGGATTCTATGAAGATAAGAAGATAAAGTCCTTGACTAAAGAGCTTACAGTTTCAGTAGATCTCCCACACCCAATGGGTGCACTGCCACTAAATGTTGCCAGGTCATTGATTCTGTACTGACTGAGGACAGCTCTACACTAAGGAGGATGGTTGACTCAAGATACACAACTCCAGCTATGTTAATTACATAGCTGGACTTGACACAACTTAACTTGAGGTTCCCCACCGTCCCCACAGTAGGAGGCCAATGGGAGCAAACACTTCCATCGGCTTCCCTTACTCCTTGAAGGAGCAGAAGTACTGGCTGCCGTTGTGGGTGCTCTCTGAATTCAATTTAGCAGGTCTTTACTAGACCCACTAAGTCAAACTCTGAAAGATGAATCACGTCAACGTCAATCTTCCCCAGGGTGAAGACATGACCTGAGAGATGTGAATATAACCTACTGTACCACAAGAGTAGCCTTGGTTGTATTTTGGAATTTCTCATTTACAGCAGAAAAAAAGCTTGTGAAATCTGATGGATCACAGCTTCAGTGCTAGGACTGTAAAATATGTCTTTAAAGAGGTTTCCCTTCTCTTCCGCCTCCTCCCCCATTAGAAACACAAATAAGAGTGTAAAAGGCTAGACTCACTGGGCCTGAATTGTCACTGTCATAGGCACAGTCTACTTCCAATTTGAGCCACAAAGACAAAATGGTGGTAGTTAGTATAATTAGCTCAAGGAATTCCAGCTCCTTTCACTTTTCATACACATTTTGACTGAACATTGCATTTGAAAGCCAAGAACCTGACGGAAAATAACTTGGTGTAGTAAGTATGCATATGTAGGAAAACTCTTAATGATAGGCCAACTCAGGGCTATTTGAATTCACTGTAAATTTTACTCCTTTTCCAAAAAATGAAAAATGTAAAACTTGTAAAATGTAAAAATACTTAAAACACAGTAAAATGTAAAAAAAAAAATGTAAAAATTGTTTAATTTCTTATTATAGGTAACACCTGTTAATCAAGATTACACTGGCAAACGTTGGGATATAATCCTAAAATATGTAATTTTGTGTTATCACAGACATTCACATTACAATTATAGCATAATAGATTTGTAGCACAACTCTTTTTGGTAAGCGAGAACAGACTCAGGAAAGGCTCTGCTCTTCTATTGACAAATTATCTCAAAGAGATGGAGAGAATTCACACCATAAAATCCCAAAGAAACCATTCAATAATTGACATTTAAAGGAAACAGCAGCAAGAAAATATCTGCTTCTTTTGAGCAAATTCATTCTCTGTTCTGCCTGCTAACAGTTGTGTGCAGAAATGAGCCTCACAGAGAAATTCTTGAAATGAAAGAAAAAATATCAATTTCATTTGTGGATGTTTTTGTAGCCTGGGTATATTGCTTTTCATTATGTTCTCATGAAATGGCTGGTTTTGTAATTCAATTTTTCACTGTTCCCTGTGGAAATAGAGCAACCTTCTGAATTTCAAACATTTCATTTGAATCTTTTTATCCAAAAAGAAACCCAGCTGGAGTAAAAATGCAAAGTCAGGACCTGCCATGCCAGATCAAGCTGGTGATCAATCCAGTTCAAAACGGTAGCTGCAAAAGTGATTCATATTAGATGCTTCAGAGAAAAGTACAAGAAACTATGCAAACATCAATGAGTCAGGCGGTGACTCTGTGGGTGCGCTGGGGCTGGGGCACCCATGGAGAAAAATTAGCGGGTTTTCATCACACGCCAACAACTAAGTTTCCTCTCTCCTCCAGTCCCTCTTGCCCACAGAGGTGGTCTGGACAGCGGTGCTATTTCACATCTTTTAAACCAGCCCGTTTTTTCAAAATACATTTCAAAATAACAGGCTCACTATTCCTACGTCCCTGTAAACTTCATTCCATGAGGATTAAAGGACATTTTGGAATAGTGGTTTATTTTGAAAAGTGGCACTGTTTAGGCAGCACCAAATTTTGAAATAAGCTGTTTCAAAATACACTTGGAATATGCTACACAAACTGTGTAGCTTAATTTGAGTTACAGATGCAGTGTAGACACAATCTTACAGTCCTGTTGACCAATTCTTCTCCCATCCTCCCAATGCCAGGAAACAGTTGTTTTGCTGCATTCGGGATGCTCCCGGAGGGAGAGAGAAAGTGGGAGTTAGAGGAGAAAGCACCTGTGCAGTGAGTGACAAGAAAAACTGCCCTAAGGGAAAGTTTCTTCCTACGCTCCCATAGAGAGGTTGGCTTATGGTTTCCCATGTTAATTACAAAAAAAAAACAAAAAACAAACAAAAAAAACCCCTGAATTTGGATGTGTATTCTGGTACTGCAGTCATGGGCGACATCCCAAAAACAATACAGTGGAGTGAGAGTGAGGACATTCTAGAACAGTGTTTCTCAACCTTTTTTATAAAGTATCCCTTTAAAAAATATTACAAGTACCCCCAGTACCTATAGTTTTCGGACACACAACATTTGTTTCTACCATTGCAACACATTTGTTTAAACAACTTAATCGTAGCCGGGCAGGCAATGAAATTTTTGGGTGTAAAAAGTACAAAAATAATAAAAAATTCAGTTTTCTGCAAATTTCAGTTGTGTTGACGTACCCTCCAGACTTCTCTTGGGTACCCTTAAGGCTACCTCTACCACTGGTTGAGAAACACTCTTCTAGAAGACAGAAGAGCCTTGCTCAGACCAAAGAACTGGTATGGTGGTGGTAAGGTGAATGATACACCCCATTTCAGAAAACAACGCTTCCTTCGCCACCTGCTTGTTTTAACCTTCATTACACTAATGTTTATTGAGTTGTTTTAGTGCCATCAGACCTTAGTGGCATAATGGTTGAGCCAATGGCCCTTTCTCAATAGACTTCAGTGGCCTTTGACATTACTGGCCTCTGTATTTGGCTCACAGTGCCAGAGGGTATACAGACACAAATAGGCTATGTATTAACATGTTATAAATCTGCCATGTCCTTCTCAGACAGGAGCCAAAAATAATGGACCAGTCGAGACAGAAGGTTCGTGTGAGATAAATATTCTGAAGATTTCCAAGCCAGGATAATAAACCACGTAAAAACGGAGAACAAAAAAAGTCAACGGTTATGTGTCCTAATTACGGAATATCGAATATCACTGGTCATGAAATGGGAATAGGCGAAATAAAAACTCACAACCCCAAACAAAGAATGCTCCAATGAGTAAAAGAAGGATACCTATTTGCCATCAGTCTCATTCTCCCTTTTTTCCTCAATGTGGTGACTCTATGAGCTCCACGGAGATATGTTTCCAATGTGAAGATTTTAAAAACTCAAAGGTCTAAAATGCTCTCTACCCGATCATGTGCAAAACTAACAATCTAATTGAGGCTGGACAATTCCTGGTGTCTGGAGTGAAAACTCAATTAATCGCCTCAGGGGTTTAATCTGACAGTACTTTCGATCTAGTTGACATTGACTACACCATTCAATTCTTATAGGTAGTTATATAAGGGCCTACATGCTGGAAAGCCCTCATTTCACCTTGGGTCACATACATGAATTTGATCAACATGATTTCTAGGTACTGCCCATCAAAGTGCCCCAGGTTCTATGCAGACAAGGGAACGGGTTCCATGTAAGACAGATGACAGTGCACAAATGTATTATATTTTCACAGCTGGGAATTGTGCATCTCCCCCCCCCCCCCCATCTTCATCCTCATTCTTAGTGTAGAAAGCAGGCCTGTGAGTTAGAGGAAGGAGGATGGAGAATGGTGGCAAGGAGGCTAACCCCCATTTCCACATGGGATGTGTGGATAGTCACAAAGCTATATTCTGAAGACACTGGGGGGTGGGGATAAAAGAGCAACTGCCCTAGGGCTGGGTGATTCAAATCACTGGGCCCCACATGGTGCTGAGTGCTCAGGAGGGCACAGCATAGTCTGGGCGGTGCTTAGGCCCTGTCCCTTCTGCCTGAAGCCTCTCCCCTTCCAACTTGCCAAGGGAGCTGGCAAGGCAGTCGGCTCTCCTGTATCTGGCCTTTCTGTGGCTGAGACTGAGCCCCACAATTCCTATGTTCCTGTTATTTCGAGTGCTCAGGGACACTACAAAAGGAATCAAGCCTGTGACCCAGATCCTGAAAGGTATTTAAATCTCCTAACTTCTACTGGCAGCCTAAGTAACTGTGAGGATCTGGCCCACCTCACAGGCAAGATGTTCCTCTCAGCGCAGACATTAGTGCAGGGAAATTGGCAGTCATGCTATTATTTGCAGGTGCTAATCGGTAAGAGCCAACTCTTTACAAAAGAAATGAAAATTTTTGTCAAACATGAATTTGTTTTCCAAACAACTGGCAAAAAAGGATTTTTTTTTACAAAAGCCTGAAAAAGCAAGAAAAAAATGGCAATTGAATATTTCTTTTATTTTTCCTCAAAAAAATTCACAGGGAAAAACAGTAATTTCCTGACCACCTCTAGCCTCTCCTTCTTACTAATTCATTCTCCCTTTGTTTTTCTAGGGCATCAAATCCATTTTTACTTGCTGTTTATTTCTACTTGTCTTTCCTTCTCAAGTTAAAATTTACCAGTAGCCCCACAAGCATATTCTCTTTCTCCAAAGAGCAGCTTTATTGGTTTCCCTTCTTGTTTTAGTTACTTAGCTCAATTTCTTTTTCCCCCCACCCCCATGGGATTTTCTTCCTCCAACAGCTCAGATTCCTACTAGTTAATTCTCAGACATGTCACCTGTAGGCTACCAAGATAGACTCTCTACCTCACTGGTAGTCCAGGGACCATACTTTGTGAAACACCTTTTGCACAATATTGAGAGTCCATTCTACACTTGGGTTTAGCTTCAACTATGAATCTCCATGCTTATGAGGAGACTGATAACATTGTGCTGTAATCTCAAGAAGCATTCTGTTTCTTGCTTGCTAGTCTACTCATTCAGCAGTTTCAGCCCAGTTCCCAAGAGGGTGGTAATGCATTCCAGAACTGGCACTTTTACCGTGTCACTTTCGGATACATGTGGTGACCTTCCAGTTGATGTGCTTTGATGTGTAGTCTATGAAAAAACAGTCCAAAACCTGGGTGAAAGTAGAGGAAGTTGTTGCTATGGTGCTGTTGCTGTGCTGAATACGAAACACATGAAAACGATGAGATGAACAGCCAATCAGTGTTTGATCGAATGCTGTAATGCTTGTTACATTCTATAGAGGTCTGTGGCTGGAATTTCTATGGGACTAGATTAGACTTCTCTAATTCACTCTGGCATTTTAAGTTACAGTCAGATGATTTACATTCAGTTTCCTAAATCACATTCAGGCTCCTACACACCATTGCTGCCAGTCTGGTAGCTCTCCATCCCTAACACACCGAGGTAGTGATTTTCATCCCAGAACTAGATGGCATGGTCCACCTAGTCCTTTTCCTCCACACTGACATAAATCCATAGCTCTTCCCGTGCCATCTTCGGCCAATCTCTGCTTGCACCTGACAAGGAAAGGAAGTTGTTAGTTGTCCGTTGCATTGATTTCATCTCTAGACCAAATGAGCCCAGGGAGAGGGGATTTGGACATGCACATTCATGGTATGGAGCTTGTGTATGCATTATGGGGAATGTTTGTCACGAGAATGAGTCAACATTTTTCAAAAGTGACAATTTTAATGAAATTTCTAAATAAAAAGGAAAAAAAAATCTCAGTGTGATTTTACCAAATATTTTCAACCAACTATAATACTAGAAGGCGTTTGAATGCTGAAATTTCAACATTTTTAATTTAAAAAAGCAGCTGGAGGTTTTTTTTCCAAAAATGTTACCATCTGTTTCTGATTTTCAGGGAAAAAAAAGAGGAATTTTAAAGGAGTTTGTGCATTTTCATAACAGCATTTCTAAAATGTTCAGCATTTTCATAACAGCATTTCTTCTCATAGGCAAATAAAGGATTACTAAAACTTCAGTCTTGCTGTTAGAACTATTAATCCAGACTAGCACAAACAGTAGTTATACAATAAGCAGCAACCTAATTTATAATAATACCTTTTACAGCCTCTTACCTTCTACAACATGCACAGTACCATCTAAGAATCATGCAAAGTTAAAAAAAACTCTCCCCAAGACAGTATGAGTTAGATAAATTAAATATTATTATCCCTGTTACAAAGAGATGAAACCCAGAATCATAACAATATTTACATGCCTTGCTCCCATTGCTTGTAATAGGAGCTAGGACCTCTGAGGATCTGTCCAAAGGCCCCCAACTTGCAACGTGTTTGGTTCTGGGGGAAGCGTCGTAATTCGGGGGCGTTGTAACTTGAACCCTCATTGACGAGAGGAGTAAATGCGGGCCAAGGATGTAAGTTGGAGGTTTTCGGCCCTTCCACACTTACAAAAATGGTTATAAATGTGGGAGGTCAGAACTCGGATGGTCGCAAATCGGGGGCCTCCTGTACTCTAAAATAATAAATCATGATAATGCACATCTACATTGCAGGCTAAAGTCGAGTTAAGCTACGCAACTTCAGCTACGTTAATTGCATAGCTGAAGTCGAAGTAGCTTAACTCTGCATTAGGTGTTGTCTACACAGCAGAAAGTCAAAGGAAGAACACTCTTCCTTCAGCTTTCCTTACTCCTCATGAAATGAGAGTTACAGAAGTCAGAATAAGAAGCTCATTATTTCAAAATAATAGGCTTGCTGTGTAATAAACGTGTAAATAAGCATGCCGTGAAATAAGCTGTAAAATAAGCATGCAGTGAAGACATAGACCTAGATGGACAGAGATGGGATTAACATTCAGGAGTCATGTCTCCTAGTTCCATGCTCAGACCACTAGCCCATATTGCCCCTAATAAATTCATGGCATATCTATTTGACTGTAGTAATTGCTTCTGATTCTGTGCATTATCTGTCATGGTATCTAACCAGTGAACCAATGACACACCTCTTCCATTTAAAATGAACACCTACATCAAGCCTAGTGGCTAATGTCATGTCAGGGGCTCCAAGGCACTACCCACAAATAATAAACTATGAAAATGGACCTCAGAATGTGAGTATCTGCTGCTTTAGTTAAAACACCAATCCTCAAGAGGGGGGCAGAGAACCACACTATAAGGGTGAATTCCATGCAATATGTACAGCTGTGTCTACACTAACCTAGTCTTTAAATGTTCCCATCCTACCTCTAGCACTGGTGGTAGGAACAGAGGAGTGCTAATATAGCCAACCAGTTCCATCATGCCATAAAAATAATGCCTAGCACTGATGTACTGCTTATTATTAATAGATCTCAAAAACTTTATAAAGAATGTCAGTATCCTTAGCTCCATTTTACAGAGAGCAAAACTGAGGCACAGTTAAGTTGTGAGGCGATTTGCCCAATGACACTTGGCAGGCCAACACTCCATTTTCCTAGCCAAGGCACGAGCTATTGGCTCACATTACCTTCCTCACAATGCTGAGAACAGTGCATAATGAAACCATGGTTTAAAATGCCAACAGTTTAAGATGGTTTAACACAAACACTCCCATCACTACTGCTTCTGTGGGAGATCACACAGTGGTAGAAGCCTAGTACTAAAACTCTAGTTTTAACAAGGCACCTGTGAAAACTGATATTATCTGTTATGTATTTACTGACTTGACATTCTTTTTGATTTTTGACTCCTTTGTTGTAACTAGTTGCTTTTACTGCCGTACAGTTTTAATTAGAATATTTTAAAGCTATTCATGAAACAATAGCACATATTGCCCAACATAGTGTTTCCTATGTGCTTCTGATGATCAGGATAGTGATTTAATTAACACAAACTCTTTCTACTAGAGTGTGTCATTTATTAAGCTCTGATCCTGCGATTTTCAAAGCTTGTGCCAGGGGAGAAGGTGCACCTGTCTGTGTGCATGTGTAAATTGCTCTTGCTTGTTCTTTCCTTCTCATCTTTAGTTTCCACAGAGCAGGCACCCTGCCTCATAGGGGCTAAGCAGATTCCATCACAGAAGTGCCCACATTCCAAAAAAGATGTGGCAGTATTGGAAATAATTCTGAAAAGAGCTACAAGAATGAGCTGAGATCTAAAAACATGGCTTAAAGTGAGAGAATTAAGAATCTCAGTCTACTTCATTTATTTGAGATGGTTAAGTAATGGTTTGATCACATCTACATGTACCTACATGGGGAAAGGAAATTTTGCTAGTAGAGTTTAATCTAGCGGGTTAGAGAGGGGGACAAAACAATGAGATGCAATAGCTGGAATCTGAAACTCGACAAATTCAGACTAGAATGAAGGAACATTTTTTTTTAAACAATGAGGATAATTAACTATCAGAACAGCTTACCTAGAGATGTGTTGGACTCTCCATCTCTGAGAGGTATCAAAGCAACTAAGTTTAAACTCTGATGCAAACTTTCCCAGCGTTGTAGGGGATTCAGAGCCAAACTTCTGGACTAGATCCATTACTGCTGTTGGGGCTCCTTGTCAGTCAATCAAGAGCAGATATGGAAGCAGATTTAGCTGGTGCTGCAGCAGGTTCCAGCAGATCTGAGCGACATCATCTGGATGCTATTTGTGGTTTTCACTCAAGGAGTTCTCTACCCTATGCTGATGGGCTGTTTGCTCCAAACCATGCCCATCTACCCATTCACTAACCACCTCTTTACCTTTGCTTCACTCCTCTCTCTCACCATGTTCTCCTCCTTCCTTCCCCCACCCTCCCAGCTATGCCCCCTCTCCTTTCCATAGTTATCTTATCCTCCAAAATTTCCAAGGAATCTTTGGAAAAGAAATTTGGTATTAATGTGTCATTTGTTGACCACTAACTCTGCTGTTTTGGCTATACTCCAGTCTCCTGCCCTGTGTGTGGCGTGTCTACTTCAATGATAAGCTTATTGGAGAGTGACTATCTTTTTGCTCTATATTTATATAGTGCCTAGCACTACTGGGATCTGATCTTAGTTGGTACTGAATTACTATACAGCTAAAAACTAACAGCAGTACTCATTGGTGAGCTGGAAAAATGGATATGATAGAGATCCTGAATGGTGTGGAGACAGTGAATAAGGAAGTGTTATTTACCACATCACACTGCACTGAAATTAATTGGCAGCAGGTTGAACAAACAAAAGGAAGGACTACTTTACCCACTGTCCAGTCAACCTGTGGAACTCATTGCCATGGGATGTTGCAAAGGCCAAAGTGATAGGTGGGTTTGAAAAGGAGTTAGATAAATTCATGGAGGATAGGTTCCTCCATGGCTATTAGCCAAAGTGATCAGGGTGCAAGTTCATGCTCTGAGATTTCCTGCGGCATTCAAGCTCTGAGAGGGAGAGGGGAAAAGGGAGGACAAGGCATGAAACAGCCAATTCATGGAGCTACAGAAGTGCTGGGAGAGAGGGGGAAGAGCAGGGGTGGGGACGTGCTTGGGAAAGGAGGCGGGGAAGAAGCCAAGTAGGGATTTCATATTGTAAAGTAAGTGTGAATATTTATTTTTTATTATTTGAAGTTGATGACCGTTTGGTTAATTTATGAACAATTAAAGCATTTCTGCTTGTTTTTAAATATTCAACATCCCATATATGAATGCATTCAATCTTTTTCTTGGGGTCACAGTTAGTGCACATGACTGATTTCAATCTTGCGGTCCAATGAGACAAAGGAAGGCCATTCATAAGCCTTGGTTATCCATCATTGGTCTGGCATGATCTTCCTTTTGTGAAACAATCTCTAAAGTTGACATTATTTCTAACTTAATAAAAAAATCTGCTGGCTTTTTGGAGCGTGGACTTTCTTTTTATTCTGTGTTTGTAGAGCACCAGTGTATCTGTGTGGTGGTCCACGGTTCAACCTACCCCAGTATAAATAATAAATAATAATAAACAGAGATAGCAGTTTTCAAGTACCTAAAAGGGTGTCACAAGGAGAAGGGAGAAACATTGTTCTCCTTGACCTCTGATGATAGGACAAGAAGCAATGGGCTTAAATTGCAGCAAGGGAGGTTTAGGTTGGACATTTGGAAAAACTTCCTGTCAGGGTGGTTAAACACTGGAATAAATTGCCTAGGGAGGTTGTGGAATCTCCATCACTGGAGAGATTTAAGAGCAGGTTGGACAGACATCTATCAGGGATGATCTAGGTGGGTGTGGTTTTACCGTGAGGGCAGGGGACTGGACTTGATGCCCTCTCAAGGTTCCTTTCAATTCTA
Organism: Pelodiscus sinensis; assembly: GCF_049634645.1. Taxonomy (NCBI): domain Eukaryota; kingdom Metazoa; phylum Chordata; order Testudines; family Trionychidae; genus Pelodiscus; species Pelodiscus sinensis. The sequence goes on along the minus strand of NC_134712.1, from coordinate 249,581,849 downwards.
GTGTTCTATGATTCTGTGGTAACAACGTCCTATTAAAATTCAGGACAAAATGGCAACAACGTTTCTGCCCACTAGGTGGCTTCATTCTCATGAAGATAATCCAAGGCACTATTCAGCAGCATTAACTCCCATGTCACTAGGCAATGGTGCTGAACTGATAACCTGCCAGTGTGAAATTAGGTATTAACTACATATGGCTTTCATTTCTATCAATAATGAAGAAGGGAATGTAGTTCTCTTACCTCTTGATTAAGGAAACAGTACAAAACGGCTACAATAAATCCCTGAAGAAGCAAAACAGTTAAATGATAACACCATTTTAAAACGCTGTTTCAGCTACATCAGTCTGGGATGACACACATCCATGTTATACATTGGAGTGAGCATAACATATTCTGAGCTGCACCAAGTCAAGTCACACAGTTTGCCAGTTGGATCCTCATCTGTTGTAAAAGTAGTGTCACCCTGTCAAAGTCAGTGAAGCGACTCCAGTTTTCACCAGCTGATAATCTCCTCGACCAGGAGTGAATCTGGCCTTATATCTATAATGTGGTGCTCAAAATCACAGCTGTTTCTATAGCCCAATATGCTGTCTGCCAGAGGCTCAGCAAGTGTATATCAGCAAAGCACCCTGAACACTATTGTAAATCAGCAAAGCACCCTGATATGTTCTGGATCAGGTTGCTTTCCAGTCACTGCTTAGCTTTATTTTCATTGTTTCTCAAAATACCCAATCACAAGCTTTATCTCTATAGCACACTGCCTGGCAGCAATATGAAACACAGTGGGCCTGATCTGGATCTCATATACAGTGGCTTGACACCAAAACTCCAGTGACATCTCTAGACTTATGCCTGGTGTCCAACACCTGAGATCAGAACCAAGCCCTAGAGCGTTTCAGGAAGCATTTTGTGCTAGAGCCTCCATTGGCGCAAATCTGCACAGTACAAACAATGTCAACTGTTCTATGCCTAGTTTACACCAGCTGACGATTTGGCCCTTTTAGCATCTTTTCTTGCATTGCAAGATAATTTAATGATGATGGACAGTCCCCGAGACTGAAATTCAGAGAAGAGACTGAAACCACATAGAGACTTTAGAGAGGAAGAATGGAATTATATGCAGGGGGCGGATGAGAGTGCCGCGGGGCCCAAGGCAGCGCCGCGGGGCCCCGGGCAGAAAAATTTCGTGCCCCCCCCCCTTTGACAGAGCGCATGCGCCGTGGTACTAAGGCGCATGCGCGGGGCCTCGGGAAGCGCGGGCCCGGGGCAGCCGCCCTGCCCGCCCTGCCCTAAATCCGCCGCTGATTATATGGGCTGGCATTTGACAAGGCCACCATTGTGTACTCTATGTATATCTACGTTGCAAAGGTTTTTTTTTTTTTTTTAAACGGCCATTTTTCAAAAAAGCCCTTCACTTATGTCCACACTGCAATCATGTTCTTTCAAAAAAAATCGAAGGAACAGAGGGGTTTTCCCAACATTGGTAAACCCCTTTTTATGAGGAAGAAGCCTTTTTCTGAAAGACGTGTGTGGCCGGAGAAGAGAGAGTTCTTTCAAAAGAAGAGGAAAGAGGAAAAAGTACAGGTGTCCTGGTGGTCACTCTGTCCGTAGTAATCACAGCTTACATGCAAGATAGTCCATTCAGTATGGACGCTATCTTTTGAAAAAGCAGATCGCTTTTTCGACGTGCTTTTGCTGTGTAAATGCTCTTTTTCTGAAGAAGTTTTTTGGAAGATCTCTTCCAGAAAAGCTTCTTCTGAAAGAAGCCTGCAGTCTAGACATAGTGTATGGGTTTACTGCTCATCTGGTGTAAATCAGCACCGCTCATAGGTCTCTGTTGATTTACATGTCTTAGAAGACTGTGGGATCATCATTGACCAGCGGGAAGCAGCATTACAAGTCAAAAGCCAAAGAGGAAGGTGCTCAGTGAGTATAGCTGCTAGACATTGTGGGACAGAGTGTGCAACATATGTCACGGGAAGAGGTAGGACAAAGAGAGGGGCTTTCAATGACCTTTGTGTTGTCCAGACTCTGGACCAAAGCAGGGGATCAAAATAGCCCCTACCATAAACCAGAGCAGCCATGGGGTTGCTCTAACTTATGGCACCTCCCCACTGCCCTGAATGTCCGAGCAGTCAATGCCACTGGGACATTTCCTGTTCTGGGATCTGCTACGGGGGCAGTATAAGGCTGATTCCTGCATTGAAGAATTCTGCCCTGACCTTGTGTGGTTCATCTAAGGACTTACACAGTGCAACAGCAGTCTGTAGGAGATGAGACTGGGGAAACAATTGACTCCTTACTGTTTAGAAATGAAAGATCGATACCCACTGGGTGTATGTCTAAACTGCAGGCTAAAGTCGAGTTAAGATACACAACTTCAGCTATGTTAATTGAGCAGCTGAAGTCGAAGTAGCTTAACTTGGTTTGCGCTGTCTACACAGCATGAAGTCAAAGGAAGAACACTTTTCCTTTGACTTTTCTTACTCCTTAAGGGCTACATCTAGACTGCAAGCCTCTTTCGAAAGTGGCTTTTTCGAAAGATACTTTCGAAAAAGTCTCTTTTGAAAAAGAGCGTCTAGACTGCAAGCAGTACTTTCGAAAAAGCAAGCCGCTTTTTCGAAAGAGAGCACCCAGGCAGTCTGGATGCTCTCTTTCGAAAAAGCCCTGTTTGTAGTCAAGAATGCCTTTTTTCAAAAGAGCACTTTCAAAGAAAGGCGTTCTTCCTCGTGAAATGAGGAGTACCGCCGTCGAAAGAAAAGCCGCATTCTTTCGATTTAATTTCAAAAGAACGTGGCTGTAGTCTAGACGCAGGTGAAGTTTTTTCGAAAAAAGGCTACTTTTTTCGAAAAAACCCTGCAGTCTAGACACAGCCCTTGTGAAATGAGGGTTACAAAAGGCGAAGTAAGAATCCTGTTATTTCGAAATTATTTCTAAATTCTGGACATGCTGTGTTGACGTGTAGTCTGTTATTTTGAAATAACGTGAGTTATTTTGAAATAAGCGTGCAGAGTAGACATAGGCTGGGTGATTTTCTGGAGGCTTTAAATGTGATGATTTGCGTCACCTCACCACAAGCTGGCCATTGCAACAAAGAGTTTGAAGTTCTGTGCAATTCCACAGACTGAGTCTGAATCGCCATCCCACTTGAATGTGCACACCAATGACATCTGTTCGGGCTAGACAAGCTACTGAAGCATGCGCATTGTTACAACATTTCAATAGACTTACCTGGAAAGATCCAATACAGAGCTCTAAATACAGCCGCAGTCCCAGGTTGATGTATTCAGGGAGAAAGTTGAAGACAATATAATGTGTCCCAAATAATGGAATGAGAAGCAGCGTTGATTTTGAAAGCCGTCTACGGCAAGAAATAAGAAGAGGCAAAAAAAAAAGTCTTTCTTCTGAAGTGTGTAGGACAGGTGAACTAGAAATTCTCTAGTAATGAGCAATGAGAAATAGGTTAAAAAAAGGACCTAGCTCTAAATTTTTCAGTCCTATGAGAACAAGGTGGAGAGAAATTTCCAGTGCTTCTGATTGGTGTGGAGGTACCATATAACCAACCTTGCTTGCTATCTTTTGGTAGCCTTACTTCTTTGTAAGAATAAATAAAAGTTCTGTTCAGAGGGACAACAGAGCTGGGGCCAAGCACCCTAAATGCTAATCCTGCTTCTGAAAATGATTCTGTCCTGTGACCTTGGGCATGTCCTTTAATTTCTGACTCAGCTTCTCCATTTGGAAAGTATAACAGACGGAAGCATTGCTCACACTGTGAGTGGCACTGGATTACCTGTACTGACATGAATTATTGAAGTTGATTTGTCTCGGGTCCAGCTTTTTTAGCAAGATTCTGACGATGTTGATAAAAAGGATAAAGTTGACCTGTTTTCATGGTTTTGGGGAAAAAGAAGATTGTGTTACTTTTTACTAACAAACATTCTTGTGAAATTATAGTGACTTAAATAATTACTAGCCATTCCTGCACATACTGTGAAAGCTATACAATAAAACAAACATTATGGTACATAAATAAAAACTTCCTGTCTTAAAAAGACTGCAGCAAAATATCCCTAAGGATATTGCGTATAATTCTGCGCTGTCTTCTTTGGAAGACCATATCTATTAAAAACAACAAGTGATAGCACTTTATAGACTAACAAAACATGTAGATGGTGCATGAGCTTTCATGGTACATGAGCTTTCGTGGTACATGAGCTTTTTGTTATTTTTTTTTCTGTAACAGACTAACTCAGCTATTCCGTGAAGCTCATATCTATTAAGCACCTCTATTTTTTACTCCCTGGAGTAATTGATCATTACTTTATAGTATGCAGCATTCTTAATTTTTCTGGTTTGAGGTAATTATAATTGCTGCACTGAGCTATAGGTGATACCTTTAGAGCTGACCAGTCAAATTTTCTGCCCATGTAATGTCACAGCTCCATTGAAACCAAGATTGCTACATCACTTGCTACTAGCAGTAAATTTGTCCTTGCGTGCCGTGTGTAATGGGCATCCATCAATCCTTCAGGTGATGATGAATGACAGCTTTGGTCTAATGATACCCATGTCTCCCCATACATTGTGATTTCATTTCATTTCATTCACTTATGATGCGTTAATTAGATGGCTGCATGAAAAACATGTCCTTGCTTGCTTGCATGCCATTCACACCTAGCCAGCCAAACATAGTGAGGCAAAAACAGTGGAGCCATGGGACATTTGAAATCTGACTCACAGCAGAATAAAGCTGATAACGGTCTGGAGTTTTTCAGATATTGCCTTCATACTGCTGTATCCTGCACATAAGCCCCCTTCAACAATCCTTATTATTTATGCACAGCCTGTGCTGCCATCCAATTAAGTAACCCATTTGCAGCAATTTTAATGCTAGCCTAGTGCACCGCACCCATACAATTTTCTGTTATGTATTTCCTTAGGATTAACAACTGGTTGGAAGAAATTGAGCATCCCCGCCCATTAACCACAGCCAGTTATGAATCCCCAGTACATGTGTAACTCCAGGGCCATAACTCCTATTATTAGCTCAAACTGGAAACACAATGCAGTAAGATCTGCCTGGAATTCTCCTTCAGTGCTTTGCTAAATCTGGGGTCTTCACTCACACCCTGGATTTTCAAAGCGTTTCAAAGAGCTTTAGCCACCCAATAACTCCCATTAACGTCAGTGGGAATGTCAAGTCTTTGAAATTTTAGGGAGAAGTGTTTGTTCTGAGATACAGCAGGATTCACCTTTAGCCCAATGGGATGATCCCTTGAGTGGATCAATGCTTGAGTTTCTGCTCCCACTTGGAAGTAGTAGTGCAGGTAAAAGTATTCAAGCTTCAGGCCCTTTTCCACCCTCATAATGGGTTTCTTTTCGATTCACATTTCCAAGATTAGAACATCACACCTACCCCAACAGAAATGATAATAGGTCCTTTGATTAGCCACCAGTAAGGGGAGCCCTGGTTAATATCCCAGCATCTGGAAAAGTAGCAGGTAAATGAACATAGTCACTGGAATACTTGCACGGAAAAAGAAGACATTAGGGTCAATGGAATTATGAAGAGGCTGACTACAGCCTCCTTTTTAAGATGGAATGGGGCTACATTCCATCTGACAACCCAGCTTTGTAGCTACATGCCATCTTAACTTCCACTGACCCTTAACATACTGAGAAAGGGTCCCGGTACTTTGATAGCCAGAAAACTATTGCTCCATGAACAAAAATATGACTGACATTTGGTTATAAGGGCTGATGCTGAGAGCCAAATAAAAAACAACACGGTTATTTGAAGATTTCTTTTTGACCCTTGAGACATTGTCGCCATGCAAGTACTAGCTCTAATGTCTATATATGAGAAATTTTGTCTGTCTATCTGTCTGTCTGTGAGGGTACGTCTAAACTACACCACTCTGACGGCAGAGGGATGTAAATGAGATGTATCGAAAGTGCAAATAAAGCCGGGATTTAAATATCCCGCACTTCATTTGCATAATGGTGGCTGCCGCTTTTTTAATTCAAAACGGGGCTTTTTGGAAAAAAAAAACCCAGCAGTTTAGATGGGGCATTTTTGACAGAAATGCCCCATTTAGAAAGATCTTGTACTCCTCATTTTTCAGAAAAAAAAGTGGTGGACACAATTATGCAAATGAAGCACGGGATATTTAAATTCCGGCTTCATTTGCACTTTCGGTATATCTAATTTACATCCCTCTGCCAACAGAGGGGGGTAGTGTAGACACACCCTGAGTGAGTGAGTGAGGGGGTGGGGTTTAAGGCAGGGAGGCCACTCACCAGTGGCAGGCAAGATAGGTGGATCTTCATCCCCAGCTGGTCACTCCATTGGTGGTGTGACTGCTCCCAATGGTGACCCTGTGGGACAGTTCTCCCCTGTGCTCACTTACTCCAGTGGTGGCTGTGAGGATCGTGTCCCTCCTCTCTCTTCTCCTTCTCTTTCCATAGTATGGAAAACAATCAAATTCTAGGCACATCCCATTTTACTGGTACAGCCAAATCCTGTCCTTGCTTTAAGTTAGGATAAGAGGAAGCTGCATACCAAATTTGGTGGTGCTAAGTCTTACCATTTAGGAGTTCTTGAACAAATGGACTCACGGAGAGACACACAGACAGATGCACAAATCTCTTTTATATATATCTATGTATAATCTAATTGAAACCCCTTGATTTCCCTGAAGTGTAACATCTCAGGTTTTGACTATAAACTTTGCTATAGTAAAGGTCATGACTCCACTCCCATATTTTCAGTCACTTCTTTAAATAGTTTTCCTTTAGCCTTAATCTTTTCATAGTCTCCATGCAAAAGGTGAGTTTGTTTTGGACAGTTTGAAATATATCCCTTAATCCTTTTACCAGACTTGAAAAAAAAAATCAAGTAAAATGTTGAATTCTACTGACCTCAACTGCAAAACTACCAGGGACATCAGTGATACCCAAACACATTTTCATTTTAAACATTTTTTGAGCTCACCATTAATTAAAAAAAAAAAACCACTGGACGGTTAAGGGGCTGATCCACTACTGCCATGTGTTTGTGAAACCATTCACACTTGTGCAAAATGTGTGTAAAGATGTAAGACACTGTCTTCAATAGATTATCACCCCAGCACAGTGAAATTACAGTACTGGGACTAATCATAACATTCAAAATGCAACACAACAGTATGGAATCTAGTAGGAAACTCCTACTTACGCAGTGTCTTCGAAATATAGCTTTGTGAATATCCACACCACAGTAAAAAATGTTGGGAAACCTGTAGGAACAATCAAACACACGCTGTTTTTTTTCTGATTTCATTAACGATCCAAATTCAATTCCATCCTATCTACAACAATCCAAGCATGATAGTATGGGACTCAGTTACTGACCATAGAAAATACCCATGGCAGTGACCATTATGTCTAACAGGAATTGCATTTTCCCCTACGAGGAAAGTAGCTTAAGTCATTAGCCATGAAGTAGCTTAAGTCATTAGCCAGTTAATGTTTGTGCAGTGTTCTAGAGATGCAAAGGGATGTATAAGTGAATATGAAAATAATACAGTAACTCCAGGATGGACCTGACCTTGTAATTTCCTACTCCTGTAAGAAATCCTCAATCCTGTGAACAGCTGTCAGAGCTAACATCCCTAAAATCACAGTGAAAGTTTAAGTGAGGAACTCTTATTTTGGCCTGGGGAGTAGCATTTGTCTATTTCAATATTCCTTGTCAGCATTTCAACACACTAGTCAATACATTCTCATAGTGCTCCTGGAAGATCATACTGATGGGCATGGCATAGATTAGCTAGAGATAAATCCTAATTTCACTGATGGAGATATCAAGGCACGCAGATTAGTGGGGTTTACTCAAGGCCACACAGGTAGCTACTGGCAAGGCCAGGATTAAATACCAGAAGTTCTTGGCTTCCAGTGTGGCACCCAGACCAATAGATGGTGCGTCCACAGTGTCCTCAAAAAATCTCAATCCCAGTTTTGCAAATTCTCGGGGTTTTAGGTTTTTGCAAACCTGAAGCACTTTGAGGTTCATCCTTTTGGTCATATATGGGCATTTACTTTGCAGTCGGGATGTTTCCATGGACTCCAGTGGGTGAGATCAAGCCTTTTAATGAGAACATGATCATTGCTAGTCCCACCTCAGACCTCACTTACCCCATCCAAAGAGAACAAGCCACCAAAAATACCGTCTTCCATGAGGAAAGGATGATAACAGCAGACAGTTCAGATAAAGAGCCTCTACCAGCAGCCACATGAAATTAGTCATCATAAAATAGTGACAGAAAACCACCGATATCTTGCATTCAGTCTAAGGAGCAGGGAAGGCAAAATTTCATTATTGGACATTATGTTGTGACAGACCCAGACGAGGTGACTACTGCAGTCTGGTGGAAGGTAGATATTTTGGTGTCTGGGTGAGCAGTTTTGTCTTCCCTGTGTAACAAGGGCAGGGGCTACTGCAGCACAATCAGGAAGAGCCTGGGGGCAATTAAAGCTTGCCAGAAGCAGCAGGCTAATCAAAACACCTGCAGCCCATTGAGGACCTGCTGAGGCTAGCTTCCAAGCCTTCATTCAAGGAGAGCCAGGAGGCCAAGGACTGGAAGTGAAGAAGTGCCGGGGAAGAGCAGAAGGACGTGATCAGGAGAAAGGTGCTGGGAGGAGTTGGTTGGGGAAGTAGATTGGGGAAAGTTGCAGCTCTGGTGGTGGAGGACTTACTACCTGCTGCTGCTGCCATTATGGACCCTGGGCTGGAATCCAGAGCAGAACGCAGGCCCGGGCTCCTCCATCCCTCCCTGTCCCACTACAGAGGCTGCCCCTGAAGGGGGAGTTTGGAGCTATCGGGGGTTCACCCCAAACATGTTTGACTGACCTATGATGAGGATGGCTCAGTAGGCCATGATCCTTGCCTCTAATAAAGGATCAGAGGTTATGTGGAGGGCCACAGCGAGCTTCTGAGGCAAGCACTGTCCACCTAGAAGCGCAGGACCCCTGAGGCAAGGCCGGAGCTCTGCCATAACAAACATGGGAACCACATACAAACCCAAACAGTGGCAAGAGATGAAACAATACGTTAAGGATACCCAAAGACACCAAACAGTATCTCGATCTCCTTTCCACATGCTCACCGTAGAGAAGCTGCAATGGTCAATGTCATCCTCCAGAAACAGGACCGCGTCCTTAATGAAAATGGCGACCGCTTTCAGGATGAAGGTGAGAAAGAGCTGGATGTGGATGTAATTTCTGGGGCAGCGGAGTCTCCTGGAGGCAGGCCGACCAAAGGGAAGGGTAAGAGATGGGTAACTCACCTGTGGCCTAATTCTGCTCGCATTGTACTCAATGGCTGCATGGGCACTGAATTTGGAAAAAAATCACCTTCACTGATGTAACACTGGCTGCTCCCAAGAAATGGAGAGTGGAGCAGCGAGGCCTGTGAGTGTCTAGAGAGCTTTCTTAGCAAATCAGGCAGTGATTCTACAGGTTGCAGCTCTGTAAACTGGGACTCTCTGGTCTGGCAACATCTGTGGTCCAGCAGCACCATGAATGTTCCAGGATCAGAGAGACTTGGTGTGCTGTGGAGGATGGAGGGGGCAGGGGGCTGGAGTCCTGGCATCATTTGGAAGGGGGGGATGGGAACCCAGCGTGATTCAGGGATGGTGGGAGCCTGGTGTGTGTCTCAGCTGGGCTGCCCAGAGGGGCCAGGAGCTGGCACACAGCTCAGCTGAGGGTGGGGGAGCCGAGAAGCCCAGCACATGGCCCACCTGGGCTGTGTGGTGGGATGGGAAGCCCAGTGTACATGACCCAGCTAGGTTACTGGGGGAATCAGGAAGCCGAATGGTGCAGTAGGGCAGAAGGTGAGGCCTGCAGCAGGGGGAGGCAGAAATGACCTCCCCTGGTCTGGAAAAATCCCTCATCCAGGTTCAGTCAGGTCCCAAGGGTGCTGGACCAGGCAGGTCCAACCTGTATTTTGAGGCTGATCTTCAGAAGTGTTCTACAGCTGCAGCTCACCATTTTCAGCGGGACTTGGACTTCAGCAGGACATGGGGCAAACTGTGTTGTCAAACAACAGATATTTCTGCCCGGCATCAATCTGCAAATCGCTGTGCCCACAGCGTCCAGCACACTGCATTAACCTAATGTCAGTCTATTCTTTTCTTTTTTTCCGGGCCCAGTGCAAATGTTCATAAACTTACCTGAATGCAATAAGTACCGTCACAGCAAGGGTGAGGGAGGAGATGGAGATGCTGTACCCCACCGTGTAGATGATCTTTACAGTAGAGAAATAGGATTGCTATAAGAAGAGAAGGAACATGTCACATCAGATTTAATGAAAAGAAAAGTAAAAGAAGCTGCACAGCATCTGGTGGTTTGGGTTTGCTGAGCATAAAAATCTCTTCCTTGGCTTCAGCTCACACTCCTGACTTCCCCTGTTTTGAGGGTTCATGTGTGCTCTCAAAGCACAACTCAGCTGGAATCATTTGTGTTTCACCAGATTTCATATCCAAACCATGAAGCTCTATGTATTCTTCATGGTTGTGCTGGAAAACCATCAGCAGGCCTAGGAATGCTTGAAATTGGGTCCAAATTCACAAAAAAAAGTGCTCAAAATGTTGTAAGTCTTTCCATGACACTGCACTGTCTTTCAAGCTTATACTCTCTGAACCCATGCAGGTATGTCCCAGTTTGGGTTTCTTGTCAAAATTTGACTCTCTTTTGGAATAGATTGTTCAACCACAATTGGTCTATATTCATCCTTCCTGTAAATCCTTCATCCTCACTCATTTACTAAACCTCAATATTCTCACTATGATAAAAAGTTCAGGTAAGTATGGCAGAATTTCAAGATAGAAGGTCAAGGAAGATGGGTAACAAGCAGGGAAGGATGAATCTCATGATTTGCAAGGTTTGGTGATTCTCTCAAACTGTATTATGAGGCATCAGGGGGTAGCCGAGTTAGTCTGTACGGAAAAAAACAACAATTGGTCTGGTAGCACTTTATAGACTAACAAAACATGTAGATGGTATCATGAGCTTTCGTGGGCACAGCCCACTTCTTCAGATGACCGGATTTTGAGTTTAGGATCTCTCTCCCACCCGCCCCCTCATGCCCCTTCTCTCCTATTTATTTTGGGTCTGCACATCCTAAACTCAAAACTCCGGTCATCTGAAGAAGTGGGTTGTGCCCACGAAAGCTCATGATACCATCTACATGTGTTGTTAGTCTATAAAGTGCTACCAGACCAATCGTTGTATTACAAGGGGTTTTCAAATGGCAGTTATCTGAGTTCACAAAGCTTTGTGGGCTTCAGTTTAAACCCACTCTTGTTTTGCGAGAACAATTGTAGAGAATCCCTGGGTGAAATCCAGACCCCACTGAAGTAACTGGAAAAAGTCCAGTTGACCTCAAGAGAACTGGATTTAACATCATGCCATCTTAGTTGCTGGCAGACTAATGCCTTGTATTAGAGCTAGAGGTAACTCCTCAATAACTGGACTAATAGCTGTTGTGTGCATGCACAATGTATCATTTTGTCCTATGACTGGGGGGCTTGCAATGGCCAACTTCACCTCGACTGATCCTTTAGAATATGTATTAACTACATATGCTAAACCATCTGTCCCAATTGGTATTTAGCTGAGACACTGTGTACTTTCCTCACACCTGAAGCAGAACTTTGTATAGCTCAAAAGCTTGTCTCTCTCACCAACAGAAGTTAGTTCAATAAAAGATATTGGACCACCTTGTCTCTCTAATCTCCTCGGACTGACACAACTATAACAACTCTACAAAAATCAATTTTTTATTATTCTCTCTCACACACTTTAATTCTTTTCCAGCCTTGCTCTAGCTGTATTTCACTGTTTGCTCTTTTTCTTATTTCCACTCTGTCTACTAGATATTTTCTCCCTCTATCCCCAACATCAACTTTTATGATTCTCAAAAAGAACCTAAAATCCAGCTTTTTCCAGACATAAGTTTTTGAATAGGCAGGAAACTGGACAAACTCACTTGATCCTTCCCTAGAGAAAGCATCAAATAAAATGAGATATGGACCCAAGATGCAGAATTTGGATCTGGAATTGGATCCGAATCCAAACTGTCAGTAAGTTTGGAGGTATCTGTCTCATCAGTCCCAATTTGTTTCTGTTGTATAGTCATTGGTCACCCTGGGCAGCCTTTGGAGGAGCACAGCTCCCCATGTGGGGGAAGAAAGCCAGTTAAAATCTCATGTTCTGATTCCAGCCCATCTCTCAATAACATTTAAGCAATAATAATAGTTTGATATTCAAAATTGTTGTACAGCCCCAAAGCAAGAGGGAGCAGAGGATCCTTTGCCCATAATAGGGTTCATACTGTATCTATCACCTAGGGTACGTCTGGACTACAAGCTCTTTTCGAAAGAAGCTTTTTCGAAAGAGATTTTTCAAAAAAGTTTCTGTCGAAAGAGACTGTCCAGATTACAAAAGCGGATCAAAAAAGCAATCCGCTTTTTCAAAAGAGAGTGTCCAGATTGCTAGGATGCTCTCTCACAAAAAGGGCACCTAGAACCACTTCTGGCAGGTTGTTTTTTTCCAAAAAAACTGCCTCCCCCACATTCAAATATGCCTTTTTTCGAAAGACCTCTTTCGAAATAGGCGTTCTTCCTCGTAAAAAGAGGTTTACCAATTTGGAAAGAAGTGCCACGTTCTTTCGATTTACTTTCAAAGGAACATAACTGTACTCTGGACGCAGGTGAAGTTTCTTCGAAAAAAGGGCACTTTTTTTTGAAAAAACTCTGTAGTCTAGACATTCTAGGGGGGAGGGATAGCTCAGTGGTTTGAGCATTGGCCTGCTAAACCCAGGGTTGTGAGTTCAGTCTTTGAGGGGGCCAGTTAGGGATCTGGGGCAAATCTATCAAGGATGGTACTTGGTCCTGCTGTGAGGGCAGGAGACTTGACTCAATGATCTTTCAAGGTCCCTTCCACTTCTATGACACAGGTATATCTCCATATATATATATCTATAGTGGTGAAATACTAGATTCCAATTAACTAGTTAACAAAAATCGTGGGAGCAGTTTGTGGTGCATTTGTCTAATTAAAACACAAACATAAGACCCTCAGCAGCAAATTGTCAGGTGAGTCAATGAGGGCCCATCTCCTAAGTAAGAGTGTCAAAGCTGATTTAGGGTCATCACTCCTTGCAAATCAGATAGGAAGGAAAAGCACATAAATCAAGAATCCAATTCTTAAATGGGTGAACAAGCTGGCCAAAGAATCAACCTAGATGAAAGAACAGGGCAACTGCCAAAGGAAACCGAAGTCTCATGGTGTGTGTGTGTGTGGAGGGGGTGCACTAGACATTGAAGGACTAAATAAAAAGAAAGGAAAAGAACATTTCAAGAGGTGCATTTCAGCATTTACAGATCAACCAGCTGGAAAGCAAGTTCCAAGTTAAACAACATGCTAACAAACAAAGAAATAATGTGACGATGACAACAAAAATCCATCCAGCCCATACAGAAGGAATTATTGACTAAGCTCTCTCTCTCTCTGACAGGTGAAATTAATGCCAAGTAAAACAGCATCTTGTTTTCATTCACTCCACTAGCACCATCTGCTGGCACAAACAGAAAGGTCTGATTCCCTGCTGTTTTCTACCACTTTACCCTAGTGGAGAGACTTCTGATTGACTTCAGTGGAGTTAACCCAGATTTACATCTGAGTAAGTGACAGGACAATCAGTCATAAAGCTAAGTTGGCATATTGGTTTCATACCACTACAATTATAACAGGTAGGATTCTGATTTGTTATTGATATTGAGATAACAGTACAACCCTATCCTTTGTGTATTCTTAGGAGTGTGTCTAAACTACACCCCTCTGCCGACAGAGGGATGTAAATTAGGCACATCACTATTGCAAATGGAGAGGGGATTTAAATATCCCGCACTTCATTTGAATAGAAATGGCTGCTGCTTTTTGCCGATGCGGCACTTTGCCGGTAAAAAACAGCAGTCTAGACGGAGATCAGTCGACAAGGAAAGCCTTTCCCGACCAATTCTGTAAACCTCGTTGCACGAGGCATAAGAGATCGGCGGAAAAGGCTTTCCTTGTCAACCGATCCTCGTCTAGACTGCCACTTTTTGCCAGCAAAGTGCCACGGCGGCCATTTCTATTCAAATGAAGCATGGGATATTTAAATCCCCGCTTCATTTGCAAAAGCGAAGTGCCTAATGTACATCCCTCTGTCAGCAGAGGGATGTAGCTTAAACACACCCTAGCAGTGCTTTACCAATATGGGAATACTGGCATATTGTAACAGCAAAACACTCCGGGTATGTCTACATTGCATTCCTCCTTCGAGAGAGGAATGCAAATTCAGACAAACAAAATTGCAAATGAAGCACGGATTTGAATTTCCTGTGCTTCATTTGCATAATGGCGGCTGCCTGCTTTTCCGAAATAGTGTATTTCAAGAAAAAAATGGAGTTATTTCGGAAAGAAACCCCTCCTTCAAAATAACCCTCACTCTGTTTTTTTTCTCGAAATAGGCTATTTCAGAAAAGCAGCCAGCCACCATTATGCAAATGAAGCATGGGAAATTCAAATCCGTGCTTCATTTGCAATTTCGTTTGTCTGCATTTGCATTCCTTTCTCGAAGGAGGAATGCAATGTAGACATACCCTCCTAGTGTGGATGCAGCTTATACCAGCAACAGTATGGTTTGAGCTGATATTGAAACATCACCTCCCGTGAAAGACTAGTCAGAGTACAGCTTTGCTGGTGTGACTATCTGCATTTGGGAGTTCTACCAGATATGGCTTAGATTGTATGCAACGATGCTGTTCTTAAGGTGCCATATACCAGTATAGCTTATTCCCTTTCCTGTACATAAATAGCGATGCCAGTGGAAACACAAGGTATAGTCAAAGTGGGAAACCTTTTCTGAGCAGACAAGATGAAAGGGACAATGGCTTTGGGAATCAAATTGAAAACATGGGCTAAATACTTATCTAACCTACACAGGTGTAAATCCAGACTGACTGCTGAAGTCAATAGATTTGTACGTGTGTAAGAGAGACCAGAATCTAGTCCTGGCATTTTTCTCTGCCCAGATTTCCTCTTGCT
Organism: Pelodiscus sinensis; assembly: GCF_049634645.1. Classification (NCBI taxonomy): domain Eukaryota; kingdom Metazoa; phylum Chordata; order Testudines; family Trionychidae; genus Pelodiscus; species Pelodiscus sinensis. Next base: position 249,566,718 of record NC_134712.1, on the reverse strand, counting down.
TTGTTATGGCTGCTTATTATTTTCTTTAAATGACTTGTTTTCTTTAAACAAGGTGAGGAGCAGGAATCCAGCATCTTCTAGTGATTAAATTATCATTTGTCTGCAATGTTGATGAAAAGAGGATATGTTTGCCTTATCACTGCAGCAAGTGCTATCAACATCTCAGACTGATCACTGAGTACAACTGAAGTATTAATCCCAGGTTTTGCAAACATTTTGGACCAGATCTGTAGCTGGTGTGTGTCCATGCCATTCAGGAGAGCTACAAGAATTTGCAACACCTGAAGATTTGGTCTTATATTATTCTGACACAGCTTTTTACGTGTAGTAGGTGCCTATATCACTGCTCTCTTAACCTGTATTAAAATGTCACCAATATTTTCTCAAAGAGAGTGGACAGAGTAAAAATACAATGGCATTTTATACTTTGTGAGAATGTTGTTGCTTCAACGTAGTTTCCCCTCCACCCCATGAACCTCTGAAACAGAAAGGCATCTGACTAACATCATCCCATTTCTAAATGGTATTTGTTCAAATAGACTTACTTCCTCAATGGGAATCTCATCATTTATTGGACAGGCAATGTGGTAGGATGGAAATGGGTCAGTCCAGCCTTTCACTGTGCAGTTTCTTCTTACCAGGCCTGCAAGAAATGTTTGTTTATTGCTAATCTAAGGCAGACTGTAAACACACCAGGGCAGGAATTGTCCTGTTGCTATGTGTTGATAGAGCACCTCCCACAAAGGGATCTTGATGTCTCACTAGTCCTCCTAGGCACTATAGCAATGCAGGTAAATAATACTATTAATGCATTAGGTCCAGGGCAAAACAGAAAGGAGCAGTAGTTTGCTAATAAGGAGGTGAATGTAATGGGCAGAAGAAACAATCCCCATTAACCAGTCAGGAAGGATTTGCATTCTTGTAACAGAAGACAAACATGGCAGCAGTTCTAGGAAGAACAGTTTGTAAGGTTTTTCTGGGATGCTGAACCTTCTTCATCCTAAATGTGGCTACGTCTAGACTACAGGCTTTTGTCAACAGAGGCTTTGGCGACAGATACTGTTGCCAAAGCCTCTGTCGACAAAGAGTGTCTAGACTACAGCCACTTCTGTCGACAAAGCAAGCCGCTTTTTCAACAGAGAGTCTAGACACTTTCTTTTGAAAAAGCCCAGTGTGGATGCAATAGCACCTTTTGTTGACAGAACTCTATTAACAAAAGGCGTTATTCCTCATAGAATGAAGTTTACCACGTCGACAAAACTGCCACGTTCTGTCGACTTACTGTCGACAGAACTCGGCGGTAGTGTAGACGCAGGTATAGTTTTGTCAACAAAAGTCAACTTTTATGAGAAAACCCTGTGGTCTAGACACACTCTGCCTGACCACATTGACCAGAAAGAGACCCAGATGTTTTTATCACTTTAACCAGCTCCAGCCGAATCCCAAACGCCACCTGGGAGGTGAGACTTTGTCTTTTTCGTCCCTTCCCCCTCCCTCTTGTATGTTCCTTCTTCCTCATCTCTCTTATCCCTCTCCATTTCTCTTCTATCTACTAAGAGTCTGGCTTAGCCAGCTAAGTCAACAGAGTCTCTTTGCAACACTACTGCAAGTCTCTGACCAGAAAGAGGTAAGGAAAAACCATGCACTAACCAGCCCCGTGCTGGTACAAGATGCTGGTACATGGAGTGGCTGATCAGACCATGTGCTCTGCCTGTGTTTCTCCACCCATGGGGTTGTAAGTGACAGTCAACATCAGAGAGAAAAGCTGCATTTTCTGTCGTTGCAGTTCTTTCCTCTTGTGTACCTTTGTCTTGTGTTTGTCTTCTAGGAAATGGGATCAAAATTTAATGACAGCTTCAGCCTATCTCAGTGAAAGGTGGCCCATACTTGTTAATAGCGGAGGGGCAGACAGAACAGCGGCTTCAGCAGATGTTACTAAGCATGCTCAGTCCCTGGGAGCATGCTCAGTAGAAGCCAAGCTGCAACTCATGGCCCTCATGTACACCTTGCCTCTGATCTCAATTAATTTTTCCTGCTCATTTCTCAAAATGACCCATCTTTACCATCTTTAATGCCATCTAAAAGACTGTCAGACAAAGGCTTTTTCCTTCTAAAACCTCTTTCCAACTAAAGGGAAAGAGAACAAAGGATAGTGTTAAAATGAAAATAATTATTCAATATTTTATATTTCAAATAGGGCAGTCAAGTGATCAAAAAAATAGAATAATAGAATCCTAGGGCTAAAGAGACCTCAGGAGGTCATCGAGTCCAGCCCCCTGCCCAAGACAGGACCAACCCCAACTAAATCATCCCAGCCAGAGCTTTGTCAAGCCAAGACTTAAAAACCTCTAGAGATGGAGATTCCACCACCTCCCTAGGGAACCCATCCCAGTGCTTCACCACCCTCCTAGTGAAATAGTTTTTCCTAATATCCAACCTAGACCTCCCACACTGTAACTTGAGACCATTGTTCTTGTTCTGCCATCCGGCACTACTGAGAACAGCCTCTCGCCTTCCTCTCTGGAACTTCCCTTCAGCTTTTAACATTATCGTTAAACAATAATAGCTTTTTGTCTTTGAACGTTGTTTCTGTGGTGAACAATAAGAAGTCCTGTGGCACCGTATAGACTAACAGATACATGCATCTGACAAAGTGAGTCTTTGCCCATGAAAGCTTATGCTCCAATAAATCCGTTAGTCTATAATGTGCCACAGGACTTCTCTTTGTTTATGCAGATTAAGACTACCCCTCTGATCTGTGGTGAATTTACTCATGCAGTTCAGAATCCTTCCAAAACCACTCAGAGCTATGTCAGGTGACATCGGCTCTGGGTGGCACTGAAGGTGACTGGAAGGTCCTTTTGAGATGACTGTCAACTCCTGAGTCAATTTTAAATCCATGAATATTCCATGAATATATTATTTCATTCTCCGGGTAGGCTTTTGTCATCAAAAGTGAAAGATCCCAGAAATGATGGTTCCTGATTGTCTAGAATATAAGCCAACTCTTTGACTGTTTTGGTGTGTCCAGCAGCTGCCCAAAGTCTATATTTCATGCCTTGATTGCACTGTGCATCGCTGGCTACGTGCATGGGGGTTGCGTCTAGACTGGCAAGATTTTGCGCAAAAGCATCTGTGCCACCCTAGATGCTCTTTTGCTCAAATAGTTTTAACAGAAAAACTTTTCCATTAAAAGTATTTGCGCAAAATCATGCCAGTCTAGACGCAGCCATAATGTACTGGGACAGGACCTTTTTCACATCTTGGGCATGTAGGCTGGAATTTGTCCCCTTTACCATGGGAATTCTCTCTCCTTGATTTGGGGGTTTATTATAAAGGCTTTTAATACTCAACTGTCTGAGTAGGATTTCTAATGTAGTGTCAGGTGTTTCATGTTCATCAGAAAAGCCTATACTTCTCTTTTAACATTTTATTTATTGTGAAACACCTTTGTAAATGATGGGAATTTTATACTTTTATACTTTGGAATTGAAAACTTTGTCGTTTACAAATGATAAAGATGAGAATTATATTTACATTTTTTGTTTGGGGATATTTTTCCATGCAGGGCAATTCAATGAGGCAAAACTTTCCCAAACCTAAGGTATAACAAACAGCCTGAGTCTTGGTTGCAGAATGATTGTTACTTACTTATGGAAATGAAATAACTTAACCACTTCCAGTTTTGGCTTCTCTGGGGTTAATGTATAGATTCAATGTAACAACTTGCTTACCTTATTTTAAGAGGCTGGAATAACAATTGCTTTAAAATGCTTTATTTCAAATTTCAGATTATTTAATTTCAGTTCTATGATTAAAACATTCTTGTGCTGATGATGTTGCAAAAGTTGATTATCTTATTAAAAACAAGGAGAGGTCATCAAAGAATGTTTGTTCACATAAGAGTGAGAGAGGATAAAGTCTCTATTTCTCTCTGTCACACAGTTACAAAGCTATAGATTTTCTTTTTAAATGTTTTCTTTACATTAAAACTCCTCTATAAGTGATGAGGCTATTTAAACTAACCACAAATATCTTCACACTTTACAAATGATAGTCCATTAAAAGTGGTGTTAACAGGATTTATATTAAGAGGTGTTGTGTTAATTAAATGAAATCAGGTAACATAACTGTGTCACTGTCCAACATTAAACAGAGTTAAACAAAGTTTGTGCTTTGTTGCACAGAAGCCTAAGTCTACCTTGTATCATAGCAAACACACTGTTTGAACCTTTACCGTTTTCATTAAAGATACAAAAAAGGAAGGAAACAGGTAAAGGATTTGATATTCGTGCTGTTGATTAATCACACTTAGTTCACGTGATTAACTCAAAAATTAATTGTGATTAAACAAATTAATCATGATTAACTGGACTATTAAACAATAGAATATCAATTGAAAGGTATTAAATATTTTGGATGTTTCTCTACATTTTAAAATATAGGGATTTTTATTATAACGCAGAATACAAAGTATACAGTGCTCACTTCATACTATTATTTTCATTACAAATATTTGTACTGTAAAAATGGTATGCAAAAGAGGTAATATTTTTCAATTCATCTCCTGCAAGTATTGTAGTGCGATCTCTTTATCATAAAAGTGTAATGGAGAGTACGTCTACACTGCATGCCTATTTCGGAATACCGAAGATATCCCAAATTATCTACCCCATGACTGCACAACCCACTCATTATTTTTAAATATTTTTCGAAATAACGGGTGCGCTATTTCGCCATCCCAGTAAACCTTGTTGCATGAGGGATAAGGGATGACTTGAAATAGCACGTTATTTCAAAATGTGGTGCTGTGTAGATGCACCAAACTTCAAACTAATCTATTTTGAAATAGATTTGAGATAAGATACACAATTTGCATAGCACAAATTGCGTATCTTATTTTGAGTTTAGGGGTGTGGTGTAGATGCACCCTTACAAGTGTAGATTGGTTATATGACTGCAGTCAAAAACAAAACATAAATTATTGACGTCTACAAGCCCACTTACTTACATTAGGAGAATTAAAAAAATATGTATTTCGTTTTTAAGAACAATTAAATAATTATTTATTTTGTTTTTTACAGTGTAAATATTTATAACAATAAAAAACTGTACACTTTGCATTAATGGAAATCAACATGAATATGTAGAAAACATCCAAACTATTTAAATAAATACTATTAGATCATTGTTACAAATATCTGTATGTGATCAAAAGGCGACAGAACAACAGCCTTCTTAGCTGCTGCATGCTCGCCAGGATGGGCCCGGTGAGAAAGGTAAAAGAGCTTGTTGGAATATTTGTTGCAACTAGAAGTTAAAAAGGAGATCCTGTGCAAATAAGCTTGAGAGACAATGATGAACTATACAGTATCCATATTCCTGACAAGAATTTTAGCCTATTGTTTCATAAAAAGTAAACTGAGAGAATGGAATGAATTGGCATAATCAAGAAAATCTCTGAGCCAGCAGCATCCCAGTGTTGCCAGCTATAAAGAAAAATGGGAAAATACAAATCTATGTGAGTCTTAAGGGATTTAATGAAGCATTTGTGAGCGAAAATGATATCCTTCCAACACTGGAGGGCTTTCTCCCCATAGTGAAAAGATATACAATATTATCCAAGATGGACACCTCCACTGGATTCCGCCAAATTCCTTTGTCCAAATAAAGTGCTAAGTAAGTGTCATTTATTACACCCTTTCAGAAATTTTTCTAAGAAAGTTCACCTTTCGGGAGCACCTGTGAACCTGAAATGTCATAAAGAAAGACAGCCAAACTGTAAATGAACACAAATAGAACTACAGTTTTCACAGACAATATTCTGGTCAATGGATCTTTGATGGAAGAACACTACAAAACCCTCAACAAACCAAGCACCGCTATTGATGGAAACAAATGGCTAGCCAGAATACCAAGTCGTTGTGTGCTTGGGTCATATAATTAGAAAAACAGCATGCTTCAGAGAAGTGTAACAGGCTGATAATACTGAATTTCACAGACAGCATGACAGCGTAAATATTGTAAACCTTAGGAATGGAGAATTAAAAGAGGGGATTATAATGGAATGTTAACTGTATTTTACTGCTCAGCCAAAATGTGATTTGTCCTTTTCATATGTGTTCATTTTTTTTAATTGTATCCTTTGGTATATATGGTTGTGACTATTTTCTTCCACTATTTGATCTGAGGAAGTGGGTCTGGCCCATGAAAGCTCATCATCTAATAAACCATCTTGTTAGTCTTTAAAGTGCTACATTGTCCTGCATTTTGCTTCAGCTACCCTAGACTAACACGGCTACATTTCTATCACTATTCCACTATGTGGCACTGTGTGTAAAATATCTTATTTGAGCTAAACTTAAGCAGGGCTAGCAGGGCATTAAAGAATCTTATGCTGAACACAGCTGGTGCTACAGCCAGAAGTACATGGCAGTCTGATTTGAAAGATTTGCCCACATGAACTGCCTAGCATACAAAAATGCAGCCAAACAAAAACTTCAATTTACAAAAATGGGATCTCTTAGTAGGCTTTTATTCCAGTGTAGAATAAAAATAGATAAATAAAAGACAAAAGCTATACCTTAGTGACTATACAAAGGACAGAGATAAAAGCTGCAGCCTATGATGCTGTTATCTGAAGAAACAATTCCCCACCCCAAACTCCATCCTCCTCCTTTTCTGATAATTTTTTATCTGAAACTGCTAAGTTCTCCATATGCTTCTGCTAAACATCCAAATGAAGCTTTAAAAATAAACTATTAGAAACTTCTATAACTCCCCCCACCTTTTCCTGAGATCTACTCTTTAAATAATACTCTCCTCCCATTCAACTATGCTTTTAATTTCTTCTCTAGTCCCTTTACATTAGGGCTACGTCTAGACTGGCATGATTTTCCACAAATGCTTTTGACGGAAAAGCTTTTCCATTAAAAGCATTTGTGGAAAAGAGCATCTAGATTGGCATGGACGCTTTTCCGCAAAAGCACCAATCTAGACACGGTTTGGCGCAAGAAAGCCCCAATCACCATTTTCGCGATCTGGGCTTTTTTGCGCAAAACAATACCACGTTGTCTACACTGGCCCTCTTGCGCAAAAGCATTTGCGCAAGAGGTCTTTTGCCCGAATGGGAGAAGCACAGCATTTCCGCAAGAACACTGACAATCTTACATGAGATCGTCAGTGTTCTTGCAGAAATTCAAGCGGCCAGTGTAGACAGCTGGCAAGTTTTTCCGCAAGAGCAGCTGCTTTTGCGGAAAATCTTGCCAGTCTAGACGCAGCCTAGGGTTTTATCATAAGAACATAAGAACATAAGAATGGCCGTACTGGGTCAGACCAAAGGTCCATCTAGACCAGTAGCCTGTCTGCCAAAAGTGGCCAGTGCCAGGTGTCCCGGAGGGGGTGGACCGAAGACAATGATCAAGCGATTTGTCTCATGCCATCCGTCTCCAGCCGCTGACAAACAGAGGCCAGGGACACCATTCCTACCTCCTGGCTAATTGCATTTTTATGGCCCTAACCTCCATGAATTCATCTAGCTTCTCTTTAAACTCTGTTATAGTTCTAGCCTTCACAGCCTCCTCCAGCAATGCCTCTTTTCAGCACTTTCTCAGATTGTTGATCTGTCGTGTATTATTCCATGCTGTAAAGTATCAAGGACTGAAACCTATGTTAAAAAAAAGTAAAATGTAAAGTGTTAACTAAGAATAAAAAAAAATAGGGACCCATCAATGTTAAGATAAATAAACCCTCCAAATTTAATTGTTGCTTTGCAGGTGCTGTTACAAAATAGCTCCATCTATTTTGCAATTCTGACTTAGTTACGATTTCTGGCAGCCTATGAAAAGGGGATTCCAAAAATTGGCACAATGATGGGAGAAATAATGGTAAAGCACATGCTTGCTCATGGCAAAGCATGACAATGAACAGAGGGGCAAAAACATCGTTTTACTAAAATAATATTTCAGTCATATTTCAGTGCTCCCCTAAAAGGCAGGTCCACTCTGTTGTCCCCAGACCCTGTCTCTCATGTTAAACTTTGTTAAAGCTTTATTCAATGTGATTAAAAGCAGCATGCTCAGCTGAGGCATATGGCTGTTTTAGATAAAAAAAAATTTCAGGAAGAAAGGAGGAGAAGGGGTGGGGTGTGGCTATATCTTCAGATAAGAATGTCAGAGGCTACAGCACCTCTGTCTTCTGTGCAATTATAAAGTTATGGCTTTTGTTTTTAAAAAATATATTTTTTCACAGTACATTGGATTAAAAAACTTTCTTCACAATTCAGAAGTGCAGAGCCTCTTAAAGAAGCCAATGCCTTCTCTTTTTAAACTGTTTTTAGAGAGGCTTTTGTTGGGTTGGGAGTTGTAATATGCTAGGTGATCCCTCTGGACAATGTTTTCTAAAGAAGCTATCATTGTTTAAAAGTCGGGCTAGTGTATTTTTAACGTTATCCTATGATTTGTATTTTCACTGAACCTCTTCCTCTGGCTTAGACAATAGCAAAATGTATGTGAGTGGTGGGAGGAGGGCAAGAGCCCTACTCAGTGTGGATTTGTATACAAGATTTTATCCTGGATCCGTCTCATAAAGCTTTCAGCTGAAACTTCTTAAAGACCAGTCATGCCAAAGGAACCAGCTGCTAATATCCAAGAAAATTTTAACACAAAGGAGAGAATGGGCACAAGGGATGGAAAAGCGGGACTAAATATAGTTACCAACATTAATTATGTGGGGCCATGTCAGTGTGATGATAAATCAAATGGGGGGAAAAATAAATTGTTTTGCAGGTGGTGTTAGAACAGATTGCTACAAAAGTGACAAGATTGATGCATTTTGATTATACCACAGGGCTCTTTCATCAGTACAGCAAAAATGTTTGTTTGTTTGTTTGTACTTGTTGTTTTGCATCAATAAATATGCACAGGATAGTCATTGACTTTCCCCCCATCGTTCTTGTAGGTTTCATGGTGTCACAGCTTTTCTGTTAGGGTCCAGAGTGTGACTTCAGGCACTAGCAAATGAGTAACTAGCAACTGCTTTTGAGGTAATTCTATAAAACAGAGGCAGGACAGATAAAGGGTTTGGTTGTATTAGTGCTTTTCGACTCAATCAGAAATGACCACTCTTGGAATTATGTCCCAGTATGAATATTCCTTATTCTGAGGCCTTTGTGTTATTCATTTGCTCTTTCTGACGCTCTACTTACAATCTCCTCCCCACCACACAGATACCCCTGAACCCTTTTGCAACTACTCCCTCCTTCATGTTAGCATCTTTTGGAATATGTCTACACTGTGGGGTTTTCCAGGATACCTGTGGTATTCCGGAAAATCTCCGCCACATCCAGGGAATGCGTTTGCTCTTCCGCTTTTTTTCATGGAAGAGCAGACATGCTCTTTTGCAGAACCCTGTATACCTCGTTCTACAAGGAATAACAGCTCCTCCGAAAGAAAAAGCCTCTTCTGGAAAAGCAATCGGAAAAAGCTATAGTATAGATATAGCCTTGGATGTTAGTACAGGCACTCCCTGAGTTACAAACATCCAATTTAGGAACATCTGCACATGCAAACGAAAGCTCACCTGCAGCCTCAGGGAAGCAGGCAAGAGGTACAGGTGGTGGTGAGCAGCGCAAGTGCTGGTCGGAGGACTCCAGAGGAGCAGAGGATGGTCACGCAGCCAGTGGCTGGAAAGAAGCAGCGTTTTAAACTGGAAACTGCTGCTTTTCTCCAGCCACCAGCAATATGGTCAGCCCTTGTTCCTCCAGAGTCCTCCAGACTGCGCTTGCACCGCTCGCCAGCTCCTGGTGTGTGGGGGCCAGGTACATCCTGCGGTATGGCCAGGAGAGGGGGCTGACCTCCAAATCTTCCTCTAATTAAACCTGCCTTTCCTAAAGCACCAGCATTCAAGGGTTAGGGTTAGGGTTAAAATAGTTTCTACTCTTTTTCATTGCAAATATACAGTATTTCTGCTCCATTGTTAATTAAATAGGCTTTTATGGGCTAGCCTGGGAACCTAACTACCATTTAGAACATTGTTTCTATGGGAAAATGCATTCTGAGTTCCAAACTACCAACTTACAAACGAACCTTTGGAACACGACCTGTTCGTAAGTTGGGGACTTCCTGTAGCTGGTTTCTCTGGCGTGACGGGCTTCTCCTGCCAGTTGTCGAGGGGCGGTTAGCACAAAGTTTTATGAGATGGATCGAGGATAAAGCAAAGAATCCCAGAGCAGGAAATGAAACTGCAGATGAAAGGGATTGGCCTTATCCCTTGTATATAACTAACGTATCAGGCATTGCCAGCAAGGCAAGAGGTTGAGCTGTGCAGATTACCTTTTTCTTTTGGAAAATGCCAAGTCTAGATCCTTCCTGGAAGAGCAATTCCCCCTCCTCTCCCACATATTTGTTTATAGTGAGTTAGTGGGCCAAATTCACCTCTGGAGCGAGTGCCTTTGACTTCCACTAGCTTATTGTGTCTGGTTTTGTCAGTGTTGTGTTTGACCCAGGGCATAGGTCATTTTAATAGGCTTCTCATCTGGACCTTAAACCTAAGGAACAACCACATCACTCATTCCTCATCCTTTCATCTCCTCCGACACTATAGCGCAGCTTGAAGCTCTTCCCATCCTGTTCCTGCCTCAGACAGCACTGCGGATGAACTGAACAGTAGTGCTTATCCAATGGGATGAGTCCCAACCCTTTTAAAGCCAGGGGGGATCTGTCTGCAGGTTGAACCTCTCTAGTCCAGAACTCTCTGATCTGGAAACATCCATGGTCCGGAGTGATTTTCGTTAGCCAGATGTTCACTTTTCATGGGTGTGGCCAAGTTTCCCACAGTCCCATAAGGTTTGTTTACAGCCACCAATCCTGGCTCTCAGTGTTCTGTGCTATTCTTTGGCTCCAATTTACCCCTAAATGTCCTCGAGCAGCCCAGGAAGCAGTGGAAGTGTTGGTCATGAGGCTAGACAATACTGACCTCCCATGGTCGAGAAAATTCTCTGGTTTGGAACCGGTCAGGTCCTGAGGGTGCCGGACTAGAGAGGTTCAACTTGGACTGACTTCTGGGCTCTTCAGTGCAGGCCTGATGTCAGTACTGCAGAAACCAGCTCTGTCATGGAAACGGTGCAAGGCCTTCCACATGCCGCAGAGCACCCTCAGCGCCTCTTGAAATCAACGGAATGGCATTCGGCTGAGCCCAGCGTGGTCCACACGCTTGTCGACCGCGTCCTCAGTCCCTCGCTTTCATAAGCACAAGGGGCAAAGGGCATAGTCAAAACAGATAAAGTAGCTCCACGAGGGTCCCTCACCTGGCTCCTTGAGGAAGTGGATGAGGACCTTCGGGCAGGGCAATATAAGAGTCTCACCAACCTCTGCATCCGGCCAGCACACTAACCTGTCCCATGTTTGCCGGCAGCCTGCCAGGGAAGGAAAAACATGTTTTAAAGCACGTTTATATCTGCACATGGAGAGGCTAATTTTAGACGGGCTGCGACATGTGAGAGTGCGTCGGACCGGGTGGGGGAGGGAAGCACGAAGAACGTTTCTGCAACCAGCTCGCATTATGGTATCTGTCCAACTTGCTGGTCTCATTCATTTATTTCTTTTTTCCCACTGGCCTCTTGCAAGCAGCACAGAAAGAGTAGGCTTTGGGGAGAGACCAGGATAAGGAGAGGGAGGCATCGCAGTGCACTCGGATGGAGAAATGATTCCACGCCGATGAGGCGGCGTGGCAAAGGGCACAGCATCAGGAGCGAGAGAAGGAAATGAAGGGTGGCGGAATGTGATCAAACAGCTGAACAGTGAGGCGAGGCCTGGGAAAAGGCAGGTGGGATGTCAAGCGAAAGACAAAAATCACTTGAGCTTAAGCCACAAGCCAATGGGAAGCCACAGGAAAGAAGCCAAAGGTCTGAATACAGGTCTAGAACTGAGCGGGGAGGATTCAATTGTTTCTCCGAACTGGTTTTTGCAACCCTGATCATTCCCTGTGTGACTCGCCGCCCCCTGGAGCTGCCGCCAACCGTACCTGCAGTTTCATTTCCACGCTCTTCCACTTCCCGCAGACATTCGGTCTCATCTTTCTTCAGCTCAGCTACAAAATCACATTCTGGATGGGTTTGCCCAACCACCTACAACGAGACACGTCCCATGAGAGTGCTTAGCCCTGACTTGGGGCTTAGGAATAAAAATGTCAATGAGTTTGCCCCATGGACAGCACCATTCTGCTATTTAGCTCCAGCTCGATAGGGCCAGCTCTTCAGCTGGTGTAAATGAGCAGACTTCTCTTGAAGCCAGTGTCACTATTGCTGATTTATACCAAGGACCAAAGGCTCAGCTGGTATAGCCCCATGAACTTCATAGCTGACATTCTGTCCCCAGCTAAACATTGACTTGGAAGGCTGTTCATTGCTGAAGCATCAGCCATAAGTTTTGCCCTCTGCGAGATTGGTGTCTAAGGGTACGTCTAGACTACAGGCTTTTGTCGACAGAGGCTTTGTCGACAGATACTGTCGACAAAGCACCTGTCGACAAAGAGCGTCTAGACTACAGCCAGTTCTGTCGACAAAGCAAGCTGCTTTGTCAACATGAGAGTGTAGATGCAAAAGATAGTGTAGATGCAATAAATGCCTTCCGTTGACAGAACTCTGTTGACAAAAGGCATTATTCCTCATAGAATGAGATTTACCGCCGTCAACAAAACTGTCGAGTTCTGTCGACATTATGTTGACAGAACTCAGTGGTAGTGTAGACGCAGGTATAGTTTTGTTGACAAAAGTCCACTTTTGTCGACAAAATCCTTTAGTCTACACACACCCTAACAAGCATCTCCGGAAACTGACTTCTAAGGGAATGGCTCTGTTGTCGTCTCATGCCCTTTGCCTTTCTCCCACACAAATGATGTTATGGGCAGGACATAATCCTCCGTGCTTGGAGGCTCTCACAACCACATCTTCCGATGGACAAGTCCTATCCTTCACTCCTGGTGTGCTGTGGTATAGCGGGAGAGATGTGCATAGAGGATTTTAACCAAAGATCTCTCTTCCCCATGCTACAGCAAAGCCGGATTCCAACCCAGACCTTCAAAGAGTCAAGTAGGGCAAGAGTGCCAAGGCCACAAATAGGCATAATCTACTGGATTTTCCATGGCACCCAACCAGGTGGCAAGTACATTGTGCCAGTGAGACTATTTGACAATTTCATGTCTTTATTTTTGGTGGGAGAGAAAAATGCCAATTTGTCAAAACCAAAACTTTTGGTAGGAAAGGGTCAGTTTCAACTGTGTTTGACCAGGCGAGGTTTATGGTGTCCTGGATAGAATTTGTAGTCACAGGGAGCCCTGCTGGAGAGTACTCATTAGCCTGATGGCTATGCCACTGACCTTGGATATGGATGACACAGATTGAAGTCCAAATAAAATAGAGCAGGGACTTGAAGCTACTTCTTATATCCCTGGCAAGTGTCCTAACTACTGGGCTATTGGAACTATTCTCCCTCTCTGTTTTTTCTCCCTCTCTGTTTTTTCTCCCAAAATATGTCAAAAGATCTCAGTTTTATCCCACTGCAAAAGGAAAACTATTTTGAAGTCTCCGTTTCTTTCACAGGAAGGGGAAACCATTTCCCACCCAGCTCTACTGTGTGCTGCAAGCGCTCCTGCCCCTGAAGGGGACAATGTCATATACCTTGATCTCCTGGCACCATTTTTCTCTGCATCATCCAGAATTCTCATATATCAACATATGGCCCTCTGTGTTCCACCCAGCCTCCACCCATGCTTTTTAGTCAGAGCAGAACTGTTACCTATCCATGCATTCTTTAAAAAAAAACAAAAACCAATCAAAAGAAGATGAAATCTACTAACTGAACAGGTGGCTGACTAAATTCGACTCAGCTCATATTCACTCTGGAAGGATAAATATTCAGCAAGTTTGGGAAATAAATCTCTTGCTTTCAGGTCATTCAGAGGACAGAATGTAACGGTCCTAATACGCCAATGTTCTCCATTCATATTTACATGCTTGTACCAAGCTGATACACTGACCTTTTGAACTGATTGCTTATTAGCTTACCATCTGAGGCTCAGTTCCTGCTCCTAATGAAGACACTGAATGTTTTGCCATTGCATTAGGTCCCATGAGTAAAGGGAAAGAAAGAGATTAGTTAGATCCAGGATTCCATGCCAGGGAATTCCATACACAGCCAGGGGTGTTTTGATTTCAGGACTTGAAAATGGACTGGTGACATTGGGCTGTGTGTGACTCTATAAATCCAGAGGAGATATTCTGACACTGTTTTCTGTGCCCCCTACCTTTAAATGCAGTCTTCCTTTTTGTCTGTTAGGGTATGTCTAGACTGCATCCCTTTGTCAGCAGAAGGATGCAGGTTAGGCAGGTCAACATTGCAAATGAGGCAGGGATTTAAATATCCCGTACCTAATTTGCATAAAAATGGCTGCTGCGTTTTGCCAACTCAGCAGTTTGTTGGCAAAAAGCAGCAGTCTATAGGGGGATCCATTGAGAAAGAAAGCCTTTTTCAACAGATCCCTTATGCCTCCTTGCAAGGAGGTTTACAGGATCTGTCAAAAAAAGCTTTCTTTCTCGACAGATCCCCCTCTAGACTGTCACTTTTTGTAGACAAAGTGCTGAGTCGGCAAAACACGGTGGCCATTTTTATGCAAATTAGGCATGGGATATTTAAATCCCTGCCTCATTTGCAATGTCGACCTGCCTAACCTGCATCCTTCTGTGGACAGAGGGATGAAGCCTAGACATACCCTTAGAGAGCAGTCCATGAAGTCAATCTGAGGTGTCTATGAAAGTGACAGTTCAATACTGCACACAGTCCCTTTGTAATTTTTTATGTGGGCTTACATTTGCCCTTCCTTTGTAGTGTTTCTTAATCAGAAATGGAAGTCATTTCTACTGAAAGGCCATGGCTTGGTCCTGCTGTATGGAAACCGCAGCAGAAAATAGGCAAGTTAACTACACTGCACGGCTATTTCGGGATACGTCTACACAAGCCATTTTGAAATGACAGGTGCGCTATTTCAGCATTCCGGTAACCATTATACCACAAGGGTTAAGGGATGTCTTGAAATAGCACGTTCATTCAAAATTTGGCACTGCGTAGATGCACCTGTTTCCAAAATAAGGGTATGTTGACACTACAGCACTAATTCAAACTAACTTAATTCGAACTAAGCTAATTCGAACTAGTGCGTTTTGCTAATTTGAACTAGCATGTCCACATTGAGTGGACCCTGAACCGAAGTTAAGGCTGGCCAGAACCAGTGCCGGCAGGGCATCAGGTTAGGATTTAGAGTGAGGAGCTGCTGCCTCAGACTAGCCGAGGGCTGTGCTTAAAGGAACCCGACCCCCACCCCAGACAGACAGTTCTCAGGGTTGCCCGCTTGCTTGTCTACCTCGAGGAGAGACAGCAAAGCAGTCCTGTCTTGAAGTGCCCTTAGTGCCCTCATTCGGCATATCACAGCACTCAGCCATCAGCCTGGCTGCACTTGCCACAGGCTGCCATCCGAAGGGGTCAATCGGGGGGCTGTCAGGATCCAGGAGGCCCTGCAGGAGAGCTTCCACCCCAAGGAGCCCGCAGAGCCACCCCAGGGCTCGTGCCCCATTCCTCCCTCACCTCCTTCCACTTACCCTTCCCTACCCCCCCTTCCTGATGTAAAAAATAAAGGACACGTGTGTTCAAAAATAGAAACTCTCTTTATTGAACAAAACTGGGGGGAGGGATTAATCTCTGGGGAGACTGGGGAAAGGAGGTGGGAGAGGAGAAGAGAGAAGGTGGGAGAGGGGAGGGTGTCACGTTGCTGAATTGGAGGGAAGCAGCCAGATCACTGCTGCACCCCTAGGTGGGGGTGTTGGCCCCAGAAATTGGTATGGGGGGAGCCATGTGGGGTATTGAATGGGAGATTATTGTTTGTTAATCTTATATACGCTATTTATGTGAGTGTATAGTGTCTATGTGTGTGTGTAGGAATCTGTAATCTGTGTGGAAGCTGAATATTTCTGTGAATGTGGTTAAGCATGGCTATGGACAGGCTGAGTAGCAAAGCCCTGTGGAACAATGACTCTCAATAGGCTATGGACACACCCAAAGAATGGGATTTGTCACCTGAGGGCAGCCAGCAGGAAATATAGAGATTGGCCTCTGACCAGGTGACTTGCTGCAGACTAGAAGAGAGGCCAGGAAGGAGTATAAAGAGGCCATGTGGTCGATGCCATTTTGTTCTCAGCTCAGCACTTCATCCCAGAGGCAGCACTGCAGGGACTGAAGAGCCCGGAAGACCTGTGAACCCATCCTGATCGTAGGATGTGCAATAAGAACTTTTAAACCAGCAGCTGCAACATCTCTGCTAGAGCCTGCATCGAGAACTGGGAGATACGGTGCATGTAACGTACTGTACTTTAATAACCTTCCTCTCAGGCTTTTCTTTCTTGTAATAATAAACCTTTAGATATAGATTCTAAAGGATTGGCCCAGCGTGATTTGTGGGTAAGGTCCAGAGGGTAAATTGACCAGGGATCTGTGGCTGGTTTCTTGGAACCGGACAGAACTTGTTCGGGGTAGGTGGGATTGGGTGCTAGGACCCCCCACCTGTGTATAGGCCCGGGGCCATCTGGGGCACGGATATTGCTGGGGTGTCGGAGGGGTTTTGCTCGGGAGGCTTCAGGCAGGCAGCTGAAGCGCTCTGTGGGACTGGTTTGTGGCCTGTGTGGAGAGGTCGCCAGTCAGGGGGACTGTAAAGAGCCCCGGATTTGAGCAATTCGCCCTGAGCGGACGCCCTAAGCTGTGCCCAGACACGGTCCGGTCCGTCACAGTATCCTGCCGACTACGCCACTGTGACGGACCGGACCGTGTCTGGGCACAGCTTAGGGCGTCCGCTCAGGGCGAATTGCTCAAATCCGGGGCTCTTTACAGTCCCCCTGACTGGCGACCTCTCCACACAGGCCACAAACCAGTCCCACAGAGCGCTTCAGCTGCCTGCCTGAAGCCTCCCGAGCAAAACCCCTCCGACGCCCCAGCAATATCCGTGCCCCAGATGGCCCCGGGCCTATACACAGGTGGGGGGTCCTAGCACCCAATCCCACCTACCCCGAACAAGTTCTGTCCGGTTCCAAGAAACCAGCCACAGATCCCTGGTCAATTTACCCTCTGGACCTTACCCACAAATCACGCTGGGCCAATCCTTTAGAATCTATATCTAAAGGTTTATTATTACAAGAAAGAAAAGCCTGAGAGGAAGGTTATTAAAGTACAGTACGTTACATGCACCGTATCTCCCAGTTCTCGATGCAGGCTCTAGCAGAGATGTTGCAGCTGCTGGTTTAAAAGTTCTTATTGCACATCCTACGATCAGGATGGGTTCACAGGTCTTCCGGGCTCTTCAGTCCCTGCAGTGCTGCCTCTGGGATGAAGTGCTGAGCTGAGAACAAAATGGCATCGACCACATGGCCTCTTTATACTCCTTCCTGGCCTCTCTTCTAGTCTGCAGCAAGTCACCTGGTCAGAGGCCAATCTCTATATTTCCTGCTGGCTGCCCTCAGGTGACAAATCCCATTCTTTGGGTGTGTCCATAGCCTATTGAGAGTCATTGTTCCACAGGGCTTTGCTACTCAGCCTGTCCATAGCCATGCTTAACCACATTCACAGAAATATTCAGCTTCCACACAGATTACAGATTCCTACACACACACATAGACATTATACACTCACATAAATAGCGTATATAAGATTAACAAACAATAATCTCCCATTCAATACCCCACATGGCTCCCCCCATACCAATTTCTGGGGCCAACACCCCCACCTAGGGGTGCAGCAGCGATCTGGCTGCTTCCCTCCAATTCAGCAACGTGACAGAGGGGGAAACCTGAGAGGAGGGAGCTGGAAGGGGTAAACCAGGGGAAGAAGGAGGAGGGGAAGTATAAAACTATGGTACGCCATATCTTCAGTACTGTGTACAGATGTGGTCTCCTCATCTCAAAAAAGATGTTTTGGCCTTGGAAAGGGTTCAGAAGAGGGCAACTAAAATGATCAGGGGTTTGGAACAGTTCTCATATGAAGAGAGGCGAAAGAGACTGGGACTTTTCAGCTTAGAAAAGAGGAGACTGAGGGGGGATATGATAGAGGTCTATAAAAGCATGAGTGGGGTGGAAAGGGTGCATACAGAAAAGTTCTTCATTAGTTCCCATAATAGAAGGACTAGAGGACACCAAAGGAAAGGAATGGGTAGCAGGCTTCAGACTAATAACAGAAAGTTCTTCTTCACAAAGCAAAGAGTCAACCTGTGGAACTCCTTGCTGCAGGAGGCTGTGAAGGCTAGAACTAGAACAGAGTTTAAAGAGAAGAGAGATCAATTCATGGAGGTTGGGTCCATGGAGTGGTATTAGCCAGGAGGTAGGAATGGTGTCCCTGGCCTCTGTTTGTGGAAGGCTGGAGATGGATGGCATGAGACAAATGGCTTGGTCATTGTCTTTGGTCCATCCCCTCCGGGGTAGCTGGTGTTGATCGCTGTCGGCAGACAGGCTACTTGGCTAGATGGACCTTTGGTCTGACCCAGTATGGCCGTTCTTATGTTCTTATGTTCTAAGCTCAGGGCTCAGGGTTGGGGGTCTCACTGGACCACCCTGATTTTCATGCAAACCTGCTCTTGGGTTCACATGTGGCCTTTGGTGGCCAGGCTGGCAGCTATCCTGCCTTAGACGGTCACTTTCCTGTGCCTATTGTGGAGGTCGTGGACATTGGAGGCCTCCCTGCAAACCTGGATGAGGTCCACGATCTCCGCACTAGACCAGCTGGGTGCCCACCTCTTGCAGCCCCAGGCAGGCTCCTGGGATCCTCCAGCCTGGTCCCGGGAAGAGGCGGAGGGCTGGGTGGCAGCGGGTGGCTGGCTCATGCTGTGCCAGGTGCAGGGTCTGCTGGCTGGGTGCTGGCAGGCTTGCACCTGGCACAAGCACCATAGCCAGCCCATGCCCCTTCAAGGGCTCCGGGGCCGGGAGGGGGGCAGAAGAGTTTCCCTGGTTTGGCCCAGAGTGGCCACCAGGGCAAGCTGGGACGAGCTAGCCTCCCACTAGTTCAAATTAAGTGGCTACACAGCCCTTAATTCGAACTACTTAATTCGAACTAGGCGTTAGTCCTCATAGAATGAGGTTTACCTAGTTCGAATTAAGCGCTCCGCTAGTTCGAATTAAGTTCGAACTAGCGGTTTGTATGTGTAGCGCCTATGAAAGTTAGTTCGAACTAACGTCTGTTAGTTCGAACTAACTTTGTAGTGTAGACATACCCTATGAAAGTTAATTTGAACTAACGACTGCTAGTTCAAATTAACTTTGTAGTGAAGACATACCCTAAGCGATTTTGAAATAGATTTGAAATAAGATACACCAAATCTTATTTCGAGTTTAGACGCACCCTCAGAGAATGGACATTTTATAGGTTCAGTGAACTCTGTCTAAAAATAACTCAGCAGGGTGTAAATGTATCCATTTGCACGGTCAAAAGAACTTCTGCATGTGAAAACAACATTGGAGTCCACTAAACTATTCCAGGTGAGGACAAAACAATGTTTGACTTTGTCACAGCCTCAGGAAAACACATTTTTAGGGCTTTTTGCTTGTTTAGTCTCCAAAGTTGGAAGAACTTTTACCACATGCCCCTTGGTTAACGTGTAAGTTTAATTTACGGCAGGCCATTTAAAAGTTCTGGTTTCTCCTTGAAAGAGGTCACAAGCATTTGCAACTTCCTCTAATTATAATAAGCGCTGTAGGTTCTCAGCCATGGTATTTTTTATAATGGATAGAAAACTCAGAGAAAATTTCAAACCTGTGTTCAAGTATATGTCTATGTATCTATCGGCTATCTATCTAAAAGTCCTCGATGGCAGAATAGGCAGAGGATAGCAAGGATAATCTTACAATGGCTGTGAAGGCAGATGAAGGATGGAGTGGACAGGAGATTCCCAATCATTGTAGATTCCATGCCATTGGACCCGGACCTTCTATCCATCAAGGATTGTGTGGAGGCTGCAGTGCAACTGTTCTGCCTCTTCATCACCATGACTCTCCATCTCATTGCTGGCAAGCTTCCAGATGGTGTGAAGATTGTCTACAGAACGAATGCAATGCTTTTAAGTCTCAGGAGACTGAAGGCCAAAATCAAGTCCTCCACAACTTTGATCACGGAGCTCCAGTACGCAGTACGCTGCTCTTTCCCTCGTGGCTCTTCAGACCATCTTAAGCTCCTTCGCTGAAGCATACGAGAATCTTGGCCTCACACTGAACATCAAAAAGACCAAGGTGCTCCATCAACCCTCACCGACGAGACAATCTCATGTGCCCTCTATTAAAATCAACAGAGAACTGCAGGAAAATGTGGAGCATTTCCCATACCTTGGGAGTCATCTCTCCACCAAAGTTGACATTGATGTGGAAATCCAGCATCTCCTGAGCTGCGCAAGCTCTGCTTTTGCCCACCTGAGATGAAGGGTCTTTAAGAACTGGGACATCAGTGCCAAGACAAAGCTCCTTGTGTACCGTGCAGTGGTTGTTCCAACACTGTTGTATGCATGTGAAACGTGGACAGCATATAAGCGTCACCTGAAGGCACTTGAACAATACACTTATTCCCAGTGTACCTAGTATAAGTGCAAAAACTCTGCCGTGTAGATGTAGCCCTACTGGGTGTGGTTCACTGTTCCATGTGATGACAGTTAGACCACTTGCAGATAGATGAATGAGTTTTTGTTTTACAGCTGGCTTTTAGCTCAAAGTTCTAGAGACTCATGCACAAAGCTCCAGAGGTCCCATGTTCAGTTCCACCTGTTGGTGTCATAAGTGGGGGCTCATCTGGGATTTCAACTGGGTTTCTAAAGCTCAGGATGCATTTCCTCATCTCAGGGAAGTGTGTACCTCACACATCTACCCAATATGGTTCACTGTAGTGGCATTTAGACCACTTACAGAGAGAGAATGGGTGTGCTCTATAATCTGAGAGCCACCTGGCATTTAACTCACGCTGTAGTGGCTCATGCACTAAGCTCCACAGCTCCCCAGGTTGGTTCTGTCTGTTGGTGTTACACTAACACAAGCTGAAGTCAGGTAATGGAAGGGGATGAATATCCTGCTTTCTGCCAAGGCAGTGTATAGTTGGAGTAACAGGTGAGATGTGATACCAAATTGGCACAGGACTGGGAAATAGAGCCATACTTGTAACCACCTCTTGCTACTACAATGCTCTAATCAAAATCGACAGTTGGAACACTCATAAACTATGGGAGCATGAACTATGGGACCCCAATTTGAACTTTAAGTCTTGGGCCCATCTCTAGCAATGATCCCTTATCTACTTTCCTTCCCATTTTCTGCTCCTGCGGTCTGATCCATCAGTGATTGACCAGGTGACACAGAACAAGCAGACCTACTAAACTCTGTGGAGTTACACATGGGGTAAGATGGACTGCATGACTTAAGGGTATGTGTACACTTGCACCCTCGTTCGAGAGAGGGATGCAAATGCAGCTGAGCAAAACTGCAAATGAAGTGCGAATTTGAATTTCCTGTGCTTCATTTGCATATTTGCATTATGGCGCTATTTCAAAAAAAGAAATGCTGCCTAGATGCGGTTATTTTGAAAGAAAACCCTTCTTCCGAAATAGCCGGTAAACCTCATTGTACGAGGAATACAGGTTATTTCAGAAGAAGGGTTTTCTTTCGAAATAACCGCATCTAGACAGCATTTATTTTTTCGAAATACTGCTATAATATACTCCTATAATATAATAGTGCTATATAACGCAAATATGCAAATGAAGTGTGGGAAATTCAAATCCGTGCTCCATTTACAAATTTCACTCAGCTGCATTTGCATCCCTCTCTCGAAAGAGGGTGCAAGTGTAGACATATCCTTAAGAAAGTCAGGATCAGAAGCTTAGCAGATAACCATTTCATTACCTGTTTCAAGAAGGGGAGGGCACTTGACACCTTACAGCAGGCTCTGAGCCACTCATGGGGTCAAACACACAGTCCTTTCCCTCACAGCTGCATTAGCCCAGTATATATAAGATGAGCTAAGAAGGTGGAGGAGAAAATATTTCACTCCCAGAATTCTCCTTCATGCTGTGTCACTTCACACATTATGGCTTGCAGACAGTCTGTGCCCACTCAGAGCTAGAAATCTTGAAGTTGCCCTAGCTGCTCAAGTTTTAGAGTTGGGTCAGAAAAGATGGCCTCCAAACCAGGTGTGATTATAGTCTCCTGGCCTAATATTTTTAAAGTGAATTGGTGATTCTGGGGACTGTATTTATGTGGGCTAAATCTGAGCTGTTATAAAGGACCTGTTTTTCAGAAACCACAACATAGCTGTCAGGTGGAAAATGACACCTTAAAGTATTTCAAATTGGCTATCCAAAATCACTTGGTACTTATGTAAATTGTGGCCAAGCATATTCAAATGGTTATAAAATATATGTACATGATGCCTTCACTGAGATATCAAATACAGCAGAGGCCATTGGTCAATCACTGACAAAGAAACAGGTTGGAATACACAGAGAGTAAAAATATCCTGGAAATGCCAGATCAGTACCAAGTTAAAAAGAAAAAGAATTCTTTCTCCTGGGGTACATCTACACAGCAGCATTATTTCGGAATAATGAGGGGAACATCTACACAGCTAGCCCGTTATTTCAAAATAATTTCAGAATAATGGGCAGTTTATTTCAGTGTTTGTAAACTTTATTCCACGAGGAATAACATCTCTTCTGAGATAGCTATTTTGGCATAGCAGTAGTGTGGACACTCCACTGCTACTATTTCTAAATAGCTCCTCCCCCAGGCCATTCAAAGTAATTACCTCCCAGTGCTTCCTGGGGCTCTAATTTGAGGTAGCACATCCACATTAGGGGAGCCAGCCGCAGACTAATTGACAGGCTTCCCTGTAGTGTAGATGTGCTATTTTGAAATAAGCTATTTCAGAGTATTTCTTCTGGAATAGCTTATTCTGAAATAATCGTGCAGTGTAGACATAGCCCTGGTCACAAATGAATGTCGATTTAACCAGAACCTGTCCCAGACTCAGGATGCGTCCATCTACACAGCACCCTAAACTCGAAATAAGATACGCAATTTGCGCTATGCAAATTGCATATCTTATTTTGATTCTATTTTGAAATAACTTATTTTGAAATTTGGCGTGTCGAGACAGTGCCAAATTTCTAAATAAAGCACTATTTTGAGATACTCGTTAATCCTCATGGAACAAGGGTTACAGGGATGCCGTAATAGCATGCCAATTATTTTGAAAAATATTTCAAAATAACGGGCAAGACACCCATTAAGATGTGGGGTTAAGACGTGGGGTAGCTATTTTGAGATACTTCCATTATCCCAACATAGCCACACAATGTAGATGTACCCTGAGTCTTCTCTCCCATGTTGGAAAGGAGAAGTTTACTGTTCGTACAATAGTAAGACTTCAGCTCATTCAGCTTCTGAGCAGCAAAACTCATGACCCTGGTTTATACCAGTGCTTGATTTCAAAATAACTCCCTTTGATTGAATTTATACATGAAGTGTCCACATTGCAAAGCCCGCTATTTTGAAAAAGGGGCCACTTATTTCAAAATCTGTACTCCTGCTTTTCTCGGGGAATAACACTAATTTCAAAATAGTTATAGTGAAAAAGCGGTAGTGGGAACACTCCTGTTCCGCTATTTCAGAATAACTACTCCCCAGAGTAATTTGAACTAATTATTCCACAGTGATTTCTGGGGCTCTAAGTCAAGGTAGCACAGCCACATTAACGGAGCCTGCCTCAGACTTATTTTGAGGCTCTCCCATAGTGGGGACATGCTATTTCGATTTTGTAAAATCGGGAGTCATTAAGTCGAATTTAGTTATTTTGAAATAGTTTCCTAGTGTAGAAATGGCCATGATGTTTCTGAAGAGCTGATTTGGGATGCTAGAGGATGAAAACCAATGTTGCTGGTACATTTGAGGTATCCATGCAGGAGCAGAGAGCTTTCAGAATTAAAGGACCAAATTCCAATTCCCTTTGCCCACACTGGACAGAACATTACTCCATATGGTGTCACTGAAATTAATGGGTCTTCTCATGAGGAATAGTTCTACTGAACCTGAAGAAGGGTATCAGAATTGCTCCCAGAGGAAAAAGGAGAATTTTTTTATTTGTCAGAAAGAGCCAGGGTGAGGATAATAAATAAACACAGCAGTGTCAGGTAAATAGTTATCAGGGCTAAGATTGCTTCTCTTTTCCTATTGGTAGATGTAAGCAAGCTATAAGCCCCACTTACAATGGAAAGGAGAAAAAAGTTTCTAATATTCTGTTCTATAAGATCAATGACATTTTTTCCTCAGGGCACAATACAATGTGAATGAAACAAACCAATCTGACCTAAAAAATAGTTGTATAAAGATCATGATGAATATTTCTGATTAGTTTCCTGCAAGAAGTAAATAAACTATTCATCTTGTTGGCGATGTAAAATTAAACTGCCTGAGTTAAAAAAAAGTAAATTGAGATGTATTCCAAACATCAAGCCTGTTTCCTGAGCTGTTGAGTAATCATAAGTCAAATGGAATTGTGCGCTCCCATCCCCTCTGAAAATCAGGCTGCGATTGTCACCTCTACTCAGGTGAAATAAATGCTCAGGTGAGAAACGAATGCAGGATCTGGCTTGGGAGAGCAACTAAACATGCTACTCACTGGGAATAGAATGTGTCTCATTGTCATTATTTCATATGTTTTTATTGGATCTTGTCCTCCCTTTATTTGAATTTTTGTTTTTCTTGTGATCTATCATTGTTTTCTCTCATGAATTTCATCATTGCTCAATCTCTGGGCTCTTTTTTACACTGTACCATAATACATTACATAGAAGCAACAAATACAAGCCACAAAAACATCTTACATTCACAAACTTTAGAGGTGTTTTGATTATTTTCTTTCAAACCACTCTGGAAAGTTATTCCTAATCATCCAGGTATACTGATGGCTGAGATGGGACGATTAATTTCCAGCTAAGTTAAACTTTTTCATAATTAATCTCAGTTATAATAAAGCAATATTAATGGTCTGTAACAGCCTAATTGTGTCACCTTTACAGAGTCTTGAGTAACATCTTATTTTATGAGTTGGCCCTTGGAAATCGATGTGAAGCACATTGCTACTCTACTTGAGCATTGGTGGCAGACTCCAGCTCAGTAGAACGTACTGTAACACCCAGATCTTTGTGATGCTCTTCAACAATGCTGATTATGACTAATCACTAAGGTCTAAGTTCAGATATATCCTGTCCATGCAGAATAATTACACATCGAGTGCCACTGCAGCACAGAGTTTTGATTACATGGTGCAAGCAGAAACATCTATAAGTGCATACACAGATCAAGTATATGCTCCCAAATCATTCCCCATCGCTGTGTTGGTTCTCTTTCCACACACCAAAAGAAAATACCATGCTGCCCACACAAAAACAACACCGCTGTTTCTCAAAGCCCAGTTTGAAACCTTCACCTCCCCACCCCAGGCTTACGAAAGGCACTGAAATTGTTATTACACTATAAAGTGAAGAAAACCTCATTCAAGGTCTATCTGCCAATCTCCCACACCTCACAGAGGTTCATTGTTATAATTGATACAATTTTTACTCTGACTTGTATTGGAAATGTGAAGAAGGCGCAGTTTTTTAAACGTGAAAATAAGGGGTTGCCACCCTTAAAAGGATGAGAAACTCGGCTCAAAGGAAATTAAATGATACCACCGCAAAACGCAATAAACCACAATATATTTTAATTAAACAATCATACAAAGCACTATTCTTCTCATGTACAGTCATGCAACCTGGCTCACAAGCAATTGGCTGAAGCAAAACATCAGCATGATAGGTCGTATTTTTACATGCATGAAATTATGAAGCCAAATCAAGCCCTGGCAATTACAGATGCAACTACAGTTGATTCAATGAATTTGTTCTTGGCTCCGTTATTATCTACACAGTTCACATTCTAAATTATCTTAAATGTTACCAAGAAAGCAGATGAAATGTCATCTTCTATTAATGCTGTATCTTCCAAAGGCTAAGCAAACATTATGTAAATTCACAGCCTCTACAACATCAACTCTTCTCTCTTCTCTTCCCCATTGCATTTCTCATACTCTCTTTTACTGCTTACATATAAAGTAACGTGTGCTGATAACTGTCCTGTGTCCCTTTCATAGCAATAATGAAAGTGCAGTACTAAAGCAGTGAAATGCACAGGCATACAGTACTTACAGCTTCATGTGCCTTCCTTCTGCTGTAGTCTGCACCTTTAAGAGCATCTTCTACGTGTTAATATGATCAAAGCGAAATAAAGAAAAAGATGTGCATGCAATGAACCGAACCACACTGGACCAGCTGTCCCTGTGCTAACCTGGCTTCTTAGGGAAAACAATGAGGGAAAACCCGCTCAATGCAGTTACTTACAAAAGCTGCAAGACTCAGTGAGTAAAAGGCACAATGGTACAACGAACGGGGGTTCATGTTCCAAAGAAAGCGGTGTCATCCTCCACTTCCTCAGCCTCCGGGAGCCCTTTTCCCTTCCTTTCCTCTTCCCCCTCTCCTATCAGCTGCTGATCTGAAGCATTTATCCTTTTGCCCAGGAGTGACGTAAGACTCAAATGACGAGGAAACTAAATATTAACAACTCTCGAGGCTGTGGTTGATGAGGCTGGGAATGACATGTGTTCCACCTTTTGGACCCTGCAGCATGTACTGAGATGGGAAAGGATGGATCGTGTGACAGTCCCTGAGATTATGGTAGCTTGCAGTCCCACCTGGGATGAGACTCCTCTTTCTGCCTCTTTAATACAGAATGAATGTAGTAGGCATGAATACGTCTATTCCTGTTGAGCATGGTGCATTTAAAGACACAAAATATGTCTGAGACAAACCCTCTAGACACGGTGATTGTTAATGTTCATTCAGGGAAGCCAACAGCTTCTGCAGACACCTGGGTGAGGTGTGTGTTGGGGACAGCTCCGTGCCCTGGAAGAGGCAGGACTTCAGGTAATCCGCCCTGAATACAGGCTAATGCACCATGGCACTGCACCCAGAACAGTTTAGGAAGCTGACTCTGATTTGCTGAGTCACAGTCTGTCTGTTGGTTCTTCTGCTTTTCCAGAGAAGGGAGGAAACAGCACTGGGCCTGTCGCTGGTGCAGCATTCACTCCTCAACATACCAGGTGTACACAGAGGTCTTCCATGGAGGGGGGTACCTCAGCCCATTTATCTATTCGCCTGGTTTTACAGTGGGCTACATAAAGAGCACCTGTGAAGCCAGTACAAACTAAAATTTCATACAGACAGTGAGTTGTTTATACAGCTCTATATACAATACACAGAAACCAAGTACAGTATTTATATTCCAATTGATTTATTTTATAATTACATGGCAAAAAGTAGACAGTAAGCAATACACTGTGCTGTGACACTCTGGGAAGGAAGGGGTTATGTCTGATTTGTAAACAAGTAGCTTTTAAGTAAGGGAAGACTGAGTGTGTAAAACAAATCAGATGCCTGCAAGGGATACCGTTGTCTGCAAAGGTTGGAGCACCACTGACTTAAAACATACACAAATCCTATTTGAACTTGAAATGCAGGTCTGGGGAGGAAGTTTGAGGGTTGTGACCATTGACATGGGCTACGAGAGTGAGTCAAACGTCCAGTTTATAAGAAAAAGGGGAAGGTTTCAAATGCAAATTTACATCAGTACAAATAAGTTATACATTGTGATATTTGGAGAGTTATCCTAATAAAATGGCAATTATGGAATTGTATGGATATTTAGGCCATTTTGGCCAGCAGCTGCAGACTCAAAAGCACAGAGCACAGACCAATTGTATTCTGCTAGCTTTTTTTTTTTTTTTTTTTTGCTAAACAGAGACAGTATAATTGTTTGAAATTATTTTAATTCGATTGTATATGGAATGAGTAGATGGATTTTAATGAGCAGTCACTAGAGTTGCTTCAGGAAACACCAAGTGAAAGGCATTAAATCGTGTTTAAACCTATTAAGCTAAATCCGTTTAAGAGTGTTTACATTGGGGGCTTGTACCAATCCCCTACCAACAATTCTGTTTGGGGCAGGTTTTCTAACGTAGACAAGGTCCAATGCTGCAAAGGCTGATGGAACCTCCAGTCAAAGTCTGCAGAAAGCACATTGGTTTCTGAGTACGGTCCTTAAAAGAAATACTAATGGAAATATGTGAATGCAGAAACAGGACTGCACAAACAGGTGTATGGTCTACATAAGAATAACTCAAGAAGTGGGCTATGCCCACGAAAGCTCATGATACCAACTACATGTTTTGTTAGTCTATAAAGTGCTACCAGACCATTTGCTGTTTTTTTCAAGTTGCTTAGTTAGCTTTCTCGATGGTAGCTTGTTTACTGGTAGTATATACATTTAATTGGGTTTATCGTATGGATTTATTTCATTTATGTTTCACATGGCCAAAGACTAAATCAACAACATTTGACTTGATTTGCTTATATATATATATGTAAAAATGTTCCTCTTCTGTCCCTATTAAAAATAGCTCAGGTTGGAATTTAATGACAAGGTTGTTAATTTTCATATTAATGAGGTAATGAGAAGCTTTTCCTACTAAAGAGTATCTTAAAGAGTCCCTCATCAGCATATCAAAAAAGGCACACTCCCTACGCTAAGTACAACATCACACATTTACATAGGTCAAAAAATTTCCATGAAACATGTTTTTTTAATAGAAAATGGCTTTCTAATCTAACTGGCAATAGCAGAACTTTCTCATGAACTCAAGGTAGACTTATTTTTAATTCACTCAGTTTAGGGGGTGGGTCCAACATTAGTACCAAAGCACTGGAGTCAAGATTGTAACTATGGGTCTATCAGATGCTTAATTGTAGTATTCAACTCAGTACAGAAAATTGGTCAGTGGCATTTGGCTGAAGCTGAATAACAAATAGCCCAATAAATAATCCAGTTACATATAATATGTATAATCACTTATTGCATCAGGATGTTCCTAATTAAAAACAGCTGTTCATCATCTTCATATCCTTACCCACTTAAGCCATTAGTTAGATATTATTTTCCTTACTATAGTTTAATAAATTGCTACTGTCTTCATCACACAGTATGTGGAATGCACTAGAGAAAGAACATTTGCTTTTAATTAACCAAGAGGATAAGAATTTCATTACTAACCCCCCAATAGCCACTAAAAGTTGTTATTTCTATTTTCTAGGAAGACATTTTAACAACTGAACCTAGTCTGAAGAGAATGACTTGCTCTTTTACAAAATGTTATTTCTTTCTAAATGCTAAGCAGCCTGTTTTTCCCCTGGAAAGATCATAGACCTCCCTCAGGATTAGAACGAGACATAGTTTTTCAGATGAAGAGCTTATTTGATGGGAAAAATGCCATTTTCAATCTGACTAAAAGCGTTAATTAATTCAGGATGAATTTGGCAAATAGCTTTTTGGACAGGGAGTCTAAGTGCACATCTACACAGCAGGGCAAAAGTTGAATTCAGATACTCAATGTCAGATATGTCAATTGTGTAGCTAAAGTCGAAATAGCTTAATTCAGCTTTTGGCACTGTCTATGTAGCAGGAAGTTGAAGGCAGAACGCTCTTCCTTTGACTTATAGAATCAAAGAATCATAGAACCATAGAGCTGGAAAAGACCTCAGAAGGTCATCAAGTCCAGCCCCCTGCTCTAGGCAGGATCAATCCCAACTAAGGACTTCCCTTACTCCTTGTGAAATGAGGGTTACAGGAGTCAGAGTAAGACGTCCTTCAGCACGAAATTATTTCAAAATAATGGCTTGCTGTATAGACACACTCTTTGTTACTTCGAAACAATATCAGTTATTCCAAACCAATGCTGCTATGTAAACGTACCCTGAATGCTTTAATATTTTCTATATGAAACACATTAACCTTTCATTTTAAAATGACTTTTCATCTAAAAATGTAGCTAGATTTAAATAAACAAACGTGTACAAGCAAAATCCGAAACCAAAATAGAACTAAAAAAAATTTACATTTGAACAAAATATTTTTTAAAACCCAGAACTCTGGTTTTCTTTGAAATTTTTCATTTTAATGAGAAGTACAAAAAAATCCATTCTGGGTCAACTCAACACTAACTGTTTTCAATTTTATTTTTCAATTTGGTCACTGACTCAGTTATCCACTCAATTCTCCTCAGCATGCTCATTTGCTCCTATCATTGCCTTGGGGTCATGGTAATATGTCAGGCCCAGACTCACAAAGACATCTAGGCTATGTCTACACTCGCGGTTTCTTGTGCAAGAACATCTTGTGCAAGGGTTCTTGTGCAAGAAATCTTGCACAAGAAAATGTCCACACTGCCA
Source organism: Pelodiscus sinensis (assembly GCF_049634645.1). Lineage (NCBI taxonomy): Eukaryota > Metazoa > Chordata > Testudines > Trionychidae > Pelodiscus > Pelodiscus sinensis. The sequence continues at coordinate 249,536,283 of NC_134712.1, read as the reverse complement.
TGTGCATGCTGTGCTTTTGCGCAAGAGCTCCCATGGCAGTGTGGACGCTCTCTTGTGCAAGAAAGCTCCGATGGCCATTTTAGCCATAGGGCTTTCTTGCACAAGAAATCCCTGCCAATCCTCTTGAGCAAGAGCTCCTGCACAAGAGGGCTTATACCTGTTAAAAAAGAGCATAGCTCTTGCGCAAGAAGCCCTTTCTTACCATGCCGTACTGTAAATTTCCTTGCGCAAGAGCGAGCGGGCAGCATAGACGCTCTGCGGATTCTTGCGCAAGAATGGCCATACTTGCGCAAGAAGCTGCGAGTGTAGACATAGCCTTAGGATTCTAAGTTTCAGTGGTACTTCTGTAAATCTAAGCCTGATCCCCTACTGCTATTGATCAAGATGCCACTTAGGCTACGTCTAGACTACAGGATTTTTGCACAAGAAGTTTTTTTCGGAAGAGATCTTCTGAAAAAACTTCTTGCAAAAGAGCGCGTCCACACACAAAAACGCATCGAAAAAGAGTCTCATTCGACACTCTCTTGCATAAAAGGCCACCCGGAACCACTTCAGGCAGGGCTTTAGGGCATCAGTTGCTTCCGAATGCTGGTGTCGGAGCCTTGCAGAGACATGCACTTACAAGGACCCTTCCTGACAGCAGTGTCTCTGCTTCTGCTGCGTGGTTGCTACCTCTTCGAGGGACAGCAAAGCTCTCACACTGCCTGCTGTGGTTGCCCTGTTCTTTTTGGACACCACTGCTTTTTCCTTTGTGCCATGGAGCCGGAGCTGCCCCTGGGCATGTGATGGCCCCACATGGCCATGCTGCAGGTTTTGCAGCACTTTCTGCCAGATGCCTTCCTAGTCTTGCATGACCTGGACCCCGAGCTCATTCTGGGGTCCGTCTCCATGGCTGTGGCTGCTCCACTCTGGTAACTGCACCCCACAGTAGAGAGGGGTTTCTGGAAGCTTGACACCAGTTCAGACTGGTGGGACCAGCTGGGCATGAGTGGTGGGATGACCAGCAGTGGCTCCAAAACTTCCGCATGCGGAAGGCCACCTTTTTGGAGCTGTGCGCCTGGCTCGGCCCCTGCCCTCTGGAAATGCGACACCTACCTGCGGCCCGCCATCCCCCGGGAGAAGTGGGTCACTATTGCCCTCTGGAAAGTCACCACCCCAGTCAGCTACCGGTCGGTGGGCAACCAGTTCAGCGTGCGGAAGTCCACCGTCGGGGCCCTCCTCATGGAGGTAGGGAGCTCTCAGACTGCAGTCCCTGAAAGGGGGCGGGGAGAGACTGTTGCATAAGGGGAACCCTCAGGAAAGGGTGGCTAGGGACTGTGAGGGGTGGAGTGTGGGGGGGAAGCCCCATGCCTGGGGATTTATGCTGTCCCGCCCTCACACAGCCCTTCTGCTGGGGGGGCACCTCATAGGGGGTGGCTCCTGGGGTATTTCATGGAGGCAGGGGATGGGAGCAGGGCCAGCACCTCCCAAGGACTCAGGCACCCCCTCTCTCATTCTCTATTTTGTGTGTTTCTTTGTTGCCTTCCGCAGGTTGAGAGAGCCATCAACTCAATTCTGTTACGGAGGGACATCTGTCCGGGAGAGCTGGACACGACCGTGGACGGATTTGCTGCTCTGTGGCTCCCAAACTGTGACGGAGCCATAGATGGCACTCACATCCCGATCCGTGCACAGGACCATTGAGCGGCCCAGTATATTAATCAAAAGGGCTACTTTTCAATGGTGCTGCAGGCCCTGGTCGACCACCGGGGACACTTTACAGACATTTTTGTCAGGTGGTTGAGCAGGGCACACGATGCCTGTGTCTTCAGGAACTCCAGCCTGTACAGGAAGCTGGAGGTGGGCACATTCTTCCCTCGCCATGACTTTGTGGTTAGGGATGTACAGATGCCATTGTGCATCATGGGGGATGCGGCTTACCTCCGATGCCATGGCTGATGAAGCCATACACCAGCCACCTGGATCCCAGCAGGGACCAATTCAATGCCCACCTGAACTGGGCCCAGATCCAGGTACATTGCAACTTCGGCTGCCTCAAGGCACGTTTCTGGTGCCTGCTGACCCGCCTCGAGGTAGGGGAACAGAACCTCCCTGAGGTGGTGGCTGCATGTTTTGTCCTCCACAACATTGTGGAGAGGAAGAGGGAGGCCTTCCTCCTGGGGGAGAGGGGAAAGACGCCACTTGATGAGTGGCAAGCCTTCCAGCAGCCACGGGCAGCTGCCATCCGCCAGGCCCAACAGGCCAGGGTGCACATCCAGGAGGCCCTGAAGGAGAGGTTCTCTCAAGGACCCCAGTAACTCTCCCCAGGGTCTCCTCCCCACTGGGCCTCTGCCTTGCAGCCCTATCCCTTCCCCACCACAACCCCTCCCTTCGCCCTTTCCCTGACCTCCCAATAAACACATCAGGTTTTTTTTTTTTAAATGCAGTCTGCATTAATGAAAGATTCTGAAAAGGTGGGCAGGGAGAGAAGGGCTCATAACTGGGAGGGGCAGAGGGAGGAGGAGGAGAAGGGGGAGGGGGAGGGGGAGGGGGAGGGGGAGAGGAGTGGCTCAATGTGCCACCTCAGGTGCGGGGACCTCGTCCGAGTTGTGGTCGGGTGGGTCTGGGGAGCCCAGGCAGGTGGACAGGAGTGGGGGCTGGAGCGGGGTCAGGGTTGGTAGAGGGGGCAAAGGGAAGGGGACTGGCATTGCTAGGGAAGGAAGCATGGGCATCACCTGGGGAAGGAGCAGTGGCATAGCAGAGGGGGCAGGTGGATGGGGAATGGGCATAGCAGGGGGGCAGGAGAGTGGAAGCCAGGAGCAGCGGCATCAGGCAGGTGTGCTGTCATGCAGGACATGGCGGCACACATGTTGTCACGCTGCTGTATCAACTGTTCCTGGGCACGGTCCCACCACTCCAAGTCTGTGTGGGCCTTGTGTTCCAGGGTCTGGTGGATGTCACAAAGGACACTGATGTTCTGGCGCAACAGGTCCTTGTGCACCCTGGTGCGCTTTTGGGTCCCCCGGGCTCTGGCGGGTGGCTGCGGTGGTGTGTCTTGGCCCTCAGTCCCGGCTGTGGGGAACACACAAGAGGGAGAGGTGGTCAGTCATCCCTGCAGACACTGTCCCTGAGGCCGTGCGCTCCTCTGTGAGCAGAGACCAACAGTCCATAGCCCAGAAGAGGGTTTTGTCCCAGGTGCAAGGCCATGTGGGGCCTACACAGCAGGCCCTGTCTCACAGGGGCCTCAAGATGCGCAGAGGGCCGTGCTGCCTGCTTCTCACCCCCCACACCTCCAGTCCATGGACAAGCAGCCAAGAGAAGTGTCTGGCCACAGGGGATCTCCTCATGGGCGGCAGAGGAGCTGGGAGCAGCCTTGGCCTCCCTGGGATCTGCACATAAAGGTGCGACTCACTGGGCTGTCTGTGGGAACGGCTGCTGCCTCGCACGTGCAGGCATGTCCGTGTGCTGTGAGCGGCACTCCTAGGTCTGTGGGGGGTCGTGCCTGCGTCCTTGTGGCTAGCCTGCTTCCAGCCGGGGCACCCCCTCCGCCCAAGTGGCAGGATGTGTGTGGCCTCCCCTGAGCCTGGGAGCAGGATCCCACCCATGCGCAGGGGCTGCCTGCTGCATCCACGTGCCACACAGTCACACAGCACATGGTTGCACGTGCACGCACCGCAGCACGATGTCCAGCCCGAGTGACGCTCACCTCCCGCCCCCTGTGCGCCCGCCTTGCCCACCCTGTGTGTGTGACAAAGTGACACCACTCACCTGATGTCCTGGCTCCCTTTCACCGGCTCCAGGGAGACGGTCACGGTGCCGCCGACTCCTCTGCCTCCACTTCCACCTCCGGCTGTCCCTGGTCCTCCGGCTCCTCCGAGTCGACGAGAGTGGGCGGGGAAGACATTTCCCCATCCCCCAGGATCTGGTGCAGCTCCTGGTAATAGGGGCAGGTGTGGGGTCTTGCCCCTGAGCGTGACCTGCGCTCTCTGGCCTGGCCATATCCCTGATGGAGCAATTTTACCTTACTCTGGACCTGTTCCAAGGTCCAGGGTGGGTGTCCGCACTCTGCCAGGAACTCGGCCATCCGGCCATAAATGTCCTCATTGAGGCGCTTTGCCTGAGAATCCTTCAAGGCCTCCTCCTCGCCCCACAGTTTGAGAAAGGGCTGGACCTCTAGGCCTGACAAGGACAGGGCACGCCTCTTGCTCCACCTGGGTGGGTCCTGGGATCCCTGGGACTGCTCCCGGCGAGGGCCGGGGCATCACAGGAGGCTAGAGACTCAGCCATCTGAGCAAGCCTGTAGCAGGGAGAGCTGCACAGTGAAGGGTGCTCTCTGGCCAGCTTCCTGCCACAAGGCTTGTCCAGGATGCCTGCAGCTATAAGAGGGGCCAGGAGTCAAGAACTATAGAGTTGTGATTACTTTGTACAGAGTGGCCACCAGAGTACCTGTGCTTTTTCCTGGAGGCCTCTTCTTCTGCAAAAAAATCCCTCCTCCCCATCCACACACACCTTTTTGCAAAAGATCTCTTTCGCAAAAAGGATTCCTCCTCCTAGAATGAGGATTACCAGTCCTAGAAAAACCCCTCTGTTTTTTCAATTTACTTGCGAAAGAACGTGATTGCAGTGTGGACGTTCCTCAAGTTCTGTAGGAAAAATGGACATTTCTCCAACAAAACTCTGTAGTGTAGACATACCCTAAGTTATGGTCTGGAGTCAATAGTCATGGAATGGACTGCTGACCATAACCGCTGGTCAGAAATTTTCCATGGAAACATTTATTCAACAGAAAATGACCTTTTTGTGAAACAGAAGTTTGGGAAGACAATTGATAGAGGCTACACTAGCGCTCCGCTAGTTCGAAATTAATTTGAACTAGCGGAGCGCTTAGTTCGAACTAGGTAAACCTCATTCCAAGAGGACTAAGCCTAGTTCGAATTAACTAGTTCGAATTAAGGGGTGTGTAGCCCCTTAATTCGAACTAGTGGGAGGCTAGCCCTCCCCAGCTTTCCCTGGTGGCCACTCTGGCCAACACCAGGGAAACTCTATTGCCCCCCTCCCGGCCCCAGACCCCTTAAAGGGGCACGGGCTGGCTACGGTGCCCGTGCCAGGTGCAAGCCTGCCAGCACCCAGCCAGCAGACCCTGCACCTGGCACGGCTCGAGCCAGCCACCCGATGCCCCCCAGCCCTCCCCCTCTTCCCGGGACCAGGCATGACGGCTCCCGGGAGCTTGCCCAGAGCCGCAAGAGGCGGGCACCCGCCTGGTCCAGTGCAGACATCGTGGACCTCATCCACGACCTCCACACTAGGCACAGGAAAGTGGTTGTCTAGGGCAGGATAGCTGCCAGCCTGGTCACCCAGGAGCAGGTTTGCATGAAAATCAGGGTGGTCCACTAAGACCCCAACCCTGAGCCCTGAGCTTAGAATGGCCATACTGGGTCAGACCAAAGGTCCATCTAGCCCAGTAGCCTGTCTGCCGACAGCGGCCAACCCTAGGGACCCTGGAGGGGATGGACCAAAGACAGTGACCAAGCCATTTGTCTCGTGCCATCCCTCTCCAGCCTTCCACAAACTTCGGCCAGGGACACCATTCCTACCCCCTGGATAATAGCACTCCATGGACCCAACCTCCATTAATTGATCTCACTTCTCTTTAAACTCTGTTCTAGTTGTAGCCTTCACAGCCTCCTGCAGCAAGGAGTTCCACAGGTTGACTATTTGCTTTCTGAAGAATAACTTTCTGTTACTAGTTTGAAGCCTGCTATCCATTCCTTTCCTTTGGTGTCCTCTAGTCCTTCTATTATGGGAACTAATGGAGAACTTTTCTTTATGCACCCTCTCCACACCACTCATACTTTTAGAGACCTCTATCATATCCCCCCTCAGTCTCCTCTTCTCTAAGCTGAGAAGTCCCAGTCTCTTTAGCCTCTCTTCATATGGGACCTGTTCCAAACCCCTGATCATTTTAGTTGCCCTCCCCTCTCCCAGCCTCTCTCTTCGCCTCTCCCACCTCCTTTTCCCAGTCTCCCCCAGTTTTGTTCAATAAAGAGAGATTCTATTTTTGAACACACATGTCCTTTATTTTGTACATCAGGAAGGGGGTCTAGGGAGGGGTAAGTGGAAGGAGGTGAGGGAGGAATGGGGTACGAGCCCCCGATGGGGAGGACTGGGCTGGCTCTGCGGGCTTCTGGGGGTGGAACCTCTCCTGCAGCCCTCCAATTGCCCCCTCTCTCCAGATGGCAGCCTGCGGCAAGTGCAGCCGGGCTGATGGCCGAGAGCTGTGATGTGCCCAGTGTGGGTACTCTGGGCAATCCAAGCCAGGTCTGCTTTGCAAGTGGGGCACCCCTGAGAACTGTCTGTCTGGGGTGGGGGTCGGGTCCCTTTAAGCACAGCCCTCAGCTAGCCTGAGGCAGCAGCTCCACACTCTAAGTCCTCATCTGATGCCATGCCGGCACTGCTTCCGGCCATCCTTAACCTTAGTTCAGGGTCCACTCAGTGTGGACATGCTAGTTCAAATTAGCAAAATGCTAATTCGAACTAATTTTTAAGTCTAGATGCACTAGTTCAAATTAGCTTAGTTCAAATTAACTAATTCGAACTAAGTTAGTTCGAATTAGTGCTGTAGTGTAGACATACCCATAGTTACATCTCTGAGGGTATGTCTACACTACCCCGCTAGTTCGAACTAGCGGGGTAATGTATGCATACCGAACTTGCTAATGAAGCCCGGGGTTTGAATTTCCCGGGCTTCATTAGCATAAAGCTGGCACCGCCATTTTTAAAAGCCGGCTTCATTAGCAAGTTCGGTATGCATACATTACCCCGCTAGTTCGAACTAGCGGGGTAGTGTAGACATACCCTGAGGGATGTAAAAAAGCCACATTCCTGGGAGATGCAGCTATTCCAACCTAACACCTTTCCCCTCCCCAGCGTATATAGCACTAGGTCAATGGAAGAACTCGTCCGTATACCTAGTTACCACTTCCTGGGAAGGGGGATTATCTATAGCAATGGAAAAACCCTTCCCACTGCTGTAGCGAGTGTCTACACAGAAGTACTCCTGCACAACTAGTATGCATTTTTAGGTGTAGACATATAAAAGCAGGCCCACCAACAGGAGGGGGGCCAAAGGGGACAGCTACCCCAGGACCCAGCAATTTAAAAGGTCCCGGGGCTCCCAGCCGCTGTCACTGCTAAGTGGCAATGGCAGCAGCTGGAGTGCCAAGTCCCTTAAATTGCTGCCAGAGCTCCGGGAGGCATGGGCCAGGTGGGAGGTTTGCCCTTAGCCCTGCCCCCTCCACCAAGGCCCTGCCCATTCCGGGCCCCACCTAGCTGAGGACCCAGTGAAGTCGGTCGGCCACCCTGTAGGCCACGACTACCCTAACAAGTTAGGTTGCGATGACTACGTTGTGAGAAATCCACACCCATGACCGACACAGTTAAGCTGACCTAACCTCTAGTGTAAACAGTGCTAGGCTGAGATGACAATTCTCTGACTGACCCATCTACCCCTTCTCTGGATGGGAGACTGCTGACAGGAGGGGCAAAGAGAGCAGCTGCCCCGGGGCCTGGTGATTTAAAAAGGCCTGGGGGCTCCTGAATGTTGCCACTGTTGCTATCTCAGTTGTGGCAGTGGCTGGAGGCCCAGGCTCTTTAAATGACTCATGGTGCCCCGGCAGCATGTGCCCTTCAGCTCCAGTAGCATTGAAGGGCTGGCTGAGGGAGATCAGCCCCTAGTGCAGCCTCTTCTGCCTGAGACCCCACCCCAGTCTCCCCTAGTGTCAACGCTGAATTGCTATAGCAGCAATTGTAAATAACTGAAACCAGATTGCCTCTGAGTCTCAGTCCAGGGCCATGGCCTCGAAACTATTTCTTTGTGTGGTTCCAGGAGAACCTCCTTGGCAAGAAATGGTTGCAAAAGTCTAAAGTAATGTGCACGAACATTTTTATTTGCAGGACTCTTACAATTCAGCACATCAGCCATCGGGCCCTGGTGCTTTACCGTTTCACAGGCCTTTTCTATTCTATTTTCACAGCCGAATGTGATGATTCAGACGCCAACTGAGAGGTAACCGTTGACAAATGCTATAATGATGACCAGAATCACCAAACGGTGAGGGATGCACAAGGTACGGAACCCATAATGATCTGTGTTTGCCATCCACTACCCGCTATCAGCTAGGTCGTGAGATGCCTACCTGGTGCTTCCAGTGGCGGAGAAGCAGGTTGAAGGAACACTGACCTTCTAATGGTGCTAACTTGTGACTCTGGGTAGCTTATTGGTAGCTACTGACTTGCTAGCAGGACCTCCGGAGACATGGCATAACCCAGTAACTATCAAGTTAAGTTACTAGTCCTTCTGGCAACTATTTCCTCAAGCCTCACACTAGCCAAATTTCTAAGAAACATCAGCTAGGTCATTTAACCCATTTCTTGGCTTTGTGGCAGGCCTGATTTCATCATTCTTTAACAGATGGCTGTCTAGCATTGAATATCTGGTCTGATGCTGATTCACATCCTCCCTTGGCTGCTAGCTCCATTGCCTAATTTTTCTTATGAAGTTTTCCCTTCATATTTAATTTAATTTCCCCCTGCTGTCTTGGAAACTCACTTCTTATTCTGCCCCTAACAAGAGGGAATAATTGATTCCTGTCTCCTTTATAACATCTGTAACCATTCCCAGTTAATTGCCATCTCAGTTTTTCCCCAGATGCAGACACACGGTTCTTTTAGGTTTCACCTCATAAACCTTATTTTCCAAGGCTTCTATTCTTGTCATTCTCCACTGAACTCTCTCCAGCCTGTCTGTCTTTTTTAAAGGCACAATGACATTTTTAAAAAAGCATCACAGATAATAATAGGCTGTAAGGTCCCCAGAGAAGAAGAAAGCATAAAGCTATTTGTCTAGGAAGAAGTACAGCAGAAAGGGATCTAGGCGTTATAGTGGACCACAAGCTGAATATGAATCAGCAGTGTGATGCTGTTGCAAAAAAAGCAAACATGATTCTGGGATGTATTAACAGGTGTGTTGTGAGCAAGACACGAGAAGTCATTCTTCCACTCTACTCTGCGCTGGTTAGGCCTTAGTTGGAGTATTGTGTCCAGTTCTGGGCACCGCATTTCAAGAAGGATGTGGAGAAATTGGAGAGGGTCCAGAGAAGAGCAACAAGAATGATTAAAGGTCTAGAGAACATGACCTATGAAGGAAGACTGAAAGAACTGGGTTTGTTTAGTTAAAAAAGAGAAGATTGAGGTGGGACATGATAGTGGTTTTCAGGTATCTAAAAGGGTGTCATAAGGAGGAGGGAGAAAACTTGTTCATCTTGGCCTCTGAGGATAGAACAAGAAGCAATGGGCTTAAACTGCAGCAAGGGAGGTTTAGGTTGGACATTAGGAAAAAGTTCCTAACTTTCAGGGTGGTCAAACACTGGAATAAATTGACCAGGGAGGTTCTGGGATCTCCATCTCTGGAGATATTTAAGAGTAGGTTAGATAAATGTCTATCAGGGATGGTCTAGACAGTATTTGGTCCTGCCATGAGGGCAGGGGACTGGAGTCGATGACCTCTCGAGGTCCCTTCCAGTCCTAGTATTCTATGATTCTATTTGAAAAGTAATTAGTTAAAATCTGACAAATCCCTTGATGAGACTATAAAGTATCTGAGCAGACAAGAGAAGCATCCAGGTTTTCAAGGAAACTTTTCACAGCAGCCTTATAGGGACCCTTTAAATATGACTCGAACTCCTGAGGTCTCTTCCAATCCTATGATTCTATGGTGACCATAGATAAATCCTATTCTGTTCCAGAGACCTAAACCAGTACCAAGAGGCATTGTGTACTCCACTCATTAATGTAGTGGATAGATGTTGATGCATTGTAACAGGGATCGCATACTCAACATGAAAATCCTACAATGCTGCTCTACCTAAGGGAGACATGAGGGCTACGTCTACACTGGCACCCTTTTCCGGAAATGCTTAAAACAGAACAGTTTTCCGTTATAAGTATTTCCGGAAAAAGAGCGTCTACATTGGCAGGATGCTTTTCCAGAAAAGCCCTTTTTCCAGAGAAGCGTCCGTGGCCAATGTAGACGCGCTTTTCCGGAAAAAAGCCCTGATCATCATTTTGACGATCGGGGCTTTTTTCCGGAAAAGACTACTGTGCTGTCTACATTGGCCCTTTTCCGGAACAGTTTTCCGGAAAAAGGACTTTTGCCCGAGTGGGAGCAGCATAGTTTTTCTGGAAAAGCAGCTGATTTCTTACAGTAGATCGTCAGTGCTTTTCCGGAAATTCAAGGGGCCAGTGTAAACAGCTCGTAGCTTATTCCGGAAAAGCGGTGTAGACACAGCCGAGCTGTATGAGAAGTGTATCTCTCGTGGCTCTGAGTAGCATGGGAAAATATACTAGATACATTTCCTTTGAGGTTGCACTTCCTAAGTGTGGGTGAGAAATAGCGAAACCTATGGATTAGGTGCATCTAAACTGGGCTGTGTGCTTCCAAAAAGAACAAGGAAAAGTGGCCTGCCTATTTTATGCTTTGTCATCCTTTGATCAGGGGGAGAGATTCTAACATCAACACAGCAATGCTAGCAGTCTGCTCTGAGCTTGTGTAACTGCCACTGGGCAGATTTGAACCTGGGATCTCAGTGTAGGAGCCTCGACGGTTTGAGCTGTAAAGCCAATTAGCACTAAGCTTAGGCTGTAGAGGTCCCTTGTTCTTATCTCTTGCCGTAGGTGGTCTACGTGCCACTACGTGGGACAGTGAACTACACTAGGTATGTGGGTTACACTTGGCACTCACTTTCTTGAGTCATTTGAGAAAGTATGACAGACTCAAAGCGAAAGCCCACTCCTCCATGCAAAGCCTGGGAATGTAGGCCTCATATGGAGGAGGAGTGCAGGGCCTAGAGGGAGCAACCCAGTTTTTTCACCACAACTCAAAGGCCCTGAACCCTCCCCTCCCCAACAACATGTCTGGGAATTGGGGCCGGTGGATACATTATGTCTGCCAGTCAACTAGTCAGACATCTACCACTCTTGGGGCATGTCTACATTATGGGGAAGATCGACCTTCTGGAGGTCAATCTTCTAGCATTTGATTTAGTGGGTCTAGTGTAGATCCCCAAATGAAACATTGAGAGCAGCCCCTACTGATGTCCTCATTTTGTGTGATGTAAGGGAAGCCGACGGGAGTGGGTTCTCCCATCAGCTTTCCACAGTGAAGATGCTGTGGCAGCTTAGCTTAAGGTAAGCCAACTCTGGATGGCCTACCCTAAACCGCCCTACCTAGGCTTGTGTAGACCAGGCCTTGCAGATCTTAGTTCCTCCCCAGGCAGGGAACTTTGAGGTCTCTCAGGACAGACCCTCTGTCTTCCTTGTTCATAGAAACCACAGCAGTTCATTTGGGGGCTTCTAGAGTTAGTGAGGTGATTGGGAGGATGACACCATTAGGCCTGAAGGAGGGGAAGTGAGACTGATGACTCCTGAGTAATGCCATGTTTCTCTCACTGACCCAGACTCAGCAGTGAAGCCTGCAGGGAATGAGGTTGTGGGTGTTATCTTGGTTTTGTGGTTTCCCCTTTCAGGCTTGCCCTGATCTTCCTCACAAAGATTATAAATGGACTGTAAGGTGGATAGAAAGCTGGCTAGGTTGTCAGGCCCAGTGGGTAGTCATCAATGGTTCAATGTCTGGCTGGCACTTGGTTTCAAGCAGAGTGCCCCCAAGGATCAGTTCTAGGGCTGGTTTTGTTCAACTTCTTTATTAATGACCTGGATGAGGGGATGGATTGCACCTCAGCAGATTTGCAGATGACACTAAGCTAGGGGGAGAGGTAGATATGTTGGAGGGCAGGGATAGGGTCCAGAGTGACCTAGACAAATTGGAGGATTGGGCCAATAGGCTAAGTAGCAGTTCAGCAGAAAAGGACCTGGGGTATGTCTACACTACCCTCCTAGTTTGAACTAGGAGGGTAATGTAGGCATACCGCACTTGCAAATGAAGCCCGGGATTTGAATTTCCCGGGCTTCATTTGCATAAGCGGGGAGCCGCCATTTTTAAAACCCAGCTGGTTCGAACCCCGTGCAGCGCGGCTACACGGGGCTCGAACTAGGTAGTTCGGACTAGGGTGCCTATTCCGAACTACCGGTACACCTCATTTCACGAGGAGTAACGGTAGTTCGGAATAGGAACCTAGTCCGAACTACCTAGTTCGAGCCCCGTGTAGCCACGCTACACGGGGTTCGAACCAGCGGGGATTTAAAAATGGCGGCTCCCCGCTTATGCAAATGAAGCCCGGGAAATTCAAATCCCGGGCTTCATTTGCAAGTGCGGTATGCCTACATTACCCTCCTAGTTCGAACTAGGAGGGTAGTGTAGACATACCCTTGGGGATTACAGTGGCTAAGAAGCTGGGTATGAGTCAACAGTGTGCCCTTGTAGCCAAGAAGGCTAATGGCATATTAGGGTGCATTAGGAGGAGCATTGCCAGCAGATCTAGAGAAGTGATTATTCCCCTTTATTTGGCACTGGTAAGGCCACATCTGTAGTATTGCATCCAGTTCTGGGCCCCATACTACAGAAAGGATGTGGACACATTGGAGAAGGTCCAGCGGAAGGCAACCAAAATGATGAGGGGGCTGGAGCACGTGACCTATGAGGAGAGGCTAAAGGATTTGGGCGTATTTAGTCTGCAAAAGAGAAGAGTAAGAGGGGATTTGATAGCAGCTTTCAACTTCCTGAAGGGAGGTTCCAAAGAGGATGGAGAGAGGCTGTTCTCAGTGCTGGAAGATGGCAGAACAAGGAGCAATGGTCTCAAGTTACAGTGGAGGAGGTGTAGGTTGGATATTAGGAAAAACTATTTCACTAGAGGTACGTCTAGACTACATGGCTCCGTCGACGGAGCCATGTAGATTTGTCTGTTCAGCAAAGGGAAATGAAGCCATGATTTAAATAATCGCGGTTTCATTTAAATTTAAATGGCTGCCCTGCTCTGACGATCAGCTGTTTGTCGGCAGATTGGGGCAGTCTGGACGCTCCCCTGTCGACATCAAAGTCCTTTATCGATGTCCCCGGTAAACCTCATCCTACGAGGCATAACGGGGAGGTCGATAAAGGGCTTTCCGGTCGGCACGGGAGCGTCCAGACTAGCGCGCTGAGCCGACAAACAGCTGATTAGCTGTTTGTCATCTCAGCGCGGCAGCAATTTAAATTTAAATGAAGCTGCGATTATTTAAATCGCAGCTTCATTTCCCTCTGCTGATCAGTCTAATCTACATGGCTCCATCGATGGAGCCATGTAGTTTAGACACACCCTAGGAGGGTGGTGAAGCACTGGGATGGGGTCCCTAGGGAGGTGGTGGAATCTCCATCCCTGAAGGTTTTTAAGTTCCGGCTTGGCAAAGGCCTAGCTGGGTTGATTTAGTTGGGATTGGTCCTGTTTTGGCCAGGGGGCTGGACTCGGTGACTCCCAAGGTCTCTTCCAGTCCTCAGATTCTATGGTTCTAGGAGTGAGGAACAAGCTGTGCCGATGGGGACTTCACTGAGAAATGCAGCAAAGGGAGAGGAAAGAGAAGGAGGGAGGGAGGGAGCCTGCTGATTCATTCTCTTATCAGGAACAGGGAAAGGCAGTGGAAAGAGGTAAAAGCCTCTTTTCCCCAGTCACCGCTTAGCACACAAGTTCCCAACAGAACAACATCAGCAATACCAATCCTGGGTGGAGACAGAAACTTGTTGCAGTGGGGCGGGGGAGAGAATAAAGTACAAACGAAGAAGACTTCTAACCTCATCAGTCAAGCCACATCAGAGCCAGAAAACCTTTTAGAAATCCTGCCCGTTGTTGGGAAGTCGGTGTTATATGGCATCAAGAAGGCAGCACTTGTGTGTCTCTTGGCCAGTCCGAGCTCTCTGCTTGCACGTCCTTAGCATAGGAGCCAATGGGCTGGTGAACACCACCACACATCTACCTAATGCACAACACATTTTCACGCGGCATGTTCAGAAACGTGAGATGTCCATATGCCGCACTGTTGCATGGCAACATACCGCATGTGGGATGGCTGAGAGTGGTGCAGCAGAGATGCATTGTTCTGTATTGAATTATACAGAGAAAATTATGTCTTGTTCACTTGACTCCATAGATGCTACTAGAGAACAGGCTTCATCTCCCAGATTGATTCACCCATTTCTGGCAATGCCATTATCTCAGTCCCTCCTGGCATTTCAGATAGTGAAATTGTTCTACACTGCCTCCCCAAAAATCTACTATGTAATATTGCTCTCCACCCCAGAGATGACTGTAGTAGGATGAGTGGTGTGGAACTGGAGAAAGAGAGGCAAGTTTCATGCCATGAGGGCAGAGGACTGGACTCGATGTCCTCTCGAGGTCCCTTCCAGTCCTAGTATTCTATGTATTCTATGATTGATTCAGGAGGGACATAGTTCCGTGTGACAGAGCTCATGGGGCATGGGGAAGGGAGGCTGTCTGATCCAACATAAATGCACCCAGCCATAAGAGAGTAGGGGCTTGGACATGCAGGCTGGAGCAAGACTGTTACAAAACTATAGATGATGAGCAGATTATACAGGCCTCTCAGCATATCTGTTTCCCACAGTTCTGCCTGCTTGTCCCTAGTTGCTAATGAAATAGAGACCATGTATGAGAAGTGTAGAGCAGTGTTTCTTAAAGTGTGTGCCGTGGAGAACAGAGTTCAAAATGGCCACTCTTAAAAGGGCAATGCCTGAGTGTGTTTTTTTTCCTCAACCCTTGATGTTCCTCGATCTTAAAAAGTTTAAGAAACCCTGTAGAGAGTGATGCATGCACAGCTTGCAATTCACAGTCTAAGTGCTTCAAGAACCGTTTTGGGGAAGAATTTGCAAGAAGTAAAAAAAAACAACAAGATGTCCCGTGGTACCTTAAAGACTAACAGATTTATTTGGGACTTATGCCCAAATAAATCTGTTAGGGTATGTCTATACTAGCCTCCTAGTTCGCACTAGGGAGGCTAATGTAGGCATTCGAAGTTGCAAATGAAGCCCAGGATTTAAATATCCTGGGCTTTATTTGCATGTTCCCGTCCGGTCCTCATTCCATGAGGAGTAACAGTTAATTCGAACTAAGGACTTAGTTCAAATTACTGTTTCACTGCTGCGTGTAGCCACAGGCAGTTACTTCGGACTAGTGGAATTTAAAAATGGCGACTGGATGGGAACATGCAAATAAATCCTGGGATATTTAAATCCCGGGCTTCATTTGCAACTTCGAATGCCTACATTAGCCTCCCTAGTTCGAACTAGAGGGCTAGAGTAGACATACCCATAGTCTTTAAGGTGTCACAAGACTCCTGATTTATTTATTTTTTTAAAGTACTCAGGGCACCCCTGCTCTGAGTCACCCCGGTACATATCAGTTCCGCACTAATGTCGTTGACGCTTGTTGTAATTGAGGCATTATAAGTCCTCCCATTCCTCGCTCTTAGGTCATGCAAAAACCCCCACCCATCTGCACAAATGGAAGTCAGTCATGGGAAAAAAAAATCCGTTTTATGTTGTTTCACTATACATCCACGTTTTTGTTTGAACGTATCTTGGGTGTATAGTGGGAGCACCCTGTACAGACTAAGATGCTTACCTCTTTAATACTAAAGATTCAAGGCACTTTCATTTGTAATATCATTTATTTACAGTGCAAGGAAATCCCACATTTTCACTCAAGTGCTTTAAAAATGACACGATGGCATTGCTTCTGCTTATGCTCCTTATGGGCATTACCCTAGCGAAAACGATACATACGCCCTGATTGCTCCGTGGGCCACCTACCACAGCACATATAGCCCTGCATTGCTACATGCTGGTGGGCAATCAGGGAGTCATGTGCTGACCTCTCAGGTACTGCCCTGGCTGAGATGGAGCTATAGAATACTCTAAAACAGAGCTACTCAACATGAGGCCTGCAGCCTGTTTGTTTGCAGCCCGTGGTGAGATTTGGGTTCATGCTGGGTGTGGCGGGCCCCTCCCTCCTGAGTCCCCAACACTGCTATGATACAGTTTATAGCTGGCCCTTTAAGCAAGGCCAAGGCCCTCTGGCCTGAGTCCACACCACAGTCTATAGCTAGCCCTTAAAACAAGGCCTAGGCCCTCTGGCCTGAGTCCACAATGTAGTTCAGGGGTTATAGCGGGGCACACCCCCGGGTAGGGGGACCCGGGCCCACCCTACTCCACCGGGTCCCAGCCCAGGGCCCTGTGAGCGACCGGGTAACGGGTCACTCCCTCGGCGGGGCAGTCCGGCTGAAACGCACCGAGGTTCTCTGGGTGGGAGAGGCGGCTCCCGCTCCTGCCCTGGGCCACTTCCGACCCAGTCCCCAAGGGTGCCTTCCCCTGTACCTGCCCAGCTGGCTGTGAGCTCCGTGCCGGCGTCCCCTCGGTCGGTAGTCCCGGGGTTGCCCCAACTCGCCTCTGCGTCCCTTTCCGCCTCTCCTGGTGTCCCTGGCAACAGCTGAGTGGGAGCTCCCTGCCCCGGTCCTTCTCCTCCGGCTGTCTCTCCAGACTGAGTCTTTCCCCAGGCTTTTATAGCCCTGCTGCAGCCCGGGCATGCTCGGTAGGGCTGTGGGGGAGGGGCCTCTGTAGCCAGGTAACCCTGGCTTGGCCCTGTAGGTTCAGTGCGGGGCTGCCTCACCCCGTCACACAGGGCTCAACATGTGGCCTGCAGGTGAGATCTTTTGAACATGGCCTCCGCAATGGCGAGGCGTTTCCCAGGTGGGGTGAGCATTGAAAGACACAAGCAGACAGGCTGGCTGGAACAGATGGGTACAGGGTGTTGGCATTTCTAGCTCCCAGGGAGAAGGTGCTGGGAGCACCGGGGCATTGTGGGAAGTACTTTGCATCATGCCCGTCCGTGTGAACGAAGCTATTTGCATATATTTGCATATGTATTTGCATGTATATGCAACCACACTTCAGTTGCGGCCCTCGGCACGTGCTGCATGTATCGTTGTGGCCGGGGCTTCCAAAGTTGAGTAGCCCTGCTGTAAAACTTTCTGAAACATGGGGCCAGATTTCTCAATATCCTAGCACCTTAATGGGACCAGAATGCTGGCACCGCTGAGAGGTACCACTCCCCTATGTAAGGGGATACCTTGCTAGCACAAAACTGCTTAAATGGCTGTAGGCTTCAACCACTAGGGGTGGGTAGGGAAGAGAGGGTGGTGGCGTGGTACTCTGTGCTCTGGCTGTTCTCAGCCTTGATGGTGCCATGAGCAGCTCGCCTATAAGTATGACCAGCTCTAAGACTACTCTAGTTTTTCCAGAGTTCCTGGAAGGGTTAGGAATGTGGAATGCAAAGGTCATGTAAAGCCACTTCCACTTTGTTCCTGCAGTAGTTAAGGCCACATCTGGAGTATTGCATCCAGTTCTGGGCCCCCCACTACAGAAAGGATGTGGACGCATTAGAGAGGGTCCAGCAAAGGGCGACCAAAAAGATTAAGGGGCTGGAGCACATGACCTACGAAGAGAGGCTGAGGGATTTGGGCTTATTTAGTCTGCAGAAGAGAAGAGTAAGGAGGGATTTGATAGCAACTTTCAACTTCCTGAAGGGAGGTTCCAAAGAGGATGGAGATGCTGTTCTCAGGGGTGACAGATGACAGAACAAGGAGCAAACGGCTCAACTTACAGTAGGGGAGGTCTATGTTGGATATAAGGAAAAACTATGTCACTAGGTAGGAAGTGTGGTGAAGTACTAGAATGGGTTATCTAGGGAGGAGGTGGAATCTCCATCCCTAGAGGTTTTTAAGTCTCAGCTTGACAAAGCCTTGGCTGGGTTGATTGAGTTGGGGTTGGTCCTGCCTTGGACCGGGGGCTGGACTCGATGACCTCCTGGGGTCTCTTCCAGCCCTCAGATTCTATGATTCTAGATGGGGCACAGAATTAACTGAACCTCTTTCCAACTGCTAGTTCTTTACCCATCAGCAGCCCACTCTGGCTGGACCGAGACAGCGAGAAGGAGGAGTCGGAAGAACGTGTTGCCGTAGAAGAGAGGTGAGTCAGCAGGAATGGGAGCGAAAGGGAAGAGCTGTGAGGAAAAGGGATTGAACTGTTCACACCTTAAGGCTTACTATGGACATTCATTCAGATCACACCGCTGCCAGTTCAGTCTTAAATGGACCCCGTCAGGTTAAAAATTGTATTGAAAAGATACCACATTCTCATCAATTTCAGTAATAAATCCTGAGGTTACTAAGAGGAACAAATGTAAAGGGGGAAGGGAGTGAGGCCATCCACCCCTGCTGACTTTCACTGCAAATTAGACACATAAATTATCTTCATGTCTTTGAAAAATCTTATTTATGTCCCACTGCTTTGTATGTTTATTCGCCCTTTGTCTTCCCCAAGTCTGGACACTGAAAACAGCCTAGTCAGTTTCACTTTTCTCTGTCACCAGTTTTAACCCATTTTCCCTTTCATGTTCTCATACACTAATATAACTCACTGGTACTATAACTCACTATAACGTACTAACCAGGGTGTCCTCCTAGAATGGTGCTGTGGTATTTGGTTTACAAACAGATGGGGAGATTGGGATTGTTTCGGGGTTTTGGGGGGAGAGGAGAGGAGAAGAAGGGGTTACCATTTTTTCCACTGGGCTTATTAAAAAACAAACAAATAAAAAAGAAAACTAAAGTTGGGGCAAATCTGACCCAAAAGTGTCCCTTTAATAGGATCAGCAGAGTGTCTTAGGTTGTTGTAAACTCCCATAAGTTGTTGACCTGAATAGCAACCCATAATGTTAAAAACATCCCTGTTTAAAACAAAACAAAACAAAACAAAAAAAGGAAATTTGTAGATTAAAAATAAACTCTAAGTAAACAGGCAACACTAAAGTACATCAGGGAACTCATTTCAATCCATAAAAGCGATGCGATCCAAAATAAAGATTGAATCTGCATCCTTAACCCTTCCTGTGCACCAATAGAGTCACTGAAATAATAATAAAACCCCACACTAAGTCCAT
Organism: Pelodiscus sinensis; assembly: GCF_049634645.1. Lineage (NCBI taxonomy): Eukaryota > Metazoa > Chordata > Testudines > Trionychidae > Pelodiscus > Pelodiscus sinensis. The sequence continues at coordinate 249,517,306 of NC_134712.1, read as the reverse complement.
TAGCAACATTAATTACTGCTCATAGCACTCCTGTGGTACAGGCAAGGAATCTCGTTGCCACTTGAACGCTTCAATTTTTGTGCAGAGGTAGCTATGAATGGTCTAATTGGTGTACCACTGAACCACAGTGAGGGAGACATTAGCTCCGTTTCTCACATGGGGAAGCTGACACATGAAGGGTGGGGCTTTTAAAAGTGCCTAAGTGAATTGGGAGCACAATTCATTCGGATTGATGTTCCTAATTCCCAGAGGTGCTTTTGGAAATCCCACCCTAATGCCAAAAGTTGCAAACTCAGCTACTTAGTGGTATTTAGGCTTCATATTCATTATCTGGAAAGATCTGAGCTCTGAAAATTGTATCATTTGTATTTAGCTACCCACATGTTGCCTAGCCTGAACTGTAGCTGGGGTGGACAATGTTGGCCTAAGTGACTTGCCCAGGGTCACACACACACAGAGTTAGTGACTGAGTCAGAAACAGAACTTAAGAATCCTTATTCCAGTCCCATATTACAGCCATTAGCTCACACTGGCTCCTTGAAAGCTACTTTACCTGCAATGCCAACCATGCTGCAATATTGTAGCTACACACAGCTCCTGCTCAGCAGAATATTTTGGCTTTGACTCTGGATGACTCAGCTTTTGTTGTGTTTAACTTAAACTCTTATCGTAAACGGAATGTGGTGCTTGACATATGTTTTGCCACAGTGAGATAACGTTTGGCTTGACAGCATGTGTGCACTTTGCCTCTGTGTTCCCTATCCTGTCAGGAACTGTATTTATATACAACTTACAGCACTGAGATAGGGCATAAACCCAGAGGATGGGGAAATGACTGGAGGGTAAACAAAAGGGGCAAAACAACTTGAGAGGCACAAAGTACCCTATGCCTATCACCTGCTGAAATAACCTTAGGACACTGATTTGTTCTTCCGGATCTTTGAAACTTAAAATATACATACTTCTAAAATCCAGCTTCTTTGCCAGGACAACTCCCTTCCTCCTCCTCAGTCTCTGCTGTTTAAATGGATGCATCTCTGCTTTCCCAGTGTGGCACCGGGGAGCAGGTTTGAGGAAAGGACAAAATATGAGAACACTCCATTGTAATATTCTAGAAAGTTGCTTGAGTCTCTTTCTCTCTCTCTCTCGCCTCATTGTGTTGTCCCCACTTGTTTGTGAGGCATTTTGAAAAGGCAAACCTCACCCTCTCTACTGGTGAGGGACGAGCAGCATTTCTGAGTTCCAAACAGGAGTCAAACAAATCTTAAAAAGACATAGGTTGTCTCCTGTTCCAATGTAGGTGGGGGAAGGGCCAAACAGACAGCTCCATGTGTACGGCACACACAGGGTATCGTGTGGATAGGTCCTCTTTCAGGCTCAAGTTCTAAAAGAAGAAACAAGGGGGAGAACTGAAGGGGAATCCTTTTTTTTTTTCTAAGAATCTCTGTGAGATTCCCACATTAGGGCAATGTCTATACGACAGAGCTTTTGTGGAAAAATGGCCATTTTTTCCCAAAAAACTCATGGAGTGTCCTCACCTCAAGCATGTTTTTGCCCCCAAAAATTGAAAGAGCAAAGGAGGTTTTGTGCAATAGGTATTCCTCTTATTATCAGGAATAACTCCTTTTTGCTTCTGTGCAAAACGGTGCGTGTGGATGGGGAGCAGGGTTTTTTTGCACAAAAAGAGGCAATCGGAAAAAGCCCAGGTGCCCTGGTGGCCATTTTGTGAATAGCAATCAGAGTTTCCTTTCAAGAGAACATCCGTGCAGTATGGATGCTCTCTTGCGCAAGAAGCCTGTAGTGTAGACACATAGCCTAGGAGATTTAAACCTGCATTTCACCCTCAGTAAAATTTGGGGCCCAATTTTTCTGCAGGAAAAACTCCACTGACTTCAATGGAGTTTTGCCAGATGAGGATTTGGCCCTGGGCTGGGTGATTTTCTTTTGGCCTGGCATGACTTACCATGCACTTTCCAAGCCTGAGTAACCGACACAAACAGAACTGTACATTTCACTGTCTTAAAAGAGCATTTCTCCTGCATCAGGGCACAGTGTGCTTGGCTCATCTCCTCTCTCCCTCACAGAGATGGGACACACTGCTAGGAGCAGCTCGGGGACTCAGAGGGAATGGAAACACCCTCTTGTCATGAAGAAGAAGGAAAGTCTCCTGTTGCGTCAGTGCACTGAAATTGCAAATGGCAATTACAGTTACAGAGAACTTCTGCTCAGAGCAAAGTCGCAGGGTGAAACACCTGATTTAATGGTGTGAGCCAGTTACCCCCATGTCTCCTACTGATCTCATTTTTCATGTCCCTTCCCCTTATCATACTGGAGGCATATTTCAGGGGTTGTCATTGCCATTGCTCTGGATTGCTATGGCCCCGATTCAGCAACGCACTTGGCCACGTGTTTAATGATGCTCAGTTGCGGCCTGATTGGCAATGCCTGGAGATGTTCAAACCAAGGGTATGTCTACACTACAGTGCTAATTCGAACTAACTTAATTCGAATTAGTTAATTCAAACTAAGCTAATTCAAACTAGTGCATCTAGACCTAAAAACTAGTTTGAATTAGCATTTTGCTAATTCGAACCAGCATGTCCACATTGAGTGGACCCTGAACCAAAGTTAAGGCTGGCCGGAAGCAGTGCTGGCAGGGCATCAGGTTAGGACTTAGAGCGTGGAGCTGCTGCCGCAGGCTAGCCGAGGGCTGTGCTTAAAGGGACCCGACCCCCACCCCGGACAGACAGTCCTCAGGGTTCCCCGCTTGCTTGCCTACCTCGATGAGGGACAGCAAAGCAGTCCTGGCTTGGAGTGCCCTGAATGCCTGCACTCGGCACATCACAGCACTTGGCCATCAGCCCAGCTGCACTTGCTGCAGGCTGCCATCCGGGGGGGGGGGGGGTCAATCGGAGGGCTGCAGGCGAGCTTCCACCCCAAGGAGCCCGCAGAGCCACCCCAGTCCTCCCCATCAGGGGCTCGTACCCCATTCCTCCCTCACCTCTTTCCACTTACCCCTGCCTAGCCCCCCTTCCTGATGTACAAAATAAAGGACACGTGTGTTCAAAAATAGAAACTCTCTTTATTTAATAAAATTGGGGGGGGGGAATTAACCTCTGGGGAGACTGGGAAAAGGAGATGGGCGAGGGTAAGAGAGAGGGTGGGAGAGGGGAGGGGGAAACCTGGGATGAGGGAGCTGGAAGGGGGAAGCCAGGGGAAGAAGGATGAGGGGAAGTATCAAACTATAGTACGCCATATCTTCAGTACTGTGTACAGATGTGATCTCCTCACCCCAGAAAAGATATTTTGGCTTGGAAAGGGTTCAGAAAAGGGCAACTAAAATGATGAGAGGTTTGGAACAGGTCCCATATGAAGAGAGGCTAAAGAGACTGGGACTTCTCAGCTTAGAGAAGAGAAGGATATGATAGAGGTCTATAAAAGCATGAGTGGTGTGGAGAGGATGCATAAAGAAAAGTTCTTCATTAGTTCCCATAATAGGAGGACTAGAGGACACCAAGGAAAGGAATGGGTAGCAGGCTTCAAACTAATAACAGAAAGTTCTTCTTCACAAAGCAAATAGTCAACCTGTGGAACTCCTTGCCACAGGAGGCTGTGAAGGCTAGAACTATAACAGAGTTTAAAGAGAAGTTAGATAAAATCATGGAGGTTGGGTCCATGGAGTGCTATTAGCCAGGGGGTAGGAACAGTGTCCCTGGTCTCTGTTTGTGGAAGGCTGGAGATGGATGGCACCAGAAAAATGGCTTGATCATTGTCTTTGGTCCATCCTCTCTGGGGTAGCTGGTGTTGGCCGCTGTCGGCAGACAGGCTACTGGGCTAGATGGACCTTTGGTCTGACTCAGTACGGTCGTTCTTATGTTCTTATGTTCTAAGCATAGGTCTCAGGGTCGGGGGGTCTCATTGGACCACCTTGATTTTCATGCAAACCTGCTCCTGGGTTCGCATGAAGCCTTTGGTGGCCAGGCTGGCAGCTATCCTGCCCTAGATGGCCGCTTTCCTGTGCCTAGTGTGGAGGCTGTGGACGTTGGAGGGCTTCCCCCAAACCTGGATGAGGTCCACGATCTCCGCACTAGACTAGATGGGCCCCCGCCTCTTGTGGCCCCGGGCAGGCTCCTGTGAGCCGCCTGCCTGGTCCCAGGAAGAGGTAGAGGGCTGGGTGGCAGCGGGTGGCTGGCTTGTGCCGTGCCAGGTGCAGGGTTTGCTGGCTGGGTGCTGGCAGGCTTGCACCTGGCACTGGCACCATAGCCAGACCGTACCCCTTTAAGGGCTCCGGGGCTGGGAGGGGGGCAGACAAGTTTCCCTGGTTGTGCCCAGAGTGGCCACCAGGGCAAGCTGGGGAGGGCTAGCCTCCCACTAGTTTGAGTTAAGTGGCTACACAGCCCTTAATTCGAACTGTTTAATTCCAACTAGACGTTAGTCCTCGTGGAATGAGGTTTACCTAGTTCGAATTAAGCGCTCCGCTAGTTCGAATTAAATTTGAACTAGCTGTTTGCATGTGTAGCGCCTATGAAAGTTAATTCGAACTAACGGCTGTTAATTCGAATTAACTTTGTAGTGTAGACATACCCCAAGAGAGGGAAATATGGGTTTCACTGCAGAGGGAGCACACATTCCATCCACATTTATCCTCACAGTCACTGTAGTATGCAACCAGCATGCACTTCACTTCACGTGTCCTGGCTTTACGTGTGTGGCCCTTTAGTAATACCGGTAGGAAAAAACCCAACAAAGTCAGAAACCAGCCGATTCTGGCAACTCTGCTTGTGGGCAACAGTAAACAAAACAGAACATACATGGAACCCTGAAAGGCCATGGGCCTCAGGTTGCCCACTACCAGTAGAACAAGACACTGACTGGATCTAGAACATTAATCCCACTGCCTCCTATTGCCAACTGCTGCCTTTTCATACCCTGACAGAATCCAGCTGGAGATTCCCCCTTTCCCAATTGCTGCTTCTGTCCTCTGCTGAGCAGCCCTTAACTCCTCACTGGACCCCCATCCCGTGCTGCTGCTTCCCTCCACATTTGTCCTCAAGACTGGACTCCAACCTCCTCCTGAATCCCAGACTGAGGTCTCCATTCTGCAACGTTCGTCGCAGGCCATGGTTCAAGCAAAGCGCATGCTCAAATGCTTCCCTGCCTCGGGTTGCAATGGCTCAGGAGCCAGAGGAGGACTCTGAAAGTGAAGGTTGAAGGGCCACACTTTTCTGCCCACGTGAACTTCAGTGATCGCTCTGTGCAATAATGAAAGGAGTTGCAATAATGAATAGTAGAGGGAACCAGGCCTGCCGACGGGGGAAGGACAGAGAGGGCCAAATGGGGCAGGCCTGGGGCTTGAAAAGGGACCAGGACTCCTAGCTGGTGGCGGTGGCTGGAGTTCAGGGCCCATTAAATCACTGCCAGCGCCCTCCATGGCATGCTTTAGGCAGCGCTAAGAGTTGGCTGGCAGCAGGACTGTGAGCAGCACACTCCAGATGATGCTCCTGTCAACAAATTGAATTTTCCAGTGCCTTAGTAGCCCGAGAAAGAGGTGATATGTGTGTGGGGGGAGAGCAAATGGAATCAGTTCTCTCTGTCCCCCATTTGCTGCTTGGCTTGTACTGAGCATGCTCAGTAACATTGCTGACCCACTGTCCTCATTCCCCCCCCCATGCTCTCATTCTCTCCCCCCCCCCATCAGGGAATGTACAGCTTCACCCCCACACATACACCAAAATCTGAAATGGCACCCCTGCTTGAAAAGGGCACATTCCCCAACCCTGCCCCTAAAAGGCACCAAGATTAGAAGGAAAAAAGGAAAAAGAACCCTAAAATAATTAACTAGCATAGCTATCTAGTGAGTAAGAGCTGTGTTCCACCAGATCCGGATCCAAGACGGGTGTAAGTCTTAGTTAGCAAAGCAGGAGGATCAGAGAAAGTTTTCTCCCATCTGTACTGAGAAGGACAAGGGCACAGTCTGTCCCAGAGACCAGTGTTCCCCCTAAGCTGCGCGGAAGCACAGCTGATTAATCAACACCACCCAGTCAGTCAGCTCTGTGCAAGGAGCCCTGAGCCTCTGACTGGGTGGGGCAACGTAATCACCTGTGAAGCTGTGCTGAAGCCCACCTTAGAAGGAACACTGCTCGAGACCACAGTTGCTAATTTCATACAGTTCTGACCAAAGTTGAGTCCTCAGATACATATTTACACACACACACACACACACACACACAGAGTTCAGTGCAAGTTTCATGGGCATCTCTCCAGGCAATTTGGACCTCTACGCACAACATTTTGACAATGACAGGATGTGTTTGCACCTTGTCTACCATGCCGCACCCATTGGTTATTCACAGAAATTGCTCATTCCTTTAAATATTCCAGACATTGCAACACTTCATTTCAGATCCCTGTTCATTACCCAGACAAAACTCCCACTGAAGGCAATGGAAATTCTACTTATGGCAGGAATTGGCCTCTCGGTGGCAAAATCGTATCACATGGGTTATAGTTGGAATAAATGTGTGCCATTGCATGTTGACAGTGCTGAAATATAACAATGATTTCACTGTTTAAACTGAGACAGGAAACAACGATTATTATCATGAAACCAAAGTCAAGGCTTTTTAACAATATAAGACATAAATGATTAATAGGACAAACAACTCCTTTAGGAAAGAAAAGGTTATCGTTAATACCAAGAAAATTCTATCATAATAATTAACCAAAATAAAGATTTTGACTGGGACATTTGAAATCTTCTCCTATTAGCCCAGATATATAATTTAGGACTTGAGCCATTGGTGGGTTTTTTCACCTTATTGAGTAGTCATCTCAGTTTTGCAATATTCATAATTTACCTGGAAAGCCTTGGTTTGTTTCAATTAATGAGATTAAACAGAACCTTGCATATGTTGCCTTAGATGGGTTGTTACAGAATAATTAAATTAGACAGCCAAGCAATCAGAAATATGCAAAGTTCAACAAATAAGGCATGGATTTGCAAGCTGAATACATATTAGTTATCACTTCATTGAGAAGGATGTTCTATCTCTAATGGGACTGCAGCAAAAAGGCCTAGAACAATATGATCACCACTTGTTTGCATTAATGTATAGAATTCTCTATGGTGTTCATTCCTGTAGTGTCCCATGACCTCATAATGATTATTGAATTAATTTTCATAGCACCCTTGTGAAGTAGCATTATTCCTGATCTTACAGCCCAGGAAATTAAATCAAGGAGTACATTGAGTGACATGTCCAGTGCTATCTTGGAAATCAGTAGCAGAGCTAAGTGTAGAATACAAGTACAAGTTGAACCTCTCGAGTCCAGCACCCTCATGATCTGACCGGCGCTGAACCAGAAAATTTGCCAGACTACGGGAGGTCAATATTGTCTAGCAGCATTGCCAGCACTTCTACTGCTTGCTGGGCTCTGAGAAGATATTTAAGGATAAATGAGAGATATTTAACAGCACAGAACACTGAGACCCAGAATTGGTGGCTGTAAACAAACGTTGTGGGGCTGTGAGGAATTTGGCCACACCCATGATAAGTGAATCCAGTTTACTAAAATGCTGGCCAATGGATATTGCCAGACCAGAGAGTGCCGGATGGGAGAGGTTCAACCTCTGTTCCGAATGCCAGTCCACTGCCTTTGCTTTCAGATTAGCCTTAATTGATAGGATTTTCTATTGCATCTGTGTTATGTTGATTTATTTTAAACCAATAGCAAACAAGTCCTTGAGATTTCACAGGGCATAGCACTTTGACTAGTCTTTGGCTAATACCACTGCTCCTCAGTGACATGCTGAAATGATAACAGGTTTTCACAAGACTGAAGAGGTTCTCAAGTACAGTGGTGGCCTTTAGAAGCACAACAATTTTCTTTCATACAAATCCCACATATAAAAGCATCTATTCAGGATTCCTAAAGCACTTGCCACTTTTAAAAATACAGAGGCAAAGAGGAGTAAATCCATCTGCCTCTTCAAAGCCATAGAATAAATTTTTAAAATTACCCCAGTCCCAAAATACCAGCCCTTCATACATAAGTTCCAGCCCTCAACATACCCCTTCCTCTTCAAAAGCCAAGGTGAAGAGAGAAGCTTTGCAGCATGCATTGCTGGTTTACAGAAATGGCTGCTTTTCACCACTACAGGGAGAGAATTCCAACACTGGAGGGGCCTGTCACATCCTGGATGCAGCACAAACTAGTGTGTGATTGTGTCACTGCCTCACCTGTAACACTGGGTACTTTAAATACTGAATTGTTGTTTCTCACAATGTGGAGCCCAATAGCTGACAGACAAGCACGTGTGAGGTTGACAGGCAGAACCAAACCTGGGACCTCTAGAGCTTAGTACATGAGTTTCTATAGACTGAGCTAAAAGCCAGCTGCTGCTCAGCTAAAACTTTAGAGCAGACTCATTCTCTCTCTCTGGAAGTAGTCCAAGTGCCACTGTATGGGATAGTGAACCACGCCCAGGTGGAGTGTGGATTACGTATGTTCTGAGTATCAGCATCTTAAGTAGTTTGGTCTTAGCATGCTGATCCAATGGCCTGCTTCTTACTTCCCAGAAGCACACTGTTATCCACCAGCACGGGATATTACTCCCCAAGCAGTCCTAACAGGCTCCCAGCTCTGAATTTTCACAAAATGTCTGTCTTCTGTAAAATCCAGCCCTTTCCTGAACCATGCAGGGGAGTAATAATGTCTGTAGCCTCTTTTAAGTTGGACTAAGGTCAATAGTCACTTTAATCATTCAGAAACAGTCATGCATTGGTTTAGATTAAAAGTAAAGCAAATTTCTCAACGAAAGGAGATCAGATTTTAAGAGATTTCCAAGTATCAAGTGTTAGAAACAGTAACAAGCAAATAAAAGTGAAAAATACTTTTGAGAGACTAAGATTTAAGGTTCTTATCACATTTCCTTCCAGCAAGATGGCTGCCCAATACCCTGGTCAGGATCTCTCCCCACAGACAAAGTGCTTGGCTCTTTTCAGGTGAAAGCTTACTTGAGGTACTTTACCCCTTTCTTTGATAATCCAGTGACACTTTGACACAGCTTCCTCTGCTGGCAGCTCCCCAAAGTAAAGTCCCCATGACAGCCGTGAGGAAGGAGACTGGAGGGGAAGGTGTTTGCTAAAATGTAAACTGAGCTATGCCTGCCCTCACCCTCTTCCATGCCTGTGAGTCTCTTCCTCTCTTGCACTGGGATGTCGCTAGGGTCACATGCTCCCAGGCAGATATCTACACTGAGACATAACATGGGGACTTTAAGGCTCTTTTGGTTGCCAGGGCAGTGGTAAGGGGCATTAGTATAGGCATGAATCGGTCCTCAAGCAATAAAATATCGGCATGGGGCAAGCAGCCTCTCTTGCACACGGTGATGATACGAAGCTTCCACAGCTTGGGATCAGGCGCAAACCACATTGCGTTCTTGTGATACAAATGTCCCCTTGTTTTCCATGGGGTGGAGAAATGGTGAAATTCATTCCCTTTCCACCACTCATTAAGATCTCACACACAGCTGAAAACCCGTGAAACGGCACAACATGGCAAAGTCGAGGCTGCCCTAAAGGCAAGCGATTGTCTGCTGCAGCCTGTTTAGAGGCACGTCAGCCCAGGGATCAGCCTGCTACTGCTAAGATCCCAGATGCTTTTCAGGGGGGAAAAAAGCATTAACATTTTCAGCCATGGGTCTTAACCTGAGCCTATCTGCCCGACTCCTGGATTATGAAGAAACATTTTTTGTGTCTGTTTTCAATGGCAAAAGCACATGAATCAATTCTCTGGGGCCTCTGCCTGATAGCCTGTGAGGGTTCACACACCCCTAGTACAGGGAGCTCATTACAGATAAGGAGGGGGCGAAATTTGTGGGAGTCTCTTTTTTAGATAAACTTAAAACACAACAAATGGTCTGGTAGCACTTTATAAACTAACAAAACATAGATGGTATCATGAACTAGCTTGGGACAGGATCCACAAAGGAAGGAGTATGGAAAAAGAAGGGAACAGAAGACGATGCCTGAGCAAGATGCGAGATCAAAGAAGACAGATGGAGGGGGTCCCATTGCTGAGCAGTTTTCATGTGCCTCTTGACTCCTGCTTTCCCGCTGAAGCTGTAGCGGCCATGGAGAGGTGCTTCTCACCTAGCCCCGATCAGTTGCAGTGAGAGAGAGCTGCGGTTGTCCTCTCCCCGGGGCAGCCTGCAGACTGAACCCCTCCTTCCCAGCCCCACCCCAGAGCAATGATTTAAATGAAGAAAAATAAAAATATGAAAATAAAAACTAAATGAGTTAAGGACTCAAGCAACACCAGGTAAATCTTCTAGTCCCTTATATTTTTTTAAAAGGAAAGTGCAGGGCAGTTCAATAATGGCCTGCTCCAGATTAAATTGAGGTCAATGAGAATATCCATTGGCCTCGCTGATCTGGAACAGCCCTCAGAACTCCCAGAGGTTGAGAATTTGTGTTTCAATTTTTTTCTGTTAAAGCTATTACAGTGTTCCGTATATACATGTAGAAACAGGCAGTTCTCCCCGTAGAGCTTCCATTTTACAGATGAGAAACTGAGGCATAGAGAATGAAATCTTTTCCTCGGTGAAGCAAATAAACTCCCATAGGCTTCCAGTAGGCCAAGACTGCACACAGGGAGAGTGAGGCCATGTCTTCACTCTACGGAAGATCGGCACAGCCACAATCGATCATCCGGAGTTTGATTTAGCGAGTCTAGTTAAGATTTGCTAAATCAAACTCAGAGGTTGCCCCTGCTGGCTGCTGGGACTGCTGCTGATGCAAGGAGTAAGGGAAGCCAACACAAAATTTTGCTCCCTTCGGCCTCCTGCTGTGGAGACTACAGGACAATGCAAAACAAAGTATGTCGACTCCAGCGACATAATTAACATAGCTAGAATTGCGTATCTTGCTTTGACATTCCCTTTTAGTGTAGACCTCGCCTACGTGGCTTGCCCAAGATTCTCCTAGAAATTTGTGACAAAGGCAATAACCAAACCCAGCCTTCGTGAGTCTTAGTTAATGCTTTCACTATGTCACCATCCTCCTTAGATTTTGGACACAGCCAAATAAATAAGCACACAGCCTCAAGTGGTATGATTCAGATTCAAAATATGGGTTGCATTTTACAATATGCCATTTGGATATTTGTGAAATACCTAATTCGTCCCTATCAAGGAGCATTTATATGTGGCATAGGTTCTTTCCATAACACAAATCAATTTATGAATAAATAGGGCTAGGTCAAAAAGCACAGATGAAACAATACTCAATTCGAATCTTCGTTGAAAACTTGAACCCGACCCAATTTTTTTTGAAGTCCAAAAGTTTGGGCTTTTATTGTCATATTCCCATGTGTCTCTGTGCACTTCCCAGTTTCAGTTGGGACTGGAAGTGAAAATGCCAAGCTAATTTGGGAGCTGATTACTAGTTTCGTTGTGGGTTTTTTTACCTAAAAAAAATACGAATCCATGAATTGTAGTTAGTGGACAGTGGGTACAGTTTGTATATATGTGAATACAATAGCAACTTCCTGTCCTGCTGGCTCTCTTCATACCATTTTCCAATTACCTTTCTTTCTTTTTTGTTTTAAGGATTTGTGAACCCAACTGAATAAAAATCTAAAATTAACTTGCTGTAAGATGTAACAATGAGACACATATATGGAAGCAATAAGTTGCTGTCTCCACTTGCCGTGCTGGAGATGATCTTCTGGCATTTGATTTAGTGGGGCTAGTCAAGACCTGCTAAAATGAATGCTGAGGGTGGCAGTTGCAAGGAGTAAGGGAAACTGACAGGAGCATTTGCTCCTGTTAGTCGCCCTCTGTGAAGACGGCACTAAGCTCCACTTAAGGTAAGCCAACTCCAGTTACATATTTTACATTGCTGGAATTGCGTACCTCAAGCCAATCTTCCAGGTCTAGTGTAGACCTGACCTCATAGCCTAAGGAAAAATCATTTCTATTCCAAGTTTTAGTAGAGCATGCCTTTTAGGGTGTGTCTAGACTACAGGGTTTGTTGACAAAAGTGGACTTTTGTCGACAAAACTAAACCTGTGTCTACACTACCGCTGAGTTCTGTCGACATAACGTCAACAGAACTCAGCAGTTTTGTCGACGCCGGTAAACCTCATTTTACGAGGAATAACGCCTTTTGTCAACAGAGTTCTGTTAACAGAAGGCATTATTGCATCTAAACTGTCCTTTGCATCTACACTGCCATGTCGACAAAGCAGCTTGCTTTGTCGACAGAACTGAATGTAGTCTAGACACTCTTTGTCGACAGAAGCTTTGTCGACAGTATCTGTCAACAAAACTTCTGTTGACAAAAGCCTGTAGTCTAGACGTACCCTTGGAGACCCAGTGATAGAGTCCCACCAGGCTGGGTCTGGACATGGTTCCTGCAGAATGACCTCTAAGCAATCTGTAGTGAAGATCTATTTATTGGAACAAACTGGGTTGTACCTCTGAAGGTGGCCATGTCTACACAAGAAAGTTACACCAGTTTAATTGAAGTCAGTTTTCAATCTGATTTAATTAAGTGCTGCAAACCCCTTGTGAGGATGCTCTATTTTTGGTTCATTGTGAATTAGTTTTAACTTTTTCCCGCATTGACTTATGATAAACTGCAAATGCTACTTTTAAACTGAAATAACAATGTCCACACAAGGGATTGCATGTTCCTTTAAATTCACTTCTTAGGTTAAAGTAGTGCAATATTCTCATACAGACAAAGCCCACATTAGTTGTCTCTGTGTCCAAGACCAACCTGGGGATTTCACACTGGCTCTGCCACGGATATTCCCTCTAGCCTTAGGCAAGACAGTTAATAAAGAGATGCCTCTAGTTTACCATTTTATAAAATGGGGATAATAATATTTACCTCCATGATAAGGCTGTTGTATGATGTAAATAGTTAAGACTTATAAAGCACTTTGAGCATAAAGAGATATAAAGGAAGTAAATTTGGAAGCTAGTATTGAGTAGAGCCCTGCAAATCCATGAATATCCACAGCTCATTTTTGTGAATATACATGCGGAACCCTGCACATTTAATAGAATCATAGAGCTGGAAGAGAACTTAGGAGGTCGTTGAGTCCCTCCCCCTGCCCAAAGCAGGACCAACCCCAACTAAATCAACCCATCCAGGGCTTTGTCAAGCCGGGACTTAAAAACCTCCAGAGATGGAGAATCTACCACCTCCCTAGGGAACCCATTCTAGTGCTTTCCCACTCTCCTAGTGCAATAGATTTTCCTAATATCCAACCTAGACCTCCCCCGCTGTAACTTGTGACCATTGCTCCTTGTTCTACCATCTGTCACTACCGAGAAGAGCCTCTCTCCATCCTCTTTGGAACATCCCTCCAGGTAGACGAAGGCTGCTATCAAATTCCCCCTCATTTTTTTCTTCTGCATACTGAATACCCCCAAATCCCTCAGCCTTTTCCTCATAGGCTCCAGCCCCCTCATCATTTTGGATGCTTTCCTCTGACTCTCTCCAATGCGTCCACATCCTTTCTGCAGTGGGGGCCCAGAATTGGACACAATACTCCAGATGTGGCCTTACCAGTGCCAAATAAAGTGGAATAATCACTTCTCTGGATCTGCTGGAAATGGTCCTCCTAATGCAACCTAATATGCCATTAGCCTTCTTGGCTACAAGGGCACACTGTTGACTCCTATCCAGCTTCTCATCCACTGTAATCCCCAGGTCCTTTTCTGTAGAACTGCTGCTAAGCCAGTCAGTCCCCATTTGTGGATATTTACATTAAATCTGCAAATCTATCCATGGATGTAGATGCAAATTTCTTCAGATCATTTTTGCAGATGTGGATACCAAGGTTATATCTATGCAGGGCTCTGGAAATAGGAGTACCTAGACCATACAAAGAATGGCAGCTGTTTCTTTGATAGGTGAGTAATAAAAAGGCATCATTTTCTGGGAGCGATGGAACAGCTCTCTAAAAAGATCACACATGTTCTTGATTCTGATACAGCATAACAATGGCAACCAGGAGTAATGGAGAATTCTCAAACATTAGGCTAATGGTCCAGTTTTGGTGATTGTCAACCATTAGGTCACTACCTCCAGAGGCTATGAAAGGCCATTGGGAGGGGTGTGAAGTGTTGAACATGTTGTTAAAATGTAAAGCAAAAAATAGCTCACTCTACCACTTGCCACATGCCCTTAACATTCCAAGTCAAATTTTCTCCATCAACCTCTTGACCTACACATGCACATCAGTTACATGGGTTTTTTTAACTCTTAGGGTTGGCCTACACTGGGAACTTATATCAGCATAGCTATGTTTCACAGAGATGAGAAACCTGCACACTCTTCAGCAGAGTAAAGTGGGCCTAGTCCCTGCTGCAGACAGTACTAAGTTGAGGGAAGCTACCAGTTCTCCAGAAAGTGGATTTTAACTATAACAATGGGAGACCCCCTCCCATCAGCTTAGCTAATATCTAAACTGAAGCACCACCACTGCTGTAGACAAGCCCTTACTTTGAGAGTAAATGCAAAGAAGTTGCAAAAACATTTGTCTTCCAAAAAGGGGTCACCAATTTTAAGAGATTGAGAAACGCTGGTTTAGTTGGCTTCTCATATGGGGACTGACAGATGCTTTTTGTGGGTCAGGTATACCCTGCATTCCTAATCATAATGGGAGGTTTTTAAACTTGTCCAATTCATTTCTATGGCTATGTCTACACTACAGAGTTTTTTTCGGAAAAACGGCCATTTTTTCAGAAAAAACTCACAGCATGTCCACACCTCAAGCATATTTTTACACAAAAAAATTGAAAGAACCGAGGGGTTTTTCTGGCAAAGGTATTCCTCATTCTATGAGGAAGAATGCCTTTTTGCGAAAGAGCTCTTTCGCAAAAAAGTGTGTGTGGACAGGGAAGAGGGTTTTTTTGAGCAAAAAGAGGAAAGAAGGAAAAAAGCACAGGTGTCCTGGTAGCCATTCTGTGCCTAGAAATCAGAGCTTACTTTTGAGAGACCATCCATGCCATGTGGATGCTCTCTTTTGCAAAAGCGCATCGCTTTTTCAAAGCGCTTTTGCAGTGCGGATGCGCTCTTGCACAAGAAGTTTTTGCGGAAGATCTCTTCCAATAAAAGCTTCTTGTACAAGATGCCTGCAGTCTAGATGTAGCCTATTTGAGATCTATTACATGCAGAGCAGAAAGATGGTTTATCAACTGCCCCTCTGTCAGGACTGGAGCCACCAGCAACCAAAAGATTCCATTGACTTCAATGGGTGCCGATACCCTCATGCCTGTGTGTGTGGTGTATCTGATGTTTGTCCTTGTACCAGTACCTACTACTGCATGTCAGACTTTGAATTTGTTTATGGTGCATCCCCCTACTATGTTATTTTATTTGGAAACTGAATACTATAAGGGCCTTTGTCCAGCGCAGTCCAAACGACTTGTAGTATGAATGGAAAAGGAAATTATTAGTAATTATGGTCTTGACTTGTATTGTTTAGAAACTGACGTTCCCAGTGCATGATCCAAGTACTTTGAATACATCATTAAGCTTTTCCTTTTCAGCACCATGGAACTTGGGCGCTTTATTTAGCTATATAGAGCCACAAATAGCCCTGGTCATGGCAGTGCTTAGTGTCACCCCACCTAAATTCTAGGCGCCTAGAAAATCACCAGGTCTGAGTTCTGCACCTAGGCTTCCTGTGCAATGAATAGTGGGGGAGACAGGCGCCTCACAATGGGATCCACAAAAGCCAGTACACTAGGCAGCTCCATGCCTGAGCTAGCCAATGGGGGATGCCAAGGAGACAAGTGGGCCCGAAGCCCTGCCCTTCTCACAGAGAGAGGCGCCAAGCTCCCAGCTGCAGGAAGGCGCCTCCCTCCGCTTGGAATTCCCAGCTGCAAAGTCTCTCGTGTGAGGTGCCAGTGCCATTTTTGCGGGAAGGGGGAGGAGGCAGAGCAGCTGCCTCAGCACTTTCTGCCTAGTGGTTAGAGCCTTTAGTTAGGGCTTAGGAGATCCCTGGTTCAAGTGTCCCCTCCATCTGGGCAGGAGACGAGAAGGGATGTGCATTGGGCTCTTCCACTTTGCAGGTGTATGCCCCATTGCTGGGTTTGGGGAGACTCAGCTCTCTCATTGTGTCTTGCTGAAGCTGTCGCATTGAGGGGTAAACCATTGAACAAGAGAGTGAGAATGATTATATAGCTGGACAGGGATAGCACTCCTGGCAGCATCTGGGTTTGCTCCACGGTGGCAGTGACTTTTAAAAAGTATTTCCCCACAAATTAAAAGCTTCAACAGGAGAGCCAAAGGGAGCCTCTCCTCCCCCAACATGGATCCACAGTCCATCGGCCAGGGCCAGAACCCTCCTTACTCATACACAGAATGCGCAGCTGCATAGGGAGACTGAAAATTTGGGGTGCCACTGTCCAACCACCAATCTCTGTTCCTGTCCCTGGTCTGTGACTCTGCTTCCTCCGGAGAGGATCTACTGAACTTAAAAGTGAAAAAGCCTTCCAGGCCTATTAGCAGGACATGGAACCTGTGACAGAGCCATTCCAGTGGTAATGAAGCCATTGAACAGGCATTTCCCAATCCTGTCGGTTTCCGAATTTACCGTGTTAGTTCACAGGACATTCATTTAAAATTTGCTTTAAAATATTTCAAGAGTGTGTTGCTGAAGATTATAAAATCAGATCTCTACAAAAGTCATCCTGCTGCTGCTCTGGGCTGCCAATGGGCACAGGGGCACCCGTTTAATAGTTTTGTCTAGGGCCCCCTCAGTCTTAAGGCTGGCCTTAGTCAGGGCACTCACCCAAGAGACATCAAATCCCTCCTCAAATCCCGTTTCCCCTCACAGTGGAGATTTGAACCTGGGGCTTCCTACATCCCAGCGGAGTACCCTGATCACTGAGCTAAAAGTCCTAACCCAGGGCTCCTCCTGTTGTCCTTTTGTGCCATGGGGCCCCAGGCCAGGAGGTGAGGTCTGATCATGCTCACTGGATCAGGCTGAGATTGCTCCCTCTTTTGTGCATCCCTCTGGGGCTTAGTAGTGTTGCCTCCTCTGAGAAGCAGAAAAAGCAGCCGTTGTATCCCCACCAGCCGCAGCAGCAGCCTGTTCTTTCTTCCTCTCCTAGATGTCCCCCAGCAGACTCTACCCCGCACCCCAGCAGCATAACCAACCCTCCATCACAAACAGCACATGAGGAGCTGGGATAGCTGTAGGCCTCTTTGCCTCTTACCTCCTGCTACTCACCACTGCTCCCTGGGGCCCTGTCAAACTCATCAACTGCTGGCAATGCGGGTGGTCCAGTCACAAAAAACTCACCCACCTGCTGCCAACACAGGGACAAGAAGGCCTACCTGACCCCAGAGCATGCTGGGAGGGAGGGGAAAGCAGCCAGACCTTCCCAAGCAGGCTGGGGTCTTGGTAGTTTCTCTTCCCACTTCACCCTCAGGGAGGCACAGGGCAGAACATCCCTTGTGTGTTAATCTGTTAACTAAAAAAGGAGTACAAAACCCAGCCAGGTGGCAACCCTCGCCATACCATGCAAGGGGCTGTTCTGAGGATTTGCAATACATGCAAAATCTGTTGCATGGAATGAAGACATTCATAACACTAGTAACAATAAAGAACAGAAGGAAAAACTATGTAGCACTTTAAAGACTAACAAGATGGTTTAATAGGTGACGGGCTTTTGTGGGCCAGACCCACTTCCTCAGATCATAGAACACAGATTCATGTACACTGATGTGCCAGCAATGAACCCTATGCAAGGAAACTCATCAGGAGAAGGTGCCAAGATTTGCATTGGTGAAATGGGTATTTTTCCTACTAAAAAGTCTTGTATTCATATGATAATATTAGGAATCCTTCCCAAGATCTGGCACCCAATGTGTGCTAGGCACGCTGTACACCAAATAGAAAGAGAAAGTCCTTGTCTCAAAGTGGAGAAGGCCAATGGGAGTAAATATCTGCAGGGATGTGGGCTTTGCAGCCTAGTTTTATATATTCAGGGCCCAGGCAGTACTTTGCATCCTGTGCTAAGCAACCAGCAGACCAGAAAACAAATTGTGACTCATGGAGTTAGAATTCATCCTCAGCTACCCCTTGCTCTGAGTCATGAATAAGTTTCTTCAGTCCTGTTTGAACAGCTTATCCCACCTCTGTGCATCTACCCGGCTAATCTGGCCAATGAATCCTGGAGGTTAAAGGTGATATTGATCTAACTTCCTGCTTTTCTCTGTCTCGTTTCCCACAGATGCCTCTAGCAATTAACGCCTCTGTCCCTCTGACACGACATATGAAACTTTATAATGTTTTACTCTGATACATTATTAATTATTATTATTTATTATTCTGTAGCATGTAAGGCCCCAATCCAACTCAAGTCTCCACTGTCTTATGTGCAGTGCAAACTCTGACTATGAGACAATTCCTCCAAGAATTGGCAAACATAACTATCACCACACTTTAGAACATAAGAACAGCCGTACTGGGCCAGACCAAAGGTCCATTTAGCCCAGGAGCCTGTCTGCCGACAGTGGCCAGCACCAGGTTCCCCAGAGGGGGTGGACGGAAGACAATGATCAAGCAGTTTGTCTCATGCCATCCGTCTCTAGCCTCTGACAAACAGAGGCCAGGGACACCATTTCTATCCCCAGGCTAATAGCCTTTTATGGACCTCCATGAAATTATCTAGCTTCTCTTTAAACTCTGTTATAGTCCTAGCCTTCACAGCCTCCTCTGGCAAAGAGTTCCACAGGTTGACTACATGCTGTGTGAAGCAGAACTTTCACTTATTAGTTTTAAACCTGCTACCCATTCATTTCATTTGGTGTCCTCTAGTCTTTATATTATGGGAACTAACAAAGAACTTTTCTTTATTCACCCTCTCCACACCACTCATGATTTTATAGACCTCTATCATATCCCCCCTCAGTCTCCTCTTTTCTAAACTGAAAAGTCCCAGATGCTTTAGCCTCTCCTCATATGGGATCTGTTCCAAACCCCTGATCATTTTAGTTGCCCTTTTCTGAACCCTTTCCAAGGCCAAAATATCTTTTTTGAGGTGAGGAGACCACATCTTTACAAAGCACTCAAGATGTGGGCGTACCATAGTTTTATACAGGGTCAGTAAGATATTCTGGGTCTTATTTTCTATCCCTTTCTTAATAATTCCTAATATTCTATTTGCCTTTTTGACCGCCGCAGCACAGTGTGTGGACGTTTTCAGAGAACTATCCACGATAACTCCAAGATCTCTTTCCTGATTTGTCGTAGCCAAATTAGCCCCCATCATATTATATGTATAGTTGGGGTTACTTTTTCCAACGTGCATTACTTTACACTTATCCACATTAAACAGTAAAACTCCGATGGTCTGGCATCTGATTGTCTGGCACCATCAGGAACCCGGAAGTGCTCTGGGCAGCCGGACCATTGGAGCTGCTCTGCCCCCAGCTTCCCTGATTCAGCCGCTGCTAAAACTGACCAGTGGCTGAATCGGGGAAGCCTGGGGCAGAGCAGCTGGAGTGCTGCTGGGTAGGTACCGTAGCGCTGCCCCTCGGGGCTGTGGGACCAACCGGGCAGCACCCCAGCTGTCCCCGATTCAGCCGCTGCTGAAACTGACCAGCAGCTGACTCCAAGAAGCCCGGGACAGAGCTGCTCTGCCCTGGCTTCCTGGAATCAGCCGCTGATCAGTTTCAGCAGCAGCTGACTTGGGTACACCTGGGACAGAGCAGCTGGGGTGCTGCTGGATTGGTCCAGTAGCGCCGAGGTGCGGCACTGTGGGGACCAACCCCTCAGCGCCCCAGCTGCTCTGTCCCAGGCATCCCGATTCAGCTGCTGTTGAAATTGACCAGCGGCTGACTCCAGGAAGCCCGGGGCAGATCAGCTCTGCTTCGGGCTTCCTGGAGTCAGCCGCTGATCAGTATCAGCAGCAGCTGACTTGGGGACACCTGGGGCAGAGCAGCTGGGGTGCTGTCGGGATGGTCCAGTAGCGGAGAGGGTCGGCGCTATTGGACCAACCCAGCAGCACTCCAGCTGCTATGCTGCAGGGATTCAGCCGTTGCTGAAACTGACCAGCAGCGGCTGAATCAGGAATGCCTGGGGCAGAGCTGGACTATCAGAAGGGGGGGCTATGAGGGGTCTGGCGTCAGACCCCTCATAGCCCCCACCTTCCGATAGTCCGGCATATCTGATATTCCGGAACCCCCTGGGTCCTAAAGGTGCCGGATTATCGGATGTTTACTGAACTTCATTTGCGATTTTGTTGCCCAATCACTCAGTTTTGTGAGATCTTTTTGAAGTTCTTCAGAGTCTGTTTCTGTCTTGACTATCTTAAATAGTTTAGTGTCATCCACAAACTTTACTACCTCATTGCTTGTCCCTTTCTCTAGACCATTTATGAATAAGTTGAATAGTATTGGTCCTAGGACAGCACTAGTTACCCCTGTCAATTCTGAAAATTTACCATTTATTCCTACCCTTTGTTTCCTGTCTTTTAACCAGTTCTCAATCCAAGAAAGGACCTTCCCTCTTTCCCTCTTCCCACTTTCCAGGGGGAAAATGGAGGGTACTGAATATTGGACTACAAACTGAAGTTACACTGCAGTGCATAGCAGGTTAAAAATCAAGAGTCATGATCAGTTAGTGTATCAATACAACTGATTTCATTTATTTCTAAACTGGTCCAAAATCCAACCATGCCATATTTACGTAGATAATACATGGGATAATATACCAAATGTGAATGCAAGAAAGGAGAATGTATTCCAAATTTTCTTGGCATTTTTAGTTTTATGTGCTGTACGTGAAATGAATTGCCTGCAATTTCCTATCAATTGCAATCCTGTTTTGGCTGCCTACCCAATCAATGCTGTTTCATTGACATGAAAATAGATCCATAGCAATATCAATTGATGGGCTGGGTGAATTCAAAGTGTGCAATCTTTTATATAGATACCCCCAGGGCTAATGTCTTATTTAAAGGTGATAATCTAAGTGAAGAAAGGTATATTAAAATGTATCTGCTTTGAATATAGTCTGCAGTTAGTACACACAACCATCTACAACTGGGTATTACTTAGGCAATAATAAGTAGCACAAAAATAAAAACAGAAAATAGTCTTATAGATTTTTGTGTTAGTTTTCCCTGCATGTCCAGTGTCATTTATTTTGCATAACATTTTACCACAATCCTTTTCCTGTTTTCTTCTCTTATTTTCTTACAAAACAGTTTATTAGTCTTTTAATATAAAACATATATATATATATAAAGAGGAAATAACCCCAAAATGTATTTAGGTTCAAAAAATATTTATTTGTTCCCACTTAGAATATACTCATACCTTGTGTTACATTGTCCCTGAATTTCCCAGTATAAGCTACTAAAACAAAGTGGGGTGGGTTTTATTTTTTTCTGTTTTATTTAAGATGCACAGTTATCAATGCAAGATTAACAAAAGCAGACTAGCCACAGGAATAGGCAAATCCTGATTTCATATTGGCAATTTGTTGTTCTGGTGGCCATTGTAATTTTTCTCCAATTTGACTTGTTGTTATTAGTTCCCTGGAATCAGAAAATTCAGATTTTGTTTTAAATCTGCTGGCTGCAGTTGAGATTGTGCAGGGAGAATATAAGATTGAAAGATGTAACGTTTCTGGCCCTTGCAAATTTGACGTTTGCTGAGAGCAGGTGTGGTACAGTGTTTTAGAGATTGCATGAAGTCTAGCAAGCTCAGTCACGTTCCATATAACTAATAACTCATTTAGATGCATTTATTTCTAAATGATTCTTTTGGACCCACAGTTGGAGAGAATTTTTTCTTGTGCTTATTATGCCTCATACTTTATGGTAAAGCGTTCTGTCTAGTAAAAATCCCATTATGGGCAGAGCAAGATCATGTGTTTTAGCATTCCACTGTCACAGGATTTACACTGGTCATTTGAACTTTAGCATCATAACTGTAGACATTGGGGGACCGATTCCTTTCAATACAGTGCCATAAATCTGGGGATTCAGAATTTTAACTTCACCCACTAGCTCACACGCACGTGTTTAATGATTTTGGCTTCATCTCCTTTGTACTTAAAAGCCAGATAGAAAAGGCTAGCATGAAAGGGGGCAAGGAAATGGAAAACCCTAGTGAATTAAAAACCTCCCGGAAGTACTGCTTATTTGTTTACAAAGAGTCTATAATAGTGATAACATCTCCAGAAACACTTGTTCCATTCCCTGCATTCTTCTTTATTTTGGCTTCATCTCCACCCTTGTGTTAATGTCATCGCCATCCAGTTCATATTCTTCCACTTGGCCACTGGTCCAGACCTTCATACGATCAGTCAGGTCACTGCTTCTAGGAGCCAGGATGAAGTCGTAGATCAAGGAGGCACTTGCACCTCCCAGGATTGGGCCCACCCAAAAGATCTGAAATACAACATGCAAGGCGGGTAATTCTTTCAGTGCTTCCCAAAATACCCATTTGCTCTAGAGGGCCATTCTTGGAAATAAATTAATGGAGATTGCCTATCTCTGGAAGGGACCTTGAAAGGTCAGTAAGTCTAGACCTCTGCATTCACAGCAGAACCAAGTACCATCCCTAACAAATGTTTGTCTCAAATTCCTTCAGTGTCCTCCATAAGGATTGAACTCAGAGGCTGGGGTTTAGCAGGCTAATGCTCAACCCACTGAACTATCCCTCCTCCCTGTGTTTGGAAACAACCTGTGTTTGGATTAGACCTAGAAATAGTCATATAATGGATTTTGTGGGGGACCCGGGAACCAGGAACTCCAGAGTTTTAATCTTGGTTCTGATGATGACTTGCTGTGCATTTTGAGCAGTCATTTAGGGTAATATTGCCAGGGTGGTTGAATATCTAAAATTAGGCACATTCTGGTAAAACATTTTGGATGTTTCTCAGTAAGGGTGTGTCTAGACTACTTTTTTAAAAAAAAAACTTCACCTGCATCTAGACTGATTCCACGTTCTTTTGAAAATAAATCGAAAGTACGTGGCAGTTTTTTCGATCGCGATAAACCTCATTTTACGAAAAAAGGTGCTATTGAATGCAAACTATGCTTTTTCGAAAGAGAACGTCTAGACCAGTGGTTTCCAAACTTTTTGGCATCATACCACCCTTTTTGATTTTTGAGAAACCCTCACTCCCAAATAGCAGCAAAACTTGTTGAGCCAAAAAAAAAGAAAAAAAAAAAAAAAGAGGGGACAAAAAACAAAAGTAACAAAAATAGCAGCACAACTTGGGGAGGTGGGCTGGGTTGCCTCATGCCTCCCCTGGAATTTCTTCATGCCCCCCAGTTTGGGAACCCATGGAAATTCAAATCCCGGGCTTCATTTGCAAGTGCGGTATGCCTACATTACCCCGCTAGTTCAAACTAGCGGGGTAGTGTAGACATACCCTAACAGCTTATCCTGTGCCTTAAAATGGACATACTTAGAGCATATCTACACTAGGAAATTATTTCAAAATAATTTATTTTGAAATAATAACTCCCAGAATAACTATTTCAAAATAGCCTGTCCCAACTACAGAGAAGCCTCAAAATTAGTCCAAGCCAGGCTTCCTTATGTGGATGCATTGCCTTGAATTAGAGACCCAGGAAGCACTGGGGAGTAATTACTCTGAATGACTCTGGGGAGTAGTTATTTCAAAATAGCAGCAACGGAGCTTCCACACTACCTCTATTTCGAAATAACTATTTTCAAAGGGTATGTCTACATTTCATTCCTCTCTCAAGGAATGCAAATGCAGACACCCGAAACTGCAAATGAAGCGGGGATTTAAATATCCTGCACTTCACTTGCATAATCGCGTTATGACACTAATTCGAAATAGCTCTATTTTGAGAGAAAAAAATGGGGTTATTTCAAGATAAAACCCTTCCCTCAAAATAACCCTTACTCTCCAATACCCTGATCCAGGACAGCATGTAAGTAGATGCTTAACCTGGACCACATGAATAGTCCCATTGACTTCAAAACAACTACTCATGTGCTTAAAGTTATTCATGAGCTTAAAGTGCTTTCCTGAATGGGGTCAAAGCCTTCATGTATTCATAGGTATTTAGATGACTGGTTGCCATTTTTTTCAATGGGATTTAGGTGCATAAATACCTTGAAGGATCTACTAAGTCTAGGGGTGCTCCTACTGTGGTTGACCAATCACAGCTCAGAAACACAACTTGACTATTGAGTACTTGGCCAGAACTTTGCAACAAGTCAGTTCAAATCTAAAAGAATGTTCAGAGTAAGATAAATGGGATAATACTGAATAAGGGATAATATTGAGAAGTTTGTGATTTGCATGCAATTATTTCATGCACTGAAACAATGCTATGTTTATTGAATGATGTATTATATTATTGGCTCAATAGCTTTTAAAGTTTGTATGTTTGTGCTGCAAACATACTTTTACAATACTTCTTGTCCAAAAATCTTAGCTATAGGTATACACATCGATGCTTAATAATCCTTATTAACTTCATCTTCAGTTTTTGTCCCTAGAATAAATTCCTGTGGAACAAATGATTTGGACTTACCCAGTGATTAGTAAAGTTTCTGGCAACCAAAGCTGAACCTAAAGACCTGGCAGGATTAATTCCACAACCAGTGTAATCAATCTAGAAGAGAGAAAGAGAATAAAAGTGATTTGGAATGTAAGGAGTTGCACAACAACAAAATATATGTCTCTTAAATGCAGTAAAATCTATCCTTACTTATCACCTAGGAGGTTTGTGACCAACCCAATTTGATTCTTAATGGAGACATCTATGGAGCATTATAGGGAATGGAATGGAAAATAATAAGAAGGGAGCTTCTGTGGGGGGTGAACAGAATTGTCTTCAATGAGCCCCACCCATTGAAGTTAACGGAAACGTTGCCATTGTTTTAATGGGACCAAGATTTCACCTAAGGTTCATAACTGTTGTGAATCAATGTAGCTTCACTTTTAATAGAGTTATGCCAGTATTCATCCTAGTGCATCAACTTGGTGCATCTGTATATGCTTTAAAATCATCTCTTAAAATCGGAGGTTGTGTAGTTTCAGTAATCTCTCTTACTGTCAATATTTGTGTATATCCCATGAGTCCATGCTACCTTACAAAGGCCACAATAGGCACGGTTCATATCCCCAAGAACTTAACATTGAGCTTATATGAGACACATGAGACCAAGCTGGAGAATGGGGAGGCATTCATCAAACAAGGTGATGAAGTTCCTTATCTTCAAAAAAAGCTAATTCTTTGTTTTATCTTATTTTGTTATAATTCTTTTCAAAATGTAGAATATTGAGCATTGATGACTCAAGCCAAGTCATTGTGGAGCAAGGTTTTGAAGGAACAAAGGGCTGCATAGAATGCAGGAACTGGGAAGATATTTCAGGAGCAGCAGGGGAGGAGTATGCAGTTCATGGGAAAAGGAAAGAAATTTGTCTGGAGAGCAGCAGAGCTGGTGTAATTCAGTTCTTGGTGGGCATACTGTGACATTCACCTCTGCTGGTTCTAGGGTCAGTCCTTGGTGAGTCTAGAGCTGTGTCTAGACTGGCCACTTTTTCTGGAAAATCAGCCACTTTTCTGGAAAAACTTGCCAGCTGTCTACACTGGCCGCTTGAATTTCCACAAAAGCACTGACGATCTCATGTATGCTGCTCCCATTCGGGCAAAAGTCCTTTTGCGCAAAACTTTTGCACAAAAGGGCCAGTGTAGACAGCCCAGATTGGTTTTGCGCAAAAAAGCCCCGATCGCGAAAATGGTGATTGGAGCTTTTTTGCAGAAAAGTACATCTAGATTGGCACAGACGCTTTTCCGCAAAAAGTGCTTTTGCGGAAAAGCGTCTGTGCCAAACTAGATGCTCTTTTCCGAAAATGCTTTTAACGGAAAACTTTTCCATTAAAAGCATTTCCGGAAAATCATGCCATTCTAGACATAGCCTAGGTGAAGGCTGTTGCACTGGGAAATAAAGGTATTGTGTGATCCATATCATTATCATTGTATAACAATGTCCCTAAGGTGTGACAAGGTCAGATCAGAGGGCTGCAATAGAGTGGGAGAAAGGCAGCCCCAGGAGGGAGAAAAAAAGCCAACTCCCTTGTTAACAAGGAGTGGGCAAATTAGGAGCAGCTGACAAAGAGCTGTTTCAGGCAGATTAGGGGTCAGCTGAGACAGAGCTACCTTGAATCAATTAGGGCCAGCTGACTCCACTTCAGGCATGCTAGAGATCTTTTAAAAGCCCCTCCTGTTAGGTAGTGAGGAAAGAAAGAAAGATACATACAGCCATGATCATAGTTACAGAGCAAGAAACAGGAGTAAGGTGCTTCTGAGGGAAAGGCTCCTTTCCCCGACACAACAGACAGGGGGTCCTTTGCCTGAAGCCCTTCTCGCCAAAGGGAGAAGGGCTGAATCTGGCACGGGTAAGAAGGGCCTTTGCCACAGTGGGTGCAAAGATCAGCCATTCAGTTTTCAATTGGCAGGGCTTGTGAGCATTGCAGGGTGATGGACCAGCAAGATAATGGCTGTTTAAGGGAAGATAGGGTGATGGCAAGCAAAGGTATTTTGGTAGGCAGGCTGGAATTTCTGGCTTTCTGGTTATGAACAGAGTAAGCTCGCACTTAGAAAATCCTTCCAAGTACCATTCCGTGGGAAAGGGCAAAGTATCTACAATGAGAGTGAAAACTTACAGCAAGAAGATGCCCTAAGGCAACAGAGAGCCCAATAGCCAGGGGTGCTGATCCCGAGATATCATTTCTTCTCCTGTCTGTGGTGGCCAGGACACACAGCACCAGCTGGAAGGTGGCGATGATTTCAATGCCCAGCCCTTGGCCTAAATTGATTCCCTCTGCAAGCTGTAGGGAGACAAGAAGAATAATTTCATCAGACATTCTGAACCACATTCATTTCAAATGTGAAGTTAAAAACAGTTCCTCAGTGAAAATCTCTAGGCCAGTCAGGCAACAGGATTCCTCATATTATTTTTAATTGACCAAAAAGAGAAAATGTACAGTTGAAATACCAGCTGCTGTACTCAAATGCCCCTGTTATAAGCTCTGTAGGTTTAAAGTTATACATATCCTACTCATTGAACTGAATTGTTTTCCCCAAAGTTAGACACTGTAGAAACAGATGACACGTGGCTCTGTTGTCAGACAGCACCAAATCTTCAATAAATACCATGGAAAGAAATATAGGAAGAAAGAGAAGCGGTGAGGTCTATTGGGTAACAGCACAGGTCTGGAAGGCAGCAGACCTAAGTTCTGTTCTTTATTCTGACACTGATTTACTGTGGGAAATTTGGCAAGTGCCATAATTTCTCTCTGCTTTTCTTTCCCCTCTTTTTATCTCATCTGCTTAAATTAATTCTGTAGGACAAGGGCTATCTATTTCTACCAGTTTGTAAAATGTCTGGCTTTGTGGAGGCCCCTGATCTCTGTTGGGGGGGGGGGGGGGGGGGAGGAACAGAATTCTTGCAAGACAAAACTGCCACACAATTGTTGCTGAATCCTTAATCTAAAGCGAAGCAAGTTGTAGGGATGGACCAGCAAAGACAGCCATAGACACAGCAATCTTGTTTCCATGCCAATAAGCAGAACCAACTATTGACATCAATGGTGTTACAGCCCCCACAAAGTTGGCATGTATCAGATCAGGCCCACAATAGCTAGAACATCACTGAGCAGCAAAATTTGTAGGTTTGTTTAAAGAAAAAACAAAAGAAAGTTGCTCATTAGTTGTGGGAAAACTTGTGCTTAGCACACACATGTGTCATGCAGAATACGTGTAGGATCTTTGTCCTAGTTCTGCTCATTGCTTGCTAAAATGGGCCTGTTTCTGGTCTCTGCTACACTGGTTTAACGCAGGAGTAACTCCACTGAACTCACTGTAAAATGACACTGAAATTGGAATCAGGCCAATGTAAATGAGAAACAAGCCCGCTTTGCGAAGATTAAATCCAATGTCACTATTATCCATAGGTTATCCCATCTGTCATAGTATCTGGATTAAAAAGTGCAAGGCCATACATGACAATAACATATGATGATGACACTGTGACCCATCTGGAACAAGGAAAGAACAGGAAATCATATTTGAAAATCTGTTCTCATGAGATTTCCAGCCTAATTTCCTTAAGAGAAACATTTGGATAACTTCAGACAAGTACCCAGACTTTTGGATGCTTAACAAAATCCTTTGATTTTCACTCCTCACTGGAAACTTTCCTAGTTTTGCTTTGGCTATAGGGCTTTCTCCATTTCTCCAGAGAAACAGTAAAATGACTAGGCAGGAGCCTCAGCTGGCAAAAACCAGCACACAACTCCATGAAAGTCAATGGAATTACCTCAGTTTGCACTAGTTGAGGCTTATTAACACAGTTTTACATGTTCCTCATGAAAAGAGTTGGATTGAAAGCCCTACAGTTAGAAGTATCTGTGTATTCATAGCAGGCTATTCACACCTGCTGAGTATTGTCCGTTTCAATGACGTTATTGCATGATGTGGACACCAGTTCTCTGGGAAATGAATGGAGACAACCAAACATCCATATGAACATTAATATCATTTGGGAGCTACTCATCTTAAATTGGTAAGAACTGATGGCTCAGAAATGAAAACCTACATTTCCCAAGCATCCATACTAAACCTTTAAGTGACACAATCTGTATAATGATACATAGGTCCCCACATACAGCTGTGGGGTCAAATTCTTTGCTGGTGTAACACCACTGAAGTCATTAATGTCATAGCCACAACTAGATATGACCTTCACATCAAAAGATATTTTTAAATAAATGGCACCTTGAAAAACATCTTTAATCGTTATCTGTGGGAGGCGGAAAAAATATTCTTCCTTTCCCCCCCTTCCGCTGAACAAAAGAGGGCCCGTGTTCAAAGTGATGTTGAGGTCATTCTCCATGTTAATCAACACTTATTGATGGGCTCTGTGGAATCAAAGAAAACCTGGAAATGTCATAGGAAACCTTTTGGCTTTTCCTTTAGCATGTGTTTGTCAGATGCAGTTACATATGGTCTGAGAGGGACATAAATTTTCATTGGAATAGCAAGGTGTGCAGGGCCATGTGCCCAAAGCTTTGCATACCAGAACCAAACATTGGCTGGTCTGCCCTGTTTTTGCTCTGCTCTGCGGGTCAGATGTCAGTAAATATGGTGCAATGGAGATCTGTCCGCCATTTCCTGATGAGTCATTGCAGTCATAGACAAAGCTGTGGTAAGGCAAACTCGGGCCCTGTGGGCACCACAACATGAAGCAATCGGTGGTTGCATCCTAAAAGCCACATTGCACCTTTAGAGCAGACACAAAAGACAGGACTATGCTGCACTTTAAAGACTAACAAGATGGTTTATTAGCACTCATCACCTAATAAACCATCTTGTTAATCTTTAAAGTGCTGTATAGTCTTGTCTTTTGTTTCAGCAAGACCAGACTAACACGGCTACATCTCTATTACTTTGGAGCAGAGACAGCAGTCACCCTTCTTGGGCTTACCTCCAGGGACCAGCGATAGGGGTGGGTGTGCAAGGCTGGTGGCAAGGCGAAAATGCAGCATACAAGGCCAGGCACTCCCCCTACCGGTCCATCGGTGCAGCCCATTTGTGTGCTGGATCTGGGCCAGCAGGGCCACCCCCCTCCATCCCGTTTCCAGCTGCTATTGGCTGTGCACTCTGGGCTAAGATGGCTGATGATGACAGGCAGGCACCAGTGGCAGCCAAGTTACATGTCGCTTCTGCTGCCCACCCATCAGCCCTTTACTTGCTCCCTTTCTCTGTCCCCTCTGCTTTTCCCCTTCACTTCCCCCCAGTCTGCCTTGCTCCCCCAGTGGGGTACATCCCACTCCCAATGCTCTGCAGAGAACCAATCCCTGGCTGGTGCACTGAGCTCACCAACAGTCTGGCCAGCAGGCCCCTTCCTTCCCACACTGCCTCTTGCTGGGCTGGGGTCCCAGGAAAGCCCGAGATCTTCTGGTCTAAAGGACTGGCCAGGAGGAGCCAAGCCCTGCCTGTGCCAAAGCCCCTTGCTGTGCTGGCTTGGGAAAGACTCTTTGCCCCTAATTTAAACTCTGGAGTGGGGTAGGGAGGTGATTTCCAGCCTGATTCCCCCTCCCTCCCCAACCCTGTAAATGCCACAGAAGTCCCCTGGACAGGGATTTATCATCCTCTTCACCTGCTACCTCCCAGAATCCTGGAATTGCTCTGTCTCCTAGGCAACCTCCCCTGCTGAGACACCGCTCTGTCCAGGCTCCATGAAACCCCTCTGAAGCCCCTGCAGTCAGGTTCCCTGGGCCCTGTGACACCGTGAATCTTTAGGGCTTAAGGAGATAGGCTATGTTGGTTGCCTGAAGCAGTCTGGGGATATTAGCTGCCATTCGATACTGCATGGGAAGGAAGGGATGTGTTCTGCAAAGATACAGGCCATATCTTCCTCTTTCCCTGTTGCTAGGAACAGCTCCCTTCCTATCCCTTCCCTCCTGCTCAGTGCCAAAAGGCCGCTGCTGGCCACATTCTGCTCTGAAGCCTGGCAGAAATCTGGGGGAGGGACATGTGACCCTGATTGCCACCCCTGATGTTGTCTCAGGAAGTCAGGGCGCCAGGTACTGTGGGTGTCAGGTCTGTCCCTGGGGTCCCAATTGGGCATGGAGGGCAGAGAGCAGCAGACAGGGAGAGTTGAGTCAATCACACACACACACACACACACACACACACACACACACACACACGCTGATGAGGGAGATGTTGTATGGGAACATATGTCTGTGTGCCCTATCCCCATGTGAACCCGAAAGCCTTACAGATAATGAAAAGAATCCAACTACACAGTCGTTCCTTTTAACAGGGGCACAGCGACCTTGATGTTCATTTGAACATTTGCACCTCATAGTTCTGATTGCCATTGAACTTGCTTGAAAGAAAGTAATTTTACTAAGTGTCAGATATTCAGCATAAGGAAAAAGGGTCACCCCAGATTTAACCATCAGGATGCATGCAATGAGAAACATCATTGTTTTCATAGGAACATAGGGTTGTGACATTCAATTACGCATGTCTGCTATCCCACAGCCAGCGTCACCCACCACACACCTGACCCGAGTGTTGATATTGTGGTTGGACTGCATGGGATTTCTACAGCATCAGAGCCCACGTATGACATGCTTTTATTATGAAGTATTCCTTCCTGGACTTTGTAGTGGTCAGCTTATGCTCTGAAATATGATAATCTCTGTGGTGAGGAGAAGAACAGCCCATGTGTCCCCTTTAGCTAAGGCTTTTTGTGGTTTCTACTCAGACCCTTGACAGTTTTTGGCAGGTAAGTTTCCTTTGGTCTTTTAAGCTAATATGCTACAAAGAAAATTAGGAAGAAAGGGAGCTGGATGGGTCTGAGGAGGTGGTAACAATGTGAAGAGCTTGTGGCATCTTAAGCTGAACGTCGAACTTCTTGGAACTCAGCAAAGGCAGTTCCACATCATAAATACCACCCACACGGTCCCACATACAGACTGGCAGTCTCAGCAGAGAGGCCAAGAACTGGGAGAAGATGGAAATTCAGCGAGCCCCTTTTGCTGGCAGGTAGCTCCTCAAAGTTGGGATAAGTCATCAGGGGGCTTGTGGTGCCATTGCTTATGCTGTACATGGCAGGATGTCTTTGGCTTCGATGGATTCTGGGCCTATAGACATTCTGAGCACTATGCTGCACTTGTTAAAAGAAACAAAAAACAGGACTGTGTAGCACTTTAAAGACTAACAAGATGGATAGTCCTGTTTTTTGTTTCAGCTACACCAGACTAACATGGCTACATTTCTATCACTATTGTTAAAAGAATAAACTCAATCTTCTGAGCAGGTGGGGAGAGGCAAAGGATGTTCTGAGCCCCCTTTTCACCTCACACTGCCCTGAACTGGCCTGTGGCACAAGTTGTAGCAGCCACAGACCTGTTCTAACTTACAGTGA
Source organism: Pelodiscus sinensis (assembly GCF_049634645.1). Taxonomy (NCBI): domain Eukaryota; kingdom Metazoa; phylum Chordata; order Testudines; family Trionychidae; genus Pelodiscus; species Pelodiscus sinensis. The sequence goes on along the minus strand of NC_134712.1, from coordinate 249,485,324 downwards.
CTAGAACAGTCCTCTACGGGGCACCTTCCATATCCCAGGGATGGCTCCAACACAGCTCCTCTGGGACAGGGGTGCAGGATTCCCCCACATTCAGAGAGCCCTCCATTGCCACGTTAGGGCAGCGTTAAGGTCACTTGGTGCCATTCCAGGAGCATGAATTGACCATTCTGGGGACAAGCATCACTCCCAAAAAACATACAGTAAGCGGTTAATAATTTTAGCTCTTTAAAACTGAAGTCATACAGAGGAAGTGGTAGCCTCACATTACAGCCCTTTTGTTTTCATTAGGGAGTGATATCCAGGGGAAGGAGCAATGTTGTTCAGACACAACACACTTACCTCTTCCTACCAAAACCTTCGACCCTATAAGCCTCACCATTACCCATTGACACAATGGCTTTGCTGAATGCCCTGAACTTTGTTTCTTGAGCATTATTATGTGTTGCTCAGGGACAACACACCTCTCCCTTTCTGATCTATATCATGATCTCTATAGTACTGACAACCCTTCATTTACTCCCTGGCCGGGTAGGAGAGGGTGGACTCTAAATAAATCCGTCTTGGCATTCACATGCAGAGCTACAGGCAGCTCTGGGCACTCCCAGCTTAATGTAGATAATGTCCAGAGACAGCTGTTTGTTTTTGAAGATCTATTTTAATATACACTTGGGATTACCTCCCCCACCGTTCAGTTCACAAAGCCCATATTAAGCCTTGGTAAAGGCCAGCAGGTGATGTAATCCGACGGGTTGGTTAAACAGCCCTGCAAAGTTCAATGCACATTTATTGTTCAAACCATGATTACTAGAACTGCTAGTGGAGCGAGCAGAATTCCCTCCCTATGTATGTGTGGGAAATGTACGACAGCCACTTCGCTCATAGTGATGAGAGGTGTCAAAATGTTTGCTCTTTGATTGGCCCCAAACGGAGTTACGGAAGCAGACTTCTTGCTGTTCCTCTTGATGGGCATATTTACCTGATCCATTTCTCTTTCACTTTGAGCAGGAATGTGGGCAATTAATGGCATGTTTTCTTTTGTTCTGTTCTATCGGGGTCTGATATTTATTAGGAGTCTGACTTCAAAACAGAAACAGGTAACAGGAAATTAAACTTTCCCAAGGTAAACCTGACTGTACTTTTCTGGGGGCTTCATATTTCTTGCATTAGGAGCAAAAGTACATCAGGTCAAAACATGATTGCAATGACATGGACAAGACAATAGAAAGGAAATGATCATTTGTTACCTAAGGTTGTTTTATCATGTGGAAATATGTCCCATATTATCCAGTGCCCTTCCAGCTATGCAATGAATTTTATGGGGTTCAATACACTTTTATATAACAGGGGATTGGTTAATTTCTCCTATTCCTTAAAAATATGCAATTTTTTTCAAATGTGCAAATGACCTCTTGCAGAGGGGCTTATCTTCATCTTCCAAGCCTTCTCTTTGTGCCATATTTATGTGTTTTCTCTTAGAGCAGTAATGGGCAACCTAGGTCTGGGAGTGGGCTGCATGAGTGGGCTTCCATCATTGTAGTGGGCCCCAAGATTGTTGTAACCAAGATGGACTCCCAGGATAGGGTAGCTGTGCTAACTATGCTTGTGTACCTAGAATTTGTGGGGGGTGACAAATAAATTGTAGTAGCAATTTGATTGGATGCAGAGGGAGCACACGGCTCTCACTGTCAATGTTGTGTGCAATCAGCCCTTCATGTCAGTGCAATGTTTTGTTCTTGCTTTACGTACATGTCACTTTAGCAATACTAGTAATTCCTCCAGCGGAATCTGGCAACCCTGTACATGGGCAATGCTAAACAAAATGTCTCACGGGGGACACACAGAACCCTCGATCAGCAGTTTGCCCACCACTGTCCTACAGTGAAAATTAAGCAATATGGATGGTAGAATTTCATTGACAATATCACTTTTAGTGTCATTCAGTTCTAGAAATTACACATAGCAAAGACCTGTGAGATCTTCCCATAAGCAGTACTTGAATTTTTCTGACAGCATGACTTATCTTGTCTGCTTTTAAGGAATGGGATTTCCATAATTTCTGTAAGGAACTGTTGCATAGTTTCATAGGGTATGTCTACACATCAAAGTTAATTCGGAATAACAGCAGTTATTCCGAATTAACTTCCATAGTGTCTACACAAGCAAACTGCCCCAAAACATGAGCCAGCAAGCCACTGGCAGCCAGCCCTCCACTGCACCCCAGAAGCAGTCTGCCCGCTCCCAGGAGCCTGCCAGGGCCCAGAGAAGGTGACCACCTACCTGGTCCAGGGCAGAGATCAGGGTGGACCGAACTCAGGTTTGAGGGGATGCCCCCAACGTCCATGATCTCAGCACTAGACAGGGGAATGCAGCCGTCTATGGCAGAAAGCTGCCAGCCTGGCTACCAAAGGCCACATGAGAACCCAGGAGCAGGTTTTCATGAAAATCAAGTTGGTCTGGCAAGACCCACAACCCTGAGCTTCTCCTCCCGCTTCCTCCCCTTGCTTCCCGCTTCCTTGCTTCCCGCTTCTCCCAGGTTTCCCCCTCCCCTCTCCCAACCTCATTTCTACCCCAGTTTCGGTCAATAAAGAGAGTTTGTTTTTTACAAGAAATGTGTTTTTATTTTACATAAGGAAGGGGGGTTAGGGAGGGGTAAGTGGAAGGAGGGAGGAATGAGGCACAAGCCCCCACCAGGGAGGCTCTTAGTGCTCCTCAGGGTGGAAGCTCTCCCGCAGGGCCTCCTGGATACTGACAGCTCCCCGATGGACCTCCCAGATGGCAGCCTGCAGAAAGTGCAGCCAAGCTCGCAGCAACACGTCCATGAGAAGCACCAGCGTGCCCAGGGGCAGCTCTGGCTCTGTGTTGCAGAGTGCGGTGAACCAGAGCATGTAGAGACACAAATGCTTTTCTGTCCCTCATCAAGGCAAGCAAGCAAGCAGAGACACCTGAGAACCGGCTGCCCTCAGGGGTGGGGCGGTTGTCCCTTTAAGCACAGGCATCAGATAGCCTCAGGCAGCAGCAACACACAGATACTCCTGACCTGATGCCCAGCCTGACCTGGTTCTGGCTGGCCTTAAATCCGATTCTGTGTCCAATCAGTGTGGATGCAGTATTTTGAATTAGCAAAATGCTAATTCGAACTGCATTTTGTGTGTAGACGCATTAATTTGCGCAAAAGCACCCATGGCCAATATAGACACACTTTTGCGCAAGAAAGCCCCGATCACCATTTTCTCCATCGGGGCTTTTTTGCGCAAAACAGTTTTTACCTGTCTACACTGGCCCCCTTGCACAAAAGCATTTGCGCAAGAGGGCTTTTTCCCGAGCGGGAGCATCATAGTATTTGCGCAAGAACACCGACAATCTTACATTAGATCGTCAGTGTTTTTGAGCAAATTCAAGTGGCCAGTGTAGACAGCTGGCAAGCTTTTGCGCAAAAGCAAGTGCTTTTGCGCAAAATCTTGCCAATCTAGACACAGCCATAGAGTTTAAGGCTTGAAGGCATCTTAGAAGTTACAGTCTGACCTTCCTTGTATCACAGGTAATTAATTTTTCTCTATTTACTCCTATCTTAAGCCCAAAGTCTTTAGTTAGGCCAAAGCACTGTAGTCTTAAGAGACTAACCTGTGTACCACGACTTATTTTCCTATTCTCCCATCTTCACTGCTAGACCCCCTAGACCATCCTTAACAATTATTTATCCCTTCTTCCACTTACACATAATGAATGTTTATTCTTAAATCCTTAAGTACCCCACATAAAATATAGCTTGCAAAATAACTATATAGGACTATGAGAGTTACTATAGTCTTCTATTGTGCTGGGTTTGCTGAAATCCTTAATAATTCTCCCAAACTTTCTTTTAATATGTTTTAGACTGTAAGTTCTGTGTGCCCAGAACCTAGTGCCTTTGCGGCAGTACTACAGCAAATTCATAAATAATAACAATTCATAGTTTCTTTGCCCTACAGTGAATTCATTCTTTAGTAAGTTAAGTTCAAGAAGCTTCTGGTAACTAGCAGTACACATCCCCATGTTTGTCACCATACACATTAGCTCACCCCATTCCTCTCCCTCCCACTGTAGGTCTGTTCCCTAGTGAACCTTCTCTGCTGCTTTCTCCAGCCCAGTTTGAAATATTCCAAGTGACATAGAGCTCTCTCTACTTCTCTCAGGAGACTATTTCACAGACATTAACTCTCTGTGAGTGTCCTTTACTATGGAGACTAGACACATCCCTCCATAATCTTATCCAGTTCTTTCTACTGATAACCCTTTGTGCCACCACCTTTTGGTGGTGGTGATTCATCTCCCTCCTTTTTATTCATGCCCTTCAAATATCAATACACTGTTAGCGTTGTTAGTCATTATTTAGCCAACCAACTACGTGAACTACGTATAAACTACGTGAAGCTCTATAAATCAATCACTACTGTTCCCCTGCACAACCATTTCTGTTGCTCTTCTCCAAAGCCCCTCAGTTATTTTGCTGATAGAGGATAATTTTCCTCAGAGTGGCACATCTGTTTTCTCCACTAACTCAGGTAACTATGTCCCAACTACAACAATTCATGTTGCTGTTCCAATTGGATATCAGCAGCACTACTCCCTGTCTTAGACTGTACTTAGGGTTTCTATGCACTGTGAAACTATGACAGCGTTTTATCCCAGTAGTGTTGGCAGTTTAGGGCATGGGTTGTGGATTAATCAATCCCTCTGTGTGAGACTTATTTTTAAGACTCTGGGATACTGCGGAATCACAGCTCTGAATTCAATGGGGCTGCTCACATGACTGAAGTTAAGGACGTGCTTTGTTGCCTAGTGCTTTGCTGAGTCGGGATTGAAGTGCATTAGTGCCACAATCCAGCAAAACACCTATGTATGTGCACAACTTCAGGCCCATTGAAATCAGTGGGATGACTTGCATGCATAAAATTGAATGTGCTTAAATGCTTTATAAATCAAACACGGTAAGTTGTTAAAAAGTTATTCATATTATAAAGTTGTCCTTTACATAACAATTCACATTTAGCTTTGTTTGATAAACAACAGAAAAAGTGAAAAAAATGAGTAGTCCTGTAGCACTTTAGAGACAAACATTATATATCTATAGATAGACAGAGATAGTATCATGAGCTTTCATGGGCAAAACCCACTTCCTCAGATGAGACAAAATATATATATATATATAGTATCATGAGTTTTCAATCTGAGAAAGTGGATTTTGCTCACAAAAGCTCATGATACTGTATAGATATAGATATTGTTAGTCTCTACAGTGCTACAGAACTACTTGCTGGGTTGTTTTTTTTTAAATTACAGACTTGCACGGCTCCCCTCTGAGATTTTAAACAGAAAAAGTGGTGAGTCACCATGAGTTGAGTATTTAATGATATTAAATCCCAAGCAGTTGGATAATTATGTTAATAATTGGCTTCTCTATGCACTTCTGGGAAAGAGCTCAAACCACTTGACAAGCACAAATTCATTTACAGCATCCCTGGGAGACACCCATTACATGGCTGGATTTGGTTTATCTAGTGCACGTTGTTACAAATCTATGGGTAAAGTGAGACATAGATGGCTGTGTCTAGACTGGTGTGATTTTGCGGAAATACTTTTAACGGAAAAGTTTTTCAATTAAAAGTATTTCCGCAAAAGAGCATCTAGATTGGCATGGATGCTTTTGTGCAAAAAGTGCTTTTGTGCAAAAGCATCCGTGGCCAGTCTAGATGCGATTTTGCACAAGAAAGCTCCAGCAGCCATTTTCGCCATTGGGACTTTCTTACACAAAAAAATCCTTCCCTGTCTACACTGGCCCTCTTGCTCAAGAACACTTGTGCAAGAGGGCTTTTTCCTGAGCGGGAGCATCAAAGTATTTGTGCAAGAAGCACTGATTTTGTACATTACAAAGTCAGTGCTCTTGCGCAAATTCAAGCGGCCAGTATAGTCAGCTGGCAAGTTTTTGCGCAAAAGTAGCTGCTTTTACGCAACATCTTGCCAGTCTAGGTGCACCCAGATGGGTTTAAGTGGGTTTTTTGTCTAACTCCACACAACTGGAATATGCACCAAAGACCACTAAAGTCAATCAAAGCCTTTGCAGAGACTTCATTTGGCTTGGGATCAGGGTGTCATTCAGTGATGGAACCTGGAGAAGAATTTGAGGGCATAACTTTCTGTCCTCTGCCAGACCCTCTCTCCCACTAAATACAGATGAAAGAATTCTAGACACTAGCCTAGGTGGTTCTCTAAGCAAAACAGCCATCTTCCATTCTTTGGCTAATAGACAACTTCAGCTAATAAAACCCAATCACCCTCTCCACGCTATGGTGAGAAACTAGCCACTCCTTTTGTGTTACAGGGCCAGACATGCTATAAAGAAAAGAATGATGGCTATGTTTATATTAACCAACGTATATAAATCTAATGTATGTGGCCAGTGACAGACAGTAAATGTCAATGTATCCACAGGTCTTTCATTAAGCATCACCAGATGGAGGCAAAGCATCTCATTTACATTTAACCTTTGTATAGTCCCTGTGGGAAAGTTTCCTTGTGAAATGATTTTTGATTTTGTATTTGGAAATAAATGAGGAGGGTTGTCTTTTTTTTTAACTGAATTAAACCTGAGTAAACAAATCCTTTTTAGAAACACGTTTGGAGCACTTAATCATACAGATACATTATTTGTTACCTCTTTCATAGGCAACCATGGGAGAGATTGACTTGAAATGAGAATTGGGACTCAACGTACTCTTTGTGCCTGTGACGATCTCCTCCTGTATGTTGACCCTAGAATAATGATCTAGCTTTGTACAAACACCACAGTGTGGTTACTTGAGGATTGCCTTGACGTACCAGCAGTTTTACATTTCTAAACCCAAACTCCAATGAAACGGTGAAAACTTTCACAGAATTAAGGGGTTCTTCAGAGACTTTTCAAGCCTGAAGTAGTTTATACATTTAAACTGCACTTTCTGAAGGTAAAAAGTGTCCATCAACATTCAGACTAGGCCTCTGGAGTGAAGGCAGTAACTCCTGCTCTCTCTGATTGATCATCAAGAGAGAAGTGACACCAGACAAAAGGGCTAAGGACCAAATGCTTTCTCCATTACCTCCATGCCATCCCTGGCTATTCTATTCAGGTTCTCATTTGGCCCTCATCCCTGTATATTATCTTTAGATTAATCAGAAAGGGATCAGGAAGGGAGCATGGGAGGGAAGATGAGCAGCAGCAGTAATAAGGTAGCTGTGTTGCTAGTTGGGGGAATCCAGGAGGCTGGGTGTCTGAGGTGTAAACCAGTGATTCCTGCAGGCATACATTATTTTCCTGGTAGGATTTCTAGGCCACATCCCCCAACCCAAGTGGTAGAGCAGAGACCATCACCTCTTTCAGGAAGAATAACTTTGTTGAGTTTTTCCCCTCCCACTCACTGTACTGACTTGTCTATTCGTTTTCCTGTTGGAGATAGAGGACAGGCTCTATGTATTTGATTTAATGGAATCATAGGTTGTCCTCAACTCACATTTGATTGTCTTCAGTGAATGCCACCCACTTACCATCAGCTCAGTTCTGAATTTCAATGTGATGATTTATTTTTTATTAGGATTTTCTTTTTAAAAGACCTGGTACTAAAGTTTTGCTCCCATTCCCACTTGTGTAAACCCAGAGGGGATCTTCTGAGTTCTTGTTGCTCTTGCTGTCATATTATTATTCCTGTTCGTGTGGTGGCAGCACCTTGGTGTGCTTGTCACAGACCCAGATCCTATTGTGCTAGGGGCTGTACAAACACAGAACCTCAATTATGAAACCAATCCCAGGGAGCTTATAATCAAGATGGAAAGCAAGAGAAACAGGTAGAGATAGTCCAATAGGGCAGCACAAAGAAACAAAGAGTCAATTTTGAATTTTTAAAATAAATGTCCTTGATCAAAAATGAAATTCGTACCATGACTTTTTAAAAAAAAAAATTCTGGCATGACAGATTCCTAAAATGGCTAGTGAAGATCACTTTTACATTTTGGATTTTTTTTCAGCTTTTTATCAGCCTCTCGGTATGGCCTATTGTTATCTAGTGTTTCCAGTTATGCTAGAAAGTGGGAATGCAAACACTCATTCATTATGAATCACTGTGAAAAAAAATCAGGAAGCTTCTAGATGAGAACAGGAAATTTTCTAGAGCTGTTTTTTCCTTCTTTAAAATTTGTGAACTAATTCAGTGCTTCAGGGGAGGGTAAGGCTGGGAAGAGAGATTGCCATAGTTTTGTTCTTCTACAACTCTGATTCACTCAGGATCGATACCGACAGCCACTTTTCATGCCTAGTGAAAGATGCCAAACCAAGAATTCTAGAAAGGGACATTAATTCCTTATTGACAAAATGGGAAGGGTAGTGGCAGAGACATTTTCCTTACGAATCCTATCGGACCCATCTCAACTTTAGAATAAAAAACTAGAACAGAAAACAAATTCCACCAAAATGTTAATGATGGAGATTGGGGTCAAGAGGAGAAAGTCCTGGTTTTTCACTGAGGGCAAATAATCATCAACTATGTGCTAGACAATTCTACTCACTCTTAACTTGCAGTGACTTCTTCAAGGGCTTAAAAAGATTATATATTTCCTCTTAATAGCCTGAAAAAACTCCGCTCCACTGCTGCTATTTCTAAATAGCTCCTCCCCAGGGCCATTCAAACTAATTACTCCCTAGAGTTTTCTGGACTCTAATTGAGGTAGCACATCCACATTAGGAGAGCCTGCCTCAGACTAATTTTGAGGCTTCCCTGTAGTGTAGATGTGCTATTTCAAAATAAGGTATTTCAGAGTATTTTTTTCAGAATAGCTTATTCTGAAATAAGTGGATTCAAAAAAGGGTTCAAAAAAGAGTTAGATTTATGAAGGTTAGGTCCATCAATGGCTATTAGCCAGGATGGGTAGGAATGGTGTTCCTAGCCTCTGTTTATCAGGAAATGGGTGACAGGAGAGGGATCACGTGAGGCTTGCCTGTGGTGTTCCCTCCCTCTGGGGCATCTGGCATTGGCCACTGTCGGCAGACAGGATACTGGGCTAGATGGACCTTTAGTCTGACCCAGTATGGCCGTTCTTATGTTCTTAAATGTGCAGTATAGATGTAGTGATAAGACTATTTCATAAGTAAGGTAGAGAGAAAAGCTAGGTGAGGTAACAACTTTTATTGAACCAACTTCTGTCAGTGAAAGAGGCAAGCTTTCAATCTAACTCGGAGCTCTTCTGCAGATCTGGGAAAGAAATTCAGATGCTAGAATATATTCTGTTCCATCTTGTATTTAGTTGTGACACTCCGCACATCTTTTCCACACTTGAAAAAGAGCTCTCTGTAATCTCTACATCTTGCCTCTTTCACCAACAGAAGTTAGTCCCAATAAAGATATTCCCTCACCCACTATGTTTCTCTAACATCTGGGACCAACACAGCTATAACATCACTCCAAAAAATTATAAGTGTAGTGTCTTTTACCAAAAGGGGTTTCAAAATACATATACTGAGTGTGACTGGAGAAATGGTCTGAGGTAAATAGGATGAAGTTCAATAAGGACAAATGCAAAGTGCTCCACATACAGAATGGGAAGTGACTGTCTAGGAAGGAGTACTGCATAAAGGGATCTAGGGATTACAGGGGACCACAAGAAAAATATGAGTCAATAGTGTGACCCTGTGTCAGAAAAAGGAAACATGATTCTGGGATGTGTTAACAGGAGTGTTGTGAGCAAGACACAAGAAATCTTTCTTCCCCTCTATTCTGCATTGATTAGGCCTCAGCTGGAGTATTGTGTCCAGTTCTGGGCACCACATTACAGGAAAGATGTGGAAAAATTGGAGAAGGTCCAGAGAAGACCAACAAAAATTATTCTCCCATGATCTGTGTTGTTATATTACAGAGCCCTTCCAGTTCTAGTATTCTGTGATTCTGTGATTCTATGACTTGCCCATCACAGAGAGTACATGACTTTTGTGTCAGGAGGGAGCAGTTCTGTTGATTCAGAAACACTCATCAATAATTTTTAGGTGGGGAAGAAAAAAATAACTTCTCCAAGTGGAGCTACAACTGGACTCCAAAAAAAGTAACATAGCCAGGAAATAATGGCTCATTTTTGTGTTCTTCCTAAATTAACTATAACATTTACCCCGGTTGTATGTCTCATTCAAAATATGGCTCTTTTCTCACTATGGAAACAAATTACTAACATAGCAACAGTATAGTTTTCAAACAAATAATTGTTCTTGTTCTCTATCTTAAAGTCACCCCCACCTCTTGGATGGAATGCTTTTAGCTACTATTCTAGTATAAAGGTCAATTAAAAGACTGAGGGTATGTCTAGACTACATCCCTCTGTAGCCAGAGGGATGTAAATTAGACATACCGACATTGCAAATGAAGCGGGGATTTAAATCTCCCATGCTTCATTTGAATAAAAAGGGCTGCTGCGTTTTGCCGAGTCAGCAGTTTGTCAGCAAAAAGGGGCTGTCAAGATGGGGATTGGGCAACAAAGAAAGCTTTTGTCGGCCGATCCCTTATGCCTGAATGCGAAGGATGAGTCCATAGTTCTCTTCATCCCCCTGTAAATCTCAAAGAGCTCTACAAATGATATATTGAATGTAAGGATCATTTTGTCCTTCACTGAAACACAGCTACCTCTGGAGCGCAATACAGAAACTACAGTGTATGTTTAATAGTTATATTAAATTAATATAACTATTAATATAATATAACAACACAGCAGGCTAGGCCAGCAAGAGGAAAAGAACACTGTGTGAAACCACTGGGGGAATTTAATAGGCAGAATGTAATGACTTATCTTGAAATTTGACCAGGGCCAAAAGACTAAAGTCTTTGTCTTATAAACAGTGTTATGCCCTCTATAATACCTGTAAGAAGTCAAGACCTTAGACGAATGTGTTATTTCTCCCATTGGCATGTCTAGGAGTCCAATATTCCATAATATGATGCTAGCTCAGCAGAAAAAGTGTTGCCTATTTAATCATATTCATCAACTTTCAAAAACACTGGGGGTTTTTTTGTTAGTCCCACCAACCCAATTTTTGACCCAGTCTGATTTTATTTCTTTTCAGATTGGATGAGATCACAGTCTGAGGGTGCGGTTATAATGAAAGAGGGAAACAGGAAAAACTGAATCACCACAGCAAAACATATGAATCTTTCTACTATACACAGAAGCCACTCTTGGCACATTGGTTATAGCATAGCTCTGATCTTTCTGAGGCTTTCTCAAATCTATGGTTAGAGCTGTGTGAATGCTATTAGATTGGGGTTTTGTTTTGGGGGGGTTTGGTGATAGAACCCCCCCAAAAATTGTTTCTGGTCCACCAAAAATAAATATTTTTGATGAAGAAAAATGCAACTAAAGTTTGGTGCAAATCAAACCATTTCATTTCATTTTCAAGGAAGTGTATTTTTTAAAACTCTTCAAAAAAGACAAGTGAAGTAAAATTCAACCCAAAAAGTCATTTGACATTGAAAAACTGGAACAATTTGTTTAGAAAAAGTCAAAACAACTGTCAGCCTCGGCAAATCAGTGTAGCATCAAGACACCACCATTTATTCCCATCTGAGAGTTACTTGCACCGAGCATGTGTGGATAGATTTGTTCTGTAATGCCAAAGTCCTGGGGAGGGTATGAAAACAGTGGTTACTGTCAAACACAGATCTTGCTGTGGTGAAGAGCTAATGTTGTGGTGAAGCACCCGCCTTCCTTTTTTGGGCAGGTTTTGTATTCATTTCTAAGCCTAGTTAACCAGACAATATCGAGCATTTTTGCATCCTACTTTGTACATTTGTGCTTCTGCTATTGCAGATTCTTCTGTGGAGCATGGCTTACTTGTCTAGGGGTGTGGCAGAGGGACTACCCATTAGAGGAAAAAGTCCAAAGCTCATTCCAGGATCACCAAGCAATGAAGTCCACACAAAAGAACATCTTTATTAATGTGATTTTTTAAGGTACTGCTCCACAATATCTCCAAATACATTGAATCCAATTCTGTTCTGGCTTTGGAAAGAAATTGCCTTTATATAGTCAATTTGTGTCAGTCTACTGCATGCTCCCTTAAACCATTGTACTTACTGTACTTATTGTTCTTGTTTTTTCTCCTCCACTAGATTCATCTCCTCTAGTACTCATGTTTGTTTTCCTTGCTTTAAATTCTTTTTTTCCCCCATTTACTTTAAGGCAGAATTATCTCTAGTTTTCCAAACTTGATGAAAGGTCTTTCAGAACAAGCAAGGAGCTTGCTTGCTAAGCTTCACAGTGGTGTTTTCAGAAGCTGTGCTAAGTATATAGAGCCACATAAAGGGGAGTAAATTATGAATTCTCGAAGCAGTGCACAATCTTATAATTTCAGCAATAGGGGAAATGGGCCTAAAATGGGTTTAACATATTTTACTACAATCTGATAGAAGTGTTGAGATAATCACTGCTAGGCAGAAAATATCTTTGCTTCAGCAGTCATCTTACCACATATCAGTTGCCTCTTGCCTGCTTTCCATTAACTCAAGCACGTTATTGGCCATGAATATCTGTTTAGTGGAACTAAATTACATGTTAACAATCTACACATCTGCTTCAAACAGCATAGTCAGGTACATTCGAAGGCCAAGCCATTGACTCAACTCTTACAGTTTTACTATGTGGAAACTACTACGGAGTAAAAATCAGAAATTATCCAATAAAAAAAGAAGCAATATGATGGGAAAAGAAGCCTCCTTCCAATTGCAAGCTGTTACATTTCCTGTGTTAGCACTGTGTCCTGGTTAAGGACTGACACGGGTGGGCCTGATATTTAGAATTGCACACACACCTTTTCTCTTAGGGTGTGTCTAAACTACATGCCTCCGTCGACGGAGGCATGTAGATTAGCCAGATCGGCAGAGGGAAATGAAGCCGCGATTAAAATAATCGCGGCTTCATTTAAATTTAAATGGCTGCCCCGCTCTGCCGATCAGCTGTTTGTCGGCAGATCGGGGCAGTCTGGATGCGACGCGCCGACAAAGAAGCCTTTCTTGATCGGCACAGGTATGCCTCGTGAAACCAGGTTTACCTGTGCCGATCAAGAAAGGCTTCTTTGTCGGCGCGTCGCATCCAGACTGCCCCGATCTGCCGACAAACAGCTGATCGGCAGAGCGGGGCAGCCATTTAAATTTAAATGAAGCCGCGATTATTTTAATCACGGCTTCATTTCCCTCTGCCGATCTGGCTAATCTACATGCCTCCGTCGACGGAGGCATGTAGTTTAGATGTACCCTTACTGTCTCTCAGCATTAGTGTCTGGGTGAATTCCTGAAAAATGAAATACATGTATTTCCCTTGAGGTCAGTGGCTTTTGTATCAGGTCTTTTTAATGTGGTTATGATGTTGGTTCCCTTTAACACCATGCAGTCCCTAAGGGCATGTCTACACAAGGAAATTATTTCAAAATAACTTTTTTCAAAATAACTCCTGAAATAACTATTTCGAAATAAGTTTATTCCCTGAGGAAAGAACATAAGAACATAAGAATGGCCATATTGGGTCAGACCAAAGGTCCATTTAGCCCAGTAGCCTGTTTGCTGACAGTGGCCAGGGCCAGGTGCCTGGAGAGGGTGGACCGAAGACAATGATCAAGCGATTTTTCTCCTGCCATCCTTCTCCAGCCTCTGACAAACAGAGGCCAGGGACACCATTCCTACCCCCTGGCTAATAGCCTTTTATGGACCTAACCTCCACGAATTTATCTAGCTTCTCTTTAAATTCTGTTATAGTTCTAGCCTTCATAGCCTCCTCTGTCAAGGAGTTCCACAGGTTGACTAAGGAGGAGTACAGATTTCAAAATAACCAGCCTGTTATTTCAAAATAAGCGGCTTGGTAGTGTGGATGCTTATTATTTTGAAATAAGGGGTGGCTATTTTGAAATAACTCCCTAATGTAGACCAGGGCTAAAAGTAAGGCTTTTCAAAGAAGGTCAATACTTTCCCCTGCACTCTCCACTCACTTTCTCTGTACCCTTGTATTGCTCTTGGGATATTTTGTTACAGTTGTTACCCACTTGGGGTATGTCTACACTGTACGTTTATTTCAGAATAAGATATTTTGGAATAAAAACTCCCAAAATAACTATTTTGAAATAACACGTCCACACTATAGGGAAGCTACAAAATTAGTCGGAGGCAGGCTCCCCTAATGTGGATGCTCTATTTTGATCTAGAGTCCCAGGAAGCACTGGGAAGTAGTTACTTCCAATGGCCCTGGGGAGGAGCTATTTTCAAATAGCAGCAGGGGAGCATCTACACTACTGCTATTTCGAAATAGCAATTTTGAAATAGGTGTTATTCCTTGTGAAATGAGGATTTATTATTCTGGCATAAGAAGCCTGTTATTTTGAAATAATTTTGAAATAACGGGCTTGCTGTGTGGATGCTACCCTTCCTATTTCAAAATAGCGCTGTAGTGCAGACATGCCCTTAGAGAGAGAAGAATAAGTCTGCTCTACAACCTTATCTAATAGCCAGTTGGCTTTTAGTTTCTACATTAGAGGCTCAGACACTGAGCTCCAGTGATCCCAGGTTCAATTCCACCTGTTGGTGTTACATCTGTGCTTTTTTTAGAGGAGGCTCATAAAAAATGAAAATTTGACCCTAATATAATGTGATGAGGTTACAACAAAAACGACTCCTCCTGAAACTGCAGCCCTAAAAGTCCCGTCTCTTGTTTCTACACAGTCACATTCATGTGCTCTTTCTTTCCCTCTGAAAGCTGGGTATATTATAAGTTCTGTCCCTTCCCTATTGTACTGCAGTTAAAGGGGACAGGACTGTACAGAAGCAGATGTATACTGTTTCCTATTATTACTCTGAGGTTTGAGGTATGTTTTTCCCATGTGACCGGTTCTGAAAACCTTCTGGTCAGGGCAGCTGCTGTGTTCTTTTTCCCTGCACAGAATTTCGCTGCCCAGCCAATCTGGGCTTGCCAGTGGGAAGTGAATAAACCCTTTTTCCTTTCTATTTCTTTCACAGGGAAAACAACAGCTGCTGCTCTCCCCCATCTCCAGGGAGATGCCTCCACTGAAACTCTGGCCAAAACATTTAGCACCGAATGAAAAAATCATTTTTTTTCTGAGCATTTGACAATGAAGACCACTGATACCCATGTTTGGGATGATACTCGGGCATCATCTTACGGAAGTCCACTAACTGCAGAATGAGGGTGTTGACCAATGTCCTGGGGGACATGGTCATATACGAGTCTAGAGACATGAAATATCATTGTTTCCCCTAAAAGCACAAATTCCATTGAATTCCACTGAGTTCCTGTAAAGTTTCAAAAGACTTCCTTCCTGCTGGCCAGATGGAATTTTTAAGGCTCTTGGGATAAAAGCGACTCCCAAGGAAGCCAATGGCAAAACTACCATTGATTCCACCTGGGTACTTTACATATGTAATTAGATTTGGCTGGCTGGGAGAGCTATAGGAGTAAAATATTGGCTTATGTAGGAAAAATATATACCGTATTTTCCGGCGTAGAAGACGACTTTTTACACTAAAAAACATCCCCCAAAAATCGGGGGTCGTCTTATACGCCGGGTATAGAACGTACCTGTGCTGATACTGGTCCCCAACACGGTGCTCGGGGCTGGCCCTGGGCACATGGCGCACGGTGAGCACCGGCGGGGGGAGCGCCAGCCCCGGGCGCGCTGCGCTTGGCGGGGGGAGCGCCGGCCCCGGGCGCACAGCGTTTGGCGGGGGGAGCGTCGGCGCTTGGCACGGGGAGCGCCGGCCCTGGGCGCGTGGCGCTTGGCGGGGGGAGCGCCGGCCCCGGGCGCGTGGCACTTGCGGGTGGGGGCACCGGCCCCGGGCGTGCAGCCCTCGGAGGGGGCACCGGCCTCGGGCGCATGGCTATGGGGGGGGCCGCCCCCGGGCGTGCAAGTACGATAAATCAAATCTGATGTTATTAAATGGTGTTGCCTCGGAAGGGGGGGTAGTCTTATACGGCGAGTATAGGCCAAAACCTATGTTTTAACTGGAAAATTAGGGGGTCGTCTTATACGCCCAGTCATCTTATACGCCGGAAAATACAGTAGTTCCTGATTTTGTGGTCTGTTTAAAAGCTGAGGCCACATGCCCAAGTGGAGGACACACTTTTTCTAAAGGGATGGTTGCTTTCCCAGACAGCCCGTATTTGCTTTATTAGCCCTGTATGATTTTCTTCCCTGCCTTCTTGTCATTTCAGCACCATCTTCTGAATTTCCCCCCGCCTCCCTGACACCTTCTCTTCAAGGTCCATAGACCCCTTGCCTGCACCCAGTGTATATAATCCTTGTAACTTGGAGGTAGTCAAAGAAACAAGAGGGGTTTTGACTAGTGTCACGTACCCACTCTACAGAAGTCCAGATTCAGGGCTCTGAATTTTAGGGTGAACCAATGTGCAAGAGTTTTATGGCTGCCCAGTGTGCAGATGAGGAAATCCAAATGCTAAAACTCTGGGAAACAGACCACCCGCATTTAATGGCAGCTGGCAGCTAGGTGTTTGCAGGAGCCTTCTTTGGTTACTTCATGTCCCATGTGTTTCACTCCTGCATGGTCTAGTTCCCCCTGGCACTGGTTTCACAGGGAATGAGTACATACCATTTTTTAAATCCTGATCCAAAGCCCACTGAAGTCCATGGAAAGACTCTCATTGTTTCCCCTGGGCTTTGAGTCAGACCCATAATTATTATCCAAATTTAGAAGCTGAGTGGATAGATGGATTATCAAATTCCTGTATCCACAGATTCCAGAAAGGTAAACAAGCAACCTATATTGGAATAGAACATGAAGACTGACGACACCCAATTTTAGTCTGGAGTAATGAATTAAATATCAACGTTCACTATATTTTTCATAATATTAATTGTAGTTGCCTATGACTCCACAGTATGTTAAACCACACTACATTGTTTGTTCATTTCATACTCCCTGACTTTTTTGTTTGTTTCTCTTTCTTCTAAAGGAGTTACTTATAGTAAAATCACATTCTGATCAAACTCTTCACTTGCAAATATGCTCCCTCAATTAAACTGGATGCTGAATATTAATGTCACAAACTGCAGCTTAATTTTTTTATATGGGCGGGAACAGCCAGAAGATGTGAAATAAATGCACTTTATACAACCAGATCGAGTAACTAGCCATAAGGGAAATCCCAGCTTTAATATTCTTATAGGTAGCACTAACAAGGTATTTGTGGTTATGTGACTGAAACTGAAAATAGGTTCCTTCTAAGCCAGACAAATGCTTAAAGATATGTGTATCCATTTAGATGCCACTCTGGCCAAATGCCAACCTTTTAAGGAGGAACAGCTGCATTTAAATGATCGGAGCAGCTTTAATGAAATGCCTGTCCACAGTCACACAGCCAAAAAAACATCTGGTTGTAAAAGTGTTGAATCCAGGGTGCCTTCATAGACAGTTGCCTCCCCGCCTCACGAACAGTGCAATTCACAATTCGACATTTCCATATGTCTGTTTATGAATAAACAAAAACACAAGTGGCAGCTATGACTCTATATCAGAGAGCAAATCTGCACCAAGAGCATTTCATTGTAGAGTTTTGACCACAGGGTTTCATTTGCTACCGATCTCTCCTGCCCCTACCCCTTTTCCCTCTTTTTCTCTCTGTGGTTACTTAGATTTGTACCAATGTTCTTACACAGCATCCTAGCTGGCCTTATCTGAACCCCTAATCTGACAGCCTCCCAGAGTAACCTGAACACAATACAAATGTACATCCATCACCAGAACCAGGCACGTAGCCTGAGATTTTCAAAGTCTGCTAAGGAATTCGAACACCCAGTTACCAATCATTCTAAATGAGAATCGGGCATCTAAAAATCATTAGGGCATCTAAAAATCATTAGGTAGCATTGATTATCTCATGCTTGACACAGAAAAGCAAACACAAACATAATGTGATTCCAGTAATCACAAACATACAACCTTGATTCAGGGGAAAGAGGACCATTCTTTGATCTCTGTCTTACAGAAGATGCTAACTAACCGAGTTAGTCTGTACAGGATAAACAGAAAAACAACACATGGTCTGGTAGCACTTTATAGACTAACAAAACATATAGATGGTATCATCAGCTTTTGTGGGCACAGCCCACTTCTTCAGATGACTGGAGTTTATAGAAGATGGTTTAGCTATCCTTAGGATTATAGGAGTAGCTGTGCTACCAAGTGACCGTATAAGCCTTAAACAGTTGATCCTATGGCAACTGAAGTCAAGGCAAAGGTGTCCATTGACTTCAGTGGGTTTTGGATTAAACCTCTTTTAAACACAGTTTTTTGCACTTCTTGAAAGTGAAAGAGAAAAGCTTATCTGCTTACCGCATTGAGTCCAAGGGAGTTGTTTGGAAGAGACGAAGTGACTCCCGAAAGAATCGCCGTGGCCACCACGGCCCCTAGGCACTGTGCAACAATGTACATGAAAGCCTTAAAGAGGCTGATCTGACAGCTCAGCAGAAGACCCAGGGTCACCGCCGGGTTCAGGTGCGCACCGCTGATGTGACCCACACTTTGTGCCATGGTGGCAATAGCGATCCCAAAAGCCAGAGAGACTTTTACATTGTCTTGAGTGGCTGTTGCTGTTTTGTTGCCGACTACAGGAAAATTGAAGCCCAGTGCTGAGCCGATGCTGATAAAAATAAAGAGGCTCATGGCTAAGAACTCAGCCACTACTGCCCTCCAAAACATTTTCTTTTTGAATTCACTAGCCATCTTCTCTCTCTCTCTCACACACCCTCCCTTCCCCTGCTTGATATTTTTCTTTTGAGGTCTGAGGAGAAAGCTGAAGAAAAAACAGAGTGCTTGGATTATTTATAGGGCTTTGGGTGGTCTGTAGGAGGAAAGGGGTGTTACACAAAAGGAGGAAAGAACATCTACATAGATTGATGTAAGGCAGTACATGCGTGCCAAAGTTTTTTCTTCTCTACTTTTTTTTTCCTCTTTTCCCCTCCCCTCAGAAACTCCGATCTCTGCTGCTGTTTTTAAGAGGCTTTTTAAAATCCTTATAAAAGAATGTGTAGGGGGTGCCCCAGAAGTTTTACCATCATTTGGTTACCCTCTATGTGGTCATTGAGCATGCAGATTGGGCTTCAAGGTTTTACAGGATTTCTCTCTCTCTTTGGACTCAACCAAAAGGTATCTGTGCAGGATTGTGTTTTAATTGCTCTCAGTTACAGCAGAGGCAGGCTGCGAAAGTGGATAAATAATAAAACTGACAGCTAAAAGTGCTCTCTAGAGACTGTAAAGATCACACTGTATTTCATTTTAAATCAGGCACTGGTGTCAATCTATAAAGACTCTATAGTTTGTTTCAGATCCCAAGGGGGTTTTATGGTGTCAATCTGGAAGAACTTCACTGAAGTAATTTGGAGGCTTTATACATGTCTAATTATGATCAGAAAGTCTCAGAGGGATAGCTGCGTTAGTCTGTAACTTTAAAAACAACGAGTAGTCCTGTGGCACCCTAAAAACTAACAAAGATATATATAGTATCACGAGCTTTCATGGGCAAAATCCACTTCATCAGGTGAGCTGGAGAGGAATAATAGAAACCCAGATATTACACATTTATGTATATATTTATATATATTATAAATTGTAGAATTTATAATGCATAACTATATGATCAGAAATAATTCTACTGCAGACAGTGGAGCTATTCTGGTTTTTACCGGTGTAATTGAGATTAGAATCTGGCCCCAAATAAAATATGTGTGTGTGTGTGTTGTACTTGTCATTTATGTGCATGTGCCATTCATATATATTTACAAATAGCCTATATACTATGCACCCATTTTATTATGTTCTTGTAACAACTATTAGGGTCTCTCAAGTCTTCCCCTGTTAACACCCCTATTCTCAGTAAATAAGCACAACGCTGGAGTACTTGCCCAAATCCTGCAGTGAAAGTTGTATGCAAACTTTTCTTTAACCTCCGTCTTCCAGAGGGCAGCTGTGCTGGTTGTCACCACGGCGACTGGCTTCTGCTGCTGCAGATAAACAGTACTGGCCAGAGAGGAAGATGAAAACGATGTGCTTTATTTTGCATACAAAATTAATCTTGCAAAGGTGCCAATACATCTTTAAGTGCCAAAGGTCTAAGAGCCTCAGTTGTTGCCGCCTT
This sequence comes from Pelodiscus sinensis, assembly GCF_049634645.1. Lineage (NCBI taxonomy): Eukaryota > Metazoa > Chordata > Testudines > Trionychidae > Pelodiscus > Pelodiscus sinensis. The sequence goes on along the minus strand of NC_134712.1, from coordinate 249,465,131 downwards.
AAGACCCGTGCAATTTCATTGGCTTACCTCCCCTGTGTTATCAGATCTGTGTGCACTTTAAAGGCTGGCAATTCATTGTTCTCTAAGTCAAAGTATCTTCATTTTTCAAACACTGGCTTCAAAGTTCCTATGTGAGCTGATCCAAATTCAGGGGTGGGGAAACAGTTCTTAGAGCATGAATAAATTTAAAATCAGCCTGATTTTTTCCTTCTTCTTGGAGAAGAAAAAAAAAGTTTACCATTATTATTATGTATTGCTATGAATTTATAATTCTACCTACTTGCCATTTGAGATTTTAAATTCACACAGCATGTACTATGGGTATGAAAAAAGAAAAAAAAATCTGACAGATACACACAGAGCTAATGTTATGTAGTCAAGGAGATTTTTATAAAGATATTCAGTTCTTTTCAATTTAATTTCATGTAAAATCAAAATCCAGGTGCTAACCTGTTTGCAATCTATTGTGCTATGTTCTTATACTTTCTGTTCAGCAGATGTGCTTGGTTTTCTTTAGGACAGGCTTTATACACCTACAAAATATATCTGCACCAGTGAAACAAAACAGCAACAACAAAGAAAAAGGACTGCTACCACAATGGAGGCCAGAACTCCGAGATCTTTAAATGGCCCTCAAAACACTGCATGCCCCAACTCCACCCTTTCTGCCCAAAGCCCTGCCTTTTCCAGGAGCAAAGAGCCAGGCACTCCCCACCTTGCTCAGGGGCAATTCTGTCAGTCCCCTCAGTATAATAATAGTACAGAGGTAGAGTACAAAAACTGGTGGCAATCAGAGAAAGAATGCATGAGATACAGGCAGAAATCTATGTTTGCCAATGATACCTCTGTAATACTATGATATATCATCCTATCTTATCTGCATCAGCTTCCATGTGCATAAAAGTCACAGGCTACATCTAGACGGGCATGATTTTCCGCAAATGCTTTTAACGGAAAATTTTCCATTAAAAGCATTTGAGGAAAAGAGCGTCTAGATTGGCACGGACACTTTTCCACAAAAGCACTTTTTGCGGAAAAGCGTCCGTGCCAATCTAGACGCGCTTTTCCACAAAAAAGCCCCGATCGCCATTTTCGCCATCGGGGCTTTTTTGCGCAAAGCAAATCTGAGCTGTTTACACTGGCCCTTTTGTGCAAAAGCTTTGTGCAAAAGGACTTTTGCCCAAACGGGAGCAGCATAGTATTTCCGCAAGAAGCACTGATTTCAGACAGTAGGAAGTCAGTGTTCTTGTGGAAATTCAAGCGGCCGGTCTAGACACAGCCATACGGTTTAAGGCTAAAAGGGACCAGCACATCAGTCAGACTTCCTCTACACAACAGGCTACTGAATGTCCCTCACCACCCCAGCAGCAAACCCAACCAGCTGAATTAGACTCAAGTATTAGAGCCCTCACAGAACTAAAATAGTGTGTGCCACAAGCAGAGATCTTCAGGTGCTCTGGTGTACCAGGGCCCCAGCCCTCTGCAATGGCAGGGAATTGATTTGCTGAGATATCTTCAGATCACCCTAGCAAGCAACCCTATGTCTCATGCCAAATGATTAATGCAGTATGCTGTTAGAGCTCACTGGGGTACGTCCACACAGCAGGGCTAAAGCCAAAATAAGCTACACAACTTGAGCTACGTCAATTGCATAGCTTGAGTCAGAGTAGCTTAACTCGGCTTTTGGCACGTCTACACGGCAGGAAGTTGGAGGAAGAGTGCTTTTCCTTTGACTTCCCTTACTCCTCATGAAATGAGGGTTACCAAGAGTCAGAGTAAGAAGTCGTCCAGCTTGTTATTATTTTGAAATAATGGCTTGCAGTGTAGATATGCTCTTTGTTATTTCACTCAAGCCCAGGGTTGTGAGTTCAATCCTTGAGGGAGCTATTTAGGGATCTGGGGCAAATCTGTAAGGGATGGTACTTGATCCTACCTGAGGGCAGGGATCTGGACTAGATGATCTTTCAAGGTCCCTTCCAGTTCTATGAGATAGGTATATCTCCGTATATTTTTTAAATTTTAAAGAATAACGTTAGTTATTCCAAAATAACGCTGCTGTGCAGACATAGCCCAGGTCACCTTCAGAGTGCACCAGCAGGGTCCACAGGCCGATCAGTGTGCAACATGTCAGTATGCTTTAGAAATCACAGCCCACAGTCAGCATTAATGCATCAAGTGGACAAACCCTCATAAAATACTTTAGTTCATTAGCTTTATGCAAGGAGTTTATTCTACCCTTCCTGATATGCCTAATTGCTCAGATTTCCCTGCCATTTGAATGAGAGACACAATACTGGGTTCTCCTTTGAAATGTGTTTTCTGCTGTCAACAGAGCAAACATCGTATCTCCGGGAGTTTTCCACTGATGTGAAGGGAGTTTAAAAGTCAAAGGAGAAGAGATGTGCGCTATCCTGGGAGTCTAAGTATGTCTACACTACAGAGTTAATTCAAAATAACAGACGTTATTTCGAATTAACTGTAATAGCTGTCTACACATACAAACTGCTGTTTCGAAATAAATTCGAAAGAGCGTAGCCCTTATTTCGAATTAGGTAAACCTCATTCTACGAGGAATAACACCTAATTCGAAATAGCTAATTCGAAATAAGTGCTGTGTAGACACTTATTTCGAATTAGGGGGCCTCCAGCCCTTCCCAGTTCCCCCTGGTGCCACTCTGGGCCAAACCAGGAAAACTTGTCTGCTCCCGCCCTAGCCCCAGAGCCCTTAAAGGAGCAGACTCTGGCCACAGTGCCTGTGCCAGTTGCCAGCCTGACAGCACACAGCCAGCAGACCGTGCACCTGGCACAGCATGAGCCAGCCACCCGCTGACACCCAGCCCTACACCGCTCCCCAGGACCAGGCTGGCGGCTTCCAAGAGCCTGTCAGGGGCCGCAAAAGGCGGGTGCCTTTCTGGTCAAGTGCGGAGATCGTGGGCCTCATTGAGATTTGGGGGGAGGCCTCCAATGTCCATGATCTCAACATTAGGTACAGGAATGTGGCCGTCCACAGCTGCATGGCTGCCAGCTTGGCCACCAGAGGCCACATACGCAGCCAGGAGCAGGTGCACAGCAAAATCAAGGAGCTGCGGCAGGCCTATTCCAGGGCCTCCCAACCAGGGGCTGACCCGGAGGCCTGCCCCTACTATGAGGCCCTGGACCGCATCCTGGGGGGTCAGACAGTCCGTGCCCCCCTGGTCATCATAGACCCTGGGGCAGAGGGCCCTGCCCCTGACACAGGGGAAGAGGAGGAGGAGGACAACGGCAGCCAGGAGCCCGCAGGGAGCCTGCCCTGCACCCAGGAACCCCGGGCCATCCCAGAGAGCCCGTCAGCAGCCTCATCCGAGGCCGGGGAGGACTCCACATGTGAGTGACATCACGGTCCCCTTGCGGGGGGAAGCCCAGGGACCTTACCCCGGAGAGAGACACTGCACACTGCCCTCCCTCCAGACACCCCCTCTAAACAGAGGCAGGGCACATCTTCTCTCCCCCTCCCTCACACACACCACACTGTAGGCAGCACAGGGGCTGGGGTGCAGTCCTGGGCCAGCTCACAGTCCCGGGGATAGCAGGGGCGGAGACCTGCCGTCCTCACTTTGCAGAGGAGGGCTGGGTTTCACCCACTGTGTCCCCAGGGAGAACTGACCACTTCTCTTGTTTCACCGCAGCTGCAGCACCTGCGAGTGCAGGACCCACCACCCTGCCTGGACCATCCACCCAAACCTGGGCCGGCAGGCGCACCCGCAACCTGGAGGAGTTCCAGAGGCAGCAGCTGCAGTTGTAGGGACGGCAGCTCCACAGCCAGGAGCGGTGGGTGCAAGAGGACCTGCAGCTGCGGCGGGAGAGCTTGAGGAAGCTACAGGAGCAGGGCCATGCACTCCGCGAGCACCTGCAGGCCCTGGTGGAATGATTGCTGCCTCCTGCTGCTCCAGCCCTTGTGGCCGCCCCACCTATTGCTCCTCCTCCCACCCCTGCTCCCCCTCCTGCTTCTTCCGCACCCCCCGTCCCTCCTGCCCCACCCTCCACACCCACTCCCCCGACGCTTCTGCACCCACAGTGCTGCAAGACGGGAGAGCCAGCAAGACCCACAACCCTGAGCTTCCCCTCTCTTCCTCCCCTTCCTCCCCCTTCCAGCTCCCTCCTCCCAGGTTTCCCCCTCCCCTCTCCAACCCTCATTTTTACCCTCCCTCACCCCAGTATTGTGAAATAAAGAGAGTTTTTTGTGGCGACACAGGTGTTTTTATTGTAGATCAGGAAGGGGGGCTAGGGAGGGGAAAGGGGAAGGCGGTAGGGGAGGAATGTAAGGCCCCAGGCCCCAGTGGGGCATGCCAGGGGACTTCAGTCCTCGTCCTCCTGGAAGCTCTCCCGCAGGGATTCCTGGATGCGGCCAGCACGCCAAAGGGCCTCCTGGCTGGCAGCCATGTGGGGCTGTGTGTACTGGCCAGCCCAGCGGGCAGCCTCTGCCATCCAGGCTGACAGGAAAGCCTCCCCCTTCCTCTCACACAAATTGTGCAGCACACAACATGCTGCCACCACGTGTGGAATATTTTGCTGGGAGAGGTCGAGGCAGGTGAGGAGGCACCTAAACTGTGCTTTCTGTCGGCTGAAGGTCCCCTCAACCACAATGCGGGCCCTGCTGAGCCTGGCATTGAAGGCCTGCCAGGAGGTGTTGAGATGTCCCCGTGTAGGGCTTCATCAACCAGGGTTGTAGCAGGTAGGCTGCATCCCCCAGCAGGCACACTGGCATGTCCACGTCCCTGACCCTGATGTGGTGGTTGGGAAAGAAAGTCCCGGTGTGCAGCCTCTGGCACACAGAGGAGTTATAGTACACCCGCGTGTTGTGTGCCTTGCTGGACCAGCTCACATTGATGTCCGTGAACTGGCCCTGGTGGTCAGACACAGACTGCAGGATCACGGAGAAATACCCCTTGCGGTTAATGTAGAGGGAGGACTGGTGGTCCGGGGCATGGATGGGGATGTGCGTCCCGTCGATTGTCCCCCCACAGTTGGGGAAGCCGCGGGTGCTGAACCTCTGGATGACCACATCCATGTTGGTGAGGTGGACGACTCTGCGGCCACTGTTGATGGCCTTCACCACCTGCAGAGAAACACACAAAACCGAGGGTCACTGGGATGCCCGTATGATTGGGAATATTCTTTGCCCACCACTGCCCCGTGCCCCACTCACAGGAGCAACCCCCGATGCAATCCTGGCCACCGCTGGTGGTCTGTAGCGTGGCCGGGATGGACAGACCCCGCCCAGTGAGGGCACTTACACCACCTCCCCCCCGTTTTGGGGCAGCCCACGTCCTCCTTGCAGCCCCCCCATCCTGGCCAAGTGACCGGTGAATGCTGTACCTGCATGAGCACTGCTCCAATGGTGGATCTCCCCACACTGAATTGGTTCCTGATGGATCGGTAGCCATCCAGAATGGAGAGCTTCCAGAGGGCGATGGCCACCCGCTTGTGAAGGGGAATGGTGGGCCTCACGCGTGTGTCCCATTGCCGCAGAGCAGGAGCAAGCCACTCGCAGAGCTCCAGGAAGGTGTCCTTCTTCATCCTGAAGTTCTGGGTCCACTGTTAGGGTCCACTAGGCCCCAAGCAATGGTGTTTCCTGGCAAATGAAAGCATGTGTTTGGGAAGCTCTTGGGGAGAAACTGAGCCCACTTCCTCCCCTCCCCCCCGACCTGACAGGGACTGCTACTGTGATTAACTGGCAATTGCTCTGGCGATTTTACTCCACAGAGCATTGGAGCCACTGTTGACTCCTCCCTTCTGTCCTAAGTCAGTGGACGCAGAGTTGGTCTTCAGTCTGGGAGTTCACCATGTGTTTTTTCGTATAAACGCAAGCTGTGCTTTGGAAGAGGCACTCCAAATATTCAGTTACCCCAGTGTTTAGCTGCAGCTTATCCACTGGTTTCAAGTGTAAATCCAGATTTACACCCCTCTGAATGAGATCGGGTTGCTGGCCCTGTGTCCCTCTCCCATTGATTAACCACACATATATGCAGTAACTATGGCCGTTTATCGATGCCCTGCAAGTTCTGCACAAGAGAGATCTGTGGACCTTTCATGTAAGGTCATGCACATAGAGAGCCTGACCTTTGCTATACCTCTTTCTTCATGCTACTTTGGCACCCACAGAGGCAGTATTTAGAGTTCAAGAGGTTCCACTTCTGGTGCCACATAAGCCGATGGCTGCCAAGAACAATTTCAGGAACTTGCTCAGCTCCTGACCCTCTCCGGGTATGTCTACACTACAAAGTTAGTTCGAACTAACGGACGTTAGTTCGAACTAACTTTAATAGGTGCTACACTAGCACTCCGCTAGTTCGAATTTGAATCGAACTAGTGGAGCGCTTAGTTCGAACTAGGTAAACCTCATTTTACGAGGACTAACGCCTAGTTCGAACTAGCTAGTTCGAACTAAGGGCTGTGTAGCCCTTTAGTTCGAACTAGTGGGAGGCTAGCCCTTCCCAGGTTCCCCCTGGTGGCCTCTCTGGGCACAACCAGGAAAACTCTTCTCCTCTCCCCCAGCCCCGGGCCCTTAAAGGGGTAGACTCTGGCCAGACGGCACTGGAGTCAGCCAGCCCTGCCAGGAGTCTCTGCCCCGAACCAGTGGCCCCACCATGAACCAGGCAGCCAGTGCGAGTGACACGTCCCCTGCCCAGTCCCCCAGCACCCAGGGGCCAGCCAGGGGCCGTAGACGGCGCGCGGCCTCCTGGACTAGTGCGGAGGTCATGGACCTCATTGAGGTTTGGGGGCAGGCCCCCAACGTCCATGATCTCCGCACTAGGAGGAGGAATGCGGCCGTCTATGGGCGCATAGCGGCCGCCATGGCCACCAGGGGACACAGGCGCACCCAGGAGCAGGTGCGCATTAAAATTAAAAAGCTGCGCCAGGCGTACGCCAGGGCCACAAGAGGCGGCGCCACTGCAGGGGCTGCCACCTGCCCCTACTTCACTGCCCTCCACCAAGTCTTGGGGGGCAGGGCGGTCCGTGCCAGCCCGGGGGACATTGAGCCGGGACCAGAGGGCCCTGACCTGGGCACACCGGAAGGGTCACCGCCAGCAGCGTCGTCCAGGGAGACTGTACCAGGTAAGTAGTTTGAATTAAGTAGTTCGGGGGGGGAGGTGGCAGGGAGACCAGGGACCGCGCGCGTAGGCCATGCCTTCCACGGATCACGCAGACACCTGTGCACGTGCGAGCACGTGCCATGCCACCCTTGGGCAGGTGGCTCCAGCTGCATGACACCCAGGGGCCATTGCCCAATAGGCACATGCTTGTGCAAAGAGACGTGACATGCTCCCGACCCCGGGGCAGGACCCAGCAGGATGATTTCCCTTCACATGTCCCCTCTACACGGAGGCAGGGGACATCTCCCCTTTCCCCCCACCGCCCCGGCCACACTATACATGGCACAGGGACATGGGTGCGGTCTTGGGGCAGCTTCCAGCCCCGGGGAGAGCCAGACATCCTGACCATGGCCTCTGTACAAGCACAGCGGCTGTGACGGTGCAGGACACAGCGGCTGTGACGGTGCAGGACATGGTCACCCTCACGTTGCGGAGTTGGGGAGGGGGCTGGGCATCATCCTCTGCGTCCCCAGGGAGAACTGACCCCTTCTCTTCTTTCTCTACAGCTGCACCAGCTGCTCGTGCCGGGCGTACCACCCCGCCCGGGACATGCTCCCACACCCGCGGCCTGCTCCGGACTGCCAGCACGGAGCAGGAATACTGGGACCAGCACCTTGGGGCCCTGCAAGCCGTGCACCGCACACTACGGTCGTGGATGCAGGAAGACCTGCAGGTCCGCCACGAGCTGCTGTCTGAGCTCCGAGGGCTGAGCACCAACCTGCAGCTCCTGCTGCAGAGCATGGTGCCCCGTGCTGATCCTGCACCAGCTGTCCCCCCAACTGCTGTCCCTCCTCCCACTCCTGCTCCCCCTCCCACCTCTCCCTCCTCAACCCCCACAACCTCTTCCTCAATGTCCACACCCCCCACCTCAACCTCCGCACCCTCCACTCCATCCCCCCGGGGACGCCGAGGCCCCCTCCCTCGCTGTACTGGGAGGCGGTCGGCCCGGCGAGACCCCCACCCCTGATCCTTCAGTTTCCCCACCCCCTCCTTTCCCTTGCTTCCCCCTTTCAGCTCCCTCCTCCCAGTTTTCCCCCTCCCCTCTCCCAGCCTCTCTCTTCCCCTCTCCCACCTCCTTTTCCCAGTTTCCCCGAGTTTTGTTAAATAAACAGAGTTTCTATTTTTGAACACGTGTCCTTTATTTTGTACATCAATAAGAAGGGGGGCTAGGGAAGGGTAAGTGGAAGGAGGTGAGGGAGGAATGGGGCACGAGCCCCCGATGGGGAGGACTGGGCTGGCTCTGCGGGCTGCTGGGGGTGGAAGCTCTCCTGCAGCCCCCCGATTGTCCCCTCTGCCCAGATGGCAGCATGCGGCAAGTGCAGCCGGTCTGATGGCCGAGTGGTGTGATGTGCCCAGTGTGGGTACTTCGGGCACTCCAAGCCAGGACTGGTTTGTAAGCGGGGCACCCCTGAGAACTGTCTGTCCGGGGTGGGGGTCGGGACCCTTTAAGCGCAGCCCTCGGCTAGCCTGAGACAGCATCTCCACGCTCTAAGTCCTCCTCTGATGCCCTGCCGGCACTGCTTCCGGCCATCCTTAAGCCCTGTTCAGAGTCCACTCAATGTGGACTTGCTAGTTCGAATTAGCAAAACGCTAATTCGAACTAGTTTTTAGTTCTAGATGCGTTAGTTCGAACTAGCTTAGTTCGAATTAACTAATTCGAACTAAGTTAGTTCGAACTAGCGCTGTAGTGTAGACGTACCCTCCTTCTCCAGATGGAGCATATCCGGTACACCGAGAGTTCTCTAAGCATTTAGCTACCAAACTCTGGTGCATCTCTACTGAACGTAGGCAAACTATGAGTTTTTTTCAAAGGCTTTTAGTATTGCCAGAGTTGGCAGGCTGATTTTTCACAGGGACGGCAAAGGCTGATTGGCGGATTAGAGTGTTCCCCCATCTCTTTGCCAAATGTCAAGACACTGCCCTAAAGCACAGAGATGCTGAAGAGTCTCTGTGAAACAGCCATTGTCTTGTTTCTCAGAAAGGGCAAAACCATTTTATGCTGTACATTTTTGGGGAAAAAACAGCCTGGGTCAGACATCCAGCATGGAGAATTTCAGCCCCAACTGATTCAGCTGGCAAAGTCGTAGAATGCAGTATTATGCTGGAAAGCATCAGGCATCCTTAATCGGTGCTAATAGCTTTGCTTGTAATCTTTTATGTATTTGAGAGAGTTTGTGTGTGTCTCTCTCTCTCTCTCTTTCTGTGTCCATCTGTCTGTGAGTCCATTTGTTCAAGAACTCCTCCTCAACGGTAAGAGCTAGAACCGCCAAATTTGCTGTGCCACTTCCACTTCTCCTAATGTGAAGCAAGGTCAGGGTTTGGTGTTGCTATGATATGCCTGGAATGTGATTGTTTCTCATAAAATGGAAAGGGAGGGGTGGTGGCATGTCTCTTGGACCCCCCTAAACTGAATAAGGAGCTATGCTGGAGCTGGGGTCAGCAATGAGAGCTTCAGCACTCAGCCAGTCCTCCTGACAGACACCTCTCCACCTGAGGAAATGGGGTAGAAAGGGCATAGTGGCCTGTACAGTGCCTGGATATCCGTCCTTTGTCTGGAGGCAGATCCTTGCCTCTATTCAGGAAAACTCAAGGAGTGGACAAGCCCAGGGGAGACACAAGATGTCCTACGCCACCTCATGCAGTGTGGAAAGTGGACCACATGACCTGTTGCTTGCATGGAGACTACAGGAAACTGACAAGAACGCCTATGTCCTGACTGATATCCATTGTTACGTTCACTGCCAGGATTAACAAAAGACATGGGGGCAGGCTTCCGTGGTGAGCAGTTCTGGCAAGAGACAGAGAATGGGAACAAGAACCTATTGGAAACAGCCCAATTCTCCTTTCTAAAGCTCCCCCTCCACCTTGAAATTTTATTTTTCTTTATTGTAGTAACACCTACAAGTCCCAGTCATGGACTGGGTGTGTCAGGTGCTCTACATAACACAGGCAGTTCCTGCGCGTATGTGCATTACTTATAAAGAGATGTCTTTCAAAGCTTTCAGTTTCTCCAGCAAGCTGGAAGAGGCCAGCATTCAAAGGGTCACACACACACACACACACACACTGCCCTAAAAGCAATTGTATTTTAACAACAATTATCCTTGTGAATTTCCTGTGTGCAGTGCATTATAAGGAAGCTGACCAATTTCTCACACACATTGTAATGTGTAAGGTGACACATTTCAGCCAGGAATGCCGGGCATGACACACCAGTGACCGTACTAATGAAATCCTAGTTCATTCATTGTAAAAAGAAAACCAGGAGGTGAATAAGCCATTGTTATTTTCTTTAGGAAAGTTTTAAATAGGGATTTAATTTTTTTGGACCCATATGCCCCATGAACAGATGAAGGGCTGGTCCTTGCCACTTGTAAATCCTCAATACCTCCACTGAGAACATTAGAGCTATGCTGATTTCTACAGGTTTTCTCACCCAGTTTGACACAGGCCTTACTAGGAGCACTTATTTGGGACTCAATGTCCAAAGTGTGGTCAGGATCTCAACTCATACCATTGAGTTTCCTCTAAAATTCAAGTGATTGGCCAATGCTGGAATTCATACCAATATCAAAATAAAGTTGATGCCACAAAATTCAGCCTTTGATTTCCATTTTCCAGTGCAACTCCTGTGTGGTACTAGAAAGTGGCAGCATTCTTTGAAGTCTCAATTTGACATGGCAGGTATGTAGAGTAGCATTGATTTTGATCCACCAACCTCGTCCATGCAGCAACAATGAAGTAGGGATGTACAAGGTTAACCAGTTGGCCGGTAAGCATTAGACTTACCAGAATGCTTACTTGGTAACCAGTTAACCAGCCAAGTAGGCTGGAGTCACCCTGGTGAGTAGAGAGGCTACAAGCAGAAGCAGCCCCGTTCCCATCCATGGTAGGCAGGCTGTCCTGGAGATGCTCCCGACGCACCTGACTGGTGGAAACCCAACTCCACAGTCTCGGTGCAACCCCAGCACTGGCTGCTCTGTGCTGGCCCATCAGAACGACCTCAGTTAATGGTTAACTGGTTAAATAATATAATTTTAATCATATAACCAATTAACTATTTTACCTGATATTTACATACCTACAATGAAGAGGTTAAAAAAAGATCCCAATTAAATAGCTGAAGAAAACAAACAATCCCAGTACAGTGATTCTTATGCGTTGTTTACTGTTATAATAGCTGGGCCTACAAATTTACCTTAATTGTGAGTTCACTTGTACAAAGTAAATGAAAGTTCATATAATGTCACAGTAACCCACAACAGCACATGCTGATGGGGAAAAGTCGCAAAAGGGAGAATGAAAGATTGAATTCATCCAAATGGGGCCTCCTAATATAACTCAAGGATTGTGTGGAGATCATGCTTGGTAAGCGAGAGAAAAGTGTGCATCTAGGAATCAGTTCTGGCCAATTGTGTCAGAAACTACTCCTCACTGGTGGAGAAAATAATGAAAGGCTAGGCTTCCCCCCTCCCCCACTCCTTTTGTGGGTCCTTAAAGAAAGAGTTTTGGGGAGAAAAAATGACTGCTGGTATGAAGCTGCTTACCCCACCATCTCATGTGATGCCAAGCCTTTCTCATCCTAATCTGGAAAGGATGTCCTAACCAGACTGAATCAGAGGTGAAGTCTACTCTACCAGAGAACACTGACCTTACGTACACAAGTTCAGCTATGAGAATAATTTAGCTGGGGTCAATATATCAGAGGTTGAATCCCCACTGTAGAAGATTGATTGGAGAAACTCTCCCATCAACTTTCCTTACTCTTTGCAACCCAATGGAATACTGGGGATTGACAGGGCACTATAAGCGGTCAATTTAGAGCAAGGGTGGGAAATCATTTTTGACCTGGGGCTACTTGAGAAATTTTTGACGTGGTCCTGGGCCACCCCAGAAGGGGCAGGGCATCAGGCAGAAGAGGTGGGGCTCTCCCTGCCCCCAAGCCCTGATTGATCTGGAGGCAAGAGGCTCACACACAGTCTCCTCCCACCCTGACACCATCCTGCAAGGAGTGTGCAGCACTTAGAAGCATCGCGCCCCTCACAGGACAGGAGGAAACTTCACGCATTCCCCCCCGCCCACCCCTAGGCAAATTAGGGTTTGGGGGCAGGGGGAGAGTGCAAAGTCAGACCTGCTAAATCAAACCCAGAGAGTTCAATCTCCAGAGCATCCATCTCCGGGTAAGTGAAGATGAGCCCAGTGAGAAACAACTGAAAGCAGTGCCCTAAACAACCCAATGCTGGTAAAAGTTTGTCAGATCTCAGAGTGGCTGATAAGATGGTGTCTTGTTCTGTGGTTCTCAATCAATGCAGCTGCAAGTGAAAGTCAACACCAGAGCCAAAAACAGTATTTTCTCTTTGCTTTTTTTCCTCTTCTGTGTGTGTGTTTCTCTTCCAGACAATGAGATCTGACTTTAAAAAGAGCAACAACCACTGCTTCAGCCCACCTCCAATAATTTCTTTTCTTTTCCCCCAAAAGGACAGGTTTTACAATACTATCTCGGGCATTATTTAAATGACTTTAGACATTTTTTTTCCTTCCAAAAACTCTTTCCAGTTAAAGGAAAAGGAAAGTTGTTAAAATAAAACCTTTAACTAATAGTTTACATTTCAAATGCTTTAATTTATCCCCCCTCTTTTCCGTATCTTTAATACAAGGTTAAAAGGGATTTTTAAAGTTGTGTTTGCCATGGTGCTTTGCAGGCAGAAGTGTCTGTATATAAAATGCCAAACCTTGTTTAAAACTGTTTAATGTTGAACAATGATGTAGTTATGTTAATGTCTTTGACTCTTTGGTAGGGTTGCCTGGTGTCCGGTTTTGAACCGAACAGTCCAGTATTTGAGTTTTCTGTCTGGGAAACAAATTGAGAAAATACCAGACATATAAATGTCCGGTATTTTCTAATTAAGTAAGTTTTATTATTATCATGAGTCTCAGTACGTACATGCATACTGCCTGGCTGGTAGACACGCTCACACTGCATGAGTGTGTCTACAGCCAGGCAGTACACAATGACACAGTAGAGAGGAGGAGGGTGGGGGCAGGGCTGGGGTGGGATGAAATCCCTGGGGCTGGATTCGTCTGTGCACCCCGCCGGGACCGTGCACCCTGGGATCTATGTGCACCTGGGCCAGCCCTGCTCCTTGCCGGCCAGTTCCCTCCCAGCCAGCCCCGATCCCCCAAACCCACTCCTGTCCAGCCCTGCTTCCTGCCGGCCGGTTCCTTCCTCTGTTCTACCCGGGCCAGCCCCGCTTCCCCCAATCCCCTCCAGGCCAGCTCTGCTTCCTACCGGCCGTTCTCCCCCTCCCTGCCTCCAATCTCCCCTGGTCAGCCCTACTCCTCCCGACCTCCTCCCACCCAGCCCTGCTCCCCTCCGGCTGGCCCCACCCCCATCTGTGATCAAGTGTGTCCGGTATTTTTTTGACCCTACTCTTTGGACCCATTTAAATGAATACACCCGAGCTCTTAGGACAAGCAGGCACTAAGGCCTACTGATGCCACTAAGGCCTATGCCGGGAGCTATAGTGACTTACATCAATGACAGATTGGTGTATTTAGATAGCATAATGGCACATTCCAAGTGATGCTTAAACTAGGCCTTTGAACACGTATGTGATGTGAAAGATTGGTAAAACCTTGTCATATTTCCCTTGGCACAGACGGAACTGGGTGTGGGCAGGGAGAGGGGAAGTGGTAACTAGGCGAGCCAGCATTGCACTCTGCGGGTTTGACAGAGGCCGATGTTGCAATTGGTTACTGTCTTGTGGCTATGTGCTATTACCCGGTTGAATCAGTTTCCTGGCAACCACATGTCAATAGCAAGCACTGTGCTTAGCCACAGGAGTAATCAAAATGTGCATGCACAAACGCGCACGCACGCACACACACACACACACACATCTGGTGTGGACTGGATTGGTCCTCTGTAAGCCCAGGACAAATGAAGAGAAAGCTGCTGCCTTTGACAAAGCCAGGCAAGATACACCTTGGGCTGTGGTTCCAAGGATGCAAAAAGAGCTGCACACCAGCAGCTTTGCAGGATGCATGGCTTCAGCAAAAAGGGGCATGGCCTTTTGCCAAGCATCTTACATCCTCTGATTTCCTCACATTGTGCCTGTGTGCAACAGTGCCCTGAGGACTCAGGTGGCAGGGTGGGGACCGTGTTACAGCAGACGTAGAATAGGACAAGCAACTTGTAATGCAGAGATGCATGCAGCCCTGTACAGGGGCCCCTGGCTCTGAGGCTCCAGCTAATGCAACAGCCCTGAGGCTTTATGCAGGAGATGTAAGCCACAGAACCTCATCGGTAGCACCTTCTGTAAGGACAAAAATGCCCTGATCTTCAAGGGATAGGGTGGCCTGGGAAGGGAAAATAAAGAGTATGGTGTAATGATAAAGACAAAAGACGTGTACTGTGGTTAACATTACTTTGGGGCAGAGGTGCGATTGAAAAGGGTGGTGCTACTGTCCCAAGCTCCCCCTGCAAAATAAAATTCACCTACCTGACTCACCGATCACAGCAGATCATACAGATGTTCAAAATATAACCATGTGTGCTCTCTTTGGGTCTGAATACACACTTGGGCTCTGGTGATACCCCCTTATAGGGCTCATCTGTCCTGTTGGGCTCCTTGAGCTTGGCTTGCACAGGGACGTTCAAATGTCCAGCTTGGCTCTACCGAGCTCCTTAAGTTCGTCTCTGCCTTGACTGGGGAGAGGACGTACAGGAGAAAAATGTGACAGGTCATCCAGAAGCACAAAATGAGCTGTCCCTCACCGCAAGGTATGGAGGTCTTCACAACACCCCTTCCTCTTGCCTATCTGATGTGCATCAATGGGCGAGTGAAACTCATGTGGACATTCGAAGTGTTGTGATCAGGCCTCTGACCTAGCCCTCCTTGACGTGAATTGAGGTTGCCACCCTCAGAGCGACTGTTTCAAGGTTCCGCAAGCCAGAAGAACCAGTTCACTGGCACCAGTTATGAACAATTTATTATTGGTTATGAACAATCACCGGCACCAGTTGTGGGCAAGTAATTATTGGTTATTTCTTACGTCTAGTAAAATGGAAGTCCCAACCAAAAGCAGGCTCTGTTGTGCTAGAAGCTGTACAAAGGCATAACTAGATCTTGCCTGAAGGAACTTGCCATCTCAGTGGACAAGACAGATAAAGGGCAGAAGCTTTTGGACTGGTACTACAAACTGGGAACTGAATTGAAGCACAGAGAGGCTAAGTGACTTGCCAAGTAGCACACGGTAAGTATGTAGCAGAGCTGGGAACTGAACCCGGCCCTGTTGAGTCATAGTTCAGGGCTCTCCTGCTCTAGGCAGAGTGAAAGGGAGAGCCATGGTATGGCCATCACACGATATCACCCATGCCAGCTGCTCCTTGTGACCACTTCCATGATCTGCCCTAGTTCACCAGTTGTTCTGTGTTCTTTCTGTCTTCCCACACTGTCTATTCAGGGGAAGGAATCCTGAACTGCCTGGTTGCTTCCCTTCCCTTTTCATCTTGCCTGTGCAGCGTGGCTGTGAACATACAACAGTCCCAGTCACAGGTATTTTGTGGCCTCGGCAGACTGTCTCGACAGTGTGTGGTAGAGGGAGCTCTGTTGGGAGACACACGGCTTGCTGCAGTTCCCATACCATTTGGGATTTTTTCATTCACTTTGAACACAATCCTGCAAAAGTCTCAATCTCAATTTCTTTCAGCTTCCTTGGGCGCTTCCAGCCCCTTGCAGGACCGGGCCCTTTTGTTGCCATTCCTACAGTTCCCCAAATCCCTTTTCCTGTCTCTTTCCCTCTCATCCCTCAGTCCCTGTCTTCTTCTTTTGCCTCTGACAGCTCCTCTCTCTCTCTCTTTCAATCCCCTTCATGTCTTCAGAGTCCTATTCATTACAAGCCAATAGCACATTCCACAAGAGGGGGGCCACTTTAATATTGTTTTTCTGTGTCTCATAATGAGAATGCGATGACACCAGGAAAGCCATCAGCATAGAAGCCAATTCATTAAATGTGTGATAAACACTGTAACCAGCTCCCCCTAACTAGATGACACCAGTCAACAAAAACTTTCTAGAAGTCACTGGAGCTTGAGGGTATATCTACACTGCAGAGTTTTTCGGAAAAATGGCTGTTTTTCTGAAAAAACTTCACTTACATCCACACTGCAGAGTAATGTACAATGGAAAAAACGATTCCAACTATACAGGCAGTCCCCGGGTTACATGGATCCGACTTACATCGGATCCCTACTTACAAACGGGGTGAGGCAACCCCACACTAGCTGCTTCCCCCCAGCAGACCAGGGAGACGCGAAGCTAGCGCCCCCCCAGCAGACCAGGGAGATGCGGAGCGGCTTTTCTCAGCAGACACCTCAGCTTGAGAATAAAGGACTGAGGGAAGTGAGGTGTGGGAGAATAAAACTGAGCTCCGGAGAAAAGTTTGGCTAGAGTTTCCCCTACAATATGTACCAGTTCCGACTTACATACAAATTCAACTTAAGAACAAACCTACAGTCCCTATCTTGTAAGTAACCCGGGGACTGCCTGTACATACAAAATGGTGATGTCTATTACTACGCCAAAAAAAAGATCCTGGATAGTTCCTTAAAAACATCTACTCAATAGCCAGTGGCAATAAAACAAGCTGACAGAATATTAGGAGCCATTAAGAAAGGGATAGATAATAAAATAGAAAATGCTGCAACGCCACTCTGTAAAGCCATGGTATGCCAACACCTTGAATACTGAATGCAGGTTTGGTCACCTCATCTCAAAAAAAGATATAATAAAATTGGAAAAGATGCAAAAGGGGGTAATAAAAATGGTGAGAGGTACGGAGCAGCTTTCATAGGAGAGATTTAAAAAATTGGGACTTAAAGGAGACATGAGTAAAGAGGGATATGACAGAGGTCCACACTAAGGGTGTGTCTAGACTACTGAGTTTTGTCAGCAAAAGTGGACTTTTGTCGACAAAACTATACCAGCGTCTACACTACCGCTGAGTTCTGTCAACATAACGTCGACAGAACTCAGCAGTTTTGTCAACGCTGGTATACCTCATTTTACGAGGCATAACACCTTCTGTCGACAGAGTTCTGTCTGTCGACAGACACTACCGCTGAGTTCTGTCGACAGAAGGTGTTATTGCCTGTAGGGTTGCATCTAGACTACAGGGTTCTGTCGACAAAGCAGCTTGCTTTGTCGACAGAACTCAATGTGTCTGGACGCTCTTTGTCGACAGATAACCCGGTAGTCTAGACGTACCCTAACATGCCTCATGTGGAGGAAGTGAATACGGAAGTGTTCTTTATCACTTCAAATTAAACTATTAGGGTATGTCTAGACTATAGGGTTTTGTCGACAGAAGCTTTGTCGACAGATACTGTCGACAAAGCTTCTGTCGACAAAGAGCATCTAGACTACATCCAGTTCTGTCGACAAAGCAAGCCGCTTTGTCGACATAACAGTGTGGACACAAAGGACAGTGTAGATGCAATAATGCCTTCTGTCGACAGAACTCTGTCGATAAAAGGCGTTATTCCTCGTAGAACGAGGTTTACATACGTCGACAAAACTGCTGAGTTTTGTCGACGTTATGTCGACATAACTCAAAGGCAGTGTGGACGCAGGTATAGTTTTGTCGACAAAAGTCCACTTTTGTTGACAAAACCCTGTAGTCTAGACACACCCTTAGAGATCACCTGAGGCATTTAATAGGCAGCAGGTTTAAAACAAGTATAAGAAAATTCTTCTTCACACAATCCACAGTCAATCCACAGTACTTGTTGCCTGTGGTGTTATGAAGGTCAGAAGTAAAAATGAGTTCATAGAAAGTACTAGATAAATGAATGGAGGATAGATCTTTCAGTGCCTATTAGGATAGTCAGGGATGCAACCCCATATTCTAAGTGTTCCTAAACTTCTAACTGCCAGATGCTGGGACTGAACAACAGGGATGAATTACTCTATAATTTCCATGTTGTGTTCATTCCTTCTGAAGCTTCTGGCACTGGACTCTTTTGGGAGACAGGATACTGAGCTAGATGGACCATTGGCCTGCCTCAGTATGGCCATTCTTATATTCACTCTTCTGTCTTAACCTCACCACTAAGAAAGGTTTTCCTACACAGTCCCTTCCATTTTTCCCTGTCTCCCTCATCTTGATGAGGAGATCCAATGCAAGTGGGCAAGACACATAAGTTAGCCTTCTAAAAGGGCCATGATGTAATCTACACTGACCCTAGTGATGCGATTCACGCGTACCTAAATCTAGGGGGTTTAGTATTCTGATTGATAGGAGGAGTGGTGGCCAGCACCCGGTGACTAAGGGGTTAAACTTAGGTAGCTAGCAAGGCTGTTGGCAGGGGGCCAAAAGAACCAAGGAGGATACAGCACTGAAATTTGAATTAGATAGAGATACCTGGTCTGCTCTTCCTTGGTGGGGATTTCTAAGAAAAGGGCTGGAGAGAGCAGGTTTCCGAGTTACCATGCCAATAAGAAATATTGGACATGGAGTGAACTGGACCTTGAAGTATAGATCAGCACGTATTGTGACTAGACTAAAGAGTGTATCTAGTCATGATTAGGGTATTTTTTCTTTATTTTGGTTTTTTGGTTTAAACTTCTCTGTGTGAATCCATGCCTTCCTTCTCTCATTTACTACCTTAGAGTATGTCTGCACTGCCACCCTAGTTCAAACTAGGGTGGCTAATGTAGTCATTCGAACTTGCAAATGAAGCCCGGGATTTAAATATCCCAAGCTTCATTTGCATGTTCCTGGGTGGGCGCCATTTTTAAATGTCGTAGTTCGAACTACCTGCTCACAGCTACGCGCGGCAGGGTCTAGGTAGTTCGAATTAAAGCTCCTAATTCAAACTACTGTTAAACCTCCTTGCAGGAGGAATAACGGTAGTTCGAATTAGGAGCTTTAATTCGAACTCCCTAGTCCGTGCCGCGTGTAGTTGCGGGCAGGTAGTTCGACCTATGGGCATTTAAAAATGGCACCCGCCTGAGAACATGCAAATGAAGCCCGGGATATTTAAATTCCGGGCTTCATTTGCAAGTTCGAATGCCTACATTAGCCACCCTAGGTCGAACTAGGGTGGCAGTGTAGACATACCCTAAGAGACTTTCTCTGTGTTTTAATTTGTTTTACTTAGTTGCTATGTACACCTAGCAGCCAAGTATGCTTTATCAAGTATGTTTTTTGTTTGTTAATAAAAATCACTTTTTTTAAGGTGATGATTTGATTCTTGTGTCCTGGAAAGCAACAGGGGGTCTGTGATTAATAAGGATAGACCTTAAGACTGGGCGGTCAGCCACAAGAGACCGCAGCTTGTTTCTCTCTTCTCTTTTTTCAAGCTCTTTGGGGGCAAAAGAGCTTCGGGTCCCCCTGGGGAAGGAATTCAAGTGTTCCCTCCTGGGTTTTAGGGTGAAATCACTTAATGGTAGCAGCTTTGTGGGGTTTTTTAAGTGAAACAAGTATCTTAAAGAAGGCGAATCCATCCGGAAAAGCAAGCCTACGCAGAACAAACCTGAGGTAAAATCAACACACAGCAATGCAAGTTTCATTGGGATATCATTATCTGGAGCAGTGGTGGGGTAAGTACAGGAGAAGGAGCCAGGGAGTTGTGTAATCTAGGCCCAGCCCTGCCTCTGAGACCTGCCATATACATTCAAGTACATTGAGTAACATTGTGGGGGTGATCTAAATGAGAGGGGTCCCCAAAAGAGTTTCCTGCTCAAATGTTATAGAAAAAACGAACAATGAAGCAAATCACTGATGGCAGAACCTGGCATTAGTATACAAATTGGCCTCAGGATGGGCCCTTCCCTTGTCCTCATTAGCCACACCAGCTGCTAACAAGATCGTTGCTGTGTGTATGGGACCCATAGGACACTAAGCGAAGAAAAAGGGGTGTACCAACAGGGCTTGCTCTTGACCCCATTGGAGAAAATGAAGAGGCTGCCAATGGCTTCCATGAGGGAGGGATCAGGCCCACAAGGAACAGTATGACCCATGATGCACTCCAGCAGGCCACTACTGAATCTGTCCCCAACTGCCACAGCTAGTGAGGAACAGGGCCGGCTTTAGGAAGCGTGGGGCCCAATTCGCAGGGGCGGGGCCATGCATGCGCCGTGCACCTGGGGCCCCACGCATGCACCACACGCCCGGGAGCGGGGCCCTCTTAGGTGCGGGGACCTCCTCTTAAGCGCAGGGCCCGATTCAGGGGAATCAGCCTAAAGCCGGCCCTGGTGAGGAATCAGGGAAATCTCCATGACCCCCCTCTGTTGGCCTGTGTGCAGGGGATTGGGAAGGTCTCCAGGGGTGGGGTAGCAGAGCAGGGGATGGGGGCAGAGAGAGGTAGTTCCCCTGCCCTCTCCCTTTGGGAGGAGAAAAAGGAAGGAGCTAGCAGAGGTGATCTTACAGGCGCTGAGTTCTGTAAGCAAATGCTTCAGGCTTTGGTTCTGTAAGCAAATGCTCTACTTTAGCTAGGCCGGTTGTCTGAGACGCAGCTCACCATCCAGGATTAACCTGTGCTCTGCAAACACCCAGAATAATGGAGTCTGTCCCACTAAGTGATGGGCCTCACCATAATGCCTGGATTGTCCATGGGAAGAGCCGATGAAATGCTCGCTGGCTGACTGGCTGTATTTGGAAAGATGATCCAGATAATAGGATTGAGCCGACTCGCATAAACTCCACCAGATGCCTCAGAGAAAAGAGTCAGCTATCGGAATGCAAATACTGGCCCAGCCTGCTTCTCGGGTTCCTCAGTCGACAGTAGAGTGCATCCCAAGTGGCAAACCTCAGAGTTAGGTGATTATTAATAGAACTATTAGATAACAGCTTGTTTAGCATATTGCCCAGGCAGGGTCCCGGCTCATTGTGTTGTGCATGACACAAACGCAGATAAGGACACAGGGCCCCCGTCCTCCTTTAGGCATCTCATTCACAGTGGGGAGGTGAGCTAGCTATATGCTTTGGTGTTGCTGATGTTGGGATAGGAAAAGGCCCACTGACGGGTAGGGAGAAGCAAAGGAAAAAGTTGCCCAGGAGCCTGGCAATTTAAAAGGACCTGGGCCCTTTAAATTGCCTCCGGAGTGCTCTGCAGCACACTGCAGGCAGTACTGAGGGCTGGAGGGGTGCACAATGGTCCAGGTGGCGCTGAGGTCTGGCTTCCCCTGCCATGCCTCTTCTGCCTGATGCTCAGTCCCTTCTGGAGTGCAGAGCTGCCCCTCCCCTTTTCTAGAGACCCGAGAAGGCTGTCGGCTCCCCTGGATAAGAACAATGAGGGGAGGAATGGGGGGCATGAGGGGTAACGTGGTAAGAGAAAGGAAATTTGAAGGAAAGAAGAACCATCAGAGCTTAGCATCTGCTTTGTCACTGATCAGCAGCCTCGGTTTTGCTTGGGACAAACATTTACTGGACCTCTGTGTTCACTTTTGCCTCGTGTTTTCATTATCTGACGGTCCCTTTGCTGAGTTCTCAACATGAACTGGGAGACTGTGGTGGGGCGGAGTGGCCGACCACTGACGCCAAGGGGGAAGAGCCCTTCCCTGAGCCCACTGGGCTACAGAGACCTACACTGAAAAGGGGGAAGAAACCAAAGGTTTGACTTAGAACCACTGGAATAGGTTGCAAAGGGGTGTGGTAAATGAATTGTCCAACACGTGAAGCCTTTAAACTGTCTAACAGCTGCATTTTAGCTTAACCACAATTATGTGGCTTGAAGCAGGAAACACGGAGGGAGATTATAAGGGCTGTGCAGTGCAGGCCTCCAGTTTAGTGATCTGTACTGGCCTTAACAACCATGAAAAAAAAGACAGGTTACAATAGAGGCCAGTTGACTAATAATGTGCACAGTCAATCCGGAGCAGCAAAGGCACAATTTGGCCTAAGTTGCATAGCCAGCAATAATGCAGCTTATTCCTAAATTCTCAATATCTTTCTCAGGCATCCCAGTTAATATCTCCACTGGGATAAAATGTTCTTTTGCCCCCATCATACCCATTGATATTAAGTGTGGAAGTCTGACATGGCAGCAACTTCTTTTTCCCATTCACAGTGCTCAATACAAGAAAAAAACATGCTTTTAAGCTCTAGTTTGTACCTTTCTCCCCCTTTTACACTGAATCAGGGCTGTGTATGTGGCACAGTAGATAAAGCTGCTGTCTATTCAGTGCCACAGCCAAGGTTTGGGATTTCTGTAGAACAGGTAATTGCCTGCAGGAGATGGCTATCTAAAAAAAGATATCATAATGCAAAGGAAGACAACTCTGGAGTAACCTTGCCCAGCTAATCAAAGGGTATGTCTACACAACAAAGTTATTTCGAAATAGCAGCCCTTATTTCAAAATAACTTTCCTAGTGTCTACACAGACAAACCATTAATTTGAAATAGCGGAGCACTTATTTCAAATTCGGTAAACCCCTTTCTACGAGGAATAACACCAAATTTGAAATAGCTATTTCGAAATAAGTGCTGTGTAGACACTTATTTCGAAATAGGGGCCCTCCAGCCTTCCCAGGGTGCCCTGGTGGCCACTCCAGCCTCAACCAAGAACACTGCTCTCCCTCTGCCCTTCCCCAGAGCCCTTAAAGGAGTAGACTCTGGCCACAGTGCCTGTGCCAGCTCCAAGCTTGCCAGCTCAGAGCCAGCAGTCACTGCCCCTGACCCAGTGGCCCCAAAACATGAGCTAGCAAGCCACTGGCAGCCCAGCCCTCCACTGCTCCCCAGGAGCAGTCTGCCAGCTCCCAGGAGCCTGCCAGGGCCTGAAGAAGGTGGGCGCCTTCCTGGTCCAGGGTGGAAATCATGGACCTTATTCAGGTTGGGGGGGGATGCCCCCAACGTCCATGATCTCCGCACTAGATTCAGGAACGTGTCCATCTATGGCAGGATAGCTGCCAGCCTGGCCACCAAAGGCCACATGCGAACCCAGGAGCAGTTTCACATGAAAATCAAGTTGGTCCAGCGAGACCCCCAACCCTGAGCCCTGAGCTTCCCCTCCCCCTTCTTCCCCTTGCTTCCCCCTTCCAGCTCCCTCCTCCCAATTTTCCCCCACTCCTCTCCCACCTTCTCTCCTCCCCTCTCCCTCCTCCTTTTCCCAGTCTTGCCAGAGTTTCATTCCACCCACCCTCCAGTTTTGTTAAATAAAGACAGTTTATGTTTATGAAAATAGTGTCTTTTATTTTAAATCAGGAAGGGGGGCTGGCAGGGGTAAGTGGAAGGACGTGAGGGAGGAATGAGGCACAAGCCCCTAGTGGGGAGAATGTTAGTGCTCCTCAGGGTGGAAGCTCTCCCGCAGCGCCTCCTGGATACTGACAGTCCCTGATGGACTTCCCGGATGGCAGCCTGCAGAAATTGCAGCCAGGCTCGCAGCAACACGTCCATGAGAAGCACCAGAGTGCCCAGGGGCAGCTCTGGCTCCATGTTGCAGAGTGCTGTGGTGTCCCAAGTGAGGGCAACCAGAGCACGCAGTGACAAAATGCTTTGCTGTCCTTCATTGAGGTAGGTAAGCAAGCAGGGAAAGCTGAGAACTGGCTGTCCAGGGGGGGTCCCTTTAAGCAGAGGCTTTAGATAGCCTCAGGTAACTGCCACACAAAGTAACTCCTGACCTGATGTCCTGCCGGACCTGGTTCCAGCCGACCTTAAATGCTATTCGGCATCCACTCAGTGTGGATGTGCTATTTTGAAATGTATTTTGTGTGTAGATGTGTTATTTCAAAATAAGCTATTTCAAATTAACTATTACAAAATAGCTTATTTTGAAATAACGCTGTAGTGTAGACATACCCAAATTGTGCAGGCGATCTAGCTGCAGACGATATGAAGATAGTAACCGGGAATGGGCAGCATCATGTCAGTGACCCAATATGTCTTATTCTAGGAAGCTCACCCTCTGGCTCCTCCATTAATAGTTGAGGGTGGAATTCAGTCCTGGACAGGAGCCCTATGTATCATTTAAGTTCCATTTGGGACCTTAAAAGGAATTTCAGTAGTGTGTAGGCTTGGACTCATGCTCTGTACACTAGGAGGTGAATTTTGAACTGCAAACCACCTGCAGAGTTTAAAATCTATCCCTTAACTGCTGGTAGGATTTGAGGTTGTCCCTCATGGTTAACGGGGCGCTATCTGCGCAAGGCTGAGGTGCAGGCTCGGTTACTGTGTACAGGGGACAAATATCGCCTATTTTATTTTTACTCAGCTACACATTTGAGAGGGTCAGTGCTGGCACACAACCTGAGGAAAATGAGTCCACTGAGGCACATTAATGTTGATCTGATACGGTATGGGGTGTGGAATATGTTTCCCAGAAAGGGAGTGAGTACAGAGTGGCCATTTGGGGGAAAGGACTAAGAGTACAGTGATTATATGTGAAATTTCACGGCTTCCTTAAGCTGCCTTCTTAATTTATTTCCTTTTGCCCTTGAGAGGTTGTTCTCTTGTGAATAGTGGCGGAGAATATTGCACATTATTCCATCAGAGGGTGGTTTTCTTCCTTTGCTCTCTTAAGTCACTGAAATCTTTGTGTCCCTGAAGAGAACACTAAGGCCTCACTCCCCCACCAAGCCCGCCTCCCAAAGATACACCCTGGGCTGCTGTATTATTCAATCTCCCCTACATGCCCATAAAAACATCTGACCTCAATGTATTTCCAAGGGAGCCCCATCAACCCTACAAAGCTTACTGCATTAATTGGATTCTCAGATTTCTTCAGCGGGGGATATTCTCACAGGGCCTGAGATGACGTGTAAATGAGTTTTTTCCTGTTTTGAGAACTCCAGGAGCAAAATTAGGCTCACCTCCAGTTCTGCTGGCGGTGAGGAGATAAGTACTTTAGGATAGATCTGGACTGAGGTGAAGGTTATGTCAGGAAAGCAGAAGCTCACCAGAATGTTCCTTTTCTCTCAGAGTTGGGGTTCCATGGTTTGATGGGAGACTTGGGAGGGTCATCGTTAGAAAGATCACTGTTTTCTGCAGCATAGACCACCCCCCTTAATACTCCAAAGATAGTTCACCATAAAAATATTTGCTCTGCTTGTATTCATGTCCCCTGGTAGGTGGAGTGTGCGGCCACCACTAATAGAAACCCAGTAGAATAATGGTTTTCCATTGGAAAAGACCAATTAGGAAAAAACACATTTCTGTGACTGGCTTGAGAGTCATAGGAAATCCACACAGATTGTAGACCATCAGCCAGTTGGGAGAGCCAAAGTCTTTCCCATTCCACTTGGAATTAAGTGACCTGCCATAGAAAAATCTAGAATATCCCATGAGATCAACCCTATGGAGATTTCTGGCTGGTTTCCCTTGGGAACAGGAAAGTATGTTTCTAGATCCTCTATGCCCCAAAATGACATCTGAATCTTATTATGTTCTATGGTGGGAAACATTTGCAAATCATGACTAAAAAACCAAGATGCTTCTCAAAGTGAACTGGGAAATGCTAACTGTTTGCCTCTCACACTGGTGAAATGAAATTTTATTTTCATCAGAAGAATGGAGGGTTTGGAGACTATCCAAGAGGAAGTGTAATCCACATATGTTAGGATATAGATATTCAGGCCTGACTGTTATGGCCCATATTTTAAGTATTTAATTGCATTCTCACAGGGATAGAAAAACAAAGAATCAAAATCACAGTCCATCTGTGTGTGTGACAGTCTGAGGCCTCGTTCTTAATCTAAAGCCTTTGGCTAAACAGCAGGGGCAGCCTAAACTGCATTTTCAGTCACGTCTAGACACATCGCAAACCAGTCCCATTGAAATAAGATAATTTGGGGCTGCTAGAAAGGAGATCCAATCTGTTGCCTCCAGATAAAGAGAAGAGCCTAGACATTTTAAAGGAAATTTAGGTTGGTAGCTTTAATCTGGCAAGAACCCACTTATCAATACTTGGGGCAATTAAATTTTATTTTTTTTATTCTTTTGTTATTATGCTCTCCATCTCTCTATTGTTTCTCTGTATTGCCGCTGGTTCTTTGTTTCTGTCTGCTGTATAATTCATTTTGCTATAAATTAATTAAGGTGGTGGTATATAATCAGTAACGTAGGGAGGGTGTTATGCGTCCGGGGGCAAAGGCAAAGTATGTGCCCCCGACCCCCAGCCAGACCCTCCCCTTGCCTTTCCCGCCGCCATGTGGGGCTCCCTCCAGCGCATGGGGCCATTCCACTTCCAGCCAGATTGACGCGCCCTCTGGCCAATCAGCAGCTGTGGTTTCTTGGAGGGGCAGGCTACAGGCCCAGTGGGCAGCACCTTTGACTGACTAGCAGCAAAGGGGATTATGGGCGTTGTAGTTGTAGACAGGGCTTGTGCACCAGATGCATTCTGCACATGCTCAGCCTAAACCCCCTCCATGTGCGCCACCCCCACCGGGCGCTTCGTATTCAGTTTCAATTTCCTGCAGGTGCGGAAGCAACCGGTGCCTGCGGGGTCCTAGCACCGTCCTTTCCTCCTCTGTCCA
Source organism: Pelodiscus sinensis (assembly GCF_049634645.1). Classification (NCBI taxonomy): domain Eukaryota; kingdom Metazoa; phylum Chordata; order Testudines; family Trionychidae; genus Pelodiscus; species Pelodiscus sinensis. The sequence goes on along the minus strand of NC_134712.1, from coordinate 249,438,525 downwards.
GCTGGTGCCCTCGAGGTCCAAGGACTCCAAGCTCCGTCCTTCCTCTGCTGCTAAATTGGCGCCCTTCTAGCGTAGCAACTGCCCTTCCCCGTCCCCTCTCATTATGCCACTGGGTATAATTGGTTAGATAATCCTGTTACAATATGTTAAGATTGATTAGTTTAATTTCAGTACACTGATTGATTAGGATAGACCTGAGAATATTACTGCATACATTGGGGGCAAACAGGAAGTCAAGTGCGAAAAAGCTTGGGAAAAAGGACCGAAAACTGGATTCATGCTTGCTGGAAGCTAATCCCAACAAACATTGAATTGTTTGCACCTCCGGACTCCGGGTTTTGCTATTCTCTATTCATATGAGAAGAACCAGAGAAGAGGGAGGGTGATGGAATAAACATATTTTGCTTTTTGTTTAACAGCCTAATGTTATTCAGGATTATGATTATTTATGAAACTTAATGTAGTTAGAAGAGGGAGAGGATGGTATGAAGAAGTGCATACATCTGAAAGAGTCTTTGGACAAAAGCATCAAAGAAGTAAATATGTTAGGGTACGTCTACACTGCATCCCTAGTTTGAACTAGGGATGCAAATGGAGACAATCGAAGTAGTTAATGAAGCGGGGATTTAAATATCCCGCGCTCCATTAACATGATCTCGCCGGCGCGCTAGTTCGAATCACAGCTGATTCGAACCAGGAAGTGCGTGCCGGGACGCGTTAGTTCGGACTAAAGCCCTTAGTCCGAACTAATGTTACTCCTCAAAAACTGACTTTCCCCATCATTTTTTGAGGAGTAACATTAGTTCGGACTAAGGGCTTTAGTCCGAACTAATGCGTCCCGGCACGCACTTCCTGGTTCGAATCAGCTGTGATTCGAACTAGCGCGCCGACGAGATCATGTTAATGGAGCGCGGGATATTTAAATCCCCGCTTCATTAACTACTTCGATTGTCTCCATTTGCATCCCTAGTTCGAAGTAGGGATGCAGTGTAGACATACCCTTAGTTCTAGCTCATATATGCACCCGTTTTACTTGTGTCATTTAAACATTGCAGGGTACTTACCTACAATACATTTCTGAATATTTTGCCCAATCCAATTTCAGTGTCTCAAGTGATAAAATTTCCACTACTTCCCTCAAAAGACTATTCCACAGCTTGATAGATCGAATTGTTAAATAGAGTTATCACTCATTGTTAAATTGAAGTTTGTTTCCCCCACAACTTCATTCCATGTTCCTAGTCATACCCTCCCTCCACCTATCTCCACCTCCCTGCATAAGCATATACAAATAGTACATACACCTCCCATTACTTGAAAGTTGGTTGTCATGTCCCATTCTTAGTTGTCTCAGCTGGTGACAGATTCTGCTGGGCCCTGAGCAAGAAGGGGGATTTGGCTCTTGGACACCCTCCCCCAGAAGGGGCAATGGTGGAAATGGCATGGCTAGGGGATTAGCCACTCCTACCCAACCTTCAGCGCCATCCAGACCTCACCACATAGGGTTCCAGCGGTGATTTGAAGGGCCCGGGGTTCTGGATCTAGCTATCACCATGGTAACAGCGATGGCTGCCCAGAACCTCCAGGCTCTTTTAAATCAACAGATCGCAGCACAGCGGCCCCCTTTGCTGCCCTCCCCCTGCATCAGCAGCCCTTTTAGCTGTTATTTAGCTATTTTTCATACAACTGAACATTTATCGTTTGCCTTCATCCTTGATTTTTTGCGCTTCCTTTCTGAACTCCTTCCAGTTTGCCTACATCTTATTGATGCTCTTGCTTTAGAAGCATGAATTTAAAACAGTGGACACGTTCTCTCCCACATGCCATATTTAGACATTAATTCCTTTTCAGCTGAGTCATCAGCCTGCACTCAGACATCACAGCAATTCTGAACTCCTAGAACCACTCCTAAACACAGAAAGCCAAGTGCATCGGCATCAGGTTCTGACAGCTATAGATTATCAAGTGCTTTGTGCTGCAAGGTCCCTGGAAGGGAAATGAGAAGTCCTATATAACGTTTTCATGGTTTTACAGTGCCACTGCTAATGTGGAATTCAAGCTATTCATAGTAATTAAATCTTTGTGAACTCAAAATTCCTATTCTGTTTTTTTAAAATTTTTACCACATGCATTAGAATAAAATAATCAGGCAGAAATAAATGCTATGAACTCCCAGTGCCTACGTGCATTTTTCCCTTGCCATCCACCGAATGAAAATATACTGCTAAATTGTATGGTACTAATGCTAAAACTTAAAACGTGGCACTTCTAATGTAATCAGCTCTTTTACACCACTGCAAAACTGTTATGAGATTGGAATGAGGCCCCCAATGCAATCAAATTTAATAACATGGAATTTTCCAGCACAATATATGTAAATGGTATAAATAGAAGTGAACAGTGCAGTTGTGAACAGTGTAACCATACATATGTACATATATGACAGCAACTGGTTTTCAGTGACTTGAAGAAAGCAGCAGCAGATACAATCATAGGCCAAGTCTACATCACGTGGAGGACAGATGCTACCAGAGTCAATCTTCTGGGGTTCAATGTAGCAGGTCTTGTATAGACCTGCTAAATCAAACTCAGAGGATGCCCCTGTTGATGCTGGTACTTCTGCTCCTCAACTCCCTGTGGATGGCACAGAAACACGTTTTAAGATACGTCGACTCCAGCTATGTAATTAACATACCTGGAAAGGCATATTTTAAGTTGACCTTTCGCTGTAGTGTAGGCCAGGCCATAGCGTTTAAAGCCAGAAGGGACCATCTGATCAGCTAATCAATTTTCCAATATTTCACAAGCCAGACCAACTCCCCAGCAAGTCCAACAACCATAGTTAAACCAAAGAATTCCCTTGTGTGTCACAGACAAAGAACAGGAGAGAGTAAAGGTATGTCTAGACTACACAGCTTTTAGTGACAAGGCTATGTCAACACAGCCCTTTCTCTAACAGTCAGTGTGTGTAAGCGCTATTTGTCGGCACTTTTCCCTACAAAAGAGTGCTCCTGCTGACAAAGCAACATACAGATGTGCACTTGCCATGGCAAAACTTTTTTGTTCAAGGTCAGAGGTGGGGGAAGAGTTAAGCATGCATGAACGACAAAAGTTTTGTTGAGCAAGTGCAAGGGTAGACACAGTCTGAGATGCCCCAGTGCCCAAGGTCCCAGTCTTGATAAGGATTTGATTAAATGAGCTATCAGTTAAGCGAGTGATAGTGTTGCCTATTGGCTAGAACACTGGACTACAGTTCAGAAAACAGAGAATTTTAGTCTCACATTGTTGCCAAGTTTAGCCAAGTTACTTGTCCTTTCTGTGCCTCAATTTCCAAAAAGGGAATAATGATACTGACTTTGAAAAATGCTTTGACATCGACAGACATAATATGCTTTCCAATAGCTAAGTGTTGTTATTATTTTATTATATAATCAGGTTGCCTCTCCTGAAAATGTAGTTATTTATGATCCCATTAATAACTGTTCTAACATTACTATTGCATTAATAGATTGCTAGAGAATAACATACATCCATGCCCCATCCTATTGCTACTGTTTCTTATTTTCCTCCATTGCATCAGGTCTAATGTGTACGGCCCACTCCTAGTATTAATTACCCAGCAGACTTCAATGAGCTTCCATCTGAGTGCAGCCCTTCATCCCTGTGTGACAAACTACAGGGCCTTAGTCTGCAATCTGAGATGCAAAGACAATATTTTCTTATGTGTCCTGTGAAGCACCTTTGTGTGTGTGTGTGTGTGTGTGTGTGTGTGTGTGTGTGTGTGTGTGTGTGTGTGTGGAGTGGAAGAATTGGTGATGATTGATGCATGGAACAAGAAGAGCATAGAAGAGATACATAAAAGTCCTACAAAATGCAAATGGGAAATTGAGCCGGGAAAGAGGGAAGATGCACCCACGGAGGAGGCAGAGTGAAAACAGATTTGGGTGTGAATGCTCTGAATCCAAAGGGGGGGGGGGGGGGAGAAGAGACAGATCCTGGGCTATAATTTAACTGACAGTTGGAACACTCACTTCTGCCTTGGACTGGTTCAGCGCCCGTCTCTCTGAAAAGAAACAAATGGCTCAACGACGAATGGAGAGTTTTGGCCCTGCAAATGCTTACTCATCTAAAAAAGAGACCCACACTTACTGCAAATACTTGCAGAATTGGCAATCTTTTATCCACTGTGCTGACAAGTGCCTATAAAGCAAACAGACTCTACCAGCTCAGTTTACTAAGCAACACGCATATGGCATAGGAACTATTAACAGAGAATATATTCAGAGATTATAGTCTAGAGTATGTATGCAAATATATCTGACGGGAAATACAATATTTTGCAAGCTGCTCATAAAAAGAAAGTCTGTTTTGGAAAGGCCCTAATTTTCTATTTTAGGAGAGAGCATGATACACAATTTGATACTATTTTTAATCAGTGGCATTACTACCTCATAAAACCACAGATAGGCTAGTAGCTCTTTAAAGACTAACAAGACATGTAGATGGTATCATGAGCTTTCGTGGGCACAGCCCACTTCTTCAGATGACCAGCTTGTTTAGCAGGATCACAGGAGAGAGGCTTGTAGCATCTGGTGTTGGTGAGTTGTCTGGTCTCCTCCTGTTCATAATCTGTTCATGATGACTACAGCGCTCCCTTTGTGAGCCGCTTCGATTATGATAATAGAATTGTTTTTGAGGGTGTGTATAGCATTGCGTTCTGCAAGACTCAGGTTATATGTTATATGTTGTTTGCTGACAATGTCAGCTCAAGCACGTTTGCGGAAACAGCTGATGTAGAAATCAAGGGCTCTTGTTGCGACCGTTATTAGGGGTCTACATAGAAGCTTTCCTCTTGTGGGATTGGTGGGGGGGAGCAGCAAGGTCAGTGTGTTGTACATCAGTGTGTTGGACATATTCCTTCAGGCGGAAGCGGCAAAAATAGGATTCCAGACATCCACAGAACAGAATCATTTTCGTAGGGGAATTGGGGCAGAAGGAGAGTCCTGGAGATAGGACAGATCCTCATCTGGGCTGAGAGAGTGGTTAGATAGGTTGACAATGTTGCTGGGTGAGTTGAAAGTATCTGGAATGAGGCATGTAGCAGTTGGATAGTTTCAGACGACCTCGGACAGGACATCAATGGTTCTGAACTTTTCCGTACTGCGACACTTATTTGCAACAGAAAAATGGTTTCAGGCCTCTCTACTAGAAGCTTTTGAACCGACTCAGACACATTGAAAGGGAGATTAGCAAACACCCTGTGACTGAGGGGATTGCTGCACTGTGACTGGCCTGCGCCACCTGACTTCAACTTTCAGGGGCCAGGCAAAGTGGATGTAGAATTGCAGTATAGATGTCCTGCAGCCCGAGCTCTGGGACCATTTCCCCTTGCCGGGTCTTTGAGGGCTCTAGCTGAGGCTGAACTTCTCTACTGCATTTAAACATCCCCTTAGCCCAAGCCCTGCAAGCTGAGTCAGCTGGCATGGACCAGCCATGGGTTTTTCTCTCATGAAGTGCAGACACCCCCTCTGACGATGTGTTGTAGGCATGCAAAGGAGATGAGAAGGGACCATGTTGCAACAAAGGCACCCGAGAGGAATTCTGCCACAACTGGTCTTGGTGACATCCAGATATGGCAGGGCAGGTACACTACCCTTGGAGAGAAGGTGCATTGTCCTGCCCCTTTCAGGCCTGGCCTCCCGTGAAGTTGATGTTCTCTCTGACACTATTGGAGGAGGGAATTAGGGTCTACACTCTCTTGTGACGTTCTGATTGTCCTTGAGCAGCATCACGGGCATAGGGGAGCTCCGGACACTCCCATGTTGCCCACCCACACGGTGATGGGATGAAGTCTGGCTTCTTTATAGCACTGTGCTGTGCCCTACGATGAGTGATGTCTGTCTCCTCAGAGCCACGAGTGAGAATGCCGGAGAGGTTCATTCTCTCTAACTCTTCCCTGACTCCTGGAGCAAAGCAAAAGAAGCAGAAAGAGGCAAGCAGGAGGTGTAGTCAGAGTTGCTGCTTCCAGCTACAATCACAGGATAAAGTCTGTAAAAAAAGAAAAAGTGTGGCCATCTAAAGTACAGACACTTCATGCACGAGTGAACTCTTTCCTCCTCAAAAAGAAGGCAGGCGATGGAGTTCTTGCTCTCACTTAAACTACTGGAACCAGAGGTGAGATGGGTCAGTGATGCGCTGTAATAATCCTCTTCATAGCAAGTGAGCCCATTTCCATCCGTTGCTCTTTCTCCAGGGTGTCTGAATTCTTCTCTGTGGCTTTTATATAATAAAAGTTCAAAATAAGGTAGTAAGTTCAAAAGTCTAGATGCCTGATGAGTTCATGTCTGTGGTTTATCAGGCTAGCCCTGACTAACGGGGCTGTTTTAGCTTGGGGCAGTGTGGAGGGAAAGGAAACGTTCCACCTTGTGCTTACTGCACTATTCAGCAGACAAAAGGAGCCACAATTCTTTTTTTTAAGTACTTGCTAATATGGCCTCCTGGAACAATAGTAAAAGAGTAGCAAAATCCAGAGCAGAATTCTAAGACCTGTATTATGCAGGAGGCCAGACTCGATCGTTTAATGATCCCCTCTGGACTTAAAATTGATGACATATTGTGGAATTTCACCGACAGCCTTGAAATTCATCAGACACCCCGAGCAAGGGCCATCTTTCACTTGCTAGCCCTGTCTCGTGAGATTGCTCACAAGAAGGTCCATTTTAATGTGTTCATTCATCTAGTTTAGACACCTTTCCACTCGCAGTTATAATGAGATTCCACCCCCATTTTAATAGGAAATCAAATCGCCCATTCATTTGCTAAGAACCTGGGTCTGATCTCAAATGATGGCCTATAGCTGAAGCTGTCCATAGCCTGCCCCTCATCTCCGTAGCCCCTGCAGTGTAAATATTTGATTGACATGAAGACAAAATTCCATAGCGCTTTCTCTACTTGTACATCCAGTCCCGCCGGAGCTGCAGGTCTTCATGCACCTAGTAGTCCAGGGTGCAGTGCAGGCCCCACAGTATTGCCAGGTGCTGCCACTGGTTCTCCTTCTCGTTCCAGGTCAGCCTGCTGAGTGCATCCTGGGTGGGATGGTGCACCCTGCCCTCGCAGCTGCTGTGGCTGTAGAGAAACAAGAGAAGTGGTCAGTTATCAATGGGGACACAGTGGGTGAAGCTCCCCTCTGCAAGGCGAGGATGACAGGTCTCCGCACCATCAGAGCTGATATGTTTGCACACAGGCTTTGTCTGGCATGTCTTGCAATCAGGGGCGGCCCTAGACTAGCTGCCAACAACTGGTGCCCTAGGCGAACCATGCAATCAGCGCCCTCCCCCCCAACCCCAAAGGCAGATATCGACTAAGGGTTTTGGTTCTGTGCTGGGGAGAGAGGGCTGGGGATGGAGTTATGTGGTTGGGGGCCAGGGGGCTGGCGATGGAGTTCTGTGGTTGGGGGCCGAGGGGGTTGGGGGCTGGGAACCAGGGGGTTGGGGATGGAGTTGGAGTTATGGGGCTGGGGGCCGGGGACCAGGGGGTTGGGGATGGAGTTTGGGGGCTGGGGGCCGGGGAGGGGGAACAGGGTGCCAGTCGGGGGAGAGATTCCCCTGCACCCGCCTCCTCTCGAGATCCCATCCCCCCAGAGAGAAGCCAGTATGCGCATCTCCTGGGGCAACCCACCTCCTGCACAGCAGGGGAAACCCCCTTCTGCGTTCCTCCTCCCCCGGGGCTGACCCCTCTCCCCCCCGCGGCACAAGGGAACTCCCCCCTCCGTGCGTGCGCGCGCTGCCTCTCCCAGGACTTAACCCCCTCCTGGCTGCAGGAAAGCCGTGCTCCAGGTAAGGCATGGGAAATGGAAGGGGCAGGGTTTGCAACTTGGCGCCCCATGCAACTTGGCACCCTAAGTGCCAAAATAACAGAATGGCTGTGAAGACGTTAGGATAGTTATTTCAAAATAACTTTGCTGTGTAGACATACCCTTTGGGTATGTCTACACTTGCACCCTAGTTCGAAGTAGGGAGCCAAATGTAGGCATTTGAAATGAGGGGTAACGTTAGTTCGAACCAAGGGGTTTGATTCGACCTAACGCGGCCCGGAGCGCACTTTCACTTTTGAAACAGCTGGGTTTCGAAACAGCGCATGGCCAAGATTTAAATCCCGGCTTCATTTACTATTTCGAATGCCTACATTTGCATCCCTAGTTCAAACTGGGGTACAAGTGTAGACATACCCACAGATGCTACAGGACCACTAATGGTTTTTAATTATTTTTTTAAGTTACAGACTAACATGGCTTCCCCTCTGAGACTTTCAACGTAATTAGGGCTAATAGTGAGATTGCGTGTTTCTCTTTTGTTTCCTGTGGTACCTTCAGGGTCGGATTAAAGGGGGGGCTAGCCGGGCAGCTGCCCGGGGCCCCAACCTATAAGGGGCACTTGATTGAAGTAGTAAGGGGTGCCGCATCAGGCGCCCCCCCATAGGTTGCCGCGGTGCCCTGTACACGTCAATCAGGTGCCACGCGCCGGGGTGGGGCCACGCATGTGCTGTGCACCCGCTGCCCAGAGCATAAGAATGGGTCAGGCCAGCCCTGGGTACCTTTTGCTGAGCTTTTATGCCTACCACTGACAGAAGGGCTGAGGTGGGGAGGGCACCGTGACCTAGGCAACACTGAGGGCTGACTGCTCCGTTCATGTCTCTTCTACCTGAGGCCCCGCCCCTTCTGTGAGTGCACAGCTGCCCCCCAGCCCCCCCACTCGCCCACCCCTCAGACATTGTCCAGGGACCCAGCGAAGCTGTCAGCTCCCCTGAGCAGCAGTGATAATATGGTGGAACAAAAAGCCACGTGAGGTCATGTGGGAGACACTAGGCCCTCTCTGTAGGCCTGATCCTGTGAGTTGTAAGAAGCGCTTTGCTGCAGTCCCCCAGGACCAGGGACTAAGTTCCCCATTTCAGTGCATTGGCTCTGCTGCGAGGCAGGTGCCAGTATATTGGAGGAAGATACTCACATAATAGAAGCAATTCAGAGCTCATAAAAAAAGAGTAAGAAGCTGATGGGACTTGATCGACTCAATCCGTCATTGCTGCTGGACATTTTGAGAATCAGCCCACTTATTTACACACAAACACAAGTACCTCACATTAGGCATCTACATTTTTAAAACTTTCTTCTTGTCCAATTAGCAAAAATTAATTGGCAAACATCTGGCTCATGGTCCTGCAGGTCCCGATGTGAAAGGGCAAAGACACTGTGCTCTAGCAGAAGCGTGAGCAAAGGCAGTACTGACGCAAGGTAAGCGTTAGGTGTAGTATTCCCCCCTGTATGGCAATAAATATCCAGGCCATCTCTGCACTCTGAATGGTCCGAGGCAATACAGGGTCCAGGGGTGAGCAGAGAATGGTCATGTCTGAGCAGGCTTGCACTGAAGTGCAAACCTCATCTGGCAAATGAGGCATTTAGCTAGGTATTTCCCAGAATTTAGTCTTCACTGCTGCTATTACACAAGAGTAACTTTCAAGCCTCACAGGATAAAGCACTTTAGTGTTGGATCAGGTTCACATGGATGCCCTTGCTACCTTCTGTTCCTGTGCCCCACACTCTACCCTGAACTGCACAAGATCAAGCCCTTCGTGGTTTCCCCCCCTGCAATCTAATGGTCCCATTGTAGGTTTCAATTTTAAATATACTATCTTCACTGAATATATATTACCAATAAATATTTAACCCATAAATATGAATATATAACCCATAAATACTTCTATTTGAAGACAGTCATATGGTAGTACTCAAGGGTCTCCGATATGACAGACATTTCCCGACACTTTAATTCCTCACAAATCTATTTCCAAAACAAGGGAGTCTACTGCTGACTTTTTGTATCTATTTGTTAATTACATCTTCAGGATTCGGCTGTTTTGGGGTCACCTCTACAGAGTTTGCCACATCTTCCCCGAGATTCCAATTTATTTCCGTCTACTGACCACTTGCAATTGATGTTCTGTTTAAGATATTTTAAAAATGAGTTTTAGTGATTTACCTTTGGTGTTGTCCATTGAGATCTAGAACTGAAATGTAGGCCCCAAAGGGTGAGAAAATAAAATAGACTCCCATAGGAGAGAAAATGTGCAATGAATTATCAGCTAGCACTGGCACAGAAGTAAGGGTAGTAGTATCGTGACCCCCCTCACAATACATTTGTGTCTCCCCCACACAATTCCTTTTTAAGTCAAGACCCTACATATGCAACACCATGACATTTCAGACTTAAATAAATGCAATCATGAAATTTATGATTTTCAAGTTTAAATTTAAATTTTCAAGTCCTATAGCATGAAATTAATCAAAATGGACAGTGAATTTGGTAGGGCCCTAGCAATGAGTAATCAAAACTTTGTTTCTTATTTTACCCAGGTTCTTTCTCAAATGGACTGCCATGCAACACACCTTACAGTAAGCACTTGGTCTGTGGCATGTCCTACAGCTGTCCATGGAGAGGCAGCAGCTCTGTTGTACTATCAGGAGTGTGTTTGTAGCTGGCACCCAGTTTGTTTTTCCCTGGGAATCACCTTCAGACGTTTTAGTTCATTTCAGTACATGTATTATTACAAAGAAACATTCTGAGAATGGAACACACATCAGAACAGAGCTTCCTTAGTATGAGAAGCTATAATTTCATGTCAAATTGTTTCTGGATTCATCCCACTGAGGGAACCGCACAGATGGGATATTTTTACACATTATCATCTCCTAAAATAGGAGCACATTTCCACAGGATTTGTGTTTCACTCCTGGAAATCCTGCAGGGAAGTTCAGAGAAACCTTTTCTAAATCAGTTCTCATGAGCCGTGAGACATAAATATGTGGGGTGCTCACATCAGTGCCAATTTTCTATGTGAAATAAATACCTTCCCAGTGCTTCGCTCCAAGCTACTGATGGATCTAGTCTTCATTCAAAGTTGCCACTTGCCTATGGAGGCCATTACAGCTTCTGTTACAGCCAAATAAAAGTCTCCTGTTGGTTTCAATAAGGGCTGACGGAGGTTCCAGACCAGGGGTTGAAATGGCTGTTGAAGGAGCAGGCATAGAGAAGACTACACCTCTGCGATAGAAATGTCTGATGGCCCGTTACAGGGAAGTTATTTTGCTTGGGTGCTGGGTCTATGTGCATAGGTCAAAACAATGGAGCCCTCAGGAACTCATCGTAATAGCACCAGCTGCACTGGACATGGAGGGTTCCTCCTCTCTTCTAATTCTTCCTCTCTCTCTATACAACTGTCTACGATCCTGCTTCATGGTTGAGACCAGCTGAGTCACAGCTCCTTCCAAAGCCTGCACCACCTGGCCTCATGCATTTACCAAAGGGAGTTACTCCAGACAGACAGAGGCCTAATGCTCCCTTAGCCAGTCACTGATGGTTAAAATAAAGTGCTTAATGTAGGGAGAAGGAAATCTTGCTGCAAGTTGGGCTAAATGACTTTGACTCAAGTGTGGGGTTCATATGGCAGTGGAAGGTGTGTTTGTTTCCAGCATTTCAGCGATAGAAATCTTTGAACGGCCTGAAGCAGCATCCCACAGCACAGATCCAAATTCAGCCCTGGCACACGCTGGTGAACTGACTTCCATGAGAGTGACGCCCACGTATGCCCAGGCTAGATTTGGACCACCAGGCCTAATTGTGCTGCTGTGGAGCTACATACACTACAGTCCCCGGGGGTGAACATGCAGCTCAATCATGAACCCAAATGGAGCTGCCACAACCCTGGCCAGGTTGACCAGGACGTGATGGTCAAGAAGCCCTTTTGGAACTTTTGCACTAAGTTGTGAGTATTGAGCTCAGGGAAGACGTGTGTGTGTGTGTGTGTGTGTGTGTGTGTGTGTGTGTGTGTGTGTGTGACAGAGACAGAAGCACAGAACAAGATGTGGTTTCATTCCCCAGCATTTTTTGCAATATCCTTTTAGCCAGGCCTACTGGGGCCCCGTCATCTCAAATGACCCACAACAAGAAACCCAAGGAAAAAAAGCCATGCCCCAAAGACAAAAAAGGTGGGATTCATTGCTCTAATGAGAGTAACCTTTGCAAAAACCTCACTTTCCATATTCATCATCTCATATTCTATTTCCTTTTCAAAGCATTTTCCTTACAAAACAAACTGGCAGACCATGGAGAAGCAGAGCTGTTAAAGATATTCCAGACACCGAGGTAGGCCATCATTAAGATTCTTCCATCAGGGCACCACAACCACAAAAGGAGAGCTTGCAAATGCCATTTAAGGCATGGAAGGCTGAGTCACAGTGCATAGAAGCACATTTTCCGAGTTGGAAAATTCACAGTGTGGTTCGAATTGTACTAGCTGGCATTAGCAACCACAGCTAGTAACAGATACCATCCAGTCTGTTCATTCCCCTTAATCTACTCATACAGTTCTGAGCATTTTCCTAAGCTCCCTAAAGGGTCAACACTATTACCACTGAGATCAATAATGTTTTGTCCTTCACTTCCATAGGAGTAAGGTCCAGACACATTGTAGGCATTTCAATCAGAGTGGTCTGATTTTCAGAAGTGATGAGCCACAGCAGCTCCCATTGACAGCACCTCTGGTAAACTGGCTGTGGGAAGCCTCGCTTTAGGTTTGAAATTTTAGGTTATAATCAGAATTGGGGGCTTAGGTTATGATCCAAAACGGGAGGCAATATTATTGTTTGTCATAAGCCTATAATCCCAGTCAAGAACCAGAGTCACATTGTGCCAGGTGCTGTACACATAGGTCACCAAGAACTTTGTTGTTTGTGTGCCAGATGGAGGACAAAACAGATAGATGGGGCGCGAGGTAGGCAGAGTATAAATAATAATATGAAGAGAGCTTTGCAGAGGCGTGGAGATTCCTACATGAATAAATTCCAAGGCCAGAAGGAACCATTGTGATCATCTCGTTTGAACTTCTGTATAATTTCTAGAAGAGACTTGTTTAAAAAAATTCCCATCTGGATTTTAAAACTTACCAGTGATGGAGAATCTCCCCTGGCCCTTGTGACTTGTTCCAGGGGTTTTCTTACTGTCACTGTTAAAATTGTGTGCCCGATTACCAATCTGAGTGGCGACATCGACATTGGCAAGATTTTGCGCAAATACTTCTAACGCAAGAGTTTTTGTGATAAAGTATTTGCGCAAGAGAGCGTCTACACTGGCATGTGCTTTTGCACAAGAGATGTGCTTTTGTGCAAAAGCATCCGTGCCAGTGTAGATGCTCTCTTGCACAAGAAAGCTTTGATGGCCATTTTAACCAAAGGGCTTTCTTGTGCAAGAAATTCATGTTGTCTGTCTACACTGGCCTCTTGCGCAAGAACAGTTGCACAAGAGGGCTTATTCCTGAGCAGGAGCATCATAGTTCTTGTGCAAGAAGCACTGAGTTCACACATTAGAACGTCAGCCTTCTTGTGCAAGAACTCCCCGCCAGTGTAGACAGCCAGCATGTTTTTGTGCAAAAGCAAGTGCTTTTGCGCAAAATCATGCCAACGTAGACACAGCCAGTATGTCTAGCTTCAGATTCAAACAATTGGATCATGTTATGTCTTCCTCTGTTAGGTCAGAGACCATTATTAAATATTTGTTCCCTATGTAGGTTGTTATAGACCATGATCAAGTCATCCCTTAATCTTCTGTTGGTTAAACTAAATAGATTGAGCTCCTTGGCTACGTCTACACTGGCCCCTCTTCCGGAAGGGGCATGTAAATTTCACTAGTCGTCGTAGGGAAATCCGCGGGGGATTTAAATATCCCCCGCGGCATTTAAATAAAAATGTCCGCCGCTTTTTTCCGGCTTTTAAAAAAGCCGGAAAAGAGCGTCTAGACTGGCCCCGATCCTCCGGAAAAAGTGCCCTTTTCCGGAGGCTCTTATTCCTACTTCAAAGTAAGAATAAGAGCCTCCGGAAAAGGGCACTTTTTCCGGAGGATCGGGGCCAGTCTAGACGCTCTTTTCCGGCTTTTTTAAAAGCCGGAAAAAAGCGGCGGACATTTTTATTTAAATGCCGTGGGGGATATTTAAATCCCCCGCGGATTTCCCTACGACGACTAGTGAAATTTACATGCCCCTTCCGGAAGAGGGGCCAGTGTAGACGTAGCCCTTGAGTCTGGCCCTATCAGGCAGATTTTCTAATCCTTTCATCAGTCTTGTGGCTCTTCTGTGACCCTTCTCCACTTTTTCAATATTCTTCTTGAACTGTGAATGCCAGACCCTGTCATTCCAGCAGTGGCCCCACCAGTGCCAAACCCAAAGGTAAAAGAACCTCTCTACTCCTACTCAAGGTTCCCCTGCTTCTGCATCCTTGGATTACACTGAAGTTATGTCTACACTGCAGAGTTTTTGTGCAAAAACATCCCTTTTTGCACAAAAGCTCGCAAACACCTCAAGCGTGTTTTTGCGCAAGAAAATTTACAGTCAATCGGCAGAACAGAGGGTTTTTTACAGTATAGGTATTCCTCTTTCTATGAGGAGTAACTCCTTTTTGCGGAAGAGTTATTGCGCAAAAAGATGTGTGTGGACAGGAAACGGTGGGGGGGGGGGTGGATTGCACAAAAACAGCCTATCGAAAGAAGCACAAAGTGTCCTGGTGGCCATTCTGTTAATGGCAATCAGAGCTTTCTTGTGCGAGAGCATCCAAGCAGTCTGGACGCTCTCTTGCACAAAAGCGCATGGCTTTTCCAATGCGCTTTTGCTGTGTGGACGCCCTCTTGCGCAAGAAATTTTTGAGGAAAATCTCATCCGCAAACAGCTTCTTGTGCAAGAAGCCTGCAGTCTAGATATAGCCTGAGAGTTCATGTTGAGCTGGTTATCCACCGTGATACCAAACTTTATGGTTTCTGTTCCTGGCTGTGCTATCCATTCCACTTGAGACCTTAAAGAATAGAAAGTAGGATCTGGTTTTCAGAGGTTTTGGCAACCTACACACTCATTTTTAAACTCTTTTTGGTTCCACTAGAGTAGTGTATACTCCAGCTCTCTGCAAATCAGGTTTTTACTTGCCCCATGCTTTACCTTCCCTCTCACCTGTGTAAGAGGTGAAAAAAACTACTGAAAGTAATGTAGCAAGGATTCATTCAGTCATTTCTGTAAAATGGACATGAAATTTACAGACGTATAAATCCATTTTGGATGGATTGAAATAAGAAACTGCAAAATATTATTATTTTTAATAGTGCTCAGCATTTACATCTTTGGATGAAAGGTGAACATCAGCCAGATAGATATGTAGGAGTAGGTTAGACAGACACCTGTCAACGATGATTAGATGGTGCTTGGTCCTGCCGTGAGGGCAGGGGACTAGACCTGATGACCTCTCAAGGTCCCTTCTAGTTCTAGTGTTCTATGCTTTCATGATTCTAAGTCAATCTTTGGAGTTTTCAGACAATGACTGGGTTAAGTGAATTACACCTGTTCAGCTTGCATTTTCTTTACAAATAATAAAGATGCTTCTAAATTGCAAGTTACCAGCAATTATACCTGGCTTTCCAATGTGTTTGCTCGAGATGTCTTATGTTTAGTATGTTGTAAACACTGTTACAAGGCCTGTGGTTAAATTATTTTTACCTATGTAGATAAATATGTTGATGCTGATGACTTTTTACTAAAATTGTGTTAATATAATCACACCTGGATGAATGGTTTCCATCAGATAGAGGGTCTGCAGTTGTTTTCAGAGGCTTTCAGCACTTCCACAGTAAAAATGTTTCCACAGCCCCAACCATGCACAGTGCAACCTGGAATTTATCCTATATCCATTTGTTTAAACAACGAGGTTTATTCTTGAGATATTTTGCAATCTGTGAGTCTTCACAGCTACTTGGAAACTCTTTACTTTACCACATAATGTATACCTGTCATATATACCTTTCACGGACCTTCTCCCTCCACCTTTGAAAACTTGCATAAGAATTGTTGGTTTCAAGCTTGCTGAAATCAAAGTCACTGTGCTGATGATACAAAGCAAAGATACGGAATGTTATTATACAGCATTTTGGCTGGGAACAAAGCATTCCCTCTTTCCAAGTCAGGTTGACTTTTTTTTTAGGATTTAGGATCTTGGGATGTGGTTAGAAGGATAGGAAACGAGGCTATGTCTACACTGCAACATTATTTTGAAATAACATAGTCTGTGTCTACATAGCTGGCAGTTATTTTGACATAATGTCAGACTACTGTCAAGCTGGAGGACTTCTTACTCCAACTCCTATAACTCTCAATTTATGAGGCGTAAGGGAAGTCAGAAGGAGAGGGTTTTTCGAAATAAGTACTGTGTAGACAGCACCAAAACTCGAAATAAGCTATTTTAAAATAAGCTATGCAATTGACATAGCTCAATTTGTTTACATTATTTCGAGTTAAGCCCTGCTGTGTAGACGCACCCTAAAGGTGTCTACACAACACCCTTACCTCAAAATAAGCTACGCAATTTGTGTTATTCAAATTGCTTAGCTTATTTCAAGTTCATTTCGAAATAGCTTATTTTGAAATTTGGTGATGACTTTTTACTAAAATTGTGTTAATATGATCACACCTGGATGAATGGTCTCCATCAGATACAGGGTCTGCCGTTGTTTTCAGAGGTTTTCAGCACTTCCATAATAAAAATGTTTACACAACACCAAATTTCGAAATAAAGCGCTATTTGGAAAGGTCCCTTAACCCTCGTGGATGTTGGAATAAGCCATACCTTATTTCAAAATCTATTTCAAAAAAACAGGATGCTTCAATAGACAGAGAATAGCTATTTTGGGATACTTCCGGTATCCTGAAATAACTCCGCAGTGTAGACATAGCCTGAGTGTCCAGGACAGAGTCCAAAGGCTGAAGAGATTGTGTCTAGGGTAGGGGTCCCTCCGCCTGTACAGGCAGTCCCCGGGTTACGTACAAGATAGGGACTGTAGGTTTGTTCTTAAGTTGAATCTGTATGTAACTCAGAACTGGCGTCCAGATTCAGCCGCTGCTGAAACTGACCGCCAGTTCTGACTTACATACAGATTCAACTTAAGAACCCCAAGCGTCCCCAAGTCAGCTGCTGCTGAAACTGATCAGCGGCTGATTCCAGGAAGACTGGGGCAGAGCAACTCTGCCTCGGGCTTCCTGTAGTCAGCGCTGGTCAGTTTCAGCAGCGGCTGACTTGGGGACGCCTGGGGCAGAGCAGCTGGGGTGCTGCTGGGTTGCTCCAGTAGCACCGCTCCTCGGCGCTACTGGACCAACCCAGCAGCACCCCATCTGCTCTGCCCCAGGCGTCCTGATTCAGCCACTGCTGAAACTGACCAGCAGCGGCTGAATCAGGACCTGGGGCACAGCAGCTGGGGTGCTGCCGGGTTGGTCCAGTAGTGCCCAGAGGGGCGCTGCAGGACCAATCGGGAGCGCCCCAGCTGCTCTGCTTCAGGGTCCAAAACAAAAGCCTGGTCTGCTGGGGGGGGGGGCACACTAGCCGCGCCCCCCCCCCCCCAGCAGACCAGGGACACGGGGAGCAGAGCCGCAGTGGCAGCGAGGTGCCGCGCCTCTGAGGCTTTGCTCTGGCAAAGTCTCAGAGGCGCGGGACCCCCCCGCGGCTGCGGCTTCAGTCCCGGTGCCTGTGGTCTGCTGGGGACGGTCCCCAGCAGACCACAGGCACCTGGACTGAAGTGGCAGCAGCGGCGGGTTCCCGCGCTTCTGAGGCTTTGCTCTGGCGGTCTCCAGCAGACCAGGGGCACCAGAGCAGCTTACGAACGGGGCTTTCTGGCCCCGGAGCTCGCAGGTAGCAATCCGCTACCTCGACCTCCGGGGCGAGAAAGCCCCGTTCGTAAGTGCGGATCCGACATAAGTCGGATCCACGTAAATCGGGGACTGCCTGTATTCTCACTGCAAACAGCACCCATGCTCACCTTGATAAGTTCAACAACCTGGTGTTGATTTACAATGTGCTTTATGAATGTTTGTTCCCATCAGCATACAATTTTTTCTCCAAGTTGTTACCTACTCTCAGGACTCTAGGGGTGTGTCTAGACTACAGGGTTTTGTCGACAAAAGTGGACTTTTGTCGACAAAACTATGCCTGCGTCCACACTGCCTTTGAGTTATGTCGACATAACGTCGACAAAACTCAGCAGTTTTGTCGACGTATGTAAACCTCATTCTACGAGGAATAACGCCTTTTATCGACAGAGTTCTGTTGATATAAGGTATTATTGCATCTACACTGTCCTTTGTGTCCACACTGTTATGTCGACAAAGCGGCTTGCTTTGTTGACAGAACTGGATGTAGTCTAGACACTCTTTGTCGACAGAAGATTTGTCGACAGTATCTGTAGACAAAACTTCTGTCGACAAAACCCTGTAGTCTAGACATACCCTAGGAGGGCAGGCAGGAGAGCATTGCCTGAGCTCTTGGGAGTCTCTAGACCATGGGTTCCCAAACTGGGGGGGACATGAAAAAATTCCTGGGGGGCACAAGGCGACCCAGCCCCCCCCCCGATAAATCCCCTCCCCCAAGTTTTGCTGCTATTTTTGTTTTTCGGCCCCAATCAGTTCCCACTTTTTTTTTTTTTTTGCTCAACAAGTTTTGCTGGGAGTGGGGGGGCGTGAGGGTTTCTCAAAAATCAAAAAGCGGGCATGATGCCGAAAAGCTTAGGAACCACTGCTCTAGACCTTCCTTATAGCTCCCTCCCTCCCCATTGATTCTATCTTTCTGCCTCTCTTTTATCTGTTTCCAGGTGAGAAGCTGAGTCACTCAGGTAGTTAATCATTTAGTAATTAAACTATGACCTCACCAGTTGACCCCAGATAGGGAAACTTCCGAGCTCTTGAGTCAGCCTTAGGCTACTCCCAGTCTGCCAAAGGAGATCACCCTCCTCCTCATCTTTTAGGTTGGACATTCCAAGGATTTGTTATTTATAAATTCTTCATGCTTCTGCGCCTCTTAAGACTGATCTCGATCTGTGTGCTCTAGTGCAGGGGCTTTTAACCTTCTCCATAATGAGAGCAGCCTAGAACCTCCCCTGCCATTTAACCAAGACTCTCCTCACATTTAGGAATATGTGAAGGGCAGCAGACCCTGGACATTTGTGTGACCATCTCAGGGGTCACAATCCCTGACTGAGAATCCCACGTGTTAGCTCATTCTTGCACTTCATGTAGGAATTCCTGGATTCAGTTCTATGACCTGAGACATGCAGGAGATCAGTCTAGCTGATCAAAATGATCCTTTGGGGCTTTGAAAAGGAATATATCTGTTTGTGTAGCTATATAACTAGTGTTATATAACAGTGTTGCCATGTCTCACCATCTCTTGTGTTTTTTCTTAAAGCTCTAGCTCCTGCAATAGTGATTTTTTGACACACTCAGCTTCCTTTTATAAACAAAGTAAGCTTATAGCCCTCGTGTTTACAGAGCAAAGCTTGTAACCTAAAGATTAAACAAATGAAAGGCAGATTAAAAGAACCTCAAATGTATCATTTTCAGTGTATGTAAGCCAATCTCGTTATTGTTTTGCATCTAATCACTTGGGGTTAGCACTCCTGTTTCCCGCCATCTCTTTCAGGATTATGCACTTTGCTTAGCACTGTAGTTTCTGGACATGCACTGATGGATCTGGGGGAAACGTACTTAAAGTTGCCTAACAATAAAGTGAATAAATTTAAACCTTTAAAAATGTTCTTTGTAAGACAAAAACAGATACCTCATCAGGCTTCACTGATAAGTGTTTTTGTTTCATTATGATTCTTATATCGGAGAAGACAGTGAATTGTTGAACACCCGTAGCGACATTGCAAAAATACAGAAGTAAACATTACGGCTACGTCTACACTGGCACCCTTTTCCGGAAATGCTTAAAACGGAACAGTTTTCCGTTATAAGTATTTCCGGGAAAAGCGCGTCTACATTGGCAGGATGCTTTTCCGGAAAAGCACTTTTTCCGGAAAAGCGTCCATGGCCAATCTAGACGCGCTTTTCCGCAAAAAAGCCCCGATCGTCATTTTCGCGATCTGGGCTTTTTTTGCAGAAAACACGACTGTGCCCTTTTCTGGAACAATTTTCTGGAAAAAGGACTTTTGCCCAAACGGGAGCAGCATAGTATTTCCGGAAAAGCGGCTGATTTCTTACAGTAGATCGTCAGTGCTTTTCCGGAAATTCAAGGGGCCAGTGTAGACAGCTGGCAAGTTATTCCGGAAAAGCGGCTGATTTTCCAGAATAAGTGGCCAGTGTAGACACAGCCAACCTGTAATTTCAGAGCTGTTTTGTGAGGATCTCTTAAAGTAAAAAGAAACTGGCTTACTCTAAAAGCATTGTCCATATCCCCCTCCTTATCAATTACCAATCCGTGTAGTCCAAATAACAAAAGAAATAAGAATTTTGCAGTGTGAGCAAAATTTTCGAATGTGGCCACAGATTTTTTGTCTCTGTATGATTTATGCCTGCAAAATGCCCATGACAATTTTGAAAAATGGCGAGTAGGATGCTGCACAAATGCTATTTGCCCGTGTGCACTGGATATTGTGCATGAAAATATGGGGCTCAATGCACATGGTATAAACTGCAAATCTATGTGAATTTATATATGCGTATTGACTAAAAATATCTGAGAGAATGTGATAATACATTGTTACAATTAATGTCCCATTCTGCACTGGCAGCCAGGTATGTCACCTAGAAACAAAGTCCACACTGGAAAAGCAGCATGGTTCGTGAAATCAGGGTAGAGCACTTCTTTGAATATATCGTGTTGAATAAAATTTGCTAGCCTTCTTAAGGCAATCCAAATGAACTTTTTGTGATCCTTCAGTCTATCATGCCCTTCTATCTCTGTGCCAGGGAAAACACACTGAATATAAACTATGAGGGTGGCACAAAGCAGTGGGTTTTCAGACTGAACAGTTCCTGCCTTTGTTGCTGCTCTCCCACACAAATACGTAGAGTCCAAGGTCAGAGGTTGGACCGTGGTGGGATCGCCAGATGGTTTATTTACCTGTGTGTCCACAGGTATGGCTGCCCACAGCTCCCATTGGCCACAGTTCACCATTTCCAGCCAATGGAAGATGCGGGAAGTGGTGGTCCGGCCCTCACCACTTCCAACATCTCCCATTGGCTGGGAGTGGTGAACCGCAGCCAACAAGAGCGGTGAGTGGCCATACCTGGAAACGCTCAGTTAAATAAAATGTCTGGCATCTCATTGAACCCTGGAGAAGTGCATCCAGCCCATGGGCCATTTATTGCCCGCCCCAATCTAGTCTGATCTCCAGGGCCGACTTATCCAATAGGCACAGTAGGCACAGTGCCTAGGGCCCACGATACTTTTAGGGACCCACAAAAATGTTTTAATTTCTTTTAAAATCAGAAGGGAAAAAAATGAACTTTTAGGGTAGAAGAAAATGTTTTCATTTTTTTCTCAGATCAGAAAAAAATTAAACTTTTAGAGCCCACAAAAATCTATTAAATTTTGCCTAAAACAGAAAAAAAAATTGAAATATTTAAAGTTATATCAAAAATAATTTTTAATATTGACATTATTATGGTGGGAGGGGCCCATGAAGGCAAAAGTGCCTAGGGCCCACGAAAGGCATAATGCAGCCCTGCTGATCTCCTGTACAATATAGGTCATAAAGCTTCCCCAATATAATTCCTCTTTCAGTTACAGCCTATCTTTAAAAAAAATCATGATTTTAAAACTGCCAGCAATGGAAATGTCTACCTTATTTCTGGTCTGAATTTGTCTAGGCTCCGCTTGCAGCCAAGTTGCCAAGAGTCATGTTGTTTACCAATGTAAATACATTGCATTCTGCCCTGAACCTAGAAACTGACTTGATCACAAAATAAAGCTTTAACCAGAGCCTTTAAACATACCACCCCACCACAAACACGCACACAGCTCTCGCCAGTGCTTCCAGTGATCTGAAAAAGTGGAGCTGGGGAGCAGAAGAGCGGGCAAGTGTAATCTAGGAGCAGCAGCAGCTTTCGTAAAACGGTGCTTAAAGTGTTCCCCTCAGGGACTGCCTTGGTTATATTTTTGACATGCCGGTGACCCCTTGTGACTCCCACCCCCCATCTAATGATAAGCACCGCCTAGAACAAGGATGGGGAACCTACAGTCTGTGAGTCAGAGCTGGTCCCTGGCTTACCTTGACCCAGCCGGCAGCAAGGAGCTGGGGACACTCTGACACTCGTGTTCCAGTGTGGCAGCAAGTCTCTGAGCCTCAGCGCTCCCCTCTGAGCTGGACTGTGAGCACTGGCTCCCCTCTGAGCCTCGGCACCCTCCCCCCCCACACCCTGTGAGGGTAGCCCCGAGCCTCTGCACCCCTCCCCCCCGGGGCTAGAGGACAAATGGAGCCCCAGCAGCCCGAGTTGAGTGTGAGTGACATGAGTGTCTCTTTCTCTCTTTTGGTGAGTGAGGAGTTGTTTTTTTTCTCACTTGTGTGTGGCCCATGACTGATTTTTCTGTGGGTCAGTGGCCTCCGATGGGAAAAAGGTTCCCCGCCCCAGGCTAGACCTCTGACAGCAGTCAGACTGGTGCTGCCCTGTAACAAAGGCCTGTCGGTCATGGGGTTCTGCCCTTTAAAGGCCAGAGACGCTGAGAGTTGTGGCCCTCCCATGGACTGATTGCTCTGTTCCCTTACACAGGGTTGTACAATCTGGGTCTGGACCATAAAAGGTAACCGCACTACAAGGACTCTGTCTCCATAACCCCAACAAGGCTGGGCTCAGGATCTCTGGGGTCCCCCCCCCCCAGCTAGGGCAGGGAATAGGGTGTTTTCACTCTGGGCTGCTCTCTCCAAACGGCATGCTTCTCTGACCCACTGATCATTACATACCGTTCAAAGCAAATACAATTTCTTACACAGCAATCAATTAAAAATCATGAGGAAATAACGGGAAAAGTTCAACGCGATCACCCCACTCTGTGGCACAGGGACATCACACTCCGTGCCCATGATTGTGAGGTCAGTTCGCAATCTGTTCCTCGTGGGTCCCAGGCCCCTTTCACAGGCCCTGGCTGTGCTGCAGGGATGCTGTGGGTCAGACACTTGCTTCAGGCTCAAGGTGGCAGCACTCATCTCCCCAGCATCAACACCCTTTCTCGGGTCACAATCCCCCTCCAAATCTGGCCTGCAAGGCCCCTTGGCTGGGGGCATCTTCCTGCACTGAGCCCACTGCTCAGAGTCCCTCCTCGCTGTCCCCAGATACTCACTGCACCCAGCTTCAGACTGCTCAAGCCCCAGCTCCACGCTCTCCAGCTCCTGGTCTGCTTTGCTGGTCCCCTCTAGCTCTGTGGCTGCAGCCCTGTTCCCCAGCACAGGGTCTGTTCTCTGCACTGTGTTTCTGGTTCTCTCTGGCTGGCCCGGCTCTGCTCCCAGGCTCAGATTGGGCCCCTGCTCTCTCCTTAGCTAGCCCCCCTCCCGTCTGATCCAGGCAAATCCAACTCGCACGGAGGACGGGAACCTCCAGCCTCCTGACTCCCTCAATAGCTTCCCCCTCTCCCACCCCATCAATCAGTCTGACCTGGAGCACAGAAGTCTTCCCATTGTTCCTGGGGATTGTCAGTCTCCAGGTCCTGATTTTTTTCATTGACCCATCCCCTTCCTTTTGGTACCTGGAGCTAGCCAGCCAAAAACCCCTCCACTGGGTTTTAGTAAGGAGCCAACAGACCCCTTTCTTTGACCCAAAATACCCGGGCCTAACCCATGCATATATTCAACATATATTCCTACAAACAGTAAAGAGGCACAGTACCATTCCTGCCTGTTTATTTTTCTTGTGTTCCTCCATCGACATTACAAAATGCGGATGGACATAAGTTCAAAATCAATCGCTCCGTCTTTTCGCTTCCAGACATAACGGCCAATATCCAGTGGCTTTTCGGCTGCATTTCGCTGCACCTGCTTTGCCAGAACAGGCTGGGAAGGAGGAATAAGTATCAGCATTCCGCTGGAACACACCCGTTCGATCAGGTACATTCCGCGCCGTCTACATAGTCTACGAAGCAATACTGAAGCACTCAAATGGCTCTTCAGTATATTCTAACCAAAACATTCGCTGGAGAGCCCTGTAACGTTATGTCAGAGCTGTGCCTCTGCCAGTGGGTGTTGCTAAATAGTAGCCCTGAGCAAAATTGTTAAAAAAAAATGGCTACAGAGCCTGAATATTAAAAATAACTTTGTAGAGCTGTTTTTTTTTTTGGCTCTGAGCCTTGATTTGAATCCTGCCTTTGGTCAAACAATTGTAGTGAGATCAGAATCAAGTGTAAGGTACTCCTTAATGACTGCCTGGCCTTATGCTTGCAGGGAATAGCTAGATTTAGGTCCGGATGGGATGGAAAACAATTCTCTCTGAAATATCCCGCACAGTCCCTAGTGGCGGTGGCATGTTTCTTTAGGCACTTCCTATGGCATTGGCCGTGGCACAGTTAGAGAACACCAGCCAGGCGACTCTCTCAACTCCACCTAGTGTTTATATATAAACAACCAGCTCCCCTGTGACTGTTCCATCGTGTGTAGCTTAACTTTCCCAAGAACACCTCAAAGGGCTAATTTTAAAGACACAAAAGCTTTAGAGAGCAGGGGCAGGGGAAATTTGTTGCAGAAGGAAAGAGAGGGTAGAAATAGACTCCTTCCTTTTTCCTTTCTCTTGTCTGAGATAAGCAATCCTCACACGCTAAAAGCAAGTTAAAACCAAGATGAAAGGTGGATAAAAATAGTCACGCGTGTGCGCCGTTGAGGGAAAAGTGTGCCAGGAGTGCTGGGTGACAGAGGGTGAGGGCAAATATTTGTTCATGGCCATTTTTGAGAAAAGACTCAAAGGGTGTGTCTAGACTACACCTCTCTGTCGATAGAGAGATGTAGATTAGACACATCGAAATTGCTAATGAAGCAAGGATTTAAATATCCCATGCCTCATTAGCATAAACATGGCCGCCGCGTTTTTTGAAACGGAGTTTTTTTGAAAAAAAAAAAAGAGCATTCTAGATGCGGATCTGTCAAAACTAAAGCCTTTTTCGACAGATCCTGTAAACTTTATTTTTTGAGGAATACAGGATCTGTCAAAAAAGGCTTTATTTTCGACAGATCCATGTCTAGACTGCCATTTTTTTCGAAAAAACTCCGTTTTGAAAAAAAACAGTGGCCATGTTTATGCTAATGAGGCACGGGATATTTAAATCCCAGCTTCACTAGCAATTTCAACATGCCTAATCTACATCTCTCTGTCGACAGAAGGATGCAGTCTAGACGTAGCCAAAGTGCTCATGGCGAAAAGAGTAAAAGTCAAAGGAAATGCAGTAAATAACTGGCACTTTTACAGGACCAGGTTGTGAATCCCATACTCAGCAGAGGAAGGATTGCCCAATGGTTAGGGCTTGGGGAGCTAGGATCTGAGTTCCTGCTCTACTGCAGATTTCCTGTGGGAACTTGGGCAGATCACTTTCTCCCTCTGTGCCTTAAGTTTCCCACCTGTAAAATGGGGATAACAGGCAGCTCTAACGCAGGAATTCTCAAACATCCTTGCATTATGACCCCTTCTAACAACAAAAATTACACCAGGAAGGGGCACTGAAGTCTGAGCCACATTGAGCACCATGGCCTAGGGTGAAGGGGCCAAAGCCTGAGCCCCACTGTCCTATGGGGAGAGGCCAAAACTGAAACCCAAGGGTTTCAGCTTCAGGCAGAGGGCCTGTAACCTGATCCCCATGTCCCAGTCTTGTGCTTCATGTACGGCCCCAGGCCCCACCAAGTCTAAGCCAGCCCTAGCAACCCTATTAAAATGGGGTCCTAGCCCACTGTAGGGTCCCACCCGACCTTTCAGAACCACTGCTCTAAGAGGGTGAATACATTACAGACTGAGAGGTGCTCAGGTAAGGCAGGCCAGAGGAGTGCCTACACGAGACAGTGTGACGAGAGCAGCTACTCCGATGAATAGTCCCATTGGGATCAATAGGTGAGTCATGTGGGATCAATAGGTGAGTCGTGAATGGGGGCAGTAGCCCCTTTTACTTTCAAAATGCCGGATAGCCACTGGCTGTCTTAGCCCCCCTAGGGAATGGGGCAGGTTTATTATCCCCTTTTTATCTGCAACACAGAATGGCTAACGTTCTGGTATGAAGGGTTCGTGCATATCCATGGCATTGGGCATCCTGCATTGCTTCTCTCACAATGACTCCCAGGTGAAATGGGCTTTGCTTTAGTCTCACTGCTGACCCTGTAAATGTGTGGGCCACACTCTTGGCCAGCACATTATGGAGTCAACCAGGGACCTGATGAGCTACAAACATGAGCTGCTACAGCTTGAGCAAAAGAACCAAGTGTCCTTAGCTGGGGTTTTCACAGACAGATCCCCTAGTGTATGTCTACACTTGCAGCCTATTTCGGAATAGGGCTGCAAATGTAGGCATTTGGAATTGCAAATCAAGCCCGGGATTTAAATATCCTGCGCTTGATTTGCATCTTCCTGTCCGGGTGCCATTTTTTGAAATTTACAAGCCTGGAATAACTACACACGGCAGTGAAACAGGCATTTGAAATAAAGCCCTCGTCCGAACTACCTGTTATTCCTCCTGCAATGAGGTTTAACAGGTAATTCAAAATAGGGCTTTATTTCGAACGCCCGTTTCACTGCCGCGTGTAGATGCGGGCAGTTATTCCAGGCTTATAAAATTCAAAAAATGGCACCCGGCTGGGAAGATGCAAATCAAGAACAGGATATTTAAATCCCAGGCTTGATTTGCAATTCCGAATGCCTACATTTGCAGCCCTATTCCGAAATAGGCTGCAAGTGTAGGCATAGCCCTACAGACTGGTTGCATAGGGAAACCTTTCATACACACGTTCAGCCTGGACCTTGACAGTCATGTGTAGGCTTTCCCATCCATCTTGAGTATCATCATGCATACGACAGGTTCCACAAGTCAAGTGAGACCCTCACTCCATTTTTGCAACACCATTGCTTTCCGGTGATGTCCTCTCTGCAATGCTGTAATCCTCGGTGCCTTTCCACAGATCCCATTGAATTGCAGGTTAGTCAATAGTTGTGTTGATGTTGCACCAGAAGGGATAGAATCCAGTTGGCTACCCCATTGCAGTTTTGGCTCCTGCGGAGCTGAGAGCAGCAAAAAGCAGCACATGCTCATTAGCAGCACATGTTCAGTAGACACCTCTTTGAATCAACAAAAATAATAACTCTGTTAAATAAGAACAACAGCTCTGTTGAATAGAGTCTATAAAGTCATGACTGGTGTGGAAAAAGTGAATAAGGAAAAATTATTTACTTGTTCCCACAATAAAAGAACTAGGGGTCACCAAATGAAATTAATAGCTAGCAGGTTTAAACCAAACAAAGGAAGCTTTTCTTCACTCAGCACATAGTGCAGCTTGTGGAACTCCTTGCCAGAAGATGTGGTGAAGACTAGAACTGTAACAGGGTTCAAAAAAGTGATAGAAATGTAGCCGTGTTAGTCTGGTGTAGCTGAAACAAAAAACAAAAAAAGAGCTAGATAGATTCATGGAAGGTAGTTCCATCAATGGCTATTAGCCAGGATGGATAGGAATGGTGTCCCTAGCCTCTGTTTTTTTGGAAATGGATGATAGGAGGGGGATCGCGTGAGGATTATCTGTTGTGTTCTTTCCCTCTGGGGCATCTGGCATTGGCCACTGTGGGCAGACAAGATACTGGGCTAGATGGACCTTTGGTCTGACCCAGTATGGCCATTCTTATGTTCATTCATGTCCATGCCTTGTTCCTCTATTAAGCCCAGCCAGGTTGGTCATGTCTCTGTGGACAATTTCATCCATTCAGTGGTTGGCCTCAAAACTAGATTGACCTTGGCCATGATTAAGAACATAAGAACACAAGAACGGCCATACTGGGTGAGATCAATGGTCCATCTAGCCCAGTATTCTGTGTGCCGACAGTGGCCAATACCAGATGCCCCGGAGGGAGGGAACACAACAGGTTATCCTCATGTGATCCCTCGCCTGTCACTCATATGCCTCATTTAGCATTACATGTGTCTTCTGCAGTGTCCCCACCACTGTAATCTCTTCAATTATAGCCAATCCAACAGCTGGAGCTCACATCCTGTTTGTCTTCTACTCTCTTCATTTGTCTTAAAATCATTCCACTTTGCACTTGCCAGCCTTTAAAGAACTCTCACCTCTACTGGCCTCCTGCCTTCTGACTAGTTTGGAAAAGAGGATACTAAGGGGTAGAAGGAGACGTGGCAGCTCTCTTGAAATTCTCTAAAGGCCGTCATAAAAAAGACAAAGAAAAATTGTCCTGTCTTGCCACAGAGGGCAGGACAAGAGGCAATGGGTTCAAACTGCAGCAAAGAGGGTTTAAATTAAATTTCAGGAAAAAGCCCTACCTATAAGAACAGTACGACAATGGAACAGACTGTCTAGAGAAGTGATGGAATCTCCTTCACTGGAGGTTTTCAAAATACAGCTGGACAGTCATCTGTCTTGGGTGGTTTAGATACAACAACTGCTGCATCGTGACAAGGGGGTGATAGATTGTCTCACACTTTGTGTCATGTCTCACCCTATGATCTTCTGTCTCTTTCACAAAGTGCAGCTGCTTCCAGATCACAGAGTAATGCTGCTGTTACATTGGTATTACAAATTTTAACTTTGGTACCAACCAATGCTTTTATCCATCCATAAGTTCAACAACTTCAGTGCAGCCCTTGAGGCTAAAGCATTTGAACATCCACACTACTCAACAATGAATT
Source organism: Pelodiscus sinensis (assembly GCF_049634645.1). Taxonomy (NCBI): domain Eukaryota; kingdom Metazoa; phylum Chordata; order Testudines; family Trionychidae; genus Pelodiscus; species Pelodiscus sinensis. Next base: position 249,409,814 of record NC_134712.1, on the reverse strand, counting down.
TTCCAGTCAAAATCTTTACAGGTGATTGAATCAATGTAGATATCAACGTGTTTTGTTGCCTCCTTGAATTACCCGATTGTCGGTCAGTCTGATGAGGGTGGCCATGCCCAGTGGTTAGAGGGGGAGGTAACAAACTATGTCAGAGACCAAACACTATGGGGAAAGCTAAAGATCAGAGCTGAGGGCCAGAGACAATTTACCTGGGACCACAAGTGAATGCTTCCAGCAGCTGCTGCTCTGTTGCTGCTCTGTGTTCAAGAACCAGTCTGCTGTCTCTAACAACCAATCAGAAACTGTCGCCAATGAGGCAAATCCACCACAAGCTCTCTCTCTGTGTGACCTTGGTTAACCACTTAATCGCTCTGTATCCTTTGCAATTCATGTTTCCTTTCTCCCCTCCTTTTATCTGTCATTTCTATCTAGATTGTAAGTCCTTCAAGGCAGGGGTTACTCCTTGTAATATACTTGTGCAACCCGTAGCACAAAGGAGCCCTCATCTTCGCTAGAGCTAGGTATCCCCATAATGACAATGTCGGAGGCCTTTTCTGCTGCTCTTTTTTGCTTGCTAGTTTGTTTCACTGTCTAGGCATGGAGATTATTGCTTGAGGAAAAACCCTTGTTTACTGCTTCTCTGTTTTTTTCCCTACTGAATCATGTCAGCAGCATGCATTCCCAGAACAGGTTAATAGCCCACTTTCTTTCCTCCAGTGGTTCAGCTAGAGAAAATGAATACAATATGTTAGCCCAATGCTTGAGAAGGAAAATGCCTTTCGTGGACCCAACTCTCCTGACACAGTATTAGGAGTGAAGTTATGTGCGGTGTTTTGATTGGCCATAGTGCATTGCAGGAGCATGTGAGAAATGTACGGCTGTGTCAGGAGAAGTAGTGAAAAGGCTTTCCCACAGCTTAGGGAGGGAAATATCAGGCTTCATAGACAAAGGAAAGATTTTCATCATTTAATTTTTATGTTCTGACTTTGTAAAGAAAATGTAACTGCTCATCATGAGCTATGAGGGAAGACGGAAAGAACTGGGCATGTTTAGTTTAGAAAGGAAAAGATGGAGGGGGGACAAGTACCTAAAAGGGTGTTACAAGAAGGAAGGAGAAAAAATATTCTCTTTGGCCTCTAAGGAAAAGACAAGAAGCAATGGGCTTAAACTGCAGCAAGGGAGGTTTAGTTTGGACATTAGGAAAAACTTGCTGCCTGACAGGGTTGTTAAATACTGGAATAAGGAGCCTAGGGAGGTTGTGGAATTTCCATCTCTGCAGATATTTAAGAGCAGGTTAGATAGACATCTATCAGGGATGGTCTAGACAGTACTGGGTCCCGCTGTGAGGGCAGGGGACTGGACACGATGACCTCTCGAGGTCCCTTCCAGTTCTAGTGTTCTATGATTCTATTATCAGAGTTCATTTTTTTTGTGCCACACACAATCTCCAGAAATAAGATATTCTGAACAGGATGAAATGCATCTTCAAGGTTCAAGAAGGACAAACAGGAGGTGACAGAAAGATATTTTGTTTGGTATGAATTCACGAGGCCTTGGTATACATGTTACTAAGAAGAACCTAAAAATACTCCTCGATCCTGCTGCTTTTGAAGTTAAAGGGACTTTTGCTCCCAATATAATTGGAAACAGATTGCAGCCCAGGATGTATTAATTAAAATACACTTGTATTCAAAATAGGATCATTAACAACCTTCTCACATGTGTTCTATGGAGAGCAGAATGCTGGAGAAAGGGGCTGATTTTCAGGAGGGACCTCAGGAATGCAAAAAGAGGCCAATGTGGTTTTCCTCAAACTGCAGAACTCAGCATGTAACACAGACCACTAAGCATCCTTAATAAAGAGCTTTCCTACAGCTCTGCAAAACTGCCTGCCGCACCAGTAATTACTAATGAAACAACTTTAACCCCTTTAACTTAAAGTGCCTTATATAGGTAAACCCACATATCTGCAGGGCATACCCAGAGAACTGAGTCCCCAAATCTGGTCTGGTTTTGGCTGACACCCGACTCAGATGTCTAAGAGCTGTGGTCTTAAGAGATGGGTTCAGGCATTTGTTCATGCGAAAGTCATGCTTCGGCAGGAGTTAAAACTCACTTGGATACAGAGCACTGTCACTTGAATACAGAAATGTGTGCAAGAGTTATGTTATGTTACATCTCTAGCTAAATCTTACAATCAGCCTTTTCTTTTTCCTACCTATTTCTGCCCTACATTTTATTATACTTCATAAAGGACTATCATGAGTATTTTGAAACCCTCTTAATAATACATTTATATGCTGACAGATGCCAGCAATTACGCACAGATAACACCTGCTGCAACATGAATATAGTGAAAACTTAATAAACCCCACTGACAAAACCATCACTGGAATCCCTCTCCAACTCATTCAAAATTCTATATAAATAATATGTTTATACACAGTATCATAAATTGTACTCTTTCTTTATCAACCGATTTCTGTCTAAAAATGGAACATAACCTGTTTCTGAAGTCCAGAATTTCTTGGTCTCTGCTAAACGGGGACACAACATTTGATTATCCTTAAAACAGACCAGAAGCTACAGGGAACTTTGTATTCACAAGACATGCATTCAAATTGGGGGGGGGGGAAGGGCGGTATTTGCAAATATCACAAGCAGAGGTGGACACCCAGGTAAACTACTTTTGATAAAATTTAAACATAACCTTTAACTTTTTTAGAAAAAATAGTTAACTCATTTTGATTTGTGTTCTTTTTCATATTTACTGCCTTGGTACATCATCCTGATATTTCCAGTTCAGCCAGCACCATGAATATGGCCCTTTCTCTTTTGGCTTCATACACCATGCCCATCCCTCTGGTGAATGTGGGCCAGAAATGTCAAGTTGAAATTTTTTTTCATGAGTGTTCCAGCCTGAGATGAAGATGAAATTCTTCCAGATGAAGAAGTTCAGATAAACACATGGCTTTTTGCATAATCATGTGTACTGAGCCTCTGAGAACATGAGATTCACCTATCATGAATAATCAGACATTTCCTCTACAAGAGATCAGATTGATCCAGAATCTTGGTTAATTTTAGGTCATACTGACATATCTTCCTTTTCTATGAAAGGAAACAAACAAAAAAGCCCCTTTATTTACTGCTTTTCATCAGCAGATTTCAGACTGCTTTACAGAGGAGGTCAATATCCTCCCCTCAAGGCAGGACCAAGCTCCGTCTACACCATCCCTGATGGATGTCTATCTAACCTGTTCTTAAATATCTCCAGAGAGGGAGATTCCACCACCTCCCTCGGCAATTTATTCCAATATTTGACCACCCTGACAGTTAGGAATTTTTTCCTAATGTTCAATCTAAACCTCCCCTGCTGCACTTTAAGCCCATTACTTCTTGGCCTGTCCTCAGAAACCAAGAGGAACAAATTTTCTCCTTCCTCCTTGTGACACCCTTTTAGATATTTGAAAACCGCTATCATGTCCCCCCTTAATCTTCTTTTTTCCAAACTAAACAAGCCCAGTTCATGAAGCCTGGCTTCATAGGTCATGTTCTCTAGACCTTTAATCATTCTTGTCACTCTTCTCTCTACCCTTTCCAATTTCTCCACATCTTTCTTGAAATGTGGCGCCCAGAACTGGACACAGTACTCCAGCTGAGGCCTAACTAGTGCAGAGTAGAGCGGCAGAATGACTTCACGAGTTTTGCTTACAACACACCTGTTGATACAACCTAGAATCATATTTGCTTTTTTTGCAACAGCATCACACTGTTGACTCATATTCAACTTGTGGTCCACTATGACACCTAGATCCCTTTCCGCCATGCTCCTTCCTAGACAGTCGCTTCCCTTCTTGTATGTATGGAACTGATTGTTCCTTCCTAAGTGGAGCACTTTGCATTTCTCTTTTTTAAACTTCATCCTGTTTACCTCTGACCATTTCTGACCTGATGTACCAGGATTTATCCATGGGAGTGAATGCAAGGTGGGTCTGAATATTACCAGATGCAAACAAAATCTAATACGCATGAAATGTTGTATGGAATTATGTGCATTTTAGTATCTCAGGGTATGTCTACACTACAGCACTAATTTGAACTAACTTAATTCGAATTAGTTAATTCGAACTAAGCTAATTCGAACTAGTGCATCTAGACCTAAAACCTAGTTCGAATTAGCAAAATGCTAATTCGAACTAGCATGTCCACATTGAGTGGATCCTGAACCGAGGTTAAGGATGGCCGGAAGCAGTGCCGGCAGGGCAACAGACTAGGACTTAGAGCATGGAGCTGCTGTCTCAGGCTAGCCGAGGGCTGTGCTTAAAGGGTCCCGCCCTCGCCCCGGACAGACAGTTCTCAGGGGTTCCCCGCTTGCAAAGTAGTCCTGGCATGGAGTGCCCAGAGTGCCCACACTCAGCACGCCACAGCACTCAGCCATCAGCCTAGCTGCACTTGCCGCAGGCTGCTATCCGGGGGGGGTGTCAATCAGGGGGCTGCAGGAGAGCTTCCACCCCGAGGAGCCCGCAGAGCCACCCCAGTCCTCCCCATCGGGGGCTCCGACCCCATTCCTCCCTCACCTCCTCCTCCTTAGACCCCCTTCCTGATGTACAAAATAAAGGACATGTGTGTTCAAAAATAGAAACTCTCTTTATTGAACAAAACTCGGGGAGACTGGGAAAAGGAGGTGGGACTGGGGAAGAGAGAGGGTGGGAGAGGGGAGGGCAACTAAAATGATCAGAGGTTTGGAACAGGTCCCATATGAAGAGAAGCTAAAGAGACTGGGACTTCTCAGCTTAGAAAAGAGGAGACTGAGGGGGGATATGATAGAGGTCTATAAAAGCATGAGTGGTGTGGAGAGAGTGCATAAAGAAAAGTTCTTCATTAGTTCCCATAATAGAAGGACTAGAGGACACCAAATGAAATGAATGGGTAGTAGGCTTCAAACTAATAACAGAAAGTTCTTCTTCACAAAGCAAATAATCAACCTGCGGAACTCCTTGCTGCAGGAGGCTGTGAACGCTAGAACTAGAACAGAGTTTAAAGAGAAGTTAGATAAAGTCATGGAGGTTGGGTCCATGAAGTGCTATTAGCCAGGGGGTAGAAATGGTGTCCCTGGCCTCTGTTTGTGGAAGGCTGGAGATGGATGGCATGAGACAAATGGCTTTGTCATTGTCTTCGGTCCATCCCCTCCAGGGTCCCTAGTGTTGGCCGCTGTCGGCAGACAGACTACTGGGCTAGATGGACCTTTGGTCTGACCCAGTATGGCCATTGTAAGCTCATGGCTCAGGGTCAGGGGTCTCAGTGGACCACCCCGATTTTCATGAAAACCTGCTCCTGGGTGGCCAGGCTGGCAGCTATCCTGCCCTAGACGGCCACTTTCCTGTGCCTAGTGCGGACGTTGTGGATGAGGTCCACAATGTCTGCACTAGACCAGGTGGGCACCCACCTCTTGCTCAAAAATAGAAGCCAGCCTGGTCCCGGGAAGAGGCAGAGGGCTGGGTGGCAGCGGGTCACTGGTTCGTGCCGTGCCAGGTGCAGGGTCTGCTGGCTGGGTGCTGGCAGGCTTGCACCTGGCACAGGCAGCGTAGCCAGCCCGTGCCCCTTTAAGGGGTCCGGGGCCGGGAGGGGGGCAGACGAGTTTCCCTGGTGGTGCCCAGAGTGGCCACCAGGGAAAGCGGGGGAGGGCTAGCCTCCCACTGGTTCGAATTAAATGGCCACACAGCCCTTAATTCGAACTGCTTAATTCGAACTAGGCGTTAGTCCTCGTAGAATGAGGTTTACCTAGTTCGAACTAAGTGCTCCGCTAGTTCGAATTAAGTTCGAACTAGCGGTTTGTATGTGTAGCGCCTATCAAAGTTAATTCGAACTAACGTTTGTTAGTTCGAATTAACTTTGTAGTGTAGACATACCCTCAGTTCTATCTTGGGGTGTGTCTAGACTACAGGGTTTTGTTGACAAAAGTGGACTTTTGTCGACAAAACTATACCTGTGTCCACACTGCCTTTGAGTTATGTTGACATAACGTCGACAAAACTCAGTTTTGTTGACGTATGTAAACCTCATTCTACAAGGAATAATGCCTTTTGTTGACAGAGTTCTGTCGATAGAAGGCTTTATTGCATCTACACTGTCCTTTGCGTCCACACTGCTATGTCGACAAAGCGGCTTGCTTTGTCAACAGAACTGGATGTAGTCTAGACGCTCTTTGTCGACAGAAGCTTTGTTGACAGTATCTGTCGACAAAACTTCTGTCGACAAAGCCCTGTAGTCTAGACATACCCTTGTTGTTCTCGGGCAATGCTATGACTCACTGATAAAGGAATTTAAATTAGGAACAAAGAAGAAGAAAAAAAGGAAGTAATTTGTACATTATCGCTATAAATGTTGAATCAACAGTGATAAGAATTTAAGTCAGGTACATCGTTAATACCCATTGGATGTGGTGTTTCAATTTTATGATAATTAGACAAAAATGTGTAGGATAGATGATGTGGCATCACTTCGATGTGCACAGTCTTACCTGCTGGTTAGAGCGGGATTTGGGAAGCCAGGCCAGATCAGATGGCCGGTGGTCAGGTTCTGAGACAGACCTGAAGGTAAACTAAGAATCAGGTGGCAGGCTGGGAGTGATGTTGTATGAGTAGAACATGACCAGTAAGAATGGCCATACTGGGTTAGACCAAAGGTCCATCCAGCCCAGTATCTTGTCTGCCGACAGTGGCCAATGCCAGATGCCCCAGAGGGAGGGGACACAACAGGTAATCCTCAAGTGATTCCTCCCCTGTCACCCACCTCCAGAGAAACAGAGACTAGGGACACCATTCCTACCCATCCTGGCTAATAAGTGTTGATGGACCTAACCTCCATGAATTTATCTAGTTCTTTTTTAATCTTCACAACAACCTCTGGCATGAAGAAAAACGTCCTTGTGTTTCTTTTAAACCTGCTACCTATTAGAAAAAAGAAAGGACAGAGCTTCTCCAGGATTTAATCCCAACATCTCTCATACTCAAAGTGAGAATCATGCCCCTAGACCAACAAGCCAATTGTATCAATAATATCACCACAGTTTAACAATTGTGACAAAACTTGTACAATGTATGTCATGTAAGGCATTAATGAAAAAGTTACAATATACCAAATATGATTATCCTGTTATATGCATGTACTGGCTTTGTATCTAACATTATGAATATTAAGGATGTACCAGTATTTCAAATGTGTTTGCTTCCCGAGTAAGACCCACAAGGTGGTTTACATCCACGGCAGCCTGCACATTGTAAATGGACCATTCAATTTGCTGGCCCATTAAAGAATATTAGTGGGTCATAAAAAAATCTTGTCCCTACCTGATGAGCCATCGTGTGGCCTCTAGACAAAATGGTTGCTCCTGTGAGTCATCAAAGCATGCAAGAGCATGTGACTTGCTCATGTGACCCTGGATTCCATCCTGTGTCTGTAATTTTCCACAAACTAAGGGCAAGTCTACACTGCAGGCTAAAGTCGAGTCAAGATATGCAACTTCAACTAATTGTGTAGCTCAAGTCAAAGTAGCGTAGCTCGGCTTTTGGTGCTGTTGGAAGCAGGAAGTTGAAGGAAGAACATTCTTCCTTCGACTTCTCTTACTCCTCATTAAATGAGGGTTACAGAAGTTGGAGTAAGCAGCCCGTTATTTTGAAATAATGGGCTTGATGTGTGGACATGCATTCTGTTATTTTAAATAAAGTGAGTTATTTCAAAATAAGTGTGCAGTATAGACATAGCCTAAGACTGCTAGAATTCCCTCCATTTGGGAGAAACTATAAAGGGACTTGGAAGCTTCTTAATTTTGTCTCTTTCTTGCTCTGATTTCTGGACTTTGAACTTACACTAAAAGGAGCATTCAAAGCAACAGACTCAGGACCTTCCAATTTTTTGAAATCTATCAGAGACTTTAAAAGCCAACACTCTGGTATTTCATTGCTACAAAGCCAGTCCAAGAACTTTTCAATGACTGTATGTATATAACTTCCTTAACCATTTTAACATTCTCCTCTCTCTTATAAATTTACCTTTAGATATTAGATAAGGGCAACAGTGTGATTATTAGGTCCAATATGAGTTACATATTAACCTGGCTATGTATCTAGTCTCTTTGAAGTAGAAAGACTCTTTGTTAGATTAAATTGATTTTCCATAACCACTCTTCATAAAATCCAGTGTGTGGGTGACGTAATCGATACCAGAACGCCTAATGAGATTGCAGTTTGGATTTCTTGTTAACTAGTGTGGTAAGACAGAAGTTTACTTTTGGTTCTGTCTTGGTATAACAGATGATAAAATAACCACCAGTTCTGGAGTGACTCTGTCCTGTTTTTTAGCAGTTTGTCCACAGTCTGGTATTTTCGGCTGTGCACGAGGGCAGGATGCCAGATCAGAGACCAAGACAGACCAGAGGGCAAACCAGGAGTGAAGTTATCAGGCAATCAGGAGCAGATGTTACAAGGGAAGCTGTCCTAAGCAGCAGGAATATAGTTATATGAATAATTTCCTGTTCCTTGTGCTTGGTTTAAGTAAAAGCATGGAACTAAACAAGTCCTCCAGTGTTTCACCACTTGGATCCCATGATTTGAGGCCTCTGTCAGAGGTCAACTTCTAGCCTGTTGGGACATGTCTACACTGCAGCGCTATTTCAGGATACCAGAAGTATCCTGAAATAACTATATCATGTCTTCACAGCAAGCCCATTATTTCAAAATATAACAGGCTTGCTATTCTGATGTCCCTGTAAACCTCATTCCACAAGGAGTAAGGGATGTTTCGGAATAGCAGGTTATTTCTAAATTTGGCACTGAGTAGACAGTGCCAAATTACAGAACAAGCTATTTCAAAATTGACTCAAAATAAGCTATGCAATTTCCATAGCTCAAATTACGTAGCTTATTTCAAGCTACAGGTGCAGTGTAGACACACCCTTAGTAGGCTATTAGTTGGCCTGTCAGAAGTGCCTACCCCTATATGCCCAGTAGGTAAGGTTTCAAGACTGTGATGTCAACATATGTACTGGGGTTTGCTGTTCTCTAGACTTTCATTGGGGTTGCCTTAGCCCCATATATATGATTCGACTACTTTTTACATTTAAAGATGCTAAGGAAATGTAAGTTCACATTTTCACACTTGGGTGTTTAATGTGAGGGGCCTAAATCCATATTCAGGAACCTCTTTATAGGCACCCAGTGCCTTTAAAAATCAGGTCATAGGTGCCTGACCCATTGAATTCTGGAATATTTTGGTGCGGGGGTCTCCCTCAATCAATCCTCTTGCAGCTGTTCTACTTTAATTCAGCACACAAATAGTTAAATATTTACTGGGCCAGGGAAAGAGTGAGAATGACTCAATAGAATCCACTGGTTATAGCTCATACCTGAAGGAGCAAGAATCTCTGTGTTCATCAGGTAAAAGGAAGACTCAAACTTGTGGCATTCCAGAGCAGGGATTAGTGCTCTAACCAGGGGGATAGGGTAAAGACACCTGCAGCCACACACACCTACTTGTTTTGTGTGAAGTTAGTTAGGCAGCTTCGGAGCATGCCTACCAGACTGGCTCCCACATGTGGGTTAGGCAGTGGAGCATCTGTCTTCCTCTGCTTAAAGACTCACTTGAGGCATAAACAGGACATGAGCATCCTGACACCTAGAATGAGACAACCAGGCACTTGCTCAGTAGGAGAAACATAGGTATCTAGAGAAACATTAGTGGAGGAATGTAGGCAGTGAGGGAATGCTGGCACCTACCAGGTTAGGCGGCAACCATGCAGGGGGTCAAACACAGTGATGTTCAAAAATGGGACTTATGTTCCTAAATACTTTTGTGACTCCCGCCCTAATTCATTAAGTGCTAGCAGTAGCAGATTCTTATCCTTCCTATGCCCAACACTGGGCAGAGAGAGCACCCCCTTCTGTAATGGATTAAAACCAAAGATTTCAACATTCTTCACTGATTGGTGAATAGGTGTAACCCCTGTTGATATCAGTGGATTTATACCCATTTTGCTGAGTGCTAAATCTTGCCCTTCATGCCTTTGCAAACATTAATGTTTCTAGTGATGAAGGCAACATACAGAGCGGGGGAGTCGTATCATTGTGAAACCAGAACCAATCTCCGTAATTACCTTGACAGCTGTAAAATGTTGAACAGCCTTCAGAATTGTTATTAATTCTCCTGGAACGCTGTCAGGTTCTAATGTGCTTTCTTCTGCCTCCAAAGCTCTCAGGCAAACGTGAACGTGACCAGGAATTCTTTGTGCCTGGTTTATATTCTGTGCTTCTCAGAGTTCATCCTAACACAGTCTTAAGTAGAGAATATGGTCAGGGAAGTAGGTTACTTAAATAGAGCATATGCAAAATTGTGACTCTTCTTGCTCCTTGGTTTCAAAATGCCAAAGAATTATCCAGTCCACCTTGTTCCTTTAAAAGAAAAGCAACCGGGGTAGTGTATGAATTGTTCCCCGGGGGATTCTAACAGTGAGCAGCTATCTAGTAATGACTCACATCTTTTTGTGTAGAAAAAGGTCTCTCTTGGTCTGGCCTGTCCTAATTTTCCAACTACTCAGCTTTGATAATGGTCATTTTGTCACTCCCCTATTTTCTTTTCAATCAGTGGGTTGGTTGTTTTGGTTCCAGATTTCTCCATTTCATCTATTCTTTTACTATGACTATTTGGTAAATAGGTCTCTTGTTTTGTACTCTGTAGTTAGGACACAACCAATCACTTTCACAAAAGCAACCAGACTGTTTCCTGACAATCGCTTGAATCTTCCCAGGATTTCCCTGTCTCCAAGAAAACCAACAGAGACTCCATTACCAGTTTATTCACAAATCCAAAAGTTTTAAAAGTTTTCAACCAAATGCACTTCAAACTCAGTTATTCTTCACTAGGTGGGACTGATTATGAAAGACATGAACTGAATCAATTTTCTTATATTTTGGAAAAGGAATCTATATGCTCATGGTGACGTATAACACAATGTAGTCTTAAATATATATATTTAAGGGTCTAGATGTAACAGCTGTGATGGTAGATATAAACCCCACTTCTTTGGATTTGATACAATTAGATATCACTCCATAGGTTTGATTGTGAGATTGGGGTCTCAGAGTGTAAACTTTTTGGAGCACAGAACATGGGACAAATTTGGAGGTAAACCTAAAGGCATGTAAGATACTGTAATTTACACCTTTTTCCAACTCTATCAGCATTAGACCCCTTGGCATTTGCTTTGACCTCCTTAAGCTAAATTATGCTTTCTTATATTCATTCCTCAAGGTGTAAGATGTATCCTTTCATCCCTCTGTATTTGGATCTGATTGTCCATGTTTACTCACCATTTTGCTGGGTACCTAATAATCTCTAAATGCTAATTCTGTCTGGTGCCTAAATACCATGTAATGGGAAGCTTTTCAAATACAGGGTTCTATCCATGGTTCTAAATATTCAACAGTAAATTCTCTGGGTGGCATTCTGACCCTATTAAATCAATGATAAAACTCTCCTTTAAAATATTAACTATTCTTAAATATTCTTTTGCATCTATTTAAAGGGCTAGTTTCCTTCATTCTATATCGCAAAACAATTTCTTCTGGATTCATGAGGGAGTAGCACAACCAGTAATCATAGAATCATAGAACACTAGAACTGGAAGGGACCTCGAGAGGTCTTCGAGTCCAGTCCCCTGCCCTTATAGCAGGACCCAGTACTGTCTAGACCATCCCTGATAGATGTCTATCTAACCTGCTCTTAAATATCTTAAATGTCTCCCTAGGCAACTTATTCCAGTGTTTAACCACCCTGACAAGCAGGAAGTTTTTCCTAATGTCCAACCTAAACCTCTCTTGCTGCAGTTTAAGCCCATTGCTTCTTGTCCTATCCTCAGAAGCTAAGGAGAACAATTTTTCTCCCTCCTCCTTGTGACACATGTTTAGATACCTGAAAACTGCTATCATGTCCCCTCTCAGTCTTCTCCTTTCCAAACTATAAACAAGCCCAAATCTTTCAGTCTTCCTTCATAGGTCATATTCTCTAGACCTTTAATCATTCTTGTTGCTCTTCTGTAATAATGAAAACAACTGTATCGGAGCTGATTTATACAAATACCGGTACTGGCTTTGATCATTTTTAAAAGGCATGTCATTTGCAGTAAGGAACCATGGACTTCAAGCATGGTGTTCTGACTGTAAACATGAATATATTTCCTAAACTAAAAAAATCTACACAAACTCTCACAAGTCTGGTTTCCACGATTTAACATTTTGTGTCAGTAGATTTGACAGAAATATAACTTGCTTGATTTTGATTATTCTGCATCTTTTTTATTACACAAAAGCAGAAATAAAATAATTCAATGGCAATAATGGGATTGTGTCCACATTCTGTTGTCCTTGGATTTCATTTTGCTTTCAAGCTACCATCTGTACCGCTGCCTTTGCTTTAAAACTTGTTTGCCTTTCGGACAAAATGAAGAATAAATAGATGACCTTGATTCTTTGACTTTTAATGTTAAAAAACAAACCAACCAACTGTGAGTAGGGTTCTCAAAAGGGCTCAATGTTAGCTGCTCCTGTTCACTCAAGTGTGAATGTCACTGTTGGATTTAGTAGGAACAGACTTAGGTGAGCACTGGAGGTGAGAAAATTGCACCCTTTTTGAAAACTGGGAGGATATCTGATACATTACTATGAAACTCTCTTTCTCTCTGTGCAATTGCACTGCAGTTGTGATCAGCAGAGGTGCCCACACCAGAGCACCCTTAATATAAATGAGTCCAGGCTCCTGAGAGACCATTTTCCATGATGGAAATTTGTGACTACCTCCTTTAATGGGCCACACCTAGGCTGTGTCTTCATTGGCGCGATCTTGCACCAAAGCAGCCGCTTTTGCACAAAAACATGCTGCCTGTCTACACTGGCGGGGAGTTCTTGCACAAGAAAACTGACGTTTTTATGTGTGAAATCAGTGCTTCTTGTGCAAGAACTATGATGCTCCCGCTCAGGAAAAAGCCCTCTTGCGCAACTGTTCTTGCGCAAGAGGCCAGTGTAGACAGGCAACATGAATTTCCTGTGCAAGAAAGCCCGATGGCTAAAATGGCCATCGAAGCTTTCTTGCACAAGAGAGCGTCTACACTGGCACGGATACTCTTGCGCAAAAGCACATCTCTTGCGCAAAGGCACATGCCAGTGTAGATGCTCTCTTGCACAAATAATTTAATGCAAGAACTCTTGGGTTAAGGAGTATTTGTGCAAGATCATGCCAATGTAGACATAGCCCCTACAGATTTGTTACAGCAGGGACATAGGACCGGAAAGCGCCTCATCAGTCAAGTTCAGAGCCCTGGTTCCTTGTGCAGCCAATCCATTCTATAATCCTGTTTATTAAATTATTAAGCTCCATGTTCAAACTCGTTACCCTTCCAGGCATCTTAAAAAGACCACCGACTCTCTTGGGTTCTTAAGGTGAGGATGGGCTAAAGTTTAGGAGGTTTATTATGTGTATTTATTGTATTACTGTAATTTCTGAGTGGTAATTATTTATGGCATTAAGGTGGGATGTTTTAATTTCAGATCCTCTTCTACGTTTCCTTTCAACGTGGGTTCAAGCAGCAAAACCTGTTCAGTGCATATCAATAGTGAGTGAATAATGCATTGCGTCAGAGTTTACACACACTCCGAACACCGGGGCAGCACACACAGTCCCTGTTGGATAAAGAGGCGATTTAATGATTTGGGGGGAGGGCTGTGGAATTTTTGGAGCATTCAAATTCCACATGCCTTGTTGACAAAGGGGAACGGGAATGAGGCTCTGTTTAGTTTTTATGGTAGTCGTTCTCTGGGCACATTCCAGCGCTGCCATTGAAAGCAGAATAATGTCACCAGGGGCCGTTTCCTACACACTGAACTGGGAGTGCTCAAAAATCTCAGCAGGAAGGCAACCGACTGAGGCCTGGGATCATACTGTGCTTCTTCGGCCTCATTGACACTTGTCCCAATGCTGGAACAAACAGTTACCAACCCTCTGCGAACACAGAGCAGCAACCGGAAAAAAGCCTGCCCAGCTAGGTTTGAATGTTACCATTATTGCCCTGCATAGATTTATTATCTGCGCCCAGGTATCATCGCCTGGCCTGACACTAACGCTGCAGCGCTGTCCCCACGGCCACTCCCAGGGCTCCTGGAGAAGCCGTCGTGTTCCCAGCTATTTGGCCAATGCTGAGGAAAGCATCAGCCAACTGCCACAGGACCTCGTGATGTCTGAGTAAACAAAGAAAACAGGCAGCACTATTCACACGAGGAGAGGTTGGCAGGATCCATCCTTTGGACTAGAGACAGAAGAAGAAAACTGTACAGGGCCAAATCCTGCCAGCTTTAACTGGCTTGCATTTGGGGCCGCGTGGAAACAGGCCATCCCGAGCATGATCTATACAAAGGCAACAAAAGCAGCACTGTACTTCAAGCACTCTGCAGCCTTGTGTGGATGAGAGGGGGAGACTGTGGTTTGCTCTCCTCCCTGTACTATAGGGCAGTACTATCCTTTTAAAATTAGTCATGTGTCATCCTTTAAATGCTTCCCCATGTGAGGGGTCGCTCATGCGATTCAGGCAGAGTCAGGGTTGTCTTGCTTGGAGTCTGTACGAGCTATCTCAGCATGAATCTACCAAAGACAATTGGGGGATAGACTGTGTATGCCTGGTCTCACTCTGGGTTCCAGAAATGCAGGGGCTGCAGCGTTGTCACAAAGAAGATACTCTCAGATGCCTGACTGTGGCAGAAAGCAAAATATTCCCTGCCCCTTTAGGGCACTGTGCAGCCCTGGTCTGTGAAGGGGATGGAGAGAGGTAGAGACAACGGCTACATCTAGACTGGCATGATTTTCCGGAAATGCTTTTAACGGAAAAGTTTTCCATTAAAAGCATTTTCGGAAAAGGGCGTCGGCACAGATGCTTTTCTGTAAAAGCACTTTTTGCGGAAAAGCGTCCGTGCCAATCTAGACGCGCTTTTCTGCAAAAAAGCCCCAATCGCCATTTTTGCGATCGGGGCTTTTTTGCGCAAAACAAATCGGAGCTGTCTACACTGGCCCTTTTGCACAAAAGTTTTGCACAAAAGGACTTTTGCCTGAACGGGAGCAGCATAGTATTTCCGCAAAAAGCACTGATTTCTTACAGTAGGAAGTCAGTGCTTTTGCGGAAATTCAAGCGGCCAGTGTAGACAGTTGGCAAGTTTTTCTGGAAAAGCGGCTGATTTTACGGAAAAACTGGCCAGTCTAGACACAGCCAAGGGGTATGACTACACTACAAGGGGATTTCAAAATTAGTTATTTCGGAATAATAACAATTCCCGAAATAACTATTTTGAAATAGCACACCCACACTATGAGGTAGCCTCAAAATTAGTCCAAGGCAGGCTCTCCTAATGTGGACGTGCTACCTCGACTTAGAGTCCCCGGCAGCACTGGGAAGTCATTACTTTGAATGGCGCTGGGGAGAAACTATTTCGAAATAACAGCAGTGGAGCGTCCACACTATTGCTATTCCAAAATAGATATTTCAAGTTAGGCGTTATTCCTTCGTGGAATGAGGATTTATTATTCTGGAATAAGAAACCTGTTATTTCAAAATTATTTCAAAATAATGGGCTTGCTGTGTGGACGCTCACCTTGTTATTTTGAAATAATGCTGTAGTGTAGATATGCCCAAGGACACCAAGGGGAGAGAGTCCAGGTGAGAGATGACCAAGGGATGGCCCAGGGACTTAGCCATAGGAAAAGACAAGATGCTCTTGTTTTATGTAAGTAGCTGAGCATGCCCAGTGTAAAGCTTTATTCCAACAAATTGTCTAAGCCAATCTTTGCCTAAGAGGTGTGACAGGCAGAACATGTCTCTTCCCCTAATTTCACTCCCCATTCATGAATCTGAACTGAGAAGTTCTCCCTGGAAAGGCATTCACCTTTCAAAGAGGGCACGATGAGCAGGCACTGCAACAAATATACTGTGCTTATGCAATTACCCAAAGTGAGATTTGTTAAAAAATATAGTATTAGCTGCTTCATTGCTTGGACAGCATAAGCATATCTTAGATGCTGTTTACTCCAATGCTTAGAGATAAATGCTGGGGTAGTATAGATTGTAGCTCATGCCAGCTGAATAGTGAAGACATGAGTGAATGAAGTACATATTAGTAAACACTAGATGGAGAAGACAGAAGACATTAGGAAGAGAATTTACTTTTGACCATTTTTTTAATGGAAAACCATGTCTTATCCTAAGTGTATCTATTTCCCCAAGTTGGAAAAATTCCTTTAAAGAAAAGAAATCATTGTGATTTGTTTATATGCAAAAAATTCTCCCTTTACATATATCTACTGTTACTTTGGGTACATCTACACTGTACGGCTATTTCGGGATACCAAAGGTCTACCCTGCCTATTATTTCAACATATTTTTTGAAATAACGGGCATGCTATTTTGTCATCCCCCTCCACCACCAGCCTTCCATCCGAGAAAAACAGAAAATACTGGTATTTTCTGGGTTTTTTTACCGGACAGAGGCGGAGAAAACCGGACTGTCCGGGTGAAAACTGGACACCTGGCAACCCTAGCAGGGTGAAGGAGTGGGGCGGAGGAGGGAAAGAGGAAGGAGGCTTTATTGGCTGCCCCTGCCACCAGCAAAATATCTCAGCTGCTATTGGTTTGGAAACTGGCCAATGGGAGCTGAGAGATGTTGCCGAGGGGTGGGGCAGAGCACAAAGCCTCCTTCCTCGCTCCCAGAACAGAGAAACCACATTTAAAGCAGCTGCTACTGCACTGTGCTTAGGAGTCCTAGCGAGGCAGCCCCGGTGGCTTGGCGGGCCACATCTGGCCAATTGGCAGCCTCTTGCCCATCTCTGCTCCAGAGACTGGTCCACTGGGGTGATCAATGTCCAGATTGCCAAGTGGTTGGTGGTGAGCCATGATGGGAGAGCATCAGATCCTATGACTTGTGGAAAGAAAACATGAACTGCATAAGACTTTCTGAGGCTTGAAAAAGGCACCGCCCAATCCCAGAATCCATCCATAGGTTTTAACTGTAAAATAAAAAATTCCACGTTCATTGATTCCACGGGGCGTAGAGCTGTGCTGAATGGGCATTTCCGCAGTGGCTTTTGAAGAATTCTCACCATACCTGTCTTGTGCTCCCTGCATAACATGGGAGCAGAGAAAGGGTGATCTGAGATAAGATTTCCAAGTGAGAAGGTTAATGATGATAGCCGGGAACTGACAGCGGGTCATAGGAAACCTGGGATCGTGACAATTGCATAATGAAGATTTTTAAAAAAATAGCCTCTAGCGTGTCTTTCCAAGACTGAACATTTGCTTGCAAAATCAGACCCTAAAGAGAATGGCTTCCTGCACGTATCTGTTGTTTTTACTTGCTCTTATAAAATAAATACCCTTCCATTCCTGGGAATTTCCAGGGCTCAATGCAGTAGAGTATAATCCCCTGGATAATCTACACCCTATGGGGAATGTTAAGGATGTGTGCCATATCCTTTGTCGGGTGTAAGTGGAGCCATGCTGACTTATGCCAGCTGAGGATCTGGCCTTGTATTTTACCTGGGCCTTTCTTGTGTGCTTGTTTAATGCAACTCAAGGCCACGAATGAAAATAAATAATAAAATTTAAAAAAACAATTCATGGCTGGCTACATTTGTGCTCGCAGCCCACGCCTGTCCGAACAGGAGTTAGGCAGGACAAAGCACAATGGACTTCCTCGCCTTTATTGCTTTCATTCACTTCATGTCATGCCAAGGAAGGTTGATTATAGGAAATTCTAATAATTAATCGCTGATGTTTTTGACTGCTGTTCCCAAGGGATTTACACAAACCTGCAATGGTTGTTCTGTAGGATGCTCTTTTTGGAACAGTTGTAGATAACATATACCCTCCTCGTGACTGCTTTTGGATGGCCTGGGCTTGATATTGTTTTTGTTTTAAAGCAAAGAACAGTATTTTTTCCCCTTTAAACAACAGTCATCTGTTTCCTCCCGTCCCTTGTAAAACTTTCTTCTTTTATCAGGCACTTGCAGCAAATTTGCTTTGTGTTCGGGGAAGAAATATACTCTCTCAGGCACTGTAACCCTGCAGATAATAAGCTCTGCACAACATAATAAACCTACAACTAAAGGGTTAAAATTAGTCTTGAAGTTTAGAACACAAGTGGTTTCGAACATGGTGATTTCTTGTGTTCCTATTGGTTTGTTTTATTTTATAGATCAAATGCTCATGATACCGATTTTTTTTTTAAATAAACAGAAAAGAATACAAAGAACAGAACATATGAATAGAGATCTCTAGGCTGAAAATGACAGAAAGACAGACAGATTATCCTTTTATTACCCAGAAAAAAACATAATTTTGTAAGGTCTTCATTTTCTAACTGAGCTATGTATTTCCATATCATGGAAACAGCAGGACTCATTGGAATTATACTGAGAATTAATTTGGCTTTAAGTGTGGTAACCTCCACATTTAAGTTCATTAATAGAAGCAAGAGAGAAGCAAATGCAGGTGGAAGGCTGTTTCTCATTGATTCAAAAAAGGAGAGCATTTATCAAGTCCACATTTTATGATGTGCTGCATTACTAGGATGAAACATTTTGTTCTAGTTTCACTGCCTGGTATTTAAGGTGTATTTGCAATTTTAAACCTAGGATTCTTAACAAGCCTTTGCCATTGCATCTTTTTGCATCTATCGTGGTGCATTGTTTTATGGAATGGCATTTGAACCTCCTTCATCCCCTGGAGAAACTCAGATAAATCATGTCAATAGCACAGTTGAATCCACTGCTGCTCAGTTCCTCCAATTTCCTCATTTGGGTTACCAACTTCTCTTTGAAAGTAACCTTGCAGAAAACCTGCCTGCTCTCAAACAGGTCATGCCCCATACATCTGCACACATGGAGAGCTGGGATCACACGCCTGCCTAACCATAACCTAAAATGTTGCTCATTGACGGCAGTATGCCATATCTATGAGATAGAAGCCACAACAAACCAAATACATCTCCGTGAGAAATCCGTTTGCTGAATGTAACTTTTAACCTGGTAGTTTATGTAGCAGACAAAGGAAAGACTGATGTGGGAAACTTTTCTTCTGCACATTTTTTGCTATTATTCTGTTAACTAACAAATATTTGCTAAATATCACTGTGCTGAATACTTGGCATTTTTTTTCCGGGTGACTCAGAGCTCCATCTCAAATGGGTTTAAGATAATAATTAGGAAATAAACAGAACTCACATGTGAAAGATCACTGAATCTTTGCTATTTTAGAGGCTTTGGGATTGTATGCAATCTTATTGTGGCAATACAACAATCTACTCCCTCTACATCATTCTCCCTAAGGCCAGGTCTACACTAGGGGAAAAAGTTGAACCAAGGTATGCAACTCCAGTTACATGAATAGCAAAGCAGGAGTCAATGTACCTTAGTTCAAAATTCCCCATGCCCACTGCCAGGGATCGATGGGAGAAACTCTCCTGTTGACATCCCTTACTCCTCACGGCTCAGTAGAGTACCAGAGTCGATGGGAGTGCTACCAGAGGTTGATTTAGTGGATCCTTATTAGACCTGCTAAATTGACCCCCAGGAGATTGATCTCTGCAGCATCAATCTCCCAGTAAGTGGAGACAAGACCTAAGACAAGGCCCCAGGACTTCCTCTTCATCCCAACCTTGATAAAAGTCCAGTTTCTTGGTCTGAATTATCTAACCTCACTACCAACCCACTCCCAGCACATTGGCAAGTTTTCCCGCTGTCAAAAGTCTCTTGACCTCTTTCCATAAAGCCCCTTAACTAGCTCCTGAACTGACTGGGAGTTTTCTTGGGCTCACTTTTGGAAGGCGAATCAGGATACACACAGCAGAGTTGGGAATGGCATACCTACAAGGAGGTTTCTCCCACCAATCAGACTCTCTGTTGATTTCGTCACTTACATGAATCTGTTAACAACTGTACCATTCACTGAGGCTGCGTCTAGACTGGCAAGATTTTGCGCAAATACTTTTAACCGAAAAGTTTTTCCGTTAAAAGTATTTGCGCAAGAGAGTGTCTACACTGGCATGGATGCTTTTGTGCAAATGACATCTTTTGCGCAAAAGCATCCGTGCCAGTGTAGACGGTCTCTTGCGCAAGAAAGCTCCGATGCCCATTTTAGCCATCGGGCTTTCTTGAACAAGAAATTAACGTGGCTGTCTACACTGGCCCTCTTGCGCAAGAATACTTGTGCAAGAGGGCTTATCCCTGAGCGGAAGCATCGGAGTATTTGCGCAAGAACCACTGATTTTGTACAGTACAAAGTCAGTATTCTTGCGCAAATACTTGCAGCCAGTGTAGACAGTCTAGACGCAACCTGAGTTTTCACAGGTGAGAGCAAAGCTCCTGCAGCAGGAAGCCACTTGAGCAGGCTTACTCTTCCACTATGAAATATCCATTTCAGATGAGATCTTCAGAAACAACTAATCAGCATAAGGGCCTCATTTTTGGATGCTCAACTTCAGGCACCTTAAAGGCCCCTGATTTTCATAGCTGGGTGTTGAGAACTTTCTGAAATTCAGCTCCCAGTAAGGTGTCCCAAGTGGGCACCCAAAAACTGAAGCATCAAAAATCATTGGTTGCTCTTGGAAATCTTGGCCTGCAGGCAGGGAGGCTGACAGCTTCCGCAGGTACCCAAGCAAGGGGGCGGTGCTGCACCCTGGAAGGGGAGGGGCCTCAGGAAGAAGGGGCAGGAGCAGAGGCAACCAGCCCTTAGTGCCACCCAGAGCACAGTGCTGGCTCCCCCCCTGCAGCCCTCAGAGCCACACAGAACCTCAGGCTCCTTTGAATCACCAGGCCACAGGGCAACTGCTCTCTTGGCCCTACCCTGTCGGCAGACCTGCCTATATGTAACTAGGCTCTGCCACTTAAATGAATTGGATCACAATGTGGTGTGTTCATTAGCTACAAAGTAATGGAACTGCATGTGGAATGAGCTCCGTTCCTAGGTGAGACCTATGCTTAGGGTCCAGTAATGCTGAATTTACTGGTGCAAGGACATTCTGCTGCTCTTGTGCATAGTTTAGAGTCCTACCTTCAATATCCAATGCACAGTATATTAACCCACACACCCTAGTGTGGTTCACTGAACCATGGAATGGCACTTAGACCACATACAGCAAGAGCTAAGAACAAGGGAGATCTATAGCCTAAGTCAGTGTTTCCCAATTGGTGCTCCGCAGAACTCTGGGGTTCTGTGAAGCAAAAGTAGGGTTCTGCGAGAATGCGGCACTCCCCCCCCCCTTAAAGAGACAAAGTCTATTTTTCAGCTTTTTTTTTTTTTTTTTGGCTTGAAAAATTTTACCCTTACAACCCTAGGGGTTCCTTGAAATTCTTTTAAGCTGAAAAGGGTTCCATGACCAAATAAAATTGGGAAACACTGGCCTAAAATATAAGGCAGCTGGCTTAATAGCTCAAGCTGTAGCTGCTCCTATATTAAGCTCCAGAAGTCCCAGGTTCAAATCTGCCTGGTGGTGGTTCCATATACCATTAATAATCAACTTTCCTGAAGCAGTAGGGTTAAGCAAAACATATTAGTTACAACGTAGGGCTGTAATTAATGATCATTCTGTGAAATCAATGAAGCAGGCTGGCAAATGATTCTGGGAATAGGTATCACAAAAGAACTATCCATGAAGTTGCTTACAGTTCTCTTTCTAATACAGCACTTGCTTTCATATTGATTTGGCAGCTTTTTGTTAACTTACAACCTCATTCAAATAAGGTGTAGTGTACAAGAGCTATGATCCCACTCCAGGCTGGTTGAAACAACAAAAAATATTGGAAGTGAAACCTTCTTTTCTCACTTCCCAGTTATAAACTAGGCTGCTAGGGAGAAAACAATTTCCTCAATTCAGCTCTCACAGTTGGGTTTATTATCTTCCAGCCAATGAAAACAAATAAATAAAAAGTCCTAATATATAGGAAGTCAATTTAATGGAAGCCTGCTGAGACTAGCTTCCACAATTTACAAAGGAAAGTGAACACTGGCATTATTTAAGAGAGTGGGGCTAATTATTCTCTTGTTGTGTATTAACCTCTTCAGTTCTCAGCCCTTACTAACAAAAACCAAAAATAACAGACACCAGTCATCAGGGTGACTTTGAGGCCCTACATCCAATTGAAAATCAAGAGAGATTTAAGCCACTTAATTGCTTAGGCATTTTTCAAAATTATCCATTTTATTGGTTCAGAAATTAAGGCCAAGGTATTTGACTAGAGATTTAGGGTTTCTCAATTTGGGGATTCCCAACTTGAGATATTTTACAAGGAACTCTCAGTGGCCGTGCACATGCCTCCTGAAAATCAGGCCTCCTTAAAATGTCTCGGTTTAGTCAATCAAACCCTGGAGACACCCAAAAATCACTAGTCGCTTTTGAAAATCTTGATCTAAGGCTGTGTAATTTTTACCACACTACATACCTTCCTGCTTTCTACATGCCTCATCCCAATTACATTGAGCCTATTACGTCCTTTAAAAAATAATTAATTTGAATGGCTCGTTCCTGGAAGATGCTGGTTTGACAACAGGGGAGATGAAAGTTGCCATTATTTGCCTAGAATGGGGACAATGCAAATAGTGCTATAGGACAATCTTCCCCATAGAGTACCTCAACCTGTTCCTAGATATGCCTGTCACCTTAGGAGCAGGTCTGCACTAGAAACACTAATACTCATATCACAGCAATAGAAAACAATGGAGTAGCTGCACTTGTACTAAGCCATTAACATAGGGTACGTCTAGACTACAGGGTTTTGGCGACAGAAGCTTTGTCGACAGATACTGTCGACAAAGCTTCTGTCGACAAAGAGCATCTAGACTACATTCAGTTCTGTCGACAAAGCAAGCTGCTTTGTCGACATAACAGTTTGGACGCAAAGGACAGTTTAGATGTAATAATGCCTTCTGTCAACAGAACTCTGTCGACAAAAGGAGTTATTCCTCGTAAAATGAGGTTTACCAGCGTCGACAAAACTGCTGAGTTCTGTCGACATAACGTCGACAGAACTCAGCGGTAGTGTAGATGCAGGTTTAGTTTTGTCGACAAAAGTAGACTTTTGTCGACAAAACCCTGTAGTCTAGACACACCCATAGATAGGGCTCCAGTGATTTTACCAGATTTTCATGATGTGAACGAAAAAAAACGGAGTCCTATCAACACTATCACTTGTTACTAGTGCTAAGGCAGCAGCTGCACCATTCATGAAAGTTGCACTCATTTTTCTAGTTAGAAAGGCCTGGTTGGGGTGAGAAAACAATTTAGTGTCCATGCTTATCCTGGCTGAAACTGCTAACAAGTGGTATCTTTTGTAGTATGGACACCTTTACACTGAAAACAAAATAAAGGCCATCAAATTAATTTCCCAAATGTCTCCAAAGACTTATGAGAAGGTAACTTTCACAGGTCAGGTAGTCTCATGAAATGTTCATTTTCAAATCTCTGTTTAATTCCCATTAATAAATTCATTATTCAAAGAGGGCGAGGGATGAAAGATGTTAATATTGCTATTGGTTTGAGTGTTTTATTTATGCAGGACATTCTGTCCAAAGCTAAATTAAATATACATTTGAAAGATATATTTCCCATAAAGGTAACAGAATATATACAACCATTTACACAATCTCTGATCAACTTCTCATCTGAATATGCAATATATCACTTTTGTCATCCACTAAGAGGTCTGTTTTCAGCAGAGGGTACATTTGTAACATTATAGACGCAATGAACACGAAATTAAGGCATACATATACTGCAGTTCAGGAATATTACAGGTTTTTTTATGCAGTTTTGCAAGCAGTTGCTGCTTTGTTAGATTCAGGAAGTCACGTTTGCAGGACAATGAAAACCAAAAGGGAAAACAATTAAAAGGAAAATGTAGTTTAAAAAACAGGCAATTTGCTGGAACAAGATGTGATTCTGCATGGAATTGTGTTTCTATATTGTGACTGAACCCCTAGAACAAGCAACATCTGGGAGCCCTTTCTGCTTGTCTGATACAAAAAAGAGAGAGAGAAGGAGAGAGAGAGAGATTCATCCATTTGCAATGGTCAGTATTCACTTGTAATATTAATGAAATAGAACCACTCATGTGGGTGGATCATAGCCTAGGGCCTGTGCGTGGTATGATCAGCGATAATGGGAACGCCTTGTAAGGTGCAGAAGAATTAGATCTAAATGTCTCAGCACCTTGGTCCCAGGCTCAAGATAATCCTTCATCAAATTTAAGAGAAGGATTACTTAACATCTTTCATCAGTGATTACTCTCCCTGGAGAGGTATCTCTAAGCTCTGGAAATTGAACCTTCCAGTGTCTTTTATCCAGGTTGGTGGCTGTTGTGTGAGCCCTGAGGGGGATGGATGGATGTTAACAGTGCCCAGAAACTCAGAGCCTCAGGCAGGTCATGAAGCACCATGCTGTAGGAGTGAAGGTTAATCAATATATACATGCAGCAGCTTTGTGGAATTGTACTTAGCCCATTTATTTCTGGCTTTTTCATTACATTTCATTCATTTGCCTGTCTCTTCTATCTGGATGAACCAGGACTTGGATTTTATTCAGGTAAATGGATTTCAGATAAACAAGGGACTTGTCACAGCAAATGGTACGTGTGGGTGGACATAACAATTACAGATAACAGATCTCCTTGAATCAGAGGGAGTTGGGTCTATAGGATTTTGCTGCAATGAAAAACAAATTTCAGTGAAAATACTTCCCAGTCACAGAAGAGATTCAAAGCGCTGTACAGTCAGGTTTGGAGAAAGACTCAGAAGTTCATATTCTTACCTACATTCCTCAACTGTTTTCCTTTTACCCTTCCAGGCCTAACCAAAACAGTCCCTCCTTCCCTGGTTCTAAGCTCCCTTTGTCTTGGATCCCAACTTCCTCTCTCTTACAACCTGAAGATTCCCTACATCTTTCCTGATACTAAATAGCTCTCCGATGTCCAACAGACCTTCTACTTTTATAGAAGGTGTTCTTGGGGTTGACACTCTTTCTACAAGGGTCCAATCAGGTGTTATTTGAAATCTCACATGCATGTGAGGTTTTCCAGCATCAAGGGCTAACAAAGAGATTTTCTCTATGATAGCTGATCCCAGAGATTCATCACCAGCTTCTTTGCATTTCTATAATCCCTTAAAAAACAGCAATTGATCAAGCCTCGCAACACACCTATGAGGTAGATATTATTATCCCCATTTTGTAGATTAGGAAACCTAAGCACATGGGGTTAAGTGACTTGGCAAAGGCCATATACATGTAGCAGAGCCAGGAATAGAAACCAGGTCTGCCAATTCCAGATGATCTTTACTTTAATGGAAGATTTTGATCTCACAATGTTTAAATATCCTAACCCACCTCATCAGACCAGCAGAGATCCTGATATGTAACGGCAGAAGGCCTCTTGGGAATTGGAAGCAAGGGAGGAAGAGGGTACATAGTCAAAGATTTTTTAAACTAAAAAAGTTTCTATTTCGGTTTGATGTCCTGGCTCGCATTCAGACAAGCCCCTCAATCTATTGCTAATGATAATTTCCCTAGGAGTGTAGATATTTCTGTGTAGTTGTCTCTTCTGCTATAACTTGTCTGAGCACATGCAAATATGAAATTAAGTTTTAATCTGAAACTTCAATCTGAAAAATTCTACTGTTTATTACTGATTGAAAAGCAGGCAGTAAATATTAAATGTTGATGAAGTGAATAAGTGGAAAAAATGGATATTCCTAGGTTTCCATTTTGAACGTAAAAACAGATATTAAAAATCCCTCATCAGAACTTATTTTATGATAGTTGCTTCCAAAGGTATATCAATAAATTATAAAGTCACCACCATTTCCCTGTTGCCTTTTCATTAGTAAATAGTATTGTTAGTTTCTTTTAAAGTTTTTGTTCCATAGTTCCTGTGATTGATCTGTCCCAGTTCTGCACATTTCATTGATAATGTAACCCTCACACAGTTCATTCATGAACCCCTAACCCTGGGCTTAACAGCCTCTCTATACATTGCAAGAATATGTTTTCGCACATGCATTTTATTTAATTATATCACAGATATATGCATCTTAAATGTAGAACATTATGGCTCCTCTGTGTGTTTTTTTTAAACAATAGTGATGAGGCTTAGTATCATAGGGTATGTTTACACTGCATTCCTCTTTCGAGAGAGGAATGCAAATGCAGTCAAGTGAAATTGCAAATGAAGCGCGGATTTGAATTTTCTGTGCTTCATTTGCATAATAGCATCCGGGTGCTTTTTTGAAATACCCTATTTCAAAAGAAAAAACACAGTCTAGATGGGGTTATTTAAAAAAAAACCCTTTCTTTTGAAATTACCCTTACTGCTTAAAAAATGAAGTTTAAGGGTTATATCGAAAGACGGGGTTTTTTCGAAATAATCCTGTCTAGACAGCGTTTTTTCTTTCTAAATGGGGTATTTTGAAAAATCTCTTCTTTTGAAATAACCCTTAAACCCCATTTTTAAGGAGTAAGGGTTTTTTCAAAAGAAGGTTTTTTTTCGAAATAACCCCATCTAGACTGAGTTTTTTCTTTTGAAATACGGTATTTCGAAAAAGAGCCCGAACGCCATTATGCAAATGAAGCACGGGAAATTCAAATCCGCGCTTCATTTGCAATTTTGCTCGGCTGCATTTGCATCCCTCTCTCGAAAGAGGAATGCAGTCTAGACATACCCTTAGGCTACGTCTACACTGGCCCCTTTTCCGGAAGGGGCATGTAAATTTCACCAGTCGTCGTAGGGAAATCCGTGGGGGATTTAAATATCCCCCGCGGCATTTAAATAAAAATGTCCGCCGCTTTTTTCCGGCTTTTAAAAAAGCCGGAAAAGAGCGTCTACACTGGCCCCGATCCTCCGGAAAAAGCGCCCTTTTCCGGAGGCTCTTATTCCTACTTTGAATAAGAGCCTCCGGAAAAGGGCGCTTTTTCCAGAGGATCGGGGCCAGTGTAGACGCTCTTTTCCGGCTTTTTTAAAAGCCGGAAAAAAGCAGCGGACTTTTTTATTTAAATGCCGCGGGGGATATTTAAATCCCCCGCAGATTTCCCTACGACGACTGGTGAAATTTACATGCCCCTTCCGGAAAAGGGGCCAGTGTAGATGTAGCCTTAGACTTTATCTACCCAGAAAAGTTGTACAGCTTTAGCTAGATCAGAATATTTCACATGGTGCAATGTTCCTGGTGTGGATTCTGTTAGAACAGTATAGAAACGCTTATACCAGCATAGCATATTCCACCCATGTCTACACTAGAACCACTTACCTGTATAGGAATGCCAGTATACTATACAAACAAAGTAGCCTGGTCTATACTGAAAAATTATATCAGCAAAGCTATGTTTGCCCACCTGATGGACATCTCTATGGCAACATCATTCCAGTATAGATGCAGTTATGATGAGGAAAGAGAGATTCCACCAAGACAGATAATTATGCTCAGGCTAGGGTATTCACCTGGAGAGGGCAGGGTGGTGGGTTCTAGTCCCTCACACCCAGCGGGAGGCGAGATATAGAGCACCCTGAAAGCAAGGTGGTGGGGTGGATTCTGGCATGGCTGGGATTCCCTGAGGAGAGCAGGGTGGTGGGTTCTATTCCCTCATACCCACCCACCCAGGGAAAGGCGAGATGCAGTTATGATGAAGAAAGAGGGACTCCACCAACATAACTAATTCTGTTCCTACACCAACAGAAGTTCTGTCAACATAGCCTGTGTCTACATTACCATGGCTATGGTGGCACAGGAACATCAACAAAGCTCTACAAACATAGCCGCTGTAGTGTAACAATATCTCTGGTGTGGACGAAGCCATGCTAGCAATGCTGCGCTTTGTCCTGATATAGTAAAAGCATTCCCATTGGTGAAACAAGCTAGAGCTGTAAAAGCAAAGTGTTGTCTGTATGGCTATATCCACTCTCAGAGCTTCTCCTGGACCAGCTATGTTGGTTAGGGATTCCACCTCTCCAAAAACTGGCATAGCTAAGGTGGCAGATGTCTATAGCATAGACACAGCTTTCTGTACAGGAATCAGAATAAATTCAATGGGTATAGTGACCCTTCTATTCATATAACTTGCTTCCACCTTTTTAATGATATCAGTGAATATTGTATCTCTAGATAGTAACACTAATATACAGTGTGTGTAGACCAGGCCATATAGCACATGACTCAAATGTTAATAACCAATTTGCTGAAAGTGTGAACTACAAAAATGAGTGAGAAGAAGATAACTTTTTTCTCTAGCAAGGCTGCACTTTTGCAACTTGGTAAAGAACAAAGTCAGGGGGAGGAAAGAAAAGCCAATACCAAAGACATCTGGGAGCAGCTTCATTTGTCTGATCTTTGGAGAAACTGATGAGATGCAAAATGGATCGAACAATGTAACTCAAGAAGTGGACAGCATTACTGCTTGGTCCGAAAGCTTGGTTTGGCAGTGGAGGTTCTTTCTGTTTTTATGGATTGTGCATAAAAGAAAATGACAAAGAATTTAGGCAAATGGCATTTACATAATGGATGAAATATCTGAAGTGCCAGGTGAAATTCTTCCTGCCTGCAGGCAGCATGTCACTTGGCTTCACCGTGAACTGCAAAAGTGGCCAGGCGTTTTCACCCTGCTTTTCTTACTGGTCAGAGTAGGAAGGTGCTGCGTTTGCGGTTTTCCTTTATTTCAGTTCAGTCACAAGATGGGTTCTGTGCCATTCCAGTCAATAGCAGCCCCTTTCCACCTACGGACAGAAGAGATAATTTTATTCTAATAGGTTAATGTTCTACCTGGAGTGGTGTCTTCCCAAAGAGTGAATAACTGGTGTGGGCCCATTAATGACAGCCACTCGCTTCATGTATTGCACAGGAATCTACTTCTCTGAAACAACTGCTTCAAGTGGACTCCACCGGCAAAGAGGGCCTCAAATTGAATTGGCTGGAGACTGAGCCGTCTCTTACTTGATTTCTGACCTTAATATTCAAGTGTGTGACTTCAGAGGCACCTGAGGGAGTTAGGTTCCCAATTCTGAGTTAATTTCAATGGGATTTAGCGCTGTCCCCACCCTTGGACTCCCTTTCAAATCCTAGTTTACAGTCTAAATCCCAGGCTTCTTAATTTGTTTTCTGGGGATAATATTACTAATCTTATTTAAACTTTGTTACGGCCAAGTATCAGATAAAACAAAGGGGACCACACTTGAAACCCCCTTATCTTCCTCCTCTACTGTCATTAGAGGCACACACTTAGACCAAATAGTTGTTCCTGTTATATACTGCTTTTTGCCCTGACCTGTCCCCGCCCCTGGGGAACAAAAAACGATCTGACATATCATCTTTCCTGCAGTCTCTTACGGAGCTCTATAACGATTAACTCTAAGCAACTATTACTGCTCTAAACTCACAAATGCCACTAGGCAATTAGCACATTCCTAAATAGACAGGCCTCTGCAGAGGTGATTTCTGCTTGTAACCCTAAGTCTAAGAAAATATACAGGTTGCACCTCTAGAAACCGGAACTCTCTGATCAGGCAACATTGGATGTTCCAGGATCAGAGAGTCCCGGCACGCTGCTGGAGAATGGGGGTGAGGCAGGAGCTGGGCACTATGTGTGGGGTGGGGGAGGCAATGCGCGGCCAAGCTGGGCTGCAGGTGAGGAGTGGGAGCTCGGGCAGCTCAGCTGGGCTGGGGGGGAGGGAGGAGCCAGCGTGCGGCTCTGCTGGGCTGCAGGATCTAGGAGCCAGCATGCAGTTCAGCTGGGCTGTGGGGGGAGGAGGCTCAGCTGGAATGTGGGGAAGCCAGGAATCCCAGTGGTGGGGAGGCAGGACAGAGAGAGGCCAGCAGAAAGGGGGCCAGAAATGGCTTCCCACTCTGGCGACAGAGGCATGTCGATTAGACTACCCGGCATAGGAAAATGAAGTGGCGATTTAAATAATCGCTGCTTCATTTAAATTTAAATGGCTGCCGCGCTGACCGATCAGCTGTTTGTTGGCTCAGCGCGGTAGTTTGGACGCTCTACAGTCGACATCATTTGTCGACCTCCCAGGTATGCCTCATCCCAGGACAAACAGCTGATCGGCTCAGCACGGCAGCCATTTAAATTTAAATGAAGCGGTGATTATTTAAATCACCGCTTCATTTTCCTATGCCGGGTAGTCTAATCTACATGCCTCTGTTGCAAGAGGCATGTAGTCTAGACATACCCTAATGTATTCTTGCCACCAGCTACTTTGATTTGGCTTGAAGGTCTTATGGAGCATATTGGAATCACTGCAAAAAGTTCAGAAAGTGATTAATGGATTCTAAGGTCAGAAGCGACCATTATGTTAATCCAGTTTGACGTTCTGTTTATCACAGGCCATGCAACTTCCCCAAAATAATACTGGAGCAGATCCATTAGGGTGCGTCTACAGTGCACCCCTAGTTTGAAATAAGCTATGCAATTTGAGCTACTGAGTAGCTTATTTCAAGTGAATTTTGAAATAGCTTATTTCATACTTTGGCGCTGTCTACACAGTGCCGAATTTCAAAATAAACTGCTATTCCAAAATGTCGCTTAATCCTCATGGAAGGAGGTTTACAGGGACATCGGAATAGTGCACCTGTTATTTTGAAAGATTTTTAGAAAGAGCGGGCTTGTTCAAAAGACAAGGAATAGCTATTTTGGGATACCAGAAGTATCCCAAAATAGCACCACTGTGGAAACATAGCCTTAGAGAAATAGCCAAGCCTGATTTAAAAATTGTCAATGATGAAGAATTGACTATGACCCTCATTTTCTAATGTATTGCTGTACTAACATAGGAGCTATGTGCTTGATGTAACCCTTTTACTGCTGGTATAATTCCTTCTGAATAAACTTGCTATGCAGGTTTGAGTTAATTCTCTGATTTGAACTTTTTCACTGACAGCGAACAGTAACCTGCTTTGTGGGGACACTTTATGGATGCTGGAGAGACTAGTGTGTGTAAGGGAGTGTGTGGGGGGGGGAGGGGCAGGAAATGGGACTAGAGAGAGGGGCAGAAACAGCACCCAACTATCCAACACTGGTTATGTTACATTGACAATTTTTTTTTCCAATTAAGTCTTCAGCAAAAACACAAGTAGAAAAACATATTCTGTAGCAAAAGTCAGGGCAACTCGCATAACAACAGTGGTTTTCATTACTGATGTGCAGACCACTTCCCTCAAGCTATTTGTAGATGGAAAAAAATTCCTTTGTTGGTCACATCCCAAAAAAGCTTGGGTCAAATGGGACATCAGCATTTTTCTGGCCAGGAGTGCACACGTGGTGTTGAACTGTCAGGTGTGACACAAGTTCTTCGCTTACTGACAGAAGAGTTCTGGCGTAGAGCAAGGATGGGCAATAATTTTCTCAGGGTGGCCAGTTCATGAATTTTGGTACGTGGTCACCCATAAGAACAGGTAGGGCCTTGGGCAGAAGGGACTGGGGCTTACAGAGAGAAAGAGAGTGTATGTGTGAGAGAGAGACACTCTGTGAGACAAACTTTGTGACACAGATTGAGTGTGCAGCACAGAGACCATGTGAACTGACTGCTGCTGGGTAAGTTTCTGAGAGAAGCCATGCGCTGTCTCGCACTATCCTGAGAGAGCGAGAAAGAGAGTCAGAGCAGGAGCGCTAATATCTTAGGGTATGTCTACACTACAGCATTAATTCGAACTAACTTAATTCGAATTAGTTAATTCGAACTAAGCTATTTCGAACTAGTGCATCTAGACCTAAAAACTAGTTCGAATTAGCATTTTGCTAATTCGAACTAGCATGTCCACATTGAGTGGATCCTGAACCGAGGTTAAGGATGGCCGGAAGCAGTGCCGGCAGGGCATCAGATTAGGACTTAGAGTGTGGAGCTGCTGTCTCAGGCTAGCCGAGGGCTGTGCTTAAAGGGTCCCGACCCCCACCCCGGACAGACAGTTCTCAGGGGTTCCCCGCTTGCAAGCAGTCCTGGCTTGGAGTGTCCTGAGTGCCCACACTTGGTACATCACAGCACTCGGACATCAGCCCGGCTGCACTTGCCGCAGGCTGCCATCTGGGCAGGGTCAATCGGGGGGCTGCAGGAGAGCTTCCACCCCAAGGAGCCCACAGAGCCACCTCAGTCCTTCCCATTCGGGGCTGGTACCCCATTCCTCCATCACCTCCCTCAACTCCTCCTCCCTAGCCCCCCTTCCTGATGCACAAAATAAAGGACACGTGTGTTCAAAAACAGAAACTCTCTTTATTGAACAAAACTGGGGGAGACTGGGAAAAGGAGGTGGGAGGGGGAAGAGTGAGGGTGGGAGAGGGGAGGGCAACTAAAATGATCAGGGGTTTGGAACAGGTCCCATATGAAGAGAGGTTAAAGAGATTGTGACTTTTCAGCTTAGAAAAGAGGAGATGGAGGGGGGATATGATAGAGGTCTATAAAAGCATGAGTGGTGTGAAGAGGGTGCATAAAGAAAAGTTCTTCATTAGTTCCCAGAATAGAAGGACTAGAGGATACCAAATGAAATGAATGGGTAGCAGGCTTCAACTAATAAAAGAAAGTTCTTCTTCACAAAGCAAATAGTCAACCTGCAGAACTCCTTGCTGCAGGAGGCTGTGAAGGCTACAACTAGAACAGAGTTTAAAGAGAAGTTAGATAAAGTCATGGAGTTTGGGTCCATGGAGTGCTATTAGCCAGGGGGTAGAAATGGTGTCCCTGGCCTCTGTTTGTGGAAGGCTGGAGATGGATGGCACGAGACAAATGGCTTGGTCATTGTTTCGGTCCATCCCCTCCAGGGTCCCTAGTGTTGGCCGCTGTTGGCAGTCAGGCTACTGGGCTAGATGGACCTTTGGTCTGACCCAGTACGGACATTCTAAGCTCAGGGCTCAGGGTCGGGGGTCTCATTGGACCACCCTGATTTTCAAACCTGCTCCTGGGTGGCCAGGCTGGCAGCTCTCCTGCCCTAGACGGCCACTTTCCTGTGCCTAGTGCGGAGGTCATGGATGAGGTCCACGATCTCTGCACTAGACCAGGTGGGCGCCCGCCTCTTGCGGACCCGGGCAGGCTCCCGGGAGCCGCCAACCTAGTCCCGGGAAGAGGCGGAGGGCTGGGTGGGAGTGGGTGGCTGCCTCGAGCTGTGCCAGGTGCAGGGTCTGCTGGCTGGGTGCTGGCAGGCTTGCACCTGGCACGGGCACCGTAGCCAGTCCGTGCCCCTTTAAGGGCTCCGGGGCCGGGAGGGGGGCAATAGAGTTTACCTGGTGGCGCCCAGAGTGGCCACCAGGGCAAGCTGGGGAGGGCTAGCCTCCCACTAGTTTGAATTAAGTGGCTATACAGCCCTTAATTCGAACTGCTTAATTCGAACTAGGCGTTAGTCCTCGTAGAATGAGGTTTACCTAGTTCGAATTAAGCGCTCCACTAGTTCGAATTAAGTTCGAACTAGCGGTTTGTATGTGTAGTGCCTATCAAAGTTAATTCGAACTAACGTCTGTAGTGTAGACATACCCTTAGGAACAGGACACTGCCTCTGAAGACAGGCACTCCTCTGAGTTACTTATCGTCCTTGGACTGAAGCAGCTCGGCTGTGTGTCTCCCCCTCTCCTACCCTTGCTCTGCAGAGATGGGGACACCTCGACTTCAGCGCTCCCCTCCTCCCTCCTCTCTGCACAGCTAGCAAGAGAATTCCTGGGAGCAGCGTGGCTGCAGGAGGGAGCAAAGTGGGGGAAGGGGCAGCGGAACATGCTCTGCTAATCAGCTGGCAGGCCAGAGAGAAATGGTTGGCTGGCCAAATCTGGCCCTTGGGATGGATTTTGCCCACCTCCAACATAGAGATAGCAGTTCAAAGTCCCCTCCCCCACTACCCTGCTGCAATATACCTCAACTCTACCCAAGCATTTTTGCTTCTGATTCAATTATAACAAACAATGAATAGAAAATCTAACTCCTGCTATTCACATGAGGCCTCCTCCAAAGCCCATTGAAGTTAATAGGAGGATTTCCATTTTCTCCAATGGGAGCGATTTAACCCCTTGTGGAGTGTCTGTCTTGATAGAATAAAGTTCATAAAGCTGCTGCTGTAGTAATTATTTGGCTGTTTCATAATGTGTGAGTAACATGGGGCGAAAATGTATCTGCAGTGTGTCCTGAATAAGGTTCTAAGTACAGCCTTTTTGTCCCAATGGTGTGTGTCATTTCAAAAGACAACAGCTGTGCTCTGCTGAGCCCGGAAACTGCAGACTAAGGTAGACGCTAAGGGCTTATAAAATATATTGCTGAATTTAGATGATAAAGTAAGATCAAAGTTTTCTCCCCTCAGGCAGAGCCGACAGATGTTATTTTCACTGCTGCAGACAGCAAACAACTGAGGATGGGGGCTATGATATAAGCATGTTCTACTGAAGTCTGCACGGCATGGCCAAAACAACCCAAGGATGCGCATTCCAGGCATTTTCTGGTCAGAATTTAACAGCTTCCCCAGATGTCTGGAGCTGGGAGGCGCAACGGAAGGACATGGGGTGACTCTCACTCATTGGTGGAGAGTCTGCACTTAGAAGTGAAGCAGGAGGCATTGTTGAGACCATGTTGCCTTTTGCTCTAAATGCAAACGTGCACTTCTCCGACCTTGTCTTCTCAGAGGAACAGGGACATTAAAATACGTTTTTAAAAATCATCCCGCTCAAAATGCCCCTGAAAAAAAACCTAAAACATAAAAACCCTACACTGCACACACATATATCCCCCTAAGGAGAGGAGGAAAGAACGAAGCACATGTGACAGATGTTAGTCGAAATTGTTCTGGAAGGAGCTCAGTTGCTATGATGCCGGTCTTGATTTAAGAACTTTGAATAGAACAGAATTGAACAGTGGGGAAGAAAGGGAAAAAACCCGAGTTCACGTGAAAATCCCAATATAGCAGTGTTTTGCAAATGGCGAACCACAGCCAATGGGAGCCACGAGGCTCCGTGGCTAAGGAGCCGGTAAGTAAACAAACTGGAGTGGCCCGGTAGCAGCTTTCTCGGAGTGGCCATGTGGACCACTTTGAGAAACACTGAAATATAGAAATGGAGCCCTCAGCAAACGTACTTGGTTTTGAGAATCAAGAGGGGCAAACAAAAAGACTTCCCAAAATCTTGCAGTGATTCTTGCTCTCACAGAGAGAGGCTGCTGATAAGTAATCTTATGGCAACAGGGATCAAGTAGGGACTAGGAATTGTTTTTCTTTAATACATACTAGTTTTTCTTTTTGGCAAATTTCCTCTGCTTGTACCTCTAAAGTATTTTTCTTCTCTTTCTCTCTCTCTCTCACTTTGCATGTACACTTCAGGCTACATCTAGTCTGCAGAGTTTTGGCACCAAAACGGCCATTTTTGCGCAAAAACTCGCAAAGCATCCACACCTCAGGCACGTTTTTTCACAAGTAAATCAACAGAATGGGGGTGGGCGGGTTGTGGAAGAGTTATTCCTCTTTCTACAAGGAATAACTCCTTTTTGTGCAAAAGCTCTTGAGCAAAAAGGCTTGTGTGGACAGGGAACTGCCTCTTTTTGCACAAAAAACCCCTATTGAAAAAAACACAGGTGCCCTGGTGGCCATTCTGTGAATAGCTATCAGCACTTTCTTTCGAGAGAGCATCCATGCAGTCTGGACACTTTCTTGTGCAAAAGCACATCGCTTTTTCGATGCATTTTTGCAGTGTGGATGCTCTCTTGCACAAGAAGTTTTTGCGGAAGATCTCTTCCACAAAAAGCTTCTTGTGCAAGAAGCCAGTAGTGTAGATATAGCTCAGAGTCTGCTTTATAATTACCTTTGTTTCCTGAACATAATTGGCATATAGATTTTCTGTTACACATATGAACACATACTGCAGGTTGAACCTCTCTTGTCCATCACTCTCGGTTCCAGTAACATCCATGGTTCAGCATGATTTTAGTTAGATGGATGTCCATTTATCATGAGTGTGGTCAAGTTTCCTGTGGTTCCATAAAATTTGCTTACAGGCATTAGTGCTGGCTTTCAGAGTTCTGTGCTGTTATTTAGTTCTAATTTACCCCTAAATATTCTCTAAGAGTCGAGTAAACAGTGGAAGGGCTGGTAATGCTGCTAGACAATGTTGACCTCCCATGGTCTGGCAAATTCTCTGGTTTTGCACCAGTCAGGTCCCATGAGTGCCGGATTAGAGAGGTTCAACATGTACTGTAAAATAAACGTGCAATGCTTTAAATAAAACATGAGCATGGGGGCAGAATAGGATATTTAAATAGTTATTCATAAATGTAGTGTTCATATCTTTCTAAAATATTCAGTCTTTAAATCCAAAATGTTCCACGCTTAGTGTCCACCTGATTATGCTTTTGTTTATTGATTTATTGTTTTTATTGCAGTTTGAGTAAAATCTTTTTTATCTTTGGTGATGGTGAAAAAACCCCTCAAATATTTCCATAGTAAATAAATTGTGATCACTCTTTCTTTGATGGTGATAACTATAAAAATCCACTGCTATTTGAAACTTCAGTCCTGGCTTTTCAATGAGATGTCTGTGAGGAGTATGTGATTTTCTAAGATTGCAAAAGAGCAAGTTTCTACACAATGTTCTGATTGAAAAAAAATGAGACTGAACTTGCACAGCAGAAATTGTTTTTTTTTTTTTTTTGTTAGGTAAGCCAAATTCTGCCCTCAAATATGCACCCAACTCCCACTGCAATTGAAATTTAGAGGCCAGATATTGATATGTAAATATAAATGTGGTGGCATTGGTTGTGCAACTTAACAACTTAATCCAATTCACACATTGAAGTGGATGGGAAGATTCCCAATTATGTCAACGGAGTGGGTTGGGGCTTATGTGTGCAACTAGCTACACAAAGAAATGTTTCATCTCCACTAGCAGAATTTGGAAAGTCCATTAACTCTGAAGCAAGATGCACACACAGCCCATTGGTGAAGCCTGTAGAATTTGTTAAATCTGCAAATGAACAGCTGGGGGAGGAAGATGATGACCATTTCCTATTGTTATCTTCTTCTGCCCGGTTTTCTTTTGAAAAGCAAACTGGGACATTATCTGTCACACATCATTGCAATGCGATGTCGATATTACACTGTTAACATCACAAAAACTTGGAAAAGGCACAACATAACACTACCACGGATGCGTTAGCAGAGCTACATTGCATGAGGTGCTTCTATTCTCCTGTCCTGGCTAAACATGCAGCCTAACAAGTGAGGTTAGAATGTGAAACCTGTACCCAAAGGATACACAGGTTGGGCAATACAGGCAAAGTTAAATTTGTTGTTATAATTACAACTGACCAGTACAGAACCAGTGAATTTGCCAAAAGATGGGAGGTCAGTATTGTCTAGCAGCATTACCCACACTTGATTGCTGGGCTCTGAGAAGACATTTAAGGGTAATTTAGAGCTAAATAACAGCATAGCACACTGAGCGCCAGGACTGGTGGCTGTAAACAAATTTTAGGGGACCGCAGAAAATTTGGCCATACCCATGATAAACGGACATCCAGCTAAATAAATCATACTGGACCATGGATGTTGCCAGAACAAAGAGTGCCGGACTTGAGAGTTTCAACCTGTAATGATTGCTCTGTTAAGATCGCAGCATTATCTGTTTTGTTACTGGTTGTTTTTCCCTCATTCATGTTTAAATCCAATTCATACTACAGTTGCTCGTGCTTCTCTGTGATTTGAATTTGGATGTTTGAAAGAGCTTTTCTTATCCTTTTTACTTTGTTCACAAGAAGTTGGGAATGGGCGACAGGGGATGGATCACTGGATGATTAAACGTTCCTTTTCCAGTCTCTGGTACTGGCCCCTCCCAGAAGACAGGATATGGCACTAGATTGTCTTTTGGTCTGACCCAATATGGCCATTCTTATGTTCACACATTTTGTGCTCTTTTAATAAGTTCCTTGTAGGGGCCAAATTCTCTTCCTATGGAAGTCAAGGGGAATTACTGTAATATGGTCAGTTCTTAGTGATTTACTGATGGTTGCTTTAAGCACTAAATTGAACATCCCACTCCATTAATGTGGTCATGATAATAACATATAAGAACAGACTCTTATTTTATATTTCCAGCCCTGGCCCATTGTAGTCCTTTTTGTTTGTTAACCAACAACTCTGTGGGTATGTCTACACTACTCCACTAGTCCGAACTAGCGGGGGTAATGTAGTCATCCGCAGTTGCAAATGAAGCCCGGGATTTGAATTTCCCGGGCTTCATTTGCATGAAGCCGGCCGGCGCCATTTTTAAATGCCGGCTAGTTCGAACCCCGTGCCACGCACGTGGAACGAGGAGTACAGCTAGTTCGGATTAGGAAGCCTAATCCGAACTAGCTACTCCGTGCCGTGTGTGCCGCGGCACGGGGTTCGACCTAGCCGGCATTTAAAAATGGCGCCGGCCGGCTTCATGCAAATGAAGCCCAGGAAATTCAAATCCCGGGCTTCATTTGCAACTGCGGATGATTACATTACCCCCCGCTAGTTCGAACTAGCGGGGTAGTGTAGACATACCCCGTATGACTCAGCAGAACATATTTAATTTCATGACAAGCTGAAACCTCCTTCTGAGAAAAAAAATTAGAGAACTGAAACTATCTGCAATGTGAAATTTTAGATGAGGTCTACTTACTTTGTCCTAATACAGTGCTCAAGTGGTGGAATAAGGTCATTTTCTTTATCTTCAATGTAAGGCTGAACTGTATCTGTGGAGACATTATAGATATTTATCATCACCATCATCATGCCCGGGAGTTAATTTTATGGATCAGAGCCTCGTTGTGCTAGGCACTGTGCAAGCACACAACAAGAAGATTGTCCCTGCCCCAAAGACTTTACAATTTAAGGGTGTTTCTACACTTGCACTTGATCTACAAGACTTTTGTCATTCACAGGTGCTTAAAACACAACAATCCATGAAGGACAAAGTTTTGTTGCAGCAAGTGAAAGCACTCTCCTGCCTATAAAGTGAAACCTCCTTGTAGGGGCTGGAAGTACTTTGTTGGCAAAAGTGCTGACAAACAGAGCGCACACAAGATGACATTAAGCAACCAGGTTCTGTCGATGCTTTTTGCTAAAAGTTGCATAGTGTAGATGTACCCTAAGTGATAAATCCTCTTCCCAAATCCTGCAAACACCAAATATTAGCATGGAATGGCAGATCAAATATCACAAAGAGCAGATTTCATTCAGGAAGAGTTTGACATTGTAATATGAGCAAAGGTATAGTTTAAAAAGAAGTGTGATAGCCTGAAAACCTCCTAAGTGGTTTTTATTATATTATTTCAAAATGTTATGCTGCCATTCCAAGAACCACTTGTGTTTTACCAGTCATTATCCCACAAAGCCTGAAATGGCACACACAAAACCTCTGTTCTTAAATATGGGACAAAACCTTTTAGGAATTACAGCAATCAATATAAATTCAACACCTAATAGCCTCAACCAGCACCTTTTACAGGTTAGTCAATCAAACTATCTATTTTAACCTGTGGTGGCTGCACTGGCGTTGTGGGTAGTGAATGTACTTTTGGAGAAATTGCCACCTTCAAATAATTCTGGCTACAGTTATGTTTCCCCAGCAATTAGCAAATGAGCGTAGGATTCTGAGATCCCATTTTAAAGAGTACTGAGTTTAAAGGATATTCAAATGGGGGAAAGATACACAGATGTTCATCAGCTGTAACCATTACAAAAATCAGCAACATTTCTCCAGGAGTCAAAGAAATCATTTCCTCCAAACAAATTTATCCATTTGCCTCCCATGTTTTACTAGGACTTTCTGTGGAAGTGGTAAAATGGAAAAAGGCCCTTTTTGCCCTGTGAAAGCAGAGTCAAGTTCTGCCACCATAGATCTGCTCTATTTTTTGGAAAGAGCTACTGGGATACCTCTCTATCTTGTGCCACATGGGTCTTTATGAGTGAGCACCGTAGATAAAATCTGCTCCTATGCAAAGGACTAGCATGAGACTATTCATAAATTGAGTCCTCCACAAATTCTGTGTGATCTAGTCCCTTCCGCAGGAACAAATTTCACTCTGAATGAAGAAAATTTTGCTCTTGCTTCTTAATTATCTGTTTTTTCAAAAACCTTTATCAGTCTTTAGTTACAAACTACAGCCCTGGTAAAGGGTTCAAGGAACATAACTTTTGTGCATCTGGTCAAAGAAAGCACAGCACATGAGGGTGCAGAAAACTCAGTTCTAATTTTTAGGAGCTGTTAGAGAAATCCAGTGTTTCTTTAGACTGAACAAAGTTTGGCAGGATGCTTATCTCCATTCATAGACAGCAGACTCAAAGGGCTGTTGGAGAGATTTTTCTAGTCGGAATGGTGAAACGATTTGGAGCTAATGCTGTACTGCAAAATTCCAAAGATAAGAAAAGATTTAGTACTGCAAACCATTTGGGGTTGTGATGCCTTAAATTTAAAACATATTTCTGAATCCAAGCCTAATTCCGAAAGAGAAATAAACTGAAGTGATAAGACTTGGGTGAATGGTAAAGGGAATCAATGACAAATAATAATTAGTACTTTCTCATACACAGAAAGTCCTCTCAAAGTCCTTTATAAATGTGAGCAAGTATTATTATTCCTTTTCGACTGATACAGAAACTAAGGACAACTTAGGTGAAGAGATTTACTCAAGTTGATACAAATGTGAGTGGCATTGGTGTAAATCAGAAGTGGGGAATCTAAGGCCTGGGGGACAAGTTGTGGCCCCTGGCATGCCTAGGTCTGGCCCCAGAGGCTCAAGGGCTCCCCCACAGTGTAGGGGAGCCCATGTTTGCGCTCCGCCCCTCACTGCCCCATTGTGGGGCTGAAACACACAAAATACTAGCCTGCCTCCTACCGCCTAGGCCCTGGTGGATAAGGGGTATGTGGGGAGTGTCTTTCTCCTTCTCAGTTGGGGGCCACATCACTGAGGGTTTTGTTGTTGTTTTGGAGGGTTTTTGCTTGTCACTTGTGTGCAATCCCCGATTGATTGTTCTGTGGGACAGCAGCTCCTGGCCCAGAAAAGGTTCCCCACCCCTGGTAGAACCTAGATTTGCTATGCTCTGCTACTATGCAGACAAAGGGCCTTCGGGCCACAAATAATAAGTAGGCGTTTTCCTTGACCACAGACAACTAATAAGATTGGATTGAACTAAAAAGGTAAGTTGTTGCTCTTCAACAACACAAAACCAATTCAAACATTGTTTTTCAAACTTAGAAAAACACTGGAAAAATCATGGAAAAGGTCAAGAGCTTAATAAGTAATTGCAGTAGCTATTTTAAGGTCAGCAGGGGCTAATCACAATAAATGCTCCCTCCTAGTCATTCTTGGTATGAAATATGTTAGTAAGTTTTCTCACTTCTAGATTGGACCACATAATAAATCATTTGCAGTTCTGCATCCCTGGAGGTTATTTATGGAGATAATGAGCAATTATTATAATCATCCCAATACAATGGGCTCTCCATGAAATTGAGTAAGAAGAAACAAACAATGGTGCTGCTACAATTTCACATACCAAAGACCAAATCTTGAAAGGTACTCCTCAGCACCCTTAGCTCCCCACTGCAACTCTCAAGTGTTGCGCACATTAGGGGCATGACTAAACTACATCCTTCTTTCGAAAGAGGGATGTAGTTTAGACATAGCCTAGCTTTGTTTAATGAGTGGCCAGATTGTCCATTTATAACTAGCCATGACTAAAGGCTGTGTAAAAGTGTGCTGTCTCACAAGTAGCCCAAGGAAAGAATTGGACTTGGTTAGCAGCATATTATTATATTTCCTGAACCAACCCAGTGCTCCCCAAAGAAGCATTAAGCTTGGAGCGAAGGCTATAACCATTTCCCACCATCTCTGCCCTTTTCCTGCTGATCCTACATGGGGAAGGGGAAATATGAGCCTGTAGCATCTACTTTGTCCCCTGCACCTGCAAAAATGTGGGGCCTATACAAATTCATATCTGGTTTATGGCCATGTTACTCTGGATAGACCGGATCACAATCTAGACCTTGGAAATCAGCTTTGTGTAAGTATGTAACAGGTCTTGGAAAATAGTGCATGCTCACTTTTAAACATTTAAGGACCTTTAACTTAACCTCAACATTTTCACAAACAATCCACTATTTATTGTAACTAATTATGGAAACGTAGGAAATGGGCACCAAACCAAACTTTAATAGGCCAATATCATCAGCAGCTGATTTGATTGGGTTTATATGATCAGAATTTTTCTTTGGGTTGGGGTTTTGTTACTATCACTGGGAAGGAAATGTAAAGGCTCTCCTGTACATACCAACTGTTAACCGTATTTCCTCTTCCTGGTTGGCCAGGCCATCATAGTAATAGAGATCAAATCTCCGTTCTGTTTTCCAGTCACCTAGTAAGTCCTTTCGCAAACAAAAAAGCACACTGAAATGGCTTTCACTACACACAACCCAAATTGGGTACCTTGGGGTCTTCAAGTAGCAGCCAACCTGGACGAAGAAAGAGAGCATAAAAAATTAAAAAAACAACTTGTAGTGTACAATACTAGTAATAGTACTTTTCACTTATGTACAACCTTCAACAAACATTAATTAAGGCTCATAACACTCTACTAAAGCAGTATCGATTATCTCCCCTATTTTTACATTTAAGTAAACTAATGCACGGTTAGGGTGAGAATCTTGCCCAAGGATATGTTTTCATTGCAACAAAGGTGTGTTCTTAGCTTGGGTTAATTAACAGGGGTTAAATTAGCACTGAAGACACTACAATTTCATTTTTTAACTCAGGATAACAGCTTGGGGAGCCTGGGGGTTAAGCTCA
The DNA here is from genome assembly GCF_049634645.1 of Pelodiscus sinensis. Taxonomy (NCBI): domain Eukaryota; kingdom Metazoa; phylum Chordata; order Testudines; family Trionychidae; genus Pelodiscus; species Pelodiscus sinensis. The sequence goes on along the minus strand of NC_134712.1, from coordinate 249,366,941 downwards.
AGCAACTAACCTAAGTTAAAAGCCAAGGTAGTATATATTCACTGTTATTTTAACTCAAGTTAGCTAACTACAGTTAAGAACATCCCATTTTCAAAGAGCTGCAAAGTCAATGGCATAACTTCCATTAGCTTCAACAGGCCCAGGATTTCATCCCTGGAATTCAGAAGCAAGGAGAATCCAGTTACGTGCAGTAGCTACTAATCTGCACTGAAATGTGCAGAGTAATATGATTATTATTATTTAGCTATTCCATATTGGAAGACAAAATCCTTACTCCAAAGAGTTTAATTTAATACAATCCCTTCATTGACACACATTTTTCATTGGCATCTCAAATTCAGGGTATTGGGTTTTCTTTCCTTTTCAATGAATAGAGTAAAACAATACAAATCTCTTTACTTTGAGTCTTTTCCATTATTACTAAAACAGTGAATCTCAGATGGGGAAAATCCTTGCATTATTATTGGCTGCCACTAATTAATCTCTGTCCTTATTTTAACTTTCAGGGTCTGTCTACATTGCAGAGGTTTTTTTGGAAAAATGGCCATTTTCCCAAAAAACTTCACTTATGTCCACACTGAAATCATGTTCTTTTAAAAAAAATTGAAATAACAGAGGGGTTTTTCTGACACTGGTAAACTTCTTTCCATGAGGAAGAAGCCTTTTTCTGAAAGAGCTCTTCCAGAAAAAGGTGTGTGTGGATGAGGAAAAGGGAGTTCTTTCAAAAGAAGAGGAAAGAGGAAAAAGCACTGGTGCCCTGGTGGCCACTCTGTCCATAGTAATCACAACTTAAATGCAAGATAGAGTCCATTTAAGAGATAGCATCCAGAATGCTTCTTTGATGCGCTTTTGCTGTGTGGACGCTCTCTTTTGGAAGAAGTTTTATCAGAAGATCTCTTCCGGAAAAGCTTCTTCCTAAAGAAGCCTTCAGGCTAGACATAGCCTCAGTTGTAAGGGTCTTGTCATGTTCTGAAGTCAGATTTGTAACTGCTATTGCTGTCCTATGGAAGTTCCACCCACAGAATAAAGGCACAATATAGACATAAGCATTCTTTATGGAAAAAAGTATGAAGTGCACTTAGGACCCTACTTTCAGACCCATTACTAATTTGAATGACCATTACTTTTAAATCTCCAGTGGCTTGAAATATAAGCCTTCCATTTAGCCATACTTCTTTATGCCACTTATACTCTCTACAAAACTGTTGTCATTGGTATAAAGGGTCGGACCATGATTCTACAAAGAAATGAAAGATCAATTTTCATCCCTACAACACAGAACTGTGTGTTCTAAGGCTCAGTAAGTTTAAAAAGACAATGTGATATATATATATAAATAATGTGACTATCCACGGTTACATTAGGCTGATTAAAAATATAGTAAAAAGGTTCAAAATCTTCATCCACTAACTAAAAAATAAATCTTCTCTTTGGGCTAGTTATTCCATAATAATTGTTCATTATGTGGCTTGCAACTTTCTCTAAAGCTTCAAGTATTGGCCACTGTCAGAGGAAAGATTTTGGACTTGGTGGACTGCTGTTCTAGATCTGATCTTTGGTCTGGTGTTCCTAGGACTCATAAGGATGTCAGGAGAGGGTTCTAGCAGGTACATTTGCTAGTGTGGATATTAAAATATATATTGTATATATAATACTGCTTCTCATTCTCTGGCAGATTGCCTATAGATACCAAAGTGAGATAATCAGAGGATAAAAGAGAGCATACATTATATAGCCTGTTGTGTTATAAAAATCTAAAAGTTCTCAGCCTTGTGAGAAATGGATGTTTATGTATTTTACGTCTGAAATATTATCTATCTATCTATCTATCTATCTATCTATCTATCTATCTATCTATCTATCTATCTATCAGAGCATGTCTGTCTGTCTATCTGTCTTCGTGTCTGTCTGTGAATCCGTTTGTCCTAGAACTCCTCCTAAACAGTAAAAGCTAGGACCATCAACTTTGGTAGGCAACTTCCTCTTAGAACTTAATGCAAGGGCAGGGCTTGGTTCTGCCAAGGCGACCGGAAGCCCCAGGAAAAGGATAGTTTTCCATAACATGCAAATGGGGGGCACAGAAAAGAGGAATGTGATATGAGAATGGCCACTAGGGGCAGTGAGATCCCAGGGGAGAACTAACCTGCAGAGTGTCCAGCCGCATCACCAAGCCAGTGGCCAGCAGGGATGGGCCTTTGCCCTCTGGCTTGTCAGCACACCGATAAGTAACACTCCTACCCCAAATCCTTCCCTCCCCCCAACCCTTGGTTACAGTGCCGGAGGCTGGTGAAAGGCCCCTGGCTGCCAAGGGGTGGTGCTGAGGGAGAAAAGGGGCCTCTGATGTCCTGGGAACGGTAGGGGGAGAGGAAAGGCCTGTGCTGTATGGAATTCCCTGCTCACTCCTCACTCTCCGCAACCCTCACTCTCGCACCCTCCCACTCCTAGCCTCCTGCATTCTTGCCACCCCACATCTCTAAGGCCCTGCCCTGACTCCTGCGCCCCTCCCCCTCACAGTGCCAGCCCCAGCCCTGAAGGACCCGGGAAACACTGGGTAAGTCTGTTGTACAAATATAAATTAATCATTTCCTGAAGCAAAGCGCCTTGTGATGTTAGGTAACAATTCTCTAGATTAGTAAGTAACTGTTTTCTGATTCATTACTGTGTGAATGTCTATAAAACACATCCTTTTAGTCAATAGTTTGGAGGGGGCAGGGCTTGTAAATTCCTGGCTCAGACGTACAGAAAACATTTTTCAAAAGTTAAAAAGTTTAAAAAAAAAGTCAGAACATCATAGCAGGAGTAACAATAAGAGAAGCGTGCAGATGCAACAAAAGATTTCAAACTAGAGGAAAATTGATGAAAAGATTTCACTTGACAAAGACGCTTATTTTAGTATTTATGTAAATCAAAGACAAAAGTGAACAGTCAGTGACTTCCTTGTCGCAATGCCCTCTTCCCATAAATGTCTGTTAAAATTATGGCCAAAAGGCTTCAAACAATATGTGCTGATGTGAGATGAAGGAAATATAAAAAAGGTTTCCATCCAAGGTTCCACTCTAGTTCTTATTCACTCAAACAGTACCAATGAAGTCAACGGAGCGGCTCATGGGAGTAAGGTGTGGAGTAGTAAGGCTTGGCTCAGAGATGCATATTGCACAAAGAACTAAAAAAAGCACAGAATGCGTTAATATAATAAGGGTTCTACCAGTGTTTACAACACTGCATGTCAAATTCTCAGCTGCTGTAAACAATGGGGCTACGTCTACACTGGCACCCTTTTCCGGAAATACTTAAAACGGAACAGTTTTCCATTATAAGTATTTCCGGAAAAAGCGCATCTACATTGGCAGGATGCTTTTCCGGAAAAGCACTTTTTCCGGAAAAGCGTCCGTGCCAATGTAGACGTGCTTTTCCACAAAAAAGCCCCAATTGTCATTTTCGCGATTGGGGCTTTTTTGCGGAAAAGAAATCTGTGCTGTCTATACTGGCCCTTTTCCAGAACACTTTTCCGGAAAAGGACTTTTGCCCGAATGGGAGCAGCATAGTTTTTCTGGAAAAGCACTGATGATTTTACAGTAGATCGTCAGTGCTTTTCCGGAAATTCAAGGGGCCAGTGTAGACAGCTGGCAAGTTATTCCGGAAAAGCGGCTGATTTTCCGGAATAAGTGGCCAGTGTAGACACAGCCTGGGGTTATGACAATTACGCTAGAGAAAGCACTGGCCCTCACTACATCATAAAACAGTGCTGTGAGTAGGAATGATAATCAAGCACTTTAATGAAGCAAAATAACAACAGCTCTCCCCAAGATTTGAGACCAGAGAGCCAGAGTACGGTGAGAAGAGGAATACTACATGAATGGTGGAATTTGCATGTGCAGTCCCTGCTGGCTACCTTGCTTCCATTGAAGTCAAAGGTCAAACTTCAAACTTAAGCCAACACTTGGGGCTTTTGAAACTCCGCCCTTCCCCGGATACTATTACTAATGTCTGACATAACTACCATGGAAGTCAGACACCCTAAATCTGCTGCCAGAGTAGATGACTGTTCTACCCATGCCCCTCACTGGGCAAAGAAGCCAATTGTTTGCCTCAGCCTCACCCTCTAGCAAGAACTTGCATATTTTCCTGATGTCTCACATTCAGGAGACTCATTCATCTTTGCTGAAATCACATGAGATGCATGAAGAATTCAGTTTATAAATAAAAATCCGAAGATTCCATTCTCTCCTACTGAGAACAACTAAGCAAGTCTTATTTACTTAGAGTTTGCACAGAGCTTTGGCTTTTGACCTATTGTTATTTAACAATTATTATTTTTGTTATGGGCCAGCCATATGTGTTGTGCTTTATAGGTTTACAGGAGACAAGTCTAAGAAGAGTGCTTATATTCGTATCCCAAACAAATTAAGTACTACAAGTTGCACTTCCCAAAACTGGCACTCTCTAATTTGGCAACATCCGTTATCCAGTAGCACCATGTATGTTCCTGGATCTGGGAGCCCGGGGAGCCTAGCGGCAGGAGGGCTGGCAGCAGAGGGCTGGTGTCGGAGCCTGCAACAGCTCAGGGCAGTGTGGGGCTGGGGACAGAGCTCCCTTCAGTCTGTGGCAGCCGGAACCCATGGCCCACCAGCCCAGGGCTGGGAATTGCCAGTAATGGGGTTGGCAGCCCGCTTGGACGGGAGTCAGAGGCTGGGGTCTGGCAGTAGTGAACTTGGCAGTCCACCATGAGCCAGTGGAAGGGGGCTCGGAGTCAGGTGGGGCCGGCTAGGACAGTAGTGGAGCCAGGAGCACTGAGGGGTGAAAGGCTGGAGAGCTGGTGGCAGGAGACTTTCCCTGATTTGGCAAATTCTCTCATTCAGGACCATCAGGTCCCAAGGGTGCTGGAGCGGGGGGTGGGGTGGAGGACAAACTGTATAATGCATCAGTTTTAAAATATTTCATTACTTTTGAGAGAATGCATATTAATCTACTGTAGGCACAAAAGGGTATGTGTCAGTGTGTGGGGGGGAGCGTGGATAGAGGGAGTTAGGTATCTTCTTCAGGCCCTCCCAGAGGTCCAGAGAGGCCTTGGCCACTCCAGCTTTTGAGGCCCCAGCCATAATAAAAAATAAACACATGAAAACAAAATAAGGCACCAAAAAAAGAGAGAGACATCGTTTGATTTTTTTTTAACTTAACGAATGGCTTTCTAGCCTGTTTCTATGTAAGGAAAGCTGAGAGGGTAGGTCACATTTTGGTCTGCTAAGGAGGGCCATAAATACAAGTTGCAAAACTTATTAAATGCCAAAAAATTAACAAGTGTCTAAATTTGAGGCCCCTTTGAGCTTGAGGCCCAGGCCAAACAGCCCTCCTGCCCCCACTCTGCTCTGTTTGGCCCTGCTTATGCTGTATATTTACAGTCCTACAGAGACTTCCCCACCATGTTGCTCCTCCCGTACAAATCCCTTAAGTAGTCTCATAAATTTCACTGAGGCAAATTTTCATCTTTGGAAAATGTCGACCTTTCAAAAGGGAGCACCTGCAAAGAAGGACTCATTTCCAACTCTGTGGGTGGTCTTTTTACACATCGGACTTAATTTCATACTCACACAATGGCAAAGTTAACTCTCCTCCTCTAACACTTTCTGTGGCAGAATCATTTCCAGTGCGTGTGCCAGTGTGAAAGTTCCTGAACTTGCACATATTTCACAATACATATTTTACCTTCTTATGGGACACGACAACTGTATTCTTGAAGTTTTTCTTCAAAAGCAATACATATAAAAAGGAGCTGTTTTTCTCTGTTCTTGGTTATTTAGACAGCCACACAGCTTGACCAGAAATAAATTAATTTTGTCATCATTCCTTGCAATGTTTATGATTCAGATGGGTAGAGGATGCAATAGTCAAAAAAGCAGGGATGTGTTTTCAGTTCCATTTTGTTTAGCACAGATTTTTTTGCTTGCTGTGTTTTACGCTATTTACATTTAAATTGTATTTATTTATTATAACAATCCTGCCATTTCCTGCCCATTGTCCCACAGAATAGAGCCGGGCAAAAACAAAACAATTCACTGGTAATTTGGGAAGGGAGAGGGTGAGAATTTCATTTTGGACAAACAAATCAAAAGTTTTCAAAATTTCCAGTGAACTGAAAAGTCTGGGTAGGAAAAAAAGTTTTATTTTGACATCAAAATATTTTTATTTTTTTCTGTTTTTTTTTTTCGATCAGTCAAAACTACTCACTGAACTCAAAATGAATTTACAAATAGTTTTGGGTCAACCAAAATTGCATTTTTCAGCAAATATTAAAATGCCATCCAGCACTCCTGCTGATGTCAATAGGTTCCTATGTGGGTGCAAAGGCCTGGATACATAGGTCGCTTTCTGGGATCAAGGGAGTCGTTTGCTCATTCATTAATACTCCCTTTTAAAAACTCCCCAATCCTATTGAATTCAATGGGTTGATTTGCACAGAATTATGGACACACATGGTTGGAAAGCACCTTGAGAGGTCCACAAGTCCAGTCCCTTGTGCAAAAGCAGGACCCAGTAACCCCGGATCATCCCTATGTCCAACCTGTTCTTAAAAACCTGCAGTGATGGATATTCCTCAAAGCCCTTTGGAAGTCTATTGTAGATTTAGCTGCCCTTGTAGCTGGAAAGCTTTTCCTATTATCCAACCTAAGTCTCTAGCTGAAGATTAAGCCCATTACGGGTACATCTAGACTACATTCTTTTTTCGAAAGGAGATATGCAAATTCAGCACTAATTTGCATATCTTCTTCCAATCGCTTTTTCAAAAGCATTTTTTTAAAGTGAAAGCAATTTAGACAGGGTGTTTTGAAAGAACCCCCCTTTTTTGAAAGAACCCTTCTTCCTTAAAAAATGAGGTGTACAGGGTTCTTTCGAAAAAGGGAAGGTTCTTTTGAACCCTCCCATCTAAATTGCTTTCACTTTAAAAAAAAAACACTTTCAAAAAAGCAATCGCAAGAAGATATGTATTAGCATCAAATTTGCATATCTCCTTTCAAAAAAAGAACATAGTCAACTCTAGATGTACCCATACTTCTTGTCCTCCCTAAATAAAATGAATGTAAGGGTGTGATGGGGCTTAACCCCCATTGTAGCCAGGTCACTAAAATGTATCTTTATGCATTATAATGTGCCTCAGTGTACCTCACCAGCCAACCTCACTAACGTGCAGAAAGGAACAGTCTAGTGATGTTGGTAAAGATGCGTTAAGCAGGCTGTGTTTGTTATTCATGTTAAAGAAGGCATAGTCTAAAAGGTTCTATTTGTTACTATCGTTACTATTTTACCATTAGGGTGGTTTTCTATTTTAATTTAAGAGTGTAAGAATGTTTTCTGTACTAAATTTGTTTTTGCAGAAGCAACTATAAGGAATGTGTGTTAGAAAATCAGTGTAAAGGCCTTCACTGGACCAAATGTTCTAGGGAGGAGCCAAGAACAGACATACGGACTCGAGGATTTTGCTGTATACCCCTAGCGAAATGCGAATAAAGGGCAAATGAACAGCTTTCAAAAATATGGCAAGCACCTATCAATTAAAACAAAATAGCTGTAATATAAAAAAAACTTACAAAAGCTCTCATCAAACATCAATTAATTAGAGCATAATAATCTAAAATTTGCTAATCTCGATGAAGGAAAACTGCTATAAATTGGGGTGTTTTGCCAAAGTTTTTGGGTCCCATCCTGCTAAGACTGAAGCATCAGCTGGGACCAATAGCGTCCCACTCCTCCTTGTCCATGATCAGTTTGGCTGGCCACCAGAAAGATCTGGATCATGGACTGGGTAAATATAACATTGATTGGTGGGACATAGAATATGTATGTGTGTGTGTTTGTCTATTTAAGCATATGTTAGCTGCTTTACTATTGCATTCATAATAAATGTAGTGTATTGCCTTTTCTCCTAAAAAGATCCCGTGTGCTCCTTATAAGCATAACACCGTTATCTGCAAGGCAAGGGAAAGAATTCCAATTAATCATGCTCTGCGCCTCAAGGGTGATTGCTTATTGCCTCCTGGTCAAAGGAGCAGATCTAGGCCGTATAAGTAAACTGAGAGAGCTCAGATGGGGACAGACTGCAGAGGAGGCAGGTCTCTGGCAAATAGAAGTCCTGGAGGAGGGTTTAGTCAACAGGAAACAATGGAGAAAGACCTGTGCAGGAACAGGTCAGGCTCTGACAGTGGGAGCCCAGTGATAGGGCCAGCAAGGAAGCTATCATGAAGCCTGAGACGGACAGATTGCAGATTTGTTTGGACTTTTGTTTGGACTTCTTTGTGCTATTCCAGATGGAGCTTATGTGACTTGCTGGGAGGGCCGAGCCACAGAATACCTAGGGGGAAGATGGGAGAAGAGGCAGGCGCTGAGAAAGGCAATTGTAGATGCAAGGGAAAGCCCAATAGGAGAGCACAGAGACAACTACTCCCATGCAATGCTGTGATCAGAGACAAGGGGCCATCCACAAGGTGCAGATGTGCTACTACAAATGGATATAAATGCTCGCTGCTTAAATATTTACAGGACACTCCACACTTTTCCAGCAATAGTGGGTTTTTTTCTATTGCAATGACCTTTACTGGCAGGAATTCATATTAAATGATGTTTCCACAACATAAGTCTGAGAACTCAATACCATAAAAGAAGATATACGTTGGGATATCTAGAATATCACAGCCTCAGCACACCTGGTCCTCCTGCAATAAAATATTAGCTCCTCCCCCTGGGTTATACTCTAGTCTGTGTAATTGCAATTATTTTTTTTTCCAGTTTAGGAATGTTATGGAGGTAGAGCAGTTGTGGCCTTTAAAATGGAGCAGATTTCAAGCAGATTAAGGGAAACTAAATTCAATTACAGTATTTGGTATTATTGATAAATAGCAGAACACGCCATCCCATCCAGAAATAAAAAAGTTTTCAACAAAACTTTCAGTTAAAATAGAAATAGACAGTTATGAGTATAACAGAAGCAGTATATAATTTATTAATATTATTATAGGTTGAAACTCTCTAGACTAGAAGTCTTGGAACCTGATCAGAGAATTTGCTTAACCACGGGAGGTCAATATTGTCTAGCAATATTTCCAACACTTCCAGGCTATGTCTAGACTGGCATGATTTTCCGGAAATACTTTTAACGGAAAAGTTTTCCGTTAAAAGCATTTTGGGAACAGAGTGTCTAGATTGGCACGGACGCTTTCCCTCAAAAGAACTTTTTGAAGAAAAGCATCCGTGGCCAATCTAGACATGCTTTTCCGCAAAAAAGCCCCGATCGCCATTTTTGCGATCGGGGCTTTTTTGCGGAAAACAAATCTCAACTGTCTACACTGGCCCTTTTGCGCAAAAGTTTTGTGCAAAAGGGACTTTTGCGCGAACAGGAGCAGCATAGTATTTCTGCAAGAAGCACTGATTTCTTACAGTAGGAAGTCAGTGATTTTGTAGAAATTCAAGTGGCCAGTGTAGATAGCTGGCAAGTTTTTCCAGAAAAGTGGCTGATTTTCCGGAAAACTGGCCAGTCTAGACACAGCCCCATTGTTTACTGGGTTCTTAGAGAGATTTAGGGGTAAATTAGGGCTAAATGAGAGCACAGAACACTGAGGCTACATTTATACAGCGCATTGTTATGCAAGAAGATATGCAAATGAGGCACGGGGTGAATATCGCCATGCCTCATTTGCATACCTAGTAAGCCACTATTTTTGTGGAAGGTGGTTTTGCACAAGAAGGAGCTGTCTACACTGCTCCTTCTTGCGCAAAAAACCCCTCTTGCGTAGGAGCTGTTCTGCAGCTTATTTTCAGGAAGAATAGCTCCTGTGCAAGAGGGCTTTTTTGCGCAAGAAGGAGTAGTGTAGACAGCTCCTTCTTGTGCAAAACGCCCTGCTGCACAATGGCGGCTCATTCGGTATGCAAATGAGGCACGGCAATATTTACCCCCGTGCCACATTTGCATATCTTCTTGCGCAACAATAAGCAGTATAGACATAGCCTAAAAGCCAGGACTGGTGACTGTAAACGCATTTTATGGGACTGTGGGAAACTTGGCCACTCCTGTGATAAGTGGACATCTAGCTAACTAAAATCATTCCAGCCTATGGATGCTGCCAGACCAGAGAGTGCCAGATTAGAGAGGTTCAACCTGTATTTGTATAGCAGTAGCACTTAAGAGTCCTAGTTATGGTCCAGGACCTCCCTGTGCTGAGCACTGCTCAAGCACAGAACATATAGCATTGAATACTTTTGATATAGAAAAAAAAACATTTTATGTGATGAAATAGGAAATGTAATAGAGAGGAATGGACATAATAATGGGCCCAATGCAAACCTCACTGAAATCCCTGACAAAACTGACAGGGCTTTGAACAAAGCCCTATGTGCAGCCACAGCATGCAATTATTACAAATGTCTATCAGTAGTGCCTTATGCAGATCAGACTAAAGAGATCTATAGCAAATGAAGTGTTGGCTGCAGGGCATGAGCCATGTGCTAGTCATGCTCTAACAGGCATGCAGACATCACGGCACTCAGTGAAGTGTATTGTCCAAGACAGATAGGTAATAATAATGGATTACAGCGGGGTGGGGGCCTTTCTTTTGGGGTCAGGAGCTGCTGAGCCCCTGGCTAGTAGATTTTGTGTGCTCCAGCCTTACGATGAGAAAGCAGAGGGGAGAGGGGGGGAAGGCTGGAGTGCCAGTGAACGTTCCCTAATGCTGGGGGCACAGCCCCGAGCCTTGGGGACCAGATCCAGGCAAGCTGGGGGCCACAGGTTCCCCATCCCAGATTACAGGCTTCACCAGTTATAATTTGCCAGTGGAAGGTCCAAAGGATGGTGATTGTAAGCTCTGGTTCTTTTCATTATATGGGGTCACAGTATTTAATTCAATGAGTCCCCATCCTAACTAAGACCTTTAGGTGCTACTGCAACATAAATAATATATGTCAAAATACCAGCGGTGGCTTTGAGAAGTAGAGTTGTTAGACCATTCCATGCATAAAAATGATCATTTCACTTTCAAGAGGTCAAGATTTACTTGCAGTGGTCTCAGAGACAGTTCAATGCTAGAGAAGTTTTGGGCTGGATTTGACCAATCTCTTTCTGCTATGTATGCTTGCAAAATCTGTTAAAAACTCATTAAATATCTTGGATTTATTTCAACCAATGCTGCAATCTTGCAGTTTTGTCTTTAACAAGTTGGAAATAAATATCACCCCAGCAGTAACAACAAACCCTGTGAAAACAAATTCACAGATGAGATGGAAGAAAAAAAATTTCTATTAGAAATCACATTTCAGTTCCAAGCTGGAAAGGGATTTGAATAAACAACGAGTCAAAAACAATTTTTTAAAATGATGAATATCCTAAGATACCTGTGTGGAACACACATTTTTCTCCATAATGGACCTCACCAGTAATTTATAGAGCTATTAGAGTGCCTTTGCAAAACCCATCTATGAAGTACAGTCTCTACTACATGCACATTAACAATTAAAAAAGCTGAACTGATTGCTAAAAAAGCTTGCCCACCAGATCCCATTTTGTGCATACATATTTTCATCATTTGTTTCTTAGCTAAGATGTTTTTATTCCCCAACATGAGTTGTTTCTAATCCAATACATGTAAGCACAAGGGGTGTGTCTAGACTGGCAAGTTTTTCTGCAAAAGCAGTTGCTTTTGCAGAAAAACTTGCCAGCTGTCTACACTGACCGCTTGAATTTCTGCAAGAACACTGACTTCCTACTGTCTGAAAACAGTGCTTCTTGCGGAAATACTATGCTGCTCCCATTCGGGCAAAAGTCCTTTTGCGCAAAAGCTTTTGCACAAAAGGGCCAGCGTAGACAGCTCAGATTTGTTTTGCGCAAAAAAGCCCCAATCGCGAAAATGGTGATCAGAGCTTTTTTGCGGAAAAGTGCATCTAGATTGGCACGGATGCTTTTCCGCAAAAAGTGCTTTTGCAGAAAAGCGTCCGTGACAATCTAGATGCTCTTTTCCACAAATGCTTTTAACGGAAAACTTTTTTGTTAAAAGCATTTGCGGAAAATCATGCCAGTCTAGACGCAGTCAAGAGGTGACTGTGAAGCAGACAAATTTCCTAGCTGCAAAAGATTATGGGAAGAGTGTTGCACAGGGCAGATAAACAGGTGAAGTGCCAGAAGACAGAGGATGTGCAGTGAATTTGTGAGTTAATGTAAAGTAGGTCTTGCTGCTGTACACAGTGTACTGGCTGCATCAAAAGGACTGCAGCTAATAGTTCCCATATGTGGCATTTTAATGAATAAGTTGTGTAAACATAACTGTCATTGTCAAGAAATGTAGGTAGGAAAATGTAATAACATGCCCATTTCCACCACAGTGTGATCCATAGACAGAATAAAGATTAGATCTTGATTCCCATACCTCCTGTTAGGGCACATGACACAACTCATTAGGAAAGAGTGTGAAAATGAGGTGCTAAATTGATCAAGTACTTAACGGGAAAGACAATGAAATTTAAAGACAGGATAACGTCTGGACTACTGCAGGGAGGATAACATTAAGTTTTTAAAGTTGTAACTGTATTCAACTATAGAGTAGCCATCCCAGAAAAGAGGCTCAAACTCCAATGTTTTAAACTTTTCAAAATGGATTTTATAAAAAACTAGAAAATGGGCACAATCTTATGCTGATGCTTGGGTGGTTGACTGGGTGTGACCCCAAAGTACCTTTCCATCCCTAAGTTCTATGATGCTGTGATTCATTATAGGTCACATATATGAGCCTCTAACTCTCAAAAAATAATTACAGTTCTATTCCATTTCTGGTTCCAGTTACCTTGCTCTTTGCCACACTGTAATGTCATGCAGAACCTATTTCTTGAAATGCAGGGAAGAAGAAAACAGTCAATTCTAAACACTTTCATCCCAATTCTGTTCTCACTTACACCAAAATAAATATAGTGTAACCTCACCGACTTTCCTGGAGCTATTTTAGATTCACATCGGTGTAACTGAGAGTAGAATTTGGACCTTAATTCTGAAACCACGACAATGAGTTCCAGGCCTGGGGACATAAGTCCTCTGGAATCTAATTTTTGTTACATTCCTTTTGGCATATATTGTGGTACACTCTAAGAACTCAAATGTATAGCCATGACAGATGTTGTAAATAAAACCTAAAAAAGTTTGCATTAGATGCTTGGACTTGAGAAAATGTATTGCTGATCATGATTCCAATTCTCAAAGCAACTGGATATTAATAGAAGGCCTCACATACCTTAAGTTTAGTATCTTCAGAATAAGGTGAAGATGTTTGGTTTTCCAGATGTTTTGAAATTTCTTAACATAGAATTTTTGAGGAGGTGGAGTAGGTGAGTTATTCTCTATACTAATCTCACTTAATGTTGTGTTAACATAACACATTTTCCACTCTGGAACATAGAAAACATCTGTAAAAGGTGCTAATCTTTTTGAGGCTCAAGTCAAGGAAGAGATATATTCCTTATAATGATACTAAAGAAGGATAAGAAACATGAACCAGATGCAGCAAATGTTTGCTTTGTTTTGATCAGTATTCATCAAATTCGGACATTCCATATTGGAATGTTTTCTTGACTGTATTGGTTTAGTCGTATGAAGAGTGTAGTGCTCTTTTTCCATTACAAATATGAAACACTAGAATTTATTAGTGCTAAGAAAATCCCACTATTTTAAGCCATGTGGGAAACATTTGAAGTAAAGATTTGTTTTCAGATACATGTATTTGCCTTACATCAGTAAAAACAAATTATTAGATAATTACTTGATAGGTGTCTTTTCATCTCCTATATATTTGAGAGAGTTTGTCTGTATGTGTGTGTGCACCGTCTGTCTGTTTGTTCAAGAACTCCAAAATTTGACCACCAAATTTGTTATACAGCTTCTTCTTATCATAACTTAAAGCAAGGTCAGGGTCTGGTTACGCCAGGACAACAGGAAGCTGCAGAAAGAGGTCAGCTTTCCATAACATGCAAAGGGAGGAGCTGCTGTTTGGAGGGACACGATATGAGAGTATCCACTGGGGACAGCCGTACCACCACCAAGGGTATGGCCAGCAGGGCTGGGGCTCCACCATCTTGCTTGCCAGCACACTGGTAAGTAGCCCCCCCCCTGCCACAAACTCTTCCCCCACCCCACCTCATGGCCCTTGGCCACAGTGATGAGGGGCCCAGCAGCTGGGAGAATTGGGGGGGAGAAAAAAGGCCCTTGGTGGACAAGAGAGCTGAGGGGAGATAAAAGGGTGGGACCCCACACCCTGAGCCCCCAAACATCACTCACACCCCTCCTACCCTCCACCTCCTGCACTTCCCTCCCCCACATTCCCAAGGCTCTGCCCTGACTCCTGCACCCTCCACACTGCCAGCTCCCTGCCCTGAAGGACCTGGGCAATGCCAGGTAACTCTGCTAGTTTATTGTATATTTGAGAGCATTTGTCTGTCTGTGAATGTGCGTGTTTGTTCAAGAATGCCTCCTAAGTGGTAAGAGCTAGGACCACCATATTCACTATACAGATTCCTCTTATTATAACTTAAACCAAGGTCAGGGTTTCATTGTGCCAGGAAAATGGGATGTGCCTGAAATGGGATTGCTTCTCAGTCACAGGATTCATACAGGGACATTGCTGGCTGTTCAACTTCATCAGGGGAGAAAGTGCACAGTTTGCTGCATTCTTCACTGTGGTGGGAAGTGCAGGGGGCAGACAAACCTGCACCTGACCCAACCAGGGGACATGCAGCTTCTCACCTGGCTCCAAGCTGCTGCAGTGAGAGAAGGCTGGGGTCGTACTCCTTCCTCCAGCCTGCATACTGAACCCATCATCCCCAGCCCCACCCCAGATCGCCTGATCAGATCAGATCTAGTCTGATCTCCTGTATAACACAGGCCATAGAACTTCCAAACATAATCCAGCGTCAAGCCCAATTACTTCTGGCTGTGCTAGAAACCCTGATGGATAACCAGCTGCAGTTGTACTCAAGTAGTTTCAATGGCACGGGGAACAGGATCACTGTGTTTTGTTTTTTTTAATTTCAATCTAATTTTGCATTTTCATTTGAAGTGAAACTAAAATATGAATGTCAATATAAAATGCTGAAAAGAAACACGTCCTTTTATGTTACCCTTTATACCTGGCATTGTCATTGTCTTTTACTAAACTAGCAAAACAAAGACTTAGAATCAATTTGATGCCGCACTATAAATGCATCAGAGAGGTAAACACCAGGAAAGGAAAGAGCTATTTATGATAAACAGTACTGTCGGCAGAAGAACAAATGAGCACAGTCTGGTCATGAAGATATTTAGGCTGAAGGTTAGAAGGTTTCTAACCATTGAGAAGGGTTTTGCAACAGTCTCCCAAAAGCAGAAGTGGGAACAAACAATCTAAGTTCAAAATGGAGCTTATTAAGTTTATATATATATGATTATATGATGAGGTTACTGGCAGTAGCAGGGACTAGATTCAGTGAACCAGGAGGTCCCTTCCAGTCCTAGGTTCCTGTTGTTATCAGTAGTAAGAGCAAAGTTGTATGGTGGCATCACCTGGAGGATTCTCCCAGGCCGGCTCCCATTGTGCAATCACACAGTTAGTGCAATATTATGTCTGACTGCAAGCGTTCAGTCCATATGTCAAATTCCACATTTGTCAATTGCTTCTTTTTTTTAACTAAACTCATGCTACATGCTATTAAAAGCACATGCTACATACCTGGCAAACATCATAGTGCTCAAAGAGAGACAGCAAGCCGATGTCACTGCGGTTAGTGATACCTTTCAAAACTGTGATATTTCCATTTCCGGAGTCCAGCTCTATTACATCATTGAACACATTGGACACAGCTTTACCAGTCAGCAGCAAGTTGACAAGTTCCTGTTTATAATATATATATGTATATATATAAAAAGTCATGATCTGTGCATCTCACCGGATCACTGAGGATCATCATAATATATAGTATGTGGATATTTTTCCATGTGTTTAAGGCTGCACCACAGCTTTTATTTAAGTGGGGGTGTTTCCCATATCTGGAATAAAGGGGTCAGCTAAGCAGATGACTTTTCAAAGGGTATGCTTCAGGGTTCCTATCCCAAAACATCAACTGGATTAAAAAAGCCAGCCAGGTTAGGGCAGGGAAGACTCCTCACATCCAATACAACCTTAATGCCAATATTACACACAACCTTTCTAGGTTGGAGCCTCCTTTTTCCAAGTCAATCATTTTCACTATCTCCTGACATTACTATAACAATAAGAATTACAAAAAAGTATCAACAATAATGCAAAGCCTATGTAATCAATATGTGCTTGTACGCGAGACAGTAATAGAGAATACTTGAATTTGAAAGATGAGGGTATAAAAGAAGTGGGGGAGTGTGATTTTCTTCACTTTACATTGTAATCATATTTTCATTTGGCTTGTGAACCTCCCCGCTGTCTCGCCCGATTGCCTTTCATTACTAATTCCCCTGAAGTTCCCCCATTCCCATTACCCAAACCCACTGATTGAGAAACATTGCCACATCAAAAGGCATTATCAAGGTACAGTTAAGAAAGAGTGGGGGATACAAGCATTTTATAGTACTTTCCTGATATTTCTGTGTGTGTGTGCACACGCGCTTATTTTTTTCTATCAGATCAGGTTTGCCAAAAGGTTTACTAATGTTTGTGAACCTGCATTCACTCAGAGATGGATTTACCTTCTAGATGCCTATTCATAGGGCCTGTGTCACCATGGCTTGGAAAGCCAGTCTGAACTCCAGGCCTTCCACTGCACTGGGATTTACCATTGAAGATCATAGCAGAGAACACTGCAAAGAGATGGCTCCACCATGGAAGGACAGAATTAAAATCCTACAAGGATCTCAGAAGACTGTGACTGTGTCAGTGACTTGAGTCGTTTGGGGTTTGACCTGCTCTGTGCTTTGATAATTTGAATTCCAAAGCACATCTCAAAGCATGGAATGTCATGTGTCTCTAAGCCAAAGAAAATCGTTCTCCTGTGAACTGAAACCGCCGAAATTCATAAAGCCAATGGGTGGCTATCCATGGAAAGAATTTTATCTAGTCTCATTGAAATTCAAATTCAGGCAGGATAGATTCCTACCATTTTTTTTTCATAAAGAAAGGCCAAAAACCAAGTGTCCTATGGGTGCATTCATTTTTCTAAGGAAAAAGATTAGATGAAATCTTGCTTATGGAAAATATCCTTGCATGCTTTAACAATGTAGTAAATGAATCCAGCGCAACTCAGAAACACCCTCATTAGCCTTTTACAATAGTCAGTGGTGGGCTTAGTTAGATGCCATCTGCACCCCGTACGCAATACGTACAACATCTGCCAGCCTCTGCTGATTCTGTCCCCTCTAATATTACTATGGGTGTCCATGGAATTAGTGTGGCATGTGTATATAAAGCTTATGGAACAGAATGGGACACCACGTACATCTCACTTTTCATAAGGCGTCCATAAAACCCATTGACACTAATGGCACATGGCAATACACAGAAGTGGATTACACCACACACAAAAAAGAAATTGTATATTATTGCTGAGCATTAATATACAACACATGTGAAGTTCCAGAGAGAAAAACAGAATGCAAAGAGAATTTTCAGGAAAAAAGATTCAAGTTGCCAGAGCTTGAAGGCAGAAAGAATTAAGAAACTGCCAGTTTAGATTTGATTTATGATACCAATAATACATGTATATATTTACAGCCATCTTTCATCCCAAAAGAGCCAAAGAGTTTTATAGACTTGCCCTGCTGTACAAACTACATAAAGGGAGCTTTTAATCCACCAGGGAAGCACCAAAGATGTTTAACACCATACAGCCATTCTGCAAAACAAGACTGAACCATAGAATACTAGGACTGGAAGGGACCTCGAGAGGTCATCGAATCCAGTCCCCTGCCCCCATGGCAGGACCAAATACTGTCTAGACCATCCCTGATAGACATTTATCTAACCTACTCTTAAATATCTCCAGAGATGGGGATTCCACAACCTCCCTGGGCAATTTATTCCAGTGTTTAAGTACCCTGACAGTTAGGAACTTTTTCCTAATGTCCAACTTAAACCTCCCTTGCTGCAGTTTAAGCCCATTGCTTCTTGTTCTATCCTAAGAGGCCAAGATGAACAAGTTTTCTCCCTCCTCCTTATGACACCCTTTTAGATACCTGAAAACGACTATCATGTTCCCCCTCAGTCTTCTCTTTACTAAACTAAACAAACTCAATTCTTTCAGCCTTCCTTCATAGGTCATGTTCTCTAGACCTTTAATCATTCTTGTTGCTCTTCTCTGGACCCTCTCCAATTTCTCCACATCTTTCTTGAAATGCGGTGCCCAGAACTGGACACAATACTCTAACTGAGGCCTAACTAGCACAGAGTAGAGTGGAAAGGACTGAGAAAAGAAGTGAAGAATTCCCTTTTTCCTGTAGGAATAATTTTGGTACTGTACAGAGAATGCCTTCAATATAGGTTTGATTGTGGCAATAAGATTACAACTACTTGTTTTATGAGCTTTAGCTTGGACATGAGGAAAAACATCGTAACTGTCAGGGTGGTTAAGTACTCGAATAAATTGTCTGGGAAAGTTGTGGAATCTCCATCAATGGAGATTTTTAAGAGCAGGTTAGATAAACAACTTCCAGGGATGGTCTAGATGGTGCTGAGTCCTGCCTTGAGTGCAGAGGACTGGAGCTGATGACCACTTGAGGTTCCTACAAGTTCTGTGATTCTATACCAATTGAATTATTACAAGTTTTCCGGACCTCAATTTTATTTCTCATTGGAAGAGAGGAACTCTGTCAGTCCTGCAGCATTAGTTCAATACTAACTAGGAAGGAAGAACATTAACTTCTCAGAAATAGACACTGCTTCCTGAATTATTAATGCTTACATGTAACTCAGTGCATATATTGTTAGATTCTCTCCTCCCCCAAGAACCCAGAAAGTGAGCATCCATTTTGTTAAATGGGAGTGGGAGAAAGATACACCAGGAACCCAACTCAGATATTGATTAAAAGCCTACTGACTTCAGCAGGCTTTCAATAAGTCACAACTGAGCTTGCAAAAATAAAGAAATGGAAAAAAAAGTAAAATTAGAAAAGTAGAAAATAATAAAACATTGTTTCAGGCAGGTAAGGACAATATTCAAAAAGCAAGAGATTCTCAGAACAATGAAGAGAAAGCAAATGTGTCACAAAAGAAAAAAAGGAGGAAGATTCTTGAGAGAGGGAAAACGTGAGGAACTTGACAGTCAAGAGTGTTGATTCTTCATGGAATATAGTTCATATCATGACAGCTTTTTGCATTTGCTGTCTTTAGCTCTCAGTGTCCTCCCCTACTTACTTGTGTACAGTATCCATGGGTGCCAATCAATCGGTTTGTGAGAACATCAAAATCACTGCGCACCCTGAAAAAAAGGTTTGGGAAGATTTAATCATAATTTCACAGGATTTAATACTTCTAAGGCTTGGAAAGTTGCAAATATGGCTCTTACTTGTATTTGTTTTGGGTACATTTCTTTATGAAAAAAATACGCCTATTTATGTGGAGTAACCTAAAACTTGCTGAACACAGCATAAGTTCTTTTACAAGATATTAGTAATTACATGCTAAACTACAGCAGGAAAGAGAAAGGGAACAGTTAAAGCTACAAAACTCACAACAACTGGTTCAGCTACTCTGATACTCTCTCTCAGATAGTGGTCAGCATCAGATGATGCAGAAGACAAATCAAGAAACATCCCAGTGGACAATTATGGAATCCTCCCTAAAGAGGATGCTCTTTTCCTAAATCCCATCAGTTTGGGTGCATCTGCACTGAAAGGCTTAACTTGAAATAAGTTATGTAAATTAAGCTACGTCAATTTCTTATTTTGAAATTGAAATAGAGCACTCTTCCTCCAACTTCCCTTACTCCTTATACAATGAAGATTACAGGAGTCAGAGTAAGAAGTCCTCCAGCTTGACGGTATTTTGACACTATTTTGACAATAACTGCCTGCTGTGTAGACGTGAACTAAGTTATTTTGGAATAGTGTGCTAGTTATTTGGAAATAGTATTGCAATGTAGATGTACCCTCTGTGGTTGGTTTATGGCTTGGGCCATAAAGGTTTCTATCCCTTATTATTTTTAAACTTTAATAAGAAAAGCAAAAAAAGATTTTGAGGATCAGCTAGCCAAAAACTCAAAAAGAAATAACAAAATGTTTTTTAAGTACATTAGAAGCAGGAAGCCTGCTAAAAAGCCTGTGGGTCCCCTAGATGATCGAGCTATAAAAGGAGCAATCAAGGATGATAAAACCATTGCGGAGAAACTAAATGATTTCTTTGCTTCAGTCTTCATGGCTGAAGACGTTGGGGAAATTCCTGAATCTGCACCGTCCTTTGTGGGTGATGAATCTGAGGAACTGTCCTGGATTGAAGTGTCATTAGAGGAGGTTTTGGAACAAATAGAAAAACTTAATGTTAACAAATCTCCAGGACCAGATGGCATTCATCCAAGGGTTCTAAAAGAACTTAAATGGGAAATTGCTGAGCTATTATCTGTGGTTTGTAACCTATCCTTTAAATCGGCTTCCGTACCTAATGACTGGAAGGTAGCCAACGTGACACCAATATTTTAAAAAGGCTCTAGAGGCGATCCTGGCAATTACAGACCGGTAAGTCTAACTTCAGTACCGGGCAAATTAGTCGAAACAATAATAAAGAATAAAATTGTGAAGCATGTAGAAGAACATAATTTGTTGGACAAAAGTCAACATGGTTTCTGTAAAGGGAAATCCTGTCTTACTAATCTGTTAGGGTATGTCTACACTAGAAAGTTAGTTCGAACTAACGGACGTTAGTTCGAACTAACTTTCCTATGCGCTACACTAGCGCAACCAGCAGCAGCATAAAAGTAGAAGTGACAGAGAATGGAATTGTCACCTTATGTTGGTGTTGCTGCCTAGAGCTCTTGGGCCTGTCAGCATCCGCCACTCCCTAGCCACTTAGCTGTGAAGGATTAGCGCAGAAGTAAGAGTGGCACAGATATACAAGCACAGGGCTTCTGAACGAGAAGTGTGGGAAGTACTAGCACTCCCCTGGTTTGAATTGGTTTTCATTCTATATAAGTTTTTAATGTGTAGCTGGATTTGGCTTTCCGTAAACTGAGCCACTGCAGCGTCTACGCTATGGGAGGCTGATGGGAATACTCGTTCCCATTGGCTTACCTTACTCTTTGCAGAATGAGGAGTAGTGGATGGTGGCAGGGGCTGGCTTCAGCATTCAATTTGGGGGTTTACACTAGACCCACTAAATTGAATGCTAGAAGATTGACCTCTGGAGTGTTGATCCTCTCTGTAGTGTAGACGTGCCCTCATGGTCTCTGTCCTCCTTCCCAACCCTCTTCTCTGGTCATCACCGCTCCTTCCACATTCCCCATTCTCTGTCTCCAGCCTCAGTGACTCCGATACATGACTGAAGGGTTGGATGAAGCTAACCAGGCACAGGGCCCTCGTGTTCTAGAACTGGAGTGTCCCTCTTTGGAGTTCATCAGGAAGTTATTTTGGAATTGTTATTCTTGAGTATCTCCAGGTGTGGACAAGAAGTAACAGGTTTCCCAAACCTTACTTGGCTCCGGAATATTATAGAGCTGCTACCCAGCAACTGAGTGTGCACGGTGGACATCACAGCTTTGTTGTGCTACCTCTGGGTATGTCTACACTACAACTAACGGACGTTAGTTCGAACTAACTTTAATAGGCGCTACACTAGCGCTCCGCTAGTTCAAATTTGAATCGAACTAGCGGAGCGCTTAGTTCGAACTAGGTAAACCTCATTTTACGAGGACTAACGCCTAGTTCGAACTAGCTAGTTCGAACTAAGGGCTGTGTAGCCCTTTAGTTCGAACTAGTGGGAGGCTAGCCCTCCCCAGGTTTCCCTGGTGGCCACTCTGGCCAACACCAGGGAAACTCTATGCCCCCCTCCCGGCCCCGGACCCCTTAAAGGGGCACGGGCTGGCTACGGTGCCCGTGCCAGGTGCAAGCCTGCCAGCACCCAGCTAGCAGACCCTGCACCTGGCACGGCACAGAGCCACCCACCCGATGCCCCCCAGCCCACCCCCTCTTGCCGGGACCAGGCTGGCGGCTCCCAGGAGCTTGCCCTGGACCGCAAGAGGCGGGCACCTTCCTGGGCTAGTGCGGACATCGTGGACCTCGTCCACGATCTCCGCACTAGGCACAGGAAAGTGGCCGTCTAGGGCAGGAGAGCTGCCAGCCTGGCCACCCAGGACCAGGTGTGCATGAAAATCAAGGGGGTCCACTGAGACCCCCGACACTGAGCCCTGAGCTTACAATGGCCGTACTGGGTCAGACCAAAGGTCCATCTAGCCCAGTAGCCTGTCTGCCAACAGCGGCCAACCCTAGGGACCCTGGAGGGGATGGACCGAAGACAATGACCAAGCCATTTGTCTCGTGCCATCCCTCTCCAGCCTTCCACAAACTTTGGGCAGGGATACCACTCCTACCCTCTGGCTAATAGGACTCCATGGACCCAACCTCCATCACTTTATCTCACTTCCCTTTCAACTCTGTTCTAGTTCTAGCCTTCACAGCCTCCTGCAGCAAGGAGTTCCACAGGTTAACTATTTGCTTTGTCAAGAACAACAACTTTCTCTTACTAGTTTCAAGCCTGCTACCCATTCCTTTCCTTTGGTGTCCTCTAGTCCTTCTTTATGGGAACTCAGGAAGAACTTTTCTGAATGCACCCTCTCCACCCAACCCCTGCTTTTAGAGACCTCTATCCTGTCCCCCCTCCGTCTCCTCTTTTCTAAGCTGAACAGTCCCAGTCTCTGTAGCCTCTCTTCATCTGGGACCTGTTCCCAACCCCTGATCATGTTAGTTGCCCTCCCCTCTCCCAGCCTTTCTCTTCCCCTCTCCCACCTCCTTTTCCCAGTCTCCCCCAGTTTTGTTCAATAAAGACAGAGTCAATGTTGGAAGAAACGTTATCTTTATTTTGTACATCAAGAAGAAGGGGGGCTAGGGAAGGGCAAGTGGAAGGAGGTGAGGGAGGAATGGGGTACGAGCCCCCGATGGGGAGGACTGGGCTGGCTCTGCGGGCTTCTGGGGGTGGAAGCTCTCCTGCAGCCCCCCAATTACTCCCTCTCCCCAGATGGCAGCCTGCGGCAAGTGCAGCCGGGCTGATGGCCGAGTGGTGTGATGTGCCCAGTGTGGGCACTCAGGGCACTCCAAGCCAGAACTTCTTTGCAAGCGGGGCACCCCTTAGAACTGTGTGTCCGGGGTGGGGGTCGGGACCCTTTAAGCGCAGCCCTCGGCTAGCCTGAGACAGTATCTCCATGCTCTAAGTCCTCCTTTTATGCCCTGCCGGCACTGCTTCCGGCCATCCTTAAGCCCTGTTCAGAGTCCACTCAATGTGGACTTACTAGTTCGAACTAGCAAAACGCTAGTTCGAACTAGTTTTTAGTTCTAGATGCGTTAGTTCGAACTAGCTTAGTTCGAATTAACTAATTCGAACTAAGTTAGTTCGAACTAGCGCTGTAGTGTAGACGTACCCTTAGAGTTCTTTGAAGGGGTTAACAAACATGCGGACAAGAGGGATCCAGTAGATATAGTATACTTGGATTTTCAGAAAGCCTTTGACAAGGTCCCTCACCAAAGGCTCTTGTGTAAATTACATGGCCGTGGGATAAGAGGGAAGGTCCTTTCTTGGATTGAGAACTGGTTAAAAGACAGGAAACAAAGGGTAGGAATAAATGGTAAATTTTCAGATTGGAGAGGGGTAACTAGTGGTGTACCCCAAGGGTCAGTCCTGGGACCAATCCTTTTCAACTTATTCATAAATGATCTGGAGAAAGGGGTAAGCAGTGAGGTAGTAAAGTTTGCAGATGATACCAAACTGTTTAGGATAGTCAAGACAGAAGCAGACTGTGAGGGACTCCAAGAAGATCTCACCAAACTGAGTGACTGGGCAACAAAATGGCAAATGAAATTTAATGTGGATAAGTGTAAAGTAATGCACATCGGGAAAAATAACCCCAACTATACGTACAGTATGATGGGGGCTAATTTGGCTACGACAAATCAGGAAAGAGATCTTGGAGTTATCGTGGACAGTTCTCTGAAAACTTCCACACAGAGAGCAGCGGCGGTCAAAAAGGCAAAAAGGATGCTAGGAATTATTAGGAAAGGGATAGAAAATAAGACCCAGAATATCTTACTGCCCCTGTATAAAACTATGGTATGCCCATATCTTGAATACTGTGTACAGTTGTGGTCTCCTCACCTCAAAAAAGATATTTTGGCCTTGGAAAGGGTTCAGAAAAGGGCAACTAAAATGATTAGGGGTTTGGAACGGGTCCCATATGAGGAGAGGTTAAAGCGAGTGGGACTTTTCAGTTTAGAAAAGAGGAGACTGAGGGGGGATATGATAGAGGTCTATAAAATCATGAGTGGTGTGGAGAGGGCTGATAAAGAAAAGTTATTTATTAGTTCCCATAATAGAAGAACTAGAGGACACCAAATGAAATAAATGGGTAGCAGGTTTAAAACTAATAAAAGAAAGTTCTTCATCACACAGCGTGTAGTCAACCTGTGGAACTCCTTGCCAGAGGAGGCTGTGAAGGCTAGGACTATAATAGAGTTTAAAGAGAAGCTGGATAAATTCATGGAGGTTAGGTCCATAAAAGGCTATTAGCCAGGGGATAAAATGGTGTCCTTGGCCTCTGTTTGTCAGAGGCTGGAGAGGGATGGCAGGAGACAAAGCGCTTGATCATTATCTTCGGTCCACCCTCTCTGGGGCACCTGGTGCTGGCCACTTTCGGTAGACAGGATACTGGGCTAGATGGACCTTTGGTCTGACCCAGTACGGCCATTCTTATGTTCTTATGTTATGTTCTTATGTTCTTATCCAGTGTAATTTGAATATTCTTATTATACATATACATGTCTGATCCTTTTCTGAATCTATCCAAACAATTGGACCCTAATTACAAGTTTATGGCAATAATTTATGGCATAATTGACTATGTGCTGTCTTAGAAGTATTTCTTCTTTCAGTTTTAAATGTGCTCATTTCAATTGCATTGATTTTCCCTTTATTCTCATATTAGTAAAAAAAGTAAAGGGATTGTCTGACTGACTTTCTCTATATATTTCATTGTTTTATATACCTATTGCATGTTCCCTCTTATTTGTCGCCTTTCTAAATTGAACAATCTTATACTTTTCACTCACTCTTGATATGTATATGTAAGTCTTTCTGTGCATCTAATTTTTTTTTTTTTGCTTACCTTTAGACCTCTTAAATTTCAACTTTTAAAAATGTAAATTGTGGTATAATATGTCTGTGAAAATGAGACAAATATTATAGGTGACTTGGTATGTATAAAATAGTATTAAGCCTAACATTTCATCCAAAACTCCAATTTAACACGTATTTTCAGTTTAAAAATGTGGTTCCAAGAATAATAAAGTTGGGGCATGTCTAAATTTCATTCTTGGTTGTATACCATATATTAAAAGAGGGATATTTTTTCTGGTATTACTCATAGTGCCAAAAGCAGGATATATTGTAAAACTACTACAATTTCTAGCCCGCTTTCAGGACTGAAGATGTCCTTAGAGTCACTATATCTGAAGTTCACCCATTGTGTTTAAATGAGATGAGATCCAAAAGCCTGTTCCAGTGAGGTCTACGTGCCATATTAGCTAATATTACTTGTGCTGAATCGAAAGGATGAAGAAGAATCCATGAACTCTGTGTATGTGTTGTGGAAAAGTCTTGTATAAAGAGATCACAACCTTACAAGACATGAATGGAACGATAATCATCTCTGAACTTTGGCCACCTTTTAGTTTTAGAAATAGTTGCATCTTGAAAATGCCATAGCCTTGTTTGAAATGAGCAGCATATACAATATACGTCAGTTAGGGGCGATGGGACATACAAGCAGGACAATGGAAGGAAGTTCTAATTGCTTCTTTAGGTGCAAACAATATGGGACTTTAGAGGCGTATTTCAGATTTGCAAGAAAAAACACATCTGCATTTCAAATCATTTTTGTTAGGGAGGAAACAACCACCAAACATATAGCCACAAGACTTACAATTATAAATCATACTGTCACTAAGATTCCCCAATCCCAAGAAGTGAGCATGTGACCTGGAGCATCTAATTACAACACAATAAGAGGTATAGTATTTCATGGGCATACTACACTCTAATCTCAGAGGTGTAGCCATGCTAATCTGTATCTGCCAAAACAATGAGGAGTCCTGTGTCACCCTGCAGACTAACAGATCTATTAGGGCACAAGCTTTTGTGGGTAAAACACACATCATCAGATGAGTTGGAGTGGAAATTACAGAGGCAGGGTAGGACCGTTGTTAATGAGGCTAAGTCAGGGTGGATGTGGCTCATTCACAGCAGTTAATGGGGAGAGGTGAGTAGCAAGAAAGGGGAAACTGCTTCTAAGTACTGTATAGTCAGCAAATAAATATAGATAATGATATTGCATTGTATATTTTTGTCAGATTGCAATGCAGTACATTGAAGACATACAGTTTGTGGAAATGTCATTAATTTAGATTTGCTGGTAATAAATTTTCAAAAGAACCTTAATAACACTTATTAACAACATCTCAAAAGCTGCTTGTAGAGGCAGAACTCATTAAAATACACATGAAAGAATATCACATATAATTTCTCTCATTTTGCTTGGGCTCAGCTGCATTATATTAACCTTAAGTCCTGTTGGAATGATAAATACTACATTGCAAGAAAGTGATATATAGCATTTATTCTGTGTCATTAATCTCAAAGAGCTATACAAACTCTATGGGTAAGAGCATACGCTGATACAAATTCTCATCACTCCATTGAATTGCTCCTTTGAAATCAATGGAGCTATGGCAGTTTGTATCAGCTTACTAGCTGCCCTAAAAAAAAGAGTTGTATCCATTCATCCAGACCTATGTACCCCTCCTATTGAATCCACCAGCACAATGCAGCCATTCCCAGATATAGAAAATACAAACAAATCAAACAAGAGTTTAGGCAAATTAAAGAAAAAATATATTTATCTGAAACAGTAGTGGGAATGTGGATGCTAGTGTTAAATGCCTTCTAGTGAGCTGTATGGGTTCTATCCAATTTTTAAGAATGAACATGTACAACTACAAACAATGTAAAGAAACAAAAATACTTGATTTAGCTGGGAACGAGGGACAGGGAATGGATTCTGTTCTGTTCTGTTCATTCGTTCTGGGGCACCTGGCATTGACCACTGCGAGAAGACAGGATTCTGGGCAAGGTGGAATTTAGTCTGCCCCAGTCTGGCCATTCTTTTATTGTTGACATCAGATATGATTATTTGAAAAACTTATTCAGATGGCCATCAGATGAGTGACTCTCATGTTAAAATAACAATGCTCCATAATGCTCTTATTCTGTTGATTGCAAAGACCTGCAAGCTCGCAGAAAAATCTATGCCATGTCTTTAATGGAAAACAGCTGAGCACTGAATATTAAATAAAAAAAAACAGGCATACATTTAATATCGGGGAAATGCTGACATAGCAAAACAAGCATAAAACCAGTTCTTTATTTATCTTAGATTTTCCTTCTGTTTTTGCTTTCTACAAAAAAGTCTTGTGTGTTTTGGTTTCTTAGTCCTGTGGTGAAGCTGTAATAGTAAATTGATGACATCACGCCCATTTTCATGGCAACAGACTGCTACATTAACAAACACATAATTATGAGTCCACTGCTGAAATAGAATCATAGAATCATATAATACTAGAACTGGAAGGGACGTTGAGAGGTCCAGTTTCCTGCCCTCCTGGCAGGACCAAGCACGGTCTAGACCATCCTTGATGGATGTCTATCTAACCTGCTCTTCAATCTCTCTAGAGATGGAGATTCCACAACCTCCCTAGGCAATTTATTCCAGTGTTCAACCACCCTGAGAGGCAGGAAGTTTTTCCTCATGTCCAACCTAAACCTCTCTTGCTGCAGTTTAAGCCCATTGCTTCTTGTTCTATCCTCAGGCCAAGGAAAACAATTTCTCTCCCTCCTCCTTGTGACACCCTTTTAGATACTTGAAAACCGCTATCGTGTCCCCTCTCAGTCTTCTCCTTTCTAAACTGAACAAACCCGCAGCCGGAGTCCTTGTGTACATCACCGCACCCCCCTTCTCCTCACGCGTGGGGAGCGCGGACCCCTAACGGCCACTTGCCAATGCTTGCTCCCCCACCGGGGTCCAGCTGAGCGCTGCTCAGTTGGGCCCGGCAGGAGCACCACTCATCTGGGCCCAGCTGAGCAGCACAGCGTGCCACGGAGGGAGAGGAAGGGGAAGGGGGGCGCGGCAGCACGCAGGGAGGGGAAGGGAGGCGGAGCTGGCTGGAAGGGGGGCAGGAAGCAGAGCCCAGCCTCTCCTCCCCCATGGCGGCCTGGCTGAGCGCGCAACACTCAGCCAAGCCGCCACGGAGGGAGGGGAAGGGGGCGGGGCGGTGACGTACATGGCCGGGGGCGAGCCGTGTACATCACCGCCCCCCTTCTCCTCCCGCTGTGGCACTCAGCTGAGTGCTGCAGCACTGAGTCAGGCCGCCAGGGGAGCCAGCAGCGCAAGGGGCTGTTTGGGCTCCCCCGGGGTGGGAAGGGAAGTGAGGGCGGTGATGTACATGGCCCCGCCCCCTGGCCGTGTACGTCACCTCCCACCCCACTCCCTCACGGCAGCCTGGCTGAGCAGGCAGCACTCAGCCAAGCGCCACGGCGGGAGGGAAGGGGAAGAGGGATGGGGAGAGATGGAGGGGAGAGAGAGGCAGGAGGAGGAGGAGAAGAGAAAGAAAGAGATGGAGAGAGAGGCAGGAGGTGGAGGAGAACTAAGAGAGGGGGAGGCAGTAGGAGGAGAGAGAGAGAGACAGAGCCAGAGAGCTCAGGAGAGAAGACCTGAAAATCCCGTCTTATGACGGGCTAATTGGCTAGTTCACTATGTTAGGCATTCCTTCATCATCAGACTTCTTAGTGAAGAAGTTATTAAACACTTCTGCCATTTCCAAGTTTCCTGTTGTTATTTTTCCCTCTTCAACTGAGCAATGTGTGTTAGGAATGAGAAAAACTCCTCTTCGAATTGCAACAATCTCAAATAATGATAAAGGGGATATGAAAAAATGACAGGATGTATGGAATGGCTTTTTGTATTAATGTTCTGTGTTTTCACATTGTACAGTATGAAAACCCTTTTAGAAATGGTAACATGTGATAACTAGTCTAAGATCACTCTAAGAACCATTGCTGGTAGTAAGAAGGAACTGAGAGGGGTTGTCAGCAGCTCTGTCCTTCTATGCCAGTGATCAGTGGCATAAGGAGTAAGGAAAAATTACTTGAATAACTGATCACGAGACAAGCACGCACACGCACACACAGCAGAATGTATATGTACAAGTGCTCAAAGAAGAACTGCATAAGTCAACATAAGAAGGAGCTTGGTACATCTGTAGAAGAGGAGAGGCTACAAAGACACAGTTACTAGAGTTTGGGGGTCATAATAATAAGGAGGCATTGGTTGACTCACGTTTTCCTGGGTTTATAATATGTCATCGTTAATGACCTTCGCGGCCGTCTCTTGACTTCTAACTTCTTAGGGAAGGGGATCTTCCAAGATCAAATGAGTGTTTTCTTCATTCACACAGAAACATATAAGCGGTAAAAGGTTCAAATAAACACTGCTATGTGTATAAAATGGACAGATGGAACTGAACCTGGGACCTATGAGCATGAGCCTCTATAGCTTGAGTGACTAAGATTATAGAGCAAACTAATTCTTTCTCTACATAAAGCCTACGTCTACACTGGCATGATTTTCCGGAAATGCTTTTAATGGAAAAGTTTTCCGTTAAAAGCATTTTTGGAAAAGAACATCTAGATTAGCACAGACGCTTTTCCGCAAAAGCATTTTTTGCGGAAAAGCGTCCGTGCCAATCTAGAAGCGGTTTTGCGCAAAAAAGCCCCGATCGCCATTTTAGCCATCGGGGCATTTTTGCACAAAACAGTACAGTGCTGTCTACACTGGCTCTCTTGCACAAATGATTTGCTCAAGAGGGCTTTTGCCCGAATGGGAGCAGCACAGTATTTCCGCAAGAACACTGACGAACTTACATGAGATCGTCAGTGTTCTTGCGGAAACTCAAGCGGCCAGTATAGACAGCTGGCAAGTTTTTCTGCAAAAGCAGATGATTTTGTGGAAAAACTTGCCAGTCTAGACACAGCCAAATGGTCTAAGGGCATGTCTACACAAGAGAGTTATTTTGAAATAACTCCCCTTATTTCGAAATAACAAAGTAAGCCTCCACACTACCAAGCCCGTTATTTTGAAATAAGGGGCTTGTTATTTTGAAATAATAACTCCTGCTTCTGAAGAGGAACAGGCTTACTCCAAAATAGTTATTTGGGGAGTTGTTAATTTGAAATATCTTATTTTGAAATAGGCTGGTAGTGTAGACATAGCTTAAGTGCCACAAGATGGGACAGTGAACCACATCCAGCAGATGTGTGGATTATCTACTTCCCCCAGGTGAGGAAGTGCGTCCCAAGCTTCAAAGATCCAGTTATTTCATTTGGTTAGACACTCACCTACCTAACACTGAGCTACACAGAACTCATGGGAGTTGTAGTTCAAATGTCTTTTGCCCCCATTCCTTACTATCAGCTGTGCTGCAGCGTCAGTTCAACAAGATGGGAGACTGTACTGCATTCTTGGAGCTATTATCCAGGATTCTATCTTATAGGGGACTGTGGTGTGAGGTGCCCAAACTACAATTTCCACAAGGCAAATTGGTCACTCAGGTGGACACAGTTTAATATCAAGCTGATCTAAAAGGAAACATTTACATTCAGTGAGAGGAACCAAAATATTTTGCTTTGGGGTTGACATGACCTGAAACAAAATATTTTGTTTTGATTTTCTCAATGGAAAATTGAAAAATGTTGACAAAATTAAAAGTTTTCCATGGGAAGTTTTGATTTTGTGGAACCTTCATTTTCTGTGGAAAAAAACATTTTGACAAAAAATTCCTGGTCAGCATTATTGCCAGACTAGAACCCCCGTAAGTATAACAATCCTCCAAGTCTCACTAGAACTATGTCAGTTATATAAATAACAACCACTCACTACATCTGTGTACCAGCCACTAAGCGGCACATATTTCTGAACGATTGGAGTAGTGAGACCATATCTCCTGTTATTTTTCCAGTCCTAGCCATATGATTAATGCATCTCCACGCACGTGTAGTTGAAATATACATAAGAATATTTAGTTTGCTATTTAAAGGCTGTACAGAGCCTGAGTGCACATTTCGCTGTCTTTAGTGATTAATTCCTGTTTCTCACAAACAAAAGGTACGGTGCTATATACTTTCACTGCCTCATTCAAGGCCAGGAAGCAACACTGCTTCTGAAAGTGGTCCAATGGGATGGTGACAGATCTGGCATTTAGGAGAGCTGGAGTCTATCCCCAGGACTGCGGTGGTGGGTCAGATTTGTAAAGGCATTTAGACACCTGAAAATGCAGATCGGTGCCCAGTGGGATTTTTTTTAAAGTATCTTAGGGTATGTCTACACTATAGCACTAATTCGAACTAACTTAATTCAAATTAATTAATTCGAACTAAGCTAATTTGAACTAGTGCATCTAGACCTAAAAACTAATTCAAATTAGCGTTTTGCTAATTCGAACTAGCATGTCCACATTGAGTGAACCCTGAACCGAAGTTAAGGCTGGCCGGAACAGGTGCCAGCAGGGCATCAGGTTAGGACTTAGAGCATGGAGCAGATGTCTCAGGCTAGCCGAGGGCTGTGCTTAAAGGGACCTGACCCCCACCCCGGACAGACAGTTCTCAGGGTTCCCCGCTTGCTTGTCTACCTCGATGAGGGACAGCAAAGCAGTCCTGGCTTGGAGTGCCCTGAGTGCCCGCACTCGGCACATCACAGCATTCGGCCATCAGCCCGACTGCATTTGCCGCAGGCTGCCATCCGAGGGGGTCAATCGGGGGGCTGTCAGGATCCAGGAGACCCTGGAGGAGAGCTTCCACCCCGAGGAGCCCACAGAGCCACCCCAGTCCTCCCCATCAGGGGCTCGTACCCCATTCCTCCCTCACCTCCTTCCACTTACCCCTCCCTAACCCCCCTTCCTGATGTAAAAAATAAAGGACACGTGTGTTCAAAAATAGAAACTCTCTTTACTGAACAAAACTCGGGGAGAGTGGGAAAAGGAGGTGGGAGGGGGAAGAGAGAAGGTGGGAGAGGGGAGGGCAACTAAAATGATCAGGGGTTTGGAACAGGTCCCATATGAAGAGAGGCTAAAGAGACTGGGACTCCTCAGCTTAGAAAAGAGGAGACTGAGGGGGGATATGATAGAGGTCTATAAAAGCATGAGTGGTGTGGAGAGGGTGCATAAAGAAAAGTTCTTCATTAGTTCCCAGAATAGAAAGACTAGAGGACACCAAATGAAATGAACGGGTAGCAGGCATCAAACTAATAACAGAAAGTTCTTTTTCACAAAGCCAATAGTCAACCTATGGAACTCCTTGCTGCAGGAGGCTGTGAAGGCTACAACTATAACAGAGTTTAAAGAGAAGTTAGATAAAGTCATGGAGGGTGGGTCCATGGAGTGCTATTAGCCAGGGGGTAGAAATGGTGTCCCTGGCCTCTGTTTGTGGAAGGCTGGAGAGGGATGGCACGAGACAAATGGCTTGGTCATTGTCTTTGGTCCATCACCTCCAGGGTAGCTGGTGTTGGCTGCTGTCGGCAGACAGGCTACTGGGCTAGATGGACCTTTGGTCTGACCCAGTACGGCCGTTCTTATGTTCTCAGCTCAGGGCTCAGGGTCGGGGGTCTCACTGGACCACCTTGATTTTCATGCAAACCTGCTCCTGGGTTTTCATGTGGCCTTTGGTGGCCAGGATGGCAGCTAACCTGCCCTCGACGGCCATTTTCCTGTGCCTAGTGCGGAGGTCGAGGACGTTGGAGGCCTCCCCCAAACCTGGATGAGGTCCACGATCTCTGCACTAGACCAGGCAGGTTCCCGCCTCTTACGGCCCCGGGCAGGCTCCTGGGAGCTGCCAGCCTGGTCCCAGGAAGAGGTGGAGGGCTGGGTGGCAGTGGGTGGCTGGCTCATGCCGTGCCTGGTGTAGGGTCTGCTGGCTGGGTGCTGGCAGGCTTACACCTGGCATGGGCACCGTAACCAGACCGTGGCCCTTTAAGGGCTCCAGGGCCAAGAGGGGGGCAGAAGAGTTTCCCTGGCTTGGCTCAGAGTGGCCACCAGGGCAAGCTGGGAAGGGCTAGCCTCCCACTAGTTCAAATTAAGTAGCTACACGGCCCTTAATTCGAACTACTTAATTCGAACTAGGCGTTAGTCCTCGTAGAATGAGGTTTACCTAGTTCGAATTAAGTGCTCCACTAGTTCGAATTATGTTCGAACTAGCGGTTTGCCTGTGTAGCGCTTATGAAAGTTAATTCGAACTAACGGCTGTGAGTTCGAATTAACTTTGTAGTGTAGACATACCCTTAGACACTTAACTCCCACTGAGATCAATTACAAATGAGTAGACATGGCTTAATCCTTCTGTTAGGATTTCAAAAAATATCAGGAGCTACAATCTCACTGCTTTGTAAATAGGTACCGTTTAGAGACTGGTTCATAGAATGAAATCAGTCAATCAACCTGAGTGGTCCTGGGTGAGGGAATTTTCTGGACCAGAGAAGGTCCCCTGCTACTGCCTCCCCTCAGCCTGTTGCCCCTCCCTGCCGCCAGCTTCTTCGGCCACGCTGCCAGTGGGTGAAATGGCTGCCTGGGCCCCAGTGCCGGAACTGCTGCCCCAATCCCACATCTGGCCCTGCTGCTGTGGCAACAGTCCTGCTGGTGGGTGGCATGTAGCCCTTGCTGAGCTGCCCTGGTTCCAGCCACATTGCCATGGCAGCGCTAGCTCCACTGCCAGCCAACACGCAGTCCTGATTGGGTTGCTGGCCTGCCTTGGCCCCAGCTAGGTTGCCGTGGCCCGGCCTTACTGCCAGCCAGGCTTCCATGGCTCTGCCCCTGCTCCCAGGTCAACACACCACCCTGATTGAGCTACCGTGGCACAAAGCCTAGCTGCTGGACTAGCACGCATGGGCTGCTCCGGCCGCAGCTGGGTTGCCAGGCGGCCCTTGTCCCGCTACCACAGCCCCTGCTACCACCGCCGGGCTGCTGAGGTCCTGATCCCACTACCACCAGCCTCACTATGCATGGGGTGCTCAGCTGCTGGCCCTCCTGTCCAGGGGCTCTCTTGTTCAGGAACATCTGGGCTACGTCTACACTGGCCCCTTTTCCGAAAGGGGCATGCTAATCTTAAACTTCAGAATAGGGAAATCCGTGGGGGATTTAAATATCCCCCGCGGGATTTAAATAAAGATGTCCGCCGCTTTTTTCCGGCTTGTAGATAAGCTGGAAAAAAGCGTCTAGACTGGCCCGATCCTCCGGAATAAAGCCCTATTCCGGAGGATCTCTTATTTCTACTTCAAAGTAGGAACAAGCCGGAAAAAAGCGGCGGACATCTTTATTTAAATCCCGCGGGGGATATTTAAATCCCCCACGGATTTCCCTATTCTGAAGTTTAAGATTAGCATGTCCCTTTCGGAAAAGGGGCCAGTGTAGACGTAGCCCTGTGGTCCTTTCAGACCATGGATATTGCAGTACAAGTGAGTCCCAGTTTTGGGAGTACCTAAGCCACTGTATACTAAGTCATTGTCTCCTAAGTGACACCTGATCATATAAAATAGAATCACCACTGACATCAAATAAAACCGCTTGGACTATCAGAAATTCCACCAGAACTGAAGAGCCAGGAACAAAAAAGATGAGTAGAGCAGTAATGATGAGGGAAATATTCCATATTCCACCCAGCCTGTAATTTCTGTTGTATGTGTTATGTGGCAAAGTGGCAGAGAGACATTAGATTAAACTACTTCGCACAGTACGCCTCATCTGTTGGCTGGATTTATTGTGTGGACATTCTGTAAACTAGGGATGTGAATTGGAAACCAGTTAACCGGTCACTTGGTAAGCATCAGATGCTTATAGCACATTTTTATTAGCCTCATTTAGCAGGGACACTTTAATTAACAGAGTTTTTTTCCTCCTTCCTTTCGTCTGCTTTATGCCTCCGGGCTTCCACACCCTCTATGCCTCTTGCTCCTTATCTGCCATCTGAAGAAATGGATTGTGCCCACAAAAGCTCATTAGTAATAGAGAGGTAGCTGTGTTAGTCTGGTCTTGCTAAAACAAAAGGAAAAACTTGGTAGCACTTTAAAGACTAAGAAGATGGTTTAATAGGTGATGAGCTTTCATGGGTCAGACCCACTTCCTCAGATCATATTCTGGAAGAGAATTGGCATAACCATATATACCAAAGGAATGCAATGAAAAAAGTGAACACAGTATTAAACTGACAAACCAGATTTAGTACAGAAGGTGAGGTGAGGGGAAGGGAGGGAGGGAATAGCTATTTGAGTCAATGAATGGCTAATCAAGGATGATAAGTGGGAAGCTATCTTTGTAATGGTTAAGGTAATTAACATATTTGTTAAGGCCCATTTGTAAAGTGTCAAATGTAAGCATGAAAGAAAGTTCTGAAGTTTCCCTCTGTAATCTGGTGTTAAAGTCTCTTTGAAGTAAGATGCATGTAATAAGGTCCTTAAGACTATGTCCAGGCAGGTTGAAATGAAAAGAAACTGGTTTTTCCTTGTGAAGATGTCTGATTTGTGGGCATTAATTCTTTGGCGAAGTGTCTGAGAAGGCTGTCCAATATACATAGCAGAAGGACACTGTTGGCACATGATGGCATAAATTATATTTCTGGATGAACAGGAATATGTGTTGTTGATCATATAACTGACATGGTTAGGTCCAGTGATGGTGTCACCAGAGTAAATACAAAATTGGCAATGGGATTTGTTGCAAGGGAAAGTTCCAGGGTTGGTATTAATGTGATATGTCCTGTGATTGTTGGTAAGAATCTTCCTGAGGTTAGGTCATTCTCCCTCTCCCTTACCCCACCTTCTGTCTAAATCTGATCTGTCAGTTTAATAATGTGTTCATTTTTTTCATTGTATTCCTTTGGTATATATGGTCATGCCAATTCTCTTCGGGTATGTCTACACTAGCCCCCTAGTTTGAACTAGAGAGGCTAATGTGGGCGACTGAAATTGCAAATGAAGTGCAGGATTTAAATATCCCGCGCTTCATTAGCATGTTCCCGGGCAGTCGCCATTTTGGAAATTGACTGGTCTGGAAGAACTGCCCGCGTCTACACACGACAGAGACGGACGATTCCGAAATAAACCCCTTATTTCGAATTACCAGTTAAACCATGGAATGAGGTTTCACTGGTAATTCAAAGTAAGGAGTTTATTTTGGAATCGCCCTTCTCTGTGACGTGTAGACGCGGGCAGTTCTTTTGGGCAAGTCAATTTCCAAAATGGCGACCACCCAGGAACATGCTAATGAAGCATGGGATATTTAAATCCCACACTTCATTTGCAATTTCGGTCGCCTTCATTAGCCTCCCTATGTCGAACTAGGGGGCTAGTGTAGACATACCCTTCCAGAATATGATCTGAGGAAGTGGGTCTGGTCCACGAAAGCTCATCACCAATTAAACCATCTTGTTAGTCTTTAAAGTGCTACATAGTTTTTCCTTTTGTTTTAACAAAAGCTCATGACACTATCTATATTTGTGTTAGTCTTTAAGCTGCTACAGGACCACTCGCTTTTTAACTTTTTTTTAAGTTACAGACTAACATGGCTACCCCTCTGACATTCCATATCTGTGTTATCACTATCTCCTGGCTTAGGCAGCTCTGATGTTTATGAAACAGGCATATAAAAATACTCACAGATCGATGGTTCTTGTAAAGATAACTGACAGGGTAAGAAGAATGCATCCAAATGGACCATTTTCAAACTGGAAAAAAATTGCACTATATTTACATTTGTTTATTGAATATGCTTTTTAGCCCTAGCATAAGGAGATGCACCTCCAACTGGGGTCAGTACGACTCATTCCTATTTATATTATTATCTGAATTTGGTCCTTCATCTTTTTTTCAAACATGGGGCATAGCAGTGTCAAATCCAAAATGTTGTTTATAAAGTTTTCTACTGAGATGTAAAATACTGAAATAAGTATCAGCAGAACCACGACAAGTATAATTTCATCTCTATTTCATACCTGATGAATATTCCGTTGAAGAAAAATGGTCAGATCTTCATACTTTGTGACACTATGTAGTATTAACTAGAATGAAATGTAAAACAATTCAATTAAAATAGAGAACAAAAATCTGGTATAAATAAAGTCTGAATTAAAGCAACCAAAATATGTATGTCTGGACAGTCTGGGTATGTCTACACTGCACACTTATTTCAGAATAAGCTATTCCAGAAGAAATACTCCAAAATAGCTTATTTCAAAATAGCATGTCTACACTACAGGGAAACCTCAAAAGTAGTCCAAGGCAAACTTCCTGAATGTGGACATGCTACTTCGATTTAGAGCCCCAGGAAGCACTGGAGAGTGATTACTTTGAATTGCCCTTAAGGAGGAGCTATTTTGAAATAGCAGCAGTGGAGCGTCCACACTACCACTGTTCCGAAATAGCTATTTCAGAAGACGCGTTATTTCTCATGGAATGAGGTTTACAGAATCTGGAATAAGTCGCCTGTTATTTCAAATTATTTTGAAATAACTCTGCTGTGTAGACATACTCTTTCTGAGCTGGTGTAAATTGGATTAGATCCATTGAAGTCCACAATGTTCATTCACAATACTCACTTTTTCAGCAATTTTACTAAAATGAGAGAAATAATGGGGAGGAATATCTGATGAGATATTATTTTATCTCTCTTGTCTTGCTCATATCCTGGAACCAACATAGCTAAAAGAACACATAAAAATAATGCATTTCAATCCTATTTTAGATACAAAATGTATATGATCTGAGAGCTTTCTTGAAAATACTAGTTCCTAATATGTGAAATGTATTGCATAGAAGTTCATTATTAATGTAAGAAAAAACCTTGGAAGGAAGGGCAATTTTTGCAGACAGTTTAGGAATACCAAATCATTGGAAATTTGTAAGTGCAGGTTAAATAAACACACGTCAGGAATTCTCTAATGCTTTGTGTTGCCATGAGTGTAGGCAACTGCATTAGATGTCCTCAAGAGGTCCCTTTCTGTCCAATGATTCTATAATTTCAACAGTATCTGATTCTTCTTTATCCCAGATTTACACCCTTTGATTTTGAGGAGAATAATGGTCTTGTAGCCCAGACATGACGCTCACGATCAAGAGAGAGGGTTATATTTCTGGCTTTGCCATGGGCTTCTTGTGTGATTGTGAGAAAGCCCTTCTTCCCACTCCATCTCAGTTTGAAGGGATAAAAGTATTTCCCTAATTCACAAAGGTATTATTTACAAGGCTTAATTCATCATTGCTTGTAAAGCAAGTTGAGATCTTCTGAAGAAAACAAATGTGTAACTAGAAAGTATAATGTTTACAATTTATTATTATGTATTAATCAGAAAAACAAATGGCAAGGAATATTGCAGGAGAGACAAGCAGGTAAAATGTAGGTTTCTTCCACTGACACTCTCAATGTTGTGAGGAATTACAGAAGGACCCATGTCCAGATCTCTTGTACTAGAGGAAAAGCTGCTTTTGCTTGGGCCTTGGAGAGGAGAGGGACTAAAAGGAAAGGAAAAAGGAGGATGCCCGATTCTGAGTAGAGGCTGCAGCAATTTGTGAGCCAATTATGTCACTCCCTCCTTGATTTTATGCTTTGACACTGGAGCAAATCATAGTAATTACAGTGGTATCCATAGAATTAAATCTTGGTGAGAGAGGGGCGATTCAGGCCCATAGCCCTTATACAAGTGACGTCACTATATAGATATATATAAAATGTCACAGTAAGAGTATATATAAAATCTTACGGTTTCAAAGATTCCATCTGCTTTGTATTTTCCTACTGGAGTGAACTGCTGCCTTCCTGAACATCTAAAGAGAATAATTAAATGAATTAGCAGTGCACTTCAGAAGAACCAACAGTACAACAAAGAGAAATCCACCGGCTGTAATGAACTGGAAGACTAAACCAAAAAAAGTGGCATTAAATGAAAGACCTTTCACATGGAAAGTTAATGTTGAAAGAAAAATAAGCTTTTAACATTACTTTATCTTTGTTTTAATAGTGATTAGTATTGTTTATGATTAATCTGTTCATGCTCCTGAATCTACAAAGGAGAAATGTATAAATTTAAGGACTTACTGAAATTTTTCAGTACAATAAAATATAAAGACAATACTAATATAACAGAAGTAGAACAGAATTGCAAAGTCATACATTAGTTAAAGAAATTAAAAATATAATTACAACAGTCAGTGAGCTTCTTTTGGAAAGTTGCTCTTCCAGATTAATATGAAGGAATTCTCAGCAAAGACTATACCATTGAATTCAATTGGGCCAGAATTTCACCCTAAGATTTCTCTATTAGGACAGGTAACTGCAATGAGTATGTACCCATTAGCAATAAGACTACACAGATACATACTGACCTTCATATATAGAAATCTTACATGATAATTTTAAAAAATGATACTCCCACTTACAGTGCAACCACAGCTTTTTCATTGCCTCCGGCACGCCATAAAATATCTGCAAAAGCCATGACGAGGCATTTGGTCCTATGAGCATCTGAAGGCTGCAGACACCTGTTGGTTTTGGGTATATGAGAAACAAGCAAAAATGGACACTGTTAGTGAGGCAGCCCTGAAAAGGTGAACAGCCTCCATTTCAGTGTGCACAGCTTGACAGCAGGTTTGGCACATACAAAGGACCAGATCCTCAAATGTATTTAGGCATCTTAATACTCATTGGAACCGATGAGAGTTATGCACTTGAATGAGAATCTGAGCCTAAATGATTGAAGTTGCCTCTTGTTGAATATTCTATCACCACTGTTGATAGAACATGCCAAAGCCACTGTACATGTTACACACTGACATCTTTAATTCCAGGGGTCTGATTTTAAAGAACTGCCTTTACTTTTTTTTCTTTTAACACAATTCACTTGTAAGGCAGGATTCACATAAATTAGC
Organism: Pelodiscus sinensis; assembly: GCF_049634645.1. Taxonomy (NCBI): domain Eukaryota; kingdom Metazoa; phylum Chordata; order Testudines; family Trionychidae; genus Pelodiscus; species Pelodiscus sinensis. Next base: position 249,326,723 of record NC_134712.1, on the reverse strand, counting down.
ATGTGGAGGCTAGTGACGCAATGACTGAGCAAGGAAATCATGATAAAGGTTGTCAAACCTTAAATTCCTTAACTACTACTTTCCTTTATATATTAAATCATGAGCTGTAAGTGCAACACATTGCAGTTGTGTCGTACCTGTCACCAAAGCTCTTTACAAAAATTAAGTTGCTAAGTTTCACAATACCCCATGAGATAGGTAAGCAACATTATTCCAGTTATACAGATTAATTCAACTGAGGCACGGTGACGTTAAGCAATTATAGGACCAAAACAGCTTAGAGAGAGAAACTGGCAGATCTGAGATTAGATCCCAGCCCTCCTGATTCCTAGCCTCTTGCTCTACCCACTAGATTATACATCTTTCCACATGGGAAAATGAGAATTGTTCTTCACTAGTTTAATGAGTTCCTTGTTTGAGTCTTGACTTGTTTGAGTTTTAAACAATATCAGTCTTACAGCACTTACAAGCTCACAGATAAGGTCGAATAACATGTGCAGCACTTGAATTAAAAAATCTAATAATTCAAAACACTAAACATTGACCCTCAAAAATTAAATAACAGATTGTTATGCTCTACTTCTTCCTGGAATATAATGTTTAGTGAGGAAAAACTCTTCCTGCACTGACAGATGTGGAGCATCTGAACTAAAAGAAGAGGAAACTCAGCTTCAAAAATAAATGCCTCTAGCCTCCACATCTGTTCTTGTACTCTAATTGAGTTGTTCAGGTATTTGTAGGCAGTACCAAATTAAATTCTGTGAATGAGATAAATGAGCAAGAAAAAAATCTGTTCTTCACATGAAGAAATCTGAAGCCTAATGCTTAATGTGAAGCAACCAATACGATGGAAAACCAGGTATGATAGAAAAAAGATGCTAAATTACACAGCTCAACCATATAAACACTTGTCCTTTTCTGATTAAGAACCAGCTTCCACCCTGGGCAGATATATCCGAAGAAAAATATGCCTCTTCTGAATAAAACAACCCACCTTGCTATACAAGTTTTACATGCCTGAAGGCCCTTGTGTTAGTGCCCAGGAAGACAAAGAGTTTGCCTGTTAACCAGAATTCTTTTGGGAAATTTTGCATACTTCAATAGCCCTTCTCATAGACGAAATATGGAAAAAATAAAATATTTTTGAATTATGAGGATGAGGAAAAAGAGAAGAAGAGAACAATGTCCAGATAAACAGGGCTGGGAGAAGTAACATTAAAGAAAAAAAATATATTTTAGGAATTTATATGGCCACCATCACTGTAATATTTGAGGATTTATGTGGCACCTTAAAGACATAGCCTACATCTAGACTGCATTGCTTTTCCTGGAGTCCGGTGGTATCATGGAAAAGCAATGCCATGTCCAAGGAACACATCCACTTTTCAAAAACAAATTTGAAAAAGCAGATGCGCTCTTTGCCATCCCTGTAAACCTTGTTCTACGAGGCATAAGGGATGTCAAAAGCGCACTTTTTCCCAAAAATTGGTGCCATGTTGTTGCATGTGATATGGAAATGATATCGATAATCAAGGATGTGTACTAGATAAGGAGTGTGCTTGAATACTTAATGTGCACAATCAGTGATTCAAAATGGAGTCTGAGGGCCTCCATGAAGCTGAAGGGAAGGGATGAAATCCAGTAAAATCTGGGTTTTCCCGCTCAAAGTGTTTTGCACTCATTACACATGGAGTTGCACTCATGTCTAAATTGTGCACCCAGCCCAAAATCTATGCACACAACCCGCTAGATCTATGCACTCATCACACTGGATCTATGCACACAGTACTAAATTGATGCACCCAGTTCGCAACTAGTTTTCCCGCATTGAAGGTAATAAAAGCTTCCTGTGAAGAGAGTGCATGTTGGCTCTTTGGATCTGGTCCAAGGGTGCGTTGCTGCCTCATTGCTGCCAGCTGCCTGTAGCGAAGGCTCAGGATAAGGACTTGGCATTTGAACAGACTGCAGCCTTCCTTTCATGTACCACCGTCTGGACTGCCCTCTGGTTTGCGTGATTATACCGAAGGGTTAATCATCTCCATACCAAGGAGAAGCCACCAACTTATTGACTTTGGGCTCCCTCTCCATCCTGTGCCGAAGGCCTGGAATTGTGCTTCAAGGGATCTCCTCGTTGTTCATCCTCCGTGGCTTTCAATTAGCTGATGAGTTTAAGGTTACGAGCAACGTCATCGTTCCACAATCGCCTCTACTTACTGCGAGTGTGTAATGTATATTCCTACCTTGTTTTAGGGGCTTTCCTATCTTCTTTCTTTTTGAGTTAGGGTTGGATTGGGGTATTGGTTGTTGTAAATTTCATGCGTTGCTGTTTCAAAATTTACAATATATGGCTTGGCCTTAAATTGGAGTCTGAGTGTTATTTGTTTAAGGGTAAAATCACTGGTGATAGAGATACAGTAGGTCGTCAGCGGACCTAGCTTCTCATTTCAGGGACGTTTAACATCTTTATTGGAAACAAACCCTACAATATTTCAAATCATTCTAAATTAATCTGTTGCAGAGATCCCTGTGCAACAATGTAGATGTGCCAAATTTCAGAAAAGCCTCTTTCAAAAGTAAATCAGAAAAAGATACACAATTCGTGTACCGCAAATTGTGTAACTTTTTCTGATTTAACTCTGCAGTCTAGATGTAGCCATAGTCTTTAAGCCCTGGTCTACACTAGAGAATTATTTTGAATAAGGATGTTAACTAGTGATTAATTTACTAGTCGATGGAATTTCCATTGACTACTCGACTAGTCGATAAGCACTTCCATAAGAATCTGCAAAGTCTACTTCTCATGCAAACAGTCATTTGTCCTTTTACATTATTCTGGCAGGAAAATGAAACTTAAAGCAGAAGTAAATTACATTTACTCACTTTAAGGCCCATTTATACTGCCAGGCTTTTTTCTACACTACAGGGTTTTTTTTGAGGAAGAGGCAATGCAAATGAAGCACTCATTAGCATTTTCTCGTGCTTCATTTGCATAATCTCTTCCGATCCATTTTGCGGAAGAGGTTTTTGCACAAAAACAAACAATCTAGACAGGTCTGTTTCATGAAAAAACAAAACCTTTTTGCGCAAGATCCCTTATGCCTCAAAAAGAAGGTATACATGATCTTGAGAAAAGGTTTTTTTTTGCAGAAAACGGACCTGTCTACACTGCTTTTTTTGTGCAAAAACCTCTTCCACAAAATGGATCGGAAGATATTATGCAAATAAAGCACGAGAAAATGCTAATGAGTGCTTCATTTGCATTGCCTCTTCCGCAAAAAAACATAGTGTAGACTTAGCCCCAGAGAGAAAACCTAGAGCCACTGAAGGCAATAGGGTGAGATTTTACTCCACAGGTAAATAATTGGGCTTAGGGACAGATTTAAAAGTTATTTAGGAGCCTAAAGATGTATATTGTCACAGAAGCATTTTAAAAAGTGTCTAGGTATAGAAATCCCAATGAAATGAAAGGAAATTAGGTGCCTATGTGTGTTTGAAAATTCCACTAGGATAAAACCCACAGTGAATAATATTTGTCTCTTTTGCACAAACACCACGAATGCTGAGTTTATCAGAACATAAGTAATTTTCCTTGATGCTATGAATATCTTGTCATTTTTCTGTAAAGAAATTAAAAGGCGTGCACAGTTTAAAAATCCCATTAGGGGCTTTAACTGTGTAACGTCATCAAGGAAAAGAACTGTGTAACTAACTTTTTGCAAGTTCATTGAGATTCTCTTGCCATGCAAAGGATGATCTTACAATACTTGATTTCATTCTCTTTGAAATCCCTGCTTCACCATGGGACTTTGCAGGTTTGTTAACTGATGTTGGCCATAATTCAAGGTTTTTTTTTTAATGTTCTTGGTTAATCACAAGAAATTAGTATGTTAATGAAAAGCGAGCCTTTTAAATCCACTGTTAAAAGGCAACTTCTGTTAGCCTCAAAAAGCATAACTTCATGAGATGAGACTTTCTGTCTTTTGAATCCAAATACATAGTGAACAGGGTCAAACTCAGAAAGGCTTCTTTCTGGCTACTAAGATAAAGTTGTAGTTTGGTTTAGAATGGAAAATATTTCTGGTGTCAGCTGCTGACTTACCACACATCGCTATTTCTGTTTCTGTCTCCAAAGAGAAGTTGCTGTAGGACACAAGCTTGAACGGCTGCCAATACTCCACATGGGCCTCCCTACAGTGAATAATACACTGGATGAACAAAACAACTAGCACCGTTTGATGCTGGTGAGAACTTTTCACAACCCATGTGTTCTCATTCAAGTTTAAGCCAACCTTTGATCTATCTGTTTTGCTTACTGAATGTGCAGTGTTATGCGGCTTTTTCAAGCAACTGAAAAGTCAGCATTACTAATGGGGGTTCTGTCTCCTCTGTGTTCTGTCTGGAAGTGCCTAGAACATACCGTACAGACATCTATGATGTCAAAGGAAGTTTTATCTCCTCCTCCATCAAGCAAAAATATTCCTCCTAGCGCCCCTTGAACATGCACCTAGCCTGAAGATGAAAAAAATGGTTTACATTCCTACTGGGTGAAATTTACAAAGCCCTGCCCCCACGCATACAGCCCATGATTGAATTAAGTCCTCACTCAGATCTTCAAAATAGGGTTTCAGAGGTGTATATGTCTGCACAACAAGAATTTCACCCACAGCAAATAACAGAGAGAGAAGGACTTGTGTGCTAAATGGTCTTCATTCAGCCAGTATCACAAGAAGATGAAAAGCCCCTTTCTCTGTTATTGTTTTGATGTCCAGGATCATATTTAAATATATGAGCCAAACCTTTGCTTATTTATGCATTAACGTGATCTGCCATCTTGGAGCATTATCAAAACAGGTCAGCTGCATGACTCTTTAAATATGAAAGGGGCTTGAATCCCCTTTTCTGTCCATGCGCTAGAGTATGTCTACACTACGGAGTTTTGTCGGAAAAACGGTCCAAAACATGAGGAACGTCCACACTGCAATTGCATTCTTCCACAAGAAAATTGAAAGAATAGAGGCGTTTTTCCGGCATTGATAATCCTCATTCTACAAGGAAGAAGCCGTTTTTTGAAAGAGCTCTTTCACAAAAAGGCGCGTGTGGACGGGGAGGAGGGAGTTCTTTTGGAAGAAGAGGAAAGACGAAAAAGCGCAGGTGCCCAGGTGGCCATTTCGTCCATAGCAATCACAGCTTAAATGAGAGAGAGTGTCCATTCAGTCTGGATGCTCTCTTTCAATAAAGCAAATCGCTTCTTCAATGCACTTTTGCAGCGTGGATGCTCTCTTTCGGAAGAAGTTTTTTCGGAAGATCTCTTCTGAAAAAAGTTTCTTCCAAAAGAAACTTGTAGTCTAGACGTAGCCTAGCTATAGACACAAGCTCCTATGTTGAAGGGCTCCAGGTATGTTATTTGTATCTAGTTAGCAATTTCATTTTGTTGCTTGGCATAGGTATGTACAGCGCCTAGCACAATAGGGCCCCAACCTCTGTATGGGGCCTGTAGGTGCTCCCACAATATGAATAATAGATAATAAATTCATTTAATCCTGAACAAATATTCAGCAGAAAAACCATTTTTTCTTCTCTCTCTCAATAAACCATTTACATAATTAAAGATTATTAGAAAAACTGACCCATGGAAAAAGCAGGGTCCAGTCTGGGTTTTTTTCCAGTCTGTTAAGGAATGTTCTTAATATTAAAAGTTTAGATGCAACAGTTTAATATCACTCCAAACCACTAAGTTTTAACAACTGGAGTGAAACACACAAATACTGGAAAGCATCACTACACAATCAGTTAACTGACTTGAATTTAGAAAGTGAAGAGAAAAATACAGCAGCCATTTTGAAATTTCCCAATGGGATCAGAATACCAGGACTTACTCCTCTTCTCTTGGTCTCCACAAGAATTAAAGAGACCAAAGATATTTTAAATCTCATCTGGATAATGCCATCTTTTATAGCAAAGGGTTTCCTAAAATATTTCTAGAGCACTGGTCCAGGATTGACTTAAAAGAGTAGACGTCACCTACAGATTCCATAAGATTTCCTGGAGCAGCCTGCATTTTTTTCTGACATTTTCCTTCTGGCCCAACTTTCCTTACAAGATTTAACTATTTTGCAGATTTCTGTAGTAAAATTATATTCATGAACCAGTAAGGTAAAAGTAAAAAGGAATATCTGTTAAAGAAAGTTAGTTTCTTTTATTAAGGTAATACACAACTTCTGGAAACTGTAGTTTAAAGGCAAAGATCATTGGGCTTTTAAGGAAGTAATTTACTGTACCTTTTTTTGCACAATGCCGTATTTTAGCTGTGGTATACTATTAAAAGTAAAGTTCTGTATTTTCCATTCTTCACTGAAGCAACAGAGGCTCGAGCCAAACAAAAGATTTTTTATTTCCTAAAAAAAAAGGGGGGGGGGTTGAAAGCTCTCATTTTATAAACGAATTCGAAACATAGGTATATTTTCTTTCCAGAATTTAAAATCAGAAAGGAGACGTGGCAGGATAATGACAAACTCTATATATCCACCCTTTTAATTTCTGTTTTATAAATACTGCAAATAGCAGGGCACTTCCACTCAAAAGGAGTCATTTTTTCCTTTTCCTGCAATGTTCCTTCAGCACATTATGTTCCTTCAGTGCATAATGCTATGTGTTGCTCAGCATTATGAGCTTTTTTTTTGTACATAATTGGATGAAATGTGCTTCTTGAAAGGTTCATAGAAGACAGCCTCAAACTTACGTATCAGATCAATAGTTTGTACTACTGACTGATGAGTTTTCTGTTTCCCACACACCAGTAAAAGGTATTTTCCAATGGGATAAAATATAAGCTGTAAAAGAAGGACCTTTGCTGGCATATCATGTAGAACAGACAGTCTGTTTTACCTATCAAAGGTGATGATTATGAGACAGTTGCTATTCAAAGTTTTGAATAATACTAGTATTAGGGCACGCAACAAACTGTCAAATTCAGACTGTTGACCCCAGTCAGGAACAGATTAATTAAAGTTAATGGAGTTATGCTAATCAGACTCCTTCAGTGCTTCTGTTTGGATACTTAATCGGATTACTCTGGTCTAGAAATCAGGTTGGGAATCATGAGCTTTGTGGTATGTTACAGTTCTGGCTGAGTGGGAAGCACTATGAAAATAGCCCTTGACATGGGTATTTAGATACTCCTACCTGAAAGGGAGCACTAGGGAATGAAATTAATCAAATAACTGGATACATCTGAAAGGTTTGATTTGGAAGTAAGTAAACATGTAGGGTGTGTCTAGACTACATGCCTCCATCGACAGAGGCATGTAGATTAGCCAGATCGGCAGAGGGAAATGAAGCCGCGATTAAAATAATCGCGGCTTCATTTAAATTTAAATGGCTGCCCCGCTCTGCCGATCAGCTGTTTGTCGGCAGATCGGGGCAGTCTGGACGCGATGCGCCGACAAAGAAGCCTTTCTTGATCGGCACAGGTAAACCTGGTTTCACGAGGCATACCTGTGCCGATCAAGAAAGGCTTCTTTGTCGGCGCGTCGCGTCCAGACTGCCCCGATCTGCCGACAAACAGCTGATCGGCAGAGCGGGGCAGCCATTTAAATTTAAATGAAGCCACGATTATTTTAATCGCGGCTTCATTTCCCTCTGCCGATCTGGCTAATCTACATGCCTCCGTCAACGGAGGCATGTAGTCTAGACGTACCCGTAAATATATTTCAGTTAGGATGCATCTAAACAGCAGAGCTTAACTTGAAATCAGCTACGCAAATTGAGCTACGTCAGTTGCGTAGCTTATTTTGAAATTGGGCACATTTACACAGCACTTATTTCAAAATAGAGCACTCTTCCTCTGACTTGCCTTATTCCTCATACAATCAGGGTTACAGGAGTCAGAGTAAGAAGTCCTCTAGCTTGACAGCATTTTGAAATAACTGCCGGCTGTGTAGACGCAGACTAAGTTATTTCAAAATAATGCTAGTGTAGATGTACCCTTAAGCTACGTCTACATTGGCAAGATTTTGTGCAAATACTTTTAACGCAAGAGTTTTTGCGTTAAAGTATTTGCACAAAAGAGCGTCTTCACTGGCATGTGCTTTTGCGAAAGAGATGTGCTTTTGCGCAAAAGTATCCATGCCAGTGTAGATGCTCTCTTGCGCAAGAAAGCTCCAATGGCCATTTTAGCCACCGGGCTTTCTTGCGCAAGAAATTTAAGTTGCCTGTCTACACTGGCCTCTTGCACAAGAACAGTTGCGCAAGAGGGCTTTTTCCTGAGTGGGAGCAGCATAGTTCTTGTGCAAGAAGCACTGATTTCACACATTAGAACGTCAGTGTTCTTGCGCAAGAACTCCCCGCCCAGACAGGTAGCATGCCAATGTAGACACAGCCTTAGAGAAAGAAGTGAAAGGACAGATTAATTCTTATTTTGTCCAAACCAGTTGTCACAACCCAAGTTGCTAATGAATAAGTCCATTTCTTTCCATTCATAAACATGCAATGCCAATGCACCAAACACTTGATTCATCTTGAACTGAAGTCAGACAATTAGGAGTCTTTCCATTGACTTCAATGGCACTGAATTAGGCTCTGAGTGATGTCGGGAAAATATATACTTTTTACTTTTATACTTATTTGTGAGGTTTCTCAGTTCTAAGCATATTCTATGAAATAATAACAAAATAATAATATCTTACATCTATAGAGTGCACTTCATCCAAGAATTCTGAAACACTCTACCGAAAATAACAGATGAATGAAACCTCACAATATAATGGTGAGGAGGGTAAATATAATTATTAGCATTTTACAAAAGTATAAAATGAAGGATGGAAAAGTGAGTTTCCCAAGATCACACAAGTCAGTGGAATGTCAGTGAGAGACCTTAGTAGCCCTCCCTCCTCTTTCTAGCCCCCCTTCCTCAAATACTGCTTTTGAAACAACTGATTAAAAACAACACATCAAAGATGCACACAACTGTCTGGAACCATTAACAAAGGAATGTAAAATGCAATTGCATAGTGATTGTTAGGATTTCATGGATTCCCAATCACACATGCACTAAATGTAAAACCCATTGCAACTTTGGCTTACTCAATAGAAATAACATGTTTTCATGTATCATTCTTTGTTTATCATCATATATTTGACTTACTTTTGCTAGGGAAATATCAATTGCCTTTGATATTACTTCAGGTGTATCCCGTGTTGAAAGCTCTGGGATCCTATTAAGTTCTCCAATCATTGCTTCATCATCAAAATCAACTGAAAGAGAAGAAATCTTTTAATATGTAGAATATTATCTGGTGAACCAAATTCTGTCCTCCAGTATCCCCATGCCACCTACTGCTACTGATTTATCATCATGACTGATACAACTTTAATTGCTCTGATCTTTACAAGTTACAAGTAGGATTCTACTCTGAAAAGTGATGATACAAATTAGATCATGAGAGCCACTGTTTGTTATGTCCCAACTAGGGGGCCGTGCCTCCTGCTCGCTACCTCACCAACCCCCCTCCCTCCGGCCACTATGCCCTGGCTTGGGGACTCTGCAGCAGGATCTTGGGCAGTGTTGACCAGTGTGGCCGATAGCCTGGGGCAGGCAGTGGTAGCAGTTCCCCACTGGGTCGTGGGGCAGCAAGGCCGGGGACCTGGAAGTAGAAACAGGGCCAGAGGTGACTGGATGAGAAGCAGCAGGGATGGGGGATCAGCAGAGCTCACTGAGCGCCCTGTAGCTTTTCCCCACCAAGGACCCAGGACCTGGGGCTGGAGGTGGCCAGGCTACAGGAGCCAGAGCCTGGCAGCAGGTGGTGGAGCAGGGAGCTGGAGCCCTGGGGCTCCTAGACCACAGCGAAGAGCTGCTGCTGCCCTCTGACCCTCCTGCAGGAGAGCTGGGAGCCAGTGGGGAGTCCAGGGCATCCCCCGAGGAGAGGTTGGGAGAATGACTGGACTGGACTAGGCTGAGGCTCCTGCCTGCCAGAGCCCCTGGGGCCCTGCCCCTACGTCGCACCCATGCCCAGCCTCAGCCTTGTTCCTAGCTCCAGGGGGAAGGGGAGAAATCATCCCATTTCCAGCAGTGAAAGGTTCCCATTCTGCCCCAAGCCATCAAGACTGCTCCCCCTTCTCACTCTGCCGAGGCTGATGACATGATCACATCATTCTGTCATCTGGGACAGTTCTTTAGAGAGACAGAGAATATATGTGTGTGTGTGTGTGTGTGTGTGTGTGTGTGTGTGTGTGTGTGTGTGTGTGTTTAAATGTCCTAACTGCTTAGTTCCACTTTCTTGGCCTACCATCTAAAAGTTGACCTGGGACGGGAGTAAGTAAGCACACAGTCTCATCTGGGAAATGAAAACACAAACTGTAAGGAACTTGACTTGATCAAAAACGAACCATGTGAGATGAAGACCAAAACAAAGCATGATGTGACATACCTAGTTCTAGGACACCTTTCTTCTGATCGCTTTTATTGGATATTGATGATGGAGTCTTTCTAGATTAAAACATTATCGAAGGTTCACATTTAATGAAACAGAAGATCAAGCTAAGCAATGTAGAAGCAATCAAACCTTATTAAGGCAAAATCAATGTTTTCAAAGAAGTAGCTGGCAACCTATATGGCAGAGGGGGCAAACTACAATCCATGAGCCACCTCTAGCCCTTTGGACCCTTCAGTCCAATCCCTGAGTTCCCGCCGGGTAGCGGGACTGGGACAGTCTTGCCCAGAGGCAGTGTGAGAAGCAAAGGAGGTTATCCCCCAGCCCTTTCCCACAGCCTCAGCTACCCCAGCACCAGGACAGCCTGATTACCACACCACCAGCCCCGATGCTCCTGGTGGCATGGCTGCAGCACTGCTAACCCCAGTGTTCCAGCCAGCACAGTCAAGAGACAAGGAGCAGGAGATGTTGCAGAGAGGGCAGGGGATACGGCCTCTTCCAGTCTTCCCCACATGGCCCTCCACACAATTTCCGTACCCGATGTGATCCTCGGGCCAAAAAGTTTGCTGTATGGTGTATACATGATCACTAAAGCTGGAATAGCAGTCTGCACATTACAACAAAATGCAGTCAATTTGTGTCATGTGGCTCAGATTCTGCAAGTGCATATGCATGGGCAGGATTGTACTCCCTCACGGAGTCGCATCTGACATTTGGGGGAGCTCTGCATGAATTCTGTGTTCAGGTACCCACAGCTGAGCTTGCAGTAGTGGAATCCATGGCATGCAATTCACTTTTGCATGAGGCTACGGACCACGTAAATCCAATTTAAACCTTTAACACACAATTGAAGTGGTTTCTAAGTTGTGCTGTCTCCCATACTGGCCTTATTAGTAAATTGCATCATCAACAAGTTAAATGTTTATAGAAATAAGTTAGTAATGATAAAGACTAATTTTGTCAGATTTGAAGTTAGACATGTAAATACACAACCAGATTTTTAGAGGTAGCACGGGCTTTGAGCTACCATGAATTCATACAAAAATTAACATAGCCAAAGGAAAAGTTTCCTACAGTCACTGGTAAAGGGCATTTTTTTTTTTTCAAAATAATAACACTGAATCATTTTTCATCCATCTTTTGTTTGGAAAACTGTGCTGCAAATGACAATCCTTTCAAGAACTGTACGGAATTATTTGCTCAGAAACCCTCTTTGTAGGCACGTTATTATTATAGCAACAGTTGCTGCCTTATCACATACTTTCCATTAACTTAATTTCCTTTTTTCACTGTGTGAAAGTAGATGAATGGAAGCAGAGCACACAGACACGCCACACTGAGGACTTTTCCAGTCTGAAAACTTTTTGGCATCTTTTCCCCTTACGAGTTTTTCTAGAACATAAAAGTAGGAACTACCATGCTGTTTTTCTCCATAAAAGCATTACTGGCTTGATTCAACTAAATGTGGCGGCATGCACTGAACCACAACAAACAGACACTCGACAGTTGGAAATGCATCACTCGTAGTATTAGTAAGTCAAGGTAAAAGAAATATATTTGGATTAATGTGTCTGAGATCAGTCCTGAGATCTAAGTAGGTAAGCTGAGAAGAAACATGCACAGCAACATAATGAAAGGTTCTGAGCTACAATGGAAAACAGCAATACCTTTTACTACATGGAATTTTAAAATACAGTTGATAGTAGTAATAGTATTTTATTACACTTCTTACTGTAGCACTTAGAAGTCATCATCATGGAACAGAACCCCACTGTGCCGGGTGTTTGGTAGAAACAGAACACCACCACAAATCCTACCTCAATGAGATTACAATCAGAGAATACTACAAGAGATCCCAGATGGATACAGAAGGGCAGGGGAGTACAAAGAACCAATGAAACAGTATGGCTACGTCTAGAGTGGCATGATTTTCCGCAAATGCTTTTAACGGAAAAGTTTTTCTGTTAAAAGCATTTGCGGAAAAGAGCGTCTAGATTGGCATGGACGCTTTTCCACAAAAACACTTTTTGCGGAAAAGCGTCCATGTCAATCTAGACGCGGTTTTGCGCAAGAAAGCCTCGATCGCTATTTTCGCCATCGGGGCTTTTTTGCGCAAAACAGTTTTCAGCTGTCTACACTGGCCCTTTTGCGCAAAAGCATTTCCGGAAAAGGGCTTTTGCCTGAACGGGAGCAGCACAGTATTTGCGCAAGAAGCACTGATTTCAGACAGTAGAAAGTCAGTGCTTTTGTGCAAAATCAAGCCGCCAGTGTAGACAGCTGGCAAGTTTTTCCGCAAAAGCGACTGAATTTGCAGAAAAACTTGCCAGTCTAGACACAGCCTATTGGTAATCAGGACACACAACAGTCCCAGCCACCAGCAGACTAACTGTTGTCAAATAAATCACAGAAAGTTTTAACAGATTTGACTAATATTGGTTTTCATCATTCTTTTCAGTACAGTGTTAATTTTGCTGTAACTTACTAATATTTTCATACTTACTGGTCTGACGGAGGACCCCAATAAAATGGATTGTGTTTCAACTGAATACTGAATATTGCGCTACACTTAGAGCAATAACATGGTTTTATTTTCTTATTTCTGAGATTGCAGACTATTCCATCTGGCTTCCTAGAATAAGAATGTGAGGGTTTTTTTCGGAGTAACCCCTTTGGGGCCAGTCTTAGATGTGCAATAACTCAGAAAGCTTAGATTGCAATACACATAGGATCTATCTAGAAAGGAAAGTGACAACAGACAGAATTTATTAAAATTTTCGGAGAACAAATCATTGTTCCCATCTACAGCAGCATTGCTTATGCTGAAAAGAGTGTGAAAGTCACCAAAAAAGCAACTCACCCTCTTCTACATTACATTGGACTCCACCAGGCCCAAGATTTGATCATGAATTCTACCACAAAGACATATTACAGAGATTACACACTAGGCTTGGTTGCAGAATATGACTACCAAATGCAGTCTGGAATGAAGGATAGCATATACCAGCCATGTTCTTTTCCCCCTTTAGATGGAGCTCATCATTCATCCTTGCATTAGTATGTACATCTCTGCCTCTCTCTACATAGTTTTTATGGGCCCCATAACCATAGTATCTAAACACCTCACAAACTATAGTGAATTTAGCTTCTTTAACTAAGATATGAAAGTTTCCAAGTACTCTAAGATATGAAAGTATTATTATCCGTATTTTTATAGATGGGAAACTATAGCACAGAAAAGTTAAGAGACTTGCCCAAGGCCGCACAAGATGTGAGTTGCGGCACTAGGAAATGAGCCCACATCTCCACTCAGTGTCTAAGAACAGGACCATCTTTCCATCTAGGCTCTTATAACATATCCAGTTACCTCAGTGTCTGACTGCCTTTTGAAGCAGAAAGGAATGGAAACAGGTTAAATTAATATTCTGGCTCTTTCATCTCTATAACTTCCCTTCTCACAAAAAAAATCCTCAACCTGAAATCAATTGCAAATGAAAAAAAAAACCACACACATTCTTTTGGTATACTGCCTACTACAGCTTTCTGCAAAACCCTAGGGATCCAGACTCTAGTTCCACCACTGAAAGAACCAAGTCTAAACAGATGATTTCAGAGATCTTCCAAGACATATATCATAGAGGAAAACACCAAATGCAAAGATCCACATTGTATATTATCCTTTGCAGAAGGGTATTTTTGTAGATGGAGTTTATCCATGCGCTCCCTTGTGAAGTTGCTTAAAACGTCGTTTGAACTTTTACTGCTATTTTCACTTCAACAGATGGCTACTATTCAAGGAAAATTTATTGGGCATACAAATTCATGCAATTAAAGCAATTTGCAAGGAGGAAGTCATTTATCATGTCAGAAAAATAGGGCAGGAAAAAATATGTTTTATTATAAATATACCATACTGTACTTTCTCCAAATATTTGAACATTCCTATCTCATCTCCATGCATAGAAAATGTTGTTTACATAGAATAAAGTTCTTCCCTTTGCACAAAACTGCATGTGTTTTCTATGGTTTCCTATTTACATTAACCTACACCGCAGGTCAAACAAACAAAAATGCTTATAGAATAAGCAGTGGCCATCAGCTACTTGAGAGTAACCGACTGGGCTTGAAAATCATGGTTTCTTTGTCAATGTACTATACCCCAAAGTTCTTACTTGGAACTTACATCTTGCCTCTGAAATAATTTAGTGATTCTGACTAATAAGTATATGTTCTTAAATAATCTTAGTGTTGTCTTGCTTTCTATCATTCTGTTGCTGTACACTTAGTAGAAGTATATGGCCCTTATTCCATTTCTGTGATACTGGAGACTGTACCCCTTATGGCTAGCCTGCCTTGACTATATTCACTTCCTTGCCTTCTTTATATTTAGTGGCTTTCATTATATTCAGCTATAACACAAGAAACCTACAGTATCCTGTGTCCTATAAGACATAAGATGGAAGCATAAGTTAACATAAGTGTGACTAAATAGGTCATAGCCAAAGGTATAGATCAATGGTTACCTTTAGATGTTAGGGAATATCTACACAGCAAAGTTATTTTGAAATAACAGCCCTTATTTCGAAATAGCTTTCCTAGTGTCTACACAGCCAAACTGCTATTTCAAAAAAAATTCAAAATAGCGGAGCACTTATTTCGAATTTGGTAAACCTCATTCTACGAAGAATAACACCAGATTTGAAATAGCTATTTCTAAATAAGTACTGCGTAGACACTTATTTCGAAATAGGGGGCCTCCAGCCTTCCCAGGGTGCCCTGGCAGACATTGCAGCCTCAAGCAAGAACACTTCTCTCCCTCCCCCCTCCCCGGAGCCTTTAAAGGGGTAGATTCTGGCCACAGTGCCTGTGCCAGCTTCAAGCCTTCCAGCCCAGAGCCAGCAGTCCGTGCACCTGACCCAGTGGCCCCAAAACATGAGCCAGCAAGCCACTGGCAGCCAGCCCTCCACTGCTCCCCAGGAGCAGTCTGCCAGCTCCCAGGAGCCTGGCAGGGCCTGGAGAAGGTGGGCACATTCCTAGTCCAGGGTGGAGATCATGGACCTTATTCAGGTTTGGAAGGGATGCCCCCAACGTCTATGATCTCCGCCCTAGACAGAGGAATGCGGATGTCTATGGCAGAATAGCTGCCAGCCTGGCCACCAAAGGCTACATGCGAACCCAGGAGCAGATCTGCATGACAATCAGATTGGTGCGGCGAGACCCCCAACCCTGAGCACTGAGCTTCCCCTCCCCCTTATTCCCCTTGTTTCCCCCTTCCAGCTCCCTCTTCCCAGGTTTCCCCCTCCCCTTTCCCACACTCTTTTCTGCTCTCTCCCACCTCCTTTCCCCAGTCTCACCAGAGTTTCATTCCCATCCTCTCCAGTTTTGTGTTCATGAAAATATGAGTATTTTATTTGACATCAGGAAGGGGGGTTAGGATGGGGTAAGTGGAAGGACGTGAGGGAGGAATGAGGCATAAGCCCCCAATGGGGCAGACCAGGGAGGCTCTTAGTGCTCCTCAGGGTGGAAGCTCTCCCACAGGGCCTCTTGGATACTGACAGCCCCCCCATTGGACCTCCCAGATGGCAGCCTGCAGAAAGTGCAGCCAGGCTCACAGCAACGTGTCCAAGAGAAGCACCAGAGTGCCCAGGGGCAGCTCTGGCTCCATGTTGCAGAGTGCTGCGGTGTCCCGAGTGAGGGGAACCAGAGCATACAGAGACAAAATGCTTTGCTGTCCCTCATCAAGGTAGGCAAGCAAGCAGGGAAACCTGAGAACCGGCTGTCCGGGGGGGTCCCTTTAAGCACAGGCCTCAGATAGCCTCAGGCAGCAGCCACACAAAGTAACTCCTGACCTGATGCCTTGCTGGACCTGGTTCTGGCTGTCCTTTAATGCAATTCAGTGTCCACTCAGAGTGGACGCGCTATTTCGAAATAGCAAAACGCTATTTCAAAATGCATTTTGTGTGATATTTCGAAATAACGCTGTAGTGTAGTTATTCCTTAGGGCAGTGGTCCCCAATGCTGTGGCCGCGGGCGCCATGGCACCTGCCTGGCTGTTTATGTGCGCCCGCCGAACAATCTGGGCTGGCCCATCCCCGGGCGTGTGGCACATGAGCGGTGCCGGCTCCTGGCGCATGAGCGGCCCCTGGCGCATGGGGGCCCCTACTCCGGGGTCGCAGTACATGCTGGTGCTGGCCCCGGACGCGTGGCGCATGTGCCGACCCTGCCCTCCCCGGGCGCGTGGAGCATGCGTGGCCCCACCCCCGGGCGTCCAGAAGCCACCAAAAGGTTGGGGACCACTGCTTTAGGGAGTAAGGAAAGCTTCCTCAATAGTAGGAGGCAGAATGTTCCAGCAAATGCTGCTTCAAGGAACGTGGAAGTAATAACTGCAAACCATTTAAACAGGAGGTGAAGGGTATAATCCACAAAATAAGCTCAATCTAGCTAGAGACATACATTCTATAAATGTATTGGAAGCAAGAGGAAGACCAAGGATAGGGTAGGCCCACTGCTCAATGAAGAGGGAGAAACAATAACAGGAAACTTTGAAATGGCAGAGGTGCTTAATGACTTCTTTGTTTTGTTTTGTTTTTTGTCAAGAAGATGGTGATAGGATGCCTCACATAGTGAATGCAAGTGGAAATGGGGTAGGTTTAGAAGTTAAAATTAAAAAGAACAAGTTAAAACATTACTTAGGAAAGTTAGATGTCTTCAAGCCTTCAGGGCCTGATGAAATGCATCCTAGAATACTCAAGGAGCTAATAGAGGAGGTACCTGAGCCTTTAGCTAACATCTTTGAAAAATCATGGAAGTTGGGTGAGATTCCAAAAGACTGGAAAAGGGCAAATATAGTGCCCATTTATAAAAAGGGAAATAAGAACAATCCAGGAAATTACAGACCGGTCAGTTAAACTTCTGTGCCAGGAAAGATGATGGCACAGGTAATTAAGAAATTCATCTGCAAACATCTGGAAGAAAATAAGGTGATAGGTAACAGCCAGCACAGATTTGCAAAGAACAAATCGTGTCAAACCAATCTAGTAGCTTTCTTTGATAGGATATAAAATCTTGTGGATAAGAGAGAAGCATGGACGTGGTATGCCTAGACTTTAGTAAAGCATTTGATATGGTCTTGCATGAACTTCTTATCAATAAACAAGGCTAATACAACTTAGATGGGGCTACTATAAGGTGCATGCATAACTGGCTGAATAACTGTTCTCAGAGAGTTAATGGTTCACAGTCATGCTGGAAGGGCATAACAAATGGGATTCCACAGGGTTCTGTTTTGGGACTGGTTCTGTTCAATATCTTCATCAGTGATTTAGATGATGGAACAGAGAGTACGCTTATTAATTCTGCAGATGATACCAAGC
Source organism: Pelodiscus sinensis (assembly GCF_049634645.1). NCBI lineage: Eukaryota > Metazoa > Chordata > Testudines > Trionychidae > Pelodiscus > Pelodiscus sinensis. Next base: position 249,308,926 of record NC_134712.1, on the reverse strand, counting down.
TGGGGGGGGGGCTGCAGCTGCTTTGGAGGATAGGGTCATAATTCAAAATGATCTATACAAATTAGAGAAATGGTCAGAGGTAAAGAGGATAAAGTTTAATAAAGACAAATGTAAAGTACTCCACTTAGGAAGGAACACTCCGTTTCATACGTACAGAATGGGAAGTGACTGTCTAGGAAGGCGTAGTGCAGAAGGGATCTCGGAGTCATAGTGACCACAAGCTAAATATGAGTCAACAGTGTGACGCTGTTGCAAAATAAGCAAACATGATTCTGGGATACATTAAAAGGAGTGGTGTGCACAAGACACAAGAAGTCATTCTTCCACTCTACTCTGCACTGATTAGGCCTCATTTTGAGTATTGTGTCCAGTTCTGGGCACTGCATTTCAAGAAAGATGGGGAGAAATTGGAGAAGGTCCAGAGAAGAGCAACAAAATGATTAAAGTGTTAGAAAACATGAGCTATGAGGGAAGGCTGAAGGAATTAGCCTTGTTTTGTTTGGAAAGGAGAAGACTGAGAGCGGACATGATAATGGTATTCTAAAATGGTGTCACAGGGAGAGGGGGCAGGAATTGTTCTCCTTGGTGTCAGATGAGAGCACAAGAAAAAAATGGGCTTAAACTGCAGCAAAGGAGGTTCAGGTTGGACATTAGGAAAATCTTCCTGTCTGTCAGGATGGTTAAACACTGGGATAAATTGCCTAGGGAGATTGTGGAATCTTCATCACAGGAGACCCCTAATAGTCCCCTTCCGATAGTCTGGCATATTTGATAATCCAGCACCCCCTGGGTCCTAAAGGGGCCGGATTATCGGAAGTTTACTGTACTAATCTAGAGAAAAAGGACTCCTCCACCTTAGAAGGATGAGGGAATACAAATAAAGACAAGGGGTAAAACTGTTACTGAATATGTACTAGATATAGTGACATCAGTTCAAAATATAGAAGTGGTATCCCAGCATGAGGGGGTAGGAGAGAAACACATAGCCCTTGGAAGAGGCCAGAATGAAGGCCGTTGGTGATGAGGAAGAAGATGATAGTGATGAGGAACATAATGAGGCTAACATTTCAGATCATCCCACAACAGGGGGGGGGGCAGATGTACATTCTATAGTGTCTCTATCTACCTTACTTAGTTAGAATGTTCATTTGGGACTTTGCTAAATATATCATTAAAATATTTGGAAATACAGAAGAAACCCTACTGTGTGAGTATTGTGACTCTGCACATGATGTTCCCACCTATACAGTAATTTTAATAACACTGAGCTTGCTCTTGGAACAAGAACCTGTCAGCCCTCAAGCTGATAACGGGGAACTCTTAAGGAATCAATAACATTTCATAATCAATAGGTTGGGCAACAAGTCACTACAGAGGACTGAGGAAAATGAATATTTTGTGCAGATATTTAATAAAAAGATACAGGGGATGACTCACATATAAATAGGTGGGTTAGTGTGACATTGATTCTGAGCAAAATCATGGAAAGATTTATACAGAATGCAATCTGTAACAAGTTAAAGGATGGCAGCATAATTGATGCCAGTCAATGGGGTGTTATGGAAAACAGGTTTTGTTAGACAAATTCAAGATAGGGTTTTTTTTTTTAATGAAATTGCAGGTTTTGTTGACAACAGCAACTCTATTAAGATAATATATTTGTGAAAGTCATCTAAGTACAGCATGAAATTCAGATTAAAAATTAGCCTTATACAAAGTCAACATAGAACACATGAAGTGAATTAAAATAAGCTAGCTGATAGAGCTCAAAAAGTTATTGTAATTGGGAATCATCATCTAATGGGGTCTTTCCAGTGGTCCACAGGGATCTGTTCTAGGTCCAATGTAGCTCATTATCTTCATCAATGATCTAGAAAAAAACTAAATAATTGTTGGCAACATTTGCCAATGTCAAAAAATTGGAGAAGTGGTGAATAATGAAGACAGATCTGTTCTATAGAGCAATGTGTATTTCACGGTATGCTGGGCTCGCTTAAATAACATGTGTTTTAATGCAGATAACAAATTACATTTAGTAACAATAGTACAAACAATAGCTACAATTATCATTGAATATGGGCAAGGAGTTAACACGATGAGGGTGCAATTCAGTTATATAGTCTACTTTTAATCAAGAATTCCAAATAGAAACTTCTGCATGGGAACTTCCTTGCATCCCCACACCACATACAACAGGAATGGGTGTATAATATTAAGGGTTACACTTCCACCAAGAGAGAGCCTCCCAGCCCGGACAGAGAGACTCATACTAGTATGGACTGAGCTAGGGCATGGTATAGGCTGAACCTCTCTAGTCTGGCAGCCTAGGGACCTGACCACTGCTGAACCAGAGAATTTGCTGAAACATAGAAGGTTAATATTATCTTTACCTACATTTCCACTGCTTACTGGGCTCTTAGAAGACACTTAGGGGTAAACTATAGCTAAATAAGTGAATTATAGCTAAATAACCACACAGAAGACTGAGAGCCAGGACTGATGACTGTAAACAAAATTTATAGGACCACAGCCACACCCAGGATAAGTGGACATCTGGCTAACTAAAATCATGCTGGATCACAGATGTTGCTGGACCATAGCATGCCAGTCTAGAGAGGTTCCACCTGTAATTAGCAGTGTACATGTCATGGCTTAGGCTGCTTCTCGGGTTCTGAAGCCTACTGGGTCAGGTATGATTGTGATCTCAAGCTGCAGCCTGAGCTGCAATGTCCACATGACTACATTCAGCATGCGGATTGAGACCTGTTAGTGTGCTGATTAAGGCTTGCTCCCAGTTGCAGTGCAGACATACCTTAAGACACTCAAATGTTGTTGGTAGCAATCAATATAAGAGCTAAGGGAGGTAAGTCAATTTATGTTAATCGAAGGCACATTCAAGACACTGTCCATTGTACATGTGGCAAGGGAAATCCTAAATAATACAGGACCCATATAAAAATCAGGGTCCAAGCATTTAAGAGTCACATGAGCCCCCTCAATGTAAGTGGTTTCAGAGCTCTCTCTTTTGCTTGTCTAAACGAAAGTAGCCACTTCTTCAGTTTTTGACCTTCAACTGGTAGGGAATTCAATTATTTTTCAGGGCGTGGAAAGTGTCAGATGTAACATTTCCTGTAAGAAATATTCTAGCCTATCAGCTTCTAACCAAATAAATTATCTGCCTGAAAAATAATGCAAACCTGAAATGGGAACACTTAGGGTACGTCTACACTGCAATACTATTTCAAAATAACTAGCACTATTCCGAAATAACTTAGTCACTTAAGGGTGTGTCTAGACTACAGGGTTTTGTCAACAGAAGTTTTGTCAACAGATACTGTCAACAAAGCTTCTGTCGACAAAGCGTCTAGACTACAGCCAGTTCTGTCGACAAATCAAGCTGCTTTGTCGACATAATAGTGTGGACGCAAAGGACAGTGTAGATGCAATAATGCCTTCTATCGACAGAACTCTGTCGATAAAAGGCATTATTCCTCGTAGAATGAGGTTTACATATGTCGACAAAACTCAAAGGCAGTGTGGACGCAGGTATAGTTTTGTCGACAAAAGTCCACTTTTGTCAACAAAACCGTGTAGTCTAGACACACCCTTAGGGTATGTCTAGACTGCATCCCTCTGTTGGCAGAGGGTTGAAGATTAGGCAGGTCGACATTGCAAATGAGGCAGGGATTTAAATATCCCGTGCCTAATTTGTATAAAAATGGCCGCCACGTTTTGCCAACTCAACACTTTGTCGGCAAAAAATGGCAGTCTAGAGGGAGATCTGTTGAGAAAGAATGCCTTTTTCGACAGATCCCTTATGCCTCCTGCAAGGAGGTTTACAGGATCTGTCAAAAAAGACTTTCTTTCTTGACAGAGCCCCCTCTAGACTGCCACTTTTTGACGACAAAGTGCTGAGTCAGCAAAACGGGGTGGCCATTTTTATGCAAATATCGACCTGCCTAATCTGCATCCCTCTGCCAACAGAGGGATGCAGTCTAGACATACCCTTATACAGCAGGCAGTTATTTCAAAATAGTATTAAAATACTGTCCAGCTGGAGGACTTCTTACTCTGACTCCTGTAACCCTAATTGTACAAGGAATAAGGGAAATTGGAAGAAGAGTGCTGTATTTTGAAATAAGTGCTGTGTAGATGCTCCCTATTTCTAAATAAGCTATTTCAAAATAAGATACACAATTGACGTAGCTCAATTTGCTTAGCTTATTTCAAGTTAAGCCCTGCAGTGTAGACACACCCAAAGACAGCTTACACTGAATGCTGGAGAAGCTCTCTTATCTCTGTTTGATGTAACAAATATGACAGTGGTTTGCTGAGAACAGGTCTTGTAGTGATAACCTCGTATTAAATAAAGCAATCAGAAAGGATGTAAAATGGTGGGAGAACACACTCCTTAAGCAACTGCCATTCACCCAGTTGCTCCTGTGGGACCGTGATTTCTTGTGCTAAGTCTCCTTTCTAATGTGTTACAGCAAATGATCCGAAGCAGACACACTGAGAAGGAAATGTGTAATGCCCTAAATGCATATATTAAGATGTACCACATTCCTGCTTTATACACAGTATGCTCTAGAGATTCTATATGTTTCCAGTGCTCTAATTAAGGATTTTGTCTTGTTGGCTGATCAGATTTTAGTCCATGGGGATGTCCCCTTCCAGTCCAATGTGCTTTCCAAAAATAAAATATGATGCAGAAACAATTCACCGTTTCCAGTAATTGCACACTGCCTCTTCCTACAAAGTTTTGGGAAAATATTGAAAGGACAGAAGGCAACATGCACAGACGGTGTGTTGACATATCTGCTGCTATGAATCCACCGCCACAAAGCAAAAGGCCACAAAAGATTACTAACCTTTCCTTTAGCACCTTACCCATCCAGACTCCCTGTTATGAAAGGTGTTATGCAACTTGAGAGAACTGATTGGACCCGATCCTGTTTGACGGCCACTCATTTTGTTGCCAGTTAAAAGAGTCAAGTAGAGACGTATTTCCAGGCTCACGGCTGACTGTACCGTAGAGGGGATATGTTTAGTCTCTGTGGGGAGGTGCTGGCTGCCCTATTCTTACAACGCTTCCTGTCTGTAGAATCACACAGCAGCATTGACGTCAGCGGTGGATCAAGTCACACGCCTACTCCAATGGCAAAGGGGACAGCATGGGGCCACGCAGACGAGCTGGGTTGGGAATTCGGAGAGGATGGAAAGGAAGCATGTACAGATAATTACATTAACTGCAATGCTTTAATGTCGAACACTGAACCCAGACTAAACTGATCTCTTCTGCAAACACTACTGCAGGTTGGACCTCCCTGGTCTGACACCTTTGGGATCAAAGTTTGCCAGACTAGGGGGGGGTCAATGCTCCCCAACTGGCCGCTGGCCCCACTCCCGGGCTTATCTCCAAGCTGTTGGGTTCCCCAGGCCAGTGATCTTCTCCCTGCTGCAGGTCCTGCTGCCGCTGATCTGACAGGGGCTCCTGGAAGCCAGGGCTCCCTACCCTGCTGTTGGCTCCTGATGCCTCCAGGGTTCCTGACCAGGGCTTCCCAGCCACTGCTGGCCCTGCTGCCACCAGGGGTTCCCGGCTGGTGCTAGGGCTCCTTGGACTCTGTCAGCCCACTGCCACCAGGAATTACCGGCTAGGACTGGGGCTCCCTGGTGACCACTGGGTTGCACTGGGCTGGGATTCCCCGGGGCTGGACTCCCAGCTGGTTCCCACTCCTAGCCTTGGGGGCTCGTTGGTCCAGGAACATCCATGGTCCTGCTGGTGTGGACCTAGGACCTGATCTAATACCCAGTGAAACAAACTGGGTTTCTGTGGGATCTGGATTAGACCGCACTACACAGTCATTCATACCAGACCATGCTCTCTCAGAACATGATTTGAGCCCCATCAGTCATTGCTCAATAGCATGTAGGATAATAGCATTAATATTTGCCTAATTCACAAGTTTAGTTATTTTAGATAAAACAGCCCTAGCTGATAAATTAAATCAGAAGAGAGTGTTACAGCCTACCAGGTCAAAATGTTTATTATATTTAGAGATCGATCTTCTGGCATTTGGTTTATGGGTCTAGTTAAGACCCTCTAAATCAAATGCTGAGGGCAGCTCTGGTTGGCAGTCGCAGGGAGTCTGGGAAGCTGACACTAGCATTTGCTCCCTCTGTGAACTTGGCGCCAAACTTGCCATGTGCTTTGAGATGTGGATGTGCTCTTGTACAAGAAGTTTTTGCACAAAAACTCTTGCGCAAAAGGCTTCTTGCGCAAGAAGCATGTAGTGTAGATTTACCCTATGCGATCCCTCTCCTGACACCCATTTACAGACAAACAGAGACTAGGGTAACCATTCCTACCCTTCCTGGGTAATAGCCATTAATGGACCTAACCTCCATGAATCTATCTAGCTCTTTTTTGAACCCTGTTAAAGACCCGGTCTTGACCACATCCTCTGGCAAGGAGTTCCACAGGGTTGCCGTCAAAAAGGACTGGAACCAATCATAGTTCTTGGTTAAATGATGCATTATGCAGTATAATCTTCCTGGAAATATTTTTTATTGTTTTTAACCAGGAAATTAAATTCAATTTTTAAAATGTATCCTTAAACCTGAAACACTGATCAATGAATCAAGGAAATCAAAAGTTAAAGATGAAAACTTATCCTCTTAAATTACAATATATATTAAAGAAGGAACAGTCATTTTAACTCTGAGGTCCTGATTCACCAAGCTTTTATACCACTTGTGCTCTCATGCATCTCTGCTGATTTCCACGGAATTACCAGCACCAAATGAGGCTAAGAGAAGGATGACACAAGCTCTGAATCTACTAGGATTTGTCAATATCATCATTTTTGGTAATACCATGACTTTTCCCATCCTGGAATATTTTCCCATCTTTTGCTGTACTAATTACATATAATTTCAAGAAGCAAACTCATGTGGCAACTCAAGTTTTAATGCTCCCATGCACACAAAGCTCCTTGTGAAGCACAAATTAGAAAACTGATGGACAGAACATTTGGCTTGAAAAGTTATTTCAAACAGATGAATCCAGTTGCTGGCCTTTGTGATATTTAACTTGTTTTATAAATATTACTGGTAAGTGCCGGTGTAACTCACACACCTCCTGCGTGTGGTGCACTGTCCCACGTCGTGGCACTTAGGCCACTTACAGAGAGAAGAATGAGTTTCCTCCACAGCCTTAGCTGAGAGGCAGCTGGCTTTAGAGCTCAAGCTGTAGAGGCTCATGCACAAAGGTCCCAGGTTTGGTTCCTCCTGTCACTGTTACACTGACATAACAATAACATCATGGATGCAAAACTAAAATGGGGAAACTCCACAAGGGTTGAGTAATGTTAGGGATAAAGCAAAGTGCAACACAGGGATGGGTAACCCCTGGCCCATTGGGGTTCTATGTATGGCCCATGAGACATTTAATTAACTTTTGCCCATGTGCAGGGTTGCCAGAATCCACTGCTTTCCATCTGTGTAATTTTTTCCTACCAATATTACTAAAGTGACATACATGTAAAGCCAGGGCACGTGAAGTGAGGTGCGTACTGATTGCACACAACATTGACTGTGAGAGCCGTGTGATCCCTCTGTGTCTGCCCAAAGTGCTGCTACGGTTCAGTTAGTACACCACAATCGGCTAAAGTACCCTATGCTGCAAAACCAACTCAATTACAACAATCTTGAGGCCCACTGAGATTAAGGCAGGCCACTCATGTGGCCCACTCATTAGATTAGGTTGCCCATCGCTGATCCAACACCTTCCACCTGCTTGCCCTTACCCTGCCTCAAAACTAATTCATGATATGTTCATAAAATCACATCAGCATTGATTTCTCCCTCCCGGGGGTTAAATCTTGCAGTCCAGTGTTTCTCAACCAGTGGTCCAGGTAAGTCTGGGAGGTACATCAACACAACTGAAATTTAGAGAAAACTGAATTTTTGTTTTAAGTTCTACAGCGCTTTATTATGTTTGTACTTTTTACCCACCAAAATTTCATCACCTGCCCAGCAACTATTAAGTTGTTTAAACAAATGTGTTGCAACGGTAGAAAAACTGTTTGTTTGTCTGAAAACTATAGGTACTGGGGGTACTTTTTTTTTTTTTAAAGGAGTACTTTCTAAAAAAAAAAAGGTTGAGAAACACTGTTGTAGTCCACCCTCAGTCAAAATCCTCATGGAAGTCAATGGGAGTTTTCCTTGGTGAAGGACAAGAAGGCTTGGCTTTACGCTGGAAGTGAATTTCTATGGATGTTTATTTTATGCTCTCTGGGGGATCTTCTTTGCCTCAGATACTGCACTTTATTATTCTGATAAATGTTTAAGAAGACTAAAACCAAGTTACAATTCTGATAAGCCTTTTTCCTTTGCAGTCAGCTATTGCATTTTCCTAGGCTGCTGAAAAGTCATTTTGCCGTGATCTGTTAAGTATTGTCATAAAGCCAAATACATCGGTTACTGCAAGTGGAATAATTCACTTCTGGATTTACAATTTTCTCCCCTACAGTTGATGCTTAAAAAAAAGAGCTGTGAAAAAAATTTAAAAAGACATGTATCTGAAAAACCAAAACAGATTCTCATTCTAACCAGTGTCACTTAGATTAGGTAGAGTATTAGAAAGGCTTTGGATAAATGGCTTGATTCTGATTTCATCCACACCATTGTAAACCTGGGGAGTATGTCTAGACTATGTGCCTCTGCCGACAAGATGCGGATCAGTCGACAGGGGAAGCTTTTGTCGACCGCTCCTATAAACCTCGTTTCACGAGGCATAAGAGAGAGGTCGACAAAGGCTTCCCCTGTTGACCGATCCGCTTCTTGACTTGTGCGCTGTGCCAATGATCAGTTGAGCCGGCACAATGCGGCAGCCATGTTTATTTTAATGAAGCCGGGGATATTTAAATCCCGGCTTCTATGACTGTGTCGGGTAGCCTAGTTTACATCCCTCTGTCGGCAGAGGCGTGTAGTCTAGACACACCCTGGGAGAAGAGGGAATCAGGCCCAGAGTATGCCATATGAACACATTTTAGCAAAAGAATTCCTTATTTCATTGAAGCTCTGAAGTGAAGTGCTTTATGTATTAGCTTTTATTTTCCTTTGAGACAAAGAGAAAATGTAAGCATAGAGGCTTGGCTATTTCCAGCAACTGAAAATAAATGGAAGGAAATTACCAACATCAAGATTCATAATGAATTAGTGTAAGGAAATGTACAGTCCATCTTCATGGGAATGCTCTCAGAAGGAGCCCCGTCCATAATGCATTTAAATGAGGGATACAACTGTTCCAGCTGCAGCACAGCAGACTTCCTCCAGGTTCATTGCTCACTTCGAGCAAAGGGTGTGAGAGGAAGAGAGAGAGAGGGAGGGTACGGCTACACTGTGGGGGTTTTCGCGAAGAAGGTATGCAAATTGTGCTCGCATTTGCATATCTTCTTCCATTTTTTTCCATAAGAGGATTTACCAATATTTGGCCCATCTACACAGTTTTATGAGGAATAAGGGGGCTTTCAAAAGAGGGGGTTTTTTCCGACATTTGGCCCTTTGTAGACAGGCCAAATATAGGAAAATCCTCTTCCAGAAAAAAAAATGGAAAAAGATATGCAAATGCGAGTGCAATTTGCATACCTTCTTAGAAAAATCCCCTACAGTGTAGCTGTATCTAGAGAAAGAGAGGGGGAGGGAGGGAGAGAGACCGAGAGTATCTCTGTGTGACATTGACCACTCTCTTCCCATTTGGCCCCATCAGGTCTGTTATTTCCTCTTTCCTTCTCTCATGATTTGAAGATCAGAATATTATTCCATCTTTGGGTTAGGTCCTTCAGAAATTAATATTCAGCCTCTGCTGTGCTTATATGTTAATGCATGCCAGCACAGCTGGCTTGTGGGTGGAAAAGATGCAACAGTTTACTGGGGGGGGGAAATCCTGAAGTTTAAGGCAGTTCTAAAACTAATTAAGCATAGAGAATTGACAAGTGTGGGCTTGAGTCCTCTTATATGCAATTAAGATGCTTTACTCCAGTTTTAAAACTCAGTCATTTAAAGCAAGAACACTGATCATTTAAAGGGCTCAGTCATTTTTGTAGGTAATTTTTGTTTTTTTCAGATAACTGGAAAAATACTAAGAAATAACATTTGAATTTTAAAACTGGTCACCTTGATTTCTGGGATTTCTTGGGTGGGGTAAGACGTATATTAGTATGTTTTAATAATCTTCTGTCTAGAGTTGGTCAGAAAGATTTGGACAATTTTTTAAAGTTAATTTTTTGATACTGAAACTGTTAACAAAACTGGGGTATATTCAACAAATCTCCCGATTTCTCTGGAGAAAAATATTTCATTGCAATATTTTCAAAAAATGATAAATTCCAATTTTGCAATCCAATCAATTTCAAAATGGTAAGATAACTAAAATAAAAAAGTATAAAACAAGGAACAAACATCACATTTGAAACACAATATTTCAAAATTATAAAAATTAATGTTTTGATTGACATAAAATGAAAAAAAGGGTTCTTCCAGTTTGTGAATAGTTTTGAGATTTTTGGTATTTTCCCTTGATTAAAGATGGTAAAATATGTCAAATTCTTGAAAATATTTGTGGAATAAGGAAATAACCCATTTCCTACCCAGTTCTACTCCTACTCCATAACATTTTTTCAGGCTATTGGGAGAAGGGGTTATTATTTTTACAGAAATGTATAAAAATGGGAAATCATTTTTTAGCCCAGAATTTTTCATCCTCTCTAAGAAACAACTGTCAATAACATAATATAAACATCCACCTGTATTAATCTCAGTTAAGGCTGCAGAAACTGAGTGTTCATTCAGAAGACAAAGCAAAGTGATTCAGAGATACAACCAGCAGTCATGTGGAAGTGCAGTATTGCAAAGCACGCGGGAAGCGCCTGGACATAGGGATGCAGAAGTGCAGTACCACAAAAGATTCATTTAACTCAGTGTTCTACATTAACACCGACTCCTAAAGACTGGTTCAGAGGAAGACACCGAGGAAAGATTATGTTTGCATCACCTTTCAAAATTAAAACTAATAAGTTTTGGAATGCAATGTAGTGGTAAAACACGCCAACATGATTTTTCATTGCATACTAAGAAGCATAACATCAACAGAGGTATTTTGGTCTCCATGTAGCACAGGTGAGACATGCCACTACCATTATGGGAGCCTTGAGCACTAGAAAGAAATAGGAGGAAATCAAAGAAGAACAACATAAACAAACAAATAAATAATCAGAGTTTGGAGGGATAGATTTGTGAACAAATATTAAAATAATTTTATATACACATAAATCAAATGATCACTAACAGAATATGGTAACTTCTGTGGGTACTTAGAAGGTATAAACAAAAAGCAGAGTGGAGTGATCAGGTTGGTAAAAGCAGCTATAACTACATATAATGGGTCAGAATTAAACAAAAGAAAATGTATGATGAATATAAGGAGAAGAATCCTAAGACTGAGAGCTACCAGACTTTGGAATAGAGTCCCAAAGGAAGTGGTGGAAGTTCTGTCACTTGAGTCATTTAAAAACTAGATTGGACAAAGCCGTGGAAAATGTGCCATAGCAAATACACACGCCTATATATACTGAATAATATACTGTAGAACCAAGTAACCTCAAAAAGTCTTTTCCATCTCTAATTTCAAAGATTCTATGAAATATGACTAATGTTCCAATGAAGGCATTAGTATCTATGGCAATTCACTACCCTTGCCCTGTTTGTGTTTGGATGCATAGTACATCTTGGAAAGAATTCATAACCGAATAATGAGTCTTTGCCGTGATATTTTTGGAACAATTAAAAAGTTCCCATCTGGAGAATTTTGGTTGACTGCATCGCCATGTCGGAAAAGAATTCTGGCAGCAGATTCACTTGGCACTTACTCCCCAGTAGTGAGGACTGGACACATCACAGATATGCTAAGGTTTTGATTGGAAGGAGATGGCTGAAGCCAACCCACACGGTCATAAAACAGTGTCTACTGTTCAAATTACCCAGCTACATTGACAGAGTCTTGAAAGGAAATCACTAGCTCACATTCCATTTATAGTCAAGACCGAAGGCAGCAAAGAGGACACTACAGAAGGAGTAATTAGAGGAACAGGGCGGGTAGGGATGACTGTTCACAATGAAGGAATGAGTAAAGACCCAATTAAGTGCCTTACTCCTGATCCTGTGTTACAAAACCCCTTCCTTTGGACGATGGGATATTCTGTGATATTATAGGAACACATGAGCATAAGGGATCTACTGATTCACTGACTTTAGTCCTCTTTTATCACAGGCAACCCATACCCCGCCCTATAGCTATGAAGGAAGGAAAGTATTCTAGTGTTAAACAGTTCTGCCTCTTTTTGTGGTGCTGTCTTCCCTTCTCCTTCTAGCTTAGTAGCTATGGTATAGGCATGATGATCTTGAACTGAGTCTGATATCTTTGTTTGGCCTCCTGGTTTTCCATGTCATTCCAGTCATAGGTTTTGTCATGCTTCCTTTACTGATGAGATTTTAGCCACTACTCGGTTTTCCTAGGGAATTATTTTCTGTCAGGTCCATAGGTCTTGGCAGGCAAAACACAGATGTCAAAAATAGAAATATCTATTTCAGAATAGTGCGTGTGGAGAGATGGTGGCTGGAGTTATTTTCAAAATTTTAAACTAAGGGGCCTTCAGGAAATCCCACAGGTGCTCTGCTGGCTGCTCTGTCCACACTTATCACCACTCTATAACTTCCCTTCCCCTGCAGCCCTTAAATCTACAGACGTGAAAGGGCTCGTGGCACGAAGCTGGCCCTGCTCACATCGTCCCACACAGCAGGACCCTGCACGGCCTTCCCTGCTGCCATGGCTGAGCCCACCACTCTGGACGAGCCCCCCACAGCTGCTGGCACTGCCTTAGGCAGCTCCCAGGACCCTGACAGGGTCCAAAGAGACACACACCTGGAACAGAGATCCTGGACCTCACTGAGGTCTGGGGTGAGGAAACAAGACTCCCAGCGCTAGCCCTGAGGCTCTCCTCCCCCATCCTCCACCTTCCAACTCCCTCCTCTCCCCTCCAAGCTTCTTTCCCCAGTCCCTCCCCAGTTACATTGACCCCAAATAAGAACAAAGAGTTTATTTTTGCAAGCAAACAGTGAAATTTATTGTCTCTGTGGGGGAGGGAGGGAAGAGGGGGAGAGGAAAGAAAGACAAAGAGGGGCAATGCACAGGCCCCTTATGTGGAGGCCCAGGGGAGGGTGTCACTAGGGTCCTTGTGTGAAACTCTCTCAGGGCCTCCTGGATGCACACAGCCCCCTGATGGGCTTGCTGGATAGCAGCCGTGCACGGCTGCTCAAAGGCCTTGCTGATCTGGTCAGCCTCTGCCCCCACCCTGGGAGGAACATCTTCCCCCTGCTTTCACAAATATTGTGAAGGGCACAACACACCGCCACCACTTGGGGGATGTTCTGCTCCCCCACATCTAGGCGGCTGAGGAGGCAGCAGAACCTCCCCTTCAGACGCCTGAAGGCGGCCTCCACCACATTACAGGCCCAGCTGAACCTGGCATTGAAGCACCCCTTGCTGTTGTCCAGGTGTCCTACGTAGGGCTTCATTAGCCAAGGGAGCAGAGGGTAGGCTGCATCCCTCACAGTACAGACTGGCATGTCCACGTGCCCGACCCTGATAGTGCAGTTAGGGAAAAAAGTGCAGGCGTGCACCTTCTGGTAGAGGCTGGAGTTGTGGAAGACGCAGGCGTCATGCACCTTCCCCGACGACCCAATGTAGATGTCCATGAACTGCTCGCGGTGGTCTGTGACTTCCTGCAGCACCATTGAAAAGTACCCTTTTTGGTTGACGTGGTTGTCTGCCCGGTGGTCAGGAGCCTGGATGGGGATATAGATGCCATTAATGGACCCCACCCCGTTGGGGAGGCCCATGGTGGCAAAGCCGGCGATGATGGGGTCCAGGTCGCCCAGGTGTTGATGGCCCACACCACCTGTGGAAGAAAACAAACAGAGAATCACAGGGGTGCCAGGGCCCTTGAAAGGCCCACAAGCCCCCTTCCCTTCCCTCCACACACCAGGAGCAACCCCCTATTTACCTCATCCCCCATCAGGACTTTGTGAAGATAAGACTAAAAACCCCTCAGGAGAGGGCTTCCACCACTCCCACCTGTCTTCCCTAGGGAATCCCATTCCAGCAGTTCTCCCTGCTCCTGGGACAATAGCCCAAGAGCGCCATACCTGCATGAGCACAGCCCTGACGGTCGATCTCCCGACACCGAACTGGTCCCTGAAGGATTGGTAGCTGTCTGGCGCGGTGAGCTTCCAGATGGCAGTGGCGACCTGCTTCTGGAGGGGGATGGTGGGATGCATGTGGGAGTTCCATCATGTGAGGGCAAGGGGGAGCCACTCACACAGCTCCAGAAAGGTGTCCCTCCAGATACAGAAATTCTGGAGCTATTGCTGGTTGCCCCACTGCTCCATAATGATCTGGTGCCACCAGGCCACACTGGTGTCCAGACGCCAGAAGCTGCAGTGCACGGTGTGCAGGGGAGTGTGGGTGGATTTTGTACTGCTTGAGCAGTGCCCACAGAGCAAGGAGGAAGTTTCCCACAATGAGCCGGGGGTTGTGTTCCTGCAGGGCCTGGAAGGCAGGCTGCAGACAGAGGTGCAGGAGGTACAACACAACCTGTAAGAGCCGTTGACTGCTCAGAGGCTGGTCTGGCTCCATGGCAAGGAGTGCTGAGGTGTCTGCAAGGGCAACCACAGCAGGCAAAGGAAAGGCTTTGCTGTCCCTCAATGAGGTAGGCAAAGGCGAAGAACCTGAGACATGGCTGTACAGGGGTGGTCCCTTTAAGTTCCTGCTTCAGACAGCCTCAGGCAGTAGTTCCGGGAAGTGATTGCTGTCCTGGTGCCCTGCCTGAAGTGTTTCCAGGTGTCCTTAAATGCGATTCAGCATCCAATGAATGTGGATGCTCTATTTAGAAATAGCTCAGCACTGTATCGATTGGCATTTGCTGTGTAGATGCGCTATTTCGAAATAAGCTGTTTTGAAAGGTTTCGTCTAGCATATCTTATTCCAAAATAAGTGTGCAGTATAGATGTGCCTGTAGTGGCTAGTGCCATGTGGTTCAGAGGAAAAGAATAAGGCATGCATCTTGTATGTCACACTCCCAGCTTCTGTAAACAGAGGCTAGGGGCACATATCCTATATGGTATAGTACATAGTTAGAAGAGGATGAGTTAAGGAATTTGATTAGCTGTCAATTATTTATACCTCAGGATTCATGAAGATTTGCTGCCACCTACCTATAATTTCTCCTCTTTTGTAAGGTTATATTAAAAATAAGGGACAGAACTTCGAAGTAAAGGCATGTATTTTGTGCATGAAATTGCCATGAGTGAATGCATACATTGTATAAAGCTCTAGAAGGCATCTAACACTATTTTTGGAACAAATGTGAAGTGGCATGGGAGATACCATATGAACTGGGCAAGTTCTAACTCTTGAGGAACACACAGAGAAAATAACACCTTTGTTGTTTTCATTTGAATTCCTTAATGCTGGGCAAAAGCACCAAGTCACCATAGGGATAGGTACTATATAAGGATATGTCTACACTAAAAAGTTAATTCGAACTAACAGACGTTAGTTCGAATTAACTTTGATAGGCGCTACACAGGCAAACTGCTAGTTCGAACTTAATTCAAACTAGCGGAGCGCTTAATTCGAACTAGGTAAACCTCATTCTACGAGGACTAACGCCTAGTTCGAATTAAGTAGTTAGAATTAAGGGCTGTGTAGCCACTTAATTTGACCTAGTGGGAGGCTAGCCCTCCCCAGCTTTCCCTGGTGGCCACTCTGGGCACCACCAGGGAAACTCGTCTGCCCCCCTCCCGGCCCCAGAGCTCTTAAAGGGGCACGGTCTGGCTACGGTGCCCGTGCCAGGTGGAAGCCTGCCAGCACCCAGCCAGCAGACCCTGCACCTGGCACGGGACGAACCAGCCATGCGCTCCCACCCAGCGCTCCGCCTCTTCCCGGGAGCCTGCCCAGGTCTGCAAGAGGCGGGCGCCCACCTGGTCTAGTGCGGAGATCGTGGACCTCATCCATGATCTCCGCACTAGGCACAGGAAAGTGGCCGTCTAGGGCAGGAGAGCTGCCAGCCTGGCCACCCAGGAGCAGGTGTGAATGAAAATCAGGGTGGTCCAGTGAGACCCCCGACCCTGAGCCCTGAGCTTAGAATGGCCGTACTGGGTCAGACCAAGGGTCAATCTAGCCCAGTAGCCTGTCTGCCGACAGCGGCCAACACTAGGAACCCTGGAGGGGATGGACCGAAGACAATGACAAAGCCATTTGTCTCGTGCCATCCATCTCCAGCCTTCCACAAATAGAGGCCAGGGACACCATTTCTACCCTCTGGCTAATAGCACTCCATGGACCCAACCTCCATGAATTTATCTAACTTCTCTTTAAACTCTGTTCTAGTTGTAGCCTTCACAGCCTCCTGCAGCAAGGAGTTCCACAGGTTGACTATTTGCTTTGTGAAGAAGAACTTTGTTATTAATTTGAAGCCTGCTACCCATTCATTTCATTTGGTGTCCTCTAGTCCTTCTATTATGGGAACTAATGAAGAACTTTTCTTTATGCACCCTCTCCACACCACTCATGCTTTTATAGACCTCTATCATATCCCCCCTCAGTCTCCTCTTTTCTAAACTGAAAAGTCCCAGTCTCTTTAGCCTCTCTTCATATGAGACCTGTTCCAAACCCCTGATCATTTTAGTTGCCCTCCCCTCTCCCACCCTCTCTCCCACCTCCTTTTCCCAGTCTCCCCGAGTTTTGTTCAATAAAGAGAGTTTCTATTTTTGAACACACGTGTCCTTTGTTTTGTACATCAGAAAGGGGGGCTAGGGAGGGATAAGTGGAAGGAGGTGAGGGAGGAATGGGGTATGAGCCCCCGATAGGGAGGACTGGGGTGGCTCTGCGGGCTCCTCGGAGTTGAAGCTCTCCTGCAGCCCCCTGATTGACCCTCCCCTCCCCCGAATGGCAGCCTGCGGCAAGTGCAGCCAGGCTGATGGCCGAGTGCTGTGATGTGCCGAGTGTGGGCACTGAGGGCACTCCAAGCCAGGACTGCTTTGCAAGCGGGGAACCCCTGAGAACTGTCTGTCCGGGGTGGGGGTCGGGTCCCTTTAAGCACAGCCCTCGGCTAGCCTGAGACAGCAGCTTCACGCTCTAAGTCCTAATCTGATGCCCTGCCGGCACTGCTTCCGGCCATCCTTAACCTCAGTTCAGGGTCCACTCAATGTGGACATGCTAGTTCGAATTAGCAAAATGCTAATTCAAACTAGTTTTTAGGTCTAGATGCACTAGTTCAAATTAGCTTAGTTCGAATTAACTAATTCGAATTAAGTTAGTTCGAACTAGTGCTGTAGTGTAGACATATCCTAAGATAGATATTTGTCCATCTCTAACTTCTGTGACTGAAGGGATGTTTTAAAAGTCATTATATGGCAGTAGATGCAATATATATGCAAAGAAATGCATGGCAAAGCAGAAGCGTATTGAAAAATAGAGAGGTCTCTATTAAGAAGTCAACCACGATTACTAGTGGCTGTGTAATAAAATGTAATTAAATGTAGACTTTTTATTTGGTGGAATCTTTGTAAGACCTAGAAAATGGAGAATACCTGTTAAGGTAAATAAAACAGATTTAATCCAGAGAACCCACATGGTGTCCTTTAAATAATCAGATAAATGCCACAAGTTATATCCATAACCTTTGTTTCTAATTGATTTTCCTACATTCAGTTAACTATTTTGTGAAAAACTACCTAATAAAAACCAATAGAAACAAAGTTTGCTTTTTAAAGTATATTTGGAGATGTGCTTTTTTTTTAACTACAGGTGATCATTTTTGGAAGGATTCCACTGACTAATAAGTTCATCATTCCTCTTTCATCATTCCTCTTTATACGTACATCCAAAATGGCTGAGCATTTAATTTTGGTTTTAAGAGAAATCCAAATGTCTACTTGGTTTATCTCCCTGCCTAAAATGTGCCTATAAAAATAATTTTAAATCCTGCAGTTCTTATTCAAGACAAACTCCTGATAAAGCTAATGCAACTTTGGCCTTGGTACAGATCATAGAATCATAGAATACTAGGACTGGAAGGGACCTCGAGAGGTCATCTAGTCCAGTCCCTTGCCCTCATGGCACAACCAAATACTGTCTAGACCATCCCTGATAGATGTTTATCTAACCTACTCTTAAATATCTCCAGAGATGGAGATTCCACAACCTCTCTGGGCAATTTATTCCAGTGTTTGACCATCCTGACAGTTAGGAACTTTTTCCTAATGAAAAATGGGTGTCCTCAAGCTCTGGCATATTCCATTCCCTCCAGAGATCCTGAGAGAATTCCCGCCCTGTCCCCGGACCTAGCTCCCTGGCAGGAGTGCTGAGGGGGAGAAGGGGGGTGGGGCAAAGCCCCATGTCTTGACCCCATTTTCCTGGCAGGAGTGTGGGGGCGGATAGGTGGGAAGGGCTGCAGGTGGAAGTGGTGGGGAGGGTCCTCTACTTTCTCTGGCCCAGGATCCCACAAACCCCTAATCTGCCTCAGAGTCCCAGCTCATTCATGGGCCTGCTAGGTGAGCATGGGCAAGTCACATCATCACTCTATGCCTCAGTTTCTCCATCTGAAAAGGTAAAATGATAGTCATCACCTCGGTAAATGTGTTTGAAACCTCCCGATTAAAAGGATAAGAGATCAGTAATACTATTAACATTATTAAACTGAAGTTAATTAATTTCTATGCCCCCTATTCTTGCCTTTGTCTAAGATTAATTAATTATATAATGGCTGGAAGAAAATAACGAACACAGCACTGTACTCATCTTTCCCCTATACTTAAGTGTGGGAGTCCAAATACTGAGGAATCCATATTTCTCCAGTAGATTTTTATAAACAAGTATTTTTGTCTGCCCTGTCAGCAGCCATTATTCATTGATATTCAGATAGTCCTTTGATGTAGCACTGGTTTTGTCTCTCTCTCTCTCTCTCTCTCTCTTTTTTTTTTTTTTTGCCAAGTGCATATATAGACAAAAGATGCCTGGGGTGGTGAATAATGATGGGAACTTTTGAAAATGGCAAGCCAGGGTAAAAAGGAAAAGAAAATAGGAATGAAAAATAAGACAGGAATGTCTTTACTTTTCTAACGGATGAAAAGAATAGACTACAAAACCCATGTGAGTGAGCTCACATCAGTCAGTCCTAAACTACATTTCAAATCATAATCGAGAAAGGTCAAATACTGTTATTGTTGACACTGATGTCAATGGGACCGTGTGAGAGGTGCAGAGATTGGTCCCACATAAATTGGGACTGTAATACTTTCTGAGCTGGATCCTGCAAAGTTATTATTATTTATTATCTGTGTTATTCTAACACGAACCAGAAGCCAGTCATGCTAAGCACTGTACAAACCTCGAACAAAAAGACAGTCCCTGTCTAACAGAGTTCACAGCTGAAGGGCTAAGCTCTCTGTCCAAATCCAGCGAAGCACTTAAAGCATATGATTAACTTGAAACAAATGAGCAGTTCTCCGGACTTCAGAAAGAAAGCTGGTGTGTTCAAAGCATTCAAGCACTTACGTGGGTTTGGCCGAGTTCTAAGCTCCTTGTAGCAGTGAGCCCTGTATCAGGCAGTCTTATATTAATATAGCAACGCAAGGATTGAACAGATTCTTTATGGAACAACTCCCTCTACTGTTCTTTCTGCTCATTTTTCTTCCAGTGCTTCCTCATGGCCATTCCAGTCTGGTGTGTGTGTGCTGCATACACAGATCCTGGAGCTTTTTCCCTTTAGCAGTACCTGTTGGGCCAGCCAGAGAGCTCCCTGGAGTGGTGCTGCTAAATCCATGCATATATATCTCTGCTGGCCCTCCACCCCTTAGTTCCTTCTTACCACCTGTGATGGTAGCTGGAGGGTGTCTAACCCTTAACTGAAACTAAATACAGGACTGTGAATCACTTTAAAGACTAACAAGATGGTTTATTAGATGATGAGCTTTCGTGGGCCAGACCCACTTCCTCAGATCAAATCCACTATTTGATCTGAGGAAGTGGGTCTGGCCCACGAAAGCTCATCATCTAATAAACCATCTTGTTAGTCTTTAAAGTGCTACATAGTCCTGTATTTTGTTTCAGCGACCCCAGACTAACATGGCTACATTTCTAACCCTTAGCCTTTTGTATATAGTGTTAGTGTTGTTTAAGTTGTTTGTAGTGTAAATAGTTAATAGTAAATAGTTGTTAGATAGCCTGAGGAGAGTTTTCACCTTTATCTCTCCACTCCCAGAGAGGGGATGCCTGGGCTGCAGGGTTTCAAGCAGTGTGTCAAGTGCTGGAAACCTATGCCCTGCAGCGATCTGCACAACTCATGTTTAAAGTGTCTTGGAGTGGGTCATCTCACAGATTTGTAGGAACTTTAAGCCAAGAACCAAGCGGGAATGTGAGTCCCGTTTGAAGTTCATCTTAATGGAGTCCGTTCTTCAGCCTGTGGCACCAGACTCTGCACCAGTGGTGCGGAGCACACCTGCCTCAGTGTGGGAAGCAAATGCGGCTCTGATGGTGGCAACAGCCAAGTGTTCGGCCCAGAGGCACTGTTCTCAGTGTCTGGTGCAGAGAAAGAAGAGACAGCACAGCGGGCGGTCCTGATAGGTGCGGCCACAAGGTGTGTCATGTGGCTAAGCAATGGGTGAGCTCGACGCATAAGGAGAGTCTAGTGCTGGACCTTAGGGTGGAGGCGGTCCGGCAACCATCAACCCTTGAGACTTCTGACATTGAGCGAGAGCTCATTGAGCTCACATCATCTCCGGGCCTGAACCAGGGGTTGGCA
The DNA here is from genome assembly GCF_049634645.1 of Pelodiscus sinensis. Classification (NCBI taxonomy): domain Eukaryota; kingdom Metazoa; phylum Chordata; order Testudines; family Trionychidae; genus Pelodiscus; species Pelodiscus sinensis. Next base: position 249,288,002 of record NC_134712.1, on the reverse strand, counting down.
CCAGGTGCCCCGAGCCTGTCTTAGTGTTACAACAGGCCCAACAATTGGTACTGTGACATCCAGCAGCACCGCTACTGACAACGGTACTGCTGACAGTGGCACTGGTACTGCCACCACCGGCACCGGCATGTATGTTGGCACCAGCCTCAACACTGCCACCAGTACAACAACAGCAATGGTCCAACACAGCAGGCATCCTCTTCTGTCAGGCTCTCTACCTCTACGGCACCGTTATACTCCTCTGCCTCAACAATATCAGTGCAGGTGGTGCCTCCAGTACTATACCCACACCACCAGCCGCATATCTGCTGACCACATGCTTGTACTATTGAGGCCCCCACTAGCACCAGCCCACAGGGGAAAGCCAGCGGCAATGGCCCAGCATAGACAGGCACGCCATTCGTCAGCACCACCATGATCTGCCTCAGACTATTCATCTGAATCAGAGGCCACGTCTGTATGTTCCAATGCCTCCTCCTATAGATCAAGATTGTGGCATCGATCACATTCTCAACACCAATCCCGGCATCACAGCCCGACAGTGCACAAACATGGCAGCCGCCTGCCCAGTGGCCATTTTGGACGCCATGGGCGTATCATCAGGCTCAGGGTCTGCCACCGTCGAGGTCTATGTTGGTGGCCACTCCCTATGCCACGCTCCTGTCAAGGGCTCCAGCCTCCAAATCCTCTTGTCAGGTGTTCCTACTCCACTTGAGATATAAAGTGGTCTCAGGACTGACAGACAACACAGCAGCAATGAATTATATCAACAAACAGGATCCCCACTCCCCTCTGGATCCCCAGAACGCAAAATACTGCAGGAGCCTGGGATCTGCTGGGGAATCCCCAGCGGACCCCAGACTCCAGGCAGCTGCCCCTTTGAATCATGTGGATGCGTGGTTTAAAGAGACAGCTGCCAAACAGTTGATCCACGGATCAGCTGTCCCTTTGAACCACGCATCTGCTTGATTCAAAGGGGCAGCTGTGGGGAGCCTGAGATCAACTAGGGACTCCTCAGCTGACCCCGGGCTCCTAGTAGCCTGCAGCATAGCATGGAGCCCAGGGTCAGTGGGGTACTCTGAGTCCCCTGCTGATCCCAGGCTCCATGGCTTTGAAATGCACAAGATCCCCCGCTGGGGACTCTTGTGCATTTCAAAAAAGGCACCTGCATGCAGCCCGGAGTCAGCGGGACTGCCCGCTGGCCCCTGGCTGTACACAGAATTCCGCATTCCTTTTTTGAAATGTACAAGAGCCCCAGCAGGCGCTCTTGTGCATTTCAAAGCCATGGAGCCCGGGAGGAGCGGAGGACTCAGAGTACATTTCAAAGGAGGAATGCGGAAGTTACTATAGACGAGTTGACTAGTCAAAAAACTATCCGATAAGCAAATGCTTATCAGATAGTCGACTAGTCTTTAACATCCTTAATATGCACCAATATAGAGGTGCCACTGTAGAGGGCTCCCTGGCTGGCCCAATGGGTACTGCTAAGGGAAGAATACTCGGGGATCTCTGCACACAGCATGTGCACACCTAACTGGAATGGCTATGAGCAACACATCTCGACAACATCTTTTCTTATGAGGAAAGTAACCGTTTTTTTCTATGGGAGGAAACAGCTGTTTTAGCTCAGTGACATACATACATTGTGCAGGATTAGGCATAAAATGGCCAGTTCCTTTCAGCACAGCAACCGCTTTTCATCTCTGTCCCTCTGGTGCTCATTCAGCAGAGTAAGTGCAACCAGGCCCAGCAGCAGCTGCAGGGAGGTGTTACAACTGATTTGTTGTTGAACAAAACCTGCTAATGGGCTTTAGTCAGCCCTTTGCTACAATACAAAGCCATGATAAATAATCTGCTATACTCTCTTTATTTAATCAATACTGGGACCATACTTGTAGCCTTCTCCGGGAACCTGTAAAACGCTCTCTATTCCCTAAAGCAATTATTTTTTTAGTGTCAAAACACTTTTATTTTTACTTATTATGACAAAGTTTTTTTTTTTTACCATATTCTTGCTTGCTGTTCCTTAAATCCAGTGAAAAGGAAGGTGGAAGGACCTAACGCATTACAATGGAGGTCAAGAATGTCCCATGCTCATTAGACCACAGAATGTAAACATACTAACCCAGTAAACCAAAAGAAAGAATTTAAGTTAGCAGTTTGGAATAGTGATGAGGTCAGCGTGTTTTTAAACCCATCTACTATAACAATGATCAGTATTACATTCACTCTAATATTTTCAAACGCAGATGCCTAGTGCCACTCTTCAGTACCCACAATAATGAACCTAGCCAAATCTCTTAATATTAAGACATACAGACCACCCTCAATTTTTGTTGACTAAAATACCTTTGCAACTCAGCCCATCTATTTTTGCACCTAATTATAGACTGCTATAGGCAATGAGCCAAAGAAAATGGACACAAAAAAACTAGAAACATTTAACCAAGTACTGACAACTTCATCTTAACTTCGGGCAAGATAACGCGTAAAAACAACCTGTCCTAGCATCATTAAAAGGGAACAAAGCAACACTATATCCAGCCTTTTTTACTTCTGATGCTCAGATACAGAATATCCTAACACGTTCAGAAATCAGCCTGCTTAAAACTGATGCACTATAACCCTGAGTTATGTCAAGGTCTTATCAAGACCACCGCCCCATTCAGACGATGTGCATTTATATTACACTAGGACAGTGGTCTCCAACTTTTTTACATCCAAGGTCACTTTTAAATCTCAGAACAGACAAAGATCTACCGCCCCGTCCCTGCCTTGAAGCCCCGCCCTCTCTATTCTCTTCCTGTCCATCACTTGCTATCCCCAGCCCTTACTTACACACTCTGATAAACAGTTTATTTTTAAATTATGCAATATATACAATTAAAATCACGTGTTTATAGTTATGAAATAAATGGTCTGTTTTTTATTCATGCTATTTAAATCTAAAATGACGCATTTATAATTATACATTTTGTGGGGACAGAGTTCTGCGGCGGGGGGCAGGGGAGAGGGAACAGGGTGCTGGGAGGGCAGAGGACAGAGTTCTGCAGCAGGGGATATAGTGCCAGTGGGGACAGGTTTCTGCAGCTGGGGACAGGATGTGAGTGGGGACAGAGTTTGGGGAGTGGGGACGGGAATGGGGACAGAGTTCTGTAGCTGGGGACGGGAATGGGGACAGAGTTCTGTAGCTGGGGACAGGGGAATGGGGACAGAGTTCTGTAGCTGGGGACGGGAATGGGGACAGAGTTCTGTAGCTAGGGACGGGGGAGTGGGGTCTGGGGAGCGGGGAGTGCGGACAGGCGGCGAGGTGACAGTGTCAGCAGAGAATCCCCTGCATCTTCCTCCTCCCAGGATTCTCCCACCAGAGGGAAGCCAGCATGTGCCTCCTCCAGGCCCGACTCTCCCCCAGCCCGTGGCTCAGGGAAACCCCGCGCTTGCCTGCCCCGGGGCCAACCCCCCGCTCCCATGGCAGGACCAAACCTCCACGGGCGCCTGCCCTGGGGCCAAACGCCCTCTCCCATGGCACGGCGTGGCCAACCCCCTCCCACAGCAAGGCCAACCCTCTGCCCCAGGGCCAAACCCCCCTCCCATGGCCCGGCCCGGTGTAACAACAGAAACACCAACTTCTCCAAATCTGCGAATTTGGGTGCACTGAGCATGCGCATCCGAACTGAGCAAACTCAGTAGCCTTCGCTGTTGCCGCTGCCCTCTCTCTGCCCTCACTGCTTCGTAGAATTTGCTTCCTCCTCTTTGGAGGGGTTTAAAATGATTAAGGGGGGCAAATTGCAGCGGGGGGGTGTCATGGTCTGAGCAAGGGGCAGAAATTTACTGGCTGGGGGGATCAAGCTACTGTAGGTAGCGTCAGAAGAGGGGCTAAAGGGGAAAAATCGGGGGGTGGGAGCCAGGGTTAAGTCGGGGGGGGGGGAGGGCTGACACTACCAGACCCTTTTCGTGGACAAAATTCCCGTTTAGGGATGGGGGAGACGGGGGAACAGTTACTCCGCAGGACGAGCCACCTGATGTCTTTGTAAATACTGCGTTGCAAGGGGTGCAAAGGCTTTTTTTCTTTCTCTTCCCTGGATGCTGCATGTCAGCCCCGGAGCAGGGGACTGGCTCCTGGGCTTGAGTTCTTAAAGGCACAGGCCTCCCAATTCCTAGACGTCAATGCTTAGATACCACAGTTCCTCTCTCTGTGTACAAGTGTGAAATATTGTACAGCCAGTTCCTGCCTCAAACTCTGCCTCTCACGTTTGGAGTATTTAAGCATCTTCTCTTAGTTTCTATGTCGACATGAAGTCACTGCAGCTCCTTTCTCTTATGTACTGTGCTGAGGTGCTAAACTCCCAGAGCCCACACATCCACAATCCCTCCTGTACGGCAATCCCCTGCCCCAGGGCAGAGCCTGCATCCGTCCCCCAAACTGCCCTAGTCTGCACCCCTCCTGCACCCAAACTCCATCTCAGAGCCTGAGCCCCAAACAGGTTAACCTTCTGTGGGCTCTCATAGGGGCAATAGGGATATGGGGCAGAGTCCTCAGAGCAGGAGTCTCCAACCTTTTTAAGCACGAGATCACTTTTTAAATTTAAGTGCAACCCAAGATCTAACTCAAATATAAATACCCTTGCCCCGCCTCCTTCCTACCCCTTCTCCAAGGCCCCGCCCCTGCTCACTCCATCCTCCCTCTCATGCCTATCCTCACTCACTTTCATCAGCCTGGGACAGAGGGTTGGGGGTGCAGGCTTTGGTCTTGGATGAAGGGATCTGTAGTGTGAGAAGGGCTCTGAGCTGCTCTTGGGATAGGCAGGTGGACGTAGGAGGGGGTTCTAGGTGCAGGCTTTGGGAGGGTATTTGGATGCAGGGGTGCTTAGAGCTAGGATAAGGGCTTGAGTACAGGAGGGGGTTCATGACTGGGGTAGGAGTTTGGGATGTGGGCTCCATCTGGACACTGCTGGTGGCTCCTGGGTGGTGGTGCAGTGGGGCTAAGGCAGGCTCACCTGTGCCCTGGCCCTGAACCACTCCCTAAAGCAGCCAGCAAACTCCATCCCTAGTCTTGTTGTGCCCCCTCTCTGCTCTGTGGAGAAAGGATAAAGAATGGGGAACCCTGACATCAGCACCCCTCTTTTCCCTCCCCTGCCCTGCACAGAAAGCAGGAGACTCTCAGGGGGAGGGGCAGCTCCAAGGCAAAGGGCAGGAGCTGTGCAGCAGTGCGGGTAAGGGGCAGCTGAAGTGCTGGCACTTCATAACCTCTTGGCCAAACCCATCAGGATCAGCTGTCAGAGGCTCCAAGATCTACCAGTAGATCCTGATCTACTGGTTGGTGACCACTGCACTAGGAGATGTACCCAGCATTGCAGATGTACACTAGCAGATGTACCAGATTCTGTGCTACCCAGCCAGCAGCTCCTCCCTGGGGGCTGGGACTACATTGACGTGCTGGTGGTTCCCCCCAGAAGGGTGGCCTGTGGCAATGGGGGCTGCACTGCCTGGCCCTGGCTGGCGGCTGCTTTCCAGGGGGGCCATTGGTTGGTGGGACTGCTGGGAAATGTAGTCTCCCCCCCCCCCCGCAGATCTGGTACTGAGGCCAAGGGCCAAGGGAAGGGGTTTGGCCTGAAGCCTTGGGGTAGGGGGCAACTTGCCCGGGTTGGTGACCTGCAACATGCAGAATCCCAGTCCCAGCTGGCCCTTCTCTTACTGGTGTGGCTGCTCCTTGTGGTCATTTTGCAGTTTAACTGCCCCCCACACTCACTGCTCCCCTGTGGTCAATGCAGAACATAACTGTTCCGCCTATCAGACCCCTCCCTTTCTGTATTATGGAAAACAATTTGATTTCAGGCACATCCGATTGTCCTGGCACAACCAAACCCTTACTTTGCTTTAAGTTATGATAAGAGGAAGCTGCATACTGAATTTGGCAATCCTAGTTCTTATCATTTAGGAGGACTTCTTGAACAAATGGACTCACAGACAGACAGACAATGCACATTTCTAAAATATATAGTAGATTAGCAGCCTGAAGTGCTGATCAGCTCAGGGTCCCAAAGTGCTAGTGTAATGCTGGCAGACCACAGTCATCTGTGGGTGGAATAACACCTGGGACCTCTGGAGCTTAGAACATGAACCCCCACCATGTGAGCTAAAAGTCAGCTGACTTAGCTAAGGCTGCATATCAGACTAATTATTCCCTCTGTAAGTAGTCTCGGTGCCACTAAATGGGATACCACACCACATCCGGAAGGTGTGTGGATTACACTAGGAGATATACAAAGAAATAAAACACCTCAAATCCTGAACTGAGGAGTTTACAATCCATGTGAAGATAGTGACATATGAGAATAGAAGACGAGGGAAAGCCATCAAAATGATTTGGGGATCATGGGATTAAGGAAACACTCCCTTCCACTTAGATTGAGACTTGAAGATCACTTTCTATATTGCCTCATTTTCATGAGCACTCTGAGGCCATATTCTCAGACTTCACCAGAGGTGGCCCTAGACTAGCTGCCAGCAACTGGCGCCCTAGGCGAACCATGCAATTAGCACCCCCGCTCCAAACCCCTCAATGATATTGCGCCACCATTTGGCGCCCCATTTAGCTTGGCACCCTAGGCGACCGCCTAGTTTGCCTATATGGACAGGCCGCCCCTGGACTTCACAGATGCAACAGGACTTAGTTCATAAGAACACAAGAACAGCCTTACTGAGCCAAAGCAAAGGACTTACTAGCCCAGGAGAACAAAGCAATTATCAATCCATCCATTCCTTGTTGTCTTGTACAGCATCTGGCAAACAGAGGCTTAGGGATACTCAGAGAATGAGGTTGGATTCCTCACTGGGTAGACCTTCTTTTATGAGCTTATCTAACTATTTTTTTAACCCAGTTATACTTTTGGCCTTCACAGCATCCCACAGAATCATAGAATACTAGGACTGGAAGTGACGTCAGGAGGTCGAGTCCAGTCCCCTGCCCTCATGGCAGGACCCAGTACTGTCTAGACCATCCCCAACAGCAATGCATTCCATAGGTTCACTGTTTGCTGTGTTAGGAAGTACTTCTTTTTGTTTGTGTTAAATCTGCAGTCTACTAATTTCATTGGGTAAGGTAAACCATGGTTCTTGGGTCATGTGAAGGGATGAATAACACTGCCTTAATTACTTTCTTCACAGCATCTAGAGCTCATCGTGCTAGTTCTTAAAGCATACATGGTGTCTTTCTTGAGCACCTCTTCTTGTGACTCTGAGGTAAACAGAAATCATATCTAGGGTTCCTGCACCAATCAATGTTAATTTACTACAAGACTTCCTGAACTCTTCAGTGCTGAATTCTTACAGACATTCTTCAGAGATATTCAAAAATCTTACCTGTGGTCTGGTAACTGAATCTCATTGTTTTTGGGAGACCTTTCTCTCTTCTCTCTTCCAGTTCCTGAATGTCTGCGAAGAATGTTTAGTTTGAAGGTTTTTTCATTGGTCTCTGTATCAAAGCTTGCCATTAATTTCCTTTCTTCAACCTTGGTTCTTTCTCTTTCAGATAGCAGTTTGGCAACTGGGTCAGCTGCATCTTTGGGTACATGTTTTAGCTTCTCACTGACTGAACTTGTGTGTGGGGTTGATAAAATTTTTGATGGAAATTCCATATCTAGTTTCAGAGCACTGTCACTTTGTGATGAGAGGTAACTCCTGGACTCTGCGGAAATTCCTTTAATCTCTTGAAAATCACTTGCTGGCACACCTGAAGAATTTTCCTCATGATCTTCCCCTTTGAATTGTATTGTGCTGGTTATGTCAGAGGATCGTTTAAGAAGCCTTCTTTTTACCAAATCCTAGAATAAGTTGGCAATAAAAGAACGAACCAGATTAGATTTCCAGCCTTTCTAAAAAACACACAAGAAAGCAGAAGGTCCTAACTACCGAGGTGTGCCATTTAATCTGTTATTAGGCATGGGAGAAAACCTGTTTAGATAATAATAGTAAGAACTAACTTGCACATCCACCTGAAATTTTGAACAGTATTAAGCCAGAACTTTATGGTAAGCCAGTTGGGACAGGGACTACCTGGCCTATGACTAGGGTTCCCAGGTACTACAATATAAAAATATTTTTGTTCTCTTGTCGTGCATTTTCATGCATTTTCTTTTCATCCTGGGTCAGAAATTAAAAAGCTCATTAAATGTTGTTGTGATTTTATACAGCTCAGATGAAACCAGGAAGTACAGGAAAGTATCCAATCCTATTTCCAGACCAAAGTGGTATAGGAAAGTTCAGACACACAGGCACATTTTACCTGATCTCATAAAGTATTCAAATTGACCCTCTGAGATTTCTCCATTGTTAGGGATCATGGATCCAACTTCGAACTCTTTACTCAGGCAAAATTCCCAATGACATAAAAATAGAATAGGGAAAGAAACCAAAAACATGAATCTCAGTGTTGGTTTCAAGAATACTCACTGTAAGAGCACAGTACAAAACACAGGGGAATGTTAGCAGAAATTTAATTTCTTGATCTCAGAACTGGTGTTGATTTAGGTTGGAGTTTTTAAAGAAATTCACTGGGATTTAAATGCCTAACTTCCTTCAGTACTTTTGAAAATTCAACCCTTGAAGAGATTAATGAGAATGGAAATGGAAAAGAAACAATAACTATACACAGGGTAATCAAAGATCACATCATTGCATAGAAAAAAACAACAGATGGTCTGGTAGCACTTTAAAGACAAACGAAACATGTGGATGGTATCATGAGCTTTCGTGGGCAAAACCCACTTCTTCAGAAGACGGGAGTAAATCTGAAGAAGTGGGCTATGCCCACAAAAGCTCATGATACCATCTACACGTTTCGTTAGTCTATAAAGTGCTACCAGACCATTTGTTGTTTTTTTCTGTAAAAGACTAACTTGGCTACTCCCTGAAGCTCCTGATCATTGCATAGGTTAGTTATTACACAACTCTATGATGGCTGATTGTTCTGAATCATCTAAATTATTTTAATTACTAACTACAAATGCTTCCTTAAATTACTGCATTGATAAAAACTCTAACTATAATAATAATAATTTGATATACAAAATCGACCTCATGTTATATTCAAATGTCTTTACTAGAAAAGCTAATGTAGAAATCTATAACTTTAACCCTCTTTTTAATCTCTTTAGAAATACAGAAAAGCACCTCTTGTGAACTTGCAGTGGGTCCAGCCATCATTCCTCTGACAATGAGACCAGACTTGGACCTTTGCTTCTCTCTCACTGTGGTTTTCATCTCCTCAGGCATTTCTGTTGTTTTCAAATCATCTCTGTTTTTTAACTTTTTATCTCCTTCAGTGGATGGGCCACTATTGGGTACTACCACAGTCTTGGATTTCTCACTTTTATGTTGGTGTCTTTTTGATGAAATAACTTTATCTAGTGGCTCATCAATGTCATATCTATAGGGGAAGAAGCATATTTTTAAAAATGAAATTATACACAAATATTATCAATAAAAATTGAATACTAACATGGTTGAGCTACTTGTGAATTAGGTAGGAAAGATATATTAATATGATGTCTATTTTTCTGGAATGAATTATAAATTAAATCGATCATTTTAATGTTAGGATTACTTAATGCACTACATATCATATCCTAATGGGGAAAGAAGGTATACAATTCTAAATAGCTTTTAAACCATTAGTTGTCATCATTGAGAATTTATTATTCTTATTTGGATTATTGTCACATCCAGGAACTAACACCTCATTGCGCAATGTGTTGTATTAACAGTGAAGAAAAAGGCAGTCCCTGCCACAAAGAGTTTACAATTTGAGTATAAAACAAGACAGATCCAACCAGAGGAGGAATACCAAGAAAAAGTGAAAATTGGTCAGCATGAAAGTAGACAGGAGTCTCAGCAAACAAGTATCTGATTATATTTCCATTTCTTTGAAGCTTGACAAGAGTCGCTCATATGGAATGACTAACAAATTTTGGATTAAAGTTAAGAATATCTTTACAATATTTCATTCTTATGATTTGCATTTCACATTGTGTTTCTGTGAGGCTTAGATTTTCATGTTTTGCCAGTGTCACATTGCCAAAAGTTCTGATTCCGTATTTAATCATAGGATGTATAAGAACACTGTATGGCTCCCATCCTGCAATGGCTTATGCAGGTCCTTATCTTTATGTATGAGTAGTCACATTGAAGTCAAGTAGAAATTAGATGAACAATCAAATAGACACAGGGCTGCTAATGAGAAAGGGGGGGTCAGCTCCCCCGAGGCCCGGTAATTTAAAAGGGCCTGAGGCTCTGGGCTGCCACTGGCGCTTCCGCAGCAATAGCTGTGGACAGAACCCCAGGCCTTTTAAATTGCTGCTGGATTCATGAGCTATCCCCCGGCCTCACCACTTCTGCCCAACGTGCTGCAGCCTTCTAGGGGCCCTGGAGCCATTCCCTTGGCCAGGGCCCAGCGAAGTCTGTTGTCAGCTCTGAATGGGCAGGTTCTCAGCTGGTGTAAATTGGCACAGCTCCACTGTACTCAGTAGAGCTAGACTGATTTATACCAGCTGAAAATAGACCCACAAGTTATGTTTCCATTGCACATCCACCCAATTGGCTTTGAGCCCCAGACGCATCCACGTTCAGCATCAGCAACATGGAGCGAGCAAGAACCATAAGCTCTAAATCATACCCCCAAATTTTCATTGTTATTTTTAACTAGTACATTGCTTGTGTACTTTTGTCTTTGCTGTCTGGTTTCTGAGGCTTACGAGCACACGGGGGCCGTGTCATTCACACCCACAGCTGCTAGAGAGTCTCTGAGCATCTCGGGCAACCTCACGACTCCTAGAGTTGGGGCTTTACAAAAAGCATCTGACACAGTCAGAGCAGGCAATGTGCTCAGCCATTCTCTCCTGTTTGGGTTCCCATGCCCATGCTCATGCCCCTGGTTTGTGTTGGGCTCCTGCTAGGGTTGCCAGGTGTCCAGTTTTGAACTGAACAGTCCAATACTTGAGCTTTCTGTTTGGGAAACAAACTGAGAAAATATAAATTAGAAAATATAAATGTCTGGTATTTTCTAAATAAAAGGAGGGGTCAGCTCCCCCGAGGCCTGGTAATTGGCACTACCGCAGCAATAGCTGCGGACAGAACCCCAGGCCTTTTAAATTGCTGCTGGAGACATGAGCTATCCCCCGGTCTCAGTGTGCTCAGCCATTCTCTCCTGTTTGGGTTCCCATGCCCATGCTCAAGTGTGTCCGGTATTTTTGTTGAAACCGTCTGGCAACCCTAGCTCCTGCCCCGTGCACCCCCATTCTCAGCCCTTGCTCAAGCTGCCTTGGGAACATTGAGAGCCGGACCGGTGCTTGTAACCACACTTTATGCGGCTATGGGAAACTTGGCCACATCCCTGCTGAGTGGCTGTCCAGATAACTGCAATCATGCCGGACCACTGTGTGCCAGACTAGAGAGCTTCAACCTTTACACAAAAATAGGTCACAGAGGATTTGTATCAATTTCCATACTGCAATAAATAGAAAGGGGTTCCAAATACTTCAGGCTGCTATGTTAGCCACAGGGGGGTGAGACCAGGCATGTCACTGGGGTCACCCCCTCCCCACGCTGCACCCTCAGCCCCCACCACTGGGGGAGGGAAGAACACGTGTGTGTCCCTTTAAAAACAGCCGGCCGCTCCTCCCCCCTCCGCTAGGGGAACACACACTGCGCATGTCCGGAGAGCGGTCAGCCTTTGGAGGGTGGGGATCATAGAGTCCGGGCGCGGCGCAGGACAGAGAGTAACTCTTCGAGAGCCACTTCCGGCCGCTCCGGACCGCCCTGAGTCGGGAGCGGAGAGCGCTCTGACCCGTCAATCATTCCTTCCTCCTGCGCGGGGCGGGGCGCGAAAGAGCGGGCGAACGCTTCGCTGCGCCTGCGCGACGGAAGCGGGCGGAGCGCGTTCGCTCGCTCGCGTGGCGCGTGCTGGGGCTGGGCGCTCTGGCGCGTGGCGTTCTGTGCTGCCTGCGGGGCTGAAAGCAGGGGTGGGTGTAGGAGGGGCCGCGGCACAGGGAGCCCCCAGGGCTTGGAGGGGGGGGGTTACACACTTAACCCCCCCCCCCCACACACACACTTGTTCAGCCTGCCTGCTTATGAACCTAGCAAAAAGAGCCACCATTAAATGGCTGGCAGCTGCAGGAGCCTAGAAAGCCACTGGAGCCAGGGGGCGAGCAGAATTGCAATGGGCAGAGTCTCAGGCACCCTCCATTGAGCCAGCCCATAGAAGAGCTTATGCTAAAAGTGTTCAGTGGTGGCTCAGGGGCTAGTAGATGCTAAGGGAGCTTTCCAACAAAGGGGCATTCACACAGGTTGCTCTTGTCTAGTCTGGCACCTTCACGACCTGATTGGTGCCACGCTAGAGAATTTACCGACCTCCCACGGTCTGGGAGTGCTTAGCAGCATTGCCAACATTTCCACTGCTTTACTGGGCTCTTAGAAGACATTTAGGGGTAAATCGGAGCTAAATAACTGCAGAACAGTGAGACCCAGGATTGGTGCTTGAAAACCCACTGTATGGAGCTATGGGAAACTTGGTCACATCCATCCTGAGTAGTCCCATGGGAATCAAGACTGAGGGGGGAAAATAACTGAGGAGAGTTGGCTGTTTTTCAAAAGGAACATTAAAGGCTCCAAACCAAGCTATTCCACTGTGTAGGCAAGATAGAAAATATGGCAAAAGACCACCTTGGCTTAACCACGAGATCTTGCATGATCTAAAAATAAAAAAAGGAGTCATGTAAAAAATGGAATTTAAGACAAATTACACAGGATGACTATAGGCAAACAACACAGCAATGCAGGAGCAAGATTAGAAAGGCAAGGCAACAAAAATGAGCTCAAACTAGCTACAGGAATAAAGAGAAAAGACAACTTTTTATAAATATATTAGAAGCAAGAGGAAAACCAAGGACAGGGTAGGCCCACTGTTCAGTGTGGAGGGAGAAATAGTAACAGGAAACTTGGAAATGGCAGAGATGCTTAATGACTTCTTTGTTTTGGTCTTCACCGAGAAGTCTGATGAAGGAATGCCTAAAAGTGAATGCTAGTGGAAAGGGGGTAGGTTTAGAAGATGAGATAAAGAACAAGTTAAAAATCTCTTAGAAAAGTTAGATGCCTGCAAGTCACCAGGGCCTGATGAAAAGCATCCTAGAATACTCAAGGAGCTGATAGAGCCTCCAGCTATTATCTTTGGAAAATCATTGGAGACAGGAGAGATTCCAGAAGACTGGAAAAGGGCAAATATAGTGCCCATCTATAAAAAGGGAAATAAGAACAACCCAGGAAACTATAGACCAGTTAGTTTAACTTCTGTGCCAGGGAAGATAATGGAGCAAGTAATTAAGGAAATCATCTGCAAACACTTGGAAGGTGGTAAGGTGATAGGGAACAGCCAGCATGGCTTTGTAAAGAACAAATCATGTCAAACCAATCACATAGCTTTCCTTTGATAGGATAATAGTCTTGTGGATAAGAGAGAAGCGGTGGATGTGGTATACCTAGCCTTTAGTAAGGCATTTGATATGGTCTCGCATGATATTCTTATCAATACTCTAGGCAAATACAACTTAGATGGGGCTACTATAAGGTGGGTGCATAACTCAGAGAGTAATTAATGGTTTTCAATCCTGCTGGAAAGTTATAACAAGTAGGGTTCTGCAGGGGTCTATTTTGGGACCGGCTCTGTTCAATATCTTCATCAACGATTTAGATATTGGCATAGAAAGTACACTTATTAAGTTTGCAGATGATGCCAAGCTGGGAGGGGTTGTGACTGCTTTGGAGGATACAGTCATAATTCAAAATGACCTGGACAAATTGGAGAAATGGTTTGAGGCAAACAGGATGAAGTTTAATAAAGACAAATGAAAAGTGCTCCACTTAGGAAAGAACAATCAGTTTCACACATACAGACTGGGAAGCGACTGTCTAGGAAGGAGTACAGCCGAAAGGGATCCAGGGGTTCTGGTGGACCACAAGCTAAATATGAATCAACAGTGTGATGCTGTTGCAAAAAAAGCAAACATGATTCTGGGATGCATTAACAGGTGTGTTGTGAGCAAGACATGAAAAGTCATTCTTCCACTCTACTCTGTGCTGGTTAGGCCTAAATTGGAGTATTGTGTCCAGTTCTGGGCACTGCATTTCAGGAAAGATGTGGAGAAATTGGAGAGGGTCCAGGGAAGAGCTACAAGAATGATTAAAGGTCTAGAGAACATGACCTATGAAGGAAGGCTGAAAGAATTGGGTTTGTTTAGTTTAGAAAAGAGAAGATTAAGGGGAGACACGATAGCAGTTTTCAGGTATCTAAAAGGGTGTCATAAGCAAGAGGGAGAAAACTTGTTCATCTTGGCCTCTGAGGATAGAACAAAAAGCAATGGGCTTAAACTGCAGCAAGCCAGGTTTAGGTTGGACCTCTCGAGGTCCCTTCCAGTCCTAGTATTCTGTTATTCTATAACTACAATCATTCCAGACCAGTGTGTGCCAGACTAGAGAGTTTCAACCTTTACACAAAAATAGGTCACAGAAGATTTGTATAAATTTCCACTCTGCAAAACATGAGTAGAAAGGGGTTCCAAATACTTCAGACTGCTCTGTTGTTAGGGGGTGAAAAATACTCTTTTGTTTTTGATTTCATGTATTATTTTTCTATTACATACATATGAAAATTTGTTCTCTAGATAATTATCTCTTCTTAAAGGCATGCATTCATATCTGAACTTCTTTGAACTTTCTCACGCATCTGGTCTAATAGCTCAGCAATATTCCCTCTGTTTTTTTCCATTAATATGTGGAATAAATGTTATGTGCACAAGGCATGTGTGGATGTATATCACTAATAGAAACTCATGTTGCTGGCTGTGGGTGCTGTGGGGACACTGCTAATCAGCTGGGTGGGTGGGTGGCGGGAATTTGAATCTCTCTTGGATAACCATCCAAGCTCTCAATTTACAGAGAACACTATAGCTCAGGCTAGTTTGTACAGAAGAATGAAGATGTAGGCTAGAAATGAGATTGTCAAACACAAAGTATGAGAGTGGAGGGTTCTTGAGGAGCACACAATTAAAAGGATGGTCACAATAAATAATATTGATCATATAGTAGCCTTTCAATAGCATGGCAAGCTAAACTATGAAAAGATAAAATAATGTAAGAACTAAAACCTCTTCATACAAGTAATTTTGAATGTAAGGATTAGAGTGCATATATATTTAGGTAAAGTTAAATGAGACTGTACCTGTAAGCCTCAATTTTACTTGTATGAGATGCTGCTGTTCTGCCATGCATGTCTTCATCTGAGTAGTCATTATTTAGTGATGTTTCTACACACCTAGACTGTGAGCTCTTAGCTTGTGGAGTTGAATATGCAGAACTTGTGATGCATCTGGTAGTCCCAAAATGTTCAAGAAAGTAGTTGGTGATAACTTCAAGAATTGTTTTCAGTGGATTCTCCTTTGCCTGGAAAACAGAGGAGGAAGTGCCTTAGTTTACAACTACTGAAAGTCTTCAACCTACTTCAATTAAAACAGAACAAAAAAATTGTAGTTCTACAGTGTACTGATTTAAATCTGCTCATGGTCTTTTAGGATGCACTGAAGGGTTTTGTAGATATAAAATCATGTTATTTCATAAAAAGTATGACTCGGGAATATTGAGTAGCCAGACATCACCTTAAAGATTCTTAAAGACTCAGAAGCTTTAAACAGAATAGGTGGACAGTGAAACAAAATATTCTTTTTTCAGTCCTTTTTTCTTGGCTTCATATTTCGAAATATTTCTTACTATAATATCCATATATACTTGAAAATGACCATGATGTATTTTGTAACTATAAAATATGTGCAATAAAAACTCAACTTTTGATTCTGTTGTTTTTCTCAAAAAAAGTCTGAATTTTGCAGCTAGTATTAGCTATACAGTTAGATATAAGTAAATGCAATCATGCATATTAAACTACATTTCTCAAGTGGTGATTTAAAAAAAATACTGGATGTCAGCCACTTCTGTGTAAATGTAACAAGGAAACAGTACTGAAAGAAACTTTTATTCTTTGAAACCAGTGAAAAACTATATTGTGTCACCATACAAAGATGTGCATTAAAAGCAAAACCAGACCTCAAGCAACTATGCTAATACGAAAATAATTGCTGCTCATTTTACATAGTATATATATTATTACCAATATAAACCAATGTGCTTGTGTACATTTACTGCTTCCAGCAATACCTGTAGTTTAGTAAGTCTGGAAGCAAAATACACAAAAGCAAAATATTTTGGGAGAAGTGAAGTAGCTGAACATGATAGATATATAACATTTAGGATAATCTTGGGCACATAAAATTACTTGAACTGAAATAGTTAGGGCAGCCATGCTAATGCACCTACTCTTACAAAAAAAAGAGTTGTTTTGAAAGCATAATCTGATAACAGTGACTCTAACACCAGACAATGTTGCATTATTGTCCACTTCTGACTCAAGATTATGCTCGCTTTCCATTCTATCTGTGCTTAGTTTCTGGTCTACAAATAACTCCTTTTGGAAAATGGATATAATAAATAATAAAGTGCCTGAAAATTAATCACCAGATGTCATAATATGTGACTTTTGCAGAAGGTAGAAAGTGAATTAGCTTTGATGAAAATTAACTGCACTCCATTCTTCAAATAACATTTATATACACAGAAGTTGTAATAAGACATGGTTCCATCCAGCCCTTAACCTTATGCAAGCAACTTGCACAACATCTTGTTACTTCAGACCCTCCTTAAAGTAAAAAATGTAGATCAGATCTATTCTTTATAGCCATTAATAGGAAATGATACATGTAGTAAAACCAACTATTCGCTCTTTGTATTTTAAAGTAACAACTTAATGGTGATTCTTGTCTGATCTCTTTTTTGGGGAGGTTTGTTTGTTTGTTTTTTAAAGATTGCTTTTAACATGTAATAACATACAATTCTTCGTGTGATGCTGACTTCTGGTCACTGATTACAAAACTGAAAATTCCCTTACCTTGTTTTGTTTGTACAAAGATTGTAGATGCAAAACATTTCTCAGTTCATTTCTATTGTTGATGCTAAATTCAGAACGTGGAAATTCTCTGTCCATGATGGCACTTGTCTTTTTTAAACCCTCGAGGAAAGAAATTTCAATTTTAGACATAGTGCAGGAATCCTAATAACACTTTTAAGTTTACATTTTTATTTAATGGTCATACCTAATTGGAAGCTTGTTATAAATACTAGAGCACATATTGCTAGAGTGCTCAAGCTTCCTATTATTGTCTTTGATAATTTAATTACTGTTGTATTATCTAAACTTCTTTTATAATTAGCTAAGGGAAGCCTGCAAATACAATGGTTACATTATCCAAAGTGATGCTTAAAGCATGACTACGGTGCTACTATGTTAACTTTACCTCAGGGAAAAAATCTATATTTAAAAAACTAATAAAGCTTAAAATATGAAATATGTACACCAGTGGCTTGACTTTTTCCATAGATACTGAATTCAGAATTTTGTTGCTATCTGATGGAACAACTGATAGCCCCAGTGGAAGCTGGGTCTGTTGTGAATATGAATGCCTGTTGTGAATGTGAATATGAATACTGTAATTAGGTACTAGTTGAAAATCAAGAGGATGTTAGGAGTTCATACTCTGTGTCTGAAACTGAAGCTCATGTTTTTATAGTCTGAACACTTCCACTGATCAGGTCTCAGCTGTAGCAAACAAGCTGTATTGTATGTTCAAAGGTCAATCAGGTATGCACGTAATGACTAGAAGTCCTCTTTTTCCTCCTGTGTTGCACAAGCTGTTGTGTATTTTGAATGGATTTGGTCATTACAGTAAATCATGTTAACTTGAATCTGCTTTGTATGGTATTATCTTTTGTTAAACACAAAATGTTTCACTTGATCTGAAGGAACCTTAACTGTGTATTTCAAAACATGGGTTTTCAAAACTACTTTAAAGCAGGCTAAAAACCAATCCAGAATGTCAAACTGTACACTTCTAAAGTACTTTTACGGGTTTTTTCCTGTTAAGAGAATCAAAGCACCACTTTTACTCATATGAAGTCACTTTCTAAACTAGTTACTTAGTGAGCTTATAAATCAGGTTAAGTTGAAAGGTTACTCAAAGATTAACAGCAGTCCCCGGGAAAGATTCAAATATTAGATCTGCACCCAAATTTACGAAGACTCCGCACAAAGTTACACTAAAATGTTAGGTTTGGAGAATCCCAATTTTAGTATAAACAATAGGTTGAAGGTAAAATCCAGCAAAACAAAGTACGTTGTCCTCACCAACGGTGTGATTCCTACTTGATTGTTACACTCAGACTGCTTCAAGGGACTAAGACATGTGGTGAAACTGCTAATGAATGATTCTGTGCTGCTGACATGCTTCTGAGCTATGAAGTAGCTTATGGAAAATCACATGAACACAAAAAAAAGCACTATGGCAGAAATGAAATAAAAGCAGATTCTCAACTGCAATGCATCCCTAAATGGCAGAATAAATTCAGGGAAATAAATCTGGCACAGGTGTTGGGTTTTGGATGTTAAGGACCTTGAAGCAAGTCCTGTGTTTGTCTATGCTGCCACTCTCCCCTTGCTCAGTTTAAACTGATCATTTTAATAGTGGTTTACTATGTGTTCTGTACACATCAAATCTAAAAAGCAATGTAATATTTTTATCTAAACATCTTAGTATATTGTCATCCTAGCAGATATCTTCTGCATAGCATAAGGCAAATAGATAACTTGTTTTAAACTAATTCCCTTGGACGGGAATAGTGTTTGGGTTCCTAAATCCTAAATATCTCAATCCATACAGTAGAATTATAGCTCTAATATGCATGAGTGTTCATGGACAATATTATGACATGAATACTCTAGAAAGATATGAAGGTGGGGCTTTCTATAATCCCTACCAACTAGGCCTTAACTGTGATTCTGAAATGGGCCTTTTTTATTACTATTCCTAGGTTTGGTCTTAACACCAAGAACATTATTTAGAGGGCAGCTTTATGCCTTACATGAAGTAGATTTTTAAAATGGAGCTTCCAGAAAAAAATTTTTTTTTCAATAAACCTGTATCAACATTTCAGATTTTCCTTTCTGAACCTGTCCAGGGAGATCTGAATGAATGTTTGAAAACTACATATATTTAGAATAGGATTTTTTTTAAAGCCATGAGATTAGTCTGCTAGGCATGATTGTGCTCTTTCTCTGTTTTCTCCTGTTCTTCACATCCATTCTTATTGCTTGATACCTAGTAGGTTTGGAAAGTGTACACCATACACTTAATATTTTGACAATATCAAAATGGACACTTTCCAGTAACCCACAGAAATATTCTATAACAAAACAGATTTTTTTATGCACACTCATGTTTCTTAAGTTAGATAAAAACCAACTTACATATTCGGAAGTGTTACTGTTACAGAAATGCCTTATGGGAAATGTAGTCTACTGTTTGTATTCTAATAGCGTGTTACAGTTTAGATATAAGTACCCAAAAACTAGGAAAAGTCTCTCTTCTCCCCAAACATCCCTTAAACTCTTTCAGCTATTCATATAATGCTTTGCTAGGGTTATTCACATGCATTGACTGGAGCAAAATGAGATAAATTACCTTTCTGCTGAGAAATTCTCTAACCAAAGATGCAGCCACCTCTTCTACAAAAGAGTTATCCATTTTATTCCAAGACATACAGGGGTATTCCTTACTTGATCAACATTAGCTATTAAAATTTGCTGACTTCCTAGCTCTTCCGTAGCCGCCATCCAGCCTTTAACCACTGCATTCCTGAGGCAGTCAGCTCAAATTGCAGCCTGCAGTACCCTGGTCTGTTGCGTTGTCATGGATGTGTTGCCATGGAGACGATGTGTCATCAGAGCAGGCCAGAGAACTCCTCCCCTCTGCAAAAGCAGATTTTTTCGTGCAGCTGAAAAGAACTCTTTATGTTAACGCTCAGCATGCACCAGTGTGCATAATATTTCTATTTCTATTAAAGTTCAATATATTGTAAACATCAGGTTCCAAGTAAGCTGTTTTTCACTGTATATCATAATACTCAAATCTCTGTTTACCCAACATTTTCTAAATAATTTACTAATGTATTCAATGAGAATTTGCCTATTCACTTACCTTTTCCAGGTCCACATTTAAAAGTCAACATTGGCATTAGAGCGTGGAGGTAAGGTTTTTACTTATGAATAGAAGAAACGTTTAAAGTTCTTGGAGGCATCCTAAAGGAAAAGTTTAATACCAAGGCCAGAAGGGAGGATTGTGATCATGTTGTCTGACCTTTTGTATAAAACAGAACATGGGACTTCACCAAGAGTATATATTTTAGAAAAAAATTCAATCTTGATTTAAAAATTGTCAGTGATGAGTAATCCCGCTGATTGCATTTTTGGAGAGGGTTCAGGAGGGTGTATTGTGTCCAGTTCTGGACACTACATGTCAGGAAAGATGTGGACAAATTAGAGATGGTCCACAGCACAGAAGAGGAACAAAAATGATTAAAGGTCTAGAAAGCATGACCCATGAGGAAAGACTGAAAGGGGAACCCCTGCCTCCTGAACGGCTAGTGAGTCTGGGCTGGAGACCCCTAGTCAGCAGGGGCCACAACTCTAGGGTGACACCCCAGCACAACACCAGCAGCTCCCAACAGGAGGAGGAGGAAGACACCATCACAGCGACCCAGACCCAGATGCCCAAACCCAGGAGGCCTCCCAGGCAACTTCGGACACCGGGGAAGGAACATCAGGATGTGATTGCTGTGAGGGTCCTCCACAACGCAGGGCAGGCGGGAGCAAAAGGGATGGTGCAGTGCTGTGACATGTCATGTTGATCAAAGCTGGGGGGGAAAGGGGACACACCCAGGGAGGGCCATCCTACCCCTGCACCCTCAGGGCTGCTAGGCCCCACCTGCTCCTGCAGGCAGTGATGCCAGGTGCAGGCATGGGTCGGGGATGCCGGGATTGCCTCACAGCTGCAGGGCTCTCAGTACTCTGCGGGAACCCCAACCGGGGCCTGACACTTGTCTGTGCTGCTCGGCCATGGGCTGTGTTTGGGGGGCAGGATGGTGGCCTGCACACCTTCTGGGCTCCAGGGTGGTTGTGGCTGTGGGCCGGGCCACACCATGCCTTACTGAGACACACATGAGCAGCCTCTGAACCTAGGACAAGCACTGCCTGCTGACAAGAGGAGGCATGCCCTCTCAGGGAAAGGGTGAGCATGCATGACTGACAGCTTTTCCCTCTTCTCCTCCACAGCCGGACCAGCTGACCAGGAGGGGGGCGCCATACCTGCCCCACCACCCAGATGGCCGCAGGGAACCTGTTGGCACTGGCACACCTACTTAGACCTGGTGCGCCAGCATGTTGGAATTCTGCAAAGGATGCAGGACTCAATGGAGAGGAGGCTGGAGGCAGAGGCCGAGTGGCGCCGGCACTTGCTGGATGAATTCGCCCAGCAGTGCAGGGACAGCTGCGCTGCAATCCAGGAGGCCATGGCCTTCCCCGGTCCTGTGCCCCCTCCTCAGCCTGCCCCCCCTCAGCCTCTGCCATCCCACAACCAGGTCCAGCCCCACCTCCTGCCCAGCCCCCTGCTGTGGCAGCCCGCACGCACAGCCGGATGCAGTAAGGCCTCCGGAGCCAGAGAGCCAGGGGCTCTTCCTCCAGGCAGCCCCCTCAGCCCTGAGCTTTCCTCCCCCTTTCCTGGTTGACATTCCCCTTTCCCACCAGTGACAGTAACTGAGGGACGCACTTTATTTTGTTTGCAAACAGTTTATTTTCTAAGAAAAAAAAGTTTTTTATTTTCTCTGAACAAAAGAGTTATTTTATTTTATTTTGTGCCAAAAACAACAGTGAAATAAACTGGACAAAAGTTTTCACCATCACCTGTCTCCGTTCTCAGTATGTGAGGAATGAGTACAAAGTGTGACTGTGGGGCCGGGAGGGATTTTGGGGAGGAAGGCACCGGGGGCATGGGGAAATCCCACATTTTGAAGGCCCTGGGGAAACTCAGCGGCCTCCTTGGGAGAATTTCTCCCTTAAGGCTTCTCGGATTTGCAGTCCTGACTGGTGGGCTTACCGGATGGCAGCTGTCCGAGGCTGCTCAAACTGCCTCCCCTCCATCTCAGCCTGTGTCCTCTATACAGGGAGAAAGGCCTCCCCTTTCCTCTCCACGAGGTTGTGCAGCACGCAGCATGCTGCAACAACATCAGGGATGTTGTGATTCCCCACATCCAGCTGAGTGAGAAGGCATCTAAACCTGCCCTTCAGACGCCCAAAGGTGCACTCCACCTGGAAGCGAGCCTGATTCAGGCAGGAGTTAAAGAGTTCCCTGCTTGCATCCAGGTGACTAGTGTAGGGTTTCATGAGCCAGGGCATAAGGGGGTAGGCCGTGTCGGCCACGATGCATATAGGCATCTGCACATCCCCCACTGCCAAGTTTCTGTCTGGGAAAAATGCCCCAGCGTGAAGCCTGCAGTACAGGTAGGAGTTTCGGAATATGCAGGTATCATGTGCCTGGCCTGAGCACCCGACACAAATGTCTGTGAATTGTCCCCGGTGGTCAACCAAGGCCTGCAGCACCATTAAAAAGTAGCCCTTTCTATTAATATACTGGGCTGCTTGATGGGGCGGTGCGTGGATGGGGATGTGCGTCCCGTCGAGTGCTCCACCACAATTGGGGAATCCCAGTGTCGCAAATCCAGCCACGATGGCATCCAGGTTTCCCAGGCAGACAGACCTGTGAAGCAGCTCTGAGTTGATGGCCGTGACCACCTGCAGAAAGGGACAAATAGAAACACACAGAACAGGACATTAGAGGGGTTGGCTCAGCTGATGAGAGGTGCTCCCCCCCGCACCCAAAAGTCCCCCCCCCCTCAGACAACCCCTCCCCCAACCCCCGCACCATGGCAGGTTGAGGCTGAGAGGGCTTCTATCTCTGCCACCCCATCACCAATTCCCTGTGCCTGGTCCTGACTGCCCTCCTGGACTGTACCCTGAGAGTGACTTACCTCCATCAAGACAGCCCCGACGGTAGACTTCCCCACGACAAACTGATGCCCCATGGCGCGGTAGCTGTCAGGGGTGGCCAGCTTCCACAGCGCAATAGCGATGCACTTCTCCAGGGGGATGGCAGTCCGCAAGTGGGAGTCTGGTGTTGCAGGGCAGAGGCGAGCCATACACAGAGCTCCTGGAAGGTGGCCTTCTGCATCCGGAAGTTTCGGAGCCACTGGTCGTCGTCCCACTGCTGCATAACTAGCCGGTCCCACCAGTCCGAACTGGTGTCCAGCCTCCAAACTTGCCTTTCCATAAATAAGGTCAGGGGTAAGGGCAGCAGAGCTGCAGCCTGAGCGAGGGGCTCAAAGCTGGGCTCAGAATCCAGCTCTGCCAGCAAGGTCATCATGTTCTCCTGAGCATGCAGCAGAACTTCCAGCATGACGGTGTGGGGCCATCGCCTGACCAGGGGCAGCTCAGGCTCCATGGCCAAATAAGCCAAAATAACACTCAAACAAAAGAACAAAAAAACAAAAATACAAACAAAAAACCAAACCAAACAAACAGACAAACCAGAAAATAAACTGCTGTGGTGTCCGAGAAAGCAGGGCAACAAGAGCCAAAAAAACTGCAGCAGCTTTGCTTTCCCTCTGAGATAGGCAAGCCAGAAGCAGGAGCAAAGCAATGGCTGTCCAGGAGGATCCCTTTAAGCACGCATCTCTGCAGAGACCATGCAGCAGTGCCTGGGCTTTAAGGCTGCTCTTGTGACCTTCCAGAAGCACTTCCAGGTGCCGCCTTCTGTCGATAGAGCGTCCCACAGTCTGGACTCTCTTTATCGACAAAGCTGATCGCTTTGTCGACAAAGCGATGTAGTCTGGATGCTCTTTGTCGACAGAAGTTTTGTCGACAGAATCTGTCGACAAAAATTCTGTGGATGGAAGCCTGTAGTCTAGACATACCCCTAATGTGTGAAATGTGGTGTCCCACTGGGAGGAGTGTGGTTGGGGGTAGAAGTTGGAAGGATGATAGGATAGGCTCGTTGATGTGAAAGTCCAACTTAATTTTCAGTACAAAGGATGGTTGGGGTTGGAGTATAACTCATTGGCTCGTAAATATTATATATGGAGGAGTGGCAGAGAGTGAGGTGAGATTTCCCACCCATTGTGCAGATGTTATTGCTAAGAAAAAGGCAACCTCGGTGGTCAGTAGCGACAGAGGACAGGTCATCAAGTGCTCGAAGGGAGGTTGCATCAGGACATCCAGGACAAGTTCTAAGTTCCATGGGTGAGGTGGATCTCTGTGTGGCGGGTAAAGATTTGCTACTCCTTTCATAAACCTCCTGGACATTGGATGAGTGAATACGGAATACCTGTCTTAGCTATCGAAAGGCAGTGATCGCAGCAAGGTAAACCGTGAGCGAAGATAACACCAGACTGGAATTCCTTAAATGCAGGATGTAGTCGAGAATGCGGTGGATGGGGGCCGAGGTCGGATCCAAACTATTATGCACGCACCAAGAGCAGAACCTCGCCCATTTGTGGATGTAAGTAGACCCATTGGTGGGCTTTCTACTCTGGAGCAGGATCTGTTTCACCTGTTGGGAGCACATCATCTCCGAGTCCCGGAACCAGCTAAGAACCATGCTGTTAGATAAAGGTGGTCGGGTTGAGGATGCAGTACTGTTCCTTACTCCTAGGTCAGCAGGTTGTGGCGTCTGGGAAAGTGATAGGGTGTATGCGGTGACATGCGAAGAAGGTAAAGCAATCAAGTCTGACTCGGCCAAAATGGGGCTATGAGGATTACTGTTGCCTTGTGCCTGGAGATCTTTTCCAAGACTCTTGGTATCATGGGAGTCGGGGAAAGGCATACAACAGATGAATGCTTCAGTCCAGGAGGAATGTGTCCCCAGGCAGCCTCAACCAACGTCGCTCTCAAACAGTAATATTGGCACTTCTCATTCTGGTGTGTGGCGAATAGATCTATGGAGGGTACGCCCCAGAGGCAAAAGACTTCATGCAGCACCCGGGGGTTTAGTTCCCACTCGTGGTTCGTAACAAAGTACCTGCTGAGTGCACCTGACCTTGCCAGGTAGTGTTGCACAGGGAATGCTGCAACGTTTAATTTTAACCTAATTAAGACTAAAATAGGCCACTCTGACTAAAAGTTGTTAAATGTCCCTGGATTCAGAAGTGAGGAACGCCTGATAAATCTGTATCAATCACCGGTGATTTCTTTAATAAACAGGCAGACGCCAAATAAGGCAGGGCCAAACCATATATTGTCAGAATTGTTCAAAAACAGTATACACGGTGTAGAAACCACTTCATATTTAGCTAGAAGCCATTCTGTATAACAAAAGCCATTTCAGTTTCTTGTGTCTGCACGAGGGAGTGAACTGGCCTTCACCGAGGTGAAGAGAGACCAGAGGGATGCGCTGTTGGAATGTGTTAATGAACTATTTTGAGCTGAAGCTCGAACTCCCTTTTAACCTGTTTCTTTCTATGCTGATAATAATTCCTCTTTGAAGTTCTCTTTGATTTCTTGCCCTGACGTCAGACTTGTTTGGTTAAGGGTATAAAATACTAGGATTGATTGTATTAGCCAGCCTTACTGGGCCCGACTTTGCTGGGACCACGTTTGGCTCACTTTGCTTTTATTGGCCAATAAAACTGTCTGTTTAGCCGCCTAAACTGAGTGAGGGTGTGTCTAGACTACATGCCTCCTTCGACGGAGGCATGTAGATTAGCCAGATCGGAAGAGGGAAATGAAGCCGCGATTAAAATAATCGCGGCTTCATTTAAATTTAAATGGCTGCCCCGATCTGCCGATCAGCTGTTTGTCGGCAGATCGGGGGAGTCTGGACGCGATGCCCCGACAAAGAAGCCTTTCTTCATCGACACAGGTAAGCCTGGTTTCACGAGGCTTACCTGTGTCGATGAAGAAAGGCTTCTTTGTCGGGGCATCGCGTCCAGACTCCCCCGATCTGCCGACAAACAGCTGATCGGCAGATCGGGGCAGCCATTTAAATTTAAATGAAGCCGCGATTATTTTAATCGCGGCTTCATTTCCCTCTTCCGATCTGGCTAATCTACATGCCTCCGTCGAAGGAGGCATGTAGTCTAGACACACCCTGAGGCGTTTGCTTTGACAACGGGAAATGATTAACAGAAATACAAACCCACCCTAGCCTTAGAAGAAAGGAGACAGGAAATCCCTCAAACAGAAGGAAGTATACATTACAAATGGTTGATGTACAGTTGTTGCTCACAACCTGCAACGCCGCAGCTAATGTTAAGCCTTAGCGGAGGATCACTGAGGAGATCCCTGGAAACCGGTATTCAGGCCTTTCCGACACAGGACCGTCCAGGAATCCTTGACCTCTCGGAATATAGTTCTCCACTGGATCCAGGGGCGAATGACTCTTCAGTACATTCACTTAGTCCAAATGGCGGTGACACAAATATTCAACTGCCATTGTCCCCGGCTTCAATTCCCAAATGTGGGACTTTTCCACACGCAGGTGGCCCACAGGATAGCTATACAGCTGAGCCCAAACTACTACACTCACGATGATGATAAAACTTAACCAATCTCACTCACTCATACGTACATAGACGCAGACAAGACAGGGTAGACGAACCAAATGGACAAATGAACCAAACACTCCAGCGAACGAGACAAAATGAACAAAGAATCAGAACAGAATGGAACAGAGAGGTTTTATTAACATTTGGACGGTAAAAGGTTCATGGGTGTTGAGTGCATAATTTGGTGACGTGTGCATAGATTCAACAGGGTGATGTGCACCTAAAAAGGGCTATGTGCAGTTTCTGGGGGGCAAGTGCACAATATTTGAGCAGGGTGCAAAGCTGAGGAATGAGTGCAAACACTGGCTTTGGTGGGAACACTCTTCTCCCTGTTTTCATGGTCACACAAAATGGAACCCACTTTTGGATTGAAAGTTTTATTTATTTTTTTTATGTTTGGAGTTTAGGTTTAGTAATGTAGTAACGTAAGGTAGTATATAATCATATTTAATATTGTAGTAAGTTAAATCTTTTAGTTAAGTATATATCTCCTATATTTCCTTGTTCTAAAGTGTAGTGAGTAAAGAGAGAGAGTTTTGGTCTTATGTCTGTGTTAATGAGACCAGAGCAGTGTTTCCCAAGTGGTGTTCCGCAGAACCCTGGGGTTCTGCGAAGTGAAAATAAGCTTTCCATGAGAAAATTCCATTACAGTAACATTTTATGATTAAATAAAATAATCATTAATATTATGTGATTTTTGTTTTTAAATACATGCAATTAAACTATAAATGTTGATCTCATGACCTTGTTTAGCATTTGTTTATTATTATTCTTACTTATTTGTGGTCTACTTTTTCAGCTTCATATATTAGACTGTTATTGGGGGTTCTGTAAAATTCTTTCGAGTTTAAAAGGGTTCCGTGGCCAAATAAAATTGGGCAACACTGGACTAGAGGAATGTTGAAGGCTAAGGCCTTACTTGTTTGCTTTACAATGCCTCTTTGCTTTGCCCAGTGCAGATATTGATGTTATGCCCTTCCTCGAGAGTCCTTGTAAAAGATTCTGTAGTCCCCTTACTAAAGGTGCCTCTGCTTATTTAATGAGAAGACCCCGTGTGCTGCAATTCAGCCTCACAGACTACAATTCCCACGAGCCCTTGGGAAAAACAGGAAGGAAGTGACTCTTGTGTGGGAGATCGGGGGTCTCTCCACGTGCACGAGAAGAGAGGCCTAGCAGTCTGGGACTCTGCCCTTGGATTTTGGAACAGAAGGGGAGCCAGGCTGCTGTGGAGAAGTTTGATCGAGTCCAGAGCTGTTAGAGTGCTGCTACAGACTGGGACTAGATGCCTTTGGAACTGGGATCTAGCAGGCTGCTTCTGATAGGCACAGCATGAGACTGTAAGTAATTGGGCCTTTTTGGGAAAGTGCTGCCTGGGACAGAGCTGCTGCCTAGCTTGGACCCTCATACACACTGCCTACCGAGAATCTCCATTACAGCTGCAGTTCTTCACGCGCGCCCACGCAAGCAAGAGTCTGGGACTCTGAATCCAGAGGTGTGCACACCACTCTGGGGTGGGATCAATATTGGCAGTGCAAATGCTAGATATATACGTTCAATTATTGTTGTGCACTTTGTTAATGTTATTCATTGTTAATCTGCTAAACCCTGTTTATTTAAGTTAAGTAAAGATTGTTTATTTTAATGTAATCTATTAGATGTATATGATTTGTAGTTGTTGTTCTGGAATTAGATCCAGATTATTGCTGGAATGAGTTTATTCCTGGAGGCTCTCAAGGCATACCAGTAAGTGTGTACAAGGCCAGCCACATGGAAGCACCGCCATTGTATGTTCTTTATGAGCAAGGGATTGCAGCAAGGGGGTGGATAGGGTTTTTCCCAACTAAACAACACCACCACTGGAGTGCTCAGGAGCTCCTTTTATGTTAAAACCTGTGAGTGTGACCTGCTCCCGAGTAACCCGGGGAGGAAAAAGGGGGTTACAATTACTTATGTGTGAATGTAGCATGTATGTGTCGAGATAAAGGTGCAAGTTATTGCTCAGAAACAGATGGCCAAAAAAGGAGGGGTGAGCATGGGTGAAAACTAGACAACCCGGAGTCAAGGAAGAACCATCTATAATCATCAATGTGTACCCCTATTCACAAGATGTTTGGAGTATTGACAGATTGATAGCCTTAAAGCGGAGCTAGCATCCCTGAAAGATGATTGATTACAGGATAAGCTTTGGAAAATGTTTTTGGGAACACTGACATCAAAAAGATAACACTGCAGTCACAGGCTGACACAGCGGAATCCATAGACTTCAACAGAGAAAAGGATTATAAAAGTAGGGTGCTTTGCTATGGAACTGTGAGTTCGTCTTGCCCCGCAACTCCAGAGGAGCATCGGATCGATCGACTGACAAAGGCCCTTGATGTAGCTGCGTTTGATCTAGCTGACCACTAGATTGATACAAACTCTGGACTGGTAACTATGACATCATCTGGTGGGACTGTGTATGCATGGTGTTTGTGTGTGTGAGTGATTGAAAAGCATATGCAACTGTTGTATTCTCAATAAATGCGGCGTACTGCCTTTTCCCCTATAAAACAGGGGTTCCCAAACTTTTTGAGATGAGGACCAGTAAATCCATTCACGAGCTTTTGGAGGACCGGTAACATTCATTTGCATATCTGCATATTCATTAAGCAAATGATGAATATGTAAATACGTTTCTGGTCCTCCTGAAGCCATCAGTGCCAGCTTTAGCAAAACTTTTGATACGGTCACCCACAATATTCTTGCCAGAAAGTTAAGGGAATATGGATTGGATAAGTGGACTGTAAGATGGATAGAAAGCTGGCTAGACCAGGGTTTCCCAAACTTTTTACTTTAGTTGAAATCCATTTTTTTAGTACTGTTTTTTGCAGCTCAAAAATATAAATGCATATTAAGAAAAAGAATGAAAAATGAATACATTTTCACTTTGTATTATTTATTCACAATAATAACAGTACATAACACAAATCTTAATTAAAATTTAACCAGTAGAATTTTAACAGTTGTAAAGTTTGTTTATTTATAATTGAATGAGTTGAATATAAGTCATTTGTGTGCACTTTATAACTTTTAAATAACTAAAAAGAGAACTAATGGGAAGAGTGATGTTGTTTTGCATCACATAGCAACTTTGTCAGGAGCAAAAGAAGAAAGTTTTATCCTCAAATCTGGTTCAACATTCAATCTATTTCTATATTTTTTTTTGAAGAAAACCAAAGACGAGAAACTAGATTCACACTTATATGTCGTGACGAAAGGCATTAAGAATTTGACTGCTTTCTCAGATAAATGTGAATATTCATTTCTGCAGCTCAACCAAAAATCAATCAAGGAGAGTTTATCAAAGTTCTCTTTTAAGGCAGAGTCACAGGAAAGTTCAATTAATGAATCCACTTCTGATGCACTCAGTTCTTCATTTTCGGTGTAAATAGTAAACGGGTTCTTAATCCACATTTTACTGGCATCAATTGGAGGAAAATATTCATTTAAACTTGATGTTAGCCCCAAAAGGTGTTCTTGGATTGCTGCAGAAATTGCATCTGAGATACTAGTTTCAGCATATTTTTCTTGTAATTCAGTTAAAGTACAAAAATACTTAAAGTTTCTCTTGTTAACTCGCTGTGACCATCAACAAAGTTTTTTAATTGTTGCCTCAACTTTTTCGTGAACTTTGAAAATATTAATTTTAGTGTCTTGTAAATTCAAACTTAAATAATTTAAAAGACAAAATATGTCACATAAGTAAGCCACCATTGTTAACCAATCAAACTCATAAAACCTGTCTTTAAATGTAAATATAACATCTTTTGCCAATGGAGGGTGTCGCTCAAAGAACAATAAAACTTCATCCTTCATTTCAAAGATTTGTTTCAAAATGTTTCCTTTCGACAGCCATCGAATCTCACAGTGTAGTAAGAGATGCTCATGTTCACTGCCTAATTTGTTGCACAAAGCAGTAAAGATTCTGGAATTCAAAGGACGAGCTTTTATATAATTTATAAACTTTTCACACATTCTTGAAGAGTGGAACTCAAAAGTGATGGCATAGTTTTCACAGCTAATGCCTCTCTGTGAATACTGCAGTGCACCCATACACAGTCAGGCGCTACATCTCGAATCTGCGAGACAAACCCAGTGCAAGACCCTGCCATTACTTGAGCCCCATCACTGCTCTGTCCAACACACTTTTTCCATTCAATATCGCTTTGAATAATAAAATCATTGATTAGCTTGTTACCCTGGGTCTGCAGATTCAAAATGGAGTCTGAGGAGTCTCATTATCTTTCCCGCCAAAAACCTGAAGGAAGAAGCCTTTGCACTCCTCACTATGCCCTGTGTGCGCACCCCTCCTTATGCACACGGCCCTTTTCCTTATGCACCCGGCCCACTATCTTTGCACACCACTCGCTAGGTTATTTTCCCGCCTTAAGTTCTTTATAAGCTCCCTTTGAAGAACATTCATGTTCTTTGGCTCTTCTATGTCCGTATATGTGTGTCGTCGGTGTTTCCTGAGGAGGCCAAGGTTCCAGCCTACGATTGAATTGAGACTGCCCATTTCTTAGGGATATTATTTTAAAGAGTAGGGGAAGCCTTCTACTATAACTCGAGACTTGGGACTTATAACCAGACGTCTAGCTCTTTGGACATTAACATTCGGACAAGATCCGGTGCTTATCCTGAGCAGTAGATCAGACGAGGGCGAGGACCCGCGCAGCTCCAGGATCCGGACAAACAACGAATATCAAAGGATCGCTCCGTTAGTCCTCCCTTAAAGCTTAAAATTAGCTGAGAGGTTGTAGGTCACGGACATCAATCGCCGTTCTATGTAATGTATAACCTTGTGTGTGTGGGACTGCACTATCTTCTCTTTTCTTGGGTTAGGATGGGACAGTTATAGTTGCTGTATTTGCTGATGTCTGGTTATAAGTCCCAACATCACCTGCCAGGAGATTCCACTGCTATAGTCGGGAGGGATGGCGGGGGCATGGGGTACGGCCATGCCGTAGTGGATTGCGTGCGTGATGTGTGATGTGAGGATGGCCATGGAGTCAGCCATCTTCGTGCACTGGGCCTGGAAGGCGCCCCAGGCCTCCTGCCGCCATTGTAGGTTCCCCTGGACGTGCTCCCGAATGGAGCCCTGTATTGCCTCCACCGCCTGGACGTGCCGGCGAAGGAGCTGGTCCTGCTGGCGGAGCCTGCGTTTGCGTGGTTGGCCAGCTGGGGGTGCCGCTGCTGCCGGACTGGAGGGTCCCCGGCTTGTGCTTGGTCCCCCTGCAGGAAAGAGAAGAAAGGATGGGTCAGTCAGGCAGGCCGGCCGCTGTCCCCACACCTCATGCCCTCCACCCCTGAGCCCAGGTGACCCCACAGTTGTGTGGCTTGGGCCCACTCGGTTCCCCTCCTGCCCCCCATGTTGTATGTTTGCAAGGAGGACCGCCCCTGGAGTAGGGTCCTCCTCCATGTATTGTAACCACCGGTCTGTGTCCTGGCCCCATGGAGGGCGGGAGGGTGCTTGTGTTGTGTTCACCTGTGGAACTCCCTGCCGGTGGAGACTGTGAAGCCTTGGGCTAATCACTGGTGTTTGACAGGGAGCGAGATGCATCCCCACACAGTGCCTGGGAGCACATCTGGCAGAGGTGGTCTGGGCTCTCAGATCCCCATCGCGTGGGATATCTCCTGGACGGAACCAGAAGAGTGACTGGGGGGGGGGGGGAAGGCGTCCCATCCTTGCAGCAAAACTCAGGGCGGCCCTAAGGGCGGCCCGAGCACTTCCCCCCCCTTCTCCCTACCACTATCCCTCCCACAACCCTGGTAGCCCAGGGACATGTGTGGCCACAGTGGGACTTCCCTCGGGGAGCCAGCCAAGGCACCGGGAGCAGGCGAGGGGCTCGGTGGGGGCCATGGTCACAGGGCTGTGACGCTGCGGTTTACCCAAGAGCAGCTGGCTGTACCTCACAGCCAAGCATGGGACAATGTGCCGTTCTCCATGCTGCACCCTTAGCGGAGATGTGTGCTCTGGGCTGAGTCCCTGGTGCTCTGGCCGGTTCCAGCCGGCATCCACCCTTCCCCCTGGTCCCGCCGACGTGTGTGAGCAGCATTGTCCCAGGCATGCACTGCAGCTGCCTGCCACGGCCACGTGCCACTTGGTCACCAGGCTGCATGTGGTTGCACGTGCTGCTTGCTGCCTAATGCTACACAGCGTGCAGCTCACGTGGCCTGAGTGACATGCTCTCCCTTCCCTGCCCCCTGCCCTTGTGAGTGCAAAATGCAAGACTCACCGGTGGATCATTCCCCGGCCTCGGAGGAGCTGCTGGAGGGGGCCTTCTGGGTGGCAATGCTGGCCTCCTCCCCCGAAGCACCGCTGCTGTCCTCTCCCTCCCCTGCCTCGGTGGTTCAGATGACCGGGGGGGGGGAGGGGGGCGCTGGCAGGTGTCTACCGGCACGTCTGGGCTTTGCGGGGCTGGCTGGCCAAGGATGGCATGCAGCTGGTCATAGTGTGGGCAGGTGTCTGGTCCTGCCTACCTGCCCTTGCTGGCCCGCACGTACCCGAGCTGCAGCTCCTTGACCTTTGCCCGGACTTGGTCAATGTTCGGGGCAGGGTGTCCACTCTGGGCTAGTGCTTCGGCCATTCGGCCGAAGATATCGGCGTTGCGGCGCCGGGACCGTGTATCGTGGAGGCCCTCCTCCTCCTGCCAGAGGTCAAGGAGGGTCTCCAGCTCCCTGGGGATCCAGGACGGAGCCCGTCTTTTGCTGTCCCTGGGGGCCTCCTGAGCTGGGGGTGCAGGTGGCTCACCACCCAGAGCTGCCATGGCTGAGCTGTGATTGCTGCTGGGCACAGCAGGGGCAACGTGGCAGACCTCAGTCACAGGTCTGAGGCACTGTCCTGCCACATGCTCTCAGCAGCCTGCGTGTTAAGAGCTCGGATTACCAGGAAGTCCAGGGCTCCTACGGGGTCTCCAGGCGTCCAAACCGCTTTTTTCCGTTTATTCTGCTTTTTTGGAAACGTGTTAGCTAGCTGTCTACACTGGCCCTTTTGCACAACAGTTTTTCAGAAAAAGGACTTTTGCCTGAATGGGAGCAGCAAAGCTTTTCTGGAAAAGCAGCTGATTCGGCACAGTAGATCGTCATTGCTTTTGCGGAAAATCAAGCAGCCAGTGTAGACAGCTGGCAAGCTTTTTCCGGAAAAGCGGCTGATTTTGTGGAAAATCTTGCCAGTCTAGACACAGCCTGTATGAT
The DNA here is from genome assembly GCF_049634645.1 of Pelodiscus sinensis. Lineage (NCBI taxonomy): Eukaryota > Metazoa > Chordata > Testudines > Trionychidae > Pelodiscus > Pelodiscus sinensis. The sequence goes on along the minus strand of NC_134712.1, from coordinate 249,254,129 downwards.
TTCTATAGCTGGTATAGGGCAATTTGTTCAGCAGAGTGATGTAAGCTTCGTTATAATTGCATCATCCATGACTTCTAGGAATAACATGATGCAATTCATATCATGTATGATGCAATACCAGCTTCAGATTGCATCATTCATTGTTTTGCCTAAAAAGCAAGTACTGTCCAAACCCAGTCATAGATTTATTCATAAATCCAGTCAAAGATATATTTTAGTCATTTCTGGTTTAAACTGAGATCCCTTCCCTTTATAATTCACTTGTCCTCCGCCATTCGCAAGTCAAGGGTCGCATATACTGACCCAATAGCATATCTTGAAAACTAGAGCCAATCAACAATTTTAATCTTCATTTTCGTTCTCAGTGACCCAGAATTGGTAAAGTTTGACTACATTTATTTCAGAAGCATTTTGGCTGTAGAGCAGTCAATGCAGAAAGTATTAACCTTTCACCAACAGTATGCGGGTAACCTGTCTCGGCTATTAGTTTTGAAACCTCATATGAAGCCAACGCAAAGTTTTAATTTGAAGAGCCATTGAAAGTGCACTTTTCATGCTTTTTTTAGCAAAAGCTAATTCATTTCTCTTATTTATGAAAAAATCTATGGGCTTACTCGCATATTCTTGATGTTTGCATTCCAAATGGCGTTTCAGTTTTGATGGTTTCATGCACTCGTTGGATAGTTCTGTTTGACAGATTAGGCATAATGGCAAGTGATTATCACTACCAGCACTTATAAAACCAAATTTCAAATACTTTCATCAGAATAATTGTGGGTCCAAGGAGTTTTATCTTCTTATTCTCACTTGTACTAGGCTGCACACTGGTAGTAGTCTGCACATCATTCAAACATTTTTTAGTTGTATTTACAGTCACATTCTTCAGCCATTTATCCATATTGAAGATGAAAATGAGAGGGTATGTTATTGAAAATAAATGAAGAAAGCTTAAGCAGTTAACCTAAGAGGACATGCACCACTGTGCAGAAACAAGCTGAGGCTGCTGTATCACGTGACAGGAAAACCAATGACACAAGTTTGGCTGCATGAAAATACACGTGCTTCTGGGGAGACGAAGCCCTTTCATTAGATACAATTCTATGTTCCTTCCATTGTGCAATTCTCACTTTCCTTTTCACAACTGACAAGGTTGCAGTATATGCAGTAGTCCTCCATGCTTTCTGAAAAATCAATAAAGCTAAATTAAATGCTGATTATGTTACGACCAACACGTTTAAATGCAAATCCTAAGTTATTAATTACTGTCAATATGTTAATCCGGTCACTGGTTTGAACATATTTTTTTCTTTTTTGTGTGTCATATTTTCTCAAAGTTTTACTTTACTGCATCCAGATATAAAAATATCCCATTTTTTTAACTGGTCTATAAGAACGGTTACTTACCTGTAACTGTTGTTCTTCGAGATGTGTTGCTCATGTCCATTCGAAGTAGGTGTGCGCACCGCGTGCACCGTGTCTTCTGGAGCGTTTTCCCTAGCGGTACCTGTAGCGCCGGCAGGGCGCCCTCTGGAGTGGCGCCACCATGGCGGGGCATAAGTACCCCTGCCGGTGCTGCCCCACCTCAGTTCATTTTTGCCGGATATTCCGACGAAGGGGAGGTAGGGTGGGAGTCGAATGGACATGAGCAACACATCTCGAAGAACAACAGTTACAGGTAAGTAACCGTTCTTTTCTTCTTCGAGTGGTTGCTCATGTCCATTCGAAGTAGGTGACTACCAAGCTAACCCCAAGGAGGAGGGGTCGGAACAGTCACTGCACCAGAGTCATAAAGGAAGGTGAACAGTAAACAGATTTATTTGAACAATAAGCAGAGCCAAGTCACCAACCCAGAACAAGACAACCAGATATATATCTTTACATATTTTACATTACAGATTCAAGGACTGCAGAACCCACCCTTGCATCCTCCCTGGCCTATTGAGGTAGCGCATAATGTGTTGCAAATGTGTGGAGGGAAGACCAGGTGGCTGCCCTGCAAATTTCTGTGATCGGGACCTGGGCACCAAAGGCCACCGAGGACGCCTGCGCCCTGGTGGAGTGTGCCTTCACCCTGGGTGGGGTTTTACCAGCTAGGTGATAGCATTCTGTGATGCATTGCACCACCCATCTTGATAGCCTTTGCGTGGAAATAGGCGACCCTTTCACCCTGTCCCCGAATGCAATAAACAACTGTTGTGATTTGCGGAATGGTCTAGTCCTATCAATGTAGAATGCCAGCGCCCGCTTAGCATCCAAGGAGTGCAGAGCCCGCTCCTTAGAGGAGGCGTGGGGCTTTGGGAAAAAAACCGGGAGATAGATCTCCTGGGACAGGTGGAATGGTGATACTACCTTCGGAAGGAAGGCTGGGTGAGGTCGTAGCCTTACATTGTTACTGGAAAACACAAGGTAGGGCGGGTCTATAGTTAACGCCCTTAGTTCCGACACCCTTCAAGCCGATGTAATGGCCACGATAAAGGCAACCTTCAATGAAAGGTGCAGCAGGGAACACGTGGCCAGCGGTTCAAAGGGAGGTAGCATAAGCCTGTGAAGGACCACGTTAAGGTCCCAGGCAGGAAGTGGGGCCCTCACCGAGGGGTACAGCTTCTCCAGGCCAGTAAGAAACCGTTTAACCACTGGGTTAGAAAAAAGGGAGACTCCTGCCGTACCAACATGGAAGGTGGAAAGAGATGCCACATGGACTTTGATAGAAGAGAAAGATAGGCCACTAGACTGAAGTTGGAAAAGATAGTCAAGGATAGTTGGGATAGGAGCTGAAGACGGGTGCACTCCTCTTCGGGACGCCCAAGACAAGAAGGGCCGCCACTTGGCCGCGTACGACCGTCTAGTAGAGGGTTTCCTACTACTGAGGAGAACCATCTGAACCTCTCGGGAACATTCCCTTTCCGGTTGGTTCAACCACGGATAAACCATGCCGTTAGATGGAGAGACCGGAGATCCGGGTGAACCATGACTCCCTCACCCCAGGGTTGAGTTAGCAGATCCCAGACTAGAGGGAGTGCTATTGGGTCCTGGACCAGCATGTCCACCAGGATGGGGAACCAGAACTGTCTGGGCCACCTGGGGGCTATGAGGATGATCGAGGACCGAAATGTCCTCGCCCTGGTCAGTACCCTGGAGATCAAGGGAAATGGGGGAAAGGCGTAGAGTATGCCCTTTGGCCACACGGTCGTCAGGGCATCCCCCCAAGAATATTGCCCCAGCAGGGAACAGCAGTTCCTGCACTTGGCATTGCTTGCCGAGGCGAACAGGTCTAGGTGGGGATAACCCCACCTGCAGAAAACCTGGCGGGGAGCAGAGTCCTTGAGGGTCCATTCGTGGGCTCCAGAGGATCTGCTCAGAGTGTCTGCTAGCAGGTTTTTGCACCCCGGGAGGTATTCCGCTTGAGATGTGATGTCGTGTGTGACACACAAATGCCAAAGTTGCAGGGCCTCTTTGCAGAGGGGAAGTGAACGCGCCCCACCCTGCTTGTTGAGGTAAAAGACCGCCGCTGTGTTGTCCATACGGACCAGGATCGAGCCGTGGGCGAGCCTTGGCAGGAAGGCTTCGCAGGCTCGCCTCACCGCCCACAATTCCCGAACGTTTATGTGCAGGGCTCGCTCTGAGGGGGACCAAAGGCCCTGCGTCCTGTGGCGTTCCACGTGTGCTCCCCATCCGAGATCGGACGCATCGGTGACCAGCGTCAGGGAGGGGGGAAAGGGAATTGAACGGGACCCCACTGCGAACCACGGGTTCCTGGGTCCACCACAGGAGGGAGTCCAGAATTGCTTTGGGCACCGTAATTACCGAGTCCCAAAGACCCCTGGACTGGCTGAAGGCCTTCGCCAACCACGCCTGCATGGGTCTCATCCGCAACCGGGCATGGCGGACCATGTACGTACACACCACCATATGGCCCAGGAGTCTGGAGCAACCCGAGGGGTCATGATAGGGGACCGATTTAGCCCTGAGATCAGCTCCACTATGGAGAGAAACCTGCTTTTGGGCAGGAACGCCCTGGCCACCCTTGAATTGAGGAGGGCCCCCACGAACTCTATGTGTTGTGAGGGGTTAGGGACGACTTCTCGATATTTATGAGGAGTCCCAACCTTAGGAAAAGGGCTCTTGTGAGTGCCACATGAGCTTCTACCTGGCCGTACGAGCGACCTCGGATCAGCCAATCGTTGAGGTACGGAAACACGGGCACCCCTTGTTTGCGGAGATAAGCAGCAACCACCGCCCTGCATTTTGTGAATACCCTTGGTGCTGTACATTAACCAAAGGGGAGCACCGTAAACTGAAAATGGTGTTGTCCCACCATAAACCTGAGGAACCTCCTGTGGCTAGGTCTGATTGCCACGTGGAAGTACGCGTCCCTGAGGTTGAGAGTCGCATACCAGTCTCCTAATTGCAGCACTGGGATGACCGATGCCAGAGTCACCATTCTGAATTTGTGTTTTACCACCGCCCTGTTTAGATCTCGGAGGTCCAAGATGGGACAGACCCCCCCCTTTGGTTTGGGGACAACAAAATAACGGGAGTAAAAACCCCTTCCTCGCAGCTGCGGTGGAACCTCCTCTATCGCTCCTTTTTCGAGGAGCGCAGACACCTCCTGGCACAGGATGTGTTCGTGAGGGGTGTCCCTTACAAAGGACGGAGAAGGGGGTTTTGAGGGCGGTGGGCCTAGGAACGGGATAGAATACCCTCCCTTTACTATGTTGAGTACCCAGGCATTCGACGTTATAATGGCCCATGCATGGGCAAAAAGGGATAGCCTGGCCCCAAACAGGGGCCCAGGGTAGGAGATTGGTACGAGACTCTCGAGCGAGGCGTCAAAACTGAGGTTTGCCCTGATGGGAAGGGCCATGAGGGCCTCCACGCTGGGTATCAGTCCTGGGGCGACGACGTCGGCCCCTAGCCCCCTGAGGGAGCGCGGCTGCCCCGGAACCCCACCGGAGGCCTGGGGACAGCGCCCCCAGTAATCCCCACGGGGGACCTGGGGTTGCGCCCTTCCCTGCTGCCTATAGGGCAGCTGTCGTCGCTGCGGAGCCGGTGTGTGGATGCCCAAGGACTTCAGGGTGGACCTAGTGTCCTTCAACGTATGGAGTCTAGAGTCAGTGTGCTCTGAGAACAGAGCTTTGCCCTCGAAAGGCAAGTCCTGAATAGTGTGCTGCACGTCCGGGGGAATTCCTGAGACGTGGATCCATGCCCCTCGACGCATAACGACACAAGTTGCCATCGTGTGGGCCGCAGAATCCACCGTGTCCAGAGCCGCCTGGAGAGCGGTTCGTGAAATGACTTTGCCCTCTGAGGTAACAGCTGCGAACTCCTGACGGTCCTCCACAGGGCGTCTGTCTCGGAAGTTTTCGACGGCCTGCCAGGTGTTAAAGGCATACCTACTCAGCATCGCCTGCTGGTTTGCGATGCGGAGCTGTAACGCCCCCGTGGCGTAAACCTTACGGCCCAATAGGTTCAGCCTCTTAGGCTCCCTAGCCTTTGGAGAGGGCCCCGGCTGAGGGAGTCTTTCCTTTTGGGCTGCGGCCTGTACAACCAAGGACCCAGGGGTGGGTTGTGAGTACAGGTGATCATGCCCCGAGTTTGGAACGTAATAACGCCTCTCGACCCCTTTTAATGTAGGGGTCAAGGTTGCCGGTGTTTGCCACAGGGTGTTGGTGATCTTTGATACCGTTTCGTTGAGTGGTAAGGCTAATCGCGCAGGCTCATTGTCCGTGAGGATGTCCACCATTGGATCTGTGTCCTCAATAACAGGTTCCACCGGCACGGCCAAGTTGGCCGCCATGCGGTGGAGGAGGTCTTGGTGTGCGCGGGCATCCATTGACGGCAGACTTGGCTAGTCAATGGGACGACGACGACGAAGACTCCTGAAGTGGCACAAGAACAGTTGTTGCCAGCCGCGGAGCCGTCTGCGTAGCTTGTGCTCCTGATGGGTCCACCTCCGGAGCCGACGGTTACGATGCCGGTGGATCGGGTTGGGGTACCCCGAGGGGGGAGGAAGGGGCTCGAGACAGGCACGCAGACGGACGGGAACGGTGCCCTGATGTCCCCGACCCCAGAGAAGGAGGCAGCTGACCCTGCCATTGGTGGTAGGCCCAGGGGGTCCAGAAAGGCCACTGCGGGTGTGGAGGCCACGTTTGTTGAGTGTGGTCATTCCTATGTCTGGACCTCGATCTGTTGGTCGAGGATGCCCTCGATGAGCCCGAACGGACGGAGGAAGCATCCGAGACCGAGGAATAATCGGACTCCGGCCAGGGTGGAGCCGATGAAGAGAGCGGGGCAAACCTTGCCATTGACTCTGGCTTGCCCACATGAGTACGTCGAGGCCGTGCTATCTGTGGGGCCGGAGGACCCATGGTTTGTGCCGGAAGGCCCACTGACGGTTGCAGCACCGGGGGACCCAGGCCCGGTGCCAATTGTTCGACGGCACCCAGTTGCGGCACCGGGGTACCCAGGCCCGGTGTCGTCTGAGTCGCCAGCAGTTGCGGCACCGGGGTGCCCAGGCCCGGTGCCGGCTGGGTCGCCAGCAGTTGCGGCACCGGGGTGCCCAGGCCCGGTGCCAGCTCAGTCGCCAGCAGTTGCGGTACCGGGATGCCCAGGCCCGGTACCGGTTGAGTTGTCAATGGCTGTGGCACCGAGGTGCTCAGGCTCGGTGCCGGTTGAAACGGTGCCCAAGGTTGTGGCACCGGGGTGCTCAAGCCCGGTGCCGGTTGAGTTGCGTCCGGCGGTTGCGGCACCGGGGTACCCAGGCCCGGTGCCTGGCGAGACCACTGGGTGAATGCCGGTGCAGGTGAAGGCACGGAGACGGATGCCGGCCCCTGGATGACCTCCATGGAAGAGAGAGATGTCTGAGTGGACGCCACATGGCTACTCAGATACGGCACCGGCACCGCCATGCGGGGAGCTGGCAAGAAGCTCAGCTGCGTCTCAGGTCACGCATGGCTGGAAGCTCCCTGGGAATGATGGCTCGGGGACGATAGGAGAGCCAAGGTAGCAATTGGTACTGATCCCACATGGGATGATCCCGACGCGTAAGCCACTTTGGCATGCCGACCTGGGCCATGCTGGGGTGAAGCCATAGTCAACCGAGCTTCCGAGTATGGTGACCTCGACCCTTCCGAGTCCACCGAGGATGGCGGGGAGGTCGTGAGGCTAATAAGGTCCTGCGCCGCCTTGAACGTATCCAGCGTGGACGGTCGGTGCGGAGGTAGTCGGCCAGGGCTACCTAGACCTCCTCGGCGCCGACGGTGCGGAGGGGACGATATGCGCACCGGAGAGCCCATGGTGCGGTGCCCCACCGACGTTGTCTTCTTCGAAGGAGACCTTCCCCGGGATTTCTTCACTCTCTTAGTTGGAGGAGAGTGCGATCGGTGCCGGGATGTCGACGCCGATGCGCGGTGCCAGTGAGGGGCGTCCCGCGTCGAAGCCGGTGCGCTGCGCACCGCAGGCTGATCCGGCGGCACCGGCTGAAGCGCTGACTCCATGAGAAGAAGTTTTAAGCGGGAAACCCTTTCTTTTCTGGTAAGAGGCTTGAAGGACTTACAGATTTTACAGGCAATAGCCAGATGAGCCTCACCCAGGCACTTACGACAACTGTCGTGAGGGTCACCCCATGGCATAAACTTCCCGCAGTCAGCGCACGTCTTAAAGCCTTGCGGCCCTGGCATTCCTTACCCCCAAGGGGGAAGGAACAAAGCAAATAACCTATCTAACTGTGAGAACTATTTACAACGAATGTGAAAAACGGGAACCATTAACTAACTAAGGGTATGTCTACACTACTCCCCTAGTTCGAACTAGGGGGGGTAATGTAGTCATACGGAGTTGCAAATGAAGCCCGGGATTTGAATTTCCCGGGCTTCATTTGCATGAAGCCGGCCGGCGCCATTTTTAAATGCCGGCTAGGTCGGACCCTGTGCCGCACGGCTACACGCGGCACGGACTAGCTAGTTTGGATTAGGCTTCTATTCCAAACTAGCTGTACGCCTCGTGTCCTTGGCCTCTGTTTGTCAGAGGCTGGAGAGAGATGGCAGGAAACAAATCATTTGATCATTGTCTTCGGTCCACCCTCTCTGGGGCACCTAGTGCTGGCCACTGTCAGTAGACAGGATACTGGGCTAGAAGGACCTTTGGTCTGAGCCAGTACGGCCGTTCTTATGTTCTTATGTACGTTCTTATGTTCTTATAAACTCAGTATTAGCCTCTTGTGATGTTTCTTCTGAACTGATGTCTTTCTGCTGCAAATACATTTCTGCAAACTAACAACACTTCTATTTAGAAAAAAATCATAATTACCAAGGCTACGTCTACACTGGTGCGTTCTAGCACAAGTACCGTTTTGCGCAAGAGTTACTGTGTTAAAGTACTTGCGCATGAGAGCGTCTACATTGGGAGGATGTGAGCCTGGAACTACTTTGCAGAGGGCAAAAGGGCACCAGGACTTTCTGGGGGCAGGGGCTGGAGCTCCTTTGAGACTTGTGCTTAAAGGGATCTCCCTGGACAGCCGTTTCTATCCTGCTGCGAGCTTTAGGACCTCTTGAGCTTTAGGGTCACTGGTCACAGGTGGCCAGACTCTGCTGTTCACAGGCACGGAGGGGTCTTCGAGTGCCGTCTCGCCAAGGATGATATGCAGGCATTGATAGTGTTGGCCCCTGGCCCTTGGTGGCCCGGATGTAGCCGAGGTGCAGATCCTTGACCTTTTCCCGGACCTGTTCCAGGGTCCGGGCTTGATGTCCCTGGTTGGAAAGTGCCTGGGACCTGTGGCGGAAGATATCAGCGTTCCATCGACGGGCATGGGGGTCACCGGCTGGATAACAGCGGGTAGGTGCTCTTAGGACGGGGAGGCCTGGGGGAGAGGAGGGCCAGGGGGAGAGAGGGGCTGGGGAACTGGAGGGGCTGGGGGAGAGGGAAGTCCAAGGGGGGAAAGGGATGCTGTTGTGGAAGGGGGGTTTGGTGGGGCGGGGTCATGGGGTGCTGGAGGAGCAGGACCAGGCACAGGAGCAGGCAAGCTGCAGACCTCCCTGAGAGTGGCAGTCAGGGACGTGCGCTGCTGGACCAGCTCCTCCATCAGCCGGTCACGCCACCGATCCTCTGCCTCTGCCCTCTCTCGCAGGATGGTGTTGAGCTCCTGCACGGCCTCCACATGCTGCCTCAGGATGTCCGCATACACACGCCTGTGTCTGCGGTTCCCATGTCCCCGAGATGGAGGTGGGGCTGGGGTGCCGCGGCCCTCTTGCACGGCTGGTTCGGCTGTGGAGGAAAAGAGGAAGACACAATCAGTCCTAAAAAACTGGACTCTGTAGCACTTAAAATACTAACAGGATGGTTTATTAGGGGGTGAGCTTTCATGGGCCAGACCCACTTCCTCAGATCAGACTAACACGGCTACATTTCTATCACAATCAGTCATGTGTGCAACAGCTGTCCAAAAGGGCATGCCCTCTCCTTGAAACAGGGGAATCAGACATTCTGAAGGTAACACCGTGTGTGACCTGGGCATCAGCCTGAGATGACAGGTTTCCCTTGTGCATCACCCACTGTGCACCCACCTACCTCCCCCCCCCCGGGTGTTACACAACCTCACTGCACTCACCTGCTGCTTCATCTCCTGCGTCAGATGACACCTGGGAGGCCTCTGGGGTCTGTGTGACTGGCTCCAGGGTGAGGGTCGCCATCTCCTCACTGTCCTCCTTTGGCACCATGTCCCCGTCTCCTGAGTGCTCTGGGTCCTGCTCTGGTGCGTCCACCACAGGGTCCGCCAAGCCTGACTGCACGAGACGCCGTGGTGTGTGTGCTTCACCACCACCACCCAGGATCTGGTCCAGCTCACTATAGTAAGGGCAGGAGTGGAGGGTTGCCCCAGAACGGGAGCTATGCTCCCTGGCCTTCACATACCCTTGGCGCAGCTCCTTAACTTTGGAGTGCACCTGGTCCTGGGTGTGGGGGTAGTGTCCTTTCTGGGCCAGGGCCTCTGCCAGGCGGCCATAAATGTCTGCATTTCGCCGCCTGCTTTTTAGGGCTTGTAAGGCCTCCTCCTCTCCCCAGAGCTTGAGAAGGGTCTTGATCTCTGGCCCAGACCATGACGGTGCCCGGCGTTTGGAGACCCTGGTTGGATCCCCAGAAGGCTCTCTAGAAGGGCCAGGAGGGTCTTGGGGCTGGGACATGCTGCACTTCACCAGCCGTGTGCTCTGGCTGCTTTGCTGCCACAAGTGGCTGTGAGGGTGCCTGTCCCTTTAAGAAATGGCTGCAGACAGGAACCAGAGACATGCAAGCCATGCCCCAGATTGTTCACAGGGCTTCTTCCTGGAGGCCATTATTTTCGAAAAATGGCCTCCCCACGTCCCCACTCACTTATTTTCGACGGATCTCCGTCGAAAAAGGCATTCTTCCTCATGCAATGAGGTTTACCACCATCAAAAGAAAAGCCGCGTTCTTTTGATTTAATTTCGAAAGAACGCGGCTGCAGTCTAGACGCAGGTGAAGTTTTTTCGAAAAAAGTCTACTTTTTTCGAAAAAACCCCTGAGCCTGGACACAGCCTTACAGACTATCTTGGCTACCCCCTGAAACTCTTGAATCAATAGGTCTTTCCTCTTCTTGACTGGGCCAAGTTCCATAGGCGTAGTTGAGGTAGTTGGCATAAGATACTGGATGGTTATCCACTGTACACATTCCTCTCTCCTCCCATGTGACCATCCAATCTATAAATGCCCTTAAAATCCAGTCTGAATCAGTGCGGATGGTTATGTCGCTTTCATCAAGGCTATTTTCTATTGCTAAAATAACTGCTATGATCTCGGCAGCCTGCGCAGACAACATTTCAATAGGCCTCAAGATTTCCGTGGTAGTGGTGGCATGTAGGGCAGCTGCACCGGCTACTAGTTTCCCTTTGTGTCCATGATAGCTCCCATCGACCCCCCAAATCTCGTCTGGTGTCATTTTCTTCTCTGATTACTAATTAGTTATTAGTTCCAATGGGGACAAGATACCAGGAGGTTTGATTTCTGGAACTGGACATTCGTGATTGGTAGTTGCATTCGGACACCAAGGACTACATAATAGAGCTGGGGTGATGTTATATGATTTAGACTGTTCAATTTTATTTTCGTGATTCATAAGAGCTAAAGTCCATTGTGCTAGGCGAGGATGACTAACTCAACCGTTGTTGGCTTGACCGGAGATGATGTAGTGTACTGGGGTATGACATGTCTTCAATATTATAGGTGACTGTGACGGGGCAGCCCCGCCCCGCACTCTAGCCCAGGGAAACCACCTGGGGCCGGGGGCGGAGAAGGCCCCACCCACACAGCCCTACCGGGCATGCTCCAAAGGGAGCCAAGGTACAAAAGGCTGCTGGCCTGCTCAGAAGGGGCAGACGGTGACCCGAGCTGGAGCTAGCGACCACTGGCCAGAGAGGGAGTCGCCAAGGGAGCTGAGCGTGCTGCTGCCGGGCCTCCACCGGGCTCGGCCCCAACGCCGGAGCCGCCGACCGACCCCCCGTGACCCGAGCACGGGACTGGACTCCGCCAACTCTGCGGCTGCCGGGGGGAGGACCACTACAGCCCGTCGCCCGACGCCGACAGGTGGGACCGCGGCCGGCTGCGAGCAGGGGGTAGGAAGCGACCCAGGGCAGGGAGCTGTAGAAGCCCCTGAGGGCTCGGGGCGTTGCAGGGAGGAGCCCCCGCCAAGCCAGTGATGGGAACCCCCCGAAACTACTAGGGCCCTGGGTCGGGGCCCGGTGGAGAGGGAGGGCCTGGGCCCCCCTACCCCTGCTGCCCGAGACCCTGGCAAGTGGGGAGCAGGGTAATAAACCCTGAACTGTGGACTAGGCCTCTGGGCCTGTAAACTGTGCACTAGGCCGGGAGGCCGTATTTCCCCTAGCACAGGGGCACTGAACTGTGAACTAGGCCAGTGGGCCGTATTTCCCCTACGAGGGGGACAGTGTACTTTGGGGACTAGGCCAGCAGGCCGTATTTCCCCTACGAGAGGGGCATTGTACTGTGGAACTAGTCCAGTGGGCCGTATTCCCCGTAAGAGAGGGGCATTGTACTGCGAGGGCTAGGCCCAGACAGGCCGATCTGGGCCCCAGATGGGGGTGGCAACCCCAAGACAGGGGCGAGCCCCCTGACAGTGACATACCTATTAAATACTCCCAGTGCTGAAGGGCCCACACTAAGGCTAATACTTCCTTCTCACACCCAGAGTACTGCTGTTCCACTTCCGACAACGTCTTTGATCCAAAACGTCTTTGGTTTAAGAGTAGTTCCCTGATGTTGGAGGAGGATAGCTGCTATGGCCTCTTTGCTGGTCGAAAGTTGCAAATGAAATTCCTTGTCTGGATCTGGGTATGCCAGAGCTGGTGTCTTCATTAATGAAGTTTCAACAGGGAAAATGCTTTTTCTTCCTCATTTCCCCATTGCTACGGTTGGGACTTTTTAACAGCCAGTATAATGGCTTAGCTTTTTGCCCAAAGTTTTCTATCAATCTCGGCAAAAACCCAAGAGTCCAAGGGACATCTGTAGACTATGTATATGCGTTGAAGCTGGAAGTTTGGAAATGAGCTCTACCCTCGCCTGGTCAGGTCATCGTCCATCCTGACCTAAAGTTACTTCCAAGTACGTCACTTTCTTGTACTTTTTGGGCCTTCAGGGGATTGATGACAAATCCAGCTTGTTTCAATGCACTTAATACTTCCTCCAGGGCTGCAAGATTAGTTTCTTTATCTTTGGTGGCCATTAGGATGTCATCCACATAGCTGACGATGTTCTTAGCATGTTCCAAATTTTTCCATAAAGTGGAAACAATCCTGTGGCATATCGTGGGAGTATTGTGGAAACCTTGGGGCAGTCTCATGAAAATATATTGCTGGTCACAGTCAGTGAACGCAAATTTCAGCCATGAGTAAGGGTACAGCAGTATTGAAAAGAAGGTGTTAGAAGTATCCAATACCGTGAACCACCTGGCTCCGTTGGCTATTTGAGAAAGCATTTCCAGGTATTTGACTACCACGGGCAATCCAAGGGGTAACTCTATTTAATTCTTGGAAATCTACTGTAAGACGCCACAACTTCCCATCTGCTTTGCGCACATGCCATATGAGCGAGTTACAGGAGCTGCTGCATTTAATCAAGACTCCCTGCAATAATAATGACTCAATAGTGTCTTCTATACCTTGTTGCACCTCCAGAGGAAATCGATATTGGCACATAGGCTTTAGATCAGATACACCTAGTCGTACCAATTTGTTGACTTTTCCACAACTCAGTTTGTGTCTAGCAAATACTGCTAGATGTTGTTCTACTATTTTCTGGATACAAGGTTCTCACCTTGGTATTTTAATTTCTTCACATGCCTTAAGAGCTCCCAGTCTTTGCAAAAATGATACTATAATTCCAACATCCTCATGGGAGGAGGGATAGCTCAGTGGTTTGAGCATTGGCCTGCTAAACCTAGAGTTGTGAGTTCAATCCTTGTGGAGGCCATTTGGGGCAAAAGTTTGTCAGGGATGGTACTTGATCCTGCTGTGAAGGCAAGGGACTGGACTCAATGACCTTCTAGTTCTAGGAGATAGGCAATCTCCAATAATTTATTTAGTTGTGGTTTAAATTTTACTTAAAAGTGTCAGTATTTATTTATGCGCCACAAACCAATGACCACTTAAATGGACAACCGGTGATAGATACAGAATTTGGTGTCCACGTTTTGTAATCCTCTTAAATTTAGTTGGCTAATTGGCATCTCAAATCTTTTATTACAGTTACCTCGAGTAACACAATAACCAACACAGTTTTGTTTTCAATTGAAAAATTGTCTGTTTTTAGTTACAAGGGGAAGGAGGAGGAGACCTTCAACTGGGACGGGGGGGAGGAGGAGTTACTCCTGGGAGGGGTGGCCCCTGCGAGCGCTCCGGCGGGGGCAGACCTGGACATGTGGGGCAGGCTGCACAGGGAGGTGGGCAGGAGGAAGGGGGCATTTTGGGGGCATTGCAGGGGTGACAGGAGGAGGGGGCATTGGAGGAGGGGGCATTGCAGGGGCAGGAGGGGGCATGGGCAGTGCTAGGGGAGGGATGGCAGGGACATTGGGTAAGGCCATGCCATAGTGGATGGCATGGACTATGTGAGCAGTGAGGGTGGCGATGGAGTCAGTCATGCACGTGCACTGGGCCTGGAAGGCGGCCCAGGCCTCCTGGTGCCACTGCAGGTCCCCCTAGAAGCACTTGCTAATTGAGGCCTCAGTTCGCTCGACGGCAAGCAAATGCCGGCGAAGGAGCTGGTCCCGGTGGCGGAGCCTGCGCCTGCGTGGTTGGGCAGCTGGGGGTGCCGCTGCTGCCGCTGGACTGGAGGGTTCCCGGCTTGTGCTCGGTCCCACTGCAGGAAAGAGAAGAAAGGATGGGTCAGTCAGGCAGGCCGGCCGCTGTCCCCACACCTCATGCCCTCCACCCCTGAGCCCAGGTGACACCACAGTAGTGTGGCTTGGGCCCACTCGGTTCCCCTCCTGCCTCTGTGTTGTATGTTTGCAAGGAGGACCGCCCCTGGAGTAGGGTCCTCCCTCCAGTATTGTAAGCACTGGTCTGTATCCTGGCCCCATGGAGGGTGGGAGGGTGCTTGTGCTGCGTTCACCTGTGGAACTCCCTGCCAGTGGAGACTGTGAAAAGCTTTGGGCTAATCACTGGTGTTTGACAGGGAGCGAGATGCATCCCCACACAGTGCCTGGGAGCAGATCTGGCAGAGGCGGTCTGGGCTCTCAGATCCCCTCGCGTGGGATATCTCCTGGACGGAACCAGAAGAGTGACTGGGTGGGGGGGTGTCCCATCCCTGCAGCAGGTAATTAGCTATGCGCAGCAGCAGCAGTGGAGGTATACACCTTCCTTCCAAATATCTCAAGCTTCTTAGACTCCTTGTCTGAGCCCTGGTTCCTGTACTGTGGCACCCACGCCCTCTGGCACGTGGCATCGACCACCAGGGAGTTGGGGAGTGGGTGCGTGAATAGGAACTCTGATCCTTTAGGTGGCACAAAGTATTTTTTGTCAGCCTTCCTATTAGTTGGAGGTACTGAAGCCGGTGTCTGCCAGAGCTCATTTCGCTACTTCCAAAATGGCCTCATCTAAAGGAATCGCCAGTTTGAGAGGTTGTGATGTCTCTAAATTCTTAAAGAGCTTGTGATGTTTACTCTGAATCTTGGTGAGTTGGATGTTTTGGGAAAGGGCAACCCTTTTAAAAAGGTCTTGAAACTGCTTTATGTCATCTGGGGGCAAGATGTCACCTGGTATCACTGCCTTGTCAGGAGAGGATGAGGAAGGATCCTTGGGTGACTCCTGTGGGTGATGTGGTTCCTGAAAGGCAGGCTGATCTCCCTCAGCTTGAGGTGGAGGAAGTGGAGGTGAATGAGGAAGATGTACAGAAGAAGATGGTCCTACAGGAGAGTATCTATAAAAGGAGTCGGGTGTTCTTGATCTGGTTGGTGATCTAGAAGATCGATAGGAAGCTCGATGATCAGGAGAGTGGGTCCTATAATATGTGCGACAATCATACGGCTCTCTAATAATAATAATAATAGGACCGAGAGGGAGAACAGTCGTGGTATCGAGATCTGCTGTAAGACCTCGAGGTTCCACCCTGGGTGGGTGTATCTTCCACTCGTGCTGTTGAGCGAATTGCCTGCTGAGCGCATCGGCCGTGGTGTTGTCCTTCCCCGGTAGGTAAGCGGCTATAAGAGTCACTCCGTGAAGATTGCAGAAGTTCCAAAGGTGGATGGCCTCCATGCACAGGGAGTGGGAACGAGTTCCTCCCTTTCTGTTTATATAGTAAACGGTGGTAATGTTGTCTGTCAGAACTGTGGCAACATGATTGCGGAAGCAAGGAAGGAAATGTCTGCATGCATTCGAGACAGCTCGTAATTCTAGGAGGTTTATGTGGAGAAGAGATTCCTCTGGAGACCATCGACCTTGAACCTGACTGTCTTGAGTGTGCACCCCCCAGCCGATCAGTGAGGCGTCCATAGTAAGCTGTATCGTAGGTTGCGGTTTGTGAAAGGGCATGCCCACCATGATGTTGCCTTTTGATGTTCACTAGCGAAGAGAACACTTGACTATGACCAGAACTATTACTGATCTGTTTAGATCGCGTCTGCCAGGTATATATATCTTGGACACCCAGTACTGGAGACAGCGCAGGTGAAGCCTGGCATTGGATACCACAAACGTCGTGGCTGCCATATGCCCTAATAGTTGAAGACATGTGAGGACAGCTACAGTAGGACTTGTGGTGATGACTTGTATTAAGTCTTGGATGATGCGGAACCTGGAGAGTGGTAGGTACGTGCACACTGTCATGGATTCGAGGTGGGCTGTAATGAATTCTATGGACTGATGAGGAGTTAGTGTAGACTTTTGGATATTGAGTATAAGCCCTAGTATGTCGAATAACTGAGTCGTAGTGGCTGCTTGAAAGGCTTTTTTGAACAAATGTGCTCTGAGAAGATAATCGTCTAGGTAGGGGAAATGATTACTCCTAGGCGACGAAGATAAATGGCCACTACTGTGAGAGTCTTCGAGAAAACTCTCGGAGCTGATGAGAGTCCGAATGGCAAGACCTTGTATAGATAATGATTGTCTCCTACTATGTGAAGAAATCGCCAGTGTGCTGGATGTATGGCGATATGGAAGGAGGCATCCTGCAAATCGAGGGATGCGAACCAGTTGTGCTGTTCCAGTGATGGAATGATCTTTGCCAAAGTCACCATTCTGAAGCGCTGTCGGCGTATGTAGTGATTCAATTGACGAAGGTCGAGTATAGGTCTCCACCTGCCTGATTTCTTCTCCGTTAGAAAATAACGGGAGTAAAACCTCCTGCTGAGGAAAGGCTCTGGAACTCTCTCTATAGCCCCTAGCTTGAGGAGGTGAGATACCTCCTGGGCGAGAAGAGGTTCGTGAGATATGTCCCTGAAGAGGGAGGGAAGGGGGCTGGTGGTGGGAGGGAGTGAGATGGAATCACGTAACCGGATGTTATCAGTTGTGTGACCCATCGATCTGATGTGATGGCGGCCTAACGATGTTGGAAGGGCCTTAAGTGTTGATGGAACAACACGTTGGTGACGGTGGAAGAAGGTATCAACGGAATGGTTCACAGTCCCTCGATGGTCGCATCAAGCTTGCTGTTTGTTTGACTGCTGTTGCGTTTGTCTGAGCTGTTGAGGGTGACGTCTCTGGGGACGTTGACAGCCTCTTTGAGCATCATACTGTCTCCCCTGGTGTGGTGCATAGGGGAATGGTCTCTGCCTCTGGTAAGGGGTGTAACGTTTGCGTCTGAAAGGAGGGGTGTACATCCCCAATGTTCTTAAGGGAGTATGTGTGTCTTTCCCAAAATGCAAAACTTGATCTGTCTTATTGGTGAACAGGTTCTGTCTATCGAAAGGCAGATCTTCAACCTGGGTCTGGAGTTCTTTAGGGGTCGCTGTCATGTGAAGCCAGGATGCTCGATGTATAACTATAGATGTCACGATGGTGCGGGCTGCTGTGTCTGCTGCATCTAGTGTGATGTGGAGCACTGATCACGAAGAGGTGAAGCCCTCTTGTATAACCCCCTTAAGAATCTGGCGCTTAGACTCCGGGAAGTGTTCTAAGAGGGGAACCAGCTTGGCATAATTGTCGAAAGAATGATTAGCTAACAAGGCGGAGTAGTTAGCCATGCGGAGCGACAAGGTGGCAGAAGAGTAAACTTTCCTGCCAAACAGGTCCAGTCGCTTAACATCCTTATCCCCTGCAGTGTTCTTATACTGGGGTGCTTTTGCCCTCTGCTGAACTGCGTCCAGAACGGGGGAATTAGGACTTGGGTGATTGAACTAAAATTCCATGCTGGTAGCCGGGACGAAATATTTCTTATCTGCCTTTTTGTTTGTGGGTGGGGCGGAGGCCGGCATTTACCAAATGGAATCGGCTATTTCTAAGATAGCATCATCCAGTGGAAGAGCTATTTTCGAAGACTGAGAGGGATGAATATTCCTCAACAAGTGATGCTGTTCTGTTGTACCTCTCCTAGTTTGACATTTTGAGTGTCAGCGACCCTCTTAAAAAGTTCTTGAAAATTTTTCATGTCGTCAGTGGGAGAGAGATCCCCCTGGAATACAGCGTCATCAGGGGACGATGATGCTACCTCTGTTGGAGATTGACGCTCTGTATCGGGTGGGTAGCCAGGATCCATTGGCATGCTTTCAAGAGGCATGGATTGATCACCTGAAGTTGTGGGGGGGGGTCTGTCAGGCTCTGGCGAAACAGACACACGCTTGGGTAGTGTAACAGATGATGGGGCTGGCGACAAAGACACCACTGCTGAGTGAGACGATGATCGTGGCGACCATTCCCTGCAATCGTATTGTCTAAGAACGGCCGTACTGGGTCAGACCAAAGGTCCATCTATCCCAGTATCCTGTCTGTACCAGTGGTCGTCATGATAGGGAGAATAATTGTAACAACGTGCGTAACGGTGCCCGTAATGTGAGGACCTGTGATGTGACAGAGACCTCGGGGATCTGGAGCGCCGTCTGGAATAAGAGAGCGATGGAGAATAGCACCAGCGGTAATAATAGCATGAAGGTGAGGCATGCCAAGTGTGGTGCGTTGGAGGAGACTGATAGCGAGTCATCCCAGGAGAGCGACGCTGTGGAGAAGGTGGTTCTGGTGAAAACGTCTCCGGACCTGGACTGGGAGACAGTTTAGGAAGCCGTTGTGCTCTCTCCCTCATTCTGCTCAATGCATGGATGGGTGATGCAGAGGGGGTCAGCTTCCTTGACAGTGCCGGCTGGTCAGGTTGTGCCGGTGCCACTGTGGTACTGGTCGAAGCAGGAGTAACGGACACCGGAGATGAAGTCGGTGCTGTGGTTCTCGGTGCCGAGAGCTCCATAGGTGCTCTAGTTCTCAGGAGCTCCGTAGGTGGCAAGGATCTAGGTTCTGGCGGTGCGAGTGGCGCCCTGACTCTAGGTGCCAATGGCGGTGTTGGTGCCGCGGCTGTCAGTGCCATTGGTGAAGGTGGTGCCTTGGTTCTCGGGTGACAGAGAAGACCCGGACTTCAAGGGTCTCAGTGCTGAAGACTCCAGTGCCGGTGCCGGTGCCGCTGGAGTAGCTGACTTAGCCTTATGTGGTGCACATTCCGATGGGCTTGGTGCAGATGCACTTCAGGCATGTTTGTCCTTCTCTGGCCTGTGGGTCACCATTAAGCCTGAGACTGAGGTGCCCGGTTTGTCAGCCATACTCTTGATGGCAAAGAGTGAGATGGAGAAGAAGGCTTCTTTTTATAAGTGGCCTTAGTCAGGACATGACAAGATGCCTCTGCTGGAGGGTCTGACTGTGGAGTGAGGGCTTTATCAAAGAGAAGCATCTTGAGACGTATCTCACGGTCTCTCTGAGCCCCGGCCATTAGCTTCGAGCAAAGGGGGCACTTCTGTGGAATGTGCCCCTCACCGAGACATTTTATGCACGCCGAATGCCCGTCAGAAGCAGACATAGAGTCCTTACAGAGAACACACTTCTTAAAACCTGGGGAACTAGGCATTATAAAATATGAACTAACTAACTAATAACTATAAGAGAATTTTTTTTAAATATCTATATATAATTACTAACTAACTAACTAACTATTTACACTAAAACAAACTTTTCCTCTCAGGAAAAATAAAGAACAGGAGAGGGAGCTGTTATTCCGTTTGCGCCCGAAGACGGTTGAGAGGAACTGGCGAGCCAGACCGCACGACTGGAAACCGCACGAAAAACCCCAAGATGGCCTCCGCACATGCGCGGTCTGGCAAACAACAGCTGGAAGATCTCCGATATGCGGCGTCGGGATGGGACCCGACACCCCTACAGTGGAGCACCCATGAGGACACTACCCGAAGAAGAACGGTTACTTAGTCTGCAGTACAGGAAACTGCTACCTTTTCAAACCCTCAGACTGTACCAGACCTATTGAATTTCCCTGCTGCTGGTGTGTGAAAGTCCTAGTAGAGGAAGGACATTCCTATGGGGAACAGTTACTTGGTCTGCACTCCAAAAATTTGCAAGAACTGAATCAGTCTGAGGGTTTGAAAAGGTAGCAGTTTCCTGTACTGCAGACTAACAATGATATTTGCTTTTTTTGGAGGACTTTTACAGAGCCTTTTACACTTTCACTGAAAGCATTCATAAGTGCGCCTGTGTTATTCGTTTAGAGCTGTGTTTCTCAAACAGTGGCACGAGTACCCTTAAGGATACTTGAGACGCGTCCGGGGGCGGGGGGGTGGGGGGCCGCGGCATTTTAGCACAAGAGAAATTGTGAGAAAACTGAATTTGTTTTCAATTTTATAGCATTTTATTATTTGTGTCCTTTTTTTATGAAAAATTGTCATCTCATGCCCAGCTACGATTCAGTTGTTTAACAAATGTTTTGGAATGGTAGAAAACAAAATGTGTGTCTGAATACTGTGGGTACTTATATATTTTTTTTAAAGTAGGGACTTCTACCATGGTGTTCCATGGAAGACCGGGGTTCAGCAAAATGAAATTGATACTTCCAGCAGGAGTTTCTTACAGTAGCAATTTCGTATTTCTGAAAATCAAAAACTGCCCCCAGGAGCACAGTCCTACAGGTAACTGTCTTCGACACACAAATGTTGGGAATTGCTGCATGTAGGATTGTGTTACCTCTAGCAGCTGTTTCCTACAGAAGCACTTCCTTACGACGTGCCAATAAGAAAGTGCTACCTGTAGCACATTCCTATAGGCTGCGTCTAGACTGGCAAGTTTTTCTGCAAAAGCAGGTGCTTTTGTGGAAAAACTTGCCAGCTTGTGGAAAAACTTGCCATTAAAAGCATTTGCGGAAAATCATACCAGTCTAGACATAGCCATAAGGTAGGAGCGTTCAACATTACAGTGCTCCCAAAAAAAGGTGCTGGAATGCACCGTCACAAAAAAGCACTGGGTGGCAGTAACACTCTACTTTACAATTAACTTTGTAATGCCATTTCTTGAATCTTTCACTGCAGTTTCTTTTTCTCTCTCCTTTTGCACAGAAATCCTGCAGCTGGGTTTTACAGGATTAAATATCTACTCTTTATATTCAGCTTTGTTAATGTACCTGTGTGGCATTATCTGAACAAATTGTAGCTAGGTGTAATTATATATCCTTTTTATCATGCATGTAACTTGGCCTTCTTGATAGTCTAGTCTCCAGATAGTTTCAGTACTAGCCTCGTGCTCAGATTGTTACTGAAATTCTAAAGATTAGAAGTGATTGGTCTGGTCTGTCCTGTGACAGGCACGTTTCTTTCTCTCCTCCCAAGAAAGACAAAAGCAACTCGGTTCGCTATAGTTCCACAACTGTTTGTGCCTGACCAAGCTACATATGCTGTGCTCTCTGGAGACAAGCTTTCATTTCTAGATGAATGGATTAGGAGTTCAAAGAGGTGAGAGCATTCATGAATTCAAATCCAAAAGTCTCCTTGGAGGAGGTGGACGACGACTGGGATGGCACCATACAATGGCTGTGCCAAGTCAGTTGAAGGATGAAAAGAATTTGACGTAGAAACATCAATGGAAGATGGTGGGAGAATCCCAGTAGAATTGTCCATCTTCTGACTACAGCTGGTGGGTGTCTAAACGGGATAGTTTTGTTCATCTTCCTTAATGCCTTGGCTGATGGGATGGTGTGACAGGGTGTCTGCGCTGCACTGGCCCTATAAGGGATAAACCCCAGCCCTGGGAGAGGGCTAACATGGTGGAGCCCACAGCTGAGGTAGATACAGTCAATTAGGGCCCAGCTGGGGCTGTATAAATAAGGGCTCCTGGAGCAGAGGATATAAGCCCTTGTGCTGGCTGTGAAACAGGAGGACCTGCCTGTCAAAGGAGCTAGAGGCATCCTGAGACAGAGCAGTGCTGAGGAAAGGCAGGTGGAGCTGACAGCTCTGGCCTGACCTCACTTCCAGGCTTCAGGGCCTAAGGCAAGGCCTGAGGGTACTAAGTCTGCAGAGAGATAGCCAGGATACAAGAGGGAAGCAGATCCGCCCCCTTGCCAGTGATGAGTGGCCATTTCAGACTGCAGTATACCCCTCAGGCAGGTGCTCTATGGTGCTCTCCTGCTAGCCCGGGCGCGGACGGCTGCTGCAGGAGGGATGGTGCGCCCTGCAGGCCCAGGTGCTGCGGCTGTGGTGAAACAAGAACACCGGTCAATTACTCCAGGGGCCCAGGTGTGTGAAACCCAGCTCCCCTCTGCAAGGCCAGGGCCCCTGCAGGATCCCCAGCTGCTGCTCCGTGGTGGGCAAGGCCCAGGCGCACAGTCCCTGGGCTCCCTCTTGCCCCAGCCCTCCGTACACATAAGGGGAGCATGATGGTACTCACATGTGGACGCCTCCCTGGCCTCAGATGACACAGGCGAGCGGCTCTGTTGGGTGCCTCGGGGGTCCCGGTCCTGGGCAGGCTGCCGGCAGGCTCCTGGCTCTCGGAACCCTCCTCCTCCTCCTCCTCCGTCTCCTGGAGCGGTCCCTATGCCCCGGGGTCTATCACGTCCCTGGGGGCAGGGGCGGCATGAGCCCCCAGGAGGCGGTCCAGAGCCTGGAAGTGGGGGCACACCTCCGGGTCGGCCCCTGGCAGGCAGGCCCGGGAGTAGGACTGCTGCAGGTCCTTGATTTTCCAGCGCACCTGCTCCCGGCTGTGCTGGTGGCCCCTGGCGGTCAGGCTGGCAGCCATGCGGCCGTAGACTGCCGTGTTCCTGTGGCTAGTGCGGAGATCGTGGACATTGGAGGCTTCCCCCCAAACCTCGATGAGGTCCACGATCTCCGCACTAGACCACGCGGGCGCCCGCCTCTTGCGGCCACGGGCAGGGTCCTGGGAGCCACCAGGCTGGTCCTGGGAAGAGGGGGAGGGCTGGGTGGCATCGGGTGGCTGGCTCATGGTGTGTCAGCTACTGGGTGTGCTGGCACGGGTGCTGGCAGACTTGCAACTGGCACAAACTGTGTAGCCAGCCCGTGGCCCTTTAAGGGCTCCGGGACCGGGAGGAGGGCAGTAGAGTTTCCCTGGTGTTGGCCAGAGTGGCCACCAGGGAAACCTGGGGAGGGCTAGCCTCCCACTAGTTCGAATTAAGGGTCTACACAGCCCTTAATTCGAACTATTAAGTTCGAACTAGGCTTAATCCTCGTGGACTGAGGATTACCTAGTTCGAACTAAGTGCTCCGTTAGTTTGAATTAAATTCGAACTAATGGAGCGCTAGTGTAGCGCCTATGACAGTTAGTTCGAACTAATGTCCGTTAGTTCAAACTAACTTTGTAGTGTAGACATACCCTAAGAAAGGGTCCCGGTACTTTGCCTCGACCACGTGTTCTGTGTGTATGCCCTTGACTGATGAGTCAAACCTGCTGTTTTGACACAGGTTGGTTGGTCGCTCGGGATGGCTGGGCACATCTATTGTTGTACCCGCTGCTTCTGTCTAGATTGGTCATAAGGATGGTTTTGTTGCTTCTGGTACTGAAAATCATACCTCCTCTGATATGGGTAGTACCTCCTCCTCCTATATGGGGGAGTATACATACCCAGCAGACGTAATGTTGTACAGGAATCTTTGCCCGAGTGTAAGACCTCGTCAGTTTTCTCCGCAAAGATCTTGCGCTTTTCAAAAGGGAGGTCTTCTACCTTTGTCTGTAGTTCCTTAGGAACCGCAGCTGTGGCTAACCTTGAAGATCTTCTCATAGCAATTGCTGTTGCTATAGATCAGGCAGCTGTGTCTGCTATGTCTAGGGTGATGTGCTCTAGCCGCTGTGTAACCCTCTTGTAGCACACATTTCAGAATTGTCTTCTTTGAATCAGGGAGGTGTTGGAAGTAATTCAGTCAACTTTGAATAATTGTCAAAATTCTGGTTAGACAGCAAAGCCGCATAATTTGCTACGCGTAGAAGTAAGGTGGCTGATGAGTACACCTTTCTTCCAAAGATGTCAAGCATTTTGCTGTCCTTATCCGCCACATATTTCTGTACTGCGGTGTCTTTGCCCTGTGCTGAGCTGCATCCACCACAAGAGAATTTGGTTGCGGATGGTTAAAGAGGAATTCAAGGCCTTTGGGGGGAACAAAATATTTCTTGTCCGCCCGTTTACTTATTGGTGCCACCGAGGCTGGGGTTTGCCAAATTTCTTCCACAGCGTCCATGATCACTTCGTCGATTGGAAGTGCAATTTTTACCCTCTGCTGTGGGTGTAACTTTTTGAGCAGATGGTACTGATTCGTCTGTACCTCGGCTAGCTGCACCTGCTGTGATTCTGCCATGCCCTTGAATAGTTCCTGAAATTGCTTCAGGTCGTCTGGGGGAGACATGTCTCCTGGGGACACCGCCTCATCAGGAGATGAGGAGGATTGATCTGTCACTGATGTTTCGGGTTGGGGTTCTTCAGGTTCTGACAATTGTCCCTCCTCCAGTTCTGATTGTTGGGGATGTGAAGCGTGGCTCTGTTCAGAAGGGGTTGGAAGTCGTTGTGTTGGCTGAGGTTGCACTGGAGCATGTTGGTATCTCGGTGAATGGCAACAGCATGGGGATTGTCTGTCTGAATGTAATCTGTAATAGCATTGAGATGAGTAATGTGGCCTGTGGTAATAGTCTTAATCACGCTCAGATAGAGCGGGTGACGAATGTCTCGAAGTTACGACACTGCTATGATGGCGCCCTGATTTTTTGTGACTTTCCCTGGAGAGGAAGCCCTGCGCTTTTGCACCATAACAGATTCTGAGCTCGCTGAAGGGGGGGGAGGGGGGGTCCGTGCATTGTAGGGCTTTATCAAAGAGAATCATTTTGAGGCTCATCTCTCTGTCCCTTGGTGCTTGAGCGGTAAGCTTCAAACAGTGCGCACGCTTCTGAGGGACGTGCACCTCGCCCAGACAACGAATGCAGGCCGTGTGGCCGTCTGACGTGGGCATGGCTTCGTGGCACATGGAACACTTTTTGAAACCTGATGAACCAGGCATCATTTCAGTATTTAAATTGTCTAATTAACGATTAACTAGTTAACGAGAACTTTGAACTTTAAGGCTACATCTAGATTACATCCCTTTTTCGGAAAAGGGATGCAAATTAGACGTATTGCAATTGCTAATGAAGCAGGGATTTAAATCTTCCCTGCTTCATTAGCATAAAAATGGCTGCCGCTTTTTATCGGCACGGAGATTTGCCAGAAAAAAGCGCCAGTCTAGACACATATCTTGCGGAGAATAAAGCCTTTTCCAATAAGGGATCTTTCGGAAAAGGCTTTATTTTCCGAAAGATCCGTGTCTAGACTGGCGCTTTTTTCTGGCAAAGCTCCGTGCCGAAAAAAAGCGGCAGCCATTTTTATGCTAATGAAGCGAGGGAGATTTAAATCCCCGCTTCATTAGCAATTGCGATACGTCTAATTTGCATCCCTTTTCCGAAAAAGGGATGCAATCTAGACATAGCCCACAGGTTTTGGATTTTTTTGAAGAAAACATAACTATACTAACAAACTAACAAAGTATAAACACACCACGAACTATCTCTAACTATTTCTAACTACTTTTAACAGGAAAGCTCAAACCAGTTGAGGAGACAAACTGCACTCTGCCTTCAATCGAGGATGATTGAGAGAAACTGGCAGGAGCCAGACCGTGTGCGATCAAAGGGCGCGAATAGCGCGAGACGCTGATTGCGCATGAGCGGTCCGGCTGACTACAGCTATGGAAAATCTTCAACTTGCGGCACCAGGACAAGCCCGACACCTCCAGTAGAGCACCCCCGGGGACCACTCGAAGAAGAACATCTGCCTCCTTATATTCTTCTGTCAACTTGACTGCTGCATCCACCATGTCAGGCTGGTGGCATCTGACCCACAGAGGGATGTTCTTGGGAAGAGCATGCAACAGTTGTTCAAAGATGAGTGTGACCATTATTTTCCCCACTGTTCAGATCTCGGGCCCTAGCCAGCAAGTTGCCCAATCCACTAGCCTTTGGGCAAATGCCTGGGGCCACACAGCCACTATCCATCAGGCAGATTGAAAGTTTTGCTGATATTTTCCTGCTGACATGCCCACCCTGTCTAGGATGGCTGCCCTCACTATCTCATAGCTCTGGGCCTGTTCATCGTGTGAGGCCATATATGCTGCTTGAGCCTCGCTTGCTAGGTCTGGAGACAGGCACTCATGGCTACCTGCTTGAATGTCCCTAGGAAAGCATCCGAGTCACCTGCTGGGCCCATTTTGCAGAGGCTCATGCCTGGTGGCTGGTTGCCATCCCCTCCTCCAGGACTCACGCTTGTTGCAACAGTTGCTGCTGCACCTTGGTCTGCTCCTTGAGAAAGTCTCGCAGGCTTTGCTGCTGCTCTGTCTGCCAGGTTAATCAGGCCTGTCTCTTAGCCTGCTGCGACTGCTGGAAGCTTTGCAGGGCCTGCTGCATGTGCTTTCTCTGCGTCACGAGCCATTGTAGGGTTTCCTCCACCTCCGGGCTGCCAATCACATTGATTGGCTTTGGATCCAGACAAGCCCCCGAGTACAAGGGGGTTCAAACACAGGCCCCTTAATCTTTGTCCCCCATTATGCCACAAACCAGCCAGAGACTTGGCACAGTCAGCTGTGTCCTTTATTGTCCGTGTCACTTTCTACCACCTTCTGTTTGCAGAGCTTCAGAGACTGCCAGCTTCTGCAGCAAGCTAGGGAGTGCAGCCTTTCACAGCCTGGCTCCCCCACTTCCTCTCTCCCTTCCTGACTTCCTGCCAGCCCTATACAACCCTGCGGCTAACGAGGCTTAAGGCTGTTCCCCATTTACCCTTCAGGTGTGGGCTTAGCGAGCTCCAATGTCCTTTTCTGGCTGAAGCTGGCGTGACAGAGCTCTAGATCAGGCTCCCTAGCCAGCAGCCTGTCACATGTATGAAAGTGATAAGTGGAGGACAAGGGGGTAATGAACTTGGAATGGGGGATCATGACTGGGAGGAGGGATCCTGACTGGGAGGACTGTTGGGGCAGCTTGCTGAGCGCTCTTGGGTGTGGGGACGTCATCGGGTTGGGTGGGTCTGGGGGCCCTAGTGGAGTGAGCAGGAGGGGCAGCTGGAGCAGGGCCAGGGTAGGCGGGGGGCAGGAGGAGGAGCCATAGGAAGGGTTGTAGGAATGACTGGGGGAGGAGGCGTGGCCATGGGGAAGGGTGGGAGGAGAGGCACGTCAGGGTGGGCAGTCGGGTGGGACATGGGTACGGGGAGGGTGGAAGGCAGGAGCAGCGGCAGCACGATGCTGGGACAGGATGCCGCGCATGGTGTCACAGCACACCATGAGATCACACCAGGCCTGCTGCCATCACTCGAGGTCAGCGTTCAGCCAGCTCGCCAGGGTGGTGTGGATGTCACGTGTCAGCCCAACATGCTGGCGCATCAGCTCCTCCTCCAGTCTGGCTCGTCCGCGGCTCCCCCCGGACTCTGGCTGGTGGCTGTGGCGGTGGTGTGGCAAAGCCCTCCGTCCCGGTTGGTCCGGCTGTGGAGAAGACACAAGAGAGATGGGTGGTCAGCCAACCCTGCACACACGTTCCCTGAGGCCGTGCCCTCCTGTGTGAGTGGACACAGCACCAGTTTGTGGCCTACTGGAGGGGGATGTCCCGGGTGCAAGGCCATGTGTGGCCTGCACAGCATGCTCTGTGTCACAGGGGCCCCGGGGTGGCCAGAGGACCGGCACTGGGAATGGCAATCAGAACTTTCTTGTGCAAGAGTGTCCATGTAGTGTGGACGCTCTCTTGCACAAAAGCACATCGCTTTTGCAGTGCACTTTGAGGTCTGGGTGCGCTTTTTTGCAAGAAGTTTTTGCGGATCTCTTCCGCTAAAGGCTTCTTGCGCAAAAACCCTGCAGTGTAGACGAAGCCCTAGAACAAAGCACACAGTTATTCCCAGTGAGCATGTAAACATCCTGACTGCACTCACATTCATGCATGTTTCCATTCATGAACCAGCATGATTGACATATTGAAAGCAACATCCAAAATATTTTTCTCCTGACCTCATCAGATCTGTGCAGAGGCATACAAAATCATGTATTCAGCAAAGCACTTAAGAACATGCTTAAATGTAAGCATCTGAGTACAGGGTTGCCAGATGGCTGAAAGAAAAATATCGACCTCCCCTCCCCCACCCAAAAGATCCCACCAGGGAAAAAAATTTGTTGAAGGAAAAAAAAGGGAGGGGGAACCAAGTTGTAGAGCAAAAAAAAACCACCTCCAAGAACCTGGATCACTGCTAGTGGTTACCAGGTAGTCATGTAAACAAAAAACCGGACATGCTACATTGGGCGGAGGGGGGACTGGAAACAGCTGGGGGGGCAACAGGGCTGGCCGGGGAAGATGGGGGGGCTAACTGGAAGCAGGGCTGGTCATGGGGGGGAAGGGTCAGGCGGATCGGGGCTGGCTGCGGGATATTGGGCGAGGGGCTGGCCGGGAGTAAGGGGGGGCGGGAAGCACAGCTGGGGGTATCGGGGGCCACGAGGGGGGGCAGAAGGAAGGGGGGGCAGAGGCAGAGCTGGCGGGGGCGGGGAGAGGTGCAGCGGTGCTGGCGGGAGGTGATCAGGAAGAGGAACGGGCCGGCGGGAAGCAGAGCTCGGAGTGGTGCAGGGGGCTGGCTGGGGAAGATCAGGAAGGAAGTGGGGGAGAACCAACCGGCCAGGAGGGGGGAGGGTGAGCAAATTGGTCGGCAGGGAGCAGGACTGACCCGGGCACTTGCTGCCTTTCCTGCACAGAGTCCCAGCGATGCAGGAGCGAAGAGGAGGCTTCCCCTCCTCCTCACACTCAACCGACTGAGGGCTCCCAGCAGCAATCGCGGCCCCGCCTCCCAGCCGCTTCCCCCACCCACGCCAGGCTTCCATCCGGTGCGCAGCCGGAAAAATCAGAAAATTCCGGACATTGCACATTGCACGTGCCAGTATTTTCTGATTTTTTTTACCGAACAGAGCGCGCAAATACCAGACTGTCCGGTACAATGCCGGACACCTGGTAACCCTATCTGAATAGTCTTACTGAAGTAAAACTATCTAGGCCACGCGACTACTCACATACATAAGATAAGCCTGTGCTTTAATGCTTTGCTCAGTGGGGGCTGAAATAGTATTTGTTACAGTTATTTGGTTAAATTGTGAATGGAGTAAAAGAAGAGAAATCCCTCTTTGTGAGTAAGCAGAACACAGATCTGTGTAAGACAAAGAAAGTACAGAAAACAGAAGGGAAAAATGTTTGGAAAAGTGATAAAGAATTAAAGTAAAGGTAAAAGGCTAATTAAATAAAAGTAGGAAAGCGCAAGAGGGGCTTATAGAGGAAAACAGGGTGAAAGAAATATGTGGCAGAAAGATTAGCTAGAGAAAACATCAAAAGAAAGATCTTTCTTTGTTTAAGCAGCTGAGGGAAAGTACAGCATACAGCAGCAAGAAATTCTTTCTTGTTAATGAGAGAGAGATCTACGCGCATGTAAGGGGACTGTTAGCCCCTTACTAAAACTCCGTGGGAGTTTTTGGTTTGCCAGCTCCCAGTATCAAAAGAGGAAGGGTCCATGAGACTGACAGACCCTAGAGACAATGGAAAGCAGCCAACACTCCAGCTCAGCCTGATTGACAGGTTGGACAGGCCAGTGAGGAAAGTGTGAGGCCAGACCCCGTCCTCCCTGTGAGCTGGGATTTTCTGGGTCTCTCTGAGCAAGGAGAGAGAGCCAAGGAGTGCAAGCTGTGCTGAGGAGCAGTCCTGCAGCAACAGAGCCAGGCACACACGGCCCAAGGAGAGCAGACCCTGTGTTGAGCAGCAGACTTGCAGTGATCAGAGAGCCAAAGGGGATAGAGAAGCAACACAAGGAGCTGGCAACTGGCAAAGCAGCTCAGCCTGCAGCTGTGTGTGGTGAGCAGCTGGGACCAGCAAAGTGCAGGGAGAGGCTCTGGGCAGGGAGACCCCACCAGTCAAGAGGCCCTGCAGGACAAACTGGGATAGGGGTCCTGCCTAGAGCCTGAGGCCATGTGGTCACTGCCAGAGCAAGCGTGTCCAGGCTGCAGCCCCCCTGCAGCACAGCCATGGCCTATAAGGGACCCTTAAGGAACAGACTGAACTGTCCTTACATTCTGCAGACTGCTATTTGTGATGTCCCCATGCTACAGAGCAGGACTGTGTGTTCTCATTTAACCTTTCTCATTTTTTCTTATTCTTTTCTCTTTAATCAGTTGCCGTTTAATAAATTGTATTTGCTTTGAATTGTATGTAATAATAACTGGGTCAAGAAAGCATCCAGTGTGAAGACAGCACCCCGGAGTGGGGACACCCTAGCCTCTGTCCTAAGTGACTACAAGGTTGGGGATTAAGCCCCAGGAAACCTGGGCCCAGCCTTGTTGGGATTTCAAGGACTCTGCTACTCAGGAGAGTTGAAGGGGAGCCCTCAAGGTCAGGGAGGCCGTTTGGTAAAGGAAGTAGGAGTGGGGACTCAGATCCTTTCGCTGGTCCATTTCACTGGGGTAGTATAGAAGCCAGCAAAGTTCCCCACAAGAGCAGGACCATTCACCCGCTTACACACAGAAAGTTGCAGTGGAGAGAGAGAAAACTCACTCTCCTTTTGCAAAGGTCAAAAGATACAGCATGCGATTGACTGGGAGAGTCTTTTCTTGGCGAGGGAGGGGAAGCCCAGAAAACAGCAGCAATCTCAGGGATGTCTGTAGGGAAATGATAACAACCAAAGGGATTGCAAGCCTCATTAGCTACCCCAGGCTCTCAGTTTAACAATCAGTTTCCTTTCTAAGTCCCCTTTCACGTCCCCTTCTCATGCCATGCCTTCTTTCTGTGTCATCCTCATCTGAAGAAACGTTCCACCACGTTTCACAATATGTGATTCAGTTGAAAAATGAGGCTGCACAAACTTTCAAAACTGCACACCTGTAGTCACAGCCAGTTTATAAAAACAAAATGAGTGAGGACACTGTGAAGCTGCAGCAGTAAAAGCAGGCTATGAATTTGAGATCATCCTATGAAATTCCTAGGCTTGCTTTAACACGTGCAAAGAAAGGATACACAGCACAGTTTAGCTTTTTTTGTCTCAACTTTTGCTTTCCTTAGCTTTCCAAAGGATTGTATGTTATCAAGGTTCAGCTGATCGCTATATTTGGGGTCGAGAAGGAATTTTCCTCCAGGGTAGATTGGCAGAGGCCCTGGAGGTTTTTCACCTTCCTCTGTAGCATGGGGCACGGGTCACTTGCGGGAAGATTCTCTGCATCTTGGGGTCTTTAAATCATCATTTGAAGACTTCAATATCTGAGATATAGGTGAGAGGATTATTCCAGGAGTGGGTGGGTGAGATTCTGTGGCCTGTGTTATGCAGGGGGTCAGACTAGATGATCATAATGGTCCCTTCTGACCCTAGAGTCTATGAGTCTGTTTGCAATACAAGTTAGAAGGAGTAAGCTAAATAGTTCCCTTATGTTGTAAAACAATAGATCAGAGAGCAGTTTGCTTATCCTCACTTTTTCACAAATACAAGAGAAAGTTATACGGGTTGGACCTCCCGGTCTGGCACCAGCAGGACCTCGCTGGATGAGGGAATTTGCCAGACAAGGGGAGGTCCCCTGATACCAGCTGTTTCCTTGAAAGTAGGAATAAGAGATCCTCCGGAAAAGGGCTTATTTTCCGGAGAATCACGTCTAGACTGGCGCTTTTCTCCGGCTTATCCCCAAGCCGGAAAAAAGCGGCAGCCATGTAAATGCAAATGCCGTGGGGGATATTTAAATCCCCCACGGATTTGCAATTGCGATGTGTCTCATTAGCATCCCTTTTCCGGAAAGGGATGCCAATGTAGACACAGCCCATGTGTTTTCCTATAAAAACGCCTTTCTCCACCTTCCTTTCAATCTTCTCTTTTATTTAGTTAGCCTGCCTTTTTCATTTTTTTCCAAACATTCTCTTTAAATCCTTCTCTCCTTAATCTACATAATCAAAAATCTTTTTCCCTCTACTGTTTTTTTCTACTTTACACAGGCTCTCTATCTAATCTTTCTGCCATGTGCTTTTGTTCAGCCTTTTGTTCCTCTAAAAGACCCTCTCTCAGCCTTCCTTTCTATTTTTCTTTTTAAGTTGCTTTTAAAAATTACTTAAGTTTTTTATTTTTTTTTCAAACCCCTCTCACCTTAACCAACAGGCTTTCTTTGCTTTTCATAACCTCTTGGCTGTGTCTACACTGGCCCCTTCTTCTGAATAGGCATGCTAATTTCGAATTTTGGAATAGGGAAATCCGCAGGGGATTTAAATATCCCCCGTGGGATTTAAATAAACATGGCCGCCGCTTTTTTTCCGGCTTGGGGAAAAGCCGGAAAAGAGCGTCCAGACTTGAAAGTAGGAATAAGAGATCCTTCGGAATAGGGCTTTATTCCGGAGGATCGCGCCAGTCTGGACGCTCTTTTCCGGCTTTTCCCCAAGCCGGAAAAAAAGCGGCGGCCATGTTTATTTAAATCCCGCGGGGGATATTTAAATCCCCCGCGGATTTCCCTATTCCAAAGTTCGAAATTAGCATGCCTATTCCGAAGAAGGGGCCAGTGTAGATGTAGCCCTTTTGTTTAATTAGCCTTTTCAATTAATTTCCTTTTTTATTCTCTTTTAAGACCAATAAAGCTATTATTTTTTTGCCGGGGGCTTACTCATCTTTGCAAAATCTCTCTGTTGGTGCTTTCTCTTCCTTTCCTCTTCTAAACCTAACCATTACATTTATTTCTCTTTTTCAAAATTTTTCCTTCTCAACTAACAAGCTTTCTTTATGTTCATACCCTCACTCCTTATTCAACCTTAACAAAACCTTAAGTTTTTAAAACTCCTTTTATCTATGGGCTCTCTTTCTACTCTTTTTCTCTAAAAAAAAAATCAGCCAAATTTGTGAAAACACAAGCATACCACATTCCCTGTCCAAACACAGAAAAATCAATTAAAACCCTTTTTTTTCCAAAATGGCTGATGACGCCAAAGTTAGACATAATCAGAAACAGAAATGGGGGGGGGGGGAGAGGGAAATATTGCAAAACTGTCAAAATTTGTACAGTGCTGAAAGCTGTTGTGGTATATACTATTGATATTACTGCAAAACATTTCATTTAGTTCTTCAGGTATCTTCTTTCATGCACAGTGAGCTAGAACATTGTATTTTATTATTCTGAGATTTTGTTTTCCCCAAGCAAATTATACATTTTTTTTCTTTAAAATTACTAACACATTGATTTATTTTTGAACAGTGCAGTTCAGGCATTTTGCATAGTAGGCAGAGGGGAAGTTATTGTGAGGCATTTACCATGACTCTGCTACTACCCTCTGATTTGTCTTCCCTGATGGACCTGGATAGTTTTTGTGCCTCTCATCTGTTGGACATAGATATTCAGGCCTGCCTGGAAATGCCGATACTTTAAGACAGTGGTCTCCAACCTTTTTACATGCAAGATCACTTTTTAAGTCTCAGAACAGGCGAAGATCTACTGCCCCGCCCCTTCCTTGAAGCCCCGCCTACATTACATGAGGAAATCTAATGTAAATGTACTGCGCAGGTGCGCAGTTCAGAGAGAGCTCAAGAGCTACTCTTAGAGCCCCTGAGATCTACCGGTAGATCGCGATCTACTGGTTGGTGACCACGGCTTTAAGAATTTAGGTGCATTCTTGTTATTTTGAACATTATAGGGGTATAAAAACAAAGAATCAAAATCACAGTCTATCTGTAAAGGATAGTCTTAGGCCTTGTTCTTAAGCTGGGAAACACACAGTCATGTCCTGACACATCCCAAACCAGTCACACACCAAAAAAAAAGGGCTATTTGGGACTGTTAGAAAGGTGATCCAAACTATCGCTTCCAGATAAAGGGAAGAACCTAGAAGATTAAAAGAAACTCAGGTGATAGCTTTCTGTCTGTCAAGGACCTTATTATCAATAGTACGGGTTGTCAAGTCCTCATTCTTTTATTGCTTCATTATTATGCTCTGCATCTCTCTATTGTTTATCTGTATTTGTCTGGTTCTTTAGTTCTGTCTGTTGTATAATTAATTTTGCTGGGTGTAAACCAGTTACAGTGATGGGATATAATTGATTAGATAATCACATTACGAAACATTATGATTGGTTAGTTAAGTTTCAGTAAACTGATTGGTGAAGCTATACCTGAAAATATTACTATATGCACTAAGGGCAATCAGGAAGAAAGTGAGGAAAAAAACCAAGGGAAAAAGGAAACTGGATTCATGCTTCCCTAATAAACACTGAATTGTTTGCCACTCCAGACTTTGCATATTGCTGTTCTCTGTCCACATGAATAGGACCAGGGAAGTGGGAGGGTGAAGAGATAAGCCCTTTCATATCATCCTTGAGGTAGCCACAGGGGCGGCCCGTGGCTATAAGCCCACTCATCCATCACCTAAGGTGCCGCCTTCATCGGTGCCTGATGATAATGTCACGGGGCACCCAGGGTGCCCGATGACGCTATTACCCCATTGACGGCACTTTGACGGCCGTGCAGGTGGGGGTGCCAATCACGCGTTCCGCCTGGGGCGCCAGCTGCCACAGTCTGCCTCAAGCCGCTCTTGGGTAGCCATGGGGAACCATAGAGCTTAACTTCAGATGTGTAACCCGGGAAGAGTTGAGGATCTAGCCTCATGCAGGCTGACACAGATGCTCCAAGTGTGCTCCTAGTACTGAAATGGTAGCAGAGCAATGCCAGTTCTAGAAGACTAAAGTTAAGCTGTGGGCGTTGGAAATAAAAATCCATTTGCAGCAAGTAGTGAATGTCCTGATTCCAACTTTGTAGCACCGGTGACAGTTTGCAGACAAATTTCTTGTAAAATGGCTAGAGCATCTGTGTAACACTGCCCTTCTGGCTTCAGAGATACAGTGCCCATTCAACGGTCCCTACATTGTGATATTCTGCTTAACTTGAAAAGCCTGCTCCATACTTTTCATCCCTGACTTCAGCTTTTCTCAGGTGTCCTAATAGGAATCCCTATATCTAATAAAGTCAATCATTCTTTCTCACACCAGAAACCATCTGTAGTGCATGCTCCAGTTAAGACAGAGCCTCAAGAAATACCTTGCACGATTAAGCCATAGTAGCTACACGAGGTATTCAGTGTGCAGCAGAGGCTAACATGATTTTTCAAGGTGTGGAATAATACTTTTCTTCAGTAATGATGGGGTGTCTGCCATTCTGAAGTTCTCAGAACTCCAGATCCAGAATCTTGACTACATCCAGGGCATTTGCATGTCATAGAGGACTTTTTGAAAGGGCCACCAGTAGTCTTTGAATAATTTTAGGTAATCTCCTAAAACATCTGAAGCTGCAGCCAAGATTTGAGGAGTCAGGTGAAATTAGTAGATCTGTGTCACTTTTTTAGTTGAGATTTTAAGGTGCCTGCTGGACAGGGAGGAGGGTCCCAGGCTACCTGTCCTCTGAAGTCTAGCAAGAACAAAAGATTCTCCAGGGACTCTGACTTTGTGGGATCAAGTGTCTGAGCTGCATCTGCTTTAAACCAGTGGGCATCTGTGTGGGCTGTAAGGTGCGTCTAGACTACAGGGTTTGTTTGTTTTTTAAAAGTGGACTTTTTTCACAAAAACGTCCCCTGCATCTAGACTGCTGCTGCATGCTTTCAAAAGTAAATCGAAAGAATGCAGCATTTTTTTTTACCGTGGAAAACCTCGTTTTATGGGAAATAACGCCTTTTTTTGAAAGTGCTCTTTCAAAAAAAGGCGCTATGTAATGCAAACTGTGCTTTTTCGGAAGAGAGCATCCAGACTGCCTGCCCGCCAGCTTGCTTTTTCGAAAGTATTGGTTGTAGTCTGGATGCTTTTTTTCGAAAGAGGCTGTTTCAAAATATACTTTTGAAAAAGCCTCTTTTGCAAGAGACTTGCAGTCTAGACGTAGCCTAAGAGAGGAGGTAACAAGCTGTCAGTCTCCTAAGTAATTTTAACACCTGCTCCCCAGATTCTGAAATGGCCTCTTCTCCAGCCAGCCATAGCCCTCTGACTGAAACCTAGACAATACACCCTGTCTGCTACTCTACTCAATCCTTGAATTAAGCACATTTATGCATTTCACTTCATAAAGGCAGACCTATTTCCCTGCAGTGTATTCTCGCCATCAGCAAGATTTTTCCCAATGTTTCCGGTTTGTATTGCTAACCCAAATAGGAGGATAGGCATTCATTCTGATTTGAAACAGCTGGGCCATTTCAGGATGGCTCCATACCTCATACTACAGAACATGATGTGCTACAGAAAGGGCTAAAGCAGGTATTTAAGTTATTCTTGCTATTCTCTCCCATATCTTTTTTTCTGCTGAGTTATTCCAACCTTACAATCTTGTTCAAAGTATTTCAGATTAAGTAATCCTGAGCGTAATCGGTTTGTGACTATAGTTTTTTTCCCCCTAGAGGAAAGTGTGATTCATAGTCCTGATGGTAGCATGTGTGTGGTATTATTTTTCCTTGTCACCCCAAAATTCAGACCTATGGCAATCCATAATTGCCTTCTTACCTTAGCGATTCAATTATCAGGTTGGTCTGCTTTGATGCAACAAGAAGTGACCCACCCTAAAAGAATAGCCCAGATTTTACCAGGAGTTTGTTTCCAAACAGCATAGGACTCTCCAGAATAGACAAGTGCTGTTAACCCGTGGGAGGACATGGATATAGACTTCTATTGCAAGAATCAACACTCAGGCAGTAATTTCTGTGAAAACAAAATAACTCTTGTATTAAAACATAATATAATATCCCCTAATAAACCTAAAACATATCTCAAGAAGAATAAACGATTAACCTTAACACAACTGGCATATATCGGAATACAAACAAACCCTATTAGCCCACATGCATATTCAAATACTCATTATAGTATTCAAATATTCAATGCTATAGTACAGGGGTTGTCAACCGTTCAGAAGTGGTACACCAAGTCTTCATGTATTCACTCTAATTTAAGCTGCCATACATTAGTAATACATTTTAACATTTTTAGAAGGTCTGTCTCTATATAACTAAACTATTACTGTATGTAGGGTACATTTGGTTTTTAAAATGTTTAAGAAGGTGCATTTAAAATGGTATTCAAATGCAGATCTTGCAAATGTAGTGTGATCTTTGGCTAGTTCCTTGTTGAATTTTCCAGTGTCTGGCACATATTTGGAAACTTTAAGCTGCACACAGGCTTCTACATGTTGTTAACTATCTCTGAGAGGGATAGAGAACTAATTTCGTTTGTGAAAACACTTGTTCACAACAGAATATAAGAATGACCACACTGGGTTAGACCAAAGGTCCATCTAGCTCAGTATCCTGCCTTCCAACAGTGGCCTATGATAGGTGTTCCAGAGGAAATAAACAGAATAGGTAATCATCACGTAATCCCTCTCCTGTCACTCATTTCCAGCCTCTGACAAACGGAGGCTAGAGATACCATTCCTACCCATCCTGGCTAATAGCCATTGATGGACCTATCCTCCATGTTTTTATCTAGCATTTTTTTGATCCTAATGAAGTCCTGGCCTTCACGACGTCCTCCAGCAAGGAGTTCCACAGGTTGACTGTGAGCTGTATGAAGAAATCCTTCCTTTTGTTTAGTTTAAATCTGCTGCCTATCAATTTCATGTGGTGACCCTTAATTCTTGTGTCATGGGAACAAGTGAATAACTTTTCCTTATTCACTTTCTCAACACCAGCCATGATTTTATAGACCTCTGTCATATTAGGCCTTGCAGATCCATGATGGATTGAGGATCTCTTTAGCCTTGGGGATTAAAAAGTAATGGGTATAAAAACCCTGGTTCCAGTAGTGAGTACTTCAAGGGGGATATGACGTGACTCCCTTGCAGAGAGGGAATGTTGCCTGTGAGGGGACTGCAGAGGTCCAAGCACTGGTGTCCCCTTACGCTGGAGCTCAGTTATTGCTTGTGTAGGAGGTACGAGCATTGCAAGAATATCCCAGGCTGCCTGCAGCACCTCAGATGTTGATGGCACCTGAAGGTGCGAGCTGCTGTGAAGGCACAGTGGTGAGGGGCAGGCCAAGCTGCTGCACTCTGATGTGCCTGAGATGTCGATGGTACGGTTGCCAAAGGTGCCATAACTGCCTCTTTAACCATGTCTCTGCACGGACCCAGAGGTCTACCCCTTTGGACTTTCTTCAGCTTCTTAGGGTCAGAGGTGAATGGTGCTGTGCACCTGTTGGTGCCAGCAGTGCACTGCACTCCAGACCTCTTGTGCTCAGTGCTGAGGCCGAATTCTGGGTTTAAGAACATAAGAACGGCCGTACTGAGTCAGCCCAAAGGCCCATCTAGCCCAGTATCCTGTCTGCTGACAGTGGCCAATGCCAGATGCCCCAGAGGGAAGGGACATAACAGGTAATCCTCACATGATCTCCCCTGTCACCCACTTCGAGAGAAACAGAGACTAGGGACACCATTCCTACCCATCCTAGCTAATAGCCATTGAGAGACCTAACCGCCATGAATCTATCTAGCTATTTTTTGAACCCTGTTAAAGTCCTAGCTTTCACCACATCCTCTGGCAAGGAGTTCCACAGGTTAACTGTGCGCTGAGTGAAGAAAAACTTCTTTTTGTTTGTTTTAAACCAGCTGCCTATTGATTTCATTTGGTTCTTATATTGTGGGAATAAGTAAGTCACTTTTCTTGTGCTGGTAGTAGCATGGACTCTATGCAGAAAGCCCTCAGGTGAATATCCCTCTCCTCCTTTGTTAATGGTCTAAAAAGCTAGCATATCTGGCACTTTTTGCTGACATGTGCTTCTCCCAAGCAGCGCAGACACTCGCCGTGAGGGTCACTTACAGGCAAAGGCCTGTAGCAGCTATTACAAAACATGAAGCCAGGGAAGCGGGGCATGCCCTGTCCCCAGACTAACGTCTCTAAGTGACTTCTTAATACTCTAAACTAGTGGTAACTTCTAACTGAAGGGGAAACTATTTACAAGCATTAACAGCAGAGCAGATTAAGAGGGAAGTGACAGCAAGTGTTGTAGCACTGAAGTTCCAAGCACCATCACTGGCAGCAAGAATGAAGTGAGGGTAGAACAGGCCTCCAGCAACCTATGTAGGGAAGTAAATGCACATCACTCCAGGGGGCACTGAAGCCAGCCCCTACAGATACTGCTAAGGGAAAATATTCCAGCACCAGTGCATGTGGTACCATGTACACCTCTGTTGAATGGACATGAGCAAGCACTCGAAGAAGAGTGCACATTTATATGCAGCTTATCATTTGTGTTTCACTGTCACCCCTCCAATTTCAGTAATTTACATAAGCCCAGATCTCCCTCTTTTCCTTGCTTCAGCTAGTAGTGACAGATCAGCACTATTGATGCTGGACAGCACTTAGTGCTGATAAGTGTTCTCACCACACTAAGAAATCGTATATATCACACTGGAATATCCTAACATGGAGTGGGCGGTTTCCTGGATGCTTGGGTATATGGCACTGGATAGGAGTTTCTGAGAGCGGCAAAGTATTCTGGTGCAATCTGTTGTTCAAAAGTTACTAGCTGGGTCTGTTCCTAAGTTTAGCTGGTGAATCCCTTATGTCAATCTGGTTTTCCCTTTCAAAATGTTAAGGATGAGCCGTTAAATGGGCCCTTCTATAAATTAAAAGATTTAACACTACAGAACCCTGAACATGATTTGCTTCTACTGGAAATATGCAAAATTATAACCCCTGTTTTGTTTGAATCCAGCAATTACTGAACCCAGTGAAGTTGTAGACCCGTGGTCACCAACAGGTTGATCGCGAGCTACTGGTCGATCTCAAGGCCTCGACCAGTCGCGAGGCATCCTGTCCGCCCCGCCCCCATTTTCCTCCCACCCCTGCTCTGCTCTGCTCTGCCGGCCGGGTGTACTGCGGGAGGGAGCATCGGCTCACTGCACCGCACAGGAGGGGTGAGTCAGCCCCGCGGGAGGTGCGCGGGGGGGGGGGAGGGTTTGGCCCCGGGGCTTCCCGGCGGGCGGGGGTTGGCACTGGGACAAGCGCGCATGGGGCTTCCCTGCGCAGGGGGGCGTTGGCTTTCTGGGCAGGCGTGCGCGCGCAAGGCTTCCCTGCATGGATGGAGGGTCAGCCCCCTGGGAAGGCGCGTGTGTGCGGGGCTTCCCTGCATGGGGGGTGGGGGGGGGCGGGATCAGGGCAGGCACCCGCTGGTTTCCCTGGGGTGGGGAAGAAGGCTGGGAGGAGGGAGATGCAGGAGACTCTCTGCCTCCACTGACACCCCACTCCCCTGTCCCCACTCCCGTCCCCACTCCCATCGTCAACTACAGCATGCTGTCCCCACTCCCCAAACTCTGTCCCCACTCCCCTGTCCCCAGCTACAGAATTCTGTCCCTATTCCCGTCCCCACTCCCCGAACTCTGTCCCCACTCCTGTCCCCACTCCCCGAACTCTGTCCCCACTGGCACCCTGTCCCCAGCTGCAGAAACCTGTCCACACTGGCACTCTGTCCCCTGCTGCAGAACCCTGTTCTCTCTCCCCTCCCAGCACCCTGTTCTCTCTCCCCTGTCCCCACAAAATGTATAATTATAAATGCTTCATTTTAGATTTAAATAGCATGAATAAAAAACATTTATTTCATAACTATAAACACATGATTTTAATTGTATATATTGCATAATTTAAAAATAAACTGTTTATCAGAGTGTGTAAGTAAGGGCTGGGGATAGCAAGTGATGGACAGGAGGAGAATAGAGAGGGCGGGGCTTCAAGGAAGGGGCGGGGCTTCAAGGAAGGGGCGGGGTGGTAGATCTTCGCCTGTTCTGAGATTTAAAAAGTGGTCTTGGGTGTAAAAAGGTTGGAGACCACTGTTGTAGACTATTTTCCATGCTGAATGATAGGGCCACTGGTTTCTGGCAATGAAAACAGAATAATTTCAGATTTTCGAAATGTATATTTTAGAACTTTCAGGTATGTACGATATTAATACAAAAATCTGTGTTGACAAGCAGGAGCAATAACTGACTCTTGCTTGCTGCTTCTTTTCCTTTTTGTCAGACATGCCTTGGGCATCTGCCAACAATTTTGCATCTCAGTTCTCAGACAGTCTAGAAGGTTCCGTGAGATTCTGCAAAGGTCCAGAGCACTGGAGGAGATTAGTGAAAAATGAGTCCACATCTGGAATACACGAGCCATTTTACTTCAGAAATTCTATGTTCCTTTCTGTTGCTAACAATAAAAGTGGCATCTAAAGCCCAGTACCGCCCCTGCCCAGCATCCTAGGTGGCCAGCTTGAGTCTTCTGCTTCTAAATCCAGGCGTGGGTAGAGCCAGCAGTGGGCAAAGGAGGTGGGGGACAGACCCTGGGCACTGAGGCCTAGTGCAAGCTGTGTGCTGAGTGAGGGCACAGAAGCCAGTTGTGTACAAGGGAGGTGAGTGAGGCAGAGGCACTACAGTTGCTGCCAACAAGTTTTGCTGAGTCCATTCCTGTGTGAGATGAAGGATAGTTGACATAAGAGTCTCAACAGTAGCTGCCCTCAGCCACTTCCTGTTCCTTGGGGAAAACTGAGCCTGTCTCCGGGCAAAAAATTGGAGGCACACACATACTCTGATCTGCAATTCTGGAAATGAGGAGTGATTCTGGAAATGAAGAATCATTCAGGGGAAAAATGTGGCTATAGGAGCAATTTCTGGAATTGCTCTATCAATCAGTAATTAACATCTAATCCAGTATGCCACTCTTTGCTTGGCAATAAAACCTCTTGCTTCAATGTATGAAACCTGTTAAATTCTAACCACAATTTATCTCACTTGCTATGAAATGAAAGTTCTATTTGCAATGTTAATGGACTTCAGATTCTCAGATTACTTTGGTTCCACAGTTGCATAAAAAGTTGCTTTTTCAACTGTTGCTGATCCTTAGAAAATTGCACTTCTAAAATGCTAATCTTAAATAGATGGAAAAAATAATGTAAAAATACTGGAGAGAGGAGATTCAAGATGATCTGTATTAAGATTTTTTTTTAAGTTTCAACACAGATGTATTCATTGTCATATATTAAGCTAAATATATGCAGACATTATCAGTCAATCTTAAGGGAGGAAATAAAAAAGTTTGGGAATGTATTAGAAATATTTCTCAAATGTTTGGTTTATAACACCTGGTATCTCTGGAATGTAGAACCTAAGTGTGATCTCTCCCAAACATGAAGCAGTGCACTTAACTTCTCACACTGCACTTTTTTCAGTTGTAGGACTGTCTTCTGCTCATACTGTAGGCCTTTCCTAGGGAGCTTATAAAGTAGTCAGGCTCTCTCACTAACATTTTCTGTAAATTCTGAATAGCAGCTGATTAAACCTAAGAATGACTGAAGGGTGCTTATATCAGTGAGAACAGGCAGTTTGACACTCAGCTGTACCCTCCTTGAGTATGGTTTTCTACACATTGGACCCACTCCACTCCTAAATACACATTTGCCGTTTTAAGTAGCTGAGCCTTACTTGTATTTCTTGAGAAACCAGTTCTTTCTACAAGTCTAAGCACTTCATTTAAAGCAGCTAGGTTCCCTGCTTTAGTCCTAGTGGCGATTAAAACACCATCAACATAAGTGAAGACATTGTCCTGATATGTTAGGTTTTTCCACATACTTACAACAAGTTGGTGGTATATACTCAGAGCATATCCCTGGAATCCCTGGGGAATTCAAGTGAATGTTAGCTCCTGATTTTCTAATGTAAAAGCACATTTATAATAAGAGGAAGGCTAAAAGGAAATAGAACAGAAGGTGTTTGATATGTCCAACATATACAATGACTGTTCCATTAAATGAAAAAGGATCCAACTGACAGTAATATTCTCCTCTTTCCTTGCTTAAACATACATCATAAGGTTGGATTGCATCATTATTACATACATCTCCAGTTCCCGGTTCTTCCACACCATGCCTCAAGTTCCACAGTCTTCCATGTCTGATTCTGTTTTATTGCCCGAAGTTTATATCCAATTGGTTGCATTATACTTGTGTTAACATTTAACCGAAGTGATACAACTGGAGATATCCATTCCATATGGACTTCAGATATCATAATTATGAATGTGGTTGCTTGGTTTCTTTGAGGACTGTGTATAAAGTTGGTCATTCTCCACCAAGAGTAGAATTTTCCCCTGCTCTGGGGGCATGTTTTCACATAATATGTCTTATTTCCAAAGGTAAAACACCACATATTCTGTCTCTGCTTTATGAGATCTTTTACCACATCATTAGTCCATGTTTATGCTTGTACACAGGCTAATGCTAGTGACACGTTGCTTTGTAATACTTAAATATTCATACAATCTTTTCTTTGTAGTTGGTCCCAACTACAACTCTTACATTATAAAATAGTGTCAAACACTTAGCTCATTTAGCAATGTTTTCAAAGGATTTGATATTGTTTTTCAGTGTCACCCCATAACATTGTTTGTTTGCTAACACCTCCACATCTATGGTATTTAATACTTTTAATCCTGTACTTGTTGCTCCTAATACTGTGCTTATTAGATTCCTCCTTAGCCTATTGGCAGTAGTCCTTTAATAAATGCTGAACTTCCCCCTCTTTTTCCAGCCTTCTATAATGGGTTAGTATGCTTCTTACATTCCAGATTCTGTTGCAGTGGAAGAACCATTTGCAAATGTAACACAATCAAATTAGGACTGCCAAAGTAGTTAGAACAGCTATGTCACTACAAAGGCTGTTTTCCATCTCTTGGTATTCACACCTCCCATCTGCTGCTCTGATTGAGCCACATCCACCTTGACTGAATTGGACTCATCAACAGTGATCCTACACTTGATAAGTAATTCCCTTCTTTTGATATATGTCCCTGCCTCTGTAATTTCCACTCCAGTTCATCTGACAAAGTGGGTTTTACCCATGAAAGCTCGGGCCCAAATAAATCTCTTAATCTTTAAAATGCCACATGAATGAATCCTCATTGCTTTTGCAGATACATACAAATGTGGTTACCCCACTGAGACTATATTCCCTTGAGTCACTCAAATAAAGCTGTACTAAAGCCTGTCCTTCTAACTTTCCTGTCTCCACCCTAATTTCTATGGCTATAGAATAATCCAGTATAATTGTCTGGACACTCTAGATCAGTCTAAGCAGTATTCATTATCATCACAGGATAAAACTAATTCTACTAAGGCTGTACACTGTTTACTTACACCGACACATTTTAACTTAACTTCTTACCCTTCTGGCCATGGATATAACTTCTCTTCTAAGAAGCAAGAAAAGGTATCTGTCGAGTGAAAGATATGGGTGTGTTTAATTTGATGAAAAGTAGTATGTGCACAGTGCAAATAGGGAAAAGAATAAAAGAGGCTTGTGTATTTATGTGACAGTCTATATATATATATAGGAAGAAAAGACAGTGGAGAAGAATAAAAGCTATTTGTGTTATGTAAAACGTGTAAGTATGTGAGGTGTGTATGTGGGTGCAGGGGGAATATGTGTGCATTGTGTCTGTGGGTTTGAGTGTGTGTACATGGGTGTATAGTGTATCTCAGGATGTGTGGTTTGTGTGTGTGAAAACTGTACATGTGTGGGGCACGTGCATATATGAGTGGGATTTGAGGTGTTTATATATGTGTGTGTTGGGCGTGAGTTGTTTGTGTGAGCATGTGCTTATGAGTCGGGATGTCTGGTGTGATTGTGGGGTGGATGTGAGGTGTAGATGTGGGGGACTATGTATTTGTGTGGTAGATGTGAGCATGGAATAGATTCAAAACCCAATAATATTGGCCCATTGATTTGACCTTAAATACCCAGAGACATAAATTAGGGTTGTCTCTGGAAGCTTTTCAATCTAAAAAGCTGTTTATTGCTAACATGTATCTTATTCCAGTGTTAAAATAGTGGTTTGTGATACAGGCTTTCCAAGGAAAGGCTGCTAACTAAAGCTAGCTAACCTGTCCTTGTAGAATATTCATATAGCCCTTTGATCAAGAACAGGCAGAAAGT
This sequence comes from Pelodiscus sinensis, assembly GCF_049634645.1. NCBI lineage: Eukaryota > Metazoa > Chordata > Testudines > Trionychidae > Pelodiscus > Pelodiscus sinensis. The sequence continues at coordinate 249,209,173 of NC_134712.1, read as the reverse complement.
AATAAATTCTTTGGAAGCATACCTAACATTCAATTAGAAATGAAGGTGACTACAAAAGAGACAACAGAGGTAAAAATAACTATAAAAAAACGTAAAGGTTACAGAAAGTCTAAAGGAAACAGTGCAATAAATAAAAACTCATCACAGTTATAACAATTCTATTCAACTCTGTGGCATAAAACAATATAATTTTTTTAATACTCTATGACAATATAAGGCTGTGTCTAGACTGGCCAATTTTTCCGGGAAAATCAGCCGCTTTTCCGGAAAAACTTGCCAGCTATCTACACTGGCCGCTTGAATTTCTGCAAAAGCACTGACTTCCTACTGTAAGAAATCAGTGCTTCTTGCAGAAATACTATTCTGCTCCCGTTCAGGCAAAAGTCCCTTTTGTGCAAAGCTTTCGCGCGGAAGGGCCAGTGTAGATAGCTCAGATTTGTTTTCCGCAAAAAAGCCCCAATCATGAAAATGGCGATTGGGGCTTTTTTGCGGAAAAGCGCGTCTAGATTAGCACAGACGCTTTTCCGCAAAAAGTGCGCAGAAAACCGTCCGTGCCAGTCTAGATGCTCTGTTCCGAAAATGCTTTTAACGGAAAACTTTTCCGTTAACGGAAAACTTTTCCGTTAAAAGCATTTCCAGAAAATCATGCCAATCTAGATGCAGCCTAACAGTATAACTCAAGCATTTCAATATAGTAGTAACAGTATATCCATTAACATTAAGTTACTTAGAACTAAACATTTAGTACATGCTGGTCTAACAGGTACCAAAAGGGGGAGATCTCACTCAAACAACTAATATTCGGCTTTATTTATACTTGAAACCCATATGCTTCAGCATCTTAAAATAAAAATGTTAACTTGCAGAGGTTCTTTTTAAATTCCTTCTGAACTATCTCAGTACTATATTTAGTGCATATGGTCCCAAAGTATAGTAAAGGAAAACATCCTACCACTATATTCCAATGATCTGATGCATGGTGAGGAAGAGATAATATACCACATTGTATAATCTCACTGTGAGTTCACTGAAAAAAAAAGAATTAAAATGAAGTTATAAATGCCAATGAAGCAAGCCATGCAATTTAGATTATATGGTACTTCTCAATTTCAGTACATTCACACTCATTACCCAACAAAACATTCCATTTGCTGTTTCTTACAACTGTCTTTATGAAAATATGCTTTGGACTTGTTGGGTGTGAAATCTTGTTAACATTTACCTTCTCCAGTTTCATTTCTCTTGCTTTGCCTCACAGAATGCTAGTGGAAACTACTGAAGCAATAGCTTGTACTGTTGACACACATGCAAGTTTTAAATGGATCTATCATCCTGGCACCCAAAGAACATAATATAGTTAATAAAAACGGACACGTAAGAGATCCTTACTGTTACAAATAAGTAATGTAAAATTGATGACAAATCTTTTTCTTTTTAAAACGCATGCATTCTATCATCTTACTTTAAAAATTGACTGGGGTTGGTGTGCATACTGGGGTTGAAGTCATGACCCCCCTGAACCGTATAGGAAAGTTTATGTTGCTTTCAGCATGTCAAGGACTGTGTAGCTACTATATACCTCAAAATAATTTTGAATACATATTTGGCAGTGGTAAGTACAACAAAATGCTGCAATTTGAAGTTTGTAATCCCAATTCCATGCTACTTATACTTAAACATGATGTAATACATGTTAATTTCATGGTTTAATAATTGATATAATTGATATTTCCATGAAGCATCATAATAAATGGCCTACATTTCTGTATGCTTTTTGAGCCACACAACACAAATACACATGAATAACCTACAACAGATTATGAAGGAATAGTTAACATTTCAAAATATTTGACAAATCAATCCAGTTGTTACTGGAAGATTTGAAACCAATTACGTTAAACCTAATTTAAAACTCTTACTATTAAATTTGTTGATTCTGGTATTAAAACTATAGTTACAATTTAAATGAAGTGGTGTGGCAAATGGACACAATATTACAATTAGTTTCAATTACTTCTAAATATAATTATCACCTATCCCTTAATACTCTGCACCTTGCAGTAGTATCTATTACATGATTAACTTCTATTTTAGTCTAAGTAACAATATGCCAATTAATATTCACTCTTATGTATTTAAGACTGAACATCTAGTACATGCTGGCCTAACAGGCACCAAAAGAGTAGTGCGATCTCATTCAAACCACAAGCATCCAGATTTATTTATATTTGAAACCTAAATGCTTGATGATGATGAATAGACAAGGTTTTAACTTAAAGCAGCATCTCTAAAATTCTCTATGAATGATCTAACATGGATCCTTCCACTCTTGTCAACTTTGTGGGCATTGGTTTTGGGGAATGTTGTTTGAGAGCTGGGGTTGGGAGTTGCTCGACTTCTTACTCCTGTCTGCCTCATACTGAGGTAAAATTTCCCTTCGGGCAGGAGATACAGAAAACTGATGGTTTCTGCTTCTGTGGAGGCCTCCTGTTGGCCAGAAGCAGCTGTTTTTTTAAAGTTTCATACTTAGTACAATGCACAGTACAGTAATGTCTGTGTGTAGTGAGGCATATTGAAAATCTTGGGAGGTGGGCATGCACCTATTTCTAAAGAACCCTCCCCCAGGTTCCACATGATTACGGGGGTCAACTCATGAAAAACAGCTTCAGGAATGAAGACTCAAAACAAGGGAATCAGAGGGGAACACCAGGCAGAGAACCCCATACCATGCCCACAGCTCCTCCGACAGATGCAGCCCAGAGGAACTCTGCCTGGATACGTGAGCTCAGGGAGAAATGAAAATAGGCTGCTCAGTCACAGAGCACCCCCTTGTTGCAAGCGAGGGCGAGGGGGCGGAGGAAGAGGGGATAAGGAACCCTGGGAGATATGAGTTTACTTGCAACTAACCTTGGACTGAGAAGGATTGGGACCACGAGGTAACGAGCGCAAATGGCTTGAATTGCTTTCACCGATTCTGGAAAGAGGGGAAAGCGGAGACTCCCTCTCATTATCCGCGAACACACTTACAGTCTGACGAAATACAGGCTGAGCACCAGACACCAGAAGGGGTTCATGCCGTTGGTATCTTCCTGTGATGACTCCAGAGCTGTATCGCTGGCCAGATGATCCGAGCAGAGGGCACCTTTGGGAGGTCCTGCTTGGTGATCCCCTTTCGGGTTCTCTCTCTCTTTTATGGATCGACGCTGTACGGGCCATGTGCAACTTCTGGGTCCATAGGCCTTCCTCAATATCCTTGCTGGGCCGTGTGCACTCTGTGCAGGGGGCCGTGTGCATTCTGAGCAGGGGGCCGTGTGCACTCAAGTTCGGGTGAGTAAAAGTTCATCGCCCATTGCACGTTTGTTTCCCACACCATGCATTCATTCAGGAAGAGGGAACCACATGGGGAACTTACAGAAATTAAGGTAGTAACAATTCAGCTTTACATCAATTATAACTTGCAAACAGAGAACAACGTCCTTCACTCTCAACGCTCCTCCTTCAGCATCCTACTTCTAGTGTTGTAGATAGTGCCCTTGGTGAGGGCCAGGAGGTTGATGAAGAATTCCTGTGACTTCATAAGGCCAAGGATAGAGAGTGCAAAAATAAAGAGTTGTGGGGAAAAGTGCAGCCAAGACCTCAGCAGGAGATTCTGGAGAAGCCGGAAAAGAGGCTGCAACCTGGCACACTCGAGGTAGGCATGCACCAGGTTTTCCCTCATGCTGCAGAAGGAGCAGGCATCAGAAATGGAGATGAACCACACCAGGTATATGCCTGTGTTCACAGGTCTGTGACAGAGCTACCAACTACTGTCTCCATCAGGCTGTGGAGTCAGGGTGGAATAGAGACTGGCCCACTGCAGTTCCTCACTCTCTATAAGTGGTGACAACAGCAAGCAACCATCAACAGAAGCAGCTGTTGCCAAGGCAACCCTGGAACCTCTGGCTGGCTGTTGACGATGCTGTAACTGGCTTTCAAACAGCTGGTCCTTTGCAGGGTTCTAATGCTGCTCCTCAGGTGGATTCTTTTCCATAGGTACTTTCTGGTAGGTGTTTAGCAGTATCCCACTTCCTTGCTCTTCCCTGTCTATAGGCAGCGTTAGCCTGCTGGCCTTCCCTATATAAAAACTTTTTGTCCCTTTCGCCTCTAGACTCCATGGCTGTGTCTAGACTGGCATGATTTTGCGGAAATACTTTGAACGGAAAAGTATTTCTGCAAAAGAGCGTCTAGATTGGCACAGATGCTTTTGCGCAAAAAGTGCTTTTGCACAAAAGCATCCATGCCCAATCTAGACGCGCTTTTGCGCAAGAAAGCTCCGATGGCCATTTTAGCCATCGGACTTTCTTGCACAAAACATAAAGGTGCCTGTCTACACTGGCCCTCTTGCGCAAATATTCTTGCGCAAGAGGGCTTATCCCTGAGCGGGAGCGTCAAAGTATTTGTGCAAGAAGCACTGAATTCTTACATTAGAATGTCAGTGCTTTTGCACAAATTCAAGCGGCCAGTGTAGACAGCTGGCAAGTTTTTGCGCAAAAGCAGCCGCTTCTGCGCAAAATCTTGCCAGTCTAGACGCACACCATGTCACCTTGTGGAGATCCATAAATGTTCCTAGAAAAGAAATACAACACACGAGAGACATCATGACACCATTTCCTTTTTCTGTTTTGCCATTGTGTATGCTGCCATTTTTCCATGAAATCTTTTACTGTATTGCATAAATGGAACTATGTGAACACATTGTTTTACAAATGGATGGTAAGCAATTATCTTTGAGAAACCATTCTTTGTCTTCCACATCCTCTCTCAGCATGTCACCAACATCACTTGGACCTACGACTACTATATACTGAAACCCAATGAAAGGGGACCAAAATACACGTTTGCACAGGATTCCATTTTCTCAATGGCCAACCCTGATCCCAAGTCCAGGCAGGCAGCTGCTGTGAGAAACCCAGACCATGTAACAACACCCTCCTTGAATTATCTGCTGCAGGACTGAGCACCCAGGATCCTGTCAGCCACGTGTCCAGCTATAGCAGACTCCCAATGGTGTCTGAGTGACAAGAAAGGGCAGGAGCACCATTTGGCAGGGCGCAGGGCATCTGCTTCCTCCCCCAGAGTTTCACAGCAGTGTCTAGGAGTGACTCCTGCTCTTGTGCGTTCCTCTTCCTCCACCTCTCACCATCTGAGAGCAACTCCCCTCCCCCACCAGTTGGGAGCTTCTCTCCATCCGTCCCTCGCTGGCTGGAAGTTGCCCCATCACCAAAATTTGAAATAGTTCCCCTGACTCTGTTTTCCTCGTGTTCCCACCAAAAGAGAGCTGGAGGCAAGCATTGTCCCTCACCTGGGAGCTATGCCTAGCAACCCCATCTTTTCTAGGATGGAACTGGAGGAACAAAGTTTTGGAGAGAGCTGAAGGCGACTGTTTCTGCATGCTGGCCAGCTGGTGAGTCAGCTTCTAGAACAGAAGCAAACATGTGTGGTTCTGGACTGACAGCAGCAGGGCAAAGCTTGTCATCAGTGACTCTCACGTCTCCTATATCCTGACTGATGGAGTGTGTCCCAGGGAAATACGGAAAGGAGCTGTCTGCTTCGAGCAAATTGGCTTCTATTGCCCATTCCTCTTGGAAATCTGGGTCCCTTCTCAGGTGCCCGTTTCAAAGCTTCCACGGTGGTTTTTCCACTGAGCAAAGCCGAGCCCTGAGAGCTGGCCTTTTCCCGCCACACTCCGGTGCCCCCTAAAAGAAACAGAATAGAAATAGAGACAGCCTCAGGCTGGGATCTGCCATTTCCAATAACACAGCTCTCATATAAGGGCCGTATGAAAGAAGATGCAATGTTGCCTGTCCTAGGAGCAGTGTCAGAAAAGATCTTGTTTTGTGTGCTTGTCAGACAGCTGAACTCCTTCCGTGGTTTCCATGCCCTCTTTTCATGTCTCTGAACTGGGGTCGGGCTTTGTAAGGTGAAATCGGTGTCCTGTTTCACACCAGCCCAGGCTGTGAAGGATCAGAACTATATTACTGGCAATCTTAACCGCTCCCTTTCATCAAAGATGAAACACAAGTTATCACACCAACTCCTCAATTCCAAAGACAGCCCTGCCACTAACAGCAGCTGTGATGTCACGTGGTTACATTGAACCAGTCCAAAACAGCATGGACACATCCAATGAAAACACAGGGCATTGTGACAAGACTGACGAATCAGTAAGGCTACAGCCGAGTCATGGGTATTTTTAGTAAAAGGAAAGGAAAGGTTATGGGCAATAAATGAAAATGATGGCCCATGGCTTGTCCATGACCTTTACTAAAAATGCCTAGAATAAATCTTGAGGAGGGGGCATTGGGGTGGCACTGCTGGAGGGGGTAACAGAGGAACACTACTGGAGCGTGCCCAGAGCCAGCAGTACCAGCTGTCAATGCCCACAGAGCATAGCTGCTCAGGCCGGCCACAAAGCAGTTGCTGGTATAGTTGTCCAGGGGCCTGTCTGATCCAGTCACTTGGTTGGCCTTGGAGTCAGCCACATTGTCCCCTACAGATGCTGCAAAGGTCATGAACGGTCACGAAATCAGTAACAAATGCAACCTCCGTGACAGACATGGAACCGTGTTAATCAGTACATGATTTATCCACATCAGATTGACACAAAGTGAGATTGGAAAAAAACAACAAAACTCAGGTTCTGTTTCAAATTAACATCCTCCTTAGCAACTCTTCTCCCTGTTAACAACAACAACAAAAAATTGTCAGCATCAACACGTCGAGAACCATTTTGAGTGAGATGCAAAACAGCATTTTGCCATGGCAAAACTCTTCCATGGGAAACATTTCAGCCAGCCCGACAGGGTGCACTCAATGTTCCCCCATGATTAGGTTTGGCAGCTTTTGCTGATTGCAGTGAAGTAAAGGATAGTGCATGGAGGGCATACGTGTCTACACTACAGTATTGTCATTTAACAAAGCAGTCTCCTGATTTTTCTTATCCTGCGTGGAAAAATCATAAAACAGAACCCCTGAAAATATAATTCAGTGGGACAAATTAGCATAAATCAACCCAAGAAAGAATCATGTTACATGATGTAGCAGGCTAGCAATGAACTTGAGTTTGATTAGTTCAATGGGTTTTGTTTTTAACAATGGATGCTTGGGCTCCAAATGGTTCTATGCACTTTCCTTTTTATTGTCTGTTTGCATGCCCCCATATCCTCTGCCAGCTTCTGATTGGTAGCTAACAAGCATTCTGCTTTGTGTTAGGGTGAGTCTATAGGGCATATCTACTGTATATGGAAGATCAATGCTGCTATGGTCAATCTTCTGTGGTTTGATTGAGCAGGTGTAGTATAGACCCACTAGATCAAACTCAAAAGGCACCCCCTCGATGCCGGTACTCCTACTCCTTGTGGGGCATCTGGCATTGGCCACTGTCAGCAGACAGGGTACTGGGCTAGATGGACCTTTTGTCTGACCCAGTATGGCCGTTCTTATGTTCTTAGGAGTAAGGGAAGCCGATGGGAGCATTTGCTCCCTAAACCTCTTGCTGTGTGGATAGGATGTAAGATACATCGACTCCAGCTATGTAATTTATGCGTACTTTGACCTTGTTATGCAAGAGAAATATAAGGAAAGGGGTGCGGTTGCATCCTCCCTGAAACCCCTTGTTGGCCCTCCAGGGTGTAAGAATCCTTAACCTAGTGAGAGTTGGTGTGACAGGATTTTTATCAGGGCATTCATATTTTTCTTTAAGTTACGCCCTTACTATACAATAAAAACATATTTGATTATCATTCAGAGTCCCCCTCAAAGTAGCTGGCATCTCTAATTTGGAAGGCATAATAGAAATACAATAGAATCTTGTGACAATGAGCAGTAACTAAAGCAAGTTATGTGAGCTTTCCATTACTTTTCCTTTATGTTCCATACTGACCTCCTAAATTGTCATTTTTATTCTTTTGTGTTGCACTCAGTAGAGAATATAATTGCTTTGTACTTAATTCTTTTAATGTTCAGAGGCTGATGTTTTCAATTCTCCATATGTCTTGATCAGGTTGTGTGGTCTTTGTTGTGGAAATGAAAAAATCTTCCTTTAAATATTAGTGGGGGGGGAAAAACCCAGAGAGCCAGAAATAATTTTGGAAGCAAAATATGAAGTGTAAGATCTGCCTTTTTTTTTCATAAGTTTCACTTTATAAAACAATACACTTGGTGCTAAGGAAATTATCCCTCAGCTACGGAAATAGGAGTTTGAATGTTTTGAGGAATGAAGCAGATGGTATATATGGGGAAAATTTACTTGTAATGGGTATTTGGATAGGATTTGTTCAGTTGTCTATACCCTTTTTAAAATTAAATTACCCTTCATTGTCTCCTTCATTGCTGTTTTGTTCTCTTCACATGTCTTCCCTGTTTCATCTCTCATCCCAATCATAGAAAAGGGTGGACTGCTGGAAGTGCAGAATGGGGATTTGCAAGAAGGGGAACAGGAAGGGGACATATTGGAACTCTTTAAAGGTTAGGAAAAAGGCCTGCAACCATTCTGTCAGGAGGAAGAGTGGTAACTATGGCTATTGATTAATTTCAGTTAACTCACACAATTAACTAAAAATAATTGTGTTTTAAAAATTAATTGTAATTAATTGTACTGCTAAACAATAGAATACCAATTAAAATGTATTAAATATTTGTGGATGTTTATCTACACTTTCAAATATATTGATTTCAACTACCACACAGAATACAAACTGTACAGTGCTCACTTCCTGTTATTTTTCGTACAAATATTTGTACTGAAATATGATAATCAAAAGAAAAAATATTTTTCAACTCACCTCATATAAGTACTGTAGTGCAATGCCATTATGGTGAAAGTGCAACTTACAAAGTTGGGTTCTTTTGTTACATAACTGCACTCAAAAACAAAACAATGTAAAACGTTAGTGCCTGCTTTCTGTTCAACCAATCACTAAGATCAAGAAGTTTGTTTACATTTACAAGAGATAATGCTGCAAGCTTCCTAGGTTTTGTCTACAAAACATTGTTGTTCGCAGGTATTTGACTCCTCTCTCCTCTCCGAAACACAAAAGTTTTACCACATAACAGTGTAAACAGCTTGTCAAATTGTTGTAAGTGTTGCAACTTGCACTATACAATACTTTGAATAATACTGTGCCTGATCTTGTGACAAGGGCCTGTCAATCCTCAAAGTGATAACTGGGGATTCTTAAGTAATCTCTATTATTAATACAAAAATCTAAAGATCAGCCAACACCAATAAGGAATAATAGATCTGTGACTGTTCATGCTACTTTTTGGTGTATGTCAAATGCTGAATTCATGGCATTTATGAAGTTTTATAGTATTGTCATGCTAGGTTGCATTTCCAATCAGGTTTTTATCTTGCAGTGCAATATGCGGCATTTTCATATTCAGCAATAAGACAAAGTTTGAGGAGACATTATTCTTAATAGGAGTTAGTTGATTATATTTGACTGTTTATGGATATGAGGTGGAGGGCTAATAAAACTTCTGTAAAATATAGGAAGTAACTTTGAAGCACTTTTAGTGTAACCAAGTACTTCCAAACAGTATTGGGTAGCAAGTAGCCTATTGTGGCTTTTTCCAGCTTAATTATGAGCAAACTGTGTTACAAACCCAAGGGGAACGAGTTTTCCATTCTGAGTCAGACCACCTTTCAGTATTTGCATGGTGCTAGCCCGATCCCTGATTTGTGAGATCTTAGAGGAATGGTTTTGGGGTTTGTTTGTTTTTTCAGATCAGCTCTGTGGATGGCAGACGCCAGCAGGATTTTTTTTTAACTCATCTTCCTAAGGAAGTGTAAAACATTTACCGACAGCTAGGAAAGAATTACCGTATATTCCGGCGTACAAGACAACTTTTGATGTTAAAAAACATCCCCCAAAAATTGGGGGTCGTCTTGTACGCCGGGTATACATCCCAGGCACGCCTGGGATGCCCCGCCGCCGGCTTCCCCCGAGGCTTTGCAAAGCTGCTGCGGCTTTGCTCCCGGTGCCTCTGGTCTGCTGGGGACCGTCTCCAGCAGACCAGGGACACCGGGAGCAAAGGAGGCGGAGGGGCGCTGGGGTATAAGATGAAACCCTATCTTTTAATTAAAAAATTAGGGGGTCGTCTTATACGCCCAGTCGCCCTATACGCCGGAAAATACGGTAACAGACAATGTTTCCTGGTGGCTGATGTGTGCTAGCCATACATCTGTCTCCAGGCTGCAGCAGTGCAGAGTACACCCTTCCTTAGACTCCCTCCTGCTAGTCCATGTGTAGAGTGACAATGATATTGTCATACATTCTCATCTGCCATCTCTTAGTTAGGGAAGGAGTAATAGCAGCCTTCTCCTTGTTCTCTGGTCATTTGCTCCATGAGATGGAATGGCATACAACTATTCAACTATTCACAAAACCTTCTAAAATACAGTTCCTTAATAAACCAACAAATGGTCTGGTAGCACTTTATAGACTAACAAAACATGTAGGGTGCGTCTAGACTGGCATGTTTTTGCACAAAAGCAAGTGCTTTTGCGCAAAATCTTGCCGCCTGTCTACACTGGCCATGAGTATTTGTGCAAGAACACTGACTTTATAATGTACAAAATCAGTGGTTCTTGCGCAAATACTCCGACGCTCCCGCTCAGGGATAAGCCCTGTTGCGCAAGTATTCTTGTGCAAGAGGGCCAGTGTAGACAGCCACGTTAATTTCTTGCGCAAGAAAGCCCGATGGCTAAAATGGCCATCAGAGCTTTCTTGCGCAAGAGAGCATCTACACTGGCATGGATGCTTTTGCACAAAAGCAAATCTTTTGCGCAAAGGCACATGCCAGTATAGACGCTCTCTTGCGCAAATACTTTGAACAGAAAAACTTTTCTATTCAAAGTATTTATGCAAAATCATGCCAGTGTAGACGCAGCCGTAGATAGATGGTATCATGAGCTTTCGTGGGCACAGCCCACTTCTTCAGAGGAAAGCTCATGATACCATCCACATGTTTTATTAGTCTATAAAGTACTACCAGACCATTTGTTGTTTTTTTCTGTACAGACTAACTACCCCCTGAAGCTTCTTAATAAACCAGAGCAACATAAACTGTTACTAAGCCTGTTTTGTGTGGCAGCTGCTCATCGTGCTTATAGGTCAATTATAAGAAAGGATATTTGTTTGTAAAGTAATGAACATTGGAATGGTACTACATAAATTAGTCTGCAAGGATTTTTTGTACCGAATTACTATGGTATTGTGCCTGATTTCATTTTTTCTCTATGCTGGTTCTGCTTTAGTTGTTCAGTCATTTTGTATTTGTACGAAAATTGAGTTTTCTTTACAAGTAGTCCGGGAGAGAGGAGGTGAGGGACACAGAGTGGGGAAGGAGAACATAACTTTTTCTTTGTTTGTTTCTACACAATTTAGCCCATGGCGTGCATTACCAGAAAAAGAATACATAGATATTTCCTCAACGCTTCTTGTAGCCATGTTCTCCTTTCTTTACAGAAAGCTTTACATGAGGTTATTTTTTGAAAAAGAACATTGCAGTACACTCTTAAGTATTTAAAATATAATTGTTTGCCCTCCTTTTATATTACATAATGTCCATTTGGTTTTCATTGTCTGATACTGCATTAGATTTCTAGCCGTGACTATTATTTTTATTGTCTGATTCAGAGGAATGTTTGCTTTCTGTTGTTTACTGTTCACTTTTATTTCCTGAATCAAACGTCTTCATGTAGCAGTATTTGAAATGCTGCATCTTTAAGTGTTATTAACCTTTAATGTGAGCCTTCATCAGGAATCCTTTCAGAGCACAACTCTGCCATTACATCATTTGTAAATGTTCTTTGAAACAGCTCTTTATTTATCAAGGTGTATTTGAACACTTGATTTAGGGGATATTTTTAACTACTTAGGATGCACTTGGCTTGAATATCTTTCACTGGTTTGTATTTGCCATAAGTAGTTTAAATAATTGAGGAACATGCTGAAACAGAGACAGTATAAATTGTTTGGCCTCTATATCAAAATACTCAGAAGTACTAGACCCCAGCCCTCACCCCCGTCCTTAGTCCTGCCTGGAGTGTGCTGTGCAGGTCTCCAGAAGCACTTTATAGGGTCTGGAGCTCTGGCTATTGGAAGCCCCAGGCCCTTTTGAATCACTAGTCCCCAGAGCAGTTGCCCCTTTTGCCCCCATCTGTTGGTGGGCCTGGGGGTATAATGAAGAGCCTCAAAGGAGTCTCTTTGACCAGCCAGAGGGGGAAGGGAAAGTCCTACCATTCACGGAGCTGGCCTTTTATCACAGACATACGTGTGTGCGTGTATCTGCAACCATTGATCCAGGGCATTAGCACCATGCTTCATCAACAATAAACCTGGATGAGTGTCTGCAACTCAACCAAATCTGGTGGTCTCATGGGGCATTTTGAACTAGGTCTGTTGCATCAGAGCTGCACAGAGCTGAGACAGTATACACCGGGAACACACAGCTATTGACAAGCTATGACGAATGCTAAAGATAGTCCAGAGGTAAGAGCTGGCTTTGAGAGAATAGGGATCTAAACTTTGGTGGTGATGTTGATGGGACTCGTGTCCATAATTTGCTCCTCTCCAGGAGCACACGGGTACATATACCACAAAGGGTACTACTCCATTGTTATGCAGGCACTACTTCAGGGGTTCTCCCCCTGTTTCTTTGAGTCCCTCATCTGCCTCCCAACACGCTATGAGAACTCCATGGCCAACCTGTGCTTCTGCAACTCTTTGTGCACATGCAATAAGCTAAAAGTTGTGTTATCATAAAATCATAGAATCATAGAATACTAGGACTGGAAGGGACCTCGAGAGGTCATCGAGTCCAGTCCACTGACTTTGGGAAAATAAGCTTTACATTTGTTACGTAGACCACACAGATGTGCTGCTACCTGGGGTAAATTTACATCAAATTCACAACAGTATAAGCTGCTACTCACATGGGCTCTGTGGAAGATTCTGTTGATTCGGTGAGCGGGAGGGGGCCCTCAGGTGATCAGCCCTCAGAACCTGGCTCATGTACTGCCTTCCAAAGTTTCGGGAACCCTCAACAAATTCACAACAGTATAAGCCCATGTGAGTAGCAGCTTATACTGTTGTGAATTTGTGTTTCATTCCTGAAAGAAAGAATGAAAGATCTCCAACATATCAATAGTATCCCCCCACACAACATGAATTTTCCAGAGGTGTAGGTTTCTTCAGAATGTCTCAATTCTTTTATGCTAGGAAATACACTTATCTCACCTTGTATAGTTTTATCCAGCTTATTCTTTCAACTGAACATGTCTGTGAGGTGACCCAGTTTTGCCAGTCAGATGTCATCTTCCAACACTTTGGCATATTCAGATGTATTATCAACTAAGAAAGTATATTATTCTTCCTTCAGATTAAATAGATGTGTAAGCATTCTACCTTGAGACAATTATGTTTTCTTCTGTATGCATGAGGAAGCAATGGTGGTCTGCACCCACTTTTTACAATGTGTTGCAAAACACCTGGAATAGGTTGCTTCGGTTTGAATAAAATTTTAACAAGCATTTCTGCTGTGTTCAGAACACAGCAAAGACCTGGTTCGATATCTTTTACAGCAAGCACCTCTTGGTGTAAAAAGCAGTGTGTCCAAACAGCATGACTTACAACTACTTTTATTTTTGCACTACACCAGACCCGGTCTTTGCTGCAGCTCCATCAATGCAGACTCTGATGCAATTAGTCCAGCTGATTTCTTCCGAAATTATACAGTTTGAAAATGTCATCTGACTTTTTGTTATCTTGAGCACTTTGCAAAACAAAAAGTGTTCCACACATACCACATATAGGCAAGTAAATGTGGCATTTCTGTAACGTGTGTGGATTCATCTGGTTTTATGATCATGCACCTGGTGAATACACTGCAACCCGATGTCTTCTGCAATACAAATGATCCATCATTTGACAGTATCTTTTGACACTGATGTTTGTGCCTTCTTCTCTCTAATCTTTTCCTTTGCAATTTCAGTAGTACAGGGCATTAACAAAGTCTCAGCAATTGTAAGCTTTTTTTTAATGAGCAATTTTCTGCACCATTATGTAAGCTGACCTTAAAAGCTCTTTATTCACAGTAGTTGTGCATTTCATTACTGCTTTAGTGCCAAGTGTCGAGGTAAAATGAAAGGTTCGGGAATGTGGCCAGCCCCGGGGAGGTGCAGAAACAGACAACCTCATACTGAATATCTTTTAACTTTTATTAAAATGCTTTTAACTATAACTTCTATTTAACAATTTTTTACAGGCGTGGGCGCCAAATAACTATTAACAGGAACAGTAAACAAACTACAGTGCAATAGAGGAAGATACCCAGAGGTTTTTCCAAATCCCAGTAATTATCAATAACAACCCAGGGATTTTTAACAATTATATTTACATTAATTTCACTCATAAGGTCTAACATCTATCTAAACTCCTAACAGTACTACTTAACAAACTTCTAACTAACTTACTCCTAACACTATTATTTATCGAACCTCTAACTAACTTTACACAGCAATACTCACACTTATCAGACATACAAGGGGCAACAGAGACAACAGCATATTCATTATACAGTTATGCTCTGCGGAAGATTCAGTTGATTCGGTGAGCGGGAGGGGACCTTCGGGTGATCAGCCCTCAGAACCTGGCTCGTGTACTGCCTTGCAAATTTTCGGGAACCCTCAACTGGATGCAGGAGGGGAAGCTGTTTTATAGAGAGAGCAAGAGCTTTCCCGTGCTTCGCTGTGATAGGCTTAACAGATTCTGTCTGCCTAGTGATAGGACTGAGGGGGAAGGGGAGGGAGTGAGATGGTTCTTGGCTGGCGCGAACTTTGCATGACCCTTACCTACCTGGTTTTTTACTCCTGCTTTTTACTGATCTTAAGTCACATAGTGCAGGATTTTTGGTTTGAGGGGCAGGTAATCTTGGGCTAGGAAGGCTATGTGCACGAGGCCTGGCCAGGAAAGAGCCTGCTTTTACACCAAGCAATTCCTAGGCCTTTCACTTATAGATTTCATGCTTTCTAATGAAATGTCTCTATAATTTGGAAAGTTTCAAAAATTCATCGGATAGTACTTGTGCGCAAATTACACACAACAGCTGAGGTATTTCTCCACTTCCAGAGTAAATAGAATAAATTTCAAGTAGCTGCCTTCATATTTCTTTAATTTTGTAAGGTTGCTGCTCTATGTTTCTTACATCACCTCCTCGGTACTCCCCTTACGGTGGTTGAACTTGTTGAAGGAAGTTTGATATCACCGCTCTGCAGGCTTTGCTGTGAAGTCGATGCTCAAATTAAGCATTTTTTATTGTTTCTGTCGGGAACCATTTTTCCTGTGCTGTGTAACTTGTCCTACTTTCCACTGAAATAGGTCCGTTACCCCTTAAGTAAATGGAGAACATGCTACATAACCTGTGAACATGAAGAAAGGGTTACTTACTATGTGCAGTAACTGTGGTTCTTTCAGATGTGCGTCCCTATGGGGGCTCCAGTGGAGGCATATGTGTGTCTCTGCTCCTCTGATCAATGATTTTCCATTGCAGTGTCCATTTGGCCCAAACATGCATTCTCCCTGTCCTGTACCTTGCCTTGAGGTTCCCTCCTGCTGGGTGGAAGAACCACTCTCAGTTCTTTCTCCACCACTGAGCCCTTCATAGGAACTCTGAAGTGGGGGAGATGTAAGATGACTCATGGAACACTCATAGAGATACCTCATTGATGAGTGTAATAGTGAGTGAGACTGAAATTTCACACAGGGGTTGCGTCTAGACTGGCATGATTTTGCAGAAATACTTTTAACGGAAAAGTTTTTCCGTTAAAAGTATTTCCGCAAAAGCACGTCTCGATTGGCATGGATGCTTTTGCGCAAAAGCATCCATGGCCAGTCTACATGTGATTTTACGCAAAAAAGCCCTGATCGCCATTTTAGCTATTGGGGCTTTTTTGCGCAAAACAGTTCTTCCCTGTCTACACTGGCCCTCTTGCGCAAGTATTCTTGTGCAAGAGGACTTTTTCCCGAGCGGGAACGTGAAAGTATTTGCACAAGAAGCACTGATTTTGTACATTATAAAGTCAGTGCTCTTGCGCAAATTCAGCGGACAGTGTAGACAGCTGCGGCCACTTTTGCGCCAAATCTTGCCAGTCTAGACGCACCCAGGGAGTTACAATTTTTGCATCAAATCAGTTGTCTACCTTGGACTCCTTTATGCAAATGAATGGGACTTACGTGTGGCTGTGGTTTCCAGGTTCTGCCCAGTAATGTGCCTGAATACCTTAGTGACTTCCCACCCATAGGAGAAACTTCTACACCAGGACTCAATTTTTATAGCATTGCAAGGAAAATTTTCCCAGGAAAGGCATGGTATGAATGAATTCTGGGTGAATTCTGTCCACATCTTATTTTTATTCTGTCTCTTTATGGAGCTCAATCAGTTGCACTAGCTCTAGTATTGCCTTTGTGCATTTAATATACCTGACGGAGTGATGTCCAGGAAATGGCGTAATGCAGCTACTACCTTAGCGATGTGGATGTATCTGGTTCATATTCAGCTACTTTTTTTTTTGCTGGTCTAACGACCTTGCTTTGGTATTCTGATTTGGTGGCAGCATCAACTTGAAATTTTGCCTATTGTGCCTTAAAAGTTCAGGGCTTGTGGAAATCTTAATTTTTCTCATCTACTGTACATCCATGCGATGAGGTGTATCAACCCCGCCCTGGCACTACAGGGGTCAATCATTCTCTTTTAGCTGGAGTCCCCACCCCCTCAGGTCTGCTGGGCATGCTCCAGTTGGAGCCAGGATATAAGAGGCATCGGAGCAGTTCATTTGGAGCTGACTTCCAAAGGGAAAGGAGATGACTTGCTAGCTACTAGGAGGGGCCACTTCAAGGCATGGGCGCCAGCCACACTGACCCAGAAACCCAGATGGGGGATGTTGCAAAGACCAGAGAGTCCCAGAGACAGAAGACTCCAGAGACATGGGTAGGAAGTGACACAGGGAACTTTACAGGGAAGTGGTGACAAACCTGGTCGAAGGCTTGGTGTGTTTCAGTCGGACATCCACTGACATCACCAGGGCTCTGGGTCAGGACAGATGGAAAGGAAGGGCTTAGTTCCCCCTTCTGTGACCACCACCTAACCTGGAGCACTGGCCCAGCCCACCAATTATATTAACAGTGGCCACTGGGCTATGCTGCCCTGACAAGAGAGGTTATAGGGGTGAGGGATAGATCAGTGGTTTGAGCATTGGCCTGCTAAACCTATGGTTGTGAGTTTAATCCCTCAGGGGGCCATGTAAGGATCTAGAGCAAGTCTATCAGGGGTGGTACTTGCTCCTACTGTGAGGGGAGGGGGCTGGACTCAATGATCTCTCAAGGTTCCTTCTGTCTCCATGAGACAGGTTTATCTCCATATATAGAATTGACTCTGGCCACTATCCTGACAGCAAAGGCAATGGTATTGATTTTGGCCAGTAGACCACATCACCATACTATTAAGAGCTTCATGAAAAAATATTGTTCCTGAGCCAGATGGCCCTGAGACATAGAACACCCCATCAAATTTGGCTGTGGAGCTGTGATACATCTTTTCCCCACTCAAAAGATGGCAGGGTGCATCAGTCCCATGGCAATCAATAGAAATCATAGACACATTAGCGCTAACTGCCACCACAAGCTTAGTATACAATGCAATAAAAGACATATTGTCTCCTGTGATTCAGGGAGAAGGCATTTTTTCAGAGCAAGTACAATTTAGTAATTTTTGAAACTCATTAAGAATCAGCAACTCTTGGGAATCTTGAACATAATGTTCAAGGACTACTTGACTATAGAGACAATTCTTAACAGAGACTACTGGGGGAAATGGGAATGAAGGGAACATTACAGTCTTTGCTGAAATGAGAATTGTTTTTATTGGTATTTGTCAGTCGACGGTCAGGGCAGTGTGTGTGTGTGTGTTTCCGAGAAAAGGTTTAACGTCCGTGTCTTTACTGCTAGGACCGGGGTCCCGTCGCAGAGGGTAGCCAGCAGGCCAACAGACGCCCCTTTATAGGAAGAGCTTATTACACCTCAGATTTTAGCTGCTAGAACACAGGATTCCTTCGCAGCGGGCAGTCTGGGAAAGACTGAGAGGTGCCTCAACGGACCTGTCACCTGGGAGTGACACAGATCCAAACGCCCAAGCTCTTCCTATGACTGTCCCTTTTATGACTGGCTGAAGTTCTTTTAAATTGTGCTTGGTTCTATTACAGCAACTGAAGGAGTCAGGTTAAAACTTAAACAGTTACAGGTTTATTAAAAAAACTTATAAAAGCATATGGTTACAATGGCTATTGCTCTATTTCTTAAATGCTAGCAAATATATATATATAGGTCTTAAAAATGGTTACAGGAAAAAAAGGTAAAGATAGAAAATAGAAATAATGGTACCAAGTGACAGCTTAATCTTTAAAGAGCTCTAACATTATGTATATATATATACTTAAACAAAGGACCACATCCAGGTACAATTTTTACCCCTTTCTGTGCTTCTCGACTCCAGCGTGTCAGGCCAGGGTCGGTCTCTCAATTCCTAGGAAAAACGAATACGAGGTGGGCGTCCCCTCTGGAACCTCGGGAGATCAAACACCTAACCTGACCAGCAGATAGATGGTAGATTGACACTCAAAGTAAATGTGCTGCTGGACCCATCTTTATACCCCTGGGGGCCCGTATCCTCTTTCTTATCTTAAGATGCCAAATTGTACTGGTCGGTTTTGTGGCGCCAGTTCTTACAAGCAAGTTTCAAGTTAATTTACACTTGCAAGAGAGAGAACTAAATTGTGAGTACTAGACATTTTTTTTTACTGGGCGAGAGATTCCTCCCCCTGCGGACGGCTGTGTGTTCGTATCAATATGGGTTAAGTCAAGGACACTCCTTGGCAGCCTCTTGGTCAGCAATTGGCATATCTCTGTTTACAGCCATTCACGGTCACAGCAGCCTGGGCCTTCTGCTCTGTGTGCCCTGTATGCTCCAGGCAAGCAAAAATGGATGTTACAAGGGGGGTTCCTGTCTGGCTACAGTATTCTGAATACTTATTAAATGCAGCTCACATTGTGTCACAGTATTGTTGCAATACAGCCTGTGTTTGTAAATGTGCATTGACAACAGTTAACTAGTTCATACATGCATCTTTTATAGGAATCCTAGCACAATCCTAGAATGAACAGTTAAATCTTAGCAAATGTATAGCCTTCAGTTCCACAGGAACTTAGCCAGCAGCCACCTGAAATAACTGGGATGAAGTGTGCAATGCAAGCTTAAGGGTCTTCACACTCTGTTAGCTTTTTTGACTGCAGCTGCACATTCCAATCCCTCACTTGCTCAAAGCAGTCCTGGTACTTGAAATTCGGGAGGATCCTCCGCAGTGGCTCTTTTGTAGAGGATCTACAAGATGTTCCCTGGGGGAAATCTAGACTACACACTTTTTTCGTAAGAAGCTTTTTTGATTTTTTTTTTTTTTTTTTAGAATAAATTTCTTTCGAAAGAGAGCATGCAGACTGCAAATGTGGATCAAAAAAGCGATCAGTTTTTTCAAAAGAGAGCATCCTGACTGCCTGGATGCTCTGTCAACAAAAAGGGTGCCTGGCACGCCTTCTGTCAGGGTATGGGGGCAGCATTTACTTTCTGGTGCTGCGGCATGCCCTTGCTGCAGAGACGTGCTGAAAGGTACCCCCCGGACAGCCGTTCCTGTGCTTCTGTAGCAGGCTGGCTTGCAGTCTCCAAGACCTAAAACAATAAAACCTGATGGATTTATCTAGATTTTACCCTACCTACACATTCTGAAGAGTCTTTTTTTGGAACTAGTGCCTCGGTAGCCTTGTGGCTGTGCCATTTTTGGTACCGGTTCTGGCCGGGTGAGCTGTGGGGCCACTTGTGATCCTCTGCAGCCGGCTTTCTGGCACACTGGCTTAACTGGGTGCCTGTGCCTTTAAGTCCTGGCTGGAGACAGGAACTACAGAGTTCTGCTTACTGGGGAAGGATTGTCCACTGAGGTTTTTCTTGGAGGCCTCTTTTTCCGATAGAACTGGCCCCCTTGCGTTCACACATGTCTTTTATCGAAAGTGCTCATTCGAAAACAGGCGTTCTTCCTCGTAAAAGCAGGTTTATTGCTGTCGAAAAAACTGCTGCGTTCTTTCGATTTAATTTCGAAAGAACGCGGTGGCAGTCTAGACGCGGGTACAGTTTTTTCGAAAAAAGGCCAGGTTTTTTTTTAAACTGTGCATTCTAGATATTCCCTGGGGTTCCATGTTCCAGTCACTTACTAGAGTCCTTTCCCCCTTAATATTGGGAAAAGACTATTCTGACTAGGGTTGTTAGATGGTGTTTCATTTAATAAACAAGTCACCGTACCAAATCTTATCGGTTACACGATTCTTCGATGGACTAGGGCTGGCAGCCGGTGCACTTCCGACCCCACTCCCAGGGAGCCCCATGGGCGGTTGGTAATGTAGGCAAGAGAAGGCAGAGCCTTCCCAAAACTGCCTACAGGACCGACTGCCTGCGAGGACTAACCTGCTTATCAGAGGCAGCAGCACGGGGGTTCGAGGGCAGGTGGCTCTGTGGGATCCAATGCAAGTGGGGAGCCAGCTTAAAAGGCCAGGCACTGGCTCCTGCCTCCCCCTCTCCTTCATAAGAACATAAGAATGGCCGTACTGGGTCAGACCAAAGGTCCTTCTAGCCCAGTATCCTGTCTGCCGACAGTGGCCAGCACCAGGTGCCCCAGAGAGGGTGGACCGAAGACAATGATCAAGCGATTTGTCTCCTGCCATCTCTCTCCAGTCTCTGACAAACAGAGGCCAAGGACACCATTTTATCCCCTGGCTAATAGCCTTTTATGGACCTAACCTCCATGAATTTATCCAGCTTCTCTTTAAACTCTATTATAGTCCTAGCCTTCACAGCCTCCTCTGGCAAGGAGTTCCACAGGTTGACTACACGCTGTGTGATGAAGAACTTTCTTTTATTAGTTTTAAACCTGCTACCCACTTATTTCATTTGGTGTCCTCTAGTTCTTCTATTATGGGAACTAATAAATAACTTTTCTTTATCAGCCCTCTCCACACCACTCATGATTTTATAGACCTCTATCATATCCCCCCTCAGTCTCCTCTTTTCTAAACTGAAAAGTCCCAGTCGCTTTAACCTCTCCTCATATGGGACCCGTTCCAAACCCCTAATCATTTTAGTTGCCCTTTTCTGAACCCTTTCCAAGGCCAAAATATCTTTTTTGAGGTGAGGAGACCACATCTGTACACAGTATTCAAGATATGGGCATACCATAGTTTTATACAGGGGCAGTAAGATATTCTGGGTCTTATTTTCTATCCCTTTCCTAATAATTCCTAGCATCCTATTTGCCTTTTTGACCGCCGCTGCTCTCTGTGTGGAAGTTTTCAGAGAACTGTCCACGATAACTCCAAGATCTCTTTCCTGTGTGAAGAAGAACTTTCTTTTATTAGTTTTAAACCTGCTACCCATTAATTTCATTTGGTGTCCTCTAGTTTTTCTATTTAGGGAACTAATAAATAACTTTTCTTTATCGGCCCTCTCCACACCACTCATGATTTTATAGACCTCTATCATATCCCCCCTCAGTCTCCTCTTTTCTAAACTGTTGCCTTTGATAGGCAGGTTGGTCCTCTTAGGCAGCAATGAGGGGAGAGCGTGTATTCATTTGGATTAGTCAGTAAACCCAGGCTTTTTATTGGTTAATCATTTAAACAACTACGCTAACATCCCTACTTCCAACTGCTTTCTTCCCAGGTCTTCTCTTCCTCCTGCTTACCTTTCTACCTCCCTTCAAACCTAATATGAATTTCTTGTTAATAACTGACTTAAATGTATTTTTTCTCTATTCCCTTTCATGAACTCCATGAGTGGCTCTGGAGAACTACTCCAGGGAACTACAGATCAGTTATATTTACCTCAGTCCTCAAGGAATCCATTTTGCCGTAAGTGATTCTAAACTAACATTAAAACAAGGAAAGATAGAAACTAGTAAAACTACAGACAAAATCTGGAAAGAAACTAACAAGTTTGATCTTTTTCAAAGACAAGTTCACAGAAAGTACCAACCAACCTGGTCATTGTGATGGTGAGAAGGAACCGGAGATGCTATTGGTCCACTCCCCACCCCCCATACATTACTGACTCAGACAGAAGCATGAGGCAAGTCTTGGTGCGTGTTGTGCATGTGTAACCCTCAGTGGACCACAACAAATGTCAGCACTTGAAGAAGAAATTGTTTTACAAACAAGTATTCATAATGTCACAGTCTCTCCTCCCTCCACAATGAGTGGATGATAACTGCTTTTACAGCAATGTTTTTCTTGAACCTAGCATACTGTTATGTGCAAGCTGTGAGGGAACAGTATGGGTAGGATGGATGAGAATCTAGGCAGCTACCGCTCTTACTAAGAACGTGATTAATATGAAAATGCCTCTAGTGTTTCAATTATGTTGGCCTGAGACTCCCCCGCAGATTAATTAGTGCAGCCAACGTACAGATCCAAATCTGACTTTCTTACAATACAAGTGTAAACTCAATTCAGCAATAAACAGAATGCAATTGTGGAAAGCCATATTCTTGTCTTCCAACTGATTCATTGGGTAGCATTAACAAATATCCTGCTGCTTTCATATTTTAGAAGAGTAATAAAAGTACTTTCACAAAGTTCCAACCTTGATTGTTGGTAACTGGCTTTCTGTTTTATGCATGTAAAGTGTCTATTGCTGGTTCAGTACGTGTGATTATGAAGTATTTTTCTTTTCCTCTTCTCACCTATTGAAATAGAAATAATTTGCAGTTTCTATCTTGTGGAAAATATACTAGCATCATTATCAGAGAGACAGCATGGTTGTTAACTTGCTATTCTACAACAGTATTCCCATTTCTCTCCACTTGTGGCTTCAGTGTAAGTGACAAATGCACTAATTCCTTCTTTAATGCTACATGCCCAAGTTGTTTGGTATTCAATCCAATTACTCCATAACCTCCATATAGAGAAAGGTACATTACATACATTATGTATATCCTTCATCTTCGCAGAACTTGTTTATTACAAGTCTTCTGCCAAGACACTACATTTTCTAGCTCTGGTTCAGTATGCATCTGTTATCAAAATACCTGCCGAGAGATGTTTCCATATGTTGTATAATGATGGTTCTTCATTATGTATTTTCATGTGGTTAACATTTTCTGGGAATTTCTCAATATTGGGTTTTAAATTAATTAGATGAAAATTGTTGCAAAAGTAATTTTTCAGTTTTCTGCATAAATATTGGAGGATGGAAAGCTAGGAAAAAAGCAATAAATAGAGAAAAGTCAGAGTCTTGAAAATAAAAGCTCTTACATGCTGTGGTTTATTTCATGATGGTTTATTTTAGTTGTATAATAGATAGGTTCAGGCACAGTGTAGAGGTCCTATCTTAACCCTGAAATACTGTACCAAACACTATTTAAGGTGGTTTCACTGTAGAACTTGGAGATGACATAGTGTTTAAATTCAGTTTGAATTTTTGAACTCAGTATCTTAATCCCCACTAACATTTTAATTTTTAATAAACAGTTTACTATTGGTGACTTATGTTTGCTATAAGGGGCCTCAGTGTAATTCCACAATATTATAGGCTCACAGAATTTCTTTTCAATGTGTCTTTTCTATTGCTTATATCAGTACTCTTGGATGCAACAGAGTTTAGAAAATATTCTCTCCCCATTAACTGAACAAGGTAGGACATTGATACAAGATATAGAATGCCTCAAATGTAGGAAGTTGATGTGGTGGGTTTTCCAGTATTCAAAGGGAGCAAGTTGCTGTTGTTTAGAGAAGGCTTTGCCATGCATTCATGGAATTCACTTTCCAGTTTAGCCTTTTCTTCATTAGAGGCCACAGAGGGAGACATAAGAAAATAATAAGAACATAAGAACGGCCGTACTGGGTCAGACCAAAGGTCCATCCAGCCCAGTAGCCTGTCTGCCGATAGTGGCCAGCTGGAGGGGGTGGACCGAAGACAATGATCAAGCGATTTGTCTCGTGCCATTCATCTCCAGCCTCTGACAAACAGAAGCCAAGGACACCATTCCTACCCCCAGCTAATAGCCTTTTATGGACCTAACCTCCATTGTTATCTTTAAATGTATCAGTAGACGCCATACCCAAATAGTGTAATAATTGGTTCTGCCAACCATTGTTGAACAGAGTGCCATGGGCCTCTCTGTGTTCGAGAACCTTGT
This sequence comes from Pelodiscus sinensis, assembly GCF_049634645.1. Taxonomy (NCBI): domain Eukaryota; kingdom Metazoa; phylum Chordata; order Testudines; family Trionychidae; genus Pelodiscus; species Pelodiscus sinensis. Next base: position 249,184,845 of record NC_134712.1, on the reverse strand, counting down.
GTCTGTCAAAGAACAGGAATCCAGTTTGTTCTCTGCATCGTTTGAGAGCTGAATGCTTTGAATTAGACATTTGAGCAGTGTGGAAAATATTTGCCTAATTCCTTGCATTGCAGCTTCAGGCTACGTCTAGACTGCCGCTCTTTTCCAGGATACCTCCGGTTCATTTTTCTTTGTAGTGTAGACGTAGCCTGAGTTTTGAGCTTCTCAATTTTTACTCTGCTGACCTCTCCAGCTACATCTAGATGATGTTTTTTTTTCCGAAAGGAGATATGCAAATTTGGCACTAATTTGCATATTTTCTTCCAATCGCTTTTTCGAAAGCAGGTTTTTCGAAAGTGAAAGTAGTCCAGATGCGGGTTTTTTTTTCAGAAAAAGAACCCTTTTTCGAAAAAACTGCTCTTTCTAATAAAAGGTTTGTTCGTTTTTCGAAAAAGGTTTTTTTTTCCCAAATAAAACGCGCCAAGACTACTTTCACTTTCGAAAAACACGCTTTGGAAAAAGCGATCAGAAGAAGATATGCAAATTAGTGTCGAATTTGCATATCTCTGTTTGAAAAAAAAAACGTAGTCTAGACGTACCCTCCCGGATGTAAAAGTCACATTCAGCAGCTAAATACAGATGAATCCATCTGGTCAGTGAGCCGTTTGGAAGGCTGCATTGAAGTTTAATCTCTTCACAGATATAGAAGACTTTTCTCATTTTACTGGAAACTTGTGACCCCATGTGACCGTGCCCCTGTCCTCAGTCTGTCCCGGGGTACGGTCAACCGTCCTTGTAAGTCAATGACCCCGCTCCGGGAGTCAGTTCTGACTATGTTTGCCTCACTCACGGGCCCCAGCCCAGGGCCCTAAGGACAGAGACTACACTCGAGTCTCTGTCCGACTGGTGGGGGTGTGCCCCTAAACACACCAGCCCACGGGCTATTTCGCCGCCCTGCCCTGGGCTACTTCCTTCCTCACCTTACCCCATCCTCGGGGTGTTGGTACTCACGACATCAGGTCTCCCCCTGCAGAGGCTGTCGTGAGTGCATCCGGGTCTCCTTCCACCTCAGGGAGCCCCCGCGCTCTCCTCATCCTCCCCCCTCCTCCAGTGGCCGGCAAGCTTTTAAACTCTCTGCCGACCTGGAAGGGGTTTACGTGCCCCGCCCCCTCGACGTCCGACGCGACGCGTCCTTTTTCCCCGTCTCGCTGGAGGGGCTGAGTTCAACTCAGCTGTGCCGGGATGTCCCTCCAGCTGAGCGGCGGCGTCAATCAGCTGAGTCGCGGCGCCGCTCAGCTGAGCCGCGGCGCGAGAGCAACCGGCGCACCGGCGGTAGGTGCTCCGTTGCCCCTCTGCAAGGGCGCAAAGTCCCGGGGGTTGGGTGCGGGGTCTCGGCGCCCCGTCACACCCCACTAGCACTAATTTATGAATGTCTGTAAGTTAGCTAGCTCCAGAATAGCCATTGTATGAGTGGCAGCAATGTGCAGTAGATGAGGCAAGAAAAACAAAGTGAATCGGGTTTCTCATTCAGCTTTGTCTTGAGTGAACTCCACACAGTAATTTGAGTTAGAATGCACTGCTGCCTCATCCCACCAGAGGAGTGCATGCTCATTCAGACTTTTCCTGATGTAAGGTGCAGCTGTCTGACTATACTATAATCCTGTTAATCCAAAACCCTGGTATCCAAACCTCTGCAGGATCCGAGTGCCTTCCTTGTCCCCAAGCACGAATTACGTGCCCCCTCCAGCATGTATCTTATGCAGAGGATTGGATACTGCAGACATCTGGCAAATAGATCAGAGATCCCCAGCTGGGATGGTGAGGAGAAGAATGGTCCCTGTGCTATGGAATGGTTCTTGTGAAAGTGCAGGGAGCGCTCGCTACCATGGGTGTGAGTGAGTAGATCTGTGACAGAAGGGCTTCAGAGGGTTTCCTGTGTTGCTGCAGGACTGATGACACCTAGGTGCAAAATGTGGGGAGTTGGTGTCTTGGCAGAGCTGAGCAGAAATCGCTGGCAGGGACTGGAAGAGGAGGATGAAAAGCCTCAGGTCATTGGGGTCAACCACCTTGCTGTTGAATGGCTCCTGCCTCCTTAATTATCTGAACTCTCAATTAGTCAGATAAAATGTGAGGCCTGCATGCTATCTGGGTATTGGGTCAAACTCAATCTGTCACAATAAGTGCAGGCTTCTCCACAACACAAAATTAAAAATGGGAACAAAATTGACCCCGGGGCCCATCAAGGACATCTGGAGAGTCCCTAAAACTCAAAAGAACTAAGCACATTTCTAGTCAACTTCTCTTTAATGTTGTTGTTTGGCGTAATATCGTTCACTCCCAAATATTTCATGGTCAGACTGATTGAATTTGGTAGGGATTTTGCAGCTAGGGGGATTGTGTGAAAATTCTGTTAAACAAAACATCAGCAAGGCCTTCAAACAATCCTGGGAAGCACAAGGCACAGGCAAATTCACCAACTGCAGCATGCTGATTTTGATTCTTCTGCCATGCCTGTGTGTGAATGTTGCTTCCAAAGTGTGTTTGCTTTTATTTTTCACATCCTTCTTTCCTTAAGCATGTGCTTTCCAAATGTTCTTTAATCCCTCAGCACGGGTGTCAATTTGCAAGGCACAACTCTTGATGAGCAAATATTCAACCTCACTGTGTTTTCTCGTGGGTTTTTTACCTTAGATTTTGAAACATAATTGAAAACCATTCAGGTTTTTTTTTCTTTGTGACTGATTTTAGCATGAAAAATAGTTAACCTATTTGCTTTGAATGTTCAGAGGCAGATCATTATCTACAGAGCTGGTAATATCTATGTAGTAGGTATGGGGTTACCATTTACAGTGTGCATGTGTGTTCATATATCTTCCACTACATTGCTTTAGTTTAACAACAAGCTTGTATTTTTCACTTAGACTACATTATTATTAATATAAACATATTACCTAATATACTGGATTTTTTAAAACATAATTAGTGTTTTTCTGTAACCAAGTGGTCTAAAATTTAGGTGGAAATCAGTAAAAGACACAAATAATGTTGTAAAACCTGGGATATGTTCTTTTAGAATGGGTAAAAACTGTTAACAAAGGGCTTTATGTGCAACATTTAAATTCCTTAGCTTTGCACAACAGCCAATTATTATAATAGAGGTGTTGGACCATAGCCTAAATATTGAAACTATAATATCAGTGATGGCACATTCCCACTCTCCCCTGTTCAGTGCAGACATTGTATCGAGGAATGATGAGAAATTTCTGTCCTTAAAAATAAGCCACTATTTTCCATTTGAAAGTGTTCTGTTCAAGGCCAGTTGTGAAGCACTTTTCAAAGTAAAGCAGATTAATAACCAAGAAACCCATAGAAAAGAAAGCTGTGCTCTGCCTGTTGGAAACCCAATTCAGATTAATAATTCATTTCTAGGGGGCGAAAGTCGTGAGGCTGAATCTAATAAGATATTTAATACCACAGAAATTCAGCAGTCAGTTAATGTTGCTGCCTTAATTTCCAAAGATCTCTTCATTCCTGCAGAAATTTCTTTTGTCAGAAAAAGGCAAAAGATGTGAGGCTGTCAGTATCCGGGGCTATGTCTACACTGTCAGTTTTTGCAGCAGAAAATATGCTAATGAGTGACTCATTTGCATGAGACACAATCTCATTTGCATATTTTCTGTGATCCGTTTTTGCGCTAAGGGTTTTTGTACAAAGATGAGCAGTGTGGATGTTTTCTTTTTGCACATGAAGGTAGAGAATAGAGGTATTGTATGCTGAAAAAGGTATTGTATGCTTTGTTTTCATGAACTCTGTTTAGTTTCACACCACTTTTCTCCTGTCTCCTCCCCATTAGCACACCAGCATTACATGAAAGGTTCTCATCAGAATTCCAACCTACCTAGCTGTAGGCTATACCTAGAAGCTGTATGATTTTTTTTAACTGTTCCAGCATGTAAATGGGATCACTGAGCTCTAACATTGAATCTTCCTCAGACGGGAAGCCATATTAATTTATCAACAAAAATGAGGCTGACGGATTTATTTGGGCATAAGCTTTCATGCTTAAAACCGCCTTGTCAGATGCATCTTTAAGGTGCCATAGGACTGTTTGTTATTAAACCAGCAACATGCACACTGGGAATTTTACCAGCGAGGCCAGGATTTCAACCTGATATGCATACAAAGTTTTTCCAAAAATGGGTGACTCTTCATCTTAGATCAGTGCAATCCTGCTGAATAGTAATAGAGATGTCTCCGTGTTAGTCTGGTCTTGCTGAAACAATTTGATCTGAGGAAGTGGGTCTGGCCCACGAAAGCTCATCACCTAATAAACCATCCTGTTAGTCTTTAAAGTGTTGCATAGTCCTGTCATTTGTTTCTGCAATCCTGCTGACTTTAAAAGGGTGCCTAGCCCAAGTACCTAGGACTGAGGAGAATTTCTGTTTTGAGTCATTTTGTAAGGGATGCATTTGGGTGAATTCAGTCAGAGAAAATTAAAAGTTGGTGCTCTTTCTTAAAATCTGCTAGGAGATTGGAGGAGCAATGAGCAGCAGACAGGGCCATCTCTAGTGGGGTGTGGGGCCCTCAACAACGCCCCATCTGCCCAATGCCCTGCCTCTTCCTCCGCCTTCTCTGCCCCTCCCCCCAGCTCTGCCGCTGGTCCACCCTTTCCCCCATGCCCTCTACCCCGAGTGACACCGCCCGGGGATTAGCAGGGAGTCTTGGCACTGACTATTAACGGCAGAGGTAGGAAGCAGAGCAACTCATCCCCAGCCCACTCCACTCTGCCGACTACCAGCTGACTTGCTCCTCTTCCCACGGCTGGTAAGTCCGGGGGACAGTTCCACTCCTTCCCCAAGTCCCAAACCATGTGGTTGGGAGCCAAGGGAGCGGAGCGGGCTGGGTCTAGGTCATTCTGCTTCCTGCTGCTGCCACCAGTGAGTGCGGGGTGGGACCTTCCGCTGTTGCCAGCACCAGGCCCCCATTAATCCCCTGGGCTCCATGGGGCCCCCCCAACGTGCGGGATTCAGCACAGTTGTCCTGAACCATCCAATGGACAGGTCGGCTCTGAGTAAGGAATACAATGAGCCGAATCCCTCCAGGTTGTAAGGGCAGGAGAAAACCCACAAAGAAAAGCCAGTAGCCAGCTAACTTGCAGCCCTGCCCCGAGGATAATGTCATACCAGCAAGAGGAAGCCAAGCTGTGGGGAGAAAGGGGGGCATCTACAGCTAACACCGAGCTGTGTTAGAGCAGTGGTTCTCACAGTGTGGTCCGCAGAGCAGTAGTGCTCTGCAACCATCTTGCAGGTGGGCAGTGGTCTTGGGATTTGCCCTCCCTTCAGCGGGAAGCCTATGCTGGTGCTCCAGTTCCACTGCCTCATCCCCCACAAGGTTGGAGTGCCTGCGCCATCTTCCTGCTGCGGAGGCTGGGGGGAGCCTCGTGGGCCAGATCTGGCTTGCAGGGGAAGGAAGCAGCTCCATACACTGCTGCTCCCCCTCCTCCCAGCTGTGGGAACGGTAGCACAGGAAACCGCTTGCCTGGAGCCTTCCTTGCTGCTCCCATTGGCTGAGTGTCACGGCAAATGGGAGCGGAGGGGCGGGGCGGTGCTTGGGAGCTGCAGGAGGTATGGAGCCAGGTAAACATCCCCCATCTCACTGATGCCCAGACCCCGCTGCCCCATTCCCCTCATGCATCCCCTTTATGCTGAGACCCCTCCACACCTTCACCTCCTCCCTCCCAGACCCCCCACCCACACCCCACTCCTGCACCCAGCCTCCTACCCTGATTCCCCACCCTCAACCCGCATCTGCACCCAACCTCCCAGCCAGAACCCCCACTCCCAGCCTGTTCCTGTGCCCATTTTGTCATTATGGGTGGTTGGCTGGTCGTTTGTGGAGAGGTCTGAATTGAGTGGAGTGGGCCATGGGCTAAAAAGTTTGAGAACCACTATTTTAGAGCAAGCAATTGAAAAATAAAAGGACAAATATACACTGAGGGGGGAGGCAGTTAAGATAGAAAGCAGACAGGCAAACCCGACTCATGACAGAGCTTCTGAAGCATGCAAGGTAGATTTGTAATCATGCCTGAACATTAATACTCTTCAGAAATCAATTTGTGCATTAGAAACCCTCCTGAAGCCTCCCTCCCTCGTTTTCCATCTAAAAAAAGTGATGGCCTTGCTTGTACTCAAGGGAACTGCAAGAGAGAAAGCCAGGCTCCTAAGAAAGCTCCAGGAGGAAAGAAAATGCTAGCAGTCGTTACCAAAGGGATGGAAAATAAGCTGCAGGAGGCACCAGGGGAAAATCCAGAGGGAGGTAATCTCGAGCTTAACGCTGAAAGCGATAGAGGAGGTATCTGAGCCTTTAGCTATGATCTTTGAAAAATCATGGCAGACAGGGGAGATTCCAGAAGACTGGAAAAGGGCAAATATTGTGCCCATCTATAAAAAGGGGAATAAGAACCCAGGAAACTATAGACCGGTCAGTTTAACGTCTGTCCCAGGGAAGATAATGGAGCAGGTAATTAAGGAAATCATATGCAAACACTTGGAAGGTAATAAAGTGATAGGGAATAGCCAGCATGGGTTTGTGAAGAACAACTCATGCCAAACTAATCTGATAGCTTTCTTTGATAAGATAACGAGCCTTGTGGATAAGGGAGAAGCGGTGGATGTCATATACCTAGACTTTAGTAAGGCATTTGATACGGTCTCGCATGATATTCTTATTGATAAACTAGGCAAATATAACTTGGATAGGGCCACGATAAGGTGGGTGCATAATTGGCTGGATAACCGTAGTCAGAGAGTTGTTGTTAACGGTGCTAAATCCTGCTGGAAAGGGATAGCAAGTGGAGTTCCTCAAGGGTCTGTTTTGGGACCCGTACTGTTCAATATCTTCATCAATGATGTAGATATTGGGATAGAGAGTACGCTTATTAAGTTTGCAGATGATACCAAACTGGGTGGGGTTGCGACTTCTTTGGAGGATAGGGACATAATTCAAAATGACCTTAGCAAGTTAGAGAAATGGTCAGAGGTAAACAGGATGAGGTTTAATAAAGAGAAATGCAAAGTGCTCCACTTAGGAAGGAACAATCAGTTCCATACATACAAGATGGGAAGCGACTGTCTAGGAAGGAGCATGGCGGAAAGGGATCTAGGGGTCATAGTGGACCACAAGTTGAATATGAGTCAACAGTGTGATGCTGTTGCAAAAAAAGCAAATATGATTTTAGGTTGGATCAACAGGTGTGTTGTAAGCAAAACTCGTGAAGTCATTCTGCCGCTCTACTCTGCACTAGTTAGGCCTCAGCTGGAGTACTGTGTCCAGTTCTGGGCGCCACATTTCAAGAAAGATGTGGAGAAATTGGAAAGGGTACAGAGAAGAGCGACAAGAATGATTAAAGGTTTAGAGAACATGACCTATGAAGCCAGGCTTCATGAACTGGGCTTGTTTAGTTTGGAAAAAAGAAGATTAAGGGGGGACATGATGGCGGTTTTCAAATATCTAAAAGGGTGTCACAAGGAGGAAGGAGAAAATTTGTTCCTCTTGGTTTCTGAAGACAGGACAAGGAGTAATGGGCTTAAAGTGCAGCAGGGGAGGTTTAGATTGGACATTAGGAAAAAATTCCTAACTGTCAGGGTGGTCAAATATTGGAATAAATTGCCAAGGGAGGTGGTGGAATCTCCCTCTCTGGAGATATTTAAGAACAGGTTAGATAGACATTTGTCAGGGATGGTGTAGACGGAGCTTGGTCCTGCCTTGAGGGCGGGGGGCTGGACTCGATGACCTCTCGAGGTCCCTTCCAGTCCTATGATTCTTTGATTCTATGATTCTATGAAATCAATAGGAAAGTCATGGAGTTGTCTGAGGATGGGGATGTTGAGGCTATGCTGTCTAATATGCATGAGAAAGAGGAAGCAGCAGTTTATGCTTGCAGAAAGCTACGATTCAGGAATGACCATAGAGAAGGTAGTTGCAGTTGGTAAGAACGGTGATGAACACTGTAGGGAAACCGAAATCTAGACACCATTCAAGCAGAAGGGTTTATTATGCACAACACTGGTGGAGTGCCACCTTGCCACTTTGGCTCAGTCGATACTAGTAAGCAGTTGATTACAATAGATTATATAGGGAGCCAATGGGAGGAGAGAAACGATGGGGTAGGAGTTCCCAAACCCCGGATAGATCTTAGCAGCAAGACAAATGAGCTCAATAAGCCAATAGTCTACATCATTACATAGTAGCTCCGCCCATAGCTCAGGTTAACATATTTGTTAAAAGACAGGTATGTTCCCCTCTGCTCCCCCTGCCAAAAATTGCCTTGCAATGCATAAGCTACATTCCGATTAAGGATCCACAGGAGTGATGATGGTGCTTTCCGACAGGTGCGGTTCTTAGGTGCTTTTCTGGGGGTATAAAACAAAAGACAATGTAAGGCACACAGCAAAGCAAATTTTTATAGTATTATTCCGGTATGTCTTCTAGCTCATATTGTTAGGAGGGGCAAATTTGGGATCTGGGAGGGAGGGTGTCATCTCATAGAGACATGCTAGACCTTTCCCTGAATTCATGGTCGGCCTTGGGAAGGCAGCTATTGTCTTTTTCCATACCGGATGGCAGACTTTGAGGCCCCTTTCAGCGCCTTGGCCTTGTGTGTGTGAAACTCATTATAAGGGTGCCCAGTTATTATTCCCCACCTAGTGTTATGCTAATTCAGCTCATTCCATTTGTGATAAATAGGCAGGGTTGTTTTCTGTGTTTTTCCTGCTTCCCTAGAGCCATCTGTTGTCTGTTGTCGGCTAGCCCTCATGCCTCTGCCCATGCTGGACAGCGCGGGCCTATGAGGAAGAGCTTAACCAGAGACGATGGTTCAGAATCTTACCTACATATCAATGGGTTTACTGTTTTATCCCTTCAAACACACATGTGGACGGATGTGGATAAGGAATACATTAGACACTAAGACGAGGGCAGTGGCAGCCGAGGTTTGGAATAGGTTAGTTTTTAAGAAAATAGTCGTTTAATTTGTAGTGCTCATTTAAAAAGTTCCCTTGTTTTCGGATGCTCTGTTAGTGCCATAATGAGGCCATGTAAGTACCTTTGGTGAGGTGGGACTTGACACTGCAGCGCCTCCTACTGGCTGTCTGAGGACTTTGCTCTGCACCCACCCCTCTTGGTGTCTCACCCTCCATCACCTCTGTTTCTGGACCTGTGTTGCCCCAAGGGCCATGGCGTCCTCTTCAGGACATAGCCCTCTGGTTCTCAGGGGAACTGCAATCCATACTTCAGCCACTTCCTTCACTGGCAACCAAAGCCAGCTGTCTGGCTACTTTCTAAGTGGCAAGGATGGGGTGGCCCTGGTGCTTGACACAGCCACAGAGCTGTTGTCCTTGAGGTGACACAGTCAGAGAGGATGGTGGGCAAGACACCACCAGAAGAGGGCATGGAGCTACTTCTCACGACAGCCAGTAGGAGGCGCCACAGTGGTGAGTCTCAGCCCATCTTACATGGTGGATAAATCGTGCAGCATGATCACGCCTGATATAAGGGAAGGACTGAGGACTGTAGGGATGATTGCCCAGGTACAAGGAGGTTTAAAAGAGTGGGACATACTGAGTGCGGCTTAATGGATCCAGAATAAGCAGAGGTCTTCTTTGTTGATTGTTCTTGTTCCATCCTAGCCTGGACTCTGGGGTCAGTATCCTGAAAGGGACAGACAGACAGCAGGGAAGGCTTTAAGACCTTACTTCAGGAGATCCTGGAGAACCAGCAGAAGCAGCGAGACGCACAGTGTTACCCCCAGACTTGTTTGCAACAGCAGGAACTGATAACGCTCCTGCACCGTGAGTTTAATAGAAGCTGCAGAGAGCACAAGAAGTCAGGCACCAGGGCCAGGGAGGCCAGTGGCTGGGCTGGGGTGAATGTTACACCTGCAGGGAACAGGGACATTGGGAAAGAGAAAGCCCCTACCAGAAAGGGAACATAAGCATCACCTGGGAAAGGGAAGAAGAAAGAGCCTGAGAAAATCCCCCCTGTGAGGAGAATGGAGGGAAAGGGGGAGAGAGTCTGTGTGTTGGGCCTGTGGGCAACTGGGAACCAGCAGCAGGAGTGCGCTTACATGGTGTAGGTTGTAAGGTTAAGGAAAGCCCAGGGGAAGGGGGCCGAGCAAGGGAATGACATCAGAGCTACATCTACACTACGAGTTTTTCTCGCACTTCATTTGCATACTCTCTTTCGTTCCGTTTTTGCGCAAGAGGTTTTTGCACAAAAACAAGCAGTGTGGACGTTTCCTTTTTGCACAAGATCCTTATGCCTCAAAAAAGGAGGTATACCGATCTTGCGCAAAAAGGTTTTTTTGTGCAAAAAGGAAACGTCCACATTGCCTGTTTTTGCACAAAAATCCCTGGCGCAAAAACAGATCGGAAGAGAGTATGCAAATGAAGCGTGAGAAAATGCTAATCCGTGCTTCATTTGCATTGCCTCTTCTGGCAAAACTCATAGTGTAGACGTAGCCCGGGAGTCCCATGGCGAAGGAGGTGAAAAAGGTTTGCTTCTGATGCTATGAAGAAGGCCATATCAAAATGCACTGCCCTCTTATGAGTTTTTTTCCTCTGTTTTTAAAGTTTAAAGTTTTTTCCTCTTAAGAGAAGGCAGGGTAGAAAAGGGTCCCAAGAACCAGAGTAGGTGAGAGATTGTCAAGGTAGACATGGCAGTGATGACTGGGAACTGGGCAGAAAGCCATCTCCTATGCACATCAGGGGCTGTTAAGGAGGTGATAAATAAGGTGATGGGATGGAGAGGACATACACAGACAAGGGGACCCACACTGAAGCAGAACAGGATGCAGTAAGGACTCAGAGTATGTCTACACTACAGAGATTTGTCGGAAAAAAGGCCTTTTTTCTGACAAAACCTGAGTTAAGTCCGCACTGCAATCACGTTCTTCTGAAAATAAAATTGAAAGAACAGAGGGTTTTTTCCAGTGTTGGTAATCCTCTTTCTACAAGGAAGAAGCCTTTTTCCAAAAGAGCTCTTTCGGAAAAAGGCATGTATGGATGGGGAAGAGGGTGTTCTTTTGAAAGAAGAGAAAAGAGGAAAAAGCAGAGGTGCCCTAGTGCCATTCCGTCTATAGTAATCACAGCTTAAAAGCGAGATAGCATCCATTCAGTATGGATGCTATCTTTTGAAAAAGCAGATCGCTTTTTCAATGCGCTTTTGTGTGTGGATGCTCTCTTTCGGAAGACATTTTTTCAGAAGATCTCTTCCGAAAGAACCCTGCAATCTAGACACAGCCTCAGGCCTGGAGCAGAGGATACTTGGGGATGTGGTGGGCCAGATAAAAGCTGCAGGAGAAGGTGGCAGCTGCTAAGGAGGACCTGCAAGTATCTGAGGGGAGCTTAAGATTTTCACAGGATCCAGGCCCAGTGTGAAAGAGAAGAAAAGGAAAATGTGTGTTTCCTTCTGGAAGGTATAAACCAAGAGGACAACCTGTGGGCACACCTGCAGTCTTAATAGGGAGGGTGTATAATGGGGCAGCTGCCCCTCTCTGGCAGAAAAGCGGTTAAAAGCCACCAGAAGCAAGCAGTTAGCAGAGGGCTAAAAGAAGCACTACTAGAATGAAACTATAAATGCACACACCTAGAACAGGGGTGGGAAACCTCAGGCCCGGGGGCCAGATGTGGCCCCTGGCTTGCCTGGATCCAGTATCAGGGCTCTCCCCCCATGCTGATGCACCAACCCCTAGTTGCTCCACTGCAAGGCTGGGAGCACACAAAAACTCCCAGCCTCTCAGGCTCTGGTGTGCAAGTGAACGTGGAGAGTGTCTTTCTCCTTTTCAGTCTGGGGCCACAATCGGGGAGGAGGGGGGTGTTTTTTGTTTTGCTTCTTACTTGTGTGCAGCCCCTGACTGATTTTTCTGTGGGTCTTAGTGGCCCCCGACCCAAAAAGGGTTCCTCATCCCTGACCTAGAAAGAACAGTAGAACCTGAGTTCCAAACATGTCAGTGGTGTTTGTAATTCTAAGCAAAACATTACTGTGGTTCTTTCACAAGCTTACGTCTGAACACTGACGTAATGCAGCTTTGAAACTTTACTATGCAGAAGAAAAGTGTGGTTCTGTAACCTTCTTTAATTTAAATGAACCAAGCGCAGAAAGAGCTTCCGTACCTTACGCTGGAGTGTCGATGTGGCTCTGTCAATCTATTTCTTCACTTCCACCAGTGGGCTACTGTCGTTTTAAGAATGCTTGACAGAGATCCTGTAGGCGTCTGGCTCTGTCCGAGGGATTGGCACAAATGCAGTTGTAACAGAGTTTGGCTGTAACAATGAATCATGTGATTTGTTCTGGATGAAAGCTGGAGGCATGTAGGTAAATATAATGGTCAGCAGGTTTTCAGTATAGGGTAGTGTTTATGTGCCTATCACTTATTTGCACTGTAGTGTCCAGGAAGTGGACCTCTTGTGCATACTAGTGCAGGTTGAGAGGGGGTGGAAATTGTTGAAGTCCTGGTGGGATTCTTTAAGTGCCTCCTTCTTGTGGGCCATGATGATGATGTCACCAGTGTAGTGTAATAGAGAAGAGACACTGGGGGATGAGAGCTGAGGAAGCGTTGTTCTAGGGCAGTCATAAAAATATAGTCATGCACCAATACCTCCTGGGGAAGTGCAGAAACAGATTGACAGAGCGAGAGGGGTGTGAGGTTTAATGGAAGATAAATAAGTAGGGAGTCTTAAAGATTTTTCTATAGAAAGATAGAACAGAAAATTAAAAGCAGAAGATGAAATGTGAGGGGGAAAACAGTCCACTAAAATATGCAATTATTGTCTATGCATATTTCTCAAAAAAATAGGCATTATTTTATTTGACCAAGTTCAAAGACATCAGCAGCTACATTTTGAAGGTTCCCCCTCTTCGTGTTTTGGCACACATTTTCTGGCTGAAGGATGTAGAATGGTAGTGTAGTCTTGCAGTGCGTACTTTCTTTGCCAAGGAATGAACCAGTAGACTTATTCCTACTTTTGCTACAATGACTGTACATGCCCACATTGTATGGGGGATTATTTTTAGATTATAAACTCCTTGGGTCATGGACAGATGTTTATTGGTACCGTGACCAGCACAATTGGCCTTTTGATACTACTATAATGCAAATGTTGGAAAATAATCATCCGTCTACTCTAGAAGCAGATGCAAAAAGGTAATAGCCATGAATGTCCTGACAGGGAGAGCAAAGAACACCATTTAACCCATGGAACGTAATTACCATTGCATCAGTTTAAAATAGGCTTGGCCATTATAAAAAGCAGATTGCTTTTTAAGATGCTTTCCTTTGTTCCTATCATCCTTGTTAAGTGAGAAATGTCAACATAACTTTTATTCTAATGGATGATTCATTTAACACTTTTTGAGACAATTAGTGGTAATTATTTCCTCCCACTCAGTTTTCCTTCTTAATTCATTCCTTAAATTCAGTTCCAAACAGCGATGATTTAATGGACTGTTGTTTTATTTGGTTTTTCTCTGTACTGACTTGAAAACATTTCTTATTCCTTTATTTTCTTGTACCACTGATAATCTTGTGGATGTGAGTTTGAATGAGAAATAGCACTTTAAAACCTTTTGGCAAAAAAAATGTTTATAATTTCAATGAATTAATATCAGTAGACAAGAAACACAATCACCTTTTTCAGAAATAACAAGTGCAGTTAAATCGAGTGACGGGACAATCATATATAGTAGCCCATTGTCTGTGCCTCTGTAACACTGACGTACACGGCCACGCCCCCTGGCCATGTATGTCAGCACCTCTCCCCCCTTCTCCTGCCTCCGTGGCGCGCTCAGCTGGGCCCTGGCGGGGCAGCAAGCGGCAGTAAGCGGCCGTTTGGGGTCCATGCTCCCCACGTGTGGGCAGGAAGGGGGGCAGGAAGTAGCGCTGGAGAGGGGGGGTGTCCAGGGCCGTGAGGCTGGCCGGCAGGAAGAGGGGGCAGGAAGCAGAGCTGGGGAGAGATCTGGGGTCGTGGGGCTGGACGGGAGGAGGGGGAGACAGAGGAAGGGGGACGGGAAGCAGACCTGGTGGGGAGAGGTGCAGCCACTGGCTGCAGCCGGAGTCCTTCCAGCCACGCCCCCAGCAGGCGCTCCCTTTACTTGCCAGCAGAAACCAGGTGGGGGGGGGAGGGGCTGGGAGCCTCCCCCCCCCGCCCGGATTCTGCATGCAACCAGAGGCTCCCAGCTGGGAGACGGGCCACGATTGGCACTGGGAGCTTCTGGTCCTATGCAAAAGTCGGGCCGGGGGGGGGTGGTGGCTGGGAGTCCCAGCCCCTGCGCCACCCGGCTTTTGCGTATGACCACAGAGCTCCCAAAGCCAATCATGCTCCGCCTCCCAGTCACTCCCCCACCCCCGCCAGGCTTCCTCTGGCGCCCAGCCGGAAATTCACAAAATACTGGACATTGCACATGTCCAGTATTTTCTGAATTTTCTACCAGACAGACAAAGCTTCTGTCGACAAAGAGTGTCTAGACTACATCCAGTTCTGTTGACAAAACAAGCCACTTTGTCGACATGAGAGTATAGACGCAAAGGACAGTGTAGATGCAATAACGCCTTCTGTCGACAGAACTCTTGTCGACAAAAGGCGTTATTCCTCATAGAATGAGGTTTACCGCCATTGACAAAACTGCCGAGTTCTGTCGACATTATGTCAACAGAACTTGGCGGTAGTGTAGACGCAGGTATAGTTTTGTCAACAAAAGTCCACTTTTGTCGACAAAATCCTGTAGTCCAGATACACGCGAAGTGAGATGCGTACTGATTACACTCGTTGACTGTGAGAGCCGTGGGCCCCTTGCATCCAATCACAGTGCTGCTATGGTTCCATCAGCATACCCTTCGCATTCTGTGTAAGCAGGTGCAGTTTGAAAACTGTTCTGGGAGACCATCTTGGTTACGAGAATCTTGTGGCCCCACTGAGACGAAGAAGGGCCACTCATGCAGCCCACTCACTAGCCTAAGTTGCCCATCACTGTTTTTGAATGTATTGAGGCACGTAGCTCTGACTGATTTCAGCGAGTTAGGCACCTTAATACCTTTAAAAATCTAGACCCTGTTAACTATAGAAGAAACTTGGACAAGGTAAGGAATTATCCTGTAATCTGAGCAAGTGTTTGAAACCACCACCAGTTTTGCCACCTGCAGACAACTATTCACTCCTTTGCTTAAGTTGAAACTTTTGCTGAAGTTCTCAGGCATTGTACAGTAACTGTGGAAATAGCTAAAACATAGCGTCACTGCATAGGAAGTTACCTTTCTAATGTGGGTGAAAGTAAGTGGTTCCTAAACTCATCTGTAATTGTTGCTCTTTGAGATGTGCTGCGCAGGTCCATTCCGCTCTGGGTTTCTGCACCCCAGAAACATAGACACGTGTCCACATTATCTAAATCTTGCCTGCAATGTGTGTGCAAATTATAGGCAAAAATGAGACCTTCCTTTAAAATAGAAAACAGAAATCTGGCCTCGTAAGCACAATACACTGTAAAAATGGTTGACTACAACTAAAATATGTTACTGTTGGCATTTAAGCAAACAAAAGTAGTAGTTAACGATGGTTTAAACTTTAAGCCATCTTAGTTTTCAAAAAGTTGAGAGCCAACATGGACTCTAGTTTCATGCAAACGAGCAGTTAAAATGCCAAGCTTTTAATCTGGAGAAAGTTTGTTCCAAATATCAGTTAGCTCTCTTAAATGCAGCACATCAAAGCAACACAGGAAAGAGGTATCGGAGCACAAATAAATACTCTCTCCTATTGGTGAGGAATGAGAAGCTTGTGGCAGATGGCAGTTTGGTATCTTTGTTCTTCACTGTGCTATTTAGATCGAGCATATTTGTGCTTATGAAGTGCTATCAAACATGACATCTAAGGGTGATAGGATTTTAATGACAAGTAAATGAATATTGTCATTGTATCTGGATATCTATGGCGCCTCTCACTCTATTCTTGAATGCCATCCAAGAAGTTGAAAATAGAAATATGCACCTTTTGAAGTATGGCAATGTCTAGCCAACACAACTGAGGTCAGAGCCCCATGGTAGTCGGTGTTATATAAACATGTATGTAGAGGCAATTCCTATTTTAAAGGGCTTAAAATGTTGATCAGTTAGGCAAAGAATGGTAGGGGGAAAGAGAGCTCTCCAGAGAAGTGAAGTGGCACAGCAGGTTCATGGCTGAGTTGGGAATGGACCCCAGCTCTCCAGGGCCAGTAAGCCTCTCCACGGGACAGCACTGCTTCCCTGAACTGATTTTCCTTCCTTCCCAGCCTATAGAGCAATTAGTTTGGGGGTGCATATGCCAGTATATGAGAAGTTTTCTCAAGGAAAGTTCAGCAGAGGAATGAAGTTTGCATTTAGTTCTGAAAGTTGCAAGGTTACTAGTCAGAGTCTCATAGTCTAGGTCCAACTTCCATGAAAGTTCCCTCCCATGCACCTGTATGTTCCCTCCCATGCTTCTGTATGTTCCCTCCCATGCACCTGTATGTTCCCTCCCATGCTCCTGTAAGTTCCTTCCTGTGTACTTGTATGTTCCCTCCCATGCTCCTGTAAGTTCCTTCCTGTGTACTTGTATGTTCCCTCCCATGCTCCTGTAAGTTCCCTCCCAGCACCTGTAAGTTCCCCCATCACCTCCCTTATCAACATTTTCATTATTCCCTTGGCATTTAGATGGTTTTGGAGGATATGAGCAGCAATTATATATAAAGGAGAATATCCGAACAACACATGCCTGGCATCTGTATAATGGTCTATCACTTTCATAGTCTTTTATCGTCCAATAGCCCGCATTGTCCAGTTACTGGCTAAATAGGTACAATTTGATACGTTGGTTTCAAAGATGTTGCAGGTAGGAGTGGACAATGTAATGAAGAGAGATAGAAATGAACCATCTTCTGTTGGACTGTTTCGTAGGGAGTGCTGAAAGGATGTAACGAATAGGAGGCGGCAGGCAGCTCATCGGATGCCTGTGAAAGCAGCCCCCTTTTGCATTGTCTCTATTTGTTGTGCTACAATGCCCCACCATCAATTCTGCAATTCCCAGCTTTTTCATATGCGAGCAGCAGGATGGGCAGTTTCTGTAGAACACATTGTATCATTGCTCCCTTGACATCAGAGAATGCGGCCTACTTCAAACAAGAGTCCTATTAACCCGGGCACTTCCTGCCACAGTGACCACTCACCTACCCCTCAGTTCACTAGCAAGAGCAGTATTATGCAAACAGCAAGAGGGGGTGCCTGGAGTGGAGGCGTGGAGATAAAAGGTCAAGGCACATGTATGTCAGAGCACCTAGGTAAAAGTGCAGTGACATGAGGACTAATAGAGCCTATACCCACTCCAAAGCAATGCGACAGCTGCTTCATATTATTCATACAGGGCAGTTAGCCTTCATGCAACTCTTTCTCCAAAGGTCATGCTCATATTTTCAATTGAATCTCATTTATTTGGACAGATGGCCCATGATAGAAAAAAAATTACTAAGACCTGAGGGGCCTGGCACATCTCAGGATTTGGTTCCTTGTGGAGCTACAGGAAGGAGGGGTGCAGCCTGGAAAGGTTGGTTACCAAGGCAATGTTGGGCTGTGTGAGCAAATGAAAGGGACAGATGTTGGGTTGTGTACTCCAAGTAGCAGGAAGGCTGCTGCAGCAGCTAACTGACCGGACAAGCTACTTCAGCTAGTCCAATATCCTGACGTTGGGCTTGTCTACACTATGGAGAAGACCAACACTGCTGTAGTCGATCATCCAGGGTTTGAATTAGTGGGTCTAGGGCGCTCTTGTTGACATCAGTAATCCTGCTCCTCATGAGGAGTAAGGGAAGTCAACAAGATCATGCAATTTCTGGAGCTGTGTATCTTAAGTCGACTTCCCCTTTAGTGTAGACCAGGCCTTAGTGACCAATATCCATTGGTTCAGAAGAAGCTGCAAAAAACCCCAGAGTGAAACCTTATAACCAGTCTATAGGGAGTGTCACTTCCAGAGTTCCCCACTCCATCAATTGTTAGTTTGTGCCCTGAAGTTGGAGGACATATATATTTACCTGAAAATTCTTGCCATCTGATCATTTCCTTCGACTTTTCTAAACTCTTGGTCTGTGTCTAAACTGGCCAGTTTTTCCGGAAAATCAGCCGCTTTTCCAGAAAAACTTGCCAGCTGTCTACACTGGCCGCTTGAATTTCTGCAAAAGCACTGACTTCCTACTGTAAGAAATCAGTGCTTCTTGCGGAAATGCTATTCTGCTCCCATTGAGGCAAAAGTCCCTTTTGTGCAAAGCTTTTGCGCAAAAGGGCCAGTGTAGACAGCTCAGATTTGTTTTCCGCAAAAAAGCCCTGATCGCGAAAATGGCGATCGGGGCTTTTTTGAGGAAAAGCACGTCTAGATTGGCACGGACACTTTTCCGCAAAAAGTGCTTTTACTGAAAAGTGTCCGTGCCAATCTAGACGCTGTGTTCCAAAAATGCTTTTAACGGAAAACATTTCCATTAAAAGCATTTCCGGAAAATCATGCCAATCTAGAAGCAGCCTTGGTGTCCCTAATTTCTTGCATCAGGGAATTCTGCCACAATAAACCTAAATATTGTTTTATGTAACAAAGCTAGTTTATAAGATTTTCTATACAAAAAGTTATATTGAAAATGTCATTTGAATAGACACAGCAATATTTCTCTTGAGCTATTACAGCATATTGCTTAAATAAGCAATCATAGGAAAAAAGGAGTGCATTATAAGTTTTCATTTTTTACTACTTCTCCATCCTCTCAAAAATAAATATAATATTTCCTTGCACAGAACAAAACAGTCTTTTTCTTTCAATGCTGTCATAAAGTAGATTGTATTAACGGTTTCTGCTACTGTACATTATTAACTTTTTAAAATTTCTTGCTAGATTTCAACAATACAAACTCCTGTGGTTTTTATTGACTGTCAGTTTTCAGTCAGCAAAATTTCCATTTAGGCCTATTTTTGCTAGTGAAAACTTGAGTGAATTTAGGTTCCCTCACACATTATTTCCTTATTGCTCACATCTTTCAAGGGATATTCAAACATCTTTTGTTTTTCAAACTAGTTTAATAAACTTCAGAGAGGTAGCTGAGTTAGTCTGTAACTGGAAAAACTTAAAAAACAATGAATAGTCTAGTTTAATAAAGGCAACTCACTGTAGAGGAAATTTACCTTTGTACATAGAGACTCTGTGTAACTAGCTGATGAGGGATGTTCATTATTAGTTGTGTGTGGAACACTGATTCATTCAAAACTGATATAAGACTAATAGTAAATCTATTAGCGTTCCTTACCTAGAACACTGTGATGGACCAAATAGTACCCTAACAGAGGGCTTCCCTAGTAAATTAAGCTGAAACAGCACTCAGTTTTGGTTTTCCCCTCACCCTCATGTGGTAAGATTAGGGACTTTGGATGCCAGAGTGGATGCTGACCCAGGGGAGTCCTGAAACTTTGGAGTTTTGATAACTGGAACCATCACTGAAGAAATTGGGTCTAAGGAGATCCCTTTTATGGTGCAGAACAAACAAGCTTTTATTGAACAGAAGTTTGACACCGTATAGATCCAAGCATGAGGGTTTATTACACACAGAGCTGGCATAGTGTCACTTCGCTGTTACTCTCAGTGAGACACTGCTAAACAGTTGATTACAATAGATGATATAGGGTGGAGAAGCGACAGGGTGGGAGTTCCTGAGCCCCTGGATAGGTTCTAGCAGCAAGACAAAATTAGCACAATAAGCCAATAATCTAAAAGGTTACATCATTGCTCCACCCATAGCTCAGGTTAACATGTTTGCTGTTACACAGGTGATATCCCTCAAACTATTCCTCTTGCAAGGTGTAAGTTAAATCCGGATTTCAGGTCCATAGAAATGACGGTGGCACTTCCCATTCTGGTTGGCCCAGAGGTACATTCCTAGAGGGTCTTAAAGCAAAAAGAACAGTAAACAGTACACAGCAATGACAATTATGTATAGTTTATCAATGCGTCCTCTTGAGCTCAGGTTGGCATCTGTGAGGGACGGATGCCACAACTTGTAGGTTATGTCTAGACTGCATCCCTCTGTCGGCAGAGGGATGCAGATTAGGCAGATCGCCATTGCAAAAGAAGCGGGGATTTAAATATCCCGTGCTTCATTTACATAAAAATGGCCGCCGCTTTTTGCCGCTTTCCTTATGCCTCCTGCAAGGAGGTTTACAGGATCTGTCGAGAAAGGCTTTCTTTCTCAACAGATCCCCCTCTAGACTGCCGCTTTTCGCTGACAAAGTGCCACGGCGGCAAAAAGCGGTGGCCATTTTCATGCAAATGAAGCACGGGATATTTAAATCCCCGCTTCATTTGCAATGGCGATCTGCCTAATCTGCATCCCTCTGCCGACAGAGGGATGCAGTCTAGACATACCCATGCTGACATGCTTGCTCTCTCTCTGAACTCTCGTTGGCATTCAGGGAGTATGTACTTGTTATCTCTTCCTGAACCACGGAGTAGACTCCGAAGCCCCTCTCTGTGAATTATGTGCCCGTAACTCACAAGTCCCCCAATTACTGCTCCCCACATGGGGTTGTGCTGTCTTAGCTTGTTTATGGCTGGTTAAACAAACATGTCTGTTTCTTGCTTATCTCAACCTTTCTTTAGCCATGTATTGTTAACTAGGCCTCATGCCTCAGACCAGGCCTGTGGGGTTTGGGCATATGTGAAAGATTCTTAACAGAGACTGTGGTCAAGGTCTTCCATACATATTATTGGGATTTTGACCCTTCAATTGTCTGGTATCTCTGGGTATGTCCTGGACATAGCATCCAAACAACAGAAAAGAGGGTGCTTATCCACAATGACAAATGCCATCCACCAAACTGTAATCAGCCGACCTAAGAGCATCTGGTATTCTGTGGCCTTTTTTCCCCAGCCCGTAATGGCCATAGTCCCCGCCCCCTTGGAATCAGCAATTCAAAAACAACCCTCCAGTCAGGGCTAAGGCCTCTAGAAGGGGAAACCCTCCCCTACTCTGACTGCCATAGTGTCCACTCTGGTCCTTCTATGTACAAGCTGGAGGACTTTCTGCAGACTCTGTCTCAATACTCCGGGGTCAGGTTTGGAACACCTGTATCCAAAGTAGCGAAAGCATTGGTACACCTCCCTAAATGCTTCCCCATTCTCCCTTTAACTGCAGCAGAATCCCAGTGCAAAACAGTTAGCAGACAGCTAAATAGATGTTCCATATTTTCTGTAGTCTCTAGGGGTGTGTCTAGACTACCCGACATAGTCTATGAAACAGGGATTTAAATATCCCCCACTTCATTAAAATAAAAATGGCCGCTGCGCTGTGCCAGCTTAGCTGATCGTCAGCACAGCGCATGAGTCAAGACATGGATCAGTCGACAGGGAACGCCTTTGTTGACCGCTCCTATAAACCTCATTTCACGAGGCATAAGGGAGCAGTCGACGAAGGTGTTCCCTGTTGACCGATCCGTATCTTGACTGCCACCTGTGGTGATGATCAGCTGAGCTGGCACAGCACGGCAGCCATTTTTATTTTAATGAAGTGGGGGATATTTAAATCCCCGCTTCATTAACTATGTTGGGTAGTCTAATTTACAAACCTCTGTTGGCAGAGGCATGTAGTCTAGACATATTCTAGGGGTGACAAATGCCGCCCCATAGATTCAAAAAATATCACAGTGAACCAAACTTCACTGTAGCTCTTTTGTAGCAAATACAGCTGGAAGAGCACTTTCCTATATCCAAAGTGGTAGAGGTGTGGGGTCCTACCCTCGCAGCAGAAACAATTCTTGGCCTTGCCTCTATCAGTTGGTGCGTCCTCAGGGCCAATATTGCCAATTGTTCAAGAAATGTATCCTACAAATTTTCGAACAACAATTTGGTTAAAACATCTTGATTATTTCTTACCATGCCAAAAGAATATGTCTATTTCTACCAAATACTTAGTTTTACTTCTTTTCTAAACTGCACTCCTCTGGCCCTTTTTTTTACAGGGTGCTTAATAGTTTTTTGTATCTGCTTGCAAATAAGCTAACAGCTGATTGTATTGCCCTTTTGGAGCACACATAATGTCTTCTCAGAATTGTCCAATTTGTCCTCCACTAGAGTAAAATTGCTTATGCTACAGCCACAGCTGTTATCGTTGCTTAAAATCATACACATCTATTTCAACCAGGACAATCTCTTTGGTTGGAGTGAATATTTTGCAGTATAGTCTACCATGTTTGAGGGCAGACTCTGGTCACATAAAATGGCATTTAGTAAACTGCCATCCTCATATTTTGAATCTTACATATTACTAAATTCATGGTAAAAAGATGCTTCAACTACAGTATTATTTATTAGCAGACATGTGTACTGTGAACTTTAACTCAATGGATGTGTGCCAACCAGATACTTGTAGTCAGATTCTTTGTGCCAGAAAGTGGTCACGTCAGCTGGCATTGGTCCAGTTATTGCAGTTCAATCTACTAATACCAACTTGCACCACTGCTTTAAAAGATTAGTGGAGCCATACAGGGCAAAACATAGCTCCAATGACAAATCTTGGGGGAAATCACTTGAGAGATTTGGTTCACAGAGAAAGCCAGAGAAAAGGGTTTGTTTTTGCTAGGTACAGTCAATGCTGAAGGAAGTTTCTTTATTACTTCTGCCACACCCATTAGCTGAACATTGAGACACCTTTCTTGAAAAGCAGTCTTGGAATCAAAATCGAAGCTGGGTACTTGCAGTTCCCTCTGAACCAAACTCTTCCTTGTCCCTATACTACCTCTTGTATTTGGCATATTTCTTCATTGTAAAGGGTCAAGAACTGCAAAAAAATTAACATTAAGGAAACTCCAATTGCACTTAAGTATTTGGCATTTCTGCAGCATGATAAACAGGAATCACATGTGGCAACTCTACTGCAGTGATGCTACACGTAACAGCTGGATTTGGAAGCAGCTCCTACTGCCGAACTTAATAATTTCATGTTGCGATCTTATGCTTTTGGAAATAATGATAAATCAATCAACACTAGCTGCACTGAAATGGACAATTATTTGTAAGTCTAGCAAGACTAGTTTCCTGGTTTACTAGTCATGAAAGCCTAACGGGTCTGAAAACAGATTTCATAATACTGTTCTAACCTCTTGATGAAAATGATTCCAAACTTCATGATTTGGGGGGAGAGGATTATTGTAGGTCAGGATTTACTTAAAACACACAAATGACTAAGATATTAACTACAAGCCACAAGGCAATCTATGGCACATTTACAGTGCACACTTCTTTCAATGGTGTGTAGAATACATTCATGTGTAGCTCCCTAGCATGTATGTGTGTGAGTGCCTTGCCTATGTGCTCTCTGCTTGTCCACGCCGTGCATACCTGCCTACAGCACTCTAGATAGCTTTTAGCAATTTCCCTGCTGGAAAAGACTTTGTAGTGGGGAAAGTATCTCTAGATGGGAAAGCAATGGGGAAAAACTTGAGCCCCACTGTAGAACTTTTCCCTACTACAGGGAAAGACTGGGGCAGCGGGAAACAGGTGCTCCATCTTCCCACTGTTGGAGCCTATCCCCTCTACAGGGAAAGACTCCAGCAGAGGTAGCTGCTGATGTTTTTTCCCCACTGTCTCCCCCCACCCATCAGGGCCATTCATTGACACATGCAGCTACACACTGCAGTGTGGACACAGCAGGCTTTTCACTGCAAGTGGTGGGTATGGCTGTAATCTACATGGAGCCATTGCCAAGCACTGTGTAAAACCTGCTGGTCAGTGTGAAAAGTACCTGCCTCAATGTTAATGTTAGGAAGGTAGTGTAATCTCCATCCCTAGAGGTTTTTAAGTCCCGGTTTAACAAAGCCCCAGCTGGGATGACTTGGGATTGGTCCTGCTTTTAGCAGGGTGTTGGACTCCTATTGAGGTTTCCTCCAACCCTATGATTCTATGATTAGCATAGTCCATGTGAGCCATGAAACAGAGGAAGGGAATTGAATGCTTATCTCATAGAACAAGGAGCAAATGAAGGATCCTAACTTAAGAGTCCATGGGTAAGTCGTAGAGTTAGGCTGTGTCTAGACTGCAGGCTTCTTTCGAAAGAGGCTCTTTCGAAAGCATCTTTCGAAAGAGCCTCTTTCGAAAGATCGCGTCTAGACTGCAGGCGGATCTTTCGATAGAGGAAATCCGCTTTTTCGAAAGAGAGCACCCAGCGAGTCTGGATGCTCTCTTTCGAAGACGGCCTCTTTACATTGAAGAACGCCTTCCTTCGAAAGAGGAACTTTCGAAGGAAGGCGTTCTTCCTCGTGAAACGAGGTTTACCGCCATCGAAAGAAAAGCCGCGTTCTTTCGAAATAATTTCGAAAGAACGCGGCTTGAGTCTGGATGCAGGGGAAGTTCTTTCGAAAAAAGGGTACTTTTTTCGAAAGAACCCCTGAGTGTGGACACGGCCTTAGGCTTGTGTTTAGAGGAGAGAGATTAAGTTCCCTGTGTGGAATTAAGGACTGTGATAAGCATGTTATTTGTCTCTCCTTCCAGTTGAACTAGGATGCTAGCTCATCACTTAACTGTTGGAAACAACACATCTGTATCCTTGCTCTTGAGCCAAAACAAGTGATACAAGGAACCAATCCCTTGTTCTGCCTATAGCTTCTTCAGCTGTAAACTTTCCCCTGTGGCTAGTGTTTCATCATTCACTCTCCTCTTTTAACAAATGACTCATTCCTCTATACACAAATAACATGCTTTTCCACTGTGTTGATGTCAAAGTGATTCTAATGTTTTGGATGACTGACAACATTAGTGAGGCATTTAATTTAGCAGAGTTTATGTCTCAATTTGTGGATTCTGGATTCAACTTCGTGCTATTGTTTATTTGCTAATAATTGTTTAAGTTAATTAACTTTACTTGAGATGGATATGAATTACATTGTTCTGTATTTTGACTGGATGGGGCAAATTACAAGAAATAGCAGAGTGCCACTGAAGTTTATGGAATTGCCCGGCCTACATCAGGTGTTAATATTGGAGGTGTCTTGTACATTTCCATGATAACTCATTTTTTCAAAAAGCATATTCCTCTTTAATTGTATGATCTTGTTGTGCACATTAAGAGTATGAAATTTGCAATGCCTTTTGGATTTTCACTGTAATATCTCCTGCAGAAATCCACTGGGATCTTTAATTATCAACACATTAAAATTGTCATTTCCCATAAAAATAGAAATTGAATATGGTAATAGTTGAGTAATATAGACAAGAAAAAAAAAGTATCCTTTACAATGATGCTTTCTAACATAATTGGGAGGAGGAATTTAAGGCACGCAGTATCCAATAGGATTGGGCTGTAACAAGATACATTGCAAATCTTGACGAGCAAATACATAGTATCCATCAAGAGAAGCCAATTATTTTTTGTCATGGTCCATATTTCTTGGTCAAGATTCAGACATGGTCCAGACTCCAGAGAAACAAGTGCCCCAGTTGAATAAACACATACAATCCTGTTCATTAGCAATATATCCCTGAGGCAGAAGGGATGGAATTGGCCAGGAAACCAACTTTCTTCAATGAACGCCTTTTCCTTTGATTATGTGTTCTGTTATGTGCATCAGCTTTATATATATATATATATATTCCTCTTTCCCTTTTGTGTTGCATACATTTAGGAGCCTGTCTTCCTTCATTGCTAACAATCACTGTAGCCGATAGGTATTGTGTCCAGTTCTGGGTACCACATTGCAAGAAAGATGTGGAGAAATTAGAGAAGGTCCAGAGAAGAAAAACAAAAATGATTAAAGGTCTAGAGAACATGAACTATGAGGGAAGACTAAAGAATTTGGCTTGTTTAGTTTAGAAAAGAGAAGTCTGAGAGGGGACATGATAGCAGCTTTCAAGTATCTAAAAGGGGTGTCACAAAGAGGAGGGAGAAAAATTGTTTTCCTTGGCCCCTGAGGATAGGACAAGAAGCAAGGGGCTTAAACTACAGCAAGGGAGGTTTAGGTTGGCCATTAGGAAAAAATTCCTAACTGTTAGGGTGGTTAAACACTGGAATAAATTGCCCAGGGAGGTTGTGAAATCTCCAGCACTGGAGATATTTAAGAGCAGGTTAGACCATCTATCACAGATGGTCTAGACGATGCTTGGTCCTGCCATGAGGGCAGGGGACTGGGCTCCATGGCCTCTCAAGGTCCCTTCCAGTTCTAATATTCTTTGATTCTATGACTCTATCCAGTGTGCTCTGGGAACCTCTGTTCTGAACGTTTTTTCCATCACCCTCTTTTGGGCTACGTGTAGACTGCAAGCCTCTTTTGAAAAATAGTATCTAGACTACAACCAGTACTTTTGGAAAAGCAAGCTGTTTTTTTGAAAGAGAGCACCCAGGCAGTCTGGATGCTGTCTTTTGAAAAAGCCATGGTCCAAAAAGAGCACTTTCAAAAAAAGCGTTCTTCCTCGTAAAATGAGGTTTACCGCAGTCATAAAAACTGCTGTGTTCTTTCAATGTAATTTTGAAAGAATGCGGTGACAGTTTAGATACAAGGGAAGTTTTTTTAGAAAAAAGGCCACTTTTTTCGAAAAAACCCTGTAGTCTAGACACACCCTTGGAGATTCATGTACCATGCCTGCCCCTTCCCCTCTTTCTAAGAAACAGCATGTTTGCAATGAATAAGAGGCTTTTATTTTCTCAGCTAACATGATGTATTACTTAAGATAGAAAGCACCATAAATAACAGTAGCTCTACTCTTCTATTATAAATGTGAATGCATACTTGATGACTCAGATTTTGTCTCAGTGAGTAGCATGAGTCTCCTTGCAAGAAGACAATTTGTGGGACCTTGGTTTGATATTGGAGAGTTTGAACTCTAATTCAGTCATTACATACAAGCAGCTTTGGCACTTGTATTTGATGTAACTAAGCAAAGAAAAACTCACTTCACGCTGACATATTGAGGCAAAATGAACAAGTATTTCACTTTGCCTTAGCCAGAGCCAGTCAAGTGGCATGACTTTAAAATTATTGCTTAAAACAGCCACCAGCAATGTCAGTGAAATTCTCATTTAGGCTCAAGGCGATCTTGATCTTTGCTACAAAGTCATCTGAAAACAGCCTCCAAACCCAGATAAAATCTTACAATTCATTTGCCTCACTTTTTTTTAAATTGCTGAATATTATGCAAAACAGGCAAATTGCTGAGGTCCATCTTCAGCTTCTAGGACCAACGTTTCATAGTCCAAAAAGACGGAAAACAAAAGTTACGAACATAGATTCATTATCTTGCACCACATAGCTAATCCTTAGCAAAAGGAGATTTTTTTCCTCAAAAGCATTTCTATTTTTCCATGCAAAATGAAAATGTTACCAGTCGTACTTTGCAAATAAAGGTTAAGTTCTATGAGCTCGTCAAATACGTTGCCCAAATAGCCTAGGAAAACCTGGAAGTACGTGTTAAGGAAGGAGTGCTCAAGCAGTGACTCTGAATCATTCAAAACCATTGGTGATGGTCAGGACCTTGAAATAGTCATCACATTTCTGTAGGAAGCAGAAGCTGCTTGATGCACTGATCCCATTACCTCACATGGCACTGAGAACTTGCATGAGTTCAGTCACTGGGCTTTTATGAAGTTTGGCTTTTGCCCCCTCTGTCCAAATCTCGACACAGTTACTCTGTTGACCTTTCTGTCAGCCATGTAGTGGTCTAAAGTGTCAAACAATTCCTCAGCAGTAGTTCTCCTTTGCACAAGATGGCATCATGGGGAAGATGTCACATAAGCTGATGTAACAAATAAAACTCCTCATTTGTGCTGCATTGGCCCAGTCAGTACCTCCACCAGTTCTTTGCCCCTCAGCCTTTTCTAGGCTCTGTGACATTTCTTGCCCTCTCAGCAATTCCTGGGAGGTAACCATGTCGTGCATGGGAGGAAACGTAGCTAGTCAGCATCTTTTTCCCCACATTCCGTTGATGCCATTTCAGCCACTGCTGGCAATGATATGAGATTCCCCACTGTATGGTTTGAGATAGCATAGGATGCTGCAAGTTCTTTGGCAGGGCTAGCACTCTGTTCTTGACTGCCGTCTTTTGTTCTTTCAGTCGAAGGAACTTCTGTTTGTTTGAAAAATTCTCATGGTTTATCTTTGAGTGAAGGTTGCCTGATCTGCAAGTGGTATTTTGACTGCTGCGTAGAGTTTCCTTGAGCTGTTACCCAGAGGAAAGAATGGGTCTGGGTTTCCCTGCCAGACACCGAGGGGGCGCACCATGGGGCAGAGAATGGGAAGATTGCCTCAGACTGCTCACGAGGGAGACTTCGATAGCCAGGAAGGGGGAAATATTTATTGTAACCAGGCCAGAGGGCCAAATCCTGCAGAAGGAACACCTCGAGTGGCAGAGAAAGAGCAGCAGCAGGGCATGCAGTGAGCAGCGCAAGGGGCCCTGGGGCTGCATGTAGCTAAGCAGCCAGGAAGAGGCACCCTAGTCGTGAGTGAGCCCTGTGACACGCCCTATATGCCTTTATGTGTGGTCTGTGCAGCCCTAGGCTTATCAGTGCCTGGCACCCTGCCCCCTTCCTTTGCTGCAGGAGTTGGGTGTGTACGTGTCTGTCCCCGCCCTTCCTTTGCTGCAAGGTAGGGGTGTGTGTGTGTGTGTGTGTGTGTGTGTGTGTGTGTGTGTGTGTGTGTGTGTGTGTGTGTGTGTGTGTGTGTGTCCGCCACATATGTACACATGCAGGGTTGCCAGATACTTTCACAAAAAATCCCGAGCATGGCAGGAAAAAAATTCGTTGAGCAAAACAAAAACAAAAAAGCGGGGTGGGGGGGTTGGGAGGAACACCAAAGTTGTTGAGCAAAAGAATGGCCCCGCCAGCCTACCGTCCGAGAAAAACAGAAAATACCGGACATTTTACATGTCCGATATTTTCTATTTTTTTTAACAGGCAGGGGCCACATATACCAGACTGTCCGGGTGAAAACCAGACACCTGGCAACC
Organism: Pelodiscus sinensis; assembly: GCF_049634645.1. Classification (NCBI taxonomy): domain Eukaryota; kingdom Metazoa; phylum Chordata; order Testudines; family Trionychidae; genus Pelodiscus; species Pelodiscus sinensis. The sequence continues at coordinate 249,155,854 of NC_134712.1, read as the reverse complement.
CTACACTTGCCATTGTGCAAAGCAGGCACACTTCAAGATATTCAGCAGGCCCTTAATCAATAGCTCGATGAAGAACAAAGCACCTGTAAATTGCCATATGAAACATTGCCACAATGCAACTCACAGTTGCACGTCTGCTGATACCCATGGGACTTGGGACTTTAATTGCAAAACTCAGTGCTTCAATGGTACTTTAGTTAGCATTTAGCTAGCATACTCTGTCCTACTTTCCCAATTATCTTACCATTTCTGTGAGAGAAAGCTGAACCCTTCATTAAACTGAAGGCGTATTTAAAAGAGACAATTGCAGTACAGGATGGATAAAGCCCAATTTGAAGCAACCCACTAATGAATGGATTAGGTGTTACATTATGTTATGGATTGTGTGGCTGTACTTCCAGCTGAGTTGTACTCCCTCCACAATTTTAAATGCAAAATAGATCCTCTTGAAAGAGCATGTAAGGAAATGAGACCAATTGCATGGATTGTGTTTGAATTAAGAAGCTTTTGGGCACTATCCTTTATGTTTTTCATACCACAATATTCTACATAAAGTGGGGGGGGGGGGGCTTTGGATGACCAAGAAATGCAGGAATGCAGGATTAGGCCATTCCTCTCTGAGAGAAAATGACTTGTCCATCCTGTTGGTCCAGAAATGCAGAATGGAAAGTCAGCTAAAGAGCACTTGAATAACTGGACAGATTGGCAACAGGCCATTCAGCAGCACTTGTAACTATAAGGTAATGGGTAGAGAGAACCAATTTGTAATGCTTGAAATAAAACATACCACAGAGTGCTTACAAACTAGACTTACTAATTCTTCTAGTTTGAATCAGTCAACTGGCAATTTCATTTTCAACGTTCTTTCTAACTGGACCAGTATTTCAGTACACGATGGAAGTTGTTTCGGCTTGCTGCTTGCAGCACCAATTTCAATCAGCTGGAGTGGGTTGAAGTAGAACAGTCCAGGGCAAATGCAATAAGGTAGATTTAGGCATCACCATGTAACAGACTTGTCCTAGAAAGTGGATGCCAATCTAGTGTGCAATCTCTGCTCAAGCCCAGGCTCTTTAGGCTCATGGATCACACTCGGACATAAGTGCCTCTGTAGTTGTGATGCTCTAGCAAGTTAAGGACCTATGTTTGACATAAGGCTGGGTGCGCAGCGTCCTGAGCACCATTTTACCACATTATTACATAGAAAACAGCAATGGGCAGGCTTCTAGGCCTTGAGTTGGGCAGTGTCCTAAAAGGAAAACCGGGAGGTGGAGTATAACAGGGTCTACCCACTTGTGAGCATTCCTCTGTGGCCAAAGGGTGTCTCGCAAGGTCTTAGCCTGGTTGTCTTTAAGCTTGTGGCCCATCTTCGGCCACAAGACCTGGGCCTTGCCCTGGTCTAGGTTCAGCTGGCACTGGGAGCTGTCCGTAGTGCTGGTCTCCCAGTCAGGATATAGACTTGGCTGGGTCAATCTCCTGAAAGGAACTGCCAGGCCCTAGCCCCGCAGCTTATTTTACACCCATCTTCTGGGTCCTGATTAGCTGCTGGAGAAACAGCCACTCTATCATGCCTGGAGGACCTCTTCTCTGCTCCTCTCGCTGGGATGGGGTGCGGCAAGGCCACAGGCCTCCTGTAGGGGGTGTCGGGGCCTAGGCCAGCCCATCAAAGGGAGGGTTGGAAATACCCAGACATTTTGATTCAGAGGACTGCTTTCTGTGATGCCCCAGGAGTGCTGGCTGTGCATTCCTCAATGCAGGCCTGTTTGTTCCCACTCATACCCTCCTGGGTATGGCTAGCGTAGAGCACTCCCATCCTGCAGTGGGAAGGAAGGCTCAGAATGTTTACAGCAAACGGAATGGTAGGAATCATTAAAAAAGGGATAGAAAATAAGGCAGATAATATCTGATTGCCTCTATAGAAATCTATGGTATGCCCACATCTTGAATACTGAGTACGGACATGGTTACCTCATCTAAAAAAAAAAGACACTTTGGCATTTGAAAAGTTTCAGAAAAGAGAAACAAAAATGATTATGAGGTTGGGTCAGCTGATGTGTGAAGAGAGATTAAGAAGACTGGGACTTTTCAGTTTAGAAAAGAGGAGACTAAGGGTGGGGGTGTGATAGAGGTCTATAAAATCATGACAGGTATGGAGAAAGAGAATAAGGAAAAGTTATTTACTCGTTCTCCTAAAGCAAGAATTAGGGGGTCACCAATGAAATTAATAAGTAGAGGTTTTAAAACAAACCAAAGGAAGAATTTCTTCATGCAGCACATAGTCAACCTGTGGAACTCCTTGCCAGAGGATGTTGTGAAGACCAGGACTTTAACAGGGTTCAAAAAAGAACTAGATAAATTCATTGAGGATAGGTCCATCAATACGTATTAGCCAGGATGAGTATGAATGGTGTCCTTAGACTCTGGTTGTCAGAGGCTAGGAATGGGTGACAGGAGAGGGATCACTTGATTCCCTGCTCTGTTCACTTCCTCTGGGGCATCTGGCATTGGCCATTGTGGGAAGTCAGGATATGGACTAGAAATGGACCTTTGGTCTGACCCAGTCTGGCTGTTCTTATGTATCGGTGGCCCAGGGCCCAGAGGTTCTTTTTCTAAATCTCATGTCTGAAGATTCCATTGTTCTTCCTTTGTTTTCCCAAGGCTTTGTAGCACGTTAAGTCCTTTTGTGGATCCAGACCTAGGATTGCATTTATTTTGTATGCTGAGGTTTAGGAAGACTGTGCAAGTTTTGATGGTTGTCCTGGGTGGCAACATTCCATTACAAATCTAATTTCATTCCTCCTGCTTAAATCTGCCATATTCTTATGAACAGAATATTTTAAAATTTTGTGCGGGTTAATTACATAGGATGAGATTGGAATCACTGCGAGTATTCACAGAGGAAGCAACTAACGTGAGCAAGGGGATCATAATCTATCCCACAGCATTTCTAAAGTATTTGGAATTTGAATATTGCTTGCAGTATCTGCCAGACTGCTAGATAGGAGCGAGCCATACAATTTAAATCAGCAGGGTTGGACAATGCACCTTGCTTTTCAGAACCTCAGCCTTTTGATTTTGTTCATTCTTTCTGCAACACTTTCAGTTGTGAACCCTTTCCATTCTCTGTCTTTTCCACTGTGTCTGCCCCTACCTGGACAATTGCCCTGTTGTGGGCAGAGCCCTCTAATATACAAGGCGGAGACAGAGAGCACACAAGACATGCAGATGCACTTCACTGTCCAAGGTGTTTGATTTATATCAGCTGGCCTCACATCACCACACCATGTTTTCCATAACTACGTTTCATCCACACCCAATTCTCTCCTTTGCATATGCATCCTTTGTTTGCGGCAGAGGTTGTCCAGCCATGCAAATACCTGTGAGCATGTACTTCCATGGCAACCCACTTTGTTGCCTTTGTGGTGATTACAGTGTTTGTTAACTAAACATATTTGCAATTCCCCGGGCTGCTGAAATTGGAGTTTGGAGCTTTGAGTTCCAATTCTGTGTGCTCTATTGAAGATGCACTATGTTGTTTAAGCACTTTGTGTGCTTGGCATTGTGCATGGTGTATATCAGGACAGATACACTAGGGAGTTCAGTTTTAACTTTTAGCCTTACTGGGAAATCTGTAGACGAGAGCTTACGGGGGTTCCTGTTCTTTGACTATTTCATAACTCTTGAATGATAATTGGCTCACCTCAGACTCTTTGTGGGAGCAGCCTTTGGAGGGCATGAATTGATTTCCATGATGTATTCTTAATCATCTTTGATGCCAGCATTTTAATTCTTCTGGTTTTCTGTTCTGAAGACATAAAAAATGTGTTTATTTCAGAAGTGAGAGTTCAAAAACAGTGACTCACAGAAAGTAGGAGAAGCATTACAGCATAATAATGTCAGAAATGTAGTGTCACTTTCTCTCTCACACCATCTCATACCACACACACACGCACACACATTTTCTCTTACACACACACATTCATGCATGCACACATTCTCTCTTGCGTATGCGTGCACGCACTCACACACATGTGCATGCACACATACTCTTCTGACGCACTTATGCATGCATGCACACTCTCTCAAACGTGTGCATGCACGCACCCTCTCTTGTGCACATACACACACAGGTTCCTACATTCACTCTCACACACGAACGCACATGAGCACACAGACTCTTTGACGTGCATGTATGCACTTTCTCTATGACTCATGCACACGCACTCTTGTACTCACACATTTTCTCCCATACTCACACACATGCTCTCTCTCACACATGCGCACACATGCTCTCTCACACATGCACTTATTTACAAACTCTCTCACACATCCACAAGCACACACACACACATACTCTCTCAGGATATGTCTACACTACAAAGTTAATTCGAACTAACGGATGTTAGTTCGAATTAACTTTGATAGGCGCTACACAAGTGCTCCGCTAGTTCGAACTTAATTCGAACTAGCAGAGCGCTTAGTTCAAACTAGATAAACCTCATTCTACAAGGACTAAGCCTAGTTCGAATTTACTAGTTCGAATTAAGGGGTGTGTAGCTCCTTAATTCAAACTAGTGGGAGGTTAGCCCTCCCCAGGTTTCCCTGGTGGCCACTCTGGGCACCACCAGGGAAAATCTATTGCCCCCCTCCCGGCCCCGGACTCCTTAAAGGGGCACGGGCTGGCTACGGTGCCCATGCCAGGTGCAAGCCTGCCAGCACCCAGCCAGCAGACCCTGCACCTGGCACGGCTCGAGCCAGCCACCCGATGCCCCCCAGCCCTCCCCCTCTTCCCGGGACCAGGCTGGCGGCTCCCAGGAGCTTGCCCGGGACCGCAAGAGGCGGGCACCCGCCTGGTCTAGTGCGGACATTGTGGACCTTGTCCCCGACCTCCGCACTAGGCACAGGAAAGTGGCCGTCTAGGGCAGGAGAGCTGCCAGCCTGGCCACCCAGGAGCAGGTGTGCATGAAAATAAAGGTGGTCCACTGAGACCCCCGACCCTGAGCCCTGAGCTTACAATGGCCGTACTGGGTCAGACCAAAGGTCCATCTAGCCCAGTAGCCTGTCTGCCGACAGCGGCCAACCCTAGGGACCCTGGAGGGGATGGACCGAAGACAGTGACCAAGCCATTTGTCTCGTGCCATCCCTCTCCAGCCTTCCACAAACTTTGGGCAGGGACACCACTCCTACCCCCTGGCTAATACCACTCCATGGACCCAACCTCCATGACTTTATCTCACTTCTCTTTAAACTCTGTTCTAGTTGTAGCCTTCACAGCCTCCTGCAGCAAGGAGTTCCACAGGTTGACTCGTTGCTTTGTGAAGAAGAACTTTCTGTTACTACTTTGAAGCCTGCTACCCATTCCTTTCCTTTGGTGTCCTCTAGTCCTTCTATTATGGGAACTAAAGAAGAACTTTTCTGTATGCACCCTCTCCACCCCACTCATGCTTTTATAGACCTCCATCATATCCCCCTCCATCTCCTCTTTTCTAAGCTGAAAAGTCCTAGTCTCTTTAGCCTCTCTTCATATGGGACCTGTTCCAAACCCCTCATCATTTTAGTTGCCCTCCCCTCTCCCACCCTCTCTCTTCCCCTCTCCCACCTCCTTTTCCCAGTCTCCCCCAGTTTTGTTCAATAAAGAGAGATTCTATTTTTGAACACACATGTCCTTTATTTTGTACATCAGGAAGGGGGGCTAGGGAGGGGTAAGTGGAAGGAGGTGAGGGAGGAATGGGGTACAAGCTCCCGATGGGGAGGACTGGGGTGGCGCAGCTGGTTTTTCCCTTCACCACCCACATACTCTTGGCAGCAAAGTACTAGTCCGGTCCCTTGGCTAGCAGGGGTCCAGACCACAACCCGGAGCCCAGATGACCTCCATGTCCTCGGTCGTCACTAGATCATCTCCCCCTGGGCTGCTTCCCAGTTCCCCCTCAGGTCCTACCTGGCTCCATGTCTGGTCGGTGAGTTCTGCGGGTGCAAAGGAGGTGCAGAGTATCCGTAGCTTCTGGAGGTGGCTCAGGCAGAGGTCTAGGGTGCCCAGCCCATTCTTCTGAGCCTGGTCTGAGTCCTGGGGATCCCAGATAGGCCTCAGGCCTTAGCAGGGAGTCTATGCAGCTTCTCATAGTTACAGGACACCCGCAGGGGTCGCAGTGGCCTGGAAGGGTGCCTGTGGCACGGCGGTGGTCTCAGTGGCCCAACCCAGTTGTCCAGCTGGGGTTGGTGGGGTAAGGCTCTCCGTTGCCTCTAGAGCTTCGGCCAAGCCTCCTCCCTGCTTGTCCACTGGGCTCCAACTGAACTGGGAGCTTCCCTCTCTTATACTTCTGGCCCCGCCCTTCTGCTTCCTGTGGGCGGGGTCAGGGTGCTCTGGCACCGCCCACCAAGGGTCTTATGGGGAACTTCTTCCTCCAGGTCATCAGGAGGCCATGCCGCCTCCTTACAACACATATGAAGAGGAGCAAAATATCAAGAGCGCTATAGGAATACAGGAAAAACTGTATCAGTATCATGAGAAGTCTGCTGTATTCAATCAAAGTTTGTTAAAAAGGAGCCAAATTGCACTGAAATCACTAGGGCCTCTGTCTTCGGTATGGTTGTAGGGTCTACAATATTTCGGATAAGAATCAATACCCTGCTAAAGCAAGCCACTCCATGTGCCTTTTACTTTCATTTCAGGAGCCTTATACTGCTACTACAAAATGAGAAATAAGGTGAAAATGTTACAGCTCCTTTTTACTTCAGGATTTTCCAGATCAGGAAAAGGTTCTCAGGTCCATGTGAATTTTGTGATTTGGAAGATGAAATCCAAGATACATGTCTGATGTTTAGGCAACTGCGTATGCTCTCATCAGATCTGAATGGAAGGAAATAGATCCTCCTATGTTAGCTTCAGCTTGTAGACCTCACCCTTCTTAGCTAAGGCATCTGCTTATGCGTAGGCTAATGAGCAAAAGAATCTCCTGCTTTCAGTGCTGAATGCCCCAGGTTCCCTAACAAATGGTGCTTATAAGTATGGCGGTAACTGTAAATCTGGCTCTTCCTTGTTTGTTTTTTTAATATTTGTGACAGGATCATAAATGTTCTACTGAAATGTTAAGAAACTTCAGTACATTTGCATAATTTATGTAAAATCATTAAGTACAGAATCACATTCTTAAAATTGCTACATATGTGATTCTGAGCAGTATCTAAAAATTGTTAAAGCAAGAGGAACTTCATTATACGTGTTCATAGAATCATCTGGGTGCAAAAGTCTTGGGTACCAACTCATTTCTGGCTGGGCAAATTAGTTCAGATTGGAATGTAAATCTACTACACACACACACACACACACACACACACACACATGAGGGGCATTGTTTGTTTGTGAGTGAGCAAACAAGTCTGTCTGTCTGTCTGTGTCTGTTTCTTCAAGAACACCTCCTAAATGGTGTGAGGTAGGACCTCCAAATTTGTTATGCAGTTTCCTCTTTGTAGTAACTTAAAGCAAGGTAAGAGTTTTGTCGTGCGAGGACAATGGGATGTGCCTGGAATGGAAATTGTTTTCCATAACGTGGAAAGGGAAGGCCTGCTAATAGGGACCATTATATTTGTAATGACCACCAGGGGGTAGCAAGGGGCCAGAGATGGGGACTGGGACAGCTATAACCCCATTCAGGCAACAGAGGGCAGGGGTGGAGATGGGAGTCACGAGGAGTAACGGTAGTTCGGAATAGGAAGCCTAATCTGAACTACCTAGTGCGTGCCGCGTGTAGCCGCGGGGCACGGAGTCCGCACTAGCGGACATTTAAAAATGGCGGCGCCTGGGCTTCATTTGCAACTCCGGTTGCCTACATTACCACCCTAGTGTAGACATACCCTGAGAGATTCCACCAGCAGGCACCTTTCGCATTGGATGGTCTCCTCAGCCTGGATATCAATAAGTGGGAATTGCAATCCACAGTCCCTGCAAAACTACACCAGGATCTGGGTAGAGGCATCCATGCTCAGGTGCTCTGTCTGGGTACAGGTGCAGGAGGAGGAGACAGAAGCAGTGCTGGTACAGGTGTTGCGGGTCTTCCTGACCATCGTAGGCCTCCCTCTGTCAAACTCCCTCTCAAACTCCCCTGTCTGCAGCTCCTGTCCTCTTCGCTTGCTGGTCACTCTCTGCCTCTGGCTTTTAAAGCCTGCTTGCCCAGTCCAGGCCTGCCCCTGATGAGTCACACACAGGGGAAGGCTGACGAGGTACAATCAAGAGAGCAATCAAGGGTACAAAAGGTCCGGCATTCAGTCCCAACTGCCACTGCTGCTGAAACTGAAACTGCAGTCACCTGAAATCAGATTCAGAACTCAACAAACAAACAAAATTCAAACAGTCGAGCAAACTCACTCACACCAAAAGCAAGTACTCTCACCAAGTAGCCTGTTCAGCGGTGGGATCTCTTACGGTCCCTCTCAAACTCCCCTGTCTGCAGCTCCTGTCCTCTTTTACCATTGACTGTCACAGGGATGCTAGCCTCAGATGGTTCAGCCTCTCACATCCACACACTGATCAAGAGTAAACTTTGACTCTCTTCAGTACAGATAAAAAACACTCATTTCAAAACTGTAGTGACTGGCAGTTTAAAGACGATGTGTAGCAGTTTCAACACTTCTAAATATTCAAACAGCAGTGCTTGAAGTTTGCAGTACAGATAACAAATGTCTCTACTCTTTCTCCTTCTCAGTTGATGCTGGGAAATTTTGCTGCTGAGACTTGCAGTCTCAAAAGTACTTTGTCAGTGTGTGTATTGTAAAACTGTTCAAAAGCTTTTCATTTCTTAAAATCTATGTCATTCGAGGAGTCTCCATCAAATACGTCCACTCTTACAAGTGTTGATTGTTCGTTAAAAGCATGTCACACTCAAAAATGAAATGATCAAGAACAGCTAAATATGCCCTTCAGAATTTCTAATTGAGGTACACCTCATTGATATTCCTTTTCCCAGAAGTACTGTTCAACGAGAAACTTGGAAACCTCCTGAATTCTTGCATGGTATTTAGAGGATTCAAATGTCCCAAAAGCCACTTCAATACCAAGAGCAAACTTCTATGAATTTTCCATTATTTTTACACTCAATATAATAAGAGCTTTCTGGTTATAGTCCTTTTCACGTTGAGCCTGTGTGTAGCATTTAATAAAAAGAAGTCCACTTTCCTGAAATTGCTCTCCTAATGTGTTAGTCATACCAAGCATTTTTTTCCAAGATAGGCATCTACAGTAACAATGAAGTAGACTATATCTTAGCTTTCAATCAACAGCCACTCCCCGACTTATGAACACACCGACTTATGACTATCCATACTTACGACCAACCTCCCATTAACCCCATTATAATATTTTCGAGTCGAGAACCATGTACGTCATGTTTTTTGAACAGTTCAGGCAGTGCGTTTAAGGGTATTTCCGACTTATGACCAAATCGAGTTACAACCAGGTGTTTGGAACGTAACCTGTTCGTAAGTCGGGGACTGCCTGCATTTGCTATGATTGAAACTTCTAAATGATTTGTACTGACTACTTCTAGCACAACAATTGTTTCATGGCACAGTTTTATTTGATTTGCTGCGCGGTACCAGTAAACCCACCCGGCAGCTATAATCTACTTTAGCCGAATAGCTTCTCGGCGCAGACATCTGTGAGTGTGAACAAATAACCACGGCCTGGGATTGCATCCGGCCGTGACGTGATATAGAACTTGTAGAGCGGTAAAGAATTCTGCAAGTGTGGATGTATCTGACGTAGTGTCAGCTAAAGAGGAGGTTACTTATTGTATCTTGATGTTCTCCTTCGAGTGCATGCTCACGTGCATTCCAAGTTAGCTGGGTGTGTACTTTCCACATGCAATGGTGCCGGAAGTTTTTCCCGTAGCAGTATCCATAGGGGAGCGACTTTGGCACCCACTGGAATGGTGCTCTTGTGGCGTGGCATAAGGGGCACTGTACTCTCTACCCACCTTCAGTTCCTTCTTATCACCAGTATCAGTGCACGGAAAGCTGTCTTGCTTTGGCAGTCCCATTCCTAGTTACTAACTGAACACTGTTCTTCTTCTCATAGTTAGAATTCCTGTAGTGCAGTAGATTAAGAACATAAGAACGGCTGTACTGGGTCAGACCAAAGGTCCTTCTAGCCCAGTATCCTGACAGTGGCCAGCACCAGGTGCCCCAGAGAGGGTGGACCGAAGACAACGATCAAGCAATTTGTCTCCTGCCATCCATCTCCAGCCTCTGACAAACAGAGGCCAAGGACACCATTTTATCCCCTGGCTAATAGCCTTTTATGGACCTAACCTCCATGAAATTATCTAGCTTCTCTTTAAACTCTATTATAGTCCTAGCCTTCACAGCCTCTTCTGGTAAGGAGTTCCACAGGTTGACTACACGCTGTGGGACCTAGCCCTGGGCTAGGGCATGCCCTGGTCCCTGTGCTTTAAGAACCGTGACTAGTGTAAGATGCTATGCCAGTCAGTGACCCCACAACTAGCTGCTTGCGCTGCCCGGGGGATACCCATGTAAGCAACGGGTGTAGCATTTGTACGAGTTTCAAACCACACACAAAAAAAGGAGTGAAACATTTAGACTCACGGTGATACTTATGGAATTGGCACTGATACCGGCACTGGAGCAGCCCAAATTGGACTCCACACACAGCGCTGGCACCTTGGTGTGGAGTGCCCAGCTGGCACTACCATTGGAATGGTGAAGATCCACCTCCCCGGCATCATCCGTCAGGAAAAAGAAGACCAGGATAGGTTGGTCTCCTGTTTGCAAAGACAAGCAGAGGGCAGGAAGTGAAGGAAGGGTGTTACCTCCAAGCGGGAGTCAAGACCCAGCTTTGGCCAAGCAGCAAAGCCCTCCCAGGGATGCGGCTTCTGCCCCAGACAATGACACCAGAGTCTGCCACCTGGACATGCTGTTGACCTTTGAGGCCCTTCGGGCAGCACAAGACGTCTTGTCCCTTCCAGTGTCACTCACACTAACTATGGCAGCTCCCAAATGTAGGGTAAGATTACCGTAGGACACACGCCTCTTGGTACCATCTGCACAGCTCTGCTTGCAACCTCAGGGAGCATCCTGCTAGGGCTCACCAGCTAAGAACCACACAAGGTCACCACCTAGCTAGAGCCCCAGAGACTGTTCTCTGGCCTCCAGATGCCACTCAACGGGCTCAAAGTGCCAGTCACTGGCTTGGTGGAGGCTCTCTGGAGGCTAGTTTAGTCATGTGACTCTGGTACCGTGCCCATGAAAGCTACTCCCTGTCTTTATGACAGTGATCAGCAGAGACATTTTGTTATGAGCCATGGTACTGATCAGGGTTCCCGCTAAGCTGCGTGGTAGCACAGCCCCATGGCTGTTTCATGAGCCCCACCCAGCCAGGAGCTCAAGACTCCGCACACGGAGCTGCCTGGCTGGGGGAGGGGCACTTCTCCCTCAGGGACAGCAGCAGCTCCCTGCTAAGGACAGAGCAGTGAGTCTATCCCAGCCAGCAGGCGCACATTCCCTCCCCACCGGCTGAGAGAGGCTCCCTGCTTTGTCATATTCTGCCATATCTATTGCATGGGATTGGGGAGAAATACAAAGTCTAATCCGATCTCACGGAATTCAAGTGGTGTCTTAAAAACAAACAGAGAGCAAAAAACCCAAACCAACCCCTCCTCCCGAAACACTATAGAAGTGATCGCGCCCCACGCAGTTCTCATTTAGAACACCCCTGTTGACATACCTATGCCAAGATCTACATGTCTCTTCCAGAGAGTCAGGAGGATAGGTTCAGCATACAAACCAGAATAGTCTGCCCCATTTCTGCACAGCAAAGACTGCTGTTAAAACAGAAAATCAGCAGCTACTTTTCAGCAGTAACCTTCTCTTCTCAACTCCTCCATGAGGGGAAACATGCACCAGATGTGTTTTAAAACGTAAACTAATACGTCATTGTTGGAGCAAAGAGACACCTTTTCAGTGCAGCTTTAACAATGTAGTTGGATTTTTTTCTTAGTTGCAGGGACTGGATGAATGTGTGATGTCCCAGACGTGCTCCTCTTTGCAGCCTTTGCACAAATGCTGTCTCTCCAGAGTGGCCAACTGATCCATGCAAGCTAGGGTCTCCAGAATAGTTTTATCAGCTATCTGAGGGACAAGAGGAGACAGTGGTCACCTGGACCTACAGGTGGTAGCCCTGGAAAAGAGGACAGCAACCATTGCTCAACCTCTGTTTGGCACAGCTTAGGAGGCCAGAGACATTCCACTTCCTGGGCCACTGGTGCTCCTACGTGGTCCTGAAAGTGCCTTCCTCCATCCCTCTGAGATAGGTGTAGAGCAGTGGACCTCAACCTTTTGGGGCTGCCAGATGCCCGGGGGCAGGGCCATGCATGCATCGTGTGCCCAGGGCCACGCATGCGCCGGGTGCCTGAGGTGCAAGAATGGCTCGGGCCAGCCCTGGTCACTAGGCGGGCACACATAAATGCCCCGGCGGGCGCCATGGCACCCATGGGCACCGCATTGGGGACCACTGGTGTAGAGTATCATCCTTCCATGTTGTGGCCCATAACTCCACATGAGCCAAGTCCCGTTCCCCTATTAAAAGGGAAGGTCAGTAATTGCAAGTGTAAGTTCTGTTTGAAGCATGGTTCCCCCATTGCCTCTTTTCCTGTTTTTTCTTCTCTGCACCAACCCTGCATATATTTTTTTCATTTCACCCAGGTATGCCATTAATATCTAGAGGAGGACAGTGTTGTCCTTCTGCACGTATGTCATTACCGAATGGTTTGTGCCATCTCCATACTCTCTCTAAAGTTAGTGGCAATGACCGTGGGTTGGGACTTGCTGCTCAAGTTCATTGTTCAGATCCTGCAAGGCTGTCCTTTGGTTGTTCCTTGGGTCCCCCGGGGCTTCGTCCCCACTTTGTCCTCTGGGTCCTCCCCAGGTTTTCTCTCTGACGTTGCAGCTATTCCAAGATGGCAGTGTTGTACAACATACAGCTCCCCAAGAATACGGATTGACTTCCACAGGGGGCACACTGTAACCTAACCTCAGTGATGTGAACACTGGAACCTCAACTTGAGCAGGCCTGATCCTCTCTAGTGGTATAATAGCCTGTGTCACCTGAGAAGTGAGACTGTTGCTTCTTCCCTATTGTTGTGTAGGCATGTGCATCTACTGTGACGGTTTTCTGGCCATGGAATGGAGGGCAGCTAAGGACTGACTAAATCGTATGTGGCAGCAGTGGAAAGCTGCTGGCAGTCTGTTTCTGCTAAACACTGGGCACATCGACACTACAGGGAATATTGATACTGCACAGTCGATCTTTCAGGGTTTGATTTAGTGGGTCTAGTGAAGACATGCTAAATCAAACTCAGAGGGCACTCCCATTGGTGCCAGTACTCCTGTTCCTCATGAGGAGCATGGAAAGCTGACAGGAGCATTTGCTCAGTCAACCTCCTGATGTGTGGATGGTGATGCAATTAACGTAACTGGAGTTGCGTATCTTAAGGTCAACCTTCCATTCCAGTGTAGACCAGGCCTGTTGCAGGACCTTGACACTACAGATATATTGAGTAAAATTGCCTGTAATAGTGACAGTCTGGAGTCAGTATGAGGCTGTCAGTCAGGGTGGACAATAAATTTTGATGGGGGGCCACTCCAAGATTTTGGAAAGTGGTTGAGGGCCTCACTCTTCCATGACATCAATAGAGGAGATGCAGGGAGGTTAGGTGCAGAAGGGAGCTTGGGGTAAGGGATGGGGGTACATGAGGGAGAATGGAGTCTAGGAGGGAGTTTGGGTGAAGGAGACAGTTGTGACCTAGGACAGGGGACTAGAGTGCAGGGGTTCAGGATGTGACCTATGGTAGGAGGAGACTGTGATCTGCAGCAGGAGCTTGGGGTGCCAGATCTGGGAGGGGATATGGGTGCAAGAGGGGGGCAGAGGTTTGGGAAAGGGAAGGGCTGGGGTGCCAGAGGCAGGCTCTGGCCAAGAGACTTACCAGCTAAACCAGCCTGTCTGCCTGCAGAGCTAAGGTTTGCAGAGCTTAAAATGTTTCCCAATAACCCAGCCTGCCTGCCTGGCCATGTGCTTGCGTGAATAACTGAGCCGAGGAGAGGGGGTGTGGTTCTTCTTGGCTGCCTGTTATTCAAACAGGCAGCTCCCATTGTCCAGTTTCTGGACAGAAACCAACCAATGGGATTGTGCTGGGAGCGGGGCCAGCTCCTGAAGCTTTCCCCTTTCCCCTCCAGTTTTGAAACAGAAATGAGGCCCGGCAGCTGTGTTTCTGAGCAGTGTGTGGGGTTGCAGGGCAAGTAGGGGAGCTTGCCTGGGGCTCCCTGCTGCCTCCGCGGACCAGATCCAGTGGCTTGGTGGGCCAGATCCGGCCCGTGGGCCATATTTTGCCCAGGCCTGCTGTAAGTCCTGTCCGTGATGCTCAGCACTGAAGGAAATCAAGGAATAGTGTAATATGATGGTACTTGGCACTGCCTTTTCCTGCTCAGGGTGGGACGGGAAGATATACTGGAGTCCCCTTCTCTGTGCCCAGCAGGAAATCAGCACAGCCTTTGATGTGTCGGATTAGGACCATGCAGTCAGTGTGGCCCAGGGCTGACTGAGGCTGGCAACCCCAAGAAGGGGAAGGAGGGCAAAAATGAGGCCTGTTGCAGATCACATAGGGGCGTGGTGGCCTCGGGGCTGGCTAGTGGTGCAGAATCACTGGGGCCTCTGTAAGGTTGGGGGAGATGCTGCATGGCTCATAATCCCTGGTCATGGGACGAAGTCCCATCCTGCACCATTAGGCCAGAGCCTGGGCACAAACCCACCTGCCTGTTCTCCTTTCAGCCACCTATGCAGCAGGAAGGAGGACATGGCTGGCGTTCTCCTGCAGCGTGTGTGCACTGCAGCTGCTAACCACAACAGGCCACTCACATGTCCCCTTCCTCCCCCAACCCTGTCCTTCCTGCAGCCCCCTCCATAGGCAACCCATTAGCCTTGACCCAAGAAACCTGGCTACTGCTGTCACTCCCCTCCCCCCGAACCCAATGAGTTAGCATCCAGAGGATAGCAAATTGCAGTGCACTCCCTCGACTTCTTCAGAAACCATCTCATTACATTAGCCCAGCGTTTCTCAAACGGTGGGTCGCGGGTCGCGAGCAATTTAGAGGGGGCTTGTAGCTGGATTGGGTTTTTCACTTGCGACCCCTGTCCCACAGGCCGTGAAGAGCAGCAGGGCGGTGGAAGGCAGCCGCCGGCAAGCCACGTAGCGTGGCTGGGGCCGCAGGACTCCAGGAGCATGGTTCAGCTACAGGAGGAGGCAAGGCGGCGGGAGAGTGAGGCCGGCGCTGGAGCACAGTTGCCAGGCGACCGAACGCTTCCCCCGCTGGGAGAGGGCAGGGTCCCTCAGGCAACAGGCTGGGATTGGGATTGGGTTGAGGGAGAGGACACAGAGGTAAATAAGGGCACGTGGGGGTCAGAGGAGAGGAGAGGAGAGGAGAGGAGAGGAGAGGAGAGGAGAGGAAGGAACCAACCAACCAACCAAAGGGACGCGGAGAGGAAAAGAGGCACAGAGGAGAAAGAGATGAGGGGAAGGCGCCTGCAGGGCGGAAGGGTTTTGAGGACCACAAACACCGTGAAGGCACCCCAGGAAGGCAAGGAGTCTGGTGAGAAGGGGGGAGGAAGCGACCCAGGGCAGTGGGGGGCGGTCACACAAATTCATGGAGCATTTTAGGGGGTTGTGGCATCACAAATTTTGAGAACCCCTGCATTAGCCCTTGGAGAATAGCCCCACCCGCCTGTAGTAATGCTAACTATCCTCTTGCCTGTGTCAGACTGGTCTGAAGTTAATGGTCTGCCATATTTGCACAAGCCATCATTTACAAAGCCTAAATCCAGGCTGGCGATTGTCTCGATAGCAGTCCTGGGAAGGTACTGGAGATGCCTGGCAGTCAGACTCCTGATTAGTGAGGTATTGTAAAAGGGTGATCCCCTCCTCTTGAAATGCACATTTTTGCCATTTTTTAACCCTACAAGGACTTACTGATTGTTCTGAATAGTGAAGAAATTACAAGAGGACGAGTTTGTGTCAGAAGACCTCCTGTCTCAGAAATTAAGTTTGAAGAATTTGAGGAGAGAAATAAGAAAGAAAAAGCATCAGCATTCTTCCATTTACCGTAAAATCACGAGTATAATGCGCACCTACCTTTTAAACGTCAGAATTCTGGAATAAACTGAGCTCTTATCTGTAATGCGCAACCCCATTATACTCACGATTTTACCGTATATATAGGAAGGAAAGGGCCACTCCCACCTTCAGGCTTGCCAGGGAAAAGCATGTGCAGCACCGGGAAGCCGGTGGTGGAATTTGAAACCTGCTCCCTGCCCAGCTGCTCATGCGCCTTGCTGAGATCGCGCCTGCCACGGGGCCTCTTGCCCCTGCTCCCCCCCCCCCCCCCGCCGGTTCCTCACCTTGTCCGGGATCCTGGCTGACCTTGCGCATGCCATGGGAGCTCCCTACCCAGCTGAGCTCACCCCTGCCACAGGGGCCCCTGCCACGGGGGCCCCCTGGCCAGCTAAGCGCACCCCAGTTTTAACCCTTAAAAACCAGGAAAAAAGTTTGCACTATACTCATGATTTTACGGTAGTCTCTTCAGACCATGAACTAGACTGAAAAGTTCTACTGAGTTTTGTAAAGGCTCTTAGTCTACTGCTGACGTTCAAGGACAGTCTTGAAAATCAGTTGTCCTAGATTTCATACAAGGCTTACAATGACCTCTTCTTCAACAACATAGATATCTCCTGCAGAAATTCTTGCATTGTATGCAGATGAAGGAATTGCTTTGAAAATGAGATTTGGGCTCCAAAGTTCCTTAGGCACTTTTGAAAATATTCCCCTAAGCTAAATATGATGATTTCCTGGGCTATGTTTAGACTACAGGGGTTTTTTTCCGAAAAAACTGGCTTTTTTTTTGGAAAAAAAAATTCACTTGCATCTAGACTGCCACCACATTCTTTCTAAATTAAATCAAAAGAACGCAGCAGTTTTTTAACAGCGGTAAACCTCATTTTACGAGGAAGAACGCCATTTTTCAAAAGAGCTCTTTCAAAAAAAGGCATTCTTGAATACAAACAGGGCTTTTTCGAAAGAGAGCATCCAGATTGTCTGGGTGCTCTCTTTCGAAAAAGCAGATCATTTTTTCGACAAAAGTGGCGGCTGTCTAGACAATCTCTTTTGAAAGAAGCTTTTTCAAAAGATTATTTCAAAAAAGCTTCTTTCGAAAGAAGCGTGTAGTCTAGACATACTCCTAGAGTTTTTCTTTGCTCAAATGTGTGCAATACAATTTAGCACAATGGAACGCACAAGAAATCACAGTCCAGCGAAAGAAAATCATACAAAGGACACACTATCATGCAAACTGTTTTTAGCTCCAGTGGGGGATTCTTTCTATGAAGCCAGGACTTGTTTAAAAATATTAAATAATTATTCATCTCAGGATCTGTATTCTGTCACTGTGGGGGTCCCGTAGTCCCCCCCCCCCTTCTTTTTATAGTCTTCCCCCAATCGTGGGACTATAGTCAATAGCCGTTTTTCTGTTTTGTTGCAGCTAGGGTGCGCAGAGTGGGGGGGTCTGGGCCCACCCTCACTCCCGGACCCCAGCCCAGGGCCCTAAGGACAGGGTCGCTCGGACCTGTCCCACCGGAGGGGGTTGATCCCCTTAACCGCCCGGTGCGCCGGCTCCGTGCCCTGCCCTGGGCTACTTCCACCCTACCTGCCTCCCTCCCCTAAGCCCCTTGTCCAGTGTTCCTTCCACCTCTCTCCCCAACCGCCCCCCCTTACGCTCCGGAAGGGGGGGGTTATACCTCCCCCGTAGCTCCTTCCCTGGGCGTCTGACGTCACTCCTCCCTGCCTTCCGACGTCACTTCCGGCCACCCTGCCTCCCCGCTCACGTGGGGCGCGTTGCCTAGCAACGCCAGCTGCCCCGTTGCCCGGTTCATGCATGGCGGCGCTGCACCGCCTGCAAATCGTTCGCTCCCGTCGCGCCATGCCCAGGAGTGAGAGCGCGATCGCGGGGTCAGTGCGGGGTGGGCCTGCTCTGGCGGAGTCGGCGGGTCCCACCCCGTCACAGTCACCCATCACCCTACTGTCTGAGCACCTTCTGTGTAAAACCAATGGTAGTAGTGGAGTCCTTGGTGGATGCCATGGCGTCTCCGGCATGTCTTCCTTCTGTGGATAAAAATCGGGGTCTGGGTTATGGTGTGTTGCTCTTTGTCCATTTCAGCATGGGGTTTTGAGTGGAGCATCATTGTCACTTTTGGCAGCTGAGTCCATGGCAATCATACTCACTCTTCCACTGGTCTCATGCATCTATTGAAGAGATGCAGGAGTAGTCTGGATCCATGTGGAACCCTTCAGGTGAGGTTTTTTCACAAAGTTAGCCATAATCACCCTGAATTCGTCTGGACAGAAATGATTACTGATTGCATATGGCTGAACCACCTGCTGCTATGGGATGCAGGCAGGTTAGCACTCACCTGCACTCTTAAAGCTTCAATACCTTCTGATAGGTCCAATAGTGTTGGCAAGAAGATTTTGTCTCCCTAACTGTAAGGGAGATTATCTGCTGGCACTAAAACAGCTGTGCTGTGTCCTGGTCCGAATCCTCCTCATTGTGAGGCATCCAGGATGTTGGCTGATGCCACATGTTGGAGCTTTGGGATGACTACTTTCTCGATTATTTTGCCCAGGAATGGAAGGATAGAAATGGGACTGTTGTTATCAGAGTCTTCAGGATCCAGCAATAGCTTCTTGAAATAGCAATAGACTGCCTCATCTCCCAGTGGCCGTCAGCGTGCTGCATTGAAAGGAGGCACAGTTGGTTTCCGTTAGAAGTGCCCATCACTGTTCTTCACTGTCTTTCTATACAAAGAAGGGGCACAGAACCAGTTCACAAGTTGTAGGTCTCATTTTTTCAGGGTTTCTTAAGCTTCAGCAAGTGCGATGGGACCACTCACATGCGTGGCAGGATGGCCAATATGACCTGGTCAAGAAGGGAAGGGTCTTTCCTGCCTAGTTTTGTACATAGTCAATTGCTCTTAGCAGCAAAGTCTGACAGCCTCAATTCTCAGCAGTCAATATTGGGGTTCAGTATCTGGGATCAGCTGATAAATCCCTCCACCCAAATATCTAGATTTTTAGCGGTAACTCGTGGTGAGATTTTTTTTCCCCCAATTTTGTTGCCAAATTGTAAGGATAAAAATACACATAATCAGGGGAAAATATTTTTTCCACAACAAAATTAATTTTTACATCCTTCAAGAGAAGTGATGAGTTAGTTCATTATTCTATGGTTCATCAAAGCGAATTGGCTATTCTACAACCATCGGCGTCCACTGAATTTGTCTCCATCAGTTATCATTGAGCACCTAACCGACCAAACAAAAGTTGAAGCAGAGAAGACACTGTCTCATGTGCAAAGCACAAAAATATAAGAATATTTAATTACTAAACCATATACATTTTCAAATACATATACTCTTTTATGATGCCTTCCACTGCAGTCTTGCTCAAACCCAGCAGGCTGTGCTCACAGTTCACTTTTCTTCCAGATGCTCATGTAGAGAGACCGTACTGTTGTTACATTGTACTAAACATAAATGACAGATATGAGAAGTGCTAAATCTTATGCTGTATAGGTTCACAGATTTTCTTTTGCTAGTTAAAGTGAATTTCAAGTGAAAATTAAATAGAGCGCTTTAAAAATATCCCCCAGTAACAAACTGGTAAAACCTCCCTTCGATTTTACTCATCTGATCAAATCATACACATGTAAATAATTTGCAACCAATAATTTATCTTGTGAAGTTAGCCTTTTTCTACTTCTGGCTCCTCCATGAGAAACTCACAATATACTAATGAGATATACTAAGTAGGTATGTTAGAGGGTAAGCATAGGGTCTAGAGTGACCCAGACAAATTGGAGGATTGAGCCAAAAGAAATCTGATGAGGTTCAACAAGGACAAGTGCAAAGTCCTGCATTTGGGATGGAAGAATCTGAAGCATTGTTACAGGCTGGGGACAGAGTGGCTAAGCAGCTGTTCGGCAGAAAAAGACCTGGGATTACAGTGGATGAGAAGCTGGATATGAGTTAACAGAGTGCCCTTGTAGCCAAGAAAGCTAATGGCATATTAGGGTGCATTTGGAGGAGCATTGCCAGCAGATCTAGAGAAGTGATTATTTCTGCTTATTCAGCACTGGTGAGGCCATATTTGGAGTACTGCATCCAGTTCTGGGCTCCCCACTGTAGAAAAGTTGTGGTCGCATTGGAGAGGGTCCAGCAGAGTGCAACCAAAATGATTAGAGGGCTGGAGCACATAACCTACGAGGAGAGGCTGAGGGATTTGGGCTCATTTAGCCAGTAGTAGAGATGAGTGAAAGGGGGATTTGATAGCAGCCTTCAACTTCCTGAAGGGAGGTTCCATAGAGGAAGGAGAGAGGCTGTTCTCAGTGGTGACAGATGGGAGAACAAGGAGCAATGGTCTCAAGTTACAGTGGGAGAGGTCTAGGTTGGATATTAGGAAAAACTATTTCACTAGGAGGGTGGGGAAGCACTGGGATGGGTTCCCTAGGGAGGGGGTGGAATCTCCATCCCTAGAGGTCTTTAAGTCTCGGCTTGACAAAGCCCTGCTGGGCTGATTGAGTTGGGATTGGTCCTGCCTTGGGCAGGGGGTTGGACTTGATGACTCCTGAGGTCTTTTCCAGCCCTCAGATTCTCTGATTCTAATACTTGGGTTTTAAGATTTTTTGGACATATACTCTTTTTCCTCTCTATGCTCTCATGAGAAATATACCAGAGGTTTCTCTTCTTTGTGAGTAGAATTTGACAAATATTTTTATTGACTATTTGTTTTACTTTGTAGTGATTACAAATATTCCAAACTTGAGTTGAGTTCAGCAGTGTTTCCTGGAATCTGTGCGCTTGTGTCACTACCCAGGAGAGATTCAAAAGCCTCCCAGGGTGCCTACAGTTATTTTTTTTTTATTTATACGGTTACTGTGCATTCACACATGCCTTGGTGCACATAAAAACATTTATTTTGCGCACAGGTAGAAAAAATCCACATTTGAATGGAAAACATTAGGTGGAATATTGGTTTTCAGTTGCGTATCCTATACATGGCCCTGGGTTTGTTGCAAATGATCCTGCAAGCTGCATTGAGTTGAGTGGTGTTCCATGTGGCTTTGGAGTCTCAGGGTATGTCTAGACTACATGGCTCAATCGATGGAGCCATGTAGATGAGTTTACTAGACATAGGAAAATGAAGCGGCGATTTAAATAATCGCCGCTTCATTTACATCAAAATGGCTGCCACGCTGAGCCGATCAGCTGTTTGGCGGCACAGCACAGCAGTCTGGACGCTCCACAGTCGACAACGGACCCCTTTGTCGACCGCTCTGGTAAACCTTATTCCACGAGGCATAACGGAGCGGTCGACAATGGCTTCCGTTGTCGACCGCGGAGTGTCTAGACTGCCCCACTGTGCCGCCAAACAGCTGATCCATTTTGATGTAAATAAAGCAGCGATTATTTAAATCACTGCTTCATTTTACTATGTCTAGTAAACTCATCTACGTGGCTCCATCGACGGAGCCGTGTAGTTTAGACATACCCTCAGTGTTCAGATCCCATTGCAGGATTATGGGCTAACGAGCTGTTCATGTTGTTTTAGAACAGTTGTTCTCAAACTATTTGGCCCATGGACCACCTGGCTCCATGTAAACCTTTTCCGCAGACGACCAGTTGCTAATGGAAACTCACCGTAAATTACATAATTACACCCAAGCCATTTTGCTAGTGCTGCAGCTCGGGAGACTGGTTTAATTTAAATTATTAAATGGATTAAGCACTTTACCTTTTTCTTGTTAGTTTGTCAAACTTCATTTTAAATGAAGTAAAATATTAATGTATGTCCAACACAAAAGGTTTCAGTGTTTTCTTTATTTATGGCATGGCTGGGAAACCTTTTTTTGGGTCAGCAGCCACTGACCCACAGAAAAATCAGTTGGGGATCACACAAGCAAGAAGCAAAAGAACTCCTACAGAAACCCCCAACCCTCACTGATGTGGCCCCCAACTGAGACACCTCACTCCTCTGGCATTCCAGCCCCACGGGGGGAGGGGAAGGGAAGGGACAGGGAGGACTGTGGTTCCGAGCTTCCCATAGGCCAGATTAACTTTTCTGGGGTTCTGGAGTTAGTGGATTTCATGGCCCCCCCATAGGCTCTGGGGTGGGGAGAAAAATTAGGGGTTCACTGTGTGGGAAAGGGCTGCCAGTGAGGGGGGATAGGGATGGGGTGCAGGATCTGGGAGGGAGGTGGGGCACTGGAGGGGGTAAGGGTGCAAGGTCTTTGTGGGAGGTAGGGTGCAGAAGCAGGCTGGGGGTAGGGTGTCTGGCATGGGGAAGTGAGCAGGGGCAAGGAAGGGTCCAAGGAGCAACTGTGGATGCAGGAGCAGGGTAGGGTAGGTGTCTGGGTGTGGTGGGGAGAGGGTGCAGGAGCAAGGGAGGATGCAATAGCAGGTTGGAGGTAGGGTGTCTGGCCAGGAGAGAGAGTACAGTATCTGGCCAGGAGGGAGGGTGCAGGAGCAGACTGGGTGTAGGGTGTCTGGTCAGGGGCAGGGAGATGGGGGCAGAGAGTGCCTGGGGCTAAAGCTGGGGGGCAGAGTGGCTGAGGGGGTTCAGGGAGATGGGGTGCAGAGTGCCCCTGGGAATAGGGCTGTGGTCAAGGTAGCTTGGGGGAGTTCAGAGAAACAGAGGGGCAGGGAAACTGAGTGTGGCACAGCAAGGTGGGGTGGGCAGGTTGGTGACCCTGGGGTGTCTAGCTCTGCAGGGGGTGAGGTCCCTCAGGGGTCCAGTCCATGGTGCCCTCCCCCTGGACCAAGTCCCTGTGGGTGCGAAGCCCCAAAGAACTCTGAGTCCTCAGCTCCAGCATCACCTCCTCCCACTGCTGCCAGGCCCCAAGCAGACCAACATGCTGGGGGGGGGGGGGGAACGCGGGGGGTTACCATCTGCTCATGAACCACGAGAGCCGCCGTGCCCGGCCGAGCCCTGCACAGCCCAACCTGCTGCCTGCCCCGCGGGAGCGACCGAGGGATGCGCCGCTCTTATCATGGCGGCGACACTCCTCCACATGTAGCTCCCGGCCCGTGCATGGAGGGGCAGTTTGCTTTCTTCACCTTCCCCGCCTGCCGGCCGGGGCTACTACCACAGCCTCATGGCTGCGCGAGAGCTCCCCACTGCATGGGGAAGGAGAGGGCTGATCTCCAATCGCAGCTCACCTGCGAGGCGGCCACGGGCCACTGGTGGTCCATGGACTGCACATTGAGAACCGCTGCCTTAGAGAAAGGACGTAGGAAAGGAAAGAAGGGGAAGAGAAGTAGTCACTGCTTATCACCTTTTGTCAGAAGGCTGAGTTTGCCATGGAGTACAGCAGTGGTGAGTTTTGAGTCTGAAGTAGAGTAGTGATGGTCCAGGTTTTATCAGGGAGATTCCCCCCTCCCCCATGCATATGGGGCAGGGCAGGAGTAAATACCAAGGTGTTTAAACTGACTGGTGGATGGTAAAGGCGGCAAAGGCCAAGGATGGATGGTGTGAGAGGTCACTAGATCAGGCTAACCCCATTCATTTAGTACAGTGGTTCCCAAACTTTTCGGTGTCAGGTCCCCTTTCTGATTTTTGAGAAAACCTCACCTTCCCTCCCCCCCAAAAAATAGCAACAAAACTTGTTGAGCAAAAAAAAAAAAAAAGGAACTGACCGGGGCCGAAAAACAAAAATGGCAGCAAAACTTGGGGGGGGGGGGGGTGGATAGATGGGGTAGGCTGGGTCGCCTCACGCACACCCCTGGAATTTCGGCAAGTCCCCAGTTTGGGAACCCATGATTAGTAGATGTTTTTTTTTCCTGAAGTACAAGAGTTCATATTCTTGATATTTTTATCCCCACTGATATCACTGTGGATATTCCCATTACACGTGTCTGATCTTTTTCTTGACTCCTAGTAAGTTCTTCTGATATTGCATGTTCCCAGGCAATTAGGTGTTGACTCCACTTTAGGATCCTGGGGCCCTGAGGTTAGAGTTGTTGCTAGCATCTCTGTGCCTGCTTCCTCTTTTGATTGGCCTGCTCTCCTCCTCCCCCCTCCATCTTCTCCCCTGTATTTAGAGCTCTCTTCTTCCTTTAACAATGCCACTCCACCGTTGGGCAATTATGTGTTCTCATTACCATTGTGTGATCTGACAATAGCATCCCTTTGTCTAATTGTTAAAGCTTTCTCTCCCCCGTGGCTCATCCCCCATGGGGTTTTGTGGGTGTGTTTAGTTGAAACCTTGACAGAAAGCAGGGCTGGGTTTGTAAAAAGGATTAGAGCTGAAATAATTGATTGAAATACACTAAGGACCTCTGCTTAATCTAGGACAAAACCTCAACCTAACCGCTCTTTATCTGCGGGCATGTGAAATTCGGATCGGAATGTTATGTCAGAAGTCCACGTCAAAAACAGAGACATGTTCGTTTGGAATTGAGCCCTTTAAAGTCCACCCAGCACGAGTTTGCCATTTTGAGGGGCAGGGAAAAGGGATAAGATTCTCACAAAAAGTTTGTCCCATTTTATCCACCAGCCTTACACCACAGCACTAATAATTTCACGAACTTGTGGCTGTCTGATCAAAACCGTCTGTCTTATGCCTGGGGCTTACTATGAGTTTCCATGCGGTCTCTTAAATAGTCTAATTTTTGTCTGGGATCAATCACTCACATTTTAGCAAATACAAAAAAAATTACTTTGATGTGTTTCATTGATGGTAGATGCTGGGGAAAGAATGGACAGAGTGACAAATTGTTTGAAGTACCACCAAGAAAACTGAATGTTAGACCTCACAAAAATGATTAAGGGTGCTGGGGTGCCTATTCAGAGGCAACTTGAAGAGGCCTGGTTTTCAGAGGGGTCACGTTCTGTACTTTCTAAAAATCAGACCCCTTTGAAGTGGGGCTCGAAATCACTAGGCACTTCACCATGAAAGCTTTGGGAAACCCACAGAGATGCTAAGATACTTAACACCTCCGATGAGCAGGCCCAGAGTTTAGAGGTCTAATCAGCAGGTGTCTCTTTTTCCCTGTTGTGCTGGAATTAGATTTCACAGGCCCAACTGCAATCTAAAAGCGTTCTGCTTCCTGCAGTGTTGAAACTCAATTTGTGGGGGAAAGAGGCAAAGGCAGTGGGTGAAGGGCCAGCTGAGAGAGGCAAACTGAAGCTCCACCCCTTCTGCCCGAAGCCACACCCCTATCGCCAGACCATGTCCCTTCAACAATCTCCTTCGCCTCAGCCAACCCCCACCCAACCCCACCTGAGGGCCGAGGCTGCTGCGTGGCATGACCTGAGCCTTCCCCAGCCGCTGGATTACCTCATGGCCTGGTCCCAAGCCTTCCTGGGTGGCTGAGCATTGTAGGCAGTTTGGGGAAGGCAATTACTTCTCTTGCCTATCTTACCTGCTGCCCATGGGAGGAGGAACTGTAATGGATAACTTACTCAATGTATTTTACCTCTTTTTTTCTGTGAATGGGGATTGAACAGATCACAATAGACCAGGGGTCCCCAACATGGTGCCCGCGGGCGCCATGGCGCCCGCGGGGGCATTTCTGTGCGCCTGCCAAGTGCTCAAGGCTGGCCTGGCCCCGGGCATGTGGAGCATGCATGGTGCCAGAGCTGGCCCCGGACGCATGGCGCACGGTGAGCGCTGGCCCCGGGAGCGCCGCGAATTGGCCGCCCGCGCTCTGGGCGCGCGGCGCATGGAGGGAGTGCCGGCCCCGGGTGCATGGCACTTGGGCGGGGCCGGCCCCGGGCGCATGGCACTTGGGAGGGGCCGGCCCCGGGCGCATGGCACTTATGGGGGGTGCCGGCCCCAGGTGCGCGGCGCTTGGGGGGGAGCACCGGCCCCGGGTGCGCAACGCTTAGGGGGGGCCGCCAGCCCCAGGCACGTGGAGCATGGGGGAGGGGTGCCGGCCCCAGGCGTGCGGCCCTTGGAGGGGGCACCGGCCACAGGTGCGCGGCGCATGGGGGGCCCCGCCCTCGGGCACATGGCTATGGGGGAGGCCCCGCTGCCCCCGGTCGCGCAAGTGTACCCACTCTCTGGCACCCGGCAGGCGAACGGCCACGCCCCCTGGCGTCCGGCAGCCTCAAATGGTTGGGGACCACTGCAATAGACTATTGATGTCACTGGGCTTTGGGGTCTGGCCAAAAATTGTAAAATGTATATTTTACTTGGAATTACTCAACAGAAATATCCGTCGGTGTTTTTTGCTATGTGATTTGTTTGAGAACAACATGCTGAGTGATTCTGAGCTAAGCTGTTTTGATTTGACAAAGACTGTTTGTGTGTGCTAACTGGATTACTGTAACACTTGGAATGAGTCTCAGAGGGGCAGCTGTGTTAGTCTGTAACTTAAAAAAACTCTAAAAAACAAGGAATGGTCCTGAAGCACCTTAGAGATTAACAAAAAATATACAAATAGTATCATGAGCTTCCGTGGGCACAACCCACTTATAGATGAAGAAATGGGGTGTGCCCACGAAAGCTCATGATACTATCTATATATTTTTTGTTAGTCTCTAAGGGTATGTCTACACTGCCCCGCTAGTTCGAACTAGCGGGGTAATGTATGCATACCGAACTTGCTAATGAAGCCCGGGATTTGAATTTCCCGGGCTTCATTAGCATAAAGCCGGCGCCGCCATTTTTAAAAGCCGGCTAGTGCGAACCCCATGCCGGCTACACGCGGCACGGGCTAGATAGTTCGAACTACATAGCCATTCCGAACTATCTGTACGCCTCGTTCCACGCCTCGTACAGATAGTTCGGAATAACTACGTAGTTCGAACTATCTAGCCCGTGCCGCGTGTAGCCGCGCGGCATGGGGTTCGCACTAGCCGGCTTTTAAAAATGGCGGCGCCGGCTTTATGCTAATGAAGCCCGGGAAATTCAAATCCCGGGCTTCATTAGCAAGTTCGGTATGCATACATTACCCCGCTAGTTCGAACTAGCGGGGTAGTGTAGACATACCCTAAGGGTATGTCTACACTACAAAGTTAAATCGAACTAACGGACGTTAGTTCGAATTAACTTTGATAGGCACTACACTAGCGCTCCGCTAGTTCGAACTTAATTCGAACTAGCGGAGCGCTTAGTTCGAACTAGGTAAACCTCATTCTACGAGGACTGGGCAATCCAAGCCAGGACTGCTTTGCAAGCGGGGCACCCCTGAGAACTGTCTGTCCGGGGTGGGGGTCGGGTCCCTTTAAGCACATCCCTCAGCTAGCCTGAGGCAGCAGCTCCACGCTCTAAGTCCTCATCTGATGCCCTGCTGGCACTGCTTCCAGCCATCCTTAACCCCGGTTCAGGGTCCACTTAATGTGGACATGCTAGTTCGAATTAGCAAAACGCTAATTCGAACTAGTTTTTTAGTCTGGATGCGTTAGTTCGAATTAGCTTAGTTCGAATTAACTAATTCGAACTAAGTTAGTTCGAAATAGCGCTGTAGTGTAGACATACCCTAAGGGTATGTCTACACTACCCCCCTAGTTCGAACTGGGGGGGGTAATGTAGTCATACGGAGTTGCAAATGAAGCCCGGGATTTGAATTTCCCGGGCTTCATTTGCATCTTGCCGGGCGCCACCATTTTTAAATCCCCGCTAGTTCGGACTCCGTGCCCGCGGCTACACGCGGCATGGAGTAGGTAGTTTGGATTAGGCTTCCTATTCTGAACTACTGTTACTCCTCGTGGAACTAGGTGTACTGGTAGTTCGGAATAGGAAGCCTAATCTGAACTACCTACTCCATGCCGCGTGTAGCCGCGGGCACGGAGTCCGAACTAGCGGGGATTTAAAAATGGTGGCGCCCGGCAAGATGCAAATGAAGCCCGGGAAATTCAAATCCCGGGCTTCATTTGCAACTTCAGTTGTCTACATTAACCACCCTAGTTCGAACTAGGGGGGTAGTGTAGACATACCCTAAGGTGCTACAGGACCATTCCTTGTTTTTTAAGTTTTTTTGGAATCAGGTTTTCATTGCAAATATTTACTGGTATGAATTTGAAAATTTCATGAAGATTCTTTGGTGATTATTTCAAATTCTCAGTTTCTGGAAACACTTCTTCCATTGAACTCCCTCGTTGGTGCATTCTCGGATCAGAAAGAGGAGGAACACGACCAAAGCAAAGTTATATAAAAAAGCTGATTACGTATCATTAATATTCCTTTTTACACTAATCACCCAGCTCTAAACAGAGATTTCACCAGTTAGGATGTCTGTCCTTCATCTACCTTTCTATGTACCCCAGCTGCTTTTTCGAAGCGCCAGATAATATACAGAGAACCACAGAATCCCAGGGTTGGAAGAGACCTCAGGACGTCATCAAGTCCAATCCCCCCCATACAGTACCTTGATCCCTCAGCCTCTCCTCATAAATCATGTGCTCCAGCCCCGTCGTCATTTTGGTTGCCCTCTACTGGAGGTGGCCAGTAGCGACTGAGAAAATACTCATTTCCTTCCCATGAGTTGAGCCCCGGCTTTGCAAAGTCTTAGGTAAGTAACTCTTATTCAAGTGAGTTTAAGATCTCACAGGCCTGAATCTGCAAATGTCTTGTTTGTTCAAAAACATAAGGCAACCTAGCGGCTTAATTGCAGTGGTCTGCAGAGGCATTTGGAAGGCGTCCATTTGACTCCTGATCACTGCCTCTTATTATACAAGGCCACTGGGAACTGAGGGTATGTCTAGACTGCATCCCTCTGTCGGCAGATGGATGCAGATTAGGCAGGCTGACATTGCAAATGAGGCAGGGATTTGAATATCCCGCACCTAATTTGCATAAAAGTGGCCACTGAGTTTTGCCAACGCAGCACTTTGTTGGAAAAAAGCAGCAGTCTAGCGGGGGATCTGTTGAGAAAGAAAGCCTTTTTCACCAGATCCCTTATGCCTCCTGCAAGGAGGTTTACGGGATCTGTCGAAAAAGGCTTTCTTTCTCGACAGATCCCCCTCTAGACTGCCGCTTTTTGCCGACAAAGTGCTGAGACGGCAAAACGCGGTGGCCATTTTTATGCAAATCAGGTGCAGGATATTTAAATCCCTGCCTCATTTTCAATGTCGACCTGCCTAATCTGCATCCCTCTGCCGACAGAGGGATGCAGTCTAGACATACCCTTAGTGTGCAGCAGAGGCAGCATAATGAACCCCCGAGGTTGGAAGAAGTCGCTCTGTTCAATATCAGCTCCCCGTCTGACTAGTTAAGATAGGCTGAGCCTTCAGGGAATCCCAGCCAGGATTCAACTGGGGCTCTGATGCCAACTCTCAGGGATAGGGGGTTTGAGGAAGAGGGAAAATGGAAGTAACCCTAAACCTTTCCCCACGTCTTTCCCCACAGATAGAATCATAGAACACTAGAACTGGAAGGGACCTTGAGAGGTCATCAGGTCCAGTCCCCTGCCCTCCCAGCAGGCCCAAGCACTGTCTAGATCAGGGGAGGGCAATAATATTTGGTGGTGGCCATTCCAAGATTTTGGAAAGTGGTCAAGGGCCACACTTTTCTGTGTTGGGCGTGCGGGGTCTAGGATGGAGGCTGGGTACAGAAGGGTGTACGGGGTAAGGGACTGGGGTGCAGGAGATGGTGTGAAGTCTGAGAGGGAGTTTGGGTGCAGGAGGGTGTTGTGTCCTGGTGCAGGGGATTGTGGTGCAGGGTGTGGGAGGAGGTATGGGTGCAGGAGAGGATTCTGGCCTGGGGGAGGGCTGTAGGAGGGGGTGCAGGGTCTGGGAGGGAGTTGTGACCTGTGGCAGAGGGGTGCAGAGGGTTTGGATGGTGACCTGGGGGAGGTACTTGGGGTGCCAGAGGGGCAGGGTGCCAGAGGGGCGGGGTGCCAGAGGCAGGCTCTGGTTGGTAGGCGCTTACTTAACAAGCAGCCATGCAGCACCCCCAAGACAGGCTGGGCTCCCTGCCGGCTGCAACCCCAGATCCCTTACAGTTACAGACTGCTCCCTCCACATGGGTCTCAACTCCAGGAGGGGAAAGAGACTTTGCTGACCCCATTCCCAGGCCAGTCTCTCAGCTCCTATTGGCTAGTTGTTTCCAGCCAATAGAAACTGAGAGATTGGCTGGAGTCAATTCCAATTGGCTGGTTGTTTCTGGCCAATAGGAGCTGAGGACCGGGCTGGGGGCTGGGATATTACATGCAGACTCCCCCCCTCTCCAGAACAGCGAGTCACCGGACTGCACTTTAAACCCATGGCAGCTACATGCCTGAGGGTCCCGGCTAGGGGGACAAGGGGCTGGATCTGGCCCCCAGGCCATATATTGCCCAGCCCTGGTCTAGATCATCCCTGTTAGATGTCTATCCAACCTGCTCTTAAATATCCCTAGGCAATTTATTCCAGTTTTTAGCAACCCTGACTGTTAGGAAGTTTTTTCCCAATCCCAATCCTCTCAGTTTCCACAATTTTCCATTGTTTAATATTCAAAATGAGAGCATTACTTTCAACACTGTTGGAATTACAACAGTAATTGCATGATTTTATGGTGCAGCACCATTGAAGAAATAAAAGTAGTTGATCTAACTAATCTCTTACTATAAGAATTAACTTGCTGTCCATAATTCAGTAGAAGCTGAGAAATAGGCAATCAAATGTTGAGTCATTCAGGGGAGGGAGGGTGTCAGTCTCTCAGTAGTTCAGATTTCAGTTATGGTGACCACACAAGCAGCTTCATAGCAAAGATAAAGATGAGTAGCAGGGCTGGGAACGAGACGGGAAAGTTCTGCTGTTCAGGATTGTAGAGTAAACAAACAAACAAAAAACAGATGGGATGTTGGAGAGAAAGCTGGTGGGGGCGAGGGAGGAGGGAATCTAAACAACTAAGCTTTGTCTACACTGCAGTGTTTTTGTGCAAGAAGCTTTTTGTGGAAGCGATCTTCCGCAAAAACTTCTTGCGCATAAGCAGGTCCACACCTCAAAAGCTCATTGCAAAAGCGATGCGCTTTTGCACAAAGAGCGTCCACACTGCATGGATGTGCTTGTGCAAGAAAGCTCTGATTGCTATTAACAGAATGGCTGTTAGAGTACCTGTGCATTTTCTGATAGGCCTTTTTTTGCACAAGAAATCCCTGCGGAACATCCACTCATGCCTTTTTGTGCAAGAGCTATAGCGCAAAAAGGAGTTATTCCTTGTGGGGAGAGAAATAACTCTACTGGCAAAAGCCCTCTGTCCAGTCAATTTACTGTTTGGGGGGGGGGGTAGGGCTTTGCGAAAAAACACGCTTGAGATGTGGGTGCTCCACTGGTTTTTGCGCAAAAACGGCCATTTTTGCACAAAAACCTTGTAGTGTAGACATAGGCCTAGTGAGCCCACACGCCAGCCGCCAGGCTGAGTCTGGTAAAGAGATCCAATATTGATGTACCAGTCAGTACATCCAACCATGAATAATCTGGCATACAAACAAGTAGCCAAATACATCCCTACTACATAGGGACAGTTCCTATTATCTTCCGTGGAACTCTGAATAGTTTAAATGACTTTGGTATAAGGTTATTCAAAACAAATTAGTTGACTTCCACGGTGGTCCTCCAAGAATGATTCTGATGCATTGTTTAAAGATAGTTCAGGCCATGTAGGCCATGAGCAAGTTGACAAGAAAAAAAATGTGGCCCTTAAAGTGCAGTTCTGCCTCTGAAAAGAGGCTCAGTAAGAATGTCATGATGGGGAATCTGTTTCAGCGATTCCATCTGTTTTTGCTCAGTTTCTTCCCCTGCCCTGGAATATGAAAATCAAGTTGTTGGGTTTTTTTTTCTGGCTTTCACGTCCATCACCCGTAAAGAGGACCTAGCAGAAACGATACATGTAGCTACATGGCAGAGTCTGCAACTAAACTTAGTCAGCAATAGTTACCATAAAGCCAAGCAAGAACAGAATCTAGCTCACTCTCAGCAGGCTTGGTCTTACAAGGCTAAGAGGAGTAAAAGCTTAGGTATGTCAGTCTTTGTCTTTTGTATGCATACAGTAGAGCTGAGCATCTGGGTTCTATAGCCACAAGGAAAGCCAATGCTCTGCAGATGTTCCATTGGGCGCTCTTGCCCCACATCAGTTATTGTCTCCAGTTCTGCTCCAAACACAGGCTCTGTCTACACTAGCCCCCTAGTTCGAACTAGGGGGGCTAATGTAGGCATTCGAAGTTGCAGATCAAGCTCACGATTTAAATATCCCGTGCTTGATTTGCATCTTCTCGGTTGGTCGCCATTTTTGAAATGTACAAGTCCGGACTAACTGCCCGCGTCTACACGCGGCAGGGACCCAGTATTTCAAATTAAAGCCCCTAAATCGAACTACCTGTTATACCTCCTAGTTCGAACTAGGGGGCTAGTGTAGACAGACCCACAGAGTGTGGGAAGGAAAGTAAGCCAAGCTGGTAAATAGCTAGAGCAACTTTGGATGAGCCAGAGAATAGTCTGCTGAGCCTGCTCTGTGATCTATGATCAAGTGGACAAGGAAGCAAGTGCATCAATGGATTCGTGAATGTACTTAGTGTATTTGATCTCTTCACTTTGGAAGGACCGAGTTTTCTGCTCCCTGGCAGGATTCATTGCCTAGGCACAGAAAATGGCTGGCCGTGCGTGTGTCTAAGAGCACATGAGCTACTGGAGCAAAGGGGTGTCCAGAGATCAAATGCATTTCTTTGTACTGAGGCAGAGGTATCATATTTTGTATGCATTGTTCCCTCCTGAATCCAGCCTGAATACAAGGCAGCTGAGGATTGACTAGCTCATTAAGTCTGCATTAGGATTAATCTTTCCATTAGCTCGTGGATAACACACACCGGAGGGATCAGTTAGCAGCTTTTCTGTCAATTTCCTTGTCTGGGGAACAGATTTGCCTTTTGCCACAGACGGATTCTACAATCCTAGTATTGTGATTCATAAGAACATAATAACATAAGAATGACCATACTGGGTCAGATCAAAGGTCATGCTAGCCCAGTAGACTAATACTGACTCTGCCAATAGTGACCAATACCAGATGTCCCAGAGGGAGGGAACAAAACAGGTAATCCTCACATGATCCCTCTCCTGTCACCCATTTCCAGACATACAGAGGCTAGGGGCACCATTCCTACCCATCGTGGCTAATAGCCATTGAGGGACCTAGATTCCATGAATCTTTCTAGCTCTTTTTTGAACCCTGTTAAAGTCCTAGCCTTGACCACATCCTCTAGCAAGGAGTTCCACAGGTTTACTGTGCATTGAGTGACGAAAAAAATCCTTTTGTTTTAAACCTGCTGCCTATTAATTTCATTTGGTGACCCCTAGTTTTTATATTGTGAGAATAAGTAAATAACTTTTCCTTATTCACTTTTTCCACACCAGACATGATTTTATAGACCTCTATCATATCCCCCCTTAGTTTCCTCTTTTCTAAGCTGAAAAGTGCAAGTCTTTTTAATTGTTCTTCATATTCAGATTCAGAAATTAAAGCAGCCAGCTTTTGTTGTTTGGCTCAAATTGAAAGAAGAATGTTTTGTGGACAGTATCTATACCAGGAGCCTTATTAGGCTGCAGCTGATGTATAGTCCGCTTGAGCTCCTACTCAGTGAAAGGAGACAACAAGGCTGGCCATGTCTCAGCAGCCACCATTTTAACTGTACCATTGAGAGCTGTGTCCCTTTGACCACCAGCTGAGTTGCCATGGAGTTTTCTGTGACTCAGTATTCTCTTTTGCCCAGACTAGACTCTCCGCTCTGTCTCTCAATAGTTAGGCTGGCTTTGGAACTGGAGCGTGTGAAATTCAATTTGAAAACAGTTTCTTTCCATCACTCTGACCTGGTTTGATCTAGAAGGTGAAATGTTTTTTAACTTTTCTCAGAAATCTTCTCTTTGTTCTAGGAAGATTTTAATTCCTGACATAGACCAAGTCAGTACTAGGGGTCAATGTCAAACTCAAGTATGCAAC
The DNA here is from genome assembly GCF_049634645.1 of Pelodiscus sinensis. Taxonomy (NCBI): domain Eukaryota; kingdom Metazoa; phylum Chordata; order Testudines; family Trionychidae; genus Pelodiscus; species Pelodiscus sinensis. Next base: position 249,121,834 of record NC_134712.1, on the reverse strand, counting down.
TCCAGTTAGGTGAATGGGGTAGCTGGAATCAACGTACCTTAGTTCGAATTACTACAGTGTGCCCAATGTGAGGGGTCAAAGAGAGAAACTCTCCCGTTGACTCCCTTTACTCTTCTCAACCTGATGAATTACCAGAGTCAAGTGTGATCAACGGTTGATTTAGCAAGTCTTTACTAGACCCACTAAATCAATCCCCAGCAGATCGATCCCCACAGTGCTGATCTCCCAGTAAGTGTAGACAAGACCTTAGTCTGGTTATGTATGTCAGCAAAGAAAAAAAATGTAGTCTTCATGTGTCACCCTCTCCACAGAAGCGAAAAGCAAAGGTAAAGTAGATAACATGTACAATCAGAGCTCAGGTTCTCATTGATGAAAGAGAAAGGCAAACACAACTTGAAGGAATCTGATGACATCTCTTTTAGAGCCAGCATGATAAACGTGAGATCTATAGTCAGCTCTCAAGGTGCTGTACTTCCAATATCGAGGAAATGTCGGTGGCCAAAAGGGATGTCCTCCTCCTGTTGGCCATCAAACGCAAAGCCCACATCATCTTGCTTCAACACTATATAATACATTCTACTACTGACTCAACTAACAAGTCCTGGGTTTGCTGTTATCCCAGCTCACAGGGCCTTATGGGTAGGCATCCTACATCAGGGAAGGTATTCCAGCAGCTCTAGTCTCTTCAGGCTTGAATGATGCTATCAAATGGCAGGGTATTAAAGTGAAGAAGTTAACTCCTGTCAACATCTAAAAACATCCATCGTCCAACTGGCCAACTCCATTTTCTCAGGACTTTCAGTCTCTTGTGGCAATTCTTTGAGCAGGTTCCCCTGGAAATGCTTTAATAATGATCTGAGTGCAGTAAGGTTAGAAGACTGAACATTGACAGTCAACCTGCAGATTTTCTGTGATGTATGTCAGTGAAGGATGCAGATACAGAATGACCCTCGTACATACGTGTGGTGGGATCTGTGGAATAAAGGGCTTTAAAGCTCAAGTGATTATGTACCCAACTAGGCAGGACAGCAACTTCCTTTCTTGGCCAGATCGATTATCCCTGAATTTTTGATTAACCCTGCACTTCACACATGGGTGCTGGGCTGTATTTTCAGCACCACGCTTGATGTAGCAGGATGAGTTAAGCTTGGTTTAAGAATTTATGTCTGATTCAAAACTATTCTAACAGATTTTTCTTGCATTTAAAGTGTTTGGAGGGCACTTGGCCACGTGCTACGGTCTGCCTTCAAGGCAACTTTTGAATGGATTCAGCTCAATTCTCAAAGCATGACAGCTCTGCCGACAGACGAGTATTCTGCATTAGCTCGCCCTACTGGGAAAGAAGACTCTAGCGATCTCTCAGACTGTGACAGACTTGTACGCGCCTGCCTCAGGAGCCGTTAATGAAGCAGAGGATATAAACTACGTATTCCGGGAACTTGGACTGGCTGCTGCTCTCCTGCAAAGTGAACTAAATGCTCCTGAGTCCATGTGAAATGTCAGTTTATGGGAAACGATGGAGCTAGATGGCTTTACACCAGCTGTGGTGCATAATTTCCACTTTAAGAGCAAGGAAAGCCTCATTTGCACACTCTCAAGAAGACCTACATTAGTTTATTTGCAGTATCTTGGGTACTAACCAAGCGGTGATTAGAATGTACAGTTAAATATACATCCATTCCCCTGAATGTTTACAGCAATATATGTGTATAACATATGCAACTGTAGCACCTTGTCTCAGATAGGACACGGCACAAAGAGATACTGATTTTACTTCCAATACAGTGAATAGTAGAATCTGTGGCAATAGATATGTTTTACCCTGGGCTGCTGTTATCAGTGAATTACTATAGGAATTACAGCAGATGATAAAATGGAATCATGGATTACTTCTTATCTCAGTTCCTTCTCTTTTATGCCATGCCCTCTTCTGTGGAGATATTTCTACCCATCGATGTATCTTGTGCCCCATAAGTACAGGTTTCCTAGGCTTTGTAAAGTGAAGAGAACCACAGTTCTGTTCATTTTCTGACACCGGGGCTATGTCTAGACTGCTTTCTTCTGCCAAAAGAAGATATGCAAATTCAGAGCTAATTTGCATATCTTCTTCCGATCATGTTATTGGAAGAGGTTATGTCGAAAAAGAAAGTAGTTTAGATGTGGTTCTTTCAAGAAAAAAAAAACCCTTTTTCGAAAGAACTGTTCTTCCTAAAAAAATGAGGTTTACACGGTTCTCTCGAAAAAGGGATTTTTTTCTCGAAAGAACCATGTCTACACTACTTTCTTGAAAAAGCAATCAGAAGAATATATGCAAATGCGCACAGAATTTGCATATCTTCTTTCAAATCTGAAAGCAAGTCTAGATGTGCCCCCTGGAAGATTAGCACAAATAGGAGTGGTAGTTTAGGGCAATGCTTTTCATACTTCTTTTCACAGGACCCAGTGGAAGAAAATTGTTGATTCCGTGACCCAGCAACATTTGACTAGAGTTTGTGCTCTGGGGTGGGGATGAGGATGGGCTATAGGAGGGACTCTGGCTTTTGGGGATGAGGGCTGTGGCAGGAGGGGCTTATCCGGTGCAGCTCCCAGTCAGCGGTGCAGTGGGGGTGCTAAGGCAGCATCCTGCCTCTCCTGGCATCACAGACCATGGTGTCCCCAGAAGTACCCGGCAGCAGATTCCCAGACAGTGGGCATGCGGAGCTAGTGCTCAGGGCATGGGCAATGCATGGGACCGGGACTGTTGCTGGCCCCTTTTGGGGTGCAGAACAGTCTGTGGTGCCTGGACAAGCAGGTAGCTTCCTTAGCACTCCTACTGGTCACCCAATCCCCTTGCAACAAAGACACCACTATGTCTAGACTGCAGAGCTTTTAGACACACGGCTTTTAGACCTCCGGTATCCTGGAAAAGCTCTGCCACATCCAAGGAACACGTCAGCTTTTTCGGAACAGTTTCTGAAAAAGTGGATGAGTTCTTTTGGCATCCCTATATGCTTCTCAGGGAGAGGAATAAGGGATGTTCTGAAAGAGGAGGGTTTTTTTTCCAAATTTGGCCATGTGTAGATGGGCTAAATTTTTGAAAAGACTCTTTTGGGGAAAAAAAAGCGGAAAAAGATACGCAAATCGCAAAGTGCAATTTGTGTATCTTTTTCCGACTTTTGGCTGTAGTGTAGACAGAGCCGCAGTGCCTGACGTTCCACTACCCAGTACTTGTTTAGGGGTCACCAGGCTTTGTTTAATAATGCAAAGATGGGAGAATGTAACTGCTTTGATTATCGATCTAAGCGCCCCAGTCTCAGGACCTTCTTTCTGGAATAGCTGGTGTAGACCACTTGCTGAAGTTACGGAGAGCTGATACATTCAGGCTGCAAGATGCTAGCTGTGCTACTCCTAATGCTGCAGACTGTCAAGTCATAATAACAGCTGCAATTATAATCTGAGCAGGAGCATGTATCCTATCTACTCCTGGTAACATGTAGTAATCAAAGCTGTATATAGTGAATCCAGCTAAGAACAGCAGAGTTTGCTAAGGATGGTCTGAGAGAAGAAAAAGTTTCTGTTTGGATGAGAAATGACAGATCTTAACTCAGTGTTAAATATCCTTTTTACACAGCCGGCATTCTTTTATTGCCAAGCCCTTCCGTCACTCATATCAGCGGTATCACCACTGTTAACTGGTAATAAGTGCAAAATCTCCAATGCCGTATTGGAGACCTGAGACATGAAGCTCTCAAAAGTTTAGGCTTATGTTGCACTTTAACTCTTCTACAAGCCTTCTCCTGGATATTGTGTGATATTTTCTTTTATAGATCACATAGTACAATGCATGAAAATATTACATTTAGCTGGAAGAAAATTAATATTGTAGAAAATACCCTGTCTGTTCGATATTGACTGGTAATATTTGGGTGCCCAACTTCTATGACACTTGAAAGAGCCTGATTTTCAGAGTGCTCAGGACTTTCTGAAATCAAATCCCATTAAGGTATCTTACACTGAGTATCTAGAAATTAATTTAGGCTCTTTTTTGAAAATGTAAGCCGCTACAAAGCAATGTAGTAGATTATGTTTTGGGATATTCAGATTTTTGACTGCTTAATTGCTTAACCATAGATTAGAGTATTTTTCACTTAATACCCTTGCTTTTACTAGAGGGGAAAGAACTCTTCTGGTGTACATCCTTTTACAGATGTTGCAGCATTTTAGATGTGCCTCCTCTGTGTTCAATATCTACTAAGTTACACTGGCTTCCCTAAATCTGTCTACTCAATCACAAAACATGGTGTCTTAAACTCAGGTTCTGTCTGAGACTTCCTCAACAGATGTATCCTTAAAATGCTCATAATTAAAACGAGTCATGTGAAAGTAGACTGTCAAGGCTGCGTCTAGACTGGCATGATTTTCGGCAAATGCTTTTAATGGAAAAGTTTTTCCGTTAAAAGCATTTGCGGAAAAGAGTGTCTAGATTGGCACGGATGCTTTTGCGCAAAAGCACTTTTTGCGGAAAAGCATCCGTGCCAATCTAGACGCGGTTTTGCGCAAGAAAGCCCCGATCGCCATTTTCACCATCGGGGCTTTTTTGCGCAAAACTGTTTTTACCTGTCTACGCTGGCCCTCTTGCACAAAAGCATTTCCGCAAGAGGGCTTATCCATGAGCAGGAGCATTATAGTATTTGCGCAAGAACACTGACAATCTTACATTAGATTGTCAGTGTTCTTGCACAAATTCAAGCGGCCACTGTAGACAGCTGGCAAGTTTTTCCGCAAAAGCGGCCACTTTGCGGAAAAACTTGCCAGTCTAGACGCAGCCTTAGTGAACTCAGAGCTGTCCCATCCATAGGGTATTTTGGGGGGACCCACCGCAGGCCCCGTGCTTTGGGCTTCCCTGCAACAGCCATCTCAACCGTTTAGGGGCAGGGCTCACAGTGGCCTGTGGGATTATTGGGGAGCCTGGTGCAAAGTGGGAACAGCATTGAAGAAGAATGCAGAGGGCTGGGAGAAGGCAGGATGCAGCCGGGCAGGTTGCTCAGGGAAGGAGTCTTTGGACAAGGGGACAAAACAGGGGTTTGGGGAAGAGTTGGAACGAGGCTGGAGCCTGTTGCCCTACATCTTGGGGCACTAGAAGGGCGTTGCCTAGGCTATGTCTACACTACAGAGATTTTTTCAGAAAAACAGTTGTTTTTCCGAAAAAACTTCACTTACGTCCACACTGCAATCGCATTCTTCCAAAAGAAAACCAAAAGAACAGAGGGGGTTTTCCGATATTGGTAAGACTCATTCTTCAAGGAAGAAGCCTTCTTCCAAAAGAGCTCTTAAGGAAAAAGGTGTGTGTGGATGGGGAAGAAGGAGTTATTTCGAAAGAAGAGGAAAGGAAAAAGCACAGCTGCCCTGGTGGCCACTCTGCCAATAGTAATCACAGCTTCAATGCAAGAGAACATCCATACAGTGTGGACACTATCTTTAGAAAAAGCAGATTGCTTTTTCGATGCACTTTGGCTGTGTGGACGTGCTCATTCAGGAGAAGTTTTTTCGGAAGATCTCTTCCAGAAAAGCTTCTTCTGACGTAGACGTAGACCCAGGCTCCACATCCCCCTAGAGACGGCCCTGAGTATACTAACGTATTGAAGCGTGTTTTTTTCATATCATCTTTAAAGCTGATTCCCCACATCTTAGTGGGCTCCACAGGTCAGTGGAAACCCTTCAGGTGCATTCATGAGATAACTCCATGATCACTATAGCTACCTTAAGTAAATGTAACAGAGCAACTGCAAATTATATGAATATTTCTCTTTCTTAAACTTCCACATTATGAACCAATCTACATTCTGCCCATGCTCCTTGGAAATCAATTACAAAATAAATGTTTCTTCTTAGAATCCAATCATTATTAAAGTGATGCTGCCCATATGTTTGACCGGAAGGTGATTTTATACCCAATTTAACCGCAGTTGATTTGGCACAAATGACAGAATTAATCTGTGATTCGTTACTATAGAGCCGCTCTTGCATTTAAAAAAAAGGGCTCTTTCTCGGGGAAAAACACTCCAAGTTGCATGAAATATGGGCAGGGAGTGCAGGGAATAACAACTGTAAAAGTGTAAAATAAGACTCGATTACTCAAATGTAGTTTGGACCCACAAAGGAGTTTAGCAAAGCTACAAGGGAACAGCGAAAGCAAGCTTCTAAGCTTATATGAAAACCTCACTGATCAGGAACCAGTGACTTTTTAATCAGAATGAAGCTTTTTGTATCATCCCATCTGCATGGGTGGTTGTTATTATGGAAGGCCAACACCATTTATGTGAGTACAAGCTTAATTATCTCACTTCCAGCATAGCCAGAGAGAATTCTACTTTATGCAACTGTCAGATTGCTGATAAGAAACAACAATGAGCACCCTGAAGAAACAGTTGGATTAGTGAAATGACACGGATATTTCTCTATGGAATGATGGAGATTGTATTTAAATGTAAAGTGACAACAGCCATCCGGCGCATAGATCACAGGAAAAGAGAGAGACTTGTACGTATTCATAGAAAATAAGAACAGCCATGATGGGTCAGACCACATGGTCAGTCTAGCCTCGTATCCTGTCTTTCGACAGTGGCCAATGCTAGGTGCTTCAGAAGGAATGAATAGAATGGAGAATCATTGCATAGCCAGAGAGGAGTCTACCTCTGATTTCATCCTCTGTCCTCTGCTCCAGCTTCTGACTGGGAAATCCTGACTATTTTAGTAATAGCAGCAAATAGATTATCCCTTATGAATTTATTTTTTTTCAACTCTGTTACAATTTTGGCTTTCACAGCATCCTCTGGCAAGGAGTTCCACTGGTGGACTGTGCATTGTGCGAAGAAGTACCTCCTTTTGTTTTTTTTAAACATGATGCCTGCTAATCTCATTGGGTGGTCTCTGGTGTAGATGCATTCAACACCTGTGCCTTCTCATACATTGAATTGATGCTACAAACCCTTTTACAGCAGATCATTTATTCCTCAAAAGTTGTGGTCCTTTATTTCAGACATTGATCCTTATTCTGAATTATTCAATCTATTTTTCACACCCACAAAGTTCAGCCGATGAATTGCTCAAAAGTCAAGTGGGGCACAATGTCACTGTTCATTCTTCAGTATTGCTGCATTGTGATTCGTTAGCTTAGTCACATTGTTTTTTTTCTCTTCCCTGATTGGATGAGTATGAGAAAGGATGTGACCACTCTACTTGTCCTTGATTTGTTCAGGGAAGAAGTGACCACGTAGGGCCAGAACTTGGCGTTTTAGCCCCGGAGCAAACCATCATATTTATGCCCCCAGGAGAGCACTGTGTGGGATTGGGAGGCTGCAGATCCAGCAGGGCCAGATGCCATAATGGCCTAGTGGGAACTGGGTAAAAACTCAACAAACAATGCAGTAGGAACGGGGACTGCAGCATGGGATGGGAGCAGCTTTAAAAATAGCCCTGCCATGCTACAAGCAACATGAACATCGTGGCCAGCCTCTGCCTCTCTCTAGCCATCCAGCTCAGAAGGCGATGCTCACACCAGCAGCAATGCAGAAGTAAGGGTGGCATAACAGAGTATTGCCATCTTTACTTCTGTCCCCCGCCCTCCTTCCCCAGCACCAGCAGCCTAGGTACCAATGGGGGGAGAGCCACTGAACTGAGGGGACTGGCTTCAGTGTTGTGCGCATGCATGTGCGTGCCACCTTTGACCCACTCCCCAAAATAGCAATCAAGCTACCCCTATGGCTGAGGCATCCCCATCCCACTGCAGGGTTCTATTCCACCACCATTATTTTTTCATCCGCCTCATTTTTCCACTCCACCTGGCTGTGCACCCTGGGCAGCTGCCCTATACTCCCTGCCTGGTTACAGCATAGAGAGCAATGTATGGAGTTAGGGGAGAGGCCAACAAAGCAAGAGCAGTTTCTAAATGTTGCCTGTATCGGACAATGTGGGTACGTCTAGACTACAGGCTTTTGTCAACAGAAGTTTTGTCAACAAATACTGTCAACAAAGCTTCTGTCGACAAAGAGCGTCTAGACTACATCCAGTTCTGTCGACAAAGCAAGCTGCTTTGTCGACAAGACAGTGTAGACGCAAAGGACAGTGTAGTTGCAATAACGCCTTCTGTCGACAGAACTCTGTCAACAAAAGGCGTTATTCCTCGTAGAATGAGGTTTACAGCCGTTGATAAAACTGCTGCGTTCTGTTGACGTTATGTCGACAGAACTCAGCGGCAGTATAGACACAGGTATAGTTTTGTCAACAAAAGTCCACTTTTGTCGACAAAACCCTGTAGTCTTGGCACACCCTGTACAATATGATCTGGGATCCAGTTTACAACATAGCTTTCTCTTCAGGTTCACGCCAAGTGGCATATGCAGCACTCAGCACACAGTCCCTTGTCTGGTTTATCCCAGTATCTGTGTCAGGGCTCTGGCCTGGAGCAGTCTGCCATTTTAGAACAGGGCGGTGCAATCCAATGCCATTTGCTGCTCGTTTTACCATGGGAGTGCAGGGTCTCTGGGTTGAGCTCTGTCCTCCAGGGCTTTGGCTTAATGAAGTGCTATTCTACCAGTTGCACTGTTGTTTTCTGTCACCTATCACCATTCGCTACAACGGCTGTAACAAATCCACCAGTACTGCAGTAGATAGGGAGACATGAAGCATTGTAGCAGCGGCCTGGTGAGAGGCCTGAGGCCTGAGCTGAAGTTGTGGTCAAGCCTTGCTAATACAAAGCAATGTTAGGAAGAGACAGGCAGCGAGCAAAAGTCAGGCTCTGCTTGCCTGCAAGCTCATAGGATCTGGCTCATAGGATCTGGGGTGGTGTTGCAAAAAGACACACATTCCTGGAACGTGCAACTCACACGCCATTCACATTCAAGCAGGGTGGTACCCAGAGCCCCAGTATGGCACATGAACATTCCTCAAAGACAACAGGAACAGGATGACCTCCCTAAAAGGAAAGGTCAGGATGACGTGTGATGAATCGAGATGTTTTGATCAGGCCAACATATACAAGATGCTCACTAATCACATGAGAGGGTAGTAATTGACTATGTCACGGGGCAATGCAGGCTCTGTTTGTATCACTGAATAAAATAAAGTCTCAGAGGGACTGTTTTTGGCCAACATAGGGGGGCTGTGGAAAATCTCGCCACTGATTGAGCTGGATCCATTGTCATGGGCATACATGTCTTAATATCCCCGTAGAGTCTGCTGGGTATTAAGAACATAGAAGTGGCCATCCTGGGTCAGACCAAAGGTCTGTCTAGTCCAGTATCCTGTCTTCCCGCAGTGTCCAATGCCAGATGCCCAGAGGGAATGAACAGAACAGGGAATCCTCAAGTGGTCCATTCCCCATTCCTCACTCCCAGCTTCTGGCAAATAAAGGCCAAGGACTCCACCCTGGTCCATCTTGGCTAGTAGCCATTGATGGGCCTCTCCTCCATAAATGTATCTAGCTCTCTTTTGAACCCTGTTAAAGTCCTGGTCTTCACAACATCCTCTGGCAAGGCGGATGTTTTTACCATGTTTTATGGGCAATAAACCTGACGGAGTGCCTTCACATTAACAGTTCTGTGGTCATTGGGCAGTTCATTTGGAGCCTGCTGCTTTGGGCTATCTGGCCAGAGCATGCAGAGGCTCAGTCTATGCTACCACTTTACTGGGCAATAACATTCTGGCTCAGAGGTGTGAAAAAACACACCCACCCGAGAGCAGCCAGTTATAGCATCATTTCATTGAATACTTTGCCCTCATTCAGCTGACACATCTAGGATGTGCCTAGCCCTGTTGCTTTCTCGGAAATTCTCCACGGAGTTCCAGAGCAGAAAGGGTGAGTGGAGTTTTAATGGGACAGTGGCTCCATTTAAAATGAGTTAGCAGGACAGAGGACAGACAGATGTGTGGACTTTGGCTTGCAGCTGAGCTGAAACCACCAGCTGCCCAGAGGTTCCCTCTGCTGCTGTCATATTAAGAAATTATCAGGGCACACAAAAGGAAAATAATGTATTACTCTGGGTAAGTCTTTCTCCCTGAAAGGTATTAATTTAGACAGAAATGGTTACAGTATGCCAGCAAATTACAGTATACAGAAAAGCATGCTGTAATAGGAATAATTAAGAAACAGAAGGTAATCAAAATATAGTTAATTATATTCAGGCATTGTGGCATAAGCTGTGCACTGCAGGAGCCAGGAAGGTTTTTTCTCCAACTTGCAGCATTAGCGTTTTTTGCTAGAACAACTATGACAGCGTTTTGTCTTTTTCTGGACCATCAAGTACTAGCCATTGCTGAAACGGAGATTCCAGATTTTATGGAAAATGGACTGATTGGTTACAGCAAATAGTCTATTCCTGAGTCTTAATAAACACAGTGGGCTTGAATCACCCTAAATCCAAATCTAAATTTGGTGGGTCCAAGGCCTTATGGCAAAAGGATCATCCACAGGTATCATAATAGGGCGAACCAATAACCCTTGTTCTCCTGGGGGGTTGCAGCTAGCTAAGACTTGACATTTGGTTCCCCTAGGCACTCCCTGGCACATGTTCCCTGCCCTAAGCATGATCATTGTGGTCAACCTTCTCAGTTTTGCAGCTAGTAATTTCAGATTTTATCATCATATTGGCAATCCTGTAGAAGGATGTAAGAGTGTAGTTGATTAACTGATAAGCAAAAGCTTAAAGGTTAATGCATAGACTACATGCATCCGCCTCCCACCAGTAATTTTTTTAGCAGGCAGGCAGGCATCCCAGCTCATTTACACCAAGTCCAGGATCTACCCTGCTGTGGCTCTGCATTTAAAGTGTATTAGGAGTCAGGCGGGCAGGCAGTGCTGGCTCAGTTCTGGCTCGCGCTGGCTCCCGGAGCTCAGCTGCCTCCCCCCAGACAGGGGCGGCTGCCAACCTGCACTGCTGCCTCCTCCTAATGTCCAACCTAAACCTCCCCTGCTGCACTTTAAGCCCATTGCCTCTTGTTCTATCCTCAGAGGCCAAGATGAACAAGTTTTCTCCTTCCTCCTTATGACACCCTTTTAGATACCTGAAAACGGCTATCATGTCCCCCCTCAGTCTTCTCATTTCTAAACTAAACAAACCCAATTCTTTCAGCCTTCCTTCATAGGTCATGTTCTCCAGATCTTTAATCATTTTTGTTGCTCTTCTCTGGACCCTCTCCAATTTCTCCACTTCTTTCTTGAAATGCGGTGCCCAAAACTGGACACAATACTCCAACTGAGGCCTAACCAGCGCAGAGTAGAGCGGAAGAATGACTTCTCGTGTCTTGCTCACAGCACTCCTGTTAATGCATCCCAGAATCATATTTGCTTTTTGTGCAACAGCATCACACTGCTGACTCATCTTCAGCTTGTGGTCCACTATAACCCCTAGATCCTTTTCTGCCGTACTCTTTCCTAGACAGTCGCTTCCCATTCTGTATGTGTGAAACTGATTGTTCCTTCCTAAGTGGAGCATTTTGCATTGTTTTTTATTAAACTTCATCCTGCTTACCTCAGACCATTTCTCCAATTTGTCCAGATCATTTTGAATTATGACCCTCTCTTCCAGAGCAGTTGCAGCTATTTGATTAGCCAATATTTAACATCCCTAGTCCTGTAATTACTTATACAGTCATTAGTTTATCATTCTGATAACGAGATACAGGCACTGTTAATAGAAAGACCGCTTCTTGAGTTTATCAGAAAACAGGCATAAAAACAGAGCACAAGGCATTTCACTTCTTGCAATGCCAAGGAAAAAGCCACGTTCTGATCCAGTTAGCAAGGCCATAAGGGGCATCAGAAAATTCAGGAGGCATGAGCCACAACGTCCTAACTGCTGAGAGCAACCCTGACCATGGGCTTGGTCCTGCCAGAGGCTTTGCATTTTTCACCCTTCTGGCAATTTGCAGGATTGGACCCAGGGATGTGAAGTTTGTATATACTGGTCAGCTTCCCCACTTCCTAGGTCTGTCAGAGGAATATTACTAACTATGGGTATGTCTACACTACAGTGCTAATTCGAACTGACTTAGTTCGAATTAGTTAATTCGAACTAACGCACCCAGACTAAAAAACTAGTTCGAATTAACGTTTTGCTAATTCAAACTAGCATGTCCACATTAAGTGGACCCTGAACCAGGGTTAAGGATGGCCGGAAGCAGTGCCGGCAGGGCATCAGATGAGGACTTAGAGCGTGGAGCTGCTGTCTCAGGCTAGCCGAGTGCTGTGCTTAAAGGGACCCGACCCCCACCCCGGACAGACAGTTCTCAGGGGTGCCCCGCTTGAAAAGCAGTCCTGGGAGGGGGGCATATGAGTTTCCCTGGTGTTGGCCAGAGTGGCCACCAGGGAAAGCTGGGGAGGGCTAGCCTCCCACTAGTTCGAATTAAGGGGCTACAGAGCCCTTAATTCGAACTAGTAAGTTCGAACTAGGCTTAGTCCTCGTGGAATGAGGTTTACCTAGTTCGAACTAAGCGCTCCGCTAGTTCGAATTAAGTTTGTAGTGTAGACGTACCCTAGCTCTACAGAGCATTTCTGTCCAGACCAAATGTCAGAGTGGTCACAAGCACTTGACTTCAGACTATATGCTACTAATAATATATTGATATGCCCACTGATGCCTGACCAAAACAGAATGGACAGAAGCAACACCCCTTCTTCTTAAGAAGTGAGGTAAAGCTGTTGCAAGTGAGTACTGTAGGTCTTTTAAAAATAGCACTCAAAAATCAGTCCAGAGTCACAAGAACATATGAGGAGAGGTTAAAGCGACTGGGACTTTGTGAAGGCTAGGACTATAATAGACTTTCAAGAGAAGCTAGATAATTTCATGGAGGTTAGATCCATAAAAGGCTATTAGCCAGGGGATAGAAATGGTGTCCTTGGCCTCTGTTTGTCAGAGGCTGGAGAGGGATGGCAGGAGACAAATCGCTTGATCATTGTCTTCGGTCACCCCCTCTGGGGTACCTGGTGCTGGCCACTGTCGGATACTGGGCTAGATGGACCTTTGGTCTGACCCAGTATGGCCGTTCTTATGTTCTTATGTAACAGAAAAAGAGAAGTATCTCAGATATTTTCCAAGACTATAACCTGGGGTAATTTAAATATAGCATGGTTTAAAATAGAGCAGCAGAAATCATCATCTCTTTGAGGAGTTGTCAGTAAGTGTGTTACAATGTTCTATTAGTGCCACTTTAAAGGTAAATTTTCCATCATACATTTCTCCATAGGGTGTTTAATCTCAGTCATTTACGAGCTGTAATTTGGGATGGTGAGAGATCAACTCAAGGGGGTCAGAATTAGTTCACCATCTTTTATAATAATCACACCTGAAATGAGAGACAGTTTCCAATCTATGTGGTTTCATATACAAAACGCAACCATGGCAGGAAGTCCATTCTCATTCTTCGCACGTCTTTAGTTGGTGTGAAACCTCGTCCTGCTCCATGAGTTTGCTGCCCCATTGGGATGGCAGTGCTATATGCCTTGATCGGATTGAGAGGAGAGGGAGCTGACAGCAAGTGGAAGGTAAGTGTGAATTTGGAGGAAAACAATAAAAAGAGCAATGAAACTTGCTAGTGTTCACATGGAGAGAAAGTGTCTCGCCTGGAGACCTGCACTCATTTATCACTCTCCTGAGCTGTGATGTGCCATGCTGGACTACAAATTGCAAGGAGGTCATCCTAGACAGCTAATATAGTAGGGTTTAGTTCTGAATCTTGGGAGCTCTTCTAAATGAACTCATAAAGTCAAGCTCTGGATTAGGCTGCTTTGCTCTCTCTGGTGACCCTCAATGGGAATGGAGAAAAAAAACAGTGGAAAACACAAGCTGGGAGGGCGGGATACCACTGATTTTAGTTTTACAGTGAAAATTGCATGACTACAGGTTTCTTTTCATTTTTGCCATAGCATAGCAGGGTAACTTTTTGTTGAGTCTGAGGGGGGTGGGGGGGCGGGGGTGAAGTCTGGCCCTTGGAAGATCTCTTTGTGCTCCCTGAGAGTACACCATAATTGATAGCAGAGCTAAAAAGACAGGCATTGCTCCTTTCTGGAGCCAACAAGAAGGAAAACTGCAGAACTTTGCTCCCACCTTCCTTGTCCCTATTTTCCTATAATTCTGCTCTGCTCTGGTTCAGAAGCCCTATGTAAATCTCACTCCACCCTCCTCTGCTTTCCATGGGCACATCACAGTAGGAAGGACTGAATACGTCCATTTCCGACAGTCATGGGACTCGTGTATATAATGCCTGATACAAAGCCACTTAAAGTCAATGGAAAGACTTCCTGGCTGTACATCACACAGAACACGTCAAATGAACATAGACTTCCATCCTACTCATGTACTGTGCTCTGCGGATGAAATCAGCCTTTGTGCAAAAGGCCTACGATGCCCATGTATCACTTATGCCCTCAAAAGGGATTTTCTCTTCAGAGAACCAGAGGAAATGCCCTGGTTTCTTTAGAAAGATTGTGCAAAGGCAAGGAGAAGTCATTCTTTATAGCCGTGCTGTCCAACACATTCGCCAGTAGATCCATGTGGCTATTTGGCTGGTTGACTGTAGCTAGTTCGCTATAGTAATAGCCAGTATAGTGGCTACTGCTTTGGATCTAGTTGGATAACATGGATTTATACAATAGCAAGATGTTTGTGGCTTAAGAAAAGCGAACAAAACCAATAAACCAGACCAATATATGCACAAGTGACTTCTGAGTGTATGTACTGAAATAAGTTTATTGGTGGCAATTTACAAAAAAACCTTAAAAATTAACATATTTTGTATTTTGTTTAGCTAAAAGTGAATACTTCTCCTTGACATTCTAAACCACCTCTCACTCTTGCTGGTGTAAATCAGGAGTAACTCCACAGAAGTGACAAGTATCAGAGGAACAGTCATGTTAGTCTATAAGTGCCACATCACTCCTTGTTGTTTTTGTAGATATAGACTAATAGATTGATTTGGGCATCAGCTTTCGTGGGCCAAGACCCACTTTGTCAGATGCATCTGCCCACATAAGTTCATTTCAGTGGGCCTCAAGAGTGTCATAACCAAGATGTCAAGTATCTGAGGGGTAGCCGTGTTAGTCTGAATCTGCAAAAGCGACGAGGAGTCCTGTGGCACCTTATGCATCTGACACATGCATCTGACGAAGTGGGTCTTTGCCCACGAAAGCTTATGCTCCTACACTTCAGTTAGTCTATAAGGTGCCACAGGACTCCTCGTCGCTTATAACCAAGATGGTCTCCCGGGATAGGGTAATTTTGCTAACTGTCCTTGTGTCCCTAGGATTTGCAGGGTGTGCCGATTGAACTGTAGCAGGGCTTTGATTAGATGCAGAGAGATGCCGCTGATAAAGTGGGACTTTGCCCACGCAAGCTTATGCTCAAATAAATCTGTTAGTCTTTAAGGTGCCACATGACTTCTTGTTGGTTTTGCACAGAAGCAAAGAGTTAGTTATAGAGGTATGAACCCTGTGTAAGTGTGAGGAGTTCATGGTCTAAGAGTCTACACTTTGTCATTCAGCCAAGATTGAACAAAAAATTTGTTCTCTCTGTACTTAAATTCCTAATCCTGTGATGAGTATTGATGTGGTAAAAATAAATTACTGCCTAAATGCATACTTTATGTTATCATAAGCCAACACTTTATTGGCACACAAAGATTTGCCAAGTATATACTGTATTTTTCTTGATGAATCTCAGCTTGTTCAGTGATCTGAAGTAGGAGTAATATTCAGAATAAAACAGGTTCATGTATCAATCAGCCTTCTGTTTTATACACAGCATTCCTATTGATCTGACGATAAATCTAGAGAAGGCATTAAAACAAAAGGAAGAAATAAAATACAAGTGATATAAAGAAATTATCTTTGTAATTTGCTCCAAAACAAGTTTGTTAGGGGGTGCCGCTTGTCAAAGCGGCTCCCCATTCTGGCACTCTGACTGCAGGAAGTGGAGGCCCACAAGAGACCTTAAAATATCTTGTCTCTAGAGGTTTCTGATTTAAAATCTCCTCAAGGTCACAGATTCTCTGGCCTTGGGAGTTATGCTGCCACCACCCAGGTGAAAAGAAAACACCTTTCTTTTTGAACCCAGGAAGAAAGCACTTGGGAACTTCTTCCCAAGAGGTACCCCAAGCTATTTTACTACAAGAGAGCTAAAAAATACTGTAATCTCTGATAGCTGACCTCTCAGTCTTAGGTATGCATACACAAACCTATTACCTTCCAGTACACATGAATCAGATCATAGACTTAAAAATGGTGATTTTATTAACAAAACAAAAGATACACTTGGTAAAGCATACTTGATTGCTCGGTGTTATACATCAACTGAGAACAAAAAACAGATTATATCACAGAGAATTGCTTCCCTGAGATTCAGCTTTCATTACAGTGTATGAACTCAACACAAAGGAGTCAAACCAAACAACAAAACAAATAAATTAACCTGAATGCATCTAACTGAAAACATTCCCTAACTACTCACACATCCATACTTCCAAGGTCCAGTCTAATTCTAGGCCTAGGTATTCTTTTTCCAGGCATGGTATCCCTGCCCAGTTCAATTCATCTTTTTTTTTTTAACCTCACTTCCCAATTCAAACTCCCCAAAAGGAAAGAAAAAAAACAGGCAGATTCCATTTCAATTCAAATCTCAGCACTTTCTTCCCATTGGTTCTCCTGGTTCCCTGCCAACACTTTATGATTTTTTTTCAGGGATTCTCTGATTGTCTGAGTTTAACCCTTTATAGGCAGTACTCCTCCCATTGATCACACAGCAATTGTGTTCCATCATTTGAAGAAAGTTTTCCTAATAATGCATAGTATGATAGTCTTATCCCAGAGCAGGTTGGGGCTCAGTAGCTTGACTGGACAAAAAACTATGAAGCCTGAATTTGTCTCAGACTTGGGTGTGTTGGTTAACTTCTCTGTCTCATTTTCTCCCAGTAGTAAAATAGAAATAATTGTAGGTATTTTACAGAAATAATGTGAACATATGAACATGTAAGTAAAGTCTGGTCTATCCACTGACTGGCTACGTCTACACTGGCCCCTTTTTCGGAAGGAGCATGCTAATTTTGAAAGTGGGAATAGGGAAATCCGCGGGGGATTTAAATATCCCCCGCAGATTTAAATAAACATGTCCGCCGCTTTTTTTCCGGCTTGGGGAAAAGCCGGAAAAAAAGCGTCTAGACTGGCCCGATCCTCCGGAATAAAGCCCTATTCTGGAGGATCTCTTATTCCACTTTCCCCTCACTCCCTGAGCATGCGGGGAAGGGGATGAAAAGCTCGTCATGACCCGGAGTGCCTGGCTGCTGCCCCCCCCCTCCCAAAATGGCGCTCTTGGACAGGAAGCAGTTAGAATGTTAGCACTTCCAGCAGAATGTGTGTAGGCACAAGATTGCTTGGAGGTGTCCAGGGCACCAGAGGCGCATTGAAGCGTTACTCTTGGTGCTGGGGAGGGGCAGGGGGAGGATGCAAAGTGTCGTAAGACAATCACATCTGCTTAGAACCTCAACTTTGTATCTTCCCTAAAAAACAGACTCTCCAGCAGCACAGAGGCATTTAGGCTCTTAAGTTCCATTGATTTTCCACTGTGCTTGGGCATTAATTCAGTTCTGAGTCAGAGGAGGAATGCAATCAGCTGAATTCCCAGCACTACCTGCATGTTCCTTGAAGGTCCACTGACTAAGCAAAACCCTGCTTAGTTTTCATTATTGGCTGTACACTCGTTTCACAAAACTGCTTTGGAATTGAACCCTGCTGGGTGAGAACAAACAGCAAGCTGTAGTACTTTGCAACTCCGGAGTTTATACACCACTGCTTCATTTGAGTGAAACTGCAACTATTTCCTTGAGAATTTACTGTACACAATGCGGGTGCATGCTGTGATGCACAGACCCGTAAATTTACAAGCCGCAGTTGTTTCTCCCCTTCCTGATTTTTGGAAAACAGCTGGTCTCCCTGTGAGTAGTTTGTGGGCATGGAATCCTAAAGCGCTAATGATTTCTGGCACCAAACGACTAGGTAAAGTTTGAGAAGTGAACCTTCATGAGCTGCTGACAATGCAAATACAATGGAAGCGACATATTTCAATGGCAATATTTTCTTTGTGGCCAAAACAATAGCAGACTCTGCAATGAAACATCATATTTGAGAGCTGGCAGTACAAGCCAGCTGAATGCAAGCTGTCCTGAGTGAAGGACTTTGGAAGAGATCTGCTAGTCACACAGAGAGGACTGACTGTTGCTGACATTGTTCAAACAAGTGGCTTCAAATTCTCTGTAAAGTTTTAAATAATAGTGTTAAAAATACATATAGGCTGTTTGGCTTTCACAGTTGCCAAAGGAACCCATATGCTCCTTTCCCTTTAAAATTACTGGGAATTTGGTGTCCAAATCTTTTATGTAGCTTTGAAAACAACAGCCATATTCGATGAAGGATTTTTTGACATGGAAAAATCCAGAGGATAAATCCGACAGCCGGTGCCATAACTAGGTATTTTTGCTCCTGAAGCAAAATAATAATTATGCGGTCCCCCTCCGCCCCCTCTCCCCCGGTTAGGTTGGCACGCATCATATTCTTTACTTTTGCAACTTATTATTTTTACTTATTGCCTCTTTGAGACCCTGATTATGCTGCACGCTCTGCTTGCCCCACCCTTGTTACGGTACTGCCTACACCAGTCTATAGAAATCTTAGGGCTTGATTTTTAGAATGTGGAAGAAGTACAGAGGCCCAGTAGACAGGGCACTGGGATGCAACTCGGAAACTGAATCCAGGTCTCCTGGTTCTGCAATGGATTTGCTCTGTAAACTTGAACAAGTCACTTCCCTTCCCCATGCCTCGGTTTCCTCTTCCACCCTTTTTCAGTCTTGTCTATTTTCACTCTTTGGAGTAGGGGCTCTCTCTTTTTATGTGAATCTCCATTGCCTAGCACACTGGAGTCCTGATCTCATCTAGATGCTACTGTAAAACAATTAATACTCGCTTTTTTTCTGATAGAAATGTAACCGTGTTAAGAGAACTGTCATTCATGCTTAAATTCGACACTTTACACCTAAGTTTGAATAAAGACTCTAATTATCTTACCCGTTACAAAGATAGCTTCCCCAATTATCACCTCTAATATCATTAGCTCACAGACGTTTACCTCCTCCCCCATCCCCCTTCTGTTCTGAAATTTGATTTGTCCTTTTCATATGTGTTCATTTTTTTAAATTGTATCCTTTGGTATATATGGTTGTGACAATTTTCTTCCACTATTTGATCTGAGGAAGTGGGTCTGCCCCACGAAAGCTCATTACCTAACAAACCATCTTGTTAGTCTTTAAAGTGCTACATAATCCTGTTTTTTGTTTCACTTTTTTTCTCTGTGTCATTAGTTTCACAGTGCTATGGCTCCATTGTCTTTATAGCAGTCACTCTAAATTTATAGCCATATAAGAATGGCCCCTTAATGTGATTCTACAGAAATAAGTATAAAAGTCTGTAGAACATAATTGATGTTAATTGACCCTAACCTTCCCATAAGCTTGTTGAATCAACTTGTAGAATTGCACCAGTCACTTGCTCTAGATATTCAGGGGTATTTAGGCACTTAATGCCCATTGAAATCAATAGGAGGTGTCGAAATACCTTTGAGGATCTAAGCCATAGGGAGGGTATGTGTGAATCTGTGTGTAGTGTAGGTACTTACTGCAGCAACACAAGGAGTTTTCCCTTGCGCTAGAAAATCCGGTCCCTTCCAGAGGCAGTAGCTAGGACAACAGAAGAATTCCTCCGTCAATCTAGCTCAGCAGTTCCCAACCTTTTCCAGCTGGGGACCCATTTTGACAATTCAGGAAGACCCAAGGCAATTCAAAAATGGGGAGAGGAGGGAGGGCAGAGCCGCCTAGGGAGACCACCTGACGACCCTTTTGAAATGTAATGGCGACCCATATTTGGGTCCAACCCATAGGTTGGGAAACCCTTCTCTAGATGAATGTACAATAGCACTTAGGTCTGTCCCACTGACATTGTCTCACTGTGTGATATAGCTAAATGGACCTAAGTTTCAGGTATAGAGCAGGCCCTAGTCCAGTGAGGGGCAACCTAGGCTAGTGAGTGGGCTGCATGAGTTGCCCCCTTCATCTCAGTGGCCCACAAGACTGTCGTAACCTAGCTGGTGTCGTGCAATAGGGTGGTTTTTCTAACTGTGCTTCCTAGCTAGAATTTGCGAGGGGTGCCAACTGAACCGTAGCAGCGCTGTGATTGGATGCAGATGGAGCACGTGGGTCTTGCTGTCAACGTTATGTGCCATCTGCACGCACCTCCCTCCACGTGCTCTTGCTTTAAGTGCGTGTCACTTTAGTAATACCGGTAGGGAAAAAATGACGCAGACAAAATCAGCAGAATCTGGCAACCCTGTGTGTGAACAAAATAGTCTTGTGGGCCACACATAGAACCCCAGCAGGCTGCATGTGGCCCTCAGGCTACAGGTTGCCCACCGCTGTGGGTCTCAGTCCCTGTCAATAAAATGGAGATAATAGCACTTCCCTACCTTAGGAAGGGGTTGTCAGGGAAAAAAACAATGAAGCTAGTGAGATGCTCAGGTACGATGGCATTGGAAGCCATGTATGTGTCTTACGCCTTGTCTGAATACTCAGGAAAGTTAAGGTAAATCAATTAAAAGTATGACGTTAATGTACATGCTCTCATTAAAAAGTAAAGTGACCTTGGACTGGTGTAATTTAATCCTCTTTGAGATTGGATTTATTGCATATGACAACAATCTGTAACCTACAAATCCCCCTCCCCTTCCTTTATGTACTGTGGTTGCAGAAATGCAAAAGGGATCATCTATCTTGACTGGTCTCTTCCCATATGTGTTAGCTCCTTAAGCTAAACAGTCTGTCCCACCTTGCATTTTGCTGTGACCTGGGAGCTGATTCGCCAGACCTGAAGAAGAGCTCTGCATGGCTTGGAAATTTGTCTCTCCCATCAACAGAAATCAGTCTAATAAAAGATATTACCTCATCTAGCTGGCCTCTCCTCCTTGAAAATTAATTAACAGCAAATTAGGACCGCTGTCCTCGGGCATGAAGGCATTAATTCTTCAAGGATTAAGGTCCAGTGACCTAAGATAACGAGAGCATCGCCCCCGGGAGAACACATTCTAATTTGTGTTTATTGACTTCACACCTTCCGCTGATATTTCTTAACTTTCCTAAGTGTCCCTGTATAGAAGAGCCCTCAGATCAGGACTTCTGAAAATACTGCAATGAAGACAGTTCCCTACTGCTTTGATTGATCAGTTGGTTTAGTTTTTCTTATGACTTCACACTGCCTGTTTTGGCCAGCAGGATTCCTGTTGGTGCTTATGATGTCAATAACAATGTCTGACTGACACAACCTTTACTTCAGGGGAACCTAAGACCTGGGGACCTCATCTGGTCCCTGGCTTACCTGGGTCCAGCCCCTAAGGCTTGGGACTCCCTCCCCCCAGCATTGGGGAGTCTGCACTGGAGCTGGGATAGGATGATAGGGGATGGATCATGCCTTCTCTGTTCATTCCCTTTGAAGCATCTGGTACCAGCCACCGTCAGCAGGAAGGATATTGAACTAGATAGACCACTGTCCTAGTATGGCCATTCTCCTGTTCCTACAGAATGCTGCAGGAGGGCGTTAGTGTAGGCACTCAGTGGGGTTCTTTCAACTTTGAAATTAGTCCACCTTCCCAATAGCTGGTAGTTGGTCTACCTTCCAAGAGCTTACTTACCCAAGCTGGTAGTTCGGTCCACCTTTCCAATAGCTGGTAGTTTGGTCTACCTTCCAAGAGCTTACTTACCTAAGCTGGTAGTTGGGTCCACCTTTCCAATAGCTGGTAGTTTGGTCTACCTTCCTAAGAGCTTACTTGTCTAAGCTGATAGTTGGGTCCAGCTTCCCAATAGCTGGTAGTTGGGTCCACCATCCCAAGAGCTGGTAGTTAGTTAGGTCTTCTTCCATTGCCCTAGCACTGTCTACACTGGGGGGTTTGGTCAACTTTGTAGACCTCTGTGTAGACGTGGATTAAGTTATTTCAAAATAACACTAGTTATTTCGAAATAATATTGTTGCGTAAACATATCCCCAGTGTCCTTCCCAGCTAGGACTCCCTCTTTGGTGCATCTACAGAGCACCCAAAATTCGAAATAAGATACACAATTTGCATAGCTTATTTCGAGCCCATTTCAAAATAAAGCACTATTTCGAGCCATCCCTTACTCCTCGTAGAATGAGGTTTACAGGGATGGCAAAATAGTGAGTCAGCTATATTTCGAAATAGCAGACACATTAAAAAAATGCGGGGTAGCTATTTTGAGATACCTCCGGTATCCCAAAATAGCACTGCAGTATAGACATACTCTTTGTGTCTGAACAGGGAGTTACAGAGCCTTGGGGTTGGTGGCTGGCTTTCCTCTGATGGAGCCACTTTGCAATCACAGTTGCATCTCGCAAGCGAAAGTAGTATGAGCTCTCTCTGTGCCAATGGCGGACTCATTAGCCACACTTCTTCTGAGGCCCAGCTGCCCTCTCCTAAATGTTGTCATGTGGAAATGTAATGGGAACTCTTGTGGAGCTGTGTTCTATTCCATGCAACGGTCTATTCCAGACTCCTGTAGAATGGAACCATGCCTCCGTGTCTGTATCAAGGCGCTTCATGGCTCTAGAGGAGTGTTGGGAATTCCAGTCAATCTCTAGAATGTTCAATGTATGTCAACTTTGAAATTAAAATACCTTTTTTAGCCCAAAGGCTGCTCAGTCCAATAGCACATTATAAACAATACCAATTACCAACTAACTTATTTTCCTCCCATAATTCCTGTAAACAGCGATCCGTTATTTGGAACCAGAACCAGAACTCACCACCTTTTCCAGGTGCTCCGTAGTTCTTGTTGTCTATGGGCTTTAAGAACAACTTGCCCTTATTTTGCTTACTCTTTCTGATACCCCTGTACAGTAGAAAGTTCCAGAGCATGCAGAACTACTTTTAATGTAGCCATTTTTTTATTCACCACTTTCGTGGCTCCTACTTCCTGATTTGGTCAAACAGGTCCAACAAGTTCAGCCTAGTAATTACTTATACCACATAAGCACCAGCCATCTTACTTTTGTCAGTTTAGGATGAGTGATATATCCCTTCAAGAAGGGTCGAGGGTTTCTCACCAAAGGATAGTTAGAGTAATATTCTTAGGCCATGTCTAGACTAAAACTGCTACCTATAAGGAGAGATTTACAAGAGTGGGAAGGGATGGAAAAGGAGTGGGGGGGGGCGGTCTAATAGAGGTCTGTAAAATCATGCGTGGTGTAGAGAAAGTAAATAATTATTCCTTGATATAACACAGGAACCAGGAGTCACCCAATGAAATGAGTAGACATCAGGTTTAAAACAAATGTAAAATAGTACTTTCGTCACACAGCGCACAGTCAATCTGTAGAATTTATTGCCATGAGATATTGAGAAAGCCAAAACTGGGTTCAAAAGAGTACCAGATAATTTCATAGGGGATAGGCCCGTCAATGGCTGTTAACCAGGATGGTCAACATTGTGATCTCATGCTCCGGGTGCCTCTGAACTTCAGACTACAGAAGTGAGACTGAATGATAGGGGATGGATCATGCCTTGTCTATTCATTCCTTCGGAAGCATCTCGTACTGGACACCGTCAGCAGGAAGGATATTGAGCTAGACCGACCACTGGTCTGACCTAGTATGGCCCTTCTCAAGTTCTTACAGAATGCTGCAGTAAGGCTTCAGTGTAGGCACTCGGGGGGTTTCTCAACTTTGAAATTTATCCACCTTCCCAAGAGCTGGTGGATGGGTCTTCTTCCATTGACCTTGCACTGTCTACACTGTGGGGGTTAGGTCGACTTAACTACATCCCTCAGGCATGGGGATTTTTTACGTCTTTGTGTGACCTCGCTGTGTCAATGTTTTATTGTTAACCAGTCCTAAGTGAGGGTAGGATTGCAGTGATGGGCACTGTCCTACGCTAGGGAAGCATAGATCCTGATGAAGCTGTTTGCCTCAGCGCTCTCCGTAGTCAGAAGCAGAATTATTATTATGCAAGTCCTTCTTGGAATGAGACCCTGGCATCATTTATTTCAGTAGCACTTTGTGTAAAATGTTCAAAAAGTCTAATCTCAATTTTAAACCATTTCTTAACCACGTAATAGCCCAAGTCTGACTAAACACTAACACAGGACAGAGTTTCAAAGTTACGTTGGTGTTTAACAATGCAGGTCGGCACTTACTGGCATTTTCAAAACCACCTAACTTTTTAAAATCAATAGGCGTTAGGCACCTAACCGGCTTAGAAGTTTTCAGAAATCCCTCAAGGTGCATATTTGCATCGTTAGGCACCTAAATCACTTAGGCACATTCAAAAATGATACCCTTGTGTATTCAGCTGCAGAATTCTGTTCAGGGTCTCAAACTGCACAAAGGCCCAGTGAATTTGGATCTGGAGATTTGATTTTGGCTATTGCTTCACTGGAAGTGGGATCAGTCCTTAATTAAGTGCAAGTAATTTTGGACCAATCGTGGCATGGCCTCCCAGCCTAGCTCATTTTTCTCATAGATAAATTGTTCACTGGCTGCTGTGTTGTCAAACCGACACCATTCCCTTCCCTGCTGGAGCGATTTGTGCGTGGCCTTCATAACTGCGCAGCTGGGTCTGGTACAGCAGTGCGAACTATAACTATATAGAACATTGCCTGGGCAGATGATGAATTAAAATACATAAAACCAATGATGCATTTTACGAGAGAGCAGGAGCATTTAGGGCTACCTCCCGCTCCCTGAAATACAATGGGAGCTTCACCCTGGACTTTCATGGTAGCAAGATCAGGCCGCTTATCTATGAGCATTTCTTTATACTGCCCCATTAAGAAAGAGAATACCATGTTAAAATTGTATTTAGGGTGTGAATTATGTACACTTAATATGTATAATAAATGGTTAGAAGGCACTTTAAAATTAATTGTGTCTTTCGTTTGGTGGAGATGTATTTGAAATAATGTAATGGACCAGATTCTGAGCCAGTGAAAACAGATGGAGCTCTGGAGTTACACACGGACAACCCCGGAAGACCTGGTTCCGTACCTAATAGAGGATAATGTGGCATCTGCTCATCTGACAGTTGTCTGCAATATCAAGAAGGAACTCGACTGAATTAAGTTAAATTGTGTTAAATAAGGTTAATGCCTTCCTATTCAGAATGCCATTGTGTATGTGTTATTGTGCAATTTCAGGTATTTCCAAGGGAACAGTAAACTGCAGAGATGATTAGGGAAATTCACACAAGTCAAACATCGTCAAAGAAATGCCTCCTTCCCCCCGCTCCAACCTGCCAGAAAGTTATGCATATATTAGTTCAACTTAGACTCTCCGGGGCACTACCAATAAAGCAAGAGGGGCAGGTGTGGATGGGTAGCCTGGTTTTCAACTGGCTCAGGGTCTTCTCTGTGATCCAGGAAAGGAGCAGAACCTGACGCCTGAGGATCGTAATGCTTAGGGTAGAGCGGGAAGGACTAGGCCTGCCAGAATTCTGGTAAGCTAATTAGCAGAGGTAGGTTCTTTCCTTGTTTTTAATCGGTGTGCTTTGTAATGTAATGTAATCATATATATAGTAGCCCATTGTCTGTGAGTCTGTAATGCTGATGTACACGGCTGCGCCCCCGGCCATGTACATCAGCACCCCCCCTTTCCCCTCTCTCCATAGCTGTGCCGCTCAGCTGGGCCCTGGAGGGGGAGCAAGTGGCGGCAAGCGTAGGGAGTGTGGACCCCAAACGGCCGCTTACCGCCGCTTGCTTCCCGGCCGCGGCCCAGTTGTGTGGAGCTGGTGCTGCACCGCTCAGCTGAGCCCCGGTGGGACAGGAAGGGGGGCGGGGCGGTGATGTACACAGCCATAGGGCGGGGCCGTGTATGTCACCGCCCCCCTTCCTCTTCCTACCATGGTGCTGAGTGGTGCAGCCCTCAGTCAGGCCGCCGCGGGTGGGGGGGGCAGTGACGTAGACAGTCCTGGCCGTGTACGTCACTACCCTGCCCCTCCTCCCTCGCGGTGGCCTGGCTGAGCATGCAACACTCAGCCGAGCCGCCATAAAGGGAGGGGAAGGGGGTGGCGCGGTGACGTACACAGCCAGGGGGTGGGGCCATGTATATCACCGCCCCCTTCCCCTCCCGCTGTGGCACTCAGCTGAGTGCTGCGCCCCTCAGCCGGGCCGCCAGGGGAGCCAGCAGCACAAGGGGCCGTTTGGGCTCCCCCAGGGTGGGAGGGGAAGGCAGGGTGGTGATGTACACAGCCCTGCCTCCTGGCCGTGTACGCCACCCCCCACCGCTCCCCTCCCTCGCGGCAGCCTGGCTGAGCAGGCAGCACTCAGCCAAGCACCACGGGAGGAGGGAAGGGGAAGGAGAGAGACGGAGGGGAAAGAGAGGCAGGAGGAGGAGAAGAGAAAGAAAGAGACGGAGAGAGAGGAGAGCTGAGAGAGAGGGGGGAGGCAGTAGGAAGAGAGAGAGGGAGAGAGACGGAGCGAGAGAGCTCAGGAGAGAAGACCTGAAAATCCTGTCTTATGACAGGCTAATTGGCTAGTGCTTGTATAGTAGGCTTGCATAGGAAGTGCTCTGTGGTAACTTATAGCCAGGCCCGTCAATGAAGACGAGCCAGGGGGGAAGTTGTTCTGGGGCCTGGTGATAAAAAGGGTCCTGAGGCTCCTGGCCACCACTACCACAGCAGTGCCAGCAGCCAGAGAGCTGGGCCCTTTCAATGGCCTCCGGACCAATGCGTAGCATATTCCAGGCAGCTCTGAGGGCTAGCTGTTGGAGTGGAGGGTCAGTGACGTTAGGGTTACCAGGTAGACCCCCCCCAAAAAAAACAGACAAACTTGATCATGGGGGAGGGAGACCAGCCGGGAGGAGGGCAGGGCTGGCTGGGAGGAAGAGGGGGCAGGAAGCAGAGTTGGAGGGGTCGGGGGCCGCGAGGCTGGCCGGGAGAAAGGGGGGGTGGGAAGCAGAGCTGGCGGGGGGGAGGGGCGTGTGAAGTGGCGCTGGCCAGGGGAGATCAGGAAGAGGAACAGGCTGGCAGGAAGCAGAGCTGGGGAGGGTCGGGGCCACGAGGCTGGCCGGGAGAAAGGGGGGGCGGGAAGCAGAGCTGGCGGGGGGGAGGGGCGTGTGAAGTGGCGCTGGCCAGGGGAGATCAGGAAGAGGAACAGGCTGGCAGGAAGCAGAGCTGGGAAGGGTCGGGGGCCGCGAGGCTGGCCGGGAGAAAGGGGGGGCGGGAAGCAGAGCTGGCGGGGGGGAGGGGCGTGTGCAGTGGCGCTGGCCAGGGGAGATCAGGAAGAGGAACAGGCTGGCAGGAAGCAGAGCTGGGGGGGGTCGGGGCCGCGAGGCTGGCCAGGAGAAAGGGGGGAGCTGGAAACACAGCTGGGGAGGTCAGAGGCTGCGAGGCTGGCCAGGAGAAAGGGGGGGCGGGAAGCAGAGCTGGCGGGGGCGGGGGCGTGTGCAGCAGCGCTGGCCAGGGTAGATCAGGAAGAGGAACAGGCTGGCAGGAAGCAGAGCTGGGGGGCGGTGCAGGGGGGCTGGCCAGGGAAGATCAGGAGGGGAAGTGGGAGAACCTGCTGGCCGGCGGGTGGGGGGAGTGAGCAAATCGGCCGGCATGGAGTGGGACTGACCCAGGCACTTGCAGATCCCAGGGCGCTGCCTGTCATGCGCAGGCTCCTGGCGACGCACGAGCGAAGAGGAGGCTTCCCTTCCTCCTCACTCTCAACCAACTGAAGGCTCCCAGTGGCAATCACAGCCCCGCCTCCCAGCTGGGACTCCCAGCCGCTCCCCCCGCCCATGCCAGGCTTCCGTCCAGTGCGCAGCCAGAAAAATCAGAAAATACCGGATATTGCACATTGCACATGTCCGGTATTGTCTAATTTTTTTTACTGGACAGAGAGCGCAAATATTGGACTGTCCAGTACAATACCGGACACCTGGCAACCCTAAGCACAGTATGGAACACTCCAGGTAGCACTGAGGGCTAGCTGCCCATAACCCCGCCCCTTCTGCCTAAGGCCCCGCCC
Organism: Pelodiscus sinensis; assembly: GCF_049634645.1. Taxonomy (NCBI): domain Eukaryota; kingdom Metazoa; phylum Chordata; order Testudines; family Trionychidae; genus Pelodiscus; species Pelodiscus sinensis. Next base: position 249,093,757 of record NC_134712.1, on the reverse strand, counting down.
CTTCCAGCATTGTGGAGCCAGGTCTCCCCTCACACATCTTGCCCTGAGATCCACAAGTCTGTCCCACTCCCCCACCCCCATGCCTATAACTGCCAACTGCTTTCGCTCTCTATAGAGAAAGCAAGCAGGTATCCTTGGGCAAGCTGTGTGTGCTGGGAAATACACAGTGAAGTCAGGGAACTGTGTCCAATTCTGCCCCCCCTTCCACTATAGAAAGGATGTGGATGCATTGGAGAGGGTCCAGCAGAGGGCAACCAAAATGATCATGGGTCTGGAGCACATGACTTATGAGGAGAGGCTGAGGGATTTGGGCTTATTTAGTCTGCAGAAGAGAAGAGTGAGGGGGGATTTGATAGCAGCCTTCAACTTCCTAAAGAGAGGTTCCAAAGAGGATGGAGAGAGGCTGTTCTCAGTAGAGACGAATGGCAGAACGAGGAGCAATGGTCTCAAGTTACAGCGGGGGAGGTCTAGGTTGGATATTAGGAAAAACTATTTCACTAGGAGGGTGGGGAAGCACTGGGATGGGTTCCCTAGGGAGGTGGTGGAATCTCCATTCCTAGAGGTTTTTAAGTCCTGGCTTGACAAAGCCCTGGCTGGGATGTTTTTGTTGGGATTGGTCCTCCTTTAAGCAGGGGGCTAGACATGATGACCTTCTGAGGTCTCTTCCAGCCCTCGGATTCTATGCTTCTATAGCTGGGCAACTTGAGAATATACTGTTTGGAAAGGAGAAAGAGGGAGGATCTCTACCCAAAAAGGCAACATCTGGGAATTTGGAAGCTAGGAAAGGGTGCCCTTGCTGAACCACAGAGGGGAAATACAGTTGACCTGAACTATGACACTTTGTTCTATTCTTAGCTCTGTTCCTAGCTCTGCCACTGGCTTGCTGGGTGACCTCAGGCAAGTCTTTTTAACCTCTCCATGCCTCCATTTCCCAGCTGTAAAAATGGGGTTCATAATACTTTCCCTATTTATAAAGAAGTTTGAAATTATTAGAAAAAATGCAGTGTAAGCACTAGGTGGTATTATCATAATTCATAGCAAAGAAATGCATACCTGCTCCTTATAAATGTATTACACATGCTGCAAAAATGCCAGTTATGTATGCCCAGGAGCTATATTAAGGTAGAATGTGATTTAGCAATTATTTGGACTAATTTAGTTGGGTACAATGGGGATAGATAAGGTAGGTTTCTCTGATAAAGCATTATTCTTATCTCAAGTCTGAGTCTGTTTACATTTGTATTTGAATATTTTATCCTGTTTCTCTCAAATTATATTTTGATGTTTAATAGAGTCATTGTTTGTTACCAACCGTGCAGCTACTGTTAACGTGATCCAATTAAACTGGCAGTGGCGTTTCTAAATTCACTTCAGCAAATAATATGAAAATAATATTCTCCGCGGCAAGTTTAGAATTGAGAGCAGGTAACCATAACCGAATCTGTCACTGAAACTTAGAATCTCCAGCAATTCCATGACTGAGCCTGGAATTTTCCTGACTGAAGAGCCCAGACAGCTGCCAAAAGCAACTTTAGTTCCCATCTATCAAAGTGAAATACTAGGCCTCTGTCCTTGAGTCTTTGGATATTTGGATTTGAGTGGCGTGGCGCCAAATGTAACAAATGGAAGAGCACAGGCCAAGAAATAAACACAAAATAGACTTGTCTGCTGCAGCCAGGACAGTGTTTATGGGAAGAGCTGCTAGATTATTCCAAATGTTTGTGATGCAATATCATTATGTACTGCTAGGAGTATTTTATTACTCTGTATTTAGCATACTTTGTAATTATGGCATCCAGGAAGCTTTGTCTGGAGCGGTAGAGCTTGCATGTGCTCCGTTTGTTTGAAGTTTTTGATGGTCTGCTGCAAATGCTTTTCAGTGCTAAACTGGTGTTATCATCCATGGGTTCTCTGCTATATTTGCAATGAGAGTTATCAGCCGTCTGTCAACAGAGATTGACATGTGCTGCCAAATGCTGAGTGGAGTCCAGGGGAGGCAAAGGATGGCAGCAGTATAGTCTGGAATTAATCTCTGTGCAGAGAATCCATACAAAGCCTAGGAGAGGATCTTAAGAGGGGCATGCAACCGCTGTACTGGCTTGAATTTTACCCATTGTGAAATGACAGTCTCAGCGTCTCACGCTATTACTGCCATGTTTTCAATGAGATCAAAGTCACCTGTGTCCATAATGTTGATATGCTCCATTGGAGCTGCCCAGTGGGCAAAATTCTCTAGTGTGGCCACCTAAGTTGCACTTGCTGGAAATTTTAAGGCTCACCCTACTGTCTGATTGGTTGTCCATGTTATCCACTAATCTTGCGTATGGCTGTGGTTCATACCAGCTGCTTCAGAGTGTAAGCCAGGGTCTGAATAAGTTCTCTTCTGGCAACTAGTTATGAAGAGGGGGAGAAGGCTTCAGGAGGTGATCGTATTTGCATGGACATGCCTCCTGTACCTCAGGATTCAGATGGGGCTCCTATGCTATGTGACAGGTTTCAGAGAGGTAGCCATGTTAGTCTGTTTACGTGAAAACAAGGAATCTGGTGGCCCTTTAAAGATGAACTAATGTATGAGGGCATAAGCTTTTGTGAGTTACGACTCGCTGAAGAAAGGAGGCTGTCCAATATACTGAAGGTGGGTGTTTACCTGCTTTTGAACTAGTGGGTTTTTCCCCATATATATGCTTATTTCCCTCTCCATGGGTATGTCTACACTTGCACCCTCTTTTGAGAGAGTGATGCAAATGAAGGCATTCAAAATTGCAAATGAAGCCGGGATTTAAATATCCTGCGCTTCATCTGCATATTTGCGTTATGGCGCTATTTTGAAATAGCACTGTTTCGAAATAACAGATGCTGTTAAGACACGTTTATTTTGAGAGAAAACCCTTCTCTTGAAATAACCCTTATTCCTCATACAATGAGGTTTACCAGTTATTTCGAGAGAAGGGTTTCTCTCAAAATAACCGCGTCTTTAAAAGCGTCTGTTATTTCAAAATAGCACTATTTCGAAAAAGCGCCATAATGTGAATATGCAAATGAAGCACAGGATATTTAAATCCTGGCTTCATTTGCAATTTCGAATATCTTCATTTGCATCCCTCTCTCTAAAGAGGGTGCAAGTGTAGACATACCCCATTTTATTAATAGCTTATGTTGCTTATACCCAGTCTCAGTGCTTGCGTGTGAGGAAGTACTGCCTGGTAGGGTGTGTCTACACAGAAATAAAAAACCCATAACATTGTGACTTGGGCTCGTGGGGCTAGGACTGTATGGCTAAAAATGCAATGGAGACATTCAGGCATAGCCTAGAAACCAGGCTCTGAGGCCCTCTTTGCTTGTGAAGTCTCAGAGCATGGGCTCCGGATGGTGCTGTTAATGTCTACACGGTAATTTTAGCCATGCTACCTGAGCCATGTAAGCTCAAATCAGCTGACCAGGGTCAGCTACGGCCTTGCTCTGGGTTGTTTACTGCAGTGTAGACGTATCCAGAGCAGTGCCCTCGGGTCTTGTTTCATTCTCCCATGTGACAGGGAGTGTGGATTCAAGCCACTTCTGTTCTGAAAAGTAAAGCGAAAGCGTTGGACCTTGAACCCAGCCCATATTGTTGAGAGCAAAAAGGTTACAAGAGGAAAAAGTAAAACCCCCATGATGGACAATTATGCAATACAGAGGAAATTTGTTCTTAAACCCAGCCAATCACTAGTTGGTTTACATTATTTAACCAGCACAAATGTCAGAGGAAGCCTACTATGACGACACCTGGATTTAGACACTGATTATAATTATGCTTAAACTGGGCTTCAGGATAAAGTCCCCACCAAATCCAAGGCCAGATTCCATAAACCATTCTCATGATATTTCAGCACCAAATGGCATAAAGCTCAAGAGATTGTGCTGATGTTGCAAGATTCCCACTGTTTTATGAGACAGGGAATTGAGTCTCACCCTGGGGAGCACTATCTAACGAGGATTCAGAAAATCGGGATCTTTTGGATTAGGCTCTGCCTGGGTGTCAAGACCATGAGGCTTAGCCAGCAGCCTGGGGAGTAAGGGGTTAATTATGTCCCTTACCTAACCAGGTAGCCAGCAGCCAATAGAAATGTAGGTAGGAATTTCAAACTGGGACAAAGGAATTTTTGGTTTTTCCCTCCTTTGTCTCTGGGCAGTTTCTCTCCAGCTACTGAGGGGGACAGACAACATGTCTTGCTCCAAGACTCTTCACTTTCTGTAAGTAGGGAAAAGTTTAGATAAATCTTTGTTTTGTTTGGGAATGGGAATCTGATGTCTGTGCATTTAAAAATGGGTTTTCCTCTCCTTTGTAACTAAGCTCTTGGCCCATAGAGGGTCTCCCCATGAGTATATTAATTGGTGACTTTTCCATCTAGTCATTATGCTTGTAACAGGAGTATTGTGGTGGTAATAAAGGTTCTTTCTCTTTCTTTTTTATTAACCTGGTATTGGTTATTTTTGTGTGTGTCCTGGTTTAGTTGTAGGGCTGAGATTTCCCAAGCAATCTCTTCCCTTGCTTTCTTATCATTACTTGGGTGGTGGCAGGAGATTTTTATCCCAAAATCTAGGTTTTTAAGTTTTATACCAAAGCCTGGAAAGATAAGGTTTTGGGTACTTTTGCGGGCTCCCACTTCTGCATTTATCATGCCAGAGTGGGGGAAAAGTCTTGACACTTGGAATCAAAGCCAAATCCAAATCCTCCAACCTTGATGGTGAAGACTGGGGCAAAGAAATCATTCAGCTTCGCAGCTGTGTCCTTATCTAAATTGTTTCTTTTGGTTCCTGCAGGTGGAGCAGACCACCGATTCTTTCACAGGCTTAACATATGAACATAAGAACGGCCATACTGGGTCAGATCACAGATCCATCTAGCCCAGCACCCTGTCTTCTGACAGTGGCCAATGATAGGTGCCCCCAGAGGGAATGAACAGAACAGGGAATCATCAAGTGATCCCTCTCCTGTTGCCCATTCATAGCTTCTGACAAACAGAGGCCAGGGACACCATTCCTGCCCATTCTAGCTAATAGCCATTGATAGACCTAACCTCCATGAATCTATCTAGCTCTTTTTTGAACCCTATTAAAGTCCTGGTCTTCACAGCATCCTCTGGCAAGGAGTTCCACATGTTGACTGTGTGCTGTGTGAAGAAAAACATCCTTTTGTTTGTTTTAAATGTGCTACCTATTAGTTTCATTTGGTGACCCCTAGTTCTTATGTTATGGGAACAAGTAAATAACGTTTCCTTATTCACTTTCTCCACACCCGTCATGATTTTATAGACCTCTTATCATATCCCCCCTTAGTTTCCTCTTTTCTAAGATGAAAAGTCCAAGCTTTTTAATCTCTCTTCATATGGCAGCTGTTCCAAATCCCTACTCATTTGTGTTGCCTTTTTCTGAACTTTTTCCAATGTCAATATATCTTTTTTCACCTGCTGCTATGTACTCACAACTTTCACTTCCTCTTATCAAGGGGTTTTCCATGGGAATATGCCTCCAGTGATCTCTGTAGTACCTGCTCTCAAGAACTAACAACATTGGACCAGACTCTTAGCAACTGTAAACTGGAGTAGCTCTCTGGATTTCAACACATCTCCTTTTGATTAGTGTAAGACTGTTATGTAAATTGAAATCACCTGGATAACATTTGTATTGATCTTTATGGTTTGCACCCAGACTGTTATACACAGAAGTCCCACTGCCATGTTTTCCCTCTGCTTTTTCATCCTGCCCAAGCTCTGCATTCAATCTTAACAATGTCTTTTTAGTTCAGCCTCCTAAGGAGAGCCTGTATGGCTTTGAACGTAATTGGTTTTAGCCTCATTAGCTTCCTTTCACCATCAGTGGCATCTAGGCCTCTGAATTCTACACTACAACAAATTGGTAAATGAGGCTCACAAATACTTTTGATTGCCTAATAACCATTTCTTCTCTCTTCGGACATGATTCATGAACCTTCTGTTTGTGAGCAGGGTGTTTTGATACAAGTTGAATCCACAGTAGCCCCACTACTCAGGAGTACAGTAACAAGTCCGTGGATTCAGGTTACAAGGTCATGATGTTTCTTGAATCAGGCATCATAGGGATGAACTCACACATGTGTTTCAGCTGGAGGCTGCAGTTTCATACTGACACGAGCAGCTGTGGGAGAATATGGAACTCCACCGGGAGATTTTCGATGCAGACTCATTCCAGAGGCAATCACTGAAGACATCCCTGTCTTCGGCTAGAATATCTCAGCCACAGCGGTGATGAGCATGAGAAAGGCAGTCTGATGGGCAGCTGGCTATTTAGATCGATGCTAAAATGTTCAAAGGTCCCATTTTCAATATAGGTGGAACTTCTCTAAACCGGGATCTCTGGTCCGGCAACATCTGTGGTCCAGTTGGTGGCTGGGAGCTCTGCAGGCCGGCAGCAAGCGGCCCAGTGGGGCCGGGAACCTGGTGCAGGGCAGCAGAGCTGCCTGGAGCAGCTAGTTGCCACGCAACTGGCAGCAGAGTTTCCCAGAGAGGCCAGGAAGCCCGATGGAGCTAGTAGGGCTTTAGAGTTGGCAGTGGGGCCAGGCAGTGGGGCCAGCAGCAGGGAGGTGGTAGGGAGGCCAGAAATGACATCCCCTGGTCTGGCAAAACCTCTTAACTGGGGCCAGTCTGATCCCAAGGGTGCCCGATCAGGGATGTCCAACCTGTAGTAACTTCGGGCCGGATTATTAAAGGTATGTAGGCACCTAAAGCTGTAGCTAGGCACCTAATGGGATCTCCAACAATTTCTAATTGCCTAACTCCAATTGATTTCATTAAATGTCAATGGAGCTGTGCCAGGGCCACCCCTAGGGAGGGTAAATGGCTGGGACAATCCCTGTGACTCAGGCCCCACCATGCCTCTTCCTGCCCCTGTTCCACCCTCTTCTGCGCCCCTTCTCTCAGGCCCCTTCCCCCGAGAGATGTGAGCCAGGCATTACCATAGCACCTGGCAAGAGACGGCAGCCAGGGTTACCCCCTCACTTAGCCCAGTGGCAGAAGCCTCAGGAAGAAGTGACCCAGCAGCCTGCTCTGTTCTGCCGCCCATCGTCTCGCCAGGTTGCTCTGCTTCCCATCCATAGGATGCTTGAGGCAGGTGCCCCCAAAGCACAGGGCTCGGGGCAGCCTCCTTGAACTGTCCTATGGATGGGGCGGCTCTGAGTTGTGCTGGCTGTGACCAGCTGAAGATCCGGCCTCTAGTCCGCAGGGGTAAGCCCTGTTGAAGCAAAACAGGCCTCTCTGTGGTTAGGTGGCTGACAAACAGCTTTATTGATCCATAAGGCATAAAGTGAGCCAAACGTGGTCCCAGCAGAGCCAGGCCCAGTAAGGCTCGCTAATACAATCAATCCTAGTATCTTTATACCCTTAACCAAACAAGTCTGACGTCAGGGCATCCAATTACAGAAATCATCAATTAAACTTAGAAAAGCAAAACCGTTATCAGCAGGAAAGGAGCAGGTAAGAAGGAGTGAGCGCTCTCTCTCAAAACAGCTCAGTTAACACATTCCAATAGCTCATCCTTCTGGCCTTGCACATGGGGTGATAGAACATAAGAACATAAGAACGTAAGAACGGCCGTACTGGGTCAGACCAAAGGTCCGTCTAGCCCAGTATCTTGTCTGCTGACAGTGACCAGCACCAGGTGCCCCAGAGAGGGTGGACCGAAGACAATGATCAAGCGATTTGTTCACTCACTGGCGTACGTGCAAAAGCAAGAAGCTGAAATGGTTTCTGTTATACAAGATGGCTTCTAGCTAAATATGAAAATGGTTTCCACAGCTCTTGAACATTACGGACCCAAGGTTTCTCTTACTGCAGATGTGCTGCTTCTAAATGGAATTTGCAAGCTTCTCTCCCAGCCGTGTGGAGAGAGTCTTTCAGATGGGATTTCCTTGGATTTAGCCGCACACAGGGATGATTTTGATAGCCTGACCTTGTTCTGAGCAGTGACGATCTCAGCGCCATTGTTCCTCTCCGACCGCGCAGACTCAACACCTTCCTGATAGATGTCTATCCAACCTTGCTCTTAAATATTTCCAGTGGTGGAGCCTCCCTAGGCAACTGATGCCAGTGTTATGGAGATCCACCATGTTGTTAGCTACAGAGGGCTATTGGCTGACGTGGGTTCCCATTTGTCCCTTTGAATCCTCGTGGACTTGGCTTGCCATACAGGCAGGGCCGTCCCTAGGGCATGGAGCAAGTGCTCTGGGCTGTGCACTGGTGGTGGAGGGGGGGTTGCTCTCCAGGATGGAGCAGCCACCAGTAGCTCCCTTACCAAAACTTCTGCCTCCCCCAGCAGCAGGCCCTGCAGACCAGCACCTCCCCCTCCTTCTCAGTGCCTACCATCTGCCATGGACCAGATGTTTTGTGGGGTCCGGAGGTGCTGACGGAGAGGGGAGAGGAGGCACAGCGCACTTGGGGGAGAGGGTGGAAGTGAGTATGGAAGAGGTGAGGCATAGTAGAAAAGGGGGTCTGGAACGAGGGCAGGAAGAGGCAGGGCAGGGGTGGGGTTTTGTGGGAAAGGGAGAAGGTGGGGTAGGGCCTGGGCGGAGCCAGAGGGCTACGCCCAGTGGATTAGAAACTCAGTGCCTATGTCTCAGGCCCTGCCCCCTGCTAGGCACAGCCCTGCACACAGGATCTGAAGAGGGGTTCGTTCACCACAGGGCTGCAGTGAGGGAGATAACCAAAGCTCTGTTGCCGTGGCCTTGCTATCAAAACACTTTCTGAATCTGGAAAACGGCCCAAACTCTTACTTAGCAAACTCCGCCAATGGGGCTGACGCATCAGTGCTGTGCCACAGGCTCAGGCCCACCAGCTCTTTTTGTTGGCCTTTAATCTCCAGCCCCTTCTTCAGCATCATCTGAGCAGACCCCCTGGAAAGAACACTGGGGGGGTGGGGGTGGGGGTGGGGGAGAAAGGCAGGTACATATTGCACAGGGCGGGAGGGCAGAGGAGCTGTTGATAGGATTCTATTTTCAAGCTGATCTTATTTTATAATCATAATCACCATCTTCCTCAGTGTCTTACCCTTCCCGGGGATGATAAAGAAGAGTGAGCGACACCAGACGCCCTGCCTGGAATCTCTCTAAACTGGATAAGAGACAGACCCAAGGAAATACGAGAAGAGGGATGTGATTGTTTCATCGATTTCTATTGGGTTTGTGTTCTTTTAAATGGGTTCTTTTAATTAAAACACTGTCGATGCGTTACTAAACCTCCCGCCTGGCACTGACTGTGCTCAGAGAATGACATTTCTCCTGAACTGCAGCAATTTCCCCGCTCTCTGCTTTGGTTAAGTTCTCTTCTTACTCTGTGGAACCATGAGTGACCCCCTGCCAGCTCCGAAAGCTCTCCAAAATCCATCCTACTCCTGCATGGTGGGGTCCAGTAGTGGTACAGTGAAAGATATGATGAGGGGTGTTACAGGTCCTGTGGTGATTCACAAACACAATTATGGGAAGATGTTTCAAACCCTGCCAAAAAGAACCTATGGACCACAGGTAGTGCGTCGCTTGAGGTGGCATCATTTCAGTATAGCTTGCTATTAGGCGGTACATGGTAAAAGGTGCTCTGCAAATGCCTCTTGCAGCATGCAACCACTTTATTAACTCTGTTAACATAGAGATAAAACTACAAATTCGTATGAGCCAGTAGATGGGGACATTTCCGGTAACAATATGGGAGGGGTGTACAGTGCTTTTTTTGGGGACGGTACTGCCTGGAACAGCATATCAACACCTATTTTCCCAGCCCTAAGAAAAAGAATGGGATTTCCCACCTGCATACTGGCATCAGTTTTTCTGAGGCAGCTCGGTTCCTGATGGAAGCTCGGGGTGCAGCATTTTTTTTTTCTGGCTCATGGTGGGGTTTTTTTCTGGCTCTTAAAGGGGCCGCAACCGCATTTCAGCCCCCAGCACAGGTTTTTTTTTTTGGGGGGGGGGGGGGGTTTGCTCAACAAGTTTGTCCCAGAGTACTGGCAACTTTTTTCTTACAAAAAAGCACTGAATGTAGATAGAGATAGAGATAGAGATAGAGATAGAGATAGAGATAGAGATAGAGAGATTTTTTTACAGATTGAACCTCTGTAGTCCAGAACTCTCTGGTTCAGAAACATCCTTTGTCCGACATGATATGATTTTCGTTAGCCGGATGTCCATTTTTCATGGGCATGGCCAAGTTTTCCACGGTCCCATAAAGTTTCTTTAAAGCCACCAGTCTTGGCTCTCAGTGTTCTGCGCTGTTGTTTAGCTCTAATTTACCCCTAAATGTCTTTTGTGAGCCTAGTAAGCAGTGGAAGAGTTGAGAATGCTGCTAGACAATATTGACCTCCCACAGTGTGGAAAATTCTCTGGTTCAGAACCATTCAGGTCCAGAGGGTGCCGGACTAGAGAGGTTCAACCTGTACATATAATAACACCAGCAACTTCTTAAGTAGGTGTGTAGTTTGCCTGACTAGTGTAAACAAAGCCATAACCATTTATAGTGGTAGAGATGTAGCCGTGTTAGTCTGGGGTAGCTGAAGCAAAATGCAGGACAATGTAGCACTTTAAAGACTAACAAGATGGTTTATTAGATGATGAGCTTTCGTGGGGTCTGGCCCACGAAAGCTCATCATCTAATAAACCATCTTGTTAGTCTTTAAAGTGCTACATTGTCCTGCATAACCATTTATTTTACTCCACAGATTATACAATGGTTATTCCTGGTCCATGCTAGGCAGTTTTACCATGATTCTGTAGATATAGTGTCTTTATCTTTAACCTTTGGCGGGTGAAACTAATCCACAGGGACTAAGCAAGAACAAGCACAGCTTTGAAAAGAAATAGACTAGACAATTTAAGAAAAGAATAGTAGGATGCAGTAAAGAGAGGAGATGAGAAGAGCTGTATTATAAGGGGGAAAATGCCTCTTTAGTTTGCAGGAAAAAATCTTTAAATATCCCCAACACTCCAAAATCACTCATGAGTTCAATTCTACTATCTGTACACTCAGTTGCTAAGCCCCGGCAATAAACAATCTTCTGGCAGGCCCTCCAAAGACATAAGATTTGATTACAAATCATTAGATGTCTTTCTTTTAAACATGAATAAACCAACTTTGAGATTCTTTTTCATTGTCCTCTGCTGTTGGAGTCTTGGGGGCAGAAAAGCGGGTCACACTCCTCATTTTTTGAGGAGTAACGTTAGTTCGAACCAAGCGGTTTGATTCGAACTAACGCGTCCTAGCATGCACTTCCTGGTTTGAATCAGCTGTTGAGCGGAATAGCGCGTGGGCGAGATTATGCTAGTGAAGCTTGGGATATTTAAATCCCCGCTTCATTAGCAATTTCGGTCACCTACATTTGCATCCCTAGCTCGCACTAGGGAGCAAGTGTAGACGTACCCCAAGCTGAGATTCTCCCATTATACCATGAATTCAGGGCCGGGGGCTTTAATAAAGCCATGCATTTTGAAATGGATCATCAGAGACTGCCATGCTGCAATAGTACCTTACTCACCAAATAGCTCCATTGACATCTGTGTGCATATTCAAATAATAAGTTAATAACCTGAATAGGGGTAGCAGAATATGGGCCCTGATGAACAACAGCATTGTTCAGCGGCAATGGGATTTGAGCACCCAATGGCAGAGGTCATGAAGGGGCCTGAAGTTCAGCTGGGCAGCTGCTCTACCCTGGTGTCTCAAATTGGGCAGCCAAATTCCCTAATCAATTCTGAAAACCTTGGGCATCCCCAGATCCACTGATGGGGGAGCCAAATGCTCCAGAGCCAAGTGATTCAAAAGGGGGTCCTGGCCACTCTGGCTGCAGCTGCGGAGCGGTGGCGACTAGAGCCCAGAGCCTTTTAATTGGCTGCCGGAGTATCGCGCGATGCGCTCCAGGTGGTGCTGAGGGCTGAGGAGGGCACAGCATGCTCCAGTGCTGAGGGTTGGCTGTCCACAGCTCCGCCCCTTCTGCCAGAGGCCCCGCCTCTTCAAGGAACACAGAGCTAGCCCCCTACACCTCCTGGGTAGCTCTATTTCCTGTGGTCTCTGTAAAAGACAAATAGAAAGCCCCAAAAAGATTCCCAACTAATGTTAAATCTGATTTATTGGGTTGTGGGTAATACACACTAGGGAGAGAACAGGCCACACAGGCAGTGCGTGCAGCAGCGAGAGAAACATTAATGATAAATTAATGTCACTGCTGTATAATTTATTTATTCAAGTGGGTTTTTTTCATTTTAACCCAAAACGACAGGATTTTAAGTTAATCCCCCGAAGTGCTGAGAGGCAGCAGAGAGGCTGCACATTTATACCTCCAGATATGACCCGATACTAAAACTGTGAGAACGTAGCCTGCAGGCACTGAAAGCAGACTTGGTTTATAGAGTTTCCCTTCCAGCCAGGTTTGTCAAAGGAGTTTTTAAGCACTGTGAGCTTGTCTAGCAAATCTGGGTACTGTTTCAAGCCAACCTAGACCATTTTACAGTTTGGTGCTAAAAAAAAAAAAAATCCAGGCAGAGACCAAAAGCAGGTGAACCACGACTTGTGTTTGCTTTACCTTTTTTGGCTCATTTTGAGTTGGAATGTTATTTTGTTGTTATTAGCCCCCAATGAGTTTACAGTCTGAGGCTACGTCTAGACTGCATTCTTCTGTCAACAGCGGGGTGCAAATCAAGCACATCAAAATTGCTAATGAAGCAGGGATTTAAATATCCCATGCCTCATTAGCATAAACATGGCTGCCACTTTTTTTCAAAATGGAGTTTTTTCGGAAAAAAACGGCAGTCTAGACGCGGCTCTGTCGAAAATAAAGCCTTTTTCAACAGATCATGTAAACCTCATTTTTTGAGGAATACAGGATCTGTCAAAAAAGGGTTTATTTTCGACAGATCCACAGCTAGACTGACTTTTTTTCCTGAAAAAACTCCATTTAAAAAAAAAGCAGTGGCCATGTTTATGCTAATGAGGGGCGGGATATTTAAATCCCTGCCTCATTAGCAATTTCAATGTGCTTGATTTGAATCCTTCTGTCGACAGAATGCAGTCTAGATGTAGCCTAAGTGGACCAGGTGGAGAAAAGTATCCTCCTTGACAGATGAGGAAGCTGATTCAGGGAGAAATGAAATCACACCTCTAAGGAGACAAAAGGAATCTGGGAATTGATCTCAGATCCCCATGTCTTAAATGCCTGGCCATCTGTTGCTTTCGACTCAACAGCAGAGGGATGATCATTATGAAGCACAAACAGGAATCAAGATAGCCGCTGTATTCAGGTCTAATTAAGGTAATTCCTCCCACCTTGTCTGTACTTGTCAGCGGACACTACAACTACAACCAGATGATGCCATGAGAATGCGTGAGGCACTAGATCACATCAAAGTATACTTAGGTGAGATTTCTTTTAAATTACTTTTGCACTGCATGCCTTGAACAGCAATTCTTGGGTGAATTTTACAGGCAGCGTTGGCAGCAACAAGAGCGTTTAGGCAGGTTCTCTTTTCGCTCTTGATGGACGAGGGTGCTTGACAGATGCTTGTCAGTTTCTCCACAGTCTCCACCATCGTTTGTCAGCGTCTCTGACGCTGTTTGCCACTGCCGCTGCTCACAGCAGCCACTCTGATAGCCCCCTCTCCTTGCAATATTGTGCTGTGAGATTCCAGCACTTAGCCCAGTTCTCAGTGATTTCCTGGGAACCTCTCAGCTCTTGCCTTTCCCATGCTCTCGTGAGAGTGCTAATGTAACAGCCAGGAGGCTCCCATGAATCTAGCCAACCTCATTTCATAGACTGTTGGAGGATCAAGTGGCTTGTGGGACCTTTTAAACAGAACCACGTCACCAGCCCCAACAATTGGTCCCTATTCTCCTGACTGTCCCTTGCTTAGTGAGTAAGACTGGGACACGGTGACCCTCTCAAGAAGCTAACGCTATGCAGAGTCCTGCTGCCCTTTTCTCATAGTCAGGAAAATGCTCCATTCATAGGTACTGATTTCCCCTCTGATGGGTGGATTGTCCCCACTCCCATTCCACCCTGTCCTCTCATTTGCTGCTACATGCCTGCTCCAGCTGCTGCTCCAGCCCTGGGGGCTGACTGCTGTGACAAGGTCAGGCCAGAGGCTTGCCTATCTCCTAAAACTTCAATGACCTCGAAAGGTCATCAAGTCTAGTCCCTTGCCTTTGTAGTAGGACCAAGTACCATCCCTGACAAATTTTTGCCCTAAATGGCCTCCACAAGAATTGAACTCATAACTCTGGGTTTAGCAGACCACTGCTCAAACCACTGAGCTATCCCTCCCCAGGCTACTACAGAGTGGGGCAAGGGCAGCCCTCAAAGGGTAAAAGGCCTGCTAATTGGCAGGGCAGGGCAGCAGGACAATTAGGAGCAGCTGGTAGGGAGCTGGCCCAGACAGATTGGGGCCAGCTGACTCCATTTCAGGCCTGTTGGAGGCCTTGAAAAGCCTCCCCAGTTTGAAAGGGGGAGGGAGAATGAAAGGACAGAAGGAGAGTGAAACAAAGGCTTAGCAGTTACAGAGCTGGAAACAGCAGGGGAGGCAGTCCCAGAAGGAGTGGCTGGGCTTAGCTCCCAGAAACCAGCTGTAAGCACCAACCCCTGACAAAGGGGGAAGGCTGCCGGCCCACACACTGGCTAGGGAAAGTGGGACCCTTGTCACAATGCTGGATGCTTTCCTAGGCCTAGCCCCTGCTACGCTTCCAAAATTGGTCGCATTTCAATTCCTGCACGTGGCCCTGCTGGCAATGCAGGTCTGTTTGCTGACCCCCACAGCAGAACAGGAACAGCCGTGAAGGCATAGTTTGGTCCAGAGGGCTTTGCCTGTGGTTCATTACTAGACGTCAGGGGAGAGCTCCTTCAGACCGTGCTTGCACGTGTAACAGCGCTCACCCAGAGCCTCGTAAACAGACCTTATGCCGAAAGGGCAGCGTTGCTCTTTTATTCGCATATCTGCCATTCCTGTACATGGGCTGCAACTTCGCACAGGCAACGCAAGTGACCCCTGGAAGCTCCATTCTTCTCAGTGCCCCCTGCTCTGCCCTAGCTCTGCCAGGTGCTCACGCGCTGCAGTTCTGCTATTACCCAGCATCAGGCTGCGGGACTCAGTCTGTTTTATAGACCTTCTCCTAGCAAAATACTCTTGTGGCTCTATTAGCCTTTCTAAGAGGCTCTGCCTGAGGCTATATCAGCTTTTCTGCTGAGCCCTGGCCCCTCTTTATTTTCATTTAAATAATAAAATCGATGTCTGTATTAAGGGGCCAGGCACGTTAGATCGTAATGAATTTTACAACACAACTCCCGCTCAGAGAGGAACTCCATTAGACACCTCTAGGGAAGCTCTTTTCTAGTCCATGGTTCTGGGAAGCCTGCTCTGAGCTTCTCCAGAAAAAAACCAATGGCTTTTGCCGCGTGCCTACAAGGTCACCACATCTGGCGCTATTTTGGACCAAGCTGGGAAGAAAGTGCCTAAGTCCCGGAGCCCTCGCAGAGAACACCCCGCCGGCCGCCCCCTCTCTTTTGTAATGACCCAGCTCCAGAGTCTTTGCTGTTCATAGCTGTGATGGCTGAGAAGGAGAGCGGCCCTGATGCCACTCCCTTTGCATTGCTTCTAGATTTTGAGGGGCTGGGGGCTAAGTCCCTTCCCCTTCCCCTGCAGAATGGGAATCACATTTCTCCCGCCTCCCTCTTCGTGATAGGGCATTGCATATGCTTTATGGAGATTTGCTTATGACATGAATATGCCATAACTGAGCTGTGCTGTATGCAAGATGGCTGGTGTAACCTATCATTGGAAAACTTGTGATTTCCAGAATATGGCGATCCCATTTGCATGCATGTATCATTTTTGGTAGGCAAAGTTTATCACCTGATCCTGGAACCCATCTGGAACTCAGCAATTTTCCATGAGAAGCTGGGGGGAGGGGGCGGGAGGTCACACTCTGAAACAAAAGATGCTTGCCTCACTCAGATCATACTTAAGGGTGGGGAGTGAAGTAATCCAGGTCAGCCATCAATTCTCCCTAGCTACTCCATGCAAAACAGCTGCTGGAAACTACTAAGACTGGACTGGGGGAAGGAAGAGGGCCCAGGCTGGAAGGGTGTCTGTCTTGTAAAGATTATTAGACTCACCTTTAGGGTGCTATCTTACATGTAATGAGTTTCTTTAATATATCTTGCTTAGATTGTGTGCTCAGAGTTATTTTCTTAGTAATTTGGTTTGCTGTTTGTTACCTCTCTGAACACTTAAACACGCCATTTCTTAGTTGCTAAATTGATTTCTAGTTTAAGCCCAGTTTATGTAATTTCTAACTGGAGGAGTGAGAGGCTGTGCCTGTCTTCCTTCACACTGAGGAAGGAGATGAATGTCATAGAACTTTGGGTTGTATCCCATGTTGCAGTTAACATCTGGGTGCTGACATAAATCTCTTTAGTTGAGTGTTACCACAGCTGTTCTCAGTTTCTGTAACTGCAGCTGGAGGTGGTCTTGCTTGTGGGTTTTGCTAGACATGGCGGGAGAGCCAGGCTCAGCAAGACCAGGCAAAAGGGGGCCCAAGCTGGCAGTGGTGTCATAAGCACCTCAGGTGACATCCGAGAAGCCTTGAACCATCACACCTGCTCCATCAGAACAATTTGGGCAGACTCGGGAAAGGAGCAGCCTACCCACAGCAAGATGTTCTGCAATAGGGAGCAAATTCCCAAATGTCCTAAGTGCGGTGAGAAAGATGGGTCTTGTGGATGAGCTTAAATGACCAGCTGCCCTGGGCAAGCCACTTAATTTCCTTGTGCCTCCACCCCCCCTCTCCCCAGCTGTAAAATGGGCTTAAGAACACTTCCTTTGTCAATTTTTGCTATTTGGACTGTACATGGGTGTGTGCAGGGATTGCATCTTAATATGTTCACACCCAGCACCCGGAACAACAGATCCCTGATCTTGGCTGGGTGCCTTTAGGCATGACTGTAATATGCACAGTAATTATGAGAGAATTATCTCATGGAATGAGGACAGAGAGAGACATGGAAAAAAAACAGAAAAGGAACAAATGGGGTGATGAATATTCAGATACCTTCCTATCAGTATAAATAATGATGACTATAGTTAATGACTATTCGATTGTTGAATTTACATCTAAGAAATATTTCAGTACCTCTGTATTTCCTGAAATCCAATATTATTCACAAAGCTGACACGGCAGTATTTCTGAACTGCCCTATTTCGAATCACGACAAAGGCTCATCAGAAGTGCAGAGCAATGCAATGTAGTATGTTGCTATAGGGCTGTTTTAGTGATGTCTTTTTTCAAGGCTAACTTTTCTCCCTTTGGATGATAGCCCCACTGTGCTGGGTTCTGGGGTTTGTTAATGCCCTGTGTTCATGGGTATTTGTTATTTTCTAGGATGTTTCATATGCTGTTCCTTCTGCTATGGAATGATGTAGTAATTTGACTAACAGCTGCAGTTATATCAATTCCAGCTGTGATCTTGTGTCTCCTAAACCAAACAGAGCAGTGTCAGGTGTATACAAAGAAGGGAATGTCTTAGGGAGACCTAGGATGCCAGACCCATAGGTGAAGCCCAGCTGCATTGTAGAACTATGGAACTGCAAACCTTAAGGTACTGTAAAGCTCACCTTGGCACTGATATTGGAGCCTCTGTGTATCAGACTTGTTCTGCCTGAGGACTATACCACCCCTACTATTTGGACCCTAGGTATATATTTAAATAGCTAGCATATCCTAGGGTATGTCTAGACTACATGCTTTTGTCGACAAATACTGACGACAAAGCTTCTGTCGACAAAGTGTCTAGACTACATCCAGTTCTGTTGACAAAGCAAGCCGCTTTGTCGACGTGACAGCGTAGATGCAATAACGCCTTCTGTTGACAGAACTCTGTCGACAAACGGTGTTATTCCTCATAGAATGAGATTTACCGCCGTCGACAAAACTGCTGAGTTCTGTCAACATTATGTTGACAGAACTCAGCGGCAGTGTAGATGCAGGTATAGTTTTGTCGACAAAGGTCCACTTTTGTCGACAAAACCCTGTAGTCTAGACACACCCCTACTGTAGGTTCACTGCGGTTATTGTTTGAGCCAGCTACACTTGAGGCAGTCAACCCTGTGATTACAATGTAGACTGCATTCGTTCTTTACAATGGCTCCCCTTGCAATAGGGGTGATTTTTCCAGGGCTAGATTCTACTGGTGGCATAGTGCAAAACATCACAGATGCCCCGGAGACATTGGCTGCAATGCTGCAGGAAGTGATGTTGATGATTCAGAAGACACCAGTGTTCCTTGTGGGTTATTTCAAAGCATTTAGTCCAGCAAGGCATTTACTCAGCACTCAGTTGATGGAGGTACCATCTCTTAGATGAGATGGAGAAAACAACTCCTGATAGCTTTTGGCCCGAAGATCCTCTGGACTGTTTTGCAGGAATGAAGAGAGATGATGCTATTCTAGTTTGGGAAGCTGCAGCCTTTCTGCTTGAAATTGCAACAGCCATTTCATTTGGATGGGGGTACGCATCACTTCCTGTCCCAAATTGTCACAAAGTGTTGCTGTGTTCTATTAGAGTAGGATACTCATTACTCTTGGCCCTAATTAATGTTAGCATAGAGCTTAAAGGTATTTTGCCTCTTGACAGCCTTCGAATAATGCTGTCTTCCAGGAGTCTAGAAAGTGAAATTCCAATCTGAGTAAGTCAGATTTCATTACCTTCTGTGGGACAGAGAAAACAGCAAACTTGAACTCTAAAAATGTCGCGTGCGTTGGCTCTTGTATCCAAACCAAAAGTAGGGACTTCTACCATAGCTTCCGTGTGCCAACAAAGAGCAGTATAAATGGCTGTTTTGGCCTTCTTTCTTTGCTCCTTTCTTCCTCTGGCCCACTCAATGAATTCATCCAAGCATAATACATGGAAGGAATCACTTGGTGAAAATGGAATAAACTTTTCATCAAAAATATAGTTACAAAAACAAACAGATTTTAAATTAAACTGGAGCAGTTTTGTCAAGTGGACCCCATTTATGGGATTAAGGCAAGGAAGGTGAAGAAGATACAAAAAGAATATGCTAGTTGGACGTATATATGACATCTCCAATTTCTATAGTACTAGTATTGTGATAGATAGCTACACATATTTTGTTTTATGTAGTACTTGGAGACAATCCCTGTCCTCAGGAATTTGTATTCCAAAAGTGTTGTTATACAAAAGCAGGGTAACTGGCTAACATGTACTTCATTGGTTACAATTGATTTTATTTGTGATTAATATGGGACTCAGAAAATCCCATAGATCCAAAGGTAAAATTGATTCAGAAATCCTAGCATTGTTTAATAACATTTGATTATATTCCCGGTTTATTCTGAAGAATCAATACTAGCTAAGGAAGTTTGAAGGTTTATGTTTATTTGTTTTCTTTTTTGTAACTACTTTTTTGGTCAAAAATGGGATTTTAAAAACAATTACATTAACTTTTTTAAATGTTCATTTTTAATATCACCAGAATAATTGTTAGATTCCTTGTTTTGTTTTGTTTTTCAGCTCTTTTGTTTTTCCTTCTTTTTCAAAAGGTAAAAAGGAGAATAAAGAAAAAGGGAAAGGAAAACAAGTGAGAAAAAGTTCATGGTAGTCTTGGGGTGAAGGATACTAAACCAAGAAAATAGAACTTCAAAGCTGAAAATGTTGAGTATCTGAATATTTTGAACACATGAAAAATTGCAAACCCGATTGAAAAATTTATGACAGTATTCTGACCACTAAAAAATGCTGATTCAATTAAATCAACATGTTTCATGTGAACATCCTGGTTTTGTCCAAATAGTATGCAAAGTTATTGAAACATTTTCTTATAATATAAAAAAGTAAATGATGAATTTAAAATGAAACACTTGAATTGTATCAAAATGAAACATTATCACCTTAGATCAAGAAAGCATTGTGCTAAGATTAAAACAAAATATTTTGGGATATTCAGCTTCATAACAAAATCCAAGATTTCTATTTTCATTCCTATTGCAGACAAAATAAAATTTCAAAATATTAGAATTTCCCACAGGACAAAATTCCATTTTTGAACCCATTCTAAAAATGTGTTCTCTTTTAAAAACCTAAATGGAAAATGATTTTAAAAATGTCCACAGAATCATCATAATTGTCCAACTAGCTGTACTGCTATTGCACATATAGGTGCTTATGCTAATTTATATAGACACACTTGTACACCTATTGGCATTTGGTTTTTATCAGTCCTTTCTGGCAAAGATAGCTCAAACTGTATAAAGCATGTCTAATCTCCCATCCTTAGATTATTAGTGCTGATGTATTTATCTGTGTTGATGCTGATCCGTGGGGTGTTCATTAACATGGATCAGACTGGACATAATAGGCTTTGATGTATTCACAGTTCGATATATATTTTACACATTTCAGTGCAGCTAGGCTGCAGATGAGAGGTTTAATGGATTGTTGAAATGCTCAATGACAATTCTGTCTGCATTATTTCTGCTATTTTGGACCAAAATTTTTTGTGATTTCAGTGGCTTTGAATTTGAACCTGAACCATAGACCTGATTTGGCCTCCAACTCTAAACACAGATAATGCTCACTAAAACCTATTTAAGTTCTTGAACCAAGTGCTGCATTCTCATCTCTCTTTAATTCATAGTAGGAACACTTCCTGATAATTAAATCATAAAATTTCCAGAATCATTAATACTTTCTGAAAGTTCCTTATAGCACCATCCTTAATGTCTCCTTTTGTAGCCTTTGCTCAACTATAATTTTTAGTTGGTCTTCTGTGGGCTTGGGATCACAGAATGTTGTTCCTATTTGTATTTCTTATCACACACACTAATTATTGGAGATGTTTGTTTTTAGACAAGGCGTTTCTTCTTGCTGCCACATTCCCCATTTAGTTGATCCTGCAGGAAAATCGTACCATCAAAGTTTTGTTTTATTTACAGATAAGGTGATAAGAAAGGGAAGTGCTTGGAAAGTGGAAAACAAGGGGGAAATAATTGATGAACATTTTCCTTTTGTGTTGCAATTTACAGCTAAGATTTAGGTGACACACAACTGTAATGGGTGGTAACTTTCTTGGCATGATCAAAAAAGTAGAAATGAGGCCACGAGATGTAGGAGATGCAATTGAAACAGAAGCATTGAGAATGAGAGCACTAGCCAGTGGCTATAGCTGTAAGAAAAAAGAACCTTCTGTTCTCTGCACCATCTGTTGGTAAACCAGTAGTGGACCTTATTTGCGTTGGCAACACTCATTGTGCCATTGTGATCAAATTTGCCCATTTTGTATTAAAACTCACTTAATTTTTGAGTGTAGGGGTAACTGAGTGGGGAGAGGGATAGCTTGGTGGTTTGAGCATTGGCTTGCTAAACCCAGCGTTTTTAGGTCAATCCTTGTGGAGGCCACTTAGGGATTTGGGGCAAAAATTTGTCAGGGATGGTACTCGGTCCTGCTGTGAAGGTAGGGGACTGGACTCAATGACCTTTCAAGGTCCCTTCCAGCTCTAGGAAATAGGCAATATCCAAATGTTGTTATCTTCCTTGAAAAGGAATATAGATAGGACTCACCAAGGCAATGTCTACACAGCAGTGTTATTTCAGAATAACTCATGTTATTCTGAAATAACAAAGAGCACATCTACACAGCAAGCCAATATTTCTAAATAATGTTGAGCTGGAGGACTTTTTACTCTGACTCCTGTAGTCCTCATTTCATAAGGAGTAAGGGAAGTCAAAGTAAGAGCATTCTTCCTTCAACTTCCTGCTGTGTAGACAGAGCCAAAAGCCAAATTAAACTATTTCGACGTCAGCTATACAATTGACCTAGCTGAAGTTGAGTAGCTTAATTTGAGTTTTGCCCTGCTGTGTAGACATGCCCCAAGACAATTGTTTGTGTATAAAAATGCCTTTAAACCCCCCTCAAGAGGTAGACAGCAGGGGTATGTCTAGACTGCATCCCTCTGTCGGCAGAGGGATGAAGATTAGGCAGGTTGACATTGCAAATGAGGCAGGGACTTAAATATCCTGCACCTAATTTGCATAAAAATGACTGCCGCGTTTTGCTGACTCAACATTTTGTCGGCAAAAAGCGGCAGTCTAGAGGGGTATCTGTGGAGAAAGAAAGCCTTTTTCGACAGATCTTGTAAACCTCCTTGCAGGAGGCATAAGGAATCTGTCGAAAAAGGCTTTATTTCTCGACAGATCTCCTTCTAGACTGCCACTTTTTGCAGACAAAGTGCTGAGTTTGCAAAACGTGGCAGCCATTTTTATGCAAATTAGGCATGGGATAGTTAAATCCCCGCCTCATTTGCAATGTCGACCTGCCTAATCTGCATCCCTCTGCCAACAGAGGGATGCAGTCTAGACATACCCCAGATTACAGCATCCTGGATAGGAATTGAGGGATATCTTGTTAAGCCACGTGAAAGGAAGGTCCCAGGACCCCTCATAAAGGTGTAGACAATTACTGATGACTCATGGCGCCAAGTGCATCATGTGAGTTCCAGTCAAGACACGAGAGATTGGAGTGAAAGAGGGCATGGTTAGGAAAGTGGGAGATCTGCAAGGAAATCCTAAAGAACAGATAAAAATAGGGAGAAAGCTGAAGGTTATTGTTTTGTTTCAGTTACCAGTACACTCGAATCTTGAGGAAGAGGGTATGTTTTGACAGCATACTGCCAGTCTGAACCTAATCTCCATTTGTAGCACAAGGATAATAGCAATTACCTTCTTCAAAGGGGTATTGTGAAGTTTGTTTGCAAAGTGCTTTGGGAGAGAGAGATGAAAAGTCTTACCTGTTATGTCGTGGTTACTGTTTTTTCCCCTAATTTCAAATGCAGGCCAATTTTCCCTTTCTTTGAAAGAAAACTCACAGAAAATTCCGTCAGTTATAATGTCCTTTTTCCATCAGACTCTGGGTGAAAAACTCTCAAAATGTTGAGGTGGCTAAAGAGCTTTTCTTCTTTCCCACCTTTTACGGGGGGGCATTTAGAACCAGAAATGATAAGAGACTTGTGCAAAGTTTCACAACAGAAGCCACGTCAGCAGCATGTTCAATATACAATCCAGTGTTTTTAGCTTAAAACTCTAGATTAGGGTGGGGAACCTCAGGCCCGGAGGCCAGATGTGGCCCTTGGCCCATCTGGATCTGGCCGCTGGGGCTCAGGGCTCCCCCAGCATTGGCGACCTCGAGCTGGCACTCCAGTTCCCCTGCTATCCCCCACAAGGCTGAAGCACATAAAATCTATGAGCCTGGGCCCCCCAAGCAAGGAGAATTTGGGGAGTATCCTTCTCTTTCTCAATCAATGAGGGTTTTCTTTTTCTTTGCTTCTCACTTGTGTGCGGCCCCCCGACTGATTTTTCTGTGGGTCAGTGGCCCCCGACCCAAACACGTCCCCCACCCCTGCTCTAGATTAAGTATTGCAAACTTTTTTCAATCATAAAGCACCTAGTTAATACTAAATTCAGTTCAGTGAACTGGATTTGATTCTGTATCTTAGCATCTGTGGAGAGAGTGATTTATCAGAGAAATCACAATTTCATTTCATTAAAAGCCTATATGCCTATATAAAACACAATGCCATATCTCAGTGAAAAACTGATAAATATGAAAACAGGCTCACAATCAGGATCACAACTGTAATTGGGTAAAGGATCTTGACTGGTTATTTGAAATACATAATTCATTCAGAAAGAATAAATTGCAATCAATCATTTTAAATAAAATTATGAACACTTTACTCGGAGGGGTGTGTTCCTGTGTGTGTGTTTGTGTTCAGTTAGATTCATTACTCTTCCACTGCTTATAGTTTAAACACAAAGACTTATCGCCTCATTGCCCCAAGGTAACATTCCTGCTAGGTTTAATTATCTCTGGTTAAGAAAGAATCAATATTTAGATGATTCATCAACTTTGCACGATAGACAACAAATAATTGAAATTACTATCAAGGATTCCTTACCAGGAGATATCACATGGTTCATAGAGCACCTATCTGATCTGTTAAGGTTGCACCTACACAGTTATCCGGCAAATGGGAATGATGGTACTTCCCTTCATTTTTAAAACTCTGGAAGCAGATTTCTACAGATATTTAGGTGCCTAAAGACATAGATGGGAACCCAATAAGATTTTCAAAAGCACTGAAGACCCTTAGGTATCTAAATCCCACTGAAATAAATTGAAGTCAGTAGAGATTGGGAGCCTAGGATATTTTGAAAATGACAGACCTACTCTAGCTGCATCTTTAAGGCCCAGTCTACACCACAGCAGAAAGTCAAAGTAAGAAGTGTTAATTACATAGCTGGAGTTGACATATCTTAAATCGCATTTCCGTGCCATCCACACAGCGGGAGTCGACGGGAGCAAAGTCTCCTGTGTGAGGAGCAGGAATACTGGTGCTGATGGGTGTGCCCTCTGAGGTTGATTTAGGAGGTCTTTACTAGACCTGCTAAATTGAACCCCGCAAGATGGACCATGGAAACTTCAATCTTCCATTCAGTGAAGACATTGCCTAAGTGTCTACATACCTTTACACTCTGGCCCCTGGATACCGATGCACAGTATAAAAGCTAGGTATGGTTACCGATCACAGAAAAACTTGTCCTATTGCAAGTAAAGGTCTAAACTCTGCTCATCTCTAGTCTAGGTGTGAAAAGAGACTAGAATTTGTCTCAAGAAGATTCCGTTGGTAACTGGCAATACTCTCACCTGGTGGAAACCCCCATCACTGCCAAATTCCTGTTCGGTTGTATTTCTGCACGATTGGCTTGTTGAGGGTGTAAAACTGCATAATCAAACCAACTTTTAAAAGGAAGTTAAGCCTGTTTTCATAGGGGTATTTGACCAGGGCAGCTAATGATCTCTCATGCCTCCTGAATATGAATCTCCAACTCCTCCCGGTGCCATCAAGGTACAAGTCACTAGGCGCATTATCTCTGCCTTCTTTCTGCTACATAGAAAATAGACCTGATTTGTAGGAAACAGCTCTAATTTGCATAGATCTGGGTAGCCTGTTTCCCAGAGGGAGTGGACCAAAGTGATTTGTCTCCAGCCTCTGACAAACAGAGGCCAGAGACACCATTTCTATCCCCTGGCTAATAGCCTTTTATGGATCTAACCTCCATGAAATTATCTAGCTTCTCTTTAAACTCTGTTATAGTCCTAGCCTTCACAGCCTCCTCTGGCAAGGAGTTCCACAGGTTGACTACACGCTGTGTGAGGAAGAACTTTCTTTTATTAGTTTTAAACCTTCTACCCATTAATTTCATTTGGTGTCCTCTAGTTCTTCTTTTATGGGAACTAATAAATAACTTTTCTTTATTCACCCTCTCCCCACCACTCATGATTTTATAGACCTCTATCATATCCCCTCTTAGTCTCCTCTTTTCTAAACTGAAAAGTCCCAGTCTCTTTAGCCTCTCTTCATATGGGACTTGTTCCAAACCCCTAATATCATATCAAGAAAGTCTAGAAATCAGGCATATTGTATGACTGACCTAATGAAATGGCATTACACAAGAAGCACTACAGCAAGCTGTGATTCAGATGGCTGGTGCTTAGTAAAATACCACAAAGTGACAAGTCATCACAACTAATGTAGAACGAAATGACTGTAGTCATTAAGCTTCAGGGGGTAGCCAAGTTAGTCTGTACAGGATACACTTAAAAAACAACAAATAGTCTGGTACCACTTAGTAATTAAGAGAACCCCTGTTAAGGCAATGGCTTTAGGAAGGGAATTTTTGTAGAACTGGCGTAGTTTATTTTCATGAGTGGATACCCTTTTTTGTGTCACTAGCACAAAGTGGCTGTTACATGCCATTTTTCTCCCCTTCAGGCTACTCGTTTAGATTTGGCCAAGATCCCAGAGAACTGTGAAATGAATGGTGGAAAATATTGTGGGACCGTAGCGTTCCATTCCCTGTTGCTCTTTCAAAGAGCCAATTAGCGTTTTCTAATTGTTTGGGAATAGTCCTGGCGCTCTGCCTTGACTTTGCATCCTCTGTTCAATTGCATAGAATGGCAGAGATACTTGATTCTAACAATTCCGTGGTTTGTGCTGGGGCATAATTTTATTAAATGGATCCAAATCCTTGATGCCTCATCGTACGTGGTTCTGGGCTCCAATGATGACTGGGCTTGGACTGTTTTCCATTGGGAAAGAATGCTCGGTAGAAGGGGTGCTCGAGAGGCTAGTGGAGGTGGTTTGGAGTTCTGACTCCATCAAATCTATGGGAGTCAATGGCAGTGTGAGGAAAGTAACACCGTGCCAAGCTAGTATGCAGATAATTTTCTCTCCTGAATCGTCTTTCTGAATTTCATTGCAGCTGAAGCAGGGGAAAGGCGGGGAGAGAGGCAGGAACAGATGGAGTCCAAGAAGCTGTTGGCTTTTCTTTTCTTGTTTTAGAATGATGACACGCAAACTAAATTACAGGCAAGCATGATTCTGGGATGAATTAACCAGAGTGTTGTGAGCAAGACATGGGAAGTCATTCTTCCGCTCTACTCTGTGCTGATTAGGCCTTGACTGGAGCAAGTTCTGGCCACCGCATTTCAGGAAAGATGTGGAGAAATTGGAGATGGTCCAGAGAAGAGCAACAAAAATGATTAAAGGTCTAGAAAACATGAGCTATGAGGGAAGACTGAAAGAATTGGGCTTGTTTAATTTGGAAAAGAGAAGACTGAGAAGGGACATGGTTGCAGGTTTCAAGTACCTAAAAGGACGTTAAAAGGAGAAGGCAAAAAATTATTCTTCTTAACCTCTGATGATAGGACAAGAAGCAATGGGCTTAAATTACAGCAAGGTAGATTTATGTTGGACATTAGGAAAAAATTCCTAACTGTCAGGGCGCTTTAACACTGGAATAAATTGCCTAGGGGTGTGTGTGGAATCTCCATCATTGGAGATATTTAAGAGCAGGTTAGATAAACATCTATCAGGGATGATCTAGATCAGTGTTTCTGAAAGTGGGCTGGACCACCGCTTCCTGCTGCTCCACTTAGCTGCAAAGAGTGAAATGGAGCCAATGGGAGCCATGAGGCTCCGTGGCCGTGGCGCCAGTAAATAAACAAACCAGGACAGCCTGTTAATGTGTTTCTCAAAGTAGTTTCATGGAGCACTTTCAGAAACAGTGATCTAGGCTGTAGTAATTAGGAAATCTTTACGTGGCTTTGCAGAGCCATGGCCTGGATTGAGTCCTGATCTCAGAGAGCTTGCTATGGGCATAAAGACCAGTGTTCCTACCTTCAGCCCATCAGCTCCTTCTAATTTCCTGTGAGTCATACCCAGAATGACAGTTTCCTCCTTTACTGATATGGTTTAATGGGAAGCAAGGGGAGGCCACCGTCATCCAGCCATGCAAAAGAAAGTCAAATCAAGCCATGTCTTCACTTCCCAAGAGATCGACGCTGCAGAAATCGATCTTCTGGACTTTGATTTAGTGGGACTAGTAAAGACCAACTAAATCGAACACTGAGGGCACCCCCATTGATGTTGGTACTCCTCAATTCATAAGGAGTAAGGGAAGTTCATGGGAGCGTTTGCTCCTGTTGATCACTCGCTGTGGTAATGGCGCTTAAGATTGAATTAAGGTACATCGACTCCAGCTACACAGTTAATGTAGCTGGAGTTTTGTATCTTAATTTGACCTTCCAGGTAAATATAGGCAAGGCCTTGGAAACACACTGTTGGGAAACAATAATTTTTATCAAGGCCTTAATATAAAGCTCCCCTCAAAATGCAACAGGTAAAATCACTTATAAGGTTCTTTTCATAAATGATTTATTAACATAACACGGGACTTTGAATAGAAAGTCACCTGAAAACCTATGTTTGAAGTTAAAGAAAATAAAAATGTTGACAATAAGGGTATAGTAACCCACATAATTTCACCCTTCAAATACAGTTTAGAGGTTATGATACATCCTGAATTACTGTATTGAAATATAAAGTTAAATGGTAAATATAGGTTAAATGGTAGTTAAATGGTAAAAATAAGTGTAATGGTAAAAATAAGGATTTTATAGCTTTAACAGTTTATAATTAAGACTAGTGATTGAGTGCAGATGCAATGACATTGAAAGCAAAAGAAAAGTTAATTAGTATGATAAATACACAGACCTGTCATGCTAAAATTACTTTTTACTGGGAAACACAAGAGAGAGGTGGCATGAAGACATCCTGACAGGAAAATAACGCAAATAGCCAAAGATGTGTAAAATGAAGCTTGTGCATGCATTTTATATCGGTTACATAAGACAAATGCTTTATTCTGATTTGAAAAGACCTGGTGAATGTTATGGGGAAATGTATAGGAACCCAATGGAAAACAGTGAGGAGCAAATTGAAAGAATGCAGCCGTAGGACCAAATCAGGGATCAGAGGCCGAAATTGCCACCATGACGTACAGAGCAGCTTCCCAGTACCTTAAGACTTGGGCCCCTTCCTGTTCTACCATATCTTTTTACTGACCCAAAATATTGCTATTTTTAAATCACTGCCCAAGGAAATGCAACGGGGAAGGAGAAGGTGCTTACAAAATCTGTGTCAGCTACCCAAGTCAAGAGGGTCTGACAAGAACAGTGTCCCTAACAAATGACCGACCCATTTGAATGGATGGCCATGCTAAATAGCAGCAAATTAAAACAATATGCTCGGTTTTCACATTATTGACACAAGGCGAGTAATTTCACCACTGGCTTTATTAAAGCAGCTAAATTTATAAGAGCTGAGCATAATTGATTTAAAGGGTAGAGAGAAAATGTTTACCATCTTCTTTATAATGCAATTGCTCTGCTGCACAATAATCCATCAAATCTGACAGCATCCCTCTATTCTACACTTATCCACGTCAGTTTAATGAAAGATAAGAGGTTTTTTTTTTTTTAAAAAAAACCCACATTTATTTATATAAGAGCTTCCCCTGTGGAAAGTAAAAATAGCATCTCTATTTCTGCCACAGTGAGCTGGCAAGGTCTCATATTGATCAGAGCAAGGGACCAATGTGTTGAGTTTTTGCCTGGTGATTGTTCACTCTCCATACTCCCTGTGTGTTACTGAAATAGCCACTCGCAAAGGATTAGGCCAATTTTACTTCTATAGGTAGAGAGCTGCAAGATTTTCCCTTATAAACTCTGCTACTTGGTTATAAAAATGTGCTCCGGGCCTAAGTGTTGACACAGCTTATTTCAGTTCGAGAGTGTTTTTGGAAGAGAGTGGTGCAGGGTGAATGAGAATCTGTGAGCTGTTTGCAACTAAAACGGGAAGCCTGCCGTTGGATCTGCAGTGTTCAGTAATCGTTCAGAGCCACGGAGTTTGATCAATACTTGTGTCCTTTAGTTTGAGTTCTAACTGATCAGCATTGCTTAACATGAGCCTCTACATAACCCACAATTCAACTCGCCTGGGCCAGAGTTTTTTAAAGGTATAGTTCCCTGCATCTTACAAAACTATCAACACTGTGGTATGTAACTGTGGCTTCTGGGAGGGATACTCTGTCTCCCTCTAGTGGTGACTAGATCAACTAGAGATTAATGAGCCTGCTGCAAGAGAGGTGTCTTTTAGCTCATGCAATAAAGGCTCATGCTTGTCTCTCCCGAGGTCCCAGGTTCGATCCTCACTGCCGATACCTTTGTGTGGGTTTGCGCTGCTGCAAGTGGTACATAGTCTCAAGTGCTGAGAACTATTACACATGCTAACAGTGCTCAGCCGCTGAGGTGTCGCATAGACCTGCGGGGCTCCTTGGAAGACTAGCACTCCTGCTGTCTGGGGGCAGCAAGTCCGTGTGTTCTGGTTGATCTATGTCTTGGGCGCCATTATCACAGCCTGCTGTTGTTTGTTACAGTTCTCCACTGAATGCCTAGCGCAGGTTTTGTTCAGAGCCCCAGTGACTCCCGTTGCTTAACATACGGCATGTTTTACTGTGCAGGGGAAGCTCTTAATGTAATATATTGCATGATATAAATGATTTCAGTCGTGCTCTGCCTGAGTGCAGGTGTGTGGCAGGATGAGGACCTTAGCTGCACCTGGGCCAGATCCTGGCATGAGTACAGAGCACTAACTCATTACAAAATTGACCCTTATATAGGACAGGACCGTGGGCATGCCTCCTCACACTCTGTTTGCTAGGAGGAGTCACCGTGTGCTCTTAGGTAGCAATGCATTTATTCTGGGAAGAAGGAACATTTACAAAAGTCCCCGCAGCAGCAGCAGAAGCATCACCCCGGATTGCCCCTATCGCACCCTAAAAAACCTAATGTCTCTGTGGAAGTAACATTTTGGGGCCTGACACCTCTATGGAAAACACAGCCATGTGCAGACAACACGGGCCTGAGCAATGAGCAAATGGTGACAAGCGTGGGTGTCATTCCACTGCAGAACTTAGCAAAGCAGGCTCCATTCAGGGTGGTCACTTATGGGCTGAGAAGGGAGGATAAGGGGTGCCAACCAAAATGCAGTGTCCCTGCAAATCACAAGACTGAAACTTGCTGTATTATTCATGTTTCCCTTAGAAGCTTCATTGAACAAAGTCATTTAGTGTGTGTGTGTGTGTGTGTGTGTGTGTGGCACACATAGGATAATGGCATCCTGGTGCATGACTAGGGATCCAAGTTACTACTGTAATACAGAAGGAGGGAACAATGGTGGGGAAAATCTAACCCATGGATGGTAACCCATTCCACTGCTTTACCATCCTCCTCGTGAAACAGTTTTTCCTAATATCCATCCTAGATCTCCCCCACTACAACTCAGCACCATTGCTTTTTGTTGTGTTATTTGCCACCATTGAGAATAGCCTAGCTCCTTTCTCCTTGGAACCCCTGCCCCCTGTACCTCCCTCTGGTAGTTGAAGGATGCTACCAAATTCCCCTTCACTCTTCTCTTCTTCAGACTTAATAATTCCAGGTCCCTCAGCCTCTTCTCATAAGTCATATGCCCCAGCCCCCTCATCATTTTTGTTGCCCTCCACTGGACTCTCTACAATTTGTCCACATCCTTTCTGTAGTGTGTGGGGGGGGGGGGCAAAATCGGATGCAATAGTCCACATGTGCCCTCACCAATGCTGAATAGAGGGGAATAATCACTTCCCTTGATCTGCTGGCAATCTTCCTACTAATGCAGCCCAATATGCTTTTAGCCTTCTTGGCAACAAGGGCACCCTGTTGACTCATATCAAGCTTCTCATCCATTGTAATTCCTAGGTTCTTTTCTGCAGAACTGCTGCAGAGCCAGTTGGTCCCCAGCCTGTAACAATGCATGGAATTCTTCCATCCTAAGTGCAGGGCTCCACGCTTCTTGTTGAACCCCATCAGATTCCTTTTGACTCAATTCTCCAAAATTTCTAGGCCACGCTGGATCCTATTCCTACCTTCTATCATATTTCCCTCTCCACCCAGGTTAGTGTCACCATCTCATCATTCAGGCCATTAATGAAGATGTTAACCAAAATCAGCTCCAGGACCTGGTGCACTCCACTTGATACCAGTTGCTACCTAGATATTGAGCTGTTGACCAATACCCATTGAGCCTGAAGATCTAGTCAAATTTCTGTCCCCCTTATATTTCATTCATCCAGTCCATACTTCTTTAACTTGCTTGCAAGAATACTGTGGGAGACTGAATCAAAAGTTTTGCTAAAGTCTAGGTATATCACATTCAACACTTTCCCAGATCCACACAGCCAGTTAGCTCATCTTAGAAGGCAGTCAGGTTGATCAGGCATGACTTGCATGTGGTGAAGCCATGTTGATTACTTCTGATCACCTTCCTCTCCTCCAAGTGCTTAAAATGGATTCATTGAGGACCTGCTCCATGATTTTTCCAGGGACTAAGGTGAGGCTGACTGGACTGTAGGCCTCTGGATTGTCTTTCTTTCCTTTTTAAAGATAGACCCAGTCTATCATGCCTTTTTCCAGTCATCCATCAGCCAACTTCCTCAGCACCTTTGGATGCATTGCATCCAGCCCCATGGACTTGTGCATATCCAGATTTTCTAAATAGTCCTTCACCTGTTCTTTCATCATTAAAGGCTGCTCACCTCCTCCCCATAACTGTGCTGCCCAGTGCAGCAGTCTGGAAGCTGACCTAGTCTGGGAAGACTGAGGCAAACAAAGCATTGAGTACAAATGGCCATACTGGGTCAGACCAAAGGTCCATCTAACCCAGTGTCCTGTCTTCCCACAGTGGCCAATACCAGATGCCGCAGACGGAGGGAACACAACAGGCAATCCTCACGTGATCCCTCTCCTCTAATCTATTTCCAGACAAACAGAGGCTAGGGACACCATTGCTACCCATCCTGGCTAATAGCCATTGATGGGCCTAACCTCCATGAATCTATCTAGCTCTTTTTGAACCCTGTTAAAATCCTAGTCTTCACAACATCCTCCAGCAAGGAGTTCCACAGGTTGACTGTGCACTGAGTGCTTCAGTTTTTCCCTCATCATCTATCATTAGGTTGTTTCCCCCATTCAGTAAGGGTGCCACACTGTCCCTGACCTTCCTCTCATTGCAAATGTATTTGTGGAAGTCCTTCTTGTTACCCTTTACATCCCTTGCTAGCTGCAACTCCAACTGTCCTTTGGCCTTCCTGATTACACTCTGGCATGCTCAAGCAATATTTTGATACTCTTCCCTAGTCATCTGTTCAAGTTTCTGCTTGTTCTAAGCTTCTTTTTTATGTGTAAGCTCACCAAAGATTTTTCTGTTAAGCCAAGCTGATTGCCTGCCATATTTGCTGTTCTTTCTGTACATCAGGATGGTTTGTCACTGATCTACATTCATCACAATGGTGCAGCTCCTTTAACGTCAATGGAGCAACATCACTTTACAGTAGCTGGGGACCTGGCCCCACACAGCTTTTCATTTATTGGAAGGAAATATCTCACTGATTAAATTTCAGATTCTAAGCTGTGTATGCATAGAAAATATCTACTTATCTGGGAACTTATTACTTCACTGTTCCTTCTCATTGACTCTGAAGATCCTCAATCAAAATCATTAAATTGTAATACACATATCTATCCTTTACTCCTAAGGTCAGCATTATAGAGTAAAGCAACTCCGTTTCCAAGCCCTGTATGAATTAACAGTTTTAATCTTCCTTAATGGCATCCAGTTGTGTTGGCTGATGTTCTCTGGGAGCCTTGCCAAGAGGTGGTTTTAAGCAGTTCGGTGATTAAGTCAATTCAGAAATGCTTATGAGTAACACTTTTGCAGGGTCGTCTCATCTCCAGATGCAGGTTTTCACAGCACTGCATCAGTGTTACCAGTGGTCCTTATTTTATAGCTCTAAAAAGGCTCTGCGCTTCCAGGAGACAAAAAGACAAAGCCCTTGCTTCCTATTTCCATTACATGTTGGCATAGAAATCCTGCCACTCATTTGCCTGCAGTTGTCTGTGTGTGGACAATGCTGGATGTGGCCTAGTCTTTAGAGTTCCTCTGGACTCCATGTTGTTTTTGCTGAACCAGAGTAACACTGCAACTTCTCTGAAAATAAAACTGAGAATCTTATCAAGCAGAAGGGCCATAATATTCATTTGCTTTGAGAGATTCTGACAGCAAGTCTGGAGTGCACTTTACTCAGTCTAATGCATTTCAGCCAGGCTGATGTCTAACTTCTTAAAGGGGAGCAGTACCAACTCTCTGGCCACTTCCGATACCTTGTCCGTTTCCTCAGGAAAATCAGTCTGAATATCTTTCCTTTCCTATTACTTTCTGTTCTGGGAGGATACAGAGAATGCATAGAAATAGTGACATATTTATCTGGGTTAACCTCTTCCCAGTATAAGAAGGCAGAGCTGTGGTCTTGTCTGAATCTTCCACAGCATATTTAATATCAGCCATTATGCTCATTGTACATGTGAGGAGAAATATGGAGGCCAAAATAAGTCATATGTCCCTTGGCTCACTTGGATGGAAAATTGCCTTTGTAGTTCATTTCTTTAGAGCCGAGGGAGGTTTCAAAGTTACTGCAGGAGTCAGAAAAAGAGCCCACAAATGAGAAATAATTTTAGCAATGAATGAATTTACCTCCCTTTTGGGGTTGGATGATGAAAGCTAGCTTTGGATGAATGGTCCACGTGAGCACTTCGCCAGCTTATCACATCCATTTACAGTCAGCTCCTGAGGCTGTGACTAGAGTTTCAAGGAGGCCGCTAGGATGCTGCTGAGCGAGGCTAGAAACTACAGGTGCAAATTCTGTGGGGGATTAGGGAGAGTGTAACACAACTAGAAGATCACAGGGTCTCATTCACCTCTACAGTTACTCCAGTACTATGCAAATAGGTTGTGCTCATGCAAGGAGGAGTCAGGCCGATAGCTTGAAAGCCCAACGGCTTTGAAAGGAAAGCCACTTATCTCTGAAAATATGCCAAAAAGCTCCCTCTGCTGACCCCAGTGCCCCTCTGCAGGCAGAGAGTATCCATTGAAAGCAGCCTGCTGTTATAGACAGGCCATATCTCTGAGGAGAACAAACCTCCAACAGCTCTAATTTCACCACACAGGGAGAAAAGCAGAGTGGACCAGAGTTCCTATGGTTAAAGGGACCGTTCCGTATTTCAGCCCTCCGTCTGCCAGTGTCCCGACATTTTCTTAAAAACAGCCACATTGTCCCATTTTTCTGTTTTCTCTCCCAGTCCCCAGCTGGGGATCCTGCTGCTGATTGGATCCCTGCTTACCGTCCACATAGTGAGTGGAAGGCCTGGTGGCTAATGATGGAGGTGGGTGTGTAAGGCCGGTGGCAGGGCAAAGATGTTGTGTGCAGAGACACCTCAAGGGTTGGTCCAGGAGGAACCAAGCCCTAGATGTGGCAGAGTCCTGCACAGCACTGACACAAGGAAACCTCTCCACCTCAGCTAAACTCTAGGTTAGCGGAGAAGGAAGTGAATTTCCAGCCTGCTTGTGCCCCGAACCTGCAGGCTTCCCAGAAGCCCTCAGGCAGGGGCTTTGCACCCACTTCACCCATCCCCCCCATGTCTTGGCTCCTGCTTCCAGGAACCACGGGGTTATTCCATCCCATAGGCAAACTCCCCCACTGAGTCTCCTCTCTGGCCAGGTTTGTGGAAGCTCTTGCAGTCAGGTTCCCTAGGCCCTAATGCACAGTACCAGGCTTACCTGCTTTCTGCCTGCTCTGTAGCTGGGGGACAGGAGATGGTTGGGTGATGCTGGTGGCCAGTAGCAGGCTGGAAGTGTTAGCTGCCTTTTGACATTGTGCAGGTAGGAAGGGACAATCTGCTTCCAGCCATGGAGGGCGGGGGAAGGGTGATACATTCTGCAAAGACCCAGGCCAGGTCATCCCCCTCCCCCACCTCACAGCTGGAAGCAGCTCCTTTCCTTTCACTTCTGCAATGTACTGAAAGGCTGCTGCTGGCCACATTCTGGTGTGAACACCAGCAGAAATCTGGGAAGAGGGATATGTGACCCTGTGTGCTCTCCTGCACTTTGCCAGAGGAAGACACGGCATCAGAAGGTACTAGAAGATGAGTCCATCCAGGCATGGAGGGCTTAAA
This sequence comes from Pelodiscus sinensis, assembly GCF_049634645.1. Classification (NCBI taxonomy): domain Eukaryota; kingdom Metazoa; phylum Chordata; order Testudines; family Trionychidae; genus Pelodiscus; species Pelodiscus sinensis. Next base: position 249,058,204 of record NC_134712.1, on the reverse strand, counting down.
GCAACGGGCAGAGATGGTTGTGTCCGTTGGTTACCCCCCTGTGAAAGAGAGGGGTGTGTGTGTGTGTGTGTGTGTGTGTGTGTGTGTACGTGTGTGTCCTCTTCCCATGTGTGGAGGTTAAGGGTGTTTCACCCCTTCCCATATGAACCCCAAAGCCTTCAAGATAAGAATGCTGATAAAAAGAATCTAATTATGATTAGAGGGACTCAGGCAACTTGATGTTAATTTGAACATTTGTACTGCATAGTTCTGATGAATTGCCATTGAACTCGCTTGAAAGTGAGTAATTGCACCTGGTGTTCCATATTCAGCATAGGGAAATAGGGTCACCATAGTTAAGACTGAACAACAAAATAGTCAGCCCCAAGAAAACATTCCCTCTGGATTTCTGTAAGTAAAATATTAAGAGCTAGAGAGAAGAGAGCATAGGATCCATCCCCCTTTTGTGTGGGGACATCTTCCAATATGGCCCCAATTGCACTAGAAGGAACATAAAAACAGCCATACTGGGCTGACAGTGGCCAATTCCAGATGCCCCAGAGGGAGGGGACACAACAGGCAGTCATTAGGGGTATGTCTACACTACAAAGTTAGTTCGAACTAACGGACGTTAGTTCGAACTAACTTTAATAGGTGCTACACTAGCGCTCCGCTAGTTCGAATTTGAATCGAACTAGCGGAGCGCTTAGTTCGAACTAGGTAAACCTCATTTTACGAGGACTAATGCCTAGTTCGAACTAGCTAGTTCGAACTAAGGGCTGTGTAGCCCTTTAGTTCGAACTAGTGGGAGGCTAGCCCTCCCCAGGTTTCCCTGGTGGCCACTCTGGCCAACACCAGGGAAACTCTATGCCCCCCTCCCGGCCCCGGACCCCTTAAAGGGGCACGGGCTGGCTATGGTGCCCGTGCCAGGTGCAAGCCTGCCAGCATCCAGCAAGCAGACCCTGCACCTGGCACGGCACAGAGCCACCCACCCGATGCCCCCCAGCCCACCCCCTCTTGCCGGGACCAGGCTGGCGGCTCCCGGGAGCTTGCCCTGGACCGCAAGAGGCGGGCACCTTCCTGGGCTAGTGCGGACATCGTGGACCTCGTCCACGATCTCCGCACTAGGCACAGGAAAGTGGCTGTCTAGGGCAGGAGAGCTGCCAGCCTGGCCACCCAGGACCAGGTGTGCATGAAAATCAAGGGGGTCCACTGAGACCCCCGACCCTGAGCCCTGAGCTTACAATGGCCGTCCTGGGTCAGACCAAAGGTCCATCTAGCCCAGTAGCCTGTCTGCCGACAGCGGCCAACCCTAGGGACCCTGGAGGGGATGGACCGAAGACAGTGACCAAGCCATTTGTCTCGTGCCATCCCTCTCCAGCCTTCCACAAACTTTGGGCAGGGACACCACTCCTACCCTCTGGCTAATAGGACTCCATGGACCCAACCTCCATCACTTTATCTCACTTCCCTTTAAACTCTGTTCTAGTTGTAGCCTTCACAGCCTCCTGCAGCAAGGAGTTCCACAGGTTAACTATTTGCTTTGTCAAGAACAACAACTTTCTCTTACTAGTTTCAAGCCTGCTCCCCATTCCTTTCCTTTGGTGTCCTCTAGTCTTTCTATTATGGGAACTAATGAAGAACTTTTCTTGATGCACCCTCTCCACCCCACTCATGCTTTTATAGACCTCTATCATATCCCCCCTCAGTCTCCTCTTTTCTAAGCTGAACAGTCCCAGTCTCTGTAGCCTTTCTTCATCTGGGACCTGTTCCCAACCCCTGATCATGTTAGTTGCCCTCCCCTCTCCCAGCCTTTCTCTTCCCCTCTCCCACCTCCTTTTCCCAGTCTCCCCCAGTTTTGTTCAATAAAGACAGAGTCAATGTTGGAAGAAACGTTATCTTTATTTTGTACATCAATAAGAAGGGGGGCTAGGGAAGGGTAAGTGGAAGGAGGTGAGGGAGGAATGGGGTACGAGCCCCCGATGGGGAGGACTGGGCTGGCTCTGCGGGCTTCTGGGGGTGGAAGCTCTCCTGCAGCCCCCCAATTACTCCCTCTCCCCAGATGGCAGCCTGCGGCAAGTGCAGCCGGGCTGATGGCCGAGTGGTGTGATGTGCCCAGTGTGAGCACTCAGGGCACTCCAAGCCAGAACTTCTTTGCAAGCGGGGCACCCCTTAGAACTGTGTGTCCGGGGTGGGGGTCGGGACCCTTTAAGCGCAGCCCTCGGCTAGCCTGAGACAGCATCTCCATGCTCTAAGTCCTCCTTTTATGCCCTGCCGGCACTGCTTCCGGCCATCCTTAAGCCCTGTTCAGAGTCCACTCAATGTGGACTTGCTAGTTCGAAATAGCAAAACGCTAGTTCGAACTAGTTTTTAGTTCTAGATGCGTTAGTTCGAACTAGCTTAGTTCGAATTAACTAATTCGAACTAAGTTAGTTCGAACTAGCGCTGTAGTGTAGACGTACCCTTAGTGATTACCTCTCCTGTCATCCATTTCCAGACAAACAGGTTAGGGACACCATTCCTACGCACACTGGCTAATAGCCATTGATGGACCCAACCTCCATTAATCTATCTAGTTCCTTTTGGAACCCTGTTAAAATCCTAGTCTTCACAACATCCTCTGGCAAGGAGTTCCACAGGTGGTTGTGCACCAAGAGTCACCTCGGTTTCATGCCAATAGAATTCTACTCTGTAACAATCATGTGATATTTGTATGGGTAAGGACTGAGGCAAGCATCCCATGTTTGTGGCTCACCAGCTCCCAGGATGGCTCAGACCTGCACAGCCTTGGACAGTCCTGCAGGCAGCCCCTGTGAAAGTGTTGGACATGTGTATATCACTGCCATCACACTTCTTGTGGTCACAATAAAGCTTCAAGGCAAAGTGAGGAAAGCTCACTTTGATCTCAACAGATGTCACCCAAGAGCAAGCACATCCGTCTACAGTGATAGCGGTGCAACTAAATCCCTGATTGTACAGGAAGTGGCTTGGTAGCCCTTAAATTCCCAGTTTGATCCTGCATCTCTAAAAGTGTTTTTCTCATAGGGCCAGTTGTGCTCCTGAGAAGCGTGCACAAAGGGGACCTTCCATGGACTGATCTTCCTGTCCTATAAGGAAACAGAGTTAGACACCTCCATGGCAGCATCCTGTCTCTCTCATAGTCCCCCTACACCATGCATTGGTGAAGGGTCATGTGTAGGTATGTGCCTCTTCTGCTCACCTGGCCTGCAGAAGTCAAGGTGAAATTATATTAGTCCTAGTCATGGATGGGGACTCTATTACACTACGCATTGCACAAACGTAGAACAAAATGGTGGTCATTATCCCAAGGAGCCTACAATCGATGTATAGCCCTAGGCTGGGTTATCTACATACCTATCCCACACTGTGCTGCAAGAGGGTCCAGTCAGAACCATCATGGAGGCATGGGATTTCCACACAGAGCTACTCACTCACCTCTCAGGATCTGCCGATAGTAGATCCATGGGAACAGGTGACCAACCTGTTGGCCTATTCTGTTTGCTGGCGTGAATCTTGCAACAATTTCTTCCCCTTTACCCCCTGCCTGTGGGTTTTCCTAAAGGACTTAGTGATAAAACCCATCATGTTTGCCCTGTGGCTTCAAAAGATCCTCGTGCAATCCAGGGATGCTTCCACCGAACCGTGTTTATTCACCAGTCTCTGACTCTGCCTGCATCTTAAACTTGATGTGAGTCTATCACAAGATACACTGGCTCCCTTCAGAGCTGTGTCTGAGGGTCTCTGAATCTGAACTGCTGAATGGAGTGCCATGCCTCTGAAATATGAGTCTTTTGAATGGCATCTGAACACAAGATTGTTAAATGACAAATGATTCAGCTTCCAGCTAATCCAATTATAATAATTAGCATGGGCGGTAGCATTGGATATGCTGATCTAATTGTGGAGTGGACTCTTGAAACAAAGGCTCACCTTCATCTAGTTTTAGAAACAAATATGTGCCACGTGACCTGCTTAGAGCAATATCATGATGTCCAAGAGACACTTCATGTCCATTAGTATTGCCGCTTACACACAGCAATGCATGGAAACGATTGGAAACTTACATCCTGCATCCCTTTAAAGTAGAGTTGCTTGATATCAGTGCGGATTCCTCTATACTCTCCAAATGCCAATCAGTGTCACAACTGGGCAAATAGAATTGAAACCCCTTTATTGTCATATAAGTCCAAGGCAACATAGCTCAGGAACTGCATGAGATCAGTGGACTTGGCAAGTAATGCCAAAACCCAACTGAAAATATCGTATACCGTGGAAGCAGAGGCATATGCATGTCCCTGCACAGAATAATTATCCTAAATAAAATGTCCTTTGATCATCATTAATAATCCTTTTTTATACCATTTTACAGTCAAAATCTCCCCAGATTTGAAAGCTAAAATGGGGCCTGTGTCCAGAGCTGCCCTTTTAGTAATCACTTGATAAAAATGGACATTAGTCACAAAACCTAGATGAACATCTAGATCCAGACCTCTAGCAGAATTCAGACCACTTCTGACCCAGCAACCCAGAGTTGCTGCTCCACTCTTTCGGCACGTTTACACAGCAGGGCTAAATCCAAAATAAGCTACTCAACTTGAGCTACATCATTTGCCTAGCTTAAGTCAAAATAGCTTATTTCGGCTTTTGGCGCTGTCTACACAGTAGGAAGTCTGAGAGAGAGCACTTTTCCTGCAACTTCCATTATCCCTTGTAAAATGAGGGTTACAGGAGTTGGAATAAGAAGTCCTCTGGCTCGACATTATTTCAACCTTATGTCAAAATAACTGCTTGTGTGTAGATGTGGACTATGTTAACGTTATTCCAAAATAACACTGCTGTGTAGACGTACCCTTTGAGTACTCGGTTTAAGGTTTACTCATGGTGCATTGAATCAAGCCCTTAGAATAGTGGTTCCCAAACTTTTCGACATCACGCCCCCTTTTTGATTTTTGAAAAACCCTCATGCCCCACCCCCCAAAAAAACAGCAGCAAAACTTGTTGAGCAAAAAAAAAGGAACTGACCAGGGCAGGAAAACTTGATAGAGGCCCCTCGCGGCCCACCCCGCCGGAATTTCTTCATGCCCCTCAGTTTGGGAACCCATGCCTTGGAAAGAAGAGCCAGTGCAGATTTCAGATTGGGTATAAACTGGCATCACTTCATTGCTGTTAGGCCAGGTCAAAACTGAGGGAGAAAATCAATGCAAGATACACAATTCCAACTACAGTATGTGAATTGCGTAGCTGGAGTCAACATACCTTGCACTAATTTTCTGGGGCGGCTCCTTATTCTTTGTTACAGCAAGGAGTACTGGTGCCAATGGGGGAACCCTCAGCATTTGATTTAGCGGGTCTTTACTAGACCCGCTAAATCAAACCCAGGAAGATCTATCTCCAGAGCATTGATCCTCCTGCAAGTGAAGACATGAGCTAAATGGATCTATGCTAGTTTACAGTTGTGACAATCTCTGGCCCCAAAACTTTCCTGAAGCTTGGAATTGGTTGGCAGTAAAGATTTGGTTGGGGCCCCAGACTTTCATATCGCAATTCTTTCAGGCTCAGCACTGATCTTTACAATTACTGTAGCACCAGGTTTTTTTTCTGTGCTACGCCAGTAATAAATCACACAGCACCTACATTCTAGCAGGAGAAGCAAATAAAAAAAATTCTACTATCCTAAAACCTGGCAATAACTAGGGCACCAATTGACTAAATAAGGCAGAGTGGGAATTTAGAATCAGGTCTCTCCTATCCCAGCTGAGTGTCCTGTTCCTGGGAAATCCTGGGAAACACACATACCCTACCTTGGCTCTCAAGGGCTTTCCCTTCACACTTCCCTGACTCTTCACAGAGACTGAAAGCAGAAGATCAGAAGTCCAAAGAGCAGACCATGTAAAGTTTATTGAGGCTAATTAAAGAAAAATATCCATAGTTCTGCATGCTGGCAAAGCCTTTTTTTCCCACTATCTCAGTTTCCCCTTCTTTAGAAGGCATAATTATACCTATCGTGCACACTCTTCATCCCACCCCCTAACAATTTATAGTCATGTTCCCTTTTGGAGGCTTCGGTACCACCTCTTTTGTATTCCATGGTAGGGATAAGGGGAGAGGTTGTGCTTTGGCCTTACAGTGTTTCTTACACCTTCCCTCTCATCCCCCTCGCCCCTCCTGACTGGTTGCTTGACTTTATCTCAGGGGAAGAGTTAAGGCAGGTCTGTCCTTCAAGTGTATACTTGCATATTAACCTTAGCTTGATCTTTTATCTCTTTTCCTCCTATCTGCTTGTGGGCAAATGTAACACAGGGTGTCTTGATTCCTTGTTCGCACATATTAGTAAGAATATACAAAATATCAAAAAAGTCACATAGGAAATGACCCAAAATTCTACCTCAGGCAAAAAATACAACATTATCATCACTAGCACACCCAACATTGATCGTTGGGGGAATGCCTGGCTTGAGGCTCTTAAGAGGTATGAGCTAAGGCACGGAGCAGCTAGCTAGTTTTGCACATGTCCACCAGAGGAAACTTAGGAACCACAACCATTTTACCAGCAGAAAATTGGTGCCTGCAGGGTTAGGCATCAGCTGAGCAGGGCTTTTGAGGATCCCAAAATGGTACCTAAATGCTGGCACCTAAGTTCCTTTGTGGATCTACCCCTTTGAACACTAAGGCCAGGACTCTTCTACAGACTTATTTCCTGAGTATATGTAGCTCAGGAGTGTGAAAAAATCCCAAACTCCTCAGCAATGTAGTTTTACTGACCTTAATTGCGCAGACCACCTTGGCAAGTCGAATAGTGCTTGGGTCAATGTAGGTGGGTCGACACTGTCAGCATAGACAGCACGTTACTTAAACTGACTGTTGTTGCCTTTCAGAAACCATCACACAGTTAAATTAATGCAGGTGTTGCTGGTGACGATGTGTACCTCCGACACAAGGAGCAAAGTATGGACATGCAAAAGCAGTTTAATTATCGCCATGGATGTATGTTGACGTAACATAGGTCAACACATACATGTAGTGGAGACTGCCCTTTTTTTTTCCTTTTGAAAATTTTACCCTTTGTACGGCTCATCCAGGAAAGCGAACTTTGGAAGTGATACTTTACTCTGTCCACTAAGAGACTGCAGGAAGGGCAAAGGAATGTGCAGCTTTCTGGATGAACTGGGGGAAAAAAACCCAGATAAGCCCTTCAAGCTCAATTTGCTGCCATTATCCTCTGTATCGTGGAGAGGAGATAAGAAAAGAAAGCTGAGAACTACTGCTATTGTCCGTAACCTGCTTCTGCAAAGCTGCTCTTTACTGCCACTTGTAAAATTTTAATTTGCCCATTAGTAAGATTAAACACAAGAATACTGTGCAGAGACAGTATGGACAATGAATTTTTAATTATGCCAGGATGCTCTGTTAAAATGCAGGACAATACCACCAGGTGGATGGTTTTTGTTTGCCTCCATGGCTTTCATTGTTTTTATGACTGTCAGGGACATTTCGGATTGTGTTTGTAGGTGGAGGTAGAACAGCCTTCCCATCAGGAGAGATAAATGACTTGGGCTCTTCAGCAGAACCTGAGTCATTTGAGACCACCCCAAAGAACAGTCTGATAAGAGCTGGAGTTGCCTAATTTTTTCAGCCATTTGTTGTTTACCCTTTTGGCAATCCCAAGGCCAGGAGTTAGTTAAATTCAGTTCAACAACACAGTTCATCTGGTTATTCCACTCAACCTGTGTCCGACTCCAATCTTTACTTGCTTGCTCCTCTAAGTGGCTGGTAGGAAGACCCACTGTGATGAGAACCCCTTATTAAAATGCATCATGCATCGCACAGGGCAGCAGCAATCGAATACTGCAATGGAGACTCTCTTCGTGGGCTATACAGCAGCTATGTCATGTCTTGCCTCCAGGCATGTTGTGAGGCCTATCGAATGTAATGGTCATATCATCCCCTGACATGTTGCCAACACCACTCCAGATGAATTAATCGTAGGGTTTGCTTTTGGGGAAGATCTTGTATTTATTTTCCTGGCATTTGTTGTTTGTTTTTTCACCCTCCACTGCTGCTAATCACTGTATGGGAAGTAGCCTTAGGCTACTATAGCATGTAGCCTTAGGCTGCCACTATAGCATGGCTGAAGAGGCTGATGGCAAATAGCTGAGCAAGCCCAGGCCTGAAAGGGCTTCATGAGCAGAGAGCTATTTAAGTCAGACAGAGGGGAAGTGAGAGGAGCCAAGAGGAGGGGCAAGGAGCCAGGGTGTGGCTGATTGTGCTCCCAGGCAGATGGAGGAGCTGGCGGAGTTTGCTGTAAGCTTTGTAAATAGAAGGTGGTGGGAACTGACAATAAAAGGCACGGGTGACTGTACTAGAAGATCTCTGGCTGATTTGTGGACTAGAAGGTGTCCAAGGGCAAGAGTGAGGACCCTGCAACACCTTCTCATGCTAGAAGCAAGTCCTGAAGAATTTCCCATATGCAAATATTTACCAAATGGCTGTGGCCGAGTTCCCATTGAGCTAGAATTCTAGCTTAATCAAAGGACACGTTCTGGAGAATGACAATATTGTGGAGCGGCCGCGGCTGCGCCATTTGCTCCATTCTTCCAACATGTCTGATGATTGGAAGTAGTGAAGAGACAGGCTAACTGGACCTGCCCAGAATCTGCCTCCCATCTCCTCAAAATAGAGGCAAAGCTGTAAACAGGCATTGTTGGAGATCTGAATTAGTATGTATGAGCTCACTCTACACTGCACTGAGTGGAGTCAAGGTGATTATATTGGCCTAACTAAGAGCTAACTGGTGGCCTCTTCTAATGGCACTTCTGCACGTTTCATCAATAAACATTATCACAGAAGTTTGAAATGAGAAAGAGACCTATTTTCTCAAAGGTCACTTAGCCCAAGTCTCCGGCAAGGAGAAAATTATTTCTTATTGTCTATTAATTTAGTATTCTCATGAGCAGGGATGCTGCCCCACCTCAAGAGACTGTAGCTATGGCAACAAGAGAAGCCCTCCCAATGGCATAGTGCTGTCTTCACAATGGTTAGACAGATGTAGCTGCGTCAATCAGAGGTGGGGATTTTCCACATCCCTGAGCAACTAAGATATATACCAGCGTACATTTGTAGTGTAGACCAGAGCTAGCTAAGCTTCTGAGTCATTCTAAACAACTAGCCAACTAGCCAATTAGTCATAAAACGGGATTTTCAGGTCTTCTCTCCTGAACTCTCTCGCTCCGTCTCTCTCTCTCTCTCTCCTCCTACTGCCCCCCCCTTTCTTTCAGCTCTTCTCTGCCTCCTGCCTCTCTCTCTGACTCTTTCTTTCTCTTCTCCTTGTCCTGCCTCTCACTCGCCCTTTCTCTTCTCCTCCTCCTTCTGCCTCTCTCTCCCCTCCGTCTCTCCCCCCGCTCCTTCCCCTTCCCCTTCCCTCCCGCCATGGTGCTCAGCTGAGTGCTGCTTGCTCAGCCGGGCTGCTGTGAGGGAGGGAGGTAGGGCAATGACGTACACTGCCAGGGGGTGGGGCCCTGTACCTTTCTGCCCCGCCCCCTTCCCCTCCCGCTGTGGAGGAGCCCAAACAGCCCCTTGCACTGCTGGCTCCCCCGGCGGCCCGGCTGAGGGGCGCAGCACTCAGCTGAGTGCCACAGCGGGAGGGGAAGGGGGGTGGTGATGTACACGGCCCCGCCCCCTGGCTGTGTACATCACCGCCCCGCCCCCTTCCCCTCGCTCCGTGGCGGCTCGACTGAGTGTTGCGCATTCAGCCGGGCCGCTGTGGAGGAGGAGGGATGGGACGGTGACATACACGGCCAGGGGGCGGGGCTGTCTACGTCACTGCCCCCCCTTCCGCTCTCTCGCGGCGGCCCGGCTGAGGGGAGCACCACTCAGCACCACGGTGGGAGGAGGAAAGGGGCCAATGACGTACACTTAGCTGGGCCCTGGGGGGGGGGGGGGAGCAAGCAACGTACACTTGCCGCCACTCAGCTGGGCTCCGGTAGGGGAGCAAGCGGCAGCAAGCAGCCATTTGGGGTCTGCGCTCCTCATGCATGGACCCCAAACAACCTCTTGCCGCTGCTTGCTCCCCCGCCGGGGCCCAGCTGAGTGGCGCAGCACTCGGCCAAGCCACCACGGAGGGAGGGGGCGGGGGGCGGGGTGCTGACGTACACGGCCAGGGGGCGGGGCCATGTACATCAGCGTTACAGACTCACAGACACTGGGCTACTTTCTAAACAATTCCCTACTCTCCTTTGTGTTTACACTCTTTAGATATTTGAAGATTGGTGTCATGCTCCCACGTTAGTGATCAGTTTGTCAGGCTAAATATATTTATATCTTTTAACCTTTCTAAGTCTAACCGTACTGGATATTTATAAGATGCAGCCTAATTGCTCTTCTTTGATTCCAGTGGTTAACTTCATAGTGCTCAGAACTGAATGCAATATTCTAAGTCTGGTCTCAGCAGAGTCACATAAAAGACAGAACATTATCTGCAGGTGTTTTGAAGGCTTAGCATTTGCGCTGGCTTTTTTTGCTCTCATATCTCTTTGCAAACACATCTGCTACAGTTTGCTCCCCATTGCACGCCAAGTTCTCTTTCAGCATTAGTGGCTCAGAGATTTTTCCTCTCTTTGCAGATCTGCCTCTTTGATCATAGGTGAAGAATTTACACCCCTTGCTGTGGTCCCAGCTGTTAGCCTGTGACTTGTGGCCCCGTTGCTGCCCAGGGCCCCAACCCTCCAGCTCCAGGGGGTCCCAGCTGCTAGCCCCACTGCCTCTGGGTGTCCCGGATGCCAGCTCCATGGACTCTGCTAACCATCATCCCTGAAACTCTGCAGCCACTCCCAGCTGTGGCCTCAGCCTGGGATGGTGAGGGGCGTGGAAGGATTAAGACACGGGATGCAGCTCTGATCCCCCACCATCACAATTCTTCCAGTGCCACGCCTTTGATTATTGTTTCCTAGAAACATTCATTTTTTCCAAGACATGCCTCATTTTCTTAGTCTGGTCATAATAAGTGTCCATGCACAAGTACCCTGAGTATTTTTACCGAAATTAAAATGACAAAATCAAGATCAGATACCACAAATGTACTGTAGTGAGCTACCCACATGTGTCTAGCATTAGCCATCAGTAATAAAACACCTTTTCAAGCCGCCGATCCTATTCCAGATGCCTGAGAGAAGATGACTTTGGCATAATATCCAGAAAGTCAGTCAATCCAGACCCTGGCAGACTGAGTCGAAGAAGCTAATTCCAAAGCTTAAGAGCCTTTGTGGAGAATAATCTAATAGTAACATTCTCTGAACTTGGCCCAAGGTTCAAATGTCTCTACTGTAGATCACTTTGGGTACGTCTAAACTACACGTTCTTTTCGAAAAAGGAAGATATTTTCTTCCGATCTCACTTTTGAAATCTGGTCTTTTGAAAGTGAAAGTAGTCTGGATGTATTTTGGGGGGGAAAATACTCCTTTTTTGAAAAACTGCATAAACCTAATTTTTAAAGGAAGAACGGTTTTTGGAAAAAGGGTGCTTAAAAAAAAACGCATCCAGACTACTTTCATTTTCAAAAGACCCGCTTTTGAAAGTGAGATCAGAAGAGGATATGCAAATTCCCGCTGAATTTGCATATCCTATTTCAAAAATAACGCGTAGTCTAGACATAGCCTCAGTGTTCTTGAAAAGTTATCAGGCTTGTAAATCCCTCTGCACTTGAGACATATCTGACCATCCCAATTCTGTCCTCTATCTAATATACCACAACCAAGCAATTACCAAAACTACATGCATGTTCTCTACCCTGACATCCCATTCAACAGGGAATCATCCCTCTTTGCAAATAATGAGGAATCTCTCTGGTCAGGGCTTGCAACCAGGGACTTCAGCAACCTGTTACTTAACTAAATGCATTTTTTGAAAATATTTGTAGTCAGCAACATTCTTCACACATGACATTCCATTTGAAAATTGCCACAGGACCCCTCGTGTGGTATATTGCACAATGTCACCCGTAATATTTCAGTCTGAAAGGAATCCTGCCGTTGCTGCTCTCGGCTGCATTCATCATCGGAATTCACGTGGAACCTCCAGCTTTTCATTTTTCTTTTTTGATTGGAACGCTTGCCAGGATGCCGGGGGGGAGGAAGAGCGGGGTGATGGTCCTTTGCCGTCCGAGCTCAGGTTACCCATGGCTCGTGGCCTTGTTGGGGAATTGCATCCTTAGGGCTCGGTCTGGCATCCCACAAAGGACATTCCACTTGGATCGAAGTCAGCATGAGCTGAGCATACTTAGCACTTGGCAGTGCCAAGCCATTATTCAACAGGGGCTCATTGAATGCCTTGGGATTTTTTTTCAGGGCCAGTATAGTTTGGACTAATGGCACTGGGTCAAGCAGAAGGAAACATCCTGTATGTAGTTCTAAGACTTCAGAGAAACAGTTGGAATTTCGGGGCTTAAATGTGGGCCACTGGGTACAGATCTGTTCTCTCCTGCAGTGGTTTTCAAACCAGGGGTTGCTACCCTGTTCAGGGGGTGGAATGTCAGCCACTGGGTCATGTTGCTGCAGGGAGATCAGGTGACCAGTGGGGGTGCTAAGTCGGCTACCTGCCTGCCCTAGCACTGCTGGCTGCATTGCACCCCAGAAGTGGCTGGCAGCAGGCTAACCTCGTAGGTGGGTAGGAGGAGAGTGCACAGGGCTCTGTGCACTGCCCCTACCCTGAGCAGTAGCTCCGCACTCCCATTGGCTGGGAACCTGCTGCTGGCTGCTTCTGGGGCACAGCATGGTCTGCGGTGTCAGGAGAGGAAGGAAGCTGCCTTAGTACCCCTGCTGCATCGCTGACTAGGAATCCCGCAAGGTATGCTCCTCCTGCCCTAGCCCTGACCCCCCCGCCACCACCACAGCCAGAGCCCCCTCCTATACCCAAATCTCTCATCCTCAGCCCCACCCCGGAGCCCACACTCTAGTCAAATTATGTTGGGTCGTGGCATCAACCATTTTCTTCAACTAGCCACCTCCTCCTGTAGCTCTCCCACCTGCTGCCTGAGAGATTCCACCAGCTGGCACCTTTCGCATTGGATGATCTCCCCAGCCTGGATATCAGTAATTGCAAGCCACAGTCCCTGCAAAACCACACCAGGATCTGGGTAGAGGCATCCATGCTCAGGCTCTCTGTCTGGCTACAGGCGCAGGTGGAGGAGACAGAAGCAGTGCTGGTGTTGCGGGTCTTCCTGACCATTGTAGGCCTCCCACTGTCAAACTCCCTCTCAGACTTCCTTGTCTGCAGCCCCCTGTCCTCTTTCGCTCCCTGGTCACCCTGCCTCTGGCTTTTAAAGCCTTCTTGCCTAGGTCAGGCTTGCCCCTTGGTGAGTCACACAGGGGAAGGCTGACCAGATGCAATCAAGAGAGCAATTGAGGGAACAAAGGGTCAGGAACTTAGTCTCAATTGCCACAGCAGCTGAAACTGCAACTTCAGTCACCTGAAATCAGAATCAGAATTCAACAAACAAAATTCAAACAGTTGAGCAAACTCACTCACACCAAAAGCGAGTATTCTCACTCTCACCACGTAGCCTGTTCAGCGGCGGGTTCTCTTGCGGTCCCTCTCAAACTCCCCTCTCTGCAGCCCCCTGTCTGCTTTTTTTGTTAGTCTTCAAGGTGCTACTAGACTATTTGTTGTTTTTAAGTTTTTCCTGTTACAGACTAACTCGTCTACCCCTCTGAAGCTCATAAAACACATGGCATGAGTCTAATCTCAGCAATGGTTTGCATTCACATTCGGGGAAGGGCTAAATCCTTGAGCCCATCTTGTAGCCAGACACACTAATATGCAAGTAAGCTAAAATATCCACATATCCTCTTGCCAAAAAGAGATTAGCCTTCTGTTGTTAGAAGTATTTAAATGACAAAATATGTTCATATCTGGCATTCATGTAAGGCTATGTCTACACAGCAGCGTTATTTCAGAAGAACTGACATTATTCCAAAATAAGAGAATCTGCGTCTACACAGCAAGTAGTTATTTCGACATAATGTCAAAATAATGGCGAGCTGGAGGACTTCTTACTCCGACTCCTATAACCCTCATTGTATGAGGAGTAAGGGAATTTGGAGGAAAAGTGCTCTAAGTCGAACTTCCTGCTGCGTAAAGAGTGCCAAAAGCCGAAATAAGCTTTTTCGACTTAAGCTAAACAATTGACGTCGTTCAGGTTGCATAGCTTATTTCGGCTTTAGCCCTGCTGTGTAGACGTGCCCTGTAAGAGCCCCATTCTCAGGCCTTGGCCTCATTGCATTTTTACTGGTTTTACTGATGTTTGCTTAATTCACAGATTTGAGTCTCCAGTGTTTTCATGAATACCACAATTACTTTTTGTTTTAAAAGGAGGGAATTGCTATTAGCTAAGCTGAACATAACATTTATGCCTTGGGGCTACTATAAACAGGCTATTATTATAATTGTGATTATCCCCACCATATGTTTCATTTCCATCTTTTTACCGTCTGTCTGTGATGGATGCTGTGACAAATTAACCCTGCCTCAAACAGATGACTTAGAGCGCGCAGTAAAGTAAGTCTGTTCCTCTTAGTCATTACAATAAAATCTCCATTGCTCGAGTAAAACTGAATCTCGTTTTCTCAACTCCTCAATTACGGTTTGGTAGCTGACATCAGAGTTGGAATCATCTGAGCCAAAATGCATGTGTATTTCCATAGGTAGTAAACAGAGTGGCCGTTTGGTGAAGTAACTGGCCTTTGGTTGTTATTGTTATAACACATGAACTAAAGTTTGACAAGAAAGACCTGGGGCAAAACAGGATTGGCCATAATAAAATGTCAGACGAGTTGTCTGCCTGGCAGATTGAAACTGACACTGAAGTTTTAGACTGTCAGTTGATGAATCCAAAAATAATCAGATCATTGTGTCCTAGACTTGGGGAATTTTGGCCTAACACTGGTCCAGATTGTCTAGGGGTATATCGCCATGAACTGCAAAAGCTACTGCACTTGGAGCTGTCTAAACAGGTCTCTATGGGTAACTGTAATGGGCTGCTCTAAGGACCAGATGGGTTAGTGGTTAGCACACCTCACCTCCTGCTGCTGTAAATTCTAGTGCAGGGATTCTCCAACTTCATTGCACCATGACCCCCTGCTGACAACAAAGTTACTACATGATCCCAGGAGGGAGGTAAAGCCCAAGCCTAGCAACTCTGGTTTGGGGGCGGAGGAGCTAAGCTTTAGACTTGGTTTCCAACAAGTCTAACGCTAGCCCTGACAACCTCATTAAAATTGGGTCACGACCCACTTTGGGGTCTGGACCCACAGTGTGAGAACAGCTGCTCTAATGTGTTACTGCCCTAGATCTCTCTTGTCTGTCTGTCTGACTGTCTGCTGAAGGGTTTTATACTGCTGTCCATCACCACAATATGTGAGGATCTTCTATGTAAATGCAATAGCTAAGAAAAGCTAAGTCCCCTGTGGACTTCATGCAGTCAGGCATAATGGTTATTGTTCTGAAATTCATAATGGGGAGATTTTAGATACTGTGGTTACAGGCTCATTAAAACAGCATATAAAATTAGATTTCTAATGCGGCCGTTCACTGGCATTGAACCGTTTCTATTGACTACGTCTTTCTACAAACATCAAGACATGAAAGTGTCTCTCAGGGTTAACATTGACTAAGCAGAATACCATCAATATTTACCTTTTGGGTTAATAAATCTCATTCTCAATTGGTGATTAGTCATTTTTTAAATTATCTGCATACAAAAATTACTTGAGGAGATATGACCTGTCAGCCCTGTGCTGAAAGCCAACTGGGACCGATTTCTTATTTTCATTAAAGCTGCCCTTGAATAGCTCCAGGAACAAAAGGCAACGGAAATTAAGAAACAGGGAACAATCTGGAGTAATAGTATTAATTAGAGATAGTCAAAAGTTTTTTGGTTACCAGTTTGTCATCAAAACTTGTATTTTCATTGAAACAGCAATGTTTAGTAGGAGCAGTGATGAAAAGTTTCATTTCAGTAGTGTCATTTAGATTCATTTCATTTCAACATCTTAGATTATATTCATTCTAATATTCTATTCATATTCTATTTATATTTAATATTACACATTTTAATACATTACACAAGTGAAAACCAAATCAATCAAAGCAAGCGAACAGATAGAAATGTTTTCATAATAGCAAAACAACGTTTTTCAGAGTTTTTATTTGAGGGGACACATTGGAACATTTTTTTCTGTTTGGAAAGGTTGGCATTTCTGGTAGAAGAGTTATTCCCATTCCCAATCAGTGCTAACAGTAAGAACAGCAAGCTGTTACATAGCACTTTCCATCAGTAGCTCTGAAAATGCTTAAAAATTTGGGAAGGTTCATTGGCCCCATTTTATAGATGGTAAAACTGAGGTACAAAGGTGTGAAATAATTTGCTCAAGATCATCCAGCTAACCAGTGGCAGAGCCAAGAATAGAAGGACCCAAATATCCTGAGTCCTGATCCATTGGGCCACATGCCTGCCTATCACTGTAAAGCTCTGAATTAAATCGACAGGCATCGCATGAGTGAGGTTTCAAGCTGCAGCCCTGGGTTGCATTCATCTTGCCATTCATTTGTTCCACCACAGTAATATAATGTAGACAGGCCCGTCACCAGGGGAGGGGGACGTAAAGCAGGCAACTGCCCCAGGGCCTGGCCATATGGTGGCAACTGTGGCAGCTGTAGCCCCAGGCCCCTTAAAATGTTGCTAGAGTGCTGTGCGGCACATTCTGGACAGCACTGGTTGCTTCCTGGAGGAGGCACTGCTCTCTCCAGGCAGCCTTGAGGGCTGTCTAGCCCCAGTCCTGCCCTTTTCACCCAAGGCCCAAGGTGAAGCAGGCCCCCCCTCACCTTGCCCACGGACCCAGCGAGGCTGTCGGCTCCACTGGGTGTAGAGACCTGGGCCATCTCATGCGTCGTATGTATAGCAGTATCTTGAGGAGACATATTTCTTTCCAGTGCTCTCTTTAGAATGGTGTCGCCTCCATTTATTCTGCCCACGTCAAAGTGGGCATGATGAGGTTCCCAAATAAAAGGGATTTTCGTGCGCAGCATGTCACGTCCACAGCAGATAGCGCTTATTTTAAGATGATGCGTGTGTGAGGGAGTGATTCATGCGGTAAATGTGGCAACCTTTCCAAGCCGCTCCCTCTGTGGTATCTCCTCCAGACAATCTTAGCGACATGAGAGTCCACACATATTGTTATCTGCAGATCCAGTTCTTTCTGTCTTTCTTCTTCTCGGTGGGTTCCTTTATTTGTGAATAGATACAAGAGAAATTATGAGGGATGGGGAAGAATAAGGCTGCATGAGGCATAGTCATGGGTACAGGGATGGCCCGAACCATTTGTGCGCCCCGGGACCCGGGAGCATGGCGCATGTGCAGCTCTGCCCCCGGGTGCCCGGCGCCCCGTGGCCCCGGGTACCTGGCGCATGCGCAGCCGCACCCCCAGGACACCGGCGCATGCACAGCCCCACCCTGCCCAGTCTGGCAGCCCCACACGGTGCTCCCTACAATGGGGCGCCCCGGGCAATAGCCCGGTTAGCCTGTAACTTGGGCCGGCTCTGCATGGGTAGCAGGCCAAATTCTGTTCTGAGTGATTCTGTTGTAGTTCCAGTAGAACTCCATTCACAGCAGTGGCATTGTGGCAGGTTTATGATGGTGTAACGGAGAACAGAAACAGTCTCACTGTTCTAGCTGTGCACACCTGTGTGGCAAAGGGAAACGATCTGAGGATAATCTGTGTTTCCAGGTGCAGTGTAGCCGGCACACTGCCGATATCAAAATAGTCATGAATGCAGTGCCTACGCCTCTAACATCACTGGCATGTTCGCACTCTAGGGATTTTCATTCTGCCTGGACAGGTGCAGAAACAAATGCCTCTTTCCGACATCTCTGGATGCAAATATCATGTTGAGGCCTGGCACTCACATGTCATATTCAAAATGAAGCTGCTCATAGGACTAAAATCAGACTTTGATTATGTAACATTTCAGCTGAATGTGGCATTTTTCTTCCCTTCCTGTCCTAAACTGCTGGGTAGTGTGCTCGTAAAAGCGCCACTTTCCTTCTAAGCAGCGTATGGATTTTCAGTGATAGAAATGTAGCCGTGTCAGTCTGGTGTAGCTGAAACAAAATACAGGACTATGTAGCACTTTAAAGACTAACAAGATGGTTTATTAGATGATGAGCTTTCGTGGGCCAGGAAGTGGGTCTGGCCCACGAAAGCTCATCATCTAATAAACTATCTTGTTAGTCTTTAAAGTGCTACATAGTCCTGTATTTTGTTTCATGGATTTCAGTGACATTGACAGGGGTTCATAGGAAGACAGTGAAGTGACTTGGAATCCTTAGGTATGAACAGATGGCTGATGTAGGGGGTATTATTGGCATTATTTCAGTCATCATTCCAAGCAATTATTTGGCATCCACCTATGTGTTATCTGTTATGTAGCCTTGTCTATACACCCTGGGAGATCGGCACTCGCTGAAAGTGATGCAATTTTCCTTAAGACACCAGGGTAAATAGTAAACATACATCCTCCAACTTCCAGTTACTACAGAATGGCAGATGATATGAATAGCTCTATCCAGTCCATGTGGACTCCCTGAGAAGGTTGAGTCCCAAATAACTGGACAAACGCTTGCAACATAACTCAGAGCAAAGACGTATGTTTGAGAAAAAAACTGCTGAATCTTTGAAAACAACTGCCAACCTGATAACGGCAGGCTAATAATGTAAGCAGGTTTCTGGCAAAGGCTCGGTGGATTAAATATCCAGGGAAGAATGCAATCTAGACAGATGTTTAACAAATGGCAGCCTGGCTCTCAAGTACTTATTCTGGGAGTGTATTTATAACAACTAATTGTATCACAGTTAGATAATGAAAATAAAAATAAGGGGACTCAATAGGCTATACATTGAGTATTAGCCAGCCAGTCAGCTCCCCAAATTTCCCAATCTGCTTGCTCCTAGCTGGGTTGGGCATGCAGTGAGCACTGTGACCAGGCTGGGCCCTGCAAGTGGAGGAATGCAGAGTTTGGCTATCCTGCTGGGTGCTGAGTTGCTTGGATTGTGTCAAGACATAGGCAATTTTTCCCATGTCCACGGGCAGAAATGTGGGTGTCCAGGACATTTGGGGGCAGCCCAAAAAGGATTTTGAGAATCTCAGTGATACCTAAATGATGGATTTAGGCATCTCTGGGAGAAATTACGCACCAGTCCCTTTTGGCGCTAGCCTGTGGTTGATTCTTGCCTCAGTTTTCCCAACTATAGAATGGGGCCATAGCACTTCCATCTCTCACAGGGGTGCTGTGTGGATAAACACATTAACAGTAGTGACACTCAGATACTACAGTGATGGGAGTCATATAGACACTTACAATAGTGTGGAGGCAGGAAAAGGGAATAAGGGAATTTGTGTGCAGCCATCTTGGTCTTGTTAACAAGAGAGCAAGAGTCAGGCTAAGTCTGTGGCCTGACAACGCGAGATTTGTAATTAGACGCTGCCTTCGCCTCTCGCCTCTATACGGAGATAAGGATAGAATGCTGACTCTGGTAGGGACCTTGAGATAAGGAGCATCTGGGTGGAACTAAATAACTGTTAGCCATTGGTGTTTGTAATGGGAAGGAGACTAATTGTTATTGTTATTATATTTAATAGACAGTATATAAACTGCTTCATAATTGCTTGTATTCGAAGATCTGCCTCGGTGGGGGGGGAGGGGACTCCCCCCCTGTCCGAACCAGTTTTTCCCTTGCTGCAGCTCGTAATAAAACTGCCTCTGGCTACTTGTTGCTTACAAACTCAGAGTGAGGACAATGTTTTCTTCCACAATTTGGTGCCGTGACTCGGATGGCAACGCCCGATTGAAGACAGCGACAGCGGCTGCAGACCATCCCCCTTCACCCCCATGGCGCCAAACGAGAGGTAAGAGACCTTTTGAAATCTCTACTGGGGTGTGGAGGAGGACTGCCTGTAGGGTCGTCTGCTTCTTGTGGGCTCACGCCATCCGAACTTCTTGAATCTGCAACAAGGTCAGACGCAAAATGGTTCCGGGGAGGTTGTTTTGTTACCCCCGAGTAGGCCTAAGTTTACGCAGTGCTGGGAACTGCTGTGGTATTGGTGGTGCCGCCCCGGGTACGGGAAGAAGGTTGTATTGCGTCCGGACATAAGGCACCTAGGTTTATGCAGTGCTGGGAACTGCTGTGGTTCTGGGGGGAAACGTGTTGTTTGCCGCCCCTGGGGGGAACAGTGTTGTTTGCCGCCCCAAATATGGACGAGGTCCATAATGAGAGATGCATCTAAAAGTGGGAAAATTTCTGTGTGAAAAGCATGCTGAGTGTGAATGTAATGAGTGGAGTGTGAATGCCGCTGCCCAGGTCTCTGAAAAGTAAGCTGATTCCAGCCGCACCAGGGCTCTCCCACAAGGGAGTTCTGAACGCAAGGGGGGTCAGCCAAACCTCGAGACCGAGCAGATATGTGAGGGAGTGACGACTCCCCTTATTTCATGAGCTGCTGATAAGGTCTGACACTCTAGACCCAGCAGACCCCTTCTTTGGAGTGTGTAGATTTAGTTTCCTATAAGCCACTGAACAGACGGGGAATGGACAGGATGCTCCCCTGAATGACTGAAATGGATGGGGATCAGTTTAAGCATACCCCCCCCCAGACTGCTGAAAGGCACCCCTGCGTACTACATGTACGTGCATCATGGTCCAAGGACCTGTAAGCATTTGACAGATTGACAGAGAAAGAAATTAAAGCCCTGAGGGATGAGATTGAAGCTCAGAAAAGCAAAAATCCGCCCTGCAGTGAGAAATGTAACTTACACTCAAGTGCACAGCCTCTCCCAAGCTTAGGGGGGAACTTGGCCCAACTTTACCCCCTCTACTCCTTTCTATGCCCAGCCCTATATGGGCCCTTACCACACATTACTGAAGATAGAGAGGAGGCACAGAAGATAATTGAAAGGTATCAGCTCTTCCCTATGGAAGAACGGGCCCTTATTTACAAATCTGTCCAATCCAAAGCAAAACACTGAGTTTTGGAATAGACTTAACAGCTTGTGGGAAGTATTCCTCCAAATTCTCAAGGAAGGAATGCCTGCTGACCATCAAGCCATATTGGCCCTAGGCATTTTGGTTGGAAACATATACACGGAACACAACGCAGGAGTAGGAAAGGGCTGCCAAGCAACTTTAGGAGATTCTCAAGCCCTTGTTAGCGAATAGATAACTACAGCCTCTTTGGCTGGAATCGCAGGCTACCCAAGGATGTTTCTCAACGCACAAGTGGGGGCCGTCCAGAAAAAAAAACAGTTAAAACCTTTCCCTCACACACTGTTATAATTAGCTTGAGGGCGTGGGAGGATGTAACCTAAAAGCCACCCTAAAAGCCAACTAGTGGGAATTGAATTTGAAGATGTAATCACTAGAAGCTAAATCTGCCCTAACAAGGAGACACATTCTGCAAAATAAATCTCCTTACAGAACATGGCCAAGTGATCCACCCCAGAGTCAGCAGCATAGATCAACTGCTGCAGCATGGATGTTATGAAAACCCTATACTGAGAAGTTTAAAATTAGTAATAGCTGACTGCAATAATACACATTTGGATTTACCTATAGAAAAGAATTAGGAGGTGTGGGGGCTAATGGGAAAGCTCACCCTCCTTACCAAATTAATACTGGACAAACGTGTCATTGGGAAGGGTCATTTAGCAGGAATCAGGACATAAGAAGGAATTAAGCGATTGTTGTAATATATGAAGGGAAACCTGCTTTAAAAACTGACTCCTTGTTTCTTGGAGCCTTTTTCAATAATCCAGGCAAAGAAACAATCAAATTTAATTATTTGACTACAGACACTTTTGTTAAATATTCAAAAGGAAAAGAAGGAATTCTATTGACATTTAACTGGTTAACTGTATAAAAGAATGAAATCTATACATTCAATCCTTAAGGTTAAATTTACTCTTTAAGAAAACAAATCTTTGTTTTAAGAATCCAAGCCCTGAAACTTCACTGTGTCTCTGTTCAAGGCTGAGTTGATAACACTTTTGACTTGCTTTCAGATCCAACATTATATGTGAATACAGGCTGCCTGGCTATTTCAAAGGAATATAAAACACCTGTCCCCTCAAGTAAATTGTCCAAATACAAACAAAATATTTATAAGCGCCCATTTAACAAAATTTAATGTCAATATTATTATTACTATAGTCTTAATAAGTAACACTCTATATGATTCTTTTCAGGAAAAGAAAAGCTTTTTGCTTGCTGGAACAATAACTAACCAACACCTTGTGCTACGGAGAAGCATTATAGCTTCACACATTAAGCCTGATCTGTGGTACAAGAGGGAAACTGAGGCATGCCACTGTTGGGGAGGGCTAGCAACTCTAGAGGTAATTCGAGGGAGTGGAAGGTCACGAGTACCGATGAAGCGCTCTTGTTCTCGTAAAGTTGTAGCTCACTCGCCCATGGAAGTGGTAAGGAACTAGCTGTAACCGGTTCCCCTAACAGATCTTAGGCAGTATTTTAAGTTATAATGGACCACCCCGACGGGGGTAGAAATATTTTCTTGTCTTTCAGATCATCAGAAAGCGCTGGTACCAGCTGAAGAAAAACAACAAACAACAGCAACAAAAAACCATGGTTCTGTGTCATGACACAATAAGTTTGTGTTCTGTCCAAGTTTGTCTTGTGTGTCTTAATTGTAATACGAATTGAAAATATTGTTGTGTGTAGGATATTGTTTTAATGAAAGGATACTCTGAGTAAAGCAGAAGCATGAATTTAAACCAACAAAATTAATAATTGGGCCCAATCAATTAGCAACTCTAAACTTAGTCAATTGGCAACTTTAAAATTCTGTGAAAAGATAATAGTTTAGTAATTGTTTAGGCTAGGAGAATGTTAACAATGTCTCCACAGGTAAATAAAGAAGAAACTGGAAAGAAGCAAGGAGTGCATCACGTGAACAGAAAGACTGGGAGTGGGGTAACAGCCCTCTCCCCCACCAGATTAGTTTTGCATTAATAGCTCTAGAGCGCCAGAGATAATAAGAAATCTATAAGAAACAACACAGGCAAGTGGGACATCAGCATATTTAAGTAAAGATGCCCACAACAATGAGGAAACTAGTAACCTCACCATTGCAATAACAGCTACTTGCCCTGCTACTCACTGGTGCCTGATGCCTTAAAAGGCCTCAAGAATTATAGAATTGCATAAGTTAACAGTTAAATATCTGTGAACCATGCTTGGTCCTATAAGAGAAACAGTGACTCTAGTCAACGTAACCTCCTTCAAGTCACATACATAAGAAAAATACACACTAATAGCGATGGGGAATACACGGCCTTGGGCCTCCCCTCATTCACACACATTTATTTTGTTTATTGTAACAACATGAACACTAGGAGGACAAGGAATACACAGTCCTCTGAGTTAAAGTTTGTATGGAATATTGTGGGAAAGAAGCTAAACACTAACATTAGGCCACTGAAGTTGGACCTACTGACTCCCACTGGGGCTTACCACTTAAAGCCCAGACAAAGGTAACCCCTGAGGCATGGCTGTCATTTGTTAAACAATGGCCATTGCTAACTTGCCCTCATTTGGATATTATTAACCAGGTCCTTGAGGACAAAATAGAGCCTCCCAATTGTGCATGAACAGACCTGTCCCAGAACCAGGACAACTGTCACTGGTCCTTACCTTGGTGATGTTCCAAACTGGTATAGACCAGCTGTGTGCTAGACTGGCTAATCAAATTGGCAAGTGCCTGATTAGGCAACGAAGGGGCTTAGCAGATACCATCGCAGATTGGTTTGGGCCTGGAAACTCTGTCAGCAGCACTTATGTCATAGCCCAGAAATTATATAGAATCCAGGCTGGTAGATGCAGTAATATCCAGTGCCCGTAAAGGCCTAGACACCAGCCAAGCCAACCGATTGATCCTGAATAGTTTGAAGGATCTGTCCAGCTCTGTGTCCATTTCACTAAACCTAACCAGATATTTGGACCAGAGACTAATTGGATTGTTAATTAATGGAACTAAATTAAAGGTATTAGAAGGCCAGTATTGAAGAATAGGATAGTTTTAACCACCCAGCCCTTATGGTGGTGAGTCCCCATCTCCTCCGTGCCTACCCATGGGAGTGGGGAAGTAGAGAATCCATGAGGACCCAAAGGCCCACCTGGACAGGGCATAGTATAACAGTTTGTTTTTGGCCCCTCTGGGGATTCCTCACTCAGATCAGATCAGAATGGTAACCTCCCTGCCTGTACCAAAGCAGGAGAATATAGATAGATAGAGGGCATCGCTTATTCTGAAGGTGTGGGAGCCTCCCTATACCCAGGGATTGTTGCACCCACTTTGATAAGGAAAAATGTATGTACCTGCCCATTTAACATCATGACGAATCTGCCTAGGTTTGATGTGGTTGTCTCAGAGAAACAAAAACATCGAGCTGGTCCAAATAAACGGTACCTACTGGTGTTTGACTACCCAGACAGATCACTCCATCCTGCCCCTCTACATATCCGTCTGTGTGTATAACAGCCCCTCACCGGATGATCCTGACCGTTGATGGAATGCGGCTCTATCGCACTTCGGCAGTGATGAGTAACCTAACATGAGATTCTGAGTGGCACGGCGGACGTAAGTACCTAGAGGAGGGTTTACTGGCCCTGCAGGCAAAGATCGAGGAGTTGGTGGCCAATGCCCAAAGATATATCGAGGCTGGCCGTCTGAGGTACACACAGATAGGGAAACACCGTGGACCATGCCAAACACCTACCTCTGCAGCACTCAACCAGGCAGTAGAGGTCAAACCTATAATCATGGGCAGCGCCAGTAAGGCGATGAAATATCTTAAAGATGGAATTGAATAGTGTGCGCCAAATTATGTGGGAAGTTTTGATTTTAACATTTATAATAATGCTGGTGCTGTACTCGTACTTCCAGAGTAAATTAAAACCCCTTAAATTGTATTTAACCTGGTGGGTTAAGGAGAACCCCAAAGTCAAGAGAAAGGAACTATAGGAGTAAACTGAGGCAGTCCATGGTATCTTGCTGAGAACTGACAAGCTCAAAGTATTAGGCCAGCTTGGGAAGTAAAACAGTTCAACAATTACTGTGACCCTGGTTCCCCTGGCAACCACATTCCAAAAGGGCCTCACTTTGAACAGGCTGGTACCAAACAACCAAACAACCGCGCGGGATTGGTTTTATGGTTTTTGTTTTATTCCTAGGAAATAACCTTGGTTCCAAAGGAGCCAGCTGGCTTTTAGCTCAGAGAATAGAGACTCGTATGTCTATCAGCGAAAGACTGCTCTAGAAAGACCTTTACCAAGTTTTGCTAACCACCAACACCGCTGTGAAGTGCCAAGAACTGACTGTTGGCCAATGCTTCTCACTGCAAAAAGATCCCTCCATCTCGAAATGATCCTACCCCGATTTTTGATAAGCCTCTCTCTTCTGGTCCTGCTTTCCTACCTGCTGGACACCAGAAGAACCAAAATATTACAGGGTGATGTGCTGGTAACCTCTCCCCTGCATGATGCTGAACCACGACTGTTTCAAGAAAAAAAAGAGAAAAAGTCCGCTCCTCTGACACCGCCAAAGCCCAAAGATTTCTGACTACAAAAGGACATTAAGAACTGACCTTGGTGAAAGAAGCAAAGTATTGTATATTGCCAAGGAGAAAGTTGTGGGAGTGGTTTGGGTTTCTCCCTTTGATCTGGACTCTGTGCTTATGGACAGGTACCATCAGCATGTACCTGCCCTCCCTAATTTGGTTACTAATTATGATATGTTGTATGATGTTACTAAAATTATAGAACAGCCCCGTCATAGAATTATATTGGGGATATTAATGATTATATTGCTTTTGCTTATTAAAAGTTTCATATTTGATTGTTGTTGTAAGGGATGTGGTGGTAGAGATAGCTTTTGTGTTTGTGCTAATTGTGTAATGTTTAATGAAGGTAAAGGTTTGGAGCGATGGTTGTGCTGTGGGCACAAAAGGGGGGATTGTGGAGGCAGGAAAAGGGAATAAGGGAATTTGTGTGCAGCCATCTTGGTCTTGTTAACAAGAGAGCAAGAGTCAGGCTAAGTCTGTGGCCTGACAACGCGAGATTTGTAATTAGACGCTGCCTTCGCCTCTCGCCTCTATACGGAGATAAGGATAGAATGCTGACTCTGGTAGGGACCTTGAGATAAGGAGCATCTGGGTGGAACTAAATAACTGTTAGCCATTGGTGTTTGTAATGGGAAGGAGACTAATTGTTATTGTTATTATATTTAATAGACAGTATATAAACTGCTTCATAATTGCTTGTATTCGAAGATCTGCCTCGGTGGGCGGGGGGACTCCCCCCCTGTCCGAACCAGTTTTTCCCTTGCTGCAGCTCGTAATAAAACTGCCTCTGGCTACTTGTTGCTTACAAACTCAGAGTGAGGACAATGTTTTCTTCCACAATAGCTAGACCGTACATGCATATAAACTCACAAACCCTGTAAGTAGGGAACACGTCCCTTCCCAGTTCCCTTCATCCACTACAGGCACCTTTGTGATGTGCTGAAATTCCTTCAAGCTTAGCTATTCATAATGCACTGTCCGTTTCCTAGGAAAGCGGTGTCGGGGATTAATGAAAACACATTGCAAATTATGATTAACGTATTAAATAGCATTTTGTGAAAACCAGAAAAATGGGGCCACCAACTTTATAGATTATGTTTTAGTGCAAAGTCAAGCTCCGTGAAAAACCAATTTAACCCTCCCCTTTCTGGAGCCACGTGGTCATTGTCTCCACATGTGTTCTAGCCATGTGGTCGCTGTCTCCTCAAAAGTCCTTGCTGAATGAGGGCAATGTCATGCTTTCAGAAAAGCAATTAGAAGCAGAATGAAGAATTGAGAGCAGCCTGTAATTGACTAATGCATGGAGTATTAATTGATGATAAGACACTTACCCAGCACTTTAGAGCTATCGGCTAGCTAATCCATACGTGATGTAGGTATTGTTCCTATTTCATAGGTAGGCTAGCTTAGCCACAAATTCATTGCTGATGTGAGAGTATTGAAGTGGATAAAGATACCCCAGCAGATCATTTATGGGTCCAGTCCTGCGAGATGCTGAGAACTCTGATCAGGGGGAGTTCTAGAACACCTCTAAAGCCAGATGATAGATCATTGACATGGAAGGAATTTAAGTTCCGATTTTCCTGGTTTGCTGTCCTGCTGCCAGGCTAGTGCACAGGAGCATCCTCTGAGTATCAGTTGAAATTCTGCAGAAACGAGGAATCCCGTGGCAGCCTGACAGATGTATTTGGGTGGGTAGAAACCACTTTGTCAGATGCATAGTGCCATCCAAAGTCAGCGTGGCTACACGTGTTTAAAGTGACCCACATGTTTAAGCAATGTATTAGATTGGGCCAGAATGCTCAGCATCTAGCAGGATTGCACTTTGGGCACAGAGATGCATCTGACAAAGTGGTTTTGAGCCAAGAAAGCTTATGCCCAAAGAAATCTGTTAAGTCTGTAAAGTCCCCCAGGACTCATGGATGATTTTGTAGATACAGGCTCCCTCGCCTACCACTCAGGGTGTGTCTAGACTACAGGGTTTTGTCGACAAAAGTGGACTTTTGTCGACAAAACTATACCTGCATCCACACTGTCTTTGAGTTATGTCGACATAATGTCGTCAAAACTCAGCAGTTTTGTCGACGTATGTAAACCTCATTCTACGAGGAATAACGCCTTTTGTTGACAGAGTTCTGTTGATAGAAGGCATTATTGCATCTGCATTGTCCTTTGTGTCCACACTGTTTTGTTGACAAAGTGACTTGCTTTGTCAACAGAACTGGCTGTAGTCTAGACGCTCTTTGTCGACAGAAGCTTAGTCGACAGTATCTGTCGACAAAACTTCTGTCGATAAAACCCTGTAGTCTAGACATACCCTCAGAGAGCTGAAATTCTGTCATCATCTGTACAAACATTCTCTTCGTTTATACCTTATCATAGCAATAGTGGCCTTGCCACAGAGCATGCCCGGAGGTTAATGACCATCTAATTGTAGGAGGATCAACGATCCAGAGATAACTGATGGGGTCCACACAATGTCAGAACAGAAGTCTTTGCTGTTCAGGACAGTGGAGTAGGAAGGAGGAAGCGGGGGGGGGGGGGGGGGGGAGGAGGTAGGCAGTTGCCCCCAGGCTAGGGGGGAGCTAATTTAGTCCCCCTTCACTCCCTCTGTCATCCCTCAACTCGCCTGCTCCTCCTCCACCCGCCGCTGCTGGCTGGAGCCTCCTCCCCATTACTCTGCCCTCAGCCCGATCTTCCTCCATCTCCACCAGCGGGTTAGTGAATGCAGAGGCCCGGCCCCAAACTGGAGGGGTACAAGCTTCCTCCCCTCCTCCCAGGGTCAGGCTCAGCTATGCACCAGGTTCGGGGCCCTGCCACACGGTAGCGGCAGCAGTGGTGGGAGGCGCAAATTTTGCCTTTTGTCCCTGGGCGCATAAGACCCTCTCTACGCCTCGGGTTCAGGACAAACAGTTAAAATGGTTGACTGAGTCACAGGTCTGGAAAGGACTTCTAGAGGTCATTTAGTCCAGTTACCAGCACTGAAGGCAGGACTAAGTATTAAGATCATCCTGACAGGTGTTTGTCTAACCTGTTCTTAAAAATCTCCAGTGATGGAGATTCCACAACCTCCCTTGGCAATTTATTCCAGTGCTTAATCACTCTGACGGGTTTTTCCTTATGTCCATCGTAAACCTCTCTTGCTAGAATCTAAGATCCCTTGCTTCTTGTCCTACCCTCAGAGATTAAGAAGAACAATTTGTCTCCCTCCTCCTTGTATCAACCTTTTAGATACTTGAAAACTGTTATCATGCCCCCTCTCAGTCTTCTCTTCTCCACACTAACCGAACCCAACATTTTCAATCTTCCCCCATAGCTCATGTTTTCCAAATCTTTAATCATTTTTAATGCTCTTCTCTGAACGTATTGCAATTTATCCACTCCCTTCCTGAAAAGTGGTGAACACTACCATGCTCTCAGGCTGATTGCAACTGAGGTCATGTCTACACCGGACCCAGAAGCTTGGCTTAAGGTACTCAACTCCAACTACAAAGAATACATAGTTGGAGTTGATTTATCTTAATCCGATGATGGCGGCATCCCCACAGCGGGAGGGCAATGGGAGCAAATGCTCTCATCAGCTTCCCTTACTCCTCACTAAAGCAGGAGTACCGGATGCCAGCCAAGGTGCCCTCTGAGTTCGATTTAGTGGGTCTTAGCTAGACTCACTAAATCAAACTCCAGAAGATCGATCGCAGCAGCAACTATCTTCCATTTAGTATAGACAAGACCCTAGATAAACATGCCTAACCTAACTTTAACTAGGCTTGCTCAGGTAGTGATTTGGGGGAGCTGTGGAAGTGCACAGTTCAGTGTGAGCTGTACAATGCCATCCAGAGTCCTGGGCAATTCTTCCAGAGGCTAGCCCAGGCTGCTGCAGTGTCACTGAGCTGGCTCGCGTCATGCTAACGTGAATGTGCCTACCAGAGCTGCAGCCATACTCTGTGTAATTAATGTAGGATGTGTCCTCTGAGACAAAAAGCAGTTTGTGCAGGCAGAAAAATGGAGTTTCACAGCCAAAACACTCTTCTGATGCAAGAAAGGCCATTGTTCTATGATAGGACAATGTCAGCTCTTTTCCATCTGCACTCAGGGCACAATCCTGCTAGAGGCTGAGTGCTCTGGGACCAATCCAGTAAATCACTTAAGCATGTGGGTAACTTTAAGCACATTTGTAGCCTGGCTGAGTTGGATGGTGCTATACATGTGCTTCAAGCTAATCATGCTAGTAAGTGCTTTGCTTTAGTGGTCGCTGAGTGAAGCCGAAAAGGAGCTGATAACATATGGATGCTTTTCCCCACAAAATGCAGCAAAACAATCAGCTCTAGAGTGGATAAAGGGAAACACAAGACAAAGCCCAAGAGTGTCATATGCCAGCGCTGAGGTTGTCCTGGAATTAACAGACAAAACTCCCTCTTATGCACCCGTTTCACTCTAACACCCACAAACATAGATGGCAAGCTTTCTGCAAAGCAAATGAAATCCAGACTGACAGTTGGCTTCCTCAGGTCTCTCACTGGTACTCAAGCATGTGTCCTGTCCAGATCCCTGCCTCCAGGCAAATTTCCATCAACCCCATCTTACAGCTGGGGAAGAAAGTCCAATCTAGCAGGGAAGGGCAAGAGGCTTCCTGTTTCAGTGCATCTATTTTCTGCTGCTGTGGTTGGTATTGTGGAGAGGTGAATATGTCCCCTGGATTTCTATAGACAAGCAGTTCCCATGAATGGAGGTACATGTGTTTTATTCTTGATTTCCATGAATATCCTAGGAAAGGGAAGCAAACAGCACAATGCAAGGCTCCAAAAGTAGATATTTGGTTGTCAATGAACTATTGCTCACACACACATGGCAAAAGTCTGTGGCTGCTTTAGACAGAATAGGCACTGCCACAATTTGGCTACGTCTAGACTGGCATGATTTTCCGCACATGCTTTTAACGGAAAAAATTTTCCGTTAAAAGCATTTGCGGAAAAAAGCGTCTAGATTGGCACGGATGCTTTTCCACAAAAGCACTTTTTGTGGAAAAGCGTCCGTGCCAATCTAGACGTGGTTTTGCACAGGAAAGCCCCGATCACCATTTTTGCCGTTGGGGCTTTTTTGTGCAAAACAGTTTTTACCTGTCTACACTGGCCCTCTTGTGCAAAAACATTTCCAGAAAAGGGCTTTTGCCCGAACGGGAACGTCAAAGCATTTGCGCAAGAAGCACTGATTTCGGACAGTAGAACGTCAGTGCTTTTGTGCAAAATCAAGCAGCCAGTGTAGACAGCTGGCAAGTTTTTGCGCAAAAGCAATTTGCTTTTGCGGAAAAACTTGCCAGTCCAGACGCAGTCATTCAGAGGCAAAGAAAATGACTATACTGTGCCCCACCCATGAAAAGAGAGCTCCCTGCAATATGGGTCTGATCTTGCACTCATGAAACTAAAGGGACAAAGGGCCCCTTTGATTTCAAAGATACAAAGTCTGGATTTACAGGGCAGATTCTGCTACCCCTGAACTCCTAGGGCACGTCTATACTTACAAGAAGATTGACACTCCGGAGGTCGATCTAGCATTTGATTTAGCAGATCTAGTATAAACTCACTAAATCAAATGCCAAGGGCAGCCCCACCAGTGGCCGGGGCTCCTGTCGGCCTCCCACTGTGTAGATGCTGTCATGGCTCGGCTTAAGGTAAGCCGACTCCAGCTGCGCATTTTGTGTGCCTGGAGTTGCATACCTTACACCAACCTTCCTGGTCTAATAGGGTACATCTAAACTAAATGGCTCCATTGACAGAGCCATGTAGATTTGTTTTTTTGGCAAAGGCAAATGAAGCCGCGATTTAAATGATTGCGGCTTCATTTAAATTTACACGGCTGCTGCGCTGAGCCGACACACAGCTGATCAGCTGTTTGTCGGCTCAGCGCGGCAGCCATGTAAATTTAAATGAAGCCGTGATAATTTAAATCGAGGCTTCATTTGCCTTTGCCTATCTGTCTAATCTACATGGCTCCATCGATAGAGCCATGTAGTCTAGACACAGCCATAGAGACCAAGCCATAATGAGTTGTGTTTTCAATGGGACCTCACATAGCATGAAGTGCTAATCAACCATCAGACCAATAATAATACCCAGCTAATGCCTAGTGCTTTTCATCTCTAGATCTCAGTGTGCTTTACAAAGGTCAGTAGCATCATCTCCACTTTACAGGTGGGAAAATGAGGCACCAAGAGGCTACAAGGACTCACCTCCAGTCACCCAACAGACGAGCAGTAGAGCCATGAAGAGAACCCAGCCCTTCTGAGTCCCAGTGAAATGCTCTGCCCCCAGCTGCAGACTTTCATTTTTCTGACTGGGGGCTCCACCTCCTTGCCCCCCTGAGGCCCTGTATACACTCTGCTCCTTCCTCCAAGGCCTCACCCTCCCTCCCAATTCTCCCTCCTCTCCCCAAACAGCTGATGAGCAGCCATTATGTTTTTATGTGTACGCTCCATCCCTACAGCACTCACAGAGTCTGGGGGAGGGAGGCACTATCCACGGGGCTACACTACCTCTTTTATAGTAATAGCTTTGGGCCACAGTCAGGAATAGGGCCCCACAGTACTGCATAAACATACACTGACAAGACAATTCCTCCCCAGAGAGCTTACAATTGATAGGCTGCAGCTTGTACTCCTTCGGGAAGAGACTTGATCACTCCTTTTGGCTACGTCTACATTGGCACCCCTTTCCGGAAAAGGGATGCTAATGAGACGAGTCGGAATTGCAAATCCGCGGGGGATTTAAATATCCCCCGCGGCATTTGCATTTACATGGCTGCCGGTTTTTTCCAGCTTGGGGATAAGCCGGAGAAAAGCGCCAGTCTAGACGCGATTCTCTGGAAAATAAGCCCTTTTCCGGAGGATCTCTTATTCCTACTTTCAAGTAGGAATAAGGGTATGTCTACACTACAGCGCTAATTCGAACTAACTTAGTTCGAATTAGTTAATTCGAACTAAGGTAATTCAAACTAACGCATCCAGACTAAAAAACTAGTTCGAATTAGCGTTTTGCTAATTCGAACTAGCATGTCCACATTAAGTGGACCCTGAACCGGGGTTAAGGATGGCCGGAAGCAGTGCCGGCAGGGCATCAGATGAGGACTTAGAGCATGGAGATGCTGTCTCAGGCTAGCCGAGGGCTGTGCTTAAAGGGACCCGACCCCCACCCCGGGCAGACAGTTCTCAGGGGTGCCCTGCTTGCAAAGCAGTCCTGGCTTGGAGTGCCCTGAGTGCCCACACTGGGCACATCACAGCACTAGGCCATCAGACCGGCTGCACTTGCTGCAGGCTGCCATCTGGGGAGAGGGGGTAATTGGGGGGCTGCAGGAGAGCTTCCACCCCCAGAAGCCCGCAGAGCCAGCCCAGTCCTCCCCATCGGGGGCTCGTACCCCATTCCTCCCTCACCTCCTTCCACTTACCCTTCCCTAGCCCCCCTTCCTGATGTACAAAATAAAGAAAACGTGTGGTCAAAAATAGAATCTCTCTTTATTGAACAAAACTCGGGGAGACTGGGAAAAGGAGGTGGGAGAGGGGAAGAGAGAGGGTGGGAGAGGGGAGGGCAACTAAAATGATCAGAGGTTTGGAAGAGGTCCCATATGAAGAGAGGCTAAAGAGACTGGGACTTTTCAGTTTAGAAAAGAGGAGACTGAGGGGGGATAGGATAGAGGTCTATAAAAGCATGGGTGGGGTGGAGAGGGTGCATCAAGAAAAGTTCTTCATTAGTTCCCATAATAGAAAGACTAGAGGACACCAAAGGAAAGGAATGGGGAGCAGGCTTCAAACTAGTAACAGAAAGCTGTTCTTCACAAAGCAAAGAGTCAACCTGTGAAAATCCTTGCTGCAGAAGGCTGTGAAGGCTAGAACTAGAACAGAGTTTAAAGGGAAGTGAGATCAAGTCATGGAGGGTGGGTCCATGGAGTGGTATTAGCCAGGGGGTAGGAGTGTTGTCCCTGCCCAAAGTTTGTGGAAGGCTGGAAAGGGATGGCACGAGACAAATGGCTTGGTCATTGTCTTTGGTCCATCCCCTCCAGGGTACCTAGTGTGGGCCGCTGTCAGCAGACAGGCTACTGGGCTAGATGGACCTTTGGTCTGACCCAGTACGGCCGTTCTTATGTTTTTATGTTCTAAGCTCAGCACAGAGTGAGTACAAGGCACTGGCCTCCAGCTGCCCAGGAATGGGATACTTCCTCCCAGTTCGAGACCAGCTGCCCCCACCACCCAGTCCCAGTATTGTCCTTGCCACCTTCCTTTCGCCAGCTCCTTTGCAGGCATGACAGCAAATAGACTCCTATGAAGTAGCTAATGCCAATAACTTTTGTTACGAGAACTAACTCACGTCACATGAAAGCATCCAGATGAGGGACGTGTACAGATTTATGCCTTGGATCTGCTACACTCCCGGCTACGTCTACACTGGCATGAATTTCCGGAAATGCTTTTAACGGAAAAGTTTTCCGTTAAAAGCATTTTCGGAAAAGAGCGTCTAGATTGGTACAGACGCTTTTCTGCAAAAGCACTTTTAGCGGAAAAGCGTCCGTGGCCAATCTAGATGCGCTTTTCCGCAAAAAAAGCCCCGATCGCCATTTTCGCCATTTTCGCGATCGGGGCTTTTTTGCGGAAAAGAAATCTCTGCTGTCTACACTGGCCCTTTTGCGCAAAAGTCTTTCGGAAAAAGACTTTTGCCCGAACGGGAGCAGCAAAGTATTTCCGCAAAAAGCATTGATTTCTTACAGTAGGACGTCAGTGCTTTTGCGGAAATTCAAGCGGCCAGTGTAGACAGCTGGCAAGTTTTTCCAGAAAAGCAGCTGATTTTCCGGAAAACCTGGCCAGTCTAGACACAGCCTCCATGTTTGAGCCTGCGTGGCTCATTAGTGGCAGCAGCCTCCAGAGCACCATAAACGATCAGGACAGAACACCTCTAGTCAGACAACAACCCTACAAGAAGCAACCCACCCTTCCAGCTCAGCTGTCTCCGTCACTCATGTCTCTCTGAAGAAGCACCAGCATTTCCTATATGCCTGTGCGCACTAGAGGTAAATAAATCTGCCATTGGAAGAAGTGGCACCCCATTTAATTTAATCACAATGCTGGAAATTGGTGATGTAAATCACACAGCACATACTTGGTTAATTTTCAGGCTTCCTATCCATGGGTGTTTCTGTCTGTTCTCTGTAGGCATGACTTTTCAATCTGGCTGTGTCTAGACTGGCCAGTTTTTCCAGAAAATCAGCCACTTTTCCAGAAAAACTTGCCAGCTGTCTACACTGGCCGCTTGAATTTCCACAAAAGCACTGACGATCTCATGTAAGATTGTCAGTGTTCTTGCGGAAATACTATACTGCTCCCGTGCGGGCAAAAGTCCTTTTGCGCGAAACTTTCGCACAAAAGGGCCAGTGTAGACAACTCAGATTTGTTTTCCGCAAAAAAGCCCCGATCGCCATTTTTGCGATTGGGGCTTTTTTGCGGAAAAGCGTGTCTAGATTGGCATGGACGCTTTTCCGCAAAAAGTGCTTTTGCAGAAAAGCGTCCGTGCCAATCTACACGCTCTGTTCTGAAAATGCTTTTAACGGAAAACTTTTCCATTAAAAGCATTTCTGGAAAATCATGCCAGTCTAGACGTAGCCTCTGTGTTTGAGGGAAGGGCAAGCGGTACGCATTTTATTTTATTTTTGGTGTGAGAATGCAGTTATTTGATTGTTCTCCCATGCGGGGATACTTTTCCTTTAGGCAAAGTACCTTACCCTAATCCGATAATCTTTGTCTTCTGTGCTCTTACTGTCAGGCTGCTCCTTACTGTTTGTTAGGTTTATGAACTAAGTCTTACTAGTTGTCTGTGCAACTCAAGGATTTGACAGGTGTTCCCGGAATTACTCTAAGGGTTCATAGAGGCAGGAATTATAAAAGTTATGTTGTTTTGCTGGGCATAAAATATTCACAAATTGGAGTAGGAAAGAAATTCCCCCCCTTGTTGCATTTTGTATAATTAGTACCCAGTTCTACCTTCACTGAAATCAAATGGGTTTTGCAATTTAATTATAGAACAGTCTGCTGTGACAGGGCTTTCCCTACCCCTTCTCCTCTGGTTCTTGTCACACAGACAGAAAGCCAAGTGCCAGAAGTCCGATGTGCGGGCAATGCCATTAATACCGCCACTACAATTGACAGGTATCTTCTTTTATTATTATTATTATCTTCTTTTTCTGTTATTAATTCTGGATTCCTGTTATTTTGACTCCAGCTTCCAGCTCATCTAAGGAAGAGGGTTTTGCCCACGAATTTCATGATACTGTATATATTTTTATTAGCCTCTCAGGTGCCACAGAGCTACTAGATGTTTACTGGGGTTAGTTTTCAGCAAGCATGTCCATAGCTCTGATACCACGGAGCCTTGTTTCTCAGTCTCCCATTCCCCACCTCCTTAGCAGGCATAATTGTACCTGAAATACATGCATTTGGTCCCATCTCTTGTAGTTGATGGTCATGTTCCACTTTGGTGGGACATGAGTCTAGGGTCTTCATCCCACCGCTTTGGTATCCCAGGAGAGGGTTAAGGCATGAGGTTGTGTTCTAGCAAAGGACAGGTTTTTCTTTGGCTTTTAGTGTTTCTTATACCCTCCCCCCAATCCTGCCTTCCCCTCCAAATTGGTTGCTTAGCCTTGGCTTGAGAGAAGAACCAGTCAGTCTTTCAGTGAATGTTCATATACTCCCACTGGATCCTGTAACATTCTAGCTCTACTTAGCTCCTCCCATTACACTAATAAACCAATCTTTCAAGGTAGAGGCAAGACAGAGTAATTACTCCTTTGTTCACTTACATTAGTATAAGATAAAAGAGTATATAAACATAAGAGGATCTAAAATCAAATGGGCAAACAAGACCCACAATTCTATCTCCAGTGATACAAGTCTGAATCTTATCTTCAGTTGTCACGAACACTCCTAACACACACGCCCCAAACCACAGTATGGGGCCTCCATTTTTAGATGTAAGCTCTGAGAGTATGTGCCCACCTCAAGCACTTTGGGTGCGTCTAGACTACATGGCTCTGTCGACGGAGCCATGTAAATTAGTTTACTCGGCATAGTCAATGAAGCGGGGATTTAAATAATAGGCATATTGGAGCGGTCGGCAAAGGCTTACTTTGTCATCCGCACTGCATCTAGACTGCCACGCTGTGCCGGATCAGCTGATTGTCGGCACAGTGTGGCGGCCATTTTTATTTTAATGAAGCGCGGATTATTTAAATCCCCGCTTCATTGACTATGCCGAGTAAACTACTTTACATGGCTCCGTCGATGGAGCCATGTAGTCTAGATGCACCCAAAGGGGCCCCATTTTCAGAGATGGGCACTCAAAATGCATCTGACTGCACACCTCTGGAAATCAGATCCCCCGAATCTCCAGCTCGGCACCCCAGAGATAGAGACACCCAAAATTAGAGGCCATGTTTGAAACTTTGGCATGAGGGTTTTGTGCCTTTCTTATAAATCAACATGGGAGAGAGAATGATCAGCCTAGGAGGCTGCTAGTGTGTTCCAGCTTAGGGATTCTTATCTTCTTTAGAATAGACTATGAACGGGAAAACCAAACTTTGATCTTCAGCTGAATACAATGCTCAGTTGACCTCACTGGATTTAAACTCATTTACACCAGCTCAGGAGCTGGCCCCATCAGAAAAATTAGCTCTTGGTCCCTAATTCCCTTTGCAGTATTCAGGTTAGTGAAGAGGTTTCACAGTTTATAGTCAATCTCCTACGTAACTCAGCGTGAATAGATGAAATTTATAATAAGAGGCTGCAATTTAGGAAGGTGCAGCTTCACACATATGCACCTCACAGCAAATTAAATTACATTAAGGCACCCCTACCAAGAGCTGAAATAATAGTAATAAAAAAGGATAGTGACATATGTTATATCAAGGCAGAGAGTCCTTGTTCAAATAACTTTTGGTAGCATCCACTTTATTTTTCTTTCAGAGTTTCAGTTATTTATACATGAAATAACTAGCTGAGGGTAAGCCAGTAGCAGGCACTGAGATATCGTAGGGATGAGTAAGTTTTAAAGCCTCATCTAATGCGCATGGAAATCAATGGAAAAACTTCCAGCCCTGGTCTACACGGGAGTTATTTCTAAATAACAACCCTTATTTTGAAATATCAAGCAGAGTGTCCATACTACCAAGCCTGTTATTTCAAAATAATGGGCTCGTTATTTCAAAAGAATAGCTCCTGCTTTCCACGAGGAAGAACGTTTATTTCAAAATAGCAATATTGTGGACTCTCCACTGCTGCTATTTTGAAATAACTACTTCCCAGAGTCATTCAGAGTCATTCCTACTGCGTCCTGGGGCTCTAAATTGAAGTAGTATGTCCCCAGTTAGGGCACGTCTACACTACAAGGCAAAAGTCAAATTAAGCTACGCCACTTCAGTTACATCAATTGCGTAGCTAAAGTCAAAATAGTTTAATTTGGCTTTTGGTGCTGTCTACACATCAGGAAGTCAAAAGAAGAACACTCTTCCTTTGACTTCCCTTAATCCTTGTGAACAGAGGGTTAGAGGAGGCGGTGTAAGAAGTCCTCCATCTTGATATTATTTCGAAATAATGGCTTGCTGTATGGACATGCACTATATTGTTTTGAAATAATGCCAGTTATTCCTAAATAATGCTGCTGTGTAGACATACCCTAAGGGAGCCTGCTTTGGACTAATTTCAAGCCTTCCCTATAATGTGGACATGCTATTTCAAAATAGTTGTTTCGGGAGTTATTATTTCAAAATAAGTTATTTTGAAATAATTTCCTAGTGTAGGAATGCCCGTATTGATTTCAGGGGCTGTGACTCAGACATAGAATAGAATAGAATAGAATAGAATAGAATAGAATAGAAATTTCAAGCCCTGGTCAGTAGAGGTTTGTAACGCATTCATCAAATGATAAGGCAACCCATAAAATATATCAAAGGGAGTGCTCGTAAATTGTCTACAGGCTGAGAAGTTGTAGGTTGTTTAAAATCAGGTATCTCGCAGCTAAGAGAGGCAGAGGCTCATGTCCACTGACAGCTATGGGACTCTAAATTTAAAAGAGACAGACCGGGAGGACTCTACCTTTGTCAGTTTTTAAAACTGTTCACAGAGTGTCATATGGGCATTATGACTCTTCAGCATGGAAGGCATTTGGGGATGTATATAAGGATGTCCTCGGGAGCCTAAACTATTTGGCTGTATCTAGACTGTCCAGTTTTTCCGGAAAATCAGCCGCTTTTCCGGAAAAACTTGCCAGCTGTCTACACTGGCCGCTTGAATTTCCGCAAAAGCACTGACTTCCTACTGTAAGAAATCAGTGCTTCTTGCAGAAATACTATTCTGCTCCCGTTCAGGCAAAAGTCCCTTTTGCGCAAAGCTTTTGTGCAAAAGGGCCAGTGTAGACAGCTCAGATTTGTTTTCCGCAAAAAAGCTCAGATCGTGAAAATGGCGATCGGGGCTTTTTTGCGGAAAAGCGCATCTAGATTGGCACGGACGCTTTTCCGCAAGAAGTGCTTTTGCAGAAAAGCGTCTGTGCCAATCTAGACGCTCTGTTCTGAAAATGCTTTCAACGGAAAGCTTTTCCATTAAAAGCATTTCCAGGAAATCATGCCAATCTAGACGCAGCCTTTGTGTGCCACAGGCAGAGAACAGGAGAGACTGAAGTCCCAGACCTCAAGGCCCCTTCAGTGGCAGGAATTTGATTAGGAGAGATATGCCCAGACAATCCTAGCAGGGAATCCACACCCTATGCTGCAGAAGCAGGTGAGGCTCATATTGAATTCTTTGCCAGGGCTGATTGTAAGGTGCAAGTCACATGATTGAAGTCACATGGTATTGATTCTGGTTCTCTGATTGGCCTACCTGACCCTATGGATGCAAAAGGATGCTTTGGCTTGGTTTGTGTTTTATCCAGAAATGCTTCTGAGCCTTAGCGTACATATATACATACTATAGTTCGGGTTATTGTTCTGCTACTTCTTTTAATTTCCCCCATCCACTTCTCATCCTTGAAGGTCACTGTACACATCTCCTGCTTGCCCTTTGCTTATCAGAATTAGGTCACTTACACTATGTCTTTTCTTCCACTCATTGATTTTAGCAACTACTTCAAACTGTTCTGTCCACCCCATTTGCCATCCACATTATTGGATGACTCCATCAGAACAATATATCAGTTCTGGTGTCCATGATGCAAGAAGGTAATTGATAACGAAGCTCAAGAATGACCGAAGGACTGAAAACATGCTTTAAAGTGGTAGACTCAAAGAGCTCAGTCTATTCAGCATAACAAAGAGAAGGGTAAGGAGTAATGTGATCACCATCTATACGTACCCACTAGAAATTTAATAACAAGCCCCTCAACCTAGTAGACAAAGATTGGGCGCTATCCCTTGAAATCAGGATGACATCTGCTGGGAGAAAAGTCACCGATGAGACTTAAGATGGTGGCGGAGTCTAATCCGTGCTCTACAGATTTTTCCACTTACCTGACAGGTGGTTGATTGGTGAGAGTTCAACTGCTGGCCAGAACGCTGTACCCTTTCCTTCCTCCTCTATTGTTTCTCAGCCTCTTGAGCAAGATGGGTCTCTTCAAACCAGGCAAAGACTCAATGTCTGATATCAGGCCATTGCTATCTTTTGCCAGCCACCTCTTCCCGACTCATGGGGTCCACCTCCAAATTTAATATATACTTTCATGGTGTCCTTCATAGTGTCTTCCCTCGCCAGTCCTCTTACCATGGCTGAGTGCAGAACAGAGGACGCGCTTCAGAAGACGAGTCTAAGCCATACGCACACACAAAGGCCAGCCCACCGAAGCTGATGTTTCATGATCTTCGCCTCCGCCCGGGTGATGTCAGCCACAGAAAGCATGCTGCTATGGGTGCAATGATCAAATAGGGAGAATCTTCCTAAGGCAATGCTGGTGATACCACTAGCAGACGAAGCTATAAAAAGATTGAAGTTGAAGTGAGACAAAATCAGACTAGAAATAAAGTCACCAAGGAGGGCGATTAACCATAGGAACAACTTCCGACGAGTGTTGGTGAATTCTTCATCTCTTGGAAATTTTGAAACCGAGACGGAATGCTTTGGCATGGGGGGCGGTAGTTACTCTGGCTTGTGTTAAAATTATAGAACAAGGAGGAAGTTGACATTTACAAGGGACAAAGCCCTCTAGGCTCACCTGAGGAAGATCCCAGCTGTCTGTGTCAGCTGTCAGCATCAGTACAAAGTGTCAGCAGGGACGGCAGCTTCTTCTCTCTCTTTGCAGCCACAGGCTGTATTGCACATCATGTCAACATAGGTTCTATAACGTGAGCTGTCCACCTGTTTCAGAGAAATTAACTGCTAAAGATAACCATCTCCGGGTGGATGCCCTTTCCCTTAGAGCCGATTTTTGTCCACGTGTCCTTGTCCAAGGCTCCCCCCTCCTCAAACACTCTCTCACTCACCCATGCAGCATGCTGTGTGGAATAGGCCAGTGGTTTTCAAACATTTCGTCTCGTGAACCAGTTGAAAACAATTGTTGATGCCGCAAGCCAACGTAATTTGATTACAGCGTGGGCACTGTGGTGGGGCTGAAGATTAGAGCTTTGCAGTGTAGAAGGAGACCCTGGCCATGGTGGGGGATCAGGGATGAGGTAGAAAAGGCTTACAGGCTTACCTTGAGCAGCTCCCGGTCAGTGGAGCAGCAGGGGTGCTAAGGCAGCAGGGGTGCTAAGGCAGGGTAGCAACTAGGAGCTGCTACCCTGTAATGGGGTGGGGAATGTCAGGCACT
The DNA here is from genome assembly GCF_049634645.1 of Pelodiscus sinensis. NCBI lineage: Eukaryota > Metazoa > Chordata > Testudines > Trionychidae > Pelodiscus > Pelodiscus sinensis. The sequence goes on along the minus strand of NC_134712.1, from coordinate 249,016,708 downwards.
GGGTCTTCTTGCTGCAGGGGGATCAGGAGACCAGTGTGGTGCTAAGGCAGCTACCTGCCTATCCTGGCACCAAAGACCATGCTGCGCCCCAGAAGCAGCCAGCAGCAGGTTTCTGACCAATGGGAGTGTGGAGCTAGTGCTCAGGACAGGGGCAGTGGGTGGAGCCCTGTGCACTCTCCTCCTACCCACACACACATACCTGGGAGCTGCCGGCCACTTCTGGGGTGCAGCACAGTCTGTTGTGCCAGGCCAGCCAGGTAGCTGCCTTAGCATCTCACTGGTCACCTGATCCCCCTACAGCAAGAAGACCCAGTGCCCGACAGTCCACGCCCCAGTACAGGGTACCAACGCCTAGTTTGAAAACCACTGCAATATGCTATGTGCAATAGTCAGCCCCAGAGGCAGGAGTGTGTCAGTGCTCCTGTATGCACAGAGCACCAAATTCTGCTCTTATTCACAATCCTTGCTATCCCAAGGGCTGTGGTTCAGGACTGAATGTAGCTCATCTACTATATATTTGAGGGAGTTTGCTTGTCTGTCTGTCTGTCTGTTCATGAACTCCTCCTAACTGGGAAGAGCTAGGATCACCAAATTCAGTATACAGCTTCCTCTTATCCTAACTTAAAGCAAGGTAGGGTTTGGTTGTGCCAGGACAATGGGATGTACCTGGAATGGGATTGCTTCTCTTATAACCATACAGAAAAGAGACAGAATCACCAGGCAGGTGAAAGGGGCTGGCTGGGGGTGCATCCCCTGTCTAGAACTGCCCCAGCCCTGAGTGTCCCACCCCCGAAGAATCCTTTGGGGGAAAGGGAGCTGAAGCTCCTCCTCCCCATTTGTACGGGAACATTGCTGGCTATTCCCTTCCATCGGAGAGCAAAGGGAAAGTGCACAGTTTGCTGCATTCCTCATTCTCGCTGTGGAGTGCAGGGGGGCAGACAAACCTGAACCTGATGCAGGCGGCGGACATGCACCTCTCCCCTCGCAGTGCCTGCTGGACCTGCAGTGGCCATGGAGAGGTGCTTCTCACCTGGCCCCAAGCTGCTGCGGTGAGAGAGGGCTGGTATAGTCCTCTCTACCTAGAGCAGCCTGCATCTTGACCCCCTCATCTGCTGCCCAACCCCAGAGCAATGATTTAAATGAAGCCTGGACATTTTCATTTTGTTTTCCAAAAAAACAAATATTAATTAAGTGAAGGGCCCAAGTAACACTGGGTAAATATTCTTGTAGGCTACGTCTACACTGGCATGATTTTCCGGAAATGCTTAAAACGGAACAGTTTTCCGTTATAAGTATTTCCGGAAAAAGCGCGTCTATATTGGCAGGATGCTTTTCCGGAAAAATACTTTTTCCGGAAAAGCATCCGTGCCAATCTAGACACGCTTTTCCGCAAAAAAGCCCCGATTGTCATTTTCGCGATTGGGGCCTTTTTGCAGAAAAGAAATCTGTGCTGTCTACACTGGCCCTTTTCCAGAACAGTTTTCCAGAAAAGGACTTTTGCCCGGACGGGAGCAGCATAGTTTTTCCAGAAAAGCACTGATGATTTTACAGTAGATCGTCAGTGCTTTTCCAGAAATTCAAGGGGCCAGTGTAGACAGCTGGCAAGTTATTCCGGAAAAGCGGCTGATTTTCCGGAATAAGTGGCCAGTGTAGACACAGCCATAGTCTATAAATCACCTTTAAAGCCAGAAGAACTTTATAAACAGAAATGAATCCTATTACCAAACACTGAACCTGACTTTAGACAACCCTTTTTCCGAGGGACTTCCATGTTCGGCCTCATGAGCAAATATTTGAGGTTTCTGCAAACATGATGGCTCATTGTAGTCTCTTCTGTTTCCTACCTGTTCTCTCTCCTCTGGTATTAAAATCAGAGGTGAAGACCCTGTTCTTTTGGAGCATTCTTAGTTGGTGCCTTGCTCATGCTAAGGTTATATTTTCCCGCTGCCTGCCATGCCTGAAGAAGCATCCAGCAACACCTCACTAATGTCAGTGGGAGTCATGAGGTCTCTGGGCAACAGGCTGGAAAATCCTCATAGGAAAAATCTTGGGGCAAAATGCTCCTCCTGATCATGCTGCAGATGAGGCCACTGGAGCGTTGGTAAATGCAGAATATGTTATGGAGTCAAAAAGGTTCCTTGATGTGGTCATTATCAAAGTGACCCACTCAGACTCTTTGGGGCTTTATTTTAAAATCTGTGACTGCACAGACACTTCGCTAACGATATTTCCTTTGCCTCGCTGTTCTTCATCTCTCTGTGCAACCACTAATCGTGGCCCAAGGTGGTAAATGTGACCTGCGAATGTGGGTGCCTCCATTTTTAAGCTCCCAAGCTGAGCTAGTTGAAAAGCGTGTGCTTTTGGAGGGGAGGAGTACTCAGGAACCAGACTACTGAGACAGAAAGTTGCCACGGTTTGGAGGACTCATTAAAAGTACAAGCAGGGAGCTGTCAGTTAGGAAAACGCAGGTCTGTATTTGGTAAGATAGTTGCATGGCAGACCTGGGAGCCAACAGATTTGCTGGACAAGGTGGGGGAGGCTTGGCTCCAAGTGCCTGGAAGGGGTGGGGCCTCAAGTGGAAGGGGTGGGGTTGGGAGTAGCCAGCCCTCAGTGTTGCCTGTAATGTACTGCACCGTCCCCTTTGCCCTGAGAGCCTCCTGGAGCAGGCCGTGTGGTGCTTGAGCAGTGATTTAAAGGGTCCAGGGCTTTGACCTGAGTCTCTTTTGAATCACCAGGCCCTGGGGCAGTTGTCCCCTTTGATCTGCCCTCAACCCCCTCCCATCAGCAGGCCTGATGGCAGATGCTACACCTGAAATAGAGGAAGGACTGGTTAAGATGCCAGAAAAATATCAGTGCAAGCTGGGGGGATATTCCAATATTTTGTCCATGGGCAGCTATGGACCACAAATATGGCTGCCTAGTAAGACAATGTGTTGTCCCCATTTTGTCTCATTCTCTCAGCTTAATTAAAATGAAATATTGCTGCTGCTGTGGTTGTCTAAAGGGATTGCTCTGCCTTCTGCTTCCTCTGTCCTGCTTCCTGCTGTCCAGAGGAAGCAGAAGGCACCCTTGTGTTTAGTTCATCTGACTCCCACTTTCCTACATGCTCAGTTTTGTTTTTTCTTTAATATACATTAAAATGTCCTTGTTACTCCCTGTGCGGGACTACAAGTCAGTACTGAGCAGCAATTCGGTTCACTCTCGAGTAAAACAAAAATTCTAAAGATACATGTGCAGAATTGTGGCAAATGCCCTCATAGTTTGACATTGAGATCTGCTTCCGATTGGCACTAAACTGTTGATTGATTTCCTGGCATAAACGGATGCTTTTGAACTCTCTGATGTGGTCGCAAGCTTAAAGGCATTATCTCCATTTTTAAAATCAAAGTGGGCTGTCTCTGCTAAGTTGGCCGCATCTAAGTCTCTAGACATTGCTACCCCACCTACTTCCGCTTGGCTGGAAACTGTTTCTGGCAAAATAAGTGATGGAATAGCTGATGAGAGCTTAAAAGCCCCGACCCAGTCTCTCTTTGATCAGAGCGCATTAATGTGCTCTTAATGCGGGTCAGCAGGACACCCATATGCAGCTGGTGCATGTCAGGCTAGTGTGGATTTACACCTCTGCTTGCAGCAAATGAAACATAGATAGGTCCTTAGGCTCGGCTCATCTGTGTTCTTATTCCTGATCCTGCTCCCTTCTCCCAAAGCATTACTGTGTGGCTGATACAAATTAGAACTCCAACCCTCTGAGAGGCATCTCTGTTCTGTTGCTCTACTCAACCCCTTTTCCTTCCACACCCTCCACTTCTGCCTGCAAGTCCACTTTTATTGCTGTGTTCATTCTTCTTTCCACCACCTTCCTGATAAATGGCAAATCAATGCAGCCCATACCAGGTGGTCTTTGTCATTGCCTGACCCTTTCCTTGCCCAGAGAGTTATCCTCTTTGTCCTGGGTCCCTCTCAGGAATAGAGATTTTTCCCTGCCCGAATCATCTCTGCTTTTATGAGTCTGTGGTGGAAATTGGACTTCAAAAAATATAAACAATATCCCTTAAAACTAAAGCGACAAGAAGTCCTGTGGCACCTTAATGACTAACAGATGTATGGGAGCATAAGCTTTCATGGGCAAAGATCCACTTTATCAGATGCATCTGACGAAGTGGGTCTTTGTCCATGAAAGCTTATGCTCCAATACATCTGTTATGTCTATGAGGTGCCACAGGACTCGTCGTCGCTTTTGCAGATCCAGACTAACATGGCTACCCCTCTGATCCTTAAAACTAAGGGTACGTCTAAACTACATGGCTCCGTTGATGGAGCCATGTAGATTTGTTTATTGGGCAAAGGGAAATGAAGCGGCGATTTAAATAATCGCCGCTTCATTTACATTTAAATGGCTGCCTCGCTGAGCCGACAAACAGATGATCAGCTGATCGTCACACGAGGAAGAACGGGGCGGTCGACAAAGGGCTTTGATGTCGACCATGGAGTGTCCAGATTAGCGCGCTGAGCCGACAAACAGCTGATCAGCTGTTTGTCAGCTCAGCACAGCAGCCATTTAAATTTAAATGAAGCGGCGATTATTTAAATCGCTGCTTCATTTCCCTTTGCCTACAACCCTCATCTACATGGCTCCATCGATGGAGCCATGTAGTCTAGACACAGCCTAAGAGTTCCCCATTTACCTTCCTTGGGCGGCTTCAATCCATTTAGAAAAGTACAGTTTAAATGTACACTAGGAATATTGCTCATGGAGGAATACCACGATGCTGCAATTTCCCTTCATATACCTTTGAAATGGCTTAAATGTCCCAAATTCCTTTGTATCCAGTGCTGTGTTCAGCACAGTAGAAAATAGCTCTGAACAAATGATACAAGCTAATGGTACCAAAGAGAAATCTGTCATGTGGAGAAACAAACTAACATAGGAACATAAATGTACTTCGACAATTCTCCCCGACATCAACTTTAACACTGAGCCGATGTTCACACACAACTTGTGGGTGAGGTGTACTGTCCCACCTAATAAATCGGTTATTACGCCCTAATAAATCTGTTAGTCCTTATGGTGCCGCAGGACTCCTCGTTGTTTTTGCAGATACAGACTAACACAGCTACTCCTCTGAGCCCTGTCTCACCTATTGGCACTGAGAGCACTTAAGGAAGAGATGGAGAACCGTTTTCGGAGTGGAGCTGCTGACCCACAGAAAAATCAGTTGGAGACCACACATGAGTGAGAAGCAAAACAAAAAAACAAACAAAAAAAATCACCCCTCACTGAGGTGGCCCCTGACTGAGGAGAAAGACATTCTCCACATTCCTCACATACACTAGAGCCTTGGGGGGAGGGGGGCGCTAGGCTAGTAGATTTTGTGTGCACCGGTCCCATGGGGTCTGGCGGGGGGAGGGGGGCTGGAGCACCAGTACAGACTCCCCAATGCTAGCGGGGGAGGGAGCCCAAAACTTCAGGGACCAGATCCAGACAATCTGGGGGCTGCATCTGCCCCCCCCCCCCAAACCTTAGGTTATTCTGACTTAAGGAAAGAATAATGAGTCTGCTCTACAGTCTTAGCTGAGAGCCAGCTAGCTTTTAGCTCATGAGGTAGCGCATTACAAGTGGGAGCTTGTCCAGGATTTCAACTGGGATGTCTCTGAAGCTCGGGACGTGCTTCCTCGGGTAGGGAAGTATTTAACCCACACACCTTCTAGGTGTGGTGCCCTGTCCCACCTATTGGCACTGAGACCACTTACAGAGAGACACTAATGAATCTGCTCTACAGCCTTAGCTACCAACTAGCTGGCTTTTGTCTCAGGCAGTAGCGGCTCATGCACTAACCTCAGAGGTCCCAGGTTCGATTCTGCTTGTTGACATTACACTGACAAATAACAAAGAGCCACCAAACATAATGAACCATTGAAATCACCATTCAAATGGCTCTGCAGTATGGAACATGGCTATCTGAGGGCATGTCTATACAGCAGGGCAAAAGTCGGAATAAGCTTCGCAACTTCAGCTACGTCAATTGTGTAGCTGAAGTTGAAATATCTCAGTTTGGCTTTTGGTGCTGTCTACACGCAGGAAGTCGAAGGAAGAACACTCTTCCTTCAACTTCCCTTACTCCTCATGAAATGAGGGCTACCATGAGTTGGAGTAAGAAGTCCTCCAGCTTAACATTATTTGGAAATAAAGGCTTATATTGTAATTAAATTAATGGAGATTGCCTATCTCCTAGAACTGGAAGGGACCTAGAAAGGTCATCGAGTCCAGTCCCCTTCCTTCACAGCAGGACCAAGTACCATCCTTGATCCCTTTCACTTTTGGAACAACTGTTGAGCCAAGTAACGTGCCGGCGAGATCATGCTAATTAAGCGCGGGATATTTAAATCTCCACTTCATTAGCAATTTCGGTCGCCTACATTTGCATCCCTAGTTCGAACTAGGGTGCAAGTGTAGATGTACCCTAAGGTGCCACAGGGCACCTGTTTGTAATTTTTTATGTTTTTGCAACATTTGTTTTCTCTTGTATTGCTTTTACACTTGACATCCAAAACAAAAACATACCAGGAATAATGCAGCAGTTCCAAGAATCCAAAACATTATTTCCCATTCAGCTCCATTCCATGCTGTTTTCTGACATGCCGCATCGTATCCAGCACACATTTCAGAACTTATTTTATCCACAGCTTTTCCAATAATTGTATATTTTTGAGCGAGTATGATTTTTATGGACATAATTAATCCAATGGACCATTCTATTTAATTTAGCGTGCCCTGAGTCGTTTGTATTTCCATATCCCAGTTGGTGTCAGTCTATTCTATTTCCATCAAACTGAGTGATGTTAGCCTAGAATGAGTTATAAAAGTTTAGTCATCTAAGGGGGCCATTTATACTGTATGTGCTGGAAATAAACTGTATTTCCATGATGAGTAGAGCAAGAGGCACTGAAGAAACGGGTTGTGCCCACGAAAGCTCATGATGCTATTTATATTTTTGGATAGTCTCTAAGGTGTTACAGGACCACTCGTTTTTAAAGGGTTTTTTTAAGTTACGTATTAACACAGCTGCCCCTCTGAGACTTATATCTCCATGAGTACAAAACAGCCCTTGATCTATAAGCCAGGTCTAATTGTTTTATCATTTATTCGTTTAGGATTGTTTTGGACCAGGAGGGCCATATTATTAGTAAACAAAAAGTTGAAATCTTAAGCATCCTCCCCAAGTCAGTGGATGTGCATTCAGTTAGGGTACATCTACACTGCACGCTTATTTCAAAATAGTGTGTATACATTACAGGGAAGCCTCAAAATTAGTCTGAGGCAGGCTTTCCTAATGTGGATGTGCTACCTCAATTTAGAGCCACAGGAGGCACTGGAGAGTAATTACCTTGAATGGCTTGAGGAGTCCACCTTACTGCTATTCCAAAACAGCTCTTTCGAAATAGGCATTATTCCTTGCGGAATGAGGTTTACAGATTTCTAAAGAAACTGTCCGTTATTTCGGAATTATTTCAAAATAACGGAATTGCTGTGTAGACGCTTGCATTGTTATTTCGAAATAACGGCCATTATTCCGAAACAACGCTGCTATGTAGGTGCACCCTTAGGGTATTGTTAGCAGCCAGGAGCCTGGTTCAGGATTTTATACCAAATGTCACTGTCCTTTCAAGACCCTTATGGTCCCTGATGAAAAAAAATAAAAACAAAAAAAAATGTGACTGGGGCCCAGAACATGATGAGGCAGTCAAGAGGCCAACAGAGGCAGTTATAACTGCACCAGCATTAGCATATCCGGACCCAACTAAATCTTTCTGCTGAATGTCTGACATAGGTGCAGTATTATTATTATGGGAGCCATAGGTGCAGTATTATTACAGGAATCACGTGAAAAGTGATGCCTACTTGCACCACAAGCTAACATCTTAGGAATCCCCATTTCCCTCATGTGAACTAGAATGTTATGGGCCATTATATGGGAATATATTACCAGACAAACTCCCATTGTTGTAACCACTTTTCATGCCCTTGTGAAGCCTGTCCTACAAGAGAAAGATTTCTGATACTAGACTGAGTGACCATCGTTTGGCTAAATGGGCCCTAATTGTACAGACCCACAGGCTTATAGTGAATAAGGTGAAGACACCCCCAATGTTCCCCCGTGCTCCAGTAATAGAAGGAGAACACTATGAGTGCCCTCTACCCATAAAAAGACAATATAAATGGCCTTTGCAAAAGCTGGGTATGTGCCAAAATTCATGAAGTAACCCCACTGCAAAATTATTGTCCACCCCTGGCATCTGGGCACCAAAGGGGAACAACAGGAAAGCAAAGTTGCATAGAAAATTATTACTGACATTATTTGGAAAAGAACTGGTTCAAAAGAAATCAAACATCGACCAACATACTTTGGAAGGTCACTATAACTAGACTAAAAAAACCTTTAAAAACAACAAATAGTCTGGTAGCACTTTAAAGACTAACAAAAACATGTAGATGGTATCATGACTGGAATGTTGCATCTGAAGAAGTGGGCTGTGCCCAAGAAATCTCATGATACTATCTACATGTTTTGTTAGTCTTTAAAGTGCTACCAGACTATTTGTTGTTTTTTAAGCTTTTCCTGTTACAGACTAACTCGGCTACCCCTCTCAAATGTTATAACTAGACTAGATAACCAAAGAAACAGCAGCTGCATCGTTTTTTAATCACGGGTACCTAGAAGTAGTAACTCCACCCCAAAAGGAAGGAGAACAGCAAATAGTTACTAATACCACTGAGCAAAATCCTTTGGAGCACCACAGCGTTCATACACTACACAAATCAGCAGTAGGAACTAGTGGGACGGAATATAACAGGAGTAGAAGAAGAATGGGAAATAAATAAAGAACAGGACATTATCATTGTAAAACAAGGAGATCAAGAAAGATGGATCCCTCCAGGAAAATATAGAGAGGAGATAATCTGGTTTGTACATGATCAAGGACACTTTGGAGTTAACAAAATGTTGGCACAAATAAAGAAACTAATGTGGTGGCCAGAGATGAGCGCACATATCAATAGATTTTGACTATATTGTTTAGGAAGTGCCTGAGTTAACCTTAAAAGCAGGTAAGAACAAATACTAAAACATCAAGCTGTTCCTGATGGTCACTGGCAAAGATTACAAATGAACTATATTGGGCTTTTAAAGAAAATGTCCACAGGAAAAACCTACTGCTTAGTGGTTGTAGATGATTGTTCAGGATGGGTGGCGGCTATCTCTACAGTAGACAATACAGCTCAAATGGCAACTAACATTACATGAACTCAATGCTAAGCTGATGAGGTATAATTGGACATGGACAATGTTCCCTCTATTTTTTTTCCATTCATGTGTAAAATAAATTTTGTTGTGTGCACCAACATGTATGGATGTGCACCACCATTAGAAACATATGCCAAAACTGAGCAGTACTCCAAATCCCTCAGTTTTATCTCTTTTACGTAAGGTTTATTGAAAAACAATCATATTCAAGTTCATATTTTTCTGGCTCATCTTGGCTCAGTCTCTTTCAACATTCATTCAGTTATGTCTATTCTGAGGACTGTATTTGACTTGGTGATTGTGTCCCATTCCAGGCACATCCCATTTTTGTGGCACAACCAAACACTTAGGCTGCGTCTAGACTGGCATGATTTTGCAGAAATACTTTTAACGGAAAAGGTTTTCCATTAAAAGTATTTCCGCAAAAGAGTGTCTAGATTGGCAAGGATGCTTTTGCGCAAAAAGTGCTTTTGCACAAAAGCATCCGTGGCCAGTCTAGACGCATTTTGCGCAAGAAAGCCCCGATCGCCATTTTAGCCATCGGGACTTTTTTGCACAAAACAATTCTTCCCTGTCTTCACTGGCCCTCTTGCGCAAGAGGGCTTTTTCCCGAGCGGGAGCAGGAAAGTATTCGCGGAAGAAGCACTGATTTTGTACATTACAAAGTCAGTGCTCTTGTGCAAATTCAAGCGGCCAGTGTAGACAGCTGGCAAGTTTTTGCACAAAAACTTTTTTTTTTTTTTTTGCTTTTTCCCAAAATCTTGACAGTTTTAGACGCACCCTTAATGTTGCTTTAAGTTATAAGAGGAAGGTAGTCCTAGCTCTTACCATTTAGGAGGAGTTCCAGATCAAATAGACAAACTCTCTAAAATATATAGTAGATTAACTTTCTTTTTCCAACTTTGAAATTCAGTGTGGATATAAGTCTCCAGCATTTTTGGACTATACTGAACATTTCATAAATCGTCAGATGCCCAGAAATGACAACTGCACTCTGGCTGTCTCTACAAGTTCATGATATCAGCAGGGTTAGTTAAAGTGCTTTACTTCTTCTCTCCTTCCCAAAGAATTCTGTGACAGCTCTGTACCATAAATTTCATACAGAAAATGTAACGAGGCTAGAGCAAGAGATAGGAAATGCTTAAGTCTGAAAATGGAAATGTGGCCACCCTTTTTGACTTTGTGAACTGAATATGTCCTTTAGAGTCCATTATCACATTTTATTACAGTCTCACTTAGCAGCCATAAATACCTTTCAGTTCAAACTTTTGGAATCACTTTACATGATATTGGAAAAAAATATGGAGGATTTGGATGTGAGCCTGCTTTTAAGCTAGCCTAAGCCAAAATGCAGCCCAAAGCCACAATTTTGAATGCATCTTCTTAACTCGGGAAACTGTGTGCTGATTCTCCTCTTCCTGTAAAACAATAAGAATGGGCACTTATTGCTTTTCCATTGATAGAGCCCACAGTGCTCTATCAAAGCAGGCAAGCAGCACTATCCCCCTTTTGCAAATGGGGAAACTGAGGCATGGAGCGTTTAACTGCTTGCTTTTGGTCAGTGGTTCTCAAAATGTGGTCCAAGGACCATGAATGGTCCATGACAGTCTTGCAGGTGGGTCTGGGTTTGGGCTCCTTCCCTAAAGCAGGAAGCCTGCACTGGTGCTCCAGCCCCATGGCTTTCTCCCTGCGAAGTTGGAGCACCAGCTAGGGGAAGAGCAGCACGGCAAACCACTTGCCTGGAGGCTTTCCCTGCTGCTTTAATTGGCCGGAATCATGGCCAATGGGAGCAGTGTGGGGGGGGCATGCCTGAGAGTATGAAGAGGCATGGAGCCAGGTAAACATCCCTGTCCTCCTCATGCCCAGTCCCCATACCCTCATCCCCCTGTTGCTGAGACCCCACACCCTCCCTCACTCATGCACCCTCCCTACATCCTAGTCCCACCCCGCTCCTGCATCCTCTCTCCCTGATCCTCCACCCGCACCTGCACCCTCCTCACTTCCCTCCCAGACCTCCCACAGCCCACTCATGCACTCATTTTGTCTGTATTGAATGGAGGGGCTGTGGGCCAAAAAGTTGGAGAACCACCGCTCTAGGTCACACAAAGCTATTCAGTACCAGTCTGGAACAGAAACCAAAGAGTCAGTTTCCCCATTGTGCCATTCCAGGGTTACACTGATAGAGCTCGTGGAATGAGCCACTGGTTCCATTCCAATGGTGCTAGGCGGACATACACCAGGAGTTACGACATTGGTGAATCAGACTCAATGGCTCATTGCACTCTCCTTGAAAAATTGTCCCTCCGACTCTGGCCTTCCAACTGCCTCCTTCTGTCTACGTTTCCCTTCTGTTTACTTCTGAGTGTGATGAGGTCAAATCATTCTCTTCATCATGTTAGTGTAACAGGGAAGACAGTCACCTGCTTCTAATGTTAAACCTTTGCTGAACTGGTTGATGGTGTCATACAGACCACTTCACCTTGAACAATTTTTCATTGTGTTAGTTACCAGGGCATAGCCTATGGGTAGGCCATTGTGGTTTCGATGTGCTTTGCATTTGCACACCAAATTTTTCCTGTAACTAGGCTTAGATCTGCTTACGACCATGATTTTTTCTGTATCACCTGATTTTTTTGTTCCTAACTAAAGACACAATTTGTTCTTCTCGGTAAAGGGAACAGATCAGTGTGTTAGGCCTTGTCCACACTGTGCACCTCTATCAATCTAATCCATGTGACTTCAGCTACACAATACCATAAAGTCAATGTATTTACTGCAGCAGCTTATGTGTGGTAAAGTCAGGGGGACTCTCCTTTTGATGCCGGCAACTCTTCTTGTCCTGGTGGAGTACCAGTATCGACAGGAGATCACTTGGAGATTGATTTATAGTGCCTAAGAAGACATGATATATCAACTGTTGGTGGATCAATGGCTGCAGCCTCCATCCCCAGTGTAGTGAAGGCAAACCTTTACTGTGCCATCTCCGACTTTCCATTTTTCTCTGGGGAATTTAAACCTAAGAGCATCAAGAACAATGGGTTTTCAGGGCTTCCAATCTGAAGTGCTGAAAAATCATGAGCTGTGCAACACAAAATAATGAAATCTTTACAAATATTCCTGTTTTGTTAGATCAGGGGTGATGCTTTTTCCCACTTCAGGAATATTTTTGAAACACAATAATTCGCAGCAGAATGAGGAGTAGAAACTAAATTGTCTAACTCCCAGTTCCATGCTCAATATGCTTTACTTCCCATACTGTAGGATGGTAATAGGTTCCAAGTTTCACTGCATTTATCAGTCCATTTAGCTATGTCTTTCTCAGTGCTGCAGTTTACATCAAACCTGCAGTCTGCTCTCTCTCTCTCTCACTCTCATATTCCTAAGGTACCTTTGTATCACTGAATATAATATTCTTTGTTTCTGTCAAGCTGAAAGCAATGCTGTCAAATTGTTTATGCTTCATCATGAACCTTCCTTGAAGAAAGTATCCCAGATGACACCGATTGCCAAAGGTTGTTAAAGCTTGAGAAATGTTTAATGAAACTTTTTCTGGGTCCAGTATGGATTCTCTGGGCAATACAAGAATGCGCGAGAGAGAAAGAGAGAGAGAGAGAGAGAGAGAGAGATTGAAAATAATTTTTTCCAGTGCACAATAAAAACAAATCCTGGAACTTCAGAAGTTATTGCAAAACAGAATTTTCCCGGCCACCTCTAGTAAGTATAATATTTCCCATACATGCATACACGAAGAACAACCACGTAATTTTTGTCAACATTATCTTTATCATATATTAAGAAAACAACAAACAATAAAGTACTAAAGTAATGTCTCCCAGATAGAGAAGTGTGTTTCTTTGCTGAAATGGTCTGTGCTGAGCTGTATACAAAAGCGTTGGCTGGCTCTGAAGACAGATTTCATGTCAATGCAAGAAGGGTTGGATGCAGTGCTCTTTTTCAAGTGGTCTTCAAAAAACCAACACATTGCTCAGCCATCAAAAAATGCAACTCATGTTAACAATCTGTGGGCAGTAACCACCTTCACAAATTTGGAATAAGTAAGCTACAGTAATTTAGAAAACCTCCATAGTTAATTATTATTCCTCACTCAGTTTTATATTGTTTCTTTTGGACTCAAATGTGAAAGAAACAGAGGAGCCTATTTCTATTGCCAAAATTAATGATGTATGTGAAAGTGTGCCCTAAAGGAATTCAAATATATGTTACTCTGTTCCGTGATAATTCTCATAGTTGAAGTAGAGACATACTGCTAATATCCAAGCACGCCAACATAAGCCTTAGAAACTCAACTCTTTTGCATATAGAAATGAGTATGAGCAGATGGAATTGTAGTATTTAGAACTGGTTCTACAGGGAGTTCTCAAATGGGAGCAAGCTTTATTATTGCCATTCATTATGGAGGCCTTTTGTTAAATGCATGAAGGAAGCCATAATTACTGAATGCTCAGCAGGCTGGCGATTACAGCTACTGCAGAAATACTGGTGCCCCTTTCAAAGGAAAGAAATAAAATTCCCTTTTCCAGTGGGTGGGTTTATTCTGAAGAAAGATCGCAGAGTCATCAGAGAATGAAGAACTGGAAGCAAAGTGTCCGCACTCCAGTTCCACCTGCAGCATCAAAATGAAACATGCTCCACGGGAGCTGACTGTCCTGTTAGCAAACTGTGAACATTCAGATCTGCCAGGTTTGGTTCTTCTTTCCTTACGCCATTGGACTTCAGTGAAGTTACTCTCAATTTCTATCTTTGTATTGGGCTGTGTCTACACTGCGGGGGTTTTCTGGGATTACCTCTGGTATTCTGGAAAACCCCCGCTGTGTCCAGGGAATGCATTTGCTCTTCCGCTTTTTTTGTGGAAGAGCAAACGTGTTCTTTCAGCTAACCCTGTATTCCTCGTTCCATGAGGAATAAGTGCTCCTCGAAAGAGGAGGCTTTTACGAAATTTGGCCCAGTGTAGACGAGCTAAATTTCAGAAAAGCCTCTTCCAGAAAAAAAATCAGAAAATAAAAAGCAGGATAGCTTTTTCTGAAAAAAAGGGGCACAGTGCACATAGCCTTGGAGACGAGAATCAGGGCCTTGGGTTCTCTTCTTATTAGCTAGCATACAAACTATAACTATTGCTGCATCAGAATACAGACCGAAGGCCTGAATTTGCAACCCCTTACTTAGATTATTCAACTGAATAAGAATTACTGACATGAGTAAATGTTTCCAGGATCTAGGGCTGTGTCTACACTGGCATCCCTTCCGGAAAAGGGATGCTAATGTAGCACTTTGGAATAGGCAAATCCGCGGGGGATTTGAATATCCCCCGCGGTATTTGCATTAACATGGCTGACGCTTTTTTCCGGCTTGGAGATAAGCCGGAGAAAAGCGCCAGTCTAGACGTGATTCTCCGGAAAATAAAGCCTTTTCCGGAGGATCTCTTATTCCTACTTTCAAGTGTAGGCACAGTGTAGACACAGCCTAGCTGTGGAGTGGGCAAAATATGGCCCATAGGCCAGATCCAGCCCACCCAGCATTTCTATCCTGCCTGCCAATTAGCAGAGTGAAAATATTTTACAAGCAGCCTGTGTTCAGCTGCCCATCCCCAACTTTGCTATATCCTGCATCTGAATTGTGCCCAGATCCTTTCTGCTAGCTGCACAGAGTAGGGGCAGGGGAGAAAGGAGAGTGCTAAAGTCAGGGGGCACGTCTACACAGCAGAGCTAAACTTGAAATAAGCTACGCAATGTGAGCTACATTAATTGCATAGCTTAAGTCAAAATAGCTTATTTCGGCTCTTGGCGCTGCCTACACAGCAGTTATTTCGAAATGGAGCACTCTGCCCCCGGCTTCCCTTACTCCTCGAACAATGAGGCTTACAGGAGTCAGAGTAAGAAGCCTGCTATTGCTGTCTAGATGCACACTACGTTATTTCAGAATAACTGATGTTATTCCGAAATAATGCTGCTGTGTAGACATGCACAGAGTGTTTTCTGCCCCTGTACCCCATCTCTGCAGTGCAGGGGTTAGGAGGGAGAGGAGAGACACACAGTGGAGCTGCTCCTGTCTGAAGTGTGGGTGGTGAGTGACTGAAATGAGTGCCTGTCTTAAGAGGCAGTGCAATACTTTTAAGATTTCTCCAGCAGTCATCTCCCTCTTTCTCTTTTTCTCTCTCTCTCTTACACACACACACACACACACACACACACACACACACACACACATACCCCATTTCTGCAGAGTAGGGGAGGGGGAGACAACAGAGCAGGACAGCTTTCCCTGTCTTAAAGAGACAGCACATGGCATCTCTCAGAAACATACCTAGCAGCAGCCAACCTTCATTCTCCGTCAAACACCAACATACACAGTCTGTCACACACCTAGTCTCTGTGTCACACACAAAGTCTGCCACATACTGTCTCTAGGCCACACCCACCCACACCCTGTCATTGTCATGCATACACACACTGTGTCACCCACTCTCACAGTCTCTGTGCCTCACACCCCCACAAAATGTGTCACGATGTCTCTGTCTCTCACATACACTCTCTTTCACACACACTAGTCTCTCTCTTTCTCTCTGTATCTATATCACACGTCTTCAGCCCCAACTCTTCTTCCTAAGAACTTAGAACCAGCCCATAACCTCTTACCAAAATGTGTGGAGTGGCAAAAATTATGGGCCACCCCACCATCGCTCATAATACTGTAGCAAAATAGCTTTGACAAATTGCAAAACTGGAAGAAATTGTGAAGCTACTTTAAGGATCAAGATAATGAACATAAACTTGTGAGACTTAAGGATATATGTAAATCCTCCTGGGGTTGAAGCATTAATGATTTAGCCCTTCAAAGACGACATTCCACCTTGACAGTATTGGAACTTTGATTTCTGTTCAACAAGATAAATGGGGAATGAATTACAGGACTTGATGCCCTTGATTAGTATGTGAGAAAGGTTACTGCAGTCTTCTCCATCCAGCACCTTGATAATGCAATACATCACCAAGAGCAATGCCATAGGTCATTCCTCCCTAATTAAGAAACAACATGGATTGTTATATTGGCATCTCACTTTCATTCTACTCTGAAAAATAAATATTTTTTACAAAAATCCTTCTAAATGTCTGCATTATTATTTTATTGGCTGACTTTCAGACTTTCCCTACAACTGGAAAAATGAGATGCTACACAAAAACTCGTTGGCTGTGTCTAGACTGCATCCGTTTCCGTAAAAGGGATGCAAATTAGACACATCGCAATTGCAAATGAAGCGGGGATTTAAATCCCACCCCCGCTTCATTTGCATAAACATGGCTGCTGCTTTTTTCTGTCTCGGAGCTTTGCCAGAAAAAAGTGCCAGTCTAGATGCAGATCTTTCGGAAAATAAAGCCTTTTCCAAAAGATCTGTTCCGAAAGATCCCTTATTCCTCTTAAAATTTATTTAATAAATGTTAAGAGGAATAAGGGATCTTTCGGAAAATGCTTTATTTTCCGAAAGATCCGCGTCTAGACTGGCACTTTTTTCCAGCAAAGCTCTGAGACGGAAAAAAGCGGCAGCCATGTTTATGCAAATGAAGCAGGGGGGGATTTAAATCCCCGCTTTATTTGCAATTGCAATGTGTCTAATTTGCATCCCTTTTACAGAAAAGGGATGCAGTCTAGACACAGCCTTATTGAAAACTTATTGAGTGACATTAAACTGCATAAATATGCAATACTCAATACAAGGAAGGTCCAAATGCACTTAACTTTCCCACTATGATATTACATTATTTAAACTATGTAATAACTTAATTGTACTTAGTCTGCTGTTTATGGAACATCTGTTTCCAAGCTGGTCTGTATCAGGTTACATTGAATGGTACTGTACCTATTTATTTTTTGTAATTGAATTGTAGGCAACTTTTTAAAAATAAACAAACATGCAAACCAGAACACATATGGACCAATTCTGCCATAGCTATCCTCAGTGAATAGTTACTTATTCTCTGAGTAGTAACTGGATTTTAGAGGCATGACTCCTGCAGTAAGATGTTACTCCAAGGGTGAAGTTGTCAGGGAAACATTTTCCAAAGACTCCACATGTCTTAGGAGCCTAAGTCTGATTTGAGTTCAATTGACTCAAGATCTCAAAGCCCAAATGCACAGAGATTTTAGGCACTTGTTTTCTCAATGACTTTATTCTTAATACAATCTGGTTTTAAGAGCTTGGGCTGTTTTTGAAAAAAGGACGTTGGCTCTTAAGTCCCTTGAGTACTTTGGAAAATCTGACCCATCCCACCCAGTGATGATGGATCGGTCCATTGTTCTGTATAACATCATTTCTGAAAAGGAGATCAGTTCTTTGAATGACATCAGCTGAATGGTGGCAACCTTGACTCTTTCTCCAGCCACATAACCAGAGGAGTCAACAGCAACATCCCCACTGACGTCAGCTGAATGAAACCACAGATATTTGTCCCTATTGACTGATGGAAGAACTAATGTCTTAGCATCCCCCATAGGCACAAATCTATACTCTTGGACATAGCTTGCAAGCTACAAGGTCAAAGAACAATAAGAAAAGTATGTGACAAAGCACAGATAAATTGGATCACAAGAAAAAACAAGGGAAGACTAATTCACCAATAAAACTGTTAGTAAGATAAGTGGGTATTCAAGGGACTACATATCAGACGCTAGTGAAATATGAACACCTACAATAACAAAGGGCACGGAATTATTCCTTAGTGACATCTTTCCCTTTTTTTTTCTTAGTAGATAGATTGTGCTGGAAAACTCTGCCTTTTTTATCCCCTTTGTATTGAGTTTATTCAATCTCATTAACACTCTTTTGTGGGAGATTTGGGAATGTGGCTTGTGACGGACCGGGCCGTGTCTGGGCACAGCTGAGGGCGTCCGCTCAGGGCGACCTGCTCGAATCCGGGGCTACTTACAGCCCCCGACTGGTGACCTCTCCACACAGGCCACAAACCAGTCCCACAGAGCGCTTCAGCAGCCTGCCTGAAGCCTCACGAGCAAAACCCCTCCGAAATCCCTGCAATATCCGTGCCCCAGATGGCCCCGGGCCTCATACACAGGTGGGGGGGTCCTAGCACCCAATCCCACCTACCCCGAACAAGTTCTGTCCGGTTCCAAGAAATCAGCCACAGATCCCTGGTCAATTTACCCTCTGGACCTTACCCACAAATCACGCTGGGCCAATCCTTTAGAATCTATATCTAAAGGTTTATTATTACAGGAAAGAAAAGCATGAGAGTAAGGTGATTAAAGTACAGTACGTTACATGCACCGAATCTCCCAGTTCTCGATGCAGGCTCTAGCAGAGATGTTACAGCTGCTGGTTTAAAAGTTCTTATTGCACATCCTACGATCAGGATGGGTTCACAGGTCTTCCGGGCTCTTCAATCCCTGCAGTGCTGCCTCTGGGATGAAGTGCTGAGCTGAGAACCAAATGGCATCGACCACATGGCCTCTTTTATCCCCTTCCTGGCCTCTTCTGGTATGCAGCAGGTCACCTGGTCCTCAGCCTCTCTCTGCTGGCTGCTCTTAGGTGTCATGCTTTAGGTGTGTCTTTGGGCCATCAAGTGCCATTGTCCCACAGGGCTTCGCTACTCAGCCTGTCCATAGCAATGCTTAACCACATTCAGAGAAATATTCAGCTTCCACACAGATTACAGATCTACACACACAGACATTATATACTCACATAAACAGTGTACACAGGATCAGAAAACAACAAGCTCCCATTCAATACCCCACATGGCTCCCTTTCATACCAATTTCTGGGGCCAACACCCCCACCTCGGGGTGCAGCAGCGATCTGGCTGCTTCCCTCCATTTCGGTAATGTGACATGGCTGTATAACATATGGATTCTTTATGAGATTAGCGACTCTCTCCATGGCCTGGTCTATACTAGACCAGGAAGGTCAGCTCAAGGTACTCGAATCCAGCAACGCAAAATGCATAGTTGGAGTTGGCTTACCTTAAACTGAGCCTTGGTGGAGGCCACAGAGAGGGAGGCCAATGGGAGCAAATGCTCCCATCAGCTTCCCATACTCCTCGCAAAAGGAGGAGTACTGGACGCCAGCGGGACCTGCCCTCAGTAGTCAATTTAGGGGTCTATACTAGACCTGCTAAATCAAATGCCAGAAGATTAATTTTCCATCTTCTGGTAAATATAGATATGTTCATATGTGTCTTTGCAAGCTGCATTTAAAGTGTGAGGGTGTAACCAGGTGGCTTGCCCTGTAGGCTGGAGCTAAACCAACCTAATTACCTGAGGGAGATCAGGGAAGTTCCCCATAAAGAGCAGAAGGTGGCTGCAGTGATGGGAATTTCACCAGAACATGCTCATAAGAGAACCAGGAAAATGAGGCCCTAAAAAAATCAATATTGCAATTCTTTTAAAACACTGGGAAGGGTGAAAGAGTTCAATTCTTGAAGTATACATACGTGGGCCAGTCCTGGAAATCATAGACTCAGCAAGTGAGTTTGCTTTGTCATAAATGGAGGACTTGATGACCTCTTGAGGTTCTTTCCAGATCTATGATTCTGTGAAAACACAACAGGAAGTAACAGGAATGTGGTGATAAAACCTAGCTGGAGAGAGAGACAGGCAGAAAGCTCAGAGAATAAGGAAGTCTCTCTGGGAGCAGAAGTTTGGGAGAGACCTTAATTAAGGAAGGAAGACACAGAGCGACCCAGAAGAGGACATAAGATGGGTAGAAAGTGGCCTATGGAAAACTGTAGCCAGTGGTGCCATTTCAGATTTTGGTGGGAAGTCAACTTGAACCATGATTCCATGGGCTAGTTAAGCACTTGAAAACTCCTATTTTCTGGCAGATAATGTAGCAGTTAGCTAACAAGAGACCTGTGTCTAATTCCTATATAAAAGAAAGACAAATATGAGACCCACTCAGCTCTAATGACATGTCCTGACATCTTGTGGTGAGTTGCGTAAGGGACACTCTTAGGTTTAAACTTTAAATACATATTTTTACTTTGTTACTAGCTCTGCAGAGGGAGAGAGGCGCCGTTAAAACTCCTGGGCTACGTCTACACTGGCCCCTTTTCCGGAAGGGGCATGTAAATTTCAGCAGTCGTCGTAGGGAAATCCGCGGGGGATTTAAATATCCCCCGCGGCATTTAAATAAAAATGTCCGCCGCTTTTTTCCGGCTTTTAAAAAAGCCGGAAAAGAGCGTCTAGACTGGCCCCGATCCTCCGGAAAAAGTGCCCTTTTCCGGAGGCTCTTATTCCTACTTTGAAGTAGGAATAAGAGCCTCCGGAAAAGGGCACTTTTTCCGGAGGATCGGGGCCAGTCTAGACGCTCTTTTCCGGCTTTTTTAAAAGCCGGAAAAAAGCGGCGGACATTTTTATTTAAATGCCGCGGGGGATATTTAAATCCCCCGCGGATTTCCCTACGATGACTAGTGAAATTTACATGCCCCTTCCGGAAAAGGGGCCAGTGTAGACGTAGCCTTGGGTTCTATCTCAGCTCTGGGTGGGGAGTGGGGCCTAGTGGAGTACAGCAGGAGGCAGATATATCTGGGTTCTACATTAGAACATCAGAACGGCCAGACTGGGTCAGACCAAAGGTTCATCTAGCCCAGGATCCTATCTTCTAACAGCTGCCAATGTCACATGATTCAGGGGAATGAACATAGCAAGCAATCATTGAGTGATTCATTCTGTCACCCATTCCCAGCTTCTGGGAAACAGAGGTTAGGGATCTCTGTCCACACTGGCTAATAGCCACTTCAGGTGCATCTACACAGCACCTTTACCTCGAAATAAGCTATACAATTAGCGCCATGCAAATTGCGTATCCTATTTCGATGTTATTTCAAAATAGCTTATTTTGAAATTTGGTGCTGTCTATACAGCGCCAGATTTTGAAATAAGGTGCTTTTCTGAAACCCTTGTGCGATGAGTTTACAGGGATGTTGGACTAGCAAGCCCATTATATTTCAATATAACGGGCTTGCTCTTACGACGTGGAATACCTCTGCAGTGTAGGTGTAGCCTGAGAGACCTATTCTTCAGGAATTTATCTAGTATTCAATATGAGGGCATACCCTGGATTTATATAGAGGCAATAAGACATTATCTACTTTCTTAGCTCTCCCTTTCTTAATGATTCCCAACATTCCGTTTGCTTTTTTGACTGCCACTGCACATTGAGTGCATGTTTTCAGAGAAGTATCCATAATGACGCCTCAGTAGGAAGAGGTGGTATAATCTGTCCTCATTTTAATTCCTAATAGAGATCTACTCTGCATGAGGTTTTCCTTCCAAACTTTGTTTGCATTAGCTCTTATAGGCTACATCTACACAGTGGAGCTATTTCAGGATATCTCTGGTATCCCAAAACAGCTACTCCGTGTCTTAAGAGCAAGCCCATTATATCAAAATATAATGGGCTCGCTATTCCAACATCCCTGTAAACCTCATTGCATGAGGGATAATGGACGTTTTGGAATAGCGTCTTATTTCGAAATAACATCAAAATAAGCTATGCAATTTGCCTAGCACAAATTGCGTAGCTTATTTCAAGGTAAGGGTGCTCTATAAATGCACACATATAGTGCTGGATATTTTTGTTCTCCATATAAATGTGTGGGCTGTCTTTGAATCTTACTAAGTTTTTTTTACCTGCGTGACATCTTGTGGCAAAGAGTTTCACAGTCTAATTGCACATTGAAGGAAAAACCCTGTCTTTGTATTGGTTTTGAATCTTATTTCTCAATTTCATTGGATGCCCTGCTTTTGTGTTGTCTGTTCCCACAAGCGAAAGCAGGGATGGAATCATGGCTCATAAGCAGTCTGTAACCAAGACTCCTCCTACAGAATTAAAGCCAGGTGTTGCCCTTTATGCAGGACTTCACCCCTAACATCTCATTGTAGCCGTTAGAGAATAATGCTACTTTGAGCTGAGTGGGGTTCCACGCAGATGGAAGAATCCATGTAAGCCATTGCTGGGGTGAGAGCAAAGCAGCTATTCTGTCCCAGCAACCCAACACAACTGTTTGGGAGAAAAAAGAATAATTTACCTCTTGAAACTATATGGCTGTGATAGAACATCTGCCTCACACTGGCCTAAGAAGGGTTAAATCCAGACCTGGGAGAGGGCTGTGGAACAGGCAGCTGTGGCAGCTATTAGCCAATTAGGGCCCAGCTGAGGGGGTGTATAAATATGGGCTCTTGGAGGGGAGGAGAGACTCACTCACTCTTGCACCAGCTGTGGAACAAGAGGGACCTGGCTGCCAGGGAAGCTAGAGGCTTCCTGACACAGAGCTGGGCTGGGGAAAGGCAGACAGGGCCGGGGAGCTTTGGCCAGGCAAAATCCCAGGCTGAGGCCTTGCTTTCAAGACCTGAGGCAGCCAGGGCAGCAGAAGACAGTAAGTCCACACCCCTTGCCAATGACGGGTGGTCATTTCAGACTGCAGTTTGCCTCTGAGGCAGAGGCTAGATGATAACTGGCAATAGAATCACTGAGGCAAGCTGGACATAGAAGGTTGAGGGTGCCTTGAAGGGAAACACCCCAGAGTGTAGGGGCATTGCTGCAGGGCAGTATCCTGAGGAAAGGGTGCCACAGTCTGGGAGAGGACTGGTACTAATGTAAAGTGGCAGAGCCATTAACAAAAACAATGGCCAATTATTTAATCTGAGTTTAACTGCTGTAGCTAGGAGGAGTCAACACTTATTTTATTTAATTGTATTGTTGTAGCATTTAGAAGCCTGTGTCATGGATAAGAATCCACTGTGCTTGGTGCTGTACAAACAGAACAAAAAGATAGTCCCTGCCCCAAAGAGCCTACAATCTAAGTATGAGACAAGGAGCTGCAGAAAGACCAAGGCAACAAGGAGACAAAACTGAAATGAGGCATGTCAGCTAGTAACTTGTCACTGAAGTTACCTCATAGTCTTTATGACTTTTCCTTGGGTGCCTGAAATACTACGCAGGAAAAGAGCAGATGAAAAACAGCAAATACTATTGGGGTCACAGTCAAATTACCTTTTTCACCTAGGTACATGAATGTTCACACATCAGAGCCACCATTTCCTGATTATATGTGTGGACCCCCTTCCCCCTTTCATTTCCATTAATGCTGGGATATAATCAATAATAATGGGTCAATACCTGGTCAAACAGAAGACTTTTTTCAGGATTCAAATGACAACCCACAACCTCTGTGTACATGGTATTCAGACAAAGCCGTTGAAGTGCCTTTAAAGAGCATCTAAAAATATCAGTGTAGAGACTGGTTTGTACTCTCCAGTAAGAATGAGGGGAGTTCGAAAACTGTGAGTCCACTGGGCCTCCCAAAGAGCAGGGTATTCTCCATTTCCTTGATTGGTATATGGAGCACTGAAGGTTAGCTCAGTCCAAGGGTGCTCTGCAGGGATGCAGACTATGAATGCAGTTAACCCCAGTCACCAATCCTTGCCACACAATACAGGCGTGAGCTCCTTTATGGAATCCCCACCATGTTCTGATCCAATGTCTGGCTGGCCCCTAGCAGGGATGAAAGGGGGAAGAGGATTCCAGCTAGAAACTACAGGAGTGTTTAAGTGGGAGCTGTCAGACAAAGAGCTGGAATATAGTTAAAAAACAGACTCCTCAGGGAGTCAGATGTCAAAGGGTCTGCAAAACAAAATGGCTGCAGCTTGATCCCCTGGAGAACAGAAAAGGAGGGGGAGGGGCTAAAGGGTAAGTCAGGTCTCCTGTTTGCATGAGGCGTATGCTTAAGCGAGGAAAGGCTCTTTGCTTCTTTTAACTCTGGTATCTTTTCCCTTTCCTATGACTTAACACCATTTTGTTCTGGCTCTGGATTACCAGGACGTCACAGCTTCCAGAGGCAGCCGGGATCAGGAGCCAAAGACCGATGAGCTTGCTTGTATAATAGGGTTCTTTAATGGGATGCTTTCGCGTGACGCTGTAGTCTAAACGTGGGATGACTCACAGGATGCTGCTCCGGGAGAAGACCCCTCACTTGAAAGGTCCCCAGAAATAGAGAGGTCAAAGGAACATCACTGAACTGTAACAGGGAGCTGTACAGTCATACAATACTGATTCTGATCTTGGTGGCCTTGGAGTTCTTCCAAGGTCATTCTGAGTTATCAAATCCATTTCCTAGCCTGGCACCACTTCTGATAGGCTTCCCTGAAATGCCCTCTGCTGGAAGGTGTGACTCCCAAGCTGGAGGAATGCAGCACTGGGAACCTACAGCAATTTGGGATTCAGTGTAAGAGTCTCCAAGGAAAATCTAGGCTTACAATGAACTACAGCACAATGCGTGGCCAGATCTCAGTGTTTTCCCAGTACCAAGGCAGATTTTAAAACAATTCCGGAGACAGACATCCATTGCGATTATAAAGCCTGCACGTGTCAACAAACACGATCTCTTCTACTAAGCACATGTTCTAAATCAGGCTGGCTTGCCAAAGGTCTATTTTTGCTGTGAGGGTGTCACTCTTTGTACCGCCCGCAGGTTATGGTATCCTTTTCAACCTAGATTTCATTACCACCCAAGCCTTTCTACAACTAGCATGCATAATGGCATCCCAACAGATGGCCAAGAGAGCTGGCATTCCAGAAAAACCAGTGAGTGAAACAAGCCTGAGTATTAGAAGGCTGGATTCCTCTCCAGGAACTTCAAAATACTAGCCTGTGGGAAGCATTTATGCCTGTGACTTCAGGGATGTGCCATTTCGTCGCTAGTTCAGGGATAGATTTACTTCAGAAATGAAAAAATTGTTCCTCTTTCCACTTCCAGCTGAGTTCTCAGACCAGGTGAAACAGGATTATTAGTGTTGAGCCGAGACGGCAGAAAAGCTGTGGACTAAACCTATTAATCCCCCATGGCTCTCCAGAACCCTGCAAAAATGCTTACTCGAAACTGACTTCAGCTCCACGGGCTGCTGCCTCTGCAAAACTGAAGATTCATCTCTAATTTGTGCTGAATAAACCCCAGTCTTAATATCTAGAAGTACAATAGCCCAGCTCTTGGGGAGTTATTCGGGACATATTAGCAGTGTGCTATCAGGGAGTGGGTGTTTGCCCGTTTGGCACTCTGCCTCATTCTGCACTCTGGCAGATTAGAATATTCCTTTAATGCTACAACATGCCTGTAAACTACTGACATGTGACTTAGGGCCAGATCCCCTGGTTTGGCCAAACTATGTTGACAAAAGACGAGAGTGTATTCCTTGATCATTGTGGGAACTAGTCCAGCCTTCAGCATAATTTAGAGCAGCCCGCCTTTCCTGGCAGCCAAAGATGACCAAGACATCTCAGAAATGCTTGCTTGCGTCCCTTGTACGAGGTCTAGGGAGTTAGCTACCCCATGACTGCTGGCCATCTCAGAGCGATTCCCCCAAGCAAATGAAATCCCCAAGCAACAGCCGCATTGCACTGTTAAAACAGCAAGGGCAGCCGCATGCACTCATAAGCTGGAAATTCCTATGCACAGAAGCGTGGGCCATCTGCAGTAGATCTCACTAGCAGAAAGGAGTTCCCAGCAGGATTCCAACCCCTCAGCAGACAAATATGCCCAGGCCTGCCAATTGGGGAGGGGCAAGGGAGCAATTGCCCCCTTGTCTGACAAGTCTAAAGGGCCCAGGGCTCTGTCGCCGTGGTAGTAGTGGCTAAGTGCCCTGGGCCCTTTAGAATCACCATCAGAGTGTCAGGCAGTACTGAGGACTGT
The DNA here is from genome assembly GCF_049634645.1 of Pelodiscus sinensis. Classification (NCBI taxonomy): domain Eukaryota; kingdom Metazoa; phylum Chordata; order Testudines; family Trionychidae; genus Pelodiscus; species Pelodiscus sinensis. Next base: position 248,990,691 of record NC_134712.1, on the reverse strand, counting down.
CAAGGGGAGGGGGAAGCAGGCCCTATGGGAGGCGCTGGGGGCTGGCATTCCCCACCCCTGACCTTTCTGCCCCAGGCTCCACCCCTTCTGGGAGCACAGAGACGCACCCCTCCCCCTGTTGCCCAGGAGCCCGGTGAACCTTTCAGCTGCCCTGTATATGCCAGTCAAATGCTTCTCTCCTATCCTATGTGAGAGGAGATTCAAAATGGCTCCAGCTGCCTGCTGATGCACACAGGGCAATCTGCAAAGCTAGTGCTTGACAAGCCATGGCTGAGCTACGCAATGCCACTGCCTTTGGGTTTCCTAGAGCACTCACTTTGAGGAAGTCAATGGCACTCTTGCTCTTCAAACCTTGCATTCCTGCAGAGAGCTAGGACATGTATTATTTGTACTACCATAGTGTCTTGAGGCCTGGACTACAAGTGTCCCTCCCTCCCACCCCACACACCAGATGTATTCAAACACAGAACAGGCAACAGATCCTGCCCCAAAGAGCAAAGACTTTTAATAGACACAAGTGATAAAAGATGAGAGGGGAAACTGAGGCACAGAAACATGATGTGACTTGTCCAATATCATGTAGCTGGTCAGTGGCAGAGGTGGAAATAGCATCTTCCAAGTCTCACCATCATGCCCTCTCCACTAGACCACGTTACCTTCTATATATCTGCATTTTACTTTTTTTTTAAATTTCTTATTTGTGTTAGCTTGGAGCCAAAGTAACTATGGTGCCCATGTGAACAGTAAAGCTCTAAGTGTAAACTGTAAGTTGCAGAAGAAGATAGGCCACGTTCCCTGAAATGTGCAGGAATTCCAAGGCTGAATTTTAAAAGCACAAATGGCTTTCTCAGGCTGAATGGTACAAGCCAGGGAAGTCCTGGGTCTTGTCTACACTAAACAGTGGATCTATGCTGCAGCGATCGATCCATTGGTGGTTGATTTATCACATCTGCTTAGGCGTGATAAGTCGACTTCCGAGCTCTCTCTCATTGACTCTGATACTACACCAGGTCGAGATGAGTAGTCAGAGCTGATGGAAGAGCAATCCCAGGCTGCGTCTAGACTGGCATGATTTTGCGCAAATACTTTTCACGGAAAAGTGTTTCCGTTAAAAGTATTTGCGCAAGAGAGCGTCTATACTGGCATGTGCCTTTGTGCAAAAGATTTGCTTTTGCGCAAAAGCATCCGTGCCAGTGTAGACGCTCTCTTGCGCAAGGAAGCTCCAATGGCCATTTTAGCCATCGGGCTTTCTTGCGCAAGAAATTAATGTGGCTGTCTACACTGGCCCTCTTGTACAAGAATACTTGCGCAAGAGGGCTTATCCCTGAGCGGGAGCATCAGAATATTTTCGCAAGAACCACTGATTTTGTACATTACAAAGTCAGTGTTCTTGCACAAATACTCGTGGCCAGTGTAGACAGGCGGCAAGATTTTGCACAAAACCAGCTGCTTTTGTGCAATATCATGCCAGTCTAGATGCAGCCCCAGTGTGGAAGACAGCTTGGTAAACATCTCAGCTTCTGCTATGCTGTTCATGTTGCATAGGTGAGATCGACAGGGAGGTGTCCATAGACTAGGGAGGCCTATAACAGTGCTCTTCTTTAGACCATCACATATTAGAACTGGAGGTTGTATTTTGTAGGTCAGTAAGTAATGGTACCCACTTTGGTTCTCTTTTGTAGAATAGACAAGGAACTTTTTGCTAGCATAGTCATCTGCCGTGAAAAACTTGAAAAACAACCAATAGTCCTGCAGCACCTTAGAGACTAACAAAAAATGTAGATGGTATCATGAGCTTTCATGGGCACAACCCACTTCTTCAGATGAATGGAATTTAAGGGGACAGTCCAGTTTTCAAATAAATAGCACAGAGAGGTGATGGGGAGGGGGAAAGAGGAGGGGAAAGAAATTGCCAGTTAGTGTGCCCAGGCTAAATGAAGCTGATAGGAACACTTATTACCCACTTTAAGTGCTCTTTGTTTTGTTTTTTATGTCATTAGGATGTGGAATGTAGCGGGCCATCCAGCCAATGTCTTTGTTTAGACCTCTGTTGTAGGAATCAAGCTTGGAAATGAAATTAAGTTCTATAGTTTCCTTGTCGAGCTGGCTTTTGAAATTGGTTTTCAATAATACGGTGACTTAGAGGTTCCATTAATGAGTGCCCAGGCAAGTTAAAATGTTCTCCAACAGGTTCTCTGTGTTGCCTTTTCGGATATCTGATTTGTGACCATTAATTCTTTCTCTTAGAGTTTGTCCAGTTTGGCCAATATACATGGCAGAGGGACATTGCTCAGGGGTGTAGTGAGGAGGGAGCGGGGGGCAGTTGCCCCTAGGTACCATGCTAGGGCAAGTGCATGGAGAACGGTGCAGGCGGGTCTGGGATCGCCTGGTCCTGCCGCAGAAGCTGCAACCACGTCAGATCCACCCCTGCACCATTCTCCTTGTGCTCATCCTAGCGAGACACTCTAGAGCAACTGCCCCACCCCCTTCACTACACCCCTAGCATTGCTGGTACTTGATGGCATAGATCACATCGGTGGATGTGCAGTTGTGCAAGCCTCTGATGTGATGGTTTAAGTGGTTAGGTCCTGTGATGATATATCCTGTATAGATGTGTGAACACACTCATCTGCCATGAGTTTAGGAAAAATAGACTCTCTTGTGAAGAGAAATCTGATATAGAAACTTTGATTGGACACAGCATACTTTGACCCTTTGGCTATAAGTTAGATACATGGGATCAGGGTAGTTGATCAAACAGGATGAAAAACTCAAATGCAACCTCCCCACCAGATGGATTTTTCCTTTGTTGTGAGACCATTTTAGAAACAAACCATTTGGTGCTAAGTCATCCCAGAGTAACAAAAGTTCTGTACAATTCACTTCTTGACTGCTCTGTGGGACTACTCAAGTTATTGCTAAAGAGCCCAAGTAAGGGCGGCAGAATGGAACCTTGCAGGAGTCCTTTCATTGACATCAACTAACACATCGCAATCATCCTTTTGAAATAGAACACTTCCCGGCTCTCACGCTTCCCTTGTGCCTTATGTTTGAATCATCTTGAGACTCGGATTGTGTCTGTCTCTAGCAAGGAATTAGTTTGGCAGATATTTAATCTGGCTGTCTGGCTAATTTTATTCCTGAAAGTTAATACTTTGTTATCTAGGACTGGACCTCTTCAATGACAGGTCATGAGGTGATTGCTTGGTGGCCCGGATTCCTTGGCTGACAACAGAAATAGAAAAAGCAGGGAGGGAGGAAACCAGAGAATATAGCAGCGCTTTGAAATGAAGGTGCATTGGTATTTGTTTGACCAGACTTTTATGTGCAATGTATTTTTTAGTCCTAGAGGGTATGTCTACACAGCAAAGTTATTTCGAAATTTTCGAAATAACTATCCTAGCATCTACACAGCCATTCCGTTACTTTGAAATTAAATCGAAATAGCAAAGAGCTTATTTCAAAATTGGTAAACCTCATTCCATGAGGAATAATGCCATTTCAAAATTGATATTTCGAAATAACGGCTGTATAGACACTTATTTCAAAATAGGGGGTCTCCAGCCTTCCCAGGGTGCCCTGGTGGACACTCTGGCCTCAACCAAGAACACTGCTCTCCCTCCCCCCTCCCTGGAGCCCTTAAAGGGGTAGACTCTGGCCACAGTGCCTGTGCCAGTGCCAAGCCTGCCATCCAGAGCCCACAGTCAGAGCCCCTGACCTAGTGGCCCCAAAACATGAGCCAGGAAGTCACTGGCAGCCAGCCCTCCGCCCCTCCCCAGGAGCAGCCTGCCAGCTGCCAGGAGCCTGCCAGGGCCCAGAGAAGGCGGGCGCGTTCCTGGTCCAGGGTGGAGATCATGGACCTTATTCAGATTTGGGGGGATGCCCCCAATGTCCATGATCTCTGCCCTAGACAGAGGAACGCGTCCGTCTATGGCAGAATAGCTGCCAGCCTGGCCACCAAAGGCCACATGAGAACCCAGGAGCAGGTTCACATGAAAATCAAACTGGTCTGGTGAGACCCCGAACCTTGAGCCCTGAGCTTCCCCTCCCCCTTCTTCCCCTTGCTTCCCTCTTCCAGCTCCCTCCTCCCAGGTTTCCCCCTCCCCTCTCCCACCTTCTCTTTTCCCCTCTCCTGCCTCCTTTCCCCAGTCTCACCAGAGTTTCATTCCCCTCCACCCCCAGTTTTGTTAAATAGTTTGCTTTTTCAATGCACTTTTGCAGCGTGGACGCTTTCTTTTGGAAGAAGTTTTTTCGGAAGATCTCTTCCATAAAAAGCTTCTTCCGAAAGAAGCCTGCAGTCTAGACATAGCCTCGGTGTTGTACCCCTCCTTTTTCTTGCCATAGGCTGCTTCAAGGATAACTCCTCGGGTATCTGCTTGTTCTATAAATTCAGCCAACTAAGCTTCAGGAATAAACCTTCGATATCTTCCTTTTGGGCTCTAGACAGTTTCTGTGGGCCGAAGGACCACTTCATTTCCCTAGAGAGGAACTGTAGCTCCCCGCATTGGGCCTCCATCTCTTTCTTTGTTATTGATGATTCCAAAATTGCTAGAAGAGGATGCTCAAGACAGGAAACGTTTCCTTGAGTCTGAGGGATGTTGTTCTCCTGTCAAAATTGGTTTGAGGTGCAATGCAAGAGTAGCTACTCTCTGTTTCTTCTCCTGAGATTTCTTCTCCACTTAGCCTTTGTCCTACTCCCTCTGCTCCCTCCCCCCTCTCTTTCTTGTGGAGTGGATGCAGTTTCTCTAGACTGAGATCCTGAACCCTCAGTGACCTCTGACTTCTGGTCTCCATCTCCTTTCTTGTCTCCCAATTCAGGGATATCCCACGCTGACACCCAGTGTCAGCAGGTTATTGCCTGCTGGGTTGGGTCATTCCTACTCACCAAACAGTAACCTGGCAACAGGAGCCCTAAAGAAACATATTCACTAACAAACATGAAATGACTCATCTTAATTATCATTGTAAGAGAGAATTGTTCATTGCTTTTAACAAAAATTATCTTCAGCCTCAGAGGCAGACACAGTCTAAAAAGGAATTAGCTTGGCAGATACTTTATATGTCTGTCTAATTTCATTTCTGAAAGTTAATACTTTGTTATCCCAGTCTGGATCGTTTTAATGCAGTTAGGTTTTTATCAAGCCAATCAAATAACAATTTCACGAAACATTAATGCACTATTTATGACATGTCATTGGGTTTCATATAGCAAATGAAGTATAGGTAAGTAATAGCTTAATCAACAGCTGGATTAGTCGGAATGCCTTACAGCTGAGGCACATTTATTACAACAGTGCTGGTGGATTATTGTATTGCATAATGGAACAGTACTTTTGAAATCTGTGTTTGAATTTTTACTATACTAGGCTGTAATTCAGGGTTCTTTCTTCTTTGATTCCCCTCAGTGACGTCAGCAGAGACCAAGGGACTGAGTGAAAGCTTTCTACCACTTTCTATCTTCTAGCAGCTTCACAACTTTGTTCATCTTTAAAGCTGTTTTCTGTATGTTGCTCTTCACTGTGTCTGCCAAGCCCATCGTAGGCCTTCCTCTGTTTCTAGTTCCTTGCAGTCTAGAGTGTATGGTATCATTTTAGATCCGTTTTTGACACATTTCCAAATCATTGCAATCATCGTTATTTCACTCCTCTGTAATAGTGTTGTCATATAGGCCATCCTTGCTATAAGTCCAAGGCACGTTCCAAAAAACTTGGACTTATAGCAAAGCAATTTGAAGAAGAGAATATTTTTCCCACAGCTGACTTCCATGTGCACAATTTTTTTTGCTCAACTTCAGAGTGGGGAACGGGAGGACTTGTAATGCATCAGATCCTACAAGCGTTGACAACTTTAGTGCAGAATGGATGTATACTGGGACAATTTATAGTGGGGATGCAGTCTTGAAACTCTCCATATTTCCCTCAGTTATTCATTTCTTTTCTTGATACCTTTTGTTCATTGGCTTTCCTGATATTCCAACATTCTGACCTAAATGGTAATATCAGTATGACAATTGCCTCATACATGGTGATTTTCTTTTTATCAAAGCATCTTCAGCCTTCCAAGTATGTCACCAACAGGTGGAATTGAACTTGGAACCTTGAGTTTCTATGGCATAAGCTAAGAGCCAGCTGGTGCTCAGTTAGAGCAGTTGAGCAGACTCATTCTTTCTCTCTGTAAGTGGTCTAAGTGCCACTACATGGGACAAGGAACCACACCCAGCAGGTGGGTGAGTTACACAAGGGCAAAAGCTGCTATTCCAATACTACTTATGTCATCTTCACATTTCCTAGTCTTCAATATCAATCCTGGAAAGTGCACCTATTTTCCATGTGTTCTAGTACTTTGTCTCCAACTTTGACCTTTATCTCTTCCTCTTGTCTTCTGACTGCCATAATTTTTGCCTTCTTCATATTGATTGTCAATTTGAATGTTGCCACTCCACATGTACCTTATTATTTATTTTCTGTATATCCTTCTTGGTCAACCCAAGGAGCTGATAGAGGAGGTATCTGAGCCTTTAGCTATGATCTTTGAAAAATCATGGAAGACAGGGGAGATTCCAGAAGACTGGAAAAGGGCAAATATTGTGCCCATCTATAAAAAGGGGAATAAGAACAACCCAGGAAACTACAGACAGGTCAGTTTAACGTCTGTCCCAGGGAAGATAATGGAGCAGGTAATTAAGGAAATCATATGCAAACACTTGGAAGGTAATAAAGTGATAGGGAATAGCCAGCATGGGTTTGTGAAGAACAAGTCATGCCAAACTAATCTGATAGCTTTCTTTGATAGGATAACGAGCCTTGTGGATAAGGGAGAAGCGGTGGATGTCATATACCTAGACTTTAGTAAGGCATTTGATCCGGTCTCGCATGATATTCTTATTGATAAACTAGGCAAATATAACTTAGATAGGGCCACGATAAGGTGGGTGCATAATTGGCTGGATAACCGTAGTCAGAGAGTTGTTGTTAACGGTTCTAAATCCTGCTGGAAAGGGATAACAAGTGGAGTTCCTCAAGGGTCTGTTTTGGGACCCGTACTGTTCAATATCTTCATCAATGATGTAGATATTGGGATAGAGAGTACGCTTATTAAGTTTGCAGATGATACCAAACTGGGTGGGGTTGCAACTTCTTTGGAGGATAGGGACATAATTCAAAATGACCTTAGCAAGTTAGAGAAATGGTCAGAGGTAAACAGGATGAAGTTTAATAAAGAGAAATGCAAAGTGCTCCACTTAGGAAGGAACAATCAGTTCCATACATACAAGACGGGAAGCGACTCTCTAGGAAGGAGCATGGCGGAAAGGGATCTAGGGGTCATAGTGGACCACAAGTTGAATATGAGTCAACAGTGTGATGCTGTTGCAAAAAAAGCAAATATGATTCTAGGTTGTATCAACAGGTGTGTTGTAAGCAAAACTCGTGAAGTCATTCTGCCGCTCTACTCTGCACTAGTTAGGCCTCAGCTGGAGTACTGTGTCCAGTTCTGGGCGCCACATTTCAAGAAAGATGTGGAGAAATTGGAAAGGGTACAGAGAAGAGCGACAAGAATGATTAAAGGTCTAGAGAACATGACCTATGAAGCCAGGCTTCATGAACTGGGCTTGTTTAGTTTGGAAAAAAGAAGATTAAGGGGGGATATGATAGCAGTTTTCAAATATCTAAAAGGGTGTCACAAGGAGGAAGGAGAAAATTTGTTCCTCTTGGTTTCTGAGGACAGGACAAGGAGTAATGGGCTTAAAGTGCAGCAAGGGAGGTTTAGATTGGACATTAGGAAAAAATTCCTAACTGTCAGGGTGGTCAAATATTGGAATAAATTGCCAAGGGAGGTGGTGGAATCTCCCTCTCTGGAGATATTTAAGAACAGGTTAGATAGACATCTGTCAGGGATGGTGTAGACGGAGCTTGGTCCTGCCTTGAGGGCAGGGGGCTGGACTCGATGACCTCTCAAGGTCCCTTCCAGTCCTATTATTCTATGATTCTATGAATATCATCTGCAAATCTATGGTTATTTACTATCTTCCCATGTACTATGACTCCTTTTATTTCATCTCTTGGTCCAACAAACATTACTGCATTGAATACCAAGTTGAACAAACTTTGCAATAGCTTGTGTGATGTAATATTCCTAATGCTTTATTAATATATGCTTATGGTATGAATATGTCATAATTTAAATATGCTCGTTGCCCAATGGGCATATCACTGAAAAGGTTATAATTTACAGAATAGATTATCCCATTTGTATGCATATAGCATTTTTGTAGATTAATTTCAGAATATTGTGTACCTGTAATTCCATATTTGCTGCTTTGGATCATGCCCGCTGCTGACACTTCACTCACAACAATGAAAGAGGTCACTGTGCTAATCGCCCATCAGCAAGAGGTAAAGAACTGTAAAAGAACATAGCCTTCATGGGAATGTGTGTGTCAGCCCATGAAAAATGGCTACAGAGACATATGATCATGTCACCTGACACTGGAATCCATCTTGAATTCTGTAATTTTCCATGAGAAGCTGGTGGGATGGGATCAAACTTGAAACAAAGGGCTGACATCTTGTGCAAATCCTAGTTAAGGATAATGAATGAGGTAATCATGGTCAGTTCTCCATGGTTACTCCAGTCAAGATGAGTTCTGGAAATAACTAAGACTGAAGTGGGGGAAGGAACTAGGGCCAGGCTGGAAGGAAGTCTGGCCTGTAAAAAAGGTTTAGTTTCTTTTAGGGTTTTTGTAGTCTATTAAGCTTAGCTTTTATGTTTACTTATTTTGCTCAGTTACTAACTTTCAGTTCTGTATGCTACCTCTTAAGACCACTTAAATCTTATCTTTTTTATATTCAGTAAAATCACTCACTTTGGCCCTGCCACCTCCCCACCATCATTTTGTTTAATAATAATCCCAGTGTAATTAATTACTCCCTGGAGGAGCAAGGAATCTGTGCAATCTCTCTTTACATTAAGAAAGAGGGTGACTTCCATTTGCTTACGCTGAATAGTCTCTATATAGTGTAACACGGATTTATGTAGGGTTCAGCTCCCAGAGGGGCTGTGTACTTGGGCACCTGGCAAACGTCTTGCACAGTATTATTTTTCAGTCTGCATCTGCAGTTTTGGGGGTGTGCTCCTGTCCCAGTGTCTCAGTTGCAGCAGGCTGGAGAGGTAAGCTCATCAAGACAGGGTTACAGGGTGCCCAGGCTGTCAGGGGCAGTCGGCTCAGTGGTGTCTCAGCACATCAGTTTTCAGTCCCAAGGAGGTACCGACCTGTCACAGCATGAATCCTTGGCTCACTCCCAGTGACATGCGTCATACATGGTGAGCACTGTTGGCAGGGCACTAAGTCGTCACTAGTGGGCCCTCCCAGCAGTAGAAGGAGGTGGTGCCGCATTGACTGCCCCACTTCTCACTCCAATTTGGCCTCTCCATCATGATGGAATGGAAGCAAATTGAGTGATATGTTGAATGAACGAATGAATGAATGAATGAATGAATGAATGATGTCACATGGTATGTGGGATGTCACAGCACCACTCAGATATGGCTCCGTGGCCCTTCCATGATGATGGGAAGGTCGCCCATCCAAAGTGGCTGGGTTACCTAGTGCCCAAGGGTTGCTGAGCTGTCCACTCAATTTTGACCCTGAAACCCTCCCATCATGACAGAGAGGCCCCAGGGCCAAAACACAGTAGCATGGCAATCCCAGGCACGGGGTTACAATATCGCTCACTCAGTTTGGACCCTTCCTATTTCCCACCAGCTTGAGTCAATGGAAACATTTCATTTTTTATTCTGATTTTTTAATAAAAATATGATTTGATATTCTATTTAGGACCTAGAATAGAATAGCCAATGTATCCACATCAAAACAAAATGTCGTTTCAACACAACCTGTTTTGTTCAGAGAATGTCTAGATGGGATGTTTTGACATAGTTGGAACTTTTCCCTGTGGCTTTAATCAGAAATAAAATTATGAGAAAATTGGCCTGATTTCCCAAAGCGTTTTGATTTGGATGGAATCCTACATTCCAACAGGATATTGTTCCCCTGAAGATTCTCCAACCAGATCATTATGGCTGCTTTAACTTACCGTAGGAGTCGATTTGGCTCCCAGCAGCCCCTAAGGAGTTGGGAGTTGGATGAGAAAAGGTTTTAAAAAATCAGCGACCACCCCCTCTCCTTGTCCTGGGGTCCCTTTGAGGTCTGCTCTGGTGCCTCTGTGGACTTTGCTCCTACTATGTTATTCCATGCACTTCCTCACATATACTTTAAACTAACACGAGATCTTCTGATTTATTTCCAGATGTGGGGTGCTAAGCCAATGGGGATTTCCCCCTAGGGTCAATAGTGGGTTCATGCCCTCATTTTCACAATACCATCATGACCAGAAGCAAATAAAAACAGCCATTCACTCAAACCACAAGTGTCAGCTCGGAGCCAGTCATGAGGATGTCCGGCAAGATGCTGCAGTTCTGAATTGCTGGCTAAAAGAATACACAATTGTGAGGTAAGTACGCTCTCCAGCTGGGCAGTAGAAATCTGTGGGAATGCCCCCATCTCTGCAGGAAAGGATTTCTGTTCATTTCTTTTTCCTTTTAAAATCTCTGGTTCTATCGAGAAATAAACATGAAAACACTTGGAACAAGCCAAGGTTAATTGGGCATCATACTGAAGCAGCTCCCCTTGCATTTTACTGCTGGAAAGATGGAAAACAATGAGGCTTTATAACCCAGAGTGCTCCTTGTCTTAACTAGGAGGCGTAGACACCTCCTTCACCCATTCCTCCACCCGTGTGTTTATTTCACCTGCCCATCAGGAACCAAAATGGTAAACTCGTTGGGGACAAGGTCTGGCCCTTTACTCCATGTTTGTATGGGTCCCAGCACAAGGGAGCCCTGATCCCTTTTGTACATGTCTGCAAGATAAATAATAATGTAATAATACAAATCAGGCCTCAGAAAACAAGTCCTTCTGAGAAAGAGCGTTTTATCCTGAAAGGTTGGATGGTTTTATCCGACAGAAAATCGAGGGGTGGTTTAGCTTTCACTGTTGAAGGAGTTGAGAGTTTTGTGGAGTTTTTTAAAAAAGGATCCAACGTAGCTGTTTAATGGAAGGATCCAACTATCACTATAGTCAGCCTAAACACATCCATGGGGTTTGGAATGGGCCCTGTTGAGTTATCCAAGTTCGTCAAAGGAATAAAGATGAAGGTGCAAACTAAGAAGCCACCCTATAAACTTTTGTTAGTTTGAAAGTTACAAATGAAGGGGCAGAGTTTCCATGCTCTGAGCATTCAGCCCGCCCCGCTGGAGCAAAGCATCTCTCAGTATGGCCTGGCCAGGGCGTAGCTGTGGTGTGGTTGCTCATTTGATTCACTCTTCCTGTGGCAGAGGCAGTTGCAAAAAGGTGTGTGGTTTTCCAGCAGCCACTTCTCCCCAGCTGCCAGATCCCTTGTGGCCACAGGCGTGCAGAGGACTGGAGGAACACATAGCGGGTCATAGATCAGGGAAAGACAAATGTGATGTACCCTTGGCTCCCCCTCTCCCAGCACCAATACTGGATCTGAATGCTCCCCAGCCACAATTAAGGGCCTAGGGTTCTACAAAAGCCGTTCTTCCTTTGCCTACTTTCAGGATTCTCAGGCATCGATAGGGAAAACAGCCTGATAAAGCATCCAGCCTCCTGTTCTGTCCAGGAGATATTGCAAAGGAAGCACAGAACATTGAACTGAGGAGGAAACAGATAAAGGTGCCTTTAGCTCTCTGAATTAGAGTCCTTCCCATGCTCTCAGACTTCACTTAGGGCACAAATAAGGACTGCCTCACTCTGTGCTGGAATGGCTGCCTGGCTGTGTTTCTGTAACTGAGCTCCGTCGCTCAACCCCCAACCTGAGGGACCAGCCCTGCACTTTGACCTGTGTGGCTTGGGCCCCAAACTCCCATGTGCTTTTGGAACATGCAACTCTTCCCCAGCGCATAGAATCATAAAATCATATCTTGGCACTGGAGAAGGGCCATAAAAATGATTCCGGGTTTGGAATGGGCCCCATATGAAGAGAGATTAAAGAGACTGGGACTTTTCATCTTAGAAAAGAGGAGACTAAGGGGGGATATGATAGAGGTCTATAAAATCATGACTGGTGTGGAAAAAGTAAATAAGGAAAAGTTATTTACTTGTTACCACAATATAAGAACTAGGGGTCACCAAATGAAATCAATAGGCAGCAGGTTTAAAACAAACAAAAGGCACTTTTTCTTCTTGCAGTGCACAGTCAACCTGTGGAACTCCTTGCCAGAGGATGCGGTGAAGGCTAGGACTTAAACAGGGTTCAAAAAAGAGCTAGATAGATTCATGGAGGTTAGGTCCCTCAATGGCTATTAGCCAGGATGGGTAGGAATGGTGTCCCTAGTCTCTGTTTCTCTGGAAGCGGGTGACAGGGGAGAGATCATGTGAGAATTACCTGTTGTGTCCCTTCCCTCTGGGGCATCTGGTATTGGCCACTGTTGGCAGACAGGATACAGGGCTGCATGGACCGTTGGTCTGACCCAGTATGGCCGTTCTTAACCCTAGACCTGGAAGGGACCTCAAGAGGTCATCGAGTCCAGTCCCCTGCTGTCACAGCAGGACTAAGCACCATCAAGAATATCCCGGACAGGTGTCTGACTAACCTGATCTTAAATATCTCCAGTGATGGAGATTCCACACCCCCCAGGCAATTTATTCCAGTGTTTAACCACCCTGACAGGCAGGAAGTTTTTCCTGATGTCCAACCTAAACCTGCCTTGCTTCAATTTAAGCCCATTGCTTCTTGTCGTGCATCAAGGTGCAGTCTCCAGTGTAAGACAAGGAATGGCAGGGATTGTTTGAAATCCCTATGAATATGAGCCTTAGCTGTGATGAGCTCATCTTGTATGGCCTCTGACTGTTCTCAGAGGCACGGTGTTCCACACCTTATCTACCAGCTTGAAATCACCAGCCTAGTTTGTAACTCTTTATCATTCAACAGCCTTCTCTATTAATGTGGGATTATGCAGGGAGTGGTTATGCATGGAGCTCTCTTTGCTAGGGGACAGAGCGTACTGGACAGCGAGAATGTTTATGTTGCGTGTAATGTGTAATCTCAGAGCTGGCTTTCTTCTCCTCTCCTCCACCCTCTTCTTGTTGGATTAAAACAAACACGTTGGACCTCTTGGTCATTCGTGCAGCATCTGCTAAAAGCAGATGATTCCTATCAAGTTCTGCGTGGAATCGCTGCCGTATAGCATGTTACCCTGATTTGGGGGATTAAATGTGACTGTTCTTTTGAACCCACAGATGTGCATCTAAAGTGACTGGCAAATCAGTTGTTTAATCTGAAAACATGCCCCGTGGCCCCTGACCTGGTAGGGAATATGATCTGATACTGCCAGGCAAACATCTGTCAGTTGAGAAGCAGAGCAGACCACCTGTTTGTTTCTCACTGAGAATAAATGAGCACAATCGCGTTGCAGAAGCACTGATTTATACATACCTCCAGAAGCATAACGTAGTGGGGCTGGAAGGGAACATGTCTGTGCCTATTTAGAAATAAAGTCCACATTCACTACTAGTCCTTTTGTGGATCAAAGAGGGCTCTGGTTATTTCTCAGTTTGGCTTCTCTTTACTCCTTGGATGATGTAGTGTACAAAGAAAATGAGCATCAGATATGTGTCTAGGGAACGTAGATGGTTACGAGGAAACAAGGAACTTGTGGGATTCATGTAAATATTTCTGTGATTTTGATCTGAATGAGTGCCTGCTCCTGCATCGGGCTTTGAGATTCAGCTCCAAACAAGCCCGAAATCTCAAAGAAGTGTTCAGTCTAAACAGTGGTGTTTCAAGTAGATTTGCCATGGAAATGAAGTGATGCAATAAAGTTCAAATGACTTTATTATAAAAATAGCGCGCAGGTTAACCAAGCTTCAGGTGAGTCTGCTCGGAGCTTTGAGTTTGGGAGAGATCTGGAAACCGAGCAGATGCTGCACAGTGTTGGGTTTTGCACGGCTCTAAGAAAATGCTGTTCAGGCAGACATGTGTAGCTCAGTTATTCCCCCCCCCCACCTCTGGCATCCCCATTATTTGAAAAGGAGAAAAATGTCTCTTTTCTCCAGGCTGCAGGATCAAAGCCTGAACTTACAAAGAGAATTACGACAAAGGTTAAATGGACACAAGTCAGCTATCAGAAATGGTAACACACAAAAACCTATAGGGGAACATTTTAACCTGCATGGGGACTCATTAATGGATTTAAAGTAGCCGTTCTTCTACAAAGGAATTTCAAAAACTGACTACAGAGAGAAACCGAGGAATTGGTCTTCATATGTAAATTTGACACTGTCTCTCATGGCTTGGACAAAGACATGAACTGGATGGGCCATTATATTCAACACCCAATTGACATCAAAAGCTAAGTATGGGACACTTCTGGCCCACTCAGTTAGTTTCATTAGCACCAGCACTACAACTGACAGGTATATATTTTTTCTCCCCCTCTCTCCCTGTTATATGTTGTTAGATCCCCCTTTTTTCTCCACTCTGCTCATCTTGAAGAAGTGGGAGTTGCCCATGAAAGCTCATGATAGTGTGTATGTGTAGATATAATATATATATACACACACACAGGGCTCGACAAATCATGTAATCTACTCACCCGTGGCGAGTAGATTACAAGCCGGCGCCACGTGATATGCGCATGCACAGCTCGCAGAACCGCGCAGCTGGCAAGAGGGGCTCGCCACCGCTTGGCGAGCCCTGTGTATGTATATATATATATATATATATATAGTTAGTTAGTTAGTCTCTAAGGTGCTACAGGTATACTTTTTTTTTTAAAGGGAATTGAGCAAGTGAAGCTGTTGACAATGGAGATACAAAATGCTGTTTGTTTCTGTTTAAAAGGAAGCATCAATTATCTAATTCAGACTTTGTCTACTTTTGATGGCGGTAATTTGCAGTCTGTGTAGATCTTTGGCATAGGGATTATCAATTATTTTATATTTGTACAGCGCCTAGCACAAAGAGACTCATCTCTGGTTGAGGCAGGAAGACACTACAGCCATGTGCTTCATCTTGGTAGGAGGGTATTCTTTCCAGCCTATGCTGCTTGACAAATCAAGCAGATTTTGTACACCATCTTTAAAAGGATTATACTATTGTTACATCCTCCTGCTGTCAAAATCTGGGGTTCAAGACTGGGTGCTTGTTGGACTGGGAAATCTGATCTACTGAGTCAAATTTCTATAAGTTCCTGGCAGCAGAAATGATAAGAACAGTCTATAGAAAGAATCCCCATGTGCCTTTCTTTGTGCAAACTTCAGCTGGAGTAACTTAATGTACCAGCACAATGCATTATGTGATCTCAAGGCATGGAGCTCCCTATTCCAGACAGGTGCCCTTGTTTGAGCAGAGAAACGAAGCGGGAGAAAGGTGGGAAGGATATAAATCCTGAAAAATAAATTATCAGTGTCTGCAACGATGTGACCAGCAGATGAAATCAGATTAGCTTTAGACCCATTAACCTTCATCTTAATAAAACTAAATCTGTAGAGGAGGAGGGAGAAAACTCCAAATACAATCAGGAGAGTGAATAATACAATAGACACCCACTCCACCTAGACAGAAATCAGGCCAGAAACAGAGAAAAATATATTTCCGCTTTTGGGGCTGGCTGTATGGCTTATAATGGAAAAGGGTATGAAAAAAATAAGCAGAATATAGGGTTTTAGGTCAGAAACCTCTCAGAAACCATGGAAGGAGGCATAAACTGGGATCTAGAATATAAATCTGAGAATAGGTGAATAGCAGAGGAGCTTGTGAACCAGCGCCAATGAGACACAACAGCAAATGACCTTTTCAGGAACTTAATAGAAGCTATGGACAGATCGAATGTGGACTAGATAACAGCTGTAATTTTGGCCACAGACTGAGCACCCTCTGTAGTGGACAAGAAAGTCGGAGTTGTTACAAACCAGAAGGCCAAATTGCAGACTGTCATCCGTAAGCAGGAGTTTGGCAGTTTTTTCACTGCATTTGACATCAAGAAGTTCTCTGTAGTAAAACTTTGCAAATGAATCATGTGAGGGATGTGGTTGTTAAAGCCGCACATTTTATTCGCGCTTGAGGTCTCAGCCAACCAAAGTCTATTGGAAGAATGTGACATTCTTTGGGGACTGCTGTGGAGTTCTGTGCTGTGCTGACGCCCCTTTTTGAATGATCTGATGAGATCCAACTTTTCTTGGATCAGAAAGCAAGCAGCAGCCATAGGAGAAGCAACGTTCCCAGCATTGCTTGACATGTTTTCCCACCTTGAAATCAGACTGTGACGCTCTTGGGCCTCAATGTGATAATGCCATAGAAAGATACCTGGACCAAACGGCTGAACTGAGAAAAGAATTTCAAGAATGATTCTCCAACTTCAGGAGAGTTTGACAAAAACCTGTGGGATGAAAATCTCAATGTGCTTAACGTACCAGAGAAGCTCCCAGTGGAATTCGTCACAAGGCTTTATGACACTCTGTTGAAGGACAAGTTTTATCAATATCTGGGATCAAATTCTCCCAAACTGAAGTCCTTTTGCATCAAGAATTCTTTCCATGTTTGGGACCACATACATGTGCCAACAGTATTCTCTGCCAGAAATATTAACAAATGCTATAACTACCTTCTCTACTAAGTGACATACACCTGACTTTGATACTTAAGTTAGTCACAGCGAGTGTTCCCTGTAAGCTGTGTGCTTGTGTGGCCCGCTCAGGAGAGAGTCAGATGCTGCCCGGCAGATTAGCAGAGCAGCCACAGTTAGGATTTTTGGTTCTACTTGGCAGTGCACATTTTCACATGCTTTGGCACACATTAAAAAATTATTCTGAACATGGATGGAAAAATCCACACATGGATGGACAAGATTAGAGGGAATCTTGGTCACAGTCCAGCCATTTGCTTCAAATGTTGATGTACTGGTTTGAACTCTGAAATGACAAGTGTCGGGGAGCACCAGTAGTAGCCACTACAAACTAAAATAAATGTAAATTCCAACATGGTTCATCTGTAACTATTTCTGTGTTAACAACTTTTGTTGAATGTGGCTCATGCCCATGTGACAGGGTGTTGGATCAGGCCTTGCCCACCTATCAAATGAGTTTGATACCCCATGACTACAGTGACTGTGTAACCCACCCATCTGCTGGGTGCGGTTCACTGTCCCATGCAGTGGCACTCAGGCTACGTCTACACTGCCAGCTTTGCCGACAAAGCCTACGCAAATGAAGTGCAGATTAGCATTTTGCTATGCTTCATTTGCATAATTTTTCAAGCCGTTTTTCCACAAGGGGTTTTTGCGCAAAAACAAGCAGTGTGGACTTTTTTTTGCACACAAAAAAGTCCATGCTGCTTGTTTTTGCGCAAAAACCCCTTGTGCAAAAACAGCTTGAATAAATTATGCAAATGAAGTGCAGCAAAATGCTAATCTGCACTTCATTTGCACAGGCTTCCAGCAAAGCAGACGTAGGCTCACACTGCTTACAGAAAGAAAGAGTGTGCTTTACAGCCTTAGCTGACAGCCAGCTGGCTTTTAGCTCAAGCTCTAGAGGCTCATGCATAAACTCCAGAGGTCCCAGGTTTGGATCTACCTGTCTGTGTTACACACAATGGTAAAGTGTGTGATACAGATCCACTGTATGGATCTAGAGTGCAGAGCTGACAGAAGAATTATGCCCCCTCTCAAGAATGCACAAAGCAAAGAAAAGTGACGTTGCTGCTTGATTCTTCAGGCCAAATTCAACCCTAGAATAACTTTACTGCTATCAATGGGCTGAGTCTGGCCCATTATGCTTTCTGCATTGCATTCCAGAAGGGAGTTATTAGTGCTCATGAGAGGTGAACGTCAAAGCTTTTAGAAGTTCTGTTCTGAGAAGAACCCAATCCAGAAAGTCTGCATCATTCTTATCGAAACCGGTCTGCTCTAGAAATCTCATGAAGCAGATGACCATGTAAGATTGCTCCTCTGGTTGCTGTATTTTTTGAAATACCAGAACATCCCTCGACCGCTTTCTGAATCAGCAGAATCCTGGAAAGACATCTCAGAATGTAATGTGGGAAAGGAACATAATTGCCAGGTTGGGATCAGACTAATGTCCTATGTAGACTAGTAGACTGTATCCAGTGGTGGCCAGTACCACTAATCAGAGTGGGTATGTCTACACTACCCCGCTAGTTCAAACTAGCGGGGTAATGTAGGCATACCGCACTTGCAAATGAAGCCCAGAATTTGAATTTCCTGGGCTTCATTTGCATAAGCGGGGCTCCGCCATTTTTAAATCCCCACTCATTCGAACCCTGTGCCGCGCGGCTACACGCGGCATGAACTAGGTAGTTCGAACTAAGCTTCCTAGTTCGAACTACCGTTACTCCTCATTCCACGAGGAGTAACGGTAGTTCGAACTAGGAAGCCTAGTTCGAACTACCTAGTTTGTGCCACGTGTAGCCGCGCGGCACAGGATTCGAACCAGCGGGGATTTAAAAATGGCGGAGCCCCGCTTATGCAAATGAAGCCCGGGAAATTCAAATCCCGGGCTTCATTTGCAAGTGCGGTATGCCTACATTACCCTCCTAGTTCGAACTAGGAGGGTAGTGTAGACATACCCTATGGCTGCGTCTAGACTGGCATGATTTTGTGCAAATACTTTTCACGGAAAAGCTTTTCCCTTAAAAGTATTTGCACAAGAGAGTGTCTACACTGGCATGTGCTTTTGCGCAAAAGATGTGCTTTTGCGCAAAAGTATCCGTGCCAATGTAGACGCTCTCTCGCACAAGAAAGCTCCAATGGCCATTTTAGCCATCGGGCTTTCTTGCGCAAGAAATTAACGTTGCTGTCTACACTGGCCTTTTGCGCAAGAATACTTGCGCAAGAGGGCTTATCCCTGAGCGGGAGCATCAGAGTATTTGCGCAAAAAGCACTGATTTTGTACATTTCAACGTCAGTGTTCTTGCGCTAATACTTATGGCCAGTGTACACAGGCGGCAACATTTTGCGCAAAAGTGATTACTTTTGTGCAAAATCTTGCCAATGTAGACACAGCCTATTTGTCAGAGCTGTGGCCAAGGTGCGCCACTTCGTTATTGTGGATTGCGGCTGTGGCCTACCAGCTATGGTTTGAAATAGCAGGGAAGGTGGATCTCTTCAGCCCTGGAAGGCCGTCTGCCTAGGAGAAGGAAACTCTGATGTAAAACCTATGGCCCGAGGACCTCGCTGTCACCGTCCCAGTTTGCTAGGCCATGGCAGCTGAACCCCGGGTTTAAAGGGTGAGCCAGTTCTGCGCACAGTGCACTCCAGTTGAAAGCTCCGTTGCGCAGGCAAGAAGGAAATACTCATGTCTACGCCCCCCGGTCTCACTAAGTCCTGTAGCGATGGGAAAGAGGCAAACTCGGCAGGTGTAAGATGACACTGGCAGCCGCAGTCTCAATCCTGCATGCAGGCGGCTCAGGCGCTAGTGGTCGTCTGATGATGACCTGGAGACGACATCATCACTTGGCAGCACCATGAGCAACCAAGCAGCCTTTTTTAGGGACAGCACTGCTTGCTCCACATGGAGAGGGGCCTAGAAAAGGTGGCCTAAACAAAGCTCGTCTCCTTCTCCCCCAGTTGGCTTACCGCGGTCAACGGGCATCTCCATATGCGGTCGAACTATATCAAAGAATCAACGGTGCATCCCACTCGCCTTAAAAGGTGGGAAAGGACTTAAACTCGTATGCTGGAACATCAGAACCATGTTAGACTCATCCGACAGCACTCGACCTGAGCGATGATCCACTTTAATTGCACACGAACTCACTAGGCTGGATGTTGACATCGCCGCACTCAGCAAAATCCACTTTTCAGAGGAAGGCAGTCTAAGAGAGCATGGCGCAGGTTACACCCTCTATTGGTCAGGCAAACCAGCGACAGAGAGACGCCTTTCAGGTGTCGGCTTCATGATCAGGGACTCCATCGTTATCAAGCTTGCAAGCCTGCCAACCGGCCACTCTGACCACATCATCTCAATGCATCTACCACTTCGTGACCAGCAACACGCCACACTGATTAGTGTGTATGCTCCAACTCTCCAGGCAGACCCTGCTGACAAAGACAAGTTTTATTCTGACCTTCGCAGCCTTCTGCAGGATGTTCCAGCTGATGACAAGATTGTCATTCTGGGCGACTTCAACACCAGAGTGGGCAGAGACTCGGAAACCTGGAAAGGCGTACTTGGAAGGCATGGTGTGGGCAGCTGCAACGAAAATGGACGCTTGTTACTTGAACTCTGCGCGGAACAGCAGCTTTCCATTACCAACACTGTCTTCCAGCAGAAAGACAGTCTGAAGACAACCTGGATGCACCCTCGGTCAAAACGCTGGCATCTTATAGACTACATCGTAGTGCGCCAGCGTGATCTAAAAGACGTCTTTCACACCAGGGTAATGCTCAGCTCCAAGTGACACACAGACCACCGCCTTGTCCGCTGCAAAGTCTGCTTCCACTTTGAGCCCAAACCAAGGAAAGGTGGCACCCCAAGGAAGAAGGTCAAAGTCTGCAGCCTTCAGTCTGCCGCGGTCAAGGTGGTTTTCCAGGAGAGCCTATGATCCAGGCTATAGGAACCGAGCTGCCTAGCAGACTTGCCTCCGGCCCCAGAAGTGCTGTGGGATCGTATCAAAACCGTTGTTCTGCAAACATCTGAAGATATCCTCGGATTCTCCATGAAGAAGAACAGGGACTGGTTCGATGAGAACAACTTAGAAGTCCAAGAGCTGCTGTCAAAGAAGAGGTCAGCACACCAGGCCCACCTGGCCAACCATCCTGCCCGCACAAAAAAGCAGCCTTCCGCCTGGAATGCAGCACTTTCCAGCGCAAGCTTCAAGAGATTCAGAACGAGTGGTGGACCAACCTCGCAGTAAGAACTCAGCTTTGCGCTGATACTGGCGACTACAGGGGATTCTACGAAGCTCTAAAAGCGGTATATGGCCCCTCGTACCAAATCCTGAGCCCCTTGCGGAGTGCAGATGGGAAAGAACTGCTCACCAAAAAGGACTCTATCCTGAACCGCTGGTCTGAGCACTTCTACACCCTCTTCAATGCTAGCCGCTCAGTCCAAGAACCAGCGATTGACCGCATCCCACAGAGAAAACTGAACTGGATGTGGCACCAACATTACAAGAGACTGAGGAAGCTGTTGAACAGCTGAAGAGTGGTAAAGCTGCAGGAGTTGATGGCATCCCTCCTGAGGTATGGAAGAACGGAGGCCCAGCACTGTACACCAATCTACATGAATTCTTTGTCTGCTGCTGGGAGCAGGGTAAACTCCCTCATGACCTCAAGGACTCAGTCATCATCACCCTGTACAAGAACAAAGGGGAGAAGTCAGACTGTTCCAATTATCGCGGTATAACACTTCTGTCCGTTGCCGGCAAAATCCACGCAAGAGTACTGCTGAATAGACTGGTACCCGCGATAGCAGATCACCTCCCAGAGACACGGTGTGGCTTCAGAGCCAACCGGGGAACCACAGACATGGTGTTTGTCCTGAGACAGATTCAGGAGAAGTTCCGGGAGCAAAACAAAGCATTGTACGTCACCTTTATGGACCTGGCAATAGCGTTTGACACCGTGAGCAGGCAGGGACTTTTGAAAATCCTGGAAAAACTAGGTTGCCCACCGAAGTTCCTCACCATGATCATCCAGTTTCATGAAGACCAGCTTGGACAAGTCAGACATAGCAGCGACCTCTCGCAGCCTTTCCCTATTGCAAACGGCGTGAAACGGGGCTGTGTTCTTGCTCCCACACTGTTCACCATTTTGTTCAGCATGATGCTCCAGCAGGTCACAGAGGACCTCGACGCCACTGATGGCATATACATCCGTTTTCGTCTCGACGGGAGCGTGTTCAACCTGAGGCGTTTGCAGGCCCACACAAAGACCATGGAGAAACTGATCAGGGAGCTGCTGTTTGCTGACGATGCCACCCTCCTTGCTCACACAGAGGCAGCTATGCAGCGAATTACGTCTTGTTTCGCAAAAACTGCTCAGATCTTCTTCAGGCTGACTTCAAGACCGAAGACTGAAGTTCTTCATCAGCCCGCACCCCATGAGGAGCACCATCCACCAAGCATCTTCACTGAACAAACAGAACTGAAAGTTGTCCACCAGTTCAGCTACTTGGGGTGCGTGATCTCGTCTGATGCCAAGATCGACAAAGAAGTCGATAACAGGCTGGCCAAGGCAAACAGTGCATTCGGCAGACTATACAAACGTGTCTGGAACGACAGCAACCTCAAAAGAGACACGAAGGTCAGTGTCTACAAAGCTGTTGTGCTGACCGCTCTCTTGTATGGCGCTGAGTCCTGGGTCACATACCGTCGTCACCTGAGTCTCCTCAAGCGTTTTCACCAGCGCTGCCTCTGCACAATCCTCAGTATTCATTGGAGTGACTTCGTCGCCAACACTGCAGTCCTCAAGTTAGTGGAGGTCACCAGCATTGAGGCCATGGTCCTCAAGATACAGCTTTGCTGGGCAGGCCACATCACCAGAATGGAGAACCACCGCCTACCCAAGATCATGCTGTATGGGGAACTGTCCTCTGGCTACCGCGACATAAGGGAACCACGAAAGCGGTACAAAGACTCCCTGAAGAAGTCCCTCACTGCCTGTTCTATCGATCACCGTCAGTGGGCAACACAAGCAGCTGATCGCAACTCCTGGCAGCACACAGTCCACCAGGCCACCTCCTTCTTCGAAGATACCCGCAGGGCCTGTATGGAGGACAAAAGGAGAAGGAAGAAGAACCATGGCCCCTCAGCATCTATCCCGGATCAGACCTATATTTGCAGCCATTGTAGCAGGACCTGCCTGTCTCGCATAGGCCTCATCAGCCACCAGCGTGCCTGCAGAAGACGTGGATTTCCTTCCTAGATCTTTGTTCGTGAAGCCAAGCCATGATGATGAAGACACAGCCTATTTGTCAGAGCTGGGCTTAAATTCAGAAGCATAAGATATGATATCCCATTTTTTGGTTATCAGTAACTACAAGCCACACCTCTTTGGTCCAGCGCTCTGGGGACATAATGATCCCAAATGAGGGAGTTTGCTAGACTAGTGATGGTCAGTTCCAGCCGGCCTTTGGGCTCTCCCCAGGGACTGCCAGCTTTCTAGCCTGACTTTCCTCAGGGCTGCCAACCCCGCTGCCAGACCTAGCCACCAGGCTCCGCTGCCAGCCTTGGCTGGACTGCCTGACCCCAGCCACCAGACTGAGTTCGCTCCCAGACACCTGGCTGGGCTGTGGGCCGACAGCCCCCTAGCCATGGGACTGGCTCTGCTCCTGGCCCCTTGACTGGTCTCCTGCTCTGCTCCCAGAACTTCATCTGGGCTCCAGGCTGCTGCCCTCCCACTCCGCTTCTGGGACCAACTCTGCTTCTGGGCCTCCAAGCAGGCTCCGGCCCACTGACCCCTGCACAGCCAGATTCACAGCCAGTCCCCACTCCTAGCCATCAGGGCTCTCTCATCCAGCCGGACCATGGAGGTTGCCAAATCAGAGTGTCCTGGACCAGAGAGGTTCAACCTGGATAGTCCTTTAGCCATGTGAATGTAGAGCTGGTCAGAAATTTGTCAAAGAAACACTTTTTTTATTAAAGCCAAAACTTTTCCTGGACATATGGGCTACGTCTACACTGGCATGATTTTCCGAAAATGCTTTTAACGGAAAAGTTTTCTGTTAAAAGCATTTTCGGAAAAATCGCATCTAGATTGGCAGGATGCTTTTCCGCAAAAGCACTTTTTGCAGAAAAGCGTCCGTGGCCAATCTAGACGCGGTTTTCCGCAAAAAAGCCCCGATCGCCATTTTCGCGATTGGGGCTTTTTTGCGGAAAACAGTACTGTGCTGTCTACACTGGCCCTTTCACGCAAAAGTCTTTCGGAAAAAGACTTTTGCCCGAACGGGAGCAGCATAGTATTTCCGGAAAATCACTGACGATCTTCACTGACGATCTCATGTCTTTTCCGGAAATTCAAGCGGCCAGTGTAGACAGCTGGCAAGTTTTTCCGCAAAATCTTGCCAGTCTAGACACAGCCATATTGTTCGATAAACACTCCCTAAGGTCCAGCATGGAATTTCTGATCAAAATGAGAACAAGAGATGGTCTGTAACAGCCCAGTGGTTAGCATACTCTGCTAGCTTCAAGGTTACCTAAGTAGAAATCTGATTTAAAGCAGGGACTTGAACTTGAGGGTGACTGCCTTAACTGCTGGGTTATTGGCTATTTGGGGATGGGAAGGCTGGTCTGTCAGTCCCTTTAAAATATTTCAAAAAATCTCAACTTTGTCCTGATTAGGAAGAAACCAAATGTCAAAACCTTAAAATGTTCGCAAAATGAAATTCTTGATTCTTGGCCAGCCCTCTGTAAATTTCCAGGGCAGAGTGTACATACTTTGTGACAAAGCCTGAGAGCTTGTTAAATCCAGTACAGCCAGCCACTACTGTGATTGACAAATAATAATAGAGCTACTCAAAGGTTAATGGAAAAATTAACAATATTATTTTGCACTTCAGAAATACCTTTAGTTTAGCTCAAGACTTATGCACCTTGCATCAGTTCTTATTTTATCTGGAGCAGTTGGCACATCCCTACAGATTACAACTATTTTAATAAATCTTTGAAATGGTAATGAGTGATTATGGACAGTCCCCTGTCCTTGCTTAAACACTTCTGTCTTGAATATTCATTCAGCTGTGTGCCATTTTCATTATAGTCCTTGTCACACCTGAGAGGGGAAAATGGGAATTTTAAGGTTGTTTCATTGTACAGCTGTAAAAGGGCGAAATCTTTGGTGGGTTTGTTAATATGGATGTTGACAGACTTAGATCAGTGAAGGTAAATTGTATATAAATTGCCTCTTGCTCCCCTTTCCTTAGTCCCTGCTTCCTTGCCTAAAATGTGAGCTTCTTGGGTCTCCATTCTGGGATATTTGGAAAGTGCCTAACACTTCGGCTACGTCTACACTGGCATGATTTTCCGAAAATGCTTTTAACGGAAAACGTTTCCGTTGAAAGCATTTGCAGACAAGCATGTCTAGATTGGCAGGACGCTTTTCCGGAAAAGTGTCCTTGCCAATCTAGATGCCAATCTAGAAAACAGTACTGTGCTGTCTACACTGGCCCTTTCGCGCAAAAGTCTTTCAGAAAAAGACTTTTGCCCGAACGGGAGCAGCATAGTATTTCCGGAAAATCACTGACGATCTTACATGAGATCGTCAGTGCTTTTCCGGAAATTCAAGTGGCCAGTGTAGACAGCTGGCAAGTTTTTCCGGAAAAGCGGCTGATTTTCCGGAAAAACTTGCCAGTCTAGACATAGCCTTCCTGTATGTTACCATAACATGCAGTGAGTAAGTGGCTAGAGTGTGCTATTTAGGCACCAGGTCTGCGTGGGAGAATAGGGAGTCAATTGAAAGTTCACAAGGGGATTCTGCATCTGTGGACCCGAGCCCCTTTCTCAGCTCCTGGTGAAGCTGAAGAGTTTCATCTATAGTGTTTCCCATGAAGCACCTGGCCCACTCTAAAAACAATGAGCAGTCCTTTGGCACCTTAAAGACGAACAAATATATCAGATCATGAGCTTTTGTGGGTA
Organism: Pelodiscus sinensis; assembly: GCF_049634645.1. Taxonomy (NCBI): domain Eukaryota; kingdom Metazoa; phylum Chordata; order Testudines; family Trionychidae; genus Pelodiscus; species Pelodiscus sinensis. The sequence continues at coordinate 248,965,021 of NC_134712.1, read as the reverse complement.
AAACCCACTTCATCAGATGAGCTGGAGTGGAAATAACAGAATCCACACTATATAAAACAGCAAAAGCAGTTACCTGTCAATTGTAGGACCAGTGTTAATGATGCTAATTGAGACAGACTGCATGTGTCCCATTCATAGCTTTTCATGTGTAAATGTGAATATCAAAGGCAGGGGAAAGTGCCTTTGTAGTCACTCTGTGTACCCCACAGTCCTGCTGCTGTAGTGATGGGGCAGAGTAGAAAAAGGCAAATAACGCTAGATTGATGGAGACGGAAGCTCATGTGTATGAGTTTTAATGATATAGCAAAAGCGACGAGGAGTCCTGTGGCACCTTATAGACTAACTGAAGTGTAGGAGCATAAGCTTTCATGGGCAAAGACCCACTTCGTCAGATGCATGATTTAGGCACCAATGATATAGCAGTTTCAGATCTTCCTTCCCTTCGTGCCTCTAGGTCCCCTGATAAAACACTAAATTGCACAAGGGCAAACAACTACACCCACAGTTTGACTTATCAGGGTCTTTAGAGAGCTTATTTTGCACAGCACAGACATGTCTTTTCTCTGAATTACTTATAGGCCCATGGCCCTTAAGTCCTGAAGGGGCCATCATGATCATCTAGCTTCATCTCTTGCATGTGGCAGGCTACAGAGTCTCACCCACCCTCTCCTATAATAGGCCCAGAACCTCTGTCTCAGTTAACTCTTCAGATCTGGATTTAAAGACTTCAAGTTACCGAGAATGCACAATGTACACTAGTTCATGTTAGCAAGTGACACATGCCCCATGCTGCCAAGGAAGGTGAAAAACCTCCAGGGTGTCTGCAAATCTGACAAGGCAGAGAATTCTTTCCTGATCCCAAATATAGTGATCAGTTAGACCCTGAGCATATGGGAAGGAACCCCTCCCCACAGCCAGACACCTGGAAAAGAATCCTCTGTAGTCACAAAGAGCCTGTCCCATCTAGAGTCTCATTTCTGGCCATTGGAGATATTTTTACTAATAGCAGTCATGGAGAGCTCGTGTGCTATTGTGGACCTTCTATTCCCGTCCATCAACATATCAAGCTCAGTCTTGAAACTAATAAGGTTCTTTACACCCTCTGTTCCCCTTGGAAGGCTGTTGCAGAGCTTCACTCCTCACATGGTAAGAAAGCTTTTATCTAATTTCAGGCCTAAACTTGTTGATGGCCAGTTTATACGCATTTGTTCTTCTGCCACCATTGGCCCTTAATTTAACTAACTCTTCTCCCTCTCTTGTGTTTATTCACAAGAGGAATAAGAGCCTCCGGAAAAGGGCGCTTTTTCCGGAGGATCGGGGCCAGTGTAGACGCTCTTTTCCGGCTTTTTTAAAAGCCGGAAAAAAGCGGCGGACATTTTTATTTAAATGCCGCGGGGGATATTTAAATCCCCCGCGCATTTCCCTACTACGACTCATGAAATTTACATGCCCCTTCCGGAAAAGGGGCCAGTGTAGACGTAGCCCCCATGTATTATAGACAGCAATCATATCTCCCCATAGATTTCATTTTGTTAGGCTGCACAACCCATGCTTCATGAGTTTCTTCTTGCAAGGCAGGTTTTCAACTCCTTTGATCATCGTAGTAGCCCATCTCGGCACCTTGTCAGTTTTAATTCATCTTTCTTAACGATGGGAGAGCAGAACTGCACACCAGAGATCACTTCCCTAGTTCAATGGGGCTGTGTCTAGACTGGCAAGTTTTTCCGCAAAAGCAAATACTTTTGCAGAAAAATTTGCCAGCTGTCTACACTGGCTGCTTGAATTTCCACAAGAACACTGACTTCCTACTGTCTGAAATCAGTGCTTCTTGCGGAAATACTATACTGTTCCTGTTCGGGCATAAGGGCCAGTGTAGACAGCTCAGATTTGTTTTATGCAAAAAAGCCCTGATCGCAAAAATGGCAATCTAGAGCGCTTTTGCAGAAAAGCATCCATGCCAATCTAGACGCTCTTTTCCGCAAATGCTTTTAACGGAAACGTTTTCCGTTAAAAGCATTTGCGGAAAATCATGCCAATCTAGACATAGCCTGGTAGTTTCACTTACTTATCTCTATTGGAAATATTTTGCCTAATGCATCTGACGGTTGCATTAGCCGTTTTCAGGGCTGCTTAACATTAGTGGCTCATAATCACTTTGCAATCAAACAATACATACAGGTCTTTCTTCTCCTCTGTCACTTCCAACTGGTAAATCCTCAGTCCATAACACAAAAGCTTGTTGTTAGTCCTTAAGCACATGGCCTTGAACTTCACATGATTAAATTTCATCCCATTTCTATCACTCCAATTTCCACGGTCCTCTTTCCAAGGTCCCTCATTCTTGTACAATATGGTATGTCGGAACTCCATTAGGAACCCCTCTCAAGCCTGACAGTTCGGCATTTGGTATGACCCATTGTAGTCTCCCGTAAGTCCGTTCTTTATGTACCTTTTGATTCTCATATTAATCCTCATCTTCTCCAACTTAACTAATCATTTTCTATGTGGAATCTGCCTCAAATGCCTTATTGAAATTCTGAAAAACTAAATCTACTGCATTTCCTTTATCTCAAAAATCAGCGATCTTCTCAAAGAAAGAGATTGGGTTGGTCTGGCACAATCTACTTTTTGTAAACCTGTGGGCTGTGTCTACACTGGCCACTTATTCCGGAAAATCAGCCACTTTTCCGGAACAACTTGCCAGCTGTCTACACTGGCCCCTTGAATTTCCGGAAAAGCACTGATGATCTAATGTACAATCATCAGTGCTTTTCTGGAAAAACTATGCTGCTCGGCTGTGTCTACACTGGCCACTTATTCCGGAAAATCAGCCGCTTTTCTTGAATAACTTGCCAGTTGTCTACACTGGCCCCTTGAATTTCCGGAAAAGCACTGACGATCTAATGTAAAATCATCAGTGCTTTTCCGGAAAAACTATTCTGCTCCCGTTCGGGCAAAAGTCCTTTTCTGAAAAACTGTTCCGGAAAAGGGCCAGTGTAGACAGCAGAGATTTCTTTTTTGCAAAAAAGCCCCGATCGCGAAAATGACGATCGGGGCTTTTTTGTGGAAAAGCGCGTCTAGATTGGCATGGACGCTTTTCCGCAAAAACTGCTTTTCTGGAAAAGCATCCTGCCAATCTAGACGCGCTTTTTCCAAAAATACTTTTAACGGAAAACTTTTCTGTTATAAGCATTTCCGGAAAATCATGCCAGTGTAGACGTAGTTGTGCTGTATTTATCCCATTTACCACGTACCTTTGTGTCTTTAATTACTCTTTCCTTTAAAAATTATGAGATCTTGACACAGCTAAGCATCGCCTGGGATGGATTGTGAGAATGCTGCAGTCATAGATGGCCTGCAGGCTAGGACTTTGATACCCCTGCACAAGACCATCCTTCCTGCCTAGACATTCTTCATCACTAGAGAGCTAGTATAATGGGCCCCCATGCCAGGCCTTTGGAAACTGATAATATACAAAAAATATACACAGATGCAGCCAGTAAGTCATGTACATTGCATCTCAAATTCCTAGTGAGAGATCAGAGAAAAAAAAACCCTACAGAAGTGGCGGTTTCCTTATGCATATTAATGTGGATTTATCTGTCCAGATACACTGAGGGGAGATTGTATTCACTACAGGTCTCTTGTGGGGGTTGGTTACCCCACAACACCTAATGTGTCATCTCATGTTACATTAAGGGCACGTCTAAACTAAGATTTTTTTTTCAAAAGATCGTCTTCCGATCACTTTTTTGAAAGCGGGTCTTTTGAAAGTGAAAGTAGTCTGGTGGCAGTTTTTTCGAGAAAAAAACTCTTTAAAAAAAAACGCGTAAACTTCCTTTTCTTAGGAAGAGTGGTTTTTTCGAAAAAGGGTTTTTTTCCCAAAAAAAACACATCCAAACTACTTTCACTTTCAAAAGACCCGCTTTTGAAAAAGTCGTCAGAAGAAGATATGCAAATTCCCTCTGATTTTGCATCTCCTCTTTCAAAAAAAACCCCATAGTTTAGACATACCCTAGAGCAGTGGTCACCAACCAGTCGATCGGGATCGACTGGTAGATCTTGGAGCCTCTGAGAGGTGATCCTGACTGGTTTGGCTAAGAGGCTATCAAGCGCTGGCACTTCAGCTGCTCCCCGCAGACTGTGGTACATCTCCTGCCCTTTGTCTTGGAGCTGTCCCCTCAGGAGCCTCCGGGCAGGGGAGGGTGAGGGCTCATGCCAAGATGCCCCCTCTCCCACCCTGTATCCTGTCTCCACAGAGCGAAGAGGGGACACAACAGGACTTGGGATGGAGTTTGCTGGCTGCTTTAGGGAATGGGCCAGGGCAGGGTGAGCCTGCCTTAGGCCCTTCGCACCACCACCCAGGAGCCACCTGAGATAAGCAGTACCTAGCTGGAGCCCACATCCCGAACTCCTACCCCAGTCATAATCCTCCTCCTGCACATCAAGCCCCTGCCCTAGCCCTGAGCACCAAATGCCTTCCCAGAGCCCACACCTAGAACCTCCTTGGGCACCCCAACTGCCTGCCCCAAGTTCAGCTCAGGTCCTCTCTTGCACACTAAATCCCTTAATCCAAGATCAGAGCCTGCACCTCAACCTCTGCCCCTGCCTGGTGAAAGTGAGGGAAGAAGGTTGGAGTGAGAAGGGGTGGGGTCTCAGAAAGGGCACAAAGAAGGCAGGGAAAAGGGTGTTTGGGTTTGCAGTAGATCTTGGATTGCACTTAAATTCAAAAAGTGATTTAACGCTTAAAAAGGTTGGAGACCCCTGCCCTAGAGTTACAGGGCTTTCAATCTATAGCTTCTGTCAACCAAGTTCATTGCACATGATGGCAGCTTGCTGTGTTCTCCAAGCTCCCTGTGTCTCACCTTGCAGCCCCCTCTGTGTCAGGGACTCCCTGCAGTTCACTAATTCTGCCTGCTGCTGGGGGCTTTGTGCCTCTGTGACAAACAAGGCTGGGTCCGAGCACTGCTGAGGGCGTCAGCTCAGGGCGAATTGCTCAAAACCAGGGCTACTTACAGCCCTCGACTGGAGACCTTTCCCAAATAGGCCACAAACCAGCCACATAGAACACTTCAGCTACCAATCTGGCCAGCAGGAAGCCTCACAAGCAAAACCTCTCAGGCTACATCCAGACTGCAGAGTTTTCACGCACAAGCTTGTGAAGCATCCACACTGCAAGTGTGTTTTTGCACAAGTAAATTTACAGTAAATCAGAAGGAGAGGGATTTTTGTGCAAGAGTTATTCTTGAGGCTAGAACTAGAACAGAGTTTAAAGAGAAGTGAGATAAAGTCATGGAGGTTGGGTCCATGGAGTGGTATTAGCCAGGGGGTAGGAATGGTGTCCCTGGCCTCTGTTTGTGGAAGGCTGGAGATGGATGGCATGAGACAAATGGCTTGGTCATTGTCTTCGGTCCATCCCCTCCACAGTCCCTAGTGTTGGCCGCTGTCGGCAGACAGGCTACTGGGCTAGATGGATCTTTGGTCTGACCCAGGACAGCCATTCTAAGCTCAGGGCTCAGGGTCGGGGGTCTCAGTGGACCACCTTGATTTTCATGCCAACCTGCTCCGGGGTGGCCAGGCTGGCAACTATCCTGCCCTAGACGGCCACTTTCCTATGCCTAGTGCGGAGGTTGTGGATGAGGTCCACGATGTCTGCACTAGACCAGGCGGGCGCCCGCCTCTTGCGGACCTGGGCAGGCTCCCGGGAGCCGCCAGCCTGGTACCGGGAAGAGGCGGAGGGCTGGGTGGCAGCGGGTCTGCTGGCTGGGTGCTGGCAGACGTGCACCTGGCACAGGCACCGTAGCCAGCCCGTGCCCCTTTAAGGGCTCCAGGGCTGGGAGGGGGGCAGAAGAGTTTCCCTGGTGGTGCCCAGAGTGGCCACCAGGGAAAGCTGGGGAGGGCTAGCCTCCCACTAGTTCGAATTAAGTGGCTACACACCCCTTAATTCGAACTACTTAATTTGAACTAGGCATTAGTCCTCGTAGAATGAGGTTTACCTAGTTCGAATTAAGCGCTCCGCTAGTTCGAATTAAGTTCGAACTAGCGGTTTGTATGTGTAGCGCCTATCAAAGTTAATTCGAACTAACGTCTGTTAGTTCCAATTAACTTTGTAGTGTAGACATACCCTAAGAGGTTATAAAACCCGATCTCACTAACTCCAAATAGATCTGCAGCCACAATCCCCAGCCAATTTACACTTTAGATTTTACCCACAAGGGCACGCTGGGCCAATCCTTTAGAATCTAAAATCTAAGGCTACATCTATACTGCACTCTCTTGCACAAGAAAATATGCAAATGAGGCAAAGCGGTGAATATTGACACACCTCATTTGCATACTAAATGAGCTGCCATTTTTGCTCAAAGGGCTTTTGCACAAAAAGGAGCCGTCTACACAACTCCTTTTTGCGCAAAACCCCCCTCTTGTGCAAGAGCTGTTCTTCCTGAAAAAAAGCAGCAGAACGGCTCTTTCGCAAGAGAGGTTTTTTGCACAAAAAGGAGCCTTGTAGATGGCTCCTTTTTGCGCAAAAGCCCCTAGCGCAAAAATGGCATCTCATTAAGTATGCAAATGAGGCGCGGTGATATTCACCACTTCGCCTTATTTGCATATTTTCTTGCGCAAGAGAGCACAGTATAGATGGAGCCCTAAAGGTTTATTAATAAAAGAAAGAAAAGGTTAAGAGTAAGATTGTTAAGGATTAACATACATCAGTCATCAAGTTCTTGATGCAGGCTCTTAGCAGAGCTGTTACAAACTGCCAGCTTAAAAGTCTCTGGTGTACATCCTGTATCAGGATGGGTCAGCCAATCCTTCCTGGCTCTCTGGCCCTAGCAAGGATGCATCTGGAATCAGGAGCAAGATTGAAGACAAGATGGAGATGGCCTCATGAGATTTGTATATTCCTGGTGTCTCCCAAACTGACGCTGGTCACATGATCAAGAGACCTATCTCTGTTTCACATGCAAGTAGCCTTTATGCAAGCAGTCTGCAGGCTTCCAGACACATTCCTCAGGTGTCTATTGGCCACTCTGAGAGCCATTGTCCATAGAGTTGTGCTAATTAGCACAGCCATTCACTGAACAATCCTTCCTCACAATAGGCAGTCCAGGCCCATTGCTCCCTCCCAGACAGAGAACATTCACAATCCAAGAACAGAGCCCATATTCATAACTTCACATACAAAACCCATACAAGTACATGACTATCATACATAGAATCAGTAGAGCATAAGCTTTCATTTGGCCCCTCACATGGCCCACTTCGTACAGAATTTGAGGCAACACCACCCGTGGGTGCAACAGTGATCTGTCTGCTCCCTTTAAAATCCAATATGTGACAGCCTTCCATTCTCATCTTCTATACCAGGGTCTCCCTTCTCGCCATGGCAGCTGTTCTGTATGTACCCCTCCACCCATTTCCACCATCCCTTCCATTCCCGGGGCTCTCTGCACCCCCTTCCTCCATACCAGAGTCCCCCAAACTCTCCTGCACCAGAGCAGTGCTGTGTGCCCCTGATTTCTCCCCATTGGGGCTCTCTGTGTCTCTCCTTTCTCCTCTTCCTTTTCCATGTCTTCCATTCCCTTTTTCAGCCACACTAGGGTCCACTAATCTCCCCCACCAAAGATTCTATGTGGCACCAATGTCCCCTCCCCCCATAGCAAGGTAATCTATTCTCCCCCATTCCCTTTATGCCCCTTCCTTCTTAGGTGTCTGGGAGATATGTTAAATTCTTACTGGGGAAATGAGCAGAGATGGGATGGGATGGAGTTGTGCCATTAATGGCTTCCATCAACAAGTCGTTTGAACTACAGACCATTACAAAGGTATCGGAAGCTGCAGCTTTGCTCAACACATGGCAATAGGGTGGTGTTCTCCTTTCTCTTCCTCTCGGTTCTCTGATTCCTAGTGAGAGATCAGAGAAAAAAAAAACCTACAGAAGTAGCGGTTTCATCAGTCTCACCACTGATGCCTGGAACATGCCCTGGAATTTTGGAACTCCCTGAATGCGATGTTCAAAATGTACCTTATTACAGACAGACACAGAAACACCGTCAACTTGAGCGTAAGCTCTTTGCAAGCTCAGCCAATGTGAAACTGAAGGCAAAAGAAGTCCATGAAATGGCACAGCCCGTATTTCACCTGGGCGCTGTCGTCTGCACAGACAGAATTTATGTTAAAAGTCCCCCACATCTGTTTAACCTTTCTTGTTTATTGCCTGCCTTTTATTTTTAGACTATCCATGCTCAGAATGCCTTAGAAGAGAAGCACATAATAGATCCACCGACCTTGAAGCACCAAAGCAAGAGATTCTCAGAAAACCATGAAAACACATGTTTCCGACACTGGGGAACAATACAAAGCAAGACCAGGTAGTGGCTTTTTTGGGTTTCCTTGGCAAAATGCATAATAGGCAGCATAGAAGAAAAAGGGAGTAAAGGCACTTGTGGGACATGGACCCATTATCCAGGTGGTGGCAGAGCAAACCAATGAATGTTGCTTATTTTCAGGAAGGTTCTACTTCTACGAAAAAAGAAGATCACACAAGCAAACGTTGATTATAGCTGCAGCTGTTGCTAAGGATGCAACATCCTAAGGACACAATCTTGGCAAAACAGCACGTATGCAGAGCAAAACTGGATTCCACACTAAGAAAAGCAGGCAGTTAATTGAGCAATGTGATGGCTAGGTGCCATGTAGAAAAGCGAGATTCACATCAGTTCTGTCCCCAGAGTCTCCATCCGTGCCTGGTTTTATTTGGGATCCTTAGCATGTTGAGAGCATGATGGGTGTCTTCCAGGAGGATGTTCCTGGTCATTCTGCAACTGGAGATGGCTTGTGCAAAGTGGCCTTGCAAGGTGTTGTAAAAATGGGACTCACTCTGCTATATAAACACAGCCTGGAGCCTTCCCACCAGGACACCTTTACTTCCAGCCCCAGCTATTTTCACCTGAAGAACCCGTTGAGCATAGCTGTGATGGGAACTCAGGGAAATGTGGCTTGTGTGAGAGTATATCATAGAATTATGGAATCCTAGAACTTGAGGAGACCTTGAGAGGTAAGTCCAGTTACCTGCCCTCACAGCAGGACCAAGCACCGACTTGATCATCCCTGAGAGGTGTCTGTCAGACCTGCTCTTAAATATCTCCAGAGATGGAGATTCCACAACCTCCCTAGGCAATTCATTCCAGTGTTTAACCACCTTGACAGGCAGGAATTTTTTCCTAATGTCCAACCTAAACCTCCCTTGCTGCAATTTAAGCCCATTGCTTCTTGTCCTATCATCAGAGGCCAAGAAGAACAATTTTTCTCACTCCTCCTTATAACGCCCTTTTAGATTCTTGAAAACCACTATCATGTTCCCTCTCGGTCTTCTCTTTCTAAACTAAACAAGCCCAGTTCTTTCAGTCTTCCCTCATAGCTCATGTTTTCTAGACCTTGAATAATTTTTGTTGCTCTTCTCTGGACCTTCTCCAATTTTTCCACATCTTTCTTGAAATGCGATGTCCGGAACTGGACACAATACTCCAACTGAGGTCTAATCAGCACAGGGTAGAACAGAAAAATGACTTCCCATGTCTAGCTCATATCTGAAGCCACTGAGTGCTCTGCAGGTCAGAAAAAACTCCTTGAACCACATCTACCATTAAAGCCTGATCCAGTCCCCACTGAAATCAATGCAAGTCTTTCCACTGACTTTCTAGAAGTTGGATCAAACTCTTGGATTGGTAACCAAGGAAGAATTTGGAGCACCGACATGATGGGTGTTCATAAGCTTATCACCTGTGAGGTGATACATCACTGATAGCTTCCATGATCGTTTCCCAGCGGAATGCATTGTAGTGGTCTGCTCTAGAAGTGAAAAAGGCTTGGAACTCCATGGGCTGGCCTATAACAGAGAAGAAGAACTGCAGTCTTCTGGCTAGCTGAAGAAGGAAGACATCTCTAATCACTGTATCAGTGTGGATATCATGCAGCAGTAAGCGATCCAACAGGACTCCGGCTCTCTGCATTATTTGGTTAGGTAGATAACCTCAACAGAAGGTGAAGTAAAACAAAATTAATGCAAAAAACTTACAGAAACTTTAGCATAATTGTTTAAGACACAGGGTTGCCTGCTGGAGGTTTCACTGTATGTATTTTCCTTAAGGTATGAATTGTTATATTTCTAAAGCTGGCCAATAATTCATAATTCTGGGGAACCTGGCCCAAAATCTAAGCAAAACCTCTGATCGGAGATTCAGATAATCCCTGGCTTGGTACCTCCCCTTTGTATTCTGAGAGCAGGCCAGGATGTGACTTCACTTTGAGGGAATTTGCTGAGGCTGAAGGGAGAAGTTCTAAGAGCTGTGGAGATGGGAGGCCTTTCCTAGTGCTCCAGAACAAGTGTGGCTCTGTGCAGCTTGCAACATGCCTCCTCCTCAGGTGGCGGGCGCAGGCTGCCAAGGGGGGTCAGGAGCTCTCAGTGCGGATACTCAGAAAGTGTGGGCTCAATCCTGAACTCCTTGCTGGTTCCTTGGGTAAGCAGAGCCTGAAGAAATGTGTCCCTGACAGCTCGCTAGGAGGGGAGACACTGGGCTGTGCTTCTGCAAAGATGGTTTGTTCCTACTTGGCTTACGTACTTAGCAGATACAGCCGTGTGCAAGCTTTGGCCGTGTGCAAGTGTGCAAGCTTTGGCTGGTGTTAGCTACACCTCTCCTGAGTACAGTAATTCCTCATTAACACTATAGATATGTTTCAGAAAATGATCGTGTTAAGTGAAAACATGTTATGCGGAATCAATTTTCCCATTGAAAATAATGGAAAAGGTGGGGATTGCGTTTCAAGCGGTGGTATCTGTTGGCACCGGGATATAAGGTTCAGAGAGAAAGGGGACTGGGTTACAGCAGGGAGGGGAGGTGTTTGGCTTTGGAGAAGGGAAGGGGAGGACAACGGAGGGGGACTGGGTTGGGAGTATGGCCCTGTGGCGGGTCTGCTGGGACCCACTCTGCGTCCGTCGAGGGGGGGTCGCCAAGGAACGGCAGGGCGAGCTATGAACCCTCCGCCACTTTGCAGGGAGGTGGGGGAAGCCCCTCGCAGCTACTGGCAATGGGCCGGCTAGGAAAATCATGTTATTTCAGGGACAGTCGTGTAATTCAAAAAACGTTCCCTAAAAAAATAATTGTGCTATCATGAAAACGTGTTAAGCAGGCACGTGTTAAATGAGGAATTACTGTACTACAAGCCAGGGTAGTGAGATATGGCCACCAGTGTTATAATTATTGTGGGAAAAGCCGGACTGCGTTTAACCTGTCCCACAGGAAGGGCTCAAATGTCAGAGCCGTGTGTGTGTGTGTGTGTGTGTGTGTGTCTGTCTCCAGGTATCCCAGCCAGGAGGCTGCACACCCTGACCCAGGGTCCTCTCTAGACTGGATAAACCTGTTCCCCCCAACACTGCTCAAAGAATATCGCTAAATAGGCTTCATTAGAGGCCTCTGTTATTATTTCACATTGCTCAATCAGAGCTGGTGTGGGTTGTGCTAGGACTGTGTTTCTGCCCTGCCAATCCAAACGCTGGAAATCATCGATCATCCTCCTCCCCCTGTGTCGACCTCTCTTTGGCACCTTGCAAGCCCCAGGCTTCCGGCCTACCAGCTGAGAACGTAAGAGCATAAGAATGGCCATACTGGGTCAGACCAAAGGTCCATCTAGCCCAACAGTGGCCAATGCCAGATGCCCCAGAGGGAGTGAACAGAACAGGGAATCCTCACACGATCCCTCTCCTGTCGTCCATTTCCAGCCCCTAACCAACAGAGGCCAGGGACACCCTTCCTACCCATCCAGGTTAATAGCCATTGATGGACCTAGCCTCCACACATTTATCTGAAGTTCTACTGCCACTTTCCATAGGGGTATGTAACTAAATAAGACATAAGACACGAGGGTATCAGATTAAAATCCAAATCTATGTTATTCTATATCCATGTTTCTTCACGTGGCACTAGATTATCAAAATTAAACAGCTAGAAATACTTTGGAAAGGTCTTTCAAAGCTATTAGGGATCTTAACAATGTGGGTAGAGGCCCTGTGCCATTTTCCAAGGCACTTAGCAGGGTTATGCACCTAACAACCCCTGAGACTACTTGACATCACGGGAGGTTAGGTACCTACTTAGGCCCTTTTGGAGATTCCACTGGGAGTCTCTCTGCACATTAGGGGTATAAATAACATTGAAATCGGGCTCTAAGTGACCTGTCTGCAAGAAGTCAGTTTGCTCACCCCTTTATCAGGAGACTGTCTGGTCTTCAGGACGCACATTATTGGCATAGCTGCTTAAAAACAGTGACTCATCCAAAGGAACAGGGCAACTGCTAACCCACCAGGCTCCTGCACTGTTATTAACACCCAGCCAGACAAATGGGTGTAGGCATCAGGAGAACAGGTGTAGGCTTCAATCAGCAAGGCTCTTCCTTACCATCTCTGCCTGTGCCTGAAAAAGGACAAGTCCATGAGCAGCAAAAGGCTCTGTCCTAAATCACCAACCCTATTTCCTTCAATGCGGCACGAGTCCATTTGCTCCCTAAGTCAGGGCTGTCAATCTGCCCTCCGGTCAGTTTGCTTTGGAGGCCATTTGTGTACTGTGTGCGTTCAGAATCAGGGCAGTCCAGCGTCGTTGAGTAACAATCAATCCTGATCCCACCGGCCAAAGACTCTCCACGCTTTTGCCATCCTAGACAACGTAGTGCCTCTGTGAATCTGTCTTAATTAACCCATCTCATTACCACTATCCTGGATTTCCTGGGATCCAGAAGTTTCCCTGACTGGCCAGTACAAAGTTCTCACTATAGGACTGGCGTAGAGTGAGTTATGTAAATTCTCTCCTTGGCTGCATGGGAACAGAGCTCACTCCTGCAGCATTTATAGGTTTGCTGGCAGCACTCTTTGTTATTTATGGTACAGCTTCCCCAGTGACTATATCTGGAACAGAATCTTATCAGAGACCTTATCATTAATCAGCAAACAGCAGCAAACACAGATATAGAAACAAGTAGAAAGAAAGAAAGAAAGAAAGAAAGAAAGAAAGAAAGAAAGAAAGAAAGAAAGAAAGAAAGAAAGAAAGAAAGAAAGAAAGAAAGAAAGAAAGAAAGAAAGAAAGAAAGAAAGAAAGAAAGAAAGTGCCTGGTGATATTCTGAGCTCTCTGCACAGTGAATGACGTCAGCTATCTGGTGTGGTGTAACTCAACTGAAGTAAATGGCAATACAATGTGTGACGGGGTGCGGTCACCGACGACCCCTCAGGGGTGCCTCCTGGGGTGCTGACACGGCCACTGCCACTCGCCTTCCTGCTCTCTGGGGCTCCTCACTGCCCGGTCCTGCTGGGCCAGCTCCGCTGGTCTCCCCCAGCCAAGGCCCCGAGCTGAGGTCCCTGCCCCCACCGAGAAACAGTACAGACGCTGAACCACTTCAGGTGCAAGGAGAGTGCAGTTTAGGGCTCAGCCTCCTGAGAGAGCACTCCTCAGATGGGATCAAACCCCAAAGAATTAGGTAAGCCCCCTTTAGCAATGAGAGGGGGAATGTGCACACTGGTTTCCCCCCCAGGTAACAATCGCTTACACTGGGTTTGATTGAAAATGAAAATGGTTTTATTAAGTTGAAGCAGTAGGATTTAAGTAGTAATAAGTGAAAACAGGCAGAGCCAAGTAGGTTACAAATGAAAAGAAACAAAACCGCTTGACTAATTCTACATTGAAACCTCAGTACAAACTTAACCAAACTCAGCCTAAAACCTCTTTTCCAGCTGCCACTCTAAACCAGGGCTCATCTCCCCATCCTGGGGTGTCAGGCTCCTTCCTTCCGGTGCAGCCCAGACAAAAGACCTAGGCCTCTCCTCTCCTATCCCTTTTGTTGAGGAGTTGAATCCACTCCCTACCAACCACTGCTCAGACATAAGTACAAAAGATAGTTTAACAGTGGCTCATCCAGAAGTTGCAGGAAACACCCTCCATGTCTCCCATTCACACACTGGAAACTCACAAATTATTCCCCACTCCCTGTGTCTAATTTTATACACACAAATGATACATACAACAGAGTAAGATAAACAGAACTAGCAAATCATGACATGAAGACTGATGGGTTACATGAAATAATTCGTTCAAACCACCTTTGAGTTATGTATACTCATGTCCATGAGTCCAGTTCATAAAGCATGGAGGGGAGTCTGTCACACAATGGATTTACACTGTGTAATGACAGCAGAATTTGGCGCCCTATTAGCCACTATCCAGAATCATCTAAGAGCTTGTAAAAAGAACAGGCTGTCAGATGTCCTTTCCTCTTTGGAATGGATTTAAATTCCCACCAGAAGCCTTTTATAACAGCTGGATAAAAAGAAAAGAAAAGAAAAGAAAAGAAAAGAAAAGAAAAGAAAAGAAAAGAAAAGAAAAGAAAAGAAAAGAAAAGAAAAGAAAAGAAAAGAAAAACCAGGTGGAATACCCAGGAGAGAGCACAGTGTATGTCTGTCTCCAGCAGGCTCCCGTAACTCTGAGGCCAAGATGGCTGCTCCATCTCCCATTCGGCAGAGTTGTTAGAAACACAAAGGAGCCATCCACAGGAACCAATGGCCTCACGATTTCATGGCCACATAAGCTACAGAAGAATATTGCATGTAAACAAGGCTCACTGGGGCTAGGTCTACACTGCAACCTTTTTCCGGCAGAGAGTATTCTAATGAAGCACTCATTAGCATTTGTCGCGCTGTCATTTGCATATTCTCTGCCGATACTTTTTGCGCAAGAGGTTTTAGTGCAAAAACAAGCAGTGTAGACGGGTGCATTTTGTGCAAAAAAAAACCCTTTTGCGCAAGATCCTTCTACCTCCGTTTTTGAGGCATGAAGTTCTTGCATGCCAAAGGGTTTTTTTTGTGCAAAACAGACCCATCTACACTGTTTGTTTTTGTGCAAAAACCTCTTGTGCAAAAAGCATCGGGCAGAGAATATGCAAATGACCGTGCGGCAAATGCTAATGAGCACTTCATTAGCATACTCTTTGCCGGCAAAAGTCTGCAGTGCAGACGTAGCCTGGGACAATCCATGTTCAATTTGTCCTGGGACATTATAACTGTGCTGTTGCAATGAACACAGTCGAAGCTGAAATTGCAGGAAATGTTAGAGGAGATATAATAATACACTGAGCCATGACTGTACTTAAACATCTGCTGACTTGAAAGTTGGGCTTTGTCTGCCAGCTATGTCTGCCATTACTTGGGGGGAAAAAATTGTGGCCCAATAGCTTGTACCTTCTTCTTCCCTTTCCCAAGCACACCAGAAGGCAGACTGCACATGTGAAACTGCACACAGTGGGCAAACTTCCCTCCTCCTGAAAAGTGTGACTAGGCGGGGGCAATGCAAGGGCTGGGAAGGTCCAGAACAATATGCCCGTATGGTCCAGTGGCTGTGCCCATTGCCAAGCTATCACCAAGCATGCCTCAGTGGGACAAACATTGGGATCAACCAAGAGGTCACAGTAAAATGTGACAGCAGGGAATGGTCAACGAGGGGACGGAAAAGAATCATTGTCGGCACACATGACATCCCTGTCAGGAATGGCTGCAGAAAGGCCCTTTCTGTGAGTTATGGATGTAAAATCCTGTTTAATTGGCTGACTGGAGACACTCCATCCTGGGCTGCTCCAGCCCGCTGGTTAGACCTTCACATCCCTCGTGTGACTATTGCAGAACAGTCTTGTAACTATTCACAGGAAGGAAGCCACTGGTAACCTCTGAATCTGGACTTGTGCATAAGTCTTATTTGCACCAGAATCCTGATTCCTTTTGTGAGTGATCCTTCTCTAATGAGGGGACAGAAACATTCCACGAGACCCATGTGGCCACTCAGAACGGCTTGAAGTTTGAATTATATTATTATTTGCTGGTGTAACTGTAGTGCCTTGAAAGTCTTGCAATACGTTGCCTGTGAACAAGCCACGGATCAGGCATTGTTTGTAGAAGGGTTTTCATGAGTTAGTTTGAACAATAAGAAATCACCACCTGGTCGCGGTCAATTTGCAAACAGAAATGGGAGACGTAATTAGTCTTTTGGGACTATTCTCTCATTTGTAATGAACATGCTTTCATTTCCTTCTCTCTCTTCCCCTTCTCTCTCTGAATTGCCCCAGCCAAGTTGTTAACCTTCTTTGTCTTTTCATATAAAGCAATGACTTTGCTTCTATTTTTATTTGACTGACTAATCCCTTTGTGGATTTGGTGTCATTAATATCCCCTGGCTGTTGTCTCAGTGCCAGATCAGTGAGTTGTTTGCTTTTCCTATCTGCAGATACTCTTCTGAGACAGTAAATTTTGTTAACTATCCATTTGTCAATTCATTGATTAATCTATCTTGGGGAAAAGCATTTTTTTCCACAAAATCCATACTTTATGAACAAATTAGGCTTGATTAGACTTGCAAATTGTGCCTTCTAACTCAACATAGATACTTCACACTTAGCACATGTAATTCATTATACAAGTTTAAATAACAGTAGTTTCTGGTTGTTAGAGAATTCGTGGCTTTTAATCTGTAGATCGGGGTCTCCAACCTTTTTAAGCACAAGATCACTTTTTGAATTTAAGTGCAATCCAAGATCTAACACACACCCAAATACCTTCACCCTGCCTCCTTCATGCCCCTTCTCTGAGGCCCTACTCCTGCTCACTCCATCCTTCCTCCCTCCCACTCCTATTCTCCCTTCCTTTCACCAAGCAGGGGCAGAGGGTTGGGGCACAGACTCTGGTCTTGGGCTAAGGGATATGGTGTGTGAGAGGGGCTCTGAACTGAGCCTGGGGCAGGAGCTTGAGGTGCAGGAGGGGGTTCATGACTGGGGCAGGGGATCAGCACTGGCTCCAGCTGGATATTGCTTACCTTAAGTGGCTCCTGAGTGGCGGTGCAGTGGGGCTAAGGCAGGATCACCTCTGCCCTGGCCCTGTCCCACTCCCAAAAGCAGCCAACAAACTCCCTCCATCCCAAGCCCTGTTGTGCCCCCTCTCTGCTCTGTGGGGATAGAATACAGGAGGAGAGGGGGGCACCCTGACATAAGGACCCCTCCTCTCCCTTCCCTGCTCTATATCACAAGCAGGAGGCTCCAGGAGAGGGGCAGCTCCAAGGCAAAGCTCAGGAGCAGCACGGCAGGGCTGAGGGGGTAGATGAGATGTTGGCACTTGACAGCTTCTTGGCCACACCAGTCAAGACCACCTATCATGGAACAAGGTGTACCGGTAGTTCGAATTAGAGATCCTAATTCAAACTACCTACTCCGTGCCGCGTGTAGCCGTGGGCACAGAGTTCGGACTAAGGGGCATTTAAAAATGGCGGCACCCAGGAAGATGCAAAAGAAGCCCAGGATATTTAAATCCCGGGCTTCATTTGCAACTCCGATTGCCCTCATTTGCCTACCTAGCTTGAACTACCGAGCTAGTGTAGACATACCCAGAGGCTCCAAGATCTGCCAGTAATCCCGATCCACTGGTTGGTGACCACTGCTGTAGAATGGCAACTCCAGGTGGGACCTCCCTGGTCTGGCACTCTCGAGACCTGAGTGGTCCTGAACCACAGAGTTTGCCGGACCAGAGGAGATCAAGGCTCCCCTCCTGGATGTCGGCCCTGCTCCCTGCCAGCCCTGCTGCCCCCAGACCTGCTGAGGCTGCGTTCCCCACCTGTGTCCAGGGCTGCGCTCCCCACATAAGAACATAACATAAAAACGGCCATACTGGGTCAGACCAAAGGCCCATCTAGCCCAGTATCCTGTCTGCCGACAGTGGCCAATGCCAGGTGCCCCATAGGGAGTGAACAGAACAGGGAATCATCAAGTGATCCCTCCCCTGTCAGCCATTTCCACCCTCTGACAAACAGAGGCCAGGGACACCATTCCTACCCATCCTGGCTAATAGCCATTGATGGACCTATTCTCCATGAGTTTATCTAGCTCTTTTTTGAACCCACCACACTGGCCCTAGCCAGAGCTAAGGTCTCAGCCACTGACCTGGGCTGCATTCCTGTGTGCCGGCCTGAACTGTGCTCCTAGGCACTAGCCCCATTGCCTCCAGCCTGGGCAGGACTGCACTCCCCTCTCTGCCAGCCCTGGTGAGGGCTGTGCTGCTGGCCATGGCTGTGCTCCCCACCACCAGCCAAATCCCTGAACCTGGCCAGCAGGGACTCTCTGGTCCAGCAATCATAGAACACTAGAACTGGAAGGGACCCTAAGAAGTCATCAAGTCCAGTCCCCTGCACTCACAACAGGACCAAGTCCAATCCCCTGCCCTTGCCTGCTGGACCACAAATTTTGCCGAACCAGAGAGTCCTGGATTTTAGAGGTTCAACCTGTAATACTTTTTTCAACAGAAATCTTAACCTATTTGCATGGAGCACAGCACAGTGCTCAAAGAGGTAATAACAATAGAAGTTCTGTTATTTTCTCTTTTGGGTCTGTCTTGAAGTAATTCATGCATAGCACCACAATATGCCAACATCTTTATGGCTGACCTTGAACGTTTTCTCAGCTCTCGCTCCCTAACACTCCTACTTTACTTATGCTACATTGATGACATCTTCATCATATGGATCCACGGAAAAGAGACTCTTGAAGACTCCCACAAGGATTTCAACAACTTCCACCCCACCATCAACCTCAGCCTGGACCAGTCCACATGAGAAATCCACTTCCTGGACACTACAGTACAGTTAAATAATGGACAAATTTCCACCACCCTATATTGGAAACCCACTGACCGCTACACTTACCTTCATGCCTCCAGCTTCCATCCCAGACATATTTCTCAGTCTATTGTATACAGCCAAGCCCTAAGATACAACCGGATTTGCTCTGACCCCACAGACAGAAACAATCACCTACAGGATCTTTACAGAGCATTCCTAAAACTGAAATACCCATCTGGAGAAGTGAAAACACAAATTAACAAAGCCAAAAAAGTACCCAGACATGAACTACTTCAAGACAGATCCAAAAGAGAAAATAACAGAACTCCTCTTGTTATTACCTATAGCCACAACTCAGACCCCTCCAATGCATTATACACAATCTACAACCCATCTTGGAAAATGATCCCTCACTCTCAGAGGCCTTGGGAGAAAACCCTATTCTTGCTTACAGACAACCCCCCAACCTGAAACAAATTCTTTGTGGTAACCACTTGTTGCCAGCAAGAGTAAGTCTCAGGTCCCACTGGGTTCTCAAAGTACAAAAAAACGCTACACAGGTATCTGTCAAACACAAGTAGTTTATTTCCTGACAGCTAACAACTGCACCCCTTAATTAAAAGGACAACATAATAGGAGAAGCGGCATATCTTACGTCCCTTCGGCTATCCCGTTGGCTGTGGACGAAGTGGGAGACTGTCTCAGCTTCTGAGGCGCCTGTACCCAAAGCCCATCGGTGAGGTCCAAATTGCTGTGCTTTGGGGCAGCCTTAAATACAGTTTTCTTGCCTTGTTTTGCAGTTTGGAAATTTCCAGGGGTTACTCATTACATGCTGATGTAGGGTTTAGCTGTTAGTTATCGATCTGGTTCTGATCTGGTTCTACTTGATCTTTGGCCTTGTTTACATGATCAGTACATTAGGGTAAACGGGATTGTTTATGCATTCTTGCCCTTTCCCCTTACCTTATTCTTGTTCTTGCTATACTGGCAACAATGCTTATCTTAAACTAGACAATTAGCCTGTCATAAGATGGGATTTTCAGGTCTCTCCTCCATGTCGGTTTTCTCTCCTGAGCCTCCGGTCTCTCTCTTCCTACTATTACTTCCCCCTCTCTCTCTCTCACCTCTCCTCCGCCTCCTGCCTTTCTCTCCGTCTCTCTCTTTCTCTTCTCCTCCCCCTCCTGCCTCTCACTTGGGGGACCGTGGAGTCCAAACGGTCACTTGCTCCCATGCGGCAGCCTGGTTCAGCGGTGTAGAAGTCAGCCGAGCACCACAGCGGGAGGCGAAGGGGGGCGGGGCCTGGAGCCACTGTCACGCCGCACGTCACCACCCAGCCCCCTTTCGCCTCCCGCTGTGGTGCTTGGCTGACTTCTACGCCACTCAGCTGGGCCGCCGCAGGGCAGCAAGAAGCCATTTGGGCTTCCCCGTGGTGGCCCGGCTGAGCGGCAGGAGGTGAAGGGGGGCGAGGCGGTGACGTACATGGCCAGTCCCCACCCCCTGAGTATGTACGTCACTGCCCCTTCTCCCTTCCCCTTCCGCCGTGGCACGCGGCTGACTTCTGCGCCGCTCAGCTGGGCCACCGCGGGGGAGCAAGCGGCGCAAACTGCCGTTTGGGCCCCGCACTCCCCATGCAATACGGCCCGCACGGAGGGAACAACCAGCATTTCGGCGTTAGACTCTCAGACACTGGGCTACTATATATATGATGGTGTATGTTCCCCAAGACATGCTTCTGGCTCATCAGAATAGGGGAAGGGGGAAGAATGCAGGCCTTACCACCCCTAAACTTGCATGTACAAAATTCTTCCACAATTAACCCCTACATTCCACCCCTGGGAGGTGTGGAATTCACCATACCCTGGTATGTCCCTTCTTCAGGGTGTCAACCTTTTGAGGATGACCTGGTGTTTTACTTGTTGAGCCAGTAGTACCATTCAGAGGGCCAGATGCCTTAGAATCATAGAATCATAGAATTATAGGACTGGAAGGGACCTCGAGAGGTCATCGAGTCCAGCCCCATGCCCTCAAGGCAGGACCAAGCTCTGTCTACACCATCCCTGACAGATGTCTATCTAACCTGTTCTTAAATATCTCCAGAGAGGGAGATTCCACCACCTCCCTTGGCAATTTATTCCAATATTTGACCACCCTGGGTATGTCTACACTACCCCACTATTTCGAACTAGCGGGGTAATGTAGGCATACCGCAATTGCAAATGAAGCCCGGGATTTGAATCTCCTGGGCTTCATTTGCATAAGCCGGGCGCCACCATTTTTAAATCCCGGCTGGTTCGAACCCCGTGCCGCGCGGCTACACGCGGCACGAACTAGGTAGTTCGGACTAGGCTTCCTAGTTCGAACTACCGTTACTCCTCATTCCACATGTACCTTATTATTTATTTTCTGTATATCCTTCTTGGTCACTTGCTGACATCTAACTTTCCTAAGTGATTTTTAACTTGTTCTTTGTGTATCCTATCTTCTGAACTTGCCCTCTCTCTGCTTGTATTCACTACGTTAGGCACACCTCCAGACTTCTCGGTGAAGACCGAAACAAAGAAGTCATTGAGCATCTCCGCCATTTCCAAGTTTCCTGTTACTGCTTCTCCCTCCTCACTAAGCAGTGGGCCTACCCTGTCCTTGGTCTTCCTCTTGCTTTTAATGTATTTATAAAAGGTCTTCTTGTTTCCCTTTATGCCTGTAGCTAGTTTGATCTCATTTTGTGTCTTTGCCTTTCTAATCTTGCCCCTGCATTCCCGTGTTGCTTGCCTATATTCATCCTTTGTTATTTGTCCTAGTTTCCATTTTTTATATGACTCCTTTTTTATTTTGAGATCATACTTGTTAACATAGTAATTATAATACAAATTACTATAAAACCTAATAATACAATAACAATAGGATGGAGGATCAGATTAAACACACCAGTCCCGGAGGGGCTGTATCCTAGGAAAATATCATACCAGTGATGCCCTGATACTGATTCTAGTTCTGCTGTTAGTTTAAGAAGTTTCCCCTTTTGGTGTATTATGTGGAGGCTAGATGCTTTTTCATTGGCAAGGGCTCCCTCATAATGCTGTATCATTTGTTAAATTGGCTGCTCCCTGTACTAAAGCCTCCAGAATTTGTGACATTTGAACCAGAGATTTGCTGGCTATTTCAAGGGTGTGGACTTGGGCCTCCTGATAAGCAGTATTGGCCTGTACTTGGCCTTCTATGGCCGGGCTGGTTAGTTGTCCCATTAGGGCCAGCTCATTTCGGACCACCTCTAGGTCCATAGCATTAAGGGTAGCGCCTGCAGTTCCTAGTGAACCTAAAACAGTTCCTGCATACCTTTTTTGTCTATGACTTTGGGGTGCAAGGAGCCAGGAGGAAAAGATGGGAAGAGCCCATTGCTTACATGATGCGTTATGTTTGTTTCCCAGATTATATAAATGTGCCACTCAAATAATGTGTTAGGGAAAACAACAAAGGTCTCGGGTGTTTTGGCCCCTAAAATGGAGAGCAAGGGGTGCAGGGTGGTCTGGCCCATGGTACCCAGAAAGTGAGGCTTCCCCCAATTTATATCCCAGCCTACGTCCCGGATTAGGCTTGGGAATATCAGTATACTCTAAATATGAGGTCTCACCGCAAACTGTCTCCCAGTACTAGCTGGGGGTGGGTACTTGCGTGGGTCACAATCATCACTGCCCACCAGCCCGAGGATTATTAATACATCTGTTACTCATAGTCCGCTTGTGACATTGTGAACATAGGAACCATTATAGTTGGCTACCTGATTCTCATGCAGTTCAGTTACAAACTCACGGTCTTCTACTACCAATGTCCAATTTGTCCCTGGTTTTGCAACATAGTGGAAAGTCACATTGTGGGAGGTGTTGGGGACATGGATGCCTTGATGAGTTTGTCCGCAAATAGCAGATCCAGGCCATACTGTGGTGTTAAACCATACACACCAATGAACACTGTAATCAGTGGGGATGTTTTCTTGCTTGGTCCAGGGTCCTGACTGGATACTGGCGTTCCAGGACTGGAGGGTCAGGTGTTCAGTGAATCTGCACCAGCGGGCCATATAGCTGCAATAGCCGGTGCAGTCCCATAATGGTACTGTGCTGCGTTGCACGGCGGTGGCATGGGTGTACCCAGGTGAGGCCACTGTAGGTGTCCACAGCAACCAAGATATACTGGCAGCTCCGAGACTCAGGAAGCGGGCCAATGTAATCCACCGGCCAGGTGTGCCCAGGTGTAACCCCTCGTGGAATGTGACCCCTCGTGGAATGTGACAGCTCAGGCAGCTGTCGTTGTTTTACATGCTGACAGACATTGCATTGCTCGATTGCAGTGTGAGCCTGATCCTTAGTACAAGGAGTACTGTGCCTACTTGCCCACTTGTGGTGCAATCCACCCCTGCATGCCCTGATTGTTGATGTGCCCCGGTAGGTAGGCGTGATAGCTCAGTTCGATCGGGCATAGTTGTCACTGAGCACACAGCTGCTAAAGCATCTACAGCTGCATTTAATTCCACATCCTCTCCAGGCTTTTGTGTGTGGGCATCTACATGGGACACTTGTATCTGTATGTGGTGGCGGAGACCCCACAATTCCTGCCAAATAGTGGCACCCCAGACTGGGTGTCCATGAATTTGCCAATTACTCTGAGCCCAGTGTCCTGACCAAACTACTAGACCAGTGTTTCCCAAATGGTGTTCCGCGGAACCCAGGGGTTCCTCAAAGTGAACATAAGAGTTCCGCGAGAAAATTCCATTACAATAACATTTTATGATTTAAAAAATAATATTTTTGTCCACATTAAATGTGATTTTTGTTTTTAATTATGTGCAATTAAACTAATTGTAGACCTCATGATCTTGCTTAGCATTTGTTTATTATTATCCTTACATATTTGTGGTCTATTTTTTCAGCTCCATAGCTAAGACTGTTATTAGGGGTTCCACAAAATTATTTTGAGTTTAAAAGGGTTCCGTGGCCAAATGAAACTGGGAAACACTGTACTAGACCATTAGCCACTGCCCAGAAATCTGTGTAAAGGAGGTATGTTTCATCCCTCAGCTCTATTGCCTGCTTGCATGCCAGGTGTATAGCCACTAATTCTGCTAGCTGGCTGGACCCTCCTGTGCCTTCTTAAATCATTTGTATATTCCCGGTCTGCTGTAGAACAGCAGCTCACCACTTTTGGGCACCCCCTACATATCGGGCAGACCCGTCAGTGAACCAGGCAAATTCTTTGTGGTAACCATGCCACACAACCACATTATAAGCCTCCAGGAACCCTTATAACCACATTATAAGCCTCCTGCAACCAAAAACGGTGCCAACTCTGCCCACATATTTATACTGGCGAATTCATCACTGGAGCCAACAACATAAGCTACCAAATCAAAAGGTCATTTGACTGCACATCCAGTAATTTGATCTATGCCATCAAATGCCAGCAGTGCCCCACTGTTATGTATATTGAACAAACTGAACAGTCTCTGTGGGAAAGAATCAATGGACACAAATCAGATATACATGAAGGAAACATACAGAAACCTATTGGGGAACACTTCAATCTTCCGAATCACTCTTTAAAAGATCTCCAGGTAGCTGTCTTGTCACAAACCAGTTCTACAAGCCAGATCCACAGGAATCATTGGAATTAGAGTTCATCTGCAAATTCAATTCACATGCTAATAGACTCAATCGTGAAGAAAGTTGGTTGGGACACTACCATTGAAGGTGCAAATAGCTTTTTGTGTGGACTCCCATGTCAGGAAGGATACTATCCATTGACTTTGATTCTTATCTGCTTCGTTTTAACTACCCAATCTTCAGATACTTACTGATTCCCTCTGCTCTCTGTCCCCCACCCTCCTTTCTTTTTCTTCCCTAGCCCCTCCTCTTCCCCTCTCCTATTTATTTTGGGTGTGTACATCCTAAACTCATAACTCCGGTCATCTGAAGAAGTGGGCTGTGCCCACAAAAGCTCATGATACCGTCTACATGTTTCTTTAATCTTTAAAGTGCTACCAGACCATTTGTTGTTTTTTAGAGTGTATACACTCTGAGGCAAAGACTGAGTCTGTTGTGTGGTTCAATTTTTAGATCCAAGGACAACCAGAACTCTCCAGAGAGATTTAATCACTTTCTTATTTATTGCAAGCTTTAAGAAGTTAACATAGTTGTTTAAATTTTACAAGCCTTAAAAACAATTACTATACAATTTAAACCTTAAAAACTATACATTTTAAAGCAATTAATACCGCACAAAGCAATGCAAAAGCAATTAAGAGAAGATTATTACGATACAATATTTAAATCTAGTTTACTTACATGTCAGCCACACGCTACCTACAGTACCAGGCAGGAAGTCATGGGCCCTTTGATTCCCATGCATCAGAATGCCATACACTGGGGTCGCTGGTGTGAAGGGTTTATTACTTCTAGTTACAATGAGCAGGACCTGTGGGTCAATCCTGCTCACTCCCTCCCATCGATTCTTCTTACTAAGCCCATTTTATAGCAAAGCGAGACTTGGTCATTCTAATAATATCTACCAATCCATTGCATTTTGTGTAAAATACCTATTATTCCCATAGTTGGGATACATCCTGCTATTCAGCCTGTTGCCAAAAACTATATATTTGATTGACAGTTCTATGGCTGTATCTGTGATTTTTCCTTATCAGAAATATTATGTTCCAGTGCCAAGTTGCTTCCAATGTTCTTGGCATGGTTTCACTATACCATACTCCCTACGCATGATTGTTCAAAGCACTCCTGACTATCAACGCTCCCTCCTCAGCCTGGCCTGCATACGTACATGCACCAGACTTGAGACAGGCCTGAGTTTGCTTTGTTAGAAATCTGAACTTTGGGCAAGACAACCATCATTAGACAGGTCAAGGCAGGGCCGGACAATGCAGACATTATTATTCTGGTCAAGACAGGGTTGTCCAGGTTTCCCTACAGTGTCCTCCTTGTATTGATTGTTTCCCAGTCTGGCTCTTTTGTGCTTAGGAGGTACCAAGCACATATGGCACCCTAAGGTAATCTTAACATTTACACATCAAACACACTATGTTAAAAGAGCATTATTAAGACTGCAAAATGAAGCCCTCAAAAAATCATTAATGCCGGAAGTCGGGTTGTCTTGGCAGCGGGTTAGACTAAATCAGAGGGACCTGTGCCCCCATGATATGCAGAGAGATTAAAAGACGGGGACTTTTTAGCTTAGGAAAGAGGAGACTAAAGGGGAATCTGACAGAGGTCTATAAAATCATGCTCTGCCCAACCTGCCCAGCTAAAATTCTAGTTCCTGCTCCAGAGAATGAGCATGCCAGAGCTTTTCAAAGCCAGAATTTTTGAACATGGGCAAAATGATGTGTTTTCCCCTGGCCTTGTTCACAGAAACAGAGATATTATCTAGCCTGAACAATTCTGAAAACTTTGCACCCACGGCAGTGCCCCCGGCCAACCCCTGACATGGAAAATTTCATCGGCATAAAGCAGCGTCTCCACCAATAACATGATGCATCTCTAGTGATAATCTACATGCTCCCCCTTCTGAACAGAAGCATCCTCTTGTTCCAAAGTGTGGCACACCATGTACATTGATTGGTGATTAAGGTAATTTTAGCTGCCAAACTTCAGGTAAAGTTAGCTCAGCTCATAGTGCTCAGTTAGGGCAAATTCATTCTCAAGGCAAGGAATCATGCAAGAAGGCAGACTGTGTGGAAAAAATATTCATTTACTGCTCGTGTGTAGTTCTTATTTCCTATTTCCTGAAGAAACGGCCAAGTTTAATCTAATTTTTTTTAATCAGTCCATGATGGATCCTAGGAGAATCTGGCTGGAGAAGCTTTGGGCGAGTTCTGATTAGCATCAGAAAATGGATTCCCGAGAGATGAAAAGAGAGTGTGAATAGTAATTTGTTGTAGGCCTGATGTAAAACACTCTGATAAAAAGGTTACTTCCCCTCGGAAGTTTTCCTCCTGTGTCTTGCTTTGCAAGCTGCTCTATTGCTCCCAGCAAAATATCTGTCAAGTGCAGCGAAGGAGAGAATACGTCACGCTTGTCCCATGTATAAACATCAACAAGAGTAGTGAGTTGCATTAATAAAGAGTAAACACCCTCCTGTAATATTCTCCTTGTCTTGTTGCTTTTCTTTGCAAATACTGTTACAATAACAGACGTCTCTAGTGTACTGCTCTCCAGCACCTCAATCCTTTTAAACCCAAATTTACCTCTCTCCTGTACAAAAGTGCTATTGTCTCACATTTCTTTGTTTGTTGTTTCCTGCCAATGGGAATGTGACGTCTTAGCATTGAAGTTATAAAGTGGAAATGCATGTTGGGATGGGGTGCATGACGCCCCCTACTACATTTCAAGTTTCCTCATTCCGCCACCTTTGAAAGCTGCTAAATATCCATCAAAGTCAACATAAATGCCAGAGCAAAAGGTGTTGGCCTTTTCTACTGTGACTTCGCCAGAGGTCATGGTCCTGAGAAGTGCTGAACACCCACCCCTCCAGCTGAAGTCTTCCTTATGACCATGATTGATTTACTCCATGCTGGGTCATAACATCCGAGGACTCTGCTTAGGAAACTGAATTGGCTCTTTATTAAGAGAACTATTTACAGAGGGGCTGTAACAGCAGCCAGCATTCCAGCCGTGTGCACACAAATTAACTCCCTGTTGCCTCCTCCAAACTCTTCCTCCCTGTAACCTGGGCACTGCACTATGGGTTCCAGGTTGCTACAGTTACCAATAGTTGGCTTTATAGCATGTGAAGGATGCTCAGCGCTTTGCAGGAACAGGGCTCCTGTGGTTGCATCCCAGTGAAGAGGGGCTGATACTGCACATTTGGTTTATGATGCCAGGGTGAGGCTAGTACTAAAGAGGCTGCTTGTAGATCGTCAGAAAAGGCAAAGACTCCCCTTATATGTTCTTTGCTCTATGATCTGAGGCAAAAACCACTTAGAATGAAGGGAGGAGGGGGAAACACAACAGAAGGGACCTCAGAGGTGAGGTCAGTTTTTTCTGTCCTTTCTCAACACCATTTTCCTACTTTTTCCTGTCCTTTAGTTTTTTCCCTCCAAAGAAACCCTCTTTCCTTGATTGGGGGTGGGGCTGTGCATGCGTCACACACCCAGGGGTGGCGCTGCGCTTCAGGGGCCCGGGGCGCACGAATGACTCGGTCCGGCCCTGGGTACAGTGCCAAGTGAGTATCCTGGGGCAGAGGCAGGCCATCACCCTTCGAAAATAATGGCAGCTGCTCCCGAAGAGCACACAACGTCTTATGAAACAGAAAATACGTCTCTATCCAGCAGCACATGCACAAGGCGTACCTACAGAGCTGGGGAGAGCTCGCTGCAAAACTAGGAGAGCAGCACCATCTTGAGAAGATGCACTGATATCCTGAGCTGTATTAAACACTCTTAACCAAACCCTTGCAAGACTCATCTGCTTTGTACCTTTATTTTTATGATTCGCACGACCCTCCGACCAAACGGAATCCCATGTGGCCGCCTGAGGGACATCACAGAGGACTTGTGCTATAATGAACACGAGATACTTGCTGTTACAGAACAGATGTGCTCTGTTTTGCCAACTCTCCCATTTTCAGTGTGAGCCTCATGATCTGTGTGGTTTTGCTGCCACTCCTGGAGTCAAGTCATGGAGGAGAATCTCAGCTTATTTGAAAAGTTAAAGTCTCTAGCCCCTGTTAGTAGCTAAGGGTATGTCAACTGTCAAATTACTGAATTGGAGGGAAGCAGCCAGATCGCTGCTGCACCCCTAGGTGGGGGTGTTGGCCCCAGAAATTGGTATGAAAGGGAGCCATATGGGGTATTGAATGGGAGCTTGTTGTTTTCTGATCCTGTGTACACTGTTTATGTGAATATATAATGTCTGTGTGTGTAGATCTGTAATCTGTGTGGAAGCTGAATATTTCTCTGAATGTGGTTAAGCATTGCTATGGACAGGCTGAGTAGCGAAGCCCTGTGGGACAATGGCACTTGATGGCCCAAAGACACACCTAAAGCATGAGGGCGGACATCTAAGAGCGGCCAGCAGAGAGAGGCTGAGGACCAGGTGACCTGCTGCATACCAGAAGAGGCCAGGAAGGGGGTATAAAGAGGCCATGTGGTCGATGCCATTTTGTTCTCAGCTCAGCACTTCATCCCAGAGGCAGCACTGCAGGGATCGAAGAGCCCGGAAGACCTGTGAACCCATCCTGATCGTAGGATGTGCAATAAGAACTTTTAAACCAGCAGCTGCAACATCTCTGCTAGAGCCTGCATCGAGAACTGGGAGATTCGGTGCATGTAACGTACTGTACTTTAATAACCTTACTCTCAGGCTTTTCTTTCTAGTAATAATAAACCTTTAGATATAGATTCTAAAGGATTGGCCCAACGTGATTTGTGGGTAAGGTCCAGAGGGTAAATTGACCAGGGATCTGTGGCTGGTTTCTTGGAACCGGACAGAACTTGTTCGGGATAGGTGGGATTGGGTGCTAGGATCCCCCACCTGTGTATGAGGCCCGGGGCCATCTGGGGCACGGATATTGCTGGGGTGTCGGAGGGGTTTTGCTCGTGAGGCTTCAAGCAGGCTGCTGAAGCGCTCTGTGGGACTGGTTTGTGGCCTGTTTGGAGAGGTCGCCAGTCAGGGGGACTGTAAGGAGCCCCGGATTTGAGCAATTCACCCTGAGCGGACGCCCTCAGCTGTGCCCAGACTCGGCCCGGTCCGTCACATCTACACTACCCCGCTAGTTCGAACTAGCGGGGTAATGTAGGCATAACACACTTGCAAATGAAGCCTGGGATTTGAATTTCCCAGGCTTCATTTGCATAAGCGGGGAGCCGCCATTTTTAAATCCCCGCTGGTTCAAACCCCGTGCAGCGCAGCTACATGGGGCTCGAACTAGGTAGTTCGGACTAGGTGTACCGGTAGTTCCACGAGGTGTACCGGTAGTTCGGAATAGGAATCCTAGTCCGAACTACCTAGTTCGAGCCCCGTGTAGCCGCGCTGCACGGGGTTCAAACCAGCGGGGATTTAAAAATGGCAGCCCCCCGCTTATGCAAATGAAGCCCGGGAAATTCAAATCCCGGGCTTCATTTGCAAGTGCGGTATGCCTACATTACCCTCCTAGTTCGAACTAGGAGGGTAGTGTAGACATACCCTAACAGAGTACTAGATGCTCTAGATGGGTGTAAAGAGATAGGCCCCAGCATCTAAGTATAAACTCCTCTGAGGAGACACTCCGCACTTGACAAGAGCAGACCTTTGTCTGTGGCCATTGCATCCACAGAGCTTGTTGGATTCTGACCTATGGGGGAAGCTGCTGGCATGAGAGGTGAGCATCAGCCTTGGGCTGTGTGGAGAGCTGCCAGTTTTCAGGGCATACAAATTAAGAGCGTAACATAAGGGTTCCCTTAGCAATCTCCTTGGCTAGTAATGCTTGATGCCTGATGCCTGGTTTTACCTCCATATTGTATATTGGACACATTTAATCCGATTTGTAGGGGACTTGTTATGAGTTGCTGGTTTCCAGTTGGTTTTTTTTACCCCTTAAAGAAAGGATTTTTTGTTACTTTGCTACAAAACAGGCAGGGCCTGGCTGGAAAGTCATTAGTTTCAGCATGCTACAGCCTCAGGACATTGGCCACTAAGACATTACATGCTGGGAGACTAAATAACGATCGTTAAGCTCCTAAGAGGCTGATGTCCATTGCAAAACATGGCCCAGAGTCCGAACTGGTGCTACGTTTAGATTTTTCACCTCATCGAGATCAATCCTTCCTCAGGTTGACCGTGACTAGCTGCAGCGTGATAAAAACCAGGCCTCATCTCCAGTAGCTACCTTGACGTAGATCCATGCTTGGTTTTGCAGTGAAGATAAATGGTGATCTAGTGCAATGCGAGCTGGTGGCTTGATGTTTGACTCCTGTCTCCTGGGGTATGTCTACACTACAAAGTTAGTTCGAACTAACGGACGTTAGTTCGAACTAACTTTAATAGGTGCTACACTAGCGCTCCGCTAGTTCGAATTTGAATCGAACTAGCGGAGCGCTTAGTTCGAACTAGGTAAACCTCATTTTACGAGGACTAACGCCTAGTTCGAACTAGCTAGTTCGAACTAAGGGCTGTGTAGCCCTTTAGTTCGAACTAGTGGGAGGCTAGCCCTCCCCAGGTTTCCCTGGTGGCCACTCTGGCCAACACCAGGGAAACTCTATGCCCCCCTCCCGGCCCCGGACCCCTTAAAGGGGCACGGGCTGGCTACGGTGCCCGTGCCAGGTGCAAGCCTGCCAGCACCCAGCTATCAGACCCTGCACCTGGCACGGCACAGAGCCACCCACCCGATGCCCCCCAGCCCACCCCCTCTTGCCGGGACCAGGCTGGCGGCTCCCGGGAGCTTGCCCTGGACCGCAAGAGGCGGGCACCTTCCTGGGCTAGTGCGGACATCGTGGACCTCGTCCACGATCTCCGCACTAGGCACAGGAAAGTGGCCGGCTAGGGCAGGAGAGCTGCCAGCCTGGCCACCCAGGACCAGGTGTGCATGAAAATCAAGGGGGTCCACTGAGACCCCCGACACTGAGCCCTGAGCTTACAATGGCCGTCCTGGGTCAGACCAAAGGTCCATCTAGCCCAGTAGCCTGTCTGCCGACAGTGGCCAACCCTAGGGACCCTGGAGGGGATGGACCGAAGACAATGACCAAGCCATTTGTCTCGTGCCATCCCTCTCCAGCCTTCCACAAACTTTGGGCAGGGACACCACTCCTACCCTCTGGCTAATAGGACTCCATGGACCCAACCTCCATCACTTGATCTCACTTCCCTTTCAACTCTGTTCTAGTTCTAGCCTTCACAACCTCCTGCAGCAAGGAGTTCCACAGGTTAACTATTTGCCTTCTGAAGAAGAACAACTTTCTCTTACTAGTTTGAAGCCTGCTACCCATTCCTTTCCTTTGGTGTCCTCTAGTCCTTCTTTATGGGAACTCATGAAGAACTTTTCTGAATGCACCCTCTCCACCCAACCCCTGCTTTTAGAGACCTCTATCCTGTCCCCCCTCCGTCTCCTCTTTTCTAAGCTGAACAGTCCCAGTCTCTGTAGCCTCTCTTCATCTGGGACCTGTTCCCAACCCCTGATCATGTTAGTTGCCCTCCCCTCTCCCAGCCTTTCTCTTCCCCTCTCCCACCTCCTTTTCCCAGTCTCCCCCAGTTTTTTTCAATAAAGACAGAGTCAATGTTGGAAGAAACGTTATCTTTATTTTGTACATCAATAAGAAGGGGGGCTAGGGAAGGGCAAGTGGAAGGAGGTGAGGGAGGAATGGGGTACGAGCCCCCGATGGGGAGGACTGGGCTGGCTCTGCGGGCTTCTGGGGGTGGAAGCTCTCCTGCAGCCCCCCAATTACTCCCTCTCCCCAGATGGCAGCCTGCGGCAAGTGCAGCCGGGCTGATGGCCGAGTGGTGTGATGTGCCCAGTGTGGGCACTCAGGGCACTCCAAGCCAGAACTTCTTTGCAAGCGGGGCACCCCTTAGAACTGTGTGTCCGGGGTGGGGGTCGGGACCCTTTAAGCACAGCCCTCGGCTAGCCTGAGACAGTATCTCCATGCTCTAAGTCCTCCTTTTATGCCCTGCCGGCACTGCTTCCGGCCATCATTAAGCCCTGTTCAGAGTCCACTCAATGTGGACTTACTAGTTCGAACTAGCAAAACGCTAGTTCGAACTAGTTTTTAGTTCTAGATGCGTTAGTTCGAACTAGCTTAGTTCGAATTAACTAATTCGAACTAAGTTAGTTCGAACTAGCGCTGTAGTGTAGACGTACCCCTGTTGACTGCACATTTGAAGAATCTCCACTCGGCATTATAGAATCTTAGGGCTAGAAGAGACTTCAGAATGCATCGAGTCCAACCCACTGCCCCAAGCAGGACCAACCCCAACTAAATCATCCCAGCCAAGGCTTTGTCAAACCAGGACTTAAAAACCTCTAGGGATGGAGATTCCCCCATCTCTCTAGGGAACCCGTTCCAGAGTTTCACCACCCTCCTAACAAAATAGTTTTTTTCTAAATCCAATCTAGACCTCCCCCCCCTGCAATGTGAGACCATTGCTCCTCATTCTGTCCTCTGGCACCACGGAGAACAGCCTTTCTCCAAGTCAAGGTATTTCATGTCCACCGCCTTTTTCATACTCACAGAACCAGTTACCTCCGTCATAGAAGGCAATCAGGTTGGTCAGGCCTGATTTGTCCTTATCGAATCTATGTGGACTATTCCTGATCACTTTCCTCCATCTTATAATGACAGCCAGTGAGGATTTATTTGCCTTCTGTCCCTGCCAGAAAGTACTTCTAACTCTCAGCAAAAAGGGTGTGCAATGCTCAGGTACTACAGCAATGTGGACCACTGAAGGACCTCAGAGAGATCGCTACTTCTCTGCACTCCTAAGAAAGCAGCACTGGGTCAGTTTATAAACTCTCTGGTGACCCCCCCAGAGTCAATTTCTCATTGCCTGTAGCTTGAGAACAGTGCGCTGCATTATACAGTGAGTAACCATGGCAATGAGCCAACAGAAAGGATTGCTTGTGTGGTGCTAATTATTTTCACTGCTGTTGTTGCTCCCAAGGTTTCTTCCAGTGAGTAGGTGAGGGTGTCATAGGATTAAAAATGCAGCTACTAACACATTTTTTGCCAGGTTCATGTGCCAGAATGTTTTAATACAAAGATTATCCCTGGCCTCTTACTTTATGGGCCAATTCGGCCCTGAGGTCTGTCGGCATCAGTGTTGGCAGACGCATCCACTCACCAGAATCATTGATAGAAATGTAGCCGTGTTAGTCTGGTGTAGCTGAAACAAAAAACAGGACTATGTAGCACTTTAAAGACTAACAAGATAGTTTATTAGGTGATGAGCTTTCATGGGCCTGGCCTAATAAACCATCTTGTTAGTCTTTAAAGTGCTACATAGTCCTGGTTTTTGTTTCAGAATCATTGAGGTTGTGGTGTTGAAAATCTCCCTTTTCAGAAAGCCTCTGGCAAGGTCTCTCAGCAAAGGCTCTTAAGCACAGTAAGCTGTCATGGCTAAGAGGAAAGGTCCTTTCATGGACCAGTAATTGGTTAAACAGGAAACAGAGGGTAAGATTAAACTGTCAGTTTTCAGAATGCAGTGAGGTAAATAGTGGGGTCCCTCAATGATCTGTACTAGGACCATTGCTGTTCTGGGCAAAGACGTAAACAGAGAGATGGCAAAGTTTGTAGACAACACAAAACTACTCAAGATAATTAACACCAAAGCAGACTATACACATTTACAAAGGGATCTCACAAATACTGGGCAACACAATGAGAGAAGAAATTCAGTGTTGATAAATGCACGTCTGAACAGCAAGTCACTTATTCAGATACGTAACTTTGGGAGCCCACTTTTGAAGCTTGTGGCTTCTTAAGGAAGTGCAAAGCATGAGTAGTCTGAACAAACAAGGCAAGAAAGTCAGGTCCTGCAAGAACTGGACCTAGGTTAAACTCTCATTGCCGTATAATGCCAGCTCAGTTAGGACAAATACTCTAAGCTTTTCTTAGATATTCTCTGGCAGGAGACTTGGACCTTTCAGCTTAGAAAAGAGGAGACGAAGGGGGGGATATGATAGAGATCTATAAAATAGAGTGGAAAAAGTGAATAAGGAAAAGTTATTTACTTATTCCCACAATATAAGAAGTAAGGGTCACCAAATGAAATTAATAGGTAGCAAGTTTAAAACAAACACAAGGAAATTTTTCTCAATCAGCGCACAGTTAATCTGTGGAACTCCTTGCCAGAGGATGTGGTGAAGACGAGGACTTTAACAGGGTTCAAAAATAGCTAGACAGATTCATGGAAGTTAGGTCCATCAATGGCTATTAGCCAAGATGGGTAAGGAATAGTGTCCCTAAACTCTGTCTGGAAATGGGAGACAGGAGAGGGATCATGTAGTGATTACCTGTTGTGTTCCGTCCCTCTGGGGCATCTGGCATTGGCCCTGTCAGCAGACAGGATACTGGGCTAGATGGACCTTTGTTCTGACCCAGTACGGCCATTTTATGTTCTTATGAGATTGAGTGGGAGGATGGTCCAGCCGCAAGGAGGGGTTTTGTTAGTTAAAGGGGATCTAACAGAGTGACAACTGGAACGTAATTAAGGAGCCTTAAGCAAACACCCACGTGTACATCTAGATGAGAGAGATGATGAATATAAATACTAAGGATGCATTTAAAGAGAGATACTCAATGGGCAACAGGATTGGGTGGGGGGATGTTCCAATCGCAGGGCCTGGCACTGTGTATGGAGGTGAACTCTCTCACCTCACCCTCCTTTTCTCCCCACACTCTTCCTTCCCTCCATGGATCCTCCATGACTTTTCCCAGTCAGTTTTCAAAGTGCCCCACGAACTTTCCCCAACCCTCTTCTATTAAAGCAGCTGGCAGCCACAGCATGCAAATACCACACAACTCTTTCAAAGCAGGGGTGCACTCAGGAGAGTGGTGCAGTTCACTGAGGATTTTCAGCAGCTGGATCACGTTTTGCATTCTGCCTAATGACTCAAACCGGCAAGCCATGGGACCTAACCAAGTGCGTGATCAAACACTCTCGGTGCTGGAATGGAGCACGATCAAATGCACTTGGAGAGGCACTAGCCTCTTGGCTCTAAACAAGCTTCCTGTTAATCTGTTTAGTCTTCTGTTTTAAAGAACTGCTTAGAATTTCAGCAAACCGAATCGTCCTTCGATGAGTGGCACTGTCAGCTGAAGGGAAGAAGGGAGACTTATTTCAGGTTAATGACTGAGATTGGGTCATGGTTTTAAACAGAAATCTCCATTAGGATCAATGAGAATTTCTGCTTAAAATTGATGGTATAAACTGACTCAATCTTCAGACTAATTCTGCTCTCATGGTCAATGATGTGAAGCCAGAATAGC
The DNA here is from genome assembly GCF_049634645.1 of Pelodiscus sinensis. Lineage (NCBI taxonomy): Eukaryota > Metazoa > Chordata > Testudines > Trionychidae > Pelodiscus > Pelodiscus sinensis. The sequence continues at coordinate 248,929,377 of NC_134712.1, read as the reverse complement.
TCTAATGAAGTTGGATGAGTTCTGCCAGTTGACACCAGCATAACTATAAGCAGAGGGAGGCCTAGTATTGCTTTCCAGTTCATTTGACATGCACCATTTTTACAACGTTTCATTGTGTTATATACACGTCTGTTCACCTTTAGTGAAACCTCTGCTTGCATACACCGCCACTTTTAAGGACAAATCTGGTTGCATCATCTGCAGGACCTGAGCCCTGAGAATCTGTGATTTGAAAGCATGAATCTTTGTTCTAGACTGTGAAGCCAGTAGCTGGAAGCAGCAGCAGCCTCCCAAACTGCTATACATGTTTGAGGGAGACATAGCTATACCACGTACCTGTTGTGAACATAATTAAAACCTGGGCATATACTGCTCTGCTAAATTGACATTCACTACCGTATTCCCTAGACTTCTAATGGAAAATAAACATACCATGGCATCGGGGGTAATGAAGACACAGCCAGATTCTGACCTTGATTGCACAATTGTTACATTAACTCCATTGTGACTTAATTGGTACTACTCCCTGTTCACACCAGTTTTACTGCCACCAGAATCATGATACAGATTGAACCTCTCTAGTCCGGCACCCTTGGAACCTGAACTGGGCTGAATCAGAGAAGTTGCCAAACTGGGGGTGGGGAGTTTCATCTAGCAGCAGTGCCAACACTCCCACTGTGTACTGGGCTCATAGAAGATATTCGGAGTAAATTAGAGTTAAATAACAGCACAGAACACTGAAAGCCAGGAGTGGTGGATGTAAACAAACTTTACTGGACCATGGAAAACTTGGCCACACCCATACTAAGTGGACATCCAACTAACTAAAATCATGGCAGACTACGGATGTTATCAGACTAGAGAGTGCCAGACTAGAGAGGTTCAATCTGTAGAAATCTCCAAATTTCAAAACTGTGCAAAAATATTGGGACCAAGTTTTTAACAAAGGGTTGCCTACAGGTAGGCTTGTATGCCCATATTTGAATAAATACTTGAATGTACTTGAATAAGGGATGTGAATGTAACTTTAAGATACTACTCTGGAAAAAGTGTGTGTGTGTTTGTGTGTGTGTGTGTACAGCAGGGATAACCATAAAAACAGTAAATGAGACCCAACATATCATATTTATACATCTGTATCTATTCCTCCAATTCCTCTTGTGACTTTTGGAAAGCTGATTAATATCATCTTTGTGACCAAAAGGTCTGCGAGTTTCTGCTCATTTAAAATACCATTACCTGCCACTGCATGAATCTAGTTCAAAAACCTGAGTGCAGGTTTTTTAATCACATTCTTTGCATGCCTCAATGATCCCAAATAAACTGCATGCCTAACTGAACTAGTTTTGAGATCGTTTTTAAATCTCATTCAACTGGCATTAGTTGGTCACATTAAATCCAGTTACTTGGTAGTTTCTACACCCTTAACCCATTCACCGGTTTATGGAGATACCCTGGTCACCTTTAATCCACTATTCATGAAATCTACCAATGAGCGTCTTACCAGTGCAATGGGCATATCTGCTTTCAGCCAATATATACTTAGCCGTCAATCTCCAAATCAAAATGCGCTGTGTGGTGTAAATCTGCCAAAGGCCTGACGGACTCCACGTTCTGTGGGTTAATGCTTACTGTGTGTTACTTATATTGTGGCAGTGCCCAGTGTACTAGGGGGCTGTACATTTTGCAGCTGGGAAAACCAAAATGGTGTTGTGACCTGTCTAAAGCCTCGCAGCGAGCCAGTCGCAGCGCCAGTTAGAACTCAGAAGTCCTGATTCACAGACCCTCGCTAGCCAGCCGTGCCTCACTTGATTCTTGCCACCTTGTTCTGAATCTAGTAATCAGTGGAGTGGGAATACAAAAGGAGGCTTGGACAACCGATCACAAGTAAAACTGTTTTATAAAAAGCGGCGAGCAGGGTTTGTGAAAACCCTGCACATTTTTGAAAGGTGTAAAAAATGTTTGGATTGTGAACAGGTTTTGGATGAAATTTTTAATTTTTCCAGACATAAAGCAAACCCAGTGACAACCCATCTCCTTTCACTCTTTTTTTTAACCTTCCCATTTCTCCCTTCTAGTGAAAAAAAAGTCAAAAGGATTTAGAAAAGAAAGGCAAACTATGAAATACTAAAAAACTATGCTTTCCACATTTTTTCTCCTTCTTTCCCCTCCACCAACCCTCCTCATGCCACTCCTCCCCCTCTCCATTTTCCCCCATGGAACTTTTTGAAACCCATTTTTCATCAAAAGAATGCTTTGGCAAAAAAACAAAAAACAAAAAAACCCCACCTTTAATTAGAGTCAGCCCACATCCTTGACATTCTTAATCACAGAGGGTACGTCTACACTACAGCGCTAGTTCAAACTAACTTAGTTCGAATTAGTTAATTCGAACTAAGCTGATTCGAACTAACGCGTCTAGAACTAAAAACTAGTTCGAATTAGCGTTTTCCTAATTCGAACTAGCAAGTCCACATTGAGTGGACTCTGAACAGGGCTTAAGGATGGCCGGAAGCAGTGCCGGCAGGGCATAAGAGGAGGACTTAGAGCATGGAGATGCTGTCTCAGGCTAGCCGAGGGCTGCGCTTAAAGGGTCCTGACCCCCACCCCGGACAGACAGTTCTCAGGGGTGCCCCGCTTGCAAAGAAGTTCTGGCTTGGATTGCCCGGAGTACCCACACTGGGCACATCACACCACTCGGCCATCAGCCCGGCTGCACTTGCCGCAGGCTGCCATCTGGGGAGAGGGGGCAATTGAGGGGCTGCAGGAGAGCTTCCACCCCCAGAAGCCCGCAGAGCCAGCCCAGTCCTCCCCATCGGGGGCTCGTACCCCATTCCTCCCTCACCTCCTTCCACTTACCCTTCCTTAGCCCCCCTTCTTATTGATGTACAAAATAAAGATAACGTTTCTTCCAACATTGACTCTGTCTTTATTGAACAAAACTGGGGGAGACTGGGAAAAGGAGGTGGGAGAGGGGAAGAGAAAGGCTGGGAGAGGGGAGGGCAACTAACATGATCAGGGGTTGGGAACAGGTCCCAGATGAAGAGAGGCTACAGAGACTGGGACTGTTCAGCTTAGAAAAGAGGAGATGGAGCTGGGACAGAATAGAGGTCTCTAAAAGCACGGGTTGGGTGGAGAGGGTGCATTCAGAAAAGTTCTTCATGAGTTCCCATAAAGAAGGACTAGAGGACACCAAAGGAAAGGAATGGGTAGCAGGCTTCAAACTAGTAAGAGAAAGTTGTTCTTCTTCAGAAGGCAAATAGTTAACCTGCGGAACTCCTTGCTGCAGGAGGCTGTGAAGGCTACAACTAAAACAGAGTTTAAAGGGAAGTCATGGAGATTGGGTCCATGGAGTGGTATTAGCCAGGGGGTAGGAGTGGTGTCCCTGCCCAAAGTTTGTGGCAGGCTGGAGAGGGATGTCATGAGACAAATGGCTTGGTCACTGTCTTCGGTCCATCCCCTCCAGGGTCCCTAGGGTTGGCCGCTGTCGGCAGACAGGCTACTGGGCTAGATGGACCTTTGGTCTGACCCAGGACGGCCATTGTAAGCTCAGGGCTCAGGGTCGGGGGGTCTCAGTGGACCCCCTTGATTTTCATGCACACCTGCTCCTGGGTAGCCAGGCTGGCAGTTCTCCTTCCCTAGACGGCCACTTTCCTGTGCCTAGTGCGGAGATCGTGGACGAGGTCCATGATGTCCGCACTAGCCCAGGCAGGTGCCTGCCTCTTGCGGTCCAGGGCAAGCTCCCGGGAGCCACCAGCCTGGTCCCGGGAAGAGGGGGTGGGCTGGGGGACATCGGGTGGGTGGCTCGAGCCGTGCCAGGTGCAGGGTCTGCTGGCTGGGTGCTGGCAGGCTTGCACCTGGCACGGGCACCGTAGCCAGCCCGTGCCCCTTTAAGGGCTCCGGGGCCGGGAAGGGGGCATAGAGTTTCCCTGGTGTTGGCCAGAGTGGCCATCAGGGAAACCTGGGGAGGGCTAGCCTCCCACTAGTTCGAATTAAGGGGCTGCACACCCCTTAATTCGAACTAGCTAGTTCGAACTAGGCTTAATCCTCGTAAAATGAGGTTTTCCTAGTTCGAACTAAGCGCTCCGCTAGTTCGATTCAAATTTGAACTAGCGGAGCGCTAGTGTAGCGCCTATTAAAGTTAGTTCGAACTAACGTCCGTTAGTTGTAGTGTAGACATACCCAGAGGTAGCACAACAAAGCTGTGATGTCCACCGTGCACACTCAGTTGCTGGGTAGCAGCTCTATAATATTCCGGAGCCAAGTAAGGTTTGGGAAACCTGTTACTTCTTGTCCACACCTGGAGATACTCAAGAATAACAATTCCAAAATAACTTCCTGATGAACTCCAAAGAGGGACACTCCAGTTCTAGAACACGAGGGCCCTGTGCCTGGTTAGCTTCATCCAACCCTTCAGTCATGTATCGGAGTCACTGAGGCTGGAGACAGAGAATGGGGAATGTGGAAGGAGCGGTGATGACCAGAGAAGAGGGTTGGGAAGGAGGACAGAGACCATGAGGGCACGTCTACACTACAGAGAGGATCAACACTCCAGAGGTCAATCTTCTAGCATTCAATTTAGTGGGTCTAGTGTAAACCCCCAAATTGAATGCTGAAGCCAGCCCCTGCCACCATCCACTACTCCTCATTCTGCAAAGAGTAAGGTAAGCCAATGGGAACGAGTATTCCCATCAGCCTCCCATAGCGTAGACGCTGCAGTGGCTCAGTTTACGGAAAGCCAAATCCAGCTACACATTAAAAACTTATATAGAATGAAAACCAATTCAAACCAGGGGAGTGCTAGTACTTCCCACACTTCTCGTTCAGAAGCCCTGTGCTTGTATATCTGTGCCACTCTTACTTCTGCGCTAATCCTTCACAGCTAAGTGGCTAGGGAGTGGCGGATGCTGACTGAGGCCCAAGAGCTCTAGGCAGCAACACCAACATAAGGTGACAATTCCATTCTCTGTCACCTCTACTTTTATGCTGCTGCTGGTTGCGGATTTGCCTTCGGAGCTGGGCTTCTACCCAGCAAGCATTGCTCATCTCTAGCTGCTCAGCTCTGAAGGCAGCACCACAGCAAGTAGCAGCACAGAACTAAGGTAGCAGTATCACAACCCTCCCTATAATAACCTTGCAATCCCCCCCACGACACCAGTTTGGGTCAGAACCCCTACAATTACAACACGGTGAAATTTTAGATTTAAATCACTGACATCATAAAATGTATAACTCCTATGGCCATGAAATTGACCATAATTGACCATGAATTAGGTAAAGCCTTAGAGGTCAGTCACCATCCAGGCCTTGGTTTTTGAGGAAGATGTCCATGGTACCAACAACTGTGTTCAGATCTGTAATGGGTAGGTCATGCATTTAACTGAGAGCAGAATCGGGGGCAAGTTTTCCATACAATCCTTTTGGGGAGAAGTAGGCAGGAGGATTAATATGACCATGGCTACCTCCTTAAAAGTTACTTCTCAGAACTGTGTTCTGGAATAGATCCCATTCTCTTGGACACACTCCAGCTCATGGAAAGCTGCATTCTCTATGGCAATGCTCAGAGTCAGCAACTTGAGGTTGATTGATGGAGGAGCAGTCTGCCTTCAAGGAGAGAAACATGGTGTAGCACGGTGTTGCCCGAGCGACAGAGCAGGTACCAGTTTGGAGAAGACGGATCTCACACAAATTTTAAAAAAATTGGTCTGGGATTGATTAATCCCTAGCAGATGGGAACAGAGATATTGCTTTTCCCCCTTCTATTCCTCCCTTCATTCCGTTTCTTTCCCTGCCTTCTATGCTCACTCTTTTTTTTTGTCTTTTTTCCCCTGTTCTGTCCTTATTTTTGTTATATAATAAAAAAGACAATCCTGTGACACAAATGAGTCATCCTAAGACATTTGAAGTTCAGCTGCCTACAGCATAACTCCGCTATATAGACAGTGTCCTTGGTAGCAAATGGAAATTTTCTTTAAACACTACCGAGGGGAACTTGATCTGCCTGCACAGACAGGAAATTGCTAAATGCCAATGATCTGATAAATAGGCATGATCTCCCCTGCTCTGCCTACCAAACTCCCATTCTTTCATCGTTTTACTCAGTAGGGATAACAGAACTGACTATGTTCTCTACTGTCCCAGCATGTCTGTAATGAAACCTTCCATGGGCCTCGCACTTTCGTCAGCCTCTCAGCGCTGTGGGTCCAAGAAGGTGGGTTTCATGAACACAGCTGATCCTTCATCTTCATGGCTATTTTATGGAATGCTGAAGCCCGAGGGGAAAATCTTGCCTTCATTGCCGTCAATGGCAAATCCCCCACGGAATCCATTAAGATAGGCCAAATGGACCAGGAGGGAGGGCAAATGGGACAGGTGCCCAGGAGACTGGTGATTCAAAGGGGCCCAGAGCTCATTGGCAGCATCGCTATTAAAACACTGAACCGTGGGCTTCATGCAGCTTTGAGGGCTGGGGGGAGGGGAGAGCACATTGCGGTCTGGTCGGTGCTGAGGCCTGGCTGCCCCCGCCTCTTCTGGCTGAGGCCCCGCCCCTTCCGGTGCACAGCGCTGGCCCCCTCCCACCTTGCCCTGGAGTCTGGGGAAACTCTCGGCTCCCCTCCATTAAGGCCAAGATTTCAACCCTGGGCTCCAGTTAAAAGTTTCGTTCTTCAAAACAGGAAGATGGAGGAACACGGCTGAGGGGAAAGCTCTGTGGCTTGGTACTAACTCATTTCCAAGCACTCTATTCCACAGAATTGCATTTCTGATCCTGCAACTGTGGAGCCCTGTGCTCCCTTCCACTGTGAGACACAAGGGAAGCAACCACACCAGCAGAGTTTTCACTGCATCCCCTTTCCCGGCAGCTGGTCCGCTCTAACCACCTTCTACTGCTATCAACTAGCGGAGTTTCTCCTTTAGCTCTAGAGGTAGAGGCCTGCGTTGTGATGCAGAAGGTTTTGGATTCAAAACACAACCCATGAGGTGGCGGGATGATTTTATAAAAGCGACAACAGTTAGGGTACGTCTAGACTACCGCGTTTTGTCGACGGAAGTTTTGTCGACAGATACTGTCGACAAAACTTCCGTCGACAATTTGCGTCCAGACACATGGAGTTCTGTCGACAAAGCAAGCCCCACAACAATGAAGGGGTAAAAAGGCATTTCTGTGAGTGGCTGGCTGGATTCCTATTGCAATGATTACTTAAATGCTGCTGAGATTTTACTGTATTTTCAGTGATGCGTTAGGGTGCACAGAGCCTTAGCAATGCATCTTCTTTTTATCTTTAAATTTAAATAAATAAAATAAATAATGGAAAGTTCAGTAGATGTTTAAATTTCACTCAGGTTTAATAATCTACGGGATCATGGGTAAGCCCGTTTGTTCTTTCTAAAATAAAATTTTTTTTACAGTGACCTTTGAAGGCAGAAAGGACTTGGTGCAGACCCAATGGAATTCCCATTGGGTATTGGGGATTGTGTATTATACAGAAAGACTACAGGACTGTGAATCCTGATTCCTGGGTAAAATTAAATTGGTCTACCAGCTTGTATTATATTCTAAGGTACCATGTTTGAAAGTTGTACTTGATAGCTGTGACATCTCTGCCGGAATGGTCATTCACCGCCTGCTGCTTTCTAACCAGTGCCAGCTCTTTTAGAAAGTCAAAATAACATTGGTGGTCTTGGCTCAGTTCCTAGATCTGTCCTGGAGTACAGATATTTCTGTGAGAAAATCTCTAGGAACAGTATCATGAATTGGCACTCCTGTTAAAAAGTCTAGTAGAGTGGTCAAGGACAAAATGGCCAAGGAAAATGAAAAACACTCTCATTCCATAAGATGATCCTTCCAGGTGGGGCTTTAAGCCCTTTGGCCAGATCCTTAGATGGCATAAATCAGCATAGCGCTTACACTAATTTACATCATTGGAAGATTTAGGGCAGTGGAAGATGTGACTTACAATGCAGTTGCACTAGCTCTGCCTTCCCTGTGGAGATGGAATTTCACTTTGCTGTATTGTCAGACCATCAACTTTCTCAGTCACCAGCTTCATAGAATCATGGAATCATAGAACTGGAAGGAACCTTGAGAGGTCACCTGAGCTCCTAGCTGCTAGGAATGTCCAAAGTCCGGCCCGGGGCCAATTGCGGCCCGTGTTCCGGTTTAATACGGCCCCCCAGGTAATTTGGCAATATCTATCTTTTATGGCCCCCAACGAATCCATATGTATTGAGATGAATACATTGTAAAATCTCAGTTAATGTCAGTTGGTCTAAATCAGTTATAAATATATTTGGACACAACATGTATACTTGGTGTTATGTTCCTGTTCATATTTTTTTAACTTAAAAGTTGACAGACAACCTTTATTACCAATAATATGTAATGTACTTTACAATGTTCCTGACATATATTTCAGCTTCCTGGATTTTTTTTTTCATCTGGCCTTCAGATATGAAAGGCAGAGTGATTTAACACCTGTTTAGATTTGTCATCCATGTGACTAAATGAAAAGTATGCCGTTTGCAATAAACTTTGCATAAAATAGTTAATTTGCATTTAATTTTAATGGTTCAAAGAATGTCAGGCAAAATGGTCAGCCCTCACGCATGTTCACTTCATCAAATCTGGCCCTCTTTGAAAAAAGTTTGGACACCCCTGTCCTAGCAGGACCATCTTGATCATCCCTCACAGCTGTTTGTCTAATATGCTCTTAAAAATCTCCAATGAGATTCCACAATTTCCCTGGGCAATTTTATTCCAGTGCTTAGCCACCCTGACAGTTTGGAGGTTTTTCCCTAATGTACTACAGCATACCTAGTTGCAACATGAATGAGGTAAGACCGGAGACTTTCTGGGGAGCCTGAAAGACAGCTTCCCCATCTTTCCATGGGGGAGCGTGCCTGGCCCCCTGTGGGCCTTGGAGCTATATGTGTTTTTGTTTGGACTCTTTTACACACACACCCCCAGAAGAGGGTGGACTTATTAAGAGTTATATTTGAAGGGCTATATGCCATACGACTGGACCAGACCAGAGGTCTGCTGTTGCCTGCAGAATGATGTATGAGATAAGTGTGGTGCTGTCCGCTGTCACCACAAGGGGGTGCCCTTGAGATATAACCTTTGACAGAAACTACAGTTTTGCGGGGAATTGCATTTTGAAAAAAAAAATTGAAATTGTGGGGGTTTCTCATGATTTGGGATTTTTCCCTTGAAACCTGGAAATTTTCCACTAGCCTGAAAATGTGGCTTTCGTCAGAGCATGGAGATGAGAAGAGAGAAATGCTGTCCATAGCAGTATTTTTCAGAGTAGAGGAAGGCACGAGTCCTGTCTAAACATTTTACAGGTCTGCTTCACTAATGTGTCACCTTTGTGTTTTGCTGGTCTAACTGCACTGGCTTAATGGTGTTACACACTATAAATCTGGAACACCACAGCCTTGCTTAACACTGTAAAACTAAATGTAAGCAAGGACTACTTGATCCTCTGTCCTCCTCTGGTGGAGGCTACGGCAATGAGCGCTTGAGCCTTTACTTAAAAAGACAGGTGGTTTAACCCAAACACTGGAGACACATGTATTAAGATCCAAGGGTTGCAGGTTTGCTCCCTGCTGTTGACAAGCTAATCTGTGCTGTCAGCGTTACAAATGGTGGCCCATATGGTAAATTGAAGTGAACTGTCTCTGAAGCTGAGAATGCCCTTTCCCTGGCCAGGGAGAGAAGGTAAGTTATACCTGGACAGCATAGAACTCTGTCCCACTCTAGTGGTGGATGGGAGATAGCTCAGCCTACTACAGATGTGCTTAAAAAATCATTTTTTTCAGGTAGTAAAGTCACAGGTGTGATCTCCCATGTTTAAAACAAATAAAAGAAAGTTCTTCATACAGTGCACAGTCAACCTGTGGAACTTCTTGCCTGAGGAGGTTGTGAAGGCTAGGACTATAACAGGATTTAAAAGAGAACTAGATAAATTCATGGAGGTTAAGTCCATTAATGGCTGTTAGCCAGGATGGGTAAGGAATGGTGTCCCTAACCTCTGTTTGTCAGAGGGTGGAGATGGATGGCAGGAGGGAGATTGCTTGATCATTACCTGTTTGGTTCACTCCCTCTGGGACACCTAGTATTGGCCACTGTCGGCAGACAGTATACTGGGCTGGATGGACCTTTGGTCAGACCCAGTCTGGCTGTTCTTATGTTCTCCCCTCCCCCAATGCTAATGGGAACCATCCAGGGATTATATAAATATTTTTAAAGAAGTATCCCCTCCACTAACTTGTCAAATGTCTGTGGTTGCTTTGCTAATGCAATTGACAACAATGCAAAGATGTACCAGGAGGGTTAATTCATGTGTTTGCAGCGGTGCCTGCGCTGAAAGCAAATCTTAATGAGAAACAAAGTTGAAATATTCAAATATTTTTGTTTTAAGAAAATATACATTCGCAACTGTAATGTTTTCAGATCAAAGAGGCACTTAAAACTAATATAAGTAATGGATGTCACAGAAGGCTTAGAGAATCAAGTGCTTCTCAGAAACAAGTGCTTCTCAGAGCAGTTAGTGTGCACATAAGTCTAAAGCAGCAAATCAATATTGTTAGATCAGGAAATAACTGTACAGAATCACTGAGTAATGAGACCCTAATTGAATTCCATTCTGCATCCTCCAGGGAGGGATCCAATCAAAAATTAGCCTTGTGACACAACACTTTAGAAAGCTGGATTTTTTTTATTTAAGATGGAGTTCGTCCAAAAGGGCCTGAAAGTCAAAAGAGAGAAAAATCATAAGAACATAAGAACTGGGTCAGACCAAAAGTCCACCTAGCCCAGTATCCTGTCTGCTGATAGTGACCAATGCCAGATGGCCCAGAAAGAGTGAATACAACAGGTAAACACCACGTGATCCCTCTCCTGTCATCCATTTCCGGACAAACAGAGGCTAGGGACACCATACCTACCCATCCTGGCTAATAGCCATTGATGGACCTAGCCTCCATGAATTTATCTAGTTCTTTCTTGAACCCAGTTAAAGTCCTAATCTTCACAACATCTTCTGGCAACATCAACACTCTCTGACTCAGCATGGAAGCTATTTAAGCATAGAGTCGCCGTGTACACTCTCAGGTCGGGAAAGCAGGGAGGCAAAAATAAACAGCAAGTTCAAGCAGTTATTTCAGCCAAATGAGTCGCCTTCAAAAAACGAATCTGTAATCTATGTGAAGCAAAGAGAAATCAGACAAGAAAGGAGGAAGAGATTGGTCGAGTGAATTGTGTGGCAAAACATTGCAGGGGAATGGCAGCGGCTAGGCTAGGGAGAACTATAGGACATGGTCTTCAGACCTTCACTACTCCTTCAGCTCACTTGTGCAAGAAAACTACAATTCAGCACTTTCTTTTTTCACTTTGCCAATGATCTTTAAACTTTTATTTCTTTGGAAGCACATTTACTGACATTGCAGCTCTCAGGCTTTGTTCAAGGCCTTTAGTAACTCGGTAGCACCCTCAGAAAATGAATATTATCTGTCTGATTGGAGAATGGGTATGGAACTTGAGAAGCAGCCACAACGTGCAAAAACAGTGGAGTAGACAAGGGCGGATCCCATGCCTGAGGATAATAAAAATGGGTTTTAAAGCAGGGTGTAGAAGATGTCGACCTTGATTTTTATAATATGCATCTAGCCCATTATCACCGAAGTCTTTTCAGCATTGCTGTGGTGAAACTGAGGCTAAAGCAGCATCACAAACACAATAGAAGTGGAATTCACGCTTATTAGGGAGAGGAAGAGGGAGGCTAAATCAGACTGTTCTGTCAGCTAATTGAATGGCCCCACTTTGATCCTGCTTCAAAGATCATATTTCTTCTGTCAGACAAAAACTGTGGATGGAACATCAGCATGCCAGCACCACGGATGAGGTATTAAGGCGGCTTAAATTCCAATTACCAGAGCGACTGTCTAGCTTGTCAGAATGACGTCGGCGTAGTTTCATGTATTTCTTTACATTTCAGCCTAAAACAAACTCCAGGCCTAAGCCTGCCTTTCCAAAGCCCATGATATACACTTAGAACCACCAAGCCATTTGGTGGCACAAAGCATAAACCTTCCCAAGCAATACCACTTATAGAATCATAGAATCATAGAACTGGAAGAGACCTCAGAAGGTCATCAAGTCCAGCCCCGTTCCTCCTTCCTCCCATTCTGTCACACCTCGTGAACGCACCCCTAGGGAAAGACTTTAAGCACATGTCTGACACAGGGCAGAGGCACGTGATTGAAGCTATGCCGATGCTTAAGTGTTTTCCAGAGTAGGGATGGACTCAAGCAAGTGCTACAAGTGCTTTCCTGGATCGGGACGTATGTCATTATTCATGAGACCCTTCCATCTTAGCCCCATCCAGAGGTGAAAGTGAGTGGGTGTATCCTGGGGCGCAGGTCCTGCAAGAGCTGGCTGAGCTGCGGCAAAAGCCAGTGGGGAGCTATTTAAAGAACTGGCAGGGACCTGGGTTGCAATCAGACAATACCTGTAAGAAACTGTAAGTTACTTTCACCGCTGACCCCACCCCAAGCAGTACTAGCTAGACTTTCCACCTGAAAAGAGAGGCATTGCTGAGCCTTTTTTTAAGGTGTGCCCATGGACACTAGTTGGATGGAGGTCCCTGTCAGGCATGGCTCTGAAGTTGCACTGCCAGGGAGCAATGTTCCCTCTAATCTTTTCCATCTGTGTATGGATTTTTTCCATCCTTGTGCAGAATAAATTTTATGTGCACTGAGGCATGTGTGAATGTGCACCACTAATAGAAACAAAAATAACCAAGCTGTGGGCACTCTTCTAATCAGATGGGCAGCATCTGAACTTCTCCTGAGCAGGCGCGCAAGCACCCAGCTTATAGGAAACACTGCCAGGGAGCCTGGAGAGGAATCTAGATATGGGCAGACAGCTAAGACACAGGCAGAAGGATCTGTATGGATCCCAGCACATTCTCTAGTTCATTCTGTTCCCTAAGTCGACAATGTCCATAGAAAAAGGAAAGCAAGGAAACCCAGCGAAAGGAGCCTGTATAAATATATAGTGATGCATGCATTCAATGCATAGTGCTGCAGACTTTTTCCCTACATCCCACAGCCTAACAGCCTTCACAGTGAGGGATTATTCTGGCTATGGATGTTTCTTTAAGGGCAAACATTTTCCTCCCCTTTCCACTTCCAGTCACTGTGGAAGTGTAATTGAAAGTGCTAGTTTGTTGGGGGGGGGGAGAGGAGGAGGAAGAAATATGGCGCTTGTCTATTGTCAGCGAGGGGAACGTGTCCAAAGAGACACAAGTTATTGAACATGACCCGGCATTATTTCTGGAAGTCATTACATTCATTATTAATAAGAGCCCTCTGGCTAGCTTTCCTTTGCGGCCTTATGATTATGTTCTTGGTTTCAAATGTCACGGTGATCCGTTTCCACTGAGCTCGCCCTCTCTGCAAGCCAGATGTGTGCCCTGCTCCTTCCCGGAATGGCCATTTTCAGACCTCCGGTTGGCAGCTTCCCCTGGTCAGCGAGGCGCCTTTGAAACAGGAATGAAGCGAAGGAGGTGAATGCGAGGCAGGAAAAAACAGTGTCCTTTGTGCCGCATTTCAGGCAGGGCAGGAGAATTCTTAAACCATCGCCTCTTGATTCAGCTACTCAAAGGGATATGGTTAGCTTACCAATCCTCTCTACAAATAATGGTGGTATTAATGCATAAGATGAATAAAACCCAAATGCTTTTTAACAACCTTACCATCTCATGCTGTTTGTGCTGTGTTTATTAATATCATTCATTTGTACTTGGGTAGTGCCTCTGATTGCCAGTGTGAAAGTAGAAAGAATTATACTGGAAGAGAAAGATGAATTATGCTGTAATAATTGAATAAGCTGAAGGAATACTGTTTGGGTGTGTCTAGACTACATGCCTCCTTCGACGGAGGCATGTAGATTAGCCAGATCGGAAGAGGGAAATGAAGCCGCGATTAAAATAATCGCGGCTTCATTTAAATTTAAATGGCTGCCCCGATCTGCCGATCAGCTGTTTGTCGGCAGATCGGGGCAGTCTGGACGCAACGCGCCGACAAAGAAGCCTTTCTTCATCGGCACAGGTAAGCCTCGTGAAACCAGGTTTACCTGTGCCGATGAAGAAAGGCTTCTTTGTCGGCGCATCGCGTCCAGACTGCCCCGATCTGCCGACAAACAGCTGATCGGCAGATCGGGGCAGCCATTTAAATTTAAATGAAGCCGCGATTATTTTAATCGCGGCTTCATTTCCCTCTTCCGATCTGGCTAATCTACATGCCTCCGTCGAAGGAGGCATGTAGTCTAGACACACCCTTTGTCTCTGAACAGGAAGAAGAAAAGTATGTTAATATTGTTTGTAGGTATGCAGATCAGAGTGCTAGCCAGGTGGCCCTGAGTTAATAGGAAAAGGAACATTAGGTGTTAGGGAGAAAGCAATTGAGATAACCAGGGAGATATGGACAGGAGATTGCTGTGTGCTTGATGTGGAAATGAAGATACTTGACTAGCCTCAAACTAATCATGTGATGTTTTGCCCCTCTTTTTATCCTGCTAACTTGGCTTTCTTTTGACTGTATAAATCAAGGAGTTTGAACCTTGTGGGGTACTCACATTTTATGGGTGCATTTAGCAGAGCGGCTTTGCTAATAAACAGAGTGGTCTGACAAATCTGTGAGTCCTGTCTGACTTTGACACCAGGCATAGACCTAGTAACACTTCCTTCCTTCCTCCCTCCCCACCCCCCATCCTAGGAGCTGTGAAAACACCGAACCGAGCCCTGACCTGAGGAATTTACAGTCAAGATGCGCATTTCACTCAGTTCGGACACGGATGTCGATGGAACTACTCAAAGTGAAGTGAAAGAACAAACCTCTTCAAGATTGGGACCTTGAAATAAGCACACTTCTTTTGGGAAGTGCTTTACCTGTCATTGTGCCAAGTAATATCTGAGCACCCTATGGCCACATTCATGCAATTGGATCCAAGCCATATGTCCTGTGCTGATCCCACAAGGAGCCTGCTCACTATGGTCTCTTTTCCCTCTGCTCCCGCATCTGTCGTGTGGAAGGTGTTCAGGCGCGTCGATTCCAAGGTCAGAAGGGACCACTGTGATCATCTGGCCTGGCCTTTTGTACAACTAGCGGAGCCTGATCGCAAGGTTTCTAGTCTCAGAGAGGGAGCCGTGTTAGTCCGCACCTGCAAAATCAACGAGGAGGCTGGTGGCACCTTATAGGCTAAGCACCTTATTTGGGCATTATCTTTAGTGGGCAAAACCCATATTGTCATTTTGAGGGTTGACAGATTCTCGTCCCAAGATCAGGCCCATTCAGATTGTGATTACAGTTATTTTGGGGGTGGGAATGCCGATGTGCCCAGCTGCAACACTCACATGATAGGAACACCATTTATTTACAAATCAATATTTTATTAATACACTAAATGATTTACCTGGTGTTGTACGGGTCTTTAACTCATTTTTTAAAATAAAATGGTGGGGCAGCAGATGAGGTGTTTAACATGCAGGCTGTCCCAGGGAAAGAGCCCAGCTCTCTCATTCTCTCAATGCAGTAGCTTGGGGCCAGGTGAGAAGTGTTTCTCTGTAGCTGCTGCAGCTCCAGCAGGTACAGAACGGGAAAGGGTGCATGTGCCCCAGCTGGGGCACGACCAGGTTCATCTGCCCCTTGTACTTCTCAGCCAGAATGAGGAAAGCAGCAAACTGTGCACTTTCCCTTGAGGGAACAGCCAGCAACGTTTCCGTAGGAATTGAGGGGAGGTCAACTTCAGCCCAACCTGCCACATTCCCTAAAGGATACCTGGGGGTGGGAAGCTCAGGGATAGGGCAGTCCCAGAACAGGGAGTAACCTCCAGCCAACCAATTTAACATGCCTAGTGTGTCTGTCTGTTTTCTGTATGGTTTTATACTTTCTCATAAGAATGGGAAGGGAGAGGGGGCTGCAGTCCCCTCCCACCTTCCCTAAAGGGCGCCTGAGAGGTGGGAGGCTCAGGGCTGGCGCAGTCCCAGAGAGAGGGTGGCATGCCCCCAGACAGCCCCTTTCACCTGCCTGGCGATTCTGTCTCTTTTCTGTATGGTTTTATGAGAAGCAATCCCATTCCAGGCACATCCCATTGTCCTGGCACAACCAAACCCTGACCTTAGTTTAAGTTACGATAAAAGGAAGCTGCATGCCAAATTTGTTGGTCCTAGCTCTTACTGTTTAGGAGGAGTTCTTGAACAAACAGACAGATGCACAGACAGACAGACAGACAAACTCTCTCAAATATATAGTGGACTAGCACATTTACCTGGTGTTGCTCAGGTGCTTAGAGTCTCAGGGCAGGGTGCAGGAATCAGGGTTGGGGGTGCAGGAATCAGGGTTGGGGGTGAGAAAGGTCCCAGGGCAGGGGTCGATGGATGTTTGTAGGTAGGGTTGCCAGATGGTTGAACCAAAAATACCAACATGCCCTCCCCCCAAAAAAATACTGGGGAAAAAATTCTGTTGAGGGGAAAAAAGGGGGGGGGGGAGATCAAAGCTGTTGAGCAAAAAAAAAAGAGGACTCCGAGACTTATTAAGCCAAAAATAAAAATAAATAATAAAACAGCATTAAAACAGCATGGTCCCTTCCAGAGTGAGTGCAGAGTTAGAACAGGGGAGTGGTTGAGCGCTAAGACCCAGGGAAGGCATTGTTTCCCCTTGGTCTTTAGGCTTTTTGCCAGTGGCCATTTTGTGTTCTTGTTCAAGCCAGAACTTAGCTTCCCTACAGAACCATGTAAGCATGGGGTCAGGGAGCTGGGGGAGGCCAGGGGCTGGACCGGGGCCCGGGCGCTACGGTTGCCAGGTGTCCAGTATTTTTGCCTCGTAGCTGGGAAAAAAATCGGAAAATATTGGACATTTTAGGTGTCCGGTATTTTCTGATTTTTTTTTTACCAGACAGGAGGTGAAAATACTGGACTGTCTGGGTCAATACCAGACACCTGGCAATCCTATGGCTGTGTCTAGACTGGCAAGTTTTTCCGCAAATGCAGCAGCTTTTGTGGAAAAACTTGCCAGCAGTCTACACTGGCCGCTTGAATTTCTGCAAGAACACTGACTTCCTACTGTCTGAAATCAGTGCTTCTTGCGGAAATACCATGCTGCTCCCGTTTGGGCAAAAGTCCTTTTGCGCAAAGCTTTTGCGCAAAAGGGCCAGTGTAGACAGCTCAGATTTGTTTTGCGCAAAAAAGCCCCGATCGCGAAAATGGTGATCGGGACTTTTTTGTGCAAAAGCGCGTCTAGATTGGCACGGACGCTTTTCCACAAAAAGTACTTTTGCGGAAAAGCGTCCGTGCCAATCTAGACGCTTTTTTCCACAAATGCTTTTAACGGTAAACTTTTCCGTTAAAAGCACTTGTGGAAAATCATGCCAGTCTAGACTTAGCCTATGTGTAGGAGGGTGTGCAGGTGTAACCCATGCACTTAATAGGGAGTTATCTCTTTAAGAGACCCCTGTGGGGGAGGTAGGAGAGAGTTGAGTGTTACTGTTGCTGGGTAGATTCAATACTCCACCCAGAAGCTGCTGGAGCTGGGTCCAGTAGTTTGGGGTCAGGCTTCATGAACTAACAGGCAGAGCAGATGCTTTTCGGAGGCCTGTGTGAGCTGGAAGAAGCTAAGCTAGGAGCAGAGAACTGGTTGCCGTTCCTCACTCTGCAGCAGGTAGTGATGCTGTTAACCCTCTACCAGGGATCACTGGCAATGCTACTTAGAGCTAGGCGAACCTGGGAGGGCAAATACCTTCTGTGTTAATTGTCTGCTTTAAATGCTGTTTTGATTTTAGCCAAACTGTTCTAGTTCACTTTCTCAGTCAATGGGATTGTTCAGCTCCTCTGTAAATGTAGCCATTGGGAAAGAATCATTTCTAGTTTGTTGTTCTCAGTTTCTGTATTTTCTTGTAACAGGGTTTTCTTTAAGCCTGTTCACTTGTGAGCTAACTTATTAGTTAATCAGTGAGCTGGCTGCCTAGCAGTGACCATAGCAGAGAAAGAGTTTGCCTGGACTCCAACTGAGGATTCCCTACAAGCAAGTGGAGAGAGACTTCAGACTCAGCATGTGATTCAGATTTGATATCAGAGGCACAAACTGAGACCTTGGTGAACTAAATCTAAGCTCTTGGGACTGCTCTGTCTTGTCTTACTGTGTTTGTGTGGACTGGACTGTTCAAATTTCACTTTTAGTTTTCTCTTTACTTATGTTTAATGTACCTATGGGCCTTATCGGTGGGTTATAAAATAGCCGGGTTCAGCTGTAAGAATTAGATTATTTGTTTTCTTTTTATAAAGTTACTTAATTAAATTCATTTAGGCAATCTCCATAAACTTCTATCTCCTAGAGTTGACCTTGCAAGGTTATTGAGTCCAGTCCCCTGCCTTTGTAGCAGGACCAAGTACCATCCCTGACAAATTTTTGCCCTAAATGGCCTCCACAAGGATTGAACTCACAACCCTGGATTTAGCAGGCTAATGCTCAAACCACTGAGCTATCCCACCCCCTTTTTTAAGTTTCTTTTTTGAATTTGACTGTAGGGAGGCTGACACTGGGCAGTCCTTGCTGAAATTCATTACAGACTGAACTCTGGGTCTCCAGTACTGCTGTGGGAGTGGGAGTTTCTTTTAGACACTGGAGAAGGGCAGGGGAGTCTAGCCCATTCAAGGTTATGCAGGGAGGCTGAATCCCCACCCCCAAGAGTCTTATCAGGGCTTCTTGCTCTTCCCCTTCCTGTCCCTGTCAGGGAGCGAGAGCAAAGTGCACACAGCTCATCTGCCCTCTGGGCTCCCCAGCCAGAGTGAGGAATGTAGCAAACTGTGCACTTTCTGCTCCCTGCTGGAGGAAGGGAAACAGCCAGTAATGTCCCCATACAAATCTGGGGGTGAGCTTCAACCCACCCCACCCCCAAAGGGTCAGTTCTGGACAGTGGGGGGCACCTGCTTAGTGATTCTGTTTCTTTTTCTGTGTGGTTTTATGAGATGCAATCCCAGGCATGTCCCATTTTCCTGACACAATCAAACCTTACCTTGCTTTAAGTTACGATAAGAGGAAGCTGCATGCCAAATTTGGCGGTCCTAGCTCTTGTCACTTAGGAGGAGTTCTTGAACAAACACACAAACAGGCAGACAAAGTCTCTCATTCCTGGTCTATGCATTTCAAAATAACTCCCCCTACTTTGAAATAACAAGTGGAATATCCACACTACTAAGCTCGTTATTTCGAAATACGGGACTGGTTATTTTGAAATAATAACTCCTGCTTTCCACGAGGAATAACGCTTATTTCAAAATAGTTATTTTGAAGTAGCGGTAGTGTGGATACTCCACTGCTGCTATTTCAAAATAATTACTCCCCAGAGTCATTCAGAGTAATTACAGGCAGTCCCCGGGTTACGTACACGATAGGGACTATAGGTTTGTTCTTAAGTTGAATCTGTATGTAAGTCGGAACTGGCGTCCAGATTCAGCCGCTGCTGAAACTGATCAGCGGCTGATTCCAGGAAGCCCGGGGCAGAGCAACTCTGCCTCGGGCTTCCTGTAGCCAGCCGCTGGTCAGTTTCAGCAGCGGCTGACTTGGGGACGCCTGGGGCAGAGCAGCTGGGGTGCTGCTGGGTTGCTCCAGTAGCGCCGCTCCTCAGCGCTACTGGACCAACCCGGCAGCACCCCATCTGCTCTGCCCCAGGCGTCCTGATTCAGCCGCTCCTGAAACTGACCAGCAGCGGCTGAATCAGGACGCCTGGGGCAGAGCAGCTGGGGTGCTGCCGGGTTGGTCTAGTAGCACCGAGAACGGCGCTGCGGGACCAACTGGCAGCGCCCCAGCTGCTCTACCACAAGCGTCCCGAGAAAAGCCTGGTCTGCTGGGGGGGGGGCGCACTAGTTGCGCCCCCCCCCCCCCAGCAGACCAGGGAGATGCGGGTGGCGGGACTGAGACGCGCCACCCCGGTCCTCCGCGTCTCCCTGGTCTGCTGGCCCTCCCCCCCAGCAGACCAGGAAGACGGGGAGCAAAGCCGCGGAGGACCGGGCGGGGGGACCGCCCAGACGCCCCACGGTCCCCCCGCCTGGGTCCTCCGCGGCTTTGCTCCGCGTCTCCCTAGTCTGCTGGGGGGGGGGGGGGAGGGACCTAACAGACCAGGGAGACGCGGAGCAGCTTTTCTCGCCCCGGAGGACGCGGGCGGCGGGATCGCGGCGCGTCTGGGCGGTCCTGCCGCCTGCGTCCTCCAATGGCGAGAAAAGCCCCGTTCGTAAGTGCGGATCCTACATAAGTCGGATCCGCATAACCCGGGGACTGCCTGTACTCTCCAATGCTTCCTGGGGCCCTAAGTCGAGGTAATGCTCCCACATTAAGGGTGCTTACCTCGGACTAATAGTGAGGCTTCCCTCTAGTGTGGACATGCTATTATTAAATAGTTATTTTGGGAGTTATTATTTCAAATTAGTGTAGACATATCCTCAAATATATAGCAGATGAAGGCAAAATCACAATTAGAGAAATTTAACATTTTATGACTGTGAATTAGGGCCTATAATAATAAGCATGATTTATATTGTGGGTAGCAGAGTTTGATACATGTAGCTTAAGAGAGGCATTCTTACTTCCTTAGAAGAAGAATTCCTTTATAAAACAGAAAGATGATATGTTCTGGCTCCTTCA
Source organism: Pelodiscus sinensis (assembly GCF_049634645.1). Taxonomy (NCBI): domain Eukaryota; kingdom Metazoa; phylum Chordata; order Testudines; family Trionychidae; genus Pelodiscus; species Pelodiscus sinensis. The sequence goes on along the minus strand of NC_134712.1, from coordinate 248,908,680 downwards.
CTGTGTCGGATAAGTCCACTGTGTTGGATAAGTCCAGGTGTGTAACTAACTTGATATCTATTTGAAATAATAATGCACAACTAATTAGTTAAATTAAGAAGATATGTATAATACATGAATATTTGTAACAAATAAACACTTAAAGTTTGATTTTTCCCTAAAGGTATTATTTCATTCTTTTTCCTACTGCTTCCCCCTTACTTTCAGGTCAGGAATAATAAAGATTTGCTTTACCTTATACATGAACATTGGACATATTAGATGGAACTTTGTCTAAAATGATGCGGAACCTTTTCTCTTAATGTGTGGGATAACAAAATGTGATTAGATGGCTTATGAGTTCCTAATTTTAATAATATTCTGCAAATTCAAGTTAAAAGCAAATTGCCTACTTCCCTTTTCTCTCCCATGCACAGAGTGCAAAATCACATCCTCTTTCTAGCAACATGTTAGCTGCTGCTTCAAGCCTCGGTGACTTTTGCTGCTGAGGCTTACTTTAGAATTATAAGTTAAAGGCACAAAGGGCACGTATTCCCTCACTGTGCTGGAGATAACGTTCTGGCATTCGAATTATTGGGTCTAGTATAGACTCGTAAATCGAACGCAAAGGGCAGCTGTGGCTGGCATCTCGCAGTCGCAGTGGGGATGGCATCAAGATTTTCTTAAAGTTTGCTGACTCGAGCTATGTATTCTACGTAGCTGGAATTACATACCTTAAGCCGACTTTCCAGGTCTAGTGTAGACCAGACCAAAGAGGATTCGCTTGATGAATTACATGATATGGGCTAAATGCATAGTTATAAGGTCTTTTAAGAACTGCTGGGGGAAACAAAGCTTTTACTACTTTTTGGTAGGTAAGGTCCCTTGTTCCTTTGATATCTCTTAGTAAACCATTCCTTTATATCTGAGGGTATGTCTACACTACCCTCCTAGTTCGAACTAGGAGGGTAATGTATGCATACCGCACTTGCTAATGAAGCCCGGGATTTGAATTTCCCGGGCTTCATTAGCATAAGCGGGGAGCCGCCATTTTTAAATCCCCGCTGCTTCGAACCCCGTGTAGCGCGGCTACACGGGGCTCGAACTAGGTAGTTCGGACTAGGGTGCCTATTCCGAACTACCGGTACACCTCGTTTCACGAGGAGTACCGGTAGTTCGGAATAGGACCCTAGTCCGAACTACCTAGTTCGAGCCCCGTGTAGCCGCGCTACACGGGGTTCGAAGCAGCGGGGATTTAAAAATGGCGGCTCCCCGCTTATGCTAATGAAGCCCGGGAAATTCAAATCCCGGGCTTCATTAGCAAGTGCGGTATGCATACATTACCCTCCTAGTTCGAACTAGGAGGGTAGTGTAGACATACCCAGGGCTACTCAACATGCGACCCGTGGGTTGCATGCAGCCCACAGCCCGTTTGTGGCCCATGGTTCAGGTTGGGTTTACGTGGGGCTCAACACGCAGCCCACAGGTGAGACCCTTTGAACATGGCCTCCAGTGGGAACTCCTCCACGATGGCGAGTCAATATAATGGTCTTCTGTTGATACGCATTTTAGTACAGGCAGTCCCCGGGTTACGTACAAGATAGGGACTGTAGGTTTGTTCTTAAGTTGAATTTGTATGTAAGTCGGAACTGGTACATATTGTAGGGGAAACTCTAGCCAAACATTTCTCCAGAGCTCAGTTTTATTCTCCCACACTTCACTTCCCTCAGTCCTTTATTCTCAAGATGAGGTGTCTGCTGAGAAAAGCCGCTCCGCATCTCCCTGGTTTGCTGGGGGGAAGCAGCTAGTGCAGGGTTGCCTCACGTCATATCCCTACTTACAAACGGGGTAAGTCGGATCCATGTAACCCGGGGACTGCCTGTAGTTAAATGTCTGGACTGTTATTGCTCATTAAAAGTGCTGTTATACTGGTGGAAATCAGGTAAATAGTGCATTTTATTAATATCAGAAGAACAGACTTGAATGGGACCTACATGTTGTGTAGTCTTGTCTTAATCTTTGTATTCACACCCGTCAGTGTGAAAGAAGCTATTTGCACATATTTTTGCATGTATATGCAACCACACTTAAGTGTGTTGTGAGTATCATTGTGGCCCCCAGGGCTTCCAAAGTTGAATAGCCCTGCTTTATATTATTATTTTATTTATTTAATTTAGTCTCCTGGAATTTTTAATACCCTGCTTTGGTGGAAGGTTGGCTCATATTTACAGCCATGCTTAGACAGAACTTTTCTTTCTTTCAGTCATTAGTTGTTACATTAAATTAGACATATAATCATATAAGTAACCGCCCACTAGGGTGGTTATAAATATTGTGGCTATGTTGCATTCATAAGAAACTTTTTCCATGATCCTTCATATATTTGTATGTAGAGCTCTGCGCGGATACAAAATTTGAATCTGCATCCACATCTGTATCTGCAAAAATGAACTGTGGATATCTACACTGACATTTGCAAATACGAATACCCGTGGATAGCTGCAGATTTTCTGGGCTCTATTTATATGTCTTGTTCTGGCTAACCACAAACTTCAGGTGCCTACTCTGTTTCCTCCAACTACTACTCCGAGGCTATGTCTAGACTGCAGGCTTCTTTCGAAAGAGGCTCTTTCGAAAGCATCTTTCGAAAGAGCCTCTTTCAAAAGATCGCGTCTAGACTGCAGGCGGATCTTTCGAAAGAGAAATCCGCTTTTTCGAAAGAAAGCACCCAGCGAGTCTGGATGCTCTCTTTCGAAGACGGCCTCTTTACATTGAAGAACGCCTTCTTTCGAAAGAGGAGCTTTCGAAAGAAGGCGTTCTTCCTCGTGAAACGAGGTTTACCGCCATCGAAAGAAAAGCCGCGTTCTTTCGAAATTATTTCGAAAGAACGCGACTTGAGTCTGGACGCAGGGGAAGTTGAGAAATAACCTTTTAAGAAACATCCAATCTAGCTTTCAAGAGGAAGAACCCCTTGCAAGCCTCAGTAAATTAATTAAGGATACAAATAAGACATCAAAAAAGGTAGCATACAAAAACCAGTAGGAGAACACTTTAACCTCCCTGGACACTCAATGGATTTAAAAGTAGCCATCCTTCTGCAACAATCTTAAAACACAGACTGCAAAGAGAAACAGCAGAGCTTCAATCCATTTGAAAATGTAACATCAAATTAGGACTAAATAAGGACTCAAAATGGTTATCTCACTACAAAGGCAATTTTCCTTCTCTTGGTATTCACACCTCCCCATTAACTACTGGGAGCAAGCCACATGCACCTGACTGAATTGGCCTTATTAACACTGGTCCTACACTTGCTAAGTGTGTGTGTGTGTGTGTGTGTGTGTGTGTGTGTGTACTCATGCACTCACTCACTCTCTCTGCTTTGTTTTTATAGTTAAAAATATCCACCTTATTTCTCAACCTAATTTGTCTTGGTCCAGCTTCCAGCCTCTGGCCTGTGTTTTACCTTTGTCTGCTTGACTGAAGAGCCCAGCGTCAAATATTTGTTCTCCGCATAGGTACTATTTGATTGTGATGTAGTTAGCCCCTATCTTTCTCTTTGTTAAACTCAAGGGCTGTGTTTAGACTGGCCAGTTTTTCTGGAAAATCAGCCGCTTTTCCAGAAAAACTTGCCTGCTATCTACACTGGCCGCTTGAATTTCCGCAAAAGCACTGACTTCCTACTTTAAGAAATCAGTGCTTCTTGCGGAAATACTATTCTGCTCCCGTTCAGGCAAAAGTCCCTTTTGCGCAAAACTTTTGCACAAAAAGGCCAGAGTAGACAGCTCAGATTTGTTTTCCGCAAAAAAGCCCCGATCGTGAAAATGGCGATTGGGGCTTTTTTGCGGAAAACCTGTCTAGATTGGCACGGACGCTTTTCCGCAAAAAGTGCTTTTGCAGAAAAGCGTCCGTGCCAATCTAGATGCTCTGTTCCGAAAATGCTTTTAACGGAAAACTTTTCCGTTAAAAGCATTTCCGGAAAATCATGCCAATCTAGATGCAGCCAAGGAGCTCAATCTAGTGAGTTTGTGACTGTAAGGCATGGTTTCTAATCCTTTAATCATTCTTGTGCCTCTTCTCTGGACCTTCTCCAATTTATTAACATCCTTTTCAATACTCCAGTCATGAGCACAGAACAAAATCCAATTGAAGGCACTAGCCTACAGCCACGTACGTACACACAGAAGTTCTCATGACTAGTGCAATCCTGCTGTGTGTACGATGCTGCCCTGCCAGTGAATGTTAACATCCCATTAAAACACCTGGTTCCCATTTTTTTCCAGTTTTCATGACAACTTTTCTATTAACAAGTGTATAATTTTTTAAAAACTAAAACAAATATTGAGTTTAATCCAACCGGGATTCTTTAAAACAAGCTTCTCCTCTAGGGCCAAGCAGGCAAATGTAAATAGAAATAACAGTTGAATAAATAAAGGGAGTGAGGATGCAGCAATGCCTTATGAAAATGTTTCCCACTAAAGCCTTAAAGGATGTAAGGAAGAGAATAAGGTTTGACAGAGTTTCATGCCAGAAGGGACCTGACCTCCGCTTTATGAAAATTGTCTTATGAATATGCATATGCATAACTTGCAGACATTTTAGGCAAAATGCATCATGTGACATGTTCTTTTTAAAGTTACAATCTGTTGAATTTTTTTTCTGTTTCTGTGCGTATGTCATTCTTGTATGTGAAGTTAGAAATATGACATGAGAATCTGTTTTTAAATCTAGATGGTCTAACGAGAACCATTAGTGATACTCTAGAAAAAAATGGCTCAGTATTTAAGCCAATAAGCTGTGAAAAGTCTTTTTTTTTTCTATAAGCCTGGATTGTGATTGGTCTGCCAGAACATGTGACCTGGCCACCTGAGGCCGGAACCCATTTTGGATCTGGTACTCTTCCACTCATGTGTTTATACTGAACACAAAGAATTCCTGCTTTGGTCAAGGGAGATCTAAAGGTGGGAAACAAAGTAATAGGGCAGTGACCAGATGCCAGAAGACCTTCCCCCAATTACCACTCAAGATGCATGCTGGAAACATCTAAGACTGAACTGGGGGAAGGATCAGGCCAAGCTGGCTGGTTGCTTAGCTTCTGAAAAGGATTATTAGAACTACTGTTAGGCTACGTCTACACTGGCATCCCTTCCGGAAAAGGGATGCTAATGTAGCACATCGGAATAGCAAAATCCGCGGGGGAATTAAATATCCCCCACGGTATTTGCATTACCATGGCTGCCGCTTTTTTCCGGCTTGGAGATAAGCCAGAGAAAAGCGCCAGTCTAGACGTGATTCTCCGGAAAATAAGCCCTTTTCCGGAGGATCTCTTATTCCTACTTTGAAGTAGAAATAAGAGATCCTCCAGAAAAGGGCTTATTTTCTGGAGAATCACGTCTAGACTGACGCTTTTCTCCGGCTTATCTCCAAGCCGGAAAAAAGCGGCAGCCATGTTAATGCAAATACCACGGATTTGCCTATTCCAAAGTGTCTAATCTGCATCCCTTTTCTGGAAAAGGGGTGCAGTGTAGACACAGCCTTAGGGTATGAATTTGCATGTAACAGGTTTCTTAGTGTATTAAGCCTAAGTGGCCAGTTTGGTTTAATTGGACTTAGTAACTTACTTTGATCTGTCTGTTTTCATTTACATTCACTGAAACTCTACTTTTTATACTTAATAAAAATTTAAAAATTTATCATCAAGCCCAGTGTAAATAATTATTACCTGCAGGGGAGGCACAGTTGTGCATCTCTCTCTTTCATCCATAAAGAGAGTGGCCCTTATGAGACTTTGATATAGAGTAAGACAAATTTATTTGGGGTTTGGTCCCTTGGAGGGTTGTGTTCCTGGATGCTGACAAGCCCCTTTAGCTGAACCTTCCTAGAGCGTAGCTGGTCCAGCATCTGTGTTACTCCTGGGAGCTGTTACCCAACTCTGGGGGAGACCAGAGCTTCAGGATGCACAGGACAGCGTGTCTATTGGTGGTGCACATCCTCACATACCACAGTGCACACCATAAAATTTATTCTGCACACGGATGGAAAAAATAGAGGGCACACCTTGGCGGTGAGGTGCGTAGAGGCTCAGTGGTTTGCTCAAGGTGAGGCAGTCCAAGGGGACCTCTGTGAGACAGCCTGTCACATTCATGTGATTGCCTGCGGGGACTTCCAGGATACACAACCTGGCTAGCCCCTGTTCTGCCCCGGTGTAGACTGCCCTGTACTGCCACGGGAAAAACCTGAGGAGGGTGCTGCCCAAGCGCCGGGTAGTTCAAATTGGGGGGCTCCAGTCACTCCAATGCGTCTCCCGCCTGCGCTGGGTGAGCGCTGGTTTCACTCCCACAGCCCACCCGTGGAAGGGGGTCCCAGCTCGGGTGGGGGCGGGGAACGAGGGCCTGGACGGGGGGGGATCTTGCGATGGAGGGAGCCGGCTCCTTCCATCCACTGTGCCCAGGGCTCGGTGGGACCCGCGCGCGCGATGTCTCCGCTCCCTCCCCAAGCGGTGCCAGCTCCCGGGGCGCCTCTGTTTCTGGGCGGGGAGGGGGCGCTGGTGGGGACCCCCCACTCTCCGCCCCGCGGGGGGGGCCCGGCCGGAGGAGGGGGCGCTGCGAGGGATCCCGGTGCCCGCGGGGAGGGGCTGTCCCGGCCCCAGCGCGGCGGCAGGAGGCGGGGGCGGAGGGCTGCCTGCTCCCCGCGCCGCGCCCTGCCTCCCTCGCAGGGCACCAGCCGGGGAACTCGCGCGGCTCCGGGGGGATGCGCCTCCCGTGGGAGCGGTGAGGGGGCGCGGGCGCCCCGGGATCCCCATCCCCATGGGGGGGCCGGCCCCGCCGCGCAGCGTCCCAGCCGCCGCGGCCGCCGCGCTCCTGCTCCTCCCAGTAAGTGTCCGGGGGGCTGGAGGAGGGGGTGAGTGTGGAGGGGGGGGCAGAGCCGCCCCGATCACCCAAAGCGGAGCCCCAGAGACTGAGTCACCCCCCGGCTCCCCAGACCCCCCCCCCCCCGCGCAAAGCCACCCTCCGGGACCGCACAGAGCCCCCGGCACCCCAAACACCCCCCGGCACCCCAGTCCCAGCGCGCAGCCAGCAGGACCCACCCGGCTGCCGCGCACCGCCTCGCTCTCCCCCGCACAGGAGTCCCTCCGGGCTGAGCCGCCCCCTCGTCATCCAGCAAAGCCCTGGCACCGGCCCAGCGGGACCCGCTGGATTCCCAGAGCGGCCGCGGTCTCCCAGAGTCCCGGCGAATCCCCCCCCCCGCCGCCAAATCGCCACTCCACGGACTGCCCGGAGCCACCAGCCCGGGAGACTATCCCTAGCTCTGAGTTAGTCTCCGAAGTGCCACCGGACTATGGTCCATTTTATCGCGGCCCCGCTCCCCCACTGAGCAAGGAGTCGTCTAGCAACGGTCTCGAGTAACTTTCGTGAAATAAGGCATCCGAAAACCCCCTGCCCCCTGAGATCACCCCGAAACCTTTTTTCAGCGGAGTCCCAATGCCCTGATCTCGCTGCAGTATGTTTAGTTGTTTGGCTAAGGCACCGAGAGCTGGTCCTGCGAGCTGGCATTCACTCTCGGCTGATTCCTCCCTGCGTTACTTTCTCACAGCAGGATTCACAATTTAGCATTTGCAACCCTAAGGGCGAATTCAGCCAATCCTTCCAAACGTTTGCTCCGTTTTCACCTGGGCAATATGACATGGATTTATTTCCCTTGAGCAGAATCATCCCACTCTGCAAATATGTTGCTGGGGGGAGGGAATTGGGTTGTCATAGCTCACCATGGACTTAAACTTTGCCAGTCAGTTCCTTCTCCACACCCAAAACCCATTAAATTGTGAGTTGTAATCTGCAAAGCAGAGCAAACTCCCCCCTCCCATGATTCTGGTCCCCCCATGATTCTGGTCCCCCCATGATTCTGTATCTCAGTCACCAGTGTGAAAAGAAATAAGAGATGATCATTGTGTCTTCTACTAAAGTCCATCTTGACATTCCTTAAAGGTATATTGATTTGTTTCCTCTTGCTTCGCCTTCTATTTTTACTTATTCCATCTCTGGGGGGGGGGGGGGGGGCGTGGGGGAACCACTTTGTATATATGAGTGATGTTTGTAAAGTGCACTGAAAAACTTGTTGGAAAACAAACATGAGGGAGCTAGAGGAATATTATCTAAGTCTCTGCTTTCATGTCATCCTCCTTGACCTTTGGCTTCTATTTTATGCCCCTTGCCATACTTCTGTTGTGCTATTGTAACCAGTAGGCAGAACTAAACCCGTGGAGCTTTGTACATGGGCCTCTACAGCTTAAGCTATAAAGCTAGCTGCCACTTAGCTAAGGCTGTGGAGCATCAGAGAGGTAGCACTGTGAGTCTGAATCTGCAAAAGCGGCAAGGAATCCTGTGGCACCTTACAGACTAACCAAAGTATTGGAGCATGGAGCATAAGCTTTCGTGGGCAAAGACCATCTGGTCTTTGCCCACGAAAGCTTATGCTCCAACACGTCCCTTAGTCTATAAAGTGCCACAGGACTTCTTGCTGCTTTAGCTAAGGCTGTGGACCAAATTCATTCTTTTGCTCTGTAAGTGGTCTATGTGCCAGTACATGGGATAGTGAACCACACCCAGTTATACTACATTTGCCCCACACAGTCCACCTCTCAGACTCTAGCTCTGCCAAGCATCTGGTGTCAGAAGGTCAGTACATAGTTATATCAATGTATATGATAACTCTTGCTTTTTGTAGGTAATAGCTATTTCTTTTCTTTATCAGCCCCATCAATCCCCCCCAAACCACGAAAAGACCAGTTTTATTTATTTATTTTAATCCCTGGATCTCAAAGTGCTTTATGAGATGTGTCTTGTTATCCCTGTTTTACAGATGGAGAAACTGTAGCCCAGAGAGATAATGTCCAACAATTTCAAACTTTGGCTCCAATCTAGCAAAGCCTTTAAGCATATATTTGACTTAACTTTAAGCACTTAACATGTCCCACTGAAGTTAAAGGGATTCTGTAATGGGGGTGAATGAGGCCCTGAAGCCCCCTGCTGGAAGTTTGTGGTCTTGCCACACCCAGTCCCAGCAAACAATAGAGAAGTCTTCCAAAGAGGCTAGATTGTCTGCAGGAGGAACTGACCAATCAGGGATTAGGAAGGCTTACAAAGGGAACTGCAAAACAGTGCAGCAGTCAGTGCAGGACAGAGTTTAAGGAGAGCAGACTGTGAAGTTAGCTGAGGAAGCTGTCTCCAAGTGGAGAAGCCCTGGAAATGCCACTCTCTCCAAGTGGGGAAAGAAACTGAAGGGGCACCAGATCCAAAGGGAGAGCTGGCTAAAGACTGATGAACTGTGATAGAGCCCTGAACGAGGGGCAAGGAAGTTGTTTCCTTCAGGGGAAGCCCTGGAGGTACCACTCTCCCAGTGAGGAACAGATTTGGAGACACTAGCAGCAGGCACAGGGATGGACACCTGTTAAGTGTGTATCCTGGAAGGGGTTTGCATTGCCCATAGGAGTGTGGCTTGGCCAGAAGGTTGAGTAGCCAAAAAAGGCTGAAGAACAGTGCAAGCACATGCACTTGGCCAGATGGGGGTCTTATGGGAGGTGAGTGCCACCCTGTTACACACTTTCATTTGGGGAATTAAGAACAGATGTAATTGTTTGCAAGATCAGGCCCTTAGACACCAAAATCTAGTTTAAAGTGTTTTGATTTACAGAGAGGACTGTGCAATCAGATGTCCACAAGAATAGTGGATTCTCAGCACTTCTGAAATAAGGTCATTTTTTTAATCTAGATTTAGGCACACAGCCTTAGAATAAATGGCACATAGCATGTCTGAAGTAAAGCAGAGAATGCAACTCTATCCTTCTGATTTCTAACACCCTCTGATGCATGATGTTAGACATTTTATATTTTTAAAAGCAAAGAAAAGAGGAATAAAAAATAGTGACTTAGTCCGTGTGACCTTTCAGATATAAACCCTTTGAAGAGCACACATGGTTTGGGGAAGGATTTTCATTTTAAAACAACCAGACAAAGCAGTTTTTGAATCAGAAGAGGTAAACGTGATGGTCTGTTATAACTGAGATCCTCTCCTGGAACTGAAAAACAGCCAGGGCAGTTTGAACAATATCTGGTAGTGAGGGTAGTTTTTCAACCATTCTTAGACTGAGATGTTGCCAAATTTCAGTCCAGGTGTGAATTAAAGTAAAATAAGTGTTTTATAATGAGAATGCTGGCAACTGCTTAACCAGCATTGCTATATTGTTTTGGAAGGGGTTTCTTTTGCAGCCATGGCATAGCAATTAAAGTACATTCACAGAAAACAGTTTTAAGCAAGAAATGTTTGTTACATCAATCAGTAGTTTTGCTTTTAAACGTTTTCAGTGAATGAATGAAATCCACATGTACACTTCGCAAGGGGAAAAACAATCTTTAGCCTTTGTCTTTTTGAGGCATACACCAAAAATGTACTACCACTGTGAGAAGAAAAAATAATTGATAAAACCTATAAACAGTCCAAAGGTCCATCTAGCCCAGAATTCTGTCTTCTGACAGTAGCCAGTGCCAGGTGCCCCAGAAGGAATGAACAGAGCAGGTAGTCATCAAGTGATCCTTCCTGTCACCCATTTCCAATCTCTGACAAAGGCTTTGTCTACACTGCAAGTTTTTGTGGCAGATAATATGCTAATGAGGGACTCTAGAAGCATAAGGATCTTGTGCAAAACAGGTTTTAGCGCAAAATGGAAGAGGCTACACTGTTTCTTTTTGTGCAAAAACTCTTTGTGCGAAAAGAAATGGCAGAAAATATGCTAATGATATCACAACTTATGCTAATGAGTCACTCATTAGCATATTTTCTGCCGCAAAAACTCGCAGCATAGACATAGCCAAACAGAGTCTAAGGACACCATTCCTACCCATCATGGCTAATAGCCATAGATGGACCTATCCTCCATGAATTTATCTAGCTCTTTTTTGAACACTGTTAAAGTCCTGGTCTTCACAATAACCTTTGGCAAGGAGTTCCACAGGTTGATTCTGTGTTGCATGAAGGAATACTTCCTTTTGTTTGTTTTAAACCTGCTACCTATTAATTTCATTTGGTGATCCTTAGTTCTTGTGTTATGGGAACAAGTAAATAACTTTTCTTTTTCACTTTCTCCACACTAGTCATGATTTTATAGGCCTCTGTGGTATCCCCCTGAGTCTCCTCTTTTCTATAAATTCTTAAACCCCAGTCCTGCTAAGTGAATTTTTATGCCGATGGGGAGCCTCACAGAAGTCAATTGAGCTCTGCTCAGGAGCTGTATTCTGTCTAGATGAGTGGTCCTCAAACTGTGAGGCCTGCACCTGAGAGGTGGGGTGAGGAATGGCTGGGGGGGTGGGGACTATGTCAGGATCTGGGAGAGCCCCACGCAGGGACAGGGATATAAATTAGACACTTTGAAATTGCAAATGAAGCAGAGATTTGCATTTCCCGCACTTCATTTGCGTAATTGCATCATGGCTCTCTTTCAAAAAAGCGCTATTTCGAAATTGAAACCGCAGTCTAGATGCAGTTCTTTAAAAAACAGAAGCCTTTTAAAAAGTATCCTGTGAACCTTGGGTTTTATTTTTGATATAGTGCTTTTTTGAAAGCGCCATGATGTGCTTATGCAAATGAAGCATGGGAAATTCAAATCCCGGCTTAATTTGCAATTTCAAAGTGTCTAATTTACATCCCTCTGTCGAAAGAGGGATGTAGTCTAGACGTACCCTGAGAGAAGACTTTTGCCCCAAAGATGAGTTCCGCCTTATTCTATGACATTTTTAAGTTTAATCATCGCCCTTTTGTGTGTTAATGATTAGTTCAGAAGTCTGCTATGAATCTGATTATTTTAGATTTCAGAAGATGATTCACAATAAAACTGAGACATTAATGGGTCAGTCAGCTTTCAAAAAATCACATTTTTTCACCATAGATTATGAAACCCAACAGTATTTTAAAAATATAGTAATAAAAGTCACCTTTTTATTCTGTAAGTAATGTATTCACTTTCTGATTTTTGTTCTGAGCTCAGATGCTGTGAATTGTCTAGGTAACTTTGCTCTTGAATGTGGTCAGTTTCTAATGAATGCCATTTTGGTGTGTCTACACTGCAACAAGGAGTGAGACTTCCACCCTTGGTAGATAGACTTGGGCTAGCAGGGCTGGAGTTAGTACATTCAAAATAGCAGTCTGGACTCTGGACTTGGGCTCCCCAATGGCACGAGAGCCCAAGCACCAGCTGCTTTTCACATGGTAGCTCAAGCCTCTACTTCTCTGGGTTGGGAAGCAGTTGCAATGAAGATAGAACTTTTCAGGCTGTCGAGTGCTTGTGTAATGTTACCATATTCGGACTGCAAACACAGCAGTGAGTTTTTGTTTAGGAAAATAAACTCTTCCCTTTGGAATAAAAACAATGACAACGTTTCCTTTGGGCTACATTTTTGCAAAAGCTTATTCTTCCCCTCAGTTCTTACGAACTGAATTAAGTCGGCCTTGTCCTCTTGCACACATCTTTTTCTACCGTCTTCTACTGATACCCCACAACTGTTTGATTATTCTTGTGTTCTGCAGATTGCTCTTTAAAGGCTAACTCGATTCTTGTATCTAAGGAGTTGGAGCTGTCCAACTAAGCACAGGATAATTCTATAATCCCTAGCACTTCCTGATGTACAGTGCTTAATGTCTTCAAAGCATTGCATAAACATTAACATCACCTTCTTTTTTTTTTGTAACGGCTGCAAATCTCGCCTTGGAAGTTGTGCATTTTTATCTAGCTTTCCTAATCAACCCACCAATACAAATATAATGAAATGTATTTACTGACATGTCCTGTGTATATTGGTAGACTTGGAAATAGCAGCATTATTTTTGAATTGGGCTAGATTTGGATGAACAGTGTTCCCTGAAGAGTTACGTAAACTTAGCCATAGTTATTGTTACTGAGGAAAAAATTATGCATGTATGGGTGAATATACTACCATTGAGTAAGAGACTCTCTCTTGTATTGGTGGCAAAAAATTGCATGTTAATGACATCAGATGGTATTTACATTTATCCAAATTATATTTTCAGTTTCTTAAGCAGGGAATAACCTCCTCCCCCATTCTCTATTTATTTTTGGATCTAGACTTTTAGTACTCCATTCATCTGAAGAAGTGGGTTGCACCCACGAAAGCTTATGATACCGTCTGTTTTGTTAGTCTTTAAGGTGCTGCTAGGCTATTCATTGTTTTTCAACTTCTTGCAGTGTTCTGTTTATTAAAAAGGGGTATCTTAGCACATCATGCTTCCTAGGTGGGTAAATCCAGCAGCATGCTGAGTCTGGGGAAATTTGGATCAGACTAGGGATGTTAAATTTAGATTAATTAACTAAAATAATGGTCAATGGGATTTCCATTGACTATTTGACTAGTCTATAAGGGCGCTTAGTCTATAAGGAGCCTACCAGGCTCTTGCTACAGTTCAAAAGCGGAAGCCCTGCAGGGAGAGGGGGCCAGCGGGGGACTGGCCCTGTGGTGCCTGAACCTTGTACATTTCAGAAGCAGAATTCCAGCAGAAGCAGTGCGAGTCCCTGCTTGCACCATTTCTGCAGTGCCTCTACCTCTCCTGCTCCCTGTGGAGATGCTGCTGCGGTGAACTGGCTTAAAAGCTGGTTCCCCCCCCCAGCATCGTCTTCTGCTCCCCCCCACTCCCTGCTGCCTCTCTCTGAAAGAGGCAGCAAGGGGGAGAAACGACTAGTTGTGTCTTTACTTGACTATCTGATAAGCATAAGCTTACTAGTCACTTACATCCCTAGATCAGACCTTACAATGAGAGGTCCTGTCTGCTCTAAGTGCACGGAGTGAATCCATGTCACGTTAGACAGGTTTTGTGATTTGGGGATACTAATATAAAGAAGCGCGTTTTCCATTTTGTCCAGATGGGTTGAGGGTTATGATTCTCCGGATCTGGGAGTGAGTTCCAGATTTGTGAGTCAGTTGTTGAACTGCTCACACAAGTCTCATTCTCGAGCTTGGCAGCCCCACAGTCAAACTGTGTAGAAAATGTGGAATCTGTCACCCTATGGGAATGATCTAATTCCACCCAATGTTTGGGATCTAATTCTGTGTGTTTGCACAGAATAAAAAGCAAATCCCTTAGGCATTTTATGTGCGGAAAAGTACTACGTTGACAGTGCTATTTAAAGGGCGTAAGAAAACACAACTAATTAAAACGCTGTAAAGTTCAGAGAAATCCTGACTGAATTACTGACAGCTCTCAGGGGCAGTTGCAGGGAAAATAAATAATGACCCATGCAGGAGGAGTTTAAAATACATTTGTTCTCCCCCTGCAATATTAAACTCTTGTTCTGCTACTACTAACTGAATGTGCCAGGGCTGGAATGCATCCATCCATCTTCCCTCCAGGGCTGTGTGGTAATTTCTCTTACTATTACATGAGTGCTGGGAATGATGGAGTTCTGAGTAGGGTATTCCTGCTTTGTGCTGTGTGGAGGCTGCCTCCTGCCAGGATGGGTTTTCAGATGGAGAGGCAAGGGAAGTGGCTGAAGAATAGTGGATGGAGCACAGTGGGTTTTGCAGAGTAACCTGCTTTCCTAATCCATATTGAAATGCACATGGACACCAGTTACCTTGGACAAGGGTGTGGGGGTTATTGCCAGCATGGAAAAGCATGAGTCTTACTGGTTGAATTAATGCATCAGGTTCTTCAACCTAGGAGGAGTTTTAGGGGGTAGCCGAGTTAGTCTGTAGAGGATAAACTTAAAAAACAACAAATAGTCTGGTAGCACTCTATAAACTAACAAAAACATGTAGATAGTATCATGAGCTTCCGTGGGCACAGCCCACTTCTTCAGATCACTGGAGTTTTGAATTTAGGATGTCCAGACCCAAAATAAATAGGGGAGAAGGGAGAGGAGAAAAGGAAAAAAATGAAAGGGGGCAGGAAACAAGAATCGGAGGGGGGCAAACTTAAAAAGCTTTTCCATGGTCCAGCCACTACAGAGAAGCAAAGTCCCATGGTGGCTTAATGAAGGCTATGCAAGAGAACAGGTAGGCTATACTGGTGAGTTCTTGTGCAAGAACGGCTGTTCTTCTGCAGAGTGTACCCACTGGCTACCATTTCTTGCACAAGAAGATTTACAGTAAAGCATAATAAGAGAGGGCTTCTTGCACAAGAGCTATGCACTTTTCTAACAAGTGTAAGCCCTGTTGCACAACAGCTCTTGTGTAAGAAGGCAGTGTGGACGGGCAACCAAGGGTTGCTTGCGCAAGAAAGCCCTATGGCTAAAATGGCCATCAGAGCTTTCTTGCGCAAGAGAGTGACCATACTGCCATGGATGCTTTTGTGCAAAAGCACATGGCAGTGTGGACATGTTCTTGCACAAGAACACTTGTGCAAGATGTTCCCGCACAAGAACCCGCTAGTGTAGACATAGCCGTAGAGCCCACGGTGCAGATCCAGGGCTGTACTTTGCAGGGTGGACAGCATGGGGGCAGCTTTTCTAGTCCCTTGGGCAACTTAGAGCAACCCCAAGCCTGCACCATGTCCCTCTGCTGAAGCTGTGAATTAGGGTCATCCAAGGCCACCCATGCTGCCCCTTTTGCCACCCTATGCGGCTTTGCTGTCCTTCCTACAGCTGCTTTACGTGGTCAGGGCTGTAGCCAGGGAGAGTCAGGGCCAACATCTGTAACGCCTGGGGACATAGGATTTTCTTTTCACATTACGTTCCAGTTACCTTCTCTGCCTCGTTTGAATAAACCACAAAGAGTTATGAATAATTAAAACAGCAAGCCATCCATGCTCATTATTGTTCTGGGTCTGCCCGCCAACTCACATCACACGAAGTGTCCCCAGTGGAAATTGCTCAGGGAAGTTGGGAAGGACTCCTCCCCCACCCACCCTGACTTCCTTCAGGTGTTGAATATGTCCCCTGCTGGCCCACAGAGCGAAGGATGAGGACCTTAAGAAGTGTAAACCTAAAAAACAACCAATGGTCTGGTAGCACTTTAAAGATTAACAAAACGACAGGTTTCCACTAGATCACTGGCATTCAAAGACAGCTGCTGCCCATGATTTGAAAGAAAAGCTTATTCACTGTCGCTCCTTTACCCCAACAGCGCAGGTGTGATGATACTTTTGGAGATTTTGAGTCCAATGTATGGATCAGTCAGCACAGTTCCCCTTTAGACGTGCAAATTCAGGAAAGCACTTAAACCCAGGCTCAACTGTGAGCATCTTAAGTATCCTGTCCATCTTTAGGAAGTACTTAAGCAGATGCTTAACAATAGCTTGTGGTGGTAACTCCCACCATTTTAATGGGAGCTAAAGACTGTACTTATAATTCATCATGTTCTTGCTTTGCTCTATGGCAAGTTTACTTAAGGTCTTCCAATCCCTAAGCACATCACAGAATCTATCCTCACAACACTCCTGAAAATCTTTATTACCTCTACTCCAGGGGTATCAAAACTTTTTTCAAAGAGGGCCAGATTTGATGAAGTGAACATGCATGAGGGCCGACCATTTTGCCTGACATTCTTTGAACCATTAAAATTAAATGCAAATTAACTATTTTATGCAAAGTTTATTGCAAACGGCATACTTTTCATTTCATCACATGGATGACAAATCTAAACGGGTGTTAAATCACTCTGCCTTTCATATCTGAAGGCCAGATGAAAAAAAAATCCAGGAAGCTGAAATATATGTCAGGAACATTGTAAAGTACATTACATATTATTGGTAATAAAGGTTGTCTGTCAACTTTTAAGTTCAAAAAATATGAACAGGAACATAATACCAAGTATACATGTTGTGTCCAAATATATTTATAACTGATTTAGACCACCTGACATTAACTGAGATTTTACAATGTATTCATCTCAATACATATGGATTCGTTGGGGGCCATAAAAGATAGATATTGCCAAATTACCTGTGGGGCCGTATTAAACCAGAACACGGGCCGCAATTGGCCCGCGGGCTGGACTTTGGACATGCCTGCTCTACTCTAAACATGGGGAACTTTGGCATAGATACATTAAGTAACTTGCCCAGGGTCACACAGGAAGTCCATGGCAGAGCAGAGAATTGAACTAGGTTCTCATGTGTTCTAAGCCAGTGCCCTAACCACTGGACTATCCTTTCCTTCCTAACAAGCAATATGGGTCGATGGAAACTTAGGAGATGCTGGAGAATTGTTTATCAGAACTGTGCTGGCATTTCTTCTTCTTTTAAAGTCTCTTTTGAAGGCTGAGTGGCACGGCTAGCTACTTCTGGGTTTGAGTCTTACGCCACAATTTGAAATGAGTTCTGAGGTCAAGCAGGACATTGGTTTACAGAATCAAACAACTGCATTCTGCAAAATGCAGCTATATTAGCAAATGTGGGTTAATAGGTTGTGAAGAATCAGGAATTTCTGGAACCAGGTACATCAGCATGGCTATGTTAGAAAGACTTCCTATGGTATGTGGCCTGCATTTTAAAGAGCAACTGGTTCGCACACATGTGCTCAGTAAATGAAAAGACAGGTGTCTAATGGAAGTAGGGGTGATATAAATCTCATTTGATTTTGCAAAAAAGCCAGATGAACCACTGGAGCTACACTGCTACACGGGAAGAGTAACTGCTCGATCGCAGGCGCGTCTTTGATTTTGTTGCACCTCTCTTTCCCTCATTGGGTTTTCAGAGGGAATGAAGACTTATCTGCTCACCACCCTGTGCTTCTCTGGACACAAATGAGCAACACGTATTTCTATTTAATTGAGCAGGTGCTCTGAGCAGCTCCTTTAGGATTTCGTTCACTGCTGCATGTTTCAGAAAACAGCAGTGACTTTTATTCAAGTGAACACTTGATCTCCTTGTTAAAAGGGTGTGACTGGAGAGCTTAGCATTAATGAGGCTAAAAGGCTGCCTTTGAGTTTGGGGAATTTCTTGAATAAATTTCTTTTTATTTGGGTTATTTAAAGAAAGTCCCTTCCCAATTTGAGTCCTGCAGATCAAACCTAGAAGGGAACATATTGTTCTACACTAAAGCATGACTTCATAGAAATAAAGAGTTCAGTTTAGAAGCCACACCACCTCTGGAAATATTATTACAGCCAATGACATTTCTGCATATAAAATTTCTGTAACTAGGGGCCTTGAAAATGAAAAGCATCAGCTGAGAGATTAAAACATAGGTTGCAGGCACTGAATTATTGTTCCAATTGTTCTCTCTTGATCTGACCAATGAGTGGAATAGAAAGGTAATTTAAAATTGTTGGACACCCATGTAATTTTATTTTAAAAATTACCAGAAATGTTTAGTCTAGAAAAACAATGCATGGTAGGAGAACACATAGTAATTTCTTATTGCCATTTCAGGTATACTACTTCCAATATTTTAATACTCATGAAAGTACATAGGGGACACCAAAATTAAACAAAGCAAAATAATCACAATTTTTAACCATGATTATTTTACAATTAAAGAAAGGTGAGAAAAAAGTTAAACTGATTCAAATGACAGAACACAAGTGATAAACTAGTTACTCCATTATAATCTCTTCTGTATGTCTCTCTGGAGTGTTTTAACAGACATTGGCCCTCCAAGAATGAACTCCTTCTGGGGGTGGTTTTTGTTTGGGAAGTTAAGACCAAAGTATATTATTTCCTTCATTTATTGTGAGCCCATCTTACTAGCTCAGTGATATCTAAATTGGTTATAAATAGGTAAAAAAAATTGTTAAAGGGCAGATGGGTCATGTTTGACATATCATTGATAATTTAGGGCATGTATATACTTAGTGGAGGATCAGCACTCTGTCAATCAGTCCCCCCAGGGATCAATTTAGTAGGTCTAGTGAAGACCCGCTAAATCAACTGCTGCTCGCTCTCTTGTCTGCTCTCACACTCCACCTGGACAAGAAGCATAAGGGAAGTCCTTTGTAGAGTTTCTCTCATTGACATAACCCCTGTCCAGTGGAGAGCCCATGTCAACTTGACCTGAGGTACGTTGACTCCAGCTGCACTAGTCATGTTTCTGGAGTTGCATATCTTAGGTTGACATTGTTCCATAGTGTAGACCTGCCCTGAAACAATTTATAATTGGACAAAGTAAACAAACTTAACTAGCTGCTATGAAACCGAAGGAACATTTTAAATCAGTTGCTTAGAAGAAGCTATTTAAGGAGCTGCCTTGAGACAAGCCAGTTACAAATATTAAGAATCTTTAATTACATTTCACTGTTTCTCTGTTTACCAATTTATAACTCCTGTCTCCTCTCAAAGAATACTTAGTCTACCCATTTGTTAATTAACAGAAGAAACTGTTAATATCTTAAGTTATAACAGTATTACCATATCCTAATATAATCGTTACAAGAGATTTAATCCCTTGACAATGTCTTAGTTAATTTCTCATCAATCCATGTTGAAGTCCTGCAGACTTTTTCCTTTGGTTGGTTTCTTTTTGAGTCTGTTTTGTTTTCCTTAGCTGTCTGTGGTAGCTTGCTTGTGAGATTGACAGGATAAGTTTTGTTGAGCAACGTGTGTGTGAGAGGGAGCATGGAACAGGTGAGGTCGTGAGAGCTTTTAGACCTATTTTCATGAAATTATAGGAAAACACTGTTTGTTTAGGCATGTTTAGATTCAAAGCTGGCTCCTAGCATTATTTGTCATAGTGCCTTGTTGGGCTGTCCTTAGGAATCTCTTCATCTTATATAGTTTGTTAAAGCACATGTGAATTACGTTGTGATTCTTTCTCTACGGTGTTTTTTTTCTTTGTAGCGGGAGATTCACAGAAGATGATTACATTTAGGATTTCACTTTATTTGTAATCAGTCCATTTTCTGAGAGATTCCTTCACTTTTATTGGATGTTAACAATTCTCAGAACAGCCCTTTTAAAATGAAATAATTCTTAAAGAAAGATTTTAGCAGAAATAGTTATTAAAGAAGTTGTTGGTTCTTCAGAACCGTTTTTGGAAAGATGATACTTGTCATCCTGAGTTGGGGGAGCCGGCCCACCAATGGGAGGTAGTGGGGAAGGGGAAGGCAAAGCAAATGGAGGGGGGTGGGGCAGTTGCCCCAGGCCCCGGCAATTCAAAGAGGCCCAGGACTCCTGGCCACCACCACCACTACTGTGACAGTGGCCAGCGCCTCAGGCTCTATAAATCGCTGCTGGAGCGCTGCACAATGTGCTCCGTGCGGCTCTGAGGGCGGGGGTGGGACACACTGCGCTCCGGGCAGCATGTAGGGCTGGCTGCCCCTGGCCCTACCCCACCCCTTTCGCCCAAAGCCCCAGCCCTTCTGGGCTTGCAGAGCTGGCCCGCCCATCTTGCCCAGGGGCCTGAGGAGACTGTCGGCTCCCCTGTGGGTGAGGCTACGACTTGAGCACTTCCAGTGATTAATTAACTCTTCATTAATACCAATATTCTGTACTTAAATGGCTTCTTACATTAGTAATTACTGTAACAAGATCATGGGGAAGCATTTTACCATTGAGTTAACATTATTAGGAAATGATATTAGATGCCCTGTGTGTACATAAAGTACTTGCAAATAAGCCTTTCAAAATGATAAGCCATTGAAGAAACGAACAAAGGTTTAAAAGATTTCCAACAACACTTTTATTTCCCTAGGAGCTATTTCAAGTGAAAATTTTACCGTAATTATAAAATGTATTCCAACAAGCCCATTTCTACAGGTTGCACCTATGTAAACCAGGACTCTGGTCTGGCCACATCCGTGGTCCCATGGGATGTTCCAGGATCAGAGAGTCCGGTCATGCTGGGGGGAGCTGAGAGCCTGGAGTGATGCGGCAATGGGGGAAGGTTGGCGTGATGCGGGTCGGGTTGTCAGTTGTCCGGTATTGACCCAGAGAGTTCAGTATTTTCGCCACCCGTCCAGTAAAAAAATTCAGAAAATACCAGACACCTAAAATGTCCGGTACTTTCTGATTTTTTTCCTGTCAGGAGGTGAAAATCCCAGGCTTTATGGCTCAATACGGAGGCAACCTGGCAACCCTAGTGCTTACTGGGGAGTTGTCTGGCCTGGCACAGGGAGGCAAGATGGCAGGCAGCTGCTGGCAGCCTGTTGGAGCCAAAAAGCCTCACCACGTGTTTCTTAAAGGGGCCAAGCTGTTTTGTTTTTTTATTTTTGCTTAACAGATCTCGGGGGCCTTTTTTTGGTTTTTTTTCTGAAACCATCTGGCAATCCTAGATGTGGGGTGGGAGCAGGAAATTGGTGTGATGAGGGGCGGCGGGGGCCCAGCACGATGGAGGAGGGATGGGAGCCTGGCATGTGACCCAGGTGCCAGAAAGCTGCTGTGCTACCAGGGGAACGAGGGGAGTGGGAAAGTCTGGTGTGTGGCTCAGCTGGGCTGCAGGGGGAGAGGGGAAGGAGGGTAGGAAGCCGGACGCGCGATCCAGCTGGGATGCCCAGGAAAGCTGGTTGGGCAGCAGGGTAGGGGGTAGGGTCAGCAGCAGGGGGTCCAGAAATGGCATCCCCTGGTCTGGCAAAATCCCTCCTCTGGGGCGAGTCAGGTCCAGAGGGTTCTGGACCAGGCAGGTCCAACCAGTCATTAGAGGAGATTTTGGAATTAATTGATAAACTTAACAGTAACAAGTCACCGGGACCAGATGGCATTCACCCAAGAGTTCTGAAAGAACTGAAGTGTGAAATTGCGGAACTATTAAGTATGGTTTGTAACCTACCTTTAAATCAGCTTCTGAACCCAATGACTGGAAGATAGCTAATGTAATGCCAATATTTAAAAAGGGCTCTAGAGGTGATCCTGGCAATTACAGACTGGTAAGTCTAATGTCAGTACCGAGCAAATCAGTTGAAACAATAGTGAAGAATAAAATTGTCAGACACATAGAAGAACATAATTTGTTGGGCAAAAGTCAACGTGGTTTCTGTAAAGGGAAATCATGTCTTACTAATCTATTAGTGTTCTTTGAAGGGGTCAACAAACATGTGGACAAGGGGGATCCAGTAGATATAGTGTACTTAGATTTCCAGAAGGTCCCTCACCAAAGACTCTTACGTAAATTAAGTTGTCATGGGATAAGAGGGAAGATCCTTTCATGGACTAAGAACTGGTTAAAAGACAGGAAACAAAGAGCAGGAATAAATGGTCAATTTTCAGAATGGAGAGGGGTGTCCCCCAAGGGTCAGTCCTAGGACCAGTCCTATTCAACTTACTCATAAATGATCTGGAGAAAGGGGTAAACAGTGAGGTGGCAAAGTTTGCAGATGATACTAAACTGCTCAAGGTAGTTAAGACTAAAGCACACTGGGTGTGTCTAGACTACATGGCTCCGTCAACGGAGCCATGTAGATGAGTTTACTAGATATAGCAAAATGAAGCGGTGATTTAAATAATCACTGCTTCATTTACATCAAAATGGCTGCTGCACTGTGCCGATCAGCTGATTGTCGGCACAGCGCAGTAGTATAGACGGGAATCAGCCAACCCCAGCATGCACGCTTTGGCGTCAGATCCTGTAAGCCTCGTTGCATGAGGCATAAATTAGTTATTTGCACAGGTTTAATCATGACCTCAGTGGAGTGGATCTGACCCCAGGAGGCTTCAAAAGGAGGCTGTAAAACTATGTATCTTGAATCATAAGTGGTCAAATTCACTGGCAGTGCACTAATCATGAATTTGGCCTTGTTACCTGCAGTTTTTTGAAAGCAAAATTTGATAATTTTACTCTTTGCGGCTCAGTGTCAGAAAAGAAATCAGTCTGATACAAACATCCATCTGATAAGAGGTTAATTTGAACAGAGCAATGTGAATTCTTTCACTTATAGCTTTTTCTTTATTTGGTCTCAAGCACATACACACATTGCAACAAGTTAATAAAGCATTGCAAACATAACTAATACCTCACAGCAAAGATTATCCAACAAGTTTTTGGATTACAGTGGAGAGGTTTTTATTTCAGAAGGCTGAGAAAACTACTGGGGGGAAGTTGTTCTAGATTTAATTTTAACAAGTAGGGAGGACTGGTTGACGATTTGAAAGCAGAAGTTATCTTGGGTGAAAGTGAGCATGAAATCAGAGTTCATGATTCTAAGGAATAGTAGCAGGGAGAACAGCAAAATAGAGACAATGGATTTCAGGAAGGCAAATTTTAGTAAACTCAGAGGCTGTGTCTACACTGGGCCACTTATTCCGGAAAATCAGCCACTTTTCCGGAATAAGCTGCGAGCTGTCTACACTGGCCCTTGAATTTCCGGAAAAGCAACGATGCTCTACTGTATAAAATCAGCCGCTATTCCGGAAAAACTATTCTGCTCCCGCTCGGGCATAAGTCCTTATTCCAGAACACTGTTCCGGAAAAGGGCCAGTGTAGACAGCCCAGTAGTCTTTTCCGGAAAAAAGCCCCAATCGCAAAAATGGCGATCGAGGCTCTTTTCCGGAAAAGCGCGTCTACATTGGCCAGACGATTTTCCGGAAAAGGGCTTTTCCGGAAAAGCAGCCTGCCAATGTAGACTCCCCTTTTCCGGAAAAACTGAAAACGGAAAAGTATTCCGTTTTAAGCATTTCTGGAAATTCATGCCAGTGTAGACACAGCCAGAGAGCTGGTAGGTAAGGTCCCGTAGAGAAAATGACTGAAGACAGTTGGCAGTTTTTCAAAGGGACATTATTAAAGGCCCAAAAGCAAACTATCCCACTGCATAGGAAAGATAGAAAGTATGGCAAGAGACCTTGGCTTAACCATGAGTTCTTACATGATGTAAAAATCAAAAAGGAGTCATATAAAAAGTGGAAACTAGGTCAAATTACAAAGGATGAATATAAGCAAACAATGCAAGTATGTAGAAGCAAGATTAGACAGATGGAAGCACAAAATGAGTTCAGTCTAGCTAGAGACATAAAGGGTAACAAGAAAACATTCTACAAATATATTAGAAGCAAGAGGAGGACCAAGAACAGGGTAGGTCTATTGTTCAGTGAAGAGAGAAAAACAATAGCAGGAAACTTGGAAATGGTAGAGGTACTTAACAACTTCTTTGTTTCACTTTTTACCAAGAAGATTGATGGTGAATGGATGCCCAGCACAGAGAATACTAGTGTAA
Organism: Pelodiscus sinensis; assembly: GCF_049634645.1. NCBI lineage: Eukaryota > Metazoa > Chordata > Testudines > Trionychidae > Pelodiscus > Pelodiscus sinensis. The sequence goes on along the minus strand of NC_134712.1, from coordinate 248,884,621 downwards.
ACGGGGTAGTTCTAGAAGTTAAAATAAAAAATAATAAATTACTTAGAAAAGTTAGATGTCTTCAAGTCACCAGGGTCTGGTGAAATGCATCCTAGAATACTCAAGGAGCTGGTTAGAGGAGGTATCCGAGCCTTTAGCTATCATCTTTGAAAAGTCATGTGAGTTGGGAGAGATTCCAGAAGACTGGAAAAGGGCAAGTACAGTGCCCATCTATAAAAAGGGAAATAAGAACAACCCAGGAAACTATAGACCAATCAGTTTAACTTCTTGCCAGGAAAGATAATGGAGCAAATAATTAAGGAATTAATCTGCAAACATCTGGAAGATAAGGTGGTAGGCAATAGCCAGCATGAATTTGTAAAGAACAAATCATGTCAAACCCATCTGATAGCTTTCAGACTGATAGGATAACAAGTCTTGTGGATATCGGAGAAGCAGTGGACGTGGTATACCTAGACTTCAGTAAAGCATTTGATACGGTCTTGCATGATCTAATCAATAAACGAGGGAAATACAACCTAGATAGGGCTACTATAAGGTGGGTGCATAACTAGCTGGATAACTATTCTCAGAGAGTAGTTACTAATGGCTCACAGTCATGCTGGAAGGGCATAAGAAGTGGGGTTCTGCCAGGGTCAGTTTTGGGACCAGTTCTGTTCAATATCTTCATCAGCAATTTAGATATTGGCATAGAGAGGACGCTTACTAAGTTTGCAGATGATACCAAGCTGGGAGGGGTTGCAAGTGCTTTGGAGGACAGGGTCATAATTCAAAATGATCTGGACAAACTGGAGAAATGGTCTAAGGCAGCCGTGACCAACCTGCGGCTCGCGAACAGCATGTGGCTCTTGCCCCCCAAAAGTGCGGCTCGTGAAGCCACTTCTGCGCCCCCCTTAAGGGCCCTTGTCGGCTCCTGCCCCGGCCCTTGGCTTCCCTGTGCTTACCGGGTTGGAGCTGTGAGGTTTTAAAAATGGTGCCTAAGATGGCAGCCATCTTAAAGGGGCAGCCTCCTTTAAAAAAAAAATAATGTTTTTGGTTTTGCTTGACAATTTTGTTCTGGTGGGCTTTTTTTTTCCTTGACAAGTCTTCATATTTTTTCCACTGCTATTTTGTCTCTCTTTGTTAAATGGGTTGGCCAACTCTGGTCTAAGGTAAATAGGATGAAGTTTAATAAGGACAAATGCAAAGTACTTCACTTAGGAAGGAATAGTCAGATTCACATATACAAAATGGGATGTGTCTGTGTAGGAAGGAGTACTGCTGAAAGTGATCTAGGGGTCTTAGTGGACCACAAGCTAAATGAGTCAACAGTGTGACACTGTTGCAAAAAAAAGCAAACATAATTCTGGGATGCATTAACAGGAGTGTTGTCAGCAACACACGAGAAGTCATTCTTCCACTCTACTCTGCGCTGATTAGGCCTCAGCTGGAGTATTGTGTCCAGTTCTGGGCAGCATATTTCAAGAAAGATGTGGAGAAATTGGAGACGGTCCAGAGAAGAGCAACAAAAATCACTAAAGGTCTAGAAAACATGAACTATGAGGGAAAACTGAAAGAACTGAGTTTGTTTAGTTTAAAAAGGAGAAAACTGAGTGGAGACATGATAGCAGTTTTCAAGTATCTAAAAGGCTGTTACAAGAAGCAGGGAGAAAAATTGTTCTTCTCAACCTCTGACGATAGGACAAGAAGCAAAGGGCTTACTGTGCAGCAAGGGAGGTATAGGCTGGACATTAGGAAAACTTCCTAACTGTCAGGGTGGTTAAACACTGGAATAAATTACCTAGAGAGGAGGTGGAATCTCCATCCTTTGGAGATATTTAAGAGCAGGTTAGATAAACATCTATCAGGGATGATCTGGATGGTGCGTGGTCCTGCTGTGAGGGCAGGGGACTGGACTCGATGACCTCTCAAGGTCCCTTCCAGTTCTAGTGTTCTATGATTCTCTGATATTTACCCACATAGTCTGGGGTGGTCATAGATGGATTCAGCAACAGGCTTCTGGTAGCCAGCCTTGCTTCTGGGGATCTTTAGATGTGACCAGGAAAAGTCCATCTAACTCAGACTCCCCTCACCTTTATGCATGTTAGTGTGACACAGTTGCTAATAAAAAAAAAAAATAAAAAAAAAAAACCACACCAAAACCAAACACCACTCCTGCAAAAACAAACCACTAAGTAAGATTTAAACAGGAAGTTTATTGAAGTGATGTGCTTCTGCAGAGTCTGCAGTCTCATGTAGCCTGACAAACACACACCAGAAGTCAAATGTGTCTTTCAAGACTGCATGCTTCAGCAGTTTTAAAGAAGCAAGGTAGGATGACACAGGTCACCCTCATCCCCTCGTGGCCTGCTAAAGTTGCTACAAAGGCCTTGGAGCATTGCTGCTTTTGGCAATATATGTAGCAACGGATACTCCAGTTACTGACAGTGGCTGAGGCTTTTTGCTGAGCTGTCAAAATCTCTCCCTCCAGCCTATTAAAGAAGACCTTCCAGTCAATACCTGCAGCATTCAAATATTCTCTGCAGAGCAATTATAGCTGTTGGACCAAGTCAGCTCAAGTTTCACTCTTTCAAAAATAAACAACCTCAATCTATACTCCCAGGAAGAGTCTGAACACTGGAAACTAATACTCTGCTTGGAGGTGCTGTACAAATGTTCTCTCTTGTAGGACAGAAAACAATCTGCCTAAGCATCCAGGGAAGGTTGTTTTCCCCCCCAAAATATAAAGCAAATGGGTCTGAATCTGAGAGCCTTAGTGTTTGGATTTTGTATTCCTTTTGTCATATTTATCTGTGAGTGAAGGAGAAGCCTGTTTCTAAGAACTTGGGAGCATCTAAAATTTGGACAAGGTCACAATTTAGTCACAAACAAATGAGCTTCTGAATGAAGATGAACGTTCCTTCTCTACTCTCTTGTCTCCTTCATGTACTCCATGGGGATTCATCATTGGCAACATCCTGCCATTCCAGATACTCGGCCATGAACTTAGTTATCATTATTCAGATGAGCTTCTTACATCAGGTGTAAGCTACAAATAGGAAAATACAGGGCAGGGGCTGGGAGAAGGTGACTGGAGAGGAGAGTTCTGGATGCATCTGATGAAGTGGATCTTTGCCCACGAAAGCTTATGCTACAATAAATCTGTTAGTCTGTAAGGTGCCACAGGACTTCTCGAGGTTAGTAGTAATAACTAGATGTATGGCAATGTAGGGATTTGGGTGGACGGTGAATTTGATGGCTGTACGGGTTACATCACCATTTCTGGACCAACAGGGCAGGACAGAGAGAGGAATCCAAGATATTACCTAAGGAACAAGTCCTGAGATTCCATACATATGTCAAGCCCATGTGTTTGCAGGGAAGTTAAATGTGACGAAGCATGAGAACAAGAGGCCATGTGTGCAGATCTGGTGGCAGGGTGAGGGCGTAAAACTTTTAAAACCCTGTTTTATAGATGAGTAGGAAATAGATTTTGTTTAGTAATTAATAGCATGGTTCAGAAAATACAAGACTTCTTGCCAAGCATAGATTTCCTCAGAAGTGTCCCATTGTGACTATGAAGACTATTAAGACAGAAATCTCCAATTATTTCCAGTTTGGAGTAGATTTCCAGAAAGATATGCAAGAGTCTTCAGCTATGTTTTTGTGGGGCAAGAAATTACAATATTTGCATTCTCTTAAAATTGGTGCTAGAATAAATTAATATTTTAATCACTGAAAACATTTAATATTTGGACACTCATACAATCACAGGCACCCTTCTGTTTCTTTAAAATGCTACAAGACTGAAGGCTTTTCCCTCCAAAGTTATGAGTTATTTCACCAGCTTTCTATCTGTGTTTTTCTGCAGGTTCTTTTGCAAACTTTGTATTTATTTTATTTTTAGCTAAATCAGTCACACACAAGAAACCCGTTTATTAGGATAACTGGTCTAGAAAGGAAAGCAAAATTAATGTAACATCTGAGCGAGAATTTTTTCCCCACAAGCCAAGTGAACTAAAAGTTGATCCTAAAACAAACATGACATTCATCCTCTTTGGTCCTACACATATTGGGAAGTCCATAATGCTGTCTGGACTCTCCTGTTGTCTCACAAAAATTGGAGAGCTGCACACACAGTATGTTTACAGTCCTTTATTTAAGCCAAGTACTTGAAGTAAAACCTGGCTTTCTCGTGTAGCTTCAGTGATCCCAGTACCACGACTGGGAGGCAGTGCAGCCTGTTTGATGGGGATTCAGGAGACCTGTGGGCTGTTTTTGGTTCTGTCATTGGCCTAGTGGTGATATTAGGTGCGGCTCTGTACCTCACTTTCCCCATCTGTAAAATGGAGATAATGATACGGACTCTTTGTAAGGCGCTTTGAGGTCTACGGGTGGAAAGTGCGATATCAGATTTTTATTATTATTGCTGATGCGGAATAATTTTGTTCTTAAATCCTGTCAGAATTAGACCATACAGGTAGGACATCCCTGGTTTGGCAGCCTCAGGACCTGAGTGGACCCAAACCACGGAGTTTGCTGGACCAGAGAGGTCAAGACTCCCCTCCTGGCTGTCAGCCCTGCTGCTCCCAGGCCTGCCAGGGCTGCACTTCCATCTGGGGATGGGGCTGTACTCCCCATGGCAGTGAGGGCACCAGGTTCTCCTGTCTCTAGCCCCACTGGCGCTGCACTCCTCGCTGTGCTGTCACCAGATGGAGCTGCACTCCCTGCTGCCCTGTGCGGGCCCTGGCTTAGGCTACACTCCTGGGCACCATGGGCTTCACTGCCTCCGGCCCGGGTGGGGTCACACTCCTCGCTGTACAGGCCCAGTTGGGGCTGCGCTCCCAGACACTGGCCCTGCTGCCTGCCGCCCCAGCATAGCTGCACTCTGCACCACCAGCCCCAGCCGGGCACGCCGGCCCACTACCGCTGGGGCGGTGCTCCCCACCGCCATCTCAACCCCTGAACCTCACCATCTGGGCTCTCTGTTCAAGCAATCTCTGTGATTGTTGGACCAGAGAGTCCCAGATTTTAGAGGTGCAGCCTGTACTTATTTCTAGGGTTGCCAGATAGTTTCACAAATAAACCCGAACATGGCGGGAAAAAATTTGGTGGGGGGAAAAAAAAAAAAAAGAACGACTGCACAGAAAAAAAGTCACGGCACCTTTAAATCCTCATGCTCCCCCTGTCTCCACCAGATGCAGCAGGGGAAGAATGTCCCAAATGGCCTCCTGTCCGAGAAAAAACAGAAAATACCGGACATGTAAAATGTACATGTCCGGTACTTTTTTTTTTTTTACCAGACAGAAGCCGCAAAAATTGGACTGTCTGGTCCAATACCGGACACCTGGCAACCCTACAATTTCTCCCAATAGGAATAAAAATGTTGGAAGGATTTCGTTTATTTTAAAGAAAAAAAGCTATTTTATAAGGATTGAAAGCTTTTAATGTATTAATATTCCTGAAGAGTTTATATTTTCACCATCATTTATTCCATTTCTCCTTGTTATGTAACAAAGAACTCAGGATTACAGATGGAGATTTGCAATCACTGAGATATTTTTGAGGCTCATAAATGCAATGTAAACAATCAGTGGATATGGTGTTCCCTTGAGTCAGAGCTGTATGAGTTATCTCCATATCAATCAGTTTAAATAAAAGATTGAAAGCATTTTGTGAGTTATCAAGGCACTATATACCCTCATAAAGAGCCAGAAAGCTTTGATTTCATGGCCCAGCAGTGTCTGTCAGTAATTGGTAACTTCTGAATGTTTTATTTCCACCTTTCTGTTATGGCATTCAGCAGCAATGCTACTACTCCCTGAAGTGTTAAAAACTAGCTGCCATCTACTGATCATTTAGATGTATTGTTCTGTGAGCCACCTCTGCTGGTGTGCCATAATTCATTTCGCTTTTGGGGGAATGCAAATGAGATTTGATTCTTTGGCATCAGTATTAAGTGTATTTCTTAAAATCCTGGATTTTGTCAGATATTGTAATTAAATATTTTCTTGTCAGGAGGGTAGGCAAAGTTTTCCCCATGTTATGTGGCTTGGATGAACAATCTGAAGTTAAATCATTTTGGTGAATATCTGCCCATGGACATGAGCATAAGCAGGTTGTTAAATTTATTGGTGCAGGAGATCCATTTATCACTCCCTTTTCACTTGCTACTTAAGTCATGATAGAGAAGAGAGAGAGCTATGTTGCTTTGGTTTACATGGGGATAGAGAGGTTGAGAGGAGAATTTATTACAGCCCCGTACCTCTTGCCACAAGGAGAGCTACAATGAAATTACTTTATATCAGCTTTATAGGTTGCTTGTGTGGTATGCTAGGCTCTTCCTTAACTGTAACATACTCTGATTTTGTTTGAATGACTGTGAGGGCTGGTGGTCTGGCAGTGCCCTTCTGTGGCACTTATTCTTTTCCCCATAACAAACCTGTGACCAGGCTCACCGATGTGGGGCAGGGGAAAAGGAGCAATTGTCCCAGTGCTTGGCAATTCATAGTACAGCAGCCGTGACGACCGGAGCCCAAGCCCTTTAAATCGCTCTCTGAAGCTGGCTGCCCTGTCTCCACCCCTTCCACCTGAGGCCCCGCCCCTTCTGGGAACATGGAGCTCTGGGGCTTCCCCACCTTGTCCAGAAACCAGTGGAGGCTGTCGGCTCTCACACCTGTGACTTTTTCCTGAAAGTGCTTCTGAGAGTAGCACTGCCTGAGTTAAAATGTTGGAAAAAAATGAGCATGCAGTAGTATGGATTGTGTCCTTGTGGACTTGAGTATTGGGAAGGCAGTTTTATCACTCTAAAGGAGGAAATAGGCAGACGGGCCTTTGTCCAAAAAGAAGGATGGCTGTATGGGGGACAGTAGGCTGATAATGTCAGGGAATGCTCATTCAGATAACCCCCTGACCACATGCTGACATTAAAGACTCCGTGATAAAAACAAGCACACTTACATTCTATAGTCATTAAATTCCCTCTGTTGTTTTAGTTCGTGTTCTTCACAAAGTTCTTCATGTTCTGTCCTCTATTGTTGTGTGGTGAGATTGCTGTCCCTGTTAAACAGCTGCCATATTCCACTTCAGAGATACCGTGTGTTCATTTGCTATCTCCCAGGCATGCTTTCGCTGATGAACTCTGGATAGAAATGGTTATAAAAGTTATTATCACATGATGGAGAGAGAATTCCATCCTCCTCTTGCTGTTTAGGTACAGGCAGTCCCCGGGTTACATGGATCCGACTTACATCAGATCCCTACTTACAAACGGGGTGAGGCAACCCCGCACTAGCTGCTTCCCCCCAGCAAACCAGGGAGACGCGAAGCTAGCACTCCCCCCCCAGCAGACCAGGGAGACATGGAGTGGCTTTTCTCAGCAGACACCTCAGCTTGAGAATAAAGGACTGAGGGAAGTGAAGTGTGGGAGAATAAAACTGAGCTCTGGAGAAATGTTTGGCTAGAGTTTCCCCTACAATATGTACCAGTTCCGACTTACATACAAATTCAACTTAAGAACAAACCTACAGTCCCTATCTTGTACGTAACCCGGGGACTGCCTGTATAAATATTTATTGTCTTTTTTTTCTTTTCCTTCTGTCCATCCAGTTAGCTCTGCACTGTGACTCCTCTGTGAACCTGCCCTTGTCCGTTCTGCTGGAACAATATTGTGAAGCATTGTCAGCTCTCTACAACGTCACAGGTACACATGCTGTTCAGGTCAATCAACGGTCCCTTTTTACGTTGCTGCGGATCGCTGCTGTCAGAGTGTTCTCTCAAAGCTCCCTCACTCCTTGATTTTATGACCCGACTGAGATAAATGTAGTTAAGCCACCTGGGTCCTCGTAGTGGCAGCAGTCTTATGCGTTTGGTTGTTGAGCAGGCCCTCAGTTTTTATACTCCTGGAAACAACTGCAGGCTTGGTTTGGAAGATGCTAATCCTTCCGGGGAGATTTCGTAGCCTTTAAGTGGTTATCAGTCTGATTGTAACAGTTCAAGCAAGGAGATACTGACGTGCTGAATCTGTGTCCGTGTCAGACACCAGTTCTCATCTCTTAGACTCCAACCAGGCCTGCTAATTGGGCAGAGGGTGGCAGGGAGGAGGGCAAAGAGGGTAACTGCCCCAAGGCTAACTTTAGAGTTGGAAGCAACAGGGGTGATGTTGTGGTTGGTGTCTGCTATAGACTCCCAGCAAGTTAAGGGAATATGGATTGGACAAATGGACTGTAAGATGGATAGAAAGCTGGCTAGACTGCTGGGCCCGACAGGTAGTAATCAATGGCTTGATGTCAGGTTGGCAGTTGGTTTCTAGCGGAGTGCCCCTAGGACCTGTTCTAGGGCCGGTTTCGTTCAACATTTTTATTAATGAAATAAAATGGATGAGGGGATGGATTGCATCATCAGCAAATTTGCAGATGACACGAAGCTAGAGGAAGCGGTAGATACGCTAGAGGGCAGCAATAGGGTCCAGAGCTACCTACAACAACATACAGGACTATGTAGCACTTTAAAGACTAACAAGATGGTTTATTAGATGATGAGCTTTCGTGGGCCAGACCCACTTCCTCAGATCAAATAGTGGAAGAAAATAGTCACAGCCATATATACCAAAGGATACAATTTTAAAAAAATGAACACACATGAAAAGGACAAATCACATTTCAGAACAGAAGGGGGATGCGGGGGGGGGGGGGGGGGGAAGGAAGGTGAATGCCAGTGAGTTAATGATATTAGAGGTGGGGAAGGGTAGATGTCTGTGAGTTAATAGTATTAGAGGTGGGAAAAGGGTTAGCTATCTAATTGGGAAAGCTATCTTTGTAATGGGTAAGTTAGCTGGAGTCTTTGTTAAGTCCCCTGTGGAGAGTGTCGAATTTTAGCATGAATGCCAGTTCAGAGGATTCCCTTTCAAGTGCAGATTTGAATGTCTTCTGAAGTAGGATGCAGGTTAGCAGGTCATTCAGATAGTGTCCTTTCTGGTTGAAATGACAAGCAACTGTTTTTTCTTTGTGATCCTGTCTAATGTCTGTTTTGTGGGCATTGATTCTTTGGCGAAGTGTCTGAGACGTTTGTCCAATGTACATAGCAGACGGACACTTTCGGCACATGATAGCATAGATTATATTTCTGGAGGCGCAGGAATATGTATTCTTGATCTTATAACTCACTTGGTTAGGCCCAATAATGGTGTCAGCAGAGTGAATATGTGGACAAAGCTGGCAGCGGGGTTTGTTGCAAGGGAAAGTACCAGGGTTGGTATTAGTGTGGTATGTCCTGTGGTTGTTGGTAAGAATCATCTTGAGGTTAGGTGGTTGTCTATAGGAGACTATGGGTCTGTCTCCCAGAGCTTCTTGGAGTTTAGTGTCCTGTTCCAGTATAGGTTGTAATCTATTGATAATGTGTTGGACAGGTTTAAATTGGGAGCTGTAGGTGATGGCAAGTGGTGTTCTATTGTTGGTTTTCTTGGGTCTGTCTTGTAGACAGGATCACAAAGAAAAAACAGTTGCTTGTCATTTCAACCAGAAAGGACACTGTCTCAATGACCTGCTAACCTGCATCCTACTTCAGAAGACATTCAAATCTGCACTTGAAAGGGAATCCTCTGAACTGGCATTCATGCTAAAATTCGACACTCTCCACAGGGGACTTGACTTAAAGACTCTAGCTATCTTACCCATTACCCATTGTTAGTCTTTAAAGTGCTACATAGTCCTGTATTTTGTTTCGGCTACACCAGACTAAAACGGCTACATTTCTATCACAGAGCTACCTAGACAGACTAGAGGATTGAGCCAAAAGAAATCTGATCAGCTTCAACAAGGACAAGTGCAGAGTCCTGCACTTGGGACGGAAGAATCCCAAGCATTGTTACAGGCTGGGGACCGAATCATTAAGTAGCAGTTCTACAGAAAAGGACCTGGGGATTACAGTGGATGAGAAGCTAGATATGAGTCAACAGTGTGCCCTTGTAGCCAAGAAGGCTAATGGCACATTAGGTTGCATTAGGAGGAGCATTGCCAGCAGATCTAGAGAAGTGATTATTCCGTTTTATTTGGCTCTGGTGAGGCCACTCCTGGAGTATTGTGTCCAGTATTGGGCCCCCCACTATAGAAAGGATGTGGACATGTTGGAGAGGGTCCAGCAGAGGTGATCAAAATTATTAGGGGGCTGGAGCGCATGACCTATGAGGAGAGACTGAGGGATTTGGACTTGTTTAATCTGCAGAATAGAAGAGTGAGGGGGGATTTGATAGCAGCTTTCAGCTTCCTGAAGGGAGGTTCCAAAGAGGCTGGAGAAAGGCTGTTCTCAGTAGTGGCAGATGGCAGAACAAGGAGCAATGGTCTCAAGTTATAGTGGGGGAGGTCTAGGTTGGACATTAGGAAAAACGATTTCAATAGGAGGGTGGTGAAGCACTGGAATGGGTTACCTAGGGATGTGGTGGAATCTCCATCACTAGAGGTTTTTAAGTCTCAGCTTGACAAAGCCCTGGCTGGGTTGATTTAGTTGGGATTGGTCCTGCCTTGGGCAGGGGGCTGGACTTGATGACCTCCTGAGGTCTCTTCCAGCCCTAGGATTCTATGAATTCAGAAGGACTTGGGGCTCCCGGTGTCCAGCACTGTGGCTCCAGTGGCAACCATAGCCCTAGGCCCTTTAAATTGAAGCTGGACCCCTGTAGGGATCACGCTCTGGGCAGGACTGAGGGGGTAGGAACATGGCTGCTTCCAGCCTCGCCCCTTGCATCTGAGGCTCTGCCAGTTCTGGGAGCGTGGACCTGGGGCCTCCCAACTTGCTCAGAGGCCCAGCAAATCAGATGCCCCACTGACTCTAACTTTAGCTTTTCAGCAGGTGACAAAGGACCAAAATGTGGTAGGTGCCAAAATACAGTATACTGGAGAAGTTTGACGTTATAGGAGACTCTTTCTTTAAACTTGGAGGAACACAGACCTTACTAATCTATGTTGCCGTTGGCTGTAGCCTGTCTGGTTAAGGCATGCTGTGCTGACAGGAGAGTGTTCTTCCGTCGGCATGGTTACTCCACCTCTGCAAGAGGTGGAAGCTACCTCAGAGGGAGAGCATCCCCCGCTGACAAAGTGCTAGTGGGGACAGAGCTTAGGTCGACGTAACTTGTGTTACTTAGCTGTCTGACTTTTTCACACCCCTCAGTGACGTAAGTTACATTGGCTAACGCAGTAGTGTGGACAAGCCCCTACTCTGGTCTTCTGTCTCAGGAAATGACCAACACCTGGTGCTCAAGAGGAAGGTAAAATCCTCTCTGATACCCCTAGCCAGTCATGCCTTGCTGTGTGTGCCTGCACATGCAACAGTTTCCTCTTGACAGTAACAGGTGATCCGCTTATTGGCTCAGCTCTACTTTAGTTTCCATGTAAATGTGTTCAATGAGCTGCATACTGCAACAACAGCGAATTCTGCACTTGGTGGCATTACCTTTTCTGCTTTATGCAATGTATTGCTTTTTAAATTTCAAGTTACCAATCATTTATTTCATCACGTCTTCATTCTTCCATAGTGTGAGCCAAAAGCATAAAGGAAAGACTGATCCGTTTTCTTGATAGCTTTCATAATCCTGAATACTTCATTCAGGATGTCCTTTGCCTCTTGAACATTATTTTAAATATTATGATAAAACTTGATGTTAATCCATAATGTGCATTTCATGCTTCCCCATCCATGGATTTAATTGCACATTTCACTCCAGCTAGTTTGAGATGTTGGCAAACAATCCACTTCTTAATTGCAGGTATAAACAATGTTCGGAGCTCTTTATGCAGTGCGTGAATATAGCAGAACTTACAAAGCAGATTTTCACTACAGGTTGATCCTCTCTAGTCCCGTACTTTCGGGACCTGACCAATGCTGAACCAGAGAATTTGCCAGACCACAGGAGGTCAATATTTTCTAGCAGCATTACCAGCACTTCCACTGCTTTACTGGGCTCTTAGAAGACAGATAGGGGTAAATTAGAGCTAAATAACAGCACAGAGCACTGAGAGCCAGGACTGGTGGCTGTAAAGAAACTTTATGGGATTGCGGGAAACTTGGCCACATTGATGGTAAGTAGACATCTGGCTAACTAAAATGCTGGACCATGGGTATTGCCGGATTAGAGAGTGCTAGACCAGAGAGGTTCAACCTGTAGTGAAGAAGCATTTTAAAGGGAGAGGAGACCGCAGAAGGTATAGAAGGCTAAACTGGAAAGCACTAGTTGACAGTGCACCCTCATTTCATGGTGAAATATCCACAGAGCGCCAACCTCAGAACTAACCAGACTTTTAATTGACAATGCAGCTACCCAACTAATTACTCTTCTGTGGCATACCGTCCTTGGACCTGTATGTACTCTTTAAAGCTTCCTGGGCTATAATAGTCACTCACTCACTCACTCACTCACTCACTCTCACACACACACACAAAAATATCTTGAACAAACTTTCTTAGGAACCACAGAGAACAATCCATATGAAAATCCTTGTTGGTTCTAGCTTATCTATCTCTCTCATTCATGACAGCTCTTACCCTGTGCAACATCGTAGGGTACGTCTAGACTGCAAGCTTCTTTTGAAAGAGAGCATCTAGATCTCAAAACTGAATCAAAAAAGCGATTTGCTTTTTCGAAAGAGAGTGTCCAGACTGCATGGACGCTCTCTCGAAAGAAAGCACTGATTGCTATTCACAGAATGGCCACCAGGGCACCTGGGCTTTTTTCGATTGCCTCGTCTTTCAAAAAATGTCCTTGTTCTGTGTCCACACACACCTTTTCTCAAAAGAGCTCTTTCGAAAAAGGCATTCTTCCTCGTAATTTAAGGTTTACCAATGTTGAAAAAACCCCTGTGTTCTTCGAGTGGTCCCCGTGGGTGCTCCACTGTTGGTGTCAGGCTTGTCCCGGTGCCACAGGTTGGAGATTTTCCATAGCTGTACTCAGCCGGACCGCGCGTGCGCAGTTGGTGCTATGTGCCGTTCACGCCCTTCGCTCATACGCGGTCCAGTTCCTCTCATCCGTCCTCGGTTACAGGCGGAATGCATTTTGTCTCTTCGTTACTGTCATATTCCTGTCAGAAAAAGTTTGTTAGTTAGTTAGTTTTTCATAGTTAGTTAGTTTATTGTTGTTAGTTACTGTTAGTTATCTGTTTAAAAAAAACTCTCATAGTTTATAGTTCATAGTTTCTCTGTACTAAGTAGTTTAGTCAAACAAACAACTAAAAACTTAAGAAAATGCCCGGTTCCCCAGGTTTCAAAAAATGTTCAATGTGCCGTGAAGCCATGCCCGCGTCTGACGGTCACACGGCATGTATTTGTTGCCTCGGTGAAGTGCATGTCCCTCAGAAATGTGAGCATTGCTCCAAGCTCACCACTAGAGCTCGGAGAGACAGGGAGCTGCACCTGACGATGATTCTCTTCGATAAGGCATTACAACTAACAGCTCCCACTCCATAGTTGACCTCGGAGGTTGCCATGATGCGCAAGTGTACAGCTTCTTCCTCAGCCACTACGACCACTAAGAGGATCAGGACGTCACCCATGAGATCGCTCCCCGCTGAATCTGTAAGCTGGGTCAGCAAATGGGACAAGCCCGGCACATCTGGCATTCCCTCAAGGGCAGCGAAGTCCGCTATGGCATCGAAGTCGAATGGGATCACATCATTGGCACCGAGACCATTGGCACCAGCAACTTCACCAGTTCCGAAGGACCAGGAGGAAGGGTCTTCGGTACAGTGTTCGCCGGCACCATTGTTGCCCTCGCCACCACTAACACCAGGTCACTCACCATCACCAACACCTTGCACCTTGACAACCTGTGCAGCAACACAAACCTCTAAGTCGTGGCCTTCAACTTAGACCTCCACACCGGCCATGGTGCTGCGCGCATCGGTGCCGGCCAGAGGCACAGGGCACGGTGCCACGCTCAACATCAGTGCCAACAAGTGGCACAAAAATAGCTGGGCCAACAAATATCTCCTACATTTTTTTCCGCACCGTCTCCGTCATCACTGGGGTGGTTGTCACCTCGGGGTTGACGCCACCATTATGACTCCCTGAGGCAGGCCACAAGATCCCCATATAGCGAGCTGTGGAGACATTACCCCAGGCATTGGGAGAGACAATCCTGGTCTCCTTCAAGAATGTCCTCCCACGGGCCTTATTCACCAACGAGGTCTCCTTACTCAGCTTATCACCACTGTCATGATAGCGTAATGTTTTCTACCCATTTGTCACCAACTACATCTCACCACGATGACGTCTACTACCACAGACCACATTACTCCTCTTGTCACTACTATATATCGCACTCCGACAGATGATTGCCATGCTGCTGCCATTCATCTGTGCGCCGGTTCGCACCAGTGCAAACACAGCCAGCTGAGTGGCCTCCAACGCCTTCTGAGCAGAGCCGGGTTTCATAGCCTCAAATATCGGAACTGGAGAAGGGACAATTATCAGAACCAGAAGGCCCTCAACCAGAAACATCGCCAACAGATCAATCTTCCTCATCTCCTGATGAAGCGGTGTTTCTGGGAGACATGTACAGTCTGCTCAAAAATTTACATCCTCAACAAAGGGTGAAAATTGTGCTTCCGATCGATGAAGCAATCATGGAGGCTGCAGAAGAAATCTGGTAGACCCTGGCCTTGGTAGCACCAACAAGTAAGTGGGTAGACAAGAAATACTTTCTCCCCTCTAAAGGTCTCAAATTTCTTTTTAACCATCCACAATCAAACTCTCTGGTGGTGGATAGAGCCCAACATAGAGGCAAAACACCTCAATTCAGAAATATGGCAGGGAACAAGGACAGGAAGAAACTGGACATTTTCGGAAGAAAGGTTTATTCTTCAGCCACTCTGCTTCTTCTCATAGCGAACTACTCGGCCTTGCTATTGAACCCTGATTCCAAAAAGCCAATACTAAAATCAGTGGTTCATGAAGGCTATAGTACAGCGAGAGCGGGGTTGCAGATCGCCCTTGATGTCGCTGATATAGCTACACGAGCTACAGCAAAAGCAATCGTGGCGAGATGGTCATCATGGCTGCTGTTCCTATGGAATTACAGACGAAAGTAGAAGACCTCCCGTTCGAAAAGTGCAAGCTTTTTGCTGAAAAGACTGATGAGGTCTTGCACTCCGATAAAGACTCTCACACTGGTTGTGTCTACACTGGACCCCTTTTCTGGAAAAGGGATGCAGATGAGACAAGTCGGAATTGCAAATGAAGTGGGGGATTTAAATATCCCCCGCTTCATTTGTATAAACATGGCTGCCGCTTTTTTCCAGCTCCGGGCTTTGCCGGAGAAAAGCACCAGTCTAGACGGGATCTTTCGGAAAATAAAGTCTTTTCCGAAAGATCCCTTATTCCTTTTAAAAGGGGTCCAGTGTAGACACAGCCACTATGTTATGCACTCTGAGCATGTACACTCCCCCATACAGGAGGAGGAGGTACTACCCCTATCAGAGAAGGTACAATTTCCACTACCAGAGGCAACAACATTGCCTGTATGACCAACCCAGACAGAAACAACGACTGCAACATAGGCACACTCAGCCTCCTCGAACGAACAACCAACCAGGGTTGAAGCAGCAGATTTGACTCCTTGATTGAGGACTGCCAACCAGATATCGTTGTCGATGCAAACCACTGGGACCATCCCTTATTTCACCATCGCCTACAGCCTTTTTACCACCAATGGGCTGAGATAGCAACAGACCGATGGGTCCTGGAAGTCATGAGATCCAGTCTCACGATCCCATTCGCCTCCATCCCTTTCCTCACCCTGCCAACCCCGTCCCTCTTCAAGGACCCATCTCACGAGGATCTCTTGAGACAAGAGGTTCACCATGTATTGTTGATAGGATCCGTGGAGATAGTACCACAGCAGTTCAAGGGAAGAGGGTTCTATTCCCATTATTTTTTTAACACAAAAGAAAACCGGCGGATGGAGGCCCATTTTAGATCTGCGAAGGTTAAATCGTCTTTGAAGACAGCATTTCAGAATGGTGACTCTCACTACTATAATCCCATCACGAGACTGGTTTGCAGCCCTTGATTTGCAGGACGCTTACTTCCACATCGCCATTTATCTGGCACACCGTCGATTCCTTCATTTTGTAGTCGGCGAGATGCACTTCCAATATCGAGTACTGCCGTTCGGTCTAGCATTGGCCCCCAGAGTTTTTTCCAAGATGTTATTGGTAGTGGCGGCACATTTACGGCACAAATACATCATCATATTTCCCTACCTGGATGACTGTCTCATAAAGGGAAGGTCACAACAGGATACAGCTTGCACAGTCACCCTCGTCAAACGACCTTCGATTCCCTTGGCCTCATAACCAATGACCAAAAGTCTACGGTAGAGCCAAATCAGGTCATAAACTTCATAGGTGCCAGCTCGACTCTTATCAGAGCATGTACACACTTACCAACAGAATGATTTCAAACCATACAGGATCTGGTAGCCATCTTACTACAGGCCTACACAGTATCGGTGCACACTTGTCTGCAACTAATGGGCCATATGGCTGTGACCACATTTGTGGTCAGACATGTCCGTCTTCATTTCCGAAGTCTACAGCATTGGTTAGCGTCGGTATACATTCCAACGAAGTAAGGCCTCCTCCTCACGTCCGCACCTCTCTATTGTGGTGGACCAAGCCGCACAATTTGATGACAGGCATTCTGTTTCATCGTCTGCAGCCTGCCTTTCAAATAACTACAGATACATCCCTCATAGGGTGGGGCTCGCATATGAATGGCATGACAACTCAGAGTAGATGGTCACCCGCAGAAAGGATGTTGCACATAAACCTTCTGGAACTCAGGGTGCTTTGCTTGCAGACATTTCTGAGCTATATATCAGGTTCCTCTGTCAGAATATTAACAGACAATGTTGCCACAATGTTATATATCAACAGATAGACAGGGGCGAGATCACGGTCCCTCTGTGCCAAGGCAATAGGATTGTGGAACTGGTGCATAACAAACATCAACCTACTAGCAGCATACTTACCGGGCATCAGCAATGCCATCGTGGATGATCTAAGCAGATGGTTTCCCCACGACCACGAGTGGGAGCTACGCACAGCCATTCTTCAATGAATTTTCTGTCAGTGGGGAACTCCCCGTGTAGACTTGTTCACTACAGAAGACAACACCAAGTGCCGTCTCTTCTGTTCCAGGGTGGAGGTCGGAGAGAAATCGATAAGAGATGAGTTTCTAATCAGTGGGAAAGGTCCGTTGCTTTATGCTTTTCCCCTAACAGTGCTCATACCTTGTGTACTAGAGAAGATCAATGCAGACTCTGCATAGGTGATCCTCATAGCAGCAGCATGGGCGAGGCAACCTTGGTTTCCCTTCCTCTGGTTAATGTCCCTGAAGCCCCGTTGTCCTCTCCCCTCCCTACCAGACCTACTCTCCCAGAACCACGGTCACCTACTACACCCCAGACCAGAGGCGTTGCATCTAACGGCTTGGCTCCTGACTGGTTCACAACATTGGAACATCTTTGTTCACAACAAGTCAAAAACGTACTAATGCATAGCAGAAGACAATCCATTCACGTGACTTACCTGGCGAAATGTTCTCCCAATCAAATCGATCCTGAGACATCGCGTCTTCATCAGATACTCGATTACCTTCTACAGCTACAGCAAGGGGACTCTCCCTTTCCTCCCTGAAAGTACATTTAGCTGCCATTAGTGCTTTCCATCACTCTATAGACGGCGCATCGGTCTTCACTAACCCTATCACAAAAAGGTTCATTAAGGGCCTAACAAACCTCAGTCCCCCCCGCAGACCACCACCCCTCTCTTGGAACCTCGACCTCATGTTGGATACCCTTATGTATCCTCCCTTTGAGCCTTTAGCCACAATCTCCTTTCATATGATCATGATGAAAGTCCTCTTTCTGCTAGCAATCAAGTCCGCATGTAGAGCCAGAGAATTGGCGGCTATGATGGCAACTCCACGCTTTACAACTTTTGCCAAAGAGTCAGTGGTATTACAGCTACATCTGACCTTTATCCCCATAGTGCTGCCTTCCTTCTACCTGAAGTTACACTTTTCCTCATGGGAAGCTTTACTCCATACACTCGACGTTCGCTGAGCGCTAGCTTTTTATATTCATAGAACTCAGGACTGGTGTAAAACAGGCCGCCTAGTAATATCAGTTTCAAGGCGTTCCAAGGGCTGTGCTCTATCAAGCCAACGCATCTCAAACCTTATAGTGGAATGCATTTCTACTTGCCACAACATCCGCAACAGACCTCTACCGTCTCATCCGAGGGCCCATTCTATAAGGGCGACAGCTACTTCAACGGCATTCACCAGAGCAGTCCCGCTGAGTGGTATTTGTAGAGCTGCCACTTGGTCATCTGACATGACATTTATGCAGCGCTATGCAATTGCACAACGTTTGGCAGCAGACTCTGCAGTGGCTTCAGCAGTACTATCCGTTAACATCAAACATAGCTCTGTAGCACAACCGGATACTGCTGTGTAGTCACCAACAGTGGAGCACCCATGGGAACCACTCGAAGAAGAAGAAGTTACTCACCATTATGCGGTAATGATGTTTCTTCGAGATGTGTCCCCGTGGGAGCTCCACACCCTGCCCTCCTCCCCGCTCCGGAGTTCTGTCTCTTCTCGTTTCAGGTTGTCGAGCAGTGAGAGGAACTGGCAGGAGCCAGATCGCGTGTGAGTGAAGGGTGTGAACGGCGTGTGGCGCAAACTGCGCATGCACGGTCTGGCTGACTACGGCTATGGAAAATCTCCGACCTGCAGCGCCAGGACGAGCCCGACACCAACAGTGGAGCACCCATGGGGACACATCTCGAAGAAACATTGTTACTGCACGAAGGTGAGTAACTCCTTCTTTCGATTTGATTTCAAAAGAACACAATTGCAGTGTGGATGCAGGTGAAGTTTTTTTGAAAAAAGGGCAGTTTTTTCGAAAAAACAATGTAGTCTAGACAGTAGTGTCCTCCCCTCAGAACTGCTAACTTCACATAAAAGTGCGTACTGCCCCTTTAAAGGACAAGTTGGATTCTTCAGCTGGGTCAGCCTGAGTGTATTCAAGTAGACCCTGCCCTAAGGCTGGGTTATATAAACAGGAAGCTGGAGCTAAACAAACTGAAGAGGAGCAGGAGCTATGCCTGGTGTAGTAGGGGCAAGGGTTCCTCTTCTGGTCTGTAGGGGTTTCGTCTTGCTAAATTCAGCTGCTTTTTTGGGGGTGAATTGTAAGTTTGGGAGTGCTGCACCAGCATTCTGCAGTAAAGGCTTTGTATATTGTGATTGTGCCTGTCCTCGGACCCTACTTAAAGGGGACATGCTATTTTGTTAGCATAGGTTGACTTCTCCATTGGTTGTTTGTTAAACTGTGTTGTCGCAATTAGGGGGAGTTGAGGTAGGATACTCCTCCGGCCCCACATTGGGCCACAAAAGGCTGCTGGTTAGGTAGCTAATATCTCTACGCTTCACTTTAAAAAAACAAACAAACCTGTTCTCAATATGTATAATGAAGCCACAGTGAGAAAAGCCTTTTTCTACCGTCAGCCACGGGGACGTTTAGTGCTGCACTCAAGAAATGGCTCTGAAAGTAGAGTCTAAATGTAGTTCTCTAACCAAAGCCTTTTTAAGAGGGGAGAGTAAATGGCTCCTTCTCTGTGGGTCTTGCTAAGTGACCTGTCTTCGTTACCATGGGGGAAATGTATTGACACTGCTGAACTGTGGCCACGTCTGCACTACCGGGCCTATGCTAGCCTAGCCCCCTAGTGTGGAGACAATGTTTGCCTGCAGAAGGAGGTTTTCTGCTGGTGTAGTGACACCATCTCGCTGAATGATGTTAGCTATGGTGGCAGAAGCATTCTTCAGTAAGAATAGCTGTGTCCACACTGAGATTGACTTAGCTGTGTCCCTAGGGGTGTGTTTTCTCCACTCTTCTAGCTGATGTATCTATACCAGATCAGTTTTAAGGGGAGATTAGTGTCAGCTCAAGGTGAGCTGTAGGTAGTTCTTGCTTTGCTTCTGCATGCAAAGGGAAAACTGTCCAAGTAGCTTGATTTCTCTGTTGTAACTCACCTGATGTAGCCACTGGTAATAAAGGGCCCATCTACACTGCAGCGTTATTTTGAAATAACAGAGTGTGTGTCTCTACAGCAAGCCCGTTATTTTGAATCAGGCTACTTATTCTGACTTCTGTAACCCTCATTTCACAAGGAGCAAAGAAAGTGGAAAGAAGAGTGTTCTTCCTTTGACTTCCTGCTGTGTTGATAGTGCCTAAAGACAAGTGAAGCTACTTCAACTTCAGCTATGCAATTAACGTAGCCGTGGCTGCGTATCTTAATTGGACTTTAGCCTGCAGTGCAGACGTACCCAAAGGAGTCTCTGTAAAATGTCAGCTACAGATATCTACGGGCCAGATCATACTATAATCCACTGGGATAGGAGTACCCAACTTCTTTATCTACCTATGAAAATCCCACTCGGTGGCATGGCATCCAATTTCACCTTTTCAGTGCCCAAGCAGCTCTTCCGATGCATTTTGGGTCTCCGTGGAAGTCCTTTGCCTGCACGTTTTGGCCTGGGTGCAGTTTGTGCAATATGGCATGTTGTTTCTGGCAGCTTCCTTTGATTTTCTTCTTATAAAAGAATCCTCAAAGATCTGGTGTGAGGAGCCCCACTTGGAAATGAGTGTTGTCCAAAAAGTCAAACAGATGGTAGGTAGCTGGTGCTGCTGCATGGAGTGATCCTCTGTATGCAAGGTGGCCAGTTTCTTTTTCCTGAGTGGCCTTTTTCACTTTGCTGGCTGTTATTCCGTTTGGAATGGTTGACAGCTCTTCTTCCAAGCCACTGGAGGGTTTGTGATTCCTCGTGTCTATTCATTTAGGTTGCTGAAATTTTGCTGAAGTAGATACACCTGGTCATTATCACAGGAGACCTGCTGAGGTATATCACTTCCTTCACATCTCTCCCTTGCAGCTAGGTAAAAGGTCTGGAGCAGAGTAAAACTTTCAGAGCCCCAGTTCCGACAGGGGGAGGATTCCCTTGCTGCAGCTGCTACAGAAGACAGCTGTGAGGCTGTCTCCGCAGGGCCCTTTTGCAATCCCTGATGTGAGAAGCATGCCAAGGCTGGGTCTGTGTGTGGGAGGGAGACAACTGCAGCTTCTGGGGCCTACCCATGTTGTCTGGGTTGTATAAGGAGTGGCTCCACCTCAGAACAGCCCAGGACGGGGAGAGTGCGGAAAGGTAACTTAAAGCCACGATGGACTCTCGTCTGTGGGCTGCAAGACGTATCCTGCACCAGTAATAGGTACGGCGCAGAGTGTCACTCAAACGACATCTGATTTCAACATGCTCAGGTGGTAGGTGACTTGCCAAATACCGCTGGTTATTCTGCCCAGGTATTGCCCCCAACGAGGTGCATTTATAGCTGGACAGGCCCTGTGAAATCTTTGTCCGCTCCCTATTCCCAAGGGTGGATTAGTGGCTCACACACTGAAAAGTTGCCCAAAGGACAAGTGCAGACAACTTGTTCAACGGTGTTTCGCTATTAAACACAGCTCCGCCATTCTAGTTGGCCTTCAGCACGTCTCTTCCAGCACCAATTGTTGCAGCTTCCCAGGGAAAATTATTCAAATGGTGTTAGGTAGTCACAGTGAAAGGCCAACTCCTTCTGCCGACTGTGGAAGGCAGAGGGAAGGAATGTGGGTTCACCCCTCTGTCCCTTCACAGTAGCTTCATGAGTCTGCACTTAACGATAATCATTTCTATAGCTGTAGGGAGACAATGTGGAATAGTGGGCAGGCGATCAGAGTTGGAACACCTCAGCTCCAGCCCTGGTTTGTTTGCTGGGCGAGTCACTTTCCCCTCTGTGCCTCCGTTTCTCCATCTATAAAATGTAGATTGCTCTGCGAAGGTCAGTATTGCTTTTTCTTTTTAGCTCTACTGATGAAAAATGCTGTGTAAGAGCTGGGTATTACTATAACCAGGGCTCAACAAATCAAGCAATCTACTCGCCCGTGGCGAGTAGATTTTAGCGCAGTGCTGCGCGGCGAGCTCTGACTATAACTATGTGTCGGTGATCCTGCTTTGATGTTGTTCCAATCCAATTTCAGAAGGAAGAGCCACAAACACATGTTTCTGTGACAACAACAAATAGATGTAAGCAGAATTTTGGACCTCTGTATTCAGCCTCAATGCAGAGGACTCACAATGCAGTGTGTCTTGTTTTGAATACATCCCAAGTCAGACTGTAGCTATGCACCACTGTGGATGGCTCTAAATAACCTTTCATAATCCCTCCAAGAGATAATTGACACTGCAGACCCCATGGCCAATTCCATTTTAAGGGATTCCTCTGCCACTCACACATCCAAATAAGAGCTGAGTTTTTCTGGACTATGTTTACTGTGTATCCCTCCATGCTAGTTGAAGTCATGGAGTCCCCATCACTGGTGGGGAATCTATCACCCACGGCACAAAGGGCTTCATTCTTTCATCTGAATTATTTTTACCCTTTTACTTTTGTGTCCTTCCATAGGGTCCTCCTGATACAATGGACCCTTAGAAACAAGTTATCCAGCGTGTATGGTCTGTTTATGCTCACCAAAATATTTGCAGCTATACTGCTAATTTGCCTGTGATTTGACTGTGATTTTAGTGTATGTCACCCTTGCCCTGAGTCATTTTTGCTATGTGTTTGGTCACAGCTTCCACTGACAGCAAATGTCAACAGTTTGGAAATATGTAAGATAAACCTGTACGGCTCAGCGGGGCATGGTGTGCCAAGCCAGCATGGAACCATGCCATGGCCACTGACAGAGGAACCATGCCATGGCCACTGCTCTGGCAGCATTAACAGCTGGGTGGGTGTGCCATGCTCTGAGAAGTGCTGAGGAGTGGCAGTCCTCAGCCCCGCCCGTTTTGTCATTGGTCCCACCT
This sequence comes from Pelodiscus sinensis, assembly GCF_049634645.1. Taxonomy (NCBI): domain Eukaryota; kingdom Metazoa; phylum Chordata; order Testudines; family Trionychidae; genus Pelodiscus; species Pelodiscus sinensis. The sequence goes on along the minus strand of NC_134712.1, from coordinate 248,861,698 downwards.
CTTCTGCTCTCGGCCCTGCCCCTTCCAGGAGTATGGAGCCAGCCGTGCTCCATGTTTGCCTAGGGGCCTGTGGAGTCTATTGGCACCCCTGAACCATGTAGATTAGCTCCAAATTCATATTGCTGGATTCCTTTTCTCGATTTTGCCACTCTGGTCACACCCCTCTTGGCTAACACTTGGGATTGAACCAGTATCCCTGTAGAGCTACAAGCAAGAGTAGCTATTGATCGAGTTTGGACTCCCTACTGGGGGCTGTACTAGCCTCGTACCCTCTGTATATCAGGTCCGGAGAGGGGGGCCTGTAGCACGCTCCCAGATTGGGTTAAATGCATTGTGGCTGTTGGTTCCATTTATGGAACTGGAAACCTTCTGCTATTAGCGATCCTGCAGACTGATGCTTTGTCCAGAAAAGGGAACCACAGTGTAATTCTTTTGGCTTCACTAATGCTGTGAATTTATGATGCATTCTGAACATTTTACTCCCCCCAAAGGCTTAAGAGATGGTAGCACTGTTATTTGCTGCACTGCTAGGCCAGGTCTACACTACGTGATAAATTTGATTTAAGATACACAACGCTAGCTATGAGAATGGCATAGCTGGAGTTGACGTACCTTAATTCACATTTCTCCAGCATCAACTTCCTTTACTCCTTGCCACCCCATGGAGTAGTGGGGTTGATGGGGATACCATCAGAGTTTGATTTAGCAAGTTCTTATAAGACCTGCTAAATCAAGCCCCAGAAGATAGATGTTCACAGTGTCGAGCTTCCCATAAGTATAGACAAGATTTTAGTCTCAGACTACCTAGGGAGGTGGTAGAGTCTCCATCCTTAGAGGTTTTTAAGGTCAGGCTTGACAAAGTCCTGGCTGGGATGATTTAGTTGGGGTTGGTCTCGCTTCGGGGGGTTGGACTAGATGGCTTCCTGAGGACTTTTCCAACTCTAATCTATGATTCTATGAACTGATTCTCATGGGTCCCTCAAGATTGTACAGGTTGAACCTCCCAAATCTGGGACTCTGCTCTGGCAACATCCATGGTTCAGCAAAGCACGGATGTTGCTGGACCAAAGGGCCCCAGGAGAGCAGGGTCTGCAGAGTCCCAGCTGGGCCAGAAGTGACGAGGCAGGAGAACTCTGGTGTCAGCCAGGCCAGATAGAGTCTGGGAGCCTCGAACCCCCGGTGTCAGTGGGGTCAGGTGGCTGGAGTATCCTCAGCTAGAGAATCCTGAGAACTCCCTTGCAGCAGCTGGACCATGCAGCAGCCCAGAAGCCCCAGCCAGGGAACCCAGGTGGCTGGGCAGGCAGAAACCCCTGTTGGCCTGGCTGGAGAACCCCCCGGCAGCTGCGGGTTCGGCAGCGGCCAGGCGGCCCTGGCTGGGAACCCCTGGGGGCAGCAGAGCCGGACTGCAGCAGCAGGACAGGCAGCTGCCAGGTGGCCTCAGGGCCAGTAAACCTCAAGGAACCTGAGGAGGAACCGGGGCAAGCAGCAGCTGAACGGGGCTGGCGGTGGCCAGGTGGCCCTGGCTGAGTAACTCCCAGTAGCACTGGGCGGGGAGCCTCAGTTGGGCCAGTGTTAGTGGGGCAGCGGTAGGGCGGGGAACCCGTCTTGAGATCACCAGGGAGAGGAACTGTCTGCGGGACAGGCAGCCGTGGACCCTTGACCTCTCCTAGTCTGGCAAACTCCCTGGTCTGGGACACCTCAGGTCCTGAGGGTGCCGGACCAGTGAGGTACAACCTTTACTGGGGAGAGGTCTCCACAGAGGTAAAAAAAGCTGGTTACATCTTTTTGCTGTGTTGTATTGTCGCAGGGCCATCTGCTTTTAACTCTGCCTTCTTAAATTAGACTGGAACAACATCAAAGCCGGGTGGCAGACACACCGTTATAGTAACACCCAGCTCTTACATTGCATTTTCCATCCATCTTTCAGTAGATCATGAGTCCCAGGCCACAGTGGCCTGCTCTCTATTTATAACCATGGAGGAAAGACTGTCAAGGGAGCTCTGTTTATTCTGGTACATTGCATGAGATCAGCTATTTGGGACAAGGCAACCTGGCTTTCTTTCGTGTCTAAAAATCACCAGGCATGCCAATGGCACTGCACTGATTATAGCAAGGGCTCATCTGATCGGGAGCTGCTGCACTTTGCATAGGATGACCATTTCCAACAATGTGGCCTTTTGGAATAACATGTGCCCTAGCTAACCATAGACAGAGGGTGGGGAAGTCTCTTGTTTACTGCTTGCTAGCTGAACTCACTAGGGCCGTGTCCAGACTCAGGGGTTTTTTCGGGAAAAGTAGCCTTTTCCCGAAAAAACTTCCCCTGCGTCCAGACTCAAGCCGCGTTCTTTCGAAATTATTTCGAAAGAACGCGGCTTTTCTTTCGATGGCGGTAAACCTCGTTTCACGAGGAAGAACGCCTTCCTTCGAAAGTTCCTCTTTCGAAGGAAGGCGTTCTTCAATGTAAAGAGGCCGTCTTCGAAAGAGAGCATCCAGACTCGCTGGGTGCTCTCTTTCGAAAAAGCGGATTTTTCTTTCGAAAGATCCGCCTGCAGTCTAGATGCGATCTTTCGAAAGATGCAGTCTAGAAATAGCCTAGGGGTATGTCTACACTACAAAGTTAGTTCAAACTAACGGACGTTAGTTCGAACTAACTTTCATAGGCGCTACACTAGCGCTACACTAGCTACACTAGCTACACTAGCGCTCCGTTAGTTCGAACCAGGAAAACCTCATTCCACGAGGATTAAGCCTAGTTCGAACTAGCTAGTTCAAATTAAGGGGTGTGTAGCCCCTTAATTCGAACTAGTGGGAGGCTAGCCCTCCCCAGGTTTCCCTGGTGGCCACTCTGGCCAACACCAGGGAAACTCGTATGCCCCCCTCCCGGTCCTGGACCCCTTAAAGGGGCACGGGCTGGCTACGGTGCCCGTGCCAGGTGCAAGTCTGCCAGCACCCAGCCAGCAGACCCTGCAGCTGGCACGGATCGAGCCACCCACCCGATGCCTCCCAGCCCTCCCCCTCTTCCCGGGACCAGGCTGGCGGCTCCCGGGAGCTTGCCCGGGACCGCAAGAGGCGGGCACCTTCCTGGGCTAGTGCGGACATCGTGGACCTCATCCACGATCTCCGCACTAGGCACAGGAAAGTGGCCGTCTAGGGCAGGAGAGCTGCCAGCCTGGCCACCCAGGAGCAGGAGTGCATGAAAATCAAGGGGGTCCACTGAGACCCCCGACCCTGAGCCCTGAGCTTACAATGGCCGTCCTGGGTCAGACCAAAGGTCCATCTAGCCCAGTAGCCTGTCTGCCGACAGCGGCCAACCCTAGGGACCCTAGAGGGGATGGACCGAAGACAGTGACCAAGCCATTTGTCTCGTGCCATCCCTCTCCAGCCTTCCACAAACATTGGGCAGGGACACCACTCCTACCCCCGGCTAAGACTACTCCATGGACCCAACCTCCATGACTTGATCTCACTTCCCTTTAAACTCTGTTCTAGTTGTAGCCTTCACAGCCTCCTGAAGCAAGGAGTTCCACAGGTTAACTATTTGCTTTGTGACCAACAACAACTTTCTCTTACTAGTTTCAAGCCTGCTACCCATTCCTTTCCTTTGGTGTCCTCTAGTCCTTCTTTATGGGAACTCATGAAGAACTTTTCTGAATGCACCGTCTCCACCCAACCCGTGCTTTTAGAGACCTCTATCCTGTCCCCCCTCCGTCTCCTCTTGTCTAAGCTGAACAGTTCCAGTCTCAGTAGCCTCTCTTCATCTGGGACCTGTTCCCAACCCCTGATCATGTTAGTTGCCCTCCCCTCTCCCAGCCTTTCTCTTCCCCTCTCCCACCTCCTTTTCCCAGTCTCCCCCAGTTTTGTTCAATAAAGACAGAGTCAATGTTGGAAGAAACGTTATCTTTATTTTGTACATCAGGAACGGGTGCTAGGGAAGGGTAAGTGGAAGGAGGTGAGGGAGGAATGGGGTACGAGCCCCCGATGGGGAGGACTGGGCTGGCTCTGCGGGTTTCTGGGGGTGGAACCTCTCCTGCAGCTCCCCAATTGCCCCCTCTCCCCAGATGGCAGCCTGCGGCAAGTGCAGCAGGTCTGATGGCCGAGTGCTGTGATATGCTCAGTGTGGGTACTCCGGGCAATCCAAGCCAGGACTGCTTTGCAAGCAGGGCACCCGTGAGAACTGTCTGTCCGGGGTGGGGGTCGGGTCCCTTTAAGCACAACCCTCGGCTAGCCTGAGACAGCAGCTCCACGCTCTAAGTCCTCCTCTGATGCCCTGCCGGCACTGCTTCCGGCCATCCTTAACCCCGGTTCAGGGTCCACTCTGTGTGGACATGCTAGTTCGAATTAGCAAAACGCTAATTCGAACTAGTTTTTTAGTCTGGATGCGTTAGTTCGAATTAGCTTAGCTAAGTTAGTTCGAATTAGCGCTGTAGTGTAGACATACCCTAGGGATGTTAACGGGTCATGGGGTAACTGACTAGCATCACCTTTAATGGGTGATGCTTACGGGTAATGGGTACCTGGAGAGGTGCCTCCTGCCAGTTAACTAATTAAATGGGATTTCAGGTCCCTAAAACCCACCTGGCTGTCTTCTCCTGCTGGAAGCTGAGGTACAAATCCTACAAATTATTTAGGCACGTAACCACAACATTGCTGCCCACTCCTGTTCTTTTGACTACTGTGCTTATCCTGGCTTAGGGGAAGTATTTGAGTAGCCCCAACCATGTTGTGGCTTATCCTGAGAATGCAATTAGTTACCCTAGCATGTCACTCTCAGACTCCTGACACAGTTACTTTGGTCCCCACCAGCTGTCTGTGTCCAACACCCAAGTTAGGCAGACTTTTGGGGATGGAGGTTCCTTGTCTCCGACACTGATCTTCAGCATTGCCAGCATTACATTGTCATTTACTTCAGCTGGTGCTTCCCGAAGGTTTGTTCCAAAGAAGATGGAGAGAGGCTGTTCTTAGTAGTAACAAATGGCAGAACAAGGAGAGCAATGGTCTCAAGTTGCAGTGGAGGAGGTGTAGGTTGGATATTAGGTAAAACTATTTCCCTAGGAGGGTGGTGAAGCACTGGAGTGAGTTACCTAGAGAGGTGGTAGACTCTCCCTGGCTGTGTCTAGACATTTACCCTTAAATGAGGGAGATTTAAGGGATCTTTCGGAAAAGGATTTATTTTCCAAAAGATCCGCGTCTAGACTGGCGCTTTTTTCCGGCAAAGCTCCGAGCCGGAAAAAAGCGGCAGCCATTTTTATGCTAATGAAGCGGGGGGGATTTAAATCCCCGCTTCATTTGCAATTGCGATATGTCTAATTTGCATCCCTTTTACGAAAAAGGGATGCAGTCTAGACATAGCCCCTCTGTAGAATTTTTAAGGTCATGTTTGACAGAGCCCTGGCTAGGATGATTTAGTTGGGGTTGGTCCTGCTTTGAGCGGGGGGTTGGACTAGATGACCTCCTGAGGTCTCTTTCAACCCTATCTTCTATGAGTCTATGAACTGCTTTTTATAGTTCCTTCAAGATGGCACCGGGGAGAGGGTTGCACATGTATCTTTTGTAACAAGGGAGTCCTGGGGGACACTGCTGAGAGATTCAATTCAGGGAAAATTAATTGGAAATTGGGCTTCTTTCACCCCAAGACTGAAGTTCCTCTGCTATAAGGCATACCAAACCTGTCACAAAGAGCACTTCTGTTCACCACACTGACTAACGAGGTCATACAAACAACTCCATCAGAAACTCCAATTCTCGTGAGTCGCCAACAGTAGCACTTGTACAAATGAGAGGTGATGGAAACCAATCTTATCAAATTAAAAAGATTCTTCTAATCCCAAAGGATTGACAGGTCCATTATAATTTAGAATCTTACTGAATGTTGCCAGTTCTTTAGCATCTAAAATCGAAAGGTTTATTCATTAAAGAGAAAGAAAGGGCGAGAGTTAAAATTGTTAAATAAATCAAATACATACAGCAATGGCAGTGTTCTTGGTTCAGACTTGTAGCAGTGATAGAATAAACTTCTGGCTTAAGTCAAGTCTCTGGAATACATCTGCAGATTGGATGGATGATTCAGTCTTTTGCTTAGAGCTTCAGTTTGTAGTAAAGTTCCTCCAGAGGTGAAAAGCAGGACTGAAGACAAAATGGAGTTTTCCTTCCTCTCCTTTCTTAGGGTATGTCTACACTACCCCCCTAGTTTGAACTAGGGTGGTTAATGTAGTCATACGGAGTTGCAAATGAAGCCTGGGATTTGAATTTCCTGGGCTTCATTTGCATAAAGCTGGGCGGTGCCATTTTTAAATGTCCGCTAGTACGGACTCCATGACCTCGATGCAAGTGAGGTGCTTAATTCTCTTTTGCCTATTCCACCCTTAGAGCCACATTTTCAAAGCTACTGGCGGCCAGATTTTCAAAAGGTATTTAGGCACCAAAGTGACTTGCTTGCGATCACACAGGAAGTCTATAGTGGAGCAGCGATTTGACCCCATGTCCCTGTTTGGCATCCTAACCTCTGTCAGGCACTTGTGCTTACTGTACTGACAAACATGAGCAAGGAACTCCTGTTCCTCAGGATGAATCAGCCAGCTTCTACTGTGCCTTGTTCATCATCAATACAAATGACAGTTAATTTCCAGCTGTTCAATCTATTGATTCTGATGGACGGGACTTGAACAAAGTCTGCCCTTTGTAATCTTTGGTAGGTAGAAAAATCAACCCCTGACTTTTAAATAGAGCCAATTTGATCTAGATGCTGTGAAAAGAGAATAAATACGGGACTGCACAGTGAGATGATAGTCATTTTTCTTACGGTACGCATATATCAACGGAGTTTGACAGTTTTGTGTGCGTCCTAACCTGCAAACATTTAGGCATGTACTTTATTCTCATTCATAAAATTAAGCTACTTTGTAGAAAGTTAACCGTGGGTGTAAGCATTTGCAGGATCAGGGCTTAGGGTGTGAGCTAGCTTAGTGCACTTCCCAATTTCAGATGCCAGAATAGCTCTTTTAATAATGAAAAAATAACCATGAATGACTTTCTCATTGCCTCCAACTATCTACCAGGCCATCTGTCTCAACTAGGCAGCAGTGGTTTGCACTTCCTAAAATAAAGTTGATTCTGAAGTGTATTTATAACCTGTGTAGTGTGTCAATGTCTTTTTTTTAATCTTGTTTCTTTTGACTTCAAGAAAGGGAAAACACATTTAACCCTCGGGCAGTTCAAACATAGAGACATTTTTCAGAGAAACATACTGGAGAGAGTGAGCACCCCTGTTTAAACTACGTGATGGATTGAAAATCAACATTGACAGTTCAGGCTAGGTTCATTTTACTTCCACAATGTTGTTTGACAGTAAATGATTTACATTTTGGTGCATCTCTCTGTAAACCATTTGCTATTTATTTTGCAAGCGATGTTTTCCTGTCAAGAAAACATTTCTAACATTTTTGGAAGCCTCTCTGAAGTTTCTGGGCATAAAAGCAATGAAGAAGTTATTTGAGATCTGTTTTGCTTCTTAGAAACCACAATCAGGCTTCCAAGCTATATTAATAAGTAGGTAAATTTTTGACTCAACATTTGTTGTCATCTGGGGTCATTGTACCATACAAGCCAGTGTTTGGCCTTCCCTGATTTACAACCAACTGGAACCAAAGGATAGAAACCTCATAGATTTAACCATTCATCGCAGAAGTTAAGCCTCCGAGATGTTGTCCTCTCTTCCTTTTCATAGAATCATAGAATACTAGGACTGGAAGGGACCTCGAGAAGCCATCGAATCCAGTCCCCTGCCCCCATGGCAGGACCAAATACTGTCTAGACCATCCCTGATAGACATTTATCTAACCTACTCTTCAGTATCTCCACAGATGGAGATTCCACAACCTCCCTGGGAAATTTATTCCAGTGTTTGACTACCCTGACAGTTAGGAACTTTTTCCTAATGTCCAACCTAAACCTCCCTTGCTGCAGTTTAAGCCCATTGCTTCTTGTCCTATCCCCAGAGGGGATGAACAAGTTTTCTCCCTCCTCCTTATGACACCCTTTTAGATATCTGCTGGTCCCCCTCCACTGTGTTAGTCTGGGGTACTGTAGCCGCAGTCTCCCATGTGTTTTTTTTAAAGGGGAAGATGAAGGTGGCAGGGTGTTCTCTGTGATGTACTCCCAGATTTGGAAGTCTGTGCTTCTCTCTTCCCACTCTTTCCCCAAATTGGTTCGAAATAGCCCATTTTTGGATCTGCAGGTTCTGCAGCAACAGCCATTCAATATTGGCATTTGGTGCTGGTTGGAGTTTTGGGGGTGGTTAGTAGTGTTGCCAGATGGTTGAAACAAAAATAGCGAACACCTCCCCCCCTCCCCCCCAAAAAAAACTCCGGGGAAAACTTCTGTTGAAGGGGAGGGAAAAAAGGCAGGAGGGGGGGACGACCAAAGTTGTTGGGAGAAAAAAAAAAAGGACTCTAAGGCTTATTAAGAAAAAAAACATTAAAATAGCATTAAAACAACATGTCCCCTTTAAGAGTGAGTGCAGGGATAGGAACAGGGGAGCGGTTGAGCACTAAGACCCAAGGGAAGCCCTTGTTCAGCAGCCATTTTGTGACGGAAGCCTTGCGGAATCAGGTGAGCCCGGCGTCTGGGGTCGGGGGACTGGGGGTGTTGGGAGACGGGGGGGAGGGGAGCTGAGTGTTTGTAGAGTTGCCAGGTGCCCGGCATTTTCGCCTCCTGGCCAGTGAAAAAATCAGAAAATACCAGACATTTTAGGTGTCCGGTATTCTCTGAATTTTTTACCGGATAGGAGGTGAAAATACCGAACTGTCTGGGTGAGTACCGGACACCTGGCAACCTTAGAGACTGTTACAGCTCAGGGCCACTGCGCCTGGATTCCCCACCTATGGTCCATCAATGACACTCACTTTGAGGTTTCCAGGTCCCCAGCTGCCACTTCTCTTGGGCAAAGACATGCCTCTCTCCCTCTTGACCAGGGTTTTTTCAGAGTTCCCAGCCTTCCCTGTGAATGCCCCGGCAGGTCACTCTACCTAAGCAGGTCTGTTTTGCTTTCTCCTCCGAGGCTATAAGCAGCAGCCTTCCACAGTTATAAGTTACCACACAGCTTTTCCTAAGTGAGCACGTGTATTAAGGTGAAAACATCCCCAGGAAAACCCAATACAACAATAAGAGAGCTTACAGCAGTGGTCCCCAAACTTTTCAGGCTTGTGTTTCCCCCCTGCCCGCACCATTCCCCTGGAACCGGGGCCAGGTGCAAGGCTGCAGTTCTTAGGATCGGGATCAGGATAAAGGTGCCAAGGCTGAGGTCAGGGCTGGGACTGCGTATACAGCCACAACCGGGACCATGGCTGGGGCTGAGGTGGAGGCAGGGCCAGGAGTCAGGGCCTGGGCTGGAGATGGAGGTAGGCCTGGAGCAGACCTGGGAGTGGAGCAGGGCTGGATGTTACTCCCTCCCTGCCCCATGTGTGGCCTGGCCTGGGCTTATCGTGCTCCTCCAAACATTGCACCCCGACGGCGTTGAGCCCCACAATTTGTGGGCCTCTGACCTATACATATGCCCATAAGCTTCTCAGAGATCACACCAGCGAGGGCTGTGGGAGAAGTCAGTCCTTCCATCTCCATGCTGGGTTTTTTCTGTGATTACAAGTTCAGAACTGTCTTGGCCCAGAACAAGTGTACCCAGGAATCTGAGTGTTGTTCCTTTATCCTGTTTCGACTTTTTTGATCTGTCCTTGGGATCTAGGTGCTCAGCAGAGAAGTTTACATTGGCATACATCTTTCCCTAGAGACTTCCTGAGGCCAGGTCCACACTAGATCCAAAGGTCGGCTTAAGATACACAATTCCAGCTATGTAAAAAACATAACTGGAGTCGACATACCTTAAGCCGAGCTTCAGTGCTGTCCTCACAGTAGGAGGTCAATGAGAGAAATGCTTCCATTGACTTCCCTTACTCCTCATGATGAATTGGAGTTCTGGCATCGATGGGGTGCCCTCCACATTTGATTTAGTGGGTCTTTACTAGACCCTCTAAATCGAACACCGGAAGATCAACCATTGCAGTGTCAGTCTTCCAGGAAGTGAAGATGTGGCTTGAGAAATCCACTGAACTTTGAAAACTTCATTGTTTCCACTAATAACATGTACATATTTGCATTTTAATACAATGAACTCCTTAAAAGCTTAATTCCATACAGTTTAGCTTAATTCAGTGAGAATTGTCTAAGAATTGCTGTATATATCATGGCAGGTTCTTGGGGAAGTGCAGGGTATTTTTAAAATTCATTCTGCATGTGACTAATTTCAGAGAGGAAAGTGGGATCAGTGGTCAGGGCAGTAGCCTAAGACTTTGGAGATTTGACTTTCAAGTCCTGGCTCTTCCCCAGCTTTCCTTTGTGACTGTGAGTGACTCATTTAGCCTCATTGTGCCTCAGTTTCCCATCTACAAAATGAGATAATAGCACTGCTCCGCCTCACAGTGGGAGCGTGAAGATAAAGACATGAAAGCTCTTGGGAATGAGCGCCACATAAATGCCACTGAGAGCACAGTGATTTTTGTTGTGTGGTTTGATCCGATGTGAGGGCTGGGGGCGTTGTTTTATCAGGAGTGTGTATGTCGAAGGAAGAAGTGCCTCAAGCCCAAGTGCAGGGACTGTGCTCTATAAACCTCAGGGAATCAGAAAACGGTCTGGCCTTGTGACCAGCACTGGATTATGAAAGGTGCTTTAGGGGCTTCAGCTCAGGGCTAAGGGGGGGGGGGCGACTCTGGGATACAGCCACTAAAGCCCCTGCCTGCTACCACTCTGCCTTGTGCGGGGAGAAGAGAAGTGGCTGTGTGCGCTGCTGTTCCCCTTCTTCGCTCCCTGGCTGGAGCTGTGTCCATTGCCATTCGCTGAGCTTGACTGCAGGTTCCACTCCCACCACTCCGATTGGCCAGGAGTTGCATCCACCGGCCTCATAAATAAGATTTCACCCTGAATCATTTGCTGCACAGGAATCAGTGACAAAACTCCTATGCAGTGGGAGCTTCTGCCTCTTTGGCACCTGATATATAGTCTTGTAATGAAGGTCAGGCTCCTTTAACTTTTAGGAGCTATCAGTGGGGCTTCCCATGGGCACAGGGCTTGGCCCGTTCGGCTTGCAAGATCAAGTCTGTAACACATCCCTGACGGGGTAGTGATAGCCGGGGTGCTGAGATGTGGAGTGTGCTGTTTTTTTTGGAAGGGACGCTGAACAGCCCAGCTGTCCGCTTGGTCACATTAAAGATCTCGGGAACTTTTTTGTAAAATCATGGCACCATTTCCCACATGGGTTACTCCACTTTTCCTGCCTGAACATGCCTGCAGTGGGGGACTAAAAATGGCAAAAGATTGGAAGAAAGGTGTGTATGTACCATAGCTGGGGGAACGCTACTGAAAATTATTACAGTATTGCCTTTCCTTTAGGAAGATGTGCTCAGCCACTCAGCCTTTAGGAAGATGTGCTCAGTAATGTGTTCTCCCCAAACTTCTGGCAATAATAATATTATGATGCCACACATCACTAAGCACAACATGCAAATAAATGAATTCAGAGATTGGAGTGTTTGACATAATATAAGCCATTTCCTGAATGTATCTTATAATTAGATGTTGTTGCGCTCACGCTGGATAAAAATATACTCTGCAAAACACTTGATTCTGGAGAGTTCTGCTAAACAAATGTGTTGTGTTTTTCATTTAGAGGAAATTGTGGTCAGGGATTGAAACAGGAACTGTCCTTTCCCCAAGATCAGTGTTTCTGAACCTTTTCAGGATGGGGATCCATTCTTTCAAGTCAAAACTGTTCATGAACACGTTACTTTTATAGCACAGGCTGAATCTCTCTTGTTCAACACCTTCAGGACCAGACGGGTTCCGAACGAGAGAGTTTTCCAGACCATAGCTGGTCTGTATTGTCTAGCAGCACTACCTACACTTTCACTGCTTACTGGGCTTTTCGAAGACACTGAGGGGTAAATTAGAGCTAAATCACTGCCCAGAACACTGAGAGCTAGGTTGCTGTAAACAAACTTTACGGGACCGTGGGAAACTTGGTCACACCTATGAAAAGTGGACATTTAGCCATCTAAAATCATGCTGGGCAATGGCTGTTTCTGGATAAGAGAGTTCTGGCCAAGAGAGGTTCAACCTGTAAATGTAAGAGTAAGAAAATGTGCCAACAGTAAGTCGGTGGAAGAAGGGGATATGTGTTTCAAGAGTATGTCGTTAAAGTGTGAAAGGGAGGTGGGGCCGTATTTTCTTTGCATTTAATTAATGACATTTTCAATGCCTCACCTCTTCTTAATTGCCTTTCGTGACCCCTTTGTTGTCCATGAAGATACACTCTGAAACCCAGTTCGTGGCCCTCTTACTTTGGCCTGCAGCTGTGGTCATAATGGGTAAAACCCTTAGTTGCTTTAAACCAGGCATGTCCAAAGTCCGGCCCGCGGGCCAAATGCGGCCCGCGGTCGGATTTAATACGGCCCCCCCACTTCTCCCGGCTCCCCGGTGCTTTTTTTAACTGGCGCGCTCAGCGCGCCGCTTCGGGCCGCCGCCGCCGCGGTCCCAAACCCTGCCCCTGCACTCCGCTTTGGGGCTGAGAGTGCAGGGACAGCCCCCGCTTCCTCCCCCTCTCCTGGCTCCCCGGCGCTCCTCTGACTGGCGCCGCTTCCGGCCGCGCCGCCGCTGTCCATGGCGGCCGCTGCGGTCCTAAAGTCCTCCGTGTAGGGCACGTCCGCAGCCCCGCTCCCCCGCTTGGCTACGGGTTCGCCCTGCCCCCGGGCTGCCGTGAGGCCAGCGTGCCCTGCGCTCTCCGCCTGCCTCTGACCCTGCAAGCCCTCTACCTTGGGGCTGAGAGTGCAGGGACGGACTCCGCAGCTGCTGAGATCAGGGACTGCCTTTGAACCAGACCTAGCCTATGTACTGCAGTCCAGATCTCAGTTTCACCCTTCACATTAGTGTAGGCAAGTTTTTTTTTCAATTGAGATGAATACATTGTAAAATCTCAGTTAATGTCAGTTGGTCTAAATCAGTTATAAATATATTTGGACACAACATGTATAGTTGGTGTTATGTCGTTTGCCGTTTGCAATAAACTTTGCATAAAATAGTTAATTTGCATTTAATTTTAATGGTTCAAAGAATGTCAGGCAAAATGGTCGGCCCTCACGCATGTTCACTTCATCAAATCTGGCCCTCTTTGAAAAAAGTTTGGACACCCCTGCTTTAAACGGAGGATGCTCAGAGTCACCAGGATTGCCAGCGGTGGTTATTCTGTACCTGCTCATTTCTTTACCAGAGCAAGTGCACCTTGGGTTCTGACTGTCTTTTTATAAGACAAGGCCTTTTGGCTTGGGGCTGATTTTTCTGATTCATACAAAGCAGAGTGCATTTTAGGTTGAACGTCAGGTTCGTGATTAAAATATCCAAGCACTAACGTTAACAAAGACACACAGCTGATTCCCAAAGTACCTGCTATAAACCCCCGAGATCTTAGGTTCTATTAAAAATAAAAATGATCTATGAACTTTTTCCTCCGGGTTTGTCTCTTTCCCATCAACTACTGTACCATGCAGTCTGCCTAGATTACATCTGAGCTCTCTGGAGAGACTCAAAGAATGTGTAATATGGCTCTTTTGTGAGTTACTAAGGGCTCCATCCTGCAGATACTTAACTTTGCCCTTATTTTTACTCAAGCAAGCAGTCCCGTTGATTACAATGATTTACTCCATTAAGTAAAGTTACTCATGCATGTACTAGGGATGTATCCCTAATACATGCATCCCTAATACATGTACTAGGGATGCATGTATTAGGGATGTTACAAGATATTTAACATCCCTAATACCCACATTGAGAAGTTCCCTCCCTACTGCTCTGAAAGAACCAGCCCACCCATCTTTTCATGCATTCATTCTCTCTGGGACTGTCTACAGGGTGTTTATTTTTAACTGTTGGGAAATATTTCCAGAAAACTTATTTCATGAGTGGATTATGTCAAAGGTAGAGGATTTACCTCTAAGGTCTGTGGGGCATATGACCCCTGGCTCATGCACTGGAAAGCACAGCAACATCTTATAGCACCTGCTTAGATTCCAAGATCAGATCTCCTTTGGCGTATGTTGCTTTAGCAACTTAAAGCACTTGGGAACCTGGCATGCTCCAAGAAAGGGTTATGGCTTGAGGAAATGTGTAAGTGCCAGGGGTGCCACCTCATATCCTGGAGAAAACAATATGAATTACTAGTGGAATCTAATATTCAGGTTTTGGTGCTCTGAAATGCCTTAACCTAGGCTATGTCTACACTGCTGGTTTTTTCTTGCAGAGAGTATGCTAATGAAGTGCTCATTAGCATTTGTCATTAGCATATTCTCTGCCTGAGGCTTTTTGCACAAGAGGTTTTTGCGCCAAAAAAAAGCAGTGTAGATGGATCCGTTTTGCACAAAAAAAACCCTTCTGCGCAAGATCTGTATACCTCTTTTTTGAGGCAAAAACCTATTGCGCAAAAAGCCTCAGGCAGAGAATATGCTAATACAGCAGGACAAATGCTAATGAGCACTTCATTAGCATACTCTCTGCTGGCAAAAACAGGCAGTGTAGACATAGCCTTAGTGTTGGCAGTGCAACTTAGTGTGGGCAGTACTGGTGTGGGACCGATATACTTACCAAGCTTATAGGGAACAACTGCAACTAATAGAATCTGGTGCCTTTTCCTCACCTCATGAAGACTTGGAAAAGCTTGCTGCCCGCTGGTGGAGGGGTAGCTTTGAGTCTAGGGGAAGAACTGTTTGGGACAGATAGAACCCTGTTTGACTGGTGGTGTAGGGGAGAGGGAAGGAAACAAAACAAATATCCTCTCACAACTATCCTTGTGTCCGTTCTAGGGTTGGATGGGGTCAAAGGACTATTTGCTTGGCAAGAGGCTGAGTTACCTTCTCAATCCAACAGGAAACAGAACTTGATCTTCCCTGAGAACTCAGAGCTGCCCACCCACATGTAAGGTGGCCTGTAGGCCAATGAGCTAGGAGGGGTAACTCTTCCATGGTATTGTTAATATTATTATTTAACATTCTTTACGACTGAAGCGGGGCTTTGGGAGCTGAAGTTCTGTGGTGGGTCTTATGTTTTTTGGATTGTTTTGTTCCATTGTGTACCTAAGACAAATACGGCACCCCCGGAGGCTGGGAGGGTTCTTTTATACCGAGTGTCGAGCGTGTCTGCCATGAGAGGGATGGAATCTGGACTTGGCGGCATGCTCCTAACAACAGATGCTGCTACGTGGGTAGCACTGCCAGACTCTCTTCCTCACCCATGGACTCTACTTTGATAACGACACCTCTTCAGCCATTTTTGTGGTAGTCATTCCTGCTGTGGTAACACACGGCTTTCTTGCAATGAGGTGGTAGGAAGGATGGTTGGGTAGTTAGTGCCCTGCCCTGGGATGTGCGTTTGTGTCCTGGCTTTACCAGAGACTCCTTTTGTGACTTCAGGAAATCATTTTAGCTGTTTGGGCTTCACTTCCACAGCTGTAAAATCGGGTTGGTTGATAACATTTCCTCAATCCGATCTTAGGGTACGTCTAGACTACCGCGTTTTGTCGACGGAAGTTTTGTTGACAGATACTGTCGACAAAACTTCCGTCGACAATTTGCGTCCAGACATATGGAGTTCTGTCGACAAAGCAAGCCACTTTGTCGACAGAACTCCGTAGTCTGGACGCAGTGTTACAGGCAATAACACCTGTCGACAGAGTTCTGTCGACAGAAAGTGTTATGCCTCATAAAATGAGGTATACCAGCGTCGACAAAACCGCGGAGTTCTGTCGACGTTATGTCGACAGAACTCCGCGGTAGTGTAGACGCTGGTATTGTTTTGTTGACAAAAGTCCGCTTTTGTCGACAAAACTAGGTAGTCTAGACACACCCTTAGTGTGTCTTGTCTTTTCAGACCGTACGCTCTGTGGGACAGGGCCTGTCTCTTGTTCTCTGTTAGGATGGTGCAGTGGCTCTCACAAAGGGCTTCTTCAGTTAGGACCTCCAGATGCAATACTCATATCAGGTAGTGAGACATTGCAGCCTAATGCAGTGTTCTGCAACATTTTTTTTTATAAAGTACCCCTTTTAAAAAACAAATTATAGCTACCCCCAGTGCCTACAGTTTTAAGACACACAGTTTTTTCTACCATTACGACACATTTGCTTAAACAACTTAATCGGAGCTGGGTGGGTGATGACATTTTTGGGTGTAAAAAGTACAAAAATAATAAAGCGCTGTAAAACTTAAAACAAAAATTCAGTTTTCTCCGAATTTCAGTTGTGTTGACGTATCCCCCAGACTTTTCTCGAGTACCCCTAAGGGTACTAGTACCACTGGTTGAGAAACACTGATCTAGATGGTGTTTGGTCCTGCCATGAGGGCAGGGGACTGGACTCGACCTCTCAATGTCCCTTCCAGTCCTAGTATTCTATGATTCTATGTTTGATGCAACAGAGGATGGGGAGGATTCAAAGGGACAGCATGGTCAAAGTGATGGGCTAGGAAAACTATCTTGAGAAACACTGGCCTCGTGGACAGAGCACCAAACTGGGACAAACTCAGAGTCCTACTTCCAGCTCTCCTCCTGACCTGCTGGGTGATCTTGGGCAAGTCACATCGCTGCTTCATGCCTCAGTTTGCCCATCTGTAAAATGGGGGGTGAAGATCCTGATGAAATCTGCTGAAAAGGCCTTGACAGAGCTAGGAGTCATTAACATATACCCCTTTGCTTATAATAATCCTGTCATCCTTTCTGAGCCGGGTGACCCATTGAATTTCAGACTGCAGCAGGAATGGGGTCTTTACGGTGGCACTATCCTGGTAAGAAAAGGTGTGGGAGATTTGTGAACGGCACAATGTCACACAGGCCCCTAACTGCCACTGAAAGTGAATGAGCATTGGGCTCTGACCCTCCACGTGTGCCTTTGGAAAGTGTTCTCCATGTAAACAAGAATGGGGGGGGGCACCTTTCTCTGGACTCTGCCATCGAGGCTAGGCGGGAGCAGGGGGTTGGTGTATTTAATTGAGATGCTGAGATATTCTGTTAGTGGGGATGGCTATAGTCACCAGTTTATCTCCTAGGCCTTATCTTCTCTGTGGGTACATCTGCCCTTCGAGCTGGCAGTATGGCTTCCTGCTTGAGAAGGCATGCTGGTGCTGGCTTGGATCTTGCTCGTGCACTAACAAAGTACAGACACAGCAGCGGGAGGGGAAGCTGCCACCAGGATGTGTGCTGAGCCTTGGACAGGACTGGGCTCAGGCAGCTGGCCCTTCCTGCTGCACATGCTGCTGTGGCGGCCTTCGCTTTTAGCATGCCAGTGCAACAAGAGTTACGTCTCCTCCAGCACGTCTCAGCTCCAAGTGTAGACAAGACCTGGGGCCGCTGGCTAGAGTTGGCATGTTCAAGCTCGCCTCACTCGCATGAGAGCCATGGCACTACAAAATAACAGCGCAGTTGGCTTCGCAGCTGCTGAGTTGTAGTAAGTCAAGCTGCAGCATCCCCACTATGTTACTAGCTCCAACTTCAGCAGCATTCGATCGCCAACTGTTCCGCTCCCTTTGCCTGGGTCTATTTGCTTGAACTTGAAATGTTTTTGGGGGTGGACAGGACTTGGGTTGTGGAGAACACTAAATAGCTCAAGCTAACACCATAGTTCATTCAAGCCCTAAATCTGCCCAAGCCGTTGTGAATCTAGGCATGAGACTTCCAGACAGCTCTACTAGATGAGAACCTGATAGATAGACTCTTGTAATGAAAACCAGGCTCTCCTTCAACTTTATGAGCTGTGGCCACAATTCCTAGATGTGCTGTGCTCCAAACATAGCTTGTCGTCTCACCTGAACAGTGTATTTTTTTTCTTTTAGACATGAAGATTGTTTGGGGATTTGTTACACTCTTATCGGCAATGAAAACTTTCACTGAGCTGAACCTGTATGCCTTGGGGACTTTAAATGCTGTATTTTGAAAAAAAAATGCTTTGTACTGTTTGTTTTTTCCTCCAGAAACCATGAAATCTCCTCCTTTGAACTGCAGTAAATAAGCATATTGAAGTCTCTAGTTTTAAAGCATTACAGTGAACCCTCGTTTATCGCGGTAGATAGGTTCCAAACCCGACCGCGATAGTTGAAAATCCGCGAAGTAGGGACATGTATATTTAACATGTATACAGCGAGCCCTCGCTACTTCGCGGTTCGACTATCGCGGATTCACGTATATACATAATGTAATGAAAAAAGTCCGCGAAGTCGTGAATCCGCGATGGTCGAACCGCGAAGTAGCGAGGGCTCACTGTACTCTAAAAACAAATATTAAAACTAAACAAGCCCCTGAACATAATGTATGTAGAAATCTTGTCAGTTTTTTTTCTTGTAGTGTTTTAAGTAGTTCAACTTTCAGAAAGGAAAAATTATATCAAGTGTTACAGTAGCTTTTTAATGTTCTCCTCTTGTAACATAATGTACACTTCCGCATAATAAGCTAACCTATGCTATTTTCTAAGACTTTAGTTCTGTGGCTGTTTTTTAGTTGATTCCTTTCCTTCCCCCCACCCCCACTCCAACGTATTCCCTTGTCAAGCTCCGTCAGTGAATCTTTTATTCAAGATAAGTTTTCTGGAAGCAGCTGTTTACAGCAACCAGAAAATTTACATTTTTTGTAAAGAATATGTTAAAGTTTGCTGGTTACAATGAGGGTCTCTGAGACAGGCAATGTAGAAATTCTGCCCTGCTCAGACATTTAAAAAAATTGTCTGATAATATGTTAACCAACATTGTGATGGATTTTTTTTATAAAAATCTTTTGCTGCTGTAACACAAGCCAGCCAATAAAACCTTACTGTTTCCCTAAGCCAACTGCATCATTGCTCTTTTACATAGGCAAAGATCACACAGGAAGTCAATAGGGTAGGACAGAAATAGTCCCGTCTGCTAGTTTCCTGTTGTCATGACCGGAATTTCACTGACATCAATAGTGTGGCAAACGAAACGTGTGCATTTATTTGTGACAGGTCAAAATGATGCGGAGGTGTTGCTATGTTGCAGTGTCACTAGTATTCTCTACTCTGCTCTTTCTATGTTTACACAAGGAGTAAGACAATTGGATTGCAGATCTGCATTGCTGATCTGAGAACAAATTTTGCTTCTTTAGATGGGTTCTTTCATAAGCCCCAGATGTATAGGCCCTGGTTCTGATACCAGGTACTCTAATGCTGTTCAGTTTGAGCTATGCCTTCTTTATCCTGACATAAGTGAGGTAATTTGAGCAGCCGTATGCATCTTTCAGTGTGTTCAAAGCCCCATGTAGCTAATTAATGCTCACAGTGCCCTTGCAAAATAATAGGGTTGCCAGGTGTCCGGTATTGAACCGAACAGTCCGGGATTTTCACCTCCCGTCCAGTAAAATGTCCGGTATTTTCTGATTTTTTTTTCCTGGCCAGGAGGAGAAAATCCCGGGTACTTACCGGGTTCTGCAGGGGAGCGGTCCGGCCTTTCTTAAAGGGGCCACACTGTTTTTTTGTTGTTGGGGGAGGGGTTGGGTTTGGGTTTTTTTTGTTTTTGCTTAACTTCTTTTTTCTCAACAACTTTAGTATCCCCCTCCCCTTTTTTTCCTCAACAGAATTTTTTCCCAGTGTTTTTTTTTTGGGGGGGGGGGCAGGCGGATGTTCAGTATCTTTTGTTAAACCATCTGGCAACCCTACAATGTGGATGGGTGAGTTTTATCCCCATTTTCTTGGTGAAGTGATGCACTCAAGGCCAAGATCCAAACCAGCACACAGTGGTCGGAACAGTGCCATAAAAATGTTAGATAAGAGTGAATGCAGAACAGCTTTTGCATTGAAATAGAATTAGCCTGTGGTGCAGTCACCCAAGTTTATCTACAGTTCAATGACAACTTTTAATTGGCTGATTTAATTATTGCCTTTAACGGGGGTGCATCTAGATTAGGAGTTCCATTTGAGGCTCATTAAAAATATTGCAGACTTTAAATGGAAGCTTGTGGCTCCATGCAAAAATGTGTAAGTAAAGTGGCCATTTGCATGTAGAGATGACTACATGGAGATCCCAGAGGTCTTTTGCCATTGCAAATATCCAAACTGTGCGTGCGATGTAAAAGGTACCTCAGCTGAATGGTGGTAGCTTCTGAGGTTTGGAGAAGAGGAAGGAGATTGAAAAGTGAGGTACCTAACTCCCATTTGTGCCTCTCAAATTCTTCCCTGAATTCCAACTGTTCAAGTCTCACATCGAAGGCCTAGGATAGATTGTTGCAATAGATTGCATGGTGAACTGGATGTGAGCAAACAATATGTGGTTTAATACAGCTAAATGTATACACCCAGGAATAGAGAGCGTAGGCCAGTGGTCACCAACCCATAGATTGGGATCTACCAGTAGAACCTGGAGCCTCTGACAGGTGATCCTGACTGGTTTGGCCAGGAAGCTATGACTGGTACTTACTCATAGACTTTAAGGTCAGAAGGGACCATTATGATCATCTAGTCTGACCCCCTGCACAGTGCAGACCACAGAATCTCACCCACCCCTCCCAGAATAATCCTCTCACTTATATCTCAGATATTGATGCCTTCAAATACTTTGAAGACCCCAAGATGCAGAGAATCCTCTAGCTGTGATCTGTACCCCATGCTACAAAGGAAGGCGAAAAACCTCCAGGGCCTCTGCCAATCTACCCTGGAGGAAAATTCCTTCCCGACCCCAAATATGGCGATCAGCTAAACCCTGAGCATGTGGGCAAGACTCACCAGCCAGACACTCAGAAAGTTCTCTATAGTAACTCCTATCACCCCTCCATTGACCTATTCCCACTGATAATGAATGGACAATTAGCTACCAAGATCAGGTTACTACTTCAGTTGCCCCTCCACCCACTGTCATGCTGCTCCTGCCCTCTGCCTTAGAGCTTCCCCCCTGGGAGCCTCCGGCTTGGTGTGCAGGGTGTGGGAGAAGAACAGGGGGGGGAGGATGTTGAGGTCAGGGTTTCCCTCCTTCCCCCCCTCCCACTCCTGTACCCCATCTCCACACAGAGAGAAGAGGATGGAGGGAGCTTGTCAACGCAAATCTCTGTCACTCTCACACACTGTGTCTCTCTATCATTCCCACCAACACACACCGTCCTTCACTCTCATCTCCCGACCCAACACACACGTGGGGGGGAGGGGTTGTTACTACTTGCAAAGTGGGTTATTTTTGGTTTCTGACTGGTTTGTACGTTTCATAATTTTCATTTCTCTCTTACATTTAAATGTAATTCTTTGAGTAGTGAGTCTAAAATGCCGAACCTGTCGTGGCTGGAGTAATTATCCCCATGGTAACTGCTGCTCCTGGAAGTGGCTGGCATGTCCCTGCAGCCCCTGAGAGAGGCAGAGCAGGGGGTCTCCATATGCTGTCCTTGCCTGCAAACACCACTCCTGCAGCTCCCATTGATCAATAAGGGGGAACTGTGGCCAGTAGAAGCTGTGGGCTCTGTGCCTGTAGAGGAGGGGCAGCGCATGGCACCATGGAGCCACTGCTGTACATGCCAGCTGCTTTCAGGAGTGCTGCAAGGCCAGGGCAGGAGTAAACCTGCCTAAACCCCACTGCTCCACCACCCAGAAACCAGCTCAGTTAAATGGTGCCCAGCCAGAGCCTGCTTCTTGAACCCCGGTCTCAGCCCTGAACCCCCTCCTGCACCCAACCTCCAGCCCCCGACATGAGTCCCCTTGCACCTCAACGCCTTCCCAGAGCTTGTACCCTGAAACCCCTTGTGGACTCAGATCCCTCACTGCTGGGCTAAGCCTGGAGCTTCCCCCCCTCCAAACTCCTTGGCCCAAGACCAGAGCCTGCAACCCAACCCCTTACCCCAGCCTGGTGTAAGTGAGTGAGGATAGGGGAGGACCGGGGATGGCGTGAACAGGGTGAGGCCTTGGAGAAGGGGCGGGAAGGATGTGGGCAGGAGTAGCTAGGTTTGAGGTAGATCTTACATTGCTCTTAAATTGGAAAAGTCATCTTATGGTTAAAAAGGTTGGAGGCCACTGGCGTAGGCTGCACTTACATACCATCCTGTGACGCAGCTAGGATTGCCAGGTGTTCGGTATTCTACTGCACAGTCTGGTTTTTGGGGCCTCTATCTGGTAAAATACTGGACATGTGCAATGTCCGGTATTTCCTGGATTTCTGGCTGGGTGCCGGACGGAAGCCTGGTGGGGGTGGGGAGAGTGGCTGGGAGGCAGGGCGCGATCGGCACTGGGAGCCCTGGCTGCATCTGGCACCTTGGGGAGGAGGAGAAGCCCTGTCCCTGCTCCTGAGTGCGTGGCAGAGCCGCAGCCAGACTCACTCGCGCTTCTCCGGACTGTGCGCGGGAGTGACAGCACCCCGGGATCTGCATGTGCCTGGGTCAGTCCCGCTTCCCCCAATCCTTCCTGACCAGCTCCACTGCCCCCGACCCCCTCCTGGCCACCCCTGCTTCCTGCCGGCCGGTTCTTCTCCTCCTGATCTCCCTTGGCCAGCCGCGCTGCCCCCGACCCTTCCCCCATCTCCCTGGGCCGCGCTGCCTGGACCCTCCGCCCGCCAGCCCCGTCCCCTGGTCCCCCCCCATCTCCCCTGACCAGCCGCACTGCCCGGACCCTCTGCCCGCCAGCCCCACCCCCTGATCCCCCCCATCTCCATTGGCCAGCCGTGCTGCCCTTGCCCCCCACCCCGGCCAGCACCACCCCACTCCCAGCTGGTGTCCCCCCCCCCATCAAGTGTGTCCAGTATTTTTTCTAAACCTACCTGCTAACCCTAGATGCAGTAGGGTCATGGTGGGTAATCAGCCAAACATGCCTTCCTGTGTCTGATGCTCTGACCAAAAGAGCTAATATGCATGAAAAAGGGAATCTTGAGTAAGAATAGAGGTGCTCTTGCTGCTGTGTTTGGCATCTGTGTGACCACTGCTGGAATACAGTGTTCAGTGCTGATGATCACATTTCAAGAAGGATATTGATAAAATGAAGAGTGTTCCAAGAAGAGCCGTGAGAAGTAGTAGAAGACTAGAAAATTATAGTGACAGACTCAATGAGTTCAGTCTCTTTAGATAAACAGGAGAAGACTAAGAGGTGGCTTGGTTTGTCAGAAGCTGGGAATGGGTGACAGGAATGGATCACTTGATGGTTCCTTGCTCTGTACTTTCCCTCTGGGGCATCTGGCATTGGTCACTGTCAGAAGAGAGGATCCAGGGCTAGATGGAACTTTGGTCTGACCCAGTATGGCCGTTCTTATATTTTTGATTGCAGTCTCAGAGTACTCCTATAGGGAACAGATATTCAGTCATGGGCTCTTCTGTTTAGCAGGGAAAGGTCTACCACAATCCAATGACTGGAGGTTACAGCTAGACAAATTCAGGCTGGAAATCAGGTGTAAGTTTTTAACAATGAGAGTATTTCACTATCGGAGCAATTTACAAGGGTTATCTTGGATTCTCCATCACTGACTATTTTTGAAATCAAGCCTGGGTGCTTTTCTAAAAGGTCTGTTCTGGGAATTATTTGGGGGGGGGGGGAGTTCCTGGGGCTGTGTCATACAGGAGGTCCCAGTAGATGGTCACAATGATCCCTGGTTCCTTCTGGCCTCGTAATCTCTGAATAAGATAGCCCTGCAATTGTGACACAACTCCTTGACAAATAGGGCACTTATTTTTCCTGGAAGCTTGCAGAGTTTCTGTCATAAATATTTTAAGTGGTTCATTCTTGAGCTCCCTCATTATCTCCCCTCCTAATGATGCAATTTGATTCATGTTTCCATTCACCTCCTACGCTCTGGTTCTAGTAGCTTGCCTGTTATTGGGCCATGTGCATTTTCCCAACCTAGGGGGCTGAATTCTGTGCTGCTCCATAAGCATGAAATCTGGAGTCAAGCCCGCTGCATGCAGTAGCACTACTCTTCCTTTATGCCATGGTGTCTGACAGCAGAATCCAGCCCAGAGCTTTATGGCCTCTGACTCCTCGCTGGTGGAATGTCTCTCCTTGTGCTGATCGTCTTTTGTTCTCCCTTTGTTATTGTCAAGGTCAAACAAAACTAATGTTTTCTGTTTACTAGTTTTCGTTTTAGATTTGCTGTCACATGGATTGCTACAGCTGGTGTTTGCATTGTGCACTAGCCTGCTAGATAAATGAAGAGCTTTCTAAACCAGCCTTTGGCTACTAATGTGGCAGAAGCAGGAAAAAAGATCCCTTCATCCCATGCGGATGAAGCTGCTAAAAATTATCCATGAAACTAATCTTGTAATTGAAGCATGCAATGCTACATTGGATGTTGAGAGGGATAACATTGAACGACTTCTTAAAAATATTTAAAAGATTCATGATCAATGGGACACAATCCTTTTGAGTCCAAATCAGTAGCAGTATTGACATTTCCTCTGAGTCTTCCACCAATTATGGCCTAACATCTCAATCTGATTCAGAAAGGCACTATCAAGTCAATATTTGTTATTGTTTTTTTGTTATTATTGATTCCATCGAATCTGGTCTTACACATTAATTTGATTGTGACAAATTTGTACCCTTTCTGGATTCCTTTGGGAGTTCAGAGAACTAAGTGATGAAGATCTGTATTCAGCAGCTGAACAGTTTCAACAAAGGTATAACAACTAAATTTCAAGAGATCTCTGTGATGAGATTGTCTTCCTGAAACGTATACATTCCACCAACTTAAAATCAAACTTCAAGCCAAAAGAACTGGTTCAAGAAATATTTGATCTCAGCCTGTCAACTGTATTTCCTAATATCACCATTGCATTATATATTTTTTCATGTTTCTCCAGCTATAGACTAAGTCGGTTACCCCTCTGAAACTTACATATTTTTGTCAGTCTCCCCGCATCAGTGGCTTCAGGTGAATGCACATACAACATGTTAAAATAAGTGAAGAATTATCATCATTCTACAATGGGACAACAGTGTTTGAATGGGCACACAATGCTTAACGTTGACAGTGCTATTGCATGTAAACTAGATTTTTCTTCAATTATAAATGAGTTTACACACAACAAAGCCAGAAAAGCATTCCTAAAATGAAGAGTTTTGCTTGCAGTGGAAACTCACAATTAAGGTTACATTTTAAGATACATGCTATTGGTATAATGACTTAATTTTTAATAAATAAATGTCTCAGGGGTTCATTTTCATATATTCTTTTGGTTTTAGTATGACCCTGTGGATGAGAAGTTACATACATTGGGGGCCCAGGGTTGGGGCTGGGCTGGGGTTTTAAACTCGAAGTGGCCTGGGCCTTTGTCATTCTCTGAGAGGGCCTGATGCCAGATAAATCTTCTAATGAATGTATATAATGTCACTTACTATCTTCTTATCTTATTTCCTGTTTTTTAATCAACTACCGATCCCTCAGAGGACCATCCCATTTATCTCATGGCTCCTTACTTTGTAGCCAGCGGTCCTGTCTGTCATGGTTAGGTGCTCCTCTTTTTCATATTTGCGTTCCTTAAGGACCATGGAGTGAATAACATCTAATCCTGGTGACTTACTACTGTTTAATTTATCAGTATCTTTGAGGACCTCTTCTCTTGATACCTCAGCCTGGGACAGTCTCTCAGCTTTGTCACCTAAAAAGAATAGCTCTGAGATGGGAATCTCCTTCACATCCTCTGCAATGAAGAACGATGCAAAGAATAAATTTAGCTTCTCCCCAATGGCCTTGTCATCTGTGAACCGCCCTTAAGCACCTAAGTCATCCAGTGAGGCCACTGATTGGCAGACTTCCAGCTTCTAATACACTAAAAAAAAACCTGATGTTTGTTTTTGGTTTGTGCTAGTTGCTCGTCAACTTACTTTTTTTGGCTCGCCTAATTATACTTTTTACACTTGGCTTGCCAGCATTCAAGTGCCTTTCTATTTTTCTGAGTAAGATTTGACTTCCAGTTTTTTAGATGATGTCCTTTTGTCTCTACCCGCCTCTCTTCCATATTGTGTACAATATTTCTCATGAACAGCGTGCCTCTGAAGTCAGTTAACTTACTATTTCTGTCTGCTCAGAACCATCCGACCAAACTGGAAATAGACAGAACCAGTTAATGTAAAACTGCCTATAGGTTAAAAAAAACCTTAACACTTTCGTTCATTGCTAATAGATTTGCTCAGAGAGAAGGAAAGGAATGCCACATTTATGGGAATTTACTGTTTTTAAAGTTCTAAATGCTTTTGCAGACATTCTTTTAATAGTTCTAGATCTCAAAACATTCATGAAATAAAAACATTCTACTTAATTTTTAAGCAGGCGCTTACACTGGTGAAATATTCACCCCCGTGACCCTTAGTTCTTCTGAGAGGTGCAGCCTAGGCAATGTAGCACCAGCTCTCCACCCTGGCCCTGTCAGTGCAATTCCACACTGAGCGGGCGTCTCTACTCCATGGTTTATTTGCCGTTTGTTCTCTTGTTGCTGAGTGTGTGGGTTTTTCCTGGTCTGCGCCGAATGACTGAACATGTTCAGCTTTGTGTCTGTGCTCAGAGACAGACCTAGAAAAAGGACCATGTAAACAGCACTTTGGTCATAGATGAACGATTGGCTGGGTAGACCACAGTTTCACATATCCTCGTGTGTGGTCACCTGCCATCTGGCTCTGGTGGGTCACACAGCTCTCTGCATAGGCCTAAAAGGCACATTAAAAGAGGGGGGAAGTAAATCCATGCTTACTCCACTCTCTGTGGCTACGTCTAGACTGGCCACAAATTCCGGAAAAGGGATGCAAATAGGTAAGTCAGCATAGGGAAATCCGCGGGGGATTTAAATGTCCCCCGCGGATTTAAATAAACATGGCTGCCGCTTTTTTTCCGGCTTGGGGAAAAGCCGGAAAAAAAGCGTCTAGTCTGGCACGATCCTCTGGAATAAAGCCCTTTTCCGGAGGATCTCTTATTCCTACCTCAGGACATGTTTATTTAAATCCGCGGGGGATATTTAAATCCCCCGCGGATTTCCCTATGCTGACTTACCTGATTTGCATCCCTTTTCCAGAATTTGTGGCCAGTCTAGACGTAGCCTGTGAGTTTACTCCCTATTCATCGTCTCTCGTTTACTCCACGATTATCTCCCGCTGAGGGCAAATCTGCACTGCAAGTGGAGGTCTGTGGCAGGGTGGACCAGACTCTGGGGCCTTCTGCTGGAGGCCCAGTGGTCCTGCCACACCCCGCTCCAGGGGAAGGGAAGAGATGGAATGGGGATGAGTGTAGACCTAGGCAGAGCCAGAGAGGACCAACCCCTAGCAGATTCAAAACACAGGCTGCTTTGTCCTGGGCTGCATGCCCTCTCCCAGATGGCACAAACAATCAATAACTATTCTTGCCTCCCATCACTGACTTCAATTTAATGCCAGTAGCTTAAGCAGCTAAAATTGAAGGCTAGCAGCATCTCATTGCATTGATGTGCTTTATCACAGTGCTGTAGTAAATTTAAGATAATTTATGTACATTCCCAATTAAGAGTTTGAACAATACATTCTCAAGCGCATTCCTCTGTCACCTGCAAGATAATATCCCCAGGTGATTTTTTTAAAAAAACTCTAATTATCATGTAATTAGCACTGCCCTGAGTTCACCCAACCCCAGCCCTGGCTCATTTGCTATTCAGCAGCGCATGTAAATGTCAACAGAGCACACAAACCCAGCGTTGGCAGCACTTTTTTCTGTTACCTGTGCAAGGACATCTTGGGGCAGAGCTTTCCTGCTTCAGAGCAGTCCTCTCACATCCAAGTCAAATGAAAACTTCATTAGCTGAACGTGAACTAATGAGCATCTGAATCACACTCTGTTTGTAGTCAATGGGAAATGACTCAACTATAAGAGCCAAAGCGGGCCCACTTTCCAGT
The DNA here is from genome assembly GCF_049634645.1 of Pelodiscus sinensis. Classification (NCBI taxonomy): domain Eukaryota; kingdom Metazoa; phylum Chordata; order Testudines; family Trionychidae; genus Pelodiscus; species Pelodiscus sinensis. Next base: position 248,833,802 of record NC_134712.1, on the reverse strand, counting down.
TACAGATTCACAGGAAATGGTGCCGTATGCAGAGCTGTGGTTGGGTGCCTCTTCATCTTCGGTTTGTAAGGGCTAGGAGCAGTGTGGATTTTTCTTAGCCCCTAATGCAAACTTTCTTGTGTTATTTTATAGAATCATAGAATACCAGAACTGGAAGGGACCTCAGGGTCATCATGTCCAGTCCGCTGCCCTCACAGCAGGACCAAGCACCATCTAGATCATACCTGATGTCTGTCTAACTTGCTCTTAAATATTGCCAGTGATAGAGATTCCATAACCTTCCTAGGTAATTTATTCCAGTGTTTAATCACCCCAACAGAGTGTTTTTTCTAATATCCAAATCTCCCCTGCTGCAATTTAAGCCCATCGCTTCTTGTCTGATTAGCAAAGGCCAAGGAGAACAATTTTTCTTCCTCCTCCATGTAACACTCTTTTAGGTTTTTGAAAGCTGCTCTCATGTCCTCTCTCACTCTTCTCTTTTCTAAACTAAACACACCCAATTTCCTCCTGATTTACACAGGACGAGTGTTAATAACCGTAAAACTGGAACCCAGACCATCACCACCTAACCAGAAACAAAAGGATCCGACAGAGAGGGGAGAACACAGTGGAAAACAGAGGACAAGGATCTGGAGGAAACAAAAGATGGTCACCTAATAAATCATCTTGTTAGTCTTTAAAGTGCTATGTAGTTTTGTCTTTTGTTTCAGCTAGACCAGACTAACACGGCCGCATCTCTATCAAGGATCTGGAAGGACACTTAGCTAAAAAATGCTGAGGACTAGATTGACATGGGGATTTGTGACTGAGGCTGGTGCATTATGTGGGCAAAGGGGAAGGGGTATTCATCATTCATGACTTCATAACCGAACTGTATTTGACAAATAATAATCCTGTGCTTAAGAAGAAACTTGCTGTTCAATGAAATAAAATTCTATTCTTGTTGCACTGTTTTTGCTGTAGAAGCAGGAAGTGCAGTAAACTCTCTGTTGAATATAGGTAGGTGTAAGAAGGAACTAGGACACCCCTACTTGGAATGTTGTAGTCTTTCTTATGCAGGGAACAATTTGTCCCAGTCATTTCCAATATGTTTCGTTAGCGCTAATGGAGATTTATGGGAGCCCTGCAGTTACCAACATAGGAAATATAAAAACAATGAGTAGTCCTGTGACACTTTAGAGACTAACAAAACATATATAGTGTCAGGAGCTTACATGGGTTTCCACAGCGGCGAGGCAAACGACTGTGTACTCTAGTGGGAAATGTATGTGATTAATATTTCAAAGGAAGCCACTGCAAATGCTGGTAAGAGAGACTTTGCCTTTACCCCAGGAGAACTCAAATTGTACTTTTGCCACTGGATGAGTTTGTCATATGTATTTTTTCATCCTTTGTAAGGATGGATTATTTATATGAAGGAGTGGGGGAAAAAAACTTGGTGCACTGAGGCAGGGTGGGTTATATTTAAGACTTGGCATATAAGTGGTGGGAGCTTGGTACTTACTAGCGTTCAATAATTCTGAGCGGTCAGACTTTAATAGCATCAGATATTTATTTATTCGTTTAGCTCAGAGACCGTTGTTAATTCTTCTTTAAATAGACTGTGGAAAAGAATAAAATTACGACTCCCAAAAATACTTTGTCACATAATTACTGCATATAAACACTGCTGTGAATGATGATCTACATAACTTTATTAGCCATCAACAGGAAAGAAGTGCTGAAAATGGTGTTTTTAGGGCAGCAATTCATCCACTGAGTCATCAGCTCATGGCAATTTCAAGTTAGCAGAGCCACAAAAGCTTACTAGGGTGGCAGGTACAGCAAGAAAAATATTCTGAAAGATAATGTTCATAAAATCAAAAACACTGCCTCAGCTACACACTTAAAAGAACTCTCACCACTCAGAATAGTGGTAGAAATGTAGCCGTGTTAGTCTGGTGTAGCTGAAACAAAATACAGGTCTATGTAGCACTTTAAAGACTAACAAGATGGTTTATTAGATGATAAGCTTTCGTGGGCCAGACCCACTTCCTCAGATCAAATAATGGAAGAAAATAGTCACAACCATATATACCAAAGGATACAATTTTAAAAAAAAGGATACAATTTTAAAAAAATGAACACACATGAAAAGGACAAATCACAATACAGAACAGAAGGGGGATGTGGGGGGGGGGGAAGGAGGTGAATGCCAGTGAGTTAATGATATTAGAGGTGGGGAAGGGGAGATGTCTGTGAGTTAATAGAATTAGAGGTGATAATGGGGGAAGCTATCTTTGTAATGGGTAAGATAGCTGGGGTCTTTGTTAAGTCCCGTGCGGAGAGTGTCGAATTTTAGCATGAATGCCAGTTCAGAGGATTCCCTTTCAAGTGCAGATTTGAATGTCTTCTGAAGTAGGATGCAGGTTAGCAGGTCATTCAGACAGTGTCCTTTCTGGTTGAAATGACAAGCAACTGTTTTTTCTTTGTGATCCTGTCTAATGTCTGTTTTGTGGGCATTGATTCTTTGGCAAAGTGTCTGAGACGTTTGTGATTTGTCCTTTTCATGTGTGTTCATTTTTTTTAAATTGTATCCTTTTTTTTTTTTTTAAATTGTATCCTTTGGTATATATGGTTGTGACTATTTTCTTCCATTATTTGATCTGAGGAAGTGGGTCTGGCCCACAAAAGCTCATCATCTAATAAACCATCTTGTTAGTCTTTAAAGTGCTACATAGACCTGTATCTCACCACTCAGACGTCCAAAAGCTAATGTCAGTCTTAGGAGAATGACTGTAACGTAGGCTATGCAAATCCAAGCTCTCTTTGGTTCCATTCATCTGAGAGCGTCTTCCCCCATCCACCCAGCTCCAAAGGGGCTTTTCCCAAATGCTAAAGGCAATGGTCTAGACAGTATTTGGTCCTGCCATGAGGGCAGGGGACTGGACTTGATGACCTCTCGAGGTCTCTTCCAGTCCTAGTATTCTATGAATAGCCAAGATAACAGAAGAGTCTGAGAATGTGAATTGAGATGCCGGCAGACGGAAGAATCTACAGCAGCAGCAGCTCTCTGCTAGCAATAAAATAAGTCTTCTGTTTGTGATTCAGTGCGAGAACAGATTGAATGGCGAAACATTTGAATCACCCCGCCATCCAGTAAAATAAAACTGATTTTTTCTTTAACAATATTCATTGAAGTGAGACAAACAGATATCCAATGCAAATATAGCCCATTCATCCTCATAAAAGTCAGCTTGGAATAGTCAGAAAAATGGACTGAAATTGTCAGTCGCTGGGGTTAGATAACTGTTTGCAGCCTCTGTTATTAAAAAGTTCAGCACATCATTGTCTATTTTTTAATTTTCTATTGTGATTTCGTCCATGTGTGATGGGAGGTACCTGGCCCACACTGGACAAGAAAGGGTTAAGCTCATAGTGTGCGCAGAGGACTCCACAGCTCCTTGCTATTACTGGGCATGCTCCAACTGGAACCTCTGTATAAAAGGGAGCAGCCCAGCCCAGTATGAGCTGACCATGGAGGAGACAGGATGAATGTTGAAGGCTCTTTCGTTGGGGCTGCTGGAGTTTCACATTACAGAGACCAATCATACTGTGACCCAGGACAGACACCTGGCTTCCTGCAGAAGCCAGGAGGGGATGGAGTCACCAGAGGCTTTGTCAGCTGATCACCCTAGAGGCCCAGAACCTTTTCGATAGAAACTTTGGAAAACAGGGTAGGAAAATAGCCCCTGGGAACTATCTTTTTGTCTGGTTGTAGAACTGGGGTGAAGTCAGCATGTTTCGGATTGATCCCTGCTGACTTTGTGGCAAATACAGTTGTCACTGACCCTCCGTTGGGACACGGTGAAGTAGTGATGCCATGCCGTGTTTGCCATCCACCCCTGTGTGGTGGCCCAATGGACACTAGGCCATGCAGCTCTGCCTAGGAGGGCAGCTGTATTGACTTTGGCTCCGCAGCCCTGCATAGTGTCTTATTGACGCTAACCATTAAGCAATACTGCCCTGTGGCTAAGTGCAGTTATTTGGGCTCTGTTCCAGGGCTATATAGTAATGCCTCTTCTCCCTCCCTCAAAGGGGACGGGGTATACCTGACCTGTGACTATCCATCTACTTAATGTAGGGTTTTACATCTTTTTTCTCCCAGTTGTCCTGCCTTTGTATCCTCAGGTTGGATCCTCAGCTTGCTTAAATTATGTGTGGTTCTGGCCCTGCATCTCTAAGCACTAGACAGGAAGCTAGTGTGAAAAGTTGTTAATAATGTCTCTCAAGTTACAAAAATAAAATCTGACACATTACACTGCAAAAGTTATGCATTCATTAAATGGACACAGTCAACTTATATTTGGCTTAAACGATACATTTTGGAATAATGAGGTTTCAGCCAGATGAGATCTGAAAATATCCAATAGCCAAGCCTGCAGAAGGGGGAGGGAAGGTAGCATGGCGCATTTTGGGAGGCACTGAAGGCCCCTACCCCTTCCCTTCTGCCTGAGGCTCCACCCCTCTTCCTGAGGCCCCGCCCCTTGCGACAGCGCAGAATCGCACCCCTACCTTGCCCGGGGCCCAGCAAAGCTGTTGATACCCTTGCCAATAGCCTATGAAAGTCATCATTTTCAAATATACATGCATGCATTTCAACCCCCACATTACAGCACTTAGATACCTATTCAGCAGAGCCATTCACCAAAGCTCTGATGCCCTTGCTCAATCTTGAAGTCAACAGAAGGAACTAAGTATATGTCTGAAGTTCAGCAGGTTTCTAAGTGCTTTGGTCAATTGGCATCTAAGAACCTGAAAGTGAAACTGAATATAAATAAAAGGGAAAAGGACTTGTTGACTTTTACGGTATGTCTACACAGCAAAGTTATTTAGAAATAACAGCCATTATTTCGAAATAACTTTCCTAGCATCTGCACAAGCCAACTGCTATTTCGAAATTAATTCGACATAGTGGAGGGTTTATTTCAAAATTGGTAAACCTCATTCCATGAGGAATAGTGCCAATTTTGAAATTGCTATTTCAAAATAAGTGCTGTGTAGATGCTTATTTCAAAATAGGGGGCCTCCAGCCCTTCTCAGGGTGCCCTGCTGGCCACCCTGGCCACAAGGTAACTTCTGACCTGATGCCCTACCAGAACCAGTTCTGGCTGGCCTTAAATGCAATTCAGCGCCCAGTCAGTGTGGATGCGCTGTCTCAAAATAGTAAAAAGCTATTTTGAAATGCATTTTGTGTGTAGATACATTATTTCGAAATAAGATATTTCAAAATAACGCTGTAGTGTAGACATGCCCTTAGTGTCCAGCCCGAGAGAAATGCAAACTGGTAATCAACAGATATTAATAGTGACACATAGGGTTTTTAATATTTTCATTTTTAATAATTTAAGATGTCGCTCGAAACAGAAGCAAAGCGATTTTTGTTTACAGCAGAAGATTTTTAAGCTGTGTCCCTTTAGGGTAATTAAAGATGTATAGTGTTTTCTCTGGGACACACCCTATGGAAGCCAAATGAGATCACACCAGCTAGTTTATTCAGATTCTCCTGTGCTTCTCTGTGCATCTCTGTGTGCTTGTGTGAGCATCTGTGTGCATGTCTGAGGAAATACTGGAATAAACATCCTCATAACAATAAGTAGTAGACAGCATTCAAAGCGATAGATGGGATCTCTGGCTTTTAATGCAATTCACCCCAACGCTGGATGCAGTTAGATAAAACCATCTCTATGAAGGGTAAATTTTAACTTGGGCTCATAAAGATGAGTGTCCTGTTATTTGTTAAAACAACAAAGGAGTCGGGTGACACCTTAATGTCTAACCATTTTATTATGGCATGAACTTTCATGATTTTCATATATGCCATAGTAAAATTCTTAGTCTTTAAGATGCTACTGGACTCCTTGTTTTTGCCGAAATATACTAGCATGGCTACCTCTGAAACCTGGTATTTGTTGCTGCTGCTCCTTTGGAAGACACTAGATGGCATCAATGCATTTGGTGCAAACTCTTGTTGTTCTCATCATGACTCTTGCAAAATTTTGTGTTCTTTCTTAAATCACCAGTGGATGGAGTCAAGAGATTCATAAGACCCTCTAGTTTCATTTTGGAAAAAAGCAAACATCTGGCCCTCACTGTTTCTGAGAAGCTTAAAAATGTGCCCCAAGTGTGCCCTAAATACACAGCAAACAAAGAAAATCCAGCATCTGTTATTTAAAAAAAAATCTTGAAACCTGACTCATGATTTTTGAATGCTTGGGATTATCACTGTGGCAAAAAGTCTGGGGTTTTGAAACCCACATGTTCCGTATAAAGGCTTTGTCACCTTTCTGCTAATTCCTCCATGTTCAGTTTCTCTCCTTTATGAGTGAACATCCTCCTGTGGTGAGCAGCAAAACTGAATTCTCCAAATTCTTCCATAGCTGGAAGGGCTTGGCCCTGGAGCCGATTTATTGTGGACCCAGAATGAGCCATGCCAGCTGGTAAATGGTCCCATTTGTGTTGAATGCCTGGCTCGTTTCTGATCTGTACATCCAGTGCCAATTCCAGTTCTATAGATAGTATGTTGGCAGCCTTGTGTGATGCTTATACTTCGACATAGCCTGTTACCTCAAAGTCCTTTGTAAACCGACATACAAATGGTCCATCCAAGAATCAATTTATTGTCCAGGGAATGGCAGCACAACAGCTGAGCAGGGCAAGAAGAATACAGTGCTGTCCATCAAGTCAAAAGCTCTGGATGGAGAGAGGAAGAAATTTTAGACACAGAGGATGGGATCAACCAAACTGGAATTTGTCCATGACACCAGCGTTCACACCTCTGGATTTACAAAAAGCATCGTTACCTCTTTAAGAACTACAGGAGGTCAGGACCCATTGTATCCTGGATAGCACCTGTCAGACACATCCCCACAGATTAGATTTCTTTGTGAGGTTAGCAGGGTAATGCCCTAGAATAGCAGTAAGGACATAGTTTACTACTGACAGAGGGAAAGTGACATCATCACCCACTGCTACTTTCTCCAACTTCTAGGGGTTTCTTTAGAAGTTTCCCAGAGTTAGTGAACTCTGGCAGGAAAACAGCACAAAATGTTATCTATGCAAAATGCACAGTTTAATTAATCCAGCTTTTCCATGGTCCTATTAGTTTTTGTTCCCAACTGTAGAGGAGACATACTTGAAAACTACTAGCACATTTCCAGAAGTTGGAGTGATTGCTGATATTTTCTTTCTGCTTAATTTCCAGGAGTTTCCTTTGCTATTTAATTGCCACAGAGATCTTACAGTAAACAGCTGGTTATCAACAGGAAAATAGATCTGACTCTTAGCTGGTATTCTCCTTTCATGTGTTGATTTTTTAACATTTAATTATGTGAAACTTACAAAGCAAAATCACTAAGCAGGTAATGATGTGTTGGTGGTATTTTAACATTCCTAGCTTAATGGGGGCTTTCTGACTTAACGGTCAATCTCTTTTGTTTAAATAGTGGCATTACTTGACAGGCTCAAGGCTGGTACATATTTAATCTTCAGCTCACGTGGATCTCACGGCAAGGTAGCTCTTCTAGACGGAGGGTTGGAAGATGATTCGGGTCAATGGGCGGGATATTGGACAGAGACTTGGATGTGCATCTGTTTTCCCCTCCTATGCTAGCTCTGTTCAGATTGTCTCTGCCTCAAAGAGTTACGATATCACACTACATGGTTATACAGTGCTCTGTGGAATAGGGTCTCGGTGTTGGCAGAGTCTTTTAGGCATTGCTATAATACAAATCATGATAATCGAGAGTGCTCTGAAATAGTGCAGCTGAAGTAGGGTATAACAATAATTTGCAATTAATAAGGTCTATAAATGTCAAGGACATTAACCTCATCATATCCCTTGTGAGGCTGTTAAATATGAAGCGCTCTATGTTATTGAGAAGGAAACTGTAGCAAAGCCAGATTCAGGGTTTGGTTACATTACAGAAATCCAGTGCTGACCATAGCTGCAGCTGAACCAGGGCTCATCACATAAGAATGGCCAGGGTGGATCAGACTGACGGTCCATCTAGCCCAGTATCCTCTCTTCCAATAGCGGCCAATGCCAGGTGTCCCAGAGGGAATGAACAGAACAGAGAATCCTCAAATGATCCATCCCCTGTTGCCCATTCCCAGCTTCTCACAGAGGTTAGGGCTACCATCCCTGCCCATCCCGGCTAATAGCTATTGATGAATATCTCCTTCATAAATTTATCTAATTCTTTATGAACTCAGTTTTTTATTGTAGGAAGACACAGGTTAAATAAGGATGTCATTGTTTCAGGGCCCCTAGATAAAATCTGTGAACGATGGGAGCAAGCAAACTGGCTCCAGATGAAGCAGGAATTCTCTGGGAAAACCAAGAGCAGAACTCCTGGTCCTTCCATACTACTACTCTTCATTTTGCAAAGCCACCCCCCTAGTGAACATTTTAATTCTACATGTTGGTTAATGCAAGGCTTGCTCTAAATATTCTGCCTATTGAGCTATTATCATGTTTGAAAATAGGGGTTTATTTTAAAGGAGAATTTTAGTGCGTGTGGAGTGTTCAGATTTGTAGCACAATGAGATCAAAGGCCTCTAGACAAGTAATAGCCTGGGCACTAGGCAAGGCAGATTCTCTAAATGTTCTGCCAATGTGTCCTAGCCTTATTCTGGAACACTCACCTGTAATGCCGTCTGTGAACCTGTTTATGCAAGCAGAGATCAGACTGGTCTTTTCTGATCTTTAGGTTTATCAATGAGATGGAAAATGTGGCCATGTTTTCACTCCAAGGAAGATCAACACTGCAGTGATTGATCTTCCGGAGTTTGATTTAGTAGGTCTAATAAAGATCTGCTAAATAGAACACAGAGGGCGCCCCTGTTGGTGGCTGGTACACCTGCTCGTGCAAGGAGTAAGGAAAGCCCACAGGAGCATTTGTTCCCATTGACCTCTTACCGTGGAGGTAGTGGGGAAACTCAAATTAAGATACATCAACTCCAGCTATGTAATTAATGTAGTGGAAGTTGCGTATCTTAATTCGACCTTCCCTTTTAGTGTAGATCTGACCTGAGTCTTCTAAGTTGAGTTTGTTGGGGTAGGAGGTTTTGAGAAGCACTGTACATCTTCTGACTTCTATGTTTGTAAACAGTGAGTGGCCTGGCTTTTGTCCATATGCTGCATAGCTGACTCCCAGCAGCCATAGCGCCTAACAGTACCTCGTTCTTTGCTGCAGAATTGTCTACCTAAAACCAGTTCATGATGTGTGTGGTCAGGAGGCTCTAACTGCCTGTGTAACCAGCAGACTGCAGAACTCTCGGGCTTTCCTCTGAACCATCTGCTGGAGACAAAATCCTGAACAAAGATGGGCCCTGGATCTGATCCAGCCTGGCAATTCCTGTGTTCCTACCATTTGGTCAGGGGAGCCAACAGGATTGCCTTGGGCAATGTCGGGGAGGGGGGGATGTCTCTGTGCTTCCAGAAAGGGTGGGACCTCAGGTGGGATGGACAGGGTCGGTACAGCCAGCACCACACAGACAGCATGACACTGCCTCCCCTCCCCCAGCCATGCACAGTAAGACAGTCGATCCGGTGATTTTTTTTTTAATCTACACCATTCCCAGTGCATTAAAAAAAGGGGGGGGGGGGCTAACAAAGCATTTGCCAATCACTGGGGCTCAGTCAGTTGTTCTGGGACCTCCTATCCTCTGTTTCTTTTTTCATCATTTAAATGTTAACCTTTTGTGACAGACCTACCACTGTGTACTTCCAATCAGTGTACTTCCAGTAGCTGAAGATCTGCCCCTTCTTTTTGTATTTGTCTGGAAGGCACCTCTCCTGCTGTTGGGCACGGCATGAATCAATAATCATTCTGTGGGAACGGGTGTCCCTCTAGCCTCGTACTGCGTCCGTTGATTCAAATCACCTGTAAAAAAAATCTTGACAGTTTAAAAATGTGTTTAGGCTGCCTTTTTATTTAGAGTGTGTTCTTCTAATTCTCTTGCAATGCCTCTTCATTTCCCCCGTGTCACATGACTCCTTTGTACAGTTTTTATAGCTGTAGAGAATGACAAGAGTATTAATGTTCTGGATGAAATATATCAGCATGTAGTTAGGAGCGATATATTATTTATGCTGTTAGGATCTTTTTTACACCCGCATTAAATATTTCCAACCTCAGTGAAGCTGCAGATTCATTTCTGTAAATCTGCATGTTGGTTTTTTGGGTTTCTTGCTCGCTAGAGTCATATTTAATTTCAACTAATAAGGAATTTGTCTTCCGTTTAAAAATGATCCTGTCCACTGACCCGAGCCCTGAATTTATCTGCATTTAATAGCCATCTGTCTAGAACAAAATGTGCAAATGTGGGCACTAGGGGTGCATCTACACAGCAGCGTTACTTCAGAATAGTGGCGGTTGTTCCGAAATAACAATGCAAGTGTCTACACAGAAATTCCATTATTTCGAAATCAGTTTGAAAAAACCAGACGGCTTATTCTGACTTCTGGAAACCGAATTCCACGAGGAATAATGCCAATTCCGAAACAGCTATTTTGAAATAGCTGTAGTACAGAGGCTCCACTGCTACTATAATAGCTCCTTCCTAGGTTCATTCAAAGTAATTACTGCCCAGTGGCTCCTGGGGCTCGATATCGAGGTAGCGTGTCCACATTAGGGGAGCCTGCCTTGGACTAATTTCCAGGCTTCCCTGTAGTGTAGAGGCGCTGTTTCAAAATAAGCTATTTGTGAGTGTTTTTTCCAGAATAGCTTATTCTGAAATAAGTGTGCAGTGTACATGTACCGTTAGTAGCTTCTGCCCAGGCTAGTTGTAAGGAGTGTAGTGTCAGGATGAGTATAAAAAAGTGGCCGTAAGTTAGCATCATTGGGGATACTTCTAATCCAGGTGTGTAGGTGTACGACCTATTGAGGGTTCACATATAATCCCCCCTGTCACTGTAGTATTTGAGTGCCTTGCACTGTGTCATCTGACCATGACCCATTTGCCTTCAGGTTCAGGAATCTTGTCTTCAAGAGCTTTGTTGTTGGCCTGGCTGAAGGAAGAACTTAGGGGCAAGTGTCGCCAACTGGCATTAGGTTTCCCTTGTGTGTGAGCTCAGAATATGAGGTAACTGGCTCGATGGACGTGGGAAAGTCAGTGGATGTAATATACCTTGACTTTAGCAAGGCTTTTGATACAGTCTCCCACAATATTCTTGCCAGCAAGTTAAGGGAATGTGGATTGGATAAATGGATGGTAAGGTGGATAGAAAGATGGCTAGAAGGCCGGGCCCAGCGGGTAGTGATCAATGGCCCGATGTCAGGATAGCGGTCGGTTTCTAGCGGAGTGCCCCAAGGTTCGGTACTAGGACTGGTTTTGTTCAATATCTTTATTAATGACCTGGATGAGGGGATGGATTGCACCCTCAGCAAGTTTGCGGATGACACTAAGCTAGGGGGAGAGGTAGATACGCTGGAGGGCAGAGATAGGGTCCAGAGTGACTTAGACAAATTGGAGGATTGGCCCGCAAGAAATCTGATCAGGTTCAACAAGGACAAATGTAGAGTCCTGCACTTGGGACGGAAGAATCCCAAGCATTGTTACAAGCTGGGGACCAACCAGTTAAGTAGTAGTTCTGCAGAAAAGGAGCTGGGGGTTACAGTGGATGAGAAGCTGGATATGAGTCAACAGTGTGCCCTTGTAGCCAAGAAGGCTAATGGCATATTAGGTTGCATTAAAAGGAGCATTGCCAGCAGATCAAGAGATGTCATTATTCCCCTTTATTCAACGTTGGTGAGGCCACATCTGGAGTACTGTGTCCAGTTCTGGGCCCCCCACTACAAAAAGTATGTGGACGCATTGGAGAGGGTCCAGCGGAGGGCAACCAAAATGATTAGGGGGCTGGAGCATATGACTTATGAGGAGAGGCTGAGGGAGTTGGGTCTGTTTAGTCTGCAGAAGCGAAGAGTGAGGGGGGATTTGATAGCAGCCTTCAACTTCCTGAAGGGAGGTTCCATAGAGGATGGAGAGAGGCTGTTCTCAGTAGTGACAGATGGCAGAACAAGGAGCAATGGTCTCAAGTTGTGGTGGGAGAGGTCCAGGTTGGATATTAGGGAAAACTATTTCACTAGGAGGGTAGTGAAGCACTGGAATGGGTTACTTAGGGAAGTAGTGGAGTCTCCATCCCTAGAGGTGTTTAAGTCTCAGCTTGACAAAGCCCTTGCCGGGTTGATTTAGATGGGATTGGTCCTGCCTAGAGCAGGGGGCTGGACTTGATGACCTTCTGAGATCTCTTCCAGTTGTATGATTCTATGATAAGGGGATGGGTTGATGAGATAATATGATCTTAGTAACTAAGGGTATGTCTACACTACCCGCTAGTTCGAACTAGCGGGGTAATGTAGGCATACCGCACTTGCAAATGAAGCCCGGGATTTGAATTTCCCGGGCTTCATTTGCATAAACTGGGCGCCGCCATTTTTAAATCCCGGCTAGTTCGAACCCCGTGCCGTGCGGCTACATGCGGCACGGAGTAGCTAGTTTGGATTAGGCTTCCTAATCCGAACTAGCTGTACTCCTCGTGGAATGAGGAGTACAGCTAGTTCGAACTATGAAGCCTAATCCGAACTAGCTACTCCGTGCCGCGTGTAGCCGCGCGACACGGGGTTCGAACTAGCCGGGATTTAAAAATGGCGGCACCCGGCTTATGCAAATGAAGCCCGGGAAATTCAAATCCCGGGCTTCATTTGAAAGTGCGGTATGCCTACATTACCCCGCTAGTTCGAATTAGCGGGGTAGTGTAGACATACTCTAATTGACCATTCATTTTCAGTGGGAAATAGGTCAATGGAAGGATGATAGGAGTTCATAGAATCATAGAATCATAGAATAATAGGACTGGAAGGGACCTCGAGAGGTCATCGAGTCCAGCCCCCCGCCCTCAAGGCAGGACCAAGCTCCATCTACACCATCCCTGACAGATGTCTATCTAACCTGTTCTTAAATATCTCCAGAGAGGGAGATTCCACCACCTCCCTTGGCAATTTATTCCAATATTTGACCACCCTGACAGTTAGGAATTTTTTCCTAATGTCCAATCTAAACCTCCCCTGCTGCACTTTAAGCCCATTACTCCTTGTCCTGTCCTCAGAAACCAAGAGGAACAAATTTTCTCCTTCCTCCTTGTGACACCCTTTTAGATATTTGAAAACCGCTATCATGTCCCCCCTTAATCTTCTTTTTTCCAAACTAAACAAGCCCAGTTCCTGAAGCCTGGCTTCATAGGTCATGTTCTCTAGACCTTTAATCATTCTTGTCGCTCTTCTCTGTACCCTTTCCAATTTCTCCACATCTTTCTTGAATTGTGGCGCCCAGAACTGGACACAGTACTCCAGCTGAGGCCTAACTAGTGCAGAGTAGAGCGGCAGAATGACTTCACGAGTTTTGCTTACAACACACCTGTTGATACAACCTAGAATCATATTTGCTTTTTTTGCAACAGCATCACACTGTTGACTCATATTCAACTTGTGGTCCACTATGACCCCTAGATCCCTTTCTGCCATGCTCCTTCCTAGACAGTCGCTTCCCATCTTGTATGTATGGAACTGATTGTTCCTTCCTAAGTGGAGCACTTTGCATTTCTCTTTATTAAACCTCATCCTGTTTACCTCTGACCATTTCTCTAACTTGCTAAGGTCATTTTGAATTATGTCCCTATCCTCCAAAGAAGTCGCAACCCCACTCAGTTTGGTATCATCTGCAAACTTAGTTACTATAGAGAATTTCTGGGTGTCTGGCTGGTGAGTCTTGCCCACATGCTCAGGGTTTAGCTGATCGCCATATTTGGGGTCGGGAAGGAATTTTTCTCCAGGGTAGATTGGCAGAGACCCTGGAGGTTTTTCGCCTTCCTCTGTAGCATGGGGCACAGATCACAGCTGGAGGATTCCCTGCATCTTGGGACCTTCAAAGTATTTGAAGGCTTCAATATCGGAGATATAGGTGAGAGGATTATTCTAGGAGGGGTGAGTGAGATTCTGTGGCCTGCACTGTGCAGGGGGTCAGACTAGATGATCATAATGGTCTCTTCTGACCTAAAAGTCTATGAGTCTATGAGGCGCAGTCCTGAAATCCTCACTGAGATGCAACCAACTTTCATTGTGTCTAGGGCAGGAGTGGGCAATCGTTTTTGAAGGGGGGCCACTGCACAAATTTTGGAAGTGGTCGCGGGCTGCCCCGGAAGGGGCGGGGCCTCGGGCGGAAGGGGCAGGGCCAGGAGACTTTGTGTGCTCCTCTTCCCACAGACCCTGATTGGCCTGAGGGTGGGGGAGCGTGTGAAGTCTTTGCCCCCAGCCCCCGCCTTGCCGGGGCACGCAGTGCCTAGAGGGAACCGCTAGTTGTTTTGAGCAGCTGGCAGTTCCCTCTGGTGCCGTGCACCCCTGACTGGGGATGGGGGGACCCTTCAGGCGCACTTCCCAATCCCTAGGTCTCGATTGGCCTGGGAGTGGGGAAGTGGCAGGGCAGCCGTGGGTTGGAACAACCAGCTTGGTGGGCCGAATCCGGCCCCTGGACACTGTCTTACCCTCCTCTGGTCTAGAGGCAAGTCAGTAAAATAATAGCTTTTATTAAGGGTCTGTTCCTGCAATCCTTACTCAGGTGAGAAGTAGGACTGACCTCAGGATCAGGCCCTCTGAGCTCCAAAATCCCTTGTATCAACAAGGAATGCTGAGGGAAACTTTAAAAGTCACAAAGGAGTAGGGGATTTCAGTTCCCTTGATGCCTTTAAAAACCTCCCTTTTACATTTAAACAAATCAAAGTAGAAGATCCAAATATTCTTGTAGGTCAGTCCCTCATTGCACTTCCTAAGCCAATCTAAACCGGCCGCCCATTAACTATCTGACAGAGAGGCGATCATACTTATTTGGAAAAGCCATTGAGAATAGATGACAACATAGCCCTGTGTAATTTACCAAGAAAGGATGACACGCTCATGCTGTTTTTGTTGCGGGGTGGACAATCTGGTTTGTAACCCATGCTGGACAGGCAGAATGGATGGGAAGACTGATGTGTGTATGTAGAAGGTTGATTCATTGACTTACGCTGGGACAGGGAATAAGGAAAGTACAATGCTACGTGCAGGCTAGCTTGGGGGTTTTACATAATAGCGAGGAGGGGTAACCAAGGCGTGTTAAATAGCGAGGTGGCAAGGGGGTTGTTTATTGACTGTATATAGAAAATTATGTATGGGGTTCGTGGTTTTTCAGCCATGGTGGGTAGTTGGAGAGAGTGGAGTCTTCGTAGGCAAGACACTGGCATGCCCATTTAATGACGGGTGGGTGCATTGAAGGCTGATCCGAGGTTGGGATGAGGAGGGGAGGTTCCACAATATTGTAGCTCATATGCCAGTCCTATATCTTGTGTTCCCACCATGGAAATGCACATCATGGTGTAAAAAATTTTCTGGCCCAGAGGCTGTTGCGGGGACGTGGTGTGCGGGTGGAATTAAGGTTGAGTGGGGATATGCACTGTGGCGTTCTACATGTACGCCTCCTAGTTAGGAAGCTGTGAACTGTGATGGGTGCATCTGGATACGTATCTGCCCTTAACTCTTCACTTTCTACTCTCATGTTTTGTTTTACTGACCTATTTTTTACTTACAGAGCAGCAGCCTGAAGTGCACAAAGTCTGTTCTGGCTATGGTCTGATAGCCAGGACAAACTTGCATTGGCTGATGGGTCACTCTGCAAGCTGGATGCTGTCCCCTAGCAACTGGTCAGATCTGAGGAACATTTTTGAGGGTGTGAGATGCTCCACAGAATGGTGCTGTCGCCAGAACTTCTCGTGCTCCCTCTAAATTGGGGCCGGCATTTAAATAACTCCATGGATTCCAGCCGTTGGGGTTTTTTGCTTTCTGTAAATTCTTTTATAGCAGCATTTTGCAGCTGAAGGAATCAAAATGAAATTATCAAGATTAAACTAGCCCCAGCAGAGGCAAATCTAGGTCCTGACTTAGATGGAGATGGCATCGAGGAGCAGTTTTTTCGATAAGAATCCAGCTTATTTCAGATTTTTGACTGATGATGCTAGCAGGCTGTCGGAAGCAGGGGTGTTACCTTTCCCACTTCGGGAATAATTCATTCACTATTTCTTTTCCTACTTCTTTGTTGCTTATTATTTTACCAGCATTGCGGTTGTGCCCAGAGCTCCCAGCCGAATTTTGGGCTCTGACATTCTAGATGCTGTACCAATTCTGAGAAGGAGCTTACAGTCAAAACAGACAAGACAGGTGGGCAGGGAAACAGTGTTCCAAGGAGTTGTTCCAGGTGTGACAGCAAGTCTGAGGCAGAAGCACGAGAGGAATCCACACCTCATAAATCCCGGAGCAAAGCTGTATCTACAGCCGCTCTCCGAGTTACGACCACCTCCACTTACGACCATCTGCACTTAACGACCAAAGTGGTCGTGAATGCAGATCCAAGTTACGAACACTTCGAGTTACGGACCAAGTGTTGGTCCGTAACTTGTTCGTAACTTGGGGAGAGGCTGTACTAGACTGCATTGCCTCCAACACAAAGAAGCTTCCTTCTCACAAACTAAACACACACATGCTCCTTGGAGAATGCATGGCCTAAAAAAAAAAAGCTAACTACAGATCTGTGAAGTTCAGCTTCAGGCTTAAACACTGAACCTTGATCTGCCCTCTCTTTGGAAGGTGTTAAGAGGCAAACAACCCGCTGCTCTTACCCCCGATAGAATTGCGGATGTTGGCATTCTAGAGATACCAGTCAAGGCTATTTGGAGAGTTCACAATACTGCAGAGCCGTCGCTCAGTGCTTTCACTTACAACATTTTTCAGTCTGTCTGCAGATCAACTGGGAGGACCCCAGGACTCAGTGTACCACAGCCTGCGGAGTGGGAGTGGACAGACAGAAAGGTTTTGGAACATGCTAATTTGGAAAAACCAACCCCTTTTGTGGGATAGGCTTGGGTTTGATGGGACTCTTGTGGGAAATGTTTCTCCGTTCCTGCACACAAAAGTGAGATTCGTCACTGAATAGCCAATAAGCGACGGGTTAGAGCATCCCCCTGGAATGCTGAACACCCGCCTTCTGCTCGTTGCTTTGCCGGATGTCGAGCAGGACTATGAAACGAAATGACAAGCATCCTACCTGAGGATCCCTAACCATCAGCCTACTGCAGGGGTGGGCAAAAGGGCCTCCATGTGTCAGATCCGGCCTGCCAAGCAGGTTGATCTGGCCCACAGAGGCCTTGCCATTCCCCCGTCCCCAAGCCAATTAGAGCCTGGGGGGGGAGGGGAAAGGGGGAGTGCACAAAGTTTCCTGCACGCTGCCAGGAGCACGCAGCACTTAGAAGTGCCATGCGCTCCTGGAAGGGCAGGAGGAGACTTTGCGTGCTCCCCAAGCCCTGATTGGTCTGGGGACAGAAGGGGGAGCGTGTGAAGTCTCCTTCCACTGCCAGAGACATGGGCGCCTGGGGGAATCTCTGGGGTGGGCAAAGACTTCACCCGCTCCTCCACCCCCGAACCAAGGGTCTGTGTTGGGAAAGCAGGGAAGTATTCTGGATCCGCCCCTTCTGATGTGGCCTCCGGCAAAAAATTGTTGCCCACCCTTAGCCTACTGGCTATTGTGAGGTGGGTGACTACACCTGGGTTTCACAAAAAAACAAACCAAAACTATCTGGTTAGTGTCTAGTAAGCTTTTGTCCTGAAAACCTTTTTGAAGCCTGCCTGACAGAAAGATTTTGGAAAATGCTTATTTGGAAAATCCAGCCCCTTTCGTGGGATAGGCTTGGGTTTGATGGGACTCTTGTCGGAAATGTTTCTCCGTTCCTGCACACAAAAGCGAGATTTGTCACTGAAGAATAGCCAATAAGCTACGGGTTAGGGCTGAGGATGGGTACATTCCTCTTGCACTCGGCTGCTTTGCTTGTGCATGGCGTTGGAGCAGTGGTGGTGGGGAGGCCAAGCGTAATAGAGCAAGGGAGGAATCTTCTGTCCAGTTCTTACAGCTGCAATTCAAGAAGAATGTTGATACACTGGAGGGATTTCAGAGAAGAACCAGGAGACTGATTAGAGATTTGGAAAACCCACCTGGTAACGTTTCAAAGAGCTTAATCTCTTGATCTGAACAAAGGAGTGATTTGTTGGTGATCTGTGATTACCTACGTGGAGAACAAATATTTAAATAATGGGCTCTTCCATCTAGCAGAGAGGCTTAAGCTGATGTAAGGGCTGGACAAATTCGGACTGGAAATAAGGGGTAGATTTGTGATAAGGAAGGTATTTAACCACTGGAACTACTTACCATGGGGAATGGTTGTCTCCCCATTACCGGCCATTTTTAAATTGAGATTCACTGGTTTCCTACAGATCTGCTCTAGGAATTATTTTGGGGCCGTTCTCTGGTCTGTCTTTCACAGGAGGTTCATACTCAATCACAATGGGCTCTTCTGGTCTAGGGATCGATGAATAGAGTCCTGTAAATTGGTGGATATCCACTTTATAGCCATGGGTATCTGCAATCGCTGATGTCAGCGCAGGTATCTGCGGGTCATTTGTGCAGATACAGAAGTGGATGTAGATACAAATTTTGTATCTGCGCAGGACTTTATCCATGAATCTCCTTTACTCCAGTACCTCTTCTCCTCCAAAATCCCACCCCCTGCTCCATATCTCCAGTTCTTATTATTTTCCCACAAGGTCTGGCCCCTTTGTAGACATTACTACTCCTCATCCTGTCACTTCCCCACCTCCATGCTTCTGTCTATGCTGTCCGTCGTTCATTCATATAGGAAAGGCAGGAATTGCTTTGTGTGCAGGCAGACAAGACATTCATTTCATTGTGTCCCTTTCCCTTGAGATTTCCTGGCTGGTCTCGTTTGCATTAAACATGCTCAGGAAGGGGTGATTATCAAGTCAGTAACAGCTGGTGATAAAACTGGGTACCTGGAGAGAAGGGGAGAAGAAGCAGAGTAGCGGGGCTGACGATGCAAGCAGGAATTGGAAAGCTGCCAAGCAAGGGGCGGGGGGGGGGGGGGGGGCTAGCTGAGAGGTATGTCCTTTCGTCTGCGCTCACTGGCATTCTATTGGTTACCGAGCTGCTGTTTAAAGCAGACGCGCTCGGAGGATTTAGCTGCACAGCTAGACACAGGGTTGCCGCCCACCCGGCCGTGCACCGAGAAGGGGAGAGGTGCACACAGGAGCTTGCCGAGTGTTCAGATTTTGATTTCTCCTGGAAAGAAGGAAAGAGGGGAAAGAAAGAGCCCAGAAAAGAAGAAAAGCTGATTAGATTCCATAGCCCCGGGGGGCAAATAATGGATGCAACCATATTACAAATCATCATAGATGAATTTAATGCCAACTGCAGCTTTCTGGATGCTTTCCGGGATACTTTTTTGGAGAGTTCCTCTATTCCCTTCCTTGAATTTGATGGTAGGATGCGTTAGCCTATAAACAGGGCTTGGTGAAGCCTTCAGTTAAGATTCTTAGAATCGCACGTTGCTTGTGATAGGAACGGGTTGCTTCGGGGATTTCTCAATCGCTTCTCTTTCATTTGTCTTTTTAATGTGAAGGTCCATATTGCAATGCCACCACCGATCAGATAGGGACCTGCTGGCCCAGGGCCACTGCTGGGGAACTGGTGGAAAGACCCTGCCCGGAGTTTTTCAACGGGATCAAATACAACACCACCCGTAAGTACAAACTCCCTCTTCTGTCATTCACTTGCACTGAGAAACACTTTTATGAAGCCCCTTAACAGTGGCCTCGTAAAAAGCAGTTTCCTCAAGGGTTTGGTTGGAATTGATACGTCCGTCTCATTCTGAATGATGCAGACAAATTCCTGTCCTCAATTATGCCGGTTTAACATAAACTTGGCCTTTTGAACACTTAGCTGTGTATGTTTAGGCAGCTATTGAGAAGAAAACACACCCTATGGTAAGGAGACAAGGAAATTGAAATGTGCCAACTGAATTTCTTATGTGTTTATAAGTGTGATCCTGGCTTGTGGGTTTGTGCACATGTGTTTCAATTAAAGTAATTATCTCTCTGGCTTGCCTCAGTCCTCAAGCTTAATTAATAAATTGGTGATGTGCTTGGGAACAACTAACCCTCTGGAGGGAACAATGTGGGTCTGAATAGAGATTAGAGTGGACTGAAAAGCCCTGAATTCCTTATTCTAACAGAGGCTGAGGTGCCGAATCTATTTAACTTCACTGATAGTTTGCTTATTAGTTAGGAATGGATGCGCTGCTTTAAGCCAGTCGTATCAGGAACTCAGGTGAGCCTGTATAGGAGGTCACTAGGCAGGTCAAATTTACCTACACAGTAAAGTGCAGCCTTCTGCATATTTTACAGATTGTTTGCGGTTGGCTAGAAGTATTTTCATAACTAAACAACAGTGACTCATCAGCACAGGATGGAGTGGGGTTTGTGTTCAGGCTGTGGGCTCAGGCATTCATTTCCCCTCATTCTGGTCAATATTGATGTATCTGTTTAGGAGCTTTTACGTGATTAAGTGGCCCAAATATGAGCCCCGCACGTGCTCCGTTGGTGAGCATACTTTTTGCAATGTGTGTTTCTGCTTCTCTGGAAGTTGCACTGCGTCCTTATCTGTGTGGGGAATGAAGTCATATTGATAACATTTTAGTAGTTTCTTAGGGTCCAAATTCACTCAGATTTCTGTCAGTAAGTCAGGGAATCTTGTGTCTTTCTGAGAACTTGATTTGCACTGGTTGGATGTGGATTTTTCACTCATTTTAAGGGTTAATGGCCAGATTTGCAAAAGGGAGCAATGGCCCGTTCCTCCTATTTGAGAGCCAGGGGAGCTGCAGAGGGCCCTGTACACCTGAAAATCAGTGTGGGATCCTCATCTCTGCAACTCTCCCACAGGCAAAGTGCCCAGTGAAGTAGGTTCACCTGGGCGAAGGCTGCAGGATTAATGTTCTGTGAGCTGTGTTCTTTGTGGTGAAATGGGCTGTGTCCTTCTCAGGGCCAGATCCTGCCATCCTTTCTAAGAATGAACACTTAGTTACTTCACAAGCAAGTACCATTGAAATCCGTGGGAGCCAGGCACAACCCCTGAAGAGTGCGAGTATTGGAATCCAGCTCTACAAGGGCTGCCGATGTGCTTTCCGTAGAAGCATATGTACAAGAAGGGGAATGTTAATCTTTTGTTTCCCTTTTCTGTGTAGGAAGTTGGTTTAATTGATTTCCTGAGTTTGTATACTTCCTAAAGGGCTTAATAGAAACAGCATGGCATGGTTATTAGCTATTTGCATCAGTCAAGACAAACAGGAGAGATGTTAAATGGATTTCTTGTGCCCAAAACAAAAAGACTTAAAAATCAGGCTGATGCTCTTCATAACAGAGATTTTCAGTAGTCCTTCATTTAATTGGAAGTCCAGTCTCTTCTGAAAAATGTCTCAGTGGTGATTATTTACCTTGCATTAGCAGGAAACTTTCTCTAAATACCCTTTTCAGAGATCTATGGCACAGTTATTATGGCTTAACATAAGTTACATACGCTTTCCAGGATAACATGCTCGCCAGATAAACAACGTGCGGATACTACATATGAAAATCTATTTGCAGGTCATATGAAATGGATCATTTTTTTTCCTTTCAAGCTTGTGTCTAAATTAGAAAAATGTAAATACATGCATGGTAAATTTGAAGTATATTTGCACTGCTGTTCAATAATGCAGAGATTAGGGTTCTGCACCAATGACAGCCGGTAGAAGATATTTAGAGAAATTCTACTCTTTAGTGCTTTTAGCTATGGACTCAAGCCTTCAACTCCTTGCTTATGAAATCAGCTGCTTAACAGCCAGCTTGCGTATGCTTCACAGGAAACTGTTAATTGTTAATCGATAGACTATAGTTAAGATGCAGTTACTTCTATACTTTAAAGAGATATCAGTTTACAAATTTGGGGCATGTCTGATATTCCTGGAGACCCATCTGCTTGCCACACTTTGGCTATTTTTACTTTCACTTAGATAGTTCATTAAATATACCAGGATGCCCTTTGCTGCAGATCCCAATGTATTTGGATATAGATTGTGTAAATGCAAATGCAGGTTGAAGCTCTGTAGTCCGGCACTCTGGTCCAGCAACATCCATGATCCAGCATGATTTTAGTTAGCTGATGTCCACTTATCATGGGTGTGGCCAAGTTTCCCATAGTCCCATAAAGTTTGTTTATAGCCACAAGTCCTGGCTCTCAGTGTTCTGTGCTGTTATTTAGCTTTAATTTACCCCTAAATGCCTTCGATGAGCCTAGTAAGCAGTGGAAGTGGTAATGCTGCTTGACAAGATTGACCTCCCAAGGTTCAGCAAATTCTCTGATTCAGCACTAGTCAAGTCCTGTGGGTGCCAGTCTAGAGAGGTTCAATCTGAAGTAAAATAAGAATAGTCACATAGCTACAAACAGTAACTCAGTCTCACAAATAAGGGCAAATAATCTAACCGTAAAGCGAGGGATTGCTTTGGAGATGATTTGCATTGCCACAAGAGATTTCTGCCAGGATGCTTAATTCAATTTTTTTCTGCTTTCGGCACAACATCATGATGAATTTTAAATTGAACCAAGAGGTAGGCAATAGTTTGATGTCATTCTCTGGTAAGTGCTGTACTCTTTATCTGATTCCTTGGACAAAAATGGTCATTCTGCAAAATTCATTACATCAGAAGTTTGTTTTAGCTGTTATCCTGTTGATAGGAAGAAGGAAAATATTTGGTTATTAGTCTGAGGGCGGTTTCTCTTTAGGAATCAGTATGTGTTTTTGTGTTGCATATTTAATCTCTGTAAAGTTGTGGGAATCGAATAATGAAGAAGTGGATCTCGTTTTCTATACATAGTGGGCTCTGCTGGTATGAATCTCTCTAGCGACTCTGCCTTCTGTGTAGTTTGACTTAACACCAGCTGAGGATCTGATCCTCTGAGCCAAATTAATGGAGTTACTTGCGGGAGGGGGAATGAATTTGACCCCCTGTTTGCCACCAAAAGTAAGATCATGCAGGAAACATTGGGAACTCCAGTGTATGATCCGTAGTCTCTACCCCTAATGCCTCAGCTGCAGCTCTGCCAATTACACAACCCCATGCACTGAGATGCAGTAACAACACAAACCCTCAAATGATCCAGCAAAATTGATCCAAAAGGCACTAAAGGCAGAAGAAGAAAACTACCCAGAGTCATAGACACTTGCATTCATCTTTGATACGGAGAGCAGCTTGTGATTGTAACTAAAATTCTACTCTGTTAGTTACCCTGGGATTTCTTATTTTCTGGACACTGTATGGACTTTCTGCCCTCCTTATCCAGTGTGCTCCATTATGGCAGAGAATTCTTTTTTTCTCCTCTACGGCTACGTCTACACTGGCCCCTTTTCCGGAAGGGGCATGTAAATTTCACCAGTCGTAGTAGGGAAATGCGCGGGGGATTTAAATATCCCCCGCGGCATTTAAATAAAAATGTCCGCCGCTTTTTTCCGGCTTTTAAAAAAGCCGGAAAAGAGCGTCTACACTGGCCCCGATCCTCCGGAAAAAGCGCCCTTTTCCGGAGGCTCTTATTCCTACTTCGGGGGCCAGTGTAGACGCTCTTTTCCGGCTTTTTTTTTTTTATTTAAATGCCGCGGGGGATATTTAAATCCCCCGCGCATTTCCCTACTACGACTGGTGAAATTTACATGCCCCTTCCGGAAAAGGGGCCAGTGTAGACGTAGCCTACATGTTTTGTGAAGCGAAGGCATGTTAACAAACACAGCTCTACTCTTCCTTGAATCTGATGCACCAGTCAGTGCAAACGAGGTAGAGTTCTGCAGTCAGAGCTCTGGCAATGAGGCAATGTAGTTGTTAATGTGCTTTTCGTAGACTGATGCTGCCATAGAATTTGCAAAGAAATAAGACCACCATCAAAATTAAACTAAAATCCTCCCGGTATATATGGGGCTTTGTATGTGTGTATAATCAATGGCCAAAAAAACCCTTCTCTTAATGTGGAGTTAAGGTAGCTTTGTGGTATGTTGTCCCCTTGTAGAACATTGAGGGGTCCTATCAGTAGCAAACCGAGCCCTGGTCTACATTAGGGATGTATTTCAAAACAACCTCCCTTATTTTGAGATAATAAGCAGAGCATCCACACTGCCAAGCCCGTTATTTTGAAATAACGGGCTGGTTGTTTCGAAATCTTCTCCTGCTTTCCTCGGGAGCATTAGTGTGGATGCTCCGCTGCTGCTATTTCAAAATAACCACTCCCCAGAGTAATAGTAATTACTCCCCAGTGCTTCCTGGGGCTCTAAGTCCAAGGTAGCATGTCCTCAGTAACAGAGCCTGCCTCGGACTAATTTTGAGGCTCCCTCATAGTGGGGACACACTTAGGGTTGCCAGGTGCCAGGTGTCCGGCATTGTACTGGACAGTCCGGTATTTGCACCTTCTGTCCGGTAAAAAAATCAGAATATACCGGACATGTGCAATGTCCAGTATTTTCTGATTTTTCCGGCTGCGCACCGGACGGAAGCCTGGCATGGGCGGGGGAGCAGCTGGGAGTCCCAGCTGGGAGGCGGGGCTGCGATTGCTGCCGGGAGCCCTCAATTGGTTGAGTGTGAAGAGGAGGGGAAGTCGCCTCCTCGCTCCTGCGTCGCCGGGAGCCTGCGCGGGACAGGCAGCAAGTGCCCAGGTCAGTTCCGCTCCCCGCCAGCCAATTTGCTCACCCCCCCTTCCTGGCTGGTTGGTTCTCCCCCACTTCCCTCCTGATCTTCCCTGGCCAGCCCCCCTACACCACCCCCAGCTCTGCTTCCTGCCGGCCCGTTCCTCTTCCTTGTCTCCTCCGGCCAGCGCCGCTGCACCTCTCCCCGCCCCCCCTTTCTCCCGGCCCCCTCTCCCCTCGTTGCACCTTCCCCGCAAGCTCTGCTTCCCGCTCCCCTTTCCTCCCGACCACCCTCGCAGCCCCCGATTCC
This sequence comes from Pelodiscus sinensis, assembly GCF_049634645.1. Taxonomy (NCBI): domain Eukaryota; kingdom Metazoa; phylum Chordata; order Testudines; family Trionychidae; genus Pelodiscus; species Pelodiscus sinensis. The sequence goes on along the minus strand of NC_134712.1, from coordinate 248,808,822 downwards.
CCCAGCTGTGCTTCCCGCCCCCCTTTACTCCCGGCCAGCCCTGCCCGCTTCTGGCCAGTCCCTTCTCCCCCGATATCCCGCGGCCAGCCCTATTCCACACGACCCCCCCCCCCCCATGACCAGCTCTGCTTCCCGTTGGCCCCCCATCTTCCCCGGCCAGCCCCATTGCCGTCCCCCTCCTCCGTTAGCTGTTTCCAGGGCTCCCCCCTTTTCAACCAGCACCTCTCCCTTCCTTGCTCTCCCCTCCCCCCATGAAGTGTGTTTGGTTTTTTTTAATGATTACCTGGTAACCGCTAGCAGTGATCTAGGTTCTCAGAGGTTGTGTGTGGGGGGTGTGGTCCCCCCCTTTTTTTTTCTTTCAACAAAATTTTTTCTTGGTGTTTTTTTTGGGGGGGGGCGGGGAGTGTTCGGTATTTTTCTTTCAGCCATCTGGCAACCTTAGACACACTATTTAGATTTTGTTATTTTGGGAATTGTTGTTTCAAATTAAGTTACTTCCGAATAATTTCCTAGTGTAGATATGCCCTGAGAGAGGAAGCCAGTCGATGGATTTATTATCAGCATCAGTGCCAGGTGAAGTGGCCATGGTCAGCGTGAGGTGTAGCTGTACTGAATGGTGGAGGCAGTAGTTAGCTCTGCTTAATGGAGTGTGTCTGGGACAGGGCTGGGCAAAATACAGCCTGGGGGCTGGATTCGGCCCGCCAAGCCACAGGATCTGGCCTCTGGGGCACCCTGCTAGGACCTTCAGGCACACACAGCTGCTGCATTTAACACTGTCCCTGCATTTCTCTGCTCTGCAGAGATGGGGGGAGCCTTTGTGCAGTCTCCCCCCTCCCAGCCCAATCCTCAGCTCCGATTGGCCAGAAACTACCAGCCAATCAGAGCTGAGAGATTGGCCTGAGTGACTGGAGCAGCCGGATTTGAGAGCTGCTTTTATTTTCAAGCGGGCTGGGGCTGCTGGGCAGGAGATACTTAGGTAAACTCCTCCCAGCCAGCACCTGTCTCTGGCACCCCAGCACCCTCCCTCAGGTCCCCATCCAAACCCTCTGCACCCTCCCTGCCCCAGGTGACAACTCCCTCTCAGACCCTGTGTAACCACCACCGGGTGAATTTGAACCTGGGACCTCCGAAGCAGAGTATAAGAGCCTCTGCTCTCTGAGCTAAAAGCCAGCTGGCTTCCAGCCCATGCTGTAGAGGTCTCTTGGTCTTAACTGTTGCTGTGGTCTAGGTACCATTTGCATTGCTCAGTAACCACGCTAGGTGTGTGGATTACACCTGCACCCCCTCTTACACTGCTCCCCCAGGCCAGAATCCTCTCCTGCACCCACACTCTCTCCCTGACCCTACATGCCAATCCCCTGACCCAGGTCACAATTCCCTCCTCCACACAAACATCCTCTGAGACCTCACGCCATCTCCTGCACCCCAGTTCCTTACCCCTTGCGCCCTTCTGCACCCAACCTTCGCCCTAGACCCTGCACCCACCTCCACAGAAAAGTACGGCCCTTGACAACTTACCAAAATCTTGGAGTGGCCCTCCACCAAAAGTTATTTCCCACCCCTAGTCTGAGGTGTGTGAGAGAGCTGCGACTGTGATGTGAGACCTGTGTTTTTCACCCTCCAAACAGCCATTCTTCTGAATGCAGCATGCCTCATTTCTAGGGAGCAAGGCTTTTATGTGGCTGGATGCTCTCAGCAGTGAGGTGGAACCTGACTGGATTCCACTGCTTTAATGCTAGTGAAGTGGAGGTGCAGAGCTGAGCTGTTATCCTGCGAAGAAGCGTAACGGGTTGTGAAGTGGTTCTGAAATTGTGCGTATATTGTATTCTTTCTTGGCTAATGGGGAACATGTGCCTTGTCGTCCTTCAACAGCGTTGGGTGGAATCCTGAAAGGGAAAGTGAATGGGCTGCAAAAAGAGGCAAACTGTAGGAGTATGTGAGAACAGAGCATATCGGCGCATTGCTGAATGGCGGGGGGGGGGGGGGAGGGGGAGTTAAAGCTTGCATAGGTAACACAGACTCCGCATTTCCAGCTTTCAAGGGCTGCGTATTGCTCAGCTCAGTGTTCTGCAAGGGGGCAGCATGCCACCAAGCAACCTTTACTCTGAACTAATGCGCGGGGGTGGGGGTAACTCTTACATTTCGTAGGGATTTTTTAAATGGGAAAGGAAAGTGGTTGGTAGGAGTTTAGGCTGTTGTATGCATCAGAGCCTGCAATTTGCATACCAAGGTGAATTAGCTTGAAGTGAGCCATGGGTACGCCACACTCCCTGGTAAAGTTCTGCAGTCTTGCGAGCCAGGAATGGCCCAGAATTCACATGCTGGAAAGCCTGCTGTTACACATATTTCTTTTCTGACAGTGGGGTCAAGGTACCTGTGCTTGAAGTCCCAAATCTCTGCACTGTGTATCTTTGGAAACACCACATTCATCTGTAGCTACTTCCTCAGCACTCCCCTTCCTTCCTCCCTAGAGCTAGGAAAAACAGATTTTCTTCGGACAATCAGTCCAAGACTTTTCTGCCAACTGTTTCCCTGGCCTCAGCCCCCTGTAGATATGCTTCCTGGGCTCCCCACCCCAGCAAGTCCTCTGTCTTGGGCTCCTCTCCGTCCACCGTAACACAAGTGTGGGTTAGACCAGCTGCTGACAATTCTGCTGTGTTCACTATAATCCTCCCCATAGCATCCCCCCACACTGTGTTAGAACAGACAAGGTCTAGCAGTGAACACATCACTCAGGTGTACAACAGGTTAGACTAGGAATGTCACTAGGGGGTGGGCAGGAGTGGTTAAGGCCTCCACATATTCCTTTGAACTGCCTAGGTAACCATAAAGTGGCTACAAAGAAAGTCTCTCTCGTGCTCCTGTCCCTTCCCCTCCCCATTGCTGTGCACACACTGCAATCCTTCCTGGCTATGTACTGATGCTGAGGGCTGGTTGCTCTAGCCCCATCCTTCTGCCGGAGGCCCCGCCCATTCCGGGAGCATGGAGCTGCCCCCTCCCTTGCCCTGGGGCCCAGTGAGGCTGTCGGCTCACCTGCTGGTATCTCTGCAACCCTTGCTCACATGCCCCCAAATGTGGATCACTAACCCTGCTTCCGGAGCAGTGGCCCAGTTTTCTTAGCAGATATTCTCAGCTGAATGAGCACACCCCAGGGAGAGGTCTGTGACCTGAAATACCAGCTCTGTCCATCTCAATGGGGGGATTTCCTCTTCCTGTCCTGGGTGCTTTAGTGCCCGTGACATGTATAAAGTACATCCGTTCTCAGCTCCCCACTTAGAGGGGCAGAAATTCTCCAGATCCAGGCTCACGTGGGAGAAGTCCTCAGACTCTCTCAAAATGGCAACCTCCCTCAGACCTGGCTCAAATGAGGGGAACAATTGGGAGGTCCAACCCCTATAGATGGGCAAGAGGCCTCAGGTCTTGGTACTCTCATAGTGACCAAGAGATGGGCTCAGAGACCCCCTGATGAGCAAGGCTTCCCTTATGTCACATCATAGAAATGTAGGGCTTCAAGGGAACTTGAGTCATCTCATCCAGACCCATGTGCTAAGGCAGGACTAAGCAAACCTCAGACCATCCCAGCAGGCATTTGTCCAGTCTGTTCTTAAAAACTTCCCATGATGGCGATTCTACAACCTCGTTTGGAAGCTCGACAACCCTTACAGTTGGAAAGTTTTTCCTAATACCTAACCTAACTTTCCCTGGCTACAAAGTCCATCACTTTGGGTATGTCTAGACTACACGGCTCCGTCGACAGAGCCATGTAGATGAGTTTACTAGACATAGGAAAATGAAGCGGCGATTTAAATAATCGCCGCTTCATTTACATCAAAATGGCCGCCACGCTGTGCCGATCAGCTGTTTGGCGACACAGCAGGGCAGTCTTTCCCCCAGCTCAGATTTCTTAAACCTTGAATCATTTTTGTTGCCAATAAATCATTTTGGTACCAGAATTGCACACGACAGAGTAGAAGGCTGACTGCCCTCAGCCCCACCCCTTCTGAGGGCATGGAATGCCCCCCTTCTTGTCCCCATGTTGGCTGTTGACCCCCCTTCCTGTGTCTTACATATGTCACTTCTTGGAATGATACTAGTTTTTTCACAGCTGCAGCCTGTTGCTGACTCATATTCACTCTTTGGTTCTGCAGCCCCCAGATTCTTTTTCAGCAGTGCTGCCACCTCTACCCAGGTGTGTATTTGAGTTTTCCTTCATAAGGGAAGTGTTTTGCATTTGTCTTATTGAATTTTCCCGTGCTGATTTCAGACCAGTGCTCCAGTTGGTTGAAATTACCTTGTCTTCTACTCTTGTCCTCCAAAGTGCTAGCAACTCTTCCCCCACCCCAGCTTGATGTCACACATTTTATAAGCATACTGTTCACTCATGAATGGAAACACTCAATGCTACCAGATCCAGGAACAACCTCTGTGGAACCCCACTAATAGGACAGCAAAGCACAGATATACCGTGAATATATACTATACTCCTTGAGTACACTCATCGTCTAGAATTTCATCAAGATCACATTTCCCTAATTTGCTTATGGGAATGTCAAGTGGCCCCCAGATCTGGGTGTATACACAGAAGGGGGAATGTGGGGCTGACACGTCTCTATCCCACCCGAGTTCTCCTGCCACATCGCACCTCTCCCCTCCTTTTACACCTCAGCTCCATTACCTAAGCCTCCAACCTTTCTTCTTCTACCATTTACCCCATTTGTCTCCCTCCTTATAGCCCCTCTCCTCACCGCAACCACAAGCCTCTCTGTATTTTATTCCCCCACTGCCTACCACAGATTTACCCCTCTTTTTCCAGGAACCATTCACGTGTCCTATTTTTTCTCAAAGACATTGAGCATTGCAGTGGGGTTGGGGAGCAGGGTGGTTGGGGTGAACTGGCAAAGCAGGGGTGGAGGTGCACTGGGAGAGCGCTGGGCTGCATCAGAAATTGGCTTAATGGCCCATCTTTCTAAGGTACTTTTACACTTGCAGTGGTTTGCAGAGTACAGACACTGCACGGCTAGCTAGCAGGGGCATAAATATAAGACCATAGAACTGGAAAGAGCCTTGAGAGGTCATCCAATCCAGACCTCTGCACTCATGGCAAGACCAAGCACCATCCAGCTCGTCCCTGACAGGTGTCTGGAGATTTTTAAGATCAGGGTTAGGCAATGATAGAGAATCCACGACCCTTCCAGGCAATTTATTCCCAAGCTTAACCACCCTAACAGGCAGGAAGTTTTTCCTAATGTCCAAACTCAACTTCCTTTGCTGCAGTTTAAGCCCATTGCTTCTTATCCTATCATCAGAGGCCAAGGAGAACAATTTTTCTCCCTCCTCCTTGTGACACCCTTTTAGGTACTTGAAAACTGCTCTCATGTCCCCTCTCAGTCTTCTCCTTTCCAAACTAAACAAATCCAGTTCTTTCAGTCTTCCCTCATAGCTCCATGTTTTCCAGACCTTTACTCATTTTTGTTGCTCTTCTCTGGACCTTCTCCAATTTCTCCACATTATTCCTTAGATGTGGTGCCCGGACTTGGACATAGTACTCCTGCTGAGGCCTAATCAGCGCAGGATAGAGCGCGAGAATGACTTCTCATGTCTTGCTCACAACATGCATCTCAGAACTCTGTTTGCTTTTTGGCAACAGCGACACACTGTCGACTCATATTTAGCATCTATCATTGTAGACAGTGCATCCCGAGTTAAGCAAGTAGAGTGCTTTGTGTAGCCTCGTTCCACACCCGAAAAGGTCTCCCTCATTGACGCTGCTATTCTAGCAGCGTAACAACCAGCTGCCTCTCCCTGCAAGAGACTCTCACTGCACCATGTAGCTACACATCTATTACTTGTACTCTACTCGCCCCGTAAGGGTAGACATAGCCCCGGAGTATTATGTTCTGATGGCTGTTTGGTGGCATACTGGGAAGCTGATTCATGGTTTCACTTCAGCAGGTTTCCCCCTCACGAAAACCTTCCCTCACAATGCACCGGCAGTGCGAGGGTGCCTAAGGCGCTGTAAAAGGGGGACTTTTTGCAGTTCTAGCTTAACACAGAGCCAGTCTGATTCTGCTCTTTGTAAGCTTGGTGGGCACCCCGGCTTTGATGTTACTAAGAGAGAGGATGAGAAGGAGCTGCTTTTGGAGAAGTAGCAGGAGCAAGAAATGTGGATGGGAATGAAAATGGCACATGGCATGTCAAAGCCTTCGGAAGCCTAGAGGGGTATTTTGGGAGAAAATACAGACCCCTCGAGTTAGCACAGACAACTGGGCTCCAAGCAAGTACAACTGTTTTCCTTTGATCTCACAGGTCACTTCAAGCCATCCCTTCCAGGGACTCTAGTAAACATGTCTGCCATGTGCACCCACACAACAAGGCGTTTGCCAATGGCTATTGATTACTTTTCAGAAATTAGTTTGGCCATTAAACTGTCATCTATTTCACATTCCATAGAGCATTTCCCACAGTGCTTTGTTGCTTTACCTCTGCCTTGACCACAGATAAATAGTTTTTTGTGTGTGTTTATGGGACAATTACAGACTCCTTTTTCACCTTTATCAGGGAAAAATGCAGAACATGAACCAAAGAAATTCACTGGAATAAATTTTTTCATTAGTTAAGCTACTGCACATTTAATTGAAATACATCACTGCTGCTTCTCTTTTGAATAAGGAATTACTCAAAATGTTGCTGTAATGTAGATCATATTTAAACAAGAGTCATTCTAGGAAATCATCATATTAGAGCCATGTTCATACTTTATACTATAGTACCTGTTCAGGTACTAATTATAGACCTGTTCATTTTATAAGTGAATGATGTACTGGGATTTCTACTTGTGTTCCTACCTTTCACCCAGAGTGTTGCTACGAGGAGCCCTCCTATTCATAGTTCAGCTCTGCATAATCTCCTTTTGTAAGAGGTTCTTCCATTAATTAAAGAAGAGTTGTCTTTGAAAATTGAGCACCATAGTAAGAGATTTGGCACCTTCTGTTCTGGGTCGCTCTGTGTCACGGAGAGGAATGAAATACCCATCAGTGCAGCTTGACCGATTAAGGGTTAGCCAGGTGCTATGTAAATACAGATGATACAGACAATGTGTGGATGGCAGGGAGAAGGCAAGCATTTGCATCAACACCTGAAAGCCAACCTGAAATTAAATCAAAATGGCAGTCTAGCAGAGCCTCTTAATTTGTGGGAAGTATATTTTGAAGCGGAGGGCCTAGCCAAGAGAAAATCTGGAGACATTTGGTTGTGCAGCAAAATCCAGGTGTCCCTCTCTTTGCTCTGAAAAGTCCATGGTCATAAATCACTTTTACAGAGATTTCAGCTCTCTTCACCTGTTCCTCTCTCTCTTGTCCAGCTTGTAGTCATCCCAGGAGTATTTTCTATTGGATTTGAGGAAAGGAAAATGAACAGAGGGGCAGGACGAAAAGTGGATCAACAGCATCCCTGAAAAATGCACTCCTTGTACTGGAGGAATAAGACTATCCTGTGCTTAGCCAAAGGGGCCTTGCCCTACGGGTGCTCGCAGGGTAAATGGCATTGGGAGTGGTAGCCAAAGGAAAAACCTGGTGCAGCTATCCAGTTAGGCTCTTCTTTCATTCAAAGTGGTCTACATTAGGAGAAACTCCAGTGAAGTAGAGTCTGTGGAAAACTGGTGGGAAAGGAGAATCCAGCCACAATGTCTCATTTTTAAGGGCGTTGCTGGGATGCTACTTACGTGACACCTGGCCTGCAGGAACAAACTGCAGCTCTCCAGTCGCTGGCTGGTGTGCCAGGATGGGAACAGCAGGACTAGTGTGCTGCTCAGATCAGATAACACACCCTTGGGGCAGGATGCTCTATTAGCATTGCTGCCCAGCCTGCTTACCTCTGAGCTTCCACCGCAACCCCAGGCTATCTTTTCCATGCTTTCGTGTTAGAGATGGAAGAAGGGGCCCCTGCATTGGGCAGTGCATCGGCATAATAAACACCGACACCCTCAACAAAATCATTCCTATAGGTACGGGAACTAGGGGTGCTGCTGCACCTCTTGGCTTGAAGTGGCTTTTGTTATATGCAGGGTTTGCAGCTTGGTTCAATGGCTTCCTGCACCCCGGCTCAACCATTGGTTTCAGCTCCCCTGGTCATTCCTGCAGTGTGGGGAGTAAATTGGAGTACCTGAAAGTGAAGTGGGAGAGCAGCAGGAATGAAGGAGATAGCTGAGAAGCAGAGAAGAGAATGAGGTGGACGAGAGAAATCAGTAAGCCAAGATATCGAGAGAGGAAATGTTGATTCTTAGGTAGAGGAGTTTTATGGGTTAAGATCTGAGGAGAGACCTTTTGTTGGTATCAGATGGCTTCATTTCAGTGGAGCTATGCACAGCAATCACAGCTATGACCTATCACATGGATATTGCCTTTGTTCACCATCCCTTGATAGTTTGAGATCAGGTTGTACCCTGTCTCTGATGGTCTGAGGCTGTGTGTTTGAATTCATGCACGATGGTTAGGGGGGAGGGCAGTTTTTTTCTCAAGATTTTTTTTCTCTCCCTTTCTTGTTCTTTTTCTTTTTCCCATAATGTTTGCTAAGCCATTGTCCTGATGGCGATGGAGTTTGGAAAGTGCACGTTGGCAGCGATGTTTAAAAATGTGAACGAAAACAAACACTTGGTCACCCTTGTTCACTCATTCCCCTTTAAATTGTGCGATCTCCCCATCAAGGCTAAAACCGCCGTTAATTGCATGTGGCACAATAAGGATTATTATTAACACACTTTCAATCATTTCTTCTGAATTTTCTCCAGCTAATCGAATGCTAATCGGTGTGGCTTTGTGTTGGGTTACTAGGAGGCTTTTCTGCGTGCTAATCAGATCAGGCTTGATTAGGTTTCTGTTGATGTTGTGCAGGCTCTTCAGATCTTCCAAAACCAGGGCCTGAGGCTGAAGTTCAGAGTCAGGCACATTTCCACTGGGCCAGAGCACTGACTGATGTAAATCAGGATCAGCTTCCATGGTGTAACGCTGATGGGTACCAGCTGGGAAACTGGTCCCTTCCCTTTACTAGGAGATGTCTCTTGGCCAGTCTGACTCAGGCAGCCACGTACTTTAGGGAAGTGATTCTTCACTTGTGTCTCTGGGACCACTTCCCTCTCGCCGCAGAGAAGATGTTTGTGTCACATTAGTTGAACATCTATCCGTCATCAAACCGCAATGTTTGCCACTAGCCATAGGCTAGCCCTGGGCACTTTTCGGGGTTTTGTGACCAGCTCTTAGTAGACGCAGGAAGCAGTCCCATATGCTTCCCTGCGTGGTTGCTTTGTATCTTTCTTTTTCAGGTGTTTCTTTGGTTCAAAGAGAACTGTGCTTCTCTTTTTAAGCCATACGGGAGGAGCAGCAACCCCTTAGAATCAAACTGAAAAGCAGGCATGGCAATGGGGAAGTGGGGAGCTGTGGATAATTCTGTATTAATGTTTCATCTGGGAAGAAGGTAAATCATTGCCCTTGGGGATAGGAAATGAGCAGCACACGCACAAAAGGAGTGTGGGAGGAGGAGGAGGGTCCAAAAGAATCCCTCTATCAAAGCAAAAGCAAACTCTACACACCCAGCTCTCTCTGGGGAGACTTTCAGAGAAAGAGAACGAATCATATAGGACAATACTTGTCACCTTGCTTCCAGTATGTCTTTGTTGCAATAAAAGACTCGGGAAATGGCTGCAGCTGGCCCAGGTCAGCTGTCCTGGGCTGTGAGGCTATAAAATTGCAGCTTTGTTTGGAGCCCATGTTTTGAGACTCTGGGAGAGGGGACGGTCCCAGAACTCAGGCTCCAGCCTCATCCCAAACGTCTCTATGGCTATTTTTAGCCCCCTAGTCCTGCTAGCTTGAGTCTTCTGACTTGAGCTCTGATGCTCACTGCTGTTGGTTTTTATCCCAGTGTAGACATACCCATAATGCACTAGTGGAAGATGCTGAAGCTACAGAGGTGAGGGCAGCATGAGAAATGACACCGACCAGAACGAATGGCTGTTCTCAAGTGAGCTGCACCCAGTATGTTAAGCTCCTGATCCCAGTTCTCCCATTGAGCTTAATGAGCTTTAGATAATGTCCAGTGTGACTTTTATTTCCTCCCTTATCCTCCCCTACTATTTCTTGTAATCCATCACCTGCCTGAGGGCACCTTTGGAATTGGGGTGAAGCAGGGAGCTGGCCAGGACACAATTTCTTGTCTAAGAAGTGGACTGGCACATGAGACCACTCGAGAACCGCTGGTTTATAGAGCATGTCTTCCGGCCACCGCCTCTGATGTAACAGAAGAGGGAGCCTCATTAAAGACCAATATATATATTCAGGGTGAATCTGCACCTGCAATTTCTCTGCTTGGCCTCTAGGTGTCACTTAGAGTGCAGGTAAAGTCCGTTTTGTAAGGCCAAGTGTATTGGTGACTTTATCCGGTGTCAATGCCATGGGGTGTAAAAGGGGGTCAGAACACTGGTGTGGAAGAGTAGCCCTGATTTTTCCCTCTGCTCTAATTAATAGGCCATGCTGCCTTTGTCACACCATCTGGTGCTGAGGTAGATGGAGAATCCAAACCAAAGGCTAAGAGGGGGGAAAGGGCGCTCTTGGGGAAGGCTATTGAAGAAGCTCCAGTCTTGTGTTTGCTTACCTCCATGGAGCTCTACTTCTTTGGAGGAGCAGGGAGAGCTTCCACAGATCACCCTGAAGGTATGTGAGCACATCAGTCACGGGGTGTAACTGTGGGTCTTGCAGACAGACCTCAGCTAGCTTTAATTAAGCCAGCACGAGACTCCAAGATGGTGAAGCTGTGGCCACGAAAGCCATACAAACCCGCCTGGGATCCTGGTAATTACTCATGGGGCTGGCCAATGCTGGAGCACGTGTGGCCATGGCTGTACTGCTATCAATGTGTGAGCTAGCTTGGATGCATCCAAGTATGCTGCAGTTACGCCCTTGAGTTGCATTGCAGACATACCATCTGTCCCAGAAAGGGCTGTTTTCTTGGAGGCCATGGGACCACTGCAGTTAAGATCGCAGTAAAGCCTCGTCATACAGGATGGATGAGGAGGAACTTCTCCTTGGGCACCAAGAAGGAATGAGTCCTACCGGAGCACCCGCCATAGTGAGAAAACCCAACTGAATTTGTTCTGCAACGTTCCCATAAGGAGAGATCCCTAAATAAACAGAATGAAGCTGACTCAGCTGACTTCCAGGCATGCTGGAAGGTGCTTTTTTAACCAGCTGTTGGAGAGGTGGAAGCGCCCATCATTGGGGCCAGCATTTGTGGGTGACACTGACGGAGCCTTGGCAGTCTTGGTCTAATATCTAAGTCACCTCTGGGATTTGGGAGGCTGCTGGTGTCTCTCTGTTGTACTGTTTAATTTGTCAAAGATACCAAGTTCCCATGAAAGGTACCTTTCATTATGTCATTATGTCTCTTGTCATTATGTCTAACTTATAGATCTAAATATTGAGATTCTTGTTCTTTATGATCCTCTTCAAGCGTGTTTCGTTTTCCTCTTCCTTTCAGTTTTGTCCCTGTTGGAATGTCAGCTGATCACGGACTGAGATCTGTTCTAGAGTCAGTCCACCCATGTGAAGTGTTTTTCTCTAGCATTTCACTCTATGGGGCAAGAAATCCCAAGTAATGTCCAGGCTCCTTGCTGTGACCATCAGTCACTGTGAACGTATTACATGGTCGTGTGATGCCAGATCATGTCACTAGCAATGGGGTGAGGACGTTATTTTTTCCTCCTGCCTGGGTTGGGAAGTCAACTTTCTCAATCAGAGCTGTCCTTACCCATAGGCAGAATACGCAGCTGCATAGGGCACCCAAAAATTCGGGGCACCAGTGGGTCTTAATATCCATCCACCTGCCTCTTGCTGCCCTGTTCTGTGACTTTGCTTCCTCCAGAAAGGATCAAGTTCACTTACAAGTGAAGAAGCCGGCTGGAGCTATTAGCAGAACATCAAACCTGTGAAAGAGCCATTCCAGAGATAACGAAGCCATTTAACAGGCATTTGCCAAGCCCAGGGATAGCCGTACACTGCCATTTCTGTGTGTTAGTCCACAGGGGCTTAGTTTAAAATTTGCTTTAAAACTATTTCTTTAGTGCGTTGCTGAAGATTATGAAATCACGCCCCTAAAAAATCATCCCCATCTTGGCTGCCTTTGGGCATAGGCACCAATTTAATAGTACTGCATAGGGCATTGAGGGCTGGCTACCCCAGACCCAGACCCTTCTGCCTGAAGGTCCCCCCCCATCTGGGGGCACAAAGCTGCCCCCCCATACTTTGTTCCAGGGCTTGCAGCGGCTATCAACCCGTGTGTGTGTGTGTGTGTGTGTGTGTGTGTGTTTAACACATGCAGGCTTGGTGTGGCACTCTGTCCCCCCCCTAGTGGCAGCTTGGTTTGATGAGCTTGCTACTGCATTGGCTAAAAGCTGTGTGTTAAGATCCATAGGTCTCAGGTTCAGTCCTAGCTGACGACGACCAGCATCCGTTGGTGTTATCTGTGCACACTCACACCCTGCTGCCAAAATGTTAGGACTGGCTCGTCTGATAGCAAAGAGCCCTATCCTGAGAGAGGCAGAGTGCTCAGGGTGACCAAATGATCCTGAGAAGCAGGAAACCTGGTTTTCAGGTCTTCTCCCTGTGATCCTGTCTGCTTCACAGCTTGCCTCAGGTTATGTAAACCCCTGGAGCTCCTATGAGTCCTGCTAGTGAGCCCCATACAAGTCCTCCAGCCAGTCCATTCAGGAGCCTCAGCCTTGCTGCCGAGTTGAGAGCCAGGTGACTGAACTCACCTCTGAAATTCAGCCCCTTGGAGCGAGATAGTTCAGCTGTGGGGGTTAGTTTGGGGTAGGCAGTGAAAAACACACTCTCCAGGGGAAACTGCTGAGGGGTTTCTTTTAACGCACAGAATGTTTTTGCTGTTCACCTTCATTTTATAAAACATACTTTCTTTCATCCTTGGGACAAATTCCCAAAATCCACTAAAATTTGGAAGGGTTTATACTCCCCTCAGTGCAGCAGTGACACTCAAAAAGTGGGCCGTATTCTGAGCCCACTTTACACTGGTGTAAACATGGAACAGCTCCCCTGACAAGAGTGGAGTTACTCTGGATTTACTCCAGTATAAATGGGCTCTGAATCTGGCCCTCGGGGTCCAGGGTCTGAGTTTCTTTGCTCTCCCAAGTCGGTGCTATAGTCTGCTGCTGCACTAACATGCTGAGCTAGACAATGGCTTTCAGACAGTGAGCTTGTTTAATTTCTGCAATTGCACATGGCATCAAGGATGAAAGGGAGCAAAGGCAGGATAATTTCTCCAATAGGAGAGTAAATGCTCTGGTGAGAAGATGTTAAAGTGGCTTAGAAAGAGAACCTGCTCTGTCTGAAAGGCATTGGATTGCTCTTGCAAGCCATGGGAGTGAGAGAGAAACAACGCAGGGAAACATCAGAATGTAGGACATGGATTCATTTATGGAGCTTGGCAATCTGACAATAGATTTCACAGACACAAAATATACCCAATTATCTTTAAGGTTCAGACGTCAAAAAAGAAGCAGATAGGTTCATGGAGTAGAGGTCCATCAATGGCTATTAGCCAGAATGGTTAGGGATGCAACACATAGCTGAATATCCCTATAGATTCTATTTTCCAGAAGCTAGGAGTGGCTGACAGAAGATGGATCTCTTGGGTTATGTCTAGACTGCATCCCTCTGTTGGCAGAGGGATGCAGATTAGGCAGGTTGACATTGCAAACAAGGCAGGGATTTAAATATCCCGCGCCTAATTTGAATAAAAATGGCCACTGCGTTTTGCCGACTCAGCACTTTGTCGGCAAAAAGCAGCAGTCTTGAGGGGTATCTGTAGAGAAAGAAAGCCTTTCTCAACAGATCCTGTAAATCTCCTGGTAGGATGCATAAGGGATCTGTCGATAAAGACTTTCTTTCTTTACAGATCCCCTCTAGACTGCCGCTTTTTGCTGACAAAGTGCTGAGTCGGCAAAACGCAGTGGCCATTTTTATGCAAATTAGGCGCAGGATATTTAAATCCCTACCTCATTTGCAATGCCGACCTGCCTAATCTGCATCCCTCTGCCAACAGAGGGATGCAGTCTAGACATACCCTTGATGATTTACTGGTCTGTTTATTCCTTCTGAGGCCACTGTCAGAAGACAGGATCCTGGCCTGCATGGACCTGCAATCTGACCTCCTGTGGCCTTTCTCGTGGTGTAATGTAAGGCTGGAAAGAGGGACAGTTCAGAAAATTCGCTGGCACTTTCTTCTTTACTTGCTATTTCAGGCAGGGAGAACTATTAATATTACTATATTTGTATTGGCTTATGGTAGCTCCTAATAGCCCCAGTCACTGTCTGGGACCTCATTGTGCTAGGCACTGTACAAACATGTTCCCTGTCCCCAAAGAGCTTATACTCTGAGCATAAGACACAGGGCAAGACGTGGATTCAGGCAGGCAGCCCAAAGAAACAATGAGCCAGAGGACTCAGCACACTTTTTAGGAACCAGGTCCTGTCTTTGTCACACAGAATGTACTATGGGGGCAGCAGCAGAGAAAACCTCCCTCGTTCTGCCTCATCAATAGTATCTTCTCTTTCCCCTGCATTAGTCCAGTTCTAAGCTGCTCTCATGCCAGTGGTGTTACAAGGGTGGGAAATTGCAGTAACACAGCCCTGCACTCTCAGACAGATGGATGAGTTTCTTTTCTTTTATGGACACCTAGGCTTTGTCTACACTTCAGGGTTTTTGCGCAAGAAGCTTTTTGCGGAAGATCTCTTCCGCAAAAACGTCTTGTGCAAAAACTCGTCCACACCTCAAAAGCGCATCGCAAAAGCCATGTGCTTTTGCGCAAGAGAGTGTCGACACTGCATGGACGCTTTTGCACAAGAAAGTGCTGATGCCATTCACAGAATGGCCATCAGAGCACCTGTGCTTTTTGTGATAGGCTCTTTTTGCACAAGAAACCCCTATTGAGCATCCATACATGCCTTTTTGTGCAAGAACTCGTGCGCAAAAAGGAGTTATGCCTCGTAGAAGGAGGTATACCTACACCGCAAAAAGCCCTCTATTCTGTCCATTGACTGTAGATTTTCTTGAGTAAAAATGCGCTTGAGGTGTGGACCTGATTCAGCGGCAAGTCACCGTTGTGTAAATCCCAGTTAGTTCCATTGAAGTGACTCGCATGAGCATGACAGCTTGAATCTTCAGTTCTGTTCCGCTCAAGTTTTTATCTCGCACCCAAGACTTAGGCCTTCATTGCCATAGGAACCAAGAATTTGCTGAATCTTTACTGTCCACCTGTCCAAGTGCAAAAGTAAATAACAGAACCTAGCATACTTTTAAAAAGCACTGTTTCCACATCTGCATTATGTTCTGGTTTCCATGGAGTTTGGGTGTAGGCACATTGGGCCAAATTCATATATCTATAGCTTACAGGGCCAAAATTGAGCAACAGATCATCTATTTGGACCTCTTGCAGACACAAGCCATTACATTTTACACAGTTATCCCTGTACTGCGTCCGATGACTTGTGTTTGGCTAAGTCATACGTTGTGTTCAGCCCTGCATAATTGGATACAATTCCACTGCAGCCAGTGGCATTACGCTGGGATTGTATTTGTCCCGGTAAGCCTGGGGGAGCCTCATTTTAAGCACCAAGTAAGAAGAGAGAATGTATAAACTGCTTGGTTCTGTATTGGGCCTTCTGAGTCTCAACTTTGGGAGCAGGAGAAGTTGATCCAAATGCAGCTATGGTGCCCTGCGTAAGTAACAATGTAACGCACACATCTGCCGGGTGTGATGCACCGTCTCATCTCGTGGCACTAAGACCACATACAGAGAGAATAATGAGTCTGCTTGCAGCCTTAGCTAATACCCAGCTGGCTTTTTGCTCATAGGGTAGAGGATCATGTTCGAAGCTTCATGGACCCCAGGTTTGATTCCACCTGTTGGTGTTACGAGACCATTTCCTAGCCCAGCTCTTTTCCTAGCCCTGTTGCTGAATTTGCTGATGGAGGCTTTGTGCCGACAGTTTAAAACTGGGAATTGCTGCGTCCCTTCTTCAGGAGAGCCAGAAGGTCAAACACAATCATGCTTAAAGCGGCGAGGAGTCCGTGGCACCTTATAGACTAACTGAAGTGTTGGAGCATAAGCTTTCGTGGGCAAAGACCCACTTCGTCAGATGCCCCTCTGATGCACAATCATGCTTGTAGATATAAAAATTTAATTTAAAGAATAAGTAAGTCCGAGGCACAGCATAACCAATATATACTTGTCGCGACCCTCTAATTTTCACCACTTCTTTTTGATTTTCCACACACATTTATTGTATCCCGTAAACCTCAATTTAGCAAAATAACAATGAAAGCAATATTTCCACTCTTACACAGTTGCAGAGGTCTTTAGTACTTTTAAAAATCCTTCTGCTAACACAGTATTAGGGTAAGCCACAGACCCGTTAGTTGGTTTAGGATGTATGTCTGTACCTTGAAAGAACAGAGAATTGACAAATGTTATCTTGCCCTTATGTGCTTGCCTTCATGTTTGTATTGTAATGTGAATGTGAAAAAAGTTTTGAGCCAAGATTTTGAAAAGGTAATAATTGTTTTGGTACCCCCATTTTGGGTGCTCCACTTGAGATGCTGAAGTGGGGTATGATTTTTGAGGTTGGTACAGATTTTCAAAAAGTACCTGCTATTTTTGGAAAGTGATTTCTCCCTACCCCCATTTCCTTTCACTGAGACTTCAGCTCCATTGTCATGTTGAAAATGTTGCCCTGTTAGAAAATCCAGCCCTTTTCAAAATGCCTTCAATTAAGCATTCAGAATCTCTAGTCACTTTTGGAAGTCCTGGCCCTGAGATCTAAGAACGACTATGTTGCAGGACAACATATCACACCTAGGGTTGCCAAGTGTCCAGTTTCTGCCTGGATAGTCTTGTATTTATGGCCCCGTCCAGTAAAAAAAAAAAAATGAAAATACTGGAGATGTAAAAAGTCATTTATTTTCTGTTTTTCTCAAAAAGAAGGCCGGTGGGGACATTCTTCCCCTGCCATGTCTGATGGGGGTGGGGGCAGCATGGGGATTTTAAAGGCGCAGGTTTTTTTTTTTTTTTTTTTCTCAACAATTTTGCTCTCTTTTTTTTCGCTTAACAATTCCCCCCCCCTCCCCCCCATGTTCGGGATTTTTTGTGAAAGTATCTGGCAACCTTAATCACATCAGACCAAGACAGCCTAATTCACTTGTTTTTTATAATCATTCTTTAAATCCACACAGGCAAATTGATTCTTAGAAAAAGTTTCACTTGTCGTTTTAATTATTACTTTGTCAGTACTTCAGGGCAGAGACCTCATCTTTCTATTTGCATTGGAAAGCACCTTGCAGGCTTTTGAGTGGTATGAAAATAACAACAGTAATTTCACTGGGAATCATAATGTCTGATTTTTTTTTCACTTGCTCAAAGCTAAATGTAGAGACCAGACATGTTCAATTAAGCAGCACTGATCAGTCTTGTCTGGTCTCCAATGCTAAATTCTTTGTAAAAAAAAGACAGGGACTGGCAATGAGATGTGAACTGGTGGTGGCAGAAATCGACGCAGAAGAAGGATAAGAGATGAGGAAGCACTGTAGTGTCAAGAATGGGTGTGGGGAGACCCAGAGGAGGAGAAGGAAAAGGAACCTGGGGGAAAAGGAGATAGATAAGGGAAAGTGATGTAGAGGAAAATATCAGATGGGACTTGGAAGAGACCATATAGATCAGAAAAAGCGACGAGGAGTCCTGTGGCACCTTATAGACTAACTGAAGTGTAGGAGCATAAGCTTTCGTGGGCAAAGACCCACTTCGTCAGATGCATGTAGTGGAAATTTCCAGAGGCAGGAATAAATATGCAGGCCAGGATCAGGCTGGAGATGACGAGGTGGATCCAATCGAGGATGAGGCCCACTTCTAGCAGCTGATCTGGAGGAGCATAAAAATGGCCACTGCGTTTTGCCGACTCAGCACTTTGTCAGCAAAAAGCGGCAGTCTAGAGGGGATCTGTAAAGAAAGAAAGTCTTTATCGACAGATCCCTTATGCATCCTACCAGACACCTCCAGATCAGCTGCTAGAAGTGGGCCTCATCCTCCTTGATTGGATCCACCTCGTCATCTCCAGCCTGATCCTGGCCTGCATATTTATTCCTGCCTCTGGAAATTTCCACTACATGCATCTGATGAAGTGGGTCTTTGCCCACGAAAGCTTATGCTCCTACACTTCAGTTAGTCTATAAGGTGCCACAGGACTCCTCGTCGCTTTTGCAGATTCAGACTAACACGGCTACCCCTCTGATACATATAGATCAGGGCTACTCAACACGTGGCCCACGGGCCGCATGCAGCCCCCGGCCTCTTTGTTAGTGGGTTTACGCGGGGCTGAACACATGGCCTGTGGGTAGGAGCCAAACCAAAAACGTAGTCAATATAATGGTCTTCTGTTGATATGCGTTTTAGTAGTTAAATTGCTGTCATTGCTCGGCTGTCATTGCTCATTAAAAGTGCTGTCATATGGGTGGAAATCAGGTAAATATTGCATTATCAGCAGAACTGACTTAAATGGGGCCTGCGCGTTTTGTAGTCTTGCCTTAATCTTTGTATTCATGCCCGTCAGTGTGAAAGAAGCAATTTACATATATTTGCATATATATGCAACCACACTTAAGTTGCGGTCCTCAGCATGTGCTGTGAGTATCATTGCGGCCCCGGAGCTCCCAAGTTGAGTAGCCCTGATCTAGACTAAGTGGGGGAAGGTAGGTCTGATATGGAATATTTTAGGAGTAGAAAATGGCCACTTTAGGGTAGGATCCGAAAACAGTATTATGGGCGCAGATGCAGAGCATGGTTGATGTGGGTGTCTTGGAGGAGTAAAGAGGACAGGGAAAGCACAGCAATAGCGGGGCCTATGGTGGGTTGCTCAGGGTCATAGACAGGCTGGAGGGAAAGGGAGGAGGAGTGGGTAGTGAGTTGTAGGAAGAGCAGGTTGAAGAGGTCGAGATTAGGATAACGCGTGGGCTGAAGGAAAGCATGAGGGAGAGGAGATGGGAAGAGTAAGGAGACAGAGGTGTAGAGAAACAGTGTGTGGGTGCTGAATGAGAGAATTGACAGCTATCATGGGAAAGCAGAAGCTAAGCATTGGGGAAAGTACAAAGGGTCAGGCAAGCAAGCTGTCAACTGTGAGTGAGACAATGAAAGCACAATAATCCAAACTGCCATTTCAAAAGAACAGCAGATTGGGAAGGGGGAATTATTAGTTGAGCTCCAGGTACAAAGAACAAGTGCAATAGATGCTGTACTACAGTTGGGGTCCACAGGCAGGGATAATTGCCACAATTAGCAATCACAGTGCAGCTAAAGTCACCAGGCAATGAAGGAAGAATCCCAAGTTGAAGCGAGGGTGTCTGTGTGAGAAGCAAGGGGAAGCATGGGATTTCGTGGGATCACCTGGCACTCGTACAAGTGAAATGGGCCCTAACGACTACCGGAACAAAATGCATCCCCCCTCCACGCTATGAAGTAGAGCAGGAGTTATTCCAACTGATGTTGTTTACGAGCAGTGTTAGCACAGCACCAAAGAGCTCCAGTCTAGACTCCGCTCCGCTAGGCGCTGTGCGTACACGGAACAAAAACACAGTCCCTAACTCAAGAGCTTTACATAAGAATATAAGAACATGAGAACAGCCATACTGGGTCAGAACAAAAGTCCATCTAGCCCAGTATCCTGTCTGTTGACATTGGCCAATTCCAGATGCCCTAGAGGGAGGGAACACAAGTAATCCTCACACGATGCCTCCCCTGTCATTCATTTCCAGAGAAACAGAGGCTAGGGACACCAGTCCTACCCATCCTGGCTAGTAGCCATTGATGGACCTCACCTCCATGAATTTATCTAGCTCCTTTTTGAACGCTGTTAAAGTCCTGGTCTTCACAACAACTTCTGGCAAGGAGTTCCACAGGTTGACTGTGCACTGAGTGAAGAAAATCTTCCTTTTGTTTGTTTTAAACCTGCTGCCTATTAATTTCATTTGATGATCCCTAGTTCTTATAATGTGGGAAAAAATAAATAACTTTTCCTTATTCACTTTTCCCACACCAATCATGATTTTATAGACCTCTATCATATCCCGCCTAAGACTCCTCTTTTCTAAGGTGAAAAGTCCACGTCTTTTTAATCTTTCTTCATATGGGACCTGTTCCAAACCCCTAATAATTTGTGTTGCCTTTTTCGGAACCTTTTCCAATGCCAATATATCTTTTTTCGTGGGTTGTGCCCACGAAAGCTTATGATACTGTCTACGCTTTTTGTTAGTCTCTAAGGTGCTGTAGGACCATTCATTGTTTAAGTTTTCTATTGTTACCTAGGGAGAATTTTTACCTTAATTTAGTTCCTGTCTCACTTTGATTTCAGTGGGGGCTAGATAGTATACTTTAGAGCAGGGCTACTTACCACACGGCCCCTGGTGCAGTCTGGATTTACATGAGGCTCAACACGCGGCACGTGGTTGGGTTCCTTTGAACACGGCCTCTACTGGCAAAAGGCTCCACAACAGTGAGGCATCTTCCGGTGGGGGGTGAGCACTGAAAGATGCAAGTGGATGGGCTGGCTGGAACAGACGGGTACAAGATGTCGGTGTCTCTAGCCCGCAGGGAGGAGGTGCCAGCAGTGCCAGGGCATTGTGTCAAAGCAGCTATTTTCATATATTTGCATATATATTTGCATGTAAATGCAATCACACTTAAGTTGCCGCCCTCAGCATGTGCTATGAATATCGTTGTGGCCCCCAGGGCTTCCAAAGTTGAGTAGCCCTGCTTCAGAGGACAGAGTTGAGGTCTCAATGTTTATGATTCCCTTTAAAATCCTTTTGGAAAGTTGCTAGATAAGTGCAAAGTACTATAATTTGTAGAATTTGTTCTTAATCTGTTGCCATCATTGGCTATAAAAGCCAGGGTTAAATTAAATACTTTTAATAGTAAATGGTATTTTAGTCCCAGAATGTCAATGCAAGGTGAATTAAAGTAAACATTCCTCTTATGGTACAGTAAAAGAGAGATGGATTTGGAAAATAGCTATTGATATGAGACAGAACTTCATAGCTGCATATAAAAAAATGCATATATTTGAAAGTCTATTCTGCACCTGGAACTACATACAAATGATCACTTAGCTTTATAACCGTAAATCTGCATGCCTTATCACTTCTTTGCATGCAAATTAACAGAGCAATTGCATGTAAATTTTTGTATGTACAAAAGTGCATGTACAGTTTAAAAAATAAACTAGTTTCTTATACACTCCTCGCTGCAGTGCAGCACTGATTTGTATTTTACATTTTTTAATGCTCTGTATAGTCTGGTTTCAAATGTCCCACAGTCAGGTATTTGCCCCTTTCCATGGTACAATAGAGAGGAACATTTGAACCATCCTGACTGGAAATAGTGGTATATTTTTGGTGAAGTTTCATTTTGTAAATACTAATACATCAAGATTGCAATATGGAAGTGTCTTTTCAAATAAAGAAACATTGCAGAATGTTAGTACAAGCTAATCCTCCGAAGTCCGGGACCCTCAGGACTGTACCAGAGAATTTACCAGACCACAGCAGATCAATATAGTTTAGCAGCGTTACCAACACTTCTTCTGCTTACTGGGCTCTTAAAAGATATTTGAGGTAAATTAGAGCTAAATAACAGCACAGAACACTGAGATCCAGGACTGGTGTCTGTAAACAAACTTTATGGGACCACAGGAAACTTGGCCACACTCACGATAAGTGAACATCCAGCTAACGAAAATCATGCCAGACCATGGGTGTTGCCAGACCAGAAAGTGCTGGACTAGAAAGGTTCAAACTATAATACGCATAAATTCAGGAACCCAGATGCACATGTAAAAATTGTGATGTTAGGAATTTACCCAGGCTATTTTCTTTTTCCTTCTACACTGGCATTCCAGCATCAAGAAAATAAAACAAGTTCCAGTATGTTGACGGTCCTAAGGATCTCTGCCTGCTTGAAGTACCTGGAGTATTTAATGTAGCTGCAGCATGTCTGTCTCTGAGCAGTGCAGACGAGTGATGTAATACATCAAAGTCCGGGGACATTGAAAGGCAGAAGAATCAAAAGAAATAGAAATGGAAAGGGGAGGATATAGTTAAAATAAGGGGCACATCTGGGCTCATTAGAGGGGAAAAAATACACTTTGATTTGTGGTGCATTCAGGATGAAGGTGGGTTGTAAGAGAAGGGAGTATGAGAGACAATTGGGGCTTCAAGGTTGTAGTGTGCACCTTAGGCAGACATACCTTCTCTTCAACCTTCTGAACTATCTCTGTCACCACAGACCACTATGAGCCGCTAACTACACAGATCAGACATTTTCGACTCACCCTCAAAGGTGCAGAGTTCGCGCTTTCCAATTTCAATGTCAGATTCTTCCCAGTAGTTCTAAACAGTGGCATAGTTACTAGCATTCAAGTCTACCTGAGATTCAGAGTTTAGGTGTTTGACTTTGGGATTTATTCAGTTTTTCCACATGCTTCAATTACGTTGATCATGGCAGCGGCTCTGGAAATAGTGGCACATCCAGGCTACGTCTACACTGGCCCCTTTTCCGGAAGGGGCATGTAAATTTCATGAGTCGTAGTAGGGAAATGCGCGGGGGATTTAAATATCCCCCGGGGCATTTAAATAAAAATGTCCGCCGCTTTTTTCCGGCTTTTAAAAAAGCCGGAAAAGAGCGTCTACACTGGCCCCGATCCTCCGGAAAAAGCGCCCTTTTCTGGAGGCTCTCATTCCTACTTTGACAGAAAGCTTTCCACTAATAATTATATATGTTTAAAGAAAATAAATTAAACTCAAATTGATGATGAAGTAAAGCAGGGATGGGGAACCTAATGCCTCTGGGTCCCCAAGGCTTGGTGCTCCCTCTCATCATTGGGGAGCCCACGCTGATCTCTCCCCACCCACACACACACACGGAGCTTGAGCACACAAAATCTACTAATCTGGGCCCCCTAAGGCTCTGGTTTGCAAGGAGAATGTCTCATTCAGTCAGGGAGGGTGGCTTTTTTGTTTGTTTTGCTTTTCACTTGTGTGTGGCCCCTGACTGATTTTTCTGTGGGTCAGCGGCCCACAGAAAAAAGTTCCCCGCCCCTGAATTAAAGGATTTACAGATATTTATAGACTTTTTTTTTAAAGAAAGGTGCATCTGTCTGTCTCTGAGTCTGCTTGTTCAAGAATTCCTCCTAAATCACGGGTGGACAATAATTTTTGATGGGGGACTGCTCCAAGAATTTGGAAAGTGGTTGAGGGCCACACTCTTCCATGATATTTATAGAGGAGTTGCGGGGTCTGGGAGGGAGGATGGGTGCTGAAGGGAGCTTGGGGTAAGGGAGGGAGTTTGGGTGAAAGGGGCAGTTGTGACCTGGGGCACTGGACTAGGAAAGAGGGGGTTGGATTGTGACCTAGGGCAAGGAATTGGGGTACAGAAGGGGGTGCAGGGATTTGGATTATGACCTAGAGAAGGAGAGGACTGTGATCTGGGGCAGGAAAGTGAGGTGCCAGATTTGGGAGGGGTATGGGTACAGGAGAGGGACAGAGGATTTGGCTATGTGGAGTGGGGGTCGGAGGGTTGGGGGAGGAAGGGACTGAGGTGCCAGAGATTGGCTCAGCCAGGAGACTTACCAGCCAACAGCAGTTCCTGAATCAGCCTCCCTGCCCGCCCGCCCCCGAACAGGCTGCAGCCATATGCTCTGGAGCCCATGTGCTTCATGGCTGCCTGTTGTTGAAACAGGCAGCTCCCACTGGCCAGTTTCTGGCCAGAAACCAGCCAATGGGATTGTGCTAGGGGTGAGAGCTGCTCCTAAAGCTTCCCTCTTCCCCTCAGGATTCACTGTTTTTAAAGAAAAACTGCCCCACAGCTGTATTTCTGAGTGGCCTGTGGGCAGGGTGAGGCAAGTGGGGAGTCCGCATAGAGCTCCCCGCAGCATTCGCAGGGCCGTATTTTGCCCAGTCCTGTCCTAAATGGTAAGAACGAGGACCCCCAGACTTCATGTGCAGTTTCTTCCTATCCTGACTTAAAGCAAGGTCAGGGTTTGATTGTGCCAGGGTAATGGAATGTGCCTGGAATTTGATTTTCTCATAAAATGGAAAAGGAGGGGTCTGGTCAGATGGACAGTTATACTGTAGAACGATCACAAGGGGGCAGCAAAGGGCCAGAGGTGGGAACTGGGACAGCTGTAACCCCACTAGGCCAGCAGGGTGCAAGACTGGAGAAAGGGACAGCTATTCTACTGTATAGTTCAGAGAGGCTGTATGTGTGTGTATCTGTCTGTCCCCCATCTGGAAGACATTTACCACCCGCCCCCAGCTGTGCCCGCTGCATCTCCAGCACTCATGGACAGGCGCTTCTCACCTGGCTCCAAAATGCTGCCTTGAGAGAGGGCTGGGTTTGTCCTCTCTCCCCGGGGCAGCCTGCAGACTGAACCCCTCTGCCCTACCCCCACACCAGAATAATAATTTAAATGAAGAAAAGCAAAACTTATTTCAGTTAAGGACCCGGGCACCACTGGATAAATCCTCTAGTGATAATATATGCAGAGAAATGCCAAATAATTCTAAATGTTGGGCAAACTGCCAGGTGTTCAGCTCTGAGACCAGCAAGTTTGGATAAGTCTCTTAAAATGTATCCAAACATGTGTGGTCATCTTTGGCCTGGAGATGAGACTGCAAATCTCCTATCATCAGAGACATTTTTCCATTTTTATCCATGCTGGAAATGATTGTTGGTGTTTATTATTATTTATTACTTAGTGAACTTATTTCCATTGCAGTAGTGCCTAGGAGCTTCCATCATGTGCCAGGGCGTCGTTGTGCTAAGCGTTGTGCAAAACCAACAAAATACTCAGCTTCGGCCATACAGACCTATTATAATTGCCTTGCTATTAATTGCTTCTCTTTCAGTGTTGGTCAAACCCAGGCTATGTCTAGACTGCAGGCTTCTTTCGAAAGAAGCTTTTCCAGAAGGCTATGTCTAGACTGCAAGCCTCTTTTGAAAGAGGCTTTTTCGAAAGATACCTTTGAAAAAGCCTCTTTCAAAAAAGAGCGTCTAGACTGCAAGCGGAAATTTCGAAAAAGCAAGCCACTTTTTCGAAAGAAAGCAGCGAGTGAGTCTGGATGCTCTCTTTCTGAAAAGCCCTGTTGGCATTCAAGAATGCCTTTTTTCAAAAGAGCACTTTCGAAAAAAGGCGTTCTTCCTCGTGAAATGAGGTTTACCGCCGTCGAAAGAAAAGCCGCATTCTTTCGATTTAATTTCGAAAGAACGTGGCTGTAGTCAAGACGCAGGTGAAGTTTTTTCGAAAAAAGGCTACTTTTTTCGAAAAAAACCCTGAGTCTGGACACAGCCGAAGAGATCTTCTGAAGAAACTTCTTCCGAAAGAGAGCATCTATACAGCAAAAGCGCATCGAAAAAGCGATCTTCTTTTTCAAAAGATAGCATCCACACTGAATGGACACTGTCCCGCATTTAAGCTGTGATTACTGTGGACGGAGTGGCTGCCAGGGCACCTGCACTTTTTCCTCTTTCCTCTTCTTTCGAAAGAACTCCCTACTCTCTGTCCACACATGCCTTTTTCTGAAAGAGCTCTTTCAGAAAAATTCTTCCTCATAGAAAGAGGTTTACCAATGCTGGAAAAACCCCTTTGTTCTTTCAGGGTGGGTTTTTTGAAAGAACGCAATTGCAATGTGGACGTAAGTGAAGGTTTTTTTTTTCCAAAAAACTCTGCAGTGTAGACATATCCCCAGAAAATGTAGATTATATCATGTAGTGGGAAGCGGAGGAAATAGAAAAGAAAAAACAACTTAGCAAAACTTAATCTATCTCTCCCTCTCCCCCATATTTCAAAAATAAATTCAAAGGGACTGTGGGGCCTTTTGCATGTAGGCATGGCTCTTTGGTGGCTAGTATGTAATCCTTTGTGGGTTCCTTCCATTTTTCATTGGAAAGATCAGCATCACAAACTGGCCCTGAACTACCGCTGCAGTGGCGCCTTTATTGCCAGACTCCGCAGAGAGACCGGGGCCTTGTCTGTACTTACCCAGAGACTGACGCTCTGGAGATTGATTTTCCAGGGTTCAATTTAGTGGGTCCATTAAGGACCTGCTAAATTGACCCCTGTTCACCTTGGTACTCTATGCTTCTCAAACAGCCATGTTGTGCCTCCTGGATTTTGTCAGCCACATCAGAGCCTTTGTCTTCCATCCTCATGCTTTAATTTCAAAAGTGTCACTGTGTGTTATTCATATGGCCCGGATTCATCTTATGTGAAGCATTGGTAAGTGTTGAACCTGCTGTCTCTCTGTCATACATCCTTCTGCACTAGATGGCCTCGCACGTCCCACTGTTGTTCTATGCATAGGCTTTCAAACTTTACTGGCATTCCTAAAAACATAATTTAACCCCTAAAATTTCTGGAGGCTGTGCAATCTTAACATGCTCTATTGTTCTATCTGTCCCTCCTGCCAAAAATAAGATACTCCATTTTCATAATGACTGGTGTTATAGGCTGATTATTAAGAATTCTGTTGCATTTATCTCCAGACAAACTGTCCTTAATACTGTACTGCAGTTTCTCAGGACATTGGAAAGAGCGGATGGTTAGACTCTTGCAGAGATTCGTTTTAATCAGCTGTGACTCTTTGGAAGGCATTCTGAAGTTCACAGAAGGATGCATCCCTAATGTGGAAATACATGGAACACTTATCTATCCATGCTTCATCTAGAGGTTTCATCTGGTTATGGCCTGAAGAAGCAGACAGTGAATCTGGAAATGATGTAATAATTCGAAAGTGAAAGTGTTATTGTCATGGCATGGACTGTAATGCTTGCTCTGCCTTCTAGTGTAAGGACATTTCTCTTAGATCAGGTCCTGATCCTGAGCTGGCATAAGCTGAAGTCACTGGAGTTACATCCTGGATGTGCGTGAACAATGGTTCTCATGCTGAGTTCCTTCAGACCCTTCTTGGTGATCCATAAGATGAAAAATGTTAAGACAGGAGAATTGTGGGTTGGAAGGAGATGTGGTCCCCTGCAGAACCGACAGATGTGCCCGGGCCTCTGGGCAAGGCAGGAGGGGATCTTTCTGGGGGCACAGAGAAGGGATGGGGTCAGGCAGAAGGGGCGGGGCTGAGGCAAGGCAACCCTCAGCGCTACCTGCAATACGATGGTGGCGCTCTGGCAGTAATTGAAAGAGCCTGGTGCTCCAGCTGCCACCACTGCCACAGCAGCGTTGGCGGGGAATTCTGGGCCCTTTTGTATCACCAGGCCCTGGGGCACTTGTCTCCTTCTCACAAGCCCCCGTTGGCAGGCCTGGTGGTCCCTGGGAGGATTTAGAGAGAAATGGTCAGAGACTTTGTCTATTCCCAGTATGATCTGGCCCTACAATTGTACGCTTCCTGAGGTAGGGATCCCGTGTAACTATCTTATTCGGGTTTTAATACATAATCGTAACATTGCATCCCTGGGCAGGTTGACAACGTGGGAATTGAACCTGAGAACTAGGGAGCTCTTCACTTGGGTCTTTACTGCTTGAGCTAAAAGACCCTCGTCTGCTAGCTCCAAGCCAGTGACCAACTCATGAACCTGACACTAGAAGGGGACAGAGCCAAACAGTG
This sequence comes from Pelodiscus sinensis, assembly GCF_049634645.1. Classification (NCBI taxonomy): domain Eukaryota; kingdom Metazoa; phylum Chordata; order Testudines; family Trionychidae; genus Pelodiscus; species Pelodiscus sinensis. The sequence goes on along the minus strand of NC_134712.1, from coordinate 248,781,105 downwards.
TAAGCATGGATTACATGCATACTAATGATACATGACAATAAATGATGATGCATTAAGGATCTTTATGTACTGGTAATATTATGTGCCTCACAAAATAACATATCCTTACCCAGGCTTATAACCCCTAATTTATGGGTGCATAATCATTCTAATTTCCAGTGCATTCCTTTTGCAAGCCCTGGATCTACCATATAAGTTATGCCAAATACATGGAGCTAATATCAAAATTAAAAGCCTGTTTTAGAATGTGTTTGCTTTAAATATTAATAGTAAAACTGAGAAATTGGGAATGTTTTGTTTTAACTGGGAAATTTTTAAACTGACATGTTAGCACTTCTGATAGTATGATCACCTGCAAACGTAAGTTTTTAATTTTCAAAATTGAGTTTCATTATTCAATTGATTGAAAATGTAAGCTTCCCTAAACAACATTGTGCCAGGATGTGATATTATAAAAAGCTACATAGATATAATGAGCCAAATGGCATCTTTGATTAGACCAGTGTAAATCCAGATTAGCTCCACAGAAGCTGTTCTGATTTTCTGGTTTTACAAGGCTGAGTCCAAGAAAATTGAATACAATACATCTGAATTCCGTAGATGTACACTAATATATATAGTCTCTGCTTTGTATTTAAGACAATTGACTTAAAATCCTGTTGTTTATATATATATATATATATATATATATATATATATATATATATATATATAATTTCAATTCCATTACCTTTTTTCTATCTATTTGATTCAAAGATTAATTTTTGTCTGAAGTGAAAAAGAAAATAACTAATCCAAAAGCTTTCACATGTAATTAAAAACAGTTTATCTGTGTAGATTTCACTTATTTATTTTTAAGAAGAGCAGACTAAAACGGCTATAAGCTCAACCAATTTAGCTTTATGAGAAACAATTAAGACCAGACAGCAAAAAAGGCCAACATTCTTGGCAGTGATTTCCTGTTATTTTAAGAAAAAAAATCTTTACTAGGAACCACTCAAGAATATTAGACCTTTGTAAATGGACATAGAGGTGGGTCTCTTCTCTAGTAATCTGGAAAGGACATGGAAGCGCAAAGTCCTTTCTATATAAACTGCAGCAGGTGAAATTTAGGTGCAGCAATAAACTCTGCAGTCTCCTATCTATGCAAAGTGCCAACTGAGACTTGTTCTTAAAGAGGATACAGGGGCATGTGCATTAGTTTGTTGTGAGTGAGGGCCTTGTGGTCACCTTAGTGCCCAAAATCTCTTTGCTTTCTTCAAAGACCAAATGCATCACTATATGAAACTTGCTCTGTTGTAGGAGAGGGGCAGCCCTTTGTGGAATTTACTGAACCTGCATGCAAGATATGTTTCAGATCTTTCTGGAGTTCAAATGTCTTAGAGTTTGTCCATCGTGGTCTATCCCTGCATAGCAGAGAATGGAGCCCATAGTCTATATAAAAAAAACACTTTCTGTTAAGAGGTTATTATAATTGCTATTTATTGTTTGTTTTCTTATAGCACCTAAGAGCCCTAGTCATGAGCTGGGATCCCATTTTGCTAGGTACTGCACAAACACAGAACAAAAAGGCAGTTCTTGTCCCAAAGAAGTGAACAATCTATATAGGACCCAGAAAGGCTAGGGGAAAGGGTAGCATACCGAAGCACAGCGAACAATGTGGCGGCAGCCAAGGGTATGTTAGTGCCACCATTTCGGGGGGAGGGTGTAATGAGGCAAGGGTTAAGTTTAGGCAAGCATCCATTAGGTGGGAAGTGGTGAAGGAAGACAAGAGGAGCAAACTTGAGGGGAAAGGAGGGTAAAATGTGCAGGTGTGGAGTGAAACTGAGGCGAAGGGACAATATACATTCAAGGCATTGGATGAGATTGCCAAAGGTACAGAAGGGAGTTAGGCACCATTGAAAAATCCCTTACATTATTACTGTATGCAACTCAAAATCCCAACAACCGATTTTGTCCATGTATAAGAAAAAATTCCTAGGAGTAAAGACGCTGCAATATTGCACATCCACCTGGGGAGAATTCTTATGCTAAGATGAAAACCCCATGGAAACAGGGCCTTATGGTAGCTGTCCCAACCACACTAATATATTTGACATTGTTATGTGCAGTATTACAGGTTGGACCTCCCTGGTCGGGCACCTTCAGTGCCGAAAGAGGACGTTTGCCACACCAGGAATGGTCAATTCTGGCCCCTCTGCTGCCAGCCTAGGGGCTCTGCCCAGGGCCGTCAGCCTCCCGGCCTGGCTCCCCTCATGGCTGCTAACCCCACTACCTGCCTTCAGCCTCTGCACTCTGCTGCCATCTCTTGCTGGGCTTACTGCCTCCAGCCACCAGGCTCCGCTTCCGGCCCTGGCTGGGCTCTCTGCCTCAGGCCACTGGTCTAGCTCAGCTTTTCGGCCACCGCCCCCTCCAGCTGAAGGGCAGCTTCTGCTCCCAGCCTTTCCACTGGGGCTCTCTGGTCTAGGAGCTCTCTGGCCCACCAATGTCCCTGGTCGTACAGGGTGTTGGAGAGGTTCAACCTGCATAACAAATTGGACAGCGTTTCAAAGTACGCCGTCTGTGGCTCCTCATCTTCTTTTGTAAGTTAATATTTTTAAGAGCACTTTGATGTGCTGAATTTGATAGCAATTATTGAAAAATTTGTCAGTGATGCCTATCCTGGAATGTCATTGACTTCTCCCTATAAACTTCTTACAATCTTCTCTTAGCTAGTGTACACCCCTCCCCACAAAAATCAAACCAAATCCTTTTAAAGTTGTTTCTACCTGTTGTCTCTTATTACCGACTTGAGCCATAAGCTGTTGCTTTCAAATTACTTGTGTGTACGGTGCCTCTCTGCCTGGACCCTTGAAGAATTACTACCATACACATTATCAATGGAGTTCTGTTTTGTATTACTAAGAGGAGCCTCTAGATATTGTACCCAACCCTTGTTGCTGCCAAATCCATTGGCAGAAGGGCTACATTAACTCAATGTTTTTTACATCACCAGCTTTGTGTCTGAGACACATTTTGAGCTTTAGTGAATATAGCTTTTTGTTCATACTTGTAGGCCCCAACTGAGATCAGGGCCCTGTGGTGCCACTGTAGAGACATGTAGTTACGACATTCCCTGTCCTAAAGAACTTACATTAACCAGCAAAAGTCGAGAGACAGGAATATAATGTCAAAGTAGAAGATGTGGCTCTGATGTATAAGGAAATGAAGGGACTTGCCCAAGGTCACACAAGCTAGACATTGTATCTAGATCCCCTGAGCTCTAGTCTAATGCGGTAACATCTTTCTCCATAAATTCTTGCACTCATGGACAAAATTGTGGTCTGATATGTAAAGTTTGGTTCGATTCCAGGCTTGCTCACTGTGTGATCTTTGGTAAGTCATTTTCATGGCTCCATTTGCTCAACTATAAAACAGGTATGTTATTACCTACCTATTCAGCAGGAGTATTCTGAGGATCAGCTGGGGCCTGATTCTGCATTTCATTCTTTGACTGTCACTTCCTCGAGTAAATAATTCCATTAAAAAATTATTGGAGTCTCTTGCCCTTTAATACCAGCTTGTGCCTGTGTAGTACCATTCAAGACAGCATCTCAAAGAATTTTGGCCAACATTTGGGAACCAAAGGCCAGATTCTGCCCCCCACCCTTTCCTGCCCGCTGCCTTAGTCTTGCGGAGTCACATGTACAGAATGGAGGTTCATTGACTTCTATTTGTCCCTCAGCATGAAGTGCCACATAGAAGGTGCTCAGCACCTGAGGGGATTGGATCCTTTGCTTTGCCTGCTCTTAACAGTTTGCCATTGGTACCATTAGAAGCAAAGTTAAGTCACTTCTGTAGAGGACCTGCTCCATTTATCTGAATAACGTTTCCTTCTCTACTCAGCATTTTATATTGGCCAGGAGTACTCTTTGTTGTTTAGTTTCATCCAAAGCACACACCTCCTGCTAATGGTCACCTTAAAACCAAAAGCATGTCTCCTGCCTATGGCAGGTCTAAAGTAGGGATGTGAAACTGCGGTTAATTGACCAGTCGAGTAGTCGATGGAATTTCCATTGACTACTCGACAGGCACGTCCACATTCTTCCTTTGAAATGTACAAGAGTCCCAGCGGGCCCGTTTCAAAGGAGGAATGCGGAACTCTGCATGCAGCCCGGGGCCAGCAGGAAGTCCCGCTGACTCCAGGCTGCATGCGGGTGCCTGTTTTGAAATGCACAAGAGTCCCTAGCAGGGGCTCTTGTGCATTTCAAAGCCATGGAGCCCGGCATCAGTTGGGGATTCCCCAGCTGACCCTGGTTCCGTATTGCATTTCAGCGGAACCCAGGATCAGCTGGGGACTCCCCGGCTGATGCCAGGTTCTGGGGAAATGCAGCGCAGAACCCAGGGTTAGCTGGGGAGTCCCCAGCTGATCCCAGGTTCCACTCTTCGGCATTTTAAAGGGGCAGCACTGCACAGCTGAGACGCGGATCAGCTGTGCGGCGGCTGCCCCTTTGCAAAGCCACCTTGGAGTGCATAGCTGATCCCCAGCTCAGCTGTGTGGCGCTGACGCTTTGACTTACCCCTCCCCCGCCTTTGCTGCCTCTGTATCATAGAGACAGCAAGGAGAGGGGAATCAACTAGTCGACAGACTATCCGATAAGCAAATGTAACTACTCGACTAGTCCTCAACATGCTTAGTCTAAAGCAGACAGTGGGGGCCAGTAATGGAAACCACCTCCACACTTTCCCCAAGGAGCATGAAAGGGATGATTACGTAAGGGCCAGAAAGATAACTGTCCCCATTTTCTACAGACAACTAAACAATGAGAGCTTCAAGACACAGGACAACAGCCACCACTAAGTGCCACTCAGTAAATAAAGGCTGTCCGCCATTGAAAGAACAGGATATAATTATGCAGAAACAGAGTGCCTTGACTCACCATTACTGGCCTATCTCATTGTCTGCCTACATACCTACGCAGGGCAGATAATTAGCAACAGAAGCTGGGACAAAACATAACTGTTTCATTTTACCCTTTCTGTCAGCGTTTTCTTTTTATTTCATGTTAACTGTCGTCCCCATAATCTTTTTTGCTAAGAGCAGATCTATAGTCTCGTGTCAAGATGTGTAGTCATGTTGCTTAATGCACTATGGGCGTAAAAAACCTCCATAGATGGGAAAGAAGGGAAGAGAACTGCAATCCATGAGTTTCACTGAAGGATGTGCACAGAATTTTCACTGAAAACCAAAGCCATGTTAAAGAGAGCTGGGTTTCACGCTAGCCTCTTGGAAAAGTCCTATAGAATGTTAATTGCTGTTAGAATTTAATAGCAAGGATATGAAACTTACCATATATACTTGTTCATTTGCCTGTTTGTTTGTAAGCCAACCCACCCCACCGCCTCTGGATAGGTAAAAATGGCAAAAAGTTATGACCCTCTCATAGGTCGACCCTGTATTTCAAGGATTGATAAACTTCAGTTCCTAGTTCATCAGGTTAAGCTGCTAGTGTACCAGGACATTTTGTTCAGAATGTGGAACCCTGTTTTTGTTTAGGCATGGAGCCCTGCAGCTCCCAGGGTCTGCAATTTGCCGTTCCTGGCCAATGGGAGTGGCGGGAAGAGCCAATGGGATCATGCCCCTCGGCTCGTGCTGCTTCCCGCAGCTGTCATTGGCCAGGAATGGCAAATCATATCCACTGGGACCTGAAGAGCTCCATGCCAGCAGACGCTTCAGGTAAACAAAATGTCTCAGTGCGCCAGTGCCTTACCCTGGTGGGCTGGGAGCCAAAGTTTGTTGACTCCTGGTGTAGCTCACTGATGACAGAATGCCAGTTCAGGACTCTCTTTAAAAAAATTGTGCAAAAATTTTATTTTTACTTAAATTGTGTATTTGTTATTTTATAATTAAAATAAAAGAAGAATGAATATAGATAACATATATGGATATCAATAATATTTTTCTGAGTTCATGCCCATATTAACAAATCACTTAAAAACATGTGCTTCCCTAAAGTTCAATGTTCCTAGTGCTAGCTGTTTGTTTTTCAAAGTATTGTTCTCCTACAGGACTAAATTATAATTACCGGTATTTTCACAGCATGTACTTATATTGATCATAAAATAATGTATTGACGTCAATACATCAGCCATTTAAAGTTGCAAAGGCTTTGTTTAGTGGAGTAGATTGGTTTGAAATGAATGCTGAAAGAGCAGTGCTTCAGATCTGCATTAAATTTGACCCATCCATTTCACAAAATGATAGACCTTACAAGCCAATCAAAAAAAAAAATACAATGAATGATAGTACCATGGCACTGGTGTCTGGCTTCTGTTGTGTAATTTGATCTTGTCATGCATGTCAACCACTGGACCTCCTAAGTCTCGAGCCAATCTGAAAATATAATGTGCAGAATTGGTGGAATCTGTAATAAAATTGAAATATCCTGTTAATGCCACAGACATGTCTATCTACAGGGTTGCTTTGAAATAAACAAAGAACAATGATAATTTGACAGTGATAAAGTAGGTGGCATTCCTATATAAAGTCCTGCAAAATCTATTAGTAATTATTTTCTAAGATTTTCATACTAGTTATTGAAAATGAACAATGGTGAAATCAAAAGAAAATAATGCAGTTGTTGAATATGCAGAAACAATAATTGTGCTGCTCCTCGTGAATTCTGCATCATGAGAAGCAGATGAGAGAATGGCACAAAAAACAGCTCAAGAAGACATACCAAGATGCGCAAAAAAAAAAAAAATCCAATGAGTTGCACTTCATTTTCTGGGCTGGAAAGAAAGCTCAATGATTGGATTGTTGAGTGTCGATAAAATGGATAGCTCATCCCTAAAACTGGATATTTCCTGCAGACTCTGCAGAGGTTGAAAGATGACAAATACAAGTCAGAAAAGCCATCATTGTTTGTTGCATCCGCGGGCTGATGTACTCGCTTCATGAACCGTCATGGTCTCTGTCTTCATCTGCAAAGAAAGATAGCGCAAAAGCTGCCAAGAGATCTGTAAGAAAACCCCCCGAATCTTTCCAAAGCTTGATTATAAGACATCAAAAGGAAAATGTATCTGAGGTGTTACAAATAGGAAATCTGGATGAAATACCAATGACATTTGATTTCTTGAGCAACAGAAAGTACCTGGTATTGATGAAAAAACAGTTTTAATTAAAACCACTGGCCATGAAAAAAATCCATTTTACAATGCTTTTATCATGTTTGGCCAGTGTATTGAAGCTCCCTTCTGTTGTTATTTTTAAAAGAAAAACCTTGCCTAAAAACATGACATTTCCTGCGGGTGTCATGCAACGTGCACTTGAAAAGGGATGGATGAATGAAAATGGGAGTATTGAATAGCTGGGAAAAATGTGAAATAAGATTCCAGGAGCACTTCTCAAGAAACCTGCTATGCTCATTTGAGACATGTTTAGGGCACACAAGGTGATGAAATGTGGCCAAAAGCATGAAAACTACTTTGGCTGCAGTACCTGGAGCCTTAACTTCTGCTCTACAGCCGCTTGATGTCTACCCTAACAAACCCTTTAAAGACAGGCTATGCACAATGTGCTCTGAGTGGATGTGCTCAGGCATGGCAAAGTTGACAAAATCTTATCAAAGAGAATCTTATGAAGTCTGGAATCAATCCGGTCCTCTAGTGGGTCAAGGACATCTGGGAGTCTGTTCCCTCCGAAATGACAGAAAAATCATTTCGGAAATGCTGCATCAACAGTGAGCTTGATGACGACACCATATTTGCGGATGACACAATAGAGGCTGATAAGGGATCTGAGTCTGAAGATGACACTGCTCACGACTACATGACAATATGGGAGCAGCTATGACTGAAGCTGGGTTTAATAAACTGTTGGGTTGAAATCTGATTTAGACCTTGAAGGATTTTATGACCTTTTAAATAAGTACACTAGAATGCTAGGAGACCTTTAAATCAGTAAATGGATATTTAAAACATTGTGATTTTTAGAGGTATGTGAATGCATATTTGTTCAGTTATTATAACAACATGTTTTTGTTAGATTACATTAAAATACATCGACTAAAACGTTTGTATGTTTCTTGTGACCTCAACTTTTAAAATACAGCAGAGTCGGCAAATATTGGCTTCCAGCCTCTCCGGATAAACTACTGGTGCAGGTTTGTCTGCAGGTATGAAGCCCCTCAGCTCTCAGTGGCTGCAGTTCACCATTCCTGGCCAATGGGAGCTGCAGAAGCAGCGTAGGCCAAGGGAAGTGCTGGCCACCACTTCCCACCATTCCTGTTGACTGGAAATTGCAAAGCCAACCCCTGGGAGCTGAAGGGTTCCATGCCTGTGGACACTCCAGGTACACAAAACGTCCCATCATGCCAGCGGCTTATCCTAATGGGCTGGGAACTGAAGTTTGCCAACTCCTGATCTACAGTGACAATGTAAACCCATTGGTAAGCGTCCTTCCTCCTCTCCCGCTCTTCGATGCTTCACTCTTTTACAAATAAAAACAAATCGGCTTGTGAATGAGTATATACGGTAAATTCTTTTACGTGACACAACTGTTCTGTAATAGGCAGCACTGAATGAGGCTGAAGTCCCAAGGAAATTATAACATGCTCATTTAATTAACCTTCATCATAATGCATATTCACATGAGGGCTGAATTAAGGTTGCCCAGGCACCCTTTAACACTTCACATATCCTAACTTTTGAGAGCTAAACTTTACAACCTTAACACTATTTAAATGTAGGTTTTTTTTTCTATCTGTAGTAGTATAACTTATTATTTATGTTGCACACCCCGGCTGAGATCAGGGACCAGTTGTGTTACCGAGCTTGTAGGCAGTGTCTAAGAAGTGGACTCTGCCCCAAAAGGTTTACAGTACAACCAGACAAGACTTAGGAAGTGTGGAATGAGACAAAGACAGGGAAAGGGAAGGAGACTTGTCCAAGATATACAGCGAGTCAGTGGTAGAGTTAAGAATCGAACTCAGAGCTGCTGTAGTTCAGTCCAGTGCCTATTCACTCGACACTCTGCTTTTCTACTGAAAGTATTGCTATTTTCTATCACATGCTTTTCCATAAGGGCCCGTTTGTTGTGGGCATTGAACGTTTCAGTGACGAGGTCTGGACCACCTGCCCTCAATGGAGCTACAGGTTGCACCTCCCTAAGCCAAAACTCTCTAATCCGGCAACATCCATGGTCCAGTAGGACCATGGATATTCCCAGACCAGAGAGCCCCAGATCTTGGAGACCCATGGCAGGAGGGCAGCTGGGAGCTCTGCCGGGGCTGGGATTCCAGCAGAGCCAAGAGCCCAGCCGCAGGCCAGCTGGAGCTGGTTTCTGGCGGCCAGGCTGGGCTGGAGGCAGCGGGGCCGGCTGGGGCCAGAAGCAGAGCTGGAGGTGAGCTGGGGCCAGTGGCAGGGTGTGTCCCCTGGTCCAGCAAATTCCCTTGTTTGGGACTAGTTAGATCCCTAGGATGCCGGACGAGGTAGGTCTGACCTGTTCATCGGTTCAGCTCAGCTGAGGATGGAGGCTTGCATGCACGTTCCTGATGAAAGCAGACCCAGATGTGAAGTAGCACTGATTGCTTCCCTTACAGAAGAGGTCAAGTCCTTCACTGCTTATACAGGAGTGTGGCCTGCCTGGGGACTGAGTGAAGGCTTGAAGATTTTCTCGTTCCTTTGGCTGACCCTTTATCAGCTACGCAAAACCGAGTTTCTATGAGCAAGAGGCTGAAGTCGCAGGGGAGAACTAACCCTCCTCTCATAGGAATGCACTGGAGAAGAACAGAGCTCCGTGTGGTTAATAACTTGATGGGTTTCACACAAATCTGTAATGGTCATGCCACCCTGATTGTAGTGCACACTGCAGGGTTGTGTTGCCATACAAAATGTGTCATTGCTTGATCACAGCAATCAGGGTGTGTGGACTCAGGAGCTCACTCAGCATCCTGTCACTCAGCTCCCCACCAGTTTGGATCAAATGGGCACTGATTAAAAGACAGGCTGTGGGTCCAAGAGAACGTGATGCTACAGCTTGAGAGGTTAATTGAGGGTGAAGCAACCCCAGCAGCTGGGCCTGGATGGGCAGACAGGAAGGAAGTGGTAGGGAAGAGTAGGGAACCTGAAAGATAGCAGGTAGGCAGGACTTGCTGCTGCTAGTATTGGTCCCTGTCCTGCCTGTCCCCAGAGGCAAACGGGAAAAGCTGTCTAGGGTCTGTAAATACCACGACAGGGTGCAAGAATATAATAGAGTGGGATGGTGGTTTAGAAGAGCTGCAGCTGCGGTGAGTGACTGAGGCTGGAAAGGCCCCTCATAGCACTACCCTTGAAACTCTTAACCTCAGTGAGGCAAGGCAAGGGACCTGGTTAGTTATGCTCAGCATGAGGATGGGCGTTAATTGCCTCCTGGCCAGACAAGGTGGTGTGAAGAGCTGAGGGGCTCAGCTGAGGTTGTGGAGAGCCAGGAAGGAGGAGTGAGGGGGAGAGTTCCCTCTTCTTGGGAAGGGCGTAGAGGACGGGCTAGCAGTTGGGATTGGCTGTGGCCAGACTGCAGAGCTGCAGAAGCAGGTTAATGTTTGTGGCAGAGCCCTGAGCTAAGATCAGTGAGGATCAGGGAATAAGACAGAAGCCCGTGAGGAATGGAAGGGCTTAGGGGAAGGAACTGAGGTTGAGTCCAGAGAGGGCAAAGACCTTTTGGTTTGGAGTGGCACCCTGTAAAGGAACTGAATTGCTGAGTGACTTGGCAAGAGAGTTGCATCAGAGAAGACCCAGTGAGAGAGTCTAGAAGAGGGGCTGATTGTTGCAGCTCAGAAAGTGGCTACCAGAAAGGCACAAGAGGCAAAAGCATTGCAGAAGAGGGACACCCTAGAGCAGGGGTTCCCAACCTTTTTCGGTCCCCGTTACCCCTTGGCTTTTAGTAAACCTTCTCGTACCCCCTATTCAGTATGAAAGGAAATAAATTCTAGACTCTAGAATCCAGGACTTTTTTCACTAACACTACTACTTTTGGAATATTTCAATTAGGATAATCTAGTTATTTACCAAATATAACTAGACAAGTACCCCCTTGACAAGCTTCTCGTACCCCCTGGGGGTCCACGGACCCCAGGTTGGGAAACCCTGCCCTAGAGGTAAAGATGAAAGTTGAGCCAATACCCAGGGACATCCCTTCTGTGCACCACGGCAAAGAAAAAATGGCTGATATGCTCATTTCAACATGTATCACTGTTTGGTCTTGTATAACAGACTAAATCATAGTTGTGTTCCCTGAAATATCTCACCAGCCAACAATCCCTTTTGTATTTTGGATGCCTTTCTATTCAGTGCAGTTAATCTGGCAGTGCACACATCTTGATTTTCTTTTTCAACTGCATGCATATTGAGTGGTCTTTATTGAACTGATGAACATGCAAATTCTGCACTCCATGTTCATCCTGAGGGCTTGTCTCTACTACAGGGTGGATGGATGCTGCAACAATTGATTCATCAGTGGTCGATTTAGCGAGTCTAGTAAAGGCCCACTAAATCAACCGCCAATCACTCTTCTGTCGACTCTGGTACTCTAGCCAAACGAGATGAGTAGGGAAAGTCGACAGGAGAGTTTTTTCTGTCATCCCCCTGCAGCGTGGACCCCATGGTCAATAGATATAAGGTATGTTGATTTGAGTTCTGCTACACACATAACTCAAATTGTGTAGCTTAGATTGACCTGTCCTTTCAGTGCAGACCTGCCCTGAGTGTAACTCACATGGCTTCGCTGGAGTTATTTGAAGGATGATTTTGATGCGTGCGGCTCCACAGATGAGTTTGGTCCAATATAACACACAAGACTTGTCAGAAAAGTATTTCTAAGAGACCGCCTGCTAACAATCGGAGTAGAAAGTGTCCGAAAGGTAGACTCTAGAGTGAATGGGAACAAATGTCAAGCTTGAAATGCTCTTCCCAAATCAGGGAACATCACATTCAGAACTCCCTGAGTTACTTGGCTGATCACATGCACAGAAATCCTCTGTCTTTTTTTCTCAGAGGAAAAGGTAAATCAGTGTAAACGTGTTTTTTTTCTATTTCTAATTCCTTCTGTAAAGCCCTTTTCTTGGCATAAACAGGTGCTCTCTTTGTGCTCATCATTGTCTGCTTGTGTGACGGTGCAATGCGGCAGAAAGTCTGCAGTTACTTAGCTACGTGTCAGATGTTGGGTTGTCTATGTGTATAGCGCTGCATTAGTGCAGCCAGGGTGCTGTAGTATTTTATTGAAGACACCTGAGCTTCTCCTGAGAGCATAATTAATCCACCTCCGTGAGAGGTGAGAGCTATACTGATGGGAGAAGCCTACCCAATAGCATAGGGCTGGGTCGGTATGATTCCGTTGCTCAGGGATGAACATTTTTCACACCCCGGCGCGACTTATATTGGTGGAGCTAAGTTTGTTGTGTAGACTTGAGCTTAGGATGCCACAGAAAGGTAAAACAACCATCTTCCATCTTCTGTCTGTAGACGTGCCTCTGTTTAGTCTGTAAGCAAGGACAGGGACAGAGTCATCTGACTGATTTTTCAAATGCATGCAACTTTTATTTGGGAACCATAGCAAAATGAAATAATCAAGAAGTTTGAAAAACACCAATTCAGAACAAAACTGAAGTTCTGAAGAGTCAGGTCCCCCAGGAAAATGCAAATATCTATGTTGTAATATGTTGAGGGATATTTATAAATAAGGATGTTTTTCTTTGACTAAAAATCTTTCTTCCAGGAATTAAGGGAAAGGTCTTCATTAGCCATATGTGACTTGAAGACAGCTAAAAACAATCTCTATATCTGCAAGGTTCTGAAGTAACCTCCATATTTTGCTAGTTTGCTGGCATGAGAAAACTACAGTGAGTTTCTGTAACCAGGAGTAAGATTAAAAGCCAAAATTAAAGCAAAGTCAAATACCGAATTACAAAATACAGTACAATGATTTGAAGGCAGAGCCTAATAAATGCTTCTAATTCAAAGTTTGGTGTGTGGGGAGGGGTTGTGCTTTGAAATGGTGTGTGAGCAGGGAGAAACCTGAACAGAAGTGAAGTGATTGAAAGAGACACAGAATGTGTCAGGAAGCTGAGCGGATGTTGTGAAGCTGATTCTCCTTTTATGTCACTCGTCTGGTCGGAGTGGAGTTATGCTGCAGTTCAGAGGAATTCACTTCAGGGATGTTCTATGGCTTGTGCAGCAGGGCCAACAGCCACCGGGGGCCCCAAGGCAAGGCGGGAGGGGCGGGGCTTCAGGCAGAAGGGGCAGGGCCAAGGGCAACTCCTGACCATGGTGTGCCCCCACTCCGAGTCCTCAGAGCTGGTGAGTGGCCCTCCAGCAGCAATTCCAAGTGGCCCAGGGCTCCAGCTGCTTCTGCAGTAGTGCTGCAGGGAGCTATGGGCCCCTTTGAATTTCCAGGGCCCGGAGCAATTGCACCCTTTGTCATCCCCCCCCAATCGGTGGGCCTCGGCCTGTGCTATGCAGGAGGTCAGATGATGAGATGGTCGTGGTGGTCTCATCTGGTCTTAGAATCTGTTCATCGTTTGCCTGGCATAAAAATCAAGCCCTGTATTTATAGATTGGGACCCAGCTCCTTAAAAAGGAGATGGGGAAAGGAAATTGTGGGTAAAGCAAAAGCTGTACAGTCCTCTGTGTCCAGGGCTAAATGAGTTAGTGGTGTCTGACTAGTTCCCTGTGGACACTAAGCCACATGGCCAAACCCATCCTACTCACTGGACCTCATTGCCTTCCTGGGCAGCAGAAAGATTTGGGCATGGTGCATGAATGGTGTTCTCCTTTTGGCTCATGTTCCTTCTGGGTCAGGGTTGGGGAAAACCGGAAGGCTGGCTGCTACGTTACAGAGTATTTGCTGTTGCAGTCTGCTAGTGCACTCGTTCTGCTTTCTTACTCCTCTTTTAGCCATGATACCCCTCGTCTTCTCCCAGCAATAGTAGGAAGTGTGAGTAGGAGGGTCTCTTTGGATCTCAGCCATCCTGGCAACCTCTTAGAGCCTTCTGTGTGGGTGATTGCTTCAGGGAACTGGGATAACTTCTTATTAGTCGTGTTTGTGTGGGGAGTGCAGAAGAGCCACCCAGGAATGGGGCCCTTCTGTTCGATTGAATTTAACATGCGTGAGGAAGGTAGGCTCCTGACAACACCAGCTAAGCCCCTTGCAGTAGAGGAGAGATTCATCCCTCTGCACACAGAGGTGGCTGTTTCTTGGGCTGGAATTCTGCTAGGAGGCAGCTCGGAATTATGTTGTGGGAGAAGGAGGGAGTGCCGTGTGAATACTCTTCTTTCTTTCCACACTGGCCCATTTCCATCTGGACGCCTGATTGTTGGTAGGTGCCAGGGTCCTCCCTCTTTCTTGCCCCTGTAGAGAGGTAGACCCTGGCTGTCTGCAGGCAGAATCAAATCTGAGACCTCTGAAGCTTAGGTCATGAGCCTCTACCGAATGAGCTAAAAGCCGCTGGCTACTAGCTAAGGCTGTGGAGCATGTTCATTGTTCTCTCTGTAAGTGGTCTCAGTGAGACAATACACCACACCCGGAAGTGTGTGGGTTACAGTGGGTTGCTGAGGCCTGGCTGGAGGAGAGCAGGCTGTGTTTCTGTTTCAGGCGTGAGCATGGGATGTGCAAAGGAAAGGATGCTTTTTCTCTGTGCATTTCCCCCTTCTCCACTCTAGGGTCAGAAACAGGCCAGTCTCAGAAATAATAAAACCTGCTGTTTGGGAAGCAAGTTATCAAAGTCTGACAGAAAATGGGAGGCCCCGCAACAATTTGAAGATGCCCTGGCTCATGAAAGGAACACTCTCTTGCTGGAATTTGCTCAGGCCCTTGAACAATGTACATGGCGGAACTCAGCTCAGAATTGAAGCTGGATAACAGGGATTTTGTTGTTGTTGTTGAAGCCTCTCAGAGAAACTGCTGCCTCCTTTATGTCTGGTATAGACAGCTAATTTGGAAGAACTTAAAATCTTCCCATCCCTGCTGCAAATAGACACTCTTTGCCGACCAAGTTACAGGAAGACACCTACCAATGAAAAATACAAACCACCCCCCTATTTTCCACATTTGCTAGGAATGTTAATAAAATCAGGAGATAGACAAATAGCCAACTCCTGTGGCATGCAGAGAGAGTCTGTCTCCTGCCCGAGAACAGGGACTGTTGTGCCCAGTCTTTATGCAGGTCTTGGGTGCTGACACTGGAGATTCTATGGGTACAGCAGCACTCCCTGGCTTGAAGTGGCTTCCATCATGTACAGAGTTTATAGTTCAGAGGCTCAGAGAGATTCCTTCAGTTCTCCCCTACTCCCTCCTTTTCTTCCAATTTGCATGTTTTGTGCAATTGTTTCTAGTCCTCCTGGCCCCTTTTCTTGAATCTGGAGTGCGGAGGAGTCCAAAGGGGATGTACCAGTGACTAAGATTCTAGAGCAAAATGCAGGACAATGTAGCACTTTAAAGACTAACAAGATGGTTTATTAGATGATGAGCTTTCGTGGGCCAGACCCACTTCCTCAGATCAAATAATGGAAGAAAATAGTCACAACCATATATACCAAAGGATACAATTAAAAAAATGAACACATATGAAAAGGACAAATCACATTTCAGAACAGGAGGGGGATGCAGGGCGGGTGGGGAAGGAAGGAAGGTAAGTGTCTGTGAATTGATGATATTAGAGGTGGGGAGAGTGGGATGTTTGTGAGTTAAGGGTATTAGAGGTGATAATTGTAATTGTATCCTTTGGTATATATGGTTGTGACTATTTTCTTCCACTATTTGATCTGAGGAAGTGGGTCTGGCCCACGAAAGCTCATCATCTAATAAACCATCTTGTTAGTCTTTAAAGTGCTACATTGTCCTGCATTTTGCTTCAGCTACCCCAGACTAACATGGCTACATTTCTATCATTAAGATTCTAGACTGGGAGTAGAGTACGCTCTTCCAAGACCCAGCTGCATTGTCTCAGCACAGAGTCATTCCTGAAAAGCACAATTGCTCACCATCGTCCTACGTGGCTTTTAATATTAAAAAAAACCCAAGCTGCCATTCAAGTGCAGATATGTTGTCCCTGTAAATAATAACTTATCTTTGTTTCTGTAATTCTCAAAAGCATACAATAGAGTTGCAGTATTTCAAGAAAGATAATATACAGAGAAAGTTTTGTATTGTACTATGCTTAATAGAATTTAAGGTTGAAAATTACAGTAACTGCATTTCCCTGTCCCTGTGCAGCTTTTTCTTTGTTTGTTTTTTTACTCTACCATCCTCTGTGTCTATTTAAAGTACTTGTCACTTTTTTACTCTACCATCCTCTGTGTCTATTTAAAGTACTTGCAAGCTACCTGGCTGCACTCACAATTTGGGTACTCAGATACTGTATATGGATGGCAAAACTCTACCCACAATAACATGTGCCTGCCAGAATTAGTAGCAATTTGACTGAAATGTCAGCATAGTTGTGTCCATGCACAGACATCCCAGTGTTTGTAAAAGTGACGTGACAATATGGACTGCTGGGGCTGTCTGTGATGTGAGTGACATTTCAGGAGGATTTACATTTCTAAAATGTAGCAGCTTCCAGGAGCTGATGGATTCAGTATCAGAGGCATGGGTTTGATGTCAGCTCACCTTGTCTAACTCCAGAATAGAGCCTTGTGCAGAACTATTTTTGTTTTTCAATTCCACTCCCGTCCCACCTCTCAATACCCACTTCCACCCACTGCCATATTGCCTCTTGCTGTTTTATCCCACTTGCAAAATCCTTAGTTCCTGCAAATCCCACAAGAGAGAGAAATTTCCCCCGGCACTAACCAAAAAATGAAAAAAGCCAGTTAATGTATACATAAAGAGAATTCAGACCTAATTTTTACCACTCACAGAATCAAACAAATCGTGCTTAAACCATGTAGCAAATACGTTAACTGCTGTTATACAAGATATGAAGTCTCTTTCCATCCCGTACTTGAGTGTATGTAATAAAATCTTAATTAAAAAATTGATTGATTTTGTTTCCTGCAAATTACCACAGTCTAGGGGTTTTTTAATCTCACTTGCAACAAAATACATTTTATTGGCTCCTCAATTATAGCAGCAGGTTCTGTGGGACCCCAGTTCTGCCACAGGGCTCTAATCCAGAGTAACTGCATTGGTCCGAGTCAAGTTGCTCTGGAATCACACCAGCATAGCTGAGATCTAAATGGGATTTTACTCTCTCCCCCCCCCCTTTTTTTCTGCTATCCACTCCTGGGGCCCAATACTGATCTTGTTTTGAGTAAATTGGGACTAACTCCATTTCAGACAATGGGTTTATGCTCATGTGTTCTCTCCTTTCAGCCCTTCTCCCTCTCCTGCTTTTGGAACAGAGGCCAGGTGAGTTAGGAACACAAACCAATGAGAGTCAATGGGACTTGGGTGGGGGATGTTCAACGGCACAAATGCTGCAGCTGCGACACCCAGCTTCTCTTGGCTTTCTCTGGGGTTAGCTCCCCAGCTGCGATTTGACTTGGTAAATGTGCCCTTGTTCTCCTAAGTCATTCAACCACTAAATACCCATGAGGAGATTAGGGATGTAAGGGACTAGTTGACTTGGCTAGTCACTTCCCCCCTCCTTGTTGCCTCTATCAGAGAGAGGCAGCAAGGGGGGAGCAGGATCCAGCACTGGGGAGAGCCGGCTTAAAAGCCAGTTCCCTCCAGCACTGTCTCCAACCGGGGGGCGGGGAGGGGGCACAGCAGGAAACTAGCGGCACTTCCACGTTGAGCAGGCTCTTGCTACATTTCCAAAGGAAAGTGCACGTTGGAAGCACGTGGCCAGCGGCGGGGGACTCAAGCAGACCCTCACTGGCCGCATGCTCCCTCCTTTTGAAATGTACAAGATCCCCAGGGGTTCAAGCAGTCTGCTTGTGTCCCCCGCTGGCCCTGTGCTCCCCACGGCGCTTCCCCCTTTGAAATTTGCAAGACCCGAAGGGGCTCTTGCTACGTTTCAAAGGCTGAGGTGCCCTTATTGACAAATCGAATAGTCAATGCAAATTGCATCAGCTATTCGATTAGTTGATTCCTCTAAATTTAACATCCTTAGAGGAGCTGGACCTAACTCCCAGATGTAAGTGCCTCAATAGCTTTGAGGACCTTCCCTCAAGTGCATTTCAAAATCCCACACTTAGTCCTTTGCGCCTTTCTTTCTCGTCACTGTTCAATCCCCAGCCATGGGTCTCTCCTTCCACGTGCTACCTACTAAGCAACTCCAGCGGGAAAAGTCAGGCCAGACACCTGCCAAAGTGATTCCTTCATCTCTTGCCACTTCATTCCTTTCCACACTGAGGAGTTTTGCAGAGCTTTTGCCAAGACCAGCGGTTTCATTTCCATTGAGCGCCAGTGCTTTACTCAAGTCCTGACATGTACACCTTCCTCTTGACCTCAGTAGAAGATTTTTTTGGAGTCAAGTCATCAGCCGTTGACCCGATCTCTTCAGGCTTGATAGACCGAATGTTTTTCTAAGTCAAACTCCTCTGATAGAATTGCAGCACACGCGCCCCTCTCTCCCTGCTGAGGGATGAATCAGCGTGTAGTGCCGGAGTTCTATTCTGCCTTTATTGGCAGGTAATAAAGAGCAGCTACGCCTGCTATTGTTGCCATTCATCTCTCTGTGTTCAGCCACTGCTGCAAATGACTAACTGTATTTTGAATTTCAGTGAAGAGGCAGTTACTTTAAAAACCCAACATCCTCATCAGGCAGGGGCTTGAAAGCATTAGGGAAGGGGTTAATCACTACATGAGACATCGCTGTGGCTCTTGTATGCTTCCAGTGCAAGAGCTGGGATTCTGAATCGCGCTCCAAGCCTGGATCATGAATTTTCCTCTCCCAGCTTTAACGCCGTGTAATTGCCCAACGCCATTAATTGAAAATGTTGAAGGTTAATGAGATACGGGCCCATGGGAAAACGGCTTTTTTTAATTTTAATCTTGCCAGTTTTCATTTGGATGTGTCGTCTTCATGAAAATGCCAGGAGCCCTGGCTGCAACTTAGTCATTGAAAACTTCAGGACCTTAGCTGCTAGCCTACACCCCTATTGCTAGGGCAGGGGTACCTACAAGGCATTAACCTGGCAGAAACATCCTGTGTACTTAATTGATCTGTATATGTGAAGGTTGGGGGAGGGACCTTTGCTTGGGCCAACAGGAGTCTTCCCAGTGTTAAGATTTTGAAAACTTGGGAGGCTTGTAGATTAAGATCAGAAGGGGTCATTGTGATTATTCTAGCCCAACTGCACAACACAGACCATACAACCATAGAAGGGACTGAAGGGGTCATTTAGTCCAGTGTGTGTCAACCTTTTTTTATAAAGTAACCCTTTTTTTAAAAAAACAATTATAAATACCCCCAGTACCTACAGTGTTCAGACACACAACTTTTTTTCTACCATTGTAACACATTTGTTTAAACAACTTAATAGTAGCCGGGTGGGCGATGACATTTTTGGGTGTAAAAAGTACAAAAATAATAAAGCGCTGTAAAATGTAAAACAAAAATTCAGTTTTCTCCAAATTGCAGTTATGTTGACATACCCCTCAGACTTCTCTCGAGTACCCCCAAGGGAACTCGTACCACTGGTTGAGAAACACTCATCTAATCTATGCTCCTGTCAAGATGCAAGTTTTGTTGTGTCTAAGTTGTCCAAGACAGATTGTTATTCAACTTAGTTTTGGAAACCTCCAGTGAAAGAGCTTCCATGATTCCAGGTTGAAGCTCTCTCATCTCTCACCCTCGGCCTGACTGGTGGTGCTAAACCAGAGAATTTACTAGACCACAGCAGGTCAGTATTGTCTAGCAGTATTACCATCCCTTCCACTGTGTACTAGGCTCTTAGAAGACATTTAGGGGTAAATTAGAGCTAAATTACAGCACAGAACACTGACAGCCAGGACTGGTGGCTGTAAACAAACTTCATAGGACTGTGAGAAACTTGGCCACACCCATGATGAGCATCCAGCTAACTAAAATCATGCCAGACCACGGGTGTTGCTAAACCAGTGTGCTGGACTGGAAAGGTTCAATCTAGTAATTTCTGCACCAAACCCAACATGTCTTTTGGACTAGAGCATACTCTTTAGAAACACATCCTATTGTGAAGAGAGAGAATGGTTAAATCAAGGCCCGATATTGTTCTAAAAATCTCCCTCTTTTGGATTCTCTCTCAGATGCCCAGAGATTTGTGACTGTTTGTGGGAGAATCTGGCTCTGACATAAAGGAAGTGTTCTTTACAGGAGGACCAATACAGTTTTTTTAATTGTTCAAACAGAAATAAGTAAAATGAATTGGATCCAAAGTGAGTCTTGGGAGCAGCCGTGTAGGCCTACGTACATGTGATCAAGATGGGGTGGCAGTACAGGGGGAGTAAAGGAGCGTATCTTAGCTAGAGCTTTGTTGGTGGTGAGGGGGGGAGGCTCATTAGACTGAGAAATCTTCAATTAAAGCTGATATTGGAGAGATGGGTCTTGCACTTGCAACTATGTACAGTAAAAAGCGACGAGAAAAGGCGCTAGCATGCATAATACACCCAACAAAATAAGTTGCTGACGACTTGCCTTTCCCCTGGTTTCCGTTTACTAATAGGATTCACTTATGTGCTCTGGAGAGGTGATAATGCACTTGGGAACTATGAATTACGGTGAGGTGTGATTACATGTAGTGTAAGTGGTGCAGCTACGCTGTAGATATTTGTATCCTTAGCACAATTGCAAGACAGACTGTTTGTCATTCATTGGCGGAAAATGAGTCTTGCAAGGCATTGTTGGCTCTGTTTTTCAGGAGAGCACTGTTGCAGCTTAAGCCATGGCTGTTTTCTGCCAGAATCAAGCAGATGCCATTTGTTTTAAAAACCTCCTTAATGCCTCAGACATCTTTGCTCACTCTTAATGGATGTCATTGTGCGCTGAAAATGGGTGTATCTGCATGGCTGCTATGATCAAGTAGTAACATACATGGGTTTTAACAGTGCACCTGATTCATCATACTAATGAGAGCATTTACCTGATTCTTTTGGTAGCCTTACTGTACGTGTGCCTCTCTGGGCATCTCCCAAGCAGTAGAGCCCTTTTCCATCAGGCTGTGGAATTGTTTCTCAAGGCACCGGGTGGTGTGTAAGGAGATGAATATGGTTTCTTTAAATCTGTCCAGGAAGCGAGCCAGAATGAGGCTGGCGAAGGTTCGAAGGAGGAGCTGTATAGTGAGGAGAGGGACTGAATCGCTTTAGAGAGAACCCTGTTTTCCTTGTTCAAATATCCCTTGTTCCAGGAAGTGGCAGCTCTTGCACAGAGGGTGTCGGGGCTTCAGCCATCCTACCAAAATGCACAAAAGCACACATGGGTGTCGGGGAGGAGGGGGGTGTAAACTGTGAACACAGAATAGATTCTCCATCTACCCAGGCAGCTAGTGTAACACCTCAGTGTGCTCTTCGGTCACTGCTGCAGGTGGTGTGGGCGGTGAATCCAGTGATCCAGACTCCACCCCGTATCCTTACAGTTTGCTTCCCATCAGCCCTTGCTGCATGGCCTGTGGAGGAAGAGAAGCTGGAGGACACATTGAGGAGGGGCTGTGGAGTGCCCATGGGAAGCAGGAAGAAAGGCTAGATGGGCAAGAGAAAGGCCACTCATCTGAGCAGGCAAATCTGTCCCTTCTGGCCCAGAGGAGGGCAGGGGGAGGCCTACAAGCTTAGAAGGTGGTGAAGCCTTGGGCAGGAGAAGGGCAGGGAGTAAGCACTAGTGTCTAGGTGAAGGGAGGAGACCTCGGAGGCTAGGGCTAAGCAGAATGAGAATGAGGGGATGACGTCCAAGAGGTCTGAGGCTAAGTGGACAGTTCTGGTGTGGGGGAGCTTGAGAGGTTTCTGCTAAGCTCCATCTTTCCCAAAGTTTACCTGATTCAGTGGGAGGAGAAAGAGACTCTTTCTGTGGCTCTTTACCTTGGCCACATGACTGTAGGAACTCCAAATCTGGAGACACTTCAAATTAACCTGAAAAATGTATTTTATGGAACAATCATGCATTGACACCAGAGGTACGTCTAGACTACACCTCTCTGTCGACAGAGAGATGTAGATTAGGCACGTCGAAATTGCTAATGAAGCAGGGATTTAAATATCCCGTGCTTCATTAGCATAAACATGGCCACCGCTTTTTTTCCAAACAGAGCTTTTTTTAAAAAACGGCAATCTAGATGCTAATCTTTCGAAAATAAACCCTTTTTTGAAAGATCCTGTAAGCCTCATATTTTGAGGAATACAGGATCTTTCGAAAAAGGATTTATTTTCGAAAGAGCCGCGTCTAGACTGCCAGGTTGGGTTTTTTTTTCCTGAAAAAGCTCCATTTCGAAAAAAGCGGTGGCCATGTTTATGCTAATGAAGCACAGGATATTTAAATCCCTGTTTCATTAGCAATTTCGACGTGCCTAATCTACATCTCTCTGTTGACAGAGAGGTGTAGTTGAGACGTACCCCAAGAAACACAATACATTTCTAGAGCTGATCAAAAAAACTGAAATATTTTAGGTAATTTTTGTCATTTTTTTGGTAGGGTGTTTTATCTGTTTGGAGGCAAGGTAGTTGAAAGTAAAGGTTTTTGATGAATTTTAGATTTTTGTTTCCAATTTTAGAACATTTTGAGCAGCTCTTCTGATCTGGTACATATTTTAAAGGCTTTGTTTTTGAAGGACTCTTAGAAATACACCCACAATTTTACGGGTGTTGTTTTATGTTACAACGAGCATTTTTGCATTTGAACACTTAGTTTTTTTGAGGGGGAGGGTGTCTTTTTATGTGCACATCTTAATATGACTAGGAATACCGGGAGTTCATTTTGATAGGCCTGTCACCTATCCCACCCTCCCCGTGGTCTATGTGGGATGAGGTCTCCCTCCTACTAGATAGTAGGGCCCTGTCCCGAGTTTAATCTTGGCTCCCCTTGCGTCGGGTGGGGGTTCACTGGCCCCTGGGGCTGGGCCCGTCTGGCCACAACTCACCACCAGGGGAGCCGTCAAAGCTTATGGCAGCTGGCTCAATAAGAAGTTCCAACCCAGCGCCTCCTCCGCTTAGTACGCTCTTCCATGTCCATCGCCACCCCTCCCCCACACACACACACACGCGGGTTTGGCTGGGCCATAGCCCAAGTAGTCTTTGTATCGGGTGATTGCTTAAGCCTGTTCCCGCCCACAGTCCAGTCACTAGCGGGGTAGGGGAACTCCGGCCCTCCCTCACAGCCGAGCTCCAGTCCAGGCTTCCTCTGTCTGCCCCTCCGGGTGCGCTGGAGTTGGGGCTGCCTCCTCTACCACCCGCTTGGGGTCTTCCACCCCCTGAGCTGTGGCTCCGCTCCTCCTGGGGTTGCTGGCGCTTGGGTCTTCTCCTGCCCGTCCAGCCCCATCACTCCTCTCCTCTCGTCCTCCACGCCCCTCTCCCTTCTGTAGCCCTGGCACCGCATTTAAAATCCCGGCGGAGCCGCCATAGCATGTGCAGCACCATCGGGGAGCGTTGGATGGCTCAGCCTCTGAGATCAGCGCAGCCACTGACATCAGCACCCCCAGCATCTCTGCGCCGCCAAGAGGGGATGGGCTTGCCCCATCACAAGTCCTTTGGAAATTTGGCTTCTGCAATTTTAGGCAGTGATCCTACAAACACTTCTGCACCCACTAAACTCTGCTAGTGTGTGTAGTCCCATTGAGTTCACCAGGACTGCTCCGGTGAGTAAAAGGAGGCATGTGTTTGCAAGATGGGGACTTTGAGTAATTTACCTCATGGAATACACTTAGGACTGGGAACCGGAAGACGTGGGTTGCATTCTTAACATTGCTGTGGATGTGCTGTGCATCCTTTTCATGCTTTGAGCCTCAGTTTCCTAATCCCTAAAACAGGGATAATGAGCCTGATCTACTTTTGGTAAAGCATTTAAGATCCATGGAGGACAAGCGCTATAGAAAGACTAGGTATGTGTTTTATTTTTGTCTTTAGAAAATCTGCTTGTGTGCACAGGTATAAAACAATGTTATGATAGGAAATATTACTCCAGGGGATCATGTGTGACTTAATTGCCTTCTAAGCTGTTCTTTTCTGCAAGCTAATTATTTCTTCTTAACTTCGCTGTAAAACACAATTAGAATATATTTAAATCAACCCTCTCTTTGTATAGAGCGTGGGCTCTGGGTAGCAGTGACTTAAACGCAGGGAGCGTGCATTGATGATATGACTAATTTTCATAGCTGCTGGGACTCCTCCAGCCCAGCTTAACAAAAAAGCCCTTTAAGTTCAAACTCCGCCCCTTTTGTAAGAAATAATCAAATCAAGACTGTCCTTCCAGCTGTTGCAGTTATGTCAGGATGCTGCTGTCCTCACCTTCTGTCTCCCGGACTCACAAGTGACACACTGGAACCATGGATCCTATTTGGATATGCACAGTTGTTCCAAAACTAAAAAGGACTCAACCGAATACATCACGTGGGAGAGGAGGGCACCTGTGTAAACAATTGAAAAAATGTGATTTGGCTCCTATTTTTAGCCTACAGATGTTGCCGTTTTTTCTGAGGCTTCTGAAAACCTGCCAGGAATAGTATCCAGTGGGGAGTATGAGTTCCTTTTATATGATGCCGTTTCCTATTTCAGTCGCCCTTTGGGTTTCATCCTGCTAAAATTGGAGAACCGCTCATGAGAGGCACATCACCCTCCAGCCCCACTGACTTCATTTGGAGCTGACGTTTGCTAAGCGTCTGGCAAGACTGGGCCCATTGTCACAAATGAGTTATGACACAGACCGGAGACCAGACACCCAAATCTCTTCTGTCCTCGGCGTGTCTCGTCCTTGCTAGGCAGATGAGTGGCACATCATATTATGTATCAGAGGACCGACTTTCCAAGCAGGTACAACTGTTTTACCTGATGCATCGACTCAGCTGATTTCAGGAATGCAGGCAGGAAGCATGGGTCAGGGATTGGTAGATTACTGTGGCACACGCTGCGCCAAAGTTGGCATGCTCTGGCAACACAGCAGTGTATGCTGAATAAAGATGGTAGCAAGTTCAAAGGCTGATGACCTAAGGTGGCTGGAGCTGAGAACTCCAGCCACCGTGTGTCTGATCTTAGAAAAATGTTGCTCCTGTTTGAAGGCCTTGCCAAACGTGGCAGAGAGGTTTTGCACTTAGACAGGAACATGGGGAAAAGCCATAGATGTATCTTGATGAACTTTAGTAAGTTTTATAAATGGGATTCTATGATAGGGTGGCCATTGGACTCCCTGACCGAGGGGGTCAGAACATAAGAACACAAGAACAGCCATAGTGGGTCAGAGCAAAGGATCTAGCCCAGTATCCTGTCTTCCAGCAATGGCCAATGCCAGCTACCCCAGAGGGAGTGAACAGAACAGGGAATCATCCATTGATCCCATTCCTATTGTCCATGCCCAGCTTCTGACAAACAGAGACTAGGGACACCATACCTACCCATCCTGGCTAATACGTATGGATGGACCTAACCTCCATGAGTAGCTCTTTTTTGAACCCTCTTAAAGTCCTAGTCTTTGCAACATCCTCTGGCAAGGAGTTCCACAGGTTAACTGTGTGCTGTGTAAAGAAAAACTTCCTTTTGTTTGTTTTAAACCTGCTACCTATTAATTTCATTTGGTGACCCCCTAGTTCTTATGTTATGGGAACAAGTAAATAAATTTTCCTTATTCACTTTATCCACACCAGTCATGATTTTATAGACCTCTATCATATTCCCCTTTAGTCTCCTCTTTTCTAAGATGTAAAGTTCCAGTCTTTTTAATCTCTTTTCATATGGTACCTGTTCCAAATCCCTAATTATTTTTGTTGCCCTTTTCTGAGCCTTTCCCAATGCCAAGATATCTTTTTTGAGATGAGACGACCACATCTGTATGTAGAACTCAAGATGTGGACATGCCATGGATTTATATAGCAGCAATAAAATATTCTCTGTCTTATTCCCTGTCCCTTTTTTAATGATTCCTAACATTCTGGTTGATTTTTTGACTGCTGTTGCATATTGAGTTGATGTTTTCAGAGAACTATCCACAGTGACTCCAAGATCTCTCTTGAGTGGTAATAGCTAAATTAGTCCCCATCGTTTTGTATGTATAGTTGGGATTATTTTTTCCAGTGTGCATTATTTTGTATTTACCCCTACCAGTCCTGTAGTCCTCTGGTAGGTTCATACTCAGCTTGGCTTCCTGACAGTCTGGAGAGGACTCAGTTGGGATCCTATTACAGAAGATGCCCTTTTTGCACCTGAGACTATGTCTGCACTGCCCTTCATGCCCAGGCTCTGACTCGTATTTTAGCCCCCCTCTTCTGTCCACATGCAAATCAGTCTGAGCTGAGTCATCAGACCCTTAGAATCCAGATCCGTGGCCTGTGCTAAGAGAGTGGTTCAGAGCCCAAGACCCACTGAAAGTCAGATCTACGCCCAGCCACTTTGCAGAGTGGATGCCACTCGAGCCACAGACCCAAGTCAGAGGTCTGAGGAATGATGTGGGGATGAGTTAGCACAGCTGTCAGACCTGGGCTTACAAAACAGTGTGGAGGCTCAAAAGGCAGGTTTGGAAACACCAAGTCCACATGCCTGAATCTCATGGGCTCATGTTTACAATACAGTGCAGACATAATTTCCAAATAAGGCCAGGGCTAAACTAGACTCAGCAACTGGGCTTAAGGTATGCAACTCCCATTATGTAAAATATGTAGCTGGAGTCAGATTACCTTAAACTGAGCTTGGTAGTGTCCCCACAGCTGGAGGACGACAGGAGCAAACACTCCCGTCGGCTTCCTGTATTCCTTACAAAAGCAGGATCACTAGATGCCAGTGGTGGTGCTCTCTGAGTTTGATTTAGCAAGTCTTAATGAGACTTGCTATATCAAACTCCAGAAGATCGATCACAGCAGCATTGCTTTTCCAGGGAGTGAAGACAAGGCCTTAGCCAATGTAAGGAAATGGTGCCTATGGATAATAGTTGTCTGGGTGGCTTGCGACGGTACATGCAATTTGTGAAGCAGTTTGATCCCTACTTGTTCATTACTTTCAAAGCTAGTACTAGAGGAACTTGAACCTTTTTATCCCAGCTTCTCCAACAGTGAAATACCATTAACAGTCCTGGATGATGGTAGTAAAAGAACACATTAATTAATGGTTGTAAGGTAATCTGTGTCATTCGGGTGAAAGGTGCTGAGTAAATGGAGAATGCAGCTGCTCTCGCTGTATAAGGCTCGATTCTCATTTCTGCTGCGGTCCCATTACAGCACTTAGGCATTAAAATGAATTTCTGTGTGACTTTTAACTGGGGGAGGGATAGCTCAGTGGTTTGAATATTAGCTTGCTAAACCCAGCATTGTGAGTTCAATGCTTGAGGGGGTCATTTAGGGACCTGGGGCAGATCTGTCAGGGGAGGAGTGGTTCTTGGTCCTGCTCTGAAGGCAGGGGCCTGGACTCAATGACCCTTCAAGGTCCCTTCTCTATGAGATAGGTATCAAGGCCCCATAATGCTACCTCTGAGGCTTAGAGGAGCCTTAGTGTAAATAAAAACTGCTCAAACAGGTGGTGGCTCATGGGATAAAAATTTCAACCCAAAATTATTCCTTTATCCTGTCACAAGCATGAAAGCTGGGGGGCAGGGCTAGTCTGTTAGTTTTCCAAATCATGAACATATCTGGGCTGTGTTCTGATCTTATGCTCTACTCCTTCAGTGCACTCCTGCTACCAGAGACAGACTGGTGCCCTTACAGGGGTGGTGCCCTTACACTGCAAATGCAGTTCCAGCTTGAGAGAAGATTCTCACAACGCTGAATGTACCAAGCACGAGAGACTTAACTAAGCAATATTTTCTCTTCCGCTTTTGTTTTCCCTAGTATGAGTTTACACATAAATTATTTTCAGTCTGGTTGGCCTGGGTTGGTGACTCATGCGTAGTACAGACACTTGATGCTTCAGCATGGTTTGATCCCTCTTATAGTTTTAGCTTTGTAATGTCCTCAGGGCTGTTTCTTGTTGTGCATGGAACCCAGACGCCTCTTGCCACCAATGGTTGACTAGTGAAGAGAGATTAAGTCAGTGAAGTGGCACTTGATAACTGTCGGCAAACAGGTGTAACCGCCAAGAAGATGAACTGTTTCGCCTGGGCCGAGGGGTAAATATGTAAGAGAAATGGTTGACATTTGTTTTTCAAAGAAAGACCTTGTTTGGGGTATCAGGAAATCTTCCTGACTGTGTGTGCCCAGGCTTGTTGACAGGGTGGGCAAAGGGTGCAGTTGCCTCGGGACCCAACGATTCAAAGGATGCCGGAGCTCTAGGTCCTTTAAATCACTGCCAGAACCCCATGCGGCACTCTCCATCCATCTGAAAGGTGGAGACAATCAGCACCACGGTCTGAGCAGCCCTGAGGGCTGGCTGCCCCAACCTCACCCTTTCCACCCAAGGCCTCAGGGTGCAAAGCCACCCACACAATTCTTGCCTGGAGGTTTGTCCATTCCCATTTCCCCCTGTCCCGTGTGTACCATGAGTCTGTGAGGTGGGCTTACAGAGGTACAGTTGGAAAGTAGAACTGTGGAAACCCTGGGGGTCTGGACTGAATAATTCAGGTTGGCAGGAAGAGTGGGTTAAATAACCCAGTGGGGGCTCTTCCGTCTGTAACGTCTGACTCCCTGAGATTGCCTGCGTCTCAGTGAACTAGCTAACACATTTCACTCTGCGTTCCAAAACTTTCCATTTTCAATAGCTGTCTTTTCTTCATGAGCCCGTCTTTCTCGCGTTCCTGAGCCCAGTGTCATCCAGCTGTCAAGCCATATGCTTGTTGTTTTCCTATTTACAAAGCTCTTATTTAATGGGCTACATTTTATCCCTAGAGTTTACTCTGCTGATTACACTAGGGGACGAATCTACCCCAGTATTTGCAGGGCACTGGTCTCCCTCCATATGGAATCCATGATAAAGGAGGCAAATGGCTTGGGCAAGAGGCTTTTCATTTTAATTGTGATGATCTAAAATAGAAACCCTGTCAGAAAATCATCTGTGTAAAACACAACAAGAGAAATAAACCCAGTTTGAAAATAGCCTATTCCCTGCTGTCAACAATGCAAGACCCATGGAAGTAACACTAGCGTGCATTGTCTGGTCTTGTCTGTCTCCTGCTAATGACTGGAAGGAGGAGCTTAACTGAATGCCAAGAGTTATATACATACTAATAAAAGCCTCAAACCAGCTTTGTGTTTGTTTTTTGTCTTTGATGGGGTTTTGCTGAATATATACAAGAAGCACCCCAATGAATACATACTGGATTATTCCTAGCGAAAAGGCTTTTTGCTCTTTTAAGGTACAGCCAAATGGAAAAATGCTCATCAAACATTGTTACTTTTATGTTCCACTGTAATCAAGAAAATTAATATTAAGCCTTCTGGTTCAAAATTGATGTAAATTTGCCAGACCTAACAATCTTTTTCCATAGCTCCTGAGGTATTGTTGGGCAGATAAAAATGTTTTGCTGCCTGACAGTTGCTCCAAAAACACAGTGGAGTCACATTGATGCATCTTCTCAATCCGCTGTTACATACAATGGACAGTCTTTAAATCAGCAACAATAAGGAGGATCCTTTCTCAGATTAGGACTGACCTTCAAACAAAGCTGGTAGCACCCTCGATCAGGAGAGGGTAGAAGAATTGCAAATGTGGTTGATTTTGTTTCCATTTGCCCATAGGAATAGGCACAGGGGCCCTTGATTTCCCCTCCCCCTTAGGTGTCATGTTGTCAGGAAGTGAGTCACTTTTTCCTCCAGTTCTCCTGGAATGGAAGTTGGTAGCTACTGTGTGAGACTTCTTAGATCAGTGTTTCTCAAACTGTGTTCCGAGGCATACCAGTGTGCCGCAAGGCAGTTGGAGGTGTGCTGCGGAGAACAACAGAATCCTTAAAGGGGCAGGCGACCCTCCCCCCCCCCAATAAATTTCCCCTAACCCTCCCCGCCCCCTACTCCTTTTTTTTTGTTGCTTTGGTGTTCCTCATAAAAAAAAATTATTGTTTGGTGTTCCTCGATCTTAAAAAGTTTAAGAAACACTGACTTAGATAGTGGAGATTCTATGTGTTCAAGTACCTATGCGCCTCCTCCTCCCCCGCCATATTAGCAACATTTCACCATGCTAATATAGATGTGTCTCAACACACGCCTGTGCCAGAGAGAGGATTAATATCCACGTTTTTATAGACAGTGAAATTAAAGTCCATGATTCAAGACAGCATCATTCCTGAGCACAGCACTTAGGCTTATATGAACTTCGAGCACGGGCTTGAGTCTCATCCTGAAAGGGCATTTTGGTCCCAATTCAGGGGGGCCCGACGTGCCCAAAGTCATTCTGTAAGTCTGTGACTGAACTGAATCCAGATCTCTGCTCTAGTACCTTACCTGCGATCTTTCCAGGCTGTGCAAAGCTGGGGGAGGGGGAGCTGAAGGTTTTAACCCTGAGGGCTTTTCAGATACCCTTTGACATCAGAGCAGAACTCTATGGCAAGCTGCCCCATCCCAGAGATCCCCCTGCCCCTTCCCGGTCCCCTTTTGGGCAGGCAAGGCGAGCTGAAGCTCCTCCCCCCAAATTCATATGGGGACATGGTTGGCTGTTCCCCTTCATCAGGGAGTGAGGGGAAAGTGCACAGTTTGCTGCATTCCTCACTCTGGCTGGGGAGTGCAGGGGGCAGACGAGATGTGTGCACTTTGCTCTCACTCCCTGAGATGGACAGGAAAGAGAAGAGCAAGCAGCCGCGATACCAATTTCAGGGGGAGGGAGAGGGTTTTGGCACCCCCGGTCTCCCACCCCCTTGCCCAGAAGCCCTTCTCACCCTTACTCCTGCACTCCCCACCCCACTCCCCCAGCCTCCTGGCCTGAACCCCTCCTTAAGGACCCACACAATGGCGGTAAACGTGTCAGTCTTCGACATGACTGAGAACAATTTGACCACACTGCGCATAACAAGTACAAGCGAAGTACAAGGATTTTGCCACTCAAGATACCGTTGATCTATGTTTTGAAATATCTTCCTGGCCCCTCAGTGATTCTGTTCCATCCAACAAACTGGAAGGTTTTATGTAGTTGTATAATTTTATGAGGCAATTTCTGTTATTACCTGCTTGTTTCTCTAACTTAATTCACAGAAAAGCCATAAACCACTGTCCTGTGTTGGCCACAGCATCCTCATAAATGCTAAAATTGCAAATGGCCTGGAACTTTATTATTTCCTGCATTATGCTTGTCTCATTATTCATCTCTGGAAACTTAATGATTGCAGGCTCCTCATGATGCTCCTGAACTGTTTGATCAGATGAAAGTTCGTTTCTTCCTCATCTGTTGAATGGACCCACATTGCACATCCTAAGACACTTAATGTGAATGGGTTTGCCTGACCAAAGGAGAACTGATCTAGAAGAACATCTCCCTACCCACATCTATCAGCTGGGTTTGTTCTTAGCCCCTTACAAATAAAACTAACTGAAGTGAAGGTGTAAATAAACAAGGTATTTATTAAACCATCAACAGCTCTAAATTAGGAATGTTAGGTAACAGGTAATAGACTAGTCAACTAACTACAAGGATTCTTAGTGGTTATTTGATTATTTGATAGTCCCCAGGGGCAGGGCCGGAGCCAGTGCGGGCCGGACCCACTCCCAGGGAGCCCTCTTCCACCCTGCGCTGCTGCCTCTGTATTCGAGGCAGCAGTGCAGGCTGCCAGGCAGGAGCCGGTCAGCAAGGAGAGCCAGTCTTAAAAACCAGCTCCCTGTGTAGACTGGTTGCCTTTTGCCCCATGCTGCTGACTCTGATACAGAAGCAGCATCATGGGGTGTGAGCAGCCCCCGTGTGGGGGAGTCCGAGCTCCCCATGGACAGAGGCTGCTGGGGGAAAGGAGGTGGAGGGGCTCTGGCAGCAGCTACTCTCTGTGGTGAGCTTGGACCCCCCACGGACAAGGGTTGCTGCCCAGAAGCAGCCTCCCCTGCTCCCTCTGCGCACTACTGCCTCAAACAGAGGCAGAAGCATGGGGGCAGGGGGCAGGCAGCACTACGGAGCCAGTGCTGAGGGGGAACCGGGTTTTAAGATGGCTCCCCCTGGCACCAGCTTCTGCTACGCCACCCCCTTGCTGCCTCTGTATCAGAGGCAGCAAGGTGGGGAATTTGAGTAGTCAAGAAGATTAACTGATAAGCCTAGGCCTAACGGTTAATCGTCTACTCGACTACTCATTCAAATCCCTATTCTAAACCTAAGTTAAACCAGGGCATTAGGAACGTAGCTATGTCAGGGGCCCCCCATAACCCTAGTTATAATCTAGTCTGGTAATGGCTCTCTTCTTCCTTTTAGTTACCACTCAGGAGACAACAAACACTGGGGAGCTCAAAGGCAGCCTTCAGTACCCAAAAAGGGACTGCATAGATTTAGGTGCTCTTGCTCATGCATTTTCTTTCTCAAAATCTTTAACTAAAGGCCTGTTTTATGGTTTGCAACCTTAGAGAGGAAGATTCATGCATTTGGTTTAACTACCTGTGCTCTTTTTTGTAATGGTCCTTATCTTTTTCTCTTATTCTGCCTGTTGAGACAGAATGATAAAGTATATGGGCAAGGGGGCTACAGACGTGCTGGGCCTCAGGGCACGGTGCGGCGAGCTCCATAGAACTGAAAGGGGCAGGATCTCAGGTAGAAGGGGCAGGCCTTGTGCCAGCCAGCCCATGCCGCCCTGGGCTCCAGCCACTGTCGCAGTAACCGTGGTGATGCTCAGTTGCCTCAGGCCTTTTGGATCATTGGGCCCCAGGGCAACTTCCCTCTTTGCCACCTCTATGGTTGGGCCTGTACATGGAAGTCAAAGCGCTCTGTGATGCAGACTGTGAATCCCTAACTCCCATTGGTGAGTAATTCCTCCCATCTCCCTGGGAACTACTCAACAAGAGATCATACATTAGCCCTACAAGCTGGCAATAATCATGACAGTAAGATGAGCATAGAGTTGCATGGCATATAATGGGACTTGGTTGCTTATACAACTTATTTATACTCAGGTAGCACCAAGTGGCCTAGGCTGTGTGTGAGAGAAGGGATAACTGAGAGGGGAAGCACAAGAGAACAGTGAGATGACTGTGGACCTGGTGTCGGAAGGGAGGCTTTTAGAAACGTGATCATTTACTGCAGTTATGCAAATATGCAGGACTCGACAAATAATGTAATCTACTCGCCCATGGCGAGTAGATTACAACCCGGAAGAGCCGGCGCAGAGCAATCTGCGCATACGCAGAACGATCTGCGCATGCGTAGAGTGCAGAACCGCGCCAAACTGTGCGGATGGCGAGCGGGGCTCGCCGAGCTCTGCAAATACGTATGCCGGTTTTCATGCAAATTAAAAGTAAATCTCTGTTGTGCCATTTAAGATCCTGCGCTCAAGTGAAGAGAAGCCGAGTCCATTAGAAAGCTAGTGGCATTTTCAAGCCACACATAAGGGGCTGTCGTGTTTTGAAAGGAAAGGGAATTTACTGCTGTAAGAAGGACCAGCCCCAAAAGAGTTGAGGGTGATAGAGATACCAAGCAGCAAAGGAAGAGATGACCTTACGCGTGGATTAGCCAGTGAACTGAGTTGACCTCAGATATTCTGGTTCAAATCAGATGATGTGACTTTCCCCAGTTCTCAGTCCTGCTTAAATCCCTTCTTCTTGAATCACTCTGCCTCCCCTCCTACCGCTTCCTCTCCCTTGTTCTTTCTCACCTTTCTTGCCTGCTATCATAAACCATTCTCACTCCTTGAGCAGCAACCCCAAGGTGCCAAAGCAGGCCATTTTGGACACAGGGCATTCAAGAGGCTGTTTTATGTTGCATCGGGATTGAAGAACTGGTGCAGTGATTTCTGTTTTTCAGGGTTTATTTTTAGCAGTTTTGGAGTTCTATGTAATGACCATTTATTTTCTGTGGCTTTCTTTTCTCACACTGTAATGAGAGGATCTTCTTTTTCTGATACTTCCCAAAGTTCTTGTGTAAATGGGGTCTATTTTTATTCATGTAATGTGTCTGCAAATAACTTGGCTTGGTGAGCTGAGCAGATGTGAAGGTTCTATAATGACTTTGTTTTTTTACGGGAGTGGGTTGTTATCCCAATCCCAACCGCTCACCAGGAGGGCTGGTGGACTGTGATCCTCCTACCCTTCAATCTATCTGTCATGGGGAATCTAATCAGGAATTATGCTTCTGCCAGCACAGATCTTGAGTTCATGGGGACATGCATGGGTTGTGTCTGTTGGATTTTATCTGTTATTTTGGTTTGGAATGAGAACCATGCTCCCCGTAACACACACCCATCTTGCACACTTGAGTTCACTCTGTCACTTATAATAAGATTATAGCACAAATTATCTAAAGTTTGTGAGTACTGGATCTGTACCAGTCCATGATTTTTACCTGAATGCTGTCACTAGAGGTGTATGAAGACAGTCCATTAGTAACATTCTCTTTATTTTTATTTTTAATATTGTGCCTCTGGTAAAAGCAACTGGTTTAAAGCATTTCTGTTTCCCAACTTCTGGCCAGTTTTGTGTACAATGGGGTATGAATAGGTTCTTAATCTGTGCCATAGCATTCATTTTCCTAAACAATGAGACTAAGGTTTTCAGTTGTGCACACTTCTAAATCTGTGTATAGATATAAACTATGATGAAACTTTTGCACCCCAAAAATGACAGCTAATCCTTCTCAATCTTGCTGTTGTTAATTACGACCAGCAAAAGACACATTCAGCAAATTCACTTAGTTTTCCTTAGCCGTCCTCCATCTGTTTAACTAAAACAACTCCGATTCCAAAAACACATAGAATCATAGACTACTAGGACTGGAAGGGACCTCGAGAGGCTGTCGAGTCCAGTCCCCTGCCCTCATGGCAGGACCAGATACAGTCTAGACCGTCCCTGATAGACATTTATCTAACCTACCCTTAAATATCTCCAGAGATGGAGCTTTCACAACCTCCCTGGGCAATTTATTCCAGTATTTGACCACCCTGACAGTTAGGAACTTTTTCCTAATGTCCAACCTAAACCTCCCTTGCTGCAGTTTAAGCCCATTGCTCCTTGTTCTATCCTCAGAGCCCAAGATGAACAAGTTTTCTCCCTCCTCCTTATGACACCCTTTTAGATACCTAAAAACTGCTATCATGTCCCCCCTCAATCTTCTCTTTTCTAAACTAAACAAGCCCAGTTCTTTCAGCCTTCCTTTATAGATCATGTTCTCTAGACCTTTAATCATTCTTGTTGCTCTTCTCTGGACCCTCTCCAATTTCTCCACATCCTTCTTGAAATGTGGTGTCCTGAACTGGACACAATACTCCAACTGAGGCCTAACTAGCGCAGAGTAGAGCAGAATAATGACTTCTTGTGTCTTGCTCACAACACACCTGTTAACGCATCCCAGAATCATGTTTGCTTTTTTTGCAACAGCATCACACTGCTAACTCATATTCAGCTTGTGGTCCACTATAACCCCTAGATACCTTTCTGCCATACTCCTTCCAAACCAATATCCATTCTTTGGTCATCTAATAATAGTCCACTTAAAAGGACTATTGCAGTAGTTTAGAATCCTGAAACATGTGTTTATGAGCTGATTTCCAGTACCATTTAATCCATCTTTCAAGTAGCATATACAGAGGTGTTAGAAGTGTTCCGTTGGGCAAAAACTTACTAGAGAAATTTGGCAAGTCTAAGCCTTCAGCTCTGAAATAGTCCTAGCTACCAGAGCATCCCTAATTGCTTGGACTTTCTCTCTCACTTGGTGGAGTCCCTGGGCATCCACGTGATAGCCCAAGGACACTGATACCGTTTTCAGTGAAGACATGCTTCCTTTAGCCTGTCTTGCTCTTCTGCTAAATTCTGTAAATGTTCTGTTTCTGAGGGAACTGTAATTAATATCCACTGCCACAGGCAGGGTTCCCTGAATCAGAGCCGGTCCCTCAGCGGCTCTTTGAAAAATGGCAGGGGTTGAGAACATGCCAGAAAGTAACTGAGTTATATTTTAACCAGCTTTGGGAATTTACAGAGACATACTGCTTGCAGTCTTCTTCCAGGATGATCTGTTGGCAGGCATGGCTCATGTGTAACTTTGTGAACAATTGGCCTCCAGCTAAAATTGCAAAGAGCAGTTCAGTTTTGGGGATATTGAGCTGTTTTAATTAAGACACTATTTACAGTCTATGTTGAGCCATCTGGCTTCTTTACTGGTACTTTTAGGGCAGCCTATCTAGGAAAGCTTTCGATTATGCCAGTTGCCTGTAGTCTTTTTAACTTGATTTCAACATTTTATTTCACAATACAGGGTACAGATCTGGGTTTGAAATAACAAGGTACGACATTTGGGTTAAGAAGACTTTAGTAATAGTGCCTTTTAAAGTCTCCAGTTCATCTTTCTGTACGTCTGTGTATCTAAGGTTTACAGAACTAGATTATGTTCTGATTTCAAACAAACGCAGTGAATCCAGTGAAAGGTCAGCCAGTCTTCCTCTACTGAACCAGTGTGTAAAATTCCTAAAAATGGTAGGTGCATTATTTGTCCCTGGGAGCAAACATTCACATTGTGGTAGCTTCTCCAGTGTGGTAGTAATTTTGTCTTACATTTTTGCAGTGGAGGTGACTCACTATCTTTCCACCAGGTCCCATATACTTCTTGGCTCATAATAGTTACATTATTTCCCATGTACAGCTCAAATTGTACATTTTGTTTCCCTTTACAGACAGTCCAATATGAATGGGACCTATCTCAGAAGTATCAGTTATACCATAGAACTGCTATTTCACTTTTTTCATTATTTTTCACTTAAAGAATGTGGAAAGTACCAAGAACATGAAACTGGGCATGTGTGTCTGCTTGCCTGGTATTGTTTTGACACACCTGAAATATGCCCTGTCAGCTACAGATGTGACATTTGATTTTTTTTCACTCTGCAATCCATTGGATTGTGTTGGCCTCCACTCTCTGCCAGCTGTTTGGATCTGTTTCCCAAGTTGCCTTGCATTTCCCCCCTACTTTCTTTTTCTTGCGCACTATTTCCATCTGCCCTGCGTTGTGTGTTTATAGATCCTGCAAAGTTGTATTTGCTGATTCTGCAGCATGCGCCAATTTCAGAGCGGCTGCAAATGTGAACTCTTGTTCAGACAGTAGTCTCCTTTGCCTTTTATCATTAATACTACACAGGGGTGGCAGTTTAACATGGTGTTTACTTAGTACACACCAGCAGGGTTTACACAGACCAATTAGTGCCCTTTAGAAGTCATACCCTTCTTGCCTGCATGACTGCTCCATGCAAACCAGGCCTTAATGCAGGGGTGGCAAAAGGGCCTCTGTGGGCCAGACTCATCCCGCCAATCAAGTTGATTTGGCCTATGGAGGCCCTGCAGCTCCATGCCCGCAGGCCAATCAGGGTCTGAGGGTGGGGGGAAGCGCTCAAAGTCTCCTGCCACCGTGCCCTGTCCAGAACAGCTGGTGGTTCTCTCTAAGGGGGGCAAAGACTTTGTTCGTTTCCCTACCCCCAGACCAATCAGGGTCTGGAGGTGGGGAAACACGGAAGTGTCCTGGCCCCGCCCCTTCCGCCTGAGGCCCCGCCCCTTCCAGGGTGGCCCCATGCCACTTCAAACATTTCTTAAGTGGCCCCCACCAAAAATTATTGCCCACCCTGCCTTAATGTGAGAGAGGACCATGCTCTATACACAAACTGCAATGAGAAAGGAGTGAAATCAGCATGAATTGAATAACCACCTGGGCTGTTTTTCTGATACCTCCCTTCCCCCCCCCCCCTTTTTTTCTTTTAAATCATGGGTGCTCTGATTTAGAACAGAGCATTTCATCCCAGTTACTCCAAATCAAGATTGTTCAGGGAGTTGAGCCGGAAACACCCACATTCCAGCCCAGTACCCTAATCATTGTCACAAATAGCTGCATTGCCCGCTGCAGATCTCAGTTGTGGGGCCCATCCTGTTGTTGCTCTCTGTCCATGTGTGATGGATAGGAGAAGTGGTGGCCAGCACCTGGGCTATGGCTACACTGTAGCCTTCTTCTGGAAAAGCTTATGCAAATGAAGTGGAGCCTGGAATATTGCCACACTTCATTTTGCATAATTAATTAGCAGCTGCTTTTGCACAAGAGGCTTTTGTGCAAAAAGGAGTTGTGTAGATGGCTCCTTTTTGCGCAAAAACCCCCTCTTGTGCAAGAACCGTTCTTCCTCATTTTTTCAGCTCTAGGTTTGGGCTCCTTCAAAATGGAAGGAACTGTACAAAATGGAAGGAGCTGTTCCGTTACTATGGCTACAGCTTGCCTTTACTGGTTACTTCATACTCTACTTTCAAATGGGATTACTTCCAACACCTCGAAGAGTTTTCCTTCTATTTGTCACAAACCACTCTGAGAAGATGAGGGGGTGGGAATCATTTGCTTCTTCAAATAATCATCTCTCTCATTAAGGGCTTTGATTACAAGGGTCATGATTTGCAGATTTTTCAGTTCTAATCCACTATCTTTAATAAAGTTAAATTAAAGTAAATTTCTCTCTCTCTCCGAGAGCCACCTGTGACAAATGAAATAACATCTCCCCGGGATAGGTCTGCTCTTTGAGATAGACTTTACTATTCCTGCTCCCCCACCACTGTGCTTTTCAGCCAACAGGCAGGAAACCCTTTTGTGGCCAGTCCTGACAAGCGCATTCAAGCGGAGGGTCAAATATCTGACGTGTTTTTGTGACTGTGAGCTGGAAGTTTGTATGTAACGGAGGATAATTCGTGATTAGTGACATTTCAATCAGGTCTTTGAATAAGTACATAACTCCTGCTCTGGTAAAGTGCTCTTCTCTTTTGGGTGCCTACATGGTCGACATTGCTCTTTGCAGTCTTTAATGCATTCATCCTCACACACCCTGTGAGGCAGCGAAATGCTGTTATTCCCATATTTACAGGTAGGAAGTAGGGATGTTAAATATCGGTTAATTGAATAGTCGAGTAACCTCAAGAATTCTTATCAGTTAGTCGACTATTCTGTAGTCCCTGGGGCGGGGCTGGCAGCCAATGGGCTCTGGCCTTACTCCTAAGAAGACCCCTGCCAGGTGGGAGCTGGTCCGTGAGGCGAGCCAGTTTAAAAATCAACTCCCCTGGTGGACTGGCTGCCTCTTGCCCTGTACTGCTGCCTCTGATAAAGAGGCAGCAGCGTGGAGTGGCAGCAGCCCCAGTCTAGAGGGTGGTCTGACCTCCCTGACCCAGCATGACCCGGGCTGCCTGCCTGCCCGCCCGGCTCCTAATATGCTTTAAATGCAGAGCCGCAGTGGGGGTAGGTCCCGGACCCGTCACAAGCCAGGACTGAGCCGGGCTTCTTGCCAGCCTGCTAAAAACATTACTGGCAGGCGAGGGAAATGCATGTAGTCTATAGCATCGACCTATTAGCTTATCAACTACACCCCTAGTAGGGAACTGAAGCATGGAAAGGCTTGCCCAGGGTCATTCTAGTAGATCAAGGAATTGAACTGGGGCTTCCCCATATCTCAGGCTAGCACCCTAAGAACCAGGTCATCCTTCCTCCTAAAGACTACATTTGACCCAAACTGGTGATATTAGTTTCCCACCATTAATACATTTCTGGGATCCAATCCTGGTGCCATTGAAATCAGTGGCAAAACTCCCAGCAATGTCAGTGGGGCCTGGATTTCACCCCTGCTATCTCTGTATTTCTACAGATTATTGCTTTTTCCCCAATAGATATCTTGGCTTCAGAGGTGCCACCATGGTAAAGGGACAGTAAAGAGGAGGAGGATGGAGTGAGATCTGAGGGGCGACTTTTTCATGGCCTCTCTCTTCTTAAGGGAACATTTTGCTGCCTGGGCACACCTGCATGGGGACCCTTGAAGCCACTGGTAGGCACGTGGTATAGTAAGGCATTTCCCAGCCACGCAGTCCAGTGGGTGATCTAGAAGGTCTCTGTGGCTGTGCCAACGAGCCCTGCTGGAAACTTCAAGCTGCGCCTATGGGGGCTGATGGGTGTGAAGTTCAGCATCCGTAAGGAAAGTTAACTCTGCTCCGCTGCCCTTCCCTCTAGGTTACAAATGAACGTCTTATTCTCAGCTGTGTGCTTAATGGTACCTCTTGCTCAGTGTTCCCTCTCAGATTTTCCATCCGTGAGCAGAGTGAGTTTTGTCTTGTGCACTGTGACAGGGCATCTGCCCTGCACTGGCCCTTTAAGGGCAAAAACCCAGCCCTGAGTGAGGGCTGCTAATGAAGCCCCAGCTGAGTCAGTTATTGCGAAGTAGTGCCCAGCTGGGGGCGATATAAAGAAGGGCTCCTGGAGGAAGAGGGGAGGATTAAATCTTGCTGGGAAGCAGGCGGCTTCCTGGAGTTATTCCAAAGCTGGGGAGCTCTGGCCTTACCTCACCCTAAGGCTGCAGGGCCTGATGCAAGGCCTGAGAGGAGCAGTAGGGCTGCAGGGGGGCAGCCAACGTAGGCAAAGGCAGCAGGTCCACACCCCCTCGCCAATGCTGAGTGGCCATTCCAGATTGCAGTTTGCCCCTGAGGCAGAGGCTAGATGGAGACGGGCAGTGGGTCACTGAGGAAAGGAGGGTAACAAGGGAACTGAGACTGATAAGCACTCCCCCCAGAAGGGGGTTGAGAGACACTGGCGTGGGCACTGCCAGGGGGCAGAGTCCTGAAAAGGATGCTGCGGTCCAGGAATGATGCAGGTCTGGACTGGAGAGTGAAGTGCGGACCCAGGGAGACACTAGCTAGAGGAAGGCATCCAGTGAGCCGACAAGCTAATTCCCAGGGCTACTGGCAAGAGGCACCGTGTGAGTCCACCCCGTGACATGCACCCATATTGAGGTGCACTTGTTCGGACGTGTGTCAACATGGCGTCCAAGTTATTGACAGATATCTTATAAATATTTTTAAAATGTTGTGGAAGAAAGAATGCTAAAACAAGGAATAATTAACAGGGTGCATGACTTCTAATGTTTGTTTATATGAAATCAAAGAAAAAGAAAATTAATACTGACAATTTTTTAGTAGCCAACATTCTGGCTGCATCTAGACTGGCAAGTTTTTCCGCAAAAGCTGTCTTGCCTGCTGTCTACACTGGCTGCTTGATTTTGTGCAAAAGCACTGACGTTTTACTGTCCGAAATCAGTGCTTCTTGCGCAAATACTATGCTGCTCCCATTTGGGCAAAAGCCCTTTTCCAGAAATGCTTTTGCACAAAAGGGCCAGTGTAGACAGCTGAAAACTGTTTTGTGCAAAAAAGCCCTGATGGCGAAAATGGCCATCGGGGCTTTCTTGTGCAAAACCGTGTCTAGATTGGCACGGACGCTTTTCTGCAAAAAGTGCCTTTGCGGAAAA
Organism: Pelodiscus sinensis; assembly: GCF_049634645.1. NCBI lineage: Eukaryota > Metazoa > Chordata > Testudines > Trionychidae > Pelodiscus > Pelodiscus sinensis. The sequence continues at coordinate 248,739,715 of NC_134712.1, read as the reverse complement.
GCATCAGTGCCAATCTAGATGCTCTTTTCCACAAATGCTTTTAACTGAAAAACTTTTCTGTTAAATGCATTTGCAGAAAATCATGCCAGTCTAGACGTAGCCTCTCTGTTTATAGCCTTCTCCCAGACCCTACCACATCTAGGCTTCCTCCTCAGTTAAATCTGTCTCTCCTTTCAGGGAACAATGTTAATTGGCTTTTTTGAGCTTGTATAGAATACACTCTCCATTGCACACCTAGACAACAGTGTATTGAATATTTCTACTCATACACATTGTGTCTCAGGGCTAGATTTTATATTGGATCAGAGGTGAAGTCAATCCAGTATAATTTTAGACGGTTCTTTTTATTACAGAAAAATACCCAGCTTAGAAAAAGTAGTTACATGGAATGCGTGTTCTGCACACAAGACACATAAATCAGAGCTAAAACTCTCTAAGGAATCAAGTGCAGATTTCCCTTAATTGTCTAATTTGATCCACTCATAAGCATTCTTCAAAGCTAGAATGTCTATTAATAAAATAATGTATAAGCAAGGTGACAAATAATATTCTTTGCTTTATGCCAGAATGCACAGGTACTTGACTGTATTATTTCAAGTGATCAGCTCAACTACAAGAGGTCTTATTTTTCCTCAATATAAAGAATTGTGTATTTGCAATGAAAGGTCATCAAAGGAATTTGTGTAAAGTTAAGCACATGTTGGATGGGTTCAATGAATTTCTTGCAGTTTTTAATTTTAAAAAAAAAAAGCAAGCAGACAAGAAAACAAAGGACATTTAAGGCCTGTTCTGAAACTCCTTGAAGTTAATGAGAATCTTTCCATTAACTTCATTGAACTTTGGATCTGGTTCTTAAAGCTGTTATTTTAAATTTATTTTAAAATAATTTGTTTGTCTAAAAAGAGTGATGTATTATGGTATTTACTTCATTTTATGTCCTCTAACAAACATTCAAAGTATTCAGAGAAATATATTTTCTCTACCTTTTTGTATATATAAAAACAAGGATTGATAAAGGTCCTTGTAGGGCAAGAACTTTTATGGTCCTCTTTTATTTAAAATAGATATCAAGTAACATTCTATACATTATGAAACCATTTACCTTGGTGGTTCTGAGTTACAGACAACTGTTGTCTGATCACTAACTCCATGTTCATAGTTGCAAAGCCTCCGGTTGAACAACTCTGCATTTTGTTACAAAGATGCATGAATTAATTAAATCAGATTAAAAAACCCTACATTTATTTTTGTTCCAGAGTTATTACTGTGCTATTAAATCTCCATTCTTCGTGCTGGAAGATCTGTTTGGATCACAAAAACAGCTAAGTAATAGAAATGTAGCCGTGTTAGTCTGGTGTAGCTACATAGTCCTGTATTTTACTTCAAAAACAGCTAAAGCTGCCAGACAGAAATGGGTTGGGGGGGGATGTTTGAATTATCTATGAAGCAGAATGTGGCTCATCTCACTTCAGAGCCACTAGGAAACCAGCAAAATGAATGACACACAGTTTAGTTCCTTTTCTTTAAGAAAAGCTACAATATCGTGCAGCTGTGGTACGCACGCAAGTAGGAGGCACCTAGAATGACCTCACAGTCATCCAGTCTCAGTTTGGACCCAGCTTTCTCAGGTGGACCCATGCCACCATCCCCCAATACCATCCCTATCTGAGCCCACTCCCCTTGCAAACCCTCCTCAGTAACTCAACAATACACTTTGCTTCCTCCATCCACCTCTGCCCCCTGGAAGCCGCCTCCTTGCCCTCATGAAACCTGCCCCCTCCCACAACATGCTCTGCACCCTGAAGACCACCTGCCATTTCATCCCCCTTCTGCTGCCTGGCACCCACCTCTCCCTTCTCATCTCTGTTGCCATGCCTCCCACCTATCTGCTCCCCTGCTGCCTGCTGCTGCCTTCACTCCTCACCCTCCTCTGCTGTTCTGGCTCCCACCCATCTCACTCCCTTCATCCCTCCTGGGACCTGCTCCCCATCCTCTCTGACCCTTGTACCCACCTTTCCCTTCCCCATGTCCACCCCTTCTCTAGCCCCACTCTGATCATCTATAGTTTCCCCTCCCCACCCTCTCTCCTAATACCTCCCTCTATATACCTGCCCTGCCTCTCTCCTCTGCTCTCTGGTGCCCATTTGTCTCCTCCCCTCTACTTCCCTCCTTGTGTCTGCCCTTCTGCTTCCCCCCAAAAATCCCCCTGGCACCTGCACCTTACCTTACCTCCTGTACCCTCCTTGTGCCTCCCCCTTCCTTCACTGCCTGGTTTCTATGGCTGGGCCCGCAGTACTAAAAAGAGCACCACGGGCAGCCCCAGCCCGTCCCACCCCAGGAGCAGCTGGGGTTGGGGCTGCGTGGTGGCTTCTTGGGCCCTGACCATGGTACTAAAAATAGCACCACAGCCCTGGCACCAGTCCCAGCTCATGGGGTGCGGCCATGTGGCAGGCGGCTGCCCCACGTGCTGGGACTGGGGCCATGGTGCTATTTTTAGTACTGCGGCCCAGGCTCCAACTCTGGCAGCCACCATGTGGCCTGTCCTGGCTGCAGCTCCAGGCTGGGGAAGGACTGAAGCTGGGGCCACGACCGCATGGTGGCTGCCCAGCTATTCCTGGTGCAGGGCAGTCACCCACCATGGCTCCGCCCTGGAGCAGCTGAGCTGCCTCTGCATGGCTCTGCTAATCATGTGCGCAGGGGTCAAAATCTTGGTGTGTGCCCCCTAGAAGGAACTCTGCTCTTGTTCCATGTGGCTAAGTTAACATTGCTCCTGAAGTCTTGTGCAGCTTTTACATGGGCCCCCAAAAAGTGAGTGTGGCTACCTGGCAGAGGAGTAGGACTACAGCAGCTAGAAGAAGCCATTATTCAGCACTTCCCTGGTGTAGCTTCTGCTGGCAGAATCCTTATCAACCCCATGGAGAACTTAAATCTGCCTTGCTCAGGAGTTCACTGTCCCGGGGCAAATGCTCTTCTCTGGCTGCCTCTCTACCTCTAACAGGGCAGGACAGATGTAGCACCAGAGGCCAGATTTTCCAGAGAGCTTTCTCCTGGACTTAATTGTTCATACCCACAATGCGCATGCACGGAATCGCTGCATACCTGCCATCCACATTTAAATATTCCAGCATCTGAACATGGGCAAGCTCATTAGGCAAATTGAGTTTTGCAGCTGGGAAGTCTCCATTGCACAGGAATAAGAACCATTAAGTGTTGGCACCTACAAAGTACACGTGTGTATTTTTACATTCACAAGCAGAGATGGAGAACTGAAATTCAAAGCATGTAAGTACTTCCTTAAAGCATTCAGAATATTGTTTACTGCACTATATTCAGGGCAGTTGTCCAAGCATCATATAAATTATTAAATCCAAAGCCAGTTTTTTTTCACACTGTGCAAAATAGAAGTCCTCAATGAGGATAGGATCATGCTAAGTTTCAGAATCCAACTCAAGTCATTTATTGTAGCACTGCTTAATGGTTAGAATTATTTACAAAGGGAAAGTACAAGTTTCTACCGTTGTACTATTTAAAAAAGCTGCCAAAGTGTTTTTGTTCAAAGTTGCAGAAAATAAAACAAATAAACCCTGATAACCATGTCCACAATACACACACAAATGTAGATAAAAGCATAAAGTTGTCTTTTTGGACTTGCAATGTAACACTGCTTTCTTCTTAGAAATAACACACAAGAAACCAAAACCAAACCAAACAGGCTGCTTCTTAAGGCCTCTGCACTAGGCAGGCTCTTTAAAGACTGGCTGGATCACATATTTCCCTATAGTGCCCCCTAGGATTCAGGCGGGACCTGGAAACTCTTTGAACTGAATGTGACAGCTTGTCATTGCAATACACCCCAAACCTCCTTGGCCCAAAAATAAGCAGGAAAATGTCAGCCCCAATATGAACGTGTTCAATGTTTGTGTGTATGAAAACAGAGGGCAATGGAATGCGGTCAGGTGTTTTCTCAACCAATGCCTGCTGGAATGGTGGCTAATTGCTCAGCTGTTCCTGGTGTCAGATCAGCTAACAGAAAGATGAAATTAACTTCCATTATGTTGTATGGTAAGGCCACTTTGTACAATGTCACTGTGTCTACATTGGCGCGATCTTGCTCCAAAGCAGATGCTCTTGTACAAAAACATGCTGCCTGTCTACACTGGCGGGGAGTTCTCGCGCAAGAACACTGGCGTTCTAATGTGTGAAATCAGTGCTTCTTGCACAAGAACTATGGTGCGCCTGCTCAGGAATAAGCTCTCTTGTGCAACTGTTCTTGTGCAAGAGGCCAGTGTAGACAAGCAACATGAATTTCTTGTGCAAGAAAGCCCGATGGTTAAAATGGCCATTGGAGCTTTATTGCACAAGAGAGCATCTACAGTGGCACAGATGCTCTTGCGCAAAAGCACATCTCTTGCGCAAAGGCACATGCCAGTGTAGACGCTCTCTTGCGCAAATACTTTAACGCAAAAACTCTTGCGTTAAAGAGTATTTCCGCAAGATCATGCCAATCTAGGCATAGCTAGAGAGTGTGTGTGCTGGAATGGAGAATAACATGAACCTTTATGTTGAGAGCCGAAATCTGAGCTATAAAATCATCTCTCCTCATTGGCTCAAGGCACTGGCAGTGTTTCATACCCATTATATCCAACTCTGTTGCTATGGGAGAAAGCTATGAATCAGCACAAGCAGGTAGGCAAGTTTCAGCTGCATACAACAGTATGTGAAATCGAATGGCCTCCTACAGAATTTGTAGCCCATGCTGTAAGCAAGGAGGGGCTCTGCCATGCGTCACTTCACAGTCAGGTTTTGTTGAAGATTTGTGGCAGTGTTATCTCAAGGTATCATTTCTTCCAGCTCTGTCAAACACCACGAAAGTTTCAGAAGGGCAGCCGTGATAGTCCGTAACTGAAAAAAACTTTTAAAAACCCTCAGCAAATAGTCCTGAAGCACCTTAGAGACTAACAAAACATGTAGACGGTACCATGAGCTTTCGTGGGCACAGCCCACTTCTTCAGATGAATGGAGTTAAGGAGTCCAGGATGCAAATAAATAGCAGAGGGTATGTCTACACTACCACCCTAGTTCGAACTAGGGTGGTTAATATAGTCAACCGGAGTTGCAAATGAAGCCCGGGATTTGAATTTCCCGGGCTTCATTTGCATGTTGCCGGGTGCTGCCATTTTTAAATGTCCGCTAGTGCAGACTCCGTGCCTGCGGCTACATGCGGCACGAACCAGGTAGTTCGGATTAGGCTTCGTATTCCGAACTACCTGTACTCCTCGTGGAATGAGGTGTACAGATAGTTCAGAATAGGAAGCCTATTCCGAACTACCTAGTTCGTGCCGCGTGTAGCCGCGGGCACGGAGTCCGCACTAGCGGACATTTAAAAATGGCGGCACCTGGCAACATGCAAATGAAGTCTGGGAAATTCAAATCCCGGGCTTCATTTGCAACTCCGGTTGACTACATTAACCACCCTAGTTCGAACTAGGGTGGTAGTGTAGACATACCCAGAGAGAGAGGGGATGGGAAGGGGAAAACAGAAAAAATATTGTCAATTAGAGTGTCCATGCTAAATGAAGCTAATAGAGTGGGCTCTAAGTATTCAAGTACTCGGTACTTAGCTTTTTATGTCATTAGGATATGGAAAGTAGCGGCCCAACCAGGTCAGGTCTTTGTTGAAACCTCTATTCACTATTTTTTTCTTATTTATTCTTGGATCTGGACTTTTAATACCCCATTCATCTGAAGAAGTGGGTTGTGCCCATGAAAACTCATGATACCATCTACATGTGTTTTTAGTCTATAAGCTGCTGCGAGACTATTCATTGTTTTTTTACGGTTTTCCAGTTGCAGATTAACTCGGCCACCCCTCTGCATCTATTCAAGGTATCAAACTTATAAATGAAACCAAGTTCTGCACTTTCTTTCTCCAGGTGACTTTTGAAATTGCTTTGAAATAATATAGACCCTTTTTGATCCATGAGTGAGTGCCTGGGCAAGTTGAAATGTTCCACAACAGGTTTCTGCGTGTTACCATTTTGACTATCTGATTTGTGTCCATTAATCCTTTGTTGTAGAGACTGTCCAGTTTGGCCAATATATGTTGCAGAGTGGCATGGCTGGCACTTGATGACATAGATCACATTGGTGGATGTGCATTTGTATGAGCCTCTGATGTGTTGGCTGATTTGGTTAGGTCCTGTGAGGGTGTCGCTTGTGTAGATGTGTGGACAGAGTGGGCACCAGAGTTGACTGCAGGAGTAGGTTCCTGGGTGAGTATGATGGAGGTGTGCTGCGTGGTTGCTGGACAGAATTTGTTGGAGATTAGGGGGTTGTCTGTAGGTGAGGACTGGCCCATCACACACGACCTGTGAGAGTGACGGGTCATTTTCCAAGATAGGAAGTCAATCAGTGCTACCTGGCCATCAGCACAGCACTAGAAGTCAGTAGCCATCAGTTCAATTCCTCCACCCCTGTATCCTATCTCAAACGCTCTTGAGTATTCTTGTAACAAACACATGTTGATTCTTAGCCATGTCTTTTGTGAACTGTCTTCTTGAACTTAGGTACTGGTAGGTTGAAAGGGGTTCAAAGTATTCTTAAATAATGGAAATTTATGCCAAAAACTCCATCCCACCCAATCCTAGCAATTGCTTCAGTGATTGCTTTTTAAAAAGGTGTTTTAAGCAGCATGTGGGCATTTGGGCTCTTGGTTTTATCCTTATTCCTGCCATCCATGCTGCACAGCTATGTAACAGCTTGGCTTGCCCAGACCGTATATTAAAGGCAAATGGGCCAAAGCAAGGGTGGGGGGAAAGGAAGGAAGAAGGTAAGATGTAGAGAAGATAATCAGTTGCTAGCTTTTACCCCGTGTGCATCTTAATGAATTGTTTAGTCTTTATTTTATGTTTATCTAACTGTCCCTCTCTCTGTGATAGGCTACAGCCTGTGATAGACAAGGAGAAAAAACTTAAAAGCTGCACAAAGCTTCCATGTGGAGCAGGAGGTGATTGCATGTATAGAAAATAAAATAGTTTGTACATCAAAGCCATGTCGTTTCCTCTCAAATTGCCACAGAATTATCTGGAGTATTTCCCGACGACAGAATAGACGCATGCTGTTTTGCACGCCTCATGGATCCCTTAAGGCTACATTTCAAATGAACATGAAATTGAATTGAGGAACTCATTTCTCTGCAAGGACTTCAAACATTTAGGTTACTGGTACCCCAGCAGGGGTGTGGGGAAGGGCCATGCATGCGAGAGAGAGAGAGAGAGAGAGAGAGAACTTTTACAGCACAGAATAATCTCCGGTCTGATGCTGCACTGAGCAGCTGCTATTGTTTCTGTAGGTGATACGAGGTTTTTAAAATAAGGGGACGGGAAGAATTGGCAAATAATCCAGTGGAGCTCTGAAAGGAGCTCAGTGATATTATTATCTGCTTTCAGAGGAGTCAGTGAGGGGAAAGCAATTATATCAAAGGGGGGGAGGGAGAGAAAATGGAGTAACTGGAGTCTGTATTGTATTAACTCTCATTAACCAAATACTGGCCTTTGAGACATACAGAATGTTCCGGCAAAAAGGCAGAAGCAGCTTGGTCGTCTTTCTGATCTCGCTCCGGACAGTTTTGTGCTGGTGTAACGCCACAGACTGCCGTGTGGTTACACCTCCCTTGTACCAGTGTTCCCACGAGGAGATTCAGACGCTCTTTGTGAACAGTTTTTTGTTTTGTTTTGTTTTGTTTTTTTAAACACTGGCTGGCTGGGCCGGAGCAGCCCTCAATTAAAACTGAAATCAACTCAGAGAAAGTTCACATGTTGCTTTCCCAGCCTCTCTGAAATGTTGTTTTGTCCCCACTTGTGACATCTCATGCAGCTAACAGTGAGAATCTTAGCAGCCAATGGGAAAGCCAGCTGGCCTGAATTCAGCCTGCGTGACTAGTTTGACTGCTCTGTCAGGAAGGTCGCCAAGCTTGACCCAAAGCCTGAATCGTTGAGTAGTTTGCTTTATCTGCTACTAACACATGTACCCAGCGTTGCTTGGGTCCTTAACTCAATTAAGTTTGTGCACTTTCCCCTCGCTCCCTGTTCCCTGCTGGGGAACAGCCAGCAACATCCTTGTAAGAATCGGGGTGGGGTGGGGAGCTGCCCCCTCCTAAAAGAGTGCCTGAGGGTGGGAGGCTTGGGACTGGGACAGTTCCGGGCAAGGGAGGGAGCACACCCCCAGCCAGCCCTTTCACCTGCCTGGCGATTCTATATGGTTTTTTAAGAAATTCCATTCCAGGCACATCCCATTGTCCTGCTACAACCAAACCCTGACCTTGCTTTAAATTATGATTTGAGGATATCAAATTTGGTGCTCCTAGCTCTTAAAATTTGAGAGCAGTTCTTGAACAGACAGACAGACTGACAAACTTTCTAAAATATATAGTAGACTGCAGAGGAAGGCAGCCCCCAAGAAGAGTCAATGGCTCGCACTTGTCTACACTACATGGCTGCGTCTAGACTTGCACGTTTTTCCGCAAAAGCAGTGTAGACAACGCGGTATTGTTTTGCGCAAAAAGGCCCCGATCACGAAAATGGCGATCGGGGCTTTCTTGCGCAAAACCGCATCTAGATTGGGATGGACGCTTTTCGGCAAAAAGTGCTTTTGCGGAAAAGCGTCCGTGCCAAACTAGAAGCTCTTTTCCACAAATGCTTTTAACGGAAAAACTTTTCTGTTAAAAGCATTTGTGGAAAATCATGCCAGTCTAGACGTAGCCCATATGTTTTGCTGTGTAGGGTTGCCAGCAGAGCATCATAGTCAGGGCTCGCCAAGCGGCGGCGAGCCCCGCTTGCCAGCCGCGTAGAAGCGCATGCTGCACGGCCCCGCCCAGCTAAAATCTACTTGCCACGGGTGAGTAGATTGCCTAATTTGTCGAGCCCTGGTCATAGTGTAGGCAGGGCATGTGTGTAACAACTCGAGGAGGTTTTACTGCCAGTGTGAAATCTCTGTCTACTTGAATGGCATGAGCTGTACTGATGGAACCATTCTTCTGTCAGGATAGCGGTGTCTATGCTGGGGGTTTTATTGAGTTTTATTGGGAGTTTTTATTTTAAGCTAGAGAGTGTGGGGATTTTTCACATTACTGCCCAACAGTTATGCCATCAAAACTTCACACTGTAGATCTGGGCTTTAGTCCCAATGTACACCAGTGCAAGGGAGTTTGTATAGTAATAACGATGGTCAGAAATCACCACCGTGGTGTCCTGACAGGTGTCTTGCTCCATCCAATGATGAAAACCGATTGGCTGCATGTGTGTGTTCCCCCTGTACATTCCACTTATTCTGCACAGGCAGGCAGTACAGCAGATGCTGAGAGAAGCCCCAAAGACCACACAATCAGAGAAAGATCAAAGGTACCAGGCCAGGTTTATTGTCAAATGGAGTACAGTTGTCTACCAAGCCACAACAATGAACCAGCTCAGTCAGTTGCGGAAATCTCCAGTGCCCCCTATGCCAGATAAGGGCAACACCCTTATGGTACATTTTATGTAAAGGTACAAACAAGTTACACATCACATCATGCTGTCATTTTAGACCCTATCCTAAGCCAGGATTGGTACGTCCCTCTTATCTGTGGGGAGTGTGTTGGTACAAAGATGTTTCTTAATGAGATGTTCCTTTACCATCCCTCTGGAATGCGTTTACGGCCTGTGCCTAGTACTTCTTAGGTAACAGTGTTTCTGCAATATCAGCCCTGTTCTTGCCAGCTTCTGTGAGCAGGGCCTGCCTCTTGCTCACAGTTTAAGTTTGCTTTATTTTAGCAGCGCCTTGACTATTGATGCCTGGGCCTCTGGCCTCACACCGGGCCTGTGATACATGGGTTTATGTTTTAGGCCTTCTTCTTACAACATTAATTTTGTAAACAATATGATGCGCTCCAAGTTGTGGTGTTAGGCACCCAACATTTCACCAACAATTTTGCACAATTTATTTAAAGACTGTGACGGATACGTCAAGTTCCTGAAATATCCTTGGGGAAACCTTATTGAATTAAAAATCTCAGAGGGGTAGCTGTGTGTGTCTGTAACTTTAAAAACAACTAGTAGTCCTGGAGCACCTTAGAGACTCACAAAAATATACGGAATCATGAGCTCCTGTGAGCAAAACCCACTTCCTCAGATGAGCCGAAAGGAGAGTAGAGGGGGATCTTATTGAATTGAGTACATTTGGAGTCTGTTGTATTAAATGAACCGTTTGTGTATTCTAAGGGGTGGGATTGCATGTCAGCACTGCATGGGGAAGATGTGATGTGAACATTGGGAATAGTTCTGAATTTCAAAGGACTATACTGAACAATGCACTGGATGGGAATGGACTCTGGGAACTGCAAACATCAAGCTGTTTCCTTCAGGAGTCAAATTCCTCACCTCCTGTTTACACAGAAGCCCAGATGCCCTCATGAGGGGATCATTGTCTGCTGATCACCTCTTTCCAGGGTCTCACTGTCAAAGGCCCATCTGTATAAAAGAGAAACTAACCTATTCGTGGGTGTGATAGTTCTGGGCTAAGGCCGTGAAGAACTTGCAACCTCAGAAACCCCTGTGGTGAGGTTTGATGAGCTGACTTCTACCAGAGGCCCTGCTGGAGTTTGTGGGTGATCTCTGGTAGCGGTAGGGTGCATACAAGGTCTCATATTGATTTCAGTGGGTTTTCGGTATTGCTTTCACTTTCAGAATGAATGTGCTTGCTTGGGAAGAACTGTGTGGTAACTTGTAACTGCTGGCACTGCTATTCACCACCTTTGGAGAGAAAGCAAAGCGCAGACGCTGGCGGGTTTATACTCTCTGGCTTATGGGGAATATCACAGTGTAGGCTGGGAACTGTGTAGCCTGGAAATGTTCTACTCTGCAAGGGGAAAGACACAGATCTCTGTTCAAAAGAGGTGACAGCTCTGGAACCAGGAGCCTGGAGTTGTTCCTAAGGGACTGCAGAGGTTTAGAGACAGCAACGCTGCTTTTTTTTCTGTGCTCTTTACCGTCCTTTTGTGTCTTGAGTGTGTCTCTGGCTGCGCTCCTTAATCCTAGTCAGCAAGCATCTTCTAAACACGTTGTCTTTGTATTTATTTATAAATACTTTTTATTTCTCCTTCTCTTCCCTCCTTAGCAAGTGATCTGCTCTGCCACCCTCCTTCCCCAGCGGCAGAGTCCATTATTTGCCCAGAAAAAAGGCTCTCATTTAACTTCCATGCCTGTAAAGCTACCTCCCTGGTTTTTGTTATTGTGTTTTGTGGGTTTTGGTTTTTTTGGAGGGGTGGGGTTGAGCATTTATTTATTCATTTATTTTGGTCCCTATTAGGAAATGCCTACAGAGAATGCATGGAAAACGGGACGTGGGCTTCCAAGATCAACTACTCTCAGTGCGAACCTATTCTGGATGACAAGGTCTGTATTTCTCTCTCCATTTTTTCTAGATGTCCTTTTTCTCAGCATCCAGGAGAGGAAGGAGCCTCGTGTCTGGTTTATGTGTTGGTCTGAGACTCACGAGATTGGGTTTTTATTTCTGTCACTGCCACAGAACCCAGCGGGACCTTGGACAATTCATTTCCTGGGGGTGTCCATTTTTTTTTAAATAGGGTAGCAGGACCCGTCCCTGCTTTGGTTCTGTCTGCCCATCAAGCAGCCATGTGACTTCCGCCCATGTTGATGTCTCCAAGCCAGCGGTGATCTAACTCAGTGTTTCTCAACCTTTGTTTATAAAGTATCCCGTTTTCAAAAAAAAATTATAAGTACCCCCAGTACCTACAGTTTTCAGACACCCCAAATTTTTTCTACCATTGCAACACATCAGTTTAAACAACTTAATTATAGCCAGGCGGGCGATGACATTTTTGAGTGTAAAAAGTACAAAAATAATAAAATGCTGTACAATGTAAAATAAAAATTCAGTTTTCTCCAAATTTCAGTTGTGTTGACATACCCCCCAGACTTCTCTCCAGTAGCCCTAAGGGTACTCGTCCCACTGGTTGAGAAACACTGGTCTAACTCGCTAACAACCCTAAAGCTGCCGCCGCACCGATTGGCCACTCAAGTACGAACCCTGAGTCCTGCACAGGCATTTCAGCGTCAATGTTTTTGGAGGGGCAAATTACAAAAGCATTGTGTGTTGTGAGCCCCAGTAACACAGCAGAAGAAGCGGTTAGTGGCACTGAGCTAGCCAAGCAAGGGGAGGATTTACGGCAGGCCTTGGCACTATTTCTCTCATGCCAATTCCATGGGGGTGATGCGGTGCACATGGCCCTACCCAGTCTGGTTTTATCTAGTTAGCTCAAGCACCGGAGCACTTGGTGGCATCAAGTCCATCCAGAACGCTAGGTTCTCATGAGATTAGCCTACTCATGAGATTAGCCTACGCTGAAGCCCTTGCCGGTGCCGCTTCACTGCTCCTGTACCAGGCTAGCTACATTAAAGCCATCTTGGATATGTCTGCGGTACAGTCACAACCCCTGACTTTTATAGACCTGTCCTGAGTTTGACTGGCACAGTGGATGGGAGACTCTGTTTGAGACATCACAGGTGGCATAGGGAAAAATTAGTCACCCGGGGAAGGAGACCAGGGATTAAGATTAAAGGAGTTAGCACAGCCTAGTGCAAAGAGAGAGGGGTAAGTTGGATCAAGTGTTCAGATGAAGGTAGGAATAATGATGTACAAAGCCCTAAGGGTGATTTTAGGACAAGAAATAGGTTTCCTTTAACTTCAAGCGGGGGGGGTCTGGTGCATGCAAGCCGCAATAATATTCTTTGCTGTTCCTGTCCAGGGAAACACATTCTAAAACTCACCTCTCCTTTTTCTTGCATGACTTTGAACAGTTAGCCTGCTTATGAAAGCAAATCCCGATGAGTTTTGTTTGCAGGAGTTGATGGGTATTGCCACTACGACAGGGGATTTTTTACTTTTATTGTTTGCTTTAAAATCTCACGGCTACGATAATACCATAAAACTTCATAAACCACCGATTCCTTCAGTATATGAAAGTGGTGATTCTCCCCTCCCCCCCTCGAACCCGCTGTGTGTACAAAAGCTTAAAAACTCATTTAGTAGATCCTTGAAGGGTAATGACAAACTTTATAAGTATTAAGGTTTATGAATATTCCTGAAATATCTAGCGGGTGCTCAGCTGTCAGAATAAAACATGGGTTGGTTTCTGATCAAATGTGTTCCCCCCGGATTCCTTGTAATCCCCTTTTTGATTAAAGGTGAGATGCAGCCACCCTCATGTGCGATTGTTACTGAATAATATTAACTGATAATATTCCTAACTGTCAGGGTGATCAAACACTGTAATAAATTTCCCAGGGAGGTTGTGGAATCCCCATCTCTGGAGATATTTAAGAGTAGGTTGGATAAATGTCTATCAGGGATGGCCTAGACAGTATTTGGTCCTGCCATGAGGGCAGGGGACTGGACTCGATGACCTCTCGAGGTCCCTTCCAGTCCTAGTATTCTATGATTCTATGCCACAGATTGGTGAGTTGGTGCTAAGTGACCACATCCATCAATCTGTTTTTAATAATGAAAGGTGCCATTGTTCGGCATGGATGCTTGTACTCAAGAGCCTAAACAGGCTCCTAAATCCTTCTCTTCAAAGCAGCAGACCCGATTCTTCTAGTGTGACTGGCTCACCAGGAACAGGACTGCAAATCTGCAGAGCCCAAAGCACAGCATGCTACAGCGGGTGCTAAAGTTAGCTCCCTTGCAGGGCCTCTTACAAACACACCTCCTCTGCTGAGGATGGCCTTTGGCACATACCCACAAGGGGGCTCCACAAAGACACATGCTTATCTTTACCCTCAGGAACGGTCCCATTGGGGCCCTGTGTGTAAATGGGTATGACTAACACATCATACTCCAGCCACTCACCTTCCAAATTCCCCCTGATGGTGGGCGGTGCCCCGCCCCCTGCACTTTATGTGACCAGGCGTCATTATGAGCTGATGGCTATTGAATAGCATCCTGGGAAACTGATTTATGGTTTCAGCTCAGCAGAGAAACCTTGCCCATCGCCGGCCCAAAGCCCCATTCTCATTAGCAGGCCGGGCGAGAGGGTCTAAGGCACTGTAAAAGGGGACTTTCTGTAGCTGCACCTTTGCATGGGGCCGGGCCGGGCATGGCGCCTTCCTGGTCCAGGGTGGAGATCATGGACCTTATTCAGGTTTGGGGGGATGCCCCCAACGTCCACGATCTCTGCCCTAGACAGAGGAACGCATCCGTCTATGGCAGAATAGCTGCCAGCCTGGCCACCAAAGGCCACATGCGAACCCAGGAGCAGGTTCTCATGAAAATCAAGTTGGTCCTGCGAGACCCCCAACCCTGAGCCCTGAGCTTCCCCTCCCCCTTCTTCCCCTTGCTTCCCCCTTTCAGCTCCCTCCTCCCAACCTCTCTTCTCCCTTCTCCTGTCTCCTTTCCCCAGTCTCGCCAGAGTTTCATTCCCTCCCAGTTTTGTTAAATAAAGAGAGTTTGTGTTCATGAAAGTACGTGTATTTTATTTTATATCGGGGGGGTTAGGGAGGGGTAAGTGGAAGGGCATGAGGGAGGAACGAGGCACAGGCCCCCAGTGGGGCAGACCAGGGAGGCGCTTAGTGCTCCTCAGGGTGGAAGCTCTCCCACAGGGCCTCCTGGATACTGACAGCCCCCCAATGGACTGGCAGCCAGCAGAAAGTGCAGCCAGGCTCACAGCAACGCATCCAAGAGAAGCACCAGAGTGGCCAGGGGCAGCTCTGGCTCCATGTTGCAGAGTGCTGTGGTGTCCCAAGTGAGGGCAACCAGAGCACACAGAGACAAAATGCTTTGCTGTCCCTCATCGAGGTAGCCAAGCAAGCAGGGAAACCTGAGAACCGACTGCCAGGGGGAAGGGAGGGGTCCCTTTAAGCACAGGCCTCAGGAAGCAGCCACACAAACTCCGGACCTGATGCCCTACCGGACCTGGTTCCGGCTGGCCTTAAACGCAATTCAGCGTCCACTCAGTGTGGATGCGCTATTTCGAAATAGCAAAACGCTACTTCAAAATGCATTTTGTGTGTAGACGTGTTATTTCGAAATAACTTATTTCGAATTAACTATTTTGAAATAAGATATTTCAAAATAACACTGTAGTCTAGACATACCCTATCAGTGTTTCTCAACCTTTTTTTTATAAAGTACCCCTTTTTCAAAAACAAATTATAAGTACCCCCAGTACCTACAGTTTTTAGAGACACAAAATTTTTTCAACCATTGAACACATTTGTTTAAACAACTTAATCGTAGCCAGGCGGGTAATGAAATTTTTGGTATAAAAAGCACAAAATGAATAAAGCGCTGTAAAACTTAAAAGAAAAATTCAGTTTTCTCTAAGTTTCAGTTGTATCGATGTACCCCCCCCCCTCCACCCAGACTTCTCTCGAGTACCCCTGAGGGTACTAGTACCACTGGTTGAGAAACACTGGTGTAGATCATGCCTGACAAGTGTCTGTCTAACCTGCTCTTAAATATTTCCAGAGATGGAGATTCCACAACTCCCCTAGGCAATTTATTCCAGTGTTTAAGCACCCTGACAGGTAGGAAGTTTTAATATATTATGCTCCTCTCTATGGGTTCTGAGTTTGCCTTGGGGAAAACGTGAGTCTCAGATTCGCATCAGTGACAGCAAAGGAAGTCCTTTTTCTTCTTTGGGGCTGGTGCTTGGAAAGGGGCTTCATATTCTTAAAGTTTCTCTTCCAAACAGTGACCCCGTACAGTATGTGCAAAGTGAAAATAACAGTTGTGACGCAAATGAGATGAGTAATATCTAATTTACAGTGTAAGCTCTTCTGGACAGGAGGAAATATTCTATTCTTTCCAGAAAGTGCCTGGCACTCAAATGGCATTTCAGCATGAAATAAATGCTGTACTGTATTGGGTCAGTATACTTTACATGAAAATGCAAACTGCTATTTGATTTGTTAGGAGCAGTGCAAATTATAAGATTCCCCTTCCCTCTCCCCCTGTCCTTTTGCTTATCTGATGACAGGTATAAAGGATCAGGTTGAGTTTCATCTTGTGTCTTTTCCTCCTCAGGGCTATTCAGAAATAGGTAGTTGAGGGTGATGCTCAAGGGGACTTCAGAATACATTTTAACTGCCCCTCCCCCCTGCACACACAGACAGAGAGACACATAACTTAGTTCTCTCCAAGGATAGCATATTGCAGTGTATGCTGAAGACTTAGGTAGATTTGATCATGAAAATGTTGCCGGCAAGGCTGTCTCTTTAGGGAGTTGCTGGCCCGGTGTTGTTTTGTCAGCACTGAAAAGGCTATTTACTTCAGCTGGTGGGGAAAATCATTCCTCAAAACCTTTATGCAGCTACCCCTGGTTTTGCAACCGAAAGGAGAATTTTTCACAAAAATTTTCATTTTGGCCAAAGGGGGTTTTGACAGACAAATGAAATTGTTGAGGTTAGACAGCTGAGAACAACTGCTTTTTATTTTCCCCCTCCCTTTCTCTTGTTTGCTTTTGCCATTTTGTGGGAACAAGTGTGAGGAAGAAAAAAATGAAAGAACTGGGGGAGAAATATCCCATACTGAAAATGTCCCATTTGTCAAAAAAACTTAAAAATTCATGGAAAAATTGGGACAAAAGGAGAAATCTCCTAATCAAGTAAAGACTTTTTCAATTAAAAATCCTTCTGCGGGTTCATTTTAATACTGCATTCCTGCTACCCACTAGCATGGATGGGTGTCTTCTTTCTGACTGCAGCTCACAGAGTAGTAATCTGGTATGTATTTGTTGTGGGAATCACAAAACTCATCCCATTGATTTCAGTGGGTGTATTCATGTGCTTAAAACTCGGTCTATGTCTTCGGAGTCAGGCCCTAGCCGATTTTATTCTTACAATACCCTGAGATAGAGAGAAATGTACATAAAGCAAGAGCAAGTTAAAACTGGACTTAGAATTAGGCGGCTTCCAGCCCTGTGTTCAGATCACCAGGTTCCAACTCTTTCAAAACTTTATCAATTCAAATAAGAGTTGGAAGGATCAGGCCCTTTGCTTGCAAAGTGCTTCCGTGACACCGAATATTATTTTCACAAGGAAACTTTAACCAATAGGGAAACCAGTCTGACCTTAATCCTGGCTCCTAAACATCAAACTAATTTCATCATTTCATTTCCTGTCGGAATTGTGACTTTGTCATTCCAAAGTGTCCCATGCCTTTCAGATCATGGCTGGCTTTAAGGTATGAAGATTTAAACAGTATAAGCCAGGCAATACTGAATCCTATTGAAGTTCCGCAGAAAAGTTCTGTTGGGCCAGATCTGTTTAGAAAAAATTGCAAACTGAAACTTCCCATGTGGGTAGAAGACCTGCATTTTTATGTCTGGACTATATACGTGGCTAATCCATAACTGTAGCCCTTGAGTTATTATTATAACATCATCTTAAAATCAAGAAAAGTAATTACAGTTTTCTAAACTGATTAACGGTTCCTTAATGTCAATGTTCAGAGACTTGTGCTGATTTAATCATGTTATCTCTTTACCTCCAGAGGAAGTACGCACTCCATTACAAGATTGCTCTCATCATAAACTACCTGGGACACTGTATATCTATAGGAGCACTTATTGTGGCTTTCATGCTCTTCTTGTGCTTGAGGTGAGTTATCTATTCATAGTTCATTTTTCCTTGGTGTGTGATTACATCATATTAATCAGTCCCTGGGATAATAGTCTCTGGATCGTATACGGTCCTATGTGCATCTAATTCTTCCCACTGTGAATGCAGTTTCCACTGATTAGTGTGCGTAGAACGCATCAGTGATGTGCTATAGTGCTGAGGGCTAAGAGCCCTGTTTGTATTCAGAAACACAACTTAATGATTTAATGCCAAGGCAGAGAACCTGTGGATGCAAAGAACACTTGATAAGGGAACGATACGTGAGCTGGTATTCGAGTGGGTCAGTTGACCAATTGGCACGCCAGGGCATAGAAGTGAGGTGTGTTACATACTAGCTGATGCAAAGCCCATTCAGGTTGGTGGGCGTCTTCCCATTGAGTCCGGTAGGTTTTGGATCAGACTTTCCCTGTTCCATTGTTCCTGTTAGATGGGTTGAACACGCTAAATGTTCAGGATTATGCCATCCCCAGGGACTGACCTGCAAAGAATAAACCTTGACCCTAAATTTCAGCTTCCCTTGGCGCTTGCACGCTCAGAGGAAGCGCTACACGTTGGTGCTTGAGAGAGTGATGCAGGAGCCCACCTGTGAGACAGACAAGAGCCTCCCACTCGAGATCTGGAACTGGGTGAATTCTCTGTTTTGGTCACTGTCCTTTGAGGAGAACCATTGCTGGCAGAATCCCTGTTAATTTCTGGTCAATCCCTCCACCAGCCTGGCCAGCTCTCCGAATGTGAGTGCGTCTAATCCTCTGCATGCGATCAGGAGATGCATACGCAAACTGGGCATGAGCCAAAGAACTCAGTGGCGTCTTTCCATTGACGTCAGTGGAGCGAGCCCATTGTTTACATTGTGGCAGCTATTGACTTCCTCCACCTTTTACGGTGCTCAGAAATTTTAAATAGGGACCGTGTATAAACTGAATAAGGGCCTCTCTTCTGTGAACGTAAGAACGTAAGAATGGCCACACTGAATCAGACCAAAGGTACATCCAGCCCGGTATCCTGTCTGCCAACAGTGACCAATACCAGATGCCCCAGAAGGAGGGAACACAACAGGTAATCCTCACGAGAGCCCTCCCTGTCCTCTACCTCCAGAGAAATAAAGGCTAGGGACACCATTCCTACCCATTCTGGCTAATAGCCACTGATGGACCTAATCTCTATGAATCTATCTAGCTTTTTTTTTAACCCTGTTAAAGTACTAGCCTTCACCGCATCCTCTGGCAAGGAGTTCCACAGGTTGACTGTGCGCTAAGTGAAGAAAATCTTCCTTTTGTTTGTTTTAAACCTGCTGCCTATTAATTCCTTTGGTGACCACTAGTTCTTATATTGTGGGAATAAGTAAATAACTTTTTCTTATTCACTTTTTCCACACCAGTCATAATTTTATAGACCTCAGTCATATCCCCCCTTAGTCGCCTCTCTTCTAAACTGAGAAGTCCACTCCTTTTTAATCTCTCTTCATATGGGACCCGTTCCAAATCCGTTCCAAAGGTTCTTCTACCTCTATCATCACTGGCCAACCAGGGCCCAAAAGTAAGGGGAAGTGAGTCACTAAAATTAGTTACAAGCTCTCCTGTATGGGAGCAAAAGAGGTTTCCACCATGAGATCAAGGCCTGGGAAAGGATATGGGACTGCTGGGAGAACATGGTGCAGTGGGAGAAATATTTGAAAATAATGACCGGTTGATGTTACATCATGAACTGTTTTCAACTGTAAGCCACAGTTGTGTGCATTTTGGTTGGGGATGGGAATGGCGGGGGGGTTTCATGAAGATAGTGGGAATGAATATTGCTGCAGAATTTGGCCCATCATATGGTGGACTCGTAATTTAGGTCTTTGAACCATTCTATAAAGAGCAATGACTCTGTCAGTCAGGGAAAAAAGGGAGGAGGGGTTGCCTTGTATATTAAAAATGTACGCACTTGGACAGAAGTGGAGATGAACGTAGGAGATAGCTATGTAGAGAGTCTCTGGGTTAAGCTAAAAGGGGTAAAAAATGAGGGTGATATCATGCTAGGAGTCTACTACAGGCCACCTAGCCAGGTGGAAGAGGTGGATGAGGCCTTTTTTAAACAATTAACAAAACTATCCAAAGCCCAAGATTTGGTGGTGATGGGGGACTTCAACTATCCAGACATATGTTGGGAAACTAACACAGCGGGGCACAGGCTATCCAATAAGTTTCTGGACTGCATTGGAGACAACTTTCTGTTTCAGAAGGTTGAAAAAGCTACCAGAAGAGAAGCTGTTCTGGATTTGATTTTAACAAATAGGGAGGAACTAGTTGAGAACTTGAAAGTGGAAGACAGTATGGCGGACAGTGATCATGAAATAATAGAGTTCATGATCTTAAGGAAAGGTAGAAGGGAGACCAGCACAATTGAGGTAATGGATTTCAGAAAGGCAGATTTTGATAAGCTCAGAGAACTTGTAGGTAAGGTCCCATGGGAAGCAAGACTGAAGGGAAAAACAACTGAGGAGAGTTGGAAGTATTTCAAAGGGACGTTGTTAAGGGCCCAAAAGCAAACAATTCCGCTGTGTAGGAAAGATAGAAAATATGGCAAAAGACCAGCTTGGCTTAACAAGGAGATCTTGCATGATCTCAAAATAAAAAAGGAGTCCTATAAAAAATGGAAACTAGGACAAATAACAAAGGATGAATATAAGCAAGCAACACGGGAATGCAGGGGCAAGATTAGAAAGGCAAAGGCACAAAATGAGATCAAACTAGCTACAGGCATAAAGGGAAACAAGAAGACCTTTTATAAATACATTAGAAGCAAGAGGAAGACCAAGGACAGGGAAGGCCCACTGCTCAGTGAGGAGGGAGAAGCAGTAACAGGAAACTTGGAAATGGCGGAGATGCTCAATGACTTCTTTGTTTCGGTCTTCACCGAGAAGTCTGGAGGTGTGCCTAACGTAGTGAATACAAGCAGAGAGAGGGTAAGTTTAGAAGATAGGATACACAAAGAACAAGTTAAAAATCACTTAGGAAAGTTAGATGTTAGCAAGTCACCAGGTCCTGATGAAATGCATCCGAGGATACTCAAGGAGCTGATAGAGGAGGTATCTGAGCCTTTAGATATCATCTTTGAAAAATCATGGAAGACAGGGGAGATTCCAGAAGACTGGAAAAGGGCAAATATTGTGCCCATCTATAAAAAGGGGATAAGAACAACCCAGGAAACTACAGACCGGTCAGTTTAACGTCTGTCCCAGGGAAGATAATGGAGCAGGTAATTAAGGAAATCATATGCAAACACTTGGAAGGTAATAAAGTGATAGGGAATAGCCAGCATGGGTTTGTGAAGAACAAGTCATGCCAAACTAATCTGATAGCTTTCTTTGATAGGATAACGAGCCTTGTGGATAAGGGAGAAGCGGTGGATGTCATATACCTAGACTTTAGTAAGGCATTTGATACGGTCTCGCATGATATTCTTATTGATAAACTAGGCAAATATAACTTAGATAGGGCCACGATAAGGTGGGTGCATAATTGGCTGGATAACCGTAGTCAGAGAGTTGTTGTTAACGGTGCTAAATCCTGCTGGAAAGGGATAACAAGTGGAGTTCCGCAAGGGTCTGTTTTAGGACCCATATTGTTCAATATCTTCATCAATGATGTAGATATTGGGATAGAGAGTACGCTTATTAAATTTGCAGATGATACCAAACTGGATGAGGTTGCAACTTCTTTGGAGGATAGGGACATAATTCAAAATGACCTTAGCAAGTTAGAGAAATGGTCAGAGGTAAACAGGATGAAGTTTAATAAAGAGAAATGCAAAGTGCTCCACTTAGGAAGGAACAATCAGTTCCATACATACAAGATGGGAAGCGACTGTCTAGGAAGGAGCATGGCGGAAAGGGATCTAGGGGTCATAGTGGACCACAAGTTAAATATGAGTCAACAGTGTGATGCTGTTGCAAAAAAAGCAAATATGATTCTAGGTTGTATCAGCAGGTGTGTTGTAAGCAAAACTTTTGGTGTCATTCTGCCGCTCTACTCTGCACTAGTTAAGCCTCAGCTGGAGTACTGTATCCAGTTCTGGGCCACATTTCAAGAAAGATGTAGAGAAATTGGAAAGGGTACAGAGAAGAGCGACAAGAATGATTAAAGGTCTAGAGAACATGACCTATGAAGCCATGCTTCATGAACTGGGCTTGTTTAGTTTGGAAAAAAGAAGATTAAGGGGGGACATGATAGCGGTTTTCAAATATCTAAACGGGTGTCACAAGGAGGAAGGAGAAAATTTGTTCCTCTTGGTTTCTGAGGACAGGACAAGGAGTAATGGGCTTAAAGTGCAGCAAGGGAGGTTTAGATTGGACATTAGGAAAAAATTCCTAACTGTCAGGGTGGTCAAATATTGGAATAAATTGCCAACGGAGGTGGTGGAATCTCCCTCTCTGGAGATATTTAAGAACAGGTTAGATAGACATCTGTCAGGAATGGTGTAGACGGAGCTTGGTCCTGCCTTGAGGGCGGGGGGCTGGACTCGATGACCTCTCGAGGTCCCTTCCAGTCCTATGATTCTATGATTCTATGATTCTATCTCTACTGCCCCTCCCCAAATTCTCCATGCTTACATAGTGGACAAAAAAAATATTAACATCAGATATATCTGAGAGCGCTCCAAGAATGGATCTGGCATTTCAACCTTCCAGACTCTTTCTTCACTATTTTTATATCACTTATCACCATAACGTCTAGGAACTTTGATTAATTTATATCTAATAAAAGATGCAAATAATTCATTCCCTCTCTGAATCTAAATCTTTTATAAATGCCTAAGTAAATAAGGAAGCTTCAATTAGATAATGCTTTATAAATGTATAATTTGCCAAGCTTCTAATACAGAAGTAACCTAGTTGTTCTCCTCTAAATTAGTTTTCTGCCTTGAATTCAAGCCTTAAGCAAAGCAGTCAATGTCAGAGTTTTGTATTAAAAATGAATGCAGTATTTTAGTGGTTTCTGTGCTATATAGGTTCTTATAACATGTTCCTCACCACAGGATCTGCTACCTTGTAGATGCCTAAAATATGGAATATTAAAGGGTTTTAAAATGATCGTCTATTGTACTCTACAATGCAAACATTGGTCACATTAGTTTCAAAAGTACCACCATTGCCACAGATCCTTTGATCTCAGTGGAGTTGCCCTCAAAGCAGCTAAGTATCTGGTTCATTGTTCATGACCCAGATTCCGTTTGAGCAATAGTTCCTTTTCTTTTTCCCCTGAGACATTTCATGCATTTACCTGGAAAATTAGCTCTACAAGCAAAAGAATTGTGGCTTTTTTCTCTTTTCGTTGTTTTCGGTTTTATTCTAGATGTACGTGGGCATTGATTAAGTAGGGGAAAGAAGGGAATTCAGAGTATTCTTTCATAAATTAGGCAGAACCAAATGCAATGAATAGTAGTAGAACCATCAACCAGAACCTGAGCATTATTAGCTGTTTTTTCTCTTCTCCCCCTTCCCTTTACCTCTCCATGTTTTTAGCTCTGTGACCCTTTTTGCCCTGGCACATCTGCTCCCAAGCCACAGTTGTCATGGACGGGAGGCTCATTCTGCTGAACTTCCTCTCCATCTTCTTATTCCCAGTCTATCAGCTTTTCCTTTGCCCTGGCAAGGCAGGTAGAAGCTGGTAGTGAATTACAAGTCAGTACCATCTGATGACTCTTCATAGGCCTTGTGAAATAGGGCAGGGACTGTCAGTTGAGTACCCAATGAACCAGCTGTCCCTAGCAGTGAAGCCAATGATCCAGTGGGCAAAGAGATTAAACTACTCTCTCATTACTTAAGGTGGCCTCTCAGGGCATGTCTACACTAGGAAACTATCTCGAAATTAGTAAATTGGGTTTAAGAACTCCCGAAATAATAAAAATCAAAATATTTAAAAAACAGCACATAGTCTAGTAGCACCTTAAAGACTAACAAAACATGTAGATGGTATCATGAGCTTTTGTGGGCAAAACCCACTTCCTCAGATGACTGGAGTATTAAAAGTCCAGATCCAAGAATAAATAAGGGAAAGGGTGGGGAAGGAAGAGAAAAAAAGGAGAAAAAAGACAGTGAATAGATTGTTCAAGTTACAAGAGGCTGATAAGAACAATTAGCACCTCCACTGTTTGGTTGTTGGGTTGGTCAAGTCATTGGGATGTGGAAGGTAGTGTGTGAGCCAGCTGATGGCTCTGCTCATTCCATTCTGATAAGAATTAAACTTGTAAATGAAGTTTAAGGAGGAGGGATAGCTAAGTGTTTAGCGCATTGGCTTACTAAACCCAGGGTTGTGAGCTCAATCCTTGAGAAGGCCATTTAGAGATTTGGGGCAAAAATTTGTCAGGGATGGTACTTGTTCCTGCTGTGAAGGCAGGGGGCTGGACTTGACTTTTCAAGGTCCCTTCCAGTTCTAGGATATAGGTAATCTCCATTAATTTCTAAAAAAAAAAAAAAGTTAAGTACCAACACTTCCCTGTGTATTTGGCTTCTTTGACTCTCTGAGCCCCAGGGCAATTTTCCCCTTTGCCGTTCCCTCCCCGTTGGTGGGCTTGTATTCTGGGAGCGATTATTACACACCTAACCCATCCCTCTGTAGATACCAATTGTACCGACCTATAATTAAGTGCAGAAGCCATTACAGCTGGCTGAATCCTGTTAGAAGGGGATTTGTGCAAAAAGAAATAGAATTTGTTGGTACACCTCACTTTAGTGTAGGCCAGAAAGGAAAAACTCCTTATTCCCACTCATCAAGATGTGGCTCATAGTATCCTGACCCATGATGGGATGACTCTACTAAGCAGATGATTAAAACGGCCATCACCCCCTCTTCCCCGCTGCACATCCCCTTCCTCCTGGTGAAGTGCGGGGAAAAATCCTGAAGTAGAGTTGCCAGCTTTCTAATTGCATCAAACGCAACACTATAGCCTCCTTGCCCCACCCCCTTCCCCGAGACCACGCCCCTAGACATGCTGACAGTAGCCTCCTGGGTCCCTTTTCACTGGATATTCCAGTTGAAAACCTGGCAATGCTATCCTGAAGTGGCCAGGCTGTGAGAGCAACCTGGGTAGCCCAGAGCTGCAGAGAAGCTGAAGCAGGAGCTGTGTGGAGAGCTGGTAGCTGGAGAGAAGCTGAATTCCAAGCAGAATCTGCAGGAACTATATGCAGAGCTGCCTCCGGACCAGTCAGTGACTGCTGGACATGACAGCTGGGTGCAAGTTGGGGTAGGACTTGTGGGGCAGGCGCAGTGGCTGTGCAGGGAGCCAGTACAATGGGGCCCCAACGAGAGAGACAATGGAGCCTGGCTTGGAATCCTGAATACTCCTAGTTGTTTGATTAGACACTGGACTGAAGAGGGCACCCAAAGCAGTAGGCCTGAAACGTCCTCTCTCTCCGCTGGTCTGCCCACACTGGAGCCACTAGTGCTCACCTGGAGCTGTCACTGTTCTTGCCTCTGTGCCAGGATATGTGCAACTATCCCTTAGCTATCAAATGACCCTCTCCCTTAGCCATGTTTCTGAGTGGCTTTTGGGGACCCAGCAGAACTATCAGATACAGTGTGTGACTTCATGTGGTGGTATGCTTAGCATGTTACTGGCACCTAAGGGGGGTGTCAACCATTACAATGGAATTGAATTCTCTTGTGGTCTGTCACATTCCAATCTCTGTAGCTTTCTTTCTTTCTTTTCTTCAGCATCCGAGGAAGTGAGTTGTAGCTCACTAAAGCTTATCCTGTAATACCCTAATAAATCTGTTAGTCTTTAAAGTGCCACCAGACTTCTTGTAATTCACTGAGCCCACTGACAAGGGAGCGTGAAGTCTGCTCTGGAGGCTTAGCTGAGAGTCAGTTGGCTTTTAGCTCATGCTGGAGCAGCGCATGGTTTTAGCCCCTGAGGTCACAGGTTCAATCCTTCCTGCAGATGATGTGGGCCTGTGGACTTTACAGTTGTATGATGCTTCTCTTCCTGTAATACTTGGGTGCGGTGTGAACTTGCAGCACGGCAGCTGTCAATGAGAATTATTAGCACTGATCAACACAATGGCCACTGACACCGGAGGGCCAGGAACCAACGTGGCTACAACTTTGGCTCTGGGGAAAGTCTGCCTTGTTTCTGTGCCACGTTTGGGTGGTAAAAATCTGGGCATTTTTAGAACTCTAGGTGGCAAAGGGAAACACAAGCTCACTTTTTCCATGAGTCAGGCTCCAGGGCTATGTCTACACTGCAGAGTTTAGACATAGTCCTGGAGCGTCCACACTACAAGCCCATTCTTGTGCAGTAAAAAGTACAGTAAAGCGTAAGAACACAGGACTTTTTGAACAAGAGTTATTCCTCTTCCCCAAGAGCTCTTGCACAAAAAGGCATGTGTGGACAGGGGTTTCTTGCAAAAGAAACCCCTATGGCTAAAATGGCCATCAGAGGTTTCTTGAACAAGAGAGCGTCCACACTGCCATGGACACTCTTGCGCAAAAGCACATCTCTTACACAAAAGCATATGCCAGTGTGGACGCGCTCTTGCACAAGAACTTTTTGCAGAAGATCTCTACCGCAAAAAGTTCTTACGTAAGAAGCCTGCAGTGTAGATGTAGCCTAGGTGTTTACAAGGAAATGAGCAAAGTCTGAATGTGCTCCTTGCTGTGGAACTGCAGCCAGGTTTGCTGAGGGGGAGGGGGACAAAGGAGGCAATTTCCCCAGGGCCCGACCATTCAAAGGGTACGTCTAGATTACATGCCTCTGCCGACAGAGGCATGTAAAATAGGCTACCCGACATAGTCAATGAAGTGGGGATTTAAATATCCCCGGCTTCATTCAAATAAAAATGGCCGCCGCACTGTGCCGGCTCAGGTGATCGTCGGCACAGCGCATGAGTCAAGATGCGGATTGGTCGACAAAGGAAGCCTTCGTCAACCGCTCCCTTATGCCTCCTGAAACGAGGTTTACAGGAGCAGTGGACAAAGGCTTCCCTTGTCGCTGTGCCGACGATCAGCTGAGCCGGCACAGTACATCTAGATGTACCCAAGAGGGCCCGGAGGTCCTGGCCATCGCAGCCAGTGTGGCAGTGATGGCAGGCAATGCCCAGGGCCCCTTTGAACTGCTGAAGGAGCACCAGAGTGCTGCTTTGTGTGGCTGTGAGGACCGGGGGTGGGTCAGTACCATGTTCTGGGCAGCACTCGGGGCCGATTGTTCTTGGGCCTGCCCTTTCTAGGGGTGCAGAGCCAGCCCCCCACCTTCCCCAGGGGCCCGCAATGGCTGCCGGCCTCGCTGAGTGCAGCCTTACAGCGTTTTCCTGGAGCCCGCCCTTCGTGCTGCGGTGATGATTTGAAGGGGAGGGAGGCAAGGTCTTGCATAAGAAGCTGCCAGTGGAAACGTAGCCATGCATATATCTAGCTTCACACACAAGAATGATGCGTACACCAAAATAAAATATACAGCCCCAGTGGATTAAGACATTAAGGTTGATAGGTTACATGAGGCAGTTTGTCCAAAGCATCTTTGAGTTATGCATATTTGTGTCCATAAGTCCATTTCATAAAGCATGGGGGGTCCGTCATATTGAGTATTTATGAAAAGAGTGAATATTGTCAAACCTGGGTCCCTAAAATTAGACAGTTATGTAGAAAAGCCCTGGTTGGCTTTTTCCTTAGAGAGGTTGAGTGCTTTCAGCTCTTACTGACTTCAGTGTAGATGTAGATGTTCAGGTATACACTCACAGTGTTTTATTGTATCTAATCGAATTGTAGGGTTTTAGCCTGCCACTCATCAGCATAGTATCTGGATGCCTTCCAAGTAAAATCAAGAGCAATTGCAAAGTCCCTGGTGGACTCTACAGTATCTCTGACACTGACACTTCTTGCTGTATGGAGTTAAAAAAATCTACTGAGGGTATTTATTAGCTTGATTTATTTGTATTACTGTTTAAAATGAATTTTGCAAGGAGTGTTTGGATAGCTGGGGGTCTCAGTGTGGAGAATGACCTTGTACAGATCTCTTCTATCGGCTTTTAAAATTCTGCTGTATTGTTAGTAGAACTCATAAGACAGATGACACATGCAAGAATTTTCTGGTATGTATATAAAAATATGAGCTAATATAATATAATTAGTGATGTTCTTATTGAGAGCAAAAGGCATAATCTGTGCAATCACTGCTCTGGCATGAAATTAACGTTCTCGAATCCACTTCTGCATAGAACGATGAGAGGATAATGAAGCAGCGCCGTGTCATGCACTCAGATGCAGCACATTAAAGAAGTCATGGGAGAAAACCAGCCTCCATGTTAGAAGACAGCATGTGGTTCTGTATTTCCAGCTTTACAGCTTGTCTATTAGAGCTTTATAAATCATACTTTCTTAAAAAACATGGTAATGGATGCTTCTTGGACTGGTAACTGCAGTGTATGGCAACAGTGTAATGTATTAGCTACCTCTGTTGCAGTGCATCCATTAACACTGCCTATCTGACCCTGACACATTCAAGGGCCTTACACACTCCATGGCTCCTTGGAAGTGATATTGGTACTTTGTAGTTGCCTAGATTCTGCTCAGTTGAGTTGCATAGGCCGGCTCCATGGTGCCGGTTTGCTTTGAATAGATCATGGTCCCGATTCAGCAATCAGCATAAGCAGCTGCTTGAGTCCTTTCCTATTCAGCAAGCAACGTACATGCCTGCTGGAGCGCTTTGCCGAGCTGGGGCTGTGTTCCCAGTCTGACTGCTCATGTGGAGGCTTGTAAACGTATTTTCTTTGAATTTCCCATTGTAAAAATCCATCTGTTTAGGAACTGCCATGTTCCTCTGTTGGACTATTTTTGGAACATGCTTAAACTATAGAGATGCTTTCAAAGGCAATTTAACCCTTTAGTTTCCAAAGAACAGAAACCCTCCATGTATAACCATCCCCAACTGTATGTCCTGCTGAATTCCTTATTGTTCACTGTCCACCTGGCTGTCCATCTTTCTAATGCATTCCTTATTGTTCACTGTCCGCTGTCCATCTTTCTAATTCATCCATAGCTATGTGCTCTCACTGGCTGGCATAGTGAGCCAGTAGCGCTTCTGGGTCTCCTTGCCTGTCCTCTTAGCTTGTGACCGATTCCTCCACACATGCTTCAGTGTGGGATACTAGTTCCTCCCTGTTTGTGAGCAGGAGGTCAAGCTGCGCATGGCCCCTGATCGGTTCCTTCAGCACTTGTACCAGGAAATTACCCACAACATTCTCCAAAAACTTCCTGGATTGTCTGTGTGCTGCTGTATTGTTCCCCCAACAGATGTCAGGTTGATTAAAGTCCCCCAGGAGAACCAGGACCTGTGATCAGGAAGCTTCTCTTAGTTGTCTGAAGAAAGCCTCGTCCACCTGATCTGGTGGTCTATAGCAGACACCAACCACAACATCACCTCTGTTGCTCCTGCCTTTAAGCTTAACCCGAAGACTCTCAGCAGGTTTTTCTCCCTCTAGGTACTGGAGCTCTGAGCAATCATACTGCTCTCTTACATACAGTGCCACTCCTCCACCTCCCGCCCCCAGCCTGTCCTTCCTGAACAGTTTATACCCGTCCATGACAATGTTATAGTGATGTGAGTCATCCCACCAAGTCTCTGTTTTTCCAATCAAATCATAGTTCTTAGACTGTGCCAGGACTTCTAATTCTTCCTGCTTGTTTCCAAGGCTTCTTGCATTCGTGTACAGACACCTTGGATATCTAGCTGATTGCCCTACATTCTTCGTACAGATGGAGTCCTGCTCTGTTGCACCTTCCTCCTTGTGTTTCTTCCCAGTATCCCACTTCCCTCAGGGCTTAGGTCACTGTCCCCTGACAAACCTAGTTTAAAGCCGCCTCACTAGGTTTGCAAGCCTGCCCGCGAAGATGCTCTTCCCTCTTTTCGTTAGGTGGATCCCGTCACTTCCTAGCAAATCCTTGTGCCCAGGACAACATTCTGTGGTGGAAGAAACCAAAGCCCTCTCTCCGACACCACCTGCGCAACCACGCATTTACTTCCAAAATTCGACGATCCCTATCTGAGTCTTCCCCTTCCACAGGGAGGAGGGACGAGAACACCACTTGTGCCTCAAACTCCTTGATCCTTCTTTCCAGTGCTATATAATCTGCTGTGACCATGTCGTGAGTCAGCGTGGCCTCCTGCTGACCTGGATGAGGAAACTCTCCCAAAGACCCCCTCATGGGCGGTGCCAGAACCACCCAGCCCCACCCACAGGAAACAGAAAGATGGGGCTGGAGGTTTAAAGAGACGAGCCCCAGCAATTTAAAGGGCTGGAGGTCGTTGTTGCAGTAGCAGCAACAGCAGCCAAGATTTCCAGGCCCTTTTGAATCACTGGGCCCGAGGGCAACTGCCACCCCACCATTGGCAGGCCTGTACAATCTTAAAAGAGTAAGATTTAAACTCATGGTTAAATAACCAAACTATGAAAGCAGAATTTAAAAGCTCAATACCTCACTTTTGTGTAGCACTTTGCAGCACTAGGTCTCAAGCCTGGTAAGGAGCATTATCTACATCAGTGTTTCTTAAATTGTGTTCCATGGTCCACTTGTGTGCTGCAAGGCAGTCGGAGGTGTGCCGCGGAGAACAACAGAATTCAAAATGGCCGCCTTTAAAGGAGCAGGCAACTTTTTTTTCCTCAATAACTATAACTTTCCCCCCAACCTTCCCCCTCCCCCCGACCTTTTTATTTTTTGCTCAACCAAAATCCTTGGTGTTCTTTGTAAAAAAAAAATATTGTTTGGTGTTCCTCGGTCTTAAAAAGTTTAAGAAACACTGATCTACATTATACAAGTGGGGAAACTGAGGCCCAGGGGGTAACATAACTTCCTGAAGCTCATCCAACATTGAATCCCAGAATAGATTGCAGGTGCCCTAGACCTAGGTTTAGGACCTATTCATTAGGCCACCCTGCCTTCCCAGTATTCAGATGTTACACTACCTACTAGCAGCAGTGCAAGCTGCCTCCTGTGTACTGCTCCTTCTTGTCCTTTCTCCCCTAGTGCGCTTGTGATCACCCTGGATGATCAGATCACTCATTCAAGGACAGCGTCTTAATTTGCTTTATGCTGGCTTGTGATTTAAGCTTCCCGTCTCTGGGAAAGTAAATACCCCCTTTACTAGTTTGTGGGCTGTCTGCAGCTCACTTCCGGATGCACTGCCTTCCTGCTCCCCAGCACCCCCTATGCTGGAATCAGTGGCTGGGGGGGGGGATGTTGAAATGAATGAACATCTGCCCCCTTTCAAATCCATAATATGCCATACAGCAGAGAGGAACTGGTGGAGAGGATGGCAAATTTTAATGCTGGCATGTTACTTGGCAGGAGGGATAGCTCAGTGGTTTGAGCATTAGCCTGCTAAACCCCAGGGTTGTGAGTTCAATCCTTGTAGAGGCCACTTGGGGCACAAATTTGTCAGGGATGTATGCTTGTTCCTGCTGTGAAGGCAGTGAACTGGACTCAATGACCTTTCAAGGTCCCTTCCAGTTCTAGGAGATAGGCAATCTCCTTAAATTTACTCTTCCCTTGTATACATCCCACTTTTACCCTGCAGGGCAAGAGGAAGGCAGGGGAGAAACTATTGTTGCATCCCGGGGCTACTCCTAGGGCAGACTAGTTTCACGTCATCCCTTGCTCAGGCTAAACAGTGCCGCCCTGCCCAGCCGCACTCTGCACTATTACGAATAATGAACCTTTACAGTTATGTAGTGTTCCAGTTGCTCTCTTGTGTTGCATTTTTCTACTGCCGTTTCAAACCCTGGAGTCCCACAACTGGAGTCTTCCCATACCAAGGTCAAAACAGAGTCCAAACTCTGCATGTGGCAATTAAGGATCCGTGGGACTGCAGGTGAAAGGAGCTCCAGACCGGGCAGTTGAGTGCAGTTCTCCAGGCATGATTTCAAATACCGTAAATAGGAAGTGTCTGGATGCCTGGCCACTGTGTGTCGCAACGAAACCTGAGCCTTGTTTATTGCGAGGTCTAGTTACATACTGACCCTGGGCTTAATCGGCTCCCGCTTCCTTGCTCCTGCACATTAAGCTCTAACATCAGCAATATGCCCATTATTCTCTGCAATAAATCAAGTGTCCAGATCCACTTCCCCTCCCCTGACATTTGGGAATATTTCTGTTCTCCTAGACAACTGGCACCAACACACACAATCATTTGCCTTTCAAACCACCCGGGTGCTTTTCGCATCTGTGTGCCATTCAGGGTACCAGATCACACAGATGGATCAGAACATACGGGCTGTATCTAGACTGACCAGTTTTTCCAGAAAATCAGCTGCTTTTCTGGAAAAACTTGCCAGCTGTCTACACTGGCCGCTTGAATTTCCGCAAAAGCACTGACTTCCTACTGTAAGAAATCAGTGCTTTTTGCGGAAATACTATGCTGCTCCCATTTGGGCAAAAGTCCCTTTTGCGCAAAACCTTTGCGCAAAAGGGCCAGTGTAGATTGCTGAGATTTGTTTTCCGCAAAAAAGCCCCGATCGCGAAAATGGCGATCGGGGCGTTTTTGCGGAAAAGCGCGTCTAGATTGGCCACGGATGCTTTTCCGCAAAAAGTGCTTTTGCGGAAAAGCGTCCATGCCAATCTAGACGCTCTTTTCCACAAATGCTTTTAACGGAAAACTTTTCCATTAAAAGCATTTCCGGAAAATCATGCCAGTGTAGACATAGCCATGGGCTCTGGGGAAGCACCCGTGTACTGTAGGATGCTTGGACACATGGTAAAGAAAGTAGCCAACCGAAGCAGGTGCTGAGCCTGGGAAAAGGATGGATTCAAGGGAGCCTTCCTCAGCAAGCCTTTCATGGTTTGCCCATTGGCTCTGCAAAGCCTAGAAAAAACAAAAGAGGCCAGAGCTCCATCTGTGAAGTGGCTTTTTTAAATATCGCTGAAGACGTCCACGGGCAGCTGGTAACGTTCGGTGAACGAGAGAGTCCTGCAAAGCGCTGTTTGGTTTCTCCTGCCAAATTTTTCATGGCCGACTTTTCAACAGATGCTTTAATTGGACATCATTATTAATGGAACAGTACATGAATTAATCGGAGGCCACTAGGCGCCATCAGTAAAGTCATTATTTCCAATTAATTCCATGCAGATGAGTCTACTAATTCAACTAGCGTGCTACATCACTGGCACATTAGTATGATTGCTAATTGTAATTATGTGTGTCCTCGTTGCATGGGACTCATTTGAAAGCCAGGGCTTCACCAGCTCCGTATTGAAACCACAAACCTATGGATCCCATGATGGAAGGAACCAGGAATGAATTAAAAGGATACTTTTGTGATACAAATATTATGATGTAAAACCTTTCCAGGGATCTGATTCTGAGCCATTGGACTTAATGGGAGCTTTCCTGCTGCCCTCAGTGGTTGCTGGATACGCCCTTTACCTGTACAGCAATAGTATAATCCTTTTGTTCCTACCCACCCGCCCTAGTATGCCAAGTAACACTGGGGTTGCCACCGTGGGTTTACTTTTTGCCCATAAAATGTAGGTCAGTTGGAGGTCTTAAATGCTTGATTGTGCCTTTGCAATCAGCCAGTCAGCTACTCTGACATCAACATGCCTTGCAGATGGTCTGGAATAATTGTGGGGGCGTTATGCTTGCATTTATTTGCAGCCAGGGTTTTGCAGGCACTGAAAATGGAATCCCAATTAAGGCACTCAGCAGATAGCTTAGTGCAGGACATTGTAAATACAACATAGATGGGAAAGAGAGAACCTGAGTGGGGGCACGAAGAAAGGAAGATTTTAATGGAAGAAAAAAATATTTCAACAAATAGGGAAATAGTCCCAGTAATAACAGACTAACATGAGATACGTGCCCATCTTCCTACATCTCGATCGCTTTACCTTTATGGGTAGGTGTGCGCAGCCAGGGTTGTGCACAGGTTATCTAGCCCAAGCTAGCAAGTCCAGCTAGCATGGGTAGTAGCACATGTGGGCTTCAGGACAAGCTAGTGAGCTGAGTGCATACTCAGGCCTTGTCTATACTTGCATGGAGATCAGTGCTCTGGCGATTGATCATCTGGGGTTTGATTTAGTGGGTCTAGTAAGGACCAGCTAAGTCAAATGCTGAGAGTGCCACTCTGCAAGGTTGGGGGACCTCAGTGGGATGTGGGGACCTCAGTCTGAGCGCATGTAACTGTCCCTCAGAAGGCTCTTGCTCCTATTGGATAAGATGACTACTGCTGCCATCTATCAGAATTCTATCCTTAACACAGGCGGTGCTTTTGGCCCTAGGGTCTCTTCCCAACCCTACTAGCATTTGTAGTTGTACACTCTTAAAGTGTGGTGTGCACCATTGGCAGCTGTGAGGAGTCTGGCCAGCCCAGACCTCTGTCATGGCTGCAGGGAATGGCAGGGCCGAAGTTGAGTGAGGGGTGGTGCAGTCAGTCTGGTTAAGGGCAGTCTCGGTGCTATGCTGGGCAGGATTGTCCTCGTGGCCTTTGTGCGCTAGTCCCAATGCCTCTCACTACGTTTCCATGTCTCCCTCCCCCCTGCACCACAGCAAAGGGGCTGCGGGGCCAAACCAGAGTGCCTGCACTGGGCAGTGAGACAGTCATTGCAGCTGGGTTCTGCATCACGGCTCTCCCCCTAGGGTCTGCCCAGCCTCACACTGCTTCTTGCAGCCCCTGCAGGGATGGGTCATAGCGCTGCACCTTAGGCGAGAAGGCAGGAGCCGACAACAACGTGGACACAGGTGCTGGAGTGGGCAACTGCCGTGAGGGGCGTCTCTACCAGGTTGAGTGTGTGTTTCACAGGAACAATTTCTTAGATTTCTGTGGCTAGAAGGACCTGGCCCCCAGATTATCTAGTCTGATCCCTGCACTTTGCCTGTTGTTACAATAGACTTCCCCCTAGCTTCTCATGGCCTTGATAGCTCTGCTGTGATGCTGACGAAACGCCTGAAGTCTGTGGATCCTCCTCCTTTCTGATTCCTACTGTTCTTAGGTCTGCCCAGCAGGGAAACAAAGGGAGAGGAGGGCATCTAAAGCTTGGACTTAATTATCCCTAGATGAGAAGGAGCAGTAAAGGACAGGGACATGGTGGTGGAATTAGAAGAAATCCGTAACCTAGATCACTGGGTTGTCCCTGGTGAAGGGAAAGGAGAGATGTACGGTATTTGTTTCTTCAGCCTTCTGCCATTTTAAATTTGTGCTTCAAGTCCTTCTAATGCCAGTAGTACAGTTCCTATTCCAGTTCCTACCCTGTGTTTACATACCCATGCCAGACCTACACTAAAGGGGAAGATTGAGTCAAGATATGCAACTCCAGCTATGTTAATCGCATAGCTGGAGTCAACATACCTTGTTTCAAGTTTCTGTGCTGGCTCTACAGCAAGAGGCCAATGGGAGCAAACGCTCCCGTTGGCTTCCCTTACTCCTTGCAAGAGCAGGAGTACTGACTGCCTATGGGAGCACCTTCTGAATCTAATTTAGCAGGTCTTAACTAGACCCACTAAATTGAACTCCAAAAGATCAATCACAGCAGTGTCAATCTTCTCCACTTAGTGAAAACATGGCCCAGGGTGGTAAAGGGAGTGGAGAGGACAGCCACAAGGTTTGTGGTTAGAATAGGGCATTTGACTGCCATAATGGTAACACCTTTCCTCTTAATCCTTATGGTAGGCAGAGGGGATTAATGATGCATCAGCAAATTATAGCATCATGCTAGCAATTCTGCAGCTGCATCTGAGGTGGCATTTTAGCTCGGCACATCAGATCTGTTAATTCTTCCTATTCCTCACTCTGGCATGACACTGCCTTCCTGAGAACATATTTCCCCTGTGTCACTGTTTGCAAAATTTTCCACGTTTCTACAAGTGTAGCTACATCCTGTGCAACTGCCATTGTCTACCAAGCGTGGCATTCTCCCTGTTGTCCCAGGAAGGGGTTTAATAAGGTGCTTTCTATTGTCATTCATGCACCGAGTTTTGTGACCTACAGTCTCTTTGGGTACGTCTAGACTACAGGCTTTTGTCGACAGAAGTTTTGTCGACAGATACTGTCGACAAAACTTCTGTCGACAAAGAGCGTCTAGACTACATTCAGTTCTGTCAACACAACAAGCTGCTTTGTCGACAAAACCCTGTAGTCTAGACACAACCCTAGATGCAATAACACCTTCTGTCGACAGAACTCTGTTGACAAATGCGTTATGCCTCGTAAAATGAGGTTTACCAGCATCGACAAAACTGCTGAGTTCTGTCGACGTTATGTCGACAGAACTCAGCAGTAGTGTAGACGCAGGTATAGTTTTGTCGACAAAAGTCTACTTTTGTTGACAAAACTCTGTAGTCTAGACACACCCTTTCTGGCTCAACCCGTTTGGTCCCCTTAAATCCCTTTTTGTTTCTTTTTAAAATGTAATTGTATTAGCTTTAATCCCTTGTGTCGGGCTGCCAGTCCTGGTCTCGACATACAGATCTCAAGGGGATTCTTTCTGCAGGACAGCCTGTGTGATATGGACCCAGCCTTCTTTACTACTGGGCCCAACAGAAGAGGCCATCTGACAGGGCTGGGATAGGGCAGGGGCAGAGAAATTGCAGAACTCCCAAGGGCAAGGCCAAGGGAAATGTGAAACTCATTGCCACGGGCGTTTTCTCCTTCCTTTCTCATAGAAGCGTGGAGGGGAAGGATGCTTGCTTCTGTGGTTCAGGTTTCCATGGAGACAGGTTATTCCCAAATCCCACTTACTGCAGGTTTTGTTGCTCCTTCCTCTTAGGGTTGCCCATGGGCCCTTTCTTACAAGGGATACCCTTGATATCTCATCTCCGCACAACATGCTCTGGGGTTGCTGAGTCCTGCAAAAAGCAGCAAGAAATATCCCTGGTGAATGCGAGTGAATATTGCTTAGTAATATTACTGATGCTGATGGTGATAGTGGGAGAACAGGGTGCTAAGAAAACAGTCCCCTTTTTTTGAAATACAATGTTGGCAACCTTAGCTTCGAGCATCTATCGCCAGCCATTGCTACTGACCAGGTGCTGGGCCTGATGAACCAGCCATCTGACTGAGCCTGTTAGTTCTTGTGGATGAGACTGGTTCAATTTGTGGCTGTTCCAAAGACTTTTGGGGGCAGGTCATTTACTCTCTGTGAGTTCTCAGTTCTCCATCAGTCACATGGGATGCTACTATTCCCTTTGGCAGACTTGTCTCTATAGGCAGTTGGGCGGGACAGGTTTTCTCTCGTTTGGGTCTCTCTACTGCCCCTAGCACACTGGGGCAATTTTCTCATTCGGGCCCTCTAAGTGCTGCTGTACAATATATAACAATCCCATTCAGAAGCCATTGCAGAAAATGAGTGCGCCCATTGCATATATCTGGGAACAGAACTCCCTCTGTGTTACTGTGCTTGACTTCATTAATTTTCTATTGTTGGGCCCTGCCATCTCTTGCCAATCTATTTATTCCTCGGTTTCTCTCCACCGAGTGCTAATTTGTCACAGTTATTGCTCATCTTTTTCTGCTCCTGGCTATGCTTGTTGCATTGTCTCACCGCTCTAGTGACTTTCAGTTGAGCAGTGTTTGGAGTTTTTAAAACGCCGCTACTTCTGAACCGTGGGGATTTTAACGTCATGCCTACGCTAAAGGAATAAAAATATTCTGCGCCCAGGGGTCATGTCTCTCATCAGTCTCTCATAAATGTATTTAAAAAAACTGTGCTGTTTTTTTTTTAAAGTTTTTTTAAAAAGTTCCTCGCTCTAAATACACAGTGGGTGCCGTAAGGATCCTAAATATGATGTATTCCAGCAGAATGTGAATGCACAACACATGCTACCAAAACCACTTACTACAAAGTACAGTCTTGCTAAGGCCCAGTTGTTGCAAACCTCTGTGCACATGTTCAACTTAAAGCATGTGAGTGGCCCTTTTGATGTCATGGGTGCTACTCAGCATAGTTAAAGTTGGGGGTGGGGGAGTTCAGGGCCTTAATTACAGTCAGGTGCTCTTAGTGATGATGTTTAATTCGTTCATTATGATTAGCACTGGGCTAGCATCCCAGAAGGCAAGAAACTCATCCACAATTCAAAATGCTACACACAGGGGCTACGTCTAGAGTGCATCCCTCTGTCGACAGAGGGATGCAAATCAAGCATGTTGAAATTGCTAATGAAGCAGGGATTTAAATATCCCGTGCTTAATTAGCATAAAAATGGCCACCACTTTTTTTTTAAATGGAGCTTTTTCGGAAAAAAACAGCATTCTAGATGCAGATCTGTCGAAAATAAACCCTTTTTCAACAGATCCTGTAAACCTCATTTTTTGAGTCTAGACTGCCATTTTTTTTTTAAAGCTCCATTTCAAAAAAAAAGTGGTGGCCATGTTTATGCCAATGAAGCGCAGGGTATTTAAATCCCTCCTTCATTAGCAATTTCAATGTGCCTAATCTACATCTCTGTCGACAGAGGTGTAGTCTAGACATAGCCAAGAATACTCTTTGCTTCAGAGACTTTAGGGCCTGAGAGTCAGACAGGAGGCAGCAGGTGAACAAAGCATAGAGGCAGGTGGGGAGGGCGAGGTAACAGTGAAGTGTGGGGAGGGCGAGGTAACAGTGAAAAATGAAAGTCTCGGCACATTGTTTATCTTGTGCTCCTGTGGGAGTTTTGTTTTCTTCTGCCTCCTCCCCACTGCACTGCAGTTCCAAGCATACCCGCTCATGCGTTCTCTCTCTCTACAGATCCTTAGCTTCACCTGTCATTTAGTATGCATTCTTTCCAAACAGGATGATTTTTGAAAGCAAAGAGGAGAGTAGTGTCGCTATTTTGTGGTAGCACCGAACAGCCCCAGTCAGGGACCGGGATCTTGCTTTGTTAGGCGCTGTACAAACAGAACAAGACATTCCCTTACCCGAAGAGCTTACAATCTAAATATAAGGGTAGGTCTGCACTTAAATTGCACAGCTGTGGCACACCAGTGTAGACATGAGCTATGCTGCATCAATGTAGGTAATCCACCAGACCGAGAGGTGATAGGTAGGACAGTGGAAGAATTCTTCCATCTACCTAGTACTGACTATACAGGGGTTTTAAGTCAGAATAGCTGTGTCTCTAAGAGGTATGGATTTTTTCATGTCCCTGAGACTCGTAACTACGCCAATCTAAGTTCCAATGTAGACCAGCCCAGAGACAGCCAATGGGTGGATACAGGCTGGCAATCAGAAGAGCACAAGGAAAATGGGATGAAACTGGTAAGCATCAGGGATGGTAGTCTTTCCACCCTTGCTGTCTATCCGTTGTTGGGTTTTTTTGTTGTAGGCATCATGGGAAAGGAGTTTTAAGGAGGATGTGAAGGTGAACGATGAGGTGGCTTTGTGGATGGTTCTGTGAGCTCCTCCCATGCGTGAGGCACAGCGTAGGTGGAGGCACAGTGGTGCTTGTATGCAGGTTTAGCAAGTGGATATCGAAGGCTGGCATTGCTGGCTGATCAAAGGCCAAGAATCCATGTTTGTAGCATGTGAGAAGTGATAGGTAGGTTGGGATAGGCTGTGGAGGGCCTTGTGAATAAAAGCAAGTAGTATGTGTTGGATCAACTGGTGCTTTAATGTGCTTGCATTATTTCCATTGGCCAGTTATTGAGATGGCTTTGCATTCGGTACTTCCCTTGGTAGCTTTCACATAGAATCATGGGAAGGATCTCAAGAGCTTGTCAAGTCTACCCCACTAGCCAAGGCAGGATTGATGCATAACATGTTGTGCTACTGAAACATGCCACAACTTACCCATGGTAGACAATGAAGATTTGTTGGAGGGGCATTTTATAATGGTTCATATCTTCCCCCCACATTAGGAGCATCAGATGCCTGCGAAATATCATCCACTGGAACCTGATCACCACGTTCATTCTGCGGAATGTGATGTGGTTCCTGCTTCAGATGATTGATCATAACATACATGAAAGCAATGAGGTATGTGATGTGGCAACAGTATCCACTTGTCATGAGTGTAGGGAGCACGGTTATTTATTTATTTAGATATATAACAATGCTACAAAGGGTAATATCCATATGCTCTCTGAACCTTTAAAATAACTTTAGAAAGATTGAGTGCATAAATAATGCGTTGATTAAATAAATATTCATATCTTTCTACTCACTGAATATTCATAACCTGAGCTATAGTCTCTCTCTCTCTCTCATTCCCGCTCTCTCACTGATGAATGCACAAATAAAACTTTGATTTTTGGTTACCTTGTATGTTGCTGAATTGACAGTGCATTATGGTCTAAGGGAAAGTAATATAATCTAATGTATTGAAAACAGATGAAGGAGAGCAGTATGCTCTGTCCATCCCATTATATCAAAGCATGGATGCCTATAATGAGTAAAGTGGTTTTGTATTTACTCCTGTGCCTTTAGCATATTACCTGAGACTCTGGCTCATGCAAAATTTGCATTAAATTCGGACACTGTTGTGTCAGTACGTGATATGACATTTATCAACTTGGTCGTTCAGGGCTTGATTGATTCTCCACTCATGACTGACTTTGAGAACGACTTTAGTCATTGGTATCAATGGGACACTTAGGGTACGTCTAGACTACAGACTTTTGTCGACAGAGGCTTTTTCGACAGATACTGTCGACAAAGCCTCTGTTGACAAAGAGCATCTAGACTTCAGCCAGTTCTGTCGACAAAGCAAGCCGCTTTTTCAACAAAGAGTCTAGACGCTATCTTTTGATAAAGCACAGTGTGGATG
Organism: Pelodiscus sinensis; assembly: GCF_049634645.1. NCBI lineage: Eukaryota > Metazoa > Chordata > Testudines > Trionychidae > Pelodiscus > Pelodiscus sinensis. The sequence goes on along the minus strand of NC_134712.1, from coordinate 248,699,339 downwards.
CAATAGCGCCTTTTTTCGACATAAGCCTGTCGACAAAACTGACAAGCATTATTCCTTGTAGAATGAGGTTTACCACTATCGACAAAACTTGGCAGTAGTGTAGACACAGGTATAAAGGAGGTCGGTATCATTCTTCCTGTGTCACAATGAGACTTGGAAGACTGGAAGAAAGATAAAGTGCCAGTATTTTAAAAGAGAGTAAACAGGATGTCCCAGGAATCATAGGCTTGTCAATCTGATGGTGATTCTGAGCAAGATAATGGAGCCGCTGATATGAGACTTGATTAATATAGTTTTAAAGGAGGGTAATATTATTGATTCTAGTCAACCTCTTTTGGGTGGGACTACCAGTTTGGTCGATAAAGCTAACAGTGTTGGTGTAATATGCTTAAACTTCCTCTAAGGCATTTGACTAAATACTTCTGACATTTGTGATTTAAAAAAAACCTAGAAAGATAAAATCATCACGGCCCACATTAAATGGATTAAAATCTGTTTAAACGATAGGGCTCAAAATGTAATTGTAAATGGGGAAATCAACATCAAAGAAGCCTATTTCTAGTGGGGTCCCGTAGGGATCAGTTCTTGGCTCTGTGCTATTTAGCATATTTATGGATCCGGATAAAAACATAAAATAAAGTTTGCAGATGACCTACAAATTGGGGGAGGGATAAATATTGCAGAGGGCTGGTTACTGATATCGAGTGATTCAGATTGCTTTCTAAGCTGAGCTCAAGCAAACAATATTCTTGAATGTCGGAAATTGTATACATCTAGGAAGAAAGAATATAGACCATGCTTACTGACTAACCTGGGAAGCAGTGACCATGAGAGAGATTTGGGGGCTGTAATGGATAGGCATCTGAAGGTGAGCTCCCAGTGTGATGCTGTGGCCCAAAGGATTAAAGCGATCTTCAGATTTGTAAAAGAGGAGAATTTCGAGTGGGAGTCCAGAATTTATTTTTCTTCTGCATCTGGCATGGAATGAATGGCTCGTGGAATAGGGTGTTCACGGGACCACAATTCAAGAATGATGTTGATATATTGGAGAGGGTTCACAAAAAGAGATACAATGATGAAAGGATTTGAAAATGTGCCTTTATAGTAATGGAGCTCAAGGTATTAAGTTTAGAAAAGAGAGTTAAAGAGTGAGCTGATTATGGTCTATCAGTACCTACATGGGGAACACATTTTTAATAACAAGTTCTTGAGTCTAGCAGAAAAAGGCATCAGACAATCCAATGGCTGTAAGTCAAAGCTAGACAAAAGCAGCGAGGAGTCCTGTGGCACCTTATAGACTAACCAAAGTAGTACTTTGGTTAGTCTATAAGGTGCCACAGGACTCCTCGCCGCGGTTGCAGATTCAGACTAACACGGCTACCCCTCTGATACTTGACACCAAAGCTAGACAAATTCAGGTTGGAGCGGAGGCATATATTGTTAAGATTGACAGTAATTGACTGTTAGAACAATTTTCAAAGGTTGTGATGGATTTTCCATCACTCATAATTTTTAAATCCAGAAGAGAATGTTTTTCTAAGAGATCTGCTCTATGAATTATTTTGGAGAAGTTCTTGGGTCTGTTATATAGGAGGTCAGACTAGATGGTTAGAGTAATCCCTTCCGGCTATGGAATCTGAGTTTTACTTCTGATTTCATGGAAATAGAGGTAGTCTGAAGCAGAGCAATTTTTAAAAAGCAAGAACAACCCAACCAGGTTTAAAATACTCTTGGATTTGTCTGTTCCAGCCCTGGTGTCGGTGTATTACAACGATCTACAATTATTTTGTGGTGACCAACTTCTTCTGGATGTTTGTGGAAGGCTGCTATTTACACACTGCAATAGTGATGACTTACTCCACAGATAAGCTGAGGAAATGGGTCTTCCTCTTCATAGGATGGTGTAAGTTCTGGGTACTTTAAAATGACTCTGTTATGTGACTACCAGTGGTGAAGAAGCAATAGAACCAAGAAATCCCATGAGGTGATATTTTTGTCATTCAAATCCAACCCCATTTGCCCAATGCAAATATCAGGTCAGGTTGTGTTCAACGTTGACATTTAAATAAACTTTACTGGCAGCTCACCGCGGCCAATGAATGAAAAGCTATCGCTGAGGTCTGTGTCGTTCACTCAGATCGTTGTGATTTTTATTTCCAACCGTGGCTCGGGTGAAAGCGGGAACATCAGCAGTTTCAGGGTGTAGCGGTTCACGGTGTTGTTTCAAGTTGATCAACCACCCCTAAATTGTCTCTTCATTTTGTGTTTAACATACACGACGCTTGGCACAGCAGGAAACAGGAGACACTGTTCCTGACCTGACAGACCCCTTACAGCCTTAAGACAGACAAAACAAATCAGACCGAAGGAAAAACATTTCAGCATGGAGTTAATTGGGCCTCATTCTGTGCAGGCACAACGTTGCCGCTGCATTTGAGGTCACCAGGGGCTACCCCATCTTCCTAAGACGCAGCCTAATAGCGGATGTAGGGATGTAAATAGCAGTTTAAAAAGTTAACTGGTTAAATGATTAAAATTATATCATTAAACTAGTTAATCATTAGTCAAGATCAGGACCAGCACAGGGCAGCTAGGACTGGTGTCCCACTGGGGCTGCAGTTCTTATTCTCCCATGCTCCTGCAGCTTTTTTTTGTCCCCTCTCTGTCCCAGAGCACTCAGAGGAGCCACAGTGCTTTTGTAAACTGTGCCAGCGCCTCCAAGGACCTGTCCTGGAAGCAAGAGGTCACTGAAGCACAAGATGCTTCAGCCACGTCCCCTTTTCCCTGGGAACCTACCTTAGGAGGGGAGTAGCAAAGTGCTGACTACACTGACTCTTAGGATTCCTTCTATGTGATGGGAATTCTCCACCAGCCAGCTACTCATCAGCTTCTTGCCAAGGGACTGGCACAAAATAAACATAATGAGGGCAAGGATCTTGCCCCCTGAATCTGGGCACAAATCACACGGTAAAGCAGTAGATGTGAAAGCAGAGGCAACAGTGCTACAGATACAGGAGGCTTATGGATGTAGCCAGTCGTATATCAGGAGATTACATTCCCAGTAATGGGACTTCTGCCTTAGTGCATTTGCAGGTTGCTGGGAGCAAGACATGCAAAGCAAACTCATGGGCTTGCTGAGATTTCAGAATCATTTTAAAAAGCTGCCCACAGGACACATGATGTGTTGGGGGTCGTGGAGTGCTCCAGTGCAGCTGGGAGAAATCGCATTCTTCCGAGAATTCCAGAGTAACATCGGAACTGGGCAAGAGCCAGAGCATGGGAGAATTCCTCATTGCTGCCCTCGTCCTTGGGAAGGTTGATTTCCAGACTTCCCACCCAATCCATACGGTAGTATAAAACCATAAGGAGATTGCAGTCTAGTAATACGCTCCCTAGACAGCTCAATCTGACTTGAAGGTATTGCAGGGTACAAAGAAAATTTTTATGATTCATTCAAAATCTCCTGCTGTTTCTCAAGTAGCTTTTTAATTTTTTCTAGAACACTGGCAAAACAGCTGTGAAAAGATTTCACCTTGTTAGGACTTCTGTTTCTTTTACTCAAAAGTAGTTAGCAGTCACAGGGGCCTTAGGTCTATAGACCATGACAAAAGGCGGATATCAGCATGACTTCTTATGCCTCCCTCCCCCTCATTCCCAACACACACATACTGATAGTGTTCGATCACTAATGTGGTGGACTGTGACTTTTTTTGGGTTTTTTGTAGGTATTCCTTGCCCAATCATTGTGGCCTGGGCCATTGGAAAACTCTATTATGAAAATGAACAGTAAGTAATGTGCATGGTTTTATGTATGTGAGGCTATATAAAGAAGTTACCAGACAGCATATACCAGAAAACAATGTGCTAAAATTTGCATAGTCTATGGAGATGAAAACTAACAACAGTGGCTGTTTTCTTCCCAGTGATCTTCAGAACTGAGAACTTCAAAAAGTTCAGAGCTCAGTTTTAGTTAACACCCCAAAGTTCAAAGGCTTCTCTCAAACTCCTGGGCCAGATCCCTAAATCCATCCTGAATTGCTTTTATTCCCCTTTTGTTCAGGCAAAACTCCTTCAGTGGGACAGGGTTAAAAACTACTGAGTGAAGGGTTTAGCCTCTTGAGTTCACAGAACTGGGTTGTAACGCTTCCAAGAACAGTCTTTGTAGTATTGCAGCTTGATCCTAGTAAATAAAGTGTCCGTGTACTGGTATTGATCCTGTGCAACAGAGCTATGAGGAGGACACAGTAATATGGGCAGGACAGAAAGCACAAGTGAATCTGATTTTACATTGAGAGCAACTGTACAGAGCCACCAAGTTATCCCTGCCTCTTAGCAGGAAGAATTCTGCCGCATTAATCAATAGGGATCCGGCTTAAGCTCCTTGTCCTCACAGACACATTCATCACTGCTCACACTCCATTCCTTTTTGCCTCATGTGCTAGCACATACGGCAGTGACCACACAGGGGGATTGCATTAGTCTGACTCAATGTGGAGGATGGTGCCCAGTGCTTAGCCGTTTTTGCACCCGTATATACCTCGCTTCCATTCACATTTGCAGTGGGGTACAGTAACCTTGCACACCCTGCTGTATTCCCATTATGTGCTCAGTGTCATTTTTCCAAATGAGTTCCTTTTGGGCAAGATTGTAGCTCCTCCGGTCATCCGCCCACTCTACTAGGTATCTAGAAATGCTAATGAGCAGGAGCATAAAGCACCTTGGAATGTGCGCTTCAGGCATCCATTAGAGAGGGTGAGGATACGGGTACTTCTGCAAGAGACTGTGACAGTGGGCACCCCAAAGGTGCTGTTATCCACGACATTATACCCATAGAACCATACAGATACAGTAAAGCTCGCATAAAGCTCGCATTTTACCCATAGAACCATACAGATAGGCTACGTCTACACTGGCATGATTTTCCGGAAATGCTTTTAACGGAAAAGTTTTCAGTTAAAAGCATTTTTGGAAAAGCGCATCTAGATTGGCAAGACGCTTTTCTGCAAAAGCACTTTTTGCGGAAAAGCGTCCATGGCCAATCTAGATGCGCTTTTCCACAAAAAAGCCCCGATCGCCATTTTCGCGATCGGGGCTTTTTTGCGGAAAACAAACCTGAGCTGTCTACACTGGCCCTTTTGCGCAAAAGTTTTTCGGAAAAAGACTTTTGCCGGAACGGGAGCAGCATAGTATTTCCGCAAAAGCACTGACAATCTTACATGAGATCGTCAGTGCTTTTGCGGAAATTCAAGCGGCCAGTGTAGACAGCTGGCAAATTTTTCCACAAAAGCAGATGATTTTGTGGAAAACCTTGCCAGTCTAGACACAGCCATATAGTAAAGCTCGCCACCTGGACCTGGGGTACTGCTGAGCCCTTACACCCACCCGCCTGGCTTCCTTTTCTCGCTGTGCTGCTGTGAGGAGTGGCAGAGCCGCTCCCAGTTCTACACTTCCAGAGGCATCCACACAGGTAGGGTCACACCCAGCTACATGGACAGGCTGCCCCTCTGACTAGCCACTGCATGAACCAACAGCAGGGAGGCTAAAGCCAAGGTCACTCTCAGCTCTCCAAGCACACACCCAACTCTGGAGCATACACTCAAAGTTGTACCACGTTGCACTGCATGGGAACATGCAACAGCCTTTGCCCCTGTTTCCCACACACTTTCAGTTTCCCACACTCTACTCCAACTCACTGGTTTAGCTAAAGCAAAAACAAGCTTATTAACGACAAAAGACAGATGTTCCGTGGTTACAAGTGATAGTGAACCGAGCATAGAAGATTGCCTAGTAAATAAACAAAACTGCAGCCTAAGTTTAAAATGCTAGGAAGACAGGATATGGTGTAACAAACTCTCACCCTGGCTGATGATACGAGCAGGCTGCAGATTCTTAAGGAACAATCTGCACTTGTTTTACAGTTTGGAATCCCCAGGTCATAAGAACATAAGAAAAACCATACTGGGTCAGACCAAAGGTCCATCTAGCCCAGTATCCTAGCTTACAACAGTGGCCAATGCCAGGTACCCCAGAGGGAATGAATAGAACAGGTAATCATCAGGTGATCCCTCCCCTGCCACCCATTGCCAGCTTCTGACAGACGCTAGAGGCACCATTCCCAACCTCCATGAATTTATCTAGTTCTTTTTTTAAACCTGTTAAAGTCCTGGTCTTTACAACATCCTCTGGCAAGGAGTTCCACAAGTTGACTCTGCATTTTTGCTTTTGTTTGTTTTAAACCTGCTACCTATTAATTTCACTTGGTGACCCCTAGTTCTTATGTTATAGGAACAAGTAAATAACTTTTCCGTATTCACTTTCTCCACACCAGTCATGATTTTATAGTCCTCTGTCATATCCCTTCTTTGTCTCCTCTTTTCTAAACTGAAAAGTCCCAGGTTTTTTAAAATCTCCCTTCATATGGCAGCTGTTCCAAACCCCTAATAACGTTGTTGCCCTTTTCTGAACTTTTTCCAGTGCTAAAATACCCTTTTTGAGATAAGGTGACCGCATCTGTACACAGTATTCAAGAAGTGAGCGTACCATGGATTTATATAGAGGCGATAAGATTTTCTCTGTCTTATTCTCCATCTCCTTTTTAATTATTCCTAATATTCCGTTTGCTTTCAAACACGGCTAGAAATCCCATTAGCCTGGGTTCAGCACGTCTCCCATTCAGTTCAGGTGTTTCCAGGAGTGAACTTGTGTGGGGAGTGAGGAACAACAGATGATATCACTCCCTGCCTTTTATAGCTTTAGCATATGGCAGGAACCCTTTGCCCCAAACCTCAGTTTGTGGAAAAACACTGACATACCAAGATGGAGTTCAAAGTCATGTGGCCTGGTCATAGCAGCCATTAGTTAGTGGCTCTCTGGAGGGTGTTCAGGTGACAGATAAGCTTCTCTTAAAACCTATTGTTTTCTCTAATGGCTCATTACCCTGAATGGGCCATTCCCCAATCATATCTAGAGTGAAATCATCTTGCCTAGTGGGCATCACCCAGATGACACTACATTTGAAATACAGATATAGTCAGTATTCATAACTTGAGATACAAAAATGATGCATGAATACAAATAAGATAATTGTATTTGGCAAACAGTAACTTTTCCAATAGTATCTTACATGACCTGCCTGGCATAAAATACATCATATTTTAGAGACAATCATATCATGATAATATCACAATAGCATATGTGAGGTGCAGTGTCACAAAAAGAGTAGCTGAGAAGGGAATGAAGCTATTAAATGAATTATCTTCTTTAGTTTATATTTATGTTATACACAGGGTAAGACTTAGCATACCTTAATGAACTAAAACAAAAGCAAGAGACGAATTGTTTGCCAGGGCTTTGCTGACTGTTGTAGATATACAAGCAGTTTGTAGGATATTATATTAGTTTAATCAGGAAGTACATCTAATAAGTCCTAACTGGAAAAATTAAAGCACAGATCAAAACATTTTTAATCAAAAGTCTGCTTTGCTCTAACTCCTTCTGGATGACCCAGCCCAAATGTCCAGACTAAATACTGTTTGTGACTGTTCCAGAAACATTGCCTTGTGCTGAAAATATGCAGAGATAATGGCTGAAATTTGGACTCCATAAATCTGTGCACATGTGAGGTTCAGAATAAAACTTGATTTTTGCTTCTGAGAAATTAAGTGAAATCAATTCTGCCAAGCCTGACTGACTCTTATGGTCACATGGTATTTGCTCAGCCTATCCAAAGGTGGAGAAATAACGTGATTTCTCCCACATGAGCTCACCTATCGAATCAAATCCAGATGCGAAATATGTAACAAGCAGCAGCCTCCAAAAATATTCAGATAATGGAGAGTAGGGAGTGGGGAATCTCCACAGGTTCTTATGGACTGTCCGTAGCCAAAGACAAAATGTGAGCACATCACTATTGGTTTGGAGAAGCCATCTGAAATGTAACCAAGGCAGATTGGAAGGACTTTTGTGTTTCAAGCTGTTACAGTGTTAAAGTGCTACATAGTCCTGTATTTTGTTTAAACACAAAAGATGACAAAGTCGATAAGAATGCAGCCACCAGAAAGAATAAATATGCTTAAAAATGACTGATTCCATAAAACCAAATGAAAAGATCCTGATTTTACCTGCGTTAAAGCTTTTGATTAATATAGAGACAAATCTAATTTGGGATGATTGAAAACCTCCTGGCTGGAGGTTAGCTGTGTGATACAATTTGGCTCCCCTCTGTAATACAATTTGGCTCCCCTCCAGAAGAGAAGTACTTTAGGCACTGTGTAAGACCAACCAACAGGTGATGAAAAGCTACTTCAGGAGCAATTTCAGTGTAAAGATCAGAGCAATAATAAAGGTCCCATTAACAATGTTGAAAAACAGTGATATTCGAGTTATATAAAGTCCTATGAGGGAAGAATGGGGGAATATTAATGAGTGTTGTTCAGCGTGCAAGTGTTCCTATTTGTTTCAGCCTAATGAGATCTACTTCTATGGCTTGTCCTCCCCAACTCTGAGGAAAACATGTTTGTTCTTAGAGGAGGGTGAGAGGAAGCGGGGAATGGGTGGAATGCAGATGTTGGTTTTAGCAGTTTTTTTCAGGGGTCTCCACCACAGATAGAATTGTCACACACTCCACTGGGAAGCCCAAATAAAATAAGAACGTTCATGGGATTAGGAGGTGAGTTTTCCAGGGTTTTGGTGGTAGTGGTGGGGTTCTTTTAACTGTGTAGCTTTCAGTTCAGGGTTGGAGCCTTAGTTTGGATCTAAAGATGAAAGTGAACTTAGGTAAAGGGAGAATATCGAGACCTCTGAATTATACCAGTTGCACTGACCCGTGCCACCTTATATCAACTCAAGTATAAATTCTTGAGGGAAAGGATTGTCGTTTTGTTGTATATTTGTGCAGAGAGATCCTGGTCCATGACTGGGGCTCGAAGAAACTACAGTACTTCAGTATAAATAATACTTTTATTCTGTGCTATATGAATTCTACGCTAGAATGGATGTCCTTGTTCCAAAAAACACAGGCAATAACTTCTTCCCTCAAAATCTCAGGGCATTAGCTGCTGCCTCTTTACAGGCTGCTCTTGGTCTTTGAGTTCCTTCATATGCCCCAGTCAAATTCATTATTAGTCCCACTGGGATTCCTTAACTACCACCAGCAGCTTTCCAAAAGGCCCTTACCTGAAAGTCTCATAATAATTCAGTTCTTTTCCCTTGGTAGCATCCTCAAAACCTTCCAGGGCCTGGCAGATTCACTGAAACTCTTATGTTTCCTTCCCTTGATATATCTCACAATTCCCTTCTCTGTCTCCACGCTACTCCACACATCACTCTTTTTCTCTTCCATGTCATTTGTGGTCGAGTATTGGGTGAGGGGAGTCTCACTTCCAGTTGGATAATAATTTGGGCAGCAAGAAACAACTTTTTCCAATTCCTTCTCTCAGCACCAAATTTTGGATTGGGGGAGGAGGGAGAATAGTTATCAGATTGCACAAAGCTACCGGTATGTTGTGTGCAAGTGGAAATAACATTTGAATAGCTTATCTGACCACTTAGTGCAGATGATTCCAAATGATCTTATTCAGTCTGATTTTATTGCGGCTGTCAGGTGGAGAAAAGGCAAGGGCAGCATGAATTCTGATATCTGATGTAGTACGGCATGAATTCTGACGTTTGAGAACTCTCACACCTGTTACATTTCTCTAATAAGAAAATATTCTTCTCAACGTGTGTCATGGATGCGCTGCCAGTGACAAATATATCCTCTTTGTTTAGGAGCTGTTAGCAGGCGTCCCCTATATTAGAGGAGACTTTTTGCCACTCTAATGCTTAAAATAATTCTTCTTGACTGATGCTTTTCTGAGTTTCTTGGGGTAGACTTATGGAACCGTTGGGTTAGAAGGGACTGCAAGGGTCATCTAGTCCAGTGGTTTTCAAACTATGGGTCACAACCCAGTCGTGGAATGTCAGGTACTGGGTCTTGTTGCTGCAGGGTGTCTGATGGACCAGTGGGAGTTTCTAAGACAGGCTGCCTGCCTCTCCTGGCACTGCAGACTGTGCTGTGTCCCAGAAGCAGCCGGTAATAGGCCTAGTTCCTAGGTGGAAAGGGGAAGAGTGCACAGAGGCCCTCACTGCTCCTGCCCTGAGCACTAGCTCCGCACTCCCATTGGCTGGGAACCTTCTGCTGGCTGCTTCTGGGGTGCAGCATGGTCTGCGGTGCTAGGAGAGGCAGAGAGCTGCCTTAGCACCCAGCTGCACTGCTGACCGGGAACCACTCAAGGTAAGCCCCTCCTGGCCCAGCCCTAACCTCTCCCGCCAAAGCCGGAGCCCCCTTCTGCATCTCAAAACTGTCATTGGAGCCCACACTATAGTCAAGTTATGTCGGGTCACGGCATCAACACTTTTCTTCAACTGGGTCGTGAGAAAAAAAGTTTGAAAACTGCTGGCCTAGTCGAAACCCCCGGCCAAGATGCAGGGTAGGGGTTGTTATTTACGATATGACTGTTCTGTACTATACAATTGGGGCCTCAAGCTGGATCTGTCGCTGTTGTCTGGATGGTAAACTCCCTGGCATAGGAAATGCCTTTATTATTATGCCTTGGGCAGCACCAAGCACAGCATCTTTGCTTCACACATGATCAGATGTTGCAATGCACCATGGCCATGCACGAATTGACCACCTGGCTGTCTATGAAATCACCACAGTAAAAGGGAATAGAAGACCTACCTCTGAACTCCAAAAAGGTCATGTCACTTGATTTGGGTTGCAAACTCCCAAGACACATGTAAGAGTCCTTAAAGGACTTGTGGCATATCGAGGTCAGGGTTCAAGATGGCATACCCTCTTTTGTAGGATTCCATCCACTAGAAGGTACACACAACAGCCAGTATACGGCAGCATGAAAGCACCAGTTTAGTTTGCCAGGTATCGGAGAAAGAAATGAGATATTTGCAATTAGCATGGGATTGGAAGTCACCTCCTGGGTCATTCAGACCAGTCCTTTGAAGCTTGTCACATAGTCATATAAGTGAAATGAAGACAAAAGTAGCCTTTAGCAACAACTCTGTAGCACACGACTCTGGTTTATTGAACTTCAGTTAGGCCCCATTGCGGGTTAACTGAAATTCGTTGAATTTCCTGAGGTTGTATTGGAGAAGAATGCCAGTCTGACCAACTAGCTTTAAATGGGAGAGCTCTTTGTTGCACCCTAAGGCTGGAAGCCTATGGAGTTTTGAAAAGACTTTGACAATGGGATTTTGAAAAGACTTCCTGAGGCTTTTGAGGCCTTTGCGTAAACAGGACTTTCCCTGAATCATTCCTGAGCACTGCATTAGAGAGCTCAGCTGGGTTTTTCATTCAAAGGAAGAGCCCTCTTTCTGACACAGTGGGCTACAATTTGCCATATAAGTTCTGCATCTGCAGTAAGGATGTTCATATCTTCCATTATAGCGAATCTCAAAACATTCTCGTGTTTCCAGGCAATGGTTCTATGGAAGGCAGCCAGAAACTGTGCAGGGACATGACTTGGCCGCACTCAGCAAAACTTGGGGCTCAGATCGGAGTCCAAAGAAAACTTTAAGAGGAGAAATGTGGCTCAACTGCATGTTGGCTATGTAATTAAAAATGAAAACCCTTCAGGGGTATATGTGCATAACTCCCTAAAGTGGGCGTAATGCAAATATGTGATGTGCATTAATCTCTGTAAGACATATTGTTTCTTTTACAGATGCTGGTTTGGAAAGGAACCAGGGAAGTACATTGACTACATATATCAAGGCCCAGTGATTCTCGTTCTTCTGGTAAGTCTGTATGTGAGACAAAGAGGATGGCTGCCGGCAATGGTAAAATGATCATGTAGGCACCTGCTGTCTTCCATACATAATTAACTAGAAACAACAAATGAACAAAACCTGGGGAAAGGATCCAAGTGGTTTCAGAGAGAGATCTGATGGCTGTTGCATGAGGTAACGTGCTGGGAGCTTGCACCTGACTGATTAATGAAGAGCCCAGTGTCGTGCTGAAGGCTGGTTTGTTGCTGTCTTACAGCACTTCCCTCCCCCAGACCTTCAGCTTCTGCTAACCTTGATTTATACAGCAACAGATGCAAACAGGGTTGAGTCCGGATGGTCAACCATAGAAAAATTCCCTTCCCTTTCTCCACATATGTGTGGAGGGCCTAGTAGCACTGGATGGAAAGGGGGGTTAGCCAGGGCAACAGTGATGTATAGTTTCAACACATCCCGGCTGCTCTTGATGTGGTGCATGCAGCCCCCACGGGAAAATGACCTTTTTCTAAAAACTCCAAATTCTCATCCCTCCATATTGTTGGCACATCATAATTTTTGATTTCTCGTGACTTTTTTGTGTTTTAATAGAAATATTTGTCAATATTTTTATTAACCGAAGCTCTACTTTTTTGGCAAATGGAAAATGTCAAAATTTAGCAGAAGTTGCTGCAAGTGCTCAGAGTCCAAGAGCTCTCGCTGAAACGCTTCTGGCCATATTTTCCCATCCAATATGCCAAGCTCTGATCCCATTGGAACTGCTAGCTGGCGAGCGGTTTTGTTCACTTTTTTTCCTTTACATTTCAGTTAATGAACAATTTTGATAAAAAATGTCTATTGGAAAAATAACACCAAAAAATGAAAACAACTTGACAGACATCCACAGAGCAGAGTCCCCGTGTTACGAGCTATTTGAGGATTGAGTTCCTAACCCTGAGAAATTCATAAAATGGAAGATCTCAACATGGCAGTGGATGCAGCACTTAAGTTGCTGTATAGTGCACTGCATCACTTTCTTCTTGTCCTTCAGTCTAGGGCAAAGTGATTTCCAGTGCTCCGAAGGCATTGGAATATGAAGGAATAGTTCTTTATGGACATTACTTTCACTATGTAATTTTTATTTTTACCGTTTTCCCATTCGTAACGATTGGTGTTCATAGCATTGATCACTTTTATTTTATTTTATTTTATTAGGGGGCTTCGCCCGCTGCTCATTACTCTCACCAACTCCTCTCTCTCTCTGGCAGCTTTTGAGGCCAGAGAGCATGATGACGTCATTCTGTCGCTCGGCAGGAAAAGCTTTTTTCTATAAAGAGAGAGATTTTATTTTATTTTTGCAAATAAATTCCATTTAAAGAAAAGTTCAATTTTCGAACACAACAAAAGGCTTTGTTAGCAAAATATGAACCTGCTTTAACTGCCATCTTTCAGGCAATGCAGAGTAAGCTGATGCATCTAGTTAGGCCTGATGCATCTAGTTAGGCCTCAGCTGGAGTACTGTGTCCAGTTCTGGGCGCCACATTTCAAGAAAGATGTGGAGAAATTGGAAAGGGTACAGAGAAGAGTGACAAGAATGATTAAAGGTTTAGAGAACATGACCTATGAAGCCAGGCTTCATGAACTGGGCTTGTTTAGTTTGGAAAAAAGAAGATTAAGGGGGGACATGATAGCGGTTTTCAAATATCTAAAAGGGTGTCACAAGGAGGAAGGCGAAAATTTGTTCCTCTTGGTTTCTGAGGACAGGACAAGGAGTAATGGGCTTAAAGTGCAGCAGGGGAGGTTTAGATTGGACATTAGGAAAAAATTCCTAACTGTTAGGGTGGTCAAATATTGGAATAAATTGCCAAGGGAGGTGGTGGAATCTCCCTCTCTGGAGATATTTAAGAACAGGTTAGATAGACATCTGTCAGGGATGGTGTAAACGGAGCTTGATCCTGCCTTGAGGGCGGGGGGCTGGACTCGATGACCTCTTGAGGTCCCTTCCAGTCCTATTATTCTATGATTCTATGATTCTATGATCTTTGTAAGCTGAAGGGTTGAACTGTACAAAGTGTCTTAAACTGGGAACCTGCAAACAAATAAGTCTGTGACATTTTATTATCTGTGCTTGTACAAGATTTTGAAATGCTCTGATGAGTCATGATCCTGCAGGTGACTACATTTAGATGCCCTTCTAAAGTTTTGCTCATCTGGTCAGTTGTAGGATCAGTGCTTTGGACTTGCGACAATTACAAGATTGACACATCTTGTCTCCATCTCCTCTATAAAATATATTTTACTCGTTATTTGTGAAGTGCTCTGATGAAAGCAATTGCATAAGTACAGTCTGTTTTGTTGCTGTTGTGTGTGTTTGTTGAATAGATATTTGGCAAGTTTAAAGGAGATGATTATAAAGCAGCAGAAATAGGGAATAAAATTGAGGTTTCTGCTGGTAATTAAGCAATTAAGTCATTAGTTTTTCCACAGCATGTGCAGGAGTCTAATCAAGAGATAACTAAAACTTGCGAGGGTTTGTTTTGTCGGGGTTTTTTTCTCTTGTTTTCGGATAAATGAGTTCAGTAGTGCTAATACACTTGGACGTCAGCTAAACCTCTGACACAGTCGGTATCACATGGACAATGATTAGTTAAATTAGGGAACATGGAGCACAGTTCAAGAACTGTGAGGTTGATAAGGAACTGGCTAAAACGGAAAAGGCAGTGAGTTATGCTGAAAGGTGAAATGTCCGAAATGGGAGAGGTTGGTTGCTAGTGAAGTTCCTCAAGGGTCAGTCTGGAGACCGATCTTGTTCAAGATTTTTATAAATGGCTTTGGAATAAAAAGTTGGTGTGTTGCTGATGGTACCATGTTGGAAGGGCTTGTCGGTTCAGAGGAAGATCACAATGTTCTGCAGGAATATCAGGAGGCCCTTGAAGACTGAAGCGCCAGACACTGGGGCTACATCTAGACTGGCATGATTTTCCGGAAATGCTTTTAACGGAAAATTTTTCCGTTAAAAGCATTTTTGGAACAGAACATCTAGATTGGACGCTTTTCCGCAAAAGCACTTTTTGCGGAACAGCGTCCGTGCCAATCTAGACGCGCTTTTCCGCAAAATAGCCCCGATGGCCATTTTCGTGATTGGGGCTTTTTTGCGGAAAACAAATCTGAGCTGTCTACACTGGCCCTTTGGTGCAAAAGTTTTGCGCAAAAGGGACTTTTGCTTGAACGGGAGCAGAATAGTATTTCCGCAAGAAGCACTGATTTCTTACAGTAGGAAGTCAGTGCTTTTGCGGAAATTCAAGCGGCCAGTGTAGATAGCTGGCAAGTTTTTCCGGAAAAGTGGCTGATTTTCTGGAAAAACTGGCCAGTCTAGACACAGCCTGGATGAAATTCTGTAGTCCAAAGTAGTGTACTTACAATTTAGTCATAGTCATTTCTGCTACAAGTGGAGACTTACCAGTGGAGAGACAGACCTGCAGAAGGGCTGGCAGACTTACTGGGCCCCTGGGCAAGGTGGGGGAATGGCTCTGTGCTCCCAGAAGGGGTGGGGCCTCAGGCAGAAAGGGGTACCACCTACAGCACATCTAATGGGAGAAACCTTATTCTATATGATATGCCTGGCTCCCTGTGTTTTCAGCATTGCCTCACTTGTCCTGGTTTCTGAGGTACTCACAGTACGTCTGCTGCCTTGGTGAGACATATACACCAAAAAGTGCTCCCACTGCCTCAATCTGAAGGCCCGTTTAAAAAACAACAAATGGTCTGGTAGCACTTTATAAACTAACAAAACATGTAGATGTATCATGCTCGGGGGTCGCGTGACTAGTTAGCATGCCAGAGTCTCGTTCGTTATCAGAATTAAGCAGACAAATTGCTCCCCCAACTAAGAACGGCCATGCCTTCCCTTCTCAGGAACCTCTCAAAAAGAGACATCCCCCAACCTACCAGACCCCATCAATACCGACAGCATTGAGACTGCCCATCTCTGAGGTAGCAGGACCATCTGCTACCATGGCTACCATGCAAGCCAAAGGCCCTAAGGGAGCTGGCTTGGAAAAAAGGCACCAAAGGGAAACTTACTGTCCCTCCATCTGCTCTGTACTGCCGGGGCCACTCAAACATGAAGTCCTTATTAGCCGATCACCATGGTTCTGAGAAAATAAAATGCCGTGTTCAAAACGGGAAGGGACTTTCCACCTGTGTGGATGGAAAAGATGGTAGCAGAATAGACAAACAATAGCAACTGCCTCTCTTTTATCAGTGGTAGTGGATTATATTCTGGAACTTAAGAAATCCGGTTTCTCGATGTGTTCAATCAGAGTACACCTTGTGGTAGTCATGGAGTTCCACCAAGAAGTGGGTGAGTTCTCAGTCTTCAGCCACCCTACCACTAACTTCTTCCTTCATGATCTTCATAACCTTTCCCTGAAATAAAAACCCCTACCCCTACACTGGACTTCACTCGGGTGCATTGCTGCCTCTGTAATGTGCTCACTTCTCTACTTTTTGATGATGCTAGCTTTCCTCATTGCTTCCTCATTGCTATCACAAGTAGGAGAACAGACGGCCTTCAGGGCTCACTCCCCATGCACAATATTGTTATAAAAATAAAATTACCCTCGGCCCACATCCCCAGTGTTTACCTAACGTAGTTTCACTGTTCCATTTGAATCAACCCACCCATCGCTTGGCATTCTTCTCAAAACCTTGTGGGAACAAACAAGAAGCAGTGCTTCATATCCGGGACACCCAAGGGGCACTGGCTTTTTTCACTGAAAGGAAAACATCTTTCAAAGAGTCACCAAAATGATTTCTTTCCACCCTCGAATGATCTAAGGGGGAATGCTGTATCCAAACCAAGGTTGTTGAAATGCATCTCTAGCTGCACTGAGTTATTCTATCATCAGCAGCAGTTATAAACCCCACTGGGAACCTGTGGATATTCCCCCCTAGTTCACTCTGCCTCAGTAGCCTTCCTCCATAACATGCCCATCATAGCCAACTGCCAGTCGCAACCTAGGCGTCCGCTCGGACAGTCACACAGCACCGTGCCATAGAGCAGAACTCGGCATCCAATGCTACACTAGGATTTGTAGTTGTATCATCTGCCAAGACTGCAACTGTGAAGCCCCTCTCCTGCACCATGGGGTACTGCTGTATGGTCACCTAACGCGGAGCAGGCGCAGGGACACACCTTGAAGGAGAAGAGAAGGTTGTTCACCCTTTGCAGTAACTGAGGTGCTTTCACATGGTTGTCCCTCTGGGTGCTCCCTTCCCCTCCTCTTTGGAGTGGGATGGTGCATATGTGGTCGAGCCAGGCACTGCTACTACAAATCTCTCATTACAAGCACAGGGGTACAGATTCACCTAAAGACATTGGCAGATGGAATCGTAGGTGGGGAAAGGGCACAACCTTCTCAAACCGCCAACCTGGCCCCGCCCACACTCCGCCCCCAGAACACCTGGGGAGGGTCGGGTGGTGGGTTCAAGTTCCGCCTCCCCCGTTCTAGGGGCTGGGGCCTTAACGCCTGCAGTAGGCATTCTGGGGGCGGAGTATTGCTGCTCTGAGGCTTGGCTGTATGCCACTCAGCCTCCCTGTGCTCCGAGGCTGGGGAAACTGAGGCCGCATGCTGCCTGCCCTCCCCATTCTCCGAGGTTCAAGAGGCTCAGGCCGTGTGCCCTCCTCCCTATCCATGCTCTGGGGCCGGAGAGGCTCAAGCTGTGCATTGCCTGCCTTCCTCATGCTCTAGGGCCAGGGAGGCTGGGGTGCATGCACCCACCCACCCTTCTCCCCTCCCCATGGCGGGGGTAGGGCCTGCACAGAAGGGATGGGGCTGTAGGTGGGGCTTGGGGCATGCCTCCCACTGCCCCTGCCTAAAGTGGAGCCACCCACAGGGACATCTGTTTCAAAGATCCTGGGTGACTGCACAGGGTGAGTGACCTTCTCAAGGGTGATTACCCCCACGTTTGGTTAAAATCTATTGATGCTTCTTGGGGAAACTTCAGGAAAACATCCTCTCTAGAAAGCAGCATGCCAAAGGATGGGGGGCAGGTTCTCTTCTGCATCCTGGGCAGCACACCTGTGGTACATAAAGGTCAGAAAACAGGCTGATCCCCACATCTCAGAAGTCCCTGAGCTTGGGAGAGCCGCCAGACAGCAGAGCGGGCAGTGATGCGCACTCCACCAGTGTGGGCTGCAGACCTCTCAGGGTAAGCAATAAGTGGTAGCCTGGGGGGACCTGGGTGTGTGAGCTGTAACCTGCTCTTTGCAGCCCAGTGGACAGTGGGTTCAGTGGAGAACCTAGCCCCATTCTCTTCTGTTTTTCATTTCATTCGACATTATATCAGCCTCTCTGTTGCCTAGGAGTTCAGCTGTTGCTGCTACTGCTTCCTCACCTGAAACAAGGAGAGTTAATTGCTGTGTTAATTACAAAGATACCACAAACAGAGTTTTGTGTGTGCAGGAGAGTAAAAACTCTCTCAGCGGGAGGGGATAAACTCTCAATAACACAGAATCTGTTTTCTTGCAAATGCTCTTAGGCAAACAAACCAACCAAGGGAATAGATCTAGACTGCCGAGAAAGCCAGCACAAATAGTCTTTCCGTAAACCACTTACCACAATGCATCAGTAGCTCCTAAGGTGTTGGTATTTCCCAGCTGAGTCACCTGTGTAGGGTCAAAAGCAAGTTCATTACAGATGTCAGTAAGTCGAAGGTTTGCCAGACCATACAGGATTTTCATTTTATACGGCATCACCTTGAGAACAGAATCACGAGTCTGTACTGGCCAGTTTATGTTGCACTGGCAGTGTAAATAGGATGACCCCCTGTCCCGTATTTTAAGAGACTGTCCCTTATTTCATTGATTTCTCTTGGGGTGGCCACCCATCCCTTATTGTAGGTGATGTCCCTTGACTATTCAAATAATACATTGAAGCTTATGAGAATTGCATTGTATACCTGAAGCCATGTGCACTTGAGGAAAAATACATGGTATGCTCAGAGTAATGTTATTTCCCCTTAAAAGAAATCTTTGTCTCTTGTTTTGCAGGTGGTTTTCCCTGAACTCCATCCAACAACTAGGGTCACCCTAAGTGTAGAAGAGCAGTAAATTGTCTGTGGAATGCCCCTTATGTCCCTCGCATGCTGGAGGAATAGCTGGGGCGGGGGAGAGGTGCAGCTAGCCTGCCTGCTCTTGTTGCTGTAATAGCCCCTTTGTGGCCATTGCTGCTGGCTGACATTTAGAACAGCCCTAAGACTGCTCTAACTGTGCCAGAGGCCAGCATGGCCACCCTGCAGACCATGAATTTAGGGAGCACCAACCTGGATAGAGACAGGGTATTCCTGCAATTGGGCCCTTCTCATTGGCCTGCATTAGAGCACTACTTAAGGCCACCTTAATACAAAAGTACTGGCATTGTTTGGCTGAGAAAGTTCGATAAGTTTTAGGAAATCGGGAGAAAAATGCCATCTGCATTAAATATATAACAGGCTCCAGTCGCACCTGTGTTTGCTGACAAAATGAGAGCGAGTTGTCTTGGAACTGAGTTTAAAGTCTTTTAACCATCTTGCTAAAATATTCCTCGGATTGCAAAGTTGCGATTTTTGTTTCTATTCCCAAATGAGTCTTTCTCGTGGACACATTGCCATTAATTGTTCTAGAGCAACTAAATATATTGTCCTCATAGGGTGTATATTTAAGTCAATGCAAGCCAATCAGGACTCAAATGTCATTTATCACTGCATGGTTAAAGCCAAAGACCTGGTCTACATGAGGAAATTTATCAGCAGAACTAATCAGTATAATTATACTACAGGTTGGACCTCCTTGGTCCAGCACCCTCGGGACCTGACCAATCCCAAACTAGTGAATTTCCTGGAGCAGGGAGGTCCCCTGCCACCGACCTCCTAGCTCTCTGCGGGTTTTCCAGCCAGCTCTGCTGCTGGCCCTGGCCAGACCCCCTACCGCCGGGCTTCCAGCCGCGCTGCTGGACCCCCCTGTCCTGGGCTCCCTGTGCTGTTGGAGTCCCATATCACGGGGTTCCCAGCCCCACCACAGGCCTTCCTGCCCCCTGGCTCTCTGGTCCAGGAATATCCATGGTCTTGATGTGGTCAGACCAGAGAGTCCCAGTTTAGGGGGGTACAACCTGTACTATTGTTGCATTGGTGTAAAATGACAGAAGCTCTACTAGGAAAATGCACTCTTATTTCCAAAAAATATTATCCACATGGGGTGTTACACTGGTGTAACTATGATACTGTGATTAGACAGGTATGGTTCTGGTAAATTTCCCGGTGTCGATATGCCCTAAAACCCATTTTCAAAAGAGATGTATGCACTTAGGTCTGCTTTTTAAGTCATTTTTGGTCATTTTAAGTCAGTGCGACTTGGCCAACTAAATCACTGTGGTATGTCCACACTGCAATAAAAGACCAGTGACGTGGTCAGCTGACTCAGGCTCAGTCTGTGGGACTAAAGATTGCAGTGTAGACATGCAGGCTTGGGTTGTAGCCTGGGCTCTTGGACCTTGTGAAGTGGGGAGAGATGTCTCAGAGACCATGCTCCAACGTGAGCCCAAACATCTACATGGCCAAGTTTCAGTCCAGCAGCCCAACCCCTTTGAGTTGAGCTGGGCTTTGAGAATTGGTGCTGGGGCGTTTTAGTGAAGTGTAGACATAACTTAGGTGTTCTGGAATATTCTTTGAATCTGATTCACCATTGCCCTGCCCCATGTGCAGTCAGTACAAGATGAGTGCTAAGGGGGAGTTCAAGTTCCCACCATTCTGATTTTGTACCCACCTTTACTAGTATAAATGCCTTCAGGGCAATAGAAAATAAAGTCTTCTGTATCTTTTTACTCTACCCCAGACTTAACCTGAGGCTCTGATTGATCCTTGACTTTCAAGGCACTGCAATTCTGAACAATGCAGTAAGCAGTGCTTCTCTGACTGCTTTCTGTGCCATTTTGGAAGCAATAGAAATGTTTTCATAAATTGAAAATTGGAAGCTGGGGTCCAGATGACACTTTACCAGCTGTATTTTGTTTGAATCTTGGAGGCAAAGGAACCATGAGTATAAAATGTATTTCCTGTATCCTGTGCCTCATACCTATATATTTTTAAAATCTAGCAAATTATGAGAGAGAATTTCTTTCTTCTCCCTTGATGCATTCTAGTCCTGGCAAAATACCAAAGGAGACACAGCCCTGCAAATGTGTTTGATACTCTGAAATTCAATTTCTTGTGCTGCTGTAAAATAAGGTCCTGTTAAATATTTTCTGTTGGAATGTGTCGTATTAGTCCCATTATATCTGCTCAGACTAGCATAGTCTGGTTTTAATCGAATGTCCCTGTCTGGGGTGGCACAGAAGGGAAAAAGATGCGAGTCCATGCCAATGCATCAAATTGCAACATGAATTTTCCTGAGATGTAATAAGACTTTATTTGATATAGTGCCTTCCACACAGTCCATCTCAGAGGCGAGCCATCAGAAGATTACAAGAATACTGTAATACACACCTGGCCAACTGTCAGTAAATGAGCGATGAAGTCAGTTGATTCAGCATCTGATGATGTTAACTAACCCCTGGATGCAGATCTGAATCTCTTCAACATTTCTGAGAGCTAAGAGATTGCTAAGATTCCATATTTTAAACTGCTAGACCTCAGGGTTTCTCTGCTGATTGGTCTGTAACATTTTGACTGTTCGAAACTTGCTTTAGCTTCAACAAATTTGGGGTTTTTTAAGATTGAAAATTAAGCAGTTTTTTGACCAGTGCATTTTGGACCTAATTGAAATAATTCACAGGAATGAATTGACCACTACTGTAAATAGGTAGGGAAACAGTGGGTCTGTTCTGCCACTAATCATCTGTGGGCAAGTTACCGCACTTCCTGTACCTCAGTTTCCCATATGTAAAATGGGATTAATGCTGCCTATTTTTCCTTTTTAAAGTGCTTTGAGGTCTATGGATGCCTCTTAGAGAAGAGCTAAGTGTTATTACGTGAATGGAGGTGGGCTTGCATACAGCAATGTGGAAATAGATCCTTGTTCTCTGTGGTTTTCTTGAGAGAATTGAAATACATTTTCAAATTGTCTTAATGACTTACTGATCTGCTATCAATTACAGTGTGTAATATCATGTTGTCACAAGGCAAGAAGACATGAGTAACATTAAATGGACTGCTTAATAGATGTGCAAATTATCTTGGCACTTGGCATTTTTAAATTGATCCCGGCCGTCTTTCCAAAAGAAACACTGTCGCTTAACCCCAAATTACTAGGTTCAATGTAAGAATCACTGAATGAAATTCTGTGGTTTGTTATGCAGGGCAGATTACATCATTGTGGTCCCATCTGGCCACAATCTGTTCAATTTCAGCACTTCGAAAAATAGTGATCCAATTAGCTTATTTCCAGTCTTGTTTTTAGGGTTAGCATAGCACTGTTTAACAGAGATCGCAAATAGGTCATTATTTGTAGGAGACAGCATAAAATACAATGGAACCACTTAGATTAATCAGGCCAAAGAAAATCTGGCTGAAGACAGAGCCGGAGCCAAGTAAGCAGAGCATAGCTGATGGTTGTAATACTGAAGAATATTCTGCTGTGTGTCTAATGGAATTAAATTACAAAGCAATGGGGTACTCACAGGCATGCCGAAAGGAGGCTTTAAATTCTGGCTACTCACTAAGAGCCTTCTAAAGATTTGGAGTAGTTCTGAATTTGCAGTACCAGTTCCCGTTGTTTGACAAGCAGAATCCAGTTCTGCCACGGACTCGCTGTGTGACCTTAGGTCTGTCACTTAGCTTGAAAGAAGACTGAAAAAATTGGTCTTGTTTAGTTTGGAAAGGAGAAGATTGAGAGGGGACAGGATAGCAGTTTTCAGGTATCTAAAAGGGTGTCACAAGGAAGAGGGAGAAAAATTGTTCTCCTTAGCCTCTGAGGTTAAAACAAGAAGCAATGAGCTTCAACTGCAACAAAGGAGGTTTAGGTTGGACATTAGGAAAATATTCCTGCCTGTCATGGTGGTTATACACTGGAATAAGTTGCCTAGGAAGGTTGTAGAATCTCTGGAGATATTTAAGAGCAGGTTAGACAGAAATCTATGAGGGATGGTCTAGATAGGGCTTAGTCCTGCCGGGAGGGCAGGGTACTGGACTTGATAACCTCTCGAGGTCCTTTCCAGTTCTAGTGTTCTGTGGTTCTCTTGGCCTCACTTGCCATCTGTAAAATGCAGGTAATGGCACTTCTCTACCTCTCCGCAGTTTTGTAATACATTTAATATTATGACGCATTCAGATACTGTGGTAATATGGGCCGTACACATACCAGAGACAGATAAGATAGGTTGGATGTTTTACATCATTTTCATGCCTGTGAGTAGGTGCTGTGTGTATTCTCTGGTGATGCAGCACTGACAGGTTTGATTACATTTTTTTTTTTAAACCAAAATGTTAAAATTAAAGAAAGAGGGAAATGCATGTTTTAAAATTTTGGAGTATGTGTTCAGTTCTGTCAGTCATCCAGAAGGTCAGAGACTTACCCAAATCTGTTCCTTTTTGTGGGGGAGGGTGGCGAGGAGACTGTTACAATGAGCTCAAATTTTCCTGCAAAATTTCTAGTGCTTCCACCCCATGAAAAAAATCTCATCAATTAGCCTCATGCTACTTTAGTATTTTCTTCTGATCTGGGATGGAATCAGGAATTGAATTGAAAAAATAACATTTCAGAACCTTGAAAAGTTTGAGTTCAGTGTTGATTCCAAAACTGGACAAAGGTTGTAGTAGGGAGTAGTGGATTTGTTTAAAATAATCTAATTCTCCTGCCCCCTCTACTCAGCAATATAGGAGTCACCATTTGATTTCTGGGAAGAGATCCTGGGATGTAGACAAGAATCTTCATCACATAAGCCTTCAGTTACAGTTTTCTAAATTAGTTCTTGGTGGCAGAAGGTTTTGAACCATGCAATACCTCGCTACTAGCATTTTGGTCAGCCTCATCCGCTTCATATTCCTTAGATACAGCTGTTCTAATGCTTACCCTTTATAGGTCCCCCTCTGTTTTAAAGGTAGCATCCATGCCAAGCACAAATGGAATAATCAAATCAGGTAGAATAGTGTGTCAGAGCCACAGGCACTCCACTGGAAGAGCAAGGGGCAGAGCTAGTGATGTCTACAGGAATGTCTTCACTGCGCAGCTAACCCGGGTTCTTACTCCACACCTCTGTACCACCCACATAGAAAAAATCTGAGCCATATTTGGAGATGCTTTAAGCCAAGCTAGCTGGGAATTATAGGTTAAAACCTGGGCTCCCTTTTAACTTGGGCTGAAACATACCCACTTGTAGTCAAGATACAGGCAAAAGTCACTAAAGTGTTGATAGTCCTCCAGTCTCTTCCCACAATCTCTCCTGATGGACAGACAAGTTCTTATGGTGTTGACACCCAGAAATTCAGAAATGTGCAGAAATGGTGAGGTCAGCAGGGGCCTTGCTTTGGGGGTGCTCATGCCTGAGCTAGGCTGACCAGAGTGCTCAAACGCAGGTGCCAATCAGGTGAACCGTGCAGGGAAGAGGTACCCTAAATGTGAATTTCCCCCACGGATTGTTCCGAAGCTTCTCAAGTAGAACTTTGTTTTGAACTCAAAGGGAAGAGCGCCACCTACTGGACTGTAAGTAACATGTCCTTAAGCATCTATTCTGCAGTAGGTGTTCCATGGAGGTCTTGAAGGGTACGTCTGCCCTGCAACTGGAGGTTCGTGCCAGCTGACTCCAGTTCGCAGGGCTGGGGCAAAAGGGCTGTTTAATTGTAATGTAGATGTTCAGGGCTTGGACTGGAGCCTGAGCTGTAGGACTCCGTGAGGTGAGAGGGACCCTGATCTCAGGCTGCTGTTGGAGCCTAGTTGTCTACACCACCATTAAACAGACTTTTCGCCTGAGCCCTATGGGGCATCTAATTGCAATGTTAGACATACCCTTAGTCAAACACTGACATGCTTAGAGCTGCTTTGCTTGTGAAAACATTGGGTGGTTCAGCTCTCTGGTCAAATGGGATTGGGTAAAATTAACCTACTGGGTTTTGTAGGTTACCGTTCTTGATGTCTGTTTTGTGTCTGCCTCTCTGAAACTTGTCTACACAGTTGAATGTCTGGACTCCTTGGCAGGTTCACAGTTGGATCCAAAACTGCTTCTCTATCCCAGGAGCTCCACTCTCACTTGCTTTAATACTCTGCTTGCTTAGTTGTTGGGCACCACATACATCAGGCCACAAAGTCTGGAGAAGCAGATTTTGTGCAGAGCAGAATCTCTTACACAGCTACGGCTGCAACTTTGCATCGTTTGAAGCACTGTGCTTTATTTCATTCCAGTAGTGAGCAGCCTGCAGGCTGCATGCAGCCCTTCGGGGTTCTGTGTGTGGCCCACGAAACATTTTGTTCGCTGTTGCTTGTGCACAGGGTTGCCGGATTCCGCTGGTCTTCATCTACATCGGTTTGTTTTCTTACCACTATTATTAAAGTGACATGCATGTAAAGCCAGGGTACATGAGGTGAGTAGGGTTGCCATGTGTGTTGTGCAGGGGGAGTTTTGTTTTTGCTCAACAGCTTTGGTTCCTTTGGTGTTGGTTTTTGGGTTTTTTTTTCTCAACCAATTTTTTTGTCCACCATGTTCGGTATTTTTTGTGAAACTATCTCGCAGTCCTAGAAGCGAGGTGCCTGCTGATAGCACACAATATTGACTGTGAGAATCATGTGGTCCCTCTGCATCCAATCATAGTGCTGCTACGGTTCAGTCAGCACCCCCTGCAAATTCTAGGTATGCCAGCATAGTGAGCAAAACTGCCCTATCCTGAGAGACCATCTTGGTAATGACAATTTTGCATCACACTCAGATGGAGGGTTACTCAGGCTGCCCACTCACTAGCCTAGATTACCCATTGCTGTTTCAGTCATCCACAGTAGTAGCAATAAATAAAGCATGTGTTAACAACATGTATTGCCAATGTTCCTTATTACAAAGCTGCAAAGTTATGCCGAGATACCAAACAAATGTTGTATTAAAACATATGACACCAATACTCCTGGGATATAGAAACAGCTGGAGAACCTATTATGAACTAGAAAAAGATATTAAACTGCCTGCATAGTATTGATTTTGCCGCAAAGGGTCTCAAGGAAACATTTTTGCAAGTAAGCTATTTATAATAATTATTCTTAGGTAGAAAGGAACTTGGAGGGGAGGGTTGAGACATAAATGAATAGATGACAATGCACAGACTGGAAATCTACACCATCTAGACTATTGGGAATGGAAGGCAAGAGGGAAATCACACAATTACAATATTGCTGGAATGTGTAGGCACTGCAGGGAAATAATTCTGTTTTAGAAATCTTACACTAAATCTTTTTTTTAATCTTAGAGAAGCTGAAACATCCGTCACTATTATTTACATGGGGCCATAGGGGGATCTGGTTGGTTACAAGAGGTAGACAAGTTGCAAATGTAATACACTGGCTTTGAATGTTTTAAGTCTCCTTTTGGCTGGATGAAAGCCGACTGTACACCCAGAGCTGATGGAGCGATTCCTGCATTTCAAATGGCAGTGTGCTGTGCGAACAATCCCGGGATCTGTCTCCACTGGTGAGGCTGGTGTCTGTATGTCTCAGGCCAATCACTGTGGGAGAAATGTACAAGGTGAGGGATATGCCCAAGGAGACAGCATCAGAATAGGATTAAAACTATGTTTTACATAAGAACGGCCAAAATGAGTCAGACCAAAGGCCCATCTAGCCGAGTCTCCTGTCTGCTGACAGTGGACAATGCCAGGTGCCCCAGAGGGAGGGAACACAACAGGTAATCCTCATGTGATCCCTCACCTGTCACCCATTTCCAGACAAACAGAGGCTCGGGACACTATTCCTACCCATTCCTACCCTAATAGCCATTGATGGACCTAACCTCTCCATGAATCTATCTAGCTCTTTTTTGAACTCTGTTAAAGTCCTTGTCTTCACAACATCCTCTGGCAAGGAGTTCCACAGGTTGACTGTGCACTGAGGGAAGAAAAACTTCCTTTTGTTTGTTTTAAACCTGCTACCTAGTAATTTCATTTGGTGACCCCTAGTTCTTATATTGTGGGAATAAATAAATAACTTTTCCTTACTCACTTTCTCCATACCTGTCATGATTGTATAGACCTCTATCATATCCCCCCTTAGTCTCCTCTTTTCTAAACTGAAAAGTCCCAGTCTTTTTAATCTCTCTTCATATGGGACCCATGCCAAACTCCTAACCATTTTTGTTGCCCTTTTCTGAACCTTTTCCAGGTAATTTTCTTACCTCCTAGTCTTGTGCCAACCACAGAAGTCCCTGCAGCTGATTTCGTTTTCCCATTTGCACTATTTACGTAACTGTGTGTGTGTGTGTGTGCGCGCGCACACAACTCCCCGTGTGCTTTCATATTGCAGTGGTCTGGAGGGAAAAGCACTGACTCCGTTTTAGAGGGGGCTGTGCAGAGGCCTACTGTGCCATACCCCAGGTCACACAGTAATGGCCCATCAGCATTTCGATTTCAGAAATGTGATTTGTGCATGGGTTTGTGGAAGTCCCTCTTCACATTTTTTCAGTGAACCCCTCAATATCGAGCAAGGATGGGCATAAAACTTGATCACATAACTTCGAAACATTAGCCAGTTGATCCCATTTCGGTGCAGTTTTTTGGACTCCGCACCTGGCATCATTCCACAGACTAGCCTCTGGTTGCTGAAGTTTTACCCAGGTGTATGATGCAGTTGCCAAAGGCCATGTCTACACCGTAAGCTGGAGGGCTGAGTCCTGTGCCTGCCTGCACATGCTTGCCCTAGCTCTCATGGAGCAAGCAGGAGCACAAAGAACAATGCAGCCACGATAGCACAGGTAGCAGTAGTGAAGGCTAAGCCATATCTTCACTGCTGCTACAGAGACCACACTGCTATTTATGCTCCTGCTAGCCTAATGAGAGTAAGGGAAACAGGCAGGAAATAGGCAGGCCACTGCTGCCCCTAGCTTTTAGCACAGATATAGGCAAAATGTGTATTGTGACCCCTCTCCCTTCCCATGCCAAGCTGTGCTGCAAAATCCATAAGGAGGATTTCAGACCTGGAAGCAAAGCTGTTTGTTTATGCTGCCTGCCCCAGGGCATGAGGTGCTGTGACACACAGTGAATGGTGCTAGATAGGCTATTATCAATACTGTGAAATATAAGCACCAGGTCTTCATAGTGTACCAAAGGAAACAAGATTGAAATGTACAATGCAAATGAGAATCACCCATAGACCTATTGCAGGATAAGCTGGGGGGAGCAATAATGTTTAACTCATGAGTGTCTCTATTTTGTGTCATAGCCAACATCAATCACATCGTTAGTGCTCAATAATTAATAATAAATGAATAAGAGCTAGTCTGATTTATACCATTGGAGGGATCTGGCCTTTGGAATGTCACCCATTATTATCAACCAGGAGAAAGGCTTTAACCATCCTTTCCATTATGAAGTTGAAAACATGTCATGTAAACGCAAATGGAAAAGATACCAAGCCAGATACAAATCACGCGGCCTGTCAGTTCTCTCAAATGTCCATGCATGGAACTGTCATGTGGCTATATATCAGGGCTGTCCAGTTCTGAGATGAATTGATTTGTCGATGCGGAGCTACAGAAATAGGTACATCCTTCCGGTATAACTTTGCTCTTTGCTAGATAAGGCTTAACAGCAAATTTCTCATTCCCTTTCCAAGCAGATATTCTTTCTTCATTTGCTGATATGTAATAAATAGCTGGGGCCAGTTCTTCTATGAGTGTAATTCAGCATAGTTCCAACAAAGTAAATAGCACTCTTCTGATTTTCACTAGTTGAAGAATTGGCTCCATAGTTCCGTCAAAGTTAACATGCTTTTTTGGGTAGCCTGCAGAATATTGTTCCAGACCCAGCACTTAGGGTATGTCTTTCAGTAGAGCTACCTCAGTTGATCTGCATCAGGTTTCTTCTAGTCCTGGCATGAGCAGCCACACTTCAAAATCCTACCAAAGTTACTGTGTCCCTACTGGTGTTGCGCTCTCCCATGTATGCCACTAGCACTTCTGGGGGCTCATCCCCTGATTCTTAGCACTGCACTAAACTGAGTTGCTCTCTGGTTCCCAGGAGACAGTTTGTCCTTCTGAGCATGCGTGGAGATTTGTATGAAAGCACTGGAGGACCATCAGTGTAAGACTGACTTAGCCCGTGCCCACACTGCAAACTGGTCAGGATACCAGTCCAAATGAAAGGAGCACTCGGGCTGTACCACCACCCCAGCTAGTTACGGTTGAAAGTACTTCCAGACTTGGGTAGAGGGTTATGGGTGTATGGAGGGGGGAAGGTTTTAGAGGCAACCCCCAAGTAATGGTCAGGACATAACTCTGCATGAAGACAGCCCCTCAGAGACGATCACAATCTGCTTTCCATGATGGAGTAACAATTTGGAACTCTTATAAAGCATGTCAAAGACTTTCTGAAAATCCAAGTACACTGTATGGATGGCGGTCAGCCTTCTCCACACACTTGCTGACTTTCTTAGATAATTCAAATAGATTGATTGAGGCATGATTCCCCACTCCAAAAGCCATATTGACTCTTCCTCGACAAATTATGTACATGCCATGTGTCTGATCATTCTGTTCTTCGCTATCATTTCTACTAGTTTGCCCAATATTGAAGTTAAGCTCATTGGTCTGTGATTTTCTATATCGCCTCTGGAACCCTTTTGAAAAACCAGCACTATATTAGCTATCTTCCAGTCTCCTGATACAGAGACTTGCTTCAACAATAGGTTACCTACAACAGTTGGGAGTTTGACATTTGAGTTCCTTTAGAATTTTTGGGTGAATACCAGCTGGTCCTGGCAACATTGCTGTTTAATTTATCAGTTTGTTCTAAAACCTCTTCTGTTGACACATCAATATCAGCATGGGACGGTACGTCAGCTCTGTCACCCAAAAATAATTGTTCTGATGGGGGAATCTTCCCCACATTTTCTGAAGTGAAGGCTGATGCAAAGAATTAATTTAGTTTCTCTGCAATGTCTTAGTCTTCTCTGAGAGCTCCTTTCCAGGGTATGGACCAGTGCTCGTGTTGTACTCTGCACCCGCCTCCCCCTCCCCTCCCCATCAGTGTCCAACCCATGCTGGGGAAGCTAATGATCCAACCAGCAAACCAATTTTGGTGATGAATCTACTTAAAGTATGTTGCACACATGCTACCATCAGCATCTTTGTCTTCTAGTGACCCCACTGCTTGCTTGGCAGGCTTCCTGCTTCTGATGTGCTTTCAATAATTGTTACTGCTAGTAGTTGTGTCATTAACAAGTTGCTTCTCAAATTCTTTCTTAGCCTTCCTTATTATACTTCACCTGCCAGACTTCATGCTCCTTCCAATTATCCTCAGTAAGTTTTGACTTCCAAATTTTAAAGGATGCCTTTTTGCATCTCAGGGCATCCATTACTCTGCTGCTTAGCCATGGTGGCATTCTTTTGCTCCTCTGATTGTCTTTTCTGATATGGGATATATATTTAGTTTGAGCTTCTGTTGTTATGGAGTTTTTTTAATAGCTCCCACACTGCTTGCAGGCATATAATCATAAAACACTAGAACTGGAAGGGACCTCGAGAAGTCATCAAGTCCAGTCCCCTGCATTCAACCCACGTGATGGCTCCTTCTAATTACCATCTAACAAGCATATTTCTCTTTGCATAGTTCCCTTTTTAAAGATAAATGTTACCACGGCAGGGGTGTTTTTGGAAAAACGTAACAAACAACAAATAGTCTGGTAGCACTTTAACGATTAGCAAAACATGTGGATGGTATCATGAGCTTTCGTGGGCACAGCCCACTTCTTCAGATGACCGGAGTGTTGGAAGTCTTATTTCCCTCCTACATGGATGTTAAATTCAATACATTATGGTTGCTGTTACCAAGCAATTCAGCACAATTAGTTCTCGGATCAGATTCTTTGCGCCTTTGTAGACTAAATCAAGAATTGCCTCTCCAGAACCAGTGGCACCAAAAAGCCGTCATTAATGGAATCTAGAAGTTTTATCTTTGCATTATGCCCTGAGGTTAAAGTTGCCCAATCAATACGAGCATACTTCAAATCAGCCATTATTATTATGCTTTCTGCTTCTCTGGTCCTCTAATCTCCTTGAGTATTTCACAATCGCTGTCATCATAGCAGTCAAGTATTATTCAGTAGCGTGTTCCTGCTGCTAGGTTCTTTTTATTCAAATATGGAATTTCTGTGCATAGCGATTCTGTGTATTACCGGTTTTTACGTATGTCCTATCAGAGTGATGTCTGTGCACTCCTGGTAATATTTTCAAAAGTGACTTAGGGTATGTCTACACTGCACACTAAGTCCAGGCTTTGATTCAGGTTTCACACTGCTTCCATCCATACACCACTCTATCCAACTTGATTCAACAAACATTCAGGAGCCTGGTTCTAGGGCCCTGCTAACGGGATGGGTTGGAGCCCCAGTCCTGCTGAGATTGTGGGTTAGCACAGCAGAGACCCCCTAGGTCCAGCAATTGGAAGCTGAGTTTTTCAGTGCAGTGTGGACACTTAACCCCCGCCTTGGGAATTCTGAGTCCACAAGCCTGGAACCCACAGCTCTACATTTGCAATGCAGTGTAGACACACCCTGTGTGACTTAGGCGCCTCAGTCCCATTTGTAAAAGTGACTTAGGCACTCTTGAGCATGAAAATTGAACTAACAAATGTAGAACAATGTACAAAAATAAGTGCATGCACAACTAACACAATGCTGGCTTGGCCTGGGAGGGCTGCGGGACATGCTCTGTGAGGGAGTTTGGGTCTGGAAGAGAGCTTGGGACAGGCTTTCACGTGCAGGAGAAGCTGGGGGGTGCCGGATGCGGGGCACTCACCTCCAGCAGCCCCCGCAAGAGGCTCCATGTCCCTTCTGTTGCTGGCAGAGGTGCAGCCAAGTGGCTTTACAGGCATACTGCCTTCATCCTCCCTCCCCGAGCAGACTAGGGCTCCCAGTCCATTGGCCAGGAGCAGCAGCCAATGGGAGCTTCAGGGGGGTGGCACCTGCAGATGGAGGCAGCATGCCTGCTTGCAACGGAGCCTCCTCCATTCCTCCACCATGAACAGTGGGGACAGGGAGCTGCTTTTGGGGGCTGCTAGAGGTGAGTGCCTGTCCTCCAACCAGCACTCCCGAGTCCCTCCCGTGCCCCAACCCCTGCCAGACCCAACCCCCCTTCCAGATCCTGTTCTCCACAGCCCCTCCTATGCCCCAGCCTCCTCCACCTCACCCCTGTTCTCCAAACCCCTCCCTCTTAGTTAATCGACATTTTCAATGTACCCCCCCATTCCTCCTGCATGCTGGGTAAAAGGCCTTTTACCATAAGTGACCAGAATTTTCAGGGGTGCTGACCATCTATAGCTTCTATTGATGTCATTGGACTCCTACACATTCACACAGCTCCCTCATTGCCCTTCAAAACCCTTCACCCCCCTCGCCTTTGCTGCCGTGCCTACAAAAACTTGGTGACGGTTAGGCAGCTGGCATGCCAAGATCACTGCCCATGATGCTAATTGGGGCTGTCATTGTTTCCTTGTGTTCCCTCATTTGTTTGTCTCCATCTGTTGTGTCTTGTCTAATGTTTGGCTCACAGGCTGTCTGGGACAGGGACTGTTATAGAGTTTAAATCCAGAAGAGATTGACAGACTATCTAGTCTAATCTTACAGGCCACCAAACACCACCCAGCCAATAAGCCAACAACCAAACTCAGATCAAAGTAGTACAGCCTTCAGGAGACTACCCCATTGTGTGCCACAAACAGAGGAAAGGAGACTCAGGTGTACCAATGCCTCAGGCCCCTGCAATGGCATGGCATTAACTAAGACAGACCCAGAATATCCTGCGCCCATGGTAGCCATGCCACATGCAGCCATTGGGGTTCTATGTGTGCCCCACATGACATTTTGTTTACTGTCAACCACGTGCAGGGTTGCCAGATTCCATCCAAGTTGTTTTTTTCCTACCAGCATTGCTAAAGAGGCACGCACCTATAGCCAAGGCACACGAAGGGAGGTGCATGCTGTTTGCGCACAACATGGCGAGGGTCGGGCGCTCCCTCTGCATCCAATCACAGCACTGCTCTGGTTCGGTTGGCACCGCCCGCAAATTCTAGGTACACAAGCGCAGTGAGCAATACTGCCCTATCCCAGGAGACCCTCTTGGTTATGACAGCCTTGCGGCCCACTGAAGGAGGGTTGCTCGTGTGGCCTACTCACTAGTCTAGACCTCCTCAAGGTCTCTGCCAATCCGAGCAGATAGAAAATTCCTTTCACTTCAGTTGGAGTCAGGCTCACTGTCTATGATTATTCATGTCTCTTCTCAGTATGCCTCATCATTTTACGACCGTTTTAGCTCACTGATCTTTTCTTTGCCTTTTCCAGATAAATTTTGTATTTCTGTTTAACATCGTTAGGATTTTAATGACAAAACTGAGAGCGTCGACCACTTCAGAGACAATACAGTACAGGTAAGTTGACCAGTGCCTTTTACAATTGTTACAAGAAATGTTCTGACCTTCTCTGTGCAGGGTGTACACATTGGGGTGTTATTCATTAGCTACCTAAGAGGCTGCATACTCCGCTACTTGCCCTAACATTGCGCTATGTTTGTATTTTGGGACTGTACACGTAGGCTGCATAGCTGAAACTCCTTATTCTTTAGGCATGCTCTGCTAGGGCCCAAAATGATTTTTAAAGCACATCGACGGAAAATGTGCGTGTATTCTTGCACCCATTCCATTTACTCCTGCCATTGGAATATATGGGCAGATAGATTTGTGCTGCTTCAACTCCTAACCTGTTTACATGCTTCAGGGTGCTCATATGTCTCTGCTGTGCCTATGCAAACATATCTATTGAAGAATTTGGCCCATTGTCACTACCTAGTTCTGCCTGGTATAAAAAATGATACATCCAGAAAGCTACTTTTCCCTCTGTAACATATGGTTGGGAGGAGAGCATTTAACTACCTGTTTCAAAATATACCACAACAGCTGTGCAAATGACATTTTTCTGTAATCTGTTACACTGACGAGTAGAATATTTATGGATCTTAGTTGATGGAAATGTAAAAATGCACAACCTGTACCAAATTGCCTCTCCGTGCATGCCCATAATTTTGTGCATGCATGTAATAATACTTTGCTAAATCAATGGTTGATGTGCAGGCGCAAATTTGGGTCCCTGTGGTATGTTCCTAAATTCCCAGCGAAGGCAATAGGAGTTTGGGGGAAATAAGGAGCATAGGACTGGGTCATCTTCTTGAGTCCACTAATCAAGTAGGTGGACCCAGAAATGTTTCAGTTTGTGACCACAGATTACTGTACATCCCAATGCCGTAAGCACCTGGAAGGAAATGCCGACTTGGAACACCTTGCAAGACCAAAGTACTGGACTATGTAGCACTTTAAAGACTAACAAGATGGTTTATTAGATGATGAGCTTTCGTGGGCCAGACCCACTTCCTCAGATCAAATAGTGGAAGAAAATAGTCACAACCATATATACCAAAGGATACAATTTTAAAAAAAGGTAACACATATGAAAAGGACAAATCACATTTCAGAACAGAAGCGGGATGCGGGGGGGGGTGATAATTATCACCTCTAATACCATTAGCTCACAGACACTTACCTTCCCCCCGCCCCCCGCATCCCCCTTCTGTTCTGAAATGTGATTTGTCCTTTTCATATGTGTTCCCTTTTTTTTAAATTGTATCCTTTGGTTTATATGGTTGTGACTATTTTCTTCCACTATTTGATCTGAGGAAGTGGGTCTGGCCCACGAAAGCTCATCATCTAATAAACCATCTTGTTAGTCTTTAAAGTGCTACATAGACCTGCATTTTGTTTCCGCTACCCCAGACTAACATGGCTGCATTGCTATCACTATTCTACTTGCAAGACCAGGCCTTTAGAGTGCGGCGTGAGAGCTTGTATGGTCATGCAGGTCTCCTGAGCTCTGCTATCGTTTTAGGGCAGGCACAGCTGGGACTCCTCAAGTCAGCTGGCACTAGTGTGTGAAATCTCAGGTACCCCAGTTGAGTGCTAAGCCCTGAAATCTGTAAGTCTGTGGCTTGGAAGGGAGCTTTGCCTCTTTGCCTAAAGAGCATGACTTTGGTGTCTGGTCCACTGCTTTCCTGTTGCTTCTGTCCATGAAACCTGGTTTCAGGATGAGCTGTGAGGTTAATACATTGGCATGATGCTCTTGCTTCAATCCCCTTCTCTCTGCTCTCTGTGACAGAAAAAAAATCTGGTTTTTTTGCTCAAGCCTCGTGCAATGCTACCTAAAAAGGGAAAACGACTGAAATCTTGGCTCCTTGTTCTCCTGGGGGTGAACGTTGGGTCATGTCCAAACATTCCCAAACAGCCTGAATAAGAGGAGCTGGTTTACTCCCTGCACATGTAGTGGGAATTAGGTTTTTGTCCCAAACTGTTTCCTTAGAACATCATAGAATACTAGAACTGGAACGGACATTCAGAGTCATCAAGTCCAGCCCCTAGTCCTCACGGCAGGACCAAGTACCATTTAGACCAAGGCTACTCAACTTTGGAAGTTCTGGGGGCCACAATGATCTCACAGCGCATGCCAAAGGCCACAATTTAAGTGTGGTTGCATATACATGCAAATATATGCAAATAGCGTCTTTCACACTGACGGGCATGACACAAAGTACTTCCCACATTGCTGCAGCACTCCCGGCACCTCCTCCCTATGGGCTAGAAACGCCGACACCCTGTACCCGTCTGTTCCAGCCAGCCCGTCCACTTGCGACTTTCAACGCTCATCCTGCCTGGGAGACATCTCGCCGTTGTGGAGTGTGTTCCCATTGAGACCATGTTCAAAGGATCCCACCTGCAGGCCACGTGTTGAGCCCTGCATAAACCCAAACCACACCGTGTTGAGTAGCCCTGATCCAGACCCCCCCGACAGGTGTCTGTCTAACATGCTCTTCAATTTCTCCAGTGATGGAGATTCCACAACCTCCCCAGGCAATGTATTCCAGTGTTTAACCACAAGAAGACTAGGAACTACATGTGAAAGCAGCAGCACCACTGTTTCCCCCTGGTTTTGAAACTGGGATCTTTCGCATGGTAGACAGTCTGATAACCATGACACCCCAGAAACCAACACTTGTACTGTACGGAAACCAAGCTGCTTCTGCGCACCCTAGATAAAAAAAAAATTTCAGTTTCATCCAACCCTCATGCAGTGTATCAGGGGACCCTCGTGTTTCAGCTCATCTTTTGAACCTAACAGAAGTATCATCATATCGGAAACTGCCCTTATTACACGGTTTGGCAGCTGTGGGTTGAAAACACTGTCTAGCACTCTGGCCGGCATTGTTTCCTTGTGCTCCCTGTCTGTAGCCAGAGGACTGGTCTGAGACATAGAGACTGGGTTGCTAAGCCTGGCCTGCTGGGTGACCTTGGGCAAGTTACCCCTCCCCTCTGTGCCTCAGTTTCCCCATCTGTAAAAGAGGCACATGATCCTTTGTAAAGCGTGCAGAAATTTACTGATGACAAGTACAGTAAAACTCCAGTGGTCCGGCATCCAATGGTCCGGCACTCCTGATAGTCTGGCACCATCTGGAACCCGGAAGTGCTCCAGGCAGCCGGACAATTGGAGCTGGTCTGCCCCCGGCTACCCCGAGTCAGCTGCTGGTCAGTTTCAGCAGCGTCTGACTTGGGGAAGTCTGGGGCAGAGCAGCTAGGGTGCTACCGGGTGGGTCCCACAGTGCCGAGGGGCGCATCCCCCCCCCACTCCACCCCAGACCCCTCATAGCCCCCCCTTTTGATAATCCGGCATATCTGATCATCTGGCACCCCCTGGGTCCTAAAGGTGCTGGATTATCGGAAGTTTACTGTACTATGGCAGAGCGAGGTATGATTATTGCTGTCTGCCTGTTGTTTCTGTTCTTACACTTGGCACTTTTGGGGCTGTCTGTTTGTTCTCTGTACAGCACCCAGGGGGGCTCTGTTCCATGACTAGGGCTCCTACATCCTACTACCATGCAAGTAACATCTAATTGTATTGCTCCAATAGTCACTTAAGCTTCAGACTGCCCCATATGTGTATGGTTTATTGGATACGTGGCAGCTCCTAGAGGCCTTAGCCAGCTCTGTGGTGCTAGGTGCTGTACAGACATACACCAAAGAGACAGCCCCTGCCCTGAAACACTTACAATCGAAGTATAAGATGAGAAACAGCCGGTGGATGCAACAAACAGGCAGGAGCAGCAGGCCCAGTGTGAGGATACTTGACTCACTAGTCCAGAAAAGACTTGCAAGGTATTAGCTGGGCTCGGGCTTCTTGCTCATGCGGCTGGAAAGTGGGTCAGAGAGCGTGAGCGAGAGACGCCGCAGCGGAGGGAATGAATGCAGCCAGCTGGCCCGTGTGTCCCTGCAGCGCCACGCTGGGCTCAGAAGGCAGCGTTGGCTGCCAGGGATTGGCGGTGTGATCAAACGCCTTCCACAGGGCGCCTCTCCCACACGTTCGTTGCCAGGAACTTGAGGCGCCGCCGTTAGCAGCAGCAGCTGACAGAAAAGCCGCAGGGCACTTCATAAGCTGGTGCTGAGACCGTTGTTCCCCTGACCCCTGCTACTCTCAGCTCACACTGCACTGCCAGAAATTGGGATAGGCAGATAACTTCTTGCTTGCCGGATCAGGGAGCGGCTTGGCACCCTTTTCCTTTCTATTATTTCCCTTCCTTTCCACTGAGAAATAGCCAGGGGCTACTCTTATTTTCTTCTCATTCCTTTTTTTTTTTTTTTTTTTTTTTTTTGCATTTCCCAGAGGCAAGGGAGCATGCCATCGACCTGACCTCCTCTTATACTCTTATCCTTTTGCCTTCTGTTTCTCTTCAGTTCATTTATGAGGACTCTGTAGACACAGAGGGATGCCTGGCTGGTTAAGTGCGAGTTTAAGCTGCAACAGCAAAGGGAAGGATTTTACCTGTCTCCTGGAAGACAATAATCCAGCATCTGTCCATACAAATTGGAATTGCAGGGCAAGATTAGGCATTAACCTGTGATTTTAATCCATTGGAACCTAGTTTCCCCAGTTTAGCCCAAATGTCCCTGAAATCAAAGAGCAGAAGGATGATTCTAATCCTTGTTTCAGGAATCTTAGGGATATGGAGGCCAAATTCCTCCCTGGAGTAGAGGAGGTGAGAGGAAAAAAGTGATTAATGCACTAGATTGGGGCTTCCTGGCTCTGCCAGGCAGATGGGCAACATAAGAACATGAGCACAGCCAGACTGGGTCAGACCAAAGACCCATCTAGCCCAGTATCCTGTCTGCCGACAGTGGCCAATGCCAGATGCCCCAGAGGGAGTGAACAGAACAGGGAATCATCAAGTGATCCCTCTCCTGTCATCCATTTCCAGCCTCTGACTATCAGAGGCCAGGGACACCATTCCTACCCATCCTGGCTAATAACCATTGATGGACTTAACCACCATGAATTTATCTAGTTCTTTTTTGAATCCTATTAAAGTCCTGGTCTTCATGACATCCTCTGGCAAAGAGTTCCACAGGTTAACTATGCGCTGTGTGAAGAAAAACTTCTTGTTTGTTTTAAACCTGCTACTTATTCATTTCATTTGGTGACCCCTAGTTCTTATGTTATGGTAAGACACTTAATCTCTCTATGCTTTGGTCCCTACATGGTAAGGGAGAATGACACTAGCTCCCTTATGCCTCCTGCAAGGAGTTTTACAGGATCTATCAAGAAAGGCTTTCTTTCTCCACAGATCCCCCTCTAGACTGCCACTTTTTGCCGACAAAGTGCTGAGTCGGCAAAACACGGTGGCCATTTTTATGCAAATTAGGCATAGGATATTTAAATCCCTGCCTCATTTGCAATGTCGAACTGCCTAATCTGCATCCCTCTGCCGACAGAGAGATGCAGTCTAGACATACCCAGTTATTTTCATCTTTATGAGTGCAGCACCTCCCAAACAACTGAACGAAACTTGCCTTTTAGTTGAGTGATTTACCAGTCTCAGAACGAGTCAAAAGGCCTGTTTCAAGATAGGCCCCACACTAGTCACTGATACAGTGGTATGAAGACAGCATCTTACTCCTGACGTCTGCTGGGAAGAGACACAATCGCGTTTTGTTTTCAAAACCCCTATCAGCTGTGCAAATCCAACCTGGCTGTTAAATTTACGCTCTTTCATCTCCCTTTCATGTTACAATTATAAATCAGTAATTTCTTGTTGCTTAATTAGCTAGCAGACTGGAAATGACATTAATCACAGTGCAACGTTGCTGGGATAGACTGACTGTAATTTGATCATGTCACAAGAACCTCACCACCACAAATCATTTCACAGCTTGATGCCAACTTCCTTTAAATATCACAGTGGTATAGTCCAGTCGGTTCACAGACCGTTTAGGAATCGTTCCTAAAAATACACATCGCTCAAAATATGGGACTAGAGCCAAACCCCTCCTCCCACCAACTCCTCTGGACTTCAAAGTAGTTTTGATCCAGAAGTCAATCAAGTTTTGAATTGCTAGCCACATGGAACCCCTTTGAATTTGCAAGGTGTGTACAGTCGCAGAAGACAGGAAACACGCCATAGAGTAATATGCACTTGTTTGTACGTCCTTACAGTTCATTTTCCAGCACTGAGAAGGTGAGCAGAAGCACTGGTATCAATGCTTGTAGAATAGTAATAGAAATGTAGCCATGTTAGTCTGGTCTTGCTGAAACAAATAACCCATCTTGTTAGTCTTTAAAGTGCTGCATAGTCCTGTCTTTTGGTAGCAATGCAGCTTTCCTGACACCCCCTAGAAGAGAGAATCCAGCCACAAAATACTTCCTTGCTGCCAGGATGGCTTGTTGATCTTCATCATTGCTCCCCCTGGTGTGAAACCAGGCAGGAGAGCAGCCTCGTGTGCATGTCTAAGGCGGGAACTGATGAGGAGGAAAAACATGGAGGTGGCCTGGAGGCAGGGAGACCTGGATTTTTGAGGGGAATTTGGGATGTGAAGTGGGGGCTGATGATGCATGGAGGGCAGGAGAGTCTGTTGGGAAAAGACGGGAAGATTATTCTGATCTCACACCAGTTGAGCACCGGTTGTGACTCCAATGAGCATTGTGGAGTCACGTCTGGTTTCAGCTGGTGTCAGGCCTCCTCTCTCTGGTTCTCCATTGTAGCTGCCTGTGGGTGAGTGGGTCTCTGAGGGTTACATACCTCAGCCTGGCTTTCGTCTCCTTGTAACGCTTCCTCTCTGCTTGCACTCGGCAGGAAAGCAGTAAAGGCGACATTAGTCCTCCTGCCTCTCCTGGGCATCACCTACATGCTGTTCTTTGTCAACCCAGGCGAAGATGATATTTCCCAGATAGTCTTCATCTACTTCAATTCCTTCTTGCAGTCTTTTCAGGTAGGCGAAAATGCTTAATTGCATTCTAGGGCACTGCTAGAGGGATCCTCAGTGCTCTTAGCTGTGAAGCTTGGGGCAACGAGAGCCCCTTTGTAGAAATAACTAGCTAAACAGGTTGGCTTAGCGTCTACGCTCATTGATACAGGGGCTGTCTTTTGCTTCTGTTTGTACTGGGCCTAGCGGAATGAGACCCCTTGCTCCATGCTGGGGCAGGTAGGTGCCATTGCAATACGTGTAACTAATCATTTTCTTTTCATGTTTGTTTCAAGTGATTTCTGGTTGTACGTAGTGTGTCACACATGGCGGAGACCCCTGCCAGAGAGACAGGACTTTATTTGATCAAGAGTTTTGCTGTACTAGTCGGTGTCCTGCCCCACCTCACGTGCAGTGGCATGGGCTCTAATCTGAAGTAGAACATTCCAAACTTGTTGCTAAGTGGAGCATGTGTAATGTCAAGAGGCGGAATCAAACCTGGGACCTCTGGACCTTAGTGCAGGAGCCTCTACAGCAGGGGTGGCCAATCTGTGGCTTGTGAGCCGCATGCGGCACTTCAAAGAAAAATTGCGGCACCCACACCGCAGCTCACAGTTCTTGAAGGGGCAATGTCTGCTCTGTTCTTAAAAGGGCAAATTGGGGTTTTGGGGGGGGGGGTTGCTTGACCAAACACAAAACAGCTTTTTTCCCCTCAGCTCTTTGCACTGTATCCACCACTATTCTGGCTTTTCATCTGTAACGGGTTGGCCACCCCAGCTCTACAGCTTGAGCTAAAAGCCAGCGGGTGCTCAGCTGAGGCTGTCGAAGAAATTCATTTTCTCAGTATGTGGCCTAAGTGCCACTACATGGGATGGTGAACCGCACCTAGTATGTGTGTGCACCCCTGTTGCTGAAGTCAGTGGGAGTTTTGCCATGACCGTGACAGCACCAGGAATCGGGTTTGAATGCGCAATGAGCAGTAGTAAGAGCTCTCTGGGGCAAGCACACGGACTCTTCAAATTTAGACGTGTCATTCTCCTTCCTGAATAGACACCTGCATTCTGGATTGCCAATGACTTCCAAGGGAGCTGGGTCAGTCCCTAATGCAGGGGTACAGCCAAGAACAGCAGGGCAGATACATGTAGCAGTAGTTGGGAACGGCAGCTGAAGGGTGGGGTCTAGGACTGTGAGGGTACATCTAAACTACATGGCTCCGTCGACAGAGCCATGTAGATTAGTGTACTCAAAAAAGGGAAATGAAGCGGCGATTTAAATAATCGCCTCTTCATTTACATAAAATGGCCACCGCGCTGTTATGATCAGCTGTTTGGCGGCACGGCGTCGTAGTCTGAATGCTCCATGGTTGACAAGGGAAACCCTTGTCGACCGCCCCAGTAAACCTCATTCTACAAGGCATAACGGGGCGGTCGACAAGGGATTCCCTTGTTGACCGCGGAGTGTCCAACTACCGCGCCATGCCGCCAAACAGCTGATCGGCACGGCGCGGCAGCCATTTTGATGTAAATGAAGTGGCAATTATTTAAATCACCACTTAATTTCCCTATGTCTAGAAACCTCATCTACATGGTTCCGTCGACGGAGCTATGTAGTCTAGACATACCCTGAGTTCTAAAAGCTTTCTGACATGGACAATTATTTCATATTTGGAGCTGAAGCTCGAAGTGTCTCTCCAGTATCAGAAGCACAAAAGCAAAGAAGAAAACCAGCCCATTTAAGCTGTGAAAGGGGAGATTTTGTACCTATGCAATAAGATGTACTACATTTTTCATTGTATAAAATAAACTTTTTTACCAGCTGGAATATTTTACCAGCTCAGGCTTGCTGCCTGCAGAAGAAATGATTGGTTTAGGAAGAGGAGGCTGCAGAGGGCTATGTGAAAGAGAGAACATCAGGGAAATAGGTCTATGCGGTGATATGGAGTGGTACAGCCCATTGCTCAGAGTAAATCTCCATCGTTGCAATAGACAGTATATTTCTCTTTCACGTGCTAGAGGAAGGCTCTGATTCTGTGCAGGCTTCAGTGGGAGTAAGCTGTTGCGGTATAGCCTTTCTGGGCATTCCCTTTGTGGTCAGAATGGGGAACTCAGGCCTTGTTTTCACTCTGTGGAAAATCAACGCTGCTGCGATTGATCTTCTGGAGTTCGATTTAGCGAGTCTAGTTAATACTCACTAAATTGAACTCAGAGAGACCGCCGCCAGCGTCCGGTTCTCCTGCTCTTACAAGGAATAAGCGAAAGCGACAGGAGCATTTGCTCCCTGCTGTGGGGATGCTGCCAAGCTCAGCTGCTGGTGTAACCACTACCAGGTGCATTTGAACTTGGAACATTAAGTTGGGAGCCTCTACAGCTTAGGCTGTAGAGCTCCCTTGTTGTTACTTCTCACTGTAAGTGCCACTGCATGGGACAGTGAACCATACTAGGGCTATGTTTGGACAACATCCCTCTTTCGAAAGAGGGATGTAAATTAGACACATCAAAATTGCAAATGAAGCTGGGATTTGAATTTCCCGTGCTTCATTTGTATAATTGCGTCACGGCATTTTTTGGAAAAACGCTATTTCGAAAGTGAAACCGCGGCCTAAACATGGTTCTTTCGAAAAGAAAAGCCTTTTTCGAAAGATCCTGTAAACCTCATTTTTTGAGGAGTACAAGATCTTTCGCAAAAGACTTTTCTTTTCGAAAGAACCACGTCTAGACCACGGTTTCACTTTCAAAATAGCATTTTTCGAAAAAACGCCGTGGCGCAATTATGCAAACAAAGCGCGGGAAATTCAAATCCCAGCTTCATTTGCAATTTCAGTGTGTCTAATTTACATCCCTCTTTCGAAAGACGTACCCTAGGTGAGTGAGTTACACTGGGTCTAATGTAAAGCTGGCCTTAGGGACATGACCCTCTCCTGGAAAGAGACAAATCATCATAGGCTCTTTGGGTCTGGAACTCACCTCTTTGTTCAGTGTTTTACAGTGCCCTGTGTGGGGGGAGGTGTTCTTTCAGAGGTGAGCCGTGCCCTGCAGGGAAAGAGGCGCAGAGAGGGGCTACCAGGCTTTAGCCATTAAAATCTGGGAGGCACATGACCCTTTTAGGGACACGGTGTAACCCCGTGAGCCCCCCATATGTCTCCTATTTGTCTAGCTCCATGACTGTGTCTCCTAGGTGCTACAGCAATACCGATAAAGAATAACAATAGTAGCTGAGACAATAAAAGGGATTTAAAATACTGCTGTAAAAATGTATATTATCTGCTGCGCCCTGCATCAGGGGCCTTTATCCTGCAATAGCAGGTGGTCTAATAAGTGTTTTCCATTTGCAGTGTCAATGATCACATACATATGGGTGAAATCCTGGGCCCATTGAAATCAACAGAAGCTTTTAAATTGACTCCAGCTGGGCAAGGAATTTACCCTATGTCTCTAGATCAGTTCTCTCTAATGCATTCTGATTTATTAAGGGTGGTATTTTTACCACCCGACTGGTCATTCCCGGCATAATTCCGCCAAAATCAGGGGGTCTGCTTGCGGAGTAAAGCACCACCGAACACAAACAAATAGCAAAGGTGTGATTTTAGCTTTAATCTATGCAGCACAGGCAATAATTGTGGGGAAACATGGCATGATCTGCTGTAGCACGGTCTAGCCACCCCACTACAAGTCCACGTGTGACTGGGTATACACTCAAGTTGCTAGTTTGCCAGATGTGCCTATCCATGAGAGAATCACATCTCTGT
This sequence comes from Pelodiscus sinensis, assembly GCF_049634645.1. Lineage (NCBI taxonomy): Eukaryota > Metazoa > Chordata > Testudines > Trionychidae > Pelodiscus > Pelodiscus sinensis. Next base: position 248,655,352 of record NC_134712.1, on the reverse strand, counting down.
GTGCACAAGAGATAGACTGCGAGGGCTGCAGACTCTAACCCTTTCTGGGTCCCATATTCTGTGAGTAGCAATGGAGCTCTGCTAGTAAGTGCCCTTTAATATGACTCTGGCATAGAGGCAGACTCTAAGGAAGTTTACTGAAATGCAGCCGTCTTCCTCCAAGAGCAGGACCGGCAAACATACCTGGGTGGTGTGCTTCTGTCCGGTGTTGTGACAGGGCAACACTGGAGCACATCCACACTCACTATTCTGCATGTTTCGCTATGCTTGGATCAAATAAAGATCTAATAACGATTCCCTTTATTTCTTCCAGGGTTTCTTTGTGTCAGTATTTTACTGCTTCTTGAATGGCGAGGTAAGTAGCATCCTATGCTGCTGGTGCGATTAATTATCATAAAGTGTAAGCTGTTTGAGTGTCTGAAATGAAGTGCACTTGCACTGCCTTGCATTCACATCACCTTGGGTATCTAGAAGACATCTCTACTGATGTGCTTCTGACCTCTACAGCCCACTACGTGAAAGCTCTTTGCTTACAGCACCTTTCTCAAGCAGAGGTTGACACCTTAATGCAACATTGACATACCTACCAATGATCATTTTTGTTCTTCACTTGAATAATTCATTGAATTTTACTCCCTGTCTGACTTCAATGCTTGTTCAGTAGATGCCTGTTTATTTAATTATGATTCAGGATCTTTTTTACAATGCATTGGCTAAGAGTCCACATACATGACGGTACATTTTGCGCCCTAATTGAACAGGTCTGGCGGTCTTTCTTATCCAGGATTCTTTCTCTGAGTGGTCTGTACCAAATGCTTCAGAGGCCGAGAACAGCCTGAAGAACAAGGGGACAGCCCCTAATGAGCAATTGTGGAATAAGCTGCCCATACAGGAAGTTGCTTACTAACTCCTATCCACTAGCAGTTGATTTAGGTCCTGCAATATGAGGGTTTATAGCCCTTCTCCATTTTTTTTAATGCTGATAGGTAGAGCTGAGCCTGGGACCTTGGTGCATGAACCTCTACTGCTTGTGGTAAACACCAGGGCTATGTCTCCACTACGCATTGTTGCGCAGTAAGATATGCAAATGAGGCACAGAGATGACTATCGCCGTGCCTCATTTGCATACCAGATGAGCAGCCATTTTTGCAGCACAGGCTTTTGCGCAAGAAGGAGCTGTCTACTCTGCTCCCTCTTGCGCAAAAAAAACCCTCTTGCGCAGAGCTGTTCTTCCTGAAAATAAGCAGCGGAACAGCTCTGCGCAAGAGGTATTTTTTGTGCAAGAGGGAGTAGTGTAGACAGCTCCTTCTTGCGCAAAAGCTTGTGCTGCAGCTCATTAGGTATGCAAATGAGGCGCGGCAATATTTGTCCCTGCGCCTCATTTGCATATCTTATTGCGCAACAATGCGCAGTGTAGACATAGCCCCGTTGACTCTCAGCTAGGGCTGTAGAGCAAACTCATTCTCTCTCTCTGTAAGTGATCTAAGTGCTACTACATGGGACAGTGAACCACACCCAGTAGGCGTATGGGTTACACTTACTCTGTGGATGATGTCTTTAGTTGTATTAATGTGTATTCCTTTACAGAATACAGCCAAGTTCCTGGCCTCAGTGACATCCTGTGGTAATGAGTTCCACAGATTAATTATGCATCGTACATAACAATATAGCTTTCTATGACTATGGGGCCAAATAGGACATTATTGCTGCTGTTGCACAGGGCAAATTCTCCAGGGGCCCCAATGTTCTCATCCCCTCAGTAAAGAAACAGAGGCTGAAATCTGTCCCACTGATTTAATCCAACACCTCAGACTCTCATTGATCGGTGCACTCCATTCCCACACTTTGCATGCCCCGGTAGCTTCTACTCTATGGACTTGAGCAGGAGCCTGGGGGCAGTCCTGATGGTAGTTTGTTTCAGCAGCTTAGTCAGGGGATATTTCCGTTTCCTTGGAGTGGGAGCAGGGATGGGCGATCCGGGCAGCTGCCCAAGGTGCCAACCGATGGGGGGCGCCTGATGGCAGCTGTAAGGGGCCCCCCCAGCACCGCGGCAGCCCCCCCCAACCCCACGGCAGCCCCCCCCAATCCCCACAGCGCCGACAAGCAGTGCCTTTACCCCCACAGCCGCGGGGCCCTGCACAGCCAGGCGTGGCCCGCCCCAGGCTGCGCGCCAGTAGTGATGACCAGGCCAAGCTGGGCAGTGCATGCACCGTGCGTTCTGGGGGCGGGCCCCGGGTTGCACGCCAGTGGCCGTGGCTGGGCAGCGCATGCACCGTGCGCCCCAGGGGCAGGCCTGCACATGCGCCGTGTGCCCCGGGGGTGGGCCCGTGCACCCTAGGGGGGCAGGCTCATGCCCCAGGGGCAGGCCCGCGAATACGCCATGCGCCCAGGGGCGGCGCTGTGCACCCAGGCCCGGGGTGCCAAAATGGCTCGGGCCGGCCCTGGGTGGAAGCAGTATCGCATAGACAAAGATGTAGCTTCACTTTACCAGCGTTCCAGGACGTTTTTCCACTCTATGAGCCAAAATTCACTGCTCCGGTGACACCATTCATTTCAGTGGGCTTACAGCAAAGATGGCCTGGCCCCTAGAAGCACAACTATACACTTTCCTGTATGTCTTGTTGGATGTGTATGGCCAGATCTGGCAGGTTTTCCCAGTCTGTGAATCTCCCAATAATATCTCATTAGTTCTAGGGTCCATATCCGGGTTTCTCTGCATTTGGATGTCTACTGTGTGCCTTGGTTTTGACTGCCTAATGCCCTGTGGGCTTCCTAGTTGCTAAGATGTGATATAGACCAGCTTAGATAAGGACATCGACTTCCACACGGTAAAATGGCACTATAAATAAGAAATGCGCGACATAAGGGTGACATATGCAAGCTTTTCATTTGCAACAAAGGGTTCGACGCAGAATAACTAACCTAGATATGAGCAGGAATTACAAGTATTAATACTTGCCTGGAAAAACTAGAACCTGCCACATCAGTTGCAGTGTTTTGCAATAGAGTTGCAGCATGCCTCTTTGTGAAGAGAAAGGCTTATCAGAGAGCTAACTTGCCACCTGTGCCCTGCGGGAGGGGCTTAGTTGTCCAACCAGTGTGTGATACACTTTCCCTTCACAGGCAGGCATGTCATGCATCAGATCTTCTCACCCCCCTTCTTCCTGTTTGTACAACCCATCTCCAGTCATTTGTGCTTTCTCGCCCTTGACATCACCCAATAAAAAGGCAAATAGTCAGGCTTCTATTAACTTGAATTGAGTTCCACTGAAACTATTAAAAGGATGTCCCAGATGGGAAGAAACTACCATTCATTGTGCAGCAGAGGGCAGTTCATTAGTTGATTAAAGGATGCATCGTGCTTCAGGTAGGATCACAAATCCACTTGATGGCCTGCACTTTCTATACACCTGTGAGTGCTGAGTCTCTTCCAGTCTATTAAATTACTTAATTCTGTGCACGTCAGCTCATCCTTGATTCTTTATTTTAGTTCCTTTTTTTACTTTCCCTTCTAGATTATCATTTTTACTGCAATCAAAGATGTGCTCACTGGTGGCTCATTTGACTGATATTAATTACATCCTTCATTGGTCTTGTGATGTTGCTGCATCCACCTCTCTTTTCAGCGACCTCTGCTTTAGACCGATATTCTCTGCTGTATCTATGCTTGTTTATATAGTGAAATTGACCAGGATAATTCTTGTGGCATAAGCCAGTGGTTCCCAACCTGTGGCCCACAAACCCCTGGTGGTCCCCGACGGTACTGCAGAAGGTCCCTGGGACGTTTTAAATGTTTACTTTTCTTTTTTCTTTTCTTTTCTTTTCTTTTCTTTTCTTTTCTTTTCTTTTCTTTTCTTTTCTCCCACGGGATCCGTGAAATTTTAATAGGCCTGTATTTTGTTTCAAAAAGGTTGGGAACCACTGGCGTAAGCTATTCTGCAATAGCTATACAGGAATAACTCCTCATGTGGACATTCTGTAATCTTTCCTGGAATAAAGGCTTGCCTACACTACACAGAAGATTGAAGCTGCCGCAGTCCCTCTTCTGGGATTCGAATTACCGGATCTAATGAAGACACACTAATTTGAACAAAGAGGGTGCTCCCATTGGTGCCAGTACTCCTGCTTCTCACAAGGAGTAAGGGAAGTTGACAGGGGCATGTACTCCTGTGGACATCCTGCTTTGTGGATGGTGCCAAAACACGATTTAAGATACTTCAACTCCAGCTACATCATTAATGTAGTTAAAGTTGAGTATCCTAAGTTGACTTTCCCCTTTATTGTAGACCAGGTCTTAAAGTTACTTAATTCCAGAATAAATAATACATATCCAAAACCAGAATAATTATTCTGGAATAAAATAAATGTTTTCCCCCAGAATCGTGTGTCCCTAAAGAAAGCTACACCAGAATATCTAATGCATTCAGATCTAGAGAAGCCCTAAGCCTTTTTAAAAGTCACTTCGTCCCTTGCTAATGTGAAAGCCACTTGGCTGATCTGTTTTTTCTTTCTCTGACAGATGGTACAGTACCACATCTCAGAAGGTTGTATGTACCCATACTTGTTCAGATACTATAGTATTGGGAGCCTTATATCCAACAAACAATCCATCCGTTAGATAGCCAAGCCCACTTTTAGCAGTGACACCAAGTATGGAAAAATCATTGCTCAAGAGCTCTTGTGATGTTGTGATCTGACCTGGTCGTGGGTCCCCAGGGGATACTAATAAACTACTGACTGTCTGTAACTATTCTCAAGCTATTATGGGGTGTAGATGAAAATGACTGAAGTCCCTGGTGTGGTTGCACTCTGCCATCTGTGAAACTTGCAAGCTGGAAAGGGATTTCTCACGCTAGATGAGGTACGTCTTGGAATACAAAGCAGAATGTTGAAGTTAGTATGGTGGTCTCTGTTGAGCTCTTTCATGTATGCAGCACTGGAGCTTAGATTCTTCCCCTGAAATTGTGTCAAATTAAACATTTCATCCAAATTTAATCACTCCCAAATCCTGTCTGCTTTACAAGCCATGTATATTGCTTTGCTCCTCTAGCACTCCCCAGAGGGCCTGCAGATGCTCCTTCCTCCCCAGTAGCACTTTATGCAATTACCATATTATCTGCTTCTCTCCATGCCACAAGCTTTCCTGATAGTTTTCACAGCTCTTCTAGCTGTTTCTTCATTCCCTGGATACACATGGAAAGATCACAGAGAAATATCTCAGAGCACTGTCACTCCAGTCCCTACTTTCAAATATCACCAGCAACATTTCCAAAGTCAGACAGTATTAGGAATTTTTTTTTGAGAAACTTTAATAGGAGGGTCCTTTTGTATCTGTTTGGAGGATGGTCTCACTGCTTTCAGAGGCAGGAACTGCTTTGAGTGCCTTTATTCATCCTGGGACAACTTCTCCCTTTGTTATTCTGGAATCAAGCTGGAGTAATGCGGGAGTCAAATTCCTGCAGATTCCCACTCCTGTCATCAAAGGAGGATTAGGGGTCTTTGTTTCTGAGGGCTGAGCCTTTTTGTGCTTTGTGGCAAACTTCTACCCCGATAATCCTGGGGCAGTTTAGCAAAGGTTCGCTAGAAAAGGAAATGTAAGTGATGCTTATTTTTGCTCATCTCTTCTGTCCAAACTCATTCTTTGTTAAATTTAATTTTAAAAAAGCCAGAGTGAATGACATTTCCATTCAGCCTTCTGTTCAGTTTGCTATATTAATAGATGTTGAACTTAAAAGGCATGATGCTGAGAAACTAGGGGTGCTAACAACATTTCCTTTCTTTTTCTCTCTGTCTGCCCTGCCTATTTAAACCATCAGGTCTGTGGGGGAGAGACCCTCTCTTACTCCATGTCTGCACAGCAACCCCTAACGCCATGGCACAGCTCTAGCACAAACTAGAACAAGTGGTCTGATAGCAATCCCGATAGCAAATAGGACAGACTCAAGTACGGTGCAGCTTTTGGTGACCCACCTGGCCACGCCTTGAGGCCAGGAGGTTTTCTTGTGCACCTTGCACATTGCAGGTTGCCTCTTCAGTACCTTGTGCCCTACTGACCAGAGGCCAGAAGTGAATTTCCCTCACCTCCAATCAGGGTTGCCCAAGTAACAACCAGAATCTAAAACGCTTCTTCAGAAAAGCAAATTCTGTTGAGAGTTACAAGAGCAAAGACAAGTGGCAGGAAATTGTCTTCAGCCTAAGGACCAGATAACAGCCTTTGCCGAGCAAGCTAAAATCTTGGGCTACGTCTAGACTGGCATGATTTTCCGGAAATGTTTTTAATGTAAAAGTTTTCCGTTAAAAGTATTTTCGGAAAAGAGCGTCTAGATTGGCACAGATACTTTTCCGCAAAAGCACTTTTTGCAGAAAAGCATCTGTGCCAATCTAGACGCACTTTTCCACAAAAAAGCCCCAATCGCCATTTTCGCGATCAGGGCTTTTTTGCAGAAAACAAATCCGAGCTGTCTACACTGGCCCTTTTGCGCAAAAGTTTTGCCCGAACAGGAGCAGCATAGTATTTCCGCAAGAAGCACTGATTTCTTACAGTAGGAAGTCAGTGCTTTTGCGGAAATTCAAGCGGTAGACAGCTGGCAAGTTTTTCCGGAAAAGCGGCTGATTTTCCGGAAAAACTGGCCAGTCTAGACACAGCCAAAGTATCTTGCTTACACACACACACACGTTCTCTCTCTCTCTCTCACGGCACACAACTTTCCACTGGGCCAGAGGGTGCTCACTGTTCAACCCCCAACTCTGCCCTAGGCGCTGTCCCCCTCCATCCTTTCCTCCTAGGATCCTGCCACTTCCCACCCTCTCCACTGAGCCTGTCCCATCCATGCTTCCCCCCTCCAGTGTCTCCTACTGAGAAAGAGCTGATCCCAGTGGGCATGAGGAAAAGGAAAAGGAAAAGGAGGCACTGACCGGTGGGGCTGCACATGGGTGGGATGTCCTGAGAGTGGTGGTGGGAAGATGATCAGGGCTGGTGACATATTACTATTGCTCTTTGGCAATGTGCATTGGTCAATTCTGTCTTCTTCCCAGGGTTAGGTTAGCCACAAGCAGGATCGGTCTTTATTGCCACTTTGTTCCTGGGAAAGCTCCCTGGCTCCGCTCTCTTTCTCATGTGCCACGTTCCCCAGGGGTGCGCCCACACAGCACCCTAAACTCGAAATAAGAGACGCAATGTGCACTACACAAATTGCATCTCTTATCTCGAATCTATTTTGAAAGAGCTTCTTTTGAAATTTGGCGCATCTGCACATCACCAAATTTCGAAATAACGCACTATTGCGAGCCATCCCTCACTCCTCCCTCGTGCAACGAGGTTTACCAGGATGGCAAAATAGCACACCCGTTATTTCGAAAACTATTTCAAAACAACAGGCGGCTTGTGTAGACGCGGGGTAGCTATCTCGGGATACCTCTGATATAGCCGTGCAGTCTAGACGTACCCAGATGTTTGAAGAGAAAGGGTAGAAGAAGGAGAGAGCTTGACACAGAGACACTGTGTCCCCATCCCATTTGCAACACTCTTTTGGTCCCCTCTGTCCATATTTGCTGTAGGGGTGTCAGCAGCTAACTCATGTCACTAATAAAATATTTTTTTTCCTAGTCCTTTCAAGTTATCTTCTGCCGCCATCTTATTACTACAATAGTGCTTCATAGAGAAATGATCATACTCCAGGCAGGACACTACGGCAGTCGCTTTATGTGCAGTGTTGCTAATTCATGCAATAGTTGGTGGTTTTCTTAAAGCTCCAGCTCTTGGAGTCATGGGAATACATACACATCTCAGCTTTTCCATTTTTTTTAAAAAAAGCTTCTAGGCTTTGTGGTTGTAGAGAGAAAGTTGAAAATGAAAGAAAGTGCAGCCAGATGACTCAGAGAGCAGAAGGCCTATAAAAAGAGCCCAAACTTTATTATTTTTCTAAAAACTCATGGTTTGCGGAGGGGTTGGGGGTTGACTCATGATTTGTCAGTAATTAGGGTAGGCACTCATGCATATATATTCTTCACTTGGAAGAGTTAGGCTATTAAATCACTCCCTGTGAATAGTGTATAGAATTAGATGACAGAATCTATTTTTACTCCTCTGTTATCTCACGTTTTAGTAAGGGACAGTACCACAAGAATGGAACTTCCTTTGCACAAACAACTGTAGGGCCAATGTGACTTTGTTAACTACAATGAGAATTGAATCTATGGGCCAGATCCCCCACTGCAGTGTTTCTTAAACTTTTTAAGACCAAGGAACACCAAACAATATTTTTTATGAGGAACAAAAAAAAATGTTGGGGGAAAAAAGGGTTGGGGGGGAAGTTATTGAGGAAAAAAAGGGTCGGGGGAAAGTTATTGAGGAAAAAAAGGTCGCCTGCCCCTTTAAGGGCGGCCATTTTGAATTCTGTTGTTTTCTCTGGCACACCTCCAACTGCCTCGTGGCACACATCTATATGCGGCCAAATGTCGGGAAAAACCCCTCTTTCGAAAGCCAACTGCACACCTCGTTTTATGAGGAATAAGGGGGCTTCTGAAGGGGGGGGGTTCCAACATTTGGCCCCGTGTAGACAGGCCAAATATCGGAAAATCCTCTTCCGGGAAAAAAAAACTGACAAAGATATGCAAATGCAAGCACAATTTGCATACCTTCTTCAACCCCCCCCTCCCCCCGGGGAACCATACCCTTATAGAGGCACATGTGTGCATTTCAGTGAGATTTAGGTGCCTAAATACCTTTGAAGATCTGGGCCAAAGTATCTGAGTGTCTTTCCCAAGATTTCACCAGGAGTCTATAGCAGCACTGGGGCTATGTCTAGACTGCATCCCTCTGTCGACAGAGGGATGCAAATCAAGCACATCGAAATTGCTAATGAAGCAGGGATTTAAATATCCCGCACTTCATTAGCATAAACATGGCCGCCGCTTTTTTGCGAAACGGAGTTTTTTTTCTAAAAAAATGGCAGTCTAGATGCGGGTCTGTCAAAAATAAAGCCTTTTTCGACAGATCCTGTATTCCTAAAAAAATGCGGTGGCCATGTTTATGCTAATGAAGCACAGGATATTTAAATCCCTGCTTCATTAGCAATTTCGATGTGCCTAATCTACATCTCTCTGTTAACAGAGAGGTGTAGCCTAGACACACCCTAGGAATTGAACCTGGGTTTTTTAAATCCCAGGCACATGCCACGAATTGGGCCTCCCCCTTTCCTTTCTCCTCTGGTTACAGTTTGTAAGATGAGAACCTTTTTGCCATGGCCTTGACACATGGCAGCTCACTTAGATTGTTAAAGCTCTATGCATCAGGCAGGCGTGGTGGTTACCAGAGCCTCAGACCCTTTAAATCTCCAGCAGAGCCCTGCACAGTACACTCCAGACAGCTCTGAGGCCTGGAGTGGGGAGGCGCACCCTGGTTGAGGCAGCGCTGAGGGCTGGCTTCCCCCAGTCCCGCCCCTTCTGCCCAAGGCCCCGCCCCTTCCAGGAGACAGCGCCACCCCCCACAACTTGCCCAGTGGCCCAGCAAGGCTTTTGGCTGCCCTGGCATCAGCACTAGGGACGAGTAAAGCAATTCAAACAAAGCAAGCTCTGACCCAGTCCTTTGCCCCAAATACTAGGCCAATGGAATCCAAAGTTATGTTGTGGTTCACAACATTTTGGGTAATGTATTTTTAACACAGAGTTTTGTAGCTCTCTGCATATCCCGGGCTCCCCTGGGACACAGAGAGCAGGAGAAAAAATGACCATGCTATATTTCAAGCCTGACTGAAATAAGGTGGCACAGGAATGGATCACTAAACCAGCCTTTTTTTTTTAGATTTCAAGCACGCTACTTCAACTCTCAAGTTAGTAGCAGGTTGTTCTCAGATATGTAGGTACAAATTCACTCCTGGCACAATGGCGAAATACCACTTACATCCTGAAAACGGGTCTTCTGGAGGATTTTAAGTGATGCGTAGAGCTGGCTTCTACCTGTAGACTTCAATGCAAAGAGTACTTGCATCTCTGGGAATTGGATTCAGCCCTCCAGGTTTAAATCAGTTTTCTTAATCTGATAGGCAGATTTGATTTAGTCTTTGAGAATTTATGAAAAATGACGCAGTGCACACAGATGCCTGCTCTTACATTACAAGCCACTTAACAACAATAAACCTTGATTGCCAATTTTTACATTTGTCAATCACAATATGGATCGAGATGTTCCAGAAAGACTCTTCTAAATTGATGGACAGGTCACAACAGAACATGCGATTTTATGTAACATCCTTGTTTAATTAAAACTTCATTGCCGCCTGTGAAGGCGGATTGTGCTGGAGAGAACTGATTATCCATGCAATCCTTCTACAGGATAGATGTAAGTGCACTTCAATTAAAAGAGCTTTATTATTTCTGGTTTTTTGAAGCTGGAGTTGTGGTCATCTTGTACTACCCAGGGATGTAGTTGACTTCTGTATACCTATGTATTTGGGTGTTAATGCATAGTAAAACTGCATAGTGTGATAGATGGATAGACAGACTTTAAAATCTGATTTTAAAATTATGAAATTTTATATTGAGTGTGTGTATGTATGTATATAGAGATTCATAATTTTAAAATCAGACAAGACCATTAGTTTATCTAGTCTGACCCCCTGTTTAACATAAATCATAGAATTTCACCCAGTTATCCCCGTGTTGCTCTGAGTAACTGGTGTTTGGCTAAAACATAACTTCTAACTTTTCAAAAATCAGGCAGAAATTTTCGCTGGCTGCAATATTTCTTTTTTCCCCTGAATCTCCCATGTTAGCATTATAACTTGACCAAAATTTCAAAATTGGTAAAATTAGGACCCCTTCTGCATGCCACATATGTTGCATGCAGATGTGTGTGTTAACTTGTGTGTGTTTATTGAGGTCGGACATCTGTTAAATATGCAGTTTTGCATCTGTCATCACCACACTACGTAAATATAGGTAGGTATGTAATGGAGGTAGCGGGTATGGACATGTGGTCCATAGCTCCTATAGCCAGGAGTCCCTTTATCCACTGCTGCAATGCAGCCATCTCTGGAATATAGCACAGCAGCTGATTCACAGCAGTGCTGCCCAACAGGCTAGGTCAGGAGGTAATTCCATTCCTAATGGTATTACAAGAGAATTCAAATTAGTCAGAGTATAATTGTTGTCACAGGGCCCAGTTGAGTGCCCCAGCTCAGCCACTGATGTCAGGGAATTCAGTGACCAAGCCTCCGGGTGTTTTAAGCTTCACGGGCTCTCAACTGGTTGCCATGCTGTTTCCTCTCTTGGCATCTCTGGCATATTTCCTGTGCACCAACTCTGCCTATTACCTTTCATGGACATTGAGCTCCTCAGCCCACCTGCCTTAGGCCCCCATGATCTGTGCTAACCCCCAAAATACCCCTGTACCTTAAACACTACTTTCCCAGACAGCGTGAGCCTTCTAGATTAGTGATAGAAATGTAGCCGTGTTAGTCTGGGGTAGTTGAAGCAAAATGCAGGACAATGTAGCACTTTAAAGACTAACAAGATGGTTTATTAGATGATGAGCTTTCGTGGGCCAGACCCACTTCCTCAGATCAAATAGTGGAAGAAAGTAGTCACAACCATATATACCAAAGGATACAATTAAAAAAATGAACAAATATGAAAAGGACAAATCACATTGCAGAACAGAAGAGGGATGCGGGGGGGGGGAGGGGGAGGAAAGAAGGTAAGTGTCTGTGAATTGATGATATTAAAGGTAGGGAGAGTGGGATGTTTGTGAGTTAATGGTATTACAGGTGATAATTGGGGAAACTGTCTTGGTAATGGGTGAGATAGTTCAAATTCTTGTTAAGTCCTTGTTGGCAAGTGTCGAATTTTAACATGAATGACAGTTCAGAGGATTCCCTTTCAAGTGCAGATGTACTTGAAAGGGAATCCTCTGAACTGTCATTCATGTTAAAATTCGACACTTGCCAACAAGGACTTAACAAGAATTTGAACTATCTCACCCATTACCAAGACAGTTTCCCCAATTATCACCTGTAATACCATTAACTCACAAACATCCCACTCTCCCTACCTTTAATATCATCAATTCACAGACACTTACCTTCCTACCTCCCCCTCCCCCCCCCCGCATCCCCCTTCTGTTCTGCAATGTGATTTGTCCTTTTCATATTTGTTCATTTTTTTAATTGTATCCTTTGGTATATATGGTTGTGACTACTTTCTTCCACTATTTTATCTGAGGAAGTGGGTCTGGCCCACGAAAGCTCATCATCTAATAAACCATCTTGTTAGTCTTTAAAGTGCTACATTGTCCTGCATTTTGCTTCAGCCTTCTAGATGACAGTTTAACTCTCTGAGTCCAATAGTTATAGTGCCCATCTATAAAAAGGGAAATAAGAACAACCCAGGAAACTACAGACCAGTTAGTTTAACTTCTGTGCCAGGGAAGATAATGGAGCAAGTAATTAAGGAAATCATCTGTAAACACTTGGAAAGTGGCAAGGTGATAGGGAACAGCCAGCATGGATTTGTAAAGAACAAATCATGTCAAACCAATCTAATAGCTTTCTTTAATAGGATAACAAGTCTTGTGGATAAGGGAAAAGTGGCAGATGTGGTGTACCTAGACTTTAGTAAGGCGTTTGATACGGTCTTGCATGATATTCTTATCAATAAGCTAGGTAAATACAACTTAGAGGGAGCTACTATAAGGTGGGTGCATAACTGGCTGGATAACCGTACTCAGAGAGTAGTTATTAATGGTTCACAATCCTGCTGGAAAGGCATAACAAGTGGGGTTTCGCAGGGGTCTGTTTTGGGACCGGCTCTGTTCAATATCTTCATCAACAATTTAGATATTGGCATAGAAAGTACGCTTATTAAGTTTGCAGATGATACCAAGCTGGGAGGGGTTGCGACTAATCTGGAGGGAGGGTCATAATTCAAAATGATCTGGACAAATTGGAGAAATGGTCTGAGGTAAATATGATGAAGTTTAATAAAGACCAATGCAAAGTGCTTCACTTTGAAAGGAACAATCAGTTTCATACATACAGAATGGGAAGCGATGGTCTGGGAAGGAGTATGGCAGAAAGGGATCTAGGGGTTATAGTGGACCACAAGTTGAATGAGAGTCAGTAGTGTGATGCTGTTGCAAAGAAAGCAAACATGATTCAGGGATGCGTTAACAGGTGTGTTGTGAGCAAGACACGAGAAGTCATTCTTCCGCTCTACCCTGCGCTGGTTAGGCCTCAATTGGAGTATTGTGTCCAGTTCTTTCAAGAAAGATGTGGAGAAATTGGAGAGGGTCCACAGAAGAGCAACGAGAATGATTAAAGGTCTAGAGAACATGACCTATGAGGGGAGGCTGAAGGAATTGGGTTTGTTTAGTTTAGAAAAGAGAAGACTGAGGGGGGACATGATGGTGGTTTTTAGGTATCTAAAAGGGTGTCATAAGGAGGATGAAGAAAACTTGTTCATCTTGGCCTCTGAGGATAGAACAAGAAGCAATGGGCTTAAACTGCAGCAAGGGAGGTTTAGGTTGGACATTAGGAAAAAACCTCCTAACTTCAAACACTGGAATAAATTGCCCAGGGAGGTTGTGAAATCTCCATCTCTGGAGATATTTAAGAGTAGTTAGATAAATGTCTATCAGGGATGGCCTAGACAATATTTGGTCCATGAGGGCAGGGGGCTGGACTCGATGACCTCTCGAGGTCCCTTCCAGTCCTAGTATTCTATGATTCTGTGATTCTAGTTATTGCTCATTAATAACATGAGAAATACACAAAGTGTAGATCATATGGAAAAGAAACATCCCAAGTACAGTGCCCCTCAATAGCTCCCCCTTTCCTTGGGTGGGCCACCAAAATTCAGAGAGCTAGACAGGTTTTGTGGCTTCACCATGCTTCTTCATGCTGGGTTGCTTCTCCCTCACCATGAGTTGGAGGTGAACAGTTTTCTGGGTAGAGCAGCCCCTAACCCCTTATGATTCTCTGCCTCGTTCGTTATATGACATTCTCCTCAGCCTCCTCAGGTGATCATGGACTCTTGCCAGGTGACTTCATTGCCCAGGTGGCTTCCATACTGAGTTCCAACTTGAGGGACTATTTTGCCTCAGGTAGCACCATCTCTTTGTCATTTGGACGGCTGACTGTCAAGGTTTAATGCCCTTTTGTTGTTAGCCCCAAGCAGACCTTGGGGATACCAATATTTAAAAAGGGCTCTAGAGGTGATCCTGGCAATTACTGACTGGTAAGTCTTAAGTTAATACTGGGCAAATTAGTTGAAACTATAGTAAAGAATAAACTTGTCCGACACATGGATGAACATAATTTGTTGGGGGGAAATCAACATGGTCTCTCTAAAGGGAAATCATGCCTTACTAATCTGCTAGAGTTCTTTGAGGGGGTCAACAAATATATGGATAAGGGAGATCCAGTGGCTATAGTATACTTAGATTTCCAGAAAGCCTTTGACAAGGGCCCTCACCAAAGGCTCTTAAGTAAAGTAAGTTGTTATGGGATAAGAGGGACGGTCCTTTTGTGGATTGATAACTGGTTAGAAGACAGGAAACAAAGTGTAGGAATAAATGGCAAGTTTTCAGAATGGAGAGAGGTAACTAGTAGAGTCCTGCAGCGGTCCATACTGGGACCAATCCTATTCAACCTATTTATAAATGATCTGGAGAAAGGGGTAAACGGCGAGGTGGCAAAATTTGCAAGGGATACTAAACTGTTCAAGATAGTTAAGACCAAAGCAGACAGAAGAGCTTCAAAAAGATCTCACCAAACTAAGTGATTGGGCAACAAAATGGCAAATGGAGTTTAAATGTTGATAAATGTAAAGAAATGCACATTGGAAAACATAATCCCAACTATGCATATAATATGGTGGGGACTAATTTAGCTACAACTACTCAAGAGAGAGATCTTGGAGTTAATTGTGGATAGTTCTCTGAAAACATCCACTCAGTGTGCAGTGGCAGTCAAAAAAGCAAACAGAATGTTAGGAATCATTAAAAAAGGGGATAGAGAATAAGACAGAGAATATTTTATCGCCTCTGTATAAAACCATGGTACACCCACATCTTGAAGACTGTGTACAGATGTGGTTGCCTCATCTCAAAAAAGATCTTTTGGCCTTGGAAAAGGTTCCGAAAAGGGCAATAAAAAGGGTTTGGAACGGGTCCCATGTGAGATTAAAAAGACTTGGATTTGTCATCTTAGAAAAGAAGAGACTAAGGGGGGATATGATAGAGGTTTATAAAATCATGACTGGCGTAGAAAATATGAATAAGGAAAAATTCTTTATTTGTTCCCATAACATAAGAACTAGGGGTCACCAAATGAAATTGATAGGTAGCCGGTTTAAAACAAACAAAAAGAAGTTTTTCTTCTTGCAGCACACAGTCAATCTATGGAACTTCTTGACAGAGGATGTTGTGAAGACCAGGACTTTAAGGCTATGTCTTGACAGCGGGGCTATTTTGGGATACCGGAAGTATTCCGAAATAGCAATTATGTGTCTTTAAATGCGCCCATTATTTTGAAATGTATTTCATGCTATTCCAACCTCCCTGCAACCCTCGTTCCACGAGAGTTGAGGGACTTGTCGTAATAATGCTTTATTTTGAAGTTTGACGCTGTGTAGACAGTGCCAAATTTTGAAATGAGCTATTTCAAATTTACCTCACACAATCTATTATGCTGCAAGTGGCTTATTGTAAATGTGTGAGCTTGGGAACCTGTTGATTATAGCCACTAGCTATGAATCACCATCTAAAAGGTTTGCTATCCACCTGCCCATCTAGCAAAACAATCTTCACAATACTCATGTGGCACCTGAGGGACGTGAAGTGGGAGTGCTTCCCAGCCTCTGAATGAATGGGACTCTGTGGGCAGAGCTTGAATTGTGTGTCTCACAATGATTTCATGGCCTGATGGCTGGTGGCCTACCAGAAGAATGTAAGCACTACTATGGAGATTCCCTCTTAGCGCATGGCCATGTGAGGGGAAAAAAATCTTTCCTTTCAGGCCCCAGAATAGCAGCAAAGCCTCAGAGCTGCCGTCACCTCCCCTGCAAACGAAGGCATGACTGCAGCGCAAGTAAGAATACCTACGCCAACTTTAATCTAGCTGGTGGTAGTGAACCCACGCTGTCCAAGTACAAGCCTGCTGGGAACCCTGCAGACATACCCATGGTCTTTGCCACTGCAGCTGTTATTTGCACTAGCTAGATTAAAGCTAAAGCAGATGTAGCCACTTGCTCTGCATTCACACCTCCATTGACAGTGTAGACATAACCTAGACCCTGCACCTCACCGAGACGGGGGTGTTGTGACCAGGCAAATGCCACCCCTGACTCTGTAGCTCCAAGCTGCATGAGGGTGGAAGGAGCTCTGTGGCCCCCAGGAGGTGCCGATGCCCAGTGGAGGTTCCCTCCACTTTTGGCCCCATTTGTGGAGCTGAGCTAGTCCTGCTGTCTGCTCGACACTGCATGCTCCAGTGGAGAGGTGCTGGAATTGTCCTGATGTTGGCACTATGTGCTGTGTGTCCTTAAAGCTCTGCAGAACCCACACTGTCTTCTTGAAGAGTTTCACGCATAAAAATAAATCTCAATAGTTATCTTAGAAATTAAACCCCAGTAGTCCAGTCTGATTAGTGGCAAACGCCCATGCATTCATTACCGGAATTTGCTAATGTGGTACCAGAAGGCTAGTTTCCCGACAAATGATTAATTGTAATATGATGAATTGGAAAAAAAATATTAGGCAAAAAAGGAAAGAATTATGTGACATAAAATTTGTGGGTCGCACCATCTGCGGAGAAGAAAAAATGGCCACATGAATTGCTTTCCATAATAATAATCAACTGTATCAATTCATGTAGGAGCTATGGCTTTTATTAAATTTAGTTACTTCCCTTGCAACATTGATGGTGTATGTGGGACTACTAATGGAGAGCAATAGCTAATTAGGGGGCTTCTTTAAATAGAGATGATGTTTGAAATGAATTGGCGTTTCCAGTGGCGTGAGTAGTTAACCCTGCAGGGTTGTTTCCATAACATGAAAAATTAATAATATAAGTTGGGTCTGTCCTTGCTATAATCTTTTGTAACCAAGGAAGCTCTGCTGTCTACTTAGTTCTGATCTGTTGTGTGGCTTCTTGCCTTGGGCGGTAATCTTCCACTGTTTGAAGCCATGCATCTTTACTACATGAATGGGCTTAATTGCTCCCGCTGTTGAGCCTGAATCAATGTGCTTAGCACGCCCATTGGCTTTGATGACATGTGAGATTGTCATCGTAACAGCAAATGATCTGTGCTACCAAAGAGACTTGCATAGCCCCCGGGACAACTGATTCTGGGAAAGCTAAGGAGGTCTGTGCTCATTGACAAGAGCTTGTGAATGTTTTCAGTCTAATTGCACTTTTGCTTGTTTGCACAGTTCAAAGAAAGGGCAAAAAGGACATTGGTTGGAACAACTGAACTTGACTTGTCAATTGAGAGGGAGTTTCATTTACTGCAGATGGGGCATTGTTTAGGTTTGTAATGCTGCAGGGGGATTTTTTAAGTAATTATCATTTTAATGAGTTTTTTTAAGCCAAACTTTACATTTCAAGCATGTACCAACAATCCAGACTCAAAGATCTGCTTGGGTTTCTAAATTCTGTAGATCCCCAGATACCAGGGTGAGGAGCTTAGACAGACAGACAGTATGCTGGCAAAAACACCCAGGGTATGTCTACACATCAAAGTTAATTCGAAATAACAGCCATTATTTTGAATTCACTTTACTAGCATCTACACAGCCAAACCTCTATTTCGAAATAAATTCAAAATAGTGGAGCACTTATTTTGAATTTGGTAAATCTCATTCTACAAGGAATAACACCAAATTCGAAATAGCTAATTCGAAATAAGTGCTGTGTAGACACTTAGGGTGTGTCTAGACTACATGCCTCCTTCGACGGAGGCATGTAGATTAGCCAGATCGGAAGAGGGAAATGAAGCCGCGATTAAAATAATCGCGGCTTCCTTTAAATTTAAATGGCTGCCCCGATCTGCCGATCAGCTGTTTGTCGGCAGATCGGGGGAGTCTGGACGCGATGCCCCGACAAAGAAGCCTTTCTTCATCGACACAGGTAAGCCTGGTTTCACGAGGCTTACCTGTGTCGATGAAGAAAGGCTTCTTTGTCGGGGCATCGCGTCCAGACTCCCCCGATCTGCCGACAAACAGCTGATCGGCAGATCGGGGCAGCCATTTAAATTTAAATGAAGCCGCGATTATTTTAATCGCGGCTTCATTTCCCTCTTCCGATCTGGCTAATCTACATGCCTCCGTCGAAGGAGGCATGTAGTCTAGACACACCCTTTGAAATAGGAGGCCTCCAGCCTGCCCAGGTGCCCTGGTGGCCACTCCAGCCTCAACCAAGAACACTCCTCTCCCTCCCCAGAGCCCTTAAAGGGGTTGACTCTGGCCACAGTGTCTGTGCCAGCTCCAAGCCTGCCAGCCCAGAGCCAGCAGTCACTGCCCCTGACCCAGTGGCCCCAAAACATGAGCCAGCAAGCCACTGGCAGCCAGCCCTCCGCCCCTCCCCAGGAGCAGTCTGCCAGCTCCCAGGAGCCTGCCAGGGCCTGGAGAAGGTGGGCGCCTTCCTGGTCCAGGGTGGAGATCAGGGTGGACCTTACTTAGGTTTGGGGGGAATGCCCCCAATGTCCATGATCTCCGCACTAGATGGAGGAACGCAGCCATCTATGGCAGGATGGCTGCCAACCCGGCCACCAAAGGCCACATGCGAACCCAGAAGCAGGTTCGCATGAAAATCAAGTTGGTCTGGCAAGACCTGAGCCCTGAGCTTCCCCTCCCCTTTCTTCCCCTTGCTTTCCCCTTCCACCTCCCTCCTCCCAGGTTTCCCCCTCCCCTCTCCCATCTCCTTTCTCCAGTCTCACCATTTTTACCCCCCCTCCCCAGTTTTGTTAAATAAAGAGAGTTTGTGTTCATGAAAATACGTGTATTTTATTTGACATCAGGAAGAAGGGTTAGGGAAGGGTAAGTGGAAGGACGTGAGGGAGGAATGAGGAACAAACCCCCAGTGGGGCAGACCAGGGAGGCTCTTAGTGCTCCTCAGGGTGGAAGCTCTCCCACAGGGCCTCCTGGATACTGACAGCCGCCCTATGGACCTCCTGGATGGCAGCCTGCAGAAAGTGCAGCCAGGCTCACATCAACGCATCCAAGAGAAGCACCAGAGTGCCCAGGGGCAGCTCTGGCTCCATGTTGCAGAGTGCTGTGGTGTCCCGAGTGAGGGCAACTAGAGCATACAGAGACACAAATGCTTTGCTGTCCCTCATCGAGGTAGGCAAGCAAGCAGGGAAAGCTGTCTGGGGTGGGGGTCCCTTTAAGCACAAGCCTCAGATAGCCTCAGGCAGCAGCCACACAAAGTAACTCCTGACCTAATGCCTTGCTGGACCTGGTTCCAGCTGGCCTAAAATGCAATTAAGTGTCCACTCAGTGTGGATGCGCTATTTCAAAATAGCAAAACACTATTTCAAAATGCATTTTATGTGTAGATGTGTTATTTCGAAATAAGCTATTTCGAATTAACTATTTTGCAATAAGATATTTCGAAATAACACTGTAGGTGTCGACATACCCCCAAACTGCTGGGTGCGAATAAAGGAGTGGAATCTGGTTGAGTGCCTGGGGAGATGAAAGAGACACTGGCGGAGGATTTAGTTAATAGCTTTGGCTCTAATGTAGAGGATCTTCCTGTATAACTCTCGGACTCTCTTCTGAACCTCTTTGGTGCGTAAGGAGAATTAGGGCAAAAGTCAGAGACTAAGTACAGCAGACCTTGTCCTCTCACCCAGATTATAGGGTGAATTTAATGGAACTTCCGTCCAGCTTCTCCAGGAGTCATAGCCAAAATCCATTTGTTACCACCTCCCCTCCAAAACCCCCCCACAAAACCAAGTATTACATTCAGTTGTCTCAACTAATAGCACAATGCTGGGCCCTAGAACAGAGCAGGATTCATTCCATGGAACTTGTTTTTATGGAACATTGCACTAACTCTTGGTCAGATGCAAAGCCCACTGAAATCAGTATGAGCCTCTCCATTTACTTCAGCAGCCTTCATAGAATCCTAGGGGTGGACGAGACCTCAGGAGGTCATTGAGTCCAACCCCCTGCTCAAAGCAGAACCAACCCCAACTACATCGTCCCAGCCAGGCCTCTGTCAAGCCAGGAATTAAAACCTCTGGGGATGGAGATTCCATCAGCTCCCTGGGTGTAACCCATTCCTGTGCTTCACCACCCTCCTTTGGACCAGACACAATGGATCTAGAAGTTGTATCCACCTACCCACTAGCAAAGCAATGCTGAATACTCCAAACCCATGTACAGTTAGGTAGAGTGGTCCATACTGTGGTCATCCCATCTTAACTATTGCAGCCTATTCCTCTCTTATCTACCCAATTCCTACATCACCTCCCTTTTATCGGTATGAAATGCAGCTGCCAAGATCTTCTCCCATTGGTCTAACCACACTTCCCTTTCTTTGAATACATCCATTTGCTCCCTCTATTCTGCCAGATCATGTTCCAGCTTCATGTCTTCAACCCAAGGCCCTTCCTGGCCTTTTATTGACTTTATTATTATTTAAGAGTATTGCCTTCCCGCTTTCCTTTCCACGTCTTCCTTAGCACACACTTCTACTTAATGGCTAACATACATTTGCTGACTACTGTGGTCAAGGGAGAGTGGTGTGGGTTTTATCCCTCTCTCTTCCCTTTGATGATCCTTATGGCTGGTCGTGGAAACTGAGGTGCCCACAGGAGTCTCTCTAATAAGATGTGATCCATAGAAGGTAAAGGTTTGAGGATGCCTTAGTTAGGTCATTCAACCAGGAACCAGAAACCATAACCAGGTGACTTCCATGACCAATCCCTTAGTCCAGATTCTATAAAGCAATTAGCGAACTACTCCCAAAAAACAGTCCATGATAACCTATAGGCCCAAATGTGCTGGTAAATATTATTTGACCGCCTATTCCAGGTACTGAACATAATCAGTTTGCAATTTGCAAAGGGCAGAGTCAAATCACATAAATAAATTGTTTGAAACAAATGGTTTGTCCAAACAGTTGCAGCTTAGAGACCAGAACTATGTGATCCACTAGCGCACACAACCTCTGCTACCTCAAGTGACTGACGCTTATAGAGACAAAAGTGGCAATTTTTATTTCTCCTGCTGTTTCTTCAGCCGTTGATGCTGGTGTCTGTGTCTTTATGCATCCATGTGCCATGATAGGCTAGTGTTATGAATTTCGGGTCATCGATATCCTAAAACTGTTGCTAAGAGCCAATGATTGACTCCAGAAATGCTTAATACATAGGTACAACATCTGTCGTAAAGCGATCACTTCAGATGTCAAGCCGATTATTTTTAAATGTTGGTGCTATTTTTTTCCCTTGCTATCTCCCCATGGGCTGTATTAGTGGGGGTCTTTTTTAACATTCTGCTATACCTGATCCAGCTATTTTTTCCCTGAAGTGCTCTGTACAAAAGTCCAGATTTAGCTAAGCACATGCCAGAGTTTGTTTTGAGCGTTGGGAGCAGAGGTAAATTGAGAATTTGATTTTTCTGCTGGGGCTGTAGACACATTGGGCTAGATTCGCTATAGGATTAAAATGCCTAGCTCCCACTTTCAGTGCCTAAATCCCAGAATCAGGCCCCACTGAGGTGTGAAAGACCCCACTCAGCTGCCCCCAAATGCCATCGGTTCCTCGTGTGGTGCCTACATTTTTGCAGCAAAAGCTCCCGAGGTGTCTGTTTCCCCTCCGAGCAAGCACACAGCTATCTAATGCCAGATGGTTGGAGGCCTAAGCCCAAGTACAACACACGGCCTGAGGGAAAACAAATGTTCCTTGCCTAGCCTAACTCACCTGTGGGGCTGGATCTCCTAGAAGTGTTCGGACCTCACTCCCTGGATCAAGCCCCTAGAAGGTGAGCTGACACAAAATGGCCATGAAGAAGGAGCTGGTACCTACCTCATAACTTCAGGCCAGTGGTTACATCAGTCACCTGGCCTGTGGGAGACCCCAGGTCAAGTCCCACCAGTGCCTGAGGAGAATGGGTCTGAACAGGGCTCTCGCCCGTGTGTGCTTGGGCTGTGGGAAGCCCTCCTTCTTCCGTGCAGTATAAATCACGAAGTGTGGGGGGAGCGGGAGAGTGTGATTTTGTAGGCTGTCGGGCGGGGCTCCCCCAGAGCCATGAGGCCCAGAATCCAGCCTTCCTCTAGTGACATTTTTTAATAATCCAAAGTGGAACAGCTTCCACAGGTGAGAGGGAGGTATGTCAGGATATCCCTTAGCCCAGAGAGAGGGGGCAGAACCCAACTCACATCCCTACTTCCCCTCAGGTGCTGGGGGAGGGGGGGAATTTGACCCATGGGTCTCCCTCGACAACCACTGGGCTGAAAGGGACACCCTCTTGTAGCAGCCCAAGCTTCAGGTGCTGAGGGGGGTTATCATGTAGCCCTCCCTTGGCTAGTTGATACAGCTCCCTGCCTAGAGCGCTGGCTTTTATGGATCCCATTTGGAGGCGCCGTCTCTCCCCATTCATGGTATAGGGAGTTGAGGTGTTGTGAATCCCAGTGATTGTGCAAAAATTAGGCCTGGTGATGCTCAGAGGCACCATATCTGCTTTGCCTTGTTCCTTTCACCCAGGCTGGGCACGGTCGGCTTCTGAGTGGCATTGCCCAGTGGGTGTCAGCTCCTCTCCTCAAGTGTGCAGCCTGTTTACACTGGCAGGGCCCGTAAGGCGCAGCTCAGTACGGCCTTTCTCACACGTCTGCAGCAAAGGCAGCATGTAGCCCCCTGCTTGCTGAGACGCACGTCTTCGTCTCCAGCTCCCTCCCTTTGCCTGGCCTGGCTTGCAGCTCCCCTCATCAGTCTAATCCGGCCTCTTTAGCCAGGTAAATAGCTGGTCAAAACAAATGGCACAGAGGCGTCCAGGGGCTATTAAATAGCTGCTCGTTTCCATGCTCCAGCAAAGTGGTGCTCCAAGAGCATCTGGGCTGCATGAGTTATGTCAGGACTGCCAAGCTGTCTGCCAGGGAGTTAGCCATGCAGCCCCATGAGCATCCTTCTCTGTCACGGGGCTGGGGGAGGGGAGAGGAAATTCCCTGATTGGGAGGGATTTTTTTTTTGGCCCCCTGCACAGGGTGGTTTTCACGCCTCCCTCGTGAAACCTCAGCCTCTGGTGAAATGTCTGGGCGTGAGTATGGTATGTGCAAAGCACGTGCTGCGAAAGAAAGGGAGGGGGAAACCCACCGTCACTTCCCGCCTACCCAGAACCCCTTCGATTCTGCATGTTGGGGTGTCATCCAACATCACAGGCAGGCAGGGCTAGAAGGGCCCTGGAGAGGGCATCCAGTCCGGCGCCCTGCCCTGAGGCAGGACCAAGGCAGTCGAGGCCATTCCTCACGGGTGTTTGTCCAGCCTGCTCTCTAACACCTCATGGAGGGGGATGCTCAGCTCTTCATAGTGTGTGTTCACCTAAAACCAAAAGGGGGGAAATACCCCTCCCTGCTCCTTCCTTGAGCCACAGCCTTCCCCCTACCCACACATGAGCCCTCGTGGGAAGGGCACCAGGGCCAAGCTGGTGGTGGGAGAGGGTGTCCGACGAAGGGCCACCCCTCTGCGGAGTTTCCTGGCAGCACGGCAGCTCATAAGACAGCCGCCCTGGGAGGGCCCCAGAGCTCTCTAAGCCATTCCAGGAGCCGCAGGGCAGCTAAGGTTCAGGAGGGGACGAGGGTGGCTTTAAAGTCCCCTTCACGAGTCACAGCTTAGGACTCACCCCAGATCTCTTCAGTGCCAGCCCAGTGCCATAACCGCACCTCCATCTTTCCCCTTCAAGACACGAGAAATAATTTCCAGTATCTATAAGGAGGAGGGAGAGAAATTGTTCTCCTTGGCCTCTGAGAATAGGACAAGAAGCAATGGGCTTAAACTACAGCAAGGAAAGTTTAGGTTGGACTTTAGGAAAAAGTTCCTAACTGTCAAGGTGGTTAAACATTGGAATAAGTTGCCCAGGGAGGTTGTGGAATCTCCATCACTGGAGATATTTAAGAGCAGGTTACATAGACATCTATCAGAGATGGTCTAGATGGTGCTTTGTCCTGCCTTGAGGGCAGGGGACTGGACTCAATGGCGTCTCGAGGTCCCTTCAGTCCTAGTGTTCTGTGATTCCTTGACTCAGCTAAGGGGGTATAGCTGAAAGGATTTAGAAGGCAGAGACATCGCCATCCTGTCAGTTTGCCTGCTCGGCATATTTGAGAGCCCTTCTGTGTTGCGAGTCCCCCTTTCCCTTCAGCCAGGCTGCTGTACGGATGGAGACTCAGTCAGTTGCCCTTGTCGTGCGTGTGACCTTCCCACCCAGCAATAGGAAAGCATAGATACACCTAGGCCAGCCAGACTTTGTGTGTGAGCTGGGACGTGCCACGTACCACACTGCAGGCCTGAGTTCCCTGTCTGTGCCGGCGCTCTGTGGGGAGACATCCGCTGGAGATTATGAGCAAGGCTACGATTTTGTCATGCGGGTTGTGGAAGTCACAGAAGCCAGACTTCCAGGGAACTTCCATGACTTCGGCCTGTGGCGGTGTGGGGCTGTAGGGTTCCCTGTCACCGCAGTACCTTGGAGCCCCCTGCCAGCTGCAATGAGGGCCCCCACACCCTCATGGGAGAGCCCCCCCAGAGCTCTGAGTCACTCTGGGGACCCCACAGCTGCTCTCTGCTACGAGTGACAGGCTCTGAGCCACTGTGTGGGGCAGAGCCCCCCAACTGCTGTGGGAAGCAGGGACCCCCAGAGCTCCAAGCTATAGGTGGCAGAAAGACCCTGCAGCTCTGAGCAATGCGCAGTGGGGGATCCCCAGAGCTCCTAGGGCCCCCACAGCTGCCCCATTGCTGCAGGTAGCAGGGTCCCCCAGAGCCTGAGCAGCAAGGGTGGGTGCCTGCTCCTCCCAATTTTGTCACAGAGAGTTTAGTAAAAGTCACGGACAGGTCACAGGCTTCTGTGACTTTTTCCTTCTTGTCCGTGACCTGTCTGTGACTTTATCCATGACAGAATCTCAGCCATAACGGTGAGGGGCTCCGGTTCTGCCGTGAGGGGCTCCGGTATTGCTGCGAGGGGCTCCGGTTCTGCCGCGAGGGGCTCCGGTATTGCTGCGAGGGGCTCCGGTTCTGCCGCGAGGGGCTCCGGTATTGCTGCGAGGGGCTCCGGTTCTGCCGCGAGGGGCTCCGGTACTGCTGCGAGGGGCTCCGGTATTGCTGCGAGGGGCTCCGGTTCTGCCGCGAGGGGCTCCGGTATTGCTGCGAGGGGCTCCGGTTCTGCCGCGAGGGGCTCCGGTACTGCTGCGAGGGGCTCCGGTACTGCTGCGAGGGGCTCCGGTTCTGCCGCGAGGGGCTCCGGTATTGCTGCGAGGGGCTCCGGTATTGCCGCGAGGGGCTCTGGTTCTGCCGCGAGGGGCTCCGGTACTGCTGCGAGGGGCTCCGGTACTGCTGCGAGGGGCTCCGGTACTGCCGCGAGGGGCTCCTGTACTGCTGCGAGGGGCTCCGGTACTGCCGCGAGGGGCTCCGGTACTGCTGCGAGGGGCTCCGGTATTGCCGCGAGGGGCTGCTGCAGCACGTCAGCGAGACTGTAAAGCCCCCAACATTAGCCAAGGAGACAGTGGGTCACAGCAGAACCCACGACCCCTTTTTTTAAAAAACTGACTGGATTTCAAGTGGGCAGCGTCCTTTTAAGGGGGGAATCCAGGTTCCTTCCTAACCCTCTCCCCCTTCCTTCTCTCCTTTCAGGTCCGCTCGGCCGCGAGGAAACGCTGGCACCGCTGGCAGGACCACCATGCCCTGCGCGTCCGCGTGGCCCGGGCCATGTCGATCCCCACCTCCCCGACGAGAATCAGCTTCCACAGCATCAAACAGACGGCCGCCGTTTGACCACGCAGCAGTCCAGCCACCTTCCACCTTTTTCCCGAGTCCCCTCTTTGTCTGTCTCTCCTCCTCCTTTTCTCAGCACGGTGCGCTCTTCTCACAGCGAGGCCCCCCCTTTTGTCCCGGTGGACATTTCTCCATTTCTGTACGACGCTGCTTTTAAGGCAACCAGCCACAACTCTAACGGAGGAGCACAGGAGGGGTGGGCGGGAGGCCGGAGAGGGAGCAGGACGAATGGGATTTAAAACTGGTGGCCCCATTTGGCAAGTGTCAGCATCGAGTGACAATGGGGAACGCAGCTTGGTGGAAGGAACGTTCGATTTTGTTTTTCTCTAAGGATTGTGGTTAAGGAGACTGTTTTGACGAAATCTCATTCCACACTTCAGCACTCAATGATTTCAACCGTTTGTCTGTCTCCTTCTTTGAGCCTGGTAAAAATCTCGCCTAGTGAGCAAGGCAGCAGGCAAAAGGAGGTCTGGGAGGGAGGGGAAGGATTGAGGTGTGTGCATCTTCTCCTCTGCTTCCTCTGCTGGACAGAGATCACTGAACTATTTAACAGCCGGCTGTTTGTCTTACTGGTGCCCGGCCTTGTTCGCACACAAGGTTTTGAAACTGACAGACTCAGCGGTGTCTCTGGAGCTCTCTAGATTATTGTGTTTCATCTCTGCTTAGCCGAATAGTTTTGAAACTGTTCTAGCAGCCACTGGGTGTCTTTATTTTCCCCGGTGGCAAGGAAAAGGACAGTGGAGGATTGGTTCAGGCTCAGCTGTGTGGCTTGGGTTTCAGAATAATAAATTAAAAGGGAAACTGTGTACAAAATACTGACTGATGGCGACGGTGATGATGTGTGTGTTGCGAAGAATGTGCAAAGTGCTGCACAGCAAGTATCTCTTTTGCGTTTTGATCTAGAGCAGACGTATCTACTAGGCTTTTTATGTGATGTTCAGAAATATTGTATATTTTCAATAATAAACACAATTCTGGGTTGGTTTCTATTGACCAAGATGTCTTTTTAGGTTGGGGAGGAATAGAAAATGGGGTGAGTCAGTTTTTCCTGTAAGCTGTGCCCTTGTGTAACCACTCAGGAGGGTTCAAATGTTGCCCAGCTGATCAGCACAGCTAAGTTTTGTTTCTGTTGGTGGTGCACATTTCCACATGCCTCCGGCACATAAAATTATTCCACACATGGGCAGAAAAATTCTGCACATGGATGGAAAAGATTACCGGGAACATTGGTCTGAGTGTTAGTGAGGGTCTACGCAAGGGAAATGCAAAACAACAAAAAATCTTGGGCAATGAGAGCCCACTTGAATTTATGGCTAAAGGGCCCTTCAAAAGCCTAGGAAATTCCTCCATTCTCAGGGTATTCCCACTGCATCACATCCCTAACGAGTATTGCTAGATGATGACCCATTGCTGTGCACAATTGCTCTCATCACACTCAGTTTCAGAGACGTAAGACGAAAACAGGTTATAAAATATCCTCTCTCACCCTAGAAAAAAACATCTTCCAGCATCTGGGTGACTGGTTCTTTTCAGGTTAGCAATGACACAGCTGGCATGAGCTGCATTTTTCCTCCTCGGATTTGTGCAGCTCAGAGGACTTTCCTGGTACATTTGATCTCTCGGCCCACACACCTCCCTGCTCACTTCAACCCCGGTGTCTTCTCTGTTGTGAGCAGGGCTGCTTTAAAGTTCGAACATGGTGTGGGAAAAGGCAGGGACTGTTTTAGCCAGTGAAATGCTGTGGCTTGCTCCTTCCCTGGATTCTTAGCTTGATTTCAGGGAATGAGCTGCGTGGACCATGAAGAAATTGTGCTGCTTCCTGGGAGTGACTGGAAAAGATACTTGCCCCTTTGGAGAGGTTAATGAGGTCACATCCATTAGGGATGGAAATTCTCATTCAAACAGTTAACTCATTAAACATTACATTGACCAGGATCCCACAGGCATGGTGCAGCAGTCCCAGCCGGGCTGAAGCAGACCCCTGTCCACAGCGTGGTGGGCCTGGCCGGGCTGGAGTAGCTCCCGCCTCCCCTCCTTCCCCCTTCCCAGTTAACTGGTTACTGCTAAGCATCACCCAATAAGGGTGATGCTTACCGGTCAACTAGTTCAGTGTTTCTCAACCAGTGGTACAAGTACCCTCAGGGGTACTAGAGAGAAGTCTGGGAGGTACGTCAACACAACTGAAATCTGGAGAAAACTGAATTTTTGTTTTACGTTTTACAGCGCTTTATTATTTTTGTACTTTTTACACCCAAAAATTTCATCGCCCACCCAGCTCCGATTAAGTTGTTTAAACAAACGTGTTGCAATGGTAGAAAAAAAAATGTGCATGTCTGAAAACTGTAGTTACTGGGAGTAATATATATTTAAAAAGGGGGTAATTTATAACAAAAGGTTGAGAAACACTGACCTAGTTAACTGGTTACATCCCTAACAGCCACATTAGGTTATTCGTCTCCTTCCGAATGCAAAATGGTCCTATTTTCATGGGGAATTTCAATCAGTACGTGGCTATTTGAAGCAGTCTGCCTTCCTGCAGAATGGAGACCAGCCAAATAGCTAACAGATCTGCTCAAATAAGCATCCAAAAGTACAGAAGCTTCTCCAGCTCTCTGAATCTCATGGGTCTGTAAAACTCAGCTGGGTGATTCACGGGTGTGATTTGAGCCCAACTGTTAGAGGTTTGCCCACTGATTCTGAGTGTTTATTCATCAAAACCCTCCATGTGACCTTCCAAAGGGCTGAACTGTTGGAGCCAAAAACTGGTCTGTCTTAGACCAGTGTAAATACACCGTTAGGGCTAGTAGCTCCAGTGCACTGTTACTAAAGAGTCTAAACTACATGGCTCCATCGACGGAGCCATGTAGATTTGTTTGTTCGGCAAAGGGAAATGAAGCCGCGATTTAAATAATTACGGCTTCATTTAAATTTAAATGGCTGCCCCGCTCTGCCGATCAGCTGTTTGTCGGCTCAGCATGCTAGTCTGGACACTCCCGCGCCGACCTGAAAGCCCTTTATCAACCTCCCAGTTATGCCTCGTAGGATGAGGTTTACCGGGGAGGTCGATAAAGGGCTTTCATGTCGGCAGGGGAGCGTCCAGACTGCCCCGATCTGCCAACAAACAGCTGATCGGCAGAGCGGGGCAGCCATTTAAATTTAAATGAAGCCGCGATTATTTAAATCGCAGCTTCATTTCCCTTTGCCGAACAAACAAATCTACATGGCTCCATGTAGCTTAGACGTACCCTTAGAGAACAATTCCCTGACTGTACCTTGAACTTTTAGCCACACATGCCCCTTTCTGCCGTCTTTACTCAAGCTGGGCCCAGGTATCTGCAGGAGCAAATGCATGCAGGTTCGCTGGTATCAAGGGAATTTTGCCCCCATCCACTAGCAGAGTAGTTGCTTAGGCATGCTTGTGTAAGAATCAGGTCATATTGCCAGCAGTCACCGCTACTCACCCTGTGTAAGGGCTGCAGATACAGGCCCAACGAGGAGTAGCCGTTCCCATACAGAGTGTTAGTTGCTGATTTGAGTTCCTGTGTCAAGATTATAACAGCACACGCATGCCTACCAAGGGGAGTTGTGGTATTTCTCTGCGGAGGGGGGAGATGCCGAAAAGATCAAAGCTAAATCAATGATGGTCTTCCTGTTGAGTTTTCAGGCTGCTTTCCGGATGTGCTGCAGTCAGGCTGTGTGATTGCAGCTCCTGGAGACAGACCCACGCTTGCATTGCTCTAACTAGCTGGGGTCCCAGAGTAACAAAGCTACAGCACTTGCTCGTTTCATGAGTAGTTCCCTAGAGGGATTCCAATACATCCCCACAGATTAGTAAAAGGGGTTTGATTTACAGGTACACTAGATCTTGTAGGACCACACTGGCCATGTCAAGGAGCCTGATGGTGGGTGAGAACGTTACACCCCGGATAATTTTATTGGGATGAAGGGCAGTGTGTAGGTTTGCAAAACAAAACAACTGTGAATCCCAATGCCTGTGCAGAGCATGGATTTGCAAATCTTTCCCATCTAATTGTTGCAAGTCAAAGCTAAGCACGTACAGGTAATGTGGACTGAGAGAAGGTTTACTTATTTTGGGGGTTGCCATGCAAATGCAAAAGCACTCTTCACTGCTTTGATTTCCCAGGACAGATTGCTGCACCTGTCAGCCATTCCCACCCGCTGAGCCAGGGAGGAAGCATTACATTCATCCACAGCGAGGCCACATGGCTATGGTCTACTCCTTCCCGGCCTTGTTCAGAGCAAGATTTCGGAGAGTTCCTGAAAGAGCCGGAAGAGACGCTTTGACAGAAGAGGACAAGGGCAAAATTTCCATCCTCTCCAGCAGAGCTCTTGCCCATTGCTCTATTGAAGCAAGACCCGTTTCCATCAGCTGAGGATCTGTCCCTGGCCCATCTGCTGAAAGACATTTGGTACGAAGGGCCTGATGCAATGCCCTTTACAGTCAATGGAAAGAAAGACATCCAGTGAATCCAATGGGCGTTGGAGGAGGCTCTAAATGGTTTTGTTTTAAGTGTTGACATCAGAGAAGGTAAATCACCTGAACTCCTTGCCAGCACCAGAAATGAAGAACAAGTAGGGCAAATACTGGCCCATAGGTTGGATCCGGTCTGCCAGATGAAAGCTGCTGTAGAAAGAGCGCATGGACTGTAGAAACGGTGTGCTCTTATGCTGATGAATACTGCCTCGTTGTTTCCTCGTGCTCCCACCTTGCTCTGTGTGTATCCACCTCTTGTTTGGCTTAGATTGTAAGCTCCTTGGGGCAGGGACTTTCTTTTGATCTGTTTGTCCAGCGCCTAGCACACAGGGGACCAGATTAATGGTTGGGACCCTTAGGCAATATGTCAATACAATTAATAATAACTCGATGTTGGGACGGTCAGAGAGGGTGGGATGGTCTTGTAGATGGACAACATGGGACTGTTTGTCCATTTCCCAGCTTTCTGGGGGTCCCTTCGTAAGTGTGTCTCTGGGCGTAGCAATAGTGAGCACTAGTGCAAACCGAGCGTGCTTTGTATGTGCGAGAGCGAATAGGAATGTGTTGAGACAGCGCGGGAGAAGTCAAATCAATATTTGCATAGGCCTCTGGTGCCTTAACACTATTTTATTAGCTTAATGAGCTAGTTGCCATGTAGACAAATGGAGGGTTTCTTCAGCAAACGGTGCAGCTGCTGTCGCTGCCTGAGTTAACTGGAATTGAGATTTCTCCTCACGCAATATGTAGTTGTGGGAACAAAGAATTTATTTTCCCTGCAGCAAGTAGTGGAATGTGTCCCCCAGGTCATTGTGTAATGGCTCATGCAGAGTGAGTGAATCGGGGTTCTGTGCCCAAACCTGTCACCTGGCTGTTCTGTGCCTCAGTTTCCCCACCTGTCAAAAAGGGAGAGAGCCAGAACCACCTTAGCTTGCCAGTGCCCTTTGGCACCCACCTCAGATGGTACTGGAGAAAAACACAGGAGTAGCACCGTGAATCTTCCTGCCTCAAGAACACACCTGCAGGTCCCATCCCCTTCCCCTCACTGCCGGCCTGCACCAGGGCTACGTTATTAGCCCCTGCCCACAACATGGGTCAGCTACCCCGGCCCGCAAGTAGATGGGAGGAACCAAGTGCCTGTCTATTTCTTCCCCTGTACTGGCATGGGCAGAAAGTAATGAAGCCATGCGGCTGTGGGACGGGAGCTGTTACTCCACGTGCCAGTCTCAGCTTGAGCCAGCCTCAGAAATGAATTAAAATCTTTGGCCCCAACAATGCGACTCGAGAAGCGTTTCCTTTCTGGAGCCCCACATAGCTTTAATTTACTGCCTGTGTCACATTACTGAATTGGAGGGAAGCAGCCAGATCGCTGCTGCACCCCTAGGTGGGGGTGTTGGCCCCAGAAATTGGTATGAAAGGGAGCCATGTGGGGTATTGAATGGGAGCTTGTTGTTTTCTGATCCTGTGTACACTGTTTATGTGAGTATATAATGTCTGTGTGTGTAGATCTGTAATCTGTGTGGAAGCTGAATATTTCTCTGAATGTGGTTAAGCATTGCTATGGACAGGCTGAGTAGTGAAGCCCTGTGGAACAATGGCACTTGATGGCCCAAAGACACACCTAAAGCATGAGGGCGGACACCTAAGAGCGGCCAGCAGAGAGAGGCTAAGGACCAGGTGACCTGCTGCATACCAGAAGAGGCCAGGAAGGGGGTATAAAGAGGCCATGTGGTCGATGCCATTTTGTTCTCAGCTCAGCACTTCATCCCAGAGGCAGCACTGCAGGGATTGAAGAGCCCGGAAGACCTGTGAACCCATCCTGATCGTAGGATGTGCAATAAGAACTTTTAAACCAGCAGCTGTAACATCTCTGCTAGAGCCTGCACCGAGGACTAGGAGATTCGGTGCATGTAACGTACTATTCTTTAACAACCTGACTCTCAGGCTTTTCTTTCCTGTAATAATAAACCTTTAGATATACATTCTAAAGGATTGGCCCAGCGTGATTTGTGGGTAAGATCCAGAGGGTAAATTGACCAGGGATCTGTGGCTGGTTTCTTGGAACCGGACAGAACTTGTTCGGGGTAGGTGGGATTGGGTGCTAGGACCCCCCCACCTGTGTATAGGCCCGGGGCCATCTGGGGCACGGATATTGCTGGGGTGTCGGAGGGGTTTTGCTCTTGAGGCTTCAGGCAGGCAGCTGAAGCGCTCTGTGGGACTGGTTTGTGGCCTGTGTGGAGAGGTCACCAGTCGGGGGCTGTAAGTAGCCCTGGATTTGAGCAGTTCACCCTGAGCGGACGCCCTCAGCTGTGCCCAGACACGGCCCGGTCCGTCACAGCCTGTATAAGAAACCACTGATGTATAATAATAACAATGCTCTGCCAGCCAAAGCATCCAGCTGGTTGCAGTGACCTTAGGGTCTAAATGTTACAGGCAGAGTTTAGGTCCTCCCAACAGCACTGTTTTATGATGAAGGGAGCAGAAAGGTAAACAAGCAGGCGGGGTCGTTTGCATGCTGTCTTAATGACAAAGCAAATCCTTCTTAAGCTACCAGTTCATCCCAGCAGCTGGAAAAGCAATTGTTAGCCAAGGAATCCAATTGAGCCTAATGCAAAGTCCATCAAATAAGACTCCTTCCATTGACTTCAATGCACTCTGGATCGGGGCGATTCCATTGGCAACAGTGTATGTCTACACTGCACTTCAGCACCCACTGACCCAAGCTTGGGAACTGGGTGACGGAGCAGTTTCATTGGGGTGACTCTGGGAGGAGGGGTCTCAGAGCCTGGGATTCAGCCAACCCTGAAAGTGGCTGCTACAGCCCTGCAGCCTGAGCCCACGTCAGCTGGTACAGGCGGGTCATGGGTGTTCAGTTACACTGTAGAGACATCCAATGAACGTCCCCAAGGAATGTCTGGCTGATGCCGTGCAGTGTGCATGGATGGAACCCCAGTGGAATCCTGGGAACAGCTGTCACGATCCTGCTGTGCATTGCATGGGGCAGCCAGACCTCGAGGGTTGGCTGGAGCTGGGAGAAAGCAGCAGGGTGGCTGTGTTACGTGGCAGGGGGTTAGACCCACGCTGCCTTTACAACTCATTTCATTCATTCAGCTTTCCCCTTTCTAAGTGTGTGTTCTGTGGCTGTGATCATTCCCCATAAGAGGAGCTGGTTTATTTATAAAGCACCAGTACTTCTCCCGCCTGCACCCTTTGTCTGCCTGGCAGAGTGTAAAGTCTTTGGGGGCAGAGACAGGCTCTTACCATGTGTCTGTACCGCACCTAGCACAATGAAGCCGCGATCTTGGTGAAGGTGAGTAGGCGCAACCCTAACACAACCCATTCATGGTACTAACCTCACAGGGGAGCCAGTTTTAGTAGGCTGTGCAGGCTCTGTCGGTGCTGACACTGGTGTGTCTTTGTACTGCGTAACGATACTAGCAGTGGTTTGAAATGGGGCATATTCATTCACGCCCTCAGGGAAGGACAGTTCAGTGGTTACTGTTCTCCCATGTAGGACAGGGTACAAGTCCTAGCTTTGCCATCAGCTGCCTTTGTAAGTCACTTAGCTGCCCTGGGCCTCACCTCCCCAGCTATAAAATGGGGCATGGTGGGAGAGATTAGCCCGTGCCTACCTCCCAGAGCTAAAGTGAGGATAATTCCACTGGAAATTGTGAGGTACTCCGATACTACGGGGGCTAATGGAGGATTTGTTATTTTATACAGGCCTCGCATAAGGGCAGTTAGCACCACTGTGACAGACCAGGCCAGGTCTGGGTACAGCTGAGGGCGTCTGCTCAGGGTGAATTGCTCAAATTCGGGGCTCCTTACAGCCCCCAGACTGGAGACCTTCCCAAACAGGCCACAAACCAGTCCCACGGAGCGCTTCAGCTGCCTGCCTGAAGCCTCACGAGCAAAACCCCTCCGACACCCCAGCAATATCCGTGCCCCAGATGGCCACAGGTCTCATACACAGGTGGGGGGGTCCTAGCACCCAATCTCAGCTTCCCCGAACAAGTTCTGTCCGGTTCCAAGAAATCAGCCACAGTCCCCAGGTCAATTTACCCTCTGGATCTTACCCACAAATCACGCTGAGCCAATCCTTTAGAATCTAACATCTAAAGGTTTATTACTACCAGAAAGAAAAGCATGAGCGTAAGGTTGCTAAAGTATCATATGTTACATGCATCGAATCTCCTAGTTCTCGATGCAGGCTTGCAGCAGAGATGTTATAGCTGCTGGCTTAAAAGTCCTCGGTGCACATCCTATGCCAGGATGGGTCTACGATAGGGAAGGCATGGAGGGAAATCAGGCAAAGGGAAGCATGCTGCAAGTTCAGTTACCTCAAGCTCCCTGCAGCCTGTAAAATTAGAGCTCTGAAAATTGCTTTGGTTAGTTTCAATGGGCCTGGTTCAGCTCCCATGGCTGAATCGGGCCTTTTCTTCCAGCTTGTGCATATGCAGCTACGCCTGATGATATCTCTTAAGCCCTGGCACAGAGTTTGGCGACATGTGGGAGCAGACTGGTGGCTTTACTCTGCCTGGTTGTTCAGCTAGTTAAAAATATAAAAAGGCTCCTGTACTTTCAAAGTTTATCATGGGTGTGTTTCCTAAGGCAATTAACATGTTTCCCCGTCCCCACGCTCTCAGCTGTTAGGCAGTTTTCAAAGTAAAATGTAGGCCTTGCTTCTACGATTGCCAGCAATTAATTATTAGAACATCAGCAACAACAAAAAAAGCCTTTATTCTGGTTCCGCCAAATGGCACCCCCATGTGCAGCTAGAAATGCCCGGTTCTTCCTTAATTTATAACAGCGGAGATTGATCTGTAACGCTCATCCAGCGCTGATGGGAAAAAGCAAGCATCAAGGACCAGCCAGATGTGACATGTAAGAGTCCCTGATAGCTTCAGAGATCAATGCCGAGATATCTGCCGTTCCCAGGGCAACCAGCAAAAGCAGACCCTGAAGTCACCTGCCTGGTTTGTCATTAGATTGGCAGCCACCAATCTTTCTGTGGAGGAGGGAGGGTATCTCAAGGAATTGCTGGGAGACCAGGCTACAGCAAACACTCAAAACTGACAAGTCCCAGAGGGGTAGCTGTGTGAGTCTGTATCTGCAAAAACAATGAGACATCCTGGGGGACCTGAAAGATAGATTTATTTGGGCATAGGCTTTATGCCCAAATAAATCTGTTCGTCTTTAAGGTGCCACAGGACTCCTTGTGGTTTTCACTCAAAACTGAATTTGTTTTGTCTACACTGAGCTGAGGTTCAATCCTAAACGTCACCTGAGAGTGTCGGTTCAGGAAAAAAAAATAGGAATAAAAGAGGGAGAAAGTTTCCTTTCCTCCATAGATCTTGAAAGTGGGACACGTTCGTTCCGCTCCCTCTGGGAAGGATGGTCAGGGGTTCCTGGCCTCCCATGTCATAAGAACATAAGAACGGCCATACTGGGTCAGACCAAAGGTCCATCTAGCCCAGTAGCCTGTCTGCCGACAGCGGCCAGCACCAGGTGCCCCAGAGGGTGTGAACTGAACACAATGATCAAGCGATTTGTCTCCTGCCATCCTTCTCCAGCCTCTGACAAACAGAGGCCGGAGACACCATTTCTATCCCCTGGCTAATAGCCTTTTATGGACCTAACCTCCATTAAATTATCTAGCTTCTCTTTAAACTCTGTTATAGTCCTAGCCTTCACAGCCTCCTCTGGCAAGGAGTTCCACAGGTTGACTATGCGCTGTGTGAAGAAGAACTTTCTTTTATTAGTTTTAAACCTGCGGCCAATTAATTTCATTTGGTGTCCTCTAGTTCTTGTATTATGGGAACTAATAAATAACTTTTCTTTATTCAGCCTCTCCATGATTTTATATAATCATGTCGGACTGGTTACAAGTCCTCGCTTTGCCATGGGCTTTCCGTGTGAGCAGGGCTAAGTCTGAAATAATGAGGCTGTCTTTGGTTTTAGTCAGCGCGCCTCGTAGAATAGTGAAAAGGGCCAAAACCTGACCCCTAGTGGCGGTTTGCGGTGGTGACGGCCATGCAGTTGCAACAAGTGACTGAAAGAAAAGCAAGAGGCCATAAGGGGCCAAAGATGCTGTTCTGTGATATCGGAGCATGTGTCGAGGCAGGGTTTCCTTGGGCTGTGTGGTTCTCCTCCCCCTCCCTTCCAAGCACAGAAAGTTGCTATCAAATCCCAGTTTCTAAGCTTGTTTTCAGTTTGAGTGCTGGCTAGCGACCTTGTGGCTTAGCTCCATGAAATCCCTCACAGGCCCACACACTAATGCCATGTAAGTGCTCCGAGCGGCGGTGTGCGCTTTGTAATGGCAATTTGCCTGCCTGCTCTGGGCTGCAGGGAGCTTGTGGGTATGCCTCATGAGCCTGTGTGTAGGTAAACGGCGGCCCTTTGTTATATGTCATAAGAACTGCTCTGCTGTGTGTCATAGTCCCTGTACGGTTAGCCTAGAAGAGAGGGTGTTATTTTCAGCTTATGTGGGGAGGGGCTGTAAATCTGAGCGGGAGGCTCTGAGCCCGATCCCTGCTGCTACTATGAAGTTCGCGGTGGGAATGGATTTGCTTGTCTTGTGGAGTACAGATTGTTCTGTTGTCAGACGTGGCCTTGACAATGTTTTCCTGCCCGTTCCTCCGTCTCATCTTCTCTCCATTTGCTTGCTCTGCCTGGCCTCATCTCACCTCTTTCTCCTATTCCCTCCCTTCGTCCTTTCTTCCTCCTTGTTGCCTCCTCCCATGCTCTCCAGACAGGGCCTGGCATCTCACCTATTATTGGGGCTGGCTCTGGAGATTGGCAGCATTCTCCCGCTGTTACAGAATCAAGAAGTAAAGGGGTCTGACTCCTAATCCAGCAGGTTTCACACATTCCCCTGGGGAACTCGTGTCCACGTGGTTCAAGCCAGCTCCTTCCATACACACAGTGACACTGTCTTCAATTAGGGAAAGACCCTCTGGGGCGGTGTTGCCCTACAATGGTCTGGGAAGGCATGACGGGTCCAAAGACAGAAAGTTCGTATTTACAGGGTGAATTACTTCTGTCCTCTTCCTGGGCTTTCCCAGGACTTTTGGAACCAAGGGGCTTGAGAGAATTTGGACTGCACAGCAGCAGTGGCTTGGGGTGTTAGGCAACTAGAGGGCAGAAGCAGGCGTGATGCCTCTAGTGAATAAACTCACTGCCCCTGGGTGTGTCTGGCATTGCTGCTCTCCTGCCACCAGCCCAAGCCGTGAGCCAGGAGAGCCCGGCAGCCGAGCCGGTTCCCAAGCATCTGGGCATTTCGGCCCCAGGTGAATGACCCCAGGGGAACAGGAATGCTGCACCTGACTCAACTGCCGGGGAAAGGGGGAACCGGAGTGGGGCCAGGTCAGACCCACCCGCAGGGACCTGCCCGGCTGCAGACAGCTCTGCACCTCTTCCCCGTGTCCTGACCCCATCATGTCTCCTCCGCAAGGGGGAGGGGTCATTGTATGGGGAGCTGCCCCCAAGTCCACCCAACCCTGTTGCATTCTGACCCCCGCGGTCCCCCCAAACACAGAACCTCCTCCACTGAGCCCTCCCTATCAAACACTCCCACCACTGCACTTGAATTTCTACCCCAGCAAGCCTCCTCCCCCAGCGTTCAGAGGACCCCCCCCCCCCCTCCAAGCTTTTCATAGGAACTGAGAATGCTGCTCCTGGTTAAAATACCTCGCGAGGCGGCTTAGAAAGCAGGCGTGCAGGCGGCAGGGCTGTGCAAAGGGCCGGTCAAACAGGTCCCGTGAGGTTAGGCCCAGGAAGAGCTTTTTATTTTTAGCTTTTTTAACTTCTCTCTCTTTTCTTCCAGCCCTCCCTCGTCTCTGTAGCTGCTCCCTTCACTTGACCTCACCTTCAATGGGCTTATCTGCATTCCAGAGCAGTAGCTACTTAGTTTCCCCTGAATTTTTACTGAGCTATTTTGGGGTTGGCCTTTCACCTGATTTCCCTCAGCATTTCACAGAGAAATTAGTTTGATCATTCACCTGCTTGAGCATCCTTCCAAGCCCAGCCATTCATTTGTGAAAAGCCTGGGGGATGAATTCTCAGGGTACATCTACA
Organism: Pelodiscus sinensis; assembly: GCF_049634645.1. Taxonomy (NCBI): domain Eukaryota; kingdom Metazoa; phylum Chordata; order Testudines; family Trionychidae; genus Pelodiscus; species Pelodiscus sinensis. Next base: position 248,616,807 of record NC_134712.1, on the reverse strand, counting down.
CCGCGGCGCTATTTCAGGATAAGGTCCGTTATCCCAAAATAGCAATCTGCACTCTCTACACAGGAAGCCGTTTTTTTCAAAATATGTTCCAAATAATGGCCTTCTTATTCCAGCTTCCTGTAAACCTCGTTGCACGAGGATTAAGGAAGACGCCGGAATAGCGGTCTATTTTGAAATTTAGTGCTGTGTAGACAGCACCAAATCTCGAAATTAACTATTTCGAAATAAGCTACGCGATTTGTGTAGCACAAAGTGTGTCGCTTACTTTGAGGTATACGCTACTGTGTAAACACACCCCTCGAGTCAACCATGGCTTCCTCTCTGGATGCCTACAACAAACACAGGGGAGAGGTTCTCAGAAAACATGCAGCAGCACAACCGTAAAGAAGATCGGAGAAGCGGCTGTAGTTCATAAAGCTTCTTGAAATGTGCAAAGTTTGACTCTGTTCTTTGTGCACAAGCCACAAATAGTCTGAGCCTCCTTGAGTCAGTGGGGATGTTGGTTTGGATTTGTCTGGCTTCCTGGGTGATGAAGTCTTTGATTCCAGCATGGAGCTTAGCATTGACTTGTTGGGTTCTTCTGGAGACATTGATTCTGGGACAGAAAGTTGCCTGTTTACCACCAGTGTTCCCTGTAGGCCAAGCGTTTGGGTGGCCACCCAGGAGAGATTCAGGTGCCTCCCAGGTGATTGGCAGAGCACCCACAGCATGTGTTTTTCCTTGTGGTGCACATCCGCACATGTGCACATGAGTGGAAAAAATTAGAGGGAACACTGCTTACTGCCACAACTGTGATGGAGGCAGACACTGTAAATGATTCAAGTATTGAAGGTTCAAATACTGAAGAACTTGATAAGGCAGATCCAGCAACTTGACAATAATTGACAAATTCTGTTCACTTGCCTTTGGCAGGAAGTTGAATTGTTAAGTTGGAACAAGACTTTTCACCAAGCTAATTCACAGGAAGCCACATATTAAAATTGAAAGTCTTTGGCAAACTCTAAAGTGTGAGCGAAGCCAGCGAGTTTGGCTGATGCTCAGTTCGACTCAGGCCTTCACAGTCTGTTTCACTTGTTTGCTTTTACAGCCAAATTTCATATCTGCTTTTGCAAACCGTAAAACTGGGTTCATGGACATTTTCTGCTTTAGCGACAGACCACTACTGTGCAAAGAAATGCATGGAGACCATCACATGTAGGATAGGACTCGCAGCATGGTTGGAAAAGGGTCACATAACTAACACAAGCTGCCGGATATGTGGTGCCATCATTTGCATTGTCCCAGACATTTTCCTGTACTTATCTGAGAGGTGTTTTGCTTTGAGATGTGAAATTAGACCATCCTAGTAAGATTTTTTTTGGGGAGAGGGGAGGTCTTTGAATCTTTTGCAGGGTAGGAGCGTGTGGTTTGGGGTCATCTGGAAGCTATTCAGGCTGGTACTGCAAACATGACCTACTTCTCAAGCCGAATTCAAAGTGAATTGATAGGAAAGATCAGTAGAAAAGAACAGCAGACTATGTTCCACAGGGTTAGGAAAGCGAAACACTTTTCTGCCCTGTCTGCTTGCACCCCCAGACTGCGCCTGAGCAGAGCAGATGCCTTAGATGTTAAGATAAGTTGATGTTTCAAAAAAAAAAAAAAGCGGAATGAAGGTTGTGGGGAGCTTTGTACATTTCACTGAAATGGGTGAAAGATGCTTTTTTACTACTCTTTTATTATTGATTGTTGGGGACAAAGCAGTGGTAATGGAACTAACTCGGCAGGAGCAGCGCGGTGCTCAAAATCAAATTCAGCAGGTTAATCAGTAGGAAGCTTTTGTCCCATGTCTGAAATGGCTCTGGGCTGCCCCAGAAGGGCAGAAGGGACAAAGCCAGGAGTCTTCTCATACCCCCACCCCACTAACCCTGATTGGCCTGGGGGTGAGGAAGCACCTGAAGCCCCCTCCCCTTCCCTCCCCATGCCTACAGACAATCGCTAGCTGTTTTAAAACAGCTGGCACTTCCCTCTAGGCACCGCAATGGGAGGACACCTCCCCCCGCCCCCAGGCCAATCAGAGCCTTGGGTGGGGGAGCATGCAAAGTCCACTTTTTGTGGAAAAGCGTCCGTGCCAATCTAGATGCGCTTTTGCACAAAAAAGCCCCGATCGCTATTTTCACGATCGGGGCTTTTTTGCGCAAAACTAATCTGAGCTGTCTACACTGGCCCTTTTGCACAAAAGGACTTTTGCCCGAACGGTAGCAGCACAGTATTTCCGCAAGAAGCACTGATTTCTTACATGAGATCGTCAGTGATCTTGCAGAAATTCAAGCGGCCAGTGTAGACAGCTGGCAAGCAGCTGCTTTTGCGGAAAAACTTGCCAGTCTAGACACAGCCATGTAGTTTTTGAAAAAATATACACCAGTTGGTTAATGTGGCTAGTGCCTACACTCACTCTGCAAATGTCTCCACCTGCTAATTAGTGTGGCAGGAAGAAAATGTTTCTGATTCATATAATTGCCTGGGAGTTATGCTATATTCATATCAAACTGTAAGAAGCAAAAGCAAGGGTTGTTTTTTTTTCAACATTCATAAAACTTTAATGAGTTCCCCAGCCACTAATAAGCAAGCCAGCCTGCACTCTGCTGACCCTGGGAACCCCTAGAATCACATGGCTTCTGCATGGCTATAGGCACCATATGGATGCCACTGAAGGGTGAGCTGATTAATTGCCCTGTGACTAGGGCAGCAGTGTGACAAAGCATTTTTGGATGGAAAATGACAGCCAGTGATGCTGAGGGCAGAGCCAAGTTCTAGGGTTTTCTCTGAAGCTTTCTGGCATTTTACTGATCACTTAGGCAGCAGTTAATAGGGGAGCAAATTGCATCTGAACTCTGCCGTAATTGAAGCGGATGCTGCTTTTTTCATGCTATGGATAGTAGGAGGGCCCAGGCTAACTAAGCAACCAAAGTGAAACCTGTTCATTGCGCCTCATGCTGGAACGCCTGTCTGTGTAGCCACTGTGTGTACCACAGGGCCACTGTAGGTGTGACCCTCAGTGGACAGGCATCGAGCCTCTGCCGTGTAGGGGTGGAAGGCTGTTAGTTCACTCTGATGAGGATACAGCAGGGTGGGAATTTGTCAAGGAGAATCTTCCTTCTTTGGAAAATGTCGACTTGTTGGAACTGGGTCTCCACTCCAGGATGGAATTTCTGGTGACACCTGGGAGGAAGATTGGGGGGGCGAGGGGGATAGAATGGCCACCAACCCAGGGGGAGGGCACTTGAGCCAGACTCAGGTCTGTGTGTGTGTCCTAACCACTGGGCCATTGGCCGCTCTGGGCTGAGACGGCCCCTTGGACATTTGTCACACATCTGTTCTACAGGGCCTGGTTTCATTCCAAAGCAGAACTAAAACAGCTGGCCCGCCCTCGACTGTTCCAGCCAGCCCTGCAGGGGGCTCATGCTTTCCGCCCTTCAGGAAAGGCAGCATGGTCTAGTGGGCTGAGCACTGGATTGCGACTCAGGAGACCAGGATACTATTCTGGACTAGTGTCTTACCCTCTCTGTGCCCCTGTTCCCCTTTCTGCAAATTGTCTTGTCTACTTATACAGTGAGACTATGTCTACATTGCACGCTTGCCGGCTGCCTACACTGCACGCGCATTCTTGCGCAAGTAAATTTACAGTACTGCGTTGGAAAACAGGGCTTCTTCTGGAAGAATTATTCCTCTCCCCACGAGGAATAAGCCCTGTTGCACAAGAGATCCTCCACAAGAGTGCAGACAGGCAACATGAATTTCTTCCACAAGAAGCCCCTATGGTTAAAATGGCCATCAGAGCTTTTTTGCGCAAGAGAGCGTCCACACTGCTATGGATGCTCTTGCGCAAAAGCACATCTCTTGTGCAAAAGCACATGGCCGTGTGGACGTGCTCTTGTGGAAGATTTTTTGCACAAGAACTCTTCTGCAAAACAGTTTTTCTGCAAGAGACCTGCAGTGTAGATGTAGCCTTACTGTCACTTGCTGGGGGCATATCTACACTGGGAAATTATTTTGAAATAACTAAATTCAAAATAATAACTCCCGAAATAACTATTTCAAAATCAGTCTCATTCCCCGAGAAAAGCAGGAGTTCAGATTTCGAAATAACGGGCTTGGTCATGTGGATGCTCCGCTTGTTAGTTTGAAATAACTCCCTACTGTAGAGCAGGACTGTGTTTGTACAGCACCTACCACAACGTGGCCATGATCTTAGTAGGAATAATTGTAATACAAAAAATAATGGTAATTGAGGACCCCCAAATCAATCCACGGAGGCAACCAAGATGGCAGCCATTCGATTGTGGGTTGGTTTTTTAGTTATTGTTATCCAGTACAGGCACTATTGAGATGGAAGGTAATTGGCAGATGAATAACTAGTACAACAGGTGACCTCCCAATACAGTATTAAGAAAACAACCATTCAGGCCCATGCGTCCTTCATGCACAGATTTTCAGTGGAGCCTAAACATGCTGATGTGCACCTCGTGGAATTGTCAAAAGCACCCAAGAAGGTTAGGCACCTAAAAACCATTGGGTGTTAAGCACTTCATTCATATAAGCATCTTTTTTAATTGCCCAAGGTGCCTCGCTTCAACTTTAGGTACCTAAATATCTTTGTAACTCTGGCGCTATGGGCAGGCTCACCAACAGAGGGGGCAAAGAGGTTAGTTGCCCCAGGGCCTGGCCATACAAAAGGACCTGGGAACTCTCAGTTAGGGCCCTTTAAATTGCCACCAGCGTGCCACATGGCACGCTCTTGGCAGCACTGAGGGCTGCCCGGGGGGATGCAGCACTCTCCGGGTGGTGCTGAGGGCTGCCTTGTCCCAGTCCCCACCATAGGTCCCACCCCGTCTAGGGGCATGGACCAGCCTCCTGACCCCTCACCTTGCCCAGACTGTTGGCCCCGCTACCTATTGGCTTGATGGAAATGCCAACTGAAGTCAACGGAAAGATGCTTGTTGGCATCAAGGGCTTTGGACAGTGCTCAGTGATCCAGGCTGAGGCTTGAGACGGCAGCTTTCTGGGAAAGTGTTTTCCAGAATGGAAATAAAATTTGGCATCCCTGGGCTGTGTTTTAACAGCTGTTCTGGATAGGTTCTTGTACGACACTTACCGGCATCATAGCAAAGTGCCTTCCACTCATGCATGGAGCAATGGAGAACATCTGTCATGTGTTGGTTCTCTCATCCGCTCGCCCGGTGAGAAGAGTGTGCGTGAGAATGTGGCTTGAGGATTTTTTCCATAATATGCATACACATCGCTTTGTGTATTTGTGCTAGAGAAGGCAAGGTCAAGGAAATCCACCCTGCCCTTTTAGTGGGAGGTTGGGGTCAGTCCTTAGTTCATGATGGAGTTCACAGCACTGTCTCTGAGAGAATGTTACACTTGAAAGAATTTCATAGGATCTTTTTCAGGGGGATTTACTGACAATGTGACATTATTCTATTATATGCATATTCACACTCACACACCCACACACACCCACACACACCCACACACACATCCTGTTGTTGCTTAAAGTTACCAGTTTGTTGATCACATTAACTGACTGGCCAGGAGAGTTAAATGCAAGGGGGAGGAGTGGCAGCTTCTCTCGGTCTGGACTGACGCTCCAATCTTGACAAGATGAGACCCGGAGAGTCATACAAGACACCCCATCTTTTATAGGTCTTTTCTCCCATTCAGGTCTATATATTTTGCTGTGTCAGCTCATAAGCAATCACCATCAGTTCTGTTTAACATCTATTTATCTGGAAGTTGTTTTTCTTTGCCATCTGACATCAGTATGTTAGTGCCTCCCTCCCAGTAAAGGGGTGCTTGCTCTTAACTCCAAGGCCGTCTATTTGTCCTGCACCTGTCTGCCTTATATTGGGCCCAGTTGATGGTACCTTGGCTCCCCTGAGTCTTCTTTGACCATCTGGACTCAAACTACTGAGCCGTCAAGTTGTTATCTCTTTCCAAATATTCACATTCCAAACTCATGCACTCCCCATCCCCAGGAACTACACAATTGTTCCACATGGGAAGAGGGATACAATTGCCTTAGCAAGATTATCAAGCTACTTCTAATGCAAACTACTTCTGATAGTACAAATTTTTAATCATTCGTCATATTTTCTTTTTAACACCACCTGTATTCTAATTACTTCTCAAAGCAACAGTGTGATCATGCTGAAACACAAGGATCCTTCTGATCTCTGTCTGCTTTAACATCAGATACAGACACAAGGGCTGCGTCTAGACTGGCATGATTTTGCAGAAATACTTTTAACGGAAAAGTTTTTCCGTTAAAAGTATTTCTGCAAAAGCACGTCTAGATTGGCACGGATGCTTTTGCACAAAAAGTGCTTTTGCGCAAAAGCATCCGTGGCCAGTCTAGACGTGATTTTGTGCAAGAAAGCCCCGATCGCCATTTTAGCCATCAGGGCTTTTTTGTGCAAAAAGTTCTTCCCTGTCTACACTGGCCTTCTTGCGCAAGTATTCTTGCACAAGAGGGCTTTTTCCTGAGTGGGAGCGTGAAAGTATTCGCGCAAGAAGCACTGATTTTGTACATTACAAAGTCAGTCTTGCGCAAATTCAAGCGGCCAGTGTAGACAGCTGGCAAGTTTTTGCTCAAAAGCAGCTGCTTTTGCGCAAAATCATGCCAGTCTAGATGCACCCAAGCAGTCTGCCTGACGCATCTTTACCAATAGCCTAAAAGACTGGTTTTCCCTGCTAACCAGAGAAGGGCGGCCGACAGAGCGATAGTAGTTTAACATTTATTCTCACACTACCCCTTATGCATATTCATCATCATCATTAACAACCATGGGCTCAATGCCCGTTGGTGTTCAATGCTTCCCTCACTATTTCCTTCCAGCTTTCCCTGTCCAGCGCAAAGTGGCTTAGTTTCTGTAGACTAGCTCCACACCAATCTACTACAGGCAGTCCCCGGGTTACGTACAAGATAGGGACTGTAGGTTTGTTCTTAAGTTGAATTTGTATGTAAGTCGGAACTGGTACATATAGTAGGAGAAACTCTAGCCAAACATTTCTCCAGAGCTCAGTTTTATTCTCCCACACCTCACTTCCCTCAGTCCTTTATTCTCAAGCTGAGGTGTCTGCTGAGAAAAGCCGCTCCGCGTCTCCCTAGTCTGCTGGGGGGGAGCGCTAGCTTCGCGTCTCCCTAGTCTGCTAGGGGGAAGCAGCTAGTGCGGGGTTGCCTCACCCCGTTTGTAAGTAGGGATCCGATGTAAGTCGGATCCATGTAACCCAGGGACTGCCTGTATATCATGTATCCATTCTCTGTGGAGTCTGCCTCTCCTATTGGTACCACCCATTAGCTGAATACCAGGTTCTTAACATTTCGCTCGTCGTTCATTCTGCAGATATGCCCGAATAGCTGTAACTTCCGTGGTATAACCTTCTGCAGTAGGTTCTCTTTTGGCTGTATCTTCCTATATAATTCCTCGTTGGTGACCTTCTGCACCCATCCTGTATTGCATCAGACATTATAAAACTTTTTTGTCTACAACAACACGCTGACTCCTGAGCAGATGAACTTGAAGGTCGGTAGCTCCTTTGTGTCAGAGGAGCAAAACTATCCGCCACGATCTTCATCCCAGAGCTCTAGTCCGTCCTTCAGCTGCCCTGGACTTGCCCAGGGAGCACCTTGAAGATAAAGCCTGAGACTCTGAGCTTGATTCAACCTTCTGTGGGAAGAGAGTGGAAGATGGGTGGCCATTTGACTTGGGAGGCCTGTATTGCTCAAGCCTAGACAAAGATCCTGTCTTCTTGTCTTTCGGTTCAGACGAGTAGAGTGAAGGTTTGATTTGTCACATGGGTGACATGTTCAGGTAATTGTGAAGGGCACCATTTATACACCTAACAGACCGATTGTGTCCTCAGCTCAGGCTGTGAGAGTCTAAGTCCGCAGAGGTGCAGCCTTGTACCTGTGTGTAGTGATTCTGCAGCCCACACCAGCAGGGAAAGGGTTACCGACAAGCCAGAGTAGGTTTGGGTGACCCGGGCCATTTACAGCAGGAAGCAGTCAGCCAATGGGGCTGGACTGGGCCCTATAAAAGCCTGCAAGGGCTGAGAGGAGTTCCCTCTTGCTCCAGCTCTGGGGGGAGAGGGACCTAGCTGCCTGCTAGCACAGAGTATTTTGAGGAGCTCAGGCCTGAATAAACGCCAGGCTGAGGCCCAGCAACAGGGGCCTACGGAGGTATTAGGGCTGCAGAGGAGCAGCCAGGGCAGGCAGCAGGTCCACACCCCCTTGCCAATGAGGAGTGGCCATTTCAGGCTGCAGTTTGCCCCTGAGGCAGGGGCTAGATGATGACTGGCAGGGTCACTGAGGCAAGATAGATATGGGGGACTGGGGTTCCCTGGGAGGGGAGGACCCCAGAGTGTGGGGCCAGTGCCATGGGGCAGTACCCTGAGGAAAATGCTCCATGGGCCAGAAGGGACACGGGGTCTGAAGTAGCACAGAAGACAGGTAATTGAGGGCGCAACACCAGTCAACAGGGGGCGCTCCAGGGCTGGAAGAGCTAATTCCCGAGGAGAGCAGCAGACGGGGCCGTGCCTGTAAGTCGACCTCCCTTCACTGGAGAACACAGATGTGCAATTGGACTGTCAGTCCAAAGCTCTGCCCTGGATCCTAATCCGAGCTGGAAAATCAGTAACAAGGAACAACCCAAGAGAGAGCGAAATCCAGCCTCCATTGGTGTGAGTGACAGGACCTGCCCTAATCCTGACTCTGCAACTCTCATGCCATTGGACAGCTCTGCTAATAAATAAATTAATGGAGATTGCCTATCTCCTAGAACTGGAAGGGACCTTGCAAGGTCATTGAGTCCAGTCCCCTGCCTTCACAGCAGGACCAAGTACCATCCCTGACAAATTTTTGCCCCAAATCCCTAAGTGGCCTCTGCAAGAATTGAACTCACAACCCTGGGTTTAGCAAGCCAATGCTCAACCCACTGAGCTATCTCTCCCCCCCTGCAATTTCTCCCTGTGAAAAATGGGACTAAAAATACTTCTGGAGCGCAGGAGGGTATGGGAAGAATTCCTGCATCGGCGCCGTAGCTCTCTCTGAACACACAACCCCAGTGGAAGTTCTAAATGGTAATCGCTAGCATGTGAACTCTGTATCTTTTGCGTATAGAACAGCTTGTCCTTGTATCTCTCACAATTGGATGCCATTTATGCAACAATGGGAGAGCCCTGCTGTTGCTAATTTAAACACCTATGATTTCTACAGATCTCAAGGAAGATGTGCAGTATGTGACCTTGGGCAGTAATTGTCTGCCTTCCATTGCAAGGTGAATTCTAGGCCTCTACATTTCCTCCATTCCTTCTCAGGCGTCAGAGCTGAAAATCACTTACTAAGCCATCTCCGTCGATGTGACTGACAGGGAATGTTTGCTCCCTACAGTACAGTTTTGAATGATTGATTCCACATGCTTGCAAGTGTCTGAAGCAATGAGTCTTCCAGCATGTCCTTGTTTACCTGCATATAAAATGGATTGCTGCATTTACCTCTGGCATCTAAAAAAGCTCTGCAGACAGAAGATTCTGTACCTAACACTCCTGGCACTGAAGACAGGGGAAAAAATGTCAATTCTAATTTACTTTCTGAGACAGCTCTTGATTGGAGAAGGCAGCATAGTGGGTAAGATTTAACCTACCACTGCAACAAATCGTGTTGCCAACTCTGTCCACACATCTATACAAGTGATACCATCACAGGACCCAACCACATCAGCCACCAAAGTAGCCGTTCTTCTACAAAGGAATTTCACCACCCAATTAGAGAGAGAGTGTGGAATTGGTACTCATCTGCAAATCTGACAATTTCCTTGGACTTCAACAAAGACATTAACTGAATGTCACTTATAAAGCCAGTCTCCCCTGCTGTAGTTACTCAGGCAGCTGTTCGGCAATGCTGTTAGCAAGGGCCAGAATTGACTGTCGCAATGTCCTCACGCATTTCTGACGCCATGGATACGTCTAAACTACATGGCTACGTCGACGGAGCCATGTAGATTTGTTTGTTCAGCAAAGGGAAATGAAGCCGCGATTTAAATAATCGCGGCTTCATTTAAATTTAAATGGCTGCCGCGCTGAGCTGACAAACATCAGCTGTTTGTCGGCTCAACACGCTAGTCTGGACGCTCCCGCGCCAACATGAAAGCCCTTTATCGACTTCCCTGGCAAACCTCATCCTATGAGGCTTAACAGGGAGGTCGATAAAGAGCTTTCAGGTCGGCGCAGGAGCATCCAGACTAGCGCGCTGAGCCAACAAACAGCTGATCAGCTGTTTGTCGGCTCAGCGCGGCAGCCATTTCAATTTAAATGAAGTCACAATTATTTAAATCGTGGCTTGATTTCCCTTTGCCAATCAGCCTAATCTACATGGCTCCATAGATGGAGCCATGTAGTTTAGACACACCCCATAGATGATGATAACCAGAAGGCTACTCATGGGTGTGCTCAGGGATGTGTACGGTGTCGACTTGTGCACTTAGTCTCCACAGCAAACTCCAAGCGTGGTCACCATGTAACTCTGTGGGATCTGAGTTATGAACACTTCGAGTTACGGACCAAGTGTTGGTCCGTAACGTGTTTATAACTCGGGGAACGGCTGTACAGTAATAGTTGTCAATGGACTCTACTGAACCACTACGCATTTGTGCCCCATAACAATGGAATGGCTCAAAACAATGGAACACTTCCATTGCCTCCTCCCAGCGAGGCCATTCAAGACACCATCTTATATACAGGTACAAACACATCACTGCTGACCTGTGAAGTTGCCACCCTCTGATGTTTCCAGGCTACCACCAATCACCTTAGACCACCTCCATCCACCTTGTATCAACCTCGACCTTTTCCTGAACCTGAGTTGGTATTTGTGGGGAGTAAACATCTATCAGGCTGTTATCTTAGACCCTTTTCCTGGCCCTGCATTGGTATTTATGGGGACACGATTTTGATTTTGTTATTTCATGAGTTATTACATCGATTTTAGTTATTTCAAAATAGTTTCCTAGTGTGGACATGCCCTCAGGGTAGGAAAGGCTATTGCTTTGTGTGGGCACACAGTGAAAACCCCATTTGAACCCTCTCTAAGCATGGCAATTCCCTTTTCACTTGGACTGCATCTCAAGTTGTTACCATGATTCTTAAAACCCAAAGCTCTTGGTAACTGCTACTCTTGTTGAGGCAGAAGGAGGAAATAAATCAATGGAGAGACAGCTGTCCAAGCAGTAGGTGAGTGGCTTTTCACTTCATGCTGCACTTTTAGTTTCAAGCACTCACACAGGTCTGCAACAGGTTAATAAAACAGCGCAGAAATCAATCATTACCAAAGTCTGGAGTGGTTTTTGAGTGATACAACAAGAGCCATCAGACTGGCCAGTCTTTCAGTGGCTGCTGGGGATGTGTCCATGACGTGTTCCTGAAGAGTTCAGCTACCCTCTCCTTTCTGCCCTGATTCATTTGGGTTAGTGTAATTAGAACACATCAGAGGTTCCGCAAGAAGTTTTTTCATAAGCCATCAATTAGGCAAATGTAGAGGGGAGGGGTTGGCAGAATGTGCATGTGGTGGGGGGCCTGGCAAACATACCCCAGAGGGCAAATATGGATGAAGTTTCCTATTTTATCAGGAAGATCAGACGGTTGGGATTTCCTTCTACATAGTGGAAACATCTACTCAGTTGTGGCAGCGGTCAAAAAAGCAAACAGAATGTTTGGAATCATTAAAAAGGGAATAGAGAATAAGCCAGAGAATATCTTACTGCCTCTGTATAAATCCATGTTACATCCACAGCCTGAATACTGAGTACAGATGTGGTCACCTCCTCTCCAAAAATATGTCTTAGCATTGGAAAAGGCTCAGAAAAGGGCAACAAAAATGATTAGGGATTTAGAAAGGGTCCCATCTGAAGAGTGGCTTTTCAGCTTAAAAAACAGGAGATTTAGGGTATGTCTAGACTGTAGGCTTCTTTTGAAAGCAGCTTTTTCGGAAAAGATACTCCGAAATAACTTATTTCAAAAGAGAGCATCCACACAGCAAAAGTGCATCGAGAAAGCAATCTGCTTTTTTGAAAGATAGCGTCCACACTGAATGGATGCTATCCAGCATTTAAACTGTGATTACTATGGTTAGAGTGGCCACCAGAGCACCTATGCTTTTTCCTATAGGCCTCTTCTTTCGAAAAAACTCCCTCTTCTGCTTCCACACACACCTTTTTCCGAAAGAGCTCTGGATCCATTTTTGGTTCTGAAAGGGGACCTGGATCCATTTTTCCCCACCCACAGTAGCTGGCCAGGTGCACAGAGAGGAGTAAGTTGCTTGATAAGAAAGGGTTGAAATTAGTTCTCTGGTCTGTACCTGGAGCAGCACGACGACATCCCTTTCTGCAGGAAATGAACTTTAATAAAATAACCCTGTTCCTTGCAAAACAAATGTGTTAAGTTTGCAAAGTTAAGCACTCTGAAACGTAGGTTAGCGGTAGGTATAACTTAATTCTGCCCCCTTGTATGGATGCCTTATGACACAATCTTTAATCATATAAAATCCTAAAATAAAACAATATACAATAAACAAGAAATCCTGTGGCATCTTATAGCCTAACAGATTTATTGGAGCATAAGCTTTTGTGGGCAAAGAAAAACAATACACAATGTTTTTCACAACCTTAGATGCACACCTATAGCCTCTTTTATTGTACTACACACTCAGACCTGACACTATCACACTATAGTATGATGAGTACAGTTATCTGGCCTTTTCCAGATCAAATAGATTTCATTTGCATGAAGGAAAAATATTTCCTGAAATAGCTAAATAAATACATATGCAAATAACATTCTTACCTATGTAGATATATGCAGAAATATGTTTTAATTATTTCCTGTTGTTTAGCATCACTGCTAATGCCAGCTAGAATAGTTACTATGCATAGCTAACATTCTGATATATAAATACACAGACACCAGAATTAACTGGTCACAATTAAATGTAGTCAATATCTTCCTTTCCATCCCTCATTCAGAAAAGCACATGAGCATTAAAGTCAGTGCAGCTTGTACACCTGCTTAGTGTGGGATTAACTACTAAGCAGAATCAGCACCTACGTTGGCTCCAATGTACATTAGTCCAAAAGACCATTTCCTTTCAGCTGTGCTGTTAGACATCATTACACTCGCAAAGATTATTTTCCTTTAGAATCCTTCCACCGCTTTAAAAATATTCCCTGCAAAATGTGGCTAATATAGACTAAAACCAGCGGCACTTTTTAACATCCCTCAAATGCTGAATGGTGAAATTTGAAATGGAGCGAAAGAGAGAGAGAAAACTGATTTTATCAAACATTTTTATTTTGCCTTTCATTCCATTTAGTTCAAGGCTCCCAGTGAAAATGAGGCATGCAATTACAGTTCCCATCTTCATAACTGCATGATCCACATCGCCACAATATCTGAACATCTTCCAGACCTTTATGGATGACCCCATGGCAAAGTAGGACAGCATGATTAGCCTCATTTTACAGATCAGGGAACTGAAACATAGAGAGAAGGTGGCTCAGGTCCCCACAGGGATTAAGGCACCTAATTTCCCTTTATTGTAATGGACATTATGAGCTTAAATACCTTTGAGGATCTTTGGGTCAGATCACAAGGGGTTTGTGCAGAGCTGAACCCAGATCTCTTGAGTCCCAGCCTAGTGCCCTGTCACAACTTTCCTCTCTGCTCATTTCCCCTAATTTCACAACGGGGACTGCGGTGAAGTATGGCATGATTCTGGTTTTTCCAATTAGGGTGTGATCAGTTGGCTTTATAACAACAATTGTTTCCCCTTTCATTCTTCATTGTGGCTATTTACCCTAATAGAAAGTCATTAAATAATGAGCAAGCCTTTGTTGCTTGTATCTTTTCCTGACAGTAGCTGATGTACCAACAATATATTAAATTATTAAAGCTGACAGAAGTTTTTCAATCTAATTTTGTTCGCTATGTACACTGTTCATTTTATTTTTTTATTACATTTTACTTGATATATACCATGTGTCACTTTCAAGGTTTATTTCTAGTCAGTTTCATTTTCTGCCTCTCCGGCAATTACCCTAGTATTTTCCAGCTATGGCATATGCGGTGGATCTTAGAAGATGTCTTGTCATCACATAGCATTGATCCACTTTCTTCTTTCTGACTGCTTCTGCACATGCTAACTATATAAATGGAAACAAGAACAAACCAGGAAACAACAGACCAATCAGTTTAAATTCTGTGCCAGGAAAGATAATGGAGCAAGTAATTAAGGAATTCATCTGCAGATACGTGGAAGAAAATAAGGTGATAGGTAACAGCCAGAATGGATTTGTAATGGACAAATCATTTCAAACCAATCTGATAGTTTTCGTTGATAGGATACAAGCCTTGTGGATAAGGAAGAAGCAGTGGACGTGGTATACCTAGACGTTAATAAGACATTTGACACAGTCTTGCATGACCTTCTCACCAATAAACTAGGGAATCACAACCTAGATGGGGCTACTTTAAGGTGGGTGCATAACTGGCTGTATAACCGTTCTCAGAGAGTAGATATTAACGGTTCACAGACATGCTGGAAGGGCATAACAAGTGGGGTTCCGCAAGGGTCTTCATCAATGATTTAGATGATGACATAGAGAGTATGATTATTAAGTTTGCAGATGATACCAACCTGGGAGGGGTTGCATGTGTTTTGGAGGGTAAAGTCAAAATTCAAAATGATCTGGACAAACTAGAGAAATGGTCTAAGGTAAATAGGATGAAGTTTAATAAGGACAAATGCAAAGTGCTCCACTTAGGAAAGAACAATCAGTTTCACACATAGGCTACGTCTAGACTGGCATGATTTTCTGCAAATGCTTTTAACGGAAAAGTTTTTCCGTTAAAAGCATTGCGGAAAAGAGCATCTAGATTGGCACGGACACTTTTCCACAAAAGCACTTTTTGCGGAAAAGCGTCCATGCCAATCTAGACGCGGTTTTGCGCAAAACAATACTTTGTTGTCTACACTGGCGAACGGGAGCAGCATAGCATTTCCGCAAGAACACTGACAATCTTACATGAGATCGTCAGTGTTCTTGCGTAAAGTCAAGCGGCCAGTGTAGACAGCTGGCAAGTTTTTCCGCAAAAGCATCTGCTTTTGCGGAAAAACTTGCCAGTCTAGATGCAGCCATACAGAATGGGAAGCGACTATCTAGGAAGGAGTACGGCTGAAAGATATCTAGGGGTCATATTGGACCACAAGCTAAATATGAGTTAACACTGTGACACTGTTGCAAAAAAAGCAAACATGATTCTGGAACGCATTAACAGGAGTGTTGTGAGCAAGACACAAGAAGTCATTCTTCCACTCTACTCTGCACTGATTAGGCTTCAATTGGAGTACAGGCAGTCCCCGGGTTACGTACAAGATAGGGACTATAGGTTTGTTCTTAAGTTGAATTTGTTTGTAAGTCGGAACTGGCTCCAGATTCAGCTGCTGCTACTGAAACTGATCAGGGGCTGACTACAGGAAGCCGGAGGCAGAGTTGCTCTGCCCCCAGCTTCCTGGAATCAGCCTGATCAGTTTCAACAGCTGCTGAATCTGGAGCCTGGGACAGAACAGCTGGGGCGCTGCCCGGTAGGTTCCCACAGGACCAACCCGGCAGCACCCCAGCTGCTCTAACCGAGGCGTCCCGCAATAAAAGCCTGGTCTGCTGCGGGGGGGGGGGGCGCACTAGCTGCACCCCCTCCCCCCCAGCAGACCAGGGAGACCCGAGCAAAGCCACACAGGCGGAGGGACCCAGCCGCCTGTGTGGCTTTGCTCCTTTGCCCCCAAGCAAAGCCGCACAAGCGGCAGGATGCCGCCTGTGCGGCTTTGCTCCTGTCTCCCTGGTCTGCTGGAGGGGTCCAGCAAAGCCACTGGACCCCCCCAGCAGACCAGGGGGACAGGAGCAAAGCCGCCCAGGCGGCGGGAGTCCCGCTGCCTGGGCGGCTTTGCTCCCGGGCAAACGAGCAAAGCCGCCCAGGCGGCGGCTTTGTTCGGGTGTCCCTGGTCTGCTGGGGGGGTCCAGCGGCTTTGCTGGACCCCCCCCAGAAGACCAGGGAGACCAGGAGAAGCTTTTCTCGCCGCCCGTGGGCTCCAGGGTGAGAAAAGCCCCGTTCGTAAGTGCGGATCCTACATAAGTCGGATCCGCGTAAGTCGGGGACTGCCTGTACTGTGTCCCGTTCTGAGCACCACATTTCAAGAAAGATGTGGCAAAATTCGAGAAGGTTCCACTGAAGAGCAAGAAAAATGATTAAAGGTCTAGAAAACATGAGCTATGAGGGAAGATTGAAAAAACTGGGCTTGTTTAGTTAGAAAAAGAGAAGATTGAGAGGGGACATAATAGCAGTTTTCAAGTATCTAAAAGGGTGTTACAAAAAGGAGAATGAAAAATTGTTCTGCTTGGCCTCTGATGATAGGACAAGAAGCAATGGACTTAAACTGCAGCAAGAGAGGTTTGGTTGGACATTAGGAAAAACTTCCTGCCTGTCAGGGTGGTTAAACACTGGAATAAATTGCCTAGGGAGGTTGTGGAATCTCCATCTCTGGAGATATTTAAGAGCAGGTTAAATAGGCATATATCAGGGATGATCTAGACAGTGGTTGGTCCTGCTGTGAGGGCAGGGGACTGGACTTGATGACCTCCTGAGATCCCTTCCACTTCTAGTATCCTATGATTCCGTGATTCTGTGCTCTCACTGATTATAGCATTTTAATAATATTACATCACATCTTTCTCTATCGCACAACGGAGGGTTTTAGCAACAGCAGCCTTTCCTTTTGGTCCGCCTTCATTAGCAGCACGCTGTCCCATCTCCCTGCGATGGTGGTAGAAATTCTGTAAGCAGGCAGGGTCTCATATGAATAATATAGAGACAATGAAACAGTGCTGAGATGAGACACGGATAGGGCCGGTGTTCTGGCTGATAAATTGCTGCTTAACTAAACTGGAAATGGGCTGACTGTGTACAGGACACATGCTCTGGTTTGAACTGGAATGTGTAATAATGGTGCATCCGGGGAGTTGCTTTTCCTCGTTGAGCTTCTCCCTGTGCTCCTAGCTGCTCCTCTAGACAATCTTGCAGCTGTTGGCATGAGAGCTTTCTCTTCGGCTGCAACAGCCTGTATCTCGGTGCCTCACTGATTCTGCAGCTTGCTCCCCTTCCCACCTAGAGACATCTTTCCCTTGCTGCTCAGACACCTTCATTTCCCTTTTCCCTCTGCCATTATGCGCTGGGTCAGTAAAACAATAACACAGATGGGGAGTGCAGATGGTCTTGCATATGTGCCCTAGATCCAATAGTTTATGAGGCAGTTGTGCTCAGTGTTCTCTATTCTTTTCCAGCCACGTGAAGAATACATTTTGCTATGTGCACCGAGGCATAGAAAATGTGCAACACCAGTAAAAACAAAAATCTAGCCCCGGGCACTCTGCTAATCAGCTGAGCGTCCGCACAAGTGCACAGCTTACAGGGCGCACGCAAGGTGCCACAAACCACAGAGATGCAGCCCCTGCGTCACATCCTGGACTTTGCCATATCTTTTAGGCCTGCCAGTTGCCTTGATAGTGCTCATGGACACCTCTGCCTCACCCCCATCTCTGCCGAAATCCTCCTCACACCTTGATCTCATCTTCCCTAGTCTCTGTCAGTTCCCATTTCTTTTGTGTCTCCAGTGCCCCATGCATGCTGAATGCTGTTCTCACCACCCTCACGGGTACAAAGAATCAAAGCCCCGTCAGCCATCCCCTCTCCCCCAGTAGCCCCACTGGTTTGCCAAATACTTCAGGATACCAGTCAAAATGGCTTCCCTTCACCTCCAGCCTTCCGTGGATTCCTTCCAGCCAGCCAGCCTGCCTCAAGCGCTTAATATTTCTCTGTCTCTTTCCACCTCTCTTCATTCAGCCTCCATGAAGCATTGCATGGCTCACCCTGCAGCCACCCAGACAGATGACTCCTATTCTTGTAGCAACGGGAAACAGCCGTTCTGCAGCATCTTTCCTCGTCTCTTTTGAGTATTTCAAAGATGCCTAACATCTTGGTTACTAACCACCTCATTGACTCAGTATCTCATTTCATAGCTCAGTTGAAAACATCCTTCGTAATACCACCAGCCTATTTCATTTGCCTTCTGCTCTTCTCATGCCCTTTAATGCTGTTAATAGTCTGTTTCACTCTGTAAAATTTCCGGGATAGCTTTTAAGGAAGAGTCCTTACAAAAAGCAGCGGTATGATGCTCTGTTGCTCTACTCCAGTGTTTCTCAACCAGTGGTACGAGTACCCTTAGGGGTACTGGAGAGAAGTCTGGAGGGTACGTGAATACAACTGACATTTGGAGAAAACTGAATTTTTGTTTTAAATTTTACAGCGTTTTATTATTTTTGTACTTTTTACACCCCAAAATTTCATCTCCTACCCAACTACGATTAAGTTGTTTAAACAAATGTGTTGCAATGGTAGAAAAAAATGTTGTGTGTCTGAAAACTGTAGGTACTGGAGATAGATAGATAGATATTTTTTTAAAGGGGCACTTTATAACAAAAGGTTGAGAAACACTGCTCTACTCCACTCGGTGGCAGAATTCTGCAGGGCAAAAGTCACTCCTCTGCATGTCAAATGCTTTAAGAGTCTTACCTGGCAACAGATCAGAACTTCACAGATGCTCCCAGACAATAAGATAGCTCCCGGGGGCTTGGTTTTGCTGTGCTTTTAGGTTCCTGGGAGACCCAACGTGAAGTGCATGGATTTGGCCTGTACCATGAAGAGTAAAGGATAAGCTCCTATCTGCGGTGGACTATGCTAGTTATGCCTCACTACAGATAATCCCAGGAGAAACGTATTGCCAGGCCCAGAGGTAGAGTGATGATGCAGGTGAGGGTGGGTAAGGGGGTGAGAGTTACTAGCTGTCCCCCCTAGAGCATGTTCTCTCATTTAGTTCCTAGAGCCAGTTAGCTAATGAGTTAAGTAAAGGGCCACCTATGGGGAGGGGCAAAGGGGGGCATTGTCTCAGGGCTTAGAGATTTGAAAGGGCCTGGGTTCTGGGTCCTTTAAATTGCCGCTGGAGCCACCACATGGCACGATCCGGGCAGCACTGAGGGCTGGCTGCCCTTAGCTCCACCCCTTCTGTCTGAGGCCCCGCCTCTTCCAGGGAGCTTAAAGCTGAGCTCCCCCCTCCCCTCCCACACACACACACACATTTCAAAGGGCCCAATAACATTTGTCACCAGCCCTAGTAAACTATGCAGGTTACAGGCTCAACCCTGTCACCCCGCCAGATAAAAGCGAACTCTGATAAAAGCGAACTCTGTCCCAAGGTCACATTGGTCTGTTCCACTGAACGCTAATGCCCGAGGGAGTCATTGTGTAGAGACTATTACAATGGCCATTCACTAAATCTCTGCCTCTCCCAGGTTAACACACAGTGGAGTTTCTTATAGTACCTCTGTGCTGCACCCACCTACCCCCCAAAACACCACATGACAGCGAGACTCTGGTTATGTTTATGGTTAAGCTGCTACATCAGCACAGCTGCAGCCACAGCAGTGTAGCATTTCAGTGGGCCACTCACTACCAGCAACAGGAGAGGTTCTCCCAGCAGTGTAGTTAATCCACCTTCCCAAGAGTAGGGTGGAAGACACCTTGCAGGAGGAGAGATCATTTTGTGCAACGGCAACAAAGCTGGGAGTCAAAAAGCGGGCACGTCTATGAATTTACTTGAATGATCTCAAATCAGCTCACCTCCCTGTGCCTCAGTTTCCCCGTCTCAAAAGGGGGGTAGTCATTCTTCCCACCTACATGGGGATACTGTGAGAATCAGTTCACAGACATTTGCAAGTACAGCCAGCATGGCCTGGAAGGCAATGTGTGTGTGTCAGCTAGTTCCAAGTGACAGGCATGGAGTTCTTACCTTCTCAATTTCCCCTGCAGAAACCCCTCACACATGTGCAATGGAAGTTAGAGGCCCAAGTGCCTTTGAGGATCTGGTCCAAGTGTGCCTTGTCTGGCACAGTTCTTATGAGTTACATTTTGCTGCCCTGGGCAGCAGCAAACAATATTAAAGCCACGTGATCCAGGAGCTTCCCCCACAGAGTTTCCCTTCTGGTGTGGGGGAGTGGTAAATACAAAAATAGAGAGCTTGATTCACCATTTACATCCCACTCCCAGCAAGAAGGAGCCTTAAAGTGGGTAGAAACAGCTCCTGCATCAAATCCCTTGTGTATCTAAGATGACATAAGGATTATAACCCAGCCCTGCTAGCAGCACCTGTATTAAAGAGCAAATCCGGGGCATGGCCTGAGTACAATGCACTGGGACTAGTCTCTGCTTCCCTGCGCTCACAGGGGGTTATGGGAGGAAAGTTGAAGTTTAGAGCCAAAGTGGCTCTAATTCACACCAGAGGACTGGATAAGCCCATGTTTGACCCTAGAGTAGCGTACAGAGTCACTTTCCCCTCCCAGCATGCAGGAATGAAATACCTAAGAAAACAGGTCCCAGAAACCTCCTCAAAGGTGCCTCATTCCCATTGGAATCAATGGGAGTTAGAGGCCTAAGTACCTGTGAGGATCTGGGCCCAAGAGCCTTGTTTGGCACAGTCCTGGAAACTCAGCCACACTTGCTTGCACACAGCTGCTGTCAATTCTCCTTTAGCAACCACAGGCTGTTGAACCATTAATCAAATGGTTTCATATGAGAGGGGAAACACAACCAGGCACCGTGGAACCGGACTGCAGGGTGCTCTAGCTAATGAAAGCAGCTCTGAGAAGCACTCCAGCCATGAATGGCCCCTTTCCATTATCCTGTCCTTCAGAGCTGACCCACTGGGGAGGCATTTTGAATTCTGACAATGAAATGCTCCTTGTGGCTGTATGCAAGCGCTGAAAGCACCTGGAACACGCCGCCTGGTTACCTTCCCCTCAGTGCCCTGGAGACCTGAAAACTGTTCCCTCACAACAGCTCCACTGACGCACACAGCCCCACTCTCCCCCCCACCTGCGGCCTTGAGAAGCGTCTGTCATTTCCATGAACACACTCCGACTCACCCAGTTCACACCCGCACAGAAACACGCCAAGCACTCCTGGCCTTTGGTGTTGGCGTCATACGGGCCCATTCAACTCAGCGGGGAGACCTTGATGGAATGCGCTCATCGGGCACCCGGGGTGCCTTTCCCTTGTGGCCGTGCCGGCGCTGTGTCTTTCAGACGCGTCGTGTTTCTTAACCCCAAGTGGTAGTCACAACGGGCTCCAAACACATAGGTTTAGCTCCACCGAGGGCCCTGGGCTGTGCTCCTGAAAAGTGCTAAGCGCCCAATGAATTTGATGAGCATTAGACGCACACCTACCTTTGAGGCACTGGGCCTTAGGCCCCTTTCTGGCACTTTCAGCTCTACTGAGATCCTCCGAAAGCCCTGCACAGCTCTGCCTAATGCAGAGGTGCCTAAATTCCCTAGCTGGCTAAATATTTGCCAGTAAAATCCCTAGGCTTCTGTTGCCACTGCTGAGCATGTACAAAGCCAGGGACTTCCAACTGGGGAGCCACAAACCCTGAGCCCCTCTATCCTATGAGGCTAAGCCTGGAGCTGGGAGCTCTAGCACCCTATAAGGCAGAAGCACCCCCAAGGGCTAAAGCAGGGACCCTTAACACTGCACAGAACAAACGCCCCACAGGGCTGTCCCTGAGCCCCACTCTGCAGAACTAAACCTGGGAGAATGGAGCCCCAAAGCCCTGTGTGTTTAAAACCCCTAACCTGCGCTGGAC
This sequence comes from Pelodiscus sinensis, assembly GCF_049634645.1. Lineage (NCBI taxonomy): Eukaryota > Metazoa > Chordata > Testudines > Trionychidae > Pelodiscus > Pelodiscus sinensis. The sequence goes on along the minus strand of NC_134712.1, from coordinate 248,594,975 downwards.
CCTGGAATTTTTATAGTGTGAGAGACTCCAAAAGGAAAATGTGGAGGAGTATTGCACAAAGCCGTATGTCCTGACAGCACTGAGTTGTTTGATAACCAGCTCACGCTTAAGCGTCACTGAACTTTTCAGCCTGCCCTAGGCAGCCCTCAGCCTACCCAGCCTGTGAGGCATTCTCAGATCATGGCTAATCATTAGGGTTGCCAGATGGTTTAACCAAAAATACCAAACACCTCCCTCCCCCCCAAAAAAGGACCTTGAGAGTTATTAAGAAAAATAAAATAAACAGCATGGCCCCTTTAAGAAATGCTTTTGAGGCTTTTTTGGCCCTAATAGGCTGCTGGTGGCCATCCACCATCTTGTCTTCCTGCTCCGGGCCAGACATCTCCCCTGTGGAACCAGGTAAGCACCCGGGATTTTCGCCTCCTGGCCAGGAAAAAAAACAGAAAATACCGGACATTTTAGGTATCTGGTATTTTCTGAATTTTTTACCAGACAGAAGGCAAAAATACCAGACTGTCCGGGTCAATACCGGGCACCTGGCAACCCTACTAATCTTTGAGTTAAGCATCAGATATTCCAGTGAAAGCTTTTGCACCAACCCAGGGTGGATTTTACAGAGAGGTGAACTAGGCTGCCCTCTGAACCCACCTAAAGCTGGGCTGATAGCCATCACTCAAAAACATGGGCATGCACTCTCTAGCCATGCAAGCCTTTCACTTACACCTCCGGGGAGTTGACTAGCCTATCTAGATGCGTTTTTGCACAGTTCAAGGTTAGCTATGTTGGACCAGCTCCTTAGGTGGTGTGAATCACCAGTGCCCATGGAGCTTTGTTGATTTACACCAAATAACTAGTCAGCCCAAAACTGCATCTCCTGTCTCCGTTGCTAAATACGGATTTTTTTCTCTGTTCTCAATAAGTGCCATGCTGGGGTGGGAAACTAGGAATCTGACCCGTCCTCCTAGGGACCAAGACCAGCCACAGGAAGGGTTGTCATAGGGAGGGGATTAGAATCTACTATGCCTGGGATTCTCAGTCAGAGGGGACAGAGGGCTGAGGCCAGGAGAACCAACAGCCATACGGGGCCACTGGACCAGGTGGGGGGAGGAACCCGACTCCATGCTCCTGGAAGGGGTGGGGCCTCAAGTAGAAGGGGTGGGGTTGAGGGCAGCTAGCATGCTGTCCAGACCATGGTGCCATTGCCCTCCAGAGCTACAAGAAGCATGCCGTGAAGTGCATCCTCCATGCCAGGCAGCCCTAAGAGCCGCCCGGAGCCCGCCTCACGGCACTCTGGTGGCAATTTAAAGGGCCGGAGCCCCGAGTCCTTTTGAATCACCAGGTTTCTGAGGTAGTGGCTCCCTTTGCACCCTCCTGTGGGTGGGCCTGCCTGGGACAGTCAGGGCTGAAGACCTTCATCAGTCTTTAAGTGTTTCCTGACTCTCTGTTGTTTGCTAATTAATGGTTCTTATCTGCCCCCTTTGACTATCTAGTCTTTAGGTGCTTGTAGACTATTTGTTTTCCCTATTGCTTTCCAGCTCGGCTTTCCCTTGATATATTTTTTACCCAATGCCTTTTCTTGCTCCCACCCTCCCAATTTTCCCTTCTTCCACCCCATCCCCCATCTCCCTTGTTTATTTTGGTCCTAGACATCCAACACTCCGGTCATCTGAAGAAGTGGGCTGTGCCCACGAAAGCTCATGAAACCATCTACATGTTTTGTTAATCTATAAAGTGCTACCAGACTTTTTTTTTTTCAGTTTACCTGTACAGACTAACTCGGCTACCCCCTGAAGCTTCAGAATATACAGTAAATGCCTAATGATTGAGTCCAACAGGGTATATAAAGAGTTACAGTCATGGGCAAACGCAGAGAGAGGAAAGGAAGAGGGTATAAGACATTGAAAGCCAGCTCCTCGGCTTGTGTAATTTGTGTTACAGCATGGGAGGTGCCAGCTCCGAGTACAAAGTGGAAAGAATTGTATGAGAGTTTAAGGGAATGGCTGATTTCAGCTGGTTACTGAACAATTCGTGCACATTTTAAAAATCCTTTTTGAGTTTACACAGACAGCAGAAAAAGCAACAGGTAACAATGAGACGCAGATGAAATATTTTTCCCCTCAAGGGCCTTTTATTTTCAGTCCTTTTTACTCTCTTCCCCTATTGATCATAATTGAAGCTGCGATGAGTCACTGCATTTGCAGGCGCTTTGGTTACCTTGAAGTAAATCTGAGCCATCTGCTTAAGGGGCTTATTGTATTTGTGGAGGGGAACAGTTAAATAAGAAGCTCTGGGCTGGTGGTGGAAGAAGATGAACCAGCTGTATGGGACAAAAACCTGGATATAGTGCTGTGAGGTGGCTAATACAGGCAAAGATTTCAAACACGCCAGCCCAGGACATACTGTGAGCTGGAGAAGAGTGGGGAGAGAACAAAAAGGGAGAAACAAGGCAAAGGAAAAGCTAAATTAAACCCACTCGGTGCAACACCACTGATTTCTTTAGCATCTTTCAATTCTAGACTCTGCCAGAGAGTGGAACCTCTTGTGGCAGCGGGAGAGACAGAGACATGTGGAGGAAAGCCAAGAATGTTATTGAATTGGTGAGTAAGGTGGCACCAGAATTGGCTGTGTAAACCCTCACAACTCAGGGTTGCAGATAGTCTCTAGAGACAGGTATGAGACCAAAAGTGGGGAGCACCTGCTGAGTGTGTGTGCGGGAGGAGGAGGGCACTTATACTTTCTTCTAAAGCATCCATACCGTCCAGTGCCAGACATGGGATACAGCTCAGGCCCACCAAAACTTCCAAATGGGATCTCACCTATCTGGCAGAGAATGTGTTTCCAGGTATTCCACATGGCTGCCTTATTCCCAGTCAGACAAAGAATTCCACATAGAGAGAGAGGATGCTGGTGCCTCATCTCAAAAAAGAACTACTACATGCAACGCACAGTCAACCTGTGGAACTCCTTGCCAGAGGATGTTGTGAAGGCCAGGACTTCAACAGGGTTCAAAAAAGAACTAGATAAATTCATGGAGGTTAGGTCCATCAATGGCTATTAGCCAGAGTGGGTAGGACTGGTGACCCGAGCCTCTGTTTGTCAGAGGCTGGAAATGGGCAACAGGGGTGGGATTGCTTGATGATTCCCTCTTCTGTTCACTCCCTCTGGGGCATCTGGCATTGGCCACCATTGGAGGACAGGACACTGGGTTAGATGGACGTTTGGTCTGACCTAGTATGGCCGTTCTTATGTTCCTATTCTGTCACTGTTCTCTCCCCATGGTTGAGAAGACCATCTAACAGCTCCTGCAGGCAAGACCAAACAGCTACTCTGGACAGAGCACAGCTAGACCAGCCATTCTCCAAGCCCAAACTGGGCTCAACCTGTCCTGGCATCTTTTCCTCTGCTCTTGCCATCTCCCTTTTCCAGGTGCAGCGCAAGAAGAGGAGCAGCACAAGCAGACAACCCACTCTAGAAGCTGAGCCAAAGGACAATGGGTGATCGCTCAGCTCATGTCATAGGAAAGTCCAGCTCACAGTCAAGATGGTTAAAAAATTAACCCTTCCTTTTACTGCTGTTCAGGCAACTGGCTTAGACTAACACCTGACATGAGTTGGGCCCCAAGTCTCAAACTGAGTCTGAACTCTGGGTTCCACTCTCACTAAATCACTGGGCTTCAGATGCACTGATATCACCATAGGGGTCATTCCCACGCAGAATTCAGAGTTCCTTTGGGGAGAAGGTGAGCGGGGTTGCCAGATGGTTTCAACAAAAATACCGAACACACTTGACATGACATCACAATCGACATTCCATCTGATTTAGAAAATACCGGACATTTCTATTTTCTAATTCACATTTTCTCAATTTATTTCCTGAACAGAAAGCTCAAATTCTGGACTGTCCAGTTCAAAACCGGACACCTGGCAACCCTAAAGGTGAAATCCAGGACCATGCTCCTTAGCAGGCTCTGTAACATCATTAATCACCAGGGAAACATATTGTGAGAAATGGAGCAAGCACAATTGCTTCCCAAGCGGTGTGTGTATAACGATACTCAGTGGGGGCTCCGGCATGTCCAGGAGGTGTGTGTTTAACTATACTTGGTAGGGGACATGACCTACCAAGCGGGAGGTGTGTATTTCAGTATCAATTGATCCATGTCTCGTGAGAAGCTGCAAATTACCACCACATTAAATACTTATTATTTCTACCTCTTATTACAAGGTGCAATCATCAAAAATTCCAAACGGCACATCATCGAGAAGTCTTTGAGCCCCCGTTCCAGCACTCTGTCATTATCAAACATGTGCTGGATCGCATTTCCCACCCACTGCGCCTGCTAATTATATCCTCACCCCACATCTGCCTACCTTGATTTAAGACAACATGGCTCACATGCACCAATGCCTGAAAAATCACTCCTCTCCCATTAATGGCCTCTGTGCTGATGGCAGCAGACGGAGAGGCTGAGTAATGTAGTGGTTCACATTCCTGGCCTCTTCAGAACCTGAGGATAATAGATTTGCTCAGCAGAGAGCTGGGCTGTACCACGGATGGAGCCAAATCCAAAAGTCCCTCTTTTTCATCTAAATGTTAGGGCCAATTTAATCCTCCCTTCTTGGTTCCCGGGCTTCCTGTTTTGTAACAGAATGAGCTGCTGCACCGGTGATAGAGACCCAGATGCCAATTAATACCCGCTATTTCAGAGAGCTGCTTCCAGTTTACAGGGGTGAAACTGCTAGGTTTGGATGTTAAATATTTTATTTGACAAAACTAGACATTTTAAGGGCAGCTTGAATGGATGCAGGCTCACAGAGGACAGGAGGGGCCCTTGATTACCACAGCCGCCTTCTAGATTGCTAGCAGCTTGGCGTGGAAATGAACCTTATTTGTGTTCCTTGCATAGGATGAGCATGTTGGCTCTTAAACAAGAAGAGCAGGCAAAGTCCATGGTAGAGCCATGGCCCTGCTGTCTCCATAAGCGGAACCTTGATTATTACATCCTGCCTCCTGGAAATTCCCCCGCCAAGGCAGCTTCATTTTCTGAAGGTGATTTCAGGAGAGAGGAATGCACAATGATCACCCCCTTGGTCAATACACCAGGGACTGACCTGAGCACGGCTACCACGGTGTAAGTTGCAGAGCCTTGGCTGCAGCCATGTGTATCCTGTGTGGATCAGCACGGGGGGAGACTTGCAACACACACACTACGTGGCTACGAGCACGCGGAGTAGGACAAGGGCTCCTGCGGTCTTCAGTCTCCATGGATCCAACGGAATGGTGTGAAATCTAGGTCCGCGGCTGTGGGTCTTCTGGTCTCAGTGCAGTCGTGCTGTTAGTGGAATCCAGGCCCAGCAACCAATCCAGGGTTAGGAGTTCTGCCCTGTCCCCCTGCTTTCCCTCACTGAGCAGAGGTAGAAGCAGTAGAGCAATTGATACTAACTCCCGAACAGATTGCTGTAGATGGGGCATATGCCACCCAGCCTGCACTGTGAAGTTGATAGGCCTGAGTCCCAGGGTCCAGTTTTGTCTTTAGAAACACCAGTCAGCCCAGTGTTAGCAGTAGTGCTGCCCGTGTATCTAAGCAGAAAAGAGGGCCTAATTCTGAACCTACTTCTGCCCAAAGAACTCCACTGGGCCCAGTTCACCACTGCCTCACTCCAGTTTCATGCCCATGGGACGCAGCAGTGAATCAGACCCAATGACTGCGGCGTAGTGACTCCTGATCCACAGCGTGAGAGTGGCAATAGAATCCATCCCACCCCGCACCATCTTCCCTCTCGAGAAAACATTCCCCTCGGCAGAGTGCTGCTATCTTCTCTCCCTGGGTGGCAGGCTGATGGGTATTGTATACCTTACACGTTATTATTTGTAAAAGTTTTATGAAAAATACCCAACAAAAATAAATTGGTTTTCAAATAATAAAGTGGGGTGGGAATGAACTAGAATCATACCCCGAGCATTCAGGAAAAAGAACCAATTAACTACGTTCTCTTGGACACATTTGTATGAAAGTCTACAATGCAAGCATTGCATTCATCTCTACACACACAGCTCCCTCGGTCTCCTGTTGGAACACATTGTTGAGAGAGGACAATGTGCTATATGAATCTTTTGACTTTCTCTCGTTATGGGTTCTGGGCTTCCTAACACCTACCTGAGAAATGGCTTGATTCCCGTAGAGGCGGCTTTTCACAGTTAAGGCTATTAACTCTTTATTATAGTAACGCCTAGAAAGGCCAGTCCAGATCAGAATTCTCATGCTAGCCTGCATAAGCTCATGACAGCTCTTTTCTCACTTACACCAATTTTAACCCTCTATAAACCTGATGGCCTGATCCTGCTCTCGATTGTACTGGTGTAAACTCAGAATGCTCCACTGGCATCAATGGAGCTATGCCAGATTTAGATTAGTGTCAATAAGAACAAAATTTTACTCTGACTGTCACAAGCTCTCCCTTTTGCACAAGATCCTGTAAACCTCCTTTTTTGAGACATAAGGGATCTTGTGCCAAAGGGTTTTTTTGCACAAAACGGCCCTGTCTACACTGCTGGTTTTTGCGCAAAAACCTATTCTGCAAAAAGCATTGGCAGAGAATATGCAAATAACATTATGACAAATGCTAATGAATGCTTCATTTGCATTGTCTCTGCTGACAAAAGGCTGCAATGTAGACATAGCTACAGATAGAGCTTGGGATTACCTCACAGAGAAAAGTCCTCGAGTACTTCTTCCTGGCTTAAAGGGTTTCTGCATTGGGGCGGGGGGGTGGCAGTGTACCACCCACAGCCAGGGAGGGTCTGTGACCTCGGGGAGTTTTTTTAAACAGAAACCTTTAGTGGCAAGGTATTTTAAGGTTTCTTGTGGGCCCCTACCTTCTGCACTTGAAGTGCCAGAGTGGGGAACAGCCTTGACACTCCCATTACCATAGGATCTGAGCACCTCCAGTTTTAAATGTATTTATCCTCACAGGTGTGTTCTGAGGTAGATAAATTATATTATCCCCATTTTACAGATGGAAAACCAAGGCACTGAGGGCATGCCTTTACTTACCAGAAGATCGATGTCCCAGAGGTTGATCTTCCAGCATTCAATTTAGCGGATCTAGTACAGACCCATAAATAAACACTGGTACTCCTCCTGCAAGTATGGGAAGCCAATGGGAGCATTTGTTCCCATCAGCCTCCCGCAGTGTGAATGCCACCAGGGCTCAGCTTAAGGTAAGCCGACGCTAGCTGCACATTCTGCGTAGCTGGATTTGCGTACCTTGAGCCAACTTACCCGTTCTAGTATACACCAGGCCTGAGAGACTAAGTGACTTACCCAAGAGAATACAAAATGTCTGTGGCAGAGCAAGACTTTAAACCTGGTCTCCCAAGGCTAGTGCCTGTCTTTCCTCTCTTAACTGTGAGGGGGTGAGTGTGGTGCTAACACTGCTTGTGCATTGTCTAAAGAGCGGTCCACTAAATTCCAGCAGAAGAATCTTTGCTACAGGTGATGCTGTGCAAGCCAGATAAAACCTGGATTGTTCTGCAGATGCCAGGGCAAATCTGTGTGGCTGGCGGTTAAGAAAGAATCATCTGAGGCGAGGATGGAGGGAATTCAATCTGGAGTCACTGAAGGAAAAACAGAGAAATTCCCTCACCTCCCAGTGCCATTCATTCACAAAGCCACTTTTTCACACTTCAGATACTCAACACAGCTATTCTCATGCCTCAGAACATTGGTTTGGCAGCATTCAGGAGGGTTTGAGACATCACAGCAACTTCTACAGAATCTGCTCTGGCAGGGAGAAATACATTTGTTGCCCGAGATGCATGTGGAAAGATGCCAAGCAGATGGCTACAGGCAGAATTAGCGATATGAAAGAAACAGAAGTGGAAAAAATGAGGAGCATTCAGATAAGCAATATTAAACTACTACTAATTAACCAGAGAAGAAATTGCTGAAGACATGAAAGGCGAGTAACCACTGATGGTCTAATCTTACCCCCATTGAAACCAAAATGTGACTCTCAACAGAAAACACTGATTATAAGCATGAGAGGACAGCACTGGATACTGGATAGACTAAGAAATATTGGGCAGAGGAAAGACTGCAATTAAAACACAGACAGGCCAGTCATGCTGTTTGACCAGTGGTTACTGGCTAACTCAGAAACCTAATTATGAAGTAGCTAACAATTCACCTGCAATAATGATAAGGAAGAAAAAGCCCACACTAAATTACAGCAGCAAGACAATCCAATAAAATCAGCAATACCCAGATCAGAGGGGTTTTTTTAAATATCAAGATTTACTTTAAATAAAAGAGAGAGGCGCTTCCAACAAGGAACACCTCCCATCGCATAACTCCAACAGGCCCAGCTTCCACTATATGGACTCTTACTCCAGGAAGTTGGTCTCAGCTGGAGCCAGGGAGTTTTATAGAGGATTTCCCTACCCAGAACCCTCCTCTGTCTCTCTGAGTGACTGATAGCCTATCCAGCCAATCAGCTCTCTTCCTCATTCCCAGTTGTACAAGAGCTTCACTTCATCACAGGGTCCTGCACATCCAAGTACCAGAATGCCAATTCAAATTTGGCTGCTGGGCCCTTTCTATAGAACATAATGAGCCAAAGCCCCAGGCACCTTTAAATTTTGGGGAGAGAGAAAATCCAGATGCAAATTTTACTGCCTGGGCCCCTAGTCTCTAGGTTGGTTGTTCGCTGGACTGACAGGAATATCCTTTAGCATGGCACATGGATCCACTGTTATTTGTTAAGCACAGGTAAAGTTCTCCGCTGCATAGTGTGTGTGATGCTATAACACAGCTCAGCTTCAGCTGCAGTAAAGTCATGGGTGGCGGGTACCAGAGGCAGAAAAAGGCCTTGCCTTCCCGAACAGCCTTATGTGGTCTCACCTGTGCTCCGCTGGAGTCCAGCTTTGCTCCTGCCTGCCATTCCCATGACAGAGGCTAGGTAGGCTGAGGATCATGCCGCACCACACAGACTGTTCTCTCAGCACCGGGGCCACTCCGGCCGCCCAGCACTGAGAGTTGAGGGCACTCTGGCCTCACCACCTGCCCAGAACTGCAGTTGGTGGCTCAGCTGCGTGGGAACAGGTCTTCATGGCTGGGGGTGCGGCCAGCAGGCTCTCCCTGGAGAGGGTGAAGCCACACTGCCTGGGTCTCCTCTGCAGCGCTATGAGGCTGGGGCAAGTTGTAGCCGTGGCATCCTGCTCTCCGGAGCTCCAGGGCTGCCTAACTCTCTGGGGCCAGGGGAGGCTGCAGACGTGCTGCCTGGCTCTTTGAAGCTCCAGGGCAGGGGAAGATTGGCAGCACTCTTCTGGGGTAGGGGCCAGTGGCAGACGCAGAGGGGGGCTCCAGTGGGCATAGAAGGGGCAGAGCGTGGGGCAGAAGGGGCAAGGCTGGGAGGCTAGGCTCCTCAAGCCATGGGTTCACCCACTGCCTATGACTAAATTCAACCTCGCTCTAGCGATTGGTGGATTATCATAGAGGACACCAGGGCATCAAAGGAGTTTGGGAGACTCAGACCAGCCATGTGATCGACAGCATAAAGCAGCCCAAAGGGCAGAGCCCAGGAAGTGGGCAAAATGGCAAAGAATGAATTGGAGCTGTTGGGTCTCAGGCTCCCCACACAACAGTAGGACCAGCAGAGTTGGGGTCCAAGTCATCGTGTTTGCCAACCACACACAAACAGGCGCCATCTCCCTCCAGACTCCCTGCTGCTCTGGGCTGGTTCCTGGTGCCTTCACAAACATAGAATCCAGTGAGTTTGGAATCAGAAACTATTTAAACCTGTTCTTACATACACCTGGGCTACGTCTACACTGGCCCCTTTTCCGGAAGGGGCATGTTAATTTCAGCTATCGTAATAGGGAAATCCGCGGGGGATTTAAATATCCCCTGTGGCATTTAAATAAAAATGTCCGCCGCTTTTTTCCGGCTTTTAGAAAAGCCGGAAAAGAGCGTCTACACTGGCCCCGATCCTCTGGAAAAAGTGCCCTTTTCCGGAGGATCTTATTCTTTGAAGTAAAAGGGCACTTTTTCCGGAGGATCGGGGCCAGTGTAGACGCTCTTTTCCGGCTTTTCTAAAAGCCGGAAAAAAGCGGCGGACATTTTTATTTAAATGCCGCGGGGGATATTTAAATCCCCCGTGGATTTCCCTATTACGATAGCTGAAATTAACATACCCCTTCCGGAAAAGGGGCCAGTGTAGACGTAGCCCTGGAGTGAGGAGCCTGAAGAGTTCTGGTTTACACCTAAATCCACAAGGTGAGAGCCCAGCTGCTTTGTCCAGCAGAGCCTGCAGCTCTGCCCTGGAAAAAGAAAGGAAGAGACAGGGAATCAGATTACAAAAAGAAGCCACCGCATTACCGACCAGCTGGACACTAAAGGGTCTGATAACCCATTTACATGACAAAGACACTAACATGAATGGAAGGTGGTACAATGGGATCCCCCTTTCTCCGGGTGAAGGTTGTCAGCAGGACAGAAGATGGTCCAACTCAAGACAAATTCTCCAGGCATACTGATCACTTACAGCTGGGATGGGCAATAACATGGCAGTGTTTCGCCAAGGTTAGCCCCAGTGAGCCACTGCCACTATATTTATCTGCACCTCCTCGACTACTGGCAATCGCAGCTCCTGTTGGCTGTGGATCGCTGTTCCCAGCCCATAGGAGTGCTGGGAAATGGCACAAACCAGGGTACCTCTTCCCGCAGCTCCCATCCCTACCTCTTCCCGCAGCTCCCATCGGCTGGGAACAGTGATCCGCAGGCAGCAGGAGCTGCGATCGATGGTACCTGTGGCTGTGCAGGTAAATATAGCAGTAGGGGCCCAGCAGGAGCTAACCCTGGTGGACTGGATCCAGTGCGTGGGCTGGTATTTGCCCACCTCTGATTTACGGGGTTGCAGATTGCAGCCCCTTTTTGTTATGTAACCCTTCTGCCAGGCCGAGTAAATAGCAGCAAGGGCCGGGTTCAGTATCTAGGGGTCTCCTCCCAACAAGGTAATACAACACCGGCTCGAGCCCCCACCCAGTGACCTAGAAATCTTACATACACCTTTGGGTGCCTCAAAAGAGGCAATTCTTTCCCTCTCGCAAGCACAGAGCCTCAGTATAGTAGCAAACCTTTAATAACATGAGGTAACCAACATCTGCATTAAATTGGGGAAACACCACAACTCAGATTTACAGACCAAACACAGCAAAGGCCCTCCCCCCAGCCAACAAATCCCCCCAAAGTCCCAAAAGTCCAACACCCCAAAAGTCTCTGCCCCGGGTCAGTGCCGCCCCAGGGTTCAAAAGTTCACCCGGCAGAGTTTCACCATCCCAACCTGGAGGGGTGGGGATCGATGCACCTTACGTGGTTCCGGTGGTGGCTCTGCCGATGGCTCCGCCTGTCGTCCAGTGAGCTGCCTTCACTGTCCGGCTCCGCCAACCATCTCGGTCCACGCTCCTGGCTGCCAACTGGTCGCTCCTGCCGCTGCTCCGCCGGCTGTCTGCTGCCGCTCCTACCAGCCGCAGGTCATCCCCGTCAGCCGCTCTGCTGTCTGCCCACACTCGCAGGTCACCCCCGCCAGCTGCACCTGCTGTCCGCCTGCACTCACCAGTCATCCCAGCAAACCGCTCTGCTGTCCGCCTGTGCTTACTGGTTATCCCTTACAAGCTGCTCTGCTAGTAGCCCAGCAGCACAGCACCAGGCTCCCCTCAGCAACAGTGATTTCAGCTCTTGTCCACAGCACAGCACACAGTGATTTCAGCTCATAACAGAGAAGCCTTAGCACTAGTGCTCCACAGCTCACCACTAGATTCCTAATTGAATCCAAATTAACTCTAATACTCCACAGTGGGGATGAGAGTTGTCCAGACCCTCAAACAGGGGCCCCACCACCAGGTACAAAGATCTGTCCCCACCTTTTCTCAATTTGACTGGGTTTGAAACCCGTGCCCCTTGTCTAGCGAGTGCTACTTAGGTTATGGCGAATCCCTCTGTCATAAACAGTTCCACCATTCCATTGTCCTTGATTCGCATAATCAAGGTAACAACACTTTTATCCCTCCTGCCTCAATAACAGAGAGAAGGAGGATCCCACAGTGGCCAAAGTGATCATTTGGGCTGCTGTGAGCACATACTAGACAGGGTGGGTGTGTCTATGCAAATTGGGCTCAGCCCCTGAGGTCTCTTTGCACCACTTGCCACAGTTCACCACCAGATGTCAGGATAGAGTTTACCCTGACCCCACTTACATCTACACTCTGAAAACAGCAACCCGCTCTCTTCCTCTTATTCGTTGACTTGTGCCCTGATCATGAGCAGCGCACCATCCTCACAGAAGTTATGATGTCAGTAGCCATCTGCTCTGCCGTGTGTGTCAAAGGGTGAATGTGAGAAGGAACATATCCCGGAATGCACCCTGGATTATCATAACAGAAATCAAACCCCTTCGAGGTTAAGGACTGACCGCTATGGTGTGAGCTCTTTTTGAGAATTACTTGAAATGCTTCCCAGAACGAAAATCTAGCCGTAGTCCATCTGTCATTTTCATGGCTGAGATCAGGCCCTTCAATGACCGTGCTTTGCTCAGTTAAGAGGCTGTCAGGTTCCACCTCAGAGGTGGCTGCATGACTAGTGGCAGGGAAAGGGACTCTTGTATATGTGAAAATGAAGTGAAAGACTCTGGGATCCAGAAGGATGAGGCATGTTCTGTGAAAAAAGTTAAGACAGGGACTACTTTGATGATAAACTCTTTGGAACAAGGACTGTGGTTTTGTTCTGTGTTGGTACGGAGCCTTGTCCAGCCAGGTTCTGGTCCTGGATGTGCGCTCCTAGATGCTACCATAATGCAAATATTATAAGCCAATAGGACTCCAAAGCCGCTTAGCCCTAATAATCTAGTATATCACACAAATCCAGGCCCCAATCCAACAAAGCAAACAAGCTTCACAGTCTCCATAAACTGGTGTTTGTTGGATCACAGCACCAGTGAGGAGGAAACAACCTCTTGGTGATGTTTAATGCATGCTGACTGATGTACTAGTTACACATTTTTCAGTTCTACTCAGAATCAATGCGGTTGATAAATTGGCCCTGGGAATCCATTTTTTCCCTTGAGATCAACATGTAGCGAGCTAGAATAGAGTAATAGCTTTCTGCACAAACCCAAACCTTGAGATGTGATTGCAGGTGCAATTTAAAACCCATTATCCACAAATATTTAAGCTGTGTGCTTGCCGTTTCCCCTCCCCCCCCCCATGTTCATATCAGAAGTTCATATCGGAAGCTGTCAGCTGTCAAAATGCTTTGATCCACATTTAATTTCACTTTCTACCGTTCAGTTTAAATTGTAAGTGGAATCGCTATATGGGACACGTCTCCGGCTCAGTGCATTTGCCAGCACGACTGTTTGGGCTCGTCTACACTGGCCCCTTTTCCGGAAGGGGCATGTTAATTTCAGCTATCGTAGTAGGGAAATCCACGGGGGATTTAAATATCCCCCGCGGCATTTAAATAAAAATGTCCGCCGCTTTTTTCCGGCTTTTAGAAAAGCCAGAAAAGAGCGTCTACACTGGCCCCGATCCTCCGGAAAAAGCGCCCTTTTCCGGAGGCTCTTATTCCTACTTTGAAGGGCGCTTTTTCCGGAGGATCGGGGCCAGTGTAGACGCTCTTTTCCGGCTTTTCTAAAAGCCGGAAAAAAGCGGCGGACATTTTTATTTAAATGCCGCGGGGGATATTTAAATCCCCCGCGGATTTCCCTACTACGATAGCTGAAATTAACATGCCCCTTCCGGAAAAGGGGCCAGTGTAGACATAGCCTTTATGTTTACAGACCTAGAGAACAGAAGACTTGACAAACGGGAGTCTCAGCTTGATCCATCGAATCCAGAGTCCTGTCTCTGACACTGGCCAATGCTGTATGCATTTACCCACCAGCTTGGGGTTGGGCTGCAGCGGTGTCTACATAGGACTTTACTGCGATGAAAGCTGGGGTGCTGTAGATTCATGCCCTGGCTTGTCGGTCAGTAATGTCCCAGGTAGCCACGACAGTTCAGAGTCAGTGGTCCCCAACCTTTTGGGGCTGCCAGGCACCCGGGGGTGGGGCCGCTCACGTGCTGGGCACCCAGGGGCAGAGCCACACACGTGCCCGGGGGTGGGGCCACCCATACGCCGCATGCCCGGTGCCGGCACCACCCATGTGCCACACTCCCGGGGCTGCTGCTGCTCCTGTACCACACACCTAGGGGTGGGGCTGCCCATATGCCACACGCCCGGGGCTGGCGCCACTCCTGTGCCGTGTGCCACGCACCCGGGGATGGGGCTGCCACCACCCATGCGCTGTGTGCCCGGGGCCGGCGCTGCCCCTGTGCCACGCGCCAAGGAAACGGCAGCGCCCATGCACCGCATGCCCGGGGCCGGCACCACTCCTGTCTCACGTGGCCAGGAGTGGGGACGCCCATACACCAGCACAGCCCATGCACCTCGCACCTGTGGGCGGGGCCGCCCCTGTGTCAGGTGCCCAGGCCGGTGCCACCCATACACCGGGCACCCAGGGGCCGGCTGTTATGGCATGTTGGGGTCTCCCCGTCTCCTGCACCCCCATAGTGGCATGAACAGACTCCACCAGCCAGTAGAATAGAGGGAGTTTATTGCTTCTCCAGGATACAGCACAGCACAGATGTAATTTGGTTACAGGAACTGGGGCTAGGAGGCCTCAGTGCCCCCCCTTGAGATGGGGGGTGGCTGGGCTCTACAATCCCAGCCCCCCCTCCCTAGCTCCTTCTCCCCTGCTTCCCAGACCGAAACTACCACTCTCTTCCAGCCCTGCCTCCCAGATAGGGCTACACTCCGCCTTCTTCTCATTGTTCTGCTCCCTGGGAGATAACTGGTGGGACAGGTTTGGAGCCCTCTTGCATAATGACTCATCCCCTGCCCTGCTGGGCCGTGCTACAGATAGCAGCCAGTGGAGGTCACCCACAGCCCACTGCCCAGTATAGCAACCAGCAAGGTACCCCCCACTACGTCACACCGGCACCACTCTTATGCTGTGTGCCCAGGGCCGGCAAAACCCTTGCACCGCACGCCATGGGGCGGAGCCAGCCCCGATCACTCGGCGGGCGCACAGAAATGGCCTGGACCAAACAGCCCTGGCAGCAGGGAGCCAGCCAAGAGTTTGGCAGCAGAGTGGCTGCAAATAGAGCCAGGACCGGGAGCAGGGCTGGGAGCACAGTCAGGGAGTTAGAGGGGAGCCCAGTGGCTGGGAAGGGAGCCTGGTGGCCCCCCCAGGGGAGCTTGGAGGTCAGCATCAGGGGGCTAGAACTGACCTCCCTTGGTCCAGCAAATTCCATTGTTCAGGACTGCTCAGCTCCCGAGGGTGCCGGACCAGGGAGGTCCAACTTGTGTTTAGCACGAGAGTGGGGGGAAATCTTGATACACTTCCCTTCTCCCCTGCCTAATTTTTTAAGGAGGGAGGGTTATTTCAAAAGAAGAGTTTTTTTCAAAATAACCCCCTCTAAACGGCAGGTTTTTTTCAAAATAGGGTATTTCGAAAAAGCGCCCGGATGCCATTATGCAAAGGAAGCACAAGATTTGTAAATTCGTGCTTCATTTTCAATTTCACTCGGCTGCATTTGCATTCCTCCCTCGAAAGAGGAATGCAGTGTAGACATACCCTGAAAGGATCTGCAGTGCTTCTTAAGGGATCATGTGAAAGGCTGAGGCTCAGCTCTGTTAATAGGGCAGCTGCAGGTCTGGGCAGCTTTGGTAGCATGTCTCCAGTGGAGTCTCAGCAGTGCCTGGGGCAGAGTGGGGGGTTGAGCACCCCCCAGGGTTGGAAGAAGCTGGTCCCTATGGGTGGAGTCACAATGCCTGTAACCCAAGGACTCTAGAAGCTACTTAGGGTATGTCTATACAGCACTTAGGTACACTGAAGCTGGCCTGGCCCAGCTGACTACAGCTCAGGGCTGTTTCATTGCAGTGTACACACTCAGGCTACCTCCCACCTCACAGGGTCCATGAGCCTGGGTCCCGGCCAGCTCCCGAATGTCTATACTACAATTAAACAGGCAGCGATCAATCCCCTTATCCCGAGTCTGCCAGCACAGGCCAGCCAGAGCAGTGGGTTTTTAATTGCAGTGTAGACGTAATGATTGAAGCTCAGGGCAAAGAAGATTATTTTGTTGTGTCATGATAACTGGGTGGCAGATCCAGCAGCTCCATCAACCCCAGTCCTGCTGGGGCCAATAGTACCAGTGGCACTGGGCCTGTATTTATGTAGGGTGTCGTGGACTAAAAGTCAAACCTTGGAGTGTGACTGCTCAACAGTCGACAGGCAGCTCGTGGCTGATTCCAACTCAGTGCACCAGCCTGTCGAGATCTTGCAGGCAGAGGTCATTGCAAAAGCCCACAGATTTGGGGAGGAAAGTCTCAGCGGGGGAGCTATGTCTTTAAAAACAATAAGTAGTCCTGTGGCACCTTGGAGACTAACTAAAATATACAGATAGTATCATGAGCTTTCCTGGGTAAGACCCACTTCCACAGATGAGTTAGATGGAAATAACAGAAAAGTTTTTTTCTGGATTTTTTTAAAAGTATAATTTTCTCTCTCTCTCTTCTTGCCTCCTGGAACTCAAAGTAGAAACTGTAGATGCCACTAAGCAGCAGAGGCAAAACGGAGGCAAGAAATCCTGTAGAGGACAATTATGGAATAACTTGCTTATAGGAAAAGATTTTGCCTACCTTCATTAGTTACTGGCTGATGTGCTCTGAAATAGGGAGATTAGATCTCTCCTTTTTTTTAAATACCTCATCACTATAATTATGGATGATTGCATTTTCCGTATAAAATATCTAATCCATTTTTAATCCCTCTAATCTTTTGGCCTCAGCAACACCTAGTGGCAATGAGATCTGGGGGTTAATTATGCATGAACATCAATCAATTTCAGATTTGCTACCTTTCACTTTCCTTGACTGTCCCCTTGTCCTTGAGTAATGAGAATCCACACTTCTAGTCACCTGATCTCCCTTTTCTACATCATCAGGTATTTTGAATACCTTTCACATGTCATCTCTTCATCTCACCTCTAATTAAATAGTCCCAATCTTTTCAGGTTCTCTGCTCACAGGAAGTCTCTCTGGGCCTCTAATAGTTCGTCACCCAGAAAGGACACAGTAGCCATCTACAAAAGTTAATGCGAAGGAAGGGAGAGGAATCTTAGCATGATGAAAACCTTCCTGGGAGGGGGTTTCCACCACCACCCTCATCACCACCACCCTTCCCTAGGGAACCCTGCTCCAGTGTTCAGTTCAGCACCCTCCTGGGACAATAGCATGAGAGCACCATACCTGCATGACCAGATGGTCGATCTTCCCACACTGAACAGATGCCTGATAGAGCGGTAGCTGTCCGGCGTGGTGAGCTTCCAGATGGCAATAGCGACCCGCTTCTGGAGGGAGATAGCGGGTCTCATTTGAGTGTCCCCTTGCCTGAGGGCAGGGGCAAGCCACTCACACAGCTACAGGAAGGTGTCCTGCTGCATGCAGAAATTCTGGAGCCACTGCTGGTCGTCCCACCCATCCAGAACGATCCGGTCCCACCAGTCGGAGCTGGTGTCCAGTTGCCAGAAGCGGCGGTGCACAGTGTGCAGCGGAGGGCAGGTGGGGTCGTGCTACATGAGCTGCACCTGGGGAGCAGAGAGGAATTACTTCACAAGGATCTGTGGGTCCTGTTCCTATAGTTCCTACAGGGCCAGGAAGGCAGCCCACAGAAACTGCAGGAGGCGGCGCACCAAAACATACAAGAGCCATCAACTGCTTGAAGGCAGGTCTGGGTCCATGTCTAGAGAGTTGAGGTGTCTGCAAGGGCAACCACAGCAGGCAAAGGAAAGGCTTTGCTGTCAAGGAGATTGGCAAAGGAGAAGAACCTGAGACACAGCTGTCCAAGGTGGCCCCTTTAAGCTTGAGCCTCAGGCAGCAGCCATGGAAAGTGAGTGCTGACCTGATGCCCTGCCTAAACGCTCCCGGGTGGCCTTCCATGCAATTCAGCATCCAATGAGTGTGGACACTCTATTTCGAAATAGCTCAGTGCTATTTCAGAGGGTGTTTGCTGTGTAGATGCACCATTTCTAAATAGGCTATTTTGGAGTATTTCCTCCAAAACAGCTCGCTCCGAAATAAGCGTGCAGTGTAGACGCGCCGTAGGTTTTTTTGGATTACAAAGTCAAGAAAGAGCATGGTCAGGGTGATGTATTAAGGAATGGTTCTCGACAATGAGACCTCTTGGATGGACGCTTTAGAACAGGGCTACTCAACATGCGGCCCATGGCTGCATGTGGCCCGCGGTGTGGTTTGGGTTTATTCAGGGGTCAACATGGGGCCCCACAGGTGGGAGCCAAAACAAAAAAGGAGTCAATATAATGGTCTTCTGTTGAGATGTGGTTTAGTAATTAAATTCCCAGACTGTCATTGCTCATTAAAAGTGTTGTCATATGGGTGGAAGTTGGGTAAATATTGCATTTTATTAATATCAGCAGAACTGAGTTAAATGGGGGCTGCGTGTTGTGTAGTCTTGCCTTTGTATTCATGCCCATCAGTGTGAAAGAAGCTATTTGCATGTATTTGCATATATATTTGCATGCATATGCAACCACACTTAAGTGGCGGCCCTCAGCATGTGCTGTGAGTATCATTGTGGCCCCCGGGGGCTTCCAAAGGTGAGTAGCCCTGCATCAGAACCCTCCTACTGACATGCCTAAATCCAGGGATGTACAAAGGGTGTTTAAATGGGGAGAGAGAAATTCTGAAATTCCCTCCTCCAATGACAAAAATAGTTCAAGGGGAATTTTCAATTAAGAAAAAAAAGGAAAATGTTAAGCAGCTCCTCTAGACTGGGCAACCCCCCATAACTCCACCTGTAGAGACAAATGAGGGCTTTTCCACCCCTATGTTTGATAAACTGCAAGTTCTGGCCTCCATCTCCCAGGACCTGCAGGTAATCAGGGTCCTACTGTGGATACAGCGTGTCTAGGTCTCAGGAAATGCGAAAGCAACAGAGCGACTGTTCTTCTGTCTCTGATCCTCAGCCCTGACTCCCACCACCCACGCACTCTCTGGGGCAGTCCTGGCAGTGAGTCAGCGCAGCATTAACCCGAGAACACCACACTACAGGCATCGCTGGGTATGTGCCTATCCATCAACTGTCAGTCTGCAACCTTCAGCAGCAGCTAACTACACAAGAAACACATGAGGGAGGATGTGCAGCCAAGCTTGGTTTGAGGCAGACCTGGGAGAGCCCATGCTGGTGGTACCTTGCTGTCCCACGTTCCAGGGAGGACAAAATTGCTGTGGTGCTGGTTCTCTTGTGCACAGATGTCCCCTAGCACTGCTGCCGAGACTAGACCCTGTCCAGTCTCCTCCCTAACACATCTACCCCAAAGGCATGGTCCCTTCTCCCCAGGCCTGTTGCTCTTATGAAATAAACCCTCATGAATGGTCTTACTCCCTCAAACCACCACCCCAGCCTGCTCTGGCTTCCAAGGAGATGCATCCCCCGAGTCTTACACTACACCCAGCCCTCCAAGTGCAGACTCTTTGATCTAGATGTTACTTTGGTTACTACGGTCTGTTTGGTCCCGGGGCAGTACACCCATTGCTCTGAGCCAAGTCTACCCCTTTAATAAGAGGCACACAGAAGGCTAACTGAATGACAGGGCAGAATTAAGGATGCCTGTGTGCTAGTCTATGCACTGCTAGATAAGCCTGCGCTGGGTTCTGTGGCAGGGTCAGAATGGTTTGCGTTACCTTCGCTTGCACCCTCCTTGGTTTGTGCAGTCTGATGTGTGTCGTGATACGTCTCATTCGGAATTGCCCTTGGCAAATGTGGGCCAGATCCTCTAGAGCAGTGTTTCTTAAACTGTGTTGCATGGCACACTGGTGTGCTGCGGAGAACAACAGAATTCAAAATGGCTGTCTTTAAAGGGGCAGGCAACTTTTTTTTCTTAATAACTTTCCTAACTTTCCCCCGACCCTTTTTTCCCTCAATAATTTATAACTTTCTCCCCGACAAATCATCGCTTGATCATTGTCTTCGGTTCACCCCCTCTGGGGCACTTGGCTTTGGCCACTGTCGGCAGACAGCATACTGGGCTAGATGGACCAGTACAGCCGTTCTTATGGTATCTGAATCTCTCCTGGAGGGCTGCCCAGCTAATAGGAAACACTGCTCCACACCCACTTTGCCCCTCAACTTCCCCCAAAGCCCCACCCTGTATCCCTTCCCCCTCCTGCTCTGCCTCTGCCCTGCTTCTTCTGACCTCATTCCACCCTGTCCCCTGAGCATGCCCCACCCTGACTCTGCCTCTTACTGCCCCCCAGAAATAGAGAGGAGGCCTGGTTCTTACCGGCTTCCTGGGAGGATGCACCTATTTGCATCAGTCTTGGCTATGGTGAAATGCAAAGCAGAGCGAACTGGGGCAGTTCTGCCATTTCCCCTGCAGCTGCCAGTGAGTGTAAGGGGCTGGACTCCTGGCCCCGCTAGTCCCCCCAGGCACATTGCTCAAGGGAGGGGGAAGAGGTGAGGTGGGGGTGGAGTAGAGGCAGGGAGAGAGTGGAGCAAGGTTGGGGAGAGGGTGGAGCAAGGGAGGGCCTAGGATGGACGGGGGCTGACCTGGCCCTTCCCTGGGTTTGGGGAGGTCACATGGTGGGTGCCCCCTCCCGCTCCCCGTCATCAGTCGCCTTTGTTAGGGTGAGCTACATGACAGGCTGTTAGGCAGCCATCTTTGTCTGAGAGACCAGGAGATCAAGGGGGCGCACACTTGTGTATACCCCCACCCCAAGGGCCAACAGGCCGGGATTCAACAGGAGTCTCCCAAGCGAAGGGCATGAGCCGTTACAGTTCTGTGGCAGAGTCGGTACAGACCACGGCTGCTGTGGCGGCAGCAACCAGACCTTGGGCCCCTTAGAATCGCCACCAGAGCCCTGCGCCCCACACTCTCAATGACTCTGAGGGCTGGCCGGGGGTGGGGATACCGTGCTGCACTGGGGTTTGGCTGCCCCAGCTCCACCCCTTCTGCCCCGCCCCTTCCAGGAGCATGGAGCTGCCCCGCCTCCCCCCACACACATATTGCCCAGAGAGCCTGTCAGCTCCCCTGGCACTGTCTCCCATGCCTGAGGTTTAGCTTCAGCAGAGAGAATCCGTAGCACCCAAATGTCAGCCTCAGTTCCCGAGAGATTCGTGGGAGACAGCTCTGCTCTTTTACTTCTTGTCTACTTCCCATTAAGCTCAGTAAGCATCTTTCCCCAGAGTTTAATGAGAGCTGGATAGGGGCATTACCAAATGCATTCTACTCTGATACAGTCTGTCAAAGAGGGATCTGGATATTTCTTTTCCAAGGACCATTTTCTAGTACTCCGCCCTTTGATGCACTAGAAGTTTATAGCTCCTTAACAAGTGTATTTCTCTTATCTAATACCCCCTGGACAGGGCTTTCATTTGCTTCTGCACAGAGTTGCGCTTGGTGCTTGAAAATGATTATTTGAAAAAAATGGGTCTACTAATTTAAATAGAGCTCATTTAAATCAAGAAACCATCTGTACAGTGACACAGAATAATGGGCCTTTGCCATTAACAGGCGATTTTACATAATAGCATAACTATCATGGGGGAGGAGTGACTCTATATTGTGCCACCCTGGGGGGATGGAAGGAGGGGGAAATCCAGTCCCATTCAGGATTCCATTGAGATTGCTTGTTAAAAGTGTTTCCTTCCTTTGATGCAATTATGCAGTTTGGTTCATTTTAATTCTTGTGAATTGATGTTAACGATAGAAATCACAGGCAGTTCTCCACCTCCCCCCGCATTTGCTTTGATACTTTTGTCAAGCTCAAAGAAATTAATCGTTCCTGGGCTTTAATCTCTAGAATTTATCATTAGCTAAGGATGCTTCTCCTAGTTTCAGTGAGTGTCATACCAGGGGAAAACCCAACATAAAAAAATAAGTGCTATTTGTCCAGACAATCTAGGGATCTGAGGACAACTAAGTCCTATCCAGTGGGGGACTGTGAGAGCAATCGACTGAATGTTAATGTTTATAAAAGCACTTTGGAGATAGCCACTACTTTGGCCAATACTTCACGGCAGTGGAATTGGGGATCTGCAGAGCAAAAAGCGTGAGCCTCTAAAACTATAGACGTTATTGCTCTCAGCTTTGGAAGTCCTTAGTTCTGTACTTGGTGTAAATCAAGACACTGGCTATCATTTGAGTAAGCACCTAAATAAACATGATACCATAGTGTTCCATTAATTACTACATATGGTAGAATATATAGGGCTCGAAGGGACCTCAAGAAATCAAGTCCAACCCGTTATGCAGAGCCAGGACCATGTAAACTAGAGGTGGGCAATAATTTTAGATGGGGGGGACCACGTCAGAAATTTTTGAAGTGGCCCTAGGTCTCCACAGAAGAGGCGGGGCCTTTGGCAGAAGGGGTGCAGCCATTTCTGTCCTTCCCCACCCGCAGACCCTGATTGGCCTGGAGGTGGGGGCAGTGCGCAAAGTCTTTGCTCCTTGCAGGGCAGGAGGAAACTTCATGTGCTCCTCCCGCCCCAGGTTAATCAAGTCTACCCCTGCCCTGCCCCCGTTCTGCAAGGGGCACATGAAACTTAGAGTCAACCTTCACCAGCCAGGTGTGAGAGGCATACACGGAATGCAAGCACTTTCCCCACACTCCTTTCACACCTGGGGCACGGGATGAAAAGCAAGCTGCTGCCCCCCTGTCCTGAAATGGTGCCCTTGCTAAAAGGGTGTTATAAGGAGGAGAGAGAAAAATTATTCTGAATGTCTGATGATAGGACAAGCAGCAATGGGCTCAAACTGCAGCAAGGGAGGTTTAGGTCGGATATTAAGTAAAAATTCCTAACTTGTCAGGGTGGCTAAACACTGGAATAAATTGCCCAGGGAGGTTGTGGAATCTCCATCACTGGAGATATTTAAGAGCAGGTTAGACAGACATCTATCAGGGATGATCTCAAGGCTACTCAACACGCGGCCCGTGGGCTGCATGCGGCCTGCAGCCCATTTGTTTGTGGCCCACGGTGCAGTTTGGGTTTACGTGGGGCCCAACACACAGCCTGCGAGTGGCATCCTTTGAACGTGGCCTCCACTGGGAACACGCTCCACAACAGCGAGGCATCTTCCAGGTAGGGTGAGCACTGAAAGATGCAAACGGACAGGTTGGCTGGAACAGATGAGTACAGGGTGTCGGCTTTTCTAGCCCCCAGGGAGGAGGTGCCAGGAGTACCAGGGTATTGTGTGAAAGAAGCTATTTACATATATTTGCATATATATTTGCATGTATATGCAACCACACTTAAGTTGCGGACCTTGGCATGTTCTGTGAGTATCATTGGTGGTCCCCGGGGCTTCCAAAGTTGAGTAGCCCTGATCTAGATGGTGCTTGGTCCTGCCGTGAAAGCAGGGGCCCGGACTTGACCTCTTGAGGTCACTTCAAGTTCTAGGATTCTAGAGTTCTATTCCAGATCTTAACTGGCCTTAGCATTAGAAAGTTTTTCCTATTATCTAACCTAAATCTCTCTAGCTCAGTGATGGGCAACCTGTGGCATGAGGGCTGCATATGGCCCATCGGGCTTCTGTGTGTGGCCCACAAGACATTTTGCTTATTGGTGCTCATGTGCAAGGTTGCTAGATTCTGCTGGTTTCTGTCCACATAGGTTTTTTTCCTACCACTACTGCTCAAGTGACATGCACATGAAATGAAGTGTGTGCTGACTGCACACAACATGAATGCAGAGGTCACGTTTTCTAAACCTTTGGTCCTTTTTATTGCTCTCCTCTGTTCTCGCCACAGTTTGCTCACATCTTTTCTAAAATGTGGCACCCACAACTGGCAGCAGTACTGCAGCTTAGCCCTCAACAGTGCGGAGTAGAGTGGGACATTTACCTCCTGTGTCTTCTATCCGACACCCCTGTTAACACACTCCAGAATGCTGTCTGTTTTAAAGAGGGGAATTTTCAAAAACACCTATGTATACTTAAGCGACGAGGAGTCCTGTGGCACCTTATGTATACTTAGAGGCTGCGTCTAGACTGGCAAGTTTTTCCGCAAAAGCATTTGCTTTTGCGGAAAAACTTGCCAGCTGTCTACACTGGTTGCTTGAATTTGCGCAAGAATACTGATGATCTGATGTAAGATTGTCAGTGTTCTTCCGCAAATACTATGATGCTCCCGTTCAAGAAAAAGCCCTCTTGCGCAAATATATTTGCGCAAGAGGGCCAGTGTAGACAGCTCAGGACTGTTTTGCACAAAAAAGCCCCGATGGCGAAAATGGTGATCGGGGCTTTCTTGCGCAAAACCGTGTCTAGATTGGCACGGACGCTTTTCCGCAAAAAGTGCTTTTGCGGAAAAGCGTCCGTGCCAATCTAGACGCTCTTTTCCGCAAATGCTTTTAACGGAAAAACTTTTCCATTAAAAGCATTTGTGGAAAATCATGCCAGTCTAGACGTAGCCAGGGAGTTTGGTTCCCAATGTTCATTGCCTTTCAATGGAAGCTTAACTTTTTAAAGCAAACCTTTCCTAGTGAGGCAGCATAGTGCACTGAATGGAGCATTGGACTGGGGTCCAGGAGATATGGCTTCTCTTCCTGGCTCTGTTGCTGACCTGCTGTATGACTCTGGACAAGTTCTTTCACCGCTCTGTACTCCACGCATGGTGTTTAGCGGAATGGAACGGATCTCAGCTAGGGCCTGGAGGCATTACAATTAACCAAATCATCATCATAAAATGCAGCCCATCTAAATAAGCTCAGACATGCTGCATATCAGCGTGGCCCAAACACCTCTCCAAACTCTTCCATAAGAGTATTTCCCCAAGTAATTCCAACTCCATTTTCATTTTTTAATATTTACATCTTTCTTCAAAACCCTACTGCCAGCGAAACCACATGACCCTTGTCTGAGGTTCATTCTACAGTAGTGGTTCTCATTTGTATATAAAAAGTATGTTAAACCATGCAAAAGGGGAAAAAAACATGTTGTGTTTTCAGGCAAATGACTTTTCTCATCCGATCTGGCAACTGTTACTGTCACAGTCATTTAACATGGAGCCAAATGAATAAGCAAATGCACAAAAAGCCTGTGAAATTGCAAACTGCCTAAAACAAAAGCAGAAGAAAACACATCCCAATGGATTTCCCTGCAGTTTTGTGCTGGTACCACACAAAAACGTGTGAAATTAATTGTTTACTTGAGATTCAATAATCTCCAAGAGAAGATGTGATAATTGTTTCTGAAACCAGTTTTCCAACACCCTCATGCCCTCTGGTACATTTTAAAGTTTGAACTCTTCACACATTGCTGTGTATATTCATGTAATCCAGGTGGGTTACTTACAGCCGGTCCCCGAGTTGCGAACGATCGACTTACGACCGTTCGCAGTTACGACCAAAAGTGTCATAAATGGCGGACCCCGAGTTACAAATGCGATCCACGCTTACGAGCAGCGCGGTCGCATGTAACTCAATGGGGTCCAACTTACAAACAAACCGAGTTACGACCAATTGCTTGGTCTATAACCGGTTCATAAGTCAGAGACAGGCTGTATATCCATTGTCCCAGCTCCATCTATGCCTTCATAAAGCCCAACTACAGACCTGATGCCTAGGGGCCCAGTTTCTCCTCTGAAAGGGATATCCTGTTTCCAGCTTTAATACACAGTCTATAGTCTGCAGAATGCAGATGTCCCCCCAGAACATCCGACGGCTCAACGGTTTTGGCCCTGGGGTTTGGGTGACTTGTTTTCTCTGCAAATGCCGCTTTACCTCAGATAGATTGGACTCAGACAGCTCCTGTTTTCTAGGTGGCAAATTGCATCCTGTAGGGTTTACTGTGTGTGGTGGGGAAGTCTCTCAGATGAAACCCAGGGCATTTTTAGTTGGAGCCAAGGGCTTGCCTATCATTAAACTCTCTTCCTTTTTCCAGTGTGCTAGTTACTGGTTCAATTACCTTAGAGGCTGCGGCGTTTCAGTGGCAGTGTAAGTACTCTGAAATCCTTTCCTCAGCTCGTGCATATCAGAATGGCTCCACTAAAGCCAACGGAGCTACAGCCATTTCCCCCAGCTGAGGATCTGGCCTTGCATGCCCCTCATTTGTTGTAGATGGAAACCCTCACCATGGCCTCTGAACACTCTTTCTTAACTGACCCGTTAATTCTGTGGCTTTTAGTTATTGAGCGTCAGCGCCAACGTTCCAATCAGCGCTTTGAAACAGGTGAGTGCCCAAAAAAGGCTTCTCCAAGCCTGTGTTTGAAGCCTGATTTCCTGAAATTCCGTCCAGCACCATGAGTAGGGCAGTCAGCTACCAGGAAGGCTGATGAATCAATGGATTCCTGTGGCGGGGGGGAGGGTGTTGTTTTTTTCCTGGGTCTCCCATTTTATGCAACTAACAACAGCAAGGCAGATGGCAGGTCTCCATATTCCATAATGGGTGTTTGTTGTTTATCACTGTAAATTCCTACCTGCTTAGCAGCACTTCTCATCTAATGGCAGTTAATTAATGCTGAATTGCAAGTTCCTACAAAAAAAATTAATGAATTACAGCTGCCTGCTGGCGCTGACCTAATGAAATCCCCAGACCCCATGCCTCTCTGAGATATACCCCAAGCAGGAATGGGGGTAGGCCCAGATTTCCTAAAGGGATTAGTGATTTCCATAGCATGAGTCTTGGGGTGCCTGCCAAGAGCTACCAGAAAGGTGACTCATTCTCAGCACCAATATCCAGACCCAAACACTCAGACACCCAAAACCACCAATCGCTTGGGAAAATCTTGGCCTAAATTTCTTCCATGCTACATGAACACAGCTAACGCCCACCCACCTCCTGGATACCAAATAGTACATTAACACAGCTGCATTAAACTGCCTGGCATTTTCAGGCAATAGCTAGAATGCTTCCATCAACCTAGCACTGTCTATCCTGGGGGCAAGGTCGGCTTAAAGTCACTCAGCCGTGTGGATATTTACCTTAGATCAGTCTCAGGTTTTAGTGTGATGCGCATATGCGGACTAATCATGTGCAAACACATGCCCTGCCTGGAGAGTCCAAGCAGGTCCAATACACCAGAAGCAGAACGGCTTACTATCCGGTCAGATGCTCCATTGGCTCATGGCACCACCTGATTCCCCCTGGTTGGACACAGCTTTTGGTAAATCCCTTTGACTTTTGTAGCGGAACGACACCATCTTACGTTCCCCTGCAATGTATTAGTAATACGTCAGATGTACCATATTGGCACTTTCCCTGCTCAAGAGCAGCTAGACGTGTCAGCAGCCAAAACTGACATAATGGGTAAATAGGATCAATTGACTCATCAGCTGCCATGAAAGAGCCATATTCATCCAATCAATCAATCAATCACTCACACTGCTGATTGATTCACATACTTTGCTTGCCCCTTGGGTAGGAGCCCGTGGTCATTACTGCCAGCTTGCAGGAGTGCAGGATGAATGCATGTATTCGGGATGCAAGCTGCTGAGATACTGTTCATAAAAAGTGCTTTTCTGGGCGCTACTCATCTCTCCCCATTAGCACCGGGATGGGAGTAAGTCTGAGCAAGAGTGCTAGGAGTGGGATCTGTAACCTGTCCACCGCTAGAGAAAGGAGGAGAGAAGACACGTAAGGCAAAAAGCAGCAACTAGAAACAGTGAAAAGAAAAATGGAGGGATGGCAGATGGGATTGTCCGATAATACTGATGCTACCTGGCTATCTGACTGCACTTTTCATCAGTAGATCTCCCAGTGCTCTCCAAGGCAGGAGAAGACCATTATCCCTATTATACAGATGACAAAACAGAGGCCAGGGATCTCTATTAGAATATGCCAGACTCACTGTCCAGATGAGCTGCACTTTTTTTAGGGCATTTTGGGCACATATCGGCCATTGTGGTGGGGAGAGAGGGAGAATTCTGTAACCATTCCATCTCAGCCCCCTGGCTCCCACCCTTGATCCTGCTCTACCCTCAGCTGTGTCCCTGTCTCCTGCTCTCTCTTTCTCTCGTGCCGCTACCATCCTCTTCTAGCTGCCTTTGTCCACTTTTTACCTATTCTGCTGTTTGTCCTCACTCCCTGTTCTCCCAGTTCCAGTTGCCAGGAACTCCCAGGAGAACAGAACCATCTCTTGTCTCTCAGTGCACTAGATGGACTAAGGCTCGCCTGCTCCAGTATGGAGAACCCGATTTACTAACGTAGAATTAAATTACCACTATGGAACAGTAGCATCAAAAGGAAAGGCTTACAGCTGTAACGGCGTTGCTGCAGCTGATGCATACACGCCTTCTCCTGCGAGCCCATATATTTATACACATGCTGGAGTACCCTGGACAAGTGAAAAACGTTATGAATCCAACAAGGAGGATTAGAGGCTGTTACATTTTAAAAGGACACAAAGGACTCCTCAGCAAAAGTGGGCTAGTGGCTACGCTGCTTACACACTATGGTAACGAGTGCTAATGGAAACCCTTAGCGGGATCTCATGCTGGTAAATGGAGGAGCCAAGCCTTGCACTCCAGTTGATCTGGGAGCATAATGTTATAGAAACATACGGCAGGAAGGGACCTCAAGGTCACCTAGTCCATCTCTCCAGGAGAACCTAGATGATCCCTGACAGCTGTTGTCCAACCTGCTCTTTAAAACCTCCAAGGACATAAAAATCATAACACATGCAGGGACACCTGAAACCTTAGGATACGAAAAAGTCCTAGAAAAATCAAGAAAGAATGATGAGGGTAAGGGTTATAACTGACTATCCCTAGAAAAGACCACTAGAGGGCTCCCAAAGTATTTAAAGCGATTTTTCCTATTCCTATAGAGCAGGGGCGAGGAACCTTTCTTCCATCTGGGGCCACTGACCCACATCAAAATCAGTCGGGAGTCACACACAAGTGAGAAGCTAAATAAATAAATAACTTTCTCTAACGTGGCCCCCTACTGAGAAGGGGAAAGATAATTCCCCACAGTCCCTTCACACACCAAAGCCGGGGGGAGGAGGCAGGCTAGTAGATTTTGTGTGCTCCAGACCTGTGGGGGGGGGGGGGAGATGGTGAGGTGGCTGGAGCACAGCGCGGGCTCTCCAATGCTGGGGGGAGCCCCAAACCTCGGGGGTCAGGTTCAGGCACCTTAGGTTCCCCAACCCTGATATAGAGTACCATAATCTGCTAGCTGCATGTATTTTTTAAGCCATTCCACAGAATATAATAGACAATTGTATCCTTACTGTAGAACTCCACTGGAGTGTGAAACTTTGCAAAAGCCAGCAGAAAGAAAAGACATTACTCTAAAACCTATAAAACTAAATAGAGAATTAAAGTCCATCTCGCACTATAATTTACTACTGGAAGATTTACTTGGCATTGCTTGGATTCTTAACTTCATTGATTTTTGTTTTATGGAAAATAAAATGAAAATGTCCATGTTTCATTTAAATCATTGCTGTGAGGTAGGCCTGGGAGGAGGGCTTCAGTATGCAGGCTGCCCCAGAGAGAAAGGACAACCCCCAGACCTCTCTCACCGCAGCAGCTTGGAGCCTGTTTAGAAATGCTTCTCCATGGACGCTGCAGCTCCAGAGGGCCCAGACGGGGGAAAGGTGTATTTTCAGGCTCTTCTGCCCCCCTGCACTCCCCAGGCAGAGTGAGGAATGCAGAAAACTGTGCACTTTCCCCTTGCTCCCTTATGAAGAGAAAAAGCCAACAATGTTCTCATATGAATGGGGGGGGAGCTTCAGCCCCCACGCTCCCCCCACACACACCCTTCCCAATGGGCACCTGGGGGTGGGAGGCCCAGGATTGGGGCAGTTCCAGACAGAGGGAGGCATGTCCCCAGCCAGCCCCTTTCAAACGTCTGGTGATTCTGTCTCTTTTCTGTATGATTTTATGAGACACAATCCCATTCCAGACACATCCCATTTTGCGAGCACCACCAAACCTTTACCTTGTTTTAAAGTATGATTAGAAGAAGCTGTATACCAGATGTGGTGGTTTAGCTTTTACCGTGTAGGAGTTCTTGAACAGACGGACAGACAAACTCTCAAATACATAGTAGATTATAATATATCTTACAGTGCAGTAGCACCTAGGAGACTAGTTTATGGACCCCCTTTTTACTAGGCGCTGTACAAGAACACACTCTCTGTGTCTAAAAGCTTACAATCAAAGAGTAAGGCAAGAGACAGATAGATGGGGAA
The DNA here is from genome assembly GCF_049634645.1 of Pelodiscus sinensis. NCBI lineage: Eukaryota > Metazoa > Chordata > Testudines > Trionychidae > Pelodiscus > Pelodiscus sinensis. The sequence goes on along the minus strand of NC_134712.1, from coordinate 248,564,722 downwards.
CACAAGGAAACCAGGAGTTCAGTGGGTTTGGGGTGACTCTTTCAAACCATCACTATTTTTTGTGATTATGAACCAACAGACATTTCTGGATGCCTGAGTACTGCCTACTAAACCAGAAGAGTGATGAATGGGCAACCCTTCCGGGTGACCTTTGTGGTTACTGTGAACCTCTGTCATACAACAGATCTTCTAAGCAGAAATAATATATAAAGATGGGACTATGTGATATGGGATATTAGTTTGTACTGTCGGGGTTCCTGTATTTTGTACTGTTACCCGCCCTAGCCTCTCCACCATTTATTTTTAATGCATCTGAGGTTAGGTTTATACTGGCAGAGAAAATCAATACAAGAAGCACAACTCCAGCCACGTGACTTGTGTAGCTGCAGTCGACGTACCTTGGACCAATTTTCTGGGGCAGCCCCGCAGTGGGAGTTTGACAGGAGAAACACTGCCGTCGACTTCCCTTTTTCCTTGCAACAGTGAGGAGTACCACCCCTGATGAGGGCACTCTCAGCATTCAATTTAGTGGGTCTTTACTAGACCCACTAAATCGAACCCCGGAGGATCAATCGCCAGAGCCTCCATCCTCTGGCAAGTGGAGACGTGTCCTGAATAGCTAATCAAAGGTCAGGGCTTTGTATCTTGTTCCACTTTGGTGAAGAATCTGAAGATGGAGTTTGGCAGTGTTGATGCAATCTCGTTTCTTTACAATTAATACAGGAAGTCCTGCTGCTCTGAATGAAGGAGGAACCATAGCAGGGGATAGCTTCTTTGCTTCCAACCCTCTGTCTCTTTAGGCAGCACCAGACCAGAAACCCTCTCTCTGGGTTATTCCAGGGTCACACATCAAGCTTGATTTGGCTCATTCTCTTTCCCATGCTCTCATCTGCCCTCCAGCTGGTCTCCACCACCACCACCTGGTCAGAACTGTGTCCAGTGGCACCCTCTACCAGTGGCGCAGGCTCGCTCGTGTCTGGTTATTCATGTGCCCCCTGAAGTGTCTCTTCGAGGATCTCACATGAAGGGTGTGCTCACAAGGGTTTAACTCAGCCCACAGCAAGATTTCACCCAGCTCCCAACCGCACAGTCATCTTTCAGACAGGACTTAGCGGGACGGAATCTGAGTAAATACTGCGCGTGTTACAAGAACTCGAGAGCAGACATTCACCTCTCTCTCCCTGATCTCTGTATCCAGGCACTGTGTGTCACATACTCCATGCCTTCTCAGAAGACAGCAAGGGGATGAAATATTAAAGGAGGGGGGTGCCATATTCCTTGCCTCTCATCAAACTCAAGGTGCAGGTTTTAAAGTTTCTGTCTAAAGGTTAGTGTTGAACCCTCTCCCCCTGTTTTTAGCATGCCTAATTAATGGCAATTTTAGTGTTGACTTACAAAAACATTCCCCAACGTAGGATGTGGCTTTTGTTATAGAGTTTTGCATGTAAAGGCACCCACGGGTAATTCAGTACTCATGGAGTTGGCAAAATCTTGTGCACCTCCTACACTCCCCAAAATACTGTGTGTTAAATAAAGAAACAGGGCAGAGTTGTTTTAAGCATCGTTACATGTGACTTGCAAATACCTCATACCAACGGTTCCCTAACCAGAGGGTTACCTACCATCTGGCCAACTTAGCAAAGCTAGGACAGCAGCCAGGGTAACAGATTTTGGACTTATACTTGTTTCAGGCTCCCATTTCAAGTACCTGCCTCCCATTTTTGGTTCGGAGAGGCTCATGCGCATTCAAGCAGCATTTCTGGTTCTTAGATTTTTGCTTCTGTTTGTCAGCGAGCTAGTAGTGGCTGCTAGTTTGTTAATCCCCTGATTTTTAGGCTGACCATATTTCCTTATGCAGAATATGGGATACCAAGTGGGGGGGGGGGCTGCCAGCGCTCGGGGCTTCAGCCCCACAATGGGTGGGGGAGAGCTGCCAGCACTAATGGCTTCAGCCCCACGGAGGAGGAAAGGAGCTACCAGCGCTCGGGGCTTCAGCCTCACAGTGGGGCAGGGCTTCAGCCTTGCAGCAGGAGGGGGAAGAGCTGCCAGTGCTCGGGGCTCTAGCAGCTGAAGCTCTGAGTGCTGGCGGCTCCCCTCCCACCCTGCCCCACTGCAGGGATGAAGTCCCTCGCCCCCAGCATGAACAGTGGGGAGGGGAACCGCTGGTGCTTGGGACGTCAGCAGCTGAAGCCCTGAACACTGCTGGCTCCTGCCCCACCCGGGGAAATACGGGACAATATGCCTGTTTTTTAAAAAAAGTCGGAACGTTGGCAGAAGGCCTTAAATAAGGGACTGTCCCGGAAAAAGCGGGATGGATGGTCACCCTCCTGATTTTCCATATCTGGCAGCATTGTCAATGCTTTTGATTTTATTGGGCACAACTTAAGAGTGTCTGATTTCAACCCACACCTACTTTGCTTCCCCTTCTAGAAGCTTTTTGACACAATTTTCCTCCCGGAAGGCTGATTTCATGGCACATGTGTTGCTTCTCCCCTGAAGACGATTATTTTCCCTGCAGAAGGAAACGAGGGCTGAGAAATTAAATTCGCTAGGGAGCAGTGTTCCCTGGAAGTTATGTGCCTGTGTGGCTGCTCAGGAGAAATTAAAATGCCGCTCAGCTGCTTAGCAGAGCACCCGCAGCTCAGTGTTGTGCACTTGCACATGCCTTGGTGCACATAAAAAAAGTATTCCATGCCTGGTTTGAAAAAATCCACACAGGGATGGGAAAGATTAGAGAGAGCGTCTCATTTCCTGAATTCTCCTTTCCAACAAGAGTTCAGAGTCCTTCTCCTACCCAGCAGAACAGCTTCTTTGCCATTTCTCAAACCCTGATTCTTCACTCCTGGGGTAAATGTACTCCTGTTTTTAGCATGAAAATGTTCTCCCTGATACATTTACAACCAGTAGATCATTCCCTTTCAATGCTCAATTTAAAAAAATAATGCCTAGCTCTCACAGCATTTTCCATCAGAATATCTCAAAGCACTTTACAAATGATGGCAAGACCATTATCCCCATTTTACAGATGGGGAAGCTGAGGCATGTAGAACTGAGGTGACTTGCCCAGAAGGCAAACTCAAGTCACTATCTTTGCCCATACAAAACACACAATGTACAAGCATGACGTGCATTTGCAAGTGAAGTAGATAGTTGTGGGGCAGATTGGCCATTTGCAGGTATGAGTAACCAGTGGGCAGATGTGCACTGGGTACATGCCAACTGACCTGACTCGCACCAAGGAGCACCTTGTCCCCAATTAATCTTGCTAAAGTCAACGGATTATTTGTGGGCAAGGTGCTACTCAAAGGAAAGGTATCAGAAACCTGCCCATTAGATGAGCTCACCTCTTATAGAGTCGCCCTAAGTATCCACTGCCCCATAAGCTCATTCACTCACCAAACTGCTGGCATTTTCTCCCTGTTATTACAAGATTTCACTGCCTACCCCATAGTATTCTAGAGACTAAAACCCAGATCCACAAAGGTTTTTAGGCAGCTAACTCCCATTCCTTTCAATGGGAGTAAAACACCCAATTATTCCATAAAGAGAACACAATGATGGGACATTCCACCAGGCTGTCTCACTGGTGAAAGCACATGCTGCAGAGAGTTGCCACCGGTCCAATGTGGCTAGTAGGGAAAAGATCAACGTTTACTGTAAGCAGTGACAGAACAAGCCTCATCCTGGGATGAACCTCTCCCTAGCTGAGAGGGGGGAGCTGGCAGGATGAGGGTCGCTTATTTCACACATTGCTCCTGGTTAATCATCAGAGCAACTCAAGAAAGAGTGAAACTCTCAGTAGTTTTGCAGCCCTCTGCGCCTACAAGTCCTACCGAAAACCGTTCCCCTTGTTCTGATTGCTGGAAGAAGTTAAAATGGAAACCCACAGCCATTGTAACTTTCTATTTAGCATTACGGGATGAATCATTCCCTAGCTGCAATGGAAAGAGAGACCAAGGCTGCTGATGTGAATGCAAACAGCAGAGCTTGAGGGACCCCTCTGCCCCGTGAAAAGGAGGAAGGATGGAGTGTGAGAATCAGGAGGTCTCCATTCAATCCCTACCTCTGCCACCGGCTCCCTGGGACTTTGAGGAAGTCACTTTGCAGCCTCAGTTTCCCCATGTGTGAAAATGACAATAATAGCACTTGCCGTCGGTGCAGATCATCTTGAGACCTAGAGGTGAGAAAAAGCCCTGATATAAGCATTATTCTGTGATGCTGGCCTAGTACCTATTCTATGCTTTCATTGCCGTGAGCCATGGTCCCTTTTCAACTCACTTGAGTTCTTAAACAAAGAGGTTATTGTCTAGATTTGAAGGGTTGAGAACAAAAGATTGCCTGCTTTTTCAATTCCCAGCTGGTTTCCGAGTTCTGAATGTGCCAGACATTGAGCTGAAATGAAGAAAAGTCTCCCTGCACCTGCTGAAGATGCCACAGCCATCAAAAGGTAGGTTAACACTTCAGCAAACTCTGGTTTCAGGGGCTTACCATCAGATCATTGGTCTGTCTTTCTTTAAAACTCAGCAGCAAACTTCAAAACTTCATTTTATTTTTGCATGGACTGTAAATGATTTGAATAGATTCTAATACGGGTAGGCCTTCACATGGACTGTCCATTTCAAATGGAATTCTAAATAGATATATTTTCATAGAATCATAGAATCGTAGGACTAGAAGGGACCTCGAGAGGTCATCGAGTCCAGCCCCCCGCCCTCAAGGCAGGACCAAGCTCCGTCTACACCATCCCTGACAGATGTTTATCTAACCTGTTCTTAAATATCTCTAGAGAGGGAGATTCCATCACCTCCCTTGGCAATTTATTCCAATATTTGACCACCCTGACAGTTAGGAATTTTTTCCTAATGTCCAATCTAAACCTCCCCTGCTGCACTTTAAGCCCATTACTCCTTGCCCTGTCCTCAGTAACCAAGAGGAACAAATTTTCTCCTTCCTCCTTGTGACACCCTTTTAGATATTTGAAACCCGCTATCATGTCCCCCCTTAATCTTCTTTTTTCCAAACTAAACAAGCCCAGTTCATGAAGCCTGGCTTCATAGGTCATGTTCTCTAAACCTTTAATCATTCTTGTTGCTCTTCTCTGTACCCTTTCCAATTTCTCCACATCTTTCTTGAAATGTGGTCCCCAGAACTGGACACAGTACTCCAGCTGAGGCCAAACTAGTGCAGAGTAGAGCGGAAAACCTGTGTTCAATTTAAATAAAAAAAAACCTGTGTTCAATTTAAATAAAAAAAATCCAATTTATTTTTTTAAAATCTGATTATTTTGAATTATTGTTCTAAAATCATCTATTTTTTAATCCACCTTGTTATTAATCCTACTCCATCCACACCTAATGTCAAAGCTCCCATTGACTTCAATGGAAAGAGAGTAGGGACTTGAAATTCCCAGGACTGTCGTTAATGTGCTTTAACCCCATTAATAAAAGTAGGAACTTGACTAAGCATCTGAACCACTCTTGGGTTCCCAAGCAGCCAGCTGTTCTCGGGAAAGAGGCCTATATTTATAGAACTGTGACGGTTCCCCCATATGGGCGCTGAGGGGAGTACAACTTGCCACTGCTCAGAAAGCATCCTTGAAAGAGCTTGGGGATTTAGACATCTAATGGAGACTTCGTGTATGCACTGAGAGACCTAATGCTTTCTCTGCCATTACACAAATTGCCAGCTCACCCTCTGTACAGCCTTGGATTTTTCGCTCACCCTGATCAGCTTCTCAGCAATTAGGGGCCCAGGAGAACAATATTCTGGGGACACTGGCCAGTAATGGATGAAAGTGAAGCACAGATGTGTCCAAATAAGAGGCAGAGCTCAAAGTAATGTGCCTTATGAAAATGTGACAGCCCCTTTAAGTATATGAACAACCCCCCTGCTTCACACAGCGACTGGATGTCTCTCTCAAAAGGATCATCATCCTGGCAAACCCCAGAGGAATGTCACCTCCTTGCAGCTTGTGTGTCCCCCTTCCCCCGCCACCAAAAATAATCAGTCTTGAGTGAGGTCCTGAAGCTGCTCTACCTTTGCCTCCAACACACAGGACACTGGAATGGCCCCTTTGCAAGGTCTGCTCGGTCATTTTCACTTCCAGGGCAGAGAAATTCTCGGCCGTTTCCGCTACGAGGACCACTGATCGGATTGTGGCAGGTAGTTGGCTTCTGTATACATAGGCTACAACTTTATAAGCCCTGTCCCACCTCCACTCCTTCCCTCAAGGCCCCACCCCCACTCCACTCCACCTCTTCCCAGCCTTGCGCCACCCTTCCCCTGAGCATGCCCTGTCCTTGCTCCCTCCCCTCTCTCTCAGCACCTCCTGCATGCAGCTGCATCATGGCAGTGGGAAGCGCTGGGAGAGAGGGGAATGTGCTAATTGGCAGGGCTGCTGGCGGGCAGGCTGGGAGGCACTGATGGGGGCTGCCAATGGATGCTCACCACCCACCATATTTTTTCCATGGGTACCCCAGGGCTGGAGCACCTATGGAGTTGGTGCCTATAATGCCCCTTACACGTGAACGTAAACGAGACTCTGGGGAAATGATCTGTCCTGGAGGAGGCCAGATTACATGCTCATAGGGTTGTCAGGTGTTCGGTTTTGAACCGGACAGTCCAGTATTTGAGCTTTCTGTTCGGGAAACAACTTGCAAAAATATGAATGAGAAAATAGGAATGTCCGGTATTTTCTAAATCAGATGGAATGTCGATTGTGATGTCATGTCAAGTGTGTCCAGTGTTTTTGTTGAAACCATCTGGCAACCCTACCTGGTCCTTTCTGGCCTTGGAGCTGATGAATCCACACCCAACCTACAAAGGGCCAAACAGCGCAAGCCAGAGGCACACCCCCAACCTTGAATTAGACCACCACCACAAACTGTGCAAGGACATCACACCCCGCCTTCCCACACAGCGTCAGTACCTGCTCCCTGCAGCACCACCCCACGAGAACACACTCCCTTCCATCTGCAATCGGCAGGGGTACAATCCAAAGGTCTTTACCACCTTGCCAGCCGGGAGAGGCAACTGACAGCTTCCTCTTAAACCCTTGTACTTCGAGTGGCACATAGAAGCATAACTGACAGCTGCTCCCTGCAAAATGGCCACTTCACCCTTGCAGCGGCTTGGCTCTGCTATATTGCATGAGTCAGCCCCAGCAAAGTACATGGGGGGAGGAGGTAGTGGCTCTAGACTGAGGCTCATTGAGGCAGCAGCAGCAACTCACTATGGTGCCCAGAACTGGACACAATACTCCAATTGAGGCTTAATCAGCACAGAATAGAGCAGAAGAATGACTTCTTGTGTCTTGCTCACAACACTCCTGTTAATGCATCCGTGAATCATGTTTGCTTTTTTTGCAACACTGTCACCTTGCTGACTCATATTTAGCTTGTGGTCCCCTGTAATCCCTAGATCCCTTTCTGCAGTACTCCTTCCTAGACAATCACTTTCCATTCTGTATGTGTGAAATGGATTGTTCCTTCCTAAGGAGAGTACTTTGCATTTGTCCTGATTAAACTTCATCCTATTTACCTCAGACCATTTCTCTAGTTTGTTCAGATCATTTTGAATTATGACCCTCTCCTCCAAAGTACTTGCAACCTCTCCCGGCTTGGTATCATCTGAAAATTTAATATGCCATCATCTAAATTGTTGATGAAGATATTGAACAGAACCTGTCCCAAAACAGACCCCTGTGAAACCCTACTTGTTATGCCCTTCCAGCATGACTGTGAACTGTTAATAACTACTCACTGAAAATGGTTATCCAGCCAGTTATGCACCCACCTTAAAGTAGCCCCATCTAGTATTTGGCTAGCTTATTGATAAGAAAGTCATGCGAGACTGTATCAAATGTCTTTCTAAAGTCAAGGTATAACGTGTCCACCACTACTCCCTTATACACAAGACTTGCTATCCTATCAAAGAAATCTATCAGATTGGTTTGACATGACTTGTTCTTTACAAATCCATGCTGACTGTTACCTATCACCTTATTTGCTTCCAGATCTTTGTAGATGAATTTCCTAATTACTTGCTCCTTTATCTTTCCCGACACAAAAGTTAAACTGACTGGTCTATAGTTTACTGGGTTCTTATTCCCCTTTTTATAGATGGGCACTATATTTGCCCTTTTCCAGTCTTCTGGAATCTCTCTTGACTTCCATGATGATAGCTAAAAGCTCAGATACCTCCTCTACCAGCTCTTTGGGTATTCTAGGATTCATTTCATTATGTCCTGGTGACTTGCAGACATCTAACTTTTCTAAGTAATTTTTAACTTGTTCTTTTTTTTTTATTTTAACTGCTAAACCTACCCCCTTCCCACTAGCATTCATTGTGTTAGGCATCCCTTCATCATCAAACTCCTTGGTGAAGACCAAAACAAAGAAGTCACTAAGCACCTCTGCCATTTCCAAGTTTCCTGTTATAGCCCATTAGGGGCCTACGTGAGACATTTTGTTTACCATTGCGCACACACAAGGTTGCCAGATTCCACTGGTTTCCAGCTGTGTAGGGTTTGCTTTTTTTTCCTACTGGTGCTACTAAAGTGACATGCACGTAGAGCAAGGGCGCATGAAATGTGGTGCGTGCTGATTGCACACAACTTTGACTGGGAGAGCCGTGTGCTCCCACTGCATCCAATCAAAGCGCTGCTACGGTGCAATCCGCACAGCCCGCAAATGCTAGGTAGGCAAAGGCAGTGAGCAAAACTACCCTCTCCAAGGAGACTGTCTTGGTTATAACAATCTCGCAGCCCACTGAGGTGATGGAGGGCCACTCATACAGCCCACTCACTAGCGTAGGTTGCCCATTGCTGATGTGGTACAACATACCAACATTGCTGATGTGGTGAACGTATCAATCCCACAGACTTTCTACAGGAGACTCTGGGGAAATGCTCTGTCCTGGAGGAGACCAGAGCAGATGCGCACATGATCTTTCTGGCCTTGGAGACTATGAATTGGCACCCAACCTACAAAAGGCCAAACACCACAAGCCCACTGCAAGGGCCTCTGGGCATCACTTTAATAAGTGGATGCAGGCCCATCTGTGATGTGCCTAATTGGAGCATCCCCAGAGCAGGGACATGGATAAAATCCTAACAAAGCTACCAACTGGAATGATGCTCTAGCCAGGGGCGGGGTGGGGTCAGTTTACATGTAAATGGATCCATCTCCATAGGCTGGATCCGGAACATGACCTCCAGTGTGTTTATCACGAATCAAAACATCTCAGCCAGCATATTAGCCCTGAATAAATATGGAGGCTTGGTCAGGTGAAGCACATGGGATAATCCCCACCAATGGGTGTTAGTAACGACTGCTGTGAACCAAGGCTTGAGAACAATTCATCCGCCAAAAGGTAAACCACATTTTGAGAGCAGCACAAGAGGTGACAGGCAAACAACCCACTTTCCAGCACTGCTGCAGCAAAGAACCCATCCCTAATAAACTGAATGATTATTTAGTATCCACTGCAAACATCTCTGCAGCACTTATTGAAAGCATCCACAGCAGCTTCAGAGTTAGCCTTTGTAACAGCAGCAGCTGATGATGTTTATGTACCAGGTGCTAATGCCTCAAAGAGCTGATTTCTGCTATTCACCCATTTTAAGACGTAAGTGTCTGGTTTGTTTAGTTCCTATGGTGTCTGCTTGTAGCTATGCTGTGAGGCTCATTCAAGGCAAGCTTCACAGATTGCTGTAGCTGGAAGAAAGGTATAGTCTAAATTCTCTGCAGTACAGGATTGGTAGTTGATCTGTTTGATTCGATAGGTCCTTCAGAGAGAAGCTCCTAACTCATGATCACCTTTTAACCAAAGATCCTGTCCCTAGAACTCATTAGAGAGCTCAGGAGCTGCTCAGAAACTGTGGACTCAACTCCTCCAAGAAGCAGGGCCTAATCCGTCCTTCACAACCTGCAATGTTGGAGCTCTTTTTCAATCTTCCATGTCTCGCATTCGCTCAGTGCAACGCAGCCATGCCCAAAAGAAACAACCCTACCCAAACAATGTGCTCCACAGCATATGTAAGCGGGGGAATGGTCCCGCTATTGTGGGGAACTTTCCTGGCTTCTATACTACCCTGGTGAAATGGACCAACGAAAGGATCTGAGTCCCCGCTCCCACTTCCTTTACCCAACCGCCTCCCTGACCCTGAGGGCTCCCCTTCCACTCTCCTGAGTAGCAGAGTCCTCAAAATCCCAACAAGGCTGGGCCCAGGTTTTCTGGGGCTTAATCCCCGACCTTGTAGTCACTTGGGGCAGGGGCTAGGGTGTCCCCACTCTAGGGTGCTCTCTTCACACTGGATGCTTTCTTGACCCAGTAATCATTACATACAGTTCAAAGCAAATACAATTTATTAAACAGCAACTGATTAAAAAGAAAAGAGTAAGGAAAAAATGAGAGAGGTTAAATGAGAACACGCAGTCCTGCTCTGTAGCACAGGGACATCACAAACAGCAGTTTGCAGAGTGTAAGGACAGTTCACAGTCTCTTCCTTATAGGCCCCTTAGAGGCCCTGGATGTGCTGCAGGGGGGCTGCAGGTTGGATACGCTTGCTCTGGCAGTGACCACACGACTTCAGGCTCTAGGTGGCAGGACCCATCTCCCAGTTGGAGTTACAATCCCTCTCCAAGTCTGGGCTGCAGGGCCTCTTGGCTGGTGGGGTCTCCCTGCCCAGAGTCTCTCCCCCCACTTTGCTGGTCCCAGCTGCACACCACACCCAGCTGCAGACTTTGCCAGCCTCCAGCTCCTTGTGTTGCTTCTCTGACCCCTTTGTCTCTCAGGTCACTGCAGGTCTGCTGCTCACCACAGAGTCTGCGCTCCTTGGGCCGTGTGTGTCTGGCTCTGTCACTGCAGGACGGCCCCTCGGCACAGCTTGCACTCCTTGGGCTGTGTGTGTCTGGTTCTGTCACTGCAGGTCTCCTTCTTAGCACAGGGTCTGCGCTCTGTGGGCTGTATGGGTATCTGGCTCTGACATTTCAGGTCTGTCTCTCAACACAGGTTGCTCTTCCTGCTGCTCTTCTTAGCTCTCTCTCCTTTTCTCAGAGGGTATGTCTACACTACCCCCCTAGTTCGAACTAGGGGGGTAATGTATGCATACCGAACTTGCTAATGAAGCCCGGGCCGAACTATCTGTACGCCTCGTGGATTAGGAAGCCTAATCCGAACTATCTAGACGCGGCACGGGGTTCGCACTAGCCGGCTTTTAAAAATGGCGGCGCCGGCTTTATGCTAATGAAGCCCGGGAAATTCAAATCCCGGGCTTCATTAGCAAGTTCGGTATGCATACATTACCCCCCTAGTTCGAACTAGGAGGGTAGTGTAGACATACCCAGAGAGACCCAGAAAATCCCAGCTCACTTGGAGGATGGAACCTGGCCTCCTAATTTTCTCATTGGCCTGTACAACCTGTCAATCAGGCTGAGCTGGAGTGTTGGCCGATTTTCATTGTTCCTGGGGTCTGTCAGTCTCAGGGCCCTGATTTCTCATAGACCCTTTCCCTTTTGGTACTGGGAGCCGACCAACCAAAAACTCCCACTGAGTTTTAGTAAGGGGCTAACCATCCCCTTACACATACACAACTCTTCCCCTGGTGAAAAGCGGAAGAAAAGAACCCAACACAGGTGACAGGTGCTAGCCATGTTGCTTTGCACTACTGGAAGGCACTCCGTTACTATGGAAAGGAAGGGGTTATAAGAACCTATGTGGAACAGAAATGCAATTCAAACTGCCAGAGAAGGAAGATCAGGACCATAGGCCAACAACAAAGGCTGAATGATGCCTTTGAAAAACAGTCAAGAGGAACACCTGATGGAGCAAATGGTAGTTCTAGTTGCTATCCTGCTATCTGCAAACACAAGGATTCAAGAAGCTACAGAACAATCCCTCCTGAGCTAACACATGAGCTACAGGGCAATGATATGATCTGGATCCCCACCTGGTTTCTGCAGCTGCTCAGCATTCATATTGACTCATAATATTGGGCCAAATCATGGAGCCCACACTCAACTGGAGTTGTGCATCAGTGACGACTATAGGATTTGCTATTTTGTATTGAACTGGCTAGTATGGATGTGCACCATTGCTCTCTGGTGGCTAGAATAAGAACTGCCCAATTGTATGACAAAGGCCTCAGACATCTGACAGTACAGCTAACATGGACAGGACCCAGGTTTGCTGACTCCCTCTCCTGGGACTTGACCCTTAAAGCAACCACTTTCCTTACAACCAGATAAATTTTTTATCTCACAAGTGTAGGGTTTTTTTTTTTAAATAATAAAATATATTCTGTGAAAAGAAACCTTTTCACATCCTCTTTCACTGAATGCATAGTACCGTCTGCCAAATAAATATAATCTGCATTACAATACCCGCGGCTCAGGCAGTAAGCTTCTGCATTTTACCAGAGCAAGGGAACCTTTCAATAATTCCTCGCCTGAATATGAGTATATAATTAGCCCTAGGATAATGCATCAACACGCACTTCCTAGTTAGCTCCTGTATGCCGATCCAGCAAGTATGAAGTTAAGTCTCAACATACCACAAGTACAAATGTGAGCTAAGGGTATCTCCTTGTGGAGAAACAGCTACATTGCCGGGAGTATGCAAGCTGCTTCTGATTAACAGGTTTCACTTCAAAGGGATCCTGTACATCCTTGTTTAAATGGCAACTATCTGGTCCCAATGTGCCTCAAGCAAAGACCTTTTTTTTCCCTTTGGTGATTGTCTTATCAGACTTTGCGCTTGATCCCAAAGCCTGTTCAGATGGTAGAGTCCTTAAAGATCCAAACACACAAGCAAGCACTGTGCTCTGCCATGTAATGCTATGCTGCTGACAAAGAATCATCCCTTTTATATCCTTAAATTAGCCAAATATGTATGCTATTGTCTGGTCCTTTGAGGACGTTATTAAGGCTGATGGCAGCTGTAACCCTTCTGCCAGTAGTAATTAGGGTTGCCAGATGATTGAAACAAAACTACCGAACCCCCTCCCCCCCCAAAACACAGGGAAAAAATTCTGTCGAAGGGAAAAAAAGGGGGGGGGAGATACCAAAGTTGTTGAGCAAAAAAAAAGGACTCCAAGACTTATTAAGCAAAAAATAAAATAATTAATTAATTAAAACAGCATAGCTTCCCCTTGGTCGGCAGCCATTGTGTGCTGGCAGCCTTGCAGAACCAGGTAAGCATAGTGGCTGGGGTTGGGGGCCTGGGGGGGTTGGGAGCCGGGGGGGGGGGGGGGGAGGCCAGGCGCTGAGTGCTTGTAGGATTGCCAAGTGCCCGGCATTTTCGCCTCCTGGCCAGGGAAAAAAAAAAAATCAGAAAATACCGGACATTTTAGGTATTCTCTGAATTTTTTAACCGGACAGAAGGCGAAAATATTGGACTGTCCGGGTGAATACCAGACACCTGGCAACCCTGGAATGCAGCAACAAGGGCCAGGCTTATTTTAGGGGATTCTCTACAGCTTCTTAACTTTTGGGGCTCCAGCCCTCACCTAGTTTCCTGGGGACCTATAACCACTTTGGATGCCTTTGCTAAGCAAATCTCTACTCACTTGCAAACACAGAGGTTAAACAAACTAACCTGATTGGGGAGGAAAGGGAAAGGCCATGTTGAACTGGGACAAGCATTTACTATTTAACACCACCCATCACCATTTACCTTAGGGTGCACGAGTCCCAAGCAATTGGGGACTGAATAGCTGATGCATTGCTCTGCCCCCACTCAGTTTGCAGGTCCCCAGCTTCCTCACTTGCCATTTATGGTTCCAAGAATCCAGGAAAATCAGAGTCCTTGTTCTGTAGGCAGCCCTGGGGCTCTCCCACCGGTCCTGCTACCATGATTTCAACAGGTAGGACAGGAAGGCCCCTCATCAGTTGACAGGAGACTAGAGAGGCGCTACCAATTCCTTGGCCTGCTGCTCTACTGGTAGAGCTGGAAGATGGGAATGTGTCCAACGGCCACTGGGTGCTGCATGCAGGGGGCTGCAGCTAGGCCTGCCTGGTGCCTTGCTTTGGTGACCAGAACAGCTTCTAGGCTCTGACCTGCGCATCCCAGTGGCTCAACAACTGGAACCTCCGGTGCATTCTGTGGACACAAGGCGATTACAGCTCCTAGGTCTGCTCTTTCAGCAACCTCAGCAACACCTTAAGTTCCCTACCACTCAGAAAGACACTCCTCAAAGCAAGCTGGAAACAGGCTCTCTCTCCCCTCCCTTGCCCTCTGACCCCACTTTAGCAAATCATCAGGGTAGCCCCATGCCCATAGATGCCGTCTTTATGAGTTTCCAGGGAGCGCTAAACCACTTCTCTGGCCCCCACACTGCCCCTTCCCTCAAGCCCCCACCTCAGCCCCACCCATCCCTGGCAAGTTTGTCCTACAGATTTCATTGGGAGTTAGCTGCTTAAATATAGTAGAGGCCCTGGGCCTCAGTTCTTTATCTGTAAAATGAACATAATTACACTTATCTGCCTTCCTTGGCCCCCAACAGCAGTTGGAGAAAAATGGCTGCTTTCATCTAAGTACTTCAGTCTCCTTAAGCTCCCCTCAGTGTAAATGTCCTTTCATAAATTAATAAAAATGCTCCATAGTTTAGAGGCAACAAAAATCCCTCTTGGATGCACCTGGCATCTGTTCTCTTTGCAAATCACAAACCTAGTCATGAACACATGTTAACAAACCACTACACAAAGACAGTAAGCTCTTCTGGTTACTTCTCACTGTTTGTCTTGCACAACTCTCTGATTTCAGATGCACTCGGCACCCACTAACCTCCTGATGTGATCCCTGGGGGCTTTTTAAATAAAACCTCTGGCAACCTTCCCCTGGAGAAAGATAGAGATTTCTTGGTTTTGTGTGTGGATGTGTGTTGGAATATCATTGTTTTCACCATGTAGCTAATGAACTAGAAGCTGAGCGCCTGAATCATATTTAGGTCCTATCTACACGCAGGAACCCTGTTGGAAACAGATAACGATCTGTGCATAAATGTAACATAAACATAGGAAACACCAGCTTGGATCTGGCTCCTGGTCTAACAAGATCAGTACCTCCAGCGCTAGACATTACCAAAACTTTCAGAAGAAGAATAGTGATAGAAATGTAGCCGTGTTAGTCTGGTGTAGCTGAAACAAAAAACAGGTCTATGTAGCACTTTAAAGATTAACAAGATGGTTTATTAGGTGATGAGCTTTCGTGGGCCAGACCCACTTCCTCATTTCAACCAGAAAGGCCATTGTCTCAACGACTTGATTACCTGCATCCTGCTTCAAAGGCCTTTTAAGACTACACTTGAAAGAGAATCCTCTGAACTGTCATTCATGCTTAAATTCGACACTTTACACCTAAGTTTGAATAAAGACTTTAATTATCTTACTCATTACAAAGATAGCTTCCCCAATTATCACCTCTAATATCATTAGCTCACAGACATTTACTCCCCCCCATCCCACTTCTGTTCTGAAATTTGATTTGTCCTTTTCATATGTGTTCCTTTTTTAAATTGTATCCTTTGGTATATATGTGTAAGAGGACTGTTAGCCCCTTACTTAAACTCTGTGGGAGTTTTTTTGGCTTGCCAGCTCCCAGTGTCAACAGGGGAAGGGTCCATGAGACTGACAGACCCCAGAGACAATGGAAAGCAGCCAACACTCCAGCTTAGCCTGATTGACAGGTTGGACAGGCCAGTGAGGAAGGGGAGAGGCCAGGCCCCGTCCTCCCTGTGAGCTGGGATTGTTCTGGCTCTCTCTGAGCAAACAGAGAGCTGAGAGACTGCCAAAGGGGGACAAGCTGTGTGCAGAAGAAGTCCTGCAAAAACAGGGAGCTGAGAGACAGCCCAAGGAGTGCAAGCTGTGTGCTGAGGGGCAGTTTTTGCAGCAGCTGAGCCAGACACACACAGCTCAAGGAGCACAGACCCTGTGTAGAGCAGCAGACTGGCAGTGCTCAGAGAGCCAAAAGGAACAGAGAAGCAACGCAAGAAGCTAGAGACTAGCCACACAGCACAGCCTGCAGCTGGATGTGGTGAGCAGCTGGGAACTGCAAAGTGTGGGGAGAGGCTCTGGACTGGGACAGGGGTCTGGCCACTTAGAGCCTGAGGCTGTGTGGTCACTGCCAGAGCAAGCGTGTCCAGCCTGCAGCCCCCCCTGCAGCACATCCAAGGCCTCTAGGGGCCTCTAAGGAAGAGACTGTGGACTGTCCTTACACTCTGCAGGCTGCTGTTTTGATGTCCCTGTGCTACAGAGCAGGGCTGTGTGTTCTCCTTTAACCATTCTCATTTTTTCTTATTCTTTTCTCTTTAATCAGTTGTTGTTTAATAAATTGTATTTGCTTTGAACCTTATGAAGTGATCACTGGGCCAAGAAGGCCTGCAGTGTAAAGAGAGCACCTCGGAGTGGGGACACCCTAACTCCTGCCCCTAGTGACTACAAGGTCGGGGATTAAGCCCCAGGAAACCTGGGCCCAGCCTTGTTGGGGTTTCAAGGGCTCTGCTACTCAGGAGAGTGGAGGGGGAGCCCTCAGGATCAGGGAGGCGGTTGGGTAAAGGAAGTGGGAGCGGGGACTCAGAGCCTTTTGCTGGTCCATTTCACCGGGGTGTATAGAAGCCAGGAAAGTTCCCCACAATAGCGGGACCATTCCCCCACTTACATATGGTTGTGACCATTTTCTTCCACTATTTGATCTGAGGAAGTGGGTCTGGCCCACGAAAGCTCATCATCTAATAAACCATCTTGTTAGTCTTTAAAGTGCTACATAGTCCTGTTTTCAGACGAAGCAGCACCCTTCGGTAGGTAGGTAGAGTCAGATTTTTAATTGTGTTTAGGTGCCAAACTTCTACTGAGGACAATGAGAGTTAGCTGCCTCAACTCCTTGGAGTGTATGACTTGCAGAATAACTGGTCCCCAAGATTTTCCAAACCCTTATTAGTTTGAGTTTAGCTAATTCCCTAAAGCATGGGGATTATACACACAACACACACTTCTGTCAGCCCAGCCCAAATTGCAGCAACACATAATGGGGAGGTTCCAACAGCATAAAGCTGAATATGGAGCAATCCCCCAATCACCCCAGAGATAAGGCTGCAGCTGAAGTTTCTGTTCAAAGCTGCATTTGTCATCTTCACTACAATGCTGGCAAATAATCAGCTTGAGTTGGAAATGGATGGGCCCGTTCAGGGGACTGGGAAGTGTTTGATACAAAAACTAGAGGTCATTTGATTGAAGGGGTCCCAAGGTAGAACACCCATTAAAAAATTTGCAAGCATCTCTTTGTGTGCATCGTTCCCCACCACAGCTGTATTTCATAACCACCTGCCCCTCCACAAGTCTCTGTATTACACTGCAGCAATAACAGATAAAACCACTAACTTGGAGCTTTCTGCTGGAAGGCTCAGCAGAGAAACAGCTAACAATGTTGGCATTCAGGTGCCCACCATTATGCTTCAGAGTTAACGCGTCATTTTGCCCAGGGAGATCGTTCACCTCTCTGAGTGAGATTGTTTCAGGCCTCCTGCAGACTCTGAGGGATAACACTGTGTAAATTAGCTTCACAACCACAGTCTAGATAGGTGAGAAATAATGTAAGCATCAATCCTGATGCACATTGCAATGGCAAGGCGGTGGGATCTATGGCTTCTGAACTGCATGGTACACCGAGTCATGGTTAGAGCCCTGTGCAAGCGCAAGATTTTATTTCACACTCTGCTACTAGCTGCTTTTTCTGGTACCATCTGCCCTTCTGGTCCCCTGGGCCTGCAGGCCACTACACTGCCTTTCTATTTTCTCTCATTTTCACCTACTGAATGATCGATTTACGCCAATTACATGTTCCATACCACAGCTATGTTCGGCCCTAAGGCCTTCAACAGCATCTCAGCATACACCAGGCCACATGAGATATCTAGACACCGCAAGTGAGACCAGAGCCCCATTGGGCGAGGTGACGTACAGATGTACAGCAGGAGAGAATCTGCCCCCAAAGAGTTTATAGTCTAAATAGAAACGGCAGGAAAGGTGTAATTATCGTCATTTCAGAGGGAGGGACTGAGGCACAGATGCTATAACTTGCCATACATGCCATGGATATCAATGGAGCTATGACCATTTACACCACTGAGCACTGTCCCTAAGCACCAGTCTACACCAGGGCTTTATTTCAAAATAACGCCCACTTATTTCAAAATCTGTACTCCTGTTTTCCTCGGGAACTAATGTTATCGTTATTTCGAAAAACAGTAGTGGGGATGCCCCAATGCTGCTATTTTGAACTAATTATTCCCTAGAACATGGATTCCCAAACTGGGAAATTCCGGGGGGGGGGGGGGGTTCGAGTGCGAGGCAACCCCCCTAACCCTAACCCCCCTCCCTCCGTCAATCTTTCATCCTAAGTTTCACTGCTATTTTTGTTTTTCGGACCTGGTCAGTTCCTCTTTTTTTTTTTTTTTTTTGCTCAACAAGTTTGGTGCTATTGGGGGGGTGGGGAATGTGAAGGTTTCTCAAAAATCAAAAAGGGGGCGTGATGCTGAAAAGTTTGGGAACCACTGCCCTAGAGGAATTCAAACTAATTACTCCCCAGTGCTTCCTGGGGCTCTCAGTCCGAGGTAGCACGTCCACACTAATGGAGCCTTCCTCAGACTAATTTTGAGGCTTCTCCGTAAGGACATGCTATTTCGGTGTTGTTATTTTGGGAGTCATTACATCGATGTTAGTTATTTCAAAATAGTTAGCAAGGGGGGGTTAAATGCACAGCTGCTGTTGTGAGTGAAGTTTGTACTTCATACACCAGTGGTGATTTTAAAGTGTGGTGGCTTGAGACCTGTCAAAGAGGTTGCCAGTGTGTGTTTTTCTGTTTGCTTATTTCGGGCAAGAGAAGTAGGGACAGAAAAGCAGGAAGAGGAGGGAAAGCAGGGAAACAGTTGTGAAATTGGAACTGTGCAGATTTCATGCAGAAGAGAAGGAAAAAACCATAAAAGGTGTTTGGAATTTAAACAATTACAGATACTAGGGGACTGGGCCCCTCCTCGCTATGCAAGCCAACCTTCCTCTCTCTGCAGGTAGGTGTCTGGCTGGAGGGAGGGGGCGGGAGCAGGGGAGGGTACAGAAGCAGTCTTGCAGTAGGTTTCTGGCCAGGGGAAGGGGGCAGGAGTGGGCTGGGAGTGCAGGGTCTCAGCGGAAGGGTTGATGGGATTGCAGTGAGGGCCGGGGTCAGATAGCAGAGAGGATGCAGGGCGGTCCGGGAGCTGGGGGGGGGAAAGTCAGGCTCAGATAGCAGAGAGGACCCGATGTGGCCTGGGGGGAGTTTGGGATCAGATGGTGGAGGAGACCTGGCACAGTCCAGGAGTAGGAGTCGGGCTCGGATGATGAAGGGGAAATTGGGCAGCCTGCAGGTGGGGGTTGGGATCGGATGGCTGAGGAGACCTGGTGTGGATGGCGGAGGGGACCCGGTATGATGCGCGAGGGGATCGGGTTTGGATGACGTGGGGGACCCAGCCCCAGCAGCTCCTCCCCAGTGGTGCAGCCCCCCGCGGCATGAAGCAGGAGCCAAAGCTGGAGCAGCCTATGCCCGGAGGGGATGGTGCCAAGGCTGGCCACAGCAAGCAGCTGAGGATGGAGGCAAGTGGCAACAGCAGCAAGACAACGCGGATGATGTGATGACATCACTCTGTCATCCCGCAAGAAACATTTTTAAAGAGAGAGAGAGAGAGAGAAAAGAAATGGAAGCAGAAGATGCCAGGTAAGAAGCTGCCTACCAGAGAATTTTGGAACTGAAACGGATAGAGGCTAACCAAGAAATTGAGGTCCAGAAACGAACTACAGAGGAGGAAGAAAGAGAGAGGAAGTTTCAGCTGAACTTGATAGAGAAGCAGAAGCAGAAACTCCAGGCTCTCCTCCCGCAAAATCCACAAATGGGAACAGTTATGTCCTGCATGCAGCTAGAAAGGGGACATGGCTGAATATTTTATCACCTTTTGAGAGGTTGGGTGCATTCCATAAGATCCCTGGGGACCTAAAGATGCCCGCATTGTTTGCAAAATTGTCTCCTACAGCTCTGGATAGTTTCAATAAAATGCCAATTGAAGAGCTTCATATTATGTTAAACTCAAGGAGATGATTTTAAAATGGTTTCAGAAGAGAGGTGGTGGGAATCGTAGCTCCAGAGGCTGTTGCATTTCCTCTCCACATTGTGGGAGGAGCGAACTCTAGGAGCTTATGCTGTGTAGCACAAGATGGTATAAGTTTGGCTATACTCTATAAGGAGGAGGGTGCCTGTGGAGCTGGTGATGAACTTGTAGCCTATTGTTGGTTCAAGCAGTGGCTGGTCAGAGAGCCTGCATGTAACTGCAGCTGAATGTGGTCCTGCCTGTGTGGATGCTGGTGGAAGTGCAGGACTGAATCTGCAGCTTGTCATGGCAGCACAGTGAGGCTATGTCTACACTATGGTTTTTTTCAGAAGAGGCAATGCAAATGAAGCACTCATTAGCATTTTCTCATACTTTATTTGCATAATCTCACACTTCATTTGCATAATATCTTATGATGCTTTTTGTGCAAGAGGTTTTTGCGCAAAAGCTAGCAGTGTAGACGGATCAGTTTTGCAGAAAAAAAACCCTTTTGTGCAAGATCTGTATACCTCCTTTTCTGAGGCATAAGGATCTTGCACAAAAGGGAGGTTTTTGCGCAAAATGGATCCATCTAATCTGCTAGTTTTGGCACAAAAACCTCTTGCGCAAAAAACGTCGGAAGTGATTATACAAATGAAGTGTGAGCAAATGCTAATGAGTGCTTCATTTGCATTGCCTCTGCTGCAAAAAAGAGGCCATGTAGACACAGCCTGAGAAAGGGAGCCCAGACTGGAGGATCAGATGGCTCCAAATTGTGGAAAAAATAAAACTGCCAAAGCGACATGGTTTTGTAGCAAAATCAGTCTGTGAAGAGCTTTCACTGGCATCTAGTGGTGCATTATGATGGCAGCATAGACCCACTGCATCGGATGGACCAGTTTGGAGATTAGCATAAACAGTTTTATACAGTGGACCAGAAATCACCCATTATGCAAATAATTATAACAGCAGCCAAAGTAACAAGCTAGCATGGTGCCAAGACTCAGAGGGGTAGCCTTGTTAGTCTGTATCTGGAAAAAAAGTGGGGGGGGAGTTCTGCTAACCCTAAAACTAACAGATTTATTAGGTTTTACCCATGAAATCTTATCCCCTAATAAATCTGTTAGGGTACGTCTACACTAGCCCCCTAGATCAATCTAGAGAGGCTAATGAGGGTGACCAAAATTGCAAATGAATGATTTAAATATCCGACGCTTGATTTGCATGTTCCCGGCCAGTCGCCATTTTAGAAATTGACTAGCCCCAAGTAACTGCCTGCATCTACACACGGCAGTGAAACGGGATTCTGATTTAAAGCCTAACTCGAATTAGCTGTTATTCCTCCTGCAATGATTTTTTTTTAAAAACTAGCATGCATCATTCTTTAATCCCTCAAGACTAATCAGATGCTAATTCCTAATTCTAGGTACTGGCCACTATTATCATTTCTGTTGTGGTGATGCCAAATGATACTCATCAGGGATCAGGACCCCACTATGCCAGGTGCTATACATTCAAATATAAGTTGAACTTTGCTAGTCTGGCACCCCCGGGACCTGACCAGTGCCGAACCAGAGAATTTGCTGAACCACAAGAGATCAGTGTTGTCTAGCAGTGTTACCAACACTTCCACAGCTTACTGGGCTCTTAGAAGACATTTACGGGTGAGTTAGAGCTAAATAACAGCACAGAACACTGAGAGTCAGAACTTGTGGCTGTAAGCAAACTTTATGGGATTGTGGGAAACTTGGCCATGCCCATGATAAGTAGACATCTGGCTAACTAAAGCCATGCCAGACCACGGATGTTGCCGGACCAGAGAGTGTCGGACTAGAGAGGTCGAACCTGTAACACAAGACCCAGTTGCATGGAGCTGGGCTTCCAGGAAGTAAAAAAGGACCCACCTTATTCCACATGCAAACCCCAAAGTGGTGATATGAACCAGGTGGCTCATATCAAAGGTTGGGAGAGTGAAAAGTGGGGAAACTCTTACGCTGCATTTAGACTGGCATGATCTTGCACAAATACTTTTAACGGAAAAGTTTTTCCATTAAAAGTATTTGCGCAAGAGAGCGTCTATACTGGCATGTGCCTTTGCGCAAAAGATTTGCTTTTGCACAAAAGCATCAGTGCCATGTAGATGCTCTCTTGCGCAAGAAAGCTCCGATGGCCATTTTAGCCATCAGGCTTTCTTGCGCAAGAAATTAACTTGGCTGTGCACACTGGCCCTCTTGAGCAAGAATGCATGTGCAAGAGGGCTTATCCCTGAGCGGGAGCGTGGGAGTATTTGCGCAAGAACCACTGATTTTGTACAGTACAAAGTTGGAGTTCTTACGCAAATATTTGCGGCCAGTGTAGACGGGTGGCAAGATTTTTTGCAAAATCTTGCCAGTCTAGACGCACCCCTAGTTATTTCACTAGGGCTAGGAGAAAAACCATCAGACTCCACAAGGGTGTGACGGGTGGGACGCAGCAGGCAAGAAAGCTGGAGAGCTTCACATTCTTTTCCCCTACTGTGCCAAAAATTCAATTCACGCAATGAATAACTCGCCAACACATTCACTAACTTGACATCAGAACCTCGGCTGGTAGAATTCGCTGCCAGCTCTGTGGATTTCTGTGGAGCTAAAATGATTCATGCGAGCTGAGAAACTGGCCTTATTTTTTTCTAAGTCAGTGGCTTATTATTCAAACAGGCTGTCAAGGGTTGATAGCTAGTGGGACCCTCAGGGACTTCAGACAGACAGCAAGCAATGGGAGCCGAGCAGTTTAGTCTAAGGCCGTATCCTGATTACCTCAGGAGTACTGACTGGCTTCATTTGGAAGTTAAGTTAATGAATAAATTAGGGCAAGAAAGGCTAGAAGGGAAACGATCAGTGATGTATCCTCCTGTCTCCCCAGCTGGAGGCTCGCTCAGTTGTTTTACTCTGTGTTACAGAAACTCCAGCTTTGACAGTCCTAGAAATGGATGTGCTTTACCTGGCTGCACAAGAAATACAGCAAAGTACATGCTGCTACATGTGACCCCACGAATAGTCTCATGTCTGAGCTGGAAGAACAATTTCTAGCACAGCTCAGTGTCCTTATCTCATCAGTCCGCAGCCAGTGCTGAGAATGCCATAGTGACGGGGCGGGCAATAAAATGGTGGCAGTTGGCCAGGGGTAGCCCCTAAAGGGATGCTGCTGCTATATTTACCTGCATCTCCACAGCTACCAATGGAAGCAGCAGGAAGCGTCATGGACCGGGACACCGCTTCCTGCAGCTATCATTGGTCAAGAATGCTGATCCGTGGCCAATAGGAGCTGTGATCACCCGTACCTGCAGAGGCACAGGTAAATTTAACACAGTGGGGGCCTGCTGTGATGTGGGGGGGAGGGCTGTCCACTCCTATGCTGCTCTGAAGAGATTCTGTGTGTGTCTGTGTGCACTGACCAGCGGGGGGGAGGGAAGGGCACATAGACCATGGCCAGCCACTTCACACTTAGCCAGGGGAAGGAGTTTGAACAAAGGCAGGGGTGTAGCTACCTGGGGGCAGTGAGTGACCAGTGGCTGAGAGGGGGGAATCTCGGCTGGGAAAACATGAGAACAGACTAAGTTGAGTACTGGGGGGTTCAGAGGCCTGTGTACCCCTGCCCCCCAAGAGGTCTAAGGCTGTCTGCCCTGACTCCTATGTCCACATTGAGCTCATGCTGTACTATATTTCTGAGAAGCAATAAACCCTCCCAATCTACTGGTTGGTGGAGTCACATCTTGCTGCAGACGGAGGTGCAGGGTGTGACAGACCGGGCCGTGTCTGGGCACAGCTGAGGGCGTCCGCTCAGGGTGAATTGCTCGAATCCGGGGCTCCTTACAGCCCCCCGACTGGTGACCTCTCCACACAGGCCACAAACCAGTCCCACAGAGCGCTTCAGCAGCCTGCCTGAAGCCTCACGAGCAAAACCTCTCCGACACCCCAGCAATAACCGTGCCCCAGATGGCCCCAGACCTCATACACAGGTGGGGGGTCCTAGCACCCAATCCCACCTATCCCGAACAAGTTCTGTCCGGTTCCAGGAAACCAGCCACAGATCTCTGGCCAATTTATCCTTTGGACCTTACCCACAAATCACGCTGGGCCAATCCTTTAGCATCTAACAACTAAAGGTTTATTAACACAAGAAAGAACAGCATACATAGGATTATCAGATAATAAGCTTCTATTCAATACCTCACATGGCCCCCTCCTATACCATTTTTGGGGCCAACACCCCCACCTATGGGTGCATCAGTGATCTGGCTGCTCCCCTCAAGATCCAGCAACGTGACACAGGGTCGGGGGGAGGGGGAGGGGGAGGGTCCCTGATGCTCCATCACGCCTGCCAACGGCTAACCCCGGTGGACCAGATCTGGCCTGCAGATTAGTATTTCCCTCTCCTGCCATGGTGCATGTTGCGACCTGTCCACTAAAAACTGGACCGAAAGCCCACTAAGCAGTCTCCAGATGGCCAGCCAAGAGGTAAACTGACCCTATCTACTTCTCCAAACTGTTTGTGAGCAGCTAAAATGTGATCTGCTTTCCAAGGGGATTCTAGCATGCCAGCCATTGCTCCTATAAGGGTCCTAGCTCCCAGCAGACCCAGGCATAAAACACAGAGAGTAAAATGCAGCCTGCAAATTGCTCTCTTTCTGGGACTGCGTGAAGATGCCACCGCCCGTCTCAAAAAAGATAGATTGGAACTGGAAACGGTTCAGAAAAAGACAACAAAAATGATGAGGGGTATGGAACAGCTTCCATATGACAACACTAGGGCTACGCCTACATTGGCATGATTTTGTGCAAATACTTTTAACGGAAGAGTTTTTCCATTAAAAGTATTTGCGCAAGAGAGTGTCTACACTGGCACAGATGCTTTTGTGCAAGAGATGTGATTTTGCACAAAAGCATCCGTTCCAGTGTAGACGCTCTCTTGAGCAAGAAAGCTCCGATGGCCATTTTAGCCATCGGGCTTTTTTGTGCAAGAAATTAATGTTGCCTGTCTACACTGGCCTCTTGCGCAAGAATACTTATCCCTGAGCGGGAGCGTCAGAGTATTTGCGCAAGAAGCACTGATTTCGTACATTAGAATGTCAGTATTCTTGCGCAAATACTCGCGGCCAGTGTAGACAAGTGGCAAGATCTTGCCAATGTAGACACAGCCTGGGACTTTTCAGCTTGGGAAAGAGACAACTAAGGGTGGATATGATAGAGGTCTATACAATCAAAACTGGTGCAGAGAATGTAAATGAGGAAGCATTGTTTACTCCTTCTCATAACACAGCACTATGGGGTTACCACGCATAATTAACGGGAAGCGGGTTTAAAACCAACAAAAGGAAGTATTTCTTTACACAATGCATAGTCAATCTGTGGAACTCCTTGCCAGCGGATGTTGTGAAGGCCAAGACTATAACAGATTTCAAAAAAGAACTAGATAAATTCATGAAGAATGGGTCCACCAATGGCGATTAACCAGGATGGGCAGGAATGGTGTCCCTAGCCACCGATTGCCAGAAGCTAGGAATGGGTAACAGGGGACGGATCACTTGAGGATTCCCTGTTCTTGTTCATTCCCTCTGGGGCACCTGGCATTGGCCACTATCAGGAGACAGGATACTAGGCTAGATGGACATTTGGTGATCCAGTAGAGCCATTCTTATCTTAAGAACCCTTCCACAGTGAGGGCCTGTTCACACCAATATATATATATATATATATATATATATATATATATATATATATATATATACACACACACACACACACACACACACACTAGCTTGAGTTCCCGGTGTTGCTCGGGAAACTGGAGGAAGAAAATATAGATAAACAGTAGTCCATTATCTTTTTTTAAATGATGGAAAAGTTGCACTGATTTCTATAGGGATTAAAATATAGGTCGGTATCATCTCCGGAGGAGGGGGGTGCGACCCTGGGTGGAGGGTAGGTTACACGCAGGAGGGGCACCCTAGCTCGCACCCGGGGCTGCAGGTGCCTTGGCGGGCAGGGCGGATGACCAAGCTGTTGTGCGCATGGGGGTTGGGGCACTGCGTGCCGGCACAGAGGGGGGGAAGAAGGTTGCTTATGTAACTTCGCGGGCGGGAGGGGCCGAGTTCTGGACAGTGCAGGGGGCCACAGGTGGTGGGCACGGGACCAAAGGTGGGCGGGATGACCCCTGCAGCGCCGCATGGTGGGTGACTTTTTGATTTTTACATCTTGAGCTCGGGCCCGATAGGGTCCAAAAGTACCGTAAAACCTTCTCCTGGATGAAAGGTTGTCCCATGCAAAGTTTGGTTGCGGTGGCTGTTATAGTGTCCAAGTTATTAGCGCACTTACAAGCATTCTCCTTTATATATTATATATATATATTTGTCACACATACATACACACAGTATAGTTAAAGTAGTACAACTCCCCTCCCCAAGTGTGAATTCAGTCATATGGCTACAAAAGTGCTTACACGAGTATACCTTATTCTTGTTCAAGAAGGGATATAAACTATATAAGGCACCTTTATACTAGTACAACTTTGTCCATCTTAGAAATTACATTGATATAATTGTATCAGTAATAATCACATTCCTAATCAAAATAGTTCATAGATACATAGTCTCTAAGGCTGGAAGGGACCTCTGTGGTCCTCTAGTGAGACCTCCTGGATCACACAGGCCATAGGACTTCCGGAAAAAAAATCCAATTTTATTTTAAAAATTGCCTGTGATGGAGACACCACCATGGCCCTTGGTAAATTGCTCTAACCTTTAATCACCCTCACTCGTAAAAACTGATACTGCTTCTAGTCTGAATTTGTCTAGCTTCAATGTCTAACCACTGGATCTTGGATCCTAAATTGGTTAAAAACAAAACAAACAAAACAAAACAAAAGAAACCCTGTATGTAGGCCAGACTTGAGATTCAGGAGACCTACATTCTATTCCAGTTCTAGTGGATGATCTTGGACAATTCACTTAATTTCTCTGTGCCTCAGTTTCCCCACATAGAATACAGGGATAATAATGCTTCCTGCATTTGCAAAGTGCTTTGAAATCATGGTTAATGAGGTGCTAGGAGTTATTATTCTAACCAACAGCAGCACATGTGCTTGTCTCCTTGTGTGGGTCCATATGATGGACAGTAGTTGTTTTCTTATTTATTTTATTGTTTACTTGGTTATCTGCTTACAAAAATAACCAAGTAATGATTGTGTTTGAAGGGGAAAAGCTGTCTTTAAGTGATTCAGTTGCTGAAGGCCAGTGAGATTTTAGCAAACTCCAATTACCTCCTCCTCTTTTCTTCCAATTATTAAACTGACAAATGAAAGGACCATGGTGATCCTTTAGTCTGACCTCCTGCACATGGCAGGCCTCAGGAACTCACCCACCCATGCCTGGCTTGAGTTACTGACGTTCTTGAATTGTGGTTTAAAACTTCATGTTACAGAGAATGCATTATTTGTACTAGTTCAAAAAACTGCAGCTGACTTAGCCCAGTGCTGTGGAGGAAGGCAATCCCCCACCTCCACCCCAAACACACACACAAGGTCTCTGTCAAACTGACCCAGGAGAAAATTCCTTCCCAACCTCAAATATGGGGACCAGTGAGGCCCTGAACATGTGGGCAAGACCCACCAGGCAGATACCAGGGAAACAATGCTCTGTAGTAACTCAGAGCCCTCCCCATCTAGTGTCCCATCTTCGGCCTCTGCAGATATTTGCTGAGAGCAGTCACAGATTGGCCTCACATCCAGCGGAGCTGACAGCTCCTGCAGGTCCTGGGGCAAGGTCGGGAGAGGGCGGGGGTGGCTCCATGCCCTGGAAGTGGTGGGGCCTTGAGCAGAAGGGATGGGGATGGGGCAGCTCGCCCCTCCCCACAGCCCTTAGAGCCGCACGGAACAAGGTTACAGTGCTCCGAGGGCCATTCAAAGGGGGTCAGGGTCCCGCCATCACCTCTGCCAGAGTAGCAATGGTGGTGGCTGGGCACTCCAGGCCCCCTAGAATCGCTGGGGTCTGGGGCAATTGCTCCCTTTGGTGCCCCCCATCAGCAGGCTGGTACACATCACTGTACGCAGTCTCATCATACCATCCCCTTAGTTTTTCTACCTCAGCTGCTCCCCTGCCTGGTAAACCTCCCAAGCTCTGTGCCCCAGTGTTATCAACTGTGAAATAAGTCTTTAGCTAGTTAATCTGGGTGAGGTGCTGACAGGGTCCCTGCACACTGGCACTGTGGCACCAATATCCCGGTACTTCAACAAGGACAACTGGGGAGTCCTGCACTTGGGTTGGAAGAATCCCACGCAGTGTCATAGGCTGAGGACCGACCGCCTCAGCAGCAGTTTGGCAGAAAAGGACCTGGGGATTACAGTGGACGAGAAGCTGGATATGAGTCAACAGTGTACCCTTGTAGCCAAGAAGGCTAATGGGATATCAGGGGGCATTAGGAGGAATATTGCCAGCAGATGTAGAGAAGTGATTATTCCCCTTTATTCAACACTAGTGAGGGCGCCACATCTGGAGTACTGCATCCGATTCTGGGCCCCCTGCTACGGAAAGGTTGTGGACATGCTGGAGAAAGTCCGGCAGAGGGCAACCAAAATGCTTAGGGGGCTGGAGCATATGACCTATGAGCAGAGGCTGAGGGCTTTGTTTAGTCTGCAGAAGAGAAGACTGAGGGGGGATCTGAAAGCAGCCTTCAATTAACTGAAGGGAGGTTCCAAAGAGGATGGAGAGGGGCTGTTCTCAGTAGTGACCGATGGCAGAACAAGGAGCGATGGGTTCAAGTTGCAGTGGCGGAGGTCTAGGGGGGATATTAGGAAAAAACGATTCCCTAGGAGGGTGGTGCAGCACTGGGATGGGTTCCCAAGGGAGGGGGTGGAATTTCCATCCCTAGAGCTTTTGAAGTCCCAGCTTGCCAAAGCCCTGGCTGGGATGACTGAGTTGGGGTTGGTCCTGCTTGGGGCAGGGGGCTGGATTGGATGACTCCTGAGGGCTCTTCCAACCCTGGGATGCTACATTCCCCCAGGGGACGCCCTGAGCTGCTACCCAGCTGCCAAGCTCTCCGGTTTACCGGCTTGTGCCCTTCAGTCAGAACTTGAGACGGGGGTCCCCGTGGGGGCGCTGCGCATTATCTGGCAGGGGCATTGCAGCAGCGCGGCGCTAGGATCCGCCTGCAGGAAAACACCCGGGACTCACTCCAGGGACCCGCTCTTGTCCCGTTCGAGTCCACGGGCGTTTTTGCCCTTGCAGGAGGATTTTGGGGGACGGGAGAAACTACAATTCCCAGAAGGCGCTGCGAGTTTGGGAGCCTTCCAGCCGAAGCCGCTTCCCCGCAAAGCTAACGGTGCAGAAGAAAGGCCGAGGGGGGGAGAATTCCTCCCGCCAGCCCGTTCCCACGGGCGCGGCCGCTCCGAATCGTGCCGGGCGCTGGCCGGGTCCCGCCGCTCCCCCTGTGCGCGCCCCCTCTGCTCCTGGTCTTTGTTCGGCTTCACCCTTCCTCCGGTAGCTCTCGCTGCGCTGGGCACAGACTTCCTCTCGGTCAGCAGCCGCCGCGATTGCAACACAAGTTGCAGCCAAGTCACAAACACTGGGGTCACCCGGGCTCCAGGGGAGGAGAGCGCCGGCCGGGGCGAGCCGCTCAGGTAAGGCCTCTGCAGCGCACCGCTGGTGTGAGTCTCCCACACCCTCGCCCGAAGGAGCAGGCTCCCCGGGGACCCCCGTAGCCGTGGAGTGGCAGAGTTGTAACAGGCGGCAGAATCGGGCCCCCTGCGAGCTGGCTCCCTAGAAAATATCAATCGGGATTTGTTGTTTGGATCCGGCCGGAATAAGAAGCCAAGGGGTTTGCATTGGCCGAAACTAACAGGCAGCTAAAATGTTTTCCTAGGCGAACCCATCTTTGATCTTCCAGTCCGGCCTCCTGCCTGACACAGGCCGGAGAATTTCACCTAGTGATGCCTGAAGCCAGTCCAAACAGGAGTGACCGGGCACGTCTCTTAGCCAGACATCCAGACTTGAGTGGAAGATTCCCCGAGATGGAGAGATTAGCGCTGCTAATCCCGTCCCATGTTAATTACCCTCGCTGGTAAAAATACGCTGTGGTACTTCAGTGACACTATTTCCAGCCATCGGATCTTGTTGTGTCTTTGTCTGCTAGATTAAAATACCTCGGGAGGGAATTCTGGGCTAGGATCATGTCACGTCTGTTGCTGGCCCACTTAGAAATGGATCTTTAAAAAAATACACATGCCAGAATCAAAGCAGGCTTGGTTGTTTTTTCTTTGTTTTTCAATTAAAGCAGTCCAGGTCATTTTCTCCATTATTGTCCTGTGCAACATTGTATTCCATTCCAGTCACACAGCCGGGCTACTCCAGTGGGGACAAACGATGCATCTCGTTAATGTCTGGTTTTGCAGTTCATGCCACTGAATTCAAAAGAGTTCTCATGGGCAGTTTTCTGTCTACTTATCCTGTCGGTGACCCATGTGATGGTCGGTATCTGAGCACTGTACATTGGCAACAGTTCCACCCAACTAGCCGTGCAATATGTGCCCCTCTCGGCTGCACTTTGACTGCTCTATCCAAATGTTTACACATCTCCCATTTCCAACTTTCAAAATCACACTTGCAGTAATTTCCTACTACCTGCTCCATTAGCCCCTCCATAACAGAATCCCTCCAACGTCCTGTCCCTTCAGCAGCAGCATTCCCGATGTCCTATTCCTGGGGCAACAGCATCCGTCAGCAGCCTGGAACCTCGGCAACGGAGTCCTCAACTTCCTGTCCCTTTGGCCACAGCATCCTCCAGTAACCCATGCTTTTCTCATGTCTGCCTTCATGCTTTCCATCCTGATGCAATTCTGGGAAATGATTTCCTATGAGTATGTGGCCCTGTGAGTCAATAGTCCAATGGACAGGGCAGACGACTTAGATTCCACCACTGCCAATTTGTGACACCTTGGCAAGTCACCTAACCGTTCTGTGCCTCAGTTTCCCCAGCTGTAATATGGAGGTAATGATGCTGCCCTGCCTTTACAAAGTACTTTGAGATCTGCCAATCTATTAATGCCAACTATTAATACTTAAAATGCCAACTATTACTACAACAAATGCGGCTGATTTTAATTTTATCCTCATTTTTTTGAAAAAGTTCACCTCTCTGTGCCTTTGTTTTCTTAGCTAAATTATGGGACAACTCTATGAGACTTAATTCAGTAATTAACATCTGTAAATTGTCTTGAGAACCTAAGATAATAAAAAAGACTCCATAAAAGGGAAAAATATCATTCTCACTGTGAACCCCCACTTCTCCCTCAGGGTACATCTAGACTGCAAGCTTCTTTCGAAAGAAGCTTTTTCGGAAGAGCTCTTTTGAAAAAGCTTCTTTCGAAAGACAGCATCCACACCTCAAAACCGTATCGAAAAAGCGATCTGCTTTTTCGAAAGAGAGCGTCCAGACTGCATGGACACTGTCTCGAAAGAAAGCACTGATTGCAATTCACAGAATAGCCACCAGGGCACCTGCGCTTTTTTCAATTGCCTCTTCTTTTGAAAAATGTCCCTGTACTGCGTCCACACACAGCAGAACTCTTTCAAAAAAAGGCATTCTTCCTCATAATTGGAGGTTTACCAATGTAAAAAAAAAAACTTGCGTTCTTTCGATTTAATTTCGAAGGAACGCAATTGCAGTGAAGTTTTTTCGAAAAAACAATGTAGTCTAGACATACCCTCAGTACCTCCTCTGCAGAGATAGGAATCTGTTACAGCCGCACCTCCAGAGCCTTTGCTCTTTAATGGAAGCTATAGTGGCTCAGACTTATAGTGGCTCAGACTTCTCTGGAGGTCCCTGGTTCAATTCCTGGTGTGACAGCCAACAGGCCAACCGATCCCATTAGCACAAGCAACGTTGTCAATAGCACGTGGAATAACATCTTGCCTTTCTTTTTGCTTTAATCCAGCATACTAAACTCCCAGGACTGCCTAAATTATCCTGAAGGATACACTGGGAACAGGAGCCCCACAGCAGGAACTAGAAAATGGAGTTCTGAATGTTAAAAGAAGATCTCTGCTGTTGGGATAAAAGAAAACTCCAGGAGTAAAATGCAACCCCAGGAAGAAGCAGAACCATCCAGTTAGCCCCACGACCGTTGTTACCACCGTGTCTGCCCTGCCCTGTGTTGTCAGCCTCTCCTCCTGGTCAGCAGAGCAACATGGGCTCATCTGCTGCCCTTTGACTCTTGCCTCCTTGGTGACTTTTCTGGAACTGCTCCTTGCCAAACCTTCCAGCTATCCCTGCTCATCTCCTCCGTCACCCTAGCAGCTGCCTGGCCTGCCAGCCATAGAAGAAACTCCTCCACGTGCTGAGTGGCACCACCATGAAAGACCCTGCAAAACGTGCAGCCCAGAAGACTCATACGTGCCCAGATTGTGGGAAATCCTTCAGCAAGAAGGGGAACCTGAAGAGACACCAGCGGATCCATACCGCAGAGGAGCTCTACCCGTGTGGCGAGTGCGGGAGGCGCTTCACCACGAGGGGACACCTGACCACCCACCAGAGCATCCATACGGGAGAGAGGCCGTTCCAGTGTGACGAGTGTGGACGGTGCTTCCGGTTGGAGATATGCTTGGCTGCCCACCAGAAGACACACACCAAAGGCGGGCCGTATATCTGCGCCCACTGTGGGAAGAGCCTGAGCACACGCATCTACTTCAGCATCCACATGAGAACCCACAAGGAAAAGCGGCCGTACGCCTGCACCGAGTGCGGGAAGAGCTTTGTCAAGAAGGGGACGCTGACGGCACACAAGGAGATACACAAACGGGAAAAGCCTTTCAAATGCCCCGACTGCAGCCGGTGCTTTGGTCAGAGTGCAACCCTTGTGGCTCACCAGAAAATCCATCTTCGCGGCGGGCCATTCATATGCACCGAGTGTGGGAAAAGCTTGAGCACTAAGAGGTATTTTAATGTCCACCAGAGGAACCATGCCAAGCAGAGGCTGCAGGAAGCCACTGGACACGTCAACGGCATGCCTCTCCGGGTCATCCAGATTAAAGAGGAACCGGATGTGGCCTTCAAACAGGAGGATAGTTTTAATCTGGGGAAGAACATTGCAATGCCAGGAGCTCATTCAGAAGATGGGCCCCAGGAAAGTTCTGACTGTGGAACTCAATCCAGCCCAAAGATGCCTCCTAGCACTCCGTGGGGAATCCAGGCAAAGGAGGAGCCAGACACGTACCCCGAACACGAGGGAAACATCATTGCAGTAGCACAGCAGAACTCTTACATCAAGGAAGAGCCACAGGCCAGCCCCGACTATGGCAGCCAATTCAACCCAAAGATGCTTCTTTTGCCTGCGTGGGGAATCCAGGCCACAAAAGACGCTGAGGTGGACAGCGAACACAAGGAGGATATTGTGAAAACCCGCATCAAGGAAGAACCGCAGGACAACACCGACTATGAAAGCAGCTTTAGTCAAAAGATCTCTCTTGGCACCTTCCAGAGGATCCAGATTAAAGAGGGAACTGGAGCCGATGGAGAATATGGGGAAAGCTGCAGCCCAAAGAAAAAACGTAGACGACGCCAGAGAACCAGCGAAGAGGGGACTCCTGGTTCACGTCCGGACAGACAGGCAAACACAAAATGCAAGAAAAGTACCTTGACGAAGGAGAGTCCCAAAGCAGAGAGAATATTTCCCTGTCCCGAGTGCGGGAAAAGCTTCAATCAGAAGTCAAATCTTACTAGGCACCGGAAGATCCACACCAGTGAAGGGCCTTATAAGTGCAATGAATGTGGGGAGAGCTTCCGGATGAACAGAAAGCTCATCAGGCATCAGAGAATCCATGTGAGTGAGCCCTTTAAATGTACCGAGTGTGGGAAAAGCTTCACCCAGCGGTCGAACCTCGTGAGGCACCAGCGGATTCACACCCGGGAGGAGCCGTACAAATGTCCCGAATGCGAGAAGACCTTCAATCAGAAAGCCAACCTCTTCAGGCACCAGACGATCCACATCAGGATGGGGCCGTGCAAATGCACCAAGTGCGGGAAATGCTTCACGCAGAAGAAGAACCTTATCAGACACCAGACGCTGCACTCCAGGGGCGGGGCTTATAAATGCATGGTGTGTGGGAAACGGTACAGGCTGAAGAAGTATCTGAGGAGGCACCAGAAAATCCACATGAGAGAGGGGCCTACCGGGCGCGCAAAGCGGGGGGAAAAGCTGGGGGTGGTGGCGAGCGTTAGCAATCACCACCAGACCCACCCAGAACAAAAAGCACTCCCAGCTGTGAAAAGCGAGGAGAGTTTAACTGCTGAAGGCAACCTCTAGCTGCAAAGCCCCCAAAGCAAGGTGATGAGCTTGGACCAAACTCTGCAGTCCTTAGTGGAGCAAAACTCTTGCTGTAAACCTGGGGTGGGGAACCTAAGGCCTGGGGGCTGGATGTGGCCCCCAGCTCGCCTGGATCTGGCTCCTGGGGATTGGGACTCCCCCCTAGCATTGGGGAGCCCACACTGGTGCTTCAGCCTCCCCACCTTTCCCCGTGTGGCTGGAGCGCACAAAATCTACTAGCCCGGGCCCCACAAGACTCTGGTGTGTGAGGGGGATGTGGGGAGTGTCTTTCTCATTCACATGGCAGGGGCCATGTCAGTGAGGGGTTGTTTGTTTGGTTTTTTTTGCTTCTCACTTGTGTGCAGTCCCTGACTGATTTTTCTGTGGGTCAGCAGCCCCTGACCCATAAAAGGTTCCCCACTCCTGCTGTAAACGGAGGGAGGCAATGTGGCTGGGATTCAGGAGACCTGCTTCTACTTCCTGGCTTTGTCACTGGTTTTCTGGGTGGCCTGGGGCTAATCAGTTTCCTTCCCTATGCCTCAGTTTCCCCCTCTGTAAAATGGGGTTAATGATACTGGCCACATTGGTAGGTATTACTAGTATTAACCAGAGATTGCTCCATTGAAGAATGCAGAGATTAGCCCAGTCTGCCTCCAGCCTTTGTGCAGGCTGAACGTATCCAGGACCAAAGCATTGATTTCCATTATACTGTTTTGCTTCTGGAAAAGAAACGGGGACTCTATCTGCCGAGCCTGGCTCTGAGAAATGGGGCTTGCTCACGCTATTCTAACACAGACATTGACAGCGGGGGGCAGCTCAGGGGTTGAGGCTTGGGATGAAAAGCAGCAGACGTGCAGGTCAGTGTTTCCACACTGGGGAGGCCTGAGATTTGGCCGAGAAAGGTGTGTCAGGCTGGGCACCTCATATAGAGACACTCAAAGTGGCCAGTTTTGGAAAGTGAGCAAATGCTGCTCTCCCAGTATATCTACACTGCAGCTGGATGGGTACTTTCTGGCTTGGGTTGATGTACACGTGACAGCTTTGAAAGACAAGGAATCCCCGGCCATCCAGCACCACTTGGAAGACCAAATAGCAACTCCATGAAACACACAGTTCTCTTAGCACTGCCCTAGGTCAGCATCAACTGGGTCCTTCCTCGTTCAAAGACAAGGCCAGGCTGGAAGTTACCCCTGGATCAGGGACAGGTCACAGGCTTCTGGGGGTAAAACCACATTGCTTGAGGGGGAATGATCACACTCCTGAATGATGTAGCTCAGTTCACCTGGTTTTCCGGTGTAGACATGGGCTGAGTTGCTAAAACCAGCAGGGTAGCCACAAGAGTGCAGATCTCAGAGTTGTGCTCTGGTGGCTAGCCTGTGCCACTGACCATACCCTAAAAGTAGTTCAGTCAGAGCTAGCACACGTACTCCTGCCCAAGCTGGAGATTACACCTTCGCTGCAGGGGAAACGTGCTTTCGGCTCTATCCATGCTCACCTGTTGCCTGGGCATAAGCCAGAGCAGCAGTCTTCCTCTTGCTAGGTCTGTGACTAGAGGAAAGAGAGGGATTTTGAATGTTCCGGGCATTATTTAGGGATTCAAGAAAGAAGCAATCAAAATGCCTGAGACAGGCAGCAGCCCTTGTGAACTGGAGCCTCTATGGACAAGAAGAGCGGAAACCGTTTCTCCTTTAGTTAGGTCTGGTTTTGTGCGCTGCAACAAGGCTTGGGGGCAAGGAGCCAAGTTCACTGCTCTTTCTTGCTCTCTGTGACTTGGTTAAACACCTGTCAGGGATGGTCAAGATAATACTTAGTCCTTCCATGAGTGCGGGGGACTGGACTAGATGACCTCTCCAAGTCCCTTGCAGTCCTATGATTCTGTAATGGCCGGTGTATTCCTCAGACTGTGGGATCTTTTAATGCAGTGGGTTGGCTGTCAGGGGGCATCCTTAGGGCTTGAAGAACCTTGGCAGACCAGAGATCTGGAGGGAGCCTGAGACCATCACAGCCACACGCTGTGCCCAACCGCCTGGGTGTTCTCAGCAACATTGCTTACGTGGCTCAGGGGAACACGGCAGCCGAGGGGCATGTGCTAAGGGTCACTGCATAGCGGGACACGTGTAGGAGTGGAATCAAGTCATGGTCCATTATGAGGCGTTAGTTCTACACCTTGATTTTGTAGATGAAAAGGAAGCATCTCCTTCATCTCATTCCCCCCGGAGAGGCTGCACACAGTGGGTTTTGATGTACCCCCATGGCATAGGTGTTGCAGGTGGCACCTCGCAGGGATGGATGAGCCCAAGGGTGGGGGGGGAGACCCATGCCTGGGCAGGAAGGCAGGCAGCTGTACAGGGAAGGGCAATTCTAATCTCTGTCTCCATAGGAACCACACGATTGGAGGTGGCCTTAGGAGATCAGCTGAGTCAGTCCATCTCCTGGATGGTCGAGTCTACGTAGTGCGTTATGCACACTGGTTGTCAGTCTCTTGGGACTTGATCCACGCCAGGAGGACGGTCAACCTTGAGGAGCATGGAGACTGCATTGCACGAGAAGAACATGGTGCAGTGTGGGCAGTGAATCTAGAACAATGTGCCAGGCCTCCCACAGTGGGGAATATACCAGAGCTCCTCCTGTGAGAGCCACGTGTAAGCAAGAGAATTATTTATCCTCCCCCTTCTTCGGATGTAATCGTTTTCTTCTCATTAGACTAGTTTTGTCGCCTAGAGATTTACCCCAAGGGAGGCAGCTGTGCCTGAGGGTTTCATTTTGTGTGTCGATACTTCCTTTCATAAAATTCCTAGAACCATAAGCTGCCCTCGGTCCAGCGACTGCGCTTTCCCTAGCATCCTTGGGCATTGCGCCATGGACCGAGGGCAGCAGCCGGACCTCAGCTTGTGAGGGATACCAGTACTGATAGATTGTAGCCATCTCCTCAATAAAGTAAGTAAGCCAAACCAAACCAAAAGCAGGCCTGCGTTTTGCTTTGCCCCGCTGGTCGCTCATGGCAGCATGGACTGCCCCAGACCAACAGAACTGCGGGTGATGAGTAGTTGAGTGAAATAGATTTCCGGTGTCAATGATCGGTTGCTCTCCGTTGTTCTTCATGCATACTGCAATGCGTTTGTGACAGCTGGTGTTATATAACAGTGTTTCTCAACCTTTTTTTCTTATAAAGTCGCCCTTTAATAAAAAATACACAAGTACCCCCAGTACCTACAGTTTTATGCACACAATTTTTTTTTCTACCATTGCAACACATTTATTTAAACAACTTAATCATAGCCAGGTGGGCGATGACATTTTTGGGTGTAAAAAGTACAAAAATAATAAAGTGCTGTAAAACTTGAAACAAAGTCAGTTTTCTCCAAATTTCAGTTGTCTTGACGCCCCCCGCCCCCCCCCCTCCCCCACTGACTTCTCTCGAGTATCCCTAAGGGTACTTGTACCACTGGTTGAGAAACACTGTGATATAAGATATACCCATTGCAGAGCTATAGATTGAGGGGGGTTCTACTCTATAAAAAAAGTATTGCACAGCTCAGCAAGTTGACGGAGCTGACATTTTTACGGCCCAGCTCCGCAGCCAGTGGGTGGGACACAACTTGACAGAGAACATGGTGGGATAATGGGGTGCTGCTCCTGTGGCCTAAAGAATGGCTAATGTATTGGGCTGGGACTCCATTGGCATAGGCGCTGCTCCCACCTCTGCTACTGCTGTGCGTGGAGGACATGGTCAAGTCAGTGCCCTGTGCCTCAGTTTCCCCTTCTGTAAAATGGGGCTAAAAGTACAGTTCACCTTGTGATCTGCTAATGAGAAGTGCTGTATCAGAGCAGAGCTAAGCTTTTTTATTGCGGCTTCCCCAGGGCCTCATGGAAGCCTGACATATCATGGAGACAACTGTGCTCCCCAGAGAGTGTGTCGAATTCTGGGCTGGTGTTCGCTAGGGGTTGCACTGATCTGGCCTCTTGGACGTCTGAGCCAGGAAGATAGCCCATCAGGCATGCCCACAGAGCACCCTCGGTAGCGGGCACACTGCCAATGGGAGTACAGAACCGGAAAATCAGGGAAGCTGGCAGTTTCATTGCCTGGATACCTCCCAGAGGCAGGAGTGTGTGATCCCACTCCCTGTCCACTCTGTGCCCTCTTCTGGGCCCTATCTGAAGGGTTCATTGCCCGGATCCTGCAGCAGGTCAGCATCTGAGCCCCTCTCACTGCAGTGACATAAGGCAGCTGGTCCCTGCACTGAGAGCTTGCCCTATGGCATTCTGAGCTGCCTTGGAGCTGCGTGGGCAGCTGGCCCTTGGGGTGGCTTGGCTTGCTTGTGTGGGAAAGGCACCACCCCACCATAGACATGCCAAAAGCCACATCCCCTTTTAGCAAAACAGCCTTCATTCTGCAGTCAAACCAGCTGAACAAAATCCAACTCCTGGCCCCTCCTCCACAGCACTGAAGCCAGAGAAAGGCAAATTCACAGAGCAGCACCTTCGAAGAGGCTGTGGGTCGGTTTCCAGCACGCGAGGGGGCTGGTGCTGCAGAGATCAGGGGCTCTACAGCTGAGTAAAATGGAGGTGAGGAGGAGGAAAAGCAAGCCAGCTGACTTGAAAAGAAACCTTTAGCGTCCCCTGCCATGTTTGGTCACATTACATCACGGCTGTGATGCCTTATTGTCAGCCGCGCTGCACATGCGTGATGCCTCCCCGCCTCTGTTTCTGTTGGCATGAGGCTGCTTGGCCCTTGAATCAGACTGTTTCATACCAATAGATGTAGGGGGTTGGATATGAGCTTAAAAGCCGGCTCCCTACGAGCACCGGCTCCCGCTGCCTCCCTGCATGTAAATATATGTTAACGTAAGAATGGCCATACAGGGTCAGACCAAAGGTACATCTAGCCCAGTATCCTCTCTGCCAACAGTGGCCAATACCAGATGCCTCAGAGAGGTCTGGAGCATATGACCTACGAGGAGAGGCTGAGGGACTGTTTAGTCTGCAGAAGCGAAGAGTGAGGGGGGACTTGATAGCAGCCATCAACTTCCTGAAGGGAGGTTCCAAAGAGGATGGAGAGAGGCTGTTCTCAGTAGTGACAGATGGCAGAACAAGGAGCAATGGTCTCAAGTTGTGGTGGGAGAGGTCCAGATTGGATATTAGGAAAAACTATTTTACTAGGAGGGTAGTGAAGCATTGGAATGGGTTACCTAGGGAAGTAGTGGAGTCTCCATCCCTAGAGGTGTTTAAGTCTCGGCTTGACAAAGCCCTGGCCGGGTTGATTTAGATGGGATTGGTCCTGCCTAGAGCGGAGGGCTGGACTTGACGACCTTCTGAGGTCTCTTCCAGTTCTGATTCTATGATAAGGGGATGGTTGGATGAAATAACATGATCTTGGTAACTAATTGACCATTCATTTCCAGTTGGAAATAGGTCAATGGAGGGATGATAGGAGTTGCTATAGGGAACTTTCTGGGTGTCTGGCTGGTGAGTCTTGCCCACATGCTCAGGGTTTAGCTGATCGCCATATTTGGGGTCAGGAAGGAATTTTCCTCCAGGGTAGATTGGCAGAGGCCCTGGAGGTTTTTTGCCTTCCTCTGTAGCATTGGGCACAGATCACAGCTGAAGGACTCTCTGCATGTTGGGGCCTTCAAAATATTGGAAGGCTTCAATATCTGAGACATAGGTGAGAGGATTATTCTAAGAGGGGTGGGCGAGATTCTGTGGCCTGCACTGTGCAGGGGGTCAGACTAGATGATCATAATGGTCCCTTCTGACCTTAAAGTCTATGAGTCTATGAGTCTATGAGGGAACACAATAGGTAATCCTCACATGATCTCCCCTGTCATCCACTTCCAGAGAAACACAGGCTAGGGAAACTATTCCTACCCATCCTGGCTAATAGCCATTGATGGACCTAATCTCTATGAATCTATCTAGCTTCTTTTTGAACCCTGTTAAAGTTCTAGCCTTCACCACATCCTCTGGCAAGGAGTTCCACAGGTTGACTGTGTGCTGAGTGAAGAAAAACTTCCTTCTGTTTGGTTTAAACCTGCTGCCTATTAATTTTGTTTGGCGACCCCTAGTTCTTATATAGTAGGAATAAGTA
This sequence comes from Pelodiscus sinensis, assembly GCF_049634645.1. Taxonomy (NCBI): domain Eukaryota; kingdom Metazoa; phylum Chordata; order Testudines; family Trionychidae; genus Pelodiscus; species Pelodiscus sinensis. Next base: position 248,524,196 of record NC_134712.1, on the reverse strand, counting down.
AATAACTTTTCTTTGTTCACTTTTTCTACACCAGTCATGATTTTATAGACCTTTGTCATATCCCCCTTAGTCTTCTCTTTTCTAAGATGAAAAGTCCAAGTCTTTTTAATCTCTCTTCATATCGGACCTGTTCCAAACCCCTAATCATTTTTGTTGTCCTTTTCTGAACCTTTTCCAATGCCAATATATCTTTTTTGAGATGAGGCAATCACATCTGGATGTAGTATTCAAGATGTGGGTGTATCATGGTTTTATACAGAGGCAATAAGATATTTTCTGTCTTATTCTCTATCCCTTTTTGAACATCCCTATGTGCCTCATGAAAGGCAGCTGACCATGGCAGCAGTGTTGCCAGAGTGCAGATGGAGGAGAGATGAGGTATTATGTCCAGTCCCTTTCATTTCTATGGGAAACCCATGTGCTTCACATGCGCTAGATGCCAAGCAGCACTAAGATATGCTCACCTCCCTGCTGGGAGGCTGGCATGTGGCATGCTACATGAATGGGGAAATTCAGGCCATGGACACCAGAGCAAACATCTGCTCTGACAAAAGTACCCTGGGATGCTTACTGCCTCCACAGGGCACTGGTGGTTCCATAAGGTCTGAGCCAAAGGAGACAGACCCAGTAGATCACATGGAACTCAACTCCTGAAGGACAGAGTCGATCCGACCACAACCTAGCCTGGCTTCCAACCTGCTGTGTCCTGGGGAAGGGTGGCTTGAACCCAGTGCCAGCCTGAACCTGCCACAGCAGGGGTGCTCCTACCACCGCCCTTTCCCAGCTCCAACCCAGCCCCCGCTTGAAGCTGCCAGAGCCAAGGGAGTGGCACCTCTCCTGCAACCCCAGGGTGGTCACAGTGGGGAGAGGCACCTCTCCCCACAGCCCTGTTGCTGCTGTAAGGAGAAAGAGCTGGGGCGGGGAGGACGTCCTCTCTCCTCGCAGTATACCCGGAGCAGCCTTCTTTACCCCAAACCTTGCAACCCAGTCCCACCCTGAGCCTGCACCCCCAGGCAGAGCCCTTGCACCTCAGCCTTTTGCCCCTCGCTCATGTGCACACACACACACACACACACACACACACACTCACACACACTCTCTCTCTTTCTCTCTCTCTCAGAGCCCCTTGGCCCCACCCATGCCACAGGAATGTTATGTGCACCAACAGGAAGGTGAAGTGTCACACACCACGTCTGTTGTGGTGCACCGAACAAAACTCATTCCACACAGGGGTGGGAAAAATGAGAGGGAACACTGGTCTGCTCTAGTGCCGAGCCATGGTACCCCTCGGTTTGGCAGTTCATAGCCCCAGCACCTCCGAGCTTGCTGTGTCAGTTATAAAAGTAAAAAAGCCCCAGCACCTTTTCCATTACAGGCTAAGCAAATGTCCGCTCCAGCATGACACCTGGCTGAGCTGAGAAACAGGCACTAGAGTTGCAGCATCAGATGCTTCCACTCCTAAAATGTCTCCTCTCCGGCTTTCTGCTGCTCAGGGAAAATGCCACACGCTTCCTAGTCTGCACACGGCCCTATTAGTCCCACGTGTACATTTTACTGAACAGGATCACAAGAAAAAACTTCCTCTCCCAATTGTAGGAGCCATTAAATTAAGAAAGGACAAGGTTAAACAGGGCTGGACCACAACATTTTGGCACCTGAGGCAGGGAGCTCAAATGACATCCCCAGGCCCCCCTTTTTCCTGCCTGCCTGTTAGGTCTCTTGTGCCCTCCTTCCTCCAGCACAGCACGCCACCATCTCTGTGCATCTAGAGCAGAGAGAATACATATGCACCAGCAGCAGACACAATTTTCTACACTCTGGGTCCTAGTGGCGCCCTCCGCAGTCTGGCACCTGAGGCGGCCACCTCAGTTCACCTCATGGTAAGGCCAGCCCTAAGGTTAAAGGCACATTGATCTCCCCTTGTGCAGCGGGCTAGATGGCTTTCCTGGGTTTGTTTCTGGACAGCCATCATCTCAGGGCATGGCAATCCTTTGGAGGAAGGACTACATCTCCCAGAGGGCATTGCACAATGCAATTTCTTATTCCCCATCTCCCTGCCCTCTTGCCTGCCAGCTAGCTTTTATTTCTCTGGCTTCTGTTTCACTCCCTCCCCTAGAACTTTAATTACACTACTGATACAACTTTCCTTTGAGTCCACAGTGTGGGCCAGAGGAGATACGGGCATGGAAGTTGGAGCCACAGGTCTGGATTTTGTTATCTGTCCCGCTGAATAACCAAGCCTTATGGTTAATGCTAAGGGGAAGAGAAAAATGCTTGCAGGGGCATTTGCTTGAGTAAGACATTTTCTTTTCAGCTTCCTGTGTGTTTGTTGCCTCTGGCTAACACAGGCACTGGAGGGAGAACATGGAAAGCATCTTCTGTCACGAACATCGCTTTTGCGTTTTAAGTTAAACAGGACTGATCTTGTTCCCCGTCTACCGGGATTTTCTTTCATGCTGACATCTCTGTAAGAAAGTCACCAGCGTGCATGGTTAAAGCATCTCTCGAAATTCCTCAGTGATCTACAGCTTGGGAAGAACCTGGCATCTAAAAATTGTACTGACCTGATGTCGAAGCAAACGCCTCACTCAGTTTACGCGGCTAAACAGACAGTTTTATTGGCCAATAAAAGCAAAGTGAGCCAAACGTGGTCTCAGCAAAGCCTGGGTCCAGTAAGGCTACCTAATACAATCAATCCTAGTATCTTTATACCCTTAACCAAACAGTCTGACGTCAGGGCATCCAATTACAGAAATAATCAATTAGACTAGGAAAAACAAAGCCTTATCAACATGATGGCGGACAGGTAGGAGGGAGTACCTCTCCTCTCTGAACCAGCCCAATTAACACATTCCAATAGCACATCTGTCTTGGCCTGGCGCATGGGGTGATAGAAAGTTCACTCTGGCCTACGTGCAAAGACAAAAGGCTGAAATGGTTTCTGTTATACAAGATGGCTTCTAGCTAAACATAAACTAACTTCATCACTGACAACAGAACGTTCATTGCACTGCTTTGCAAACAGCAGAGAACACAACACTAAATACAACGTATTCCAACTGAACCCTGACAGAGCTGGCCCATGCTAATACAAGCTGCTTCTATGCATTAGCTGGTGTATTATTGGACATGTCCAGGCTATTAATCCTGGTGGCAAATGTCTCAATAACTTCTGTTCCCGAGGGGCAGGGGGAAGGAGTGGAGCTGAGTCTCTCAGGGTTCAGCTAGGAATGTAAAATCCTGTTTAAAACATTAACCAGTTCACTGTGATCTTGTGGCAGGAGGCTGCTTCAGCCTTGGCGGACCTGACGCATCACGCCAGAGGTGAGAGCTGCCCTGGCCAGGCTGAGCTGCCCGTTAACTCTTTACATGCCTAGTTTCAGCATGCCCCTACATGTGGGACTCCCAGAAAAAACGAGTGACCAGATGTAAGTGTAAGCTCCAAGCATATTTAACTCTAAAGCTGCACTTTGGAAGGGCTTTGTCGTTAGTTTTCAACTCACTTTTATGTCTCCTCTATTAGTTCATAAATGACAAATCATCTAGGCTGCTTTCCTGCATCACTCGTGTGAGACGGGACGGGCTTTCTTGCCATGCTGGCACCTCCTAGTGGCCCATCTAGGGATTACCGGTAGCTACTCCAGGGTCTGACACCCTGTCCTGGTGATCCTCAACCCCACAGCCCACTCACTCCTTCCCTCTGCATGGGGCTCTAATCCAGGGAGCCTCAACCCAAGAGTTCAGGACTTCTTTCTCCCGGGCCTTGCTGCTTTTCCCCTCTCCCCTCTCCAGGATCAGAGAGTGCAACTCTCTGTTGCCAACTCCCTGGCTTTACTTCTGCCCCAGCTTCATCCCCAATTAAGCCCCATTGTGCCCTACTTCCCCAAGTGCTATCAATGGCTAATTGTCTTCTTTTGCCTATAACAAGCACTCCAGGACCAGTGTGGGGTGAACACCCCAGCACAACATGCCATAGAATTTCACCCCCTGGCCCCTGCATCTAGCCCAATTCTTTGTGATTGAACCAGATTGTATCTTCTAGGAAACCATCCATCTAATCTGGATTTATAGATTCCAGGTCAGGGCAGCATCACTGCAGCTCTCGGTCCAACGGTTAAATACCTTCTCTGAGGAAAAATATATATATATATATATATATATATATATATATATATATATATATATATATATATGCAGTTGGTTAAAGCACTGGAGTAAAACATATTACGAAAATTGCTCCTGCAACAAAGTCCAGACTTTAGGGTTTTGGAGACTATAAAAAGGGAAGCACATTGGGGAAGTGACCTTGAACAGTTGTTATTTGTATTACCATAGCACCAAGGAGCCCCAGGTCTGTCAAGTGGTTTTACAAACACAGAACGAAAAGACAGTCTCTGCCTCTCAGAGTTTGCAATCTATGTGCAGCAATGTTTTACACTTACAGGCCCCTGTATGGGCAGGCTTTTAACTTTAATTCATTAATCTCTTCAACAGGCAGGGAATTATTATGTCTGTTTCCCATACGGATCATAAATTGAGCCACAGAGAAGCTCAATACAAAACACACCCAAAGTCAAACAGCCAGTCAGCATGGGAGGTCTGGAACTACAATATTGATTCATCTATTCTAGTTCCTTCCTCTAGCCAACCAACAACCAAACATGCTCTACTTTGTGTAGTGTTTATGTCCAACATCTGAAGACACGATGGCTGCATAACTCACTCCCTAAGAATTTATCTGCAGACAGCTTTTGTCCTGTCAACTTTTCTTTCTTCAGATTTATTTTTGGTGAAGATATTTTGACGCCTGCATTTTTCTAAGAGGACAGTACCTTTTTATTTTTCATTTTTTTGGAAAATCCCAGACTAAATCTAGAGCACCAGTATTGCAGGGGACGAATAAATGAATGGCATGCCCCATCACCACGGCTTCTAGAGTGTGAGGTTCTCCATGCTGCTGTTTACACGCCAGCCACACAAATACCACTTTGGGTCTCATGCAATGGTATCAGTGCTACCATTGCCTGAACGGTGTAGGTCTAACAGGCCAGACATTATATTTTCAATGGGTCTCACTCTTCCCCATGCAGACTTTCATTTGTAAATCTCTCAGGGTATGTCTACACTAGCTCGTTAATTCGAGCTAGGTAGGCAAATGAGGAGACCGGAGTTGCAAATGAAGCCCAGAATTTAAATATCCCGGGCTTTATTTGCATTCCTGTCTGGTCACCATTTTGAAATTTCACTAGCCCGAACTCACTGCCACCCGGCTACATGTGGCAGTGAAACGTTAATTTGAACTAAGTCCTTATGCTTAGTATAACCACGAAAGCTTATATAAATCTGTTAGTTTATAAGGTGCCACAGGACTTCTCATTGTTTATGCATATGGAAAGCACTTGGCAGCAAAACAGAACAGGGCAATGAGATGTCCCTCGGCTATGAATAAAGACAAGAGGCTGACAATACATCACAGGGCAGAGGAAGACTCTCTGGAGCTATTCATTGAGGAGGTAACTTGATGTGTGGTGTTGCATCATGCAAGACTGGGCCCTACTTCTTTGAGGGCAGCTAACACTGCACGAGGCTTTGGGTGAGGATCTACTTTATTAGACAGGCAAGGGGACTAGTCATCAGTGCAGGCCCTAGTCTGCATCTCATGGTTTCGTTTTGCATATTACATTTGTGTCCATTACTCACACTTTTTTCTGTTTGAATCGCTGTTCTTTCTTCACTAAGGCTCGGTCTACACTACAGCTCTTTCCGATTTTTTTTTTCTTTTGGAAGAGGCTTTTCCGAAATTTGGCCCATCTACACTGGGCCAAATTTTAGGAAAAAACTCTTTTGGAAGATCCCTTCTTCCTCATGGAATGAGGAAGACAGGGCTTCCGAAAGACCAAGTTTACAAAAAAAAAGCGGAAGAGCAAACATGTTCCTTGGACACGGTGGAGTTTTTCCGGGATACCTCCCAGAAAACCCCCGCAGGTGTAGATGTATCCTTAGATCCCTTGTGTGTTAAGATAATGCAAGTGTTGTGTGTGACATGGGCAAGGTGGTCTATTATAAAATAGGCAACAGAGAATCTGGGATTTCTGGGGGTAGCGAGTGGCTGGATGCCCCAGGGGGAAACGTTGAAGGGACTCAGGGATAGGGGTGCAGGGCAGGGCAGGAAAAGAGAGCTGGAGTGGCTACAGGTTGTTTCAGGAAGCTAATACCCAGCTGGGATAGGCAAAACTCTCTCCCACTTTGGACAGGTGGCAACAAGGCAACCCACAAATCTGCGGCACCCTGAAAAGCAGCGCAGCCTCTCATACTAAAATCTGATGGGCAACAATTTAAGGTGGGATTTTCACTCTGCTCCGAGGAAAGTCAGCAGGAGTTCTCCCATCAGCTCCATGGGGTACACAGGAAGGCCAATGCTCAGGGCTTTTGAAAATCTCTGTTGTGACCATGCTAGGCTCCAAGCTTTGAACTAACAGGCCAGGATTTCCTCTTTTGTACAGCACATGCCTGTAGCACGAACGACAAGAAGCAGCACCTTAAGGAACAAAATAGGAACCACCCGAGAAAGGATCAGGCCATAAATTAATAAGAGCAGAGACAATGCTTCCAAGGATTTGGCTGAACAAATCAACAGCAACTTCCCCTGGGCTCCGGGTAACCATGAAGGAAGGAAACACAGCAGGACGGGGAAGGAGTGATAGGAAACAGGCCTTTGATGTCAAACTTAGCAACAAGGATCGGAATAAGTTTGGATCTGACGTGAGAAAAGTTAGAATCATAGAATTATAAACGATCAGTGTTGGAAGAGAGCTCAGAAGGTTACCTAGTCCTACCCCCTGCCCAAAGCAGGACCAACCCCAATTAATCATCCCAGCCAGGGCTTTGTCAAGCCAGGCCGTAAAAACCTCTAGGGATGGAGATTCCACCACCTCCCTAGGGAACCTATTCCAGTGTTTCACCACCCTCCTAGCAGAGGTGCCATTTCAGATTTTGGCAGTGGTGGGGGGGGGGGGAGGGTTACCTATGCATGCCATGATGGGGGAGGAGGAAGAGAGTAAGGGAGGGGGGAACCAACTCCCTCCCCCCTACACACATCAACCTCTCTGCCCTCTTCCCACGCATACATACCATCTCTATCCAGGGGCTACTGAGGCACTGGAAAACTCTACTTTTTTTGGCAGACAATTTAGCAGTTAGCAGACAGGAGCACTGTATCTAATTCCTATATAAAGTAGCCCAATGTCTGTGACTCTGTAATGCTGAAATGCTGGCTGTTGCCTCTGGGCAGCGCTGTTGCCTGAGTCACATCCTTCGCCTCCCACCATGGCACTTGGCTGACTTCTGCGCTGCTCAGCCGGGCCGCCGTGGAGGAGCAAGTGGCCGTTTGGGTTCCAGGGTCCCCCGAGTGAGAGGCAGGAGCGAGGGAGAAGAGAACGAAAGAGATTGAGAGAGAGGCAGGAGGCGGAGGAGAGCTGAGAGAGAGCGAGGGGGAGGCAGTACAAAGAGGAGAGAGAGAGAGAGAAAGAGAGACCCGAAAATCCTGTATTATGACAGGAACTTTTATCCTAGTTCCTATATAAAAGAAAGAAAATTAAATAAATATTAGATCCACTCAGCTCTAACACTAACATATTCTGACAGCTTGTGGCAAGACACTTACGGGACACTGGTTAGCCTTAAAATTTTAATATATACTCTTACTTTGTTACTAAATCTGTACATAGAGAGGGAGAGCCCTGTCAGGACTCCTGGGCTCTCTCTCAGTTCTGGAAGGGGAGTGTGGTCTAGTTGGTTTCCCCAAGGGGGCAGATACATTTCAGCTCTATACAAGCATATCAGAATGTCCATACTAGGCCTTTTTTTGAAAAAACTTCCCCTGCATCTTGACTGCTGCTGCATTATTTCGAAAGTAAATCAAAAGAACGCAGCAGCTTTTTCAATCACGGAAAACCTCGTTTTACGAGGAATAACACCTTTTTTCGAAAGTGCTCTTTCGAAAAAAGGCACTATGTAATACAAACTGTCCTTTTTCAAAAGAGAGCATCCAGACTGCCTGGGTTCTCTCTTTCAAAAAAGCGGCTTGCTTTTTCAAAAGTACTGGTTGTAGTCTAGATGCTCTTTTTCGAAAAAAGTATCTTTCGAAAAAGCCTCTTTTGAAAGAGGCTTGCAATCTAGACATAGCCTATGAGTTTTGACAAAAGAGGCAATGCAAATGAAGTGGATTAGCATTTTCTTATGCTTCATTTGCATAAATCTATTTCGGTCCATTTTTGCACAAGGGGTTTTTGCACAAAAACAAGCAGTGTGAACGTTTCCTTTTTGCGCAACCCCCCTCTTTTTTAATGCCTCCAGCATAAAGATCTTGTGCAAAAAGGAACCATCCACACTGCTTGTTTTTGTGCAAAAACCCTTGCAGAAAAATGGGCTGAAAGAGATTACAGCCGCTCCCCAAGTTACAAACAAGTTACGGACCAACACTTGGTCCATAACTTGAAGTGTTCATAACTCAGGTCCCATAGAGTTACATGGCGACCACACTGTTCATAAGCACAGATCACCGTTCGTAACTCGGATCCTCATTTACAACCGCTTTGGTCGTAAGTGCAGATAGTCGTAAGTGGAGGTGTTCGTAACTCGGGGAGTGGCTGTATGCAAATGAAGCACAAGAAAATGCTAATCTGTGCTTCATTTGCATTGCCTCTTTCGGCAAAACTCATAGTGTAGCCTAGACCTTAGTGATCAGCGAACAGGGCAGCAGCCAACAGGGGAGTTTGCCTGGGAAATGTCCGAGAGGAGCTCGGGTAAGTGTGATTTTTGGGGAGCTGTGTTTTGAGCTGGTGGGGTGAGTATCAAAGTGTTTGTCTGTCTGTGAGCATTTGTTTGGCTGCGTGTTTGGCGGTTTGGAAAGAGTGGCAGTTTGAAAAGTGTGAATTGGGAGTGCTTTGTTCCAGGTGGGCCTTCAGAGGCTGATTGGATTAGAGGCAAGGCTTTGAGATGGGCCTAGCCAGCAGCCAACAGGGGAGTTTGCCTGGGAGTTTGCCCTGGGGGAGCCCCATAGTGTTTGGTGGGACGGAAGAATTCATAGCATGGTTACGGGCTGGGAGCTGACTGGCTAGGTAGCAGTTCAGCAGAAAAGGACCTGGGGATTACAGTGAATGAGAAGTTGGATATGAGTCAACAGCGTACCCTTGTTGCCAAGAAGGCTAATGGCATATTAGGTTGCATTAGGAGAAGCATTGCCAGCAGATCTAGAGAAGTGATTATTCCCCTTTATTTGGCACTAGTAAGGCCACATTTGGAATATTGCGTCCAATTTTGGGGCCCCCACTACAGAAAGGATGTGGATGCCTCAACCCAGTAAGATCAGTGGGACCACTCAGAAGCAGAATGTTAGTGCTCGCCAGAAAACGACATTTCTATCTCAGGGAAAATACACAATTTATCTGGGGAAACAAGATTTCAACATTTGTTTTCCCCCTGAATTGGGAGGAAGAGCTAAAGCACTACCTTCTCATAGAATGAAAGGTTCCAACAATTTTCGGTTTGGAAGCACCCCGGTGCAGCATTTTAGCATCTTCAACTGAAACAAAGCATCAGTTCCGGATATTTAATTTTAAAGGGGCACTCTGGAACAAAACACTTTGGAAATGGCCAGTGACTCCCCTGCCAACATCCGGGGAGCTGACCCCTGATCCTCTTGGCATCAAAAGCTGAACCCCACTGACTTCAGGGGGTGCTGGGTCTAGTCTACAGGCAGGCAATTGAAATGTAGGAGATGATGAAGCTATGCTATCGTGGGACTGGCTTGTTGTGCTCCCTGCCTGGTTACACAACTGTGCCTCAGTTTCCCTTCTTTGAGGAACATCAGTCTCACATAACGGCTTGTGTCAAATGAGCATCTCCTTTCCCATCTGACGAAATGGGTCTTTGCCCACGAAAGCTTATGATCCAATAAATCTGTTAGTCTATAAGGTGTTACAGGACTTCACATTGCGTTTGCACCTGTATACAGCATCATCAGTGTATAGGTTGTTCAGCCACATGCAGCCTGACGAACTCCTCCTCCTTTCTGCATTGCCACATGCCCCCAGAATAAAGGTAAAGTGTTCCTGTGACAAATTCTCCCTAAGGCTCTGCCACAGCTTCTCTTTAGTCTCCTTAATTACAGATCCAGGAAAGTTGCTTCCCTCCAGGCCATGCTAAATGTTCCACCCAAAGGAGTCAAAAGTGCTAAGTTAAGCAGGCAACTTGTTTAAAAAAGAAACATTCGTCATTGTTTGCTTCTCGCTCAGGAGAACTACAACTCCCAGCAAGGCCCTGGAAATCCCCTAGAATAGCTGAGTAGCTGCCCCAGTGCCCAGGTTGACTGCATTGTCCGGAGAGCTGATCACGGTTGGCAAAGGCCAGCGCGCAAAGTTGTTTCACCAACCCATCAGCATTTTTAGCCTCTTTCCCTCTCTCATCTTGCCTGGCTTTTTTTCTCTGTCTCCTATTTTACCCTTTCCCCAGTTGTTTTTAAAGCTCTGACACAGACTTCCTGTGAGTCATCAAAGCAGACATTTGGAGGAGAATAACTGATGGGCCGAGGCACAGTGTGTCTGGGTGACAAAAAGCAAGTGCTGCCAAATCACCTCTGATGGAAAAATCCTCATCTGGCTAATGCTTAGAGAACAAAAGGTAAATGCCTGAAGGGGATGTTTTCCCACAGCTAAGACAGCAGCACTGAAACGTCTTTTGTGTCTGTACACAGGCCAAGTGTTATCTGTGAGATACTGAAAAAAGTAGGGAAATGTTTGAAACGTGGAAATATTTCTTGAAAATTTCTGATCAACTTAATATTATATCTCTAGCCATTACTGATGTTAAATCTCCCCCTTTTGGGGTGTTCCATGAACAGAATCAAATCTGTTCACTTTGGGGAGCCAGCTACTTGTTTCTTTAAATCCAAGCACTAGGGGCAATATGTTCCCGGCTGATGAATTTACATAATACAGAGATATTTGCTGGTGAGCAGAATGGGACCCAAATTTTGTGGTTTAAGGTCCTTTTATTTAACATGACACAACAGAGTTGCTCCATGTCAAAGAAAATAATTGTATTTCATTTGAAAACCTTTATGAAAATAATATGTCCAGACTGCCCTGATGAGGCCATGTTTTAGGGCCCATATCCCAGTTGTATTTGTGTGTGGGAGTATAGGTGTGGCTGTGGGTTCAATTATCAAATAGGTTTCTGATGCTCTGACACGGAGCAGTTTCCTCTCTGATTGCAGCACTGATATGTTCTTTTACACTGTTTATTTAACTTGCCATTTTCAGTTTATTGCTAGGCCTTTAGGTCATCCGTGTATGCAAAGTGTTATTGTAAGTGAGGAGTATTTCTTGAATAATTCATACGGTCCCTTATCCAGAAAAGCATATGCTTTCTTTTAAGCGCAGGAGTCCCATTGAAGTCTATAGCACTGCTCACATACTTAGGGATTTATTTACATGGGAAATTGACCAGCAGAATTATAGCTGTATGTTATATGAGGATAAAGTCACTTTTATTCTGTAATAGGAGTGTCCACAAGAGGATTTATAGTGACTGACATATAAGGCTATAATGATACTGCTACAGTTCTGCTGATCAATTTCCCCAGTAAACAAGCCTTTAAAGTTTAGCATGTGCTGAGGTGCTTTGCTGAATCAGGGCCATATAGACTATGTAACATAAGAATGGCAATACTGGTTCAGACCAAAAGTCCATCTAGCCTAGTATTCTGTCTTCTCACAGGGTGCATCTATGCAGCACTCTTACCTCGAAATAAGCAACACAATTTGCGCTATGCAAATTGAATAGCTTATTTTGATCTTACTTCAAAACAAAGCACTATTCCGAAACGTCCCTTATCTGTCATGCAAGGAGGTTTACAGTGACATCAGAATAGCAAGCCCGTTATATTTCGATCTAGTGGGCTTGCTCTTAAGATGCAGAATAGCTATTTCGGGATAAATAGCGCCACAGTGTAGATGTAGCCACAGTGGCCAAAGCCAGATGCCCCAGAGGGAACGAACAGAACAGGGAATCATCAAGTGATCCCGCTTGCTGCCTCTTCCCCAGTCCTGACAAAACAGGATCTAGGGACACCACGTACAATGGTGATATCAGTGAGGCAAAGGGTTTGTAGGTGTGTGCAATGTAAATGCAAGTTTTTATGTTGGCCTCACCATACATCGTTGTGCTTTAAGTCGCCCTCATTCTCCATTAATTAGCACCATTTGTCATCATCTGCTCTCTTCCACAGTTGTCCCAGAGTTGCCCTTTCAGACCTGGATCCTGAGGTCACTGGGGCTACTCATGGGAATAAAGTTAAGCCCAGCCATGCAGATTTGCAGGGCCAAGTTCTAAATCTTCACCCCAAAACTTGATTCTGGTCAAGGAGCGCAGTAAGAGCAGGAGAGAGTCCTTCGAACCCTTCGGGGGCACTGGTGTTAGCTACCAGGAACCTGTCAGAGCATCCCTGAATAGATAGTCAGGCCTGGCCTGATTAGAAAAAATAAGTACGTGGGTCCCACCTCTGCCCTTATGGGCTATGTCTACACTGCGCCCGTTTGGCGCAAGAAATATGCAAATGAGGCTAAGTGTTGAATATCACCAAGCCTCATTTGCATAATTAATGAGGCTCCATTTTTGCACAAGAGGCTTTTGTGCAAAAATCCCTGCTTGCACAAGAGCCGTTCTTCCTCCTTTTTTCAGGAAGAATGGCTCTTGCGTAACAGGAGGGTTTTGCGCAAAAAGGAGCCATGTTGTCGGCTCCTTTTTGTGCAAAAGCCCGACACAAAAACAGAGCCAAATTAATTATGCAAATGAGGCATGGTGATATTCCATGCCTTGCCTCATTTGCATATTTCTTGTGCCAAATGGGCACAGTGTAGACATAGCCCCCGTCTCTTCATAAGTCACTATTTAATGAGCAGGGACCACAGCAAGCATTCAGTGTAGGGCAAATCTAGTGGTTCCTAGGAGCCAAATGTGGACAGGAACCAGCAAGGCACAGAGCATCCAAGCCACACCCCCTTTCCTCTGGCCACACCTCCATACTGGCCTGGATGTGTAGGGACCATCCTCCCTAGTTTGGATGCACTGGAGGAGGGCCAGAATGCATCAGAGATACAGTGCAAAGCAGCCTTGCCACACCTTAGGGGCGGGCCAGTCTCAGTCCTGGCTGAGTGCCAGTCTGCACTGCAAGAAGCACAGTTCCAGGGGCAGTGGCCTTCTCACATGTGCATTTCTTGGTCCTATAGCAGTGTTAGTGCTTTAATCCAGAGGCAAGTCAAGGCCTAGCTATCACGGAGAGTGTGGGGGGTGGGGAGAGAAATCACCAGGCCCTGCACTCCCATTTGCAACCAGATAGGACTCTCAGCCAGCAAGCAGAACAGAAGCCACCCTGGGCCCCCTTCCTGCATCCTCCCCCAGCAACTCATACACTCAGCAAACCATCCCAGCCCTCCAGGCAGCCCCACCCCCTCCTTTCAGATTCCCAGGCAATGTGTCACCTGGTTGCTTCCCCCACCCAGGCTCAGGTTACCAGACAGCCTGAGCTATTGCTGTGTCCATGTTAAAAAGGAACAAAATGCAGGTCTATGCAGCACTTTAAAGACTAACAAGATGGTTTATTAGGGGATGAGCTTTCGTGGGTCAGACCCACTTCCTCAGATCAAATTGTGGTAGAAAATTAGCCCAACCATATATACCAAAGGGATAAAATACAATAAAAAGTGAACACATATAAAGGGCTTGGCTATAGATGATGGATTGTATGGTGTGTTCTGGATGGGAGCTGAAGGCATGTAGGTAACTGTATGAGTCAGTGGGTTTTCTGTAGAGAGGTATTTAATTTACTATTGGTGATTTGTACTGTGGTGTCCAGGAAATGGATCTCTCTTGTAGAATGGTCCAGGCTGCGATTGATGGTGGGGTGTAGGTTGTTAAAGTCTCTGTGGAATACATCCAGTGTTTCTAGGCCATAGGTCCAGATCATAAAGATGTCATCGATGTAGCATAAGTAGAGAAGGGTAAAAGGGGATGGGATCTGAGGAAACATTGTTCTAAGTCAGCCATAAAGATGTTAGCATACTTTGGGGCCATACTTCCCCAATTATCACCTCTATAATACCAGTAGCTCACAGACATTAACTTCCCCCTCTCACCCCCCCCCCCTTCTGAAATCTGGTTTGTCTTTTTAAATATTTGTTCACTTTTTTTGATTGTATCCCTTTGGTATATGTGGTTGTGCCAATTTTCTTCCACAATTTGATCTGAGGAAGTGGGTCTGGCCCACGAAAGCTCATCACCTAATAAACCATCTTGTTAGTCCACTTAGGACTTTAAAGTGCTACATAGTCCTGTCTTTTGTTTCAACTAGACCAGACTAACACGGCTACATCTCTATTACTACGTTAAGATGGGGCAGCCCCCCACAGTGAAAGCCACACCCAACATTCCCATCTGCAGCTGGGTACCAGTGCAGTGCCCAGGGAAACAGAGACCCACACAGAGTTACCACAGAACAGTATAGGACCATAGGAATCACATACGGCATAATAAGTGAACAGAGGGAACACAATCCCCACTACGTCACACTAGGTTAAAACACTTTTCCTTCAAATAGCTAGGAACAGGAGATCCTTATTGCCACTCCATTAAAACACAGATGGGCTAGTGGTGAATCCTTTTTGTAGTGTAAGTAGGGACATAAAATCCCGTTTAATAAGTTAACTGGTTAAATGTTACACTACAAGTTGTTTTTTCTGAAGCGGATTCTGGACTTCCACCAGCCAAAATCAGGAGTTGCTCCAAAGAAGGTCCTGGAGTTACACTGGTGGAAGTGATTCAGATCAGGGACTTTGTTGTCACTAGTAAACACTAGTTTGAGACCTCCCTCCCACCCCATCCGGCCACACACTTGCTGTATGACTCGCGACTCCATTGAAGCCAACTTCTATTAACATAAGCGGGGCCAACATTCCATCCTGCAGCCTTCCTGTGCCCTCAGTCTCTGCTCTACCACATAGGGATAGTGATATCCCCTCTCTCCCATGCTCGGCCTGTGTTGTCTAGTTCACAGAAGGGGAAACAGAGGCCGCAGGAGCACAGATGAAGTATTATGGTCACAAACAAGTCAGTGGCCAAGGTGAGGCTGGAACCCAGGAGGCTGGAGACCTCATCCCATGCCCTGACCTGTACGTAACCACGCTCCTGGTCCCTAGACTTCAACTTAGTGGTGATCGTTCCAAGACTCTTGCAAATGAATGCCCCACTTAGAACTTTTCTGCTGTCATCCGCCTTTGAACTAGTGACTGACTGTATTGGATTTTTCATCCAGCAGATGAAGACCCAATGGTTCCAAATAAGGAGAAGCACTAGGAGGAGAGGACTAAAAACAGGAGCCCCCTCAGGAAATGAAACGAGGAAGGAGAAGTGGGAATGCACCGATGTGAGGCAAAAATCTCCCTGAGTCAGGATAAAGCCAAAACCCATCCGGAAACAGATGCGCCATCCATTCCTTGTGAACAAGCTTCCATAACAGCCCAGCAGCCTGGTCCGCCAGGGCAGTAGAGTGGTGTTGCTATGGAAACCCTTAAACTAGACACAGAAGAGAGACTGGGCCTATGCGCCAAAAATGGAGAAAGCACTGATGAGAGGGTAGATGTAACAGCCCACCAGAGTGTCCAGCACAGCAAGATCGATGGAGAGGAGAAAAGCTTGAGCACCACAGGGTACCACACAGCCAGAAACAGGAGATCATGAGTATGGCAAATATGGGAAACTTTTTGTTAAGAGGAATCTCACAGTCCACCAGAGAACTCTCAGGAGATGGGACCCAGAGGAACCCAGCGGGTGTGAGGGAAATTCTACAGGAGCTCTCAGCCCCTTGGAGACCTCTCAGGAGACAGGGCCCACAGGAATCCAGTGGCCATGAGCAAACTCTGACAGGAGATCTCGTAAGACACTGCAGTGGAACCATCCCCCAACCCGGAAGTCAAGGAAAGCCGCCAGGGAGGGTTCTCTGTCCTGAGGGAAGGCCTGAGGAGAAAGCGGACTCACGCATGCTCTGAGTATGGGAAGAAGTTCAGCAAGAAAGGCAAACTCACCAAGCACCAGCCTACGCACCAGGATGGGAGGCCGTTCAAGTGCGGCCGGTGCCAGAAGAGCTTCTTCGTGAGGTCCCAGCTCACCCAGCACGAGCGGATCCACACGGGGGAGCGGTCGTAGAAGTGCACGGAGAGTGGCAAGCACGTCTCCCAGACGTCCAACGTCATCATCCACCAGAGAATCCACACAAGGAGCGGCCCTTTCTGTGCCGACTGTGGGAAGAGCTTCGTCGAGAAGTCGCAGCTCATCACACACCGCCGGACCCACACAAGGGAGCGTCCCTTCACGTGTGCTGAGTGTGGGAAGGGGTTCCCGCAGAAGATCACCCTGATCACCCACCAGAGAATCCACACCAGGGAGGAGCCTTACACTTGTCCTCAGTGCAGCAAGATCTTCAGCCAGAAGGCTAACCTCATGCGGCACCAGCTGATCTACTTGCAGGAAGGACTGTACACATGCAAAGAGTGTGGGGAGAGCCCCTGAAGAAGCATCAGCTGAATCATGCTGGGGAAAGGCCCCGTGTGTGCACCAAATGTGGGAAGAACTTCACCCACAAATCAAGCCTCAGCCGGCACCAAGAGATCCACGCCAGCAACAGGCCGTACGCAGCGGTGACAGCAGAAAACCTCACCGTGGTCTATGAGATCATAGAATTATAGGACTGGAAGGGACCTCAAGAGGTCATCGAGTCCAGCCCCCCGCCCTCAAGGCAGGACCAAGCTCCACCTACACCATCCCTGACAGATGTCTATCTAACCTGTTCTTAAATATCTCCAGAGAGGGAGATTCCACCACTTCCCTTGGCAATGAGATCATGCACATCCCACTACAGCGCTAGGGCAGGGGAGCACATTGGGTGGCAATGCAGATTTCCTTCGTATCACCTGTCCCAGGGGCTTGGAACCTCCCCAGGGGCAGCTCGCTCCGTCCTGCTGTCATGGCGTATGAAATACCTGAACATCCAGCAGAGGACAAAGAGCAAGGGCCGGGTCCTTGCCACTGGTTTCACTTGTGTTTTCCTTCCACAGTAATGACATCGAACAGGACCTCAATCCGTCCATTGCTTCTGGAGGGAGAGTTAGAGGAGGCGAAGGAAGGGACAGTGGCACTGAGTGTTGTAGATAGAGCACACAACCCTGAAGGGATCAAGGAGACAGTCTGCAGCCGGGTAGGCCTGGGCTGGGCACCCAGGCCATGTGGGATGGAAGGATAGGGGGCAGCCCTGGGATGACTGAATATTCCAGATCATGCCATGGTTCCTAGCAGAGTTAGTCTGAGCCCACAGCCTCTGCTCTGCATTAGCAGAGAGGTTCCTGGGCACGTCCCCCAGCCCCCACCCCAAGGTTTCCTGGGTGGAGGAAGGACAGTGTCTGTTTCATATACAGTGTTCGCTTCTGGGCCCATCTAGTGGTTTCTCTTGCTGCCATTGTGCTTGGTGTCATTTTTAAAATTGCCCACACCTGCTCCAAACTCCATAGTTCTGGCCACTCTCCAGCGGCATGCAAAGAGTCCCCCTTTGGGCAGCTCACTAGCGGATGCCCAGGCCTCAGTGACATCTGCCATCTGCTCATTTACATATGCTAATATACACCTAGTGGGTGTTTCTACTTAGCCCTGAGCGGCCAAGGAATTTGCATGGACCCAGTCTTCTGAAAATCCCACAGAGTAATGGGTATTCTGGCAACTTAGATGTGCCCAAATGCAACCTTTAAAAATCCCTTGGTCCCCCCAGATCAGGGGTGGGTAATCATTTTCGCAGGGGGGCTACTTCATGAATTTTGGTACATGGTTGCAGGCCGGCTCCAGGCCCTGGGAAGGGGTGGGACTGGGGGCTACAGAGAGAGAGAGAGAGATTGAGATTGAGACACAGATTGAATGTATGTGGAAATCTGGGAGAGTGAGTGTGTGTGTGTGTGTGTGTGTGTGTGTGTGTGTACAGAGTCCGGGAGTATGCGTGTGTATGTGCACGCACACATGGCACAGAAATAGTGTGACAAACTGGGTGTGTGTGACAGTGACACAGGAAGTGCATGTGTGTATGTGCGTGCGTGCTGGGTGAGTTTGAGAGAAGCCTTGCACTGTCTCTTTAAAACAGGGAAAGCTGTCCTGATCTGTTGTCTTCATCTCCCTCACTCTACAGATATCTGGTGGGGGGGTGGGAGAGCGAGTGCATATGAGAGTGTGCACGCATGTGTGCGCACGTACACAAGCACTGAAATCCTAGAAACAGGGCACTGCCTCTGAAGAGAGGAACTCCTGAGTTACTTACTCTCCGTGTTTCAGATTGGAGCAGCTCTACCCGACCCCTGGTCTGCAGAGATGTGGTACAGGGGCACAGCCTGCGTTCAGCGCTCCCCTCTTCGCTCCACACCCCCGCACAGCTCGCAAGAAAATCCTGTTCTGCAGCCAAGCTGCTCCCAGAGCAAGGTTGGGGGAAGGGCAGCTGAACACAGCCGGGTGGCCCGGAGAGAAATGCTGGGTGGGCCGGATCCAGCCCCCACTCCTGCTGTTGCCCCTCCCTGCCCCAGAACTTACCTGAGCTTCTTGGCTGGGGGCTCAAATCACTACTAGTGCCTGCCCTGGCTTTTGGGAAAAAAAAAAAAAAAAAACCATCGATCAAAGCATCTCAGTAAGACAGCTGGGACTGGAAGTTTGCAACTTTCAATATCTACCTTGCTGCCCATTCCAGTAGTCCCTCATGGAGCAGTGCCAGCTTGAGCCAGGCTTCACTAACCTGGCCTCCCTTTGCATTAAAATCCCTGGCAAGCAGATGACCCAAGATCAGCGATTTTGCTTCCCTGCACGGATTGGGACGTTTGCTGCCTTTTGGATCTAAAGATGAGCTGACTGCCATGTGATTTAACCACATCTGCACCAGGGGCATGATTTAGTTTGGAAAAGAGAAGGCTGAGAGGGCAAGGGGACATGAGAGCAGCTTTCAATTACCTAAAAGCATTGGTGGTCAGTGCAGTCCCTAGCACCACCTATAGCCCCGCCCCCTCTGCTGAGGCCCCGCCCCCTACCACAGGGAGAGGAGGAGGAGGAGGAGCAAAGTGCTGAGCATACCTGTCCCTGACCACTGCCACGGGGAGGGGAAGAGCGTGCATGCACTCCAGCCTCCCCAGAGCAGTGGCAAGGGAAGAGGCTTGAACTGTACAGCCTCCCTGGCCCCTGGAGCACCAGGAAGGGAGGGGGCAGCTTGGACCGAGCACGGGGAGGGTGAGCACTCTGGGGCAGCAACACTCTGCCCCCAGTACACCTACAACAGGACTCGGGGCAAAGTGTGTGCACAGCCAGGCTGGCGGTTTGGGAAGATAGAGCCTTCCCCTGTCTAAGCCACTGGATGCCCATTCCTAAAAGGGTGTTACAAGGAAGAAGGAGAAAAATTGTTCTCCTTGGCCTCTGACAATAGGACTAGAAGCAATGGGCTTAAACTGCAGCAAGGGAGGTTTAGGTTGGACATTAGGAAAACTTCCTGCCTGTCAGGGTGGTTAAGCGCTGGAATAAGTTGCCTAGGGTGGTTGTGGAATCTCCATCACTGGAGATATTTAAGAGCAGGGGACTGGACTTGGTGACCTCTCGAGATACAATCCTAGAACACTACAACTGGAAGGGATGATACTGACATGACTATATTGCTACAAAATCACTCCCTGTCCAACACAGTTCTACTGGTGTAACTACAGCAAAGCGCAGGCCTAATGCAGCTCTTGTCGATACAGCTGGTGCTGTGTGTGATTGTGACTTGGGCAGGGTGGGGGGTGGGAACACAAAGTATCCCCAAAATGTTCTGGCCTGTTTGAAACAAAATTGGAAGAACTGAAATTTCATTCACACCCACTCCAGGTACTTGGTGTAAACACCGGTCTGAGTCTGCAGGGCTGAGAAGGCAGCAGAGGGAAAACTCACAGGCCTAGTCCTTCACTTTCTAGGCTTTTACACATGCTCATAGCAGGGGTAAAAGTTCCATGAAGCTGGAGATGGGTCAATGTGCCCTCATAGCCAAGGTGGCTAACATGATATTAGGGTGCATTAGGAGGAGCGTTTCCAGCAGATCTAGAGAAGTGATTATTCCCCTTTATTCAGCACTGGGGAGGCCACATCTGGGCCCCCATTACAGAAAGGATGTCAACACACTGGAAAAGATCCAGCAGAGTGCAACAAAAATGATTGGGGACTGGAGCACATGACTTACGCAGAGAGGCTGAGGGATTTGGGCTTATTTGGTCTGTAAAGAAGAGTGAGGGAGGATGATAGCAGCCTTCAACTACCTGAAGAGGGTTCCAAAAAGGATGGAGAAAGGCTGTTCTCAATGGTGACAGATGGCAGAACAAGGAGCAATGGTCTCAAGTTACAGCGGGGAAGGTCTAGGTTGTATACTAGGAAAAACTATTTCACTGGGAGGGTGGTGAAGCACTGGAATGGGTTCCCTAGGGAGGTGGTAGAATCTCCATCCCTAGAGGTTTTTAAGTCCCGGCTTGACAAAGCCCTGGCTGGGATGATTTAGTTGGGATTGGTCCTGCTTTGAGCAGGGGGTTGGACTCGATGACCTCCTGAGGTCTCTTCCAGCTCTATGATTCATTTAATCAGACTGCGCTACTCACACAGTTTTGCCCATGTACAGCTGTTGGTGGCTAGGGATGAAGGTCAGAGGCCCAATGCAAACCCCATGCATAGCCAGACAATGCTGCTATTTGCACCCATGCTGCTTTCCCTGGACTAGGACTGGGCCCTGTGGCACAGGGAGACTGCTCTTGCATTATTGGGCAGCACCACACAGCCAAAGAGGTGACAGCAGATTTGAAGAATGCAAGTCAAGAGGGAAGTGAAAAGGCTGCTGGGTAGGTTAAAGTAACATTAAGCTGTTTTCTCTTACAATGGTTCTGTGCTCACATGCGGATTGCAACAGCATAGCTCCAGGGACATCATTTTGTGCTTAAGCTCTGGGTCAAGTGCTCTAGGTTCAATTCCTCACTGTCCCCAACTTCCTTTGTGATTTTAGGGAAGTAACTTTTTACTTGACTTGTGGAGCTTTAGTTCCCCTACAGGTGGGGAAACAGGCACAGGCCACATACAATGACTTGCCCACGGTCACACAGGTCTGCAAGGGGGAAACCTAGGCACAGAATTGACTTCGTAACCACCACTGGGCAGATTTGAAAGTAGGGTCTCTTGAGCTGAGTGTAGGAGCCTTTACAGCTTGAGCTATAAAGCCAGCTGGCTCTCAGTTTAGGCTGTAAAGCTCCCTTGTTCTTATCACTCACTTTAAGTGGTGTAAATGCCACTCCATGAGACAGTGAACCACACTAGGTATGTGGGTTACATTTGCACAAAGTCACACAGGATGTGTGCGGCAGAGGAAGGTTCAGACGCCACATCTTCTGATTATTAATTATAATTATTTGTATTACCATTGTGCCCAGGAACCGTGCTCTTGATCAGGACCTCACAATGCTAAGAGATGTACAAACACTGAAAGAAAAGATGGTTCCCAGAGGCAATGGTAGCCCACTTCCTGCTGGATCTCAGCAGCCTGGGACAGGGGCTAAGTAGGGTTGGGGAGAGCACCACAGTCCTGGAGTGGGTGCAGGGTGGGGAAACCACATCTCAGAGGAGACACATGGGGCAGTCACGTTTTCCCCTTTAATTGTGCCCTGCCCGTATAGAGAGACATGAGTCGTGTACCCAGAGGGTTCAGGAGAGCTTTGAGGAGCTAGTGGAAGGAGGATAAGGAGGTAGCTTTAAGGATGTTTGGGGGGTGCCTCCCAAATACATGCACCAGTGGGAGAAAACATGATGGTGTTTGAAAATTTACCAAGTGGGCAGTGCTGCTGGCAGCATGAGCCTTGTGCTCGAAAACAAAACATCCTGACCTTGAAATCCTGGAAATGTTTGCTAGAAATGACTCAACCCTAGTAAAGAGGTTGGTTGAGGGCAGTTATTTGTTAAAAATAACTCCAGAGTGCATGAGCCCAGATTTGGAAACTAAAGGAAACAGAGAACTTTGGCAAAGGCATTTCATGCAAAGGCTACATGGAGCCATTAATGAGCACAGAAAGTAAGGCTGTGTCTACCCTGCAAAGAAAAGCCAGAAAAAGATATACGCAAATTGCAGCTTGCAATTTGCGTATCTTTTTCCACAAGAGGCTTTTCTGAAATTTGGTACGACTACACGGTGCCAGAGTTCAGAAAAACCTCCTTTTTTGGCACATCCCTTCCTCGTACAACGAGGTTTACAGGGATGGTGAAAGAACGCATCCGATTTTCTGATTTTTTTTTCCGGAAAAGCGGATGCGTTCCTTGGACGTGGCATAGCTTTTCTGGGATGCAAGAGCTGCAGTGTAGATGTAGCCTCTGTGACTGGAGCCTTTCTGAGCAGCTGATCCCTGGAGGACGAGCTCATTTTTCGTTAAAGCCACCCCACCTATTTGAAAAAAAAAAAATTCGGTCTCAAAAGGTGTCCATCATAAAAGGTGCGAGATCACTAGGACTGGAAGAAGTTAGCCAATACACCAACCCACACTAATATTGGTTTAGAATGCAAGACACTGCACAAGAGAACTGGGCCTGTGGGCAAGGCGTGGAGGGGAGAGGGCTGGCTCTGTGCCCCTAGAAGGGGAAGGGCCTCAGGTGGACGGGGCGGGGGGCATTAAAGGGTTAAACATTACATTTAACCAGTTACTGGATTAAGCAGGATCCTACATGCAGGGGGCCACTCCAGCCCAGCTAGAGCAGCCCCCAGCTCGCAAGGCTGCTAGCACGGCAGGGCTGCTGGCTCCAGGCCCTGCTGGCCCCCTTGAGGCTCCCAGCTCCACTGGCTCCTCAGGGCTCCCCGGCCCACGGTATGGTGGGCGTGGAGCAGCCCTCCGCCCACAGCAGGTAACAGCAGGTGGGCTGCTTCTGGGTGCGGATTAACCGGTGAGCATCACCCAGGCATCGGTTACCCATCCACATCCCTAGGCGGAGGACAGTACTAGCACTTCTGGGACTAGGCTCTCATAAGTGGCACTGAGAGGCAGTGCCCCAGCAGTGTCTAGCAGGTAGGATTCAGGACCTGGGCTCAAGGGGAGAGTTTCCCCGTCTGCCTCATGGGGACAAGGAGCGAGGAAGGAGACACGTGACGTGGCTGGGTTGACTCTCGGGAGCAAGGCCCACGCAGACATGAAAGGCTTGGCAGGATCGCTCCTGTAGACCGAACACACTTGACATTACAGCACAATCGAGATTCCATCCGATTTGGAAAACTCCGGACATGTTTATGTTCTCAATTTGTTTCCCAAACAGAAAGCTCAAATACTGGACTGTCCCGTTCAAAACCAGACACCTGGCAACCTTAACCCACCTGCCCAGCACCAGAACAAGATCCCAAATCGAAACTGCAAGCAGCACCTGCCCCCGCTGGCCAAGACTACAACTCCCAGCAGGACTGAGCACAGCTGCAGTGAGCATGCCCCTGCAGAACAGGGGCTGTGCATAGACGGCTGCAGGGCCGAGGGGTAGCTAAGGCTGGCCAGAAAGTCAGGGGGGCTGGATCCCAGTGGTTTCCCAGCCTGCTAGCTTGCCCTACTCCCTAAGCCCCTCTCAGCCCTGAATCAGATTGTTTCTCTGACTTCCCTCCCCCGGTAGTTTTTCCATTCCTGACACAGACTTCCTGTGAGTCATCGCAGCAGACATTAGAGAAGTAACTGGAAGAAGAGATCAAGTGTGGTGATGGGGTATCCGGCAAGTGACAGCTGATGAATTAAACCCTTCTCCTTGGCTAATTCTGAGGGCAATGAGAGGAAGGTAAGTAAATGACTGACGTGGGATTTTAGGGACTGGGGTAACTTCTCTGTGCCCACAGCAGTCACCAGAGCGAAGTAGGAAATGTCAGGAAGTTTCGGTTGTTGCGAAACTAAAGTGTTTGGGAAAGGGTTGCTTCTGAGATCAGAAACAGGGCAGGCGTGTAAAGAAATCTTGGGACCCAGAGGGTCTCAGGTTGCAATGGACACGCTCGGGTTCTGTGTGAAGACTAGTGGCAAAGGCACCAGCTTCGAGAAAAGTACAACTAAAAATCACAGGAAGGGAAGTTGTTTTTTTTTTTTAAGGCTGCCTAAAGGGATGCTGCAGAGAAATCCCCCACTGCCTTTGCTGCAGCATCACAGAATGGCCCTCTTTGCACCCGTCCCAGGGGCCACGGCAGGCCCCCAGGAGGTGTTTGTGTGTTAGTGGATCAGAGCCCTTTTCCAAGGAAGAGGAGCTGAGCAGGGATTCAGCAGCTGAGAATGGAGCTGGGATCTTAGATCATCTACAGAAAGAACTCACACGCTAAACACATTCAGCATCCCTGAAATGCAGCCACCTCTGGGGTACAGTCAGCATGCTGCACACAAGCCCTGAGAGAAAGTTTGGCCAGAATCATCTGTGCTTCTGAAAAGTGCCAGGGATCTTTTAGGGCTACGCAGAGCGGTTGGACCCCAGGTTTTAAAGTCTTATCAGAAATGTCTGCAACAGAGCAACATGCAAGGTACCAGGTTAATCTACACAGGCAGCGGGACAGTTCAGTGCTTGAACAAGAGCAGGTGGGGCTCTAGGGCAAAGGAGATGGAAGAAGCATTGGCAGTGGGAAGGGAGGGCTGGATCAGAGTTTATTGCTCGACTGGAGGTGTCAGTCGGGAGAGGCTGCTTTGGGGCCTGGTGTCTCTCTAGGGCTGATGGGGCTCCTGCAAGGTCTCACCAGGAATTTGGCTCTGGAAGCCTCCCCCGGCTACAAGTGGCAGTGGGAATTCATTCCAAGGTGTGGTCCCAGTTTGCCCTTCTCGTACAGCATATGCAGATCCCTCTGTACTAACAGCTGGTCCACCTAGGAAGATAAAAGTCTACTACTGCCAGTGAATGGTGTTACTTGAGCTGAAGGAGTAAGAGGGGCCTGTGCTTTTAGCACCCATGAGGGCTCCAGCTTTTATATCAAGCCTTGACTCAGGGATGTCAGATCAGTCCGAGCCCTCCATACACCCTACCCAGCTGCCAGGAGGGAGTAGGACATCCCCGCATGATCCTTGAGGGAGCTGGTCCTCAGCTTCCCCCAGCCTCCTCCACTCCCTCGAGTCACTGGAGTGCCAGGCCACAGAGCAGCTGGGAGGTAGCTGTCAGTTTCACTTCTGCCACAGTAGGACCGGTGGGGGAGCTGGGCCCAACTGCGCTCTGTTACTGCCGCTTTTCAGACAGACATCAGCCTCTTCCTGATCCACTTAAAAACTAAGCCAGCACCCCGTGATGTTCATGGCGCTGTGAAACAGACAGGGTGGGAGCTGTGTGTTTAGTTAGGGATGTAATTAAACACGATCATTTAAAAAGCTAAGCAGCTAAACACTGTTCAATGAGTTAACCACGCACCAGTCCCCTACCTGCTGCATGCAAGAAACAGCAAGAGGCAGGCAGGGGGCTGCTTCTGCCCGGCCAGGCCCCGCCAGGACAGGATACAGGCTGGACTGAACCTGCCATGCTGTGGGTGAGGGCTGCTCAGGCCAGACCGGGTCTGCCCACCGTGCCACAGGTGGGAAGCCTGCTCTGGCCAGGCCAGGCTGCTGGTTAGCCAGTAAGCATCACCCAATTATCCCTAGTTTTAATTTCACACCTGGGCTAAGACCATGGCTAAGACCCTCTGGGGTTGAACCTGTGTCCTGCGCACTCTCTCTCTGCCCGTTTCCCCCACCCCTCTCACACACTAGGGCACTGGAGTCCTGCACTTGCCTACTCCTTCCCTCCCAGCACTTTCGGAGCACCATGAATCCGCAGTGGTCAAGCTCTGGGGGTATGTCTACACTGCCACCCTAGTTCAAACTAGGGCGGCTAATGTAGGCATTCGAACTTGCAAATGAAGCCCAGGATTTAAATATGCATGTTCCCAAGTGCTGCCCTTTTTAAATGCCCCGTAGTTCAAACTACCTGCGCGTGGCTACACACGGCACGGACTAGGTAGTTCCAATTCAAGCTCCTAATTACTACCGTTACTCCTCATTGCATACCCCTAATTCATTTATGTTGCCCTTTTCTGAGATACAAGCAGGGAGGGCCCAGCAGTACATCCAGTGACTACAGCAGTCCCCACCCTCCCATGCAGGGAGCCTTGATAGTGGGGCTGCAAGCAACATGAGCATGACCAACCCCAGTCACCCAAACAGCGGAATGTCACTAGAGCCACATGCTATTCCCATAGCAACACCGCACTCCAGCACAGGCCCAGGTTCAAAAGCTGGCCCCTCGGTGCACCAAGGCCAGCATGCTGAGCTCCTGCACAGGGACATTTCAGCCAAGTGCCCTGCCCCACACATGACAAACCCACACACAGACCCCTGAAAGTTCCTCATCTGCCATTTAGGCCCCTCACACTGCATGTATACCCCCAAAACCTTCAATCAGCCCTTCTCCCACTCATCCCAGCAGCTTGGACATACATCCCATTTACTGATGGCTTCAACACCTCAGCCACCACTCAGAACACCCCCCCAAAAACCCTACATCCCAGCCCCCCTTCCCAGCCTGCTCCCAACATCCCCCCTAAAAAGCCCCCTTCCAAGCCTGCTCCCAACACCCCCCCTAAAACCCTACATCCCAGCCCCCCCACCCAGCCTGCTCCCAACATCCCCCCTAAAACCCTACATCCTGCCCCCTCCACCCCACCTGTAGCATAGCCCTCAGGTTACAGGGCACCATGGCCCAATGGCCAGAGTCTCAGGGGTTTGGGGCAGCAGCCCTGGTTGGGGGACCAGAGCCCACCCTGCCCCAGGCCCTGTCAGTGGAGGAGGGATCTGCCACTCACTCAGCAGGGAATCCCATTGCCACACACTGAGCTCCCTTGGCTGGGAGACACGACTCATGTTCCCTCTCTGGGTCACTTCCTACCAGTACAGGTGTTGGGGTGATCCCCATGGCTTCCAGGTCCTCAGGCTCCACAGCACCAGTCTCTCCCTGAGGCTCCACCAGCTCAACGTCATCTCCCATGTCTCCAGCTCCTGTCATCAGGGTCTCTCACTGGGCTCCAGCTGGAGCTCCTGCAGCAGCTCCCTCCTCTTTAGCATCCAGCCTAAACTCACTGGAGCTGCTCCCTTTTATACTTGCCCAGCACTTGGAGCATGCCCAGTCTGGCTAGGGGGCGGGACTTCCTCTGCTCATGGGGTTTTAACCCATTCTGTGCCAGTGCAGGATATGCACACCCTGTCACACCTACATCCTGGTCCCCTACCCCCACCTACTTCCAACATTCCCCCTAAAACCTTAAATCCCAGCTCCCCAGCTCCACCTGCTCCCAACGTCCTCCCTAAAACCCTGCATTCCAAGTTCCCTAGCTCTACCTGCTCCTAATGTCCCCCATAAAAGCCTATATCCTGTCCCCAGACCCTCCCACTTCCTGCATTCCTCCTAAAACCCTACCTCTCAGCAGCCCAGCCCTTCTCCCATGTCCCTCCTTCCCCCGGCACATCTCCTTAGCTCACAGCCTGTAGCCCCAGCAGTGCCTGTTGACCCCAGACCTCTTCAGCAACTCACCCCCAGGCTGTCACCCACCGCCCCTGAAGCCTTCCTGGCCACTCACCAACCATCCCTAACTGCCACCTCAGCTCTATGCTCCGCTCCTGTCTTTGGTTGGAGTGGCTCTCTCCAATTCCACCCACCACTCCACTTGCTCCCACCTTCTGTCATATAGCCTCACAACCCCATGCTGCTCAGGTTTGCCCTGCCAGCCTGCCCCAGGATTGCAGCACAGCTGAGTTTTGGGGTTTGTTTTCCACCAATTGCCTGCTAAAGCCAGATATTAACTCTGGCAATGTCTAGACTATAGTCTTTTATTGGAAAAAGCTACACAAATTGCACTCCGCAATGTACGTAGGTTTTTCCGATTGCTTTCCCAGAAAAGGCTTTTTCCCCACTTGTCTCTTTCTAGACCGAGCCAAATGGCGGAAAAGCCTCCTCTTTTGGAGGAGCCCTTATTCCTTGTAGAACGAGATATACAAGGCTCCCCGAAAGAGCGCATTTGCTCTTCCGCGAAAAAAGCGGAAGAGCAAACGCATTACCTGGATGTGGCGGGGGTTTTCCAGAATACCTCCAGTATCCTGAAAAACCCCTGGAGTCTAGATATGCCCTCTGTCAGTGTTGGTTCTTCTCTGTATCCTTCCACTAGCCTTTAAATCTCACTGAAGTCAGTGGAGTGTGAGGGATGCTTGGTCCTCGACAATGATCGGCACAGTAGGAGGGGTCTTTTAGCTCCCTACAGACCATTGCTATTTTCTTGGAAATGCTCTGATAGCACCACAGTGCAAGTGACATCACAATGTGGTCCGTTTCTCCAGGCTGCATCGGCATTGGCGGAGGTCAGTCCAAGACAGCCCATAGAATCCTTTAGTATTTCTCCAAAAGCATCTTTTCAATGTTACTGTAATTATCCACAGTTGGTGGGGTTTATTGGCGCCCAGGAAATTTGCCATGCTAAATTTACCCTGTGTATTCATAGCTTCCAACTCCAGAAGGGACACTTGTGGTCAGCTAGTATTACTTTCTGTACTACACCGGCCACGGGACTTCTCTGAATTCCTGTGTGAACTAGACCATAGCTTTTAGAAAAACCATCCAATAAAATAATTTAACGATTGCCAGTGATGGAGAATCCACCATGACCCTTGGTAAGTTGTTTCAATAGTTCATTACACTCACTATTAAAAATGTGTGTTTTATTTCCGGTCTGAATTTGACTAGCTTCCTCTTCCAGTCATTGGATCTTGCTATGAGTTTTCCTTCCACACTGGCCTTTGAAATAAAATCTGACTGTTTTTTTATTTTTGAACCCAGCAGATGAAGGGAAATAAGAGTTACCACCCAAAGGGGAGTAATGAAAACTGGCATCAGCGCCTTTGGAGGCTCAGAACTTCCCTTGAGCCTCAATGGGCCAAGAAAGTTGGAGGACATGGCAAGAAAAGACCCTAGATGATCACTCTTCTTGTGCATGAGCTTCCTGCCAGCTCAGCCCCAAGAAACCGGATGATGGAGAAGCTGACGGTTATTAAGGTGGAAGCGGAAGACCTCATCAAGCACCCCCGGGAGAAGACGTACACTTGCACTATCTGTGGGGACAGCTTTAATCACAAGGGCACCCTGGCCGTGCACCAGAAGACCCACAAGGAGGAGATGCTGGTGGAGCCCCAAGAGCAGGAGGGAAGTGCCGTTGCAACAGGAGAGCTAATGAGCCAGCAAGCTAGCGGAAGGGAAGAGGATGCCAGCCAGGAGGGCACGAACCAGGAGGGAGATCTCTCAGCACAGAAAGAATCCCTGCAGAAAGCAAAGCCCTACTCTTGCACCGAATGTGAGAAAAGCTTCAAGATGAAGGTGGACCTCACCAAGCACCTCAGAACCCACACCGGGGAGAGGCCTTTCCCATGCACTGAGTGCGGGAAGAGATTCATCACCAAGTCGCAGCTGAAGGAACACCAGAGGATCCACACAGGGGAGCGGCCTTACCAATGCTCCGAGTGCGGGAAATGCTTCACACAGAAATCACAGCTCATCGTTCACCGGAGGATCCACACTGGCGAGAAGCCTTATAAGTGCGGCAGCTGCCAGAAGAGCTTTGTGGACAAGTCGCAGCTGGTCGCCCACCACCGTATCCACACAGGCGACCGCCCCTTTAAGTGCGGGGTATGCGCCAGGGGGTTCCGCCAGAAGATCACCCTCATAAAACACCAGAGGGTCCACACTGGGGAGGGGGCACGGCGGCATGGTGGGACCCATGCTGGCAACGCCTCACAGCTCATCGTGCCCGAGTCGACACCGGATGGGGAGAGGATATTCCGATGTGGCACCTGTGGGAAGCAGTTCAAGAAGAAGTCGATCCTAGTGACCCACCAGAGGATTCACACCGGAGAGGAACCCTACCAGTGCTCCGAGTGTGGGAAGCGCTTCCGGCAGAAGATCCACCTGATCCGCCATCAGAGGACCCATGCCAGGGGGGAGCCCCACGTGTGTGTCGAGTGTGGGGACGGCTTCAGCAGCAAGGGGCTGCTGCTGAGGCACCAGCGGTGCCAGCACCACAGCGAAGGACCCCACACGTGTCCCAAGTGTAGGAAAAGCTTTAGCCAGAAAGTAGGCCTCACCGCACACCAGAGAGTCCATGACAGGGAGAAGGGAGATGGGAACATGGCCGCCTCTGAGGGAAAACCTAAGGAGGCAGCAGACGGGAGACTGCCTGCCAAAAACGGCGAAGGCAGCAGCCACCCAGGGGACCTGACGGTGCCATGTAAGAGCCAGGTCTATATGTGTACGCTGTGTGGCAAGACGTTCACCAAGAAAGGGAACTTTGCCAACCATCAGCGGGCCCACACGGAGGAACGGGCCCACCGCTGTGGCATCTGCGGCAAGAAGTTCACCAAGAGGGGGGAACTGACCAAGCATGAGCGGATCCACACGGGCGAGAGGCCGTACGTCTGCGCCGACTGCGGCAAGCGCTTCACCCAACGCACTCAGCTGGTCACTCACCAACGCATCCACACCGGCGAGAAGCCCTACCCCTGTGCCGACTGCGGCAAGTGCTTCATCGACAAGTCCCGGCTGACCGTGCACCAGCGCATCCACACCGGTGACCGGCCCTTCCAGTGCGCGGCCTGCGGCAAGGGCTTCCGCCAGAAGATTGCCCTTATCAAGCACCACCGTGTCCATGAGAGGGGCCGGACGGATGGGGATACACAAGGGGCTAAGGAGCACAAGTGCTCCCAGTGCGGCAAGGGCTTCGGCACGAAGGAGAACCTGGCCAGCCACCAGCGGCTTCACACTGCCGAGAGGCCCTTCAAGTGCGGCGAATGTGGGAAGAGCTTCACGCAGAAGGCCCAGCTGGTGGTGCACCAGCGCATCCACACCGGGGAGCGCCCCTTCCGCTGCGCTGACTGCCACAAGGGCTTCATCGACAAGTCCCGGCTCATCGTCCACCGCCGGATCCACACCGGCGAGCGGCCCTTCAAGTGCACAGCCTGCGGGAGAGCCTTCACCCAGAAAATCGCCCTGACCACCCACCAGAGAGTCCACGTGAGGGAGCAGGAGGCCACCCTGGAGCCCTACAAATACTCCAAGCGCAGCGAGAATGACATGGGCAAGACCGAGCCGGGCGAGGAGTGGCCCTTCCCCTGCCACGTATGTGGCCGGGGATTCCGCAAGGAGATAGCCCTCATCACCCACCAGCGGGTCCACACCAAGTACGAACCCAACAAGTGCAGCAGGTGCGGCCAAGTCTTCCCTGACAAAGCCCAGCTGCTCCTGCATCAGCCCTCTCACGCGGAGGACCGGCCCTTTAAATGCAACACCTGCGGGAAGGACTTCAAGCGGAAAGAGATCCTGATCACCCACCAGAGAATCCACACCGGAGAGGTGCCTTTCAAATGCACGGAGTGCGGGAAGAGCTTCTCCCAGAAGGCCAACCTCATGAAACACCAACTTACCCATATCCGGAGGGGCCCCTTCATTTGCTCCGAATGCGGGCAGAGCTACACCACCCTGGGGCATTTTAAAAGGCACCAGAGGAACCATCTGAGAAAGAGAGCCCCTTCTGGGGAGGGGAGAGACTCGGGGGAGGAGCCAGATGCAGATGAGCTGCCGGAGACGGGCGTGCACAATGGGCCCATTATCGTGGTGAAGACGGAAGTCGATACAGATGACTTTGAGGTCCTGCAGATCCCGTGACCTCGCTCCCAGCCAGGAGTGGTGCACGTGTAAAGGGATCTTCCAGGGGCAACAAAGGAGTGAGGGCCCCCGTGGAGGGTCAGTGCTGCCAACCCCAAGCACTCAAAGAATCCCAAGTCACGCCACCCCCTCAAGTGAGGAAATTGACAAAAATGTCACGAAATTTGAGAAAAAAAATAACACACTTGGGATTCTTTTTTTTTTCAACCTTAGGGGAGGGGGGGTGTCACTTTTTCAGGCTTTTCTCTGCATGGGCCAGAAACGTACTTTTTCAAATGAAATCCGTGATTTCGCATGTCTTCCCATGACTCCTGGAGCTGGGTCTTTATTGAAAAAATACCAAATATCCTGCAAGTTGGCAACGCTGACTCTTCTGTGGGTCCACGAGGGAGCTGGGTTGGCCCGTAGATCAAAAGCCTAGCACTCAGCAACACCAAATATCCATATTAAGCCAACAGGCCTGGGTTGCAGATGGCCCTGAGGGGAGCATCAGAACTTACTGCCGCATAAAACCTCCATGGTCGTCATTCCATAGAGCAATAAGAGAGGCCAACATCATCACAGGGCACCAGAGGTGGTCCCATGCAGTGCCCTGTAGAAATTCACGGGCTCCCCATGAGACGCAGACGCCCCCTGTATGGAACAGTTTGCTGGGTTAGGGCTAAGGGACCTAGAAAGAGAGCACCTATTTGAAGCCCGGATCCTCCAAGGGATTTAGGTGTCTAATTCCCATTGACATTCAAAGAGAGTTAGGTGCCTAAGTAGCTTAGAGGATCTGGGCCATAGTGTTCACTTCAAAGCCTGATCTTTTGGGGATGAGCACACTTTAAAATACGCTCCCGTGTGCCAGTGGTGCCATTTTAATAAAGGACCTTCATTGCACAAGCGCCATGCTGGGGGAGATTTACACGCCCTGGTTCACTGTTCCGCTATTCCAGTTCCAATCGGCTGGCGGCGGTGCAGCGACACCGGTGTAAAACGGGGAGTTAGAAGGGGGAATCGGGTCCGAGCTAGATCCAATCCTGCTGTCAGCTCTTCCGCTGCTGCCCGTTGGCAGAGCTCGACTGACGCCACCGGAAGTGCCCCAGCTTGCTTGAGCAGAGAAGCTGGTCCATGGTTCCCACAGCAAGCGTGTCCTGTCTTGGTCAGTAGTCCCGCCGCCAGGAGCGCAGGGGAGGATGTTTGTGCAAGAGGGGGACGTTTGGGGTACTGGAAGGAACTGGAACTTTGATATCCTCTCTGATTTGCACTGAAATTCTTAAGCGTGGCATTGCCCGGCGCTAGGGTCCTTCCCCCTCTGTACAAAGCCCATCGGCAAGGGAAACACAGACATGATCCTGACAACCTGTAACTCCCCTGGCTTCCAACAGTATGATCCAAGGGGACTTGTGTCCCAAGTGTGCCAATCCCAGGCCATTTGGAAGGCAGCGTTCCCCCCTCTTCTCCCTCGCACCGCGCTCTCTGGCTGTACGTCTGGGTAAGGGCTTGTGCTGCCGTTGCTTCCTGGCACCCCTGAGTTAAAGATGCCAGGATGGCTGTGGAAAGCAATGGTGGCTTTAGGGACAGCCACGCTTGGCAGCTCCCTCCGTCCCACCTGCCCCGGGGCAGCAGGGGCGACTGCTGGGCTCAGCTTTGCTTTGGAAGGGACGTCGCAGCATTTCATCAATGCCTGCCACCGTCTGCGCTCTCCCCTCCTTTCTCAGGCGGGTCAGGATTCACATCACACGCAGGGTCTCAGGTCCTCCAAGCTGTGGAAGGGAACTCAGCCCAGGGAGTTAGCAGGGCTCATGCTAGCGCACTCCAGCATAGCTGTGTGGACATCCTGGCTCCAGCAGCGGCCAAGACTAGCCAGGCAAGCTCAGACTCACCCTGTATGCTGGGTGGGAGCTCAGGGAGCTGGCCTCGGCCTCCGCCAGAAGCCACGGCGTCCACGCTGTTATGTTCGTATGTTCTAGCCTGAGTCCCACGAGCAGGAGTCTGGCTCCTCTCCTGTGCCCGAAGAGTTCACAGACCCGTCCTGACTCCTCTCTTCCTGAAGTCAGCATGCTCCATTCGCGCCAGCAGAGACGCATGGGAGCGAGAGGTGGAAAAGCCTCATTCGGTCACATCCCGTCCAGTGCAGGGTCTCCCACATCGCCCCAAGTTTTGGCCAGTCCAGTTATTAAATGTCCATTGCTGGCATTTTCCCAGGGAGGCCGTTCCCCAGGCTGATAGCTGTTGAGAAAGTTCCCTGGATATTCATCCTCAATGTTCCTTTCTTAGGCTCCTTCCATTCCACTGGATAGTACCAATACCGTGAGAATGAGGCACAGCGTTTTAGCACAGAGGGTCTGCTGAAATTCTGGCCTGGATCATGCAGTATGGAAGGGCATCGCTGATTGCAGGGAGTGCCAAGAGGAGCAGCATTAACTAAACAGTGACCCAGGGTACAATAAGTAGATGACTATACGAATGCTGTGAACCCCAAAGAGGGAGAGGAATGATGTAGGCCCTGGTCCTGCAGGTGTTTTACACAAGGTTAGGTCCATCAGAGGCTATTAGCCAGGATGGGGATGGTGTCTCTAGCCTTTGTTTTTCAGACACGGTGAATGGGCCACGGGATGGATCACTTGATTCCCTGTGCTGTTCATTCCCTCTGGGGCATCTGCCATTGGCCACTGTCGGCAGACAGGATACTGGGCTGGATGGGCCTTTGGTCTGACCCAGGATGGCCGATCTTATGCTCTTGTGTATAACTTTAAGCACATGTATAGGCCCTGTTGACTTAAACAGAACTATTCACATCGTTCAAGTTCAGCATGTGTAAGGGCCCTAATTACTCCTCTCCTGCTTCAGCGTTCACATCATTCACATAGTCATCGACTTATTACACACTTCCCCATTGTTTAGCTCATGCTGCTTTTCCCTGAATGCCCCTCCTCCTCTCAGCAATCCACTCCCATATCGCATAATCCAGACCAGGGTTTAGGCAGACCCCATGGGGTAAAACTGCAGCATAAATACCGGTCGAGAGTTGACAAAAAATAAATACTGTAAAACTTTTAACTGTTTCATTTAGCTTTTTTCCACAAAAAAACTGACTATTTTTTTCGGTTTTGAAATCTTCCTCCAACTTTTTTAAATTGTCTTCTTTTATTCTGAAAAAAAAATTTTTTTGATGTTGAAGTAGAAAATTTTTGGTTTAGAAAAATTCAACCATGTGGCCCACCCAATCAATCAAAATGGGCCCCAGAATGTGAAACGAGTAAACAAAGTAGGTGAAAAAAGAGTAGATTGAAAAAGGGAAAATGAAAAATAAAAATGAAAAATCCAACTGTTTTCCAGTATTTGCTGAGGGAGGGTTCCTAAAAGATGATTTCTTGGGTCCAGTATATTTTTTATTCAAAGATTTTTGATCAGCTCAACTGTTTCTCAGTCTGTGAGTGACAGTACAACAGCGGCTTCAGTGGACGATTCCATGTTTACTATATCTGGGTGTATCTACACTACAGGAGAAAGTTGAATTAAGATACATGACTTCAGCTACATTAATTGTGTAGCTGAAATCAAAGTAGCTTAACTCAGCTTTTGGCGCTGTCTACACTGTGGGAAGTCAAAGTCCAACTCATCCTTCAACTCATTTTTCAACTTCCCTTACTCCTAGCGAAAGAAGGGTTACCAGCATCAATTGGAGTGCCCCTCTCATTTCAAATTAGCTAGACCACTAATTTGAACCCTTTAAGATTGACAGTAGCAGCTTTGATCTTCCTCTGTAGTGTAGCTCCTGAGTTACACAACAGCTTTGAGTAAGTTAGGGGGCTGGAGCATATGACCTATGAGGAGAGGCTGAGGGAGTTGGGTCTGTTTAGTCTGCAGAAGCGAAGAGTGAGGGGGGATTTGATAGCAGCCTTCAACTTCCTGAAGAGAGGTTCCAAAGAGGCTGGAGCAAGGCTGTTCTCAGTAGTGACAGATGGCAGAACAAGGAGCAATGGTCTCAAGTTTGTGGTGGGAGGGGTCCAG
The DNA here is from genome assembly GCF_049634645.1 of Pelodiscus sinensis. Lineage (NCBI taxonomy): Eukaryota > Metazoa > Chordata > Testudines > Trionychidae > Pelodiscus > Pelodiscus sinensis. Next base: position 248,488,361 of record NC_134712.1, on the reverse strand, counting down.
GTTGGATATTAGGAAAAGCTATTGCACTAGGGGTATGTCTACACTAGCTCGGTAGTTCGAGCTAGGTAGGCAAATGAGGGCAAATGGAGTTGCAAATGAAGCCCGGGATTTAAATATCCTGGCTTCATTTGCATCTTCCCGGGCGCCGCCATTTTTAAATCCCCCTTAGTCCGAACTCCGTGCCCGTGGCTATACACGGCACGGAGTAGGTAGTTTGAATTAGGATATCTAATTCGAACTACCGTTACTCCTTGTGGAACGAGGTGTACCGGTAGTTCGACTTAGAGATCCTAATTCAAACTACCTACTCTGTGCCGCATGTAGCCGCGGGCATGGAGTTCGGACTAAGGGGGATTTAAAAATGGCGGCGCCCAGGAAGATGCAAATGAAGCCAGGATATTTAAATCCCGGGCTTCATTTGCAACTCCATTTGCCCTCATTTGCCTACCTAGCTCGAACTACTGAGCTAGTGTAGACATACCCTAGGAGAGTGGTGAAGCACTGGAATGCGTTACCTAGGAAAGTAGTGGAGTCTCCATCCCTAGAGGTGTTTAAGTCTTGGCTTGACAAATCCCTGGCTGGGTTGATTTAGTTGGGATTGGTCCTGCCTTGAGCAGGGGGCTGAACTTGATGACCTCCTGAGGTCTCTTCCAGTTCTATGGTTCTATGATTCTATGATAAGTTATCCAGCAAATGCAGCCCTTTATTCTGTGTCTCATTTTCCAACTGATCCTGATTTCTGACCCTCAATTGGCAATTTGCAAGTATGCCCCAATTTATATAAACAAATTTGAGTCCTGGTGAATTTGGGAACTGTACATGTGGTGATGTGTGATTGGTCACCTAAATTGCATGGCATTGTTTACCATCCATCTGGATAACTACCATTTCCAACAGGAGCACAACAAATGAAATAGCGTATGTTGTTTGCAGGCAAATACAACTATACAATAAAGACTAGACATTCCTCAAACAGCCATGCCAACAAAATCCCCTTTCATGCAAAGCTTCAAGAATAACCAATAATATGATTATAAAACCCTTTGGAAACTGACTTGATCTGGATTGGCAATTGGCAGTTCTCCAGAAAAGTTTGACTTCAGAGGGGGATCTGGTAATGTGAGCAGATGTAGTCTTAAGATAACAAAGATCCTGTTTTCTTGCAAGTACTCAAAAAATAAAGTAGAAGAATAAAACTGATGCCTACTGTAGACAGATGCTCCAACTGGTCTATGAGATATCTGGGCTCTGTAAAGCCATGTTGGCCAGCACCTCCCGCAAGAGAAAGATCAACGGGAAAGCATTTTAAAGACAGTCAATAAATGATTGTCATGTGAGAAGAAGGGAAACATTAGATGGGTTGGGACTCTCTCTGCCGACAGTACCCAGAGAAGGCACTTTTGTCAACAGCACAGCAACAATAAAATGCCCTGTCAAATAACATCAGAACAGAGCAACCTTTCAACTTAGACTAGACTTCCCAGACACGGAGAAGAGATTAACTGGAATGGTTAAAAAGAAACCACCACTTGTATCTGTTGCTTTTCTTGCTCTATTGAGAAGGACAGCAGTACCTCACGGTGCCTTGACTCAACCGTGGCCCACTTGTATCTCACAGGTTTGCCTTTCCAATCACAGTTTGCAGGAAGGACCATCCAGCAGTTGGCACAAGAAGGAATGATTTTTATTTATACACAACTGCCTGCCTCAAGCGAAGCCGGAGATTCAGAAGAAGTGGAATGAGGAATTAGCACCACAAGAGGCAAGGATCTATTTGCTTTGCACTGTGCCCTGACCTGCTCCGTGTCTATGGTCCCATTTTGATTCCTAGATGGCACTAGAGGACGATAGAGAAGACAGGGAGATGTTTTGCAGAGAAGGAAGGGTGGGAAAAAGCCAGTACAGACCACGCAGATGGGGATTTCAATTCCCCAGCTCTATTTTTACACTTTATTTATTATAATACCAACGGTATCACTGCAGAATATTAATTGACTAGCAAGAACCCTGAACCTCACCTGTTAATCCATGTTCAGAACATGTGTGTTCTCTCAGCAATCTAACATACATTTCATTGATCTTATTTGCCACCTTTCTCCTCCAGGTTTCCTTTATTTTAAAATTAATATAATTTTTTCTGTTAGTGCTTTTTCATTCAATTGTTTCCTTTTCTGCGTTGTGCGCAATGTGATCCTTAAGATTATCCTCCTCCTTAGCTGAGATTTTTACTGTAATCCTCATTTTGAAGTGCTCTGTTTTTATTTTTCTGAATAAAAAGCTTTACTAAAACACAAATATGCAATGTCCCTCTTGCACCTACATCATCCCTCCCTGGAAGAGGGAGAGGTAAGAGCACAGACCTGGACTCTAGCGCCCTGCCTCCCTGACCTCTTTGTGGTATTCCTCACTGAAATCAGTGTGGGGTTCACCGCAAGACTGGGTCCTTGCTACAGCAACCCTGGTCAAAAGGCTCAGCCTCGCTGTGCCTCAATTTACACATCGGTAAAATAGATGTAACACATACCTCGGACACCATGGTCATAATGCTGTTGTAGAGAAGAAAAGCACCATGTAAGGCCAAGAATATTTTACTAGCATGCGGGAACATGGGGTGTTTTCATCAGAGACCACTTGTCACATACCTTTAGATACTTCTATTTAAGGCACTGGAGAAGTGCACTAGCCCAGACTCTGGTTTCCAACCAGGCAGCAAAGGATGGTGCAAGAAATGCTGCCAGGGACAAGAAGGAAATATCTGTTCATAGGACACGATTCCCCTTAGCTCCAGCCACTTAGTCACTGGCCTGCAATCTCCTCCATGCAAGCAGAACCCTCTGCCCTCTCAGCTTCCCTCCGCCCCTCTCCAAAAGGTGTTCAGGACGGAGCCGTGTCCTTGAACAGGAGGGACTGCTGGCCTGTCTCGCCAGCCCCGGAAGGAACAGCTCCACATCCCATGGTTACTCTTCATTCCCAACTACCAATGGTAAAGGAACAATTGTTGGAGTGGGGGAAGGGACTGAGCTGTTGCTCCCCTTACCTCTGTCCACACCCCTCACAGCCCCTTAGAACGGAGGCCAGCAGCCAGGACCCCGCATGTGGGGCCAGTGGCCAGGGCACCAGGACCTGGCGGCTGGGCGGGACCTGCATGTGGGGCTTGGCAGCAGGGACTGCAGCTGATTGGGACCCAGGGCCAGCAGCCAAGCTCCTATGTGCAAGCTCCTATGTCCTCCATGAACTATGATGGGAGAGATCAGCACGGCAGTCTCCCTTCTGCTTGACCTAAAGGTGGTGCGTCGTGTGATCCTCCTCCTGCCACTACTATTCACAGGACCACATGTACCTCCCATGCAGAACCTGAGGCCTGGCCTTGGGACATATATGTCGATATGAAGCATGTGAACTTCAGACCTCTTATCCAGCACGAACGGAACTTCTTCACCCTCTGACCTTTGCCCGCCAGCAGCCTCGGCATCTGGACCAGATTGCTGGCCAGTCAAGTAACCTGATTTCCCTTCCACCTCCTCACGAAATACTTGTCCCTGGGAACAAAAGACTATGCTCCCATTTTGTTTAAGCACATTAAAATTCATAGGCAGCAGCTGCAGGAAAGGCAAAATGTTTCTGAACAGCTTAGTCCTTGTCTGCACCGTACGATTAAAGTTATTAAAGACTTTTCCTTCATGCATGGCCTTTCATACGCAATGAGCCAACACAGGTCAAATGACGCTGCGCCTCAAGCCCTCTGGATTACAGGGGATTAGTACCCAATCCATCTGGCAGTATTAGGGCCCAGAGAGGTTTTGCCCAGCAGATATATATTTATTATTTCATATCTGATTTCCCAGAACAGGCAGAAGATTGAATAAAGGGGTTTTGCAGTGGTCATAGGCTCCTTACCCCTGCTCTATAGGCAGTTACAGAGCTGGTGAAAGCTGCCAAACAGCTGTGAGGGGCCGTGCATGCTCCCCGTTTTCCATCCCACTCCCCCAGAACAATGGAGTTCTGCCCACTGGTACCTAGGACATGCCATGGGGTTTGGGACTGATCGGCTGCAGCATTCCCTAGCGAGCTGGTTACCTACAGGCCACTTAGAGAAATGCCATCATATTGAGCGCACGTCACGGCAAGCTTCTGCTAGTGCTTCCCCGTGAACATCCCAGGGGCACCAACCTCTCGCACGCAGCCCTTTTAGGCCCTACGCACTACATGGGAAGAACAACAGCCCTGGCAATGTTGGAGTCCAACAGCTGAGCCTCCCCGTCACCTGCTCTCAGCCGGTCTCAGGAAACCATGGCGGCTTTGCTTTTATTCTGACAGCAAACCTGCGAAGCCCATTCACAAAAGCCAACGTCTGCTCAGAGTATTGTCCTGGAAGTCTCTTTGTTAGCCTGTAAGAGCAGCCCTTTGCATTTCAGCCGGGCACCCGTTGCAGATTGAGAGTCTCCCTTGGGTGTCAAGAAGACATTGAAAGGCTTTTAATACATTAGCTCCAACTAACGCGATTCTGCTCACGAGGTTTTCCATCTCTACCAAGCCACCTCGTTCCCAGTACCAATCCTCAATGCTCTTTGAACGTTGCCTTCTACCATTTGGCACCTGCCTCATGTGTAAATCCAGAAAGTCCTTGCATTGTGCTATTCCTCTCCCTCCTTCAAATCCATCTCTGCATTCACCTTTGTGCAGAGCCTTCTGATTATTACATTAATGGGGATTAATTCCCTGCAACCCTTCTCCAGCTCACCAGCTTTAGAGTTAGTTGGAAACTGGGCATAAAAGGTGATGGCTGGTTTTCCTCTCCTTTTCCAGTGACATTCAATGTTTTCTCCAACTTTTGTGCCGCTCTTCTTTGTTCGGAGCCCGGCCACATTACACCAAAGACACTTGCAACAGCGACAGAAGGAGTTCGTCTGATCTACCTCTCCAAGAAGCAGTAGCAGATTGACAGAAGACTTCTTCTGATGGCCTACCAACGACTATGCTGGAGCTTAGATCAGCTTCCTTACACCACACAGGGCATGACGTTTTTCACAGCCCCTGAATGATATAGGTACATCACCCTATCTTTGGCTACGTCTACATGACAGCCTATGTGGGCAAAACTTACATTGCTCAGAGTGTCAGAGGGGTAGCCGTGTTAGTCTGAATCTGCAAAAGCGGCGAGGAGTCCTGTGGCACCTTATAGACTAACTGAAGTGTAGGAGCATAAGCTTTCGTGGGCAAAGACCCACTTCGTCAGATGCCCACTTTGCTCAGAGTGTGAATATCCACCCACGAGTGACTAAGTTATAGCACTGTGCAGATGTCAATGTGTTGGCAGGAGAGCTTCCCTAGCTTCTGATGCTTGCGGAGGTAGGGTTTTAAGCACGCTCCTGGTGGCAATTAAACCAGCTGAACCCCCCCGTGTAGACAGCATTAAGCCGATGGGAGAATTCTTGCTTCTTGGGGAGATGGATGAACCCTAGCACTCGGAGAACCCCTCCCATCAGGTAATGTCTCCACTGAAGCGCTATAGCATTTTAAGTGTAGACAAGCCCTTAAGTTGCTGTGTAACGGGTTCGTCTCCCCACAGCACAGCTCTTCCTTCTGGGTGCTTTTGGGGAAGTAGCTGGCTGTTCCGAAGCGCCCCCTTGGGTGTGATGTTATCTTTAGGGCACTGCCCTCTGGCAGTGCTCACTCTGCTCTTTGTCTGCACCCCCTTCTGGGGAGTGGTGGTCCTTGTTCTTCCTCCACTTGTCCAGGGTCCTCCCTAGGGCCCCCAGTTCTTCTGTTTATGGCCTGGGGCTTCCCTGGTCTCCTGTCTCTTCCCTGTCTCTCGCAGCCCAGCCCTTCATGACTGCCTCTCACAGCCCCAACCCCCCGGCTGCCTCTCATAGCCCCTAGGGACTCTAGCCTGGGTTTGCTAGGCCAAAGTCACCTCAGCCCTGCCCTCTTCCAGGGATCCTCTTGCTTCCCTGGCAGTCATGTCTCTACTGCTCTCTGTCCAGAGCAGCAGGCAGGTCCCTCTCCTCCTCCCAGGAGTTGCTCTTTAGAGCCTCCAGCTGGGCTCTCATTAGCCTCCTCAGCTGGGCTTCCCTCAGACTCCTCTCTCAGCCCCTTAAAAGGCCAGTGCAGGGCAACGCACTGTCACATGCTGCCACACCTATTATAGCAGGTGGAAGTTGGTCTCTGTGAGCTGCGCGGGGGCAGGTAAATCTGGGTGCTGGACTCCTGACACACTGGCTGTAAGTGTCACAGTGGGAGGCGCTGAATGCTGAACAGAGGGTATGTTTACACTGCAATAAGGGACCCATAGCAGGCCTGGGTCAGCTGACTCAGGCCCTGTCTATGCTACAAAATGAAGTTGACCTAAATGACATTGGCATGCAGCCACCGCATCGCTTGTGTGTGTCTACACTTCGCTCCTTGTGCGTGTCCTCGCCAAGAGTACTTGTGTTGATTGGACAGCCACCCAGGAGAGATTCAAATGCCGCCCAGCTGATTAGCAGTGCACCCACAGCCGGCAGCATAGCTGTGTCTAGACTGGCCAGTTTTTCTGGAAAATCAGCTGCTTTTCTGGAAAAACTTGCCAGCTGTCTACACTGGCCACTTGAATTTCCGCAAAAGCACTGACTTCCTACTGTAAGAAATCAGTGCTTCTTGCGGAAATACTATGCTGCTCCCGTTCAGGCAAAAGTCCCTTTTGCGCAAAGCTTTTGCGCAAAAGGGCCAGTGTAGACAGCTCAGATTTGTTTTCCGCAAAAAGGCCCCGATCGCGAAAATGGTGATCAGGGATTTTTTGCGGAAAAGCGCGTCTAGATTGGCACGGACGCTTTTCCGCAAAAAGTGCTTTTGCGGAAAAGCGTCCATGCCAATCTAGACACTCTGTTCTGAAAATGCCTTTAACAGAAAACTTTTCCATTAAAAGCATTTCCAGAAAATCATGCCAATCTAGATGCAGCCCATATGTTTCTACTGGTGGTGCACATCCACACATGCCTTGGTGCACACAACAAAATTCATCCCACACATGGATGGAAACAATTAGAGGGAACACTGTAGACACTCCCATACTTAGGTCGGTGAAAGCTGCATTGCTCCAGCCTCACTCTGAAGACCAGGGCTCAGGCTTATGGGATTCAGGCTCCCATGCTATAAAGCGGCAGTGCAGACAGTCTGGCTCGGGCTGGAGCCCAGGAACAGATACCACGCGAGCAGGGAAGATCCCGGAGCCCAATCACCTACACTACAATTTTATAACCCCACAGCCGGCTCAAACCGCCTGGGCTGGTTGTGGGTTTTTACTGCAGTGGAGACAAACCCGTATGCAACTCTGGCCATGGTGAGATGCCTAAAGGGGAGCCGAGCTGAAAATCAACCATTTCGGTGGGACTTGGACACTTGCAAATCTGATCTGCCATCACAGAGCCGAGTCTACCGGCCGGGGCAGCCTCCTGTTTCAGAACATGCTCAGCCCATGTGGGAACAGACCAATAACTGTCCAGAGCAGTGAGGGGCAGGTGAGGCTAGTGACTGGGCTGCACACGTGCCCCCCCCCTTCATCTCAGTGGGCCGCAAGATTGTCAGAACCAAGACGGTCTCCCGGAATAGGGCAGTTTTGCTCACTGCATTTGCAGGGGATGCCGATTAAACCGTAGCTGCGCTGTGATTGGATGCAGAGAGTGCTCACGGCTCTCGCTGTCAGCATTGTGTGCAATCAGCACGCGCCTCCCTTCATGAGCCCTTGCTTGACAGGTGTATCACTTCCATAACTCCGGTAGGAAAAAACAACATTTATGGAGACCAGTGGAATCTGGCAACCCTGCACAAGGGGGGACACAGAACCCCGATGGGCTGCAGATTGCCTACCATGGGGCTGGCTCCTTTAGCAGCCCATCGCCAGCAGTGCCGGAGGCTTCAAGAGAAGCTATGCGCTCCCCAGCAGCAACTTGGCTTTGCCACGCTGGCCCACGGCCGCAGCCCTGAGATGGCTTTTACCGTCACAACCCTTTGGAGCCAGGCCATGGATTATGGCTCCTGAGCCTCTCAGATTCTCTCTACACATATCTGGGAGGGAAAAATGAGGATTCCATCCAGTTGCAAGTAACTCACTGCCTTAGCACCAGGGCCTACGGGGATCAGCCTGCCCTAGATCACTAGTTAGAAAGCATCCACTGGATTTGCCAGCTGACTTGATTTCCCATTTCGTAGCGTTAGCTAAATTAAAATGGAACGAATGAACAATATATGCCATGGCCTCGGAGAGTAGACAGCAGCAGATTAAAGCAGCCAACAGCGGGTTACAGGATCAGCTAGGACATGAACATGGAAATGAGCGTGGCAGAAGGATGAATTAGAGGCATGTTCTGTAGCCTTTGCCTATAAATATTTAAGCATCGTTATCTCTTTTGAAAGGCAAATTTCAGGTCACAGCAAAGATCTGAGTCCCAAGGGATTAAGCTGAATTTCCAAAGTACAAACCCTAACCTGTGTTAGCCCGGTTCCCAATGATCCTTATGCATCGCCGCCTGTTTTTTAGCATGGAGTGGTGCTCCTTTCTGCAGGAAAGCAATCTTTGCATGACACAGACCCCCCCTCCGGTGTTTGCTCACTGCTTTCCCGTCACTGTAGTACGCTCTGATGGCAGCGGGCATTTTACACCTCCCGGCCCCGTTCATTTCATGCCGCCCGTCTTGTTCCAGCGCCCACTGACGCTGTCACAAACACTCCTACTGATTTCCAAAGCCGATAGCTTGGACCACGAGCGCACATCATGTGGGGCCAGGTGTGGCAAGGCAGTGGGCACTTCTCAGGAGGCACTGAACAGCCTGGATTCCCACTCACGTCAATGGGAATGGAGGGAGCCTAGCTCAGTGCAGAATCTGGCCTTTTAAAAAAATCAGCAAGGGCACTTATTTTCTTACTCGCTCTCTCTCCCCTCCCTGCTAGATGTTGCCTGACACTCACCGCAGCAGTGGGTCTGAGCCCGATAGGGTCCACATGCTACCAGGGATCCCATTCTGATCTCTGCTTCCAAACACAGGGCTTGCACTGGGCTGCAGCCGGTTCTCAGAGACATCAATGCCCACCTGGAGCTCTTTCACTGAGGCCACGGAATTAGTCCAGGTTTACACCGGCACCACTAAGAGCAGACGCCACCCTGTCGTGTTTCCCCTTCCGCCCCACGCACGGTCAACCTCATCCTCCCCCAGAGCCCGGCCACAGACTCAGCTGTTGCTGAAACATTCCAAAAGAACTTCCTTCCTAAAACTGCCTGCTTGTAGTTCACTACTGGCTCTGGGCTGTGAGAGAACCCCCCAAGTTGGGCTCCATGGTGAGGGGCTGGGCAGAAAAATGCCTCAGGTAGGGCAGCTCTGTGGTTTTACATCACACCCAGGAGCCTGACTCTTTAGAAGTGGTAATATACTGACCAGTGCTATCCCAAGCCCTGCGCCGTGCCTAGTCGAAAAAGCCCGCATCAGATACCAGGAAACAGAGGTCAGAGCCGGTGTCAGGAATCAAACACCAGGAATCAAGCACCAGGAATAATGCATAGAAGCTGGGGGCTGGAAAAAGGCAGGAGGGCAGAAACCCCAAATATATAAATCCATACAACACCCACATCTTGAATACTGAGGGCAGGTGTGATCGCCTCATCTCAAAAAAAGATATCTTGGCACTGGAAAAAGTTCAGAAAAAGGCAACAAAAATGCTTAGGGTTTTGGAACAGCTGCCATATGAGGAGAGATTAATACGATTGGGACTTTTCAGCTTGGAAAAGAGACGACTAAGGGAGGATATGATAGAGGTCTATAAAATCCTGACTGGGTGGAGAAAGTGAGTAAGGAATATGTTACTTGTTCCCATAACACCAGAATTTGGGGGAGGGGGAGGGGAGTCACCAAATTAAATGAATAAAAAAAGCAGGTTTAAAACAAACAAAAGGAAATATTTCTTCACATAACCCACAGTCCACCTGTGGAACTCCTTGCCAGAGGATGTTGTGAAGACCAAGACTTTAACAGGATTCAAAAAAGAACTAGATAAATTCATGGAGGTTAGGTCAATCCATACTTATTAGCAAGGATGGGTAGGAATGGTGTCCCTAGTCTCTGTTTGTCAGAGGCTGGAAATGGATGACAAGAGAGAGATCATTTAATGATTCCCTGTTCTGTTCAGTCTCTCTGGGGCGCTGGCATTGACCACTGCCAGCAGACAGGACACTGGGCTAGATGGACCTTATGTCTGACCCAGTGTTCTTATGACCAGAGCAAGGCAGGACTCGGGAGTCAGAAAAGAAGGCAGGGTCCAATGCAGCTGCTAACCAGATTTCTCAGGTAACATCCTTTGACTTCTTGTGGCTTAAATAGTGAGACTGAGCCAATTGGGAGCTTCACAGGGGGTGCTTTTAGTGAGCCAGGCTGCACCAGCCCCAAAGGTGAAAGTGGGCCGGGCTGGTATGGAGTACCAGTAAGAAAATGGCCACCAGTACACAGCTGCTGTTAAAGTGCTAGTAGAGCTGCTGCAGCACTTTCGGGACAATACCAGCAGGGGAGCAGGCCAAAGGGGTAGCTGCCGCAGGGTTCGGTGATTTAGAAGGGCCTGGTTCTCCCAGCCACAGCTACTGTGGCAGCATCCTGATCCCCTGTCCCTTTCCATCACTGCCAGAGACCGCTGTGTACTATAGAGCAATGGCACGTATATACTGAGTGTTTTGAACTTTTTGTTATTGCAAATGACATTAAAGAAGAGAAGGCAAGAGCTTGTATTTCTTGCCAAGGTGTGAGGAATGCACCTCAGTTGGCACCTCTACACCCATGGGACTGGCCTGAAAAACCGTGGCAACATATTCATGTTGATTTTGCTGGCCCATTTGAAGGTAGCATGTTATTGGTGGTGGCAGACGCTCATTCCAAATGGCCGGAAGTCTGTATAATGACTTCCCCTACTGCTGAGAATACTATCCAAAAACTATGGGGAATCTTTTGTCGTTTTGGTCTTCCTGAGCAACTTGTGAGTGACAATGGTCCACAGTTTGTCTCCCAGGAGTTTGGAAATTTTATGAAAGCAAACGGGATCCATCACATCACTTCAGCGCCGTATCACCCAGCCACAAATGGATTGGCTGAAAGGTTTGTCCAGACAATGAAACAAGCTTTGAAATCGGCTAGAGGACATTCACTCGTACAAAAGAGTCTGGACACCTTCTTACTATCCTACAGAAACACTCGTCATGCTACAACCAAAGTGTCCCCAGCTTTTCTAATGATGGGACGTCAGCTGCGCACGTGCTATGATTTGCTGAAACCTTCAGAACCGCAACAAATTGTGCAACGTCAGCAGCAAGGTCAAGTCATCAGGCATGCATCCAGAGCAAAAGATCGAATCTTTAGTCCTGGACAGCCAGTTTTGGCTCGGAACTATGCTCCTGGAGCTAAATGGGTCCCTGCCACTATTACTGCTGAAACGGGACCTGTTTCCTATACGGTCCAGGATCTCATCTGGCAGCGGCACGTAGATCAGTGATTGACAGGTTATTCCTGCCCTCAAGACACATCTCCAGTTGAGCTACCCGTCCTTCCCACTGCTGGTGAGCTGCCGTGTCAAGAATCACCTGCTCCTGACTCTCCTCCTGCATCACCACCAGCCACGAACAATAACCCCCTCCCAGAGCAGGCTGATCCAACAGCCTCCCCTGTTCACACTTCAAGTTCCCAGCCCAGTGTCAGGCCTGCACCCATAACATCTTCGGGTGTGAGAACGCCAGATGTCTGCTGTAATCCACCTAGAGAAAGGAGGCCTCCTCAACGGCTGGACCTTCCGTTGAGATTAACTCATAGATGGGGCAAAATAATCCCCAGGGTTAGCTGGGAACTTGAGGCGGTCACCGTCATTTCCTAGTTAGTTTTTGTTTGCTTAAAGGGACGTTTTTATTAAGGGGGGAGGACTATGTTGTGTATTGGGTTGTAGATCTAGATCTTGTCGTCGCAGTAACTGAGTGAGGTCACTGGGGTCAGCCCAGCTAGTCTGGGCTTGTTCTAGTTTGTTCTGTGCTATGCAATAAAATGGACACTTGCAACTATGCAAGTTTCCTATGCTGTGAAACTCCCCACAACATAACAGAGACCTGAGTGGCATAGGCCAGGCAGCACTGAAGAGCTGCCCTGGGGAAGCTGGCCCTCAGCCCCGCCCCTTTTTCCTGAGGCCCCTCCCCTTCTGGACCCTATAAGATTTTTAAGTTACTTTCACTCCTGACCATCCCCTCATCCCCTCCCTGCTTGTGCTAGCCAGCTACTGGGTGGTGACTGACACATGCCTGTAGGCTTGGGGGCATAGCTCAGGGCCCCTCACAATACTCCGTGGAAGCTGAACCAGATGCCTGTGTTAAGGGCCTCAGCTTTGGGACGAGGCTGGAAATGTTACAAACGCTTAGTTGAAAGTACTGAATGCCTTAAACGCCAACACTGCCGTTCCTGAGCTAACGGGCGGAGGCACTAGGAGCAGGGCACCAGCCGCACAATGAAATGAGAGGCAGTCAAAATGGTTATTTCTTTATCATAGTGCTTTTACCCACTAGGGTTGCCAGGTGTCTGGTATTTGACAGGACAGTCCGGAATTTGCCCCCCTCCCCCTTTTTTTTTTTGCTCAACCAATTCCCCTCCCCATTGGTATTTGTGAAAGTGTTACCTATTACCTGCCAATAACCCACACTTCAGCTGGGCTTGCTGTTTGCTTAGTCACAGCGCCCCCTTGTGGCCAGATGGCAAAGTCTAGCATCAACTCCCCCTTGTTCCAAATTAAAGGATGGGGCCTGATTCGTTGGCACCTCATGGCTGCTCTGGGTTGCTCCAGTGACTCAGAACAGCTGTGACTCCAGCTTGGCTAGCAGTTTAAGCCTGGTTCATGGCTGCTTTGGGAAATCAGGGCCCTGAAATTGACACTCTCTAGGAGCAATGAGGCATGGGCAGTGCTCCACATCAGCCTGATTGACAAGCTACCGAGGGAGTCGTGGGGGAAGGGGGAGAGATATATCTCCATGTAAGCTGGAATCTCCTGGCTCACAGAGTGAGGCCGAGTTAAGGAGAGAGCTGGGGCCAGAGCTGAGCTGGGGAGCAGAGCCGGGCCAGCCAGAGAGAGCCACAGAAACAGCCCATGGAGCAGATCCATGCTGGGAGCAGAGCTGCAGCAATGAGAGCCAGCAAAGCAACATCCCTGCTGAGGAGAACGGAGCTGGAGCCGGAGCAATGAGCAACTGGCTCCAGCAAGGAGGGAAGGAATGGGCACAATGCAGGGAGACACCCCCAGTAAAGAGGCCTTGCAGGACAGATTTGGAGGGGGATCATAATCCCAGTGGAGGGGCTGATGCTGGGGAAAAGGGTCCTGTCACCTAAAGCCATGTGGCCATTGCCAGAGCAAGCATCTAACCCACAGCATCCCTGCAGCTCAGCCAGGGCCCGAGACGTGTGAGGAACAGCTTGTGACCCGCCCTTACATCCCAGAGCCCCTGTTTGCGAGGTCCCCAAGCCACAGTGAGGTGACATGGTTTCCTTTAGCCATTTGCATTTTTTTCTTTCTAAAAAGGATCGCTGTCGAATCGCTTGTCTTTGTTTTGAACGGTACGCGGTGATGAGTGACGTGAGCACCCCACCATGGGGACACTTTAGCCCCTGTCCTAAGGGAGCACTGTGCCCAAGTGGGGATGGCATTGACTCTGTTCACATCTAATGTTGCATGCAATGTCTACGGTCCTGTGCTGCCCTGTTGTAACTCTGTGTGCGCGCCTCAGTTTCCCTGGACACAGCACCGGTGCCCGGCTGAGGAGGGGAGTTTTGGGTGTGACTCTCACTGAGGGAGGTTGCCCAGCCTAACACCTATACAATGGCTTAGGCAGTCTTGTAACCTGAGCCTAGGTGGGAGATGCAACCAACTAACACCTTTTGCCTGGGAAGCTGGACAAAGGAAGAGATGGGGCTGCCTGCAGTGCTGGGACCAATTGCTGAGAGTGTCTCTCCCCACTGACTTAGGATAGAGGGAGGGGGCCCAGGGCCCTCCCTCCCCAAGATGAATTATACTGACTGCTTCTAGTTCTTGTGTTAACAAGTCTATTCTATGTTGTATCCCTGTGAACCAATAAACCTTCTGCTCTAACCTTCTGGCTGTGGATGGGGGTGCAAGGCCTGGTGGCTCCCCATGCTCCATGACAACCGCAACAAGGGTTGGGATCAAGCCCCATAGGAATCCTGGGCCCAGCCTTGTTGGGGTTATGAGGACTCTGACACACAAAGTATTGCAGTCTGTGTGGCTGGCAAACAAGAAAAACCAAGCGGGAACTTGAGCTGTGTGGAAGAATGTTTGTCTGTAATTCTAGCTGTTTTCAAGGAGAAATGCTTCTTGTCTAAGACTGGTTCCCTGCATTGTGGACTAAGGTTTGGATATTGACTTAACTGGGAGCAGGATTTGATCAAAGTGTCCCTCTGGAGAATGTAATTGACTCTGGACATGAATTTACTTCCCTTCAGAGTGAAAGATGCATGAGATACACCAGCCTACCTGGGGCAACCAGTAATGTCTTGGATACCACAGCTCCCCTGGTGCTGTGCGGCTATTCCTGCATTTAGAGACAAAAAGTGACTAGAAAAACCAGGCAGCCTAGGCTAGGAGCAGGTAGGTGGTGGGAGAAGGGGTCAGAGGAAGGAAGAACATAAACTTAGAATAGTGATAGAAATGTAGCCGTGTTAGTCTGGTGTAGCTGAAGCAAAATACAGGACTATGTAGCACTTTAAAGACTAACAAGATGGTTTATTAGATGATGAGCTTTTGTGGACCAGACCCACTTCCTTAGATCAAATAGTGGATCTGAGGAAGTGGGTCTGGCCCACGAAAGCTCATCATCTAATAAGCCATCTTGTTAGTCTTTAAAGTGCTACATAGTCCTGTATTTTGCATAAACTTAGAAGTTCTTTTAAATTAAAACAAAACCTACTTGCAAAGCTCCTGTTCTTGTAAACTGGCACGTCACATTAGCAAGGCTGCTGTTATTGCGTAGAAATGGGAGCCAAGACCTGGCAGAGACTGAGTGGAGCCTCTCCTCTTTCTGGCTTCAGAGAGCTTCACGGGAATAGAAGTGGCGTACGAGCAGGGAGCAATACAAATCTTGTCATTGCAGGGTTTACTGGGTGTCAGCCAAGCAACAGGGATGATAAGAAGCCACCCTCCTGATGGGAGCATAAGTGTCTGGAGAAGACAGATGGCCAGGGGAGCCAGAACAGAAAGAGCAGGAACTAAATTCTGGGCTTCTCCCATATGCCGGAAAGGAAATGTTTGAGGCCAACCACTGCCAAGACTGACTGGTGATGACGGTGTCCAAGTAAGGTTGTCAAATTTCTAATCCCACCAAAGCTAACACTCCTGCCCTCCCCCTTCCCTGAGTCCTCACCCCTTCCCCGCTGCCTCACTCCCCACTCGCTCCATTGTTTGCTGTCCCTCATTCCCACCAGGCTGGGGTAAGGGCTCTGGGTGGGTCTAGAGAAGAGGGGTTATGCCATATGTGCAGTCAATGGCATGCAATTGGGAATGGCACAACCTGCCTTCAAGCTGGTGCATCTCTGCACGGCCTTTTGCGGTAAAGGAGCATCTGGGCTCAGCCCATGTACAGTATGGAGGTGGGATTCATTTTAAATGATGCTCTGGCCCAATGACTTGTTTCGAAACGTAAGCTAGCTGGTTTGAAAAATCCCAGAAGATAAAAGGCTGACATCAAACTACTGTTTTGAGCGACCGGAACGAGCAAAAAGTTCTGTTAAGCAGTTAATCGTAAGATTTAACGGATTAATCTGGATTTAAAATCCCTAGCCAAGGTGGTGCTGTGCTTGTTCTCCATTAGCCAAGCAGGATCATTTCCCTCCTGTGCCTCTTCTCTCACGTGTAATATTCTGCAGGGCAAAGTAGGGTCTCTGTGACCTCATTACCATCAACGGGGCTAGCCAGGTGTAACAGTGACATTTAGCAAACCATGAGGTTAGCACCCACCCCAGGCTGCTGAAGGCAATGGGAAGGAATATTGCCGTTCTCATCTGTGAGGGCAAATCAAGCCTTCTCTCATTCAAGGAACAGACTCCAACTCTCTTGCTTGGCTGCGTTGGCTGTGCCAGGCTAGCAGGAATAACGACGCTTAACCCGAGACACGCAGCACAAAAAGCTCTCCAGCTGGAGAATGCAGAGCGAGGCTATTAGAGGGTTGGCTTCCTGGCATTCCACGGAGCTTCCCAAATAGCCAAGCCTGCCAACAACCTCACGGATGCTCGTATTTCTCTCTCCAGAAGAGATGAAGGAGCCCCTTCTGGGCACATGACCAAACTCAGCCCATGACTCTGTCCATCCAAGGTACTTACATGCCCCATTGTACCTGACTACGCCTCACACTCCAATGCATTTCACCTCACCACATGTCTAAGGGGTAAGGAAGTGTATTAACCCCACTTTACAGAGGGTGAAGGGAGGTACAGAGTAACTTGCCCAACATCACACAGGAATGCATGGTAGAGAAGGGACCAGAACCCATGTCTCCGAATGACTGGATCATCCTTCTTGTGTGCACCCAGAATACCCATTTGGGCCCACAAGAACTAACCAAAGGCCTCAAAGCAGAAGGCTGCACAAACATGGAGAAGCAGGCAAATGCAATGGTGTTTTTATTCATAACACCTTTAATTACCATTATTTCAGTTTAAAGTTAAAATCAGGCAGCAATTGAGGAAAAAAAAACAGAGTCCCTGGGTGCACAAACGATGCAACTTTGAATAATACACATGATAGTTTATTTCATATTAACATGAACAGTAAAAAGTGGACAGCATGGGGTTTATTTCAGGTAATTGTCTTCCTCTATTGTCTCCTTTTTGCTCGTCTCTTGTCCCTCAAAGAGTGGATACTTTGCCTCCACATCAGCCCAAGCTAGACAACCATTTGCCAGGTCCCGGACTATGGTAGGCAGTTCAGAGACCTAGGGGAAGAGTGCAAAGAGAGAGGCAAGGCATGAGGCCATGCAATCACCAACTTGACTGCTTTCCTCCTACATGTATGTGGATAATGGTTAGCACTGTATTACAAATACCGCCACACGATCAACTGTCACCGCAGATCCGTCAAACACTTCCATGTAGTATTTTTCCAGCCATAAACTCTTCCTGAAACTCTGGAACATCAAGTGATTGAGTCTCCAAGCAAAAGGGCATTTAACGATCACTTTTCATTGTAGTGAATTAGGGATGTAAGTGACTAGTTGCTCCCCCACACCTTGCTGCCTCTATCAGAAAGAGGCAGCAAAGGGGCAGGGTGGGGCGGGAAGGAAGGGATGCTGGGGGGAGCTGGCTTAAAAGCTGGTTCCCCCCCCACTCCAGCTCCATGGGAAGGGGCAGGGATGCAGTGATGGCGTTCCACTGGGGCTCTTGTACATTTCAAAGCAGAAGCACCTGCATGGAGCCTGGGGCCAGAGGGGGACTTGCTACATTTCAAAGTGGAAGCATCCTTATTAACTAATTGAATAGTCAATGGAAATTCCATCAACTATTCGATTAGCTGATTCATCTCATTTTAACAATATATAGTGAATAGTGATCAACTATTCAGAGCACTAGTGAGCTGCAGCCATCACTTGGGTGGAGCACAGCGGCACATGGCAATGTCACCCAACGCTTTGGGAAAGGCAGAGAAGAACGTACTAGCCCAAATGAACCTGCACGCAGGGGATTTTGACAGGCCCTAGGCAACATAACACAAGTATAAACAAGAGCTGCCTCAGGAGCTGGTGAGCTCTCAGCTATTGTGAGTGTGCGATCACGGAGGCCGAGTTAAGAGCTACAAAGACCAAGTATAAACTGACTGAAGGTCAAATGGAGAAAATCAGACCCACTAGATACACTGGCATTCCCTAAAAATCAATGGGAGTCTTTCCAGTGTCTTCAATGGACTTTGGACCAGGCCCAGGCCAGCTACTGTGCTGCTTGTACAAGGGGCCGAGCAAGAGATTGCTATTCACAATGGATGCAGTGCCATCCCCGGCAGGCATGTGACCAGCAGGAGACTGTCGCTGCAGGAGCATGTGTCCTCTGCATCATGTGGCTACCATCTTGGCTCCCTTCCTGCTGGAGAATCCCTAAGCTGTCACAGACCTCTACAGGGACGCTCGAACGATTAGTGTTAGTGACAGCGTTTGGCGCATCTGACACATACTGTGGGGCAACTAGTTCATCACAGGGGCTATCTGGGGAGCTGAGCCTATCCACCTAAGGAAAGGGGGAGGAGACCCTTCCTAACAGTCACTTCAAAGTTTGCACTAAGGTTCCTTAAGAGCTATTAATCTTAATGGCTCTAGCCCACTCTCTGGGCAACATCCAAACCAGTTTGAACAGGGCAGTACATCAGACAGAACCCCTCCCCTAGGCCTGGTCTTTCCTAAACACTAGATCAACCTAGAAAGATGAGTTAAGCCAAGCCAAGCCCCAGTTCAGACAAGGCTATGTCAACAAAACCTTCTATCCATTAGCTACTGTCTCCCATTGGGCCAGAATCATCCCTTCTGTTGCTGTGGCAAGTGTTTACATCATGGTGCTACAGTAGCACAACCAGGCCAGTGTAGCCTCTGTGGTGTAGACAAAGCCTGAGACGCCCAGACTCCATAGACACACAGGAACATCTGGGCTTGCTGGGAGAATGTATGTTGGTTCTGTTCTGCTCCTAAACTTAGAGAACCACTAAGGTTTATCTGCAGAAGGAAATTTACCAGCAGAGCTACACTGGTGTAGTTTCACTGCTACAGTTATGCCGGTAACATAGCAGTGTAACTACCCCAGTACAGGTCCGTTAGTAAGTCTACCCATGCAGCTCCACCTTTCGTTTGTTGTGATGTTTAAGATTAGACTAGCCCTGTCCCAAGTGCTGAATAAAAACATTGCTGTTGCTCACTATCACTAAATGCAGGTGCTGAAACCCGGTCAGACCTGCAGGGAGATCAATGGCTGCTGGGTGCAGGGTGGCAGCCCAAATCCTGGTCTAAGTAGAACGACTGTGAGATTCCTCCCCAGGCGAGGTAAAGGCAAGAAGCCAAAGAACTCCAAGGACTGCACTCAGAGACAGGCCCGAGGTGTGGCTAGCTCAGGAGCCATGACAGTCACTTGAACAAGTCGATCTGAGCAAGTGAAAACATCTCAAGAGGCCACAGGGGTTAGCTCACCAGAAGCAAGGGCTCCAAGATGGCCATTTATAGGGGACACGTGGCTGAACAAGCTGCAAACAGCCTGTGGAAACACCAGGCTGGTCGAGGGAGGGCATTGCAAATTCGCACTTATGTGAAAGGCGCCAAGGAGGGCCTGTCTCCTCCCCTCCCCGCCAAACAACTGAGACAGGCCATCGTGGGATTGTCTGAGAACAGCTCAGTGCTATGTACACAAGCTGGTAGCTACCCCCACAATGGCCCATGTTCACAGAGAGTGGTGCCAAAATAGCTCAAGGCTCCTTCAGGGGTAACCTCTCCTGCTGGCTCCAATTCAAAGCAAGCCCTGTGTTCATGTCACTGGCAGGCTGGTGGGCAATACTCTCTCACTCTCACAGCACAGGGACTGTACAGGAAGAGTCCTGCATAGCTCACCGCCCAGCCAGCACACCCACAGGTTCAGAGGCAACAGGCCAAGCCCCGCACTAGCTCCTTCCTGCACAAGCATGCAGGTGTGTTACCTCAGCTCGTATCTGACGCATTGAGTCCCGGTCCCTTAGAG
Organism: Pelodiscus sinensis; assembly: GCF_049634645.1. Lineage (NCBI taxonomy): Eukaryota > Metazoa > Chordata > Testudines > Trionychidae > Pelodiscus > Pelodiscus sinensis. Next base: position 248,468,613 of record NC_134712.1, on the reverse strand, counting down.
TGGCTGTGTGAGGTATCTTGTTCACCGTGTCAAAGTCTATTGTGATGCCGAAAGCCACGCCGATCTCATCGGTCCTGGCGTAGCGCCGGCCAATGGACCCGGAGGAATCGTCCACTTTGTGGGAGATGCCGTTCCTGGTGAGTGCGTCAGCTGGAAGAAGGGGAGATTCCCAGGGTTAACAACAGGACACAGAACCACAGGGCAACCAACAGAAAAGGGGGAGGGGAACGCCAATGGACAGGTCTTACTGTCCAGGCAAGGCAGACCCGCAAGTACCCTGTGTGCCTCCCCAAGCTGGTTACTCGCTCTTAAGTGGAAGTTGTTCACACAGGGTGCGTTGGCACCAACTCTTCACTATCACTCAAGCCAGCGTGGGAGATTCAGGCTCTTATGTTTTAAGCTCTGCAGGGTACAGACTGGTCCTTACTCCATGCTTATAAAGCTCCTAGAGCAATCTGAGTCTAACATTAGTAATAACTTGGGGGAGGCCATATGTGCTTGGGAACCAGAAAGAAAGAAATGAAAAAATATATATTTTTTTTGACAGAAGGTTTTGGGTTCGAGGCCCACACAAAGGTATAGGTTCATATCCATGCACCACGCAAACCCTCCATGCTTTGTGAAAACTCTTCTGAAAGAGGACACTGAAACAAGGATCTCTCCAGCCAGACAAGAAAGGTCTTACAGGGAAACACTAACTGAAGAAGGGGTTAAACTCAGAATCTGGGCCCTGCCACATTATCTTAGGGCTCGTCTCCACAACACTGGGGATCAACACTGCAGCGATGGATCCACCGGCCATTGATTTATCATGTCTGCTTAGAGCGCTCTCCCGTGGACGCCAGTACTCCACCAGAATGGGAAGGATAGCCGGCATCAACAGGAGAGCAGCCTCCTTCCCCCGAACCTTACTGCACCCAAGACACTGCAGTAAGAACATCGACTTCAGCTACGCTATTTGCCCAGGTGAAGTTGCGTAGATTAGAGCGATGGTGGGAGTTAGCATAGACCTGCCCTCAAAGAGTGACAGCAGGAGAATCAAGCAAGCCCTGATCTGACATTGTCGCCATCCCACCAACTCACACAGCGATTGCTACTGCTCTCCCCTGTATGCTTTGCAAAATAGGAGGCACTACTCTGAAGCTACAGCCCAGGACTGGGCACCAAGAGGTCTGGGTTTTATTGAGAGGCTTTATGGCAACTGAGTGTCTGAGCTGGGAATGGGATGGAGCAGTCTGCGCGCCTGCCCTGCGCCAGCCACTAAACACCCTACCCACCACAGCCATTACATCAACAGGGTGGGTCACTTCTTTATTGGCACACAAGTAAATCGTTTTTTCATTAGGACCCATGGTGAATTGCAAAGCAGCAGAGTTTGTGCCTAGGCTGAAAAATGTATGACACATTTGTAAGGCTGGCTCGTATCAGTCAATGCAGAGGTCTGAAATGACAGAAGCCGCTGAAAGCTTTGGAGTTCCTTGTACCCCAGGGGCGTGGCTTACACATGCGTTACGAACAGCTTCTGGAAAGAGTTATCTTTTCAATCCACAGTCACATGGCTACCCGCAGCGCTGCATTTACTCACAGAGCTCCTTGACGAAAGGCATGAATTCCTGATTCTGGCTCAGAGGCAGGACCGAGCATTTGAAGGGCGCTACCACAGCAGGAAAGCTGAAGAACTGCACAAACACACACACGTGTTAAATTATTAAGCAGGTACAATTTGGGCCAAGTTTTTGGCTGGGGTAGAGTCGGCACTGCTCCAGTGATATCAGTAGAGCTAAGCCAATTCCTTCCACCTGAGGGTACGGCTTCACTCTGCAGAAGATTGTTGCTGCCATGCTCTATCTTCCAGAGTTTGATTTAGCAAGTCTTAACTAGACTCGCTAAATTGAACTCTGAGGGTGCCCCTGCAGGCATCAGGTACACCTGCTCCTTCCAGGAGTAACAGAAGCCAATGGGAGCATTTGCTCCTGTCAGCCTCCCACTGCGGGAGACGCCACCAAGCTTGGTTTAAAGTAACCAACTCCATCTACGTATTTTACATAGTTAGAGTTGTGTACCTTAAGCTGAGCTAGCGGGTTTGGTGTAGACCTGGCCTGAAGAGCTGCAAATCATTAAAGCTTCAGAGGGAAAGGCAAACTTGCCCTGAATTGCCTGAAAAAACATGGAGTGACTCAAATGTTTAGTCCCAATACATCTCCCTCAATGGTGGTACTTAGAATCTAGTACATCCCCTTCTCCAATTCATACAAAGACTTGATTAAGACACAGAGCAAAGCTGTAAATAGTTCTACTGAGATCTAGTTCATTATTAAATAGTTAACCAATGTTCCAAAGGGAAGGGAACTGAGACTAAAGTTCTTGCTTCCGCCTTTGTGCTCCCATCTAACCCCCTCCCATCCCTACCTACTGAAAACAGTATATAGGCAGATCACAACTCAGAGAGATGAGATCACAGATCATCTTTCTTCCTCTCCCCCTGCACCTCCTCCACTTTTAATCAGTAGCTGGAAAAGGAAAGTTCTTTTAGCAGCTTCTTTAAATGCAGTTTAGCAGAAGGAAACAAAGGAGCCAGCATCAGGTGCTCTGGTGGCTCTCCATGGGCCACTTGCAAGGGCTCCTTGGACTGTAATTTGGGGAACAATGATAACACTATGGTCTGTCACATAACATGCACCCTTTCCCTCCAACCTCAGCAGCAGGGAGGTCTCACTAGCCAGGGTTGTGAGGATGCCTGCACAGAATGGAGATTGTAAAAGAGCACAGACAATTCACATTAAAGGACTTCGCTCCTTTAGAGGGAGACCTGCCAAGCTGCAGTCCACAGGAAAGAGTTGTCTGCTCCAAAGGTGTAGGGAGAGCTTACAGTGCAAATGGCCCCAGATAATTATAAGTGTCTGGGAACAACCTGCACCTGCTCTGTTTAAAATATACAACTCCACTGTATATTTTAAACCCCACAGCCATATGTGGTGGCGGGATTTTAATGAAATCAAACGTCCACAGCTGCTAAAGGTACGAGAAAGCTCACCGTTCGCTGTTCATCTCCCTCCCGGACATGGAATGTGTGTTCAAACACTGTGTACATGATCCTTCCAATACCGAATGAGGGCTCAATCACATTCGGGACTATTTCTTCCACTAGAGCACAAAACACATTGCATTCAGGAAAGTAGTCTATACAGCACAGGTATTTGACTGAAGCTGCATCCCTTCACACGAGTCAAGGTATTTTGCTGACAGAAGGAAGCCTGTCCACTGTAAATTATTGAAAGATTCTTTTAGGTGATTGAATTTTATAAATGACTGTCTGACCAGCCTTGAACTTGTACTGGAATTACCCTATAAGGAAATAGTTCATATGAAAATAGAGGGAACATTTCTTAAAAAACAGTGAGCCCCAAAGCTTGGTACATAAACGTAGGCAATGCAATAAAAACAGATTTATTTACTGAGGTGTTTCCATTGAAGCCAATGAAAGAACTCAGTTTTCAGCTTCGGGCACTGACCTACTTATTTAGGAGCCTATATGCTGATTTAGGTCATTAATTTTAGGCACCTAAAGTCTCCACATTTTGGCCAAAACTTTCAGGTTTGCTTAACTCTCCCGTGCTTCAAACATATGGTGACCAGCTTCCCATCTCCAAAATTAAAAAATAAAGTTACCATGCAGTGTTTTCTGGAATCTCTTCACACTGACCATGTCCTTTGTTAATTGAAAAGTTTTCCCTTCAGTTTCAACAGTGAATTCCCTGTAAAGAAAATATCAGTGCTTAAGTATTAGTCAACAAAACTAGTGATGCCACTTTCCCATAGGTAGCTTTGCTGGTTTAATATTTTTTTAAATAAAGAAAAAACGATTTAGGGACTATATGGGGGGGAGGGGGGAGAGAATATCAGCTCACACTCTAGGGATCAAAGGAAGAAGTAATTAGCATGTTTCATTTTGGAAAATACTCAAAGGCTATCTAGCACTTTTATTATTGTTATAAAATAAAAATGTTCACAATCATTGGAGAACATAAAAGCAATGCGGTTAATAGCCAAGAGCAAATTCAATTAAAATATGGAAGGGTTCCAGGATGAAATATATAAAAAGAAAAATTAACCATAGGACAACCAGACAGTCACTCACGACAGGCGTTTCATGTCAGTTTTGCTCTGATGGAGAGTACCTGACGTCTGCATGGGAATTGGAAAAGTCAAATATATTATTGATCTGCTAAAGTTTCCCAAACAAGCAGAGGAGTCTTGGTGATTCCTACAGCTTGTGGTGCTGCTTTCTCTCAAGATGGACCCAGAAAGCTAGCCCACAGCCGCTTCACTGACAAACTAGTAACAGAGAATAAAAGCATAAGGCCAAAAAGAACCAGATCAACTGATCGGACCTGAATTGCACAGGCTACCAGCACCACCCAACACCTGCACATTAAACTAACAACCTAAATTAAGCCAAATTACTCCAGCGCAGACAAGAGACTAGACTTGTATCACAGGCAGAGAATGGGAAGGGCTGAGGCCCGCCACCATCTGAGGCCCACAGGACGGCAGGGAAATAAGTGAGATACTTGGCAGGATTATCTGGCTGTCATTTTTGCGCACACGCTGCAGAGGAAAGCAAAAAAGCCCTCAGGTCACCATGCATCAGACCTATGCTGGGAAAATTCCTTCCCAGTGCCACATACAGATGAGTTAGGCCCTTAGCATAAGAACAGGTTCTTGGCTGGCTGGTTCTTGAGAGACAGAGAATGGTTGGTTTGACTTCAGAGCCCTGGCCCTCCCCACCTGGTCTCCCATCTCCAGCTGTGGCTATCCATGGTGTTTCAAAGGAAACAGATTTAACACACACACACCCCTCTGCCCCCAATTCCAATATACACAGAGGGTGGGGAACAAATCCCTTCCTGAACCCCCAACTGTCCTGAGTCATAAGAATGGCCAAAAGTCCATCTAGCCCAGTATTCTGTCTGCTGACAGCGGCCAATACCAGATGCCCCAGAGGAAGGGATCACAATAGGTATTCATCATGTGATCCCTCTCCTGTCATCCATTTCCAGGCAAATAGAGGCTAGGGACACCATTCCTACCCATCCTGGCTAATAGCCAATGATGGACCTGATGTCCATAAATCTATCTAGCTCTTTTTTTTAAAAACCCTGTTAAAGTTCTAGCCTTCACCACATCCTCTGTCAAGGAGTTCCACAGGTTGACTGTGTGCTGAGTGAAGAAAAACTTCCTTTTGTTTGTTTTAAAACTGCTGCCTCAATTTCATTTGGTGACCCCTAGTTCTTATATTGTGGGAATAAATAAATAACTTTTCCCTTATTCGCTTTTTCCACACCAGTCATGATTTTATAGTCCTCTATCATATCCCCCCCCCCCCCTTAGTCTCCTCTTTTCTAAGATGAAAAGTCCAAGTCTTTTTAATCTCTCTTCATATCGGACCTGTTCCAAACCCCTAATCATTTTTTTTGTTCTTTCCTAAAACTTTTCCAATACCAATATATCTTTTTTGAGATGAGGTGACCATGTCTGTACACAGTATTCAAGATGTGGGCATACCATGGTTTTATACAGAGGCAATAAGATGTTCTTGGTCTTATTTTCTATCCCTTTTTTAACGATTCCTAGCATTGTTTGCTTTTTTGACTGCCGCTGCACACTGAGTGGATGTTTTCAGAGAACTATCCACAATGACACCAAGATCTCTCTCGAGTAGTTGTAACTAAATTAGTCCCCATCATTTTGTATGTATAGGTGGGATTATTTTTTGCAATATACATTGTTTTACATTTTCAACGTTAAACTTCATTTGCCATTTTGTTGCCCAATCACTTAGTTTGGTGAGATCCTTTTGAAGCTCTTCACAGTCTGCTTTGGTCTTAACTATCTTGAGCAGTGTAGTGTAATCTGCAAATTTTGCCACCTCACTGTTTAACCCTTTCCCTAGATCATTTATAAATAAGTTGAATAGGATTGGTCCCAGGACAGACGGTTGGGAGATCCTACTAGTTAACTCTCTCCACTCTGAAAACTTACCATTTATTCCTACCCTTTGTTCCTTGTCTTTTAACCTGTAACCAATGCATGAGAGGACCTTCCTTCTTATCCCATGACAACTTACTTTACTTAAGAGCCTTTGGCGAGGGTTTTCTTAGATTTATCAAAGGCTTTCTATAAATCTAAGTCACACAATACCCATTGATGTCTACCTGGCCCCAAATAGACAGTTCACAAGAAGCAAAGATTTATTTTATTCAACTTCCAGCTGGCCAACTCCTGCTGTAGCACAAACTCTGCCTCGTTTTGTACAGTAGCCTCTGAGGCTATGTCTACACAGCGTATGCAATATAAATGTAAATGTATGTAAATGATTAGCATTGTTGCGCTTTATTTGCATAATCTGTTCAAGCCATTTTTGCGCAAGGGGTTTTTACAAAATCCAGGAGAGGCATAGGATCTTGCGCAAAAAGGGGGTTTTGTGCCAAAAGGAAATGTCCACACTGCTTTTTTTGGTGCGAAAACAGCTCAAATGAATTATGCAAATGAAGTACAACAATGTGTTAATCTGCGCTTCATTTGCATACTCTGCTGGCAAAAGCCAGCAGTGTAGACATAGCTTAACAGAAGAGAGTCATCTACATTTCACCATGCATGAAACAGGTCTAGCACAGGCCCATCAGTGCACAGCTGGCTCAGTGCACTCATGCTGGCAGTGGGGTTTCAGGTATACTGAATGGATGGCTTCCAGCAGTGTGCATCGTACAGGAGTGGGGGCATTTACAAAAGGCTACGTGCCAAGCATCTGCATGGAGACCCATTTCCCAGGGGATATTATTTACAGAGGCACATTCTGAACGTGGATACATCAGGGAGTTGAGTTTGAACTAGAGCCACCATTGGTGGTTAAAGCTACATACACGGAAAAGCACTGCCATTGCTTCTCTCAAATGGGAGGGCAAGGAATGGAATTAATTTTCTTATGGTTTGGACTTCTGTAGGACCAATGCACGCAGTGATAATTTCTCAGTCTTGCAGCCTGGCTTGGATGTATTACAAGGACTGTTTTCCTTGCACTTTGGTTTCTTTGACACACGTAAAATTCTTGCCTGTGTCAGTGCTGGCCAGCTACGAACACCAACCCCCAAGCTGTTGGGCAGCCCCCACTCCCAATGACGTCAGCGGGGGCCGAGGGCTCTCACCATCTCATAGGTGACTTACGGTACTTTGCAGGACTGGCTCCAGAGCCAGCAGGCTGCCCCGTGTTGGCATGTAAACACACATACCTTTTAAAAGCAAAGCATAAATGCACATAGCTAGAATATTTACAGGTAACTGGGTTCCATCCATCATTAAAGAATTGTCTCTTGCAAGAAAGACGGCCGATAATCCATTTATCGTAGCCTTCAGTTATAGGAAGGTTAGCGCAGGATGCACTGAGATTACTCATGCGGCTTTCTGGGTATCCATGGGATAAGTAATTGCTAAGGAAAATCTTATGCAGCCCCACACCTACTGCCGCCTTACCCTTTCTCATTCAGCAGCTTCTCCATCTCGCTGATGTAACATTCGTCGCAGATGGAAAGATATTCCAGCACCAGTTTGGCATCCTTCTTGTAGGCTTTGCCAATGGCTCCCTTATTTGCCTCAAACTGAACAACATTGGCTGTTTTGTACAGAGCAATTAAGGAAACAGAGCTCAGAGGACACTTTTGTTCACTCATATTGGGTAACATGTAATTACTATAGCACCTACCGAACCTGGGTCCCTGTTTTGCCATTCTATCCTATTCACCGCAGACACCAGTTTAAATAACTTACCCAAGAACAGGAAGTAAGCAGCCCCTATCGGTACTGTAGATCAGTATAAGCATGCAGCTCATCTAGTCCCTATTAGAGCAAGAATAAGATTTTTATACTGGGCTGGTTTCTTATCTTAGCTTACATCCGAGTCAACTGGAGTGATACCAATTGCTTCAGTGTACTTACAACAGATATATCCTGGTGCACCCAGAAAACAGAATCGAATCCAATATACTCAAGAAAAGGCCCACCAAGCCTTCCCCAAAGCCACCACCCCAATGGCAATGTGCTAGACTAGAGACTAAGGCTATCTGGAGAGCTGCCCCTCCTGACTCTCTGGAGGGGACAAAAAGGGGGTGGAAAAATCAGTAGTCCTGAGCCAGCCAAAAATCAGGCAGGTTGAATCCCCTGAGCAAACAACACCCATTTACTTTTTTATGGGTTCATGCCCTTCTTTAATGTTCCAACGTTCTTTTGCAAGTAGTTGGTATAACCTTTAAATTGTGCTTGAAAATAAAACAAATAAAAAAACAAGGATTCAGGAAACAAACTTTGGCCTATATTTCCTTTACTCACTTAAGTAAATTTACTCATATGCGGAAGTCTTTGTAGGGTCAGCCCCAAAGATATTATTTACATTGCTGTGGACATCAAGATCTACTGATTTAACCCAGACACTCAGTCTAACTTTGACTAGACTTATACTGGCTTTAGGACAGTTCAGTTTCAGAAGCGACCTAGCTTTAGGGAGAACTGCTTTATTCACAAAGGATATGGGTTCTTTCAGAGGCTTCTCAGCTATAAGAGGAACTTTGGTGGCTCTGGCATGGCAGGAGAGGTCATAACAGGAGCGATCAGCACAACCAACAATCTCAATCCAACCCTAGAAAAGAAAAAGTGGCAGCGTTTAATGTCTGTCTTTTTGTTCACTTAACCATCAAACATGTTTGTTTGCCCCGAAGCCCATCATGCTCCCAGCGCTGGTTTTTCTACCTAATTAGCTCTGTTATGATAAGCGGCACTAGTTCTACCAGCTTCTCTCTCTCATTTGAATGGCCCTCTTCAAGAAGTAACCAATTATGTAAATATACAAAGTGCATACATATGCAGAGCCAGGCTCTCTATTGAGGCTGGTGGAACTATGCAGACTTATGCCAGCAGAGGATCTGGGTAATAGCATTTGTTTTTTACAGTCACATAAACACGCACAAGATGGGCTGAGTAATCAGGCATCATCGGGTTTTTGTCACATCACGAGCTTGGGGCAGATAAGTCAGTCTGCCTCTTCTGAACTGTCAAAGATGCATGTGTAAGAGCTGCTAAGTAACACATGATCAACAGCTGACAAGCATTTCCTTGAATATGTTCATAGGCATGGAAAGGAAGAGTCTGTAAACTAATAAATGGCACAAAGCACCACCTGTGAATTCTAAATCGGTTTAGCCAAACCAATGAGCTGTTCAATTTACAATGTGGCTATAAATGCGACAAGGCGCTTTGATCTTCCCCATTCATTGTGGTGTGTGCGTCTGTGCATGCACATGCAATCAAAACCCGCTTGCAGGAAATTCCAGTTTGCAAGAGGAGGACTCCAAAGGTACATCTACACCACAATCACAAGAGTGTGAACACAGCCTGTGTGGACATACAGGCTGGCCATTCAAGTACATACCAAGCTTAGAGAGCTTCACTGCACTTATTTGAGGTGCCTAGCTCAAAGCTTGCTTGGGCATGTCTAGATGTGCTGTAAACAGTGCTGGTGTATCTAGGTTGGTCCCAGAATATTATAGACAAGATGGGTAAGGCAATGTATTTTTTTGGACCAACTTCTAATGGAGAGAGAGAGAAGCTTTTGAGCTTACATAAAGCTCCGCTTCAGCACAGACACACGCAACAAGGACATGTGTACAGGAAACATCCCTGTGTTCCAACACACTCCATGCAGGAAAATCCAACAGAATTTCACAGGGAGGAAACCAATAGGAAAACTGTTAGACATAACAGAGTAACCTTTCTACAGATTTCCTGTAGAAGTTATGTAGATTCTCTTAAATAATAATACCCCTGCTACATAAGTTGGTTTAAATGTTCTGTAGGAGCAGATACATTCTTTTCTGTTCAATGCTATACGATTTTTCTATGGAGGGAAAGGCAAGTGCCAGTGATTCTTGAGCTGAAAAGTTTGGTACAACTTTACACACAGTCACTCCACCCACTGGTGGGCTGAGAGAGCGCATTACTGATGGCCATTCCCCTAACTACTTGGCTGTGTCTACACTGGGCCACTTATTCCAGAAAATCAGCCGCTTTTCCGGAATAAGCTGCGGGCTGTCTACACTGGCCCTTGAATTTCCAGAAAAGCAACGATGCTCTACTGTACAAAATCAGCCACTATTCCAGAAAAACTATTCTGCTCCCGCTCGGGCATACGTCCTTATTCCGGAACACTGTTCCGGAAAAGGGCCAGTGTAGACAGCCCAGTAGTCTTTTCCGGAAAAAAGCCCCGATCGCGAAAATGGTGATCGGGGCTCTTTTCCGGAAAAGTGCATCTACATTGGCCACAGATGCTTTTCCGGAAAAAGGGCTTTTCCGGAAAAGCAGCCTGCCAATGTAGACGCTCCTTTTCCGGAAAAACTGAAAACGGAATAGTATTCCGTTTTAAGCAGTTCCAGAAATTCATGCCAGTGTTGACACAGCCCTTCAGTAAGGAGTTGCGATGATTTGTGTTCCACCAGAACACTTGTATTTTTACCCACAGAGCCAAACCTGGGGATTCTTACTCACACCAGTATATATCGCAAACTCCTATTAATGGAACCATCTATCCAATCCTAGAGAAGCAGAGAATTGGATTCTATGACTATGTTCCTGAATTACCCATGCTGTAATGAGCTTTTCATGGGCCTCCCCTTGGGCCTGCGGAAATCACACCGTTTGGCCCTCTTTACTTCAATGGCGCCTCTCCTAGGGGTATAAGCTCACTGCAATGATAGGACCTATGTTCGTAGTGGCTGGCCAAATCCCATCCACTTTTTGACCCCATCTTGTGATTCAATCCCATGGAGTTCACAAGGTATTTTCAGCACTCGGAGAATTAGTGGACCCTATTCCACTTGAAAAGACTTGTCACGTGCAAAGCGAGGCTTTACTCTAACAGAGGGAAAAAAATGCTCATTCACCCTGCCCAATTCCAGCCAAGGGATTGGATCCAATTCTCTTAAATATTAGGCTTCTTCTCTTTCCAGGAGCCATAACTGATCAATAGGAGAGCCCAGTAGGAAGCTTCCAATCAGAAATCTCATTGCTAATACAAAGACTGCGACGGAAGTTTTAAGCAGCAGCAGTAAGATCTCTACAAACATAATGTAAGGAGTGTTTAAAAATCTGCTATAGTCCTAACAAGCCTTCCTGTTCACCAGAAACACACACACGATCTTAAAAGTCCAACACACAATCAGAAGAAAAATCACAGTGTACTCTAAGTCGGGACAAGACAAAATTCTTCCATCAGCAAGGGACAGGGCAGGCGTCTAATGGGAACAGAGGTCCTGAGAAAACAGCTCCTGTACCAAGCTGTCCCAGCAGTCCCTTTTCAGATCGCATAATCAAAAGGGGGCTAGGGATGGAGCAGAAAAAGCTGCCCTGTGCAAACAGCTCCAGCAGGGCTCTCTCCTCTGCCATGGGTTTGATTGGCAGCAATGAGCTTGAAGCCAGAGGGCCCAATCTGGCGCTCATTAGGGTGCAATTCATCCACACAACACTTTTGTCCTCGGACAAGGGTTCACATTGCGTGTTCCTTCTGCACGGTGATGAACGTCCCCCTTACAGCATTTGTAAAGCAGGAGCGACTCTGCTGTACTTAATGCACTTGAGCAAGAACCAAGTGGAACAGAGAGGAGAACCAGCCTTAAACCTACCCGTTGAATTTCTTCACTTGAACAAGCAGAATTGTGAGACCATCTTACTAGCGGCATGCCAGGCTAGGAACATATCAGTTCACGGGGAAAGCGTAAATCCAGTCTCTGCTGGTAAATTTAATCCTGCGACTTACATAGGACGTTTTGGACTCTGCATCCCAGCAGTCACAGGCGTAATGAGCCATCTCATTCTCCATGTGCTGTCGGAAGCGTAGCTTATCCGGGGAAACACCGACCTTTGTAAGGTAGAGGTAGATTCTGCCAATGAAGTAACCTAGTACAGAGTTATTGATCACACCCTAGAGAGAGAGAGAAAGAAAACCACACCCCTCATTAACTTCCACATCATTGTGTAGCCTCAGATAGACAGGAGAAAGCAGATACTACTACACTTTAGAGGGACAACTTCACGTTGCCACATGTGCTCAATTGAGATATGTTTCCTGACACCAACTGCATCACAAGTGCAGTACAGCAAAACCTTGGTGTTGTGCAGTAAAGTCTCCCTTTGGAAATTCTGAGAGCACCATGTGTGGCTGAAACTAGTAGATGTGCCGGTAGAAGAACACTCCACCATGGCTTTGCACTGTTAATTGTTTTTCTTTGAACACTCCCCTCGTAGGCCTGTTCATTGAGCCTGATAGGCAGGGATTCCCAAGGGTCTTACAGGCATTCCAAAATGTCCCGAGGTAGCTGTGCAGAAATATGATTTTAGAGTTGGAAAATCAATGTGGAGAGGCCAAATGACCTTACCTGAGGTCCCACAGCAAAGCAAAGGCAGTACTGGGAGCAGAACCGAGGAGTCCTGACTCCCAGTCTCCTTGTCTTACTCACTAAATCTTCCCTCCACAAGCTACAGAGCTGCACTTCTGAACTCTGGTATTGGAAGTTGGTCTTTTCATAGATCCCAAGCTCAGAAAGGATTTAGTTCTGACTTCCTGAGTGACACCCCATAGGATTTCCTGAAATTCCTAGAATGCTAAAATATCTAACCTCGATTTAAAAATGGTTTGTAATGGAGACTCCGTCACATGCTGGGGTAAACGGTTCATAGAATCCTAGAACTGTAGAGCTGGAAGAGACCTCAGAAGGTCATCAAATCCAGTCCCCTGCCCTAGGCAGGACCAATCCCAACTAAATCAACCCAGCCAGGGCTTTGTGAAGCCGAGACTTAAAAATCTCTAGGGATGGAGACTCCACTACTTCCCTAGGGAACCCATTCCAGGGCTTCACCATTCTCCTAGTGAAATAGTTTTTCCTAATATCCAACCCTAGTAAGTTCCCAAGCTTATTACCCTCACTGTTAAAAATTAACACCCGATTTCCAGTCTGAGTTTGTCTAGCTTTGACTTCCAGCCACTGGCTTGTGATATGTGTGTGTCTCTCTCTCTGCTAGACTGAAGAGCCAGATTTTGATTTCAGTTACCCAGGTGCATAGAAGGCGAGTTGCATGAGCCCATGGTGCTCAGGCTCCATGATTGTGAGGGTCCAGGGAGCCCAGCTCCACCAATGTCAGGGCTGGGTCTCTCTCCTGGCTCCACCTACAAGCCTCCACACAACTCCCTCAAGCTCCTCTACTGGCTGCTTCACCTAAGAGATCTGACCTGCAGCTCTGCTCAGTGTTCTCCCTTGTTTGCCGCTGCAGCCTGGCTATAGAGAGCAGCCCCAGCAGCAGGATGACTGCTGCATCTACCAAGGGAGGAGGCACATGGCATATCCTTCCCCACACCCAGGCAACTCCAAGGGGAGTCCTTCCTGCCTGGGGCTTGGGTGAATGTGTGGTGCTGGGAGTAGGGGAGGAGAAGAGGGGAGAGGAGGCGGCCTTGGCCATGCCCATACCCCAAATCACACACCCACCCTAAAGCCTACACATCAACCTTCTGCCCCAAACCTTAGTCCCTCCCCCATTCCACAGCCAGAGTCCTTACTCCCAACTCCTTACAAGGCAGGTGGGAGGCAGGGGGGAGGACTTGGAGCTGCTCTGGGCACCAAAAATTACACCAAGCTGTCGCCTCTGCATAGTTTGCCCATGTGAAGTAACTCCACAAAGGTGCTCCTGAATTGCAAGTCTGGCATTAGTTTACCCCTGTGAGTGTTCGATAGGATTAAGTTGCGGGTGGTTGTGCGAGTAACATTACCTGCTCAACAGCATCTCCCAGACGCATCACGTGGGCGGACTGCCCACTGACCTGGGCTTTGGAGGAGTACAGGAGGATGTGGAGATCCACCACACTCTGGAACTTGGGATGATGCTTTTCACTGGGATCCACAAAGTGCTCAATTTCTGCCATAGTGAATTCTCTAAGCAGAACACACAGAACCACAGGCCAGCATTAATGCACGCTCCGCATACAAAGCGCCACCACACTTTCCAGGAAGAACCTTTCCCATCTGCCTTTTAAATGTGCTCTAGCCACTGAAAAACTCACATCAGGAATTTAACCAACACCACGTGCAGTGCCCAGGGAACAGAGTGAGGTTAGAAAGCAAGCCACTTCGACATTGAAGAGGATGCCCCCCACCCTTTAACTTCTATTAAAAAGGTACCTATACATTCCCTTGGAAGCCTTTAAGCCTTGGTTATCACATCACTGATCCAGAGGGAAGAATGCCACCTACTGAAACACCAAAATGCTTTCCTGAATCCTCTGTGTTCTCTGGAGGTCTCCCACCCAAGTTCTGACCTGGCCTCACCCTGATAATGTTGAGAGATCTCATTTAGAAAGCTTTATGGGGGGGAAACCATTAGTAGTATGTCTTTAAATGCAGCACCCTTCTATTTAAGGGCAAGGGAGAGATTTATTACTGGAGAGTTTTCCAGTATTCAACCAGGCAGTCTAACACACAGTTTGCTTATTTTGTTTACTTACTATGTTATACTGCAAACAAGCAAAGATCTAGCAAAGTATTCTGCATGGCATCATAAACACAGAAATTAAAAAAAGATCCGTGATCCCCAATTCAACAAGTCCACTTTTAACTGCATGCTACTGGATGTGCCAGGAGACTGACTTAAAGACACAGGACAACATTTTCCGAAGCAAGCATTGGACACCTAAGTCATATTTATATGTCTATCTAATCCAGTGGTCCCCAACCCTTTGGGGCTGCCCACGTGATCGTTCAGCGGGCGCACATAAATGCCCCAGCAGGCGCCATGGCGCCCACAGGCACTGCGCTGGGGACCAGTGATCTAGCCTGACTTCTAATGTTAATGGGAGATGGGGGTGTTCACTAATTTCAGTAGACATTGCAGGTAGCTTGCCCCTCTGTAAACCAGACCTTCCTTTGAAATGTTTACAATGAAGGCTCTTGTCCTGCCAGTTACTTTTGCCATCTGTTTGTCTGCAGTAAAACAGAGTAAATACATTCAACATCAGTTGCTCAGGGTGGAAAATGCTGCCCGTATTTCCCCAGAGGCTTGTTTTTCTTCCTCAGAGATCATGTTAAACTCCAAGAGCCTGAGACAACAGAAGCCCTAAGATAGCAAATCCACATGTTCAACAATGGTGTATGTTCTTTTTCCATTATTGTTTTAACATGTGTATATTAAGTCTCTCTTAACCCTCAATACCTCAAATTGCTTTGCAATGAATTATCTTGTTATCCAGAACTTGGGGGGGGGGGGGGGAAGAAAGGGGGGAGAGTTTTGTATAATCACTAAAGATTTTAAGTTTATTTTGCAAGCACCGGGTATTGCCAATACGACAGCACAATTTCCTATAAAAGCGTCACAAGCCTATAATTTATACTGTGTTGGAAAATGGTTTCAGTGAACAGGACTGCCAGTTTATAGATGTAATAAAGAGAGAGTAGGAGGACTGAAAAAACGTAAGTACAGTAATGCCACTGCACCCTGCTAGTGCCATAAATGTCATTATATTAATCAATTATCAATTTTACAACCTGCACTGTGGACATCTGCAGAGAAACTCCACTAACACCAGAAGCTAAAAAAGCTTCAATCAGAGATCAGAATCTGGGTCTGTGAAGGGACGCTGCAAACCCAAACATAGCACAGGATAAGGTATGTTCACAGAAAGATACAGTGTCAACACTAAGATGAGCATTTTTGGTTTTCCTTCCAAGCTATGATGAACTCTGCCAGGTGAGCTATTTTTTTTTTTTAATTTCACCCCAAAGCGATGAGCTGAAGGATAGATTCTTCAAAGCTTTTGCTGCACAATCTCTTACTCGCTAAAGCGTGTGGAAACTCCATGGACAGTTTAGGAGGTACTCCTAGTGCATTCTAGGTCAGGGAAGGAATATAGTACCCACTTCAGAAGTTAGATATTGTAATCAGAAGGCTTTAAAGATCTTATGGTCACCCTAAAACAATCACTTGACTATGTCCCTCCTCCAGTGCCTTATCTAAGAGATAAAATCCCTGTTTGTTCTTTGTCATATGATCTACGGTTGAGACAAAAAAAAAAAAAAAAAAAAAAAAAAAAAAAAACACACACCCCACACCACCTACTCCAAGGTCTAATCATGTTTCAAAGTGCCAAGTTTTCATTCCTAATACAAATTCTTATCAATGGTCTCTGAAGCAAGAGTCTCCTAACCAAGATACTCCTTGCCAGTGAACTCGGATTACTTTTAAGATGTTTATTATGCAGCTCCTAGGAGCCCTTTGGGACATTCTCCCAAAGAGCAGGGTGGATCTGAAATCAGTGAGACACAGTCCAGCCAAGGGAGCTTTAATTCTGCCCGTGGCAGCTGATCACCTGCCAGAGGTTCCGCCACAGGAGGAGGTTTGCAATACCTGACTCTGATGAGACCAGAGCGGGGCGAGATCTCGTTTCTGAAGGAATTGCCAATCTGAGCAGCAGCAAAAGGCAGTTTGCCTTGGTTAAATTCCAAAAGACGTTTGAAGTTGAGGAAAATTCCCTGTGCCGTTTCTGGCCTCAGATAGCTGAAAGAAAAAAAAAAAACCAAGAAATCAGTGGGTGAATGTGGTGGGAAGTAAGACAAACGTCGTTTTAACAACAAAAGTGAGGAATCCTGGTTTTATTTCAGATCTCTAATTCCAGGCACAAAAACAACAAGACAACATGGGTCAGCAACATTGTGGAGTCCAACAGGAAACCATAGATTACAAACAAGCATCAAGACTTGTTTGATGGGAGCAGCAAAGGCTGACTCAGGGCTGCGTCTAGGGTTCAAGGAGAGCAAGGGATGGTCCATTCACTATTCTGACTGCAGTGCTCCTCTTTAGCAGCCCTGCCTTTCCTCTCTGTACCCCTCCAATATTGGATGTGAAGCCAGTCCAGCCATGATGTCCTTCTGAACACCAGCAATTACAGAACCCTCCAGGATAATTACACACACAGATTAGCCACGGCCTCGTCTTTTCCTAAGCTCACTTAAGGCTTCTGATGCTAATGCTTACCCAGTCCACCAGTGAGTGGGCGTTACGTGTCTTCCTCTCTGCCAATCTACAGAGGAGAGGTCTGTTAGGCTACGTCTACACTGCAGCCGGAGGTATCCCAAAATAACTATTCTGCTTTTTTTTGAGCACACCCGTTATTTCAAAATGCAACGGGCTCACTATTCTGATGTCCCTGTCAATCTCATTCCATGAGGAGTAAGGGACATTTCAGAGTAGCAATTTATTTTGAAATAAGTGCTGTGTAAAACAGCATCCAATTTTGAAATAAGCTATTTTTAAATTGACTTAAAATAAGCTATGCAATTTGTGTAGCTCAAATTGCGTAGTTTATTTCAAGCTTCTGGTGCAGTGCAGACGCACCCTTACAGCCCCAGCGAGAGAGCCTGGATCTGTAGCTTGAACTGTACCAGCCCATCCCTCTTAGCTCTTAAGTCCGCAGTTGAATCCTAGTGGTGTCCACCAAGACGACGGCCACAGACTACCCAGGACGGCTACCGTTGCTGTGTAACAGACTAGCTTCATGTTCCTCCTGAGTATCAATGACACCTGGGGAACTCATGATGTTCCGCTGCATGGGGGACACGAGTCCAGATCTTGCACAGGGGGCAGCATTACCTGCTGCGAGTCACAGGGCCTTGCTGCCACATGCCACACAGGGTTTGGCCTGCAATTACATACCGCCATTACTCCCCACAAACAAAGTAGGAGAGTAAGAACTGCAGGGGGTTACCACAGCCATGTGAGTTGTGATGGTTCCTTCAGACCTCTGAGTCTATTTTGCAATAGCAGCTGCACAGCAGGCTGGGGAAAAGACTGGAACTGCAGAGGAAAGGCTGCTTAAGATGATGTTTGGATTGTTTTCAGTTTTGTATCTCTCTCACTGCTAATCCTGGGCAATGGAAAATTAAGAGTCACACGCCAAAAGATTATGGGCAGTATGAGGCTGCTACCTACCCCGGCATGTTTCCTCCAGGTCCAATGGAGGTCTTGAACATCAGATTGAAAGACACGGGAGGGGACAGGTCATTTCCTGTGACAGGCGACTTCACGTTGTAATTCACAAAGAGATCAGCGAGCTCTTGCTGACCGTAGTTGTCCAACTAGTGACAAACACAAGGATGGCTCTTTTAAAAATCACAAGACAAGGTCCCTGTTCACGCCCTTCCCACGTGGTACAAAACATGAAGTCAGCAACACACTGGAAGAAATTGTTACAGGTTTCTTTGGGAAACCTCAGCTAAGGTATGCCAAGGGGTTGGAAGAAAATCTTTTGTGAAACTATGGGCCCACTTTAACACTGTGGGTCAGCCGCAGCACAGAGCCATGCAAGGCCTGCAATCTTTGTAGCAGTACAAACTCTACTTGGGAGGCTGGGTGTGAAGCAGCAGCAGAGTCACTAGATGGCAACACCACTCAGAGAACCTCCTTCACAACGGTCCCAAATCAAACCAGCCAGGGCAGGAGGGAAGCAGAAAAAATGGAATCGCTGGGAGGGAGAAAAAGAAAGTCAACTTCCATTTCTGCAAGGTTTTGCTTCCTTTCATGCCCTCTTCCTTCTACAACCCTGTAATTACCTGGCACACAAGGCATAACACGTGCCAAGCATCACACCTTGCATGCTAGCCCTGCAGAGATGATCCGCAGTAGTAAAGCAGGTCCACAAGGGGACTACCTACTAGCTCTAGCAGCAATTTGTTAACCAGAAGTTTGCACGAGTGAGATGTTGCTACAAAGACCCAGACAGCTGCATGGGAGAGAACTGCAGTGTTCAATATTAGCTATGTCCTCTATCAAGGCAGTTATACCCCACAGTGACAGACAAACTTGAGAATTGGACTTGGTGATCAAACAGGCCTTGTCCCTCTCTTACGTCTATGATCCCTGGCATATCAGAGAAAGCTCCCAACCTAGGAGCAGACAGACTATTACGATAGGAACCCCACTAACACTGTAAGAGCAGTGCCAGGTTTTCATCAAGTGTGCAGCCACAACAGGGGACAGCCCAAAGGGACAAACATAACAGGATCAAAGTTCAGTACAGTAACATGGAAGAGAGTTATTGACCAGATGCTGATGCAATAGACTGAGGTACACAGCACTGTATCTGGAGAGCGCCATCTGTACTGTATGCGGATGGCTGTGAAAGCATTTATCCTACAAGCCGTGGGAACGCACATTACAGACAAACAACTAAATGAAGACAAACCTTTACACATTGCAGCCCAGGAACGTGAGCTTGCAGCACTATGGCAAACAAGGGCAACAGCACACGGAGAATTTTAAACAGAGAAAGAACTCCCAAGTGTTTAGAAGCAGAGACGTCACTAAAGGTTTGGATCCAATGTTTAAAAAAATAAAAAAATAAAAATAAATAAAAAAAACCACCACACACCACTAAAAAAAAGCTACCACTGTATGTTTCAGATAGAATTCCTGTCCCTTGCATCGGCCCACATGGATGAGCTGTGCACGCAAGTTGGGGTGGGTGCCTCAACAAGGGCACAATCCTCTTCCCCAGATTGGCCACAGAGATGCTCTCTAGATCTGCCACCATACAGCAGCAGTAGCATGCCTAAGCCCAGTCTCCCGCTGAAGAGTGACAGATGGTGCATCTGCCTAACCATAAAGCCTCCTGTACACAGAGGCACGGTGAGCCCGAAGGGATTTTAATAAAGGCACATGAGCAGAGGCCACAAACTCTGCCACTAGGCACAGAGTGACACTATAGCAGCTTCAAGGTACACAAGCCTCTGAGCTGTCTTCCAATACAACATTTCCTTTAAAAAAAGCCGCACCTCAAGTATACTTAGGAGACTATTGTGCACATAGGGGAACGTGCTTAGTGTGGACATTTACATCTAATGCTATAGCATCAAGTGTCTGCTTGGGAAAAAAACCCATTTCCCAGGGGAATGTTAACAACAGATGTGGGAAGCACAATGTGCTTCATCTCTTAGGGAGATGGGACAGGATGCCACTCTGGGACGTTTGTACCACACCTCATCTATCAAGTTTTCATCCCCCTCTGCTCAAGCACTGACCTGAGTTAAAACGTTTTCCATTTCTGCCTTTTTCTCAGCGGTACACTTCTTGTCAGACATCAGCTTCTGCAAGTGAGCTGCAAGCATTGGAAGGAGGGAATTAGATCACGTTGGAGCAGTATCACTGAACTGCTCTAGCCCCCAAACTAAACGACTCAAGGTTAAAAAGCATCTGAATACATGGACGGATTCTCAGCTCAGGTGACTCACAGTAGCACCACAGCAGAGGATTTGGCCCAACAGTTTCAGTTTGTCATTTCTGACATTCTTTAGTGTCCTGCTGAGGGGGGGGGAGGGACACGATTGGGTATGCTGTGCTTATTTAGCAAACAGACCCCGTGCCACCCTTTCCTTCCCCACCCCTTATTTTAAATCCACTCTGGGCAAAGCACTGGAAGCTTGGGTGTGAAATCTGTTCCTATTTCAGAAAGGCTTTTCCTTCTATAGGTATTTGTACACATATATACAAATTCACTGTCATTGGCTCGTACAGCTTGTTTGGTCCTTTTATTAACGGTAATGGCCCTCCATCGGCCAAGTTATCAGTGGGGAATAAACCCAGGATCTCTGGATCCAAAGCATAGATCTCCACCACTTGAGCAAAAGGAGTTGGTCCACTGGCAGGTGGCTTTCCCCTGTGAATCAGCCACAGAGAGGGGAGACACACTTAGGTGAACATGTTCCATAAAAGCAAAGGGATATTCTGAGACCATTTCTTAATGCTGATACCTATGAGACTGCAGAACAGTATCACTAAAGGAATGATGGAAGGCCCCTTGGCACCAGCCATTTAAAGGTAGACTGCACCCATCCTTCACTTGACCAGGTGAGGAACAAGAGGCAGATCTGACCCATCTCCAATGTCTAGGATTCCACGGTTTGTTTAATACAAACCAACGTAAAGACTCACGCTGACTCTGCAAACCGAGAAAATGCCCAAGTTTATAACCCCCAATGTTGGCTAGATTCTGAGCTTATCAAGCTCAAGAGTACCCTTGAAATGCCCCTTCCACGAAACAAGAGCAGTCCAGCAGCTCTGTCCTGCAACCATCTATCCACCTGATTTAACCGAAGGGTCGATCAAAAAGCAAATTTCAGCCAACACCAGAATAGGAAAAATAAGACCAAGGCATGGCCTTCCTATGCTTTATTTAGATGGAAGGTTAGACTTGTTATGGAGGAAGTCAGGCTAGATGATCGAATAGTCCCTTCTGACTTCCTCTATGAATTATTAGAAAACAGAAATCAGTTCCTGGGTGCCTGGTATTTCTGAAGGGTGAAAGTCACTCCACTGCAGAGGTCCCATGCACCACTTCAGATCTTAACACGACATTTAAATGGGGTGGAGGGCTTGCAAAGGTCACCGACACGGAGAAGAATGTCTTCCTTAGTAAGTCTCTTGCATGGTAACATTTACAGTTCACTAGGTCACACCATCCATCCCCATGAACAGAGGATTCCCCCGGGGGCATACAGCACTCAAGAAATCCTACAACCAGTCCTGGACTTACAACGTACCTTTTAACAAATGATCAGCACGAAAACACTCCCCATTTTTCACATCTTTCACCATGAAGTCAGCAAATTTGTCTACATGGCCTGAGGTCCTGGAACAGAAGAGGCTACTTTAGAACCATATTTTGTCACTCAACGGCCTCAGAGCAGCATGTGAGCCCACCATGAAGACAGCCATGAATCAGATCTCCTCTAAACCAAGCTGCAGGCTCATTCTTGCTTCAGTTTACAGACCAACGTTTAGTAGTTCTCATTTAGAAATTGTCTATGGCCAGAAGTATCCTTGAGAAAGGACGGATACTCCCAAATTGATTTCAGGCTCACATGCTGGGCCAGTGATATAGCATGCTCCATGTTCTCTCTTTTGTTTGCTGCATTGTTACCGGAGCAAGGGAAGGATGCATTTGTGAGGGGAACTGGATAAGTCAGGTGACTGGCAAGGGCAAATGGACATTCATTGATGTCGTCAATTTAAGCATGACCCAAGCTGTTACCAGGTGAAAGTCTTTACTACCCGGTGATGGCTCAATGACCCATCTGAAGTGACTTGGTGGTCCCAGGCCAATTCCCAAACCACACTGTAAAAGCCAGGAGGACACTGAGCACCCTGGCTGGTTGTTTTAGCAGAGGTGCTTGGGACAGGAGAGGTACAGAGACTGAACTGCACTCTCACCCTTTGAGGTGTTGCCTCCCAGGGCAGGTTTAAGGCACACTTCAGGAGCTGTGTGAGGCCTATTGCTTTGCTGCTTTCTGTGTTCTACCTGCGCTGTGGATAAACAAAGGACTTCAGTCTCCATGACTGGCACCATTCACTAGCACTACCATCATTCTGTTAATGGATACAGTGGTGGTTTCTGCCATGTTGCCACTTGGAGAGGACACAGCATCCATCTTGGTTCAAGTCCCTGCTCTGCCAGACTTCCTGAGACATGTAAAATGGGGATAAGAATGCTACCTTCGTTCACAGAGGGTTATGAAGAGAAATCTTTTGAAGATTGTAGGGCTATTACTGTAATACAAGCCTTAAATAGTTATCTACTTGAACGGCAGCTTGCGTGAACTACCCAGCCAAGTGCAGCCACTTAGGTAGTCTGGATTGCTACAGGAAAGCAAACTGGACAACTGAGTCTCATATTCCTGTGGTTATTTTTACACAGGTGCTACCAGAAATGAACACACACTGCAGAGAAAAGGGCCCATATTTACTTCAGAACCGGCTCTGGGGTGAGCATGGTGCAGTCTATCTCTAGAATCTGATCCTCCTGTATAAAGTGCTGCCTCCATGCTTGGATAATGTTGTTCTTCAAAGCACATCCGACAGGCCCAAAGTCATACAGGCCACTTACACCTACGAGAGAAGAAAAATAGGGTTTACACAGCTGCTCTGTTTCAACAACCAAAAAAAAAACCCAACAACAATACCACCACCACCCCCTGAAACGTATCAATTATGTTTCAATTTGTTCATGTCAGTCCAAGTTTATTGATTGAACACCTTCGGAGCAGGAGCAGCTTTGTACGAATGAGAGTCAAAACAGGCTCTGAAAGCTTACAATGGGAGGGACTGATCCTGCCAAGCACTGGAAGTGCTCAGCATCTCTAAGAACTGGGCCCTCTGTGAGAAAGTTAATACATTTCAGAACCACAATGCACTGAATGATCCACTTGTGACCTAAACTCAACCAGATTCAGGTATAAGTTCTATAAATATACAAACCACACTTCCTCCTCCAGTGGATTATTCCTGAGGAGTCTGTGGAAGAAATGTATATGAACGCAGGAGCTGAACAGAGAGAAAAGGTGGGCACACGTCTATACTCTGCAGGGAAGCCACACGGTAACAGAATGCATCCGTCATACACCCACCCGTTTATACTTAAAGATGAAGGAGAGTAGCAAATGTGTCACAATGACAGAAAAGGGCAGAAAAGCCTAGACTGTCAGCCACATTGAAAATTTACTTCATGATCAGAGGTGAAATAGGAAAGACCGGCAGCCTAACAGACAATTTCATTCTAATGCAGGACTCTCTACTTTTTCAGACTACTGTACCCTTACCAGAAGTCTGATTTGTCCTGAGCACCCCAAGTTTCACCTCACTTTAAAATGACTTGCTTATAAAAATCAGACAAAAATACAAAAAAGTGTCACAGCACACTGCTACTGGTAAATTGCTGACTCATTTTCACCACATAAACAAGTCATCGTTTCTATGAAATTTTACTTAGCAATTTTACATAGTGCTTTTTTATGTAGCCTGTTGTAGATTAATGTCAAGATACCAAGATGAGTTAATGTACCACTCATCCCATACTCCTTGCCCAGAACCACTGCTCAAATAGGGTATGTCTACACTACAAAGTTAATTAGAACTAACAGACATTAGTTCAAATTAACTTTCATAGGCGCTACACTAGTGCTCCGCTAGTTCGAACTTAATTTGAACTAGTGGAGCGCTTAGTTCGAACTACGTAAACCTCATTTTAAGAGGACTAAGCCTAGTTCGAACTTACTAGCTCGAATTAAGGGCTCAAATTAAGGGCCACTCTGGCCAACACCAGGGAAACTCTATTGCCCCCCTCCCGGCCCCGGACCCCTTAAAGGGGCACGGGCTGGCTACGGTGCCCGTGCCAGGTGCAAGCCTGCCAGCACCCAGCCAGCAGACCCTGCACTGGCACGGATCGAGCCAGCCACCCGATGCCCCCCAGCCCTCCCCCTCTTCCCGGGACCAGGCTGGTGGCTCCCGGGAGCTTGCCCAGGACCGCAAGAGGCGGGCACCCGCCTGGTCCAGTGCAGACATCGTGGACCTCGTCCACAACCTCCGCACTAGGCACAGGAAAGCGGCCGTCTAGGGCAGGAGAGCTGCCAGCCTGGCCACCCAGGAGCAGGTTGGCATGAAAATCAAGGTGGTCCACTGAGACCCCCGACCCTGAGCCCTGAGCTTAGAATGGCCATACTGGGTCAGACCAAAGGTCCATCTAGCCCAGTAGCCTGTCTGCCAACAGCGGCCAACCCTAGGGACCCTGGAGGGGATGGACCAAAGACAGTGACCAAGCCATTTGTCTCGTGCCATCCCTCTCCAGCCTTCCACAAACTTTGGGCAGGGACACCACTCCTACCCCCTGGCTAATACCACTCCATGGACCCAACCTCCATGACTTTATCTCACTTCTCTTTAAACTCTGTTCTAGTTCTAGCCTTCACAGCCTCCTGCAGCAAGGAGTTCCACAGGTTGACTCTTTGCTTTGTGAAGAAGAACTTTCTGTTATTAGTTTGAAGCCTGCTATCCATTCCTTTCCTTTGGTGTCCTCTAGTCTTTCTATTATGGGAACTAATGAAGAACTTTTCTTTATGCACCCTCTCCACACCACTCGTGCTTTTATAGACCTCTATCATATCCCCCCTCCATCTCTTCTTTTCAAAGCTGAAAAGTCCCAGTCTCTTTAGCCTCTCTTCATATGGGACCTGTTCCAAACCCCTCATCATTGTAGTTACCCTCCCCTCTCCCACCCTCTCTCTTCCCCTTTCCCACTTCCTTTTCCCAGTCTCCCCCAGTTTTGTTCAATAAAGAGAGATTCTATTTTTGAACACAATTGTCCTTTATTTTGTACATCAGGAAGGGGAAGGAGGTGAGGGAGGAATGGGGTACGAGCCCCCGATGGGGAGGACTGGGCTGGCTCTGCGGGCTTCTGGGGGTGGAACCTCTCTTGCAGCCCCCCCAATTGTCCCCTCTCCCCAGATGGCAGCCTGCGGCAAGTGCAGCCGGTCTGATGGCCGAGTGCTGTGATGTGCCCAGTGTGGGTACTCTGGGCAATCCAAGCCAGAACTGCTTTGCAAGCGGGGCACCCCTGAGAACTGTCTGCCCGGGGTGGGGGTCGGGTCCCTTTAAGCACAGCCCTCGGCTAGCCTGAGACAGCAGCTCCACGCTCTAAGTCCTCCTCTGATGCCCTGCTGGCACTGCTTCCGGCCATCCTTAAGCCCGGTTCAGGGTCCACTCTGTGTGGACATGCTAGTTCGAATTAGCAAAATGCTAATTCGAACTAGTTTTTTAGTCAGGATGCGTTAGTTCAAATTAGCTTAGTTCGAATGAACTAATTCGAACTAAGTTAGTTCAAATTAGCGCTGTAGTGTAGACATAACCAGATGTGAGTCTGTATGGGTATCTGAAAAGACTAGACTCTCACATTTAGCCATTTGCTCAATGCAACTCCCTAACGAGTGTGTCACCGCCGTAATGGGATCAAAAGCACTAGCAGAATCTGGTATTTCAGGGACATTAAAATTAACTTGGCCAGGAAAGTTCTGAGAAAAATGTACAGATATTAGGAAAAAAGGTAATCACCTGGCTTTTTAAAAAAAAATCCCCAGCCATCCTATTTCCATTAGTTCTCTGGACAGCTTACTCTCTTGCTGATCTTTTTACATTACAAAAGCATAAGATGGAACTTGAGCATACACATACTTGAAAGAAGGAAAGAAAGGTGACTTTTGAGAAATTTAGATTTGAGGAGACTTCTCCTAAAGCCAACTTTCCAAAAACTCAGTGATGTTTCATAGTATTGTAATCAACAATCACATAGCATGTCAGGTGAACATGGCACTGCACAATCGTGTAGAGAGAGATGCTTTTTAAAGCGACTAGAATTTAAATTGGCTTAAAGCTTGTACCTCCATAAATAGCAAAAGCTTGGTCATAGAAAAACCTCCGCTTCAGAGTGTCCTCCATTTTAGTTCTGTCCACAATATCATCCTTGGGCTGTAAAGCCAGCTCCTGTAAAAAAGGCCGGGAGAACATCAATAATGGTTCCAGTTATTGACAGTCAAATGAACCCTTCCCTCATTCACCATGACCATTCACAATATGATCTTTGTTCAAAAGTAGCTGTCACAGGCACCCAACTCTGATGTCCACCCCCCAGATCGCACATTGGAAGCTATGAGTTCACCTGCTGAGGTAAATGCCCAAATGCAGGATTTAGCCACCAAGTTTGAAAAGTGAGCTCACACATTTGCACAAGCATGTGAGGTTCTGGATGCTATGGGGATTTTGATAAAAATTATAATGTGCAACTATATTGTGATCTGTTGAGGTGATGTTTCCTAGTCACCTGCGCAAGAGAGGACTACTTCTAAAGCATGCTTCCTTGGAGACACTTTGTATTCTGGATTAAAGATGTTAACTAGCAGTTAATTGACTAGACGAGTAGTCGATGGAATTTCCATCGACTTCTTGACTAATCGATAGGCACTTCTGCATTCCTCCTTTGAAATGCACAAGAGTGGAGTCTCTTAAACCTTTCAAAGGAGGAATGAGGAACTCCGCGTGCAGCCCGGGATCAGCGGGAAGCCCCGCTGACTCCAAGCTGCGCATGGGTGCCATTTAGGCAGGCAGGAGCCAGTATGCATGAGGAGCTGGCTTTTAAACCAGCTCCTATGGAGCCGCTTTCCCCACCCACCCCCAGTGTACACATGTACTTGCTGAAAATTTCAGAGGGTAGACGTTTACCAAAATAAACACAAAACTGTTGGTCAGAGTCCCCCACTGACCCCCGGCTCCATGCTGCGCTGCCGCTTTGAAATGCCACACTGGAGTTGGGGTCAACTGGGGACTCTCCAGCTAATCCGGGGCTCCAGTGTGGCATTTCTGCAGAGCCTGGGATCAGCTGGGGAGTCCCCAGCTGACCCTGGGCTCAATGCGCACAGCTGATACTGGAATTAGGTGTGCAGTGCTGCCCCTTTGAAACGCTGAGGCGACGTTCAAAGGGGCAGCCCTGCACAGCTAATTCCAGGATCAGCTGTGCAGCACGTGGAGCCCGGGGTCATCTGGGGATTCCCCAGCTGATCCCGGGCTCCAGTGCGGCATTTCTGCGGAACACAGGATCAGCTGGGGAGTCCCCAGGTTCTGGGGAAATGCCATACTGGAGCCTGGGATCAGCTGGGAGTCCCCAGATGACTCATACCTGTGGTGCCACACAGCTGAGCCCGGGCTCAGCTGTGTGGCACTTCCCCTTTCCATACCCCCCTTCCCTCTATCTGATAAAGGCAGCAAGAGCGGGGGGAGGGAGGGAAATAAACTAGTCAGATAGTCAACTAGTCTATAACATCCCTATTCTGTGTAACAGAATACAAGCTATAGGTACCAGATGTCTAACTGTACCATTTGACTGCAGCATAGGAATATGTTTTATACCATCCTCATGTTATCGGAATTCAAATATCAGAACAGATACATTTGCACATATTACACATATGATTATTGTAGAACAAGAATGATAATTAAAACCAACAGATGAGACTCAGATTGTATGCTGGAGATGTTACTTTTTCCATTAAGTTTTAATATCTATTATCCACACACATTATGACAAAAGATACGCAGAGAGAACACCTAATTTTGGTTAAACAAGCATAGGATAATGTCTGTTTACTAGGGATGTAAGCAACTAGTGAAGTCACTACTCGACTAGTCACTTCTCCTTCCCTTTGCTTGAGGCAGCAAGAGAGGGAGGGAGAGAGGGAGGGAGGGAGCAGGAGCCAGTGCTGGGGGGAGCTGTCTCCATGGGGGGGGCCAAGGGAGGAAGAGGCACAGTGTGTGTGGGAGGGTGGGGGGGTGGAGGGGATTCGTCCCCCGCTGCAGCTCTGTCTTTTAAATGAAGTAAGAGCCTCCTGGGCAGCTCTTACTACATTTAAAAGGCAAAGCTGCAGCCGGAAGCTAACCCTACTGCGGCTCTGCAGTTTCCCCTCTTATCAACTAATTGAGTAGTCAATGGAAATTCCACTGACTACTCAATTAGCTGATTAAAGTCAATTTATCATCCTTACCATCCACACACCTATTATAGAGTCTAATACCAAGCCCATCACTGCAAGCACCCACTAGGAATGTTAAAATGTGTTTATTTTGGTAAACGTCTAACCTCTGAAATTTTCAGCAAGTACACGTGTACATACTGGAGGTGGCAGGGGAAGCGGCGCCATAGGAGCAGGTTTAAAAGCTAGCTCCTCATGCATACTGGCTCCCGCCTGCCTATTTGCCCTCCATGCTGCTGCCTCTGTATCAGAGGAAGCAGTGTGTGTGGAGGGGGGGGAGGGGAGGGTGCTGCTCCATGGGAGGCAATATGCACAGGGAGCTAGCTTAAAAGTACCAGCTCCTCTATCTCCCCCTCCCCAACCATGCCGGGGGGAGGAGGCAGGAGAAGCAGGCAGAAGCAAGTGCTCACAGTGAGCTAGCTTAAAAGCCGGCTTTCACAGAGCTGCCTCCCCCCCCCCACACAAGTTGCTGCCTGATACAGACTGAGAAGAACAGGGATGGAAGGCTGCATGTAACTGTTGAAGGTTAATCAATGAGCAACCATTTACACTATCACATCCCTAACACCCACCCTACTGACAGTGGGTTTTCCCCCCCTATAAACACATTTTACCAATTAAATCTATGTTTACAAATTATTTATTTTTTGTTTGTTTCCAAAACAACTATATAAAATGAAATAGGGTACTGTGGAAAGGTTAAACTAAAGTCTTTACTGTAAATGTTCTTTGGCTTATGTCATTAACCTAAAAAATTATGTCCCATATTTTCACACTTGGGTGCTTGGAGATCAGTGCCTAAATCCACATTTAAGCACAAACAAAAGGACTGATTTTCAGAGATGTGAAAGCATCTGCAACTCTCATTAGCTTAAAGTAAATCTGCCTGATATGTTTAGTAACAGCTTTTTTAAAACTCATTGACAGTGCCAAAACAATAGCTTTAATGCACAGTTTGAGAAACTGAGGAAGACGATAAATACACTCTGTAATGAACACAGACATTGCAAAACTGTCAGGACCTCTTAGTAGGAGAAACAAATTTCTGGTGGGGGGAAAGAGGCAAATGAGAGAGGCCAGATACCAAAAGGAGAAAATAATCAATACTTCAAGAGGGACCCAAATAACAGCAGATTCTAGTAGGGACATAAAATCCTGTTGAATTGGTTAACGGGTTAAATGTTATGTTTAACTCTTTAACCAATTAAACGAGTGCGCAAGGGGGGCTCCTCCAGGCCCCACTGGTTAACTGTAACTGGGAAGCCTCACCCATTAAGGTTGAGGCTTGCTGGTTACCATTCTCATCCCTAGATTCCAGGCCCCAACCACCAATGCATATTGAGCCATTTAAACAGCAGGGTTAGCTCCCGGGCAGGGAGTTAGCCCTGCTGGGGCTCCCCAGCTTATCGACTAATCAACTAGTCGATGGAAAACACATCGACTGGTCAATTAGTTTATTAAACTAAATTTAACATCCCTACTGCATTCCACTCAAATTGTCACTGATGAACATGCACCTGCTAGAAGCTTTGCCAAACAGGAATGACAATAATCAACCCTCGTTCCGACCAGGACGTGTGCTGGTACTGCAAGGTCATCCTGGAACATAGATGAATACAGCCCACACAAATTGTGTAACTGACAAAGAAGCTTCTGCATCGCATCCTACACATGCCTTTCCCGGGGAAAAGGAGTGGCTGAAAGGGGTGCCAAGACGCCTAAACTGACTCACTGCCTCTCTCCTTTGCCAGAATTACAAGACATAACCAAAAAAGAGATTTAAAAAATTAGTCACTGTAACTGAGACTAGAAGCCACGATCTGCTCATGGGTAAAGCCTGGTTTCACTCTTAAAAGTGACTCATTCTTACACGGTCTGCTTCCTTGCAGATCTCCAGTCATAGCTGCTGACTTGAGACAAATAACTTCTAAATAACTCAATTAATTCTTCAAAGCAAGCCAGAGTGAGGTTTTATTCTGGTGCTCTAATTATTAGCTGAGTTACAAGTACAGGAGTGGCTTCTGCCCTAGATTTACACACACTCCTGAAGACAATAAGGTTGTATCTAATAACATAATTTCCCTATTTTTTTAAACCTGTAGTGAAACACAAGCTTGACAATACCCAGAATCTGCTCTTAAAGCTCAAGGTGAGTTTGCAGAACTGGCTATTGGAGGGAGGGGAATTTATTTTTGCTCATATATTGAGCAAATTTGATCCATAAATGAAGACAAAAAAATCTGGAGCCCCACATGTCATTTGTAGAGCTCTTTTCCGGGACAGAACTGTATCTTAAAAATGGACAACTGAAATTTGGCCTTCAATTTGAAAAAAATTAAGGAAATTGGGAATACTTTTTTAAAAAATGTGTTAAGCTACCATGAACAGAATTGTTTTCAAATCAAAATGTCCCCTACCAAGTTTGTAACTCAAACATTGTGTAAAATATATGGAAGTGAAACAGATCTAAAGTGACTATACAGGGTTTTCATTTTCCTAGCTGACAGAAATGCAAAGAGGAAATAAAAAATAGAGACATGCATATTGGGTTTTTAAAATTCCTTCACTTTTGATAATCTAAGCTGTTTTCAGCAATGTAGGAAAGAAATATTTTTTTTTTATACAGTAATGTGATTAGTAAATTGACTGCAAGTTATAAAACAACTCTATTGGCTGGAAAGGAGTCATGAGCATGCAGCAGAAGACATCCAAACAGACAATGGTGAAGGGCTCTTGAATATCTGAGGTGCAAACAGCAAGGAAGGAAAGAGAAAGCGAGGAAAGCCAAAGAAGAATTGGCAGAAGACAGCGACAGAAGATATTGAATGCACTGGTATCACATGGAAAGTAGTAGCACGACTAGGAAGCAACCATAATCAGTGGAAGAACTGGACTGCATGTGTCAGCTACACAATAGGAACTAAGGTAAGAAAAGTTATCAAGTGGCCTTTATAATTAGTTTTGCTATCCAGGCCACTGAACTCATCATTTTATAATTAAAAGGTGAGAGATGACATTGTCCCATGCGGATACAACAACAAGATGAAGCTGTGTTAAAAAAAGTAGATTGCAACGTAGCATGTACTGGTCAAGATAATCTATCATAAACACAGAGAGGGAAAGTGGGTGAGGTAATCTCTCACTCTTCTGTTGGTGGGTAAGCTCCTCCTCTTTGCATTTAAAACAAGTAGTCCGGTGGCACTTTAAAGACTAGCAATTTTATGATGGCATAAGCTTTCATGACTTGCAACTCCCTTCATCAGTTGCATGGAGTAAGGATATAAAGAGTCATTTAAAAACGTAACTGTGTAACCACTAAAAATCCTGAAGGCTCTACTCCTGGAGAGCCAGTATGGAACCTGCAGCAGAGGGACTGGGCCAGGCCTGCCACAGCGGACAGGGACTTGTTCTGGCCATCCAGCTGGAGCAGCCCCTGCCTGCGGCAGGAAGGCTGAGTGCACCACAGACTGGAGCTGCTCCAGTGGGACCCATGGGCCTGGAGCAGCGCCTTTCCCAGGACAGGTGGAGAACTGCTCCAGACTCTACCAGCTTACTGCTTACCCCATTCACCATTTACATCCCTGGCATGAAGAAGTGAAAGAAAAAGAAACAAGACAGTAGGGATGCACAGATCAGAGTGCTACATCAGAGCTAATTCAGTCAGGGTGGATATGGATAAAAAGATGAGAATACCTAAAGAGGAAAATTAATTGTTGCAATGAGAGCCACTCCCAGTCTCTAGTCAGACCCATTCTGATAGTGTCAAATTTGCATTTGAATTCCAGATTCAGCAGTTTCCAGTTGCATCCTGTTTTTGAAGATTTTTGGCTTGAGGATGGCAACTTTTAAGTCTATTACTGCGTGTCAAGGGAAGTTAAAATGCTCTCCCACTGGTTTTCATAGGATACCATTCTTGATGTCCCATTTGTTTTCATTTATTCTGTTCTTTGACTCTAGACCACAGATTCAAGTCTGAGACTCACCTTGGCTTCTAGGATCCTCTTCCGAGTCTTGAGCTCTGCTACGGCTTTGTCTAGATCCACCTGGGGAGCCTTCTCTTCTTTCAGCTTTCTTACCAGTTCCCCCTGAAGAACAACACAGAAGAATTGGAGATGTGGATTCCATTCTGAAAGGCACTTGAGAAGGACATTCTGCTTTCAAGGCTGCCTGAGAGTTTCTACAACCACATGCAAACTAGCCATGGTACTGGAGGTGGGGGAACACTCTGAGATTGGAAAGTGAGCATCAGCAAAGTTTGATAGCATTACAGAATCTCAGAAGTAACTGTTTCCCACTCCCCAATTATTTGTATCTCAGTATGTGAAAACACCTCCCTTAAAAAAAAAAGTCCAGGTGAATAGGCACAAGCACTCTTATGGTTGTTCAATATTCTCTGACATTCATGGAAAAGAGATCCGTGCTTTTTTAGGACAGTAGGCTATCAAAGCAGTGGAGGAAACAAACAACTTTATGAGAGAGCAAAATATGACAGGGCCTTGGAACCTGGCTGACTACCAGCAGCTTGCAAGAATTCTAGAAAGGTTTCCCTATCCCACATAGGGATGCGAATGGTTAACCAGTTAACCGGTAAAGCATCACCCTTACTGGGTGATGCTTACCAGTTATGGTTAACTGGTAGTAACTGGAGCAGCTCCCCACTCGCTGTGGACAGAGGATGGCTCCAGCCCGCTGGGGCCCATTGCAGGTGGGAGTGCTCCTGCCTGGCTGGAGCAGCCCCTCCCCCCACCACTCCTGTTTAAGTAGTTAGCGGTTAAACATAACATTTAACCAGTTAACTGACTAAACAGGATTTTACATCCCTAACCCCACAGGTCAGGGTTCCTCACCCCCATGATCCACAAAATGTGACAGGCAAACAACCATGTGGAATTTTTAATCGCTACATACACATAATTAGAGATGTAAAAAAAGCTTTAAAAACAGTAACCGTGTGACAGTTTAAAATCCTAGTGGTTACACAGTTGACCATTTTGGGGGATGTACGGCCATGTGGGACTAGGGAGGGAAAGAAGGTGGAGGGGTGGACCTGCGATCTTGGGGAGCTGGATGCCCGATGCTCTGGGTTCTGCAGTAAAGCCAACAGGCTCCCGGGCAGAAACTGCTGCACCACACTGTGGGCTCTGTAGTATAAGGCTTATACTGCAGAGTGCAGGGTGGCAGCTGGCTCACCAAGACGGGGGCTGGCAGCCAGAGCACTCCAGAAGCCAACTTGCTCATAGTATCGTGTAAGGTCCTGGCGTATTCTGACACCCAGCTGCCAGCCCCGCTCCCGAGGAGCAGGCTGCCACCAGTTTATACAGCAGAGCATGTAGTAAGAGGTGGCACATACCTTCAGGGCAGAGTTTAACTGCTAACAGAAACCGTTTAACTGATAAGCATCAGTTTACCAGTTAAATTCTTACCAGTTAAGTCCTTAGCTATCATATGATTTTATAAATACTTTCTGGGACTAGATCAACATTTCGGAGCCTATTTAGCATAGCCCCGCCACGTGGACACTGCCAACATCAACAGAAGTTTTTCTACCAGTGTAGAAACACCATCTCCAGGAACAACTTTAGCTACACTGGCAGAAGCACTCTTCTGCTGGAATGGCTACACTTACACAAAGTTTTGTTGGCATAATTGTATTGATCAAGTTGTGTGTTTTTTCATGCCCCAAACCAACGTAGCTGCATCAGCATAAACCATAAGCAGTGGCTATAGATAACTTAGTTCTGCTTCTTGCCTGCACTGGCTTTAAGTGAATGGACAGTTTTTCCCTCTTTTCCCTCAAAGGGAGCTATCTACATTTCTTGAATTATTGAGGGAGGACTATGGAGAGGCAAAGGACAGCTCTAGATGGGAAGCATGTGCAAAAACAGTAAATTCCCATTTAATGCAACTAGTTTAGCATCTTTCCTGTATCTAACTTCTGCTCTTTCATTTATGAAAATGTGAAATTGATTTTCTTCTACGCTGTCAGCTTTGTTTACATTAATCTGCAAGATTTTGTTTTTCCCACATGATGCTCAGCCCTAGTGAAATCACTGTACACAGGCAATGAGACAGGAAACACAGGCTGGAACTGGGTTCTCATCCCTCCAATTGGGGAAAGAGGGGGTTGACGTTATAACAGGAGAGAACTGACAGTAAGTGAATTAAATAAAAAGGAAACAAAAAATGTGTAAGGCCGATCTAATAAATTTAACATGTCAGCTACTATAATCCAGTGGATAAAGAAAGTTGGCAACCTCACTAGACTGTTTCCTTTGTGGTAACCAGAGTAATCAAAATGTGAAAATTTCACTCCAAGGCTGATGGGTTGAACTGCAATTCCAGGCTAACGTGGCAGAGGGAGGGATCTGAATGAGGGGGAAAAAAGTAGTAATCCAAACCCTTCTTTTCTGAGTTAGGGGGTCTGCAATGAAACAAAGACAAAGAGTGTCCAAGGAATTACTGCAGACTCAAAAGAGTTCATCACACGCCTTTCAATTCCTCAACAAAAAATAGTGGTATGCAGCAGCTCTTTGTCCAGAATGAAAAGGAAAAAAAGTCTAAGACTTGGAGACAGAGGGAAGGGGGGAAAAAATGAAACAAACAATTATGCTTGCTGACTGGACACAATTTAATTAAAGACATGAGCCCAGCCCAGAGGAGGAGGAGCACACAGCACCATTTGATGTGGCAGATTTTGCTGCAGCTTTGTCCCACACAACAGTGAAAGGGATCCACCCCTGGATCACAACAGCTTATTGCATCAGGCACTGCTGCAGGAAGAAACACCGGCTTGGTCGCGTGGGTACAATCTCTCTCTCCTCTCTAGGTCAAGGCTTCCGCAGGGTTAATAAAACCACATCTAACCTCTTTTTGGATTGGACGAGAGCATCTACCTTCCTTATTCGGTTTTCTATTGCAAAGACACCTTGAACGTCCTCCTTTTACTATTACCACAGCACATCACACTGTGGAAGACTCCCCTGCATCATTTGCTCTCCCAAACCTCTTTCTTACACCCCATACTCCTGTCCCAACCCCAAAAGCATGGGGAAAGAAGCATTCACTATTCCTGTTCTAAAAGGCAGATGGCAACTCCCAAATTACTGGAATGAAAAAAGGTGAGTCATCCGGGTTTAGCTATTATAATTGCACTTACTCGGAGATTCCCCACCAAGGACACTCAGTTTGCTATGCAATGACTCATAACAAAAATTCACTGAAGTAGTGGTGTAAGTAAAACACAAAACCAGATCCATGAAAATAACGGAAATATGTGAGGGGCAACACACATACATAGCCCAAGCAATATAGAGGGAACATACACACATAGGTGAAACTAAACAAGCAACTAACTACGCAAAATTAGCTAGAAGACATTCAGGGCAACCCATGCACATATAGATCTAGATCAAGCTAGGAAAAGGTGAGAGGGATATGCAGAGGTAGACATGAGAATAGGCTGTAAAATCTTATGTAATATATTAACTGGTTAAACTACAGGTTTAACTTGTTAATCGCCTGCATCACCGTGGGCACGGTCAGGCTGGAGCACTGTGGCATGGGGCTCCTCCAGCCCAGCTGGGCTGGAGTGCCCCTTGCCCCACAGCATGATGCAGTGGGCACAGCCAGACTGGAGCATCTCCTCGCCCACAATGTGCTGCAGGCTTCTCTGGCCAGGCCCACATACTGGTTAACCTGGTAAGCATGTCGGTAAGACAATGCATACCACGTAACCGGTTAAATTTTGCATCCCTACATGAGATGGGTGCAGAGATATAACAAATCCAGCTATGTAAGAAGAAGGGGAATATACAGACTTCTCTAGGAGAGAGAGAAAACTCAGGCATAGATAGCTCTAACAGGCAAAGACAAGCACAGTGGTACAGTTCCAGTTTTGTAACAGGAAATACATGCACCTATCCCGATAGATGCAATAAAAGGCAGGAGAGATAAGAGTGATTCTTGGTGAAAATGGAACAACTGCTCTAGGGCAGGGGAGACCACACAGAAAGCCACCCCTGACGACAGGGAAGGGAGCCTCTATGGGGAGAGACATCTCACAGCACTGTGGGGGAGAACACCTCCTATAGATCTAGCTCAGAGAGAACAGGTTCCATTGGGCAACGAACAGAGGCAGAACGAGTCTGCAGGGGAAATGCCACCTGCAGAACAACAGAGGCCAATGGGGGAGGCACTCCCCATGCGGAGCTACCCCCTAGGGCAGAGAGGAGGCCGCACACCCCGCTCCAGAGGAGAGGACCCCCCCCCATAGGACCCAGCCCCACAGAGCCCCGCTCCAGAGGGGAGACCCCCCCACACACAGAGCCCCGCTCCAGAGGGGAGACCCCTCCCCATAGGACCCAGCCCCACAGAGCCCCGCTCCAGAGGGGAGACCCCCCCCATAGGACCCAGCCCCACAGAGCCCCGCTCCAGAGGGGAGACCCCCCCATAGGACCCAGCCCCACAGAGCCCCGCTCCAGAGGGGAGACCCCCCCATAGGTCCCAGCCCCACAGAGCCCCGCTCCAGAGGGGAGACCCCCCCATAGGACCCAGCCCCACAGAGCCCCGCTCCAGAGGGGAGACCCCCCCCATAGGACCCAGCCCCACAGAGCCCCGCTCCAGAGGGGAGACCCCTCCCCATAGGACCCAGCCCCACAGAGCCCCGCTCCAGAGGGGAGACCCCTCCCCATAGGACCCAGCCCCACAGAGCCCCGCTCCGCCGGGCAGACCCGCGTCCCCCCCGTAGGACCCAGCCCCCGCTGGGTACCTGCTGGCGGACCGCCTGGCGGAGCGGCTGGAGCAGCGCCTCGGCGGCGGGTCGGTCCATGCCGGCGGCGCGGCGCGGGGCGGCGGGCGGGCGCGGCGGCAGCAGCGCGGGGAGGAGGCGGCGGCGCAGCGGCGGCGGCAGCAGCAGGGCGCTAAGGGGCGGCATGGAGCGGCGCGCGGCGCGGCCCGCCCCGGCGCATGATGAAATCCCGGCCGCCAGGCGCACGCAGCCCCCGCCGCCGCGCGGCACTTTCCGCACGGCCGCCGCCCGCGCGCCGCAGATTCGGCACCGCCCGCCCCGCGCCGCGCCCCGGCCGCCCGCCAGGGGGCGCCAAAGGACAGCCCAGGGGCTGGCGTGTCCGAGCCCGGGGGTGTCCGCGCCCCACATTGGGGTCCGAGCCCGGGGGTGCCCGCGCCCCGCAACAGGGTCCGAGCCCGGGGGTGTCCGCGCCCCGCAACAGGGTCCGAGCCCGGGGGTGTCCGCGCCCCACATTGGGGTCCGAGCCCGGGGGTGCCCGCGCCCCGCAATAGGGTCCGAGCCCGGGGGTGCCCGCGCCCCGCAACAGGGTCCGAGCCTGGGGGTACCCATGCCCCGCAACAGGGTCCGAGCCCGGGGGTGCCCGCGCCCCGCAACAGGGTCCGAGCCCGGGGGTGTCCGCGCCCCACATTGGGGTCTGAGCCCGGGGGTGCCCGCGCCCCGCAACAGGGTCCGAGCCCGGGGGTGTCCGCGCCCCACAATGGGGTCCGAGCCCGGGGGTGCCCGTGCCCCGTGTCGGGGTCCGAGCCCAGGGGTGTCTGTGCCCCGCATCGGGGGCTGAGGCCGGGGGTGTCTCTGCCCCACATCGAGGTACGAGCCCGGGGGTGTCTGTGCCCCACATCGAGGTCCAAGCCCGGGGGTGTCTGTGACCCCC
Organism: Pelodiscus sinensis; assembly: GCF_049634645.1. Classification (NCBI taxonomy): domain Eukaryota; kingdom Metazoa; phylum Chordata; order Testudines; family Trionychidae; genus Pelodiscus; species Pelodiscus sinensis. Next base: position 248,430,455 of record NC_134712.1, on the reverse strand, counting down.
AACCGGGTGTGAGACTGAGGGTGCCTCTGCCCTGCAACAGGGCTGCAGTCTAGGGGTGCTTGTGCCCTGCAATGGAGTCCGAGCCTGGGATTCCTGTGTTGCCCCAGGATCTGACATGTCTGTGCCCCCTGAAACACGCTGCCTTTGAGAAAGAAGCATGGATTTGTGAGCAAGGCAGTGGCCTGGGATTCAGAACGTGTGTGTCCTTTTCCAAGTCCCTTGCTACCTCTGTGACCTTGGGCAAGGCACTTACTCTCTCGAGCTCTGACCGTTTTAAAGCACTCATCCCAAAGTCCCTTCCTAGTCAGGACAGCACTTACAGCACATACTTAAAGTTAAACCTCAATTTGATGCCACTAAGTCTCAGTTTCCCTACTTGTACAATGGGGGATAATGTCACTTTTTTGTCTTGTCTCTTTTGACTATGCGCCTTTTGGAGCATAGACTCCCTCCTGGTATTTGCATATACAATGCCCTGATCTCATTGGGGCCCTCTACTTGTTAGTGTAGTAATATTATAATAAGAACCTGCATTGCAGCTAAAGAGCGTACAAACGTGTAACATAAATAGAGGCCTTGGTTGCATTGAATGTTTTAACACTGTACAAATGTTTTAATACACTAAAGTGACTGGTCTTAACATTTAACACAGAACCAGCTTGCTAGGCAGCTCTAAGAGTGTTGATTCATAGCGTCAATCCTGCCCAGTTTGACATCACCCTTTCTGTGCCTGATGGCTATTGGAGAAAATCACGGAAGTGTTAAAGACTAAAGGGAACCTGCTATGTTTTTCAATCTGTTAGAGTATTTGAGCTCAAGTAGCTTTGTCACTTTTAAAATTTATTATGTTTTGCTTTTCATTGATTCCTGGCCCTTCCTGAAATATCAACCAGCTGTTTAACCCCATCTTGGAAAGCATTCCCCTGGGAAATTGCTGCATTATGGCTCATACAAAAGCATCTTTTAGAAATCATCTTAACACCCCATCACATATAAATGGAGACTCTGATCCCACAACCCTTGCAAATGTGAAGAGCCCTTAATTGAATGGGTCTATTTGTGTGAGTAATGACCACTCAGATGTATGCTTATTTCATAGAGTTGAAAGGGACCTTGAGAGGTCAAGTCAAGTCCCTTGCCCTCATAGCAGGACCACATACTGTCCCTGACAGATTTGATTTGCCCCAGATCTCTAAATGGCTCCTTCAAGGATTGAGTTCACAACCCTGGGTATAGCAGGCCAATGCTCAAACCACTGAGCTATCCTTCCCCCTGAAGCGGAAAAAGGCCTGAATAGGACCAAGCCTTAAATGGGCACAATGTTCAAAATGGGACTGCAATGCTATTGTGCAGGCTGCTTTGAGTTATTTTAAGCGGTTGCTAGGGTGTTTAAAAGAATGACTGCTTCATTACAAATATGGCAGTGCGTTTTGTGCAGATGTGAGGTGCTACGTTAGCCGTCCTTAGAAACAAGTCCTTTGTTAAGGGAAACCCCTCACCCCCAAGAATCTGTTAAACAAAATCTGAGGCTGAATCAGGTTTACAGGGACAGAGTTAAGGTGGATTTTGGAATATGCTTCAGAGGGGTAGCTGTGTTAGTCTGTAACTGAAAAAACTTTAAAAACAGCAAGGAGTCCTGCAGCACCAAGAGACTAACAAAAATGTAGATGGTATCATGAGCTTTTGTGGGCACAGCCCACTTCAGACTACTTGGGGATTTTTGTTTGTTTGTTTGGGTTTTTTTTTTAATATGCTGTTTGTTACCATACACCTGTCCATTTATTTAAGAGTGAACATGAACTTTGCTATAAGTGTACTGGAATATTCATCTGCTTTCCCTGAACTGTTGTATGTAGCTGTGTTGTAGCCACGTCCTTTCCAAGATATTAGAGAGACAAGGTGGGTGAGGGAATATTATTTGCTGAACCAACTTTTGGTGAGAGAGACAAACTTTTGAGTTATACAATGCTCTTCTTCAGGTCTCAGAAAGGACCTGAGTGTCCCAGCTAAATACAAGATCAAACAGATAGCTGTGCAGAAGTACAGGCAGTCCCCGGGTTACGTACAAGATAGGGACTGTAGGTTTGTTCTTAAGTTGAATTTGTATGTAAGTCGGAACTGGCTTCCAGATTCAGCCGCTGCTGAAACTGACCAGCGGCTGACTACAGGAAGCCCGAGGCAGAGTTGTTCTGCCCTGGGCTGCCTGGAATCAGCCACTGATCAGTTTCAACAGCAGCTGAATCTGGACGCCTAGGACAGAGCAGCTGGGGCGCTGCCGGGTAGGTAGGTCCCCGCAGGGGCGGCGCTGCGGGGACCAACCGGGCAGCACCCCAGCTGCTCTGCCCCAGGTGTCCCCAAGTCAGCCACTGCTGAAACTGATCAGCGGCTGATTCCAGGAAGCCCAGGGCAGAGCAACTCTGCCTCGGGCTTCCTGTAGTCAGCCGCTGATCAGATTAAGCAGCGGCTGACTTGGGGACACCTGGGGAAGAGCAGCTGGGGTGCTGCCTGGTTGGTCCAGTAGCGCCGAGGAGCGGCGCTGCAGGACCAACCCAGCAGCCCCAGCTGCTCTACCCCAGGCGAGAAAAGCCTGGTCTGCGGGGGGCGCACTAGCTGCGCCCCCCAGCAGACCAGGGAAACCCGGACGGCGGGACCGCCCGCATCCTCCCCAGCTTTGCTCCGTATCTCCCTGGTCTGCTGGGGGGTCTCCAGGAAGACGAGGAGCAAAGCCGCGGAGAGGCTCGGGCAGCGGGGCAGCCCAGGTGCACTTGGGCTGTCCCACTGCCGGCTTCCCCCGAGGCTTTGCAAAGCCGCAGAGGGGCTGGGGCAGCGGGGCAGCTTTGCAAAGCCTCAGGGGAAGCCGGCAGCGGCTTTGCTCCGCGTCTTCCTGGTCTGCAGACCAGGGAGACGCGGAGCAGCTTTTCTCGCCCCGGAGTACACGGGTGGCGGGACCGCGAGGTCCCACAGTCCGTGTCCTCCGGGGCGAGAAAAGCCCCGTTCGTAAATGCGGATCCGACATAAGTCGGGGACTGCCTGTAGTTTACACATTTTAGGGATCATTCAAGGTGAAGTGCCCTGTTATCTCCTTACCCAGTGGTCACCAATCTTTTTGAGCACAAGATCACTTTTTGAATTTCAGTGCAATCCAAGATCTACCTCAAATATAAATACCCTTGCCCCACCTCCTTCTTACCCCTTCTCCACGGCCCCGCCCCTGTTCACTCCATTCTCCCTCTCTTGCCCATCCTCACTCACTTTCATCAGGATAGGGCAGAGAGATGAGTGCAGAGTCTGGTCTTGGATTAAGGGATCTGGAGTGTGAGAGGGGCTCTGAGCTGCTCTGAGGGCAGGCAGTTGGAGTGCTAGAGGGGGTTCTAAGTGCAGGCACTGGGACAGCGTTTGGATGCAGGGGTGCTCGGGGCTAGGGCAGAGGTTTGGGGTGCAGGATTAATGACTAGGGTAGGAGTTTGGGATGTGGGCTCCAGCTGGGCACTGCTTACCTCAGGTGTCTCCTGGGTGGTGGTGCAGTGGGGCTAAAGCAGACTCACTCCTGCCCTGGCCCTGCACCACTCCTAAAAGCAGCCAGACACTCCATCCCAAGTCCTGTTGTGCCCCCTCTTTGCTCTGTGGAGACAGGATACTGACTGAGAGGGGGCACCTTGACATCAACACCCTCCTCTCCCTCCGCTGCCCCGCACAGAAAGCAGCAGGCTCCCCAGGGAAATGCACAGCAGTGGGGGGAGGAGCAGCTGACGTGCCAGCATTTGATAGCTCTTGGCGAAACCAGTCAGGATCACCTGTTAGCGGCCCCAAGATCTACCAGCAGATCCCAGTCTACAGGTTGGTGACCAGTGTCCTTACCCATAGTCATAGGACAAAAAAAGGGAGCCGATGCTTACTGACCTGTGCATTTCTATACTCTGAAATGCTTAGTTGTCGAGTGTTGTTACTGTTTTTCACTAATGTTCCTTGGTGCATGCACATAGAAGTAGCCTGAACTTAATGTTAACAAACCTTTTGTCGGTTTCCACATTTGTTTGTTGTAAGAAGGACCGGTGAGGAGCTCAGTATCTCCACAGTTCCCATCTGTCCTTCAACATAGAACTAAAGAGATCTGCTGGCTCCCTCTTCCTCTCCTGCTCTGTAGACCTGTGAGCTTCCCAGCTCACCTCTACCACCCATGAAGTCCATGCACTCCTCAGCCGTGTATCGGCTCTTGCTGGCAACACAAACACTACCTTCCAGGCCCAGTCCTCAAAACGTCAGCTGCTACCTAGACCCTTACTTGTACCAGCAAGGAGCATGGGCTGCTGGACTCTAGTTTGCCAGAGGCACTGCCTGCGAAGCCCCCAATTGGAGGAGTCATGCAATCTCTCTCTCATTGGCTCAGACTCCTTATTAAGTCAGACAGGGCCAGCTTTAGGAAGTGCGGGGCCCAATTTGAAGTTTTGACGGGGCCCAGGCAGCCAGGATTTTTTGTTGAGAAAAAAAAAAACACCACACACAAAAAAAGAGTCATGGCCCCTTTAAATCCAGGGAAGCTGCTGTGCTCCTCCTACGGGGCCGACACCCCCTCCTGCAGTGCGCTCGGCATGCCACAGAGCTATGGGAGGGGAGGAGCCAGCGCGGGGCCCGATTCGGGGGAATCAGTCGAATCGGCCTAAAGCTGGCCCTGAAGTCAGATGATGTCATCATAGAAAGTTGTCTGAGCAGTTGAGTGGGTCCCTAGTTGGCTGCTGCATGGGCCCTGCCTGATTCCTGCCTTCCTAGGGTTGCCAGATGATTTAAAAAAAATACTGGACACACTTGATTGCAGATGCGGAGGGGGCCGGCTGGGAGGGAAGTGGGGCTGGACAAGAGGAGGTTGTGGGGAGCAGGGCTGGCTGGGGGAGATCGGGGGATGGAGGGAATCGGCCAGCAGGAAGCAGGGCTGACCGGGAGGAGGTTGTGGGGAGCAGGGCTGGCTGGGAGAGATCGGGGGATGGAGGGAATCGGCCAGCAGGAAGCAGGGCTGGCCGGGAGGGAGTTGGGAGGAGCGGGGCTGGCTGGGAGGGGGAGTGGGGACAGGGAACCGGCCGGCGGGGAGCGGAGCTGGCCCGGGCACACGTTGATCCCAGGGTGCTGCCCGTCCCTCACATGGTCCCGGCAGGGAGCATGGGCGAGTCTGGCCCCGGGAATTCCATCCCACCCCAGCCCCGCCCCCACCCTTCTCCTCTCTACTGTGTAGTTGTATACTGCAACTTAATCTACCAGCCAGGCTGTACACAACTACGTACTGATACCCATGATAATAATACAACTTACTTAATTAGAAAATACTGAACATTTATATGTCCGGTATTTTCTCAATTTGTTTCCCAGACAGTTCAAAACCAGACACCTGGCAACTCTATGCCCTCCTAACTTGTTCTAGTTCCCTATTTCTAAGCCCACTCCTGGTTTTGACCTTTGGCTTGATTTCTGGCTCCGGTTCCTGGTCCCCAGCTCCAGCTCTGAGCACTAGGTTTAACAACCTACAGCCAGTCCATGGCACTCACTCTCTGTGTACAAGTCAGTGTTAGGCGCAAAACAACTCACTAGTCCTTCAACTGTAGTGCTCACCCCTGTTCCACTGGATGCTCACAAAGGAATAATACACCCCAGCTTCTAAGATTCAGCTTAAGACCCCCATGCTACTTAACACACAGCAACTGTAGAGGGAGAGAGTGAAAGCAAGAATAACGTCATTATCAAAGAACAGAGATTCTAGTAATAAAAAGAATACTGGAAACAAAAGATTAGTTATAGAAATGTAGCCGTGTTAGTCTGGTGTAGCTGAAACAAAAAACAGGACTATGTAGCACTTTAAAGACTAACAAGATGGTTTATTAGGTGATGAGCTTTCGTGGGCCAGACCCGAGGAAGTGGGTCTGGCCCACGAAAGCTCATCACCTAAGTCTTTAAAGAGCTACATTGTCCTGTTTTTGTTTCGGAAACAAAAGAGTAACTATAACATGCCTTAGCATTTAGCTCAGGCTGTACGTGGATGCCCATTGTCAAGTACATCATATGTAAATTACACATAACCAACCAGAGAAACATTTCTTGCCTGAAAGAAACCCTGCTTTTCACCTTCCCGGTGACCAGTCCCTAGTCACAGGCCTTAAAAATCTAATTTCCAATATATGCATAACACCTGACAAAACATCTGTACATTTCAAGAAAGATGTAGAGAAATTGGAGAAGATCCAGGGAAGAGCAACAAGAATAATTAAAGGTCTAGAAAACATGAGCTATGAGGGAAGACTGAAAGAATTGGGCTTGGTTAGTTTGGAAAGGAGAAGACTGAGAGGGAACATTATAGCGGTTTTGAAGTATCTGAGGGTATGTCTACACTACCACCCTAGTTCGAACTAGGGTGGTAATGTAGGCAACCGGAGTTGCAAATGAAGCCCGGGAACTAGTGCGGACTCCGTGTGGACTAGGTAGTTTGGACTAGGCTTCACAAAGAGCCTAGGCTTCACGAGGAGTAACGGTAGTTCGGACTAGGAAGCCTAGTCCGAACTACCTAGTCCGTTCCGCATGTAGCCGCACGGCACTGAGTCCACACTAGTGGACATTTAAAAATGGCGGCGCCCGGCTTTATTCAAATGAAGCCCGGGAAATTCAAATCCTGGGCGTCATTTGCAACTCCGGTTGCCTACATTACCACCCTAGTTCGAACTAGGGTGGTAGTGTAGACATACCCTGAAAGGGTGTCATAAGGAGTAGGGAGACAAATTGTTCTCCTTGGCCTCTGATGACAGGAGAAGAAGCAATGGGCTTAAACTGCAGCAAGGGAGGTTAAGGTTGGACATTAGGAAAAGCTTCCTAACTCTCAGGGTGGTTAAATTGCCTAGGGAGGTTGTGGAATCTCCATCTTTGGAGATATTTAAGAGCAGGTTGGATAGAGGGAGGGGAGGGTCTTGGTGCTTGGTCCTGCTGTGAGGTCAGGGGATTGGACTCGCTGATCTCTCAAGGTCCCTTCCAGTTCTATTCTATTCTATTTGTTTTTCAGTGGTTCTAATGACCAGTGTGACCCAGGCTTTCATTGGAGATATTATATGTTCCCTTTTCGTGAACCCCGGGAAACCCTGTATCCTAGGTACCCAAGCACCTTCTGCTAGTTGACATACAGAGGTTCTTGGGTCACAACCTTCCTCCTGGCGAAAGTCTCTCCACCCTAAGTGATGGTCATAGTTTGACCACCCCTTTTATTCTAAAACTCTTTCCAATTCTACCCCACTGAAAAACCTACCTCAAGCAGAGTTTGACCCTGAAAAAGGAGAGATGTCTATCCAGGAGAGACTTTGCTATTGCTGTTAATTTTACATGGAAGGTGCACAGATATTACAGTGGTGGACAGCAGTATAAAATCCCGTATAAATCTTGTATAAAATCCTGAGGGTGCATCTATACTGCACCTGTAGCTTATTTAGAGTCAATTTTGAGATCGCTTATTTTGAAATTTGGCGCTGTCTACACAGCATTTATTTAGAAATAAATTGCTTTTCCAAAATATCCCTTACTTTTTGTGGAATGTTTACAGGGTCGTCTGAAGAGTTATATTTCGAAATAATGGGATCACTCAAAAGATGCTGAATAGCTATTTCAGGATACCTCCAGTATTCTGAAATAGCACTGCAGTGCAGATGGAGCGTCTGATAGCTAGATGGATAGATATTAGTGAAAGGGGAACAAAATGGAGAATGCAGATTGGAAATCTAGATTCACTATAGATAGCCTGGAGGAAGTGGGCCTTTAAGAGGAAATTACAGAGATCAGGCCCTGAGGACTTTAGCGCCTTCTGCTACATCAAGCAATCAGGCCATTTTTTGTTGTTAAATCCTTCCTACCATTTTGACACTGAAATGTTGAGGGAGATTAGAGAGGCTACCAAAATAAAGAACTCTATAATAATGGGGGATTTTAATTATCCCCATATTGACTGGATACATGTCACCTCAGGAAGAGAAGCAGAGATAACATTTCTCTATGGCTTAAATGACTGTTTCTTGGAGCAGCTGGTACAGAAACCCACAAGGGGTGAGGCAATTCTTGATTTAGTCCTGAGTGGAGCGCAGGATCAGGTCCAGGAGATAACCATTACAGGACTGCTTGGGAAAAGTCACCATAATATAATAACATTTAACATTCCTGTGGTGCGAAAAACACCTCAGCAGTCCAGCACTCTGGCATTTAATTTCAAAAAGGGGAATTACACAAAAATGAGGAGGTTACTTAAACGGAAATTAAAAGGCACAATGACTAGAGCCAAATCCCTGCAAGCTGCGTGGAAACTTTTTAAAGACACCATAATAGAGGCCCAACTTAAATGTATACCCCAAATTAAAAAACATAGCAAGAGACCTAAAAAAGAGTCACCGTGGCATAACCACCATGTAAAAGAAGCAGTGAGGGACAAAAAGGCATCTTTTAAGAAGTGGAAGTCCAATCCTAGTGAGATAAATAGAAAGGAACATAAACACTGTCAAATCAAGTATAAAAATATAGTAAGAAAAGCAAAAAAAGATTTTGAGGAACAGCTAGCCAAAAACTCAAAAAGAAATAACAAAATGTTTTTTAAGTACATTAGAAGTAGGAAGCCTGCTAAAAAACCTGTGGGTCCCCTAGACAATCGAGATATAAAAGGAACAATCAAGGACGATAAAGCCATTGCAGATAAACTAAATGATTTCTTTGCTTCAGTCTTCACAGCTGAGGACGTTAGGGAAATTCCCAAATCTGCACCGTCCTTTGTGGGTGATGAATCTGAGGAACTGTCCCGGATTGAAGTGTCATTAGAGGAGGTTTTGGAACAAATAGCAAAACATAATGTTAACAAATCTCTGGGACTGGATGGCATTCATCCAAGGGTTCTAAAAGAACTCAAATGGGAAATTGCTGAACTATTATCTGTGGTTTGTAACCTATCCTTTAAATCGGCTTCCGTACCGAATGACTGGAAGGTAACCAACATGACACCAATATTTAAAAAGGGCTCTAGAGGCAATCCTGGCAATTACAGACAGGTAAGTCTAACTTCAGTACCGGGCAAATTAGTCGAAACAATAGTAAAGAATAAAATTGTCAGGCATGTAGAATAACGTAATTTGTTGGACAAAAGTCAACATGGTTTCTGTAAAGGGAAATCATGTCTTACTAATCTATTAGAATTCTTTGAAGGGGTTAACAAACATGCAGACAAGGGGGATCCAGTTGATATACTACACTTAGATTTTCAGAAAGCCTTTGACAAGGTCCCTCACCACAGGCTCTTGTGTAAATTACATTGCCTTGGGATAAGAGGGAAGGTCCTTTCATGAATTGAGAACTGGTTAAAAGACAGGAAACAAAGGGTAGGAATAAATGGTAAATTTTCAGAATGGAAAGGGGTAACTAGTGGTGTCCCCCAACGGTCAGTCCTGGGACCAATCCTTTTCAACTTATTCATAAATGATCTGGAGAAAGGGGTAAGCAGTGAGGTGGTAAAGTTTGCGGATGATACCAAACTGTTTAGGATAGTCAAGACAGAAGCAGACTGTGAGGGACTCCAAGAAGATCTCACCAATCTGAGCAATTGGGCAACAAAATGGCAAATGAAATTTAATGTGGATAAGTGTAAAGTAATGCACATCGGGAAAAATAACCCCAACTATATGTACAGTATGATGGGGTCTAATTTGGCTATGACAAATCAGGAAAGAGATCTTGGAGTTATTGTGGATAGTTCTCTGAAAACTTCCACACAGTTTGCAGCAGCGGTCAAAAAGGCAAATAGGATGCTAGGAATTATTAAGAAAGGGATAGAAAATAAGACTCAGAATATCTTACTGCCCCTGTATAAAACTATGGTACACCCACATCTTGAATACTGTGTACAGATGTGGTCTCCTCACCTCAAAAAAGATATTTTGGCCTTGGAAAGGGTTCAGAAAAGGGCAACTAAAATGATTAGGGGTTTGGAACGGGTCCCATATGAAGAGAGGTTAAAGCGACTGGGACTTTTCAGTTTAGAAAAGAGGAGACTGAGGGGGGATATGATAGAGGTATACAAAATCATGAGTGGTGTGGAGAGGGCCGATAAAGAAAAGTTATTTATTAGTTCCCATAATAGAAGAACTAGAGGACACCAAATGAAATTAATGGGTAGCAGGTTTAAAACTAATAAAAGAAAGTTCTTCTTCACACAATGTGTAGTCAACCTGTAGAACTCCTTGCCAGAGGAGGCTGTGAAGGCTAGGACTATAACAGAGTTTAAAGAGAAGCTAGATAATTTCATGGAGGTTAGGTTGATAAAAGGCTATTAGCCAGGGGATAGAAATGGTGTCCCTGGCCTCTGTTTGTCAGAGGCTGGAGAAGAATGGCAGGAGATAAATCGCTTAATCTTTGTCTTCGGTTCACCCTCTCTGGGACACCTGGTACTGGCCACTTTTGGCAGACAGGCTACTGGGCCGGATGGACCTTTGGTCTGACCCAGTACGGCCGTTCTTATGTGAACTAGACCTAGATTTCCATGCAGTTTAACTGCATGTTGAGTCTGAAGTTTTACAGTCAAGTTATTTTAAATTAATGAATTCAGAAAAAGCTGGACAGTTCTCCTGCGTGAAGTTAGGGTGAGTGATTTATAGTGAAATCCTGGTTAGAGTCTGGGCTGTGGAGTTGCTCTGGAGTCATGATAAATGTTAATACTCTCTAGCCCCCAAATAAATTAACTAATTGTCTTAGGGTTTACCGGAAAAAAAAAAAAGATGGGCACCATTCTGTGACTGATCAATTACCATAAATGAATCATACCATTAAAAGATAAACCGCACAGCTGGGATTAGAAACCTAGTCCGTAGTTTTCAGATAGACCAGGCATCTAATATTTGAGCTAATTGAAAATCTTCGTGTCAGTGCAGAACTGTATGGAAGGATCCTTACTGTTTTCTCACCTCTGAAACCAGCCATCAGGGGGCAAAGTGGTTATAGGGTGAAGAGCAGTTCAGTGCCACAAATTGTCTGATTCCATCATGTTTCTGGGAGGTTGCTCGATTTCCAAATCAATCCGGACACAGATAACCTAGACGTAGCCATATCAGTGGTGTTGGCAGGGGCTTGCAATAAGTCGGACATTGTGGCTTGTGTCAGCAGGCTTAGAAGGATGCAGTGTGTCACTAGAACTGCTTTCATTTCCGGCTGCTCATGCTGACTTCAAACATAAAGCTACAGCTTCAGGGAGAGGTTCAGGAGGGAAGTGGCATTAAATCAACTTGTAAGCTTCTTGCACATTCGCCTGGCAGCATCTTCCCTCACTCAGTGCAGCCTCAGCTCTCCTGTCTGTCACAGCCAGAGGTTAGCAGATGTTAGCTCGCTGTTAATTGCCGCAAATCATTCCCCTCTGAGTGGCATACAAATCTGTGGTGAATGACGGGAACCCAGAAGCATGTTAGCTCCATTAGTTCTATCTAGGGATATGCACTTTCCATAGCTGTTTCTTTTACTGCCTGACCTTTTCTTGACCTTCTTGTTCCGCACACTGCTGCTGTGCAAGACAGAGGGTTGCATTTGCTGCTTGCTTACTGCTGAGCTGGCTCCTCCATCCAGCTACGCCTGGTCAGTTGCAGGCACCAGGCACAAAGGCAGGGGAGAGAGGCGTTCCAGCCCCAAAACACTCCCTCTGCAGCATCATCCTATCTGGAAGCAGGGAGAGGAAGCACCAAGGGCAGTCACTCCAGCCTGAAAGCTGAATCTGAGTTTCCCCTGGAAACCCTGTTTTGGCAAACCCTCCCAATCCACAAAGAAAGTCACAAACGCTCCAGAATGGGAAGACGGGGGCCTTGAGCTGAGAGAGAGTGTGAGTTTGGTGGCTCTCAAAAGGGGAGAGGGCAGAAAAAGACAGGGTGGACCAGGTCTCTGTGGGTTCTCTAGTCCCCGTGAGACTTCTTGGGGTGGTCTTGTGAGATTTCGAGCTACAAAAGGAGTCTTGTCATCCGGGCCACCTCTTGTTTGTCCAGCAGTCAGGACCAAACTGACTCTGACATTCCGCACTGGTGAGGCCACATCTGGAGTATTGTGTCCAGTTCTGGGCCCCCCACTATAGAAAGGATGTGGATGCATTGGAAAGGGTCTAGCGGAGGGCAACCAAAATGATTAGGGGGCTGGAGCACATGACTTATGAGGAGAGACTGAGGGATTTGGGTTTGTTTAGTCTGCAGAATAGAAGAGTGAGGGGGGATTTGATAGCAGCCTTCAACTTCCTGAAGGGAGGTTCCAAAGAGGATGGAGGAAGGCTCTGTCTCAGTAGTGGCAGATGGCAGAGGAGCAATGGTCTCAAGTTATAGTGGGGGAGGTCTAGGTTGGGTATTAGGAAAAACTATTTCACTAGGAGGGTGGTGAAGCACTGGAATGGGTTACCTAGGGAAGTAGTGGAATCTCCATCCCTAGAGGTTTTTAAGTCTCGGCTTGACAAAGCCCTGGCTGGGTTGATTTAGTTGGGATTGGGCCTGCCTTGGGCAGGGGCTGGTCTTGATGACCTCTTGAGCTCTCTTCCAGCTCTATGATTCTGTGATTCTATGACCAGAGCATGCAAGGCAGCCCAGCTGAGCATGTATCATAGGCAGCGGTCTGGCAGCGTCCAACTCCTGGTCATTTCTGCTGGCATGCAGTTGACTGGCTTCAGGCCTGGGGGCAGGCCCATGCAAGTAGGGCCGGCTGTGTGGGTACGTCTGGACTACAGGCTTCTGTCGACAAACAGCATCTAGACTACATCCAATTCTGTCGACAAAGCAAGCCACTTTGTTGACATGACAGTGTAGACACAAAGGACAGTGTAGATGCAATAACGCCTTCTGTCAACAGAACTCTGTCGAAAAAAGGTGTTATTCCTCATAGAATGAGGTTTACAGCCGTCGACAAAACTGCTGAGTTCTGTCGATGTTATGTCGACAGAACTCGGTGGCAGTGTAGATGCAGGTATAGTTTTGTTGACAAAACCCTGTAGTCTAGACACACCCTGTGAGCTTGAATGGCAGCCTACCTCGTGACATCTCAAGACCTGGTGAGGCAGCAGGGCTGGCAAACTAACCCCTTCCAGCTGCTTGATGCAGGGGGCGGTGTGTCGGCTCTCAGACCAAGAAGCAGGCAAAGGATCAGGAAGGAGAGACAAGAGTGTGAGGAAAGAGGGGAGCCACGAGCAAAGTGGCCAGGATAGAGCCACTCATGAAGGTAATGCAGGTTGGCTTGGAACCCTGGAAAACAATGGTCAAGTACAATAGGAGAAACCCCAATCCCTGCAGTAGGGTGGGTTCGCAAATGTTTGGGGCCCAAAGGGAGAGCAGGGGGCAGGCCCTGCAGGTCTAGTCCAGTGTTCCCTGGAAGCTGAGCTCTTGGGCTGCCATCCAGGAGAGAGTCAAATGCTGCCCCACTGATTAGCAGAGAGCCCACAGCTGGCAGCAGTTGGCAGCATGTGTTTCTATTAGTGGTGCACATCCACACATGCCTCGGTGCACGTAACAAAATTTATTTTGCACATGGATGGAAAAAATAGAGGGAACATCAGCCTGGTCTGTTCAGATGGGGTTCAGCACATTCCCCCAGTGTGTCTGCCAGGTCTCAGACAGGCAGTTCTGATGGGAACAATGATGGTGCTGCGGGGGTGCTCAGGCTCAGGCCCATGAGGGAACACAGGGAGGGCATGAATGGTGGGGAATCACAGACCAAGCTGTGGAGTGGCAGAGCCCTGGACCCCCAGGTTCTGGCCCTCCAGCCTCTGGCTCGTCATCTGAAGGCCTTACAGCATGACAGCTGTTGGCCCCACAGCTCCTCAGACTCTGACTCCCCCCATACCTGGCCCCACAGCCTTTACTGAAACAATCCAATTTCACCCAGGGTATGTTCTCATAGTCAACCCCTTCTGATGAACTGGGCGCCCAGTTTCTCCAGTCAATGCATGAAAAGATAAGGCAGGTGGAATATGGGACATATTTTTCCTGTTGCTCAGGGAACCTATAGTGAAGGAGAGCCATAAGGCCAAGAGAAGTGAAAAAGATGGGATGCCCTGAGAGACAAGAATTGGGATGACTGAGTTGAAGCCTACATCAACTACATAGGGTGGTGGCATAGTTATACCTGGCAGCATATGGGCCCATGGTGAGGTATTTGGATATTATAGGTAGGGCATATAATTCATTTTCAGGTTCTTCTCTGATGAGCACTGAAGAACTTGGCTCACAGATGGGGCCAGCAGATGAAACAGGCAGCTGTATGCAAAGTTTTAAGGTGGCCAAAATGGCCTGCCAATGGAGCGCAGTGACAGCGACGGAGCTCTTCTAGCTGGGGGTATCCCGGGGAAATGTACATGGGCCCACCAAGGCAGGTGATCCCATCCTGTGAGCAACATTGCATTTTGGTTCTGGGCCTTGCTTCCTCAGGTTGTACAGCCACTTCCTGGGCTCCTGGACCACTCTGCAGAGTAAGTCAAGTCAGAGCCGTCTGGTTTTGGTGTATTTTGGCATTAAGGAAACGGCGAGGTTTTCAGAGACACTAGTCCCCCCCGACCCTGGTCAGCGGGGTATGCTCCAGAGCAGCGCAGGAAAAGGAACGCATTGAGGTTTTGGTGAGTCCCATTAAAACACTCAGGCAGTGGGACTGTGGGACTCTGTTCTTCCATTCTAAAAAGACCTGGACTTTCCTTCATGGGATACTGCTAGCTGCTCTTGGAATGGCTGATTTTCTCTTAGGGGCTATGCTGCTTGGGACCATAGCAGATGGTTCTCGGTTTGGAGTGGTGACACCCACTCTTACAGATTCAGTACCCCCTGGGGTCCAATGGGGGGTGATGAATCCACCCCTTCCATATCCCTGTTAAGGGCCTCCCATAAAGGGGGTCAAAAGTGAGTCTCAGCAAGCTGTATGGGACTGGGGCATAGGCCTAGCAGTCACAGCTGGACTGGGGGCCACATGTCAAGAACAGATGTAAAACAGATGTCTGTGTGCAGAGGTGCAACAGGGCAGTTTACCCCTCACTGGAATGAAAAGGGTTAAAATAGCCCTGGGAGAGGGCTGAGGCTTGGAACCAATTGGGAGAAGGCTTGGGGGCAGCCAATCAGAGCCCAGCAGGCCTGTATAAAAGGATGGCTGGCCAAGCATCATCCATTCTTACTCCAGCTCTGGAAGGAGAGGGTTCTGGTCCTAGCTGCCTGTTAGTAGGGTACCTTGGACAGAGCAGTGCTGGGGGAAGGCCAGATGAGCCAGGGGTGTTCAGACCTGAATAAACCCCAGGCTAAAGCCTAGCAAAAGGAACTCAGGGAGGCACTAGGGCTGCAAAGGAGCAGCCAGGGCAGGAGTAGGTCCACACCCCCTTGCCAATGATGAGTAGTCGTTTCAGGCTGCAGCTAGCCCCTGAGATAGGGGCTGGATGACAGCTGGCAGTGAGTCACTGAGGCAAGGTGGATATAGAGGGTTGGAGTTCCCTGGGAGGGGAGGACCCTTGAGTGACAGGTCAGTGTCATGGAGCAAGACACCACCAGGAAAGCATGCTGAGGCTGGACTTTGCTAATTCCCAGCGTGACCAGCAGGAGATGCTGTGACAGTGAGACACAACCCATTACAAAGAGTTGGTGAAATCTCCAGAGCACAGTCGGCTAAGAGAGTTGGAGGCAGGCTGCAGTCAGACACAAGAGCTAGTGCCGAGCTGCAATCAGAAGGCAAGAGTCAGGATCCGTGTCAGGCCAGGGTCGGAGATTGGAAGACAAGATAAGGTTGGGAGTTGCAGCGAGTCAGAAGTTTGGATGGTTGCCCAGACAACTTCCTGGGCCACCAGCCAGGGTTAAATAGTGCACTTGACCAATCAGAAGGCCACAGGGTACAGTCGCTCTGGATCTTTTGGGCGGTACTTCCTGTGTCTCTGCCCATCCTACCAGTGGCATGTGGGAATGTCAGTTATCCCAAACCCTGCAGGGTCTTCTCCATGGATCCTTACAATGCTGAGCATAAAAATAGAGCCTATATAAACTGTCTGATATAGGGGGAATCCCTTTTTATATAAAAAAAGAAGCAGTGTGCAACAGGGGGAGAGGGAGGGGGACAAATGAAGAGAGGATCCAGGTTGCTCTCCTCACCAATAATTTTCAGTTTTTCCCAGGAACATCTGATGCTGTCCCCCAGATGGATTATGCCCCTTTTTCCTTCCCAAATGTGTTCCTCCTTCCCTCTCTAAGGCTAGGGCTGGGGAAGAGAGGCAGGTTCAACAACATCCAGCTTGTATATGGTAGTTTTTTTTATCAGTACACTGCATAGCACTTTGCATTATCCCCATTTTACAGGCAGGGAGACTGAGGCACAGCTTGGTGATGTGACTTGCCCAAGGTAACCCAGCAAGACAGTGTCCACCAGGGGAAGGGGAATGCCCAGGGAGGAGGGACATTCAAGGGGGTGCAAGAACAAGGGGGACAGAGAGATGATGCTGCAGTTAGCAGAGAGAAGGGGGGGGCAGGAGGCAAACAAACTGAGGTAGAAGTGGGAGGTAACACAATGTGGGGCAAATGAGAGACAGGGCAGAAATGGCAAGGAAGCAGAAGCTGTTTTTCAAAGAAAGGAAAGGAGAGGGAGCTGTTTAATAAAAGAATAAAATCCAATAATATATGAATAGTTTAGAAAATGTCAGGATGTTGTTATGGAAAAATTAGCACAGCAATTATGTGCCCAGCAAAATAGACCGAGGGCAAAGAGACACTTAGATATTTAATTACCTTTTATTCAAAGTACACTTACCTGCAAACACCAAAACCACACCTGTCCAATGTTTATGGCTGTTACCATTTAATATACATGCCTGGTCTGTTCAGTGTGTGTGAGCCAAGATTTCACTGTATTCAATTACATCACTAGAAATGACATATCATAGGTGTTGTAGAGATGCTCGCACTATTATTTTAACACCCTGTTAAAGAGAGAGCTCTGGTAGTTATAGTCCCCAATAATGTCTCTTTCAGCAAAAATCTTCCTGTTGTAGCGATTGTTTTGTTTCTGATGTTTGCATGGCAAAGATTTGTAACCTGGTGAATGATTCCTCAATAAATGAATAGGGGGGAAATGGAATAAAGAACAGGAAAAAGCCGGTTAGTCTGTAAAGGGATAGAATGAATCAGAGGTAGCAGGAGAGAGAAAGACAGGCTTGAAGGAAAACGGCAAGAGAAGCCATTGGATTCAACTCTTTTAGATCAGTGGATTTTATTTAATGCATTTATGCTTCCACGTCTCATCGAATTTCTTTGGCAGAGGTACCTGATAGCCCAGCACGGCTGGAGAAAGGCAGAGCAGCCACTAATATCACTGGGTTGTGCCACTCAACTGGTAGAGAAAAGAACACAGGGAAATAACGTGAGATTCCCCAGAATGTAGGCACGTTCCTTTGTGTTTCCACGCTCCGACTTGATGTGCATTAAAAACAGTTTGGGGTGTTATTTATCCCCCCCTCCCCTTAGGCAGGTTATATAACTGCTGGCCTGAAGCAGCCTGCAAATTCCACTAGATGGCAGGCTATCTCCTTCCTTTCTCACATATTTTTCTTTGCAGACATTACTGTTCATTCCTTCCCTCAACCCTCCCCCATATTCCCCCCTCCCCCCGCCTTGGAACGGGGCCTCTTCACTTCAATATTCCTGTTTTTCTGGACTACGCAGCCTACGCCAATGTCTTCAGGGTGCCTCACAGGAGGGGCACTTGCAAACCCAAAAAGGCCTTTCACAGTTGAACCAGATTAGACATTCCTTTGAGCTCTTACTGCCCCTCGCGCTACCTTCCCTGAAGAGAGAATCATCTCTTTTTACAGAACCTGCCTTTGCTCGGCTTCACGTTGGATGCATTTAAAACACAAAACCACACGCCCACTCTCAGGACACAAACCAGCCTAAAACGACAGCCACCCGCGCTAGGTTCACGGCCCGCGTCGGCTAGAAGACTGCACAGACGGTGACAGCCGCTGCCCCTTGGTTGCTTTCCTCACAGTAATGGAGCAGTTACATCTGTCTCTCCATGCCTCTTGCCCTGTGTTAAACTGGGGTCAGTCAGGGTCAGCCGCCGTGGCTGGCCTGAGGATCTAGGGGGCTCTGAGCCGAGCCAGGCGTGTGGGAGCCTGAGGCAGACGTTAGCAAACTGTGGAGGAGGACGGTTTGGCAGCAGGGCGATGGCCCCGCCGTGACAGGGAACATCAAGAGTATATTGGTGTGGATCCGTCTGGATGTTAACAGCGGGGAAGTGAATCAGGGAGCTAAGGAGCCGGGACGGTCTGTATCTTTATTTTGCAGGGCCAGGAGGGGCTCCCAAAAGTGCTGTTGCAAACCGTGGGGCCGACAGCCTCATCGAGCCCCTGGGCCAGATGGGATGGGGCCCTGCGCCAGACCCTCCGAAGGGGCGAGACCTCAGGTGGAAGGTGCGGGGGCTGGGGCACCGTGCCTCCCCTTCTGTGCTGCTCAGAGCGCACCACGCAGTGCTCTGGCAGCCATTTAAAAGGCTGCCGCTGCCGTAGCAGTGGTGGCCAGGAGCTCTGGGCCCTCTTGTATCACTGGGCCCAGGGGCAGTTGCCCGCTTTGACACCCTCCCTCCCCATCGGCAGGCCTGGAATGTGGCCACCATGAAGGATGGAGAATAAACATGGGTGTCTGGTAGCCTAGGCGGGGAAAGGGCACAGCCGTCCCAAACCGCCAGGCATGGCCCCGCCCCTACAACGCCTGCTGTAGGCATTCGGGGGGCGGAGTGTTGCTTCCCCCAGCACCCGCCCTCCCTGTGCTGCGGGGCTGAGGAGGCTCGGGCCGCACGGCCTCCTCCCTCCCCAGTGCTCCGGGGGGAGAGAGGGGTCTGGGGCGCATGTGTGCATGTGTTCGCCCCCGCCTTCCCCATGGTGGCGCCTCAGCAGAGGGGGCGGGGCTGTAAGTGGAGCTGGCGGCCTGGCTCCCCCAGCCCTCGCTGCACCGACCACCCATGAGAATGAACCAGTTGAACTGACTCACCCGAGTAGAAAAGAATTTGATGTGCTTCCGACTTCCCTCCTTTCGGGCAGAACTCGGAAGCAGAAATACCAGAACACCCATTCCCGGCCCCCTGGTTGAACAACGGAGTTGCTGGGAAAGGGACGAGACACCCTATTTTCCTGTTATTTCTGCCAGGCCAGTTTCTAAAGGGCAGGCGTTCATTTGAATTGTTGAGAAGGGTCCAGCCTTTCAGTTGCTTTCCCACACAGAACCACCATCAGATTTGCTCATCACTCCTTACATGAGCATAAACCACCAATGTGTGCAGGATTTTAGCTCCAACTCCTGGTTTTAAATGACTTTTCGAGTCTTTAAGGTTGCCACGTTCAATTTCTGAGTGTGAAATCAGTTTAGACAGCGCAGTTTCTCCTTCCCGTGGCGGTAAATGAACAGCACCGATGCCTTTGCTGCTGCTCAGAGATTTACCAAGCAGTGGCAGAGTGAAAAGAACATGACATAGATCTGGCATTCAGAGCTCCAGTACCTCTGCTGATGCCTATGAATAGTAGTAGAGGCACGTCTGTCAGTCTGCAGACTCAGGAAGATCACACTGCACTGAGTTTGTATTTATATAATATTGTCTCATTGTTTCTTTGCATTGCCCCACTGGTCTGTCTATGATTCACGTGTTGTTTCTTGTCTTATGGTTAGATTATAAACTGCTTAGGGCAGGGCCTATCTTTTTGTTCAGTTTGTACAGCACCTAGCATAGTGGTGTCTAGTCCATGACTGGGGCTACTAGACACTATCGCCATATAATAAAACATTAATAACAATACAAAGACCACTCCTGGAGCCATTCAGAGAGAGAAAGCCCCCAAAAAGCTAGGTTGGGAGTGGGAGGCAGAGTAGCAGAGAGCCCATCAGATTTGGGATCAGAAGTGCAGATGTGGAGGGGCCAGATAAAAATGCTTATCCAACCCAGCATCTAGTGGCGAGGTTTCCAGTGGATCGGACATTATTAATTATTATTATAAGGGCCTTAGCCAGGGACCAGGACCCTCCCCACCCCCTTGCTAGGTGCTGGACAAACACAGAACAAAGAGAAGCTCCCTGCCCAGGAGGGATTACAATCTAAGGACAGCTGCTGTCCCAAGGCTGTCTAGGAAGACAAAAGCCCCAAGCAGGATTTGGGGACAGCATCCCCGTGTAAGGGCCAGGATTACAAAACTCCACAAAAGTGTGATGCTTCCATGGCATGTCTGAGAGTGACAATGTGCAGCTCCTTAAATTGCATTGTAGTGTGTCACTCCTCACCCTGCTGCTGCTCGCTTGGTATATACTCATGCCTGATATTATCCTAATTCCCCTCTCTCCAGGAGACTGGCCTTCATGTGTACTTAAATAACAAGCATAAACCTCTCCCTGCACTTCCTCTCAAACCTGGCTCTTCCTGGGGCTTCTCCCTGCAGGACCTCTCTTTTCTGAGCCTCTGGGCCCCGATCCAGCAAAATGCTTGAGCACGTGTTTAACTTCAATGAGACTAGTCATGCGCTTCAGTGCTTAATTGTATCAGGACACCGGTTCCCTCTTGTCCCAGAGATACTCTCAGCCTTGTGTGCTCTGACATTGGAACCAATGTGTCTCACCTGATCTGGCTGCCAGCAGGCGACTCAGTCACATTGGCCTATAGTTCCATGCCACATCCTAGAAGCTGACCCCCATCACCAGCACATAAGCAGGGACGGACCCTATTAACGAATATGCAGGATGTGCAAAGTGGGTACATTAACAGGGCCTCTGAGGGCCTGGAGTTCACCTACCTCTGCCTTGCTATTGTGCTTGAGGCAATACCTGAGAGGAAGGCATCACCTCTAGGGTTGAGAGGGCAGCTTGGTCTCCATGGCCCGTTCCCTCCTGGGCCTCTCTGATGTGTCTGCCAGCAAGAGGGTCCATTAATACATATGTAGCCCAGGGAGCCAGTTAATATGAATATAGGCCACACTGCCAATAAAGGTGCCTATTGCACTTACAAATGAGGATCTCTGACTCCTGACAGACACTTGTTCCTGAGGCGCTGGGCAGATATTAAAAATTCATTGCCACATAAGCCTGGATTGACCCGGCCTGGATTGAAACCACTGACTTACAGGTGATAGCCTCTGTGTCCTCTTACCAATGCCCCATTCAGTCTCCCTGCCCCTTTTTATTTTTGACCACACAAGAGTTCCATCTAATTGAAATGCTGATGGGTTTCCAATCCCTCATAGCGCAATGAATTTAAATTCTGCAAACCCTAATGCAAGGAATTCAAATGCATATTGGCTAGGGGTCTTTTATGGATGCCTTGCAGAGCATATTAAAAATAATTTAAAGCGCACATTCCTGTATTAATGGCTCTGGGCTCAGGCACTTTTCAATTATTCAGGCTTGACTTTTAATTGTAATACTTAGTTCAGACAAACTTTTTAAGTGAGACAATGTAACGTGTCCCTCCTCGTGTGCTCCGCCTCAGAACGCAGCCCAAGGGCAGTAGAGGGAGAGGACTGACACACATTGCAGCAAGCTTTACATTGATGATGCGCTGCTACAGAGGCGACTTGCAGGCTGGCCTACATCCTTCCCAGCAAACAAGCGTGGGTTCAAGGACTGGCAATGGGAAACAGCATCTGCAGGCTGCTAAGCTGAAACTGGCCCAGGTTGGTAGTGACTGAAAGCTGCAGGTATCTGCTGGCTCTTTGGTGGCCTACATGAAATGAGCCGGTGACCTCCTAGTGGGCAGGTTGCTACGGAAGACTGCTTCAGTAGAAATGTATTGAGTCCGACTGACACAGAGACTAACCTGCCCTTTCACTCCTATGGGGGGAATCCTTCAGCCTGGGCTGGCTACCAGGCCTGGAAGGGAGTGAGATGTGAGCTGTGGGCTTATGTAAGGCCCCACCTGGTTGCCCTGGTTGCTCTCAGAGAGAGAGGTAGCAAGTGGGGGGAGCAGGAGTAGGTTCTGGGGGTTGCTAGCTTAAAAGCCGGTTTCCCCCCAGCACTGTTGCGGCAGAGGAGATAGAGGCACAGTGGGAAATTGCTTGCGTGGGGACTGAAGCATTCTCCACTCATGTCGGTTCTGCTGTGATTCTGCTTTTGAAATGTACAAGAGCCTCGGTGAGGCTCTTGCTACAGTTGAAAGGCAGAGGCGCCCTTATCGACTAATCGAATACTTGATGGAAATTCCATCAACTATTCCATTAGTTAATTAATCTAAATTTAACATCCCTAATTCCAGGAGGTAGCTGGTGAAGGAGACAGCCTGAGCCATTTCAGGGAATTCTTCTCAGACCGCACACAGAGGGATGCTACGGACTGTTCTTCCATTTCCTGCAACCTGCACAGGCCTACAGAGCTGCATTCCATCTCCCGAATTATTCAACCTCTGCATGGCACCAGTAGGGAACGCAGGCTGTAGAGCCAACAGTATGCAGCTGATATCCACTGACAACTCCTGTCTGGCAAACCGCACCATCTCCCAGCTCTCTCAACTCGAGCTGGAACCAGCGCTGGAGAACAGCAGCTGGCTAAAGCTGCATCCAGGTCACATTGGTTAGATAGTCACTATCCTGAGGAAGTAACAAGCTTGTGCTCTGTGTGTGTACAGTGCCTAGCGCAGCCGGGTTCTGATCCTGAATGGTGTCTCTAGGCACAAATGCAATACAAATCAGAAATAATCATTACAACCGGGGAAGGGGTGAAAAGGAAAACAGAATTGCTCACTGCTTGATTTTTTTTTCAAATCAGTATTTGTTGTGCTTATTCTTTGTTTTTAGCTTGTCACTGAGTTTGAGGCTTCCACCCTGTTCCTAAGTCTTCATGGGCAGAAGACTGATAGTTCTGCTGACAACCAGGCACTCAACTCCCCTCCCCGTCCCTAGCCTGTTCCAGGCCACTCCTGACCTCAGGACTTTTCTCCACTACAGCTGGGATTGGCGCTGCAGCAATTGATCCTCTCGGGGGTAGATTTTGTAGGTCTAGTGAAGACCCACTAAATGGACTGTCAATCACTTGGACGTTGACTTTGGTACTCCACCAGAACAAGCGGAGTAAGGAAAGTCAATGGGAAAGTTTCTCCCGCCAGCCCATCATAGTATGGACCCTCTGGTAAGTAGATCTAAGCCATGTTGACTTGAGTTACGCTACTAAAGTAACTCGAATTGTGTAGCTTGGATTGACTTCCCCCCACATAACAGGGGTAGCCGAGTTAGTCTGTAATTGGAAAAACTTAAAAAACAACTAATAGTCTAGCAGCACCTTAAAGACTAACAAAACATGTAGTCATCTGAAGAAGTGGATTGTGTCCATGAAAGCTCATGATACCATCTACGGCTGTGTCTACATTGGCGTGATCTTGCGCAAAAACGGCCACTTTTGTGCCAAAACTTGCTGCCTGTCTACATTGGCCGCGAGTTCTTGCGCAAGAACACTAATGTTCTAATGCATGAAATCAGTGCTTCTTGCGCAAGAACTATGATGCTCCCGCTCAGGAATAAGCCCTCTTGCGCAACTGTTCTTGCGCAAGAGGCCAATGTAGACAGGCAACATGAATTTCTTGCGCAAGAAAGCCCTATGGCTAAAATGGCCATTGGAGCTTTCTTGCACAAAAGAGCATCTACACTGGCATGGATGCTCTTGCGCAAAAGCACATCTCTTGCGCAAAGACACATGCCAGTGTAGACGCTCTCTTCTGGAAGAGTTTTTGCACAAGAACTCTTCCGCAGAAGAGTTCTTGCGCAAAATCATGCCAGTGTAGATGTAGTCGTATACATGTTTTGTTAGTCTTTAAGGTGCTACTAGACTATTCGTTGTTTTTAAGTTTTTCCCCCCAAATGTAGCCCACACAAGACTTCAGTCTCATTCCACTGCAGCCCCTCTTCTGAGAAGAGACAGAGTCTGTTACATCTGTTACTTCTCTAGTGGACAAAGCACTAGATCAGGACTAGGAACTCCTAAAAAGAGTTGAGCAAAAAATTTCAGTTAATACTTTTTTTGGCAAAATAATGCAGAGTTGGCAACTGTGAAACATTCCATACATTTGTGTCAATTTTGTTGAATTGTTCATTTTAAAAAAAAATCTGAAATCATTTTACTTCAACCGTTTCAAACTGTAACACTTCAATGTTTTGCCTTCAAATGAGATTTTATTCATATATTTCCTTTAATTTTATTTTAAAATCTCAAAGCATTTAAAAATGATCAACATTAAAAAAACATTTCAACAGGAACAGGATTTTTCTTCAACTTTTCAAAATAATCAATGAGCTGAAAAATCCATTATTTGCCCCGTTCTGGTATTGAATTCTATTCCCCACTCTATGGTTTTGAGTAATCGACCTAATCTCTCAATTTCCTCCGTGGATATAAATGAGCAGAATGCCAATGAACTAATTAATTACAATGACCAAGGATTCTGCTCTCTGTGCCTATGTTTTCCCCATCAGTGACATGGAGAGTATCCTGACCTACCCATCCATCTCAGTGAGAAGTTGAAAAGATTAATCAGCCCGTGTTTCCAGCATTGCTAACCCTTGCTGTTTCATCATGAGCAGTATTTTTTAAACTTTTTAAGACCAAGGAACACCAAAGATTTTTTGTTGAGCCAAAAAAAAAAAAAAAAAAAGTGGCCATTTTGCACTCTGTTGTTCTCTTGTTCTCCATGGCACACGGGTGTGCCGTGGAACACAGTTTAAGAACTCTGATCATGAGTTTCACAGCATTCAGTGTTTCTCTAAAAGTTCCAGCTTCCGGAATGAAATGATTAGGTGAAAATCAGCTTTCATTAAAGAGCAAAGGAAGACAATAGCCCTGCTGCTTACAGAGAACCATTGATGCTCCCCCAGAAAATATTGTTTTAAACAAACAAACCCATGATTTTCAAACCAATATGTCTCGTGACCTGTTGAGGTTGACTACAGCACATTTGCACTCATTACTCAATATGTTAGCAAAAGCACCAACAGGTTGGACCTCTCTGGTCCAGCTCCCTCAGGACCAGACCGGTCCCAGACCAGAGAGTTTGCTGGACCAAGGGAGGTCTGGGAGAGGGGACACCAGCCTCCCCGCTGGGCTCCATTCCCTAGCCACTAGGGCTCCTCTCCCCAGCCTTCCGGTCCCACAAGCTGTGGCAGCCTCGCTGGAGCTCCTGGCTCTGTGAGCTGCAGTAGCCCCACCAGAGTTCCTGGCAACCCTGCCAGCCTTACGGCAGCCCCACTAAAGCTCCCTGTGACCCAGCCAACCTTACAGCAGCCCCACTGCAGCTCCATGCAGCCCTGTCACCCCGCCAGAACTCCTCTCCTGCCCTCCCCCTGCTGACTCCCCTGCCCCACTGGCTGCGGGTTCTGGTGCACTGCTGGCACCTGCTGTCTGGTTGTGCTCTGAGTCGCCAGCAACTTCTGCTGCTGGGGCACTCTAGTCCTGCAACATCTGTGGTCCTTCCAGACCATGGATGTTGCCAGACCAGAGACCCGGACCATAGAGGTTCAACCTGAATTAGTGTACTGCTCAGGAGTTTGGATATGGGGAAACAGGACCACTGGAGAGTGCATGAGATTTCCACATTGTTTGCACTTCATCTTATCATAAAGATACATAGTACCTCGCCCTAATTTGAAAAAAAGGAATTCTACCGAAATGGTCCAGAGTCCTACAGCTGACGATGGCTTTACGAAGAGCTCTGTGTAGCTCCAAAGCTTGTCTTTTCCACCAACAGGAACTGGTCCAATAAAAGATATGACCTCACCCACTTTGTCACTCTCACAGTGTCCTTTGTTTTACCAGCGTGATAGCAATCATCTTTTCAACTTTTCTGAAATTCAGTAGCTTTGGGGTTTTTTTTGTTTTGGTTTGGTTTTGCTTGTGGCAATTTTGAAAATCGTTTCACGTCCCAGGCTAAGATGACATTCAGGCCATTTTAAGAGGACGCTTTGAGTCACTTTTATACATGGGAACTGGAAGCAAGATATTGTTAACCTTTGCATAGACTGTATATGGATGTACCTGTCATGCTTCTGCTCTTGCATCCAGCCAGATCCTTGGATAGATGTGCATGACAGTCACTCCATGCATCTGACGAAGTGGGTCTTTGCCCACGAAAGCTTATGCTCCTACACTTCAGTTAGTCTATAAGGTGCCACAGGACTCCTCGTCGCTTTTCCATTATTAGAGCATCCAATTTAAATCAGATCCTCCTGGGAGTCAGAGCTGGAATTTGTTACTCTCTACAGTTGCTGGGTTTGGTGCAATTCACAACATTCTAGCAAGCAAAGTCTTCCTCAAGGGCAGCTATTGCAACATTGATTTCTCTCATGATTCTTCCTTCCTCACTTCATAGCACCATACACTGGGATACTGGTAACTCTTGCCTTCCTTCTTGTTGTAAAGGTGTGCAGTGGTGGTATGGGTCAGGTGAAATCTCTTTAGAGCTAGGGTTAAGATGGGGGCGGGGGGAGGGAGAGGGGTTGACTACTTCCCTTCATTTAAGATAGTTGTAATAAGCCAGGTAGGCCTAGATCCTTAATTTCAAATGGAAGTTAGGAGCGTATATGCTTTCGGTCATCTAGACCTAAGCTGCTTTAAGTAACCAGGTAATTGAAATAATAGCAGCCTTCACTCCAAACATAGGCATACATGTTGCCCAAAAGTCAGGCACGTGTGGATGACTGAGTTTCACTGGCTATTGTGTTGTGAAGGTCTGTGTGTCTGTAAGAGAAACAATAGAAAGACTGGGGGGAAAGGACCATAAGGACATGTCTACACTGCAGCATTATTTCGAAATAAGATTAGTTACGTTATTTCAAAATAACAAGGTGAGCGTCTTCACAGCAAGACGCTCTTCTTATTCCGAAATCTGTGACCCTCATTTCACGAGGAATAACGCCTGTTTTGAAATAAGCTCTTTCGGAGTTTTTATTCTGAAATAGTTTCTTTTGAAATAAGTGCGTAGGGTAGATGTGCCCTAAGGGAGCACCAGATACAGCAACAGAAGCACTGGTAGAGGGAGCCCTGAGAACAAGCTAAGCCAGAGCGCTTTCGGGCAAAGTGCTGGCTAACTGAGGCTTGAAGCTGTGAGCAAAGAAACTGGCTCCTGCTGTTTGGTGTCACCTGTGTTCAAAGAAAGGGGATTTTGTACCTGGCCTCTGTCTGTAAATGAGTGACAGGGGAGGGATCACATGAGATTTACCTCCCTCTGGGGCATCTGGCATTGGACACTGTCGGCAGACAGGCTACTGGGCTAGATGGACCTTTGGTCTGACCCAGTATGGCCATTTTTATGTACATTCCTGGTAAATAGACAGGACTGCACCATGGATACCTTTCTCCAGCCTCAGTTTCTCCTCTTAACAGAAACAGCCCCAGGCGCCTCAAACTTTGGCTAACTGCCAAAAGTTAGAAAAGGAGTAGCAGTACCAAAGCCAGTTCAGAGAAAGGTAGAGCTCCCTGCAAAGTCACTCACTTCCCCCTGCCATGCCCCTCCCCCCTGCTCTAAAATGCTCTGCACTGGACTACCAGCATCTGCTGGGTGGATTCTGTCTTGCATCGGAGAGGGAGGGAGGTGGAACTAGGAGTATGTGCTGTAAGTGCAATACTCTATTGGTTAGCTGTCCAACACGACCGGACACATCTCAGCTGTGTCTAGACTGCACCCCTTTTCCACAAAAGGGGTGCAGTCTAGACACAGCCCTCCTTTTCTGCTGGGCCAATAAGGGGTCCTGAGAGTGGAATTCCTTAGTGCTCTCATGAGTTGCATAGATTGGCGTGGTCCCAAAGACAATGTTGTTCATTAAGGACTGTGTTCATCCTGATCAGTGAGGGGCTGTATCTATCCTGCCCTGAAATCCTGGATGCCTTTACAATGCTTTGCTGGGAGTAACTTCCCCTCACCCCAGGCCACTCACAAATACCCAAACAGCAGGCAAGTCACATCCCGGGGTGGAGGGGAAGAGAGAGAGAGAAAGTGCTTACAGTCTACCAGCCACACTTAGGCTATAATCTGGCTCTTGCTAGCCTTGGCTATACTGCCAGGTCGGCTCAACACATTCCCAGTCCAGGATTTTCTCCAGAAGTGTATGTCTTGTACTGCCCAGCACACTCCTAGACAGTCCACATATATTAAGTGAGTTCAAGCAATGAGACATTAAAGTCAGAAATGGTTACAAGAAAAATAAAAACACTTTCTACTGTGTGACTTAAACTCTGTTACATTCAGAGCAAGTTTCTCACTGCCTGCTTCCAGCACCATTACTAACTAAACTTTCAAGTCCGGACCCTCCCTCCTTCCCCTCCCAGCACAGGACTGCAACAAAACAGAGCAGGACCAAGGACTGTCCTGCTAGCAGCTGAGGATTCACCTAGTTGCACAGACAACTTCCTGGTGTCCCCCCTCCCCAGGATTAAGTAGTATGCCTGGACCAATCAGGGACCCTGGGAGCACAGCCAATCAGGCCCGCTGTGGGCAGTATATCCTGGACTTACAAGACTCATAGTCCATTGCTCAGTGCCCTCCTAGAGCTGCGGATTGGCAGTGTGGCTGTGGTAGTCAATCAAGGACCAGGAGGCCTAGGTTTTAATACTATGGGTCCTTGCAGCTATAGTTGGGGATGGGGGGAATGGTAATAAAAGTCCAGTGATATTCAGCATGTTGATGCCACATTTTTCTAAATAATTTGTTTAGCTAATGCTTCTCATCCATGTAACTTTGGAGTTGATCAGCATTTAAATCTTGGTCAAGATCCCAGTTTTGCTAAAGGATCCCATCTGTCTAACAGGATGAACCAAATGCTTGGATTCAGGTACCCCCTGGAGTTTGGGCTATTTGAAATCTGGAATGGAGCTCTGTAGCTCGAGCCCATGTCTAATTATGCGGAGTTTGTTTACACTACAAATCAAACAGTGAGCATGAAGTGTTCCACAGGCAGACTCCATCAATCACCATCCTGTTCATTTTTCTCCTAGACAACAGAGACAACACTAAAGAATAAAATTAGGGTTTGGAGTCTGTGGAAGAAATCTAGGAGGAATTGTATGAAATATTGTGCATTGGCTCTCAGAGGGATATGTCTGTAGCCGCCTGTCTCCAGCCTGCAAGGAAACAGGAAAATCGGAGCCGGCGTGGGGACGTCTCGTCCAGCTGGGAATCACATCCCCAGCTCAAAGTGTAACCATTCCTCAAGTCTCAGTGCTCTGTCATTAAATGGGAATAGCAGTGCTTCCCTGCCTCACATGGGAATTGTGAAGTTAAATTAGAAAATGGTTCTGATACTAAGATAAGGGGGCCAGCTAAGCTTGTAGACCATACTTACAAGATGGGAAGTCTATCGTGGGATGCAGTGACTCTGTAAAAGTTTAGGGGGCCATCGTAGATAATCAGCTGAACACAAGAGCCCAGTGTGACACAGACCAGAAGAGCTGTGGGAAACACCATTCTGGGATTCCTCAACAGAAGCTATTCCACTTCTATATGAGACACTAATGTGACCACTGCTGGAATCCTGTGTCCAGTTCTGGTGCCCACAGTTCGACAAGGATGTTGATCCATTGGAGAGGGTTCAGAAAAGAGCCATGGAAATGATTAGAGGGTTAGCAAACCTCCCATTGATTGACAGACACAAGGAGCTCAAAGATTGCAGGATGGCTTGATCACAGGGTCTAAGTACCACCACAGGGAACAAATATTTAATAACGTGATCTTCAGTCTAAGCGTGAAGGTACAATATGTTCCAAGACCTGGAAGTTGCAGCTAGACAAATTCAGACTGGCAAGATAGCATACATTTCCCAGAATTGGGAACCTGCGATGGTGCTCCAAACTCCCCCCCCCCCCCCCACTTCCCATCTCCCTACTGCCCCATTGAAGGACTAGAGCACACAAAATCTAATAGCATGGGACCCCCTAGGCTCTGGTGTATGAGGGGAATATGAGGCATGTCTTTTCCCTTCTCAGACAGGGGCCACATCAGTGAAAGTTTGTTTGTTTGTTTTTGCTTCTCACTTGTGGCCAGCCCCTGACTGAATTTATTGCAAGGGCCAGTGGCGTCCAACCCCAAAAACATTCCCCATCCCAGTCAATTGAACAATCTGTCCCACCTTGCATTTTGCTGTGATGCCAGGAGTTCCTTCTCCAGACCTGAAGCAGAGCTCTGTCTAGCTTGAAAGCTTGTCTCTCACACCAACAGAAGTTGTCCAATAAAAAATATTACCTCGCCCACCTTGTGGCAGTGACAGTTTGATTCCTGCCAGCTTTTTCCAGGCCATGTGTATTTGTTGAAAGCCATCACAGAAAAAGTGGCAATTAGAATCATAGAATCATAGGACTGGAAGGGACCTCGAGAGGTCATCGAGTCCAGCCCCCCACCCTCAAGGCAGGACCAAGCTCCGTCTACACCATCCCTGACAGATGTCTATCTAACCTGTTCTTAAATATCTCCAGAGAGGGAGATTCCACCACCTCCCTTGGCAATTTATTCCAATATTTGACCACCCTGACAGTTAGGAATTTTTTCCTAATGTCCAATCTAAACCTCCCTTGCTGCACTTTAAGCCCATTACTCCTTGTCCTGTCCTCAGAAACCAAGAGGAACAAATTTTCTCCTTCCTCCTTGTGACACCCTTTTAGATATTTGAAAACCGCTATCATGTCCCCCCTAGGCAATGAAGAACGTACAGGGTGTGCATTGGTAGGAATAGAGGCATCTAACAGCTGAGAACAGCCTCGTGAAACTGGCATTCCACGAGGGTTGCCTGGGTCAGATGCAGAAAGTGGAGAGATATTGCAGAACAGCATTCTTGGGTCAATGTGAAATATTATGACTAAAGCAAATATTGTTACTGTTTGGGACAGTAATCGCAGATGGATAAAGTGAAACACAATTAATGGGCATTCCATCCTGTTAATTTATTATTTGGAGAATAATGCTGATCAGTAATGAATGGCCAAAGATGGTTATTTTTGCCTTGGCAATCAAGATGTCACCCGAGAAAGTGTAAGATGCATGCTTTAGTCTTTTTGGACATTTCTGACAAACATCATTCTGGAATGTATTAATAGAAGTGTTGTGAGCAAGCCACCAGAAGTGTTTCTTCCACTCTACTCTGCACTGATTAGGCCCCAACTGGGGTATTTCAGGAAAGATGTGGAACAAATGGGAAAAAGTCCAGAGACACAATGAACAAGAGTAACAAACAGAGAGACTGGGGCCAGGATGTCATTCAGATCATGTTAGCCCACCTAAGATCATCCTTCAGTATTCCTGGTTCTTGTTCTCCTATCCCAGGAAGAGGAGGAGCCTTAACAGGCCCCTCCCACTGGGGGAGTGTCCTGCCCCACATAGTAGCTGTGTGGAGAGGTCATTAAGGACATAAGAACATAAGAATGGCTACACTGCGTCAGACCAAAGATCCATCCAGCCCCGTATCCTGTTTTCCAACAGTTGCCAATACCAGATGCCCCAGAGGAAGTGAACAGAACAGGGAATTATCAAGTGATCCCTTTCCTGTCATCCATTTCCAGCCTCTGACAAATAGAGGCTAGGGACACCATTCCTAGCCATCCTGGGTAATAGCCATTGATGGACCTAAGCTCCATGAATTTATCTAGTTCTTTTTTTAACCCCGTTAAAAGTTCTGGTCTTCACAACATCATCTAGCAAGGAGTTCCATGGGTTAACTGTGCACTGCATGAAGAAAAACTCCCTTCTGTTTGTTTTAAACCTGCTACCTACTTTATCTGATAACCCCTAGTTCTTATGTTATTGGAACAAGAAAATAACTTTTCCTTATTCACTTTTTCCACATCAGTTATGATTTTATAGACCTCTGTCATATCCCCCCTTAGTCTCCTTGATGAAGAGTCCCAGTCTCTTTAATCTCTCTTCATGTGGCACCTGTTCCAAACCCCTAACCATTTTTGTTGCCCTTATCTGAACTTTTTCCAATGCCAAGGGTTTTTTTTTTTTTTTTTTTTTTGAGATGTGGGGATCACATCTGTAGGCAGTATTCAAGGTGTGGGCATACCATGGATTTATGCAAAAGAAATAAGATATTCTCTGTCTTATTCTCTATCCCTTTTTAAATGATTCCTAACATTCTGTTTGCTTTTTTGACTGCCACTGCACACTGAGTGGATGTTTTCAGAGAACTAGCCACAATGACTCCAAGATCTCTCTCTTCAGTAGTTGTAGCTAAATTAGTCCCCATCATTTTCTATGTATAGTTGGGATTATTTTTTCCCAATGTGCATTACTTCACATTTATCAACATTACATTTCATTTGGCATTTTGTTGCCCAATCATTTAGGCTACATCTAGACTGCAAGCCTCTTTCGAAAAAGAGCGTCTAGATTACAACCAGTACTTTTGAAAAAGTAAGCCGCTTTTTCAAAAGAGAGCACCTAGGCAGTCTGGATGCTCTCTTTAGAAAAAGCACAGTTTGCATTACATAGCGCCTTTTTTCCAAAGAGCACTTTCGAAAAAAGGCGTTCTTCCTCATAAAATGAGGTTTTCCGCGGTCGAAAAAACTGCTGCGTTCTTTCAATTTATTTTCGAAAGAATGCGGCAGCAATTTAGATGCAGGGGAAGTTTTTTCGAAAAAAGGCCACTTTTTTCCAAAAAACCCCTGTTGTCTAGACACACCCTTCATTTGGTGAGATCTTTTTGAAGCTCTTCACAGTCTAATTTGGTCTTAACTATCTTGAGCAGTTTAATATCATCTGCAAATTTTGCCACCTCACTATTTACTCCTTTCTCCAAATCATTTATAAATAAGTTAAATAGGATTGTCCCAGGACAGACCCACTAGTTACCTCTCTCCACTCACAAAACTTACCATTTATTCCTACCCTTTGTTTCTTATCTTTTAACCAGTTATCAGTCCATGAAAGGACCTTTCCTCTTATCTCATGACAACTTTCTCCCACAGAGAAAGAGCTGATCCCAGTGGCCAGGAGGAAAAGGAGAAGGAGGCCCTGATCAGTGGGGCTGCCAGTGGGCGGGATGTGTTGAGAGTGGTGGTGGGGAGAAGACCAGGCAGGTGACACAGAACTGTTGCTCTTTGGCAATGTACATCGGTCAATTCTGGCTCCTTCTCAGGATTAGGTTGGCCACCTCTGCTCTAGTAGATAAGTAAGGCATGATTTCCATTTACAGAAACCATATTGACTTTTCACCAACAAATTATGTTCATCTATGTGTCTGACAATTTTATTCTTTACTATAGGTTCAACTAATTTGCCCGGTATTGACATTAGACGCTGTTCAATTGCCAGGATCTCCTTGAGAGCCCTTTTTAAATATTGGCATCATATTAGCTGTCTTCCAATCATTAAGTACAGAAGCTGATTTAAAGGATAGTTTACAAACCACACTTAATAGTTCCCCAATTTTCCATTTGAGTTCTTTCAGAACTCTTGGGTGAATGCCATCTAAGGACTAGATATGAGAAGAAATCCATTGCAGAAGAGATTATGACACCTGTTTAGATTCTGATTCAGAACAAAACATGAACATTGTGACATTTTCTGGCTCAATCTAAATTTACCATATCAATTTTGACTTTAAAAAATTGCATTTTGTAATATATACTATCAGATACCACACAAAAGTTCAGAATGAAAGATCAAAACATTTCACTTTTCTCCCATTTTTTTCCTGCAAAACAAAATTTTGATGAAACTGACCCGGTTTTGCAAAGCAGTTCCATGTCAAGGGAACTTCACTTTCCAATGGGAAAATGGTTCTGTCAAAGCTTTTCCAGCCAGCTAAAGTAAGAACCACCATCCCCAGGGGCTGTCTACAATGCAAAGAAAAACCCACAATGCCAAATATCAGATCCCGGCTCATCTGACTGGGGGCTTGAGTTGCAAGGCTAAAAACAACAGTGTAGACATTTCTGCCCAGGCCTGGGTAGGAATATCTGTGGGTATGTCTACACTGCATCCCTAGTTCGAACTAGGGATGCAAATGGAGACAATCAAAGTAGTTAATGAAGCGGGGATTTAAATATCCCGCGCTCCATTAACATGATCTCGCCGGCGCGCTAGTTCGAATCACAGCTGATTCAAACCAGGAAGTGCGCGCCAGGACGCGTTAGTTCGGACTAAAAATGAGGAGTAACATTAGTTCGGACTAAGGGCTTTAGTCCGAACTAACGCGTCCTGGCGCGCACTTCCTGGTTCGAATCAGCTGTGATTCGAACTAGCGCGCCGGCGAGATCATGTTAATGGAGCGCGGGATATTTAAATCCCCGCTTCATTAACTACTTCGATTGTCTCCATTTGCATCCCTAGTTCGAACTAGGGATGCAGTGTAGACGTACCCTGTATTACTATTTTAGCTCTACAGCCTAAGCCCAAGTCGGTTGATCTGACTCTGAGACTCAGCACTGCAGGTTCTTTCCTGCAGTGTAGACGTACCCTCATTGTCCAGCATAGAGTAATGGCACATAAGATAGATGAGCATGAACTGTACATTCACTATTCTGAATATACATTTGCATCTTCTTAGCCTTGAGGAGGTACAATTTAGGAGAACTGAGATGGGGAGGGTGTGCAGCCATACACAGCCATGAGAAGCCAAGCTTGGTTAAAATTATCTTGCAGCATCTCTAATTGATGTGAGGGGGGGGGGGGGGGAGAGTAAATTAAGAAGGCATCCTCCAGCTAACCCAAGAATACAGGGAGTGGGAAGGTCGAAACCACCTTTCCCACCTCCCCCTCTGCTCTGCTCCAACCACAGACATGGAGTAGTGGAGAATCAGGCCCCGTGTTTTAAGTGAATAAAATGGGGACTAAGCTCTGTAGAAAATCTGTAACATATCAGATTGCCGCAAACTAGATTTCCAAAGCTTTCTGTGTGAGGTCCAATAGACTTCAGTTGTTTCTCTTTCATTTTTATCTGTTCATTGGCATTTCCTTCCTCATTGGCAGG
This sequence comes from Pelodiscus sinensis, assembly GCF_049634645.1. Classification (NCBI taxonomy): domain Eukaryota; kingdom Metazoa; phylum Chordata; order Testudines; family Trionychidae; genus Pelodiscus; species Pelodiscus sinensis. Next base: position 248,395,528 of record NC_134712.1, on the reverse strand, counting down.
GCCCTGCCAAATTCACAGTCCGTTTTGGTCAATTTCACAGTCATGGGATTTTTAAAATAATAAATGTCATGATTTCAGCTATTTAAATCTGAAATGTTGTAATTGTAGGGATCCTGACCCAAAACGGAGTTGGGAGGGGGTCACAAGATTATGGTAGGGGGGTTGAGGTATTGCTACCCTCTCTTCTGTGCTGCTGCTGCTGCAAGCATAGCATTCAGAGCTGGGCAGCTGGAAAGCAATGGCTGGTGGCTGGGAGCCCAGCTCTGAAGGCAGAGCCACCGCCAGCAGTCGTGAAGGTGTAAGGATGGCTTGGTATGGTATTGCCACCCTTACTTATGTGCTGCTGCCTGCAGACCAGTCCCTCAGTCACTGCCACTCCCTCAGGCTACGTCTACACTACGAGTTTTCTTGGCACAAAATATACTAATGAGGGACTCATTTGCATGAGTCATGATCTCATTTGCATATTTTCTGCCCATCCATTTTTGCACGAGGGGTTTTTGCACAAAAACAAGCAGTGTGGACATTTTCTTTTTACACAAAAACCCCTTTTTCTGCAAGATCGGCATACCTCCTTTTGTGGGGCATAAGGATCTTACGGAAAAAGGGGGGTTTTGCACAAAAAGAAAACATCCACACTGCTTGTTTTTGCGCAAAACCCCCTAGCACAAAAATAGGCAGAAAATAGGCAAATGAGATCGCAACTCATGCAAATGAGTCCCTCATTAGCATATTTTGTGCCAAGAAAACTCGCCGTGTAGACATAGTCTCAGAGCCCAGCTTTGAAGGCAGCAGCAGAGAAGTAAGAGTGGCATGGTATGATATTGCCAGCCTTAAAGCCCAGGTCTGAAGTCAATGACCTGCCAGCAGCAGCACAGCATCTGCCCAACTGTCACTGCTCTCCAGCTGACCAGCTCTGAAGGCAGCACAGAAGTAAGGCCAGCAATACCATGAGCTCCTCAAATAGCCTTAAGCGACGAGGAGTCCTGTGGCACCTTATAGACTAACTGAAGTGTAGGAGCATAAGCGTTCGTGGGCAAAGACATGCATCTGATGAAGTGGGTCTTTGCCCACGAAAGCTTATGCTCCTACACTTCAGTTAGTCAATAAGGTGCCACAGGACTCCTCGTCGCTTTTGCAGATTCAGACTAACACGGCTACCCCTCTGATACTCAAATAGCCTTGCAACCCTCCCTTTTGCATCTGGACCCCAATTTGAGAAACACTGGTCTCCCCGTGAAATCCATATAGCGTAGGCTAAGAGCACTGTGACGGGCCACCGCGGGCCCGCACTCCCGGGGATCCAGCTGACCGGGAGGCTTGTGCGGCAGTGGGCGAGACGCCTCCGCGCCGCAGACGTGGCCGCGGCAGCCGTAGCGGCTGGAAACTGCCTCCGCGTCTGTGCCGATGCAAGGCAGACAGCCCCCGCCCTGGGGAGTTAGGGGGAGGGGCCACGGCCGCGAGCGCCGATCACGGCGCCGCTGGCCCGACGGCCACATCATCCGGGGGGCGGGACTGAGGGCTGACGTTGGGGCCGGCGGGACACTTTAAAACAGCCCGCCAGCACAGGGAGGGGAGGAGGCCTCCCGCTGGGGAGCAGGAGGCAGCCAGCATCCCAGGACGGATCGGGGACGCACCCGAGCACGGCCGGTGGCCCAACCCTGCGCTCGGGGGTCCCAAGCCAGCCCCTGCCGCAGACAGACCACAAGCCCGGGCTCCAGTAGTGACCCGGATAGTGCGCGGCGGCTGCGGACAGAGCGGCCTGCCTGAACTGGGAGGTGTGACCGACGGCTGGCCCCCGGGTTCGCTACGGACCAATCACCAACCCCTCCCAGCAAGGCACGGTAAGCCGGGCGATTGGACAGATCCTCCGCGAGGGTGGGGGGAAGGGAGGAAGCAGCCCGGGGCGGAAGCCTTCTGGGGCCCGTGGGTAGACGGGTTACGGGCGGAGTGACCCCCGTTCACCGCGTCGGGGAGCAAGCAAGCCCCGACACTCAGGGCCCTGGGCTGGGACCCGGAGAGAGGGCGGGACTGGGTTCCCCTCCCTCCCCCTGAAGGAGCATTCAACTCCGAGCAGCATTGGATTGGGGCGGGCAGCCGAACCAAGACACACACCTCCAGTAGGTGGAGGGCGGATCGAGGGGCTCAGGCCCCATCCTGCAGGGACGGGTAATAACTGCTGGGTCTGCTGACCGCCCCCCCCTTCCTTCTGATTGCTCGGGCTTCCGACCAAGGGCCCGGCCACGAGACAATCAGAAAGAGGCAAAGGGGTCCACTGAGCCCCCCTCTCGGTCAGAAAGGGGGTGATCGCACCCCAAGCCCCTCACACGCACACAAAAGATCAGATTTCATGGTGGGAGACTAGATTTCACAGTCTGTGATAGATTTTTCATGGCTGTGAATCTGGTAGGGCCCTTCTCATGGAGTATGCGTGCAAAAGGGGAGTGTGGTCCAATGGCCAATCACACTCAGCTTCCCCCATCCACTGGAGATGCAGCGGGGAGGAATGGGGGGGTCATTTGTTTCCTTTCAGATCACAAATCCCATGGCCAAAGTGCGTGCTCTCTTCCAGAAAATATGGTACATGTTCAGCCTAAAAATGTAAGGCTGATCTCATGACAGAGGGTGGCCTGCATTCCTCACCTCTGACATAACCCGCTGGGAGTGTACTTGCAGAAAAAACACAAACAAGATGTACTCGCTGAGTGACTGGCGAGCCAGCGTCTGGCCGATGTGCTTACAGTAAAACAGCCCTAGCGCAGCCCCAGACATTTGGCTCATTTAAGGCACCACCCAGCCCACCCTAGCTAGAACGAAACCATAGGACTGACAGCGGTAACAGAGGCCTGCTTATTCCCCCCTTGCCGAGCAATGGCAAAGCTTGTATGCACCCCCCCCTCTAAATGTAATCTACTTCCCCCTTCCACTTGCCACCCTCCCCAGCGTACTTCTGACAGACACTGAGAACAGTGACAGGAGGGGGCAGGGAGTCATATGCCTTTCTATACAGTCACCCAGGCACGCAGATGTGTGTGTGTGTGGGGGGGGGGGCTGCTCCGGGCCTGGTGTTTGAAAAGGGCCGAGTCTCTTGGCCAATGCAGCCTCTTTGGCAGTGGCTACAGCCCCCTTTAAATCCCCACCAGAGTGCCACGCAGCACACTGAGGGCTGCCTGGTGGGGGCGGGCCATGGTGTGCTCCAGGTGGTGTTTAGGACTGGCTGCCCCCAACCCCACCCGCTCTGCCTGATGCCCCGCACCTTCTGGGATCCCAGAGCTGCCCCCCCTCCAACTTACCCAGTGTCCCAGCAAGTCTGTCGTGCCCCCCCTTGCAGTCACCTCAGGAGAAATCTGAGCTCCCTTTGGTTGTTCCTCCTGCAGACGTACGGAGGACAGTTCCAAGTCCAGGCTGGCGCAAGCCGGGGTGCAGGGAGCCTGAAGAGTAGGCTGTAGATGCTACTCAGCAGGGATCTTCAGGTGGCAGAGGCAGCTGACTGGGGATATGGTGAATCAACACACCTCTGCTGGTGAGGCTCCAGGGAAAACTCAGGGTCCATCATCCATTAAGGTCAATGACCAAATTCCCACTGACTTCAGTGGTGCAGCTGTTTACTGTGGGTGTGTCTAACACTGCTCCTTCTTGATGTAACCCTCCATCAAAGAGCTTGCTTGTCCTCACGGGCAGTCCCCTGTGGCAATGTACGGCTACGTCTACACTGGCATGATTTTCCGAAAATGCTTTTAATGGAAAAGTTTTCCGTTAAAAGCATTTTCGGAAAAGCGCGTCTAGATTGGCAGGATGCTTTTCCGGAAAAGCACTTTTTGCGGAAAAGCGTCCGTGGCCAATCTAGACGCGCTTTTCTGCAAAAAAGCCCTGATCGCCATTTTCGCCATCGGAGCTTTTTTGCGGAAAACAGCACTGTGCTGTCTACACTGGCCTTTTTGCGCAAAAGTCTTTCGGAAAAAGACTTTTGCCCGAACGGGAGCAGCATAGTATTTCCGGAAAAGCACTGACGATCTTACATGAGATCGTCAGTGCTTTTCCAGAAATTCAAGCGACCAGTGTAGACAGCTGGCACGTTTTTCCGGAAAAGCGGCTGATTTTCCGGAAAAACTTGCCAGTCTAGACACAGCCTAGCTGTATATCACAGGCATCCAGTAGCCTACAGGGGGGCAGGCTTTGCCTTCCCAAACTGCAGGACTTGGCCCCGCCCACACTCTGCCCCCAGAACATCTGCTGTAGGCATTCTAGGAGCGGGGTGTTGCTGCTCCCAGCACCCTCCCTCCCAGTGCTCCAGGGCTAGGCCGCCAGACACACCTGCCTCTCTACCCTCGGTGCTCTGGTGCAGGAGATGCTGGAGCAAGCGCACACCCGCCCACTCCCTCTCCACCAATGGTTGGGGTGGGGGGATGTGCGGCGTACTGCCCCATCTCCCAGTGGGGGCGGGGAAGGGGTGGGACCTCAGCAGGAGGGATGGCGCTGGAGATGGGCTTCCCCAGCCCCTGCCTTCACCAACTGCCCATGCTGTATAGTCATTAGTTGCACCACAGGAATGCCTGGACATAGCAACTGAGATCCAGGCCTCGGGGTGCTAGGAGGCCCTATACAGATACATAGCAAGGGGCTGCCCCTGCCCTAACAGACAAGACAGACACAGGGGTGAAGGGAAGGCAACATTCCCCTCTGTGCCACAGATGGAGCACAGACGTTAAGTGATTTGCTCAGGAGTTTGTATCAGAGCCAGGAACTGAACCTTGGGCAGTTGAGTCCCAGTCTGGTGCATTAACCTAAGACGACCCTTTCTATGTTAGAGTGAGGGATCGGCCTCTGAAGTCTATTGGCCTCTGAAGTCTATTGGCCACCCTTGCCAACTGCCAAGCACTCACTGCTCATAGTCTCATAGAGGCTGAACGGGGCCATTGTGGCCATCTACTCTGACCTCCCGCACACTGTAGGCCACAGAACCTCACCCACTCACTCCAGGGCCTGTGGCTGAGTTACTGACGTCCTCAACACTTGACTTAAAGACTTCAAGCTACTGAGAATCCACCATTTTCTCTAGTTCAAAGCAGCAAGTGATGCATACGGACAGGAAAGGCCTCCCCTCCCCCGAGGCCTCTGCCAGTCTCGCCCAAGGGAAAATTCCTTTTTGACCCCAAATGGGGCAATCCGTTAGACTTTGAGCATGTGGGCAAACCCCAAGAGCATCATTGACTTCAAACAGCCGGTGTGGTCACTCAGCACCTTTTATGATCTGGCCTTTCGTTATGTTGGTAGCTGAGGCAAAACAGAAGATGTAGCTGTTTTTGGCAAACAATCCACTTCCCTAAACCACAACAATGACCTGGTTTTGCTTCTGCTTTACAAAGCCTCTTTCCTGGAAAGAAACATTAGAACATTAAGTCACTGAGCTGAATACCCTTTGGTGCTAAGTATCATATAAATCAGTGGGTGAGACTCAGATGCTAGGCAGGTTTGGTTTGGGAAAGAAACCCTGGAGGCTGCAAAGCTTAGCTGGCAACCTGCTGTGGGAGTTTCAAATAAAATCTAGTTTCAAACCCATTCTCAACCCTATTTTTTCACTCCCCAAAAAAGAAAAGACACTAGAAAAAAATCTTTGATTAAATTTTCAAGAATCTGTCCTCTTCTGACCCCTGCCACTATTTTTGTCACTAGTTAGTCAGTTGTCAAAATGTTTGGATTTCTTTTTAAACTGCTGAATTTTCATGATTAAAACAAAACATATTTTCATTTTTTTTTAATTCCCTTCCTGACCGACTCTGACCTCTGCTTCACCACCAAGTCTTTTCTTGTTAACCCTTTGGGCCCAAATCATCCGCCACAATTATGGGAGCGTGCTGGTTGTTTCAGTGAGGAGGGGAGATTAAAGTATTTGTTGGATGAGGTCCTGTTTGTTTACAGTGACTGTCCACAAAGTTCTTGTTTCCTGGAACACAGCGGGAAACAAACATTAGGAGATGGTTCTTTTGCTCACAGCTCCAAGCCCATTTCCAGACAGCACTTTACACAAAAGCTCTTTTTTTGGCTTTCCTCAGGGCCATGTTCTCAGGCTTGTTCCTTTGTTTTCTGCTGCTTCTTTCTCAGCTTTGCTCATGTTCCTTCTGTCTCCAGGCCCACTGACCAGGGGAAATAAAGAGGGCTGTTGCCCAGGGGCTTGGCAATTCAAAAGGGCCTGGAGCTTCTAGCCACTACCACGGCTATTGCAGGGCCAGGGCCCTATTAATCGCTGTTGAAGCACAGTGCTGAACACTCTGTGTGGCTCTGAGCACTGGGAGGGAAGCAGGCCACAGTCTGAGTGGTGCTGAGGGCTGGCTGCCCCGGCCACGCCCCTTCTGCCTGAGGCCCCGCCCCTTCTGGGAGCACACCTTGCCCCTCACACACACATGTTCCTCAGTGGCCCAGGGAGGCTGTCGGTGCCCCTGTCAGCTCCCTACATACAGACAAGTTATTCAATAATTCCCCAGCCCCCGTGGCTTTTATTGTTTCACTGACGATTCCATAAAGGAATTAATTGTTTTTCAAATAAAGGGCCCTGGTTTTACCCACCAGCTTCAGCAAAGTTTAATGTGACTCCCCAGCATAACAATATTACTCATTTATTTGTACTGTGGTAGCACCTAGGAGCCCCGGGCATGAACCCCTCTGTGGTAGGTGCTGCACAGCCCCACAATGAAAGCAACAACCGTGCCCCAAATCTCGTACACTCTAAGTATATGACAAGAGACAACTGGTGGATATGGGCAGAGCACACAGAAACAATGAGGCAGCAATGGTATTAGTCCTGTGAGTTATCAAATAAGAAAGATCCCTCTTTGTCTAATAAACACGTTTGTTTCTATGTAGAACATTTTTCAAAAAAATCCCACCCAAATATTATGCTTAAGTCCAGGAGACATCCCACATGTGAATCACAGGCAGAAATAGTGGCCTATGGTGTACACATATCCCTGGGAGTACACAGTGGTCTTCCAGGGGATACAGTAATTAATCTAGATATTTGCCTAATGTTACAACAGGCTACATAAAAAGGACTAGCGAAGTCGGTCCAAACTAAAATTTCATACAGTGACTTGTTCATACTGTTGTATATACCATACACCGGAGTGGGCAATAATTTTCAAAATTTCTGAAGTGGCCCCGGGCCACCCCAGAAGGGGCGGGGCCTTGGATGGAAGGGGCAGGACCAGAACACTTCTTCCCCCCCACCCTGATTGGCGCAAGAAGTCTTCCCCCTTTCTCCCTGCCCTGCCCCCTAGAGAGAAACACCAGTGGTTTTAAAACAGCTGGCGGTTACCTCTAGGCACCTAGCAGGAGGAGACCTCGCACAGTCTCCCTGCCCCCAGGCCAATCAGGGTCTGAGGCGGGGGAGCACGCAAAGTCTCCTTGAGCACATAGCGGCTAGAGAGACATGCCGGCTGTTTTAAAACAGCTGGCGTGTCTCTAGCCCAGGGTGAGAAAAGGGCCCTCCATGGGCTGGATCAGGCCTACCAAGCTGGTGGATCCAGCCTGTAACCGCCCTGCCACTCCTCCACCCCCGACCCAATCAGAGTCTAGGGGCGAGGAGGTGCATAGCGGTTAGAGAGACACACCAGTTGTTTTAAAACAGCTGGTGTGTCTCTCTAGCCACTGTGCATCCCTGGCAGGGCGGGGACAGGATGCACTCCCCCTGACAAAGGCATGCAGCAGCTAGAGATAAATGCCGGCTATTTTAAAACAGCCTGTGTGTCTCTCTAGCTACCATGTGCTCTTGTGGGAGCAAGGAGACTTCACGCTCCCCAACCCTGATTGGCCTGGGGGTGGGCCGGATTCGGAGGGTCCTTTGCTCACCTCTGCCATACACTGATATGTAAGCCCACTCTTTATATCACAGTTGATTTATTTTAGGATTATATGGATAAAAATTAGAAAGTAAAGAGTTTTTTTAGTAATCATGTGCTGTGATGCGTATTTTCATGTCTGATTTTGTGAACAAGTTGCTGTTACATGAGGAGAAATGTGGGGTTTCAAGGCTGTTCCCCACTCTGGCATGACAAATGCAGAAGTGGGGGCCCGCAAGAGCCAAAGAGCTTGTCTGTACAGGCTCTGGTACAAAAACTTTCCCCCAGAATCCTAATACCCAGATTTTGGAAAATCCGCTGCCACCACCCAAGTAATTCCAAGAAAATCCAGGAAAGAGATCACGTGGGAAACCTCTTCCCTAAGGTAAAATTATCCCCTACTCCAACCTCCGTTTTGCTTGGAATTGGGAAAAACAGAGAGGACTCACAGGCAGACCTTCCAGGACACAAAAATCAACCTGTACCGGTTAATTAGAAAAAGAAAACAAACTTATTATCAAAACAAAACTACAGTTGCAAGCATAGTAAACTTGGGAAGACCCACCAATTGATATATTCAGGGGAAATCCTTGGGCTAAAACTTTAGTTACAAAAGAGAAAAAAAACACTTAACAAGCTCAGACATTAGCTCCAAATTCCCAAACAAGGAAAACAACACAAACTGATTGACTAGCTAAACTTTTCTCTACTTACACATTGTAAGAAGTCCGTTCTTGGAGAGAGAGGTGTCTTCCATCTCCCTTAATATCTGGAAGAAACTGCTCTGCCTTTTCAAACAAAAGAGGGAAAGATAAAAATTCCTCTGTCCCAGTTTGAAATTCCTACCTGCATTGTTATTGGCTGACCAGATACCTGGCTAGGGACAGAGTTAACCCCTTAGTCACCAGGTGCTGGTCAGCACTCCTGATTATGACATGGGGGTACACAGGAAAAATGAGAACCTGAAAGGGGTACCGTAGCCTGAAGAGGTTGAGAGCCACTGGCCTGTGGCACCCAAAGGAATGCGGCGCACAATGAGATAATGACAAGGATACAATCACATGATGTTGCCACCTTTCTTGAGCTTGAAGATCAAAGTGCCAGCTACTGCTGGAGAAAGAAGCATGACACCCGAAAGCTATGAGCTCTGAAAGACAAGTATCAAAGCCAAGCACAGGACAAAGCAGCAAGCTGCAGATTTACTTCTGCCTGATGATGGGACTAAATGCCTGTTTCTGGCAGGGAAGCTCAAGCAGAGCTTTGCTGGAGCAGCTGCATTCCTCGGGGAGCCATTATAGGCCAGTGGCTCTCAACTGCTCCAGGCTAATGTACCCCGGTGCTTGTCTGACAATGACCCAAGGGGAGCGGGTGAAATGAACACAGAGAGGGGTATGCTGATACTACAGTGCTGCTTTATTGGGGTGGAAGGAAGAGAGGTGTTTCCTTTTCAAGCCACCCGAGGTAATGCTTTCACTGGCGTCATTAGGTCGGATGACTAGCTGCAGTTACAACATTCCAGTAATTGACACAATTATCAGGAGCCTTGCGATCCAATCACTGATAGTGTCAGTCAAGGTGTGAATAGGCACTGCGACTTGCTGGCTCACTGCAAAAGCAATTTTCCCTCTCTTGGAATTCACAATTCCCCATCAGCTGCTGGGAGAGGGCCAGATCCTCCTTGCCTGAACGGGCCTGGCTAGTACTGGTCTTCCACATGATATGGTAACTCCCTTCTTTCCATGTGCTAGTGCATTCATGCCTGCCTATAATTTCCACTCCAGTGCATCTGACAAAGGGGGTCTTTGCCTACATCAGAACGGCCATATTGGGTCAGACCTAAGGTCCATCTAGCCCAGTGTCCTGTCTGCCGACAGTGGCCAATGCCAGATGCCCCAGAGGGAGTGAATAGAACAGGGAACCATCAAGTGATCCCTCTCCTGTCATCCGTTTTCCATGAAATCCTATGCCCAACTACATCTGTCAGTCTTTAAGGTGCCACAGGCAGGAGGCTGCTCCAGTCTGGCTGGGCTGCCGATTAACCATTCATGTCCCTATCTCATACATCTGCGAGGTGACGGTGGATGAAGGCTAACACTGTGTCTTGGTATTTTCAGATTAGGAGGTGCACTCTAACCCCTCCCCTAAATGGATCTGTTGTGGCATTAGAACCACAAGAGCCTGGAAGAGGATTCCACAGGTGTAGGAACACTATAGAGCTGACGTAAGCCCTAGTGTACAAGATGGGAGGGGAGCGGCATGCCCACAAAGATGAGCACCACAGGGGATTCTGGGCTGCTGCACAGCCCATAGGCAGGCTACGTCAGAAAGCTCTAACTCATACCAGTCTCCATCAACCAGTGTCCAAGGGCGTGTCTTAGTCTCCCCTCTTGTTTTATCCCTGTGGTTTTAGTCTGCAACATTTACAGCTGCATGACACACCTAGGATTACAACAGAGGTGCAGCCAGCAGCATTCAACTTGACAAGGTTCCCTGCTGACAGTTCATTGACACTTCAAGACTGCCCTTGGCTGCACTTCTGAAAATCCGGCCCTTTATGTAGATTCCTTTGGCGCCAGATACAACCTGCACAACAATCAAGGGAAAGACGCCGGTTTGTTTCAATGGGATTCAGATGGCGTCCTCAGCTTGCCTGCCTTTTGGCCCTGAGAGAGAGGTGTGTGTGTTCAAATGTGGATAGGATGAAAATGAAAAGAATGCATTCCCCGAATATTGTACAGGCAGGACCCAGATATGAAACTGCTCCTTACAATGCCTTCTTTTCTTCAGCTCCTCTGTGCACAATCCCATTCTTTCTATTGTTGATTATAAAAATCCTTTCTGGATCAGTTCTGACACTGCACTCATCACCATAGTGCAGGAGCGTCTTCCAGCAGTGCGTACAGCTGTCAAAATGCTGCGGATCTGAGCTCTTCCTGGTAGCTGGGAGCTGTGCCTTACAGCTCAGCAAGTATTTTGCCTTGGCCATCTGACCAAGGTGCCATGAGGTATGAATGGTCTTCAAGCAAGAGTGATTCAGGCAAACAGATAAGAACATAAGAACGGCAGTACTGGGTCAGACCAAAGGTCCATCCAGCCCAGTATCCTGTCTGCCGACAGTGGCCAGCACCAGGTGTCCCAGACGGAGTGAACCGAACAGGTAATGATCAAGCAATTTCTCTCCTACCATTCATCTCAACCCTCTGACAAACAGAGGCTGGGGACACCATCCCTTACGCATCCTGGCTAATAGCCATTAATGGACTTAACCTCCATGAATTTATCTAGTTCTCTTTTAAACCCTGTTATAGTCCTAGCCTTCACAACCTCCTCAGGCAAGGAGTTCCACAGGTTGGCAGTGCACTGTGTGAAGAAGAACTTCCTTTTATTTATTTTAAACCTGCTGCCTATTAATTTCATTTGGTGGCCCCTAGTTCTTATATTATAGGAACAAGTAAATAACTTTTCCTTATTCACTTTCTCCACATCACTCATGATTTTATAGACCTCTATCATATCTCTTCTTAGTCTCCTAAGCTAAAAAGTCCTAGTCTCTTTAATCTTTCCTCATAGGGGACTCGTTCCAAACCCCTAATCATTTTAGTTGCCCTACTCTGAACCTTTTCTAATACCAGTATATCTTTCTTACGATAAGGAGACCACATCTGTAGGCAGTATTCAAGATGTGGGTGTACCATGGATACGGGCAATAAGATATTCTCCATCTTATTCTCTATCCCTTTTTTAATGATTCCTAATATCCTGTTTGCTTTTTTGACTGCCACTGCACACTGTGTGGATATCTTCAGAGAACAATCCACGATGACTCCAAGATCTCTTTCCTCATTAGTTGTAGCTAAATTAGCCCCCATTGTATTGTATGTATAGTTGGGGTTATTTTTTCCAATATGCATTACTTTATGTTTACCCACATTACATTTCATTTGCCATTTTGTTGCCCAAATATGGCATTTTGGGTGTGTTTCTAAATCAAAGAAAGAAAACAAAAAAGTGCTTGGTCACTGGAGGCTCTGCTGGCCCCATGGGCTGGACATTGGGCATATGGTGTGTTCCAGTGTGTATGTGTATCAGTGCAGATACATCTAAGGATCCAGACCCACTCCTGCCTGATGGTGGGTGCCATTCCCAGGTTTTCAGCCCTACACACAACCAAGCCCCCGTGATGGGGATTACAGTTCCATAAATATCACTGTAGACACCTAACTGGCTCCCATCATGACGCTAAGACAAGGAATTGTCCAACTCCCAACCACTCCCTGAAGATATAATTAGTGATCTGTAGGTTCTCTTTAGTTTACGGACCCTTCAGTGCATAGATGGGTGAAGTGCCTCCGTTTTCTGACAAATGGATCTGTTGTGGCGACAGAAGCTACACAGGAACTAAAAGAGCCTGGAAGAGGATTCCATTGGTGTAGGATCACTACAGAGCTGACGTAAGCCCTAGCGTACAGGTTTGGGAGGGGAGGGGGCCTGGCTACAATGATGAGCACTGCAGGGGATTCTGGGATTCATACCACAGAGACTTATTTTTAGTCAGCCAGCTTGCATGCTATTGGGTCTGGAACATCCCTACCACTAGGTGGCAGTGTAGCAGCACACCCGCACACACATAAGGTGTGAGCAAATAGGGGAGAGAGACTATCCCGACTGGGTCAAATGAAATACGTTCTCATACATTTCTTTTTTTAAAAACTCATGGAAAATGTAATTGGATACATAATTTTGGAGCCAAATAGCCAATACTTTAATTAATATTATGAGCCATTTTGTGTTGTAGTATTGGCTATAGGCCTCAGTCAGGGATCATGCACTCATATATATAGGTGCTATATATAGATAGTCCCCAAAATCTTGCAATTTGAGAAACAATAAGTGGATACAACAGAATAAGGGGCATAGTGGAATTTGAGGACACAAGGTAACAGTGCAATGCTCTCATGGGCCTTTCCCTCACTGGTGACCTGTGGCCTACCCACTAGGACTGCTGGCCCCAAGTGAATCCTGCCACAACTCCAGACACACATGTCTTTTTTCCCCACTTCTCCAGCCATCTTGCTCTGAGCCCGACTCCACAATAGTGTATTTCATTTCACTCACAATCAGAAAACCAAACCAGCAGCATACCCCTTCTTGTTCAAGGCATCTGCTGCCTGGACATCTTGCAGTCATAGCTGATGGTGTGAGCTGCAAAAGCCACACTATTTTACTCTGCACTGCAAAGCCAATACAGAGGAGTAAAGCCAACTGGAATGTGTTCCCCCACCCCTCTCATCCACAGAGCTATCAGCTGAATTCTGATCCTGTAACCTGTGAACGGGATTGAAGGGTTAATTCATTGCTTGTTTTTAAATCCCTTGACTTGGGCACTCAGTAACGCTTAGGCTACGTCTACACTGGCATGATTTTGCGCAAGAACTCTTTTGCGGAAGAGTTCTTGTGCAAAAACTCTTCCAGAAGAGAGCGTCTACACTGGCATGTGCCTTTGTGTAAGAGATGTGCTCTTGCGCAAGAGCATCCGTGCCAGTGTAGACGCTCTCTTGTGCAAGAAGCTCTGATAGCCATTTTAACCATAGGGCTTTCTTGCGCAAGAAATTCATGTCGCCTGTCTACACTGGCCTCTTGTGCAAGAACAGTTGTGCAAGAGGGCTTATTCCTGAGCGGGAGCATCAGAGTTCTTGCGCAAGAAGCCCTGATTTCATACATTAGAACATCAGTGTTCCGGACCTATGGATCGATGACAAGGCAGCATCCCTCCAAGCTAGACTTCCACCTCCCTGGGTCCCACTTCTCCTGGCAGAGCAATGCGTTGAAGGTGTTATCATGCTGCAGGCCAAGGATTACTCACTGCTCAGGTATGCGCTATTGAAGGAATTCTTGTCTCCACTGCATGCTTGAAATTCATTTTCACACTCACCACTAGCTCCCGAAGCTCAAGAGGAAGGAGCCCAGCTACATAAGTGACCGCCCTTGGACAGAGGCGTAGCGAGGGTGTTATGCGCCCGGGGGCAAAGGAAAAATTTGCACACAGCCCCCGCCGCCTTGTGGCACAGCCCTGAACTTGGTGCACAGCTGAGGGAAATTTGTACCGCATCTTCCCCCACCCCCTACAGTTTGGGGCCGGGCTCCCACATGCACTAATCCACCAGTGGAGATGGAGGAGGGTCAGGCTTGGAGCAGAGACGCAGGGAGAAGGCTCCAGCTGCTGGTGGCAGGCGGAGTAGGAGTACGTGAGCTGAGGGATGATGTGGGGAGCAGAATGAGATTAAATTGGCGCCTCCCTAGCATGGTGCTGACCCCTCCGGCCCCCTCACTATGCCACTGCCCCCTCCCCCTGCAGATCTATCGTCTTATGCATGTGCAAGATCTATGAGAGCCGTCCCATGAATCTGCAGTGAGTGTCTGTGGCGCCTGCTTCTGGGTGGTGTCTCAACACTGCCACATTCACCTCCAAAGAGGGGGCTTCCCAAAGCAGGCCCTTGCTGCTGATCCCCAAAGCATCCACAGGTCCAGTCTCCTTTCAATGGGCCCATTTCCCAGGGCTCATTGATCTTGGATCTGGCTTCCTTCCCCTCTCCAATCTTTGCAACTGCCCAGAGGTGCTCACCTTCCGCTTTATCCATTCCCACCTCATTCGCCCCTCAGGGACAGTTTCTGCCCCACTTATCCTAGGGACTATTCTGCCAAGATGTAATACAAAGTTTCCATGTAAAAGGACTCACTACAAAGCTAAAAACTTCAATGAGAGAATGATTGATACAGAGACGTGTCTACATCTTCTGCAGGGAGACACCTCTGCCTGCCTCCAGCCCTCTCCCCCAGAGTCTACAGCCCCATTGCAAAGCGGGGGAGTGGAAGGAAAGAGTCTGAGGCCCATCAACGGGACTGAAGCAGTCATGAGCAAGCCATGCCTGGGAGCCATTCTCCTGTCCATTGCTGGTGCAGTGTTGCTTCAGGCACGCTGAAATGCAGTCACCTCTCCGGTGGGCTTGACAGCTGTTTAACACCTGCACAAGGTTTCAGGCAGGGGGCAGTGCGGGCTGCCTTCCTGCAGAGCCCCCATCAGAACTATTGTGCCCTCCTGGCTTAGGAAAAGAATAAACAGGAAGATTGGAAATTAACCCACTCAGTCTCACGTCCCCTAGGCAGGCAATGAGCCATCTACATTAGGCCCCAGCTGGAGTATCATGTTCAGTTCTGGGTGCAACATTTCAGGAAACGTGGAGAAACTGGAGAAAGTCTAGAGAAGATCAACACAAATGATGAAAGGTCTAGAGAACATGAGATATGAGGCAAGGCTGAAGAAATTGGCCTTGTTTACCTTGCAAAAAAAAAAGACCGAAAAGGGACATGAGAGCAGCTTTCAAGTATCTGAAAGAGTATCATAAGGAGGAAGAAAAATTGTTCTGCTTGGCCTCTGAGGTTAGGATGAGAAGCAATGGGCTTAAATTGCAACAAGGGAGGTTTGGTTGGACATTAGGAAAAACATCCTGCCTGTCAGGGTGGTTAAACACTGGAATAAATTGCTTAGTGAGATTGTGGAATCTCTATCACTGGAGATATTTAAGACCAGGTGAGACAGACACCTGTCAGGGATGAGCTAGGGCAACTCAACTTGGAAGCCCCAGGGGCCACACTGATACTTACAGAACATGCTGAGGGCCTCAACTTAAGTGTGGTTGTATATGCAAGCAAATATACACAAATAGCTTCTCTCACACTGACAGGCATTAATACAAAAATCAAGGCAAGACAACACAACACACAGGACCCATTTAAGTCAGTTCTGCTGATATTAATAAAATGCAATATTTACCCGATTTTTACCCATGTGACAGCACTTTTCACGAGCAATGACAGTCCAAGAATTTAACTACTAAAACGCATATCAACAGAAGATCATTACACTGACTACTTTTTTGTTTTAGCTCCCACTCGCGGGCCACGTGTTGATCCCTACATAAACCCAAACTGCACCGCGGGGCACAAACAAACTGGCCGTGGGCAGCATACCAAGTTATTAATAAATATTTTATAAACCTTTACCTTCTCTCTCTGCTGCCATGTCTCCTCTCCTTGCTCCATCATCTTCCCTGGTGCTTGCTGCCCTCCAGCTCCTCACCCTCCCCTGCTGTCCTGACTCCTGCCCTTCTCACTGCCCTCAGCCCTCCTGCGACCTGCCCCCCTCCACCAGCCCTTCTCTCCCCCCGTGCCCACTCCTCCAGTAGCCCCACTCTGATCATGTGAGCTACCCCTCCTCATCCCGTCTCCTAACACCTTCCTCTATACACCTGCCCTGCCTCTCTCCTCTGGTGCTGGTCCCTCCTCTGCAGGTGTCTGCCCTTCTGCTTCACCCCCAGAATCCCCTGGCACCTGCACCTTTCCTTAGCCCTGCACCCTCCTGGTGCCTCCCCCTTCCCTCACTGCCCCTGCCCCCTTTGCCCTCTTTTTCCCTGATGCCCATCCCCTCACCACTCTCTGCCCCCGTTCTGCTCATGCCCCTGTGCCCTCACACATACCTTGCTCCTTCTCCACCTTTCTCATGCCCACCCCTTCTTTCAAGCCTTCTCCCAGCACCTCCCCCTCTCCCCTCTGGTCCCCAATGCTCTTACCCTCTCCTCTCCTCTTGCAGCATCACCCTGTCCCCCTTCCCACTGACACCTCCCCCCTGCCCTTTTCCTCATTGTCTGTACTTGGCCCCCTGGCATTTGTCTCTCCTCCACCCTGTCTCTTGGTACCTTCCCCTTTCTTCCCCCTCCCCTTCCCCTTCCACTCAAGCCCCTTCCTCTCCCCCTCCCCTCCCTCCGCACAAGCCCCTTCCTCTAGTTTTCCGCCCCCTTACCTTCTGCCTTCTGCCTTCTACTTTGCGGGGTGGCAGTCTGCGCTTGGGCCCCAGAAGTCCCCGAACTCTGAACCCAGAGCTAGGCGGTAAAACTGCAACACAGCACCTAGCAGTTTTAAAGTCCCGGGCTGTGACGACACGTCACACCAGGGCATCCTCCCTGCTCACCTGCAAACACCGTGCATGGCAGCAGCCAGCAGCGTGCGCGGGCAAGGGGGAGCTGACTGAACGCTGTGCAGGCAGGGATGGTCCAGGGCCGGGGGGGGGGGGGACACACCCATATAACTCGCCATGCCAGCTGAACCTGCGCAGTGTGCGCTTGCTCTCACCCCAGCCCGGTGCCCCCATAGCATGGCGCCCAGGGGCAATTGCCCTCCCCTACCCCCCCCTTCGCTACGCCTCTGCCCTTGCACAGACACACACAGCCAGCACTCCATCCTCTAGCATGCAAGAAAGGCCTTCAAACGAGGTTGCAAGGTCACACCATTGTTTTACTGTCTTGTTCTCCACGGCGCTGCAACGAGCCCTGTGCCAGAGATTCAACAAGCCCCTTTAAGCTCACACGAAAGATGTCACCAACTCACTTTCCTCACTGGTTGGTGAGGAAAAACCAGCCTAGGCTCTGCCTATATTTACAGTTAGTGCATTTAAAGATTCATTCAGTTTTATCTGAGAGCGGGAGACCGGAAAGGCATCATGATGCCAGGGCAAAAATAGTCGCACTGCAAAGTTTTGTTATTTTTATTTTCCATTCAGATTTCTCTCTCTAAGCACAGAAGCTCTGGGAAAGTCCAGACATCTGGAAGCTTTCTCTGAATTGCTCACTGTTGTAGTTTTTCCGTGTGTAGTTTTTAATCATTTCCCTGCCATGGCGGGGTTCTTAGACAGTGGTGCACCTCAGTCACCCCTTTTCTCTGTGTGTGGCACATAACCGAGAGGTAAGGTGTGTGAGGCAACTCCTTTTCTGGGACCAACTTATCTTGGTGAAAGGGACAAGCTTCTAACCTAGACAAGCTTTCTCTGAAGAAAGCTCCGTGTTTCTCACCTACAGAAGTTGATCCAATAAAAGATGTGACCTTATCTACCTTGTCTCTCTAATGCTTCCGGGTCCAGCATGACTACAGCAATCTGGGCATTTTGGTCTAATTTTGATGGTTGGGTTTAGCGTGCGGGGATGAGTACATAAACCACAAGGGGTATTTTTCAAAGGTGCTGCAGGCACTGGAGGATCACAAGGGCTGTTCCACTGACATCAACGTGTGGTACTCGGGAACGGTGCATGCCATGTGCATCTTTAGGAACTGCCTCTTCAGAAAGCTGCAAGCTGGAACTTCCTTTCCAGATGGGAAAATTACCATCTGGGGCGTTGAAATGTCAATAGCGATCTTTGGAGACCCAACCTATCCCTTGCTCCTGGGGCTCATGAAGCCAAACACAGGTAGCTTGGACCATAACAATTCAACTCCAGCCTGAGCAGGTGCAGAATAGAGAATGTGCTTTTGGGCATCGAAAGGGAAGTTTCCGCAGTCTACTGACTAGGTTAGGCCTCAGCAAAAGCAACATTCCCATTGTGACGGCCTGCTGTGTGCTCTATAATATTTGTGAGAGTAAGGGGGAAATTTATAAGGCAGTGTGTGTGGCAGAAGGGCAGGGGGGGTGTTGAGGCACAGCACCTAGCCACTAATTATGAGCAGCCAGACACCAAGCTTTGAAATACAGCTTCATGAATGGCCACAGCAATGTAAGAGTCATGCATGTTGCTCTTAAGGAGGTGTCCCTGAATTCAGTGTACTTGCCTGTATCCTCTCCCCCACCCCTGCCACGAAACATAAACAATAAAGGAAGATCTGTCTGAGGACAATAGGGATGTGTTACATAAACAAGACCATAGTTATGCTTTTAAGTGTCCCCTACGTTGCAGATAAACCTCAGAGCTCTTTAGGGAACATCTGGATTCAGTCTGGTGGCAGGCCGGATAAAAGACAGGCCAGGACTCATGCCTGAGGGGTGAGGGGATTTGGACATGGCTGAAATACAGGACAGGGCAGGGACTCACAAGGTGCCTGTATGTTCAGCACACCCACCCCACGTGCCAGGGAAGTACAACTTTTCTTTCCTGCAGGATCACGTGGGTGGGAGGGGACAGGGGATCCAGGCAGGGATGTTAAATTGCATGTAATCAACTAATTGACTAGTTGATGGAATTTCTCGATAAGGAGGGGAATTGCAGAGCCGAAGCTAGGGATGTAAAATTCTGATAAATTGACTATTCGATTAGTTGATAAAGGGCACCTCTGCCTTTGAAGTGTAGCAACAGCGGGCTGTTGCTACACTTCAAAGGCCAAAGCACTACGGGGAGCACGGGGCCAGCAGGGGACTCAAACAGTCCCCCACTGGCCCTGTGCTCCCTGCGGCATTTCAAAGTGGCAGTGCTGCAGGAAGCCCAGGGTCAGCTGGGGACTCAAAGTCCCCAGCTGACCCTGGGCTCCATGTAGCACTGCCACTTTGAAATGCCATGTGCAGCCTGGGGTCAGGCAGGGACTCCCAGCTGGCCTCAGGCTGCTCACGGCATTTCAAAGCGGCACCAACGTGTGGAGCTTGGGGTCTGGGCTCGGATTCCATGCGGCGCTGCCACTCTGAAGCACTCGCTCTTCTTTCCCCCCACTCTTTTCTGCCTCTTTCTGATAGACGTGGGGAGGGTGGGCGAGAAAGCAACTAGTCGACTAGTGTGCTGACTATCCGATAAGTATTTGCTTATCAGATAGTTGACTAGTCGTTCACATCCCTAGCTGCGGTGGGGTGAGCTCTCAGCCTTGGGAGCAAACCCTGCTGCAGCTTTGCCTTTTCAATGTCTTAAGAGTCACCAGGCTCACGCCTGGAAGGCTGAAGCCCCCTGGCAGCTCTTAATACACTTAAAAAGCAGAGGTGCAGAATCTGGGACCGGGTGTGAGCTGGGAATCAGCTGATTCCCTGCTTGCACGTGGCCCCTGCTATGCCTCTGCCTCCCTTGCTCCCTGTGGAGATGGTGCTGGGGGGATCCTGCTTTTAAGACGGTTCCCTCCAGCACCAGATCCTGTTTCCCCCCTTGTTGCCTCTGATAGAGTCAGCAAGGGGGGGAAGCAACTAGTCAAGTCACTACTCGACTATTCAATAAGCTTATGCATCCCTAGACCCAGGCGTGGCAGCAGCGCAGAGCAGGGGCTTGCACCCTAGTTTAGCTGCTCAACTATGACAGCTGAAGGACTCTGTTCACCTGGTTCTGTCCATCAGGCTTCCTTGAGTCAGCTTTAAGGAACTCCCATAACTCCTCTGCCAGTCATTTGTCCTCTGCCTGTATCAATCATAACGGCACTGCCCATTCCAGCACCACCTCAGCTGCAGGCAGACTGTGGCCTGTCCATGCCACCTTGTCTCAACTTCTTCCCTGGTCCCCTCACCGGCATCGATGCGGATCGCTTATTCCTGGCCAGTCTTTACTGACTTTTAGAAAAGAGAGATTCTGACATTGGGGAGAGTGAAAAATGCCTCCTGACCAGGGCTGCCGATGGGGGGCTGGGGCAAAAAGGACAGTTTTCCAGGGGCCCGGTGATTTAAAAGGGCTCAGGGTTCCTAGATGCTACCTCTGCCACTGCAGCAGTAGCAACGGCCCAAGTCCCGGGCCTTTAAATCATCAACAGGGCCCCCCATGGCACAATCTGAGTGGTTCTGAGGTCTGGCTGAGGGAGGCTGGCCCCAGCATAAGAACGGCCATACTGGGTCAGACCAAAGGTCCATCTAGCCCAGTAGCCTGTCTGCCGACAGTGGCCAGCACCAGGTGCCCCAGAGGGGGAGGACCGAAGACAATGATCAAGCGATTTGTCTCCTGCCATCCCTCTCCAGCCTCTGACAAACAGAGGCCAAGGACACCATTTCTATCCCCTGGCTAATAGCCTTTTATGGACCTAACCTCCATGAAATTATCCAGCTTCTCTTTAAACTCTGCAAAACCCCTTCTGCCCGAAATCCCATCCCTTCCAGAGGGCCCAGAGCCAAGCCCCTCCCACCTGTCGCCAGCTCTGCTCCAAAAGACAAGAAGCTGAATGGCAGCAGGGCCAGTGGGTATACAAGTGTTTACGTCCATGCCTTCCCCTAGAAGCACAGCAGTGTTCCCTGGAAGCTGAGTGCTTGGGCGGCCACCCAGGAGAGATTCAGGTATTACCCAGCTCATTGGCAAAGTGCCCACAGCCGGCTGCATTTGTTTCTACTGGTGGTGCACATCCACACATGCCTCGGGGCACATAAAATGTATTCTGCACACGGCTGGAAAAAATTAGAGGGAACATTGGAGCACAACCTCTAATAGTATGAGAGTGATTCAGTCTCCATGCCCCATTGACTCCTGGGCATTTCAGTGGGCAGCAGCAGCTCACAAGGAATTGTCTGAGACCACCAATTTATTTCACCGAGCCTATTCGTTAACTTGGGATAGATGGGAGCCTGCCTCCTGCGTATGAAAGTCATTGTATCTCATTACCAGAGCTCCGAGCCATCCAGTTCCCCTGCTGATCGCTTTTGATCACAGCCTTTCCAAGCTGATCTATTTTCAGCCCTACCCACTCAGTACCTTGATTGCTACATGGCTCTTTTAGCTGCTCTTAGGTAAACAGGCTGTCGTTCCCTGGCACTTTGCCTCACTGAGCCCAGATAAAAGTTACACAAAATAAGTGAAATTGTTTTCCTCTGCCAGGAAAAGCAGTGCTAACTCTGCGGTAACCTGCCTTTGTCCACCTCATTGGCCTTCTATCTACTGGAGAATTAGGCTCAACGTGCCCGAGACACCGGACAATACACGTCCAAACGGGTCGTCTCTGGTGATGGTGTCTTGGTGTTCACGTCTCCCTTGGGGCAGTGCTCATCTTTGTGCTTATTTATGTAGTGCTTGCATTGTAACAGCGCCTCGGGACCCCAGCTGTGAACCTGGGCTACTGTGAGAGGTGCTGTATGAAGACTGAACAGAAATACAGTCCTTGCGCCCAGAGAGCTTGCAGGACAATTCAGGAGGCAACCAGGGATATAAATACCCAGTAAAAAAATTAACCGGTTAAACAATATAATTTTAATCGGTTAACCAGTTAAGCACAGAGTGCTGGTGGAGCCCCAATGGCAGGGGTCCTGCCAGCCAGCCTGCCATGGACAGGGGGGCTGTTCTGGCCCAGCTGGCCCCACAGCACTGCAGGCTGGGGGCTGCTCTGGCCCTACTGTCCTGCTGTGGCTGGGGTCCTTCTGGCCAGGCTTCCATTGGCAAGTGGGCTGCTCCTGCTGGCTGGGACCGCTGGTTAACTAGTTACCACGTAAATATGCCAGTAAGGCTAATGCTTACCAGGGTAACTGGTTAACCGTTTAATCTTTTGCATCCCTAGAGGCAACACATGGATTCCGACAGAGCAGTACCAAGAAACAATGAGACTATATTGGTCAGCATGGTAGGTGATGCTTTCAGGACACCAGCAGTTTTGAGGATGGATCTTAAGATGGACGAGGAGAAGGCTTTGCTTGCATGAGGCAGGAACTGTCATACCCTAGGAGTGCAGCTTTGTCAACACTGAAGGTTGGACTCTGTGTTAGAGTCACCTCTCTACACTGCATTTGCTGTTGCTCTTCTCAATGGTGGTGAGTAAAGATACACCCAGTAAGGACAAAAAACAGGACTATGTTGCACTTTAAAAACTAACAAGATGGTTTATTAGGCGATGAGCTTTTGTGGGCCAGACCCACTTCCTCAGATCAAATAGTGGAAGAAAATTGTCACAACCATATACAGGCAGTCCCCGAGTTACGCAGATCCGACTTAAGTCGGATCCATACTTACGAACGGGGCTTTTCTCGCCCCGGAGGACGTGGGTGGCGAGACCGCCCAAACGCGCTGCAGTCCCGCTGCCCGCGTCCTCCGGGGCGAGAAAAGCTGCTCCGCGTCTCCCTGGTCTTCTGGGGGAGGGGGCCCCCAGCAGACCAGGGAGACACGGAGGACGCGGAGTACAGGTAGTTCGGAATAGGAAGCCTAATCCGAACTACCTAGTCCATGCCGCGTGTAGCCGCGGGCACGGAGTCCACACTAATGGGGATTTAAAAATGGCGGCGCCCGGCAAGATGCAAATGAAGCCTGGGAAATTCAAATCCCGGGCTTCATTTGCAAGTTCGGATGCCTACATTAACCACCCTAGTTCAAACTAGGGTGGTAGTGTAGACATACCCATATAGACTAGAGTGCTAACTAACAACCCCCAGACAGGAGGTGGCAACTGGGGAGGTCTGTTACAGACCACTGACTCAAACCAGGATGAGTTATTGTTTAAGCATCTATCTGTGATGTGTGGAAGGAAAACCTGGGCTGTTATAGGGGGCTTCAAATTGGGAGACATATGCTGGAAGGCATATGGAGCCAGTAGTAAAATATCATTGGAATGTTTAAAAATTATAGATTATTTTTCTAAGGCAAAAGGTATTGTACCAAGCATACAGCTGGCTATTTTGAACTTCATTATGATGAATAAAGATGAATGAGTCACTGGACTGCATTATTATTGGTAATTCTACTATTCCCATCTAGCAATATATCAGTTCCATTGTTAGGATTCTTTTTGTTCCTAATATAAAAACTCCTTCTTATTGTCCTTAACTCTATTGGCCATAGATTTCTCCTTGTGTCTTTTTGCTTTCCGTATCAAATTTTCTACAAGTCTTAGCTTCTGATTTATATTCATGATGATCAACTTCTTCATTTTTCAATAGATTATATATATTGTTTATTCTTCAGATCTGCCTTCTCTTCCTCTCTAAAGTCAGGCGGGATTTTTTAAGCAGTATTGCTTTTTCTTGATGATGGTGTCGTGGCTTTTTGGGCATTGTGATAGGATGGACCAGGCCCTGAGACCTCTCTTCGAGTCCCTGTGGTCCTGCCACACCCTGCCCCAGAGAAACAATAGAGAAGCCCTCCAAGAAAGCTAGAGTGGCAGCAGAGGAAGCAGCTAATCAGGGTCCAGGAAGACCCTATAAAAGGAGCAGAGGAACAGAGCAGCAGTCAGTGCCTCTTGAGGCCTCAAGCTGTGTAGAGCAGGTGACTGGCTGGTGGAAAGAGCGGCAGCATCACAAACAACTCCATGTGGTGCACTTAGGGAAGACTGGACTATGCTGGGACTCTGAGGCTATGGCTACACTGCTGTTTTTTTACGGAAGAAGATATGCAAATCACACTCTCATTTGCATATATTCTTCCAATTCTTTTTGCGGAAGAAAATACAGGACTATGTAGCACTTTAGTGTTAGTCCTGTATTTTGTTTCAGCTACACCAGACTAACACAGCTACATTTCTATTACTTTTTTGTGGAAGAGGGACCCTGGAAGTTATATACCCCAGAAGGGGTTTTGGTTGATTGTGCACAGGTTGTATGGCAGCTGGAGGGTTTTGTCACTCAAAAGCCCCACGTAGACGGGGCCATTTGTCGGAAAAAAAAACCCTTTTTCGCAAAATCCTATAAACCTCAATTTTTGAGGAATTCGGGAGCTTGCGAAAAGGGTTTTTTTTTTCCAACAAATGGGGCTTTTTAGTGACAAAACCTCTTCCGGCAAAAAGAATCGGAAGAAGATATACAAATGAGAATACGATTTGCATATCCTCTTCCACAAAAAACCGACGGTGTGGCCATAGCCCAAGATAAAGCCCTGAGATAAGAACAAAGACTCTGCCTTCAGGAAGGGAAGCCCTGGGGGTACCACTCTCTGCCAGAGTGGAGAACAGACCAAGGGAACATACTCAGAGGAACACTGCAGAGGACGCCAAGATGGGACCCTGGAAGATATATACCCCAGAAGGGGTTTTGGTTGATTGTGCACAGGTTGTATGGCAGCTGGAGGGTGGAGTCACCGAAGAGGCTTTTAAATACAAGAGTGTGCAGGCACACACACTCAGCCAGAGGGGACGCTCACAGGAGGTGAGTGTTGCCCCATTACAGGCAGCTAATAAATTATTCTTGAAATACTTAGCACATTTATCCTGCATATTTTTCTTGTCCTTAAACATTTCAGGTCTATTAATCTAAGCAAGATAATGTTGGAAACCTGGTGGCCCCTGGCCTTTTATCTACACTTGAGCTCCTGGTCTTGTGCAAACATTTGTGTTTTGATCTAGTTGTCTTTAATATGCCCGTCTCTGTGGCTTCTGGGTACTAAATGAAGAATCACGTTGTAGCTGTCTGTTAATGGACCACTTCCGCTTGACTGGTCCCTTGAAATGTGTGTTAACTACTTACGATAATTAGGGTTGCCAGATGGTTTCAACAAAAATACCGGACACACTTGACATTACATCACAATCTACATTACATCTTATTTAGAAAATACTGGACATTTCTATTTTCTCATTTATATTTTCGCAATTTGTTTCCCCAAACAGAAAGCTGAAATACTGGACTGTCCAGTTCAAAACCGGACACCTGGCAACCCTAATGATAAACAGTCTGCTCCATCACCTATTTAGCTGTGATACTCTGAATAAGTTTCCCAGACCCGAAGAAGAGCTCTGTGTCAGCATGGAAGCTCTCTCTTCTGTCTCTCTCGCATACAATATATGACCTCACCCACTCTCCAATATCCTGGGACCGGCACACAGAGCCATCCCAGCCATAGGGCTGTTTGGAGTAGCAGACCTGGGCCCCGTGCTTTGGGATTCTACAGATGGGATGGTCTCCCATACTGAGGTTAACCATGGCAGGGGCGGTTTTGGGGCCCCCAGAAAAATCTCCCCCTGCCACACCATGCAACTTTTTGAATTCCCTGGCAAACACAGGGTTCTCCTGGTGCAAGATGAAACATAGAAGAACTGAGGTCCCTGAATCTGAGAAGGTGCCTGGGCTCATCTGCGGCAAGGACGCCGCCTGTCAGCTCTGGCTGGATAGCAATCCGTGTTTGTGTGACAGAGAGGGGGGAGGGGGAGAATTCTGAGAAAAGACACCAGCAGGGGCCTAATGAAGGAAAACAAAATGGCAAAGAGTTTAATACAGCAAGAGGGAAGGTTCTTATGTAACTATCTATCTGGTGGCTGGGGGCAGAGTTCTCTTGTCTCAAGCTGAGTGAGCTGTGTTACCCTTTTGGAGAAAGTCCCAGGGAAAAAAATAAGGGATGAACCAGACACAACTTTACAGAAGGAAAAGTGGATTCTGTGGGAACGACTCCCAAATCGCAGAGACTTTTAAAACTCTAGAGGAAGATGATCACTCACTATTCAATTCTATATATTCAATTCACAATCCAGCACTGCCTGGATCTTTCCCTATGGCATTATGCTCCTGACCCAGCACACCCATAAATAAAATGAACCCAATTAAAATCAGAGCCCTTTGTGTTTGATGGTGGATAAAATTTCTGTGCAACATCTTTTGACTCAGCTGATCTTTATTGGTCATGTTACCTTACCTACACATGCCATGCCCTTGCCTTATGTTTTCTATGCATGTGCCATTATAGACCTTCCATTTGAAATGACATATTTAAAGCTGGTTGTGGGAAAAAAGGAGGAAATTTCCACAAAAGAATGGAAAGTTTTGGGGTTTTTTTTAAACGGTGAGGGTTTTTTGTTTGAAACTTCATGAAAAATTTGAGCAGCGAAAAGTTCTCATGGTGGTTATTTTATTTCCCCTCCCCCCACATTTTGCTACTGAAAAGTTGAGGCTAAGAAATGGACCCCCAGACACCAGCTAAACTTGTTTTCTGGTTTTGTGGAGAAAAATAAATAAATCGGAAGTTTTTTACAAAGGTCATCTCTTTAAAAAAAGGCACTTTTCAACACCATTAATCTTTGTCTGAAAGGTGTTGAGACGCTCTACTTTCATTTTAGATTAAAAACAAACAAGAGCAAAGTCTCTCTGAGTGCACAGCACAGGTAAGAATGCCAGCTCTGTACCAGACTGCAACAGCTTGGGGAGCAGGATGGTGACACATAGGCTGAGTTCTAAGCATCGGTGTCCGGTATGTTAGGCAGGGGAAGGCTTTGCCTTTCCAAACCACACGACATGGCCACACCTACACTCTGCCCCCCAGAACGCCTACAGTGCTGCCCCTGAGCACCCACCCTCCCTGTGCTCCTGACCGGGGAGCCTGGAACCGTGCGACCTCCTCCCTTTGAGCCACACTGCGTGCATACGCCCCCTCGTTTCTCTTCTCCTCCCCAGTGTTCTGGGGAGCACTCAGCACACAGCCCCGTCTCCTCCCCTCCCAGGGGGACCACGCTCGGCATGCTGCCCCATCTCCTCTTTGAGGACCGGGCCTCAGCAGATGGGGCGGGGCTGTAGGTGGGGCTGGGGGCCTGCCTTTGGCTGCACCAACTGCCCATGGTTCTAAGCTATTGAAAGGTGCAATCCTCTGCAAACAACGGCACCACCATTAGAACTGCACTACGTCTTCCTTTCCTTATGTGGTAGAACAGACAGTAGGCTGTTCGGGACAGGTCGCACATATTTACGTCGGTGACGAGCCATGAAAGGATATGGTGCTACGTAAATAACCATCTCTTCCAGGAAGGACTGCTTGGCGGAGATGGAGTTCACCTTTCTAGGAGCGGGAAGGCCTTGTTTGGACACAGACTGGCTAACCTTGTGAGGAGGGCTTTAAACTAGGTTTGTTGGGGGCAGGTGAGCAAAGCCCACAGGTAAGTGCTGCATGTGCGGGACTGGGAGATGGGTTGGAAATGGGGGGGACTACGGCCTATAATGGCAAGGAGAAAGGAGGGTCAGGGCACAACAGGGAGGCAAGATCAAATCAGTATCTTAGATGCCTATATACAAATGTGAGAAGTATGGGTAATAAGCAGGAAGAACTGGAATTGCTAACCAATAAATACAACTATGATATCATTGGTATTACAGAAACCTGGTGGGATGGGACGCATGATTGGAATGTTGGTATGGAAGGGTACGGCTTGCTCAGGAAGGACAGACAGGGAAAAAAGGGAGGAGGGGTTGCCTTGTATATTAAAAATGTACACACTTGGACTGAAGTGGAGATGAACGTAGGAGATAGCTGTGTAGAGAGTCTCTGGGTTAAGCTAAAAGGGGTAAAAAAACGAGGGTGATATCATGCTAGGAGTCTACTACAGGCCACCTAGCCAGGTGGAAGAGGTGGATGAGGCCTTTTTTAAACAATTAACAAAACTATCCAAAGCCCAAGATTTGGTGGTGATGGGGGACTTCAACTATCCAGACATTTGTTGGGAAACTAACACAGCGAGGCACAGGCTATCCAATAAGTTTCTGGACTGCATTGGAGACAACTTTCTGTTTCAGAAGGTTGAAAAAGCTACCAGAGGAGAAGCTGTTCTGGATTTGGTTTTAAGAAATAGGGAGGAACTAGTTGAGAACTTGAAAGTGGAAGACAGTATAGGGGACAGTGATCACGAAATAATAGAGTTCATGATCTTAAGGAAAGGTAGAAGGGAGACCAGCACAATTGAGGTAATGGATTTCAGGAAGGCAGATTTTGATAAGCTCAGAGAACTTGTAGGTAAGGTCCCATGGGAAGCAAGACTGAAGGGAAAAACAACTGAGGAGAGTTGGAAGTATTTCAAAGGGACGTTGTTAAGGGCCCAAAAGCAAACAATTCCGCTGTGTAGGAAAGATAGAAAATATGGCAAAAGACCAGCTTGGCTTAACAAGGAGATCTTGCACGATCTCAAAATAAAAAAGGAGTCATATAAAAAATGGAAACTAGGACAACTAACAAAGGATGAATATAGGCAAGCAACACGGGAATGCAGGGGCAAGATTAGAAAGGCAAAGGCACAAAATGAGATCAAACTAGCTACAGGCATAAAGGGAAACAAGAAGACTTTTTATAAATACATTAAAAGCAAGAGGAAGACCAAGGACAGGGTAGGCCCACTGCTTAGTGAGGAGGGAGAAGCAGTAACAGGAAACTTGGAAATGGCGGAGATGCTCAATGACTTCTTTGTTTCGGTCTTCACCAAGAAGTCTGGAGGTGTGCCTAACGTAGTGAATACAAGCAGAGAGAGGGTAGGTTTAGAAGATAGGATTCACAAAGAACAAGTTAAAAGTCACTTAGGAAAGTTAGATGTCAGCAAGTCACCAGGTCCTGATGAAATGCATCCCAGGATACTCAAGGAGCTGATAGAGGAGGTAGCTGAGCCTTTAGCTATGATCTTTGAAAAATCATGGCAGACAGGGGAGATTCCAGAAGACTGGAAAAGGGCAAATATTGTGCCCATCTATAAAAAGGGGAATAAGAACAACCCAGGAAACTACAGACCGGTCAGTTTAACGTCTGTCCCAGGGAAGATAATGGAGCAGGTAATTAAGGAAATCCTATGCAAACACTTGGAAGGTAATAAAGTGATAGGGAATAGCCAGCATGGGTTTGTGAAGAACAAGTCATGCCAAACTAATCTGATAGCTTTCTTTGATAAGATAACGAGCCTTGTGGATAAGGGAGAAGCGGTGGATGTCATATACCTAGACTTTAGTAAGGCATTTGATACGGTCTCGCATGATATTCTTATTGATAAACTAGGCAAATATAACTTAGATAGGGCCACGATAAGGTGGGTGCATAATTGGCTGGATAACCGTAGTCAGAGAGTTGTTGTTAACGGTTCTAAATCCTGCTGGAAAGGGATAACAAGTGGAGTTCCTCAAGGGTCTGTTTTGGGACCCGTACTGTTCAATATCTTCATCAATGATGTAGATATTGGGATAGAGAGTACGCTTATTAAGTTTGCGGATGATACCAAACTGGGTGGGGTTGCGACTTCTTTGGAGGATAGGGACATAATTCAAAATGACCTTAGCAAGTTAGAGAAATGGTCAGAGGTAAACAGGATGAGGTTTAATAAAGAGAAATGCAAAGTGCTCCACTTAGGAAGGAACAATCAGTTCCATACATACAAGATGGGAAGCGACTGTCTAGGAAGGAGCATGGCAGAAAGGGATCTAGGGGTCATAGTGGACCACAAGTTGAATATGAGTCAACAGTGTGATGCTGTTGCCAAAAAAGCAAATATGATTCTAGGTTGTATCAACAGGTGTGTTGTAAGCAAAACTCGTGAAGTCATTCTGCCGCTCTACTCTGCACTAGTTAGGCCTCAGCTGGAGTACTGTGTCCAGTTCTGGGCGCCACATTTCAAGAAAGATGTGGAGAAATTGGAAAGGGTACAGAGAAGAGCGACAAGAATGATTAAAGGTCTAGAGAACATGACCTATGAAGCCAGGCTTCATGAACTGGGCTTGTTTAGTTTGGAAAAAAGAAGATTAAGGGGGGACATGATAGCGGTTTTCAAATATCTAAAAGGGTGTCACAAGGAGGAAGGAGAAAATTTGTTCCTCTTGGTTTCTGAGGACAGGACAAGGAGTAATGGGCTTAAAGTGCAGCAGGGGAGGTTTAGATTGGACATTAGGAAAAAATTCCTAACTGTCAGGGTGGTCAAATATTGGAATAAATTGCCAAGGGAGGTGGTGGAATCTCCCTCTCTGGAGATATTTAAGAACAGGTTAGATAGACCTCTGTCAGGGATGGTGTAGACGGAGCTTGGTCCTGCCTTGAGGGCGGGGGGCTGGACTCGATGACCTCTCGAGGTCCCTTCCAGTCCTATGATTCTATGATTCTATGATCACTAAAGAGCATTTTCGGCAAGGACATTCCATGCCATTACTCTCCTCTAGGATGGTCTTAAATCATTCTTCTCGGGGACAGAAAGCTTGTGTCTAAAAGCAACACAAGAATTTATTGGCAGAGATGGAAACTAAACCCAGGATTCCTGACGTCTGCTTCTGAGGCCTAGGCTCAGTGGCAGCTTAATGCACTGAGCATTAAGGGGCCTGTGCCCAGGGGCCCGAGCCAATTCGGAGGTCTCAGAGTGCCAGAAACTGGGGGGTGCCCCTTCTCTTCTTCTTCGTGGGGCCCTGGCCCTCTTCCATCTGCTTTGGACAGGAAGCCAGAGGGCCCAAGAGGAGGCCCTGGGTAGTGTCCCCATCCTTGGGCCCAGTGGCTTTGGCTCCCAGGGCAACTCTTAGCACAGCACAGCTCTGACTGCCGGCCTAGCCAGGAGGTAGTGCCTCAGGGCAAGAGGAGGAGTCAGGGCAGGGCCCTGGAGTGAGTGGGGGATCAAGTCCACCTCAGCCCCGTACTGGGAAGAGGCTGGAACTGCTGGCAGGGGCTGTGATTCATGGTGAGGGAGCTGATCTCTCTCCAGAAAGCACAGCCCCGGCGGCTCTGTGCCTGCCCCCAGGCTACTACACCCATGTTAAAAAGTGGATGAGGGCGTGGCCTCCCCCAGCGCTGTGGGGGGCCCATGTGTTTCTTGGTGCCCAGGGCCCCAATAAATCTTAATTGGCCTCTAGGTCTAGTATCCCTTCCCCCTATTGCTGGGATCAGACAGGTGGAAGTGGGGGAATGGCCCCGTTATTGTGGGGAACTTTCCTGGCTTCTATACCACCCCGGTGAAATGGACCAGCGAAAGGATCTGAGTCCCCGCTCCCATTTCCTTTACCCCATGGCCTCCCTGACCCTGAGAGCTCCCCCTCCACTCTCCTGAGTAGCAGAATCCTCGAAACCCCAACAAGGCTGGGCTCAGGTTTCCCGGGGCTTAATCCCCGACCGTGTAGTCACTAGGGGCAGGAGTTAGGGTGCCCCCACTCCGAGGTGCTCTCTTCACACTGCAGGCTTTCTTGGCCCAGTGATCACTTCATAAGGTTCAAAGCAAATACAATTTATTAAACGGCAACTGATTAAAGAGAAAAGAATAAGAAAAAATGAGAGAGGTTAAATGAGAACACACAGTCCTGCTCTGTAGCACAGGGACATCACAAACAGCAGTCTGCAGAGTGTAAGGACAGTTCACAGTCTACCTGGGTGGTCGACAAATACCTTTGATGTCGACACCCGCGCGTCCAGACTATCGCGCTGAGCCGACAAACAGCTGATCGGCTGTTTGTCGGCTCAGCGCGGCAGCCATGTAAATTTAAATGAAGCGGCGATTATTTAAATCGACGCTTCATTTTACTATGTCGGGTAGCCTAATCTACATGCCTCTGTCGCCAGAGGCATGTAGTCTAGACGTACCCTTAGAGGCCGTGGCTGTGCTGTAGGGGGGCTGCAGGCTGGACACGCTTGCTCTGGCAGTGACCACATGGCCTCAAGCTCTAAGTGGCAGGACCCCTCTCCCAGTCTGGCCTGCTGGGCCTCTTGGCTGGTGATATCTCCCTGCCCAGAGCCTCTCCCTGCACTTTGCTGGTCCCAGCTGCTCACCACACCCAGCTGCAGCCTGAGCTGCTTTGCCAGTCTCCAGCTCCTTGCATTGCTTCTCTGTCCCCTTTGGCTCTCTGAGCACTGCCAGTCTGCTGCTCAACACAGGGTCTGCACTCCTTGGGCCGTGTGTGCCTGGCTCTGTTGCTGCAGGACTTCTTCTCCACACAGCTTGCTCCTCTTAGTTGTCTCTCAGCTCTCTCCTTGCTCAGAGAGACCCAGAAAAATCCCAGCTCACAGGGAGGACCGGGCCTGGCCTCTCACTTTCCTCACTGGCCTGTCCAACCTGTCAATCAGGCCGAGCTGGAGTGTTGGCTGCTTTCCATTATCTCTGGGGTCTGTCAGTCTCAGGGCCCTGATTTCTCATGGACCCTTCCCCTTTTGATACTGGGAGCTGGCGAACCAAAACCTCCCACAGAGTTTTAGTAAAGGGCTAACAGTCCCCTTACACAGGGATTCTCCTCTTCAGATCTGACCCAGCTCCTGCTGCTGTCCGCGGAAAGCCTCACATTGACTTCAGTTGGCACTGGCCTAGCCCCAGTGCGGAGGTTAGAAAGGTAGAAAAAGACTAGGGAAGATGTGCCCGGCGCTGGGCCCTGTAGGGGCGCCGCCAGGTAAAGATGGCTGAGAGCAGGGGCTGACAGGCAGGCAGGGCCTGATCCCAAACTCGTAGAAGACTTCCCTTTGACTTCAGTGGGCTTTTTGGATCAGGCCCTAGGCTGTAGGTACATATTACTGCAGCTGTCTACAATGTCCAACAGTGCTGTACCTACAGCCTAGGGCCTGATCCAAAAAGCCTACTGAAGTCAAAGGGAAGTCTTCTACGAGTTTGGGATCAGGCCCTGCCTAACTGTCAGCCCCTGCTATCATTCGACAGACACGGTCACCTTCTGTTCCACATTACTGGCCGTGGGACAAACGGGGATCCCAGGCCTCACGAGCAGCTGCCTTGCTCAGAGACAAATTCATCTTATACATAAAATGGAGGAACGAGCAACAGTCATGGTACCTGACAGCCGGTGCTGCAAAGCCAAGCACTGAACAGAGCTGGAAAATCCACTCCAAGGAGCCCAGCCATGCCGGATGGGGGAGCATTCCTCTCTACCAGAAAGCTCTCGCCCTCCTCCGGCACGCTGATCGCACCCGAATCTGGCTTCTCTCCCCGCCTTGGCTGCTTCACATTTGCACGCTGCAATTACTAAGGGCCAGAATCCGCACTCAGTGCCACTGGTGTGACTCTGGAAAGGCTCCAGCGACATTCAACACAGAGTTGAACCTCAAGAGCATAATCAGTGGGCCCCGGGTGAAATTTGGGAAAGACTCACACGTAGCCTGGGCCAAGTAGCATGAGCCCTAATCATCAATCCTACTGAATATTTTCCCAGCCTGCCATCTCTCCATGCTCTCTCCACTTGGGTGCTGGCAATCACCCACTTTGGCACTGCCATAGGCGAAGCTCTTCACACCACAGACACTTGCTCCCCTCCACCCACTCTGTTCTCCTTCCTCCTTGCTAGGAATCTGTAAGAACCAAAGCCCCTGTTGCCCAGATTCCTGTCACCGCAGATATAGCACCCAATTGCAATCTGCGTGAGCCCACGTGCGGCTGAGGATCCACAATTCCCACCGCCATGCATGGCTAGGGCTGCCAGGCATCCGGTTTTGAACCGGACGCCAGGTCAAAAAAGTATCCTCATGGCTTGTTAAAAGTTCAGTAGTGGTGCCGGGGGGATCCTGGGCTAAGCCAGGCTTCCTGCTGCCCTGGCTCCGCACAGCTCCCAGAAGCAGCTGCCAGGTCTCTGCAGCCCCTATGCTCAGGAGCAGCCATGGAGACTCCATGTGCTATGCTTGAACATGCAGGCACTGCCCCTGCAGCTCCCATTGGCCAGGAACAACGACCAATGGGAGCTGCAGGGTGATGCCATCAGGCACCAGGGCAGCACGCAGAGCCTCCCTAGCTGCCCACCATGCACCTAGTGGCTACAGAGACCTGGTGGCCACTTCCTAGCAGCCACAGTAAGTGCTGCTTGGACTTGTTACCCCCAACCCCTCCCACACCTCAAGCACTTGACCCAGCCTGGATACTCCTCCCACATCCAAACTCCCTCCTGGAGCCTGGCCCCTGCACTCTCCCACACTCTAACCCCCTGCCCCAGCCCTGAGCCTGGTCCTGCACCCCAAGCCCCTCATCCCCAGACCAGAGCCTACCCCCCATCAGCACCTCAGCGCCTCCCCTGCACTCCAACCTCCTGCACCAGTCTGATGGAAGTTAGTGAGGATGAGGGAGAGTGAGGAACAGAGGGAGGGGGGATGGAGCAAGGGGAGGATGGGACTTCAGGGAAGGGGAGGGAAGGGGAAGGGTAGAGTCTTGAGGAAGGGGTGGGGCAGGCAGTGGGGCAAGGGTGTTCGGCTTTGTGCAATTAGAAAGCCAGCAACCCTATCCATGGGAATGGCGGGGCTCAGGAGTTTGCAACACTTTGCAAGATCAGGCCCCATGTTCTGACTTTTCCATGTGCAGAATAAATTGTGGTGTGTGCACCAAGGCCTGTGCGGATGTGCACTCCAGTAGAAACACAGGCTGCCGGCTATGAGCGCTCTGCTAATCAGCTGGGCAGCATTTGAATCCCTCGGGGGGGGGGGGGACACCCAAGTGCACAGCTTGCGGGACTCACTGCCCATGCCCTTTGGAAAGCAGAGGTAAGGCTTGTATAAAAGATGCTAGGCTGGTGCCTCACTGCTATGTTAATTTTGAGTGGCACTCCACGGCTAATTGCATCTTGACATTTCCCTGTATATTTTGGTAAGTATTTTGCAAAGACAGCTCCTCAGGGTCATTTTCTTCCTTGGCTTTTTTTTTTTTTTTTAAACAAACCACCACACCCTCTCTTTTCCCCTAGCTGCCACCTTCATTATTATAACCCTGCCGTTCTCCTCCTGGGCCAGCAGCAGCAGAGGAGTTCAATCAGGCTGATGAGTAAAAGTGCATAATTTTATGGCTGTGTATCAACTGCCTGTTATTAAACTAATCAATCAGCTTCAGCGGCTGCCAGCGCAGCTACCGGTGCAGCAGAGGAGAGGGCGAGTGAAAGAAATCGCTACGTCGTTATTTTTCCAAATGGACAAAAATCCAATCTGGCCAACTGAATTCTTCAGATATCCCTTCCCCCCACACCGCTGCAGATGCAAATGACTTGGGTGAGTTATGGGAAAGGTGACTTGTGGGAAGATAGCGAGGACGAAGGCACTGCCCTCCCTGTCGCTTACTGCGGGAAGTTTTAATACACTGCGCTTGGGCACAATTCAAAGCCCTTGGGAGTCTTTGCATTGGATTCAAGGGGCTTTGGAGGAAGCTCTGCTCTTGCGCTGTGCAGATGAGGATCTCCAAATGCTGGATGCATGCTAATGTGCTCAGCTGGGCAGCAGCCCTGAGCAGGATGTGCCTGCTCCTGGTCCCTTGCTGGGGAAGGAGAAATTGACGCTTAGGGAAATTTAGGCCAAAGTTTTCCCGATAGAGATGCCTATACTTAGGGACATAAATACAACATTGAGGAGCCTAAATGATGATAACTTGGCTGCCAGAGCTAGGCCTAGAGGCGAGCATAGGGCAGGGGGCCAGGAACCCATGCCAGCCAACCTTCAGAACCCAGTCGGGAGCTGAGATCAGGAACCGTGATCCCGATCCTAGGAATCAGGAGATGAGGGCCAAGAGACAAAGCAGGTAGTGTTAGGGGAACAGTCCAAAGCAGGATGGAGCCCAGTTGTACAGTTTCCTGATCCTCCGTCTGGCTTGCACAGAGGGAGCAGACCAGTCTGAACTCCAGTATTGCACCAGGGGGCCCTGGGGTGCAGCCTTCTACCTACGTTGGACTCAGTGCTTAGTTTGGGCCAGGGCTCAGCCCTGGCATCGGTAGACGTTGCAGTTCATAACCCTGGCACCTCTGGGCTTGGTGGTTCATAGCCCCAGCACCTCTGGGCCTGGCAGTTTATCACCCTGGTCCCCCCTAGGCTTGGTCTCAGTGCCTCTAGGTTACAAATGTAAAAAAACCCAACAACAACAACAAACCTGCTTGAGTCCTGGCATCTCATTCAGTACAAATTAACCCAGCAATGGGCAACCCAGGCCAGAGGAGTGACCCTCCTCCATCTCAGTGGGCTGCCAGGTTGTCGTAACCAAGATGGCTTCCCAAGATAGGGCAGTTTTGCTAATGCCCCTAGAATTTGGGGGAGGGGGGGTTTGCTGACAACCATAGCGGTGCTGTGATTGGAGGCAGAGGAGTTCCCCGGCTCTCACAGTCAGCGTTGTGTTGCCCTCAGCACGCACCTCCCTTCCCGTGCGTATCACTTTAGTAATACTGGTAGGAAAACCAAAATGTCTTGCGGCCCACACACAGAGCCCTGGAGGGCCCCATGCAGCTCACAGGCCATAGGCTGCCACCACTGAATTAAGTACAACCTGGGCTTCCAGGAGCTCTGCTTAGTAAGTAACGCCAGCAAGGTGCTGGGCGGCAGGTTGGAGCACGATGAGCCCTAAAGACCCAGGTGGATCATGAGGCTGACTCTGAGAACTGATGGAATTAAGGGGTAGAAGGGGGCTCTACACGTCAGGCCTCTTACGTTAGGTAACCACGGCCCCTCTCTCCCAAAGCATGTAAGCACAAGTGTGGCTGGATTCCCATGTGAAATCCCACTGCCCTCAATGGGATGACTCGCATGCTTCTGCTCACCCACAGGTAGCCTTGCTTTGCTGGACGAGGGCCCACGTGACCAAGGCTCCTCAAGAAAGTCTGTGGCAGGGCTTGGATTTGAGCCCCAAAGCCCAGGTCCACAAGGCTATTTTCTTTCCCCAAGGAGGCAGAATGGAAGGGATGTGATGGATACACAGCAATGGACATGATGAATCTCCCTTCCTCTCTGGAAATGATGAAGACATTTATTGTCAATGCATTCCAGAGTCCTACATCACATTTCCTGCATAAGGCAGCAGATAGCGAAACACAAAATTTAGTTCGAAGACCTGGCATGGGAAGGAGCAGCCTTTCTTCCACTGACCTTCCAAGAGAGGGAGGAAGGGGGTTACTTGCACGTTGGAGAAGAAAGGGGGAGAGCCTACGCCTGCTCTGAGAAAGAAAGACTTGTTTTCCCTAGGGTATGGTAGGAGGTGACGCAGGAGATGTGGGTTCAGTTCCTGGGTCTGTTAGGGTATGTCTACACTACAAAGTTAATTCGAACTAACAGCCGTTAGTTCAAATTAACTTTCATAGGCGCTACACAGGCAAACCGCTAGTTCTAACTTAATTCGAACTAGCGGAGTGCTTAATTTGAACTAGGTAAACCTCATTCCACGAGGACTAATGCCTAGTTCAAATTAAGTAGTTTGAATTAAGGGCTGTGTAGCCACTTAATTCGAACTAGTGGGAGGCTAGCCCTCCCCAGCTTGCCCTGGTGGCCACTGTGGGCACCACCAGGGAAACTCTTCTGCCCCCCTCCCGGCCCCGGAGCCCTTAAAGGGGCACGGTCTGGCTACAGTGCCCGTGCCAGGTGCAAGCCTGCCAGCACCCAGCCAGCAGACCCTGCACCTGGCACGGCACAAACCAGCCACGCGCTGCCACCCAGCCCTCCGCCTCTTCCCGGGACCAGGCTGGCAGCTCCTAGGAGCCGGCCCGGGGCCGCAAGAGGCAGGCGCCCGCCTCGTCTAGTGAGGACATCGTGGACCTTATCGAGGTTTGGGGCGGAAGACTCCAATGTCCTCAACCTCCGCACTAGGCACAGGAAACTGGCAGTCTAGGGCAGGATAGCTGCCAGCCTGGCCACCCAGGAGCAGGTTTGCATGAAAATCAAGGTGGTCGAGTGAGACCCCGACCCATAAAAACATAAGAACGGCCGTACTGGGTCAGACCAAAGGTCCATCTAGCCCAGTAGCCTGTCTGCCGACAGCGGCCAACACTAGGTACCCTGGAGGGGATGGACCGAAGACAGTGACCAAGCCATTTGTCTCGTGCCATCCATCTGCAGCCTTCTACAAACAGAGGCCAGGGACACCATTTCTACCCCCTGGCTAAAAGCACTCCATGGACCCAACCTCCATGAATTTATCTAACTTCTCTTTAAACTCTGTTCTAGTTCTAGCCTTCACAGCCTCCTGCAGCAAGGAGTTCCACAGGTTGACTATTTGCTTTGTGAAGAAGAACTTTCTGTTATTAGTTTGAAGCCTGCTACCCATTCCTTTCATTTGGTGTCCTCTAGTCCTTCTATTATGGGAACTAATGAAGAACTTTTCTTTATGCACCCTCTGCACCCCACTCGTGCTTTTATAGACCTCTATCATATCCCCTCTCAGTCTCCTCTTTTCTAAACTGAAAAGTCCCAGTCTCTTTAGCCTCTCTTCATATGAGACCTGTTCCAAACCCCTGATCATTTTAGTTGCCCTCCCTTCTCCTCTCCTCTCCCACCCTCTCTCTTCCCCTCTCCCACCTCCTTTTCCCAGTCTCTCCGAGTTTTATTCAGTGAAGAGAGTTTCTATTTTTGAACACACGAGTCCTTTATTTTGTTCATCAGGAAGGGGGGCTAGGGAGGGGTAAGTGGAAGGAGATGAGGGAGGAATGGGGTACGAGCCCCCGATGGGGAGGACTGGGGTGGCTCTGCGGGCTTCTCGGGGTGGAAGCTCTCCTGCAGCCCCCCGATTGACCGCCCCTGGATGGCAGCCTGTGGCAAGTGCAGCCGGGCTGATGGCAGAGTGCTGTGATGTGTCGAGTGTGGGCACTCAGGGCACTCCAAGCCAGGACTGCTTTGCTGTCCCTCATTGAGTTAAACAAGCGAGCGGGGAACCCCTGAGAACTGTCTGTCCGGGGTGGGGGTCAGGTCCCTTTAATCACAGCCCTCGGCTAGCCTGAGGCAGCAGCTCCACGCTCTAAGTCCTCATCTGATGCCCTGCCGGCACTGCTTCCAGCCAGCCTTAACCTCGGTTCAGGGTCCACTCAATGTGGACATGCTAGTTCGAATTAGCATTTTGCTAATTCGAACTAGTTTTTAGGTCTAGATGCACTAGTTCGAATTAGCTTAGTTCGAATTAAGTTAGTTTGAATTAGTGCTGTAGTGTAGACATACCCTCAGAGACTTTCTGTGTAGCCTGGGGCAAAGTCACTTCCTCCCTCTCCATCTCAGCTTCCCTAGGATGTCTTCCTTTGTCCATCTTGGTTAAGTAGATGGTAAACCTTTGAGACAAGGACCATTTGATCCTACTACGGGTATGGCAGGCATCCAAGATCTCGGTTTGGGTGTCTGGCACTGCCGTAATACATATTACTAATAACTGCACAAGTAGGAGGGAACGGATTACCACAGGCTGAGGGAAGAAATTCCCTCCCCTAAGAAAAACAGGCCTATTATCCTCTCCATGGATGCCAAGGGACACAAACCACTCCCCAAGCTACCACCGACAGGTACCACTACGTTGCCCATCTTTTTCCTCTGCCACATTGACTGGCCTGGCACCTGCTCTCATACTCACCCCTCCTTCCACCTGTTCCGAAGGGTTTGCAAATGGGTAGCTGGAGAGTGCTGAGTGCTCAGGTGCTGTGGGGGATGAAAGCCATCGAGGTGAGCTAGGAAGTGGTTCCTCCCCAGGGCCAGAGGACAGACTAGAAATCACGGCTCAATGCTGACCTCTTTATACAGTGTTTTTCATCTCCCCTCTTTACATGGGCCAAATTCTCATTGGCTTCTACAGAGCCACTGACTTATTACCAGAAGATTTACCGGGCAAGGTTCAGGTCCTTAACTCAATTAATTTTGGAAAATAACATGAAAGCGTCCAGGCTTCCTATGAATCATTGCTGTGGGGAGGGGCTGGGGAGAAGGGGTTCTGGATGCAGGCTGCCCTAGGGAGAAAGGACGACCCCAGCCCTCTCTCACCGCAGCAGCTTGGGGCCAGGTGAGAAGCACCTCTCCGTGGCTACTGCAGCTCCAACAGGCACAGCAGAGGGAGGGATGCATGTCCCCTGGTGGGGACAGGTCCAGATTCATCTGCCCCCTGGCCTCCCCAGCCAGAGTGAGGAATGCAGCAAACTCTGCACTTTCCCCTCACTCCCTGATGAAGGGAACAGCCAACAATGTCCCCATAGGAATCAGGGAGGGGAGAGCTTCAGCCCTCCCCAAAAGGCACCAAGGAGTGGGAGGTTCCTGCCTGGGCAGTCTCGGCTGCGGAAGTGTGCCTCCAACCAGCCCCTCTCATCTGCCTGGCGAGTCTCTCTCTTTCCTCTTTGGCTTTACGAGAAGCAATCCCATTCCAGGCATATCCCATTGTCCTGGCACAACCACACCCTGACCTTGTCTTAAGGTTGGATAAGAGGAAGCTGCATACTGAATTTGGTGGTCCTAGGTCTTACCGTTTAGGAGTTCTTGGACAGACAGACTCTTTCAAATATATAGTACATTTGCATTACAGTAGCACCTAGAAGCCCCAGACATGGACTAGCCTCTCCAGTGTGCTAGGCACTGTACAAACACCTGACCAAAACCCCTGCCTCAAAAAGCTTACAGCCTAGCCTGGCCTCCATAAAGTTGGGACTTGAGGCTCTGACCCCAGATGGATACCACAGGTGAAGAGGAGTGTGGCAGATGATATATTTACAAGCCCGTTGCTGCTGCCGCCAAGAGATTCGTGGAGCACTTTTCAAAATGAATGTTCTGGCGCACAAATGAAAGGAGGGGTGATGTCATGCAGCCTGGCTGAGACACAGCAGACGGCTGGAGCGCCACTCCAGAGCACTTAATCCTTTTTATTTGGGGTGCTGCCTCACCTACCATGTTGCTAACAGCTGCTGGGGAATTTGCAGCGAGCTGTCTACATAGACGGTAACAATAAATTGATCAAAGCAACTAAATATTATTGTCTGCTGTCTGATGGATGGGTTAGAAAAATTTCACCAGAAACCTCCCAGTTATTTCCTTCTTTCACCATGCAAAACCACAGACAGGGGGGAAAAAAGCCTTTCGGTGACTAAGGTAGCAAAGTTAACCACTCCAAAGCCAGAAATTTCAGTGCAGGGCAGCCTTTTAGCAAAGGCACTGCACTGAACTGCACTGCCTAGGAAGGAGTACTGCGGAAAGAGCAAACTTTATTCTGGGATGTTTTAAGTCTGCTGATTAGGCCTCAGCTGGGCTATGTCTACACTATGGGGCTTTATTGGAAAAAAGGTATGTAAGTTACCCTTTGTCCAATAGATTTATCAGAAGAGGCTTTTCTGAATTTGGCCAGTCTACATTGGGCCAAATTTCAGAAAAAACCCTCTTTCAAAAGAGCCCTTCTTCCTCGGTTGAGGAGGAAGACAGGGCTTCCGAAAGAGCATGTTGGCTCTTCCGCTTTTTTTTTGCGGAAGAGCAGACACGTTCACTGGACACGGTGGAGTTTTTCCCGGGATATTTCTGGTATCCCAGAAAAACTCCACCATGTAGACATAGCCCTGGAGTCTTGTGTCCAGTTTGGGGCACCGCATTTGAGGAAAGATGAAGAAATTGGAAAAAGTCCAGAGAAGAGCAACAAAAAGGAAGAAAGGTCTAGAAAACATGAGCTATGAAGGAAGATTGAAAGATTTGGGATTGTTTAGTCTGGAAAAGAGATGATTTCGAGGGAACATGATAATAGCTTTTAAACACTTAAAACGTTGTTACAAGGAGAGAGCATTATTCTCCTTAACCACTGATGATAGGGCAAGAAACAATGGGGTTAAATTGCAGCAAGATTGTTTTAGGCTGGACATCAGGAAAAGCTTCCTAACAGGGTAGTTAAGCACGGGAATAAATTACCTAGGAAGGTTGTGGAATGTCCATCACTGGAGATATTTAAGAACAGGTTAGACAAACTCCTGTTAGGGATAATCTAGATGATGTTTAGTCCTGCCATGAGGGCAGGGGACTGGACTTGATGACCTCTCAAGGTTCCTTCCAGTTTTATGATTCTGTGAAAGTCCAACTTACACAGAGCAGGCAGGTAAGGCTGTGGTTGTGGCGGTAGGATTGACAAGCTAGGAATTCAATTCCCATCTCTGCCACAAGCTTCCTGTGGAACCTCGAACAAGTCAGTTAATACTTGTGTCTTGGCTCTGCATCTGCAAAAGGGGAAAATAAAGTTTACCTCCTTCACAGGGATATGATGATACATTAATCAACATTTGCAAGGCAATGAACTATTACAGCAATTAGAGGCCATATAATGAGCTAGCTAGAAACTCAGCTCTGTCTCGTTGTACTGCTCTGCAATGCACTGTGGCCACAACCATGCAGATGCTGTAGATGTTTAGAAATACAATTCAGAATCTTCATCAGCACAGCTACAGAACGTGCCACGCCTATGAACCAAATGCACACTCTAAGTCTCAGCAAGGACCTGACTGTTACAGCTAAAAAGAGAGAGAGAGAGACACAGACATAATCATGGTGAGTTCATGTATTACAAAAAAGCCTCTAGTTCCATGGAAAATACTGTCTCAAACATCATCTGTTGCATCTAGTGTCCGATGCAAACAAGAAAATATCATTGCAAAGAAAAAAAAAGTCTCTGTATTCAGGTGGGCTCATTTCTGTTTTCATGGAAAATAAATACTAGTGAAAATAAATATTCATGAGAACGTTCATGCTGGCCACTTTGAAAAGCTCTTTTTTATTTGCATGAGGGAGCCGAACAATGATGAAGGTTCACAGATCATTTGCAAACTGAATAGCGTTCTCCCTTGTATATTAACTTAGGGTATGTCTGCACTGGCAGATGTACAGCGCTGGTAGTTACACCACTGTACACAGAGTGCTGAAGGGAAACCGATGCCGTGCGTTCACATGGACAGCTGACAGCACAGTCGCACTGGAACAAAGTCTCAGAGTGGCTCTTAAACATTACGGAGCGCCAAGCTGAAGTGCTCCTGGCACTGTATACGGAACAGCACCATGATCACACACCCTGCAGCCAGTGTCCCCAAACTGTTTTCCATGTGCCCCTCTTGCTGCCACCACATTTACCTTGGCAGATCCTCCCGGCAACAGGGGGCTGCGCAGGCCATCCTTCCCCTCCAGTGGCCCCTGCTGATGGCTCCTCCCAGGCAGAGGTAGAGGGGGGCCAGGCCTGGGCTGCCCACCCCCCAATGGCTTCTCACATAGACTGGACTGCCTGGCATTCCCCATGGAGGGGGTGGGGCTTGACTGCTGCCGGCTGGCAGGGCTCTCCCACCATCTAGCACTGTGACTGAGGGCCAGGGGAGGAGTTTGGGAGTAGGGGGGCCACATATCTGGGCCAGTGGCTGGCAATATGGAAAGCCTAGGCCCCAGCTGGCCACACTCTTCCTGATGCAGCCACCCCTCTAGGGTCACTCTGCAGTATAACTATCTCCTGTGCGCGCTACCCCCAGTAACCATACTGGACCATACGGTCTCTGCTTTCAGTCCCCTCCCTTTCCATGTTAAGGAAAACCATGGAATTCCAGCACATCCCATTGTCCTGGCGCAACCCAACCCTGACCTTGCTTTAAGTTAGGAGAAGAGGGAGCTGCATAGCAAATTTTGTCATCCTAGCTCTTACCGTTTAGAAGGAGTTATTGAACAAGTGGACTCACAGATGGACAAACGCTCTCAAATTTATAGCTACATTAAAGGAGGGTAATATAGTTAATGCTGATCAACATGGGTTTGTGGAAAATAGATCCTGCTACACTAACTTGATATCTTTTTTTATGAGATTACAAACTTAATTGATAAATGTAATAATATTGTCCTAATCTACTTAAACTTCTGAAAGGCACTTGAGTTGGTTCCACATGACATTTTGATTAAAAAACTAGCATGATATAAAGTTAACATGGCACCCAATAACTGGATTAAAAGATGGCTAAATGATAGGCCTCAAACTATAATTATAAGCAGAGAATTGTTATAAAGAAAGTATGTTTCCAGTAAGACTCCCATAGGATCTTGGTTTTAGCCCTACCCTAGTTAACATTTTTATCAAGACTTGGAAGAAAGCATAAAAACATCACTGATAAAGTTTGCAGAGGACACAAAGTTGGGACAGTGATAAATAACAAGGAGGACCGGTCAGATTCAGACCTGGTAAAGTGGGTGCAAGAGGACAATGTGTTTTAATACAGTTAAATGTACATGTCTACATCTGGGAACAAAGAACATAGGTCACACTTACAGGATGGGGGATTATCCTGGGAAGCAGTGACACTAGAAAACAAAACAAACCACGACGCTATGGTGAATAACCAGCTAACCACGAGTTCCCTGTGTGATGCTGTGACAGCCAAAACAGCTAGAGTGATCTTTGGATGCCTAAATGAGGGGATCTGCCTCTATTTGGCACGGTTGTGACTGCTGCTGAAATGCGGTCTATTTCTGGTGTCCAAAGTACCAAAAGAATGTTGATGCACTGAAGAGGGTTCAGAGCACAATTTACCAAGGGCTGTGGTAGAGTTTCCATCTATGGCAACTTAAAAAAAAAAAATACCATACGATCCAGGGCGCTCTCTCAGGAAGTTCTGGCCAGTGTTAGACAGGAGGTCAGAGTAGGTGATTACTCTGGTCTTGGAAACTAACAATCTATGAAGAAATCCAAATGGTCTATATGAGCCTCTTGGATGTGCAAAAGTAGC
Organism: Pelodiscus sinensis; assembly: GCF_049634645.1. Lineage (NCBI taxonomy): Eukaryota > Metazoa > Chordata > Testudines > Trionychidae > Pelodiscus > Pelodiscus sinensis. The sequence goes on along the minus strand of NC_134712.1, from coordinate 248,350,915 downwards.
CCAGAAATTCAGCAAAAACTGGCTCTTGCAAGATGCTTGGTACTTCCTGTGGCCAGTTGAGCTGGGAATATGCTGAGATTCTCTGTTACTTATAGATAAGGTTCTGTGAACATTGTGGATTTTTGTTTTTGGAACATTCACAGCAGTATCGTGGGCAAAGTATTGACTTTCACAGAATAAACGTGGTCAGCAAAGAGTCACTGCTACGTTCCTTTGCATAAAACTCACTAGTGAGCCCCCTGCCCCCAACACTGCGCCAATATGATGCTGCCACACAGTACAAGCCGCACGAAGAATGAAGTCAGCGTGTGCAAATGCTTGTTTCCACCTGAGCCTATGGCTGGCCATGTTTCAAATGGCAGTGGAAGAACAGTTGTGTGTGGAGGCCTGTTTCTGTCTCTCTGCTGTGGCTGCAGCCACTTACGTGCAGAGTGGCGGCAGCAGGAGACTGGTGCACAGGGATACCCATTTCTGCCTCCACATTGAAATTATGGCTGCTCTTGGTTCAAATGACAGCAGCTTTAGCTAGTGTGTCTCCCTCTTTCACCATAATGGTACCATTGTGGCTGCAACCTAAATGGCAGATGGAAAGAACAAGACAAGATCATGTGATCTTGGTCTCCGTTTCTTTCAAGAATATGCCACTATTTCCACAGAGGCATAAAATCACAATGTGTTCCAGGGTTTACTTATACAGGCAGTCCCCGAGTTACGCGGATCCGACTTATGACGGATCCGCAGTTACGAACGGGGCTTTTCTCGCCCCGGAGGACTGGAGCGGTGGGACGCCCATATGCGCTGCAGTCCCGCTGCCCCCGTCCTCCGGGGCGAGAAAAGCTGCTCCACATCTCCCTGGTCTGCTGGGAGCAACCCAGCAGCACCCCAGCTGCTCTGCCCCAGGCGTCCCCAAGTCAGCCGCTACTGAAACTGACCAGGGGCTGACTACAGGAAGCCCGAGGCAGAGTTGCTCTGCCCCGGGCTTCCTGGAATCAGCCGCTGATCAGTTTCAGCAGCAGCTGACTTGGGGACGCCTGGGTTTCTTAAGTTGAATCTGTATGTAAGTCAGAACTGGCGTCCAGATTCAGCCGCTGTTGAAACTGATCAGTTTCAGCAGCGGTTGACGCCAGTTCCGACTTACATACAGATTCAACTTAAGAACAAACCTACAGTCCCTATCTTGTACGTAACCCGGGGACTGCCTGTATACAGTTATTTCTTGTATCAGAGGGGTAGCCGTGTTAGTCTGAATCTGCAAAAGCGACGAAGGGTCCTGTGGCACCTTATAGACTAACTGAAGTGTAGGAGCATAAGCTTTCGTGGGCAAAGACCCACTTCGTCAGATGCATGTTATTTCTTGGTTATTTTTCCTATTTGGGGAATTCATTACTAACCCCTATTTTCCATCCCAGGACTGAAGGTGCAAGATTGGAAACACCACCTTTTCCTTTCAGTTCCTTGTACAATTTTAGTGCTATTCCCAATAATACCACTATTTCCAAACAGAAAGGAAGATAACTGCTCATTAACTGAGAGCTAGAACCCAAGGGGCATGTCAGAACCATTTATACAGAAAGTTTCTGTTATATTTTAGTTTAGCCTGCTGCTTGTTCAATTCCCTTGGTCCATATTTGTAGACTAAGCAGAACTGGATTTCATAGTCACAATTTCAGTGAACAATATTGATGTTTATTTTAAGCCTTTTTTCAGTTTACCTATTTTCACACTTACAGGAGCTTATGGGTAAGAATCACACTAATTATCTAATTACAATAGACATTGAGATTTAGACACAGTTCTATAACTATTAAGACACAAATTGTCAACATCACATGCCAAAATATACAAAGTATATTTACATTAAATTCTAATAGGATTTCAAGAAGCATACACATACAGAATGGGAAGTGACTTGTCTAGGAAGGAGTACTGCAGAAAGGAATCTAGAGGTCATAGTGGACCACAAGCTAAATAAAAGTCAAGAGCGTGACACTGTTGCAAAAAAAGCAAACACGATACTGGGATGCGTTAACAGGATTGTTGTGAATAAGACACGAGAAGTCATTCTTCCGCTCTACTTTGTGCTGACTAGGCTTCAGTAGGCATATTGTGTCCAGTTCTGGGCACCACTTTTGAAGAAAGATGTGGAGAAATTGAATGTTCAGAGAAAGGCAGCAAAAGTGATTAAAGGTTTAGAAAATATGACCTATGAGGGAAGACAGAAAACTGGGTTTGATTAGTTTGGAAAAGAGAAGACTGAGAAGGGACATGATAACAGCTTCCAAGTACCTAAAATGGTGTTACAAGGAGGAGGGAGAAAAATTATTCTTAATTTCGGAGGAGAGAGAAGCAATGGGCTTAAATTGCAGCAAGGGAGGATTAGGTTGGACATCAGGAAAAACTTCCTAACTGTCAGGGAGGTTAAACACTGGAATAATTTGCCTAGGGGGGTTGTGGAATCTCCTTTGCTGGAGATATTTAAGAGCAGGTTGGACAGACGCCTGTCAGGGTGGCATGGGGCAAGCACTCACCCCCATGGCACCTCCAGTTGGTCACTCGGGGAATGAGCTCTCTTGCCTCAGAGTGCCCTCTGCTGGTCAGTGTCCCAGGCTCTGTTGAAGGTCTTCTGTTGGTTCAGCTCTGTGTCCCTTCTTGGCCATGATGCCCTTTCCTCTTCATATGGTCCTAGCTCAGCACCCCTGCACTCTGGGGTCCTCCATTCCCAGGGAACCCCCCAATTCAGCTATATCCATCTTGCCTCAGTGGCCCACTGACAGTTGTCATCTAGCCCCTGCCTCGGAGGCAAACTGCAGCCTGAAATGGCCACTCATCGTTAGCAAGGGGGTGTGGACGGCTGCCCTTTTCCTATCCTGGCTGTTTCCCTAGAGCCCTAGTAGCCTCAGGCCCGACAGCCTGGGAGCAAGGTCAGAACAGAGCTCTCAAACTCCACCTGTCTTTCCCTAGCACTGCTCTGTCTCCGGAAGCCTCTAGCTTCCCGGGCAGCCAAATCCCTCCTGCTCCCCAGCTAGAACAAGCCTCTCTCCTCTCCTCTCCTTCCTCCAGGAGCCCTTATTTATACAGCCCCCAGCTGAGCCCTAATTGGCTGTCTCTGCCTCAGCTGTGGGCTCTGATCTTTCAGCGCCTGAGCTGGGTTTTAACCCTTAAAGGGCCAGTGCGGGGCAGATGCCCTTTCTCTCAGGATGATCTAGATCAGTGTTTCTCAACCACAGAGAAGTCGGAGGGGGGGAGGGGAAGGAGGTACGTCAACACAACTGAAATTTGGAGAAAACCGAATTTTTGTGTTCAGTTTTACCGCGCTTTATTATTTTTGTACTTTTTACACCCAAAAATTTCATCACCCGCCCGGCTACGATTAAGTTGTTTAAACAAATGGGTTGCAACAGTAGACAAAAAAATGGTGTGTCTGAAAACTGTAGGTACTGCGGGTACTTACAATTTTTTTTAAAGCGGTACTTCATAAAAAAAGGCCGAGAAACACTGATCTAGACGGTGCTTGGTCCTGCCGTGAGGGCAGAGGACTGGACTCGATGACCTCTCGAGGTCCCTTCCAGTCCTAGTGTTCTATGATCTGTGTTTTTTTCTTACTTTATCTATCTGTAAATTTTGATTATTCTTAATGAGAAACATATTTCTGTCCATTTGAGTGTGTGCGAATGTTTAGCAACATTTACCACGCCTACCTATTTCTCAGCAATCTGGAATAGTGGGGTGTGTTTATTTAAATAATCCCCGCTTCATTAAAATAAAAATGGCCGCCGCACTGTGCCAGCAATCAGCTGATCCGGCAAAGCGCAGCAGTCTAGATGCGGATCGGTCGACAAGGGAAGACTTTGTTGTCCGCTCCGGTAAACCTCATTTCACGAGGCATAACGGAGCAGTTGACAAAGACTTCCCTTGTCGACCAATCCGCGTCTAGACTGCCACGCTGTGCCGGATCAGCTGATTGTTGGCAAAGCGCGGCGGCCATTTTTATTTTAATGAAGCAAGGATTATTTAAATCCCCGCTTCATTGACTATGTCAGTTAAACTACTTTACATGGCTCCGTCGACGGAGCCATGTAGTCTAGACATACCCGTGGAGAAGCATAGACACTGGAGACTGACTTACAGTAGTTGTACTTGAAAACCTTCTTCCATTTTCAGAGCGATGACCAGCTCGCCATGTTAAATGCAGAGAGTGTCACTGAAATTAGTAGAATGAAAGAATTTTTTTTTTTGAGTAATTGCCCTTATGTTGGAATGTGCAGTCCATCTCTGGGCCAGTGTGGGGCTGATACCTGTTACAATTGTTCTAGAACCTAACAGAAAGCCTGCTCAAGTTGATGGAAGATCTTGTCTACCCTGTAGGAAGTGTAAAGGTATTATTGACTTCAAAGGTCTTTGGACCAAGGCCCAGCCATTTTGGCTAGGTGTTCAAGCCAAACAAATACCCTTCAGAAAACAGAAATTCAAACCAAATGAAGTCAATGAAAGGGAAAAAGTCTGGAAGGGGAAATGTAAGATAGGAGTTAAAAGAGCCTGGAGAAGAAAGAGTTGAAAGAACAAATAGTGAGACAACATTATAGTCTTGTCTCGTGTGTGAATATTAAGAAAAACTTTCCATGCGGCTTGAAAAAATTGCAGATGGCCCAAAAATGGGTGGAATTATGAATAATGATGGGTATAGGTAAGTTATACATAATAATCTAGATCACTTAAGATAGCAGACTCCTTTGCAGAATATGCAGGTTCAACACAGCCCAATGAAAAGTGGAACAAAGAATGAAGGTCACACTTGTACAAAGGGGGACAGTATTCTGAAGAAGGCTGACCCAGAAAAGGCTTATGGATCATGGCTGATACCCAACTGAACATGGACTCCTAGTGTGATCCTCTGCAGCTAAGAGGGAAAACAGAATCCTTGAATGTACAAACAGAGGAACATAAAGTGGGAGAAGGGAAGGAGTACTATTAATATATGTGGCATTGGTGAGATCATTACTGGATGCTGTATCTAGTTCTGGGTGCCCACTCTTCAAAACAGAATCCTACAAAAATTGAAAGGGATCAGAAAAAAGCAGATCTGGCATGGCAAGCCTGCCTTATAGTGAGACATAAGAGGCTCGATCTACTTAAAATATTCAAGAGAAGGTTAAGAGGTGATTTGATCACAGTCTACTAACACCTACAAGGGTAAAAGATTTCTGACAGTAGAGGACTCTTTAATCTAATAGAAAAGGGCATAACAAGATCCATCAGTTGGAAGCTGAAGCTAGACAAATTCAGACTGGAAATAAGGGGCACATTTTTGACAGTGAGGGTAACGAACCTTTGGAACAACTTAACAAGGGATGTGGTGAATTATCCGTAGCTTGAGTGCTGCTTTAAGGACTGGATATCTTTCTAATCTCTCTTGATCTAGTTCAAACAGAAGCTACGGGCTCCAGTGGAATTACTCTCCCTTCTCAGTGGCTTCAGTGCCTCCAGGTTACACTACCATTGTTTACACCAGAGGTTAGGACTGTTTAATTGAGTTACTCAGGGTGTCAACTCTTACACCCTTGAGTAACATAGCTGTCTCTCTCCTCTTCCAGAGTAAGGAACAGCCCTGACAGATACACACAAAAAACATGGTCAGGAGCAATTATATTATATTTCATGTTTGTTATTAAAAACATGGAACAAATGGGTGTTTAAAATCTGTCGAAATAGGCAAAATCTTTCCGTGCTTTGGTCAGGCACTTATGCTTTTGGGTACCAGCAGGAAAACTCAACTGGGGTTATCTCAATAGCAAATGAAATAGACCCTGGATGTCACTGCAATCATCAGATTTCTTATGGCCCAATCCTCCACTTTGTCTAGCCACGCTGGACCCTCTCCCTACCTTCCATTGCATCTACCGCTTCCCCCACCTTAGTGTCATCTGTGAACTTGCTGAGGGTGCAATCCAGATCATTAGTGAAGATGTTGAAGAAAACTGGACCCAGGACTGACCCTAGGGGCACTCTTCTTGATACCAGCTGCCAATTGGACATGGAGCTATTGATAGCTACCTCTTGAGCCTGATGATCTAGCCAGTTTTCTGTCCATTCATCCAAGTGATAGTTCTTTAACTTGCTGGCAAGAATGCTATGGGCAATCATATCAGAATCTTTGTTGACATCAAGGTGTATTACATCCACCACTTTCCCCATATCCATAGAAGCCAATCAGGTTCACCAGGTCTGACTTTGCTCGTGATGAATCCATGTTGACTATTCTTGATCCTCTTCCTCTCCTCCAAGTGTTTCAAAATGGATTCCTTGAGGACCTGCTCCATGATTTGCTGGGGACTGAGGGAAGGTTGAACGATCTGTAGTTCCCTGAATTCTCCTTGAGAACACTCAAGTCATATCTTTGGCTGGAATTAAGGAGAGGTGAGGAAAAGTGCCATTTCATGATCGAAAAAGTATCTGTGCTGCCTATTTGGTTAAAAATGCATCAGGTACTTCAAACTTGCGCTTTTATGTTTTAGTGGAAATGAAATATTAATTAGCAGCACAAAACTGGTAAGTATTCTCTGCGGTTTGTGCTGTAGTGTACATCAGAGTTCTTTCATTTCTTAGGCCACCGCACCTTCACCCTCATACTTGCAAAATTCAGAAGTGAGGTTATTTATACACTATGATTGTCTAGTGAGGTAAGAATACAGTACACAGATAAAGTGTACTGGATTCTTACATCACTAAAACTGCTACCTCAGTCTCCGCACCTTCTCTCATTGTTCCCTCTAGTCCCAGTGGTTCCCAACCTGTGGTCTATGGACCCCTGGGGGTCTGAGAGGGCACTGGCAAGGGGTCTGTGGAAAGCTTTTAAAAGTAAGGATCTGGCCCACCACAGTGGGCCCGATCCTCACTTTTCCTTTTCTTCTCCCCACCTCCCAGAGCACGGAAGTGGGGGGAGGAAGCAGCAGCTGTGTGCACCAGGATGCAGCTTGCTTTTGATCCCGGTCTCTGGAAGCTAAGGGAGTGTGGGGAAAGTGCTTGCCTGCCATGCATGCCTCTCACGCCTGGCTGGTGTGTGAGGCATGCACAGGATGCAAGCACTTTCTCCTCACTCCCTTAGCATCCAGGGAACGGGATCAAAAGCAAGCCATTACCTGGTGTGCACAGCTGCTGCCCCCTCCCCCCCCCCCCGCACTTCTGAAGTACCGCCCTTGCCCCCTACCCTCCTGAAGTTCTGCCCTTGAGGAGCTGGCAGATCCAGAGTTCCCTTTTAGCCACATGAGCCCCCTCGCTCTGTGGATGGACAGGGGACACAGGGGCCAGGAGCTGAGGAAGTAGTGCGGGCAAACAGCAGCCAATGGGACCTGAGAAGCTCTGTGCCCCGCAGTCTGCACGTTCCTCAGCCCACACTGAAGCTGACAAGCTGCGACTGTCCTTTGAAGTCAGCTTATAAATGGGTCAGTCACTTTTTACCATTTTTTTCTCTATTTTTCATATCACCCCACTCTCACCATTCAAAAGCTATTAGAGTGGCGGGAAGGGTTTAGTTGGGCTAGCAAAAATGGATCGTTTGGGGAGGGGGGTTTGTAAATTTTTAATAGACTGAAAAGGGGGCCGTGTGCTCAAAAAGTTTGGAAATCAGCAGTATAGTCTATTGTCTGCCTCTGGTTATTTTTAGTGCTTTTGACTCCAGCCAATGCCAAAGTCCAAACAACAAACCAAATAGGTCCTACATCAGCACTCCCGGGGTTAAACACTCCTTTCCCACAGTGCAGTAACTGCTACAGCACTTCTACAGGTGACACATTGTCCTTGTGCAACCGGTCCCAGGGCTGATGCAGGTACTCTGCAAGCATGTTGTAGGTTTGATTCTTAAATTGCAATGGCCACTAAATCATACAGGTGGCAGTTACCTGACCCAGGTCCTGCTTTATACCCCTTTGTTGCTCTTAATGCACATGCCATGAGAATCCATGTCAATTAGCTTCCTTGTGTGCAGTGTAATCATGTAGTGAACTTTCCAGTTCTATGAATTACAGGTAGCAAATAGGATAGCCGCAGTGTAATTGCAATTAACTGCACCATCATTACTTTACTCTGAGGGGTGAACTATTTTCCTTCAGAAGAGTGACATGCAAGGGAGTTACCATCAGAGTAAGGGGCACGGCTGCACACAAAAAATTCTTCCCCCACCCTCCTCCTCTGGAGAGCTGCGAGCCTCACACACATGGCAGGTGGCTGCCCCAGCAGGCAGGGCCAGCTAAGACAGCATGGTGAGGGAACTGCTGAGGTGGGGGGCCAGGAGGCCTGTTCTGGCCTCATGGAGGGAGGAAGGCCAGCTCGGGTGGCCGGGCTGTCCTGTGGCTGGGTGGAAGGGGGCAACTTGTTCTGGTGGCAGGGGCTGGGAACAGTACCTACCACATGGTGGGGGGAGGGGAGGGCAGGGTCTGAGGGTCTGCTCCGGTGGCTGGAAACAGGACATGCCACATGGGGGAGGGGGATGTCTTCTCTGGCAGCTGGGAACAGAACATGCCACATGGGGGGGGGGATGTCTTCTCTGGCAGCTGGGAACAGGACATGCCACATGGGGGGGGGGGATGTCTTCTCTGGCAGCTGGGAACAGGACATGCCGCATAGCGCACATCCAAACCAGCGCACATGACCTCCACATCAGTGCACAAGCCAAAACTCGCTCCGCTCATGGTTGGAACATCTTAGCGGGAACACTGGTTACCACATCTCCCAGCCAGCAACGCACCTGCACAGCCTTTCCCTGTAGGAATGCGTGGTTGTGCTGGTGCCGCTCAGGCCCCTAGAATCAAAGCATCACAGTGGTCGCAGCCGCGACAAGGGCCCCGTTGGGTGCCCCCAGGCTCCGCTACAAAGCAGAGCGAACACCCTACAGGGGCAGGACAATTCAATGTGTAAACGTCACCAATCCTATTTGGAACACCAGTGGGGTTTGAAGCTGGGTGCTTCAGAGCAAATAACTTTACCAGTCCAGTTGAAGAAGTCAGGCTAAGTCTACACTGGCACTTGATAGCACGGTAACTTTCTGGCTGAGGGGTATGAAAAAAACACCCCCTCTTGTGTGCAACAAGTTACAGTGCTGTAAAGCGCCAGTGTGAACCAGGTTGCAGCACTGGAAGCCACACTCCCAGCACTGTTAGCTACTCCCCTTCCAGAGGTGTGTGGCAGGGCGTTGCCCTGCACTGGCCCTTTAAGGGGCTGAGACCTGGAGTCAGGAGGAAGCCCAGCTGAGGCAAATAAGGAGGGCCCAGCTGGAAACTGTAAGAGTAGCTCCTGGGAGGAGGGGAGAGAGACTTGCCTGCAATGAGAGAAGCTTTGGTGTAGCAAATCGAGGATACGAGGCCCAGGGCTGCAAGGAGGCAGTCATGGAGGGTGGGGTTCACATGGAGGTAGTCCTAAAAGGCTGGGCTGCAAGGAGGCAGCTGAGGTAGGCTGGGGGAGTTTGGGCCAGGGAAGCCTGAGGCTGTAAGACCACAAGGCAGGGTTGCACAAGGCAACTGGGCAGGCAGAGGTGTGCCTTTGGCCAGGGAGGAGTGGCTGGGAGAGACTGCAGTCTGCCCTGAGACAGGGGCTAGTGAGGGACTGGTAGTGGGCCACTGAGGCCTGGAGGGTACTGAGGAACTGTGTGTTCCTGGAGGGTGTTGGGTGTTCCTGGGAAGAACTGGGGATCCTAAGGAGCAGGGAGGACGCTGGACTGAAGGAAGAACAATGACTCCCCCTGGAAGGGGGTGCAGACCAAGATGGAGTGGTCACTGCCGGAGGGCAGTGGCCTGAAGAGGAATACTTCCCCCAAAGGGGGCGTGTTGGCATAGGAGCAGCCAGCTACTTCCCCAAAGCCATCCTGAGGGAAGAAGCTGTGTGGAAAGTGTAGCGGGTTCACTCAGGGGGTTTAAATAGAGTGCTGGGAGCAGGCTCATAGCAAACAAGGAGCAAGCAGATGGGACTGAAGAATACGTAGCATACTTCTGGGGATGGTGCTAGACCATTAGAACGCTGTGTTGTGCCTTGGGGATGGGCTCAGGTGATGCTCTTTTTCACCCAGGCATCTGTTAAGCTGAGATCAACTTGGGAGCCGCAGCAAAGCTCCAAAACCCATTAACCACCTCTGGCGTCATCCTGCCTCCTTTATGAGGCCTTCAGTTGTCATTTAGCAAGATGGTGGGAGCAACAGTGTTGCGTCAGTGTAACAGTCCCATCATTAGCAATTTGCAGTTAGCAGCGGTGCCTAAGGAATCCTCTAAGGCATGCATTTTCATTTCAATGTGGGCAATTCAGGCTATCGGTGTAACATCCTCTCTGAGTTGTTAATATGGCCACATGACTGGATTGATCTTTGCCGGTGGAATTGATCCGGCCCCACTGAGCAGAGCTGTCGCAGTGGGGGGATAGTTAGCACACTCTGCACACTGCTATAAATCCTGCAATAAAACGCCCATTAGGAAAGGGTAACACTTTAATAAGGATAAGATTATAATTCATGAACCAGAAAAAAAAATTAACACTCTGCTTAGATCTCATTTCCCCTCCCCTGCCACAAGTAATTTTCTTGCCTAATGCATGTGGGCGAAACAAGGGCTGGAATGCTTTCCCGGCTGGTTCCAGCAGCGGAGCGGTGTTGTATATCACTGGGCAATGTGACGCGGTGTTGAGGTTGTCAGCTGCGCTGTTGAAGTTAATGGGCCAGGCACTCTGTGTTGGTGGGAGAGCGGCCGTGCGAGCACAGCTCTAAAAAAGAAAAAATACACTTGAGCAGTGACAAATTGCCGGGCGGGGGTGGAGAAAGAGGAAGCTCAGAGTGAGACAGGGAGCAAGAGAGGGAGAGAGGCAGAGGGCGGACAGGAAATATCATTGAGACTACAGATAGATATAGATATATATTGCTATAGTGGGGACGTGGGTAAAAGAAAACACAAGAACCCACCCAGCTGGCGGGGGAGGAGGAAGCAGCTGTCGGTTTAGGAAGATTTATCGCAGAGCAGAGTTGGACGGCTTGAAACTCACAGTCGGGGAAAAGAAAGGCTGATTTGATGAAATAATTATAAGAGGGAGGAGGAGAGTTTACAGCTGGCAGGAGCCTGAAAGGCAGGGTGGATTTGTGTGAAGAAGTTGGCGGTTGTAGCTGCTTTCTTATTGTGAACTCACTCATGAGGGTAGGGGACTGGACAGGCCCCTTCTAGTTTTCGCAGTCCATGATTGTGCCTCCCACTGCTTGCCCGGAGTGCTGTCCCCAGCTGAGAGCTGTCCCCCCCAGAATCAATAGACTTGGTTGAGGGGAGCAGGTCCTACCATACAGGTCCAAGCCTGATGAGAAGCACAACCCCATATTGCTGATGAGCTTCAACACTCTGCTCCAGACCAACTGTGGACATGAAAAGTATCAGAGGGGTAGCCGTGTTAGTCTGAATCCGCATAAACAGCAAGAAGTCCTGTAGCATCTAGACTAACAGATTTATTGGAGCATAAGCTTTCTTGGGCAAAGACCCACTTCATCAGATGCATCTGACAAAGTGGGTCTTTGCCCACAAAAGCTTATGCTCCAATACATCTGTTAGTCTATAAGGTGCTACAGGACTCTTCAGTATTTATGTGGACATGAAAGTGCCCCTGGCATTTTCTGCAAGAGTCAAATGTTTATCCTCCCTGCCCTGGTTGCTTAACCCTTCTCTGCTACTTTCATCGGCTTCTGTATTCTTCTGCATCTCACCATCTAAACTACTGCGTGAAGGTGTTAGACAGCAGCCAGGCCCCACGCCCGGGAGAGCTGCAGGCCAGTGGTGGGAGAAGAGCTTTGCCTATGAAAGTCTGCAACACAATTCAAAACCCTTCAGGGTCTCACACTGTAAGCTGTATGTTGTTCAGCTGGTGCAGCTCACGCCAGAGCCTCACTGACCTGTGAACCATATGCCTCTCCCCAGATACAGGGTGCAAAGGATGCATGCCATCGCTCTTAGGGAAAGGAGTTCAGGCAGGAATGCTTTACATCACATGTAGAAAGTGAACTCTCAATGGAAAAGGAAATCTCCAGCTTTTCTGATGCCCAGGTTTCTGTAAAAAGTTTTAAAAAAACCAACAACAACAAAAAAACAAGTAATCCTGTGGCACCTTAAGTTGTTTTTAAAATTACAGACTAGCACAGTTACCTCACTCAGGTCTCTGTAAACACTTACAGATTCCTGAGTTGTTTATATTTAACAAAGAGATGTTTGAGCACATCCCATCATACAGATGGTCGTGCTTCATGACGTACTCAGAAAATTTCTCCCTACTAGCTAGAGTTACCCGGTGTTGCTCGGGAAAGTTGATATAACTGAGGTGAGGAGCCTGAGGAGAGGGAGGGGGAAGGGAGCCACACGCCTGCCGCCAGTGCCCGAGCCCACCCTCTGCTTCCTTGTCCCTCCGCCAGCCTTAGTGAGTGACTGTCCCCGCCGCTTCCCTCAGGAAGCTGCTTCTTCCCACACTGCCAAGCTCCATGCAGCCCTGGGGAGAGGCATCGGTCTCTCATCTCTTCCCTCCCACAATCCCTTAAAACCTTCTCCTGGATGAAAGGTTGTCCCATGCAAAGTTTGGTTGCGGTAGCTCTTATAGTGTCCAAGTTATTAGCGCACAAAGATTCTCCTTTATATATTAGATTTCACCACTACTAAAGTCTTATGGACACCAACCATAAGATAATAAGGTGATAGGTCCATTAAGATAATAAGGTGATAGGTAACAGCCAGCATGGATTTGTAAAGAACAATCATGTCCAACCAATCTGATAGGATAACAAACCTTGTGGATAAGGGAGAAGCGGTGGATGTGGTATATCTAGACTTTAGTAAGGCATTTGATGCAGTCTCGCATGACCTTCTTATCAATAAACTAGGCAAAAGCAACCTAGATGGGGCTACTATAAGGTGGGTGCATAACTGGCTGGATAACTGTTCTCAGAGAGTAGTTATTAATGGTTCAGATTCATGCTGGAAGGGCATAACAAGTGGGTTTCTGTAGACATCTGTTTTGGGGCCGGTTATGTTCAATTTCTTCATCAGCAATTTAGATAATGGCACAGAGCAATGGTTTCCAACATGCCAATCACTAGCCACATGTGGCTATTTGGCTAGTTGAGTGTGTCTAGTTTGCTTCAGAACTGGTTGGACACCCTGGACATAGAGCATATACTTATAGGCTGTGTCTAGACTGGCCAGTTTTTCTGGAAAATCAGCCGCTTTTCCAGAAAAACTTGCCAGCTGTCTACACTGGCCGCTTGAATTTCCACAAAGGCACTGACTTCCTACTGTAAGAAATCAGTGCTTCTTGCGGAAATACTATTCTGCTCCCGTTCAGGCAAAAGTCCTTTTGCGCAAAACTTTTGCGCAAAAGGGCCAGTGTAGACAGCTGAGATTTGTTTTCCGCAAAAAAAGCCCCGATCGCGAAAATGGCGATCGGGGCTTTTTTGCGGAAAAGCGCATCTAGATTGGCACGGACGCTTTTCTGCAAAATGTGCTTTTGCGGAAAAGCGTCCGTGCCAATCTAGACGCTCTTTTCCACAAATGCTTTTAACGGAAAACTTTTCCGTTAAAAGCGTTTCCGGAAAATCATGCCAGTCTAGACACAGCCACAAAGTTTGCAGATGATACCAAGCTGGGAGGGGTTGCAACTGCTTTGGAGGATAGAGTCATAATTCAAAATGACCTGCACAAACTAGAGAAATGGTCTGCGTAAACAGGATGAAGTTTAATAAGGACAAATACAAAGTACTCCACCTCGGAAGGAACAATTAGTTTCACCCATACAGAATGGGAAGTGACTATCTAGGAAGGGGTAATGCAGAAGGGATCTAGGGGTCATAGTGGACCACAAGCTAAATATGAGTCAATAGTGTGACACTGTTGCAAGAAAAAGCAAACATGATTCTGGGATGCATTAACAGGAGTGTTATGAGCAAGACACGAAAAGTAATTCTTCCGCTTTACTCTGCACTGATTAGGCCTCAATTGGAGTATTGTGTTCAGTTTTGGGAACCACATTTCAAGAAAGTTGTGGAGAAATCGGAGAGGGCCCAGAGAAGAACCACAAAATTATTAAAGATCTAGAAAACATGAGCTATAAGGGAAAACTGAAATAACTGGGTTTGTTTAGTTTGGAAAAAAGAAGACTGAGAGGGGACATAGTAACAGCTTCTTAAGTACCTAAAAGGATGTTACAAGGGGGAGGGAGAAAAATTGTTCTTGAGCTCTGATGATAGGAGAAGAAGCAATGGGCTCAAATTGCAGCAAGGGAGGTTTAGGTTGGACATTAAGATCAACTTCCTGCCTGTCAGGGTGGTTAAACACTAGAATAAATTGCCCAGGTAGGTTGTAGAATCTCCATCACTGGAGATAATTAGGAGCAGGTTAGACAGACATTTATAAGGGATGATCTAGATGGTGCTTGGTCCTGCAATGAGGGCAGGGAACTTGACTTGATGACCTCTTGAGGTCCCTTCCAGTTCTAGTATTCTATGATGATTTGCTTATTTTTAAGAATAATTTATTGAATCCCGCAGAAGAGAAATCATTCTGTTATAGGCTATATTTTAGACTGTTACAATACCCTATTGCTTTAATGTCTTGAAAACATTATAGGACTATTCCAGAAGAGTGTGGAATCCAGTTTTCAAAGCTGGGCCCTTCTCTCAATATTTAGACACACAAAATAGAGATTTGGGTGCTCAGATCTGAAAATTGGCCCTTGTGAGCCTCCCTTTTACCAGCTGCAAGATGGGGCTGTTTGTTTGCAAACACTGTAGCCGAGTACTGTTTGACTTGGTACAAATATGGTGTAAGTGCAAAGTATGATTGCCCCAGCAGCAGCAAACCGCTTGACTTTATAGCTGCCAAGCCTGAAGTTAATCAACTGGCCCACTTGGATTTTGGACACTTGACCATCTCTTCACTTGGTCAAAATTCACCCATCCCTGCCATGCATAAATGGTTCAATTTCTCACTAAGAAATTTCAGGGGAGGTGCGAGGTGACCCAGCCCTTCCCGTCAATTCCTCCCCTCTACCCTCCATCCTCCCCCCCCTCACCGCAAGTTTTGCTGCTATTTTTGTTTTTCTGCTACTGGGGGGGAGGGGCGTGATGCTGAAAAGTTTGGGAAGCACTGCCCTAACTAATGACAATCACCATGGTTTTGCCCATGTAATTCAAACAGCTTAACCATGCCAGAGAGACCCGGCTTTGCTGTACCGGTGGTGACTTCCTAAACTGCCTCACCGTTGCTACAGCTCCCTGAGTCAGGTCTGACCTCCACCTCCGGCTCTGTCAATTGTTCCACATCAGTCCCTTTCCCACTGCGCATGGGAAGGTGCCCCACATTTGCAAGTTGGCCCTGCTTTTTCTGTGACCCTTCCCAGAGAAGTCCTCCACTCTAGCGTGTCATGGACCAGAGTGTGAGCAGCCATGCCTAGTGGTCAGAGCAGGGGGACACTCAGGAGCATCACTGAGGTTCAGAGCTAGAATCAGGAACCTGCAATCGGAGCCAAAAGTCAGAGCTGCAGTCAGGAACTGAACTCCTATAGACTGTTATTTCTCGTCCACCCCTGCCAAAAGGCTTTGGGCTTAAAGACCATGGTTGGGCCCTACCCAGAAGGCTAGATATTCTCCTATAGTCTGTTGCTTGCTGTCTGCCTGTAGTAAGGCAGGGTGAGCTCTCTCCCCTTTCAAGAACGAGGGACCATTACAGACATACAAACGCAGTGGCAACGTTTGAACTGAACATAAAACATTCCTAAGGTGTCCTTAGATTTCTCCAAACACCTTCCATACTTTGTACCCTTCCTGGCAGCTGTAAGGCTTCCTCGCCATCTCCCCCCCCCCCCCCTTCCCAGTGAGCCCTGTGTCCCTCTCCCATTGAGACTGATGCCTTGACAGCCTAAGGCCTGTCCCACCAGCAGCAACGTTGCAGCCTGCAAAATAGATTACAAAGGAGCGGCTCTTTGAAGCGTCGGCAGAATTTTTCGTTGCGGATTCCCAGCTGCACTTTCCTGCTGGCCTTGCATTCCTGCCGCGGCTGAGGAGCAGAGTGGGACGGGACGTTTGCATAGAAAATATATTACGCATCCTACCAGCGCCTCCCCCACAAAGGAAAACATTTCCTGCAGCCTTCCGCCCACAACAGGCCAAGATCCACCCGTTGTTTTTCCATAACACAAAGTTGAACCTTTTCTGAACTGCCCTCCGACGCTTGCACGTCAGACGAGAGTTCATGTTCCAGCGCGAGCAAC
The DNA here is from genome assembly GCF_049634645.1 of Pelodiscus sinensis. Classification (NCBI taxonomy): domain Eukaryota; kingdom Metazoa; phylum Chordata; order Testudines; family Trionychidae; genus Pelodiscus; species Pelodiscus sinensis. The sequence goes on along the minus strand of NC_134712.1, from coordinate 248,334,655 downwards.
TCAAGACAGGTCCCACCGTTATCCGTGAGCATCCGTAGCGCTCAGAGGCCTCGACCAGTGTTCCCTGGAAGCCGTGCGCTTGTGCGGTTGCTCAGGGGAGACTGCAGTGTTGCCCGGCTGATTAGCAGAGCGCTCATGGCTAGGTTTGGGTCTCTCCTGCTGCGGCACCTCTGCACATGCCTCGGTGCATGTCACAAAATTGATTCCACACATGGCTGGAAACTATCGACACGTGGATGGAAAAGATGAGAGGGAACGTTGGCCTCAATCCAGTCAGGATCATGCTGTAAGAGGCATCGTAAAGAAGTGCGGTCCCCCTCGTCTCTCCCCCATCCTGCCTCTTCTTGTCCCTGCTCCTCACACACTCCACCCTTTCCCCTACGCCCCTCCCCTGAACAATGCAGCCCAAAGGACTAGTGGGGGAGCTGGTGGCGATGGCAGGAGGGGTTGGGCCCCCTCAGTACTCACCTGCGACAGTGGGGAGCACAGTGACCCAGCTCCAGCGTGTGCCATTTCCCTGGCTCCCAGCCTTGTTGCTCTGTACCCCAATACTACTGGGGGAGGGGTGATTCTGCGCCTCCCCCAGGACCCTTCTCCTGAGAGATGTGGCCGGGAGCCAGGGGAGCGGAGTGGGCTGGAGCGAAGTTGATCTACTTCTCGCTGCTGGTGGCGAGCGTGGGGCCGGGCTGACCCCTGTTGCTGGTGCCAGGCCCCCTGCTCAACGTTCAGACCACCCTGGGTCCTGCGCAGCCCCCCAGAGCCTAAGGCCTGGGGCAGTTGCCCTGAACCACCCTGTGGACAGGACAGCTCTGCCATAAAGATACAGACCAAGTGACAGTCTGCCTCCAGGAGGTAAACAGCTAAAGAACAAGGTGTAAATAACAGACAGAGAAAGCTGTGGCCCAGGACAGGGGGCAGCACCATGGAGAATTGGGTAGAAGAAGCAAAGGAAGGCATTGCCTTCCTCAACTGCCGGGGTGGCCCCACCCACCCTCTGCCCCCAGCTTCAGCTTGGCTATGCTGAGGCTGGGGCAGAAAGCTGGGGATGCCCCTCCCCTCTGTGCTCCAGGCCCACGCGCTGCTGCTCTCCCCATGCTCGGGAGACAGGAAGGCTCATGCAGGAGGCTGGAGGCCTGCCACTGTGGTGTTGGGGAGACCTGTCCAGCAATGAAGGGAGGAGCTTGGTTCCCATGTGGGGTAGAGCCTCAGGCAGAAGGGGCAGGGCTGGGGGCTTGCCTCTCCCACCCCTAGGTTCACCCACCACCCACGGACAGCCCAGCAGTAAGAACATGGGCCGTGCATTTGAAGCAACCACATCTCACCCGCTACCTAGATTTTATCAGGCGGCCATTTGCCGCAGGCACCATGGGAAAGGCAGTAGATTGAACAGGGAGGCCCCCAGCCTGGGAGGATGAGGGGTGGAAGCTGAGTGCGCTTACCCAAAGGCGAGCGGGGCGGCGGGGGTCTCCCTCCGCTTTCTGTTGTGCTCCTCTTCAACTTAAACTCTGGAGCGAGGCAACTCCTCAGAAGGGACTGGGAGGAGGCTAAAACTCCACACACTGCCGGTCACACTGAGCAGAGCAAACCCCATTAGACCTGGAAGGCCCTCCTAGGTCACTGAAACCAATCCCTGGCATCCCGGCATAAAATCCCACCTCCCCTTCCAGGAGCATGAAGCCCACCCCCCACTCACACACCTAGCCCAGGGACTCATGGAGACTGTCAGCTCCCCTGTTCCTTTCTTCCTTGTCTCTTGTCTTATACAGGTTGGACCCTCGGGACCTGACTGGTCCCAAACAAGGGGACTTGCCGGACCAGGGAAGGTCCCCTTATGGGCGTGCTGCCACCGGGCTAGGGCTCCAGCCTGCCCTTACTGCAGCCTCAGCCCCCTAGGCCTCGCCTCAGCCCCACTGCTTCCAGGGCCGGAGCACCACAGCCAGAACGCCACAGCTGGGGCAGAGCTCTGTGGCCGGGGTGGAGGGACAGGGCTGGAGCTCCCTGGCTGCTGCTGGGGCTGGAGTTTTCTGGCCGCTGGGGCTAGGGAGCTTCACTGGGGCCCGTACGCCCTGCCATGCTTTTTGTGTCCCCCACGCACACACTCTGGACTCCCTGCTGAGTCGCCGGTGCCCCTTCCGGCGTTCCTGCCCCACCGCCAGACCTCCCTCTTCCTGGGCTGTGTGGTCCAGGAACATCCACAGTCCATGCTGGACCAGGGCGTCCCGGTTAAGGGAGGTACAACCTGTAGTTATATCACAAGCTCTTTAGAGCAGGGCCAGCTGTTCAGTCTGTGTTTATACCATGCCTTGCACAATAGGGTCCCAGTCCATGACGGAGGCTCCTAGTCCGGTGCAACTCCCCCATCACAACTATTAAACGCTAATGATTAGCTAGTGGCATTCACAGACATTGACAGGGAGGGGGGTCTAATATACACTGGAAGGGCGGAGGAGAAAGTAGCAGGAAGCTGGAATTACTGCAGAGCCCTGGCATCGTGATAAGATGCAGGCTAGGATGGATGGACGGGACAAGGCTGAGTTTTTGAAAAGCTTCATTTCCCTATCCCCCAGTTGTAATAACACATTGATTTTCTATCACACCCTCCATTCAACTCAGAGCACGTTCTGAACATGCATCCATTAATGGAGCCTCAGTCCCCTCTCCCCCCGCACTCCTGGGCTAGCCAAGTGTTGGTGTCCCCATTTTACATACAGGCCAAGCTGAGGCCAGGTCTACACTGTGACAGCTAATCCTCCAAGTGGAGATGCAGCAGATATCAGTAAAAAAGCCTGCTTTTGCTGACCTAGATTTTCCTGGTTCCCTGCCTGAAATAAACTATTAGCAGGAGAAGATTCTGATGCCCACCTACTCTCAAGTGAAGTGAAGTGACTTGCCCCCGGGCACGGAGCAAGCCAGCAGGGAATGGAAATCCGGGGCTGCGACAGGCTTTTACGCCTGTGCAAAATGTAAAATGCCTGATGGAGCAGTGTGTTATTCCTGCTGTATAAACAGCGGCACAAAGGCCAGGGCAATGGGGAGTCAGGTCCCTGACACACAAAGACAAAGTGGTTGAACACCAGACTTGCTCCCCGTACTCCAGGCTCTCCAGGCGCAATGCTACCCACACGTTGGCCCTTTGCCTGCTGCCTGCAGGCAGCGACGGGGTCCCTTGCTGAGTGCTGGCATTCCTTCAGCCCGGCTGAGTCACTCAGCTCACACCAGGCCCGTGGAGATGCTCTCTACATTCTTACGTGTTGTGAATAAACAGCAGATGGCCTGGTGCACTGTGGGATGGATTTCTGACGGGCACAGAGCTGGATCTGCCATGACCTCCCACCCAGGCACACTGGCACCGGATCGTGGATGGCGGTTAGTTGGCAGCACCTTGGCTAGCAGCATGGGTGGCACTCGGGTTCATAGCTCTTCTGGAGAGGGGACAGGAGGGAAAAGATTCACTTTTCCCATAGACTCGCCCACTGCAGCTGCATGTTACCCATAACCTCACACACATCGCGCCTGCTGACACGCAGAGAATCTAAGCAGCTGGAGTGTCCATGCCAAAGGGCCAGCAGAGAGGAAAACAACAAACAGGAGACGGCAAGGAAGGGTCAGTTCTATTAAAGGGCAATCAGCCCCTACTCAATTTACCCCTTCGTCCAGCTCCTTTGCACACAACTTACACCAGTCCAGTGTAGCTTATCTAAATTCAATTCCTCTGCCCCTCACCCCCTGGATAGGAGGTAGGATGGGGAAGGGCAGCTGACTTGAAGACACCTTTGCACCTCTTCAGTACTGGAAAACCCACCCACCCCCAGCATAAATTAGAATAGCCCCAGGAGGTTACATCCACTTTTCATCCCTCCCATTTCCCCAGCCCTGGTATGCACCACACTTCCTGGCCGTGCAGGGTGGTCAGGCTTCTGTGCAGTGCTGGAGTTACAGTACAGGCACTCCCTGGGTGACAAACACCTGGCTTACAGACATCTGCACATGCAAGCAAAAGCTCACCTGCAGCCTCAGGCAAGAGGTACAGGTGGTGGCGAGCAGCGCAAGTGCTGGCCGGAGGACTCCAGAGGAGCAGAGGATGGGTCACGCAGCCAGCGGCTGGAGACCAGAGTCTCTTTGAAGGGGAAACCGCTACTTCACTGCAGCCGCCACCTGCACGGCTGCTCCCTGCACCTCTGGACTCTTCCAGCTGTGCCTGCTCCACTTGCCACCTCCTGCTGAGCAGGAGCTGAGTACAATCTGCGAGGGGGTGGAGAGACTGAGGGATAGGGCTGGCCACCGGAGCCACCACAGAGCCCATGATGTGGGGGTTGGGGTGGAGCACAGGCAGCCAGGGGGTTGCCAGAAGTCCTCTTCAGAATCTCCACCTACCTCCTCATCTTCCTCTAATTAAACCTGCCTTTCCTGAAGCACCAGCATTCAAGGTTAAATAAAACGCTATTTATACTAGTCTCCATTGCACACACACAGTATCTCAGCTACATTAGGGTATGTCTACACTACAATGTTAGTTCGAACTAACGGACGTTAGTTCGAACTAACATTCATAGCCGCTACACTAGCGCTCCGCTAGTTCGAATTTGAATCGAACTAGCGGAGCGCTTAGTTCGAACTAGGAAAACCTCATTTTACGAGGATTAAGCCTAGTTCGAACTTACTAGTTCGAATTAAGGGGTGTGTAGCCCCTTAATTCGAACTAGTGGGAGGCTAGCCCTCCCCAGGTTTCCCTGGTGGCCACTCTGGCCAACACCAGGGAAACTCTATGCCCCCCTCCCGGCCCCGGTCCCCTTAAAGGGGCACGGGCTGGCTACGGTGCCCGTGCCAGGTGCAAGCCTGCCAGCACCCAGCCAGCAGACCCTGCACCTGGCACGGCACAGAGCCACCCACCCGATGTCCCCCAGCCCACCCCCTCTTCCTGGGACCAGGCTGGCGGCTCCCGGGAGCTTGCCCTGGACCGCAAGAGGCGGGCACCTTCCTGGGCTAGTGCGGACATCGTGGACCTCGTCCACGATCTCCGCACTAGGCACAGGAAAGTGGCCGTCTAGGGCAGGAGAGCTGCCACCCTGGCCACCCAGGAGCAGGTGTGCATGAAAATCAAGGGGGTCCATTGAGACCCCCGACCCTGAGCCCTGAGCTTTCAATGGCCGTCCTGGGTCAGACCAAACGTCCATCTAGCCCAGTAGCCTGTCTGCCGACAGCGGCCAACCCTAGGGACCCTGGAGGGGATGGACCGAAGACAGTGACCAAGCCATTTGTCTCGTGCCATCCCTCTCCAGCCTTCCACAAACTTCGGGCAGGGACACCACTCCTACCCCCTGGCTAAGACTACTCCATGGACCCAACCTCCATGACTTGATCTCACTTCCCTTTAAACTGTGTTCTAGTTGTAGCCTTCACAGCCTCCTGCAGCAAGGAGTTCCACAGGTTAACTATTTGCTTTCTGAACAACAACAACTTTCTCTTACTAGTTTCAAGCCTGCTACCCATTCCTTTCCTTTGGTGTCCTCTAGTCCTTCTTTAGGGGAACTCAGGAAGAACTTTTATGAATGCACCCTCTCCACCCAACCCCTGCTTTTAGAGACCTCTATCCTGGCCCTGCTCCATCTCCTCTTTTCTAAGCTGAACAGTCCCAGTCTCTGTAGCCTCTCTTCATCTGGGACCTGTTCCCAACCCCTGATCATGTTAGTTGCCCTCCCCTCTCCCAGCCTTTCTCTTCCCCTCTCCCACCTCCTTTTCCCAGTCTCCCCCAGTTTTGTTCAATAAAGACAGAGTCAATGTTGGAAGAAACGTTATCTTTATTTTGTACATCAATAAGAAGGGGGGCTAGGGAAGGGTAAGTGGAAGGAGGTGAGGGAGGAATGGGGCACGAGCCCCCGATGGGGAGGACTGGGCTGGCTCTGCGGGCTTCTGGGGGTGGAAGCTCTCCTGCAGCCCCCCGATTGCTCCCTCTCCCCAGATGGCAGCCTGCGGCAAGTGCAGCCGGGCTGATGGCCGAGTGGTGTGATGTGCCCAGTGTGGGTACTCCGGGCAATCCAAGCCAGGACTGCTTTGCAAGCGGGGCACCCCTTAGAACTGTCTGTCCGGGGTGGGGGTCGGGTCCCTTTAAGCGCAGCCCTCGGCTAGCCTGAGACAGCATCTCCACGCTCTCAGTCCTCCTCTGATGCCCTGCCGGCACTGCTTCCGGCCATCCTTAAGCCCTGTTCAGGGTCCACTCAATGTGGACTTACTAGTTCGAATTAGCACAACGCTAATTCGAACTAGTTTTTAGTTCTAGACGCGTTAGTTCGAATTAGCTTAGTTCGAATTAACTAATTCGAACTAAGTTAGTTCGAATTAGCGCTGTAGTGTAGATGTACCCTCAGGGATTAAATAGGGTTCTGTGGGCTAGCCTGGGAACCTAACTACCATTTATGACATTGTTTCTCTGGGAAAATGCATCCCGAGTTCCAAACAACCGACTTACCAATGAACCTTTGGAACACAACCCGTTCGTATGTTGGCAACTTCCTGTATTCTCTTCTTCATGGCCTATGCACTCAGTTCATCTGGTTCAATTCAGCTCCCACTGTTTTTTAAAGGCCCCACCCTGCAATGCAGGGGGTGGAGATGGAGTGAGGGGGGTGCCTTCCAGTCCCAAGTGAAAGGTGCCTTGCTTGAGGCAGGATCAATCCCTGATTTCTCATTAATGCGGCCGTGCTCAGAAAGCCATTTTGTGACCCTGCACTTGAAACACAATGAAACAGAAAATACAGTGGGATACAGAATGATGTCAATTAACAAGCAGGGATGGCCCGAATATATAAAATTGTGCTTCACTCTGAAACGACACTGATGCTTAATTAAAAGATAAGACCTGTGTTCTCTTTAAACCTCCAAATGATTGATAGTAAAGAAATAGCCTGCTTAGCAACCACAGTCACTCTCCTAAGTGATCATATAGTTTCACGGCAACTGTAACCCTATTTTACAAGCCAGAATGGGTCACTACTTGGATGAGAAACTTGCCAGGAGTCACAACTGACTCCTTCTACTTTGGTACTTAGTCAGTGCATAGTGCGGAAGCACTTGTTTTATTAAAGGTGCCATCTTTCTTATGAAATCTGAATTTGCTCCCCTGGCTGTGTGGGTCAAAGATCATCCGGCACTTTTTTTTACTGGGGTACAACAATCAACCTAAAGATCCTGGAGACCAAAAGGTGTATGCTTGCTACTTCCCCACCCTATGTATACATGGGACAAAACCAGAGTTTTGCCCGTAATGAGCCAGTTAAGATAGTAGAGCTGTATATGGTGTAGGGTACTAATAATATGCAGGTTACTTTCCCCCAGGAAGGATCATGATATATGGAAACAGTCTGAAACATCTGCCACTGACAGAAACAGGCTCCCACATAGCTCGAGTTCCAGCTTGGGCTATCTTGTTTACCAGGGGCTGCACACGGTTTGAAAGTTTACATAACAGACAGAGACACCTAGGCTGCGTCTAGACTGGCATGAAAAAGTTTTTCCGTTAAAAGTATTTCCGCAAAAGAGCGTCTAGATTGGCATGGATGCTTTTGCGCAAAAAGTGCTTTTGCGCAAAAGCATCCATGCCCAGTATAGACACACTTTTGCTCAAGAAAGCTCCGATGGCCATTTTAGCCATCGGGCTTTCTTGCGCAAAAAATTAAGGTGCCTGTCTACACTGGCCCTCTTGCACAAGTATTCTTGCACAAGAGGGCTTATCCCTGAGCGGGAGCGTCAAAATATTTGTGCAAGAAGCACTGATTTTGTACATTACAAAGTCAGTGTTCTTGCGCAAATTCAAGTGGCCAGTGTAGATAGCTGGCAAGTTTTTGCACAAAAGCAATTGCTTTTGCATAAAATCTTGCCAGTCTAGACGCACCCCTAGTGGTTAACTAATATGCCAAAAGTAAGCCCATATTATTACATGGAGCAAGGAAGCCTTATACAGGGCTGTACCAAAAGTTACAACCTAGACCAAAGGCTCCTGAAGCAGGAAGTAATGAAATACATCTCATTCCCCATTCTCATTGCTGAGCACCACTTCATCTCCACTAATTTGAACTGAGCAGCATTTCAATTACCCCAGTGTGAGAGGACAATGAGGCCCACTAATGTCATTTTCCCTTGGGGTATGTCTACACTACCCTCCTAGTTCGAACTAGGAGGGTAATGTATGCATACCGCACTTGCTAATGAAGCCCGGGATTTGAATTTCCCGGGCTTCATTAGCATAAGCGGGGAGCCGCCATTTTTAAATCCCCGCTGCTTCGAACCCCGTGTAGCGCGGCTACACGGGGCTCGAACTAGGTAGTTCGGACTAGGGTGCCTATTCCGAACTACCGGTACACCTCGTTTCACGAGGAGTACCGGTAGTTCGGAATAGGACCCTAGTCCGAACTACCTAGTTCGAGCCCCGTGTAGCCGCGCTACACGGGGTTCGAAGCAGCGGGGATTTAAAAATGGCGGCTCCCCGCTTATGCTAATGAAGCCCGGGAAATTCAAATCCCGGGCTTCATTAGCAAGTGCGGTATGCATACATTACCCTCCTAGTTCGAACTAGGAGGGTAGTGTAGACATACCCTTGGTTAGTCCAGTACAGGCAGTCCCCGGGTTACATGGATCCGACTTACATTGGATCCCTACTTACAAACGGGGTGAGGCAACCCCACACTAGCTGCTTCCCCCTAGCAGACTAGGGAGACGCGAAGCTAGCGCCCCCGCCCCCCCTCCAGCAGACCAGGGAGACGCGGAGCGGCTTTTCTCAGCAGACACCTCAGCTTGAGAATAAAGGACTGAGGGAAGTGAAGTGTGGGAGAATAAAACTGAGCTCTGGAGAAATGTTTGGCTAGAGTTTCCCCTACAATATGTACCAGTTCCGACTTACATACAAATTCAACTTAAGAACAAACCTACAGTCCCTATCTTGTATGTAACCCAGGGACTGCCTGTACAGCCCTTTCACTGGTTGACTCATTCAGGAAGCTTATGCCTCCTTATTAAAATGTTGCTTCTCAACTAAGACATTTTATAGGCTGTTTTGCTGCATTCCGGTAACCTATTTGTAAGGCATCCCCACAAATCAGAAAACATAAGTGAAAGGTTCCATAATATAGTGATTATCACAGCTCCTTTACACAGCAGGTCCAAGCCCCAGTTAAACCAAGGATTCTCTGTTTATCAAGGCTGGTTCTTTTTCCAAAAGATCTACCCTAGGAATTATTTTGGGGATGTTCTCTCGCCAGAGATATTCAGGAATTCAGTATTCGGTCTGATTCCCTTCTTGCAACTCTGGCTGGATAGTGGTGCAATCCAGGGGCCTGAATGGATTTACTCTAGATTCATGCTGGTGCTACTAAATGGAGAATCAATCCTTTTCTCTTTATAATCCTCACCAGGTAAGTGTTTGCAGGTTTCTCTTGCTTCTCGGTGAGCAATAAGGATACCACGTGACAGTGATTTGGGCAGTTGCTATGGGTACAGTCCTTAAAAAAAAAAAGAAACTCTGGCCACAATTATAACAAAGTGTCCTACGATGTTTGACATATTCCTCTGTGATGGGAAAACGACTGTAGCTGCCCATGCAGTTAATTGCACAGTGCAATATTATGATCCTTCAAGGGACTGCATTATCAATTTATGGGTCTGATGCAAGATTGGGAAAAGTAATTGCAACAGAATTTCACTGCTTAACATCATGTTTTTATATATTTCATTACAGCTTTTCTAAAAGTGCCATTATTTTTTAAACATTTCCTTCCAACTGCAAAAATACATTGCAATATATAGAATGTCGTTACGAGAGAGGCTGTATTTTTTTCTTCTTCATTTGCAAATTTTTAACTCTTAATTAAGGACCTATCTGTCCTTAACAGTAAAGCTTTTATGGCATAGCAATAAAGAGAACTGGAACAGAGTTTATCAGCCCGTGTGGATTTTTTTAGCCTTCTATCTTGGAAATTAAGTCACACTGTCTTACTAGAGTTATGGCTAAAAAATTCTCAATTTAAAGTGGATCAGAAATTCCAAAGGGAAAAATCTCAGAGCTGGGCTAAAAAGCCATAGGAAACATTTATAAAGTTCTCTCCCTGAAAATGCTATAGATTTGATTTGGAGCAATTATTTGCTGATGGAGTCTTGTGGGGTTCTTTTAAACTGAAGACAGTCATTTGCTTCCTTAGGGCCACATCTTTCAATTCTTACTTGATTTTAATGGGAATTTGGCCTGAGCAAAGACTGCAAGATCAAGAGCTCAATAGCTCTTAATTTCTTTACATTATTTCAACAGACGAATCTGTGGTTTTCAGAGGCAACTGTGGTCTAGCGGTCTGTGTTTGGGCTGAGCAGCCAAGCTTTGCTGCTTAGTCACTGTATGGGCTTGGACAAGTCTATCCTGAATTCTCGGCCTTTGCAAAGTGGATAATAATCATTCCTAGCCCCTTTGGGATGTGGCGTGGATTAGCTAATGTTTGTATTATGCTTTGGAAAAATATAGGTGCTAATGTTAGTTTTAGTTGAAAAAATAGGTCAGATTCTGGTAACTTGACTGCTTCTGGCATTGTTTATAACCAAGTTCATTCCTTATGCTGCATGTTGTTAATCAGAAGGGAAATGCTGGAAGCTCTAGTTCAGAAAGAGATTTATTACCAGTTAAAAAATAGCTGACAGAGACAAATAAAGTCAACTGCCAAGAAGCCAGAGAGGTGTCCCTAAGAAAGCCAGACCAAGAATTAAACTGGCCTTTTATTGCCATTTACGTGAGGACAAAAATATGATGAATGTGGCTAAAGCTAAAGACGTAGCATCAACAGCAAAGTAGCTTGGTCCTACTCAAACTAAATGAGCTATTGACTGAGGGCCTGATCCGAAACCCTTTGGAGTCCAGCCACTTTGGTCAGGGCCTCATTATGAGTTGGGTAAGGCTGGCTCCTTGTATAGTTCTCCTATCCATCTGGCCCACGGAGAAGACTGCTGAAGAAAGCCAAGACCAAATTCCCAGAAACATGCTTCCTGATTCTTGGGCCTGGTCAAGCTGGGGTCAGCTGAGGACCCAATAGGGGAATAAAGGCAGCTTTATTCTTTCTTGGTTCTTTAATCCTGAGGCCAGCTAGCAGGCTGGATCAACCCTGCTGAAATTAAAGCAGGAGCAGAGTAGGCACAAGGAGAAAGGAAAAGGAAAGCATCTAGCGAACACAGGACCTATAGAGGAGAGTACACCGGGCAAGAGTGTGAAAGAGGGAATCATCAGAGAACAGGGGAGGGACGTATTTAATTATACTTAAATAATTTAAAAAAACAGACAAGTAGTAATATAAGGAACAGAATTTTGGCCTCCAGATAGGCCGGTGGCCAAATACCTGGACATGCACATGAATTCCTGATCCGAATGCACCGCATGGGTAGGTAGTTGTGTGCACATACACCTGTGCATACTCAACTACGGATTCGCAGACACACACAGATGTGCAAAAGGGAAGGGGACCCAAGAGCTGAAAATCAGGAGACATATGCACATTTACTAATAACTTGATACTGGACAACAAATATAATCACTGTGAATTACAAACTGCAACATTACCAGAATTAAACACCAATCAACCATCACTACTTTTGGGACGTGCTTTATTAATCAACCATCTTTTAAAGCAGCATACGAGTTTTATAGCCCTATTTAAGAACACCCTGACAAAGCAGGCATTGTGACTAGGGAATGCTGGGATTGTGGGTGTGGCAAGGGAGGACTGTAAGCAGAACGCTCATACTTTCTTTCCTGATCCCATGTTTGGGCCATCAATGGCTATTAGCTAGGATGGATAGGAATCGTGTCCCTAGCCTCGGTTTCTCTGGAAATGGATATCAGGAGAGGGATCACATGAGGATTACCTGTTGTGTTCCCTCCCTGTGGGGCATCTGGCATTGGCCACTGTCAGCAGACAGGATACTGGGCTAGATGGGCCTTTGGTCTGACCCAGGATGGCTGTTCTTACGTACATACCAGATAGCCTCACCTGCCCTAAAATAATGACTGACTCCGGAGGTGGTAGGCTTATGCTGCCAGGGATCTGATTTCTCTTTGAAACATCAATTTCTACGTCCTTGAGTAGTGCCTACGAGTGATTAAAGGATGCTACCGTGGCTAACAAAGAAAAATATCTAGCCGCAGTGTGGCAGGGCGTTCGCCCTGCATTGGCCCTTTAAGGGCAAAACCCCAGCCCTGAGAGAGAGCTGGGAGTGAACCCCTGCTGAGGCAGTTCTTGCTAATGAGGGCCCAGCTGGGGGCAATATAAAGAAGGGCTCCCAGAGGAAGAAGGGGAGAATTGAGTGTTGCTCTGGCTAGAGTGCAGTAGGGCCCTGACTGCCAGGGAAGCAGGAGGCTTCCTGGAGGTAGAGCAGTGCATCACCCCCCCGTGTGCCCAAGGAAGCGCACACTCACCCTGCCATATGTGAAGTGTTCCCCTGTGTTTCTCTGCACCCTTCTGCAGGTCGTCCACGCCATCAATACGTCCTGCTCCCGAGAGTCAGCCGCCTCCGCGACATGGATGCTACGGGGGCCGGCTTCGCTGCCCTCGGGTTCCCCAACTGCGGGGGAGCCCTGGATGCAACCCACATCCCCGTCCAGGCCCCGGAGCGTCGAGCGGCCCATTTTATGAACAGGAAGGGGTACTGCTCGATCGTATTCCAGGCCCTCGTGGACCACCGTGGCCGCTTCCTGGACGTTTATGCGGGTTGGTCCGGCAGGGCACACGACTCCCGCATCCTCCGGAACTCCGGCCTGTTTCACAGGCTAGAGGTGGGCACTTACTTCCCCCAGCGGGAATTTACTGTCGGGGATGTGCCTATGCCCATCTGTGTCATGGGGGATGCGGCCTACCCCCTGCTGCCCTGGCTAATGCGGCCCTACACGGGGCAGCTGGATCAGAACCGGGCCCGGTTCAACGACCACCTCAACAGGGCCCAGAACCAAGTGGAGTGCGTCTTCGGCCACTTGAAAGCCCGCTTCCGTTGTTTGCTCACCCATCTCGAGACGGGTGAGCAGAATGTCACGGAAGTAGTGGCCGCATCTGCGTGCTCCACAATCTTGTGGAGCGGAGGGAGGAGACCTTCCTCCCCACATGGATGACAGGCGAGGGCCAGGCCTACGAACAGCCCGGCACAGCTGCCATCCGCCAGGCGCACCAGGATGGGATGCGCATCTGGGAGGCCCTGACAGACATGTTCTCCCAGGCCCTATAGTAGGGTCGCCTCAGTCTCCCTTTACAACTCCCTCCCATCCCCTACCCTTTCCCCTCCCCTCCCAATAAAACACAAACACAGTTTTTTCTTGAACACAAAAACTTGTAACTTTTTATTTACAATGGGGAGAGGGGAGATCTAGGGGTATGTCTACACTACCACCCTAGTTCGAACCAGAGTGGTTAATGTAGTCATTTGAAGTTGCAAATGAAGCCTGGGATTTAAATATCCCGGGCTTCATTTGCATCTTGCCGGGCGCCACCATTTTTAAATTCCCATTAGTGCAGACTCCATGCCCGCGGCTACACGCGGCACGGAGGAGGTAGTTCGAATTAGGCTCTCTAGGACATACCCTAGGATGGGAGGGGGAGGAGACCTTCGACTGGGAGGGGAAGGAGCTACTCCTGGGAGGGGTGGCCCCTGCGACTGCTCCTGCGGGGGCGGACCTGCACATGGGGGGCAGGCCGCACGGGGAGTTGGGCAGGAGGGGCAGGAGCAGGAGGGGCAGGACTAGGAGCAGGAGGGGCCATTGCAGGAGGGGGCAGGGGCAGTGCTAGGGGAGGGATGGCGGGTGCATGGGGCAAGGCCATGCCATAATGGATGGCATGGCCAATGTGTGCAGTGAGGGTGGCGATTGAATTCGCCATGCGGACGCATTGGCCCTGGAAGGAGCCCCAGGCCTCCTGGTGCCACTGCAGGTCTGCCTCCACACGCGGAGTGATGGCTGCATCGACGTGCTCGACGGCCTGCACGTGGCACCAAAGGAGCTGGTCCCAGTGGCGGAGCCACCGCTGTGGTGGTTGGGCGGCTGAGAGTGCTGCTACTGCCGCTGCTGCAGGGCTAGAGGGTCCCCGGCTTGTGCTTGGTCCCGCTGCAGGGAACAGAAGAAAGGATGGGTCAGTCAGGCAGGCTGGCCACTGCCCCACACCTCATGCCCTCCACCCCTGAGCCCAGGTAACCCCACAGTAGTGTGGCTTGGGCCCACTCAGTTACCCCCCTCCCTCCGTGTTGCATGTTTGCATACAGGACCGCCCTTGGAGTAGGGGCCTCCTCCATGTATTGTAACCACCGGTCTGTGTCCTGGCCCCTTGGAGGGTGGGAGGGCACTTGTGTTGTGTTAACCTGTGGAACTTCCTGCCGGTGGAGGCTGTGAGGCTTTGGGCTAATCAATGGTGTTTGACAGGGAGCACATCTGGCAGACATGGTCTGGGCTCTCAGACCCCCATCACGTGGGATGTCTCCTGGACAGAACCAGGAGAGTGACTGGATAGTGTCCCATCCTTGCAGCAAAACTCAGGCGGCCCCAGGGCTGGCCCGAGCGCTTCCCCCTCCCGCTAGCCCTCACACACGTAGCCCAGGGACATGTATGGCTACAGTGGGGACTTCCCTTGGGGGGCCAGCCAAGGCACCGGGAGTAGGCGAGGGGCTCAGTGGGGGCCACGCTTATGGGCTGTGATGCTGTGGTTTTCCCAGGAGCAGCTGGCAGTGCCTCACAGCCAGGCATGGGACAGTGTACCGTTCTGTGTGCTGCACCCTTGCGGGGGTGCGGGCTCTGGCCTGAGCCCTTGGGGCCCTGGCTGGTTCCAGCCGGCATCCACCCTTCCCCCCAGTCCCGCCGGATGTGTGTGAGCAGCACGGTCCCAGGCATGCCCTGAAACTGCCTGCCACGGCCACATGGTTGCACGTGCTGCATACTGCCTAATGCTACACAGCCCGTGCAGCTCACGTGGTCTGAGTGACCTGCTCTCCCCCTCTCCCCTCCGGGCATCTGGCTCTCTCCCCCCACCCTTGTGAGTGCACAGTGCAACACTCACCGGTGGATCCTTCCCCAGCCTCCGAGGATGCACGTTGGGGCTGCCGGAGGGGGTCTGCAAGGTGGCAGTGCTGGCCTCGTCCTCCGACCCGCTGCTGCTGTCTCCTTCCCCTGCCTCGATGGTCCTGGTGACAGGGGGGCGCATGCAGGTGTCCACAGGGACGTCCAGTCCCTGCGGTGCTGGCTGGCCCAGGATGGCGTGGAGCTGTTGGTAGTGGGGGCAGATGGCAGCTACTGCCCCCTGACCCTCGCTGGCCGGGACATAGCCCAGGCGCAGCTCTTTCACTTTAGCCCGGACTTGCTCCAGGGTCCAGGCTGGATGTCCCTGCTGGGCGAGCGCCTGGGCCATGCGGTGAAAGATGTCCGCATTCCGGCGCTGGGAGCGGGTGTCATGCAGGGCCTCCTCCTGCCAGAGGTCCAGCAGTGCCTCCAGCTCCCCCGAGGACCAGGACGGGGCCCTTCTTTTTCAGCCCCTTGGGGCCTCCTGTGCTGGGGGTGCGGGTGCTTGATCCCCCCGGAGCTGCCATCATGGTCTGGGTGGCGTTGGGGACAGCAGGAGCCACGTGGCATAGCTGTGGCCAGAGGTGCCAGAAAGGCTTCTGCCTCATGGCCTCAGCAGTCTGGTCTGCCTTTAAGGGGTCTCGGGTTACCAGGAAGTCAGGAGCAGGCTTGCAGCTACGGAGCGTCCGAACGGCCACTAGGGCTTTTCTCCGTTTAGCCTGCTTTTCCGCAAAACGTCTTAGCTGCCTGTCTACACTGGCCCTCTTGCGCAAAATCATTGCCTCAAGAGGGCTTTTTCCTGAACGGGAGCGTCAAAGTATTCGCGCAAGAAGCACTGATTTCGGACAGTAGAACGTCAGTGTTCTTGCACAAAATCAAGCGGCCAGTGTAGACAGCTGGCAAGTTTTTGCGCAAAAGCAGCTGATTTTGCGCAAAATCTTGCCAGTCTAGACGCACCGCACGTGTGTGTGTGCGCACACACCATTATCAATTTAATAAACCCCTCTAGGGTATTTGTGGCGTATCCGTAACAGACAGGATCAGATCATGGAATCCATGGAATCTCTAGCCACGGGGCATTAAATGGCCGCCTGAGCCATTTTGAAATGTTATCCTTATGATCGCTACGGCAACCTTTAAACACACGCCAATGCCAAGACTTCTCAGCTCTCACATGGAGCCCAGAGGGCTGGTTCAGTTTAGCAGGATTTTAGGCATAAAGCCAGCCAGTGCTGTAGGGCAAAATGACAACCGATCCCCCTCTCGTTACCAACCAGCACGGAGTGGGTCTCGTGAGATTCCCAGACACATTTGTTTCAATGCCTTTGCATAGCAGCCTGATGTTTCAGGGAAGGAGACAGGGAGGGGAGGTTGTTAGTCTCATCGTACTACTTTGTAGCTCCTACTTCAGTTTGTGCATGCGTTGCAGGGATGGTGGGGCAGAGCTGCTAGGCCCATAGCAGTTCCTTCACCTTGTCCTCTCCAGTGTGGGGCTCAGACACCCCATCACACAATCACAAGCTTCCTCCCAGTCCTGTGTGCTACAGGAGGGCATTTAGCCTTTTGAGGCACAGCAGTAGATGGAAGAGGGTAGGGCTGTCTAGGGATGTGGGGCAAGTGGGGGTCCTTTCCCTTTCCCATTGGCTAAGAATCTTAAAATCATAAGACTGGATGGGATCTCGAGAGGTCACCTAGTCCGATGCGAATGATGCTGTAGCAAGAAGTAAATGAGACAGAGTTCCAATGTGAAATCACTAGGGATATGTCTACACTGCGCTGGTTTTGCGCAAAAAAATATGCAAATGAGGCTAAGCATGGAATATCGCTAAGCCTCATTTGCATAATTAATGAGCGGCCGCTTTTTGCACAAAAAGGAGCTGTCTACACTGCTCCTTTTTGCACAAAAAGAGGCCGCTCATTAATTATGCAAATGAAGCTCAGCGATAGTCCATGCTTAGCCTCATTTCCTATTTCTTGCACAAAACCAGCACAGTGTAGACATAGCCTAGATGAAGACATCATCATAAGGGTCAGGAACAGTGTTCCCTCTAATTTTTTCCACCCATGTGTAGAATAAATTTTGTTATGTGCATCAATAAATGAGTGGATGTGCACCATCTGTAGAAACACATGCTGCTGGCTGTGAGAGCTCTGGGCATGCTGCTAATCAGCTGGGTGGCAGTTGAATCTCTCCTGGGCAACTGCCCAAGTGCTCAACTTACAGGGAAAACTGGTCAGGAACAGAGAGGGGGCAAAACAAAGACAGGGAGCATAATGTTTTTGGGGAGACCCTTTGAGTTACCACTGTCATGAGTTACCACTGTCATGCTATCCGGAGTGGCTCACAACTAGGAGTGCCGACCTCAGGGAAGACAGTTAGAAAACAAGGGCAGACTCCCTCAAGCTGGCAGAATGTTCTATCATTAGAATTTCACCAAGCCAGTATCAAATGTGAACTCCAGGATCATTGTACCCGTCTTACCATGGAATCACAGACAGACCCCTTATGCCCTCCAATCTATCTTGCCACCCAGACAATCTGAACTTGGTGATAAAGGGTCCCTTAAAGCCAAAATCACACCCCATCAGGTTGTTCCTAGTCCCAAGAGATCAGTCACTTACCGTAGCTCAACAGGTGCTCCAGATCTTACACCAAAAACATCACTGGCAGTCAATTCTACAGTAAATTAACTATAAGTTTGTCGGCTAAGAAAAAATGAGAGCACTTGAAAGATTAAAGCAGGTAAAATATACGCACAGGTAAGTTACAAACTATAGCTAAAATGGTGGTCATGATATAATAAAGTGCTCATTTTCTAAAAATCTTCCCTCTGAGGGCTACCTAGAATAACGGGATCACCATCTTTTCATTCAGTTATTCTACCCTGTTAGAATCCAGAGATGAAGGATCTATCTTTGGATCCATCCTTACATCTTCTCCCAGAAGACAAGCTGGCAGGGTCTCCATCCAGGTGGCCTTTTTCTTTGATGAGGATGATGAGAGAGGAATGCACTTAGCCTTTTGATCTCTGACCACCATGCGTTAGGGCCACTTGCTTTGAAATTAGCATTTTCCCTTTAGTCCTTCATTAGCACGTCACAAGATTTGTTTGATGGGTTATTTAATTACAAGGGTAGACACACTATAAAGGTTTGCTGTTCCAGGGACAGATAAGTGGAAACAATACAAGTAACATTCCACTACAGGTTGAACCTCTCTACTCCGGCACTGTTGGCACCTGACTGGTGTGGAACCAGAGAATTTGCCAGACCATGGGAGGTCAATATTGTCTAGCAGCATTACCAGCCCTTCCACTGTGTACTGGGTTCTTACAAGACACTTAGGGGTAAATTAGAGCTAAATAACAGCACAGAACACTGCGAGCCAGGACTGGTGGCTGTAAACAAACTTCATAGGAAACTTGGCCACACCCGTGATAAGTGACCATCCAGCTAATGAAAATCATGGTGGACCACGGATGTTGCCAGACCAGAGAGTGCCAGACTAGAGAGGTTCAACTTGTAGTTCTTTTGAAATTTCAACACCTGAACACACATTTCTACATTACGCGCTGCGATCTATATCGGGGTGGGGAACCTTTTTTGGATTGGGGGCCGCTGACCCACAGAAAAATCAGTCAGGGCCACACACAAGTAAGAAGCAAAAACAAAAAAAGCTCCTTACTGACGTGGTACCCGACTGAGAAGGAGAAAGCCACTCCTCACATCCCCCTCCCATACCAGAACCTAGGGGGCCCAGGCTAGCAGATTTTATATACTCCAGTCCCGCCGTGGGGTGGCAGAAGGGCTGGAGCGCCAATGTGGGCTCCCCGATGCTGGGGGGGCGGAAGCCCTGAGCCTGAGGGGCCAGATCCAAGCAAGCTGGGGGCCGAATCTAGCTCCCAGGCCTGAGGTTCTCCACCCTTGACCTATATTAATACACTAGTGAATTGGCCTGGGATTCTGCCCTGAGCTGGCACCTAGTTTGCCAGGGTCTCAACAATCGTTTCAGCTGATGCGTTATATTTTCTTGGCGCGTGTCCTCACCGGTTTGCTTTATCCCCCCATTGTGATCTGAACCAGAATTGACAAGAGGGTGTCCGAGCGAAAGACACTGTAAGCCAGCCCCGTGCAGGGAGCTGCTCTGCGGCACCAGCCCAAATCCCTTCATAGCAAATGGCCGAATGCCAGATGTACTGCGGGCTCTTGGGGCCCTACCAGGCGTATCACTCGCTGGGAGACAAGGGGGAAGCCCCTCCCCTGGTCCTTGGTTCGTAAACAGCCCCACCTGCCCAGTTTTTCATAGGTCTATATTCTCCACTTTGTGGCTCTCCTCCCCCACTTTTCAGGATATGACGTCACATACAGTGTTACGGACACTGACACAACTTCCTTGCCCCCCCCAAATACTTTGAAATGATGCCTCTGGGCCATAAAAACAACAGACCCACTAGGCATCTCTAGCCCATGCTGATTTCCTAAGGAACCCTCACTAGCATGCCGGAGTAAGGGCATTGCCTAGGGCTGGCAGAGAGGAAAGGGGGAAAGGCCCATTTCCGTGTGAGGCAGTCCAGCAGGAGGCTGAAGCACTGTTTTCGCTCTGGCCTCGCCTGCCCGGCCTTCCTGCGTGAAGTAGCTCCCGGTGCCTGCGCAGGCGAGACAATTCAAATTCCCCTCTGGGCTGGGAATCTGCTCCACATCTTAGCCCCTCTATCACAGGCCTGCTCTATGCAACGGCCAATGAGACTCCTGCAATTCCTGCTCCTTTGAGGATTTCCCCAGCTCCTGGCCCCTTAAAGGGCCTGCCGGGGGCTGTCTTGCTCTGGAGCCCTGGCTCCCATTAGCCTGCATGATTTGACTCTCTCCTCTATGAACCTCTGTCCCCTGCTCACACAGCCTCTGCTCTGGCTCCTGCTGGTGCTGCCCTCCTCTCCGGTGCCCCTCTTACACCTGGTCAGCTGCCCCAGCTCTCTGGGTGTCACGGAGTATGGGGGAGTCGCCAGGCCCTGCATCTCCGTCCTCAGTCACGCCTGACTCTTAGCCAGCAAGTGGAACGGAAGGGATCTTGCTTCACAGGGACACAGCGTAGCACAGATGTGTTGTTACAGGAACCAGGAGCAGTCAGCACAATCCATCTTGAGGAAAAGAGGGCTCCAAACCCCAGCTCTGAGCCCCTGCCCCGGCCCCCCTGCCAGCTAGTCTCCCTTCTCCCTCAGCCAGCCGAAAACTAATGCACAGTCACTGCTCACAGCCGCCCAGGCAGCCCTGCCTCCTGCTTTGTCCTGCTTCCAGGCCCAAGGTGTTATCTTCTGTCACCTGGTCCTCAGGACCTGAGAGACTGACATACTTCCACAGTGAGTCATGCCCAGCCTCATTCAGATAGTGCTTTATGCCCAGGGAAACTGAGGCACACACACAGAGAGACAGAATCACTGCAGAGCTGCACAGGACAGTAGGCATCGCATACAGCACAACAAAGCAAACAGTGGGCTACAAGAGTGGACAAAATCCCCACTATGTCACACAGGGTCACATTAGTTTGGTCCTTGGGGCTCTCTCAACAATGCCATATGGCAGCAGAGGTGCCTCGTCCCAGCTGTGCACCTGTCCAGCCCACTGTTACCCTGTCCAGCCCACAGTCACCCCGCCCAGCCTTTCAGGGCCTGCTCTGTCCAACCCAAACTTTCCCACCACCGTGTCCACATACCAGGCCTCAAGGGCAGCCCTCCCATTGCATTTCAGTTTCGCACGTCTGCCTCTTGCTTATGAACCACCAGTGACTATGGCTTACACACAGCGTGCCCTCTGTCCCCTTCATCCTGGCCTGTGTCTCTGCCCCACCAGCGTTCCTGCCCCAACCTGGGTCACCCTGAAATGCGAGGAGGAGAACAAAGCAACAGGAAGTGTGGATTGTTACAGCGCTGTTCCGAATGGGGCTGGGGCCGCCCACCATGGCGGGGAGAGCTTCTGCAAAGGAAACAAACCGTTTCCTTTCTCGCAGGACGAGGGTCGAGGGATTCGGAGGAACCCAGTTTGATGTGACATTGGGGGTTCCGCAAGATTGGGGGAACCACAAGGTTCTGCTGCTGACTGTGACCCAACAAACACGGGCCTCTCAGCATGTAGTACTAGCTCCTATGTAGAATAGTGATAGAAATGTAGCCGTGTTAGTCTGGGGTAGCTGAAGCAAAATGCAGGACAATGTAGCACTTTAAAGACTAACAAGATGGTTTATTAGATGATGAGCTTTCGTGGGCCAGACCCACTTCCTCAGATCAAATAGTGGAAGAAAATAGTCACAACCATATATACCAAAGGATACAATTAAAAAAATGAACACATATGAAAAGGACAAATCACATTTCAGAACAGGAAGGGGATGCAGGGGGGGGGGGGGAAGGAAGGAAGGTAAGTGTCTGTGAATTGATGATATTAGAGGTGGGGAGAGTGGGACGTTTGTGAGTTAATGGTATTAGAGGTGATAATTGGGGAAGCTATCTTGGTAATGGGTAAGATAGTTCGAACTATCATCAATTCACAGACACTTACCTTCCTTCCTCCCCCCCCCCGCATCCCCCTCCTGTTCTGAAATGTGATTTGTCCTTTTCATATGTGTTCATTTTTTTAATTGTATCCTTTGGTATATATGGTTGTGACTATTTTCTTCCACTATTTGATCTGAGGAAGTGGGTCTGGCCCACGAAAGCTCATCATCTAATAAACCATCTTGTTAGTCTTTAAAGTGCTACATTGTCCTGCATTTTGCTTTAGCTCCTATGTGGCCTCGATAAACCACTCTGCCTGCTCACAGCACCAGTCTCGCTGACCAAACAACGCTAGGTGGGTGACAGGCAGGGTACGTCTAAACTACATGCCTCTGTCGGCAGAGGCATGTAGATTTGTTTGTTCAGCATAGGCAAATGAAGCCGCGATCATTTAAATCGCGGCTTCATTTGCCTTTGCCTATCTGTCTAATCTACATGCCTCTGCCGACAGAGGCATGTAGTCTAGACACAGCCGCAAAGAGAGAGAGAAGCAGAGATACAAATGCAACTCCTGGGGGTACAGCTTCCTGCTGTGCAGGTCTCCACTCAATGGGAGTGTATTTCCTGCAACCGCGGATATACAGAGAGGCTCAGCCAAGCAAGCTTACCACAAAATTAACAGATAAACTCAAGCTGTAAGAACTCAAGCAGGAAAGAATATTTTTTTCCCTCCCAATTCAATGGGTAGATCGACACTGAGGCATCCTTCACAATGCGTCACTGAACCCGAACGGCCTAAATACCATCACTTGGATTATTTAAAAGGAAAAGATTCCTCACTAGAAATGAGCCAGAGTGTCAAGGTTTGCATGCAGACCCGAACCCCCTGGAAGTTTCAGATATGGGGAATTTTGATTTGGTGCCATAGAGAATGACACGCCTCTCACGTAGTTCAAAGCTAGATAGGGTCTGGTTATAAAAGGCCCCAGGATTCAACAGAATTTTGGTTCAGGCCCACTTCTAATTTTAAAAGCAGAATATTCATGCTGCTCATTGTGACAGTTCCAGGAGTTATGCCAGCTCTAGAAAGCATCCACCAAGAATGTGCCAAGAGACGCTATTAAGCAGGATCTAGGAAAAGAGCCAAACTGAAAAATTATAATGCTTATCTCTACAATAAGGATTGCACACTGGTCATGCTAGGAACAGTTCGATGGCCATCAGTTTCAGATCACTGGGGTAAGTGGCATCTTCGGTTTACATTTCCGGGAGCTGACTTTGATTTTGCTTTGCATTTTCCGCGCAAAAGAATCTGAAAATTCAGTGCAAAAATTCAACCCAAACTGTCAGATTTGCCCTAGTTATTAGGAGAAAAACAGACACAATCACCCATTTTTCACCCAAACCGACAAATCATTGTAGCCTTGTTCAAAGCTGGGTCCGGGTTCCACCATACTTTGTGAAAGGCTGCAGAACTTTCCAGACCTCTAGGTCAAATTTCAGATTGGTCACTAGAACAGGCCAGTTTCTCCTGGTTTCGTTAGCTAAGCAGCACACGACAATAATCAGTTAAGTGTGAGTTGTTTAGCTCTGAAATGGCATGCTTTTCTTTTCAGCTGCCTGCCTTTCCAATTCTAAGAGCGCTGCTCATGTGCATATATAGCAGCCAGTTTGTTTTCGGAGCTCCTGGAACCCGTCAGTGAGAAGACACATGAGGACTGTGCAGCTTCACGGAGACTTCAGTAAAGGGACAAGAAAGAACAAGACTCTTATTATTTCCCTTCATTGAAAACAAAAACGATTGGAGGCTATATACATTTACGGCTGGTTGTTGGGCAGTGTTACCCCCACTTGCCTTTTTATTGAGTTTCATGAGATCCGATGTAGTTTTTAATAGGCTCAGATCTCGGAATCCAGGGGTTTTTATGCCAGTCTTGTGATTTTCGGAGGGCTCAGCATATGGTTTTGAACGTGTGGGACTCATGATACCGTCTTAGGGTTGCCAACTTTGTAATCTTTAAAAACCAGACACTCCAGCAGGAAAGCTGGAACCTTCCATGCCTCACCCCTGCCCTTCTGAGATCCCATCCCTGCCCAGCCTGACCCCTGCCCCATCTCTTCCCCTACTCACATTCACTCCTCTTCCCCTCTGTGTGGGTCAGAAGGAACTTGCCTGCAGAGCTAGGGCTGAAAGCTGCAGCCACCCGATGCTGGTAAGAGGTGGCCCTGGCGTGAGTGATGACTTGGCTCGCCTCCACCTCCCACACCTGCAGTCACAAGATTTCAGGTGTCCGATCAGTAGATCTGATTGAATGCTATCAGGTCCCCTTTTGGACTGGACTTTCTGGTGGAAAACCGGACCCCCCTGTATAACAAACATAACGTGAACATTTTCCATTCACTTCCTGTTCTGCTTCCACCATTCCCTTTCTGAACGTCCTGGGGGATCATGGGATATGTAGTTCCATATTTTTGGTCTCTGTGGTAAAGCACCTACAATAACCGCACTCTTTTGAAACAGAGATCTGCCAAATGCAGAAGTCAAACACCTTCCCCTGAGGAGAGGGACAGGAACCGACACAGGCCAAGATACAGTATGAAAAGCCCTGATGGCAAAGGAATTTTAGCAGTTCTCAGTCAGGCAGCGTTCGATCGGGAAGCCGCACAACCTTTATGAAAAAGCAGGGTATTTTTAGTATCCTAAGTATACCTTAATCATCTTGAAATACATTAAAATTATAATAATTACGCCACCTTTTCACGAGGGAGTTGAGGCTCGGTGGATTCTCACCTTTGGAGAAATTCATTTACAAAACAGAATTGCAATTGCCATGTTTTATTGATGAGCTGCTCTTGCACCATTAATATTTTATAAGTCAAGAGAGGCCTCAGTTTCATATCAAGCCGCTCAGCCTCGGATGGCAGCAGCTCAGCGCTGACACGACCTGAGAGCTCAGATCAGCCCTGATGGCATTGGGCCTTTTGGAAAAAACCTTCATTTGCATGTCCCTGGAACTGCATGTTTGCATTAGGCTGACGTCTGCCTCGCCTTGTTTCATATTTAACTTTTGAATCATTGATATTTTCCCCAGAAATGCTGCATTAAAAGGTGAAATGCAAAATGAAACCCAACACCCAGTTACACCCAGGTTCCTCTGCTGAATAGCCTCGTAATTAGGGAGTGAGGGGAAGCATTCAACAGAAAATGGAGCTGCTTCAAAAAAAAAAAAGTTTGTTTTTAAGGAAAGCCAAGTTTTTTCAACCAAAATTCCAAACGAGTCAGATTTTTTAAAAAATTAAAATTAAAAACAGAACATTTTGATGAAAACAACTATTTCCCATGAAAAATGGCTTGTTTAAAAAAAACCTCTGTGTCGGGGGCATGCAAACCCTGCCTCGGGCTGGAAGGGGTTAAAGGACAGCACTGGACCAAGGTAGCCCTGCCCCTCTAGCCCTGAGGGAAAAGTGGTTGAAAAGGGAGCAACCCAGCTCAGGATGGGGAGGAGAACAGATCCATCCTGAAGGCTCCTGAGATGCCTCCCTGGGGGAGTGAGCGGCTGTGCTGCGCACGTGTGAGGCTCGCGGTTTGATGGCCTTTGCTTTCTACAGGTCTTTATGTAGCACTGGAAGCTGGGAGAGAACAGATGGCAAGAAGTGACCCAGGGAAAATAACTTAGAAACCCCCTTTGGGGACCAGACCCTGTAGACTATCTGAGGGGCCTGGGTCAGGCCCTGATTGAGTGTGTGGGCACCACAGGTGTGGGAAGTAGGGGTCCAAGGGTGTTGCAGCACCCCCAGATTTTGCACCCAGCTTCTACATGCCTGGGAGCTGACCCCATTGCTGGCTTCTCCAAGCCTGGCTCCTGGCCTCCAGGAAGCCCCTGTGGCATCCTGCTGGCCCCATGGGCTTTGCCTGCCCACTGGAGTCTGGCTGGCCCTTCCGACCATCAAGATCCCGTCACATGCCAGTTTATGGACCCCGCCGACCCTCAGGGTCCCACCACATGCTGGCCCTGCTACAGCTCCTCAGCCCACCCGCCCTGCCAGCCCCAGGGTCCCACCACCAGCCCAAGGCTCAACAGCTGCCCCCCGCTGTGGCCCCGGCCTGGGGCGGTGAGGTTGTCAACTCTCTCCATGATGCCATTTGCAGCAATGGAGTCTGGTCCGCCCAGTCTGGGAGAGTTGGCAACCCAGTCTCAACAGGTCTAAAGGGGGTGGAGGGATTGCAGCTCTGCACCCCCACCCCAACAATAGTTCCAGCGCCACGGGTGGGCACAAGCCGTTACTGCCCACCTCACTGCACCTCGGATTAAAAGAGGACTCAACTGCATGACCTGCCCTCTTGGTGGCACCAAGTGTACTAACCACTAGGCCACCTAACCTGCTGCGCACTCTATTACACCCCATTAAAAGCACGTTGTAGCATATTTGACCTGTTTCATGGAACGGCCATCTCTCGCCTTTATAGCCTGTATATTGAATTAGTGTTCTCATGAATGAATGTCTACTCCCTCTTGAGTCTCTCCAAAGAACCCAGAGAAGCAGGGGCCTTTCAGAGCTGGGGATGACCACGTGCATTGTTGTGGGCTGTTGCTGAACAGGTGGTATGGGACTTCCTGTATCGACACTGTGCTGAGAGACGGTGCCGCAGTGTCTTCCTACCCCTGGAAGCAGTGCCGATGCGTTTGTGTCACATCCGGCTTGCTGCTGTTAGAAATGTTTTCATGTCTCAAAACTTTGATCAACGTTCTTGTTTGGATTTCAGGGAGGGAAATAAAAAAGAGGGGAATTTTTTTTTCTCTCCTTGTTTTTCAACCAGCTGTTGATGTTGTCAAACGCTTTTCTTGGAACCATATGCGTGTCTCGTCGCGCTTCATGCACTCGCTCCACCACAACACAAGTGCCTAGCAGTGCTAGACACTTGACGGCCCACACCACCAGAACATCTGTGCCCCCTGACAATCGTTAGTGTCTTTATCCTCATCACACCCTTGTCAGCTGGAGCGGTGCTGTCGCAGCCATTCCCAGAACTGAGGCACGGAAAAGCTAAATAACTTGTCATGCTCACACAAAGAAGTTCATACCTACCAGGGACTTGAACACACAGCTCCAGATTGTAGGTGACTGCTCTAACCACTGAACATCCTTCTTCTGTCATGGCAGAACAGAAGGTGCCAAGGGGCTGCCTTCAGGCCACCTCTTTGCCCATGTTCCCTGTAAGCTGAGCATTTGGGCAGCTGCCCAGGAGAGATTCAAGGCCTGCCCAGCTGATTAGCAGAGCGCCCACAGCTGCCAACAGCCAGCAGTATGTGTTTCTATTGGTGGTGCACATCTGCACATGCCTTGGTGCACTTGGCAAAAATTATTCCACGCATATATGGAAAAAATTAGATGGTGCACCCTGGTACCCCTGCTCATTCACATATGCACACAATTTATTTTGAACGATCCACTACTCTGCCTAAGTGGGGTCTGGAAGGATCAGGACAGACAGAAGGACAATAAGGGAAGGACAGGAGGGAAATTATGTTCCAGTGGATCCTACCTGTCTCTGGACTGAGGTGGAGAAGCAGTAAATCCAGCTTTGTCTGCCCCCTGCAGGTAGATATAGGTGCTGTGATACAAACCACAGCACAGAGATTGCAGCTCCCCCTTCCTTGGCCGCACTGGCTACCCAGATTGCAGGGCGTGATACAGCAAAGCAAGCAGCTGCTATGGGACTGCTTCTCTCTCTCCTGCCCAGGTGGGTGGGACATGCCCAGGGGTCACCTCCACAACTCTTGGGTCAGTACAGCTGGGGCAGCCTGGCCGGGAAAGCAATCTGTACCCAGGATAGTGGTGACGGGGCTTCTCCCCATCCCCGCAGGAGCAAGGCAAGACCAGACTGTGACTCTGAGCCATAGCCCAGTCACTGGTGGGTTCCTAGGAGAGCACAGCTATGTGCTACCCATCACAGTTCTGAACAACTGCAGCTGTGTCTCCTCTCAGTGGTACACACTCTAGATTCCCAGCCCCTCCATTGCTAGGAAGCTGAGTCTCTTTCCCTCCTGACTGGGGTTTTTCTAGGCTGCACAGTTCCCTGCCTGTACCATGATATTTCCAACAAGACAAACTACCTCACCCAGCTAGCATCGGTGCTTTGCTTTCTCTCTGAAGGGTATGGACAGCTATGAGTGCCAGTACTGTTAGGCCACCCCAGAGCTCTTTCCAAGCAAGCACATTGATTCTTAAGGAGAAAGCGTCACAGAGAAAACATCTTAAAACTCGGAACGTTCCTATGCACAGGCTAAATGCTTCCCAGAGGTCACCCCTCAGTCCTATTGGGCCTTGGCTGGCCAGAGTCCTTTTGATACTTTAGAAGAAGTTTTGGGGTCCCTCCTGAGCAGACCTCTCCATTTGCTGGATCAGACAGCAGGTCCTGCCTCAGCCGTCAGAGTATAGAAAGGGAACATTTAGGGTTAGAGGGGAACATATTAACTTAATGAAAGCGAATTCGAAAAAAAAAAAAGCAAGAGGCAATCAGCTATCATGGCAATGATTGTGAGACAGACAGATTGAAAGCTGTCAATCATGTAAGAATGAACCCTGTGTGGACCCACATCAACGTCCTAATGATCAAAGTTTGGTCTGATTAAATAATTCTAAGGCTCACAAAGATTTGAAGGGGGTGAGAAATGGCAAATGTTTAGCCAGATAGAAAACTGCGTGACCAAAGAAAGCAAAGTTTGTCTGCAATGTTTAAACCATGAGAGGAAAGCATGGTGCTGGTTGAAAGGTGAATGAATCCCATGCAGTGGGCTAAACAGGAGGCAATCCAAAAAGAGATACGTTTTCATTTGCCTTTGAGTGAAAATCTCTTTAGAATTCTCCATGAATTTCTCCACTAGCTTTTCTGTGGTCAGAAGATACCCCAAAATCCTCCATGCTAGAATTAAATCTGGATGTGTTCTTAGACCAAACGCATCACAGTGCTTTATAGCTCCACTGTGGTTTTCCCACAGGCCATGAATAAGGGACACTCTAACTGTGATAGCAATTTCCTGCAATATCTTTGGAAGCGCCTACTGTACTAAGTTTCAGTCGTATTGTGCACCAGGGACTGCCTATAATTCCGTGGGGGAAGGTGATCACACCCTTCTAGGAACTAAGACTAATGGCGGGTGATTAGGCAAATTCACTCATGCTGTACCGCCGGGAAAGGCTCACAAATATTGGATCAAATTCCATTCCCCAGAGACCAGCAGGCAAAGAACAGGTCTCGTGGGTAATTCGCCAGAATCCATCTCTTTCTCTTTGCCCTCTGCCCCACTCTCTTTCTCCCCACCCTGCCAGTTTATATATATAGGCTGTTTTCCATCAACACAAGCTGCCTGGCCCATAAATTTCAATTATGTAACTGACAGCTTGAGCCTGGAGTTACACTGCCTGGTGACACAAAGTGCAGCTGTTTCAGCGTGACGGGTAACTGTTTCCAATGCTTAGTTGCACATCTGCCGGAGGAAGGAAATACTTTGTGTAACGTTGGGAAAACAAAGACGCCTGGATTTCCACCTCGCCCCCTCCCGTCGCAGGTGATGGTGTCCGTCGCTCAGAGAGGCTGGGCGAGAGAGGGTTTAGATGTAATTAGTGGCAACTCTGCTAGCCTTGCTGAGGCCCCAACCTTCCAGCCGCTAGGCCACTGAAGTCAGTACCGCAAGTTCCCCTGAGTACTCCTGGTTCTTTAGGTACCAATCCAATGCCTGAGTGAAGACTAGCCTTCACTAGACCACGCCAGTAGCTCACAATCAGAACCTATAAGCCAGGGGTGGGGAACCTAAGGACCGGGGCCAGATACAGCACCTGGCTTGCCTGGATCTGGTTCCTGAGGCTCGGGGCTCTCCTCCCCCTCCCCATATTGGGGAGCCCACGGTGGTGCTCCAACCCCTCTCTGCATCCCCCCATGGGGCTGGAGCACACAAACTCTACTAGACCGGGCCTTTCTAGGCTCTGGTGCAGTGGTCCCCAACGCAGTGCCCGCGGGTGCCATGGCGCCCACTGTGGCATTTGTGCGCGCCCGCTGACAACCTGGGCCGGCCCCACCCCCGGCGCGCGGCGCACGGGAGGCGCCGGCCCCAGGCACGCGACATGCACCAGCGCTGGGTGCGTGGTGCTCGGGTGGCCCCAGCCCCGGGGCACATGTGGGCGCTCGGTGTTGGCCCCAGGTGCGCGGCTTGGGCGGCAGCGCCGGCCCCGGGCCCACGGCACAAGGCGCTTGGGCGGCCCTGGGTGCAAGGCGCTCGGGCGGCCCCAGCCCCATCCCTTGGGCATATGCCGGCGCCGGGTGCAAGGGCATCCCCGTCCCCTGGCATGCTCCCGGACGCGCGGCCCCGCCCCCAGGCGCCTGGTGCATGTGGCCCCACCCCCGGGCACCCGGGAGCCTCTAAAGGTTGGGGACCACTGCTCTGGTGTGAGAGGGAAATGTGAGGAGTGTCTTTCTGCTTCTCAGAGGCTACATCAGTGAGACTTTGGGGTTTTATTTTGTTCTGGGGGGGAGGTGTTTTTCACTTGTGTGCGGCCCCTGACTGATTTTTCTGTGGGTCAGTGGCTCCCAACCCAAAAAAGGTTCCCCGCCCCTGTAAATAAACCCTAGGACTGGTATTGTGTATAGCAATGTTCATTGCTGTACCAGGCCTCACTCTGTCCTTGGATGCTTGCTGTGGTGATGGGTACGTAGATAGGAGGTAGGAAGCTTCCACCCAAGTCCTGTGTGGTCTTTGGGGTAGAATCTCGCTGAGTACCTAGAGCAGTGGTCACCAGCCGGTAGATTGGGATCTACTGGTAGATCTTTGAGTCTCTGACAGGTGATCCTGACTGGTTTGGCCAAGAAGCTATCAAGTGCTGGCACGTCAGCAGTCCTTCCCCCGACTGCTGCGTATCTCCTCCCCTTTGCCTTGGAGCTGACCCCTCAGGAGCCTCCTGCTTTCAGTGCAGGGCAGGGGAAGAAGAAGAGGGGCTCTCGTGTCAAGGTGCCCCTCTCCCACCCTGTATCCTAACTCCACAGAGCAGAGAGGGGGCACGACAGGACGTGGGATGGAGTTTGCTGGTTGCTTTGGGGAGTGATGCAGAGCCAGGACAGGGGTGAGCCTGCTTTAGCCCCACTGCACCACCACCCAGGAGCCACCTGAGGTAAGCAGTGCCCAGCTGGAGCCCACATCTCGAAACCCTACCCCAACCATGAACCCCCTTCTGCTCCCCAAGCCCCGAGTATCCCTGTATCCAAACGCCCTCCCAGAGCCTGAACCTAGAACCCCCTCTGACACCACAACTGCCTACCCCAAGCTCAGCTCAGAGTCCCTCTCGCACTCCAAATCCCTTAATCCAAGACCAGAGCCTGCACCCCAACCCGCTGCCCCGGCCTGGTGAAAGGGATGGAGGAGGAGGAAGGGAGGGAGGATGGAGTGATCAGGGGCGGAGCCTCGGAGAAGGGGCACAAAGGAGGCGGGGCCAGGCCATTTGGGTTGGAGGTAGATCTTGGATTGCACTGAAATTCAAAAAGTGATCTCGTGCTTAAAAAGGTTGGAGACCCCTGAGCTACAGCATCATTCAGGAGACAGAGATAAGGGTTAAGAAAGGCAGGTCAGGTTTGGGATCTCCCGACTCCTCTGGGTGACCCTTGTCATGGATGGAAATGCTGCCCGTGGCCGTGCGGAAGAGGGATGTTTTCAGGCATGCCCTCCACCCCATTGTTGGGGCAGTGGCAGGGCCCCGAAAAACTGTCCAGATCCCCACGGGGGCCCACTTCCTGAGCGTGAACTCCCCTGCGCCCCCATGCCGTCCGCCTCAGAGCACGCTGCGTGCCCCAACGTGTGACACGTCAGCAGCTGGTAGAGGCCAGCCAAGAAGGGGAGTCAGGCTTCAGGGTGTGAGCAGCATATATACCTCCAAGAGCAGAGTCTGCCTCTTGGCAAGGGAAATGGAGCCCTCCCTTTCTAACGTGCAGCAGGGACGTTTCACTGGCACGAGTCTGAACAAATGCTAAAACTCAAAGCAAAACGTCCAAGTTTTTCCTCCCTGGCTCGAGGCCTGAGCCTGCAAACCCATTGGCGTGTTTAAATCCGCCCCGATTCTCACTTGGGCCTCTGCTGGACCTGGCTGGGAGGCACAGGAGTGTTGCGTGAGCTTTATTTCATGTGTCCAGGTAGAAGGAGAATTTCAGCCCCTGCGAAACTTACTGGGAAATACAGTGGATAACTGATTTGGCCCTTTCCTAAGGGCCTCACGGGAAACGCACCAAAACACTGCTTTCCCTAATACCATGCTCTGGGCTCCAGAGCGGGAGGTTTCAACAGAAAGAGCTGAAATGGTTCATCTGTTTCTTTCCAGCTGAGAGGAGATTTCTGATCTAGGTTAAAAAAAAACCCAAAACCTCTTTTACCAAATCTGTCCAAAGATGACTGCTAATAATTTGTTCTTACAACTGGGTAGCCAACAGCCTGTCAAAGCCCATATTTGTACTTAATGATAGAGCCATTCAGTGTGACTTGATACCTCCCAAAGCTGGCTTAGGCCTTTTCCTTCCCTACCTATTACTAACAGTTTCATGCTGATTTTTCCTCACACTGGTTTTCATCAGGTTTTGAACATTATTACCAACGGGCCTGATTTTCCGAATGAAACTGCTCTCTGTTTTGTGGCCTCTTTTTGCACCCACTCTTGATTGCACCCAGAGGGTTAGCAACTGCAAAATTCAGCCCTCCAGTCTCTGGGTTTGACTCAAGGATGAGATCCTTCTCTACAGGATACAGCTACATGTTGGATCAGCTCCAATCTGGCAATTCCTACGTGGCTGACATTTTACAAGAACAGTAGGTCTCCTGAGGTTTCCATCTCACAGAGCCAGCCGTGCCAAAGAAAGGCTGCTCAGCCAGATTTTCACACAAGTTCATCGAGCCCTGTGCGGATGCAAAATTTGTATCTGCATCGCTATCTGCAAGAAGAAGGTGTGGCTATCAGCATTGACATCTGTAGATACCTGTGGCTATTAAGCAGATATCTGCAAATGTGCACGGGTCTAGATACAAAATTGATATCTGCATCTGCATCCATATCCGCAAAAATGAGCAGCCAATATCCACATCTGCAGATGCAGATACCCACAGATATAAAGCAGATATCTGTAGATTTGCAGGGCTCTACAAGTTCAACACCCAACTGCTCCCGTTCCTGTTCTCACTCAAAACTCCTGGATACTGAACACTGCTCTAACTCTCACTGTAGCTGGCTCCGACTGTGAATGCTGGACCTCCTGGCCTGGGGGGAGGAAATCAGATGGCGGTTGCGCTTTATTCGGTGCCCTATGATCAGAAGTCAAAGACTCACCTTGAGTCAGCCTCAAATCTACACTGTGAACCCTGGTCTGAATTCAGTTTGTATCCACAGCCAAGCACCATCTCGTCACCCCATCGCCGCTTCCAGGGGACACAGACAGCAAGGGGGATACTTCCCCTCTGTTGCAACTGGGCAACTAAAATTGCTGTGCTGGGTCTTCTGTGCTCTCTCAGCAAAAATGAGTTTGCGTTCCCAGTGCAGAGTTGTATAATACATTTAGTAGGGCTTTCAGACATTTAGAAGACTTTCCGAGTCTGGGCAGGGCTTGGAAAGACTCAACTGGGGGAAGGAATGGGACTGTTTGAACGTGCTGACTGATCTCATGGCCCACATGGTTCATTTTTTATGTGTTTATATCCTAGAGTAAAAATACACAAACAAAACCCTTCTCCATACAGAACCCTCAGTTTAAGCACATGGCTGATGTAACCAGCCATTCAATCTACTTAGACCAGTGAGAGGCAACCTAGGCTAGTGAGTGGGCCGCATGAGTGGCCCTCCATCTCAGTAGGCCACAAGATTGTCGTAACCAAGATCGTCTCCCAGGATAGGGCAGTTTTGTTCACTGTGCAAAACTAGAATTTGCGGGGGGCGCCGACTGACCCGTAGCAGCGCTTTGACTGGATGCAGAGGGAGCGAGCGGCTCGCACTGTCATTGGTGTGTGCAATCAGCACGCACCTCCCTTCATATGCCCTTGCTTTCAGCACGTCACTTTTGTAATACTGCTGGGAAAAAACGACACGGACAAAAACCAGCAGAATCTGTCAATGGTAAACAAATGTCTCGTGGTCCACACATAGACCCCTGATGTGCCGCACCACTGATTTAGACACTGCTGTGTCTGAACAGTTCTCAGTTACTTTGGCGTCAACTGTGACAGACAGCAATATTATTATCCCTATTATTGCAGAGGGGAAACTGAGGCACGGAGACTAAGGTCAAAAGATGATAGCAGGGGCAGGAAATGAACCCAGCTTAGCCTAGTTCTATGTCAGTGACTTAACCCTCAAAGCATCCTTCCTGAGATGGGGAAAATTAAGGGATGGCAGGAAGGGGTGAACCTTCCACCTTGGCTAGAAGGCCCACAGTGATCTGCCATGAGATTGACAGAGGCAAAGGGTAGGGCTGTAACTTATATCTCCCCACCCCAGCACGATAAGCAAGGGATGTGCAAGGAACCATGGGCTGAGTCCGGCTGCAGGAGGGGATGTTCCAGGAACAGGCCCAGAACTGGAAGGTGAACTAGGACTTAGCTTCCTGTATCTTCACTGGCCTTTGCCTGCAGGGAGCCCCATTCCAGACCTGGGTTGGAACCTACCTGGTGGAAGCCCTGACGTTTGACTCTTAAAAAGCCATCCCAGCTTTCACCCCGATTTTTGCTTTTAAAGTAAGAACCTCCTCCCATAAAGGGGCTTAAACTCCAGCAAGGAGGGCTGAGTCCATCCCTAGCCTGCCTTGCATCCAGTGTGAACACACATCAGGAGGTGTGTGCTGGCAGGGATGGGTTCGTTGCAAACTAATACAGTGAATCTCTGTGTCAGAGAGCACATGGGATCTACGCTGACAAATGCAGGTTGGACAAGTGGGGAGTTTTCCCCAGAATTCCCTACTGTGGATTATTCATAAAGTCAATTAGGATAACACAGTTGATTGGCTCAGACGGCTTTGGTGATGCTGCACACAATCCTGCTGCCGTGTGTAGGGACACTTGACACACGTCCCTTCGGAAAGCACACCCAAATGAAGAAACCAAAAGACCTTTGGCTCCTGCACTTATATCTTGGTCCCTCTGTCAATATCCCCGTCGTTCCAAGTTTGTTCTGGTCCCCATGAGGCATGAAAAGAATGCACTGGCCTGATTTTGCCTTTCCCGTCCCTTCACTTTAATGGCAGAGATTAAATGGTGCATCCATAATCAACCCGTGGAACTCCTTGCCAGAGGAGTCTGTGAAGGCTAGGACTATAATAGAGTTTATTAAAGAGAAGCTATATAATTTCATGGAAGTTAGGTCCATAAAAGGCTATTAGCCAGGGGATAGAATTGGTGTCCCTGGCCTCTGTTTGTCAGAGGCTGGAGAGGGATGGCAGGAGACAAATCGCTTGATCATTGTCTTCGGCCCACCCACTCCAGGGAACTTGTTGCTGGCCACTGTCAGCAGACAGGCTACTGGGCTAGATGGACCTTTGGTCTGACCCAGTACGGCCGTTCTTATGTTCTTATTCACTTCCCACCAGCAGCAGCTCACAGTTGCACCCAGCCTCAGCTTATCATCAGGCCCCTTCTGTCATTCACCAAATAGCTACCCATAGCTTTGCCCTTTCAGATCAGTCTAGGCTGCAGAGGTGAGGCTCAGGTCTGATCGCCTCATAGCCAGGTCCCATGTAACTGCCCCAAACCACTGAGAAAGCGATGCTGGGGGAGTCTGTCGTTGCTAATCCAGGGTGGCATGAAGGACTTCTGGAGCAGAGACAAATGTGGCTGCCCTGATGCCAGGGACCAAGCCAATCCTTAATTGCAGAGGCCTCGCCAGTGCCTCAGAGCTAACTGTAGCATCGTCCCATTCTTGTCCTTAACCTAGGAGTTGTGCTTGGGTGTGGCTGTGCTACCCCAGCCCTCCGGCAATCCCCAGCTGCTGAAGCAGCCAAGGGGCACTACTGCATGTGGTGGTGCTGCAGCCAGGTTGATGCCAGGGTATCAGAGAGACACAAGGAGGATGGGGGAATATCTTTTATTGGTCCCACTGAACTATGGGCAGCTGGCGCAGCTTTCAGCAGTGTTTAGGCTGCTATAAAGCCCAACTCAGCAACTAGCAAGCCAAAGATCAGAGAATCCTCTGGTGGCCCCTTTCCCATCATTGCTTTACGAGTCAAGCATCACAACTGTGAGAACTGGCAACCTGGTGAGTCTCTTTGGCTGTCTGGCTTCCTCTTTTTCAGTGTACAGACACCCTGTTCTCTAGAGACACAGAACCGTTGATTAAATCTGACAGAGAAATGATTGTTTACTATATATTTGAGAGAGTTTGTCTGTCTGTCTGTCTGTCTGTTCAAGAACTCCTCCTAAATAGTAAGGGTATGTCTACACTACCCCGCTAGTTCGAACTAGGAGGGTAATGTAGGCATACCGCACTTGCAAATGAAGCCCGGGATTTGAATTTCCCGGGCTTCATTTGCATAAGCGGGGCGCCGCCATTTTTAAAACCCCGCTCGTTTGAACCCCGTGCAGCGCGGCTACACGGGGCTCGAACTAGGTAGTTCGAACTAGGCTTCCTAGTTCGAACTACCGTTACTCCTCGTGGAGTAACTCCGCTTATGCCTGGAATGGGACTGCTTCTCATAAAACCATAGAGAAAAGAGACAGAATCGCCAGGCAGATAAAAGGGGCTGGCTGGGGGCATGCCTCCCTCTCTCTGGGTTTGACCCAACCCTGAGCCTCCCACCCACCAGGCACCCTTTAGGGAAGGCAGGTGGGGATGAAGCTCCTCCATCCCCCAATTTGTACAGGAACATTGCTGGCTGTTCCCCTTCGTCAGGGAGCGAGGGGAAAGTGCACAGTTTGCTCCATTCCTTACTCTGGCTGGAGAGCACAGGGGGGCAGAGAAACCTGGACCTGCCCCAGTCAGGGGACATGCACCCCTCCCCCAGCTGTGCCAGCTGGAGCTGCAGCAGCCATGGAGAAGTGCTTCTCACTTGGCCTCAAGCTGCTGTGGTGAAAAAGGGCTGGAGTAGCCCTCTCTCCCCACGGCAGCCTGCAGACTGAACCCCTCCTCCCTAGCTCCATCCCAGAGCAATGATTTAAATGAAGCCTGGACATTCTCATTTTATTTTTTAAAAAACTAAAACAAAAAACAATTGAGTTAAGGACCCAGCAATGCCAGGTAAACCTTCTAGTGTTTTATATGAATGTCTTTCCCTATCCCTTCCCTAAATTCTTCTACCTGAGTTTCTCCTATTTTGCTTTGGCCTTGGTCACTGTAAATAGTGTCCAATAAATGCTACATTATGTAGATATCTGCAATCTCATTTGATTGCACCGCAATTCAAGGGAAATGGCCTCTAGGCATTTTTTAAGGTATACTACCGAAGTGTGCCTACCAGGGGCAAGTCTGATAGTCCCTCGGAAGCAAAGCCCAAAGATGGTCAAGATCCTCTTGTTTCAAGTTTCTGAGAAACCGGTGAGTTTTGCAATGCTGCGGTATGAACTTCAACATCTGTTCCATGGTGCCTCTTAGGAGTGAGCACTGACCTGATATGGGATGGAGGCATCTGCTGAGAAGCCAGGGACATTCTTCCAGCATAGATCATCTCTGGAATCTTCATCGCATTCCAGCAAGCGTGCAGGAGACCACGTCTGACTCTACCTCGGTCGGGTGCTGATTGGGCCCAAAGATTCCAGGTCCTGGATGTTAGCCAAGAACCATCAGAATCAGTATGTGGCTATTGGCAAGGAACAAAGTGCAGTAAATGTGCAGTAAATGTTGAAAGCTTTCTGCCACGGGGGCCATCTGTTTGTACAGCACCGAGTACCTTGGGGTCCTGGTCCAGACCTAGGGCTTCCAGGTGCTGCTGGAATACAAAGTGGTTAGTTGCTCAAACTCAACTAAGCTACAGGAAATGATCGTTACAATTTCGGCCCTGGCGGGGAGGATCCAAAATTCTCTTTAAGACCATCAGGCCCCTGTCAGCTGATGACTCCCAAAGACCATTATGTCTCCCTGGGCAGCAGCCACCTCTGTTGTTGACACCAGGTCTTGGATGGGCAGTCTGGGGAGAAGCTGAAGGTGCTTAGTACCTCCCGACCAGGATGGAGTTCACATTTTCCCCATCTGGACCATGCTGCTGTGACGGAACCCATCCCCAGGCTGAGCAGAAGCTGGCAAGAAACATCCCTGCTTTCTCTTTGGCACTTGGGAATTTGGTTCAGCCCATGTCGGGTGCTTGGTTCTTCTCATGGTGCAGTTGCTTCCCAGAGACTTCAAAGCAGATAATCTGGATCCAGCTCCTTCAGAAGGGTCTAGGAATTACAGTATCCGTGAAGAACAATTGCTGAAAATCAAGCCCCTTAGCGGTATACCTTGGTTATGTAACAAGGATTAGACTCCACTGGCTTTGGCAAGTTACAGTCAGAGGGTTCACCCCACTGACGTCATGTTTGATCTGCATATCCACCCCTAAACACTTGAGGCTACGTCTAGACTGGCATGATTTTCCTCAAATGCTTTTAACGGAAAAACACTTTTTGCAGAAAAGCGTCCGTGCCAATCTAGACGCGCTTTTGCGCAAAACAAATCTGAGCTGTCTCCACTGGCCCTTTTGCGCAAAAGCTTTTGCACAAAAGGACTTTTGCCCGAACGGGAGCAGCATAGTATTTCCGCAAGAAGCACTGATTTCTTACATGAGATCGTCAGTATTCTTGCGGAAATTCAAGCGGCCAGTGTAGACAGCTGGCAAGTTTTTCCACAAAAGCAGCTGCTTTTGCGGAAAAACTTGCCAGTCTAGGCACAGCCTTGAATGAATGAGACGCTCCATAACTCAGGGGGCCCAATCAGCATTCAAGCAGGCCCCAAAGAGCTGCAGCGGGTGGAAGTGACCCTGTTTGAACAGCTTGCTACGACCATGGAGCCGGGCTGAGGTTGTAGAGCCTGGCCTCCAATCACGTAAGGCAGTGGGTCTCAGGCCTGCAGACACGTTGGCACGGGGTCTGGTCCACGGATGGCCGGAAGCGCAAGGGAAAAAGGCAAGGGACTGCTCCGTGCGCAGTGTCACACAGACCAGCTGTGGGCCCCGTCTCCTCCAGCAGCAGGACTCAGAATGGCACCAGTTCCTCTCTGCCTTCAGCACCTGTCCCGGTTGAGCCCAATGGAGCATCTAGTGCGTCTAAAGCTACTCATACACTTAAGTGCTGGTGTAACCCACACATCTACTGGCTGTGGTACACTTTCCCATTTAGTGGCACTTAGACCACTTAGGCTGTGTCTACACTGGCACCCTTTTCCGGAAAAGGGATGCAGATTATCCAAGTCGGAATTGCAAATGCAGCGGGGATTTAAATTTTCCCCGTGGCATTTGCATGACCATGGCTGCCGCTTTTTTCTGGCTCGGGGCTTTGCCGGAAAAAAGCGCCAGTCTAGACAGGGATCTTTTGGAAAATAAAGCCTTTTCCGGAAGATCCCTTATTCCTCTTAAAATCAGGAGCCTGATGTGGCCAAAAAGCCTTGTCTTTTAAAGGGGCAGCGTCCTTTTTTTTTTTTTTTCCCCTCAACAAAAATTGCTCAAAAAAATATTCTGGTGTGGCTCTTCACATTATTTCCGCCACTGTTTCAGCTCTCTTCACTTCATGGGTTGGCCACTCCTGCTGAAGAGGCTCACGTACTAAGCTCCTGAGGTCCCAGGTTTGGTTCTGCCTGTCTACGCTACATTTGCAGATTTAGGCTGAAGAGAAAAAGCTCTCCCTAGATGAAAGAATGGACATGCTGCTGACCCTGTGGTTATTGTGCAGAATTGTTTCTGTGTCTTACCGTAAGAGACATAAAATGTTAATTAATAACCCAAAGATACTTCCCTAAGGCATGATTTACAGCTGAGGGTTCTGGCCCTTCCAAAGGAGACCTAGCCTACTGTACCTAGGGGTGTATGGTTCTCTGAAAACATACCTCATGATCCAGAGATTCACACACACATCGCACGTGCAAAAGGCATGAGTGCAACTGCGTGGTGCGCGCAGCAAATGCGCTCGCCCGCGTTGTCATGACAACTGCCCCCACAAATGGCCATTTGCATGACCCATTGAGGGCACGGAATTGCTAGGTTTACCGATGCAGCTGCAGGCACAGCGCAGCCAGACAGCTGCGCAAGCAAAACACACGCGGGCTTTGTTGAAAACCTAGGCCCGTAAGTGTGATATCTCAGCATGGCATCAGGGCATTTATTCGCCTGCTCCTTCACTCTGATTGGGCTGACTGTTGCCAGAAGCATGTTCAGAGCCAGTTCTGCATCCATGACTTTTTGGGACGAATCCAACACTTGCATCCAGGCAGTGAACTTAACCAAGGTTCAGGGATCCACAGCCTCCTGCTAACTGGTCGATACTGATTGAGTGAATGAAGCCCTGCAGTCTTTCCTGCAGCGTGAGAGCGCTCTCCTGGGCTTGTCTTTAATGAGCAGATTCCAAGCCCCTTCCTATCCCCTAACACCTTCCAGAGGAAGTGACCCTGAGGGAGAGTTTATGGCTGGAATGACAAGAATGCAGATCCGCCGGCTCAGGCACAGGGTTAAATGGCCACTGCCTTCCCCTGTGAGCTGTCTAGACTGGTGTGTTGTGTGTCTAAGGCTTTGTCTACACCACACAGTGTGTAGTGACACAGCAGGGACGATGGCTATAAGAGGCAGGAGAAGGCACTGCTTTCCCAAACTTCCAGTCTGACCCCACCCCATACTCCACCCCCAGAATGCCAACTCTAGGTGCACTTGGGGTGGAGTGTTGCTGGTCCGAGCACCCACCCTACCAGTGCTCCAGAGCCAGGGAGGCTTGGGCTATGTGCCGCCCACCCTTCCCATGCTCCAGGGCAGGGGAGGCTGGGGCCCTGTGCCTCCCCACTTCCCCGTAGTACTCTGGTGAGTGGGGAGGTACCTTGGCTCCGATGGGGGGCGGGGCTCAGGGCAGGGCTGGGAGCCGGGCTGGGGTCTTGCCTCCCCCAGCCCTACCTTCACCCACCGCCCATGGGCGCAGCCGCGTCGCTAAAAGTTGGGCAGAGTAAACACTGTTTGTCCATCCTTTTGCAGATGAAATACTTCCATTCCCCCCGCCCCCCCCACACACAAACGGGATTCGCACTGATGACAGGAGAATGCGTCTGCTGACAACGCACTGTTTATGCTGCCACTTGCCATGGCCAAACTTTGGTCTTTTCGTGGGGAGGGAGAGGGAGAGTTAAGCCCCGGTGAACAACAAAAGTTTTGTCGCTCGATTGCCAGTGTAGACAAAGCCTTAGGGACATTGCGGGTTTCAGGGAGGAGCCACTTCCTGCCAAACATCCCGTGGCCAGGAGTTTTCTCTTGTCCAATGCCCCAGCCAATAGCATTCATATCAAGGAAGGCTTTTTCCTCCCCAAGGCTGGGTTGATCCTGGCTATGCTGGCATAATATATTCATTTTCCAAGTATGCTTACTGCTTCTCAGGGTGATGTGCAGTGCACTCTAGATATGATTTAAAGGCCTTGCTGAGAGTTTGGAGGTAACTGTCATTCTGTTTACCAGTTTACCAAAATCCTAGAGCGATGGTTTAAATGTGACTGCATAGCTGGTGGAGAAGACCTGTCCACCTTGGGCTTGATTCTCCTTTCCTGCCATTTAAATCAGAAGCAGCTGTCCTGAGGCCACTGGAATTACTGTTGTGTCTTTTCTCTACAGACAATGTTAAAGTCACATGGGCACAGCTGCAATCCATAACCCTGGTTTTTGACCTACAAGGTCTAGCTAGCTACCAGAGATACTCCGCTGTTCTGTTGGGTTTGAGTGGCTACTTCAGTGGAAGACGTGGAAGTCCACTAGAGAGCTCCCAAAACGATTTGAAGGGATCCTGCCCAATTCCTCCACACTACAGTTACCCAGGTATGGCTAGAGGATGATAGGAGAGTTTTATACTGCCATAAAATCTGATCACGGGATTTATATATTCAGCGTAGACTCAAGATTCCCAGGAAGTTCTGGAAACAGAGGCAAACTGACACCATATCAGTGAATCAACAATATTAGCACAATTTTAAGCATGTCAGGTTGTGAGCTCCCTGCTCTTCCCATGAGAACAAAGGCGTAAGGAGGAGAGAGGCAGATTTAAAAATCAAAGGTCCATGCACTGGTGGGCTCTTGAATTGAATGGCAATCAACGCAATTATTTCTAAAGGCAAAAAAAGCAACATGTTCCCCGAAGCCTCCATGACACACATTCCTCTCTGGCTGACAACAGAAATAAAATACAATTTATGGGCTTTTGTCCACAGGCAGCAAAGACTGCTATCGATTCCAGCAAGGCTCTTACATGAGAGTAATTCACAACCCTCTTCAGTTCTTGAAGGCAAGCTCTAATTTAATATCATTATGTCTTCATGCCTTCACACATTCCAACTGTCTCATTCACTGAGCTTTTATTGGGCTCTGGATAATTTATGGCTAGATCGGCTGTCTTTTATCCGACCTATTTTTAGCAATTCTCGCTTTTTACATATTTTTTTTTCTCCCATCACAACTGGCAATTAAAGAAAAAAGGTTTTTTTTAAAAAAAAAAAAAAAACCTCTATGCCATAGGATCTTATCCTGCTGCAGAGCTGCATTTAAAAGAGACATCAACCTTTATTTGTCCTCTTTAATGTACTGGGGGAGGTACTTGTTATTAGCATGGCATTGAAAGAATGTGAGTTAATGGTGAAAAACAAACCCGTCTCGTTATGACCTCCTTTCATTTCTATGTACACAGTAGTGTCAGTCCCCTACCTGTGCCCTTAAGCTCAAATGTACAACAGCACAGAATAAGGACTGGAGGG
Source organism: Pelodiscus sinensis (assembly GCF_049634645.1). Lineage (NCBI taxonomy): Eukaryota > Metazoa > Chordata > Testudines > Trionychidae > Pelodiscus > Pelodiscus sinensis. Next base: position 248,292,211 of record NC_134712.1, on the reverse strand, counting down.
CCTTGTTTTTTTCAATGTTGTAAGTCAAATGGAGCCTCAAGAATTCAGCACCACTGCAGATGAGGCCCACGCCCACAGATGTTAGTGGCCCTGATCCCACAACATTCTAACTGCCCACTAAAGTCAGCACCACACAGGATCAGGCCCACTCTGTCTATGCTCCGTGGTCAGAGGAGAAGATCATGCCCACTAATGCTATCTACTGAGGAGAGACGAGACCCTTCCTGGATATGTGGGCATCTTACTTCTGAAGTGTTTGGCTTTTCGAGGGTTAAAATCTTAGCAGGAATATTTGCATCCTTTTTGCATGAGGTAAGTGTGAGCCAAGTCTTAGCCTGATTTGCACCAGGTCAAGAGCAGCCCGGCCCCTAGATGAGCTGCCGGCAACTGGCACCCTAGGTGAAATGCGCGATCGGTGCTCCCGCCTCTAACCCCCTCAATGCCGTTTAACGTTGGCACCCTGGGTGACCGCCTAGTTTGCCTCTATGGGCCGGCCGCCACTGCACCAGGTACAAGCTCACTGAAACAGCAGGCCTGCTTCTGATCTCCTTTATGTGCCTGTAAATGAGGAGTAATTGCATTCAAGTCAGTGTGGGATGAGAGTGGGGCTCTGTGTGTCACTGTGTGTGCCATGGATAGGTAGGGTAGAGAGAACACACAACCCTGTTCTGTGGGCCTTATCTACCCCTGTCTGGTCCCAGGGTGAGGTTGCTTTAACTCTGCTAAAATCAGTGGAGTTGCAGAGGTGTAGAACTAGAGTGAATTGGGCCCCTCATACATGCAATGGTAAGAGCTGTGTGATAGACTGGGGAGTCATTTGATAAATTAGGGAACAATAATATTTGTCATGCCCCTTTGGCCATCTCTGCTACTGCACTTTGCAGAGACAACAGCTAATGCTCCAACCCCTCTGATGTGTCTGCAGACAGGCCGTGGTTATTAAAAACAGAACACTGTTTATTGCTTCCCACCCCCACTCAGATCTAGAATCCACCCCTCCCCCACAAAACTTGCACCAGGTCATTTGTGCAGAATGAGCAATGTTCAGCCCTGGACCAGTGACAAGTTTAAGGCATGGGCTCTGGCATGCTAATAGGAGCCAGACCGTGGGACTTCAATGCCACTACTCCTGTTTATAGCAGCTGAGTAGGGGAGCTAGGAAGCCCCCTTTTAATTCTGGAGTTAAAGCACTGCTCAGACTGGGCGTTGGTTCTGTCATTTGAGGACCAGTGCAGAAAATACCTGGGAGTTTCATTAACTCCCTACCAGGGCTGGTTCTAATCAACTGGCGGCCCCGGCCAAGCCAAAATAAATAAATAAAAACCACTGGGGAAAATGAGTCAAGAAAAAAGGGTCGGGGGAGTCGGGGAGTAACCAGGGAAACCTGTGGGTAGGATTCAGGAGGTTGGGCCGAAATGCGGTCGCAGCCTGCCCCTAAGACCGGCTCTGTCGGCGGCCTCTTGAAAATGGCAGCTCCAGGCGACAGCCCGGCTCACCCTCCCTTAGACTGGCTCTGCTCCCTATTAAGGTTGAGTGCCTCCTTTACCCATATGGCTAGTCAGGGCGGTGTCCGTGTTTACTGCCTGGGGGGTTTTACTTCCTGCAAGTTCTGACAAGGCTAACAGCAGAGATATGGGCCATTGCTGCTGGCCATTCCCCCGCCACGGGGGACCTGATTTCCAGCCACAACTGGGGTTATAATTATGCTTGTGCCAGGATGGGACTCATTCTGGGTTTTCCGTAGTTGGGGCCATAAATTCAGCTGAGCCAGCAGACAGGTGAGATTGATTGATGAGGGAAGATGAAAAGGCCTGGTAGTATGGCTGTTGGGCTCCATTGTCACCTCACAGTATCTGAGGAGAGTGGCTAGCCCCGTATGGGGGGGGGGGGGGGCAGTGTGCAGATGTGTGTGCAGGGTTCAGTGCCTTCACTGCAGTGAGGAGGAGCCTCTGTTAAATGGAAGCCTCTGTCTGTATTCCATGAACCAAGCTGTGCCCTCAGTTATATACAAGGCAGCAGGAGCTGCAGGGCCGATGGTTTGGTTCTCTGTACTCTGAAGTAATGGCCGGCAGGCCCTGGCTTTGTGGGTACAGAGGAGTGTAAACAGGAAGATTCTGTAGTTTGGGCACTTGGTTGGGATTTAGGAGACACGGGTCCAGTTCCCAGCTGAGCCAGACGTGTAGTGTGCCCTGGGCCACATTGCTTTATCTACCCCGGGCCTCTCTAAAAGTGGGGGGAGTACGTCCCTTAGTCACAGGGGTGCTTTGAGAATAAAGCCCAGGACTGATTGGGAAGTGCTCCGGTACTAGTGAGATAAGCATGGTGTAAACGCCTATCTGGAATAAAATAGGCAAAAGTACACTCTGACCAATTTGTCAACAGCCTTAGGGACAATTGTACTTAGAACTAGAGCCGGTCACATTTTCTGAATGACAAATGTTCCTATCCAAAACTGGGGTTTTATTGACATTGACATTTTCCACAGGGGCTGGTTAAGTTTGTGGGGCACATTTTGACATTCCCGTGGTTCTGTTTTAACTTTTGGAAACAGAAATGTTATTTTATTTTTTAACCTTTTCTGCCTTTTTCCCCCTGTTTCCAAAAATCAAGCTGCCAAATGTTGAATTTTACTTTTAAGTTGTTTTAGATTTCCATTTTCTGGCCTGACTTGGGACAAAAACAAACACTGAAATACTGACATTTCCCATTGCATGAAAACTCTGTTTCCTAACTCACTGTTCTAATAATCATATTTTGTCCACAATTATTGATTTTCAGGCCAGGTACCTGGTGCTTTCTTTTGCTGAACTTCATTTTGCTTTACAGAGAAACTGAAGCAACCACCAAGAAAGTTGAGGCTAGACCCTGAATACATAACTGAGAGACATTTGAAGCTCTTACAGGGGCAGCCTGTGATTATAGGGCGCTGCCTACAATGGGGTGCCCGATGATGATGTCAGTCCATTGACGGCCCTGCAGGTAGGGGCGCCGATCGCGCGTTCCACCTGGGGCACCAGCTGCCGCAAACCTCCTCAGGCCGCTCCTGAGCTCTCATGCACAGCAGACTTGAAATGAATCTACCTTGGCCTTAGAAGACCTAGCTTCAAATTCCCTGCTCTGACACAGGCCCCCCATATGCCTTTGGGTAAGTCACTTTGCTTTTCAGTAACTCTGTAATGGGAATAATAGCTCTGCCTTGCCTCCGGAGGATGATTTGAGCATAAATGTATTGAAGATTTTGAGGCACTCAGATACAATGGTAATGGAGGCCATTGAACTACTTTGGATGGATGAATTGGCCGTCATCAAAATTACTGCCATCCAAGACTTGCATTTGTATGAGGCGCCTGCCCTTGCAAACTAAGAATCAGATGCATGACTTCCCCCAGACTATGCTTGCCCAATTGGCCCATGGGAGCATCTTGGTTCATCATAAGACTGGGAAGAGGAAGGAATGGGGAGGAGGAGTGAAGCCACATTCTGTGCATTTGACCTAAGATACAGAAAAGGTTCCCCTTCAAGTGAACAGCAAGTTTACACACATAGGCCAGTCCAGGGCACTGCCGGTGTGGGATCCCTGCAGAAAGGCCATATGACTGTATGCTGCCTGCCAGGGTTAGCAGAGCTGCTGCCCACACCCTGTAAAAATGCCTCCAAATGCATCCAGCTTGTGAAACTTCAATATAGAGCAAGGAGCTATGTTCTATTTACACCTACTGAGGTGTATTATGCTCTGTAATATCCATCATAATATTGCCTCCCTCAAGCATTCAAAAATTAAGCCTCTGGCTCCTAAAATCATGAGACTGGCTCAAAAAATTACAAGCGTTTTAAAAAATCATACCTTGTGGTTTCTGTGGGATGGTTGAGCCCCAGAGCTCCTGTTTTCCCACTTTCTTCTGCAACCAAGAAAGTCAGAAACATCTTTTTTTTTTAAATGAAAGCAGAGAATGCTCATATAATCCCAGGAAGCCAGGTACCGGGACTTCATGAAAAACACCAGATATCACAGGAGTGTGTGACTGAGTCGAAACGGAAGGATAAGACATAGAAAATAACACCCATCTGAGCTATATATCCTGTAGCACAGTAGTTCTCAAACTTTTTGGCCCATGACCCACCCTGCTCAACACAGACCTTTCCGCAGATCACCAGCCTATCTCATCCATGATGACAAAAATGGGTGCAGCACAGGGTGGAGGGCAGGGTCTGTCCAGGAGGTGGGGTGCAGGAGCAGGCTGGATGTGGAAGGTATCTGGCTAGAAGGTTGAGTGCCGGAGCAGGCTGAGGATGCAGGGTCTTAGTGGTATGGGTGTGTGTGAGGTGGATGGGGAGTGCTTACTTGGCTCTGTGCCTCCTGCTGCTCCCAGACTCCACCCCCCTCTACTTCCATTGGTCACGATTCTGGCCAATGGGAGCAGTGGAGAAAGCATCCTGGTGACAGTTCCCCCAGCTGGGGCAGGGGATCAGCCCACAAGGCTCATTTCTCCTCCCCATGCACCAGGAAGCCGGCACTGGCATTCCAACCTCGTGGGGAGGAAGAGATGGGGCTGGAGTATCAGCGAAAGCTCCCCACTGTGAGGAGGGGGGGAAGCCCAGAGGTGAAAGGACACAGGTGTGCTGTGGTGCGTAGCTCCAGCAAGAACTGGCTGAGCTGCAGCAAAAGCCAGCAGGGAGGTACTTAAAGAGCCGGCAGGGACCCGGATTGCAGTAGGACAGTACCTGTGCATCATTTTAAGTTACTTTCACCGCTGGGCGAGCTCCAAGGTTGTGGCCCACCTGCAAGATGGTCGCAGACCACCAGTGGTTTGCGGACCACACTTTGAGAACCACTGCTGTAGCATTACAAAGAAAGAAAGAAAGAAAGAAAGAAAGAAAGAAAGAAAGAAAGAAAGAAAGAAAGAAAGAAAGAAAGAAAATCCTCATGCCAACACTTTAATTTCATAATATTAAAACAAGGAAATTATGTGGCAACATCTTGTGGCTTATAGTATTTATCTATCCTTGTTGTGGTGTAGATTGCTTTATACATTGTGATAATAGACCTGAGGCGAGAACCTTAGGAAATGCCTTTGATAGCTAGAAGAGTCAGCAAAAACATCTTGAATAAATAATGCATTCAAAAATACAGTCTTAAACCTTCAGATTAAACCAGGCTTAGAAATACAAGTACTTGGCTGCAGGGAAAAGGGGGGAAATCTCATTAAAAGAAAAAAATTCTCTAGCAACAGAGATTGCGTCTCCATTCTCGGCACAACTCTCTTCGGGTATGTCTACGCTACAAAATTAATTCGAAATAACAGACAATAGTTTGAATTAACTTTGATAGGCGCTACACATACAAACCGCTAGTTCGAACTTAATTCAAACTAGCGGAGCGCTTAATTCGAACTAGGTAAACCTCATTCTACGAGGACTAACGCCTAATTCGAATTAACTAGTTCGAATTAAGGGCTGTGTAGCCCCTTAATTTGAACTAGTGGGAGGCTAGCCCTCCCCAGCTTTCCCTGGTGGCCACTCTGGCCAACACCAGGGAAACTCTTCTGCCCCCCTCCCGGTCCCGGAGCCCTTAAAGGGGCACGGTCTGGCTACGGTGCCCTGCCAGCACCCAGCCAGCAGACCCTGCACTTGGCACGGCTCGAGCCAGCCACCCGCTGCCACCCAGCCCTCCGCCTCTTCCCGGGACTAGGCTAGCAGCTCCCAGGAGCCTGCCCGGGGCCGCAAGAGGTGGGCGCCTGCCTGGTCTAGTGCGGACATCGTGGACCTCATCCATGACCTCCGCACTAGGCACAGGAAAGTGGCCGGCTAGGGCAGCATAGCTGCCAGCCTGGCCACCCAGGAGCAGGTTGGCATGAAACTCAAGGTGGTCCACTGAGACCCCCGACCCTGAGCCCTGAGCTTAGAATGGCCGTACTGGGTCAGACCAAAGGTCCATCTAGCCCAGTAGCCTGTCTGCCGACAGCGGCCAACACTAGGGACCCTGGAGGGGATGGACTGAAGACAATGGCCAAGCCATTTGTCTCATGCCATCCCTCTCCAGCCTTCCACAAACAGAGGCCAGGGACACCATTCCTACCCTCTGACTAATACCACTCCATGGACCCAACCTCCATGACTTTATCTCACTTCTCTTTAAACTCTGTTCTAGTTCTAGCCTTCACAGCCTCCTGCAGCAAGGAGTTCCACAGGTTGACTATTTGCTTTGTGAAGAAGAACTTTCTGTTGTTAGTTTGAAGCCTGCTACCCATTCATTTCATTTGGTGTCCTTTAGTCCTTCTATTATGGGAACTAATGAAGAACTTTTCTTTATGCACCCTCTCCACACCACTTATGCTTTTATAGACCTCTATCATATATCCCCTCAGTCTCTTCTTTTCTAAGCTGAGAAGTCCCAGTCTCTTTAGCCTCTCTTCATATGGGACCTGTTCCAAACCCCTGATCATTTTAGTTGCCCTCCCCTCTCCCACCCTCTCTCTTCCCCTCTCCCACTTCCTTTTCCCAGTCTCCCCGAGTTTTGTTCAATAAAGAGAGTTTCTATTTTTGACCACACGTGTACTTTATTTTGTACATCAGGAAGGGGAGCTAGGGAGGGGTAAGTGGAAGGAGGTGAGGGAGGAATGGGGTACTAGCCCCCGATAGGGAGGACTGGGGTGGCTCTGCGGGCTCCTCGGGGTGGAAACTCTCCTCCAGCCCCCCAATTGACCCCCCCTCTGGATGGCAGCCTGCGGCAAGTGCAGCCGGGCTGATGGCCGAATGCTGTGATGTGCCGAGTGTGGGCACTCAGGGCACTCCAAGCCAGGACTGCTTTGCAAGCGGGGAACCCTGAGAACTGTCTGTCTGGGGTGGGGGTCGGGTCCCTTTAAGCACAGCCCTCGGCTAGCCTGAGACAGCAGCTCCACACTCTAAGTCCTAACCTGATGCCCTGCCGGCACTGCTTCCAGCCAGCCTTAACCTCGGTTCAGGGTCCACTCAATGTGGACATGCTAGTTCGAATTAGCAAAATGCTAGTTCGAACTAGTTTTTAGGTCTAGATGCACTAATTCGAATTAGCTTAGTTCGAATTAACCAATTTGAACTAAGTTAGTTCGAATTAGCGCTGTAGTGTAGACATACCCTTCCTAAAATACATAAATTAAGGCATCGTGCCTGCGCAAAGATTCCTTTACCCCAGGGTTCAATAAAGAGCTGGTCAGTGCTTGTGTTAGACTGCTGATTGGCTGAGAAGCCAGTGTCTGATTCTGTAGGCTATTTGATCTGGGGAACTAGAAGTGACCTGATTTTCAAAGATGCTGTGCACTTCCCAGTCCGAGTCAGTGAGATTTGGGAATGTTTGTGTTTCTGAATAGCAGGTCAGTTAATATTTAGCAGCCTGGGGGCCTGACGTTAGGTCAGGTTCTGGTGTGTTGCCCGCAGATCATGGTGGTCTGAAATAGGAAAGATGGCTTATATCAGATCCAGCCCCTCTCTGTCTGTCTGATTTAGGCATTTACACTGTGTTCATTGCTGGGGCAACTTTCCAACACAGTCCGCAAGGACTCGATACATTTCCCCAATCAAAGCACCAGGAGTGTTTTCACCACATCTTGTGTTTTATTACAGTTCATAAATCAATGGGGTATTTTATTACTTTGTAATTAAAAATGCACTTGCCTGTAATGTCCCACACACACCTATGGCACAGTATAAATAATATATCCAAACAATAACGATTTATCAGCATGATGGGACTTGGCTGGTTTAGTATTAATCTCTCTTGAAAAACACCTTTTCTTAGAGATGAAAGGGAATGTTTTTCTTTCTTTCATGAGGGCTCTTAATTACTTTTTAACTAGATCAATATCAACTGACCTAGCAAAATCATTCATTCGCAAGGTTTAAAGTTAAAGATACAGTGTGATTTTTCCTACAATTGGATGCTGTTCTCTTCTTATCTCTAGGGTGGGGGGAGGGATATACACAATAACAATAACAATTGTTATATAGAATTTACACAGACTACTTTGTAATCCCTAATTTAAACTTTATTAAAAAAAACAATGGTCTGGTAACAAAACATGTATATGGTAGCATGAGCTTTTGTGGGCTTTTTTTTCTTTACAGACTAACTCGGTTATCCCCTGAAGCTTTTAAACTTTATAGACTTTTGTGGGTAGGTGAGTGAGAGGAACATGTTGTATCCCTTAATGTTTTTCTTTGTTTTATTGTGCATTTATTAGTATAATTGATTTGTGTCATACTAGCATGTAGAGGCTCAGACCAAGACTGGGCCCCATTGGGCTAGCCCCTATGCAAACAGATAGCAAGAGATGGTCTTTGCCCCAAAGAACACACCATCTGCATACACAAGAGAAGCAAAGGCTGGGAAAGGAAAGGGTGACGTCACATCAGTGACAGAGCTGGGGGAGGGGCGGGGGGAACATAGCAACCCCTTAAACTGTAGGCCAAAGCTTTTCCCACTAGACAAAACTGCCTCTCTTTGTACAGATCTTGTCTTATTGAGGCCTCAGGGCTACAACACATATGCATATGCTCAACTTTACTACCACCCTGGCAAGAGTAAGGTTAAGGTTAAGCACATGTGTAATTGTTTGCAGGATCAGGGCCTTAGACTGTGGGGCTATGTCTACACTGGCGGTTCTTGCACAAGAATGGCCATTCTTGCTCAAGGACGCGCAGAGCATCCACACTGCCCGCCCGCTCTTGCACAAGAAGATTTACAGCACGGCATCAGAAGACAAGGCTTCTTGCGCAAAAGCTATGCTCTTTTCTAACAAGTATAAGCCCTCTTGCGCAAGAGGGCAGTGTGGACGTGTGACAGGGGTTTCTTGCGCAAGAAAGCCCTATGGCTAAAATGGCCATCAGAGCATCTTGTTCTTGCCCAAGAGCCCACCACTGTAGACATAGCCTAAGTGTAAGGCTGACAGGCAGAATTGAACCTGGGATCTTTGGAGCTTCCTGCATGAGCCCTCTACAGCTTGAGCTAAAAGCCAGCTCTCTGTTACCTACATTCTACAGGCTCATTGGTCTCTCTGTACATGGTCTCAGTGCCACTAGATCGGGCTAGTACACTGTACCCAGAAGGTATGTGGGTTACATAAGCTCTTCAGGATAGGGAATACTATCTAAAGTCTTGATCCTGCATAGACTCATGTACCCACTTCATTTTTTACACACATGACTGGCTCCAGTGGGAACCATTCATGTGTTTACACTTACATGCAAGTCTTTGCAGCCTGTAGGCCTAAGTGTGCTTGTAAAGCACAGAGCCAATGTACACTGCTCTATGAGGACCTGACAATAGGAGAACGCCTATTAAATATTCGCTAGATCAGGATCTGGTCCTAAATGGGTAAGAATAGCATTTCACCAACTACTAACAGACAGCCACCTCCATACACAGCTAAGCTAGTTGTTGAACCACTCGTCAGCGCTCTAGTGGAGCTTACGGAAGGAGACGAACGCCTTGTTCAATGGAATGGAGGTGGGTAGCACGTTATGATTCACGCTGGAATTTGGCCAGAAGTCTGAAGTAGCATCAGTCAGGAGGACATTAGTTGATGAGAGGGCTCTAGGGGGGATCTGCTACCCTCAGGCATCTGGGGGCTGTCTGGAGCATGGCTGAGCTAGGAGGGCTTAGACTCAGCTTCCAGCAGGGAAAGCAGGAATTTAAGGATAGTTCTCAGAAGCCTCTAGCTTCCCTAAAACTCAGCCTGGAGCAGTTGTACGGAAGAGGAAATCAGTTTATAGCAGCACATAGAACATCAGGCCAGATCAAGGAGCTGATGTGAGTTCTGCATGTGTTTTGTTTTGTCTTCCTTCTACACAAGAGTTGGGGGGTAGGAGAACCAGGCTTCCATAGATGCAGCTGCGGATATAGGGCAGGGCGAGCGGGGTGGCTGTTCCGGGCCCCGCGCTTCAATAGGCCCTGCGTGCACACCCCGCGCACGCTACTTCCGGTCGGCTGCTGCCGAGGCGCATGCGCAAAATTGTGCCTCCCCGGGCCACAAAATTATCATCCGCCCCTGCATAGATGTTGAGGCCAGAAGGGACCATGGTGATTCTCTAGGCTGGCCTCTGTTATAACACAGGCTGATTCTCACCCTCTTACTTCAGCATTAAACCCAGAGCTTCTATGTGGGTGACAGCGTACCTTTTAGGAAGGACAGGGACAGAGAATCCATCAGCTCCCTAGGTACGTTGTTGCAGTTGTTAATTCCCCTCGCTGGTAAGACCTTGCCCTGTGTTTCTGGTCTGGATTTGTCTAGCGTCAGCGTTTATTCGTTTGCCCTTGTTATACCTTTTCCCACTAGATTACGAAGCTGCCCTCTCGCTATTTCAAGTCACTCCCCAGGTAGAGAGAGATTGATTTAATCGCCTCTTAACCAAGGGCTCAATACTCTTCTTCAAGGTGAAGACCAGGCCTGCCAACGGGGGAAGGGGCCGTTGTCTCAGGGAGTCCTGGGTCCTTACAATCGCCGAACGAGTGCCGTGCATCATGGTCCGGGCTGGGGCCAGGGGGCGTGCCAGGGTCTGGGCAGTTCTGAGGGAAGCCCCACCCATTCCACCCAAGGCCCCGCCCCTTCCGGGATCATGAAGCCACCTCCCGTCCTGAATACCCGAGGGCGGTGGCCATCTTCCAGCCTACAAGGGCTTTAAATCTTCTCCTTAAAGAAAAGGACTCTGAGTTCTGGGGTTGTGACAAATGATTGTAAGCGCTGCTGTGCCTGGTGCCTCCCTTGCCAAACTAAGCCTGTGGCGGTTAGGGAAAGAGGAAGTAGTCTCCAGAACACAGGACACTGGGCCCGAGGTTAGAAGATCTTGGGCCCGAGATTATGTCCTTGGGCCCAAGATTAGAAGACCAAGGCACAGACTGGGATGCATTTCCCTCCTTTCCCTGGTTCAGAGGAACCATGGGACTGCTCCCCTCATGAGCGATATGTTCAGTAGCGTAATATCTCTTTTATACCACAATGTCCCACAGCAGCAGCACATGTAACATACAAGCAAACTCTTCTCCCTGTGCTGCTGAAACACCAGTTCCACTGTCCCTAACTGACTGAGTTTTGCTTACAGCATTCCCTGAGCCCTTGCACAACCAGTACTGCGAAAACAGGAGGCAAATTCACAAACACAGCACTTAGCTGTGTCCCTGAACACGCGACAAGCCCTTTGGACGGGGAAGAAGAGGTCCGTGTTGCTTGAATGCCTTCTGTTTCCAAGCAGACTTTGGGCAGAACAAGAAATTCAGCCCCAATTGCGAAAAAGATACTAGAGAAACTCATATTCTGGGACCCTCGCTAGTTCCCTTTGTCTGTGCCAGATTTTTTTCTGCTGCTCTGTACCATGCAGGGTCATGGCTAGACAAGAATGTGTGCTCCCGCTGTCAATTAATGTGACAATGGAGTTAACTAGCACCTTTGCAAAGGCTAATCTGGACACTCCACAAACTGTGTGAGAATTATTGGAGACTGAGCTGGAACAGAGGCATCCCGGCAGTTATGGAAATAGATAGAGGGCTGTTCCCCACTAGACCATCTGCCAACAGCACCAGGAGGCACTCTGGAAGAAGAGATCGGTGAGGTGCCAGCTGTGCCCTCTGCAATCAGAAAGTAGCATGGGGGAGGGATACCTATGTGTTTCTATTGGTGGTGCACATCTACACATGCCTTGGTGCGCATAACAAAATTTATTCTGCACATAAATGGAAAAATTTAAGGGAACATTAGACACAATAGCACAGAAGGGAACAGAGTCAGTCTCTCAGCTCCCAGGCTGCTATTCCCTTCACTGTACCACAGGGCCTGCTGGTTTCTGCTTTGCCGTGCGTTGCCATCCTGGTGACTCCACCCCATCTCAGAATTTTCCCATGGGGTGAGTTCCTCAAGAAGCTGGACTCACTTGATTTGAGTCTGTTTTCTGCCAAGAGACCAGCTCAAAGTAGATGGACTACACTAGATGATTAGGGTCTTTTTCCCAGCAAAAAACGAGCAGCAAGGCCCCACTGTGTCGTTCCGAGGCAAAAGCTAACTCTGAACTCTCTCAGAACCAGGATGTGGTTTCAGACCTAGAATTCTGGTTTGGGCTGACTTCTAGCAAAGGCAGCAGGCACGCTGGGTAAAGCCCCCGATTAACCTGTTAATGTTCAAACACTGCAGTCAGTGAAATCTAGTACTGACTGCGGAGGCATGAGGTTTTCAGAAACGTGCACATAATCCCTGCCACTTAGACGTTGGAAAGCTTTTAAGGACAGTACCTGCAGTGGGAGAATGAATTCAGTGGTTTTCTGATTACAAATTACCATAACACAAATGGATGTTTAGACTTAACTCAGACAAGAGAGGGTGAAGGGAATTGTGTCAGTTGCTGCTGAGCTGAAAGGACTCCGATTCATGGGTAAAGCAGAAACCAGCAGGCCCCGTGGCACAGTGAAGGGAATAGCAGCCTGGGAGCTGAGAGACTGACTCTATTCCCTTCTGTGCTATTGTGGCTAATGTTCCCTTTAATTTTTCCATCGATGTGCAGAATAAAGTTTGTCACATGCACTGAGCCACGTGCAGATGTGGACCACCAATAAAAACACATGCTGCCAGCTGTGGCTGCAATGGGTGCTTTGTGAAGTTCTCCTGGGTAGCCATCTAAGCGCTCAGGTTACAGGGAACATGGGTTGTGTCCATAGGCAAGTTATTTAACCTACATTTCCTCACCAAAAATGGTGATGATAAAACTTGCCTCTGCACAGAGCCATGGGGCATGTAGTATCACAGCATTAATGCTCCTGAATGGACAAAGGCTGAGAAGTTGGACCCGATTACATTTGCACTTCGTTTACGTTGCAACTCTGTTGTCTTCCCTCAAATTCCACCCATGTGGATCAGGAGTAAGTGAGATCAGAACTGGGTCCAGGATACTGTATGTAGCAGTCTGGGAACACAACCAGAATCAGGCAGTATGGCTGACCCTCTCTAGTCCGGCATCCTCAGGACCTGACTGGTGCTAAACCAGAGAATTTGCCGGACCTGGGGAGGTCAATATGATCTAGCGCAGTGTTTCTTAAACTGTGTTCTGTGGCACACCGGTGTGTCGCGAGGCAGTCGGAAGTGCGCCACGGAGAACAACAGAATTCAAAATGGCCACCCTTAAAGGGGCAGGTGATTTTTTTCTCAATAACTCTCCTTCAATAATTTTCCCCCCAACCAAAACTCCTTAGTGTCCCTCATAAAAAAAATTATTGTTTGGTGTTCCTTGGTCTTTAAAAGTTTAAGAAACACTCCTCTAGCAGCATAACCAGCACTTCCACTGTTTACTGGGCTCTTAGGCTTCATCTACACTGTACAATTCTTTTGGAATAAGCTATTCCAGAAAAATACTCTGAAAGAGCTTATTTCAAAATAGCGCGTCTACACCACAGGGAAGCCTGGAAATTAATCCGAGACAGGCTCCCCTAATGTGGATGTGCTTCCTCGATTTAGATTCCCGGAGACACTGGAAAGTAATTACTTCGAATGGCCCTGGGGAGAACCTATTTTGAAATAGCAGCAGTGGAGCATCCACACTACCACTATTCTGAAATAGCTATTTCGGAAGAGGCGTTATTCCTTGTGGAATGAGGTTTACAGAAGTTGGAATAAGCCGTCCGTTCTTTCACATTTATTTCGAAATAATGGGCTAGATGTGTAGACGCTTGCATGGTTATTTTGGAATAATGGACATTATTCCGAAATAACGCTGCTGTGTAGACATACCCCTAGAAGACATTTAAGAATAAATTAGAACTAAATAACAGCACGGAACACTGAGAGCCAGGACTGGTGGCTTAAACAAACTTTATAGCATTGTGGAAAACTTGGCCACACCCATGATAAGTGGATATACCTAACAAAAATCATGCTGGACCGGGGATGTTGCTGGACCAGAGAGTCCCAGATTAGAGAGGTTCAACTGGTAGTCTAAGAAATATATTGGTCAGTTTACGGCATTAGCCAAATATGGTTCCTTTAAATGAAGGCAAGTTTCTAAGTTCCGCATTTTGCATCCACAATCTTAAAGGGGTGGAGGAGCCCAAAGTAACGACCTTCATTGCTTATTATGTCCTTTCTTAGAACATTTAAAAGAAATGGCACCGGCAATGGGATAAATGAGAGCTGTATGGGGAGAAGAAATTCACAGATATGATGGTTGTTAGCTTCTCAAGCCCAAGTACTGACCCTTTGTGCTGCATAAAGGGGCCAGAAAACAGCTGGACCTAGCCAGCTGGGAATTCCCCCACCCAGCTAAGGGAGCTCTCAAATGCTGCAGAGCTAGCAACCTGTCCCCTCAGTTAACTAACTGCTGACTCAGAGGGCTCATTTAGATTACACGGAAGATTCGAAGGAGGATATGCAAATTCCGTGGGAATTTGCATATCCTCCTTCGAATCTTCCGGGTAGTCTAGATGAGTCCAGAGTGTGTTATGAGAAATGGCTAATCTCAACTGGTGTAAGTTAAAGCAGCCTTTAGGCTTCTCTAACCTAGACTGAGGTTTGGCACCATGAAGATTCATGTTGTGACTGTGGAAAGATGTACCCGGCTGCCTGATTTGGAGTGTGTCTGTCTGTTCCTCAGCTCTGGGCCCAAGCCCTAGATGCAGTAAGGAGGTGGTTTAGAAACTCAGGTGGGCAAAAGCAGATCTAACTACATAGGGAGAGAAAGCTTCGGGAACCCTGCCTAAACTTTGCATGAGGTTTTTTATTTTGGCACTAGCCTCTTACTGTATTTCGATGTTCTTCAGCAGTGCAGTACAAGACACTACGTTCATTATGCACCGTGCAGCCACTCAGCATCTCAGTCTGCAAAGCAGACTCCCAATATATAAATTAGTAACTTTCACAGGTTTACATGGGGCTCGGCCCAGTGGAGACAACAGGAATTTCCTCTGAATAAGGAAGGCACAGTTGGGCCCTCTTTTGACCCCCCTATCTAGGATTGCATGCCAAGATTTCAAACTCATACCTGTGCCCTGAGCCAGGGTACTTTCGGTACCTCTAAGAATCACCTGTATACATTTTGAACTTCAGTTTGTCCAGGATCTGTATCTTTTTAATGGAAGTGACTTGAAGACATTAAAAAGGCAGCAATTCCAAGCTCTGATGTGGCCTTCTTGAACACCTCTGTGACAGGGCATCTGCCCCGCACTGACCTTTTAAGGATCAAAACCTGGCCTAGGAGAGGACTGGAGGGCTATGTCTACACTCGCGCCTTCTTGCAGCAGAAATATGCAAATGAAGGTAAGAGTGGAATATCGCCAAGCCTCATTTGCATACCTAATGAGCCGCCATTTTGCAGAAAAGGCTCTTGCACCAGAAGGAGCTGTCTACACCGCCCCTTCTTGTGCAAGAAAACCCCTCTTACACAATGCCGTTATGCCGATTATTTTCAGGAATAATGGCATTGCACAAGAGGGGTTTTCTTGCGCAAGAAGGGGCAATGTAGACAGCTCCTTCTGGCACAAGAGCCTCTTCTGCAAAAATGGCCGCTCATTAGGTATGCAAATGAGGCTCGGCAATATTCCACGCTTAGCCTCATTTGCATATTTCTGCTGCAAGAAGCCGCGAGTGTAGACATAGCCGAGCTGTGAGCCAGCAGCTGTGGCAGGTGTTAGCCAATTAGGGCCCAGCTGAGGGCAATATAAATAAAGGCTTCTGGAAGGAGGAGAGGAGATGCTCTTGCTCAAGCTTTGGAGAAGAAGGGACCTGGCTGCCAGGAAAGCTGCAGGCTTCCTGACTTAGAGCAGGGCTGGGGGAAGGCAGGCAGATCTGGGGAAGCTCTCCAGGCAAGCTCCCAGGCTGCAAGGCTTGAGGCTACTAGGGCTGTGGAGAGGCAGCCAGGGCAGGCAAAGGCAGCAGGTACGCAGTCCCTTGCCAATGCTGAGTGGCTATTTCAGGCTGCAGTTTGCCCCTGTGGCAGGGGCTAGATGAAGACTGGCAGTGGTTCACTGAGGCAAAGTGGGAATAGGGGTTGGGGATACCCAGAAGGGGAGGACTCCAGAGTGTGGGGGCACTGTGGCAGGACAGTACCCAGAGGGAAGGACGTCTGGGCGGGATATGGGTCCTAATACACAGAGGTGGAGGAAAACAAGTAACAGCTGGCATGACACCATCAGAAAGGGGGCGCTCCAGAGCTCAAAAGCTAATTCCCACAGTGTCCAGCAGGAGGCGCCACATGGCAGTGAGCAGTGCCCCATGACAACCTCCATTTAAAAAACCCATACCTCCTGGCCTTTCCTTAAATGCAACCAATTGTCCATTCCGAGGTGAAAATAAATGCTGGCTTCAAACAAAATGCCATGCAGCCTAATGCCGAGCGTACTATAAAACTCTGCCAAGGACGAGGACATGTGATGTCTTGTTCAGCACATGAAGTCATTCCGAGCCAAAACGAGCTTGGTAAACTGAGCCTCCTCTCTCAGATCTCCTGGCTCTGAATCCATCTCGCTCCATCTGTTGTGTTTACTATTATAGTGGGCACCACTGTTCCTGTTGCTAGGAAATGTTCAAGGCAAAATTAGATCACCGTAGGGAAAGAGCAGCATAGGACGCAACTTTTTCCAGGTTGTTGGACTAAGACATCCACAAAGTGTATTGCTGATGTGACATGGAAAGACAGAGTCCTTCATCTCGGTCCCTGGTTCTGACCTCGTGTTGTTCCATAAGGACAATTAGCATCTGATGGCTTTTTGGAGCCCTTTGTGGGAAAAGGTAGGTGCTCAGTCACGTTCCTCAAAGAAAAAGGTTTGAATCATGAAGACCCGCACCCCATGATCTGTGATACCTATGTTGGAGTACTCAAGCAGAGAGGCTAAAGACCATGAGGGAAGACTGAAAGAATTGGGTTTGTTTAGTTTGGAAAAGAGAAGCCAGAGAGGGGACATGAGAGCTGTTTTCAAGTATCTAAAAGGGTGTTACAAGGAGTGAGAAAAATTGTTCTCCTTGGCCTCTGATGATCAGACATAAAAACATAAGAACGGCCGTACTGGGTCAGACCAAAGGTCCATCCAGCCCAGTAGCCTGTCTGCCGACAGTGGCCAATGCCAGGTGCCCCAGAGGGAGTGAACCGAACAGGGAATGATCAATCAATCTCTCTCCTGCCATCCCTCTCCACCCTCTGACAAACAAAGGCCAGGGACACCATTCCTTACCCATCCTGGCTAATAGCCATTAATGGACTTTACCTCTATGAATGTATCTAGCTCTTTTTTAAACCCTGTCATAGTCCTAGTCTTCACAACCTCCTCAAGCAAGGAGTTCCACAGGTCGACTGTGTGCTGTGTGAAGAACTTCTTTTTATTTGTTTTAAACCTGCTGCCCATTAATTTCATTGGGTGGCCCCTCGTTCTTAAATTGCAGCAAGGGAAGTTTAGGATGGACATTAGGAAAAAGTTCCTGCCTGTCAGGGTGGTTAAACACTGGAATAAGTTGCCTAGGGAGGTTGTGGAACCTCCATCACTGGAGATATTGAAGAGCAGGTTGGATAGACACCTATCAGGAATGGTCTAGATGGTGCTTGGTCCTGCCGTGAAGCCAGGGGACTGGACTCGATGACCTCTTGAGGTCCCTTCCAGTGTTAGGATTCGATGATTCTATCATTCTGTGACTAAAGGGGACACGAAGCCTTCATTGAGAAAACAGCGATGGATACCCATGAAATGCCTTTCTTCCTGGTATGGTTCAGGCGACATAGTAGGCCAAAATAATGGTGATCTGAGCTGCTGGAGTGCTTGGCCCAGGACAGCCGCCTCCCATGACAGCAGAGGGAGGAGTCTGTATATAAAAGGCATAATGCCTCCCGCCGTGCTGGGGAGATCTTAAACGGTTTGTCCTGTGCTCCTCCCAGTGCTTTATTGAGGGCTTGTATCAGAGCATGAGTCGGGAGACAGGTTCCACCTAGGTGCAGTAAGACGTGCCTGCAACACTAGCCAACCTTCTCCTGAGACACAGGGTGCGCTCCCCTAGCCAACTTGTCTCTTCCCTGTCTGGTGCACTGAGGCTCAGGGCACCCTCCCCAACGAGTAGCACATTGGTGCACGCCCTGGCTTAATCCGGCTGTGGCAGAGTGCCTGCCCCAGCACACACCTCCTGGCTGGATATGGGGTTGCTGCACCTTTTGCTTCAGTTTCCTCTACAGTCCTTTGGCCCAACATCTGCTCCAAGAGCAGCCAGGCCAGGGCCTTACTGTTACCTGTGCAGACAAACAAACCTTCCTCCAGCCAGGCTCAGCAGGCCTCCAATCCCACGGCCCTCCCCTCCTCACAGTCTCTAATCTTTCCTTCTGCTTCCAACAGCCCCTCAGTCCAGGGGCTGGGGCACTCTCCTGCTTTCTCAGAGGTCCCCTGAGGCTCCAACGAGGCCTCCACCTTTCTCTGGGAGAAGTCTGACGGATCTTCTCTTCTTTCTTCAGGCTGCTCCTCAGAAAGAAGGAACGCACCCCATCCCCAAATCTCCATGGGTTTTCCTGCTCTTTCTCGCCCCAGAGAGTGACTGAGTGCAGACTCTCTCCTGCAACCTTTCTTTCTTGTTCTCTCCCGCTTCTTTATTCTGTGGCAAAGCAGACTTGATCCTCTCTTCTGCTCTGAACTTGCTTCCCCTGTAGTCACCACCCAGCTCTTCTCCCAGATGGTCTTTGTCATCCGTTAAGCGGGGCCCACTCTCCACAGGCAGCCAGAGAACATAAATGTTCTCTCAGCCTCCCGTGGTCCGGGCTTGTGTGAGGTACACACCGATCACACCATGGTGGGAGCTGAGTTGAGGGAGAGAACATTTGTGTTGGAGAATACATCGACATAGGCAGTGGCAGTGAGCCTCTGAGTATGGGTCGACAGACGTGGAGGTCATGCTACTGCATTAAAAATGGCTGTGTAGACAGCGCTCTCAAGTTGCAGCTTGGGCTCTGAAGACTAGGGAGTTGGGGTGGGCTTCAGAGCCCCGTCTCCAGCCCGATGTCTACCCTTCTCTTCTTAGCACGGTAGTGCCTGCCCGAGTTTGTTGAGGTGGCTTGCTGGTGTGGGCTGAGAGACATGCCGGGGTGTCCATACTGTAAAGGGGCAAGCGGAATAGATGCTTTCTGCAGCAAGGGGTGGGCGAGAAGGTTGAGGATGCTGCCCAGAAGCAGAGCAGGAGAGAGTTGCAGCAGAGCATTGCCCCCTGTGAAAACGGTGGGTGTGCAACTCACGCCCAGGCTAGAGGAGCAGCTGCACCATGGTCTTGCTAAAACAGTGACGCTAAATTCCATTCGCACTGACAGGTTCTCATGACAGAATCTGAAGGAAAAACTTTGGATTCATCCACAGACAGTCTCCATTACCTCATTAAGGCCCAGCCCTGACTTCCACAGAGCCTGGCCTATGTATGGGTGACAGGTTTAGGCCCTATATTGAAGTGATGGACCCAAACCGGCAAATCCATCGGGATTTGGAATAGAATTCCAACCAGTGACCCCAGGGCTGGTGTTGATAGGCCCTTCTCTAATAACTAGCCAGTGCTTGTGTTTATTGGACCTAGTCAGGCATGGGCGGCGGGTAATGTAGCAAGGAAAGGTTCAGCCTTCCCAAAACTGCCTACATGACCGACTGCCTCAGGCTGGGGCTGCCCCTGAGGAAGACTGGAACCGCGGTACGGCAGCCTGGCTCCCCCCAGGCCCTTGGGAAGGCTGGAACGACAGCACAGCATCCCGGCTCCCCCTGCCTCCCCCCCCCCCCCAGCTCCTGGGGAAGGCTGAAATGACAGCACAGCATCCCGGCTCCCCCTGCCTCCCAGGGAAGGCAGTCCAGCACTGCAGCCTGGCGGAGGGGATGGGGCTACAGTGGGGCAGCCCGGCTTTCCCCTGCCACTGGGGAGGGCCAGGCCGGGGGCCAGACATGATTGGGCTGAGGGATGGGAGGGGCTCCGCTCTAGGGGCGGGGCCTCGGGCAGAAGGGACGGGGCTGGGTCTTGCCTTCCCCCGCTGGGCTTTCACCCATCGCCCATGTAGTCAGGAGGTGTTTCCGCATAGAAGCAGAATTGCTTCCGCACGCTCGGCGACAGGGCTACGCTACTAACATTTCTTGAGCAAATAAGTCTCTCCCGGCACTGGGGTTACCACTTTCTAATCACACAAAACTGAACACCCCTTCCGCAAGGCCCTGCCCTTGCCCCGCCCCTTCTCCAAGGCCCCGCCCCCTGCTTGCTCCATCTCCCCTTCCTCCATCACTCGCTCTCCCCCACTCTCACTCATGTTCATCAGGCTGGAGTAGGGGGGTTGGGATGCAGAGGGGGTGGTGGCTCCAGCTGGGGTGTAGGGTCTGGGATGGAGCCAGGGATGAGGGATTTGGGGGCAAAGGAGGGGTCTGGGGCAGGCTCCAGGATGCAGTTTGGATGCCAAAGGGGAATCCAGGGTGAAGCAGGGGGTTCAGGCGTGGGCTCCCAGTGGCATTTGCCATGGTTCATGGAAGCGGTCCCTGCGGCCCCAGGCCCATGGTGGGCAGCCAGGGATGCTCCACACACTGCCCTCACGCCTGCAGGTGTCACCCCTTCAGCTCCCATTGGTCGCAGTTTCCCTACTTTATCTTTTGCACAGTGTTTGCTCACTATGAGCCAGTTGCATGACTGTGCCCCATTTAAGGCTAGCTTGCAGATTTGCCCAGCTCTCCCAACGAGATCACTAGGGATGTGTCTGCATTGCAGTTAAACATCTGTGGCTGGCCCACGCCAGTGGCCTTGGCTCCCAGGGCTCGGGCAAAGGGGCTGTTTAATGGTGGTGGTGGTGGTTGGAGAAGGGCTGCTACCAGAGCTTTGGGACCCTCCAGCTCACAGGATCCTAGGCCGAGGTGCCAGGCCAGACGAACCCTAGGACACGTGGGACACTTACAGCTTGCATCTCCATTCTCTTGGACCTTCTCTTGGAAAAGCTTCCTGCCTGTCAGGGTGGTTAAACACTGGAATAAATTGCCTAGGGAGGTTGCGGAATCTCCATCACTGGAGATATTTAAGAGCTGGTTAGACAAACACTTGTCAGGGATGATCTAGACAGTACTTGGTCCTGCTGTGAGGGCAGGGGACTGGACTTGATGACCTCTCAAGGTCCCTTCCAGTTCTAGGACTCTATGATTCTGGGCACTTGCACCCATGCCGCATGGAAATAACAACAAAAAAGCTACATTCAGCCTCAGGAAAGTTTATACCCTCGTTGCACAGCTGTGAGTGATACAAGGCAGTGGAGAGTCAGGCTCATGGGACTCTGACTTTCCATGAGGTAACTTCCCCATTCTGGTATTAACATTTTGTGGGTAGTTCGGAGTCTCTTTCCTGCAAAGCTGCACTGTGGCGGGATGTACAGAAAAGCCCATGTTCCTTGTTTGTGTCTGGGGGCTTCTCCTCTATTGGATGCACGTTTGGCTTGCTCTTTGTAAATGCTAAATCATGCACTTTGGTTTTTGGCTTGGGGAAAGCATATCTTCCAGAGAGCAATCTGTCTTCATCCAGAGAAGGAGACTCCACCACTTTCCTTGGCAGTTTGTTCCAGTGGTGAATCGCCCTCTCTGTTAGAAATGTGGGCCTTATTTCTAATCCGAGTTTGCCAAACTTCAGCTTCCAGCCACTGCTTCCTGGTATGTCTTTGGCAGTGAGATTATAGAGCCCTTTAGTACCTGGTATTTTGTCCCTCTGAAAGTTCGGAACACTGTACTCAAGTCACCTCTCAATCTCAATAATCTAAGCAGATTGAGCCCTTTGAAATGTGCATAAGGGAGGCCATAGCAGGTCAGAGCAATGCTTAGTCTAGCTCAGTATCCTGTCTTCCAGCAATGGCCAGAGCCAGCTGCTTTAGAGGGAATGAACAGAACAGGTGATCCATCCTCTATCGCTCATTCCCAGCTTCTGACTGACAGAGGCTAGGGATGCCCCCATTCTTGCCCATCTGGCTAATAGCCATTGATGGACCTATCCTCCATGAATTTATCTAGTCCTTTTTTGAACCCTGTTTTAGCCTTGGCCTTCACCACATCCTCTGGCAGGGAGTTCCACAGGTTGACTGTGCATTGTATGAAGAAATGCTTCCTTTTGTTTGTTTTCAATCCACTGCCCATTAATTTCATTTGGTGACCCCTAGTTCTTGTGTTTGGAAAGGAGTAAATAGCACTGTCTTGTTTACGTTCTCTACACCAGCCATGGGTTATTGACCTCTATCATTGTTAGCTGTCTCTTTTCCAAGCTGAAATGTCCCAGTCTTTTTACCCTTTCCTCATACAGAAGCTCTTCCATACCCCTAATCATTTGTACGGTGTGACAGACCGGGCCGTGTCTGGGCACAGCTGAGGGCGTCCGCTCAGGGCGAATTGCTCAACTTCGGGGCTCCTTACAGTCCCCAGACTGGTGACCTCTCCAAACAGGCCACAAACCAGTCCCACAGAGCGCTTCAGCTGCCTGCCTGAAGCCTCATGAGCAAAACCCCTCCGACACCCCAGCAATATCCGTGCCCCAGATGGCCCCGGGCCTATCCACAGGTGGGGGGGGAGGGGTCCTAGCACCCAATCCCACCTACCCCGAACAAGTTCTGTCCGGTCCCAAGAAACCAGCCACAGATCCCTGGTCAATTTACCCTCTGGATCTTACCCACAAATCACGCTGGGCCAATTCTTTAAAATCTATATCTAAAGGTTTATTATCACAAGCAAGAAAAGTATGAGTAAGGTTGTTAAAGGATAGTACATTACATGCACCGAATCTCCCAATCCTCGATGCAGGCTCTAGCAGAGATGTTACAGCTGCTCGTTTAAAAGTTCTTGTTGCGCATCCTAGCATCAGGATGGGTTCACAGGTCTTCCGGGCTCTTCGATCCCTGCACTGCTGCCTCTGGGATGAAGTGGTGAGCTGAGAACAAAATGGCATCGACCACATGGCCTCTTTATACCTCCTTCCTGGCCTCTTCTGGTATGCAGCCAGTCACCTGGCCCTCAGCCTCTCTCTGCTGGCAGCTCTTAGGTCTCCGCCTTCATGCTTTAGGTGTGTCCTTGGCCCATTGAGTGCCATTGTCCCACAGGACCTCGCTAATTAGCAAGTCCATAGGCCAGGCTCTGCCCAATGCTCAACCACATTCAGAGAAATATTCAGCTTCCACACAGATTACAGATTCCTACTTATACACACAGACACTATACACTCACATAAATAGCGTACACAGGATCAGCAAACAGTAAGCTCCCATTCAACACCCCACATGGCCCCCTTTTATATCATTTTTGGGGCCAGCACCCCCACTTATGGGTGCAGCCACGATCTGGCTGCTTCCCTCAAATTCCAGTAACGTGACATACGGCCCTTTTCTGTATCTTTTCATATTCCAATACATCCTTTTTGACACGGGTCTGACTAGATCTGTGCTCAGGACTGAAGTAAGCACTGCAAGCGGAGGTGTGATTGCAGCACAGGCCTGCCTAGCTTGAATCTGTCTAGCACGGCTACAAATGGCAGTGAGAGGCGGCGACATGGGTTACAGTGTAAGTTGTGCAAGCCCAACCAAAGCCTTAGCTCTGGACTTGCATTTCAGGGTCCATGCCACCATATTCCCATTCCTGGTTTTAGCCTTGCTAACCAGATTCAAGCTAGCACAGGTCTGTCCACCCACGCTGCAGTCACACCTCTGACTGAAGCACTCTCATACTAGCAGTGTGCGACTGCACTGCATTTTCTGTCATTGGTATGGCTCTTTTCTGCCCCCTCTTCAAATGCGGACCCCAGCACTGGATGCAGCATTCTGGTATCAGTCACACCAAAGCTGTATGCACCGTTTAATCAGGTGGGTCACTTTCAGTAGCAGGCTGGAACCAGGTTGGTCTTAGTGGCTGGACCGCTACCCTGGAATTCGCATCTCTCCTCCTTCGATCTCATGCTCAGACAGTCAGAACACATGTGTTTTCTCAGGCCCTCTCCGGAGGGGATGAGAAGCAAGTGTCTCCTGCCCTTGGGAATTCTCTCTTTGGCTGACATTGATCCGCCTGTTCTGTATTTCGTTTTCAAACCGGGCACTCTGGGTGAATGTGTGACGGGCACATGTTGTGACTCTAAATATAACCCAGTGCGTGCACATCTTGTTCCGTCTCACTTCTGACTCTGTAAAGGGGGCTGCCAGCTCTGAGCCTCTTGAGTCTCTCCAGAATCGATGCGGGGACAAAACGTCTATACCGGTTTTCTGGGGCTCACAGAATATATTCCAAGAATAAAGCCTGGAGTGATTAGACATTTGTCAGGAGCAGAACGTTCTCCGCAGGTCTGCTCTCTTTATGTGCCTTTGCAGTCAGGGGATTCTACCTATGAATCAGACTAGACCTGAAATCTTACATGAGTCCTACAAGACATTCAGATGCAAACAGGGTAGAAAAGGAACAAATGATATGCTGATTCTTGGCTTTCTTCTCCTGCAAGGAGAGGGGGGAGATGCAATTATGAGCCATCTGTGGTGACAGCCTATCCCTCTTATAGCATTGAAAAAGTGCTTCTCGCAGTATGAGTGAAGTCGCAGATTTCTGAACTTTGTGGTGTGCTGCACTATAACTTCACCAAAAAAATATGGGGGCTTGATTCTGCCTTCCTTACTCACACGGAAGTAGTAGTAGTCTCATTGAAATAAACAGTGCTACTGGGGGAAGAAAGTACTAATCAGTGTGAGGACAGGTAGCAGACTGTCTGAATTCTGCCAACCCTTCAGACACATTATCCCCTGCAGTGGACCTCTAACTGGAGCAGAAAGGGAAATTACCCCTCCCCCCCAGCCACAAGGAAGACCGGTTGTCCGTTGTACATGGGATTGTAAATGCAGGCAAGTTTGCATGGCTTTGCAAAGGGCAATGCTATTCAGGAGTGGTGGATATAAGAGGCAAGGGAAGGTATTGCCTTCCCAAACTGCCAGGTGTGGCCCCGCCTACACTCCGCCCCCTGCATTAAAGTGGATTTCAGCCATACAGAGCCAGGGGCTAGGAAGGCTCATGCAAATCTGCCCCTGCAGGTGGTGGGGGACATGGTTCCTGCAGGGGGCGGAGCCTTGACTCATGCAGGGGGTGGAGCCTCAGGTGGAAGAGCGGATGCTATTGCAAGAGGAAAGTAGAAAATACTGGAGTTCCTTATTACAGATCAGAGCTTTTCCAGTGCTTTCCTGGCATAGGCCACACCTTCATACACTGTCTGATAGACACCTCCCTTCTTATTAGTGACTGCATGTACCACCTCCCCCACACGACCTGGGAAATCCCCAGCAAGCTGGCTTTCTCTGTTGGAGCAGCATCTAAACCTGAGGATCTGGTCCTTTACAACACAGTCAAAAATGCAAGTTAAGGTGGATGCTCTGGAGTCAACTGTTCTGTTACACCAGTGTAAAATGGGGATTTCCCCATTAATGTCCATTGGCTTGCTATGGATTTACAAGGGTGTGATCAAACAAGATAGACCTCAAGAGTGTGTGAAAAGTCAAAGCTGCTGCAGAAACTTGTCCAGTGTTTACGCACGTCAGTGAAAGCGAAAAGAACTAGAAATGGGATATTTAAAAGCTGTTTTTGTCCTGTAAGGAAGACTGAAAGAACTGGGTTTGTTTAGTTTAGAAAAGAGAAGACTGAGGGGGGACATGATAGCAGTTTTCAGGTATCTAAAAGGGTGTCATAAGCAGGAGGGAGAAAACTTGTTCATCTTGGCCTCTGAGGGTAGAACAAGAGGCAATGGGCTTAAACTGCAGCAAGGGAGGTTTAGGTTGGACATTAGGAAAAAGTTCCTAGCTGTCAGGGTAGTCAAACACTGGAATAAATTGCCCAGGGAGGTTGTGGAATCCCCATCTCTGGAGATATTTAAGAGTAGGTTAGACAAATGTCTATCAGGGATGGTCTAGACCGTATTTGGTCCTGCCATGAGGGCAGGGGACTGGACTCGATGACTTCTCAACATCCCTTCTAGTCTTAGTATTCTATGATTAATCAAGAAACTACACTGAAAGTGGCGACAATCAGGAAGCCACTGCAAATAAACCCAGCAGTAAAAAGTCGTGTGGGTTTGGAGTGTGTGTGAGAGTCAAAGGTTTGCATCCTAGGAGCAATGGGCAATCGTTCCTTCAGGCTTTTCTAACACCAAAATCCTCTCTAACTTTATGGATGAAGAGAGTATTCCTGACGCTGGGCTCCCAACAGGGGTCCATGGCAGGGGATGCGGGTCCCTGGACGGAGGTGGTGGCAGCGCCGCACTCGCAGAAGGGGCGGGGCCTCTGGTAGAATGGGTGGGGCTGGGGAGTCGGCCCTCTGCGCCGCCTAGAGCATGGTGCAATTTAAAGAACCCCGGGGTTTCAACAGCAAACACTGCCACAGTAGCTGCAGTGGTGGCTGAGAGCCCTGGGCCCACTTGAATCATTGGGCCCTGGAGCCACTGCCCCCTTTGGCCGCCTCCCTCCCCTCTGTCGGTGGGTCTGGTCTGTGGAACAGTGCTGGCTTTTGCTGAGTCAGAGATGCATCTGGAGGAATATTGCGTATTATTTTAAGCACTTCTCCGGTTCTCAATCAATGTATCCATGAATGTCTTACAGCTATTAACAAATGAGACCTTTCACTTCCTTTTTTGGGAGGATTGTTGTTAGATACCAATCACGGATGGGAGAACTGGGGAATGAATGGTTAATTGACTTGACCAAGGTCACACAGGAAAGATGTAGCAGAGCAAGGGGGAGAAGCCAGATCTGCTGTCTCTTGAAGTGATTCTTTCAGCAGCAAGATCAACTCTTTTCTCTGTTGCCTTACTGTTTATTGGTAAGAAGGAGATGAGCTTAACGTGGGATCCTGAAAGAGACTTTCCCAAGCAGTGTGTGTATGTGTAGAATAGCATGACCCACTTGATGGTGTAATGGCTTTATTAGCATGAGTTCAGGATTGGAAAAGGTTCATTTCTCACCTGGGGCAATGCAGAGAGAATAATGTGACTCACTCTAAATGAATGCTGATAAAACTTTCTAGGCCCTGCTTTGCCTCCCCTTGCCTGGCTGGAACTCTGTTCCACTCCATCATGCGTTTTGCCGATGCCACATGTTAAAGAAACTGTTTCGGGAATCTTTGAGTTTTTTTCTAAATCTTTTTTACTATGAGTATTAAAAAAGCCAGATGCTTGAATTACTATTCGGCCAACTGGATAAGGCTCAGAGGGAGCCTTATAAATCCAAAAATAATCTAAATGGCTTTTCTAGAATGAAAATGGTCACCACTTTAAAGTCTAATATCTCAGGCTCAGCCCCCTCCCCCTCACTCAGCTCAGTGGCTGCACGGTACTAACAACCCTTAAGAGCTACTAGCTAGTGTATCAACTTTAGCTATGTGATTTTTTTCACTAGCACTAGTGGGTGCTAAACAGGCAAAATGCCACTCAAGAAAATAAGACTGTATCTCTCCGGCTACGTCCGGCTTGGGGAAAAGCCGGAAAAGAGCGTCTAGACTGGCGCGATCCTCCGGAATAAAGCCCTTTTCCGGAGGATCTCTTATTCCTACTTCAAAGTAGGACTAAGAGATCTCCAGAAAAGGGCTTTTTTCCGGAGGATCGGGGCCAGTGTAGACGCTCTTTTCCGGCTTTTCTAAAAGCCGGAAAAAAGCGGCGGACATTTTTATTTAAATGCCGCGGGGGATATTTAAGTCCCCCGCGGATTTCCCTATTACGACCTGTCAAATTAGCATGCCCCTTTCAGAAAAGAGGCCAGTGTAGACGTAGCCATACAGAATGGGAAGCAACAGTTTAGGAAGGAGTACGGCAGAAAGGGATCTAGGAGTTATAGTGGACCACAAGTTGAATATGAGTCAACAATGTGACGCTGTGGCAAAAAAAGCAAACATGATTCTAGGGTGCATTAACAGGTGTGTTGTGAGCAAGACATGAGAAGTCATTCTTCCACTCTACTCTGCGCTGATTAGGCCTCAGTTAGAGTATTGTGTCCAGTTCTGGGCACCACATTTCAAGAAAGATGTGGAGAAATTGGAGAAGGTCCAGAGAAGATCAGCAAGAATGATTAAAGGTCTAAAGAACATGACCTATGAGGGAAGACTGAAAGAACTGGGCTTGTTTAGTTTGGAAAAGAGAAGATTGAGAGGGGACATGATAGCAGTTTTCAAGTACAGGCAGTCCCCAGGTTACGTACAAGATAGGGACTATAGGTTTGTTCTTAAGTTGAATTTGTATGTAAGTCGGAACTGGCTCCAGATTCAGCCGCTGCTGAAACTGATCAGCGGCTGACTACAGGAAGCCCTAGGCAGAGTTGCTCTGCCCCCAGCTTCCTGGAATCAGCCGCTGATCAGTTTCAACAGCGGCTGAATCTGGACTCCTGGGACAGAACAGCTGGGGCGCTGCCGGGTAGGTCCCCGCAGGACCAATCCGGCAGCACCCCAGCTGCTCTACCCCAGGCGTCCCGCAACAAAATCCTGGTCTGCTGGGGGGGGGGGGGGAGTGAACTAGCTGCGCCTCCTCCCTCCCCCCAGCAGACCAGGGAGACCCGAGCAAAGCCGCGGAGGCGCAGAGGTCCCGCCGCCTCTGCGGATTTGCTCCTGTCTCCCTGCTGTGCTGGGGGAGTCCCCCCCAGCAGACCAGGGAGACCCGAGCAAAGCCGCACAGGCGGCAGGACCCCGTTGCCCGTGCGTCTTTGCTCCTTTGCCCCGGAACAAAGCCGCACAGGCGGCGGGGTCCCCTGCCTGTGTTGCTTTGCACTGGTCTCCCTGCTGTGCTGGGGAGTCCCCCCCAGCACACCAGGGAGACCTGGAGCAGCTTTTCTCGCCCCGGAGGACGCGGTGGCAGGACCGCTGTGCTCTGGGCGGTCCCGCCGCCCGCGAGCTCCGGGGCGAGAAAAGCCCCGTTCGTAAGTGTGGATCCGACATAAGTCAGATCTGCGTAAGTCGGGGACTGCCTGTATCTAAAAGGGTGTCACAAGGAGGAGGGAGAAAACTTGTTCTTCCTGACCTCTGGGGATAGGACAAGAAGCAATGGGCTTAAACTTCAGCAAGAGAGGTTTAGGTTCAACATTAGGAAAAAGTTCCTAACTGTCAGGGTGGTCAAACACTGGAATAAATTGCCCAGGGAGGCTGTGGAATCTCCATCTGTGGAGATATTTAAGAGTAGATTAGATAAATGTCTATCAGGATGATCTAGACCAGTGGTTCCAAACTTTTCAGCATCACGCCCCCTTTTTGATTTTTGAGAAACCCTGATGCTCCCTCCCTCCCCCAATAGCATCAAAACTTGTTGAGCAAAAAAAAGAAACTGACCGGGACCAAAAAATTAAAATAGCAGCAAAACTTGGGGCGGGGGTGAGAATTGATAGGGGGAGCTGAGTCGCCTTACGCCCCCTCCTGACATTTCTTCATGACCCCCAGTTTGGGAACCCATGATCTAGACAATACTCGGTCCTGCCATAAGGGTAGGGGACTGGACTCGATCTCTCAAGGTCCCTTCCAGTCCTAGTATTCTATGATTCTATGATTAATTTAAATACCCCCCCGTTACTCAATTCCTAGGGCTCAAGGTGTAACTTCCTGTGAGAATGCAGGACTTTTTACCATCCTTACTCTCTATTTATTATCAGTAAACAATAAATAAGAATACACATGCTAAGCATGCAGTGCCATGCTCACCAATCCAGGTCAAGGCAGGTAAAATTCCCCTCTTGGCCAGGCAAGGTCAGCCTCATCTGGATTGTGGTTGCTGCATGCCACGGTCACACAGAGGATTCTTGGCAGCTCTGATCTTAGGCTGTGTCTTGGAAGTGAATTCTTCTTCCAGGTCTTTCCTTCTTTCCGTTCCTTTTTTTCTTCCTTTCTGCTGGTCTCCTTCTTAGACTCCAGTTTATATAGTGAAACTCGAGTCCTGTTTAGCTAGACCATAACCAATTTTACTAACCAATATACCACCACCTTAATTGATTTACACCTAGCAAAATTAATTCTACAGCAGACAGAAATAATTAAAAACCAGACAGAGATCATAGAGACAAACAATGGGAAAGTGGGGGCCATAGTATTAGAATGAGGATTTCATAACCTTATTAATAAGTAGCTTCTTGCCAGACAAAATTATGTCAAACTAAGTTTTCTTTAACCATCTTGAGATCTGTTTCTTTATCTACTGAGATTGGGTGCCATTAGGACAGAGTCTCCTTCTTAACAGCCTGGTATGACATTATTTTAATGTAATTTAGGTGGAATGTGAGTATGTGACTCCCTGCTTTACAGCTAATGGCTTCAGGCCTTCCAATATAGCTACAGAAAAAGGCCTTATCCTTACACTACGCTCACTTAACTCTGCCTCTGAAGAGGCTACACATCATTAAATCCCAGCAGTATGCGGAGTTTTATTGGTAGTAGTATTGTGCTCACCACTTCTGGATAGAAACAATTACAATTGACAGGGCCTACCAAAAACTGGATAACCCTTTTAGAGGCCTTAAGAAAAGCTTCCCTAGTCAACATACCATGGCCTTTACAGCATGATGCAGCCAAAAAGGATGCTTGGCTACTTGAAGCAGAATTCCAAACAATGATATCTGGGCTAGTTAAATCCAGCAATGAAATTCAGAGGTCTGCACTCAAGCAAGTAGACATGGACTCAGTATTGCCAGAATATACAGACAAATGTAATTGACTGAGAACAGACTAAAAATTCAGGTCCGGATTCAGGAAAGGACACCTCTGTCTATCTCAGATGCGTTACCATACACACCAGGTTCCTCCCACTCTTTAATCTCCACAGCATCTAGTTTACTTCATGGGAGGGAGGGATAGCTCAATGGTTTGAGCATTGGCCTGCTAAACCCAGCCTTGTGAGTTTATTCCTTGAGGGGGACATTTAGGGATCTGGGGCAAATCTGTCAAGGATGGTACTTGGTCCTGCCATGAGGGCAGCAGACTGGACTTGATGACCTCTCAAGGTCCCTTCCCGTTCTATTAGATAGGTATACTGAGGGGGAATTGAGGCACAAAAAGACTAAGTCCCACATCCTTTGAGGATCCTGGCCTAAGTGACTTGCCTTTGGCTTCAATTACCCTCACTCTTTTGGAAACATTGGACAGTGACTGCTTTAATGAAAAGTTGGGTAGCCATTGCTGATTCTGAAAACCCTTCTCAAGTGTGGGGAGTAAATTAGTTCATTTTAAATATTGATGAGCAAAAAAATTCAAAAGTCCGAATGTCTTGTTTTCCAACCAGCTCTCATGAAATCTTTCTACAATAAGCTGAATTCATCTCCCATGCAAACGCCATTGGTAAAGGCCCTGGTCATTTCTCTTTCTCTGGGGGAATGTCTTGAGATGCAAAAAGGGCATGTCTTTCAGCCGAGGTCGTGAAAAGTCCTTGTCAGAGTTCCTGCTCTGAATGTGGGCTGCGGCTGCTGAACCGTCAAGTGACAGGAAGACATTGGCGGGAGGTAATGCTGAGTAAAGAATTTAAAGGCACACACCCAGAAATGGGACCCACGAGGAGGAGGGCCCGTGGCGGTTTGCTGCCAACACTACTGTGAACAGAAGTCGCCAGAGGCAAGCATGTTGCAAACACATTCCACTCTCCGTAGCTGATATTCTCAGCTCATTCCAAACTCTTCAGTGCACGTCCCATACGAGTCTGGACGTACACACGGAAGCATAGTTACATCTAACTCTGCCTCTGCCAAACACGGGCACTTGGCTCAGTCGCTAGAAGTGCCTGAGCATATGGAGAAGACGCTCATGTTTACATGCCGACTTCTGATCTTGGCCAGGGCACTTACATGATACGCTTTAAACATGGCTATTCCAGCATTGCTGGATTCAGGGATTTGTCACCCTCCCGCCTCTGCAATCTGCTGATTTGGAAACTGTTCAAAAACTGTAGCTTCTGAGACCCCATTGGTCTCACCTTGTGTGTAAAGTGAGGCTAGGCATCATCCACACAGAGCACAAGTCCCGCCTGTGGAGAGCTGATGGACCCTAGGGGCTGGCTCGGCCTCTTTGCTTCCAGCTGCCTCTGCAGTGATCTAGCCTCTTCCCTGTGCTAATGGCAATTCAATTCACATATGTTACCTGCTTTCCTAGTGTTCTTTTTAGATGCAACCGATTTCTGGAGCTGACAAGAGATGCTGTTGTGATCATGTGCAATATGGTAGGGCCTAAAAGCCTGATCTTAGCTTAGTGCTCCCTTATGCAAGGTGCTGAATGTTCCCAACATAAGACACTCTCAGTAGAAAAGACAAAGTAAGTGTCTCTGTTCCCCGGTGCTCCCCTGTCTGATTTAGGTAGCCACCTGTTGGCTCTTCTCAGATACTTACATTGCAAGTTCTGTGGGGCATGGAGCTTCAGTTTGAATAGTGCCTACTAGAATGGGGCCCTTGCTGAAGAGGACTAAGGGCTACTGTCAGACGTGGGACATTTAAGGTACAGACATTTTATGGCAAAGACAAGACTTGAACTGAGTTCCCTATGGCCCAAACAATCACAAGGCCAGCGTTCCTCTCTGTGAAAGGCCAAGAGGAGGGGAGAGGGTTGACATGAGTCAGACAGTACCCGTGAGATTCTCTCGGAAGCAGTGACCCCCATGAGAATACCAGAGGTGATGAGTGAGTGGAGACACTACTCTTTACAGCAATAGGCACTGACTTTTGTTCTGCAGTGGGTTAGAGTTGCCAACACTGACGGAAGCTATTTTGGGAGATTTTTTTCCCCAACATGACGTAATGTCATTTTCTTAAAGTATCCTAGTAAAATCTCCCGGCTCGATTTCCATAGTCACTGGGAGACCAATGGTGATCCTCGGAGACACCAGGCCAGGCCTGAAGGGTTGGCAACCCTATGGTGGGTACTCCTCTCCCACCCATGCAAGCAATGGGCAGAACCTCAAGGGGAAAGAGTCCAAGCAGGGGTAGGGTCTGAAGGCGGAGCAGTGGGTGAGTCTTGGGGAGGAAAAGGCCAAGCAGGGGCAGGCCTGAGGAGGATGGTGGGGGGAGAGAATGGAGCAGAATCACAGTCTGGGCACCCCAGTCCACAAAAGCTCTGTGTGGACTGAGTTTTTCGGTGGGTGCTTGGGGCCTGGAGCACCATGGAGATGGCACCCATATTTAGAGCGGTGTTTCAAGGCAGCGTGGCATTGTTCATCCCACCTATTCAAAAAAAATGATGAGTCAAGCCCGGAAAAGTTTAAAAATCTTACAGTGTTTTTAAAAATAATTCATTTGGGGATGCTTGTTTGCCTCCTCATTGTCCTGCGTTCAGGCCTCACATTTTCAATGGGTTCTCTGCTGTCGTGAGGCGAGGAACTTAGGATGTTTGTTTGAATGAAAGCTGACTGTTTCATGGAGTCGCATCACTCCTTGGGCTGGGCTTTCAGGAAAAGACAACTGGACAACTGGTCTGAGCAAGTGTGCAATACACAGTCACACCTGATTTTTCTCAGGCACTCCCTCTGCACACATGTATTCCTCGCACAAGAACTCAGGTCAGACAAACAGTAAAACATTCTCAAATCTAATTGTGTTGACAGTATTTGCCCAGCGCTAGTCGAGACATTTCCCCAATACATGGCCTTGGAAAGAAAGGTCAGAGCTTGGTATCCTCCTGTGCTGGCAAATGTAAAGGTGTCTCCTGCAGCGCCGTCTTCTAAAAATAACACAAGCGTTCCAAGCAACTCAGCTGGACTGTGTACAAGGGTGCAACATTGTAAAGGATCAGAGAGGGGACTCCAAAGAGGGAAACCGCCAAGGAAAGGGTAGCCATAGTCAAGAGAGCACGACCGGCTTTGTTCAGCAGCTGCATGAACATTTCCTCCTCTTCAGGATGAGCTGTGAGCAATGAGAGAGTGTGTGTGTGCACATGGGTGAGGGACGAGGGCAGATATCTAGGCGACCGTACAATCTGTTGTTGGTAGCGTGCCCACGAGTGTCTGCAGGATGCAGGTCCCACGGAACACAGCATGTGGGCTTGATTTGGGGAGGATCCGGTTGCAGACGGGAGTGTCGTGTGGCATTCTGCAGGCCTTCCTTCCCGATCTATAATACGCTGGCTTGGCAATGAGAGACCAGGCACCATGCCACTCTGACAGATGGCGGTTCGTGTTGGCGTGCCGGAGGAAGAGCATGCCCCTCTCCTTTGAGTGCTGGAGTGGGGGAGGGAAGGCTTGGGTAGCTGCCCATGAATGTTGCAATGGTAATTTGCACAGGCCTTCTGCACCTCATGCCAAAGAGCTCCAGGCTACAGGGGCTGCAATGCTAAGAACAGCTTCAGTGCACATAGCAGGAGAATTTCGGAGGCTGTTGAGTCAAGCTTGGTATTTGGGTCATAGGGTCAATGCCTAGGGCACTCGGGTGCATTAATAGTAGGCCCTGAAGAGGTGACTGTGCGCCTAAGAGGCCAGTTAAGATACCTGCAGCTCTTGCAAGAGAGAAAGCCGGGTAGCTGGGCTGGGCAGCGATGATAAAACCAGGAAGTTTCTAGTAGAACCTGCGGTCACTCCTTGGGAGGTAGAAGAGGTAGGAAGAGACCCAAGAAGGCAGCGGTGGACAAAAGCCTCTCAGAAGGCCCGATCCGGCCTGCCTAGGCCTTTGATATCACCTACGAAGTAGTTCCGGGCCCCACCCCCTAGCACATTGCCTGGGAGCTGGAGACTTCGAGCCCTTTTAACTGCTTCTGTTTAAAGGGCTTGCACCTTCCCCAAGGCTGCTAGGCAACAAGTTGCCCGACAGGCACAAGGAAGGTGCGAGCCCTGTAAATGGGAGCAGTCACAAGGGCTCGCAGCTCCTGGGGCCTCCAGCGCGTTGCTAGGGAGCCGGGACATGCAAGCCCTTTTAACTGCTTGGCTGCGTCTAGACTGGCATGATTTTCCACAAATGCTTTTAATGGAAAAGATTTTCCGTTAAAAGCATTTGCGGAAAAGAGCATCTAGACTGGCACGGATGCTTTTGCGCAAAAGCACTTTTTGCAGAAAAGCGTCTGTGCCGATCTAGACACGGTTTTGTGCAAGAAAGCCCCGATCGCCATTTTCGCCATCGGGGATTTTTTGCGCAACACAATACCGCATTGTCTACACTGGCCTTTTTGTGCAAAAACATTTGCACAAGAGGGCTTTTGCCCGAACGAGAGCAGCATAGCATTTCCGCAAGAACACTGACAATCTTACATGAGAGCATCAGTGTTCTTGCACAAATTCAAGCGGCCAGTGTAGACAGCTGGCAAGTTTTTGGCGGAAAAACTTACCAGTCTAGACGCAGCCCTTCTGTTTAAAAGGCTCGTATCTGCTGGGCCGCTACGTTGTCTGGCAGCCACCTGGCAGGCACAAGTCTTTTAAACAGAAGCAATTGAAAGGGCTCACAGTTCTCGGTCCCACTGGCCTATTGCCTGGCAGCTGACTGGCCGGGTGGCTGCCAGGCAACAGGTTAGCAGCAGGGGCTAGGAGCTGCGAGCCCCGTTATGTGAATTCTAAGCCTCCACCCCCGACAACTCTGCAAGGAGGCTAGTCCCCAGCACCCTCCCCTCTGCTCCAGGTCCCTTCCATTGGCCAGAAGTCAGGAGGCAGGGACCCCAGGCCAAGCAAAGCTCCCAGTGGGGTAGTTCTCAACCCCGCCCCTTCTGCTTGAGGCCCCGCCCCTTCTGCTTGAGGCCCCGCCCCTTTCCACCTGAGGCCCTGCCCCTTCTGCCTGAGGCCCTGCCCCACCTACCTGAGGCCCGAGCCCACTTCTGAAATTTGTGACGTGCCCCCCACCCTTCAAAAATTATTGCCCACCCCTGCAGTAAGGCGGCTGAGGGACTAGAAGCCAACGGGGAGGGAAGGCCTGAGCGCCCCTACAGCTGCTGAGGAATCTGAGGTGAAATCCTGAGTTAATGGGCGTAAGGACCCACAGAGCTCAGAGACAACTGGAAGACCAACTGTAAGGCTATTGGCCTATCACTGCGTTGGACTCTCTGCTGCCTCATATGGGGTGGACGAAAGCATGAGGTGACTGAAGGGCCAAGTTGCAGGAAGAGAGGCCACCACAGCAATGGAATGACCATTGGTAGGGGACACTAAATATGAAGAGACAGCTGCTGTGCCACGCCTGGTCACAAGCAGGTGGCCTTGAGGTGAGTAAATCCCTTTGCACTAAAGGTATTACAGAAGTGTCATTCCTGCTGCAGAGAGCCCATATAAAGTGAACAGGGGGGATGATGTAGCTTTGGTTAACTCCTTCAGTGCTGAACAAAATGCTAGGCAGGGTCTGTGATGCAGGCTACTCTGATGTGGCCAAGCACATGATCTTGTGGTCATCTTGAATCCATCTTCTTTAACAAAGACATCAGGAAGTTAATGTTGCCAGTGTGGATTATGTATCTCTCTCTCTCCTGCCTTCTTCCCATTTAAAGTATATGATGAAGACAAAACAAGGCACCCCTCGCTGCAGGAGGATTTTGGTAAGTTCCACTCGTACGTATGAACTGTAGGGCAAATCCTATCTCACTACCATAGATGTGTAAAAGCCCAAACGTTAGCCAGACTAGTCGCTTGTGCAGCCTTTGCTCTGTCACGTTTCACTATCAGGGTTGTAACCCCATCGTTAGTAAATCAGCCACGCTCCATTGGCTTCAATGGCAATGTAACTTCAGTCACTCAATGGAGATGCTCAACCTCCTTCATTCCATGTGTAAGCATGTTTGTCAGCAAATGGCAACAAGATTTTCCTCCAGCAAACTCTGGAGTAACTATGTAGTTAGTGTGTAGCTGAGAATAACATTTGGCTCATTGTCTATACCTCTGTCATTGGCACTCTCCAGCAATATATTGTCTCAAGGGGGAAGGATGGTCTTGAACTTTGGCAATGCTAGGACTTGGACAGCGGCCAGGTCTACTCTAAAGGGGAAGGTAGAATTAAGATACACAACCCCAGCTATGTTGATTACATAGCTGGAGTCGATATACCTTAATTCAAATTTCCATGTGGTTTCCACGGCAGGAAGTCAACAGGAACAAATGCTCCCATCAGCGTCCCTTACTCCACAGAGAAGCAGGAATACCAGCACCAATGGGGGTGCTCTCTGAGATAGATTTAGTGGGTCTTTATTAGGCCTGCTGAATCAAACTCCAGAAGATCAATTGCAGCAGCATTGAGGTTCTCCATAGTAGAGACATGGCCTGAGACTCCCTGTAATGAGACACATGCTGGGCCCCTCTGGTTTTGGCTTCTGTTGCCCTCATCAATCAGTCAGGAATGCCTCAGCCTGGTGCAACACCAGTGCTCTTTATTTACAGTTGTTTTCCCACCACCACTTTCCACCTATGCACAGGTTTTGCAGCTAACTTTAACAAGAGCAAGCCTGGCCAGCAACAGACTGGAGGCTCCCACGTCCCTTCATGCCTGACTTCCCTCTTCCCTAGTCTCTCCCTCTCTCTGGCTTCCTCCCAGCCTTCAGAACCCCTGGCTAAAGAGGCTGGCAGATGCTCCCAGTTACCAGAGAGGCAAAGGGGTATTCAACCAACCCTAATCCATTTCCCTTGATTGGGGCTGGACTTAATTTTGTAGCGTAGATGTGGCCTAACTCACAAAGAGATTGAAGATCATGCACAGACACCAGACAAAGCTGTGGATAATGACACGGTCCCTTCTGTAAGGCTAAATAGACAATAGCTAAAAAATGTAGCCCCTCCTGTTCACTAGCCTAATATGAGGTTATTCAACATAGGGGAAGCCTTGTGACGTTTTTACACAACTTTGGGAGACTAGGCCTGAGGCTCCTTTGTGTGCTCTATATTGTGTCAGTGTGTGTGCACAGTCCCCTCTGTAAGGCACATGAAGTGCTCTGTGTAAGAGCAAGGTATTAATTATTATTATGAGTTTCCCCCAAGCACACCAGCTCCAGTCTGGCCCCGAGTATTGTAGCTTGATTCTAAAGGGCATTCCAAAGCATTTCCGTTTCCCACGAGTTTTAAAACAGTGCCCTGAATCAGTTGCTTTTAAAATCAAAGGCTACATTTAGCTGTTTGGGGCCTCTGCTCCTCCAGAGCTGGGTGGTAACCTAGACTGTGCCCTTGATCCAGAATCCGACAGGCAGGATACAAGAGCAACCAATGAGAACTAGAGGACCCAATGAAAGGGAAGTGTGAAGGACATTGAATGTCATGGGTTGATCTGAGGAAGTGGGTTTGGCCCACGAAAGCTCATCATCTACTAAACCATCTTGTTAGTCTTTAAAGTGCTACATAGTCGTGGGTTTTCCAATGAATTGTTCTCATCAAAAACCATTCCCACACTGCCTGAAAAATTAAACAAACAAGAATAATGGGGTGGGGAGAAGCTGTGATTTTTATTTCCTTCCCCCATATCCTTCCCTTGTTGGTGTTGTTACAAATAAGTGAAGAAGAACGGCAGGGGAGATAGTAGATGCCCAGACAGAAACTTTCTCGTAGATAATTCTTCTAAGGTATGTGAACCAAACCCCCCTGAAAGTAATTGCATAAACCAGGGTAAGGCTGCTTGGTGGCACAATGGGAAAGTGACATCCCACTGTGAATTCAGTTTGGCTGCCTTGGGGAGGATTACTCAGCAAAGAGATTAATAGAACCTCAGTCATGCACCAGAGGTACCACAATTGGGAGTCAGTTCTATTCCTCAAAAAGCGGCGAGGAGTCCTGTGGCACCTTATAGACTAACTGAAGTGTAGGAGCATAAGCTTTTGTGGGCAAAGACCCACTTCGTCAGATGCAGTTCTATTCCTAGCTTCACTACTGACTTGCTTAAGTTTTGTACTTCAGTCTCCCCTATCTATAAATTGGGGGTAGCCATACTTACAAAACTTTGTAAAGTTCTTTGACATCAGTCATTGACAAGCATTATATGAGGGCTGAATATGATTAAATATTGTAGGTGGCTTCGACTGGATATATTTATGACCAACAAAGCTATTTATTGTGGAATGTACAGAGACAGCAATGACCAATATGATGCATCAGGACATAAAGCTGAGAGCCAAAGAGGTCAGGCAGTAATTTAAAAAAAAACAACCCTGTATCCTGCATTGTACTCATCTATCTGGTGGCAAATCTTCCCCTGTGAAGCATTATGTATTGGCCACTTGCAAAGCAGGATACCTGGTTTGATGAGCCTACAGTGGGGGGGTCTACATCACAAAACCCTTCTCTCATCAGACAGTATGGGAAACCATTTCCTTTACATTATGTAGGGAGAAGAAAAGCATGTGAAGGAGGAAATACAAGCCCTGCAGATAGAAATACATTTTACAATGAGCTCTGTGCACTTACAACACAAGTAGAAAAGCTTAATAATAATCATCATTAACGGCAACAGCAGGTTGAAATATGCACACGTTGTTCACATGGGTTATAGCTTTCAAATTAAGGTAATTTAGTGGTGTGGGGACTCCATAATGCCAGCGGATGGGGTTGTGTGCCTACCTCAGACCAGAGCTGAGTGTCAGAAGTGATGGGGGATGCCAATGTTCCTCCATTCAAAAGAGCCATTATAAAACTCAGAGCTGAAAAGTTGTTAAGACTTGCAGTCACGATGAAATCAGGGAGACTTTTATCTGGAAATATCAATCATTTTCTTTGTCAGATCTCAATACTTAATGGTAGGAGATTAATCCCTTCCTTGACTGTATTTCCAGTCATTGACTTGACGTTTCAGGCACAAAGGAAGAAAGCAAGTTAAAGATCTTTCAGATGGGAATATTGTACCCTCATGCCCTACATTTAAAGGTGACTGGGCCATGGGAGAAGGTGGCAATGAAGCAGGACTGTGGCTTTATGTGCACCAATTATTTTGGCCTTGATTCAGTCAGAAGTTTGACGCTAGGGGTTTTGGTAGAGCAGCCATCTCTCAGATGCTAAAATGGGCCAGATGGGCTTATGCATGTCCTGTAGAACTTTACTCATCATTGACTTCAGTGGGCCTACTCATGGGGCAAGGTTTGGGGTGGCTAACAATACTGGCATCTGACCCATGGTTGGGGAACAGCAAGCTGTATCCTTAGCCAATTCTGGATTCTGCTTTCAATTACTTCTCGTGTCTTCTTCACAGTGAAGGCTTGTGTCAGCTAGGGTGCAAGTGGAAACCTAGAGGGTTGTGGTTCCTGATGATCACACCGGGTAGGATGAGCTTCCCACGCCTGGAAATAAATGGTGAAGAAATCCACAGCACTAGACTGCTCAAGATGCCAGTAGGAACAACTCCATGTTCTTCTGAGTTTATATCTTTCCCCGACGGGAACACAAGCTCCCTCCCCAGACACATTAGCTGGTGTTTCCTGAATGGAATCTTGGTTGCTATCAGCTGACAAAAGGAGCCAGTGTTTGGAGTCCTGCCTTGCTAGACCCCACAAGGTGTCTACCCACCCAACCACCGATGGGCATTCTCTGACATAGGAGCTCATTGGATTGTAATAGAATGCCCCATCTTCTCAGAGTGTGATTTCTGGGAGCCTCTCTGTCCTGGATACCCATAAAGATCATTAGCAAACCTGACCTAAATAGAAAAACTGTGTTTAGCTCCTAGGGACAGAGATTGCTAGTCTGTTTATTCAGCATCTGGCACAATGGGGCCATGCTTCAGATCCTGCTACAGTATGAGTAATAATGAGTAAATAAAATAGTAAGCGATCCTTCTTTCGGAGGGGCTGGGCACCTGCCACTCTCACGAACTTCCCTCTGGAGATGCAGATGTGCTCAGTACCTCTGGAAAATGTCAGGCTCAACATTTCATAGGCTGGGTGGCCCCCATCCAGACAAAAACTAAATAACGAGGCACTTTTGGTCTCTATGGCTTGCCCAAGGTCACACAAGGCAAGTAGAGTAGAACAGGGACTTGATGCAAGGCCTCCAACAAAGCACAGGCTAATACACTCTTCACTGAGTTGCCTTCGGGCCACGGAAGCATGTTTTCCAGTGGCTAGATGGGTGTGCATTTTTACCTTCCAGCCCTGCGGAACTGCCTTAAGTGACCCATTTTCTAAGGGTTCAGGGCTTTCTCTCTGAAGTTAACAAGGGTTTTGATATTGGCTGCCTTGAGCGCAGGAACAAACCTGTCCAATTTCAACCACAAGAGATCGTCTTCATTTTTGCAGTTAAAAAAAGTCTACGCTCTACATCAGCCGTTTTCAAACTATGGGTGAATGCCCTATCCACTAGGCCACTCCAGAACCCATCCCTTATCCTGCCTTCCTGGGTGGTGGAATGTCAGGCACTGGATCTCATTGCTGCAGGGGGATCAGAAGCAGCCAGCAGCAGGCCAGCTCCTAGATGGGGTGGGAGAGAGCACACATAGAGCCACACACTGCACCTGCCATTGGTGGGAACTGGCTGCTGGCTGCCTTTGGGATGCAGCATGGTCTGTAGTGCCACGAGAGGCAGGAAGCTGCCTTAGCATCCCCGCTTCACCGCTGACCGGGAGCTGCTCACGGTAAGCCCCTCCTGCCCCAGCCCTGACACCCCCAAAACCAGAGCCCCTCCTACACCCAGAGCTCTCATCCTCAGCCCCATGCTGGAGCCCACACTCTAGTCAAATTATGTCAGGTTGCGGGAATTAACAATTTTTTTCAACTGGGACATGAGAAAAAAAGTTTGACAAACTGCTGCTCTAGGTGATAGCAATTTCTATGCCATTTCTGATTATTGAAAGGAATTATTTTTTATTACAATACTTCTTCTTAAAAGCTTCCTTGTTTCCTGGCATATTGATATAGGGGACTATATAATATGGATCACTTTCTCATGCAAGGCACAACAGATTATGCACTACCAATGTATATTGATATGCTTCCTGCCGCTGCGGAAAAGAGGAGCAGTGAGCCCCATTGTGTTGTCTGAGCTTCTGTATCCAGTGCCCTAGCCAGTTCTGGATACAGGCTCTTCCAGTACAGGGTTTTAGTTCTAGGCCAGCCTGTCTCTCCCTGTTTACTGCAGCAGCTGGCGTTTGATCCTTCTCTAGTGGAGGAAGAAGGATAAAACAGCCTTGCCTGAGCATCTCGCCAGGAGCCTATGAGCAGCACACACGGTCCACAACCCACAAACTTTGCACGGCGCCTTTGTTCAGTCCTTGGCAAAAGGTTCCAGTCTCAGGCCCTCCTCCCCCATGTTTGCAGAGAGGATGCATGTTTTTGAAAACACTCTGAGACTTGGAACGGAATGTCACATCGCGCCAAACTGAAGAAAACGGCTCCAAGCATAATAGGGCTTCTGTTCAAAACTTCCTCCACTCTTTTTTTTGTTCATCAAGGATAATATGCACTTTTCTTTTAAAGGCACATTGGCAATGGGTGGGAAGGGGAAAAAAGGAGCAGAGAAACTGAAAACTCCATCGCCTGTGGTGGCTATTAGAGCAGTTTTTTAGTCCTGTTACTGCAAAACACGTTGTACTGCCGACAGCCTGACAACCTCTGTGCTGGGTTTAAAAAAACAAACCAAACAAGCCAGAAGTGGATATCACTCACAGGCAGATGAGGCAATGGTTGTGAATGAGCCTCATTGTCAAGCCCTCGAGAAAGAGTTCAGTGAGCAAGGATGGATTCTCTTTGACAATTGGATGTTCTCATCAGGAACAGGTAGTTCGGGAACAAGCAGCAGCTGCACATTTATTTCCTCCCTTGGAAAGTGGTACTCCAGTCTTCGCTTCAGCCACATATTACACGAACTCTTCC
Organism: Pelodiscus sinensis; assembly: GCF_049634645.1. Lineage (NCBI taxonomy): Eukaryota > Metazoa > Chordata > Testudines > Trionychidae > Pelodiscus > Pelodiscus sinensis. Next base: position 248,249,571 of record NC_134712.1, on the reverse strand, counting down.
CACCCCCACCCCAGCCATGAGGGAGGGGGCGGAGAGGTTGGCTTGTGCTTTTGTTCAGCACTCACTCTGCTGGCTGATTCAGAGCTTCCCTATGGATTTCGGGCCCTCCCAGACTGGGAGTGAAAAGCACCGAAATAACCTGCCCTCAGAGCATTCCATGAGGAGCTGGGGATGGAACCTTTTCATTCTACGAAACCTGCCGCGTTTCAACCTTTTCCAGATTTCTCCTTCCCTTGACCAGCATCCAATAAAGCCCCAAGTCAGGTACCAAACTTGAAAACAGTGGGAGTTTTTAGCTTGATTAATAATTGATTAAAATCAGTTGCAGTTGCGTCTTTCTTTCCAAAAGTATCGCTTCTACCCATCAATGGCACGCAGCCCCCTCTGGGGTGGGATGCAGCAGCTGTTCAACACTGCACAGGAATTCTTAAGCAGCAACATTTAAAAGAGAGAGGCCCTGATTCTCCCCTCACATCGGTGTTATACTCCAGTGTGAAGCCTTTGTCGCCAGTGGAGTTACTCCTGAGTCGCATCAGCATGAGAGGAGTGTCAGGTCCAAGAAGTAAAAAAGAATATTGTATGCAAGCTAATCTACAGGGCGAATTTAAGGAAGCAAGTAGGTAAACCTTTGTATTGACATGTCATCAATATGTAGAGGCTAATATCTCTTATCTCTCATTAAAAACTGAGTAAGGTTTTTTAATGACCGACCTACAACCGGTTCATGTCTACACTACCTACCGTCTGTTTGTCAGCAGTGCATGCCCTCACCAGGAGCACTTCTGGGAGGAGCCTGGCTGTCCCCTCCACCTCAGGCTATTGGCTTCCTGTTCCCCACCTCCAGAAGCTCAGCGATCACCCATGAGAGCCTCAGGGAAGTACCTGAACTCCCAGCAGGGAGCCAGGATCTCAGGGCACAGCCTGGCTGGGAGCAGGAAGTGGGGAGCTTAGAGCTGGGAGAATGGCACTCAGGCAGCAGAAGACTAGGAGAGCCGGGACCAAGGGGGCAGGCCAGCTGGAAGCAGGGGACCCTGGGACAAAATCTTACTCATTACAAAGATAGCTTCCCCAATTATCACCTCTAATACTATTAACTCACAGACATTTCCCCTTCCCCACCTCTAATATCATTAACTCACTGGCATTCACCTTCCTTCCCCCCCATCCCCACATCCCCCTTCTGTTCTGTAATGTGATTTGTCCTTTTCATGTGTGTTCATTTTTTTAAAAATTGTATCCTTTGGTATATATGGTTGTGACTATTTTCTTCCATTATTTGATCTGAGGAAGTGGGTCTGGCCCACAAAAGCTCACCATCTAATAAACCATCTTGTTAGTCTTTAAAGCGCTATATAGTCCTGTATTTTGTTTCAGCTACACCAGACTAACACGGCTACATTTCTGGGACAAACAGTCCAGCTGGAGCTCCTCAACTAGCCCAGGAGACAGCCCAGCGTTCTTGTCAATTTCAGGGCTCCAGCATGGAACCGGGAAATTGACAAGAAACGATAACAGCCTGCATGGACACCGCATTCTCCTAACTACATTGACATAGTCCCTATACCTCTCATGGAGGTGGAGTTATTATTTTGGTGGAGTGGGTTACTTACCTCATCAGGAGTAGGTATACTCACATAATTAAATCCAAGTAAGTGGCCTGATGTGAACCTAGCCCTGTAGTGCAGACCACATGTCAGGTCTGAGAAGTTCCCTGCTTCACATTATGTTAGGACTGAGCTGTGAGACTATCAGCCCTTAATATAGGGCTTCCTTCCATTCTGGCTCAATGCGAGTTCAGTTATATGGCCCTTTTTTAGTAACAGCTGAAACAACAGAATCCAGCACCCAAAATGCAGACCTCCATGGTAAGGCTGAGCAAAACCCAAGGCATTTCCTACGGATTCATAGAGGGGTTAAGGCTTGGACTGGTGGAGCCATGTGTATCCATATGTTTGAGAGAAGCAGAAAAAAACCACCAGCGAGCAGATATAGAAAAGCCGAGGACACAATCCGAACAAGGACGAGGAATTTGACGCTAAGAAAAGCTAAGAGCGTGTTTAGACTAAGTACTGCCTGGAAAAGGGGTTTGTTGTGAGCAAAGGTACCATTTCTTCGATTCCTGATGTCTTGAGGGAAATGGGACTTTGTACGCTTTATGTAAACAAACAGAATTGCCTGATTCCATCACCTAATGCTCCTAACCAGAACGATCCACAACACTCCACATTTTTGACTAATTGCTCCGGTCATGCTATAACAGTCATGACTGGATTGCACCCATCCCTCTTCTAGAAGCAGACCCTGAAAGAGAGGACCATCAATAACTGCAAAGCTTTCCCTTACTGGATTAATGAAGGCTACCAGCAAAGTCAATGAGTGTTAATGACTCTTGGTCAGTGACCCTGAAGGAGGTTGAGTGATGGAAAATCTCCAGGGGAAGGAAAGAAGAAAAGGTATAACAGGCTGCTTTTAAAGAGACATGCTCCCCAGCCAGTATTGTCAGTAGGGCGACTCAGCAGGAGAAGAGACAGGAAGAGACCTTGAAGATCGTTGCTCGAGACTTAACAGGCACTCACAAGTGAGCTGGAAATGGAGGGAGAGGCTTGCACACAGAGATTTGTTGTTTTTTCATAAATCTATGGGGCTACGTCTACACTGGCCCCTTCTTCGGAAGAGGCATGCTAATTTCTAACTTTGGAATAGGGAAATGCGCGGGGGATTTAAATATCCCCCGCGGGATTTAAATAAACATGGCCGCCGCTCTTTTTCCGGCTTGGGGAAAAGCCGGAAAAGAGCGTCCAGACTGGCGCGATCCTCCGGAATAAAGCCCTATTCCGGAGGATCTCTTATTCCTACTTCAGGTAGGACGCTCTTTTCCGGCTTTTCCCCAAGCCGGAAAAAGAGCGGCGGCCATGTTTATTTAAATCCCGCAGGGGATATTTAAATCCCCCGCGCATTTCCCTATTCCAAAGTTAGAAATTAGCATGCCTCTTCCGAAGAAGGGGCCAGTGTAGACACAGCCTGGGTGTGTTTAAGAAGTTCCTTTTCAAAGCCCGTGTCTTCCTTACTTTAATGGTTGTGTGGTTCCCCAAAGGTCAAATTAAAGTGGAGTGCCCACCAGGGTGGGGCTCTGGGGGCAGCATTCATAAGCTATCGGGGAGACTTGCGGTGAGTTTCAGTGCTGCTCTTGGGGCCTATGGCAGCTGGCCCAGGGTCTCACAGCCCGAGAAGGGGGGCTAAGACAGGGTATCAGCAGCCTGTCAGTGTGCCTGGGGGGAGGTCAGATTTGGAGAGAGCATCTGAGTAGTTCTGAGACCCAGAGAGCTCAGAAGTACATGGGAAGCAGAACTGGGTCCAAGCCAGAAACCAGGTGACTGCCCAGAAGGGGGAACTCAGGGCTTGGCAACACTTACAGGGCTGCTCCGGTGCAGCTGTAGCGCCAAGTGAAAACGTTACCACTGCTCTAGCGTGAAGAGAAGATGCCAATAGGAGAGCCGCTCCCATCAGCATAGGCACCCCTTCTCCCTGAGAGGCAGTAGCTATGTCAGCAAGAGAAGCCCCTCCGTCAGCATAGTGCTAGCTACAATGGGAGTTCGGTCAGTATGACTCACTCATGGGAGTGTATGGATTTTATACACTCTGCATGATGCAGTTACACCTCTGCATGTTTGTCATGTACACCGGGGCGGTACCAAACCTTGCCTTCCTTCCATGTGCAGGGTGCCTAGCACATTTCCGGCAATGAATAAACAATACCAATCATCTGGCTGTAACAGCAGCACCAAGGGAAACAGTCTTGCCGCGGCATTGTCAGCTTCATTCCGGTGTGCCATGAGGCCCGTTTCTTCCATGTTACTAGAATGCTTCGTCAGTTCCCTCTGACGCCCGAACACTAAAGGTCACTTACTCATGTCAGGTGGCGCTAGAATGGATTACTTGAAGTCAGTGCCACAGAATGATCATCCAAACAAACAAAACAGAGGTTTCCGCCCTCTCAGTGAGGGGTGTTCTGAGTGGGTTTAAACACAGCTCATGGAAGCAGCAAGCTTCACCTCCCCTGCAGGATAAAACACTATACTTATCCATACAGCAGAGGCAGCTACAAGCGTATTTCCCCCAGCGACTTATTCTATCTTAACCTGAAGGTACATTCAGTCTAGAAATCGGGTGCACATTTATAAACAGCACAGGTAAGTAACTGGGGGGACTGGACACTGTCTGTCCTGGTTCACAACTGTGAGTACCAGCCTCAGGGCAGATTGTCAAAAAGTAGGGTAGAAACCCCCACACTGGAGTGTTCATTATAATTAGATTTCACCAACCCAGTAATAAATGTGAATTCCTCAAACGCTGTACTAGTGTTATGGAGTCACAGATAGTCCCCGTAGGCACTCCAGACTATACTGCCGCCAGGCAAGCTGCACTTAGTGATATAAGTGCCACCTATGCCAACAATCACAAAATATTCAGGTTGCTTTCCATCCCAAGAGACCGGTCACATACCCCAGCTCAATTTGTACCACAAATCTCATACCCCAAAGGTGCCACTCCTGTAGTAAAATAACAAAGGATTTAATAACCAAGGCAAGAAATGGGAGAACTACTTAGAGGTTCAAGCAACCAAACATGCATACACAAAAATGAGTTTCAGTCCATGGTTTCAAAAAATGACAGAGTTGTAGTCATTCAAAATGTCTTTCAGAGTGGAAGCCAAGGTAGCCATGGTTTCTGTCTCTGAGAGAATGAATGCAGAGCACAGTTAACGTGTGGAACTCCTTGCCAGAGGATGTTGTGAAGGCCACAGCTTTAGCAGAGTTCAAAAAAGAGCTAGATAAATTCATGGAGGTTAGGTCCATTAATGGTTATTAGTCAGGATGGGTAGGAATGGTGTCCCTAGCCTCTGTTTGTCAGAGGCTGGAAATGGATGATAGGAGAAGGATCACATGATGATCACCTGTTCTGTTTACTCCCTCTAGGGCATCTAGCTTTGGCCACTGTCAGCAGACAGGATACTGAGCTAGATGGACCTTTGGTCTAACCCAGTATGGCCGTTCTTATGTTCTTAAACTGCAAGGAGATAGCTATTTCTTCCCATGAGCATCTTCATATGCCCAAACCAATGGGATGAGTGCTCCTGCGCATAACTTCTGCATAGGTAGATGGAGCAATCAACAACATTTTTGTCCAACAATTGCCCATTTAGTTGTTGATGGGTGAGGGAACCCTTCTTCCTGCCTAAGTTCACAAGTTCGGAGCAGGCACCATAAGAAAGCAAACATATTTTACCTTGTAGCATGGGAAACAGACATTAAAAGTAAGTGTGTTTCACCTACAAAAGCTCATGATGCTATATCTTTTTGTTAGTCTCTAAGGTGCCACAGGACTCATTGTTTTTAAAGTTACAGACTAACACAGCTCCCCCTCTGAGACTTATTACAAGTAAAAGTAAGGCATGCAGCAACTTACAAGCCTTTACAGAGTCTGAACACTAAACACAGTCTTACACATCTAACACCTATCTTGAACAATACTAATATATAGCCAAACTCCTCTGGCTTCCAGCCAGGAATTTGTTAAGTGTTCAGATGACATCTACTTTCTTGATTTGCCAGTGTCACAAGGGCCCTGGTGGATTCTCCATCACTTGAAGTCTTTAAATCAAAAGATATGCTGTACTTCAAACAGAAGATAAGACTTGATTAATAGATTCTTGTATGAGGTTCTGTGACTTGTGTGATCATAGAACCATAAGATTAGATGGGACTGCATGGGTCATCTCGTCTAACCCCAAGAAAGTCAGACTAACTGATCAGCATGTTCCTTCTGGGCTTAAAAGTTTATCATCTCCCCATCCATTCCGTCTTCGGGCTCTGTACCAGTTATGTTGTGGACACTACAGTATGCATCAGGGACTGGACTGAGAGAGACCTCCACTTCATTTCAGGTTGGATGAAAGTCACACAGTTATAAGGACATAGAACTTGAGTGCCATCAATGGTTACTACAAGTCCTATTTGTTTCCTGAACAAAGCACCATATACTCCGTAAGCTTTTTATCTAGCTTTAAATTGACACTTGGAAAGGTTTATTACTGTAGGTACCATAGACTGAGTAATAATAGGCAAGAACTCCATGCCTGTTAAGAGAACTGATTACAGAGATATTGCAACTCCTGCTAGCATTCCAGACCATGTGTACACAGACTAACTTCCTCATGCCTCCTTTAAACTCTTCCCTCCTACAACCTGTGTTCCTCCTTCCAAGTTCCATGAAGGTTGCTACCTTTATTAAAAGAGTCTTTCCATATTGATTTCAATGGGTTCCGGAGTGGACCGTACACACATGTAGGGGTTAGAGGGATCCAGGGCATCCCAGCAACATCCATTAGTGAATCAATAATTCACTTGGCAAAGCTAGCCAAAGGCACTGCTCCTCCCGAAACCTGACAGCCTGAAGTATGTTTGTAGGCCTAGCCATTTCAGGAAATTAGAGCCACGATGAAAGTAAATCAGGAAAAATATCCCAGAAGCCAAACCCAGCTGAGTTTTTCAACCCCCATTATCTTCCTAATGCCTTGTCCAAGTTGCCCAGAATGTTTTAGAAAAATTATCCCCATGGGGGAGACCCATCACATGTAACTGCTGGCAGATTGTAGGGGGTTTTAGCAAAGGCCGGGGGAGTCAGCATTTGGTTTCTAATGAGAACCTTATCTCACTTACATCTGGTTTAAATCCAGGATAATTCCACTGCAATTCCACTGACGTCAAACTAGAGTATGGAAGATCAGAATCAGACCCAGTGGCTGCACATGAGTGAGCCACACAAGTCTCTTGTGATGTGATCATCAGCATTTTACAGAGAGGAAAATGAGAAGGGAGGTTGAACGACTTGCCCAATGAAACCTGTGCAGGGAATAGAGCTCCCTTTCCTACCTTTCATAGTCCTGAACCCAGGGGTGAAAGGAACTTAAAATTCTTACAGGTACTGTCCTATGGTAACCCGGAGCCACTGCCAGCTCTTTAAATAGCTCCCAGCTGGCTTTTGCCGCAGCTCAGCCAGCTCTTGTTGGAGCTCTGCGCACCGGGGCGCACCCGCTTACTTTCACCTCTGCCTGAACCTTTCTTATAGATTTTCCTTCTTCTCTCGGGGCATGTTCATTCAAATCTCTCTTCCCCTCCCCCCATCCCCACTCCCCATCCTCACCTTAGAAGCACTATCTGCTTTTACATCACTATTAGTGTAATTGGGTTCATATTCCCATCGTTTGCTAGTGTCATGTTGCTGAGCTCCACTAATGCTCCTTTCACATTTTTTTTCCTTGGCAGGACCCTCTCCTGTCCCCCCAACAAACAAGAGTTGACGTAAGCTGACCAGGACCAGAATGTGCTTAAACAGCCCAGCCCTTAGCAATTCCCCAGGAACACCCCAGACAAAGAATTGGGGCTCATAAAGAGGTACCTTTGCAAGAACAGTCCTGCTCCCAAGTTATCTGCTGTCAGTTTATACCAGGAGCATACTGCCCCTCCCCCCCCTTGTTGCTTCCTGTACGTTGCAACCCAACCCGATAGGCTCCACTCATTCATCTCTTCCCACTCTCCACCCACCTACTCATGAAGGGTCAGTCTTACTGACCCTGCCTGCAGCAGAGATATGGAGCGATCTTTATACCCCTGCGCCACTGCATAAGTCAGGGCATGGTCGGGTCCTTAGGACATGCCTTCGTTCAGAAGCTGCCAAAAACCTGCTTGTTTATTCCTTCCCTCTGTGTTTGAAGACAGGGGCTTTAAAGAGTTTTTGGAATCAAATTCAAATCCGCATCTTGCCAGCGTTCTTATTTTCCCCCTCCCTACTTCAATGGCCTACACAAGAATCAGTCGCTTTGATCTGATATTAAACTCCAGGACTTGGAGGAGAGACACTAAAAATAAGGAAGCAGAAGGTGAAGATGTAAGATTATTCCTGTTAAATACCTAAGTCTTATAGGCTGTTTGCAGAGTCATCACAGGCATGTTGGTCCCAGGATCTGAGAGAGACAAGGTGGCTGAGATCATATCATTTACTGGAAAAATGTCTGTTGATGGAAGAGCAAGAGATAAGCTTGTGAGCTTCACAGAGCTCTTCTTCAGATCTGAAAAAGGTACTCAGAGAGTCTCAGCTCAACAGAAGGTGGAACCAATTGTTAAGCAAGGCGTTAACACACAGCGCAAGGTACCATTCAAAATGAATTTTTTGTGAGACTCTGAATACCTTTCCCAGACCTGAAGGATGAGCTCTGTGTAAGCTTGGAAGTTTGTGTCTGTCTCTGCCACCTACAGAAGCTACTCCAATCAAAGATATGATCTCGCCCACCTGGTCTAGCTCTTAAATAGTGCTCGTGATTCCCAATTTACAGACAGTGAAACTGAGGCACAGAGCCCAGACTTAACTTGCCAGAAGTCTCACCAGAGCCTCTAGTGGCCAGGTGTGGAATAGCACCCAACCCTCTACCCACAAGAGAGCAAGTCTAAATGCAGGAGGTGGCAACATAGCAGCATCTGCCACAGAGCGCTGAGCGCAGGTGTTCCTTTCATTTGGACTGATATATTCAGGCAACGGCGCTCAGCTCACAAGCAGTGCTTCCTGGCTTGCGACAAGGGCTACTGATTATTTTTAATGGGATTTAGCCTGGTTTGTATTTATTGCATGGGCTGCTCCAGAGCCCCCATCATGGAGGAAGGTTTTTCGTGGTCTGTGTGCTGCCATCAGTCCTGTGGCATGGAGAGAAGCAATTCATAATGCAATTACAGCCCTCTCAGGAAATAAATGTCCTGCCCATGTTACAAATGGATCCAGTCCATTCCCAGGAACCGGCATGGTTTGTTCAGGAGACAGGGCTGCAAAAGCCTTAGAAAGGGGCTTGTCGGACTGGCACTGGCCAACACATGGAGAAGCAGCCTCCCGCCAGGAAATCACAGGGCCTTTGGGGGATAGTTGTTGCCTGCGCCATCAGCTGGCTGCAGCAAGAATATGGCCGCCTCCGGCAAGGATCCATTAGGGTGAGAAAGAGAAGGTTCCCTTAACCCTCTAATGCCCCCCAACAGACCAGCTTTTAATCTGTCCTTACCAGCTCTCTCAGCTGCACAGGGGGATGGATCGGCCTGATTGGGGCTGCGTGTTTTGGCCTGATGTATTCCTGGAGGTTTCATCACATGACAGAACCCTTCAGCCCTGGAGACTCCAGGTCAATCCTGGAGGCTTGGCAACCCTAGGCCTGCTCCAATGACTACTCCGGTCAGCAAGATGGATCTGCAGACACTGGATCGGGCCCTAAGCACCCAGGTACATTTAACAGGATTGGAGCCACACAGAAAAGCCTGCCTCAGGTCCATAGCAGGGGGTCTGGACCAGCAGGACCAGTGACCAGCCCTGGCTGCACAGCATCCGGGGAGGGGGCAGTCTGCCTTCACAGAGCAGGAACGCAGCTGCCAGCTGGGAGTGAGGCAGCCTCACAGCTCAGAGAGTCCCTGAAGGACTTCCCCTCCCCCTACAAGGAGATGGGATGCAGCTGAAGATCCAGCGGCATGGACCAAGCAACTTCAGCACTGTCGTGACAAGCATCCAGAGAGGGAGCGAGCCAACCTGCCCCTAGCTACTGGGGGCCAGCGGAGCCCCCGCAGGACTGCAGACCAGGAGAACCAGAGGGTCAGGAGAGGTCCCTGTCCCAGCCAGAGGTGAAGATAAAGGAAAGGTGACTGTTGTCTAAGCCGGCCCATGCCACAGAGCTGATTCGGCTGCTCCCCATCAAGTGTCTCCCCTCTCTTAGTTTGGCTGTGTCAGTCCCTTGCTGCATTTACATCGCTATCACTTTTGCTCTGGCTTTTCCCACCCTGGCCAGCTAATAGCAGAACTGATTTGCTCAAGGGACAGGACCTTTGTGTCTCTGGCACAGGGAGGAGTCACCCTTGGGGGAGGCACCAGGGGCTGGAACAGAATGCAGGACCCAACCCATGCAAGGAGAGGGGAGCAGCAGCTCCAAATATTGGTCAAAACAAGCACCAGGGAGAAGGAAATGAGGCAGCCTGAGTCACACCCCGGGGGAGGGGCTACTCCTGCGAGTTGCTGTAGTTCGGCTCTCGTTAGAATACTGCAGTACTTTATTTTATAAGGGCCGTTCCATACCATAGCTGCTTGATTCATGATTTCACTCTACGACAGTGAAAGGCTTTTAAATCTTCTGAAGTACCAGCATACAGAGCGACTACCCCACTGAAGCCCGCTACACATCTCTATTTCGCCTTACACTTGCTTGCCTTTACTGGTTCCCGACAAATTATTTAAACAGATGGCGGAGTTGGATATTAATACGAGGATTTCAACATTTGCATAGAGCATCTGCTATGAGAAAAGGGGGGTTTGCAGCTTCGGCTCAAGTTCCAAGAACTCAAAAAGACGGAAGCCACTTCCAAGAAGGGATAAAGCCTTAATTTATATACAGCTTAAGATGTCACTCTGCTGAAATGCCATTCACTGGTAGATGTGGATGATGGAGGGTGGGGGAAGGGAGCATATAAATTACAGAGCTGATAACAAAATTGAAAATTTGAAATGAAAAAGGAACCACTGAGGAAAATGTTCCCTTTTTTTTTGCTGCTCTCATAATTTGGGGCCAGATTCTGCCATGCTTACTCATATTAAGTAGTACCTTATTCCTCAAGTAATCCCATTGGGAGGAAGACCCTTACTCCTAAAGTATCCTCTTACTCCGATATACACTGGTGCAGGTGACTTCTGTAGCTAAGACGGATAGAACTTGCATACTCTATGCCGAATCAATGAAGATATTTCCATCCTGCGGCTGTAAGCCGTTTATTATAAGACATGGCTTAGGGCTAGTGCACACTAGAATGTTAGTTCATCCAAGGCATGTCACTGAGGGCATGTCTACACTGCCACCCTAGTTCGAACTAGGGTGGCTAATGTAGGCATTTGAAGTTGCAAATGAAGCCCGGAATTTAAATATCCCGGGCTTCATTTGCATCTTGCCGGGCGCCGCCATTTTTAAATCCCTGTTAGTGCGGACTCCGTGCCCGCGGCTACACGCAGCACGGAGTAGGTAGTTCGAATTAGGCTCTCTAATTCGAACTACCGTTACGGTGTACCGGTAGTTTGAATTAGAGAGCCTAATTTGAACTACCTATTCTGTGCCGCGTGTAGCTGCGGGCACGGAGTCCGCACTAACGGGGATTTAAAAATGGTGGCGACCGGCAAGATGCAAATGAAGCCCGGGATATTTAAATCCCGGGCTTCATTTGCAACTTTGAATGCCTACATTAGCCACCCTAGTTCGAACTGGGGTGGCAGTGTAGACATGCCCTGAGGGAGGTCATTAAGCTGACTTAAGGTCCAGTGTAGACAGCTGACAGGGTTTTCCCATTACTATAGTTACCACCCCTTGGAGACGCGGATTTACTACAGCGTGGGAGCAACCCCTCCTGTCACTGTAATAAGGGTCTACACAGCAGCTCTCTAGAGGTGCATCTGCAGCACGGCAGACATGCCTCAGTCAGGAGCAGACGCAGCTCCCTAAAAGTGGAGGGGCCACCGGTGCCCAAACAGTGACCTCCCCCCTGCCTCCATGATGCCTCTTGTCCCTGAGCCACCCCCCTCGTGATGCCCATATCCCCTCAAGGTCTCAGCTGTGCACTGCCCCCTCTCTCAGAGCTCCCACCAACTTGCTGCCCCTTCCCTCGAGGTCCTGCCCTCACACGGCCTCTCCCATCCCCAGGCCTTGCTCCCCACTCGCTCCTCTCAATCCCCTCCCTCCCTTACACCCAGTAAAAAGGGATGGGGCCACGACCCCTGGATCCCTCCCGTTCCAGCGCTCCTGGCTGCAGTAGCATTGCTAGTGAAGTCATAGTCTGACTGTGTTGCACTAGCCGGAGGGCTCAGGGCAACGAGATGCTCGTGGCCTTGGTGTGATAACTAAGGCTCTGTCTACACAGTAAAGAAAAACCTGTGGCTGGCCCATGCCAGCTGATTCATGCTCAGGCTGCAGGGTTGTGTAGACTTCCAGGCTTGGGCTCAGCCCCAGACTCTAGGACCGTGTGCAGTGGAAGGACCGTGTGCAGTGGAAGTTTGCAGATGATACCAAACTGGGTGGGGTTGCAACTTCTTTGGAGGATAGGGACATAATTCAAAATGACCTTAGCAAGTTAGAGAAATGGTCAGAGGTAAACAGGATGAGGTTTAATAAAGAGAAATGCAAAGTGCTCCACTTAGGAAGGAACAATCAGTTCCATACATACAAGATGGGAAGCGACTGTCTAGGAAGGAGCATGGCGGAAAGGGATCTAGGGGTCATAGTGGACCACAAGTTGAATATGAGTCAACAGTGTGATGCTGTTGCAAAAAAATCAAATATGATTCTAGGTTGTATCAACAGGTGTGTTGTAAGCAAAACTCGTGAAGTCATTCTGCCGCTCTACTCTGCTCTAGTTAGGCCTCAGCTGGAGTACTGTGTCCAGTTCTGGGCGCCACATTTCAAGAAAGATGTGGAGAAATTGGAAAGGGTACAGAGAAGAGCGACAAGAATGATTAAAGGTTTAGAGAACATGACCTATGAAGCCAGGCTTCATGAACTGGGCTTGTTTAGTTTGGAAAAAAGAAGATTAAGGGGGGACATGATAGCGGGTTTCAAATATCTAAAAGGGTGTCACAAGGAGGAAGGAGAAAATTTGTTCCTCTTGGTTTCTGTGGACAGGACAAGGAGTAATGGGCTTAAAGTGCAGCAGGGGAGGTTTAGATTGGACATTAGGAAAAAATTCCTAACTGTCAGGGTGGTCAAATATTGGAATAAATTGCCAAGGGAGGTGGTGGAATCTCCCTCTCTGGAGATATTTAAGACCAGGTTAGATAGACATCTGTCAGGGATGGTGTAGACGGAGCTTGGTCCTGCCTTGAGGGCGGGGGGCTGGACTCGATGACCTCTCGAGGTCCCTTACAGTCCTATGATTCTATGATTCTATGATCCCAGGAAGCCTGCACTGCAGTGAAACAGCCCTACAGCCTGAATCCTACAAACCCAAGTTTCTTTGCTGTGTAGCTGGACCTTACGGGCCCTATGACCCTGCTGTCTCTCCCTTCTGCTTGTACAGAAGTGCTCTTTGGCTTGCCTGCGACTATGGAAATGAAACCATCCGAACACAGGACTACACATCTGTTTTCCAACTCGCGCGAACATAGCAAACACAGGGCGGCCCCGACTGACAGCCCATCCCCTCCGCACCATGGCAACTCAATTTATCACTTGTAACAAACCCTACTGGAAGGGTTTCAGCTCTGCCGGGGTAATAAAACATATCGCCAACGCAGAGGCAATGCTAAAAATATGTGGCATAAATCCCATCTTGCAGGAACCCAGGTAATGAGGCTGTGATTTAGCTCCCTTGTACACGAGGGGTTTTTTTTTCCAAGTGTTTTCCTTTTTAATGACCCACTTAGCCCACTTCTGAAGCTTTAATGGATGGTTCCAAATTCTAAACGGAGGGTTAGCGGCCTCCACGCATCAGCTTTGGCGGCTTTATCACTTGATTCATTCCACACGGTTTTGCATGACAGCACGAGGGCTTAGTTCGCCGGATGGTATGCAGGGGAGAAAAGCTTTCTTTCTCAGCAGCTGTGGCATAGCTAAGTGTGTGTGTGTGTGTGTGTGTGTGTGTGTGTGTGTGTGTGTGTGTTGGGGGAAATTGTGAATGGCCAAGCAGCTCTGCTGCTTTGATGGAAACACTGAATGAGAGCAAGATGAGCTTTCTTCATGTCCTGTTGGATCCTTAAAGTGTTGGAGAAAACGGGCTGGATTCAATGCAGCAGGCACAAACTGCTGCAAATAGGTACCCCGGGGCGGAGGTTCCACCCAGTGAAGGACCAATGGGGTTCCAGGCAGTTGCCCATCTTTGAGGAAATCTAGCAGGGGAGGACGTCTGTAAAGGTGCAGCCACGATATTAGCCAAAAGAGGCAGGATGGTCCAGTGGTTGTGGTACTAGGCTGGGACTTGAGAGACATGGACTCTACTCTCTGCTCCAGGGGTGGAGAGCCTTTTTTGGGTCAGGGGCCACTGACCCACAGAAAAATCAGTCGGGGGCCACACACAAGTGAGAAACAAAAAACCAACCAACCAACCAAACCTACAAACTCACTGATATGGCCCCCACCTGAGAAGAAGACACTCCCCACATTTCCCTCACATACCAGAGCCTAGGGGAGCCCAGGCTAATAGATTTTGTGTGCTCCAGCCCCATGGGTGGTGGCAGGGGTGGGGGGGCTGGAGCACCAGCATGGACTCCCCCATGCTGTGTGGGGCAGGGGACAAAGCCCCGAGCCCCAGGGACTGGATCCAGGCAAGCTGGGGGCTACATTTAGGTTCTCCACCCCAGCTCTACTTTGTGTCAGATTTCCTGTGTAACTTGGAATGAGTCACTTAGGGTATGTCTAGGCTACATGGCTCCGTCGACGGAGCCATATGGATGAGTTTACTAGACATAGCAAAATGAAGCGGCGATTTAAATAATCGCCGCTTCACTTACATCAAAATGGCCGCCGCGCTGTGCCAATCAGCTGTTTGGTAGCACAGCGTGGTAGTCTGGATGCTCCACGGTCGATAACGGAAGCCTTTGTCGACCGCTCTGGTAAACCTCATTCCACGAGACATAACGGAGCGGTCGACAAAGGCTTCCATTGTCAAACCTGGAGCATCCAGCCTACCGCCCTGTGTCGCCAAACAGCTGATCGGCACAGTGCGGTGGCCATTTTGATGTAAATGAAGCGGCAATTATTTAAATCGCCGCTTCATTTTCCTATGTCTAGTAAACTCATCTACATGGCTCTGTCGACGGAGCCATGTAGTCTAGACATACCCTTAGTGCCTCAGTTCCCCAGCTGTAGAATGGGGATAATGGGGATAATACTGCGGAGTGCCATAGTAATGAGGGCCAGAGACGTTCCTAACACTGATTCCAATGGATCCCCTACCTAGGCTACAGCAGTGTCTCTTGCAATTCACCGGGCTGGGCCTCCTCCCAGCCAGCTCTGCCCGCTTTGGGGATATGCTGGGCCTATGCTCCCTGCCCCTGATGCTAGACAGGCTGCTGCTATTTTCCTTCACTCTTCATCAAACAGACTTCCCACGCCCAGTCCTGTGCTGGTGGGGGCCACGGCTGACCCTGCAGTAAGTCATGGCCCCTGCATATCAAAGTGCAAAAAGAAACTACCGTATATAGTCGATCATAAGCCAATTTTTTTTTTTTTTTGGTAAAATCATGCTGTAAAGAGCAGGGATCGGTTTATCATTGGGTCATTAAGCTTCACATTTTTTTCCACCATGGGGGGTGATTAGTAAACTTCAGTTCTCAGCCCAACCAGGCAAACCAGGACGTTTTATGTACCTGGGGAGTCTGCAGGCAGACACTCAGCTCCCAGTCACTACCATTCGTAATTCCGGGTCAACGGGAGCAGCAGGAAGTGACATCCCTTGGCCCTTCCTCAACTCCCATTGGCTGTTGATCACCATTTCCCACCAATGGGAGCTGCGGGAAGCAGTGCGGGCTGAGGGATGTGCTGACTGCAGGCACCTGAGCCTCTTGCCTTCCATTGGTTGCTGCTGGCTGCTGTTCGCTGGTCCCAGCCTATGGGAGCTGAGAAGCTCTGTGCCTGCAGCCAACACATCCTTCAGCCTGTGTTGCTTCCCGCAGCTCCCATTGTCTGGGAACAGTGAGCAGCGGCCAATGGGAGCTGCGGGAGGCAGCGCAGGCTGAGGGACGTACTGGCTGCCACTTCCCACCGCTTCTGTTGGCCAGAAACAGCAAATCACAGACTCTGGGAGCCTGCAGACACTTCAGGTTAACAAAATCTCCCGACGTCCTAGCGGCTTATATGGATGAGCTGGGACTGGAAGTTTGTACACCACCTGTGACACGGTGTACCAGCCCCACACTGGGGAAGCAAGGCCCCAGGCTCACCTGGTGGAGGAAGTCCCGCCCCTGTAGACCTGCTGGACGTGCTCAGACTGTTGCCCAGGTATAAAGACTTGGAGAGAGGCTCAGTCTGGTCTGGCTGCTAAGGAGGAAGGAAGCACTGTCAGAGCTCCTAGAGGCAAACCGCCAGAGGGACTTCGCCTAGAGACCAGTCAGCAAGACCCCAGTGTCTCTGCAAAGGATGTGGAGGAAGGACCCTGGAAGGAGTCCAGTGGAGACTGGTAGGAAGTGGCCCAGAGCCGGAGATTATATTGCAGCCAGAGAGGTTTAGGTTGGACATTAGGAAAAACTTCCTAACTGTCAGGGGGTATGTCTACACTAGCCCCCTAGGTTGAACTAGGCAGGCTAACATAGGCATTCGAACTTGCAAATGAAGCCTGGGATTTAAATATCCTGGGCTTTATTTGCATGTTCCCGTGCGACCGCCATTTTTAAATGCCACTAGTCCGAACTAAGGGGATTTAAAAATGGCACCCGCCCGGGAACATGCAAATGAAGCCCGGGATATTTAAATCCAAGGCTTCATTTGCAAGTTCGAATGCCTACGTTAGCCTGCCTAGTTCGAACTAGGGGGCTAGTGTAGACATACCCAAGGTGGTTAAATACTGAAATAAGTTGCATAGGGAAGTTGTGGAATCTCCATCACTGGAGATACTTAAGAGCACGTTGGACAGACACTGTCAGGGGTGATCTGGATGGTGCTTGGTCCTGCCATGAGGGCAGGGGACTGGACTCGATGACCTCTCAAGGTCCCTATGATTGTATGATTCTATCCTAAGGAGCTGAGCATGTTGCGGTAGGAGTCCCCATTGAGTGAGCAGACACCCGCACCACTGCTAACAGGGCCCTGGGCTGGGAACCGGTGGAGTAGGGAGGGCCTGGTCGCCCTAACCTCTCCCGCTTTATCTCCTACCTGTGGGGCCGGCACCCACTGCTATTGACTCTGGCTATTAGGCCACACTGCCCCAGGGAAAGGGATTTTTGTTATTGACTCTGGCTGCTAGGCCACACTGCCCCAACGAGAGAGGTTTTTGCTATTGACTCTGGCTGGTAGGTTGCACGGCCCCAACAAGAGGGCCTGGTATACAGGACAGGGGAATAATTGGTGAATGTGTGGGGTTGGGGAGTAATTTCAAGCCTTTGGGACTCAACTACGCCCCCCGGAGGGGGCCTCACCCCTTGACTCTGCCAATATAGAGTCAGCTTATGAACGGGTCGCTGACTTTTTAACGTTTTTTTTCTGTAAATTGCAGGGGTGGGCTTATGAACAAATGGGAGAACGAATGGGAGAACATGTGGGAGTTCGATTTTCCTTCATTTGTGGCTGCAAAAGTGCAAACATGCCTCCTTCTATTGTCTTTTGAGGGGGAGGGGGAAAAATTCCTGCCTGCTTTACCACCTTCCTCCGAACTGACTTCATTGCCACGCTCTGTGCTATATTTAGAGCTTGGAGACGAGAGGTAACGAGAGGTAGGGATGACACGGCCAAGAGAACGGGCTTGTTTCCAGCTGCAATTTATAGTGTAGAGCTGCGAGATGGAGCTTTAGGAAGACTGGTCTTGTGGCAAACTGATCCTCAGGGCACTATTATTTGTGCGGGGAGGAATATGATGGGTCAAGCTGCAGTCTTGCAGCCTGTTACTTTGCAAGCCACTGATTTCAGTTCTTCCCCAGCCGCTGGAAGAGGCCACAAAGAATTGATCCAAGCTAAAGGCAGCATTAAGGGCTCTGTGTGGGCCCTACTGAATACATTTCACACGAGCGTCACAGTGAGAGCCTCAGCTTAATGCTAGAGACGTGGTTGAATCATGTACCCCTCTACACCGCTCTTTACCCTGACGGGGGCTGGGCTGCCCCTCTTTTAATGGATCACAGCAGAATCCCAGACGGGAACTTCAGATCACTGCTACTGTCAAGAGACAGGGTGTGCTGCCCTCCCTGAACGTTGGGGACGGTCTGGGCCTACATCCACAATCTGCTACTCAGGCCCTTTTCATAGGCATGTCTACACTGCCAAATGAAGTTGACCTAACTTAAATCAGCATACAGCTGCCACAGTAAATACATCACTTGTGCATGTCGACACTGCATTGGCAGCACATGTCCTCGCCAGGAGCGCTAGGATGGATTGTGCTGTCGGCGTGGGGCCCTGCCAGACAGCTCCTGAAAGCCAGTAACCGTCAACATAAGCAACCCAGGTCCTCACTGTGTCAACCTAATAACGCCAACCTGGACATGGAGATGGAGTTAAGTTGGTGGAGCGGGGCAGTTATGTCAGAAGGAGCAAAATATCTTGCCCCGACCCATCTCAGTAGGGTAGAGCAGAACTTAATGAAAACTTTAAAAAGCAGGGTTCTTATTTTGCCAGGACTAGCATCTTGAGCAGCCAAAGGTGGTGTGAAAAGTGGGTCAATCAAGTGTGTGAATTGGCGCATTAACATTTCATCGGGGAACAGGACACCCTTTATGAAGACTTTCGCTGTCAGGCAGGCAGTGACAGACTTCGGTTTTCCCCTTACGGGAGAGCAAGCAGAGTGCCGAGTTTCCTACGCCTGGGCTGTGGACGGGAGAGAACCAGCAGGGGAAGCGCGAGTCATGGGTAAGGCCGTTGTGCTGCACAGGCCTAGAATGCCGGTAGAGCTGCTGCTGAGGAGGATCCAAAGGGCAGGGCAGTGACTGCTCATGCAAGCACGGTAGGATGGCAGTGACTCAGAAATAAGAGCTCAGGCAATGAAGACTGCTGGGGAGGGACACAAGGGGGCACTGGCCACCTCACCACCACCACGTGGCTCCTCCCCGCCTCTTCCCACCTCCCCTCCCCCCCGCACCCTTGGTCCCACATCTTCCTGCCTCAGCCCCCACACGTTCCCCCAAGCCCCCCCTGCTCTGCCCCTCCCAGCCATTTCCCACCCCCGCTTCACCTCTTTGCTCCGAGCCCCCTCCCCAGGAGAGTAGAGTCGGGCCCCGCCTCCACTCACTGGCAGCACTGGGAGCTGACGGCGCTGTGCGGGTTGGGGCCCGGTCGCTCTGCTTCCTGCTGCCAGTGGGGGGGCCCTATTGCCAGCATCAGCCCCCCCACTAGTCCCCTGGACCACATCTCTGGGGGAGAGATCTTGGGGTGAAACCACCACCCCCATTGAGGGGGAAGAAAGCAGAGTGAGGTGGCTGGGAACCAGTGGAGTGGAGCGGGCGGGGGCTGGTCACTCCGCTCCTCACTGCTGCCCATGGATGTGGGGGGAGACCGTCCCCTATTCATTGCCCCTTTATAAATCCCTGGTACCCCCATCTTGAGTACTGGGCGCAGATCTGGTCACCTATCTCTGAAAAGAGACAGGTGGAAACTCTCTGAGCCAGCCACACCCAGGATCCAGCAGGGCCACGGATGTCACTGGACCAGAGAGCCCCTGGACCACAGCAGGGGCTGGCTGGGAGTTCGGTGGCCAGGAGCCCAGCTGCGGCCAGCGTCTGGGGGGACTGGTGGCTAGTATTAGAGCTGGCTGGGGGGCCAGCAGGGGGACTGGCAGCCGGAGCCCACGTGGGGCTGGAGGTAGAGCTGGTCTGGAGCTGGGTCAGCAGCCGGGGGGCCTGTGGCCAGGAGCCCGGCCAGGGCCAGCAGTAAAGCCGGGCGGGTAGTCTGGAGGCAGGGAGCCCGGCTGGGCCTGGCAGCGGGGTCAACAGCCAAGAGTGGAGCCCATCTGAGAGTCTGGAGGCTTGCCTCAGGAGAGCGCCTCATGCTGGGTCCAGCCTCAGCCTAGAGCCTGCACCCCCAGGCAGAGCCCTCATCTCCCCTCCTCTCCCCCCAACCCTCTTCCCTAGCTCTGAGCCCCTCCCACACTCAGCACCATCCCAGAGCCTTCACACACTCACCGACCCTTCCAAGGCAGGTGGGGGGGGAGGCAGGACTTGGACGTCTTCTGGGCACCACCAAAAATGATACCAACCTGCCGCCTCTCCCTCCAGCAGCTCCCGTCCCTATGGCACCGAGGGAGCGAATTGCACAGGCTGGCATGGTCGGATCAGAAGCTCAGTTATGCGCCTGCCCCTGGCTTGACTCTACCTTGTGACCATCGCAGAGATTCTTTCTCTTCATTTCCGTATGGCAGCTCCAGCTGCTCCCCTCACAGGCATCGAGCTGGCCGGCCAGTGAGGCGAGACAGCACTTTGGATGGCTCCTATTCATCACCTAAGGAGAAGGCACCTGGCTGGGCTCTGGCTGCCACAGGGCACCTCAATATTCTAGGAAGATGCTCCCGAGACTCTTGTGATACCAGGATCTGCATCAGGCAAGATATGTCCCCTCTCGGCTGCCTGCCAGCGATGTGCTGATGCGCCTAAATGTCATGCTGGTGCTTGTACTGCAGTTCTAGAGCCTCATTTTCCCCGTTCGCCTTAGCATGGGGGTGGCTACATGCCACTACCGCTGGATTCCACCTCTGAGCCCCACCTGCCTGGTCTTTCTCCCATCCCTGGGCTTCATCCTCCATTGGGCAGCCCACTATCCCAGGCATCAGTCAGATACCCTCCATACAGGGACTGCTAAGACTGGATGCTCTACTAGGCTTGCCAACTTTCTAATGGCTGAAAACCAGACCCACCTGCCCTGCCTCTTCTCCAAAGGTCCCGCTCCCTACCCCACCTCTTGACTTGGCTCTGCCCCCTGCACGCTCCTGTTTCTCTCTCCCCCATCAGTCATTCATCAGTCATTGCTCTCCGCCTCTCTTCACCCCCAGCCACACCCACGATGATGCCCAGATACTACATCTGACCAGACACTGCACAGGTCCCCTTGACCAGACTTTCTGGTTGCAAACTAAACACCTGGGAACCATATGCCCTGCTATCAGCTGATCACATACTGTTCCTTCCCCCAGGCCTTTGTAAATAATGCGGAAGAGAGGCCGTAGCCTGCACACACAGCTTTCATGCGGAGACAAGGGTTCCCACTCTTAATATTTCCAACATGTCTGGGGCGGGTTCAGGTATTACAGTCCAGACCAGACTCCAAGAGGCGCCCAAGAAAGATAGCAACCGAGAAGGAAGGAAGTGTGGTTCAGCATGGAGCTCAAGCAGGGGTTTTTCCTCCCTGAAAAATGACGGATGCTGCAATTTAGCACAGCAGGCACTGCAGGCTGAGTGTCCTGGATTTCAAAGGATAGCACATCTGTGCACTAAACCATGTGCTTCTTCCAGCCCTTATGAATATGCTAAAGCAGGTGCAGGGCGGCGAGATAGCTTAGTGATGAATTCTATTGTGATAACTGACAAGGGACTGAAGGAGCTACAGGAGCGTTTATGCATCTGAATGAGAGGCATGCCTAGACTAGAATGCCTGATCGCAACCCTCCCAAGGTATAGCTATTGGTCCAGCCCGTCTCTGGTCCACGCAGGAGTGAGTTGCCATGTAACCAAGCCCCAGCTCATCCCATACACAGATGGTCCCCGAATTGTAGTCGACTTATGACCGTTCGCAGTTACGACCAAAACTGTCGTAAATGGCGGACCCCGCGTTACAAACGCGATCCGCGCTTATGAACAGCATGGTCGCGTGTAACTCTATGGGATCCAATTTACGAACAAACCGAGTTACGACCAATTGCTTGGTCTGTAACCGGTTCATAAGTCGGAGAGAGGATATAATTTAGCAAGGTCTCCGAAAGGGTGTGGCAAGAGTCAGGTGTGATGTGGTGACGGTCTCCAATGGCAGAGGCCGTCAGTGAGCATGGAGGAGTGATGGGGACTCATAGAATCATAGGACACTAGAACTGGAAGGGACCTCGAGAGGTCATCGCGTCCAGTCCCCGGCCCTCATGATAGGACCAGTCACCATCTAGATCAGCCCTGATGGATGCCTATCCAGCCTGCCCTTAAATATCTCCAACTGGAAAAGGAAGCCCAGTGGTTATAGGAAGGGAGGCAACATGGGAGAGGTACCCGGATGTATGAGCCCATTCTTCAGACCCATTCTGAGATTGCAGTGAGGCTAAGTGACTTCTGAGTGCCACCCCTGCCCCCCTTGCAGGCTGCTTCTGTGCCCCCCAACTCAGCGCTTCAGTTCCCTGGCAGGGGACAGTGCTGCCTCTACAAGAGGGGGGTGGGGCACAAGGTAAGTTCTTAGCTGCCTGTCTCACCAAAGTAACTTGTGAGGGGGCATCTGCCCTGCACTGGCCCTGCAAGGGTTAAAACTCAGCCCTGGGAGAGGGCTGAGGTGGTGGAGCCTGCAGCTGAGACAGATAGCCAATTAGGGCCTAGCTGGGGCTGTATAAATAAGGGCTCCTGGAGGGGCAGAGACATTCACTCTTGCTCTAGCTGTGGAGCAGGAGGGACCTAGCTGTTAAGGAAGCTCAGGGCTGGACTAAGGGGTGGGCAAGCCAGGCAGCTGCCCGGGGCACCAACTGATGGGGGGCGCCTGATGGCAGTTGTAAGGGGCGCGCGGCATCCCTTATAGCTGCCATCAGGCACCGTGCACCTGGCTCCCACAGCACCAGCCCCCCCCCCATCCCCGCAGTGCCGGCCAGCAGCACCCTTCCCCCCACGGCCGCGGGGCCCTGCACAGCCAGGCGCTGCGCGCCAGCAGTGATGGCCGGGCTGACCTGGGCAGCGCATGTGCCGTGTGCACTGGGGACGGGCCTGCGCATACGCTGTGTGCCCAGGGGCGTCGTCATGCACCCAGGGGCGGCACCGCACGCCCGGGCCTGGGGCACCAAAATGGCTCGGGCCGGCCCCAAGGAAGCTAGCGGCTTCCTGATACAGGGTAGGGCAAGGGAAAGACAGGCAGAGTTGGAGAAGTTCTGGCCAGGCAAGCCCCCAGGCTGCAAGGCCTTAAGCGAGGCTTGAGGGTACCAGGGCTTCAGGAAGGCTGCTAAGGCAGGAGGAGGCTGCTAAGGCCTATGAGGAGTGGCCGTTTCAGACTGCGGTTTGCCCTGGGGACAGGGGCTAGATGATGACTGGCAGTGGGTCACTGAGGCAAGGTGGGTGTAGGGACTTGGGGGTTCCCTGGGAGGGAGGACCCCAGGGTGTGGGGACACTGTGGCAGGGCAGTACCAGGAGGGAGGATGCCACAGTCTGGGAGGGATGTGGGTCCTGATGCAAGGTGGCAGAGCCAATGACAGGTAACAGCAGGTGAGACACTGGCCAGAAGGGGACGCTCCAGGGCTGAAGAGCTAATTCCCAGAGTTACCAGCAGGAGGCGCCAAAGCAGTGAGCCCGGCTGTGTTACATGACTGCAGTGGGGCGCGGCGGCATGGGAGACAGCTGTATCACAGGGTGAACTCCAATGTACATTGCCACCCCCACCTTGGATTGTGATCCTTGTTGACTAGCCAGGCCTCCCCTGCTGGATTAAGCTCCCATTTGGGTAGGCTCCTGGGACCTCGTGGAATGACTGTAGCTGAGAAGCCATGAGAGAGCAACCTAGGGCCATCGACTTCGATTGTCTCTCAACAACCAGCCCATCGCCATGGAGCGGTGGGATCTCCGCTGCACCTAGTGGACAGGAGGACTGGCATCTCCCATCTGGGACAGGTGGCAAAAACACAACTGAGATTGTATTGAAGAGGTTTCTTTGAGCATGCGGCCCTCCACTGCCACATGCCAGAAGCCCAGGCTGAAGAGAGAGAGAGAGGGTTTCGAAACACTTGCCAGACCTCAGATCCACAGAAGGGGCAGTATCAGACTCCGGGGGCTTGGGAGGGCTGAGGTGCTGGTTTGGGGCATCTCAGGCAGCCAGACTGAGGAGTGCCATGTCCCAAGGAAAGAGGCAGACATGGAGTGTGTCCTGGGAGTGTGCCATGGAGATCCACAGCTGCGGACACTGACAAGGGGCTTAGCAGCCTGTAGGATGCCACGGTAGGGTGTACACACAATAGACTTGTATCCATGCAGAGAAGAAGGCTGGGCAAAATGGCCCCTTCATACTTGTACTTCATACTCATCTGCAGGCCATATCTGCTTGCCTGGCTGGGACCACAGCTAAGTTTATAGTCCTGTAGGCTGCAGCTAGGCAGGTGTGTAGGGAAGAGGAGGCAGGGCTGCGGCCAGTCCCTTCTCCTTTCCCAAGCCCTGGCCAAAGAGATGGTCCAGCCACACATTCACCCTTCACCCTGGGAGCTCCAGAAGCGATGGTACCTCAAGAGGCCCAAGGCTACCCTACAGTATCGCCATGGTGATACAGCGCCTCACTGTTCCCAACCAAAAGCTTGGGTCTGCCAGGCCCAATCAAGACCTTAGAGACTCTTTGTCTCTTCGTATTTGTTCCACTCAGGCTAGGGGGCACCACTCAGGCACAACCAATCCCTACTGGGCGATAACTGCCATTTCGGAGTTGCCAGCCTTCCGTTTTAGGAAGACGACTATCACCTTTGGTTCCCACCCCATCTTCTGGTGCCACCATCCCTGTCAAGTATTAAGTGGCATCCATTTGGTCCATTAGCCTGTTCTTTTCACAACACCTGAGGAATTATGATTTCTACTCTGGGCAGGTGGTTTGTGTTACGATGTTTCAAGCATTCCCTTTTTTAGTCTTTATCACTTCCAGACCAGGCAAACTTTCTCTGTTGTTCTTACCACAGACAGATTTTTTTTTAACCTTCAGTCTCTCAATGAGCCTTACCCTTCCATGACCCTAAATTCCCCCCTCCTTTGTGTTACGCCCTTGAAGGGCATGTAGAGGTTTATTACGTTCCACGCCCCTGTGGCTGTCCATTAGCAAAACTATATGTATTTATCTCCTCCTCATAAGTCAGTCGCTCCCACTGCCCAGTCGCCACGGCTGGATTCACTCGTCACGCTTCACTTCAGCATGTCTCCTGGATGGAGATGTTATTTATTGCCTATCGCTACACGGGAAGCTGCCTGTCCCCAGAGTCACTGCGCAACTCGACAGTTAAAGCGGATCTGCTTTTCTCCATTCAAATGTGAACCACTGTTGCCAATTAAGTTAATTTCAAGTGGCCAGTCCTCAGCGGAGATGAGCTATGATCACAAATCATGCGAAATCTGCAGTGCTTCGCTGTCTCTTCTCTGGAGACCTGGTGCTGTAGCAGAGTAGCGGGGAGTCTGAGGCGCTCGGCACAGCGAGCGTGAGGTCGAGATTGATGTTAATTACTGGAAGTGCAGTAGTGTAGGGGGAGCTTGTGCTACAGTGGCTGACAATCCAGCTGGGAATAGCACGTGAATTAATTTCCAAAGGCTGCTAGCAGCAACCTACACATGGGTGGCTGGTATGCTAGGCAAGGAAAGGCATTGCCAACTCACACGCCACCCCCAGAAGGCCTGCTGTAGGCGTATCGGGGGCAGAGTGTTGCTGCTCCTGAACACCTGCCCGCCCTGTGCTCTGGGGCTAGGGAGGCTTGGGCCATGCACCACCCTCTTCCCTCCGTGTGCTCCGGGGCTGGGGGCCACATGTGCCTGCTCTCCCCATGCTGGGGGCCATGTGGCACACTTCCCTGCCTCCCCCTGGTGCAGGGGGAGCGGGGAAGTGGCTTGGCTCCCGTGGAGGGCAAGGCCTTGGCAGAAGAAGCATGGCTGGGGATGAGGATGGGGGCTTGCTTTCCCCAGCTCAACCTTTACCCACTACCCATGTCCCTACAACCTCCCAAAATTCCTTATGTGGCTAGGTAGGGCAGAGAGTTTCCTGGGAATTTTTAGGGGCAGGGTCTTGTCAAGATGGCGACAGCTAGAATCAGATCAAATGGAAAGTTATTCCCTCCTCTCCAATTCCGTCCTCCTCCTCTCTCCTCTTTTCTTCTCTGCTGTTTGGGATCGGGTCAGTTCAAGAGCTGGATTGAAGGCAGTGGGAAAGCCCCGTCCCCATTGAAGCTAATGGGAGTTTAGCGACTGGCAATAATGGGGCCAAGATTCTCCCACCATCAGGCTAGTGGGTCATTGTGATCATGGGCAGGAGTGAGCACAAAAGCACTGGCCCCTGTGCCAAGAACACCGTTTCCCCACACCACCACATGCTTTGTTCTTGCATTGGCAAGCACCATCGTTCGGAGAAACGTGGGTAACTGGGTGAGGTTGGTGCTGCATTCACTTGGACTGACCCATGGGGGACCTTACAGATTAACCCCACGTCCTTGCACTTAGCCAGGGATTGTAAAGGGAGACGGAGCAGGCGCTAAGGGAAGGTTTGTTTTTACATGATGAAGGGCTCACCCCTATCGGCAGGGACTTGGTATAGCCCAGCTCAAAAGTCATAAAGGCAACCACCCCTATGGCCAGCTCCATGTTCGATAAGATGGGGGGGTGCCTCGTTGGAGACGCAAGAACGTTCGCTTTCTCTGCTTGTATTGCCATGTACCCCAACAGGCACAGGAAGCCTTGGGTCATGGCATGGGTCAGCCTGTCAACATGGGCCCAGCACCCTCGATTGAGAACAAAGCAATAAGTAGTCAGAGCACTTCCCATCTCCCCGGCAAGATCAGCTCTTTCTTACCCAGCTCCTTCATCATCTGCCGGCTGCCAAGGCCCCAGGGGCTGCTCTTTGGGGGCCAGAGGGGTTCGTAATAGCCGTGGGTTTGGAAAAGATCTGTAGGCTTCTTGGCTACATACTATTCAATCCATGAAAACAAACAGATCATGGCCTCTTAGGGTGTGAGCCACAAAGAGGACAACGGGCTAAATCTCTCTGAAGGAACCATTCGACCAGCTCTGCAGCCTGCCGTGATGACCCTGCCGTGTTTTTGGGAGGTACCCACTCTTGGGACCGGATGGGCGTGCACTTTTGGGCTCTCGCGCCTCTTGGTCCCAGAGAGGAGACTCCGCGGCCGTGCAGAGCAGCCTCCCAGCTGCATTTCCTGCCCTTTCCAGGTAGTCTCTGCAGCCCAGGAGAAACTGCCCAGAGCCACTGATTGCCTCGGTGGCACAAACAACCTTCGGAACGTGCCAGGGCTGGCTTCTCTGCTTTCCTCCGCTGACCGCATCCCAGGACAGCAGGGGTGGGGAACCTATGGCCCAGGGGCCAGCTGTGGCCCCCAGCTTGCCTGGATCTGGCCCCAGAGGTTTAGGGCTCCTCCCCCGCCCCCAGACAATCCCAACCCACTCCTGCACCCTCCCTCCTACCCAGATCCTGCACCCCGAGCCTGCTTCCTGGCAGCCCTCTCCCACACACTGAACCCCTTATTTTTGGCCCTACGCCAGATTGGACAGGACCCTACAAAATCTACTAGTCTGGGCCCCCTCGGCTGTGGCGTGCGAGGGGAATGTGGGGAGCGTCTTTCTGCTTCTCAGCTGGGGGCCACATCAATGAGGGTTAATTGATGTTTGTGCAGCTCCCGACCGATTTTTCTGTGGGTCAGCAGCCCCCAACTAAATTAAGGTTCCCCACCCCTACAGTACAAGGTGGGGGGGGGATCAGGAGGAGGCAGGTTTAAGACAGGCAGCCGGACGGTGGCTCGGCACTGCAATTCAGAGAGTTCTGGAGGTGGTAGGGAGTATGGCAAGTTGGGGCCACTCCCAAATATTGCAGAAAGGGGGGTTGGAAATTTGAAGGTGGCTCTGGGTTCAAATTTAACAGCTGGGCCCAGTGGCCCCCATACACTGGTTCAAACCCCTGTGTGAGAATGCGGGACTGTTCCAACCCCCAATCTCACCCATCTCCAGGGGTGTCACATGAGAGGCCGGCTGTCCCTAAAATAGAGATTTCCTACCGGAACTTGTACATTCCAACCTCACATGAGCGTGTTGCATTTTTTCCAGCATTAGCAGGGGGAAATATCATCTGGGAGGCATAATTATATCTCAGGTTCTCCTTTTCATGGGGCTTCTGAAGGAATTGTTTTGTTTCATTCTTCTCCTTATCTATTTTCAGAGTACAGCACTGGCAGAACAGGAGGAAGGTGACAGTTAACACAAGAGAAAAGCAGTGGGTGTTTGAACTCCTCTCTGTGTGTGTGTGACATGAACACTCCCGGAGAAAGCAGCACAGACGCAGCTTCACAACGTTAATATCCGTGTTTCATAATCTCTGATTACATTACATTACATAGAGGGCTATAGGATTCGTTAAGATGGATCGGGTCGTTGGGTCCTGTAATGGGTCTTTTGGGTGCGTACGAAGCATCTGACTCGGCACTCAGGCCCAGATCCTCCAACACGATCTTCTAAATTGGGAGCCTCCAGTTTTGGGGTGCCTTCTCAAATCACCTACCGGGAACCTGCTGCTTCACAGCAGGACAAGGGGTCTGGCAGACTTGCTGGGTCCCTGAGAAAGCGGGGAGGGGGGGAGAGTTCTGTGCTCCCAGAAGGGGCGGGGCTAAGGTAGAAGGTGCGGGACTGGGGCAGCCAGCCCTCAGTGCTGTATGGAGCATGCTGCGTTGCTCTCCCCCCCGACCTCAGGGCTGCTTGAAGTTCGCTGTGCAGTGCTCCAGCAGTGATTTAAAAGGCCCAGGGCTCTGGTGGCTGCTGCTCCTATAGTAGCAGCAGTCACTCAAGGGCCCCAGACCCTTTTATACCATCGGACCCCGGCGCAACTGCCCCCTTTGTGCCTTCCTCTACCCCTTCCCCCCTGTTGGCAAGCCTGCAGCAGCAGCTACAGTCAAGTCTGTGGGGGTTCAGTATTTCTGAAAACTGCACCCTAGAGGTGTCTTGTTGGGCACCCAACACTTGAAAAACTCAAATTAGCCTTATCAAGCTACCAAGTTTCCCTCGTCCACATCTCAGTAGCCTCTGAGAACCCCCTCCCCTCTCCCCATATTATTAGTTACTACTTGATTAATCAGAAATCTGTAATTACTAGACTCTTGACATTTGTGGCTTTAGATTATTATCTGACGGCAAGGCCAACACCAGATGCTTTGGAGGAAAGTCCATGCCGTACAAAGCATACCTTGCCAATTGTGCTACACTGTCTGTGTGGGAGGAAGGATTCCTTCCTGATGCCAAAAATATGAGATCTAATTACCCTTTGAGTGCTTGGCTGTGAATACCAGTGGGGGTCAATGAATCATTCAGGCTTTAAAAAAAATCAATCAATCAATCCCAACTAGAGTAGTTTGACGTCTGTGCCACAGGGCAATTATATCTACAAGGCAGGTTTTTCCCCTTCTCAGTACATCTGACAATGTGATTAGCAAAGCTAATGAGGAGCAGTTTCTGCCCACAGCAGGGGCCACCCAAATATCGAAGAAGAACCTGCTTCATTACAGAAAAAAATCTTCTTAATGCACTCTCCACCCAACCTGGAACCCATAGGGGGTA
This sequence comes from Pelodiscus sinensis, assembly GCF_049634645.1. Classification (NCBI taxonomy): domain Eukaryota; kingdom Metazoa; phylum Chordata; order Testudines; family Trionychidae; genus Pelodiscus; species Pelodiscus sinensis. The sequence continues at coordinate 248,220,366 of NC_134712.1, read as the reverse complement.
TCTTTAAATAATTACAATGCATACATCATGGGGACCACATCCTGCAAGAAGTCTTTTCTGAACCCTCTCTTCTGGCCTGCAAAAGCCCTTTGTAACATAAATGATTAGATATTACGAAGGGCTACTATTCTTAACCTGACAGTATCCATAAAATACATCCATTCACACAAGACTTCATCCACTTGAAGCTAGACAAGGTCTGTCAATTTCAATAGGGTGTAGTTCACATCCACACAGACTATATTTCCTGCTGAGACTCCATTCATAAAATCAGTCATCAAATTCATGGGGGGGAAAAAAGCCATAAAGATCGGTGTAGCTGCCCAAGGAGATTTGTTTAACTCTAGGGTCCATCCTGCAATTTAGATTGGGGCAGGTAAGATACGGCCCATGGGCTGGATCTAGCCCACCAAGCCACTGGATCCAGCCCCCGGGCCGCCCCACCAGGAATGTCAGGCACAGAGCAACCCACCGCTTCAGAGCACCCCCATGTCACTTTAAGCAGCTGGCTGCTCCCTGTGGCTCTCTGCTCCAGGTGCCAGGGATAGGAGGAGGCTTTGCCAAAACCAGCCAGTTTTGTTGGGGTGGGAGCAGTGTGCAAAGCCTCTCTTCCCCACAGGAGTAACGGTAGTTCGGAATAGGAAACCTAATCCGAACTACCTAGTTCATGCCGCGTGTAGCCGCGGGCACGGAGTCCAAACTAGCGGACATTTAAAAATGGCGGCGCCCGGCAACATGCAAATGAAGCCCGGGAAATTCAAATCCCAGGCTTCATTTGCAACTCCAGTTGCCTACATTAACCACCCTAGTTCGAACTAGGGTGGTAGTGTAGAAATCCCCCCAGATCCTTAAAGAGATGCCACAAATACTGAACTATTGCATATGGGCAAATGCCACTAGTCAGACACACCTGCTCTGACTTGTGAACACTTGTGATGAGTGTAGCAATTCCTTCCCTTCTGTTTTCTCTACCACCGTCCCGTTAGGGTCCAGGCAGCAATCAAAGCAGTGAACGCAAGACAGTTACGAGCTGGAAGTTAAACAAACCATTAATTACCATGATAGTCCAACAGATAATGATGCTAACCAGCCTTATCATCTGAGGCTTCATCACAGCATCTGCTTTTCCATGTATGACGGGATAACGATCTTGGCGAAACTGCTATGAGAAAATAATTAAAAGCCATAGAACAAGATGTTTTATTAATGACACACATTCCGACGTTGCTGGAAGAAAAAATTGGACAATCTGCTTCTCTGCCTCAGCTTTCCCTCGGGGGATTATATTTGCCATTGTTTTAATAAGAACTTACTAAGCAGCTGTCGATCCCCCTGGTTTTAGCTCAGATAAGGAAAAATAAATAAATCCCCTACCCAAAGTCATACACAGGATGATCTTTTATTTATCAAAGCCAACCCGCTGAGAGCCAGTTCCATGGAACAATGAGGAGTATTACAAGAATGGGGAAGGACAGAGATGCAAAGAGGGTTATCCTGGAATGCTCAGTGCATTTGGTCTCTCTAAACCTATGGGTGGCCAGTATCGAAGGCCGGGAGAGGCTGAGCCTCCACTAATCTGGGTTGTGCCCTCACCCATGCTCCGCCCTAAGGTCCAAACCATGTGCCCTCTTTCCCCTGAAGCTGGAAAGGGCTCAGCTCCAGCCAGGGACAGCTCGGGCTGGCCTGGGGTATCTCGGTCTATAGGTTGAGCCAGCCAGCGTGGATGGGATGACTCTGGCCAGCCAACACAGCTTGGGCAGGCCAGCCAGAGCTCCTCATTCTCCTCCACAGGCTAGAGGGCAGGGAGTCCAGGCTCCAGCAAGCAGAAGGAGCCAGGCTGGCAGCCTGCCTCCTCAAAGTGGGGAGGGGCTCACCCACCACTCAAGTCAGTCAGGGGGGAAAAGCTGAAGTACTCAAAGCTGGTTTTGCCTCTGTCTTCACAGACAAGGGAAGGCAGGACCAAACACCATCTGGCAGGACCAAACACCATCTGATCATCCCCAGTAAACATTTATCTAACTTGCACTAAAATGTCTCCAGTGATGGAGATTCCACAACCTCCCTAGGCAATTTATTCATGTTTAACCACCCTGATGGTATGTCTACACTAGCCCCCTAGTTCGAACTAGGGTGGCTAATGTAGGCATTCGAACTTGCAAATGAAGCCAGGGATTTAAATATCCCGGGCTTCATTTGCATGTTCCCGGGCGGGTGCCATTTTTAAATCCCCTTAGTTCGAACTGACTGCCCGCGGCTACACGCGGCAGTCAGAAATTAATCCGAACTAAGGACTTAGTTCGGATTAACTTCTGACTGCCGCGTGTAGCCACGGGCAGTCAGTTCGAACTAAGGGGATTTAAAAATGGCACCCGCCCGGGAACATGCAAATGAAGCCCGGGATATTTAAATCCCTGGCTTCATTTGCAAGTTCGAATGCCTACATTAGCCACCCTAGTTCGAACTAGGGGGCTAGTGTAGACATACCCTGACAGAATTTTTTTCCTAATGTCCAACCTAAACCTCCCTTGCTGCAATTTAAGCCCATTGCTTCTTATTCTATCCTCAGAGGTAAAGGAGAACAACTTTTCTCCCTCCTCAATGTAACAGCCTTTTAGGTACTTGAAAACTGCTTTTCTGAGCTTTCCAGTGATGTTTGTTTTAGTCCTCTGCGAAGGGCTGACTTTTACCTGTTGCGGCTCTTACCGGAGCATGTCAAAACATCTCACAAATGCAAATCAATTACGCCTCACTGCACCCCTGTAACGCTGCCACACATTAAAACCAGCAGCGTAATTATTCCAGAGTCACAGCAGTGTAACAGAGCGGAAATTATCCCTACACTTCCAAATTCTCCACTGTGCCCATTTGGGAGCCAGTTCAAAGAATAAAAGAGCACTCCTGAATTTTTGCCTGAGACTAAATCAAACCCACATTATTCGGGGCTTTTCTGTTGTTCTCTGGTCTGTACTCGCGAGACCTTTCCCAGGTTCGGTAGTGTAGATTCTTGCTTAGACTTCCAGAAGTGTAATTGTATAGGGCTGGCCCACAACATTTTGGCACCTGAGGCGGGGAGCTCAAATGACGCCCCCATACCCTCTCGCTTGGGCCAAAACTTTGAAAGTTTTCAATTCTGCCTTCTTCCTGTTCTACTCTCAAGGTACCTATATATGCACCAGCAGCAGACACAATTTTCTACACTCTGGGTCCTAGTGGCACCTCTTCCCCCCGCCCTCGCTCCTCCCCACAGTCTGGCACCTGGGGTGGCCGCCTCAGTTCACCTTATGGTAAGGCCAGCCCTGTAATTGTAATACCATCAGAAAGGGTCTTCAGCATGGGACTCCTTCCATTCTGTATTTGCACAGTGTCAATCATGATGCAACCTTGCTCCTGCTGGAATACAGTAGGGGCTTCTGCAATAGAATGAATAAAGTAAAATAATAATTAGGTAGGGCCAGGATTGGAATGAATGGGGTCCTTTGGGTGAATAACTGCTCGCCATCAAATGTAAACAGGGTCATAATCAAAGTCAACGGGATTTGCAATTGACCTTAAAGGTGGGACTGTCCCAGAGATGTTTGGCGAAGCAGGAGCACAGCACAGCTCCAGAAATGCTGGGACACAGTTCCACCCCACCCGCACCTTCAAGCCCTCGGACTCATCTGCAGATGCAGAGATACGCTAGGTCTCTCGGGGTGTCATTCTGGCACCCCTCACCTGCACTAAAAAGCCCCCTAAAATCAGAAGTGGCCTTGCTCGTTCTGGACAGGTGTGTTACAGTCATCCCTGCTCCTGACCAGCTGTTTGCTGGTTCCTCCCTGACACCGCTGCAGGCCAGGTTCTCTGGGCCAAACGCAACAGGGAGGGCAGGAGCGAACAGAACGGGAGGAGGAAAGAGAATGGCACAGAAGGAAGTGACCTAAATGCCAGGCCAAGCTGCTGACTGGCACTTCTGGCACTGGCGTGTCCGCTGCTGGGGCTGCACGGAGTCCGCTCCGAGGGGAGAAAGCTCAGCAGTTCTGTTTGAATGTCTGCGGCTGGGGAGAGGGCTTCGGATATGATCAGTGAAACACAACACCCAGTCCCTCTAGATGAGCTGTCAGTAGCACGGCTGAAGAGGGGACTTGTGGCTTTGAAGCCAGGGGCTTTCTGAAACAGCTTTCTGTGCCTTAGAGGCTGTAAGTGACTCCCTGGCTCTCTAGAGGGCGACAGCGAGCCAGCTGCAGTGTTTGCATGGGTTACGTCCGGCGCCGTGATGTCTTGGGATGAAGCATCTCCAGAGGCAGCAACAGATTAGGAGCTGGATTGTGCCCTGAATAAGGGGTAAGGTGTGGTTGTGCGGCCGCAGGAAATGAGCAGGGAATGAGGTGCGGCAGCACCTGCTGTGGTCTCCCTCTTGTGCCAGCCAGGAAAGAGATTTGCAACTGGACTGTCCCCAAGAGCAGGTAACTTCCCATTCTGCGCTAGCTCAGCTCTTCTGACTGGTGCATTGGGAGCAGCGGCAGCCTCCCATTCCCTGCTTCCAAGTGCTTGCCACTCCCATCCCATGAGAGGTGGGGAGAGGTCTGGGGAGGCTGCTCTGCTTTCTGTACTGCGAGTGACCCCTGGGGCAGAAACCCTCCTCCTCCCCTGCATGAGCTCACCTACTGGGGATAGGGATGTAAAATCCTGATTAATCAGTTAAACATTGGGTCAACCCAACATGTAACCCATTAATCAATAAGTGAGATCTCGGGGAGGGGGGCAGAACCACGTCAGCCTGGCTGGAACAGCCCCAGCTCATGGGGCTCCCAGTCCCATGCAGCCAGCCTCGTGGGGCAGGCTGCCAGCTGGCGGCTCTGTGCAGGGACTCGGAGTGGCTGGAGCACCTGATAACTGGTTACCCATACACATCCCCAATGGGCTCATAAAGCAAGAGACAATCATGCCCTAAATTGGCCATGGACTTTATTCTTCCAGCAAAGAGAGCTCATTTAAACAGTGCGTAATGCAGCAGCAAGAGATGGCGCTAAGCTCCAGCCCGCAGCTCACTCTCTACATTCCAACCCAGTGGGTGACCCCTTTAAACCGGCATCGGCCCCCCACATTCTTCCTCAACAGCAGCTGCCCCATGCAAACTGCATGGGCCATATTCTTGGCTGGTGTAAACTGGCCTGGCTCTGTAGATCTGACCCCATCGGTGTGCCGAGTGTACAAAGTCCATTGTGTTCCTGGTGCGAAAAGGCCTATCTCTGCCCATCCAGGCCTCACTGCATAGCATAGGAGTGGATTTTCTTAGTAGATTGTTTTCATCGAGTGCCACTATCTGGTAGACACCAAACAAAATTGCAATAAAATAATCAAATCATATGGGATAGGAACAAACCAAATGATGTGGCCTATGAGGAAGGAATCAGGACAACTGGATCCCACTCTCGGATCTGCCACTAATTCGCTGCCTGACCTAGGGCAAGTCAATTAACTGTGTCTGTGATAGGGCACATCCCCCATCCCAAGCAGGCAACGGCTAACAAGCTCCTCTGGGCTCTTTCCCTACCAAACAGACACGCAGGCAGAGCTTGCTCGTAGCAGGAGGGAGCAAGCTTAACAAGGTAAGATGGTCAGAAGGAGCAGCAAATAGGGGGAAAACTGCAGCCGCTGGTCCTTGAAAGGGGCAGACTCTTGGTACAGAGTAGCAGATGCTATGTCTAGACTACAAGCTTCTTTCAGAAGAGATCTTCCAGAAAAATTTCTTTAGAAAAAGAGTGTCTACGCGGCAAACGCACAACGAAAAAGCGATCTGCTTTTTCGAAAAATAGCATCCACATTCATTGGACGCTCTCTCGCATTTCAGTTGTGATTACTGTGGATGGAGTGGCCACCATGGCACCTGTGCTTTTCCTGGAGACCTCTTCTTTCAAGAAAACCACTCTTTTCCGTGTCCACACATGCCTTTTTCCAAAAAAGCTTTTTCGGAAAAAGGCTTCTTCCTTGTCGAATGAGGTTTACTGCCGTCGGAAAAACCTCTCAGTTCTTTCAACTTTCAGTCGAAAGAATGCAATAGCAGTGTGGACGTAAGTATTGTTTTTCTGGAAAACCTTTGCCATGTAGACAAAACAGCTGGCAAGTCTCTGCGTCCTACAAAGACTAACCAAAATCTAAAAGATCTTTGAAAGCAGGGGAAGCCCTTCAAATGGCCTAAGTGTGACTATACAGAAGGGCCTGGTCTGCCACATTATCTCATTTTCACCTATCTGGAAAAAAAAGATACTGCACAACAGGGGTATTGCAAAGGGCTTTGTGATCTTCCAATGAATGGTATTACAGATATGAAAAGGCTAGTGACTGTGTGATATCTAGGACAAGAGTGAAACTCATCACAAAAGGACTATAAAGCAAAAAAAATCTTACTACCCTTCTAGTAGTCCACTGCAATGAACAGGCCAGCAGGCATGCATATCACTGCCCTCTCCTGACTGACATCAGAATCATCCCGCTGTGTGGCATACAGCTTATACAGCTGCCTATTAAAGGAGATTCTCTTTAAGTTCAAGTGGCAAGGCATGTGTTTTGAAGCCATCAGATCTCCTTTCACTATAATGTTCCGATAAGCTGTGATGTGTCTTATCATGAAATCCCTATGTGGGCTTGGGTTTGTCAAAGTACTGTACCTATGCCCCTACAGAGCCGGTTCTCATGGGGGTTAAGTTAGTGTAGTTCCATTGAGGTAAATGGAGTTATGTTGATTTACCACAGCTGAGAATGTGACCTTTGTAATGTAAATTACTCTCACATGACTGGATCCTCTGGTTTACATACTTATACATTTATTAGCATGTAAGCGGATCACTTCCTTCTCTGTGGAACTGATTTTACTCCTCTTCCCTACACGGAGCTATCGCCTGCCTCCACATCTGCATTGAATGAGCAGCAGCAACCTCTTTGTACCACTTTTGCCGCTTGTTTGCTTTCAGCCCTTTCTGCTTGGGAGCAAAATGTCTCATTTCCTTCCCACAGGAAGTGCCGACATTTCAACATCTTGTTTCGGCCCAGATTGTGTCAACTCAACAAAACGAAATGTTCTGATATGGGTCAAATGGACTGGGAAAAAATATTTCATTTTGATTTTTCCCAACAACAATAACAACAAAATAATCAAATTGGGCAAAACTGAGGATTTTTTTTCTTTTTTTCCCCATAGAAAACTTTGATTTTTGCACAAACTGCATTTTCCACTGGAAAACTCCCAAGCTGTAGAACTGACACTATGATGGTCAATTTCATCTTCAATATATAGTCCGTTCCACTCTCTGGGTCTCAGACACTCTGAGCCCATGTACTGCTGGGTTGCAAACATCATGGTTGGGGGGATGTCTACTCAGCAAAACGCTGTAGCCTATAGGCTCCCAGGAACGGCCTTTGGTCAAATTCTGCCACCAGAATTTCCAAATTCTGCCAGATGGAAAGGTTGGAATGATTTCCCTGCCTTTTTCAGATTCCTCACTCCCTGCAAGGGGCACACAAGGCTTCTCACAGGCTCAGACTCAATGTATCCTGTGTGGAAGCCCTTTGTTAACATTTACAGAACTGGTTTAAATCTAGGCACCTAGGGAGGTGGTGGAATCTCCATACCTTGAGGTTTTTAAGTCCCAGCTTGACAAAGCCCTGGCTGGGATGATTTAGTTGGGGTTGATCCTGCTTTGGGGCAGTGGGTTGGACTCAATGACCTCCTGAGGTCTCTTCCAACCCTGGGATTCTATGATTCACCAGAATCTTCATTAAAACTTATTTTAAAACAGCCATGAAAACATTACTCTTAATAGTGATCTGTTTGCCTGAAGCTACCCTTTGGGCATAAACTACTTAACAGTGGGTCTAATTCTCCTGTCACCTACACTGCTGTAGGTCAGGGAATGAACCCATTTAAGCTGACTGGGGCTTTGCTGCTGTAGAAGACATGTAAATGAGAGGAGAATCAAACCCCGTGCCCCTGTCATGCAGGACTTCAAAGGTATCCAGAGTCAGATATTCAGGTGGGACTGGATTTTCATAAGCACGATGAGCAGCTTCCCGCAGCTTTCCAGACACCTCAGTAACCCAGCATGCTGATCCCTGTTGAAAATATGGAGCCAGCGGTCCCTAGCAAGGTCTGCTGTGATAAGAGTAGCAGGAGGAGGAATTGCTGGTGTATACCTTCATCCTGTCAGTTCCCCTGTAATCACTGTGGTGCCAAAGCTAGTGATTATTCTTCTTGCAAGAAGGAAACACATCATTCCAGACTGTAACGTGACTTTGCACCAGGCTAGGCAGTGAGGGTATGCCTAGACTGCATCCCTTTGTCAGCAGAGGGATGCAGATTAGGCAGGTTGACATTGCAAATGAGGCAGGGATTTAAATATCTCATGCCTAATTTGCATAAAAATGGCCACCATGTTTTGCCAACTCAGTACTTTGTCAGCAAAAATTGGCAGTCTAGTGGGGATCTGCTGAGAAAGAATGCCTCCTGCAAGGAGGTTTACAGGATCTGTCAAAAAAGGCTTTCTTTCTCGACAGATCCCCCTCTAGACTGTCGCTTTTTGCCGACAAGGTGCTGAGTCAGCAAAACGTGGCAGCCATTTTTATGCAAATTAAGCACGGGATATTTAAATCCCTGCCTCATTTGCAATGTCAACCTCTGCTGACAGAGGGATGCAGTCTAGACAAACCCTGAGCACCTGGCACCCACTGTGTTCTACCCAGAAGAGAGGAATATGTCTTGGCAGCAATGTCCACACAGCAGGTCTCAACAGAGGCAGATGCATGGAAAGAGGCAGTCCCAGCTCCTTCCTGGATCCTCCATGCAGTCAGGGTTCCATAATGGGGAGGGGAAGAGGAGAGAATGGAGGCGGAGCCAGTGTAGGACATCTAGTTTTCATGGAGTTCTCCTTCTCTCAGCAACGTTGGGATTCCTGGGTGTCTCGGGTCAGAGAGGCATTCGAGCACAGGGAGCTCACAGGAGCACATCTGCACAGAGCTAGGTGCTCACAGGGACAGGAAGATGAGAGGAAGCTAGGTGGAGGTGCAAGGCCTCTGCCTTGCAGGGCTTTGGGCTCCAGCAGGTCTCCCAGAACCTGTGGGTTTGGGATCCAAATTCCCACCGCAGTGGGGAGGGAAGGAAACACTAGCCACCTCTCCCCTAAGGAGTCAGAAACTCCAGAGCCACCTCTCCCCTAAGTAGGAGTAGCCTGGGTAGGGCTCATGGGTGGAAGACAGAACACGGAACCAACCCCTTTTTCTACAAAATGGGCTATGGGAGAGTTGGTGTTAAGCCACTGGAGATGGTCACGTCCTCACCTCCATCCCCAGCACCTACAATAATGAGAAGGGTGCTCACGTTAGGGACCTGGGTGTTCTGAGGGAGGCACGGCGAGGAGTCCTGTGGCACCTTATACACTAAGAGAAGTGTTGGAGCATAAGCTTTTGTGGGCAAAGACCCACTTAGTCAGATGCATGTGCGGTCTTTGCCCACGAAAGCTTATGCACCAACACTTCTGTTAGTCTATAGGGGCATGTCTACACTAGCCCCCTAGTTCAAACTAGGGAGGCTAATGTAGGCATTTGAACTTGCAAATGAAGCCTGGATTTAAATATCCCGGGCTTTATTTGCATGTTCCCGGGCAGGCGCCATTTTTAAATCCCCTCAGTTCGAACTGACTGCCCGCGGCAACACGCAGCAGTCAGAAGTTAATCCGAACTAAGTCCTTAGTTCAGATTAACTGTTCCTCCTCCTGCAAAGAGGAGGCTAGTGCAGACATACCCTAAGGTGCCACAGGGCTCCTCGCCACATTTGCAGATTCAGACTAACACAGCTACCCCTCTGATACCTGAGGTAGGTAGGCATTTCAAACCTGAAATCAAGAGGGAGCAGGTGGGGTTGGGAAGAGATTAATCCTTAGCACATGAACTGGCTTTGGGGGTCATAACAAGAACTGTGGAATTACACTCAGGCTGTAAACTGCCTCTTTAACAGCGAGAGACACATTTAGTGGCTTCAAAAACAGCCAGATCCGTCTTAGTCCGGGAGGGGGGGTCCAAATAACCATCACCCGCATTACTGATTACTGAGGATAAGATCTGGTCATGGCGGTCCCAGATTCTGTGACTTTCAAAGACCTCTATGACATTTTTTTCAGCTTCAGCCCTGAGCCGCATGGTAGCTGTCAGCCACAGGGGCAGGGACCCCACAGCTCCAAGCTGCTGGCCTGGGGTTCCTAGAGTTGTCAGTCATTGTGGGAGGGAGGCCAGCTCTCATCCACCTCTGTGGGTGGTGGGGGCTGGCATTGTCATTTCATACACACACCCCGGCAGTCAGCCCAACCCTTTGTTATAGTGAGGTAACTGATGTGGACAGGTGACATTTCCCATGAATGTTGGGGTTTTGCACACAATCTGTCCATGACTTTTACTAAAAATAACAGTGACAAAATCTTAACCTTAATACAGGTTGGACTTCCCTGGTCTGGCACCCTTGGGACTGGGGAGTTTGCCAGATCAGGGGAGGCTAATGCTCTCCTGCTGGCCACTGGCCAGGCTCCTAGGCTCCTCTCCCGACTCTGCGGCTCCCAAGACTGGGGCTCCTTGCCCTGCCGCTGAGCTTGCTGCCACTGACTCGGCCACGACACTCCGGAGCCTGGGCACCCTTCCCTGGGACTCTGGGCCAGGACTCTCCAGCTGCTGCCAGCCCCAGTTCCACCAGGGGTTCCTGGGCCAGGGCTGGGGCCGTCACCAGCCCCACTGCTGCTGGCGTTCCCTGGCTGCGGCTGGGGCTCTCCAACCCCCACCCAGCCGAGCTGCTGCTGGCTCAACCAGGGCTCCCCAGCCCACGCGGTACTCCCAGCTGGCTCCAGCTCCCAGTCTCCAGGGCTCCTTGGTCCAGCAACCACCGGGATCCTACTGGACAAGAGAGCCCCACATTTGAGAGGTTCAACCTGTAGTAATGGCAGGACAAAACAGATCTGAGGACGTGCTCTCAGAGAACGTGGTTTAAAATCGGGAGGAGTCTTTCCACTGACTTGGGCAGGCTTTGGGTCAGGCCGCTAGGCGTTGGGGTAAGAAGTGGAGTTTTTCTCAGCTGAGCTGTGGCCGGTCTCAGAGCCATGCCCACCGGGGCAATGGAGGTGTGAGGGGTTTGTTTGTCTTCTGCAATCCAGAGCTAATGGACATTCCATTCCAGGCAGGGATTGTGACACACCTCAAATAGGAAGGTCACTTGCCCTTTGCTCTTTTGCCTTGTGACGACGCTGGATTATTGCTCAGAAAGGCATTTGCCTTTTTTCTCTCGCTCCTTAGGGATGGGATTTTTTTGCAACGGGAAAGCTGGTCTCTGAATGGCTGAAGCCCCCATGCCTGTGCCTGAAATATATGAGCAGCAGGATGATTTCACACTTGTAATTTGAGCTGGTGCTGGTCTGTGCAGTCCGGGGGCTCATTGGGCAAGGGGGTGGCATCACATTTGAGGTAACAGGAATAAGATCACAGTAGAATGTTGTCACATGACAATGGCATGGCAGAGTCCTGTCACATGACCAGCGCACCTTTCACCTTCCATCTGTTTCCTTCACCCATTATCCTCAGGGGAGTTGGTTCAGGAAAAGTCAGAGGGCAGGGAGCAAAGATGTGTCTGCGTATAGAAGTGCCCACGTGATACTATTATCTCCTGCCAAGTCAGAGGGGGTGGAGTGGAAGTTATAAGAGAGTAAACAGACCTATGAAAAGCCAGGGCGTAGGGTGGGCAATTGCCACACTTGCCCCATCATATATGTAGTAGCCCATTGTCTGTTCATCTGTAACGCTGACGTACATGGCCACGCCTCCGGGTATGTCAGCCCCCCTTCTCCTCCCTCCCTGGCGGTTCGGCCAAGCGCTGTGCCGCTCAGATGGGCCCCAGCAGGGGAGCAAGCGGTGGCAAGTGGCCCTTTGGGGTCTGCACTCCCCACGCATGGGGAGCGCGCACCCCAAACGGCCTCTTGCCACCCCGGGCCTAGCTGAGTGGTGCTCCCGGGGGAGCAAGAGCGCCACGGGGGGATGGGAAGGGGAGTGGGGCGCCACGCGGGAGTACAGATTTTTAAATAAGCAGCCCCTTATTTTGAAATAACGGGCTTGTTGGTGTGGACGCACCATTTATAAATTTAGCCTAAAGGCGGGTTATTTCGAAATAACACCCAAGTGTAGAGCAGAGCCCAAAGAGGAAGGAATGTTCATAGTGTGCAACACCCATGTTGAAGCTGACAACATTTATGATAAACCTCGTGCTTCCTTTCCCAATCATAAGAACATAAGAACGGCCATACTGGGTCAGACCAAACGTCCATCTAGCCCAGTATCCTGTCTTCCAACAGTGGCCAATGCCAGATGCCCAAAAGTGAATGAACAGACTGGGCAATCACCAAGGCTATGTCTACACTATGTGTTTTCTCGGCAAAAAATGTGCAAATGAGGGACTCATTTGCATGAGTCACAATTTCATTTGCATATTTTCTGCCAATCCGTTTTTGCACTGGGGCTTTTTGCGCAAAAACAAGCAGTGTGGATGTTTTCTTTTTGCGCAAAAACCTCTTTTTCCGCAAGATCGGTAAACCTCCTTTTGTGGGGCATAAGGATCTTGCGGAAAAAGAGGTTTTTGCGCAAAAAAACCCCTCCACACTGCTTGTTTTTGCACACAAACCCCAACACAAAAACGGATCAGCCGCAACTATGCAAATGAGATCGTGACTCATGCAAAAAAGTCCTTCATTTGCATATTTTTTACCGAAAAAACTCGTAGTGTAGACGTAGCCCAAATAATCCGTCCCCTGTCACCCATTCACAGCTTCTGGCAAACAGAGGCCAGGGACACCATCCTTGACCATGCTGGCTAACAGCCTCCCGCATTTTTGTCCATCACTCACTATACTGCATCTCATTTCGGGCCTGTCTTGTTCCCACTGAAGCCAGTTCACATTGATTTCCATGGGAGCATGGACAGCTAAATCAGACCGGTGGGCTTGCCATCTAGGCTGGGATTTGCGGAGGACCCTCACGGTGCCCATCTCCTACTGAACGCAGACTGCTCTGTGCATCCTAAGCATGCTGGCCCTGATCTCCCAGGCATGGCTGTGAATTCCAGCACAGATGAAGGGCAGGCTAGGTACGGTGCTGCTCCCTTTGCTTTTCTACCGCTTTGAATCTATTTCATTAACAGCCCAGATCACACAGAGATAAGAAGGTGGTTAGAAATTCTCATCCACTGTGCAGGTTGTTAACCTGTGATGAAAATAAGCTTCCTCGGCTTATCTTCCTTTGCCAAACACGTAGGCCAAGGCCAGCTATTGAACCTCATCCTTCACACTCTGCCTGACTCAATCAGTCACCCACTGTAGTTGATCATTACACCCTGGAGATAGCTCTTACGTCTCTTGCCAATTTACCACTGCCCGATACACTTTGTTTTTGAGACATGAGGCCTGATTCTCTGCTTGCTGTGCTGATTCACTTTTATGCTGTTGTAACCCCATTGATTTCTAGCCTCCCTCTTTTAATGATTACTTTGGGGTGACTAGACGCTGTTGCAACAGTGAATCAGGTCCATAAATCATTAGGAAGAATATAGAATCGTAGGACTGGATGGGACCTTGAGAGGTCATCAAGTCCAGTTCCCTTCCCTCACGGCAGGTCTAAGCACCGTCTAGGTCATCCCTGATAAATGTCTATTTAGCCTGCTCTTGAATATCTCCACTGATGGAGATTCCACAACCTCCCTGGGCAATTTATTCCAGTGTTTAGCCACCCTGACAGTTAGGATGTTTTTTCCTAATGTCCAACCTAAACCTCCCTTGCTGCAATGTAAGCCCATTGCTTCTTGTCCTATCCCCTGCCTCCTAGAAACAGACCACTTCCCTTTGCCTCTCTCACCCCTGCTTTCTTCCACATGTCCCTTTGTGTCTGGTACCGCCTTCCCAATTAACATACTCTGTCCACATTCAGAGATAGACCGAACATCTTCAGCTCCCATTGAGGGCTGTGCCCCCTCACAGGGATGTATTACCAAATAAGTAGATTCAAGGGGTTTTGGGAGGACAACTGGAAGTGAACCTGCTATCACCACCACCGTGTTCCCCTTCCTGTCCTTCTTCTTTGATCATCTCCAGATCAAGCTTTCAGTGACCATGTGCCATGTCATCCTTGTTTTTCCATTGCATTCATACCGCACCAGCTTGTGCCTGTACAGCCAGCAGGAGCTGTACAGCCAGCAGGAGCGCCTATAAAAGGCAATTGGATTATTTTCAAGGCAGCAGGCTTAAGCCCTTAGGGTGAGATAAAGCCATCTAGAGAATACCAAACTGGGCATCTAAATCTGAACCTCCACCGTCAGCTGTTTTTTCGATGATATTCCCTTTGAGGGAAGGGAGTCTCAAAGTCACTTGGTACAGATAGCCAAACCCCAATCTTGTTTATGCCAGTGTAAATATGGAAGTAACTCCATGGACCGCAGGGAGTCCTTGGAATAAGCCCATTGAAGTCAATGGAGTTTCTCCACTTTATACACAGGTAAGTGAGATTAAAGTTTGTTCCGTTCTCTCCTGTGCTTCGTGCACTTATGGCACTAGGCAAATAAACAGTTATTGTGCAAAATATAAAAACTGCAGCTCCAGAGAATAAGTCATTGCCAAAAGTTAAGGGCCCGTTAGTTAAAAAGGGAGGTAAAAGCTCTAAAAGAGGATGTATGTCAAACGTCTTAACTGTATGTGAGAGAATTATTGCATTTACACATAGGTCAATTATTTGCTCATACATTTTTCTGTTTAATTTCCTTGTAGTCTGCTTCCTCCATTACCTACTCTTAATCATCTTCCTCCCATGTTCTCCTCCTACAGCTACTAATTATTCTTTCCCTGTCTCTACATTAACCACATATCCTTCTGTGCCATATCCATGGTGAATATTAATTTCCATAGAGCAGGGGGCTTTAATTAAGAGAATGTTCTTTAGAAAGACATTTAACCATCAATTAAATTTAACAAATATGGAAAAGTCACGAAACAAGAATGTTGATCATGACACTGGGCTAGAACTCAGGCGTGATCAGTCAGGCTTTCACTGTCTGCCGCTGGTATAATCAATCCAGGGCTGTGGGTTTTCTGCCTGGAACCGTGCACACACTTTATCCTTCGTTTCTGATGTAGGAACATTTGCCATCCCAGTACCTGGTGCAATCAACCAGCCTCTCAACCACCCTGAAAGCAGTAGCTTTGGACAACGTATTTCTGCCAAGCCAATAGAGAAAGAATCTCTTGTATGGTGTCCCATTTGGCAGTAGGAATAGGATGTATCTTGCCTTTGCTAGTGAGCTAAGCCAAGCCGTGATTCTATACTGATTGGATAGCCCCATTCAAACTCCAGCCCAGAATTCTCAGCTCTTCTTCCTTTTATCATAGATAAATGGAGAGTCCTGCGTGTGGGTTTCCAGAGAACTCTGTACTAGGTCTACAGCTCTGACAAGCCTTACAATGCTCCCGGGCCAGTACTTCCCCTTCCAGGTTTGCAACTTAAGAAAAATGCCTGAGGGGCATGGGTCACTGAGCTGGTGGAAGTAGCGTAAGGGAAGCAATCCACTGTTTGACACAGTCCATGCTCTAGGACAGAGGTGTGGAACCTACGGCTCTCAGGCCAGATCCAGCCCCTGACTTTCCCTGATCTGACCCACAGTGAAGCTCAGGGCTTCCCCTGCAGCGGGGCAAGCCAGCACTCGCGCTCCAGCCCCATGGCAAGCCTCCGAGCCTCGGCAGCCCAGAGGGGGCTGGAGAATAAGCCCCATCTGGCTCTGCTGCCAGGGAAGCCCCAAGCCTCAGTGCTCCCCCTCGGAGCTGGAATACGAGCCGAACCCCAGAGCCCTGAGTTGACCATGAGTAAGATGAATGTGTCTCCTTTTTTTCTGTCTCAGCTAGGAGCCAAGTCAGTGAGTTTGGGGTTTTCTGTGTATTTGTTTTGCTTCTCATTTGTGTGTGCCCCGCCCCCTGACTAATTTTTCTGTGGGTCAGTGGCCTCCAGCGAAAAAGAGGTTCCCCACTCCTGATCTTTGGCCAGTGTGTCATGAGTAGGTTGGGCTGAAATTCCCTTCCCCCCTCTTCCATAAAAGAAAAATTTGCTCTGGATAGTTCTCATCGCACCTCTCTCCGAGGGCCAGGGCAGAAGGATTGTTGGGGAAAAAAGTTCCCAGGGAAACATAGACGTAGTCCTACTCCAGGGCAAGGCATGCTGGGAAATAAATGGGTGGCTAGTCCCTGCCCTTCCACAAATGCAGAAAGAACTAGAAGGAGTCAGGGCCTGACGTTTATAAGCAAAGGAAGCCAGTTTTCACTGTGTCCCTGGTTGTACAGTGGTTTTGAGGCAGACGTCTCTGAAGAGCTTGTTCATCAACTTCAAAGAGCACTGTGGATATGTTGCTGAAACAAAGTCTCCAGCGGAGAAGGGGCATCTCATTGCTGTGTATAGGAAGACAGAATGGTTGTGCCTTTTCTTGGTTTGGACTGACACAAATGCTTGTCTGTTCCGCATGGATATCACTCTGGGCTCGCATGGCTTGCCACTCGCCAGCTCATTATCAGCAGCAAATGAGCAGTTGACATAGCTGGGGAAACACCATGGGATCACTTGACAGAAATTCTCTCTGAGCTTCATTTTTCCAGAATTGCTACTAACCACCCAGATTCACAACGCAGGTGGCTGGGGGCTCACTGTTTCTCGGCAGGCTCTGGACATACTTCCATTGTTCTTGAAGTCACTGGGCATTTGCTGAGTCAGGGCCAAATAGAAACGGAGGAGAGACCTCTGGACTTCACCCGGAGACAAGGCAGAGCTAGTTAGCTCATCTGGCCCGGGTGTTCTTAGCCAGGAGGATCCAGCCTGTTCTTGGATAAGGTTCTGTGTCAAGTAAAAAATAATACTGACCTGATTTCCACGGAGCAAGAAAGATCAAGTGGGGAGGCAGCGGCTCACTAGGTAGCCATGTGGCACATGACTCGGGGCTGGGATGAAGAGGAGAGAGAGAGACGTAGTGGGAGACTGAAGGAGTTACATGCTGGTCTGTTTCTATTGAGATACATGGACCAGGACCCCAATAAGTGTAAATTAGCAAAGCTCCATTGACTCCCATTGATTACCTGGCTGCATTCGGGGCACTATGCCAGTTTGCAACAGTTGTGATTCTACCCTGTGAAATTTAAGCAACTCATGCTTCTCTTTGGGATGGATTTTCTTGTTAGTTCTCCTTCCTTCCACAGGTTTCCCCTTTTCCTCCAGTCTGGCAATAGACCCGGCTGAAATGTTTCAGATGAAACATTTTTTGATGAAAAACCGCTTTTGTACAGAAATGGAAACGTCTCCAAGAAAGGTCAATCTTCAGTTAAACTTAGAGGGAGTTCTGCAAAACTGACTGGTTGGATGAACATCTTCAGTGTATTTTGGGGCTTTTCACTGAAAACCCCCAAAATGTCCTAGTATTTTTTTTGGGGGGGGGGACAATATTGGGGGAGTTGTTTGTTTGTTTTTGGTGAGAGAAGGGTGGTTCATCCAGATTTCCCTGGAGAAGAAAAACTCACATTTCTTGGCCATCTCTACCCTGCAGCTGTAGCTGGTCTGTTCCCATCTCCTCTTGATACCCACATTTAAAGGTCTGGCGGCAGGAAAGACCAAGACAAGCTGGAGGCAGGGGAGCAGAGGAGCAAGGGAAGGAATTCTGGTTGATTTATAGAAGGGGTTTTTTCTTTCTCCTTTTTTCTCTCTTTCTCTCCCCCTCAGTCAGTGTGGCTGAGATCGCCTTAGCCTGAGATCTGATGGAAAAAACCCACAGCAAGCTGTGCCTCCCCTGCACCAGCCGTTGCTGATCATGGGATCCAGTGATGTGACTCTTGCACTTAATTTTCTCGTCTCAAGCATTGACTTGCATGTAAAAATGGGTTGATTTAAGCTAACATGGAAGCCCCTCAGAGGAAACAACCATCTCGCGGCCCCAAAAATGTGGTATTAAGAGAGATGAATGAAGTATTGGAAGGTCTTCTACATTAAGAATATGCTCCCAACAGATGTCACCAATTACACTCATGGGACAAGAGACTGACTCAGGTCACAAAGGGCACAAAGGAGCTCCATTTCAGTGTGAATCAGGTACCTAAATCCCTTAGACAACATCAGACAAGATATATTGGCTGGTGAGAGCAAGAAGCTGTCAAATTCCAAGACATTTTGGGATAGATTCTGCAAGCCTTCCTCACGCTGAGTAAACCCATCCATGCTCTGGAAACAGGGCCTGTTTCCTCAGTAGGCCCATTTTAGAAGTAAGGTACCACCCAATGGGCCCAAAAGGCCCACTTGTCCCCAAAAGAGGAAGCATTCAAAAGGAACGAAGGAGGATTGCAGTTGGGGGATAGTGTACTCCTGGGAAGCTGCTGGGATTTGAAAAAGCTGCCAGAGTCGAGCCTTCTGGCCACACCACAAGAAGCCAGTCAACCACAGGAACAATTCTCTGTTGCCAGCGGGGCAAACTCTGGAGAAGAAACAGAAGAATCCCACATCCAACCCTGAGACAATGCTGGAGGGACTGGAACAAAGGTAGGAAGTAATTTAGGGAGGCTACATCTACACTGCAGGCTTCTTGCACAAGAACTGTTTTGCGCAAGAGTTCTTGCACAACAGGTCATGCTCAAGAGCATGTCCACATTGTCATGTGCTTTTGCACAAGAGGTGTGCTTTTGTGCAAGAGCATCCATGGCAGTGTGGATGCTCTCTTGCGCAAGAAAGCTCTGATGGCCATTTTAGCCATAGGAGCTTCTTGCCCAAGAAACCCCTGTTGCCCGTCCACACTGCCTTCTTGCACAAGAGCTCTTATTCTTTGTGGGGAGAGGTATAACTCTTGCGCAAGAAGCCCTCTGTTCTGAAGCTTTACTGTAAATTTACTTGCTCAAGAACACATGTGCAGTGTACACACTACACGGCTGTGTCTAGACTGGCAAGCTTTTCCGCAAAAGCAGCTACTTTTGCGGAAAAACTTGCCAGCTGTCTACACTGGCCACTTGAATTTCTGCAAGAACACTGACTTCCTACTGTCTGAAATCAGTGCTTCTTGTGGAAATACTATGCTGCTCCCGTTCGGGCAAAAGTCCTTTTGCGCAAAGCTTTTGTGCAAAAGGGCCAGTGTAGACAGTTCAGATTTGTTTTGCGCAAAAAAGCCTCGATCGCGAAAATGGCGATTGGGGCTTTTTTGCGGAAAAGCGCGTCTAGATTGGCACGGACGCTTTTCCACAAAAAGTGCTTTTGCGGAAAAGCGTCCATGCCAATCTAGACGCTCTTTTCCGCAAATACTTTTAACAGAAAAGTTTTCCGTTAAAAGCATTTGTGGAAAATCATGCCAGTCTAGACATAGCCCACAAGTTTTTGCACAAGAATAGCCGTTCCTATGCAAAAAGCCTGCAGTGTAGATGTAGCCGGAATGTTTGGGGGTACCGGGAACTGACCCCCCCTGCAGTAGAATCTATGGAATAGGGCAGGCCTGGGCTCCTCTATTTTCCCCTTTCTCACTACTAGGCAATACTGAATTGCAGCCACTAGTTGGTTTGGCTTTGAGCCACGTGCCAGTGGGCAACACTACTCTGGAATATCACCACTAGGCAAAACTGCCTTTGGACTCTCACCCCTAAGTAAAGCCCAGAGCATTGCCACTAGGTGATGCTATCAGTATGGAGCACTCAGCCAACCACCAACAGCAGAATATTTCCAGAAGAACATCCCTGGCCCTCCCCCACAAAAAAAAAAATCCAGTTTGGAAAAAACAACTTGATCCATTTCTGCTTCTGGAAACACAACCCCAGATTCTTCTTGGCACCATTCAGAACTGCAAAATGTAAGACGCCTCCTACGACCGGACAGAAAGTCAATGCTACCAGCTGCTATCATCACTTGTAGAGAATTACTTGGGGATTCTATTGCAAATAATTAATGTGTTTTCCTCTTTCCAGTGAACTGGAGCAGTGTGTTCACAGTATGCAGAAAAACTGATGAGAGAGCTGAAAATATTAAGCTTCATCTGATAAGCCGAGTAAAACAGAGCATAAACCTTGCAATTTCATGCCATTTTATTGGTATACACCTCAGGATAGTTACTGTGCATTGGTTAGCCAGTGGTAATACACCTTTTCATCAGCAGTGAAGACCTTGTCCCAGACACTGCCTGGAGCAATCAGTGTCTTGGGGCTGCCTTTTTTGTAGAGGAAGACACTAGCTTGTATGCTGAACTGCATGATATCCTGAAGACAGCAGGTAAAGCTGTCAATCAAAATCCACACTGGTTGAATAACAGTATTGGAAACAGTATTGAATGACAGGAAAACCCAACCAAACCAGGGGGACTTCTTATGGGGAAAGGTCCCCCTGCATGAAAGCTGAGGTGCTACAAACTGATTTCAAATCACTTCAACAAATATTTCACACTGGCTCATTAGCGAACTATCCCTGAGCTGTTCATTTTGTTTGTGGCCTGTGATTGGTCACATGGCTTTTGCTGCTCCCTGATTGGACGGCAGAAACTTTAACAGGAGAACCGTGAATGCCTAATGGCAAATAATAAACAAGCTCTCCAAAATTCTAGGATTTGCAAGCTGTAAGCACAAGATAGCATCCCAAGAACAGCAGGACTCCAGCTCCTCAGGGCTGAATTGTAGGTCCCCCCAAAAATTCTTTACAAAAGAAAGACATCAGAACTTAAAGTAAGTTCCTTCCCTGGAACCCAAGTCTTCTGTGGGTACCAACCACTCTTTGATGGAGCTGCTTGCTGGACTTTTAGATGAGGACCAGCTGACCTCATGCATCACATGGGAGAGAACTTCTTTAAAGGGCCATCCCACCCAGTGATGCAAAAACACTTTCACAAATATCACTGGTCACTTGAAAAACTGCAAATAATGCATAGCATGACCACATCACAGCAGCACATTGAAGCAATCCCTTATATCTGCCAATCAATCGGCAAACATGCTCTAGTATTAACCAACCAGCTCTAGTAAAAACTAATGCACTTACATGAGCATAGGTCTTGGGATGGACCTCTGGCCAAGAGTGAATTTCACCCATAATGCTAAACAGTTAAAAATGGGAAATGGGAACCAAATATATCACATTTCTGCTAAGATAGTAGGATAATTAGAAAGTAGCAAAATGTTGCAAACCTCGACTGAATCAGAACATTGCAACTCCGTCTTCCAGTTTAATTATGTTCTTTGAAGATAAGTTCTACTTATATCCAGTGATATATATTTCTTATCTAAATAACCTTAATGCAAGCTTACAGGAGAAAATGACCAACATAGGGGAATATAATTTCTCTTATTGTCTCTGACCACAGGGGAAATTATATGTATATGTATATTGGCTGTCAAGGAAAAAAACTTGTCTTGCAGGAGGAAAAGTAGGCTGAAAATGTCAGGCTGCACATGTTTCCTATCACAGCAGAGCGGTTCAAGGAAAATAATTTGTGGCGTGCTTTACAGATGACAGACGGGCAGGGTCTGATTGGCTTGAGACACCTATATTTCATGTGTTGATCTCCCCACAGAGCAAAGACCCAATTAATTGAGTTAACATGTGATACCAGCCTCAAAGGGCAGCTCCACACTGTCCCATTGTTTGAGTTTTGGAGGGCTGACAGGACTGCATCCCCATCTCTCGCTAATAAGGCTGTGATCTACTCACTCCCATTGACAACCATATGTCTTTGTGAGCTGGAAATCTTAGCAGCGACAGCCATTCAGTCGGAGGCTTGGAACGGGCTTTTGGTTGGAAAAGGCTTATGTGTGCCTCTGCTCAGCGAGGCCCCGCTGCGATGTGATCTTCAAAATAAACAAGCACAGATTTCTCACTGATTGAATGCACCAGTTACGCTTTACAATTGGTACTTTGTTAAGGGCTGAGTTTATTATTTCATTCCCCGGTACTTGCCTGATAACAATAAAATACGCACTAAGCCTGTTTTTGTGGATGTTCATAATGCGGGGTGAGTTCCACTGTGTTTGTATCATCCCAGGACTAAGATTTGTGGCAGAAATGTCATAAAACTGGAAACGATGGATCTAGTCCATCCTCTAGCTGCCAAGGCAGGATTTTCCCTATAGGACTTTTTCTTGTGCCTTGAACAGACTAATGGTTTACTTCCAGCTGAGAAAGGAAGGATGGTACCAGACTTGGACTCAGGAAATAGCTCTATGCATGGGCAGCGGGTGAAGGCCCAGCTGGGGAAGGCAGTTGAAGCCCTGCCCCTTCCACCCAAAGCCACACCCCTTCCCCCAAGACCATGCCCCTTCACAACCTTTCCCTCCCAACCCCAGCCAAACCCTGCCCAACCCCAGCTGTGGGCCGGGGCTGCCGTGCGGTGTGACCCCAGCCTTCCCTGGCAGCTGAGAAGCAGGGCTGCTGTGTGCCATGGCCCCTACCCCTCCCAGGTGGCTAGGAAGTATATACAATTTTGGGAAGGCAATGCCTTCCCTTTCCTAGATTACCTGCCACCCATGGCTCTAGGCTTGGCAGTTGATAGACTCAGCACTTCTGGACTTGCGGTATGGATGTAAAAAAATTGCTTGAGCCATGGCACCCAATTGCTTGAGATCCAACATCTCTTTTATAACAGATGAAGCACTGTCCTTTGGTCCTTTTGTTATTCTATTCAGAACTCCTCTCTACTTTGTCTTGCATTTTTTCAGCAATCGGATGTTGAGGTTTGTCTCACCAGAGACCTATAGAAACAGATGCTACACTTCTTCTTCTTCTTCTTCTTCTTGGACTGAGCCATCGATCAACAGATTTCACCTTCCATTACACTGCTGATGAGCGACTAAACCAATCCTTGATCGCAGAGCCGATTACAGATGTCACATAGAAAACCGCCAACTGCAGGTGTAGTATGTTCTTTTCAGATCCTACACTTTTCCTGTAATGCCTGGATACGCTGACTCTCAAAGCAATTAAGAGCCTGTGCAGTGGTTTGCAGCCAGGACAATCTGTCCTGAACAAGAGTTTCCAGATCATTGGGAGATATGTCGCATAACTTTACTTTGGCCTTTAAGATGTCTTTATAGAACTTATACTGACCACCAATAAAGCGCTTTCCATGAGCAAGCTGGCCATAGAAGATCATCTTTGGTATCCGTGTATCATCCATCGTCATAACATGATCAGTCCAGCAAAACTGTTTATTCATAAGCATTGCTTCCATGTCCATGACACCACACAGCTTAAGAACCTCCGTGTTAGGAATTTTGTCCCACCAGTTCATGTGGGCAATCTTCCTTGGACAACCCATATGGAACTGATCGAGCTTCAAAACATGGCACTGATATATTGTCCATAACTCCAAGCCATACAGCAGGATATTCAGGACAACTGCCTGATAAACCACTACCTTGGTATGGAATTTGATACCATGGTCATTCCATAGGCGTTTGGTCAATTTTCCAAAGGCTACGTTGGCTTTGGCCAATCGAGCAGATACGTCATGATCCATGTCTATGCTAGAAGACAGTACACTTCCCAGGTAGCAGAACCTGTCAACAGTCTTAAGGACTGTACCAGCAGCAGTGATCACTGGAGTGCTGGGATGCTACACTACCTTGATAGTGAAATGCTGATGTTCTCAGGTGACTTCCTTAATGGGGTTTCTATTATCTGCTTCCCTCCTACCACTGTTGTCTACTCTGCCTCATCATTTTTCTCTTCCCTCCCCCCATCACACACTTTCCCCCCTCCGCACCACAGCATCTCGGTCACGCTCGCTCCCTTTCCACAGATTCTATCCCCCCACTTCCTTCCCTTCCGCCCACAGAGGCTGAGTCCTCCTCTACACTCTGCCAACATGGATTCTTGTGAATTCACAGAAGCATTCGTGACCCTGTCCTGTTTCATGAACGGATTTGTGAACAAAACTTCCCTTCCATGCCTGCTCCCGAAAAGGCAAAGAAAAGTGGGTTACAAACACCAGCAAAAGGAATTCATTGCTCCTAATTCAAATATTTTTGCAGTATTCAACCATCTCTACTTAGTAGACATAGCATCATCCTTAGCCAATTAAATCACTTCATTTTTCAAAAACCATCACATAATTAAGCAATAAGGCCTGATAGGCTGTGAATTATGATGTAGTAATGTGTTCTCGGGCTTTGGCGTCGTTCCTAGAAAAGCACCTAAGTGCTATCTACACAATTTGGAATGAATTGCTATAGAATAATGTACTGGCTAAGGATACTTGCTGCAAATGTTAATTGTTTTGATTTTACTCTTCTGATACTCAGCATGATTTTCTTCTGAGAACCACTCTTTTTAATTAGATACCTATCCAGCATGAATAATAGTTCACTCGGAGAATAGCACAAAATAATACATTAAAGATCTTCACTATGGGGCTTTTTTAAAAACTTTTCAATCTAAAGACCAAAATGATATGAAACTGTATTACCCTTGTTTGTACTAAGTTTTCCTTTATTTCACAATTCAGCTAATTGGTTTCAGTGGAATGGTGCCCTGAGCAAGGTATCTTAACAATATTTATATGAAGAATATGAGGTGTAATGTCACAGAAGAATGTGTGCAGACTCTACCTAAAGTCCATATTCAAGGCCCAACCAGACCTCAGGGTATGTCTACACTACCCTCCTAGTTCGAACTAGGAGGGTAATGTAGGCATACCGCACTTGCAAATGAAGCCCGGGATTTGAATTTCCCGGGCTTCATTTGCATAAGCGGGGAGCCGCCATTTTTAAAACCCCGCTGGTTCGAACCCCGTGCAGCGCGGCTACACGGGGCACGAACTAGGTAGTTCGAACTAGGCTTTCTAGTTCGAACTACCGTTACTCCTCGTGGAATGAGGAGTTCGTGCCCCGTGTAGCCGCGCTGCACGGGGTTCGAACCAGTGGGGTTTTAAAAATGGCGGCGCCCCGCTTATGCAAATGAAGCCTGGGAAATTCAAATCCCGGGCTTCATTTGCAAGTGCGGTATGCCTACATTACCCCGCTAGTTCGAACTAGCGGGGTAGTGTAGACATACCCTCAGTGATCCCTCTGACTGCAGGCCTCCTCCTTCCCATAGATTTGGTGTACCATGGGTGGTGGGTATCAGAGGCAGAGGGAGGCTAAGCCTTCACAGCAAGTCCTGCTTCTGGCTCTCCTGTGGCTGGTACCAGTCTTCCCTGGTGGAAAAGATTAGAGGGACTATTGCCTGGTACCCTGGCCTCCTCGTGCTCTGAGGCCAGGAAGGTTGGGCTTGCATTATCCAACAACCTCATACTCTGGGGCTGGAGGGGCTGGGGTAGAGCTGCCCTCCGTGCTCTGGGACTGGGAAGGATGGGACTGCACTGCCTGGTTTTTCCGCCTTTATAAGAGCATGCTCCTTTCCCCCAGACCACATACAGCATGCTCCATCAGGATTCAGCAGGTTTAACTTAAATGCAAAGCCTTGTCATTAACAAGCCATGTGCCTGTCCTCATGTGATCAGGCTTGGAATCTAAAAATGTGCTTATGACTTACCCCCCATATTCTTCATAGAAATATTTTTTTGATATGAATATGGCATAACTGATATGCTTTATGAGAGATGGGTCATGTGTGGTATCACTGAAAAGGCTATGATCTACTGAATGTGTTTATGCAATTTGTATACATGGATCATTTCTGTATCTAAAGTTAGGAACATTGCCTATGTAGCAAGTATAGCTGTGTATGTATATATGAGGGAATGCCCACCAGACAATAGGCAAACAGCCTGGATTGGGCCCTTGAGAAGGACAATAGAACTTTGAAGCTACAGGCACTCCCTGAGTTACAGACATCCAACTTACGAGCATCCGCAGAAGCAAACAAAACCCACCTACAGCCTCAGAAGAGCAGAGCAGGCAAGGGGCACAGGTGGTGGTGAGCAGTGCAAGGACTCCAGAGGAGCAGGGAGAAGTTGCAGTGTCAGTGGCTGGAGAGATGTTTGCTTTGAAGGGGAAACCGCCACTTCTCTGAAGCCGCTGGCTGCACGGCCAACCCCTGCTCCTCTGGAGTTCTCCAGCCTGCACTCATGCCAATCGCTACCTCCTAATGAGCAGAGACTAGGTGCAGCCTGGGGAGGAGGCCGGCAGAAGTCCCCTTCAGAATCTCCACCTACCACCTCATCCTTCTCTAATTAAACCTGCCTTTCCTCACGTATCGGCACTGAAGGTTAAATAAAAAACTCTCTCTACTATTTTTCATTGCAAATAGACAGCATATTAGCTATGGGTTAAATAGGCTTCTGTGGGCTAGCCTGGGAACCTAACTACCATTCATAACATTGTTTCTATGGGAAAATGTGTTCTGAGTTCCAAAGAACCTGCTTCCCAATGAATCTCTGGAACACAACCCGTTCGTACGTTGGGGACTTCCTGGACTAATTTCCTACCTTTCTGAGAAGTTTCCTAGGATGCTGCTTTGTCAATGCAAGGTCAGGCTATGATGTCATCCACATTGTTGGACACTGCTGGTACTTTTCCACTGGAAAAAAGGCTTCCCGCCTTGTGTGAATTCTATTTAAGGCTGGGAAGCAAGGCAATGAGGGTTCTGGTCCAGTGTTTCCCTGCCCAAGAAGGACGATTGCAAAGAACACCCGAAGGAACAAAGGAACTAAGGAAGGGAAAGGCAAGGGCTCAGTCCAGGGCTCTAGCCTGTAAAGAGAAACAATTGGAACTCTGAGCTTCAGAAATTCTGCCTTCTCCATGAAACAACATTCAGGGTGAGAAATAACTGTGATCTGTTTCTTTAGTGTATTAATCTGAATGTGTGTGTTTTGTTTTGTTTGCTCAGTAATTTGCTTTGTTCTGTTTGCTACCCCTTATAATTACTTCACATTTACATTTTGTCATTAATACATTTATTTCTTGTTTATAACATAACCCAGTCTGTGCAATCTGTATCTCAGAAGGGGACTAGTTCCGCCCATGGGCCACAACTGGCATGTTGGATCCTTCAGTCCAGCCCCCCCAGTTCCCACCAGGGACCGTGGTCAGGACAGCTTGCTGAGGGGAGACAGCTCAACTCCAGGGTAGTGCACTGAGGAGGGGAAGCTAGCCCCTAGCCCTCCCCTGCAGCCTCAGCTTCCTCAGCATATGGGTGGTGCAGTTGCCATGCCACCAGCCCTGATGCTCAGCTTTGTCAGAGGGTGGGAGAGAGGGGATCAGATAGGAGGTGGGAATTCTGGGGAGGTGGTCAAGGAGTGGGAAGCAGGGGGAGAGTGGATGGCGGGGGGGGGGGGGGAAGGGTAGTCTGCCATGCCTGTCTTTTTGTCTCTATATAATTTCCATACCATATGTGGCCAAAAGCTGGTCGGTCTCCTGGTTGAATCCTCTTACCCAGATCTGATTTCAGCCTATGTCTGCAGCTGGATGTGGCCTTGCCTGGGGTGTGCTGGAAAGGGGATTGAGGGCCTGGCACAGCAAGCCAGTGCAAGGGAAACCCAGGCTGGTAGGACTGGTGATCTCAGTGGGATCCCAACACATCTGGTGGCACCCCAAAAGAAGGGTCCAACCTGACACAGTGCTTACCCTTAATGCACACATGATAGTCTCACTTCCATGGGGCAAGTCACTCATGTGTTTTCAATTAGATATGTGCTAAAGAACGTGGTTGATCCCAGGTCTCTGTATATTACATCCATTTCTCCACCCTTCATCTATCTTTTAGATTGAAGTCGCTGCTGGGTAGGGACAGTCATCCTGATGTTTGAAAAGCACTTAATACATTTTCAGCACTCACCACAATCTAAAGCAACAGTGACACCCCCCAAAAAAGTATATTAAATAAGGTTTTAAAATCAAACACACAAACGTTAGGAAGTGTCAGAATTAAGTTCACTTGTGAAAACTTAATTTTGTTCCCATGAGCATATGGTATTATGAGACCTACTTTTAGTTAGATTATCACACACTGTTTTGGGAGATAAACACTCCTATGCAGGGTATTATATAACCTAGTAGAAGGTGCAGAGCTATTCCACTGATTGCTCTTAATATTGCTAGGCTCTTTATGTCCCCTATTACGAACCCAGAATCCATAACTGCAGATTCACAGACTTCACAGACAAAATAAAAAGACTATGCACAGAGAATCTTCAAAGAGAGCTGGAATGCAACCAAAGTCTCTAAGTCAGGAGTGGCCAATCTAACCCTGAGAAGGAGCCAGAATCGACCAAAGCACATTGCCAAAGAGCAACAGTTCTATGTCACCAGCCCTGATCATCTCCCCACCACCACTCTCAGCACATCCTGCTCTCGGGCAGCCCCACCGGTCAGTGCCTCCTTCTTTTCCTCCTGCCCACGGGGATCAGCTCTTTCTCAGTAGGAGACACTGGAGGGGGGAAGCATGGCTGGGACAGGCTCAGTGGAGAGGGTGGGAAGTGGCAGGATCCAAGGGGGAAAGGGTGGAGGGGGACAGCACCTAGGGCAGAGTTGGGGGTTGAACAGTGAGCAACCTCCAGCACCTGTAGCTCCAGCCCTGGATTTGGTAGCTATGCAAGGAGCCGCATATTAACTTCTGAAGAGCCTCATGTGGCTCTGAAGCCACAGGTTGGCCACCCCTGCTCTGAGACATGCCTACAATAGGACACCAACATAGGCATACAGTATACTTAGGGCCCTGCCAAATTCACAGCCATGGAAAAATGCTTTACAGACCATGAAATCTGGTCTCCCCTGTTGAAATCTGGCTGTTGTAGAGGAGTGGCCAGAGAGCAGCAGCTGCTGGCTAGGAGCCCAGCTCTGAGGACAGTAGCACCGCTAGCGGCAGCACAGAAGTGAGAGTTGCATAGTATGGTTTTGCTACACGCTTACTTCACTGATGTTGGAGTCAGTGCTGCCTTCAGAGCTAGCCAGCAGCTGGGTTCTGACCACCCAGCTCTGAAAGCAGCAGTGCAGAAGTAAGGGTGGCAAAACCACAAGCCCCCTAGAATAGCTTTGTGGCCCCCTCCAATAATCCCTCTTAGGTCCATACCCCCGTGACTACCACAACACCGTGACATTTACAATTTAAGAATCTGAACCTGTGACATTTACAGTTTTTAAAATCTTATGATCATGAAATTAACCAAAATGGACTGTGAATTTGGTAGGGCCCTCGATATGCTACAGTAGCAAAGTGTTCTAGTGAGGAGGCAACTATTCTGGCAAAGCTGAGCATTTATTAGCATAACTTTCCAACACCTCCACCCTCCCAAGACAAACAAGCTCTGCAATTTTGCCTGTAAAACTGTGTTTACACTATGGGCTTTTTGCTGGCATAGCTAAGTCAGACAGGGATCATCCTTCGTCACACCAAGCAGAAGTCTGCAGAGTAGCCTTACCTAATATACCGGAGCTACTTTTCATCTACTTTGCCATACAGTTGTTCAAAAGGAACGTGTTACATTCGACGCTTGTGAGAAGCTATGTCTACACGAGAAGCACTGCAGAGTCAGCAATGCTGCACGAGTGTAGATGGAAACGTTTTTTCCATTGATGTAATTAATCCACCTCTCCCAAGAGACAGTAGCTTGGTCAATGGAAGGATTCTTCTATCAACCTTACTATGCCTCTAGTAGGTGCTAGGTGACTCTAACTGTCGTATTCGGGGGGTGAAATTTTTCGCAGCCCTGAGCAACATTCCTAGGTCAAGCTAATATTTAAATATAGACCAGGCTGTAGTTTGGCTTCTAGAGGGTGGCACATTGCCTGAGTGTTAGGTCTGGCCTACACTTAAAAACTATACTGACCTAGCTGTATCACTCCAGACTGTGAAAAGTTTTACTCCCTGAGCTCTATAGTTGGTAACCTATACTCCACGGTAGAGGGAGCTAGGTTGGTGGAGGAATTTGTCCAATGACTTAGTTGTTGTCTCTCAGGGAGGTGGATTAATGACAATGTCAGAAAAATCTGTTCCAGTGAGGTAGGAAACATCTGTGCTATGGTCCCACAACAGCACAGCTAGGATAGCCCTGGCCTTAAAGTGGAGACTTGTGACTGCTGCTACTTGCACATAAATGACACCGAGCTCTTCTCAGGAGTGGCAGAAGCTCACTAAAAGCAGGCTGGACACAAGTGTCTGAACCTGGTCCCAGCCCTAGTCTCCCCTTCTTGCTGAGAGCACTGCCTCTGCAGCATCCCTTCCCACAAGATGCCACCCCTCACTGTCTCTTCCCCTGAAGCCTGACTTCCTTACCACCTCTTCTCCCTAAGACCCCACTCTTCACTTGCTCTACTCTGCCATAGGTGATGAAGCTAAGGGCACATCTACACAGCAGGGCTAACGCCGAAATAAGCTACGCAACCTGAGCTACATCAACTGAGTAGCTTAAGTTAAAATAACTTATTTCGGCTTTTGGTGCTGTCTACACATCAGGAAGTCCAAGGAAGAGCACTCTTCCTTCAACTTCCCTTACTCCTTGTGGAAGCAGGATTGTCAGCATCGACCAGAGTGCCTCTCTCGGTTCAAATTAGCATATCTTCACTGGATTCATTAATTTGAACCCTGGAAGATTGACAGTGGCAGCTTTGAGTTTCTCTGTAGTGTAGACATAACCTTAGAGACTCACACATATATTAGATCATGAGCTTTCATGGGTAAAACTCACTTCATCAGATGAGTTGGAGCGGAAATTACAGAATTCAGGATATCTATAACAGCAAAAGAAGTTACCTGTCAATTGTAGGACCAATGTTAATAGAGCTAATTAAGTCAGGGTGAATGTGTCTCATTCACAGTATTTGGTGTGGAGACGTGAATATCAAAAGTGGGGAAATTGCCTTTGTAGTGTATTAACCAGTTAGGATCTTTATTTAAGCCTGTGTTGATAGTACTAAACTTGTAAATGTGTGTGTTGTGTCTCCCTAGAGGCCTAGACATAGACTGCTAATCTGAAGAGGGTAGCAGCATGCTTTCACCTATCAGTTACTCCTACCAGTTACAGTTGCTGAAGTGGAAAGGATCTGTGCCAAAGGTGGTAGATTTACACTCTGCTGATGAACCGGGATGTGAGTGAAAACACAATGCATCTGGAGAGGTATAACAGAAGTTACTGTAACAATCCTAGAGTAATTGTTGGAATGATTCTGTATTGCTAAATATTGTATTGTGATGTTAGGTTGATATTTATTTCTCCTTTGCATTTTTATGATTTGTACTGAGTTCCTAAGAAAAAGCATGGCAGACCGAGAATGTCTTTGAACATCACAGCGGCGTGGGGAGATTTTGTCTGGGTGGCAAAAAAAAACTGGAGACCTTGCCTTTGCAGGCTGCAAAAGGGTCAGAACTTGATTTAGTAATCTAATCTTTCCACAAAGCAGCCTCATTCTCAAAGGTAGACCATTAGCACTTATGAGGGACTGCCCAACGTGAATAAACTGCAGAGCCTTTCACCTGCAGACATATGTTGGGAAACTAACACAGCGGGGCACAGGCTATCCAATAAGTTTCTGGACTGCATTGGAGACAACTTTCTGTTTCAGAAGTTTGAAAAAGCTACCAGAGGAGAAGCTGTTCTGGATTTGGTTTTAACAAATAGGGAGGAACTAGTTGAGAACTTGAAAGTGGAAGACAGTATAGGGGACAGTGATCATGAAATAATAGAGTTCATGATCTTAAGGAAAGGTAGAAGGGAGACCAGCACAATTGAGGTAATGGATTTCAGGAAGGCAGATTTTGATAAGCTCAGAGAACTTGTAGGTAAGGTCCCATGGGAAGCAAGACTGAAGGGAAAAACAACTGAGGAGAGTTGGAAGTATTTCAAAGGGACGTTGTTAAGGGCCCAAAAGCAAACAATTCCGCTGTGTAGGAAAGATAGAAAATATGGCAAAAGACCAGCTTGGCTTAACAAGGAAATCTTGCATGATCTCAAAATAAAAAAGGAGTCATATAAAAAATGGAAACTAGGACAAATAACAAAGGATGAATATAGGCAAGCAACACGGGAATGCAGGGGCAAGATTAGAAAGGCAAAGGCACAAAATGAGATCAAACTAGCTACAGGCATAAAGGGAAACAAGAAGACCTTTTATAAATACATTAAAAGCAAGAGGAAGACCAAGGACAGGGTAGGCCCACTGCTTAGTGAGGAGGGAGAAGCAGTAACAGGAAACTTGGAAATGGCAGAGATGCTCAATGACTTCTTTGTTTCGGTCTTCACCGAGAAGTCTGGAGGTGTGCCTAACGTAGTGAATACAAGCAGAGAGAGGGTAAGTTTAGAAGATAGGATACACAAAGAACAAGTTAAAAATCACTTAGGAAAGTTAGATGTCAGCAAGTCACCAGGTCCTGATGAAATGCATCCCAGGATACTCAAGGAGCTGATAGAGGAGGTATCTGAGCCTTTAGCTATGATTTTTGAAAAATCATGGCAGACAGGGGAGATTCCAGAAGACTGGAAAAGGGCAAATATTGTGCCCATCTATAAAAAGGGGAATAAGAACAACCCAGGAAACTACAGACCGGTCAGTTTAACGTCTGTCCCGGGGAAGATAATGGAGCAGGTAATTAAGGAAATCGTATGCAAACACTTGGAAGGTAATAAAGTGATAGGGAATAGCCAGCATGGGTTTGTGAAGAACAAGTCATGCCAAACTAATCTGATAGCTTTCTTTGATAGGATAACAAGCCTTGTGGATAAGGGAGAAGCGGTGGATGTCATATACCTAGACTTTAGTAAGGCATTTGATACGGTCTCGCATGATATTCTTATTGATAAACTAGGCAAATATAACTTAGATAGGGCCACGATAAGGTGGGTGCATAATTGGCTGGATAACCGTAGTCAGAGAGTTGTTGTTAACGGTTCTAAATCCTGCTGGAAAGGGATAACAAGTGGAGTTCCTCAAGGGTCTGTTTTGGGACCCGTACTGTTCAATATCTTCATCAATGATGTAGATATTGGGATAGAGAGTACGCTTATTAAGTTTGCAGATGATACCAAACTGGGTGGGGTTGCAACTTCTTTGGAGGATAGGGACATAATTCAAAATGACCTTAGCAAGTTAGAGAAATGGTCAGAGGTAAACAGGATGAGGTTTAATAAAGAGAAATGCAAAGTGCTCCACTTAGGAAGGAACAATCAGTTCCATACATACAAGATGGGAAGCGACTGTCTAGGAAGGAGCATGGCGGAAAGGGATCTAGGGGTCATAGTGGACCACAAGTTGAATATGAGTCAACAGTGTGATGCTGTTGCAAAAAAAGCAAATATGATTCTAGGTTGTATCAACAGGTGTGTTGTAAGCAAAACTCGTGAAGTCATTCTGCCGCTCTACTCTGCACTAGTTAGGCCTCAGCTGGAGTACTGTGTCCAGTTCTGGGTGCCACATTTCAAGAAAGATGTGGAGAAATTGGAAAGGGTGCAGAGAAGAGCGACAAGAATGATTAAAGGTTTAGAGAACATGACCTATGAAGCCAGGCTTCATGAACTGGGCTTGTTTAGTTTGGAAAAAAGAAGATTAAGGGGGGACATGATAGCGGTTTTCAAATATCTAAAAGGGTGTCACAAGGAGGAAGGGTGTCACAAGGAGTAACGGGCTTAAAGTGCAGCAGGGGAGGTTTAGATTGGACATTAGGAAAAAATTCCTAACTGTCAGGGTGGTCAAATATTGGAATAAATTGCCAAGGGAGGTGATGGAATCTCCCTCTCTGGAGATATTTAAGAACAGGTTAGATAGACATCTGTCAGGGATGGTGTAGACGGAGCTTGGTCCTGCCTTGAGGGCGGGGGGCTGGACTTGATGACCTCTTGAGGTCCCTTCCAGTCCTATTATTCTATGATTCTATGATTCTATGACCTGCACTCACCAGCCTGAATTCAGCCTAACTCAGCAAGGATTCAAAATGGTTCCCCTGGAATAGATATGGGCCTCAGTCCTAAATGACAAACTCATTGCCAAGCATTACACCTATTTGTAAGCTCCTCTGAGTAGGGACTGTCTCTTTGTGTTGTGCCTGGCACAACGGGGCCCCAATCTTGGGGGGATCTAGTGTAGGAGTGGCAAATACCGGCCCATGGGTGGAATCCGATCTACCAGGGTTAACTGATGGGGTCTTCCACGGCTTTATTTACCACCTTTGCAGGTATGGGCGATCACAACTCCAGTTGGCCATGGATCACCTTTCTCAGCCAATGAGAGCTGTGGGAAGTGGTGTCTGTGTCTATGCCGCTTCCCACCACTCCCATTGGCCAGGAATGGCAATCCGTGGCCAATGGGAGTGAAGGTGCAGGTAAATGAAGCAGTGGGGGCCCACCCAAGCTATCAGCTCAGGCTGACGTCTAGGC
This sequence comes from Pelodiscus sinensis, assembly GCF_049634645.1. Taxonomy (NCBI): domain Eukaryota; kingdom Metazoa; phylum Chordata; order Testudines; family Trionychidae; genus Pelodiscus; species Pelodiscus sinensis. Next base: position 248,186,045 of record NC_134712.1, on the reverse strand, counting down.
TCCTCATGCTCCACAAGGGCTGCTGCCCTCCGGGGTCCCAGCTCTCCACTCCCTGCTGGGAGCATGGTAGCTGACTGGACTGCAGGCATGGATCTCCCCACCAGAGGCTTGAACTTCTGGGTGGCTTTTCCACCATTCCCCGCTGAGAGGGATGGGTGAGAAGGCATGGGGCAGCTGGGCTCCCAGCAGGGAGCTGCACATAGCTGAGAGACCTTGTTCTCCGTACTCCCTCACTGTCCCTTCAGTCGGCAGAAGCACTCCTGGTGAGGATGCACCCCACCGACAGAAACAGCATAGTGTGGACATCAGCCACCAGAGTAATTATTATGATGGCTGTAACTTGATCCATAAATTGGGTTAAGATTGTACTATAGGCATGCCCAAAAGCACAGAATGTTTGGAATTCGCATTCACTCAGTAAAGTGCGAAGTGATTTAATACATCCTTGTTTAACATGTCCTGATTCTTATATGTACATATATTTCAAAGGAAAACTATACCTTGTTTTGCTTTGGTGAACAGGACCCCAATAGATGTGCATTAAGAGGTTTTCTCACTATCATCTCTTATAAGGTAGCAGAATGGTGCTTTCAAACAGTTGCATTGACATTACAATTGCATCTCAGCTACATTACATTTACATGATGGAAGCATCATAAAATAAGGACTCTGTAACTTTGTATTGATATTGTTTCACAACTATAATCTGCCATTATAATGGCACTATTTAGGAAACAATGACTGAATTGCAATGAGATAATTAAGGGGTAATCGCTGTTTCTTTCAAGTATACAAAGCAACAAACAGCTGCTGTAACTGATTAATAGTTGAAGTGAAGTTGAGACATTTAATCAGTCTATCAAGGCATTTACTGCAAGAATGCAGTAGTTTACATTAACTTTATAGCATTTATGTAGGGAGATAAATTGCAGTATTTTTCGTTCCTTCCAATACCATCGGATCTTAATTCTTCTCTCAAGGAAGTCAAATGCAAACTTCTCCTAGAAAGAGCAAGATGGGGCCTCATTGAGCTGATATCAGCAGAAGTAAATGCTTCCTTTTTAACACAGAACACTTTGCTACAAAACAAGTTTTTTCTCATTTGAAAACATCCCGTGGAATTGAAAGGAGGCATGATCCAGTGACAAGACCATATGACTAGGAGTTAGGAAAAAGAGCTGCTTGTGCAAGTGACTTGGTCTCTGATCTTAAGCAAATTACCTAGCATCTCTGTGCCCTGGTCTATGCTAGAGTTTTATTTTGAAACAACCACGCTTAGGTCGAATTTATAAACAGAGCATCCACACTACCAAGCCTGTTATTTTGAAATAAGGGGCTGCTCATTTCGAAATCTGTACTCCTGCTTTTCTCAGGGAATAACACTAATTGTAAAATAGTTTTTTCAAAATAACATTAGTGTGGAAACTCCGGTGCTGTTATTCCGCAATAACTACTCCCCAGTGCTTCCTGGGGCTCTAAGTCAAGGTAGCACGTCTACATTAATGAAGCCTGCCTTGGAGTAATTTCAAGGCTTCCCCATAGTGGGTACATGCTATTTCAATTTTGTTAAATCAAGAGTTATTAAGTCGAATTTAGTTATGTTGGCATAGTTTCCTAGTGTAGACATGGCCTGTGCTTCCGTTTTCCCATCTGTAATATGGAGATGGTACTGCCCCCTGCCATACCACGCTGCCTTCGGGTTTAATAAATGATTGTAAAGCTCAGAGGAGATCCTTAGATTAAAGGTGTTACCTACATTTAAAATTATCTTAAAGTAAAGTTTGGAAACCTGACTATGTTGCCTCCAATTCTGTTGCATGGCTCTGAACTCAGCACAGAAATGGGAGATGGATTGGAGGATGTGGGGTCAGGGGTCAAAGGCAATTTTAAACACTTCTCAAATTGTGGAACTGACTGCCTTGCCTCTGGTGTAAGGAATGGCAGCTCCAGGGCTGCTCAGAGTCACATTCTACTTCCTATGGGCCCCTAACAATAGCCAAAGCACATATACTTTTGCTATCTTTGCCTGCTACTCACGTATCTCCTCTCCATATCTTACCCCAACTAGCCTAGTGCAACCCGACTCAAGCAGATCTGTGCTGATAAGGAAACCCCATTAAAATGAATGTATTTCCCCAGGGACATTTCTGCATTCTTTACCCCCTTCTGGTAAGATAGGCTAGCATTTCATCCAGGATGCTATGAAAATTCTTTTCCTGACCCCAGATATAATTGCTTCAAGGACTGGCATCAATCAATCAAACAAACAAACAAACAAACAAACAAACAAATGTTGGTCTAGAGCTATGTGGCACCAATTCCACCCTGTTCCCCACCTTTTATTCTCACAGCAGCCCACAAAGGGATCCAGGTGATTCTCTGATTTACTTGCCCAATTTTAGCTCTTCTTCTTCAATGGAGAAGATCTTTGTTTCCTCTTATGGTTTCCTGTGGGAGAAATATTTCTCCAACCAAAATGGATAGCTGATCTCCTCCTGGCATCCATTGTAATTGGCCTCTGGATGTATATGAATGGATTTGTTTTAGGGCTGGTTTACACACCAACTTGCACTGGAAGTCTATGTGTAGACACTTTTATTTCAAAACAAGTGTCCACACTCAAAGTAGCACCAAAATAACAGCAGGCTTGAATTAATTAGTCATTTCCAGGAAAGTATGTGCATCAACCAGCCTTACATAATTAAAAATGCCCTCCGTGCTTGGGAGAGTGAGAGATGAAGTTCTCAAAGGATTGCAACATAACCAGCACTGTGACCAAGCTAAATAATGCTTAGAGCAGTGATTACCAACTTTTTTGGCAACTGTGCAATGTATAACACAAGCGCACACTGCACCGATTCATCTGTTCCTGCCCTAACCTGCAAAGAGCTTTCTGCAGTTGTAGGATGTGTGTTTTGGGATGCCAAAGCTGTATTGCAGGTTGAAACTTGCACAACTGGATGGAAGGCAAGCAGTAGCATAGCACTAACTCTTGGCACAAAGGCTCCTCATTAATTAGTTATTTCTATAGATTCCTGTATTCCTATAGATTCAATGTGTGTTTAAAACATATCATTGCATTCCTGAGAATTACTGGTACATCTCAATGCCTGAAGTCCTTCAAAAGAGAGATCTGTTTTCTCTCATTAAGACAGCATTTGCTAAGCAACATTCCATATAGAGGTACCAGTACTTCATGCTTTTATGCCTTGTGTTTGGGGCTCTCCCCTCTCATGAGGGGAGAGCCCCAAACACAAGTAGTAAAATAGAAGGGGAGAGTCCCAAATACAAGGCATAAAAGCATGAAGTACTGGTACCTCTATATGCAATGTTGCTTAGAAAATGCTGCCTTAATGAGAAAAAACAGATCTCTCTTTTGAAGGACTTTGGGCATTGAGATGTACACAGTAACTCTCAGGCATGCAGTGACATGTTTGAAACATGCATTGAATCTATAGGAATATGCTAGCTGAGTGTTAAATAAAGCCCTGAAGTTTTATGTACATGTCTAGGAACCAGCAATGGCTCTCTTGTAGATTTCAAACTCCTCCAAATAAGGCCTGCCCTCTTAATTTTCTACAAAAGACAGCAATAAAATTGTTACAGACCTCACTGTATCTAGAACTAAACATAATACGAATTTCTTCTAGCTGATTTTGCCAAATGTTTCTCTCTCACACCTCCAAAGGGCTCTCTATATTAGCCTTATTTCCCACCATTGCTGACACTCCACTGGCATCCTCTTTGTGAAGTCTAGTGTGAGGTCTGGTTGCTGACATTTTAACCATTTTAATCATTTAGCTCTGTTCAGAGCAAAACTAGATAACACAGGCTATGTCTTCCTAGAGAAAAGGGTATAATTTTAATCCATATTAAATAACCCACTTTAATTAAAATAGGAACTTCCTCAACAGCTAAAGTAAAATTACATCTGCCTTGTCTTTTGTAGGAGTGTAACATGGGTTAGTAAATGCATTAAAAATACTTTTTTCTTCCTAATGAAGCAACCACGCTTAATATTCTGGGGACTGCCAGATACAGTTCTACAGTAAGATTATGTCTTCACTGCTAAAAAAAGTATGTTTTTCATATTGAAACTAACCAGTCAAGACACTTTAGTTATTACATCCTTATAGCTAATTGAGGAAAACCTTAGTTGAGGGTATAGTGTCATCTTTGACTAGTTATATTGACTTAAAAACTACAGTGCCTTGCTCCCACTACAATTTTACATTGAGATAGCTTCCTGAACCTGAACCAAAACCACACCTTTTTTGCATAAAAGACATAGATTAGAGATGCTTCTATTGACACCGCTGAAGGAGATGCCCCCATTTATCAGGAGGAGGGAGATGTAGGGAACTAAATCTAGGAATCTGGGATTTGCTACCCTGAATTACACCTAAGGTCCATCCACCTAGGCCAGGAGTTTTGAATATTAAAGTGTCCTGTACCCAATATTTAAAGGAACATGTAAGAACCCTGCAATAGGTAGATTTGAGATAATCTATCCCCATATTAGGCCTCATTTCGGCCTCAAATGATTAGAGTTTGGTTTAAACCTTGAAGAGATTGGTTTAAACCTTATCCCCTTCAAAATGTTATTATTAATTATAATGCTGGATATTCAAATGTAAAAAGGGACACACACAAACAAACCTTCATTCAAACCAATGTTTACTCTTCCCAGCAGAGACGGAAGAGAGACAGAAAGAGAGAGAGATGTTATATCTTTTTATTTGTTTATTTTTAATCTATGGTGATGGAGAAGCAGTAAAAAAATCAGGATCAGTAGATACACATGCTCTAAAAATAATAAAATATTTTCTCTGTTAGAAGCTTTCAGAACTTCCTTTGAATTTTTTAGATTATACTGTAGGAATCTATGAAAAACATTGTGTAGACCAGGGATGTGAACAGGTTACCGAGTGATTCTTACCAGGTACCAATTAACCGGTACCCAGGAGCAGCCCCCCAGAGGGTTGGGAGCCAGCTCTCCCATGTGGGGGAGCCACCAACAGTAGCCTGCAGCTCTGCCCATGCGGCGGGGGGGGGGGGAGGGGGCAGCCGAGCAGAAGCAGCCCTGCACAGGAGATGGAGCGAGTGGGGGGGAGGAGCAGGAGCAGGATCCTGCTTAATCCATTAATCGGTGAAACTGATTTCCCAGGATTTTACATCCCTAATGTAGTCAAAGACAATGGTTTTCATAATTTTTCCTTTCCATCTGAGCCACAGCCCCTCATGCTGTCTGCCCTGCCTGCTTGCCCACTCCTCCAGGATAGCCTCTCTTGCCCATTCTGTTGCTGCCACCTGAACATTTTTTGTCAGACCCATCTTCTTATGTGGACTAGTCCCTCCCTCTCATTTGGGTTAGCCACACCCCGTATGTCTCCCTCTTCTATGAATTCACCTGGTGAGCTGTGTTAGTCCTGCCCATGAAAGCCACCCAACACTGCCTGCCTCACTGTCTCTTGTACTGTACTTGTACAACTTTCCCTGTTAGCCTTAACCCTGTGTTTAGCCCCTCGCACTCCTGGGCACTAGAACTGCCCTTTGGCTGTTAGTCCCTCCAACTCCTATCCTACCAAGTGGAAGTAGGTATTAGCATCCCTGCACTGTGGATTAGCTGTGTCCCCCTGGAATAAGGTAGCCTCTTCCATCAGATTTGTATGGGTCCCAAGCCTAGGATGGCCCCTCCATTCCAGTATTAACTCCTCTCCTCCTTATGCTCTCTCCCCTCCCCCCCCCCAATTTGATAATTTATTTCTTGGATCTTCCCACCCTTCAAATGTGTTAGTTGTGTTTATTGCCTGTGGCATGCCCCCTCTCATTTGTAGAACATCCCCACTGAATAGCCCCACTATTAATGTAGATTAACACTTTCAGGATATGTCTACACAGCAGGGCAAAAGTTGAATTAAGATACATAATTTCACTACGTCACTACGTCAACTGCCTAGCTGAAGTCAAAATAATTTAATTCAGCTTTTGGAACTGTCTACACAGCAAAATGTCAAAGGAAGAACACTCTTCCTTCGACTTCCCTTACTCCTCATGAAATGAGGGTTACTGGAGTGGGGGTAAGAAGTCCTCCATCTCAACATTGAAATAATGGTTTGCTGTGTAGACGTGCATTTTGTTATTTCAAAATAAATTCAGTTATTCTAAAATAATGCTGCTGTGTAGACATACCCTCAGAGGGGTAGCCATGTTAGTCTATAACTGAAAAAACTTAAAAAGCAACAAATTGCTCTGCAGTACTTTAGAGACTAACAAAAAATGTAGATGGTATCATGAGCTCTCATGGGCACAACCCGTTGTGCCCATGAAAGCTCATGATACCATCTACATTTTTTGTTAGTCTCTAAAGTACTGCAGAGCTATTTGTTTATTACTTTTTTACATTAACACTATTAGGCTGCGTCTACACTGGCATGATTTTGTGCAAATACTTTTAACGGAAAAGTTTTTCCATTAAAAGTATTTGTGCAAAAGAGCGTCTACACTGGCACAGATGCTTTTGTGCAAAAGACATCTTTTGCACAAAAGCATCCGTGTCAGTGTAGATGCTCTCTTGCGCAAGAAAGCTCCGATGGCCATTTTAGCCATCGGGCTTTCTTGCGCAAGAAATTAACATGCCTGTCTACACTGGCCCTCTTGCACAAGAATACTTGCGCAAGAGGGATTATCCCTGAGCGTGAGCTCCGGAGTATTTGCACAAGAAGCACTGATTTTGTACAGTGTTCTTGCACAAATACTCACGGCCAGTGTAGATAGGCAGCAAGTTTTTGCGCAAAAGCGGACACAATCCTTCCTACTTCTATGTAATAGCCCCTGTGGGATGGCCCTCCCTTCATCTGTGTCAGTGACGCCACCTAGCCAATAATCCCCTCTGTTTTTGAAGGTTACCCCACTTTTTGTTGTAATAGGGTTGATCCTGCTCCCTATGAAATGACACAGCCCATTTGAGGAGTTGACCCACTCTATTCTGGAATAGCTCCACCCCTCATGTGTTAGCTCCACCCACAATGAATGACCACTCCCACTTTTAAAGTTGGCCCCTCCCTTGTGGGTAGTCCCTCACTGCCCCTTCAGAAATAACCTCTCCCACTTTTGAAGTTGACCCTCTGCCTACTGTGGGACAGCCCCTCCTCCCCCCCTTAAATTATAGCCACACCCCTAAATTATAACCCCGCCTGGCTTTGAAGTTGGCCCCACCCCCTTTAGGTTGGCCCCACCCCTATCTGTTAGCTCGCCCCCCTATGGAATCACTCCCTCTGTTAAAGCTGACCCCGCCCACTGCGGGTTACCCCTTCTCCCTCGCGTGTTAGCCCCGCCCAATGAATAGCCACGCCCACTTGTGACGTGACGCGCTTCTCACCCCCCCCCTCCCGTGCCAGCCCCGCCCCTCGGCGTTGGCGCCACCCCCGCTGGCAGAGCGGGGCGTTTCCCGCCCGGCGGCGGAGGCCCCGCCCCGTTGTTTACCGCTCGGCAGGCCCGGCTGCTGCCACCGCCCCCATCTCCATGTTGGAGCGCCCCGCTGTTGGCGGCGCGGCAGGGAAGCGGCGGGCGGGGGAGGCGCCTGTGGCCTGGCTGTGAGGGGAGGGAGGCGGGGCGCGCGGCGAGCGCACTGACAGGCTCGGAGCGCGGCGGCGGCGGCGGCGGGCGGGCGGCTGTGGCGCAGCGCGGAGACCCGGACTGGAGCCCGGCCTGGCCCGGCCCCCCTAGCCCCGGTTCTTCCTCCTCCTCCTCACAGAGCGGCGGTGGCGGCTGCTGCCGCCGGGGCCGGTGTCGCGGCGGAGCCCGCAACGCTGCCGCGGGGGGGCGGGCGGGGGCTTGGGGGCGCGCGCGGGGGGCAGGCTGCGGCCGGGGGGGGGGGGCATGTAGCGATCGCGCGCGGGGGGGCTCTTGCAGGTTTCTGAGGGAAGACGACGGGGGCTGGGATTAGACCGTTTTGGGGGGGGCTGAGTTGATTGGGGGGGGTGACAGATCAGGAAGAGGGGGCACCCGTTTATTATTGGGGTGGTGTGTTTGGGGGTGACACCGATCAGGAAGAGGGGGACCCATTTGTGATTGGGGGCTGGGTGGATTGGGGGGTTCAGGTTAGGGAGGGTGGGTATAGATTGCTGGTTGGCGCAGGGCTTCAGGGGGTGCACAGGATTCCTGGGCAGGGTGTTGGAGGGTGATATATTTAGGGTTGGTAATTTGGGGGAGGAAGTGGTGCGGGGTTTTTGTCCGTGTTGTTTTTGTTTTGGTGGGGGGGTGATATTAATTCTCTCCCCCCTCCCGCCCCCTTACCGGGAATTACTACTGGAGGAGGAAGAGGTGGCACTATAGGAGCCCCCCCACCCACCCGTGCGCGCGTTTTTTTGGGGGCTTTTTTTTTCCTGGCTGGCTTCCCTGAAGGAGTTTGTAGAGAGAAATCTGCCTATTGAACCCTAAAACAAACGCACACAAACCTGCCTCTGGGAGGGAACTAGCCAGGTGAAATCTCACTCTGTTTCCATGGACAACCCGTCCATTATCACCCAGGTGACTAACCCCAAAGAGGAGGAAATACTGTCCTGTACTCAGGATAAAGGTAAGGGTCCTTTCAGCTTGTACTAAAGTGGTGGGTGCTATAAAGATGCATGCAATAAATAATATGCATTACACAGCTGTAGTATAAATGTCCTTCTAGGACTTGGGGAGTGTTTGGTTGGTTGGAGAGTGTAGGTTGAAGGTATTTGTGTGATGGCATCTGACTCTGCTTGTCTGATAGGTTTATAGATTATTCATAATGTTCTGTTTTAATTTAGTATTAACCACGTTTTTATCTAAATATAATGTATTGCGTCTCCAGAGGGTCTTTATTATAACTTCTGTTACCTTGTTTTTGTCACCCTGAAAGCTCTCTAGGAAGAAAGAGCTATCTATGTCTGTCGTCTTAGAACATTTTGAAATCTCATTCTGAGGCAGTGCGATATTTTGGAGGGAAAGAGGGTTGTGACTTTCTCAACCCTAATTTAAAACACAAAATTTATCTTCAGATCTTTTTGAAGGATTCTTCCTTGAACCTACAAAAGAAATCAAGGCTACTTAGCATCTGAAAGTGGACAGGCAGAACTGATCTGTAAATATGCAATCACAGACTGGTTACAACATCAGGTAAAGATTATATTGTAACTGTCCCAAAACAGGGTCTGCAAAACCTGCCCTGGAGAGCCTCTGTGGCTCAAAAGTTGACAGTTGCATTCACCCTCCCTTCCCTTCTGGGATGTTGTAGGGATCTTGAATTGTGGGTGGCTAAGTATTTTGTGATACAAAGGTAGGCTCTCCAGAAGGAATAAAAGACAATCTTTAAACTGACAAAGTTCATGGCATTTTTTTAAAGAGTATTTCAGTTCTTGGAAGTGATTGTGTCTATAAAGATGTGTGAATTTTTGGGTAGTGTACAAACAAGGCAAAAGGGGGAAAAGTGTGCATATATGAAAGTAACATCTGTTAATAGATTCAGCAGTATTCCTGTGTATTAAAAACTCAGTATCCCCTTTTTCTGTGATCAGCATCCATCATTTTTCAGTGTCCTAAAGTGCTTTTACTTTTGCTAAGTGTGGAGGTTCTTGTAATGGTAAGGAATTCTAAATAGAGTGGTTGGTCCCTGTTTCACCATAACAGCAAACCACTTCACACCCAACCACTGAGTATGGTCCCATCCCAGAAAGACTGTAGGAAAGTACAATAATATGTAAGAAATTAATCTGTGCCACTAGAGGTGGTTATTATTAAGGAGCATTTTCTCCTTTGGAATAGGAATGCTACAATCAGTCTTCTCTCATCCAAACCAATTGTGAAATAACAGATTTACTGTGCGGTTTTGTTTATGCAGACTTTTAATATTACCTGGTGGTGGTTAGCAGTGATGGGTTTGGGGTGAGCTACTGTTTACAAGGTGCTTATCATTGACATTTTATACAGAGTTTCACAGACATTTTTGGATTAGGGATAGGTAATACAGTAGTTAAAGCATCAGTGACACCCAGAGGCTTGTGTATATTGGAGCTCCAATTTTTGATCTTATTACTGGTGAAGGTGTTATCAGCATTGGGAATTCTACAGTAGACAGAATAGTCAAAAAACAGCTGATAGAACACAATTTAACAGCTTATATTAAATAAATGCATTTGCAGTAAACATAAGTGTGTCTTCAGATTCACTACTCTGTGTTGATTACATAGTATCTGTGACTATGTATTTGCATGCTGTTTATTCATATTATTGCCCATTCTCAGCTATCTTAAAAATAATGGAAAATTAGCTAGAATGCACCTGCACAGTAGTGGTTTTTTAAACTTTAGTATTTTTACAGCTTTAGAAAATCAAACACAGCTTTAGAAAAATCAAGTGCAATATAGTTTACTGGTATTTAAAACTTCATTATTAATGATTTTTGTTAGGTAAAAATGTAGAGAAGCACTTCAAAGAAGTGAATTTTAAACTGAATTTGTTTTCAAATTTGTAGCCAAATAAGGTGTTCTCTGAGGTTCTGTCATATATCATTCCTATGAAAATTGTTAAGGTAAATAGTTGTAAATTGCCAGTCTGCTGGGTTTTGTAATGAAAATACTAGCCAGCCTTAAAATTTACTTCTGGTTAGAGGATCTCCTTATCTTTTAGGGTTTGTAGTTTGTCTTAAGGTTATTTGCATACCGCAGTATACTGACTTTGCCTTATGGTAAAGCTTCTTTGTATCTTGTGAATTCTTCAGAGTTCAAGCAAAGCTTTAAGATGTGTAAGCTAAAGCAGAGCCTGAACTTAAGGTGCAGTAGACATATGGCTGTGGGAAGTTTGAAGTTTTAATGGGTGGCCACCCTGCTGTATAAATGGGGGATTCAGGGTTCATCTTTAATAACTTGTGCTAAATTGATGTGTGTACAGTGGTTCATTAATGTGCATGCTTTTTAATATATGATGATTTATCTCTTGAAGCAGTCAGTTCCAGAATTTGTTTTTAGTATTTAATGTCTTCTGAAATTGTTGATTAATTATAAAAGCGCTGTTTCCTTTGTTTTGGTCTAGTCTGTCTACTTAGTGTATGATTTTTAGGATTTAGAGGTGAAAATGTTCTCTAGGATACAACTTGGCAAATAAGATTTTTCAGGAGGCATTTTTTAGCTATTTAGTATACAAAATATATGCTCAAACTCTGAAAATGTTTAATACCTAAATATTTTACTATTACAAGGTGCCATGATGCAAATTACCAAGATAAAGACATACTGAATAGGCACTGGGGGGTAATTGGCTTCTGTGGAAACTGAACTGCCAAATGAAGGTTTTTAACTATCAGTATTACAGTGGCATAGTCAACAAATTCTTAATTCTAACAACTTTTTTTATAGTTTAGATCAAGTTAACAGATTTTTATATGAATTATTCAATGGTTGACTACATTTAGTTCTGCCAGTCAAAATGAAGGTCAGCTACTGAAAGTTGTAACAACTACATTCTTCATGATTCATCCTAAAATACTTTCTTTTCTATTAGTTGTTATACTTTCAGCTACTCTTGATATATGCTGATGTAAATAAATCAGTGCTTGGAAATATAAATCTCTTGTGCAAATTAAAAGATTGGGTGGCAATTTAAAAGTATTTTAAAGCAGAAGGTGAACAAATGCTTTAACTGATGCACTTTCAGTAAATTAAAATGTTCCCCTGTGCTGAAATGTCTGGGGTTTATGGCACTTCTGCCTTCTGTAAACTCAAAACAGCTACAAAAGTTGTAGCTGGCAATGAACATGGAAATACATATAAGAATGAGAAAAGTATAATTTCTTTGTATGTGCTCACCAGAAAGACTGAGGCATTTTAACGTAGTTTTTATTGAGAATTTAGATCTATTGTAATTCATCTTAGTCAGAAATATACACAAATATTTATTTTAATTGAATTATTTAAGTACTGAGTAGTTACTTCTGAATATACTAATTAAATGCTTCATTTCCTGGAAAGAGAAGTTAGACAAGTTAATTGCTATGTAGTGTGTAACTAGGCCAAAGAAGTGATAGCCTTTATTTTGCATCTGTGATTCTCATTTTAATATTAATCAGTGAGGAGATTTTAGGTTGCTTAAATTGTCATACATTAACTTGTATGTAGCAGTGGCATGATATTCTAGTCCAGTTAGAAAATACATTGCTTTCCAGGTTCTCTCTGCTGTTTTGACTGATTTTTCTCAGTTCAGACACATCTTTCCTAACTTGGTCTAAAATGTGACCATGATCAAAGCTCCATTTATAGTTGCATGTTTTAGTCTTCATGAACATCTTCTGTTGAATATGTAAAAGCAAGTATTTTGGGGGGAAATTTCAGACCTGTACTATAAAACTAGTAACTGTATTTTGAAGTATAAGCTTAGAATGTTATGAAATAGTATTAATGAGCTTCATTTCCTTCCTGTTTTTTACAAAGGGTGTTTGTTATGATTTGAGGTAATACATTTGCAGTGCCATTGTAGCTGTATTTGTCCCAGGATATGAAGGAGACCAGGTAGGCAAGGTAGTACGTTTTTTGCCCAAATTCTGTTCTTTGAACGTAACTGTGTAGCTTTTGAGCCACACAGAGTTCTTTTTTAGGTCTTTTTTTATTTGAAGTAATAAGCATTTTAAAAGATATTCTAAAAGCATACATCTGGAGTGGAACTGAAGCGCTGGTTTTCTTGAATTTTGGCATGATCTAATCACAATTCACATGTTTGATATTAGGAATTTTTAATTTTTTCTTTATTGTGATTTCAATATGATTTTAGTGCTTCATGAGCATTTTTAAAAATAACATTAAGTGGAAAGTAACATTAAGAAGAAAATATACAAGTCACCTCTAAAGTTTGTATTAGAATGTGATTCATTACAGAGGGTAAAATTCTAAAATGTTAACTAGTGATGTAATTGTTATCTGAAACCAGAGCAATCGTACAGTAAGTTTTACGTTTCGAGACACTAGGTTACCACAGGTTATTACAAGATTTTGTTAAAGTTTCAGTTAAAGCTCAATAAATTGGGATGTCTTTTTGGGGTAAAGGAGTGATCTGAATGATAGGCAGAGATTTAAATATTCATACATATCTGAGGGCTGTGAAGCTGTCATTTTATGTAATGGTATTCTCTTGGAATTCAGATTTGAATTAATATGGTGATTTAACTTAAACTTTCAGAAATTAGTATGCCTTATAAAAGCAAGTTTGGATTATATTTTGTCAATCTGGCATTCAGAAATGCAAATTGAAACATTTCTAACATGAGTCAATAAAATTCCCAATGTGATCTGTCATACACTATATTTTAGCCTTCTCAAATTAATATAAGTTGTAATTCACACTAATAAACATAAATGTTTACAAGTAATTTGTGTTTATGCATGGAAATTGCTCAGCATTTCAGTGCTAACCTTAATCTGAACGATAAAAAATATTATATGAAATACAAAGCCCTAAATTCTCATTGAGTGTTTGATTTGTTTGGTTTTTCTGGGGTAGGGTGAAAGTTAATGGAAAATCACTTCTGAACATGCTTACTAGGCATCCAAAATTTGATGTTCCTATATACTGATAACAGGCTAACCAGGAGGCTCAAACAGAGTAGTCTGTATAAGGGAATTTCTAAATGTATCATTGAACTTCCAATTCTTCCTTAAAAGTGTGTGTGTGTGTGTGGGGGGGGGGGGGGGGGCATTTTGCTACTTACGCATAAAGAACCTGGAGATACTTTTAAGAAAGCCATACACTTTTTTTACTTTAGATATATTGGGAATACAGATGTTGTATTTTCCACTTTTTCTGTAGAAATCCTTGGAGGATCAGAGAACTATGGTGGTGGGAGATTTCTCAGTTTTCAGGTGGAGAGCTTGGACTGCAGAAAAATTGACAAAAATGCATCCTGCCACTTACTGGTGAGGAGTTAGAATTAAATAGTTGTAAACAAAATATAGTCTTAACCTCTTCCCCATGTCAATTGCTTGTGTTTCAGTTTCTTATATGCTTTTGATGACTTTAAATTTTTTATCTATGCAGTCTAATGACAATAGTTTGTGCATTTACTAAAATCTGTTTGTCAAAGGACAAACCAAAATATTTGCAGATCAGGATGAATGCTAAATAATCTGTCTTTCAGTACCAGTTAGTATAGAGTAACGTAATACTGTATTAATGTTTACAGTGACATTTCCAGCTTCACTCAGATGGGGAGGAAAAAACATGTTTATGATGTCAGGACTAGTATGTGTTCTTAGGACTTATTCAATATTTTGTCAGAGTGGCTTTTACATAAAAGTTCAATAGAGTATTTTAGCACAGTTCATACTACTGCAGTATGTTTTTTAGGGTTCATAAAGTAATAGATTGGTAGCACTGGAAACTGATAACTTATCTTCAGATGCAATAAAATGCATTTTTAATTATACCACATGATAAAGTGCTTCACATAGAGGATGAATAAAAAATTAGCTAATTCTTTTAGAACAAGATGTTTCCTCAGGTTAAAAAAAAAATGAGGCCTGAAGAGTTGCTGCCTCTTTCCAAACAGTTATAAAGTCTTAATCAGTAGATTTTAGGACCAGAAGTTGTCATCTAGACATGCCTTCTGCATAACATAGGGATGACCCACCCTAAAGTTAAAAATGTCCAATATGCCAAAATTTAATGATTCTATAATTTTGTTAAAGTGTAACTGGAACTTCTGGAAGAGGTTACATAGGAGATGAAGTGGCAGCTAATGTGGTATATACATTATGGCTATGCCATATTTTTTCATTGTGGAGGTCTTGTCTAGCTACTGATCAGACCATTTTGCTATGCTTGTGGGAACTGACGGGCAGGATTCTTTGGGATGCTTACCTGAAGGGGAAAGGAGTCCAGGAGAGCTGACAGTATTTTAAAGAAGCCTTATTAAAGGCACAGGAAGAAACCATCCCAATGCGCAGTAAGAAAAGCAAATATGGTAGGCGACCAGATTGGCTTACGGGGAAATTCTTGGTGAGCTTAAACACAAAAAGGAAGCTTACAAGAAGTGAAACTTGGACAGATGACTAGGGAGGAGTATAAATATATTGCTCGAGAATGCAGGGGAGTTATCAGAAAGGCGAAAGTGCAGTTGGAATTACATCGAGCAAGGTATATGAAGGGTAACAAGAAAGGTTTCTACAAGCATGTTAGCAATAAGAGGGTGCTCAGAGAAGGTGTGGGGTCCTTACTGAATGGGAGGGTAACCCAGTGACAGATGATGTGGGAAAAGCTGAAGTACTCAATGCTTTCTTTGCCTCTGTCTTCACGGACAAGATCAGCTCCCAGACAAATGCACTAGGCAACGCAGTATGGGAAGGAGGCGGACAGCCCTTGATAGGGAAAGAACAAGCTAGGAACTATTTAGAAAAAGCTAAACATACTCAAATCCATGGGTCCGGATTTAATGCATCCAAGGGTACTGAGGTCGTTGGCAAATATCATTGCAAAGCCTGTGGCCATTATCTTCTAAAACTTGTGGAGATCGGGAGAGATACCGGATAATTGGAAAAAGGCAAATGGTAGTGCCCATCTTTAAAAAATGGAAGGACAATCTAGTGAACTACAGACCAGTCAGCCTTACCTCAGTCCTCAGAAAAATCATGGAGGGGATCCTCAAGGAATCCATTTTGAAGCACTTGGAAGAGGGGAAAGTGATTAGGAATAGTCAACATGGATTCACAAAGGGCAAGTCATGCCTGACCAACCTGATTAACTTCTATGATGAGGTAACTGGCTCTGTGGGTATGAGAAAGTCAGTGGAAAGCTTTAGCAAAGCTTTTGATATGGTCTCCCACAATATCCTTGCCAGCAAGTTAAGGGAGTGTGGATTGGATAAATGGACTGTAAAATGGATAGAAAGCTGGCGAGACTGTTGGGCCCAACAGGTGGTGATCAGCGGTTTGATGTCAGGTAGGCAGTCAGTTTCTAGCAGAGTTCCCCAAGGATCGGTTCTAGGACTGGTTTTGTTCAACATGTTTATTAATGACCTGGATGAGGGGATGGATTGCACTCTCACACTAAGCTAGGGGGAGAAGTAGATTCACTGGAAGGCAGGGATAGGGTCCAGAGTGACCTAGACAGATTAGAGGATTGGGCCAAAAGAAATCTGATGAGGTTCAACAAGGACAAGTGTAGAGTCCTGCACTTGGGATGGAAGAATCCCAAGCATTGATACAGGCTAGGGACTGAATGGCTAAGTAGCAGTTCTGCGGAAAAGGACCTGGGAATTAGTGGATGAGAAGCTGGATGTGAGTCAAGTGTGCCCTTGTAGCCAAGAAGGCTAATGGCATATTAGGTTGCATTAGGAGGAGCATTGCCAGCACATCTAGAGATGTGATTATTCCCCTTTATTCAGCTCTGGTGAGGCCACATCTGGAGTATTGTGTCCAGTTCTGGGCCCCCCACTATAGAAAGGATGTGGATGCATTGGAGAGGGTCTAACGGAGGGCAACCAAAAGTATTAGGGGGCTGGCGCAAATGACCTATGAGAAGAAACTGAAGGATTTGGGTTTGTTTAGTCTGTAGTAGAGAAGCGGGGGAGGAGGATTTGATAGCAGCCTTCAACTTCCTGAAGAAATGTTGCAAAGAAGATGGAGAAAGGTTGTTCTCGGTAGTGACAGATGGCAGAACAAGGAGCAATGGTCTCAAGTTACAGTGGGAGAGGTCTGGGTTGGATATTAGGAAAAACTTTCTCTAGGAGGGTCGTGAAGCACTGGAATGGGTTCCCTAGGGAGGTGGTGGAATCTCCATCCTTAGAGCTTTTTAAGTCTTGGATCGACAAAGCCCTGGCTGGGTTGATTTAGTTGGGATTGGTCCTGCCTTGGTCAGGGGGCTGGACTTGATGACCTCCTGAAGTCTCTTTCAGCTCTATGATTCTACGATCTGGCATGGCTCCAACCCATGGCAGTATTGGTGCTGCTGATTGCTTGAGTTCCCAAGGCTTCAGTAAATAATAGGAGCAGAAATGAAACTTGGTACCTTACACAACACTACAGGGGCCCTACAGATGGCATATCTAGAAAAATAATATAGATACAGATATATTTAAAATGTTCAAAACAGAACTTAGTAATATGCAGCTGTAAGCAAGAAAGTAGAGCCCGTATAGTTGCATGGTAAAAGTGAACATGTTGCAGATCACTTGCATAGTGGTCTGGTCTTGTAGCTTATAAATAGCACCCGTGAAACTGATTAGTCTTGTCAGTTTCATTTTTCTGCTGCTCCTCCAGAGGCTTTTCCATTTAATGGGTAGGGTGACTCAACTATGAAGAATTTTGTCTCCTGTCCTCTTCTCTCCCACACATTGCTTCAGAGTTCCCAGAAGTAGCACAATTAAACTTCATAGCAATATTTCAATTTTATGACTGCTATTCCTAGCTATTAATCAGCAGCAAAACTGTAAATAGTGTTTTTGTTAAGTTGGTGAGCAAAGTTGTGATCTCCTCATCGCTTCCAACAGCCAGGAGAGGGGAGATATACAGTAGGATGAAGGAGAGAGTTTTGTCAAGGGCATAGGAGTAAATCCTTAATCTCACTGAAAGTGCAATGGGATCTTCATTGTGCTGAGATGAACCTCAGTTTAAAGTCTCATGATTGATAGTGGCATGATTGCCATGTCATTTATGGTAGTAAAGACCAGGTTTGACAAACGTGAATTCTGTGAAAGTTAATGATGAAGAATTTTCACAAGCATGTAAACTCTGCATGAATCCATGGAATGTATTAAGTACACATAGGATTTGTGAAGATACAAAGCAGATTTGTATTTGCATATTAGGGTATCTGCACAGTGGGTCTGCAGAAATGTGCATGCATGTGCATTTGGGATTCTGTCTTTCTAACCAGTTAAAATACTGTGGAATAGTAAATGCAGTGAATAAAGGAATAGCGAACTATAGTTTCAGTTTTTGAAAAAATACTTTTGATGAGTAAATGATGAAGGTCATCATGGATTTTAAATCAATCCACAACATAGGAAATGGTTATGGCCATTTTTTTTAATGGAGAGAAGTTAGTAGTATGGTGTCCCAAGTATTAGTATTGTGGCCAGGGTTGGCCCTCGAAGGTACTTAGCATTTTAATTCCTGATCCTGCAGAATGCTTTGCTGGATCATGCTAACCCCTTGGAGGTATGGGTGAATGGTGAGGTATCAGAACTTGCATAGAGAACAGATACCTAAATTACAGGGTGTGGAGATTTGAGACACATTTTATGGAAGGAATCAACACAACTGGCCAGGCAAAAATGTCTTCCTTTGGTATAATGGACAGTTAGGTGCATTAATCTTCTCCTGAAAACTCTGCAATGGCCTACAGTTTTATCAGAAAAATTGTTGGCTAGATCTGTTATAATATCTGTATTCCTAGAAGTTCAGTTTCCATGCTAAATCAGTTATTGACCTTGTTTGAAATTGCCATCCAGATATTCTATTTGCACTGATGATTTTTGTGGTGTGTGACATGGTTTTCTGAGAACTGAACCCCAGGGTTATTTGATGGGCGCTATTAATAGTCATTGGCTGAAAATGACATCATTTTTTAGTTTTGACATACGGTAAGGAATGAAAAGTTCCATTTCCAGTTATCAGTCTCCTGTGCCATTCATTTCACTCATGCTAGTTAAATTTGTTAACTTACGTTGTAAAGCCCCAGAAGAAGGTTAACAAAATTTTACACAGAAGCAATTGTTTTACAGTTAAGATGTAAAAAGGTTCCCAACATAGGGCTGAGGGCTATTAGTTCCATTAAAACTCAAAATTGATCTCAGTGCAAGGTTGTGGGCATCTTGCATTTTCTCAGCATTTCCCAATCTCCTCCATTTCAACGCTCTAATTTTGCATTGAATTTTAAGATGACTATGGAGCTTATATAGATGGTTGTCATAAACAGGATGAGGTAGAGAGAAATGTAAGAAGAGAATTAATTGTAAAATGGAGATTATATTTGTGTGTGTGTTTTGTCTCCAGTTAATGGTGTTAACTAATTCGATAGTTAAATGCAACCCATCCCCATAAATTTTAAGGCCTTATCTTTCACAATGAAAGTGAGATATTTTAAACATCTAAGATGGCCTATATTTACGATGTCATCTTTTGAAAAAGAACAGTAGTAATTTTACATTTCCTACTGTTAAAAATAACTCATCAGTCTACTAAAAGTGAAAGATTATAGAAGAATGCTGTGTTCTATTTTTTTTCAGTTTTTGCAGGGTAAGGGTTTTTTGTTGTTTTTTGTGCATTAACGTCAAAGAGCTCTTTTGCTGGTATAAACTGTGTTCTCATTAGAAGGGTTTACCAAAACCGTATTACCACAACCCTTCATAGTCTAGACTAGGTCTTAGGCTATGTCTACCCTTGCCAAGTTTTTGCTCTATCAAGGTCTGTCTTTTCTACACAGTGGATCGATTGAGCCTTTGGCAGTTGATTTATCGTGTCTACTTAAACATGATAAATCAATCTCCAAGTGCTCTCCTGTCGACTCCTACATTCCACCAAGATAAGAAGAGTAGTTGAAGGGAGAGCAGCCCCTCATCAGCCTAACCTCACAAAAGACACTGCGGTAAGTACATCGACTTCAGCTATATTTGCATAGCTGAAGTTGTATAGTTTAGATTGACTGGGGAAGGGAGGGTGTAGTGTAGACAAGGCCCCCAGCTTCACTTGTGATAGAGACTCAATTAGGGATGTGAAGGACTAGACCAGTGATCTCCAATCGTTTTAACCACAAGATCGCATTTTTAATTTAAGTGCAATGTAAGATCTACCTCAAACCCAAATACGCTTGCCCCACTTCCTTCCCACCACTTCTTTGAAGCCCTGCCTCTGCTTCTCCATGGCCTCACCCTGCTCACTCCACTCCCCTTCCTTCCCCACTTTCACCAGGCTGGGTAGGGGGGGTTAGGGTGCAGGCTCTGGTCTTAGGCCAAGGGGTTCGCAGTGTGGGAGGGGTGCGTGCTCTGGGAACGAGTTTGGGTGCAGGGGGAATCGCGTCTGGGGCAGGAGTTTAGGTGCAAGAGGAGGTTCAGGGCTGGAACAGGGATTCAGGATGCAGGATCTAGCTCAGCACTGAGACAGCTTCCGAGCAGTGGAGTGAAGGCAGGTTTACTCCTGCCTTGGCCCTGCACCATTCCTGAAAGCTGCTGGCCTGTACAGAAATGGCTCTATGGCACCATGTGCTGCCCCTCCTCTACAGGCACTGAGCCCACAGCTTCTACTGGCCACAGTTCCCCATTATTGATCAATGGGAGCTGCAGAAGTGATGTCTGCAGGCAAGGGCATCCTGTGGAGACCCCCTGCTCTGACTTTCTCAAGAGCTGCAGGGACAAGCCTGCCACTTCCAGGAGCAGCAGTTGCCACAGGAATAATTGCTTCAGCCATGACAGGTTAGGCACTTTAGAACTCACTCCTCAAAGAATTACATTTAAGCATAAGAGAAATGAAGATTATGAAATGCATAGACCAGTCTACAACCAAACACAACACACTTTGCAAGCAGTAAATGAAGTAACAACAATCCCCCATGTGTGTGTTGGGTCTATCAGAAAGCGGTAGCAAGGGCAGGGTGGGGAGAGAGGAGGTACATCAAAGTGGTAGTTTCGCGTGGAGCCAGACCCCAGGCTTCATGCAGCACTGCCACTTTGAAATGCCACGTGCAGCCCCGGGCCAGCTGGGGTGTCCCCAGGCTGCATGCTGCCTTTTAAAGTGGCAGCACTGCATGGAGCCTGGGATCAGCTGGGGAGTCCCCTGATGACCCTGGTCTCCATCCTGTGCTTTTGCCTTTGAATTGTAGCAACAGTCCTAAGGCCGTTGCTTCACTTCAAAGGGTGGAGGCATCCTCTCACCTAATCCAATAGTCAACTATTCAATTAGTCAATTACTCACAATTTAACATCACTAGAATCAATTTGTGTACTCACTTGGGGTCACAGGCTTCAGAGAGTGTTTACATTTGCCGCACTTCAGCTGCTGATGGGAGCAGTGTCCTGAGGGCAGCAGTTTCATGATGAAGCTCTTATAGAAAGGGAGAGGTGGATAGCAAGACATCGTGGGTACCTGCAGAGCCCTCTCTCTGCAAGCACTGGTCAGTTCCAGTAGCTCAGCATTGCTACAGGCAAGGAATCGTTTGTCCTGTGGAGCAGGCATTGTCACCTGGCCAGATAAGTGAGCACTTACCAAGAAAATAAGAAGAGGAACCCAAGAAAATAAGAGGAACTTTAAAGTTCCTGGGGCTTTGCAAGGCAAGAGGCAGATGTCTGTTTACCTGGTGTCAGAGCAGAAGAGGTGCAGGATAAAGTGGTCCCTTAGTCATTGTGTGATGTTGTCTGGAGGCTAATAGCTCTGTATACAGCAAGTATATGTTTTACTTGCACTTCACTGCAAAAGCATCATTGGTAGGAGCTGTATACTTCTCTTGGAGATAATTTTCTTTTTGAGGTGAACTTTCTGAGTTTCACCACAAAGTCATTGGCAAGTGTAGATGCTTCTATGGTTTTTGTGCAAAAAAAAGGGGGGGGCGGGGGAGACTTTTCTGATTTAAGTGGCACGTGTAGACTTAAATCTACAGGGGTGGGCAATCATTTTTGGTGGAAGGCTGCTACAAGATTTTGGAAAGAGGTCAAGGACCACGCTTTTCCATGGAGGAGGTGCAGAATCTAGGATGGAAGTTGGGTGCAGAAGGGTGCATGGAGGAAGGGACTGGGGTGCAGGAGACTGGGGGGGGGGGTCTAAGAAGGTATTTGGGTGAAGGAGGGAATTGTGACCTGGGGCAGGGACGTGCGGTGCAGAGCCTGGGAGGCCGCTTGGGTACAGGAGGATTCTGGCCTGGAGGAGGGGTGTAGGGTGGGGTACAGGGTCTGGGAGGGAGTGACCTGGGGCTGGGAGTGCAGAGGGTTTGGATGGTAACATGGGGGAGGGAGTTGGGGTGCGGGACAGGCAGGAGTACCAGAGGCAGGCTCTGGCTGGGAGGAGTTTACCTAAGTGTCACCTGGCCAGCAGCTCTGCAGCACCACAAGGCAGGTTAGGCCCCAGGCCATTTGAAAATATAGGTGGCTCTGAACTCCAGGTTGGGGAAGAAACTTGCGCTGCCACCTTCTCCCAGGCCAGTCTCTCAGCTCCGATTGGTGGCTGAGAAATTGGCTGAGGTCAGTTCTTATTGTCCAGTTGTTTCTGGCCAGTAGGACCTGAGGATTGTCCTGAGGGCAGAGAGATCACACACGGTTTTCCCCCTCTCTACAGAGAAGAGAAACATAGGGACTGCACTTCAAACGGCGGCAGCTGTGTGCCTTAGGGTCCTGGCAGTGAGGTCCATGGGTCAGATTTGGTGGCTTAGCGGGCCTGATCAGCCTCTGAGCCGTATTTTGCTCAGCTCTACCTTAGGTTCTAGTAGTTTTCATGGTTCCCCTTGAATCACTATTAAGTTTTCTTCTTTTGTATGTCTTTCATTCTAGCAACAGCATAGAGCAGGGCTACTCAACATGTGGCCCATGGGCAGCATGTAGCCCGCAGCCTGTTTGTTTGCAGCCCACAGTGCGGTTTGGATTTATGTGGGCTTGACACACAGCCCTCAGGTGGGAGCCAAAACAAAAAAATAATCATTATAAAGGTCTTCTGTTATGCATTTTAGTAAATTCCTGGACTGTTATTGCTCATTGGAGGGCTTTAAACTAGGTTTGTCGGGGGCAGGTGAGCAAAGCCCACAGGTAAGTGCTGCATGTGCGGGACTGGGAGATGGGTTGGAAATGGGGGGGGACTACAGCCTATAATGGCAAGGAGAAAGGAGGGTCAGGGCACAACAGGGAGGCAAGATCAAATCAGTATCTTAGATGCCTATATACAAATGTGAGAAGTATGGGTAATAAGCAGAAAGAACTGGAATTGCTAACCAATAAATACAACTATGATATCATTGGTATTACAGAAACCTGGTGGGATGGGGACGCATGATTGGAATGTTGGTATGGAAGGGTACGGCTTGCTCAGGAAGGACAGACAGGGAAAAAAGGGAGGAGGGGTTGCCTTGTATATTAAAAATGTACACACTTGGACTGAAGTGGAGATGAACGTAGGAGATAGCTGTGTAGAGAGTCTCTGGGTTAAGCTAAAAGGGGTAAAAAATGAGGGTGATATCATGCTAGGAGTCTACTACAGGCCACCTAGCCAGGTGGAAGAGGTGGATGAGGCCTTTTTTAAACAATTAACAAAACTATCTAAAGCCCAAGATTTGGTGGTGATGGGGGACTTCAACTATCCAGACATATGTTGGGAAACTAACACAGCGAGGCACAGGCTATCCAATAAGTTTCTGGACTGCATTGGAGACAACTTTCTGTTTCAGAAGGTTGAAAAAGCTACCAGAGGAGAAGCTGTTCTGGATTTGGTTTTAACAAATAGGGAGGAACTAGTTGAGAACTTGAAAGTGGAAGACAGTATAGGGGACAGTGATCACGAAATAATAGAGTTCATGATCTTAAGGAAAGGTAGAAGGGAGACCAGCACAATTGAGGTAATGGATTTCAGGAAGGCAGATTTTGATAAGCTCAGAGAACTTGTAGGTAAGGTCCCATGGGAAGCAAGACTGAAGGGAAAAACACCTGAGGAGAGTTGGAAGTATTTCAAAGGGACGTTGTTAAGGGCCCAAAAGCAAACAATTCCGCTGTGTAGGAAAGATAGAAAATATGGCAAAAGACCAGCTTGGCTTAACAAGGAGATCTTGCACGATCTCAAAATAAAAAAAGGAGTCTCATAAAAAATGGAAACTAGGACAACTAACAAAGGATGAATATAGGCAAGCAACACGGGAATGCAGGGGCAAGATTAGAAAGGCAAAGGCACAAAATGAGATCAAACTAGCTACAGGCATAAAGGGAAACAAGAAGACCTTTTATAAATACATTAAAAGCAAGAGGAAGACCAAGGACAGGGTAGGCCCACTGCTTAGTGAGGAGGGAGAAGCAGTAACAGGAAACTTGGAAATGGCGGAGATGCTCAATGACTTCTTTGTTTCGGTCTTCACCAAGAAGTCTGGAGGTGTGCCTAACGTAGTGAATACAAGCAGAGAGAGGGTAAGTTTAGAAGATAGGATACACAAAGAACAAGTTAAAAATCACTTAGGAAAGTTAGATGTCAGCAAGTCACCAGGTCCTGATGAAATGCATCCCAGGATACTGAAGGAGCTGATAGAGGAGGTATCTGAGCCTTTAGCTATGATCTTTGAAAAATCATGGCAGACAGGGGAGATTCCAGAAGACTAGAAAAGGGCAAATATTGTGCCCATCTATAGAAAGGGGAATAAGAACAACCCAGGAAACTATAGACCGGTCAGTTTAACGTCTGTCCCAGGGAAGATAATGGAGCAGGTAATTAAGGAAATCATATGCAAACACTTGGAAGGTAATAAAGTGATAGGGAATAGCCAGCATGGGTTTGTGAAGAACAAGTCATGCCAAACTAATCTGATAGCTTTCTTTGATAAGATAACGAGCCTTGTGGATAAGGGAGAAGCGGTGGATGTCATATACCTAGACTTTAGTAAGGCATTTGATACGGTCTCGCATGATATTCTTATTGATAAACTAGGCAAATATAACTTAGATAGGGCCACGATAAGGTGGGTGCATAATTGGCTGGATAACCGTAGTCAGAGAGTGGTTGTTAACGGTTCTAAATCCTGCTGGAAAGGGATAACAAGTGGAGTTCCTCAAGGGTCTGTTTTGGGACCCGTACTGTTCAATATCTTCATCAATGATGTAGATATTGGGATAGAGAGTACGCTTATTAAGTTTGCAGATGATACCAAACTGGGTGGGGTTGCGACTTCTTTGGAAGATAGGGACAAAATTCAAAATGACCTTAGCAAGTTAGAGAAATGGTCAGAGGTAAACAGGATGAGGTTTAATAAAGAGAAATGCAAAGTGCTCCACTTAGGAAGGAACAATCAGTTCCATACATACAAGATGGGAAGCGACTGTCTAGGAAGGAGCATGGCAGAAAGGGATCTAGGGGTCATAGTGGACCACAAGTTGAATATGAGTCAACAGTGTGATGCTGTTGCAAAAAAAGCAAATATGATTCTAGGTTGTATTAAC
This sequence comes from Pelodiscus sinensis, assembly GCF_049634645.1. NCBI lineage: Eukaryota > Metazoa > Chordata > Testudines > Trionychidae > Pelodiscus > Pelodiscus sinensis. Next base: position 248,160,925 of record NC_134712.1, on the reverse strand, counting down.
AGGTGTGTTGTAAGCAAAACTCGTGAAGTCATTCTGCCGCTCTACTCTGCACTAGTTAGGCCTCAGCTGGAGTACTGTGTCCAGTTCTGGGCGCCACATTTCAAGAAAGATGTGGAGAAATTGGAAAGGGTACAGAGAAGAGCGACAAGAATGATTAAAGGTCTAGAGGACATGACCTATGAAGCCAGGCTTCGTGAACTGGGCTTGTTTAGTTTGGAAAAAAGAAGATTAAGGGGGGACATGATAGTGGTTTTCAAATATCTAAAAGGATGTCACAAGGAGGAAGGAGAAAATTTGTTCCTCTTGGTTTCTGAGGACAGGACAAGGAGTAATGGGCTTAAAGTGCAGCAGGGGAGGTTTAGATTGGACATTAGGAAAAAATTCCTAACTGTCAGGGTGGTCAAATATTGGAATAAATTGCAATAGGGAGGTGGTGGAATCTCCCTTTCTGGAGATATTTAAGAACAGGTTAGATAGACATCTGTCAGGGATGGTGTAGATGGAGGTTGGTCCTGCCTTGAGGGCGGGGGGCTGGACTCGATGACCTCTCGAGGTCCCTTCCAGTCCTATGATTCTATGATTCATTAAAAGAGCTGTCATATGGGTGGAAATAAGATAAATATTGCATTTTATTAATATCAGCAGAACTGACTTAAATGGGGCCTGGGTTGTGTAGTCTTGCCTTAATCTTTGTATTCATGCTCGTCAGTGTGAAATAAGCCATTTGCATATATATGCATGTATATACAACCACGCTTAAGTTGCGGCCCTCGGCATGTGCTATGAGTAATGTTGTGGCCCCTGGGCCTTCCAAAATTGAGTAGCCCTGTGATAGAGAATAAACAGTAAAACAAAATAGTAAATTGTTATTTATAAAATGGCAAATATCAACAAGGCAGGGGTAACTATACTTGAAAATAATTCTAACTCCCTTTAAAAAAGAGTTTGAATTTGTCACTTTGAATATAATCCTTGGTGGGCATTTGTACTCAGACACTACTTGCCAATTTAGAGCTTCACATCTTAAATAAGAGTTACATTTAGTAGTAAAATACTATTTATAGTTAGTGTATTGAAACTGTATTATCGGAAAAGGAGAAGTCAGTTGTTAAATAAAAATCAACCCACTCCCACCCTTGATAATACAGAGTACTTTTTTCACTGATTCACCAAGGATCTGATGCCGTTGCAACCAGTGGCATAATACTGTGGTAAAGAACTCTAAGATGGCATCCCATACTTACAGGTTAAATACAAGTAAACAGGAGGAGAAGAGAGACTGAAATGAAACTCTCCTTTAGTATTTCCATTCCAAGTGTCCTTCCTGGAAATGTGTGTTAAATTTAGAATAATAAAATAAAACAGTTTCATATTAAGGTTATGATATGTGCTGTACAAGAATAAGCCAGGAAATGCAACACTAAAAATGACCTGACTGTTCATTTCTTTGTTTTAGTTTGGATGCTTTTAGTCACATCTTCGCATTTTTGTCATGTGTTTATTTTTGTCAGTTCTGTTTAATAGTACTTCTGACAATTTTTCAAGTTCATTTAAACTGTATTTTTTACTTTGATTATTTGGGTAGTACTTAAACTGTTTAATTAAACTGATTATATGATTGTGGATAGTGAAAGGAAATGATATAATGAAATAGGTTTTTTTTAAGTGCACTTTTTAAAGAGGACATCAACAAGAAGACAGGCTGTGAAAAGGAAATTATTTGGAATTTTTTTCCTCCTAATATTTTGTGGAGATTTGTTCAATAGTAAATAATTACCACTCAGGAAGAGGGTACTAATTAAAAAGTTTAGATAGTTTTGCAATCCAGTCCCATAAAAGAAAATACACGAATTACATAACAGATAAAGGAATATAGGGAATCATTTTCATATAATCTGGCAATATCCCAAATTAAAAGGTATTGGGTCTGATATGTTTCATTTTGTAAACTTCACTTAGTTCAATGGCTTCACAATGACAGAAAATACGGGTCAAAATATAGTTATGTTGGATCATGGACAAATAAATGAAGACAAAGTTTGCAATAGGTAACCTAATAGATATGTTGTTGGTGGTCTCGTATTTAGCACACTAAAATAAGGATTGTTATTTAACTTGGTCTCTCTTTTTTTCAAAATGTTTAAGGATGAGTGTTTTTCATCTAAGTATTTTACAGACATTACATTAAAAACAGTCTAATTATCCATGTACCAGTAGTATTAAACACCTTCTGATTACTGCAACACCTACCTTTTTTTCTTTCTCTTCAGGGTTGTAATAAAATAACATTTTGGCATTGTCTTGCTCCTTAAAGTGAGATGGGAATCAGATCATTCACTATGGACAGTTCCATCTGTTTCTTGAAACTACTTCTAATTAGGTTTTGAGAACTAAAGTTTCTCTCATTTTGTACAGCAGCCTTCACAGAGGTGATCCTGGTGACTATAGGCCAGTAAGCCTAACTTCAGTACCACACAGATTGGTCAAAACTATAGTATATAACCGAATTGCCAAACATGTACATGAATGTTATTTGTTAGGAAAGAGTCAAAACCGCTTTGACAATAAGGACATTGCTGAGAAACTATATTCTTTGCATCCGTCTTCATGCTTGAGGATGTGAGGTAGATTCCCAAATTTGAACCATTCTTTTTAGGTGATAAGCCTGAGGAACTGTCACAGATTGAGAGATCATTAGGAGAGGTTTTGGAATAAATTGATAAACTAAACAGTAACCAGGACTAGATGGCATTCATCCAAGAATTCTGAAGGAACTCAAAGGGAAGTCTATAACCAGGGTTCCCTCTAAGGTACATGCCTGCATGGGCATGCATCAAGAGTTTGAGGTCCACCCACTTTTGCAGCAGAGCCACGCAGTGGCTGCTCAGCTGCTCCAGAGCGAAGCAACGTGGTGGGCGCCTACCCCTCCTCAGGAGCAGTAGGGCAGCTACCATGCGGCCCTGGCCCTTGCTTCAGCCCTTCCCCGGGGCTAGAGCTGCAGGCCATGTGGTGGGCTGCAGCTGCTCCAGCAGCCCCAGCATGGGCCAGAACTGGAACATGCATTGCATGTGGCTAGTGGATGCTCTGGTGGCCCTAGCCAGGGCCAAAGCCAGAGCACATTTCACGGACAGCCTGTGGCTGCTCCTCCAGAGGCTCTGGCTAGGGCCAGAGCTGGGGCCGTGTGCCAGGTGGCAGCTGCCTCCAGGAGCCCCAGTGGGGGCAAGAGCTGGAGCATGCATTGCGGGTGGCCAGCAGCTGCTCTGGCAGTCCTGGCCAGGGCTAGGGCCTTGTGCCAGGTGGTGGCTGCTCCTCTGGTAATCAGGCCTGAGCTAGGACTGTGTGCTGGGTGGCAGCTGCTCAAGTGGGCAGGGCCAGCTAAGGCCGTGTGATGGGGGCTGGCTGGTGAGGGATTCTCACAAAGTCTGTACAGTGAAATGTAGCCACCTTGAAGTCATCTCTAAGACTGGAATCGCAATCCTGGTTCCAGGTACAGTGGAACGCCTCACAGCCTATGTGAGAGCTGGGTGTGTAAACAGGTAACTGTTTCTTCTCAAACATTTATGTGCTTGGGGAATTGGGAATGGTATTAGCTTTGTGCAATTGGCTAAGTTTCACATGCAAGTATGAATGTTTATTCTTAATGCTAGTTGAACGGTGCAGGAGTGCAGCAATGCTAAGCATACTCGTGAATGTGGGGGGTGGGGAGTTGAAAAATTCTGCAAGGGGAGAAGGAAGGGGTTGGCGTGGGAAGTATAGAATAAATTGATGCAGAGCAGGGTTGGGAGGAGCACAGGTTTAATTAATTGGCATCTGTGTATTTTGAAACCACCTACCACACCTAGGGAAAGGAGCTGGAAACACCAGTGAAAGCAGATAACACTTTATGCATGTTTAAAATCAATCTGTTCTTTTGTCACAAGAATTTGGCATGTCAGACAGGGAAAGTGAGATTCAGAGTAATACAGGAACTGAAATCTGTGGGAAATGCAGGTTCTGAATATCTCTGTTTATGGGATAATGTATTCAGTCACATGACTTTGAAAATTTTGACCTTAACCCCTCCATCTATATGGCTAGTGCATGGAATTGTGGCTTAGGAGAGCTGAGTTCTATTCCTGGACGTGTCACTGACCTGACCTTAAATGAGTCACTGGTTTATACATCAGTTTGCACATCTATAAAATAGTGATGATTGTGCTTTCCTTTATAAAGTATTGTATGACCTACTGAGGAAAAGCATAGTGGGAGAGCTAGGCATTGCTATATTTACTTCTTGCTTCTGGATATGGTATAAATAATTTTAAAAATATATAAAAGATATTTGTTGGCAACTGGTGAGTATCACGGTGACACACATCCATACAAGCGCCATGTGACCTCTATATTGGTGCTCATGACAAAATTCACTCCACTCACAGATGGAAAATCTTAGGGGGAACACTGTCTATAACCTATCTTTTAAATCAGCGTATGTGCCCAGTGACTGGAAGATAGCAAATACGACACCAATTTTTAAAAAAGGATCCAGAGGTGATCCTGGCAATTACAGCTGGTAAGTCTGACTTCAGTACCAGGCAAACTGGTTGAAACTATGATAAAAAACAGTATTGTCAGATATATAAACATAATTTGTTGGGGAAGCATCAAACATGCCTTACCAGTCTACTAGAATTCTTTGAGGTGATCAATAAGCATGTGAATAAGGGGGATCCAGTGGATATAGCGTACTTAGACTTCCAGAGAGCCTTTGACGAGGTCTCTCACCAAAGGTTCCTTAGAAAAGTAAGCTGCCATGGAATAAGAAGGAATGCCTTCTCATGGACTGATAACTGGTTAAAAGATAAGAAACTTTGGCTTTATATTTCTGTGAAACCTTCTTTAATAAGATTAAGAACTGAAATGCTGTTCATGTGGTAATGTTATAGAATATTGACTCACTTGTTGCTATTACACATGATTTGATAATTGCTAGTAAAGAATTTGGTGCCTGTATATAAGCTTAAAAATTAAACTTAAGATAAAATATTTAATAATGTACAGGAACTTACTACTACAGTGAAATTTGTGTAAGCTGTGAATTCCACTGTCTAACATTTCAAAGTGTACTTTGGAATATTGTAAGTAAAGTAGATGACTGCAGAATGAAAAGCTAATGATAAATACAACCTTGTGGTACCTGTTTGTGTATGATTTAATAAACATACCATATATTCTGTAATACTTGGCTACATCTTTGCTCACGATCAAATTTACACAATAAGGTAGTAAAAAAGAGGAGGTCTGCAGTTAGCTTAGAAATAAACAACATTTAGCAAATTTCTTAAGTTAATGTACCTTGCTCCTTTTTTCTGTGGCAGAGATAAGTGTCCTCATTAACTATTAGTTATTGCTTGGTATGGCACTCTGCTGTTGATGTACCCAGAAGGTGATTGTAGTTGCTGCAGTGCATGAACATTAAGGACCTGGAAAAAGGAGATAATGCCTATATTGTGAGCACAGAATTAAAAAAGATGATCTGAATTACTAAACTGAAAATTTGAAGAAAAAAATTCTTAAATCAATTTTGAAAACAAAAGTTTCAGGTGGTCTTAGCGCTTACAGTTGAGGTGTCTGAATCCATTTCTTTGGCAACCGCACTGTTATAATTTTAAAGTAACTTTTAAAAATGTTCTCTTTTCTAATGTTGTGTAAAAAGACATAAGAGAGAATGACAGTACAGAGATGGTGTTAAATGAATATTACAATTTTTTTGTTCCACTTTAATAATGGATTAAACTTCAGATGTAGGAATTTTTGTTAAATTGCTTTTCTTTAACCTCCTAAGTGCATCAGGGGCAGCTGTGTTAGTCTGTAACTAAAAAAAACTTTAAACAATAAATGGTACTGCAGCACCTTAGAGGTTAACAAAAAATGTAGATAGTGTCAGCTTTCGTGGCACAAACCACTTAAAATGAATGGAGATGCCTATCTTCTAGAACTGGAAGGGACCTTGAAAGATCATCCAGTCCAGTCCCCTGCCTTCACAGCAGGACCAAGTACCATCCCTTCTTCAGATGAATGGAACAAGGGGTCCAGATATAAATAAATAGCAGAAAAAGAGGGGATGGGGAAGGAAAGAGAAGGAAAAAAACCCTTGTCGATTATTGTCTGTTTTAAATGAGGCTAATAGAGTGGGATGTAAGTGCCTGATATTTAGCTTTTGATGTAATTCAGGTATTGAATATAGTGGCCCATCCAGGTCAGGTCTTTGTTCAGACCTTGATTAAAGGTGTCCGATCTGCAAATGAAGGCAAGTTCCCCAGCTTCTCTCTCTCCAGCTGTTTTTTGGAATTACTTTGGGATCCATTAATGAGTGCCTGGGCAAATTAAAATGTTTCCCAACAGGTTTCTGTGTGTTATTTCAAATATAGGATTTGATATAAGAGTACTTCAACATTTTAAATGAACTGTTTACAAACTTAACTGTGTGTGTGGTCTTAATACAGTACGTTTTCCCATATGCCTAAGTATAGGTATGTAAACATTTGCTGAACATATTTAATAAATGCATTTTCACTAATATTTTGGATATTGTTTGACTATGTCTTTGTGCTTTATAATAAATACTAGAAGATTTACCCAGCTTTGCTTAGGTCCTTAACTCAAATAAATTTTGTCTTTTTTCATTTAAATCAGGGGTCTCCAACCTTTTTAACCACATGATCACTTTTTCTATTTAAGTGCAATGGAAGATCTACCTCAAACCCAAGTACCCTTGCCCCACTTCCTTCCCGCCCCTTCTTTGAGGCCCTGCCCCTCCTCCATCCCTTTTGAGGCCTCACTCTGCTCACTCCATCCCACTTCCTCTCCCATCATCACTCACTTTCACCAGGCTGGGGTAAAAGGTTGGGGATGCAGGCTCTGGTCTTAGGCCAAGGGGTTTGGAGTGTGGGAGGAGCTCCGGGCTTGGTCCAGGAGGGGTTTCAGGGTGCGAGTCTGGGAATGAGTTTGGGTGCAGAGGGACTCAACCTCCTGTGCCAGACATGGGTGTAGGAGGAAGTTCAGGACTGGGACAGGGGTTCAGGAAGCAAGCTCTGGCTGGGCACCATTTAACTGAGACGGCTTCTGGGTGGTAGAGCAGTGGGATTAAGGCAGGTTTACTCCTGCCCTGGCCCTGCACCACTCCTGAAAGCAGCTGGCATGTATAGCAGTGGCTCCATGGCGCTATGTGCTGCCCCTCCTCTACAGGCACAGAGCCCACAGCTTCAACTGGCCACGGTTCCCCATTATTGATCAATAGGAGCTGCAAGAGTGATGTCTGCAGGCAGGCAAGGACAGCATGTGGAGACCCCCTGCTTTGCTTTTCTCAGGGGCTGCAGGGACATGCCAGCCACTTCCAGGAGCAGCAATTACCATGGGGATAATTATTCCAGTCACGACAGGTTAGGCATTTTAGAACTCAGTACTCAAAGAATTAAATTTAAGTGCAAGATAGAAATGAAAATTATGAAATGGACAGGTGAGTCAAAAACCAAAAATAAAATACTTTGCAAGCAGTAAAAAGAGTAACAACAACCCCCCACGTATGTGTTGGGTCGGGAGATGCAAGTGAAGGACAGTGTGTTTGTGAGAGTGACAGACACAAACACAGTGTGTTAGTGTGACAGAGATTTGCATTGCCAAGTTCCCTCTTTCCCCTTCTCTCTGTGTGGAAATAGCGTACAGGAGTGGGGGAAGGAGGGGCACGCTGACATCAGCACCCCCCTCATGGGTGGCAGGGCAGCTGAAGTGCCTGCACTTGACAGTCTCTTGGCCAAACCAGTCAAGATCACCTGTCAGAGGCTCCAAGATCTATTGGTAGATCCCAATCTGCTGGTTGGTGACCACTGATTTAAATCATTGTTCTAGGGTGGGGATGGTGATGAGAGTTTCAGTATGCAGGTTGCCCTGGGGAGAGAGGACAATCCCAGCCCTCTCACTGCAGTACCTTGGGGCTAGGTGAGAAGTACCTGTCTGTGTCTCTCCTGGCTGGGGAACAGACAGACAAATAACCTCTCTGAAATATAGAATAGAATAGCTGTCCCTTTCTCCACTCCTGCTCCCTGCTGGCCCAATAGGGTTATAGCTGTCCTAGTTCCCATCTCTGGCCCCTTGCTGCCCCTCTATGGTCATTCTACAGTATAACTGTCCCTCCTACCAAACCCCTCCCTTTCCATTTTATAGGAAACAATCGAATTTGAGGCACATCATATTGTCCTGGCACAGCCAGACCTTGACTTTGCTTTAAGTTATGATAAGAGGCAGCTGCATATGAAATATGGTGGTCCTGGTGCTTAGAGTTTAGGAGTTCTTGAACACAATGGACTCCTAGACAGACAGATGCACAAACTCTTTCAAATATATAGTAGATATTAAAATTTGACTGTAATACATCTATTTAAAATGACAAAAAAATGGTCCTAGTTGAGATTTCATTTAAACATTTTTCTTTTTGAAATTTTATTTTAAAAAATGTGCACATTAATCTGCACATTTATTTTTGTGATTGCGTACAAGGTCATACTTGTTTCCTTAACTGCCTTCAAAAATCAGTAGACTTAGTGTGAAGGAAAGGGATTTTGTTAGAGCTTTGAACTTCCAACACTTTAGTCATCTGAAGAAGTGGGTTGTGCCCACGAAAGCTCATGATACCATCCACAAGTTTTGTTAGTCTTTAAGGTGCTACTAGACTATTTAAGTCTTTCCTGTTACAGACTAACTCAGTTACTTCTCTGAACCTTTTAAATGATAGAGTTGTTAGAGAACATTCATTGACTGTCATTCACTTAAGAGGGACACTATTTTGGATTTTGAATATTTGATCACTTATTACACGAAAAGAAATTGCACTACAGCCTAGTTCAGTGATCTCCAACTTTTTGGGGCTGCCGGGGGGTGGGGACACACACGCACCAGGGGGTGGGGCCGCGCATGGGCTCGGGGCGCAAGAATGGCTTGGACTGGCCCTGGTCACTCAGTAGGCACACACAAATGCGCCGGTGGGTGCCATGGTGCCCACGGGCACTGCACGGGGGACCACTGGCCTAGTTAGTATTGCTTAATACATATAGCTGGAGTTCAGGTTGCTTTTAAAAAAAAAAAAGAGAGAGAGAGAGAATATAAATGAAAATAGTTACAGGATGTCCTAAGTCCATTCATTAAAAATGTTATGCCTGGGAGGACATTTGTGTGCTTCATTTGCTGCATTGTTTGTCTATAAACCAGGACACTCTGGTCCAGGATCAGAGTCCCGGCATACTGTGTGGGTGGACAGGGGTGGGAGCCCAGCCTGATGCAAGGGAGAGTCGGGGGTGGGAGCCTGGTGTGATGCTGGGGGGCATGGGGGAGAGTGGAGGCCCAGCTGGGCTGTCCAGGGGGCCGGTAGTCAGTAAGCTGCTGTGCTGCAAGAGGAAGGAATGGGGCCCATCTGGGAAGCCTGGCACCTGGCTCATCTGTGTTGTGGCAGGGTGGGAGAAGACAGGAAGCCCAATGAGGCAGCAGGGCAGGGGGTGGGGCCAGAAATGACCTCCCTTCATCCAGCAAAATCTCTCATCTGGGACCAGTCAGGTCCTGAGGGTGCTGAACCAGGAAGGTCCAACCTGTACTCTGTTTTCAGTCCTGGTTGACCAATGTCAGTGTCTATTCTTTCTTCACACATGGGAACACTATCAGTTAAAAACTAATCTGTGTTTATATTATATTCCATCTTAAAAGATTCCAGAATACGCAAGTTAAAATGCAAAAACTACCTAGAAATTGCTGTTTTCATCATGGAAATGTAGTTCTCTCTGGAGAGAAATATATTAGCTAATTTTGACAATGGTTTTACAACATGAAGGGAAAAACATCAAGTTGAAACTGCATAATTTAAATAAGCAGCAATTACAATATTGTAAGTAGATGAGCATTAAAATTTGGTTAGGCCATTAGAATTAATACCTCTGCCCTTGAAAAAGTTCCCTTGGAATTTTTAATGACAAGTAGTCATGATGACCTCTGTTTGAACTTCTCCAGAAGACAGTAAGTAGCACGGTGACACCCTAACACCATGCTGAAGTAATAGTTCCGCTATGATTCAGATTAATGAATTGCTGTCATACCACTTTGTGCTTAACTAGATGTTATTCAGGGTCTTCCATCCATGTACAGATTGCGACTGCATACTCAGTAAGGCTGGATCTGACAGGACCACTGTATGAAATGGTATTTGTGCTGGCTTGAAGTTTCTCCTTTTGTATATTTTTGTACATGTACTTTTTATGATAGGTAATTTTAAAAGGCTCTTACTGTATAATATCTCAGGACTAAAGTCATTTGAGGTATTTTAATATGTCGTCTTTAACCTCACATTCTATTGCCATTTTCTTTTTAGTCACCCCATTTTACAAAGTCAGAGTGACATGCTCCCAAAAAGGCATAGAGTTGCATCTTTTAATGCTGATTTCTATTTCATTTCTTGGAGTTGGGGATATTTTTTTCATTAACATAATAATAATGGTTATTGACATTGTGCTTCCCTTCTACCTACTTTCCTCCCCCCCAAAAGTTAATTAGCATATCAATATCCTCTTAATTGAATGTGGTAGTGAAGAATAGAAGCTTAAAGGTAAATGTTTTCTTCTGCCTTAATCCATTAGTTGCAAATTGTCAGAGGTTGCAGAAACAGTTCAAATAAAAATCTTGTTATGGATATGGACTTCAAGTATTATTGTTTGTATAAGAGCGCATTCTTTAAAGGTATTAAAGTTGTGACAGCAAAATCAGTATAAACTTTTTTTACAAGTCTTTCAACTCCTAAATCAATTTCAGCCAGTAGTTTTGCCCTCAATTACTTTAGGTCTGGAGCTCCAGGCCAAGTGAGAAGGACAACCTGTTTTATACAATTTCAGAAGATTTATTCTTGAAGAATAAATACTGATTTTTGCTTGCCAAAATCCCCATAAGAATAAAGATTCCCAACGTTTTTATTTATCTCATTTCAATAGTAATTTTCAAAGTAGAATTTTACAGATGTAATATCTTTGAGTGATTTCCGTGCCCATTTAAGTCAATAGTCAAAAGTATTCAAACGTAAACATATATAGAGACATGTCAGTAAGGCTAGTTATCTACAAAATGCTGATGAAACTTTCATTTTTTTTACCTAAATTGAACATAATCTATTACAGTGTCCTTCATTTTATTACTGCAATACTAACTTATTCTTAAGACACCTCTACCTTTTGCTCTGGCTAAACTGCATTACTATAGCCAATTGCAAAAGACTCACTTTACGAAGAGTTAAGAAACCGTGCTGTTTTATGTTTCCTGTGTTATGTGGGAGTCAACCCTATCACTAGGAAATCAGTGGCATATTTCTATTTGTATTTTCCTTGCCCTATTAGTTCTTTGCTATGATGCTGTGGTTGGTTTTATATAAACATATTTTTAATCTTTGTAATATGATACTGTACCTATATACCGTAAAAGTTGGTGGCAAATCATTGCTGTAGATAGTTTTTAGATTAGCATGTAGTGTTATAACTATTAGTAGAGTTCAAGGCCAGGAAAATTATCGAGTCTGACTTTCTGTATAACAGAGTTCATAGAACTCCCCCAAAAATAATTCTTAGAGCATGACCTTTAGGAAAAAATATGTTCTTGATCATGATTATCATTATATTTACAACTGGTTTATTCAACTGAAGGAGATTTCTCCAAATGTAAAATAGCCGCTTAACTTGTACCAACCACACCTATCAGTTGGCAGACCCAAGACTCAGTTTATATCTGTGATATAACAAAATTATTACATAGCATTTTGTAAAACGTTAACAGTTGTTGCAAAAAGTTTGTAAGGAAGATTTTCTGATTTACTAAGGAAATTTTAGTACACTTCTGCAATATATTCTGCTTGGTCACCCATGTATAATTAAAATTATTAGGGTTGTCAATTGACATGCCTTAATGCCTGCGATTAACGCAGTCCAGGATTCATGCGTGAAATTTTTTAACACGTTAATTTCAGGCGTTAATGCTGCACTGCCCCTTTGAAGTGCCGCTGCGGGGACTCTAGCTGATCCCAGGCTCCATGCAGTGCTGCTCTGTTGAAACGCCTTGGTGGCGTTTCAAAGGGGAGGTGCGCGTGACTAATCACGGGATTAATTGCAATTAAATGTTTTAATTGCTTGACAGCCCTAAAAATTATTTATCCAAATCAAGTTGTTGTTTGCATCTTTTAAAATATGTTTTAATAGGCAAGAATCTCAGCCAACTAGCATCAAGGAGTGTGTGCGTGCGTGTGTGCAGCATCCGGAAGCTAAATCTAATCAGAAAGCACCCTTTCTGATATGGTAATGAAGACTTTTATCCAGTCAACACTGCTACTTAGTTTTCAGTGCTGATTGAGGGGAAGCTCTTTGCTGCAAAACCATTGTCAGTAATAGTTTGTGGCAAAAATGACTATTAAAATTCCTGTTGATGAATTATTGAGAAGTGCTCTATGTAAATCTCCTTTAAAATGGTAAGTAGAGAGAGAGCTTTCGAAAGAACTTCGAAGTATGTGATTTGATTTGGCTGGTGCAGGCATGTCTAGTCTATTTCCTAATATATACATGGCTCTGCTATGGACTCAGTTTAAACCAGGGACCAAATTGGAATCAGGAGAATAGTGGTGTTTTCTCAAGCTCCCTCAATAAATCTACCTCTGCCCACTTGAGACTCCAAAATGAGATGGTATTCTCAGTAGAACATGCAGTTCTTCTTATTTATGATTTTCCCAGTTCCTTGTGTGCTTTGTTTATCAATGAAAGTGGTTAATGTCTTCCCCAGATCAGTGGTTCTGAGGCACAGATGGCATAAGGACATTGGGCCAAATTCTGACAGACTGCATAAACCAGTGGTCCCCAACTTTTCGGGGCTGCCGGGCACCCGGGGGCGGGGCCACACACGTACCCGGGGTGGAGCCGTGCACTTGCCTGGGGTCAGGGCCACCCATACAGCATGCGCCCGGTGCTGGTGCCACCCAGCGCCGCACTCCCGGGGCCAGCGCCGCTCCTGTGCTGTGCGCCCAGGAGTGGGGCTGCCCATATGCCGTGCGCCGGGGCTGGAACAGCCCATGTGCCGCATGCCTGGGGGCGGGGCTGCCACCACCCGTGTGCTGCATCCCCAGAGCCGGTGCCACCCCTGTGCTGCGTGCCCAGGGGCCGGCACCACCCATATGCTGCATGCCCGGGGCCGGCACAGCCCTTGTTCCGTGCACCCGGGGGAGGGCTGCCCAAACGCCGTGTGCCCGGGGCCGGCGCTGCTTCTGTGCCACACGCCCACAGCCGAGGCCGCTCCTGTGCCGCGCGCCTGGGGCCAGCACAACCCTTGCACCCCGCACTCGGGGGCAGGGCCATCCAAACACTGCGCACCTGGGGGCAGGGACGCCCATGGGCTGCACGCCCGGGGCCGATGATGCCCATGCGCCCACGGGGTTGGCACCGCCCGTGCGCACGGGGGCGGGGCCAGCCCCGTTCACTTAGTGGGCACATAGAAATGGTGGGCACGGTGTTGGGGACTACTGGCATAAACCCACCTAGCATTAGGATCATAGCGAAGAAGTGTTCTACTTTAGATTACTTCAAAATCCAATGATTAGCTGTTCAAGAGTTTGCAGAGAGGTATTTTGGCATGCAATGTAGGTGTCGGTATGTAGTCCACATATTTATGCTCCTTGACCCGCCAGTGACTGAGGAATGACTGCTCAATGCAGATTTTTTGCTCCTGAAATGAGTAATTTGCTTGGGGTCTGGGTTGGGCTGATACCAGCAAATACCAATGTATATAAAAGATGCTTTTTTCAGCTTGCTTGTGTATACATTTTGAGAATTTTTGTGGTTCTGGCAATGTTCCCTTTAGATTTTCTTTGAGCGCTACAGTTTTGTCTTTGGGCAAATTTATGCTTTCCCTGGACAAAATGGATGAAGGGAGATGTAGACAGAGAGGATTTAACATATTGTGGGTGTTCAGGCATTGAGGGTGGGTGGGTGGATGTGTATATGTATGACTGAGAGGTGTGTAGGGAGCATCACTGCTGCCACCTCCAGACAGGGCTGAGGATGTCCCCGAAACCAACAGGTTTTCTGCACCCCCTTTTGTAAGGAGGCAGGGCTTCCTGTGTCCTGTCATGAAGAGAGATCAGTGAACAGGATACAGCAGGTGTTATAAGTGTCTAATCCATGTCCTTGCTGAGACTAAGTGGCAGTTTCTTACCTGGGTGGTATATCTAAGATTACTGTGGCTGGAAAGGTGTTGTGTTTTTTTGTTTTTTTTTTAAAGGTGGGAAGGGTAACATTTTATGTTGTTAAAAGGGACTTGAATTGCAAATGTTTCAATTTCTTACATAAATAAGGGTTTTCTTTAATTCATCTCCTAGAATAATGAGTAATATCATAGAATCATAGGACTGGAAGGGACCTCGAGAGGTCATCGAGTCCAGCCCCCCGCCCTCAAGGCAGGACCAAGCTCCGTCTACACCATCCCTGACAGATGTCTATCTAACCTGTTCTTAAATATCTCCAGAGAGGGAGATTCCACCACCTCCCTTGGCAATTTATTCCAATATTTGACCACCCTGACAGTTAGGAATTTTTTCCTAATGTCCAATCTAAACCTCCCCTGCTGCACTTTAAGCCCATTACTCCTTGTCCTGTCCTCAGAAACCAAGAGGAACAAATTTTCTCCTTCCTCCTTGTGACACCCTTTTAGATATTTGAAAACCGCTATCATGTCCCCCCTTAATCTTCTTTTTTCCAAACTAAACAAGCCCAGTTCACGAAGCCTGGCTTCATAGGTCATGTTCTCTAAACCTTTAATCATTCTTGTCGCTCTTCTCTGTACCCTTTCCAATTTCTCCACATCTTTCTTGAAATGTGGCGCCCAGAACTGGACACAGTACTCCAGCTGAGGCCTAACTAGTGCAGAGTAGAGCGGCAGAATGACTTCACGAGTTTTGCTTACAACACACCTGTTGATACAACCTAGAATCATATTTGCTTTTTTTGCAACAGCATCACACTGTTGACTCATATTCAACTTGTGGTCCACTATGACCCCTAGATCCCTTTCCGCCATGCTCCTTCCTAGACAGTCGCTTCCCATCTTGTATGTATGGAACTGATTGTTCCTTCCTAAGTGGAGCACTTTGCATTTCTCTTTATTAAACCTCATCCTGTTTACCTCTGACCATTTCTCTAACTTGCTAAGGTCATTTTGAATTATGTCCCTATCCTCCAAAGAAGTTGCAACCCCACCCAGTTTGGTGTCATCTGCAAACTTAATAAGCGTACTCTCTATCCCAATATCTACATCATTGATGAAGATATTGAACACTACGGGTCCCAAAACAGACCCTTGCGGAACTCCACTTGTTATCCCTTTCCAGCAGGATTTAGCGCCATTAACAACAACTCTCTGACTACGGTTATCCAGCCAATTATGTACCCACCTTATCGTGGCCCTATCTAAGTTATATTTGCCTAGTTTATCAATAAGAATATCATGCGAGACCGTGTCAAATGCCTTACTAAAGTCTAGGTATATGACATCCACCACTTCTCCCTTATCCACAAGGCTCGTTATCCTATCAAAGAAAGCTATCAGATTAGTTTGGCATGACTTGTTCTTCACAAACTCATGCTGGCTATTCCCTATCACTTTATTACCTTCCAAGTGTTTGCATATGATTTCCTTAATTACCTGCTCCATTATCTTCCCTGGGACAGACATTAAACTGACTGGTCTATAGTTTCCTGGGTTGTTCTTATTCCCCTTTTTATAGATGGGCACAATATTTGCCCATATAATAATATGGGTGTTAGCAATTTTTTTCTACAAATAGAGAAGAAATTCAGATCTTTGAGGAAAGTCAATAGGTTTTTTTCTTTTGTAACTGGAGAACGTGTCACTGAAAATCCTTTCAAATCCCTGGAATCTTCCAAGTAATAGTATTTTACGATTCATGCTCAGATTTCTTCCTCTTTCTCCTCTTCCCCAACCCCTTTTCATTCTTTGTTGCCTTATTGAGCTATTTGTGGAATGAGTGTACAAAGCAACAAATGTACTGGGTGACCCTACCAATTTCAAGAGGAACTATAATACCAAATATTGAGATGAACAGTGGTGGTATGTGTATCAAGAGGCTATCAAATAAACCATAATATCTAGCCTGTTGCACATTCATGATGCTTGAACTCAGAGAAGGCTGGTTCAGTACTACAAATACGTATCAGTCCATTAGTTCATACGGCGCACATACTAGTCCAGCCAGTGTGGTGATACATATCTGGTCACACAGAATACCCCAAATGCAACAGTTTGGCTGAACTATTTCAGTATCTGAGGGATCAAGATCTATTACAGGGATGTTAAAAAAGGATATTAAATTTCCATCAACTACTCGATTAGTCGATAAAGGATCACTAGGCTCTTACTACATTTAAACAGCAGAGGTGCACAGTGTCTGGGACCCAATGTGAGCTGGGACAGCTGAGCCCTGGCTTGTGCCATTTCCCCCACTGCGCTTCTGCCTCCCCTCCCCTCCCCATGGAGCAACAGAACCAGCTCCTGTTTCCTCCCTTTCTGCCTCTGATATGGTGGGCGGGGGGGGGGGGGGGGGAGGGAGAAGGGAGTGACTATTTGAATAGTGAGTTAACTACTCAATAAGTCTAGCCTAATTTATTGATGCCTGAAAAGGCTCTTAGCAGGTACTGAGGGCACTGGAGACACATTGGCTTAGTCCAGGGGTGGCCTCTGGTGCCCCAGCCTCATGGGGTAAGGGGAAACTGAGGTTCAGGGCTTCCTATAGACCAGATTTACTTTTCAGGGGTTCTGGAATTAGTGGATTTTATGGACCTCCTTAGGTTCTGGGATAGGGACAAAAATGAGGGGTAAGTGCGTGAGACACGGCTGCCAGCAAGTAGGATAAGGATGGGGTGCAGGATCTGGGTGGGAGCTGAGGTGTAGAAACAGGCTGGGAGTAGGGTGTCTGGCCAGGTGGAGGGAGCAGGAACAAGGGAGGGTGCAGCATATGGCCAGGAGAGAGGGTGTAAGAACAACGGAGGGTGTCAGAGGAAGCTGGGGCTGCTGGGTCTTGGGTGGGAGGAAATTGATGATATTGGGGTGGGCTGGGAGGGTCTGGACATGAGGGGGAACCTTACCGGCTTTATGCTCTTTTACTGCAAAGGCTGCAGCCACGCTGTGCCAGCTGCCCCGGAGAGAGGCCCCGCTTCCATGGCCACGTGGTCCCGGAGGCCAGAGACACCGCTGCTGCAGCCACACAGTCCAGGGCTGGCCCTGAGGCACCACAGCCACAGGCCACCCCGGAGGCACCCCTGCCACGGCCACAAGGTCTGCCCTGGAGGCGATGTGGCCCGGGGTCAGCCCTGGAGGTGCCACTAATGTAGCACTGCGGTCAGAGGCGCTGTGGCCACAGGCCTCCCCTGGAGATGCTGCGGCCTGGGGCCAGCCTCAGAAGTGCCGCTACGGCATCCCGGGGCTGGCATGGAGGTGCCGCTACTGTGGCCTGGAGCCGGCCCCCAAGGCATCTCTATCCCGGCCTGTGGCTAGCTCTAGAAGTGCCACTATCCTGGCCAGGCAGCTTGGGGCTGGCCCTGGAGGTGCCACTACCATGGCCAGGCGGCCTGGGACCGGGCCAGAAATGCTGCTACTGCAGCCAGGGGCCGGCCCCGGACTGCTACAGTGTTGAGAGATGAGGGAGGAGAAGGGTTAGTTTAAGGCCCACCCCCTGCCTCCCTGGTCGTCCTTATATCCTGATCCTTTTCTTTGGAAAAGTCCTGGCTGGATCATGGAATCGTGCAGTTCCATGGTGTTCGTGTTCTGCAAATTCACATGAATTGTAATTATTTTGTCTATACCTTCCCTCTTTCTCTTGACTGTCAGATTTAAACAGATTATGGCTCTCATACTTTACTGTCGAGCTATTGTGACTTTGAAGAAATTGGCTTGTGGGTATTATACAAAATTACAACACATTTCAGTAACAGTCTTATCGCAGAGTTTCATCGCTCCATTTATAGTATTGATTCACATAGCAGGACAATGATGTTCACTAGATTGGCTTTTCCTATACCTCAGAAGGCAAACTCTATACAAAATATATCATCATATAAATAGTGGTGAGTATGGGTTGTTACGTGGGGTGCAGTGTGTCACAACAAGTAGGGCTGGCCTTGCGGAAAATGGCGCCCTAGGCCAACTTCTATTTTGGCGCCCCTTGAGTTTAAGTATGTAGTAGTGTTAGTGAAAATTTCAGAAATAAATTGGCAATCTCAAAAGTTTTCATAAATGTACTCAAATTGACACACAAGTTGATTCAAATTTATTACAATAATAAAATGTCAAAAACGAAACATTAAACTAAACTAGGGGTAGGCAAAAGAGCCTTCACGGATTAGATACGCCTGCCAAGTGGGTTGATTTGGCCCATGGAGGCCCTGCCACTCCCCCCTTCCAGGACAATTAGGGCTTAGGGGGATAGTGGAGCGTGTGGTGCTTAATCAACCCTGGCAGTTGACTCTAAGCACTGAGGGCAGAGAGCAAGAGACTTTGCGCGCCCCCCCCATCCCCAGGTCAATTGGGTTTGGGGCTGGGGGAAGCGCATGAAGTCTCCTCCTTCCCTGCTCCCATCCTGCAGGGAGCAGGTGGCATTTCTACGTGCTGCATGCTCCTTGAAGGAAGGGGGCAGGGCAGGAGGAGATTTCATGTGCCTCCCCTGCCCCCAGGGTCTGATGGGCCTGGGGGGGCAGGGCATGAGTGATGTCTTCTCCTGCCCTGCAAGGGGTGTGGCGCTTCTAAGCACTGCACACTCCTTGCAGGATGGGAGCAGATCAGGAGGAGACTTCCCGTGCTTCCTCACCCCCCCCCCCCAAAGCTCTGATTGATAGTGGGGAAGGGAGGAGCACACCAAATCTCCTCCCACCGCCACGAGCATGGACATGGGCACCTAGAGGGAACTGCCAGCTGTTCAGAAGGGGGTGGGAAGCATAAAGTGTCCTGGCCCCGCCCCTTCCAGGGCAGCCCCAGGCCACTTCAGATATTTCTCTAGTGACTCCTGGTCAAAAATTATTGCCCACCCCTGCACTAAACTACTGAATAAGGACAAATACAACATGTTTTTCACCAAGATGCTAAGATTCAGAAGGCAGTGCTGTGCTGTGCTGTGCTGCTGCAAACTGTGACTTTGCTTGTGACAGGCGAGATTGTGAGCCACAGCATTCTCCATAGAGGGGTTGGAACTTGAGTCTGAGGAGAGGAAGGACAAGGCATGTCCTTGGGGCACCTGAAGGAAGCTGTTCAGTCCTTTGCTCCCCTGGGTGCGCAGGGCTTGCTATTCTCTCTGCCCCTTGGAAAGAGAATTGTCATTATCGGTGCTTCTTGGCCAAGCCCTTCCTTTAAGAGCTACACAGGGAGTGGATTATTGTAGATTAAATATTTACCCTAAAATATGAGGCATGGAAGGCAGGCTGCTCTTTTTGAATGGCATCTGACTATGAAATGAAATGAAGAACCTGAGTGTGTCACTCACCATTCAGTGGGTTCTTCCTCCAGAGTTTGAGCTGCTCTGCAGAAGCCCTGGCAGCTCCTTTGCCACAGCTGCACTTGCCCCTTTTCCCTAGTGCTTAGTCTGCAACTCAAGGCGAGCTGCATGCTGTCAGATGGGGGCTGCGTCTTGCCTGAGCCCATGTCCCTCCTGCAGCCCTTTGGCCTCTCCTGACTCACCAGGGTGTCATTTCAGATTTTTTGGGGACTTGGGAGGCAACTTTAACTGTGATTCCATAGGATACTTAGGCACCTGAAATCTCTAGGATTTTTTTTCCCAAATAACTTAGAAATTAGCTGTTGATTTCACAGTTAAAATATTTCTATCAGTAGTAATTATTTATAGATGGGCAAAGCAAGAAAAATGCTAATTGAGAACTTGTTAGGGTTAACATTCAGTAATATAAACGTCTGAAGTGAATATTAAATCAAGAAATCTTGTCTGGTATTAGGATATTTATTTTGTATTTCTTGACATGAGTTAATGACATTTAGTGGTTTTTGCTGGTTTTTGTTGTAGTACTGTCGGTGCCAGGATGAGAGCCACAAGATGAGTGAAGTAATCTCGTTAATTGGACCAAATATGGTTGGTGAAAGAGACTCTTTAGAACTCCAGAGAGCACTTCTCCAGGTCTGTGGAGCTCAAATGGGATAATCTCTCAATAACCAAAGCTGGTCCCAAATCAAAAAATATATTATCTCCCCCTCCTTGTCTCTCTGTTTGTATTTTAACAGCTGCAAAGCTTGAAATCTTTGACTCTCAACTTCTACTGTCCTAAAAAATTATTTGGCCTCTCTCCATAATCTCCCACAACTGTGAAAATTATAAAAAACCAAAAAGCTTAAAATGTATATTACACGAAGTTATATAAAATAAAAAGGTGCATTCTACCAAGCCTGTTTATAAGCCAGAGCAGCAGGGGTGAAGCATTGCAAAGGGGCTGAGGGAATGGCGCAGAACATAACCTGGAACATAATCTTGAATTCTTCCTGCCCTTCTAGCATTTAAAAATGAAGAGCCAGCTTTCTACATCAAATTCGTTTGCAAACAGGGTTGCCATAGATTATTCCGTTGAAATGGTAGAACACTGTGAAACAGAGCAGACCCATCTATTGGACTGTTTGGGGCAACTGTCCTGAGCCCCATGCTTTGGGGTGCCCAAGGAGCTTGGTGAAGAGGTGGAACTGCTTCTCCTGCACTAGGAATGTGAATGGTTAACTCATGGACTGGAGCAATCCCTAGCCTGCTGAGGGCAGGGGACTATTCTAGTCCTGTGGGACCCTCTGCAGGCAGGGATGCTCCAGCCTGGCCACGTTGGACTGAAGCGGTCCCCCTGCCTGTCCTTGTTTAATCAGTTAACCGGTTAATTGATTAACTAGGATTTTACATCCTTGCCCTACACTCACCAGAATGATGCAGCTGGGAGTCAAGGGAGCAAAGTAAGCTGGGGGCTGGGTCACTTTGCTTCTCTCACCCCATCCCCCACCAGAGCATGCAAGGGCGGGGTTGACCCCTGCAGACAGCTCCAGGCCTCCTGCTAGTCCCCTGGGATGAGTCATGCAGGAGTTGAGGGCCAGGGGCAGGGCCTGTGGTGGATGGGAGGGGGAGGGAAGGGGTTGTTCTGGGCCCCACACTATCCTAGGGATAGCCCTGCTGTGAAAATAAAATCATGCAAAACCAAGGTAATGGAATTAGGATCTTTTATCCTGTTCAGACAGCTTAGCATGAGTGAAGAATGTTAGTACATTCAGATTGGTTTAGTCAAATCTTTGTGGTAGGCTAGGTGCTGAGAAGGCAAATACGTTGGTAAAAATAAGAGCAGATGCAAAAGGATCTTAGCCCTACTTTAATAGACTGGGACCTCTGTTACTGTGGTGTTTTATATATACAGAATTTAAAGCAGTTAATTCTGAGCAATGTTTGTCTCTTTATGCTTGATAAATGATTGTTTAGTGATTCTTCAGCTTTTTTTAATCTTTCTTCCTCTCTACCCTCAGGAAAAAAGTAGGATCCCCCCCAGTGGTGGTTAAGTAGGTGGGAAGAGTTGGGGAAAACTTGCTACTATCCCATTTATTAGCCACATAATTCCATTGGGATTCTGTAATACTGTTTGAACTGTGTAACCAGGGACTTTTTTTTCTTCCTCCTAAAGTCAGCACTGAAATTCATAAGCGATTGCAGTACCAGCAGAAGCAAAAACTAGATTATCTTCTGTGAGAATACTTTTTGTAGTGATAGCTGTAATAGAGCAGAACTGAATGTTCAGGATTAAATTTGAGGCCCTGACTTCCTGTGTAGGGGAAACAGAGCATTTATGAACAGTGTAGACTTGCCAAAAGGAAAAAAGAGTAATTGGACAAACATAGAATATTCAGTTTACTCTGGCATCTGCCAGCAACTGCTGAGTGGACTTCCTGCCTTGGGATAACGCTGACATTTTGGGCAGTCTCTGTCTGTGTGAAGTTGCCCTTTAACTACACTGAAAACAGCTGTTGTTTAGATGACAAAAGCCAGTTAATAAAATTGTTTGGCAGTTTATCATGATTTTAACAGTTCTAAAAGCAATCTGCTTTTACATTTTAAAAGGGTTGAGCAAGAGAGCTACCTATATGATTGTTTATTAAGAAGTTCTGTTAATTCTTTATGTAAAATCATTATTCTAATTAAGGGAAAATTAGAAATGTAGGAATATGGAAGTTATTGAAAAAATGGCATAAGGAATGAGTGGTTTTTACTTTGAAAACTATTAATTTTCTTACCCTTTTCCCCTGAATTGGTGAATCAGTGTTTTACTGGATTAAATTTACTATTATAAATGCACAATTTAAGGACTTATTTCCAAAGACGGCTGTTAAGCATTTGTATCACCTCTCTGCATTACAGATCCATGTCACTGCCTCTGTTAGTGAGTGCAGAGCTCTGTCTCTGCTCTCCATGAGCCTTTATTTTTTCCTGCTTCTGGCTAACCTTTCCTGCCAGGAAGACACTTTCAGAAAGCCAGAGAGGAAAGGAAAGCAACAAGGAACCCTTCAGCCCTTGGATTTAGCATCTTTGGGATCCCTTCCAAAGCACAGAATTACTCCAGATTTCAAAACAGGGACAAGGGTGCTGGTGGATGATTTGGTAGGGGGCAGGAGCAAGATGCTGATTGGGGCAGGGGTCTGGCCAGGGGGGAGGAGACAGGGACAGCTTGGCCAGTACCTGGGGGTCCCGCAACTGTGCGCCAGATCCAGCATCTCAGGAAGCATGTGCACTGCTCCTCCTCTCCCCACAACAGCAGGCAAGCTTCCTGAGAAGTCAGATCTGGCGCACAGCCGTGGGACTTCTCCTTGCCTGCCCCCCACCACAGGAAAGCACGCAGGTAGCCAGCATGGGGAAGGAAGTCCCACGGCTGCGCACTAGAGCCAGTGTCTCAGGAAGCGCACCAGCTATTTTGGGGAGGGGCGAAGCAGCTCACGTGCTTCCTGAGATACCGGATCTGGCATGCAGCCACGAGACTTCCTTCGCCCCTCCACCCTGCAGGAAACTGGCGCTACCTCCATTTTCACAGGAGGTTGTAGCTCCAGCACAGGCTCCTTTTTGGGGGTGGGGGAGAACAAGGAGAGGCTGGGAACACCTGGCGATTGACTGGTTGTACCCCCGCAATCGACCAGTCGATCACCATCAATAGGTTGGTGACTACGGGTCTAGATGGTACTGGGTCCTGCCGTGAGGACAGGGGACTGGACTTATGACCTCTTGAGGTCCCTTCCAGTTCTAGTGTTCTGTGTTCTATGATTCCTTGTCTAGGGCAACCTTGTTCCAGTTCACTTTAATGGAGTTCACTTCTCGGTGAGTCTCTGGAAAGAGCATTTATATTACTCTGATTCCTAATGCAGTATTGCCAGTCATAAGAGTTAAGGAATAATGAGTCTGGCTTAAAGTGATGAGATTAAAAAACCCATATGTTGAGGGTGCATTTTATCAGTAGTTAATTGTATTTACTTTCTTGTTTTTGAGTCTTTAGGGCTCACATCTTTGAGTTTATCTGCACAACCATCAGGGTTAAGACTTTTTCAAATGAAAGCTGTGATTCTGGTGTAGGGTTTTAGAACAACACAACTATTTAGAGATGGAATCACAAGAGTTAGCAATACTGCAGAAGACTCTTTTTTCCTCCTATATGACACTTCATTGGCATACAGATTTCCAACCAATTTCCAGTCATAGCTGTTTTGCCCCATGTAGCTTTGCAAGGGAGTGCTTGCTCAAAGTTGTTCCATTTGTTTTGCTTCATTTCTGAGGTCCCATAATTTTATTTGGTGTCGCTTGTATTTTAATTTTATGAAGGTGCTTGTGACATCATCCAGAGTATATCTAGACTGATGAACAGCTGTGTTCTCTCAATTTCCCAACTTGGAGTGCCTTTTACATTGCTTTGCTGTTGAGAGCAATCACTCCTGGTTTGCTATCACAGCTTTCAGCATGTAAATCATTTCTAGCTATGCTATCGCAAGTCATTCATGAATAACGCTGCAGTGCAACATCAGAAAACTCCCAGTCCTAGACTTCCCCCAGAAATATGTGCCTTGTACTGCCTAGCACTCTTCTGGACAATATAAGCTTATATTAAGTTAGTCATTTATTCATAGAAAATAAGCACAAATCTTGTTATCCCAAATGCATTTTCTCCTAACACTTCAATCCCAATACACTGGTTTAGATAAAACAATAAACAAATTTATAAACTAAAGAAAGGTAAACTTTAAGTAACTGCAAGTAATGAGGCATTCAAGTCAGAATTGGTTGTTAGAAAATAAAAGGTAAAATGCACTAACACCTAACTTAACCAGTTAAGTGGATGCAAAGAAAAGGTCTGTCACACTTGTTTCAGCAGTCTTATTGGCTGAGCATGTTTGATTCCGGATCTCTCTCCCAGTTGAATGCTGCTTCTTTTCTTCAGAGGTTGGTAATGCTGTGGATAGAAAGTAAGGTAGAGATGATTTGGTGCATCTGTCCACTCTTCTTTATAACACTTTTTCTTGCACAACAGTGAATTTCTAGGACGGGTAAACTGTGGTCAGGAACTTTAATCCGTATCTTTATCAAAATGTAAATTTTTTTATTTTATTTTTTTGGCATACACTCTCTTCTACCAACCAAAGGCCATTTAATCAGGTCCTACTGATTGGGTCCATTTGATCTCACTGATGGGTTAGCTAGCTGTCTGGAGAATTTGTTTGTGACTGCCCTCTAGAAAGTGTTGAAACACGTCTTTGGTAATATGTTAAGAGTGGACTGTATAATGGATCGTATAATGTTTCAACATACATTTTACTAGAAAAACAACAATCATGAGTTTTTAAATTATACCTTACACTGTGTGCTTTGTACAGAATTTAATGAAGTCTTATAAAAAGGATGAATATATGGGTACCAGTGTTCCCTCTAACATTTCCATCCTTGGGTGAGTTGAATTTTCTTGTGTGAAACACTAATATTGAGGTAATATGAGGCTTTGTACCACCAAAACAAAAAAACTAGGTATAAAAATATATTTTAAGCAGTTTGCACATATGGAAGACAAAAAAAAGAAAACAAGGAATAATTAATGAGGAGCAATGCTTAAGACAGAGGTGGGCAATAATTTTTTAAGGGGGGGGGCACACTTCATAAATTTTTGAAGTGGTTGCAGGCTGCTCCGGAAGGTGGAAGGGGTGGGATCTTTAAATAGCAGGAGTTGAAAGGGCTTGCTCCCAGGCTACGCATTAGCTGGTTTCTGGGCAGCTGCCAGGCAATGCGGTAGCAGCCGCCCAGCAGGCACGAGCCCTTTAAATAGAAGCAGTTGAAAGGGCTCGCGCCTTCCCGGCGGCTCCCAGACAACGTGTTAGCGGTGGGGCCAGAAGGCTGCAAGACATTTCAACTGCTTCTGTTAAAAGGGCTTGTGTTTTAGCAGCTGCCTGGAGGGAACAAGCCTTTTAAATAGAAGGAATTGAAAGGGCTCACAGCTTCCGGCCCCACCGCTAACGCATTGCCTGGCAGTCGCTGGGAGTGCACAAGTCCTTTAAATAGCAGGATTTGAAAGGGCTTGCAGCTCCCCAGAGGCTCCCAGGCAGCGTTTTAGAAGGTAGGGCCGGGAGCTGCTATGACAGATGAAAGTGCTAGATGAGCCAGACCCTGTCTGCTGATAGCCTCTTGCCCAGCCCTGGCTTAAGATGTTTATTTAATATCAAATAAAAAGAAAATTAGCACTATTTTTGGACTACATATATTTCATCATCCTTTCTAACAACTCAAGCTAGTAAACACACCATAATGGAGCGTACTGAAAACAGCTATATAAATAAATCAAAGATATGGCCATTAAGTAAAAACATAAAAAATATGCACCAGAGCCGCAGTTTAACAACTTACTTCTGTAGACCATGAATCGTCAGAATCTCAACAAAAGTTGCTCACAAAAAATGATGCATCTGCCAAAATATTAGCATACTATAGACAGTTCACAAAACTGTCCCTCTTGCATGCAGTTGACATAGCTCAACTTTAAGACGCTAAAAAATAGAAATAGTGATGCCCTGAGTCAAATAGAAATAGTGATGCCCTCCTTGCAAATATTAATACGATATTTACTGCCACTGGAAAGAAGAGTAAAAAGCATCGAGGCATATAGTTTCTCTGGGATGTCAACTCTTAATTTGATAGTGCACAAACATAGAACACTAAAAAAAGTAATAAAACAACACAGACAGCAAACAAAGCCACAAACAACCACTGATAATAGGAAGGGGGGAAGTAAAACATCAGGAGGTTGACTATGGGCATTTTAAATGAATATTTAGGATCCATACTATGCAAGTGAAACAGAGGCTTGTAAAAACAACAGTTCTTCTGTTCTGAAACTTTCACATTGTGTCAGACTCAGAGTAGAAGTCTCAGAATGCATTAACATACGGCTTCAGAGTTTGTAGACAGATCCATTCTTCAAAGAGCTTGCAAATAAGGTCTTCATCCTACAAAACATCTAGCATGACACCTAGTGCTTGCTACTTCTTACTGACTCATAAAAGCCAGATCATCCAGATAGCCTTAATGTTAATGCTCGTTACCAAACAAATTATAACACTTAATGGAAATCATTTGTCTGGAATCCAATTCTTATTGAAAGGCCAAAAAATATAGGATATAAAAAAAATTAAGATCAGAGTTTTCAGATATCTGTAACACTCCAAAACATTGTTAAAAGAATCCTTTTCTTTCTTACCTTATGAACACCTATGTAAACTTTGTTTATAGAATCATAGAATCATAGAATAATAGGACTGGAAGGGACCTCGAGAGGTCATCGAGTCCAGCCCCCCGCCCTCAAGGCAGGATCAAGCTCCGTCTACACCATCCCTGACAGATGTCTATCTAACCTGAAGTATAATCATGCAAATGTCATAATCTAGGGCTGTCCACAGCCTTACTCCTTATCTGCAAAAGCAGCCTACGTGCTTTACAATAGAAAAACACTAATACAAGTGAAGTCAGATCCTGCATTAACATCTGCTAATGCAGAATCTTGCCCTCCTTATTTCTTTGCTCTGTATCTGTCTCCTTCCAAACAAACTAAATTTTAGCCTAGGCTGTTTAACGTCTCTGGACAGTGGCTACCTGTAAACAAGGTCAACGTGGCCAAAAGCAAGCTCTTTCTTTCCCTCCTAGTGCTAGGTAAAAATATTTTCTTGTAGAACTACGAGGATTCACCATTTTGTATTTTGCTCTACAAGTCTAACTGTGGAAAATAGCAGGTTGCTACGTTAGTTTCCCCCTCCCAATCATATTTTTTCCTGGCATATTTTAGATCTTATAATTATGTCACCAATCATCTGGTAATTAATACCAACTCCTCCTCACTCCAACTTTGAAAAGGAAAGATGTGCTTTTACTAAACTCCTTCTGATGTACTGAGACAACAATTTCCCCAGCAGCACCCCATCTCCCATGTAGCCAGAGAAATAGGACTCACTAAATAGCTGTGCCATGACCCAATTTACAGGGAACACTGGTGCAGACTGTCGCTGGACCAGGGAAGGTCAATTCCCCACACATGCAGCTGGGCTAGGTTTGGTTCCTGGACCCATATGCTGCCCACCACTATCCCTACCGACAGCCCCCCCAGACTGGCTGCTGTCACTTGCCCCACTCAGGCTGTTGGCCCTGGATGGCCTCCTGGACAGGCTCCCAGTGGGGTGGTCCTGGGCTCCAGCAGGCTCCTGGCTCCACTCCTGGCCCCAGCTGCCGCCCCTGCCTGGACTGGCCTTTGTCATCCACCCCATTTAGGTGGCTGGCCCTGGACCTGGACTCCCACAGCCAGCAGCTGGCCCCACTGGGGCTGCTGCCCCCCTCAGATACTAGCCCCCCAGAATGGCCGCTGACACCTGCCCCACTCAGATTGCTGGCCTCAGGCTCCTAGGTGCCGATCCCAACCAGGCTGCTGGCCTCAGGCTCATGCACGGCCCTTCTTCATGAGTCCCAGCCACTCCATGGTGGGGGAGAGAGAACACAACACCTCTCACACATCTCTCGGGAGTCCTGCTGCCCCATGGTTGGGAATTGATGCCCTATACATATGTATTGTAATATAGCGCATAATAATTGCAAGCAATGATTCCTTTGCCGGGAGCTTCAAGCTAAGAGGGCTTTTCAAATCTATAATAGAAAAAATGTACAGCTGTGCAAGGTGGGATAAAGCTACTGAACTGTAATGTTTTTCCTCAGTGAAGGATTTGTGGTACATGTGGTAGTGTAGTTGGCTATACAATTAACTGATAAGCCTAGACTCATTGGTTAATCTTGTTGACTACACACATTTCCCCTCCCCCTTGCTGCCTCTGCAAGGAGAGGAGGAAGTGGGAGCTGGCTTAAAATCCAGTTCCTCCCCATACCAGCTTTGCAGTGCCACCTTCCCCCATGCTGCTTCCTCTATCAGAGGCAGCAGCGCAGTGGGAGAGGGCAGAAAGTCTGCTTTATGGCAGCAGCCTCTGTCTGAGGGAGCTTGAACCTCTATGGGCAAGGGCTTCTACTGCCCCATGCTGCTGCCTCTTACACAGAGGTAGCAGAGCAGGGCAGCAGACAGCCAGTCTGCATGGGGATCTGGTTTTTTAAATGGCTCCCCTAACAGATTGGCTCCTGCCTGACACCCCACGCTACTGCCTCTGATACGGAGGCAGCAGTGTGGGGATGGCAGGGGTCTCCCCAAGAGTGGAACAGGAGCGCACTGGCTGCTGGCCCTGCCCCTAGAAACCATAGAATAGTCATGTAATCGATAAGCATTTGTGCCATTAGGTGATTATTCAGTTACCTGATATCTAACATCCCTAATATGTGGCTGGATTCTTGGCTTCATGGTGTGATGGAACTTTTGTTTCTCGAGCATGGGCAGGACCTTTGCTGCCAGAGATGTTGGTAATAAAATATAGAGCCTCCCTCTTGGATGAATGGATGAAGCTGTGCTATACTTTGTGCTAGAGCTGGGTCTTTTAGATGCCTTGAATGGAAGATTAGTAGCAGCTTCTTCTTGAATAGCAGAAATCCAGTTCTGATTAATATGAGAGAGAATCTCCTTGATATAGGGACCACTTGTGGTCTGGTACAAAGAAGTCTGCAATTCTCTGCCAGCTTAGTGGTGAGCAGGAATATTTTTGTGGCAGAACTCATTCCCATATCACCAGGACTTCCCAATGCAGTAGATATGGTGTGATAGCTCTTTATTAGTTCATGTGGTGGATTTATAGAAAGCACAAGACCCACTACTGGGAATTCTCTGAGGGTGGTAACTTTAAGGCATAAAGTTGCATAATCTCTTTTCAGTATTTTATGCATTTCATTAGACTTATTTTCAGGAAATATCACTGGTATTTTATGCATTCATGAATTACAGATCTTGCCTCATGAAGTTTCAGATAAATGATGGATTTTTTAAAAATTGCTTTTGTAATGGTACTGTAACACTGGTTGCAGTGACGTCCAGACTTCATTGATAAGTGTTACATTAATGTACCTTAAAATCTAATATAAGGGCACGTTTAAAAAAGTCATATGGGTGATGAATTGAATTTCACCCTTTAGATCAGATGGTATTTTCGCCTTTATTTACTCTGCTTTTGATGGCATTGATGAATATATATCTGTTAGAGATGGAATAGGATAACCATTTACCTTGGTTACCGTGAATAGTTATGCACAGGTTCCCGACTTGTTCCTAGGGAGCCAGCTGCTACCCCATGCTGCTGGCTCTGTATCAGAGCCTGCAGCGTGGGGTGGCAGCCAACTCCCTGGGAGCGGGCCTGCAAGCAGGAGCTGGTGCGCATCAAGAGCCAGCTTTTAAGGTGGCTCTCAGGGAGCCAGCTATCACCCCACCCTACTGCCTCTGATATAGAAGCAGAAGTGCAGGATGGCAGCCAGCACACACCAGCTCCCGAGGAACTGGCTGCCGCTCCATGCTGCAAATGCGTGTAACTGCTGAAATTTTCACTGGTTACACAGTTACCCAATTATCTGCTTTTTAACATCCCTAATATCTGTAGCCAAGTATTCTGCAAGATAAACTTTCTAAAGATTCATAGTCATTTTGTATTTAAATGTGGTCGCTTTCAAGTTAAAATGCTGTATATTATATATACAACTGATTGTTTTCCTGGATGTTTCCATTCATAGCTAGAGTTGATGGCAACAATTATTATTTAATATTTTAAGTAACAGGAAAATCAAGTAATGACATTGTACATCGTTGTGAATAAAACAATGTTTTCTTACTGAGTGACTAACCTCCTGCATTACCTGTTACCCAGAAGAAGCTTTAGTGCTGGTATGAAATCTTCTGCAGTCCTCTGAGCCCAAAGCTGAGGATATTAGTAACAGGTCAAAATAGCTTGATGGCCTAGCTGTCTTTGCAAACACGATTAGGCCTGTGTTGCAGTTGTTTTTGCCTGCAACTGAATTGTCAGTGTAACAGAAAAAAGCTGTGTACTAAAGGAAGCATTTTGGTGTCTTGAACAGCTTCACTGGAGACAGATTCCCTTCTCCCTCACCTCCCCCCTTTCCGCCCTTTAATTGCCTTATTTTGTATAATGAAAACAAATAGTTTTCTCTCTTATGTGGTGGTCTGAATTTATCAAGAATTTATAAAAACACAGATGCTTCTTAAAGTTCGGAAAAGGATTCCTAAAAGTTATGTAAATCTTGTTCTTTATCATGCCAAATGCAACCTCCTGTCCTGCATGTTGCTTCTGTTTTAACTGTATGTTCTTGGTATTCACTGTGTAACCCATTCTATTTTGAGAATTCTACAAGTCCAAGGATGTTGAAAAGTGTTGGGTATTCTTTAATCCCAAGCATCCAGAGTCAGAAGATCCGAGAATTAACATTTTGGAAGTTTCTTCTTGGGAACCAGCAGAAAATGACAGTTGCAGAAAGTATTAAATACTAAGCTGTTTTTACCTACAGTCATATTTAAGATGGAAGGGCTGCTGTCACTGACTGTAAATAAGTTAATTTAGGTAAATTAGGCTAGGTCTACACTATAGCCTCTTTTCAGAAAAATCTACACAAATTGTGCTCCGCAATTTGCGTAGCTTTTTCTGATGCTTTTCTGGAAGAGGCAGGGCCAAATGGCGCAAAAGCCTCCTCTTTTGGAGGAGCCCTTATTCCTCGTAGAACGAGTTATACAAGGCTCCCTGAAAGTGTGTGTTTGCTCATCCGCAAAAAAAAAGGAAGAACAAATGTGTTCCCTGGATGTGTCGGAAAAATCCCAGAGTCTTAGACATACCCTTAAAGATGGGAGGTTATGTATTTTGATATAAAGCAATACCATTTTACTGTAGAGAATTCTCGGGATTCATAGAATGCAGCAAGTTAACAGAGCACTTTATCTGTGCTTTTTATGGTATTTTTGCCTTTATTGTGCTTTGGTGCTGCCAACACAAATGATCAAGGATGAAACCAAAATATTAATCACAATTTTAAAATGGCAGAGAGAGATTATCTCTGGCTCTCTTTTCTTCCTCCATGGGTAGTTAGTTGAGCAGTGATCACAATAGACAAAAATAAACATCATTTAGGTGTGTTAAACTTAAAATGGGCATATTACATCCCTCATTAAAAGAGGGGGGAAAAAGGCCACTGCACCTTTAAATTACCATGCTCCTCACTCCCTCCACCCTCGCAAATGCCACTGGCCTTCCGTCCAAGGAAAGCAGAAAATACCAGACATTTTACGTGTCCGGTATTCTTTGTTTGTTTGTGTTTTAACCCAACGGAAGGCCAAAATACCAAACTGTCCGGATGAAAACTGGACACCTGGCAATCCTATTTGGGAAACTGACTGAGAGTTGAAAAAGAAGAAAAGCTTATTTTCCTCTTCCGCTCTGTAAATAGAAACTGTGTGTGAGAGCATGAGGCATACTATTCTAAAATCTTCAGGGACATGATGACCAGAAACAGTTGAGCCACATCTTCACTTGCTGGAGGATCGATGCTCTAGTGATGATCCTCTGAGGTTCGATTTAGTGGATTTAGTAAAAACCCACTATATTGAATAATGAAGATGCCCTCGTTAGTGCCAGTATTCCTCGCTATCATAAGGAGTAAGGGAAGCTGATGGGATCATTTCTCCAGTCAACTTCCTGCTATGGGGCTGCCCCAGAAAATCAATGCAATGTATATAGCTGGAGTTGAGTATCTTGCATTGATTTTTCTCTGCCAGTGTAGACCTGGCCTTAGTTCAGTTCAGTAGTTTAATGTATCCATCACTTTTAAATGCAAAACATGTAAATACTTTATGTTGTCTAGCACATTTCAGATAGATTTATATAATAAAAGATCTTAAATGCTGTTTCTGTGCATTTTAAATGAATGCCAGTTAGAGATATAATAGTGTAGTCAATTAACCAATTAACCGATAAACAAAAGCTTAACAGTTAATGCAATAGACTACATGCATTCTCCCCTCCCCCAGGTAAATTTTTAAGTAGGCTGGTCAGTAGCCCAGCCCAGCCCCAGCTTGCGCCAGGTCCAAGATCTACTCCTGCTGTGGTTCTGCATTTAAAGTGTATCAGGAGCCAGGCAAGTAGGTAGCCTGACTCAATTCCAGCTTGCACCGAGTCTGGGAGATAGACACCCTCCCCTCCCCCACTGTTGCGCGCCCCCCGTGGACAGGGGCTACTGCTGCCACCCCACGCTGCTGCCTCTGATGTAGAGGCAGCAGCACAGAGCGACAGGCAGCTGGTCCATGAGGGGAGCTGGTATTTAAACCGGCTTCCTTCACAGACCAGCTCCTGCCTGGCACCCCATGGTGCTGCTTCTGATACAGAGGTGGCAGGGGGCTCCTTGGCAATGGGGCCGGAGCACACTGGCTGCTGGTCCCACCCCCAGGGACTGTAGAATAGTTGAGTAAACAATAAGAATTAATGAGGTTAATCAACTGTTCAGTTAACTGATATTTAACATCCCTAATGCCAATTTACGTCCAAACACAACATGTAAAAAATTAAACTAGTAAAAATGCCATTAATTTTCTAATTTAATAAAAATGCAAATGTTAAACATCTGAATTAATGTTAAGCTATACAATTGCTTTAAAGTGTGTGTGTGTATGTGTGTGTGTGTGTATAAATAAATTAAATAAAATCCTTCTGCAGAATATAGAAATTATTACCACATTTATTGAAAAGGCTTTATTCAGTGACAAAGCAAAGTTTTTCTGGTTACTAATCAATGAAAATAACTAGAATAAAATACAAAATAAAATTAAAATCGGTGGTTTCAATCATTGCACCCTGATTTCAATACTTACTCTGTAGACAGAATTGCGAAGTCTTGTGACATTTCTGAATGCCATGATTTTATGGCATTAGGCTTGACTCTTGATTTTTTTAGTCTGTCTGTACAATGCATGATTTCTGCCTGAACTTTAAGGGATGCTACATTTCTGACTGTAGGTACCAAAAGCTGCTATTGGAAGACCAGGTCTCGGGCTTTGATTCCACTTCTGTCACCTATAGCAACTGCTGCTTAATTAAGTGTCTTGCTGCTTCCTTTGCCTATGCTGTCTATACTTTCCATGGGAACTTTTAGCCTGGGCTTCAAGTAGAGAAGCATGGAGCTGGCTCAACGTCCGTTCTTACCTGTCCTCTCCCTCGCTGCAGTACTAAGTGGAGATGAGAGAAACAGAAGTGAGCAGGAAGATGTGAGTTGAGGCTCCAGAACAAGGTGGCAGGTAGCCACAGCCCCATCACTTTTTACTGGCTGTAAGAGTGAGCAATGGGAGGAGAAGCAAAGAGGAGCTAGCAGAGGTAGGGGCAGTGTGGTGGAACGGCCTTGGGAAGGGATGCTGCAGCAGTATGTGTTCACAATTCTGGCATAAATGGGTCCCTCCCTTTTAGGGAGCTTACACCACACCTAGTTGGGAAAGAAAAGGAACCAACCAAAGGCAGTGTGAGTTAGGCTTAAAACAAGTATTTTTTTTCCTCACATGATTTATTTTGAAGTCATGAATGTGGCAATGCCATATAAGGAGGATGCCAAGTGATTACAGTGTCAGACTGCTCTGTCTTGTGCTGTAGCAGAAGAATCCCACCTGCTATGTAGATGCTAAAAAGAAACAGCCTGCCAGAATGGCCTGGAGGAAACATTATTTTAAGAATCCCAGGTCTCTATGATACCAACAATGAAGCCGGAAAAAAGCGTCTAGACTGGCGCGATCCTCCGGAATAAAGCCCTTTTCCGGAGGATCTCTTATTCCTACTTTCAAGCACCAGTCTAGACGCTTTTTTCCGGCTTTTCCCCAAGCCGGAAAAAAAGCGGCGGCCATGTTTATTTAAATCCCGCGGGGGATATTTAAATCCCCCGCGGATTTCCCTATTCTAACTTACCTGCTTTGCATGACTTTTCCGGAATTAGGGGCCAGTCTAGACGTAGCCAGGGAGAATAGCCTTCTTATAACTTTTAATCACACTGGATTTAGCCTTTTCTTTACTGTAATATTGTATTCCAGGACCTGAATAAGATGACATCAGCAGCTGATTGAGTTTTGTCTTTTTGGGATAGCTCCTTATTTAGCATAGGGGAATAATAAACCATTGTACTCTTCAATGGTTGTTTAAAAACATTTTTAAAGGTAGGTCATAATAGTGTCTTAAAATATTTCCTTTTTGCTTTATAAAATGCACTCAATTACATGACAGAGAGAGAGAAAAAATAAGATCAGAGTGTCTTCTGTTCTTTGGTGCCTGTGTTTTCTCTGTAACAAATGTAGATCTGCTCAAAACTTAGACTTTCTGTGAAATTGGATCAGAAGTTACTTGGAGAAAGGGACTCTAGCTGCTATTTGTACAGCTCGGTGCATACTTTTGCCTTTGTAAAACTGAAGCTTTTTCCAAGACCGTATCATAGCAAGGATACATTGATAGGCAAAAGGTGGGTATTGCAAACAGAAAACATGCAACTTGAAACATTTTTTGAACCTATGCCTCCCTATAAAGCAAACCAGACTAGTTATTTCATAAAAAGAAGCTGTGGGAATATAAAGGAAGGTTAATGCAGCTGAGAGATGCTAGGGCATAAGAATTAAACCCAACAACCCTGAATTCTAATTGGAGATTAGTTACTGGCTTTTAGGATGCATACTTCTATGTCCTGGGTTGACCTGTGTGCTATAAATGGAAGATTTAGTAGAGCAGTATCATTGCCTTCAGCACAGAACTGTAGAGGATTTACCAACTTTGTATCAGGTAATTATAGCAGCATGTTAGGGATCTGGATTCATACATTTTCCCCTGAAGATTCTTTCCAAAATGAGGGCTTTTGATCTTTGGCTTGTCCCAGCAATATCCTCTGGGAACAAACTGAGGGAACAGTAAGTCTGGGTGGAAAAATGTAACCTTTCTTGATAAAGGGAACTTTGTAGCAATGAAGTACTGTACTTTTGCTCTAGTAAATACCAGATTAGAAAAGGAGATATTCTTTCTGTCTAGGGATACCCCCAAACAGAGGAGAAGAATGGGAAAGTTAATAATTCTTCAGTGTTTTTTCAACTTTGATGTTCTACATGTTGTATTACAACGTTGGGGGACTGAATTAACGTAGTGATTTCTCTGTTTATTTGCCCTGATTTTAGCAATAAGATATACTCCCATGTATCTTATTGCTAAAATCAGGGCAAATAAATTAAAGTTTGTGCGGAATAAGTATTTGGGGGAAAGGTAGTTGGAGGAAGAAAAGAAGGATATATCCTTTCAGATTACATAGTCTTGACTACTGGTGTGGAATTTTTCAAGCTGAGAAATGGATGCTAAATGCTGATCAGATGAGTAAACTTGTATATTTGATATGTGCGATGAAAAGAATTCAGCTTGATTTTGAAAGCCTTGTCTGAGAACCCCATTAGACTCAGTGATGATAGAGTTGATGTCAAGATGCAGCTCTCTTCAGCTCTGCTGCTGCTTGGTTCAGTCCCACAAAATCAGCACTACTGATGCCCAGTCCTGCCAGCTCACCTCTTCTATACTTACACAATTAAAGTGCAGCCATGGGAGTGATTTTAAAGTGGAAGTATGGCCACAGCAGCAACACTGGGAGAGCGCTCTTCCAGTGCTATACCTAAACCACCTCCACAAGGGGAGTAGATAACAATGTTGGGAGCCTGTTTACACTGGCACTTTACAGCTCTGTAGCTTGCTGCTCTTAGAGTGATGGTTTTTTACATCCCTGAGTGTAAAAGTTGCAGTGCGATAAAGTGGCAATGTAGATTTTGCTTCAGTATGTGGGTTTGGCAGTTAAGAAAACATATGATATTTTCTGATTAAACTTAATAAATGTAATACAAAAATATATAAGATCTGTTGAATGAAGAATCCAGTGCTACCCTTTTTATAGTCTTTTTTTAAAGATAGAATTGCACTTCCAGCATGCAGATTCATCAGCCGAGTAAAAATATTTAAGACACTTGGCTAGTTTATGGTATTACAGTGTATGAAATGGAAGGAAACAATGTTTTATAGTATTTTGACATCTTTCTACCAGTTTCACTTATATCTAATTAAAGCAAATGTGGTGGACGTGTATCGTAGAGGAAATATGTATACAGGTATTACCATATGTTGGCATATGTAAAATATAACTAAATATTTTGAGTGCTGAGTGTTCTAGTTTGTGTTTCACCCTTGTGTCAAGTCAAAATTTTATTAAAGGCTCCTCAGTCTAAAAACAAAGTATAAATTAAATTTCAGAAAAGGTGTGTGGAAGAAGAGTTCTGACTGGTCTGGTTGTGTAACCACTTCAAAGTCACCTTTCTATTGCACAGTACAGTTTGGACTTTTTTGGTCTCGCACCATCAGGACCTGACCGGTCCCAAATGAGGGAATTTACTGGACCAGAGGAGGTCCCCTGCTACAGGTTACCCAGACCACCTTTCCTTCCCTCCTCACTGCTGGCATCAGCCGTCCCACCCCCTGCTGGGCTGCTGGATTGCCCTGGCCCCATCCCCGCTATCAGGGCTGCTGCGTCTCTGTCTCCATCCCCATCCCCACTATTGCGGCTGCCGCATCTCTGGCCCCAGCCCTACTACCAAAGCTGCTGCGGCCTTGGCCCTACTAGTGGGGTTGCCACACCACCTGCTGCGCTACCGGGGCTCTGGTCCCAGACCTGCCGCGGCCCCTGCTGCACTACCAGTGCTCCGGTCCCAGCCCCACCAGGCTCCAAGCCACCAGCCTTTTTACCCCTGGGGCTCCCAACCAGGACTCCCTTGTCTAGGAACACCTGTGGTCCTGCTGGATCATAGATGTTGCTGGTTGAGGGAGGCCTGGTTTTGGGAGGTCCGTCCTGTACATTTTTACCACTTTATAGTTGTTAAGAGTTAGCTCTCGTTTCCTTTTCTTTCCCATAGTCTTTCATTTCAATCAGATATAAAGCAGTGCAAATCAGATACATATTTTTGTTCTATAAATACATGTTTGTGTAAACATTTGTTTCACAGCCCTTCTCTCTCTGCTCTTTTTCTAATCACATTCCAGCGGTGCAGGGTATCCACACTGACTAAAAGTACTTCATGAGGTATTTGTATTTTGACCTTGTGTACAACTCATTTCCATTTGTTTATTTTTGCTTCATCTTTCCTCTCAAGTAATTGAGAAATTATTTTTTAATATGTTCTAGAAGTTAAGAAACAAATTTAGAGGCAAATTGAAAGAGGAAGTAACTTGAAAATTGATCCATATATTTCTTTCTCTTCCTTACTGTGCATTTAAACAAAATCCAGAACTTGTTTATTGCTCCTTTTTTGAGAGTACTGAGCAAAAACTGAGTAAAAACTCAATGTTCATAGAAAAAATAATTTTTCTTACTATTTTTGAACTGCCAAATTCTCCTTACCAACTGTATTTGATTGTGGGGATCTCTACTAGTATTTGATAAATCATTATACAATGCTCTGTAAAGTTAGTGTATCGGAGAGGGCCCTAAGGAGACTTACAAATGTGGTTTTTGAATCATGAAAAATTAATCTTTAGTGAGTTGGCATCTCAAAATGGTGATGCTTCTTTAATATTGCAAATACATTGAATTATTTTTCTCAACAGAAAAGGATGTTTGGATTCATAGACCACATCTGCTGTTGAACTTTGTAAAGTCTGTCTTTTTTTATTTTATTTTTTTCCCCCTAGAAGAAAGGTTTGCTTGTTGGCCACTCTCTCAGGGCTGGAAAGGAATGTAATGCATGCATAGACTGTGGAGTATTTCCTGTTAAACTCCCATTCCAAACCACTGTGCTGGGAAGAATTCCAAACAGGGCAACTAAATCCTTGTTCCAAAATGAAGGAATGGTGCGTCTATATAAATATGTATAATTTATAGTAAACGCAAAAGAGAAAACGTTCTTCATTCTTCATGGAGCCTATTGTTGTAAATAATGTGTCATTCATATATATACACACACACACACACACACACACGCAGTCCCCGGGTTACATGGATCCGACTTACATCAGATCCCTACTTACAAACGGGGTGAGGCAACCCCGCACTAGCTGCTTCCCCCCAGCAGACCAGGGAGACGCAAAGCTAGCGCCTCCCCCAGCAGACCAGGGAGACGCGGAGCGGCTTTTCTCAGCAGACACCTCAGCTTGAGAATAAAGGACTGAGGGAAGTGAGGTGTGGGAGAATAAAACTGAGCTCTGGAGAAATGTTTGGCTAGAGTTTCCCCTACAATATGTACCAGTTCCGACTTACATACAAATTCAACTTAAGAACAAACCTACAGTCCCTATCTTGTAGGTAACCCGGGGACTGCCTGTGTATGTATGTGTGTGTGTGTGTGTGTGTGTGTATATATATATATATATATATATATATATATATATATATATATATATATATATATATATATATAAAATCTAAACCTTTACAGATTCCACAGTAAATGGTTCAGAAACATTACTAACTTGTTACTGCTTAGCTTAGTACTCAGTACTCAAATTTTAACATCTAACAGTATAATGATGGGGCAATATTATGTTAGTTGCATGACAAAAAATACATCTAAATAATATTTCCTATTCACATAAGTTATTGCATAGCTCATTTTTCCATTATTTAGCAGCTTGGCGATTTGAATGCAACAGAGAACCAATAAACAAGCCATTATTTCCTCCTAAATGGCACTGACACAAACAAGGAGCTAATTTTGTTTTGCTAGAATTATCTTACATTATCCACTTTTTATTTCTCATTTTATTAAGCTCTCAGCTGTTTTATAGTGTCAATTTTGTTGCATATTGGGTTGCAGTAGATATAGATCTTGTTATAGTAACTGAGTAGGTCACTAGGGGACAGTCCAGCCGGTTTGGGCTGATTCTGGTTAATTCTGTGTTATGGAATAAATGGACACTTGCAACTGCTCAAGCTCTCTGTGTTTCCAGTGATTTCTTTCTAAACTGTGGAACTCCAAATTATATAATAAAGTGGTGACAAGGATGGGATACCTATGCTGCCTCCAGCAACAGAAGAAGTAGAAGTCAGTATAAGGAAACAAACCTTTTTGCTGTTCTGGAAGGTGGGAGTGAAAACTGATTGCTACACTGAAACTAAGATCAGTGAAGCCCTGAGGCTAGAAAAAAAAATTAAAAAGTAAGAACGAAGGGAGTTGCAGCTATGGCTACACTTACAAGGCCACTGGGACCTTTTGAGGAGACTAGAGGAATGGCACGTACATACTGAGCGTTTTGAACTTTTTGTTATTGCAAATGACATTAAGGAAGAGAAGACGGAGCCAATATTCTTAAGTGTTGTAGGGGCTAAGACTTACTCTCGGCTCTGCAGTTTGATGCTCCCTGTTAAGCCAGAGATCACATCTTACAGTGACACTGTGGAAATCCTGGGATCACATTATGCTCCAAAACCACTGATAATTGCAGAAAGGTATAGGTTCCACAACAGACCAAAAAGAAAGTGAAACAGTTGTACAATTTGTAGCAAATTTGAAAAATCTTGCAGAATACTCTGAATTTAAGATGTTTAAATGATGCCATACATGACAGGTTAGTGTGTGGCCTACACAGTGAAGCTATATGAAAGCACCTATTAACAGAGGCTCAGCTCACCCTACAGAAGGCTGTTGATATTGCGGTCTCCATGGAACTGGCCACACATTAAGCACAATACTTTAGGGTACCCCTTAGAGTGCATAAAGTGTCTCAAGAACCTACCCACAAAACAGAGGGGAGCCAGGAATGTTACTGCTGTGGTAAGCTGGGCCACCATGCATCAAAATGCTGGTGTAAGGACCTAGTGCATGAGAAAAGGACATATTGAACGTGCCTGCAAACAAAAGGGGGGGGGAAAGGCTTGTGGTCTGGCAGACCAAAAAGGAAAATCCGCATACCATCAAGCAGACTCGTGATGATCAAGGTGGCACCCCGTCTGAAGAAGGGTCCTGCTGTGTGTTGTCTTTCGCAGGGAACTCCCATAAATACTAGGTAACCCCATTGTTGGATTGCAAACCCACATGCATGGAAGTGGACACTGGTGCAGCAGTTTCATTGGTCTCAGACACAGTGTATAAAAAGCTAAAGCATCTTCCACTTAAGGCAACAAAGATCGTTCTGAAGACATGCGAGAGAAGTGGTACCCCTATTGGGCACTACTGATAAGGTGGAGGTCAGTGGACAGACTGCTGAATTGCCACTCTTTGTGGTGAAAGGCCATTACCCAGCTTTAATGGGTAAAGCATTGCTTAGGAAGATCCAGCTAAACTGGGCAAAAGTGCACCAGATGACTAAAGAAGAAACAGATCTAACCAATATATTAAAGAAACATGCTACTGTTTTTGGAGAAGATCCGGGAAGTATGCGGGGAATCACCGTGAAACTGAATATTAAACCTGGCAGCCAACCAATATATCTGAAGGCCAGAATTGTGCCATATGCAGTCAGGCCAAAAATTGAATCAGACCTGGAGCACCTAGTCAAAAATGGAGTCCTAATACCAGTTACCCATAGCCCATGGGCAACTCCCATTGTTCCAATATTGAAGAAAGATGGTTCCATTCAGATTTGCAGAGATTTTAAAGTCACTGCTAACGTACTGTCGTGTGCAGAGCAGTACCCTCTTCCCTGCATTGATGACTTCTTTGCGGGCCTGGCTGGGGGACAAATCTTCAGCAGGATTGATCTGAATCAAGCATATTTACAGATGCACATCCATGAGAAGCCCCAAGAGCTGTTGACTATTGTGATGCATAAAGGGCTTTATCATTACGGTCACTTATCCTTCAGAATAACTTCTGTCCCAGCTTTGGGCCAGAGGACTATGGACCAGATCTTGTGTGGCTTGCCAAAAGTCTAGTGCTATCTTGATGACATCCTGGTCATGGGTAGGAATGAGGAGGATCACCTTAAGAACCTGGAGGCTACCCTACAAAGACTGGAAGATTATAGCACAAAGACAAGTGTGATTCTTTCAGCTTTCTGTTGAATATTTGGGACACTTCATTGATACTACTGGCCTGCGTAAGTCCCCTTCAGAAGTTGAGGCTATTGTAGAGGCTCCATCCCCTCGTAATGTTAGTCAACTTCTCTCGTTTCTATGACTATTGAACTATTATGGAAAGTTTTTCACAGTTAGCCACACTGTTAAAACCACTTGGCCAGAACAAGGTCTGGAAGTGAACTGAAGCCTGTGATGTTGCATTTAAAAAGGCTAAATATGCATTGCTAAACTTGGAGGTTCTCACACATTTTGATCTATCCTTACCTGTATAGTTGGTGTATGGCGTGGGAGTGGTCTTGTCACACATTATGCCTTCGAGAGACGAGAAGCCAATTGCTTTTGCTTCATGCACCTTAAGCAAGGCAGAAACTAAATATGTACAAATCGAAGCATTGGGATTCGTTTCCAGGTTTCAGAAATTTCACTAGTACCTGTTTGGACAGAAGTTTACACTTCTCACTGACCATGAACCTCTGACGGCAATTTTTGGTCCACCCTCAGGCATCCCACCATTGGCTGCTAGTCATATGCAACAATGGGCATTGTAGCTTTCGGGACACAAGTGAGATCAGATATCAGAAATCCACTCTGCGTGGCAGTGCAGATGGTCCCTCTAGGCTGCCTTTGCCAGTCAAACAT
Organism: Pelodiscus sinensis; assembly: GCF_049634645.1. NCBI lineage: Eukaryota > Metazoa > Chordata > Testudines > Trionychidae > Pelodiscus > Pelodiscus sinensis. Next base: position 248,118,684 of record NC_134712.1, on the reverse strand, counting down.
CAAGATAGTGGTCAGAAGGAAAACTTCTACTTTGAACAGATAGAGAACACGCTCATCACTGCTGCTCAAGTTAAGAGAGCTACTTGTGTTGACCCAGTTCTGTCCCAAGTTATGGACCTAGTGATCCATGGAACATCTCTATGGGACTCTCAGGTCTCACCCAATCTCTTTCCTTACATGTTTAGGAGGGTGGAGTTATCAATCTATTCTGGGTGCTTGTAGTGGGGAATTAATGTCATTATTCCAAAGATACTGTGACAATAGATGTCAGAACAGCTGCATTCAGGTCACTGTGGAATGGTGCGCATGAAAGAAATTGCACAAAGCTATTTTTGGTGGCCTGACTTGGACAGTGCCATTGAAGAAAAGACAAGAGCTTGTACTTCACGTCAGGGTGTGAGGAATGCACCTCAATTGGCACCTCTACACACATAGAACTGGTCTGAAAAACCGTGGCAATGTATTCACGTTGATTTTGCTGGCTCATTTGAAGATAGCATGTTCTTGGTGGTGGTAGATGCCCGTTCCAAATGGCCAGAAGTCTCTATAATGCTGTCCAGTACTGCTGAGAATACTATCTAAAAATGACGGGGAATCTTCTGTCGTTTTAGTCTTCCAGAACAACATAATAAGAACGTCCCTTTAATAAAAGAAACACTACCTATGGAATGAGGGTAGACTGCCTCAAGTTCCCAACTAACTCCGGGGGTTATATTGCTTCATCTGTGGGTTAACCTTAATTAAAGGTCTAGCCATTGAGGATGTAGATTATGGCGCATGTCTAGTGTTTTTTGCACCCAAAGATAGTAGGGGTGCGGGCCTGCACTGGAAACTTAAAGTGCAAACAGGTGAGGCTTTCGGATCAGCCTGCTCAGGGAGAGTAATTTGTTTGCTGCAGGCAGTGATGGAGACAGAGTCAAGAAGAGGTGATTCTTGATGCGGTAGCTCACCGGCAGTGGTGAGTCAGGCAGGTCAACTGGAGATGTGTCTTGGGAGCAGGCATAACCTGGCAATAACTGATCTACATGCCACTGCCAGATGAGATCATCTGCAGTCTGGACAGTATGGGAAATAGGTCCTGTTTGAATGATGACAGTGGAGGACCTATTTACCTCCAGAAGCATGGCTCCGAGCCAAAACTGGCACTCCAGGAGTAAAGGTTCGGTCTTTTGCTTTGGATGCGCCTGATGTATTGATCTTGCTGTTGTTACAAAATTTGTCATGGTTCAGAAGGTTTCAGTAGATCAAAGCAAGTGCTCAGCTGACATCCCATCATTAGAAAAGCTGGGGACATTTTGGTTGTAGCATGAGGTGTGTTTCTGTAGGATAGTAGGAAAGTGCCCAGACACTTTTGCATGAGTGACTCAGTGTTTCTCAACCTTGGTTAAAAAAATAAAGTACCCCCAGTACCTACAGTTTTCAGACACATTTATTTAAACAACTTAAATCGTAGCTGGGCGGGTGGTGAAATTTTTGGATGTAAAAAATAAAAATAATAAAGCGCTGTAAAACTTAAAACAAAAATTCAGTTTTCTCCACATTTCAGTTGTTGACGTACTCTCCTCCCCTCCCCCCCAACTTCTCTCAAATATCCCAAGGTACTCATACCACTGTTTGAGAAACACTGCTCTAGCCCATTTCAAAGTTTGTTTCATTGTCTGCACAAATCTTTCAGTCAAACCATTTGTGGATGGGTGATACGGTACTGAAGTAATGTGGTGAATCCCATTTGATTCCATAAAATTTCCATATTCCTGAGACACAAACCGGACCGTTGTCGCTCCAAGATAGTTGAGACCAAAGCAGACTGTAAAGAGCTTAAAGATCTCCCCAACCTAAGTGATTGGGCAACAAAATGGCAAATGAAATGTAATGATGATACATGTAAAGTAATACACATTGGAAAAAATCATCCCAACCAGACATATAATATAATGGGAACTAATTAAGCTACATCTACTTGAGAGAGATCTTGGAGTCATTGTGGATAATTTTCTGAAAACATCCACTCAATGTGAAGTGGCAGTCAAAAAAACAGAGTTAGGAATAATTTAAAAATGGGATAGAGAATAAAACAGAGAATATCTTATTGCCTTTATATAAAACCATGCTATGTCCACATCTTGAATACTGCGTATAGATGTAGTCACCTCATCTCAAAAAAGATATATTGGCATTGGAAGAGGTTCAGAAAAGAGCAACAAAAATTATTAGGGATTTGAAACCGGTCTTCTGCGAAGAGAGATTAAAAAGACTTGGACAGAAGAGGGGAGGGATAGCTCAGTGGTTTGAGCATTGGCCTGCTAAACGCAGCATTGTGAGTTCAATCCTTGCGGAGGCCATTTAGGGATTTGGGGCAAAAATTTGTCAGGGATGGTACTTTGTCCTGCTGTGAAGGCAGGGGACTGGACTCAATGACCATTCAAGGTCCCTTCCAGTTCTAGGAGATAGGCAATCTCCATTAATTTAGATATATTATTCTCTTGGAAGAATCAGTTATTGACATGGTTATAGTCGTTGTTACTGGGTTTTTCAAAATTCTCATTTAGTACTTCATTCTTCTTTGCTTCTGATGCCATCTTTTCTTTTTTCCTATTTTGTTTTAATTCCAGTTGAAAAGAATAATGAACATAAGGAGTGGCTTCTAACAAGCTTATATGTCATTGAGAGTTATAATTAACTTACCGAGTGTAAATGTAGAACATAGGTTGTGTGTGCTTTTTAAAATTATGCTTCTAGTTACTTCCATCAAAGTGTGAATTTGCAATCTTTCCTTTCCCTAGTACCTTTTCATATATCCTAGCAAATCTAATCCCAGGATAATGCTGAATGTTTTAGCCAGGAAGATCTACCATACCCTCCACTGAGCTATATTTAATTATTAGGGTTATCAGTTAATCATAGTTAAAACACATGATCACAATTGCAGTTTTAATCACACTGCTAAAAATAGAATACCAATTGAAACTTATTAAATATTTTGGATGGGGTTTCTTTACACTTTAATCACAACACAAAATACAAAGTATACAGTGCTTACTTTATATTATTTTATTACAAATATTTGAACTGTAAAAATTATAAAGGAAATAGTATTTTTAATTTACCTTATAAAAATAATGTAGTGGGATCTCTTTATTGGGAACGTGCAACTTGCGAATGCAGATTGTTACTTTTTTTTTTTTTTTGAGTGCAGTTATGTATCAAACTTCAGTTTACAAGTCCACTCAGTTCTACTTCTTGTTCAGCCTATCTCTAAGACAAACAAGTTTGTTTACATTTTGCAGGAGATAATGCTTGCCTGCCTCTTATTTACAATGTCACATGAAAGTGAGAACAAGCATTGCTGTGGCACTTTTGAGCAGGCACTGCTAGGTATTTACACACCAGATATGCTAAACATTCCTGAGCCTTTTGTACTTTGGCTACCATCCTATATAGGACATGCTTCCATGCTGATGATCTTTTTTAAAAAGTGTTAATTAAATTGGTGGCTGCAGTCCTTGGGAGAGAATTGTATGTCTTCTGTTCTGTGTTTTACCCATATTCCACCATATATTTCATCTTACAGCTGTCTCAGATGATGACCCAAATAGAGATGTTAAAAAGTGATTAATTGGGTAATGGTGTAACCACTCAGTTACATACTTGGGGCTCTGCAGTATAAAGCTTATACTGAAAAACGTACAGCATAGCCGGTTTCCCGGGAGTAGAGCCTGCTGGCCCCACCTGGACAGCCGATTGCACTGTGAATTCTGCAGTGTAAGCTTTATACTGCAAAGTCCACACCACAGGGCTGCAGCTGGCTACCACCAGCTACCCCGCTCCTTGAGAGCCGGATCCCACCCTGCACTGCTGCCTCTGCAATTACCACACTGTGAAATTTTAGATTTAAATAGCAGAAATAATGAAATTTAAAATTTTTAAAATCTTATGACTGTGAGATTCACGAAAATAGACTGAATTTGGTAAAATCCTAATTACTACACATAGGCATAATTGTAATTATCTTCTAATGTGCATCTGAGGGAAATTGTCCTTCAAAAGACAAACCATTCATCTTATGATGACAACTTATGGGATTTTTGCAGTAGGGATGTCGACATATAGACAACTACATGATTAATCAATAAGCCTAGCATTATTGGTTAATCCTGTTGTCTACTCACATCCCCCCAAACAGCTACGCTGCTGCCTCGGATAGAAAGGCAGCAGCACGGAGGGTGAGGAGACATGTGGAAGTCAGTATGTGTCGGGAGCCAGCTTTTAAGCCAACTCTCCACGCATGGCGGCTCCACGCACCCACCTGCCAATCCTTCTACCCACCCCCCGCTGACTCCTACAACTCCAGCATCACACGGAGCAGCCCCTGTCCATGGGGAGGCCAGACACCCTCCCAGACAGGGGCTGCTGCCACTCCATGTTGCTGCCTCTGCATCAGAGTCAGCAGCATGGGGCAGCAGGCACGAGCTGATCTGCACAGGAAGCCAGTTTTTAAATCAGCACCTTTGGCGCACCGGTTCCGGCCTGCCACCCTGTGCCGCTGTCTCTGATAGAGAGATAACTACACAGAGGCTCCCCACGAGTGGGGCTGGGAGCGCACTGGCTGCCAGCCTTGCCTCCAGGCACTATCAAATAGTTGTGTAACTGCTAAAATTTGATGTAGATACACGACTATTCAATTACGTGTTATCTGACATCCCTATTTTGCAGTGTGGTGTGATTTTTTTTTTTTCATAATACTTGGTACCATAGAACCAAAGATTTACAAGCATCTTGGAAATGGAGGTTGTTTTTAATTCTGAAATGTTCCTAACTCTAAACAAAACATTTTTTTGAAAAAAGTTTACAACTGAACAGTGACTTAATATAGCTTTGAAACTTTACTATACAAAAGAAAAGTGCTGCTTTCCTTTATTTTAGTAGTTTATGTTTAACATAATACAGTAAACTCCAATTGTCCAGCATCCGGTGGTCTGGCACTCCCAATAGTTCTGCACCAACTGGCATCCGGAAGTGCTGCAGCCAGCCAGACGATTGGACCTGCTCCACGCCGCTTCCCTAAGACCACTGCTGAAACTGACCAGCTGCAGACCTGGGGAAGCAGTGCGGAGCAGAGCAGCTGGGGTGCTGCCGGGTTGGTCCCGCAGCGCCGCTCCTCACCCCCCTGCTTGACGCCCAGCAGCACCCCAGCTGCTTTGCCCCAGGGCTTCCCCAAATCCGCTGCTGGTCAGTTTCAGCAGCAGTGGACTTGGGGAAGCCCTGAGGCAGAGCAGCTATGGTGCTGCCAGGTTGGTCCCGCAACACCGCCCCTCACCAGCACCCGGTTCGCCCCCCGCCTGACTCCCTCCTCTCGCCCCTCCCAGACTCGTCACAGCCCCTTGATAATCCGGCACCCCCTGGGTTCCAAAGGTGCCAGATTATCAGAAGTCTGCTGTACTTGGAGGGTGGGGTTTGTTTTGTTTTGTTTTTTCGCGTCTGATGCAAATGAGTGTACCCAAAAGCCTAGAAACCAGGAAATAAAAAAAATATTTGGGTTAATTTTATTATTTTATTTTATTTTAAAACCTCAGGTTTTTTAGGCTAACGTCATAATTTTTGGGATCTATTAATACTTAGTAACCTGTAATTTATTTAGAATGAGCAAATTATGGTTTTCTTTGCAGAGAGCACTATGCTAGAGGTTATGTTTAGGCCTTCAATACTATCTCCTATTTACTGTTGCTCGAAAATATTTTGGCTGAAAATACTGTTTTTTCTCCTCTGTCATATACATGCTATTGTCTTGCTTCCTTGCACTTCCACATCAGTCTATCCATGCACTTTTTCTTCTCTTCTGTCTAGATTGTAAGCCCTTTGTGGCAAGGGCTGTTATGCCATTCTGTTTTTGTACAGCTCTTAACATGATGGAGTCCTGGTCCATGTGTAACCTTGGGCAAGACTTCACTTCGTTGCCCTTCTTCAGTACCTTAAAAAAAACCCATCTTCCATAGGAAAGTAGAGATGGAGACCCAGAGTTCAGTCTCTAAGGATTACAGAGAGTCAGCCTCCCCACATTCAAGTCCCAAAAGGAACCAAAAAAATGAAATGAATTGAATAACTTTATAAAATCTAATGATAAAGAAACATAATATAACTTTTACAACATATCATAGCTATTTTATAACCCAGAGCCCTTATCTTCAGTTACAATAAATATAATTAAAGAGAAAACCAAAAGTAAAATTTGAACAGTTCAGTCCACACAAAACACAATGGGATAGCTAAGTTGAAAAGAGGGAAATGAAGAACTAAGTAGGTGTATCAGATTTATATAGGTGTAGTAGCAAAGATCAGCATTTGACATTTCCTCTCGCCCATTCTCCCCCCGTCAAGATTTATAAATTCAAAGATGAGAAAGTTAAATGAGCAAAATGCAAGGTGAACAGTGCTCATGCCACTAAGTGTCAGAGAGTTTACAGTTCCTTACATTCTGCTATATGTAGTCCCCGTACAGATTTGATACTTGTTTGATATTTAAATTTATGGAATGTAAGGTTTGTATGGAGGAAAAATAAGAGGTCTCATGATTAGATAGAAATTCAAGATTCAGTGTTTTACATTTGCTGAGACTGTATATTATAGGCTTCTGCTTTGGAAATAAAACATTTTAGAAATATCCATTATAATAAACATTAGCCCAAAAGTTCAGAAGTGCACATGTGGAAATCTAAATGTTAGTGTGTCAGCATTAAGGATGTGAAAGTTTAACCATGTAAATAGTTAACCAATAAGTCCGGGTTTATTGGTTAATGTTCATGGTTACACGCAGGACCCTGGAACATCTGTGGAGTGAGTTTACAAACTGGCTTGATGCTTGCACTGGCCCCCCCCCAGGGAGTTGCCTGCCACTCTGCTGATAGAATGGCAGCAGCGCAAGGCAGTAGGTGAGAGCTGGTACACGCAAGTAGCTGGCTTAAAAGTCGGCTCCCCACATGCACTGGCTCTGAGGAGCTAACTGCCACCCCACATGTAACTGAGTAACTGCTGAAATTTTCAGTGGTTACATTGTTACTTAATTACACACATTTTAACATCCCTAGTCTGCATGCAAATTCATGACATTCATGCAGCTGTGCACAAAGCATTGTGCATGTGTGAACTGGGTACTTCCAGAAGTGTTCACATGATTTTGAAGACGTGGTCCTTGATTTGCAGTTGTGGTTTTTAATATGTCAGGAGCATTTTAGAATTTTGTTAATGTATAAATCAAAGTAAATAAATACAATGAATTTTATGCAGAGAAATATTTCATTGTGTGAACATTTGAAGTAGTGCCTTAAGCGCAACATAGGTTCAGTTTATCTTGATCTAAAATTTGCCATATTAGGAAAACATAATTTGGATTTAAGAGGATATACATGTTCAAATTATTTACAGTAAAACCTGTGTTATCCGGCACACTTGGGGATTAGGGCGTTCTGGTTATCTAAAAATGCTGATTATCTGAGGGTCCTATCAACCTAGGAAAAACCAATGGACAAGAATAGTAAAACTCAGGTTTTTAATATTGGTGGTTTTGTAGTGTGAGACAGTTGGTTTCACATTTCTATTTTGAGTTAAAGATGATTAGTACTTCTTAAATAAAAAATTGTTAAGCCAGCTATGGTAAACCAAGCCAGGCCTGTGTGTCTGAAGATGTAACAGTATTGTGACTGAGGGCAGTGCCGGTTAACAAAATTTTCTGGTTAACAGTGCTAGATAACAAAGGTTTCACTGTACTTTCAAATAATTTGAGTGTTTCCACTTCATGGCAATAAACCAAAAAGAATGATGTGGAGTTCTGCTGGTAAAAGGGAGAAAATGTTGCCAGATATAGAAGCATGAAATATTGGGGAAAGAAATATTACTCTTAAACCTGTACCAGAATTTTTCAAATTATAGGGAGGAGAAAATACTATGAAAGCATAATTTATACAATGACTCTTCAACATTAAAATATTTGTTTTATTTTTACATAGCAATGAATTTCTTTGAAAGGCCATTCAGTTCTACAATAGGTGTTCATGTGATGCTTTATCTCTACCCATTATTGTTTTGCCCAGTGTATTAGATAAAGTTATGTTGCTCCTTTTTATTGTGAATTAATTTTATTGTAACTTTCTGAAGGATTTTCATCTTCTCAGTAGAGGTATTGCTTTCATCAGTTTTAAAACTTTGACATATGAGGAGAAAAACTGTATGACACACATTAGGCAATATTTTTGAGGAGGAAAAACTAATGAACTAAAAGTACTGTTTTACTAAAGTGGTTTTATATTGCAGCCTTGTAAAATTGTCAGGAAAATAGACCACAAATCAAGCCACAAAAATCTTTCCTACACTTGATCATGGTGATGATTAAATAAATTAGATTTGTTTTTATTTTTTAAAATCATGCTTTGTAAAAGTCTGTTAGAATTTTGTGAAGCTAAGTTAATGTGTTTAAAAAGACACTGTAAAAACTGAAATCTAAGATGTTGATTGCTATTCTAGATCTGGGTGGTGGTTGTATATACATTGCCTTCAGTAGTCCTGCACAAGTGAAAGGGCAGAGGAAATGGATGAAAAAAATTATTAAGTTATATCACTCCATCTGTCACAGCAAAATGTTTAGGAGTAAATTAAATGCTTAAGTTGGCAGGTTCTGATTGAAGTGGTTTTCTGTGCTTTTAATTTAAATCAGTATTGTAAAGGAAAAGAGGGTAGGTATAAAATGGTTGGGTGCTCAGATTTTGTTTAAAAGATTATTAAATGTATAATAGGCTCAAAGTGAAGGTAACATATCCTTTCTTATTGAGATCTCTTCTGCTGCATGTAATGGGAAAAACAAGGTAGTCATTCCCCCCCAAGGTTGTGATCCGATATAATGTAAGGTTTACTTTTCTCTAGTGATTTTAAAGTCATATAATCTGGGTCTTATGTCTCAGAATAGCACACACAACATGAGTATCTAGTAGTAATCTTGACACATTTTTTATTATACATGCTATGTAAATCTCCTGATTGCATTAACAGTAGTAGTTGTATTAGAGCATTGTTTTTACCTAAAATACACTGTGTTTAGATATACATTGTATTACCATGTTGTAATATGTTCAGTGTCGCTAACCATTATGCTGTGAAATAGATAAACATCAAAGAATTAAGATTGTGAGAGGATGGTATGGTGTCAGGTAGTACATCATTATTTGTTATTCTTCCAGGCGAGGGTAAAGTAGATTATATTAATCGGTATCTATAGTATCAGTAAGATATTTTATTTTTAAATACTGGTTGTGATCAGGATTAGTCCTGAAAAAAAATTTAAAAATTGTTGCTTTTCTAACGTGTATCTGGTACTGAAGATTGTAGTGGATATTAGGATATTATGCCTCCTGGGATGAGGTTTACCTGGGTGGTCGACAAATGCCTTTGATGTCAACACCCGCGCGTCCAGACTACCGCGCTGAGCCAACAAACAGCTGATCGGCTCAGCGCGGCAGCCATGTAAATTTAAATGAAGCGGCGATTATTTAAATCGCCGCTTCATTTTCCTATGCCTGGTAGCCTAATCCACATGCCTCTGGCGACAGAGGCATGTAGTCTAGACGTACCCTTACTCCTGGCCTTGAAAAGGAATAATAGGGAAAGGTAATTGCAAAAACTATGGGCTGATAGCATTTGGCCCTACTTGAGGTCCTTTATATACCTAATGGATGATGGTTCATTCTCTGTTTTATTTTTCCTTCTCTCTATATATATAAAAAGTTTTTCCTGGCTCCCCTCACGGACCAGCTCCTGCCTGGCACCCCACGCTGCTGCCTCTGATAGAGAGGTAGCGGCGCGGAGTTAGCAGTGGGCTCCTCAGGCGTGAGGCCCGAGCACGCTGGCTGCCGGCCCTACCCCTGGGGACTTTAGTATAGTTGACTAACTGATAAGCATTCATGAGATTACTAGCCTATTCAGTTAACCGATATTTAACTTCCCTATTCTATAGTAAGACTGGCAGCTAAGCTTTCCTTTTAACATTTAATTTAATTCTCTGTGCTGCAAGAATTGTTTATAATGCTTTTTCACGTGCTGGAAGATAGCTGTTAAAGCATAAGCAGCAGGAGAATTAAAAAAAAAATCTGTGGAATGAGTTTGTCTCTCAAACAGTGAAGTGTTTTGCCCAAAATATGCCCAGGGTTCAGTTGACTTCTGACGACATTCTGTTTTAGAGCAAAGTCCTATTTCGGAGTCATATTTTGGCAGCAAATTACTGGCTATAGGTCTTAGTATCTACTTTAGATATTACTTGATAGATGCTCTAAAAAATCTCAGTATGGTATCACAAGAGTTTGGATTATGTAGAGAGCCAAACCTGAAATTAATATACAGTTCCCTGTGTATAAATTTGACAGTGAAGGGTATGGTGTAAAAGTAAAGTTGATGAACATCAGGAGATAATTATTCTGAGTTTTAGATACATTAAAGTATTTTTGGAAATATATTCTATTTGAAAAAGAATAACAACCATTTTATATCTGAAAAACTTAAAGCGTGATTTATTTTTTTCCCCATTTTATAGTGTCCCAATGTAATATCAGCTTGAAAAAGCAAAGGAGTCGAAGTATCTTGAGCACCTTATTCTGCTGTTTTCGTGACTACAATGTCGAGCCACCATCTACCAATAGCACTAGTACTCTTCCTCCATTGGTGGAGGAGAATGGGGGACTTCAGAAGGTCAGTAACTTGTACCTTTGTTTGGTTGGTTTTGTTTTGTTTTGTTTTTCCTTTAGGCCCTTTTAAACAAATTGTCAGTCACCAATTACATGATATATTTCCCATGTGAAAGGCTTAACTTTAACTCAGTTAGTGTGAACATCCTAAAAAAGTAGCAAATATTCATTTTTCTTTTAAAGAGTAGCTAAAATTTAATACATGGACACTAGTACTGCAGCTCTGAAGAAAATAACTGCCATACAGTTGCTATGGCACTGCAGTTGCATTTCTGTAGCAATGTAATATAGATGATTTCTGCATCCATGGGGGAGGTTTCTCGAATGATGTAGTTAATCCACCTGTGAGAGAGGCAGCAGCTAGATCAACAGAAGAATTCTTTTGTCAATTTAATTGTCTACACTTGGGATTAGGTCAACATACCTGTGGCATTCAAAATGCAAAATTTTTAAGTGTGGCCCAGGCCTATGTAAAACCTCAGGGAACCCAAAAATTATACTGGTGGTGTCATAGGAAAAAGACTAATTTTTACTAATCCTACTCCACTTCCTTCACCCCCATTGTTAATTTCCAACTAAAGAGGGTTAGCTCTCCTTGCTTTTGGAGTCAATTATCGCTACTTTTAGCTTCATTTGAAGTAGCTTTGTGAGTGATACCAGGAATTCCCAACTCCTACATGGCAAGGGAGAGATTCACATTCTGATTCTTTCGGTCGCACTTACTGATCTGTATTGTGCGGCCATGAGACCACCCTAGAAATGTCAATTTAGAGTGATTATTTCCGGCTGTGTTTTGCTTGCTTATTTTTAGGTTTAAAGTAATTGAACTGTAGGTAACTTAAACAGAGTAAACCCTTACAATTTCTAATCTTCAAATTAAAAGCAGTGGCTTTGAAATCCAAGAACTGGAACTTGTACAACATATCCATATAATTATAGCATACAATCATAATTTTGGGCATATTTAACTGATAACAGTGAGGCCACTTGCCATGCATGACCAAAAGCTTAGTTTGGCATGGGGATCACAGGAATCCTATCTTTTTCCCAAAGCCATGCTGTATTTTTTTGAACTCTTCATGGCAGAGTTGTTCTATACTGTTATCTAGAGCAACTTCCCATCTGTTCCTTTAGGCATGGGAGTCTCAGAAGAATAGTGAGCCTTTGCTGCTACTGTGAGCAAGAGCAGTAGAAATAAAGGAATAATTTCTCCCTTCCACTTCTTGTGCCAGTTCATAATCTTAATGCATTTCATGCTAATTTCATGTCACATTTCTACTTTTGAAAATGTCTCATGGACTCTGAAATCGTAGAGCAGTGTCACAGAGCTATCCAGGAGAAGAAAGAAAGGATAACCAGATCAGGATGGCAGGGAGACCAACTGGAGAGGGGAATTGGAATACTGCACTCTAGTCTGAGTCTAAATTTGGACCACAGCCCATGGGCCAGAAGATTAGATGTGCTACACAATGTGTATCCTGTACCAAGAGAGGAAGCAGAATTACATCTATCCTAGTAGACCTTTTTGCCTACCTGCAGCTATATTATTGATTCACTGTAGAATGAGCAAAATCTAGTCTTCCGTGGATGAAGGGGGAGTCTGTCCTCTAGTCCACTGCAGAGATTGCTCATAAAAATGTGGAAGGGATGGGTAATCGGCAAAGCTCTGTTCCTTACAAAATAATAGAATTTGAGAAGGATGCAGGGTTAGGAGATTATTGGCAAAATAGAATGGAAAAAAATGCATAAATTCCAAAAGAAGGAAAAGATCCAGAGAGAGAAGATAAATGTTTAAGTTTTAGCAGTGTTATTTTATTGGAACCCAAACTAGTAAAATGATGCAAGTTCTTTGGATTGATGGCTAAACTGTACGTGGTAATCTCAAATCTCTAGAAAATATCTAGTAATTCAATTTTTATAGGATAGAATAATTATTCAAAATTTAATTATGCTGAATATAAATGTTCATAATGCATAATGTTATACACATAACTTGACAGATATACATTATGCCTTGAGGAAGCCACCATATATGCTATGTAAATATTAAGTATCATCCTCATGTTAAGCTATAGTTATATAATATTAATGTTAAACAGTTGACTCCAGTCTGTAAAATCAGGAATTAATGTTCATCCTAATTCAGATGGAAACAAATGTTGCAAAGTTCACTTTTAAAATTTAGACCACAATATTCTCTGAATGTAGTAGAATTATTCAGTGAATAATTAACAATCAAGAATACTTGGAAGGATTAAATTTTTCGTAACTGAATACACTAAAGTGTGAGTCAAAACATTTACTTTTGTAAATAGGATAGTTTCAACAAAGCTTTGAATACTTGCTAGGAAAAAAAATGTCAAATTCTTCAACCACTTATCTAAGCCTGTAAAGTTATTGAAAGAAGATGGAGATTTTGAATCTTGATTAAAAATAAGTGAAAGCTGTATGTATATATGTCGTAGGTGTGAGCTTAGTTTCAGTGGTAAATATATGTGCTGCCTTTATTTTAAATCTGAAACAAGGCTGTTAGAGAATTTAAAGTTGATAACTGCATAAATGATTTGGAATTACACTGAATGTTCCATTATAAATAACGTTGTATGGGGATGATGTCATTTTTAAGAAGATGCTTTGAATTTGCAGCTCTCGAGTCATGTTTCATCAGGTTTTTGTGGCATGACTGTTTCCCTGAAATGAAGTATGTTAAACAATTATAAAGTTAGTCCCTATCAGAACCTGTAGTATAAAATAATGTATGCTTTTTACCTTCTATCTTTTAGTGGTGTTGCTATATGGATGCTAATCATTTAGTTCTGCAGCACCTCAGAGACTAACAAAACATGTAGATGGTATCATGAGCTTTCGTGGGCACAACCCACTTCTTCAGATGAATCCGAGAAGGAAGTAAACACGGGGAAAGCACATTGTGATACTACAGCAATTTAGTGTAAACAATTTAAGTACATTCTTGAAATACACCTGATAGGGTTAGTTTAAATTGGTTTAGGAATTAGTTTTTAATCTGCTTCAGCTTTAACAGCTGCTTGTTAAACAAGATGAAGAGTAACAATTTTTTGTAAAATACAGACAGTCCTCACTATAAGTTCAAGATAAGTTCCAAAAAACTTGGACTTATAATGAAACAGCTTAAAGCGGGAATTTTTTCCCCCGCAGCAAACTTCATTTGCGCTCCTTCCCCCATCTTCTCTCTCCCCCCCCCGCCCCGCCCCGATTTAAGAGTGGGGAATGGGAGGACTTATATAATGCATCAGTTCCTATGAGCGTCAACGACTTTAGTGTGGAACGGATGTATACCAGGGCATCTTATAGCAGGTATTCCCTGTACATGTCTCCAAAATCAAGCATAATAAGACCAGTCTTCTAGCATTCTACTCATTTTATAGCTATTTGATATTTTTAGTTTAGTCTGACACATTGTTCAGAACATACAGCAAGAATGTTGTTGGCATTTTACCAAGGATTACAGTCCAATATTGTTCAACTCTGGCTACCTAAGTGCCCCTTTACCGGTTCATAGGATTGGAAGATATGCAGAGCTGAGGATGATATTGAATAACCACAATTTTATAGCAAGAAAAACTTAAACAACAACCAATAGTCTAGTAGCACTTTATAGACTAACAAAACATGTAGATGGTATCATGAGCTTTTGTGGGCACAACCCACTTCTTCAGATTACAGGAGTATTAGAAGTCTAAATCAGTGGGTTGTGCCCACAAATGCTCATGATACCATCTACATGTTTTGTTAGTCTTCAAGGTGCTACTAGACTATTTGTTGTTTAAGTTTTTCCTGTTACAGACTAAGTCAGCTACCCCTCTGAAAATTTTATAGCAGTTATTTCTATTCCATTTTTTAAACACTTTAGAGAGTACCTGATTTTACAAAGTATGAGGTCATTGTTAAAACATTCTACTCAGAATGGTCTCTTTGCAACATGCACCTTATACATCGAGTACTGATCAGTCCATTCTCTAAAATAGTTAGTTTTCAGTACAGCGGAAACTACTGAACTATAATGCAAACTTTTTTTCTGTTTTTCTCCAGACAACTATAGTGCCCCTTATTCAGAACAAACTTTTGTACTATGGCCCACAGGTCTATTACAATGGGTACATCATCTTGCTTGCAGTTTAGGGTGTGGATGTCTGTAGGACAGCAAGAGAATGCCCTTCCGCTTGAAGTTCCTTCCAGTATTTTCTTCCTCGCCAATAGCAAACAGACTCAACCAGTCCTTCCAGCTTTAGAGTCCGAAGGATGTATGCTCCACCCTTATCGATTGTGTCATTGAGGAGTGTCTGACTCTGGCTAGTGTGTCGTTTTAATCAGAGCAATATCCTATTCGCCTTGATCTTTCAGGCAGAGTAGGGGAGGACAGTTATGGTGGGCGAAATGAAGTTGGTGGGAACATTGTCTAGGTCCTGTCTCCTAGGAGATGTTCCGAATTGGAAAATAACAGGATTTAGGAAAAGCAACCCCTCACCAAATCTTCATGAATGGAGGTGGACTGAGATGAGCACCATACCAGATGAATGATTTACTCCTGGGGGAAATTGTGCACCAAAAAATAATTCACGCTATTTTAAAATTTGGAAAATTTTATTTGTCAAAATAATATCACACCAGTTTCTGTTACTTTGGTAATTTATTTCAAATTATCTCTGAGTAGGTATGTCTGTAACCGTACAAACACAACAAAAAATTCCTTGGAAGCAGTGTAGAAGATTGTCTGCCCCCTCTCCCTTAGAGTCCAGTCAGGGCCAGACACTCACAACAGTTCTTCCTCAGAGGCCAGTCAGTCATACCTCCTATCTCCCAGAGATAGGGTCAGGGACGTAGTGAAGGGGAGGTAAGGGGGGATCCATTGCCCCCGGGCACCATGCTAGGGCAAGTGCAGGGAGAAAGGCATGGGCAGGTCTGGGACTGCCTGGCCCTGCCCCAGCAGCTGCGGCCACATTAGACCTGCCTGCACTGTTCTCCCTGCGCTCGCCTTAGCATGGCTCCCAGGGGTATCTGACACCCCCCCCCCCCCCCCCGCCCTTCGCTACGCTCCTGGAGAGAATGATTGTCTCATTGTGCAAACCAAAAATTCTTGCCCCACTACCTGTCCCATCCCTTCTCCAACTCCCCACCCCTACTCACTCCATCCTTGAGCTCCAAGGCAATACCTCTCTTGAGAAACCCAGAAGAAGAACAAACCCAATATTTTCTAGGACAGGGAAATCACTAGCCATGTTAATTATTTTCAATGCAATCCCTGACTAAGGTTTCACTCCCCCTTCTGAAGTAGCTTTCAGGGGGCAAATTCACAAAGGGGCAAAAGGGAATAACCTATGCTGTTTCCTGTACTCTCCTTCACAAGGCAGCCTATCCTGTTTGATTCTCCTGTAAACCTTTATGAAGTGCATCATAGGCATTTAATCATCAGTGTTGAGTTCCTGTGCTCACAGTTACAGAGTGCAGCATGCCAGATCAATGCAGAAAAGACCAGGCCATTGCTTCATAGATATCAAGGCCAGAAGGGACTGTTGTCATTATCTAGTCTTACTTCCTGTGAAATGTAAACCATAGAACTTAACCAAAATAATTCCTAGAGCATTTAAAATTCAGTGATGGTAAAACCATCACAACCCTTTTGTGAAGTGTTCCAATGACTGATTGATTATTCACTGTTACAAATTTACACCTTATTTCCATTCTGATTTTGTCTGGCTTTAACTTCCAGCCATTATCATGGTAAACTTTTCTCTGCTAGATTGAAGATCCCATTATTAAATATTTGCTGACAATGGAGGAACTTTATAATAGTCACCCCTTAATATTCTTTTTGTTAAGCTATATAGATTGAGCTCCTTGACTGCCAGTATAAGGCATGTCTTCTAATCCTTTAATTATTCCCATTGCTCTCATCTAAACTCTCTCCAGTTTATCAACATCCTTCTGGAAGTGTAGATACCACAACTCAATGCTGTATTCCTGCAGCAGTGGTATCAGTACCAAATGTAGAGCTAAAATAACTTCTCTGCTCCTTCTCGATTTCCTGTTCATGCATCGAAGGATCATATTAGTCCTCCTAACAACTACATAGTACGAGCAATTCCTATTCAGTTGACTTACCCACCATGACCCCCAAATCGTTTTTTTATTTTATTTTTTTAAGGAATCACCATTTTCCATGTTAGTCCCTCATTCTGTAGCGGTGGCCTTTATTCTTTCTTCCTAGATATGTACATTTACATTTAATTATATTAAAATCCATATGGTTTGCTTGCACCCAGTTTACCAAGCCATCTAGATTCCTTTGAATCAGTTACTTCTCCATTATATTCCTCCAATTTTTGTGTCAGCTATAAACTTTATCAGTGATGATTTGATGTTTTTTCAGGTCACAGATAAAAGAGTTAGCTAAGTTCTTATTCCTTGAAGTATGCATACATATACACCTATGAAGGGAATTCTTCCTTAGAGGAAGAAGGCCAGCAGTTTGAATCAGAGTTTAAAAATCAAGTAGCAAAACACATATTTTAAAAAAACATCAGTCAAGAAAGTACTCTTAAGAGGTGCTCTTAACAGTATAGTGAAATTAGACTTAAGAGGTCTGCACTTGCCTAGTCAAGCTGGGGCTATATATTTGTTCTCCTGCATCCTAATAAGGTGTAATAGAAAGATAGGATTTTCCTGCCATGCCTGAAAGATTGGGAAAGTAATTGCTTTTTTGATCTCAGCTGTCATAGCAAGTTGCCCATGCCAGTCCTCAGCTCTACCTCCTCCTTACAGAAGTGACTATAGTATAGAGTGTTGAGGAATAACCTGAAGCACACATACAGAGGCTTCCTGGTATACCGTGATTTCAGGACAAATGCAGATACACAATGCCAGGAGAGTCAGTCATAGCCCTGAGCTAAGATGAATGATATCAAAAATACAAGGTGGCATGTCAGAGGAACATTAACAGATGAAGATGGTGGTCCTAATGGAAAAAAAGTGGTGTGTCAAACAAAAATTCAATTCTTATTGAAGCCTATTAGGAATTGTGATCTAATACACAGGTATGCTTAAGTGATGCACAATTCATATACTACTCAGAATTACTATATTGGAATCCCCTCAGCATTTTACCAGTCTCATTAATTTTCAGAGTTCTAGCTCCATTTGTACTTTCTCACCTTTCACAAACGGTGAATACAGCAAATCAATTTTTGAAAGGGTTTTTCCTGATTCAGGTCAGGGAATGGAAATGAGGTGAAATACGATGATTCATTGAGGTTTCAGAGTAGGGCGTATTCAATGGACGACAGACCTGTTCTTGTTATGACAGTCAACATGTCTGTTAGTTTTCATAATAACTATGAATAGCATGATCAGCCCCATGTCTAAGAGGAATTCTCCTGTGCTGGGCAGAGCAGTGTTTCTTTTATCTGTGTGCACTGCTCACTGAGGAGATGAAACCCCAAGATGCAGGGCAGAAGTCAACTTAGCAGAGTTGTGGCTGCACCCAGAAATATCTTAATCATCATGAGCCAGTTTGTTGGGCTGATGATTGACCTATTTGCATCTGGAAACAGTAAATAAAGTGCCCTGCAGTCTTGACCCAGGATATGAAGTCCTCGTGCAAAACTAATCAAGGTCCATGCTATAGGTCTTTCTGCACGCATCACTACTTCCCAGGACTGTATCAAAAATAAGGTGTTGCTGCTGTTCTGTTTTTGTACTTCTGGCTGAAGAGGCTATGGCTCTCAGAAGTGATTAATCTAGCATTGGCTTTTGGGATGTCTCTATCCGAGGGGATCTGCTATTGCAAGACCAATCTTCCATCTTGGCCCAGATTTAAAATGAGTATTTGAATAAAGTAACTATAGCTTTCAAGGGTCCCAAAACAGATGCAACTTATTCTATTGGCTGGTTCAAAGCCTATAGTTTTAACTACCAGGTTCAACCAGTGAACATAGCTTTGAGTTCTGCTAGTCTGTTTTTATTATGACATAAAAAAGTGTCCATGCAGAAAGGTCAAGTGTATGTATTGTCTAATGTTCTACGCATGTTAAAAACAAGTTTTTTATACAACTTCCAACATTAAATGATTCTTCGAGGCATCAACCTTATTCTATGTCTACATGGTCATAGAGGACAACCTTAGTCCAACCCAGCACAGTCATAAAGGACAACCTCATTCTGCCCCTTATACCAGCTTCAGTCCATGAGTGCTGTACTTCCTACAGACCAGGGTAGGCCTCCCAAAGGCTTATATATTCAATTAGATGAGTTTATTTAAAGTTCAGAGCTTTCTCTGAGATCTTGTATTGTACTTTTAATTAAGACAGATAGTCCTCAGAACTATCATAATATTCAGGAAATAGTCTTCCTTCAGTTAAGCCTTAGGATCAACTGACAGTCTCAGAGCAAAATAAGCATGTCTCCTGTAACTGAGATCTGTTAGAAGGCCTACTTCACCAAATTCTGTGTATTGGCCATTTCCTTTCAGCAAAAGTCTTCATCCTCGAGACAAATGGCTCATATAAAATAGATCATCCTAGAGACAAACGGCTCATATAGAAATTGAAATTGACATCCAAGGTTGTAGGTTAGGTACATGGACTTCCCCATTCTCTTCAGCAGGAGAAATTATTTTTCCTCACAGTATTTTTAACAATCTGTAATTTAGAAAAGTAGTTTTGAGTGAGCCTGGCTCTGAAAGTCATCTCAGGTGGAGGGAAGTTCAGAAGGCAGGGCATTCCATTGCTGCCAGTGACTTACAAGTCCAGTTCTGCCCAGAAGCTTCAGTCAGGCTGATGTACTCATCATAACTGATCTGTGGACTTTATTACTCAAAGAAAGAAAAGTTTGAAATAAACATGGGCACATTTTCCCATTTCCTCTTACTAATTAAAGCATGAGATTTATCAGTTTATGGTCTAAAAAAAATCATTAATATGATGTGGTACTAACCAGTCATTTTAGCAACTAAATTACGAGAACCTGTTTATTTTTGTTGTATTCCTGAATACTGTACTTTAAGCATTTTGTTAAAATATTTTTAGTGTCAGATTTAATGCCTCAGATCTTTCTGTTCCACCCTTTCAAAGGCCCTTACAGTGATACTTTTTTCTTTTTCCTCAGGGTGACCAGATGCAGGTCATTCCCATACCAAGTGTATGTATTTTTATCCCATTTATTTTAATAATTTTCATAGTTTTTGCTTTTGTTCATTTTATATTATGTTGGAGTTGACTAGATCTGTTCTGTATTGCATGTTACAAGACTTTTGTTTTCTAATCTGTAAGGTTGAGGTAAATCACCTTATCTGTGTGTATAAGGTATACAGATAAAACTAATTAATAGGAACAAAAGGACAGTCCAGCTTTGTAAAACTGCCATCCACACCTGTCCATCATGTAACAACTTTGAATTTTGTCACTTTGAAAATGTATACAGAAGTACTCAAAATCCAATAAACTGACATTATTTAACAACCATTGGGGGGGGGGGGGAATCACTGGTACTAAATGGGCAGAGCTATGGCTCAACAAATCCCACATCTTGGCAGGGGGTTAAAGTAGATGACCTCGTGGTCACTTCTAACCCTATGGTTGTAGAAACTATGGTCCTTGTATTTCCTCAAGCCCCAGTTATTTAAGATGAGGAGTTGGAGATTAGAATCTGCAAAATGAGGCGTTAATTTTCTTGGCGCGAGCTACTAAAGAGTATTACAGCAACCCCACTCATGCTACTGTAGTTGTTTAAGATGGTGGTTTTATTATGTATCATAGTTTTCTGGGCCTAGCAGATCTGTTTATATCACCTGGTTCAAACTTGAAATACAGGTTGTCAGATTGGAGTTATTCAAAAGCAAATAAAAACATTTGATACTCTGAGCTAGAGATATTAAAAGTTGTTTGGACTCAAGCTTTTTTGGCAAAGCATTGATCATTCTTAAGCTGCTACTAATCTGGAATTTGGGGGCGGGTTAATGTTTTTTTTAATTGTAGATAAGCTTTTCAGGACTTCATGTGCAATTACTCTTTTACCATTTACAGTAGAGATTTAGTGCCACAGCAAAGCAATGTCAATGCAAGTCTTTGGGGACACTGATATATTTCACCTCTTGCAGGTATCCTAAATCTCAGAAGATCTGAATATTTCTCTGATTCTCCTATTTTTCTTGTATTCCCCAACACTTTAAGTCCCAACATTGAAACCACTATATTTTGGACCCTATTAATACCATCGCTTACTAGTGTTGAGATTAGTATTTTAGCCAGCCAGATCTCTTCTCTCAATCACCATCTTTTCCTGGATCTAAAAAATTGTTGGAAATTATACTTGATCCAGGACCATTGCTTCCTATTTGGTAGTCCTGAACCAGTGCCAAAAAAAGCATTACACTGAAAAACCAGTGGCAGTTTAAACTTGCTATCTCTTAGATCAGAGGTGGGGAACCTTAGGCTCAGGAGCAAGATGTGGCCCCCAGCTTGCCTGGATCATGCCCCCGAGGCTCAGCATTGGGGAGCCAGTGCTGGCGCTCCAGTTCCCCTGCCACCCACTCTCAGAGCTGGAGCACACAATATCTACTAGTCTGAGCCCCCTAAGCTCTGGTGTGCAAGGACAATGTGGGGAGTGCCTTTTTCCTTCTCAGTCAGGGGTTTCTCACTTTGCTTCTCCTTTGTATGTGGCCCCCGACTGATTTTTTTCTGTGAGTCAATGGCCCCCAACCCAAAAAAAGGTTCCCACCCCTGTCTTAGGTGATCAGAGCTAGAAGGAAAAGTCATATATCACTAGAAACCTGGAAATACCTACTCTTAGTGATGTATCGTTTTCACTCCTAGATTACTATCTTGCTTTCCAACTTCAGTTCTCATCATTTTAGCAGCACTGACAATGACTAGAACTAGACTCAAGTGCTGATAGCTCTCTCACCATATCAAAGCATAGCACCCAGCTTTAAATGGAATAAAGCATTAACTGTCTGACATGAGATTTTGCTATTCGTAAAATATAATCACAACACTGCAAATAACAGGAATGCACTAAAGCTTGGCTGTTGACTATTGCTATGAAATCATTCAAGTTCGCTCATTACAAATATAGACATCTTAACAGAAACAGCAAACTCCTTTTATACGAAATTAAGCATTCTTTCAAAGACGTACTATATTTGAGACTTCTTAAACTGTGCACTATCAGAGAGCATTCTGCCACTTTTGATATTTCCCTGGTAAGAATGTCCTTTTGAGTACGAAATTCCAAAGCTATATCCTCCTGATTTTAAGGAAATAGCTGAATTAAATGGTGAAGTTGGGATTTGATGTGCAGCGTGGATGATGCTCTGTAAATAAGACAACTGTTCGCTATTCTTATTGTTCAGGTGTGGCATGTCTCTTACACTGCACATCACCTAACCACTGCTCTAAAGAAGAACTTTTCTTTATTAATACACTTTTTTTTATTAGAGTCCCTGCTATGGTATCATAGTTCTCAAATATTACTGAACTAATCTTCACAGTATCCTGGTGAGGCGAGAAAGTTCTGAGATATTATCATTTAAATAAAGACTGAATCATCATGACTACATATAAATGGTCAGGGTCAAAGGGTTTTTTTATGTGCCCCTTTGTACTGTTAATGCAACATGCATCCTGAGCACTGAGATCCTAATGCTTTTCAATCTATAAGGCATGTAAGCCTCTGTTGAAAACCCATTGATGTCAGTGAGTCTAAAGCACATGCTGAAATGCTTGCTGAAGTGGGGTTGGAATGAGGAAGATACCTTTTGGTTGAAATACCATGTGATTATGTAGCTAAAGGTTGCACCCTAATGTTTACTATGAAGATACAAAATTGAAATTACTTAAACAACCTTAATTTTGTTTTTAACTTATATGCTTCACTTATTTAATCATTTAATATATTAACTGTTTAATAATTTTTAAATTTACTAGATTTCTAAAAAGAATTAGAGCTCTACTGGATTGTACAAGTCCCTATATGTTAAAACTGAATATCCATTCAGTTTTATGAAGCATATACGCACAAATGTAATGACCTGCTGAGATATCATCTGTGAAAATTTCTAATTACTTTTTGCATGTCTGTATAACACCGGTGTAACATCGAAATGTGATTGGCTTTATTGTATTGAAAACAATTCACCTGCATGAAGTATGTTTTTTTCAACACACAGAACATGGCAAATTTGCAAATTTTTCTCCTGACCCCAGAAAGGCACCTATGTGAGAGATCACATCCCTATCCAAATTTAATTTTCATCGGCACTCGCGGAAGAGCCTGCTGCTGCTTTTAAAAATTATTACTGCAGAACTGTTCTGCTTTTCTGTATGATGTAGAATATTGCATTTAAATTTGTAGGGGAGGAATACAGTTTAAGAAACACTGGTGTAGTAATTAGACCAGTGGTGACAGGTGTTTGTTGGACCTGTTCTTTAATGTGGTTTCCACAATCTCCCTAGGCAGTTTCAGTGTTTAACTACTTTGACAAGATTTTTCTAATGTGTAACCTAAACCTCCTTTGCTGCATTTGAAGCCCATTGTTTCTTCTCCTATCCTCAGATATGAACAAGAATAATTTTTCATCCTCCTTCTTCTAACAGTCTTCCGTGTAGTTATCTATTATAAGGACTGCCATACTAGGGCATACTGAGCTATCTGCCCAGACCCCTGCCCTCTCCCAGAGCCAGCACTCATGCCCTTCTCCTCTGTACCCTGAGCCCGCCTCTCAGATCCAGCATGCTGCACTGCCTCCTGCATCCCAACCCCCTGCCCCAGCCTGATTGAAGTTAGTGAGGGAAAGAGGGGAGATGGAGTGAGCAGGTCTGAGCTTTGGGGAAGAAGGGACATTGGCCACAGGGAAGGATCAGGGTTTGCCCTTAAATTCAGAAAGAGATCTTGGGCATGAAAAGGTTTGAGACCACTGTTGTAGTGTCTTAATAACGTTAGCATTAACAAATCTCAAGATGTGAATGCTATCAAATTTCATTTTTAACCTTTCTGGAGCCTAAAGCATTGCATTCTTGAGAAATGGTTGTTTGCCATTAGTTGACTCGTCAAACGGAAAACCAGAATGCCTGCATATTCTGTCAGAGAATGTAGTATTTCTTCAATTCACTTGAGACACTTTTGATCGATCATTGTTTTTGATGTCTGTTATGCTAATTAAGAGCATGGAAAGCTGAGATGAATACATAAGTCCTTAATTGTGACCAGTTTAATAACTTTCAAAGAGACAATATCTACTGTAATATGCATAAAGTTTTCATCTTGATGGAACAAAAGGCTTAGCAAGTACTTAAATGTTGCTTGTAATTTAAAAAGTCAACATTTGATCCCACAGTGTTTGTCCAAAAGAGTTATTTTTCTACTCTGTTCTGATGAAATACTGCAGTTTTTCAGATACTGCTGTGTAGTAAGTGAGAGTCTTTGCTGTCTTATGAATGGTGACCACTGTTTGTTGCACTTGAATTACTAAAAAGCTTGATTTTTTTTTTTTAAAGCAAACTGGTCAAGAGCTTGAGATCTCATTTTCATCATCATAGTTTACCTTCATTGACTAACTATCATGAAATATATGCTAGTCATAATTTTTCTAGGGCATTTCTCCAGCTGTCTTCATGTAGGTCAATTGAAATGGTTTTAAAAAATAATACTACGGAAATTCCTGATTCCTTTTCCTTTCCTTGGATATAAGCTCTGCTACAATTGGGTAGAAAGTGCTTCAGTTTGAAGGCTTGGATGTCACCTAAATTGAGTTACTGTCAGATATACACATCCCCTATGTTCTTTAAGCTAGCCAGGTGTTACCTTATGCTGAATTCCTACTCAGGATATTTAGTTGACACGTGAATTGTAAAACCTTTTCCTTCATAATCCATATTTTCCACACTCCTTTATCTCTGCAGGAGAAAAGAGCCTTCACATGCTAGATAGCACCAAGGGCACTGCATGTGAAGAATCAAATGAACTAGGAACCAGAAACCCATTGCTTATTTTCTCTGATCTTCAGACATGCAAACTGTTGAGAAAGTTTAATGTTTAGCATAGGGTCCCTTTAGTCATTCTGTTTTTCAAGCAGGATTAAATTAAATCCAGCTTTGTGACAGGGATCTGAATGGCAAGTCGTAGGACCCTGCCTGAGAACATAACACTTTTGTTGCATCCCCATGCACTCAGATGCTGTAACTCTGTATGAAGATGTAATAGATCTACTATTGCATCAGTCAGTCACAAGGCTGAGCAAAATATGGCCCGGGGACCGGATCCGGCCTGCAGACCACCCTGCCGGGACCCTCAGACACGCAGCTGCCACGGTTTAAAGCACAGTCTATGCAGCTCTCTGGTCTGCAAGGAGGGGAGAAGCTTTGTGTGATCTCCTGAACCCAGGACCAGTCCTCAGCTTCTATTGACTGGAAACAACCAGCCAATAGGAGCTGAGAGAGTGGCCTGGAAGATGAGAGCAACACCAAAGGTGCCATTTCGAGCGCATAGAGGAGGCAGCAGCTGTGTGCTCCGGGATGCAGCTTGCTTTTTATCTCATTCCCTAGACACTAAAGGAGTGAGGGGAAAGTGCTAACATTCTGTGCGTGCCTCTCACACCTGGCTGGTGAGCTCCCTTCATGGCTGCTGCCCCCCCCCCCCCATCCTCCTTTGGGAAACACGCTTCTTCCCCCTCCCAGAGCTGAGAGCCATGTGGAGGGAACAGCCTGTAGTTTAAAATATCTGGGGTTGCAGCAGGCAGGGAGCCTAGCCTGCCTTCAGGATGCTGCAGGGCTTTTGGCTTACTTAGGTAAGCATCTCCCAGCCAGAGCCAGCCTCTGGCACCCTAGCCCCTCCTGCATTCCAACTCCCTCCCCCGGTGACTATCCAAACACTCTGCACCCTCTTACCCCAGGTCACAACTCCCTCCCAGACTCTGTACCCCCTTCTACATCCCTCCCCCAGGCCAGAATCATCTCCTGCACCCAAACACCCTCCCAGGCCCTGCACCCTATTTTCCTGCCCCAGGTCACACCCAAGCCCTCTGCAGACTGCACCCCTATTTCCTTTCTCCAAGGTCACAATTCCCTTCCAGACTTTGCATCCCCTCCTAGATTCTCCAGGCCAGAATGCTCTCCTGCACCCCCATACTCCCTCTCTGACCCTACATCCCAATCTCCTGACCCAGGTCACAACCCCCTCCTTTACACAAACTCCCCATCAGACCTCACACCATCTCCTGCACCCCAGTTCCTTACTCTGTGCACCCTTCTGCACCCAACCTCCATCTTAGACCCCACATCTCCACCACCAAAAAGTGTAGCCCTTGATCACTTTCCAATATCTTGGAATGGCCCCACCACCACCAAAAATCTATCAGGTTGATTCCAGTTAACACCAACCCAGGAACAAGAGAGGCAAGTGTCTCTTTGGAGAAGAAACTAGGGGTTAAGACAGGGGATCCTGCAAGGAAAACCCTAGATGAAGACAGACTTTGGGAAAGCTTTGTCTATGTTTTGTGTGTAGCGTTCCTTGAGTTAAGGCAAATCTCCAGGTAGCAGGAGAGTTCTGTTAACCGGGTATGTGAATGTGCTGAATGGAGACAGAAGGATTGAGATACATTTGTTCCACTCATTACTTTGCTGGTTTTAGTGCAGTGGTCCCCAACCTTTTTTTATACTGCTGACTGGCAAACCCATTAACAAACTTTTGGCGGACCGGTAATATTTTGTGCATATTCGCATATTCGTTATGCAAATAAAATATTACTGGTCTGCCAAAATATGTACCCCAACTCTAACCCCCAGAGCTACTGTTAACAGCCAGCTTCATGAAAAGCTGAAGTTCCTGGAGCTAAAGCTGGTTGCTGTGCAGTGGCTCGGGATGAGCTGGGGTACACCTCACTCCTGAGCTATCGCACAGCAGCCAGCTTCCTAGAGCCATGCCGCCAGCCACACACCCAGGGTCTACCCCAGCCCCATGGGCGTGGCCTGGTAGTGGACCGTGGCCTGGCAGCCAGCAATTCACGGCCTTTCACTGGGCTGCGGACCAATGGTTGGGAGCCACTGGTTTAGTCAAAGCAGCTTCAAGTGGAAAGAGAAGGGAATGCAGTGCTACTTGGCCCAAAGTCAAAGACTGTTCGCTTCTTTTAGTTGAAAGCCTTTGAGACTTGTAATATTCTCAGCAATATTCATTCAATAATATTCATTCTCTTCCTGGTTTTGGTTTGATCAGTTGCCAGGGAGCAGTCATTGGTTCTGCATGATAATGCATATTAGGCAACCAATCTTGCCGTGAATTTTTTATCATGCTATTAATGCACCATACACAGCAATATCAGTCTTTGTCACAATCCCTGGTTTGGTTTTAGTCTGCAATAGTTATCTCGGCTGTTCTAATTCCACCTGAATAATATATTCATTCAGTACAGCTTATTACTAAGGGTCCAGAGAATTCTATTGACATATATTTTTCCTAAGAGACTTAATTGGGGGGGAGGAAGGAGAACATGACACACAGGGCATTCTTTTCATGACTTTTTCCTGGAGTTTATCTATTTAAAAAATAGATCCTGTTTCATGTATAATGGAACATTGGATGGTATCATGCATTTATATCTTAATTGTACTTTTGAATCCTTTAAACTGTTAGTAAAAGCAATCTCCATGTAGCAAAAAAGTTGCTATGCACTTAATGTTACCATTATGCACTTTGAACTGCTAATACAAATTGTTCTACTGTTAAATGCAAAAAAAAACCACCCCAAAAACTAACATGCCTTAAAATAAAAAAAAGTATTACCTCAAGAGGCATGATGGTCTTGTAGCTAAGATACTGAATCTCAGTTTCTCATATGTAAAATGGGGATAATTTCTCTCCCTCAGTGTCTTGTCTATTTACATTGTAAGTAAGGATGTTAAGAAGCGGGTAATGACTAATCGTGTACGATAAGCTGTGGCTCTGTAATTTAAATGCAATAGGAGCTGGGCGCACAAGTAGTTCGGCTCCGAATATATTTAAACTGCAGAGCCACAGTAGGGGTAGGTCTGGGGTAGATCCCCTGCTGCAGCTTTGCCTTTTAGATGTAGAAAGAGCCAGGCAGCTCTTACTACATTTAAAAAGCAGAGACGCAGTGGTCTGGTACCCGCCTGGCTTTTACTACATTTAAAAGGCAGGCGGGTACAGGGGGATCCAGTGAGCCAGGACTGTGAGCAGTCCCAGCTTGCATCGGCTTTGGGACCACTGCGGCTCTGCCTCCTCTGGCCCCTCCCTCTGTGCACCATAGAGACAGTGCTGGGGAGAACTGGCTTTTAACTGATTCCTGGCCCCGTGCAGCAGGGGGACTCGGCAGGGCAATATAATGACTTCACAAGTGTCTGAAGCTATTTTCATAAAAGACTATTTTATTAAGATGGACCTAAAGTTCCATTATTTATCTAATTTGAATTGCCATAAAGCCTTGGGGCCCTATTATTACACCAGAATCCTATTGTGCTATGTGCAGCACCAGTATGAATAAAAAGGCTGTCCTTACCCTATAAACTTACAATTTATATAGACCACATATATGCAAAAGTAGAAGATAAAACCCTGGGGATGGTGGAGTCTTCCCCTTCTATTGTAATTTCAGTATTGTTTTTAAACCCCTTCCTATGGGTTTTAACTAATTAACAAATTTAATTTCGTAGCCATGTTGAACATCTTACTTTATAGCCAGCCTCAATTTACCATCCTTTTCAGAACTAACCATTCATTAAACATTAAAGACACCCTTAAGAGTGTGGCAACTCAGCACTATCTCAGCTTCTTTAAATACCTAAAAGATGTATCCTCCCCCCTTCTAGTTCCTTCATGTGCTGCTGTGGTAAATGATGAAATCTGGTACCAAAGTGAAAGAATGGTACAATGAATGTTTCAACTCAGGATGCTAGGTCAGGCAGTGGATCATGCCCATGCAACCTTCTCCTGCCCCAGCTGGAGTCTGTGTTCCCCAAGATATTGCACCATTTATAGACAACTGGAGGTGGAAGTGTGTGGATCTCCCCATTATATTTTGAGTTTCACCTTTGTAGTGGGTACTGGCTATAACAGAGCCAAGTTTGATGGAACTTTCATTCACTGCATTTTTATTCTTGTGATTCTGTAGTCACAGAACACTTTAACAAGTGGTTGGAAGTAGTCCAGAACCCCATTCTGGAAATGACCATCACCAGTCTCATTTGACTTCAGAATTGAGGCTTGCCATTCAGTTACTTCATCATAGTATGCATCATGGCAAATGGAAGCATTGAGTTTCACAGTCAACCTTGTATGCTGTGGCCAGAAGCTTGCTTCCAATTACTGTTTTAGACTCTGAAATGGAGAGGAAGATAAAATGCAGCTAGCTAGCCTATATTCTGAGGCATGAGAAAGTAGGCCAGTAGAGAAGGTGAGTGCCTCTGATTGTATCCCATTTCCACCATTGACTTTAGCTACCCAGACTGTTTTGCTATGTTCATCTGTATTGCTTAAATTCATCTCCAAAGCATCTGATATTCATTCACAAAATAAACAGTACAGAAAGCAATTTGTATATACCATGGGAGCTTTCATTTCCAACTGTGTATTGTAAGCTGGCACAAAAAACTATTAAATCTTATAACTCATATCTGTGTCTTTCTGTTGCTTACTGCTATTGTGTAGTGCTGGGAGTGTACATCTTTGGTAAATGTACAGAAATTTAAATTTTTCATTGTACTAATTTTTCTTTAGCCACCTGCTAAATACCTCCTGCCAGAACTGACAGTATCGGACTATGGGAAGAAATGTGTGGTCATTGATTTAGATGAAACGTTGGTGCACAGTTCATTTAAGGTAAATATACTCTCAAGTGACCTTTACTACTTGATCATATGAATGACAGTGAACATGATAGGGTAGTCTTCTTTATATATTAACTAGTCTTACAAGCCATCCAATTACCAGATCATTCACGGATCATTTTCTTGATTAAAAAAAGATAGCTCTTTTTAGAAAACAGGTTAGATGATTTCCTTGTTAGATATTTTTTTTCCAATCTGATAGACCTTGAAAGGAACCTTTTTTGTCATCTCTATCACTATGCATTGTTTCAAGAAAGTTTTCAAAATTACTGTACTTTGTCATTCCAGATAAAGCTGTTGTGTAATTTCTCTCTCTCTCCAGAGACAATAAATACACTGCCTTCTTTGGGAGCTGTTTCATTGTCCAGTTCCTACAATTATTTTTGGCTGTGACAGGGGACAAGGTGGATAGAATGACGTCTGATAAAGTAATGAATGCTTCTCATCTCGAAAGAAAGACCCATCCTAGAAAAAACAAGACATTAATGGAATGATCCCTCAGTCCTGTCACTTTAGCCGCTAGTTATTCCAGCAGGGCTCTGTATTTAACAGATGTAAAACTTGCTGTCCTCAAAAATTGGCTTCCATTTTCTGAAATGTAAAATACTGCTCCACTTAAGTCTAGGAATCATAGGTGTGGAATTGAAATATCAAGACCTCGCTGTGCTAAGTGGGGGTATAATTTTGCTAGAAAAGATTATGACTATTACATTAATAAACCGTTGGTGTGAGTAGGAACTGTGTTCTGTGTCCATAAGAGATTGCTCCCAATGTCATGGGGTTAAATAAATAAGGCTTTGCCGATACTTAAAAGTTTAAAGCGCAGCTGCAACAGTGGCAGCACTTGGCAATGGCATGAGTGCTGGGAGACAGATTTTCTACTGCTCTAGATAAACCACCTCCACAAGGGGAGTAGCTAACAATTCTGGAAGCACAGCTCCCAGCGCTGTAGGTTGGTTCACACTGGCACTTTACAGCACTGTAACTTGTAGGGTTGCCAGATGGTTTCAACAAAAATACCGGACACACTTGACATTACATCACAATCTACATTACATCTTATTTAGAAAATACTGGATGTTTATATTTTCTCATTTATATTTTCTCAATTTGTTTCCCGAACAGAAAGCTCAAATACGGGATTGTCCAGTTCAAAACCAGACACCGGGCAACCCTAGTAACTTGCCGTGCTTGGTGTGTGTGTGTGTGGGGGGGGTGTTTTCTCACACCCCAAAGCCGGAAAGCTATATTGCTGTACAGTGCCATTTTAGACCACCTCTGGTCTTGTCAGCACAGTGACTATTCAGACTCCATTACAGGAAGGTAGATGGTGTATGGCTGTTGTTGGTGAGTCAGTCATTTAGAAGCAGAATTTTGAAGAGCTTTAAAAACTATTCTGTCAGTGTTTGTTTATTGTTCAGGTAGGATGTAGCATTAGTACAAGAGAAGTGACCGCTTCAGATTGGCTAAGAAATGAGATTCTTCTTCATGTTCAGAAAATCTGACTCGTTATAAAGCATCTTTCTTTATAGGAAGATCTTTAAGCACCACTCATATGTTTTCTTACCAAGAGCAGTTGCCAGTAATTTTGTAATACTTCTAATTTTGGTTATACTGTATTTTTTCATTTCAAACATAAATCACTTATTTTAATCCTAGTAAATATTCAGTTGCCAGGCATTTGATGTTGCAAACCATAGTTCAGTAGCGGTCTGAATCTGGAAATAGGTTGGGTTTTTTTTGGTTTTTTTTTGGTTGACTTTAAAAAGACCTTATATGGATATATGGTTATGCACACTCTCATAATACAAAGTCAGGCTGAAATTGTAGGACCCTATAGACCTGCAAGCTGTTATAGACTTACTTCAGTACCAAATCTTTGACTTTTGTAGTCACTCCTGAAGTTATACTTGGAATTTTCTTAGTATTCTATGAAAATAGAAGCTCATTTGGACTCTTGAGGGGGAAAAAACACTCACTTTTTATAAAGCTATTGCATTATTTAGAGAGCTTCAGAGGGGTAGCCGAGTTAGTCTGTATAGGATAAACTTAAAAACCAACAAATAGTATGGCAGCACTTTAAAGACTAACAAAACATGTACATTACTATGTACATGTTTTGTTAGTCTTTAAAGTGCTGCCATACTATTTGTTAGTTTTTAAGATTATTATTTAGAGAGAGAGAAACCAATATAGCAGTGGGAGAAATGAAGAATATTCAAGAAAGGATGTACATCATCCACAAAAGCAGCAAGGAATAGTTATCAATCCACAATAGAAATATCAGTGTTAACTGAATGCTCCTTATATTGTAAGTGTTGTGGTTCCTTAATTTAAATTTTATTTTCCCCTCTTGAGATTATTCCAGCCAATTATTTAAAATCATCCCCTCAACAATGTACATCACCAAAATCCCTTGTCCAAAGCAGAGTTTTGCACATACTGCAAAGGACTCGTGCTTCCTTGCATTCATTTTCAGAAGTTGATAATGGTCTGTGTATTTTATGTCCTCAGGCAAAGCTTTATAACAGCTTTTTATAAACTGCTTAAACTGTTTATTAAAAAATCCAAATATTTACAAAAAATGTTGAGCATTCCGAGAAACATGCTTGTTCTAGGAAGTTAGTTGCACAGATTCTTATTTCTGCATATTAAAAAGGCTCTGACAAAATTTGTAGAATTTGGGGTAAATCTTAATATAATGAAACCTTGTTACTCACCTCTGATGGCATCCAAATCTCAGCTAAGGTTGCTAAGTATTGGGATGGGAGTCTGTAAGTACAGTGGCTTTAGTTATTCTGTAGATAGCATTATTTCCAATACATCGCAGTGGTGCCGGTGAACTTTGTCGTGTTGAACGTGCTGCCTTTCAGTAGAGATGAGGCCCTTGCCTGCTTCAGGTCAATAAGCTTGTGATAGTTTTCACAAGGATACGGTTAACAGCTGCTCTATATACAAGGCAACTGCCTCTTTGAATAATTAAATTCCAACTACCTAAATTCCTGCTGCAGTTTCTTGTTAGTTGTGGTGTATTCTTCACTAAAATGCACTAGGGCAGAGTGCTCTGTTTGACCATTATTGCATTCTGCCCCAGGGTTTGGCTGCTTTTAAGTGGGGATGTTGCATGTGACATCATAAAAAAATGTTGAGACCCTTCAATACAAAAGACATTATGTAAAGGGCAATACTGTACTTGAAAAATGCATAACAGTAAATTTGCAGTGAAATAGCTTAGCTTCAAATATCTGCAGATGCTTGTGTTCAGCAGCAAGTAGAAACTTTTTTTATGCTCCTCTCTGAAGACAACTTCCTGAGGGAACATTTCTCATTTTCCATGTTTACGTCCTCCGCACACTTGAGCAGCCTTTGGGGTAGCTATTCTTTTGTGTTTAAACACACACCTGAAGGATAGGAGAGGGGAAGGCTGCTTTAAAATGGGGAGTTCATCAGAAATGGTAATTCAGTAAGTAGTGTATGACAGATTGCCATCATGAGACAATAGAAACAAATATTAGAATCAAACTGTTAAATCAGGGATATACTTTGCATGTTGTGCAAAACAATCACAGGTCCTGTGCAAAATCTGAGTTTAGTCATATTGAAATTGCTATGAAGTGTATTAGAAAAAACTTCTTAACTGTCAAGATTGTGGAATCACTCTAATTGGAATATTTAAGAGTAGGCTAGACAAACATCTGTCAAGGATGAATCTAGATGGTGCTTGTTCCTGTCATGAATGCAAGAGACTGGAGTTGACCTCTCGAGGTCCCTTCCAGTTCTAGTATTCTATTATTCTATTCAACCTATGCTCTATGAAGTTTTTACTTTTCAATATAAAAATTGCCAATTTTTCCAGCTGCTTATATTCTCTGTGGGGGAGAGATTTCCAAAGGCCCATATTGAGGATTTCTGTGGAATTTAGGACCCTGACTGCTATTCATACCTTTGGAAAGGTCCCCCTCTACTGGTATTTACACTTATTTTTTGAAAATATTATCTTACTTTGTTGTCTGTCTTTCTAGCCAATTAGTAATGCTGACTTCATTGTTCCTGTTGAAATTGATGGAACCATACATCAGGTAAACATTGCTTTTAAACTGTGCTCTAGTTTGTTCATAGACTATAGAATGTAAGGCCAGAAGGGACTTGTTTATCACATCAATATCTTGTGCACTATGACCTCTTGATTTTTTTGAGTCACTCTTTTCTAGAACGTATTTCCATTCTGTAACAATAGCCTTATTCTGTCTTCCTAGATGTATAACTTTGCATTTGACTGAATGTACAATTCAGATTGCTCTGTGTGACTGTGTCCTCATCGTTATTTAATTCTCTACCAGTCTCTGTCATCTGCACATTTTATCAACAACGATTTTATATTTAATTTGTACTGCATACAGATGTTCAGGGTTTTGAGTCATTTTCATTTTCTGAATAGCCATTTTAGTGACTTTATTTACTGCCTTTCAAAAAGACAAACAGGGGATCTTGCACATAAAAATACTTAAATATAGCTCATCTGTTTGTTACAAACTAAAAATAATCTGAAATTAAGTACATAGTAATATCCTTCAACTGAAATTTAGCAGGTATTCTGGATAGACTAAGTCCAGAGGGAATTGCTCCTGTCAAATGTAAGCAAAAATAAAAGCTGAATTGTGTGCAAAGAATATGTTCTCACTTCTACATAAAGTAAAGCCATGGCCTAGTTTGTCGGTTGCTCACAACACACATGAAGCTTGTAAAAAGCAGGATTACTACTCACATTCTTGTTTTATGTGGCATTTCTTGGAGGAAATGTAAATCTATAATTCCACTAATACAGTTCAGTTATAATGTCAGAAAAAAGTCACTTGAAACCTTTTAGGTTGCCTACTGTTTTGTATTGCATTTGTACTGTAGCCCTGGTGCTTTGGACCTTGGTTTCTGCAGGTTGAAATATTTCCTCAGTCTTAGTCTTTATTCAGCATTTATTACTGTCAGTTCTTAATTTTAAATTATTTCCATAATTATGATACTCCTTTATGCAAAAATGATAATTTTCAATTATTTGTCATAGATTTACAGTTGCCAAAATGGAGGTTTTCTTCTCAGATTGGTTAATGGCCTTCCTGATGAGTGGTGTCTAACTGCTAGTGTCCCTCTAACTACTTCAAAACTTTCTAGAATCGTCTCTCCAGGATTTTTATATCAATTTCTGACTCCTCTTGTGGATTCTAAGATTCTCCTAGCAGGAAGTGATTTAACACCATATTTGCAAACATTGTGTATCCAGGTAACATCTATTTCTAAGACATTTGTCATGCCCTAAAAGCACAGACTAATAGAGGCAGATTATAAATTGAAATTCCATATAAACAAACATTTTGTAAAAATGATCAACTATGCAAAATAGAGTTAAGTGTGCGCCAAGCATTCATGCATATATATTCCATCCTTTCACCTTTTACCTTTTATCTGTATTTAGATTTTAAGCTCTTCAAGTCAGGGCTCCTTGTAATCTTTTGTGTCTTTCAGATTTATAGTCTGCTTAGGGTAATATGGATCTCAATTTTTGGGACTTCTACCTTAAGTGAACTTGATTTTCAAAATACTCTGAACACTTATTCTCTGAAAAGCAGCCCTTTAGATTGGGCACCCAAAAGTGGAGGATCTCAGAATTACTAATGACTTTTTAAAATCTTGGCCCACATAAATAATACCCATAAGTTTCTCTCTTCTCCCCCCCCCATCCTCCCGCCCCCCCGACAAGCTCAAACATTGCAGTTTATATGAAAACCAGCCTGTATTAGGTACTATAAATTTAGATCCTAATTTGCTGATTAATTGAACCTGCAAATTGGTATAAATATCTTCTGTTAGTTAGAATAGCTTATAAGCTAGATAGTAAAAATAAGTGATTCCATTTTAGTTGTGAATATATACATATAATTCAACCTGAAGAAGATCTCTGTGTAAATCAAAAGCTCATCTCCTTCACCAGCAGAATATTTCTTATTGGACCAAATTATCTCACCTACTTTGGTCCCAGGATATTAGAGACAACATGGCTGTAACACCACAGCAAACAATCTTAAGTACTCTGTTTACTTATTGCCTGAACAAATATTGTCACTACCAGGGATGTAAAATCCTGTGTAATTGGTTTAATGGGTAAACACAGTGCTGACACTGCGTTTACCCATTTAATTGATTAAATGGGGTGTGGACAAGGGGGGCCCTCACCCCCATTGGGACTGCTTGGTTCCGCCCTTCTCTCAGGGGCCAGCAACCCTGCTGGAGGGGAGGGTCAGAGCTGGAGCAGCCCTTTACCTGCTGCTAAGCCATTCCTGGGTACCGTTTAACTGTAACTCGGTAAGCATCACCCGTTTAACCAACTACCCATTAACATCCCTGGTCACGAATTATCTGAAGACTGTTTGGTAGCCTGTAAAATAAGTTAGTAGGCTTAACCTGATTCCTAAAATGGAAGTGTGTATATCGCAAAAACTGTCACCACATGGCACACTTGTTAAACATCTTAGAGGCCAAAGATTAGATAGGTAATGGACTGAATTATCTTTTAGAATTGTGGT
Source organism: Pelodiscus sinensis (assembly GCF_049634645.1). Lineage (NCBI taxonomy): Eukaryota > Metazoa > Chordata > Testudines > Trionychidae > Pelodiscus > Pelodiscus sinensis. The sequence goes on along the minus strand of NC_134712.1, from coordinate 248,082,519 downwards.
CCCTCTGCCAGCAGGGATTATATGCCTGTTCTACAGTAGAGAACTTCAGTTTTTAGGATTGTTAATCTTTCGTCATCTTTCATTTACTTACAAGGGACAGAAGTGTGTATATTTATTATTTTAGTTGTGGTAGTGTTCAAAGGCCCAGATAAGGATTGGGATTTCATATAGTCAACCTTTCACATAGGGATTTCCATCAATTAGTTGATGAGGGCACCTCCGTCTTTGAACTATAGCAAGAGCCCTGCTGAGGGTTCAAAAGCAGAAGCTCCTGCAGCACCTCAGCCTTTGAAATGTATAAGAACCAGAGCAAGAAAGTCCATTGCAGCTCTTGTACATTTCAAAAGCAGAATCACATCAGAACCGGCGCAAGCAGAGACTGCTTTAGTCTCCGCTCGTGCTGTTTTCTCCTGTCCCTCTATCTGCCCTGTCCCCCACAGAGATGATGCTGGGGGGAACTGGCTTTTAAGCCGGCTCCCCTCAGCATCAGCTCCTTTTGCCTCCCACTTGCTGCCTCTCTCTAATAGAAACAGCAAGGGGAAGGAGGGGGAGAAGTGACTAGCCGAATCACTAGTCAACTAGTCGCTTACATCCCTAGTATGACCTCCTGTATAGCACAAGTGGGTCCTGCATCAGACCTGTGACATCTGGTTGAGCTAGAACATAAAATAAACTGAATTTAATTTACTTAATTATTTGTCCAAATTCTGCCATCTTTTTATTGTGTATAAATTCCTGAAGACAGAAAATAGAAAGAGTGAGCAATTGGGAAGTATTTTATACCCATTTAAGATATGATAGAAGCTCTGAAATGTTATGAAGCTGTACTATCAATAGTTAATATCTGCTGTGTCAGAAAGCAGTAGAGTCTTGTCAAGTAGCAGATTGTCAGGAAAAATATTACTTTCCCTGAGCTTACATAAAAAAGCTCTGTTTTCAGTTCTCTATGCACTGTGAAGGAAAATCCACAGTACCAAATCTCAAAGCTTGGGCTCAGGCTGTGGAACTAAAAATAGTAGTGTAGACAGTCTAGTTTGGACCAGAAAACGACATGGGGTGGGTCTGGAGCTTGAGCTCCTCCCCAAGTAGGAACTTCTACACTATCTTTTTTAGTCCTGCAGCTCAGGCCCATAAGTCCAAATCAGTTGACCCAGGTTCTAAGACTCTGCCGTTGTTTTTTCTTTGCAATGTAAACAAGCAAAGGGTATGTGTACACTGCAGCTAAACACCCACAGCTGGACTTTGTCAGCTGACTCAGGTTCATGGAGCTCTGGCTTCCAAGCTATAAAATTACAGTGTAGAGGTTTGGGCTCAGTCTGAAATCTGAGCTAAAGGGCCCTATGATGGAACAGGTGATGTCTATGTTGCAGTTAAAAACCTGTAGCTGGCCCATGCCTGCTGGCTTGGGCTAAGTTTCTGTTTCATTGCAAGGTAGATTTCTGGGCTCAGGCTGCAGCCCCCAGGACACTGCAATCTGGGAGGGCCTCCTAGTTGTAACTAAAACATATGCGGAGTCCCAGAGCTTGGGCACCAGCCCAAGTCTTAACCATCTGCACAGCAATTTCATAACTCAAGTTAGCTGACACAGGCCAGCCATAGGTGTGTAATTGCAGTGTAGACGTACCCAAAGTGTGCATTTTTGTGCTACTCTATAATTTACTGAAGCGCCTTCTCTGACATGCATTGTGTGTCTTTGAAATCAACTTACTTTTTTCTGATTTTCTTTAAATATCTGTATTAAATGTATTAATATGCATTTGGCTACGAAAGACCTTGAATTCTCTTGGAAAATATAGCAATATAGCACATCTAGCAAGCTGTTTCTCTCTTTACGTTATAATCTGCAAGTGACACTCTGAAAGCATAATTATTCTGTCAGTGGCACAGACCTTAGCATGTTTATGGGACCAAACACCTATGAGGAACTCTCCAGTCCAAGCACATGGTGTACTTACTACAGGATGGACCGTGCTGGTCCGGTGCCCATGGGACCTGACTAGTCCCAAATGAGGGAATTTGCCGGACCGGGGAGGACCCTCCCCTTCTGGCCTGTGCTGCCCCTGAGCTAGGGTTCCAGCCTGCCCCCACTGCTGCCCCAGCCCTTCAGGGCTCTCTAGATGCCGCTGGCCTGGCTGATAACAGGGCCAGAGCTCTGCAGCTGGGGCACAGCTCCACAGCCACCTGGCTCCAGGGCCGGGGTGGAGGGCCAGAGCTTCCTGGCTGCCGCAGGGGCTGAAGCGCCCAGGCCTCTGGAGCCAGAATAGGGCTGGGGCTAGAGCTCCCTGGCCACCGCTGGGTCCAGAACTCCCCACTGTGCTGCTCGTTCCACAATGCCCTCCCCCACGGACACTGGGCTCCCAGCTGAGTTGCCAGTGCCCCCTACAGTGCTCTTGCCCTGTCCACCAGATCTCCTTGTTCCTGGGTTCTGTGGTCCAGGATGTGGTCTTGCTGGACCACGGATGTTGCCAGACCAGGGAGTCCTGGTTAAGGAAGGTACAACCTGTAATAGCATTTCTATTCCCCAAAATTTCTGACCCTCCAATTTGAGAGAGCAAATCAAAGCAATCCTGTGCTCAAATTATTAACCAGAAGTCAGGTCAATTAAACAGATTTGTTTAGTTTATTAAGTTTGTTTTGAAGAGGTTTATCAAGGGTTGAGATGGTCCTGGGCAATACAATACATCATTGTTTCTCAACCTTTTACAGACTGCAATTTTTACATTTTCCATACCAGGGCCATCTCTCCCTGGAATTCACTTCCCAGAGAATACCCTGGGAAGGGCCAGGTGGTTGTGACCTCAAGGTTTAGAAGCCATGCATTTGGAGGCTTTAATTCTAGCATCCCAGAGCACCAGTAGGGTATACTCATTTGGCTAGGAAAAGATGGATAACGTTTTAAATGAAAAAGTTGAAAAACAACAAATAGTCTAGCGGCACCTTAAAGACTAACAAAACATGTAGGCGGTGGTATGAGCTTTTATGGGTACAACCCACTTAAGCTCACGATACCATCCACATGTTTTGTTAGTCTTTAAGGTGCTGCTAGACTATTCATTGTTTTTAAGTGTTTCCATTGACAGACTAACTCAGCTACCCGTCTCAAGATTTTAAATGAAGTGACTCAGAAGTTTGGAGTTGGTCTTTGGAATGTTTTGTGCACTATATGGTAGCTTTTGGTAACTTGCTTAACACAATATTTATAGAAGGAAGTATTGACGCTGACACAGCCCTCATTCGCTCCATATGATGATTATAAGGATCCTAAGTATAGGTAGTTTTGTCCATAATCCAGGTTGCCTTACCTAACATAATTCATGTCATACACTTGAATGATGAAGAGCAGAAATGACAGCCACCTACTGTTTGATTTGGCCTAGTTTTAGACTGAGTTCTTGTTCCAGACTTTGATCTAAAGTTGCCATACTTTGTAATGAATAAGACTATTAGTCGTTCAAAATTTTAACAATATATGAAAAAGGAAAAAAATATTTTTAGTCAATGAAAATAAGAGAAATGTTTAGGAAGTTTATTTAGAATATTGTGTGATTTTTTTTTTTCCAGTGGGGAACAACTTTAAATACAGACTTCCTCTTCCTAAAGGAACCAGTTTCTCAGTTATTCTCCTGGAAAAGGCTGTGACCTGGTTCAAGTAATCCAGGATAGGCTGTGTGCAATCTAATTGGCCTATTCTTGGTTACTTGCACTGGGAGGCAACCACAACAAAGTGAACCAGATATGTGAAGACTCAAGAATCCACAGTTATTCTCCCTCTTCCCCCTCCCAGCCCCAACCCTACACCTCTCTGTTAATAGGAAGTGTATGCCTGGTGAAATGAAGATTTACAGGTGCTTGAGTTGTCTTGGTCAGACTTTTTTGCTATTGCATGAAGATTCCAAAATCCTAAAACTAATTTTTTAAAATCCAATTATATGGTCCTATTTCTAACATTACAATAAAGCATACTGTTCTGTTTATAAATGCTTCATTCTTCACCTGTGAGCCTTTCAGGTGACACAGAAAACATATCTGTAAATAGATTCTATAATAGTTACATTTAATTATGCCACCTATAACAGTTCTAACTGACAAATATATGCAGTATTGTGAGACTCTGCCTAAAGCCTGAAAATATCTTTTAAATGTTAACGTCCAAGAGAATAAAAAAGCAATGATATCCTTTAAACTGTTTTCAGAATAGAGAGATATTTAACCAAGCATGGCATCCCAAAAAGTAGATATGAAAGAAATGAGTTTTTCCTGCCTTGAAGACCATATGTAAATCTGAGAGAAAAGCCAGGAGTCAGTCAGTCTAGGGATTTAAACTGAAGACATTATATAACAGGAAAAAAGCCAGCCCACAAATAACCATGCAACATTGAGATTCAAGTCCAGTAACTAATGAAGCAAAGAAAATAATACACTAAACGAGAACGTAAGGCAGCAGAGGAGAAAAGAACTGTGCTATCAAATGGAGAAAAGGTTTGTGTGAAGACCAAGGGATTTTGTAGTTCAACTACCTGATCATGTGTTGGTATTTAACAGATAATTTTAGTAGCTGTATTGATTGCAATAAGCTACTTGTTCTTGCTGCAAAATGGCAAAGTGGCTCCTTTGCTGGAGCAACTCCTGTCTGAAAGGAGGAAAACATCTTGCAGTTGATACCAGTACCTAATAATAACTTTTCAGAAAGCAGCTTCTATAGAGAAATGCTCCCACTCTGAAGCACTAAGAAACCTTGTTTAGGAAAACACTGTTTGATCGAAGATTTTTGTGAGTGTGTGTGCATATGGAAGCAGGAAATAGTTATACATTATCCAGAAATTGGAAGTGGTTACATAATATGTACTAAGAACTCATACGCATAAGATATCTGAATTAATAATGAGGAGAAAATCTAGTGATAGGTGCCCAAGTGTCATAAAAAGGGAAAACAGAATAAAAAAGAGGAGAAACTAAAGTCGGAGGCAGGAAAAGACTTGGAATATTGTATCATAATCTAAAGCTGCTTCATGTAGAGAGCCATTGACTAGTATGTCTAGTTCTGTGGCAGCCCTTAAGTAGTTGACTAGAAGCTCTTGTAAAAGACACGGAAAAGAATTTCAAATTGTATTTCTATTTCAACCAACATTTATCAGTCAGTTAATAATCCAGAAATTCAGTTTTTTACTATATGCCTTGGCACATAGGAAAGCAACAATTTATATTCCAAACACCCACAGTCTAAATGCTTGGCTTGGACTTTCTAATCGGTCCACAAGAAAAAACATTATTTGTAACCTAGTGAATGCAGGTGGGGGAATTCTTTGTTTTAGTGTGACTGCACTGTTAAAAAGGAAAAGCACTAATAAGGCACAGAACTTCTCATCTTTGCATAGATTGTTTCAGTATGCTAGAAAGAGGTTTCTCACATTTTTGGGACTGTTATGTACATAGGGACGTTGGGAGGAGAATATAAAGCTAAAATGTACAAAGAATTAATGAGTAAGGTACCTTGCTATTTTCTATTTCTTTTGTTGTACCTTAACTTATTTTCTGTCCTGAGTCCCAGAAGCTAAAAAATAAACTTAAATTGATGGAATGCTCCCACTATTGCCGCCCTTGGTTTCTTGGGTCTACAGAAGGGAAGTAAATTGTTAGAAGGAGCATTATAAATGATTGAGTTTGTGAAACTGCACTTCTTACGTATGTGTTGTAAAAGTTGCATTTGGAAGGTAAACCCTAGTCAACAAAATATCTCTGAGGCTAGCTTTTTAATGAAAAACTAGTGGTTATCTTAAAAGAGGAAAGAGAATTCTTGCCACACTCCTATTGAAATCCAAGAATTTACAGTTCAGTTATCTGGAAAAAGAGTAGCAATCTTTTTCTAATATCTATTCTAAACTTAATTCCTGCCATTAAACAACTATTTTATTAAATAGGGTCAGGTGCTTGCCAAGGCAATATTTAAAAAGAAATAGGGAATCAAAATGAAAACCAGCTTACAAATTGTCCTCTGCTTCCAAGTGCAAATGTGGCTCAGATGGCATAGTTCCAATTCAGTAAGAGTAATCTAATCCAGCAAACTGGTCTGAGCTTCATGCAGTTTGGCACACTACCACCCAAAGTGGAAGCTACATAGCATTTTGATCTAGCCACTTAGGCCTTTAGACTGTAGTGCTCTGCATGTAAATTCTTTTAATATAAATTGGACAGTATTTAAGACCTTATAATGAAATATCTCTTCCTTTACTTACTGATTTAATGTTTACATTATGAAGTTCAGACTAGTATTGCCATAACTTTCTTTTTCACTGTTTATATGTATAGGCTCATTGCACTTTTGCATTTTAATGTTAACCTAATATAAATGTTAGCCAGTATAACTCCCTTAAATAACACACAAGGCATTAAGCAAGTTCAGTTTTGCGTGTTCTTGTCTTATGATTGATGACTTATTCCCTTTTAAAGGGAGAAACCCACTTAATTTACCAGGCTTGCATTTAAAAGAATTTCAGTATTGTAGTTTACTTGGTAAGGCAGGAATTGCTTACTCAGTTCTATCAACATAAGCTTTTAAAATAAACATTTAACTCCCACCCTCATCCTCCCAGTTTATTGTTTTTATCCAATTGTAAGCATCCTGGATAGGGACTGTCTTTATCTCTGTACTGTATCTTATATGAACACTAAGTGTACTGTTGGTGCTTAACAGATAATCTTAGTAGCTGTATCAGTTGCAATAAGCAACTGATTCTTGCTCCAGATTAGTAAAGTGACTCCTTTGCTGGAGGGATTGCTGTGTGAAAGAAGGAAAACACAGAAGATCTACTATATTTATGACAAGGCCTCAGTTGAAATATTTTGAGCTGTATTGGTCACAAATAATACCTGGAAACTCATTTCTCCATTGAAGATACGAAAGCCTGTATTTTATCAGTGGGTTTGGAATATCATTTAAAAGCAGCTATAGGATATGTTATCTGGCATCCAGAAACAAAAACAGAAGATAAGTATTTTATTAACAGAAAAAAAGGAAGAACTCAATACCTGAATCATGTTCCCAGTTCATAATTCCTTATAGCGCCAGATAAAACTTTCCTTCAGATGTTTTCCTCTCAAACTCTTCAAGAATTGAAGAAATATAAGCATCAAAGAGTTATGCTACTTTCAGTGCTCTCAGATTTTTTAAGGTAATCAAGAGCTGCTATGATCAGTTAGCAGTGCCTAGCTAATGTAGGAGCCTGGATCTCATTTTCAAAGGGGATTTGGGTATCTAGACACCTATATCTCATCAACTGTCAGTGGGATTTTGGCTCTGACGTGCCTATATCTCTTTTGAAAATAGGAGTTTAAATCTCAAATTAGTGAGGCATTGCACTGCCGAACATATTACTGATTGACCCTTTCCAGTCTAGCACACTGTGGTCCGGCAGCATCTGTGATCCAGCATGATTTTAGTTAGCCAGATGTCCACTTGTCATGGGCATGGCCAAGTTTCCCACAATCCAATAAAGTTTGTTTATAGCTACCAGTCTTAGCTCTTAGTGTCCTGTGCTGTGATTTAGCTCTAATTTACTCTAAATGTCTTCTAAGAGCCCAGTAAGATGTGGAAGTGTTGGTAATGCTGCTAGACAACACTGACCTCTCATGTTTCAGCAAATTCTCTGGTTCCGCACTGGTCAGGTCCCCAGGTTGCCGGACTAGAGAGGTTCTACCTGTAATATCTAAATACTTTTTAAAATGTGGGTCATAATTCTTGTGTTGGTGCCCCATTACTTTTTTGTCTCTATTTTAAGAATGTATCTTTCCAGCAGGACCTAGTATTACCAGTGTGCAGTCAGTATGGGACAATCAAGTATATATGTTCAAATATTTTGTTATTGAATATTATGCTTCCTTTGTCTTACATCAGCCTTTTCCTTCTTCTTAGCCTTCCGTGTCGCACATTAGTTCTGCCTACTAATTTTAGTCTAACTCCAGTCTTTTTGTCTTAAACCTCATTTGACCTAAACAGATATTGTCATTCCAGGTTTATGTATTGAAGCGACCACATGTGGATGAGTTTCTCCAGAGGATGGGAGAGCTCTTTGAGTGTGTACTCTTCACAGCCAGTCTAGCCAAGGTTTGCCATAGTCTCTTCTTTCTCCTTAGTTTTTATAATGCTGGATATTGGACATTTTGGTTGGCTTTTCTGTGGATGATTGTTTCCTCACTTGGAATGATCTTAATTTTTCCCCTTTCTGCTTCTTTGCCTAACAGTGTGTACTTTGTCTGCTAGTGTGTGGGTAAGTGTTTCCATGGTAACAATATCACATATGGGCTTGTCTCATAATGTAGCCTCCATGCATTGCTCATGATGCCAATATGAAAGGCTTACAAGTTACCATGGTTATAGTGGGAAATTAGAACAAATAGTGTACTACATGAAGCAGTATATTAAAGTTGGGCATGAAATTCGCTATGCTATGCTCTGTAGCTAGCCAATAGTTCAGAAAGTACTTTGGTACAAAAACATAGGATACAGATATCTAACATGTGGATGTGCAGTTATAATTTTGGTTGAGAATAATAAATACTGTTTGTGAAGCTCAATATCGTTAGCATCTGAAAAGCAATATTTTGTGCCCTCTAACTTTGGTAGAAATAGTATCTCGAGTAGGTAGTTTTGTAGTGGAGAGAGCGCAATTTTAGTCATGCAGTATTATCAGTGTATTTGTATTTGTGGTTTTGATTTTGAAATTAAATCAGTTGATTGTTAATTTTTTTTAATTTATCCTATTTAAATATTTTATAAAGTAAATTAAATTCTGATCTTTTTCTGGTTTTCCATAGGCTCAATGTTCCCTCTAATTTTTCTCAAACATGTGCAAAATGAATTTTATGGGCACTAATACGGAGGTGATGCGTGACACATCACCTCTGTATTGGTGCACAGACACAAATTCATGTGGCAGGGTGAGGTCAAGAGGTTTGAAGTGTGGAAGGGGACTCAAGGCTGGGGCAGAGGGTTGGGCTATGGAGGTTGAGGGCTCTGGAGGGGGGGAGGGGGAGAGGGAGAAAGCTCTGGCAGGGCTGGGGATGAAGGGCTTAGAGCTGGGATAGAAGGTTGGGGAGTGAGGGTTTTGGCTTGGGGTGCAAGTCAGAGCTGAGGGATTTGGGGTGCAGGCTGCCCTGTGGTTGTGGTGAGCAGAGAATTCTTCACAGCTTTCTCTCTCTCCCTGCAGCAACATCACTGCTGAATGGGAGCAGTGCCTCTGCACCACAGTAGCTCTGGCACTGAGCCTTCAGGATAGGCACCTATCCCCCAGACATGGTGGGGCCAGAGCTGGGTTAGGACCAGGGAAGGGGTACCGCCTCTCTTTCGGCTGCAATATCTCTGGAGTTAGGGGAGAGGCATCTCTCCCCGCTGCACCCCTGAGCACCTGCACAGTTCTTATTAGGCTGCTGCATGGACACACAGCTTAGCAGGAACTTAGGACTCTAGAGATGGGAAAGACCCTGTTCAATTATCTAGTTCAGTTTTTCTCAACCATTGGTACAAGTACCCTTAGGGTCAACTCGAGAGAAGTCTGGGGGATACGTTAACACCACTGAAATTTGGAAAAAAATGAATTTTTGTTTTAAATTTTACAGTGCTTTATTATTTTTGTATTTTTTACATCCAGAAATGTCATCGCCTGCCTGGTTACAATTAAGTTGTTTAAACAAATGTGTTGCAATAGTAGAAAAAAATTGTCTGAAAACTGTAGATACTGGGGGTATTTATAATTTTTTTTAAAAAAAAGGGGGTACTTTATAAAAAAAAAAGTTGAGAAACACTGATCTAGTTCATCTTGTTAGCGTAGAATTATTTGTTTACCAATTTTGTGTTCAGTCTAGTTTAGTAGTTCCAAAGCAGTGGACTTGCAGTAGTTTCCTTGAAACAGTCTTAATAGAAAGAAAGAGTTATTGACAGCAAGATATCTCTTGCTTTTTGTTGATTTCAGGAAAGTTCCAATGATCGGACATATCCTTCAAAGAATTTGTGCCAACTATAATTGATGATCATATCTGCTTTTACAAACTGGTTTCTTATATAAGAGTCTCTGCCCTTCCTACTCTCTTTGACCATTACTATAAATTCTTGAGTCACAATTCATACCTGTGGTACTTGTATTTCCTTTGAATAAAGCCAACAAAATGTTACAAATGGGTATATTTATTAATATTTTTGCTTGTCCTTTCATGGCTAGAGTGTGCATATTTTTGGGATCTTCAGATCCCTGCTGACATTACAAGTCAACATGTATTGTTAACGGCACATCATGAATTGGGCCAAGTCAGATGTTTCCTCCATTACTCTTGACTTCACAGGTACAAGGAACTGGATTTGGTACGGATAGCTGCGGAAGTAGTATCATGCTCTAGGTTTCCCTTTTTCATGCATTTTTACAGGAGTGTTATATGAGATCTCTGGATTCTTTCCCTTTTAGAAGTTGCAGGACAAATATAAAAAGGCCATATTGAAATATGTTAAGATAATTAGTAAATCATAGCAAGATTTATAGTACAGTTATTTCTTTCTGAAAGATAACTGCAGTGCTGTCCTGTTATCAATTTATTAATGATCTTAGCTTTACTAGCATGTAAATTAATATTAAGGAGAAAAGCTGAAGCAAAGCAGATTGTAGTTCTATCTATAATTGTCCTTTTAATTTATCCTTAATGTTTAGTTCTAGAAAACATTGTGATGCCTACAGACATGAGATTTCAGTTTTTTTAACTTCTCAATTATATTAACTTCTGTCTTTAAGTATGCGGATCCAGTAGCAGACTTGTTGGATCGGTGGGGTGTGTTCAGGGCGAGACTCTTCAGAGAATCCTGTGTTTTCCACAGAGGAAATTATGTGAAGGATCTGAGTCGACTGGGACGAGAACTAAGTAAAGTTATTATAGTGGATAACTCTCCTGCATCCTACATCTTCCACCCTGAAAATGCAGTAAGTGGTCCCAAGTACTAGTGTTCCTTCTTTGGGCTTCCATGGTCAGGGTTTCACATTCAGGCAATATTATGTACTTAAATTTATTTTCAGAGTGTTAACTATGTCAACAACATGAGCATTCTCTAAAACTTTTAAGTAAAAGATCGGGTTCTAGTGCTAGCTGTTATGTAGTTAGATACAAGCCAGATGTCTCCATGCTGTTTTGCCAGTTCATCTTTCTTATGCCTAGCTCTCCTTCAGTTTTTAGCTTTGGGCATCTTTTTTAAGACAGTGCTAATTGTGCAGAAAAACACTAAACAGTCTGAAATTTTTGTAAACACTCCCAGTACAGGCTGTTAAGAGAGAGGATATTTACTCAAAGACCTTAAAATGATTTTTATTTATTTATTCAGTGGCTTATCTGAACTGCTTTGGATATTCCAACTTTTTCACATTAGTGAAGTTAATAGACAAGCTAGTAACTAATTAACCAGCACAATCCATGGGAAGGTTGCAACCCATTGGCAAGCTTTTGCAGTTGCGGGTTGCACAGAGACCTCTCCATCAACCACTCTTAAAAGACGCACATACACTTTTCTTGCTAGCCACCAGGACAACAAGCTGGGACTCTCTTAAGTTGCTCATAAGGCATTGTCCTTTTTTGAAGGATTATTTGATTGTTAGTTTTTAGATTTAGTGTAGTTTTTAGCTGATATGGTATAAAGTGAAGAGTTTAAAGTAAATTTTGTCTTAAAACATCACATTTCTGAACTCAGACCCTCAATCCTAATGCCGGCATTGATGCTTGTGAGAACCCTTACCCTATTTAGTACCACATAAGGCTTCAGTTTATTTTACTAGCTCTCTGTACAAGGATCAGAAACCTCAACTAGAGATATAAAATCCTGTTTAATTAGCTAACTGATTAAATTTGAAGTTTAACTGGTTAACCAGTAAAGGGGGGGCTCTCCAGCTGCTCTCCCCCTGCCATGACCAGGCTAGAGAATCCCCCCACTGGGGATGGGCATCTCTGGATGTCCAGAGCAGCCCAGGCCTGCAATATGCTCCGGAGACACCACAGAGACGGTGGGGAGCTACTCCAGCCCCCCTGGTTAACTGAAATGAGTAAGCATCACCCATTGAGGGTGTATTGCTTACCAGTTAACTTTTCACATCTTTTGCCTCAATTCTAATCAGTACTGATGGTTGAGATTCAAAGCCAGCTCCAGGCCGCTCTTTGATGTTTTAAAAAAAAAATCCAATACTAAGAATCTGAGTAAATTGTAAGTGGAAAAACACTATAATCTAGTGGCTGTTCCAGTCCCTGGAGGCACCAGAGGTTGTGACTAGATCCAAGACAGACTCTAAAATGTATTATTTCTGTAAGATCCCATAGCGGTAATAGACAAAATTCTTCCCTAGAGTCCACTCTACACTTTTATGAAGCATTATTCTCTGAACCTGGCCTCAAAATCTGGTGTTCAGTACAAAGCAGTTGCATATTCATTGTTCAGATATTTCCTCCTCTGTCATATTTCTTTAAGGGTTTCTTCTTTCATCCATAGCCATCTATATTGACAGTACTCCGAGAAAGAAAGGAGACTCTCCTGTAACTGGTTTTTTTCCAAGTAGACTCTCAGTGTAAATTTGTAGTTTGCACCCTTCTTAGGCTATTCTGGATTGGGCAGAAAACATTGAAAGGGATGTGCCATGTCTCATGTAACCTTGCTTTTTGGAACATTCCATATCTGGAAAGAAAATCTGCAGTTAGCTTTCTAGAGGTTCCAGTCCTGAAGTGGGAATGCAAGAATGTTTCAAAGAACGTAGCTCTCAACGGGCATTGTACTTGAACCTCGGTTACAGATGAATATCTTTTCTTTATCATGGCCATTAGCTGCAGTAGGTGCTGTAAGCTAAGATTCTGACTTAAGATGGAATGTGTACAAATGTTTTTGATGTAGCAAAACCTCTTCTATTCTTTCTCTGTTTCAGGTGCCTGTGCAGTCCTGGTTTGATGACATGATGGACACAGAGCTGCTAGATCTTATTCCTTTCTTTGAAGGACTAAGCAGAGAGGAAGAAGTTTACAGTATGCTTCACAAACTTTGCAACAGGTAGCCCTTAAATCTGACTGGCGCAGGTTGATTGCAGTTGCTACAGACGCTCTCCATCTCTCACAGCTCTTTCAAACATAAGCTTTGAGAAGGCCACTCCTGTCAGAAGTGCTACTTTTGATCTTCCTGTTACATTGTACACGAAGGACAGTCATGAGTGATGCTATTAAGCCTTCAGAAGTCTGACAACCTAAGGTCACACGTTCAGACTCCTTTTTTAAAGAAAAAAAGAAGCTATTTTCGATGGGACTCTTTTAATGACTTTCATAAGTGGCCACATTTTACTGGATCAGCTTTTCTTAAAACATGCCAAAAAAAAAAAGCTTGTTATATTTCAGCAGTCAAATCTTTCCCCCTCCCACTATGCAGACAGTTTCACCCTCTGCTTAGAGCAGTTGACCTGACTCTGAATTTTTTTCTTACAGAATGAAGTGCCTTTTTGAATGTTATTTTAAGACATTTTTGTATAAGGTGTATTTCCAGACATCTTTTAGTCTTGTATTGTCTAAACGCTTTAAAAAGGAAAAAGGAAAATTTTTATAGAGCACTGTAATATATGGTAACAAAGGAAACAGTTGAAACAAATATGCTGGGAGTCCTGCCTCCATGGTGATGTTATGCTATATTAATTACACTTTGTCATGCTCAAAAGGTTTAGGAATTTGGGGAAGGGTGATTTCATTTTTGTATCACTATGGTCTTACTCATTTTGGACCAGTTTGAACATATCTGCAGTTGTTTGGTTCTTAGGGAATGATAGAATTGGGAAAATGCAGTGACAAACAGATCTCAAGCACCTTTTATGCTAGATGGATCAAGTTCTATTATCTCTGCTTGCACACAACTGCCATGCCTCTCCAATTTTTAAAAACACCATTGTGAGAAACCCATTATATTTGTTTGGGGGGGAGAGAATACAGAGAATCTATTTATTGATTTAAATTCTTTTCTTACTAAAACCCACCTGGGTAAGCTGGATGTGTCCTGAGCTGTTAAGAGTATTTTTTCCTCTTAATTGCTGCTACTATATACTCACCAAATGGAGTTGACCATCGGCTGTTATACTGTTTTTGCCACTGTGCCTGTGCTACAAAAACATTTGCTTTAAGATGCAAATTTGGGCAATAAATGAAATGCAGGTAATAGATCCCACCTGCATGTGGTAAACGTGTGGATCTGATATACCAGATAACTCAGTTAAAGGTGACCTGCAAAGGACTTTGGAAAATGCCTTTTGCTCCTTTATGCACCATAAAGAAGCAAAATGGAGGCATGAGACCAATTTATTTTAAAGTGGGGGCTTTTTTTCTCCTGCTTTGGTTTTTTTCCTTCAAAATGTCAACTGATCTTTCCTGGTTTTTGCTGCAAATTTGTTGAGAGTCTCAGCTGCTGGTTGGGAGCCATATCACCCATGCTGGAGGTATGTTTAAATCAGAATTCCTTTCTCTAGTGTGTACTTTAGACTTTGGAGTTAAATCGATTTTATATTTTTTTAACATTCTAACTAAAAACTGTCTTTTCAGTTTACTTGGCTTTCATTTGTTTACACTAGTTTTTCATTCATCCAGGATAGACACAACTTGAATTTCTGATGTTCAAAACATTTCTAACTTTTTAGTTTTAAGCCTTTTGAAGCAAAAATGCACAACCTTTTTTTTCTTCTCCTGGTTAACCATTGGTGAATGAGTAAAAATCTAGTCATACAAATTAGCCATACTTGGCAGGCATCAAAGAAAGCTAAACTAAGTATTTGGTGCTTTAATTAGCTTACTTTTAAATGCCACAAGGTAGTTACAGGTTGCCTTTTTACAAGTATGACCAATAGGAATTACAAGAAGCTGACCTGGATTATTGTCATTGACTAAAACATTTACTAAGCAGTTTAATAAATTAATTCCTAAAAGGGTGGGCCAGCCTACACAGGTATGGAATAGATTATCACAGGTGCAGTATAAGACCGAGAAAGGACTTGTCTCCTTGCAGTGCAGCTTCGCACTGTGCTCGCAGTGTTTTCTCAGTGAAGGTGTTCTAAGCAGTACCATAACATTTGACTCTGTACAACATAACTGTTTCTTTCTGTTACCAGTTGTGATTACCTTAGTACTGTATGTTTTTATTCCAGAACTAAGTTCTGACAATTGAAAAAAAATCTAGATGGTTTAAAAGGACGTATGGATTCTGGTTAGTCCATTAAGTTTGTGTTCAGTCTAAGATGTTTAGTTTTCTTTTGGAATACAGAGTAACAAAACCATAAACTGCCAAAAAGTTGTTCTCTGAGCAGTATTTTTAACTGTATTTGTGACCTTTGTGCCTCAGATGCAGTCTGCAGGGAAGTATTCAGGTTGTACTTTATTGTGCAGGTATGATGAGAATGGCTGAAAAAAATTCAAAGATTTTCACACAAGTATTAGACCAATTAGACAGTGAATAACTCCTTCATGACCCATTGCCATTTAAACAGTTGTGATCTGTTGTACATAAGACGAACCATGTCATTAGCTGTTCGCATTTATAAAAGCAGTGATTTCATGAACCAGTTGCCTTAAATGTCTCTGAATGAATGTTGATATAAAAGTGACTTGTATTGTTTTGAAATCAACATGTAATGGACAACTGAACTTCTTTTCAATCACTATATTTGTGGTGTTTCCATATAGCTTTAATACTGTTTGGGCTCATGTAATTCAAAAAGTTCCAGAAAAAAATTGGCTTTATAATTTCAGCTGATACAGCATACAAAATAACACGCAGTGGTCAAAAATGACAAAATCAGGGGTTTTACATATTACCATTTCTGATCCATGCGAATATTGTAAGTGCATTTTATATATGATTTTTGTTTGAGTTCTAATCATGGTAAGTCACTCTAGAACATGAAAATATTTTTGGATAATACCCGATTCCTTCTAATATCAAATGAGGTGGTTGTATAAGATCAAGCTTTAGGTTTCCTAAGTGTTTGGATTTTTTACAGTATATGAGCAATTATCATATATACCTTTTTTTGCACTTTATTTTCCCACACTTAAAAAATCCAGATTTTTATAAGCTCTTTTGATTTACATATAACTAACTATATATTTGAAGCACCTAGATTTTAACAAAGCACTATAGTTCTAAATATAATCCCAGAAAAACAAATAGAATGTTTGTAAAAATTGCAATATAATTTTGGTTTTACTTTTAATTGAATGAGAATTTGAAAATAAAAACAAAAAATCTAATTGTTTCCCAAAGCTCTTCCATATTTCCCAGTGCAGTAGTGCATGCTGCATGTATGTCACCAAGACTGTTATAAGCCTTGTCTTTCAATTATAATTCCCAGATATTACCGCAATACTATTAAAAGTCTTTCCCAGTGGATCATTCAGTTCAGCTAAAGAAATGCTGCCTGACCTGAAGTTCCGTTGTCCTTTTGTGTTGGGTTAAAAAAAGGTTATTTGCCTGCAAAGGGGGAAGATTATATATAAATATATATATTTTTATTTAAAATGTAAGGCAGAGTGCCATAGATTCTTGAAATTCAACTAAAATGTTATGATTAAATTGCCATCTGTAAATTAGGGCTGTGCGCAGAATATTTGTTAAACACCATGAGGTTTTGAATGAAAGATTTTAGCAAATGTACAATACTACTGTATTCATTTAGGTAACTTTGGAGAAAAAAACCTGTCTCTTGTTTTTCCCTTTAATTGCTTTTTACAAAAAACAGTGAAGTTATACATGGAAGAAACCCATCACCTGCAGAGCTTCGATTTTCAGTGTGTTCAATCACTTTATCATGGCATGATTTTGATTAGAGTGGTTGAGGGGGGTCAATAAAATATCTAAATTGCACTGGCTTGTACTGGGGTTGCAGCTTTGAAATTTCAATGTAAAAAGTCTGTAGCGATATAATTTACAAACACACACAAACCTATGTCTTACAGAATTTTTTACTAATAAAACACAGAATCGCACAGCCCTATTGTTAAAAAAAAAAAAAAGTTTGTGCCTCTGATTTCAAAGGTGCTGTGATGTATGCCTTTTGTGTGGTGAGGAGGAAGGCAGGTAAGACTTGGGTTGGGGAATTGCTTGAAATTCTATAGGTTAACTATGCAAAAAGAGCTGTTAGTTTTCTGTTCATATTTTATTGTAAAATCCAGCTGTCTAACTTTTTGTTAAAACTCTTCTGGGAAATTAAGAGGAGTAAGCAATGGACATATTGCTTGTTTGTCTAATAATGGAGCTGTTTACACTTTAATGCAATGAACAATCCAGCAATACTTGAGAAACACTACATATACAGTATGAGTGTTTTGAGGAGAGAGAAGTGTTGTCAATCAGGTATTGAATGGTTTCTTTACTGTCACAAATAAAAGTTTTTAACAATTTAGACACTTGTGCATGTAATACTTCTCTGAGAGAAATTCTGTCCTTTTCTGATTGCTACTTTCCCCTTGAGTACTGATCATTTTCCTCTTCTCCCAGAGTCTCTCTTCCCTCTGTGTTGGTGGTTCTGTAGATTGGTAGAATCATTCACCGCCATCCCTTTTTTAAAGCATGTATTTTAGCTCTGATTGAATACCCTGGCACCTGCTTATGCAGACAAGAGCTAATGAACTGATGATGAACTCTGCTAAATAAGTTGCTGGTGTCTGACCGATATTCCTGCTATTTAAATCTCTTGGATGAGATCATACTATAACTTGTTCAGGTCATAAAGCTGTAACTTATTTTTGGAGAACTCTGTTTGGCTGCCTAAGTAGTAGTTTTTACAATCATTGCCATAGCTTAAGAAAAATCTGATTAAATTATGTGCTGTGTCTGGTTGAACAAGCTGCTCTGTGATTCATTCGAAACAGTAACTTTCTATAGAACCTTTCCTCTAGGGAAAGTGTTGTGGACAGCTTGGGTGCTATGAACATTTTAAAATCCTCGGAATATACGGGTTAAGTAACTTGCCTGAGGTGACACCACAAGAAATGTTTTCTTGACACCTGATTCCTTTCTGTAGCCATCTGACATCCCAGTCTCTATGGTATTTTATAGATTGATTTAATTTTTCCTCAGACTTTTTCACTTTGTGTACAAAATGACCAATGTTTCAGATTAAGAGCTTTGGCTCGTGCAGAATAACACTCCTGATGTTAACATTGTTACTCCCACAGTTTAAAATGTTTCCTTACATATTTCTTAGGATTGCTTCTTTAGGGCAGAGATCATTTCCTTTCCCAGTCATTGACCCCGAAGCTTAGCAAGATTCAGAAAAGGATTAGATGTTGATTCACGTAACAAGAATATCTGACGTTTGTACTGTAAGTATGAAAAGAGCAACCAAGCATTTTGGAAGGAATATAAATTAGAGCTGTACAAGGAGAAGGAATTCCAATTCACAGAGGAGTTCAATGTTTCCTTTTGATTCAGAACAAAAATCTAACTTTTTAGAAATGCTCCCTGGAAGAGCCTGGTGCTCCACCAGGCAGGCAGAGTTCAATCAGAACCATGCCCGAATTCCACTGGAACGTCTTTATAATTGAGTGATTGCTGCAACATATTGTGATTTTTGACATATCTGAAAATTCTGGTCCCCTCAAAGTTTTGTCAGAATTTCTCCATCCTGTACCAATATAATAAACCCTCCTGTTTTCAGGGCTCAAGACAACTTCTAATGGGAATTGGAAGGAAAATTCTGGTGGGCAGGTCTTCCTAGAACTATCTACTTCAGGGTTTCTCTCACCTACCTCTGAAGCATCTGTACTATCTCCTTTTAGTGACAGCATGCAGAACTAGATATTGGTCTGAGCTTTGTGGCAGTTCCTATGTTCCAGAGCACACGTTTCTCTTGCACATCTACAGCATTTAGTTATACTGAACAGGTGAGACGTGAGCAATATTGAAATAATATGCTGCATTTGCCTTACAGTTGATGGCTATGTTTGGTTGGTCAAATCTTTCACAGACACTCTTTGAACCTGTGCTGCTCATGCCATCCATTGCTCTAATCTGTGTCATCTGTGTCATCCACGGTCTTCACAATCCCTTTGATTTTGGTGGTGTACATAAATGTTTAATCCAGATTTAATTTTTGCAAACACTGGACAAAGAGACATGGAGTATTTATGTAGAGTGCACAAAACTGCTTGCTTGTTCCATGTTACCGGGTGTGTGTGTGTTGGTTTTTTTAAGCCTTCTCACAGTCCTGGATGAGGCTCCAAATAACACAAAGCTGTCTCTACTTGAAAGCAGATGGGTGATTCACCCTTGTGCCATAAGCATTTCTGCCATAAATGTGTTGAGAATCTTTGTTCTGGATAATTAGGCTTGATTATTTCATCGTTCCAGAGATTGTACAAAATCCAGGAATTCCCAGCACTGAGGAAAATGCTTTACACAGGGAAATCCCTGACTGCTCGTTCAAGAGGTAATTATTCCCCAAAGTTTGGTTTTAGTGATATTTCATGATTTACACTAAGAGTGTTTAAAAGAGCAATTTACTGTAATTTGCCTATCAATTGGTCTCATTCAGGCCTGTCGATATGGCCGGGAGAGTTGCCCCAGGGCCCGGCGATTTTAATAGACCCGGAGCTGCTGCTGCTACTGTGGCAGCAGCAATACCTGGAGCCCTGGGCTTTTAAATCACCTCCAGAGTATCACAGGGCATGCTCCTGGCAGCCCTGTGGGCTGGAGTGTGATGGCATGGTGCATTCTGGGTGGCGCTGCAGGCTGGCTGCCTTGGCCCCTCCCCTTCTTCCCAAGGCCCCTCCCCTTCCTGGTGCATGCAACCAGCCCACCCCATCCTTGCCCAAGAGCCCAGCATGGCTATCGGCTCACCTGGTCTCCTCTGAGGACATTTATAAGCTGATGTGTGTGTATTGCACACAGATAAGATACTGTCTTTATCCTGTTCACGGTTGACGATTCACACTGAGTTTTCCCTCGGTTTGTGACAAGCGGAAGCCAGTAATAGACCCTCTTTGTTAATGAGCCTGAACACAACTCCCTGGCATACCCACCACCCCAAGAATTCTCTACCTGCAAAGGCTTTCAAGAGCAAAGGTGTGGAGCTCCATTTTTACCAGAATTTCTCGTTCTTATTGTTTAGTGTTTGATTTGGTGAACCTTATAATCTTGATTGCTAGCTCAGGGAAATTAAGCAACATTAAGGCAGCGAAATTCAGCACCCACCTATTTGCTATGAGAGTATTACAGAGGGGATTAAAACAATTCCTTCTGCTTCCAAAGCAGCCTGTGGCCTATGGGTGTGCATGAATGATGACCATGGAGAAAGGGATTGGATATTTGCTTAAGATTAAATATTAGCTTGAGATACCGTGTTTGCTTTCCCATACAATTTGGGGTATTTTGTTTCCCATTTTGCACTAATCTTCCCATAGCAGTTCAGTGAGTTGACTGTAGATTGTTTCAATTACATATTGGTTCATAGTGCCTCTGCTTTCAAGAGAGTCCAGCACAGATTGGCTCCTATCCTTGATTTGGAGTTACTCGTTATTACCACAAAAGACAGGACTATGCCGCACTTTAAAGACTCACAGGAGTGGGTCTGCCCCACGAAAGCTCATCATGTAATAAACCATCCTGTTAGTCTTTAAAGTGCTGCATAGTCCTCTTTTGTTTCAGAAAGACCAGACTAACACTGCTACATCTCTATTACTAGTTATTACCACGGTATGTGTTCTTGTAATGTAGGCATGTCTCAGCAATGAGACCCAGCCCTGTGTTCTCCTCCAGAGAATCACCTAGCTCTCAACTCTCCAACCTTGATCTTGGGAAAAGTAGACAGGTGAGACTAAAGACAATTTAGTATAGGTATGTATGTGAGAGGAAGAGTGTGAGTGAGTGAGAGACATTGAAAAGAGTTTTATTGGTGTATGGTTGGAATGCTCTTGTTCATGAGTACATTCGGCAGCTCAGCCCAAATGAGTGCTAATGAAACCTTCGTGTCGCTACACCATCATGTACTCTGTGTGTGCTTCATTTGTCACAGGGAAAATGTTTAGGAATGTTTGAGTTTTTAGAGAGAGGATTCAGACTCTGTCTCTTGTATCACTCCACCTGTAAACTGGATGCCCTAATTAACTAATCGGATTGTGGAGGGCTCAGAGCCACAAGAACATCTAAAAATATCAAAATACCTGTTTTCTAGATGCAAAAATGTCTCAGTCTATCATCTGCTTCAGGTAATTTCTTGTCTAGTAGAGAAAATGCTTAATGTCTTAACCGGGCAGGAGAGAGGAGGGAGAAAAATCCTCTTTGTCAAGAGTTGAAAGTTTGTTTCTAACCCAGAAGAGCAAATGGATGAGGCACCAGATTAAGGATGTTAAGGACTAGTCTACTGTCCAATAAGAAAATGCTTATTGGATAGTCAGTTGACTAGTCAATTCCCGCCCCCGCCACCTCTTTCAGATAGAGGCAGCAAAAGGGGAGGATGAATGAGTACTTCAAAGTGGCAGCGCCACACAGCTGAGCCAGGGATCAGCTGTGTGGCACTACTGCTTTGAAACCCAAGATGGAATTTCAAAGGGGCTGCAGCCGCATAGTTGAGCCAGGGATCAGCTGTGCAGTGCTGCCACTTTGAAACGCCAAGACGACGCTTTAAAGGGGCAGTGCTGCACAGCTGAGCACTTGGCATTTCAAAAGGGCAGCGCCTTGGAGCGTGGGGTCAGTTGGCGACTCCCGAGCTAATCCTGGGATCTGCGCATTTCAGTGAAACCCGGGATCAGCTGGGCATTTCAAAGGGGCAGCAGCGGCTGCCCCTTTGAAACCCTGCCTCAGCGTTTCAAAGAGGCAGTGGAGTGTAGCCTGGGGTCATCTGGGGAGTCCCCAGCTGATCCCGGTTTCCGCTGGAGAGTCCCCAGCTGACCCCAGGCTCCACACAGCATGCAGCGCAGCATGGAGCCTAGTGTCAGTGGGGGATTCTGAGTCCCCCTGCTGACCCCAGGCTCCATGGCTTTGAAATGCACAAGACCCCCGCTGGGGACCCTCATACATTTCAAAGCAGGCACACCCGCTGCAGCCCAGAGTCAGCAGGACTTCCGGCTGGCCCCAGGCTGCACACGGAATTCCACCTTTTTCCTTTGAAATGTGCAAGAGCTCAGCAGGGGCTCTTTATACATTTCAAAGAAGGAATGTGGAAGTGCCTGTCGATGGAAATTCCATCGACTACTCAACTAGTCAATTAACCGCAATTTAACATCCTTACACCAGATTAGGGTTCAGGACACCTGGATTTGACTCCTAGCTCCGCTGGGAGACCCAATTGGGCAGTTGCTTTGTCTCCGTGCTTCTGTTTCCCTTCCAGCCTTTAGTGTCTCCTAAACTGTAAGTTCTTTCGGGAAATGATTGTTTTTGACTGTGTGTGCACAGCACCTACCATAATGGTTCTGACATTCATTTGGGGCCATTAGATGCTACTTTAGATTATAAACTCTTTGGGTCAGGGACCATTTTTTGTGGTTCTATGTTGGACAGTGCCTTGCACCATGGGGTTTTGTCCATGGCTGGGGCTCCTAGGCAGCAGGGTAATGCATAATAAAAATTAAATACTAAAAGGAGGATAGCTTTTCTTTATCTAGAAATGAGTTCTATCATAGTCCATCCTGGGCCTTAGGTAGGTATGATTTTTTTTTAAAGGAGAATTCAATTTTAGGGAGCAGGAAGAAACATTTATGACAGATTATTATTATTTTTTTAATATTCATTTGAAGCTCCCTCTGTGGTTAGAATGTTTAGAGAAGGTCCTGGGGAGATGGATGGGGGAACAGAGTAGGTAACAGTGGTCGAGAGTGCAGGATAGTAATCTAGCACATGATTGCAGTTGATCCCAAGGATGTTACTGCCATATGAGGATGCATCTACACATGCTCATGTACGCACAGTTCAGGACAACCGCTATTTTAAAGTGATTGGAGACTTAAGCTATTTTTTCATGCAGGACTTTTGTTAGCCCACTAGATGGTGCAGTTGCATTGTGGCTTTAAAGGTGAATTGAAGAGCTGGTGGTTTTTTTTAAAATACATCCCACACCCCTCTCCATGAGTCACTATATCTTAAACTCAGGGAACCAGATCCTTAGCTGGTGTAAATCAGTGTACCAGTCGACATTCTGGCTCCATACACGAAGATCTTCTTTCATTTGCCAGGTTAAGTCATTAGCTCATCAATTCTGCATTTCCTCAGCAACATTTTTACCTTATCTAAAGGGACAGAGAAGTATCAGGGAAGAGGGGGGACTATCAGATCTTTCAGGAAACAGGAGGTAAATGCACTTGGAAAATAGGAATCCGTATTACTTGAAAAGATTTTAGCTTTTTAATGTATTTAAATTACATATTCTTCTGTGTTACTCTTCATTTTTCCCCCTCTCCAAAAGCTCTGTGCCAAATCTTTCTAAGGAAGGAAATTGTAAATGGTTTTGGACTTAGCTCTTTCAATATATTTCAGCAAAGAATAAATGATCAATCTCCGCAAAAATTCAATGCCAATCTACAAAGTGCATATCGTGTTAAGAATTCCCAGAATCTCTTCTTAGGTTCTTCCCTTTCCCTGAAGTTCTTTGCACAGCACTTGGTCTGTAATGTTTAAACTTTGCAATGAATACTAGCAACGTAGAAAAAACTCGGGGGTAAAAGCCAAGCCCAAAAGTTCATCGTTTGTAGGCCACACTTACAGGATTGTTTTCCCTTTCATGTAAAAAAATCTCCAGGTCCATTCAGAAAGATAAAGGCTTTCAGCTGGGATATTACAGGTGTGGACATGGTTCTTGCTCATTCAGTTTACTCCTTACCCAATCCAGGGAGCCGAAACTGGGGCAAAGGAGAAGTAAAAATTGCTGGGCTCTGCCCTCTCTGTCTACCAAGAGAACAACTAACAGCTCTGCTCAGCATAGGAGCTACTAGATCATTTGCATTACAGGAATATCTCGGCGCCACAAGCAAGATCAGGACCCTGTTGTGCTAGCTCTGTATAGACACATAGAGTCCCTGCCTCAGGAAGGAACGATTCTTCTTTATTCCAGTGCTTGCTCATATCTGTTCCAATTAGGTGTGCGCACGCCATCTGCATGGCTACCGGAAAGTTTTACCCTTGCTGTTACCCGTTGAAACAAAAGACAAAGCTATGTAGCACTTTGAAGACTAACAAGATGGTTTATTAGGTGATGAGCTTCCGTGGGCCAGACCCACTTCCTCAGATCAATATGTGGAAGAAAATTGGCACAACCATATATACCAAAGTGATACAATCAAAAAAAGAACACGTGAAATTGACATGCGTTCATTTTTTTGATTGTATCACTTTGGTATATGTGGTTATGCCAATTCTCTTCCACATATTGATCTGAGGAAGTGGGTCTGGCCCACAAAAGCTCATCACCTAATAAACCATCGTGAAGTCATTCTGCCGCTCTACTCTGCACTAGTTAGGCCTCAGCTGGAGTACTGTGTCCAGTTCTGGGTGCCACATTTCAAGAAAGATGTGGAGAAATTGGAAAGGGTACAGAGAAGAGCAACAAGAATGATTAAAGGTTTAGAGAACATGACCTATGAAGCCAGGCTTCATGAACTGGGCTTGTTTAGTTTGGAAAAAAGAAGATTAAGGGGGGACATGATAGCGGTTTTCAAATATCTAAAAGGATGTCACAAGGAGGAAGGAGAAAATTTGTTCCTCTTGGTTTCTGAGGACAGGACAAGAAGTAATGGGCTTAAAGTGCAGCAGGGGAGGTTTAGATTGGACATTAGGAAAAAATTCCTAACTGTCAGGGTGGTCAAATATTGGAATAAATTGCCAAGGGAGGTGGTGGAATCTCCCTCTCTGGAGATATTTAAGAACAGGTTAGATAGACATCTGTCAGGGATGGTGTAGGTGGAGCTTGGTCCTGCCTTGAGGGCGGGGGGCTGGACTCGATGACCTCTCGAGGTCCCTTCCAGTCCTATGATTCTATGATCTTGTTAGTCTTTAAAGTGTTACATAGTTCTCTCTTTTGTTTCAGCTAGAGCAGACTAACACGGCTGCATCTCTATCACATTGCTACCCACTGGGTTGGCTGTGGAACACCTTTGAGTGGCACCGGTGTGGTACCCTATATATGACCCTGCCGACCCAACCACCCCTCAGTTCCTTCTTACCACCAGTGGCAGCTGTTGGAACTGAGGCTCTCTTGCATTACAAGCACCACATGTCCCTAGCATTTAGTGTTAGTTTGTTTGACAAGAGTTAGCAGTTAGCATTTGTAGCAGCAGGAGCGAAGGGTTTCCCCTTCTCCCCTGTGTTCCCTCTGGGACCTGGGGCATGATAAGATCCCAGGGGTTCAAGCCCTGCAGCTCTTGCCAGAAGTCTATACTGATGAGTGATCCCCGTGCTCTTGTCTCCGGTGCCTGGGGGAAGCTCACCAAACATAAGTGTAAGATCTGCAAGACCATCAAGCCTCAGGTCAGAAAGGAGTAGGACTTGCATCTTAAGCAGCTCCTCATGGAGTCCACCTTGTGGCCGTCACAACAGAACATGGCACTGAGGGCTTCAGTGCATAGTGCACCACCTTCAGTCCCAGGCCAAGCACCAAAAACGGACTCCCTGCACCATCAGTCACGAAACCTTCTGCCCAGCGCCAGTCCCGCTCTCTGGCATGGCCTTCAAAAATGGTCAAGTCCTCCTCTTTGGCAATGGTGACACCAACAGCTTCGGCACCTGCAGATCCCGACGGTCTTCAGTCCCGAGGCACGGAGCTGC
Organism: Pelodiscus sinensis; assembly: GCF_049634645.1. Taxonomy (NCBI): domain Eukaryota; kingdom Metazoa; phylum Chordata; order Testudines; family Trionychidae; genus Pelodiscus; species Pelodiscus sinensis. Next base: position 248,056,739 of record NC_134712.1, on the reverse strand, counting down.
TAAGTTCCACAGGGGGCTCCAACGGGTAGCAGCTCCTGTAAAAACTTTCTGGCAGCCAAGCATTCAGTACCCGCACTCCTCACTGGAATAGATAGGAGCAACACCTCTTGAAGAACCACAGTTACAAAGGTGATGAGCTAGTTTTTCCCTGGTGGGGAGCAGAGGAGGAGTCGGTGCATGCAGGGAGAGCCCTGGCAAGGAGCGGTAGCACTGTGGTACGCTCCTGGTGCACTCCATCTGGGAGGCTTCTCTAAAGGCATCTCCACCTCCTTTCCTGTGTAGCTATCTCAGCTGAAGAGCAGAGGCAGCCAGCACCAACGCCCGTGCTCCATGCAGTCTAAGGTGAGAGTTCCAGGAGTGCAGGGAGACGATGAGAAGACGGGAAGAGAGAAAAGGGGGAGCGAAATGTTTTCAAGGGAATTTGCACATCACCCTGCTGAAGAACAAGGTGTTTTTTGTTCGCTTCCTCTCATTCTTAAAAGGACGTACACTGAGATTAATTCACCTCTGCTGCCTTCTGGAGCCCGGGGCTTCACCATGCCCGTAGCTCACTACACAAATTGTTCTGGGCCACGTTTTTCACAGCAGCGGATAGAACACCAGACTGGGCATTTGGAGGCCTGGATATTCTGTTCCTCAGCTCTGCCACTGCTCTGGAGTGTGACCCTGGGTAAGTGACTGCAACTCTGAGCCTTTGTCTTTTCTATTTAAATAAGCTCCGCAGAGCATTGACCCCCCTCACAATTGGCTTGTAAAACACCTGGTACAATTGTAGAGTCACAGGGTTAGAAGGGACCACACTGGCCACCCAGTCTGACCCCCTGCCAAGACACAGAATGTGTTGTGTCTAAGCCATCCCAGACAGAAGGCTGTCACCTTTTGAAAACCACCAGTGAAAGAGATTTTACGACCTCCCTCAACAGTCTGTTTCATTGCCCAACTATTGTTGCCATCGGGACATTTTTCCTGAGATTTAATCTAAATCTGCACTGTCACTTTAACCCATTGCCTCTCTGTGGCAAGAGAGAACATCTTTTCATGGCAGCCTTTCGAGTATTTGAAGCTCACTATCCTATCCCCCTTACCTCCCCTCTTCTCCAAACTAAGCATGCCTGGATCCTTCCAGTTTTGCTCCTGTGGCCTGCGTTTTGTCCCTCTGAGCCCTTTGTCACTCACCCCTGGAGCCTTCCCAGTTTCTCTCCATTCTTTGTACATTGGTGACCAAAATTAGCCCCGGTATTCCAGCGGAAGCCTAGCCAGTGCCACATAGAGCAGTATTATCACCTCCCATGACTTGCATGTTATGTCTGTATTAATGCAACCTCAAATCACATTTGCTCTTTTCACACCAGCATTGCACTGCTGACTCATGAGCCATCATGACTCTCAGACCTTTTTCAGCAGTACTGCCGCTGCGTCAATTATCCCCTATCTTCTGTGGGCGCATTCGGTTTTTCTTCACTTGCATTTACAATGGGGGTCTCAATCTCATTAGTGTTTGCAAGTGCTACACACATCTGATGGTTCTTCCTCTCCTCCAGCCCCAAGTATTGATCACTAATCCCTGGTCTACGCCACAGAATTACCTTAGTACAGCTATCGGAGGGGTAGCTGTGTTAGTCTGAATCTGCAAAAACGACGAGGAGTCCTGTGGCACCTTATAGACTAACAGATTGATTGGAGCATAAGCTTTCGTGGGCAAAGACCCACTTCATCAGATGCATGATTGTACGACATGCATCTGACAAAGTGGGTCATTGCCCACGAAAGCTTATGCACCAATACATCTGTTAGTCTATAAGGTGCCACAGGACTCCTCGTCGCTTTAGTACAGCTGTTGCTCAGGGGATGAAATAAGCCCCACCCCAAGCAGCGTACGTATACCGATCTAAGTGCTGGTGCAGACAGTGCCGTGTCTACAGGAAAGCTTCATCTGCCAGCATAGCTACTGCCTCTCATGGAGGAAGTGTCGTTATGCCACCCTGAGTGTTCTCTCCCACAGCTTAGAGCCACAACCCATCACTCTTCTAATCTCTTCATTCTTAACTGGCTTCCGTTAGTCCCCTGAACACCGTGCTGTCCTTATTAGGAAGTATTAAGTGGTGACACGCAGTCTCTGCTGTACACAACACAGACAATTCCCTCCGAGGCTCATGCCCTGCTCCTCCTCCTCCTCCCATTTCCTTTATTCTTAAAGAGAAACCTGAACAAAGTGAACACTTAGAGGCAAAACCAGTAGAACTTGGGCAGTTCTAGTTTCACATCGTCTCAGCTGGGCGTTCCCACACAGGTGCATTTAGGCAACTGGGAAAGGTAGGGGAGCAAGCAAAATCAGGGTGGGACTTGGCCTTATATTGACAGTCAATTCGCAGAGGCACACAATCCTGTTGCCCTTTCCTGGGCTTATGTGCACAAATACCTGCTCGGTGTGCTGGCGGTGTGCTAACCCTCATGATAATACTCTTCCTTTTAAATCCTGGTGACTCAGAGATGTTTTCTAGAGTCAACAGGTGGCATTAATTTGTTCTGTAGATGCTGCCCCTGCCCTGCTGGTTTTATAGGTCCTCTTTTAAAAGGTGTCTTAAGACATCTGTGCAAGAAGGTTGTGCCTGTCAGTGAATTGCACTACGCCCTGGAAGCAATATGCATGGGAAGGCAAATCACTGATAACCCTCTTTGGGTCCGTTCCTTCTCTTCTGGAGGTCAGAGATTGGATGGGAGAAAGCATCTGAGCCTACATTCATTTCCTGTTCCAGAAACTGCCTTTGCCAAGAGTGAAGGGCAATTTATGGCACTTATAATGACTGGATTCTGATAAAATATGGTAGAGCCTCAGTTCTGCCCGAGGTTGCAAGGCAGATGGTGACACAGCCTCTGACCAATCTGGTGAGCACCCTGGAATGTGGTGACAGTGAAGATCCATGATCCTTGTAAGTGGTGGGCTTGGGAGGCCACCCAGAGGAGATTGAAATTAGCAAAGCACCCACAGCTGGCAACATGTGTGTCTACTGGTGGTGCATGTCCACATGTGTCTTAGTGCGCATAAAAAATGAACTCTGCACATGGATGGTAAAAATTAGAGGGCACGTTGGTGGTGATAGTCAAAGTTCTGTGTAGTCTTTTCCATCCATGTCCAGAATAAATGTTTGTGCACCATGGCATGTCCCAATGTGCACCACCAGTAGAAACAAAAAACCTAGTTGTGAGTGCTCTGCTACTCAGCTGGGAGGCATGTGAATCTCTCCTGAGTGGCAGCATAAGCACCCAGCTTACAGGGAACACTAGTGAAAGCCTCAATTCTCCAGGCCTTCTGTTGTGGGGGGGGGGGGGGGGGGGGTGAGTAGGGCGTAGAAGTGAGACTCAGGAAATCTGTGTTCAATTCCTGGCTTCCACAACCTATGATTTTAATGCATGCCAGCATAGCACCTAGCTCAAAGGAGTTTTGCTCTTGGTTGGGGTCCTCTAAATTAGTCTTAATTCGTTGGGAAAAATGCCAAGTTGACCCAAATCATACAGGAAGCCTGTTGCAGAGCAGGGAGCTGAGAATGGGGCCCCCGATGACCAAGCCGTAACTTATACCCCCTCTAGAACAGTGGTTCTCAAACTTTTTGGCCCATGGACCATCTGGTTCAATGTATACCTTCCAGCGGACCACCAGTTGCTCATGGAAACTCACCGTTAATGACATAATTACCCCCGAGCCGTTTTGCTAGTGCTGCAGCTGGGGAGAACAGTTTAAATTATTAAACAGACTAAGCTTTTTAACTTTTTATCTTCATTTATCAAACTTCATTTTAAATAAAGTAAAAGACGAATCTATGTCCCACACAAAACGTTTCAATGTTTTCTTTATGACCGGGCTGGGGAGCCTTTTTTCGGTTGGGGGCCACTGATCCACAAAAAAACCAGTTGGGGACCACACAAGTGAGAGGAAAAAAAACCCAAACAAACTCAACCCTCAGTGATGTGGCCCCCAATTGAGACACCTCACTCTTCTGTCACTCCAGCCCCACGGAATCGGGGCAGGAGGTGGGATGCAGGATGACGTGAGGGTACGAGGTCTGGATGGGAGGTAGGGTGCAGAAGCAGGCTGGATGTCTGGTGTCTGGCCAGCGGGGAGGGCGCAAGAGCATGGGAGACTGCAGAGTGTGGCCGGAGAGGAGGGGGGCATTGACACAGCTGCTGATCCTGATCCTCTCTCTGAGAAGGGGGCACCCCAATGTATTGAGATCCCCACAACTCTCAAGCTCCCAGTTACCTCTGCAAATGCACTTCACAGAGATCCCCAAAGCTACCCCTCCCTCCCTCCAGACAAACCCCCAAACTCACTGAGATCTCCTGCCCTGTCCATGCCCCTGTGCCCAGCAGACACAGCCCCCAGCTCCCTCCTGTCTGTGTCTCAGCCATGTGCAAGGGCAGAGCAGGCAGAGTCCATGCAAACAGCGGCAGGGTGCCGAGCTCTGCACTCTAAGCCATCCCAGCAGAAAGCCCTGCATTCCTGGAGCTCCCGCCTGTGCATGAGACTGGCTGGAGAGGGCAAAGCGAGTTGTCCCGTCCAGGCGCAGGAGGCAGTGGGGCCTGCTGGGGTGTCGAAGCCAGTGCTGATGTTGCAGCTTCGCAGCGAACATAAGGGCTCCCTGCTGCATGGTGCGGGGAGATGCTGAGCTCAAGCCACAGACCACCTGGGAGGCAGCCACGGACTGCTAGAGGTCCGCAGACTGCACTTTGAGAACCACTGCTCTAGAAGCCTGCTCACCCCTGCTTCCGTAACGCACTTCACAAGCTAAACAAAAGCGAGGCCTCTCTCCCACCTTACAGACTTAGCAGAGGAGGCAGCAGAGAGCTGCCCTGGTAGTTAGCGTATTAATAGGTGTGCTAACTAATATCAGGGTTTTGTTATTTTTACGCGACACCCTCTCCCAGCAGCCTCTGAAGTCTAAATTAAAACCAGATTGCAAAATAAATGAACCAAGTGCCATTTGCGAGGAAATGCCCCGGTGTGCTTTAATTGCTTGTTAGTTCACTAATTGACAATGATCGCCTACGGGCAGGGGAATCTCTGAGGCACTGGGGGACAATATTGCAAGCAGTGCTGCAAAATGCCGGGCTTTTAATGGAAAATGTAAGAATCAAAACTCAGAATTATGGAATACTTTAGCTTTTTTCATTTTTTTTCAACCAACCCTAATAGACAGACTGCACTAGAAACTGAGCAGACTCTGGCGTTCGCATGCCGGTGGTCTGATGTACCCAGGAGGTTGTGTTGATCTGATCACAGGACCGTAGCTGAGGCGCGTTTTGGTGAGAGCGATATAGGAAAAGAGACTTGCAGTCTAGGTCTTATTTGACTTCCGGTGCAAATAGAGCCAACTCCTACCTTTCTGTTTTCCCCGTTTTCACGTGTGAGGGGAGGCGAGAAGAGCTGATGCACAGACAACCTGGAATGTTTTGTCAGAGCACTGAAATGTTCATTCGGAAATACTTCTGTGGTGCTGAGGAGAGTTTTAAGATGGTTGCATCATGCGCCCTATTTTCTCTAAAGTCTGGGCTCTCTGATTTTACTAAGCATCCCATGATGCACCATGGTTTCCCCTTGTGGTGAAGGGAGGTATTTGCATCATGGGAAATGTTATCTACCTGGGATTCTGGGCCCAGAGAAGGGAAATTGGAACACGGAAGAACTAGAGTTTCCGTGAGTCACCATGCCAGGAATCCAAATGGCAGTATTGGCGGGAGGGAGGGCTGAGGAGGAAGAGAGGGGTTGGCTGAAAGTGTTACATTTTTAGGCTTATGGTTTTTGCATGAAAAGTTGCATGAAAAGTTTCCTTTAGTCAAAAAAGAATTTGATGGAAAATGTTCAACCTGCCCTAACTTACACATGAGGCAGCAGTTGTGAAGTGGTAGGTTGTTCCTTGTTTTTCAGTGAGTTAACACGGTGTCTGTGCATGCCAGTAAACTTAGACAGCTATAGTTTGCATAGTGGCAGTCTCCTCTAGAGTCAGCATGCAACATACCAGTTGGAAGTCTATTTGATTTCGTGGCAATCGTTGTTGCCACTGCATAAACCCAGGTGTCCTAACGACTCTGCTATAAACACATTAAATGCTTATGGGCTGAAACATGGAAACCAGTCTGTCCAGTTACAATCTCTTTCAAGGTCACTGCTTTTCACTAGTTGAACACAGAGAAAGATGCAGGGGGGAGGGGGTTACCCATGCGCTGGGAACATGAGTCACTTGTCAAACTAGAAATGCAAGTTCTGAAGGCATCTCCTAGGGTTGCAATCAAGAATGTGGATTGAAGTTTGATTTCCAGGTGTGTTTCTTTCCAGTAGGCGTTGGCAGGGGCTGTGCATAGAAAGAAGTCTTGCCAACACGTTTCTAGACATAGGAGTTTGTCCTTCTTTATACAGATTCTCCCTGATAACACTGGGATTTAGAAGCCTTCTCGGGGTGTAGGCCTGTATAATATACCCTGAAAGGATGGGAATGACTGAGGATTACTGTCTCTATCTAAACTATAACTCATCTGTCAGGGATGGTGTAGGTGGAGCTTGATCCTGCCTTGAGGGCGGGGGGCTGGACTCGATGACCTCTTGAGGTCCCTTCCAGTCCTATGATTCTATGATTCTATAAGGCTACATCTACACTACCAGTTCTCTTGGAAAAAATATGCTAATGAGGGACTCATTTGCATGAGTCGCAATCTCATTTGCATATTTCTGCCGATGCGTTTTTGCCTAGGCATTTTTGCGCAAACACAAGCAGCGTGGATGTTTCCTTTATGCGCAAAAAGCCGTTTTCCCGCAAGATTCTTATGGCCCAATAAAGGCTTACCGATCTTGTGGGAAAAGGGGTTTTTGCGCAAAAAGGAAACGTCCACACTGCTGGCTTGCGCAAAAACGCATCGGCAGAAAATATGCAAATGAGATCGCAGCTCATGCAAATGAGTCCCTCCTTAGCATATATTTTGCCGAGAAAACTCGTAGTGTAGCTGTAGCCTAAGGGAATGCTGTGCTATGTCTTGAGGAGGATATAATTGTGGTGTGTCCTCTTAGCTTCATCCTAGGCCCAGGACAGGTTTGCTTCTCTAGCGACTTATTCTGCAGGGCTTCTCCTTCCATCCCAAATACAGCTGTTAAGCTCGCTCCCCTTCCCTTGCTCATTCCGATCTGCCGGGCAGGGAGGCTGGTGCTTGAAGGAACACAGGGCTGAGAAAAAGGGATTGCAGTTTGCCCTGAAGGTGCTGAGATGCAAGGTCATCTGCTCTTATGAGATTCTTCTACGGCCCATCCCTGGTCTCCTGATCACTCCAGGGTCTATTCCAGGTGGGGGCGGGGCTAATTGTTATGCAGGAGGCAGAGAATTTGCTTGCTTGTGCAGAGATGGAGCCAGGAGAGCAGGGCTTGTGTTCGCTTGGGGAACTTAGCCGGGCATGCAGCCTAGCACGCATGGGCCAGAAGGAAGGCCCTGGAAGCAGGCAGTGATGACGGCCCTGGGGGGATCCCTACAGGGCTCTAGAGTTTTTTCTCTAAACCAAGAAGAAAAATGCAGTGTCCAAATGAGGCATGTTACAGGCACAATAATGCAGCCCAGGGCGGGGAATGCGACCTGGATCCCAGCGCCTGCAGTGGCTGCAGGCACCTTCCTGGCATTGCTTGGGGGGTCACTGTAGTGCCAGCTCACGTTTCATAGTGATTCAGTGTTAGCAATTGAATTACAGGGCTGGGCCCTACTACAGGTGAGAGTGAACCGCCCTTCCCACATTCCTGCTTGTACCCATTTCTCTTCCTCCTGCTGCTTTCCTTTCTCACAGGGTGTTTATTTCAGAGCCATTCTGGGCAGGACATAGGATTTATCTATGGGGCCAGAGCCAGGGTGTTTATACTGGAGGGGAGGTTGATCGTGTCTTTTCCTCTCCCATGCCCGTTACACGTACTCTCACTCTATGAATTGCGCACAAAGATCCCCCACCCCTGAAGAAAAATCCAACTATTTCACCCAAAAAAATTCCCTTCCAGTGCCTGGTGTTTCAAAATTACAACCAGCCTACACTGAAGAGCCCTCTAGCTAAGGTGGCTCCTCCCTTCCCCTTTAGTTAGTCCCTTGCAAGCAAGTAGGTTGTCAAGATTTGCAGAGAGAAGTAACAGAGGTGGCTCGGGTCAGGAACGGTGCGTGTAAATCTGAAACGGAACAGATTCGTGCCTGCAGAAAAGTGTGGCTTTTCCATGGGCTAACGTCTAACTCCCAGCTTCTTTACTGGAGCCTGTTAAAGAATCATTCCAAGGGCAAGTTTCTGAGACCCAACGCCCACTGGCTCCAGAGCGGATTCCAGTCTGCAGCTCAGTTGTCAGTGTTTTGCTTGAGAGGGGAAGGATGGTCTAGTGGTTAGGGCACTGGATTGCAAGCTGGTTCTGGCACAGACTTCCTGGGTGTCCTTGGGCCCTTTATTTAGTCTAAACCAGGGGCTCTCTAGCTTCGCTGCGTGGCAACTCCCTTCAGAACAAAATGTACTACAGGACCCCGGGGGTAGGGACCTGATCCTGCCTAAGCCCCACTGGCGAGGTAGGCAAAGCTCAAACCCCACCACCCCAGGCAGGGGGACTAAGCCAACGGGCTTCAGTCCCAGGCTAGTGAGCTGTAACCGCAGTCTTGCTGCCCAGCACCCTCAAGCTTTGGCCCTGCTCCCCAGCGAGTCCAAGCCAGCCCTCGCTTCAGGGTCCTGACCCGCAGTCTGAGAATTGCTGGTCCAAACTTGGCCTCAGCTCCCCTTCCTCACAATGGGATGACCCCTCCCTGCCTGCCGGGAGTTTTGAGGGCAACAGGCCTTGGTGATTTGTGAGCTGCTCATATCTCCCACTGGTCAGCGTGGCTTGCGTGTCCCTCCCTGGCTCTGGTCCACAGAATAAGTGTCTGTGATGGCCCCAGCCGTGGGCGGTGGGTGAACCGAGGGCCGGGGAGGCAAGTCCCTAGCCCTGCCCCTTCCACCTAAGGCCCCTGCCACCCAGGGCCTTAGGGGAGCCAAGGGTCCCCTCGCTGTAGGGGCAGGGCAACCCTCCCCCAGCAGGCATTGTGTGGCCCCAGCCGCCTCCTCTCCCCCCAGACCAAGAGCATGATGGGGAGAGCAGACGACATCCAGTCCCAGACTGAGCATGGGCCGGAGTGGGAGGGGAGGAGTGTGTGTGATGCACAGCCCCAGCCTGAGCACAGGTGGGGGTGGGGGGTGGGGCAGGAGAGAGCGGGTGATGTGCTGCCCCAGCCTTCCCTGACCTCAGCCAGAGGACAGGGGTGGAGGAGAGAGCCAGCAGCTTTACTCCACCCTCCCGTGGAAGCATTTCTCGCTCATGGTTTTTCACGCCAAACCCCTTTTTTCTCCTCCCGCCCTCAAAGGACCAAAATCTTGTGACATTTTCTAGAAAACTGGGCTCATATTCAAGACCATCCTGAAAGACGAAAACCCTTCCACGTCAGGCACCCTCGCATGGCGTCCGGCAATATTTTGGCCAGGCTCTATTGCTGCTTTCTACTGAGAATGTAGCATCATTTAAAAAAAAACCAACCATTAATGGAAGGCTGTTATTCTCTCAGAAGTCAGGATGCTGCATGCGGTGGCTAAGTCCTGACAGTGCATCAAATAAAATCGTTACCCTAATTCTCAAATCGTTGAGATATCCCTAATCCCATAAATCAAGCTGGGGTTATTAGTGTGTGCCACAAAATCTCTCCCCTGCTCCCACCTGTCCTCTCCGCTGCTGTGTCACTTCAGGCGTTAAAGCAGATCCTCATAATGAGACACTGGAGAAGGTCAAAGCTTCTGAGGACATCCAAGTCTGTGTCTGTTGAACTGCTGTGGGCTCGTGATGGAAACATGAAACAACTGGCTCTCCCTCGCTAAGCCATGTGGCTGTAAGATGTGCATGGAGACAAATCAATGGAAATATGCACCCAGCATGTTCAGCAACGAGTTAGTCTCTGTACACCACAGCTGGAGGATTGTCCGTTCTGTTGTGGACAGGTTCTTATATCGTGCTTATCAGGCGGTTGGTATCTGAGTGCCTTCCAGGCATGCATCAAGCAGAGTGATTAGCATTTTTTACCTGTGGGTAGCAGGGCAAGTGTGTATATCTGGGGAAAATATGGGAAATGAAGGATCTGGGCCTATGGAAAACAGGGAGAGGGCAGATTTTGTGACATGGCAATTTCCCAGCATCTTGAACTTTTGACTTTTCTTCTTCCTGGTTGGCACATTCACGGGTACATTCCTGTGAACAATAATTCTCCGTCGAGTCAGCACCAGGGCTTGGTCTCCTTCAGCAAACAAAGCAGCTGTGCACAGCACCTCCGTTCTGCTGCAGGAGCAGCTGGAAGCTGTCTCTATGCCATTGGTTCAGGGTGGATGCCTCAGGAGACTAGCCACGGACCCTTGTAACTTGGAGGCTGCGGGTTCACTGTCAGACCCAGCGGTCAGCCACAAAAAGCTGCTACACTCTGGTGGATTGAGTGGAATAAGTCCCGTGGAAAAGGTGCCATGCTCCCTGGTTCTCCTGAGCATTTTGACTGGTACTCTCAGGCCAGGAATGTACCCGTGAATTCCTCATAGGGAATGTCGAATGAAGATACACAACTCCAGCTTATGTCACTTATGTAGCTAGAGTTGATGTAACTTGTTTCACATTTCTCTGCCATCCACACAGTGGGAGGCTGATGGGAGCAAACGGTTCCATCAGCTTCCCTTACTATTTGCAGAAGTAAGCCGGGGGCACACTCTGAGTTTGATTTAGCAGGTCTTAACTAGACTTGCTAAATTGAACTCTGGAAGATCAATCGTGGCAGCAGTGATCTTCCATTGAGTGTAGACACGGCCTCAGGGAGAGGCTAAAGACTGAAGTAGAGTCTGACATAGCCCTCACCTTCAGCAGCAATCTCTTCAGGGCCGGGATATTTATTGTCCTTACCTGGCTGGCTCTTATCATTGAAGTATCTGAGCACCCTCAGATGTGTTTCCTCACAGCCCAGGCATCAGGGAAGAGCTATTGATCCTCACCTTAGGGGACCCACAGGCTGGCTGGCAGGAGAGTGCAGGAAAGTTTTGCGCTGCTGCAGCGAACAGAGAGGACCTGGCTGCCGAGGCTTTCACACCAGCATTGCCATTCATTCCTTTGCAAAAGAGACAATTCCATCATCTGACTTCAATTCCTGACCTCCGGTCTCCTCCGCAAAGGATCAGACGCAAAGGACACAATCTCTGCCTGGAGAGGCCATCAGGGCAGCACGGCTGGGCTCTGTGGTCCCTTGCCATGCCAGTGCTCCTGGGATGGGGCCTGCGCTTGGGCATGTCCCCTTGCGTTTAAATGGCATTGTGCATCCAACACTGAGCCCACCAGGGAAGCAGCCAAACCCGGCTTCGTGCAGGCTCCCCCATGAGCCACCGGGCCATCATGAGAATTTGAGTGTCCTCTGTAGGGGCTGCACCCAAACCAGCTCCCCCCGCAAGCTGAAAGTTGAGGTCTTTCTCGTGCACTCGTTGTTTCCCTTCTGTTACTCTGCTCTGTGTGAAGGACTCCCCTCGTGCTCCTCTGCACTAGCCTGCCAAGAGGAACTAGACCTGCGAGAGAGGCCTGCTCAACCACTTTGGGAGATGGTGCCTGAGAGACCAGTCTTCAATTCCTGGCTGTGACACAGGCTTTGACTCCTTGGTCAGGTCACTTAATCTCTGTGCTCCATCTGCACCCTGTTCTCCATCTGCACCCTGGGGGTAATGGTTTCTCTCACCCTTTGCCTGTCTTGTCTCTTGACATTGCAAGTTCTTTGGGACCAGGATCGTCTGACCGGAGGTGCAGAGTGACCAGCACAAGTTGGGGGGGGGGGCTGAGTCCAGATGGCATTGTCAGATGCTGTGGCTATGTGGAACATCTTCAAGGCTATTGCCTCAACTTTATACATGCGATCCCTACCGTTGTGGGCCAGGGCTGGTATTCTAGTTCCAGGGTGGAATTACAGGAGTTTTCTTGAACTAAAATTACTGAGGGCAATTAATGCAATATCCCTAGGTAGGTAAAACCTGTCTGGAGCTGCCTGCCCCCAGTGGGACAATGCAGAGAGTGGTTTCAGCTGAAGAGAACAGGCAAACAAAGAATGGAAAAGGATATCAATTGAGCCTTGGGATATGTCTACACAGCAGTCTTATTTTGGAATAACTGGTGTTATTCTGGAATAACACCATGCCCATCTACACTACAAGCCTTTGTTTCAACATAATGGCGAGCTGGAGGACTTTTTACGCCGACTCCTGTAACCCTCATTTCACGAGGAGTAAGGGCAGTCGAAGGAAGAGTGCTCTTCCCTCGACTTCCTGCTGTGTAGACTGTGCCAAAAGCCCAATTAAGCTATTTCGACTTCAGCAACGTCAATTGCGTAGCTTAAGTTGCGTAGCTTATTCCGGCTTTAGCCCTGCTGTGTTGACGTGCCCTTGCCTTGCCTATGCACCTGACAGGATCCTGTACCCACACTGTGGGGAAGGACTTTGTCCCAAGCAGGATTTCCATGTGGAAGATGGTGGCGCTCAGTTAGGCAGACCTATGTATTCGCTGCTGCTTGTTTTTTAAGATGTTTTCTCTGTAAGGCTTTTGTTGTGAAGGCGCATTGCTGTGCTGTAGGAAAGCTGGTTAACCCTGTCATTGCGCCCGAGAGAACGGGACCGCGGGTGCTGAATTCACGTCAGTCCTGCAGAGGCAATCGCGGTGAATTTCAGCCCAAATCTAGAGGGAGAGGGTTGCAGGACTTCTCCCCTCCGTGGTGGCTCGAGGCCTGAGCCCTCAGATGAAGGCCTTCAAGAAGGCCACAAAGGGATTCGAGGTGCATTGACTTCAGGAACGGTGACTGGTCTGTCCAGGCCATGTGGCACTCAGTAACAACAGTGAACTTCTTGGGGTATTCTGCTGTTTGCCTAGGCCAGGTTATGTTACATCAGCTACTGAACAATGACTAGTGCTAATCAGGAGTTGGGCCATTGCTGTGAAATGTATTCTCTCTGAGGCAGCTTCCCTTTTCAATGGCAGCATCGGGATGTGCTGGCGCTCTGTGTCCGTGCCATGCTTAGGCTGTGCCAGGGCTGAGCCCCGGCACCCCTGAGTTTGCTGCATCAGTTATGAAAACAAAACAATTCCTTGCGCCCCAGCTTCTAATTGCTTGAGTCCGGCCCCTCTCCCGTTACAAACGAAGCAGTGTCCACAGGCAGTCACTGGGTTTTTAAGGCTGCAATGAGAGATGAGCCCCTCCTGCAGCTTGAGGGTTTGTGAAACTCCTCCGTGGTTTTGGGGGGTTGCAAAAGTAGGACAAGTCCGTGAACATGTTACTGAACCGAACCGCAGACCCATTAACTTCACGGATGAAATATTTCTCTAGCCCGGGAAAGCTGCTGTGTCTGTTGAGGATAAACAATCAGCCCATTCTGGGTGTCCGGGAAAGCTATACATAAAATATAAACCACACCCCTGCCTCCTTCAGAGAGGAAGGCAGGTCTGGTGGTTAAGGCAGTGTCTTGGTGCTTCGGAGATTTGTCTTCAGCTCTTGCTACAGATTTCCCATGTGAATTTGGGCAGGCTGTGCAATCTTAGTGCCATCTATCACACGGGGAAGAGAATACTTCCTTTCCCCACCTTTTTGTCTTACCTGTTAAAATTGTAAACCCTTCAGGGCAGGGACCCTCTGTGCCTCGTTGGGATTTCTCAACCCTGGCATATTATTACTAATAACACCCGCGCTGTGTAGTTTGGCCTTTCTAGAATGCTACGGTACCACCCGAACAAAGCTGCTTGTTTACAAACCTCATCTAGCTGAGTTCCAGTCCGGCAGCCCCATTCTGCCCAGCTCTGCCTTCTCAGACAAGGTGTCCTTCGCATCCTGTTCTGAAATGGCGTGAGTGGTGGCGCTGAGCAGGGTCTAATGCGAGGCTGGGTAGGATGCTGCCTGGGGGCCAGCTTTGATCTGGCTGGCAGACGGCATCCGGTCTCTTTATAGCCTGCTGCCTGAGCCACCAAATTTCCAGGTGGTGGCTCAGGCAGCAGGGTCCTCTTTAAATGGCTCATGGTCGCGGTGTGACCTGGCAGAGGCTGGAGCCGTGAGCCTTTTAAACAGCCGCAGTAACCCCCAGCAGCTGCCAAGCAACATGGTAGCAGCAGGGCCAGAAGTTGTGAGCCCTTTACTGTGTTTTTCATTCAAAGCCTCCAGCCCCCCATACCACATAGCAAAATTCATTACGTGCCCCCCCCCCTGAAAAAATGATTGCCCAACCCTGGTCTAAAGACTTTAGCGGGGGCTGCCTGTCAGTTTCAGCGTGTAATATACAATCAGTTTGAAGCAGAGGGTTTGCATGAAAGACCCCATGTAATAACCAGTCCGTCATCCAGATTAACACATTGGGGCTCCCTGGGATCAGAATGTTCTTCCACCTCCTCATCAAATGCAAATAATCCGTGATGGGCTGTCGTGCATCGTGATGGTGCCAGGCATTCTGGAGTGAAGTTCCTGCATCTGACCCAGTCCTGCAATTCCAGCCAGCTCCAGGGTAGTGCCAGGTCAGGTTAGGGCATGAGCCTTTTGTGTGCTAGGGGAGACTTGGTGAGCACAGCATGCTGAGCTGGTTTTGTCCAGCCTGGCAACCAGAACGCGCCATACGGCTGCAGAATGTAGCAAACACCTGTCAGAAGGACGGACGCTCTGCAAGCCAACGCCAATCCCGCACCCCGTCCAACTAGTGCATCTGGTCCTGCATATGGAATGCTTCTTCCTCATCCCAAAATTCTAGACACTGACGTCTAGTGGTTGCTGCCTCAAGAGTCATGTGGCTGGTCCTACAATCCCATCTCACTCCCGCCAAGCTCTTCATGCCCTAGAGGCCCACGGGCATCGGTACCTCACCGGAGCGCCTCACCAGGGTCCAACCATGATGGAGAATTCTAGCTGTCTTGTAGCAAACACGCACTTTCTACCTGTGCTGACTCATAGGAGGGCTCTCGTCGGTGTTCCTTGTAAGCAGGGTGCGTGGGCAGCCACCCAGGATGGATTCAAATGCTGCCCAGCTGAGTAGCAGAGTGAATACAGTGCCCACTGTCGGGAGGATGTGTTTCTACTGGTGGTGCACATCTGCGCATACCTCCGTGCACAGAGCAAAACTTATTCCACATATGGATGGAAAAAATTTGAGGGAACATTGGCTCTCGTCTGCAGTGAATGGACTGTCCACACCTTGATTTCCGTATTAGGAAAGGATTCCCAGCCCCCATTCACTCCCAATGGAGCAGAGAAGAGACCATGTATCTGATGGTGGCTTTCACGTAAGAAAAACTGGGGTAAAAGTCTCTTTAGTTTTCGTGCCAGCAAGCTTGGGAGCCCACATTGCCAGTGTGTTTTGTTGCATAGAAAACCAGAACTGGATTCTTTACGAATGCTGCATTAGGGCAGGAGAACAATCTGTTTGCTCCCTATCCCTGCTACTATCTGATTGTAGTGCTAGTGAGTAAACAGTGAGCGAGCAGCACAATAGCAGGGATCCACACCCACAGTGCATGTAGCCTGACCCATTTTCCTGAGGCACGCAGCTGATGAGTGTAAGAATAGCACATGCAGCTACGTTAATTAGGGAGAAATTCATAAAGATCACGGCAACCATCATGATTCAGGACAACTGGGGTCAGGAAGAAATTTCCCCTTTGTGGGACAGTGTTGAAAAATTGGCTGTGTTACTGCATGAGGGTTGGGTTTGCTTCTAAAGTGTCTGGCATTGGCCACCATTGGATACATTAGATTCATTAGGATTCATTAGGCTAGATGGATGGTTGGCGAGCTCTGGTATGGCAATTTCTATGACACTGTGTGATTGTAGCCTATCAGATCCTTCATGGCATGTTAGTCACGAAAGAAGTTGCTCTGTTCTACCTACAATGTAACAATGAGCATGAATCTTGCTAAATTTTAGCTGCTGTTTAAGGTGCTTGCATGGCCCCATCAGCATAGGATCTCACCATTTTTAATGTACTTATTCACAGCACCTTTATGAGGCAGGGCAAAGCTATTATCCCCATTTTACTGAGGGGGAACTAAGGTATAGAGAGGCTAAGTGATTTGCCAAAGGTCACACGGGAAACCTGTGGTGGAGCTGGAACATGAACCAGGTCTCCCAAGTCCCAGGCTAATTCCCTAATCACAGAGCCATCCTGCCTCTCCTCTCTCTGAAGGTTTGGGTCTGTGGGGGGGGGGGGGGGGTTGTTTTTTTGTTTTGTTTTTTCTCCCCTCAGTGGTCTTAAAAGGGAAAGTTTCCCAATGAAATGTCTTTATTCCTTTCGGCTGTGTCTACATTGGCACCCCTTTCCGGAAAAGGGATGCTAATGAGACCAGTCGGAATTGCAAATGCCGTGGGGGATTTAAATATCCCCCGCGGCATTTGCATGAACATGGCTGCCGCTTTTTTCCGGCTCGGGATTTTGCCGGAGAAAAGCGCCAGTCTAGACGGGATCTTGCGGAAAATAAGCCCTTTTCCGGAAGATCCCTTAGCCCTTGAAAGTAGGATTAAGGGATCTTCCGGAAAAGGGCTTATTTTCCGCAAGATCCCGTCTAGACTGGCGCTTTTCTCCGGCAAAACCCTGAGCCGGAAAAAAACGGCAGCCATGTTCATGCAAATGCCGCGGGGAATATTTAAATCCCCCGCGGCATTTGCAATTCCGAGTGGTCTCATTAGCATCCCTTTTCCGGAAAGGGGTGCCAATGTAGACACAGCCTTCTAGTTTGGACATTGGCGTGAAACCAGAATTCTTTCCATCTCTCCTTTGTCCCGTTGGCCCTGCAGTTGCTGTCTGTTTACAGTGTGCTATGGCTCCCACGTTCTTCTAGATGAATGTCCCTTATTGTGTATTTGGGAATCATTTTCTGTGGCAAGCTGAAACTCGGAAAGCACAATAGACGTTTGTAGTGGACAAGACCCTCTCAAGCAGAATTTCATCTCCTGCAGCATGAAGACTGATAACTTTGAAGACCTAGCCAGGGATGGAACTGAATGGAGTTAAATCTCAGGCTATGTCTAGACTACGCGGAAGATTCGAAAGCTCTTCTTCCAATATCACTTTGTAAAGAAGAGCTTTCGAAAGTGAAAGTAATCAGGATGCGGCTTTTTGGCAGCCCCCTCCCCTTTTTCGAAAAGCTGCGTAAACCTCATTTTTTGTGGAAGAGAGACCTTTCAAAAAAAGGGTGGGAGGATTGCCGAAAAAGCCGTGTCCCGACGACTTTCACTTTCGAAAGCTCCACTTTAGAAAGTGAGATTGGAAGAAGATATGCAAATTCATGCAATATTTGCATATCCTCTTTCGAATCTTCCATGTAGTCTAGACAAGCCCTCAGAGGAGTAGCCGTGTTAGTCTGTGTCCACTAGATCAACAAGGAGTTCTGTGGCACCTGAAAGGCTAAGCGATTTATTTGGGCACAAGCTTTCGTGGGCAAAAACCCACTTGGTCAGACGCCTCTGATGCTGGTGTCAACATACCTTGACTCCAGTTTCCCCCGCCAACCCCACAGTGAGAGGCCATTGGGAGCAAATGATCCCGTCTGCTTCTCTTATTCCTTGCAGGAACAGAAGTACCGGCTGCTGATGAGGGCATGCTCTGAGTTTGATTCATCAGGTCTTAACTAGGCCAATTAAATCAAACTCTGGAAGATCGATCTTCCCAGGAATATAGACCTGGCCTGTATCTAGAAAAATGAGGAGTCCTGTGGCACCTTAGAGACTAATATATTTATTAGGGCATAAGCTTTCATAGATCTTATGCCCCAATACATCTGTTTATCTCTAAGGTGCCACAGGATTCCTCATTGTCTGAGGGTGATACACGTGAAAAACTGATTTGAAAAAAGGGCCAAGCATCAAGCCTGCACGTTCCTATGCAACAGCTGTTTGCAGTCTTGCTCCTCGCTGATCAGACTCTGCCACCACAATGATGGGGATGCTCTAATGCCTGGCAGTACAGGACAAGCTCGGGAACGGATCCTTCGGCTTTCAGTGGACGCTTTGCATGGGAGCAAAGAACTTGACTCCTTAGCGAAGCCCTGACCATAGCACAGGGCCAGTCTCTGTAGTAAAATGCACTCCTGTCCCTCCCCAGGGCACTGCACTCAACTAGGAGTTTCAGCCTCAGTTATCCATTAGATCGTATCAAATACACCGTTACAAGCTTTGCAAGCCCTCCTGTGCTGTTGCTTCCCCTTCCCACTGACGGGCCTTCAAGGGGAGGGAGTCTGATTTCAATAGCAATTGTGTAGGGTAGCGTCAGCTGTGTTCTTAGTGGGTTTTCTGCACTCAAGCCTGTGCCAGTAAGTTCCAGTAATATTTGAAGGTTCAGATTCAAGCACAGACAGTTCCTCCCCTTTGCAGGACTCTGGAAAATGCAGAGTGGTCTGCTAGGGAGTCAATGAATGAATCGGGCTTAGGCATGTCTGATAGGGACACCCAGCTGGCCTCCTTCGTCTCCTCTCAAGGCTCTGAGGTCAGCTCAGTTTCAGAGGCAACATCTGCACGATGAGTGAGTGCTAGCGACTGCAGCAGGAGACTGAGTCGGGAACCTAGCACTCAACTGCGAACTCCCAAGGCAACTTCAACAGGACTGAATTATTAAAAACTTGACCCTCTCAGTTTTTAGATGCCAAGGAGGCTGATTTTTAGAGCACCTGCTTCTCCCCCACACATTAGCAGATCTGCAGATCAAGCTTGCAGTTTCTCACACTTGGACACCCGACAACTAAGGCACCCAAAATCCAAGTCTGTTCCTAACTACTATTCACCGCTGGGCTTCAGCTCGGGTGGAGCTCTTCCTTCCTTCGCCAGGCATGAGGAAACACAGTTAATATTTGCTAAAGAACTTTGAGTTCCTTGCAAGGAAAGATGCCCCATGAGGCAAAGTATTAATGATTAGCCTGTGCTAGCATCAGCCCTGGTGCACGGTACAACTGCAAACCGCTGTGCAGCGGGCGGGGAGAGAGGCAGCTTTTACACTACAGGATCCTCTGACTGAGTGTTGTGAGCTGCTCAAGCAATGAGATTACGTCTGGGTAGCGAGGAGTCCAGGCAATGGCGCATTCCTCCCCTAGCTGTGTGAGCCTTACTCCTTCCAAGGCAGCTACGTTTTATGTTAACCATTACCAGGAACACAATTGCCCACCAGAGGCAGCTGCATACCAGCCAGTCATCCATTCACACACAAGACCTGAGAACTCCAGGACAGCAGCTGTTTCCAGAGGGGTTCCCACCTGACAAGCTGTATAAACGTGACCAGAGAGCAAAGTAACTTCCACTGTGCCCTGTGGGCCAAGTCCGAACTCCAGCAAATCTCACCTCGCATGGAGATTCACTTCCCTCCAGCTCAGGGTTGAGTTCATCCCGGCTTGAGTTCTGACATGCACAGAAGTCATAGAATCCTAGGGCTGGAAGAGACCTCAGGAGGTCATTGAGTCCAGCCCCCTACCCAAAGCAGGACCAACCCCAACTCCATCATCCCAGCCAGGGCTTTGTCAAACTGGGACTTACAAACCTCTAGGGATGGAGATTCCACCTCCTCCCTAGGGAACCCATCCCAGTGCTTCCCCACCCTCCTAGGGACATAGTTTTTCCTAACATCCCACCTAGACATCCCTCAGTCCATCAGGGACTCATTCCTTACTTGGTTTGCCTGGGGATTGTTCCCCTGGGAGTTTTGACTCAGAACGGACAGAGTTTGAACTAAGACACTCAAGATTTGGCCTTAAACCACTTCTCCCTCAATACAGCTTCACATCAGAAACCATTCTTTAATATAGAACATAGGTCTGGTCAAAATGTGTCCACCAAACTTGTTGTTGGATGGGAAAATGTGGGGGCTTGACCCAGTTAAATGTCACACAAGAAGTGTCTTTTCTATGGAAAAAGTTTGAAGGTTCATTTAAAACAATCCCGAAGCTGAAATATCTTGGCCAAAAATGGACGTGTCTTATTTCGGCTGCCGCACTGCGATGCCTTGAGGGAGCTGTAGTTCAGTTTCCTCCTCCTCTGTGGTCCAGTTGCTCCAGCCAGACTTTATCTCCCATGCTGCACCACAGAGCCCTCCAGGATGCAGCTACACAGAACCTGCTCTCACAATAAGGGGGAGACCACAATGCATCATGGGAGATGAAATCTTCCTCAGGAGCCCAGGCTTTTGAAGAGAAAGGGAGCACGAGGCACCAGGATAGTATTTCAGAATCAAAATGTCAGGTTTAGCTTGTCTGCCAAAAAGTGACATTTTTTCCATGGGCAATAGAGGTGTGTTTAAATTTGCAGTGGGGAAAGCACATTTTCAGATCAGCATTAATGCTAAAGAGCATGCTGGCCCATGCATACGGTTCCCAGCTGAGCTGTGGAGGGCAGAGGCAGGGGTGGCCCTAGACTAGCTGCCAGCAACTGGTGCCCTAGGCGAACCATGCAATCGGCACCCCCCAACCCCAAGGGCAGATATAGGCTGAGGTTTTTGGTAAACTGGGAAACATTTTGCCCCTATTTTCCATTTAGTTTTTTAAGCATATTTATTTATACAGGCATAATTATTCAGTTTGTCCATCCAACCACTGTTTCTGAGATCAGATTAAAATAGATACACGAAATTTTCAGAATAGATTTGTACGTGACAGCGAGACGATATTTCAGTACGATTTCAAATAAAAATGCGTTACAAATGTTAATTGTAATTTTTATTATTACAAATCCAAAATAGTCTATTTTGCTAATCTTCTTTAACTGCCATTACCACCACATCGCTGGGGAGAGGGGAGCTGGGGACAGAGTTCTGCGGCTGGGAAGAGGGGAGAGGGAACAGGGTGGTGCCAGTGGGGGGAGAGAGTCCCCTGCACCCACCCACCTCCTCCCAGGATTCCCACCCCCACCCCTGAGGGAAGCCAGTGTGTGCCTCTTCTGGGGCTGACCCCTCCCTCCCCATGGCGCGGGGAACCTCCTCACGCCGCCTCTCCCGGGGCCGACCCTCTCTTCCCCCCCCACAGCATGGAGAAACCCCCACATGCCGCCTCTCCCTGGGCCGACCCTCCCCCCCCCCAGCATGGGGAAACCCCCTCTCACTGCCTGTCCCAGGGCTGACTCCCCCCCCCTCCCGCGGTGCAGGGGAAGCCGGCACGTGCCTCCCCCGGGGCCAACTCCCCACACTCCTCCACGGCCAACTCACCCCTCCTGCAGCACAGGGAAGCCTCCTTCTGGGGCCAATCCCAGGAGAGGGAAGTGGCAGGGAATTTGGTGCCCCATTTAACTTGGCGCCCTAGGCAGCTGCAGAGTTTGCCTGTAGGCACAGGCCGCCCCTTGGCAGAGGGATAAGTCGCTCTTTTAGTGCTGGACCTGATGAGATTGGGCCTGGTTTTCACATGGGCTGAGCATCTGCAATGACCATTCAGCATCACTCTACCTCAGCCCGTTAGTCTCACCCAGGACGTTACGAAGACTGGGAAGCAGAGAGAAATCCAAACCCCTCCCTACTGAGACAGACCCCCCCCCCCTCCTCCCCCCGTGCTTTATGAAATCAACTCATGGACATAAATTTATGGAACTCAAAGGTGCTTTGAGCAAATTATTTTGTGTAACCCATCTATCTTCATGTCATGATCCGCTGGTTCTATTGATCTTTCTTTGATGCATGCATCACTTGGGTGTGTAAAATTAGACATATGGGGAGTGCGGAATACTTGGTGGGTTTCAAATGTGTGAATGAGAGACATGGAGGATGTTACCTTTTAAAGTCTTGATGAGCAACTGTTAAATTATCTCTCTTGTCCTTCGGTCTGAGCAGTGGTTGGTAGGGAGGGGCCGCAGTTCTTTAACAAAAAGAATAGGAAAGCAGGGGCCTTGGTCTTCTGGCTGGGCTGCACCTGAAGGAAGAAGCCGAATACCCTAGGGTGGGGGAAGACAGCCCTGGCTTGGAGGGGCAGCTGGAAAACAGGTTTGAGGGCGAGTTTGAGTACGTTTTTCCTGAGATGTCAGAGTAGAATTAGCCAAGCGTTTTTGTTTCTGCTGATTTGTAACCTACTTTGCTCTACTTGTTCTCACTTATTACCACTTAAATCCTACTGCTTGTATGTAATAAAATCATTTTTATTTTCTGTCAAACCCAGTGTAAATAATTGTTACCTGGGGGGAGGGAGAGGGGGGCAACCAGTGTACACATTCCCCCTTTCATTGTTAAAGGTGCCTTACCTAATTCTTTTGGGTCTGATCCTATTCGGGGGTGGTATCCCAGGAAGCTGGGCCCTAAATTGCCCTCTCCTTGGACCTGAAGAGGTTCAGTGTCTGTACTGCTTCTCCGTGGGGCAGGGATCTCAGCTCGGGGCCTTGGCTGGGGGAGACCAGTGGAGCTGGCCCAACAAGACTGGGCAGTGAGAAGCCCCAGAGAGCTAGAAGGCGAGTGGCAGCAGCCATGTCAGCACCCCGGGAAGCACCCCTGAGGGGTCATCTATGACTGCCCCCCATCACACCTACCTTCCATGATCCCCTGTGGTGACAGGCCGTGCTCGCCTGCCCGTCATGCTACAGAGCCTGGTCTTGTCCAAAGGGATGGAGCTAAACTGTGTCCTGAAGCCATACAGCAGCCGTGCGTTGGGCTCGCTCCCAGCTAGTTGCCCAAGAATAAACGATGTTCTAACAGGAGTGGGGGCGGAGTCCTCTTCCGCCGTGGCACTGTTCCTAGAAGGGGCAGGTTTCTCTGCACAGACAAGCTTGCCGGGGGGTTGGTTGGTTTGGTTTTTTGCTTCTCACTTGTGCGTGGGCCCCGACTGACTGGTTTTTCTGAAAAAAAAAACCTTAAAAAACAATAAATAGTCTGGTAGCACTTTAAAGACTAACAAAACGTAGATGGGATCATGAGCTTTCGTGGGCACAACCTACTTCTTCGGATGACTGAAGTGTTAGAAGTTCAGAACCAAGAATAAATAAGGAAAGGAAGAGGGGTAGGGAAGGACATTGGGTAGATAAGTTTCAAAGGGATAGCCAAGCCAGTCTGTACAGGAAAAACTTAAAAAACAACAGTCTATTAGCACCTTAAAGACTAAATAGTTACAAGAGGCTGATAAGAACCATTACTTTGCACTAGGAAAGGAAGAGTACTAACACCAGATTCTACACAGACATCAAGAACAACTGGCACCTGCATCGGTTGGTTGGTTGATAATGTGCGAGCCATCGGATATTGTGATTTAGACCATTTGCATAAGAGTTAAACTTGAGAATGAAGTGGAGTTTCAATCCTTCTCTGTGTATTTGGCTTGTGGAATTGCTCTGAAACAAAACAGCAACTTGTAGATCCCTTAATGAGTGTCCAGAGACGCTAAAGCAGGGGTTCTTAACCTTTTTACCTTCACATCTCCCCTGAAAGTGAACTTCATGTTCACACACCCCGGGAGCCATTTTGTGCACAGCCCCGCCCCCTCACCCGACAAGAAGCTAAGGGGCGTGGCTAGGACTATAAGAACTCTGCCAGGGAGGTCAGTCAGGGCCTAGCCTCTGAAGGAGACAGAGACCTGTCCAGAGCTCCTGGCTGACAAGACAGACCTGGCCCGGGCCTCCCACAGCCACCTTCCCTCAGGCCAGCAAAGGCTTCCCTGCGATAAATTTTCTGTGAGGCACCTCACACCTCTCCTGTATGCCCGTCACACCTCCCCTGGGGAAGCACACCTCACTGGTTAAGAACCCCTGGGTTAAAGTGTTCCCCAGCAGGTTTTTGTATGTTCCCTTTTCGGATATCTGAGTTGTGTCCGTTAATTCTTTCCCATAGGGACTGTCCAGTTTGTCCAATATCTATTGCAGTGGGGCATTGCTGGCATTGGATGGCATAGATCACATTACTGGATGGGCAGTTAAATGAGCCTCTGATTTTTCTGAATCAGTGGCCCGCAACCCAAAAAAAGATTCCCCACCCCTAAGCTAGAACAGGGAGGTCTTGGGGGGTGGCATTAATGCCCCTTGAATTTGTCACGTGGTTATTTTACACTAATCTACCACCCTGTGTCCGCAGAGCCCCGAAGGAAGCTCTCGCAGGTGGACACTAAGGTCTCCCTGGGTAGCCCCACTCTCTGTGTCTGACACTTAGCAAGCCTCATTGAAGAGAAAGGGTGTGATCTCTCAGTAGGAGGTTCCATGCAGTTAAATACAGTATTAAATTACTGATTTCTGCAGTTCCCTTGCTGACGGAGGTGGCGGAGCAGCAAACAAAAGTGCTTGAAACTAGTTTGCTGAACAGGAGAGAACCCTGAGTGTGGGGTTAGCTGGCAAGGCGGAGACTTTACACCGTGTAGCAAGGTAAGCGTCTTTTTTAATCCTTTTAATTTCATTTCTAAGTGTTGCATGAGTACGCTTGCTGGGTGCCAGAAGAAAGCTCAGTGAATTGCCTGTCAGCTGCATTGAAATGGGGCTAGATCCTCAGCCCATGTCAACCAGGACAGCTCCAGTTATACAACCAAAGGGTCTGGACTGAGATTTTCATGTGAATGCAAACTTTCGTTCTCCGATTTCTGAGAATGTGGCAGAGCTACTTCTCAGCAACTCTGCACTGAGGAAGAATATGACATTCCATTCTTTGTTGCCACAGAACTGCTTTTCCTTTCATGCAACACCTAATTGACCGGTTTGTTTGTTTAACACTCCTCGTTTGACTTTCTGCGGGATTGCTTTAAAGTTGAATTTTTAGTCCCGCTGATCCACTGGAGGTGGAGGGGAAGTGATCGGGGGTCCTGAATGGAATCAATCAATCGAGAGGCTAAAAGTCTGATTCCAACGCAGTTTGCTGCTTCAAAGCAAGTGAAGCCTCGGTGGTATATAATGTGTTTGCGCTGGTTACTTCCCAAGTTCGCCTTGTTTGTTTGAGAGCCAAATGGCACTCAGGAGAATTGGTTTGTAATGGAGTTTCACTTTAGGCTTATTTGCTGGTATTTTTCTTAGGCACGTCTCCTAGGGACATGAAAAAGAGGAAGTGAAGGAGATACCATACACGTTAGCTTCCGTGGGAGAGTGGCATTCATTAAGGAATATACTGGCAAAAGATGCAAGCAAGTCCTACGGTAGCTGAAGCAAACGTGCCTTTCCATGACTTGCTGCAGGCACTGGGCAAAGCTAGGTGTGGCTCAGGCATTTCAAGGGAAGTGGCAGGAGACGGCTCCTAGGAGCAGCCTCCTTCCTAGTGTTCATTGGGGGGTTTTCAAGGCCTTCTCCTGTGGGAGCCACTGCAGGGTGGATGCTTCTTGTTTTCAAAGACCATGAGCTGCACCAGAGAGCCCAATCCAGCTGGAGAAATCATTGACGGTGTTTCCATGGCCTGGCAGCAGGCAAAAGGCAGGTGCGCTTGTTTTGACTGAACAAACAAGCTGCCTCTCTTCCCCTCCCTGCCCCTTCCTCCCTCCAGCACTGACGTCGGTCTCATGACATTATTTGCTAAGGAGGACTTTGTGGCAACTGTTGCTAAGGCTTCCCAAATGGGAACGGTGGCCTCATGCCATGCTTTGAGGCAAAGCCACTGTGTTTGCTTTGAGACGCACACCTGAGGCGCAAAGAAAGCCGCACACCAGCCAGGGTACCCATGTACGCACCTCTCCCTCACCCTCAGCCACAGAAGAACACATACCTCACACTCCTGCCCCCCCCCCACCCCCCGCTCGCATCCACCTAACGCCTCCCAGGGGGTGGGGTTAATGGCCTTGAGGAAAAACACGCCAGCGATTTTTCACGGCTCAGAGCCACTTCTTGTTTCACTAATGTCATTGCTTCCCTGGCCTGGATGTGACTGTTCACGCCAAGTTCCTTCCAAACAACTTCCCTTCCTGAGATTTGTGCCTTGCATTATCCTAAGGCTGCTCTTGCTCTTGTTCTCCTGGTTCAGCACTTGGCCACACTTCTCTGTTGCTCTCTGCCTACCTCAGAGAGACTTGATCTAGAGCAGTGATCCTCAACACGGTGCCCATGGGTGCCATTTCTGTGCGCCCACTGAGTGATTGGGGCCAGCCCCACCCTGGTGCACGGTGCGGGGCGGCGCCAGCCCTCGGGTGTGTGGCGCGGGGCGGCGCCGGCCCCAGCACATGAGTGGCCGTGCCCCCGGGTGCCCGGCAGCCCCAAAAGGATGGGGACCACTGATCTAGAGGATGCTCAATTGTATCCTTGAGGGCCAGCCATCCTGGGCCTGTGGTGTGGAATTTGCTGTTCAGTGTTTCAGACCCACCCCCAACCAAAAAACCGCTCCTTTGGTTTGTCATGAGCATGAAGTCTAGGCCTCT
The DNA here is from genome assembly GCF_049634645.1 of Pelodiscus sinensis. Classification (NCBI taxonomy): domain Eukaryota; kingdom Metazoa; phylum Chordata; order Testudines; family Trionychidae; genus Pelodiscus; species Pelodiscus sinensis. The sequence continues at coordinate 248,030,433 of NC_134712.1, read as the reverse complement.
GGCTAGCTTGTATTTAAAGCAGCTCTTATGAGAACAACTAGACATGATAGAACACATCCTGCCCTAGAAGCTGGATTCTTCTTTCGGGAAGCTTTGTTAGTGTAACTCACACACCACACTTAGGCCTTGTCTTCACACCACAGAAGATCGAAGCTGCTGCAATTGATCTTCTGGAGTTTGATTTAGCGAGTCTAGTTAAGACTCGCTAAATCAAACTCAGAGGTCACCGCCAGTGCTCCTGCTCTTGCCAGGAGTAAGAGAAGCCTACGGGAGCATTTGCTGCCATAGGCCTCCCACTGTGGGAATGGCAGGGAAACTTGAATCGAGGAATGTTGACTCCAGCTATGTATGCTAAGTAGCTGGAGTTGTGTACTGTAAGCCAAGTTTCCGGGTCTTATGTAGACCTGGCCTTAGAGATGAATGGGTCTCTTCTACAGCTCTAGATAAGAGTCACCTGGTTCAGGCTCATGCATTTAGCTTCAGGGGTGGTTCAAGCCTGCCCAAACTGGGGTTTGTGGGTGTTACATTTTGGGGGAGCTCATCTGAGTCAGTGTCCTGCGCAAGCACATCTGGAGTGATTCACTAAGTTGGGAGAACAAATGGGTTGATATTTTGAGGAAATTGCTATTAGTACAACAGGTTTGTTGGACCCAGGCTCAGCAGCCCGTACCTTGGGGTCTGCGACTTCAGCACATGACTGGGCAAAAGCACTACAGCAAGCACTGGAAAAGGTTGTGTTCTCTCATGCTAGGTCAAACTCCAGCAGAAGCTGAAGTTATTCACTGGGGGTCCCATCTCAATACCTGGGGAAAAGGAGTTTGAACCCTGGTTAGAACATACATTAGCTAGACGTTTGAGGGACTATGTGATGTAAAGGTTTCATCAGCATGTAAATAAAATACATACAGGCATATATAGACACGCATGTATCAACATTAAAATTCAGTCTTTGCTATGCAGTGGAATTGGAGATAGAAGAACCCAGGGCTATGTCTACACTGGCACCCTTTTCCAGAAATGCTTAAAACAGAACAGTTTTCCGTTATAAGTATTTCCGGAAAAAGTGCGTCTACATTGGAAGGATGCTTTTCCGGAAAAGCACTTTTTCCGGAAAAGCGTCTGTGGCCAATGTAGACACGCTTTTCCAGAAAAAAGCCCCAATCGTCATTTTCGCAATCGGGGCTTTTTTGAGGAAAAGACTGCTGTGCTGTCTACACTGGCCCTTTTCTGGAACAGTTTTTCTGGAAAAGGACTTTTGCCCGAACGGGAGCAGCATAGTTTTTCTGGAAAAACACTGACAATTTTACAGTAGATTGTCATTGCTTTTCTGGAAAAGCAAGCGGCCAGTGTAGACAGCTGGCAAGTTATTCCAGAAAAGCGGCTGCTTTTCTGGAATAAGTGGCCCAGTGTAGACACAGCCCAGGTGTGTAGTGCTATCTGTTGGTGGAGGCTGACTTTTTTTTTTCCATCTTTTTTCATTTCCTCTCCTGAATTCTTAAAGTGTGCCTCAGTCTTCAGGGGAACAGCTGCCATGTTCAGCCCCAGAGGTGGCTGCATTCCAGTGGCTGGTGAAATACTAGTACCTGTGATGAATTATGTGCTCCTCCTTCAGCCAAAAGGCTCTGTGGAAGGTTTGGCACGTGGCCTTTAGGGTTCTTTGACATCCTTCAGGGTGAGACCCCTCAGACATGTTGTGAATTATTGTTTGTTCCAATCACCTGTAGAGAGTCTTTTCTGGTCTCTGTATTTGTTTGTTCTTGTGCCATTGGGACTGTCAAAGGGCTAAGAATCAGTCCAAGCAGGAGGGAACTGGACGCTACTCTGCATCGCTCATGGGTTCTGGCCCCGCCTATGCACAGACAGAAGCCTTTTGGGTAGAGTCGTTTGTTTGGACACAATACTGGTCTGCTCAGCCCTCAAGCAGAAACATAAGGGCCCGAGCCTGTAAAGCTGTATTGGGTGGGAGGTTGTTTGACACCAGAGCCTTTCTGGGCTAGGCTGGGCAGTGGGCTGAGCCCGGGGCATGAAGCAATGCATAAACTGCCCCCCCAGCCCCAAGGAGAGCAATGTGTCTGGAGTGCCGTGACACGACTGCTTCAGGGAGGACCCGTTCCTTCCCTGCTCCCTTCGCTCTGGGCGGAGCATCACTTTCCCCGCCCCTTTGTGAGGGTTAATTTATCCACCATCCTTCTGCTCACTAGGGATGTTAGTTAACGGTTAAAATGTTAACTGGCTAAACGCTGGGTTTGAACCATTAACCCTGGAGCAGCCACCTCCCCCGCTTGCAGCATGACGGCCTGCAGTTGGGGGAGGGGCTGCTCTGGGCCCAGCCTCACCCCTGACCCGCCACGACCATGGGCTGCGGAAGCTGGTCCAGCCATCGGGTCTGTTCCAGCACAATCCCTGTACCTGGCATGGCCTCAGGGAGTAGGGACTGTCCTGGCCCTGCTGCAGCTATGGGCAGGGTCCAGACAGACAGACCAGTTAACCGTCTAACTGGCAAGCAGGCCAGTAAGCCACCTGCTTACCAGGTAACATCGCATCTTTTGGCCAAAAACAATCTCCAGCCACGATCTGCTCCTGTGATGCCACCAGGAGGACATGACCACTCTCCTTATTAGAGAAGATGCTGGAGATGGATAGGGCCGGTGATGAGAAGGGAGGCAGATGCCATTGTAAAGATAGCACTTCACTGGACGCCTGAAGGGCGACGGAAACGGGGGAGGCCCAAGACAACATGGCGGCGTACTGTTGAGGCAGACATGAAGAGAATGAACTACAACTGGGACACACTGGAGAAAATGGCCAAAGACGGACAAAAATGGAGAACCTTCGTTGCTGCCCTACATGCCGCTGGGCGTAATAGGCGTTAACTAACTTACCGGGTAACTGGTTAACTGGTTTATGTAGTACATCCCTAGTGCCCACCCACCCAACTCCACTGGCTAGGACTGGGCACCCAACTCCACTGGCAGGCCAGGCTCCTGGAAGAGCAGGAGAGCAGGTGTAACAACTCCCCGCCCCTGAGCTAAGGGCATGAGGTTCTGTGCTTTGAGCTAACGGGTGAAGTCCATGCGCTGGGAGCTGTCGCACGCTCATCTCCTCCATGGATACGGGTGCAATGTCCCGCCTGCTTCCGACGGTTGACAGCGCACGCGACGGCCAGCAATAGAACAACACCCACTGGTGAGGGGCGACACGGTTTCCAGCAGCTCTCTGAATGTTCCCTACGGCTTCCCCAGAGACCATAGGACAAGCAGGAGGGGGCTGCTAATATTCTCCCAAGGGGAGATCACCTGGAAGTCTGGCTCTGTTGCAAAGACCCTCCCCCTGCTGCATGCGGACGCCTGCAAGGAGTGGACGTTGGAGTGAGGGGATCAGCAGCTGCTTATCTCTCCTCCTTCGTGCTTCTACTTTCGTTTTGTTTGTGTGTGGCACGGCTGCGCCTCAGGGTGTGCTCGCCAGACCAAGGGCAAGCTAGCCTCCCCCGGCAGCCGCAGCTGAGTCCCAGCCACTTCTGCCCGGAAACAGGCACCTGGGATGAACCTGGTGCCAACGTTGTCCGGATGCCAAAGGCTGCTTCTGGAGGTGGCTCGGTGTATTCACAGGGAGCTGGAAGTGCTTGCTCCTGCTTTCTCTCCCCCCGCATTCCCTCCGCGCCCCACCCTGGGTGGTGGTAACTTTTTCCCATTGGGCACAGCCACAATATATTCAGATCAATCTCCCCCAGGGGCAGCGGGAAACAGCCTTTTCCTCTAGGCTGCGGACCCCAAGGAGCTGCTGGGAACAAGTCTGGCCAGAACGGTGTCCAGGAGGAGGTAGAGTAAAAAGGATTCTGGCGTGTTCCTGTAATGGGCCGGGTAGTTCTGCGTCCCTGTTCAGGCAGGGTGCTTAGGCAGAGCCTGTCCGCTAGAGCAGAGCAGGAAGGAATCTGGAGAAGGATAAATGTGTTCCTGATCAATTGGCGGCGTTACTCATCTCAGTGTTTGCTGCTCCCCCGGGACTGATCTGTATCCTCTTACTAAGTCAATAATCTCTTCATTAGAAGCTTGCACAGGGACCGCTCCCCTGCCTGTAGGAGAGGCTGAGTCAATCTTTCTCTTGCTGTGCTTGTGAAAACAAGGCACCCAGCCAAAGGCCTGGGGAGGCCTCACCCGTCCGGCGCGCATGTTGACCCAGCGTTTGCACTCGGCAGGTTCTTGCCATGGTTTGGCCAGTGGCTCTGCGTGCAGCTCCCCTCAGAGACGGTGCAGAGACTGAGGAGTCAGTGCCAGGCCCATGTGCCTGGCTTAGAGAAAAATGTGTCCCTGTTCGGGATACGGCCCAGCCTCGGTGGCGCAGGGAGGAGGAGGGGGTCAGCTGCTTCCCTGCTGGTTGCTGGTGCTCTCATGCCACCTGGGCCCCAGCCTGTGCCCCATATAGCTGGCTGCAGGACGCACTGATGCTCAGTGACATGGTCTCTCCACACCACATCACTGATTGCTGGGGAGACTTGTTCTTTGACACCGGGGGCCTCTTCGTCTGCTCGTGACTGGTCTAGATCAGGCTGCGAGTCATCTGTTCGTTCTTTGAAACTACTGAACAGGCCCACCAACCGGGGGGAGGGAAAGGGGCAGTTTCTCGGGGCCCGGCAAGTCTAAAGGGCCCTATAAATTGCCGCTGGACCATCACACTGCACGCTCTGGGCAGCTCTGAGAATTGAAGGTGGCTTCGTGGCGGGTGCCATTGATGGACCTAATCTCCATGAATCTATCTAGCTCTTTTTTTGAGCCCTGTTAAAGTTCTAGCCTTCACTGCACCCCCTGGCAAGGAGTTCCACAGGTTGACTGTGCATGGAGTGAAGCTACTAGGCGTGCCCCATTCGCACACCTAGTGTCGGTGAGAACCCTTCCAGCTTTTGCCTTTCAAGCATTCTTATGTGCCAAGATGTCCCTGTGGGAGTGTTTTAGGGAAGCCAGGAGGATAGGGCCTGAGTGCTGTTTTCCGTAGTTTTTCCTTCAGACAAATGCTGTAGTGGCAAATACTGCAGAGCACCTCTTCCCTTCCCTGCCAAAAATTCTGTTTGCCCAGCTTGCCTCATCCCATCATGGTACGGTTTGAGAGCATGATGAAGTTCAATGCGCTGTGGTGTGAGCATTTGCATGGCCTCTAGGAGAGGACATGAGGCTCCCTCCCTTTTGTGCACCTGCTTTCTCTTTGAAGGTGCTAGGTTAAACAAAAAAAAGCTTGTTCAAGGCAGAAGTCTTCATTGACCAAACGCCCAACCAAGCAGACAAACCCATTGCTGGGCCTTTGTGCCGGACGTTTCCAACTGGACTGCAGGCTGCTTTGTCTCCTTCTGGGGCAGGCAAAATGCTAGGCCAGGCATGACGAGAATGGTTGGAGGGGGGTGGTGCCTCTGGGTGGCTTTGTGCTCGCAAGTTAGGTCTGATTGACTGGACATCAGCACAGGTGTGTACCGCAGACTGATTTCAATCGGCGTGCTCAGGTGCATAACGCATTGAGTTTGCAGGATCCGGGGTAAGGGCCTAGACCCAACATAGACAGGGTGTGGGCAGTTGGACAGCCAAAGTTAGACTATCCAGTACCAGTTCAAATATCACCTAACAGAAGATTTACCTGGTGTTGCCTGAGTCCTTAACTCAGTTATTTTATTGTTTTCTTCATGGAAATCATTGCTGTGGGGAGGGACTGGGAATGAGGGATTCAGGCTGCCCCAGGGAGAAAGGACAACCCCAGCCCTCTCTCACTGCAGCAGCTTGGGGCCAGGTGAGAAGCGCCTCTCCACAGCTGCTGCAGCTCCAGCAGGCACAGAGGGAAGGGTGCATGTACCCCAGCTGGGGCAGGTCCTGGTTTGTGTGCCTCCTGCATTCCCCAGCCAGAGTGAGGAAGGCAGCAAACTGTGCACTTTCCCCTCACTCCCTGACCAAGGGGAACAGCCAGCAATGTCCCCATACAAATTGGGGGTGAGGGGCTTCACCCCACCCTTCCTAAAAGGCACCGGGGGTGGGGGGAGGCTCGTGGCTGGGACAGTCCTGTATGGGGAATCACCCCAGCCAGCCCATTTCACCTGCCTTGTTGTTCTGTTGCTTTTTTGTGTGGTTATATGAAAAGCAATCCCATTCCAGGCACAACCAAATCCTTACACGGCTTTAAGTTATGATAAGAGGAAGCTGTATACCATATTAAGTGGCTCTAGAGCTTACCGGTCAGGAGGAGTTCTTGAACACACAGATGGACAAACTGTCTCAAATATATGGTGAATTATCCTAGCTTTCAGATCAGCACAGCCTGTCGGAAAGCACAGCTTTACAGCATGGTAGTCCTGTCCTTTGGGGCTTTTATGGTCAGAGTGCTGTTGAAATGCAGAAAAGCCATCAATTCACACTGTTCTTTGGGCATTTGACATGAAGCCCGGATGCCTTTCTGAATCTTTCATTCCTCCCTCCCCACACCCAAATCCAATGAAGCCAGAGAATCTGCAAAGATCTGAAACGGAACCTCTATTTTTACCAAGTAAATATGCATCCCAAAAGGAAAGTGACTGCTGGCAGGGCTATTGAACTGTTATTTATTAACCATTCCTGGGAGTGACCCTGACACGTTAGTCATCTGCTCCTTCCTTCCTCGAGCAAAATCCTCACCCCCGCACAATGGAGGCGCCACAGTTGGCACGCGGACAAAGCTATGAGTAAGTACCATTGTGGCTCTGGTGGTACATGATGGGAGTGTGCTCCACTGAGATGTGTGTGTTACAGGCCTCCCTCTGGGCTGCACGTCAGAGGGTACACATTATTACAGCCCACCGCTAGGGAGGTCAGCCTGGTTAGCTCAAGCTGTAGCCGTCCAGACGTATCGTTTCGGCGGTCGCCCCTGGAATCCCTGGAGCGTTGGCCAACACGGCAGAGGCCATGGGAGTACTAAGCCGTGGCATTGCCCCCGAAGTGTTCTGCAATTTCCTGTTTAGTTTTCTTATTCTACACAATCTGCAGGAGTGATTGGCACATGGGTGGGGTAGCGAGTGCCATTCACTATGCCAAGTGGCCGTGGAACAATGAGGAGACAGAATGTTTGGCCAAGTGGCTGAAGCCTTTGGAGGGCAGAGCAGGGCAAGGCCTGCTCACATCTGCTTTTTCTGCCTTTCATGGAGGGCCCCTCAGTGCTTGCAGATCCCAGGGCCTCTCCGGAGCGCTGAGGCAGGCCAAGGACAGCTGCTGTTGGCCGATGGATGTCTCAGTGCTACCCTGACAGGGAGAGGTTCGACTTCCCAGCCACTGCCTTGCTTTCTCTCCAAGGGTAACCACCAGGGTCAATCTGACCTTGCCCCTCCTCCGCTGCAGGGGGCTGAAAGGCCCTCGCCCCTCTCCGCAAGGCTTGGTGCCTTTCCTTGGACAGACGGTCCTGTTGGTTTGCTGAATGAAAAGATGAGCCCTGGGTCTCCCCAACTCAGCCTTACCTTCCCCCACCCCTCCCCAAAGCCTTTTCTTCATTTCGTAGGCTCTAGTCCCCAGCAAATCACCCAAAGAGGCATCGCTCTGGAGCTGTGGACAGTCTCAGGAGTCCTTGCCCCCTACTGTGTCTTGTTCCTGCACGAGTTCTAGTCAGCATGCACGTGCATGTGTGCACACAAACACACACACGTGCACAAACACACACGTGTACAGTCGTGTACACACACACACGCACACTCACACGCATGAACACAAATGTCACTGCTTTTGAAGGTGCATTTTTTGTGCCCCCCACAGCTGGAGGAGCTGGTTCTGCCCCCTACCTCTGTGACTGGAGGAAGACCTGGGATCAGGTCCGTCCTTCGGATTTCTAGGGCCCTACATAGTGCTGTTACACTTGTGCCCTTGTGCCAGATGAGAGCCCGGTGGGGGTAAGGATTTTTAGAGATGTGATTCGTATAATCTTCGGCAGCACTCCAATGAAATAGTTTTAAAGCAAATTTTAAACTAAGCCCCTGTCGACTAACACAGTGTTTCTCAACCCTTTTTTTTATGAAGAACCCTTTAAAAGAAAAAAAGTACCCCCAATACCTATAGTTTTCATACACTCAATGTTTTTCTTCTACCATTGTAGAAGAAAAATAACTATTTGTTTAAATAACTTAATGGTAGCCAGGTGGGTGGTGACATTTTTGGGTGTAAAAAGTACAAAAATAATAAAGCGCTGTGAAACTTAAAACAAAAATTCAGTTTTCTCCAAATTTCAGTTGTGTTGACATACCCCTCAGAATTCTCCTGAGTACCCGTAAGGGTACTTGTACCACTGGTTGAGAAACACTGAACTAACTCCGTAAATTTAGCAACTAGCAGCATATGCCTGGGCTTGGCAAATGCTTCTTAAATGGCTCCATTGCCCATTGAATGGCTCTTTCACGGTGTTCAGTGGAGGAATTCTTTGCTTTAAAATTAACTAGATCGTCTCTGAAACAAGCAGATCCACAGACCAGGGAAAGGTAGAGCAGATGGGTGGACATTAGGACCCAGTGGTGCCCCAAATTTTCAGGTGCCCTACACAGCTGCATATTCTACATACGGGTAAGGATGGCCCTGCCTGACGCCCCATTGCAGCCCTGGGGTGGAAGAACTTGCTGTCCCACTGCAGCTGAAGAAGCTGCATATCCCTCTCCTATGCCCCCACTGATCAGGGGCCATGCCCTTCTTTGCCCCCATGCACCCATCATACAGAAAGTATCAATGCATTGAACACAACAACTGGAAAGAGAATCCTCTGAACTGACATTCATTCTTAAATTCGACACTTTACGCCTAAGTTTAAACAAAGACATTAATTATCTTACCCATTATAAAGATAGCTTCCCTAATTATCACTTCTAATATCATTAGCTCACAGACATTTACCTCCCCCCCCCCCCCCCATCTCCCTTCTGTTCTGAAATTTGATTTGTCCTTTTCATATGTGTTCACTTTTTTAAAAATTGTATCTTTTGGTATATACAGTTGTGACAATTTTCTTCCGCTATTTGATCTGAGGAAATGGGTCTGGCCCACGAAAGCTCATCACCTAATAAACCATCTTGTTAGTCTTAAAGTGCTACATAGTCCTGTTTTTTCTTTGAATACAACAGTCTTTAAGACAAGCGACCTGCTCCTTTGAGTGGCTGTGTCCTTTGAACAGGTGAAGAGGCTCAAGGCTTTATGATGGACACTTTTCCCTGGTGGCATTTACTCATGTCTCCTCTCAGTCTGTGTTTCATATAGCACTGGCCAAAGACTGAAAACCCTCATGCCCCTCCTCCCCCAAAAATAGCAGCAAGACTTGCTGAGCAAAAAAAAAAAAAAAAAAAGAAAGAAAGAAACTGATCAGGGCAGCAAAACTTGATTGTGGGGGAGAGGCTGGGTTGCCTTGCGCCCTCCCTTGGAATTTCTTCATGCCCCCTCAGGGGGGCATGCCCCCCCCCCCAGTTTGGGAACCCATGATCTAGAAGGTTATAACCGTTCCCACGCTTTATGCTTCTGTGGCATAGACAAGACATGGGCAACTGGTTTTTGTGTCTGCATGGAGGCTGAGTGAATGAGAACATTCCTGCTACAGATCACGTTCAACCAGTAGTGGCGACCCAGGACTGGATTGTGGAATGTCAGGCACCGGGTCTCAGTGCTGCGGGAGATCAGGTGAGCCAGGGGGAGGGGCACTAAGGCAGCTACCTGCCTGTCTGGCACCGCAGACTGTGCTGCGCCCCAGAAGTGGCAAGCAGCAGGCCCAGCTCCTGGGTGAAGGGTGAAGGGAGAGTCCGCACTGCCCCAGCCCTGAGCACTAGCTCCACACTCCCATTGGCTGGGGACCTGCTGCTGGCTGTTTCTGGGGTGCAGCATGATCTGCGGTGCCAGGAGAGGCAGGAAGCTGCGTTAGCACCACCGGGAGCTGCCTAAGGCAAGCCCCTTCTGCCCCAGACCTGACATCCCCCCCCCCCCCCAGAAAGCCAGAGCCCCCTCCTACACTCCAAAGCTCTCATCCTCAGCCCCGCCCCGGAGCCCACACTCTAGTCAAAATATGTTGGGTCGCGGCATCAACAATTTTCTTCAAGAAAAAAAAGTTTGAAAACCGCCACTGAAGACCAGCCCCGTGACCAAAGGTTGTATTTGTGGTATTTCAAGCCTGGCCTCAGGCAGAAATATACTTGAAATCTCATTAAAACAGCTGATCAGGTGAGGTTTGCACCTCATTATAGTTTCTAGGCCAGAGGTTGTGTCTGCTCTGGTCTCAATATGGGCAGGGAGCAGGGAATAATTAAAGAGGGAAGGGAGGTTCTTGGTGTGGTAAAGGTTAAGAATCACTCTTTTCAACCTGACATTTGGATTATAGTTTTTCATCTGAGTGTTTGGGTGCTATTTCAAGCTGATTATCCCAGCTCGGCTGGTGCGTGGAATCTTTTGCAGTAACCCTTTTACTGAAGAGAAGGGCATATTGTCCAAACACCTGAGTTCTGCTAGGAGCTCCGGGGCCTGTAAGGGAAAACATCTGGTGCCCTGCCAAATTCTGATTCAACAATAATATTCTGTGGAACGGATACATAATACATGCAGTTTAACAAAGGACCAGGAAGCACATGAGGGGCAGGACTGGCTGGCTGCCATCAATGCAGGCCTTTCATTCAACAGGAAGGTAGGCTGAGAATAAAATGCAATCCAGGTATTTTTTAAAACTAGTATAAATAGTTACCTGTCTTGTGAGCAAACCCAATTTGGGAGCCGGAGAATTACACCGTCACTGGGCTTTTGGCATACGGATGAAAAGATCAAGTTAGTGAGTCACATTATACCCTTCATTGCTCCTGTGCTTCTCCAATACTTTAACAGAGGGGAGAATTTCTCCCAAAGATTGTAAATACAGGCAGTCCCCGGGTTACGTACAAGATAGGGACTGTAGGTTTGTTCTTAAGTTGAATTTGTATGTAAGTTGGAACTGGTACATATTGTAGGGGAAACTCTAGCCAAACATTTCTCCAGAGCTCAGTTTTATTCTCCCACACCTCACTTCCCTAAGTCCTTTATTCTCAAGCTCGGGGCAGCGCCGGCTGAACCACCTGTCAGGCAGCGCGTCTCGGCGGTCCCGCCGCCCGCGTCCTCTGCGGCGAGAAAAGCCGCTCCGCGTCTCCCTGGTCTGCTGGGGTGGGGGGGGGGGCGCAGCTAGTGCGGGGTTGCCTCACCCCGTTCGTAACTAGGGATCCGACGTAAGTTGGATTGACGTAACCTGGGGACTGCCTGTACAGTAGAGAGCTGGCTGGTGCATGTGCACTCTATTGCCATCTACTGGAGATTCTGAGAACAGGCCACCTGCATGTCATAGACCTTATACTGATAACACATGGTTTACTTTCATTCAGGTGGCAGCAGCCTGTGTTTATGGAGTAAGAGGGCAGTAATTTTTGCGGGGGGGGGCACTTCAGAAATTTTGATGCGTAATCGCGGGCCAGCTCCAGGCCCCCCAGAAAGGGCAAGGCCTTGAGGAGAAGGGGTGAGACTGGGGGCTACGGAGAAAGACAGAGAGTGTGTGAGCATGAAAGAGAGACACTTTGTGTCTGAGAGACAGACTTTGTGTCACAGATTGAGTGTGTGCAGCACAGAGACTGGGAAAGTGTGTGGGGCAGAGTTTGTGTGACAGTCTGGGAGTGGCACAGAGGCAGTGTGGCACAGACTGGGGATGTGTGACAGCGACACAGAGTGTGTGTGCCGGCTGCTGCTGGGTAAGTTTCCAAGTGAAGCCACGTTCTGTCTCTTTATGGGAAACCTGTCCTGCTCTGTTGTCTCCCCCTCCCCAACCCTGCACTCCTCTGAGTCACTTACCATCTAGGGTTCAGACAGGAGCAGCTCCGATGTGTGTCTCCCTCTTCCCAACCCCTGCTCTGTGGAGATGGAGTGCAAGGGAGCATAGTGACTTCAGTTCTCTTCTCTCCCCTCCATATTACCCTCTTCCCCCCCTCCCCGCCATCTGCACAGCTAGTAGAAGACTCCTCTCTGCTGCAGAACAGAGCAAGGCAGGCAGGCAGCGGAACACAGGCGACCGGCTGGAAGTGTGCACTTTCTGCTAATCATCTGGGTGGGCCGGAGAGAAATGCCTGGCGGGCCGGATCTGGCACCTGGGCTCAATTTTGCCCACACTGGTCTACATCCTCTGCCTCCTGTTACCTAGAAGTTCTGAACAACAATGGTGAGGGCAATAAAGCTCCTAGCTGTCGGGGTTTATTACAGGGCATCAGCTCAGGTATTCCATGGAAATGTGGGAGAGGGAGCGTTAGCCCCCAGTACTCTGCCTAAACTGCATTCAAACTTCCCTCTGCCGTGTCCACTGGCGCTTGTGTCCCTGTTCACCTCCTGGCTGAAGCAGTTGCGTGGTGTTGTGAGTGGGTGATGAACTGTTGGGTTGTACCCCAGAGGTGGCTGCCTGTCACTGATGGATTAAATGAATCATCTGTATGTACATTGGGCTGCCTCTGCAATGAAAGTCGTTTGATAAATGGACATACGCATAAGTCCTTACCCCCCAAAAATAGTGCCCAAGACAACACCCTGCCTCCTCCTCCTCCCCCCTGCCTCTGCTCTGGAGAAACTTCACCCATAGGTCGGTTGAGGCGGCTGCCGTGGGGACTTGGGTGGCTGTCCCAAATTGTCCTACAGATGGATGATGCTGATCATAAGAGTGCAAGATGCTTGAAGCTATTTTTATTTCCCAAAGAGAACCACAGCTCCCAACAAAAATGGCTGTTTATGTTGTTCCCCCCGCTTCCCTTTGGGCCTACAGGCAAAGCAGTGGGCGAGCGCCTCAGCTGATGTAAATTGGAGTCCCGTCTTTGGCTTTGATAGCGCTCCGGGGAGGGACACCCGTTGCAGACAAGGTCCCGTCGCTTTTCCCAGTTATCCTGTCTGCTGGAAACGGCCTCTTTGCTTTTACTCACCCGCAAGAAGGTTGAGCGTGGAGGGGGAGGGGAGATCCCTGCATTTTGCACATAGCGGAAGCTCCCATCTGCCACGCAGCACAGGGCAGGAGGTAGGAAGCCAAAGGGCTCGCAGGCAGGGCCGATGTTCTGCTCCAAACGCCTCGTTGTGGGTACGATGCCTGACTCATGCTGGGCCTGGCAGCTTGTCTGGCCCTGTCCAGTGCATGCGTGGGCCAAATGAGAGCGTGGGGCAGCATGTGATCCTCTTTTGAAATGACACCGCTCGGAGCAAGTCTGTTATTTGGCTCACTCAACCCACCAAACCTCTGCCAAGGCTGCCCTGAGCTTCCTGTTTTGTCGAATTGGATGGTTATGCTGCTCTTTGTCTTGCAGTTCCATCAGCAGAATGACAGACCCTGACATGGGCCTCCCTACTATCGAGAGAAAGCCGGGGCTGCAGATATGGACCATAGAGGTACGGTGAGAGGGGTGCATCCTTCACAGACTGGGGCGGGGGAGGGGAGGGGAGGGTGTGTTTTACAAAAACGAGATGCTGTGAAAATTGCTTAGGTGAATGAGGATAGTCTTGTAGTTAAAGATGATGGATGAGTAGGACTTAGGAGACCCAAATTCTTTCCCCAGCTTTATCCCACTCTCTATGTAACATTCATCCACAGTGCCGTGCCTCAGTTTCCCACACTGTAAACCTGGGATAATACTGGCTTAGGAAACAGGAATGCTCTGGCCCAGGACTGAAATTGCTACTTCATTACAGTAGCACTCAGGCATTTTACTGCATTAGGTGTTGCACATACACTCTGTAAAAGACAGTCCCTGCCTTTGTAACCAGAACCAAGCAGATTTGAACCTAGGACCTCTGAAGTGGAGTATAGGAGCTGCTACCCTCTGAGCTAAAAACTAGCTGGCGCCCACCCATGCTGTAGAGGTCTCTTGATCGTAGCTGTTGCTATGGTCTAGGTGCCACTGCATGGTAACCACCCTAGGTGTGTGGGTTACACTTTGTCCAGCTTTCAGTCAAAATAGATACAGCCAAGGGTGGGAGAAAGGAAGTGTTTCTAGTTCTGCATTACAACTTAGAAACATAGGATTAAGTGACTTGCCCGAGGTTACATAGTGAGTCAGTGGCAGGGTCAAGAACTGAGCTCAGCTCTTCTGGGACCTAAGCTATTGCCTTAGCCACAAGCCTGCATTTCCTCTCCAGAGCAGATCGATTAGTCACAGCAACTATGGTAGCTTAGCACTGGTGCTAATGGCCTGTTGCCAGCTGTGATATGTGCTTGTTTTTCTACTGTAGACCCTCACTTAGTGTGCGGGGCTCTCCTTGCCCTTTGTTCCCTCTTCTTAAATCCCTCCTTGTGACCTGCTCCCAGCGGGAGGCTGCGGATGAACAAAGAGGCCTCTGCATTCAGTTTAGACGTGACCAGTGCCTCTTCCCTGAGAGGTGGTTCCACCGCAGGTCGTCTGCTGCTGGGCGTGCCCCAAACAGGAGCCCGGCCCGAGGCTCAGAGAACGGAGCCCCAGGAGCTGGGCAGAGATTTAGTCATGTGGCTCTCACGGGCAGGGAAACCTGCTTGGTGAAGATGTTGCCATTGGGAATGAGGGAAAGTCATTGCACTTCCCTGTTGGTGCCGCGCCCCTTTCCAGGGGAGCTGTAATTCAAAGCAAATCTGTTCCTCAAGGACGTACTGGTATGAGGAGAAACCAGCTGGGCCACCGGAGAAGTGTGTGGCGTGGATTCTGCAGAACCTGCAGGCTCATGCTGCAGTTTAGCAAAGCAAAACTCTGTGTGTGTGTGTGTGTGTGTGTGTGTGTGTGTGTGTGTGTGTGTGTGTACATACACACTTAGGACAGATTGCGTAACCTGGTGTGTTAACCCTATGTGTACCAAATGAAGTGAATTCAGGAGGCCACAGTCGCGGGGATCACCTGCCTGCCTGAAGTTTTCTATCCTGCCCATCCCCATGGTGTCTGGGCACTGACTGCCTAGCAAAGTGAGCAGCACTGAAATGTCGCAAGGGGTTCTCCAGCATGGAGCGCCACCTCTTGTCAAACCCCCTCTCCCACCACCACACCTGAACATAGGCCAGGGCTGTCCACGGGTTCCAACCTTGCCCGGCGACTGCTGGAAGCTCTCCACCCTCTTGCCGGGATCTCCAGGTGGCTTTGTCACAGAGCTGTGAGCTTCAAGAGGAAGCGCGGAGCAGGAGGTGTGATGACCCCTCTGAAACATAGTAACAGAGATGTAGCCATGTTAGTCTGGTCTTGCTGAAACAAAAGACAGGACTATACAGCACTTTAAAGACTAATAAGATGGTTTATTAGATGATGAGCTTTCTTGGGCCAGACCCACTTCCTCAGATCAGTGATAGAAATGTAGCCGTGTTAGTCTGGGGTAGTTGAAGCAAAATGCAGGACAATGTAGCACTTTAAAGACTAACAAGATGGTTTATTAGATGATGAGCTTTCGTGGGCCAGACCCACTTCCTCAGATCAAATAGTGGAAGAAAGTAGTCACAACCATATATACCAAAGGATACAATTAAAAAAATGAACAAATATGAAAAGGACAAATCACATTGCAGAACAGAAGAGGGATGCGGGGGGGTGGGAAGGGGGAGGAAGGAAGGTAAGTGTCTGTGAATTGCTGATATTAAAGGTAGGGAGAGTGGGATGTTTGTGAGTTAATGGTATTACAGGTGATAATTGGGGAAACTGTCTTGGTAATGGGTGAGAAAGTTCAAAGTCTTGTTAAGTCCTTGTTGGCAAGTGTCGAATTTTACAAAGACCTTTTACATCTGCACTTGAAAGGGAATCCTCTGAACTGTCATTTATGTTAAAATTCGACACTTGCCAACAAGGACTTAACAATACTTTGAACTTTCTCACCCATTACCAAGACAGTTTCCCCAATTATCACCTGTAATACCATTAACTCACAAACATCCCACTCTCCCTACCTTTAATATCAGCAATTCACAGACACTTACCTTCCTTCCTCCCCCTTCCCACCCCCCCGCATCCCCCTTCTGTTCTGCAATGTGATTTGTCCTTTTCATATTTGTTCATTTTTTTAATTGTATCTTTTGGTATATATGGTTGTGACTACTTTCTTCCACTATTTGATCTGAGGAAGTGGGTCTGGCCCACGAAAGCTCATCATCTAATAAACCATCTTGTTAGTCTTTAAAGTGCTACATTGTCCTGCATTTTGCTTCCTCAGATCAAATTGTGGAAGAAAATTGGCATGACCATATATTTCCCTTCCAACCTCCGTGCTCCTCCCTCCAAAGCAGGATTGTCCCCACAGTGCATTTACTACTCAGTCATTCACTGGGCTTTGAAACGCCCAAGCGCTGGGGTCGACTCTCCACCGTTTCCGCATGGAATAAGTAGTGGATCACTTTGTCACAGCCTTTCTCCTGTAGTCACCTCCACCCTTGGTTCCTTTCTGGCCTTATTCCATTGCTTCTCATCAGCCATGCTTCTATTTCCCTGCATACGCCACGCCCACCTTTCAGCTACTCGTTGGTCATTGTTTTGAGCTCTGTGTGGTTCAATCATTCATAGACGAGAAGCAACCAGTATGTTCCATCCACTCTATGGTCTCCAGGCCATAGAGTTTCACCCAGTGACCCCTGCACTGAGCCCAGACACTTGGCTTTGCCTCATTCTTGCAGAAGGGGGATGTGATGTGAGGACCCTTAGAGATGGAGAACAGCTCCTCTTGGTAGTCTGTTCTAAGGGCGAATCCCAGTTTAAAACCGTGTGCCTGCTCTCTAACCTGAATTTGAGACCTCTCTTGATTGCCTAGCTCTGTGTTGATAAAGAGGCCCGATACAGAACACACCATGCCTGGGAAATTACAATGTTATGCCCTTGTGTGTAGTGCACCCTACATACAGTGTACGCAGTCACTGCCTACACACAGGGCACGCAGAAATTAAGCTCACCCAGGTCTGTGCTCTATAAATAGCGAGTGAGTCATAAACCACACATTATGGGTCTGAATTTCATTCCCAGGGAGTTTGCTGGGTTTCATATTCCTGTTTGACGTGAACTGAAAAACTCAATGGAAATCTGAATGGAGCCCAGAAATCCATACCGGTTGTTCTTTGCTAATCTGGGTGGGGGCACGGGGAGCCCTTAATGTAACTGCCCCCAGGTGGATTTGAACCTGCGATCTTTGGAGCTTAGTAGAGGAGCTGCTGCCCTTTGAGCTAAAAGTCAGCTGGCTCTCAGCCCATGCTGTAGAGCTCTCTAGTTTTTATCTGTTGCTGTGGTCGAGGTGCCACTGCATGGGACAGTGAACCACACCAGGGCTATGTCTACACTAGTGGTTTCTTGTGCAAGTAATATGCAAATGAGGCTAAGCATGGAATATCGCCGAGCCTTATTTGCATACCGAATGAGCCAGCATTTTTTTCAGAAGAGGCTCTTGCACAAGAAGGAGCGTCTACACTGCCCCCTCTTGCGCAATGCTGTTCTTCCTGTCAAGGAATAGGTGTTTGAGAGGAGCTAGGAATGCTCCATTCTGGGATGGCGCTGCCCCACGAGGTCAAATGCCCCAGTCAAACCCTCCCGTAATGGCGAGCCTTGATGCTGTGCAGGCTAACAGCGGGGTTTGAACTTCCGCAGTCACAGCATGGGGCTTTCTCGCTTGATTTAAAGCACTAAAGGCCTGAGTCAAAGCCTCACCAGTAGGACTTTACCGCTGCTGCTCATCATAGGGAAGATGAGATGTCTGCTGAGCACTGGGTGGCTTTATTGTTTATTCCTTCCCCCATTGCCTCTCTGAGCTGGGCACTGTCCAAAGAGAGCATGAGACAGTCCTAAAGAACTTACCAATTAACCAGACGGGGGTGTGGGTAGGAAAGAGGGAGCATGAGGGCATGCAGCATACGCAACAGCAACTCGAGGCAAAGTCGGGTGTTCCAAGTAGTAGTCTACAGCTTTTCCCACAAGGCCACACTGCCCTCGAAGGGAAGCCATGTACTTCCACAGAGGCACCAGAGTTGTATAGATCTGTAATTTTTTGAATGGTCCATTAAATCATTACGGGAAAATTCAGCCGGCACTTCCAGGCTTCACCTAAAACCAAGTTAAATTTGCCGTCCATCTTTATCCCGCCTTGAAAATTAGGGATGGATTTTCCTAGCTAGGAGCCTACCATTGGCCCTGACTCACCCCCCACTACAGCAATTTGTTGGACACATCATCAGTGGCTTCCCAATAGCATAGTGACGGGTGCTGTGTCAGAGCCTCGTGCCCTGCAGCTCAGAGCCAAAGTCTTTGGGCTTGCTCTGTCTGTAGGTTACACACATGCTGGGAATAGTCTCCAGTGCCTGTCACCATAGGTGACGAGTTATATGGGCCCATGGTTTGGGCTTATAGCTGTCCCAGCCATAGGGCAGACCAGGGCAACTGCACTTCGGGGGGTCCTGTGTTTCAGGGAGAAGTGGGGGGCCTGGCACCATCAGCAGCGAGCAACCTGTCCCAGCTCAGCCCTGCCTGCCTCTTCCCAGGCCTGCTCCTCCCCCTCCCTACCCACATTCCACCTCTTCTCCCAAACCCGCACCCTGACTCCTTCTGGCTTCCATTCCCCCACCCCAAGTGATGCCAGGAACCAGCAGAGCAGAGCTGGACCCCCCACTAATCCTCCAGGCCACCTGGATCCCACCCCTGCAATTCAGGGCCCCTCAGGGTCTGGAGTACGACAGCTGGGCGGGGAGCATCAAAGGATTGGGTTTGACCAGCGGGAGTGTCTGGGTAGGTGGCTGGAGTTAGAACGTGTGGGACTCTCAGACTTTCTAACAGGTTAGTGGTCTCCTGGCCAGCCTGTTCCTTTCTGTGAAGGTGTAACCCACACACCTAGTATGGGTCACTGTCCCATGCAGTGGTACCTAGACCACAGCAACAGATAAGACCAAGAGATCTCTTCAGCCTGGGCTGAGCTCCAGCTGGCTTTTAGCTCAGTGGATAGAAGCTCCAATACTAAGCTTCAGAGGTCCCAGGTTCAAATCCGTTACAAAGGTGAACCCAGTGACATAGACCGTGCAGCAGAAAGACAAGGCAGCAATGGCTCTTGGAGCAAGACTCTAGGGTGCTTAGTGTGAAATCCTGGCTCCCATTGATTTCAGCAGGGCTGGATTTTGCATCTTTGCTGTTTCCCTCTCTTGAGCGCAGCTTAGGGCCATATCCCAAGGAGAAGGGGATACGCCATTTGTCACCCTGCTAACTCCCTGCAGTATCTTGTCCATGCATGTTGTGCTGATGGTCGCCCTTTCCGATTTCTTGCAGAAAATGAAAATGGTTCCTGTTCCCGAAAAGGCGTATGGGGGCTTTTTTGAAGGAGACTGTTACATCATACTATATGTAAGTAAGTTCCGCAAAGGTCAGTATGTCTGGCTCTACACTGTTTCATTAACCACCCAAGTGACTACCGTGTGCCCGGTTCCAGCAGCACCATGGGAAAACGTAATTTACTCACCATCCCTACTGCAGCCTGAAGCAACTCTGTTGCATATTCCCTCTGAAAGAGGCCAGAGGGGCAGCAAGAGGGAAGGGGGGGGACAGGTGGGGGGATGCATGGAAAAAAAATCAGCTTTGCTATGGCCTCTTGAAATAACTCTCAGGCTCTTGCTTCTGCTGTGTGCTCCTTCCAGGGATCACCAAGGTGAAGATCTGTAATTTGAAAAATGACGGCTGCATTTGGAGTGTGCCAAGGTAGCCTGGTTTTGGCTATACTTTTTAAAAGGACCTCGTTTTCTGGGGTTGAGGGATCCACCCTTTTGTGAGAATCAGGCCCCTCTAAGGTGTCTCAAGTTGAGTTCCTAGAAATTCTGGAAGCCAATATTACTGTTGGGTTTTGCAAATGTCGGCATGAGTGAGTTGCCCAGGGTCTCACACAGAGACAGAGAGACACCATGCAAAGCAGAGCTGGGAATAGATTAGAAGGAAGGTTTCCTGTCTCCCGTCCTGTGCTGCAATCACAGTATTGTTCAGGGGTAAGAAAACCAGAAGAGGAATCAGGAGCCCTCGTGAGTTCACTCAGAATTTGAGCCGAGCTCACTTGAAACTTGACCCGAGCGGTCTGAAGGCTGAGGCCCTTCTGAGAAGCTAGCCTGAGCACCTGACTTGCAACAGCAGAAGTTCCGGGTGATAGTCCAGGACAATGCGCCGGATCAGGGCTTCTTTATCCCTCCCCCAACTCTTCTTCATTTGCACAGATCACTCCAGGTTCCACGGAAACCATGGTGCAGGGCGTGTTGTCGCAGCCCCTGGCTTAAAGGGGTTTCCAATCTCCCCTTCCTCCATAGCCCCGGCAGCGAATTGGGTAGATCCGCGTAGTCTGTGTGGGCCATAGGCAGCCCCATCTCTGCCAAGTCCTGCCCATAGTGCGTTACATATGGAAGCTCAGGCAGAGCTGTGTTACCCCAAATCCTGCCCTACCTTCCTTAGGGAGGGGAAGCAGAATTATTCCGTTGGTTTTCCACAGGGCTCCAGTGGACTCCGATGGGTCTCTCCGTCCCGCTCATCAGGCTGATGCAGCAGCACATGGACTAAGCCAGGGTTTATTTGGTGGAGGGGTGTTTGTCATCCCAGCGTTAGAAGACTCAGCTTCTTCGTGCTGGGACATGCTTAATTTTCCAGGTCAGGCCTTGCCTGACTACTGCCTTGCGGCTCCGTGACTCATAGGGTGGCACCCATGGGATCTCCTTTAACAAAAGGGAAGGCTGTGCCTTGCAGCTAGTCATATTTCTCAAGCTGATGCAGGGTTGGCGGAAACTCCGGCACAGCTGTGTGTGCTCTGCCATGAAAGCACGCAGCTCCCATTGATGTCCATGGAAATCTTGCCTGAGGAATAACGACAGAACTGAGAGATTCCCGACTAGAGAGGAAAGGTGGGGCTGTATTGAGGAGTTTATCTACCCTGCAGCGAGACATGCGGCTGGTCCATGCCAGGCAACTTGGGCTTAAGGGGCTGTTTAATTACAGTCTAGACATTTGGGCTGCAGCCTCAACTCTACGACCCTCCTGCCTCCCAATCCAAATGTCTGCCCTGCACTTAGACAGCCCCTTGTTCAAACCTTGAGTACAGGTGTCAGACTTGTAAATGAAACCAAGGTTTGAACAAAGACCTGACCTGGATGGGCTGCTGCATTCCGCACCCTAATGACATAGAGAAGAGAATGAAGAGATGAGTGAGGGGGGATTTGAGAGCAGCCTTCAACTAACTTCCTGTAGGGGGGTTCCAAAGAGGATGAAGAGGGGCTTTTCTCAGTAGTGGCAGATGGCAGAACAAGGAGCAATGGGCTCAAGTTACAGTGGGGGAGGTCTAGGTTGGACGGGGTGGCCCGTGAGCATAGGCAGACTCGGCGGTCGCCTACGGCGCTGCCGGTCCGGGGTGCCCGATGATGATGTCATGGGGCGCTTGGGCGCCTGATGATGACGTTATGGCCATTGACGACCGTGCAGGCAGGGATGCTGAGTGTGCCTTCTGCCTGGGGTGCCAGCTGCCGCAGCCGGTCTCAGGCTGCTCCTGAGGTTGGATATTAGGAAAAACTATTTTACTAGGAGGGTGGTGAAGCACTGGAATGGGTTACCTAGGGAGGTGGTGGAATCTCCATCCCTAGAGGTTTTTAAGTCTCAGCTTGACAAAGTTCTGGCTGGGATGATTTAGTTGGGGTTGGTCCTGCTTTGGGCAGGGGGCTGGACTCGATGACCTCTTGAGATCTCTTCAAGCCCTAGGATTCTATAAAAAGCTAAACACCTGGTACTTACAGCCCACTCTATTAGCCTCATTTAGCACAGACACTCTCTTTCCCTCCCCATCCCCTCTCTCTCTGCTATTTATTTGTAGCCTGGATCCCTTACTCCATTCATCTGAAGAAGTGGGTTGTGCCCACGAAAGCTTATGATACCATCTATTTTTTTTGTTAGTTTCTAAGGTGCTGCAGAGCTATTTGTTGTTTAAGTTTTTTCAGTTAAAGACTAACATGGCTACCCCTCTGAAAAATTTTCCTGTTCTTCATGGGGACAAAGCTGTGTGGTCCAGGGCAAGTCATGTGATGTCTAGTACAGGTTGAACCTCTCTAGTCCAGCACCCTTGGGATCTGACCAGTGCCGAACCAGAGAATTTGCCAAACCATGGGAGGTCAGTATTATCTAGCAACATTACCAGCACTTCCACTGCTTACTGGACTCTTAGAAGACAGATAGGGGTAAATTAGAGCTAAGTAACAGCCCAGAACACTGAGAGCCAGGACTGGTGGCTGTAAACAAATTTTATGGGACTGCGGGAAACTTGTCCACACCCATGATAAGTGGACATCAGGCTAACGAAAATCATGCCAGCCCACAAGTGCTGCTGGACCAGAGGGTGCCAGACTATAGCAATAAAGCTCTGAGCTGCATATAAGGTTGTACATTAAATGGAGTGATTTCACTGCCGATTGAGCAACTAGATCTAAAAAAATCAAGTTGCTCTCTATTTGGGCTCTTAAACCAGTGTTCACCAATGTTATCTAAGCACTTTTCTCAGAACAAAACAGATACACAGAACTTAGCCTCAACCCATGCTATAAAATGAGTCTCTCTTCATTTTCCTCCGCAGTGGATGTTGGAGTTTATCATTGTGGGTAATGAAAAATGCCCGGCACAATTCACAAAACACCTGCTTCCAGAGGGTTTGGTTTTTCTCTTTAGGCTATTTGGCTTTGTTACACAATAGGAATCATAATGGAAGTTTAAGAATCTCAAACACACATATATTTGCTCCTAGCTGGAGCTTGGCCTGTGTTTGAGAGTCGGTAGGGTTTCACACACCACCGGTAGTCACTCTGTATTTATTGTGGGTGTATCATACGGCTGCAAAATCATCGACTCAGAAAATTAGGAAATGCCAGATTTACCAACATCTCATTCTGCCACCTTGTACTTGATGAGCCAGGGATCCTGTGGGGAAACACAGTGTGTGATCATCTAATTTATGAATGTATCTTAATGCACATGCATAATAGCATTTGAGCCAAGGATCTGAAAGTAGCTAGGAACACGCATTTAATAACCAATAGAACACTCATCTAGCACGAGAGTAAGGGCAGCTTGCAAGCTTCCACACACAGACCCTGACCTAGGCTAGGGAGGGAAAAGAGGGGCCTAGTGGTTACAGGAGCGGCCTGAGGCCAGCCCATGATGTCATCATCGGGCGCCCGGGCCGGCGGCACCCTAGGCAACTGCCTAGTCTCATGGGCCACCCGAGTGGTTAGTGCTAGTGGGGTGCATGGGATTGAGGCCTTGTTCTGCCACAGGCTTCGTGTGTGTGCGTGTGTGTGTGCGTGCGCGCGCGCAGGTCACCTCACCTGTGCCTCCATGAACTGGGGATAACAACATCTCCCTACCTAGCAAGAGTGTTGAGAACAAATGAAGATTGTGAGGTACTTAATCACTACAGTAATGGGGCCATACACACATAACAACTGAACACATGCTAAAGTTTTAAGTATGTGCCTAAGTTTCATGAAATGTTTTCCTGAATCAGGACCTCCCAAAGTCCTTTACAGCTCAAATCCTACTTCTGTTGAAGTCACTGGCAAAATTCCCAAGAGCTTCTGTGTGGTAGGGCTGAGCCCTAGTAGGAAAGCTTGACCTCGGGCAGGTTTTTGCATGGAGAATATTAAGGGTAGATCTTGTTTTCGATGCTCGGGGATCCTCATTGACTGCATGGGTGATTTTGCCTGCACAAAGGCTCCGTGATCTGGTTCTAATTTATATACCAGGTCTCCCTTGTCAGAGATATTAGTCACAAGATGCCAATCACACATAGTTGTCCTCCTTCCTGGATTGCAGATACACATGGTTCCACTGACCTCTCACTACTGCTTTTGTGTTTCCCAGAACAAGAAAACCGCAAATGGCTTCATGACGGACTTGCACTATTGGATAGGGAAGGACTCCTCTCAGGATGAGCAGGGCGCTGCGGCCTTCTACGTCACCCAGATGGATGACATGCTTGGGGGGAGCCCAGTGCAACATCGAGAGGTGGAGGGACATGAGTCCGAGGCCTTCAAAAGCTACTTCAAAAATGGCATTATGTGAGTGATGCCAAATCTGCTGCAAATAAATAGAAACTGCCAGGCTGCTCCAAGCACTCTGGCTAGGCTGTAGGTCTGGTCACAAACGTTAGTTAAAAAAATTGCTATTTTTGGAAAAATTGAAAAAAAAAATCACAATTTTAAAATCTGGACATTTTTGACTAGCCTCATAGTTGATCAAAATCAGGAGAAATTTTCATAAACTCCTCCCTCGATTTTTAATCCCCAATTTTGAAATGTTGAAATGGGGAAACATTTTGCCCATCTCTACTAAATCCTTTCAATGTTTATTTTACATTGCATGGACCAAAATCTCCTCTTCATTAAAGGCTAGTGGGCCTGAATCTCATCTTGGGTAACAAGGCCATGTCGTTAGGACCTTTGTAAAACCATCTCAGCCATGGGCGTCTGGTGGCTTAGGCGGGTGAAGGCTTTGCCTTCCCAAACTTCCAGCCTGGCCCCACCCACGCTCCGCCCCCAGAATGCCTGCGGTAGTTGTTCTGGGGGTGGAGTGTTGCTGTCCCCAGCACCTGCCCTCTCCATGCTCCTGGCCTGGGAGGCAGGAGCGACACGGTCTCCTCCCTCTCTGGTCCACCCTCTCTGTGCTCCTGGCTGGGGAGGCTTGGGCCAGCCTCCTCCATCCCCAGATGCACTGACTCCCCATCTCAGCACTAGGAACAATGGGCTGGAGATATTACACTATTACACAACTCCAAAACTCCATCTTTTCTTCCAAAACAGAGATGCACATTTTCTTCCCCAAACTCCAAAACTGCATCTTTTCATCCCAACACTTGGATCAGGCCTTAGTGGGAGGCCTGATCCACGCATGTGAGGTGTTAGGTTGTGTAAAACACATGATGATCATGATGGGGTGCCACCCATCCCAGGCTTTGCAGATGCATCCCTCAAGCCAGGAAAACAACTCAGGAATTTTCTGGTTTCGTTGTCATTTTGGGATGCGCCTGTGTCTTCATCGTAAAGTTGTGTCAGAAGGAACTAACGGCATTATACCTTGTGACAAAGTTGTGGGGCAAGAGAACCCTAGTGTCGAGAAGCACCTCACTAGCACCTGCCCTTAGCAAGAAGCAGGGATCATGGCTCCGTGTTCACGTCATACCTCCAGGCGGGGGAAGTTAACAATCCAGCCAGCCGTCTAAAGTCGGTGATGAATCTTGGTCATGTGGCAACCAAGGCACGTTGCTCATCCCTCAGAAGCAGCAAGAAACAGTCATCAACAACAACATCAAAACAGCTATATTGAGTCAAGCCAATGGTCCATCTAGCCCAGTTTCCTGTCTTCTGACAGTGGCCAATGCCAGGTGCTTCTGAGGGAATGAACAGAACAGGGCAATTATCAAGTGAATGATCTTCTATTGTCCGGTCCTATCCAGCAGTTGTTGTGAATCAACAACCTGAATCCCCTACTTTCTGGCAACATGAGCACTTCCACCAACCCCTACAGAACAGGTCAGTGATAGGCACCCACTAACTTCTGAGCATCCCTCTGGAGCGCTCAGTCCCTGTTTCAGGGAGCATTCATAGAAGTCTCGGATTTGCTACTCCCAAAGGAATAGTACACCCAGCTTCCTCGATTCAACTCAGCATCGCCCCTTTACTTCACAGACAGCTATCTAGAAAAGTAAAGTCAAGTGGGAGAAGGTCAGACTATTGGAAACAAAAGGTTGCATTAAAAAATCATCACACACTTTCCAGAGTCTAAACTTAACTCACAAGACATCAACTAGGAGATGTCTAGATGTTGGCATTTTTAACTACTTTGGCGGAAGGGCTCTCTCATCCCCAGCTCTGTACGTTCATTGTACTCCTGAATAGCTGGTTTGTTTTTCCTGCAACCTCCATAATCTATTGATTTGAATTTTGCTCAGACAGTAAATAGATGTGCCCGGTATAATATTTAATTGACATGTAAACAGACAGCAAATTATTGCTTGCCTGAAAGAAAACTCATTATTCACTTTCTGATGGATATCCCTTTGTCACAGACAACATAGATCTCAATCTATATACATAACTCTTTATACAACATCTGTATGTACTCCTTGCAATGGCTATGATTTAAATTAATGGCAATTGCCTATCTCCTAGAACTTGAGGACCTTGAAAGTCATTGAGTCTAGTCTTCTGCCTTCACAGGACAAATTTTTGCCTCAAATCCCTAAATGGCCTCTGCAAGGATTGAACTCATAACCCTGGGTTTAGCAGGCTAATGGGCAAACCACCAAGCTATCCCTCTCCCTATGATGACCACTGTGACACAAGGCTTTATTAGGAACCTTACATGACATTCTTCTGAGGCCTCAGGGGATCCTAGTATCCTATATGCCGTTGGCTTTCAGCAGTGCTTACCTCATAGTAGGGCCTACAGTCAAACATTGTGATGCACATGTCCCACAGCACAAGATCAAATAGCTTATGCCATGAACCCAAACAGAAAGTGGTTTTAATTAGGAGTGTCAAATTTTTTCCTTCAAAACTGTTTTTGAATGGGAAATTAGCTTAACACATAATTTCCATTTGCCAAAAGTGTCTGTAGAAAATTTTGCTTTTTCATCAAAAACAGAGCACCTGGAAACTGAAATATTTCAGGTCTGAAATGCTTCTCAGTGCCTCATGGGAAAGAGATTTCAAGTAAAAATAATGAGGAGTCCTGTGGTACCTTAAAGATGCATCTGACAAAGTGGGTTTTTGCCCATGAAAACTGAAGTAAATCCTCATTGTTTTTGCAGGTACAGACTAACACAGTGATCCCTCTGATGTACCTTCAAGTAGTCACAATCCCCTTCTCCACTATGGGCTAGGTTCACCTAATGACTCCACATCCCATGATGCACCCCAGTTACATGACTTCTATGATACAAGAGGAAAGATTGTGGTGCATCATGCGAGATGTAGTCTGACCAGAGAACCTGGCCTGTAGAGGAGAATGTAGTTTGTGCATCTCATGCTCCCTAATTCCCCTTAGGCATTGTGTCAGGATTTCCAAATAAAACTTCTGAATATTTTGGATTTTTTTTTTTTTTGTCAAAAGCTTGACATTTTCCTGGGGGGGGGGGAACCCTAATTTTCGTATCCACTCTAACTTTAACCCTCAATTCCCTGTTACACAACAGCTACAAGAAGGGAGGAGTAGCTTCAGGATTCAGGCATGTGGAGACCAACATGTATAACATCAAACGGCTCCTTCATGTCAAAGGGAAGAAACATGTGTCCGCCACAGAGGTAAGGACAGAAGTGCTTTATTCCTATTGGTGGCTCATGGTGAACGTCCTCTGAGCAGTGCTGACCGTTAATGGACCAGCATGCCATGCAGATTTCCAGTGGGAGAAAAACTAGGTCAGATTCAGATCTTACTACTGTTATATATACCCATATAACTCAACAGGATCAAATCCTCAGCTGGTGTAAATCACCCTGATTCCAATGAAGCCATCAGTGCTGCCTCAGTTTGCAACAAGCGAACTATCTGGCCCACAGATTTCAGTGGACTTGAGCCTTACACCAGTGTGAGATCCGAATCCAGCCCTCTGAGCAATGGTTGCTAACACAGAGCCTGGTTCTCATCTTGTTTACACCATTGTAAATCAGGAGTAATTCAATGCTGAAGACAATGGAGTTACCTTGGTATAAGTGGGAACAGAACCAGACTCAATTCTTCCAGCTAAGGGGTGGGCATAAGCAGTCCATGGTCCAGACACAGTTCACCAGGGGCTGCTGGACTCTCTATTTACCTGCGCATCCACAGATAGGGCCACTTGCAACTCCTATTGGCCATGGATCGCTGTTCCCAGCCAATGGGAGCAGTGTCCCTGTCTGCGCTGCTTCCCACTTCTCCTATTGGCTCGGAATGGTGACACGCAGCCAATGGGAGCTGCAAGCAGCCGTTCCTGCGGACACCACATGCAAGTAAATAAAATGTCTGTCAGCCTGCCAGGAGCTAACTCTGGTGAACCATGTCTGGCCCATGGGCCACTTATTGCCCACCCCTGTTCTAGCTGAAGTCCTGGATTTCTTCCACCATTAAAGCGGCACCAACTACGAACTCCATTTTGTAGCTGTCTTGTGATCTGAAGCTGGAGGAGAAAATGGTTCCGTGTTTTATGGGCAGTTCCCTGAGGCCTGCTGCAGGCTGTTGTGATCATCAGCATCACACGCAAATATCTCACGTATCATTCTGTAACGATGAACATACTATTCAAGAACGTTCCTGTGTTTTAAGACCACGTTGGATTGTCAAGACAGGCGCATGTCTCAGCTGAGACACTGCCGTGTTGCTGTAACCCGGGCCCTCCCTTCGCTCCCCCAGGCAGGCTAATGTTAGGCCCCGATCCTGCAGAGACTTGCACGTGTGTACTTACCCTCACGCTGCGCTAGGAGTCTCCTTGGCTCAGTCAGTGCCAACTCGCACAGCGCATACCCGGCTCCTGGCCCTGCTTTTATGCAGGGTCGAGACCTTGGCTTCTACATGTGGTAGTGGGCACTGCACCCTTAGATGGTTGAGCCTCCCAGACAGGGAGTCTGAGGGAGGGATGCTACAGGAACCCATGCTCTGTGATGCAGAGGCAGCTGGGACTGCAGCACTAATATAAAGCAGGGGAGCCAACAGCCAGCCTGGGCCCCGAGCAAGGTGGGGGGCTGCTGTGCCCCTGGAAGGGGTGGGGCCTCATGCAAAAAGGGCAGGGTTGGGGACAGCCAGCTCTCAGCACCGACCCAGAGCATACACCCCCACCAGCCCTTAGAGCTGCCTTCCAATGGCGATTTAAAGGGCCCAGGATTCTAGGCACCACCTCTGCTGCCCTTTAGAATCACTGGACCCCAAAGCAACTGTTCCCTTTGCCCTCCCCCAACCTTCGTCAGCAGGCCTGTATAAAGGCTCTGTTTCAGGCACCAGCATTGTTACTTATCACCACGGGGAGCTCCCTGGGGTAGGGACTTTTCTTTCTGTTTGGCCTGAAACCAGCGGCAGATATAGGGCAGGACGAGCGGGGCGGCTGCCCCGGACCCCGTGCTGAGCCACCATGCGGGGCCCAAACAGCTGCTTGCACCACTTGCTCCTGCGTGGCGGCCTGGCTGAGCGGTGCAGAACTCAGCAGAGCACCACGGTGGAAGGCAAAGGCCGTGACAGAGGCTCCAGGTCCCGCCCCCTGGCCGTGTGCATCACTGCCCCGCCTCCTTCGCCTCCTGCCGTGGTGCTAGGCTGAGTTCTGCGCCGCTCAGCTGGACAGCTGCGCAGGAGCAAGCGGTGCAAACGGCCGTTTGGGCTCCATGAGTGAGAGGCAGGAGGGGGAAGACGAAGGAGAAGAGAAAGAGAGAGTGAGGCAGGAGGGAGAGGAGAAGAGAGAGAGGCAGAAGGGGGAGGAGACTTAAATACAAATGAAAATTTTTAATTAATGCAGAGTTTTGTTTAAGAATGACTTACAATATAATTAAAATAAAAATTATCCAACTAAATTAAGTTTCTATCAAATTTATCCAATTCGCATTTAATATGAAAATAGCCTTCAATTTGCGCATTTGAAGCCTTTTTTCTATTTTTTCTTCAAAGGGGGGGCCCCACAAAATCGTGCTGCCCTGGGCCCCGCAAAACTCTCATCCGCCCCTGCCTGAAACTTTGCCATGGGTGTGGGAGGGGGGAGGTAACCATTTTCTGATCAGCTCTACACAACTGACCTTTCATCCAAGTTTGTGAATCCCCGCCTTCCAGACTAAACAGTGGTCCGTACATTGCTGTAGCCTTCAGTATCCTGCAGAGAGAGGGAAGACTTTAGCCCGTACGCCTGGCTCTTTGTTTGTTCCCATGCAGTGACCTGCACAGAGGTGATTGCTGGTACCAGAAAACCAGCAGAACAAGGCAAACCGCACACAAGTGTGCACATGGGCCTGCTCACACA
The DNA here is from genome assembly GCF_049634645.1 of Pelodiscus sinensis. NCBI lineage: Eukaryota > Metazoa > Chordata > Testudines > Trionychidae > Pelodiscus > Pelodiscus sinensis. The sequence continues at coordinate 248,000,500 of NC_134712.1, read as the reverse complement.
CTTGTCTCCAAATCTGAAAAAATGCCCAGAGTTCCTCGCAGTTCAGGAAAATAAATGGCAAATCCTCAGTTGTGTTCCAGATAGCTACAGAATTTCCAGAGAAAAACAAGCCCGTTGTTAATATCCGAACGTCATTCCCACCCTTCCGGCTGGTGATGCTCCTCGTTCCCCAGTAACCCACTCTGTCCCGTTATCTCATGACAGGTGGAGCTTTCGTGGGACAGCTTCAATAAGGGGGACGCATTCCTGCTGGACCTGGGGAAAGTGCTGATCCAGTGGAACGGTCCCGACTGCAACGTGGCAGAGAAATCCAGGGTCAGTGTGGGGAAACGCCGTTGGATTTCTGGGGGGCATTTTTAAAGCCTGCACAATGAAGAGAAATAGGAGCAATGAATGATGAGTGCAAAATAGAATCCCCCTGCACAATACTAATGACACACTGGTGAGGAGCTCAAACCCTAGCAAAGGCCTGTTTTCCCATTAATGGCTACTACAGAAGAGGAAGAATGTGTGTTGCAGTTTTGGCATGAGACAGTAGTTCAGGAGATGTGGGTTCAATTCCTGGCTCTGCCATGGATTCTCTGGATGGCCTTGGGCAAATCTCTTAGCCTCTGTACATCACTTAGGTCTATGTGACATGGTGCTTACAAGTCAAGAGCTTTATCTGCACTAGATATCTCAGAGGGTGGGGAAATTTGTTTTTAAAGAAAGATCGCATGGATAGTCCAAAGTGACTGGTAACAGTAATAGAAATAAGAATACCAAGCTCTGAAGTAGCAGCTTTCCTTCACAGTTCTCAAAGGCTACATCTAGACTGGCATGATTTTCCGCAAATGCTTTTAACGGAAAAGTTTTCCGTTAAAAGCATTTGCGGAAAAGAGCGTCTAGATTGGCATGGATGCTTTTCTGCAAAAGCACATTTTGCGGAAAAGCATCCATGGCCAATCTAGACGCGCTTTTCTGCAAAAAAGCCCCGATCGTCATTTTCGCGATCGCGGCTTTTTTGCGCAAAACAAATCTGAGCTGTCTACACTGGCCCTTTTGCGCAAAAGGACTTTTGCCCGAACGGGAGCAGCATAGCATTTCCGCAAGAAGCACTGATTTCAGACAGTAGGAAATCAGTGTTCTTGCGGAAATTCAAGCGGCCAATGTAGACAGCTGGCAAGTTTTTCCACAAAAGCAGCTGCTTTTGCGGAAAAAACTTGCCAGTCTAGACACAGCCAAACTATTTAACTAAGGAACCATTATCCCCATTTTACAGATGGGGAAATCTGAGGCACAGTGCAGTGAAGTGTCTTGGACTCCAGGAGCACGGCAGCGTTAGGAATAGAACCCTAGTCCCCCGTGAGTTCTCTCCAGTGTTCTGTCCCACTGTATCATGCACTGCTTCTGTGTGGTTGTCAGAGGCAATGCCATGGAAAACCATCAAATACCAGAAAAGCGATTATGAGCCAGGTTCTGGGGCATAGGGGAGTGTCTCAGGTGGTAGGTGAATTCCTGGTACTCCTTTCAAGGGATGAAAAGGCAGGCGGAATCCTTCTGCATAGGGTGGCACCTGGAGAGGTGGGCCTTGGGGACTCCATGGAGAAAGTAGTAGCATGGTCAGGGTAAGGCGAGCATCTGACGCTTTCAGCAGAGGTGGAGAGGGGGTAGGTTCTCCCAGGAGCAATGGGGCAGAGCAGCTGCAGGTCAGATTTCCAGGCATGGGAAAGGTGGCAGCCAGAGGAGGATTTGCAGTGAGAGGTGATGTCCATCTCTCCTTCGACAATGGCGTTCCAAGGCTGCTTGAAATCTTTCCGTCTAAACTGATTTTCCATGGGAAATTGGGTTTTCAGCTGAACAGCTGTTTTCACAAATAAGGCTTTTTATGGAGAATGTAAAGATTTGGTTAAAAACTGAAAAACTTCAATTTGGCAGTGCTGCCCTGGTGCATCATGAGAGTTGTAGTTGAGTTGCCTCCTGGCCCCATTTCCCTCTCTAGGCCAGGTTGCCCAGCTGAACTACATCAACCAAGACAATGCATTGGAATGAAATGTGATGCTCGAGCACAGAAAGTCAGGCCTGACCCAGAGGGCAATGGGAGTCTTTTCATTGGCTAAATCAGTGCCCATCTCTTGCAGGGACTGGCTCTGGCGCGTAGCATCAGGGATGGCGAGAGAGGCGGCCGTGCCCAGATCGGCATCATTGACAATGAGAAGGACTCGCCGGATCTCATGCAGATCATGAAAACGGTGCTCGGGGAGAGGCGCGGGGAGCTCCGGGCCGCCACGCCCGATGAGAAAGCCGATGAGCTGCAGAAAGCAAACGTACGGCTCTACCAGTAAGTCTGGGCTAGGCCTCCCAACCCAAGGCCTGGGAATATGTGTCCGCCCGAAGAAGAGAGTGCCTCTCTCCTAGCCCTCTGTGAATCTCTCTCTCTGCCTCTTGCCTCCTCTAGTGTCTATGAAAAGGATGACGACTTGGTGGTGCAAGAGATTGCCACCCGGCCCCTCACACAAGATCTCCTCCAGCATGAGGTAAGGTGCAGGGAACTAGGGTGCGATGGTAAGTTAGAGTATTGTGTCCAGTTCTGGGCACCACATTTCAAGAAAGATGTGGAGAAATCGGAGAGGGTCCAGAGAAGAGCAACAAGAATGATTAAAGGTCTAGAGAACATGACCTATGAAGGAAGACTGAAAGAATTGGGTTTGTTGAGTTTAGAAAAGAGAAGATTGAGGGGGGACATGATAGCCGTTTTCAGTTATCTAAAAGGGTGTCATAAGGAGGAGGGAGAAAACTTGTTCATCTTGGCCTCTGAGGATAGAACAAGAAGCAATGGGCTTAAACTGCAGCAAGGGAGGTTTAGGTTGGACATTAGGAAAAAGTTCCTAACTGTCAGAGTGGTTAAACACTGGAATAAATTGCCCAGGGAGGTTGTGGAATCTCCATCTGTGGAGATATTGAAGAGTAGGTTAGATAAATCTCTATCAGGGATGGTCTAGACAGTATTTGGTCCTGCTATGGGGGCAGGGGACTGCACTCGATGACCTCTCGAGGTCCCTTCCAGTGCTAGTATTCTATGATTCTATAAGGCTGTGAGCTCTTATAGAGCACAGCACCTGCATAGTGACATCGGTTTTTGAGGGTCTGAGCCTCAAGCTTCTTTCCGAAGTTACTTAAGGCAGCTAACCTCTATTGAAACACTTGGGAGTTAGGTACCTAAATACTGTTGAGGGTCTGGACCTAGGAGAACTTCTGTATCTCAAACCATGAGGTGCCTTTTAAAAGGCATCCCCTGGTAGTCTGAGTTCTCTGCTTGGTGGTGGATGGGAAAGGCGGATTAAAGCCTCTGTGAGAGAAGATGACCTACCCAGTCTCGGAGCCCAAGGAGACGTGACCCTGGCAGTCACTCTAAATCAGGACTACTCAACTTTGGAAGCCCAGGAGGCCACAACGATACTCACAGGGCATGCCAGGGGCCGCAACTTAAGTGTGGTTGCAGATACATGCAAATATATGCAAATATATACATGCAAATATATGCAAATAGCTTCTTTCACACTGAGGGGCATGAATACAAAGATTAAGGCAAGACTACACAACACACAGCCCCCATTTAAGTCAGTTCTGCTGATATTAATGAAATGCAATATTTATCTGATTTCCACCCATCTGACAGCACTTTTAATGAGCAATGACACTCCAGGAATTTAACTACTAATACACATATCAACAGAAGACCATTATATTGACTCCTTTTTTGTGGAGACTCCCACCTGCGGGCTGTGTGTTGAGTAGCCCTGCTGTAAAGGAACAGTCAGGTGTCTCAAGGCACAGAGAGGGGTTAATAGCTCGTGTTCATGTTCGGAAGGGAGGACTTGGCTAAAATATGTCCCCACTCATTTCTTCAAGCAGAAACCAGTTCATAAGATGGAGGGTTACCAAGAGGGAAATGAATATCTGTCAGCTGCCACCAACCCCTCTGATGAACCAGGGTTCTCCTCTCCCTCTGTCCATTTCTAGCAGTAAATGAGTAAAATGTTATTGAGGGTGGATCTGTGTATGTCACCTCTGATTAGAAATAAGTGGTGCTTCACTGGCAAGAGTAGAGGGGCCAGGACTCAACCAATTAGATGCTCGGGCTCAATCATTTGTTTTTTGTTTTTTATTTTCACAACTAATGCAGCAGCCGGCTCAGGGGAGGCGGAGGCGGAGGCAGAGCTACGGGATCGCAGGGCTGAGGCTCAGCCCTTGGCAATCCCTCACGCAATCCCCTCACACAAATTAAACAGCAAGGAAAACATTCTGCTGGCTTGTTTCGCTGGCCTTTTAAACCCCAAGCTCAGGTCTCCATCACCTGGTAGGGTGCCAGGATATACCTATCTATCTCAGGGTATGTCTACACTAGCCCCCTAGTTCGAACTGGGATGGCTAATGTAGGCATTCGAAGTTGCAAATGAAGCCCAGGATTTAAATATCCTGGGCTTCATTTGCATCTTGCCAGGCGCCGCCATTTTTAAATCCCCCTTAGTGCAGACTCTGTGCCCGCGGCTACATGCGGCACAGAGTAGGTAGTTTGAATTAGGCTCTCTAATTTGAACTACCATTACTCCTCATGGAACTAGGGTGGCAGGGGAGACATACCCTCATAGAGCTGGAAGGGACCTTGAAAGGTCATTGAGTCCAGTCCCCTGCCCTCAGCCCTCAGGGCAGGAATAAATACCATCACCATCCCTGACAGATTTGCCCCAGATCCCTAAATGACCCCCTCAAGCATTGAACTCACAACTCTGGGTTGAGCAAGCCAATGCTCAAAACACTGAGCTACCTGGATGTAATTAGACTGTTAGGGAGCTATGGCAGAGTCACATGACCTATTTCTGATCTGGCACTGCCTGGTTCTGCTGTTGCCCTGCTTTCACACCAGTGCATTTCTCGGGCTTCAGTGAAGTCTCTCCAGACCTGCACTGGAACACGTCAGACCTGGCTTTGTACTTCCCTAGCCCCCAGCCGGCACATTACAGCTCCGTGCCACTGGGCAGATGGCTGAATGTTCAGGCCTGCATTTCTAGTCTCTCACCCCATGCTTTCGGGAGCTGATGAACTGGTTGCTGCTGTGTGCAAAGCTCACTGCTGGGTGTGGAACAAGTGACAGGCATTCTTCAGTGCAGGCAGGGTTGAGAGCAAAAAGTATTGTGTCTGTTTTCCAGTAAAAGTGCAGCTGCCTGCACTAGCTTACTCCGCTGCTAGCCGCTGGGCACTGGCATTTTCTAGTCTAGGCATGAGTGCAGGTGACATTTTGGATAAGGGGAGAAACATGGGTGGCGGGTGACGGCCCAGCTGGGGAAGGCAAGAGGAAGTCCTGCCCCTTCCTCCCATAGCCACACCCCTTTCCCCAGACCTTCAAGAACCTCTCTCCCCCTCCCCACCAAGCACCCCACAACCCAACTGAGGGCCAGGGATGGTGCATGGGATGGCCCCAGCCTTCCTCCGCCTCTGGGGAGCTACGCAGGACGGCCCCAGCTCCTCCCGAGTGGCTGGGCAGTGCAGACGGTTTTGGAAAGGCAATGCCTTCCCTTGCCTACATTACCCACCGCCCATGACGAGAATCCTGGCTTGAGCAGGATTTTTGATCTGTCTCTTTCCTCTGCTTCACTTCAGGACTGTCACATTTTAGACCAAGGGGGTTTTAAGATCTACGTGTGGAGAGGAAAAGACTCCAGCATCAATGAAAAGAAAGCAGCATTCAGTCGAGCAGTGGTGAGCCTGTATTTAAAGCAATCTGCCGGGGGAGTAGCTTAGAACTACTAAGGGTGGCTGATAATTATAATGGAGCTTTGATTGACGGGAGCTGCCCTTCTTTCTTGCATATTAACTGAAAACAATACAGTAATGATGGACCTAAACCAGCATTGTCACGCTTGGATGACATAAATAGGGGCTGTGGGGGTACGAGGCCGCTATTTATGTGCCTGAGAGCCCAGTCCAAAGCCCACTGCAGTCACGAAGAGTTTTTTCCCATTGACTTCAGTGGGTTTTGAAATGGGCCCTAAATGTCTAGTTGACATTTTCAAAGTAGCCTGGGGGATTTAGGGCTTTGTTTTCGCTGGGAGCAGAACGTGTGTTCATGAGTTTACTAACTTGAAATAAAATCCTGCCGAAAATAAGGCAGCATGTAGATTTCACACAAGTTAGTGCAAGTGGAACTGTGGCACAGAGGCTAAGTGACTCACCCAGGGTCACCCAGGAAATCAGTAGCCAAGCAAAGAATTGACTTTGAGCTACCAAGCCCCAGGCTGGCACCCATACCACTGGATCATTCTTCCTCTCAGCTCTTGGTGCCTCACCAGGAGCTCTGTATGTCTACCAATAGGACCTTAGCAAATTCATGGCCGTGAAAAACGCCTCGCGGACCATAACATCTGTTTTTTGGTGTGCTTTTACTCTGTAATATACAGATTTCATGGGGGATACCAATGTTTCCCAGATTGGGAGTTCTGAATCCAAAAAAGGAATTGGGAAAGTGGGAGGGGTGCGGGTCACAAGGTTATATTAGGGAGGGGGTGCGGTTTTGCCACCCTCATTCTTCACTGCCTTCAAAGCTGTGCTCCTGGTCAGCAGCCACCACTCTCCGGCTTCCCAGCTCTGAAGGCAGCACCGCTACCAGCAGCAGTGCATAAATAAGGGTGACAGCACCACAACCCTCCCTATAATCACTTTGATTTGCCCTGCCCCTCCTTCCTCCCTCCCCTCCACACACAACTCTTCTTTGGGTTTGAGCCATTGTTCCCTGTAAGCTGTGAGCTTGTGCTGGGTGTTTTGTTTCAACTGGTGGTATACATTTGCACATGCCTTGGTGCACATCAAATTTATTCCGCACATGGATGGACAAAATTAGAGGGAACCTTGGCAAGAACCCCTACAATTACAACACCCTGAAATGTCAGGGTTAAATTGGTGAAATCGTGATATTTATGATTTTTAAAATGCTATGACTGTGAAATTGAGCAAAATGGACTCAACTTGGTAGGGCCCTATGAAGCAGGGAAGGAAGGGGAACAGAAATGGGCTTCTGTTACCCTGGTCAGCCCTGGATATTGGCCATCTCAGAGTTTGTGGGTGTCTAGATCTGGATTTTTGGCGCAGCCATGTATGATATGGGCCAGTTACAACATTCAAATGCAACTCAGGGATCCACATTCCAAACCTCTTAAGGGTTTGGGGGTATTTGGATCAGCAGGCTTGGTGTAGGCATAGGTAATATTCAGTCCAGTTGTACTTTTGTACAGAGATGGGTATGAGCTAAGTACAGTCCTTCTGGAATCCCCCTTTAGGGTTTCATCCAAGCCAAAGGGTATCCTGCTACCACCAATGTAGAAGTGGTGAACGATGGCGCGGAATCAGCGATGTTTAAACAGCTCTTCAAGAGGTGGACAGAAAAGGAGGAAGCTCAAGGCCTTGGCAAAGTCTACACGACCAGCAAGATCGGTGAGATCATCCAGAAGGATGCTGATAAATTGGAGAGGGTTCAGAGAAGAATCACAAGAATAATTAAAGGATTAGACAACATGCCTTATAGCTATAGAACTCTTGGCGCTCAATCTATTTATCTTAACAAAGAGAAGGTTAAGGGCTGACTTGATTACAGGTTATAAGTACCTCCATGGGGAACAAATATCTGAATGGGTTTGTCAACCTCGCAGAGAAAGGTCTAACACCATCCAATGACTAGAAGTTGGCGCAGTCAGGAAACGAGGCATACATTTTTAACAGTGAGGTAGAATTAAGCATAGGAATAATTTAGGGAGGGTCATGGTGGCTTCTCCATCACTGACCATTTTTAAATCAAGATTGGATGGCTGTGAAGGAGATGCTCTGGACATTATTTTCTCTGGACTTCGTTACAGAGGAAGCCAGACCAGATGATTGCAATGGTCCGTTCTCGCCTTGGAGCCTCCAAGCCAGCAGTGGCTGTTCCTTAGCTTGCTTTATTGTCATTGATTTGGAGTTCGGTCTCCTTTCCTTATGAAAAATGATACCTGAGTATCACAGGGCCGACCCACCGCCACGGCACCACCAGCCGGCTGTCTTGGGAAGTAGCTCTTCGGGCCTTGCTGGATGCCTCTGCCTAGGGGGTGTCGCCCCCTGTTGCTCCTTCTGTCCCAGCGTCTTCTTCCAGACACTGCCCTCCGGCAGTGCCCACACCAGTGTCCTTCTGGGGGTCATTGTTGTTTGCTCTGCTCACACCCCAGGGTCCTCTCTTTCCCAAAGCGCACTGTTCTCCTCCTTAGGCACTGCAGCCTGGGAGTCTTCTTGGCCAGAGCTCCCTTAGCCCTGCCTTGTCTCCCCAGCACTGCTCTAGCTCCAGGGAGTCTCCTGCTTCCCTAGCAGCCAGGCCCTCACTGCTCTCCTTCCAGGGCAGCTGTTAGCTCCCCATTATATAGCTCCAACTGGGCCCTCACCAGCTAGCACTGCCTCCCAGATGGGGTTTTGCCCTTAAAGGGCCAGTGCAGGGCAAGCACCTTGTCACACTGAGGAGTATCTTGTACACCAGTGGTCACCAACCAGTAGATCTGGATCTACCGGTAGATCTTTGAACCCCGAAAGGTGATCCTGACTGGTTTGGCCAAGAGGCTATCGAGGGCTGGCACGTCAGCTTCCCCTCCACACACTGCTGTGCATCTCCTGCCCTTTGCCTTGGAGCTGTCCCCTCAGGAGCCTCCTGCTTTCTGGGCAGGGGAAGGAGAAAAGGGGTGCTCACGTCAAGGTGCCCCTCTCCCACTCTGTATCCTATCGCCACACAGCAGAGAGGGGGCACAACAGGACTTGGGATGGTGTTTCCTGGCTGCTTTTGGGAGTGGTGCAGGGTCAGGACAGGGGTGAGCCTGCCTTAGCCCCACTGCACCCCCACCCAGTAGCCCCCTGAGGTAAGCAGTGCCCAGCTGGAGCCCACATCCCAAAATCCTACCCAAGGTATGAACCCCCTCCTGTACCCTAAGCTCCTGCCCTAGCCCTGACCACCCTGTATCCAAACGCTCTCCCAGCACCTGCACCTAGAACCCCCTCTGGTACCCCAACTGCCTGCCCCAGGCTCAGCTCAGAGTCCCTTTCACACTCCAAATCCCTTACTCCAAGACCAGAGCCAGCACCCCACCCTCTGCCCCAGCCTGGTGAAAGGAAGGATAAATGGGGGAGGGAAGAAGGTCAGAGTGAGCAGGGGCGGGGCCTTGGAGAAGGGGTACAAAGGAGGTGGGCAAGGGTATCTGGGTTTGAGGTAGATCTTGGATTTCATTTAAATTCAAAAAGTGATCTCATGCTTAAAAAGGTTGGAGATCCCGTTCTACACGGATAGGTATAAAAGGAGGTTTACAGGATCAGCCGACAAAGGCTTTCTTTGTCGCCCGATCCCCGTCTTGACAGACGCTTTTTGCCGACAAATTGCTGACTCTGCAAAATGCGGCGGCCATTTTGAAGCGCAGGAGATTTAAATCCCCGCTTCATTTGCAATGTCGGTATGTCTGATTTACATCCCTCTGGCGACAAAGGGTGAAGTCTAGAGAGACCCATAGTTTCCAACCTTCAGTAGCTTTAAAGCAGGGGAAGAAAACTTTAGGCCCAGGGGCCAGATGTGGCCCCCAGCTTGCTTTGATCTAGCCCCCAAGGCTCAGGCCTTGGTGCTCCGTTCTCTCCCCCCCCCCCCCCCCGCACACACACACACACACACACACCAGCCCAATGCAGAGCTAAAGCACACAAAATCTACTAGGCTGGGCCCCCTAGGCTCTGGTGTGCAAGAGGAATGTGGGAAGTAGGTATGTACAATTTTGATTCAAGGGCTAATTGAATAGTCGATGCAATTTGCCCCAGGTTTCATGCAGCACTGCCACTTTGAAGTACCGTCTCCACTACCCCCCCCCCCCCCCGCCATCTTTGCTGCCTCCTTCCGATAGAGGCAGCAACAGGGGGAAGCGACTAATCAACTAGCATGTCGACTGTCTGATAAGCATTTGCTTATCGGATAGTCGATTAGTCGTTCACATCCCTAGTGGGCCTCACTTGCGGGCCACCCCAACTGATTTTTCTGTGGGTCAGCAGGCCTCACCTAAAAAAGGTTCCCCACCCCTTCTTTAAAGCCTTATTCTGCTGTAACCGTGTATCTTCCATTTTCTTTGATAAAATACTAACAATTCAGCAATAATAAAAATTGCTGATATTTTATACTTACATAATAAAACAGCAAAACTGTCCACGATGTCAAAGGTAAATTGCGGCAATCAGGAAACGAATCCCAAAAAGGTACAGAGAAATTGTCTTCAGAAATCGGTAACCATGAAACTAGCAAGTCAATTTTGGATGAAAATCGACTTTCATTTATACTGGCATGAATCTAGGACTCCACTGAAGTTAATGGGCTTATTCTGGATTTACATTGGCATAAGTGAGAGCAGAATTTGGCTCACTGGCTTTTACTTAGGTGAACAATGCAGTGTATTGTTCCAAAAGGGAAAATGTTACCCTGAGGGACCATCGATGTGGGGGTTGACAGAGCCGTGAAGTGAATATGTGGTATTGAATGTCTTCCTTGCCCTCTCTCTCTCTCTCTCTGCCATCACCTTCAGAAACACAACCATTTTTCCTTTTCAAAAGAACATTTGAAAGGAGGCACAGTTACAGGTGCAGAAAATAGTCATGAATCATTTGTCTGTGAGGCGAGTCATACTTTGAATAGAACTCACTGGAGCCAATCACGGTGTACTTTTTGAATATACAATGTGACCAAGTAATATTGGCCCATAATTCTGTTCTCATTGGCCTTCTGGGAGGTCAACAATATGTAGAGCCAACAGATGTGGGTCGTCAGCAGGAGGGACTGAACTTGCGACCTTAGGGGCTAAAGCCATGTGCCTCTATAGCTTGAGCTAAAAGCCAGCTGGCTCGCTGTTAAGGCTGTAGAGCAGACATCACTCTCCCTTTCTTAGTGCCTCTGGGTTACAAATCGAACCCCTAACCTCTGTCAACAATAGACATTTTACTTCGAATCATAGAGCCACAGGCTTAGAAGGGATCGCAAGGGTCATCCGGTCTAACCTCTGCCAACATACGGGATTTATTGCATCTACTTACCCATGATATGATGGTTTTCAGATTGCTACAAGTCAGAATTCTTGTCACGTATGCGATAACTGTGTAGCGATGGGCGAGTGTACAGCGCTTACCCTGTACATTTATACGTGCTGGTTAACACCTGTGTTCTGCTTCTACGGACAGCCAAGGTCGAGCAAGTGAAATTTGATGTCTCTCAGTTGCATGCCAGACCAGAGCTAGCTGCCGAGCAGAGAATGGCAGATGATGCCTCCGGGAAGGTTGAGGTGAGCTTTCCAAATCATTTTTCTCTTGCGCGAGTTATAGTCCTTGGCGTACTTCTCCATCTCTGCCATTTAACGTGCAGCTGCGCAGAGCTGGTGGGGTCCCACCCCGAGGGAGTATGGCTGCAGTCAGAATGACCTCCCGGACAGCTGTGACTATTCAGAAGAGCTGTTATAAACCCCTCTCCCCCAAATATTCTTTTGTGGGAGGAGGAAATATTTTGTTGCCCTATGGTCTTTGATAAATGAGACAAAGGAGCCAGCAGGTTTATACCATAGCTCAGGTAAGGTGCTGCACATTGCTAGCCACTGAGAATACACTGCTAGGATAGGCTGAGGAAAAGCACGGACGCACATAGCCCCTGAAGAAGTGGCTAGGGGAGCCTATTTTACACATGCTCGTGCCAAATCCCACCTGGTTGACAAGGGGGTTTCTGCGCAGGTGTGGAGGATTGAGGATCTGCACATGCAACCAGTGGATCCCAAGACATACGGGCAGTTCTACGGAGGAGACTGTTACCTCGTCCTCTATACGTACCTGAAATCGGGCAGACCTCATTACATTATCTATATGTGGCAAGTAAGTGAAAACCAAGCAGGAAGGGGCTGGGTTTAATAGAATCGTAGAATACTAGGACTGGAAGGGCCCTCAAGAGGTCATCAAGTCCAGTCATGGAAGGACCAAGCAAGATCTAGATCATCCCTGACACACGTCTGTCTAACCTGCTCTTATTTATTTCCTATTTATTTCGAGTTTCCTTATCCTCTACTCATAACTCCGGTGAGCTGAAGAAGTGGTCTGTGCCCACGAAAGCTCATGATCCCATCTACATGTTTTGTTAGTCTATAAAGTGCTACCAGACTATTTGCTTGCTGGTTTTTTTCTGAAACAGACGAACTCGGCTACCCCCTGAAGCTCCTGCTCTTAAATGACGTCCCACAACCTCCCTAGGCAATTTATTCCAGTGCTTAACTAGAATGGAGGAAAATACAAAAATAGCCCAACCCCACTCCTCTTTGAAGGGCCAAGGATCTTTGGTTCTGTCCTGTTCTTTAAAAAAAAAACCCACACCCTAGACCCCAGTTGAGTCAGTGATGCGAGGTGCTTCACCCTTCCATGTGGTGGTCTAAGGTATGACACTGAAGGGTGTGGTCTAATCAAGCTGCAAGTGGCAGTGCTGGTTTTTCTGCTGTTCCTCAGAGTGCTAGACTAGAGGAGGCAAATGTCAGTCTGGAAGGAAGCCAGGAGCTCATTGCTGCCCTGAGGCGATGAGCGGCTGCTGAAGAGCATGGCAGGGCTTGGAAAGGACCCCGTGGAAGCATAGCAGCTCATTCCACACCGTGCTGCTTGTCAGGGAATGTTCTTTCAGTCCCAGGCCATGAGGACTACAGATGGTTTCCTCTGGCAGGTGGGGCAGGGGATTTCACTTGTGTGGCCTGCATTTTGTCAAAGCAGCAACCAAGTTTGGCATGTGCGCACGCGCGCACACACACACACACACACACAAAAGAAAAAGACCGTACCCTCATCCTCCACCCTCCCCCACTTTTCATAAATCTAGCAGAACTAGGGGACTTGATTCTCTAGTGCCTTGCACCTTATGTCACCCTCTGTTTGTGCATCAAGTATAGCGTGTGTGCCAGGCTGCTTTGCTCCACCCCAGAAGTGGCTACAGACAGCCTCGCTTTGCAGAGGGGTGCATGACAATACAAAGAAATGGGGAATCAGGCCCAGGATATTCCCTCTCCCCCCCACCACCTTTGGTAACCACGAGAACATAAGAACGGCCGTCCTGGGTCAGACCAAAGGTCCATCTAGCCCAGTAGCCTGTCTGCCAACAGTGGCCGGCACCAGGTTCCCCAGAGAGGGTGGACCGAAGACAATGATCAGGCAATTTGTCTCTTGCCATCCCTCTCCAGCCTCTGACAAACAGAGGCCAAGGACACCATTTTATCCCCTGGCTAATAGCCTTTTAAAGAGATGTTCCCTGCGCTTAGCATCTCCTGAAGGGCCCCTCCTGAACCGCATTACCAAGCGCCTCTCGTTCGACCCTAGGGCCGCCACGCCTCCGTGGATGAAATCACTGCTTGCGCCTTCAATGCTGTAGAGCTGGACAAAAAGTACGGGAACGAGCCGGTGCAGGTCCGAGTGACGATGGGCAAGGAGCCTCAGCACTTCCTGGCCATCTTTAAGGGCAACCTGATTATTTATGAGGTACCTAGCGGGGGTGGAGGGAGCACCTCCCAACGCATTCAAAAGTTGGTACCTGTGGAGCTAACCCTGCCATGGGGTGCCTGGACCCTGCGTTACAAGTGATCCACAGATGAAATGGAGCCCAGCAATAGGCCTGACACTTGGCTGAGCTGGGAGCAGAGTTAGGCCAGAGTTGCCTGCTTAGCAGCCCACCCAGGTGGCTTGCCCCTGGTTCCACAGCAAGCCTGAGGTATAGCTGAAGCTAGAGCACTCAGGATCCTTACAGTCACCCTGGAATCAGAGAGCCTCGGCTCCCATCTGATGCCCAAACTGAGCCGTTAGCCACTAGCTGCAGCGCCCTGTCCCAACCAGTGCTGAGCAGCCTTCGTGGAGAGAATTAAAGAGTCCCGTCACAGGGCGGGTGGCACAGGCAGGGGCGGATATAGGGCAGGGCAAGCGGGGAGGCCGCCCCGGGCCCTGCACTTCAAGAAGCCCCGCGCATGAGCCGTGCGAAATTGTGCTGCCCTGGGCCCCGCAAAATCCTCATCCGCCCCTGGGCACAGGGTCAGGGGAAGCAAGAGGGAGGGGGCTAGGAGAAGATGAGCAGATTCACTTGGGAGACTCCCTCCTCAGCAGGCCCCTGTGTCACCGGCAAATGCTCATCGCAGGCGTGTAGCGGCCTGACAGGTTTCCTGGTGGGAGATCTGGGTGCTGGGCCTAAGACCACTGACGTGAGGGAAGACGCTCCAGTCAGACCCTTGTTTCTGGTCCTTTGAAGGGCTAGATGCCCAAGCCTGCTCTTCTCACCAGAGGCCTTCTGGGCTTTCGCACGCTTCACACCTCACTTTTGTAGGGAGGCACGAGTCGTGCTCAGTCTAATGAGCCCGAGCCCGAGGTCCGTCTCTTCCAAGTGAGGGGCACCGACGAGCTCAACACCAAAACCATCGAGGTGCCAGCCCGGGCCTCCTCCCTCAACTCCAACGACGTCTTCCTGCTCAAGACCAGCCAGGTCTGCTACCTGTGGTGTGGGAAGGTAAGTGAGCGGATGACAGGGCAGTGCAACCTTGACACCATGCCCACGTGCACCCCCCTCGCTCCTGTTGACTGGTGCCCTGTTACAAAAGTAGACTCACCAGTTTTAATGGGCCCACTGGGAGAATGAGTCCCACAGGCCAGATCCTCAAGGCTAAAATATCTAAATTAATAGAGATTGCCTATCTCCTAGAGCTGGAATGTCATCCAATCCAGTCCCCTGCCTTCACAGCAGGACCAAGTACCATCCCTGATAAATTTTTGCCCCAAATGGCCTCTGCAAGGATTGAACTCACAACCCTGGGTTTAGCAGGCCAATGCTCAAACCACTGAGCTCTCCTTTCTGCTGAGAGCAATGGGAGTTAGGTGCCTAAATGCCTTTGAGGCTCAGGGCCTAGATGACTGCAAACAACAGTCCTAACAATGACTGACACCTCTACCATCTCTCCCTGCAGAATTAATTGGCCCAGCCACTGAAAGGGGGAGGGAGGGGAATCATCCCAATGCTAGCTCTTTCCACCAGGGGGCAGTGATGCATCAACCATCAGCTTGCAGACCAATTTTGCCAGGCCCCACCTGAATCCCTTTGATCTTGTGCCCTGTG
This sequence comes from Pelodiscus sinensis, assembly GCF_049634645.1. Lineage (NCBI taxonomy): Eukaryota > Metazoa > Chordata > Testudines > Trionychidae > Pelodiscus > Pelodiscus sinensis. The sequence goes on along the minus strand of NC_134712.1, from coordinate 247,985,325 downwards.
AATGCAGGGCTGCAGCGGAGATGAGAGAGAGGTCGCGAAGATGGTGGCCAACATCATCTCCAAACGGGACAAGCAGACCGTTCTGGAGGGCCAAGAGCCAGCGGAGTTCTGGGTAGTGTTGGGAGGAAAGGCCCCCTATGCCAGTGACAAGAGGTACGTCTGTAAGGGACGCCGTGGGCCGGCATGGCTGTAACTAAGCAGAGAGTCGGGAGACTGGGGAAGGATTTCCAAGGTTGGGGCCTCTCACTAGAATGGGCCAACACAGAATCCCACATTGGAGCATCCTGAAGCCCTAGACATGATCGGTGCCCATTGGAGTCCATGCAAAGACTTCCATGGACCCCAGTGGGCACTGGGTTGGGGCTATCTTTGGGAAGGGGGCTGAGAAGAACTCATCTTAGGACAGGGTTCTGCTGTCGGCACTAAGAACAAGGGCTGGGTGAACGCTCCTGTTGGCTTCGTTGTGGGCCTGGGACTCAGGATGACTCAGGAAGCTCAACCCGTCTTGAGCACACTTGACCCTGCCATTGCACCTAGACTGAGTCTGGGCAAGGTAACAGGTTCTCAGCGGGAGTCATCTGGAACCTGGTGGGTTACCGGGGCTTCGGCTGGAGAGCAGGCACATCTTGGTGATTTGGGTGGAATTTTGCTTTAATTGAGTGTGTATGTGTGTGGGGGGGGGAGGGTTCAAGATGGGTTCTGAACTTTTAGGATCAGTTCCCAAAAAGATTCTAATCAACCCCACAGCCCTGCCATTTTTCATCACAGTTAATGGGTGTTGCCATGTGAAAGGCTGACCCCTAGTGGCCGTGACTAGTGTCTACAATGCAGCTCACTTCTGGTTCTTCTCGCCCTGCCAAGATTCCAAGAGCCATCTGTCCGATACCAGCCCCGCCTATTCGAGTGCTCCAACCAGACAGGACGGTTTATCATGACAGAGGTGGTGGGCTTCTGCCAGGAGGACTTGGACGAAGATGATGTCATGTTACTGGACACCTGGGAAGAGGTCAGTGAAATTCCCTCCTCCGTAATGGGAGCTGTGCATTTTTGATGGCTTTAATAGAGCAGTCAGCATGAAACTGAGAGCAGTATCTACCTCTCAGGATCCCACTGGGCCTCACAACATGCCAGTAAGGTAGGCCAGTGTCATTAATACCTAGTTCACTTACAACACTTTTCAGTCAAAGGTCTCAAAGCACCTTACCAAGGAGGTCAGTCTTGTGAGATCAGATGGGGAAACTGAGGCACAGGGCAGCAAATGACTTGCACAAAGTTAACCAGCAAGCTAGTGTCAAAGCTGGGAATAGAACTTAGGTTTCCTGAGTCCCAGAACTGTGCTTTAGCCATTAGGTCACACTGCTCTGAAGAGATGTTAGAGTGTTAGACCCATTTGGCAGATAAGAAACAGGCGCTGTGCCTGGGATTTTCAAAGGGGCCTGAGGGAGCTCAGCTGCCAAATCCCTTGAGATCAGTGGCAGAGCTAAAACTACAATCAGTATATTTTTAAGGCCAAATGAGTCCATTAGAGATCATCTAGTGCAGTTGTGGGCAATAATTTGTAATGGGGGGGCATGCCAAGATTTTGGAGTAGTCAAGGGCTGCATTTCTGTGGAGGGGACGCAGGGTCTGGGACAGCAGGTGGGGTGTGGAAGGGAGTGTGGGGTAGAGGACTGGGGTGCAGGAGGGAGTGTGGGGTCTGAGAGGGAGTTTGGGTGAAGAAGAGGGTTATCTGGGGCAGGGCTTGGGATGCAGGGTTCAGGAGGGGGTGTGGGTGTAAGAGAGGATTCTGACCTGTGGGAGGGGTGCAGGTTCTGGGAGGGAGCTGTGACCTGGAGGAGGTGGAGAGAGGGGATACAGAGGGTTTGGGTGATGGCCTGGGGCAGATAATTGGGGGGAAAGAGAGGATGGGATGCCAGAGGCAGGCTGGGAGGTGCTTACCTGGGCTGCTCCACGTGGTTCTGCTCCAGCACATGGGGGGAGGGAGAGAGGGAGGAGGCTTCATTCTGTGCCCCTGCCTTCAGCAACATTTCTCAGCTCCTATTGGCTGGAAACTGGCCAATGGGAGCTGAGGGATTTTGCTAGGAGTCAGGGACGGCACACACAATTTTCTCCAGCCTGCCCAGATGGCATAGCAATTAGTAGCCTGCTGTTTGAAGCGCCTGCAGCTGCTCTGTAGTAAGAGTACTGGTGAGGCGGCTGCGGGCCAGATCCGGCCCACTAGCCACCTCTTGCCCAACCTGATCTAAAGCCAGTGATCAAAGCTCGGCCTAAATTTTAGAGGACAGAAGATTGTTACAAGGAGGAGGAAGAAAAATTGTTTTCCTTGGCCTCTGAGGATAGGACAAGAAGCAATGGGCTTAAATTGCAGCAAGGCAGGTTTAGGTTGGACATTAGGAAAAACTTCCTACCTGTCAGGGTGGTTAAACACTGGAATAAGTTTCCTAGGGGTGGTTGTGGAATCTCCATCCCTGGAGATATTTAAGAGCAGGTTAGACAGACACCTGTCAGGGATGAGCTAGATCAGGGGTGGGCAAAAGGGCCTCTGCACAAGCGAGTTCATCCGGCCCGTGTAGGCCCTGCCACTCCCCCTGCCCCTACGCCAATCAGGGTCTGGGGGCAGGAGGAAAGTGCATGAAGTCTCCTTCCCCCCCCCCCCCAAGGAATGTGGGGTGCTTAGAATCAGAGCTTGGGGGCAGGGGGAGCGCGTGAAGTCTCCTCCCGCCCTGCAAGGGGCTCAGCACTTAGTCAACTGCCAGGGGCTACTCAGCTGGTGGGTGACTCTAAGCGCGGCGCTCCCTTACAGGGTGGGGCAGGGGTGAGACACCTCACGTGCTCCCCCTCCCCAGGCCCTGACTGACCTGGGGAAGCAGAGGGGAGCGCACAAAGTCTCCTCCCACTGCCAGGCGCATGGGTAACTAGAGGGAACCGCCAGCCGTTCAGAACAGCTGGTGATTCTGTCTGGGGAGGGGGAGCAGCAAAGACTTTGCATATTCCCCCAGCCCAATAAGGGTCTGAAGGTGGGGAAGCAAGGAAGTGGCCCGGCCCCACCCCTTCTGCCTGAGGCCCTGCCCCTTCCAGGGCTGCCCAGGACCACTTCAACAATTTTTGAAGTGGCTCCTGGTCAAAAAATTTTGCCCACCCCGATCTAAACCGTGCCTGGTCCTGCCATGAGGGCAGAGGCCTGGTCTTGATGGCCTCTCAAGATTCCATCCAGTTCTAGGATTTTATGATTCTATCTGTAGGCACTACGTCGTATCCCTTTAAATAGTTTGGGAGCCCTTTAGTGCCACCTGCCTGTCTTCTACATGTGTGGACAACAGAGCCCTGCCAGAGCCGCAGCATGCAGCGGTGGCTCGGTCTTGTATGTCTATACACCGCCTGGTTTCCCCATAGTCTTGCTGCTGTGTAGAGAGCAAAGACTCACCATGGGGAAACAGGCCCCTGCTGATTTCGGAGTCAGTCAGTCCAGAACCAAGGACCGTTTCAGAACCAGCAATTCCAGTTGGAATCCCAACATCCCAAGGAGGCCGATTTCATGGTTCTGCTGTAGACTCATCTTTAGTGTGACTAACGGCATTTTCTGTGACTGACTAATGAGCCCTGAACAGCGCCATCTTGGAACCCACTTTGCTGCTGACACAGCACGGTATGGCACCCATTACGGAGCTACACATGCTTCTTAGGACACCCACCAGCCCATCATTTTAATATATAATTTGCTTCCAGGAAATAATTTGACCAGGGCAGGGAACTACCAACAAACTGGGTTTTGCCCCAGACGTGCGCCTTGCTTGCTCTGATGTCCCATAATCACTATTATGAATAAAAAGGGAGACTATCCATCCATGTCTCCGGTGGTTCTTACCATTCGCTCGTCTTCTCCCTTCTCCCTTTGTAGGTTTTCCTTTGGATTGGCAAAGCCTCCAATACATATGAAAAAAATGAGGCTATTTCCTCAGCCAAAGAGTATCTGAAGACCCATCCCGCTGGAAGAGACTTAGCAACACCAATAATAATGGTGAAGCAAGGCTACGAACCCCTCACCTTCACAGGCTGGTTCAGTGCTTGGGATCCGTATAAGTGGAGCGTAAGTGACTATGAACTCCGTGTGTCTGTCTGAAAATATATATATTAAGTAGCAGTGGTTGGAGCTGTACCTGTTCTCTCCTGTATGAGAGTAAAAACTTGTGAGAATGTCATTTGGGATGTATCCTAACTAGGTGAAATATTTGTTCAAACGTTTTTCCAACACATTTTCAATGACATGCATATTTTTTTGGGGGGAAAACTAATAGTTGAAAATCTGAATATTTTAATCAAAACCCTGATTCTAAGCTTGCCTAGCTCTAGTTAAAGACAAGCAGTTTAGGTCCAGCATCTCATTCTGTGTTCAGAGCCAGCTACACTAGTTATTCCTGTTCAGGAATAGGGAATGTCCCTATTCTGCACTGCGGGGGATTACTACAAATTCTTTCTGGGGTGAGGATGGAATTTGCTCACCCTTGTAGAAGGGGCAGGTGATTAGGATCCCCAAAATTAGCAGATCCTAGGGGAACCCCAGAGACCGTGCAGAGGAGCCATGCTATTGTGTTTGATCCCAGATCCTACCCATCCCCTGACGAACAGGCAGGAGATAAATGGAGGCCATAGCAAAGGATGTAAAGTGCATCCTGCCCCGGAGCCATGCCGTTCCGTACGTACTAACGCATCCAACGATGCAGCCTGAATTCTTAATTCACTCGGAGACTGATGCAAATCTCAAAGCTGCTCCTGGTTTTTGTCTTGCCGCAGCAATTCCTGGGATTCTGCCACCCATGTGGTATTGACCTAGCTGCTGGCTTGAGGAGCAGTACAGTGGGATCTGTAGCTTGAACTTGAAATAAAAGTGGCCCTTTCGCTGTACCTGATTCTCATCCCTCTCTTTGCCTTTTTAGGATGGCAAGTCGTACGAGGAGATGAAGAGCAGCTTAGGAGATGTGTCGGGTATATCAGAGATCACGGTGGTGAGTGGATGCAGAATTTGTCACTGGATTAACAGCTGGATTTGACCTGTGCTATCCTGGCTAAAAGCTTGATTCTGCAACCCGAGTAAAAAGAACCAGTTGCAGTTGGTAAATAGAAGATGCTTAGATTCCCAGGCCAGACAGGACCACTGTGATCATCTAATCTGACCGATATGACACAGACCAGAGAGCTGCCCCACAGTCATTCCTAAAACAGAGCTGTTAGGAAAACATCCCATCTTGGTTTAAAAACGGTCAGTGCTGGAGAATCCATGTTTCCCCTCGGTAAATTATTTCAGTGGTTAATTATTCTCACCGTGAACATTTCTGCTTTGTTTCCCATCTGAATTTGTCTCGCTACCACTTCCAGCCACTGGATGGTGTTCGACCTTTCTCTATTAGACTGAAGAGCCCATTGTGAAGTATTTGCTCCCCAAGTAGGTGCTTATAGACTGTGAAAAAGTCAGCCCTTAAACTTCTCTTTAAGCTAAATAGACTGAGCTCTTGGGGTCAGTCTCAATAAGAGATGTTTTCTATGCTTTAACCATTCTGTCGACCCTTTCCTGAATTCTCTCCAATTTATCAACATCCTTCTTGAATTGTGGGCACCAGAACCAGCCATAATATCCCAGTAGTGGTTACACCTGGGCCAAATAGAGAGGTAAAGTAATTTCTCAACTCCCACTCAAGGTGCCCCAATTTATACATCCCAGGACTACATTCACTTTCTTTTTTTTTTTTGGCCACAGAGTCACACGGGGAGCTCATGTTCACTGTGACCCCTGAACCTAAGGCCATGATGTAATGTCTGATGATTGGTGGGAAACTGCTCTACTGAGTAACATTATGGGCTACACATTCTCGCCACAGATTGAGGGTCCTTAAGCAATGGGCCAGTGGTTCCTGGCCCCCACTTTGTTATTTTTAACCCAACGTCTCACATCCTAAGAAAAGTCCCACCTGCCTGAGGCAGAAATGAACATCCCAGGAAACCACAAAGTCTGTAGCCCCGGCCCAGCCTTGCTGTACTGACAAGATTCCCTGTACCCCGCAGGATCTTAACAACACCAACCTGAACAAGAAGAATGCAAACAATAAAACTTCCAGCCCTGCTAGTTCCGAAGGGCCGAGAACTTTACCTGCCTATAAACCACACCCCAACAACAGCGTCAATAGCACCAGCAACCATCACAACAACAATGCCCCTTCGGTGGTGACCAATGGGAATGGAGCCTACCCCAGAGAGGTGCTGCTCCACAAGACAATGGAGGAACTTCCAGAAGGCGTGGACCCCACTAAAAAGGAGGTGAGGGAATTGTCCAAACGTTGGGTTGATTCCGTTCCAGTTGCTGATTGAACTTGGTGGAAATGATTGGCTAAGTGAGACCTCTTGCTCTCTGGGCTTATTAAGCTTTGCTTTGAGCTAAGGGAGTGCACTAGATAGCTGAGGAGGGGGGTAAACAATAGAATTAGGAGCTTGTCATATTAAACACCAAGGAGATGGTTTCATGATGCTGATCAAAAATTAAGACTGTCTGTCCCGTGGGAAACTCTAGTACAGGTTGTGCCTCCAAAATCCGGGACTCTCCGGTCTGGCAACATCCGTTGTCCGGCAGGACCATAGCGCTCCTGCAGCAGACAGCCCGGGAGCTTAAGGGCAGGAGGGCCAGCCAGGTTGTACATCAGAGTCAGCAGCCTGGCTGGGCGCAGGGCAGGGCTGGAGCCTTCCAGCAGCCCCCAGGAGCCGTGTTCCCTGTAAGCTGCAGGGCAGCACTGTTTCACAGGTGATTAATCAGCCCCGCCCAGTCAGTCAGCTCCGTGCACAGACCCCTGAGCCTCTGGCTGGGTGAGGCTGATTTATCACCCGTGAAGCTGTGCTCCAGCGCAGTTTAGAAGGAACATGGCCCGGGAGTGCGGGGCCAGAGCCTCACGTCTTCCCCGGCTGCACAGGGACGGGGCCCTGCAGCTTCCCTCAGCTGTGTGGGGCTGGGGCTGTGTGGGGCCGGGGACACCAGCCACACAACCCCCTCCTTCCCAGCCTGGGAAAGGGCCAGGGACAACCCCTCTCCACCTCAGGCCCCATCTCTCCCTGCCCCAGCTCTGCTCCCTTCCCATCCTTGTTGCAACCCCACCCCACCTCTTCCCCACCTTTGCTCTGCCCCCATCTATCCCCTGCGGGCCAGGGGAATAGCAGGGCCGGTGGGCTGGTGCCCACAGCAGGGGTCTGCCCTCCCACACACATGCAGCAGTGGGGGAGGCAGAGCAACTCAGCCCCAGCTTGCTCTGCTCCCCCATGTGCATCGCTCCACTTCGCGCCAGTGAGTGCAGGGGTGGTCCCGCCCCTCCCCCAAGCAATGCACTGGAACAGCACGGTGAACCGGGGCCGTGTTGCTCCACATCCGTGCTGCTGCCGGTGAGTGCGGGAGGGCACCAGGCCCTGCTGCTAGTCCCCTTCAGATGCCCAGGAACTCTGGTCCTGCTGCTTGGTATCTTGCCCTTCCCACCCATAGCATGGGGGATGTGCCCCCTGGTGACCCTTCTAAATCACCCTGCTTCCCTTAGAAACAGACAGTAATGAAACCCCATTCTCAGGTAGGCTGAGATTGGATTCAAAAATTTTTCTTCTGGCCCTAATGTTTTGCCAGATGCCAACGCCCAAGGCAGATAACTGTGCACCATTCTGGCAGCTAGGGCTTGATCATGTGTGATAGCAATTGACAGTGTCGGAGTGGGGCATCCAGCATCCACGGATCTTCTAGCCCCACACCGTTGATCACTGCCAGCGGGTGGTGATCAACGGCTCGATGTCAGGATGGCGGTCGGTTTCTAGCGGAGTGCCCCAAGGTTCGGTTCTGGGACTGGTTTTGTTCAACATCTTTATTAATGACCTGGATGAGAGGATGGATTGCACCCTCAGCAAGTTTGCGGATGACACTAAGCTAGGGGGAGAGGTAGATACGCTGGAGAGCAGAGATAGGGTCCAGAGTGACTTAGACAAATTGGAGGATTGGGCTCCAATCTGATGAGGTCCAACAAGGACAAGTGTAGAGTCCTGCACTTGGGACAGAAGAATCGCAAGCATAGTTACAGGCCGGAGACCAACTGGCTAAGTAGCAGCTCTGCAGAAAAGGACCTGGGGGTTACAGTGGATGAGACGCTAGATATGAGTCAATAGCGTGCCCTTGTAGCCAAGAAGGCTAATGGCATATTACGGTGCATTAAGAGGAACATTGCCAGTAGATCCAGAGGTGTGATTATTCCTCTTTATTCGGCTCTGGTGAGGCCACATCTGGAGTATTGTGTCCAGTTCTGCCCCCCCCCCCCCCCCCCATAGAAATGATGTGGACGCATTGGAAAGGGTCCAGTGGAGGGCAACCAAAATGATTAGGGGGCTGGAGCACATGACCTATGAGAAGAGGCTGAAGGAATTGGGTCTATTTAGTCTGCAGAAGGGAAGAGTGAGGGGGGATTTGATAGCAGCCTTCAGCTTCCTTAAGGGAGGTTCCAAACAGGCTGGAGAAAGACTGTTCACAGTAGCGATGGAGGGCAGAACAAGGAACAATGGTCTCAGGTTGCGGTGGGAGAGGCCCAGGTTGGATATTAGGAAAAACTATTTCACTAGGCAAGAGTATGAGAAGAATGGTGGACGTGTTGTGATCGGCGCAATCTTAACAATAGCTGAAGACCGATCAATCCAGGTGATCCAGGTGATTTCACTAGGAGGGTGGTAAAGCCCTGGATTGGGTTACCTAGGGAAGTAGTGGAGTCTCCATCCCTAGAGGTGTTTAAATGTCGGCTTGACAAAGCCCTGGCTGGGTTGATTTAGTTGGGATTGGTCCTTCCTAGGGCAGGGGGCTGGACTTGATGACCTCCTGAGGTCTCTTCCAGCTCTATGGTTCTATGAGTCTAACTGCACCTGCTGTGCTAATGCTTACACTGCAGCTGTTCAGGAAATGGGTGTGTTCTCCTCCTCCAGAAAACTTCAATGCAAACACACGTTTGTTCCTTACTTTTCGGATTTCCATTGGAAACCTGAAAACCAAACGTATTTTACACCTTTTTTTTGTTTGTTTTCAGTGACTGGAAAATTCAGAGAGGAAACCATGTTACTCGGTAGCTTTAAAAACAACAAGTAGTCCAGCGTATCTGAGGAAGTGGGTTTTGCCCACAAAAGCTCATGATACTATATGTATTTTTGTTAGTCTCTGAGCTGCCATGGGACAACTCATTGTTGGAAAATTTCAGCTTGCTGAGCACAAATTTATGCTTTTACTAAACACTTTCACCTGAACACTTCCCCAGAATCATTGTCTTGAAATTTCCGTTTTGACACAACAGCCGTTTTCATTTAAAAAAGCAAACTTTAATGGACACATTTCAGCCATAGGGAGGGAGAAAAGGGGAATTCATCTGTGTGCAGAGGGCCAGCATGAGCTATTTGAGCTACCAGTCAGGACCTAGGTGGTGTGTAGGCATTGTATGAACTTCGGCATAGGGATGAATGTTGCCCATTATGTTGTGCGTAATGAAGCTGGAGTGTGTGGACCAGCAATGAAAATATCTTAAGATTTCTTACAGACACTGTCCTATTACAACCAGGTCCCCGCCAGCTCTTTCAATAGCTTCCTGCTGGCTTTTGCCTCAGTTCTGGTGCACCTCTTGACATTCGCCTCTGATGTGGACACTGCAAAGTGCCATCTCCACATTATTCTACTCTGTTCAGCACACCTATGAGGCGGTAAACTCAGTGGGGCATGGTGGTGTGTGTGCTTGCTACACTTCACTCCTCACGCGGCACTGTCCACACTAGTAGCGCTGTAACGGGCACCACAAGAACTCTGCCCCACTTCAGTTTTAGGGTTCTGCAGAGGGGTGTAAACTTCATCCTACCCAAATGACACTAGCTGAGGCTGACTGTTTCTCTGCTGCCATTTTCCTCTGCAGTACTATCTCTCCGATGCCGACTTCCAGGATATCTTTGGGAAATCCAAGGATGAGTTCTACCAGATGCCCCGATGGAAGCAGCAGAATGAGAAGAAACAGCATGGACTGTTTTAAAACAGAGACTGTCCTGCCCCCTGCTGGCTGTGGAACCACATCCCGATCTCAGTAGCCACAGGAGGGGAATGCAGATACTTGTCAAAGAAACCAGTGCAAAAACCAAAACCCACCCGCCCAAACCAAGCCAAGTGCAGCTACAGCCTCTAGGGTCAGACAGGGTTCATGGAACTGCTCTTCCTTCCCCCCCTGCAATTAGTGGGATGTAGGGAGCCATCACCCGAAGATTTGACTCAAGGCTTTGATATTTTCTCCTCAGTTTTGTACCATTTTAACCTGCAAAGAGGTGTCAAGGTAGCATTAGTGGTAGCACCATATGGTAGTGGCCAAATTTTCCACATCAATGGAAGATAAATACTGCATGGGAGGCCACTCTGTGGCCATGGGGGTGAGATGAGGCAGGACAAATACAAAGATGTGGTGGGAACTGGCGCGACCGAAGTCTAGTAAATCCTTGCAGATAATTGCTCCGATAATTGTCTCTCCCCCAGTGAGGAATAAGGATGTTAAATGGTCATAACCTGAGATGGTAAAAATCCATCAGAACTTGGCTCCAAAATAACATTTGTAATTTATTAAATGAATTATTTGAAAGGAAAGCAGAGACATAGGGCTGGGGGGGGAGACGGGCTCTCAATCTCCAGAGCTGAAGTGGGCTGTGATGTTTACAGTCAAAGCTGTGTGCTGAGTCCCTGTTCTGTACAGAGCCCCAGTGAGGAGATGCATGGACAGAAGGGTCTGCCCATGTGCCTCTGATTGCAGGCTCGTTAGGGTAGCTATTAGCTTTGCACTGGTGTGACCAGGAGCAGAAAGTGGGCCTTAGATGCTTTGATCTCCACCTGGCTTCTCTGTCATGCTGCCACCACATGCTGCACTGGATATGAAGAGCACACTCCATATCACGTTTTGAATTTTGATTTATGGGCACATGGTGATTTTGATTTCATGGATCCAGCTGTAAAAAAAAAAAAAAAAAAAATCAGTGCAAAAATTACTACAATTTCAGCTTTGTTCCAGTCAAACCCAAGCAGTGATTTCACATAAACAACCAACAGGCATGCGTAAAAGATGCTCTTAATAAAAATGCAAACGACGGGCTCCTTTCAGTAGCGTAAACTCCACCGATCTGAGAGAGTTTCTGTTGTAAGACTGGTTGGAATATCAGCCCTGGCACTGGAAAACTTCTATCTGTCCCCGGAGCAGGTATAGCAGAGGCTATAAAAGTACAAGCTCCCTCCAATGCTCTGTCAATATACTTTAAGGCTGATATAAAGGGCCATCTCTAGAAGCAAGAGGAGGTATTTCCTTTCATTTCATGCCCATTCAGTAATGCCTGATGTGCGACAGGCAGTGTTCCCAGAAAACATTTTGTTATGTGTCGCGAGGCAGGTGCGGATGTGCACCACCAGTAGTAACATGCTGCCGGCTGAGAGAGTCCTGCGAATCAGCTGGGCAGCATTTGAATCAGCTGGGCGGCATTCAAATGAATCTCTTCTGGGTGGCTGCACGAGGGCTCAGTTTCCAGGGGACACTGGTACCAGGGTTCCTGGAATGCAAGTGAACTGTGGGAACATTTCGCGTTCTGTCCCCCACCACTAGCCTGGGCGCCTACCTCTCACACTGAGATGCCATAACAAGCCACCAACCTCTGGCAGACGTCCACAGGCAAGGATACACCCTACTGAGTTACATGAATGCGTCTCCCTGTCACTCATGAACTAAGGATAGGCAGGCTTCCGCCAATTTTCCCAGCCTTGCATCCCAGAGCTGTACGTCCTTGCCCAGTCGGTCCCCCTCCCTCAATGTGGAGAAGGGTCCACCCTAGCCTTTGGAAACTGAGCTGAGCACTTCAACAAAAAACACACTGTTTTAGAGAAAATATAAAATACATTTAGTCACTATAGGGAGAGAGATTTTTTAAGGGATTGTAAGTAGGCAGCATAGCTATCTAGGTTTGGTTACCTAAAGAAACAAAAGGAAATTTGCTGTCTGAGTTTCATAAGCTAAACAGGAGTTGAATCAAGACCGTGCCTCCCCCGACAGATGGTGCACACCGGTCATAGAACTTCACTGCACAGGCTGGAACTCTCCTCTAGGCCAGGAACACCCTTCCCAGGTCAAAGTCTTTATGCTCAGGTGTGTTTCCAAGTGTGCTCCCATTGGCAGGAAGCCATAGTCCAGAGACTGGAGCAGTAGAGACGGCGGAACAGAAAAGAGGTAAAATAGCCCTGTTCCCAGGGCCTTTTGAAACTTCTGCCCTGTGGAGGGAATCCTGCTCTTCTGACTATGGAAAAGTACAGTAACAAGATGGTGTCCAGTCACGTCAGCAAATCACCTGTCCATGCGTAATTCAGGTTGTTACAGGTAGAGCTATTGTCCACATGCTAGTCAATGTTCACAGGAAAGTCCATTCAGTGTAGATGGGTGTCTCCCATAGTCCGGTGTCAGGTGAGTGTTTCTTGATGAGCTGTTCAACTTGAATAGTACCTTGTATGTGAGCTGGCTAAATACAAGGGTGAGTGTTACCCCAGGATCAAACATTCAAAATCAGATATAAAGTCATTATCCATAACTTCAAATACAAACATTCAGGCATACAAATAGTATAATCATAACCAGCAAATCATAACCTCTTCATAGACACCTTCCATACCACATTTGGTACAAGATTCATTGCAAATATATCACACTGTTTGCAACAGTGTCTGGTCATATTTTAATCAGCTACCATCACAGTGTGAATCGCCCCTGTACAGGTAGGCATGTCTAAACTCACATCCAGGTTCATGGTTTGTCATCCAAATCAGCAGCACCAAGAGCTGAGCTCTAAAGGCCAGCTTTGCAAAGATATTTAGGCATCTAAAAATACAAATAGGTATCTAGCAGGTCTTATGAACATAACCTGAGTTTGGGACCCAACTTCCATTGACTTTCAGTCTGGTCCTAAAGGCCCGGGAGTGGGGAGTGGAACTTGATCAGTGGGCCAAGCAGATTAAGAGTAGGTGGAAGAGCATAGAAAACTCCCTAGAAAAATCTATTGAAGGAGCAAGGGGAGAGCCAATTTAAGCAAGCAGCAAATAAGGTGCAACATCAGCTGGGCAATGACAAAATGGCAATAAGGATGTGGGGGCAGTTACTAATGCATGAAAAAGGAAGCAGGTGCCACAAAGGCACAAGTCACCCACCTGTATAATCCCATTGCTATTGCATGGGCATCGCTGGTTTGAACACCACATGTGACCATCTATCAGCTTTACCTGGCATTTCTCAGGTCCTTCAGGGTAGGGGGCTGGCAGGGTGAGGGGTGCAGGAGTCAGGGCAGGAGCTTGGAGATGTGGGGAGGCGCAGGGCATGAGGTTGTGGGGGAGGGGTGCAGGAATCTGGGTTGCGGGTTGAGGATGGTGGAGGGGTGCAGGAGCCAGGGTTGGGGGATGAGGAGGGGCTCAGGGTAGAGGGTGAGGAGCACAGGGGAGGGGGTGCCCTGGGGCATGGGAGGCCACACACCCCACCTGCCAGCTTCTCCCTGCGGTCGGGGGGAGCTCTGCATCCTGCCCACCGGCTTCTCCCCAGGCCTGAGGGACACACCCTGATAGGGGTTTGCCCTGGGGGTGGGCAGTGCACCCTGGACACTGGCTTCACCCCAAGGTTGGTGCAGGAGGCTGCCATCTTCATCCTGGGGCCAGGTTGGGGCCAGGGGTAGCCATGCATCCCTACTGCCATGTTTGCCCTTTGCCCGGCATAGTAATGGAGAAGGGGGGGGCCTCACTGGCAGCATGCCCTGGGTTTGGGCTAGGGCGGGGGGGGTCACACAGTGACCAGCAGCTGCTCCCTGGGGCAGGCCTGGTTGGTGGGTGCTGCCAGCTAGCAGCTGCTCACTTGCTGCTCCCTGTTGGTCATTCTTGTCCCCAGTGCTTGTTGCCCCCCTGTGGTCATGGGTGAGTGTAACCGTCCCTTCTCTCACACCCCTCCCTTTCGGTTCCATATAAAACAAATCGCATTCCAGGCACATCCCATTGTCCTGGCACAACCAGCCCCCGGCCTTGCTTTAAGTTATGATAAGAGGAAGCTGCAGCGCACATTTTTTGGTCCTACCTCTTACCATTTAGGAGGAGCACTTGAACAAAGGACTCACGGACAGCCAGACGCACGTTTCTAAAACATATAGCCAGATCGGCATACGTCTTCCCTGGAAAGTGATCAGAGGGCTATGCCCAACTGTAGTCACCTCCTAGACACATCGCCTTTGTGTGATTTGCCCTTCGCATCAACAGAATTAATCACTTTGCTATTGCGGCTTGACAGAGTGCCCTGAATCTTGCCTAAAAGCTTTGCCTGTGGGCGTTCATTACATAATCTGGTTGCTCCAAGGGAGAGAGACCTGCACTAAGATCTGGGAGAGTACTGTCGGTACTCTTCACTCTTGCGGTTGCGAAGCACAGGGAAATCCCAAGGCGTATCACTGCTGTCAAAAGCTGGGAGATTTTGCAGGCAATAAATCAATGACAGTCTAGCCCACGCAAAGCTAGTGCCCTCATTTCCTGCATGCAGCGAGGGGCTTAACCAGCAGAATGGTGTTCCTAAACACGGTTGTTCATCAATGCTGCCAGCTAGCCTGTTAGAACACTGCCCAGTCGTGTCCGAGGTAGGGTTCCGCTTTCCTGCCGCCCGCCCAGGGAGACTGATCGGATGTTCACATGGTGCTTGTCACCACAAAGGATCAATCCAGCTTCACAAAACACCCCGCAACTTGACCAGCGTTTACTTCTCTCACTGCCAGGCTGAAATGCAGCAGCTGTTGACCCATGCCTGGTGATACTACTACACAGCTTGAGGGGAGGGAAGGTAGAGCCCTGCCACCAAGTGAAATTACAAGGGAAATGGAAGGAGGCAGAATGAATGCCTCCCCGCGCCCCACCCTACTGGAAAGGGGTCAGAACTAGCGATGTTGAGTAGCGATTAATTTGTTCCGCCTTTGAAATGTACAACAGCCCCTGCAAGAGTTCCTGTTCATTTCAAGGCAGAAGTGCCACATGGGGTACGTCTAGACTACAGGGTTTTGTCGACAGAAGTTTTGTCGACAGATACTGTCGACAAAGCTTCTGTCGACAAAGAGCGTCTAGACTACATCCAGTTCTGTCGACAAACCAAGCTGCTTTGTCGACATAACTGTGGATGCAAAGGACAGTTTAGATGCAATAATGCCTTCTATCGACAGAACTCTGTTGACAAAAGGCGTTATTCCTCGTAAAACGAGGTTTACCAGCGTCGACAAAACTGCTGAGTTCTGTCGACATTATGTCGACAGAACTCAGCGGTAGTGTAGTCGCAGTTTTAGTTTTGTTGACAAAAGTCCACTTTTGTCGACAAAACCCTGTAGTCTAGACACACCCATGGAGGCTGGGGATGACTCTGGGCTCCATGCGACGCTGACGCTTCGAAATGCTGCGCAGAGCTTGGGGTCAGCTGGGGAATGATCCCGGGTTCTACCTGGCATTTCAAAGTGGCAACGCTACTTGGAGCCCAGAATCAGCTGGGGATTCTCCAGCTGACCCCAGGTTCTGTGCGGCCCTGCTGCTTTGAAATCCTGGGTGGAGCCAGGGATTAAAGGTCTAGAGAACATGACCTATGAAGCCAGGCTTCATGAACTGGGCTTGTTTAGTTTGGAAAAAAGAAGATTAAGGGGGGACATGATAGCGGTTTTCAAATATCTAAAAGGGTGTCACAAGGAGGAAGGAGAAAATTTGTTCCTCTTGGTTTCTGAGGACAGGACAAGGAGTAATGGGCTTAAAGTGCAGCAGGGGAGGTTTAGATTGGACATTAGGAAAAAATTCCTAACTGTCAGGGTGGTCAAATATTGGAATAAATTGCCAAGGGAGGTGGTGGAATCTCCCTCTCTGGAGATATTTAAGAACAGGTTAGATAGACATCTGTCAGGGATGGTGTAGACGGAGCTTGGTCCTGCCTTGAGGGCGGGGGGCTGGACTCGATGACCTCTCGAGGTCCCTTCCAGTCCTATGATTCTATGATCTGCTGGGGACTTCTCCCCCTTCCTCCCATTGCTGCCTTTATCTGATAGAGGCAGCAAGGTCGGGGAAGTGCCTAGTCGACTAGTCCTTTACATCCCTAGTCAGGACCTAATGCCTGACTCCTCCGTTATTTATCCGCAGGCAGCTGCTGAAGCGGGAGATTACAGCGAGACTCTCAAGCAAAGCAGTGCTCAGTGGAGCTAATCACAACTATTTGCAGGGCCGTGCATGGCCCAATGGCCAGAGTTAGTAATACTAGCTTATTCACAAGGCAGTTCAGCCCGCTGTAACCCAGCCTTATTCACAGGGCAGTGTGGCCCAATGGCCAGAGTCTGTAAAACACCCTTTTTCACAGGGCAGTGCCTCCCAATGGCAATATTCCATAACCTGCCCCATTCGCATTGCAATGTGGTCCAATGGCCAGAGTCCATAACCTTCCCCTATTTGCAGGGCAGTGTGGCCCAATGGCCACAGTCAGTAAGTTTGCCCCAGCTCACAGGACTGTATTGGTCCCTCTCAAAGAACAGGAGACAGGAGCGAGCCTCCATCCCGCTCCCTCCCCTGGAGCCCAGCCCAGGGCCCTGGCAGTGGCTGTAGCTCTAGTCACAGAGTCAGCGGGGAATAACTCCAAGCAACACGCTGACTCCCAGCGTCCATCAGCTCCCTCCCCTGCCAGCCGTCACCTTCCTTGAGCAGCTGCTACCTGCTGCAGTCGCCCCAGGTCCGGTGCAGATCTGAGTGCAGATGCCGGTTAACCCCTTCCTGGCCAAGACATCCTGTTACAATCCCTCCCTGAACTGGGTGGGTCGCATGGGAGGCTGAGCTCTCCCTCTCCCCTGGGCAAAGGGCCACCTGCCTCCCCCAGGATCCTGCAGCTGTCAGAGGGAGGGGGCTATCTGCTGAGGCCACGGCCGGCCCTGCTCTCAGGCCTGGGGCAGCTGCTGGTGGCAGAATCTCTCCTGCAGCCAGGACTCCTGCTGCACCATCCCCCCAAGCCAGGCTCTCGCTCACTGGGGTCTCTGGCTCGGCGTCAGGGAGAAGACGCATCCCCTGAGCACTCGGGGCAGGACATGGCTCTGGTTCCTTCGGTGCGGTGGGAGGCTGCTCCTCGTGGCAGGGATCTGGAAATCAGGACCGTCCAGGGTTAGCTCTGTTGGCCTCCTCGCGCCTTGCTGGGGGGTGTCCCTGGCTGACTCTAGCAGGCTGCTGCTTCTGGCTTCTGCCTGCTCTTTAGCTGACTGCTCCCTGGCCTCTGACCCTGCCAGTCCCTGTTACTGGCCAGTCAGCCTTTGGGTTCTGAGCTAGTGTGTGGGAACAGACCCCCCATGGCAGCCCCCTTTGCAGCTCCTCCCCAGCTGGAGCAGGTTCTGCAGGGCCGGGATCCCAGCCTCCCAGGCCTGCTTCCTACCCCTCTTGTCCCACGGGGAGGTTCTGCAGCTCAGCCCAAGCCCCCTGAAAGGTGCAGCCCCTGCGGAGCCTCGGGCACCTGGCGACAGGCTCTGATGAGCGGAGCTGGCACATCCCCGTGGCCGTGACGTCCTCCTGTCCCAGAGAACAAGGGCCTCTCAGAGCCTGGGGTGCCGCTGGGAATCAGGGGGGGATCAATGGGAGCTGGCAGCCTGGGCTGGACCCATCGTCCTCCCTAACTTCCAGGGCCAGACCCCTCCCAGCTATTGGAGCAGAAGCTGCTGCCTCCTTCCCTTCCATCTCTCTACCAGAGCTGTGCCTGTGCAGTTTCTTCTTCCCCACTGCTCTGTCTGGGGCTGGCAGCTCTGTGCCCCAGTGGGCGGCATCCCTGGCCCTGCACGATACCCGGGCTCCTTGGTGCCTGGGGAGGGGACCGGTCCTACATGGAGCAGGGGGAGGAGAGCGACACTCATCCTCCAGCGGGCCAGTCTCAGAGGCTTTGGCGAGTTTCCACAGGGCTCCCATTGCCCGGTGGGGGACAGTCTCAGGTGGGGGGTGGGTCAGTTCTGCACCAGTCAGCGTCACTGCTCTAGTGGGGCTCATTGCTCCCTGGCCAGCCGGCCGGTGTGCGTGGCTGGTCCCTGATGGACAGGCCCAGCTGAGCCACCGCGCTCCCTAGTGTGGGGAACGGTGCTGAGCTGGAATGGCAGGGGAGGAGAGAGGGCTCCATCCGCAAACTGCTGCCAGCTCCCAACCTCCCCCAGGCCAGGAGCCTCCCTGCCCAAGTCCCTCTGCTGGAGACACTGGGAAGAGGAGCTAGAGCCAGACCCTCGGCTTCTTCTGCCCCCCCCCCCCCAGGGGTCCTGGGGCAAAGGGATGTGGCCAGGGTCCTCCCTGGGCAGCTCCTAGGATGGAGACAGGCCCCTTGCCCCACTCTGGCTCAGAAGCCCTGGGTCAGATGCAGGGAGTGACAGTGAGGAGAATTCTCCCCTGCCCCAATCTCCATTCGGGTAGGAGAGAAGAGCTGGCTCCCTTCGGCCCTGAAGGGTCTCTGGGGAGGAGTCTGGGACTCTTCTGTGAGCACCACCCCCTGGGTCCCATGCGGGGAACGGGGGAGGTTGAGCGAGGGGGGATCTGAGGCACCCTCTGCCAGCCAAGAGCCCTGGCTTGAAGTCCCATTTCCTTCCCCTGTACCTGAAGGAGGAAGGGCCCTGTCTGCCCTGACCACAGAGGGCCACCGGGGAGCAGGCTGGGACAACGGACTGGAAAATGGGTTTCCAGTCTCACCTTTCCCGTTCCCCCCAGCGCCAAGGTAAAACTGCCCCTCCTGGCCATGCTCACCTCCAAGCTGTACTGGAACCTGTCTGGGGCTCCCCCCGCAGGGTCTGCCTGAGGTCAGAGAAGGCCCGGCAAAGCCTGCAAAGGAAGGGCAGCCATGGGTCACAGCAGGGAAATTGGGAAAACGTCTCCTCCCTGCCAATAGCCCCCTGCTTGGGCAATCAGCACTGAAACTCGGAGAGGCGGGAGGCTGAGTTGTCTCACGAGATGCCCCAAAGGCGGGCCCAGGTCACCGCTGGAGGGGTCAGTCTCAGAGCAATTCCAGCCCCACCTCTTTGGGAGGCCTCCCAGAAAGCCATAAAGGGCAGGGGAGTGTCTCTTAGGTTGCTCCTGCCTTGCAACTGATGTCAGGGTCTCTGGGAGAACTCAGCCCCTCCCCAGCACCTTTCCCCAACAGGCCTGTGAGATGTCACTGCCACCCCCACCCTTCCCTGCATGGCTGGTGTCCTGCCCCCAGCCTGCCTCTTGGGACACACTGATTGATCCGAATACAGTCATAGACTCCTAGAACTGGAAGGGACCTCTAGAGGTCGGCGAATCCACTCCCCTGTGGATCAAGCACCATCTTGATTGGCCCTGATAGGTGTCTATCCAACCTGCTCTTAAATATCTCCAGAGATGGAGATTCCACAACCTCCCTAGGCAATTTATTCCAGAGTTTAACTACCCAGACAGTTAGGAAGTTTTTCCTAATGTCCAACCTAAACCTCCCTTGCTGCAGTTTAAGCCCATTGCTTCTTGTCCTATCCTCAGGGTCAAGAACAACAATTTTTCTCCCTCCTCCTTGTAACAACCACGTAGGAACTTGAAAGCTGCTCTCATATCCTCTCTTAGTCTTCTCTTTTCTAAACTAAACAAGCCCAGTTCTTTCACTCTTCTGGTCTTCTAAATCTTTAATCATTTTTGTTGCTCCATTTGACTTTGTTGTTTCCCTTGACTAGAACAAGTTGCAAGGCGCTAGATGTTCAAATCCATCAGTTGCTTAATCAAGTCTAATGATCAACTTTACACTGGTGTATTCACTAAGTTACTGAAATGCTTCCAGAGTTTCAACCCTCCTGGAGCAACTCCAAGCAGCTCAAACAGATCTTTCTCATCAACTTTTCCTTTGGCATTAAAGCAAGCCCATATGATACATCACTCTCGAGTACTGAACCAAAGTTCCCCCACCCACCAGGCAGATGATGAATGGCACTGCCACATTTCAACCGTAGTTTGTCAACAATGTAAGTAAAATCCCAGGGCCCTGCAGTGAGCTACAGACCCACAACTGCTCCTAGTTACCATTCAGCAAGTGTGTGAGAATCCCTGGTCTGTTAGAGAGACCGAACTGACCGGAGACAATAATGGCAGAGAAGCAGCACGATCAACCCGACCCATGATGGCTTGAGACTTAGTTGTCTGGTCTTAAAGAGAACAAAAGGACCAGAATCTCGCCTGTCAGTAACCAGCCCGTTCAGCCAATCAGCAGCGAGACTCTGGGAGGTGGCAGGTTCTGAGCACAAGTCCAGGTCTCCTCCTGCTCTGAGCACTCTTCCAGCCCCACCTGTGTGTGAGGGCCTCCTACAGCAACCCTTCCCTCCCCCCAACAAATACACCATACTTGGTGGGGCCAAGGGGGATGGAAAAGGGGCAAAGACGCATGAGAAGACGAGAACGAGGGAAGGAAGGAGGAAAAGGGAAACCAGATGGAAGAGGCTACAACTCTCTCTGAGGCTCTTCTCTTCTAACCAGGCCTGATACAATCAAGAGCAGGGAAGGAGAAAACTCCGGCGAGGTTCCTCCTCCTGCCCACGTCCATTGATCCCAATTCTCACTCAGTCCCTAAGGAGAAACCCTGCGAAGGAGCCTCGCTGCTGCAGAGCCACAGGAATGCTGAGCTTGCTCCCTATCTTGTGCCTCTATCCTGATTGGCTGATGTCAGGGTCTCTCTGTGAGGTCATCACTGTCCCCCAATAGGCTGAGGCCCTGTAACAGGCCCTTGTGATGTCACTGCCACACCCACCCCTCCTCTTTAAGGCTGGTGTCCTGACTCTGGCCAGCCCCTCTGGATGTTTGCGCAGCTTCCCCTGGATCACCCCACTGAAAGGCAGCTGAGTCTGGGGGCCAAGCTGGCTGGGCAGTAACATCCCAGGGGCTGCTCTTTCAGCCACACACAGCTTTTCAGTCATTGGTAGTGTATAAGGCCTCTCCAGTTTTCCAACATCTGTTTAAATGTGGCCTCTGACACAGGCTGTAGTCTCCTGTCTCAAGTCTCAGGGATGCTGTGTCCCCTCCCGGCCCTGCCCACTCCTCTGCTCACGTGTCTAGGGGTAACTGTAGCCGTATTCCCCCAGCATCGCCCTGGGAGCAGCTTGCCCTGTGTGACTCCTAAAGCCTTCCCAGAGTCCCAGATCACGCCACATCACTGCCCTGGCCTCAGCCTGAGTCCCTCCCTGCTCGTGCTTTGCCACGCACACGTGTGACCAGCAGCGACTCCGTATTTCCTGCCAGTTCATTGACAAGTTATTGCTCAAGAGCCTCATTAGAACCCTAGTGCCAAGCACCTGCCCCTCTCTGAACCGTTCCCAGCCCCACTGGCTGCTGCTTCTGCTGTCCCCAAACCTCACAGCGTGTCCGTGGCCTTAGATAGCAGCAGGATGGGATTTTGTGTCTGATTTTTTTCTCCCTTTCCTGACAATCCCAAGCACAGCGATGGCCTTTGTGCTTGGTGCTGCACAGGGAGAAGAAGCTCTCAGAGAATCCCCCTAAGTTACAACCCACCATCTGTCTAGCTGGGTTCTCTGTGCCAAGGGGCAGCACTTTGCACGGCTCAAGGCTGAATTTCATCTGCTGTTTTGCTGCCCAGCCGCCCAGACATGGGAGATCCCCTTGTGGCTCTGCAGGCCTCTTTGGCCTGACCAGTCTGGCGCATCTTTGTATCCTTTGCAAACTGCACCACGTCCCTGGTCACCTCCTTTGCTAGATTGTTAGTGAACTGAGCTAGGCATGGTGGGTAACTCTGGCTTCCACCCCTGAAGTTAGTGCAGGTGCCCTACCCCTGCTACTGCCCCGGGCCAGACCGCCTGGTAATTCCCTAGGTTCATGTTGCTCGGGGGAGGGGCTTTAGGGAAGGGGTGCAATGGGGATGGGAGAGAACAGAGCAGGGGTGGGAAGAGGTGGGGGGTAGGGCAGGGCTAGGGGGAGGGGTGGTGTGGGCTGCACCAGGGGAGGAGCAGGGGTACTGTGGAGTCTGGGGGGAGAAGGCGTGTCCCAGGCTCCTCTCCCCCACTACGGATGGCCCTGCCCAGTACAGATCCATGGGGGGAATCCCCTGGCCACCCCTCTCCTTTGTGAGCTGCTGTGAGCCAGAGTCCGCCTGCCGGGGCCAGAGCTAGGAGCTCTCTAAAGGGAACAGGGACAACTTGAGCAGCAGGGATATTGGAGGCAGGGGGACAGAGAACCTGGAGCCACCAGACTTGTGCTCAGTGAGTTTCTATGTGTTTTGTACCCTCCCGCCTTCTCTGGAACCCACAAACCCCACACAGAAGATTCCCCATCCCAGCCATAATACCCAAGGACTGAGCTCTGTAGCCTCTCAGCCTTACTCTTCTCCCAAACCTTGCCTACAGCATATACACTTCCCAAAACTCTGTAACTGTTTTACTCAGTTGTAGCAGTAATGCAAGGGGCCTGCAGCAATCTCATTTCTGTGCGAAGTTCGCTTTGGCAATCAAGTAGGTGATAAGCAAGATAGAATAGAGTAAGGCAAGATCTAGCCTATTAGCAGGTGTGGAAATTTCCAGTCCTGTTGATAAAGCCAGATCAAAAGCCCAAAGGGGGCTAGAGTGGGTGTGTATGGTAAGAATAGATGTACATCAGAATCAGGAAACCTGCTAAATAACCAGTGGAACCACTCTGAGATGCTAAAGGAGCGCTCAAAGACAATACAGTCATTGCAGAGAAACGCAATGAATGCTTTGCGTCAGTCTTCACAGCTGAGGGTACTAGGGTGATTCCCAAACCTGAGCTGCTGCCTCATTTGCTGTGGCACAGGGAAGCAATTGCCCCTCCCAGCCCTTGGTTCCAGTCTGTACTTCAAGGTAGCTGCTTTGTTTCCGTTTTGACATGACAGAGAGGCAACGGGGCCAAATTCGAGGGGGGCTGTAGCAGGTTGCAAAGCCGCTCACTCAGATTTGGTCTGGCAAACTGTTGGTCTCAGGAGAGAGGGGAACCCATGCCAAATGCACAGCCCCAACCTGGGCATGACAGACCAGCTTGAGCATCCTCTGGCCAGCTAAACAGAGTAGCAGCAGCAGGCTGGGCCAGTGCTGAGTGCAGAGAAAGCAGGGATGCTGCAGACCAGCTATTAGGGAGCTACGCTTTATCCTCCCCTCCCCTCTCCCTTGCCCCAGGTTGCCACCAGCCCCCCACAAGCAGCTACAGCCTCAGCAGGAAGGGAAAGCAGGGACATAGCTGCGGCTTTGTATCTGTGCGTGCCCCCCCGCCCCCCCCCCCCCGTCCCAGACCAGCACTCCTGGCCCCCAGCAGTTACACAGGACCTGCCCGGCGCTCTCTGAGGTAAAACCCAATGGTTGGCTGCCAGTCAATAACAAATCCATGTGCTACAGGACACCGGCATGGGCACCCTGCTCTATCAGTTTCAGAAACAAAGCTAAAAGATAAGATTATACTGTGGAGAGATTTATGTGCAGCTAAGGTGTGTCCTCTTGACTGCAGCCAGACTATAAAAATGAATAGTGCATCTCTTCCCAAGGACAGTTTAGTAACCCACTAGGGAAAATGCAGTGTGCTCTCAGTGTGCGAATACATGTGATCCGAGTGACTAAAGCAGTTAGTGCTTGTAGCAATATACTACATTTGTAGCAAATAAGGGTATGCTAAAATATATCCAACCTGCCTCTACTGCTGTTGCTAGCACGTGTGCTCCTTTAGCTGCTAGTAACTAATTTAAAGGGTTTAACTGGGCATTTCTAATGATTGTACACATATTCTAAGTCCCCAAGCAACGATTAAATGGTTAATGGTAAAGAACACCAGCCAGCAGCAGTGTACAGAAGAAAGGTTGGCATATTGGATAGCAAATACTGCAGCAAAATGCATCTGCCAGCTAGTGATTAGAGGGGTTCTATTGTGTTGGTGCAAGGTCATTAATCTGGGCTATTTGGGGCAAGGGAACGTGGGAGGAGTGAATGGAACAGGCACTGACATCTTTCCTTCATCCTATTGCTTTGTGCCTCTGTCATGCATGAGAAAGAAGTGAAACTGACTAAATACGGGGAATGAAACAGACAAGACTTACACATTCTTCTGGGAGTGCATTACAAAAAGTAACAAAAATGAGGATAAAAGATAAATCAGATATTTTTCAGAATTCTGACTTTTTAATAGTCTGAAGTATGATCAGTAACACAAGTGAGGACAATTTCTGAAAATATATTATTTTCTCTCTAACATTACTCCTCTAACAAAACAACTCACACGCCTTACAACATAAATACTTTGCTCATTTTTAGTGAGCCTGTTACCTATTTTTACTGTGCTTTGATATTCGGTTCTATCCAGTGACATTATAAACAGATAAACGTTTACAATTATTCTTTCTACTGGATTTTCCTCAGAGTCTCCTTATTAGAAAAAAACGTTTTTCCATAAAAACTGAAAACTTCTTACATTGTGTATTAAAAAACAACAAGCTTCCATACATTTAATACACTTACACTGTCTTCTGGGAAATTAATTCTCTTTGGTCGTAAATGGGTTTCAACCTGGGTTAAAAAAGAATTCTCCCACTTGAAACGTCTTCTTTCCTTTGAAGAATGAGACTCAGCATTGTTCATGCTGAATGCAAATTGACTTCAAGAACTATGTAGATCAGTGGAGTAGTGTTAATGTATTTTTCATTATTTACAAAATAAAAGTGATCTTTGTAGTGTAGCTTTTTCTACTGTAGTAAAGAGGACAGCGCTGTGTGTCAAATTAGGATTTAAAAGAGTGGAGTATGGGCAACACTGGCCTTTGGATCAGGGCTTATTTGCTTATACAAAGTTTGGATGTGCATCTTTACAATGACAAAGACGCCAGGGTCACCTCTGCCCCACAGTGACCAAACAGAAAACCCTTAACAAAATCCAAAATCCATTTAAAAACCCTAAACTGCTCTATAAAAACTAGAGTAAAAATAGTAAGAATTACAATTCATTAAAAATCAAATTGTATTGAATATTCTAACAAAAATTTCAACAGCAATGTCAGAATATTTTCAGCATACTCAACAGAGGGTGCAAACACAATAAAGGGTATTTTTAACAGCGTGGGAATGCACTGACATACCACTTTCAAGCCCTAAGAAGGCATTGGGAATTGCATAGAATATGGCTGAGGGCAGATTTTGGTCTCCAGATTCATTTTTAGCATGTAGCAGTGTCCATTGATTCTTGAAAGATGGATTCTTCTGCTCTAATTAGCGTCCAGAATATTGATGTGCACAAAAAGCATGGCTGATGGGTAGGGGTCCCCATTCTTGGTCAAAAGATGAATGTGGCGATAGCCTGGAAGGAGGAAATACACAGACATGGATGTTTAGTTTCAAGCACCACAGTATGTGGTGAAGTTTCACACACAACACCATGGGAGAGGATGTAAAAACGTGGGAGCGCAGCTCATTTTTTAATACTCGGAGATAGGGGCATTTCTACTGCAATGGCTGTGCCAAGTCACTTCCATTTCCTATGCCTGAATATTCTCCTTCCTTGACCTTTAATTTGGGCCCTACAGAAGAAGTACAATAATGCTCTGTATTAGGGTAGAATACAGTGATATGGTCCCACAATTATACTTTACATCCCTTCTGCAGCCCCTTCCATCTGAAGATCTCAAAGCTCTTGTCAAACATTAGATATTCAGTGAACACATTGGCTGTGTCTAGACTGGCCAGTTGTTCCGGAAAATCAACCACTTTTCCGGAAAAACTTGCCAGCTGTCTACACTGGCCGCTTGAATTTCCGCAAAAGCACTGACGATCTCATGTAAGAGTGTCAGTGCTTCTTGCAGAAATACTATGCTGCTCCCGTTCAGGCAAAAGTCCTTTTGTGCAAACTTTTTGCGCAAAAGGGCCAGTGTAGACTGCTCAGATTTGTTTTCCGCAAAAAAATGGTAATCTGGGCTTTTTTGCGGAAAAGCGCATCTAGATTGTCACGGACGCGTTTCCGCAAAAAGTGCTTTTGCGGAAAAGCGTCCGTGCCAATCTAGACGCTCTGTTTCGAAAATGCTTTTAACGGAAAACTTTTCCGTTAAAAGCATTTCTGGAAAATCACGCCAGTCTAGACGTAGCCCTCAGGTTTAACCAACTTGCCCAGTGTCACACAAGGCAGTAGGAGGGCCACAAATAAGAACCAGGAATCCTACTTCTGCCTCCCTGCCCATCACTGATTCCCTATAGATCCTACTCCATGAACAATAAAAGCTGATTTTCCCAAATGTCCCTATTTATCCAACCCTAATTGCAGTGGTTAACAAGTTGGTAGGAATACAATGGGCAGAGTTCAATTTGACCAGGAAACTGGGTGTGATCCCATCATGCTTACAACAGATCACTCACGACCAGTGTTCCCGACAAGCTGGGCACTTGTGGGGCCGCTCAGAAAAGATTTCAGTGACACCCAGTTGATTAGCAGAGTGCCCACAGCTAGGTTTTGTTTCTGCTGGTGGTGCACATGCTTTGGTGCACATCACAAAGTTTATTCTGCACACGGATGGAAAAGATTAGCGGGAACAATGCTCATGACCACTAGCATTCAGTTTCTTGATGCTGCATTGTTCCTGCAACACCAGTGCCCTTGAGGCAGGCTCCGTTCCAACCCTGATGGAAGTGAGCTGCCTTCTGAAAAAACATCTCTGCTTGCAGTTACATCTGGCCTTTCCCAGGCAGGCTGACAGCATGCTGCAGTGCAGCGGCTCTGTTTCAGAATATGCTCAAACCACATCCTGTTTCCAGCTGCACGCATGCAAGTGAATCCACAGTGTGTGTTTGCCCAGCATCTTTGTTACAGTATATTACTCTGGTCTCTTTAAGGGGCATCTCTGGAAGCCAGGCTACCTCTATCCTAACAAACGACGACTCAGTAAGTCAGTCACAGAATAAGTGGTCCCAGGGTGACAGCTGGTAGCGAAGGAAAAATCCAGGCTGTTAGCTGGTCCAGGGCACCACTTGTGAGCCGGTGTGGTTTGCTCTGACCATGGCCTGCTGCAGACAAAGCTCCTTACCTTGCTTTAGGCAGGTAAACGGGATAGTGTACTGTCCCATAAAGTCATTTTTGGTTGACGCATCAAAGTCTTCCACCACAAAACGGACCAGAGCGAGCACAGGGACGTCAATGTCAAATCCAAACTCTTCGTCCCACTTCGGGTTAAACCCTGGGTAAGGAAGAAGAAAACAAAAATGGACTGGCTACGTTTAAATCAAGATGGGATTGTAGAAACCATTTCATATTTAGCTAGAAGCCATTCTGTATAACAAAAGCCATTTCAGTTTCTTGTGTCTGCACGTATACTAGAGGGAGTGAACTGGCCTTCATCGAGGTGGGGAGAAGCCAGAAGGATGTGCTATTGGAATGTGTTAATGATCTATTTTGAGCTGAAGCTCGAACTCCCTCTAAACCTGTTTCTTTCTCTGCTGATGATAATTCCTCTTTGAAGTTCTCTTTGATTTCTTGCCCTGACGTCAGACTTGTTTGGTTAAGGGTATAAAATACTAGGATTGAATGTATTAGCTAGCCTCACTGGGCCCGGCTCTGCTGGGACCACATTTGGCTCACTTTGCTTTTATTGGCCAATAAAACTGTCTGTTTAGCCATGTAAACTGAGTGAGGTCTTGCTGGGTGATAACTTGCAGCTGTGCTACAGCCTGAAACAAGAATTGCTGGGTGAAACTTTCTGACCTGCATTCTGCAGGAGGGTCAGAGGCCCAGATTTCACACTAGGAATCTATGAACATACTGGAACAATAGGAACCACACAATAATGCGTTTCCCCCCTCTCACACGGCATTGCTAATGATTGCGGAAACCCTTCCACAGTGAACGAGCTTGGAACTGTAAATTCCCATGAGGGAATACACAACATGGGTGCCTGTTGAGTGCTGATGTCAGTTAGGTTACCAAGGTGATCTGAAGGAACTTGTGCTGCTCAAGTATTCACTGAATTCACCCCAGGAAACCATGAGAGAAACCTGGAGGGGTAAGAGAAACTAACCCTCATTCATTCAGAATCCCCTGCCCACCTGTTTGTGAGCACACGGCCCAACTATCTGGCCTAGCACAAATGGTGGTTTGGAGTGCGTCTGTTTAGAAGAAGCAGGATACTTCTCCAATGAGGCAGTGGATGGTTCAGATGCAAACTGCTGCTGAAGTTGTCCCATATGGGGCTAGGTCTGAGGAGGACAGGAAGAAATGCAACTGTTCAAGAGAACAGAAGGGCGCACCAGGGGGAATTCAACAGGCCGGCCCTGCGTCTTGATTCATGCCAAGAGCCAACTGACTGACTCAGCAGTTTTGCCGGAAAGAGGATTAGGTCTCTGTCCAGCGGTTTATAGATTTTTACTGGGATTTCTTTTCTGCACACAGACCCCAGCACTTTGTCAGTCGTGACACAAACAGATCAGCTGCAGCTTTTCTTTGACAGGCCCACTTGAACAGAAAAAGCTATTGACGTTTCATTCACCAGTTAGGTAAAAGAAACAAGCATGTTTGGACGGGATCACAAGTCATCTTCACGCTCCAGTGATAAAACAGTCTGGGGCTAAAAATCATCAGCTGTTCACGGAGAGGAGCCCTACCACAAGTGCAGCCCTGGACCCATCTACACCCGGCAAGTGGATTGAGATCCGGATCCGGAGTTCAAAACTGGCCCATCGAGTGGGAACAAAATCCCAGCTCAGAACAGGGGTACTTCTGGGGAGTCGCGCCATCCTCGCAGGACTGGCCAGTCTGGTTGTGAGGAACACATGAGGCACCTCTCTCTTGGATCCCTGGTCATGCCCAGCAACCAACTCAAATCGCACCTTAGGGCAGTTCCCAAATGTTTTGGGTTCAGGCTGTGAACATTACTGTTTGTTTGACTCAGGCCTCTGCTTCCATCCAGGAAATGCCAGGACGAAGGGCAGAGGCTGCTCTGAGCAATATCTCCAGCCCATGTGATCAATTGTCAAGGTCTGAGTCTGCCAGAGATGAGGGAGTGTGGCCAACTGCACGGGGAGGGGGGGGGGGGGGCGGGGACTGCCCAGTTCTGACACCGACTCACTGTCTCACCTTTAGTATGTCACTTAAGCTCCCTTGTGACCTGGGCCACATGTCTGTGCTGTGGAGTAAGAGGCACTATGAACACTGCTGAGTGCACTACGCAGACCTTGGCTGCCCAGACCCAGGAGCAAGTGGGTGGCGAGTAGCTTTGGCTCCACCCATAAAGCACTGAGCAGCACAACTGAGTGGGTGGGGGGAGGGTCTGAATGTGCTGCTGGTTTGGGTCTCAAGCACACTGCTATACCCCGAAAACTAGAGGGAAGCAGAAAGGGAATTGTACCCTGCCACAGGGCCATGCCAAAGGCACAATCCAGCCTTCAACCACTCTGGGTCTCACTTTCCACCTCTGTAACAAGGTGATACTGATGCCTGTGTAAAGCACTTGGCGATTTCTGGCTGAAGTAGATAATATGATCTAGACAGTACTTAATCCTGCCGTGAGGCCAAGGGCCTGGACTAGATGACCTCTCGAGGTCCCTTCCAGGCCTATGGTTCTATGACTGAGGACTTGTCTACACTAGCAACAAAACAGTGAGAGCATTTACACCGCAATGTGACTTTTGTCGGGAAAACCACCCAGTTTTGGCAACAAAAACCTTCCACCCCATGAGAGATTTTTGTCTTTTGCTCTCCCTTTATTGTCAACAAAGAGCCAGTGGGGACTCTGCTGTTTGTTCTATCCAGAGAACTGGCTTCTGCCAGTATCCCACAATGCATACCTTGCAGGCTGTGCTCAGTGTTTTGTGATCTCTGCTGCCCTGCAGGCATGTGCCCCTCCCCTTTCAAAGATGAATGAGCTGCTCCGTTAAAAGAACAAATTATTAGAATGCTTCTGTTCTGCCCTGCATTAGGAAAACAGCAGCAGGCAGACTGCTGCTTTAGGGGGAGTGCTGGAGAGACTGCTGAGTTGCTTTGACACAACAGGCATCCCAAGAAGTGCAGAGACCAGCTTTGCCTTCCCGCAACACTGCACTGTGGGATGTTCACCCACATTCCTTTGCTCTGTCTTTTGACAAAGTGCTGGCCATGTGACCAAGAAATGTTGACAATGGGAGGCAGAAAAACTGGTTTGACCAGTTTTTACTTTTGGCAACGTTTGCATGTTGTCAGCACTTTTGTTGCCAAACCGTCCCAGTGTAGACATAGCCTAACTAGTACTGAATTTTGGATGCTACTATGGAGCAAAGCTCTCATCTTTCTGACCTTCATTCATCCTGCCAATGCAGCAGAGGCCAGAACCCAAATCCTAGATTTGGGTGCTGATTGGATCTAAGGATGTTCAGGTCTGGGGCTTGGTTCAGCCTCCTTTCCGCTGGTGATGATAAAAAAAACCCACAAAATCAAAGCTAAGCATCTGACAAGGCAATAAATAAACCAATCAGATAAGAGGCAGCCACAAGCGACCTCCACTTCACAACAGAAGCCACATGCTCTCTCGCTCACCCTTTTGGTTACAAGTGGTTCAGAGGACAGTGGCACTGGGGGAGGCCTGCTCTAACAAAGCCAACAATGCACACACACCTGCAGGGCCCTGCATGCCCTGAGCATCCAATGAAGGCTTCAGGAGCTGAGAGCACTGCAGGACTGGGCCCCCAATTGTCCTGTCAGCCGCAGAGACATAATGGTTTGCTAGGGATCCTATTCACCGGGAGCACATTTGTGGTTAGTCCATTTTCAGCCCGAGGCTCAGAAGACAAAGACCAACTGGTCCTTTTAAGTAACACAAACCATAGAAAAAGCATGAGCTGGGATTCAAAAAGACCGACGTTTGGATTAAAAACCCTGAGAGTTTTTAAGAATAATAAAGCGGAGGTGCTTTTTCTTTGCTTTCTGGTTTGAGCACTTTAGGGCATCCTCGGGTCACCTCGAGAAGCTTTGGGTTGCAACTCCAAGGGCTCGGAAGCTTACTCGTTATTCATGAACGTCAAGACGAGAGACTCCCGTGATCACATCACGGCAAGGGCTGGGATCATGCAGAAAACCCGGCAAGGTTGCAAGATTTGCAGCAAAACGGTGAGCTGACATGCATGTAAATAAAGTGGCACACTCTGGGAGTTCTGCAGAGACAGGAGTCTCACTTTTTATGGACTCTCAACTAAGTACTAAGCGCATGACTCCCATATGAACTCATAAGGAAGCCCTCATTTCACACCACCGTCCGCATGGACACGTAATGCATCTCTTTCCCGGGTGGGAGGGGGAGGAGGAATAGTGACGGATGTGATGTGTCTGCTCCAGAGAGCTCTACCTGGCTCCACAACCCTTTGAGCTAGGAACCACGCCCTGCGATGTTTTCACTGGGCATCACAATGACAGGGTTCAACATAAATATCCTCATTGCTTGTTTACGGACAGCAGTTTCCTTGATATCACAAGACAGAGCAGCCCTATCAATCAACATCTAATCTACAGCATTCAGTCCATTCAGATTTTGTAGGAAGTCGAGATAGTTACAGACTGTTCCAGGACACACCGGACAGGCTTAGCTCCTCTTGTCACTGGGGGATTTTCTTGTGCAAAGCAATGGCTCAATACTGTATTTTAAGGCCCCCTCTATGGTAATAGCCTAATACTCAGAAATCCTGAGCAGTCCCAGCTCCAACTGAATATGCTCCCTGAGAGAGTACGTGGCAAGGTGAGACATGCTCCCGTGGGTTAGATGCCCAAATACCTTTGAAGATCTGGACCTCCAGACCATGCAGTACAGGCAGTCCCCGAGTTACGCGGATCCGACTTATGTCGGATCCGCAGTTACGAACGGGGCTTTTCTCGCCCCAGAGGACGGGAGCGGCGGGACGCCCAGATGCGCCGCCGCCCCCGTCCTCTGGGGCGAGAAAAACTGCTCCCCGTCTCCCTGGTCTGCTGGTCGGGAGACGGGGAGCAAAGCCATGGAGCACGCCCGCAGTGGGACAGCTGCGGCGCGCCTGGACTGTCCCGCTGCCCGCGTGCTCTGTGGCTTTGCTCCGTGTCTCCCAGGTCAGCAGACCAGGGAGACGGAGCAAAGCCATGGAGGACTTGGGCGGTCCTGCCACCCCCGTCTCCCTGGTCTGCTGGGGGGGGGGAGTGCAGCTAGTGTCTCCCCCCCCCCCAGCAGACCAGGCTTTTCTCGCCTACCCCTGGGGTAGAGCAGCTGGGGGCTGCCGGGTTGGTCCTGCAGCGCCGCTCCGGACCAACCCAGCAGCACCCCAGCTGCTCTGCGTCAGGCATCCTGATTCAGCCGCTGCTGATCAGTTTCAGCAGCGGCTGAATCAGGACGCCTGGGGCAGAGCAGCTGGGGTGCTGCTGGGTTGCTCCAGTAGCACCGAGGAGCCGCGCTACTGGAGCAACCCAGCAGCACCGCAGCTGCTCTGCCCCAGGCGTCCCCAAGTCAGCCGCTGCTGAAACTGACCAGCGGCTGACTCCAGGAAGTCTGGGGCAGAGCAACTCTGCCTCGGGCTTCCTGTAGTCAGCCGCTGGTCAGTTTCAGCAGCGGCTGACTTGGGGATGCCTGGGTTTCTTAAATTGAATCTGTATGTAAGTCAGAACTGGCGTCCAGATTCAGCCGTGGTTGAAACTGATCAGTTTCAGCAGCGGCTGACGCCAGTTCCGACTTACATACAGATTCAACTTAAGAACAAACCTACAGTCCCTATCTTGTACGTAACCCGGGGACTGCCTGTATAGAGCCCTTGATGAATGGCGCTCCTATCAGGTTTCCAGCCCAAAGAGTGAGAATTGCACATTTGGAATTCCTATCCCATTTCATAAATACCCCTGCCAGTAAACTCCCTGAAGTGAGTGGGAGCTGGGATACGCAGCAGCTCTGTAGATCCAGAGCTTGTGTTTTGTTTTTTTATGCTCAGTTCAGAATTAGGTGAGGAGGTTACCAACATGGTTCTAAACCCACAGACATGTGAACAAAAGGAAACAGACAGAAATGTTTGGAGCGGGGCCACAATTTTACTAGCTATGGTCTAAAACAGGATGGAGGGAAAGGGAAACACTGCTAGCCCTGCAGAAAATGTACTCGGGGTTGAGACGCCCTTGGCATTGATTGTTGATTGCATACCCTCATGTAGCATGTGTGTGTTGGGGGCAGCTTATTTCCCTGTCTCTGAAGAATGTGTATGTTCATTTGTCAGCTGTGTACTGCCCAGATCAGTCTCGAAGGAGAGGAATTCAAGTTATTTTCCATTTCAGGTTTTTATAAGGATCTGATCGGCACTAATGAGCCATCCTCAGAACAGCCTGTCAAGAGAGAAGTATTATTGTTTACATTTTGCTGATGGACAATTGTATGTGGGGAGAATAAGTGAGTCACCCAAGGTCACAGAGGAAGTGTGTGACAGAGCATCAATTGAACCCAGATCTCCAAAGTCACAGTCTGTAACCCAAGGCCTTTCATCCTTCCTCCTGGACACTTAGGATGTGTGTGAGTTTAGCACGGGTGAAAGGTGTCAGTTTGTATTTATCCACAGGATAGGTACGCACTTTGATGGGACAGGGCAGGAACATTTTCAAGGTTTGAGAGCTGGCAACAAAGGACATGCCAAGCCCTCCAGAGGGAATTTCTTTCCTTCTGAAAAGCTACTGATGCCTGAGCTCAAGAAAAATGAATCCATGGAATTACCTTGGATTTGTACCAGCGTCAGTGAGCCCAGGATCTGGCCCACTGACCAAAGCCAAGAGCTTAGGGGAACATGACAGCAGTCCCAGATCAGCTGCTCTGTGTCGCGAGCTGTGACACCTGCCAGTGGGACATGAGGGTGAGTTAGGGGAGGTGGCGTTTAGCCTTTGATGGGTGTCACCACAGGAAAGCAGGCTGGGATGTGACTTACACTAACTGACTTGCATATCGCATGGAACCACGCCAGCATGGCCTGGGGACACTCTGGTGCAGCGTCAAGCAGAGCTACAAAGCAGAAATCCCTCTTACCGTTGTTTTCAATGACTTTGGTTTGTTTTTTGCCATTGTCCCGCTGGACCCCATGGATCTCGACTGTCACCCTCGGATCCACGATAGAGTTTTTGCTTTTGTTCACCTTGGGCAGCTGCTGGCCGGAGATGATCTGCAGAGGAAGCAGAGGGGACAGATCACACCATCAGGATGAGAGCTGAGTTGCAAAACAGACATCTCTTTTCTCAAGGCAATGGTGCGTCTGGCCGCGGTTCTCTCAAAACCTGGATCCTGACGCCAGCCCCTGATGCTTCAGGGAAAGGGCCACAATTTCTCAGTCAACTGCGTGATGCTTCCCCAGGCATGGCGAGGGGCAGGGAGAAGGAATTCCTTATGGAGCCCTGCTGATGAGCAAAGTTCCCTCTAATTTTTTCCATTCACATGCAGAGTAAAATTTTGTTAAGTGCACAGAGGCATATGTAGATGTGCACCACCACACACGCTGCTGGCTGTGGGCGCTCTGCTAATCAGCTGGCTGGCATCTGAATCGCTTCTGGATGGCTGCCCAAGTGCATAGCTTAGAGGAATCACTGCTGATGAGCTATTTATATCCTGAACTAATACTGAAGGGCGTTTACCAAATAAATGCTTGCAACCATAACAATACAGCATAGCATATGAGCCTTGATCACCCTTTACTCGTCACATATTTTGTACTCAACCAAGGTGGTGAAGTCATGAAAAGAAAGTGCTTTCTGTGAGCCACGCTCTGACACCCTAATGCATGATTATCCTCATCACCATCATTTATTATTTAAATTGCAGTAATCTTAGCAGCTGCAGTCGTGGAACGGGATCTCACTGTGCTAGGTACTGTTCAAACACAGCCCAGCAAGTCAGTCCCTGCCCCAAAGAGCTTATAGTCCCATGGTAGGACACGTCACCTTCACTTTAGAAACACCGAATAATCCCCTTGACTACCTTGTACATTAAGTTAAGCACATGCGTGAGTCATTGCTGGACTGGGGCCTTACTTTGTAAGTAGTCCCTTTGACTTTTAAAGGAATTCTTGCAGATGTCCCAATTCAGACTGGTCCCTGGGATTCATGCATCTGGTTAACTACTGGGATGACTAGATCTGGATTTATGGAGGTGTTTCAGTATTGGTGAATCGGGACATGAAGGTACTTTTCAGTGTGGGCAGAGGTGGCAGAATTTAGATCTCTAGAAGCACATGAAGTTGGCATTGCTGTTACAGTTTTCTTATTCCAATTCTTACTTTTATCTGGAGTTTCTTCCGTGTCCACCAGGCTCCTTCTGTGATGGATTTTGGATTGAATTTGGATTGCTTGTCCCGAAGAAAGTCTGGCTTTAGGACATACCCAGAAAATCCATTGTCCTGGAATCGGCCTTGGTAAACATCCATTTCTGGGCCTGGCGTCTGGAAATTCAAGGCAACTGGAACAAAAAAATAAAATTAAATTAACTTTCTTATAAGCCCACACAGGTGGTTTTACACTGATTTTTTTCATGCAATACAACTGCCTTCATGCATATAAAGTTTTGCCTTTGTGATCTGCAGCACACTAGTAATAAACTGTGCTTTCTACAGCACTTTTCACCTAAGAATTTCAGATTTTAAACTAAAAAGGACCATCCTGACCACCTTGCCTTACCTGTATTACACAGGCCAGAGAATTTCACCCTGTTTTTCCTTAACTGAGACTATAACAACAGGTTGAAATGGAGTGTAACTTTTAGAAAAGACATTCAATAGTGGTTAAAAGACTTCAAGTGCAGAAGAACCCTAGATAAGTTGTTTCAATGACTAATTAACCTCATGACAAACAACTTTTCTCGATCCTGCTCTGAGGATCTGCCTCTCGAGGTCCCTTCCAGTTAGAATTCTGTGATTCTATGATTCCAGTCTGAATCCATCCAGCTTGAATTTTCAGCCATTGGAAATTGTTAGGCCTTTGCTAGATCCAGAAGCTCTCTATTTTTGAAATCTCCATGAAGGACGTACTTAGATCCAAATCTTCAATCATTTAGACAACTATGTACCTTTGGGGATCAGAGCCTCAGCCTGATCAAATCACCTCTCAACATGCTCTTAGCAAACTAAAGAGACTGAACTTCTTTACTCTCTCACTATGCAGCCGGTTTTCCTTATCTCAAATCATTGTTGTAGCTCTTTTCTGAGCCCCTCGCCAGGGGTATGTCTACACTACCCCGCTAGTTCGAACTAGCGGGGTAATGTAGGCATACCGCACTTGCTAATGAAGCCCGGGATTTGAATTTCCCGGGCTTCATTAGCATAAGCGGGG
Organism: Pelodiscus sinensis; assembly: GCF_049634645.1. Taxonomy (NCBI): domain Eukaryota; kingdom Metazoa; phylum Chordata; order Testudines; family Trionychidae; genus Pelodiscus; species Pelodiscus sinensis. Next base: position 247,948,992 of record NC_134712.1, on the reverse strand, counting down.
AGCCGCCATTTTTAAATCCCCGCTGCTTCAAACCCTGTGCAGCGCGGCTACACGGGGCTCGAACTAGGTAGTTCGGACTAGGTGCCTATTCCGAACTACCATTACTCCTTGTGAAACGAGGTGTACCGGTAGTTCGGAATAGGCACCCTAGTCCGAACTACCTAGTTCAAGCCCCGTGTAGCCGCGCTGCACGGGGTTCGAAGCAGCGGGGATTTAAAAATGGCGGCTCCCCGCTTATGCTAATGAAGCCCGGGAAATTCAAATCCCGGGCTTCATTAGCAAGTGCGGTATGCATACATTACCCTCCTAGTTCGAACTAGCGGGGTAGTGTAGACATACCCCTGGGTATCAACAACTTTTCTGAAGTGTGTACCCCAGAACTGGACACTGTATCGAGTTAGTGGTCTCACAAGTGCTGTATACAGAGGTAACATCACTCCCCTACTCCCACTCAATATTCCTTTGCTTAAATAGCAGAGGATTGTGTTAACCCTCCTTTCCACCACACGTTCAATTGGTTTTCCACCATGACCTAAGTGCCCTACAAAACTTAAATACAAAAAATGATCCACTTATTCATGCCTCTATTTTTTTCCAACCAACAAATAAACCACAAATACATGCAAAACGATTCCAGAGAGAGATGTGGAGGCTCCGCATTTTTGAAAATCTTGCCCACTTCCTCGGGTACCCAAATACGGATGTAGGTGCCTAATTTTCAACACTCAAATTTCAGAGTGTTGATCTCAGTGAATTCTCCACAGTCACAGCAGCTGTCAAGAACAGAACCCAGAATGCCAGACTCTCAGTTGTATTCTGTAACTACTGGACCATGAGTATTTCATAGTAGCTTCACGGATCCCTTTTTTCGCAGTACGTTTCTGAAACAGTCCTATCTCCTCAAAGTTTCAGCGTTCTGGGAATTTTAAAAGATTGTTATTTTGTGTTAGCTGGCAAGTTCTTGGTCCAGCTGTAACAGATGTAAGGCACAGACAGTGAGCTAAATCATTGCTTTGCTTATTCACCTGCTGAAGCACCTTATTCTGCCGTACTTTAGTGCTCCACTACTATAGACCTTGATGCCTTCTAGCGCATTTCCCAACCTATTTGATACCAGGGACTGGTTGGCTGGCTTCCTAAAGCATGTCAAGGAGATCTTAGAAACTCATGCCAGACTGTAGACCACTCATTGAGAAATGATGATCTCATGGTTAGACATGGAACACACAATTATGTTGCATATGTTACACTCAGAATACAGGAAGCAGCTACAGAAAATGAGGATGTGTGGCCCCTTTATAGTTCCCGCATAGCCCTGGGATGCAGGAGATCTAAGTTCATTCTTGGCTAGCCACAGTTTTCAGTCTGGCCTTGGGCGAGCATTGCCTGTCTCTCAGTTCCCACATTTGTTAAACATGAATAACAAGAGGCCACAATCTCACAGACAACAAACAACTCATGGCAGATATTAATCTGGGCGAGCAGGCTGATCTGCCTCCATGCCCATTCGGTGCTTAGCCTCTCTCCAGGGACAGAGGCCATACACAGGTCAGTTAAATACTAACAACATACTAACATCAGGGTCTGATTTGCAACCCAGTGGCTTTCAATTGCACTTACCGATCTGACAACCAACGTTCCACAAGTCAACTGGACTGTAGTTGGAAGAATCCGTCCTCCAGCCGGCAGGATAGATCCGACTCAAATGCCTCATGTTGTAATGAATAAAACTGGTTCCTAGAGAAACAGACACAAAGTTGCTTTTGAGTGATTTGTATTGTTTCGATTTCTTTTTAATGCTATGCAGCTCCTCCACTGGTCATCCTAGCCTGTGTTTTAACTTTGCGCATTACACTTGTGATACACCAGGGTACACACCAGACTCCATAAGCCCACACCCTGTAACCTGGGGTTCCCTTTACTCCACCTTGCTGCTGTAGCCTCCAATTCGGACAGGGTCCAATATGTCAGTCGCTCACTGGCTCTTACCAGTCTGATTATATGGCAGGGTGATTCCAACATCACCCCCCTCCTGGATTTCCCCCCAAAAATGTATGTTCTCTACTGCCCAGCCCTTACCAGTACTGCATGTACATTCTGGGTCCATTGTACCTTTATAGACACTTAATTTTTTACTCCAAATGAATGTACCTCGATGTCCAGCTTGAGCACACTGGATTAGATAAACCATTAACAACAAAAAGAGAGTTTCTGAGTGAAAGTAATGAGGCATCCATGTCATGGCTACAAAGAAAATAAAGATAAAACATTTACTGGTGCCTAACTTAAACTCCATGGGATTCAAAGCAAAGCTCTCACCAGTCACCACATGCTTCCAGCAGCAGTATTGACAAACTCTGTAGCTCAGCACCCTTCCCACAGCTGCCTCCTTTGTCTTTTCAGGTGCAGCAAATGGGAATGGAATTGGGAGGGGAGAAGGAGAGGAGTGCTTTGCAGTGTTTGTCCCTTCTTTTTAGTTTCAGTCCCTTGCTTTAAAAACATTGCCAGCTGGGACCCAGGACACAAAGAGCATATGTAGAAGAATATTCCCTGCTTGGTTTTTTCACCTGTTTAAACATCCTTTGCTGTCCCTCCCTATTTGATGATCCAATTTACTGCTTAAACGCAAACTGAGGCAAGCACACAACAGTTCTGACTGGCCAAAGCTGTGGGCTTGGGAACGTGTGTTAATAACATCATGCACAGCCAAAGAGAACAAATATTTTAGCTGACTCTTCATCCACGTTTTATCACCAATATGGTGGTGATCACACCAGAGTGGATGCTCATTCAATATGTAATTTGAACCCTCACCCAAATCTGCCATCACTTTGTATACAGTTCCCATCCGAGTCACCACTGCTGGGAGCTAGAGCAGAGTGAGTATTTGGATTTTTCAGTGAGGTGGTTCTGCCTTGAATACTACAGCAGATGAGTTTCCTGGCAGGAATATTGAAACAGGGAACATTCACAGGAGACAAGTTCAAAGAGAAACTCTCCACACAAGAAACTTGATTCTGAGAGTTAAACTCATCCAATCAGGCAAAAGAAACAGACTGTGTGGCCTATGCCTCCATTTAAAACAGCTTGAACACCATGTGCCATAAAGACAACATTTCTGCTCCCATGAAGTGCTAAAGAGATATTAACTGAGCAGGAAGTTCTACAGTCCAGTACAAGAAGACATCATAATAAATCCGTGCCCATGCGGCTTCAACTAGGTGGGACGCTCTGTGGATGTATGCACTATAGAGCCTATGAAATCAAGTCGTGAGACATAGCTGAAATAATTCTGTCCATGGTAGTGCATACGTTGCACACACACACAAAATTCAGTACCTTTCAATAGCTATTTAAGATTTTTACTATCATGATTAAGGAGTGTAAAAGGCTACAGCTAAAATATCTCAAGGTAGCAGTTATGAACTTGAAAAGATCAAGAGATGTAGGGGGTATCCTGAAAAGCAGCACAAATATTTAATGCCGGGAAGGCAGGAAAAGTTCAATTTATATTTAAAAAGACAGTGCTGCATTGTTCTTAGGCTCTATGGTGCTACTGCTACTGTAGGAGAAGGCTCTCCATTTCTGCACCTCTTCCTTTAAAAGTGAATCTTCGCATGGAAACACTGGAGAATGAAGCGAGCACCGAATGCGTGGGTTCCCAGATGGGTGGGGGGAGGGGTTGACAAGGAGGGGACTAGCAAACCCTGCTGAGAAGGTCGGAGGCACGTACCAAACTCCTGCGCCAGTTTCTGAGCTTTGCTCTCGGTGAAGGACGACATCTCATAGAAGGGGCGGGGAGAGGTGATGCTGTCAAAGCCATGGAAGTGGACACTCTTGCAGTAGATGACGATGTCCGATAACTCCTTGGCCAGCTTTAATGTGGCAGTCTGGAGACAAGAAAGCAACAGGTTTGGCCTTTCTTCCACATGCCCCTTCACAACTGTGCATGATACCCACCCCTCACTCCTGACTCCTTCGCTGGTGGATCAATCCCTCAGTTTTTAACCCCCAGAACTTTTCCTGCAGCTGGGCTGTACCCAGCTTCCCCTCCTCTCTCAGGACAGGTTGCTTTGGATGCTGAGCACATTCACTGGCAGATTCCCAGTTGCACTTTTGGTCGAGGTAAGTCGTACTCCAGTTAAGAAAAGCCTCGGCATGGCCGAGGGATTGGCGGTGCACCCATTTGCATGCTGTTCCCCAGCTCTGGCTCACAGGCTGCAAGTGCAGGAGCTCTGGGAAAGCTCTGGGCTGTGCATGTGAGCTCTAAACTGGGTTTCATGCAGCAGCTGCTTCGCCAGCCAACTCCCATTACTGCCTGGTGTCACAGCATGATGGACTGCCCCATTGTGCAGGTGGAACGTCCTATGCACGGCTTTCTGCGGCACAGAGCCAAACACATTTGGGCTCCACAGCCTTCGGCTCCAGCCCTCAGACTTTTCAATTGAGTCTTAGAAATTCATTGTCTTGGGGTCTTCCGCCTGGCTGGGACTAAGGGAACAGAGGGGGCAAGGTTTCTGGCTCCAAAGAGCATGGAGATCTTCATTGCAAGACAGATGGGTTCTGATTTTGTCATGTGACTGTGGAGTTCTAGAATGTAAACGGTAGCAACAATGATTTGCATATGGTGACATCATTGCAATGAGTCTTATACCAAGTGTGACACATGGCCAGAAAAAGGTGATGCACCCTGCAGGCTAAATGACCCAGAATCACCCTGTACAGACAGGTTAGAAAAGTGTGTGAACAGTAATTAGGGCCATTAGGGCCTGGATTGTTAGAGAACTGGAAGTGATACTTATTGTGTGTTAGATGTTAGCCATGTAAACAGACAGTGCCTATCTGTCACTATAGCTAGACATAAACATAATAATATCACTGTATGCATCTCTCTTTGAAATGTACAACAAATCTCCTGAGAGTGGTGAAAAACAGACTACTGCCTTATGTTAATCTGTATAGCTAATTACCAGTGATGCTTAGGAAACAGGCCTATTTCAAAATGTCTGTAATTGCCTGTTGTTCCTCTAAGGACTCCAAGCATTCAAGGAAGGCCTGGAACTATATAAGAATGTCTGGGGTCCTGATTCTTTTTATCTCAGATCTGCCTGATGCTTCAACCTTTGGAAACTAGGATAAACATGTACTATGATGGACCAAATCCAAAGCAGGTGTTCATCGATGTTTTACACCCATAATGAATCTGGTCCATGGTGCATAGGGACATTCACATCCACCCAGAGTCTGGGAGGGTGCATCTACACTGTACCGTTATTCTGAAATAAGAATGCGAGCGTTTACACAGCCATTCCATTATTTCAAAATAATTTCAAAACAATGGGCGGCTTATTCTGAAATCTATAAACTTCATTCTACAAGAAATAACGCCTATTCCGAAAGAGCTATTTCAAAATAAGCGTGCAGGGTAGACGTACCTGGAGAGATCAATGGTCTAAAACAAAGGGCCAAGTTCTGTTCCTGGATGCTTCAATAAATAATGTACATGTGTCTAAGAGCAGAGCTTTCAAAAGCTGTGCTCAAGTCTAGGGAAGGACCAAGATTCTTCAAGTTTGGTCCTGCCTAGCATGAACAGATCAAACCATGCCCCTTGGTGTACATCAGCAGAGCTTCATTGGAGCAAGACTAATTCATACCAGTTGAGGACCTGGTTCCATATTAGAAAGTGGGTTTGTTGGACCTACACCACGTTCAACGCTCCATATAGAAGGGTCTAGTTTTCACCGCCCTACGGTGGATGCCAGAACTGCCAGGCATCTAGCTTATGGCCTTTCCCGCTCCACATAATTTCCCCCCCTTTATGATTTGACCAGAGCTTTGACTTACTGTCCTCTTCTGCTCTACCTCCTTCTTCACAAACTCATCTTCCATTTCAGCTGCTTCATCCTCATCGGAGACATCTTCAGCCTCTATGCCACTGTTCCTGTTCGTCCCTATGGTGTCCTCCAGCTTGTTCAACTTCTTTCCCTTCACAAGGATCTTCCCCTTTAATTGCTGCAAAAGTAGTTTTGGCAAAAACAGGTGTAAGTCAGAGCAGAATCTGGCCTGATCCGTAAGAAATCAAAGGATGTTTGGCAAAGTCACGACCCATTTGAGCTTCACCAGTTGCTAGTTATTATGGAAAGGAATCCAGTTAATGGATACGGCCATCAGGCCCCCAAAGCTGAACCCTGCTTCCTGAAGTTACCAATATCTGAGATTTAAAAGAATTATAATCACCTCCCAGCCCATCTGCTAAAACCAACAATAAGAAAAGGTTCATGTCTCAATGCCCCAGATACTCAGCATGCTCCTTGAAACATGCAGCATGATCTATCTTAAATGACAGGCATAACTACGAGTTCCATTAGAGACCACAAAATTCTCCAACTGTTTTTAAAATATCCAACATGCTCCAGTGGTCACAGAACAATACGGGGAGTCAGGAGAAATGGGATCTATTTCGAGTTTTGTTAACACCTCGCAGTGTAACCTTACTTAAGTCACGACTTCAGCCTCTATTTTCCTATCTGTAAAATGTGGATAAAGAAACATACACAGCTTTGTAAATGGCTTGAGAGTCATGGCTGAAAAGTGCAATTATGCCAATAAGTGCCAGCAAGGATTTGGCTTAAGGATTCCAGGATTCCACATGATCACTATGCATTCGTCAGTATCTCGGACAATGTACAGGGCACAGCTTTGAATCTGTTCTGTGCTCAATCTCAAGGCGAACCCTGGCTTTGTAGCACGTCTCAGAGACAGAGTCTTTATAAGCAAAACGAAGAGGTTAGATGTCAGATCCACCGCTGGAGGAGATCAGCATCCTCCAATACAGCAATGTCACTTTGCCCCAGCCGAGTAGCTAGCCCAAGACATTCAGTTTTTGCATTTCATGGTTTATCAGAACCCACAAGAAGGTCACGGGTGACTTGACCACAGTCTCCGAGCACCGACATAGGAGAGAGATTTCTAGAAAGCGTGTTAGGGTCCAATGCTGAAGCTAGATATGTTTAGATGAGACACAAGGGGCAAACTGTTAACAGTTCCAATGAACCACTGGAACTATTTACTTAGGGATGGGGTAGAATCTTCTTTACTTGGCGTCTTAAAACTAAGACTAGACATCTCTTTAGAAGTTTTGCTCTGGCTCAAACAGAAGTGATGGGGATCGCTGTGTGACAGGGATCACTGTGTGACATCCTCTGGCCTGCGTTTCCTTGGAGGGCAGGCGAGAGGACCAGAATGGTCCCGTCTGGCTTTCCCGCGCATGAACTCCAGTCGCATGTGCTGCAGCTTGTTCCTTTTTCACTCCAGTGAGCTGGGATCTTCAAGAGCATGTAGCACTGGCCCAGCTCTGCTCCCAGCAAACACAGGAGGAGATGTGCCACTGACTCCTGTCTGTCGGAAAATCCCACCCACGGGCCACAGCGCTGTCCTTACCTTCCCCAGGAAAGATGGAATCTGTGAATTAACCGTTTTGGTTTTGTATGACACACACTCCTCCATTCATGAATCTCAAACTCTCTCTCTCATACACACACACACTCACACACACAAAGCACCCACAGTCTTCAGTGTATTTATATCTTAGAGGGGTAGCCCTGTTAGTCTGTAACTTTAAAAGCAATGGGTAGTCCTGAGGCACCTTAGAGACTAATCAAAATATATAGTATCATGAGCTTTCATGGGTAAACCCCACCTCGTCAGATGAACTGGAATGGAAATAACAGAAACCAAGAGCTATATATAACAGCAGAAGAAGTATCTGTCAAGTGTAGAACCTGTGTTAATGAGGCTAATTAAGTGGGCTGGATGTGTCCTGTACATAGCTTTTGATGTGGAAATGCAGATGTTAAAGGGACAGAAAATGGCTTTACTGGACAGTCTCTGTGACAAAGGATAAATGTACACAAATCAGACATCTGGGATGGTAACGGAAACTGTAGGGGAACATTTTAACCTGCCTGGTCATTCAATCCAGGATTTAAAAGTAGCCATTCTTCTACAAAGGAATTTCACTAACCAATTACAAAGAGAGTCTGCAGAACTGCAGTTCATCTACAGATTTGACACCATTACCCTGCACTTGAACAAAGCCATTAACTGGTTGGTGCATTGCAAAGCCAATTTCTCCTCCCTTTAACATCTGCATTTCCACATTAAAAGCTATGTGTGGGACACATCCAGCCCACTTAATTAGCCTCATTTACACGAGTCCTACAGTTGACAGGTAGTTCTTGTGCTGTTATATATATAACAACAGAAACCAAGGTCATACAGAAAGATTGTGATGTAGCAACGAATTGAGCCTGGGTCTCCTAAGTCTACAACTAGCGCTCTAACCACTGAACAATCCTGCCTCTATACGTCTGTGTGCTGTGATGGCAGGACAACAGTAAAGCTGTTGTTAGACAACAGCACTGTCGTAAACCAGGGATCTTTTTAAAGCCATTTCCAAAGAACATTAATTACTCTCTTTGCACATTGCACCGTGTCTCAGCAGAGACCAGCCTGACACGTTACAGTCGATTTTACTGGCCTTGCCACAAACTGTGGCTTAAACTGAAATTTGCCACTGGAACCTCATAAAGGAGCCGAGCTTCCTTTTTTATTAAGACACCACAAATCAGCTTTTTCCTTTGGAACAACTCCCCTGGCACTGAAAGCTGCCAACAGCGGGGTACCAATTACCAGGCAACATACAGCAGGAACAGACAGCACCTCTCCTCATTGGGGTATAGCTCACTCACACTGCTGGGGCCTTGAGGATTGTCACATCCTAGCCCCTCTGCTTCTTTGCTTAGGGAATAAAATAGCTGCATCCCCTTAGGGGTGTTACACGTTGGTCTAATTGCAGTTGCCGGAGTGTGTGTGCAGGTGTGGAAGGACTGTGGTATCATGTAGGTCAGGCTAAATGATCTGATGCCCCTTCCATTTCTCTGCATTCACTTCAGGATCCAGCTGAAAACCCCTTTTTTAGACACTCTCCATAGAGCTTCCCTCTTTTTACACCTTCCCTACTCCCAGCAGTACCTCAGCTTCCCCTATTCCTCTCTGTCCTTTCTTAAGACCTAGGCCCAGCAGGAAAAACTCAGCCCTGCTCAGAGGCCAAGGCACCACATACATCCCACTCAAACAGGATGATTTCTAGGTCTCATTCTGACACTCTAGTCTCCACAGGCGTGAACATAATCCCGCTAGTGCAAGAGCCTTCTTCCATGCAGATACTGGGCCCATCTTTCCTGTATCTACTGTATAGAAACACCACCTGCGTGGCGATTAGTTATTACTTCTCTGCCTTACTGGTACTGTATCTCTGTGATGCTGCCTTTTTATCCCAGAGCTCTCTAGGGAAGGGCACTTCCGGCACTTAGAGTCCCCCGCTGGCCCCAGGCTCCATGCAGCGCTTCTGCTTTGAAATGTACAAGAGCCCCATCGGGGACTCTTAAACATTTCAAAGGTGGAACCCCACTGCTGCGCCCCTGCCCTCTCCCATGAAGCTGGAGCTAGGGAGAACTGGCTTTTAAGCCAGCTCCCCCCAGCACCTCCTTCCTCTGCCCCCTCTCCCCCATGCTGCCTCTTTCTGATAGAGGCAGCAAGGGGGGGGGGAAGCGACTAGTCGACTAGTGTGTCGACTCTCCGATAAGCTTTTGTTTATCGGATAATCGAGTAATCGATTAGTCGTTTACATCCCTAATGTAGTCAGCGCCAAAAGTCGAATTAAACTATTTCAACTTCAGCTACTCAATTGACGTAGCTCAAGTTGCGTAGCTTGATTCGACTTTAGAGACATACTCTAAGGCTGCGTCTAGACTGGTATGGTTTTGCGCAGAAGCAGCCACTTTTGCGCAAAATCTTGCCGCCTGTCTACACTGGCCGCGAGTATTTGCGCAAGAACATTGACTGAGCAGAGCTGCTGGGCAGCCTGCTAAAAACTTTACTAGCCAGGGTGGGAGGGAGGGAAAAGCATGTAGTCTATAGCACTAACCTATACGCTTTTGCTTATCGGTTAATTGATGGTACTATTACATTCCTCCTTTGCACACACACCCCCTCCTGTCGGCAGGCCTGAGCGTAGACACACCCACAGTGGACCGGGGATTGCAGGAGATATGTGCAACAATGGCGCTGACTCAGGCAGACTGTCTGACACTGAGTGAATCGAGCCCCGGGTAGGTGAGAGGGGTAGGAGGCCGCTCCATGGAGAGTGAGCCAAGGGTACGGCCACATGTCTTCCTGCGGGCCAGGAGGTGGGCAGCAGCACTCTGGGCCCACCAGAGCACAGAGCAATGGCCTCAGAGGCAGCTACTGAGAAGGGAGATGTTGCAGGCAAGGTGAGAAACCCCTGGCTAAAGGTCTGAATGGTCAGAGTTAGGGTTAGGACGAAAGGCCTGTGAGGAGTCATTGGGTAAAGGCTAGAATGGCCAGGGTCTCACAAGAGCCATCCACGCTATCAATCCGGGGTGGTTTATAGGGCTCTTTAATATTTAACCCAACGGATTCCTCTAGAGCAGTGGTTTTCAAACTACAGGGAGAGGGGGGAGCCATCTGTCAGCGGGCCTCCCTGGCCAACCCCGGTGCACAGCTTAAGTGGTGCAGGAGCTTTTGCTGACCCTGAGGAATGAAGTGAATTGCCCCGGTGAGAGCAGGCAATGATGAGAATACCCAAGTCAGTAACTGTTTGCAGGATTAGGTCCTACACAGCAGGGTAATGTATTAGTGTGAATCTAAACTGTGTCCACTTCCCTTTTCCTGCAGGGGGGTCCATCTCTTTCAGCACTAAAACTACCCAGTCAAAGGACTCCAACATGTGGGCTATGTCTACACTGGCACCCTTTTCCGGAAATGCTTAAAACGGAACAGTTTTCCATTATAAGTATTTCCGGAAAAAGCGCGTCTACATTGGCAGGATGCTTTTCCGGAAAAGCACTTTTTCCGGAAAAGCGACTGTGGCCAATGTAGACGCGGTTTTCCGGAAAAAAACCCCGATTGTCATTTTCGCGATCGGGGCTTTTTTGCGGAAAAGACTACTGTGCTGTCTACACTGGCCCTTTTCCGGAACAGTTTTTCCAGAAAAGGACTTTTGCCCGAACGGGAGCAGCATAGTTTTTCAGGAAAAACACTGACAATTTTACAGTAGCTCGTCACTGCTTTTCCGGAAAAGCAAGCGGCCAGTGTAGACAGCTGGCAAGTTATTCCGGAAAAGTGGCTGCTTTTCCGGAATAAGTGGCCCAGTGTAGATTCACCCGTGGTGTCTCTTGCTTTGCATTTTGTTTACAGCCTTCCAGCTGTTTGCTGGGGGCGGATTGCAAACAGAAAAGAAATGGACACACCATTTCCTAATAACAAATTCATTGTCCCCTCTTGCTTCCCTCTTTTCTAGGAAGTGGAAAATCAAGGAAGGTTTTTCTTTTTATGTATCAATTAGAAATGAAAGTATTTTCTACAACAGTGACCAATTTGGTCTTGACACCAGATTCTACTGGGTACACATGTTAAGCAGATGGCAAAATAGTACAGGAGAAAAAAACATGAGGAATTATGTTTATACCACTATTTTTTCCTTAAAAAAAAAATGCTGACTTGACCAGGTACTCAAGCGATGTAAATCAGCACAGCTCCATTGACTTTAATGCAGCGATACTGATTTACCCCTTTGTCCATCGGAGGAGCCAGAGTGCTGATCAGACAGCTTGCAGGAAACAAAAATGTACAAAATGTTTGGTTTTTGTTTGGTTTATTATTTCCCGTTTTATTTTTTAATGATTGTTAAAGATTTGTTTATATATAGAAATGTATTATTGGGCTACAAAGCGTTAACAGCCCTCTGAGTTAACAGCAACTGCTGATTTCAGGACTTTGCACTGAGGGCAAACAAGGAGTCAGGACAGGGAAAGTCAGTAACAAGATCTCTCAAGGGCCTGCCTGTCCAGCTCACTAAAATCTGATTCAATCCCCAACCTTGGGGTGGCTCCTATTCCTGCACTAGCCCTGGCACAGTGCTGAACTATGGAGTGCAATTCTTTTCCCTACTGCAAGGGTCCTAGTGGAGCAGCGGTGTTTTTATTAACAAAATAAAGCCCATGTGTTTATTACAGCAATGCCTAGGAACAGGACCACGTTTTGCGAAGCACTAGACAAAAACAGAGTCACTCTCCCAAATGATTTAAAACACAGCACAACATGAAACATGCCAAATTCCTATGGTATTTTTGACTGCTTTTCTCCTCTGCTCACTCCCACACTGACTATCGGATTTTTCCCATCCACAAACTCCTCCCAACACTTTCTGGGCCAAGGAAGCTTTGAGCAAAAAGAGTTTTAAAAGGTCCTCGCTAATCCAAGGTCATTTTTGTCACTGTTTCTTTTCCTCCATGGGCTGGTGTTTTGGAATCGGGCCGAAGCGTCACAGAGCTGGCCAGATGCTCAGCTAGCACAGAATGGTGTTGGTGGCATCCAGGAGGCTACGCTGATTCACTCCCAGCAGAGCATCTGGCCAATTTTCTGCAACAGCACTAACAAGTTCAGACCAGTAGGGGATTATTAGCTGCATGGGTAGTAGCCAGCCAATGGCCCATAAGTGTCAGCTCCTTGAGTTACCTCCTCGTTCTGCTGGACCCCTCCCTCCGGCATCAGGTCTGGGGATCAGCTCCCCAAACTGCTGGGCCACACTGATATGCCAGGATCTCCAGACATGTGCACGGCCACCCAGTCTCTTCCCTCCTCACAATCCTGTGAGAACGCAGCCTCTGCCAGAGCCAGGCTCCTTACTCCCCTCCCAGCCACCGCTGCCCTCAGAATCCCCCCAGTAGGAAGACATGCAACACGACAGCCTGGTTTGCAGTTGCTTGCACTGGTTTTCCCCATGCGCTCGGGGGTAGGGAAGGGGTAGGGGAAATCCATGCAGCATGGCTGTCTCCCTTACGCTCTCTGCTCCCTAGGAACTAGCTGGAATCCTGATGGAGGATTCCAAGGGCAGCAGGGAGTAAGCCACTGAGACCTTTCTTCTTTCAGTACAAAGCGGTGCTTCCCCTCTGGCTTACAATCCAGCAGAGATCAACTCCCCCCAGTTCAGAAGCCTGGAGACAACTCACCCAGTCACTTCTCCCAAGAAGCTTGGCCCTCCCCGCCTACATACTGAAACTAAGTGTCCTGTGGACGTGAGATAATGGAAGATGATGTTAACCAAGTTCTGTGTATGGTGAGCGTATACAGAACAGACCTATAGTACCCAGCTGACTGGCTCAGACCTGTGGGAAAGCAATTGCTAAGGGGAGGGGGGGGCAGCAGGTGAGGGGAGTTATGGATGGCTACCTGCCATGTGATACCCGTCAGCCTGGGAAAGGGCCAAAATAATTCCCCTCTGCTCCAGGCCCCTGCCCTGCCTTCTCCCCCACCCCTGTCCTGTCTCAGGGCATAGCCAGCAGGGGGGGGTATAGCCAGTAGTGAGGGTTTGTCCCCCCCACCACCACTCATGAGCAGCAGAGCAACGTGGCCCCAGCTTACTCTGCTACCCCAGCTGCATGACTCTGTTTCCCTCCAGTGATTGCAGGCGTAACTGCCACCAGGCAGATTTGAACCTGGGACCTCAGCGTAGGAGCCTCTGCAGCTTGAGTGATAAAGCCAGCTGGCTCCGAGTTTAGGCTATAGAGCTCACTTGTTTTTATCTCTCACTGGAAGTGCTCTAAGTGCCACTCCATGGGACAGTGAACCACACCAGGTGTGTGGGTTGCACAGGGTCAGTCCTGCTCCCTCCCCCGAGTAGGCGCACTGGGAGAACAGAGCGAGCTGGGGTCACATTGCTCCACTCCTCCTCTGCTGCGTGTGGGAAGGGGATGGAGGGCAGACCCCTTCTTTGGGCACCAGGCCCCCTCCACTAGCCCCTGGACCGTCCAAAGACTCTGGCCCTGCCAGCTGCTGGCTGGCCCCTTGGTCCTCCCACTCAGAGTGTGGGGGGCATGTGCCTCCCCCCCGCACACACTATCCCTGTAACTGGCCTGAAGACATGGCCTGAGCTCCGCAAGTGGACCAGAAACTCCCCTGAGTTCCACAGAGCCTGTCATCAAGCGAGACTCCTCAGTGACTCTCCTTATCACAGTGAGTGATAGTACCCAAGTCCGGTAAGAGTATAGGCTGTGTAACAGCACACAAGGTGCTAACGTGGCACTCACCTCTGGCGAGGGGAAGTCTGATATATTCCCTTCAACGGGCATTACCAGCAGCATGTCCCCCAGGATCTGCTTCATGTGCTGCGCCATCATCTTCTGCTGCTCCAGGCTACAGTGGTTTTCCAAGGAAATGATTACTGGATATGGAGAGGTCTGCAGTAAGACAACAACCAACACACACTGTGGGTTAACACCTGGTCATCTCTTCCCTCTGTGTGTTACACAACCAACACACTGCTGCTAGCAGTTTTCAAAAAGCACGTTTCATTGGAAACCAGGGTGTTAACACAGCAGTACAGAGAGTTCAAAGACGCATTCACTTCACTACGGCACTATTTGGGTAGCCATCTACTGAAGCCTTCCGGGAAGAGTAATATAGAGCCTAGATAACTGAACAGGGAGAAAGGCTCCAGTGGTTCACACACCTTAAATAAGTCATTTAATTTTACCCGTGTCTCAGTTCCTCATCTGTAAAATGGGAAGAATGCTTCCTGACCTCAGAGGGGTGTTCTGAAAGCAACGTCCTATGACATGCACAGATACGAGTGTGACGAGAGACAGCCTATATCATCAAGTCATTTCTTCCTTTCCCGCTTTCGCACCCAACACGTTTTAGGGTGCCAGGAAAGGGCTACCCACTGTGCACTCTCCTGGATACTTCCTTGCATTGTCGGCTTCTGATATCTGCACCCTAAAACCCTGGTGAAAGCTGGATGTCGGCTCTAAAGGCAAGTTAACTAAAGAAAGAGGAACAAGCCTGAGCCTCCAGGGAATTTGGACAGACAGGTTTGGTATAAAGGACGTCAGCCCAGGTGTGATTGCTAAAACCTGTAATTTACTCCCAGTAGGAAGGGAGAGGGAATATCTCTTCTCAGTCCCTCAAAGGCACATGCCTGGATTTCGCTACAGTCCAAGAATGCTTTTTGGATTCTGGATAAATAAGACGGAGTCATCACAGCCAAGCTAAGCAGGAACTGAGCAGCTGAGTTAAGATGACTGCCTACATTTTCCATTGCCCACCTGTGTTATGGCTCTCGCTAATGGTTACTGTCTTCATTGTGGTAGAGTACCATGGTGCGAAGAGCTGCACCCCTGTATAATGCCAACCAATCCCTGCCCCAGCGGGCTCGGCACTCAGATAACCCTCCGATGCGGCTCACTGCAGAGGACAAGGCACAGGGCTGGCAGCCCAGAGAGGGCCCAGTGACAAACGCGAGTAGGCTGGTTCCATTCTGCACGCACAAAGTGGAATATTTCCCTGGAGCTGAATGGCTGCTTGTTTGTTCTCAGGGAAAAGAAATGAAGCTGCCGGATGCTCCCCTTCCCTCCCCCCCTTCCCCTGCCGGATGCTCCCCTTCCCTCCCCCCCTTCCCCTGCCCTTTGCTCTTACTTTGAAGGCATAGTTCTTGATGGCCTTTATGGCGTCACTGAAGAGGATCTTGGAGGTGAGCGTGTAGCCGTGATAAATGACAGGCTCTGAGTTAGGACCATCCCAGCAGTCCAGCTCCACACAACGGCAGCCTTTGGTCAGGGCTCTGGAAACAAAGAATGGGGGCATTTGGGTTTTTCCACCTCTCCCCCGCACAAAGGGGATGCTATCGCATATGGGCATTTCAATACACACCGAAGGCAGAGGGAAGGCTCTTTGACAAGTGCAGAGCGAGTGAAGAAAGGAGGGGACTGAGGAGAGTGGAGATCCAGAAAGCGCGGCGTCAATGAAAGGAGCAGAGCTCAGAGAAACGGACGAGTGAGCTCAGCAATGCACAAAAGGAATCTGAGGAGAGGGGCGATGGGAAAAGCTCGGGGCGGCTGAAGGTAAGGGGGAATCCAAAAAGCACAGAGAGGTTAGAGACAAGGGAGCTAGGGAAGGCCAGAGATGGTGAAGAGCAGATAAAGAAAAGGCTGACGAAGGCACAAAGAGAATAGACCAAGGAAGCCACAATCACAGAGCCCAGATCTTGTGAACACTTCACGCACATCTGAAAAGGAGCTAGGGATGCATTTTCAAAGCCATGCTCAGTGATGGAGCTAGGTGAACTCCACTGTCGTTTCATGAGAGCCATGTGATTAAATCCCTTGTAGAAAGTTCCACTGTGAATGTGTGCTCAGGAAGCCCTTGCCCTGCACTGTCTGGTTCAGTCATTTCCTGTCTTCACATTTAAGTTCTTGTCCCCGGTATCCATGACTCTAGGCTTCTGAAGACGATCTTTCCACTCTTCTCTAAAATGAATATAGTAATTCCCCATATGCTTAAAGTGACTCATCGCCTATAAGCATTGCTACAAGACCCGTAGGAACCATAGAGTTAACCACAATGGAAATGGGATTAAGTAATTTCCTGATATTGCAAAAAGCATTCAAATAACTAATGAAACCAACTCATTGAGCTAAATTCTCTGCCCCCTCCCCATCGCTTTTGGCTAGAGCGTTGCTGCCTCCCGACAATCCCATCAAGTAGGAAAAGAGCTACAATAGCAGAGCACCTACTCATTGTAACTAACTCTCACAATCTGATCGTCATTCACGTGATGGGGAGGTAGGGTTTCCTCCTGAAATCAGGCTATTGCCTGTGAATCCAGCTTTCACCAAAAAAAACCACCATACTGTTAGCCCTTGTGGCTTCAGAAAACAGCTTGAAAACATGACGCATGAAATCCCCAACAATAGAAGATAGGTGCAAAGAATGCAACATTTAATTATTTCGTAAAATCTCCTTATTTGGGGGGCCTGAGTCAGGATTATTGCACATTTATGGGTTGGCAATACTGTCCGTTGGCTCTGCTCCAGAGAAGCTTCTTGTTGTGCTAGTTGATTGAGACCACACCAACATCTGGCCACTAGCTGGTAGACACAACAACCAGCAATAAGGTCGGGGTTAGTTCATGCAAGGGTGGAACTGAACATTCTGTTTAGGGCCAACTCTGTCTGTGTGTGCTCTGAATACTTGTACAATCAGTGTTAAGAGATCCCACCCCCCTTACCTGATATAGGCCTCTGTGCTACTGGGCCCTCTCAACTGGTCTTCCATTAGATAGGTATTGTGCGAAGACGACACGAGGTAGTGACTGAGGGGCTGAGTCATGTCCTGGTAAACTTTACTGTGAGACGAGTTGAAAATGTTCCCATCAGCAGACAGCAGATACATCAGGAAACCATCTTTGGTCAAGTTCTGTTGTTTCTTGGCTGCCAGATAAAAGAAATATATACCACTGGTGAAAATATGACACTGGTACTTTGGAAGAATATGAAACAGCCTAAAGATACCCTGGGCTGTGAGGCCGCTCGCCACCAGCTGTCCTAAAGTGAGGAAGTCTTGTCTGTAACTCGTTATGGGTCAACTCTCAGACAACCAGGTTTTGGCTAGTCAAGCATGGCCTTCCAGTCCTGCACTTTTTGGGTATGTCTACACTACAGCGTTATTTCAAAATATCTAATTTCGAAATAGTGATTTCGAAATATCTTATTTAGAAATAATGCGTCTACACACAAAATGCATTTTGAAATAGCTTTTTGCTATTTCGAAACAGCGCGTCCATACTAATTGGACACTGAATCGCAATTAAGGCCAGCCAGAACTAGTTCCGGCAGGGCATCAGGTCAGAAGTTACCTTGTGGCCAGGATGGCCAGCAGGGTACCCTAGGAAGGGCTGGAGGCCCCCTATTTTGAAATAAGCGTCTACACAGTGCTTATTTCGAAATAGCAATTTCAAAATTGGCACTATTCCTCATGGAATGAGGTTTACCAATTTCAAAATAAGCCCTCCGCCATTTTGAATTAATTTCAAAATAGCAGTTGGCTTGTGTAGATGCTAGGAAAGTTATTTCAAAATAACGGCTGTTATTTCAAAATAACTGCTGTGTAGACATACCCTCCCTGAACAGGTTAGCTAAAGGCACACACCAACTCCCGAGTCTTCAGCGCATTCCCTGTGGTGTTCAGTTCCTCACAGAATGACCAGGCCTGCTGTTCCCAAAGGAGTGATACACACCAGCCTGTAAGATTCAACTTAGGATCACCACTGTGCTTAAAGCCCCAGCACTGAGATCCCTCTCACTCAACGTTGTCTCCAATGGTTTCAACCAAGCCTGGCTGAGACCCTTCTTTCATGAAGCAAACTCATTCTCAGTTTACATCGTAGGTGAATGATGACAGATCTTTGTCTCCCAGATGTACCAGAGCAAGACTTTAATGAGCACCGCCATATAGGACTCCACACCTCATCCCCCACTGTTCACCTCTTCATGGCTACTCTTCTTGCTTTGAAGTTTTCACAGTCCTTCATTAGCCTTTGGTTCAGGCGGGACAGCACACAGCTAGACAGACAAACTTGTCTTGTCTGACAGAAAACCTGTTTTTCACTTTTGCTGTTGACTAGCCCCTAGACACAAGACGCCATTTTTAGCAAACATGTGTGCCCAGAACTCTTCACACTACCTACGTACGTGTGTTTCATGATATTGATGACTCATGTGACACTGGCTTTTATCTAAGACCTCACATTACATTCTTTGGTGAACTACAATATACACATACCAGACCCAAGAGATTCCTGTAACCCCTCTTCATGCCCTGGTCAATGGGCATTGCAAGATTACTGAGTCACAAAGAAACAAATGTGAAAGGATTAAGAATAGTACCTACAAACGCCTGCCTGCACACAGCTCCCACTGACTTCAGTCAGCTGCCTGTGTTGAATCTGGCCTTTGTGAAGATGTTTATGTTTAGAAGAGGCTGCCTGACAATGCTTTCAGAATAAAAAATGAACATCTAGTTTTATATGCCCTTCACAACCCTCAAATTCTCTATCATAAGGAAACACTAAGGGTATGTCTAGACTGCATCCCTCTGTCAGCAGGGGGATGCAGATTAGGCAGGTCGACATTGCAAATGAGGCAGGGGTTTAAATATCCTGTGCCTAATTTGCATAAAAATGGCTGCCATGTTTTGCCGACTCAGCAATTTGTCAGCAAAAAGCGGCAGTCTAGAGGGAGATCTGTCGAGAAAGAAAGCCCTTTTCGACAGATCCTGTAAACCTCCTTGGGCTGACTGGTGGGGGGGAAAAACCTGCTCTGGGTGGTGCTCCGGGCTGCCAGCCCTGCCCCTCCTGCTCAAGGCCATGCCCTTTCCAGGCGGCCTGCTCCTGAAAGGGGCCAGGTGGGGGCAGCCGGCTCCAGGAAAGGGCGTGGCATTGTGCAGGAGGGGCAGGGTTGGCAGCCTGGAGCACCACCCAGAGCAGGCTTCCCCCCACCAGTCAGCCTCAAGAGCCACCCAGAGCACATGGCACAGCACTTCAGTGGCAATATAAAGGGCCCAGGGCCCCTTCCCTACCACCGCCATCAGCAGGCGTGGCTGCTCCAATGACAGCTCAGATGCAGCCCAGCCTTTTTGCTTTCCTGAACCTTCAAACTCAGATGTTGCGTGGTGGTTACTCATTTCATCTACAGTCATCCTCTATTTACTCTATTAAAATGCAGGTCTCTTAATTGGCTGCTTAAATATGGATTTAGGCACCTATGCATTTTTAGGCACCCCAGTTGCAAAAGGTTCTCATTCTCTTGAGGCTAGACTGGCTCGGAAACGCAGGCGTGGAGATGCTGAGCGTTACCTGTTGGGGTGTGTAAAAGTTAAATAAGGGGTCTTGGTAGTTGCACAGCAATGGTGCACAGCACGGCACAGGCAGACACTGCTTCTATTGATTTATAGACCTGCTTGGATGCCTCCTTTCCTGCTTGCTCACAATAAATCAGGGGTGTAGTGAGGAGGAGGGCGGGGGGGGGGGGGAAGTTGCCCTATGGTGCCATGCTAAGGCGAGTCAGGGAGAATGGCGCAGGCAGGTCTGACATGGCCACAGCTGCTGCGGCAGGGCCAGGTGGTCCCAGACCCACTGACGCCTTTCTCCCTACCCTCGCCCTAGTGTGAAGTCCGGGGGCAACTCCTCCCCCCCACCCCCTCCGCTTCCCCTGCAATAGATAAGCATGCAGCTGTACGAAGGATGTAACTTTTAATGAACGCTCTATGTGTTAACAATGCTGTCTTCCTTACCTCCTTATCCATTCCCATTCACTCTGAAGTATACATTCGGGGTCACATATCTTTTACCCCTTGCAAGTTGCTGATTTAAGAAGTTTTGTGATGTAAGAACTGCTTACATCTACTGAAAAGCTGTGAACAGTAAACAAGGGTGGGTATAGTTATATTTATCATATGGTTATCATTATGTGTTATATAGGCGTTCACATTATTAAATTAGGACTTAAAGGGTGATGTAATTAATAAACATATTTACATACTAAGATAAAAAGGTGTATCTGTGATTAATTTGTTGCTCACTCAGGCTATGTCTACACTGCAGGCTTCTTGCACAAAAAGCTTTTTGCAGAAGAGATCTTCCATAAAATCTTCTTGCACAAGAGCATGTCCACATTACAAAACTGCATCACAAAAGCAATGCACTTTTGCGCAAGAGAGCACCTAGACTGCATGGACGCTCTCTCGAAAGAAAGCTCTGATTGCCATTCACAGAATGGCCACCAGAGCACCTGTGCTTTTTTTGATTGGCTCTTTTTGTGCAAAAATCCCCTGGTGCCCATCCACACACACCTTTTTGCGCAAGAACTCTTGTGCAAAAAGGAGTTATTCCTCGAAGAAAGAGGAATACCTACACCGCAAAAACCCCTCTGTTCTTTTGATTTACTGTGAATTTACTTGCTCCAAGACACGCTTGAGGTGTGAACGCTCCGCGGGTTTTTGCGCAAAAACCCAGTAGTGTAGACGTAGCCTCAGATCCCAGGTTTGGGGGTGGGGATTCCGAGACAGAATTAATATCTGCAATAAAGGAGCCTGCTACCCCATCCGCCCTCTGGGTTACCTGTTCTTGTCTAACGTTACCATGCTTCTCTGGTGCTTGGAAAATCTCCGAGATTCCACACACTGAGTTGGGTGCCTAGTCTCCCTATGCAACAACTAAGGAGAGATAGACAGTGGGAGTCTAATTCATTTTTTTTCTTTTCCTATTTCAGCCTCAGCTCCTACCTCATTTTCACCAGCATTCACTAGCTGTCCAATCGTTACTAACCTTTTCGGTGGAAGCTGAAAGAAACATCACTTAGCACTTTTGCTATTTAAACTGTTTTTGTTATTGTCTTTCTCCCCTCATTGAGTAATAGGACTAACTCGCCTTAGTCTTCCTCTTGCTTCTTATATATTTGTCGAATGTTTTGTTGTCACTCTTTCTGTCTCTAGCTAGTTTAACCTTGTTTTGTGCCTTAGCCTTTCTAATTTTGTCCATGTGCGCTTGTGCTGTCTGTTTATATTCATCCTCTGTAATATGACCTTATTTTTGTTTTTTATAGGACTCTTTGAGTTTCAAGTAATAAAAGATCTCCTGGATAAACCGGGACGGTCTCTCATCCCTACTTCCTTGTCTTTTCTGTGCAGTAGGACAGTTTGCTCTGATATCCCTAGGCTACGTCTACATTGGCAAGATTTTGCACAAAAGCAGCCGCTTTTGCGCAAAAACATTCTGCCTGTCTACACTGGCCGCGAGTTCTTGCGCAAGAACACTGATGTTCTAATGTGTGAAATCAGGGTTTCTTGCGCAAGAACTATGATGCTCCCGCTCAGGAATAAGCCCTTTTGCACAACTCTTCTTGCACAAGAGGCCAGTGTAGACAAGCAACATGAATTTCTTACGCAAGAAAGCCCTATGGTTAAAATGGCCATCGGCGCTTTCTTGTGCAAGAGAGCATCTACACTGGCATGGATGCTCTTGCGCAAAAGCAAATCTCTTGCGCAAAGGCACGTGCCAGTGTAGACGCTCTCTTACTCAAATACTCTAACGCAAAAACTCTTGCGTTAAAGAGTATTTGTGCAAAACCTTGCCAATATAGACGTAGCCCTAGTGTCTCTTTGAAAAAGTGCCAACTCCCTCAAACTGTTTTTCCCTTTTACTTGCTTCCCACAGGATCTTGCCTCCCAATTCTCTGAGCTTGCGGAAGTCTGTCTTCTTGAAGTCCATTGTCTTTATTCCACTGTTTTCCCTATGCCATTCCTTGAAATCACCAACTCTATCAATTCATGATCCACTGTCATGCAAGTGGCCTTCCACCTGCCAATTCTCAACCAGTCCCTTCTTGTTTGTCAGAATCAAATCTAGGACAGCCTCTCCCCTAGTCACTTTCTCCACCTTCTGTAATAAAAAATTGTCTCCAATACATTCCAAGGATTTGTTGGATAATCTGCACCCCGCTGTGTTATTTTCCCCACATACGTCTGGGTAGCTGCAATCTCCCATCACCACCAACACCTGTGCTTTGGATGGTTTTATTAGTTTTTAAAAAGCGTCATCTACACTCTTCTTCCTGGTTAGACGGTCTACAGTAGATCCCTACCAGGATGTCACACTTGTTTTTTACCCCTTTTAATTTTTACCCGCAGACTTTTAACGAGACCGTCTCTTATTTCCATCTCGGCCTCAGTGAAACATCTTTGATATACAAGACAACATCTCCTCCTCTGTCTCCCTGCTTGTCCTTCCTGAGCAGGATTTATCCCACTATACATTGGGCGGGCAATAATTTTTACAGGGAGGCCACTCCAAGAATTTTGGTAAGTTGTCACAGGCCACACTTTCTATTATATCCATGGAAGGGATAAGAGTGGTTTCTGGCCAATGCTGATGGTGCTGGGAGCGGCGCGAGGAGACATGCTATCCCGCTCCCCCAAGAAGCATGCAGAGACACTTGCCAGCAGCCTCCGGCCGTGGCGCTTCTGGTAGCCGCATGGCTGGGGCCGCGGCAGGCAGGCAGAGTGCCCGAGCTCCTCACTGGGCCACAGGACTTTTTTCTCCAGCTCCAGCTGGAAGGTTATCATGTGCCAGATACAACCATGGGCCATATTTTGCCCACCTCTGTTCTATACCAGTATTCCAGTCATGTGCATTGGAGCTGCCATGCACATGCCTAGAGGCAGGAACAAAGGGACCTGGGGAGCTTTTACTCCAAAAATTTAGGCTCTGAGTGAGTTTAGGTACCTACAGAGCTTGGTGGCAGCTGAGCAGGAGCTTTGTGAATCCCAGTGGGGCCTAATTCTGGGATTTAGGCACCTAAAGTGGCAGTTAGGTGCCTAAGTCCTATTGTCAATCTACCTCTTCGTAACTCGGCTTCCCCATCTGGAAAATGGAAATGACACTACCTGTGCAAGGGCCTTTGAGATTATCAGAGGACAGGTGCTATAGTAATGCTAAATATTTTACAAGGATTATTATTAAATGAACCATCTGTTGGCTGATGCAATACAAGGACACAGAAGGCTGCAGAAGGAAACAGCAACAAAACCGTTCAGGGAATTGCTCGACCCATAGTGAGCATTTTGGAATCCAACCCAAACAGCAGTCAGTGCTGCCAACCCACCTGTTTCGTTGGGCTCATATTTATCAATCAGGGAGACTGCAGATTCAGGGTCACCATCCTTCTCCTGCTGTTCTTCTTGGAGGAACCGCAGCAGGTTGTCCCTGGACATGATCCCTTCGCTACTGGAATATTTTGCAAAGATCTCGTCTATCTCCTTCCGTTCAGTGAGCATCTTATAAAATGTCTCTATCTCTTCATCTTCCAAGGTCTCGGTCTTGGATTTGTCACATTGCTGTAAACAGAGGGGAGAAGGACTGAAAACTTTTTTTCCGTATAGCATTCTAGCAACCTACCTAGATATTTTGATGACTGGCTTGCTCTAACTAACAAGACAGCAGTTATCCACAGCTGAGGCTTCTGGACCACTGAGTTTGATTAGGTCGAGATGTTCTTTCAGGTGGGACTCTGAAAACCTAAGTCCGACCCACTCTGCACAGATCTCAAAATTTGCATACTACTTGGTTTGCCTCAAGACCCTTGGCCAAAAAAGGTTCCATCCCCGGCCCTGAGAGCTGAAGACCATGCTTTATAGGTTGAACCTCTCTAAACTGGGGTCCAGCAACGTGTTCCAGGACCAGAGAGCCCCGTGCTGGGCTGGTGACTGGAAGGCCAGTGGCTGGTAGGGCAGTGGGGTGCCAGCAGCGAGCTGCCAGCGGGGTGGGAACAGGCGTACCAGGAGCCCAGTGCACCCCAGATGGCTTGCCAATGGAGCAGGAGCAGGCACACCCCAGCAAAGCTGCTTGGAGGGGCCAGGAGCTCAATGCATCCTGTCAGGCTGCCTGACGGCTGGGAACCTGGCAAGCCACAGTGGGGACAGGCAGCAGGTTCCAGCTGGCGGCCAGGCCAGTTCTGAGGGAAGCTGGTGACAGGGGGACCAGAAATGACCTCCCCTTGTCCGGAAAACTCCCTCATCCAGGACCAGTTAGGTCCCGAGAGTGCTGGACCAGGGAGACCCAGCCTGTATACCATTTCGGAGGTAGTTACATTTCAGGGGTTCCATGTGTGTATAGTGTTATAAGAAGCTATGAGATCCCTCAGGATGGTAGGCATGGTATAAATGCAAGATATGCTCACATTCCTGAATCTTACAAACAAAATGCACATTTCAATTTACCAACCATCCTACTAGGACCTAGGCCAAGCCGTACTAATTGCACAGAAGACAATCATGGTGCCCCTGCCATCTCCTCTAGCAAAATGATAATGAGGTCTTTGGGGGGCTGGTATTCTTGCTCCCTATGGAAAGTTACTACTGGAATGCTTTGGGAGCAGTTGGGCTGCCGAGTTAGGAGCCAAACTAAACTATCCAGTGGCTTGTTGTGTTCTACAAGCCACAACTTTGACAAACAGTTCAGCTTTTTGTTCTTCTCTTACAACTAGCACAATAAAAGTGACATAGGATGAGAGAAGCAGAGAAAGTAGCTTACTAACCCGCCCAGCTGTGTCTCCTGAAATTCTGAGTAATTTAAAAGTTGGTAGAGATTTTCTGGCCAACCTTCCCCCGAGCCCAGGTGGAGTTCCCACACAGGCTAGGTCTATACTACCGAGTTTTTGTGCAAAAACGGCCATTTTTCCACAAAAACTCAGAGCATCCACACCTCGGGCGCATTTTTGCTCAAGTAAAATGAAAGAACAGAGGGGTTTTTCCAGTGTAGGTATTCCTCCTTCTACAAGGAATAACTCCTTTTTACGCAAGAGCTCTTGCGCAAAAACGTGTGTGTGGATGGGGACCAGGGGGCTTTTGAGCAAAAAGAGGCAATCGAAAAAAGCACAGGTGCCCTGGTGGCCATTCTGTTCACAGCAATCAGAATTTCCTTTCGAGAGAGTGTCCATGCAGTCTGGATGCTCTCTTGCTTTTGCAGTGTGGACACGCTCTTGCGCAAGAAGCCTGTAGTGTAGACATAGCCACAAAGAGGTCTCCACAGAACTAGGGTAAGGGAAGGGGAGCATGAGAAGATGACATGCCTATCTTCTATGCAAACAACAGCTAGGACCTGCAGTCTAAGGCTCCAACAGTAGAGCCCTGCAGCAGAACTGGGGTCTATGGTAATTTGTGGGAAAATACTAACTCTCTACTAATTCAACAAGGAGTTTCCTGGCACCTTAAAGGCTAACAAACTTATTAGGGCATTAGGGCAGCCATGGCCAAGCCACGGCTCGCAAGCAGCTCTTGCCCCCCAAAAATGCAGCTTGCAAAACCGCTTCTGCACCCCCCTCCAAACCGCTGCTGCCAGCTCCCAGCTTCCCTGTGTTTACCAGGTTGGAGCTGCAGGGTTTTAAAAATGGCGCCCAACATGGCAGACATCTTAAAGGGGCAGCCTCCATTTAAAAAAAATTTTTTTTTTAAATTTTTTGTTTTTGCTCGACAATTCTGTTTTGGGGGTTTGGGGTTTTTTTGCTTGACAATTCTGATGCAGAAATTCTTCGCATTTTTTCCGCATTATTGTTAAATGGGTTGGCCGCCTCTGCATTAGGGCATAAGTTTTCCTGAGATACAACTCACTTCCTCAGATGCTGAAAAAAAACCCCCAGAAAAGGAAGGGTTACAGAGATGGGAGTGTGACATCCGTGCTAATTCAATCAGAGTGGATGTGGCTCCACTTCAGCAGTGATGAGAAGCTGAGAGCACCTGAGTGGGAAATCACCTCTTGTAATGTGAGAACCACTCCATGTGTCTATTTAAACCTTGTTTCAGGGTGTCAAGTTTGCAAAGAAATTCCAGTTCAGCAGTTTCTTGCTGCAGTCTGTTTCTGAAGTGTTTTTGTGTTTGAGAATGGCAGCTTGCAAGTCAAAATCTCTGTGTCTGGGGAGATTAAAGTGCTCCCATTTGGTTTTTGTATGTTGCCATTCTTAATGTCTGATTTGAGAAAAACATGAAGTGATTCTCACATTACAATAGATAAATTCCCCTTCAGGTACTCTCACCTTCTCATCACCGTTGGAGATGAGCCAAAGCCATTCTGATCGAATTAACACTGATGTCACACTCCCATCTCTGTATCCCTTCATTTTTTTCTTTTCTTTCTTCTTCAGCATCTGAGGCTATGTCTATACTACAATGATCTATCGGCAAAAGGTACGCAAATTGTGCTCCGCAATTTGCGTACCTTTTTCTGATAGTTTTTTCGGAAGACGCTTTTCTGAAATTTGGCCCATCTACACTGGGCCAAATTTCGGAAAGGCCTCCTCTTCCGGAAGAGCCCTTCTTCCTCGTGGGAGGAGGAAGACAGGGCTTCCAAAAGAGTGCATCTGCTCTTCCACAAAAAAAAGTGGAATCCCATGAAATGTTATGCCCTAATAAATTTGTTAGTCTTTAGAGTACCACCAGACTCCTTATTGTTTTTGCTGAAACAGACCAACATGAGTACCCCTCTGAAATCTGCCTACTCCATCAGTTTGTCATCATATAATGTCAGTAAGGCTATGTCTAGACTACAAGCCTTTTTTGAAAGAGGCTTTTTTGAAAGAAACTTTCAAAAAAGCATCTTTCGAAAGAGAGCGTCTAGACTACAAGCAGTTTTTTTCAAAAAAGCGAGCCAATTTTTTTGAAAGTCTAGATGCTCTCTTTCAAAAAAGCAGTTTGCATTCAATAGTGCCTTTTTTCGAAAGAGTACTTTCGAAAAAAGGCATTATTCCTCGTAAAATGAGGTTTACCGTGATCGAAAAAACTGCCGCGTTCTTTCAATTTACTTTAGAAAGAACGCAGCTGCAGTCTAGACGCAGGTGAAGTTTTTTCAAAAAAAGGCTACTTTTTAAAAAAAAAAAAAAAAAAAAAAAAAAAAAAACCCTGTTGTCTAGACACACCCTAACTGAAAGCAAGATTTTATTTTTAAAATAAAGGTTCATATTTAACTTTCTATCCCTTACTTGAAGAGATCTGATGTCTTATAACAGACGTTTAAAATGTTTATAACATGACCCCATGCCAGCCCATTCACTACCATGCCCATTGTAAACCCGCCTTACCTGAAAGATCTGCTTGGCATAACTGTCGTCCATCTGAATGTTCACTTCTTTCAGGAAGTTCTTGAGCTCTTTAAAGCTCATCTTGTTGTCTTTGTTCTTATCGGCTTTCCGCAAGCAGGTGTGAATCCAGCTGCAACCTGATGTAAGGCAATCTCTCCAGAGCAAATCCTTCCCTATCTATTATCCCGCCTACTGGCGGGGTGCGGGGGGGAACCCCTCACTTAAAGATTCTGGGCCAGATATTCAGCTGGTATAAATCAGCACAGTGCCCTCAAGCTGAGGATCTGGCCCTTTGTTTTTAAAGGGCATGTTAAGGGTTGCTCTCATGGCCACAGAGTGTACATTAGGAGAGCCAGGCAGAGGCGAGCTCTTTCACCCACTGGGGAAGGACATTATTTGCCCCATAACTGCTTCTTGCCCCAGATGAATGACAAAACACTTTTGCAAGAGAATGAGCAGTCAAGACCACTAACAGGGACTGGGGGGTGAGAGCAGGAGGGCAAAGGGTGCCCAGGAGGCAAACGGCTGCTTTCCTGCAAAGATGGGTGGGATTTGACTGAGGAGGAAATGCAATCGGGCCCTCAGGGCCGGGTACCTGTGATGGGTGCTCACCCCACACAAGAATGGAAGGAGTTAAGGCCTGTTCACTCTAAGGCTGTATCTGGAGTCAGAGGCAGGGAGCAGGGAACTGACCGGAAGCAGGGTCAGTGGCATAGGGAGAGGCAGGGCCTATAAAGACAGGAAGCTGGCCCCAGACAGGGGAAGCTGCAGGGAACGAGCAGCCACTCCCTGGGAAGAGGAAGCAGGGTTTGGAGCGGGTTCTCCTAGAGAAAGGGGTGGAACCAGGAGGGGTAAGAAGCCCTCAAGAGAAGGAGCAGTGAGGGCTGGAAGAGCAAAGCGCAGAACTTGGGGGGACTGAAGGTCCCTAGATTGGAACCTGGAGCAGAGGAGGGGCTTGGACTCACTTACCGGCCCCTGAAGGAGCGACACCTGTGGCAGTGAATGGGAAGTCTGCCTAGGACTGCTGAAGAGAAGCCTTTGATATAGCTTGGAACAGGGGACGCTAAGTGACCTGGCTGAGTCACGAAGAGGACATGGCGGTTCCTGGGAGGGAAGAGGAGCTTCCTACCTGAAACACAGAGACGGTGTGATGACTCGACCCTGGGGAAGGCTGTTGGACTTGAGAGCTAATCCCTACCATGTCCAGGAGGAGGCACCAGACAAGCAGCAAATGGTGCGCCCCATCACAGTCCCTGCACTCTGGCTTAAGAGCGGAAGAACGGCCAGATTCCACCCAGGGAGAAACACCTGCGAGGTGCACTCAGAGAGACTAGAAAGGAGGCAGAAGGAGAGCTAGCCATCTGACTGCAACAGTCACACTGCAATTTAATGGTAGAGTCACCAACACAATTGAAGATGTCCTGGGCCTCATCCTACTTCTGATATATCCCTCAGTGCAGTCCCAACATTAACTATGTTCCCTCACTTCCATTGTTAAAAACACCTTAGATCAGAAATAAAGGAACTGTGGATTTGAGAGGTCGTATAGAAAGAGTCACTCACGCAAAAGGGATGAGTTTTCCAACATCAGAAGCATCCCGCATGACTACCTGTCTTAAAATAGAGTGGAAAGCACTAGAAAATGTACCGAAAAAAAACTACCCTGCCCTGGCAAGGGGGAAAATGGACAAGGGCCCTCAAAACTTCTTTCCTAGCTCCCTGTATTCCTATATATGATGCACATGTCTTTTAAGGAAGCCTTCAAAGCAAACCACACTTCCAGGCACATCCACTGAAGAAAGACAACGTTTACATTCCAGGCTTTCATTGAACATCAGCAAACCTAAAATGAGATTTGTTCTATGCTGTAATTCCAAACTGGGCTAGACTGACAGTAACTCTTCCAGACTGGACGCCAACAGGACACCATAATTATTCTTCCAGAAATACTGTTTGTCTACCCACCCCCATTTAACTTGGATTCTGATAGGAGTTAGTGAGAGAGAGAGGCATGTTTCCACTTTGTAAATTACAGTCTTTGCCCCAAACAAATTTTATTGTTATTTAGTCACAATCATCTCTCCTCTTGGATGGAAATAGTTCAGTGGTTGAAACTGGACATGCTCCAGAGGTGGCTTTTTTGTAGCTGCAGAAGTGGTGGAAGGGTGCAATCATCATACATTTTAACCAGAATGAAAACAACCAGGCAAGGGGGATATGATAGAGGTCTATAAAATCATGAGTGGGGTGGAGAAAGTGAATGAGGAAAAGTTATTTACGTGTTCCCATAATATAAGAACTAAGGGCCACCAAATGAAATTAATGGGCAGCAGGTTTAAAACAAATAAAAGGAAGTTTTTCTTCACACAGCGCACAGTCAACCTGTGGAACTCCTTGCCTGAGCAGGTTGTGAAGGCTAGGACTATAATAGGGATTTTAAAAAGAGCTAGATAAATTCATGGAGGTTAAGTGCATTAATGGCTATTAGCCACTATGGGTACAGAATGGTGTCCCCAGCCTCTGTTTGTCAGAGGGTGGAGAGGGATGCAGGAGAGAGATCGCTTGATCATTACCAGTTCAGTTCACTCCCTCTGGGGCACCTGGCATTGGCCACTGTCGGCAGACAGGATACTGGGCTGGATGGACCTTTGATCTGACCCAGTGTGGCCGTTCTTATAGTATTTCTCACAGCACCCCATCCTGGTCACCGGCTTCTCCTGAAACCAGGGCTCAAGAAGGCAATCTTATGAGCCTTAGAGAAGTCCCCCTACCCATGAGTAGCAATAAGTCATGGAGGAACCAACGTGGTGGGATAGTGGCCCTAGAAGTGAAACCTAGCAGTGAGATGGTGGGTTGGCTGCAAGTGGGAGCATGAGGCACAGTGCACGAGGAGTGGCTGAACTCAGGGAAGAAGGGAGCTAAATTTGGACATGAGCCCAAGTGGTGAAGGGAGTCTCAACAGAAGTGGGTATGCCAAAAATGTTTGGGAAACAATGGCTCTCTTTCTTCAGCATTCAGAGTACAACCTGATCTCTAGCACGGGTCAGGAAGAAATACTGGTGGTCCCATATGACAAGATATAGTACAGTAAATTCCCTTTCCCTATGTTATGATATTGTATAATATTGCACAGTCAGGCGCAGGTTGGGGTTTCTACTGGCCTCTGAAACACCGGGCCTTGGTTGCTGTTGAAGACAGGAAATCCTGTCTGGCCCACTCTGACCATTTCTACCTGTATGTTCCCAATGAAAGCCAAAGAGAGGTAAGGTAGGAGGTAACCCTAAACCAGAAAAAACTTATGAGGGGAATTCACAGGTCACAAGAAAAGTAATGACCTGAGCAAAGCAGGAGACAGGGAGATCCCTCATTATCAAGAGATAATTAGATTAGGGAAGTCCCAGTGGTAAGCATCAAACCCTAATTAGGTTCATCAAATACCTCAGTGCCAAAGACAGGCTGAGACAGGCCAATTCAGAGCAATGTTAGAAGAAAGCCAAGCAGGGGTGATGAGAAGATCAGAAATCACTTGCAGGAAAAACAGACACACACACACAGAGGATGTGAGCCCTGGGGTAGACTAGATAACAACTAGGTACAGAGTTTTCCAGCTGAGGATGCTGGCACCCCCACCAGAACCACTGTTACATCCAGAAGACCTAGTGAAGCTCCCGCACCCATGAGTAAGAACAAGGCAGAGAGGAGCTCATGTAGCAAGATGGTGGTGACAGAGGAGAAAGTACCTTGCTCAGCAGTGAGATGAGAGGGTTGGCTCCAGGTGGGAGCATGAGGCCACAGGCCAGTGTGAGAGGAGCAGCTGAACTGAAATAAGGAGGGAGCTACATTTGAGTTTTGTCGATGCCGGCAGTGAGGTCTCTCCCAGGAGGGATGGGCTACCTCATTCCCTCAACAGCACTGTGGCAACAATTCTGCATAGTTTGGTCATGCTGGTTAAGTCAGTAACTTCACCCAGACATGCCTGCATATATCTGATGGCAGAATCAGGGCCTACGTGTTAAAAAAAAATGCAGTGTCCTAGTGGGT
Source organism: Pelodiscus sinensis (assembly GCF_049634645.1). Lineage (NCBI taxonomy): Eukaryota > Metazoa > Chordata > Testudines > Trionychidae > Pelodiscus > Pelodiscus sinensis. The sequence goes on along the minus strand of NC_134712.1, from coordinate 247,917,406 downwards.
TTAAGGAGCTTGGAATCTGAGGTAAGCAAAAGCTATTTAGTTGCTCCACCCTCTCTTGAAGTCTCATGCTGAACAGCCACAACCGCAGCCTGTTATCAGGGAAGGTCTCTCGCTATCTGCTTGCATGCGCGGTGTGCTGCAGCTAGAGGAGCAAAAAACGGGAGAGATGAATGGCAAGCTCCCCTGCTCCTGATAACTATTTTGCTACTCAAAGAACCATTAAGCCTCTCCCTTCGCTGGTGTTTGTTTCTGAAGGGCAATCAAGGTTTGTGCTTGCTACACAATAACAATGCAACCAGGACTCTAAATTACCCACAGGCAGGGCCGTCCCCAGGGCGGGCGGGGGAATTGGCACAATGCTCCTCAGTGCTCCAGACATGGGGCCCAGGACAACTCCCCCTCCCCCAAGCAGTACAGCCCAGAGGATCATGGGTGGCCAGGCACAAGGCAACAGAAGGGGTCCCCCCTCACTCACCACACAGTCGGTTGGAGCTGGAGCAGCCCGGCTGTCTGTTTTGCCCTGTTGCGCCACCCTCTCCCAATTCTCCACAGTGGTAGGAAACAGAGCACCCTGGGGCATTCTAGCTCCTGCCGTCCATGTAGTGAGGGAAGGCGATCCATGCTGCTGCTTTGCCAGACCCCCATAATACCCCAGGTCCTTCCCGTCCATAGGACTGTTGGGATGGGGGTCGCGGGGGCCCCAAAAGTGTGTGGCCTGGGGCAGCTGCCCCAATTTGTCCTATGGATAGGACAGCTCTGCCCACAGATTAAATGCAGACATGGTTCATGGGAGAGTCTTTGTCTTACCAAAAGCTTCTGTCATGAGCTTCAAGGGATGCTCTCCCTTGTGTGAAACAGCAGTGTAGGTTCCACTGAGAAGTCCAACTTCAACAGACTTAACACCCCAGGCCCTACTCAAAGCACTACCTAGGAGAGAGAGGGAGGTCGTGGGCCAATTACTGACTAATTCAACTTGACAGTCCTGCTGGTGGTGCCGAGAAAAACCTGCCCCCCCTCTCGCCACAGCGTGTAAGACCACAACATGAATAAGTATGCTGAATAGCCCAGAAGGGACAAAGGATGGGGCCACCTCGCTAAAGTCCATCCAGGAGCATGTACTTGGTACTCACAAAACAACCAGCAGCTCTCAGGAACCACAGTGCTGACTCAAGTAGGTTGCTTTAATAGCAGGGAGAGCCACAGAGCATCCCAAAGGTGGTCCAAAGGCTTTTAAAAAGATGCAGCCCACAAACGCCCTCACTTCTAACATGGCAGCGAATCCCATAGATACTCAGGGATCTACAGCACTGTGTATGAAAGCGGCTCCATTGAAGCCAGGGGAAGAAACTCCCATTGACTTCTATTGGGCCAGGATCTCACCCAATGACTTTGTTTCTCTGCTGCATATTCCCTTCCCCCCTCCTTGTCTGTAGCGTGCCTATATAGCGTGCAAACTCTCCAGGGAACGGGATTCCTCCCACGCTGGTGTAAATGACTCCATTAAAGTCAGTGAAGCTACACTGATGTACAATTGGTGCACGAGAGAGGCCAATCAGATAGTGGCATTGCATTTCTACAAAAACCCACAAACACTACAAGCCTTTCACTCACTGCCAGGAAATGCCCAGCCTGGCGCTCATGGTGAATGAAACCAATCCCTGAAGAACCTAGGAACTAATGGCTTTTTTATCCTAAATCCCCAATGAGGCAATTCTTTGTTTAAAGGACTCTCCCATCAGTGTAAACCAGGAGTAATAGTGAGGAGACTCAGTGCCCTGTTCATTGCGCCATTCGACACCCCCACGCACACACACATCCTCCATGTGAGACAGACAAGTGCATCTTTGTTGTGGCTGGATAATTAATCGCTTTTGTAAGGCAAAGGATACTGCTGGAGTTTCTGCCGCTGGCTCATGGAATTGTTCTTGGCTATTATTTTCTTCAGGCCTGCAATCCAGTGGTTGGCAACTACTTCAGAATTGGCGATGAGGTCCAGGTTTTTCCGCTGGTCTTTAAAGACGATGGAAAAACAGCAATGCTCAGGGACATCTTTGGCGTACTTTTCCATCCCCTCTGTCTTGTGACCGGGCCTCACATCCCGAATATCTTCAATGGAAACTGTGGAAACAAAGCCTCCTGCTATCAATGGGGAAGTGGGACTAGCCAGTCTTATCTCAGCTCTGAGTGGATATTAACAAATAACCCTTTACTTTTCCTATAATCACTCCCAGAAAGGTCTGCAGGGCTCTTTCCCCCATCTCTCACAAACAACAATCCAAAGGAGGGAACAGCAGTATCAAGGGAAGAGGAAACTCTCCTTTGTTCTTCGCTTCCATCATCCTTTGAACAAGTAAACAGGACTCACACTGGAAGTAACAATGTGATAGCTACTATTTACAGCACAGGACTGACTGTCAGGAGGCGAGGGTCTACTCCTGACTGTGCTATTGACACAATGTGTGATTTTGTCATTAAGGCCAAGATTTTCCAAACAAAACTACTTTTTTGGGGGGGATGATCAACCTGAAACATGTTTCCAGGGGCTAATTTTCATAAAGGAGGTGCTCGTTCCATTCTGAAGTTTATTCTTTAGGTGTCCTGAAAAACACTCAAAATCACTAATATGGCCTTAAGTGCTTTATGCTTTTGAAACCCCATCCGTCAAATGCTTTGAGAGGTTCAGCTATTAGGAACAGTGAGGTTATTTAGACAAGGCCTACATTAGACCTGGAAGGTCAAGTTAAGGTATGCCATTCCTGCTACGTAAAATAGCTGGAGTCGACATACCTTAAGCTGAGCTTGGTACTATCTTCACAGAGATGACCGAAAGAAGTAGTTTCCCATACTCCTCGTGACTGAGAGGAGTACTGGCACCGGAGGTGCCCTCGGTGTTTGATTTAGCGGGTCTTAACTAGACCCGCTAAATCAAATGCCAGAAGATAGATCTCCAGCATAGCAAGTGAGGACGTGGCTGACGTATCTAGAATTAGCTGCAGTATATTTAACAAATGTTGAGGAAGTGTTACTTCTGTGTATAACAACATCTCAGCCCACTGATCATATCAACTTCATCACATCTTATCACAGAAGAATTGCTTTTAAAAAAATCCTAAAAATACAGGACTAATCTTCAATGACAGCAGGATCAGGGCCAGAATACTGGTCCCGTATGTTAATACTGTCTGCCTTCTGTTGAAAGACTATGAAAAAGGAAAGCACTTTGAGCTGGATTCTCTTCTCGTGCTGATGCAAACCAAGAGTCACACTAGTGTTACACTGGTATAAATGGGAGGAGAATCAGGTCCATTTTCTTGTTTGTTCAAAATGAAGTGTAAAAGCAGTTGGCCGTTAACAGGCCAAACTATTCCCCTCAGCTAGGCCCATACTACCCTGGTCCCATCCTCACGGGCAGATTTGATCCCCGTTGCTGTTGGGAATCAGAACACCCGGTTCAAACATAAACCACACAATTTGATCTATGTGGCATCATCGGGGAGAAACTGGCTCCAGCTGTAACAACTTAATCCATGCCAAATAATCAAGGTGGCTATTGGAGAAAACCTAAACAAACAGAGAAACAGACACCATATGTGAACAGAAACAAATATTATTAATCTGTGTAACTTGAGGCCTTAAGCACTGATGAGCCGCTCAGTAGGGAGGGAGAGACCTGCAGGGGATACTGCATCAGAGGAAAGGATCCAGTTTATCTGTTTTATTTCTATTGGACGCTTTTGGTTTAGAGAAATAAACCCATCGCTGAAGAAAGGAACTGACATTCTGCTGCTATTCGATTTTTTTTGGTATCCTGGCTCGTGAGTTGACCCACCCATTTTATATGTGGAGGAATTTCCATGGATTAAATCTGAGGTTTCGCATGTGCTAAACCAGTGCTCTCCAAAGCAACACCCCCAGCCAATCCACCCCATGTAAACCAATGGCTGAACAGCAGTAGAGCACAGAACACCCTCTCTCCTAATGACTCAGAGGGGTAACTGTGTTAGTCTGTAACTTTATAAGCAACAAGTATTCCTGTAGCACCTTACGCTATGTCTACACAGCAAGCCTTTATTTTGAAATAATGTCGAGCTGGAGGACTTCTCACTCCAGCTCCTGTAACCCTCATTTCATGAGGAGTAAGGGAAGTTGAAGAAAGAGTGTTCTTCCTTCGACTTCCTGCAGTGTAGACAGAGCCAAAAGCCAAAACAAGCTATTTAGACTTAAGTTACGCAATTGACGTAAGTGAAGTTGCATAGCTTATTTCAACTTTAGCCCTGCTGTGTAGACGTACCCTTAGAGACTAACAAATATATAGGGTCAAGAGCTTTCATGGGTAAAACCCACTTCTCCGAATGCATCACCGCAGAAGTTTTAACCGTCAATTCCTACATGGTGAGGGCTTTGGAAGAGACGGCTGCTCATGCAAACCAACTTTCCAAAATCACACGGAATTTCCCTCTACACCACCTCACTAGAGTCCTGCTCTAAATTCAGGAGGCCCCTGAGATGCGAGCGCCCGAGTTCCAATCCCCCGCACTTACAACCATTGTTGTAAGTGCAGAAGGGGCCAGAAACCCCGACTTAGGTCCTTAGCCTGCATTTACAATGGCGCACGGTGCCTACCATAAATGTGGGTTCAAGTTACAACGCCCCCGACTTGTGACGCTTCCTCCGGAATGAATAACGTCACAAGTCGTGGGCCTCCTGTATTTCTAATGACGGGGTTTGGGGGCTCACATGGGACAGTTTGTTCCACAGATAAGGGCCCATCCTTCACTGCTAAGACATATTTCCCTAGCACTTTAATCTTGAATTTCCTCCTTCATTTTAATCACTTTTAAAAAAGTAAAAGTCATGGGAAAACTGAAAAAAAAATGGAAGCAGGTGGCATGAGAAAAATTCTTGTTCAACAATTCTTCTGGGGCCATCAGAGGATTGAAATTCAAAAACATGGGAGTAGCTCATAAGCAGAAGTTTGCTCGAGTCAAACAATAAATACAACTTTAGACATTTTTAATCCCATAGGAAATCTAGAACTGGTTCTCTGGAATCCATGGCCCAGAACTCATGATCTAGCAAGGTGAGTCCATTGGGGGAGGAAATGGACGAAGGACTAAAAAAGACTCTGTGGTACACTGCAAGGGGGATTGGGTAGCGAGAGAAGGTAAATGGGAGGCTGGGGACAGGATACTGGGTACCTACCATATGAACCAGTCGTGGGCAACCTGTGGCTGACCCACTGGGGTTCCACCTAAGGCCCACGGATCCCCTGTCAGCCCCTCTCCCCCACGTGTCTCTCTCACACTGGGGCACTGGAGCCCTGCACTTCCTTCTCCTCTCCCTCCCTCCCAAAAGTTTCAGAGGCCATGAATCCTCTGATTCACACTCCGTCCCCGCCCCATCCTCCCAGAGCTTGAACACTGTGAATCACCTGTAGGAAATGCAGGCAGACAGGGAGTCCACGGCTGCAGGTGGAACACCAGTGAGCCACTCAGATGAAGGAGGGCCACTCATGCAGCCCACTGAGTATTTGTGGTTGCCCATCGCTGAGATAAACTAATAATTCCCAAAGGTCTTCTGCGCCACTGAGCACACACAGAATTCGTGTCCCACGCAGATTTCTTCGCTTCCGCATGGACAAGTGTCTTTCTGACAGCAAAGCTAAGAGAGGCGGCAAGAGTGGTCACGTGACCCACCCCAGAAGTCTGGGCCTGTTGTTTTGAGTGCCCAGAGCAGCTAGCAGAAAAGTTAATCGCTGAAAAGTGTGAGGCTGGAGAAGCCCCAGCTGGTGCTCAGTCAGATGCATCTCCCATCTGCCCATCGACCCCCACTGAACCCCCCCCCAACCAAGCCACGCCCCTGCACCCAGGACCACCCACTAAGCCTTAACCAGCTGCAGTCAGACCCACACCCCACCAAGTCCCACTCTCTAAGCACCTGTACCCCCCAATGAGCCCCTCGGCTCCACAATCAGACCCCCCCGCTGAGCCCTAATCACCTTCAATTGGGCCCCCTGCAGAGCCCCATTGCCTGTGCACCTGGAGTCCCTCCAATGAGTGAGTCCCTGTGCATTCAGATCCCCCGTATCCCGACTCCCCACTGAGCCACATACACCCAGACCACCCCACGCAGAACCCTCTCACTAAGCCTCTGTACACTTGGATCCTGCCAGGCTGAGTCTGCCTGCCCACACCTAGGGTGCCTGACATGGTGCACTACTCCTGAGGGAATTCTGCACCACAACTTAAAAATTCCACACACACACATACACAAATTCTGCATGTCATGTTTCAAAATTCCACAAAAATCTGCACATTATTTAGGGTACATCTACACTAGCCCCCTAGATCAATCTAGGGAGGCTAATGAGGGCGACTGAAATTGCAAATCAAGCCCGTGATTTAAATATCCCGCGCTTGATTTGCATGTTCCCGGCTGGTCGCCATTTTAGAAATTCACTAACCCGAAGTAACTGCCCACGTCTACACGCAGCAGTGAAACGAGATTCCGATTTAAAGCCGTAACTCGAATTAGCTGGTAAACCTCATTGCAGGAGGAATACCAGCTAATTCGATTTAGGGGCTTTAAATCGTAATCCCGTTTCACTGCTGCGTGTAGACGTGGGCAGTTACTTCGGGTTAGTGAATTTCTAAAATGGCGACTGGCCAGGAACATGCAAATCAAGCGCAGGATATTTAAATTTGATTTGTAATTTTGGTCGCCGTCATTAGCCTCCCTAGATCGATCTAGGGGGCTAGTGTAGACATACCCATATTTATTTATTTGTTATACATAAATGTGGAGGCTCCAGCATGGAAGGGGGAGCACAGGCGACAGCACAGAAGTGGGAGCTCATTCTGCTACCCCTCTCACCCCCTCCCAGACATGGACCTCTGGGGCAGGCCCAGCCTGTGTGCTATGTCAGGGTTGGGTGCAGCCTCACAACCAATCTCAGGAGGGCCTATTTGAAATCATGGGATGGTGGGCGGGCAAAGCCCGCCCACCTTCTAAAAGCCCCTCCCCAATCTTATCGGAGGAACACTGGACCCATGTTCAACTGATTGCTTGGGACAAATAATGACTAAAGGATCAAGAAGTGCGGGCTAGAGGTTCAAAATAAGGGAGCCAGATGGGGACACCGAGCAGAGAACCCTGGACAGCGCCCACTGCTCCTCAAAGCTGTCGATGGAGCCAGTGGACGCCGCCCAGAGGAACTCTGCCCGGATTCGTGACACAAGGGAGGAGCGGAAATAGGCCCCACAGTCGCAGAGAACCCCCTCGTCTAACATCCTCCTCCTGCTATTATAGATGGCAGCTTTCGCTAAGGCCAGGAGGAGGTTGACGAGGAGGTCTCGCGACTTTGTGGGGCCACGGATTGGGTGTGCGTAAATAAAAAGGTGAGGGGAAAAGTGCAGCCAGAACCTCAGTAAGAGGTTCTGGAGGAGCCGGAATAGGGGCTGTAACCTGGCGCATTCAAGGTAGGCGTGCGCCAGGTTCTCCCTCACGCCGCAAAAGGGGCAGGTGTCTGGGATTGGGGTGAACCGCGCCAAGTACACGCCCGTGCTCATGGCCCCGTGAAGGAGCCGCCAACTGATGTCCCCGACGGGCCGCGGAATTAAGGTGGAATAAATGCTGGCCCATCGGGGTTCCCCACCCTCTATAGGTCTGAGGTAGTCCCGCCACTTTGTATCGGGGCGGGACACGAGGGTGGGGAAATGCAAAGCGTGGAGCACGAGCGTGTACAGCTGTTCCCTGGGCGCGGTCCGGAAACAGACCGGCTGCAGATTTTGCAGCCGGCTGGGGGTCCAAGGGTGGGGAGGCCGGGGGGGCCCGCGAGACAGGGGCCCGATAAAGAGGGACGGAGGCTTTGCAGGAGGGGAGGGGCGGGGCATTCCCTCTCGCAGGGCTCTCTGTAGGAGATCGCGAGCGAGCTGCGACAAAGCCGCCTTCACCTCCTGGAGTAGGCGCAGGGGGATTCGAGGGGTGGAGAGCCCCATGCGTTGAGCGAGCGCTCGGGGATCCACCCAGTCCCCCCTGTCGTAGTCCAGGAGGTCCCCGACCATGGTGGTTTCTGCCAGGATCAGCCTCCGGCGCACCGAGGGAGACTCCGCCACCTGCACGCGCAAGGCTGGATTGTGGAGCAGGGGCTCCGCGAGGAGGTCTGCTCCCTCGGAGGCCACAACGGACCTGGTCGCCAGAAACAGCTTCCAGGTCTGGAGGAGGTCCTGGTAGAATTCCGGCAGTTCTGAGAGGTCTCGCGGAAGGCCCCTCGGCTGGATGAAAAAGAGCTGCCGGTCGTATCGGAGCCCTCGGAGGCGGCGGAGGAAGGCGTGCCCCAAAATGCTCCATGCCGGAGAGGGGCTGCAGGATGCTCTCCCGCCTCCGTACAGCCAGTCCCCTGCGCTCCTCACTGCCATGCTGGAGCCTCCACATGTATTTATTGACATAAAAATTGCAGATTATGACAATAGAGTCTGCAGAATATTTTTGTGTTTGGAGCAGAGCTTTTAAGTTTTTGCTGCAGAATTCCCTCAGGAGTAACTAATCAAACAAGAGCTTTGGGGACATCTTGTGAGTGTGGGGATGTTTAAAAGACATATATTGGGTGGATAGGATTTAAAGCTTTAACCAGCTCAAAGAATGCATTCATCTCTAAAGACAAGAGCTGAAGTCAAAGTAAGTGAGCTGGTCTATTTCCAAACATTATCTCTTTGCTGCCATTGGAAAATCTGGGACCAGGCCTGGTACAAAAAAACCAAACAAACACATCTAAAGCTGGGCCCCAAACTAAGCAATCGCTATGTACAGCAGGGACACACAGATCAGCTAACTGAAAAGAAATCAGAAGCAGCCTAGAAAGGGAAGAGACTTTTATAGCGGAGGAACAAACATGGGACACATTTAGCCATGAGAAAGACCCAATGCAGGTTCCTGGAGTCGCATGGGTGTGACTGAGTACAGAACATAAGCTAGAAAGTTTATCGCTGCTTCCTGTTTTGCCTGGATGTTATTATCTACAAAGGAGTTTGTATTTAGGCTAATGCCTGCAGCAAAACACGGGGAGAGACTTGCATAGTTCTGGCCCGGGGACATCAGTGCAAACAGATAATCTGCTTTAAATATACCTCCTACCTTTTTACAGGTGAAGGTTCATGTGTAGACATGCCTGTAGTTTCCAAACCACCCCTGTGCAGCAGGCTTTATTATGATTGTACCTTCTCAGGCGGCTAACCTGAGAAACAGAAAAGTTAAAGGTACGATCACACAGCATGTAAGTGTCAGAGTTGGAAATGGAAACCAGGAATCCTTAACACTTGTCACCTGCTCTAGCTACCAGACAACATTCCTCTGCTTATTAATTAGCTGACAGTACTGAGTGGTATTCACTGACATAGTTATAGCATGTGAGGCTAAATCAAACTCAGTGAATCAGCTTTATTTACTGCCAAGAAATGTAAATGAGAGGTTTACCCACCTGCCAATCGCTAGCCACTATATTTGCATACAGGACTGTACACCAAGGTACAACTCTGTTTCTATCCAGCTGCCTTTCCATTTAAACTCTGCAAGATTTGTCTGGCACTCTGTCAAGAACAGATAACAGACACTACCCAACCACAAAGCCACAGCATCAACTAGGACATCTGCAGTGAGACAGCCTGAATTTCACAATAAACCCAACATGCCGGGCACAACAAGCATCCACATTATTCTGTGTGTTTAACAGGATAATGTAGTTTCTTTCAGCTGCACGCCAGATCATTAAAATGATTGGGGATTTTGTAACCTATTGCCTGGAATTCAACAAATCTCCCTTCACAGAGAAAGTCCAGGGTTGTAAATCGCTGCTCCTTATTTCGGGAAAAAACCCACATCCCAAGCACCAAGTGCAAATAGGCTCCCAGAATTGGGAGCGTAAGCTACTCCCCTAGGGGGTTTTGTAGCCAGACATGAACGGCATCTTGGTTTCCGCCCTCCGCCCCCAGAGAGCAAGAGAAAGGCAGTCAGCCTTTGATGCCTTGGGAACGCAGGTGTGCTGCCTGTCCCTGACTCTACCATAAACAGAAACTAGACAGTAAATGGGCTAGCTGACGACCCAGGGCCTCCCGCTGTCCTGATGGCTAGTACCAGTAATTGACACACCTGCACTGTCCCAGGAGAGGAATCTTCACCCATCACATACCAGAGGTGCCCATTGTCTGCACTTTCCCAGGTGTGAATTATGCTTTGCACCCTTCGTGGGAAACTTGGCATTCAAAGCCATTTTCCTAATTGGCCACTTGAGACCAGGAAGAAGCCTTCATAACCCAAGGGGTATAAAGAGGGTTTAGTAGCCCACCCCATTTGAGCTCCAATCATCTACACCTGCTGGCAGGTATTGCTTGACTCCCGAGGTCTGTGGGACGCCCAACCTCGCCCTACTTCTTCCCGAGGGATTGAGAGAAAGACGCTGGCCACATCAAGTCTGGAACGCAGGGGTGAGAATATATATCTGCTAGTATCTATTTTGCATGCATTTAATAAGAGCTCAGAGAACCAAAAGGGTTTCATGGTACCAGTAAGTGACTTCTTAGTGTAATTTCTGTCCTGTCCTTTATAGTGGCTGTGTTATCTGTAACACAGTAGTAGCATTTAACAGCTAAGTTTACCGTGTAACAATAAAATAGTAACTGTTTAAACTTTAACCTGACTCCTTCAGTTGCTGTAACAGAACCAAGCACAATTTAAAAGAACTTCAGCCAGTCATAAGGAACAGGTATACGAAGAGCTTGGGCATTTTGGATCGTGTCACTCCCAGGTGACAGATCCATTGGGGCATCTCTCAGTCTTCCCTAGACTGCCCGCTGCGAAGGGATCGTGTATCCTAGCAGCTAAAATCTGAGACGTAATAGGCTCTTCCTATAAACAGGGGCGTCTGTCAGCCTGTTGGCTGCCCTCTGCGACGGGACCCCAGTCCTAGCAGTAAAGTCATGGACGTTAAACCTTTTTCTCAGTAACACACACACACACACACACACACACACACACACACACACCCTGCCCTGACCGTCGGCTGACAGGTTTACCTACAGCTCTCTCCCAAGAACTGGTGCCCTGACCACAGCTATTGTGCTTTAAATCAGCAGTGTAGACAAACTTTAGATTTACATGCGTTTTACAAGAGCTTGGTGCATGCATTTTAAGTTCAGTACAAGATTCTTTCTATACTTCACTTGTCTAGCTTTTTATATCGTGCTGCCCACCATGGCTTTAGATACTTGTTTAGACAGCCTTTAGATTCCCTTCGATGTACTATTAGACTCACCCACTTATCACCGCTGCCCTTATACATAACCTCTGAATTTGGCCCTAAAACATGACGTGCCCTGTCCCAATCCATGCGGAACGTGTGCTATGAAGAATAGGGACAATATTTCACCAGCAGGCTGCCCAGCAGGCAAACAGCCCCAGATATGCAGACGTCTGGTTTAAAATGCAAAGCTAGGCAGGAAAGAAAACTTGAGTAACTTTGATACACACTAATTATCAACTGACTTAGCAGTGAGATGGTTGTGTTTTCACTGGAACTGGAGCCTTGCATAACACATTCCCATCCGCAAATCTTTCCTGAGAAACCGTACTGCCAATTGGAGGGGAGAAGGGTCCTTTCAATGGACTGGTTGAGTATCTAGTTCTGCCATGTCACCTTTCTCTTTGCACCTCTCCACTGGCTTCCTCTGCTCAAACACAGCAAACCGAGGCTACTTCATGTGTAAAGCCCTTTCAGCCAAGCTGCACCCTACCTATCCCTCTTCTTCAGTACTAAAAAGTCAGTTCCTGCTTCTGATCAATCCCTCAGACACACCGCCATTGCCCACTTGTTACGTTTTCATTCAAGCACCGTGGGGCTTTCTCTCATGCTGCCCCCACATGCTTGAGAGACTCTCCCTGTAAACATCTCCTTTAAACCCCTACTTTAAGCTCTCCTTTTCCAGTAAAGCCTTAAATGATCTTGACCCCCCATGCTGGCTGCTGGTCTGCAGAGTCCACTGTGCTGACCAACACTATCTCACTGAATCTATGTACTTCTCCATGTATCTGTCTGTAGCTATCTGTGGTCTCTTGTCTTATACTTGGTTGTAAGCTTTTGTGGTTAATTCTGAGTACAGAGCCTAGTAGGGATGTGAAAGCTTCACCAGTCCTGGTTAACCAGTGGGGGCTGGAGCAGCTTTGTTGCTGAAAATCATAAAATCACATCTCTAAAAAACTTCTGTCTCCCCTACCTTCAGCTGCCATTGGGCACAAGGGCACTAGTTTATTAGTACTGAATAAATCTTAAGGATGTCCCTGCTTGGCACCATGTCAAGCCCTTTCTTTTTTTTTTTTCTTTTTTTTTCTACAGGAAATGTTGCTGGGCTGATGATTAAAATGTTGCATCCACTGGCTCGGTAATACCAGTAACCCTGACTTGTAACCCTTTTAACTTTTCAGAAGCATTTTAAAGGAAACACCTAAAGTCCCATAATAGCTCAGTCATGAATGGCTTTCAGATAAACAGTGATAGTCATAAATGTAACAGGTTTTACATTAATCTTGCACCCAAACTGTACAGAAACATGTCCTTTACAGGGCCAGAAGTTGAAGTCAGCAAAGTCCAGTGGGAAGTGAGGCATTTTTTAAACAGTGGGAATAATAACAGTGTAAGAACAGTCACATCTTCTGCCTATTCATTTTATTTGATGAGTCCTCGTGCTTGTATTAGAAGGAGTAAATAACACTAGCTCAGGGTATGTCCACACTACCCCCCTAGTTCGAACTAGGGGGGGGTAATGTAGTCATACGGAGTTACAAATGAAGCCCGGGATTTGAATTTCCCGGGCTTCATTTGCATGAAGCCGGCCGGCGCCATTTTTAAATGCCGTGCTAGTTCGGACTGCGTGGAACGAGGCGTACAGCTAGTTTGGATTAGGAAGCCTAATCCGAACTAGCTAGTTCGTGCCACGTGTAGCCGCGTGGCACGCAGTCCGAACTAGCCAGCATTTAAAAATGGCGCCGGACGGCTTCATGCAAATGAAGCCCAGGAAATTCAAATCCCGGGCTTCATTTGCAACTCCGTATGACTACATTACCCCCCCTAGTTCGAACTAGGGGGGTAGTGTAGACATACCCTCATTTACTTTCTCCATACCAGTCATGATTTTATAGACCTCTACCATATATCCCCCCCCCCCTTTAGTTGCCTCTTTTCCAAGCTAAAAAGTCCCAGTCTTACTAATCTCCCCTTCAAATCAAGCATTAGAACACATTCTCAAGGGATGTAGCAAATACTCCATAAGGCACCTGAACCTCAGCTCTCATGAGGAACTACAGTGACACTTCTTGATCAAAGTTTTTGAGAGGAATTTTTTTTAGGCTTCAATTTTTCAACGAACCCCTAACATTTTCCACAGAAAGCAGACACTTTTCATGAAAATTTTCATTCCCGCAGAAAACAATTTCAGAGTCGAGTTTTCAACCAGCCCTTTGCCAATATAGACAAGGCCTTACTGAATTAAGTTAAACCAAGTTAAGCTGGAACTACACTGGTTTAAGGGGGTCTATATTAAGGATTTCCAGCAGTTTAATGAGATGGATTAAAAATCAACTTTAGGTAAAGCAGTGCAACTTTTTAGTATGGCCAAGGGCTATGTGATTTGGCCATAGTTTAATGATAGGATAGACTCAGGACTGGCAAAAGGAAAAGTATGTTCTCAGGCCTTCACCAAAGGAGCATACCACCTTCTCCATTAATTAACGCAGTGCTGTTTGTAACAGGCTTTCAGGATGGAAAGTGCTAGGTATTGTTCTGACTGGCTATTTGCCAGTTTCCCAAAGCAGACATTTCCTCTTGGCCATCTGTTAGTCCTGTCACTAGAATGGGTTATCAAGAGACCAACCTAATCTTTTCCACTGAAAGCCTGGAGCCATGTTTTTTGCAGGGGGGTGGGTCGTTCCCAGACAGAAATCCTTCTCACGAGCACATGCCCATGGGAGAAGATAAGTGGTAGCCACAATGATGCTGCCGCTGTAGTTGAGTGGCAGGTAACACAATACAGAGTGCCAAGCCTGACTTCTCTGAAGTGAATAAAGCACACAAGGGGCTCCTGGCTGACTTGCCGTCTTGCAAAGTATACGGACAAGAAGCCACCATGCGGGGTGGAGGCCTGAATACACCATGCTGGCTCTACATCTGTCCCCCATCTCCCAGGCGTGACCAAGGAGCCCTGCTTTGTCTGGTATATCTAATGCAGGCTGCATATCAAAGGGGACTCACTTTGCTTGGGTGTGTTCAGGGGGCAGAGAGGTGCAAAGACCCTTCCGTCTCTTCACATCCTGATCCCCGTCTCGGGTTGAAGCAAAAGTGAGAGCAGGGACTGCTCCCGCCTACTGCTCCCAGGACACAGGACAACCCAATGGGAGCAGGAACTTGGCTCTGCTGCTCCAAATCAATCAATGGACCAGACATGCTGCAAAGGAGCCCAAAGCATGCACTATCCTAAGAAGAGATGCAACGGGTCAGCTCCATCTGTGCAGTCCCTGAAGCCGTTGAGCTGTTCCCTACTCCTGCCGAAATCGTGTCACTTCAGACCAACCCAGCTGGCCTCTGCCACAATCTGGCCCTAAGCGCTGTGGGCTGCAGACAGTGCAGCAAAAGCTGTAACCCCACCCACACCAGCCCAGCCTGGAGCAGCCTCTACCTATGGTGGGCCAGCCAGCTGGTAAGACGCTAGCCACAGCAGGCCGGGCTGCAGCAGCCCCTTGCCTATGGCAGCTTGGCCAGCAGGACCCCAGCTAATGCGGATGCTGCCTGGAGCCGCCCCCTCTCACATGGGCTAGGGCTGGGCTGGAGCAGCTCCCTGCCTGTAGCACCTGGAAAGCGTGACCCTTAGCCCACAGAGGCAGCGGGACAGCAGCCCTGGTGGAACCCCAGCCCAGTTGCTCTGCATCAGCCCTCCAATGGTGAATCAGTTAAATTATATCCTTTTACTCCTTTAACAGATTCACTATTTCAATTGGTATTTACATCCCTAGCATCAGCCCCTATGAACACTTTCGCAAGAGCATCTGGACTAGCTCCAGGGATCTTCCTAAATCCTGATGTAGATTCCAGGGCCCAGATTCTCAACTGTACGGAGGCACCTAACTCCCATTGAAATCAATGGGAGTTAGGGACCTAAATATGTTTGAAAATCTGGGCCCAACTTTCTAAGCTCCTGCTGTACTTGGACTGGATAGATTATTCCCCTTCGCTTCCTGCCCTAGGTAGCTGTGTGTGGCGTTTCCATGTGCTATGAAATATACACTTGTTTCAAAATATCTAAACAGCTGACTACTAACATTCAGTATTTTCCCACCTCCTCCCCCCTTCTTTCTCCTGCTCCCCATCCTCCATTCCCACCACTCTCCCATGAGAGTTCTCACCAATGTTCCCTGTAAGCTGAGTGGTTGGGAAGCCACCGAGGAAAGATTCAGGTGTCACCCAGCTGATTAGCAGAGTGCACACAGCCACTTGCAGCCGACAGCATGTGTTTCTATTGTTGGTGCACATCCGCACACGCCTTAGTACACATAGCAAAATTTATTCCACACACAAATGGGGAAAAATTGGAGGAAACAAAGGTCACATGACCATATGCATTTACTGGGCCTCTGTGTCTTTTAGGATTTCTGTTATAGTAAGGAAAGGAAGGGTCATTGCAATGTAATCATTCCAGCTTAAAAGCAAAACCAGAATGCCTGGCAGTGCAACAGGGCTTTAGCATTATGGGCAGGGTTCCCTGTAAGGTGCATTCCTACGCAGGTGCACACCAAGAATTTCATTCCCACCCACTCCCTTAGCAGAGCTGTGGGGACAGGAGCAGCTGGGCAGTCACCATACAGCCTGAGTGGCAGCTGCCAGAGCTGGAGCCTGGGCTGTGGTACTAAAAATAGCACCGTGGCCGCAGCTCAAGTCCCGGCACACAGAGCATGCTGACCCATGTACCAGGACAGGAGGTGCTCCTGGACCGGGACCGCAGTACTAAAAATAGCACCATGGCCCTGGCTCCAGCCGCAGCACACAGGGCAGCAGCCCTCCATGCTGCCCCGCCAGGCAGGTGCAGGTGTCAGGGTGGCAGAAGGGAAGGGGCAGGGCAATAACTAAGAGGAAGGTGGAGTGAGGACAGGAAGGGATTTGTGCTAAGAGGAGAGGAGGGGGGCCAGGGCAGGAGAAGAAAGGGGAAGGCACCAAGGGGCAGGGTGGAAGACAGACAAATGCCAGGGAGCCAAGGGGAGACAATGAGGGGAAAGGGCTGGAGGAGGTGGGTAGGGATGTCAGTGAGGATGGGAGAAGGGAGGGGACAGGGTGATGCTTGGAGAGGAAAGGAGAAGGGCAGATGGGAGAGGCAATGAGGCAAGAGGAAGGAAGAGGAGAGGAGATGAGTGGGTGCTGGGAGAAGAGGGATTGAAAGGAGGGGTAGTCATGAGGAAGGTGGGGATTGGAGCTGGTCATGTGCGAGGGCAGAGAGGGACATGAGAAGAACTGGGGCAGAGGGTGAGCACCAGGAAGGAAGAGGGCAAGGGAGGCAAGTGTTGGGAGGGCAGGGGCAGTGAGGAAAGGGGGAGGCAGCAGGAGGGTGCAGGGGTAAGGGAAGGTGCAGATGCCAGGAGGATTGTGGGGGTGAAGCAGAAGGGCAAACATGGGGAGGGGAGGGATGGGCACCAGAGGGCAGAGAAGAGAGGCAGGGCAGGTGTGGAGAGGGACGTGTTAGGAGAGGGCATGGGGAGGGATCTAGAGCAGGGGTGGGGGGAAGAGATGGGCTGGTGCAGGAGTCAGAGAGGATGGGGAGGCAGGTCCCCAAAGGGCTGAGGGGCATGAGAAGGGCAGGAGCCAGGACCCCAGAGGACGGTGAGGAGCAGCAGCAGGTACCAGGGGAGCAGATGGGGCAAGGGGTGGGTAGGAGATATGGCAGCAGAGGGGAAAAGGGAGAGGTGCCATACATCCAAACCAGCGCACATGACCTCAATGTTGGTGCACAAGACAAAACTCACTCCGCTCATGGACGGAAAATCTTAAGAGGGAACACTGATTATGGGCCAGATTTTCACCCACAATGAGGTTCAGTTTTTCAAAAGAGTTTGGCAGTTGTCAGCCCCCATTGTAACTTTCATGGCCGGTCTGCCAAAAGAGCCCAGCAGCCAATGTGCACCCACAGTACTATGCCCCTTTGACAATCTGGCCCTGGAGGTCTCACAGAACCATGCCAGGATCACAGAAATCAATGGACTCCTGTACTAGCTTGCTCCACAGGAAGGGCAGATTAGATCACAGACGAGTTCTGTAGCTAAACAGAGACACCAGTCTCCCATGCTGTCAAGCCGGCATCTTTCACGTACTCTGAATTCAACGCGATTTTAAATATATCATCCGAACATGTAAAAACATAAAGGACCTAAGGTTCTGGGTCAATAACTAATCTTTGGTTTGAAACTCTCATTGGCGTTGACAGACTTGCCGGGTCTCTGGGCAAGGAGAGCAGGGGCCCAGCCCTGCATTCCGGAAGGGGCGGAACTGCACCTCCCTTAGAGCCACCCACAGCGTTCCCTGTGTCACGCCAGTGGTGATTTAAAGGCCTAGGGCTCCCACTTCTCCTGTGGTAGCAGCGGCAGCCAGGAAACTTGGTCCCTTTTGAATCTCCAGGCACCAGAGCAATTGCCCTTTTCCCTCTCCACCCCCAACCACTGGAGGGCCTGGCAATTTGATTACAACCCACTGATGTGGGTTACAGGTCCCCACTGTGCCTGACCCACAGAGGATGTGAGTTTTGTTACAGCCCTCAGTCACAGCCGGGCTTTGAATCTCAAGCTGTCAAAACGTGTGTGTTTCACCCAAGAGGATCCCATTAGTGTCCACCCCACAATGGCTCAAAATAATATTATTTCTGTAAGACTATACATCCAGCCACCACAATTGCAGGAAATCTCTCAGCTCAGAAGTATGACCTGTGCCCTGCTGAGAGGTTATTATGCTGGGGTTCTTAGCTATGCAGCAGATTAGATTTACCAAGAGACCTCTCCGCTTTCACATTACTGATTCTTTTTTTCTTTTTCACACAGATTCCAAACTAAAACCCAAAGTAGCAGTAAATTTTTTTTAAAAAGGCAAGCACCCAACATAACTTGTGTTCCTTGTTAGCTTTCTACATCAGGGATGTTCAATTGCATTTAATCAGCTAATCGAGTAGTTGATGGAATTTCCTTCAACTAGTCGATAAGGGGGGAAACTGCAGAACCGCAGCGGGGTTAGCCACCCAGCTTTTACTCCATTCAAAAAGCAGAGACACAGCGGGGGAACGGGCGCGAGCTGAGAATCAACTGTCCCAGCTCATGCGCCTCTGCTTTTTAAATGGAGTAAGCAGGCGGCTCTTACTCCATTTAAAAAGCAGAGGTGCAGCGTCTGGGAACAGGTGCGACCTGGGACAGCTGATTCCCAGTTCGCCCCAGTTCCCCACTGACCTCTGCCTCCCCTGCCCTCCAGCAAAGACAGTGCTAGGGGGAACTGGCTGATAGCTGCCTTTGACTCCTCAACTAGTCGAACAGTGACTCGACTAGACGCTTACATCCCTATTCTCCATTCTGTGATATTTTATTTTAAATGGTTATCTGCATTTTCTTTCTCTTGCTTTTTTTTTTTTTTCCCAACACAAGACCAGCAAAAGAGGGCAACCATAGCATAATGCCTGGCAAACTACCCCAGCTATGTGTAATCCTCTATATGCCCAGGGCCAAAAAACTAAAACCAATTTATGCTGAATGATCAGGAAAATATGCACATATATCCTTGTGCAAGCCCAGAAGATCACAGATGATCAAACAAACTGAAACCATTACCAGCTCTATCCCAGCGAGTGCTATTAAAGGTCTAGAAAACATGACCTATGGGGGAAGACTGAACGAATTGGGCTTGTTTAATTTAGAACAGAGAAGTCTGAGAGGAGGCATGATAGCAGTTTTCAAGTATCTATTACAAGGAGGAGGGAGAAAAAATGTTTTCCTTGGCCTCTGATGATAGGACAAGAAGCAATGGGCTTAAACTGCAGCAAGGGAGGTTTAGGTTGGACATTAAGAAAAACTTCCTAACTGTCAAGGTGGTTAAACACTGGAATAAATTGCCTAGGGAGGTTGTGGAATCTCCATCATTGGAGATATTTAAGAGCAGATTGAATAGACACCTATCAGGGATGATCTTCTAGACAGTGCTTGGTCCTGCCGTGAGGGCAGGGGACTGGACTTGGTGACCTCTCGAGGTCCCTTCCAGTTCTAGCGTTCTATGATTCTATGAAGCAATTGTTCAGAACCCACCGGGATGGAATGCAAATGCTCAACACAAACATGCACCAGCAAAGCATGCTGGTTATACCGGAACTCAGAAGATCTTGTTCCAGTTCCTGGCTCTGCTGCAAGCTTCCAGTATGACTTTGGGCAAGTCACTTAATCTGCCTGTGCCTGAGCTCTCCCTTGTCTATTTAAGTTCCTCAGGCCAAAGACAATGTGTGGACAGCACACAAAGACAATGATCAAGCGATTTGTCACCTGCCATCCCTCTCCAGCCTCTGACAAACAGAGGCCAGGGACACCAATTCTATCCCCTGGCTAATAGCCTTTTATGGACCTACCCTCCATGAAGTTATCTAGCTTCTCTTTAAACTCTGTTATAGTCCTAGCCTTCACAGCCTCCTCTGGCAAGGCGTTCCACAGGTTGACTACGCGCTGTGTGAAGAAGAACTTTCTTTTATTAGTTTTAAACCTGCTACTCATTAACTTCATTTGATGTCCTCTTGTTCTTCTATTATGGGAATTAATAAACAACTTTTCTTTATTCACCCTCTCCACACCACTCATGATTTTATATACCTCTATCATATCCCCCCTCAGTCTCCTCTTTTCTAAACTGAAAAGTCCTAGTCGCTTTAACCTCTCTTCATATGGGACCCGTTCCAAACCCCTAATCATTTTAGTTGCCCTTTTCTGAACCCTTTCTAAAGTCAAAATATCTTTTTTGAGGTGAGGAGACTACATCTGTGCACAGTATTCAAGATGTGGGCGTACCATAGAATATCTTACTGCCCCTGTATAAAACTGTGTCTTATTTTCTATCCCTTTCTTAATAATTCCTAACATCCTATTTGCCTTTTTGACAGCCGCTGCACACTGTGTGGAAGTTTTCCGAGAACTATCCATGATAACTCCAAGATCTATATATAATAGATATAATATAACATTGTGGACGGTTCGGTTAATCTGTCATGTGTTCGGATACTATGGTGATGACTTACAATCAGAGCTGTCCCATCCATAGGACAGTTCAGGGCAGCCACCCCAAGACTCTATCTTTGGGGGGCCCATGGTGGCCACCTTAACTGTTCCATGGATGGATCCTACAGCAGCCCGGGGGATTACCTGGGGCACCTGGCACAAGGTGGCAACAAGGGTCGGGCCTCCCCTCCTACACTCAACCACAGCAGTGGGAGCCTGCTGCCCTCTCTCTGCCCACTGCTCTCAGCTTCACCGTAGCTCCAGCTCCCACCGACACGGTAAGTGGAGGGGGACGACTCCTGCTGCCGCCCCATGCCAGGCCCCCCGGTAATCCCCCGGATCATATTGCTCAGGAGACGAGGGGGCAAGGGCAGGGCTTGGGGGAAGGAATGGAGCAGAGGTGAGACAGGGGTGGAGGTGGGGCATGCGGCAGAGGTGTTGCCCTGAGCCCTGTGCCTGGGACACTGAGGGGGAGGGTGCCCCAGACCCATGCCCCTGCTAGGGAGGGTTCTGTTTACAATATTAAATTCTAATACAGTTCCCTAAAACCCTTAAAAGCCCAGTGTATTCTAGGCCTTAGCAAGCCTGGAGAATACTCACATGCCATTTCCTTTTTTCTATGTGAGCTGTATGCTATTTTAATTCACACCCTTGTTTGTTTTGTAACTGGGCAAGGACTTTATGATGATTACTTTCATTTATACCTCTAATCTATATAGAATGGGACTTAACTGCAGAGAAACAGAGAGTTAGCAAGGACCTTAATTATTATTTCTATTACAGAGGTGGCTGAAAACTTTCACTGAATGTAGGGCCTCATAATGCTAGACACTGCCTATCTAATAAGACACGGTCCCTATTCTGAAAAGTTTACTGCATACATGGTCAGGGTAGGCCAAAGGAAATATGATAGTCCCATAACAGATAGGAATGGAAGCATAGAGAGATTTAGCAATACACATCAGGGGTCTATGGCAGAGCTAGGAACTGAAGCCTGACAGCTTGAGTCCTATTCCAGTGTTTTAACGAGACCATCCTTCCTCTCTATAACAGGCAACCATTATACAAACTACCTGTGCGATGTGACCGTGCATTGCAGCACACTATAAAAATATATTTGGCAATATTCACCTGGGAGCTTATAAAACAAACGTCAGGGCAGGAGAGTTGTGTCAGACCAACTTCCCGCCAGCTGAGAAAGAGAGCAAAAAGTAAACACAAATTGCCAGGTAGCCCTCCTCGTGCACAGATAGGGGAGCTTACTGTTAACACCCAGGGCCTTTTTCCCCCCAGCCTCTGCCAGATTTGTCTCCCTCTCTCCTCACAGCATGTAGCAGTTCAGGATCACGGGTCACTCTCAGAGGTGTGTCTGAGCAGGAAAGCCCAAACGGGCCATATCTATCCCTAAATTGAACTTCAGGGGGCAGGCAGTGGAATTCGACCCCCTGAGCATGTGGCAGATGTTAGGGTGGAGGGCAACTGCTTGATGTCGCCTCTTCCTTACGGGGTCAGTTCCAGGAGGGTATTTAATAGCTGCAGGTAATACCCACACAGGGCTCTCCCCTGTCTTTTGCCCGGCCCGCCAGAAGGAGGGGGGGCCCCAGGGAAGGACCCTGCGCTGCTGGCAGGGAAAGGATGCAACAAGCTCTGTCCTATATCTCCCTGTAGGAGGCATTGAGTGCTGGACCTGCCGCCTGGTGAGCACGGACCTGTGGAGTCCCGGCCGCAGGTCCCTAGTACTGTTAAAGGTTAACCGGGTATGGTATCTGGTTAATTGGTAAACACATGCCTTACCAGCTAACCGGTACACTGGAGCATCCCTCCTCCGCTGGCGACCCCAGTTAACTATTCTGGATGGGTTTTATATCGTAGTCTCTGCTGCCCCTTATCTCCAGTCCCTGCTTTTGTGCTGCCTGCCTCTTCCCTGCAACACCCTGCTTCCCTTGCCCATCTGGGCTCCCTTTCCCCTCCTCTCCAGATGGTTTGTGTGTGGATGCAAGTAAAATCTGGGTTGTGGATTTCGGATCGGATGATGAGTTGAGCCTGGTGGATGTGGATCAGATGCAGATCCACATTTTAGTGCCTGCCCAAGGCTCTGCCTGATGGGCATACAAGTTATAAACAGTGAGGTTGTCGGGGTGGCTGTGGCACAGCTGGGTTTTCTCTGCACACATTCAATGCCAATGGTGGTGCTGGGGTTTTCTATGGCTGACAAGGGTGGGCAGGATTCGTGTTTCTAAATCACTCATGGAACAACCTTGTTCCCTTGGCTTTGCTGGGACAAGCCACACCTGCCTCCTGCCCTTTCCCTTTGATCGCTACAGAGCTCCCTTTCACGCTGAGGCCTGACTCTGGGCCTCGCTATTTCCTCTGCCCCTCGTTCTGCTTCCCCACTGCAGGTTCCCCACAGCGGCAGTAAAAGCTTTGTGCTGCAGTTTTACAGCTTTATCCTGTCATCCCGTTCTAGGGGAAGCATGCTGGAAGTGATTCTTTCCCCCTGCATACCACCCCGGGGGCATACAGCAACCCTTACCAGCCCACAAACCCAAGGGATGCTGGGAGACATAAGCTCCCCTCAGCGCTGCCTAGGTGATGCCAGGGGACATTTCAGTCCCTAAAGTCGCCTTGACTGCAGAAGGCACCCTGAGCACCGGACCAGACTCGCAGACTGTGCGTGGAATGCCTTCTTCCTGCTTTTATTTCCTCTCTCCTGGGCCTACACTCCCCACCACTCACCTCTCCACACCCTGTATCGCTGGGCATCATGTTGTTCCTAGGATAAAGGAACAGTCACTTACAGAGCTGTGATTCCGGAGACTTCAGCAGCCTCTTGGATTCCTGCCATATGGTTTTGCAGTCTTCCTGGAGCTTGTAAAACCTCTCCTTTCTCCAAGAGCCTGACTTCACTTTCAGCAGCTGGCTGCCCTTCAAGAGGAACATCAGGTCCCCATCATCTTGCAGGCCTACGGAGAAGAGCATTAGCATTAGTGTAATAATGAATGTCTATGTATACAGAGCTTTCCATCCAGCAGAATCCCTAAGTCCTATATACGCACCAATTAAATGCTCTGGGCACAATGTAAGGGGAGGGAGAATTTAGGAAACACTGGGGTAAACTCCTCCTCTGCTAAACAAAAAAATGACAGGATCTCTTTCTTTCCCACACAGAGACTGGGCTCTTGCTTTTATAGTCTTGTGCACAAGATCACCATGTAATAAAACCCCATGATACTGAAATTATCTTCTTCACAAGGGCTGTGTTCATGCTGTTTAGATGTCAAAAACCAGTGATTAGGATGCAAACAGAGGAGGTATTGAGCTCCAATAGTACAGAGGAGGAAGTAGAGGCTTGTGGTGCATGCACAGAATTGAGACTCAGGAGTAGGGATGTAAAATCCCATTTTAAAAGGTAGCCGGCAGCCCAGCGGAGGGTTGGAAGCAGCCGGGGTGGAGCAGACCGTGCCCGTGGCATCAGGGGCCACTCCAGCCATTCTATAGTGGGTGTGGGGGCCACTCCAGCCCTGTGGGCTGGAAAGACCTATCCACCCACCCCCGTTTAATCAGTTAACCAGTTAAATGTAACAATCGGTTAACTAACTAAATGGGATTTTATATCCCTCACCTCGAGAGGTCATCAAGTCCAGTCCCCTATCCTCACGGCAGGACCAAGCACCATCTAGATCAGGGGTTCCCAACCTTTTTCGGTCCCCGTACCCTTTGGCTTTTAGTAAACCTTCCTGTACCCCCTATTCAATATGAAAGGAAATAAATTCCTGATTCTAGAATCCACAACTTTTTTCACTAACACTACTACTTTTGGAATATTTCAATTAGGATAATCTAGTTATTTACCAAATATTCCCCGTACTCCCTTGACAAGCTTCTCATATCCCCTGGGGGTACATGTACCCCAGGTTGGGAACCCCTGATCTAGATCATCCTTGTCTATCTAACCTGCTCTTAAATATCTCCAATGATGGAGATTCCACAACCTCCCTAGGCATTTTATTAACCATCCTGACTGTCAGGAAGTTTTTAGCGCACTCTGTGGCTCAGATAAGAATCTCTTGTGGCACATCAGCAGCAAAGGCCTGACAGGTCAGCCAGGAAACCTAACTAGGTTTAGCTAGGCCTGAAAGAGGAATGACAGCATCTTCCTTAGAACTGAAATGTGTCTAAGCTACAGGCGGAGCTGGGGATGGGGGTGGAGAGATGGGGGGGGGGGGGGGGAAGAGGAGTAGCAGATCACCTGAGTCAGCGCTGCCAACCCCAAGTCTTCAGAGTTTATGAGCCAGCCCCCAAAACTGGTGTGGCCAGTTTGCTGCAGATGTCTTTTGTTCTTTGTTTGAACAGCACTTAGCGCAGTGGGGCCCTGAATGACTGGGATTCACAGGTGTCATGGCAATACAAACCCTATATAATGTAATAACAACAGGAGAGCCAGGAGCATGCACCCAACTGCACCGACGTGTGCTTGTGGGTTGGAGAAGAGGCAGCAAGACTGCGCTGTATGAGACTGAAGATACCATTTTAGGCTGCCAAACACAGCCCGAGAGCTTGGTAAAGAAGACGTTGGATTTGGGGATTTCATGCACCTTCCTAGCAAGGCTCTCACCGCACCTTAAAAACAAGTAACGAACCTCACGGCTCTCTGTGAAATGGGCGAGTGTTCTCGCATCCCCTGACACAGGAACACAGGGGCTTCCAGACATTAACATGCAACTTGCCCAATGTCACCCCAGGGAGCTCTTAGCAAAGTGGAAATACCACCCAGGTACTCTGGGCCTTAATCACAGGAATCTTCCTCTCCTTGATACCACCAAGCCATTGCTCTAGAATCTCCTCCAGAATGCAGGACCAGGCCGCCGCCTCAATCCAGCACTGTGCACACTGCCATGTGCCTTGCCATAAGTGCCCTGGGGAAGGAGGGCAGACTTCACCGCCTACCGTTTTCCTCCTCATACATTTCACCAGCACTAGACACACTGTACAGAAGCTGAGAAGTAGGCATAGGATCCTGAGGCAGGCATAGCTGTCAGAAGAAAGGGGTCTTACAGGAAATGCAGAAATGAGAGAATCAATGCTCACAAATCAGACATCAGAAATCTACACACAAAGAAACCTGTCAGCCAGCATTTTAATCAAACTGGCCATTCCCTAAAGACCTGACAACATGCATCTTACTACAAAGAGATTTTAACACCAGATTACAGAGGGAAACTTCAGAACTTTTATTTATGCTAAAATTCCATCCTTGCGAATTGGCCTTAATATAGATAATTACCTTACACATTATAAAGACAGCCTCTCCACTTTTGATATTCGTAGTAACTCCAGATTAGCCACTTAATTGACTCTTACAATAAGCAATTTCCTCCTTCCTTGTCTCTTCTTTGCCCTTGCCCCCACCTTCTGTTCTATGTAGCTGATTCAAGCTTCCATAGCTGTGCTGTGGATTTCCCCCAGGGTCTGTGCGCAGAGACTGTGCTTTGCTCCCTCTGACCCCATTCCTTGAACAGGAAGAAGGCAAGGCTGAGAATTTCAGGAAAGAAAGGGATAAAGGGATGTAACTGGCCCTTCTCCCCACCACAACCTTAAATATCCGCCCCCCACCTCCTGGCCGCCAGTCATTGGATGGCTCAGGAGGCTGGTATAGTATGGTGTACTGAAGAAAGGTACCTGGGTGTTACAGTAGATCACAAGTCTAACAATGGCAAAATAAATTAATAAAATAAATAAAAGCCCAAACATCACTGTGGGATATACTAGCAGTGGTGTTGTGAGCAAGACATGAGAAGTAATTCTTCCACTCTACTCTGTGCAGATCAGGCCTAGTACTGCATCCAGTTCTGGGTGCCACATTTCAGGAAAGAGGAGGATACATTGGAGAAGGTTCAAAGAAGAGCAACAAAAATGATTGAAGGTCTACAGAACATGACCAATGTATGAAATAAGAAATTTTCAGCAGTTACATGGTTACCCCATTACACAATTTTTAACATGCCTAGTGTGAAGACTGAAAAAATTGGGTTTGATTAGTCTGGAGTAGTGGCAACTAGTGACAGAGGAAGGGGGGGGGGCACTCTCCTCATCTCCCTGTCCCCTTGCTCTACCCCTGCCCATCTCACCTCTTCCCAGCATTCTCTGGGGAGGCACAGACCGGGAGGTGTACCGCATGGGTTAGAGCCACCTGACCTGCCCCTTCCCTGCCACAGCTGCCTGTGAATGGGGGAGCGGGTGGGAGTGACACAGCACAGATACCTGTCAGCTGTTGGCAGGTCCCTCCCACCTTGAGGGGTGCATGGGACCCTGCATGCACTCTTCACACGTTGTTAGCAGTCTGGAGAACAGAAAACTGAGATGGGACATGATGATAAATTTCAAGTACATGAAAAGTTGTTACAAGGAGGAGGAGCAAAATTTGCACTCGCAAACCTCCAAGGCTAGGACAAGAAGAAATGGACTTAATTGCAGCAAGGGAGGCTTAGGTCAGACATTAGGGGAAACTTTCTGTCAAGAGGGACAATTGGAATAAATTGTTTAGGGAGATGGTGGAATCGTCCATCACATAAGTCTTTTAAAAGCAGGTGAGACAAACACCTGTAGGAATGTTCTGGTCTTAAGTGCCAGGGCCGGGTACTCAAGGTCCCTTCCAGTTTTCTGATTCTATGATTCTATAGCATTTGGCTACAGGACAGTTCAAATTTCACCCATGTCAATAGTGACAGAAAGTCCAGAGTGAGCTATCCTCTTTCCAAAGTGTGGAAGCACTTTGGTATAGATGAACAGGCACTGTCTGTTGTAAACCTGCTCTGGGGATAACTGTTGGTTTTGCTCTCCAGAGGAAGGATGGTCCTGTGGTTAGGGCCCTCACCAAGGAGTTCGGAGACCTTTGAGTTCCTGTTCCACCATAGGCTTCCTATGTAACCTTAGGCACTGGAGCACGGGTGCTTGGGGCACTCCCTAGCTTGAAGTGATTTCTATCATATCCAGGGTTTACGGTTTGGTTCAATGTCTCTCAGCACCCCCATTTCACAATTTTTTCCAGCATCCCTGCTTAGTCAAGTCACCTCCCTCTTCTGTGCCTCTGTTCCCCCATCTGTAAAAGGGAAATAACAGTACTGCCTTACCCTACAGGGACACTGTGAAGATAAATACATCAAGAGACTGTGAGGTGCTCAGACACTGTGGTAATAGATCCCAGATAAATACCACAGATAGATAGCACTGTCAATGGGCCAACACTCCCAGATTTTCTTAAAGTACTTTCTATAAACAAATCTTTTCCTAATCTTAGATTTGATTCCTCCAATTGGTGCCCTAAGAGATTTTTTTTGTCTAACACCCTGTTTGGAGCCAATAGGATGTGCTTTGAAGATCTACTCTCTGCATCAGATCCATCTACTGTGGTTTCAGAAGTTTTTGCCTCAAAGAAACCACAGTTGCAATACACACAGTTTTTTATCATCATGTTACTTAAAGATCTTGTGAACATTACAGAGTAGGCTAAGGACATTTCTTAACAGTTATATGATAAACAAACTTACAGTGGGCAAATACTTGGCATACCCCACACAGAGGGCCTTGATCAACCTTGCGAGGGTGGCATTGCTTTCCACCGTAGGTCCTAAACCTGCACAGATTAGGCTGCAGGACTAGAGCCTTAATTAGCAGCCTCTGCATCATACATAGTATATTTTGACCCTAAAATTATTAGCATATCTTTGTATGGGTCAAAAAAGCCTTTTAAAATCCCCTTAAATATGGTTTCAAAGGGCAGACACATTCCCCTCTGCCCGATACCAACCACATACTTTAAAAATAATCAACCTGGGCTATTTAATGTGCAATATTTCTAGTAAAATCAGAGACATTTAATAATAGTAAAATAGTACCCTGAGAATAATAAAAGAGCGCCCTGAATAGCACCCACAATACTGTAGAAGGGATAGGCTTTCACAAACCAAATCCCTGACTGGGAAGGATTACAATTTAAAGACCCTAAAATAGCATCCCTCATAGTCCCACTACTTGATCTGTCCCAACCTCACAGATTAAGTTTTAATGGTGGTGTCAATCTTCCTGCTAGTACAAACACGGCAAGAGGACAGACGCATTCATAAGATGAAAAAAACTCTACCACTCTTCTAAATTTCAACTATTGTGACATACACACACATGCAATACACACACAGTGTTTACTATCAGCTGTAGCTCAGATCTGAGGGCCGCGGTTTAAAAAAAACAAACAGGTCTTTTTGAATAAAAACCAAAACAAGGCTGTGACAAAGTCTGAAACTCCTCCAACTTCCACCTGCACCCTCCATCTGTTAAGAGGGAAAACGCTGAGACCAAATTCATCCCTGGGGCAAACCCACACCACAGTAATCAGAAAAACTGCACCAGACTCACACGGCTGCATTTCTACCACAGTAATCAGAGCATTGAATAAGGCAGAGATTAGGAAACTTGCTCTGAATTTCCTGCGGTTTGTAATCAGCGAATACAGACCCTATCGTGTAACTTTAGACTCCCTACTAATGACATTGTACCGATAAGCACTAAAACCAGACTGGAAAAATCACTGTGCCCTATACACACACTGAACAGCCAATCCACAGCTCGGTCCTATTTCAACAGAAAGGCAACAAGGAATCCTTTGGCAATGGATTCTTCGCTCGAAGGATCGAAGCGCCTTCATGCCTGAAACCAACCAGCGGGCACGTCTGGAAGGTGGCTAGAAAAAGAGGGGGAAAGAAAATCCAGAGTTGAAAAATCGCTTTGGGGTTGGGGCTTCCTTTTGGGGTGGAGCAGAGACTCCAGCCTCTGCCAGCGCTGCCAAGAGAGAGACACACACGGGCCGCCGGCAAACTGCCTTACCCAGCCGGGTGCCATTCTGCGCTGCCACCCGACTGCTCTGCTCCTGGAAGACGCGGTCCTGGGCTTTCGGCTGCCTCCAGAAGCACTGCATGGCCCGGCCTGGCCTGGCCGAGGGACCCGGGGCGCAAACGGGCTCCCCTCTCCTCCAAGTGCCCCTCGCAGCGCTTGTTGTTCACACAAGGTCCCAGCCCGCAGGAAGCGGCGGCGGAGGGAGGAGGCAGGCTGTGGGTGTGGCGCGGGGATGGCTCTGCTCCTGGCTTGCTCGCGGGCTGCTGCCCGAGTCCCACTGAGCCGCTGCCCGCGGCTCCCCGGCAGGAAAAGGGCAAAGTCGCGGCGCAATTAAAGCTCCGCGCGTCACCGCCCGGGGAAAGCGCCTCCCCGCTGCCTGTCAGCGCTGCCGCGGCTCAGGGCTGCCCTGGGCGGCCGGCCGGGGCGCAGGAGCTTGTCGGCGAGCAGCCCCTGTTGGTGAAGAAGGGCGAAGGCGTTTCCTAGTGAGCCGCCTTTTGCACAGCGGGGCGGGAGCCACAGGGGTGGGTGAGGAGCCTTGTTCGGGTCGGGGCCGCACACACGTGAGAAGCAAAAACACCCACAACCTCGCTGATGTGGCCCCCAGCTGAAGAGAAAGACACTCCCCACATTCCCCTCACATACCGGGGCCCAGGCTAGCAGATTCTGTGGGGGGCCCCCTAGGCTCTAGGGTGGGGCCAAAATGAGGGGTTCAGGGTGTGGGAGGGAGGGGGCTGCTGGGAAGCAGGCTTGGGGCGTGGGGGTCTGGGTGAGAGGAAGAGTGCAGGAGTGGGCTGGGAGGGGAGCCCCAAGCCGCAGGGCCAGATCCAGGCAAACTAGGATCCACAATCTTGCCCTCGACCTTAGGTTCCCTGCTAGGGCTGTGAAGGACTAGTTGACTATCCAATAAGCAAATGCTTATTGGATAGTTGACAGGCTAGTCCACTAGTCACTTCCCTTCCCCACTTGCTGCCTCTATCCTAAAGAGGCAGCAAGCACGGCTGCGGGCGGGGGGGAGAGGAAGGGATACTTCAAAGCGGCAATGCCCGGGCTCTATGTGGCACTGCTGCTTTGAAATGTGCCGTGCAGCCCAGGGCCAGCAGTGGTATCCCCAGGCTGCACGTGGAGTTTCAAAGCGGCACCACCACGTGTAGCCCAGGATCAGTTGGGGATTCCCCCGCAGACCCTGGGCTCTATGGAGCACTGCCGCTTTGAAATGCCACAAGAAGCCTGATGCCGGGCTCCCTGTGGCATTTCAAAGCGGCAGCGCCACACGGATCCTGGGATCAGCAGGGGAATCCCCAGCTGACCCTGGGCTCCACACTGTGCTTTCACCTTTAAAATGTAACAACAGCCCTAGGGCTGTTGCTACACTTCAAAGGCAGAGGTGCCCTATCAACTAATCGACTATTCAATTAGTCAATTACTCCCAATTTAACATCCCTATTTCCCACCCCGAAGCCGGGTGCTGAAAGCCATTGAACAGCACCATAATACAGAGTTCACAATGGAAAATACTTCAGGCCAGAGGATACTGCTGCATTGCCAGCACCCCTATGTTTTATCTGTTGTCAGTTGCCAGAGGATGTTGTGAAGACCAGGACTTTAACAGGGTAAAAAAAAGAACTAGATAAATTCATGGAGGTTAGGCCCATCCATACTTATTAGCCAGGACGGGTAGGAATGGTGTCCCTAGTTTCTGTTTGTTGAGACTGGAAAGGGATAATAGGAGAGGGATCACTTGATGATCATCTGGTCTATTCATTCCCTAGGCTCTAGGGCACCTGGCTTTGGCTACTGTTGGAAGACAGGATACTGAGCTAGATGGGCCTGGGGTCTAATCCATATGGCTGTTCTTATGATCGGATGCGGCTAATGCTCTGGACTGGGAGGTCTGGGTCGACCCCCAATGCTCCCAGTTTGCCAAAGATTTCCTGTGTAACACCATGTAAATCACTTATTCTGTGGCTTTTGTTCCCCATCTGCAAAACGGAGGTAACAGTATTTCATTTCTCCTGCCCTTTGTCTGTTCTATGTACTGGGAGCTCTCAGACTGTCACTCACACGTGACCAGCATAATGGAGCCATGATCTCAGCTGAAGACTCTAAAAGCTACTGAAATATAAGACAAGCTCCCAAAGAGCAGAGCATCTTCCTTTTCTAAATCCTGGGATCCTAACTGCCACTTTAGAGGTGAGGTCTTAGCTATACTAGGCTTGTTTCCCCAAAATTTCCTACTGTTACTACCCCATGAGCAGCTCCCCTGTGCGGATAGCAAGGAGAAGAGAAGTGCTGCCTAGTGGATAGAGCACTGACAGGGAGTCAGGAGAGCTGGTTTTGTTTCTGGCCTGCTGGGTAACTTTGGGAAAGTTGCTTCACCATGGGAGCAATGATATTGACCTCCTTTGTATTGGGCTTTGAGATCTACTGGGGATAAGAGTAAGCTATGATTTATTTCGAACCCTCATTTTAGTCTCTCCCCGATGAGTCTCAGACACTCGATTTTTATGCCGAAACTCCAAGCAGCAGAGAAAAACGTTTCTTTAAGTACACTGTGGAGGAGCACTTTATCTAGCACCACTACATTCTGTCTATTCTCACTACACCTTTCACGGAAACCATAAATCAAAACTCATGGGTCAGCATAAAGAATTTGATTCTTTTAATCAAACCCAAGGATGTTCAGAGTAATTTGCGACTGGCGACTGCAGAATTTAATTAGTGAAATGCCTCGGAAATCAGTCAGAGACCCTCTTGGAACTGCAGTAAACACACAAGACACTCTGACTAGGAAGTTACTGATTGCTGTAAGCAGGGAGTAGACAGGTTATAGAGGGAAATGTCTCACTCATATGTAAATCACTGCTTTCTTTGTTTGTTTTTAACTCTTCACAGATATGTTAGCACATGCCCCTCTTGTGTGTTCTCTGGCAAGACTCCCACTGGGAGTTATGTACTCTAGGAGCAAGCCTATCTTGGCCTGGAAATTAGGGATGAAATAGCATAACCATTTAAACTGTTAACCAATAAGCATGAGCTTATCAGTTACCGTAATAGTTACACGCCAGCTCCCAGCCCTGTTTCCACAGGGTGGCAACAGGTTACCTAGGAACGGGGCTGGCAGCTGACTCCCCGGGAACAGGGTGGCAGGTGAGAGCGGGTGTGCACCACACTACTGCATCTGATACAGAGACAGCAGGGCAGGGCAGGGCAGCCCGGGCGTGGGGTAGCCAGTACACACCAGGAACAGGCTTAAAAGCCAGCTTCCAGCTGCTAGCCTGCCAGAACCCACAGCGTGTAACTGTATCTGCTAAGATTTTCAGTGGTTACACAGTTACCTAATTAACTGCTTTTTAACATCCCTACTGGAGATGGATTGGGTGATTTAATAGATGTTATAATATTTATGGACTGCAAGACGAGGCTCTAAACAGCACTTGTAATTCACACATCATGGCTCTGGATATCAGACTAATTAAACAGGAAAACAAACAACCAAGCATATCACCAATCACCTGACAAAGCGGGAAGTTTGCTTCCTTTAACATGCCTTTCTGACCTGGCAGCAGCTAGTTTCACTCCCCTAGGGCTCTACCTTGGAGCACACAAACCATCTCTCGGTTAATGTTCTGACCAGGACAAACTCATTTTTAAACAATGCACATTGCGCAAGTGCTAGATTAACCTGCTCTTCAAGATTGTGCTGAGTAAAGAGCTGTCCCATTTCACCAAAGCTGGACAAACCTTCCAGAGCAACATGGCATTAACATCACAAACACAGCAGTGTGCAAGCTAGATTTTACTTTGGGGCTCTGAAGACAGGAGGCAGGAAACTCTGGTTTTAAAACAAAAGTAAAGGTTTTGGGCTGGAAAGCCATGTGCGGGGAACAAGAGACCTTTATTTCACTAGGGTATGGATTACATAAAGGTGACATATTTTATAAACGATGCGTACAGCTTCCTCATGGTGAGGGGGTGACATTATGTGTTACATATTACCTAATGATAATATGTGTTACATGACATCATGTTACATTCCAAAGTTGGCTGCATTTCAGCATGGAAGGCAATAGTTTCTGTGTGTCTGTTACAGGCCACCTTTTCCTATCCTGACTCACACTGGATAGTACCTTGCTTGGAACTCAGTCCTTGAAACACTTCCCCAACCATGCAACTTTACCCATATGAGCAATCTCATTCAAATCCTATGGGATTACTCATGTGAGTACACTTTTCCATGTATGTAAGGGTTTGCAGGATCAGGGCCTCAGTGAGCCATCCCACTGATTTCAATAGGGTTACTCATGGAGTAAGGCACTATTTATTGTAAGGATGGAAGAATCATGTCCCAAAGTTAGCAATGTACTTGGACATATATCCTCAGGCTTAGGTGCCTTATTTCAAAGGGAGTTAGGTACCTAAATACCTCAGAGGATCTGGGCCTTAGATGCCAAAGAACTAGGCACTCTCGATGGATAAAAAGATGGGAATCCTAAAGACAGTAAAAAGGAAGCAATATAGAATATATATAACAATAATTATATACAGCAGCTCATAGTTTCAAAGCATTTTCCAAATATACTAATTGCTCTCCACAACATTCCTAATAAAGTTAGGTAAGGGAGCACAATTATTTTAATGGGAGCACATAGATTTTTGAGCTTTGAGGGGCAGGAACTGTCCTATTCTCCATGGCTGCATCTAGATTGGCATGATTTTCCAGAAATGCTTTTAACAGAAAAATTTTCCATTAAAAGCATTTTCGGAACAGAGCGTCTAGATTGGCACGGACGCTCTTCTGCAAAAGCACTTTTTGCGGAAAAGCGTCCGTGCCAATCTAGACGTGCTTTTCCGCCAAAAAGCCCCGATCGCCATTTTCGTGATCGGGGCTTTTTTGCAGAAAACAAATCTGAGCTGTCTACACTGGCCCTTTTGCGCAAAAGCTTTGTGCAAAAGGGACTTTTGCCTAACGGGAACAGAATAATATTTCCGCAAGAAGCACTGATTTCTTACAATAGGAAGTCAGTGCTTTTGCGGAAATTCAAATGGCCAGTGTAGACAGCTGGCAAGTTTTTCCAGATAAGCGGCTGATTTTCCGGAAAAACTGGCCAGTCTAGACACAGCCCATCTGTATAACATCCAGCATAATGGAACTTTGATCTTGAAGGTGGACTGATTACTACTGTAATACAAATAACAGAAAAGTTAATTGATTTGCTCAAATTAGTGTCTGATTTGGGATTAGAACTCAGGAATGCTTGGCTCCTCAACCTGTGATCACATAACTAGGGCACAAGGCCTTTTGGGGACTTAAGATGCTGTCACTCATTACTATTAAGAGATGAAAGAGCCTGTACTATGAATAATCATGACTGTGGTTGATGGGTAGCACATGACCATTATGGAACTCCTACTGATGTCAATGGGAATTTCCCCAGAGGGCAAAGGTCACACATTATGAGTCCGACACCTGTAAATGTAGGGAAAATACATCTCCTTTAAATGACACACTTCTTTTCAGAAACAGAATAATCTCACCTCCACTTGATAGGCTTGCCCAGTTAATGTCAGAATTCCTTACGAAATGTTAAATTCTGACAATATTCCGCAAACTGGGGTTTCTTGGATTTTCTGTCATTATGGTAGGTAAAATAGGAATCACATTATTCTGCCCCATTACAAGCCCATATGCAGGAATTTCTGTGGGGGGGTGCAGGCTGTGGGAGGAGCTGATGGCTGCCCTGCCCCCAGGCTCGCTTGGGAAAGGGTGGGGGGAATCAATCCTAGCCTTCCCCTGGCTGGCTGGTAGGGTTGCCAAATGGTTTAACAAATAGTACTGAAACCCCCCCCCCCACACACACACACACACAAAACCACTGGGGGAAAAATTCAGTTGAGGGGGAAGACCAGAGTTGTTGAGAAAAAACAACAACAAAAACCCCAAGAGTTATTGTGCTAAAATAAAATAAAACAGCAAAACATCATGGCCTCTTAGTGTAAGGTTGAGCACTAAGACCCAGGAATTGCAATGATTCCCCTTGCTTCAGGTCCTTAGGCTTTTTGCTGGTGGCCATTTTGTTTTCTTCATCGAGCCCCCCCAGGTAAGCAGGGGATGTGAGGGGGAGTCAGGGGGCTGGGCCCAGTTGCTGAGAGTGTCATAGGGTTGCTAAGTGTCTGGTATTTTCGCCTCCTGCCGGGGGGGGGGGGGGGGGGAATAGAAATTACTGGACATTTCAGGTGTCCAGTATTTTCTGAATTTCTTTTACCGGACAGGAGGCGAAAATACCGGACTGTCCAGGTCCAATACCGGACACCTGGCAACCCTGCCAGCTGGAGTACAGGGAAGAGAGGCTGGGGAAAAGTGCCGGTCCTACTTACCCCTGACTGGCTGGAGTATGGGGGAGGGAGGCTGGGACAATGCTTACTTGGAGGACCAGTGGGTGAATTCACATCCTTTACACCCCTCCCACCCCCATGTACAGGCCTGCATTATATGCTTAGTGCAAATAATACATTCACTGTATTGTTTCTTGGAAAAGCAGCATGACACTTCCATCATTAGATAGCAACTGCTTCTTGGTAAACCAGGGCTATTCAACTTTGGAAGCCCCGGAGGCCACAGTGATACTCACAGCACATGCCGAGGGCCACAACTTAAGTGTGGTTGCATATACATGCAAATATATATGCAAATATCTTCTTTCACACTGACGCGCATGAATACAAAGATTAAGGAAAGACTACACAACACACAGGCCCCATTTAAGTCCGTTCTGCCGATATTAATAAAATACAATATTTACCTGATTTCCACCTATATGCCAGCACTTTTCACGAGCAATGACAGTCCAAGAATGTAACTACTAAAACACATCTCAACAGAAGACCATTACATTGACTCGCCTTTGTGAAGCGTGTTCCCAGTGGAGGCTATGTTCAAAGGATCCCGCCCGTGGACCACGTGTTGAGCCCCATGTACACCAAAATCACATAGTGGGCTGCAAACAAATGGGCCGCAAGTTGAGTAGCCCTGTCGTAAACGATAGTGAATAGACTCAGCGCTACCTTCCCACACCTGTGATATGATCAATGAAGAACTTGAATTGCAAACATGTGAATGTCTAAAGGTGAAGTGAGTAAAGTATCCAACTTTCCTTCTCTCAGGAGGGCTGGAGGAATGAGTCCATTGGTACTCAGGAACTGCACTCAGACAACCAGAACGTCATACAAGGGAAAACAACAACATGCTATTCATACTGACATACAGAGAAGAGCCCAAGTTGCAAAGTTTAGATGCAGATCAGCATTCTAAATTGATTCTGGGGTTCTTATTCAGCAGTATGAATATGTACATCTATGGCAGAAGTAGCCAATAGGCCAGGATGGGCAAAAAATTTTGATGCGGGGGGGGGAGGCATTCGAAGAATTTGATTAGTGCTCAAGGGCTACACTTTTCCATGATATTAATGGAAGAGGTACAGGATCTGGGACGGAGTTTGGGTGCACAAGGGAGCTTTGGGTAGGGAATTAGGATGCAGGAGAGTGTGTGGGGTCTGGGAGAAGGAGGGGGTTGTGACCTGAGGCAGATGATTGGGGTGCAGGAGGGAATGCAGAGTGTAGGAGGGGGTGCAGGGTCTGGTAGGAAGTATGAGTGCAGGAGAGGATTCTGAGTTGGAGGAGGTTACAGAGACTGGAAGGGAGCTGCGACCTGGGGCAGGGATGCAGGAGGGTACAGGAGTTTGGGTTGTGACCTAGAGGCAGGAGGGGGTTGTGACCTGGGGCAGGGGATAGGAATGCAGGGCCTGGGTGGGGGCATGGGTGCAGGAGAGGAGTCTGACCTGGAGGAGGGGTGCAGGAAGGAGTGCAGGGTGACTTGGGGCAGGGGTACAGGGATTTGGATTGTGACCAGTGGATGGGGATCAGGGTGCCAGGTCTGGGAAGGGGCAGAGAGTTTGGGTTACATGGGGTAAGAGTGTAAGGGAGAGCAGAGGGTTGGGGAGAGGGAGAACCAGGGGAGTCAGAGGCAGGCTCTGGCTGGGAAGCACTTACCCAAACACCTCCTGACCAGCAGCCTAGCAGGTGCCTCAGGCAGGCTCCCTACCTTCCGTGCTCCCATACGCCACTCAGAGTGGCTGGCTGTGGGGTCCATGTGCTTCTCTGAGCACCACAAGCCCTGAGGGTTTTCAGCCAATGGGAGCTGTGAGATTGTGCTGGGGGCGGGTCAGCGCGCGAAGCCTCTTCCCCTCCCAGGCTTGTGGCGGTACTC
Source organism: Pelodiscus sinensis (assembly GCF_049634645.1). Taxonomy (NCBI): domain Eukaryota; kingdom Metazoa; phylum Chordata; order Testudines; family Trionychidae; genus Pelodiscus; species Pelodiscus sinensis. The sequence goes on along the minus strand of NC_134712.1, from coordinate 247,879,941 downwards.
AGAGAGGCACATGGCCCCCACAGCCGGCCACTCTGAGTGGCAGTGGGGGCAAGGCAGGCAGGGAGGCTGCCTGAGGCTTCTGCTGGACCTAGGGTTGCCAGGTGTCCCGTTTGAACCGGACAGTCCAGTATTTGAGCTCTCTGTTTGGGAAACAAATTGAGAAAATAGAAATGAGAAAATACTAATGTCCGGTATTTTCTAAATAAGATGTAATGTAGATTGTGATGTAATGTCAAGTGTGTCCGGTATTTTTGTTAAAACCATCTGGCAACCCTACCTGGGCCATGGAGCAGATCCAGCAGCTTGGTGGGCCAGAGCCAGCCCATGGGACATATTTTGCTTGCCCCTGCAATGGGTGGACTGCAGACCAAACCCGGACTGCCAAGTGCTTTGGGGCAGCTCCCAAAATCTTTTTATTTACTTATTATCATTAACTGTAATTGTAATACAGGCAGGCATCCCTGTCCTAGCTCTAGTTTAGCTATCCTGGATAACAACAGTAGAAAAGACATGGCAGCTCAGACCAGAGTGAAGGCCAGAAACCCACGTTCATGACTAGAATCCCCAATGTCCTGGGGTGGATTGTTCACACTGAAGGCCATGCCACCACATCCTGTCTACCACTGTTACCCCTGCCAACTAGATTAAAGCTTGTGTAGTTATGCCTGTCCACGCTGCAACCACACCTTCATTTGTGACGTTGGTGTACTCACAGTACCTAAACTAAGGCTATGGCTACATTTCAGCTTAAATTGACATAAATTATGTTGCTCAGAGGGGTATAAATTAGCCACCCTTCCCTCCTCTGAGTGACATAACTTGTGCCGATGTAAGTGCCAGCATGGACAGTACTACACTGATGGGAGAACTTCTGCTGACAAAGCTACCACCGCTTGAGCTAGGTCTACACTACATCTTTTTCTGATTTTTTTTTTTTTTTTTTGGAAGAGGCTTTTCCGTCTACACTGAGCCAAATTTCAGAAAATCCCCCTCTTTCGGAAGATATACAAAAAAGCACTGACTCTGGCATCCCAGAAAACCTCTGCAGTGTAGATGTACCGCTCCAGAGGCGGAGTAATTAAGCCAGCCGGAGACCCTTTCCTTTCAGTTCAGAGTGGGGACCCATCAACCATCGCCTGTTATATATGCTCCTGCTCAGGGTCTAACTCATGTCATGCAAAATGCAGATCTGCATTACAGAGACTGAAAACAGGAGGAGAACACAGGAAGTTCAGTCCCCCATTCCTCCCTTCCTCCTCCTGCCCCTCTCCCCCACAAAAAATCCCTCTAGGCAACATTCATTAAACACCAGAGTTCTGACACCCTTCTTCCTGCTGAGTAGTACTTTCTTTGTGACTAGCCCTTTAAAAACCACTGGGACTACTTACAGAATAAGCTACCTCTCACCTCCACTAAGGCTCTTTTACACTACCAGAGCAGTCCCAAGGGCTGTGTCTAGACTAGCCAGTTTTTCCAGAAAATCAGCCGCTTTTCCAGAAAAACTTGCCAGCTGTCTACACTGGCCGATTGAATTTCCGCAAAAGCACTGACTTCCTACTGTAAGAAATCAGTGCTTCTTGCAGAAATACTATGCTGCTCCCGTTCGGACAAAAGTCCCTTTTGCGCAAAACTTTTGCACAAAAGGGCCAGTGTAGATAGCTCAGATTTGTTTTCCACAAAAAAGCCCCGATTGCGAAAAGTGCTTTTGCGGAAAAGCATCCGTACCAATCTAGACGCTCTGTTCCGAAAATGTTTTTAACGGAAAACTTTTCTGTTAAAAGCATTTCCAGAAAATCATACCAGTCTAGACGTTGCCAAGGAGTCTAGAAATGGAGAATCTGGCCTGAAGTCAGTGAGGGTAGAAGGTCCTAAGACATCATTTATGGAAACCAATGTCTATTGAGCAGTGTTTGTTAAAAGGAATGAGAACCATGGAAAGGGGGAGCTCTTAGCTTTCACAGCAGTCCTCTCCCTAGACTGGTTCCTTTCAAGGTTTATTATAAGCCAGGTCTTCCCTGAAAACACTACTGCTGTACCAATGGGGAGCTGACATTCACTTCAGCCATGGGGGAATTCTCCCAACGCTGTAGTTAATCCACTTCCCCAAGAGAATGTAGCTAGATTGACAAAAGAATTATTCTGTCGACTTCGTGCTGTCTATACTGGAGTTAGGTTGGCTTAACTATGTCTCTTAGGGATGTGAAATTTTTCACTCTCCTGAGAGATGTAGCTGTGCAGATGAAAGTTTTCAGTGTAGACCTCGCTTTAGCATGTATCAGGCAGGGTTCACTGCAATACTAAAGCTATTCAGACTGACCTGAGAGACATCAATTTGCACCCTTGGGACCAGATTCTGTTCTACAATACTCCAGTGTAAACCTGGCGTAATTCTATCAAAGTCAATGGAGTTATGCCAGTGTAAAACTGGTGGGAGGGGACAGTACCAGCAACTGAGACAGTACATATGCATACTGCAACATTTCAGACACTCTTAGCCATGAGCAGGGGGTGTAAAGTAATCCCTAAGCCATTTCAGTGTTAGGGCAGGAGTCAGCTCCACCAACATTCTTCACACATCTTAATCTGCACACGAGCTTTGGATGAAGGAATCAGGCTATGTCTACACTGGAAAGATCTGGCAATGAAGGTACTGTTGACAGTTATAAGTCGCCAAAAAGAAAGTCGCCAAATCATGTTTACACTGCCACCCTCTGTCGACATACCATAGCCAAATTGTTAGCTTCCCCATCGACAGAGAGAGAAAAGCAATAAGGGAATGCATCCCACAGTGCCTGGCGTCACCTTCAGTCGCTAAGCACTGTGGGAACATGCAATGCAACACTAGGCATTTTGGGAACATGAAAAATGTCCCATCCACCACCACTTTCCTTCCCAGCCCACCCAGGGCTTCTGGCTGGCTTTCACGCCATTTGAAATTGACAGTTCTTGCTGAGCACTTCAGCATCCGCTGGGGGAAATCATGGATCCTAGACTTTTTTCCTATGCTGCATTCAATGTGCTTGGGGCAACAAGCATTGAAGCAAAGCTACTTATGCACTTAGTATCGAGGGAAGAAGCCTCGGATGCAGACGATGATGTGAGTGACAGGACCAGCAGCAACTTGGCATGGCATTGGGCTGTCGCAGAGCTGTAGAGAAGGGGTGGCCAACCCATTTAACAAACAGAGCCAAAACAGTGGTGGAAAAAATGCGAAGAGCCGCACCGGAACTGTCAAGCAAAAAAAAAAAAAAAAGCCCCCCCCAGAATTGTCAAGCTCCTTTAAGAAACAAGCTTAGGCTTTTTGGCCATATCAGGCTCCTGTCAACAGATGCCATCTGGGGTGCCATTTTGAATCGCCACCCCGGTGAGCACAGGGGAGCTGGGGGAGGAGCCGAGGGCGGTGGAGGTTACTGGGGGGGAGGGTGCAGGAGTGGCTTTGCGAGCTGCACTTTTGGGGGAGAAGAGCCACATGTGGCTCACGAGCCATGGGTTGGCCACCCCTGCAGTGGAGCATAACTTTTGGGCTAGGGAAACCTGCTCTGAGTGGTGGGATCACATTTGTCATGCAGGTATGGGATGAAGAGCAGAGGTCACAGAACTTTCAGATGCATAAAGCAACCTTCCTGGAGCTGTGCTAAACTGGCCCCTGACCTGCAGCGCAAGGACACCTGAATGAGAGCTGAACTCTCAGTAGAAAAGTGTGTTGCGATTGCTTTGTGGAAGCTGGCGACTCCGGATTGCTGCCACTCAGTTGCAAATCAGTTTGGAGTGGGAAAGTCCACTTCATAAAAAGGGCAGTACTCATGCAAGTGTGCAGGGCAATACATCGCATTTTGCTGTGTAGGGTTGTGACTCCGGGAAATGTGGATGACACAGTAGCTGGCTTTGCTGACATAGGCTTTCTGGGCTCTGCTTCTGGATCCCAAGCTGGGGGTGCCCTGCTTCCTATGCAGCCAAACTTTGTGCCACCCGGGTTCCAGCAGCACAGTTTGAGGAATGGTTTGGGAAAGAGTCATACCGCAGCAGTGGGGAAATGGCAGCTTTGCTGTGGAATCTCCATGAAAAAATTAATAAGTACCTCAGGAAAAGCTTCCACACCATCTCCCAGCAGGATTCTATTGATATCTTGGTGTAGATTAATGTCCTCTTTGGACATAATGCAGATCAAGGCAGAGCTCACAGAAATACAGACTCCTTTCACCCCACACCAATTCTTCATCCCACACACTGATAAGATCCACAAGCTCTGGGATGCTCCAAGCAGAAGAGTGTCTTGAGCGATATTTACCCGTTTCCTCTGAGAAGGTGCCATGAGGAGCACTACCCCATGAGCCGGACTGCAGGAAATGGATTTTAAAGTTCCCGGGGTTCGCAGGTGGGAGGAGCGCATCTGTTTATCTATTTACGTGGCTGCAGAGCCAGCAAAGTTCAAAGCGCTGGCCAGAGTGGCTAATCGGGCATTGTGGGAAATATCTTGAAGTACACAAAAAAAACCCTACTGTAGTACACACTGCATGATTGTCAACAGTAAAGGGAAAGGAGAGACAAAAGACCCTGGGAGAGCTGAAAGGGTGTTTGTTGTGACTTTTGTCATGTTGCAGTGTGAACTCTCTCTGGGTTTTGTTGCCAAAAAGATTTTTTTTTTTTTGGCAACAAAACTTGCCAGTGTAGACAAGCCCTAAGTGAGACAGAAGGTGACACTTCTTGGAAGTAGTTTTCACTTTTCCTAATGAATTTACTGCTGAATTGCTCTCCTTGGCCCTACACATCATCTTCTAGTCAAGCACTTGTGTTACTTACCCATCTCCATAAGCCTAAAAGAACCCACCACAGAGGAACAAAGAAATTCCACCAACAATGCCTTGTCCAGTAATGTCCAATGCTCCAAAGGGAAGCAGTGACTTCCGGGCCTATGAATCTGCTGCTTTACAGTTGTTTGTTTTTAGTTTTGCATCCTCTAGTGCACAGAATATGTAACAAGTTCCACCTTGTGGTGGCCCTAGGAATAAGCTAACTGACAAAGCAGGCAATGTCATGTCTAGTCTCATTTTTCCATTGCAGGTTTGCTTAGAATTAGACAGACTTTCTCCACCTGCTTCATTCCTCCCTTTGCAGCAGCAAATGAGTTTGAGGGATCCCAGCCAGAGTAGTCTCTGTCCGTGGACCCAGCCCGCCGCAGGCCCCACGTGCCTGCCTGTCCCCACTCTCCTATAATCGGTTAACCAGTTAAATGGGATTTTACATCCCTAATTTGGATGGTAAGTTCTTGGAGGCAGGGACTCTCTTTGTTCTGTGTTTGTACAGATGCCCCAGAGGGAATGAACAGAACTGGAAATCATTAAGTGATCCCTCCCTTGTCCCTCATTCCCAGCTTCTGACAGAGAGCAAGGACACCATTCTGGCCCATCTTGGCTAATAGCCATTGATGGACCTATCCTCTATGAATTCATCTAGCTCTTTTTTGAACCCTGTTAAAATTCTGGTCTTCACACCATCCTCTGGCAAGGAGTTCCACAGGTTGACTACCATAGACAGGCCTATGGTTCTGAGCATCAGACTGAAACTGGCAAGCTGGAAGAATTTGCCAGCTTTGGGGGATTTCCTACCAATTTGAAACAGAGCCTTTGTTTGCAGAAGGGTTCGGATGTCCTTCAGTGATTCTGGGGCCTGAATTTCCTGCAAGCTGGGACATACATATGGTGTCAACTGGAAATCATTGGAAACTTCAGGGTCCCAGAGAAAGGGTTATCTACAAGCACTACATACTTTTCTCTGGCTTTCCTGCAGCGACACTTGCTTACATCTCTTTCATGGCTCTGTTAGGTGGGATTCTTTGCTGCCCATGTCATTTGCAAAATGTCGCCCTGAGAGAACCTGGTCCCCTCTCCCGCATTACAGCTCTGTCAATGGACAGCGGATGAAGGCCCAGCAGGGGCAAGCAAGCCCCAACCCCACCCCTTCTGCCCAAAGCCCTGACGCAAAACCCTGCCCACCCGAAGCCTGATCCTTCCTGGCCAACTGGAGGACCGGGGCTTCCATGTTGCAGCCCTGGCCCCAGCCCTCCCAGCAGCCAGGGAAGCAGGGCTGCCACACTGGGGCCCCAGCCTTTGGAAACCAGGCATATAGGCAGTTTTGGGAAGGCTGTACCTTCCCTTGCCTACAGTACCCGCCCATGGCTCCGCCTTCCTCACCGTGGCGTGCCTGAACTGTAGTCCCTTCTATTAATTTTGTCTGCGCTGACTTCTGATCTGGATCCCAGGGTCCATGTGCATTTCAGCACCCAGCACAACGGGGTCTTAATGTCAGCTGGGGGCTTCATCACTATCTGCTACTGGTCAGAACGGTTAGCAATGTATAGGTGAGGAATCTTCTACAACTTCATGGAAAGTCTCAGCAGAGTCCTGGTCCCAGCCTTTCCCTACCAGGAATTAAGTGCACTGAAAAGCACAATGCCAGCCAACACTTTGGGAAGAGGGGGAAGAAGAGCTGTAGAGGCTATTTAACAGCAACAGTGTTAGAATCCAAACAGAGTTAGTCCAGCGCCCGTAGGTAAAAAAGATCGGGGACTGTGACATGAGGCTTCATCCAGAGTTTAAACCAGGGAGGGGACAATCCTCAGAGCCCTGACAGGGATATGGAAAGCAAGAAATTGCACCATTCCATAAATATTGATTTTATGAATACTTCTCTCCCCTTTCCTGCTGATTCCCATGCCAGTGTTTTTGCTGCAGCAGAATGGAGTAGCCTTCCTTTATTCCCTTTGTAGGCAATGTTTTCATTGATGAACTGGTACTAAATTATAGCTAGCAGTTATATATAATAGGCAAAACACTGTGATAGAAACACAGGTAGAGGCAGAAGAGAAACAATTCATGGACTGCAGAATCTGGCAGATTTGTTGCTCAATAAGTGGAGATGGCACTTCACAGAACAAGTGAAAAGATAAGATCTCAGCCTTGAGGGGCCTACACTTGAACCAAACAAATTCAGACATGAAGCACAGAAAGGTTAAGTGATTGGGGCTATACCAGTGCAACTGGCAAAACTTGATCAGTCACAGCTCACTCAACAAACCAGCCTGCACACATTCACCAAGTACATTTACTAGCTGTCCATACATCTATTGGACTTTTTTGGCTTTTTAGTATGGACAGTCCTTGAATGTCTTTAGAGTCACAGGCCATGTCTGCTCTACGCAGAAGATTGATGATGATGATGCTGCGGTTGATCTTCCGGGGTTTGATTTAGCAGGTCTAGTATAGCCCAGGAGAGACTAAACTATTTTAAACCACAGGCAGAGAACTGATCAAATAAAAAAACCCAAATATTTTTTTAAGAACTGCTGGATTCATTAAGCTCAGGATTATTCTGTGCTTGCTGTTTCTTCTGATGTCCTTCTCTTTGTTACTTTAATTTTGCAGTACACATTAATTATATCTCCTCCTCTGGACCTAGGTTTTGAAGCAGCAGGAGCCTCAATGTTTAGCTTCATTTTTCTAATGCACCTATTATCAGCGAGTCTGTATTATTCAGTCACTTGGACATACATGATGGGTCAATATTTCCCCACGGTTAAATATTGGGAGCCTGATCCTACACACAGATAAGCATGTGCATAGTTCTACTCACTTGCACAGGTACTGCTGTGATGTGGTTTTGTGTGTGCACGTGTGCGTGTGCGTTTATTTGAGAGAGAGAGAGAGAGAGAGGGCCCTAATCTTAAAAATCACAATTTAAACAATAAGTTCCAATAGGATCCAATATTTACCTCTATTTTGCTTCAGACAAGCAGTGAAGAATACAAACAGACACTGAAATCTTGTCTAACAACTAGCCAGTTCCCAAGACTAAATAGTATCCACTTAAAAATGACCTAAAAGTCAGAATGGGAATGATTCTAATAGTTCCAAATGCTTTTCTCACTTTTCTTTTCCCTGATGAATTGCACAATGAATAATTCCCCTGCAAATGACTAACATTAACCCCAATTTCACCCTCCTGATGGATTTCTACCATCTGTCCAACCCAGAGGAAAATTTCCTGAGCATGGGGGATCTCCCCCCAATTCCACTGTTGATAATGGCTGATTACATTTAATGCCCAGATGTGCAATTACAGTTTACAGTTGCTTCTAAAACAATAGATCATCAATACAAGTATTAGTGAAAAAAATAGGCAATTGAACACTTCCCTTCAATTATTATTAATCACAATATAAGATCATAATTGCAGTACATTAGCCATAGATAGGCATGATGTTTAGGTATTTAGGCTCATTAAAGAAAATAAAATACAGAGAAATGGTAACAATAACATGGCAAAGTTGGAGAGGGAATAAGGGAGAGCTGAGTAACTCCCTTTCCTGTTATCAAATGTCCCAGCTGCTATAGATTACACAGATTTAGACAAATTTCTCTCTCTGGAAAAGTTGAAGAGATTTCTTCATTTTTAAAGCATTTTTAAAATAGCTTTTATAGTGTCTGGGAAGCAGCATGGTGTACATTGTTGTAGGTCCCATGATTTCAAAGGGGCTAAGACAATTTACACCAGCTGAGGATCTCTCCTGTCCCATTTCATCATGAAAAATTTTGAGAGTGTTTCAAAAGGAGAGCTGAAGCTTAACTTTTCTGAATCTTCCATTCATATTACCACAGCCTTGAAACACCTCACTACACACACAAAGAACCCTCAATGAGAGAGAAAAATCAGTGGCTTCCTTGGCATAACATTTGACTAGTGATAAAATCACTGTAGCATTACTCACTGCAATGGTTGTATATACACATACACATACACATACACACACACACACCCTGCTAGATGAGTTAGAAGCTGCGCTGCAAATCCATAGATGTTTATAGTCTCTACTATTGACTTACTATTGCAAGGAAAGAAAGTGCCGTTGTGTTCCATCGTGGGGAACAGTGCAGATGTGAAAGCAGCAGCAAAGGGCTCTTGGAACAGATTCTGCTCCGGCGTTGGAGGTGTCCTTGATGTGGGATCCTGATGTTTCCTGCGCCAGTAAGTCCCAGTGAGAAGTCTGTTAGCCCGGCCTATTGGTATCGCAGTGCCCTCACTTTGCCTGTACGTATATTTCTGCACTGATGACTCATTTATTTCTCTGTTACAGCTGACAGCTGCTACATCCACAACACAGAGAATAATTATGAGAGGCCAAGAGCCCAAGTGCCTGCTATGCACACAGCACAGACCCCTCCCAGCTCTCATGTCTCTGCCTGCCACTGAAATCTAGGCCTCCACCCATTGGTTTATCCCAACCCTGTTTCTTCTGCTGCGGCTGAAATTGACAGACCCGCCCTTCGATTCACTGCTTTTTTTGGAGACATTTATGGTTCACAGAAGAAAGAGGACGGAAGCCACAAAATTATCCCAGAGGGAAAGACGACCCGATCCTGAGAAAGACACTTGCAGAAGCCACAGCTTGTGGGCAGTAATGCTAAAGGGCTTCACAGGAGAAATTATATTCTGCAGAAGGAGTAAGAGTGTACGAAACAAATTGCCAAGGGCAGAAATAGAATCTGCAAACCACAAGCATACTAAGAAAAAAGAGACAGGAACTTAGAGAGGAGAGAACTGACAGGCTATACATTTTAGACCCAGTAGTGGAATGTAGAAGGGATCTGCACTACCTCCAAATGTTACTCTGTTGATTTTCTATGGAGGCTTTTGCCTATTCTTCAGTTACATTTTGTTCTACAACAGAAAAGCACTACTTGCATGGGATGGGGAGTAGAACGCTCCAATTTGGGGAGGAAACCTCCTCTGTAAAGCAAATTGTTTTTTAATCAGGAGCATTTGGTTACGAAACTAGAAGAGATACAATGCAAGATACAGTGCAAGATTCTCGGCTGATATATATCAGCAATGATTTATAGCTGGTAATGGAGGTTGACCAATCTGCCAAAGCTGAAGATCTGGGACCCAGATATTGAAAGCAAATTATATTAGCTCCCCTCCCATTTTTGTTTTATTCTACTGGAAAAGAGGATTGAAGTGAAAGGGCAAAGCACAGCCCCGAAATGAATCAACAGAAAAAGAGAAATTTTTCAAAATAAAATGAGTGTTCTCATTTCCAATGGTTTTGTTTGCTTGTTTGTTTGCTTGTTTAACATTTTTCATTTTCTTGCCAACAAACAAACAGAAAATTTTCATTTTGGTCAAAAAGTCCTTTTTTGTCAAAAAAAATTCAGAGGAAACATTTTCTGCTAGCTCCATGGATCACTATCATCATTATTTGTCTTTGTATTGCAGTAGCAGCTAGGATCCCACTGTACTAGATGCTGCACAGACACAGAATACAAAGAAAGTCTGTCCAACAAAATATACAGTCTAAAGCATAGGCCAGGTCTGCACTGAAAGAGAAGGTCAAATCATGATATGCAGCTCCAGTTATGTTAATTACACAGCTGGAGCCAAGTACTTTGTTTCACGTTTCCCTGCCATACCCATAACTGAGACTAATGGGAGCAAACGCTCCCATCAGCTTCCCTTACTCCTCGCACAAGGAGGAGTACCGGCCACCGACGGGGGTGTCCTTTCAGTTCGATTTAGTGAGTTTTAACTAACTTCCCTAAATTGAACTCCAAAAGTTTGATCGCAGCAGCGACAATCTTCCATTTAGTGAAGATATGACCTTAACCAAGCTGTAGAATTTTAGCTCTTTCATTGTCTCTCTACAAAACAATCCCCCATCTTCTTGCTATTATTCCTATTATCTATTATCATCTGTACACCCACCATTTGCCAGACATCCATCAAAGTCTGCTGTGAGGACCTCACAGTTTCAGGATAGACATGGAGACATTGGCTGGGGAAGGGAAATTGGCCATTTATATACAAGTCTGCTATGGGCTTGTCTGAGAGTAAAGAGACTTGGGTTTTTGCGTGGACAGGGTGGCAGCTTTACAGAGGTACTCAGGGAAGTTCTGTCACACAGAGTGGACCCAGAGGTGAATGCAGAAGCAGCTGACAAAAGGGCAAACAAGCTTGAGAACATTAGTGTAGCTGAAGTGGTGGAGGTAACACAATCTTCACAAGGGGGAATAAATGAGGAGGGGCAGAGTTCCTTCAAAGTGGTGACACAAAACGTCATTTTGCTGCTCTGTTCCTTTCCAGTTACCACTAGCTCTCTGGCAGGGCTGGCAACAGACTTTGCCAGACCCTAGGCAATCTGGAGGTGTGGGGGGCTTGGCTTCAGGCCCCCTGGAAGAGGCGGGGTCTTGAGAGGAAGAGGCGAGGTTAGGGTCAGCCAACCCTTAGTTCCACCTGGAGTGTGCTGCACCTTCCCCACCCAACCCTCAGCACCGCCCACTGCTGCTGTGGTAGCAGTGGCAGTAGCCTGGAGCCTCTGGTCCTTTTAAATCCCCAGCCCTGGGACAACAGCTCCCTTCCCCTCTCCCCACCCTGTCAATGGCCCGGCTTTTCAGTAAAGTAGTGCCCAGACCCCAGTATTCCAGAAGGAGTCGCACACCAGTTGTGCAGAGAATTATTATGCTTGGGGTAGGGCTCCCTCAGATCCAGCCCACACGCTCCTGGCCCTCTCATGCTCAAAAGAACTCATGTACATGAATGAAACTGTCTGAGTTTCAGTGCTGTCCTCCCTTGAGATGACGGGAGGATGCCCAGGCACTTGGAAGGGTGTCAGGAACCAGTGATACCAGAAACCGAAAGTAGAAGATTAAACCGGGTGCCTGAATCAACCCATTCATTGACTCGCAGGGAATGAGTATGTTCTGTCTCCTGGGGGAGCGCAGACATAACACTGTATTGTTAGCAGGAGTTATACATGCAGACTTGGGGCAAAATAGGCCAACAAGGAAATAACCCTCTTTGGGTATGTCTAGGCTACATGGCTCCGTCGACGGAGCCATGTAGATGAGTTTACTAGACATAGGAAAATGAAGTGGCGATTTAAATAATCGATGCTTCATTTACATCAAAATGGCCGCCGCGCTGTGCCAATCAGCTGTTTGGCGGCACAGGGGGGCTGTCTGGGTGCTCCATGCTTGACAACGGAAGCCTTTGTCAACTGCTCCGGTAAACCTCATTCCACGAGACATAACGGAGCAGTCGACAAAGGCTTCTGTTGTCGACTGCAGAGTATCCAGACTGCCCCACTGTGCCGCCAAACAGCTGATCGGCACAGCGCAGCAGCCATTTTGATTAAAATGAAGAGGCGATTATTTAAATTGCCGCTTCATTTTCCTATGTCTAGTATACTCATCTACATGGCTCCGTCGATGGAGCCATGTAGTCTAGACATACCTGCAGGGTCAGATAAGGGCCTAGGCAGTGGGTCTTGAAGAGGTAGTAGCTCCTCAGCCCACCTCTTCTGCTTGTGGTCACGCCCATACTCCACACCTGCTTGCCCAGAACCCCGCCTCCTGCTCCACCCATGCCCTGCCCATCTCCACTGTCTCTCTCTTCTTTTCCCTTCTCCCGCCTTCTCCCCAGACTCACCAGGTGTGCCTCTCTTCCAGCCATATCCCTGAACCCAAGCAAATGATATTTGAGGGGGAGCAGGAGGAGAATTCACTTTTCTGCAATTTCTTTCTAATGAAAATGGAGCATATTTTCGACTGCTTGCCAGAGGGTGTTTGAGACAACTGGACGTGCACAAATGGGGAGGAAACCTCCTTCATAAAGCAAATTGTGTTTGCTTAATTAAATTAATTAAAGCAAAAAGCATTTAATTACAAGAATTAAGTCTGGATGTCTGGGACAGAGAGGCCTTTAATAACACCCCCCACAGCTTCACATGCTGAGTTCTCCTTTCAACTCCAAGCCATGCTGCTTCTCTTTCCATTTCCCTTATCTGTAAAACAAATAAGTCTCTTTGAATGACTCTTAAGTGATGGCTGACCAGGCTGTGCATGTAGGATAGTTGTATAGGTGGTACAATAGAGTTCACAGAGGAATCATCCAACAACTATGTGGTTCCTTGTTTGAGTTCACACCCTGGAATGATGTCTGAAAAGTTCCGGATCACTTGTCTCTCTACAAGGACACAGGGCCAGCCAGTGAAAACCAGAACTGCTTTTAAAACCGATGGGGCCTTTCCCACCCCCACCCCATTCTGGCACCCCTTCATGGAGTTGCTCTAGCATCAGCACAGCATCAAAAGTCCCATGGCTGGGCCAGGTATAGAAGACAGCCAAACATTTACCCAAAGAGCAGAGGCATGCAAATGCCATAGGTGAATAAGTGGGGCAAAGTGAACCACCTTTCTCATTAAAGTTTATTGTCTTATACCGAGGTAGTTGACAATGCAACATGTTAGCAAACAGTATTAAGCAACAATAAGTGGTCACAAGTCCATTTTGCATACATCTATTATTTCTTCTTACATCATGGCTGTGTCTAGACTGGCAAGTTTTTCTGCAAAATCATCTGCTTTTGTGGAAAAACTTGCCAGCTGTCTACACACTGGCTGCTTGAATTTCCGCAAGAACACTGACGATCTCATGTAAGATCATCAGTGTTCTTGCGGAAACACTTTGCTGCTCCCATTCGGGCAAAAGCCCTCTTGTGCAAATCATGTGCAAGAGGGTCAGTGTAGACAGCACAGTACTGTTTTGCGCAAAAAAGCCCCGATGGCTAAAATGGCGATCGGGCCTTTTTTGCGCAAAAGCGCATCTAGATTGGCATGGACGCTTTTCCGCAAAAAGTGCTTTTGCGGAAAAGCGTCCGTGCCAATCTAGATGCTCTTTTCCAAAAATGCTTTTAACGGAAAACTTTTCCATTAAAAGCATTTCCGGAAAATCATGCCAGTGTAGACGTAGCCCATGTGTTTAGTGTCCTAACCCTCTCCCACTCTTCACACACACAGTCTCTCTGAGTGCCCATTTTCCCAAGAAACATATACTCCATGGAAAATGCCCATTCAAATCATTGAAAGAGGAGGGAAAGCAAAACAAACCACACTGGGGAACAGACCAGCAATAGCCTGAGAGCTTAGTAATGCAGTCCCCCTTTCCTCTCCCTTGTTTATCCTGTTGCAATCCTTGCAGCTCTGCTCACCATCATGCCTCACAGAAGCACACCAGCTGACAGAAAAGGTGCAACTCTGTATGCAAAATGAGTTGCTTTTTCTCACCAACATGATTCCTCAAAATGCTGTTATGAACAGGCTCTAAAATAAAAGGAAGAACAACAGTTTCCTTAACAAAAATCGATCAGTAAAAAGCCAGCAGGTGGGGGAACTGAAAATCATTGGAGGGCAAGCAATGGGAGTTTATCTGTATATCTTCTATAGCAGGGGTGGGGAACCTCAGTTCTGGGGGCTGGATGTGACCCCCAGTGTGCCTGGATCTTGCCCCCAAGGTTCAGCCTTCCCCACCCAGCATTAGGGAGTCCACACTGTTACTCCAGCCCCCTCACTGCCCCACTGTGGTGCTGGAGCACACAAAATCTACTAGGCAGGGCCTTCCTAGGCTTTGGTGTGTGAGGGGAACGTGGGGAGTATCTTCTCCTTCCCAGTCGGGGGGCCACGTCAGTCAGGGTTGTTTTTGTTTTTTGTTTCTCGCTTGAGTGCAGCCACCGACTGATTTTTCTGTTGGTCAGCGGCTCTCAACCCAGAAAAGGTTCCCCACCCCTGAGGATAAACCTGTGCTGACCAGACTCTTGTGACCACTCAGAAGCTAAGACAATACACTTACACAATCGGGCCTTTCAGCTGATTGCAAGCCTATGAAAAGCTGCATACCTCTCCACTGACCCTCATTACAAGAGAGAACATTCCTTTGAGTTCCACCATTACTTACATTCCATGCACATAGGGGGCTCCCCTCCTTTGTTTGTTGAAAATAATTTACGTCAGAACTAAAGAATCAGGAAACTGAGGAAAGAGAAGGAGTCGTTTACAGTACAGGAAAGAATACCACTGCAGTTCAAGATTTCGCCAGGAATGAAGTCTGTGTTACCCTCGTTTTGGGTCTTAGTCACACATTGTGTCCTATATTTGGGCTTTGGCTAGTGAAAGGTGTGAAAATAAGAAACACAATGAAACTCTGAGAACACCGCTCTTCATATTGCTGGTTTTGACCGGTTTTGTTCAATATCTTTATTAATGACCTGGATGAGAGGATGGATTGCACCCTCAGCAAGTTTGCGGATGACACTAAGCTGGGGGGAGAGCTAGATACGCTTAAGGGCAGAGATAGGGTCCAGAGTGACTTAGACAAATTGGAGGATTGGGCCACAAGAAATCTGATGAGGTTCAACAAGGACAAGTGTAGAGTCCTGCACTTGGGACGGAAGAATCCCAAGCATAGTTACAAGCTGGGGACCAACCAGTTAAGTAGTAGTTCTGCAGAAAAGGACCTGGGGGTTACAGTGGATGAGAAGCTGGATATGACTCAATAGTGTGCCTTTGTAGCCAAGAAGGCTAATGGCGTATTAGGTTGCATTAAGAGGAGCATTGCCAGCAGATCCAAAGATGTCATTATTCCCCTTTATTCGGCTTTGGTGAGGCCACATCTGGAGTATTGTGTCCAGTTCTGGGCCCCCCACTACAAAAAGGATGTGGACGCATTGGAGAGGGTCCAGCGGAGGGCAACCAAAATGATTAGGGGGCTGGAGCACATGACTTATGAGGAGAAGCTGAGGGACTTGGGTCTGTTTAGTCTGCAGAAGCGAAGAGTGAGGGGGGATTTGATAGCAGCCTTCAACTTCCTGAAGGGAGGTTCCAAAGAGGATGGAGAAAGGCTCTGTCTCAGTAGTGAGAGATGGCAGAACAAGGAGCAATGGTCTCAAGTTGTGGTGGGAGAGGTCCAGGTTGAATATTAGGAAAAACTATTTCACTAGGAGGGTGGTGAAGCACTGGGATGGTTTACCTAGGGAAGTAGTGGAGTCTCCATCCCTAGAGGTGTTTAAGTCTCGGCTTGACAAAGCCCTGGCCAGGTTGATTTAGTTGGAACTGGTCCTGCCTAGAGCAGGGGGCTGGACTTGATGACCTCCTGAGGTCTCTTCCAGTTCTATGGTTCTATGATTCTAACAGGATGGGAACCAATTTAATGTCACTGTGACCCATCAGCACAATGGCAACCACAAGCCCGCTAGCGGGGGTGGACAAAGAGAACAGTAGCCCCAGGACCTGGCGATTTGAAGGGGCTCGGGGCTCCCGGCCGTCACCACTGCTACTATGGCAGTGTCAGCGGTTGGAATCACAGGCCCTTTAAACCACCGCCGGAGTGTTGCACCGCATGCTCCAGGCAGTGCTCAGAACTGGGGGAGGGAGCATGCCATGCTCCAGGTGGTGTTGGGGGCTGCCTGATGGCTTGTGTGGTGCACTCCAGGCAGTGCAGAGGGCTGGCTGCTCTGGCCCTGCTCCTTCCAGACAAGGCCCCACACCTTCTGTGAGTGTGAAGCCACTGCCCTTCTCCCCCCTTTTGCCCCCGCCACAACACACACACTTTGTCCAGTCTTCCGGGAAGTGAAGATGTGGCCTGAAGCAACATTCATGCTTCACATTAAGGGCAGTGTAAACACTGTATTGTAATTCAGAGTTACTGGCCTCCAGGTGATGGATCAGAGTGTTCCCTTGTGCAAGGACAAAGGAACTCCAGTGCACTTCAGCAAAGTGAGCAGGAAAAGCTCTGGGAACTTTTGAATGTTCATTTTCCATTGGAGCAGCATAGAGAGCGCCCCAGCCTAACTGAACATGTATGCCCAGCATCACAAACACCTCCAGCATGGAGCATTCAGGAGACAGCAGCTCTGAATGCTGGGGGCAGAGGAGAGGGTCTTTTATAGGCAGTGCGCTAAGCCTGCCAAAGAAATGCTGACATCTCTGCCAAAATCGCACAGTGCATAATGGATACGGGCTACTCCAGGAACACACAGCACTGCCGCCTGAAAATAAAGGAGCTTAGACAAGCCTACCACAGGACAAGGCTGGTCCTGAGCCATGGGCGACTGACAATATGCACCCATAACTATCCACAACAACGTCTTATCCCATGAGGCATCGGGACCCTCGCCCAGAATCCAGTCTGATATAGGGACTGTGGGATAGATACTCACAGGGCATCGCTCCTTGGCTATGTCTACACTGCATCTCTGTTGCGCAAAAGCCTATGAAAATGAAGCGTGGATTAGCATATTGCCACACTTCATTTGCATAATTAATTAGGGGCTGTTTTTGCACAAGAGGCTTTTGCATGAAAAGGAGCCATCTACACAGCTCCTTTTTGTGCAAACACCCCCTCTTGCACAAAGCCGTTCTTCCTGAAAAAATGAGGCTTAGGCTACGTCTACATTGGCATGATCTTGCGCAAATACTCTTTAATGCAAGAGTTTTTGCGTTAGAGTATTTGCGCAAGAGAGTGTCTACACTCGCATGTGCTTTTGCGCAAGAGATGTGCTTTTGGGCAAAAGCATCCATTCCAGTGTAGACACTCTCTTGCGCAAGAAAGCTCCGATGGCCATTTTAACCATCGGGCTTTCTTGCGCAAGAAATTCATGTTGCCTGTCTACTACACTGGCCTCTTGCGCAAGAACACTTGCGCAAGAAGGCTTATTCCTGAGCGGGAGCATCATAGTTCTCGTGCAAGAAGCACTGATTTCTTACATTAGAACGTCAGTGTTCTTGCGCAAAAACTCGCGGCCAGTGTAGCCAGGCAGCAAGTTCTTGCCAGTCTAGACGCAGCCTTAGAGTCCAAGCAATCTCGGGCTGTGCGGATGAGCTCCATCAACCATAGCCACCTTGTGGGGACATGAAAAATTGCATCGGTTCAATCAGATGCTCTCAGTCAAATTAAATAAAATCAATGTAATTTTGTAGTGCAGACATCCCCATAGCAGTAGGCTATGTATCCAGCCTCTGCCAGTGCAGGATAATTCCTTCCAGTACTCCAGTCCACTTTTAAATGACTCAGGCAATTGACCTTCCATCCCTCGCTTGAGAGACTACCCTTTAGTCTGAGAGCTCACTGACACAGTGAACACACCCCGTATACTAAGACATACAGTACATACAGTAGGGCATATACAGCCAGTGTGCCCAGCCAACACACCCCTGCATGATAGCTACACCAACTTTAGAAACAGTGCTGCATGCCCTCCTATCTCTGTCTGTCTAGCCCTGCTGACCAAAGCGGAGATGGGAAGTGGTCATGGCTCTACTCTCACACCACCTTTTCCCATCACTTTCAAATAGATAAGAGCATGAGATTTCTAGGGTAGAGCAGGGCCTGCACCCCTTTGCCCCGCATTGGACACAGGGTCATCAGAGGGGAGGAGAGTTTCCTTGTGCAGCTTCCACCAGTGTTCCCTGTAATCTGAGCACTTGGGCAGCCACTTGGGAGAGATTAAGATGCTACCCAGCTGCTTAGCAGAGCACCCTCCGCTGGCAGCATGTATTTCTACTAGTGGAGCAGATCTGCATATGCCTAGGTGCACATAACAAAATTTATTCTACACATGGATGGAAAAAAATTAGAGGGAACATTGGCTGCCAGCCAAAATTTGGCCTACTGGCTGATCGAGTAGGAGTTACAGCTGCTGTGGAAACCATCCCCTTGATTTATCTGCTATTTATGCCCTTACAACCTCAGCTGCACCATCACCCAGAGCTGGTTCTGAATCCTGTGCACACATGGTCCCCACACAAACCCCAAAATGTGCTCACTCCATGCTGAGTGCTAAGGAGCTGTGCTCCTTAGGGAACAGTTCTGAAAGTTGAGGTCTTCAACATTCATAATAAATTCTGCAACCCACACTCTTCTTCAAATGCAGTGCTTCCCATGATTCTCACCAAGGGTATGTCTACACTACAAAGTTAGTTCGAACAAACAGATGTTTGTTGAAAATAATTTACCTCAGAACTAAAGAATCAGGAAACTGAGGAAAGAGAAGGAGTCGTTTACAGTACAGGAAAGAATACCACTGCAGTTCAAGATTTCGCCAGGAATGAAAGATGTTAGTTCGAACTAACTTTCATAGGCGCTACACTAGCGCTCCGTTAGTTCGAATTTAATTCGAACTAACAGAGCGCTTAGTTCGAACTAGGTAATCCTCATTCCACGAGGATTAAGCCTAGTTCCAACTAGCTAGTTCGAATTAAGGGGTGTGTAGTCCCTTAATTCGAACTAGTGGGAGGCTGGCCCTCCCCAAGTTTCCCTGGTGGCCACTCTGGCCAACACTAGGGAATCTCTACTTCCCCCCTCCTGGCCCTGGACCCCTTAAAGGGGCACGGGCTGGCTACAGTGCCCGTGCCAGGTGCAAGCCTGCCAGCACCCAGCCAGCAGACCCTGCACCTGGCACGGATCGAGCCACCCACCCGATGCTCCCCAGCCCTCCCCCTCTACCCGGGACCAGGCTGGCTGCTCCCAGGAGCTTGCCCAGGACCGCAAGAGGCGGGCACCCGCCTGGTCTAGTGCGGACATCGTGGACCTCGTCCACGATCTCGGCACTAGGCACAGGAAAGTGGCCGGCTTGGGCAGGATAGCTGCCAGCCTGGCCACCCAGGAGCAGGTGTGCAAGAGAATCAAGGGGGTCCACTGAGCCCCCCGACCCTGAGCCCTAAGCTTACAATGGCCGTCCTGGGTCAGACCAAAGGTCCATCTAGCCCAGTAGCCTGTCTGCTGACAGCGGCCAACCCTAGGGACCCTGCAGGGGATGGACTGAAGACAGTGACCAAGCCATTTGTCTTGTGCCATCCCTCTCCAGCCTTCCACAAACTTCGGGCAGGGACACCACTCCTACCCCCTGGCTAATACCACTCCATGGACCCAACCTCTATGACTTGATCTCACTTCCCTTTAAACTCTGTTCCAGTTCTAGCCTTCACAGCCTCCTGCAGCAAGGAGTTCCACAGGTTGACTCTTTGCTTTGTGAAGAACAACTTTCTGTTACTACTTTGAAGCCTGCTACCCATTCCTTTCCTTTGGTGTCCTCTAGTCCTTCTTTATGGGAACTAATGAAGAACTTTTCTGTATGCACCCTCTCCACCCAACTCCTGCTTTTAGAGACCTCTATCCTGTCCCCCCTCCGTCTCCTCTTTTCTAAGCTGAAAAGTCCCAGTCTCTTTAGCCTCTCTTCATATGGGACCTGTTCCCAACCCCTGATCATTTTAGTTGTCCTCCCCTCTCCCACCTCATTTTCCCAGTCTCTCCCAGTTTTGTTCAATAAAGACAGATTCCATTTTGGAAGACACATTATCTTTATTTTGTACATCAAGAAGAGGGGCTAGGGAAGGGTAAGTGGAAGGAGGTGAGGGAGGAATGGGGCACGAGCCCCCGATGGGGAGGACTGGGCTGGCTCTGCGGGCTTCTGGGGGTGAAAGCTCTCCTGCAGCCCCCCAGTTGCCCCCTCTCCCCAGATGGCAGCCTGCGGCAAGTGCAGCCGGGCTGATGGCCGAGTGCTGTGATGTGCCCAGTGTGGGCACTCAGGGCACTCCAAGCCAGGACTGCTTTGCAAGCGTAGCACCCCTGAGAACTGTCTGTCCGGGGTGGGGGTCGGGACCCTTTAAGCGCAGCCCTCGGCTAGCCTGAGACAGCATCTCCACGCTCTAAGTCCTCCTCTGATGCCCTGCCGGCACTGCTTCCGGCCATCCTTAACCCCGCTTCAGGGTCCACTTAATGTGGACGCGCTAGTTCGAATTAGCAAAACGCTAATTCGAACTAGTTTTTAGTTCTAGACGCGTTAGTTCGAATTAGCTTAGTTCAAATTAACTAATTTGAACTAAGTTAGTTCGAATTAGCGCTGTAGTGTAGACATACCCCAAGAGGCTACTTCTGCATCCAGCCCTTCAGACTTTTGGTGGGGACAGCCCCATTCCCCCAGCTGTCTTCAGAATCAAAGCGATGATAAGGTGGCACCCAGTGATTCTGCTCCCCATATCTCCCATGGCTCCGCACAGCCCAGAGTTAGGGCCAAAGAGTCCATGATGCAGAAAGAGAAAATAGTGACTTTCTCAACAATAATCTCTAACTGGACTGAAGCACACAATGGAAGCAGGGTGGGAATTCCTCTGCACTGAAAGACACTATACATAGGAAACAGAATGACACCATCTCCTTCTGGTTACACAGCTCATGACATCAAAGTGAGTGGGCCAGATTCTGATCTCTTTTTTAATAGCATGAATCCAAAGTATTAATGCATGGAAATTGTGAGACACTGGGACCCTAGCCCAGAATTCCCACATAGCATTGGAACTCTAGCCCAGAATTCCCATGAGGCACTCGGACTCTAGCCTAGAATTCTAATCTGCTTAACTTCCCAGTTATCAGTGTAGAAACTGTCTCTTAACTTCCTAGTTATGAGTGTAGAAATTGACTTTTTTTCAATGTGACTAGGAACTCGAAAGCCTGGGGAGTAGGGTGTCACCATTCTGGGGTGCTTTCTTGGTACTGGACTCTTTCCTGACCCTGATTGTTGCATATGGTTCAAGCCTATACAATTTTATTAAACAGCAAGCAGTTAAAAATAAGGAGAAAATGGAAAAGGTTAAAGGAAAACATGTCACCCCACTCTGTGGCCACAGGAACATCACAAACTGCGGTCTCTAGAATATCAAGGAAATTCACAGTCTGTTCCGCACATGCACCAGGCCTCCCTCCCAGCCTCTGGCTGCACTGCAGGGTTGCCGTGAGGGTTGGATTCTTGTTCTGGTGTGGCAAAATCTGACTCCTAAATCAGTACACAACTTGATTAGCCTGACATGTTGTGTGGAAAGGAATCAGAGTAGCCTCTCTGCAGGGAGAGGGGATCTGTGTAAATGTGTCCCTGCTCTTCTGTGCCCTACTTCCCATATAACATTACACTTCCGCAACAAACAGGAAACGTGGAGGGTAAAGGATAACTGTCCCCACCCCTTGGCAGATTCCATGTGGACAAGTTAAGTCAGAGAAAATCCAGCCCATGGAAAGCCGGCTGCTTGTGAAATGTAAAGGGAAGAAAGGTTGCTGTGCTTCTATTTCGAGGTGAACTCTAAGCTACAAGGAAACTCAAATTAAGCAGAGATTTATGTACTGATGTTCTGATAGAGGTCTGATTAATGTGTTTGTTGAATGACACTTACAGGAAGAATTTCTCAAAGGAATGTGACATTTCAGGATTACTGGGTATTTCCTAAGGAGAAGGTTCCTTCTGCCTGCTTCCACCCAAGCTCACATTTGCCCACACCCTCACCCCTGGAGAAAAAGCTGCCTCTTCCAAAGTCTGTGGTGACTACTTTTTTTTCTCTATGCAAGCAGGAGCATGGACCAGCGACTGTGGGGAACTTTCCTGGCTTGCACGCTCCCTGGGTGAAATTGGTTGGTGAAAGGATACAAGTCCTTGCTCCCAGGCCTTTTATTCAGAGGTCTGCCTGACCTCGAAGACATCCATTCTCCTCTCCTATGTAGCAGAGTCCTTGGAACCCCAACAAGACTGGGCCCAGAATTCCAGGAGGGTCTTGATCCTGTGTGGTCACTTAGGACGAGGGGTTAGGGTGTCACCACTCTGGTGTGCTCTCTCAGCACGGGTCTCTTCCTTGATCCACTGATCATTGCATACAGTTCACGCAAATGCAGTTTAATTAAACAGCAAACTATTGAAAAATAAGGAAAAAATGGAAAGGTTAAAGGAAACCATGTCACCCCATTCTGTGGCCCCAGGAACATCACACACTGTTGTCTCTGGAATACAAGGGAAATTCACTGTCTGTTCCTCTCATTTGCCAGGCCTCCCTCCTAGCCATGGGATGCCGTGTGGGTCGGGCACTTGTTCTGGTGTGGCCACATGCTCTCTGGCTCTAGGAGGCAGGACTCTTCTTCCCTGTGTCTGCCTTTCAGTCAGGGTTATGGTCTCCCTCCAAGTCTGGCCTGAAGACCTCCTGGCTGGTGGCGTCTCCCTGCACTAGGCCTGCTACCCATGTAGAGTTGCAAACTTGGTAACATTTAAAAACCAGATATCCCAGCAGGCTGCTGGAACCTTTCCAGCCCCACCTCTTCCTGCCAAGACCCTGCCCCGGTCATGCCCATTCCCTCCTAAAGGCCAGCTCCACCTCTTCCCCCATCTACTCCTCTTCCCTTCTCCCCGCATCACTCACTGCTTTTCCCCTCCCAGCCCTTGCCGCCGCCAAGGTCAAGAGGGACTCACTTGTGGAGCCAAGCCTGGGAGCTTCAGCCACCCAACACTGGCAGGAGGCAGCAGAACAGGGGCTGGAGTATTGATGAGCGAGCGCATCTCTGCCTCCCGCACCCACAGCAACTGGACACTGGGTATCCGGTTGGTAGATCGGACCAAACACCGTCAGGCCCCCTTTTTGACTGGCCTTTCTGGTTGAAAACCTGGCACCCGGCCACACGATGCTCAGGATCTCCCTCACTCTTCCTAGCTGCCCATCACACCTAGCTCTGGACTGTTCCAGACCCAATCCACTTCCAGCGCAGCTCCCGAGGCTGCTACTCTGGCCCCTCTGGTTCTAGCTGGCGCTGCTCTGCTCCATAGCTCAGCCCCAACGCTGGCTCTCTCCTTAGCTCAGCCACGCTCTGCCCCAGGCAGCTCCAGTTCATCTGGAGGACAGGACCCCTGGCCTCCTGACTCCCCCATTGACCTACCTGCCCTATCAAGCTGGGTGACCTGGAGCGTTGGACTCACCCTATTGCTCCTGGGAATTGTCAATCTCAGGGTCCTGATTTCTCATGGTCCTTTCTCCTTTCTTTTGGTACTGGGAGACAGTCAGCAAAAAATACTAAGTTTCAGTAAGGGAGATGGACAGTGTACCCACATAATGAGGTTATGTATTTTCCAAATGGTCTGGTATAGCCCCACCCATCCCCATATAACCTAATATGGCCCCACCCATTCTCTGCCCCCGATGTGAGTTTCCATCAAGGGCCCGGCTGGAGCTGGAAAACAGCTGCCTGGGACTCGGGTAAACTGAGGCTGGTTGGTGCCCACCCTGCACTTCAGGGCTAGGGTTGGGGGCACTGCAGAGGCACACTCCACAGCTGGAGTTGGGGGTGCTGTGACAGTGCTGCCCTCCATGTTGTCCAGGGCTGGGATTGGGATTGTTCCAGTCATGGCACCTGCTTCAGGTGTGCAGCTGGGACATGCTCTGGGGCTGGGGTCAAGGGAGCTGTGGAGTGCCGCCTGCCCCCCCCCCCTTCTGAGGCTAGGGTTGGGGAGGGGGCTGCAGCAGAATGCCCCATAGACTGGGATTGGGGGTGCTGTGGTTATGCTGCCCACCCCACACTCTGGGACTGGGATTGTGAGGGGGCTGCGGTTGGAGCCACAGGAGAGGGCCGATGGCCATGGTGGGTGTGCTCTGGGCAGGGGAGGGGGAACAACAGGAAAGAGGGAGGGGCAGAGTCTCAGTTGGAAGGGGAGTGGCCAGGGGCTAGCCTCCCCCATTGTCCAGTTCCCTCACTGCCCATGGTAAGGAGCTAACCATCCCCTTTACACCTGTGTGAACGGCTCAGGGAGTATTCTACAGGGAGGTTTGAGTCCCAAGGTGTAGCCTGTGCCATTTTTCATAAGAATGTCAGAGGAAATTTGTATCAAAGCAAAGGTCAGAACATGGACCTTAGTTTGCCAACCATCCCAGCTGGTATGCTGAATCTTTTTCTCCCGGTCTGCGTCAACTTTGCTTTGAAGTTCTTTAGGGCAGGAACTCTCAGCAGCCCATTTTAGCTAAGCTCGCTAGGAGCTATTGTTATATAAATATGATAATAAATAGCAAAACATTAACATGTCAATAGCTTTTCTCATTTTAGGAGCTGTTGAAGGCTCACATTTTACAAATCAGATCACTTTGGTGTATGAATGTGGATTTAGAAACCTAACTTCAGGTACACAAATGTGAAAATCTTGGTCTTATTTTTCATATGATTCTATCTCCTTTAGATGGACACAGCATATCAAAGAGCAAATAAGAGGCATTCGTGGCCCATAAAACTTTCGAATCTAAGAACTAATGCTGTCACTGGATCTCCGTTAGGGATGTAAAAGTGTAACCATTTACATAATTAAACGCATTTTAACATCCATAAGCTCCGCTGCCAGAAATCTTCACATAGATGAAGGCCAGCTGACAATAAAGGGAGGGGAAAGACGAAATCTCTCACAGGGCTGGACGTTTTTTGTTGCCAGAACTGGGTGTTTTTCCCGACAAAAGTCACATTGTAATGTAAACGCTCTCGCTGGTTTGTCACCAAAAGGCAGTTTTTGGCGACAAAATGTGCCAGTGTAGACAAGGCCAAGTCCTTAGTTACAGTATTGGGCCATATGAAAGAAACAGGCTTAAAAGTCATTGGAAGCTTCCAGCCATAAATCTGAAGTTAATCCACTGGCTCCAGCACAGTCATTCCACATTTATGTCTCTGTAATGAAGAGCAAATTCTGTCAATAGGAGTGCAAAGCTGGCGTTACAGGTATAGAGCCAAATTCATTGCTGGCATAACCAAGGGCATTGACATGCTGCTGCCTCAGCTGCACTGTGCTATACTTAAAAAGCAAGTGCTGTAAGTTCGGGGAGCATATGCTGTATTTTTCAAACACAGCAAAGCAAAATGCTTTGCTTTAAGTGCAAAATGAAACTTAGCAATAGAGGCATATGCAACACCTCCATAATTGTTCAATTACATTTTCTGTAATCATGGCAAGATCAAGTAAAGCCATATCTGGTATTCCATCTACAAACTTGTAGAAGTGAAACTTGTGATGGTAACGGGTGTAGAAAAAAACTGCAGGTTGCCTATAGAGGAAGTGGTTTCATTAGTTTTATAATGGGTTTGTATATTTTGGCACATCCTTATCAGATCTGCTGCCTCAATACTGTCAAAGCTTCTTGTTGAAATGATTCATTTCCTTTTCTCTCCTGTTTGTAGGATTCTCAAGTAATAAAAGCCCTCAGATACACACGCACATTTCTCACAGATGTTAATGAAAGAGGAGTGGAGACAAGCAATTTGGGGCAAACTGTGTCTATAGAAACAATACTTGGAAAATAAAACAAGAAACCACGAGACTGCTATTAATATAATGTAAAGTAACTACAATGCCAGTTAAGTAAATGTGGTCTATTGGGAAGAAGAGGGAGTCTGAATTCCTGCAATGTATTTCCAGCTGTGCCATTAATTTGTTGAGACTTTGGACAAGACTTCAAACTTTTCTGTACTGCATCTGTACAGTATCTCTGTTCTTGACTGCTTTATCCCATCTAGTCTGCACAGCATAAAACTGAGATGTTAAGAACAAAACTAATCAAGAAACCAAAGGACATGAAGAGAAGAAATTATTTAATTATCTGTACACCAATGCCAGGAATGGAGTAACAAATAAAAGGACTTGGAAGAGCTCATTTATGAGCATTGATCTAGTTGCTATCATTGAACCATGGTGATTTACTATAGTCTATTTAGGAAGGAGTGTGTGGACAAAAGGAAAGAGGAAATGGCATTTTATATAAAAATTGGCATTACATGTTTCCAAGTCACTTATAATCTTGGAAGAATATCTTGAACGCTTCGGCTAACATTCGGCTAACAGAGAAAGCATAAGATAGTATATTCGCTGGTGTCTGCTACAGACCACCAAATTACATTAGGAATCAGGATGACTTCTTCTCTACACACCTATTTATTATGTGCAGGATAAAGGATTCATGAACATGGGGGAAATCAATTTGAATAAATATAGAATCATAGAATCATATGTTGAAGATGTAATGCTGCCAGTACTAAAACACCTTGAAATTTCTAAATATCATAGGTGACAATTTCCTAACTCAAAAAGTGTTGACTCTAACATGGGAGTATTCTGTATTTGACCCCATCTTGACAGATAAAACGCAACTGATCACAGAACTAAAAATCCATAGTAAATTATGTACAATTACAAAGAGAATAAAGTCCTAACCAGTGATTTATATACTTAGTTCTTTACAAGAACCAATTTCACAAAGGATCCAGCTCAAAATGGTAGGGGCACTGGAAGGGCCAGAATTATTAGGAGGACAAGATTGACTTTGTGTTAAACATCTCATTTTTACGCCAAGTTCATTACTTTTGGGACCTGACTCTTCATTTGTGATATCATGAAATTGGCAATACTGGTGATGGTCCTTTCTGACCTTAAAAATCAGTGCTCTTCTCCGATCCTTAATATTCCCTGAAACCTAGTGCATGGGCAACATTTGAATCTCTCTCTCTCTCTCTCTCTCTCTCTCTCTCTCTCTCTGGGATTAATGCTCATTTCTCCCATCACCCCCTTGGTCAGAACTGAAAAGTTCTCTTTCTACAGGGACTGACAAAGGATCTACTCAAGAGAGTCCAGTTCAGAACTGCCCTCCTCCAAAATGCCTGCTCTTTCCCATTGTTTTCAGTGGGCCTGAGGCCATACACTGTCTGCATGTGACCATTCTTAGAAAGGCATCTATTACTCTTTGTCTTCAGTGGGACCGAGCAATCCCTATGGCCTGTTCCCGGCTGCTCCCCTCTACACCCCTCCAGCATCAACCAGACTGAGATAAAGGAGATGGGCCCTTCCACGTGCCTTGCCAGGTGCAGCGGTCTGGGGCAGAGCCCCCAGAGCTGCCTGTAGCAGATGTTGAGAACTAAAGGAAAGATGAGGAGGCACAGAATTACTTCATGTAGGGTTGGAGGCTCACAGTTGATATGGGGTCTTGGGGTTCAGAATTAATTGATGTGAACCAGGGGGCACACAATTAAGTAGGAGCAAAATGCAGGACAATGTAGCACTTTAAAGACTAACAAGATGGTTTATTAGATGATGAGCTTTCGTGGGCCAGACCCACTTCCTCAGATCAAATAGTGGAAGAAAATAGTCACAACCATATATACCAAAGGATACAGTTAAAAAAAATGAACACATATGAAAAGGACAAATCACATTTCAGAAGAGGAGGGGGATGCAGGGGGGGGGGAGGAAGGAAGGTAAGTGTCTGTGAATTGACGATATTAGAGGTGGGGAGAGTGGGATGTTTGTGAGTTAATGGTATTAGAGGTGATAATTGGGAAAGCTATCTTGATAATGTGTAAGATAGTTCAAGTGTTTGTTCAATCCTCTTTGGAAAGTGTCGAATTTTAACATGAATGACAGTTTAGAGGATTCCCTTTCAAGTGCAGATGTAAAAGGTCTTTGTAGCAGAATGGAGGTGGTTAAGTCATTGAGAGAGTGTCCTTTCTGGTTAAAATGGCAAGAAACTGTTTTTTCTTTGTGATCTTGTCTGATATCTGTTTTGTGGGCATTAATCCTTTGGCGAAGTGTCTGAGATGTTTGTCCAATGTACAAAGCAGACGGACACTTTCGGCACATGATAGCATAGATTATATTTCTGGATGCGCAGGAATATGTGTTCTTGATCTTATAACTCACTTGGTTAGGTCCAATAATGGTATCAGCAGAATAAATATGTGGACAAAGCTGGCAACGGGGTTTGTTGCAAGGGAAGGTACCAGGGTTGGTATTAGTGTGGTATGTCCTGTGGTTGTTGGTAAGAATCATCTTGAGGTTAGGTGGTTGTCTATAGGAGACTATGGGTCTGTCTCCCAGAGCCTCTTGGAGTATGGTATCCTGTTCCAGTATAGGCTGTAGTTTATTGATAATGTGTTGGACAGGTTTAAGTTGGGGGTTGTAGGTGATGACAAGTGGTGTTCTATTGTTGGTTTTCTTGGGTCTGTCTTGAAGTAGATGGTTTCTAGGTATTCGTCTGGCTCTTTCAATTTGCTTTTTTATTTCTCCGGGTGGGTAGTTGAGGTTTATAAATGCTTGGTAGAGATCCTGAAGCTTCTGGTCTCTGTCAGTGGGATTAGAGCAGATGCGGTTGTATCGAAGGGCTTGGCTATAGACGATGGATCGTGTGGTGTGTTTTGGATGGGAGCTGGAAGCATGTAGGTAACTGTATGAGTTGGTGGGTTTTCTTTAGAGAGTGGTGTCTAATTTTCCATTGTTGATTTGTACTGTGGTGTCCAGGAAGTGGATTTCTCGTGTAGAATGGTCTAGGCTGAGGTTGATGGGGAGGTGTAGGTTGTTGAAATCTCTGTGGAATATCTCCAGTGTTTCTTGGCCATGCATCCAGATCATAAAGATGTCATCGATGTACCGTAGGTAGAGAAGGGGTGAAAGGGGACGGGAGTTGAGGAAATGTTGTTCTAGGTCAGCCATAAAGATGTTAGCATACTGTGGGGCCATGCGTGTACCCATGGCTGTGCCACTGATCTGGAGGTATAAGTTGTTCTCAAACTGGAAATAATTGTGGGTGAGAACAAAGTTACATAGGTCTGCTATCAGGTTGGCAGTAGTGTCCTCTGGGATAGTGTTTCTCAATGACTTAACCACCTATTATCAAATGTGTTGCGATGGTAGAAAACAAGTGTGGGTGTCTGAAAGCTGTCGGTACTGGGGGGTACTTATAATTTTTTTTTAAACGGGGCACTTAATAAAAAAAAGTAGAGAAACACCGATCAGTGGGAGCCGGTGTGTGTGTGAGGGGAGATTTCACGGGGATGAGGGGGAACCCCTCCAAGCAATGAACATCGCAGGAGGGGGAGCTATAAAGCCTTAGGGCGGGGGGGGGGGGGGGCCTAGCAGCGCAGAGCCCTCCATGCACAGACACAGGCCCCTTGGCGCGAGACCCCCCTTCCCACTGGCCCCAGCCTGCCCACACGCTGACCCCCCCCCCCCCGCGGGGCGGGGACTCGCTGCTGGCCGGGGGGCGGCGCCGTCGCTAGGGCCGCGAGCTGTGAACTGAGCGGCCCTAGCAACGGGCCTGGCCGCGCCGCCCTGGCTGGGGGGATGGCGGCGGGGGGGGCCCCCAGCAGCCCTGAGCCCTCCATGTACAGACACCGACCCGCCTCCGAGCGGACCCAGGTAACGGCCCGGAGACCGCCCCCCCCCCCCGCCTTCATCACTGACCCCCCCCCGCAGACCCTCCCCCGCCTTCATCACTGACCCCCCCCCGCCCGCAGGGCCTCCCCCACCTTCATCACTGACCCCCCCCGCCCGCAGGGCCTCCCCCGCCTTCATCACTGACCCCCCCCGCCCGCAGGGCCTCCCCCGCCCTCATCACTGACCCCCCCCCCCGCAGAACCTCCCCCGCCCTCATCACTGACCCCCCCCGCCCGCAGGGCCTCCCCTGCCTTCATCACTGACCCCCCCCCCGCCCGCAGGGCCTCCCCTGCCTTCATCACTGACCCCCCCCCGCCCGCAGGGCCTCCCCCGCCCTCATCACTGACCCCCCCCCCCCGCAGAGCCTCCCCCGCCCTCATCACTGACCCCCCCCGCCCGCAGGGCCTCCCCCGCCTTCATCACTGACCCCCCCCCGCCCGCAGGGCCTCCCCTGCCTTCATCACTGACCCCCCCCCGCCCGCAGGGCCTCCCCCGCCCTCATCACTGACCCCCCCCCCCGCAGAGCCTCCCCCGCCCTCATCACTGACCCCCCCCGCCCGCAGGGCCTCCCCCGCCTTCATCACTGACCCCCCCCCGCCCGCAGGGCCTCCCCCGCCCTCATCACTGACCCCCCCCCGCAGGGCCTCCCTCGCCTTCATCACTGACCCCCCCCCGCAGGGCCTCCCCCGCCTTCATCACTGACCCCCCCCGCCCGTAGGGCCTCCCCCGCCTTCATCACTGACCCCCCCCCCCGCAGGGCCTCCCCCGCCTTCATCACTGACCCCCCCCCGCAGGGCCTCCCCCGCCTTCATCACTGACCCCCCCCCCCGCCCGCAGGGCCTCCCCCACCCTCATCACTGACCCCCCCCCCGCAGGGCCTCCCCGCCCTCATCACTGACCCCCCCAGACCCTACCCCGCCTTCATCACTGACCCCCCCCGCAGGGCCTCCCCCACCCTCATCACTGACCCCCCCCCCGCAGGGCCTCCCCGCCCTCATCACTGACCCCCCCCCAGGGCCTCCCCCGCCCTCGTCACTGACCCCCCCCCGCCCGCAGGGCCTCCCCCGCCTTCATCACTGACCCCCCCCCGCATGGCCTCCTCCGCCCTCATCACTGACCCCCCCCCCCCGCAGGGCCTCCCCCGCCTTCATCACTGACCCCCCCCCGCCCGCAGGGCCTCCCCTGCCTTCATCACTGACCCCCCCCCCGCAGGGCCTCCCCCGCCTTCATCACTGACCCCCCCGCCCGCAGGGCCTCCCCCGCCTTCATCACTGACCCCCCCCCCGCCCGCAGGGCCTCCCCCGCCTTCATCACTGACCCCCCCCCGCCCGCAGGGCCTCCCCCGCCTTCATCACTGACCCCCCTCACCGGCAGGGCCTCCCCCGCCTTCATCACTGACCCCCCCCCGCAGGGCCTCCCCCGCCCTCATCACTGACCCCCCCCCCGCAGGGCCTCCCCCGCCTTCATCACTGACCCCCCCCCGCCCGCAGGGCCTCCCCTGCCTTCATCACTGACCCCCCCCGCCCGCAGGGCCTCCCCTGCCCTCATCACTGACCCCCCCCCGCAGGGCCTCCCTCGCCTTCATCACTGACCCCCCCCCCGCAGGGCCTCCCCCGCCTTCATCACTGACCCCCCATGCCAGTTTGCCTTCAGAGATAAACTCCCCTGAAGGCCTCCCCTCTCTCCTCAGACACCCTCCCCCAAGAGACCAGCACTTCCCAGAGGCCCCTCCACCCTTAGATTTCCCCCTCCTGCAGGTCACCCCTCCCCCAGAGACACCTCCCTCAAACACACCCCTGTGCCACCTTCCCCCTCAGAGATACCCTTCCACCTTTGAGCCAATGGCTAGATGTTGAAGTGAGACAAAACAGATCGGAAACAAGATGTAGATTTTTAACAGTGAGAGTAATAACCATTAGAACAATTTACCAAGCATCACAATGGAGTCTCCCCCGTTGACTATTTTAAAATTAAGATTGTTTTTTTTTCTAAAGTATCTGCTCTTGGGATTTTTTTCGGAGAAGTTTATGGCCTGTGTTATACCTGAAGTCAATGATCTCTTGTAGCCTAGGGATCTATCAATCACAAAGAAAAAGAGACACACACCCCAGCAGCCTATTCACTGTGCCTGTACACCCCACACCATTCAGAATTCCCACAGGGAGCCTCTTTACCCCACTTGAAAAGATGTTCCCCCTCCTATCCAGGAAGACACTACTGTACACACCTTTATTCCCAAACAGGCCACTCTTGGACCATCCCATGAACTTCCTTTTATGTTCCTGTAGTATCCACTGCAGAGAAGATACTCCTTTCTACCACCACTTGATATTCTTTCTACATCCTAAATCCCCTCCAGACAGTCCTTCCCAGAGACAAAGCCTTCCAACCCTAGAGAGTGCAGTGGATTCCACAACCAGCCATTTTCTGGAGGAGCTGAATGGCATTCGCTTTTGCAGCCTGTATCTTCTTATAATCCAGACTTTTATGGAAGAAATAGATACGCAGAGCCAGCAGGGCTGACAGCCACCGTGAGCTCTGGGACAAGGTGGGGTGGGTGGCTCCCTGCCCATGGAAGGCTTGGGGCTCCCCACCCAGACCACTGTGTGATACCCCACAACCCTCAGCAACACTCTGCCGGCAATTCAAAGGAGCCGGGGGCTCTGGCCACTGCCACTGCTGAAGTAGTGGTGTCGGTGTCGGCTGGGAGCTTCAGGCCCCTTTGAATCTCTGGGCCCTGGGACAATTCCCTCATTTTCCCCCACATTGACGGGTCTGCACCTAGCTCCTATATTCAGAACATTATGCATACAGACCTCTTTCTTACCGAAACACTGGTAATCTGAAGCTATTCCTGTGGAATCAAACTGATTTAATCATTGCTGCATGTATGATTTAATACCCAGATCCTCCACTCTCAATCCTGTCTCTGTTTCTAAAGATTAACAATATCTCACTCTAATTTTTCCCCCCACAGGACATTTCCCATTTGTTGACTAGTATATTTAAGAGCATGTATACTGCAGATGTCATAGGGATGGATACTGGAACAAATCTGATCAAATCCCGTGGAGGAGACAATATCTATCATGAGAAGTTTGTGGAGGAATTGCAAAAGGTAAAGCAAATAAACAAACAAATTAGAGGTAGTTTTCAGAGCTATTCTGACAACTAGTAAAATGTTTGTCAATTTTAATTAAACCTTCCAGGATTATTTTTCAAAATGGTTTCCTAGAATCACAAAGATATTTTCATGAGCAGTTTGAAATACTCTTCTTGGGACCAAATTTTCTCATAGAGCCTCTCATCTCATTGTGTGTTAGCCATCTGTTAGCTGTTATAACAACAGCTTTCAAGTACCTAAAAGGGGTGTTACAAGGAGGAGGAGGGAAAATTATTCTCCATAACCTCTGATGATCGGACAAGAAGCAATGGGCTTAAAGTTAGAGGTGGGGGAAACTGAGCCATCAACTCATGCAGACTTTAAGCTTCAGGTTCTGAAGGGTTTTTAAAAGGTATTTTTAGTCCTACATTTGGATAGATATGCAGGGTATGTCTAGACTACATGCCTCTGTCGTCAGAGGCATGTAGATTAAGCTACTCGGCATAGGGAAATGAAGCCGTGATTTAAATAATCGCGGCTTCATTTAAATTTAAATGGCTGCCATGCTCTGCCGACCAGCTCATGATCAGCTGTTTGTCAGCAGATCGGGGCAGTCTAGACGTGCCGCAGGAAGCCTTTGTCGACCGGCGCAGGTAAACCTGGTTTCACGAGGCATACCTGTGCCGGTCGACAAAGGCTTCCTTGTCGACTGTGGCGCGTCTAGGCTGCCCTGAGCTGCCAACAAACAGCTGATCATCAGCTGGTCCGCAGAGCGCGGCAGCCATTTAAATTTAAGTGAAGCCGCAATAATATAAATTGCGGCTTCATTTCCCTATGCCGGGTAGCCTAATCTACATGCCTCTGACGACAGAGATATGTAGTCTAGACATACCTGAGAGTGCAGACAAGTAATCTTAGAACCTCTCTTGCTGGAGCAGCAGTGGGATGAAATCAACAAGACTTTGCTCATTTTCACAGCTGATATTCAAAACCAGTAGAAAAAAAATGATAAATGCTATTTTTTTTTAAACTGACATTTTCTCAGATGCGGAATGGAATTGTGAGATTAGGGAAGAAGGACAGAGAGAAACAACAATAGCCATTGGTCTGGTTTTTTTACCTGGGATGTGGGAGCTTTGGTTCACGTCCCTGCTCTGAAGAAGTGAATTAAAAAGCTTCCTACGGAACACTTGAAATTGAATCATGTACCTGATACAGTTGCTGGAATACAAACAGGGTCCAAGCATAGCACGTCTCTCTTTCCACTAGCAGGGGCTGAAGGACAGGCTTCTCTGCAGGGTGATGTCCCTGGAAATCCTTGGTAAAGGGGTTCTTTTCATTATACCTGCTTCTAGTTATAAAGTTTAGTAAACTGGTAGGCATCTGGTAAATGTTTCAACCCTCCCTCTTGCCCCCCACACACCCAAGTTAAGTGTTAGAAAATAATGCATTATATTCTGGGAGTTTATTCTTACAAGTAAAAACATTCTAGCAAACCTTCAGAAAGAAACAGAAAACATTTATTTTTCTATCACATGTACTGAGATTATTAATAATTTGTGATAGCTAAAAGTGTATTTGTTTATTTACATTCTCCACTTTACATGGCAGATTCATACTGAATATAACCATCGATTGACAGAAGCTGACATGATAGAAAAGCACATCATTCAGGCACGAGCTCGAGCAACAGCTGAAGAAGAAAGGGCTCTGAACATGTTGAAGGCAGATGCTGGGGAGGACATCTACAACACTGGATTGCCACCAGGTAAGGTTTCTGGGAATGTTACCTATCACAGTACGCATTTGTGGGATCTGGAGCTAAATTCAATGCTCAATCAAGTCAATGGAAATACTTCCATTTAGGGATGTAAAATGGTAACTGGTTAACTCATGGGTGGGAAACCTCTATCCCATGGGCTAGATCTGGCCTCTTGCTTAATTTCATTAGACCTGCGGCAAGCACTAAGCATTGTTGCCCCCTCCCCCACCACACCAGACTGGAACTGTGAGCACCAGCTGGCCTTGCTGATGAGCTGACTCCATGGTCCCTAAGTTCAGGGATGAACAATCGGGAAACTCCTAGTCTACATATGCTTTTCCTTACAATTCCCACTGGCCAGAAATGTCAGCCAATGTGTGCACCCCGCAGAGTGGCCTGGACGCATTGTAGCAGCGTCCAGGAACAGCATGGGGCCAGGGCAGGGAAGATTTTGCCTTAAGTCCCATGTATGATCAATAGGCTGTTGCCTGAGGTAAGCAGTGCTCTGCTGGAGCCTGCACCCCTCAGCCCTTCCTGTACCTCAGTTCCCACCCCTGAGTACCCTCCTGTTCCCCAATGTCCTTCCAGAGCCTGTGTCTCCACCCAGAACCACATGAGCCTTTCCTGCACCCTAACTCCTTGCTCCAGTCCTGAGCCCAATCCCACAGCCAAACTCCAAGACCTCACACCATCATCCTGAATGCCCTACCCCATGTTGGAACCCCCTCCAGCACCCTAATTCCCTTTCAGACCCCATATCTTCACTTGTACCCGAACCCCATGCCCAGGCTGGAACCCCTTCCACACCTGCACCCCAACCCCCTGCTCTAGCCCTGAGCCCGCTCCTGCACTTTAAATGCCTTCACCCCAGTCTGAAGCCCCTATTGCACCTGGAACCCCTCATTTCTGGCCCCACTCCAGAGCCTAGGAGAAGACCCAAGACTCCGCCCTCCCTCAGCCCCTCTCGCTGCAGGACTGTGTGTATTCCATGATTGATATGTGTGTGTGTGTTCCATGATTTGGTGGGTCAGTGGCACCCAATAGGAAAAAGGCTCCCCAGCCCTGGATTAACTGATAATTAGAAACTTATCGGTAACACATTTCAGTTAATGACTAAACTCTGCTGCTGTCCCATGCTTGGGGTCCCAGCTGCTGGTCCTATGTCCAGGGTCCTGGCAGCTGGAACTCTGGACATGTGGGGCCAGCAACTGGGACCCCAGGTGAAACATGGGTGTTCTGCATTTTGATTATGCAGTTTATGAATCATAGAATACTAGAACTGGAAGGGGCCTTGAAAGGTCATCAAATCCAGTCCTCTGCCCTCGGGGCAGGACCAAGCACTGTCTAGATCATCCCTGATTGATGCCTATCAGACCTGCTCTTAAATAACTCCAGTGATGGAGATTCTACAACCTCCCTAGGCAATTTATTTCAGTGTTTAACCACCCTGATGGTCAGAAAGTTTTTCCTAATGTCCAACCTAAATCTCCCTTGCTGCAATTTAAGCCCATTGCTTCTTGTTCTATCATCAAGAGGCCAAAGAACAATTTTTCTCCTTCCTCCTTGTAACACCCTTTTAGATACTTGAAAACTGCCAGGGTTTAATATCACTTACTTATCATATATATAGTAGCCCAATGTCTGTGACTCTGTAATGCTGAAATGCTGGCTGTTACCTCTGGGCGGCGCTGTTTCCTCCCACTGTAGCGCTCAGCTGACTTCTGTGCCGGGCTGCTGCACGGGAGCAAGCGGGAGGGGTGCTGCATGTGGAGCGTGAGGCCCAAATGGCTGCTTGCACCTCTTGCTCCCATGTGATGGCCCGGCAGAGCAGCGCAGAAGACAGCCGAGTGCCACAGTGGGATGCAACAGTGCCGCCCAGAGGGAAAAGCCAGGGGGAGGGGCCTGGATGAGCATGCGTCTCTGACGTTAGGAAAGGGGCGCCAGATTCTAAAGGAGGAAAGCGGAGCGGATGTGGAAGAGACAGAGAGGAGAACGGAAGAGGCAGAGAGGAGGCGGAGGACAGTAAGAGAGAGAGTGAGAGAGACGCAGCAGGAGGAGAAGAGAAACACAGAGTAAGAGGTGGTAGGGGGAGAAGAGAAAGGGAGAGAGAGGCAGGAGGCAGACGAGAGCTGAGAGAGAGAGAGGGTGAGGCAGTAGGAGGAGAAGAGAGAGAGAGGCCGTTTGCGCTGCTTGCTCCCGCGCGGCGGCCCGACTGAGCAGCAGAGAAGTCAGACAAGCTCCATGGTGGGAGGCAAAGGGAGGCAGGGTGGTGATGTACACGCCCCGGGGGTGGGGCCTGTCAAGCGTGCATCCCCAATGGCAACAGAAGAGAGTGGAGAGAGAGTGAGAGGCAGGAGGAGGGGGAGAAGAGAAAGAGAGAGACGGAGAGAGAGGCAGAAAGTGGAGGAGAGCTGAGAGAGAGATGGGGAGGCAGTAGTAGGAGGTGAGAGAGAGAGAGAGAGAGAGACAGAGCCAGAAACTGGAGGCTCGGGAGAGAACACCGACGTGGAGGAGAGACCTGAAAATCCCGTTTTATGATGGGCTAATTGGCTAGTGATAAAAGAGCAGCTTTGAGAAAATGTAAGCAGAAAATTGAATAGAAAAAAAATTACCTTACATAATAAACTAATTGGGCAGGCCACTTTCAAGGCCTGAAATCTGCCATTAATGATTCTATGCCTTAATATTATTGTAAGCATATGGAAATACAGCTGTGCAAAAATGGAAATGTCTTCAGAATTGTCCTGTGAAGTTGATAAGTGTTATTACAGGCAGGGAAACTGATACAGAGATTAAGTGTTTGGTAGAAGACCCCAAAGCCAGGAGTCAGAATTGAATTTAGAACTCTGGAGTAGTTTGATTCTAGGTCTGTGCCTCAGGATGCATCTACACTGCTCTTTTTTCTGGAATAATGGCCGTTATACCGGAAAAACAATACTAGCGTCCACACTGCAGTTGTGTTATTTCAAAAGAAAATCGAGATAACGGACGGCTTTTCCAATGCTGGTAAACCTCATTCCATGGGGAATAAGACCTCTTCCAAAAAAGCTTTTTCGTCCACCCGCCAGAAGTGTCGCTCTACAGTGGGGTGCGATTGCAAGAGCAGCACTCCTGAACACATGCAGAGGTTCTCAATGATGAGCTTGGGGTCGAGCTCATGCAGGGCCAGGACGGCAGCCTGTAGAAACTGCTACAGAAACTGCAGCCCGGCAGTGTGGGGCTGTTGCGTGTCCAGAGGTAGCTCTGACTCCATCCATAGCAGGGAGTGCTCTGGTGTCCTGAAGCAGGGCAACCAAAGCATGCAGTGGAAATGCTTTGCTGTCCCTTGGAGAGGTAGGCAAGCAAGCAGAAGAACCTGAGAAACAGCTGTCTGGGGGGAGTCTCTTTAAGCATGTGTCTCAGATATTTCCTGGAGCTGCTGCCTGAGGCTAACTGCTGACCTGATGCCCTTCCTGAACTGGTTCCGGGTGGCCACACTGTATGCTATCTTTCAAAATAGCACATCACTATTTAGTTGTGCTTTTTGCATGTAGATGCTCTATTTAAAAATATGCTTTTCTGGAAGATATCTTCTGGAAAAGCTTATTCTGAAAGAAGCTTGCAGTGTGAACAAACCCTCAATTCATATTTCACTCCAAAATATTTCTTCATAGTGATGATAAGGTGAGAACAGAAATGCGGACTGATCATTGTAGTGCTTCTTAAAACACCGATCATTTGTTTGTTTGTTTTTTAATATTGTAGTGGAGTCCTCCTTCAGATGGAGTGTAGATAGTGACCTTCTCAAAAAGCATAATTTAATCTGTCCTGAAGATTACATCACTGATAGAGTACCCATTACCAAAGCACCTAAAGGTAATTTTTAATGCCGTCTAACATGGATTTTTGATAATCTCTGATTTCTCTAGGACATGAAGAATTAGATATGAATAGCCTGCGTACAGGGCCGGACTGAGGCATGGGTAAGCTGGACAGCTGCCCGGGGCACCAACCGATGGGGGGCGCCTGATGGCAGCTGTAAGGGGCGTGCAGCGTCCCTTACAGCTGCCATCAGGCTCTGT
This sequence comes from Pelodiscus sinensis, assembly GCF_049634645.1. Taxonomy (NCBI): domain Eukaryota; kingdom Metazoa; phylum Chordata; order Testudines; family Trionychidae; genus Pelodiscus; species Pelodiscus sinensis. The sequence goes on along the minus strand of NC_134712.1, from coordinate 247,841,156 downwards.
ACGCCCAGCTCCCGCAGCACCGGCCCTGTGGTACCGGCCAGCAGTGCCCTTCCCCTCTTGGCCGCGGGGCCCTGCATGGCCCGGTGTGTGCGCTAGCAGTGCTGGCCAGGCCGGGCTGGGCAGCGCATGCGCCATACGCCCCAGGTGCGGGTCTTGGGCTGCACGCCAGTGGCCGTGGCCGGCCCGCGCATGTGCCGTGCGCCCTGGGGGCAAGCCCGCACATCCTGGGGGGGTGGGCCCGCGCATGCGCCGTGTGCCCGAGCCCAGGGCACCAAAAGGGCTCAGGCTGGCTCTGCCTGCGTATAATGGCCAAATAAACAGAAACATGAAGGGATTTTCCATATGAACACTTAGTTCATGGCAAACTGGGATATAAAACTACTGGCTTTAACCTGCTGTGCATTATGGGCACATCTAGACTACATGGCTACGTCGACGGAGATTTATTTACTGGACATAGTGAAATGAATCTGCGATTTAAATAATTGCTGCTTCGTTTAAATTTAAATGGCTGCTGCGCTGTGCTGATCAGCTGTTTGTCGGCAGCACTGTAGTCTGGACGCTCCGTGGTCGACATCAAAGCCCTTTGTCGACCGCCCCAGTAAACCTCATCCCACGAGGAATAACAGGGTGGTTGACAAAGGGCTTTGATGTCGACTGCGGAGCGTCCAGACTACAGCACTGTGCCGACAAACAGCTGATCGGCACAACACGGCAGCCATTTAAATTTAAATGAAGCGACAATTATTTAAATTGCCGCTTCATTTTCCTATGTCTACAACCCTAATCAAAATGGCTCCGTTGACGGAGCCATGTAGTCTAGACACACCCTAGGTGTCCACGTAGACCATGTTGCTGTGTGCTAACAATTCTATAGTGCACTTTGATGTGCCCTGCTTTGAAATGGGAGTAGTTTAAAGAGGATGATGGAACTTTTAGTGTATGACAACAGGGTCCACACAGACATTTAGCATGCTTCAGGCTAGTGTGAGGTAGATTGATACCCAGCTTGCTGTGAACTAAATGTTCATATACATAAAAACCAATATTTAAAGTATTAAGAATTAGCTTGAAGGTCAAGATACTACATTTTCAATATATTATAGATGTTCTTGTTTCTGTGTAACTAATAAATTACTAAAACTGAAAAGTTTTAAATATCAAATATACTTTTCATTATCAGTGTTGTTCATTTATTTTTTTCAGCTCATTCACTTTAGATACTAGCAAATGCAGCAGTATTTGACTTTGATAATATGAAAATATTTAGTTTTTACTTTATGAAAACTTTTTTTCAATAAGGTGAAATGTTACACTTTGACTTTATCATTTTGACTTATATTTATATTATTGTGTTTAAATGTTAAAGTAGCACTTAGAGCATTACTGATATAAAGCAAAGACATGTTTGAGCAAGAGGCATGATCTGCTCACAGAACCTGGCAAGAACAGGGCTGATATTGCAGAAATACAAGTATATTAGTCAAAACAAAAAAATGCAATAAGATCAGAATATTCATTTTGCAAAAAAAGATAGTTTCTGCTTTTTGTCCAAATTAGACTTGATATGAAATTTCAAATCTTGGAATTTCTTCAGTGTGAGAGATTCATTTTTGATCAACACTATTCTGTTTATCCATTTGTAAAGTGGAGATAATTTATCTATTTTAGAGGGGGAGTTATAAGGCTTAATTAACCATTTAACACTTCTGATAGTCCGGCATATTTGATAATCTGGCACCCCCTGGGTCCTAAAGGTGCCGAATTATCGGAAGTTTACTGTATTATTATTATTGTAAGTTTGTCCTAAACATTATCTGTATGATTTGTGATTGCAATAAATTAATGTACTTGTACAAAATAAACTGTAAATATGGATGAAACATTAGAGCACTTAAATATACAGGGTTGTTGGGTTTTTTTGCTAACTCCAAGACCAATCATGTATTATTAATGTTTCTCTGCTTACAGTAAGTTTCTATAATTAATACTTTTCTCCCTGTTGCTTAGAAAATGTCAATACTTTTCTTTCAACTTCAGGAAAACAAGAGCCTGACTATATCAAGGAGACGTTTAGTTTTAAGCAACGCATTTCTAAAAGTCCAAGGGAGCAGAAACATATAGAAATCCCACACTTGAGGAAAACATTAGATAGTCTGCCAGAAGTATCTTTGTCCACCGTAACACTGTCTTCAACTCCTGAGCCTACATATCAAACTAAGAAACCATCAAGTAAGGTATATTTCAGAGATGGACTCTTTTTAGCTTGTCAAAATAGTTTAGGACTTATACTATCCCTTCAGAAAGAGGCAAATCCTAGCACATTGCTATTTTAGTATTACTAGTTGCTTTCTTTGTTGGAGAAGAGAGAAATACAGTAGTTTGCTAAGGGTGAAATTCTTTACTGCTGCATAAAGCTTAAATAATCAGGAATAGGAATTTGTATAATCCATCCCCAACCACCAAAGCTGCTGTATTTGAAATTGATTTTTACATCACATTCTCTGTTTGTTTCAAAGAAATCAAGCTTCTCTCACAAATCACTCCGGAAAGATGACATGTACAAAGCAGATAGAGAACAAGACCGTGCTTACCTTGCCAGACTTGAGAACAGACACAATTATCTGAAGAATCCACGCTTTTTCCCACCAAATACTCTTAACGGAGGAAAATGTCTTCTTATTCATCAGAAGAAGGTAGAACGAATGATAGCAGGAAGAAAAGTGACATTTGACAAAAGGTACATATCTTGACTCTTGTTTCAGACTTTGATTCTGAAGAGAGATTTGCTTTGGAATTATTCTGGATTTGCAGCAGTTTAACCAGAATAGTATTTTCTCCTGTGTATCTTTATTATGATCTTTCAGAAATAATATGTTGTAAAGTTTTTATGATTTTTGTTGCTCTTGCTAATGAATGCAAGCAAGATATTCCTAGGCATAGATAAATTACTGACACTGTTAAGGTACATCTACACAGCAGGGCTAAAGTCAAAATAAGCTACACAACTTCAGCTACATCAGTTGAATAACTTAAGTCGAAATAGATTAACTCAGCTTTTGGCACTGTCTACACAGCAGGAAGTCGAAGGAAGAACATTCTTCCCTTACTCCTCATGAAATGAGGGTTACCACAAGTTGGAGTAAGAAGTCCTTCAGCTCAACATTATTTCAGAGAATAAAGGCTTATAGTATAGATGCACATTTTGTTATTTCAGAATACCATCAGTTATTCCAAAATAACACTGCTATATAGACATACCTAAGAGCTTATTGCATGTTTTTCAAAGTTTCCCCCATTATTTTATTTCAGTGATCCTCGACCTGTTCCTGTGTTTCTACCTACCCCATCCACTGTATTGTTTTCTGAGTATGAAATTGGTCAGGTTTATGAGGTAAGAGCTTTTTCATCCACAAAAAATTTACTCTTACCTCTGAGAAACTTGATATCTCTCCATGACCTTCATAGTTTCCCCTATCCCTATGCAGACTTCCACATAGTTAACAAAACTATCATGAGCCTCGTTTTCCTTTCTCTTTCAATCACCACCAGAACTTCCCCAACGAGTATCACATTGGATCTTTTTCAACCTCAGGTTGCTTTTGTGACATATCTTTTACTGCAAATGCTGACAGAAATGTTCAGTTTTCCCATCTATAAAATACCTACCTCCTAGGCATGTTTGAGAAGTAATTAATTGCTGCTTACCCAGTACTATAAAGATGAACAATGGTACAATAAGTTCTTGGACTGCATTGGAGACAACTTTTTATTTCAGAAAGTTGAAAAAGCTACCAGGGGGAAGCAGTTCTAGATTTGATCCTAACAAATAGGGAGGAACTAGTTGGGAATTTGAAAGTGGAAGGCAGCTTGGGTGAAAGTGATCATGAAATCATAGAGTTCACAATTCTAAGGAAGGGTAGAAGGGAGAACAGCAAAATAGAGACAATAGAGTTCAGGAAGGCGGATTTTGGTAAGCTCAGAGAGTTGATAGGTAAGGTCCCATGGGAATCGAGACTGAGGAGAGTTGGCAGTTTTTCAAAGGGACATTGTTAAGGGCCCAAAAGCAAGCTATTCTGATGTGTCGGAAAGATAGAAAATATGGCAAAAGACCGCCTTGGCTTAACCACGAGATCTTGCATGATCTAAAAATAAAAAAGGAGTCATATAAAAAATGGAAAGTAGGACAAATTACAAAGGATTAATACAGGCAAACAACACAGGAATGCAGGGGCAAGATTAGAAAGGCAAAGGCACAAAATGAGCTCAAACTAGCTACGGGAATAAAGAGAAACAAGAAGACTTTTTATAAATACATTAGAAGCAAGAGGAAGACCAAGGACAGGGTAGGCCCACTGGTCAGTGAGGAGGGAGAAACAGTAACAGGAAACTTGGAAATGGCAGAGATGCTCAATGACTTCTTTGTTTCGGTCTTCACCAAGAAGTCTGAAGGAACGCCTAATATAGTGAATGCTAGTGGGAAGGGGGTAGTTTTAAAAGGTAAAATAAAAAAAGAACAAGTTAAAAATCACCTAGAAAAGTTAGATGCCTGCAAGTCACCAGGGCCTGATGAAATGCATCCTAGAATACTCAAGGAGCCGATAGAGGAGGTATCTGAGCCTCTAGCTATCATCTTTGGAAAATCATGGGAGACAGGAGAGATTCCAGAGGACTGGAAAAGGGCAAATATAGTGCCCATCTATAAAAAGGGAAATAAGAACAACCCAGGAAACTACAGACCAGTTAGTTTAACTTCTGTGCCAGGGAAGATAATGGAGCAGGTAATTAAGGAAATCATCTGTAAACACTTGGGAAGTGGCAAGGTGATAGGGAACAGCCAGCATGGATTTTTAAAGAACAAATCATGTCAAACCAATCTGATAGCTTTCTTTAATAAGATAACGAGTCTTGTGGATAAGGGAGAAGCAATGGATATGGTATACCTAGACTTTAGTAAGGTGTTTGATACGGTCTTGCATGATATTCTTATCAATAAACTAGGTAAATACAACTTAGATGAGGCTACTATAAGGTGGGTGCATAACTGGCTGGATAACCGTACTCAGAGAGTAGTTATTAATGGTTCACAATCTTGCTGGAAAGGCGTAACAAGTGGGGTTCCGCAAGGGTCTGTTTTGGGACTGGCTCTGTTCAATATCTTCATCAACGATTTATATATTGGTATAGAAAGTATGCTTATTAAGTTTGCAAGTGATACCAAGCTGGGAGGGGTTACGACTAATCTCTAGGATAGGGTCATAATTCAAAATGACCAGGACAAAATGGAGAAATGGTCTGAGGTAAATAGGATGAAGTTTAATAAAAACAAATGCAAAGTGCTCCACTTAGGAAGGAACAAACAGTTTCATACATACAGAATGGGAAGCGACGGTCTGGGAAGGAGTATGGTAGAAAGGGATCTAGGGGGTATAGTGGACCACAAGTTGAATATGAGTCAGCAGTATGATGCCGTTGCAAAGAAAGCAAACATGATTCTGGGATGTATTAACAAGTATGTTGTGAGCAAGACTCGAGAAGTCATTCTTCCGCTTTACTCTGCGCTGGTTAGGCCTCAGTTGGAGTATTGTGTTCAGTTCTGGGCACCGCATTTCAAGAAATATGTGGAGAAATTAGAGAGGGTCCAGAGAAGAGCAACGAGAATGATTAAAGATCTAAAGAACATGACCTATGAGGGAAGGCTGAAGGAATTAGATTTGTTTAGTTTAGAAAAGGAAAAAGTTCCTAACTGTCAGGGTAGACAAATACTGGAATAAATTGCCCAGGGAGGTTGTGGTATCTCCATCTGTGGATATATTTAGGAGTAGGTTAGATAAATGTCTATCAGGAATGAACTTGACAGTATTTGGTCCTGCCATGAGGGCAGGGGACTGGACTCGATGACCTCTCGAGGTTCCTTCCAGTCCTAGTATTCTATGATTCTATTTGGTATATTTTCTTTTTTAAATGAAGATGACTATAGAGCTGCAGAACATGACTTCAGTGTGTCGTCATGTAAGAGTCATTCCTCCCTCTACTTCAGCCTTTGCCATTGGGCCAGGTAAGTTGCTGTATTAGCTCTGAAGATGCAAAATTGTTGACTTAAAAATAGTACATTCCTTTTCTGTGTCTCCCATCTACAATGGGATCTTGGTGGGCAGAACCTTAATCCCACAGAGAGTCTCCTATCACATCTTAGACATTGGAGATTGTCTCACCTATCTAGAACAATCTACATGAAATTCCCAAACAGCAGTCAGAGACTCTAGTTGCTAGAGTCTAGTGCCTAATTAAAAATGAAATGTAGCGAGATTGGACTGAAACAAAAGAAATGGAATGTGTAACACATCTAGACTGAGACTGCAAAATCTCTTCTAGGGCCTGATCCAGTGCCAATTGAAATCAATATAAAGAGTCCCTTACTGCCTACTGACTTCAGAGGGAGCCATAGGTGTATACGGACTGCAGGATCAGGCTGTTTTATGGTTACACCATTTATGGCAAATTATCTAAGACAGTACATATTAAGAGCTCACGATGAGAGGCTTTTAAAGGGCAGAATATGGTCATGAATTCCAGAAAGCCTTTAACAAAGTCCCTCACCAAAGGCTCTTAAGCAAAGTAAGTTGTCATGGGATAAGAGGGAAGGTCCTTTCATGGATTGATAACTGGTTAAAAGACAGGAAACAAAGGGTAGGAATAAATGGTCAGTTTTCCAAATGGACAGAGGTAACTAGTGGGATCCCCCAAGGATCTGTCCTGGGATCCATTCTATTCAACTTATTTATAAATGATCTAGAGAAAGGGATAAACAGTGAAGTGGCAAAATTTGCAGATGATACCAGTGACAGCGTGTCGGAGGCTCCGACCCTGCACCCCCATCCGCAGCCAGATGTGACTCTCAGCCAACAGGTAGATCAGAAAGTTTATTGGTTCACAGGGACACAGCGTAGCACAGGATCGATGTTAGTGCAGGTACACAGAGCAGACAGTATTATCCCTCTCTGGGGGAAGGGGCTGCTAGGTCCCTCAACTCCTTTTCCTGCTCTCAACCTCCTCACTCCTCCTAGCCCAGCCAAGACTGACTCACACTCACCGCCACTGCTTACCGACCCCAGGCAGCCCCACCTCCTACGTTGCCCTACTTCCAGGCCCACGGTGTTATCCGCTGTCACCTGGGCCTCAGGACGTGAGAGATTGAACACACTTTCCCAGTGAGTCATGCCCAGCCTCCCCCTCCTCATGCAGATAGTGCTTCAGGGCTTGGGGAAACTGAGGCAAACATAGGGCAGTGGGATCATATATAACCTCACAAGACAAACAGTGAATACAACACCAGAGTGAACACAGGGCTACAAAAGGAGACAGCACCCCCACCCTCCACGTCACAATACCAAACTGCTCAAGATAGTTAAGACCAAAGCAGACTGTAAAGAGTCTCAAAAAGATCTCAACAAACTAAGTGATTGGGCAACAAAATGACAAATGAAATTTAATGTTGATAAATGTAAAGTAATGCACATTGGACAAAATAATCCCAACTGTCCATACAATATGATGAGGACTAATTTAGCTACAACTACTCAAGAGAGAGAACTTGGAGTCATTGTGGATAGTTCTCTGAAAAGCAGCGGCAGTGAATAAAGCAAATAGAATGTTGGGAATTATTAAAAAAGGGATAGAGAATATCTTAATGCCGCTATATAAAATCATGGTACTCCCATTTCTTAAATACTGTATATAGATGTGGTCACCTCATCGCAAAAAAGATATATTGGCATTGGAAAAGATTCAGAAAAGGGCAACAAAAATGATTAGGGGCTTGGAACCGGTCCCATATGAAGAGAGATTAAAAAGACTTGGACTTTTCAGCTTCGAAAAGAGGACACTAACGTGGTGTCTAGACCACATCCCTCTGTCGACAGAGGGATGTAAATGAGACACTTTGAAAGTGCAAATGAAGCGGGGATTTAAATATCCTGTGCTTCATTTGCATAATCGCATCATGGCGCTTTTTCAAAAAAGCGCCATTTTGAAAGTAAAAACACAGTCTAGACGCGGTTCTTTTGAAAACGTCAGGCTTTTTTGAAAGATCCTGTAAACCTCATTTTTTTGAGGAGTACAGGATCTTTTGAAAAAGCCTGCTGTTTGTACAAGAACCGCGTCTACCGCGGTTTTGCTTTCGAAATGGCACTTTTTCAAAAAAGCGCCATGACACGATTATGCAAATGAGGCACAGGATATTTAAATCCCCACTTCATTTACACTTTCGAAGTGCCTCATTTACATCCCTCTGTCGACAGATGGATTTAGTCTAGACACAGCCTAAGGGGGAGATGATAGAAATCTATAAAATCACGACTGGTGTGGAAAAAGTGATTAAGGAAAAGTTATTTACTTATTCCCACAATATAAGAACTAGGGGTCACCAAATGAAATTAATAGGCAGCAAATTTCAAACAAGCAAAGAAAGTTTTTGTTCACTTAGCACACAGTCAGCCTGTGGAAATCCTTGCCAGAGGATGTGGTGAAGTCTACGACTTTAACAGGGTTCAAAAAAGAGCGAGATAGATTCATGGAGGTTAAGTCTGTCAATGGCTATTAGCCAGGATGGGTAGGAATGTTTCTCTGGAGGTGGGTGATGGGAGGGATCACATGAGGATTACCTGTTGTGTTTCCTCCCTCTGGGCCATCTGGTATTGGCCACTGTCAGCAGACAGGATACTGGGCTGGATGGACTGTTGGTCTGACCCAGTATGGCCGTTCTTATGTTCTTATGAATTAATAGAACAATTTATATTTGCAATTTTAAATCACCTGCATTTTTCTTTCCTAGGAAAATTTCCAGGTGAGGGTGGAATTGTTGCTCCTGGGATGAGCTGCCAGTACACAATTCAGTTTATTCCTGAATATTTAGCAGATTATGAAGATTATATAGCAGTGGAGACGCAAACACCATACCCTCTCATAATTCCTATAGAAGCTAAGAGACCACCTCCTGTATTGACATGTAGGTAGTGTTATGTCATATGCTACAAGCACTCGGATAGTTTCTGTTACGCTTTAGGGCCCCGATTTTTTAAGAACCTTGACTAACTCCAATTTTATGACCTAAAAGATTGTAGAGCAATGTTGCAGGTGCATTTTATAACACTTAAGTGTCTAACTATCTCATTTACATGTATAATCTGATTAATAGACTTACATCTGTAAAACACTCCCTTAATTATTTGTATTTGCCAAATTGTTCCAACTGTTATTTTGAGGATGCAGAGGTCTAACAACCAGAAGCCTCTTTTCAAACCCAGTCTATATATTTTCTGTGTCCATCCCTTTCTTGATTGTTAAACATTAAATCTCTTGGTGCTGTTTACAGCAAAACTTTCCTCTAAAAATATCTAACCTCTCCCCCCATAACATTTCAAATCTCAATCTCAGCTGGTATAAATATGCATAGCTCAGTGGAGTTATGCCTGTTTTATTCCAGCTGAAGTTGTGCTGGTTTTGTTAGCCACCAGTGATTTACCTTTCCCCCAGCACAAAACTCTTTTACAATATTTTCTTTATTGTTATCAAAGTTTGATAGAATCCTTAAGTACTTGGAGCTGGAAGCATCATTTAATATGGGAGAGTTGTAGTATGTTACAGCTCTAACTGCTACACCTTGGCTGTGTCTAGACTGGCAAGTTTTTCTGCAAAATCATCTGCTTTTGCGGAAAAAATTGCCAGCTGTCTACACTGGCTGCTTGAATTTCCGCAAGAACATTGACGATCTTATGTAAGATCGTCAGTGTTCTTGCGGAAATACTGTGCTGCTCCAGTTCGGGCAAAAGCCCTCTTGTGCAAATCATTTGCGCAAAAGGGCCAGTGTAGACAGCACAGTACTGTTTTGCGCAAAAAAGCCCCGATGGATAAAATGGCGAGCGGGGCTTTTTTGCGCAAAAGCGTGTCTAGATTGGCACGTGCTTTTGCGGAAAAGCATCCGTGCCAATCTAGATGCTCTTTTCCGAAAATGCTTTTAATGGGAAACTTTTCAATTAAAAGCATTTCCGGAAAATCATGCCAGTCTAGACATAGCCCTTTAGTGTAAGCATTTAAAGTGTTTAGCATCTTTAGAGTTGTCTTAAGTCATATTCAATAAGTCCATGTTTAAGGAGTACTTGATTAAATAATAATTTTTCCTGTGGTGGCCTTCACTGCATGTGTATTTTGCTTTGCTGCATTATTTGTTACAGTACCTCGCATCATCGATTGTGGTTCCTGCCTTGTGGGGGGAATAAAAATAATAGAATTTGTGTGCAGAAATGAAGGGTTCAGTAATGGAAAGTTCTGTATAATGCCAAAGAAAGTATGGCCACCTCCTAATTTCAGGGTAAGTGTTTGGAGACAATTTATATATCTCAAAAGTATAAAGAATTTGTGGGCTGGTGACAATCAGCAGTGCTGGCTTGAGGTCATATCATGCTCCTCGTATCTGTCACTTGATTGTGATAACAGCACCTTTCCAGCGTTTTGATTCCCCCTTCCCCCCGGTAATTCAGAAAACCATTAGAATTTTCTTCCGATTAAGCAATGGTATTTACACCTTTGAGATTTATTGAAAAAAAAAAAGAATTGTGGGGAAAGAAAACAGTTTAAACTGTCACAGGATGTCACCTATTCTAAATAGCTGGCTACAAAAACCTGACATGATCAATTTATTTTCTTTTATTCTTTTAACTTCAAGGCTGTTGCAGCTATTGGTTTTGTGGAGCAAGGTCCATTTGGGATCCAACCTGCTGTGTTTGAGCTAGATCCAAGTCAAGCTATGTTAATAGAGGTCAGTAATTCAGTAATATTTTGTACTTTACCAAATATATGAGCAATATAGGCCATTTTAGAAACCCTGAGTGTGATGCTTATGGGGTTAATATGGAGATACTAGCCAATTAGCCCATCATAAGACTGGATTTTCAGGTTTCTCCTCCACATCAGTCTTCTCTCCTGAGCCTCTGGTCTCTCATTCCGTCTCTCTCTCTCCTCCTCCTCCTGCCTTCTCCTCTCTCAGCTCTCTTCCGTCTCCTGCCTCTCTCTCTTCTCCTCCCCCTTCTGCCTCTCACTCAGGGGACCGCAGAGCCCAAACGGCCACTTGCGCCACTTGCTCCCATGTGGCGGCCCGGCTGAGCGGTGCAGAAGTCAGCCAAGCGCCAAGGTGGGAGGCAAAGAGGGGACAGGGCGGAGGGCCTGGAGTCACTATCACGCTGCACGTCACCACCCTAATACCCTTCCCCTCCCACCGTGGCGCTCGGCTGACTTCTGTGCCGCTCAGCCAGGCCTCCGTAGGGGAGCAAGCGGCCGTTTGGGCTCTGCACTCCCCATGCAGCATGGCTGCCCAGAGGGAACAGCCAGCATTTCAGCATCAGCATTACAGACTCACAGACATTGGGCTTACTATATGGAGATATACCTATCTCATAGAGCTGGAAGGGATCTCGAGAGATCAAGTCCAGTCCCTTGCCTTCATGACAGGACCAAGTACTGTCCCTGACAGATTTGCCCCAGATCCCTAAACGTCCCCCTCAAGGATTGAATTCATAACCCGGGGTTTAGCAGGCCGATGCTCAAACCACTGAGCTATCCCTCCCCCGAGAACAGTAATGGATTGTGTTTCAGCCTGTCCTGTAACCCTGACTGCTTCTGTTCCATGCGGCTTTAGCTCAAACACCAACAACTTGCTTATAGCAGAAGTGGCTTACACAAGTTTGGTTACCTCACCCTGGCTTACACTAGGCAGCTCACTCCTTTCAGGATAACACCAGCAGCCCTTCCAATTCCAAGTCTACCTAAAACCATCTCCTCTGTAGTGCTTAGACCTTCTCACTTTGGCACTAACAAAACCTTATGTAGTCTGTTCCTTTAAAGAGGCAGTTCACAGCAACAGCCTGTTTGGCTGTGGATTTTACTTTTCAGTTTGAAACACTGCCCTGTCATGATTGTATAATAAAAGATGATTAACAAAGAACAGATACTTAAGTGATACCAAGTAAGAAACTGAAATGGTTAGAAATGAACAAAAATAAAAATATGCTTCTAAAGCTAAAACCTCATTTAAAAAACTAGAGTCTTTTGTTCAAAACAGATTTCTCACCACAGTTGTTCTTTCAGTGTGGCAGGCCAGTCTTTAGTCAGGATTCAATAGAGCCCAAGCTCTTAATTTCTTTGTCTCCCTGGGAGAAGTGTGCCAAAATGGTTTTCTCTCTCTTCTTATAGCCTCAAAGTTTATCTTTGTTGAAGTCCTCCTTGTGTCCACCATGGAAGTGAGGCCATGTTAGATTTTATAGTCTCTGCCCCCATCATGATAGTTAAGGGTTATCTCCCCACTCATTCATTTGCTGGCTTTGTTTGCTTTTTGTGTAAATATACTTCTGTGGTTTCTCTCTGCTCAATTTACATCGAAGACTCATTCAAGTAGGTACAACCATATTCCTTTGTCTAGGGTGAAATGATTTAAACCCATATATTTATACTTTTCCATATATGACCCATATATACACCATGCTTCTTGGAGGGCTCCTGTGTATAGGAAGAATGCTTTCACTAAGTCATCCATTAGGAGGCTGCAATGCACGCTCCTTTCCTTCAAGCATGTGGACAGTGGTGAGGGGCATGGAGGCATGGTCTTATCTCCTCTCTGTGCCCTTTGGGAAGGCCTGTGCTCCAGTCCAGAGGGTGCTTGTGAGTAGCATTTGAGTGTACAGGGACTGCAATTATGGGTGCTTGTAAAGGGAGAAGGCTCCTGTGTCCTTCCAGATTTGATCACCTATTCAGAGGACAAGCCAAATTTGACCCTAATCAAAAGATTCTGTATGAAGCCAAAGACAACAGTTTGAGATCATAGGAGTACATCCCTTATTGTAATGGAGGGAGTCAAATCCAAGAAACTGCTCTTCTTGACAGATTTCCTTGGGGAGGAAGAGCAATCTCTCTCTCCTTCTGGAGTATAAATTCCTTTGTTGCATGCCTGCAGACATTTTGCTCCATTTTGAATGACAGTTGTACTCTTTTCTAAGAGAGACACTCCTGTTGGTGTATAGCTCTTGCTGATGCCACCACTTTCCTTGCTGTTCTTTCCTGTTTTCTCAGATCCAGATTAGACAGAGATCTGCCACAGAGTGATGATTAGTTGAAGGAGGAACAAAGATGGATGAATAACATTGACAGATATCTCTGCATGCTATCCACACTTAGTTCATAGATCGCTCTTTTGAAATATATTGATACCATATTGAAGATTTGATTCTTCCCTCATTTATATTGGTGTATCACCAATGAATTGACAATGCCTACTTTTGATTTACCTCAAAGTAACTGAGTGCAGAATCTGACCAGATCTTTTATGAAATATGTAATATTTTATAATTGATTGATTAATCACTAGAATTTTCTTGTAATGAACATCTCTATATAGAAGTCTAAGAATTGTGTGGAATTGGTTATGGTCACTGCTATTTCGTTGTGTGTAATCTCTTTTAGGTAGTGTTTTCCCCCTCTTCTCCTGAAAACTTTAAGGAAACATACATCATTGTTTGTGATAATTGCCAGATTAATGACATCATAGTTACAGGTTTGTTTCTAATGTGTTTTGAAATATTATATAAAGCTGAAAATACATGATGAGTGATTTAAACATTTTTAAATCAATGGATTAATCAGTGTTTATAAAGCATTTTAAAGATGTTAACCTCTATGCAGTTTATTATTATTACATTATCCTACTAAATGAAACATTTGGAATCCCAGCAGCATTAGAGACCTGCTTCTTAACTCGATGAGGTCAAATGTGTGATGCTGGTCTTTAAACTATGTGAGAAAGTCCTATAATGAGGGGAATTAGCAAGGGAAAAAACAAACTAATGTGTGATTCATTCTATGGATATTACATCATTTGGCATTGATTCAAGATTCCATATTTATAATATCAGTAATGTGCAGTGACAAACTGTCAAATTCTAGCTTTTATAGGAGAGATGTGCATTTGAGTTTGAAACATGTGTTGTGGCATACCCAATTTTAAAATATGCAGGCAGTTGTTAAGTTTGCTAAGCTAATTCAATCTTTTGATTTTTAATCTAAATAGTTTCTGACAAAGGGCTGGTAAATACTTTAGAAATTATACATAATTTCCAGTCTGCTTATTGATTGTATTGAAACATTTGCAGCAGTGCAAAGGTTTTTACTATATGCTGTTTTTGTTAATATGCCACTCTTTTGTAATTGCTTATTTTCTGTGATAAAGATTGGGGGGTCAAATTCTCAAATGAACACTCATACCTCAGCTGACTAAATCCTACCTGTTTATACTAGAGCTGTTAAGATGCGATTATCTTTGTAAACATATTACCCCTAGAATTTTTAGTGGTTACACATGGTGGGGGGCGGAGGGTGTAGGTGGGAACCAGTGCTTTGCAAGGAGCCAGCTTTTAAACTGGCTCCCCGTGAGCACCAGCTCCCACCCCCTACTCTACTGCCTCTGTATCCTCCTGTGCATACCTGCTCCCGGAGAATCGCCTGCCCCTCCCCACTGCGCTGCTACACCCCATGGAAATGACAGCATGGAGGTGCAGGGGCAGGCAGGAGCCAGCACGTGATGGGAGCCAGCTTAGCAGCTGTTTCCCCTCTCCCGCCTCCTTCCTTTCTCCCCCCACTGCCTTTATTACAGAAGAAATGGGGGTGGGGGAATTTGGGAGGATGTGTGTAACTGTGAGGGTTAACCGATGAGCTCATCAGTTAATTGTGTACACTGATACACGTTCACTTCCGTAGTTTATACTAGCTGATGAGCTGGTTCTGAATCCCCAAAATGTGTTAAATTCATAAGGAAAATTATTGTATATACTGGTGTACATTGGCAGTGAAATGATGTCATGAAGGTTGTGTTGTCTTAGGCTGTGTCCAGACTCCATGCCTCCGTCGACGGAGGCATGTAGATTAGCCAGATCGGAAGAGGGAAATGAAGCCGCGATTAAAATAATCGCGGCTTCATTTAAATTTAAATGGCTGCCCCGATCTGCCGATCAGCTGTTTGTCGGCAGATCGGGGGAGTCTGGACGCGATGCCCCGACAAAGAAGCCTTTCTTCATCGACACAGGTAAGCCTCGTGAAACCAGGTTTACCTGTGTCGATGAAGAAAGGCTTCTTTGTCGGGGCATCGCGTCCAGACTCCCCCGATCTGCCGACAAACAGCTGATCGGCAGATCGGGGCAGCCATTTAAATTTAAATGAAGCCGCGATTATTTTAATCGCGGCTTCATTTCCCTCTTCCGATCTGGCTAATCTACATGCCTCCGTCGACGGAGGCATGGAGTCTGGACACAGCCTTGGTATGTTGAAGCTCAGGCCACATCTATACTTACTGCTGGGTTGATGCTTCGGAGGTTGACCTGGCATTCGATTTAGCAGGTCTAATAAGGACCCACTAAATGGAACGTTGAGGGTGCGTCCATAAGTAAATAGTATGAATAAAGTTAACTGTGATATGATAAAGAGTGATTCATATTTATTTTATTGCAGGAAGTGGACAGCTGATAGCTTTAGAGCTTTTATCTGTCACTGGTGGAGAAAGCCAACTGGCTCCTGGTGAGCCTACGGATATAGCAGCACAGCATTTCATACGTTTTGACTCCCAGAATCCACATGCCACAACAGAGAAGAAACTTCTTATAAGAAATTCTACGTATGTAGTTGCTAATAATAGTATGGTAGCACTTAAAGACTGCACAGTGTTGTTTTATGACCTCATATGTATTACATTGTTCTGTTAGATTGTGACAGCAAGAACCCTCCAGATGTTGATCTTCTACTGTTCAATGTGGCAGGTCTAGAGCAGACCCTCAAATTGAACGCTTAGGGTAGATCTCACTGGCGTCCTGTACTCCTCATTCTGTGAGAAGTAAGGGAAGCCAAGGGGAGGGTATGCTCCCATCGGCCTCCTGCAGTGTAGATGCTGTGGCAGCTTGGCTTACAGTAAGCTGAAACCAGCTATGCATTTTGCATAGCTGGATGGTGTACCTTAAACCGATCTGCCTGGTCTAGTGTAGACCAGGCCTTGAAGACTGTTACCAGGTTTTTTCTGAGTTTTCTTTTCTCAAGACTCAGCATGGCAAGGTTTTTTTTTTTTTTAAACATTTTCTCCATAGGTCAGATTTTCTAAACCCTTAGTCATTTTTGTTGCTCTCCTCTGGTCTCTCCAGTTTGTCCACATCTTGTGATAACAGCACTTCTATATTTACGTAGTCTCAGAATTACCGTTTCTGATATCTGGACACGAGTCAGATATCAGAAATGGTAACACACATAAACCTGTAGGGGTACCTTTTAACCTGACTGGGCACTCAATCATGGATTTAAAAGTACCCATTCATCTACAAAGGAATGTCACCAGCCAATTACAAAGAGAGAGTATGTGGAATTGACCTTCATATGCAAATTTGATACTGTTTCCCTAGACGTGAACAAAGACATTAACTAGATGGCCTATTATAAAAACAGCCTTTCTTACATTTAACAACTCATTGCCATCAAAAGCTTAGTATGGGACACTTGCAGCTCACTCGGTTACCCTCATTAGCACCAGCATTACAACTGACAGGTCCATTTTTTTCCTTCTCTCTCCTTTTTCTGTTATAAATTCTGAGAATCCCCCTTTTTTCTCCATTCAAGATTATCTGAAGAAGTGCATTTTGCCCAAGAAAGCTCATGATACTATATATATTTTTGTTAGTCTTTAAGGTGCCATAGGACTACTCATTTTTATATTTATCTAGATTGTCATGGCTTCCTTGTATTTTTATAGTGTAACAATCTTCCTACACAACTTTATCAGTTTAGTGACTAGTAGAGATTTCCTTATGATCTTTAAGGAAAAGGATATTGTAGACCATGGTACAATTTTATACTAGGAGTTTATAGATAAAAGTTATCTAAATATTTGGTATTATAGTCTTTTTCTGCCTATTAATCTATTTCCAGCCATGTGGAACTTCCTTTTCACTTGCAGATAATGAAGCCTAACCTATATCCATTAACACCTGAAGAAACTCAGGACCTAGCAAAGGTCAAGTACCACCTAGATATAGAGTCAGCTTTCTCTCTAAAGCCTAACCTGGGAATTCTGCAGCCTCATACTGATCATGAGTTTATTCTCACTTATACGCCAAAGGAGGTATGGATCAAAGTTTCTTATTTTCTATAAATTCTAGATGTGTATTTTTATGCAAGTCATAAAATCCTTCCTGTAGAATTTTCTGACTGAAGATTAGCCAGCTGTTGTGATGCTGTGACAAACAATATTAAAAATCTACAGTGTTAATGAAAAATAAATTTTGGCGCATAAAAGTGAGCCTGATTCTGATCTCAATTTTATACTGATTCAGGTCCATTAATTTTATCTGAGGTACTCCTGATCTACAGTCGTATAAGAGCAAAAGTGTATTTAAAAGTACTTGATCCAAACAGATTAGGTTCAGAGTGAGGGGGTACTCCAATACTATAATGAACTGATTAGAATCATATAAATGCTTCAAAAGGAGTGAAATTTATTGTTGTTTAATATCTTAATACAAATTAATAGAAAACAGAATTAATAACATAAAATGACTCATATTACATTATTCAGATTACTGAATATTTATAAATAAGTAAGCTCTTTGTAACACATTACATTATTAAGGTTCAACTTTGGCCATTCCTTCGCAATAGTAACATAAAAGAAAAGCCATCTTCAAGTTTAGTACTGTCAGTAGGTACAACAATGCTTTTTCAAGTCCAGTTTTGGGGTTGATGACCTCTGAATTTTGATATTAGTGGGACAGATAGATGAATACTTCAGCTATTAAGGCATTAAAGTAATTTTATTCTCGATTTAGGGAAATCTTGCAAATTATTTGTCACCAGTATGTAAAATACCAGGGCAGATTATAAAATATATTACATTAGAACCTCAATGCTATGAACACCAAAGTTACAAACTGACTGCTCTTCTACACACACCTCATCTGGAACCGTAAGGATGCAAAAAAAAAAAAAAGGCAACTACAGTGCTGCACTGTCTTAAACGTAAACTACTAGAAAACTAAAAGGAAAGTTAACAGATTTGACAAGGTAAAGAAACTGTTTCTGCATAGTAAAATTTTTACACTGTATTAAGGCAGTGTTCAATTGCAAATTTGAAAGAAAAACCATAACATTTTCTTTAGTGTTATGAACATGTCAGAGTTATAAACATTCATTCTGACACATTCTTAACTCTGAGGTTCTACCTACCGTACTGAGTATTTTTATTATAACCATGCAATACAGTTATAATCTTTTACCTTTTAATTATAGAATATTTTGCATCCCTTTTTTCTGCATTTGAAATGTTCTTGATCTTGTGGGTGGGATGAGGTAGATACCTTGGCATAACTAATTTATGTTTTATCCTTTTTCACATAGCTGAAAGATTATCACAGTGTGATTCAAATTGTACTGAAGGACATCCCAGAGCCGCCTAGGTAAGCTTAGAAGCTGTAGTGACATGCAACAGACATATAATAGTATAACTACATTATTAGCCTTAACTTTATTTGTGGTTGTTTATTTCTCTCGTGATCGTAGTGCTTATGAAAGGTCCTGGATTGACGCTGCTAAATAATTTATCCACAAAACAGATAGTAGCACAGAGTAACACTGAAAGCCTCCCCACATGCTTTAACATGCCCCAGAGGGACCACCTCTGTGGGTAAGAGGTAATTCAGTGTCCATTCCTATTCATTCCAGGGCCTTTCTGCTGACACTAACAACTTTAGTAATTATTGTCAGTTGTCATATTGGTCTTTGTGATATGAATACCTGCTCACTAGAAATTGAACTGGAATTACTAAACCTGTTTCATATGGACCGGTGGTTTTCAAACTTTTTGGCCCGCAGCTCACCCCACTCAACTCAGCCAGCCACCCATGATAACAAAATGGGTGCAGAAGAGGGTGGGAGTGCTAGGTCTGGCCAGGAGGTTGGGCGCAGGAGCAGGCTGAAGGTGCGGGTGGAGGGTCTGGGTGAGTGCAGAGTAAATCTGTTGACTTCTGGATATACAGCAGTGTACTGAGAGGAGAATCTGATTCTCGGTGTCTAAAACACATCAATATAGAGACATCCAGAATTTAAAAAAATTGAATCTAAGCATTTTCCCATTATCACAAGGCAATGTGGTAGCAAACCAGGTAATAGGTCCCTGGAGTCTTGACTCCCAGTATCCTATCCTAACCATTAGATACCCAGAGCCTGATTCTCCTCTCATTCCAGTTTTACTTTGTGGCTTCAATAGAGTTAGATCTGATTCACACCAGTGTATATTACAGGTAAATCAGACCCCCTATATACACTAGATTAGATTATATATAAGTGCAAAATCTGCTCAGTATTTCTAATGATTTCGTCACACAGTGCAGAAAAGCAGGAGGTGCTTGGGAATTCAGAATCCCGAACAGAGGATGTGATTGCACTAGAAATAGAAGTTAAAGGTTCAACAGAACCATTTCAACTCCTTTTGGAACCATATGCCATCATCATCCCCGGAGAAAACTTTATTGGCGTAAATGTGAAAAAAACATTTAAGGTTTGTTTGCTTTTAACTTTATGATGTTGTTCTGTGCATGCAACTAGGTAAGAGTATTACTGGAGCACATATATTGCCATATCTGTGGTGTCCAACATGCTAGACATGTGGCTATTTGGCCAGTTGAGTGTGGCTAGTTTACTATAGCAGTAGCCATTGTAGTGGCTACTGCTTCAGAACTGGTTGAACACTACGGGCTATATTCTAACATCAGTTTTGATCAGCCATCGTTTTCTGGGTTTAACTTCTACCCTCCATGGTGCTTTAAACTAGGGCTCTCAAACTCCTGCCCGAAGACTGTCCCCAGCCAGAGCGATTGTGCAATTCAGCCTGGGACTCATGGTGGGCTGGGGAAAAGGAGATGGTCCATTACCAGTCCCCAAGCCCCACCCCTTCCCACCATCACTCCGCCCTCTCCCCCCCCCCCCCGCCATCCCATCCCCTGAGGACGTGGCTTCGGGGATCGCTGCGGGGAGCTGGTGCCATGCAGCAGCAGCTGTCACGCCCCTGCACTCCCTATGTCAGCTGGAGCCACAGGGAAGCAGAATGCAGTGGAGTGAGTTTATTTGTCCAGTGCACTCTGCTCTCCCTCCCCCCCGGCCACAGCTCCTGCCACTGCAAGGAGTGCCGGTGGGGGGGGGGGGCACAATCACTGTCACTGAGTGGCGCTGCCCTCCCCCTCTCCCCCCCCCCCCAGTGATCCCTGAAGCTATGTCCTCTGGGATAGGGTGCCATGGGGGGAGAGGGCAAGGTGACAGGGTGACTGTGGGAAGGGATGGAGCTTGGGACTCCCCCCACCCGTCTGCACGTGGGGAGTCCCCGGGGGATGGGGGGAGTCCCCAAGTGATTGTGCAATCACTCCAGATGGGGATGGCTTGCAGGATGGGAGTTTGAGACCCCTGTTTTAAACTCTCAAGTTTTATGGTTTTTGTTTGGTCTTGATTTATTTCAAGGAAGGTGCTTGGGAACCATGGTGAGACATGCCACACATTTAATTTGACTGAGCTTTGGGATCCTAAAACTGAACGTAGCATGTTTATAGTAGACAGGTTTTAACATGAATCCACTGTTGAGGACTGAAACAGTGCACACACTGAAGTATCTTATTTCTAAGGTAGCACTATTGACAACATATTGGCATTTTACAGACTGCTATAGGAGCTTAGAATGAATTATTTAGCTCATTGATTTTTTCAATTATTTTAGATGTGGAATAACAGCAAATCATCCATCAAATATTCATGGGGAAAAATCAGTGCATGTGATATAGTTGAAGTTGAACCTCACACTGGAGTCTTAGGTAAAGTTTCTGTGCTCTGTAAATATTTATTAGTAGAAACATTTCATAGACTCCTAGGGCTGGAAGAGACCTCAGTAGGTCATCAAGTCCAGCCCCCTACCCAAAGCAGGACCAACCCCAACTAAATCATCCCAGCCAGGGCTTTGTCAAGCTGGGACTTATAAACCTCTAGGAATGGAGATTCTACCACCTCCCTAGGTAACCCATTCCAGTGCTTCCTCACCCTCCAAGGGAAATAGTTTTTCCTAATATCCAACCTAGACCTCCTCCACTGCAACTTGAATCAATTGCTCCTCATTATGCCATCTGTCACTACTGAGAACAGCCCAGCCCCTCTCTATCTTTTTGGAACCTCCCTTCAGGTAGTTAAAGAGTGCTATCAAATCCCCCTCAGTCTTCTCTTCTGCAGACTAAACAAGCCCAGATCCCTCAGCCTCTCCTTGTAGGTCATGTGCTCCAGCCCCCTAATCATGTCCTCTATGGAAAGGTTTATTCCAAAACCCACTGAAGTACATTGAATGGCTCCCATTGACTTTAGTGGGCTTTAGATCAGACCCCCAAAGAGGATTGGCTATGTTCGCCAACCTCCCGGTCTCTCAGTGGGGAAGAGGGGGTTAGGGATAGGCAGGCCTGGCTCTTATGCCCTCTGCTGGACCCTTTCCAATGCATCCACATCCTTTCTGAAGTGTGGGGCCCAGAACTAGATGCAGTACTCTAGATACGGACTAACCAGTGCCAAATAAACAGAAATAATCACTTCTCTAGATCTGCTGAAAATGCTTCTCCTAATGTACCCTAATATGCCATTAGCCTTCTTGGCTACAAGGGCACTGTTGACTCATATCAGCTTCTCACCCACTATAAATCCCCAGGTCCTTCTCTACCAAACTGCCGCTTAGCCAGTCGATCGCCAGCCTGTAACAGTGCTTGCGTTTCTTCTATCTCAATCCTCCAATTTGTCATCTTCACTCTGGACCCTATTCCTACCCTCCAATGCATCTACCTCTCCCCCTAGTTTAGTGTCATCTGCAAACTTGCTAAGGGTGCATGCAATCCATCCCCTTATACAGATCATTAATAAAGATGTTAAATAAAAACGGCCTTAGAACTGATCTATGGGGCACTCTGCTTGAAACCGACTGCCAACCTGACATTGAGCCGTTGATCACTACCTGTTGAGCCCAACAATCTAGCCAGTTTTCTATCTACCTTGCAGTCCATTTATCCAATCCATACTTCTTCCTTAACTTGCTGGCAAGAATACTCCGGGAGACCGTATCAAAAGCTTTGCTAAAGTCAAGTTATATCACATCCACCAATTTCCTCATGTCCACAGAGCCAATTACCTCATCATAGAAGGCAGTCACATTGGTTAAGCTTGAATTGCCCTTGGTGAATCCATGTTGACTATTCCTGAGCACTTTCCTCTCTCCCAAGTGCTTCAAAATGGATTCCTTGAGACTCTCCTCCATGATTTTTCTGGGTACTGAGGTGAGGGTGACCGGTCTGTAGTTCCCTGGATTGTCCTTCTTCCCTTTTTTAAACTGCTGAATTTTACATTAAGAAAGAAGTGGCAGAGTATGATGTTGTCAATGTATGTTTGTGAAATAAGAGCCTGATCCAAAGTCTTCCATTGACTTCCATAGGCTTTGGGGATTTTGAGTATGTGTGCATGTGAGAGAAAGGAGGTGGAGGGGAAAGACAATGATTATGAAAAAATTGATTTTCTCTTTTCTAGAAGCTAATGATTTCTGTCAGTTTGAATTGAATATTACTGGAGGCAAACCTGGCTTTGCCAGTCATAACCTGCACTGTAAAATCGAACATTCTCTGGAGCCAGTTGTGCTGCATGTGGAAGCAGCTTTCAAGGTAACAGTATTTCAGGAGGACGGGTCGGTTAAGGGAACTGATACTTAGAAGCAATCCTTTGTTTCATCACTTCTTCTACGTAGTAGGTCTACATAAACTAGAGGGCAGCACACTTTGTTGTGTCTATGGGCTGAGCTCATTTCAGAGACAGGGCTCCTCACATTCCTCCATTCCTCACGGACCCTGTGTGCTACCTTAACTTCCGCCTCTATTTCAGGGACTCCCTGCAACCCACTACCATCTACCACGGATTCTCTTTGCTCCCTATCACATTCTACCTCCTCCTTTCAAGGGGCTCTGTATATCCCTTCATTCCCTGCTCTGTCACATTCTAGTGGCTATATGTCCTCTATTCCTCCCCCCTATTACCACTGTCCCCCATTTTCCCCTCCTCATGCCAGGGGCTCTTGTGCTCATTCCTTTTTCCGCCTTCCATATTAGGCTCCCGTGTCATTGGCTTTGAGTACCTACCCCATTCTTCCTGTGCCAGTTCCTCTGCAGCCTTCTTTTACTATTCCATGTTGAGATTCCTGGATTCTTCTCCACCTCCCCATTCAAGGTGCTAAGTCCCTAGTCCTTCCAACTATTTTTATTTCGCTTTTTTTTCCTGTCTGGAAGCTAAGTCATTCTGCATTTTACACTATATCGGGACAAGAAGCGGAACTGAAATTAGGGATATAAAAGGTTAAATGGTTAATCATTTATCTGGTAAGTATTGGGCTTAACCAAACCTTGTCCATTAACACTATTAACTGGCTAGTTGTAGTGATTGTGCAGGACCGGTAGGATCTTGGCCACAGCTGCGGTGGTTGGGCTGGCAAGAACCGGGACACAGCAGCCGGGCCAAGCCAGCCACAGCAGCCCCAGCCCGGGCTGCCCCATACCAGCCTGCAAGAGGAGTCCCAGCCCCAGATGAGCCAGCCAGAGCAGCATCATTTAACAGTTAACTGGTTAAATGATATAATTTTAATTGTCTAACCAGTTAGCTTTTTAAACTTATATTTATGTCCTTTGTATTGTTATATTGGAAGGTATCAGTGGTTGCCACTAACCAATTCTTCCATCTGTCTTTGAGACAATTACAAAGGTGGTTTAAAACTGCTAACCATATGCCAGAAGCTCCATGTATCCTCCTTTTCCCTCTTCCACTTTTCACCAAAGTCAATAGTTTTCTGTCCATTGCTGCCTAACGCATTCCTGGAAATTTTGGAATTGATTAGGTGTTACTGTGTTTCAAGCTAACAATAGATGTCATCAAGTTAAGTGTAACCCAAATGTGTGTAGCACTGTTTATGCAAACAGTCAAACTCTTTTCAACCTTGTTCTGAGGGAACAGAGACAAGACCCAGGAATGGGACCCATTGTAAGGATGTTAAATATCGAATAAAGAACACCTTTTACGATCTTATTCCCAGCACACATTTATAATGCTTCATACACCACTTGTGCAGTCATTCAGTAATAATGACCATCCTGTTACCAGGTTGCATATGACGTCTTACAAGACACCTTTTAGATACAGATTATAACAATTGTGTTTTGGGGGAATGTCCGGGTCAGGCTTCAGGTGAGTTATGGTTTGGGGTGCCCTTTGCCAGTTAGCACTAAGAGACTCCCTGGGGTAGTGAGACAATCAGAAGATGGATATTTTCTTGATGATTTTATATCTCTTGTTTGTTAGACGCTGAATTTTTGCTTTCTGTTGTAAGTAAATTTAGACACAAATCTTAGGTAATGTATGCTTTTGAATCAGGCAGTTTTCAGTGTTGACATCCATTTTAATGTATATTTCTTGGTCCTAGGGTCCAGCTCTCATTATCGATGTTCCATCACTCCATTTAGGTTTGATTAAATTGGGAGAAAATGTGTTAAATACCTTTGAGATTCAAAACTTAAGTCAATTGCCAGCACGGTGGAATATGCAAGAAAGTCAAGCTTGCTTAGCTGAAAGGAACGAAAACGTAAGTCATTCCAAGACTTTATAAGGCTGATATTATAGGTCTAATAGGACCCCATCCAGAGCCAGCTACACTATCTTCTTGGTCATTTGTTTCTCAGTTTCAGGGGCACTAAAAATCATCCTCCAAATCAGGAAGATAATTTTGGGTTTTCTTATGATAATGAACAAACCAATTTTTGCACATAAGCAGAGTACAATACAAGTTTTAATACCTGCAATAATGCTTTGCCACTTTCTTTTTATTTATAATGTGCCTAGCACAAATTCTCTGCTGGCCTAGTTCTGTGATATGCTGAGCATGTCCTCTGAGCTAATGAGTGACCTCAACTCCCACTGATGTTGATAGGAAACTCCCGGATGACTATCAGCATCTTGCTAATTGGGCCTTATGGTTATTAAAAATACATTTGAAAAAGTGCAAATTTGTCACAAAAAATCTAGAAAATTTTATGCCCAATAAAATACCAAAACTACTGTTTATGCTCTCCTACAATGTTATGTGTCAAATATATTCCATCCACATTCTTAACCCCATTGTTTGTCTTAGATGGTATAGGCTGGACAAGAACTGGCTTAGACGCGGTTTTAAATGGTGGTGTTCACACTAATGTTCTTGTATACATTGTCCCAAGTGCCAGATTTATCTGCTCCCTAGAATATTTTGGCACTATTAATCTTAGTACATTCATAGCTGTTATAAACAGAACGCTATTATGAACAGGGAGGTGAGTCTTTGCCACCCTCATTGAAAACCAGATTTGGTTCCATGTTCTTTCAAGAGAAAGACTTGGTGAACATAATCATTCATTCCATTGTCATGCTCTGCTTTGGGTACATATTAAATCTCTTCAGAAGTTGATGCTGGAAATTAGTTAAGCAAACATATTACACTGGTATTTTGTAATCTGAGCAGGCTACCCAAGAGTTTCTGAATTATTATGATTTTCTTTGACCCGTGAAAGCCTGGAACCTAACTGCTTGAAAGATCATGTCTCTCTTCATGCTATACAGCTGTCAGTTTTATAATGTGTTCACTTTTTTCATTGTATTCCTTTGGTATATATGGTCATGCCAATTCTCTCTCAGAATTTGATCTGAGGAAGTGGGTCTGGCCAACAAAAGCTCATCACCTAATAAACCATCTTGTTAGTTTCTATTACTAGCTGCAGGTACAGTCAAGATGGAGGTCCCTTGATTTAAAAGAGAAAAGGCTATTGGCAGGGTTTTTCCCAGGAGGGTCTGTTGGCTTGTGAAAACACTCCCCCCTTAATTTGTTGACAGAATATGTTGACATTTAGAGCAAGCTACAAATCTGGTGTTTGGCAGCCCTGTGGCTGAAGGTTGAATCTGAGGAAAATAGGGTGTTTTTAATAAGATGTTGTATAAGTTAGCTGATTATTGCTAGCATATGGTGGGGTTTGTGGCTGGATTTGTCATGCTTTGTGTTTTAAAAGAAATGTCTAGGGCACCTAGAATCTGGAATAGATGCTTTTTATTTTTATTTTTATAAGAGGAATCATTCTAGATTCATATCTCCAAAACATAGAAGGCAAAATTCTGCCCTTAGTGTTGTTCATGTATTTCCTATTGTAGTCAGCAAAAGTTGGACAGGATTGTTGGGGGCCAAAAATTGGTGTGAAGATAAAAGCCCTGTTTTCTTGGACAGAATGGATCAGTCTAAGAGAATTAAAAGACCTAGAAATGAATAAAAAGTTATGTCTTAATTTAAACAGTGGAAGATACACCATGTCATGTGCTGTATTCTTTTTATCCTGAGTTCTTCAGTTTGGGACTTTATCTGCATGACCTGCAAAGAGCTTACAAAACTGACAGCCTGGGTTCAGCATGTAACACAACCTACCCAGCTTTTGAGTGACAGTCACCTATGTTTCTTTGTCACCTAGGAATCACCATTCACGATTCAGCCATCTGATGGTGAATTACCTCCTTTGGGCAAATGCAGCGTGTCAGTCCTATTCAGTTCCTTGCTATGTCAACGTCTCCAGACGGTATTAGAGCTAGATGTTGAAAATGGAACAGGAAGGTGAGGAAAAAAATGGAAGTTTTCCTCTAAGCCATGTTTTAGTTTTGATATTTGTATCTCCTGAAGCCCCACAATGACCCAGATCTCCAGCACTCAGAGCATGGTTTATAATATACCAACTAGGGGGCAGTGTCCTCTGCTTGCTACTTTCGCCAACCTCCCTGTCTTTGGGGTTAGGCAGCCCTGGCTCTGCCCCCGGCCACCAGGGAGGGGAGGGCCGAGGCCACACAAGCGCCAGCCTCTGCCCCTACCCAGCCACCAGGGAGGGGAGGGCTGGAACTGGGGCCGTGGCACCCCAGCCTCTCAGGGCCTCACCACACCCTGGCTGCCAGGAGCATGCCAGCTCTGGCCGTTCCCCATCCACCGACCTCAGCTAGACCTGGTCTCTGCTCCCCACCCCCATTCTGTTCCCCAGTCGCAGCCTTGGCTTCTCCCTGCCCCAGCCCTCCCCATCTCCCATCCCCGGTCGCAGCCCCAGCCTCTTGGCCCCCTCCAGCTGCCGGAGGAGGGCTGGGGATGACCAGGGGGTGGTGTTAGTGGCTCCTTGCTGCACTCTGGGGACCTGGTGCTCTGTGACCCTGTAGGGAACCGCCATCTCCACCTGGCCCATGTTCGAGCCGCTGCCTACCTGGCGCTCCAGTCTCAAATGTCTCCCACCCCGCAACATTACACTGTAGCAGCTCTCTACATCATACCGGCTTCCTGCAGGGGGAGGTGGGAGAGGCTCTGCACCGGAGTCGGCTTGCAGGAAAGCGCACACACATTCTGCTGTGGGGAGGGGAGGAGCAGCGTGCATGCTTCCCTGCAAGCTGGCTCCAGAGCAGAGTCTCATGGCTTTCTCCTCCTCCCTCCCGCTGGAAGCTGGCACTGGCGCTGTAATCTTATAGGGGGGAGAAGGATTCAAGGCTAGGGTGCAGGCCAGACCGAGGTGGCGGTTCCCTGCTGGGTCCTGGAACATCAGGACAGCAGACAGCACCCCCAAGGAGGGGGAACCCCGACCCATGGCCACCTTTTGGGGACTCTGCTCAGACTGGGGGGTAGGGCAACATTGGAAAAGGTTTTTTATAGAGAGAGAGAAGCTAGTCAGTTACACATATTACTAAACTAACACAACCCCCATGCTTCTTAGAATGTCTTGTGCAGTAAGTGAATTTACACACAGTAAAATGGGCCACCTCTGTGCCTATTTTCAGTCATCTTCCTGTTTTTGTTGAAGTCCAGACCCCCCATGCATGTCTGATGTCTAGTCAGCTGGTTTTCAATGACATTTATATTGGAGTTCCAGCACAAGCAACTGTCAAACTCTTTAACCAGACACTGCTGCCAGCAAAATACTTTTGGGAAGAGGTAAGTGACTTTCAAGTGTGACAATTAGTGAAGACTCAAGATAGCAACTGCAGAGCCCAGCCCCTATCACAATACAAATAATAAAAAATAAGAAGATAGCTTCTGTGATGTGTCCTATGTGACCTCTTGATTGGGTCATCCACAGGAATTAATCCTGGGACCTTTTGCTCTAAGGCACAGTCTTTTCCCCTTCAGTTAAAGGAGTGACTCTGTTAACTGGGATCAGTAGATGTATCTTATTCCCTATATTGACCAGCCACTAGAGAAGGGACATGCACACTTAGCCAAAGTATTTTGCTGTGTCAAGAATTCCATTGATATATTGGAATTAACTGATGATTCTGTGATTATATTATGAGGTAACTGAGCAATCCCTCATTTTGGGCCTGTAGTGGGGCACCTTGTCTGTCCACCTTTGAAGGCGGCAACGGGCCCTGTGCGGCCCCTCAAACTTCCTCTTGGGGTAGTGCAGCCTAACAGCCAGAGTCACTGTACAGTAACGCCCACTCCTCTTTCAAGGTGACAAGGCCCACCAGCCAAAGAATCAACTCAGTTCTCCTGTGGTCAGGGTAGCATGACTTATTCAGAGTCTATATACTTCTCCCTGTGTTCAGGACAGTAGGGCCTAGTGGCCACAGAGTCTATATACTTCCCCTTGTGTTCAGGGTTGCATGGTCTAGCAGCCACAGAGCCAAAATAACAGTATGGCCTAGCAGCCAAAATCTGTACTAGTGTCCCTTTCCTATAGGGCATTGTGGCCTAGAAGCTAGAGTTCATAGTAATGCCCCTCTCTAGCAGGGCTGTGTGGCCTAATATTTGGAGTCTATAATAACACCTCTGTCTCAGGGCAGTGCGACCCAATAGCCAGAGTCTATAATCACAAGTGTGGGTCTCCTCGTGGGATTGGTGAAGAGGGGGTAGCGGGACCCAGTCCCACCCACTCCACTGGTTCTCAGTCCAGGGCCCTGTCAGTGGTGGAGTTGACCGCTAGCTGAGTAGGGAATCCTACTGCAACATGCCAAGCTCCCAGGGAACAATTTCCTGCCCTGAGCTACTTCCTACCAGTGTCCTCAGGGTAGTCGTTCCGTCTCTCCCTTCCGAACTGGATGCCTCATCTACAGCCTCCTGCTGGCTGGCATCTGTGGATTGGTCTGCTGGTGGTTCCTCTTCAGGAGCTGCAGCGATATCTTCCTTCCCCGGCAGCAGTCAGCCCAGACTGAGCAGCTCCCCAGGCTTTGATAGCTGGCCTTCATCTGGCGCATGCCCAGTAGAGCTGTAGGGGCAGAGCCTCCTCAGCCAAGTGAGCTAGGTTAACACCCTCTGCCCCATTGTGGGCCTAATACACCCCGTCACAGGTCTTTATGCCATATTTGGCCTTGGAGGCGAAAGCGTGCATATAATCATTAGTATTAAGAAAAAAGTAATGGACAAAAGCATCTAAGTAATTATTGACAGTAGTGGAATTAATGGGTGTGTAAAGTGAGCCTGGTCTTTACATATCTGTTGTTATCCTGAAACAGAGATTCTGTGTGTTGCTTCATCCTCACAAATAATTTCCAATCTGAAGATGGAGTTTAGAGTAGATTTTTTTCAGTTACAATTAACTGAATCATCAAGTGTTTATCCTATTTAACAGCTTATCGGAAGTCAGTCAGTTTTCTGCTCTGCCACTGTCTCTCCAGCAAGAGGTACTTTGGGCCCACATGAAGAAAAAGAATTGTTTATAGAGCTAACAGCTAATGTTATGGTAAGGTCTAATTTTAATAGGACAGAGAACACTGGGCTTCTTATAGCAAGCCCATATGGCAAAAGCAGCATTTGCAAATAGAGTATAATGCAATTTTGCATAAAAACTCTCAAACTGCCTTTCAGATATACTTTGTAAACTAACACGATTGAAGATGGAAGTTCATATGATCTAAAATTCTAAATTATATGCATCTTACTTTGCAGTCTGTTTGCTTGCAGCTTTGGTTGTTTTTATTTCTACTACTTTTTAATTCTGCTTTTGTAATGCACAAGACTGACAAGCATATTTTAACCTTTAATCTTAATGCACATGTTAAATTGATTAATCTTACTTTATGGTCCTGAAAACATCTACATGAATTCTCACCATTCTTCTCTCTCATTTTAAGGTCGGGCTACACATAAAAATTAGGTCAACCTAGCTACATTGCTCAGGGGTGTGAACAACTCAAAAAGGTTTTTGTGTCTCCTTACATACTGCCTCTCAAGAGGATGGATGAACTACAGCAGTTGTTCCTAACCTTTTGGATGCCGGGGACCAGCAAACCCATTCACAAAGTTTTGGTGGACCAGCAACATTGTATTTGCATATTCATTATGGAAATAATGAATATGCAAATGTTGCTGTTCCACCAAAAGCCCTGGCCCCCAGAGCTCCCCAGTGCCAGCCCTAACCCCTAGAGCCCTACACTACCCCCCAGCACCAGTCACTGACCCCAGAGTCCCCTGCATCCAACCCCCCCAGTGCCAGCCCTTCATTCCAAATGCCTCAGTGCCAGCTCCATGCCCCATAAAGCCCTGCAACACCAGACTCCCCAATGCCAGCCTCCTGTTTCCAGACCCCCACTTCACCCAACCCCTGCCAGAGCTTCCCCTGGTGCCAGCCCCCAATATTAGCCCCATCCCCAGAGCCCCCCAGTGCCAGCCCTGCTCCCAGAGGCCCCCTACTACTAGCCCTGTCCCTAGACCCCCTACACTAGCCCTGCTCCCAGAGCCCTCCCACTACTCGCTCAGTCCCCTGCCTCTGAGAACCCCTCCTCTCCCAGAGTCTCCCACCTCCAGAGCCCCCAGCACTAGCCCCACCTCCAGAACCTCCAGTGTCTGCCCCATTCCTCATACCTAGGCCTGTGCTGCCTCCTAGTCCCCAGCTGAGAGCTGCTGCCCACGTCGGGCTGGGGCTGGGGAACACTGCCCAGCACCTCCCTTCCCGCCGTGGCTATTGGGAGAGGCGTATCCTGCCCTGCCTCTCAGCCTACCAGTGTCAGTCAGGGGCAGGGTCTCCTCCTGGCCACAGAAAAGCACTTCCTTGTGCAGCGGGAGAGCCATGCAGAGCTGCCATGGCCCAGCAGCCAGCAATTTGCAGCCTGCTGCCGGTCTGCAGACCGGTGGTTGGGAACCGCTGAACTACAGCATTGGAAAAGCCCCTTCTGAAATTGTACCAAGTGTCTACCCAATGGTGCTACAACTGCAGGACCACTATTATGGCACTATAGCAGCATTTCTCAAACTGGGGTTGGCAAGTCTACTCCACCCCCACCCTCTTAAGCAGGCTTCTTATCTGCCCTGGTTTCTCACAGCTTCAGGAAGTGGCCACTAGGTCCCTTCTGTCTCCTGCCCAAGTGCCAGTTCTACTGCTCCCATTAGCCGAGAACTGTGACCAGTACAAACTGCAAGGGCGGTGCATGCATGCATTAGGGCAGTGCCTTCGCCTCGGGGGTGCAGTGACCTGGCAGCCATTCCTGAGAGCCACAGTAAGCACTGCAAGGACTCTGCACCCTGAACCCCCTCTCCTACTCCAACCCCAAGCCTGAGCTTCCTCCTTCACCCAAGCCCCAGAGCCTGCACTCCCAGCCAGAGCCCTCACCCCTTTCCCACATCCCAACCTGCTACCCCAGGTTGGTGAAAGGGATTGAAGGGGGGAGAGAGTGAGCAATAGAGGGAGTGGGGATGGAGCAAGCAGGGTGTGGGGTTTTAGAGAAGGGATGAGGCAGCGGGTCCCCAAAAAACTCTGAATCTAAATGGGGGTCTTTGGGTTGCTAAAGTTTGAGAAGCGCTGCACTATAGCATCTATAGTATAGACATAGTCTAACTCTTCCTTACCTGGAAAAAGTTAAAGGAGGGAGGTCAGTATCAGTGTGTCCAGGCAATGAGATCCACTTCCACAAGCAGCCTACCAGTGAAGAGACAGACGTCTGCCGCATTTTCTGGTAGAAGTCAGAAAAGTCTGGTGCATTTTTAGGTTTACATAATTTGAGCTGATGGAAAACATACAGTAACATTAGCAAATTTTCAATTTGGTACTATTACCAAATAAATCTGATGCAGTATTTTGGTAGGAAATCCATGTTAAGCAACCTTTAAGACTTCTCAGTCTTTCCATGTGATTCTGGTTTTTTTTTAATCCAGTAAGAGGTGTATGTTTTACTAAAACTTTTGATGATGACATCTTTCTTCCATATCTTTGAGATGTCTAGACTGTGGTGCTATTTTGGGATACGTCCGGTATCCCGAAATAGCGTTTTCCACATCTTTATAGCTACCCATTATTTCAAAATGCAATCAAAATAGTGGGCGTGTTATTCTGACATCCCAGTAAACCTCATTCCACGAGGATAAGAGACTTGTCGGAATAGCAGTCTATTTTGAAATTTGGTGCTGTCGGTGTAGCTCAAATTGCATAGCTTATTTCGAGCTAGCACCACAGTGTAGACGCACCCTTTGACTCCATTTCCAAAGAAGATGTGACTTTTCTCCTGTTAGGGTGAGCTGAACAACCTTACCCTCTGCGGTAGCATAGAAGACATGCTTGAACCTCTTTTACTGAGCATTTCTGGCCAAGTGAAGGGACTGCATGTCACATATTCGATACCTTGTGACAGTGAAGCTACCAGGTAAATGAAGGTGATATAAAATCATTACCCAAACTTGTTTGTTGGTTTTTAACATCCAGTACACTGTAATTATCCATCTATTATCTGATCCAGTATCTGTGCTTTCTCTTGCTGCCAGCTGAGGGATGGGAGTCCTATATCCTCACAAGCCAAAGTAACTCTGCAATGTTTAAAATGTGTAAATATAATGCTCAGATATGGATATTAAAGTGTTGAGTTCTATACCATACAATTTAAGATAAAATATCCTGGGCTGTTCAGATGTTTTCCTGCCACATTGCCAAATCTGATATATAGACAATGCAACTCTCCTTGATAATTTCAAAGACTACACCTGCCTGGTGTTTTTAATGTTATCCTGGTGATACACTCTGAACAAGAGTAGTCATGTAAGGTATTTCAAGCCATTCGTCTTGGATTTGTTTGTTTTTTTCAGATAAGCAAGAAATAACATTAATTTGGCAGATTAGCAAAAATTTGGCAGATAATTAAGGAAAATCAATATTGGCAAATGCTGATAGTATAAATCTTAGGCTAGTTGGTGTTTTTAAAAAAAGATATCAAAACTGCCTTATGCTAGACATCTCAAGTCTGCCAAAACTGTTTCTATGCTATGAAGAAAGAGGAGTGCTAGCTTAATATCGGAGATCATTTTTATCTTTAGTGATGAGAGGCAAATACTACAAAGTCCTCAAGATCTTCTGTTGGACTTTGGATCTGAAGTTGCATTGAAGAGCACAGTAACACGTCAGCTAATACTTACCAATCATACTGGAATTGAAGCTCCATTCATACTAGAGGCTGAATATTTCAGTAGCTGTCCAGTTATCTCAGAGGAACACGGAAACGGACTGTAAGTTGTCCTTTTCTTGCTAATCAATCAGATACTGGGGCTGATTTTCCTCTCACACTGCTGTGTAAATCTGGAATAATACCTTTGAAATGGTGGTATACTAGTGTGAGGGGACAATCCCCTGTTGCCATGCTGTAGCATTCAGTATGGACTGAACGGCCAGTACCACTTCTTGCAATACTGGTTGTTTCTTAAGTTGACTTTGCTTATGAGAAATGATGAACCCTCTGGCTGAAGTGTGAGGGGTGCAGGCCATCAGCTTTTGCAGGAAACATAAAGAGCCAGATTATCAATTGATGTTAATGGCATTGCTGATTTACACCAACTGAGGATTTGCGTTGAATAATCCTGAACTTGTGTCTTGGCATTTAAATGGCTTCACATCTAAAGAAGCTATTTTAAAAATTCATTTAGCATGTGATTCTAAGTAGTCTGTCTGGGTATGTCTACACTGCAAAGTTAATTCGAAATAACAGTCGTTATTTCGAATTAACTTTAATAGCGTTTATACATGCAAACCACTATTTCAAATTTAATTTGAAATAGCGGAGCCCTTAATTTGAATTTGGAAACCTCATTCTACGAAGAGTAACGCCAAATTCGAAATAGCTATTTTGAATTAAGTGCTGTGTAGACACTTAATTCAAAATAGGGGCCCTCCAGCCCTTTCTAGGGAGCCCTGGCAGCCACTTTGGGCACAACCAGGAAAACGTACTCTCCTCTCCGCCAGCCCCGGAGTCATTAAAGGGGTAGACCCTGGCCACAGTGCCTGTGCCAGCTCCAAGCCTGCCAGCCCAGAGCCAGCAGTGGCCACCGGGTCCCTGACCCAGTGGCCCCAAAACATGAGCCAACAAGCCACTGGCAGCCACCCCTCCACCGCTCCCTAGGAGCAGTCTGCCAGCTCCCAGGAGCCTGACGGGCTGGAGAAGGTGGGTGCCTTCCTGGTCCAGCGTAGAGATCATGGACCTTATTCAGGTTTGGGGTGGGGATGGCCCCAACGTCCATGATCTCCGCTAGACGGAGGAACATGGCAGGATAGCTGCCAGCCTGGCCACCAAAGGCCACATGCAAACCCAGAAGCAGGTCTGCATGAAAGTCAAGTTGGTCTGGTGAGACCCCCAACCCTGAGCTTCCCCTCCCTCTTCTTCCCCTTGCTTCCCACTTCCAGCTCCCTCCTCCCAGGTTTCCCCCTCCCCTCTCCCAGCCTCTCTCTTCCCCTCTCCCATCTCCTTTTCCCAGTCTTCCTAGAGGTTCATCTCCCCCATCCCAGTTTTGTTCAATAAACCCAGTTTCTATTTTTGAACATACGTGTCTTTTATTTGACATCAGGAAGGGGGGCTAGGGAGGGGTAAGTGGAAGGACGTGAGGGAGGAATGGGGCACGAGCCCCTGGTGGAGAGGACTGGGGAGGCTCTGAGGGCTCCTTGGGGTGGACGCTCTCCCTCAGGGCCTCCTGGATCCTGACAGCCACCCGATGGACCCCCCGGATGGCAGCCTGCAGCAAGTGCAGATGGGCTGATAGCAACAACTCCACAAGACGCACCAGCGTGCCCACGGGCAGCTCTGGCTCCATGTGGCCAAGTGCTGTGGTGTCCCGAGTTCGGGCACTCAGGGCACTCCAAGACAGGACTGCTTTGCTGTCCCTCATCGAGGTAGACAAGCAAGCGGGGAACCCTGAGAACTGTCTGTCTGGGGTGGGGTTAGGGTCCCTTTAAGCACGGAGCTCAGTTAGCCTCAGGCAGCAGCCCCACACACTAAGTCCTAACCTGATGCCCTGCCGGCACTGGTTCCGGCCAGCCTTAACTTCGGTTCAGGGTCCACTCAGTGTGGATATGCTATTTTGAAATAGCAAAACACTATTTCAAAATAGGTTTTGTGTATAGATGTGTTATTTAGAATTAGCTTAATTCGAATTAACTATTTCAAATTAAGTTAATTTGAAATAGCGCTGTAGTGTAGACATACCCTCCTTGAGCAATAGTTACTACCAACAGCATAAGAGTTTGCATGAACTAGCCTGTAAAGTTAACAAAGACTTGTGCTGCTCACAAAATGATCATTGAGTCCTTTCCTTTCACAAGCACTACAGCCAGCTTAGCAAAAAGGACAGCACAAATCAGAAGACATGCAGCCAAGAGAGCACAATCAGGTATGAGAATAGCTGTTTTTGTTGTCCAGAAAGATATGTTCTCACAACTGATACACTCAGCAAGTGTCCATGGGAAGAGGGCTGAATGGAAATGGAAATCGCTTTATATTAGATTTTCGACCTCCAGGGCAGAACTGAAAGTTACTGGTAGACTTTGCGGGGCTTGTCCATAGGATTCAGTATTTATTCTGTGACTAGAGAAGTCCAGGCCCAGGGCTTTCAATGTGGTCCTTTCTACGAGCTTTAACATTTTAAAAATTAGACTACATTCTGAGCTGACTTCCATCCCTTCAATGTCAGTAGAGTTGGGTGGACTGAGGAATCCTTTGAGGTTTATTATTTATATTGGAGTAGGTCCTAATGAGGAAGATTCATGGCTCTGTTGTGCAAGGTGTTATTCCACTACAAAGGATCAGACTATGATATTCGTATTAATCTAGAAGAGCACTGTTGCCCTTACGACTACTTATAAAGCAAGGTACTATGAATAGGTAGTGATATTAGACTCTAGCCCATGGCAAATAAAACATAATTTAAAATATGCAGTAGAGTGTCTAATCTTGGGGAAAATCTGCCGCTGTGCATGCGCCTAATTCATGTTCGGTTTATGTTTTTTACAGAAAATAACTTCAGCTGGAAAGTTGCTGCAGTTGTGCCCTTTGCCCACTAGGGTTCACTGTGGCACTAGAACAGAGTAATCGCGATAGCCCCCCCTCCCCCCCCCCAATCTGCAATAAGGGAAATTGTGCAATGGTGGATTTTATTTATTGCATTTTCATAATAGGCTTCTCAGACGAAGCTTTAAAGATTTATGTGAATTTGTTATATAAAATACGGTAGTTAATTTACTTCAAGATGTACCAAAGAGAACACAGATACACTAATATATAGAGCCCTTACATCCAATTACCTTGCAGAACAGATTCAGTTACCCAGGAACTGTCTCAGCTAACGGAGTTCAGAATTTAAGGAAGTTTTAAGGCTGTATATGTAGCACTGTATCTGTATATAGCAACAAAATATGGACAGATGACTAAAGACAAGTAGTGTTAAGAAGAACATACAACGTATCAGTGATTAGAAGGGTAGGGGTACACAGACAGCTGGTAGATCTAAAAGGGGGTACATGATAAGGAAAGTTTGTGAACCTCTATTCTGGAGGCTGAATCCTCATCTTGTATAAACAGGTATAGCTCCATAAAGCCAGAGGAACTACCCTGATTAATACCAGCTGATGATCTGACTTTGTAATTTGTTTGAAAGATAAGCCTTATTCCATTTCCTAGAAATCTTATCAAGTGCTCTTTTGCTCTATTCTTTCAGCATTTGCACAGGCATTACTGTCTCAGGGGAAAGGAGTGGCTTTCCATGTCCAACCTTCCACAGGAACTCTGCAAGCCTTCCAGGAGCTAATTATAGAAATAACGGCTTATAACAACATGTGGGGAGAATACCATGATGACCTCATCTGTAGGGTAGGTGAGGCTTTTTGTTCTGATCACCAGATTTGCATGGTAGGTTTTGGCCAATTATCTTTCCCCAAATTCCTCTTTGCTAAAATGCATTCTTTTGCTTGCTAGGATTTCAGTAAAGATTCAGAGTAGCTTTTTCTAGATCATTTCTTCTAACAAGGTTTAGTGGACATTTGTCCTCTCCTGTTAAATCATGTGGACCTAGTTTTGGTCACAAGCTGAAGGCTTTGTTTTTTACAGGGCTGTAACAGAGTTTCACAAAATAAATGTGTTCCATCTACAAAATAGAGTTGTAACCATCACTTCTGTGCTCTGCCAACCCAGTATGTTGTCTGTGCCTGGTGGAAGGGGTCTAAGAAAGGCATCAGACAGAATGAATAAAACTAAATGCAGGACAATGTAGCACTTTAAAGACTAACAAGATGGTTTATTAGATGATGAGCTTTCGTGGGCCAGACCCACTTCCTCAGATCAAATAGTGGAAGAAAATAGTCACAACCATATATACCAAAGGATACAATTAAAAAAAATGAACAAATATGAAAAGGACAAATCACGGTATTGAGACCTTCCTGCTAACAAGAGTCCTTATTAGATCAGTTATTTCACTGATTTTCTTTAAAAGAGAGTAAAAAAATTTAAATCCATTTGGCTCAAAGGCTACAATATAATTTAGTTAAGTAAACCATGTTTAATTCTAATAGCCAAGATGCATTGTTTTTCTTAGGTGGGAGATTTACGATCTACATTAATCCCTATGCAAATGACTGTGAAAGGTTGCCCAATCTTCTTACAGATGACAGGACCACAGACTGAATATCAAACAATGATACCGATAATCAGGTATAACTCCCAAAATACTGTTTGTAGGGATGCCAGAAGTTGTAAATGCTATTTGCCTTTGCCTGCCTCCTTACTGAACAGTGTTCAATGGTATATTTGTCAACATACTCTGTGCTTTATTTTGTTTAGACAGTCAAACTTTACACTAAGGTCTTATTTGCTGTAGCTAAGTTTAGCATGCAGTTATGTTTGTTTTTTTTAATATGACTGTATAATGCTATTTCCATATATAGGAAGGCTCAAATGATTCAGGGCCAGCCTGGATAGAGATCACTGCCCTCTTCTCTCATAGGGTGTGTCTAGACTACATGCCTCCGTCGACGGAGGCATGTAGATTAGCCAGATCGGCAGAGGGAAATGAAGCCGCGATTAAAATAATCGCGGCTTCATTTAAATTTAAATGGCTGCCCCGCTCTGCCGATCAGCTGTTTGTCGGCAGATTGGGGCAGTCTGGACGCGACGCGCCGACAAAGAAGCCTTTCTTGATCGGCACAGGTAAACCTGGTTTCACGAGGCATACCTGTGCCGATCAAGAAAGGCTTCTTTGTCAGCGCGTCGCGTCCAGACTGCCCCGATCTGCCGACAAACAGCTGATCGGCAGAGCGGGGCAGCCATTTAAATTTAAATGAAGCCGCGATTATTTTAATCGCGGCTTCATTTCCCTCTGCCGATCTGGCTAATCTACATGCCTCCGTTGACGGAGGCATGTAGTTTAGACGTACCCATAGTGCACTGCTCACTGAGGACTGTCACTTCAATGCAACACTTAATTGACTTGTTGATCCTCCTTGTTTCATGAGCATTACGTTTGCTTGCATACACAAGAGTCCGAGGCAGCTATGTGGCCAGAATATGAAGGGAATGGAAAATGGAATATCAGCTGAATATACAAAATACCTGTTTCCTAAACTAACCATAGATTATCTGATTCCAATATAACAAACTGCTAACAACTGACTCTTTAAACTGATCTGTTTCTACTTTGTTAATGACTCATTTAAAAGAAAAATTCTGAGGAGCTGACTTAGCAATTGCACATTGTAACATGAAGAGTTATTCCTCTTCCTAGGTTTGGTGCTCACGTCTCTGGTGGGGATACCATCTCCCGATGTATCAGGCTCAACAACCCCACTCCTTGTGGTAAGGCTGATTTCATATTCTAAAAGATCTACTACCTAGCATTGCAATCCCTACAGTAGAAAGCAAAGAAATTAACGAACCTTCAGCTTTCTTAATTAGGATATTTTTAGGGCAATAAAGGAATAGGAGGAGAGAATAACAGTTAATTCAGTAATATAGCTAATATAGAGCAATAGTCAATGCTGTTAGGTCTCTAGCTGTATGAAAACATTTATCATTGTGGTGTTACACATCAGACTAGTCCACTGGTATAGTAGCAGAGCAGGAGGATTTGAGCCTGAGGCTAGTGAAGGAATATAATTAGCTTTATTATAACTTTAGTATGTAGTGTGAATGGAAGAACATCTTATTCCAGTGCATTGTGTGGTTGACTGAATAGTCTTCATCTGGATCCTTCTCTGAAAGTCACTTTTTCTGTGAAACCCTCCTAGAGCTAACACATATCAATAAAATGCTACCATCATGCTACTATGGGAGTGGGAGGGGAGGGGAATTAATCCCACACTAAGTTTAAGCACCATCTGGCTTGCCTAACTCCCACTTATATCTAATCTTTGTCGTCCTCTTCGCAATATAAACTTTTCAGTGCATGGGCCACATCTTTCTCTGTGGCTTGAACATCACCAAACATACACAAAAATGACTAAGGACAGGGAATAGTTCTCGTGAGAAGAGATTAAAAAGACTAGGACTGTTCAGTTAGGAAAAGAGATGACTAAGGGAGGATATAATAGTCTATAAAATCATGAATGGTGCAGAGAAAGTGAATAGGAAAATGTTATTTACCCCATCGATCACCTGATGAAATTTACAAGCAGCAGGCTTAACTAAAACTAAGGAATTGCTTCACATAGCACACAGTCACCCTGTGGAACTCATTGCAAGGGGATGTTGCAGAAGCCAAAATTATAGATTCTTAAAATAATGAGATAAGTTCATGTAGGATAGATCCATGGATGGCTATTAGCCAAGATGACCAAAGATGCAGGTCTGTTTGTATCTTTAATCTTCTGATTGCCAGAAGACAGAACTGAACAACAGGGGGATGGATCACTTAATAATTGTCCTATTCTATTCATTCCCTCTGAAGCATCTGACATCTGCCACTGTCAGAAGACATGACACTGGGCTAGGCCCAATATGGATATTCTGACTTATTTACTTAAATAAAACATTCATCATGGCTAATGCTAATAAAGATGTAGGCGGGATGGGATCTTGGAGCTGGCTAGACTGTGTCTAGTATGCATACTCAGTGTAGAGCAGCAGTCAAAAAAGCAAATTGAATGTTAGGAGTCATTAAAAAAGGGATAGAGAATAAGACAGAAAATACCTTATTGCCTCTATAAAACTATGGTATGTTCACATCTTGAATACGGCATACAGATATGGTTGCCTCATCTCAAAAAAGATATATTGGCATTGGAAAAGGTTCAGAAAAGGGCAACAAAAATTATTAGGGGTTTGGAACAGGTCCCATATGATGAGAGATGAAAAAGACTTGGACTTTTCATCTTAGAAAAGAGGAGACTAATGGGGAATATGATAGAGGTCTATAAAATCATGACTGGTCTGGAAAAAGTGAATAAGGAAAAGTTATTTACTTATTCCCACAATAAAAGAACTAGGAGTCACCAAATAAAATTAATAGGCAGCAGGTTTAAAACAAACAAGAGGAAGTTTTTCTTCACTCAGCGCACAGTCAACCTGTGGAACTCCTTGCCAGAGGATGCGGTGAAGGCTAGAACTTTAACAGGGTTCAAAAAAGAGCTAGATAGATTCATGGAAGTTAGGTCCATCAATGGCTATTAGCCGGGATGGATAGGAATGGTACCCCTAACCTCTGCTTCTCTGGAGGTGGGTGACGGGGAGAGATCACATGAGGATTACCTGTTGTGATCCTTCCCTCTGAGGCATTTGGTATTGGCTATTGTCGGCAGACAGGATACTGGGCTAGATGAACCTGTGGTCTGACCCAGTATGGCCGTTCTTATGTTAGTGCAAGATCGATGATAGGCAAAAATGGGTTTAAGTCACATTTATACTCTCCTGATCCTTTGATGGATTACCTGACTGGTCCTAGAATAAAAAGAGCAGTTTTAGGATGTGTCTGGCATCAGTGTATCCAGGTACCATTAGCTACCTACTCCACTTTTTCTCATGGAGCAAAAAAGCTACATATCATTGGCCTGATTAACATTAATAGTTTTTTTTCTTTTTCATTCAGACATTCGCATGGACTGGGAAACTTATAATCAAGAAAAAGATGAAGAGAAGCTGGTGGATCTCTTGTTGTTTTATGGGCCTCATTTTCCTATTAAAGACATAGATGAGAATGAGATTGCATCAAGTATTAGCAGCTCAGAGCCTGAAATCGTGTTAAACTGGGATAAAATCCCTAGCAGCCCAGACACCATTTCGCCATGTTCCCTGCTGACAGATGATGTAAGATAAAGGCAGTCTGTTTTTTAAACCACTTAATCAAACAGTGAATAATGTTCAGAATTATTAGGAAAGGAATCGATAATACAGGCAGTCCCCGACTTACGCGGATCCGACTTACGTCGGATCCGCACTTACGAACGGGGCTTTCTCGCCCCGAAGGTCGGGGCGAGAAAGCCCCGTTCGTAAGCTGCTCCGATGCCCCTGGTCTGCTGGAGACCTTCTCCAGCAGACCAGGGGCACCGGGCGGGTTCCCGCGCTTCTGAGGCTTTGCCAGAGCAAAGCCTCAGAGGCGCGGGGAACCACCACTGCTGCCGCTTCAGTCTGGGTGCCTGTGGTCTGCTGGGGACCGTCCCCAGCAGACCACAGGCACCCAGACTGAAGCGGCAGCAGCGGCGGTTCCCCGCGCCTCTGAGGCTTTGCTCTGGCAAAGCCTCAGAGGCGCGGGACCCCCCGCGGCTGCGGCTTCACTCCGGGTGCCTGTGGTC
The DNA here is from genome assembly GCF_049634645.1 of Pelodiscus sinensis. Taxonomy (NCBI): domain Eukaryota; kingdom Metazoa; phylum Chordata; order Testudines; family Trionychidae; genus Pelodiscus; species Pelodiscus sinensis. Next base: position 247,798,983 of record NC_134712.1, on the reverse strand, counting down.
TGCTGGGGACCGTCCCCAGCAGACCACAGGCACCCAGACTGAAGCCGCAGCCACGGCGGGGTCCCTCGCCTCTGAGGCTTTGCCAGAGCAAAGCCTCAGAGGCGCGGCACCCCGCTGCCGCTGCGGCTCTGCTCCCCGTGTCCCTGTTCTGCTGGGGGGGGGGGAGCGCAGCTAGTGTGCTCCCCCCCCCCCCAGCAGACCAGGCTTTTGTTTTGGACTCTGGGGCAGAGCAGCTGGGGTGCTGCCGATTGGTCCTGCAGTGCCCGCTCTGGGCACTACTGGACCAACCCGGCAGCACCCCAGCTGCTGTGCCCCAGGTCCTGATTCAGCCGCTGCTGGTCAGTTTCAGCAGCGGCTGAATCAGGACGCCTGGGGCAGAGCAGATGGGGTGCTGCTGGGTTGGTCCAGTAGCACCGAGGAGCGGAGCTACTGGAGCAACCCAGCAGCACCCCAGCTGCTCTGCCCCAGGCGTCCCTAAGTCAGCTTCTGCTGAAACTGACCAGCGCTGACTTCAGGAAGCCCCAGGCAGAGTTGCTCTGCCCCGGGCTTCCTGGAATCAGCTGCTGATCAGTTTCAGCAGCAGCTGACTTGGGGACGCCTGGGGTTCTTAAGTTGATTCTGTATGTAAGTCAGAACTGGCGGTCAGTTTCAGCAGTGTCTGAATCTGGACGCCAGTTCCGACTTACATACAGATTCAACTTAAGAACAAACCTACAGTCCCTATCTTGTACGTTACCCGGGCACTGCCTGTAAGATGGAAAATATATGGCCTTTATATAAATCCATATGATATACATATTTTGAATTCTGTGTGCAGAGATGGTTGCCCCATTTAAAAAAAAACTGGAATTAGAGAAGTTACAGGAAAGAGCAACAAAATGATTAGGCATATAGAACAGCTTCCATATGAAGAGAGAGTAATAAGATGGGGACTTTTCAGCTTGGAAAAGAGACAATTAAGGGTAGATATGTAGAGGTCTATAAAATCATGACAAGTTTGGAGAAAGTAAACATGTTGCTTACTCCTTATAACATAACAACAACGAAGAGTCACCAGATGAAATCAATAGGCAGCAAATGGATGTATTTTTTCACACAACACAGTCAAACTGTAGAACTCTTTCCCAGAGGATGAGAAAGGCCAAGACTACAACAGGGCTGAAATAGATAAATTCACAGACAGGTCCATCAATGGCTGTTTACAAGGATGAGCAGGGATGGCATCTCTAGCTTGTGTTTGTCAATAGCTGGAAGGGTGACAGGATGGATCACTTGATGATTACCCATTCTGTTTATTCTCTCTGGAGCACCTCGCTTTGGCCACTGTTGGAAGACAGGATGCTGGACTAGATGGACCACTGATCTGACCAGTATGGCCATTCTTACCACTGCTATTGCAGAGCAATGGGTTGCTGGAGAAAAACTTTGCCAAGAAGTAGCATGTACTTGGACTGCACATTTAAGCTCTCAAGCCCTGTCAATGTTAGACTTTAATTTCTCTTGCAAGCTGGTTTACATATTACCATACAATTTGCGTCCATGCATTCTGCTGTTTGAAGCCCTTGTTAACCGTCATTTAAGGCAAACTTTGGGGCAGTTTCCAGCAGCATAATTGAAACTTGTCACAAAAATATTGATGGCAAATTTTTAAAAGAAAATTTTCAGAGAACAAAAGTTTTCAGGTTTGACCAGCTTTACTCCTCAGGGCCTTACAGTGCCAGTTCTGCCCTTTATCCTTACAGTGGGTAAAATCTTACCTACAGAATCCACATTGGATTAATATACGGAGGAATCTGTTCCAGTAATGTAATGTATGGTGTGCCCAGCAGTGTTCCCTCTAATTTTTTTCCCACCCGAGCAGAATGAATTTTGTTATGCCCATCAATACAAAGGTGATATGTGTCGCTCATCACTGTTTTATAGGTGCACATAACAAAATTCATGTGGGAGTGTGAGACCAAGGGGTGCTGAGTGTGGGAAGAGGCTCAGGCTTGGAGCAGAGGATTGGACTGTGGGTGTAAAGGCTCTTACTTGGAGTGCAAGCTCTGGAGTGGGGCCAGGGATAAGGGGCTCAGGGCTAGGATAGAGGGTTTGGGTGCAAGGCCTTTGGCTGATGGTGCGGGCTCTGGGTTTGGGCTAAGGATGAGGGGGTTAGGGTGCAGGCATTTGATAGTCACTATCACTGCCCTGATCAGGTGGTCGATAATATATCCCTACAGCTATATTCTTATTATTGGAGCATGGGATTACTATCCATAGAGATTCTATGGAACATTTTGACTCATTTAAGATTTTTTACTTCACTGCACATGTGAGTAACCTCTTCTGGTGCCCCCAAGAAGGATGTTGATAAATTGGAAAGGATTCAAAGAGCTACAAGAATGGTAAAAGGATTAGAAATCATGCGCTCTAGTGATTGAGCTCCATGAGTCTCTTTAGCTTAATAATGAGGTTAAGGGGTGACTTTTATTACTCTGTAAGTACCTATACGGGGAACAAATATTAAATAAGGGGCTCTTTAATCTGACAGAGAAATAAATAACATGTTCTAAAGGCAGGAAGTTGAAGCTAGACAGTCTGATTGGAATGAATACCTTTTTAATGGTAAGAGTAATTAACTATTGAAATAATTTATAAATTTGTTTGGAAAACATTAATCCAAGAATACCATAGACCTGGAATGCTGTTTTGCGCGATGAGCAAGATAGTCCAAAGATGGTACCCTGATCTCCCATTGATTTTGGCCCCCCATTAGTCACACTGTTTAGTAGGAGAAACATGGGTTTATGCTGGAAAGTGAGACAAAATGGTATTAGCTAATTTTGCTCTTGTTTTGTTCTGAGAATGATGTAGCCGTGTGCTGGATGTGTAACATTCCTTATCCCTTTCCTACCTGTAGGAGTCAGATGTAGACAGCAAGGAATGGGAAGGAAAGAGTGACTCTGAAATCTGGAGACCAGTAAATAATCAACAGAAAATCATCTCTGCAATTATACGAGCTCACGAAGGGGTTCTCTCCGACTATCCCTACTGTATAACTCCTAGACAGATTGTAAGCTGTGGCTCTTACCTCTTTGTAGTTTGTAAATATCCAGCTGTATGTATGAGACTGGGGAGAAGGGGCAGCAAGGGAAGGCTTTTAACTGGCATTCAACTTTAGCTGCTTTTATTTGGAAACTAGAAGACTTACCCAGCATTGTGCAGCTCCTTCAGGGCAGGGGTCTGGCAGTGCGGCGGGTGCAGGAATCAGGGCAGGGCCTTGGAGATGTGGAGGGCTTAATTTTCAGAAAATTAAGTCAAGTTTCTAAATAAACTTAAGTTCCAAGAATTTACAAAGGACACCTTTAAAAATGTATTTTGTTAAGGCTAACCTTGTGCTTAAACTGCCTAGCAAAGACTAATTAGAGGTGTGGATTTACATGGAAATTGTTACATTCGTTTTAACTCATATTTTGTCTCTTTTGACAAGTCTGGGCATAGAGCAGCCCAAAGAGATTCTATCTATGCTTTTACTGCAAATCTCAATGGGATTTTAGCTGTAAATCTGTTAAGATGCTTCCTTAATACAAAACTGCTCATTTGCTTTAGCTAAATGCCTGTATAATCTTTTGGCTCCAGATTGTTCCTGCAGGTGGCAGTGCCTCCATCCATATTTCCTTCACTCCACTCATGTTACCGGAGCTCATTAACAAAATTGAATGTCAGGGGTATGCATTAGGTTTCATGAGCCTAGACAGCAAGGTAAATATACTAACACAGCTAAGTGTTTACCTACGTAGTATTGTCACTTCAGTTTGCTTCTTTCTGCTCTGAATGTTATTCTGTAACAGTGAAACATTTTAATAATTATTCCTTACAACATGGGAGGCAAGTGGTAAATTTTGATTTCTGGTCTTGACTGGCTAATAACTTCATGCACAGCTAATTGATACTAAAACCCCTGTTGTTTTTGTTACCCAGTACTTCCTGCCCTCACTTCCATAGCCAAGAGGTGGGGAAACATTTTTGGGTCAGGGGCTGCTGACCCACAGAAAAATAAGTCAGGGGATGCAGACAAGAGAGAAGCAAAAAAAAAAACCCAAACCAACCCTCAGAGGCATGGCCCCCAGCTGAGAAGGAGAAAGGAACGTCCCACATTCCCCTTGCACACCAGAGTCTATGGGGGCCCAGGCTAGTAGATTGTATGTGCTCCAGCCCCATGGTGCAGCAGTGTGGGGGGGGGGGGATGGTGTGCCAGTGCAGGTGCCCCAGTGTTGTGGGGAGCCCTGAGCCTCATGGGCTGGATCTAGGCAAACCAGGGGCTGCATCCAGTTCCTGGGGCCTGAAGTTCCCTACCCCTGCCATAGCGCATTTGTTTCATCCACCTGTTATGTCATCCTTTAGACTGTAAGCACCCTGGGGTAGGACTTGTCATGTGTTATGTTTGTACAGTACCTTAGAACAATAGAGTCCCACTTGTTCCAGGAATCTTGGCCGTACTATAACAATTTTTAATACTTAATTAGTGAATAAGGAATCAGAACTTACTTGCGATTCTATTCCCAGGTCTGCCTCTCACTCACTGGGGGTATGTCTACACTACAGCGTTATTTCGAAATAACACTTTTACACACAAAATGCATTTCGAAATAGCGTTTTGCTATTTCAAAATAGCGCGTCCACACTGAGTACACCCTGAATCACATTTAAGGCCGGCCAGAACCAGGTCCAGCAGGGTATCAGGTCAGGAGTTACTGTGTGTGGCTGCTGCGGAGTGGGCACCAGGGCACCCTGGGAAACCTGGAGGCCCCCTATTTCGATATAAGTGTCTACACAGCAGTTATTTTGAAATAGTTATTTCGAATTTGGTGTTATTCCTCATGGAATGGTGTTTACCAAATTCGAAATAAGCCCTCCACTATTTCAAATTAATTTCAAAATAGCAGTTTGGCTATGTAGACGCCAGGGAAGTTATTTCAAAATAAGGGCTGTCATTTCGAAATAACTTTGCTGTGTAGACATACCCTGGGTGAATTTGGACAAGTCATTTATCTTTGATGAGACTTTTCCCTGGTAAAATGGAAAATGTAATCTCCAGGCTGCTGCAAAGCTTAAATAATGTTTGTAAAGCACTTTGAGACTCTCAACTGTTAAACACAATGTGTTATTAATTATAATAAAATATTTAGCAATGCAATTTTATAATATTTTAGGAAACAAGAGTAGTCTTCATATTAATGAGAAATTTTCATGTAATCTAATGAGAAATGTTGTTTGTATTCAAAATGCAATGTAGTTCAGATTCTGATAGCTGAGCAGAATTTTTATAGAGGTAGCATAATTTGTTCCAAATAGGCCAAACAGTGTCAAAGTTGATCTGTGGCTGATGCCTTTGAGAAATACCCTCTCAGATTAAAGTTAGTGCTTCATCCTTGAAACACTAATTTGATCTTCATGTATTCTTCCTGCTCCCATCAGCTTGCACAAGAGATACCTGGCAAGGTGACTCGTTCACAAGGCCATGGAGTTGAACCTTTGAGAATGGACTTGCAAGCTTTTGTAAAGCCTGCTCTGTAAGTATAACAGCTCTGACAGTTCACAAACTTATAATAAATTAAATGAAATTAGAACCTAAGGAAAGGTTTTTAACAGGCTTTGATTCTCTACATTCAGGTTAACTGTAGAAATGGATCATGATAGCGGAATCGTGTTTCATTCAATGGCAAGTGATCTCATACCAGATCAACTGTCTTCTGGAGTGAGTATCATACACATTGTTTCATTAAAGTTTATTTAATCTATTGCTCGGCTATTAAGAAAATTTCATGGCAACATTCATATTATCTGTAAAACAATGGTTTTAATGACATGTCCTCATAATGCAGTGTTAAAAGTTAACATCCAATAGGATAACTTTTTTTATAAGAGTACAAACTGGGCCAGAGAACACGGAGTATAATTAACTATAAACCAAGAAAGGAAATGTTAATTCAGGAAGATGGTTATTCTGTCTTTTGTTAATTTACTCTAGAGGGCTTTTAAGTATCAAAATAATTATTCATTTTCAGGAGATTAAAAAAGAATCTGGAAGCAGAATGAAGGTGATTTAGTTTCCAATATAGTTTGTGAATTTTGGTGACTCACAAAGTCCTATCAAAATTTTGTTTTAAAACTTTATTAAACATGAAAAAAAATATAACAGGATTCTGAAGCACCCACACTAAGAAAAAAGTTATTTGGGACAGAATCCTCCAATCTCAGATGCTATACAAGGTCTCAAGAGACTAGAAAGCTTTGAAACCTCTGGAGTGAATTCAGATAGAAAATAGTTTAACACATTCTTCTTCAGGTTTTGACAGAGTCAGTCATTACTTACAACCTGAAACTGACCAATTCCACAGAGGCTCCTCTGCACTTCAAGATCCTCCTATCTATGCCCTTCACTGTGTCTAGTATTGATCCCAACAAGAACCTGAAAACATCCCACACCAACAGGGAGGAGCTTCTACTTCATCCACAGCAAAACATGCTGGTAGGTTCAAAAAAGTTCCTCAGGCCAGTACATTATTCCACACTATAAGGATGTAAATTCCAGTGTATGCTCACTCATTCCTTATATATGTGAATGTAGTACTGTTTCAACAGCCATTGGTGTCCACTGTGATAATCTCTACAATTTACACCCACTCCTCTTGTAAAGCTTAATGCACCATGTAGATAAGCCCTTAACAATTGATGTACGATAATGATCTAGGTCACAGCTATTCAACATGCGGCCCATGGGCCACATGCGGCCCGCAGCCTGTTTGTTTACGGCCCGCGGTGCGGTTTGGGTTTACGCGGGGCTCAACTCACGGCCCGCGGGTGGAAGCCAAAACAAAAAAGTAGTCAATATAATGGTCTTCTGTTGATACGTGTTTTAGTAGTTAAATTCCTGGACTGTCATTAAAAGTGCTGTCATATGAGTGGAAATCAAGTAAATATTGCATTTTATTAATATCAGCAGAACTGATTTAAATGGGGCCTGTGTGTTCTGTAGTCTTGCTTTAATTTTTTTATTTATTCCCACTAGTGTGAAATAAGCTATTTGCATATATATTTGCATGTACGTACAACCACACTTAAGTTGCGGCCCTCGGCTTGTGCTGCGAGTATCATTATGGCCCCCAGGGCTTCCAAAGTTGAGTAGCCCTGATCTAGGTGAACTGCAAAAGCTTTGGGGAGGGAGGAAAAATACAGTTGTACAATGGTGCTTGTTATGCTTTATCAGCTATGTCCCGTTGAAGTCACTTTGCAGGAAGCACTAAATGAGTATTAATATCAAAATGATAAATGTATTTACAATGTAAAAGAAAATCTCTGGCTTCTCACTCTTCCTTTCAAATCCTGATCTTCCCGTCTGCAAACCATATATTAAGTGACAGGGGAAGACATCTTGTTTGGTTTTAGATGTATGTGTAGATATAAAATTTATATCTACATTTGCAAAAATGATCCACAGATCTCCACATCCACAGATGCGGAGAGCCACAATTTGCAGAGTTCCCGATATAAAATCTGTATCCGCATCTACATCCATAAAAATGAACCACCCATGGATAGAAAGCAGATAGCTGCAGATTTGCAGGGTTTTATGTGCTGGTGTCAGGAAAGTCACTAAGTAAAGAATGAAATAACTCAAATGCACTTTTAAAATGTATGTATCATTTTTAAATGTACACATCAACATGGGCACACAGGGCTTGATTCTGACTGCGTACCCATACATAAAAGTAATATAAGAACATAAGAACGGCCGTACTGGGTCAGACCAAAGGTCCATCTAGCCCAGTATCCTGTCTACCGACAGTGGCCAGCACCAGGTGTCCCAGAGAGGGTGGACCGAAGACAACGATCGAGCGATTTGTCTCCTGCCATCCCTCTCCAGCCTCTGACAGACAGAGGCCAAGGACACCATTTTATCCCCTGGCTAATAGCCTTTTATGGACCTAACCTCCATGAAATTATCTAGCTTCTCTTTAAACTCTATTATAGTCCTAGCCTTCACAGCCTCCTCTGGCAAGGAGTTCCACAGGTTCTCCACAGGTTAGTTTAATGACTAACTCCATGAAAGCAATGGAATTATTTTTGTAAAAATTGGTGTCAGGGAGAAGAGAATCAGGGGAATTCAGACTCAAACTTGAGGGGGTTTCTCCTCATATTTTAAAGCAGTGCAGTTCACCCTCTCCTCTCTTTCATAGAACTTGCCTTTAGGAAATAGTTCTGCAGTTTGAAAAATATCAAGATTATTGTTTTAGCTTTGCTTTGTTGTACAAGTTCCCATAGGATTTTGGGCAGTGGTATAATGCTGTTGGGTCATGATGGGAATGGGCATATGGGGGAGGAGCTGTTGGGATGTTTTTACTGTGAATTTCCTAGTGACTTCACACATTTTCATCTGAATTCCCCTCAGGTGAAAGTATCATTTCACACAAGTCTGGAGTTACTTACATATCAGGATCTGCCAGCAGTCCAGCTGGTCTCAGGAATCCAAGTGCTCCGGTTTGAGAATGGAGATAGGAAAGTGAAATTCAGTCAAAATCTGGTCATTGAATATAGTAACAGAACAACCCAGGTAACAAGTACTTCAGAACAAAAGTAACAGCAAAAGCTTTTATATCCATGATGCACCTTTAATAAAGAATGATGTTCAGATATTTTTCATAACTTACCCATTACTGAAATGCAGCTGCTTTTAGGGTAAAGCATGCCAGATAATCAATAATGAGCAGCAGCAATGCACAAAAGTAATAACTTTTTAACTGCAGGAGACTCTCAAGTTAACAGCTTTAATCTCAGTGTGCCAGCCAATGTTCCATCTAAACTTTTCCATCCAATTTGTGGAATAAATTATGTGCACTAGCAGAAACAAAAACCTAGCATGAAGTAAATCGGCTGGACAGCTTTTGAGTCTTTCCTGAGTGGCTGCACAAGCCCTCTGCTTACAGAGAACATTAGTGCCAGGCCAGTTCCAAAGAGTTCTGTAGTTTCTTTGTATAGCAGGAAGACCTAGATTTTACATTTCAACCAAATGGTGGCACTCTCCAGTGAGACTTTATATTTCACACTAGTTGACTGTGATTACCAAGGCTTGACAAATTATGGAAAACCCTACTCGCCAGACAAAAAAGGGACTCGCCACCCCCCCCCCGCCCAAAAAAGTGTTTCTTAATGGCATAAATTCCTAAGAAGAATAAGAACAGTAATTACTAATAAGTTATTAATAAATATCTTCTAAACCTCTACCTTTTCCCTCTGCTGCCATGTCTCCTCCCCTTGCTCCATCAGCTCCCCTGGTGCCTGCTGCCCCCCAACCCCTCACCCTCCTCTGCTGTCCTGACTCCTGCCCTTCTCACTGCCCTCAACCCTCCTACGGCCTGCCCCCCTCTACCAGCCCTTCTCTCCCCCATGTGCCCACTCCTCCAGTAGCCCCACTCTGATCATGTGAGCTACCCCTCCTCATCCCTTCTTCTAACACTTCCCTCTACACACCTGCCCTGCCTCTCTCCTCTGGTGCTGGTCCCTCCCCTGCAGGTGTCTGCCCTTCTGCTTCACCCCCAGAATCCCCAGGCACCTGCACCCTCCTGGTGCCTCCCCCTTCCCTCACTGCCCCTGCCCCCTTTGCCCTCCTTTTCCCTGATGCCCACCCCCTCACCACCCTCTGCCCCCGTTCCCCTCATGCCCCTGTGCCCTCACAAATGCCTTGCTCCATCCCCGCCTTCCTCATACCCACCCCTTCTTTCAAGCCTTCTTCCAGCACCTCCACTTCCCCCCTCTAGCCGCCAATGCCTATACCCTCTCCTCTCCCAGCATCACTGTCTCCCCTCCCACTGACACCTCCCCTTCTGCCCTTTTCCTCACTGTCTGCAGTTGGCCCCCTGGGATTTGTCTCTCCTGCACCCCTGTCCCTTGGTGCCTTCCCCCTTCTTCTCCTGACCTCCTCCCTCCCTCAGCACAAGCCCCTTCACCATATTTTCCCTTCCCCTCCCCTCAGCACAAGCCCCTTCCCCATATTTTCCCCTCCCGTCCCTCCGCACAAGCCTCTTCCCCATATTTTCCCTTCCCCTCCCCTCAGCACAAGCCCCTTCCCCATATTTTCCCCCTTCCTTTCCCCTCCTCTCGCCTCCACACAGCACCGCACAGCACAGCACAAGCCCCTTCCCCTCCCCTACCTGGCTTCTGCCTTCCACTTTGCGGGGTTGCCGGAGCCTTTTTGAATCCGGCAGTCGCTGGCCGTGACGTCAGGATGCCACGTCATGCCAGCGTCCTGGCATCTGCCGGCATCCTGCCCTCTGCTCACGCCCCACCTCCTTGTGCCAGAGCTGCACGCAGGCAGCCCGGCACTGAGAATCACCACTTGCTGAGAATCACCACACTTCCCCCTTCCCAGCGGCGCTCTGCTCCTCCACCGGCCGGCGGATCGGATGGGGCCGTGCCGCCCGTAATGCGGGCTTCGGCCAGCCCGTCACACCACCAGCTGGTAAAATCTACTTGCCGTGGGCGAGCGGGCGAGTGTATTTGTTGAGCCCTGATGATTACCATGTTGTCCATATCTTTAGATACCAGAGTGAGCAAAGCCCAATGTGCTAGATACAGCTCTGAAGAATGAAGAGAAGCTAGAGTGAAATGTAATGTCTGTGTCTTCATACAGCACTCAAAAGTTAACCAGAATGCACAATGAATGTATGTCCTTGAGAACATACAATGGCTATTCTGAAAACCTCCCTGAAAAAGCAACACTATTTACTTTCATAATAGGCCATAGGCTTAAACTAAATCGAAATTGTAGAGTGGATTCTCTCTCTCTTCTCTTACCTAAGTCAGCATCTGAGAAATTGACTGTCGTGTAGCCCAGACCTCATTCAGAGGAGTGAAAAATCCACCTCACTAAGTGATGTGGTTATAGACACTGCTACAGGAACTTTATAGACACTGCTACAGTGCTGGAGGAACTGACCAGGGACCAGGCGCAGTTTGATCTTCTGCTCACAAACAGAGAGGAACTAGTAGGGGAAGCAGAGGTGGGTAACAACCTCATGAGATGGTAGATTTCAGGATCCTGACCAAAGGAAGAAAAGAGAGAAGCAAAATATTCACCCTGGACTTCAGAAGAGCAGACTTTGACTCCCTCAGAGAACTAATGGGCAGGATTTCCTGGTATGCTTACCTGAAGGGGAAGGGAGTCCAGGACAGCTAGCAATATTTTAAAGAGGCCTTATTAAAGACACAGGGAGAAACCATCCCGATGTGCAGCAAGAAAAGCAAATATGGTAGGCGACCAGATTGGCTTGTCTGGAACATCCTTGTGAGCTTAAACACAAAAAGGAAGCTTACAAGAAGTGGAAACTTGGATGGATGACCAGGGAGGAGTATAAATATATTGCTCAAGAATGCAGGGGAGTTATCAGGAAGGCGAAAGCGCAATTGGAGTTGCAGCTAGCAAGGAATATGAAGGGTAACAAGAAAGGTTTCTACAGGCATGTTAGCAATAAGAGGGTGCTCAGAGAGGGTGTGGGGCCCTTACTGGATGAGGGAGGTAACCTAGTGACAGATGATGTGGGAAAAGCTGAAGTACTTAATGCTTTCTTTGCCTCTGTCTTCACAAACAGGGTCAGCTCCCAGACAAATGCACTAGGCAATGCAGTATGGGAAGGAGGTGGACAGCCCTTGGTGGGGAAAGAACAAGTTAGGAACTATTTAGAAAAGCTAAACATACACATATCGATGGGCCTGGATTTAATACATGTGAGGGTACTGAGGGAGTTGGCAAGTGTCATTGCGTAGCCTTTGGCCATTATCTTTGAAAACTCGTGGAGATCGGGAGAGATCCCGGGTGATTGGAAAAAGGCAAATGTGCCCATCTTCAAAAAAGGGAAGGAGGACAATCCAGGGAACTACAGACCAGTCAGCCCTGGAAAATCACGGAGGGAATCCTCAAGGAATCCATTTTGAAGCACTTGGAAGAGGGGAAAGTGATCAGGAATATTCAACATGGATTCATGAAGGGCAAGTCATGCCTGACCAATCTGATTAGCTTCTATGGTGAGGTTACTGGCTCTGTAGATATGGGAAAGTCAGTGGATGTGATATAACTTGACTTTAGCAAAGCTTTTGATACGGTCTCCCACAATATCCTTGTCAGCAAGTTAAGGGAGTATGGATTGGATAAGTGGACTGTAAGGGTATGTCTAGACTACAGGGTTTTGTCGACAGAAGTTTTGTCTACAGATACTGTCGACAAAGCTTCTGTCGACAGAGTGTCTAGACTACATCCAGTTCTGTCAACAAAGCAAGCCGCTTTGTTGACATAACAGTGTGGACGCAAAGGACAGTGTAGATGCAATAATACCTTCTATCAACAGAACTCTGTCGATAAAAGGCGTTATTCCTCGTAGAATGAGGTTTACATACGTCGACAAAACTGCTGAGTTTTGTCGACGTTATGTCGACATAACTCAAAGACAGTGTGGACGCAGGTATAGTTTTGTCGACAAAAGTCCACTTTTGTCGACAAAACCCTGTAGTCTAGACACACCCCTAGATGGATAGAAAGCTGGCTAGACTGTCGGGCACAATGGGTAGTGATCAACAGCTCGATGTCAGGTTGGCGGTCAGTTTCTAGCGGAGTGCCCCAAGGATCAGTTCTTGAACCGGTTTTGTTCAACATCTTTATTAATGACCTGGATGAGGGGATGGATTGCACCCTCAGCAAGTTCACAGATGACACTAAGCTAGGGGGAGAGGTAGATATGCTGGAGGACAGGGATAGGATCCCGAGTGACCTGGACAGATTAGAGGATTGGGCCAAAAGAAATCTGATGAGGTTCAACAAGGACAAGTGTAGAGTCCTGAACTTGGGATGGAAGAATCCCAAGCATTGATACAGGCTGGGGACTGAATGGCTAAGTAGCAATTCAGCAGAAAAGGACCTGGGGATTACAGTAGATGAGAAGCTGGATATGAGTCAACAGTGTGCCCTTGTAGCCAAGAAGGCTAATGGCATATTGGGGTGCATTAGGAGGAGCATTGCCAGCCAATCCAGAGAAGTGATTATTCCCCTTTATTCAGCTTTGGTGAGGCCACATCTAGAATATTGTGACCAGTTCTGGGCCCCCCACTATAGAAAGGATGTGGATGCATTGGAGAGGGTCCAGCGGAGGGCGACCAAAATTATTAGGGGGCTGGAGCGCAAGACCTATGAGGAGAAACTGAAGGATTTCGGTTTGTTTAGTCTGCAGAAGAGTGAGGGGGGATTTGACAGCAGCCTTCAACTTCCTGAAGGGAGGTTCCAAAGAGGAACAGTAGTGATAGATGGCAGAACAAGGAGCAATGGTCTCAAGTTGCAGTGGGAGAGGTCTAGGTTGTATATTAGGAAAAACTATTTCACTAGGAGGGTGGTGAAGCCCTGGGATGGGGTCCCTAGGGAGGTGGTGGAATCTCCATCCCTAGAGGTGTTTAAGTCTCAGCTTGACGGAGCCCTGGCTGAGTTGATTTAATTGGGATTGGGCCTGCCTTGGGCAAGGGGCTGGACTTGATGACCTCCTGAGGTCTCTTCCAGCTCTATGAATCTATGATACACTGGCAGAAGAGCCTCTGTTGCTAACTGAGCTATCACCTTTCCAGGAGGTGGATTAACTCTGCTGACTGAGAGCTCTCTCCCATTAGCTTGAAGCATCTTCATTAAAGTGCTACAGTAGCACACCTGTGCCGATGCATTGTTTAAGTGTAAGCTTGCCCTAAATAATGCTCATTTCTTTTTGGACAAAGTTATGGAATTTTTTTTTAACTCTTTTCCTCTTTTGTATCTTTCCAGCTCGTGCCAGTGACAGCATACCTTACTGTCCCGCTACTGGAACTCTCTTGTGAGACAGTTGATTTTGAGACCTGCTTTGTAGACCAAACTAGGACAGAAGATGTTTTTTTGTTAAACAGGAGCAGATGCAGAAGTTACTGGACTGCTTTACTGGGTACTAAGCCTGTGCAATAGATTCCTTTTGTTAGAAGAGTATAATGCTTGTTTTAGTCTTCTTCTATAGTAAGATGGGAATGCATCCTAGTCAGTACGTACAACATGATAACAACCATCCGGTAAGAACCAAGTCAGGGTCTGTTCACACTGTCTTTACTCCAGTATCTTTTCACTGACTACAGTAATGACTTCAGATGTACACCAGAGAACAGAGTCAGATCCACCATATTTATTTTTCCAAATTAGGGTATGTCTACACAGCAGCAGTATTTCAGAATAACTGATGTTATTCTGAAATAACACAGTGCACGTCTACACTACAAGCCTTTATTTCGAAATAAAGTTGAGCTGGAGGACTTCTTACTCCGACTCCTATTAACCCTCATTTCACAAGGAGTAAGGGAAGTTGAAGGAAGTGTGTTCTTCCTTTAACTTCCTGCTGTGTAGACAGCTCCAAAAGCCAAATTAAGCTATTTTGACTTAAGCTACACAATTGATGTAGCTCAAGTTGCGTAGTTTAATTCAAGTTTTGCCCTGCTGTGTAGATGGCCCTTAAGGCCTGATGGTAGGAGGTGAGCACCACCAACTCCCACTAGAAACAAGCTTACACTGAAGTTAATGAGGTTAATGGTAAAATGTCCATTGACTTCAGTGAGAGCAGGACCAGACCAGACCATTTTATTTTGCCATTTACCACTACCACCATCTCAGCTGGCCCTGCAAATGAGATTTAGACTAGTCAAAGGCATGTGACAATCCCAATTTTAATTGACAAGTGAGGAGATATACTCTTTGCTTACATGAATACTGCATTATACACAACAGGGAAGACTCTTCAATCGATATTTTCATTCTTTGCTGCAGACCAACGAGAACGGCATAACATTGAAGTATTTTCCATCTCTCCCGCTCATGGAATTCTCGAGGCCCATGAAGCCAGCTCACCCACCAAAGTAGCTTTAAAGATCAGTTTTACTGCAAGGTACAGTAAGAGAACAGCATTTTGCTGTCTTTGGAGTTGACGAAGAAAGGCCTTGCAGACTGCTGCTCTGCAAGGAGTAATTGCCTCTCCCATACTGCTGCCCAGTTCTTTGAATTACAGTACTAGCCCTTTTATCTGGCACTTCACCAACTAGCAAGCTCAATAAACTGGCATTTCTGATTTGCACAGAAAGTCCTGTCTACAGTATGGTTGGTACAGGGCTGGCTGGGCTGTGGGAGGGGCTTGGGACACAGGCGGGAGGTGCTCACTTCCCTGCAAGTGGCTCCCTGACCCTCCTGTTGCTGCCAGGCATGGCCAGGTGGCTCTGAATGCACACCGTTTGTTCCCCCTCCCAGAGCATGGACCCAACGCCTTCCAGCACATGGGCTAGGTATTGCAGCCAGTGGGAGCTGAGGGCACACTGCCTTCACATGGAGGCAGCATCCCTACTGCAATACAGCCACCTGGCCGCACCTTTGCCAGGAGCAACAGGGATGGGGAGCTGCTTGTGAGGACTGCCAGAGCATCCCCCTCCAGCACCCCATACTTCTTCTCATCCCAGCTCCTTTAAAGAACCGTGCTGTGTTTTTGCATGTAGTAGAACGGCCAGCTAACTGAACTGTCTTCTTCCTTTGTATTTTAGGAGTAACGTGGAATATGAAACTACAGTGACTGTTTCTGGAATGCTGGGAGAAAAGCCCTGCAAATTACAGATCAGAGGCAGAGGATCCTATGATGAGAAATATGAAGATCTCCATTTAATATAAGAGAGATGGTACAGATTAGGTGTCAATGTAATGAGTCATTCTTGGCTACTGAAGTCACTGCAAGATACATATGTATATTGAATGATACTATTGAAACTACATTGCCTACATTTTCATGTACTTGAGATTTAAAATACATTCCAAGTAATATATAAAAAAGAATTTTACTGAACTAGGATAAGTGTCTACTGAACAAATATAATTCAACAGATGTTGACTCAAAATAGTATGTGTTGAGTTTTATAGTTCTCTTATTGGCATACTCCCATCACTATAGAAACAGATGCTTTGCAGATAAAGAAGGGAATTCTAAAAATTGTGAAGGAGATTCCTGATACACTTTAGTTTGCTTCTTTAAAGTCATCAGTTAATTCCACACTGTACTATTTAAGTGCAACTAGAGTGAGAAACACTGAACAAGACCAACATTCTCACTGACACAGTTTCTTTAATACAAAAGTCAATAGGAGCTTGATGTCCACATTGCATAGGCACCTTTGAAGAAACACCAACCTAAATGTTTAAGTAGCATCTGGGAGTTGAGCATGGCCCCCTGCTTGTGCAACTATAGAAGATGGATTCCATCCCACTTAATTTTCTTACACTCCCTTGATTCCTACCTACTCATACTTTCTAGTCGACAGTAATACCAAAACAATCAAAGGTCAGTCTGACATTCCCATTTCTGAGAGCATAATGAGAACCTTATTTATCCATAAAAAGCCAGGCCAGAATTTTCAAATGTGGGATTACAAAGTGAGGCATCTCAGACGGGGGAAGGGGACAAAATCCAGCTCAAGGGCCATAAATTCACCCTGCTAAGCCAACAGATCCAGCCTGCAGCCTGTGGGAGCCTCTGGTAGGCTCCCTGCTGCCTTGTGCCTGCGGGCTGGTCAGAGAAGCAGGCTACAGGACCCATGAGATTCTCTGAATACTGCAAGGGGGGGAAGGGGAGAAGAAGAGGTTTCCGGCCAATGGGACCTGCCTGCTGCAGGACAGGTAGCATGCGAAGTACCCCTTTCCCTGGGCTCACAGCATTTAGAGAAGCACATGGCCCCACAGTCAGCTGCTCTGAATAGCATGGGGAGGGCATGGAAGGCTGAGAGAGTTGTTGCAGAGGGAAAGCACCTACCAGTCACAGCCTACCTCTGGCACCCCAGCTCTACCCTTCCATCCAGCATCCCTACACCATGTAACCCAAACTTTCTGCACCCCTACTCCTGAAGCTTTCTTCCCTTCCCCCAGTTCTTACAGGGTTGCATACAAAAAACTCCTAAACACTAAGAGCTAGGACCACCAAATTTGGTGTACAGCTTCATCATAACTTAAAGCAAAGTCAGGGTTTGGTTGTGCACGGGGGGGGGGGGGGGGGGGGGGGAGGAGAAGAGAAGAGTCCTCCAATGGATAAAACCATATAGAAGAGAAACAATCACCAAGCAGGTGAAGGGCTAGTTGGGGGGCACCCTTCCCCCTGTCTGGAACTGCCCCAGCTCCGAGCCTCACCCCCCCAGGTGTCCTTTAGGGAGGGTGGTGGGGTGCTGTCACTCTCCCCCCATGCACATGGGAACATTGCTGGCTGTTCCCCTTTGTTAGGGAATGAGGGGAAAGTGCACAGTTTGCTGCATTCCTCACTCTGTCTGGGGAACAAGGGACAATGCAATCCTCCCCTGACTGTGCCCACTTGAGCTGCAGGAGCCATGGAGAGGTGCTTCTTACCTGACCCCAAGCTGTGGCATTGGGAGGGTGCTGAGGTAGTCTTCTCTCCCCGTGAAAGCCTGCACACTGAACCCCTCATCTCCAGTCCCACCCCAGAGCAATGATTTAAATGAAGAAAAATTGAGTTAAGGACTTGAGCAATGCCAGGTAAATCTTCTAGTCCAAAATAAACATCAAATGAGCACTGTACACTTTGTATGCTGTGTTCTAACTGAAATCAATACATTTGAAAATGTGGAAACATCCAAAATACTTAAATACATGGTATTCTATCAACAGCACAATTGTGATTTTTTTAATTGCATGATTAATCATGATTTGTTTTTTAATTGCTGTGGCAACCCTAATTTAAATCAGAAAGTGGCCAATGCCCCATGCTGCAGAAGGTGGCGAACCCTTCCCCTCCACACCCTTCCCTCCCGAAGCGTCTGCCAATCTGAACTGGAAAAAAATTCCTTCCTGATCAGTTGAACCAGGGGTATATCAGCAAAACAACCAGCCAGAGACCCGGGAAAGAATTCTCTCTAATAATTCATGCAAATCAAAGCAGTCTCCTTTCTCATTGATAAGAACTAGTACCTCCCACTCCATATGATTTCAATGTTGCACTTTGCAAGCTCATCTTAGACTTCTGCCCTGGAACTATCTCCCTCCTCACAATACCATTAGAAGAACTGTGATTAGTTTAGTGAGGTTTTCCTCCCATTTAGTAGCAAAAGAATATAAAAAATTCAGCACATCTTTAACTGTGGCTTTTAATTACCGATCTTTATTTTTAGAAGTTAGCAATTACATTCAAGTACCCAATTATGTAAAGTGCATAACCAAGAAACACTTTTCAGCTTGCATTGCTGATTTAAACATTTCAAATGTAATGTCAGATGACAATAAGCACTTTTCTTTTAAAAACAGCACTAGGGCTGCATCTAGATTGGCATGATTTTCCGGAAATGCTTTTAACGGAAAAGTTTTCCGTTAAAAGCATTTTCAGAACAGAGCGTCTAGATTGGCACGGATGCTTTTCCACAAAAGCACTTTTTGCGGAAAAACATCCGTGCTAATCTAGACGCGCTTTTCCGCAAAAAAAGCCCCGATCGCCATTTTCGTGATCAGGGCTTTTTTGCGGAAAACAAATCTGTGCTGTCTACACTGGCCCTTTTGCGCAAAAGCTTTGCGCAAAAGGGACTTTTGCCTGAATGGGAGCAGCATAGTATTTCCGCAAGAAGCACTGATTTCTTACAGTAGGAAGTCAGTGCTTTTGCGGAAATTCAAGTGGCCAGTGTAGACAGCTGGCAAGTTTTTCCGGAAAAGCGGCTGATTTTCCGGAAAAACTGGCCAGTCTAGACACAACCTAGGAGTTTAAATCATCTTGTGAAGGGAGGAAGTAAATCAGTGTAATCATGTCTGAATATTGGTGATAACAGAGCAGAATTTTTGGAAGACTTCATAATTGATCACTAACTTCCAGCAGCTACCCTTCAAGCGATCTGTAAACACCATCCCTCTCATTTCTGGTCATCATCGGGGCCTATTATGACAACCCTCCACCATTTCTTCCATAATAACTGTTTCAAGGTTCTCTCTATGCCTAATGTGACCAAAGTACATTAGTTTGCAACTGAAGATAGTATAGAAGGGAAATGATTGTACAATACAAAAAATATGTCTTTGCACAGTTAAAAGAACTACGGACTAATGAAGAATGTTACTGATATTCACAGAGTTAACAATAAAAAATACATGTGCCAAAAATCAGTCCTATATTACAGTAGTAAGATAATATTTAATAAGCTTATTTTGTAATTCAGAAAAATGCTGATTTTTAAAAGTCACAAAATAAGCCAAGATTAAATAAAAATGCTGTAGAGTTAAGGATGGAATGGTCAGATTTTATTTAAAAATTATTAGTTTTGGCAGCCAGTTCAGCTCTTCTGTACCTTTAATTTCATCATTCTCATTTATAAAGAGAAATCTTATTCATTAGTGGATCAACTTGTATACAATTCTATCTACTCTGCCCAAATGTGTTTACTTGAGAAAACACAGGATTTTTAAAATTAAACACATATACATATGGTATGTATGCAAGGTACATACATACCAAGGTACATATGGGCACATTAAATAAGCCCTAAAGGAAAATTATAACCTGAATATAATAGGTCAAGCTATTGATGAAATAGTAGTTTAACCATTTAAAAAAATTATTTGTATTGTTGCTATTGTTGATTTAATCAGTAATAGAATTAATCAATCTCAGGATGATTCCTTAAGAATTTTAAAATTAGATATGTGTGTGTGTGTGTATGTGTGTATACACATACACACAGAGAAAGTGCGTGTACATGTGTTGAAAAAATTGTTCCATGTGCATCAACATTTAGTTGTCTAGGCAACTGTATATCTCTCTTTTAAAAAAGCAAGACCCACATGAACTTCGTCTTTCTGAATTACAGCCCTGGTCCTTTGGTTCCACATGAGTAATTTTACACGTGTCCCATGGAATCCAGGGAGATTATTAATATGCATACATGCATATGAATAGGGGCTTGTATTTTTAAGGGCAAGACTGGCTAAATTGCACAGTCTTTTTTCCTCTGGCATTCATGCACCTTAGCTTTGAAGCAGGCACCAATCTCTTTTCCTTCTACCCCAAAGTATTTCAGTAAACAGTGCACATAAGTTTATACTCCAAGTCAACTGTGTCTAAAATTACTAAATAAATTCCATTAAATACATTGCTGAAACCATATGCATTTGTACACTGTAAATTATTCACTATCATTGGAGAATGCAGAGTCAGATATTGTACTTCACTTCCCTGGGTATTCAAATACTGCTGCAGCTCCCATACCAGTTCCAATGCACATGGATACAACACCATAGGCTCTGGAACAAAACAAGTTAGTGTGTGGTTAGAAACAGTAACTAGTTCTACATTGCCTGAAAAAAGTAGCCAATAAAGTTAACTTATATTGCTCACAACCTGAAGGTTGGCTTTGATACACAAAGATTCTAATTCAGAAACAGTCTCTGGTCCTTATTTCCCTGAAGTGGGAAAGAGGCATTCCTTATACAAGATTTTCCTCAGACAACTCTCACATATCCCACAACATTAAAGCTACATCTGCTCTCCTGGCAGTAGCACACTTCAAAGAACTGTGCCCCTCAGCCATCAAAGCAGATAAAGTAATAGGAGGAATGTGGGTTTGAGTGGATAAGACTTCAGACTCTGCTTTGACTGACATTATGTTGAGAGAGAAACTCACCGTGCAATATGAAGGAGTGGGATCAGTTAAAAATGACTGACAAGAAAACCACACCCCTCTCCCTCCATGACTCTTCAGGAAGCTCAGCTATAATCTACTCCAGGTGTACTGTGAATCTGTTGTGATGTTCATCAGAACTTGTGGGGGTAATAAACTATCTGTAAATCCACCAGGAAACCCTAAATTAAGTTACTCTACTCTTTGAAAGCACCAGAGTTGCTTACTCAACGCATTAAGCAATTAATAGCCTGCCATCTCCTACTATCCTCCAGTAGGCAATGACAGAAACATGAACCCTCCATTTTAAGGACAGAACATCACAAGCTTGGATTCTTAACCCTTTACAGAAAGAGCTATTTACCACATCATTTTTAATGCTCACCTTTTCCCTCTTCGCTTCAGTTCATTGAGTAAAGTGACAACTTGACGAGCCCCAGTACAGCCTAGTGGGTGCCCCAATGCAATAGCTCCTCCGAGGGGATTGACCTTCTCCACTGGGATCCCCAGTTTCTCAACACAATAAACAGCCTAGAAAGACATAACAAGAATGACCTTATGAAATTAGTCACCTGTGTGTCAGTTTTCAGCATGTATCCCACACTGAGGAGCAACCTGAATTAAAATACGAATGGCCATACCAAGTCAGATCAGTGTCCAACGTCAGCTGCTTCAGAGGGAACAAACAGAACAGGGCAATTTATCGAGTGGTTCATCCTGTTGTCCAGTCCCAGCTTCTGGGAATCAGAGATTTAGGGACACCTAGATCATGGGGTTGCATCCCTGACCATCTTAGCCAATAGCTATTGATGGACCTATCCTCTTTAAAATTCCCTCTTTCTTAAACCAAGTCACGCTTTTGGCCTTCACAACATCTTCTGGCAATGAGTTCAACAGGTTGACTATATCTTGCATGAAGAATTATTTCCTTTTGTTTGTTCTAAACTACATCCCATTTAATTAGTTTAACTGGTAAACTGATTAAATGGGGATAAACAGCAGAGCCATTCCAGCCACAGCAAGGCTGAAGCAGCCCGCCCTGCTTCTGGCGGGAGCTGCTCCAGTTGGGCTGAAGTGTCCCTGCCAGCAGTGCACCTAGCCTGGGCCAGGCGGGGACTGCATGGGCTGGACTCAAGCACACTGCCTGTGGCGCACTAGGCTGGGCCCACTGCAGGCATGGGCTGCTCCAGCAGACTGGAGTGCCCCTGCCCACAGTGAGCACTGCAGGGCTGCAGCAGCCCTCTGCTCGTGGCAGGCAGGGGACTGACACAGCCCCTGCTGGTTAACCATAACCAGTAAGCATTATCCACTAACTATTCATATCCCTATTTTAAACCTGCTGCATATTAGATCCGCTGGTTCTTGCATTATGTGAGGGGAAAAACAACATTTAATTATTCACTTGCTCCATCATTAATGGTTTTATAGACCTCTATCGTACTCCCCCGTTAGTCGTCTCTTTTCTAAGCCAAGTAGTCCCAGCCTTTTTAACTGACCCTCACTGGAGCATTTCTGTATACAAGGGAAAACATGACATTCAGATTTTGCCACTCCAGATAAGTACTTCAATAAATTTAGTTGCTGAGCCCATGTTAGTCGCTGAGCCCATGATTTGTGTTAAATACTTAAGAGTGAAGATAGTAGGCCCGTGTCATGATCATGAGGGTTAGCCAGCAGCCTGGGGACTAAGGGGTTAACTGTACCTAACTCAGGTAGAGTTGGCCAATAGGAATGTAGGTAGGAATTTCAAACTAGGACAAAAGGAATTTTTGGGTTTCCCTCTTTTTGTGTCTCGGGTAGTTTCTCTCCAGCTATTGAAGGGGACAGGATGTCTCCCTCTAAGAAAATACTCTTCACAATCTGTAAGTAGGATAAAGTTTAGATAAATCGTTAGGTTTTATTGTTTTATGGTTTGGGAAATGGGATCTGATGTTTTGGCTTTCCTTTGTAACTAAGTTCTAGGCCCATGGAGTTTCTCCATGAATATATTATTTTGTTACTTTTCCATCTAGTTATTATGCTTGCAACAGGAATATTGTGGTGATAAAAGTTCTCTCTCTTCTTTTTATTAACCTGGTATTGATTAATGGATGTGTCCTGGTCTGTACTTTAGGGTTAACATTTCCCAAGTGATCTCTCCCCTGATTTTTCACATTAATACCTGGCTGGTGGCAGCAGAGATTTTATCCCCAAAATCTAAGTTATTAAGATTTCGGGGGGGGGGGGGGGGGAGTTTTATACCAAAGCCTGGTAGATAAGGTTTTGGGGTACTTTTTCTGACCCCCACTCCTGCATTTATCATGCCAGAGTGGGGAAGGAGCCATGACAGCCTGTCTTACATGCATCTCCATGGAATACGCTGGAACTACATTGTGTACCAAGACACGCGGGGAACTGAGCTGGGCTAATATTTTATAAAGGTGAATTTATAAATGTAAGCCATAAATAAAATTAGGGAGACACACTTAAGTTTGGTTTCTGAAGTAGAAGATACTACAGTGGAGATTCCATTTTTATCAAACATCCCTCTTATTAGATATTTCATGAACATGATACATTTACATGGGAAGCACACCAATGTTGATAATATCCATAGTGATACTGAATTTTACATGCCAGCATGTATACAAAATTCTAAAAAGGCAAAAAAAAAGTATCAAGCTGTGCAATCTTTACTGCACAAATTTAGTTTGGTTTTAATTAGCAGTATTTCAAACTATGCTAGCAAATATACAGTCATATATTTTTAATAGAAAAATCTTAGTAATGTGAGAACTCCCCGGGGGGCTGGCCTCACTGCTGCATGCTGAGTTTCCTGGCCTCGCCAGGCAGCCCCACTGCTACGTGCCAATGGATGCTGCTGCTGGGCTCCCTGGACTCACTGGGGGGGGCCCCGCAGGACTCCACCAACCCTCTACTGGGACACTCTGGTCCTGCAAATCCATGTCGAACCACGGATGTTGCCAGACCAGAGATTCCTGGTTAACAGGTTAAACTGTATCGGGTCTGTAATATTTGAAACAAACCCAGATTGTTACATTTACTAATGCAACCAATATGAAATTCTGCTCAGCCACTAAGTAACCTAGAACGCAATATTAAATAAAATGGGCAGTCTCACCTGACTAGCAAAGGCTTCATTAATTTCATATATATCAATATCATTCATAGTCAAACCTGCGTGTTAGAGAGAGACCAGAAGTTAAAGGAAGATTTGATAACTCAAAAATAGTGTCTGAAAGAAAATATGCCTCAAAAGGCTTTCAGTGAAACATTTGCACTTCCCCCTTATAAAGGACATACATGCAATTGCAGCATATCAAAAGGTCATAAAACTTAAAATTATGCCTAATTATTTATCACTACTAGTCCTTTGGATCAGATATAAACAAAATTCCCTTCCATCCTTATGATAGAAATTAAAGACCTTAGGATATTTTCAGAGAGAATGTAAGAGCAAAGGAACTGCTGTTAAAATTTGCCTAATTTCTGCAATAGCCATTTTCAAACTCATTCTGTAAAGTGCTGCGAGACTCCTGGAGTATGAAAAGAATTGTAGAAACAGCTCAAAGTGTAACAGAACAAGAAACATGATACCTTACCAGCTTTCTCCAAAGCTACTGGAATGGCATAGGCTGGCCCTATACCCATGACATCAGGTGGGACTCCAACCACAGCATAAGATTTTAACACTCCTAGGACTGGAAGCCCCAATTGTACTGCTTTAGAGCGTTTTGCCAGTAGAACTGCAGCAGCTCCATCACTGACCTGACTAGAGTTACCTGTTGGGAGATATTTTGCTTACAGTATCATTTTGCTTGGGCATGTTTAGTTACCAGTAATGCAGGCGAATCTGAGAGGATAACAAAATGACTAACATCACATGCCAAAAGAACATGGATTCAAAATTAACTATTCATATACTGAGTGTGCTTACCAGCTGTAGTGGAGCCATCATCCTTGAATGCAGGCTTCAGTTTAGCCAAGCCTTCCAGAGTTGTACTAGGTCTGATTCCTTCATCTTGGATTACAATGATGGTTTTCTGATTGCCTTGGTCATCCTTAACAGTGGTCCTCACTGGAACAATTTCATTTTTAAACAATCCCATCTGCTGAGCTCTTGCAGCTCTATTAAGTATAGAATGCATGAGGGGTTAAAAACCTGGAACAGGATTGTACCAACCCTAGGCTCTGCCCCAGGCCCTGCCACCACTCAATCTCTTCCCTTAAGGCCCTCACTCCTTTCCGTCTTCTCCCCCAAGCCTGTCAAATCCTCGCTCCTTCTCCCACCCCTTCTCCCCAAACCTCCTGCATGCCTAGAAACATCTGATTACAGTGGGAGGGAGATGCATGGGTGGATGGAGAGGTGCCGACCAGTGGGCCTGCTGGCAGGCAGGAGATGCTGGGGAGTGGAAGGGTAAAAGCTGAGGGAGGCCGCAGACATATTACTGTGGGTCTTTGACAATGTACATTGGTAAATTCTGGCTCCCTCTCAGGCTCAGGTTGGCTACCCCTGATTTAAGCTAAAGAAAGGATAAGTTACTAGAGACTGGACAGAGCTCATATGAAGCAAAATACCAAAGCAGTGACGGCCAGTTACACTCACAAGTTTATGGCGTCTCTAGAAGTAAGTGTCTGCACCTATTATTTCCCTTCCAGAAATGTCTTCTCCTACCACAGCATTTGACTTCAGTCCAAGAAGATCTCAAACTATCTAGCTAAAGCCAGCATAAGCACATTTAACTGCATTTTGGTTTTCACAGAAACCATGAAAAGCTGTGACCCATCTGGATGGCGAGGAATATAGAAAGCCTGATCTCAACTACAGATACTCTTATCATTCTAGATTAAGTTTTCTAGCACAGGAGGCTTAATGGGGACATGGATTAGCATTCATGTTCCACTCTGTCTTGCTTGAGTTGGGAAAGCTAATGATCCAACCAATTGATCAAATTTAGTGATGAATCCTTGTCACATGCCAACTGAGGTATGTTGTACATATACTAAGTAGAAGAAGGTTTAGTGATGTGACTCCCATTACAGATCAGAAGTTACAGAAACCCCCACCTCCAGGAACCTTCTTCTTTTAGCTGTCACCTATTTATAGCTCACTATATTGCTGTCATTTGAAATGTTAAGTTTTAAGCCTTTACCACAAGAACAAAAAACTGTGAATAGGAAAGTTTTCTCTGTAGAAATTAAGCATTTTATAATTTCCATGTAATTTTATTTCAACCCCACATAAATAAAACCCATATATTTACTTTTGCTGAGAAGCCATGGCAAAGTCATCTTGCTTCTTTCGGGAAATGCCAAATCTTTCTGCCACATTTTCTGAGGTTATTCTGGGGAAAATATACCACCGGTATTCAATAAAACAGAAGTCTATTAAAATTCAATTTGCAATCCAAGACCAGCAGAGAGGAAAGAGTACAAACTCTACTCTCAATCTGCCTGAACCATCCCTCTTTGGACTTAATGTTTTGCAGTACCATATGACAGAACAACACCA
The DNA here is from genome assembly GCF_049634645.1 of Pelodiscus sinensis. Lineage (NCBI taxonomy): Eukaryota > Metazoa > Chordata > Testudines > Trionychidae > Pelodiscus > Pelodiscus sinensis. Next base: position 247,772,753 of record NC_134712.1, on the reverse strand, counting down.
CCTTTCAAATCCACTTACTTGCTCTCCTAATGAAGCAAAAGCTTCTAATTCATCCTTTAGTAGGAAGGGGAGTGCTGAGGTAGCCCCTAATATGATTTTGGCTGCATCTTTGCAATAGAAAATAATGGAAACTGCAGGTTGTTGAAATATAGAAAAATGTCTAGAAACACTAAAAACGTAAAATCTGCAGATCCGAGCCCCTCAAAATGTTCTCTCGTTCCTGCTTATTAAGCAATGAAGACAGCTTTCAAAGGTCTGGATTCCTATCAGTCCTCACACAATTAATCTTCTACCATAACCACTGGAAACAGCTAAAGTGCATAGACTTCAGCAGTGGATTTAGAAGTTAACCATTGAAGAAAGTGAGTTTGAGAGAAGTTCAGTACCTTTTTAAATATAACAAAACATTGTCTTATGAAATAGAGTCTAGAAAATCATATAAGTTCTAGGAAGAAAAATGATACATACCCCATAGGAATAAGGCAATCTCTGGCTTTACTATTGTCTATCATACGTGAACTAACATCACCAGGGGAGCCTACATTTCTGAGAGACATTGATTCCACTCTGAAGAGGAAGAAAAAAGTTAGAATTCACTACCATTGTTTGCCTTAGAAGAACTCATGCAAATTTAGTACCATTAGTACAGTCAAAAGCTCAGAATCCTAATAAAAACTTTGTATATCATACTGCAGAAGCAACTAAGCAGCATGTATTTGACCTGTACACCACTCTGGTTTCAATCAGCAACATAAATGTGAAACAATAAAACCACCTCCATACAGATTAAGCAGGTGATGAGCAACAAAGGCTAGTGAGTGGGCCACATGAGTGGGCTTTCATTTCAGTGGGTCGCAAGATTGTCATAACTAAGATGATGTCCCAGGATAGGGTAATTTTGTTAACTGTGTTTGCATACCTGGAATTTGTGGGGTGTGCTAACTGAACTGTAGTAGTGTCTTCCAGGCCACTTGGAGCAATGGGCCACATGCAGCCCTCAGGCCATAGGCTGCCCACCACTAGATTAAGCTGTTTGTTATTTTTCTAGGGCAGATTATCACAGTCAATTAATTTAATCTAGTGTTTTCACAGCCTGGAATTAAAGTTTACTGTTGTTCTAGGAGCACTTCTCTGCAGTAAACATAATGGGAAAGCAAAATTTTCTGGGAAGGAGTTTCCACTGGTAAAATATAAACAAGCAATAAAAATGCAAGAGTTACTGCTTAAAAAAAGCTGGCTAGAAGCCTAACAGGGTAAGTGCTAAGCAGAACACTACAGGTTTCATGTGAGTGGTGTCATTTGTCTTATGTTGCACAGTTTAAACAAGAAAGAATTACTGTCCAACAGAAAAATCAGAGGCTGTCTAATAAGTGAATTAATAGATTAAGAACTGCAAATATCTACAGCATGATTATGAAGCCATTTATTACACTAATGAGTTAACATAAAATTAAACAAAGCCATGAGTCCTGAACTGGGATAAAGATTTGCTTTTATACCCCATTCCATTCACATACCTATTTTCCAGACATATTATTTACATACCAACATAAGGCAAGCAGGAAGACAAGTCCCCCACACCAAAAAGCCTACAATTTACAGGTCTGTTTCTGAACCTTCACTCTGAGTAGTATCTTATTCCTTAAATGGAATTCACTGAAACTACTCAAAGTAAGGATGGAAAAACTCAGGCTCTAAATTAAAAAGAAATACAAATGAGCAGGATTTAAGTAAAGGGTGACAAGAGGGAAGGGAATACTGCACATAAAGAGATCAGCACATAAAAGCTGTTTTTTGTACCATTTGTTCATTAAAATCCCTAAACACAAGATGAGAAGGGACCATCATGATCAACCAGCCTGACCTGTGTAACAGACCAAAGAATTTCATTCAGTGATTCCTACACTGAGCCCAATAACTTGTGGAGCAGAAGGTGAAAGGGCTGGATCCAGTGCCATGAACTATCCCTTTAAATTGCATTAGCACAGTGAGCACTTTGAGATTATCCAGGAAATTGAGACACTTCTTGGAACAAACATGGATTACATGTTTGTTGAGACACTTCCTGGAACAAACATGGATTACATTTTAATTAGCCTAGGCTTATCGGGTAGTCGAGTTAACAACCTGCATTGGAGAAGCAGTAACCGGTGCTGCGGGGAGCTGGCTTAAAAGCAGCAGTGCAGGACCTGGTGTGAGCCCCGACTGAATCAGTCCCGGCTCATGCCAGGTCCACCTGGCTCTTACTGCATTTAAAAGGCACAGGCGCAGGGTGCGACCTAGCATGAGCCAGGGCTACTTCAAACCAGGTTTGTGCTGGGTCCCGGATCTAGCTTCGCTGCAGTCTGCAATTTAAATGTAGTAGGAGCCAGGCTGCCTGCACGCCCGGCTGCTACTATAGGTTGAGCCTCTCTCATCCAGCACCTTCGGGACCAGACTGGTTCTGAATGAATTTTCAGGACCACGGGAAGTCAGGAATATTACCTACACTTCCACTGCTCACTGTGCTTTTAGAGGACATTTAGGGTTAAATTAGAGCTAAATAACAGCACAGAACATTGAGAACTAGGACTGATGGCTGTAAACACACTTTATGGGGCTGCAGGAAACTTGGCCACATCCATGAAAAGTGGTCATCCAGCTAACTAAAATCATTCTGGATGATGGATGTTTCTGGATAAGAGAGTTCTGGAAGAGAGAGCTTCAACCTATACATTTAAATTGCAGAGCCACAGAGGCCCCTTATCAACTAATCGTGTACTTGATACAGATTACATTTGGTACATAATAAGTCATTTACTTGCTACTTAACATCCTTAATTTGAATGAAGAGAGTGTGCCATGTCTGGCCAGTACACAGAGCAGTTCCTGGTACATACCATTTGCTCTGCACACATCTATGAGACTAACTTGTTACCTTGCTATACTATTTACTTCACAGCAGTCCTAAGAAGAATAGTGACTACTTCTCTTATCTGAGAGTACATCTACACAACAGCTAAGGGGTGCAATTCCCAGCTCAAGCAAACATCCACATGCTAGCTTGGCTCAAGTTAGCAGCAAGTGAGCCACAGCCTGTGCTGCCTTGGCCACCTGTGCATGAAGGTCCAATGGGATTGTGTGTGTCAGGTGGCAAGCCAAGTTGCCCTTGCCACAGAGTTTTTTTTAGCAGACTAGCACAACAAAGTTAGTACATATATATCTATCCTAGTTGAGAATTACGCTACCTAGCTACAGTGCAAACATACCCTAACACTCATAAATCTTTAATTAAACTGAGATTTTCAAAGATGTTGAATTACAAAAGTAACAATTAGTATAACAGATTGTCACTGTGGGCTACAAAGCAATCTCCCTATTGATTTCAGTTAGTAACCTACACCAGATTTGAAATTTTGCAGAAAAATGTACACTCACTACTTTAATCTAAAAGATTTTGCTTTTGTATAATTCAGACTGTGGCATACGTTTTCTTGAGAAACAAGAAACCAAGTGCCCTGCTTGAGACACCTGGTTTTCAGGAGATGGATTCTCATAACTTCTGAGTCTGGCCTCCTTAAAGCATCTTCTATGAGGTACTCAAAATCACCAGTCACTTTTTAAGTCAAGAGAATCTCACACTCTGCTCGTCCATTCTGTAATAGGGGGAAAATGCCTAACTCGAGTTCTAAAGTTTGTATGGAGAGCACTTTGAGATTATCATATTAGAAATGTTACCGAAGAAAAAGTACTATCAAGAAGTCTACAGGAGTAGAAATATTCTTACCCACAGGCCAAACCAATGTCATAAGACCCATTTCTGATGCCACCTGGAACAAAAGTAGTGTGTAAACATTTTTACCACCATTTGGAATCAATATTTGTTCAGCGCCTTGTTCTTGGAATAAACTAGCTCACTCTTTTTCTAAAATAGATGATAATTTTCAGAGAATATTTTTTTTGAGTACAGGCAGTCCCCGACTTACGCGGATCCGACTTATGTCGGATCCGCACTTACGAACGGGGCTTTCTCGCCCCGGAGGTCGGGGCAAGAAAGCCCCGTTCGTAAGCTGCTCCGGTGCCCCTGGTCTGCTGGAGACCGTCTCCAGCAGACCAGGGGCACCGGGCGGGTTCCCGTGCTTCTGAGGCTTTGCCAGAGCAAAGCCTCAGAGGCGCGGGGAACCGCCGCTGCTGCCGCTTCAGTCTGGGTGCCTGTGGTCTGCTGGGGACGGTCCCCAGCAGACCACAGGCACCCAGACTGAAGCCGCAGCAACAAGAGGGTCCCGCGCCTCTGCCGCTTCAGTCTGGGTGCCTGTGGTCTGCTGGGGACCGTCCCCAGCAGACCACAGGCACCCAGACTGAAGCGGCAGCAGCGGCGGTTCCCCGCGCCTCTGAAGCTTTGCTCTGGCAAAGCCTCAGAGGCGCGGGATCCCGCTGCCGCTGCGGCTCTGCTCCCCGTGTCCCTGGTCTGCTGGGGGGGGGGGGGGGGGGCGCAGCTACTGTGCTCCCCCGCCCCCCCCCCCCAGTAGACCAGGCTTTTGTTTTGGACTCTGGGGCAGAGCAGCTGGGGCGCTGCCGATTGGTCCTGCAGCGCCCGCTCTGGGCACTACTGGACCAACCCGGCAGCACCCCAGCTGCTCTGCCCCAGGTCCTGATTCAGCCGCTGCTGGTCAGTTTCAGCAGCGGCTGAATCAGGACGCCTGGGGCAGAGCAGATGGGGTGCTGCTGGGTTGGTCCAGTAGCACCGAGGAGCGGCGCTACTGGAGCAACCCAGCAGCACCCCAGCTGCTCTGCCCCAGGCGTCCCCAAGTCAGCTTCTGCTGAAACTGACCAGCGCTGACTACAGGAAGCCCCAGGCAGAGTTGCTCTGCCCCGGGCTTCCTGGAATCAGCTGCTGATCAGTTTCAGCAGCAGCTGACTTGGGGACGCCTGGGGTTCTTAAGTTGATTCTGTATGTAAGTCAGAACTGGCGGTCAGTTTCAGCAGTGTCTGAATCTGGACGCCAGTTCCGACTTACATACAGATTCAACTTAAGAACAAACCTACAGTCCCTATCTTGTACGTAACCCGGGGACTGCCTGTATATTGAATTTCTTTTGCTAGCACAGAGTAGAATTATTAGCTCTTCACAAAAAGCTTCTTCCAGATGTAAAAGCTATATAAACTTCATTTAGATACAAAATAAGTATCGGAATTAATTAGGGTTACCATATTTGAATTTCAAAAAAGAAGACACCCCTGAGAGGGAGTGTATCTGTATCAGTATCTACCCACTCACATTGTATTAACGTGACACATTAATACATGAGTTGGTAGATACTGATACAGATACACTCCCTCTCAGGGGTGTCCTCTGTTTTGTAGTTCAAATATGGTAACCCTAAATTAATAAGGAAAAGAGAATTAAGGATCAAATAATTAATCACCATCAAAAAAGGGAAAATTCTGATTCTCTGCTCATAATAAAGATAATTATGTGCTTACCAGCTATATTGATCACAGCTTGCAACCCAGAGGAACACTGTCTGTTAACACAAGATATGGGTACAGTCTCTGGAAAACCACTAGAACAAAAGACATGATATATAAGACATGGAATGAAAGACATTACACACAAAAATACAACAAATTTAAAAAGAAAGCTAATTTCTTAAACTACCTTTATTTCAATGACTTCTAACAATGACAGAAATTTCTATTGTCAGACTGCTCTGATTAAGGCCATGCCTATGCTACATAGTTAAGTTGACTTAAATTATGTTAATGATCATATACCAGTGTAATTACATCACTCACACATGTTCACACAATTTTCCCCATTTCAGTGGAGAACATCCACAATAGGTGCTGCTCCAGTCTGGGGATGCAGGCTCAGGGATGTAGCAGAGGCTAAGGGAATGTGGATTGGATAAATGGATGGTAAGATGGATAGAAAGATGGCTAGAAGGCCGGGCCTAGCAGGTAGTGATCAACGGCTCGAAGTCAGGATGGCGGTCGGTTTCTAGCGGAGTGCCCCAAGGTTCGGTTCTAGGACCAGATTTGTTCAATATCTTTATTAATGACCTGGATGAGGGGATGGATTGCACCCTCAGCAAGTTTGCGGATGACACTAAGCTGGGGGGAGAGGTAGATACGCTGGAGAGAAGAGATAGGGTCCAGAGTGACTTAGACAAATTGGAGGACTGGGCCACAAGTAATCTGATGAGGTTCAACAAGGACAAGTGTAGAGTCCTGCACTTGGGACGGAAGAATCCCAAGCATAGTTACAAGCTGGGGACCAACCAGTTAAGTAGCAGTTCTGCAGAAAAGGACCTGGGGGTTACAGTGGATGAGAAGCTGGATATGACTCAATAGTGTGCCCTTGTAGCCAAGAAGGCTAATCGCATATTAGGTTGCATTAAGAGGAGCATTGCCAGCAGATCCAGAGATGTCATTATTCCCCGTTATTTGGCTTTGGTGAGGCCACATCTGGAGTATTGTGTCCAGTTCTGGGCCCCCCAATACAAAAAGGATGTGGATGTATTGGAGAGGGTCCAGCGGAGGGCAACCAAATGTGGGCTGGAGCATATGACTTATGAGGAGAGGCTGAGGGACTTGGGTCTGTTTAGTCTGCAGAAGCGAAGAGTGAGGGGGGATTTGATAGCAGCCTTCAACTTCCTGAAGGGAGGTTCCAAAGAGGATGGAGAAAGGCTGTTCTCAGTAGTGACAGATGGCAGAACAAGGAGCAATGGTCTCAAGTTGTGGTGGGAGAGGTCCAGGTTGGCTATTAGGAAAAACTATTTCACTAGGAGGGTGGTGAATCATGGAATGGGTTACCTAGGGAAGTAGTGGAGTCTTCATCCCTAGAGGTGTTTAAGTCTCGGCTTGACAAAGCTCTGGCGGGGTTGATTTAGTTGGAATTGGTCCTGCCTAGAGCAGGGGGCTGGACTTGATGACCTTCTGAGGTCTCTTCCAGTTCTATGATTCTATTATTCTAAGTTAGGGCTAATAACTAATTATATGAGAAGGGCAGCATTAACTTTTTATATTTGGGTATAAAGATGTATTTCAGAGGGAGAATTTTTGTTCGGTCTAGGGATGAATGGTAAGTCCTGTGGTCTACTGAGCTAGTCCATTGTTACGGGCATACATATATTAGTGGCCTAGTAAAGTCTAGAACCATGCTTCATCAACAATATACTAGCACCATGCTTCGTCAACAATAAACCTGGGTGGGTGCCTTTGTTCTAACGATGTTAAGGACTAGTCGACTATCCAAAAAGCAAATGCTTATCAGCTAGTCAGCTGACGAGTTGATTTCCACCTCTCCTTGCTGCCTCTATCAGGTAGAGGCAGCAAGGGGGTGGGGAGAAGGGGTATTTCAAAGCGGCAGCCTGTACAGGTAAGCTGGGGATCAGCTGTGCAGTGCTGCTGCTTTGAAACCCCAAGGTGACATTTCAAAGGGGCAGCTGCCACACAGCTGAACCGTGGCTCAGATGTGTGGCACTGCCCCTTTAAAATGCCGAAGCGCAGTGCAGCCCGGGATCAGCTAGAGACTGGCCAGCTGACCCCAGTTCCACATGGCACTTCCACAGAACCCCAGCTGACCCTGGGTTCCGGGGAAGTGCTGTGTGGAACCCAGGGTCAGCTGGGAAGTCCCCAGCTGATCCCAGGTTCCACTGAAATACCATGTGGAGTCCAGGATCAGCTGGGGAGTCCCCCAACTGACCTCAGGTTCCCTGGCGCTGCCCATTGGAAATGCCGCCTCGGCATTTCAAAAGGGGCAGCTACTGCACAGCTGATCCCTGGCTCACCGTTTCAAAGGGGCAGCACCGTACAGCTGAGCCTGGGATCAGCTGTGCGGCTGCCCCTTGGAAACACCGAAGCGGCATTTCCGCTGTATTCCGCTGAATTCTGTATTCTGCTGAAATGCCACACGGAACCCGGGGTCAGCCCAGGCTCTGTGCGGCATGCAGCGCAGTATGGAGCCTGGGGTCAGCGAGGGACTCTGAGTCCCCCGATTATCCCGGGCTCCATGGCTTTGAAATGCACAAGAGCCCCTGCTGGGGACTCTTGTACTTTTCAAAGCAAGCACACTCACATGCAGCCCCGAGTTAGCAGGACTTCCCACTGGTCCCCGGCAGCATGTGGAGTTCCGCATTCCTCCTTTGAAATGTACCAGAGCCTCAACTGGGGCTCTGGTACATTTCAAAGGAGGAATGCGGAAGTGCCTATCAACTAGTCAATTAACCACAATTTAACATCCTTACATTGTTCCTTAATGAACGTAGTGGTCATTGGGCAAATCACTCAAGGTCTGCCATGCCAGCTGTCTGTACAGACCTAGGGCAAGCACATGGAGGAAATGGATACATACAGCCAAATATCTATCAAAATCGAACCACACTGGTGATCCCAACTGCTAAAGTTTAAGGTGTGAACATATGTGCATATGCATATTATTATAATCTAATCCAATGATACCGAGACTGAGGCTCTCATGCCACAAGTGGTTCTTTAATGTGTCTCCCATGGCTCTCTGAAGAGAGAGTTACTACAATAACAACTACACTAACACTAATAACTATTGAAAGAAACACAAGAATAAGCTCAACTAACTAATCTCCCTCATTCCTCAGACAGGAGGGGGGAACATAAGCTAACTCCGTCTGTGGCCGTGGATGGTTGGAAGGAAACTGGACTAGCTGGACCATGTTCAGCTGAGAGGCGGGAAGCAGCAGTCGCGCATGCACGGTCCGGTGGAGGGGCTACTGCTACTGAAAATCCTCCGGTTTGCGGCGCAAGGACGAGCCCAGCACCTCGAGTGGAGCACCCTCGAGGACACTACTCGACGAAGAAGCACATAATATTAACACATGGCATGATTTATTCATTTACCAGTCTTAAGTTATTAACCAATCAGAATGTGTGTATATGCTGCTATGAACCAATTGTAGTTGATAAAACAACAATACAGTAATTCCTCATTTAACACTATAGATGCGTTTCTGAAAATGTTCGTGCTAAGTGAAAACATGCTATGCAGAGTCAATTTTCCCATTAAAAATAATGGAAAAGGTGGGGGTTGCGTTTCACGTGGTGGTGGCAAAGTCAATTTTTTGTTGGTGCTGGGTCAACGTCAACATTCGATATCTAGCAACACAAGATAACTAGCAACACAAGTCGCAGCGGTATGTTAAAACACAAAGATAAACATGTGAGTGAGTGGAGGAATGCTGTGACCACATGTATTCATCCGCTCATGCATATTACCACTGTTTTCACCAACTTATACCGCCTCCCGAAGTAGTCTGCCATTTGATTATTTTTGTGTTATTTCGGGGACGGTCAAGTTATTCGAAAAAGTTCCCTAAAAAAATTGTGCTATTGCAAAAACGTTTTAAGCGGTCATGTGTTAAACAAGTAATTACTGTACTTGGTCAGTCATTTTGCTGAGAGAGAGAAGAATTTGCTCTTTTACGTAATTTTGACAGCCAATTTGGCACCCAACCCCTGAGGTCTAACTTCACCTGCCATCTAGTGAACCCCAGTAGGGAAAAGAGAATTCAGTCTTAACCTCTCTGTTATCACTATCAGTTGTGCTGGGGTAAAATATTGAGATAATGATCCACACGGTACTGGGAAAAGTCAACAAATCATTTCACAAGAGCCACTAAACTTCATTTGTATGGTAATGACTTAATTACTATCAACCCAACCTGAATTCACCTCTAGAGGTGAAAGGCTTTTCATCATTACTAATTTCCTTCTTGCCTTCCAGAATTATTTTTCTACTTCAGTTTTGCTAGTTTAGAAGTTGGTAATTACATGTAAGAGAATATATTAAAAGCTAACTATGTTGTGTAACAGATCTTGCTCTTTGCTGTCTGAAATGTGTGACAAAATAAATGGGGACTTTGAACTAGGAGTCAAGGTTTGACTTCTAGTTTAAAGATTAGGGGTATTAACTTTGGAAGGGTTTGAAATTCCCATCTCTACTTTTCTCTCAGTATCCAAGAGAACTCAGTGCCAGAGAGCACAATGAAAGGAGACTCACCCAAAGAGGAAGAAAATTTACCTTAGAAATTGAGCAACTCTTGCAGTGAAAGCCCCAGCTCCAGGCTGCAGCACATTCCCTGTGTGAAAATACATTAATTCCAACTGATTAGCTGTATTTCCTTTACCCTGGCTATTTAACATTGTGTAGACACAATCAGTTTTTCAGAAAAACTCTTAAATCAGAGCCTACCCCACTTACAGATGAGGAAACAACCCCCCAGCAGAGGATGCACTGGAATTTAATACTATTCTAGTGTAGCATTAACAACCTACTGATTTCAGACCTCTGCACAAATGGCATCCATTGGTCACAAAGAGCAATCTTGTTTTCAGAGTTGCCCAAGACCAGAAGCTTCAGTTCTGGATGGAAGGCTCACTTACCAACACAGATATCTCCCACTTTCTCAGGACTCAGATTGACATCCTTAAGGACAGCTGTCATAACAGCAGAGAGCAGCTCATCAGGAGTAGTATCCTGAAGGGAAAAACAGTACATTCTATGAATTATGCAGTGCTGTTGTAGTTGCATTGATCTCAGGATACTAGGCAGACGTGTCTGAGGGAATATATTTTATTGGACAAAATTCTGATAGTGAGAGAAACAATCTTTCAAGCAAAGAAGTGTGCAGTCAGAGGGGGTTTTATTTCTGTATCAAGGTATGTACTTTAGTAGCTGGCACCCGCTACTAAAGGTTAACCAGTTAGCCTGACCAGCACGCTTACCAGGGTAACCAGTTAACGGGACTCCAACCACTCTGCACCAGCCCTCAGATAACCAGTTAAATGATTAAAACTATGTCATTTATATCCAGAGAGAACCTGCTTCAGTACAGAAATAAAAACCCCTCCAATTGCACACCCCTAGTTGTCAGCTATCACCCCACACTGGAACCCACAGAAGGTATCATCAGACAATTACAACCCACACTCAATGGGGACTCCATCCTGAAAAAAAAAATCTTTCCTGAACCCCACCCTCTGATCTTCAAACAACCTACCAACCTCTCCAAAGCTCATTATCAGAAGCAAACTCTCCATAGGCACACAAACTCAAAGTGGCACCAGACCTTTCCCAAAACTGATGCAAACCTGAAGACATATCTCCACTGCTACAAAAATCAACACCCCGCACACCACATCTTTCAAGATCGATGGATCACAACATGTAGTATATTTCATCCAACACAATGAATGCCCCAATAACAACTGTGTAGGTTAAAGCAGACAATCCTATGCTCTCAAATGACCTTACAGGAAAATGATAAAACACAAAAACACCACTTCACCTGTAAATGACCACTTTTCACAAAGCAATCACTCTATATTTGATCTATTTTGAATCACATTTCAGGATTGAGAAGTCATCTCAGAGAGAAGATTGGAGATGAGTATATATGTATGTGCACCAAGATATACCTTGTACTAAAAATTATATAACAGCAATTAAGCAAGGAAATCTGTGTGGAAAAACTGCAACATAATTACCCCATAACAATTTTCTTTAAGTTATTCACAACTACAGGTGATCCCCGAGTTACAAATGCATTGACTAATGACCATTTGTCCTTACGACCAACCTCCCATTAAGCCGGTCCCCGAGTTACGAACGCGATCCGCACTTACAAACAGCTCGGTCCCATTTAAATGAATGGGGTCCAACTTATGAACAGATCGCGTTACGACCAAGTGTTTGGTACGTAACTCATTCGTAAGTCAGGGACTATCTGTATTCCAAAGGCTGACTGAAAAGTTTTATATGTGTATACACACTTTAAAACTTTGCTCATTAAGACATTTTATTTCACACTCGCCAGTGTTCCCTGTAAGCTGTATGCTTACGCAACCGCTCAGAAGAAATTCAGATGCCACCCAGCTAATTAGCAGAGCACAGAGAGGTTTTGTTTCTACTGGTGGTCCACATTCACAAATGCCTTGGTGCACATAAAATATTCTGAACAGGTGTGGAAAAAATCTACACATGGATAGAAAAGGTTAGAGGGAGCCAGGTCTCCCCCTTCCCTTTTAACATGGGCATAGTAGCCTAGGGCAAATGCAGAGCAGCAGCAGCATGGACATAATTTGGAGGTGGATGAAAGGGTGGACACTGGCATCCAAACTGCAAGCTTTGGGCCAAAATTTGGAGCAGTACTGTAAGGGGTTGCTGCCTCAGGCACAAAGTCCAAGTGACAGCAGGGGAGACTGTCATTGGGATCAGGAGGGACCCAGTGGGTGTAGCATGGGAGTGGAGGGATCTAGCTGAGGCAACTTGATAGCGAGAGCCTGGACGAAGTAGGTGGTTGCTGAGACCAGGTCAGTAACAAGAGCTATGCCAGAAGAGTCCTCCTTGCCCAGCTCCTTGCTGCATATGACCTTCCAAGAGCCTCCTGCTGCCTCTTGGGCAGAGACAGGGCTGCATCTTCCAGAAGAGTGCATTTGCAGACCCTCAGGAAGGGTCAGGAGGCTAGACCAGAGCCTGCATCCCTGAGTCCCATCTGCAGCTGGGTATCCTGGGACATGGTCCGAGAGGTGTTCTCAGCTCCCAGTCTCCATTCAAGGCAGATAGAGACTCCAGGGCTCCCCCACAGCAACTTGGACTCTGGACAGCTGTCAAAAATGCCCAATTCCAGCTTCTGACATGGCCAGGGCCTGAGGAGAATGGGCAGAAAAGGAGGATCAGGGAGCAAAGCCCAGGGGGAAAGGAAGAGGAGCAGGAGGTAAGGCCACAGTTTTGGTGCTGATGACCCCTCCCACCACATGCACACACAACTTGTACCCAGATTACAGTGCTGGGAAGCCCACAAATTGGTCAAGGCCCCTAATCCACCACTGGTGTGAATAACCCCCCCCCCCCCCAAAAAAAAAGATACAAGTTACTTCAATATAAGTGTTCAAGTGCAGAGCCCTATGCCAGCAGGAAAAATTCTCCCACCAACACAGCTCTCTTGTTCATGGAGATTATTTTATTATGTGGAGAGGAAAACTTCCCCCATTGGCATAGCATGTCTTCACCACAGATGCATGAGTACAGCTGCAGCGTTGTATACGCAGACATGTCCTCAACCAGGCACTGCACTTGCACAGAAAGCCACTTACACCAATATAATCACTTGCACACTTTTAACATCCACACAGCACCTCTACAATAGGCGTCTGCCCCCATGTAGCCAGCCTGGAGCAGAGGGAAGAGCCTGAAAACACAGTGTACGGGGTCACAACCTTGCCACGAATAATAATGCACAGCATGAAGCGCAGAGCCTCCTTTAAAGTGGGGGAAATGAGGGGACACAATACAAGACCAGACCAGACAAAGGAAAACACCTTTTGACAGGGGCCCTGTGCCTCAGCCCCAACCTCTGCTGCCCTGAATTTCCTTAGCACCCTCTCCTCAGCCACTACCTTCTGTTCCCCCAACACTCTACCCAACCCTCCCCCCTCAGTGCTCCCCTCAGCCCCCTACCCCAACCTTCCTCCACCTCCTGCCCTCTGCCCCCTACCTTAACTTCTCTCCTCCTCCTGCCCTCAGCCCCCTACCCCAAACTCCTCCTACCCTCAGCCCTCATCCCAACTCCCCACCTCCTTCCAGCCTCCTACCCCAACCTCCCTCCTCCTGCTCCTCCTCTCAGCCCCCTACCTCAACCCCCTCAGCCCCAACCCCAACCATACTCTACCCAACCCTCCCCCCTCAGCGCTCCCCTCAGCCCCCTACCCCAACCTCCTCCTCCTCCCAGCCCCCAATCCCAACCTCCCTCCTTCTCCTCCTCCTCCTCCTCCTCCCAGCTCCCTACCCCAACCTCCCTCCTTCTCCTCCTCCTCCTCCTCCTCCCAGCTCCCTACCCCAACCTCCCTCCTCCTCCTCCTCCTCCCAGCTCCCTACCCCAACCTCCCTCCTCCTCCTCCTCCTCCTCCCAGCCCCCACCTCAACCCCCTCCTCCTCCTTCTCTCAGCCCCTTACCCCACCCCCTCCCCCCCTCAGCCTTCTACCCCAACCCCCTCCTCCTCCTCCCAGCCCCCTACCCTCTCCTCCTCCTGCTCTCAGCCTCCTACCCCAACCCCCTCCTCCTCCTCCTCCTCCCAGCCCCCTACCTCAACCCCTCCTCCTCCTTCTCCCAGCCCCTTACCCCAACCCCCTCCCTCCTCAGCCTCCTACCCCAACCCCCCTCCTCCTCCTGCCCTCAGCCCCCTACCTCAACCTCCTCCTCCTCCTTCTCCCAGCCCCTTACCCCAACCTCCTCCCCCCTCAGCCTCCTACCCCAACCCCCTCCTCCTCCTCCCAGCCCCCTACCCCCTCCTCCTGCCCCCAGCCTCCTCCTCCCCCAACCCCCCCAGCCTCCTCCTCCCAGCCCCTTACCCCAAGCCCCTCCCTCCTCCTCCTCCTCCTACTCCAACCCCCTCAGCCTCCTACCCCAACCCCCTCCTCCTCCTCCCAGCCCCCTACCCCCTCCTCCTCCTGCCCTCAGCCTCCTACCCCCCCCTCCCCTCAGGCCTCTGCCCCGCCGCAGCCCCTCGGGACAGCCCGGGCCGGGGTTACCTTGAAGCCGCCCCGCTTGGCTCTGGCGATGGGGGTCCGCAGCCCGTGCACCACCACCACATCGTCCAGCTCCCCGTCACGGCCGGGAGCCGTCGCTGACCCCGCGCACGGAGCCGCCCGCGGCGCCGGCCTCGCTGCCAGGTGCCCCAACACCACCGTTACCCGCTGCATCGCGCGCCCCGCCAACTGCCCCGCGCGCCGACCCCGGAACCGCCAGTGGCTCCGCCCCCTGATTTGCATAACACGGCGCCCGGAAAACGTGCTACGGTCAGGGGCTGCGCACGCAGGAGACTACAAGCCCCAGGCTGCAGCGCGCCACAGCGAGTGGCCAGACTGGCGGCGCGTTGCATTCTGGGGCTGCTCTGGCCAGTCGGTTCAGTTCCCACGTAACCCTAGTCTACGTGCATCGGAGGCTGCAGCTAAGGGCGCCGCAAGCCCAGGGAGTCAGAGCCCCCCCCCCCCCCCCCCGCCCCGGCCAGGCACAACCCGGAGCAGGGTGTCACAGCCAAGGGCCTGCTCGAGTTTGGTTTTGGAGTGGGGTGGTTTGCTTTAACATCCCATAATAGTGTCTAGGCGGGGCTCAACTCTCGTTTAAAGTCTGTATGATAGTTATAAAATATACGTTTCCATTTTCTATTAAATAAGGCTACGTCTACACTGGCGGCTTCTCGTGCAAAAACGTGCCCGGTGTCTACACTGCACGCGCATTCTTGCACAAGTAAAGTTACAGGCTAGCGTTGGAAAACGGGGAATAAGCCCTCTTGCACAAGAGGGCAGTGTAGAGAGGCAACATGAATTTCTTGCGCAAGAAACCCCTATGGCTAAAATGAGCTTTCTTGTGCAAGAAAGCGTCCACACTGCCATAGACGCTCTTGCGTAAAAGCACATGCTAGTGTAGACGCGCTCTTGTGGAAGACTTTTTGCGGAAGAAGTCTTACGCAAAACAGTTTTTGCGTAAAAAGCTGCCAGTGTAGATGCAACCTAAGAGTTTTCCACAAGGGAAGACTAAAGAGAATAACCAGCTTGTGTATATATTCACAGGTATTTCCTTGACACCGAAGAAAGCTCATCCTACACCGCAGGGAAATGTTCTGTTAGAACACAAAGAATGGTGCTAAGTATTTTAGATGTTGAGTCCAGTAGCACCTTTTTGCTGGAGGAGAACTGTACAGTGCCTTCAGATAAGCAACCTCACAACTGAACCACTGGCATTATTGCCCAATGAATATAAGAATATGAGACCAGCCATACTGGGTCAGACCAAAGATCCATCTAGCCCAGTATCGTGCCTGCCGACATTGTGCTCACTAAGAAGGTATTATTATTCTTACTAATATTATTTATTCTCTTATTCTGCTGTTTGAGTTGTGATATTCCTTGACGGATGGCACTATTCAGTACAAGAGGCACATTTCTGGAGGAGGATCTGAAGCTGGGAAATTGTTGGTGGCTCCCTGGATGAAATTCATGAGTGGCTGGCCAAAGCATTCACATAATTCAGCTGAGAGTTATTTACATGTTGGAGGCTGTGTGAGAGCAGGACCAGGAGTGGTTGCACTCACAGCAAATTAGTGTAAAAGGCAGGGAGTACTATTTGGGTGGAGGAGACTTTTGCTTGACAAAAGAGACAACTAAGGTGGGATATGGGATAGGTATATAATATCATGACAGCTGTGGATAATGTGAATAAGGAATGTAAATTCTCATAACACAACAACTAGGGGTTGCTAATGAAATAAATAGCAGGTTTAAAATAAACAAAAGGAAGTATTTCTTCACACAATGCACAATCAGCCTGTGGACCTCTTCGCTGCAAGATGTTGTGAAGGCCAAGGCGCTAACAGGGTTAAAAAAAAGAACTAAACTTCCTTGAGGGTAGGTCTACCAATGGTTATTCACAAAGATGGGAAGGGATAGTGTTCCCAACCTGTTTTCCAGAAACTGGGAATGGACTACTATATAAGGAGAGATTAAAAAATCAGGGAATTTTCAGGCTGGAAAAGACATGATTAAGGAAGAATTCATAAGAGATTATTAAATTGTGAATGGTGTGGAAATAGTGAATAAGGAAACGTTATTTATAGAGGTCACACAATGCAATTAATGGGTAGCAGATTTGAAATAAAGTATTTTTTCCACAGTCCATCTGTGGAATTCTGTGCCAGGAGCTGTTGTGAAAGCCAAAACTCTAATAGGTTTACAAAAGAACAATGTAAGTTCCTGGAGATTAGAGCCATCAAGGGCTATTAGCCAGGGTGGATAGGGATGCAACACCATGTTCTTCATGGCACTAGTCTGCCAGAAGTGGGGAATGGACAACAAGGGATGAATCATGATGAGTGCCTGTGCTGTTCATTCACCGTGAAGTATCTGGTATTGGCCACTGTTCAAAGATAGGATACTGGGATAGATGGACCATTCGTCTTGGCCATGCTGATGTTCTTATATATAAGTCTAACTTATCTGCTCCCTGCTGTAGCCCACTGGACTCCATTTCCTTCTCAGAGCTGAGCTAGAACCCAAAAGTCCTAACAGGCTCGGCCTCTCTCCACTGAGTTATAACAAAGTAAAAATATACATTTAAATTTTAAACTTAACCTGTGTCCCTTGCTTAAGTGACTTGACAGATGTCAGAACATGTTAGTATTAGGCTGGAGACGGTGTTGCACTCGGGACCAGGGTCCAAGTTGCTGGCACCAGGGCGGGGCAATGGTGCCCTCTCACTTCTGGGGTTGGGGCACGGACAGAGTCGTCTGGACTCAGGCTTCTTCCCCCAGCCTGGTACCGAAGTCAAGAAAGAGTTTAATCCAATGTCTTGCTGCCTCAAAGGTATCCAGAGTGGAGGGCTCTGGGAAGTCCCCCGCTGGGCTGGAGTCTCAGCACAGACTAGAGCAGTGCCAACCGGACCACAGTGTTCCAGGTGCAGCACTCACTGGTGCCGTGTGCCCCACTTGAGGGTGCATGGAGGGCACGTGCCTTGAAGGAGACCTGCCCCTGCTAGGTCTCTTCTTCTAGGGCACCGGGGATTGGCAACTGGTGCCGAGGCCTACGTGGCACTGGGGAGGTACGCAAGTGGCTGGGTGCCCCCATAGCTAGTGCACTCTAAGTTGCTGGTGTCAAATCGGATGCCGGTGCCGGACATAAAGCCACCTTCATAAGGATAATCTTCAAGTGGGACTCCCTTTCTCGCTTGAGGCACAGCTTGAGGGCCTTGCAGATTTTACAGGCCTTGGACAAGTGGGCCTCTCTGGGGCACTTAAGGCAGGCTGCATGAGGGTTTCTGCAGGGCATAGGTTTCTGGCACTTTTCACAGGGCTTGAAGCCAGATGGGCAGGGGATGCAAAGCGAGCCCCGAGCCTGCGTACTTAACACTAAGCACAACACTTAACTAATAAAAACTTAGATAAGAACAATTAACTGTGAAACTAACAAGAGAATGAGAAAGGCGCCTGCAGAGCAAGAGCAAAGCGCATCCAACATCACAAACAGTAAGAAGGAACTGACAGGGTGGAAGGCCAGCATAGGTATATATTAGCTTAAATTAGTGGCACCACTCCAGGGGGCTCCCCTGTTGGCCCAATGGGTACCATTAGGGAAAAACTTCTGACTACGTGTGCACACACCTTCATGCAATGGACTTGAAAATGAACAATCACTCGACGAATGGTAATTTCTCCTAGTATTATGGCTTGCAGTCACATGCACACAGAACCTACTGCCTTCCAGGACACAGGAAGCCGATCATGGTCTTAAAAAGGCCTAATGAGGGATCGGGAGCAGTGCTGGAAAACTGGCTGCTTGGGTGCCGAACAATGGTGCAGAGGGTGCAGTACTGAGTCCTTTCTCTGCACCATATTGGAATCTGCCCAAGGGGCCTTTCACACTGAGACACCCAGTGTCAGGTCCTGCTTCGGCTGGGGATGGACTGCCGACTCCATAAGTAGCTGATTGAAGCCAAAGTCTCACTCCCTTCTGGACCAATTATTAAAACTCTTGCAGATCATGCACTTCGCAGACTGGTGATCCTCCACCAGATACTGAAGACATTGCGGGGGTTGCTTGTGGGCATAGGCTTTGAGCAGGAACCGCAGGGCTTGAATCTCTGAGACTTGGGGATACCCTAAGTCCCAGAGGGGACACGGGCAGGAAAGGCAGAGACCCTTCATGCCCTCTGCTAACAAAACTACAACTAATTAAGGTTTAACAACACTAAGTAGGGGAAAAGGAACACGAAGGATGAGTGGAGCGCTTGCTAAGCAAGAGAACCCGCTGTTCCAACAACTGTCACTGGCATTAAGATGGAACTGAAGTGGGGGAGGGGGAATTGGATCAGCAGAGTCATCTATAGAGCACCATACTGGTGCCATATCAGGGGATTTCACAGCTGACCCAATAGATGTCTGTTAGGGCAAACTTCCAACAGCTGCAAGCACAGTGCACACAAATACCTGTTTGGAATTGATATGAGCAAGCCCTTGAAGGACAGAATATATATGACAGAGCATGCACCTCCAGTAACATTACATGTGTATGTGTACCATAGTGCTGTATTTATAAAATGAAACACTTCTCTTAGCTGCCCCCGCCAATAACACCAAAACACTGATTACACAATACCACAAAGTTAAAAAATATTTAATTTCATGCACAGAGGGTGGGGGAAAGCATTTACAGAATTTTACAAAGTACACTCGAGAACGTGTCCTGCTTTCCAAACCTGCAGTATTAGCTTCTGTTTCATATGGGCTGTTTTTTCTAAAGCAGAAGTGATTTTGAGATGCCTGATGAACAGATACTACAGTGAGTATCTGTGTGTTTCCAGGCAAGGGTACCACTAGTGACTACATCTTTGATCAGATTAATGAAGAGGCAGAAAGTTGCAAATGCATTTCATCATAGCCCGTGGGCCTCCTGAAGCATTTCCTTTCTAACACTGGCCCCAATCCCGCACACACTTAAAACATGTAGCATTAGGCTCACGAGAGGCCTCATTTAATGGAATTACTTACATGTGTAAAATTACTCAAGGTGCCAATTCAACACAACACTTAAGCATGTGCTTAATGTAAAGTATGAGAGTAGTTTGGCTGATTTGAGAATTATGGGGCATGAATAGCC
Organism: Pelodiscus sinensis; assembly: GCF_049634645.1. Taxonomy (NCBI): domain Eukaryota; kingdom Metazoa; phylum Chordata; order Testudines; family Trionychidae; genus Pelodiscus; species Pelodiscus sinensis. Next base: position 247,753,090 of record NC_134712.1, on the reverse strand, counting down.
ACCCACCCCACAGCTGGAGAATGGGGGTCTTTGTCTCCCTTTAGTGGCAGGTACACAAAAGAGGATGAAAGTCTACTACAACGGACTGCCAACTAGAGTTACCACTCCAGCTCATGCATTTACTAGCGATGTTAACACGAGTTCAAATTTTGTTAATAGCCCATGTGGAGGGGTCACTATATTTGTAGGATCAGGGCCTAGCTCATCGGATAAGGAAGAAGAATTCTGTTGCATTATCCGGGGTTACAAAAAATCGATGATTTTTTTCCCCCCAGTGAATAAACCACCGCTGTTTGATCGTAGTTGTCAGCATTAACATTTAGTAGCCTGCTTCACCTCCTTACTCCCTCCCTGGAGCAGGGGGGAAGGGAATGGCTAAGTTTTGACTCCCTCCTTCCATTACTCTCTAGACAGAGCAGCTGCACCAGCACAGGTAGAAGGCTGTGTACAGTCATTTACTGTAGGTGTGGGTCTACAGAAATCACTGTCAGTCAGGAGCAAGGGAGAAGCAAGGAGCAACTGTGTCTCAGCATTGGGTTACTAAGGCTATGTCTACACTACAGAGCTTTTTTCCAAAAAAAACTTCACTCACGTCCACACTACAATCGCGTTTTTTCGACAAAAAAAAATTCTAAAGAACAGAGGGTTTTTTTTCCCACATTGATAAACATCTTTCTACAAAGAAGCCTTTTTCCAAAAGAGCTCTTTTTAAAAAAGGCATGTGTGGACGGGGAAGAGGGAGTTCTTTCGAAAGAAGAGGAAAAGAGGAAAAAGCACAGGTGCCCCAGTGGCCACTCCATCCATAGTAATCACACCTTAAATGCGAGCTAGCGTACATTCGGTGTGGACGCTCTTTCGAAAAAGCAGATCGCTTTTTCGATGTGCTTTTGCTGTGTCGACATGTTCTTTTAGAATAAGTTTTTTCGGAAGATCTCTTCCAGAAAAGCTCCTTCTCTGAAAGAAGACTGCAGTCTAGACATAGCCTAAGCCTAAGCCTAAGCCTTCCAGATCTTCTGCTGGGAACATGCACATGATATACCAGCCTTTGCTCACAGCTGTTTCTCAAGTCAGATTCTAGCCTTTGAAGAAGGGCTGGTTTGGAAAATACATGCATGGAAGGAGGCAGGCAGATATTGAACAAAGAGGCTGAAGTAATTGGACCACCTTCAGATTCGCAGCAAAAGCATAACAGAACAGAATTTGCTCCCAACACATTTAAACACAACTGTAGGTACAATGTCTCAATTCTGGTCCTCATATGGGCTGTGCGATCCTCTATTCCCAAACACCACCCTGTGTGGTGCTTCCTTGTCTAGTAAAGCCTAGTTTCCCAGCTCATCCAATAACCCTAACTGGACCAGTGCATATAGAGCAAGGTGGGACAAACCATACTGCAGGAATGGCCAAGCATTAGACAGAGTGATGCAAACAAATTTCAAGTCTCAGACCTTAAATACATTATTTCTAGCAAAACCCAGTAATCTCTGGCTTAAATAGTCTTTCATTAGGTTTTTTTTTCCAAGAATAAAAAAAAAAATAGAGCTGTCGCCGCAGGTTGAATCATACAAGGCCTCTGGTTCCAATTATGGCCTCAATCTTACCCTCCACGAGACAGCTTTCTACATCCCACTCTGTTTTCTTATGTACAACTTGCTGGCTAATGATATTTGGCCTGGTGTGAAGGAATTATACAGATGTATAGGCTACAATATAAAGTTTGATGATATACAATATCACACTTGAGCCTTTTCCCTAGATAAGGAAAAAATTACAATACATAGACATGACACAGTATTGATAATATTGCAAAAAAGAGCAAGAGTTGATACGAGCGAAGTGCTTCTACTATACATAAGATCAATGTACTTTCCAATACACAACATGTAAAAAAAATGTATATGGAATCCTATTACATTCTCTGTCCCTTGTTATATTTTTATACAGCAAAACACTGCAAGGGCGTTTTAAAAAGGCATAGGCACCTGAGGAGCGGTTTTCCACACACACGACAGGGGAAGGGAGGGTGAAGGAATGCCTCAATTGACCAGAGCTGAGCATGCTTTAGGAGCGCCCTGGTCTGGCGAAATTCACACCTGTGCAGGGCCATGCCCACCATAAGCCTTACAATGGAGCAGGCTGTGAGAGCGCTTTATGCTGTCCCTCTGCACAGGGGTGGAGTTCTCTGCTGGTGGGCATTGCCCTAGACAACCTAGCTGCGTGCAGAGTTAGATAACTTCTCCATTGCAGAACTACTCCCAAGGGCAGCAATGCATAAGCAAGTCAGATCAGGCCCTAGGGAAGGTACTGGCAGATTCTGTTCGCACAAGGCCTGCAGGATTGACCCCCCCCCCTGCCCCCAGCATTCCTACAGCTGAACCCCTGCCAGCCCCGGGACATTCGCTAAGCCTTTGCCCTACGGGATATCAGGACCTCATGACACAGCCTGGTGAGTGCAAAAATCAAACAACGAGGCACGACCTGTGGCATCACAGTGGGATGTCATTTAAGGAGGGCGGGAGAGAAAACTGCCCTGCAAGCCCAGGGCTCGCTCTCAGGAGGACGAGGGCAAACCGTCACAATTTGGCTACCATCAGGATTATAAAAGCTTTCCCGTCCCCCTCACTATTTAGAAGGAGCCTCTCAGCAGCCTGCAGCGGAGCCAGGGGTCTGTCATCCCTCCTTGGATGTGCACTCAAGTTTGTTTTCATAGGGCTGTCATGAGCCGATTCAGGCAGGTACCTCCAGGTGTGTCAGATGCCTCCTCACCTCCCTGCAGGAGAGCTGCTGAGAGGTTGCTACTCCCCTTCCCGCACAGGTGGGCAGAGATTTGACTCTAGCAACCAAAACACTGCTGAGCCAAGATGTAGGGGGAGACAACTGTGCCAGGAGAAGGGATGACTCCGCTCACTGCCCTTATAGGTCAAGCAGGTACAGGCATTTGTCCTGTTCGTTCTTGCCAACTTGATCAGTTGGGAGGAAGGCAGGACTCGGGGGAGCAGCGACACCAGCCCTTGCCTCACGCAGGGAGGGGGTCTCAGGTGAGCAGCTCATGCCAGGGAGACTCATGTCTACCCCACACAATGTCCCCTTTTCCCTTGAGGAAATATGGTTTCCGTAAGGAGGGACAGACTCGTGACTCTGCTTCCGGAGCAACTCAGCCACGCCTGGCACTTCAGACCGGTTGCAAAGTGCCAGTCAAAGTGCTGGGCGCGGGAATGCACTTGTAATTGGCAGGAAGAAAAGAAACATGGAGGAATTTGTTTGGAAATGGCTTCTAGAAGGAGTTCCACGAAGCCTGCAAACAGATCTTTAAAAAGTAGGTCACATTTCCGCCCTACCCTTGCACAGCACCACGTTGCTCATATTTCAGCGCCTACGGTCAACATTACCCCACCAGTCCTCCGAGAATCAAATCCAGATGGATTGGCTGGGAGTCAGACTCTGTTCTCAGTTAATATGAAAAAGTGACTGAGGGCAGTTTTTTAAAATGAGGGCAGTGAACGGGGAAACTGCAAGATACAAAATAATTTAAAACATTTTTTTCAATTTTCCAATAATCCTTTAAACTCTACGGAAAGTCCTGCGGCACACAGATTGGACCTCCCTGGTCAAGTGCCCTTGTGACCTGAGCGGTCCTGAACCAGGGAGTTTGCCAGACCAGGAGAGATCAGGCTCCCCTCCCAGCCATTGGCCCTGCTCCTGGGTACCAGCCCTGGCCACTGGGCTGCAGTCCCCACTGTGCTAGCCCCAACCAGGGCCGCACTCCCAGCCGCTGGCCCCGTCCTGTTCCCGTCACTAGGCCCCTCACCCTGGCTGGCCCCCACTACCAGCTGCCAAGATTCTTTCTGGCCCAGCAGTATCCAGAGTCCAGTAGGATGTTGCTGGATCAGAAAGTCCCAGATTTTAGAGGTTCGACCTGTACAACAGAGTGATAAAAGAACCCAACACAATGACTTTTTGGGCAAAAGGGGGCATTTGTTCTATTTGCTCTTGCCAACTTGATCAATGGGAGGGGAGGGTGGCAGGGCTCAGGCAAGCAGTGACACCAGTCCTAGTTTCACACAGGGAAGGGTCTTGGGTGAGTGGCTCAGGCCAGACCACATAGGGGGAGGGCAGGGTGCTTGGGTGTAGCCCCATGTGATGTCCTCTTTTCCCTTTAAGAAATATGGTCACTCTAAGGCCAGGTCTGCACTCAATCGGGAAGGTTGGCTTAAGGCATGCAACTCCAATTACCTAAAACCAAGCTTGGCGTCGTTCCCACAGTGGGAGGCCGACAGGAGTAAACGTTCCCGTCAGCTTCCCTTACTCCTCGTGACTTCACAGAGAACAGATGCCAGCTTGAGCTGCCCTCAGCATCTGATTTACTAGGCCCGCTAAGTCAAATGCCAGAATGTCGATCTCTGGCGTGGTGTTAAGAAAGGACTGACTTGTGACTGCTTCTGGACAGAGTCACAAGCAGAGTCCTAACCGTGACCCATGACGAGAACTCCTGAGTGCTACGGGAATACAAATAAATAAATAATAATAATAGAGGTTTTTGGACCTATCTGATATAATTTAATAGAGAATTACTGGTTTGATCCCAGGCCCATTAAAGTCAAGAGCACAACTTTCCATGATTTTCGTAGTGCAGAATCTATTCGTTCCTCTTGGAGATCCCTCCAGAATGCTAGTCTCTGTTCAGTTCTGTAGGCAGGGTTCTGCTCTCACACCCGAGTCACTCTGCTGTAACTTTAGAGACTTCTTGGGAGTTGGTTCCCGATAAGAATCAGGTTCTGGGTACACTAAGCTCGCTTTGTACAGATCCCCATTACATTTCTATAAAATCCAAAGCAGCTGCACCACAGCAGCACTTGAGTGAAGACACTACTACACGGACAGATTTCTCCCACTGGCGTAGGTAATCCACCTTTTAGCTAGGTGGGTGAAGAAGCTCTCCCATTGATCTACTGCTGTCTACATGGGGGGTTAGACTGGTATAACTACACTGCTCAGGGGCATGGATTTTTCATACCCCCATGGAACTGTAGTGTGACGTAGACCCGGCCTCTGGATGAAATATGCCCTTGCACAGAATCTGTGTATCATTGAAGTCCCACAGATGTCCCCTTTGGAGGCACAGCCCTCATGCTAGCCCAGTGTGGTGGGATGAATTCTACCTCACACATGACTTTTCCACACCCAGTACTCTGCAGTGTCATCTAAGGCCTGATCCTACAAAGGAGTGAGCTGAAAGCACTCGATGCCCTGCTGGCTGGACCCTTCGTTAGCAGCATGCTGGAATGGTCACAGGCTGTCACAACTAGGGATAGGACAAGAGCGTTAGCTACAGCCTCCCCTGTTCTGTTCCCATGAAAATCAGTGACCAAGCCTGCCCTGCTTTAGTGGCAACAGGATCAGGTGCTGAAGAATGAGCTTGTGCTGAGCTAAGAGGGCCACTGGCATCGGCATCATCTAGACACACTGATCTGCTGAACAATGAAAGAACACGCCGAGGTCCTGCAGCCAGCTTCAGCAGTGAATAATCTACAGGGACCTTCCCGCATCCAGAGAAGAACGCCACCATGTACTTACGCTACGTTACAGGTATAAGAACTTCAACTCAGAATGACTGTATTGTTATTACGTCCTTGACTGGATGCCTTGTGCTGAATCAGGCTATTGCTCCTTGACTGTAACCACCTAAGGCACAAAACAATCCTAATCCACCCCTCTGAAGAGCTGGAGATGTCGCTATGGACTCAGTTTTCCTCTCATCTTCCCTGTACACACCAGGATTCCTCTCCCCTTTAGAAATGATTGGTACCCCTCTCCCGATCATGCCTCGGTCCTGGTTTTGTTGCTCTTGGCTTCTCGCCTCAGTTCCTCAGTCTGACAGGCTGTAAACGGCAGCGCGGATACACAACATCCTGCTTTGCTGAGGACAAGGCTCCCTTGAGACGCATGCTGCTTTCATGGCCAGCAGGGGGCATCAGGGTTCATTCACATCAATCCTCTGAGGCAAATGTGTTACTACCCCAAGTGCCTCCGCTATAGACATCCAATCAACAACAGGGCAGGTTAGTTTGCCACTAGCATTAAGGCCAGTGTGTTCTGAGGAGGATCCCCAATTCTGAACTCCCTCTAGCCCCAAGCATGGCCACGGCCACATCTCCACAGTCAGATGGTCGTAAGTGCAGCTTACAAAGGAAAACCCCCACTGGCCCACCACCTAACGGTGAGGAGCGAAGGATGCCGACCTAGACGGAGGTCTACATCTCAGAGTGCAAAGCTCAGTGGGTCTATTTTTTCACCCTCCCCCCCCCACTTCCTTTTATGTTCCACCTGCATGTCCCCTAACCCTCTGCAAGGGCCTAGAGACTGCAGGTCATGAAAGGATGTCTCAGCAGGTCCTCTGCTGTAGGCCGCCGCTTCTCCTCCACAAAGATCTGCTTGAGGAAGTTGCGGCAGCAGTCCGAGACGCCGTCCGGGAGCTGGGGTTTGGTCGGCTGAGTGGCTATTTTGAAAATGGCCGCCATGGCTTCAAATTCTGCCCAGGGTGGCTTTTCTGTTAACATCTCCACTACAGTACAGCCCACGCTCCTGCAGCAGAGAACAGGGAGAGCAAGAGGATTAGAAGACAGACTGTTCATCCAGACATTTTGCTGGCTCATTCTCTACCCCTTTCACCCCAAACTATTCCCTAGATTTCAAATTCACTATATTCAGGGCTATACAGATAAAACAGACCACTTTGGAAATGGAAGTCCTCTAGTTAGGTGAATTAGGTGCCAGAGAGTCAGCACAAATCCCACATATCTAAGTCCCAGTGGGATGTAACAACACAACCCAATACATGTTCTGCGATACAGATTCTGCTGTAAGATTTACCCCTTGCTGCAGAATTTGCTCCACACTTTCAGCTGTCATTTTGAAACTATGTTTCTAGCCCTTAAGGTTGCACAGATAGATGGGAAGCACACTGTCAAGGAAAAGAGATACAATGATGTATTTGCAGAGAGCCTGAAACAATAGCTTTGAGAAATGTGAATTGTTTTGTGCATTTTAACCGATTGTTAACTCCAAAATTTAAAGTTGACAATCTGTGCTATGCTGAAATCTAGAACTGGGACAAAACGTAAAATCAATTGAATGTAAAAAATAAATCCAAGGCAGTTGTAGTGATTGCACTGTTCAACTTCACAGTTAATTCACTCAACCCTCCAATTTTAAAACTGACACGGGATTGCCACCAAAGTGCTGCAGCATCTCCTTATCTCCGATACTTACGCAGTCCTCAACAGTGCAGTATCTGAGTACCTCACGCTCTTTAATTCAGTTAGCCTCATCTCCCCCAAGAGGTAGTGCAGTGTTACTTCTTCATTTTACAGCTGGTGCACTGAGGTCCAGGGTGTTGCTCTGCTAGGCACTGCCAGGCCTAAGTTACTGAGATGGCTAAGGCTTTTTTCTACACTGCCACTTTTGCCAGTGTAACTTATGTTATGTTGCTCAGGGGTGTGAAAAAACACCTCCCTTAGTGACACTGACAGACCAGCCGGTGTGGACAGTCAATGGGAGTCAACCTTGCAAATTACGTTTACTACCAAAGGCATTTGCAGCCAAACAAGGCTTTGCTTCCTCTCTGGCTTCATCTCCCATTTGCATCTGTGAAGGAGTCCAGAAGAAGCGGCCTGGGTGGGAGGGGGAGAGGCAGGAAAAAGCAAGAGGGTTTGCCAGCCCTTGGTGTGGAATCCTGGCAGCGCAGTGTTTCCTCCAGCCTCACTGACACCAGCTCAGCAACTTTGTAATCACAATTAACCAAATGTAGCTGCACTTCCTGCCTATCAACTGGAGCGGGTGACAGCAATGCCGTCTGCCAGTGACCCCCTCAGGCATTCTCCCCAGGCTTCTCAGCGTGAAGCAGCTACAATGGCAGCTTTCCACTGACACTTGCTGTTTGAAGAATCATAGAATACTAGGACTGGAAGGGACCTTGAGAGGTCATCGAGTCCAGTCCCTTGCTCTCGTGGCAGGACCAAATACTCTCTAGACCATCCCTGATAGACATTTATCTAACCTACTCTTCAATATCTCCAGAGATGGGGATTCCACAACCTCCCTGGGCAATTTATTCCAGTGTTTAACTACCCTGACAGTTAGGAACTTTTTCCTAAAGTCCAACCTAAACCTCCCTTGCTGCAGTTCAAGCCCATTGCTTCTTGCTCTATCCCCAGAGGCCAAGATGAACAAGTTTTCTCCTTCCTCCTTATGACACCCTTTTAGATACCTGAGAACTGCTATCATGTCCACCCTCAATCTTCTCTTTTCTAAACTAAACAAACCAAATTCTTTCAGCCTTCCTTCACTGGGCATGTTCTCTAGACCTTTCATCATTCTTGTTGCTCTTCTCTGGACCTTCTCCAATTTCTCCACATCTTTCTTGAAATGTGGTGCCCAGAACTGGACACAATACTCCAACTGAGGCCTAACTAGCGCAGAGTAGAGCGGAAGAATGACTTCTCATGTCTTGCTCACAACACACCTGTTTAATGCATCCCAGAATCATGTTTGCTTTTTTGGCAACAGCATCACACTGCTGACTCATATTCAGCTTGTGGTCCATTATAACCCCTAGATCCCTTTCTGCCATACTCCTTCCTAGACAAATGGAGAGACTCCATGCTGTGCAAACAGTACTGTTGTAGTTCATTAGGAGAATTACTGTTATGCCAGCTGTTCAGACTCAGGGCCCACTCCTGCAAGCCTCAAGGATGCAAAACATTCAAGAGTTGCCACCAATTTTGGATGCCTCCAGTTTTTGGCAATCCCATCTGCAAACCTCCAGTTCTTCAGAGTTCCTGGAGTTCCCAAAGAGAGGAGGTTGCTCAGGGATTTTCCAGCTGGACATGTAAAAACTGGAGCTCTCCAACTCAGTATCCAGGGTGGAAATTTCCAAGAGAGAGTATGGATTTGGGGTGCTTCTATTTTGGGGTCTTCAGCCTGGTACACCTTAAAAGGCACCTGAATTTCAGTAGGTGCTGCACTCCCACCCAGTGGAAAGCAGACCCTTTAAGGTGTCTTAAGTTGAGCATCCAAAAAAAAAGTCACGAATCACTACAGAAAAGTCAGTTCTAACTATCGGCACACAGTTCCAGCCACTAACCTATACTGTCTCAAGTGCGAGTTATACTGGTTGGCCTTGGAAAATCAACTATTGTCATTCTGGAAGAGATGACCAGATATGGGCTACATTACAAAATGGCAGTGCTGACTCTCTACCCTGGGATCATTGTTTCTTACCACACGTCAGCTTTCCTTCCATAGCCTTCTCCACTGATCACCTCTGGGCTCATCCAGTATGGTGTCCCGGTGACAGATTGAATGCCAGTTCCTGACATGCAGATGGTCTGGATCCGTTTGCTGGCTCCAAAATCTCCTAGTTTCACATTCCCAGCAGAATCTCGCAAAATATTGGCACCTAGGGGATCAAACGTAAAAACCCATGAGATGGAATTGCAATCCAAAGCAGCTCCAGCACGGGGAAGCTCAGGAAAAGGGCCAGCATCTTCCGAGTGGGGAAAGGTAACATCTAGCTACATGAAGGCACTATGGTAGGGAACCTCTTGTTTTAGACTGGAATTTTCAAAGAGGTCTGTCTCTTAGGTACCTGAAAACCCCCCCTCCCAAAGCATTTTCAAGGCATTAAGTCAACTTTATTATTCCTATTTAACAGGGAGATAAACTAAGCCACAGAAAACATTAGGTCCATATCTTCCAAAAGTGGCTTGTGATTTATGGCAACTCAACATGTCTTGGATGCCTAACAACTCAGCCTTGGTGCTGAGCTTTTACAGATACAAGGGGAGACAATGGGGGCTCTCAAAATGAGGCCTCAAATATTTCCAGTTGGACACTCAATACCTGGGACTAAGTCTCTGACCTTTAATATCCCGGTGGACAATCATATTGCTGTGTAAGTAGAAGACTCCCTGCAGAATCTGCCTGGTGTACTTCCGAGTGACGTTCTCAGTCAGAGCACCGTATGCTTTTAATTGGTCCTTTATGGAACCCTATTGGAAATGAAAAACACATACACAAACCATAGGAGTACAGTGAATGAGGCACATTTATTGTGTCACAATGGCTTTGGCTTTTTCTTCTGTGAGGGATGAGCTGGGTGAGGTAATATCTTGTATTGGACTAACTTCTGTGGGTGAGACAAACAAGCTTTTGAGGGCACTGGAAATGCCCTCACAGTGCCACAGCTAAATACAGGGTGGAACGTATCCTGCAGCATAAATGGTTTACCCGTTTCAAAGTTTTCTAGTTAATTTTCTGGTTTATAAAAAGCTTTACTGAATCTAACGCATATATTCCATTTTTCTATCAGAGAAGCTGATAAACATAAAAGAGCAAGGAACTATATGGGACAGATGAGAAAGGATCAGTATTGTTAGAGTGCTGCAAATTTGCGGATATCCACGGTTATCCACATCCGCAGAGGTGGACGTGAATATCTGCCACCCATTTTTGTGGATATGGATATGGATACACAGAGCTCGACAAATCGCTGTTTCTACTCGCCCCGTTCACTGGCGGCGCGTGCATGCGCAATGCGGGTCTTGCGCATACGCAGTGCGGGGCTGGCGAGTAGATTTCGCAGCCGTTTGTCAAGCCCAGCGGATACGGATACTGAAACAAATTTTATATACAGGCAGGATTCTTAACCTTGTTAACTCCACATAGTTCTTTACCTCCCTCTAGTGGCTGGACCACATCATTGGTCAGCTGGTTTATGGGAAAGTTACTATCTTGAGAGTATGTCTGTCTGTTCAACGACTTCTCCTAAACGGTAAGAACTAGGACAACCAAATTCAGTATACAGCTTCCTTTTATCATAACTTAAAGCAAGGTCAGGGTTTGGGTGTACCAGGAAACAGACATGTGCCTGGAATGGGATTGCTTCTCAGAAAACCGCACAGAGAAAAGACAGTCACCAGGTAGGTGAAAGGGGCTGGCTGGAGGCACCCTCTCTCCTCCATCTGGGACTGCCCCAACCCCCAGCCTTCTGCCCCCCAGGCACCCTTTAGGGGGGTGGGGCTGAAGCTCTCCCCCACAAATTTGTACAAGGACATTGCTGGCTGTTCCCCTTTGTCAGAGAATGAGGGAAAAAATGCAGTTTGCTTCAATTCCTGGGGAGACTTTAAACACTTCAGAACTGCTGCCCCTTACAGCTTGGAAGCTGGTTCTCTTCCACAAACAGTACAAAAAAAAGCAGAGCCCTGGACCGTTGCTGCCAATCGAGCTGTGGAGTGAAAGTCAATCTTTATTTGATCAGAATGCTGGCTGATTGGGAAACAAAATCATTCCGATCTGTGCTAGGCCAGACACGTTACTGGCACACATGCTGGCTTCCTAGCAGGCAACAGCCTGATCACACTGCACTGCCCTCATTCTTCTGGTCCCAGGTGTGGGGGTTTATGTCAGGGACCCAGACAGATAGCCTCCAGAAATATACAGGTTAACTGGGCTGGAGTTAGAGGGGGGGGACTAGGAGATGAATTCAAACGGATCTGATGGGGGATTTTCTATTATGTTTACTAAATACCAAAACTATTTGTGTCTACATAATCTAATGGTCCTTTCTGGTCTTAAAAACATATGAATAAATGCAGGTTTGCTCCTTCATGAACACACCTCCTTACATATCATCTCTGGATGTAAGTAATACATGGGCAGGTGGGCCCAAGGGTGCCAGATCCTCTGCCAGCGTAAACCAGCACTGCTCTTTTTACACCAGTTGGAGCTCTGCTCCAGGGAGTTTACACGGGTTTAACACACATTCAGGAGAAGAAAGAAAAGAGACAAGTTACATCCCCTGCTAGTTGGCGCAGAACATTAAAACATCTCGATCTTCCATTGTCCCTGGAGATATTTCATTCTACACAAACAGATTCATGAGCTGATGACGTCTTCACATGCTATCGGTTTCCAAGAAGAGGATAATTAGGAATGATGTGTTTTCAACATGCACCTATCAGAATAAATAAGTGACCTACGATAGCTGTGTACTGGTCGAACTACAAAGAACTTTTCCCAGAGTGCTTTGTAATAAATAACTAGGGATGGGCCCAAGCCACAGAGATTGGATCCGATCCCAAATTCGGCAATGTTCACATTCCAGCCTGCCTCACGCAGATAGGGCCCTTCTGTTCAAATAGGGATCTGACTGTCCCAATCTTCAGAGATTTGGCCCATTAGATTGCAAAATCTGACTCCAGATCCAAACTTCACCTGAGTTGGGAGGCATTTGGATTCAGCTCTCTAGTTCAAGCCCATCTCTATAAAGAACCACATGGACAGACTACCGCCATACGTACCCCTGGCATGTATTCCACAAAGATAGACAACTTCCTCTCCTCCGGGTCCCGCAAACAACCGTAATACTGGACTATCCTGTCATGGCGGAGCGTCTTCAACAGCTGGATCTCACATTCTAAGGCGTTGACTTCCTATGAGGATACAGAACGGTGCACAATGAAAAGAAAGACCCTACGAACGCCTCATCGCTGCAGAAATGCTATCCAACCGCATTCATGCGTATCCTCCTAGAGGGTTTCTGAAGCCCTGGCTCTATCCCCAGTACTGCGCAAGACCCCCAGAGAAAGATCGGTGCTCTCTCAAGGAGCTTACAGATGAAGAGACAGGCAAGATGCACTGGGAAAGGCAGAGCAGGGACCCTGCTTGGGACGGTTAGACACAGAGAGAGACTGACTTAGTCCCTTGTTTCTTACGGGCAGCACCAGGTGCGGCTGGAAGGAGGGAAAGGCAGAGGCTGGGCAAAGCAGAGTAAGGCGCAGTCCAGAGAGGGGAGAGGAAGGTGCTGGCATCACAGAAGAGCAGAGAGGACAGGAGAAGGTGAGGCTGACGATGCAGGCTGGGGCAGCATCGTGCAGATCCTGGTGGGGATGAGGCTTAGGCCATGGCAAGTATCCTTGGGCTCTGTGGGAATCACAAAGAGCTCTGAGCCAGGAGGACCAGCCCAGCCCGCCACTGTGCATGGCATTCAGGCATGGCCTCGCAGTGACATGGGGACCAATGGTGCAGGAAGCCCCCATCCCAGGACCCCCAGAGATATGGGAAGGGCCCCAGCCCCCCAAATACCTGGTGACAAACCCCTGGCTCCCAGTTTTAAACAGCCCTATACGCACTTCAGGAAGGATCAGTCTAACTCTGCCCCTCACCTTGCTCGTCTCTTGACTGTCTGGGTCAAAGGGCACCTGCTTCACCGAGAGCTCTCTGCCGGTGTCCGCATCGTAGCAGAGGTAAACCTCCCCGAAGGCCCCTCTGCCAAGCAGCTTCCCCAGCCTCCAGTTCACAGGCGCCTGCAAAGCTACAGGAGGGGAATCGATGGCACAGTAAGGACACGGCATAGACAGGGTCTGCGCTAAGGGGTCGCCTGACCCTGTGCAACGCGGATCCCCTCTGCTGTGCGGTATCTGGGCATGGGCAGGGTGCATTAGCACCAACCGCAAAGAGCAACCCCCACAGCCTGATTCCCATCCCAGTCACTCCACTGGCTTTCCCCTGATTTACACCAGTATCCGGGAGAGCAGGATCAGGCCCCAAGATGTATATTGACCAGGCGCCTTTCCTCTGGGCAGGGCTGCGAGGGCTTTGCTGCATAATGCTAAGTCCCTTCACTGCCCCCCACTGACATGCAGCTGGAGTGGAACATATGCAGTGGCTACCCGGGCACAGCGCTGCTAGGCAGCGGGTCAGAGCAGGAAGTGGAGAAACACTGGCCCTGCTGTAGCTGCAGTTGAGATGTAATCACCCCGGATGCAATTTGGCCAGAACACACTAGGGATGTGAAAGACTAGTTGACTAATCACTACCCCCTCCCCTTGCTGCCTCTGTCAGATAGGGGAAGCAAGGGGGAGTAAGGAGGCTACTTCAAAGCGACAACCCAGGATCAGCTGCTCCAAGCGGCACTGCTGCTTTGAATGCTGTGGGGAGTCCAGTGTCAAGCTGCTCACGGCATTTCAAAGCAGCAGCGCCATGTGGAGCCTGCGATCGGGCCCCATGTGGCATTTCAAAGCGGCAGCGCTGCATGGAGCTTGGGGAGTCCCCAGCTGACCCCGGGCTTCAGCTCTTTCGCCTTGAAGTGTAGCAACAGCCCTAGTGCTTTTGCTGCACTTCAAAGACGGAGGCACCCTATCGACTAAGCAAAGAGTCGATGCAAAAATGCATGGGCTAGTCGATTAGTCAATTACCCGACACTTAACATCCTTAGAACACACGTATTTCCATGGAAAGTGCCAGGTGATTTTTCACGAGCAGAGAAGTTGTGCTCTGTCTTGGAGCCATATCCCTGGAGCACAGCGCTTAGGACACCAGTTTGGTGCTGACTCAGGCCTGAGAGGGAAGTGCCATGTGTTGAACCACCCCTGGGATCTCACAGCAACCTGATGAAATTCACTCACAATTCCTGGACTTGCTGGGGGACTTGTTGAAGACCTGCAGTCCCTTGTCACAGTCCAGCCACCATTTGGTCCTGTGCTTCTCGTACTGCAAGGTCAGGAGCTTGCTGTCCCCGGTGAAGCTCTTGGTTCTGCTGGAGGGGACAAGCTGAAACTGGTTCTCCTGAGGGATGTAACTCCTCGGGAAAGTCCTTCGACCTTCACAAGGAAAGCAGGAGAATCATCAGCCACTAGCAGTTCCCTAGCTTGTGTTAACAAGAGGCCCAGTTCCAATAGTAGCTACATTAACACTCACCAGGGAACTTACAACGTGTGCTACCTGGGCCTACATGGGCACAGCATGCTAGCACGCACCAGAATTTACACTCCTCTGGTGTAGACTAAAGCACTTTATAAACAAGTCCTTATCTCTATCCCCAGCCCAGCACTGAAAAACCACACCCAGACCATTCACATCCCTATCTAGGGCTTACTACAGTGGTGAGGGCCAGCTGTGTAGGCACCTCACAAGCATTTATGAACTTAATCCTCTCAACACCCCAGGAGGCAGGGCAATGACTGTATCCCATTATACAGTGGGGAACCCAGGCGCAGCACAGTTTAAGTGACTTGCCCATGGTCACATGGGGAGACTGTGGCAGAGCCAAGAACTGAAGCCAAGTTGCTCCATTCCCAAGCCAATGCCATATTTCTTGGCTTGGGCATCCTTTCCAAGCATCAGGAAGCTTTTCCGCCCAGCCTGCCTGAACTGGTCATTGTCTCACCGTCGCTATAGTCTTTACGGCTCTGCGAAAGGTGATATTGTCTGGGGAAGGTCCCGCCTTTCCCGAATCGGTCACAAAACGGGATGTCGAAATCTGACAGGAGAGAAAGAGAAAAGTCTTGGTTAGTTTAACTCGGTGAGGAACTCTTGGGGGCATTTTCATGCTGGAAATTCTGTTCTTTACATGCCAATGCAATGGAGACCCCAGGCAGAAGAGTGCTCATTCCCAAGATGGGACAGTCTCCTCGTCTCCTTTCTGAAATCTGCCCAGTGCTGATAGAAGGCTAGAGTGAAAAGGACCAACCTTGGCCCCAAGAAGCCAATACAAGTTTTGCCAGTGACTTCAAGCAGAGCAGATTCTAAGACCACTATGTTTAAAGAAAAGCTCAAAACCCAGTTTATTTTTATTTCTTCGGATGGCTGGGCCCCATCACAATTACTCCTGCCTCTTTCTAAACTAGATTGGGCTGTCTTGGAGCCTGACTTCTTAAGACGAGCCACTGGGGTAACATGTTCTTACAATTGTGTCTCTTGTCCTCATCTCTTTGCTGTCTTCTTCCTCCCATTGTCCCGAGTTACCTCCATTCCCTTTTCTCTCTGCTCCACCGCGCACATTTTTCCAGTCTTTCCTAACTCCTCGGCCTCTGTCCTAATCCACACCACAGCTAGTTTCTGCACCTCATTAGCTAGAGAGCAAGGAATTTACACAGAACTATGCCTGGTTCTATTCAGGGTTATAAATCTCTCACTTAGGAAATGAATGAACTTCTATGTTGGATCAGACCCAAGGTGTATCTAGCCCAGTATCCCATCACTGACTGTGGACCGAGCCAGATGCTTCAGAGGAAAGGGCAAGAACCCCAGATGTGAAATAATCTGCTTCCATTGAGGGAGCATACTGAGCCATAAATGTTTGAGATTATTAAACCTCGTAGTCAAGGAATTTAACTACAGTCAGAACAAAACTAGAAAGAGAAAATAAGGTTAGATACAAGAGAGTATATTGGGTAAAAGCGCCGAAATCCGAGTTAAAAATGAGATGATGAGACAGGAGATGACTGGATAGATGGGGCAGAAACATTCATATTGAGAAGTACAGGGTATCACCACAGATAGAACAGAACAACATTCAATTAAAATATATTCAATTCCCCCCTCCCCCATCTTTCACCTCCTATTTTCTCCCCTATCAAACCCTGACTAAATAAATAGCCTATTCTGAAGGGTTGTTTGTTTTAGCCCCGAGCCAGCAGCGATACTGAGTTGTGTTTTCAAGTGAAACAAATCCGTTGTCCTCAGAGACATATTAACACTCCACTGCAAGTACGGACTCAAAGCACTGGTTCCATGGCTCAGTCTCTAATGCTGACTCAAGCCAAAAGTGTATTGTTATCAGCCATCGGCAGAAAGCCACTGGGCCATTTTTAGTAGCAAAAGTTATAACAATACTACAGATTGTCCATGGCTTTCCTCTCAGCAGAACATGAGACTAAGGTCCGTGCAAGTTACCAATACACTTTCCTTAATGCCATTTTCAAGGTTATTAATTGTATTTCTTATTAATGCAAATTGAGATCCCTTTCAGATTCTAATCTCAGGGGTAGCCATGTTAGTCTTTCACTGTAAAAGCAACAAGGAGTCCTGCAGCACCTTTGAGATAAACACATTGATTAGGTCATGAGCTTTCATGAGTACAGATTAGAATCTGTCCAGAAACAAATATTAAGTCAATTAACTTATTTCATCTTTCCAAATGAAAGCAAACAAAGAGAACAAGCAGGAGGGCCAATCCTGCAAGTACTTAGTAGGCATAGGGCCCGATACTTATTTCAGGTCAGCTTGACATTGTTGAAGTCAATGGAGATGCACCAAAGTTACTCCGGATTGAGACTGGGGATGGGAGGAGGAAACTTATTTCAGAATCAGGGTCACTAGAGGGGTGGAATCAGGACCCACTGCACTTCGGATCCTCAACTGCAGTGGCTATTTAGAACATGAGCAAGGAAGCCAGTTGGTTTGTCTTGAACGATTTGAACCCAGTAATATTCTGTTATTAAGTCTGTTAAGTCTGATTCACACACAGATTTTGAAAGTCCACATTACTGCTGTTTCTTTGACACTAAACCTCATGTATCCTTACCCAGGCAATCAAGACTGTCTTTGGCTTGGCTCTTCCTTCTGGGAACAGGGCTTTGGGTAAAGGGTGGGCTGTGGGAAAAGACAGAAACACCTTATTGTTTCAAACCAATCCAGCAATCAGAATGGCATCTGCATTTATTATCCACCCATAATATTACACAGTACTATTGCACAGAACCAAGGCAGCATGCACGGAACTCCAGGCCAATCTACTATGCAAGCTTCTTCCATGCAGGCCCTGATCCAGCAGGTGCTCAACTTTAACCAGGGGTACTCAAGGGGAGCTTAAAAAGTTAAGCCTGTGCTTTTCTGGTGACCTCCTTGTCCAATGTGTGCACTGAATGAGGCAGGGATCCCATGGAAAGAACAGCGCAGGATCCTATAATTACAGGCTGTACCACACTGATGCATATGCACAAGAGGACAGAATGCAGGTCCTCAAATCTTTGACGAGCAAGTGCTTGACTTTGCAACTTTCCTGGTCTTTAAAAGTTGCTTGACTAGCACAGAATTACACACTGGCACCCCTTGTCAGCCACACTTTGGACACATGAACCTGTAAAAGGCAGGGAGAGGCTACAACAATACTGATCATGTGATGTAGAAATGTAGGGACAAAAGGGGGAAAATATCTTCCAAGAACCAGAGAAATCAGAGAGGAAAAAGGCCAGATAGGCTATCTACTCCCCTACCAGTACAGGACTGTTTCCTTCCATCCTTTGTCCAGTCCAATCTCATACAACTTCCATCACCTCCATGGGGAGGCTATGCCACAGGCTAACAATTCTCTTGTGTTAGGATTTATTCCTTGGATTCGCTCTCATTTCCCTTTGCTTATGTGTGGCCCATTCCACCTAGTCGTAACGCCCCCTCTCCTGCCCGCCCCCTCAGGGCATGTTAGCAATCCCTTTCCCTCCTTCAGACACTCACAGGAAGGGGGTGGTTTTATTTACACAGGAAGCCCATAGTGATGTATCCGACTTACCTGTCTATAGATTGGTCCAGGGACTGGCAGCTCCCAGAGAGTGACTCGCCAGGGCTGATGAAAGGTTCAAGCATCTTTGGACAACAAGCAAAGGGGAAAACATTGACACAACATGTTGGAAACTGTGATTCAGCAAATCCTAATACTCTGGTTTACATAATCCTCCATATCCTCAGCAGGGGTAAACCAAGCAGTGGAAGATCTGGCCCTGCACATCTGTTATCCCATCCGGATCTCAAAGCATTTTGAAAACAAATTCATTAAATCCTCTGGCTCCATAGGGATGGATTCGTCTTTGCTGTTATTTACCGAGAGGGAAATTGAGGCCCGGAGATTAACGTGCTGATTACTGAACATGAGCAGAGTCAGCGCTTTTGAAAGTCGGCATAGGAGCCTTGCCCAAAGCCAGCCGTTAACCTGGGGCATGTCAAAGAAGAGAACTCTGGACTCCCTGGTCACTGCCTTTAATCACAAGCCCCTTCTTCCTCTCTGTTGGCATGGGGGTCAGATCAAGGAATTTACTCTGCTCTCCCCAGCTCAGCCCGTCAACACTGCATCTGGGTGGCTTCCTGGAGGTGGCATTTTCCCCACAGAAGTGTTTTCCTGGATGGCTTAGGGAAACCCAGGGCTACGCACTCTTCCCTACCCTGGCGTTTTCCTCGTGCCACCCAGCCGCATTGTAACAACTCACCTACTCCCTTTCCATCTGCAAGACACTTTACAGTTAACTAACACCCCTCCCTCCCCCTGCACTTCTGTGCTGCTAAG
Organism: Pelodiscus sinensis; assembly: GCF_049634645.1. Lineage (NCBI taxonomy): Eukaryota > Metazoa > Chordata > Testudines > Trionychidae > Pelodiscus > Pelodiscus sinensis. The sequence continues at coordinate 247,733,973 of NC_134712.1, read as the reverse complement.
CCCAGCTTTCAGAGGGGGAAGCTGAGGCAGGCTGACGAAACGACCTGGCCAGAGCCGTGGAAGGCTTGGAGGTGGGATTCGAAGCCAAGGAGCTCCTCATCCCCCATGGTAAACTCAGGGTACTAGAGCATGCTTCTCTTGCCATGTGATGTTTCTATGGCTATAGCTATTTAACTGGCTGCCATAGCAACACATCTGTTTTAGAAGGAGAGTCCCAATGGAAACAGTGACTCCTCCCCTCCCCCTTCTACCCCAAAGGCTGGTGAATTGCAGCAATCCAGGCAAGGAGATCTCCACCCTGCCACCCCATGCAATGGCCACAGGGGGTCACTGGAAAGCAATGGGAAATACACCAATAGCAGCTGAGTGTTGCAGTCTGTCACCCTCTGGCTTCCCAGGTTCTCAATACTAGTAGACCAGCTGCCCCCAGAGTTACACCCCCCTCTCCTCCCATGTCTCCTGAGCTGGCTCTAGTGTAACAACTACAGGCAGCCACTTCACTGCAGAGTGCAGCCACCTCTGGGGAGGGGGAGATAGGCAGTGCCCAGCCCACTGCACACTGCTGGTGACAGCCAACACTAGACCCTAAGAGTCTTCCTCAGCAAGGCAGTAAAAGCAGGGGGTCAGGGTCTCAGCTGGCAGAACTCGACTCATTCAAGTCACGGGCCACACGCTGCCCGACATGTGCCGAGGATCTAGTCCGCGGCTCCTCCCTTGACTCGTTCTAACCCTGATGAGCGCAGCTCAGAAACCATTTACAAACAGTCCAAGCCCAGCGTTTGGCTGCGAGGCACATAAAGCAGCTGCACTGGGACGCTGCCAAGGCTCCCCCCCGGGAGACTGTTCAATGTATTACTGGCCACAGAACAACCCTTTGAAAACACAGCTTTGTCATGGAAACCCTGGCCCAGCCTTCCCGCGCGTGTTGCTAGCGAGGGCCACTACAGCGCAGCAGACACACTTCTTCCCCTATGGCCTCTTTGGCAGCAGTGCAGGCGCATCCCATTTCTTAAGGCATGTGTCCTCCTCCAGACATTTGCGTACTGTCCAGAATGTGTGATAAGAACGGGCAGCGCCACATCCCACCCACATGGCCAGTGCTCACCAGGCCAGCATTTGCAGGGCCCTATGGCTCGATCCTGTGAGGAACTCCCTGCGGGCCGACCCCTGCACCCACACGTAGTCCCACTGACTTCTCTTGGGCACCAGGCTCCATCTGCATGGGAACACTTGCGGGATCAGGGCCTACCGAATGAAGACGGGAACGGTTGGGGCATAATTTGCTTTCAACTCCATCTCACTACAGTTGTAAGCAGCGAGACCAGGACCCTATCTGGAGCTCACGCAGATGTAGGATGCAGGGAAGACCGCTCAGCACTTTCTCTCCCTCTGCAATCACAGGGAAGGGATGGGGATGCTCTCCCTTTGTTTCAGCCCCTTGCCCGTGTTCCTCATTCTCGGAGATCATATTTAAGGTTCGGATGGCTAACAAAGCCTGTTTACACCCCATATTTCCTAATGGGTTTGATCTCAGGTCAAGCACTTGTGCTAAACTAAGTTAGACCTCAGCCTGTTTCAGGGTTGAAATATCCTCCAATTGCCTCTTGGCGGCATACATTTCTAAAAGCAACCTTGCATCTAAAATACCAATCGTGCTTGCCCCTACCGGATCAGGTCGCAGGCTGACACCTAATAACCCTCCACTGCTGGAGAAAGGGAGCTTGCACGCCCTGAGGGTTGTAACAATCTGATCAGCCTAATGCTGGTGACCCCCAGCTCTCACACGCCAGCTTCACTTACAGTCTGCTCCATAATCTCAGGGATGAATTCCCCTTCGCTGTTAATACTAGTGTAGGAGCCCTGCCGTGCAATCTGCTGCTGTTCTTCAGGCACGCTCCCCGGGGGTGGGGAACTCCGGCCCGTGTGCAGGGAACCTACAAACACAGACAGAATTGCTTGTGAAGAAGAGAAGAATTGTCACTGTCAGGCCCCGCCAGGAGGCTGTTTCATAGCATGTGTGCGCTTTTTGCTAGACCCAGCCTGAGCTAGGCTGCAGAGCTGGCTGATCGCTTGGGGGGAAAGCCTGGAGGGCCTGGAGAATCCATGCTGCCATTGAGCTCATGGGGTGAAAGGCTTTTCGAGCAGGTACTGTCTTTTTAGCTGGGGGAGGGGGGAGAACAATGCCTTACGGTGTGTGGCCACATTCCCTGGCAGCACATACTCACACAGCCACACTCACACAATCCCACACATGTACAAACAGCCATACTCACACAATTCCAGAGAAACAGGTTTCCAAAGCTTAGCTGTTATACCCAGTGATGGGCACGAACCCAGACCCTCCTGATCTCCTGGCCTCTGGCACTTCAGTCCCAGATCGAGTTACGGTGGCTACAGCATGGAAGCTGTGATGCTCTTGGAAACTGACCCGCTCTTCGCCTTGTGTGCATTCACTGTGCAGCACTGGGCAGCCAAGTGAACCGAGGAGACGTAGGTTAGAAACCAACTAAAAATACCCCGCCCCTCTCCTGCTGAGTTCTCCCTCCCAATGTTCTCCTAAGCTCAAAGACCCTAGCACCAAAAGAAGGTGAAGATGGAAAAGTCCCAGATGTTCAGAGTGGTCCCTCCTAGGATTGGATTTATGACTCTATGAACAGGCATCTAATCCATCTCCTACCTGATATAGGTCTGCCCCCTTCTGTTCTTTTATTAGGCCCCAATACTGTGACTCTGCACCGTCAGATCTCTGCAGCAGCTCATTGTAGGACTAGGGCTGCAGTGTTTGTTCCAGTCTAATTTTAAACATCCTCGTAGATGGGCTCTCTCCTTTTCAGCCTGGGAGACAACTCCAGAGCTCACTGCCAGTTTTCCATTTTATCCCACTGTTGCTTGAGCCACGATAAGCAATTCCTCCACAGCATTAATGTTTACACACATCACTGCAATATCTGCAGACTAGTCTCACGTGCCCCGCCTTAGCCATCACTTGGCCAAGCTGCACCGACGTAATTCTTCAAATCCATCCTTGCTCTTTCCAGCTCCTTTGCGATCTTTGTCACGCTCCTCAGAACTTCCTCCAGACCATCAATATCTTTCTGGTAACCAGAGGCCCGGGCTGAATGAATGTTTAATGTAGGATGCCCCAGAAGAGGATCTAGCATCTCCCTTTCCTGAGAGGTGATGCCAACACCAATGCACTCTGAAACGGCACTGACCTTTGTTATTAGGGCTGATCCAAAGCCAGTTTGATGCAAGATCTATAATAATCTCCTGGGCTGTATCTAGACTGGCAAGTTTTTCCGCAAAAGCAGATGATTTTGCGGAAAAACTTGCCAGCTGTCTACACTGGCCGCTTGAATTTCCGGAAAAACACTGACAATCTCATGTAAGATCGTCAGTGCTTTTCTGGAAATACTATGCTGCTCCTGTTCGGGCAAAAGTCTTTTCCGAAAGACTTTTGCGCAAGAGGGCCAGTGTAGACAGCACAGTACTGTTTTCCTCAAAAAAGCCCCGATCGTGAAAATGGCCATCGGGGCTTTTTTGCGGAAAACCGCATCTAGATTGGCCACGGACGCTTTTCCACAAAAAGTGCTTTTGCGGAAAAGCGTCCGTGTCAGTCTAGATGCACTTTTCCGAAAATGCTTTTAACGGAAAACTTTTCCGTTAAAAGCATTTTCGGAAATTCATGCCAGTGTAGACGTAGCCCTAGTGTTTTGTAACGGGCCAACTTCATCTCTAGTGTAACTCCACTGACTTCAGGAACTGGTCTTTCACCTTTTCTCCTTTCTTTTCAACTGGTCTAAATCAGGTGTCACTCTTGAAGTGCTAGAGCTCACCAGATCAGGCTCACTGTATTTACATCCTGGATCACTACCAAAGGCCCTGCTTTGGGGTAGGGGCTGGACACGATGACCTCCTGAGGTCTCTTCCAGCCCTAGGATTCTATGGCATTTGTTTCATTGTAAAAGCACCACTAGTGGGGTACAGAAGAGAGAGAAGCCAGTTCAGATCTCCTACTAGGATCTGAAAAAAAAAATAGCCATACAGTTTTGAGACCATTCTTTCCCCCACCCCTCACCTCTTCTTTTCCCTTTACAAATTTTCTACAGGAGAAGCACAGCATAGGAAAAACCCAAAACCAACTGAGATACCAACTAATGCCAAGACTAAGGAAAGAAAATATCTCCCATTATTACAGATCTCTTACTGAACAGACTTCAAACCAGCCCTAATAACAAAATCAAACAAAGTACAATGCAGACTCTTTTCTCTCTTTACAACAGTGGTTCCCAACCTGCGGTCCACGACGGTACTTTAGGGGGTCCGCAGAAAGTTTAAAAGTGAGGATCGGGCCCACCTCAAGCTTGGGATTTTCTGCCAAGCGATTCTTGCCCAGGGCTCGCTGTTCGCAACTATCCATCCTCCAACAGCTGTGCTGCTGTTTACGCTCCAGCCCTCTCTCCCCTCCCAGTCCTGCAGTGATCCCATAAAGAATGGCCATACTGGGTCAGATCAAAGGTCCATCTAGCCCGGTATCCTGTCTGCCGACAGTGGTCAATACCAGATAACCCAGAGGGAGGGAACACAACAGGTAATCCTCACATGATCCTACTCCTGTCACCCATTTCCAGACAAAAGGCCCGATCCCTACTTTTCTTTTCCTTGTCTTTTTTACCTCCCTCAGGGCTCCATGCCTGGCCAAGGACAAGAGTACTGGGGCAGGAACTGCCTTTGGCCATGAGAGCCCCCTCGCCTTATCCTCCGTGGATGGGCAGGGGAGAGAGGAGGCAAGAGCTGAGGAAGCAGCACGGGCCAAGGGACATGCTTGCTGCCGCTTCCCTTGGCCCATAACAGTGAAAAGCAGAGAGGGAGCTGACAGGCTCCAAACCTGCAGATGCTCCGCATGGATGATAAGTCCCAGCGTGCCAGCAGTTTGCCTGCCGAGCTGGGAAGTGACCCTGGGAAGTGCTGTGGACCCTGCTGTACTCTGTGGGGACATTTGTTTAGACAACATGAACTATTATACGTGTCCAATGATTATCAAGTAATGGAATGTTTGAAAACAGCTCTATTATTTGGGGGGCGGTTGTAACATTTTAATAGATCGAAAAGGAGTCCACATGCTCGAAAAGTTTGGGAACCACTGCTTCAGAACAAGAACGTAGCCACGTATGGTCGCTGTATCCTGGAATAAACCAGGTCCACAGTATTATCAGTCGACGACTTACTACAGCAGTGCTCAGCAAACACAGAAATAGATGCAGTCCTCGCCCTGAAATGCATGTAGATCTCACACAGACTGTTGTGTCCGAGTGACATTGGGAATTTCTTTTGTTACCATTACTGTAAGATGGGGCGTTGTGCTGTTGCTACCATTTCTCTCTTCCCTACCTAGTTCTTTCCAAAGGCGTCTAAGGGTGTGTCTAGACTACCTAGTTTTGTCGACAAAAGTGGACTTTTGTCGACAAAACAATACCAGCGTCTACACTACCGCGGAGTTCTGTCGACATAACGTCGACAGAACTCCGCGGTTTTGTCGACGCTGGTATACCTCGTTTTACGAGGCATAACACTTTCTGTCGACAGAACTCTGTCGACAGAAGGTGTTATTGCCTGTAACACTGCGTCCAGACTACGGAGTTCTGTCGACAAAGCGGCTTGCTTTGTCGACAGAACTCCATGTGTCTGGACGCAAATTGTCGACGGAAGTTTTGTCGACAGTATCTGTCGACAAAACTTCCGTCGACAAAACGCGGTAGTCTAGACGTACCCTAAGGCTATGAGCCTGCGAAGATTTCAATGCCCCCAGCTTAACTTCAAATATGAGAGTAGCCCCCACTTAGTTAAACAGGACTGCGTGTAATTGGAAGTCTCTGCATGCCTGCACTGAAATCTTTGTAGGATCAAGTCCTTATCTGCATAGTAACTCCTTACGATGGATCTCACAGAGACTCAGGGAGTGAGGGAGCAGCATGGAGCCAAAGGGACCCCCACAGCCTCTGCAGAGCATGCTTCACATGGAGGATCTGCGAAGAAGAGGACGCCAGTCAAGCAGGGAGGGAAAGTGAAGACGCAGCTACCAAGAGGAACGCAGATGGGATCTTCTGGGGACAAAGCAATCCACAAGAGCAGGTCTGGAGTGGGGGGTGAGATCCAACCAGGAGGGTTAGGGCCTGCCCCTTTTCCCTCCCCACTGAGAGAGAACAACTGGACAGTGGGAAGAGAGCTCAGGAATGCTCAGGTAAGTGTCAGAGCTGTAGGATTGATTGGTGGAAAGCAGATGGGGACTATGTCCAGAGCAAGACAGCATCCCAGGCAGGCTGGTCAGGTGCACCAGAAAGAGGTGTCCAAGATCTCTCGCTCATGGCTGGGTCCCCTACTTTTCATTCCTTCCACACCTGTCTGGGAGAACGCCTGGGCGCTGGGAAATCGACAAGCCACAGCCCGCTGGCCTGAAAGCAACTCACTAGAGGGTGGAAGTACTGTCCAGCCATGGCCTGCCCACCTAGACCTGCTGGCCTCCCACAAAACCCTGCCACCACCCTCCTATTGACATAGGTCAGCTTTGTCTGACCTTCAGGGTTATGCTTCTGCCACCAGATTCAAGGAGGAAAAGAAACGCGATACATTCTTTTGCAGAACAGGAAGTAATTTGGACAGAGGAGGAGGATGTTACTGATTGGGCGAGGTGACTTACAGCACAACTGTCTGAGAAGCTGACACGAACAGCTCACAGTTTGACACCTACAGGGGAGTGCGCGTTCCAACGCACGTGGGACTTTCCTGCAGCCTTGCTCTGGGTGCCCCTACACCTTCTTCACTGGCGCAACTGGAGAAGTGGCTCAAGGCTTGGGAGTGAGGCATTCTGGACAGAGGAAGGGTCCAAACTCACGACTCCCAACAAGCAGGGGAAGCCTGATTTAGCCACCGCCAGAGCACAATGCAGCCCCAGCTTTTCCTCCTTTAACAAAGCCAGAATGCAACTCGGCAGCACCCAGCTCTGTTCAGCATGGGACGAGGATGGAAATTGGGCAGCTGGGCTGTGCACCGCTAACGACCGAAATAATGGTACCCACACGGAACACTTAGGCAGTACAGCAGTAGGCACCTCTGACAGATTAGAGACCCTAACCTGCATCCAGAGAGACAGGGAGGGAGGGGGCAGATAAATAACTCTGGCTTTGGGCTGGCCCAGCTCATTTGTAGAGGTTGCTCGAAGGACAAGGTAGCGGTGGAGTTACCAAGCGCTCTTTGCATTGGATTTTGGGCACCGAAAAAACAGCAGCAGCGCCAAGGACAGAGACTAGGTGCCCTAGAAGCCATCTAACCGAGCTTTTCCTCCACCTCTTAAAGCATTAATTCAGTCTCTGCCCTGCTCAGAAATAGCAGGAAGGAGCAGGTTCTCTGAAACATTAGCTTACAACAAAAGCTGAGCTCCTGGGACCTGATCCTGAGCGGGAGTAAACAGAGCAGCATCACTCAAGTCTAGAGCCTTGCAAATCTGCGGGTATTTGCCTTATATCCGCGGTATCCACATCCTCACTTGTGTGGATACAGGTGCAGGTACCAAATGTTGCACCCATGCAGGGGTCTTGTCATTTCAACTTGCACCAGCTAAGGAGATGGCCTAGAATTTTCAGCTCAGCTGAGAGGGGAGGGAGCTAGGGCCCCCCTTGTTCCACACACAACAGAACATAAAGCCATTTGTTCGGATCTAGAGTACAGCATGTCCTGAGCAGGGCCAGCCAAGCCAGTGCAGAGATTGTGACAACCACTCCTGGCATTTGCAGTGATCTTCCATGTTCCTTTCCATGAAGGTTTTATTTTTAAAGAAGTTTTCATACAGCATGTGCAGAAAAAGTTTGTGGTGTTGCACGTACAGCTAGATTCCCCCAGTGCCAGGCTTGGCTCCCCTCTGCCTAAATGTTCTCTGGTTTAATTCTCCCTTTGCTTAAGTAGGTCCCAAATCTTTACCAACTGCTTATCCTTAACCATCCTCCCCTGGCTAAGCAGAGACCCAGAAAAGAGAGAGTGTGTGTGTGTGTGTTTGTTTACAAACGCACCCGTCAGGATTGCAAAGGGGTCACCAAGCACTGCCTACGCTCACAGCTGCAGGCTCCAGAAGCTGAGGGCGGGCCGATGTCGCCACAAAACAGAACGAGGGACGTAATGCAAAGATCTGATGTTCATTAGAGTCTCCGGGTTGTGACTCAGGGGCTTGGGATGCAGCAGCAAAGAAGCCCAGGATTTAAGGAGAATGAGCATATGTGGAGTTAAATACAACTGGGACTTTTCATCTTGGAAAAGAAACAAAGGGGGGGATATGATAGAGGTCTATAAAATCATGACTGGTGTGGAGAAAGTAAATTAGACAACATTATTTACATCTTCCCAATAACACAAGAACTAGGAGTCACCAAATGAAATAAATAGGCTGCAGGTTTAAAACTAACAAAAGGAAGTATTTCTTCCCACTGCACACAGTCAACCTGTGGAACTCCTTGCCAGAGGATGTCGTGAAGGCCAAGACACTAACAGGATTCAAAAATGAGCTAGATAAATTCATGAAGGATAGATCCATCAATGGCTATTAGGAAGGGCAGGGCTGGCATCCCTAGTTTCTGTTTGCCAGAATCTGAGAATGGCTGACAGGGGATGGATCACTTGATTATCTGTTCTGGTTATTCTCTCTGGGGTACCTGGCATTGGCTGCTGTCAGAACACAGGAGACTGCACTAGATGGACCACTGGTCTTAGCCAGTGTGGCCACCATTCTTATGACAGAGCATACCAGCCTTTAGCTCAGGGTGGGGAATCTCTGGCCCCTGACTTACATGGACCCAGTCCCAGAGGTTCAAGGGCCCCCCAGCATTGGAGCTCCCATGCTAGCACTCCAGCCCTTGCACTACTACCACCCAATATGGGGTAGGGCCACATAAAATCTACTAGCCTGGGCTCCCCTGGACTTTGGTGTCCAAAGGACTTGTGTGCAGCCCCCAAATTATTTTCCTTGGGTCAGTGGCCCCAGACACCAAAAAAAGTTCCCTAGCCTTGCTATTCCTTACACAACACGGGTCAGATTACAGCTGCTCCTGGGTGGGCCCACAAGTGAAGAGCAAGTCACAGCGAGCACTTCCCTCCCTCCCTTCCCCCCACCCCGTGCACCTGCGACTCATAGGTCAGCATGTACTACGCATCCTTCTCAGAGCCAAACCAGAGAGGACTGAGTGTCGTAGCTCCAAGTGGAGAGCCGTGGTCCTCCTAGCTCAGAAAGTCTCCCAGTTTCATCCCCCGTGCGTAAGCAAAGACAGCAGCTGCTGGACATCTGTATGGCATCTGCAGCCTGCTTTCTGCACTACAAGGTGGTTCACGTGCTGGCTGGGATGCTACACACTCAGAAGAGGGGCTGGGAGACAGCCTGGCCCCTACCATCCTGCAGGCTGCCTGGCAATCCAAGGCAGACAGCATGGAGAGGGTAAGCCGCACCTGGGAAGAACTGCACGAGGGGGACGGGACAGTCTGCTGGTGTCTGCATCTGGCATGTACAGCGCCTCCTGCTGGCGTAGGGAAGCTCTACAGCTCCTCTCTGTCTCTATGGCTTACAAATGCTCCTAAGCTCTGGAAAGGGCCTATGTAAAAAAGCAGAGCTGGTCAGAAACTTTTCCATTCGCTTTATTTTGGACAATTAGAGTTTGGACTGATGGTTTTTTCAAAGGGCACCTGCTCTCCTCAGAGGCAGTTCCTTTTTTTTTTTAAACATTTGCTGTTTCTGAGGGCGGGGGGTGGGAGTGGGGAATCAAAGTTCCCCTCTTCCCCCCCCCCCCCCCGAAAGTTGAAATGAAAAATGAAAAACAAAAATCTATTTTCACTGAAAAACATTTTTGGGGGGGGGGGAGGAAAGGGGAAGAGTATTTTCTGTCTAGCTGTGGCAGAACCATTCCCTTATTCCTCAGCAGATCTCCTGCTGGCTGGAGTGAGACTCCTAGACAAATCCAAGATCTGATGATTTTTTTACGCCCATTAATGGAGCAAAACCTGCACAGCGATGGGCGAGGGAGCTGGAGTTTGTTCCTTCTTGCGTACCAACAGAATAATTTCTTATGCTCTAATCAATCGCATCTCCCTATGAACAGCAGTGGGGTTGTGCAGATGGAGGTGAGGACCAGGGCTATCCTTGGGATTTATGGGCTCCTACCCAATACTATTGAACTGCTACCCCTGTGCCTGATGACAGCCCAGGTCAGGGGGAGATGAGGATTTTTTAGAGATGTGATATTATATTCTTCAGCAATACATTAAAGAAATAGTCTTAAAGCAAATTTTAAACTAAGCTGCTGTAGACTAGCACAGTAAGTTCGGAAACAGACAGTATATATCAGATTGGCAAATGCCAGTTAAACGGCTTTACTGCCACCTAAATGGTGCTTTCACAGGTTCAATGTTCTGCTAATAGCTCTGGCAGGCTTCTTCTCTTTTAATTTAACTAGATCCTCTCCAGAGGAAGCAGAACTACAGAACAAAGATCAGAATATGTGGGTGGGCATTAAGACCCAGTGGTGCCCTACATAGCTGCATATTCTGTATATGGGTAAGGACATCTGGGGTTCCTTTGTCAGGGACAATGGCCTGCAAGGAGGGATTTGCTCAGACCTGACTCTCAGAAGTCAGGCTGACTCTGAAAGGCAGACAGAAAACACCCTCCCATCTCCTCCCACGCGCTTTAAAAACAAAAAAAACAAAAAAAACCCCAGCCAACTGAGCAATTTTTTGAAACAGAATCATTGCGAACATCCCCTCCCCCTTCCTTCCTAAGTTTCCATTTTTACAGTCTCTTTGCAGAACAGAACCTCCCTTAAAATATACCTGGCTCAGCTATGGAGGTGACACCTGCAGCTCTAAAGTTAAGGCTGAGGTGAGATTTCCCCTTAACCTCACTGACTTCGGTTAACGCTGAAGCAAACACTATACAGCGTTTTGCGGCTGGATGTGTAGACCACCGCCACCAGCTGAAATAGCAATTTCCTAAGCTAGAATCTGGCCTGGGCACCAGGCTCAGTAAATCCCTGTGTGTGCGGAAGATACCGTGGAGTTGTTAATGACCCAGAAAGGCCAGAATGCCAGTGTTAGACCTCATCTGGGAAAAAAAAAAAAAACAGCCCCCCCCATCCACTCAGGGTCTCCAACCACCCCACTGGAGCATACGGACTCAGAAGGAAAAGAGCAGCCTGCTTTATAGCTATATTGCCAGCCGGGTGCATAAAGGAGGCAACTGCCCCGGGGCTTGGAAATTCCAACTGGCTTGCAGGTCTGGCTATAGCCAGAGACCCAAGGTCCTTTAAGTAGATGCTGGAGCCCTGCGTGGCGTGCTCTGGGTGGCTCTCAGGGCTTCGGAGGGGAGCACAGAATGGTGCACTCCGGGCTGCCCGTCCCGAACCGCCCCTTCCGCGAGCACGAAGCCGACCCCTTGCCACATTGCCAACAGCAAGTCTGTCGGCCTCTCTGTTGCCAACACCTCCATGGAAGATCCAGGTGCTGCCGCAAGAGGTCTCACCATCCTCGTGTTGACCGAGAAACTGACCATTCCTAACTGGGTTAGGATGTCCTGGTGGTAACGTCAGTGGTCTGGCTCACAGCGGATCTTGGTTCACATGCCAGCTCTGCCATAGACTGTAGGCTATGCATGGACTCTCTCTATGTCCTTATTCCTGCAGACCTAACAATACTTCCTTGTTTAGTCTTTAGACTAAGCTTTTCAGGGTAAAGACTGGTGTGGTCTCTTATTATATATATATATATATATATATATATATATATATATACACACACACACACACGCACAGTGCCTAGCATAGTGGGACTCCCATCTTGATTAAGGCCTGTAGACACTAGTGCGATACAAATAATAATGGTGAAAGCCCAAGGTGGCTTGGCTGTAAATCTGAGCAAGTGCCCCACATTACTAGAACAACAAATACTTCAATCCTCCCATTAGCGTAGCTACATGTGGGATCAATTCTGCCATCTGCACGCACACATTAACTCCCAATGCCATCACTGGCGTTTATGGGTATGTGTTAACAGTTTAACATGCCCCAAGGAAAAAAAGCAGAGATGTTATTCTGTTTAAGTACAAACAGTTCCTACTGAGGCTTTGTACAATAACATGTATTAATGCATGTTTCATTCAGATGCAGCCAGAGACTCTGCTAGGCTCTAGGCAAACACTCAAGAGCAGCATGAGCTAAAAGACCCAAATAAACAGAACGGAGCCAAATACTGTTCTTATATCTGCACACTCAGCTCCCTTGACTTCCACAGGCGTTGTGCATGGCTGTCCCAGGGTGGAATTTGACTGACTACAGGAGAATCTCTCACACACATCACTGTGCAATATGTCAACAAACTGCAGCCTACACTATCTGGGTATGTCTACACTTGCACCCTCTTTCAAGAGAGAGATATAAATTAAGACATTTGAAATTGCAAATGAAGCCGGGATTTAAATACCCCTGCTTCATTTGCATATTTGTGTTATGGCACTATTTCGAAATAACAGACGCTGTTAAGACATGGTTATTTTGAGAGAAAACCCTTCTCTTGAAATAACCCTTATTCCTCATACACTAAGGTTTATCAGTTATTTCTAGAGAAGGGTTTTCTCTCGAAATAACTGCGTCTTAACAGCGTCTGTTATTTCGAAATAGGGCTTTTTCGAAATAGCGCCATAACGCAAATATGCAAATGAAGCACGGGAAATTCAAATCCGCGCTTCATTTGCAATTTCGCTCAGCTGCATTTGCATCCCTCTCTCGAAAGAGGGTTCAAGTGTAGACATACCCTCTGACAGCAGATACCATCCAAGCAAGAAATGGTACATCTCCAGGAAGAGATATTCCTTTATCGCAATGGTAAAATTCTATAGCATATAAATATTGCAAGTTCTTTGGAGCAGCAATTGTGTCTATTTATATAATGCATAAGCACAGTGGGGCCCTGATCTAGACTGAAATTCTGGCACTACTAGTCTACACATTAAATAACTAGCCAATTATCCCATCATAAAACGGGATTTTCAGGTCTTCCCTCCTGAGCTGTCTGTCTCTCTTTCTCAACTCTCCTCCACCTCCTGCCTCTCTCTCCATCTCTTTCTCTTCTCCCCCTCCTGCCTCTCACTTTCCCTTTCTCTTCTCGTCCTCCTCCTCCTGCCTCTCTCTCCCCTTCCCGCTCTCCCCCTGCCATGGTGCTTTGCTGAGTGCTGCCTGCTCAGCCGGGCTGCCGTGAGGGAGGGGGGCGGGGTGGTGACATACACGGCTGGGGCCAGGGCCGTGTACATCACCGCCCTCCTTTCCCCTCCCACCCCGGGGTAGCCCAAACAGCCCCTTGCGCTGCTAGATCCTCCAGCGGCCCGACTGAGGGGCGCAGCACTCCGCTGAGTGCCACAGTGGGAGGGGAAGGGGGGTGGTGACGTACACAGCCCTGCCCCCTGGCCGTGTACGTCACCGCCCCCACCCTCTTCCCCTCCCTCCGTGGTGGCTCGGCTGAGTGTTGTGCGCTCAGCCGGGCCACCGTGGGGGAGGAGAGGAGGGGCAGGACAGTGACGTACATGGCCAGAGGGCGGTGGCCCGGCTGAGGGGCGCATCACTCAGTGCCACGGTGGGAGGAGGAAGGGGGGGCCGTGACGTACACGGCCCCGCCCTCTGGCCGTGTACATCACCACCCCGCCCTCCTTCCTGTCCCACTGGGCTCACCTGAGCAGCGCTCAGCTCGGCCCCAGCGGGGTAGCAAGCAGCAGCAAGCGGCCTGTGGCTGCACTCCACCCGCCAAGTCTGTTTCCCGCCCCCCTCTTCCCGTCCAGCCCCACGGCCCCCGATCCTCCCCCAGCTCTGCTTCCCACCCCCTCTTCCTGCCGGCCAGGCCCACGGCCCCCCAGACACCCCCCGTCACCAGCACTGATTCCCTCCCCCTTCTTCCGGGCCCCCCCATCCTCCCCTACAGCCCCCAATCTCCCCCCAGCTCTGCTTCCCACGCCCCTTCCGGCCAGCCCCGCCCCCTTCCCCTCCCTGTGTGGTGCTCCGCCCCGCCCCTCTTCCCTTCCCTCCTCCCCCCCTCCATGGCACGCTGCACTGCGCCGCTCAGCTGAGAGCAGCGCTCCTGCCGGGCCCCGGTGGGGGAGCAAGCGGCCCTTTGGGGGGTGGTAAGCAGAGCTGGGGGGGCGGGGCTGGCCGGAAGGGGGGTGGTAAGCAGAGCTGGGAGAGTTTGGGGGCTGTGGGGCTGGATGGGAAGATGGGGGGGGGCCCAGAGGAAGGGGAGAGGGAAGCAGCGCTGGCGGGTGGGGAGTGTCCAGGGGCCCGAACTGCCAGGGAGCGAGGGGGGGGGCGTGGCCATGTACATCAGCATTACAGATTCACAGACACTGGGCTACTATATATATGATAATTTGGATGAAACCAATAAGGCTCTCTAGAAATTACATTATAAAGTAACCCATGTAGTGGAGAATTTTAAAAAAACAACCAGGAGTCCCATGGCACCTTAAAGACTAACTTATCTGGGCATTTATTTGGGCGTGAGCTTGTGTGGGTAAAAACCACTTCGCCAGATGCATACAGAATTTTCAAGACAGGCAACACAGTGTCAGTGAATTATATTCTGGGTATAAAAATTTTTACGTTCGTTTACTAGATCTAGATTAAGAATACCATCCTCAATTAAAATCCTACGGGATTTTCCATAGGGGTCTTTTTAACAATCAAAAGAAGTCTAACAACACTTTTCATCAAATGATTTCTAAGTACTTAAAGAGAGAAGTCATTTCACAGACAGAAACCAAGGGAGAAAGATGAAGAGACATGCCCAAGCCTACACAAGTCTGTGGCAGAGCCAGGAGAGAAACCACACTCAGCAGACGCCGTCCATGTGGACTGACGGCCGTGGGATCATGGCCTAGTGACCAGAGTGGGTAGGACCACAGCCCTGGCTGAAGAGTAAAGGATATTCAGTTTCGTTTGAATAGCACTTCACACACATTCATTCTCACAACACTTCAGGGAGGAAAGTACCTTTCACCATGTGGGTCAAGAGAGGTTCAGACACACCTCTAGAGTTACAAAAGGAGGCAGGGTCTCCTCTCTCACTGGTGACTGTACTGAGGCCAGCAGAAGCGAGGGGGGAATGTGACTGGTTTCACTTCAGGGGCAGAGCTGGGATTCGAACATGGGAGCTGCCAAACCCCAGCTCGCTCAGTCTCGTTATTTCTTCCTTGCTGACAGAAGGGAGTGAAGCAGAATTCAAAAGTCAAGAAAATGGGAGAGAACAGTTAATGCAAACGCTTGAGAAGACTGAGCTTCCTCAGAGTCCTCCCTGTCCCAGGCCTTGATCAAACTCAGCAGCACTGAATTCATTGGATTCCTCTACAGCTACATGGGTTTTCCCTTCCAGCCAAACCAGGAACACTGCACTTTTTCTGGCTCTGAAACAAGGTGACTGAGAGGGCTCCTCTCCAGTCCAGGCAGGGCAGCTATGCACACACCAGTTCAGCCAGCACAACTTTTCCCCTAGCTCGAGTCCTAGACCCTTACTACACTGAGCCTTCAGTGCCCTGCCCAGATACAAAAGTGTCAGGAGACAAAAACGAACCACAGGGATAGGGGGAGGGGTATGGCTGGCCTGCAAAGAACCAGCAGCGGTCTGCAGGGAACCTACGCCCATCGCCTTTCACTCACCTGTTGAATACTTCCGCGTCCTCTCAGCGTCTTTACACAGGGACCCCATGATGTCACCCATGGACTTAGATATTCTCATTTCATGCTGCTTACTGTTGGGCTGGAGAAACTAAAAAAATCAGAGAAAAGGAACGGTTACACTCTGCCCCATGCCGGGAGTTGTACCTTTCCAGACGGTCTCACAAAAACGACAGCATTTGGTGACTACCGCCACGTACTGAGGTTACCACATGAACCAACTCAGAGAGGGTAAATTAATTATTATTAATTACACTGCCTATTCATTTATTCAACACAGAAACATCAGATCTTGGTTACCAAGGATAAATAAAAAGATTATGAAACAAGTCATATTATTTCTCTCTGGTAGCACCTACAATGTATTATTTCCAGATAGGAAAGGGAAGGTCTCTGCCCCAAAACGCTTACAATATCAGACCCCATTCCTTCGGTCAGATCCAGACCCTTGCAAAACACCCTGGACTTTACTGAAACTCCATGCAGTGTAAGGTTCCATTTGCACGGATTCATCTGGAGAACTGGGACTTAAGAACGTAAGAACGGTACTGGATCGGACCAAAGGTCCATCTAGCCCAGTATCCTGTCTTCCAATTGCAGGTGCCCCCAAGGCAGTGAACAGAACAGGTAACCATCAAGTGATCCCTCTCCTCTTATCCATTCCCAGATTTTGGCAAACAGAGGCTAGGGACACCATTCCCGCCCATCCTGGCTAATAGCCATTGATGGACTTGAAAGAAAAACTGACAGATGGACAAAAATAATAAGGAAACAGGAACTGCATATCCAGTAAGGTGGTAACTGCCACACCTAGGCAATATGGTGCTTTAATAACCATGCTGTTTTTAGGGAAAATTCGTAGATTGCCCTCAGAAAGCAGTGGTCCTGACATTCAGCTGGGTCACAGCATGTACAATTTTATAGTACAAGGAAGAGCATATGAAAAAATGTTGGGAGACTTAGCCGTTGGCCAGTCTGTTCCACACTGGCATGCCTCAGTATCTCACTAACTCAGCTGCCCTGTCCTAGCAGCAGGGCCTTCTGCAGTCTACAGGCTGGCCAGCAGGAGGTGCCCTGGAATGACACAAGGAAGGAAGGTCTAATGACTCGGGTGCTAGCCTAGGACTTGAGACACCCAGTTCAATTCTCTTTTCTGGTTCTATACTGCAAGGTCCTGGACACCTGCAGAAGTGCAGAGCTCCCTCAGGTTCCCATCAAGTCCATGGGAGAGGAGAGCAATCAGCACCCGTGTGAAATGGCCAGTGTCTTAGGATTGTACAGCTGTCCCATGAGACAGTGCACAGAGAGCATGCTCAGTGCGGCTCATGCTTTGGCAGGATGCATCTGCACATGTACAGATCCAGACAGTGCCTCTCAGCAGGACACCCAGTGTGGGTGCGGTTCACTCTACTAGGCACAAGTGCAGAGGATTTGCAGGGACATGGCAGTCTGCAGTGTCCCATTGGATGGAGAGTTTGTTCTTCGTTCTGCTCCTTTGGTGTGTCATCCGGCCTCACGCAGCGGGACCAGTCCCTGTTCTGTCCCAGGTGCAGAGCCTGCGCTTGCTCTGTCTGCCATGCAGGATGGGCAAAGGGGAGAGAACTTACTGTGCTTTCTCTAAAATCCCATGCAATCTGGCCCTGCGTGGCCATAGAACGAGACTGATATTCCAGGGTCTGAGCGCAGGATAATGGCTCACACAAACACTCCCCTGCAGGCCGCACAGGAGCCCCCTGGAAGATATACACAGTGTGGCTGTCCAGTCACAGACATACACTTGCTGCCTGTCTCCAGGATCGATAAGGCATCTATTGCCCCAGCACCCAAGCCTGCCTCTCAGACGGCACCGGAGCATTTATGCTGCACTGCCGACAGGAGGGATTTCAGAGCAGAGACCTACGAATGGAAGGCAGCCTCATGCCAACTCAGACCGCTACAAGCGGCCACCCCTAGGACAGCACGTCTCCTTTCCACTCCCCCGACAACAATAGTGCAGCTCGCTCTGCACAAAAAGGAACAAAGCTAAAGGGCTCACGTTCGCTTTCCTTGGAGCCTTCACAACCACCCTCAGGCTCTTCAGAGAAGGGCTAAGGTCCAAGTGCTCCACTGCGCGGTCCAAGTCTTCCTGCGATTTCAGCGGGATCAGGAGCTGGAAGGGATGGAACACACACCGGAGCATGGCAGCGTCACAAACCGGGTAAACAAGGAAAGTAAAAACTTAATGCCGCACGCAGAAAGCTGAAGAACAGTGGGGATTCAGGCTGCAATCCTGGGACAGGGGAGGGGAAGGAGAGTCTAGCACCCCAGAGCATTCAGAGAAGAAAATATTAAAATCCCAGACCCCATCAATGGAGGAACAGGATACAATTATAACAACAATGCTCTCAAAGAACAAAAGGCCGCATCAGTGATCCAGCCAGTGGAAAAACCAGAAGGCTCAGAAGAATCATTACTAGTGCCTCCAAACTACCAGCATTCCCCAGATGCCTGACTGTTGGCGGTGATCATCCCGGCTCCCCTTCCGAGTGTCCTTAGATCCCCATATGCTGCTGATGCTCAACTGTGCATTGGCTAACCAGATACAGAGCTGGGGCTGCTTATGTGGACAAGGCTACGGGTGGATATGGCTCAGTCTTAGGCCATCTCTTTACTCCATAGAAGACTGACGCTGCCAAAATGGATCTTCTGGAGTTTGATTCAGCAGGTCTAATAAAGACCTGCTAAATCAAACTCAGAGGGCACTCCCCACACCCGCTCCTACACCCACTGTTGCATGGAGTAAGGGAAGTGACAGGAACATTTGCTCCCCATTGGCCCACGCTGTGGGGAAAGCGGGAAAACTCGAATCAAAGCACGTTGACTCCAGCTACATAATTAACCTGGCTGGAGCTGCTTATCTTGAGTCAAACTTCCCCTTTAGCAGCCTAACTGATCTAAGGCTTTGTCTATGCTGGGCAATTTCAAGTGACACCGAAGTAGCTGCATCTGTGCAAACCTCAGGTGTGTCCAGGCACGGCCAATATCAGTTGTGATTTGTACCAACTCAGCTTACCCTGACCTCAAGCGGGTGGAAACTGCACAGATGCCAAGTCAATTGGTATCATCCTCATCTGTGCACACTAAGAGCTTGCTGTGGTGCAGCTACCCTCACAGCTGGGCACCACTCGGAACCACCAGGGCTAGTCCCAATGGTAGACAAGGCCTAGCTCCTACATGTGAAATACTAAGATACCTCTCCACCAGGGCCACAGGTTCAGCTCCCTGCAGGATCCACTAGCCTTTCAGCTGCAGCAAATCCACAGAGTGGGCAAGACAAAGTCCTGGCTGTAAGAAAGCTCAAGACCCCATAGTATTTAACCAGTAATGCTGCCCTCACATTGCTTTGTGGCGTGCCATGCGGTGCACGGTGGGGTCTCCCCTCCAGCCCTTCAAGTACTTATGGCTGCCAGTAACGTCTGATTGACAATAATGGGAGCTGTAGGTGCTCAGCCAACACCTCTGGAGAAGGCGGGCCCATTGTTCATGGAACCACAGATCACCATGTGGCCACAGCAACCAATGCGACCAGATCAGATTAAAACCCACATAATAAGATGGGAGGAAAAACCACTTGTGTCTCATCACTGGAGTGGCATCGGACGTACTGCCGTCATGGGGTCAGGGGCTGGCCCACAGGTCAATACATCCCTGATTACCCGACTGCACGTGCACTGAACAAACAGGTGAATGGGAAGCTGTAGGCAGGGTTGTCCCTGGACAGGGGAAGGGGAGAGGGCCTGGGGCAGCCCCCCCCACTACAGGCTCTGCCCCTGCTCCACCCCACTCAATCCCTTTCCACAAGCCTTGCCCTGCTTCACCCATGCCCCCTTGTCCTTTCCCCGATCAACGCGAGCCGGGGGATTACAGTGAAAGGAAGCAGAGTGCTTTAGGGCCGGGGCACTCTGTTTCAGGGCACAGAGATGGGGAGAGGGTGGTGTGGCAGAGCAGAGAAGGCTGCCAGGCCACTCCAGATCATGCCACCACAGTGAGTGCACGAGGGGACCTCCCTGCTGCCACCCTGCGCCAGGCCCTTGTAATTTCTTTGAGTGCCTCCCATCCATGGGACGGTTTAGGCAGCTGCCACAGGGCTTCCAGAAGTGCAGGGCCTGGGACAGCCGCTCCAACTATGCTATGGACTGGAGGGACCTTGTACAGCTGTCTCAGTCTGGGAAACTGCTACAGTTGCTACAAGAGGCCAAGAACCACAGCTCTGCTATGTAAGTCTGTCTCTTAGGTACCTATAGGGCCCCCATTACCATAGTAACCATTTTACAGATGGGAAACAGAGACAATCAGATATTTAGAGGAATTTAAGCAACTAATTCCTATTCAAAATCTAAGCTTAAGTGACTTGCCCAAGGTCACACAGGAAGTTTATGATAGGGCAAGGAATTGAACCCAGACTTTCCACAAGCCAGGCCCAGGCCCTATCACGGGACCATCATTCCTTACTATTCTAGCTTGGATGGCAGTGCTCAAACTCACTGAGGTCAATGGGAATGCTGCAAGTGTATCAAGCAGAAAAGCTACCCACAGTCTCTTGTAAACCCAAAATACTGATTGGAGTCAAGCCAAGTCCTGCTTTCAGATGTGCGCATGGAGGTTTCATTGACTTCAATGCAGCTGTGTAGTTAGGAGCAGGATCAGCCTCGCACTTAAATGTCTGCTTTATAATGGTTCAGGCTGCCTCACTGCAAAATGCACAGGGCAACTCTGCATCCTTACACTCCTACTGATTTCCTCCAAGAGAGGAATGTGGCCCTCAACCCATCAGGTATTCCCCTTCACCCAGCTCCTCTCATATTTTCCAAACTGCATTCCCTCGGCCGCAGCTTTGAACAAACTGTTCTGTAGGTCATGGTGTCTCCTTCTACTACCACATCATTAATCCATTCACAGGCCTGCCTAGGCATGCCAAAAGCATCAAGCCAAAATTGCCCTCCTCTGGAGCAGAGGGAATACAGTATTTAGCTTGGCTTTACTGATCACCCACATCTGGCAAATGGATTTTGCTCCATTTAGCATCCAGGCTGCTGTATTCATGGATTCTGGGAACAGGGGTTCCAATAGACACTAAATATAGACAGACGGGCGCATGCACACAGCCTAGGCACTAACTGGCAGATTACAAACTCAGCAGCAAGGCTGTGGCTTTGCTTTTTCTATCTATAAACTGGGTAACTACGAAGACAGGTAGGAAAGAGCGAGAAACGTTACAGAAGGCTGCTTACGAACTTGCTGGTGCTCCCTTCTACACTCATGAATGGCATGTCTCATTTGCTACTACGGGAGCTAAGTTTCCAATCCACTGCACTTTACATAGAGCTAAAAAAAAAAAAAAAAGTGAGGAAGTGAGACTGTTCACTTATTATTTACACTGCAGTAGCCCTTTGGGCTCCTATTGTGAAAGGTGCAGTACAAGCATATGGGGACAGACAGTTCTTGCCCCAATTTAAAGAGTGGGGGAATTGCTGGATGTTGCTCTTTATCAGGGAGTGAGAGGAAAGCACACAGTTTGCTCCATTCCTCACTCTGGCAGGGGAGTGCAAGGGACCTGTCCCAGCCGGAGCACATGCACCCCTCCCCTGGCTGCACCCACTGCAGCAGTCATGGACAGGGGCATCTCACCTGGCCCCGTGCTGCTGCAGTGAGAGAGGGCTGGGGTAGTCCCCTTTCCAGGGCAGCCTGCACACTGAAACCCTCAGCCTGGTCCCACTTCAGAACAATGATTTAAATGAAGAGAAACAAAAAGGAAGGAATGCTGGGTAAATCTTCAAGAATGTAATAAAGGGCGTTCATGAAAAAAAGGCCAAAGGCTGCTCTCAAGGGAGTGGAATTACTCTAGATTTGCAAAACAAACAAACAAACAAAAAAAACCAATGGTCCTGCAGTACCTTAGAGCAGTGGTCCCCAACCTTTAGAGGCTCCCGGGAGCCCGGGAGGTGGGGGCCACTCACGTGCCGGGCGCCCGGGAGCGGGGCCACGCGTCCAGGGACACGCCAGGGGACTGGGATGCCCTCGTACCCGGCGCCGGCGTGTGCCCTAGGGCCGGGGCTGCCCGAGCGCCTTGTGCCGTGGGCCTGGGTCCGGTGCTGCCGCCCGAGCCACGCGCCTGGGGCCGGCACCGCTCGAGCACCGCGCGCCCGAGCACCCGCATGTGTCCCGGGGCTGAGGCCGCCCGAGCGCCACGCACCCAGCGCCGGCGCCTCCCGTGCACCTGGGGTGGGACCAGCCCAGGTTGTCGGCGGGCGCCCACGAATGCCCCGGCGGGCGCCGCGTTGGGAACCACTGCCTTAGAGACTAACAAAAATATATAAATAGCATCATGAGTTTTCTCCTGGGCACAACCCACTTTTTATGCTGTTGTAATCAAGAACAGAATTTGGCCCAGAGTACGCTCTTAGCCCAGACACAGTGTGCCATGGACATGCAAAATTTTCTGAAGTGGTTGCAGGCTGACCCGGAAGAGGTGGGACCTCAGGCAGAAGGGGTGTGGCATTTAAATAGCAGGCATTGAAACGCCTCCTGCCTCCCCTGCAGCACATTAGCAGGGGGGAGCTGTAAGCCCTTTCAACTCCTGTTATTTCGAGGGCTCCCAGCTCCGAGCCTCGCTGCTAATGGGTTGCTGCGAGAGCCCTTTCAACTCTAAGGCATGTAACTGTGTAACCATTATGATTTTTAGCGGTTACATGGTTACATTTTCAAACACATTTTTACAACCCTAATTCTCACACAGAGACTATTTCTTTTTCTGTCTGTAAATCTAAGCCCATTCTTATCCTTGCAATTATTTATTAGTTCTAAAGGTCGCAGCAGCCCCTTGGTTTTGCTTTGCAAAAAACCCAGGAAGGCATTCCCATAAACTTCTGTTTGGTCCTGTTGCAAGTCTTTCAGTGGAAAGAAACCTGGAATGAAATGACTCACTGCTGGAGAATTCCATACAGGTTTTTTCCAGCAGGGACTATCAAAGAATGCCCAAGATTAGAAAATGTGTTACATTTCTGGCTATATTAAAAGCTACAGTCTAGAGGGCCAATTCTGTTGTAGTGTTAGACATTTATCATGAGCAGCAGCATCACTTGCACAATTTGTGCATGCAAAAACCAGGTGACAAGGCATGTTCAAATGGATTCAGCATACATACATACACACACACACACACACACACACACACACAATCACATATGCAAGTCATTTATGCAAGTAAACGTGTATTTATGCAAATGGAATCCTGGCAGAAACCCCTTCAATGGCATGACCCTAAACGTGAGAGTTTCTATTTGTTGGTCTGATCTCACTCTGCAAAGGAAAAAGGAAATGTGTTTTTCATTTGTACTTTAATTAGGGCCCCCTAACGACTCTTTTATACATGAGCAGGCAGGCTGCGGGTTTCTTTGCTTTCCATTTCAAGCCAATGGGATGTGAATCAGGCAGTCTAGTAGAGTTGGTGGTTGTTTTTCTTCTTGCAGAAAGTTTCCATGAAAACAAAAAAGGTTTGTCAACTTTTTCTTCACAAGTTTTTGGGGTTCTGTCAAACAACTGGACATGCCCAAAGTTCTCCAAGAGAATCCTGAAAATTTTCATCGAAATTGGTTACTTCCCACAGATTTTTTTTTTTAACTAAACACACAATTTTTCACCAAAATAAAGTTCTGAATTAAACATTTTGACCAGCTCTGCTTCACAAGCAAAGCAGATTTTGCCTTAAGCCAGGAGAGGGCAAGAGTCTCTCGGCAGACCAGATTCGGCCCACCTAGCTCTTTTATCTGGCCCACATGGCAGTTCTTGGCCCCGTCCCTAATGTGTTGCCTGGGAGCCAGGACGCACAAGCCCTTTCAACAGCTTCTATTTAAAGGGCTTGCATGACCCCGCAGCTGCCAGGCAACAGCCATAGGAAGGCACAAGCTCTTCAAATAGAAGCAGTTGAAAGGGCTCTCGCGTCCCAGCTCCCAGGCAATGGACTAGCAGTGAGGCCGGGAGCAGAGAGCCCTAGAAATAGCAGGAGTTGAAAGGGCTCACAGCTCCGCCCCTTCCTCCGCTAACGTGATACAGGGGAGCCATTTCAACTCCTGCTATTTAAATGCCCCACCCCTTCTGCCCAAGGCCCCGCCTCTTCCAGGGTGGCCCACGACAACTTCAAAAAATTTTCAAGTGGCCCCTCTTCAAAACTTTTTGCCCTCCCCGCCTTAAGCACAGAGTACGAGCGCCTGGGTGACTGTAGGAACAACCCCCATGGGCTGACCTTCTCTTTAACAGGGGGACCAGACGTGAAGGAAACTCATAGTCTGCCCCTTCTGAGCTTTTGATGGGGACCTCGCAAAGCATGGTATGTGATGCTAAGTAAGTAATGCCCTGGTATGCGTTAATTGAGGATAAGATGGTCAGGGTTAAGGGTATGATTTAGTCAAGGGTATTTTGCTTAGAAGTCACGGACAGGTCACGGGTAATAAAAAATCATGGCACATGATCTGCTTATGACTTATACTATAAATAATCCTAAATCTAAGGGGGGCATGCCCCACAGAACCTGCTGCTGTGGGGGTCAGCAGATCCAGCGGTTCCAGCTGCTGGGAGCCACCGAGTACCAGCTGCTCTGACCACCCCAGGACTGCGGTCAGGTGTCTCCAAGCAATGGCTGCTCTGACCATCCCCCATGACGGACTGCTGCTTGGGTGGTCCCCAGGGCCAGCTGCAGCTGCCCCAGTTTGGGTGGTCTCTGGGTCCTGCGACCCACTGCTGCTCGAGTAGTGGTCAGTGTAGTTGTCCCCTGGGCCACCCGAGCTGGCAGTGGAGCTGCTCCACAAGTGGCCAGTGTGTAGCTGGCCTCGGAGCCAGCTACTTGGGCAGCCCGGGGACTGAAGTCACAAAGACCATGGAAAGTCACTGGAATCTGTGACTTCTGCAACCTCTGTGATAAACACAGACCCTAATTAGGGTACACTCACTGCTTAATTTGTACCAGGGCTCAACCACCTCCCTGCTTGGCAGTTCATAGCCCTGGCCTCTCTGTGGCTCGCTGCATCCGTTAGGAAAGTAAAAAAAGTCGCTTGATCCCCGGCACCTCTTGCATTACAAATTAAGTTCTGGGTCCAATTCTTTGGGCCTTAAAACGCATGAGTCCATACACTGGTGGCGGATGATGGTAGCGCTGACGCTTGCACTGGGCTGCAGTGTCGGCCACAGAAACACACACTGGGAAGCGTATGAAAACGGCTACCTGAACATGCCTGGGAGCTGGGAAGCTCCCTCGAAAGGGAATTCAGCGCTGGCCCATGGGGCACACTTACTCGCTGAACTAGCGCACCACAAGGGGTGGAAGGACAAACCTCCTTACCTCTTCTGCTGTCGGGGCATAGGTTCAAGTCAGCCCAGATTCAGCAGTGACCTCCAATCCACCCCATCCGGCACCTCCTCAATGGGGCACATGAAACTAATTTAAAGGCTGCAGCCTAGTTCCTAGTGAGAAGGGCAGCGTGAGGCCAGTGGATGGGACTTAATGACCTCTTGAGGTTCCTTCCCGTTCTAGTATTCTATGATCCTATGAGGTGCTCACATTGCATCATCGGGGTATTAACTGGCAGCCTCAGCTACTGCATTACATACAAACAGTGTTTGCTGACACCCTCAGCAGCAACCCTTGGGGTGTGGTGAACCACTCCTACAGCTGCCCCCTCAGACCAGGCGCATTGGTGGAGAAGGCTGCTGACTGTGCTGCCCATCCTGTAGGTAAGCAGAGCATTTAATTCTCCAAAGCTGTCCGTCAGTTAAGTTATGGGTTCTGTGAACCCTCCCTCATCTGAGGGGGTGGACTGTTTGGTTTGGGGCTCCACCCTCCAGCCTGTGCTTACGTTGCTTTGAGAGAGCAAAGTTAGCTACCGCTCCCCTCTTCTGGTGTCTAGACACAGTTCAGTTAGAATCTTATCACGGAGCCGCTACTAAGGACACTAATGGTGCACTAAGCAGGCCAGAAAACACCAGGAAGGACTGCCCTCCCTCCCATTGCTATGTTCTGTCCTCACATTAGAGGATTAGGAATAAACCACTCTCTAGAAGTCTGAACCTGGGACCCTGCCAGAGTGTAAACACAAACAGCTTAGTACCTCATTGTTCGCATAGTGCAAATCCATCATCTGCCCAAAAGCATCCATGACCTTCTGTAGCACTTCTTTGAATTTGATTGGCCTTGGAAACTGGAGAATCCTGTGCATACATACAGAAAAATCAACAGCACAAGTGTCACGTGGGTAGCTGGATTAAACGGTCACCTTTCTGAAGCAAGGACTTGTATTCTTATGCTGTGTCATGCTAATTAGCTACTTCCCCTCCTCCCCTGCCTCCGAACAGCTATAGATGGCTGGGGAGCACAGATCCTGCTCTTTGCTAATGTGGTTGTAGCTATCTGTGCTACCCAAGGAACTTTCTACCCCAAGGAAGCCAGGCCGACCCTACCAAGATCCTTCTGAGGCTCTGAGCTGCAGCCTAGTCCCTCTCTATGGTGTATAGGTCCTCCACAAGGCAGGATCCAGCCCAGCAGCACACCACTGCCTACATTTAGCAGAGGTGCCACTCCGGCCAGTTTTCTTTGTGGTCTGTCACCTCCGTGGCGAGGGTGAGCAGTACTGAACTGCAGTAGATGGTCGGATGTTATACCGTGAGTCCTAGGCCATTCCACCTTCGGATGCAAATGCCCACTGACTTCAGATAGTCCTACCCTCGGAGATGCACTATGGTGTATTCGCTAATCCTCTTGGTTCATAATGCACTAGTTATCTGGCACCTCAGCCTGAGAGATCCTGACTCTCCCAAGTCTCCTGCTCTGCCGTTGTCACCGGGCCCGCCCACAGGCTGGGAGCCTTCCACATCGTCGTCAGGCAGGGAGGGCAGGAAGTCTTCAAATCCCTGCTCTGTTATTGTGGGACCTGTGCCCAGAATCTGGCTCTCCCAAGCGAGTGTGACAGGCTGCTAATCGAAGGATACACTGATGCAGGGAGGCCTGAAGTCCAGTTATATTCACTGGAGCCTGAGATTAAAGCTACTGATGAGTGGCATTTAATGAATCACAGCTAGGAGCTAATCTGCCTGTGGACAAGTCCCAGGAAACACTTATGGCTAAATTCACAGGCCTCTCCCATGCCAAGCTCTCACGGCTTTCACAGGGAGTCACACTTTCAGGTGAGGGTGAGCAAGAGGCCCTTTGCCCCCTGGCACCAAGGGAAGCATGGGAATGGGTCAGGAACGCACCTTTTCTCTCCATCATATTCAAACTTGATCCTGGCATTCCGCTGCTGAAAGAGAGGAAATCAGTTAGACACACGGGATCTTGAGAGCTAATTGAAATAGAGGTGATCAAAGTCCACTGCAAGCCACCATTGCCTTCAGGGTGTAAAAATCAATACAAGGCAAGTACATCAATGGGAGCTCTGTGCTCACCT
The DNA here is from genome assembly GCF_049634645.1 of Pelodiscus sinensis. Taxonomy (NCBI): domain Eukaryota; kingdom Metazoa; phylum Chordata; order Testudines; family Trionychidae; genus Pelodiscus; species Pelodiscus sinensis. Next base: position 247,706,762 of record NC_134712.1, on the reverse strand, counting down.
CTGAAAACTGTACTTGGCCCACAATGTGATAAACTTCTGCGTAAACAAACAGAACCTCCATTAACAGTTCATGACTCGCCTCCAAAGCTACTCCACTCATCAACTTGGTTTAACAAGGTACATTTATGGAAGGTGACATTTGCAGAAGCCCTTCAAAAACTTTGGCAATACACTCCCATTTTCAGAAGTGACTTAAGCCTGACAGAAAGTAAAGGGGACGCCAGATCTTCAGGCTTTTAAGTGCTTTGGAAAGTTTTACCCATAGTGTCCTTTTCAACAAAAGTTCTCAGAGCCCTTCATCTACTGAAATAAAGCCACCGGCAGGGTAAAGCACAGCAATGCATAAGGAATAAAGAATAAGGAATATGATACTAGCTTGTAACATCCATCCAGCCCTAGCTGATGGTGATAGCTTTGATGAGTTATGGCATAACCTACAGAATCCAATCCAAACCTCAGGCCCAATGCTCAGAGCATTGTACGCGCACGCACGCACGCACGCACACCCTTGTCTTCCACCTAGGATCGAGATGAAAATCAAGGACCCATTAGGCTAGAAGTCAGAGAGGCGCCCCACCCTAATAAGTTTATAAGCAAGGCAGACAAAGGGCGGAGCCGAGCGAGTATTCCCCTTGCCCCACTGCTGCGGAAGCCAGGCAAACTGTCCTAACAGATTTCCTGGTCATCATTTGCTGCTCTGCTTCTATCCAGAGGTTTACTGCTGACTGACTGACAGCAGGAGAAACCATGAAATCTGAAGTTACATCAGGCCAGATTCCCTAGGCCTGGTGGGAGGAACATGTGAATGCCGATTGGTCAGGCGCTCTATGTAAACCCAAAGAGGGGCTTGGGAAGTCTGCACAACTGGACACTACCTGGCTCTAATGCAGGGCTCCATTTTCTTGCTGGACTCCTGGATCCTGCTTTCCTGACCTGTTCCTGATTCTTGCTTCTAGTCTCTGAACCTACTTCCAGCCAGTGGCTCTCTAACTCCGGCTCCAATCCCAACCCTCAAACTGATTGACTCCATTTCGGACCCTTGACCTGACTTAACTCCAACTCCTGTTGCAACTCCAACTCCTGTTCCAACTCCTGTTGCAATCACCACACCCAGCCATCTCTGACTTGGCCCCAACACACAGAGAATAAGTGACTTAGCCAACACTACCCAGGGAGTCTATACCAGAACAGGCAACTGACCCCAGATCAGGGGTGCCAGAATGGGGGGAGGGCATGGCCCCATCACTTTATCATCAGCCATAAGTGTGAGCAACAGGAAGCGAATGAGACTCAGGAGAAAAGGCAGCATAAGGAGGAGGGGCCACGGTTCCAGTGCTGGTGGGCCCCTACCCTCCCCACACTTTTAGGCATGTTCTGCTGCTCCTGCCCAGATGGCTGCAGCTCTGGTGCAGAGCACTACGCATATAGCCATCCTGCCCCTCTCACCCCACTGCACTTGGAAATACTGGGATTCAAAGGGGAGCCAATGAATCAGAGGAGTTCTAGTCCTAGCCTGTCCTCCCCTGATACACGTTCAACTAATGATTTTTTTTTCAATTAGCAACAAATGCACGCCCCACCTCCACTCGAGCACAGGCTGAGAGCGGGTGGAGCACCAATGAAGAATCAGTTGCATACTCCCGGCTTCTGAAAAGGATAACTCCTGAATGGGTGGGTGGCACCACTTCCTAAGCATGCTTCTTATCGCTCACTCTGCATTTCCAGAGCATGAAGGCACAGTTTCCACTCTCTCACCCTGCAGAAGGAAGGCAGAGCTAAAATGGGTTTGTCTCCAACCCAGAGCTAGCTGCTCAGGAGGGTTATTTTTAAAAGGCCAGTTCCTGAGAGGTCTCAAGTAACGCAACACACACGGAAATCCAGGAATATTGCTGAGCTGAGGCTGTACCCCTAAAAGCCATGTTTGCAGAGCTAGCGCACAGCACAGGGGCTGTGTCTAGACTACATGCCTCTGTCGGCAGAGGCATGTAGATTAGACAGATCAGCAAAGGCAAATGAAGCCGCGATTTAAATGATCGCGGCTTCATTTACATTTACATGGCTGCTGCGCTGAGCCGACAAACAGCTGATCAGCTGTTTGTCGGCTCGCCGCTAGTCTGGACGTTCCCCCTGTCGACATCAGAGCCCTTTGTCGGCAGCCCCGGTAAACCTCATTCCACGAGGAATAACGGGGCTGCGGACAAAGGGCTTTGATGTCAACAGGGGGAACGTCCAGACTAGCGGCGAGCCGACAAACAGCTGATCAGCTGTTTGTCGGCTCAGCGCGGCAGCCATGTAAATGTAAATGAAGCCGCGATCATTTAAATCGCGGCTTCATTTACCTTTGCTGAACAAACAAATCTAGATGCCTCTGCCGACAGAGGCATGTAGTTTAGACGTACCCAGGGAGAGGTGACCCAGTTTAGAATCATCAAGAACACCCGCTACCAATATGTGAAGCTTCAGGAAAAGAGGGGATTGTTTATTTCCAGTTTGGAACCTCAAAAGCTAAAATATCCCCAAAAGGCCTCTTCTCCCAGTAAGTGAACAGCCAGTACTAGAAGGAAAAGCACCAAGAATGCATTGAGCAGTGAGTTCCCATGAGAATTCCAGGTGTGTGATACTTACATTTCACCCATCACTGTCTCTCTCAAGCCAGCTTCTGCAACACTAAGAGTGTGGCCTGTTTCGAAAGCACCCAAATGAGAGACAGCTCTAAGTGGGGAACAAATGGGTTTCAAACATCCCAACATTCAGAGGGAGGAGGTAAAACTGTTTCGGGTTCAAGAGTTTGGGTTCAGAGCCTTTCTAGAGGCAGCAGCCAACTGCAAAATATGGACCAGAGCTTGGATTATGCAGCCCTCTGCCGGCTGGGCCAGGGCCCTTCCCAATAGGTAAACACCAATGTACAGGGCTTAGCTGAGTCACTTCTCTCTCACAGCAGGATTCACTCCCTGGAAATCAGTGGAGTCACACCAGTGATGGGCAACCTAGGCTAGTGAGTGGGCCGCATGAGGGGCCCTCCATCTCAGTGGGCCACAAGATTCTTAAGACCAAGATGGCCTCCTGGGATAGGGCAGTTTTGCTCACTGGGCTTATGCATGTAGAATTTGCTGACTGAACCAGAGCAGTGCTTTGATTGGATGCAGAGGGATCACACGGCACTCGCTGTAAATATGGTGCATCATCAGCATGCGCCTCAGTTCACGTGCCCTTGCTTTAGGTGCGTGTCACTTCAGTAATACAGGCAGGGGAAAAAAAAACTACACAGACAAAAACCAGAAGAGTCTGGCAACCTTGCACAAGGGCAACAGTTAACAAAACGTCTTAAGAGCCACACAGAACCCCAATCTGCCACATGTGGCTCTCGGGCCATAAGTTGCCCACCTCTGAGCTACGCTCTATGTGAGAAGCAAGTCAGGGTCAGAAGCTTCACCCTACTTGTGCAGTGGTAGACACGAGAGTAAAGCCCATGCAATTTCTGCCCCACTTCAGCAAACACATGCTCGAATGCTGTGTTGATTTGGAGCCTAATACAGATTTATGCTGAGCAAAACAGTTTCTCAGACCAAAACAGTTTCTCAGACCAATAAGTTAAAAAACAGCTCGCTGCTGGAAAATGTCAAACACACACTTGTAAAAGCACGGCGAGAGAGAGAAACACACACCCTGGCTGCATCTTTTTCTTCCACATTAACAACAACAACAAGGCCGATCTTCCGCAGACAGCAGCCAACAATAACACACCACATAAATTGTGCTCTACTTGTGAAGAGAGAAACATAAACAAGCAGAGTACATTGGAGAAAAACACTTTGAATGTGAAGCTACATCTATAAAAACCCCCACTAAAAACATAAAATAATGGGCCACAGGGGGGTAGCCCTATTAGTCTTTAACTTAAAAACAACAAGTAGTCCTGTGGCACTTTAGAAACTAATGAAATATACGTATAGTACCATGAGCTTTTGTGGGCAAAACCATTACACGGTTACATTTTTAAACAACTTTTTACAACTCTGGCAATTACAACAGCACCATTCATACCAGGATCTCAATGCACTCTGCAAATATTCAGAGCTAGATCACGAGTCTTTTGCATGTAGCTGAGAAGCTATACAAGAACCCTATCACTCTCCTATGACGCTGCACTACCGTGTTCACCTCTGCCATGCGACACTGCCTCCTTTGGAAAGTTGAGATTTCCTAATGAATTGAGCGACATGTGTCAGGTATCCCATGTCACTTGACTCTCTTCCATTCAACCTGAGGTATTGGGCAGTGCAGAAGAAAAGATGAAGTGACAGAAAAGCAAATGCTACATTTAGGAAAACAAGGGGCAACGATACTGGGACTTTCTAACTAATAATACTTGGATCTCAAGTGTTTCCTCCCCAGAGTTCAAAGGACTTTAATGGGCAGGTATTAGAGTTGAACAAAATTTCATTTTTTTTCCTATCAAATAATTCCTTTGACCAAAATACCCCTCAACTATTTACAACAATACTCCTTTTTTCAGCCAATATTATTAGTATTATGTTCTCAAAATGTTAACAATAGGGAAACTGAGGCACATGGCAAATGACTGGCCTAAGGTCACACAGCAGGTCAGTGGCACAAAATGCAGATCACCTTATCTTTTCTTTCACACTCTAAGCTGTTGTGGTAGCAGACAGTTGACTTTAATCTAAGCCCTGTAATGATCACTCTCATATGTCTAATATCTTCTTGTAGCACAAACATTTGTAGAGAGGCTTTGTTCCACAAACATGCACCCAACACAGAGTGATTGGTGCCGGATCTCAGGCCTAAACCAATTGCAGTGAACCAAAGTCAGACCACATGTTCAAGTCCACGCTTACAAATTCACTGGCCAGTATATACATTTTGCAAAGTTGTTGCTAGTGAACTAGACAGATGTCACCAAGTACAGCTACATGCCAATCTAGTGCAAGGTAAGATGGCTTGACAGTATAATGAATAGGGATGTTTTGTTCAAAATATTAGGAACAAGGAGAAGTAATGGACAGAAAACATAAAGCTCATCATATGTACTTGGTGTGTAAGTTAGGTGGAGACAAACTAATACCTATAAATTCAGGGTACTTTGCCTTAATTCTTGACACGGCCTGGAGAACGACAAACTCCTACTGAGGACTGACCTATTCCTTGCTAGTAGGAACTCGCATCAGTCTACCTGTAACCATGGAGCGGAGACTATGCCTAGGTGGCAATCAACCTGGCCGAGTGTCTCCATCACAGAGTTTCTTTATGTGAAATATCAAAGTCTGCTGCAACGCTACTGAAGCCTCCATTCTAGCCTCCAGCACTTAACCACATGGCATATTAGCGAGGTCTGCTAAGCCAGGGACTGCAGAGAGCTGGGAACGCATCCGGGAGGGACACATACACCAAACAATTGACCCTGCTAATCTGATATGTGACAAGTTGTCCTCTGCATCACAGAGCTTTCCCCTTGCCTCAAAAATCTACCTTCTAGCATGACACCTAAGACATTAGTCAGAGACGGTCCATAGGAGAACTGCCACTAGAGCGATTTATAATAGTGATCAGTACAAGCATACCCATATAAAAATACAGCTCCGGTTATACTGCCCAAATCCCATTTGCACAGGATATTTATATGGCCCGCATTACCACTGCATCGGAGCACTTCCCAATGTGTTTAGCCTGCGAGGGCAGGCAGTGCGGTTACTTCCATTTACAGAAGGAGAGAACTGAGGCCCAAAGACATTGGGAAGGCCCACGCTGCAGTCAGGAGGCAGGTAACTAGATCAAAGCTAGCTTAAGGAACACTTACAGCGTAGTTATGGCAGCTGCTTTAGAATCCTGGGCAGGGCTGCTGTGCACAGGAGACAAGTTTTTGCTGCTGCTGGCACCCACGCTAGCTAGAACAAAGCCAGCTGAGGTGTGCCTATGAGAACTGCAACCACACCCTTGAGGCCAATGTAGGCATAAGCTGCCTGATGTCATGCAGGAAAATCTGTGGTAGCAAAAACTTGAATCTACACTAGAGTTTTAAAAAGACACCTTTTACCCTGCTATAAACAGGCTCCAAGGCCAGGTCTATACAATGGGGGAAGACCAGCTCAAAATGCACAATTCCAGCTTAAATAAATAATGTAGCTGGTGTCGATACATCTTAAGCCGAAATTTGGTGCTGGTCCCACATCAGGAGATCGATGAGAAAAAAAGCTCTCATTGCCTTCCTCCACTCCTTGCAACAGCAAGGGGTACCAGCACCAACGGGGGCATCATCAGCATTTGATTTAGCGGATCTTTACTAGACCCGCTAAATCGAATGCCAGAAGATCCACCATTTGCAGCGATGATCTTCCCTCGTGAATGTTGGTACAGCACTTAACAGAATGGGGACCCGATCTTGGATGGAATCTCTGGCCTTCGTTTTAAGATACAATTAATAATAAATCCGTAAATAAAAGTGACAGGAAATATCAAGTTCTCTTGATTTCTGACCACTCTCCTCCAAGGTATTGCTATTAGTGTTTCCCTGTAACAGATACAGGGGCGGCCCATGAGCCTAGGCAGACTCGGCAGTCGCCTAAGGTGCCACCAGCCTGGGGCGCCCAATGATGATGTCACTGGGCACCCGGGCGCCCAATGATTACGTCACAGCCATTGACGGTCATGCAGGCAGGGGCGCCGATCGTGCCTTCTGCCTGGGGCGCCAGCTGCCACAGCCGGCCTCAGGCCACGCCTGCATAGATAACAAATGTTTCCGATATTTCAATTGCTACCTTCCAAACACCTTAAAACAGTGATGGGCAACCTGTAGCCTACACGGCTGCACGTGGCCCATCAGGGTTCCATGTGCAGTCTGTGCACTCCTCATTTGCCCCACGCCTCTCATGCACTGAGGGCTCCACCTTTACCTACTCTCCTCCCTTTTCCTCCCAGTACATCCGAAGCTCCATGAATCAACTGATTTGTGTCTCCTCCTTCCTCCTCCTCCTCCCTCTCAGAGTTTGAGTGCCACGAATCAGCTGATTCATGGCGCTCCGGAAGCGCTGTGAGGGAGAGGGAGGAACAGGGAGAGGACGCACTTGGGAGAAGAGGCTGGGCAGGGATTTGATGCAAGTGTAAATGTTTTCTTTTTTAGTATTTGAAGCTGGTAACTGTTCTATTACTATATGAAGGATTAAAGTATTTCTACTTGTTTTGAAACATTCAGCAGGTCATGAATTAATGTATTTAAACTTATCCTTGGGCCCCCAGTTAATGCACATGACCAATTTATATCCTGTGGCCCACTGAGAAGGAGGGCCACTCATGCAGCTCACTCACTGACCTAGGTTGCCTTAAAAGGAAAAATTTAACAAGTCACTGTGGCAACCTCAAGCATGTCACAAACTTTCCAGTTTTTTGTTGACCTCTTCCTTAAAGATGCTAATTAAAGAGAGGGCTGAAACCTCTTGGTTTCTGAGAAAAAAAATGTTGAAGCAAATCTAGCTGCAGCCCACAGCAAGTCAGATACAAATGGGAATGATTGGCAGGGACTGTGAAGTCTCTTCCACACCAACTCCTGTAGGCCAGCGAGGGGTAAATGGATCAACTTCTCCTAACTAGAACTCGTCCAGCTAAAGAACACACACCCTGGTGAGATGAGCCAAACTCTACGTTGCCTTCCTCTGTCTTTCCCTGTGAAAAGCAGCCACCCTCACTGGGTTAGATTAGGAGAAATGTTGGGAAATGGAAAAAGTGCTTCCAAAGGAGATGAGTCATGATCTTATGCAGAGTTCCCTAAAGAGCAGTCTGCTTTTGTAATAAAAGACATACAAACCCCACACCGCAGCACACAGTCAAGCCTCAAATGGAAATGGCTTAGAATGAACAGACCATACAGATCCTGCTGGGAGCACTCTCAGCTCCCAGCTAGAGAGGTCTCACTCAGAGCTGGGAGACACATCGGGTTGGGGTACATGTCCAAACTGGACCAGAAGCTGGGAGGTACAATGTGTAATGAAGAGTGGAACAGTCTGGTGGCGGCATTAGACTGCAGACTAATGCATTCCCCTGCAGCAGCCTGGGAGAGAGACAAAGATAACTCTACTAAGTAGTATTCAAATAGTTCAGTGACTGCGATTTGAAGTCTCGCCCTTAGTCAGAGACAGGTGAAAGACCCAAAGCTTGGAGGAAGAATGGCCCAGTGGTTTGGGTACTGGACCAGGAGTCCTGAGACCTGGATTTAATTCCATGCTCTAGCACTTTCCTGGCTCCCAGGGTGCTATGGGATAAACACACTGAAAGTCAAGATGTGGTCAAATGCTACAGTAATGGAAGCTTGAAACAGAGCTAAGGTAGATCTGGGTTGACATTCAAACATCCTGAAGTTCAAGAATGTTCAGATGTGAGGGTTTGGTTCAGCCAATAGAGACTTCATTTTGCAAGATTTCTGAATGTCCCCTCCCTTTTCCCTCATTTAAGGCATATTCAAAGGCGTTGGACCAACCCGTTCTAACAGTGCCTTTTGCAAAATTCGGAACAGCTCAGGGTATTCGGTCTGATCTGACATGTCCTGTTATTTTTTTTAAAGCCACTATTCACAAAAGCAGTTACTGATCTGGAACCTTACAGGGTGTCCCAGCCTCTGAATATCTGAACCTCTTAAAAGGCATCAACAGTTGGCACCCAAAAATCACGAGTTACTTGGCAATCTTGGCCTAATGCCTTCAATAATTTAGGCCACAGGCAGAAGTGCTGCTTGCTTCACATTCCCCTGTAGCAAACAAGATTGATGGGTATGGACCTTCTGACAGTCTGGTGTTAAAAATTTCAGATAAGAGCCGTCACCATCATTGTTAAAGCCCCAGGACCCTGGAATTCTCTTCCCCTTATTGTGCACTAGTGTAATGGCCTGGGAGACATTCTATTTCCAGTTCTGCCACTGGCCTGATGTTTGACCTAGGATAGGTCACTCTGCCTCAGTTTCCCCTTCTGTAAAATGGTGATATGGCACTGACCCTTGTTTATAAAACTCTTAAAATGTCCAGATGAAAAACCCGCTCTAGAAGCTGTTAGTGCTCTGCTAAAGTTTCCGCCTGATTTCTGTCCCTTTCCTCTTGTGGGTGGTTTCTGTATTTGTTGACAGGTGGCTCCTTCATGTACTGCCTGGTAGGGTGTAGGGCATATTGTTTTCCTCTCTCTCCACGCACTAGTTTTGAAATTCACTGGGCACTGCTGCATTCAACTGGTACAGTACTAGCTACACTTTGTGAGGCCAGGAAGCAATGGGTTCCCTTCTAAACCTCTGAAGCCCAAACAAACTGAACTCAGTCTTCCAACACAGACAAGGGGGCTTCCCGACTCACTCATTCACTTATACTTTGTTTGGATTTTTTCTACACTTTCCCCTGTTTTTAGCAACAAAACATTACAATCCAGACATCTGGACCATGTCCCTAAACCACAATAGGACATGACTAATCCTCAGCATTAGGAATTATCTGCATGGATACCCCACACTTCTAGTTGCCAGATTGGTTCAACAATTCAGTTTTTTATCTCTCCCTGTTCATCTCAGCCCTTTCCCTTCATGGGGGAAGGCACAATGTGCGGTTAGCTCAGAAGCCCATGGTAAGGTGGAAGTGGCCTGCTTGGCGAAGGGCAGATAATAGGTTAGCCTAGGGGTGGGCAATAATTTTTGATGGGGAGAGGGGCATTCCAAGAATTTGGAAAGTGGTCAAGGGTTGCACTCCTCTATATTAATGGAGGTGGTGCAGGGTCTGGAATGGAAGTTGGGTGCAGAAGGGAGCTCGAGGTAGGGGACTGGGGTGCAGGAGAGGGTGTGGGGTCCGGGAGTTTGGGCGTAGGAGGCAGTTATGACCTAGGTTAGGAGACTAGAGTGCAGGTGTTTGGGTTTGACTTTGGGCAAGAGGGGACTATGACCTGTGGATGAGGACTAGAATGCAGGAGGGGGTGTAGGGGTTTGGATTGTGACCTAGAGCAGGGGATTGGGGTGCAGGGGGTTTCGGTGTCAGAGGCAGGCTCTGGCGGGGAGATGTACCTGCTTAACTCCCACCCAGCAGCCTTCTCAAGCAGACACCCTGTCTGCCCCCATCCAGCACGGGCTGCAGGGGCCAGGTGGTTTTTGAACAGCTACAAGCCAGAGGAAAGAGGGAAAGGGCACTTTGCAAGCTGCCTGTTGATAACAGGCAGCTCCCATTGGCTGGTTTTCAGCCAATGGGATTGTGCTGGGGGGAGGTATAGTGCCTGAAGCCTCTTCCCCTCCCCCGGGCTCACAGCTATTCAAACAGAGCCCCACAATGCTGTCATGGCCACTTTTCTCAGCAGTGGGGAGGAAGGCAGGCAGGGAGTCTGCCTGATGCTCCCTGCTGTATCTGTGGACCAGATCTGTCAGCTTCACCAGCCAGATCCTGCCCGCGGAGGGTATTTTGCCTGGGTCCAGGTTAGCCTCTCCACAGTATTTTAGATTTACATAGCACAGAGCACTAAGGTCTGGGTTTCAGAAATTATACCCAACACTTCCTATCCCATGGACTACACACACCCACAAGCTCAGGGCGCAAGATTCTCATGTACCTCTCCCACAGATCTGCAGTTTAAAGGAAGGCACAATGTGCAGTGCATGGGTCAGTGACAACTAGTGACTGGAGCAGTGGGTTCTTCTCACTTCATTGCCACGTGCCTCAGTTTCCCCAAACACAAATTGGAGCAAACAGAGCAATATGCTTTGAGATCTACTGTTGACAACATGATGAAAGTAGTACAGTAGAACTGCAGAGTTACAAACACCTCAGGAACCGCGGTTGTTCATAACTCTGAACAAAACATTATTGCTGTTCTTTCAAAAGTTTACAGCTGAACAGTGACTGAACACAGCTTTGGAACTAAATGTGTCTCTCTCATTTTTTAGTACAGTAGTTTAAGTTTAATACAGTATTGTGCCACATTTGCTTTTATTGGGGTAGCGGGTGTCTCTACTGCTGTCTGATTATGTACTTCCTGTTCCAAATGACAGAACTCAATGATGCACGTGTGTAACTCTGAGGTACTACTGTAGAGGTTACTGTTATAAGTGTTAGCTGTTGAACTGTAACAATGGGAATCCACAACCAATTGCTTATGAAAAATGTATAACTCTCTCTCTCCCCCTTGCTTTGTTTTAAATCTTCTTCCCCCTTCCAGCTTTACTCCATTCCCCACCCCGCCCCGCAGTCCTTTAACATATCACTGTGCATCTTCCTCCACATTTTCAATTACGGTTTACTCTTTTCCTTCTCTCAGTCTCTTTCCCTGTGTTATATGAACACAGGAGTCACCAGACTGGATCAAACCAGTGGTCCAGCCAGTCCAGTATCATACCTGCAAGCATTAAAGAGAAACCAGTGCCCAGGGAAATTTCTCTCAAAATCCCCAATGTGTTAGATTTGAAGTTATACCCTGAAGCAATAAATGCCTATAATCTTTTCAAAGACTTTATTATTTTTTTTTAATATTATGTTTCCTATCTCTTGCCTCCTTAGTTTTCTTCTCTCAAAATGGGGATAAGCTCTCTCGCAGGAAAGGATAAGAACTAATATTTATTATGTATTGCCTTTTACAGCTTATCCTATCAGTACAGCATTTCCTATTCAAAATGTAGTGCTGCACTAAGGCACATTTTCACATGACTAGTTGGGAAACTTATCAGTCTATGAACATTTCATCTTCAGAAAGTTTCTCCCTGTGAAAGGGCACATGCAACTTCCTATGTCGGCACAATCTTAATAGTCGCTATATCAGGCTGATTCTTGTAGTAAGCTAATGTCAGCAAATTAGTGTAGCTGATGCCAGAGGAAGTGGGATGATAGGTGACAAGTGAACGTTGTGGAAGGGCTGTAGGTGTTGTTCAAATATTCCTGTAATGTTTATTCCACACAAAGCACACCTGTCTTGTGAAAAACAGAAAGATAAAAATGTTTATCTACATTTTTCAAAGGGAAACTGTGCTGCTGAACAACCAAAATTTTTAAAAAAACCAAAAGTTGACTTTCTATGGAAAATTTGATTTTAATAAAAAAAAATGAACACTCACAAACAGAAATCTTTGTCTTTGGATGTGCTACTATACAGTGCCTCAGGGGTGTTGTAGTTCAGTTGCCTCATGTTCCCATCCTCCTCTATAATCCAGCCTCCCTGGCTAGATTACGGTGTGTCACGGGAAATGCAATCTCAGTTGTGGTGAGAGAAGAGACACGGCATTATGGGAGATGTAGTCTGGCAATGACTGTAGTCCAGGAGCGAGCAAAATGCAGCTCACCAAACATTTAGCTCTGGCCCACGACAGTCCAGTGGCACCTTCAGGCAGGCTACCTGCTGCGGCTCTACAAGCCATTCAAAAAGTGTCCAGTTGCTGGGAACAGCATGTGCATCTCTGCACGGCCCTGCCCTGAAGGGGAAAGGGATCTCTGTGTACTGCATCCCTTAGAAGCATCCTCACAGCCTCCCACTGGATGCTACAAGGGCAGTGTTTGCGATCAGGTGAAGGACAGAGAGATCCACTTCTCCCCTCGCCTCCCAAGGGGAGTGTTGCGCAGAGACGCACGTGCTGGCCCCAGCAGCCAGCCGCTTTGAGTGGTTTGTGGGGTTGTGGCAGGCAGGGTCCTGCTTGAGTTTCCTGCTGGGCCACCAGCTGCTTACAGTAAGTGCCTCCCGGCCAAAGCCTGCACCTGGAAACTTCTTCTGCATCCCCACCCCTAGCCCCAGGTCACAACCCCTCCTGCTTCCAAAATCCCTCCCTGACCATGGCTCCGCGCTGCACCCTGCCCCAGGTCACAATCAAAGTTTCCTTTAATTTTTTTTCAACCATGTATGGAAGACATTTTGTTACGTGCACCAAGCCAGGCACAGATGCACACCACCAGTACAAATCCATGCTGCTGGCTGTGAGCTACGGGTTGTTAAGTAGCGATTCACTTGCTAGTCGAGTAGTCGATGGAATTTCCATTGACTAGTCATTAGGGAAAGGCTCACTTCCAGATCTCAGCACAAGGCCTCCCCAATTCCCCAGCTGCCACTCTGCACTCTTAAAGGGACAGAGAAGTGGCAGCCCGTTTCGCGGGTGTCTCTCACTTTAAGAGTGCAGAGTAGCAATGGGGAAAATGGTGGAGGGGGATTGTGCTGAGAGATCCATGGGACCAGCTGCCACTGATCTGTCCCTTTCAGCATGCAGAGGCGCAATGTGGGGGAGGTTTGTCCTGAAACCTGGTGGGGGACCAGAGATTGGAGTCAGCATCTGTCCCTTTGAGAGTGCAGAGCAGCATCAGGAGGGGTGTGCGTGACCGAGTAGTTGATAGTGCTACCTGTTAAGCTCCTGCTTATCAGGTAGTCGACTGCTCGTTCACTGTGGGCAGCTCTGGGAACTCTGCTAATCATCTAGGTGGCATCTGACTCTCCCCCAGGCAGCCATCCGAGCACTCAGCTTACAGGGAACAGTGATCACAACCCCTTCCTACGCACAAACTCCCTCCCAGAACCTATATCTCCACCTGCATCTCAAACCCCTAACCCAGAGCTCCTTCCCTGCACCCGAACCCCACCCCAGACCCTGCACCCTCTCTATTAATATAGAAAGAGCAGCCTCTGACCACTGGCATCCCATCAAAAATTGTCCACCCCTGGTCTAGCCCAGAGAGGAAAACAGGGACAGTAGGCACCAGATCTACATAAGGCCCTATAGCAGCGCAGTCAAATGAAAATACTTTGGTTTTCAGCCAACATGTTTGTTTTCAAATGTTTGGCCGTCAGCCTCAACGAGAACTCACCCACCAGGGTTGCAACTCCCTGCTTCACAAACTATGTTTTACCAGAAGCCTGACGTGTTGTAACTAGACCCATAAATGAAGCAATAATTCAGCGCACTCCAACACCCTTCATCTTGGGGAACTGAGCTCAGCTAGGTCAAGTTGACAGTCACAGTGCGTAAGAAGCAGAAAGTGCTGACCATATGACCACCCCGCCGTACACGGTTCCAAAGGACCATACCACTTAACATGTGTCTCTGGCCTTTCCTCGTTACAGCTAACAATCACAAGGGAGGCAAATGGTGGTTTGGTCCAAATGCTTCCAGAAAGGTTTTTTCCAAGAACTAACGCCATAATCAGAGAAAACATGGCTCCCTGCCATAATAATGTTTAAGGCAAGAGCACAGAGAATGACACACAGACTGTTTTATAAATTAAGGTAAGTTGTGAGTATGCATTTATACAAGCACACTTGTAAATTCTCACTGTTTTACAACTTTCATTTTCAATATTTACCCACAGAATACTGGTATCCTCCTTGCCTTCAACTAGACAAATACTACTATATAATTGTATATACAGGGCATGGCCACAGTCTCCAAATAAGAATTTTATTCCTTTGTAGAAGAGCTCACAAAAGCTTATGATCCAATAATCTAATAATTCTATTAGTTTTTAAAGTGCTACCAGACTCCTTGTTGTTTATACTTAAGAAAAGTTCTCTGAATCTAAGTTCAAAATGTCCTAACACTGTTTGCTATGTTCTCCACCCATCATCATGCATAAAGTGTTCAACTGCAAGCCATCCAGATCTGTGCTGGATCGTCTGATTCTATTGCAGCTGTAGAGCGCCAACTCCGAGTTTCCCGGTCACTTCTGTAAACATCTTGGATTCTCTCAATCACTGCAGTTGTTCAGCATGTATTACACTTAAACAGCTGTTACTCCTAGGCCACACTTGGGGAGATGAACACGCATATGTCTGTTTCAAATTCTAGAGGAATTACTGGAAAGGATTTTTCTCCAACACATTTGCAAATGTTTGTGTAGGTACCAGCGTCATGAAAACAACTCTGAACACTATAAACTATTTTTTTTTCTTACTTGATAGCCACTCAGGGATATTAATTACAACCTACTGTTTAGCCATAGCACTAGAAGAAACACACTTCCACGTGGATTTGTTGAATTATTTCTTTCATTTTTTTTCATTTCTTGTTATGAGACTATTACATAAACTGTGTGCAAATTTCTTTGTTTTGTCTACATTGCTGTTTAAGGAATCTCTACTTTGTACTGTATACAAAATAAAATGGCACACCACATCTACCTTTGACATTATATTGATGACAATGGAACTTCTTACCAACCAGTGGGTAAGGGTTTTTCTTCTTAGTGACAGAATCCTCTGTGTATCATGTGGCCAAAATTCTCAGAATTAGGAGCCTAAACTTAGATACCTACATTCATATTCAGACACCTATACAGAGGTGTGCCAAGTACCTGTGGTCCCATGCTATCAGAGGCAGAACATAGCTCTAACAAAAGGCACCAGTAGCCCACATCCTACACAGGATTGCCAGGTGTCTGGTTTTCAACTGAAACATCCAATCAAAAAGAGAAACTGGCAGCACCAAATCAGCACAGCTAAGAAATCTAATTACCCACTATGTGTCACTATGCCCCAGTTGAAGGCTTCACATCAGCTCTTCCCAGTCTGACACTGCAGGTGGCAGGTGAGTCCCAAGGGAGGGGGAGTGAGTGACATGAGCAGAGGTGGACAGTAAGCAATGGAGTGGAAGAGACAATAGGGACGGGGTTGGTGGCTCAGAGAATGAGGCGAGGCAAGGCAAGTCAGGGCAGGACTGGGCCCCCGGGGGAGGGACACCGCAGAGGTGTTAGGTTTCCACGGACTGGAAAGTTGGCAACTGGAAAGTTGGCAACTCAGTTTATGTGACTGGTTCATTTTTTAAAGCATTACAGCATCCATAGCCTGGTAAGCAATAGATTCATTTGATTACAATATTAATGAAGGGCTG
Source organism: Pelodiscus sinensis (assembly GCF_049634645.1). Classification (NCBI taxonomy): domain Eukaryota; kingdom Metazoa; phylum Chordata; order Testudines; family Trionychidae; genus Pelodiscus; species Pelodiscus sinensis. Next base: position 247,690,942 of record NC_134712.1, on the reverse strand, counting down.
GAAGGATGGTCTTGTGCTTGGACACATGAGATCTAGGCCCAATTTCTAGCTTGATACATTACGTGAAAGCGGTCTTGCAAAGTAGAAAATCACTATCTCTAGGCCTCAGTTCCCATTTCTGTAAAATGGGAACAATTCGGCCTTCCTCCTGCTCTTAGGTGGGCTTACCTATTTAAACTGAGAGCTCCTTGGGGCAGGGAACCTCACTCCTACCATCTGTCTGTAAAGCACAGGCTCCCTCCACATTACTGTGATACAAATAGGAAGAGAGATGCTTGTGGGGCAGCGACTGCCTTTTTGCTCTTTGTACAATGCCTAGCACTATCGGGTCCTGGTCTGTGACTAGGGAGCCTTGGCTCTACATTAATTATTACGAATAAGGAAAACTCATCTGCCTTTGAAATCAATGGGAGCTTCAGAATTAGGTCTCATTTACTTTCCTTTTGATACAGAATTGCAATAACCCTGCCTGATTTTAACAAGATGGAGTATTTTGGCCCCTAAGAGCTGCAGACTGAATTCAACTGTGCTCCACTTCTCAGGGACAAGTTATCGTTTTCATCAGCACACAGTGTTATGAGGCACCAGGCACCTACATCACTGGATTTACATCTAATACATCGACTGCTTGGTCGCACCCCTGTCAGGTGATCTGATTTTCCGAGGTACCGACTGAGCATCCACAGGTCCTATTAACTGTATGTGGAGTTGCAGGTCCTCTGCACCTCTGAGAAACAGGCCCACCACTCTTCACTTCCTGCTCTGGTAGGTGTTGGCTGGCACTCATCTTAGACCACACAAATTCTGAAGCGGAGAGCCTGTTATCTCTTTAGCTGCCCATAGAGAGCCAGGCCCTCCTATGGTATCTGAAGGAACAATCACATTTCTCCATGCAGTGACTGAAGCCACGCCCAGACTTCCAAGAGTTCTGGAGTGTCGCAGATGCGACTCTGTGGGTAGCTCACCTGTTTGCTGGAGTGGACGCTGTTTTTGTTCCTGTTGCTATCCAGCAGTCCTCTGCATTTGCCCAGTGCTGCCAGATCCTTCATAATAGAGTTAAGCGCTTCCTCTTCATCTGCAAAAGAAGAGGATGAGTGTAGTGTGCCGAGAAGCGTCCGCCCGGAAGCACAGTCTTGAACACACAGTACTAGCAGAGGATAAAAACGCAAAGCGGTCGCAGCAGCATAGATGCTATTTTTCAAGCTATGTGTTATACAGCACAGGCTTCCTCCCTTAGCTCCCCAGCAAGGAGGAGGATTCCCTTTTCCCAATGTTTCCTAGGGTATTCCCACTCAAATCTGTGAAAGGGGCACATTGCTTCAAAATATTAGCATTGCGAGCATGATCCAAAGCTCACTGAGTTAAATGGGAGTCTTTCTGCTGGCATCGGTGAATTTTGGATCAGGCTCTCATTGTCCCCCATCATACACGTATCTATAGCCTCATTTCTTTTCAAAGGGTACGTCTACACTAGCCCCCTCGTTCAAACTAGGCAGGCTAATGTAGGCATTCAAAGTTGCAAATGAAGCCTGGGATTTAAATATCCTGGGCTTTATTTGCATCTTCCCATCCGGTCGCCATTTTTAAATGCCACTAGTCCGGACAAACTGCCCACGGCTACACGTGGCAGTTAAAGGGTAATTCGAACTAAGTCCTTAGTTCGAATTACCTGTTACTCCTCCTGGAATGAGGTGTAACAGTTAATTCGAACTAAGGACTTAGTTCAAATTACCGTTTAACTGCCGCAAGTAGCCGTGGACAGTTAGTCCGGACTAGTGGCATTTAAAAATGGCGACCGGACGGGAAGATGCAAATAAAGCCCAGGATATTTAAATCCCAGGCTTCATTTGCAAGTTTGAATGCCTACATTAGCCTCCGTAGTTCAAACTAGACGGCTAGTGTAGACATACCCAAAGATACTTAAGGCTGCATTCCTTAGATCCTGCGACCGATGGCTGCTGGGGGAGGGGGGGACTATAGACGGGGCAACCAGACTTCTGTCCATGTAGGCTGGAAGGGAAAGTGCACAGAATCCACTAGGCACAAGGAGAATAAACTGGATGACTGGGTAGAGAGAGGCATTTTGACGGATCTCAGTCTGAAATCAACCTGCTTCTTTTTTAGGTGCCTATACTTACTAGTACATCCTCCAAATCCAGCTTCAGGTGCCTTCACTGGCAAAAAATTCTAGCTATTAAAATCAGACAGACTGGTCAAGTGTTGGTTCTTGTAAAGCTGTTTAAAATAAGCGAGTGCCTCCAACAAACACTCAACCTCCCCCACCAAGATTCAATCACGGCAACCAAGAAAGAAACTGTATTATGAAACCCACCCAACTGTGTAGGTGCGAAGGATCCAGCACACAAAACGCAAATTCTATGAGAAAATACAGATACTGAGACATTATCTGCACTTTTGAGAAGAGAGAGAGAGCGAACAAACAGGCGCACACAGAAAATAGTGTGAAATCATGTAGTGGCTGATTCAAATGCTTCTAAGATCCTGGGAATCTTTTCAAATCCAGTGGACTTTGGAGCCTAAGCTCAAGAATAGCATTGGCTCCTCTCCCCAACACTGTTTGGGGCTGGATTTTATGATGAGCAATCCTGCAACAGGAAGAGTTTGGGAAAGGGATTCCTCTAAACATGCAGTACATCCTAACGTCAGTGCGACGGAGCGGTTGCCCCACACTGGAATGGAAAGGGTTATAACAGCCCTGGAAGGGGGCCGAGGCTGGGAGCCAGAGCCCAGCAGGGCTGTAATAAAAGATGGCTGGCCAGAAGAAGCACGCTCACTCTCTCTCGGGAGGGACAGGGAGGGCCGTGCTAGTAGACAGTACCTTGGACACAATGTTGGGGGAAGGCTGGGTGAGCCAGGGGAGCTCAGGCCTGAATAAACCCCAGGATGAGCCCCAGCAACAGGGGCCTAGGGAGCTATTAAGGCTGCAGGGGAGCAGCCAAGTCAGAAACAGGCCGCAGGTCCAACCCCCCTTGCCAATAAGGTATTTCAGGCTGCAGTTTGCCCCAGAGGCAGGAGCTAGAGGATGACTGCCAGTGGGTCACTGAGGCAAGGTGGGTATAGGGCAGCGGTTCCCAGCCGCCGGTCCACAGACCCCGGCCTGCTGGGCCGTGGCACATTGCCCGGCCACACTCTCAGCTTTTGATTAGCCCCACCTACAAGGGAATTCCCTTCTGCCCACTTCACCATGCAGCTGCAGGGTGAGTAGGGCAGCAGGCAGCACTGGAGCCACAGTGAGGCTGTTCCTACTGGGACAGCCTCACCGTGGCTCCAGTTCCAGCTCTGACAGCTGCTACATACATGGCCCAGCTGGTGGAGCCACGTGGAGAGTGGCTGGGATGCTATCGTGCTGTGGTGAGGTGAGCTGCCAGGACCTGTTCTGGCAGCCAGGGGCAGGCCTGCGCCATAGCCACGTGGTGAGCAGCTGGGGCCAGGGCCTGCACCACGGCTGCATGGTAGGTGGCTGGGCCCTGCTCCAGCAGGGGGGCAGGAGCCTGCTGGAGCCGTGTGGGGCCTGCTCGAAAGAGGGGCAGGAGCCTGCTGGAGCCGTGTGGGGCCTGCTCGAAAGAGGGGCAGGAGCCTGCGGGAGCCGTGTGGGGCCTGCTCGAAAGAGAGGCAGGAGCCTGCTGGAGCCATGTGGGGCCTGCTCAAAAGAAGGGAGGGAGGCTGGACCCTGCAGCTTGACAGGGAGGCTTGTGGCTGCGTGGCAGGGGAAGCCAGGGGTGGGGGGTGTGGAACCCGCTGCATGGCGGACGGATGGCCAGGATCTGTTCCATCCAATGGGCGGCTGCTCTGGCTACCAAGACTGAATAAAATAAAGTTGGGGGGCTATAGGAGTCAGGGTTGGAGTGTATGAGGGGCCAAGGATACATATTTTGGCAAACAGGAAATGGTTTATCTGCATAATGAATATGCAAATACACAAATGTTGCCACTCTGCCACAAGTTTGCGAACAGGTTTGCCGGTCCCCAGTATGAAAAAAGGTTGGGAACCACTGTTATGAAGGGACTGCAGTTCCCGTGAGGGGAAGATGTCAGGGTGTAGGCACTGACATAGGCCAGTACCTGAAGGGAAAGGCACTGAAGTCTGGGATGGATGTGGGTCCTGACAAATGGTGGAGAACAGACAAAAAGAGACAGGTAACAATGCGCAAGACACCACCAGAAGAGCTCAGTCCAGCCTCTGAGCACCTAATTCCTGGAGTGACTAGCAGGAGGTGCCATAGTATGAGTCATTGACCCTTATAATCTATGTAGGCAATGCCTCCTCAAACGGAGGAGTAAAATTCAATGATTTTCATTCTGTAGGTTGAGAGGGGAAATATTTTATTTATTCGGAATGTATAAAAAATAAGTTTCAGAATCCATTGCACCTCCTTTTCTTTTTCTGTGTTGCCACTGAAATAAGGAAGGGTGTGGTAGCAGGAATTAAAAAGGTGGTAGGGGATTGAATACTGAACTTTTCCAAAATAAAATTGAGTAACTTAGGGGGGAAAAAACTGTTCTCTCCTAAACTTTTAGAATAAAAAGGATTTTGAATTTTTCATGGGTTTTTTTTTTTTTTTTTTTGTGAAAAGAAGAGGATTACTTGTTTTCCAGATTCATTTAGAAAAAATAAACAGAAAATTATGAAGGAAAAATACCAAGTATTTTTCACACACAAAAATCTATAAAAAGCCTTTTGCCCCTCAAGAAAAATAAGAAGTTTAACCCAACATATTTCAATCAGTATTAACATGGAAGATTCTGCCAATGTGTACCAGGCACCGATACAAATACCACAACAGATAAATGGGTCTCCAATGTGGAATGATGGAGACCAATGTCTGCTAGTGCAATAGTGGCTACCCTCTTGGATGACACATCAGGGACTGAACTAGGGTCCCCTAGACCTAAAAGCATGAGCTAAACTTGAGTCACAGCTCTCTAGCAGCGTACATCTACACAGCAGGGCTAAACTTGAAATAAGCTACTTCGACTTGAAAATAGCTTATTTCGACTTTTGACGCAGTCTACACAGCAGTTATTTCGAAATAGAGGACTCTCCCCCCCCCCCCCACGACTTCACTTACTTCTCATGAAATGAGGTTTATGGAAGTCTGAGTAAGAAGCCTGTTATTTCAAAATAAATTTGAAATAACGGACTTGCTGTGTAGATGTACACTACGTTATTTCAGAACAACACTGCTGTGTAGACATAGCCTAGCTGAGGGCTGTAACCAAGACATCTCCTCTGTGGATGGGCTAAAGAGTTGAATCCTGTGACACTCCCTCACCATTGAGTTATCCTAAGAGAATACAGAATGTACCATGAAGCTTCTACCCACGGAAATATTGCCCTAAATGCATCTGTCATTCCAAGAGAACATCTGTCGCCTCCAAACCTCCAAAAGGACATTTGTTCACATAACAAAATCACCCACTATCAACTGTGAAGCACTAGCACAATCAATCATGTCTGCTCCAATAAAGTCCGGAAGACATTGTTGCAGATCAATGTTGAAGTGCATTGGCAAGGCTGTTTTAGGGAAACTTGGCCCAGTGCAAAATACACCAAGAACAGCCAAACATGAAAGAATTTCTGAAATGACTCAGCTAGCAGCCGGAGAATCCAAAAGCAATGCTGCGCTGCTACCATGTGCAAGCTATTTCCTTATTGCTCTTCCTCATGTGAGGAACAAGTGGATTTTGGAACAAAAAAAATTCAGAATGTTTCTTGCAACATAGAGATGAAGAGCTAAGCAGTGCAGTGAGCTGGTAAGGAGCAGACCAAATGTGCCTTGGACCGTGGCGTTTACTTGGAATAAGAGCGCTACCAGGATCGGCATAGAGTATGGGCCACAACCAAAACATGTCAAAGGAAAGACTCCCATCAAGTCCAATGGGTTTTGCATCAGGCTGCCGCAGCTCCTCTACGGAGAAAGTGCTTACTCCAAATATTTGCAAGTCAATCCAGTAAAGCACTTAGACACATGCTTAACTTTATCTTTGACTTCCAATGGAACTACAATAATTTTACAGCATCTGAAGATCTACCCGCAGGGGACTATTCACTTGCTTAAGTGTTTGGCTAGATCAGAGCCATATTTAGCACTAATTAAATAACATGACCACCCAAAAGGCACCATATTTTTAGAAAAACTGTATGCATGTGCCTGCATGCAGCCCTCTCTACCAATTATCACAGCAGCAATGTACCAAAACCTTTACTCCTCAGGCAGTCTATTTTTCTTCATGGGACTGTGCACAAATGCAATCAGCAGGGATCTGAGAAAGACTTTGCATTTTTTTTTGCCCTCTCCCACTGCAACCCAACTACAGTTTCCTAAATTGGAGTAGGCCTGGAGTTAATGTCTTGCAACAAAAGGCTTGGTTCTGTTATCAGCTACACCAAGGTACACCCAGAACTCTATCAAAGTTTGTGGAATAAAAGCAGCATAAAACCAATTAGAGAAAGGCTATTCCAGGGTGTTAGCCTAGTACCTAGAATTAAGTCCCTGCTCCACCTCTGACTTCCTGTGGGATCTTGGCCAAGCCACTTACATATCAGGAACCAAGACACAGAGAGGGTAACGTAAGTCAACAGTGTGACCTGGTAGTCAAGGCAAATGGCATATCAGGGAGCATTAGGAGGAGCATTTCCAGCAGATCTAGAGAAGTGATTATTCCCCTTTATTTGGCATGGGAGAAGCCACATCTGGAGTATTGTGTCCAGTTCTGGGCCCCCCACTACAGAAAAGATGTGGACGCATTGGAGAGGGTCCAGCGGAGGGCAACCAAAATGATCAGGGGGCTGGAGCGCATGACTTATGAGGAGAGGCTGAGGGATTTGGGCTTATTTAGTCTGCAGAAGAGAAGAGTGAGGGAGGATGACAGCAGCCTTTAATTACCTGAAGGGAGGTTCCAAAGAGGATGGAGGGAGGCTGTTCTCAGTAGTGACGGATGGCAGAACAAGGAGCAATGGTCTCAAGTTACGGTGGGGGAGGTCTAGGTTGGATATTAAGAAAAATTATTTCACTATGAGGGTGGTGAAGCACTGGGATGGGTTCCCTAGGGATGTGGTAGAATCTCCATCCCTGGAGGTTTTAAAGTCTCGGCTTCACAAAACCCTGGCTGGGTTGATTTAGTTGGGATTGGTCCTGCTTTGGGCAGGGGTCTGGACTTGATGACTTCCTGAGGTCTCTTCCAGCCCTATGATTCTATGATAAGGATAATAGCATCACTCTACCTCAGAGGAATGCTGCAAGGATAAAGTGTTTTGAAAATGATGAGACACTCAGATACTACAGAAATGGGGGGCCACAGAAGAGTCTTAGATGGATCAGAATTTGGTGCTCCTACTAACTCTGGGTCCAATTAAGACCTCGTTTAGAATGTTGCAAGTCAGGAGTAACTGATCAATAAAGCATGAGTAAAATTAATATAAATCCGATCAGAATCAAGCCTTGCAACTCTAGATGGACAACTGCATAATGACAGCCGCCACTCCTCCACTTTTTGTGCCAGTGTGCCCATGGGGAGATAATCTTCCAATGGGAATCTGCCTGGTATAAATCAAACAATTTCTTTTGAGAACAATCTCTAGTTCAGTTGCTCTGAAATCCAGGTTGGATACAAAGAAAGAATCTTTCCCAAGACATGATTACACACAAAGAAAACTGCTTTCTGGGGTAAACAGAGTCTGAAAAGAATAAACCCAAAGTCTTGAGCAGAAAATGTATTGCTATTTCATTTCAGAGGTTCAAATTAGTAATTGCACTTCTATAGCATCTTCCTTCTGAGGAGCTCATGTCAGCAGCTTTCATGTGTACTCATGCAGGTATTCCAGCTCCTGCTATGCAAATGGAAAATGTAGGCTACCCCCCTAATATGCAAATATGGAGAAGACATCTGAACCATGGAACAGCTAGTGCAGTGTTTCTCAACCAGTGGTACAAGTACCCTTAGGGGTAATCAAGAGATGTTAGTCAACAAAACTGAAGTTTGGAGAAAACTGAATTTGTGTTAAGTTTTACAGCGCTTTATTATTTTAACTTTTTATACCCAAAAATTTCACATACCCCGCCCAGCTCCAATTAAGTTGTTTAAACAAATGTGTTGCAATGGTAGAAAAAAAAAGCGTGTGTGTGTGTGTGTCTGAAAACTGAAGGTACTGGGGATCCTTTTTTTTTTTTTATAAAGTACCCCCTGTAAAAAAAAAAAAAAGTATGAGAAAAATTTATCTAACGAACTGCTGCCCCCAAAGATCTTTCTCCAGAGAGACAGCCTTGATTCATTCCATGTCACCAGAAGCCACAAGTGGATAACAATAATGGACATTGACGAGTCAGATACAGACTAACACAGCTACTCTGAGACCGGTCAATCATGGATAATACGGTACAGGCAGTCCCCGGGTTACGTACAAGATAGGGACTGTAGGTTTGTTCTTAAGTTGAATTTGTATGTAAGTCAGAACTGGCGTCCAGATTCAGCCGCTGTTGAAACTGACCAGCGGCGGCTGAATCGGACACACCTAGGGCAGAGCAGCAGGAGTGCTGCTGGGTTGGTCTGGTAGCTCTGACCCTTGGCGCGGCGGGACCAACCCGGCAGCACCCCAGCTGCTCTTGGGGACGCCTGGGGCAGAGCAGCTGGGGTGCTTCTGGGTTGGTCCCGCAGCGCTGCTCCTCGGCGCTACTGGACCAACCCGGCAGCACCCCAGCTGCTCTGCCCCAGGTGTACCCAAGTCAGCCTGGAATCAGCCGCTGATCAGTTTCAACAGCGGCTGAATCTGGACGCCTGGGGCAGAGCAGCTGGGGTGCTGCTGGGTTGGTCCAGTAGCGCCGCACCTCGGCGCTGTGGGACCAACCCGGCAGCCCCCCAGCTGCTCTACCCCAGGCGTCGGCGAGAAAAGCCTGGTCTGCTGGGGGAGGGGGGGGGGGCGCACTAGCTGCGCCCCCCCCAGCAGACCAGGGAGACGCGGAGCGGCTTTTCTCGCCGCGGAGGACGCGGGCGGCGGGACCGCGGCGCGTCTCGGCGGTCCCGCCGCCCGCGTCCTCCGCGGCGAGAAAAGCCGCTCTGCATCTCCCTGGTCTGCTGGGGGGGCAGGGGCGCTAGCTCCGCGTCTCCCTAGTCTGCTGGGGGGAAGCGCCCCCTGCGCCGCCACAAGTGGCGACAGTGGGGGAGGCACCCCGCACTAGCTGCGCCCCCCCGTTCGTAATCAGGGGTCCGACTTAAGTCAGACTGACGTAACCCAGGGACTGCCTGTATGTTGTTTTATAAGTTGCCACAAGACTGATCCCTGTGATTCCAGCATTCCTCTGAATGGTCTAGAGCAGAAAAACTGCAATTGTTCTGGGTTTTGCAAAGGAAGTACTATGCAAAACCCAGAACAATTCTCTAGCTCTTTCATTTTATAGACAGCTATCCCACACTACTTAGTGCAGGGTGTCCCCACTATAAGTTACCCTGGTATACATTCGCTCCCCACTAAAGTTATTGACGTTGTAGGAACTGATGCATTTTAAGTCCACCCATTCTCTGCTCTTAAGTGTGCGCAAAAAAAAAAAAATTGCACAAATGGAAGTCAGCTGCAGGGAAAAAAATTCACCACTTTAAGTTGTTTCACTGTAAGTCCAAATTTTTTGGAACGTATCTTGGACTTTTAGCAAGGACGGCCTGTATACAGAATGAAACAGTTTTGAGAATCACCATGAAGGTTCCATGGACCATGATTTAAGAAACTCTTCCACATCCAATTAGAACTCATGGAGAACAGGTCCATAAACAGCTATTAGCCAGGATGGGCAGGGCTGGTGTCCCTAACTGCTGTTTGTCAGGAGCTGGGAACAGGAGATGGATCACTTTATGATTCTCTGTTCTGTTCTGTTCATTCCCTCTGAAGCACGTGGAATTGGCCACTGTTAGAAGACAGGATACTGGGCTAGATGGACCTTTGGTCTGACCCAGTATGACTGTTCTTATGTTCTTAACTACAAAATGGATTTACTATTAGGCAGAACACATTGATGTTAACAATTTGGTTAGGACACTAAGGGTATGTCTAGACTACAGGGTTACGTACAAGATAGGGACTGTAGGTTTGTTCTTAAGTTGAATTTGTATGTAAGTTGGAACTGGTACATATTGTAGGGGAAACTCTAGCCAAACATTTCTCCAGAGCTCAGTTTTATTCTCCCACACCTCACTTCCCTCAGTCCTTTATTCTCAAGCTGAGGTGTCTGCTGAGAAAAGCCGCTTCACGTCTCCCTGGTCTGCTGGGGGGAGGGGGGGGAGGGGGCTAGCTTCGTGTCTCCCTGGTCGTAGAATGAGATTTACATACGTCAACAAAACTGCTGAGTTTTGTCAACGTTATGTCGACATAACTCAAAGGCAGTGTGGACGCAGGTATAGTTTTGTCGACAAAAGTCCACTTTTGTCGACAAATCCCTGTAGTCTAGACACACCCTAAGGTTAACAATCGTCTCACAAAAATAAACCATGAGATCTTTAAAGAGCACAAAGGAACAGAATGTCAGATTTATGCCTCATCCAAAAACTATATTATTGTAAAGGTCTTCAGGATCAATGATTCAGTTTTGTTCCCAAGTGGTAATGTTTAGACTCATAGACAGAAAAAGCCATTATCATCTAGTCTTACCTCCTGTACATTACTGGCCACAGAAATTCCCCACCCACTCCTGTTACGAACCCCTGACTTCCGGCTGATACACTCATGGTTAAAAGACTTCAAGTTATAAAGAATCCAACATTAAAATGATTTGGAAAAAAATGTGGATTAAAGCATAATCTGAGTCAACATCATTGATAAGGTAGTACTGAAAGGGCACCCCTCAGCAACCCACCTCACTTTTTAACTTGAATTTGAACCCCCCCCAATCTCCGTGCACTGATCTCAGTTGGCTCCAGGGACAGTAGACCAAGAGACACTTGCAAGGCAACTCACTAGAAGGAAACTGGAGCTGATCAGCCGTGCAAAATGCAAACAGGCTGAGAAACAACCAAACATCTCTAGCATGCACTTGAACTGTGAACTCGTGCACTGCTGTCCCCTTGACCTCACATAGGTTTCTGGACACAAGTCATAGCATATAAACTGGAATGCCAGCAACTGCAGACATGAGTTAAACTAACCAACACCAGAACACAACTCTGCTAGCTGGAGGGTAATAGGCACTACCAAGCCAATGAGCACCATCAATTGGACATGTATGTTAGTGGCATAAAGGTCCAGGGACAAGGAGATGAGGTTATAGAAAGAAGACTGTTATCCATAATGAAGAGGGAAGCCCTAAACTCCTCCACTTCATTGGCTAACATATTAGTGACAACAATAATGATTGGGGGAAAGGGAGGGTTTCCTTTTCACAGGCTGTGATTTTTGCCTAGGCTAACGGAGTCATGAAAAGCTCATATCTTGAGCCCCTTTCTAGAAATACACAATGTGGCTTTACTATGCTGCCTTTCCACTAAGCCCATTGATGGCAAGATCAGATCACGTCAGTAGCTTGATTCCACCAGGATCAGACTCTTCCCAAATGAGCAGCAATAAGGGTCACGCACTCCAGAATATTTCCTTTTATGTTAAACCTAAAACCTAATTCAAAGCAGTACGAGAGCAAGCTGCTTCCTCTGCTGCTCCTGCTTGAAGTGTCACTGCATAGGTTGGACCCACCATAATCACAGAGGTGAGCGGTGACTGCTGTTTCACAATCCTGCCCGACACAGCTCCTGACAGGTTCTGCATGGAACCTTATCCTTTGCAACACAACATGGACAGCAGAAATTCCAGCAGCGCTAGAACTCTACAGCACAACCATGCACAGAACTCATCACTAGTTGTGTTCCAGACCAACCCGCACATGGCTCACTTCAAGACAACATTCCTCAAATGGAAAGTTCCTCTAGCAGCACTGTTCAGTGGCTTGAGCAGGAGATCCTAGTTCTGATGCTGACTCTGCTAATGCTTTGCTCTGGGATGCTAGTCAAGTCACTTATGCCAGACACAAGTCACTTACGCTAATTTGGGATGTCCAACTTGAATCAGTTGATTTTATGCCCACTCTCACAAATTCTGCCTGAAAATCAACACGCAATGCAGATGTTTCGCAATCGAACAAGTAAGAGCCTAGTGGTTTCAGGTTGGGTTCCTGTAAAAGGAGACACCAAAATTAGTGGACACATGACATACCGAGGCCTTAAAACTCTCTATTCCTTGGCGTCTCCATCTATTGAAGGGGGTAAATAAGCCCCATCTTCAGAAGCATGCTGAGATCCTTCGATGAAGAGCCATAAATAATTGCAGAGTATTTGCTACACTGAACAGGGTATGAAAGCATGACACAGTTGTCACTCCTGCTACAAGATGAGCCAGTGAAGCCAAATAATGGAGCGTGAAAAACCCTCTCTCTCCACTGAAACACAAGTATTTCAGGAGCCCCTTTCTAAGCTCCTTGAAAAGCCTGTCTCTTCTCAGCATCAAGAGTAGCTTCAAAGATTGAAACACAAATCAATACAGATTCTCAATCATCCAGCTGAACAGCAAATGCTCCAAGCATCAGGATTTCAGCTGCATCTAGCCTAGAGGCAGAATTTACATCACCGGTTGCAAAACTGTCCTTTCACGGACCTGTTTACAAAGTTCTTGTGTAGGGCTGACATTGCCCAGATTTACCCTCTGGTCTGTCCTAATTGCACCTCCTGGGATCCCCAAGCAGACTGAAGGGTGGGGAACTTGGTTTCATGGACATGAGCAGCCAGCTCAGCTAGTTCAATCAAGAGTCAAACAAGGAGTAGAAACTGCTGGCTAATCAAAACCAAATGCCACTCCTAAGAGTCTCCTGCTAAAGATGCGTCAGCCTTTGCTGTTCTTTACGTAGCTGCATTAAAAAAAAAATTGGGGGTGCACACTGGTGAGCCCTCCATGGGCAGAAATCACACCAGAAAACCCACACACGAGGGATTTGCAAGATCAAGTTCTTTGGTAATGCTCTGCAGCCTTACAAACAAGTACGAAAAACTCCTCGTTCTGTCGCTGATCTAGAGCAAAACAACTGAAAGCTACATATTGCAAAGGAAGTACTATGCAAAACCCAGATCCCCTCAAAGCCGGCTTTCCCGACATGGTTGGTGAGGGGAATTAGTCCCCTCAATCCCCTTACACCTCAATCCTTTTGTTCACTACACCAGTTAATTCAGCACTGGTGAAATGTATTACAGGTTGAACCTCTCTGATCCAGGACTCTCTGGTCCAGCATAATCTGTGACCATAAAACCCCAGCAGTACCAGGGAGGGCTATGGAGCCAGAAGCCCAGTAGTCGGGGAGCCCTGCAATCTGCTGATAGACCTGGAATCCATCAGCAGAGGGGCCGAACTCTTGTGGTCCGGCAAACTCCCTCCTGAAGCAGCCAGGTACCAAGTGTGCCAGCCCAGAGAGGTACAATCTCTAGAATGAATTCCCGGAGGAGCTGAGTCCACTGTTTCTCCACAGAGCATGTGTAACGTAGGCATCACTGCTCTCACTAGAGCAGGCACCAGAGAAGGTGATAGTGACAGCAACAATAACTCAGGAAAAGAATAAAGGTATTTAGGTTCCCAACTTCTAATCACATTTAGAAGCCTAAACACCACTGTGAATCTGGGCCTAAGTATACAGGCAGTCCCCGGGTTACGTACAAGATAGGGACTGTAGGTTTGTTCTTAAGTTGAACCTGTATGTAAGTCGGAACTGGCATCCAGATTCAGCCGCTGCTGAAACTGACCAGCGGCTGACTACAGGAAGCCCGAGGCAGAGGTGCTCTGCCCCGGGGTTCCTGGAATCAGCCGCTGATCAGTTTCAACAGGCTGAATCTGGACGCCAGTTCTTACATACAGATTCAACTTAAGAACCCCAGGCATCCCCAAGTCAGCTGCTGCTGCTGAAACTGATCAGCGGCTGATTCCAGGAAGCCCGGGGCAGAGCAACTCTGCCTCGGGCTTCCTGTAGTCAGCACTGGTCAGTTTCAGCAGCGGCTGACTTGGGGACACCTGGGGCAGAGCAGCTTGAGTGCTGCTGGGTTGCTCCAGTAGCGCCGCTCCTCGGCGCTACTGGACCAACCCAGCAGCACCCAAGCTGCTCTGCCCCAGGCGTCCTGATTCAGCCGCTGCTGAAACTGACCAGCAGCGGCTGAATCAGGACGCCTGGGGCAGAGCAGCTGGGGTGCTGCCGGCTTGGTCCAGTAGCGCCCAGAGCAGCGCTACGGGACCAACCAGCAGCGCCCCAGCTGCTGTACCACAGGCGTCCGGAGCAAAGCCGCGGAGCACGGGGGCAGCGGGACAGCCCAGACGCGCCGCGGCTGTCCTGCTGCCCGCGTGCTCCGCAGATTTGCTCCCCGTCTCCCTGGTCTGCTGGTCTCCAGCAGACCAGGGAGACGGGGAACAAAGCCGCGGAGCACGCCGGCAACGGGACAGCCACGGCACATCTGGGCCGTCCCTTGCCCGTGTGCTCCGCGGCTTTGCTCCCCGTCTCCCTGGTCTGCTGGAGACCAGCAGACCAGGGAGACGGGAAGCAAAGCCTCTGAGGACGCCGGTAGCGGGACAGCCGTGGCGCGTCTGAGCTGTCCACTGCCCGCGTGCTCCCCGGCTTTGCTCCCCGTCTCCCTGGTCTGGGGAGACGTGGAGCAAAGCCGCGGAGCACGCGGGCAGCGGACAGCCCAGACGCGCCGCGGCTGTCCTGCTGCCGGCATCCTCAGAGGCTTTACTTCCCGTCTCCCTGGTCTGCTGGTCTCCAGCAGACCAGGGAGACGGGCAGCAAACCCCGTTCGTAACTGCGGATCCGACATAAGTCAGATCCGCGTAACTCGGGGACTGCCTGTATTTCATTTTGTATTATCTGTTGCCTTTGTCTCCAGTTCCCTCTTTCTCCTCCACCCCACACTTGCATCATATTCATCATCAACTGCTTTTAAGCAATTCTGGTGAATTCGTTGTACTGTCCCCTCTGCCCTCTTCCTTTTGATTGCTGAATCACCAACACACACTGGAGAATTTAAAACCATATCAGAGGGAGGGGGCAATTATTTTCTTATTTCAGGCTGCCATGGCCTACTATCATTTCAAAGGAAATGAGGCTGACTTTCAGAAGTGCTCAGTGCCTACACCACTAAATGAACTCAGGGGGCCTGATCCAAGTTCCTATAAAAGCAATGAGGAAGAAGGGGGGGAGGGGAAGAGACACCCACTGACTTCAGATCAGCCTCTATATAATCTACAGGTGCTCAGCATCTCTGAGTATGTGGTGTCCCCTCTCTCATAACTTTTGCTACCAAATCTATTGTGGTCTTTTTTCTACAAAAATTGTGGTGTGGCAGGTGGGCAGAGCAGTATTCTTAAAGAAACCCTTCCTATCCATTTCAGCAAGATCTCAAACAAATCCTGCAAGATGCTGGGTACCCACAGTAGCTGTTGATTACCATGGGAAGTTTAGGAGACTCAGCACTCTGAAAGACCAGGTACCAAGTGAAATCCATTTAAAGCTTCTGCAATTTGATGGCTATCTCCCTGCATCAGGTGCATACTTCAAAGTCCTGCTACACTGTTCTACAGTGTGCAACAGACCGAGGGCTTCGGAGATTTTAAGTTTCAGTCTCGATGTGGCAAAGTAAGCTTCTGCGTGAGAAAAATGACAGCAGAAATTGAGAGTCTAAAGGTCATAAGAGACCACCCAAAATGATCCAGCTGTGAAGAGAGACAGAACATGAAGACGAGACAAAGAAATAATTTAGTAGCTTTCAGATGGCCTAGAGTCTAGACAGTCCTGTTATTGTTGGCGTCACTAAGAAGTCATTACTAAGAGGCAGCTAACGGTAGATCCGTGGATGTGCTTCCATCAACAACGCACAAAAGCACCAGCTGCACTGAGTGAGGACAAGGAGGCAGCAATAGTAGGATCTTGTGAAGAATTGTGTGCAATGCCGACTATGATCTCATCAGCTCTCACTAGCTAAACAGGATGGGACAGAGATCTAGGAAAAACCCAGGGTGCTACAGAAGGGAAGAATAGCAGCTGCTGAGTCATTACTGAACCAAAGATTTAAACTTTAAGCCTACAAGGAACCATGTTCATCTAGTGTGGCCCCCTGGGCATTGTGGGATACAGCACCCCACCCATTCCCATCTGTCACAGGCCCAAAACCTTTGACTTGGTTACTGAAAATTTCAGATCATGATTCAAAAACCTGAAAATCCACCACTCACACTAGTTTAAACCTGCCAGTGACCTGTGCCCACTGCAGAGGAAGGGTGAAAAAAATATGGCAGTCTGACCAAGGGGAAATTTCTCTCTCAACCCCAAATAGTGAAGTTCCTCAGGGATCACCATAGTAACCGTTCTCCAGCCTGAACAACCAATGCCTCAGCATGCCACAAAGCGGCTCTCTGCTGTCAGAGGTGCCAACATCTGGATAAAACGTAAAACCACAGACCTGACCAAGTACAGTCATCAAATATCCCACGGTGCTTTCTCGAAGAGTAGCGTTGTTAGCCTGGCCTGAGCATGGTGGTGGTGTAAATTCCACACGCCCTCTCACTGGCTCCACCCCACCTCGTCGGTGGGGATCGAACTCCTGTGTATATTCCCTGACAGAGAAAGCCACATGAAGGCTGATGGGGCAGATTGGTAACAGAGGAGTATTTAAGAACACCTGACAAAGAACATGTCATCTATCAAAACCTATTATTTGAAGCCTAGGCTTTATAGATCAGATTATAGTTAAAAGAAACCCAAATATATGGAAACAGGCCAATGCAGAGCTACAAGACCCAAACAACTTGAGCTCTGCTGCCCTAAGTGACCTTTCATCTTTCCCTCCTTGTTTCTGTCAGACCTACTTTATAAGATGTGGCATTTCTGATCAAGGGGTTCAGTTCATTTTGCAGCTCATTCACTACTTACCATTTACCTGACAGTAGCGCCTTAGAGGCCGCACCAGGGAACTTATGTCCTCAGCGACGGTCTCAAGGGCCTACCCTCTAAACAGACAAAGGGTGGAGGAAATGACCTATACCCATTTTGCAGAAGGGGAACCAAGGCAGAGGCCAAGTCTAGAAAGCTTGCCAGCAACATCACTTAGGAGTGCAACATTTAAACCAGCAAAATCCACAGTGACGCCAAGAATGTACATCAGAAGGGAGTTCCCAGGTAAGAACTACAACGGCTGCCATCTTGGCCACAACAGTAGGGGATGGAGTAGAAGCGTAAGCTGCTACAGCTGGAGCTAAAGAGCCAAGGCACAGGAGGACAGGGGTCATGTACTACACGCTCACCAGTAGGCTATATAAACATTCCTATGTGTTGAGCACTATACATATGTTAATGGTACCTCACAGACTAAGGCCAGAAAAGAACATGGACAATCTAGTCCGACCTCCTGTCCCTCACCCGCCACAGAAACCTCACCCACCCATTGCTGTAATAGACCCTTACCTCTGGCTAAGTTACTGACATCCTCAAATCATTATTTAATGCTTCCCAACCGTGAGTCACAACAGGGAGGATTTGTTTGGTTTTTTTGCACTTCTCACTTGTGTATGGCCCCCAAATGAATTATCTTTGGGTCAGCGGCCCCAGAACCAAAAAAGTTTCCCCACCCCTGATTTAAAGACTTCAGATTACAGAGGATCCAAGATTTACACTAGTTTAAACCTGCAAGTGACCCGTGCCACAGAGGAAGGCAAAACCCCCTCAGGATCTCTGCCAATCGGACCTGGGGAAAATTCCTTCTCAACCCCAAATTGGCGAACAATTAGATCCAGAGCATGTGGGTAAGACCAACCAGTCAGACATCTGGGAAATAATTCTCTGGAATAAGTCCCAGCCCTCCCCATTTAGTGTCCCATCACTGGCTGTTGGGGTTATTTGCTACTAGCAGTCGCATCTGGGTCACATGCCATTGTTGGCAACCTCACCATCCCATCCCCCATAAGCTTACCAAGCTCAGTCTTCAAGCCAGTTGGGTGTTTCGCTCCCATTGGACATCACTCATCTCATGGTGACAATGTTGCATTTCAAGCCTAAACTTGTTTATGGTCATTCCATCTTGTCTCAACCTAGGCACTTCAGTAACTCCCCTTCCCTCTCTTGTATTTATCTCTCTGTTGTGTTTAAAAAGAGCAGCCATGCCTCTCTCAGTTTGTTTGGTTAGGCTAAACAAGGACTCTGTTCACACCTGCTGTTTGAGTTAAATCTCTCCTTGTAGGATAGGTTCTCCAGTCCTCTGATCATCCTAGCAGTCCTCCTCTGCACCTGTCCTGGTCTGAATTCATCTTCCTAAAACATGAGACACCAGAATTGTGCACTGTATTCCAGGTGAGGTCCCACCAGTACAAACACTTCCTTCTCTCTGCTGGTACTACCCCATCCAATGCATCCTAGGACTGCATTAGCCTTTTTCATGGTCACATCATTTTGGTGGCTCACACTCCTAAACGTGATCAACTAAAACCTGTGTTTCTCCTCCTCGGGCAGTTCCAACTGATACGTCCCCATTTTAAATATCCATTTCTAGGACTCCACTTTTCAGGATTGTAAAGATCTTGTAGGATATTCCAATCCTCTCCCATACTGGCAATACCTCCCAACTTTGGGTCACCTGCAAATTTTATTAGCACACTCCCACTTTTTGTGCCAATGTCTTTACTGAAAATATTAAATGAAACTGGTCTCAAGATCAGTGTCTATGGATCTCCCCTAGTAGGTTTCTATCCATATCCAGAATGGACACTTGGGCTCTGTAGCACAATCTAAGCACTATCCCAATAGAGCAGGGGTGTCCAAACTTTTTTCAAAGAGGGCCAGATTTGAAGAAGTGAACATGCGTGAGGGCCGACCATTTTGCCTGACATTCTTTGAACCATTAAAATTAAATGCAAATTAACTATTTTATGCAAAGTTTATTGCAAACGGCATACTTTTCATTTCGTCACATGGATGACAAATCTAAACAGGTGTTAAATCACTCTGTCTTTCATATCTGAAGGCCAGATGAAAAAAAAATCCAGGAAGCTGAAATATATGTCAGGAACATTGTAAAGTACATTACATATTATCAACTTTTAAGTTCAAAAAATATGAACAGGAACATAACACCAACTGTACATGTTGTGTCCAAATATATTTATAACTGATTTAGACCAACTGACATTAACTGAGATTTTACAATGTATTCATCTCAATTGAAAAAAAAACTTGCTTACACTAATGTGAAGGGTGAAACTGAGAGAGCGCAGGGCACGCTGGCCTCACGGCGGCACGGGGGCAGGGCGAACCCGCAGCCAAGCGGGGGAGCGGGGTTGTGGACGTGCCCTACATGGCAGGCTTTAGGACCGCAGTGGCCGCCATGGACGGCGGCGGCGCGGCCGGAAGCGGCGCGCTGTGCGCGCCAGTTCAAAGGAGCACCAGGGAGCCAGGAGAGGGGGAGGAAGCGGGGGCTGTCCCCGCACTCTCAGCCCCAAAGCAGAGGACCCGCGGGGTCGGAGAGCGCAGGGCACGCTGGCCTCACGGCGGCCCGGGGGCAGGGCGAACCCGCAGCCAAACGGGAGAGCGGGGCTGCGGACGTGCCCTACAGGGCAGGGTCTAGGACTGCGGCGGCGGCGGCAGCGCAGCCCGAAGTGGCGCGCTGCGCGCGCCAGTTGAAAGGAGCACTGGGGAGCCGGGAGAAGCGGGGGCCGTATTAAATCCGACCGCAGGCCGCAATTGGCCCGCGGGCCGGACTTTGGACATGCCTGCAATAGAGCATCTGTTAGCTTTCTTCCTCAAGTGATTTTAACCTACACAGATTCTATTTTATCCATTCTAACGCTTCTCATTTTTTTTTGTAGTTTACCTCATTAATATGCAGTGCTATGCCATCACTTTTACTTCCACCTTTCCTGAACAGCACACACAACATTCAATACTCATATTCCTGTCAGGACTCCACCATGTCTGTTATCTCTATAATATCTGGTTTCACTTCCTGCACCTCTAATTCTAGTTTCTCCATTTTGTTGCTTTATCCAGGCTATTCCACTGATGTACAGACATCTTAGTTGTTTCTGTTAGGCTTCACCCAAATTCCTCGCCCAAAAGGCACAATCATTCCACTTACGGTGTTGTCTACCTGACTGTTAGCATCACTGACATAGGCAATTTCCTCTTGAAGTTCATTCTCCCAACCTCTATCCCTTGCTTGATTTTCCTCCCACTCGGTATTAGAATCGGGCATGGAGATTACATGAGCATCTCCCAACTGCTTCCCCCAAATTTCTAGATTAGAACTCTTGTAATCAACTCCCAACAGAATGGGAGTGTGTCACATGAGAACAGTTGTCTAGCTATAAACACCCTCTCATAGCTGAACATCCCAAAGCCCTCTTCATAGCATCATTGTTTGGTGCTTCACTTGTTGATCACCATATTCTTGTATTGTCTTCACCTTTCTCCTTTAGGGAGGGATAAATTCCACTAAAGTTCACCTGAGCCTCCATTTCTTTAAATGTGTTCCCCAGGCCAGCATAGTCTGCCCGAATGCATTCCAGAGAGACTCTAACAGCATCATTTATTCCCACACAACAAACCATCAGTGTATCATTTCCCTCTCCCACTAGGATCCGCTTCAGCCTCAGGTCCACATTCTATATCTTGGCTCCCAGCAGAAAGCACACACTTCTGTTCTCTGGATCAGCTCTGGTGACAGGACTGTCCATTCTCTTTAGTAGGGAGCTGACCTACCTCTGCCTGTGGTGCGATTTTCTGGCCTTCTTCCTATTCTTTCTAGCAAAAGGTCCTCTTGCCTTCAGCAACAGAGAATATTATAAATGTCCATCTAGTATTAGATGAATAGGAGACACCTCCATTTAAACATAAGCCAGCAGTGCAAAATTAATCATTTACCCAGTCACACTGGAGAAGCAATATTACATTTCAGCTTAAAAAAACCCCAGTCATTATGAGACTGCTGCATATTGTGCTGAAACTATGGTTACCAACAAAGCACACTTCTTTGAAAACAGAATGTGACATGTCATAAGCAATGATACCATTCACCTTCATGCAACCTCATCAGAAAGGTCAATGGGGTTACAATGGGGTAACTGTGGGAGAACGTAGATCAGAACGTCACATGTACCAGTGGAATGCGATCAGGTATTGAGAGACCTTATTGTGATGCAGGATTTGTGAACTCTTTTTGAAAGTTTGTTCATTGATGCTCTAAGCAACTTGGGATCACTGCACAACAAAGGTGGGCAAGACAGTGTCCGCGGGACAGATTTGGCCTGCCAAACCAGTTCCCTCTAGGCACCATGCACCCCTAGCAGGGAGGAGGGTGAGAGAATTTGAACACTCCCTCCCCCCCAGGCTAATCAGGGTCTGTGGGTGGGGGATCATGAGAAGTATCCTGGCCTCATGAGGCGCTGCCCCTTCCGGGGCAGTCCACAACCACTCCCAAAATTTGTGAAGTGGCCCCCCTTCAAAAATGATTGCCCACTCCTGCTGTACAGGAAAACACTAAGGGTGTGTCTAGATTACAGGGTTTTGTCGACAAAAGTGGACTTTTGTCGACAAAACTATACCTACGTCTACACTACCGCCTAGTTTTGTCGACATAATGTTGACAGAACTCGGCAGTTTTGTCAACAGTGGTAAACCTCATTCTACAAGGAATAACGCCTTTTGTCGACAGAAGGCGTTATTGCATCTACGCTGTCCTTTGCGTCTACACTGTCATGTCGCTTTGTCGACAGAACTGGATGCAGTCTAGATGCTCTGTCAACAGAAGCTCTTTGTAGATAAAGCCTCTGTCGACAAAAGCCTGTATCTAGATGTACCCTAAGATACTACAAGCTCTTGAACACATATTCACCTTAATCCAGGAATATGACCAACCAGGAGGACATTTAGGCCACATCTCCAGGGACATGTTCACGGTTAAAAGTTGTTTCCTCAGACAGAAAGCGTCTTTCAACTCATTTAAGTGGATTTTTATCTTAAATAACTGCCGTGTAGCTCAGAATATATTCTGACCACCACATCTAAGTGTATGGGAGAACAAGACGACACTTCTATAAACACTTATGCCCATGAATAGGCATTGGCTGCAAGGGAATTAGCACATAAAGTTATGCAAACACTGAAGCATTTGCTTGATGAGGACCTTAATATGACAGAGCTCTGATTTTAGGATCCATCTGACAAGCAACCGGTTATGCTTACCATTTTTCCACTATAGCAAAAACAAAACTTAAAAAAACAAAACAAAAAAACAAAAACAAAAAGACACAATTAAACTGACTTCAGTTCACATTTTAATGCCTTCCATGGCCATATCACCACTTGCCATGCTGGAAATTGATCTTCCAGTGCTTGATTTAGCAGGTCTAGGAAAAAAACCACTAAATTGAATGTTGAGGACACCCCTGGTTGGAGCCGGTACTCACAGTCACAAGGGGTAAAAGAAACCAACTGGAGCATTAGCTCCTGTTGACCTCCCACTGTGAAGATGGTGTCACACTTGGCTCATGATATGTCAACTCCAGCTACGTCATTTAAGAAGCGGAAATTGTGTACCTTAAGCCGACCTTCTGGATATAGTACAGGCCTGACCTATGCATTGGAAATCCTTCTACAGTGGTTTGAAGGCCAAAAAAGAAAGTGATGCAGTATACCATGCCGCAAGTAATGCGCTGGACTTTCTGTAATTGTGAAATGTTCCATTTTATGAACGTCAGTCCCCAATTAGAATAGTGATAGAAATGTAGCCGTGTTAGTCAGTCCCCAATTAGTTTGTATGAGAGAATAATTTGCAAGTTTCCATCTTGACAGTCCGATTAGACAGGATGGTTGTTATGGAATTTAACTCCCATTTGAATTCCCCGATGAAGAAACAGAAAACTAGTACAACTGCACAGGAGGCAATGGAATTACAGTACTCCTATTTACATCAGTGTAAGAGAGGGAAGACTTACTCTTTAATGCACAAGGTGACAGGTGTCTTAGAAATGCCTAAGTCAGAGACCTCCAAAGTTGTGTATTGTAAGAGAAGTTATTACACATTTTAAAAACACGATCATTATATATTTACATCAGAGGCAACAAGAGGGAGGGAGCAGGAGCTGGAGCTTAAAAGCTGGTTCCCCTCAGCACTGTCTCTATGATGCGGGGGTGGGGGCAGAGAGAGGGGCTCTCGTTACATTTCAGAGACAGAGGCACAGCAGCTTCCGTCCCCACTAGCGCTGGGATCCTCGCTGCACCTCTGCCTTTGAAATGTAGCAAGAGCCGCCTGCAGTTCTTGCTTCATTTCCAAAGCAGAGGCATAGCAGTCGGAACCTGCAGCTTTTGCTACATTTCAAAGGCAGCGGTGCAGCCTCACTTATTGGTGGACTACTCGATTAGCTGATTAATCAAAATGTAACATCCTTAGTATTAATTAGCAACAATTACTGGGGATAGCTTAGTGGCACTAGACAGGGACTGAGACCGGGTTTATTTTCAGCTCTGCCACTGGCCTGCTGGATGACCGTGGGCACGTCACATCACACCCCATTCCTCAGTTTCCTCATCAGTAATAAGGATTGCCAGGTGTCCAATTTTTAACTGAACACCTGGACGAAAGGAGGCCCTCCCTAGACTGTGAAAATGATGGAGGGAGGGATGGAGGGAGAAATGATGGTGCACCAGATCAGGGGCAGGACAAGGGTGTGCAGTTTTGTTCAGTCAGAAAGTTGGCAACTTGGACTTCCTTTGTAAAGCACTTTGAAATGTATGGATGAAAAGACCTAGGTATTTGTATTGAGAGAGATGAATGCCCAGGATTACAGAAGTTCTTTTATAATTAGCTATTCACCACTTCAATACACCCACACCCACCTCAAAAATCTGTAAAATAATTTAGAGACAGATTAATGACTCCTGGTGTGAAAAAGCAATTGTTATACCACAGGGCAACCCAAGCTGGAATCCCTCTGTGCAGAGGGAAGGTTCCAAGGAACTTGAAATCAAAATGAACCCAGCCTTCATGGCTTCAACTCAGTTAAACATTAACAGCACCGAGTTATTAATGCTATGCAGAGGCATACAAAGCTCGCATACAGAGAGGACCACGCCATGAAGATTGGAGGCATATGTAGAAACACAGAAAGAGATTTTAAATGGTTCCCCAGGGTTACTCTATAAAACCTAAGGGACCCTACAGAATTTACACCCCGACTCATGTAACCTGCAGAATCAGGGCCTAACAGGCAAGCTTGCAACAGTCTTATCTTTTGTTGCTTCAAGTTAAACCCCCCCTCCCTCAGGCTTCTGTGAGCAAGGGATGCAGGATCATGCCCTTAAGGAAGGAATGTGATGCTGGAGCAAATTTGAAAGAAGAAAATGTTTACACAGAACTATAGCTGGCTGAGCTTTTTTCCTGTGCTCCCTCTGATACCACTGAAGGTATTTGCACTCTCATAAAGGGCTCTTTCTCCCTCCCAGCCCCACTTCCCCTCGTGCTCAGTGCTATAGTGAAACCACAATCCTGGACCGGAGAGTTCATAATCTGTTGCCAGGACAATGGCTGCTGTGTCCCAAATACAGCATTACTGGGCTGCTCTCGCACTGCTTGGGTACCCCAGACTCCTCCTTGGAGTCAGGAGCGCATAAGGAATGTGGGATGACTCAGAAGCACAGGATCTGGAAGGGATGAACACTTGTATAAACACAAATAAATATCGTAATTTGTGACCAGGGAAAGAAAGGTTATGGGAAATGTGGAACAATACTATGAACCCGCTGCATTTGATACTCCTCTAGCAGGAGCTAGAGAATACGTTTTTTACAAAAACCAAACAAACCACAAACAGGTAGGCCTGGCCTTGATTTTACAATATGGGGAAACAAACACAGAAAAAAATGAAGGGGTAGATTCATCACTGCGCTGTTGTGGGCTCTAATATAGGGACAAGGGAAGGTATTTAGCACCTTCTCTATTCATTGCTGCAAGGGCTGGTGCAACCCTCAGATTCCACCCTGCTTATACAGTCCTTAGGGAGTTTTGCAAGGGGATGAAATCCACCAGTAGCTGCCCCAACTGCCGCCCCTCTCAGCCACACCGTCAGCCAGCTTCCTTTCTGCTTCACTTACCCAAAGTGGGCTGCGTCCACGAAAGCTCATAACATATTTATATTTTTGTTAGTCTCTAAGGTGCTACAAAACCATTTGGTTTTTAAGTTACAGACTAAGATGGCTCCCCCTTGAGGTTTTTACTCCCCTTTTTCTGCATCTCAGCTTACCCTCCAGCGTTCCACCTTTCCAAGACAGCAGAACCCCACAGAGTTCAGCCGCAGAGCTAGGATATGCAAAACCCTGACTGGAGGTGTTAACTGGTCCCATTCAGCTTCACAGAAATACAATTTCTTAGTAAACAAAAAACACCCTTGCAAACTGTAGTTGGAAACGTATTAATAAAGACAATCCAGTGACACCTCCCCCTTTTTGTGAAGGCATGTGGTAGGATTCCCAAAAAGGGGGAGGTGTCACTGGATTGTCTTAAACTAAGGAGAATGGCAGCCTTTCAGTACCCCCCAAAAACCTCAGAATCTCTGCAGGAACACAATCCAAAGAACCTCGTGGCCAGCTGCAATTACAGCCCCTGGAGAGGTCACGTGACTGGTGGCCTTCTAGCTTCTCTCCAACTCCAGAGGCAATTGGCTGGAGGGAAACCAGAAGCCCACCAGTCACGTGACCTCCCCCCCCAGCCCAGGGGAAGGCCCGGACAACCGCCCTCCCCCCCCCCATCCCAGGCTCTGCTTCTCCCTGCCCCTAGCCCCTTTCCTCAACCGAAGCAGACCTGGGGACTAGTGGAGCTGGTGCGGTCAGCAAGGTTCTGCCCCCCCTCAACGCTTCCCCAACTTACTGGCAGTGGTGGGGTAAGCAGAGCAAGGCGGCCCCCTCTGCTTTGCTCCCCTGGCCATTGCGACACTCCACTTCAGGCTGGAGAGCGCGAGCAGTCCTGCCAGGGGCCCTGGAGTGATGCGGCTGGGAGAGCAAAGTGGCGGGGACACCTTCGACCACCTCCCTCACCCCTGCCGGGAAGTGCGAGGGCACCAGCTCCCACTCTCCCCACCTGCTACTGGCCGGCACCTTGCCCATTCCCTCCCCTACATGTCTCGCCCTGGCCCGCTCGCTCTCTCCTTGGTTCCCAGTGAGGAAATGGCTGCCTGCATTCAAACCGAAACAGGAATTGGGATGCAGCCCTCACACCAGATGCCTTTCGGTTTTATCATCAGGGACGACCTTAGGGGAAAATGGCGCTTTGGAAAAACCTTGTATTTTGGTGCCGCTGGCTCCCATGAGCACCACCCAGAGCCCTGTGACTTCCCCCAGGGCTTAATTTGCATTGAAAGAGGTGACACTATTCAGCCCCAGCGAGCCTCCACACAAATTAAGCATTGGCTGGGCAGCCGGAGCATGGAATCACAGAATACTGGAACTGGAAGGGACCTTGAGAGGTCATCAAGTCCATTCTCCTGCCTTCACAGCAGGACCAAGCACCATCTACATCAGGGCTACTCAACGCATGGGCTGCATGCGGCATGTTTGTGGCCCGTGGTGCAATTTGGGTTTACGTGGGGCTCAGCACACAGCCCTCGGATGGGATCCTTTGAACATGACTTCCACTGGGAACAACAGTGAGGTGTCTCCAAGGCAGGATGAGCATTGAAAGATGCAAGCAGACGGGCTGGCTGGAACAGACAGGTACAGGGTGTCAGCATTTCTAGCCCCCAGAGAGGAGGTGCCAGGAGCACCTGGGCATTGTGTGAAAGAAGCTGTTTGCATATATATTTGTACGTCTATGCAACCATACTTAAGTTGCGTCCCTTGGCATGTGCTGTGAGTATCATTGTGGCCCCCGGGGCTTCCAAAGTTGAGTAGCCCTGATCTACATCATCCCTAATAGACAGGTGTCTGTCTAATCTGCTCTTAAATATCTCCAGTGATGGAAATTCCACAACCTCCCTAGGCAATTTATTCCAGTGTTTAACCAACCTGAGTTAGAAGGTTTTTCCTAATATCCAACCTAAAACTTCCTTGCTGCAATTTAAGCCCATTGCTTCTTGTCCTATCATCAGAGGTCAAAGAGAACCATTTTTCTTCCTCCTGCTTGCTACACCTTTTTACTACATGAAAACAGCTATCATGACCCCTCTCAGTGTACTCTTTTCCAAACTACCAACTCAATTATTTTACAAAACACTATAGTTCATCCATTTTTTTTATTTAGTCGTCTAGCATTTGCGTATTAGCACTTTAAAAATTTGCCACTATGTAACTGTCTGCCATTTCCTGATGTGTTAGACTCTTTTCCATTTGATTACTTCTAATTTTATCCATATTTCTCATTTTACCCATCATCTTCCATCCTGTCCTCCTAACTAGAACACAGAGAATCTCTATTAATAGACGCTCCCTTAAGAGATGTCTCTGTCCGATCCACGTTCTCCTCTGTGCCTGTCGGCTTTCCCCCCAGCCCTTAGTTTAAAAACTGTTCTACAAACTTTGTAATGTTAAATGCCAGCAATCTGGTTTCATTTTGGTTTAGGTGGAGCCCATCCTACCTGTATAGGCTCCTCCTTTCCCAAAAGTTTACCCAATCGTTAATAAATCGAAACCCCTCCTCTCTACACCATCGTCTCATCCATGCATTGAGACTCTGAAGCTCTGCCTGCCTACCTAGCCCTGCACGTGGAACAGGAAGCATTTCAGAGAATGCTACCACAGAGGTCCTGGATTTTAATCTCTTTCCTAGCAGCCTAAGGTTGGCCGCCAGAACCTCTCTCCTACCCTTCCCTATGTCACCGATACCTACATGTACCATGACTGCTGGCTCCTCCCCAGCACTACACATAAGTCTATTTAGACGTCTCGTGAGATCCGCAACCTTCGCACCAAGCAGGCAAGTAAGTCACTATACAGTTCTCCCGGTCATCTCTTGCCAAACTTCCTATCTTTCCTATGCAGTGGAATAATTTGCTTTTGGGTCCTTAATAACGTCCCTTTAAAAACTGTCAACTGCCTTCCATTGTTTTTCCTCCTAGTCTTGCTTCTCATGGAACCTTACCTACCAGCTCTCTGGAGTTTACTAAAATCTGCCTTCCTGAAATCCTGATCTTTCTTTTGCTGTTCTCCTTTCTACCATTCCTTAGATTCATGCACACTATGGTTTCATGATCACTTTTACCCAAGCTACCATCCACTTGGAAATTTTCAACCAGTTCCTCCATATTTGCTAAAATCAAATCAAGCAGGATGGCTGCTAGCTGAGTGCCCAGCTCTGAAGGCAGCAATGCCACCAGCAGCAGATCACGTAGGGTACTGCCACCTCTAACACTGCTTCACTGCACCCTCAAGGATGCTATGCCGGGGGGAGCAAATGGCAACATCAGGTCTCCATGCATCCAAATTATTTTCCCCAGTTGGGCTGCACAAGGGGAAGGTAGGAGAGCAGCAGCTCGCTTCACAAACACAGCCCTAGTGGGGAAGTGAGCAAGATACATGGAGCATTTGGTGGTCCTCCTCTTCCCCTCCCCCCCCACCTTCTGGGTGTTCAGAAGAATGCCCACGGAGAGTGAGCAAACTCTGTGTGTCACCGCTCACCACACCCACCCCATTCCTCTGCTAGAAAAAAAGCAGGGAGAAATCTGGGTAACCCCCCGCATCACCTCTACAAATCTGCAGCACACCCCCGCCAGCCAGCAACATGCAGCTCTGCACTGCTGTACTACACCTCGCCCCCGGCAACCACCGCACTCCTCTGACCATGGCACCCTGGTCCACACCCAAGACTAAGCCTGCTGATCACCCACGGTGCCTGCAGGGCTGACTCCTATACCCATATCTATAACTTCCCTGTCTCAGACTGCTTGGGTGGTGCATGTGTGGAACCCACTAGACTGCTTGTCCTCCACAGAAACCTATCCTCCACTTCCAAAACAGCTATGCGGCACGCCCAATAGCTACCACTCCCCGTCTCTGTGACTTCTCTGGAGCCTTCAACCAAAGCTGCCCTATTCAGAGGAGCCAAACTAAAATCCACGTGCCTCCCAACCGCTTCTGCCTACAGTAGACATTTGTGGGTTACACTGTCTAATGCAGAGGGGTTATAGGGCAATGATAAATCCGGTTGTAAGTGACCCATCCAGGGAGAGAGCTAGAAATAGAAAGTTCTGCCCCAAGTCATACAAGTGTATCTTCAGCACAAGTCCACTGAACCCTGTTCTAATGGCTAGACCACGCTGCCTCTTGGAAATGCCTCTGATTGGTTACTAACTAATGATACTTGGTATTTTTATTGTGCCACCTACAGAAACATCCATTCTTTAGCAATATCATTAGCACGGAGCAAAATAGGACATGAACATTAAGTAACACACCCAAGGGCACGCAGTACGTATGTGGCAAAACAGAGAGAAACCAGATCTTCTGACTTCTCATCCTGTGCTCTATGGATAGGGCCATGCTACTTCTTAGAAATGCCTCCACAAAGAAAGTCTGTGCTAATGATCTTCTCTATGAAGGATCTGGGGTGGTTGTTTCTTTTAAAATCTAAAGGAAATCCTAGTTAGGATTTTGAAGACACAGCTGTGTTAAGCAGTGCTGCTGGGGTATCCCAGTGCTCACACCTGGACAATAAGCAATGTGTTTTCTAGTTATTCTTTAAAACCCTGCCTGCTGTAGAGTAAAAAAACCCATGAAACTCCCATTCACTGTAGACTGAACATTCATCTCCCCTTCATATTTCTGCAGTTTCAGTGCACCCTCAGATAAACTCCCAGTCTGGAGAAGTAAATGGATCAGTGAAAGTAACATCTCGGTCAGTCAGCAATATATACTGTACACCTTGTACCCACCGCACCCAAACACCTGGGCCAGTGTGATCAGAGTTATGCGCACATTGTGTTCTTGTCCACTGTAGCCTGGCACATGGACTGTGCACCTATGTTGAATAATACAGTTCGTATGTAAGAGGCGCGTCGTCCCAGAGAGACTGAAACAGCTGTAGGCATGGGACATCCACCTGAGTGCTGAGAGGCACGGTCAAACGGAACCCAGCCACACCTCACACACTAAAGAGGGATCTAATCCCAGAGTTAGCTCAGCACTTTTACTCCAGGATCACAATAAAAGGGGAAGTCACCACATAGGTGGCCAATTAAGCACTGCATTGAAGCCACCAACTCACTGCACAGCAGTCATCAGAAGACAACAGCTATAGCAGTTTTGGTCTTCCATTTTAAACATAGTCAAGAATGAACATTTTCATTGTTTGAATTTTTTCTTTCCCCATCGTCCCAGGATATTTTTTCTTTGAATTTTTTTTGCCCCAATTCCATCCTGCTCTTCTAACATCTTTTACTAAAGCAAAAAAGCCATCCTAATAATCTCTTCTCCCCAATCCCATTTTTCCTATGGGAACAAAAGGCTAAGATGGGAAGATAGAAAAAGGGGACAGTGGATGATATTTCCCTCCCCTTTATACTAGGGATGTGATTCAGAGCCAGCAGTGCGGGGGCAGGGAGCCAGCTTTTAAGCAGGCTCCCTGCAAGCCCTGCTGCCTCTGAAACAGGGACAGCAGCACATATCATAGAATCCTAGGGCTGAAAGAGACCTCAGGCGGTCATCGAGTTCAGACCCCTGCCCAAAGCAGGACCAACCCCAACTAAACCATCCCAGCCAGGGCATTGTCAAGCCAGGACATAAAAACCTCTAGGGATGGAGATTCCACCACCTCCCTAGGTAACCCATTACAGTACTTCACCACCCTCCTAGTGAAATAGTTTTTCCTAATAGCCAACCTAGACCTCCCCCACTGCAACTTGAGACCATTGCTCCTTGTATCTGCCACCACTGAGAACAGCCTCTCTCCATCCTCTTTGGAACCTTCCTTCAGGAAGCTGAAGGCTGCTATCAAGCCCCCAATGGAGGAGGGGAGGAGAGGGCAAGTTACTTCAGCAGTTTCACATTTACGCATGGAGGGAAGGCATCTTCATGGGAGCCAGTATGCATGGGGAGCTGGCTTAAAAGCCAGCTCCCGGCATGCGTGCCAGCTCCTGCAGAGCTGCCTCCCCTCTGTGCATAAACATGAAACCGCTGAAGTAACTTGCCCATCAGATCACAAAATCCCGAAGGCAGTGTTTTAGTTGAGACTCTCTTCTTGACTGGAAGGTAAGAGCAAGCCAATTTAATGCTGATCAAAGCTACTTCTGCAGCATCTACTGCTCTGTGTCAGGACCACAAACCCATAGTATCCACCAGTGAGACATGCAACTGCTCCAATGGATTCCACTCCTTACCCATGTTTGCATTGACATCAGGCCTCCATTCCACGGGTCACGGACAATCACACCTTGTCCTCCACTCACAGGTGTCCACCCTGCAATAACGACAGAATTTACAGGTAAACACCAACGCAGCTATAAGCATAGACCTTTGATTGGCTCACTCTTATCAACCCAGTTTCCATTTTTGCCCTCTTTATGCAGCCCATAGATTCTGACAGGATTTAAACAAGGCGTCTCGACTCCTCTGCCCTCCCCACAAGTCCAGTCTCCACTTGGTACAGAGCCTTTAGCTACTCACTTGCTGTGCCTCCATTTTCCCATCTGTTAACCAGAGATAATGACACCTACTCACTTCTTGACATACTTTTCATCCACAGGCTTCAGAGACCTTCTTCCGCCAAGTGCAGATTACCGATCTATTGCACCTAGTGCAGCGTAAAAGCACCTTGCCATATTGAATGTAGTTCTTCTCACACTGTCCCTGTGAGGTCAATGTATCTGAGCAAGACAATGACTGGGCAGGACAGAGGGACTAACAGACCAGGTCTCTCAGGTCCCAGCCTCATGGCTTAACCATTGGACCATTCTCCCCCTAGTACAGCTGCCTCCTCCTAAGGAGAAGCCAAGATAGCAGCAGCTATGGAGAGAAACTGTACCAAAGAACAACTACATTTTTAAAGGCAGGCTGTCTTCCCACAGCAATCCCAGATGCCCTCTCCCAATACCTCTCCCCTTCACCCATCTCCAGTTGTCTCCAAATCTTCTCTCTCTCAAATAGATACAGACCTCCATTTTTTTTTAAATCCAGCATGTAGCACTTGGTCAACACTAGAACAAATGCATAGGACTCTCTCTGTTAAGTAAGCCCTGAGAATTGTCCAAAAGACAAGTCTGAAACCCAGAGGGCAAAATGCTACTCCTGTTTACGGAAATGACAAAACTTCCTATGGACCGAGTGGAGGCAGATCAGTACATAAGTG
This sequence comes from Pelodiscus sinensis, assembly GCF_049634645.1. Lineage (NCBI taxonomy): Eukaryota > Metazoa > Chordata > Testudines > Trionychidae > Pelodiscus > Pelodiscus sinensis. The sequence continues at coordinate 247,658,611 of NC_134712.1, read as the reverse complement.
CCTAAAGTAGGGATGTTAACTAGGTCACTGTGCAACCGCTGAAAATCTTAGTGGTTACACACTGCAGACTTTGCAATATAAAGCTTATACTGCAGAGCCCGCAATCACAGCCCGCTCCCTGGGAGCTGGTGCACAGCAGCTCCCACCTGCAGTCCTGCTCCCTGGGAGCCGGCTGCCGCCCTGCATGATTGCCTCTGATATAGCAGATATCTGACAGAGAACCAGCAGTGCAGGGTGGCAGCTGCTCCCCAGGAGCAGGGCTGGGAGCCAGGAGCTGGCATGTAATCGTTACGGTAACTGATAAGTTCATGTTTATCTGTTAAACTAATGGTGGGGAACTTTTTTGGTTTGGGGGCTGCTGACCTACGGGGGGGGGGGGGGGGGGGAGAGAAACCAGTCAGGGGCCACACACAGTTGAGAAGCAAAAAAAAAAAAAAAAAAAAAAATCCTCACTGACAAGGCCCTTGACTGAGAAAAGTCTCCCCCCAAATCTCATCCCACCTCGGGGTGCCCAGGATAGCAGATTTTGTGTGCTTTGGCCCTGCAGTAAGGTGGCGGAGAGTCTGGAGCGCCAATGTGGGCTCCCTGATGCTGGGGGGGGGAAGGGTCCTGAGCCTCAGGTGCTGGATCCAGGCAAGTCGGGGGGCTGCAACCAGCCCCCAGGCCTTAGGTTCCACACCCCTGGTTTAAACTAGGGATGTAAAATTTTGATTAATTAATTAATCAAATAGTCAATGGGATATCCATCGACTATTTGATTAGTTGATAAGAACTTCCGCATTCCGCCTTTGAAATGCACAAAAGCCACAGTAGGGGCTCTTGTGCATTTCAAAGCAGGAGCCTGGGGTCAGCAGGCCCCAGGCTCCTCAGGGGGTGCCAGCTTTGAAATGTACAAGAGCCCTAGTGGGGACTCTTGTACATTTCAAAGTTGGCCCCTGCTGCGCCCCTACCCCCTCCCACGGAGCTAGAGCTGGGGGGAATCGGCTTTTAAGCCAGCTCCCTCCAGCAGTCCCTCTCTTTCCTCTCCCCCTCCCCCCCGGTTACCTCTGTGATAGAGGTAGCAAGTTGGGGATGGGGGGGGGGGGGGAGAAGAAGCGACTAGTGTGTCGATTAGTGGCTTACATCTCTAGTTTAAACCTTTATGCTATTACATCCCTAGCCTAAGTCCATAGATGCCATTTACACACCTGATTTTTAGATGCACTGAGCATCCAGGTAACTCACACTGAAGTCAACTGATATGTACTCAAACTTCACTGGGAGCTGTTGGATTTAGGGACCTAACTTGAAGTCCGTGGTCCCTGTAAGCTGTGCGCTTGTGTGGCCATTCAGGAGAAATTCAAAAGCTGCCCAGCTGATCAGCAGAGCGTCCACAGCTAGGTTGTGTTTGTCCGTCATGCACATTCGCATGTGCCTCGGTGCACATAAAAATTTATTCTGAACATGGCTGGAAAAACACCGCCCATGGATGGAAAAGATTAGAAGGAATATTGCTTGAGGTAGCTAAGACACCAAATTGTTTTTACCCAGGGGTCTGTCTTTGCACACACAACTCTTACTGAAATCAAGAGGAGGTCTGAGTGCAAAGCAATAGGCAATTATTTTGGATCTTTGTGCAGATCTTTGGATCTATTAGGAAAGATGCTTCACCAGTAACACAATGAAGCAGCAAAAGCACCCAGAGTGTCAAGCTGATTAAAAAAGAACTATAAAAACAACTCCTAAAAGACACAGGGAAGATACAAGAGCGACTTCATGATCTGACCTAAAACTAATTTTTTGAAAACATCTGACACTTTGGTCTTTAGTCCTGGCAAGCACTAGCATATTTATCCAACCTATTTTGAGAGAGACAAGCAGGAAGGGAGACAGATAAGAAACCAGCCAATACGCTGAAATTTACATGTGCCACTAAGTGTGTTATTCCTTTGCTGTTGTTGCTTCCTATCTGAGCAACAGCACTGTTTAGCTTGAGAGTATGAAGCCACCGAGGACTGTATGTTCTATAACCTTTCAAGACAAAGGCAAAAGTGAGGGACATGGAAAAGCTTAATATCTCTACCAGGGAAGAATGCACTGATCGCAGATAAATGGACCTGCCTCCGGGCCTGATCCAAAGCCCAATAAATTCCATGGGAAAACTGTTACGGATTTCAGTAAAAATGGGTCTGAATGGAAACCTACAAAGCTAGTGGGGGAGCACTTTAACCTCCCTGGAAACTAGGGATGTAAAATCCCATTTAAATAGTTAACTGGTCAAACATGAAGTTTAACCAGTCAAGAGGAGTTGCTCCAGTAATGCTCCAGTCTCTCTCACCACCACCACAGCCGAGTTGGAGCAGTCCCCGGTTGCAAGTAGGGGCTGCTCTGGATACCTGTCCAAGGCAGCCCCTGCCTGCACCTCCCCTCCCTGGGCCTGCCACAGACAGGGGCTGCTCCTGATGCCCAGCTGAAGCAGCCCTTATCTACAACATGCTGGGCCGGCCACAGACAGGGACTGTTCCAGAAGCCTGGAGCAGCCCCCATCTGCTGAGGACTCCGCAGGGCTGAAACTCCTTTGCCCATGATGGGCAAGGAGCTGCTCCAGCCCCTAATGGTTACCTGGAACAGGTAAGCATCACCAGTTAAAGGTTAACCAGCAAGTATAACCCTTCATATTCCTACTGGACACACAGTTTGATTTACAAGTTGCCATTCTCAGGCAAAGAACTTCAAAACCAGACTGGCAAGAAGAAACTGCTGAGCTGGAATTCCTATGCAAATCTGACACCCTGAAACAAGGTTTAAATAGACAGGTGGAGTGATTCTCCCATTACAACAGCTGATTTCTTCCTCAGATGCTCTCACCTTCTCACTCTGACTGAATTAGCACAGACGTCACACTCCCATCTCTGTATCCCTTCCTTTTCTGTTTTCTTTTCCCTTCCACATCTGAGGAAGTGAGTTGTATCTCATGAAAGCTTATGCCCTAATACGGGTGTTAGTCTTTAAAGTACCACCGGGCTCCTTGTTGTTTTTGCTGAAACAGATTAAGATGGCTAGCCCTCAAACTGATTTCAATGAGATTTGAATTTCCTTGTTGGCTGGAAAAGGGTAGAATCTAACCTACTTCTTTTTTCCACCTGTTTGCAAAGTCCACATCAGACGTTCAGAAATAAAGTTGTATGCCTCGTTTCAAGGCCATCCTTACCAATACGCAGGCCATCCTTACCAATACGCAGAACACACAACTGCGTAAGGCATCCAAAAATTTGGGGCATCACTGCCTCTTAATGTTCACCCACCGCTCTCTTCCTACTCCTGTTCTGAGACTCTACTTCCTCCAGAGAGGATCTAGTTAATTTAAAAAGTGAAGTAGCCTGCCAGACCTATTTGCAGAACGCTAAACCTGTGACAGAGCCAGTCAGGTTGCAATGAAGCCATGTAACAGGCATGTGCCAACCCCAGATATACACTGTCAGTTTCTGAATGTGCTGTGTTAGTCGTCAGGGGTTTAGTTTAAAATCTGCTTTAAAACTGTTTAGTGTGTTGCTGAAGAATATAAAAATCACATCTCCACAAAATTGTCCCCTTCTTGGCTGCCCTCAGACATAGGGGCACCAGTTTAACAGTACTGAGTAGGACCCTATAAATCCTAAGAACAGCCCTGCCTAATTGGTGCACACAAGTACACCAATGACAACAAGGTTATCTGTCTGAATGGGCAAATAGACACATCTCTACATTTGCCCAGGCAAATATGCAATGTATATAACTGTTCACACAAGGAACTCATATAGATGCATGCCTGAAAGTCTGATCCTACATGACCTTCCACCTCAAATTAGTACATGCATATTGTCTTTCCTCTATTACAAGTCATCGAGCTCCCACCGTTTAGTTCCCATAAGCAACCCTACAACAACAAGCCAGCATCCATGTACAATGAAGTAAATATATGCAGGTTTCCATTTTAACATTTGTGACTAGGAAAACGGATGCCCTTAGAATTGGATTGTAAATTCTGCTGGTTTTGCCAGATACCCAGCAATACATACTAGCTCTCCTAGCTGAGGAAGGCCCAATCCTTGTTTTTAAGCACAATATTGCTATTTTACAGCATCCTTTTATACATTTCTCCTATTCCAATGCATCTCAGTGGAATGAAACAGCATTCCGCTAGCACCAGAATCCCTTGTTAGCGCTTTCAATTGCTGGCAGGTTACAATTTGAAATAGACCCCAGGTCTCCTGACGACCCGTGAATTCTGCCTGCACAATCAAGCTTTTTTAATAGCACACCTGACAAAGTACTGGCGCACAGCCCAGCCTCAGAGGAATACCTCCTGCCAAGCAATAAAAGCAACAGTTGGGAGAATGCTGGTCTCCTTCAGGTTAGTTTTTCAGTGACATCGTAGTCATAAACCACTATCCTTTAATCTCTGGTGCAACGCATGAGGGTCTTATTCAACTCCCAGACCCATGTAAAAATGAACTCTATATAATGAAGCATCAAGCCCTTGCTGAACATCCAACTGGTGCATGTTGCAAAAGCATGCCACTTCCACCTCTCTCACCAGCCCTTCCCCATTGGCTTGTGTATTTAGATCTGTTCTTCAGGACCGGGATTATTGCTTATTGTAGAGCAGGGGAGGGAAGGGTCTTCAAACTTAGCTAGAGACTCTAAGCTAGTGCTGGACAATCTACCTTAGATGTGTCTTAGTTAAAAAGACACCCTAGCTCACTTTGCTAAAACTAGGGATGTAAAATTCCAGATAAAATTCATTTTAAGTGGTTAACTATTTTAACTGGTTAACCGTGATCCTGCGGGCAGGGAGGGGGTGGAAGAGAGAAGGCTGCTCTGGCCGCTCCACTCCCCCTCTCTTCCCTCCACCCAGTTAACCAGTTACCCCTAATAAGCATGCCAGTAAGGTCCATACTTACTGGGTAACCACTTCACCAGTTAACCCTTTGCATCCCTAGCTAAATTCGGAAACTTTCCTTGTTTTCCAAGCAGCAGGGAGTAGCATGTTGGGCCTTCAGAGCTTAACAAGCAAAGGGAGTCAAGTGGAAAAAAAAAATATATCTGTCCTTCTAAAGAGTCAACAGCATTAACTTTCAGCAAGTTTCCAGGCAGCCTGCCAGGATGCTGGAGTTTTGTATACTACGGAACTGTTAAAAATATTATTCTAAACGTTATTTTCACAAGCTTTGGGGGCCAGGACTGGGGCAGCATTCAAAACAGCAGCAACGAACAGAGAAATGGTGTTAACTTGAACATCCTACAACACGTTTGTTTCTTTCAAGCCAATCTTGCAGGTTGTATAAAGTCAGAAGCATTGAAGAGTGTAACAATACAGCAGGTTGCACAGACTCAGAGGTCTGAAGAGACCACGGCTGTCATCTAATCTGACCTCTTGTAGAACGCCGACCAAAAAACTTCCCTGAGAGTTTCTTAGAGCAGATCTTTTAGAAATACATCCCACCTTGATTTTCAACTTGCCAGCGATGGTTAATCTCCCACAACCCTTGTAAATTATTAGTGATTCGTTACCTTCCCTGTTAATAATAATTTATATAGTCTGTCCAGCCGGATACCTACAACATTCTAGTTTTGTTCTACAAATGACAGTATACACAGCCTAATGGAAATGCACCAGGGAGCTTTGCCAAAAGGTATTCTCTCCCCCCAGTGTAGCACAACCTGCTGTGTACCTGGCTGATGTCCGTCCCTTCCCCCTCCCCGAGGTGACTGCAAGTTACTATACTCATGGAACATGCTGGTCATGTTTTCCAAAGCAGTTTTCAGGTGGGTGAGCCCAAAATGACACACCTGTATCTTTAAGCATGGAGTTATGGTTATGAGATTGGGGGCGGGGGGGGGGGGAGTTGTAGGCCTATGTTTTCTTTAGCAATGAACATTTTGAAAATTTGCACACAAACTAAGTCTAGTCTTCCAAGCCCAAGTCTCAAAACAGACCCTCTAACCTCTGTGGGATGTCTCATACAAATCATTCTTACTTGTATGACTCAGGGTTAGAAGGTAAAACTTTATTTGGGTTCACGGGTCAAGCTACTAAGCAATATGTAAGGGGACTGTTAGCCCCTTACTAAAACTCAGTGGGAGTTTTTGATTGGCCCGCTCCCAGTACCAAAAGGGGAAGGGTCCATGAGAAATCAGGGCCTTGAGACAGACAATGGAAAGAGGCCAACACTCCAGCTCAGCCTGATTGACAGGTTGGACAGGCCAGTGAGAAAATTAAGTATCAGAGGGGTAGCCGTGTTAGTCTGAATCTGCAAAAGCGACGAGGAGTCCTGTGGCACCTTATAGACTAACTGAAGTGTAGGAGCATAAGCTTTCGTGGGCAAAGACCCACTTCGTCAGATGCATGTAGTGGAAATTTCCAGAGGCAGGAATAAATATGCAGGCCAGGATCAGGCTGGAGATGATGAGGTGATCCAATCAAGGAGGATGAGGCCCACTTCTAGCAGCTGATCTGGAGGTGTGAATTCCAAGAGAATAGAAGCTGCTTTTGTAGTTAGCAAGCCATTCACAGTCTTTGTTTAATCCAGAGTTGATTGTGTCAAACTTAACATGGACTCCTCCTGAGGGCCGAAATGGCAGTCTGGACCTCTACATAGAATGCTTCCGCCGACGTGCACAGGCAGAAATTGTGGAAAAACAGCATCGCTTGCCTGGTAACCTCAGTCGTGCAGAACGCAATGCCATCCACAGCCTCCGGAACAACTCTGACATTATAATCAAAGAGGCTGACAAAGGAGGTGCTGTTGTCATCATGAACAGGCCTGACTACCTAAAGGAGGCTGCCAGACAACTCTCCAATACCAAATTCTACAGGCCACTTTCCTCAGATCCCACTAAGGAATATACTAAGAAACTGCACCATCTGCTCAGGACACTCCCCAAACAAACACAGGAACAAATCGACACACCTTTAGAGCCCCGACCAGGGTTGTTCTATCTTTTACCCAAGATCCACAAACCTGGAAATCCCGGACGCCCCATCATCTCGGGCATTGGCACTCTTACTGAAGGACTGTCTGGCTATGTGGACTCTCTGCTCAGACCCTACGCCACCAGCACTCCCAGTTACCTTCGTGACACTACGGATTTCCTGAGAAAACTACAATGCATAGGTGATCTTCCAGAAAACACCATCCTAGCCACCATGGATGTAGAGGCTCTCTACACTAACATCCCACATGCAGATGGAGTACAAGCTGTCAGGAACAGTATTCCTGATGATGCCACAGCACAACTGGTGGCTGAACTCTGTGAATTTATCCTCACACACAACTATTTCAGATTTGGTGACAACATATACCTCCAGACCAGTGGCACTGCTATGGGCACCCGCATGGCCCCACAATACGCCAACATTTTTATGTCTGACCTGGAACAACGCTTCCTCAGCTCTCGTCCACTTACACCCCTTCTCTACCTACGCTACATCGATGACATCTTCATCATCTGGACCCATGGGAAGGAGACTCTGGAAGAATTTCACCATGATTTCAACAGCTTCCACCCCACCATCAACCTCAGCATGGACCAATCTACACGGGAGGTCCATTTCCTGGACACCACGATACAAATAAGTGACGGTCATATCAATACCACCCTATACAGAAAACCTACCGACCGCTATACTTACCTGCATGCCTCCAGTTTCCATCCCGGACACACCACACGATCCATTGTTTACAGCCAAGCACTGAGGTACAACCGCATATGCTCCAACCCCTCAGACAGAGACCTACACCTACAAGACCTTCAACAAGCATTCTGTAAACTGCGATACCCACACGAGGAAGTGAGGAGACAGATTGACAGAGCCAGACGTGTACCCAGAAGCCTCCTGCTACGGGACAAGCCCAAGAAAGAAACCAACAGAACACCACTGGCCATCACCTATAGTCCCCAGCTAAAACCTCTCCAACGCATCATTAGCGATCTTCAGCCCATCCTGGACAATGATCCCTCGCTCTCACAGGCCTTGGGAGGTAGGCCGGTCCTTGCCCACAGACAACCCGCCAACCTGAAGCATATTCTCACCAGCAACTACACACCGCACCATAATAACTCGAACTCAGGAACCAATCCTTGCAACAAACCTCGGTGCCAACTCTGCCCACATATATACACCAGCAACACCATCACAGGACCTAACCAGATCAGCCATACTGTCACTGGTACATTCTCCTGCACATCCACCAACGTAATATATGCCATCATGTGCCAACAATGCCCCACTGCTATATACATCGGCCAAACAGGACAGTCCCTACGTAAAAGAATCAATGGACACAAATCTGATATTAGGAATGGCAACATACAAAAACCTGTAGGGGAACACTTCAATCTTCCTGGACACACAATTGCAGATCTAAAAGTAGCCATCCTGCAGCAAAAAAACTTCAGGACCAGACTTCAAAGAGAAACTGCTGAGCTACAGTTCATCTTTAAGTTTGACACAATCAACTCTGGATTAAACAAAGACTGTGAATGGCTTGCTAACTACAAAAGCAGCTTCTATTCTCTTGGAATTCACACCTCCAGATCAGCTGCTAGAAGTGGGCCTCATCCTCCTTGATTGGATCACCTCATCATCTCCAGCCTGATCCTGGCCTGCATATTTATTCCTGCCTCTGGAAATTTCCACTACATGCATCTGACGAAGTGGGTCTTTGCCCACGAAAGCTTATGCTCCTACACTTCAGTTAGTCTATAAGGTGCCACAGGACTCCTCGTCGCTTTTGCAGATTCAGACTAACACGGCTACCCCTCTGATACTTGACACCATGCAAGGCACTGCATTTAGCCGTATGGAGTGGAAATCTATCAACCTCATGAAGAAACTTGCACAAGTACAAACAGATATCATCTTTCTCTCCAAATGCAAACGGATGGACATTATACCAAATGGACTGAAGGTGAAAAATCCATTGCTATCTACATACTGCACAGACTACAGTGAGAGATTATGCCATATACTATCCAAAAAACTGAGGAACCACCTGATCAGCATCCTGTACAGCAAACAGGAAAACATCAAAAAAGAGCTCTCCAATCTGGAGTCTCTCATAAAACACCAACCTTCTGCACAAATGGACTTTACTAAAACAAGACAGGAGATCTACATTACACACTTCACTTCTCTACAGAGGAAAAAGGACTGTAAGCTGTCTAAAATCCTACCTGCCACATGGGGCCACAACAATGGTACCCCTAACTCACCCAGCAATATCGTCAATCTCTCCAACTACACACTCAGCTCGGCAGAAGAATCCGTTCTCTCTCGGGGACTCTCTTTTTGCCCCGCCACCCCCACTAACATGATACAGTTCTGCGGTGATCTGGAAGCCTACTTTCGCCGTCTCCGTCTTAAGGAATACTTCCAACACGACACTGAACAGTGCACTGACACACAGATACCTTCCCACCAACAGCACAAGAAGAAGAACTCCACATGGACTCCTCCTGAGGGCCGAAATGGCAGTCTGGACCTCTACATAGAATGCTTCCGCCGACGTGCACAGGCAGAAATTGTGGAAAAACAGCATCGCTTGCCTGGTAACCTCAGTCGTGCAGAACGCAATGCCATCCACAGCCTCCGGAACAACTCTGACATTATAATCAAAGAGGCTGACAAAGGAGGTGCTGTTGTCATCATGAACAGGCCTGACTACCTAAAGGAGGCTGCCAGACAACTCTCCAATACCAAATTCTACAGGCCACTTTCCTCAGATCCCACTAAGGAATATACTAAGAAACTGCACCATCTGCTCAGGACACTCCCCAAACAAACACAGGAACAAATCGACACACCTTTAGAGCCCCGACCAGGGTTGTTCTATCTTTTACCCAAGATCCACAAACCTGGAAATCCCGGACGCCCCATCATCTCGGGCATTGGCACTCTTACTGAAGGACTGTCTGGCTATGTGGACTCTCTGCTCAGACCCTACGCCACCAGCACTCCCAGTTACCTTCGTGACACTACGGATTTCCTGAGAAAACTACAATGCATAGGTGATCTTCCAGAAAACACCATCCTAGCCACCATGGATGTAGAGGCTCTCTACACTAACATCCCACATGCAGATGGAGTACAAGCTGTCAGGAACAGTATTCCTGATGATGCCACAGCACAACTGGTGGCTGAACTCTGTGAATTTATCCTCACACACAACTATTTCAGATTTGGTGACAACATATACCTCCAGACCAGTGGCACTGCTATGGGCACCCGCATGGCCCCACAATACGCCAACATTTTTATGTCTGACCTGGAACAACGCTTCCTCAGCTCTCGTCCACTTACACCCCTTCTCTACCTACGCTACATCGATGACATCTTCATCATCTGGACCCATGGGAAGGAGACTCTGGAAGAATTTCACCATGATTTCAACAGCTTCCACCCCACCATCAACCTCAGCATGGACCAATCTACACGGGAGGTCCATTTCCTGGACACCACGATACAAATAAGTGACGGTCATATCAATACCACCCTATACAGAAAACCTACCGACCGCTATACTTACCTGCATGCCTCCAGTTTCCATCCCGGACACACCACACGATCCATTGTTTACAGCCAAGCACTGAGGTACAACCGCATATGCTCCAACCCCTCAGACAGAGACCTACACCTACAAGACCTTCAACAAGCATTCTGTAAACTGCGATACCCACACGAGGAAGTGAGGAGACAGATTGACAGAGCCAGACGTGTACCCAGAAGCCTCCTGCTACGGGACAAGCCCAAGAAAGAAACCAACAGAACACCACTGGCCATCACCTATAGTCCCCAGCTAAAACCTCTCCAACGCATCATTAGCGATCTTCAGCCCATCCTGGACAATGATCCCTCGCTCTCACAGGCCTTGGGAGGTAGGCCGGTCCTTGCCCACAGACAACCCGCCAACCTGAAGCATATTCTCACCAGCAACTACACACCGCACCATAATAACTCGAACTCAGGAACCAATCCTTGCAACAAACCTCGGTGCCAACTCTGCCCACATATATACACCAGCAACACCATCACAGGACCTAACCAGATCAGCCATACTGTCACTGGTACATTCTCCTGCACATCCACCAACGTAATATATGCCATCATGTGCCAACAATGCCCCACTGCTATATACATCGGCCAAACAGGACAGTCCCTACGTAAAAGAATCAATGGACACAAATCTGATATTAGGAATGGCAACATACAAAAACCTGTAGGGGAACACTTCAATCTTCCTGGACACACAATTGCAGATCTAAAAGTAGCCATCCTGCAGCAAAAAAACTTCAGGACCAGACTTCAAAGAGAAACTGCTGAGCTACAGTTCATCTTTAAGTTTGACACAATCAACTCTGGATTAAACAAAGACTGTGAATGGCTTGCTAACTACAAAAGCAGCTTCTATTCTCTTGGAATTCACACCTCCAGATCAGCTGCTAGAAGTGGGCCTCATCCTCCTTGATTGGATCACCTCATCATCTCCAGCCTGATCCTGGCCTGCATATTTATTCCTGCCTCTGGAAATTTCCACTACATGCATCTGACGAAGTGGGTCTTTGCCCACGAAAGCTTATGCTCCTACACTTCAGTTAGTCTATAAGGTGCCACAGGACTCCTCGTCGCTTTTTGAGAAAATTAAGAGGCCAGGCCCTGTCCTCCGTGCGAACTGGGATTTTCTGGGTCTCTCTGAGAGAAAGCAGAGAGAGCTAAGAAAAGCAAGCTGTGTGGAGAGACCAACCTGCAGTGCTAGAGCCCAAGGAGCCCAGACCCTGTGCTAAGAGGCAGTCCTGCAGCAACAGAGCCAGGCACACACGGCCCAAGGAGTGCAGACCCTGTGTTGAGCAGCAGACTGGCAGTGATCAGAGAGCCAAAGGGGACAGAGAAGCAACACTAGGAGCTGGCGACTGGCAAAGCAGCACAGCCTGCAGCTGGGTGTGGTGAGCAGCTGGGACCCGCAAAGTGCGGGGAGAGGCTCTGGGCAGGGAGATATCACCAGCCAAGAGGCCCTGCAGGCCAGACTGGGAGAGAGGTCCTGCCACCTAGAGCCTGAGGCCATGTGGTCACTGCCAGAGCAAGCGTGTCCAGCCTGCAGCCCCCTTGCAGCACAGCCAGGGCCTGAGAGAGAGCCCTGGGACCCATAAGGAAGAGACTGCGAACTGTCCTTACACTCTGCAAACTGCTGTTTTGATGTCCCTGTGCTACAGAGCAGGACTGTGTGTTCTCATTTAACCTCTCTCATTTGTTCTTATTCTTTTCAATCAGTTGATGTTTAATAAATTGTATTTGCTTTGAACTGTATGTAATGATCACTGGGTCAAGAAAGCATCCAGTGTAGAGAGCACCCCGGAATGGGGACACCCTAGCCTCTGCCCCAAGTGACTACAAGGTCGGGGATTAAGCCCTAGGAAACCTGGGACCACCCTTGTTGGGATTTTGAGGACTCTGCTACTCAGGAGAGTGGAAGGGGAGCCCTCAGGGTCAGGGAGGCGGTTGGATAAAGGAAGTGGGAGCCAGGACTCAGACCCTTTCGCTGGTCCATTTCTCCGGGGTAGTATAGAAGCCAGAACCATTCCGCCGCTTACAAATATATCTGCCCTCTGCTTGTACTAGGGCAGCCTGCTGGTTTGTATTTAACCATGCAAACTCCTAGCTATCTGGAAGTACACATGACAAAACTTCGAAAGTTCTACTTTGGATGGACTGATACTTGAAAATGACATGTTTCAAATGGCACACACATTGCGACTTCCTGGGACTTCATCTACCTCCAAAGAATGACGCAACCCTACCAGGAATCAAAACTATGGCTTCGGTGATTCAGATAGGGAAACTCCGTATATAAACCATCCTGCTGACTACTTCATACTGCGGGCATAGAGTGAGAACTTTAACAGACAATAATAAAAAAGGACTTTCTATCACCTTCCAGTGATTTGGAAAAGGAAAGGATTTAAAATCCACCCCCTGCTTGCATATTTTTAAGAGAGCTAGGAGAAACTGTTCCAATGAGTTATGTTCAGCCTGAATTTCCCCTTACACAAGTGTAACTCTATTACACTAAATCACAGTAAGTACTCTGGTGTATGAGACAAGTCTTGTGGTTCCATCAAGATCAGCAGTCTCTGGAAATGCAAACCACACGTAACAAGAGGCAAACCCCTCCTCTAGATCCATTAGGCATGAGAAACACCAGAGACCCATCAAGTCAAGGCTAATAAAAAACAAAAAGGCACAAATAAACTAAGATAAGTGATGTTTCAGGCCATAGTTAGGCACGAGTTGGGCTTTTTGCTTGTGCTATATCTTCTCTAATGTACAACTTGGTTCCTGGTCTTTTAGTTTATTACATCCAAAAGGCTACAAATGTGGACAGCAACCATTTCCACAAGCTGAAATTCCAATCACGGATCAGGGTCCCATTGCACTAGATGCTGTACACACACCGTCTCTGCTCTGGAGAGCTTATAATTTTGGTCCGTGGGTCTCAGCCTTTTCCATACAGTGACCCTATGTTACCACAGAAGAGTTTTGAGACTCATCCAAAAAGTTCAAGGCTTACACCCCGCCCCGCATCTAGAGGTGTAGAAAAAAAGGTGTAGTGGTGACTCCCTGAAACCTGTTTGTGAACTGAGGGTAGAGAGCTGGGAGTCACAATCCTCACTTAAGACAAGAGGCACTTAGCAAATGAAAAAAAAAAAAAAACAATATGGCCTCAGCAGTAGCTGTTCTCAGTTAGCACCAGATGCTGCAAGTTGTTTGCTTTCTCTCAAGATGCCCGTCTGTAAACTAACCCACTTTCTCTGATCCTCTTCAGTATCTTGCTGACAGCACTTGGCAGAAAAGCTCAAATATTGCAAGCGGTTTCTCTTGCCAGCCATCATCCTTTCTCAACCCTGCCGTCCTTCATCAACACCCTCCACCCCCGGATCAATAGCCCCTCTTGATGCCCTCCCATGTGTGCCGTACCACAGCACGCTTTTTAGTGCACTCCAGCTCCCAGCGTGCTCACACGGGGCCGATTGTGATGTACCTTTCGAATCGATCGGTAAGGTCAAACATGTCAGACTATTAGCGACTGCAGCTTGTTCAGCACACTTCAAAAAGAGGCCGCCGCTGCCATGGGGCAGGGTTTTTTTTTTTCCTTCCCCTTGCAAAACAAGAATGGGGAAAAAAATGCTTCATGACACAGATGCTGATCATCAGATAGTTACTGAACAGGCATGATCCTTCTCATTAGGGATGTCAGGGGTTAACGGGAAAGGCTTACTGGTTAACCTTAAACAGCTGGGGGCTGGAGCAGCTCCCTGTCTGCCACAGGTGAGGGGCTGCCCCAGCCCCGAGGGGAGAGGGCTGCCCCTGCCCCGAGGGGAGAGGGCTACCCCTAGCAGGGCTGCTCTGATCAGTATGCCAGAGCATCCTTTGCCTGTGGCGGGAGGGGAGGAAAAGCTCCAGCCCAGTGACAGACAGGCAGGTGGGGGCATTCACCCCCCCTTCTATCAGTTAACCAGTTAAACAATATGCTTAACTGGTCGGCCAGTTAAGTGAAATTTTACATTCCTACTTCTCAGCTGTGTCTAGACTGGCAAGTTTTGAAACACTGTGTGCAGCCCGGGGCCAGCTGGGGTGTCCTCAGGCTGCATGCAATGTTTCAAAGCAGCAGCACCACGTGGAGCCTGGGATCAGCTGGGGACTCTCCAACTGATCCCAGGCTCCCTGCGGCGTTGCCACTTTGAAATGCCACAGGCTCTTCATGATGTTTCAAAGCGGCAGCGCCGCAGGGAACCTGGGATCAGCAAGAAAGTCCCCAGCTGACCCCTGGGCTCCATGTGGAACTTTCGCCTTCAAAGGCGGAGGCACCCTATCAACTATTCGAATAGTCGATGCAAAATGCGATTAATCAATTAGTCAGTTCTTAACATCCTTAGCAGCCAGCTGGCTCTGCGCTCTGCCTCCATCTGCAGGCACCACCCCGCAGCTCCCACTGGCCGTGGCTCCAGGCCAATGGGAGCTTCAGAGTGAGCATTTGGGAGGTGGGTGGGGAGTGCATACAGCTCCCAAAGCTGCCCCTGCATCTAGCAGCTGAGGGACATGGGGGAAACTGAGGCAGGGAGCAATTATGTGACTTGCCCAATGTCAGCCAGTGAATCCATAGTACAGCCACAAATAGAATCTGAGCCCCACTCATCTACTCACCATGTATCTCTGGACAACCAGATCTACGGAGGGAATATCTAAGCTCTACCTCAGGCTCCAGGGGTTTATTCTCAGAGAAGCCCCGTGATGGAAGTTTTTTCCAATCACCTCCATTCTATGGCCAGGCAACTTAGGAAGAGGGTAGATTAAAACTGGTTTGCTCCAGGACCCATGGGGGAAATCTGTACCGGAGGTGGGAACAGAACCTACATGTCCGGTAAAGGAAGCATGGTCTTGTAGTTAGCAGATTCAAGAAACATAGGGTCAACTCCCTGTTCTGCTACAGACTTCCTGTGTGACCTAGGAAAGTCACAACCATTCTGTGCCTCAGGTCCCTATCTATATGATGGGAATAACAGCACTGCCCTACCTCACAAGGGTATGGTGAGAATGAATATATTGAGGAAGTGCTCAGATACTACAGGCATGGGAGCCATGTATGTCCCACAGCTAAATATCCCAAGGGCCTTAACTACAAGTCTAACCATCCTCTACCAATCGCCTGGCTCCCAGTCTTTTGCTTTGACCACTCGGAATGCTCCCTCTCCCTCTTTGTTGGCTAAGTACTTGGGCCGCATAGGGTTCAGCAAGGGAGAAGATGTTTCCTTCAGCAGACAAAAGAGGTCCAAGGAGATCCCTTCTGCTTCACTCTGGGGGCTGGCGTCTTGCACTGAGTCACCTAGGATATATGGTGGAGCAACTGCTTTCCAAAGGCTGGCTTCTGTCCAAGGCTCAATTTACAGCCCTGGCAGCAAAGAAAGGGAATTAAACAATCAAGACACTCCGGAAAGGGTCTTACTAACCCCAGGGATGAATGGCACCAAGGTTTCCATTTTCTTCTGAAACACCAGTGACAGCTCCTGTGCCAGAAGAGACTGCCCTTGCTTTCTGGCAGGCTGCCTACACAAACACAGGAAGCTTTGCAATGTGCTGGCTACAGGCGGACTGCTTCTCTGCGACGGGAATGCCAACACAGCTGAACAGAGCTCAGAAAAATCGGGTGGGTGGGCAGGGAGGGGAACCCATCACAAACACTTTACAGACTTTTTCTGAGGACAAAGGATGCTGAGTTTTGTATTTCGATACACACCCGACAAGGGCCATCACTCTACACTGATGAGATACAAAGGCTACACTTTTTCAGGCTGCCTAAAGTCGGACATATTTGGACACCTCAGTAAGAGATTGATCCAAAGCCCCATGTAATCAACAGAAAGAGTCCTTGATTTTCAGGGGAGCTGAACAGAGCCCAGAAGTCCTATTATTCAAGTCTATGGGAGCAGCAAATACTTAGCACCTCGGAAAAACTAGGTCACTTATTAGAGTAAGGTGAGAATTAATCAGTTACTCTTTGTACAGCATGTTGCTTAGAACTGTACATCTTCATTACTCAATACTATGTTCAAGGTTCCAAGAAGTTATATAACAGACACAGATAAGACTAAATTGTGCCTCAAAAAGCATGCAACGCAAAATAGGCCTTTCGATTGGTTCAAGATCACCCACTTGGGCACACGCTATCAGCGGCTGAAAAATCACAATAAAACAATTGCTTGTTGCTACCACTGATTATTAGCGTTAATGCAGGCAAGGCATTTTTAAGTCCAAGTTTGATCTCACCTACACCAGTGTAAACCAGGTGCATCTCCAGTTAAACTAATGGAGCTACACTTGTGCAAAACCCAAAGGATAGTCCTGATGTAGGAATGCACATAAGCAAATACTTAAGTTTAGGCATGCACATAAGTTCCATTGTGGGAGTTAGACATACGCACACATTCCTTCCAGAATCAGCCCCTTCCTGAACAAATGTTAATGAGCTCAATCGTGCGTGGCACTGACCACACTCAGCCGCCACTGAAGTCAGTGTGAAGTGATGGTTTTTGGCATCCAGTTCAGCCCTGAGAATCACAATTTATATTTTTTGTAAGGCGAGGAGAAGAAATTAAAACGTGAAGCCTTGCAACGGTTCCGGAAGGCAATAAACGAGGTCGTGCTGATGGTCTCAGCGTTGCAGCGTGGAATTCCAGCACTAAGTCATTTGTCATAACAAGAGAATTTCCCACCTGCAGCTTTCCACTGTGTCATTTGAAAACCTTCCTACATGTTCATATGGAACATAGAACACTGAACTCCTTGCAAATCACCTCATATATCATACATATACTATCATCTTTTTTAGTGCTAATGGGCAATCCCACACTGGCAGGCAACAGGCGCTTTTCACTAACTTTTGTGCATGAACACCTCCCATTTTATAATTAAATGTGTCGGCTTCACCTCGACACTGATTCTGGGAGAGTGTTACTCTCTGACTTGGTTTAGTTTCACTGACGTTATCTCGGTGATGCTAACAGTACAAAACTTCGGTATCAAAACAAACAGCTTCATAAGACAGATGAACCATGACAGAGTTAAGCTGTCCAAGGAACAACTTACAGCCAAGAGGCTGTCACCTTTGGTAAAATCCAAGGCACACAGACCTTATCCATGTACCTAAGGCACTGAAGAAAAAAAAAAAACCCTCACTCCCCTCACCAAGTACCCAGCCCGAGTTTCCCATGATGGACATGCAGGAGCTCAGCTCCATGCAGCTGAAGGGTGTGACGAGACAAAAAACGGAGGAGTCTGAAATTTTTTTCCAATGCTATATGGGCTCCTCCCCAAGAAAGAAGCATTTATAGTGAATTTTCACCATCACTTATTCATGCTCCAAGTGACAGGGAGTCTGATTTTAATACAACCTTGGCCAGGCAGCAAGTTACAGGCCAGCCAAATGCATCATTCCAAAATGCTCCAATGTATTTTCCAATGAATACTCTTGCAGTTTGCAAGTTTTCCACAAAATCCATTTTCAGAAGAATCAACACGAAACTTACAAATTCCTCTGGATCTGAAGTTTATGAATCTCATCCAGGTATAGTTAAGATATGGGTAAGTCTGAAGATCCAAAGCTCAGGTTCCCACAACTACATTCACTAACGTGAGAGGTGGAAATACCAATGAGGAAGCACTGGGCTACGTCTACATTGGCACCTCTTTCCGGAAAAGGGATGCTAATGAGACACGTCGGAATTGCAAATCCGCGGGGGATTTAAATATCCCCCGCGGCATTTGCATTTACATGGTTGCCGCTTTTTTCCGGCTCGGGGTTATGCCGGAGAAAAGCGCCAGTCTAGACATGCTTTCAAGTAGGAATAAGGGATCTTCCAGAAAAGGGTTTATTTTCTGGAAAATCGCATCTAGACTGGAGCTTTTCTCCGGCATAACCCCGAGCCGGAAAAAAGCAGCAGCCATGTAAATGCAAATACCGCGGGGGATATTTAGATCAAGTGTGTCTGTTTTTTTGGCAGGGTCTACCTGGTAACCCTATATATTTACACCAGTGTACGTGGCATCAGACTCCACTGCTTTAAAAAAAACAAGCCAGTTGGAGTGCTCAGAGGACAAATAAAGCACTGAAAAAGCTTCTAGCTGGTGAAAATATTCCCAGGACTGGAAGAACACAAGAACAGCTTGGACTGTAATTCCTTGGGACAGGGACCTTCTATACTGTGTTTGTGCTGCATCTAGCACATTGGACTCTGGGTCATGGCCGGGGCTGCTACTGCAATATAAACCAACAACAAGCAAGAAAGTTTCACTGGGTTGTTGCGAGGCATCCTTCAGCAGGATCTGTAAATCACCGAGATCCTTATGTTTTGCCACAAATTCATGGCTGCCCCCAAATACATGTAAAATCTCAACTTAAAAAGCTATTTGGGGGATTTTAAGAGACAGCTTTATGCTCTTATGCTGCTCAAGACCACCACTTATTTTAAGGCAAGACCTTCAGAACCAGATCCAGCTGCCATAAGTCAAAATAGTATAAGTCTTCAATGAACTACTCCAATTTACACAGGCTAAGAATCTGGCCCTGGCTGTTTTTAAAGCATAAAAGTTTTGCTTTCCACTGGCTGCCTAGGCTGAGAGAGCAAGTCAGCTGTTCCTGTCTTGCAGGATATGCACATAAGCATGAAAAGGAAGCCTCGTTCTTTGTTGGCAAATGCTGTCGGGCTTTGAAATGGTCTCATCTTTAGGATCACAAGGAAGTAAATAAAGACCTGTTCTGTAATACTGCCTCACTTAACTCCTTGCCTGCTGGCTGGTTAGTTCAGTTTCTGCATTGTGCTGTTCCACCTCCTCGACTCAACGGAAAACCAGATTTTCACCAACACATTGAGCGTGATTCTACCAGCCCTACTGGGGATGTTTAGCCATACACAAAAAAATACACAGAACAGGATTTCCATCAGCACGAACGGATTAGTTAATGCCAGCTGGTGTTGCTACATACACGGATCTTTATGGGCCCTACATCAGGTATGATTTAAATGCTGCCACTGCTTTTCAATCTCCAGCAAGAGACAGGAGCACTAAAGCCAGTGTTTGGGATACATCCCAATTGCTTTCTACCTACCTAGAACTGCCATGGGAAGGCCTCTTTATAATCATAGATAATCACACGATGATAGGACTAGAAGGTCAACTAGTCCACACTCAAGGCATGGTTAAATATTACCTAGAACAGGGGCGGACAAGACAAAACCTACAGGCTGGCTCCGGCCCAGCAAGTCACCAGATCTGGCCCACGGGCCATCCTGCCAGGACCCTAAGGCACAAAGCAGCCCCATGCTACTTTAAGTGGCTGGCTGCTCCCTGTGGCTTGTTCCGGGAGCTGGAGAGGAGGCTTCATGTGCCGCCCCTGCCCACAGCACAATCCAGAAAGCAGCCAATAGGAACCAAGGGATCATGCTGGGCACAAAGCCCAGGAGCAGAGAGCCACAGGGAATAGTTAGCTGTTGACAGCCTGGGACTGCAGCCGCCATGGAGCCTGCCTTGGAGTCCTGCAGAGCTGGGAACTGCCCAGGTAAGCGCCTCCCAGCCCAGCCCTTCCCTTTCCCTGGGCACCCTCCAACCCCCCCACTACTCTCTTCCCCCAGGCCAGAATCCTCTCTTGTATTCATACCCTCTCCCCAACCTTACACCCTATTCCCCTCTCCCAGATCATCACCCAAACCCCTTCCCCAGGACACAACACACCGTCCAAGAGCCTGCACCCCCTTCCACACACCTCCCCAGGCCAGAATCCTCTCCTGCACTCATCCTGGACCCTGCAATCCAATCCCCTCCTTCACCCAAACTCCCTCTCAGACTCCACACCCCCTCCTGCACTCCAGTTCCCTACCGTGTGCTCTCTTCTGCACCCAACCTCCATCCCAGACCCTGAACCCCTCCATAGCAAAGTGTGGCCCTTATCAAAATCTTGGAGGGATCCTCCATCAAAAATGATTGCCCACCCTGACCTAACCATATCTGACAGGTGCTTGTCCAACCTGCTCTTAAAGATGTCCCGTGATGGCGATTCCACAACCTCCACGGGCAATTTATTCTAGTGCTTAACCACCCTGACTGTTAGGAAGTTTTTCCTAATGTCCAACCTAAACCTCCCTTGCTGCAGTTTAAGCCCATTGCTTCTTGTCCTATCCTCAGAGTCCAACAACAACAATTTGTCTCCCTAATCCCAAGTCCCCGGGTTACATGGATCCGACTTACATCGGATCCCTACTTACAAACGGGGTGAGGCAACCCCGCACTAGCTGCACATCCCCCCCCCCAGCAGACCGCCAAGACGCGCCGCAGTCCCGCCGCCCGCGTCCTCTGCGGCGAGAAAAGCCGCTCCCCGTCTCCCTCTCCCCCCCCCCCCAGCAGACCAGGGAGATGCAGAGTGGCTTTTCTCAGCAGACACCTCAGCTTGAGAATAAAGGACTGAGGGAAGTGAGGTGTGGGAGAATAAAACTGAGCTCTGGAGAAATGTTTGGCTAGAGTTTCCCCTACAATATGTACCAGTTCCGACTTACATACAAATTCAACTTAAGAACAAACCTACAGTCCGTATCTTGTACATAACCCGGGGACTTCCTGAAACAGCCTTTTTGGTACTTAAAAGTGGTTATGTCCTCTCAGTCTTCTCCAAACTAAACAAATCAATTTCCCTCCCAATCTTTCCTCATGGATCATGATTGCCAGACCTTTCATCATTTTTGTAGCTCTTCTATGGACCTTCTCCAATCTGGTCACATCCTTTCTGAAATGTGGCAGCCAGAACTAGATACCTCAGTTCAGACCTAATCAGTGTGGCGAGAACTAGAAGAGTTACCGCACGTGTCTTGCTGACAACTGTGCCAGCTCTCTCATGTGACAGGGAATGCTTCCAAACACTGTACCTCTTCCCCCAAGCCATCATCCCACCTTGCCTCTTCCTGTCCCTGCTTCATTTCCACCTCTCCACTCTTCTCCCTCGGTGCATCCTACACACTATGAAACAACTGATCCACAGCTGGTGGAGGCACTGGGGGAGAGGTGCCGACTGGCAGGGACCCTTGCAGAAGGTGTGTGTGGGGTGGTTTGCCGGTGGATTCTAAGCACCCACCATTTTTTCCATGCGCGTTCCACGGAATCAGCACCTATGCTTACAAACACTCCTGCCAATACACCCCAAAATGATGTTTGCTTTTTCTTTCTTTTGCAACAGTCTCACAGTGTTGACTCATTTATCCTTGTGAATCATGCTCTTCCAGCTTGATTGTAAACCACAGATAAAGATTCTCTGGGAACAGGTTTTCAACCACTTACGCACCCACCTTGTAGTAGCTCCATCTAGGTTGTATTTCCCCAGTTTGGTTATGAGCAGACAGGATCAAAAACCTTATTTAACTCAAGCTATACCACATCTACCACTTCCAACGCCTCATCCATATGGCTTCTTACCCTATCTAAAAAAGCTATTAGGATGGCTTAACATGAATTGTTCTTGACAAATCCATGCTGCCTGTTACTTATCAACATTATCATCTAGGTGTTTGCAAACTGATTGCTTAATTATTTGCTCCATTATCTTTCCAAGTACTGAAGCTCCTCTGACTGGTCTGTAATTCCCTGGGTTGTCCTTATTTCCCCTTTTATAGATGGGCATTTGCCCTTTTCCAGTCTTCCGGAATCTCTCCCATCTTTCACGACTTTTCAAAGATAACCGCTCAGTTATCTCCTCAATCAGCTCCTTTAAATATTAGGATGTATTTCATCAGGACTGCCTGAGGAAAACATCTAACCAGTCTAAGAAAATTTTAACTTGTTCTGTCCCTATTTTAGCCTCACTTCCAACCCTAAGATGTGTTGCTAGGCTCTGTGAACCAGACAACCTTCCATTCCAGAGGTAGCTGCATTCCGGTGGCCACTGAAGAGAAACAGGTTAAGAGTTCATAAAAAGTTTTGGGACTCTTCACAATAATCTGTGAGTATTATACCCTGGAATCTCCTCCCACACTAGTCTTACACTAGTTTAACTTGCTTATCTCAATGATGTTTCTTTTGGTTTACACTAAAGAGAATCAGGCCTCATGCCCCCACAGGATCTGAGAAACAAACTTGCCCAACATTCCAGAAGAGAAACTGAATCTTGTTTAGATGGTCTCCCATAAATCTGTGCTGATGCAGCTTCCTCTTCCAGGCTGCTAAACCCAGCCATCTCATATTTCAGCAAACATTCTGTATTAATCCATACGGTTGTGGTTCTGATTAGGGATGTTAAATAGTGGTTGGGAAGCTAATCGAGTAGTCACCGGAATTTCTATTGACTACTCGATTAGTTGATAAAGGGGTTCGCTGCAGCTCCGCTTTTTAATGTAGTAAGAACCTGGTAGCTCTTATTACATTTAAAAAACAGAGCCACAGCGTCTGGGACCCGGCTGCTCAATCCCAGCTTGTGCAATTTCCCTCACTGTACCCATGCCTCTCGTAAAGATGGTGCTGGGGGGAACCGGCTTTTAAGCCAGTTGCCCTCAACGCTGGTGCCTGCTCCCTCACTTGCTGCCTCTGACTAGTTGAGTAGTGACTCGACTGCCTAATAAGCCTAGACTTATCAGGTAGTCGACTAGTCGTTTACATCCCTAGTTTCCCTAATTGCTTGTTTCTGCAGAATCCAGGCCAAAAATACATCAGTAGATTTGCCAAATAAATAAATAAAAATTGCTTCTCTACTTTTCTTCACTTCATTGACTAGATCAACACCTGCTTGGAACATACTGGATCCAGTTCCATCATGTTATTCAGTATTTCCCTCTCCTCCCACCCCGTAAGACAAAGCATGAATAAATAATATATATTGGTCTAGGAATTTACATTGGTACAGCTAGGTCTCTCGGGGTACAGATTTTTCACCTAACCCCCTGTGCAGATAGCGCTACACGGATAGAGGAGATCTCCTCTCAATCTAGCTACCACCTCTCACAGATGTGGATTACCTATGCCAACAGCAAAATCTCTTCCAGTTGTCAGTACTGAAGGACTATAGGGGTGCTGGTACAGCATTTTAGGGGAGAAAATTCCCGAGAAAATGAATGGGATATTATGAAACCTACACAACTTGCCATAAAGTTGGCAGTGCATAAAACTTTCTATTTTACACTAACTAAATCCAAGAGTTCACATCATATGTTCAAACAAACAAGCTTGGAAATCCCCCTCCTGCAACTCCATCCTTCCTACAAGTTCCCTTCCCCCAAGATTGCTGAGGAAGTGAGATGCCAAGTCCCAGTCAAAATAATGAGCTCACCCATTCGTAGGAAAGCCTAGAGTGCATTTCATGAGTCATGGAAAACAGCATCTCCTTACTTTTGCCATTTAAGCAATGTCTCTCTCTCTTGCTCTCCTCTCCTCTATTTTAAAGCAGCACATTAGGCCCAATGATGAGAAACCAAATCAGAATTTTGGCCCAAACACCCTGGAATCCTGGAGCCACTCCTGCCCTCATGAGTTCTGGCTCCAGGACAGACCCCAAAGAGCAAATAGTGTCATTTCCTGATGCTGATTCAAGCCTCCCTTGAATAGCCAGACCTAAACGCTAACCTCTATTTGCCCTCAAAGCTGAGCACAAAACTCAAGTCCAAACTAGATCCAAATATCACCCTGCACAGCTGCCAAGAGTGCAGGGGGCTAGAGGAACCCAGAATATCAATAGACAGGAGACTACGGATGTGGAGGAGAAGAGAGACAAGCCCTATCCTACTCCACAAACCAAAGAGGACTGCTTCACATTATCAGGCAACTGCGAGCCTGAGGCAGATTCAAAGACCAGAGAGGCATCTGCTATGTAGGACTCTCAGCACCTTCCCCTC
Organism: Pelodiscus sinensis; assembly: GCF_049634645.1. NCBI lineage: Eukaryota > Metazoa > Chordata > Testudines > Trionychidae > Pelodiscus > Pelodiscus sinensis. The sequence goes on along the minus strand of NC_134712.1, from coordinate 247,634,176 downwards.
AGCAGTTGGTGTTGAAACTAGCTTGTTGAAACCCACGAACTTCACTGGTGCACCCCCAACCCTCACATGTTATTTTTTAACTCATTCTCTGGAGAGGACATATCTTCTTCTGACTAGCAACCGCCTACTACGTTTGTCAAGCCCTGCAGTGTTGCGGCGAATGGATGTTAAATATCGGTTAAATAGTTGAGTAGCCTTATGAATTCTTATTGGTTACTCGACTATTCTATAGTCCCTGGAAGTGAGGCTGGAAGCGAGTACGCTCCAGCCCCATGCCTGGGCGGGGAGGGGAGGTCACCTGCCACTCCATACAGCTTCTCCTTGCAGACCATCTGCCTGTCACCCCCCCCTTCTCCGCTGCTGCCTCTGATACAGGGGTGGCAGCAGCGCCTGTCCAGGGGGGTGTCTTATCTCCTGGATCCGGCGCGAGCCAGAACTGAACCAGGCTGCCTGCCTGCCTACTTCCTAATAACACTTTAAATACAGAGCTGTAGCAGGGGTAGGTCCCAGATCTGTCACAAGTCAAAAATGAGACACGCTGCTAGCAAACCTGCTAAAAAGTTTACTGGCAGGAGGAAGGGGAGGCAGAGAAATGTGTGAGTCTATAGCAGTGTTTCTCAACCAGTGGTACGAGTACCCTTAGGGTTACTTGTGAGAAGTCTGGGGGGGTTACGTCAGCACAACTGAAATTTGGAGAAAACTGAATTTAAGTTTTACAGCTCTTTATTATTTTTGTACTTTTTACACCCAAAAATTTCATTGCCTGCCCGGCTACGATTAAGTTGTTTAAACAAACGTGTTGCAATGGTAGGGAAAAAAAATTATGTATATGAAAACTGTAGGTACTGGAGGTACTTTTTTTTTTTTTTAAGGGGGTACTTTATAAAAAAAGTTGCAAAACACTGGTCTAAAGCAAAAGCTTATAGGTTAATACTAATCAGTTAATTGACTACAATATTACATCCATAAGGGATGTAAGCTTCCCACACCGTGGACTAGAAACAATTAAGTTTCATCTACTGACGCTTTCAAGCCTCCATCTAAAGATAAACAGTAGAGATACGTAGATGTTTTGCTGGTGCCTCACATGTGCAGGGAAGCGAGCAGCAGGCTCTCAAGCTGTCTGTGCGTGAATCCTCCGAGTCCGCATCTCTGAAGGACAGGAGCTGCAGAGAGGAACACCTTCATAGCTTGCCTATGACATCTGAAACCAGCCAAGAGAGGATGGGAGGGGTGTCTAATGACACAACTTACGCCGCTGAGCCAAGTCCAGAAAGGTGGGCTTCTGCTAGCTCTCTGCAGATCTGGCCACAACCGCTGCCTTTGAACGCATGTGTGTTGGGAAATGGGCATCCGTAAAAGCACAGGCAATGGTTTCTAACAACACTGGTTGGATAGGAAACTCCGCTGCTTCTTGGCAAACAGATTTAAAAACCGCAAGCCACATGGCACCTCTGCACATACTTCTCCCCCAGGGTGGCAGAGGAGAGAACACACACAGGACAGATAACGCATAGCTGCAAAATACTGAAATGTGTGTGTGCTGTAAGAACCCTCACAGAAACAGGAATAGAACAGAACAGGGGTTGGGCACATTCAGCAAGACCAATCACCATCATACGTCACCCAGATTCTATCTAGCTGTGCAATGGTTTATATTCAACAGGCCTTTCCCTGAGGAGTCTGTATCTTATCTAAGGCTTGTGCTCCATCTGAGCAGCCCACACAAGCCACTCCAATGACAACGACATTCCCAGATTGGGGATAGTGCCAATAAGCTCCTAAATGTGGCCAAACTACAGGGTATCGCTTATCTCACCTCCAGCACAGAAGCGTGTGCGTGCATGAGGAATAAAACTTTGTAATAGGCCATCAAGGTTACCAGGGCAAATTCCAGAATCAAGAACTCTCTTCTAGCAGCCACTTCTCTTTTGAACACAGCTGTTTGCTCAAACACCTCTTCTGGTCACTGGAGGAGAGAGTTGGTCTCCAAGGTAACGAGGCCTCAGTTCACTGGATGTTAAAAAGTAGGTCCCTGTAGCATAGGCAATGTCACATCTCCGCATTATCAGATCCTATGGACGTTCTAGTCTTAACTTCCACTGTAAACTGCTCTGGGCAGGGAATCGGTCTGTAGTCAGATCCTCACTAAGTCCCTGGGTAAGTCAAAAGATTTACACCATCCAACTAGCTGACCCAGGACATACCAAGTGCCATGCACTTCTCTGGCAATATGTAAGCAACACACCTAGCAGTATCAATACAACTCACTGTTTAGTGGCACCCATGTACTCTGAGTCTGATAGAGCCCAAAAAATATCCCAATGAACAAGTGACCTCAGCAGACCTTCCCCAGCTGGGACTAACTAGTAGCTAAGAGTGCTAGTTAGTCCAAGTGCAAAGACTGGGGAATGGCAGTTCAACTCACCTTCTAGGGATGTGAACAGGTAACTAGTTAACCAGTTACCTGGTAAACATCACCCCTACTGGGTGACACATAATCGTTAACTGGTTCCTGGGAGCAAGCAGTCCCTGCGGGCGGAGGGCTGCTCTAGCCCCGTCAGGCCACCATGAAGAGCCCCCAGCCCACCCCACATGGCTGGTGCCTGGGGCCAGGAGTCAACAGCCAGCACCACATACAGCTCGGGGTGGGAGCCCCACAGGATGGAGCAGCCCCCTGCCCAAGAGCCCACTTAGTCGATTAAATGTTAGATTAACCTAATGTTTAACCAGTTAACTGATTAATCTGGATTTTACATCCCTATTTCCTTCACGCAGCAGTCCCTCCAGGGCAGGGTTAAGGGCCGGTGTGGATCTGCACAGCCACTACCCATCCTAGAACCTACTCATCTCTGCATACTCCACAGGCTTCCCTCTCGGCAGCGGTCAGGCCTACGTGTTGTCAGTTCCGGGATGATGTGAGGTTTTGCAAAAGGATTTAACAGCGCACTGACCGCTTTCCCAGAGCAGGTAGCTCCAGCTTCATATGACATCCCTTTCCTAAAAACTGGCAACATGCCACCCTACCAGCTACCATGCTAGTCAATGAACACACCTCCCTACCCAGCTGCCATGTCCCACTAGCTAAAAAACACTCCAGGCTCTTTGCCCCTGGCCAGAATCACTTGGCCTTCCATCCCCTCCCGGGACTGGGTAGATCTGTCCATCCCTTCTTTGGGCCTCATCTGCATGCGCTTATTCCTGGGTGTTATGCCTGCTGCTTCGTGCCATAGCTCCACCCTAGCCAGGATCCCAGCCACTGCACACGTGACCACTTGGAGCCTTGGGAGCTGTGCGGGGCAAAGTCCAAGAGTCCAGCTCCAGCTGAGCTCCACCCTCCCTCCTAACTGCTGTTGCTGCTGCTTCTCCTCCTTGGGCTACCACTAAATTACCTCCCAGTCCACAGCATGTAGAACAGGGAGGCTCTAATTCCAGGGACAAACTTCTCCTCGTTCTAACTAGGGCAGGCCCAGGGTAGAATCCTCACTCATCTGGACTTCTCCAAAGAGACCTGCCCCATAAGAACTGGATGAAGCCATCAGATTTTTTTTGCCCCAAGTTTCCCACTCTTGGGTCTCTGTTTTTGTGGCTGTGACGTAGTGGGGGTGCTGTCTGCTCTGTATCCTGGGGTTCCCCTACGCTGTGATGTGCGATTCCCACTGACTCCCCCACATGCATATTGGCCCAGACACCTAGTCCCAGCCTGAGCAGATAACAAGGCTCGTTGCAGGGGGAGAGAGACACAGGAAGGGAGGCGGAGACGGCCACCTGGCTGGAGAGCAGGGCCTCAGAGATGAGCAGTTTATTGGCTGGGATGAAGTGAAGAGACTAAGCTGAGAACTGAGAGGTCAGGGGCCCAAGGGGTTGGAGGCTACCTGGCCCCGGGCTGTGCTGTACCTCGCAGAAGCAATAAATCCTCTTGATTTACTGGCTGGCGGAGTCTCATCTTGCTGTAGACAGGATGCAGGATCAGGGGGTCCCCAACGCACCGCCACAGTGGCCCCAGTGGTAATCGCAGCAGAAGCCCTACTGCACACTAGACTCCCAGAACCGTGTCGTTCAGCTATTTAGAACAGGTCTGTGAAGGAGCCTAAAATGCTTTGTCTACGTTTGTGATCCTGCCACCGCTGCTCGTGGCAGAGGTGAGCCAGTAGGAGCAGCAGTGGCAAGTTTTAAGACCAGATTGTGACGCCCTTAATTGACCTGTGGGGCAATCCTTTCACACCAGTGTTTCCTCAACCTTTTTTTAATATAAAGTACCCCTTTTTCATTAAAAAAAATAACCCCTTTTTCAATATATATCTCCCCAGTACCTACAGGTTTCAGACACACATTTTTTTTCTACCATGGCAACACATTTGCTTAAACAACTTAATCGTAGCCAGGTGGGCGATGAAATTTTGGGGTGTAAAAAGTACAAAAATAATAAAGCGCTGTAAAACTTAACACAAAAATTCAGTTTTCTTCACATTTCAGTTGAGAGAAGTCTGGAGGATACGTCAACACAAGTACACCTGAGGGTACTCGTACCACTGGTTGAAAAACACTGCTTCACACTCTCACTCCAAATGACTTCAGTGGGACTCCTTGCACCAAGAGCTGTTCACCCAACTGGCCCTTAGCGTCACAAGCTGTGCTACACATGAGAATTGTCTGTATCCCCCCCAGGAAAGGGGCTCCCTGAGCAAGAGGGCTGTGAAATAAGACACAGTTCAGCCAGTCTTATTATAAAATGGGGGTTTCTGCATGCTACATTCCTAGGATCCAATCCTACTGGAATCAGTGAGACAGAGATGCAGCTAACAGGGGGTGAAGTTGTATGTCCCCCACCAACTGCTCATTCTCCAGCTGATATCTTCTATTGCTATTACAAAGCCTGCCAACCCCCTCCCAATCTCATGGGACGCACTTCTGCAATGGGCAATTTGTCACTGAGTCCAACACAAGCAGGACCAGGTAACTATTTGAAACTTTTTAAATAGCTGAAGTCCTTTTATTATTAAAGATCAGAATTGGATCACGGTTATTTGGTGCTTGGACAAAACAGCAGGATTTTAATAATCATCAACAGCAATCAGAAGAGTAGCCGTGTTTGTCTGTATCTGCAAAAACACACTGAGTCGTCTTGGGGCACCTTAAAGACTAACTGATTTATTTGGGAATAACTTGCATGTGTAAAATTTTGCCCACAAAAGCTTATGCCCAAATAAACTGGTTAGTTTTTAAGGTGCCACAGGACTCCTCGTTGGTTTTGATCAGCTGCAATGTTAGACTTCAAGAGAACCGTAGGAAGAGGCAAAGATGAAAAAAAAAAACATTCAACCTAAACACACACAGACAATGTCCCATCCAAACAGAAGAGGACTTTTCTTTCCCTTTCTAGGGAAAGGAATGGAGACTGAACCACACAGAACAGCTGTGAGTCACATTGCTTTAGACATCTCTCAAAGGCAAACTGATTCCACATGCATGGGCACTACACCAGATGACAAATAGATCACCACCATCACACCCACTGGCATATCGGGCGGCAACAAAGGTCCTCCACTTCTGTCTGTCTCTGGCCAGCCTCTCAATAGTGCCCCAAGTGTGATTGCTGCTCTTCACTTCTACTTCAACAGTACAGTGCCATGCTGTCTTGGGTCGGCCTCGTTTCCACTTCTTCAGGGGTCCAGTGCACAGTAATCTTTGTGATGAAGCTTCCATCTTTCCTGCGCACATGCCCAATCCATCTCCAGTGTCTTTTCATAATGATGGTAGCCATGTCATCTTGTTTGCACCGCACAAGCAGTTCCTGATTTGAAATGACTCTTGGCCAAAAAATACAGAGGATCCACCGAAGACTTCTGGTGTGAAAAGTCGTCTATTTATCGAGGTCGTACTCTGTCATCCGCCAGCATTCTGATCCACATAATAGTGGTGATAAAACACAGCTCTGATAAAACTTCAGTTTGGTATGGATGCTGTACTTGATGAATTCCATACAGCATTCAGACTCATGGACAAATAGAACAGATTTTACTCTATTGGACTGAGATAAAATTTCACACTCTGATGCAGTCTTTGCAGATCTCAAAGCGCTTTGCAACATTAATGAGCTGAGCCTCACAGTACCCCCAGTGGTAAGTATCATCAACACTCTTTTAAAGAGAGGGAAACAACACTACAAAAAATGAGACTTGCCCCAAATCAGGCAGCCACCAAATGGCACACAAGTATAGAAGCCAGTCCTCCGGACTCCCACTCCTTACACTTCCCCTAGTGAAAGTCAGCCTATCGAACAATCCCATTGGCTCACCAACACTAGTAATATTAGGTGCCAGCCCAACATCTGTCAAGTGCAGCGGGGGTGGGCAGCAGGACCACAGCGCTCTCCACCACCTTATTTTTTATGGCCGCGCTTCATTCACGTGGAGAGATCTGAAAACAGGCACTTGTTCAAGACAGATGATTGCAACAAGGGAAACACAAGCTCGGCTGGCAAGTTCTGCTGCGCAGCAGGTGTGAAGCTATGCAGCCAACTCACTGCTCTGCCACAACGGGTAACTCAGTCCTTGCAGCTGCAAGCTGGATTATTCCTTTGATGCCTTCCTGAAGGGATTCACAGAGACAGCAGGATCTGCCATTTCATCTTGCATTGCTTTAAACGAAAACCAAACAAGCAGGGGTTCACGGCAAGTCCATGCACTGCTAGTCTCAGGATTGGTGGGCCTGATAGACCTTTCCGGGAAGCCCGAAGAGTGTCTGAGGTCCCACAGTAATAAAAAAATAACCACACTGAATTCCATATTTCCCCTCTTCATCCGTCTAGAAATCATGTTTCCATCTGTGTGCTACCCAGCAGACATTGTGTACAATTTTTGTTCTATGTTTGTAATTTAATCAGTATCTGGGAGGCAGGGCAAAAAAGAAGAAATCAAGCTGAGATACTTATATGGAGACTTGATAATATTACAGCTCCACTGAAACTCCCCTGCATAGAGTCTAGGTCAAAAGTCACTGGAGTGCTGAAGTCACTGGAGAAGAGTGACTAAAGGCCTTCCCCTCTCCAGGGTTTGCAGCAGATTTCAAGCACTGGGCAAGAAATGGTTAAGAACCTGCCATGTGTCAGAGGTGGAGGAGCAAGTCAGCTGGAAAGCAAAGCCCTTAACCCTTTCCTGCTTGGTCCCTGAGCAAGAGAGGGAAGGAGGGGCGAGTGTGTCTTCTTTGGTCCCCAGCCTCAGCATGCAAAGTTTTGGCCACACTCAGAAAGGAAGAATAACCCTCCCTATCTCATTAGTGCGGAGTGTAGATTTGGGAGTTATTTCAAGCCTGTCAAACAGTACAATAATGCCAGTCATCAGCAGACAACATGAGGTAGCATATTCCAGAGGCTTTAACCTAAACCTACTGGCTAGGCAATTCCTCCAGTCCTGCCTGGTTCTAATTTGTATCCGTTTGGTGGCTGCACCTCCTCTCACTGCCTCAAAAGGAAAAACCTCAAACCCTCCCATGGAAAAAACGTAAAGGCACTGAAACAATTTTAGACAAAGAACATATAAAAGTGTCTTTAAAAAGACCGTCAAACACTCAGCCCCACTCAACTGTGCATTTTGGCACCCACAAAGGTTCTCTTAGACGCTATCAACCCCCTAAATGCAACAGACTGCAGAACTGTGCAGATGCAGTTCTGTACAGATGAACTCTGCACACGGCTCCTGGCAGGCCTGAAACCAGTATAATACTCCTTGGTTCTAAAGTCCCTAAGCCACAACCGGTACCTAAGGGGACTGGAAAAATCAACAAGTTACCGCCCACTCTGCCAGGATGTTCCCCCTTGTGCCCTCCATGGAACAGGCAGGTGGTTTAATCCAGATAAACCCCTTGGATAATCCCAAATCAGCACAAACTAGTCTAGAAACTCCACTGGAAACCAAGTCTTCTTCCTCTACAATGCTTCCAGGGCCCTGCTTCCTTCTATGACTGCACAGAACTCCACAGTCCTCAACCACATCCTCTGCTCTGCACTTACAAAAGGGGAAGGGAGCATTTGATTTTCAGCTCTTACTCAGGCAAAAACTCCTCCTGCAGGCAACTTCTGCCCTGCAATGAACTAAATCAGGTCTATCTGCAAAGCGACATCCCTTGTAACACATAAAGAAGGAAAGAATGACATCAGAAAATTCAGTGGCAGTGAGGCAAATTCAGAAGCATAGCTAGCCGGTAAGAGAGACACTTTTTTCTATTTACATGATACACCAATTTCAGATTCCCTCACACCTACGTATTGGCATGAACTTCTAACCCCTTACACGTCAGCTCTTAGTCCAGTCCCGTCTGTCTGAAGTTTGGTGCTAGCAAAATCAACTCCCCTGCAACATCAACCTGCACGGCTCAAGATGCAAGTGATTCTATGTTGCAATCTGCTCAAAAATAGCTGGGCGGAGAGGGAAGTCTGTGCCATATTTCTCAGCTCCACTGGCTTGTAATGGCCTATTGCTCATGCCACACCCCCACACTCGGAACAATCTTCCTTGTGCCAAACACCCTCTGTCTTCCTGCCAATCCCTCCTTCAAACCTCCGCTTGATGCAAATCCTCCTGCACCGTCCCCTTTCATTGACTGTACCCCAGAGCTTCTTCTGGGACTCATCTGTAGTCACATAGCACTTGTCCAACTCTGCATGGGGAGCTCCCTCTGATGTCAGGATATAACACACACAACAGATAAGAGGAATCAGAGCTTTCCATTGACAGGTGTTTAGAGCAGGAAGCTCTGCTTGTTTGCATGCTCCACACAGGGACTTGTACACTTACGATTACAAATCATCAGGGACCAAATGAGTGCAAAGGGTAATTTAGTTAAATTGGGATTGCATGTGACCCAACAAATGTTACATATTCCTGTAACTCCACTCCGTACATATCTCAGCTCAAAATATTTTTTAATCTATTAGATCTAAGTCTCAGCAAAATAGTTGTGTTAGTCCATATCAGCAAAAAACAACAAGGCGTCCTGTGGCACATCACAGACCACACGATTATTTGGACCTAAGCTTTGTGGGGAAATACACTCTATCAGATGCATTGTTTTTCTTAGCACTAACTTCGTCCTCCTTTGTTGTTAGATCCAGGTTATTTCTAGGGGAAAATGTACAATGGCCTCGCTACCAAGTCTGGAAAAGCTAAAGCCATGTCTCATCATCCAAACTTGAGCTGCTCTGGTGAGGAAGTGAGTGGGGAACGTCTGCCTATTTAGAATTGTGTCTCCAGACATGGAGACCTTCCCCTGAAGTGCTCTGCAGAGCCCCAGCAGGGGAACTATCCTGCCCCTCCCCGTTTAACTGGGGTGGGCTGCTGAGCAGGACACCCCGGTATGGATGTCTCAGCGCTCCCATGAAGAACGCTGTGAATCGGGGCCGAACAAGCGCCAGCAGGGTTTCCTCTCCCATGCCAGGCCTCCCAACAGCAGCTGCTTTTCCTGGCACTTAATTATTCATGCAACCAGCTCCCTGGAGACCCGGAAATGCAGGAAGCCTGCAATCAACGCGTGTGTGTGCTGGGGGGTTGTAACACTACAACTTTGAGTAACGAGACGTGAACAGAAACCCCGCGGGTGGGGAGGAAGGGGCGCTCTGCCAGTGTGGGGGGGGGGGGGTGCGGAGAGTGGTTTAAGAGCACTCCAAGTTTTAACCCAGGAACGGAAGGGGAAACCTGTGGCTGGGGAGGAAGGGGTGTTTACTAGGGAGCAAGGACGCAAACTTACTGCCCAGGACCAACTTGGGGCTGCATCCCGGACCTCAACAGGGCTGCAGGAGGCGCGCTCTGTGCGCTGGGAACAGGGGGAGAGGAGACCCAGCTGCAAGCTTGGGCAGAGGACCTGAAGGGGCGGGCGTAGGGGGTTCCCTGCCTTACCTCTTCCAACGCTGCCTTCACACCTGCCGCTCCATAGCGGGCACCTTCTGCTGCACCAGCGAGCGGGGCAGGCGGAACGCACCCAGCGCAGCGCCCCGGCTCCTGGTCAGATCATGCCCCTGCCCCGGTCCAGCGCCTACTCCACGGCAGAACCCGGGTCCCAGCGTCGGGGCCGCCCCGGCTGCGAGCCCCGAGGGCAGAGGCTGCTGCAGGAGCCGAGCGAGCGAGGAAACTTTGCAGCCAGTTGTTGCCCTGCGGCAGGCGGGGGCGGAAGCGGTGACGCCAGGCGGCCCCGGCCAATGGGGCCCAGGCAGCTGCGGAGTGCTCTGAAAACAGACACTTGTTCAAGACAGATGATTGCAACACGGGAAACACAAGCTCGGCTGGCAAGTTCTGCTGCGCAGCAGGTATGGCTCTATGCAGCCAGCTCACTGCTCTGCCCCAACGGGTAACTCAGTCCTTGCAGCTGCAAGCCGGATTATTCCTTTGATGCCTTCCTGAAGGGATTCACAGAGACAGCAGGATCTGCCATTTCATCTTGCGTTGCTTTAAACGAAAACCAAACAAGCGGGGTTCACGGCAAGTCCATGCACTGCTAGTCTCAGGATTGGTGGGCCAGATAGACCTTTCCGGGAAGCCCGAAGAGTGTCTGAGGTCTCACAGTAATAAAAAATAACCACACTGAATTCCATATTTCCCCTCTTCATCCGTCTAGAAATCATGTTTCCATCTGTGTGCTACTCAGCAGACATTCTGTAAATTTTTTTGTTCTACGTTTGTAATTTAATCAATATCTGAGAGGTAGGGCAAAAAAAAAAAATCAAGAGAAGGCTTGATAACATTACAGCCAAGTCCTAGATCCACTGAAACCCCCCTGCAAGGAGTCTATGTCAAAAGAGGGTGCTGAAGTCATTGGAGAAGAGTGACTCTAAAGCCCTTCCCCTCTCCAGGGTTTGCAGCAGGTTTCAAACACTGGGCAGGAAATGGTTAAGAGCCTGCCATGTGTCAAAGGTGGAGGGGCAAGTCAGCTGGAAAGCAAAGCCCTTAACCCTTTCCTGCTTGGTCCCTGAGCAAGAGAGGGAAGGAGGGGTGAGTGTGTCTTCTTTGGTCCCCAGCCTCAGCATGCAAAGATTTGGCCACACTCAGAAAGGAAGAATAACCCTCCCTATCTCATTGGTATGGAGTGTAGATTTGGGAGTTATTTCAAGCCTGTCAAACAGTATAATAATGCCAGTCATCAGCAGACAACATGAGGTGGCACATTCCAGAGGCTTTAACCTAAGCCTACTGGCTACTAGCCAAGTACCCCCCTCGCCCTATTGGCAATTCCTCCAGTCCAGGTCCCAATTTGTATCCGTTTGGTGGCTGCACCTCCTCTCACTGCCTCAAAGGAAAAAAGCCTCAAACCCTCCCATGGAAAAAACGTAAGGCACTGAAACCATTTTAGAGAAGGAACATATAAAAGAGTCTTTAAAAAGACTGTCAAACACTCAGCCGTGCATTCTGGCACCCACAGAGGTTCTCTTAGACGCTATCAACCCCCTAAATGCAACAGACTGCAGAACTGTGCAGATGCAGTTCTGTACAGATGAACTCTGCACACGGCTCCTGGCAGGCCTGAAACCAATATAAAACTCCTTGGTCCTAAATTCCTCATGAGTACAGCAGCTGCACAGCTAGGGTACATCTAGACTACAGGCTTTTGTCAACAGCGGCTTTGTCGACAGATACTGTCGACAAAGCCTCTGTCGACAAAGAGCGTCTAGACTGCTAGACCCCTCTGATACTAGACTGCATTACGTGGATCGATAAATCGATCCGCTTTGTTGACAAAGACGTGCAGACTGGCAGATCCTCTGTCGACAAAAGAAGGCACCTGGAAGTGCTTCTGGCAGGTCACGGGGCAGCCGTAAAGTCCAGGCACTGCTGCATGCTCTTTGCAGAGCGTGCGTAAAGGGATGCTCCTGGACAGCTGTTGCTCAAATCCTGCTTCTGGCTTGCCTACCTCCTAGAGGGAAAGCAAAGCTACTGCAGTTCTTGCTTGGGTTGCCCTGTTTCCTCAGACACCACAGCAGTTTATTTTCAGGTTTGGTTTTTTGCTTTGCACTGTGTTTTTGGCCATCGAGCTTCAGCTGCCCATGGGCAGGTAATGGCCCCACACTGTGATGATGGAAGTTCTGCTGCAGCTTCATGAGAGCATCATGACGTTTGCAGCAGAGCTGGATTCACAGCCCAGATTTGAGCCCCTCACTCAGGCTGCAGCCCTACTGTCCTTTCCCCTTACCTTATTCCTGGAAAGGCGAGTTTGGAGGCTGGCCACCAGTTCCGACTGGTGGGACCGGCTTGTCATGCAGCAGTGGGACAACGACCAGTGGCTCCGAAACTTCCGGATGCAGAAGTCCATCTTCCAGGAGCTCTGTGCCTGGTTTGCCCCTGCCCTGCAATGCCAAGACACCCGCTTGCAGGCCGCCACCTCCCTGGGGAAACGCGTCACTATTGCTCTGTGGAAGCTGGCCACCCCCAACAGCTACCGCTCCGTGGGACATCAGTTCGGTGTGGGGAGGTCTACTGTCAGAGCCGTCTAGATGGAGGTAAGTCACTCTCGGGGGACAGTCCATGGAGGCAGGGGCGGGCGGATAAGAGGAATGGTCAGGACCGGGCATAGGGAATAGGGGATGGGGTGGGAGTGATAGAAGCCTGCCTGGCCTCATCCTGCGGTGGTGCGGGGGTCACAGGGGGGTTGCGTGAGGGGGGGCTCTCGGGGTCTGGGAGGGAAGGGTGGGGGAGCACCTCTCATCAGGTCATGCAACTCCTCTAATGTCCTGTTCTGTGTGTTTGTATTTGTCCCTTTCTGCAGGTGGTGAGAGCCATCAATTTGGAGCTGCTTCACAGGAATGTCTGCCTCGGAGACCTGCCTACCATCTTGGCCGGATTTGCAGGGCTGGGCTTTCCAAACTGCAGTGGAGCACTCGACGGGACTCACATCCCGATCTGCGCACCACCCCATCGAGCAGCACAGTATATTAATAGAAAGGGCTACTTTTCCATGATGCTGCTGGCCCTGGTCGACCATCGGGGACAATTCACAGATATTTGTGTCGGGTGGTCAGGCCAGGCACACGATACCTGCATATTCCGGAACTCCAACCTGTACTGCAGTCTGCAAGCTGGGGCATATTTCCCAGAGAGGAACTATGTAGTCAGGGATGTGCAGATGCCTCCATGCATCGTGGCCGATGCAGCGTACCCCCTTATGCCCTGGCTCATGAAGCTCTACACCAGCCACTTGGACGCGAGCAGGGAACTGTTCAACTCTCACCTGAATAGGGCTCGCTTCCAGGTGGAGTGCGCCTTTGGCCGTCTGAAGGGCAGATTTAGATGCCTGCTCACTCGGAACACAACATCCCCGATGTGGTTGCAGCATGCTGTGCGCTGCACAACCTAGTGGAGAAGAAAGGGGAGGCCTTCCTCCCAGCATGGGGGACACAGGCTGATGTGGAGGGGAGGCACTTTGAGCAGCCCCGGACAGCTGCCATCCGGCTGGGCTTGCGCATTCGAGAAGTCCCGAGGAAGCAATTCTTCCAAGGAGGCCGATGATTTTCCTCGGGCCCTTCCAAATGTGGGATGGCCCCATGCCCCCAGTGCCTTCCTTCCCAAATCCCCTTCTGGCCCCACATTCACACATTGTACTCATTCATCACACACTGAGAACAGAGACGGGTGTGGGTGAAAAAATGTTCACAGCTTATTTCACTGTTGGTTTTTTTTAAAATGAAAATACTCTTTTGTTCAGAAAAATAAAGGGTTTGTAAACCAAGTAAAGTGCTTCCCTCAGCGACTCTCACAGGTAGGAAGGGGGAATGTCAGCCTGGAAGGGGGGAGGGAGGCTCAGGGCTGAAGGTGGTGCCTTGATGAAGAGCCCCTGGCACTATGGCTGTGGAGGCCTTCTCACACACGGCCGCACATGCGGGCTGGGACAGGAGGGGGCTGGGCAGGTGGGGCTGTACCTGGGTCTGGGATGGCAGGGGCTGAGAGGGGAGCAGGGGCTGAGGGGGGGGGGCAAGCTGAGCAGGACCAGGCACAGAACCAGAGAAGGCCATGACCTCCTGGATAGCAGCGCTGCTGGACGAGCCTGCGCCACTCTGCCTCTGCCTCCATTGTCCGGTTAAATGTCTTCTGCATCCCTTGCAGGATCGAGATGTGCTGGCGCACCAGGTCCAAATACGTGTGCCTGTAACGACGGGTTCCCTGCAGCCTCTGGGTGGTGTGGCGCCCCCTCCTGGTCAGCTGGTCCAGCTGTGGAGGACAAGAGGGAAAAGTCGTCAGTCATGCATGCTCACACTTCCCCTCAGAGGGCACGCCCTCCTTCTTCTCAGCAGGCAGTGCCTGTCCTAGGGTCAGAGGATGCTCCTGTGCGTCTCAGTAAGGCATGGTGTGGCCTGGCCAGCAGCCACGGCCTCCCTGGAGCCCAGAAGGTGTTCAGGCCACCATCCTGCCCCCCCCCCACACCCCATGGCCAACCAGCACAGACAAGTGTTAGGTCACGGTTGGGGTTCCCGCAGAGTGCTGAGAGGCCTGAAACTGTGTGGCAACCCCAGGGTCCCCAACCCATGCTCGCACCTGGCATCACTGCCTGCAGGAGCAGGTGGTGCCTCGCAGCCATGCGGGTGCAGGGGTAGGACGGCCCTCCCTGTAGGCGGCTATAGGTGTGCCCCCCCCCCCCGGCTATGATCAGCATGACGTCACAGCACTGCACCATCCACTTTGCTCCCGCCTGCCCTGCCCTGTGAGTGTTGGACCCTCACAACACTCACCTGATGTTCCCACCCCGGTGTCCGAAGCTGTCTGGGAGGCCTCCTGAGCGTAGGCGTCTGGCTCCTGGGTGCTCCTGGTGCTGTCTTCCTCCTCCTCTTGGGGCTTCTGGTCGTCTGCTTAGAGTTGCGGCTGCTGCTGCACAGGGATGTCTAAGCCAGACTCCACAAGCCTCTCAGGAGGCAGGGATTCCCCTGCCCCCAGGATCCTGTCCAAGTCCTTGTAGGGAGGCACAGTAGTGTGCCGCTTCCCCAGAGTGGGAGCTGCGCTCACAGGCCCTGACGTACCCCGGCCGCAGCTCCTTCACGTTGGCTCTGAGCTGGGGTACGGTGCGGGGGTAGTGGCGTTTCCTTGCCAGGCCATCAGCCATTCTGGCTTAGATGTCCACGTTCCTGCGCCTCGACTGTGCGAGCGGAAGAGCCTCCTCCTCAGACCAGAGCTCTAAGAGGGCTTTTATCTCGGGCCCAGACCAGGAGGGCGCCTGGCGTTTGGTGCCCCTGGCTTCCTGCGGGGATGTGTCCCTGGAAGGGCCGGGGGTCTTGGGAGGCTTGTCCCTGGGACATGGCTCTGAGCTGCCTGACTGGACAGAGCTGCGTGGTCTCAGGGTCCTGGCAGTAGCTGGCTTGCTGCCAGAATGCTAATCTTGGGTGCCTGTGCCTTTTAAAGATGGCTGCAGGCCAGAACAATAGAGTTGAAAGATGTGGCAGGAGTGTCCACCAGGGCTTCTTCATGGAGGCTGTTAATGTTGACATAAATTCTTCCCTGCGTCCCTGTTGACCTTTTGTCAACAGAATTCTGTCAACAAAGGCATTATTCCTCATAGAATGAGGTTTACCGCCGTCGACAAAACTACCGTGTTCTGTCGACTCAGAACTCGGCAGTAGTGTAGTCCACTTTTGTCAACAAAACCCTATAGTCTAGACACACCCCTAGAGAGTTCAGCTCCTGCAGAACTTGGGAACATTTCTGCATTCTCGGGAATCAGTTCTACACGTCTCTTTCCCTAAAGCTTGACAACCGGTACCCAGGGGGACTAGAAAAATCAACAAGTTACCGCCCTCTCTGCCAGGATGTTCCCCCTTGTGCCCTCCATGGAACAGGCAGGTGGTTTAATCCAGATAAACCCCTTGGATAATCCCAAATCAGCACAAACTAGTCTAGAAACTCCACTGGAAACCAAGTCTTCTTCCTCTACAATGCTTCCAGGGGCCTGCTTCCTTCTATGACTGCACAGAACTCCACAGTCCTCAACCACATCCTCTGCTCTGCACTTACAAAAGGGGAAGGGAGCATTTGATTTTCAGCTCTTACTCAGGCAAAAGCTCCTCCTGCAGGCAACCTCTGCCCTGCAATGAACTAAATCAGGTCTATCTGCAAAGCGACATCCCGTCGCATAAAGAGGGAAAGGATGGCATCAGAAAATTCAGTGGCAGTGAGGCAAATTCAGAAGCATAGCTAGCCGGTGAGAGAGACACTTTTTTCTATTTACGTGATACACCAATTTCAGATTCCCTCGGGCTCACGCCTACGTACTGGCATGAACTTCTAGCCCCTTACACGTCAGCTCTTAGTCCAGTCCCGTCTGTCTGAAGTTTGGTGCTAGCAAAATCAACTCCCCTGCAACATCAACCTGCACGGCTCAAGATGCAAGTGATTCTGTGTTGCAATCTGCTCACAAATAGCTGGGTGGAGAGGGAAGTCTGTGCCATATTTCTCAGCTCCACTGGTTTGTAATGGCCTATTGCTCATGCCACACCCCCACACTCGGAACAATCTTCCTTGTGCCAAACACCCTCTGTCTTCCTGCCTTCAAACCTCCACCTGATGCAAATCCTCCTGCGCCGTCCCCTTTCATTGACTGTACCCCAGAGCTTCTTCTGGGACTCATCTGTAGCACTTGTCCAACTCTGTATGGATGTCAATAGACATCACACACACAACAGATAAAAGGAATCCGACCTTTCCATTGACAGGTGTTTAGAGCAGGAAGCTCTGCTTGTTTACATGCTCCACACAGGGACTTGTAGACTTACGATTACAAATCATCAGGGACCAAATGAGTGCAAAGGATAATTTAGTTAAATTGGGATTGCATGTGACCCAACAAATGTTACATATTCCTGTAACTCCACTCTGTACATACCTCTAGGGCAAGCCTATTGTTGGATACAATTGATTAATTGGTCAATGGTCCATGAATTATTATTGGAATTTCAGTAGCATCTAGAAGCCTCAATTATGGATCAGGAACAAGTAGTACTAGGCACTGCACAAATACAAAACAAAAACAGTGTCCCTACATTGTAGCGGCCTGACCAACCAGGCTGGTACACAGAAAGAATGCAAATTTCACGTGAGTATTTCTGTGATCTTTATCCACTCCCACTAGACTTTGGACTGTTTGAGAGTTCACGTGAGTTCTCAGCTCAATATGTATTTTAATCTGTTAGATCTAAGTTTCAGCGAGATAGCTGTGGTCGTCCGTATCAGCAAAAACAACAAGGCGTCCTGTGGTACATCACAGTCCAACCGATTTATTGAGTTTTGTGAGTAAAAAAACAGTCAGATGCATTGTTTTGTTAGCACTAACTTTGTTCTACTTGTTGTTAGATCCAGGTTATTTCTAGGGGAAAATGTACAATGGCCTTGCTACCAAGCCTGGAAAAGCTAAAGCCATGTCTCATCATCCAAACCTGTGACTCCTGCCACATGGAGACCTTCCCCTGAAGTGCTCTGCAGAGCCCCAGCAGAGGAACCATCCTGCCCCTCCCCGTTTAACTCGGGTGGGCTGCTGAGCAGGACACTCCGGTATTGATTTCTCAGCGCTCCCATGAAGAACGCTGTGAATCGGGGCCGAACAAGCGCCAGCAGGGTTTCCTCTCACATGCCAGGCCTCCCAACAGCAGCTGCTTTTCCTGGCACTTAAATTATTCATGCAACCAGCTCCCCAGGGACCCGGAAATGCAGGAAGCCTGCAATCAAAGTGTGTGTGTGCTGGGGGGTTGTAACACTACAACTTTGTATAATGATACGTGAACAGAAACTCCACGGGTGGGGAGGAAGAAGCACTCTGCGAGTATGTATCCTTTGGTATATATGGTTGTGCCAATTTTTTTTCACTATTTGATCTGAGGAAGTGGGTCTGGCCCACGAAAGCTTATCACCTAATAAACCATCTTGTTAGTCTTTAAAGTGCTATGTAGGCCTGATTTTTGTTTCTGCGAGTGTGTGTGTGTGTGGGGGGGGGGTTAATAACACTCCAACTTTTAACACACAACGGGAAACCTGTGGCTGGGGAAGAACGGGGTTTTGCCAGGGAGCAGGGAGGCAGGACACAAACTTACTACCCAGGACCAACTTGGGGCTGCATCCCAGACCCTAACAGGACTCCGTTGGGGCTGCAGGAGGCGCGCTCTGTGCGCTGGGAACAGGGGAAGAGGAGACCCAGCTGCAGGCCTGGGCAGAGGACCTGAAGGGGCGGGAGCAGGGGGCTCCCTGCCTTACTCTTCCAACGCTGCCTTCACACCTGCCGCTCCATAGCGGGCACCTTCTGCTGCACCAGCAAGCGGGGCAGGTGAAACGCACCCAGCGCAGCGCCCGGGCTCCTGGTCAGATCATGCCCCTGCCCCGGTCCAGTGCCTACTCCACGGCAGAACCCAAGTCCCAGCATCAGGGCCGCCCCGGCTGCGAGCCCCGAGGGCGGAGGCTGCTGCAGGAGCCGCACAGGCAAGGAAACTTTGCTGCCAGTTGTTGCCCCATGGCAGGCGGGGGCAGAAGCGGTGACACCAGGCGGCCCCAGCCAGTGGGGCTCAGGCAGCTGCTGCCTGGTTCCGCCTTTCCCCGAGTCCCTGGAGTCAGGAGGAGCAGCGAAAGTGGAGCCCCTCCCACCCATGCCTACACTGCAAGCTAAATCTGGATCGGCTTGCGTTCGGACCCAGGCCTCCCCTGCTCTCCGCACATACCAAGCAGGTGGGGGCGGAGGTCAGCAAGCACTTAGGACCCAGGTGCTAAGACCCTGTTGTAGCGTGGCCACTTTTGTTTGGGTGCCTCTTGGCGGTTTGCTCCCCTGATACTGTCTGCAATTAAATAGTCTTCATTATTCCCCTATCCTGCTGGCCAAGAGTCCCACTGTGACCTGGGTCCAAGCCCTGTTGTTTTGTAGTGTGGACGCAGCTTAAGCTCTGTGCAGTGCAGGACGGACACATTCGTGTGCCTCCAACAACTGCAAAGCTGGGTATACAATACAGCACGGACTTCCAGCAGGGGAACCACTGAGTCCCAAAGCCTGGGACAGGCCATGACCCCAGCATTCTCTGTATCACCGCCCTTCACCCCCCTTGAAATCAACCTTCTCTGCATGGCAGAAACTCTGGGGCCATGTGGGGGATTGGGTTGTTTCATTTGCTTTGGTTGTGTCTCACTTCCTTTGTGGAGCAAGCTAAAAATACTTACCGGGGTGGGGAATGTTTTTTTGGGGTTGGGGGCCGCTGATCCACAGAAAAATCAGCCAAGGTGCTGCACACAAGTGAAAAGCAAAAAAAACCAAAAAACCCCCAAACCAAAAACCCCTCACTGACGTGGCCCCCAACAGAGAAGGGGAAAGACGCTCCCCACATTCCCCTTGCATACCAGATCTTAGGGGGGCCTGGACTAGTAGATTTTGTGTGCTCCAGCCCTGCAAGAGGTCTGGGAGGGGGCTGGAGCACCAGTGTGGGCTCCCCAATGCAGAGGGGGGTGTCCTGAGTCTTGGGGGCTCTATCCAGGCAAGCTGTGGGGTGCATCAGGCCCCCAGGTCTTAGGTTTCCCACCCCTGGCTTAAAATCCTGGATGGGATTCTCCGTGACCCCATCCTTAGGCTTGCAGCAAGGTGAGGGGTATCAAAGGTTGTCTTAAGAGCCTGCTGCTGCATAACCTGTGTCCTAAGGCTATTCCAGGCTTAACTTTAAATTTACAATGTGCATTCCAGGGCTCCATTGTGCTCCCCCCCCCTTAAAGGAAACTTCACATGGGCCTACACAGGGACCCTGCGGGCATCTAAGCAAGGTGTGAGAGGGGACAGGGCCACACAGAGCACAGCACCCCCTCCCCCACAGTGCTCTGGCAAGGATTTAAAGGGTCCCGGGCTCCAGTCGCTGCCCCAGTGGCTGGGAGCCCCAGGCGCCTTTAAATCACTGGGGCCCTGGGGCAACTGCCCCTCTCCCGTCAGCATTTATTTAAGGATGAAATTCACCTCGGCACAGAGAGCCCAGCACAAAGCCCCTGGGTTTAAATCCCACCTAACACTTATGAATTTAAGACAGAGTAAGTGAGGCAAAGTCTTTGGATTCAATTTCACCCCAAGGGGGTGGATTTGGGAGGGAGGAAAAGACTAAACGTGAGGGATATAGAGCTTGTAAAAATACCCTTGCTGACCACGCTCCTCATCCCCACGCAGGCAAAATCCTAAAGCTGACCCCCTTCTCCTTAGGTTTTTAACAATTAGTTGCTGCAAGAAAGTCAGCAGCATTGTCTGTAAAGCTCATAGAAACCCAACCCAACGCAGTCTCCGAAGAGATTTACATTTGACATCCTAGTGTATAATTGCCATGACCTATTAATAGAATCCATAGAAACCCCTTTTTGTATACCAAACAACAGTGCCTGGCTGCAGCCCAGATCACTCTGTGTTTTCTCACTCCATAAATGATTTTACTAGACCAGCCATGGTCTCGGTGTAATCATATAGTTTTTCCCACTTGCACAGTATTTATGGAGCCGACAAGGGAGTTGTCATGTAAAACCACAGATGAATAGTAATCTGCGTTAATAGCCTTCCTCCACATTCATATAGAGAGGATTATCCTATGCACGTTGGGCTGTCAGAGTTGTTGAGAACAATATAGTTTACTTATAGGCTACGTCTAGACTGGCATGATTTTCCGGAAATGCTTTTAACGGAAAAGTTTTCCGTTAAAATCATTTTTGGAAAAAAGCGTCTAGATTGGCACGGATGCTTTTCCGCAAAAGCACTTTTTGCAGAAAAGCGTCCGTGCCAATCTAGACGCGCTTTTGCGCAAAAAAGCCCCGATCGCCATTTTCGCGATCGGGGCTTTTTTGCGCAAAACAAATCTCAGCTGTCTACACTGGCCCTTTTGCGCAAAAGTTTTGCGTAAAAGGGACTTTTGCCCGAACGGGAGCAGCATAGTATTTCCGCAAAAAGCACTGATTTCTTACAGTAGGAAGTCAGTGCTTTTGTGGAAATTCAAGTGGCCAGTGTAGACAGCTGGCAAGTTTTTCTGGAAAAGCGGCTGATTTTCCGGAAAAACTGGCCAGTCTAGACACAACCATAGAGTTCTAACTTACATAGTTGTATTTTCTCCTCTTTTTGATGTGACTTAACATGTAACTACATTGGGAGGTGGGAATAGGAAAAAATGAGATCTAACTTTATTTAACTTGATCTGATGACTTGAAGCTATATTTGGATTTCTGTGGAACATGAATACATATCCCAGAGCACTGACCAAATTCCCGTACCCCTGAATACACTCTAGCCTAAAAATCTTCCATGCTTTCTGTTTAATACAATATTCTTTTTCAGCTTCTGTCCTTTGGCATGGTGCAGTGGTATTTGGTTAGACATCTGCCAGGCTTTCTTTTATAGAGGGGGCTTTGCATCAGTTGTGGGTGATTTATTTCCTATACTTTGGGGCTGTGTCTACACTGGCCACTTATTTCGGAAAATCAGACGCTTTTCCGGAATAACTTGCCAGCTGTCTACACTGGCCGCTTGCTTTTCCGGAAAAGCACTGACAATCTCATGTAAGATTGTCAGTGTTCTTGCGGAAATACTATGCTGCTCCCATTAGGGCAAGGGCCAGTATAGACAGCTCAGCTTTGTTTTCCGCAAAAAAGCCCCGATCGCAAAAATGGCAATAGGGGCTTTTTTGCGGAAAAGCACGTCTAGATTGGCATGGACACTTTCCCGCAAAAAGGTCTGGCCCACGAAAGCTCATCATCTAATAAACCATCTTGTTAGTCTTTAAAGTGCTACATTGTCCTGCATTTTGCTTCAGCTACCCCAGACTAACACGGCTACATTTCTATCACTGTTTAGTACAGACACTTAATTCTATTTACTGTATGCACTTACCTATCCTCCCATTAACAATAGAAAAATGAAATCCTCTAGATATCAATGTATAATGCCCTGAGGGGTTAATGTGACACATACAGGAAGATAAGGAAAAGGCAATTGTCCATATGAACCTACTCAACTAGCTTTTTAGTTCATTTCCATTATCTCCTGCATCTTGGATCACTCCTGAAAGGGAGGGTGTTACTCCCCTGAGATCAATTGCATGACACAATGAATGAATTTGCTCCCCTGTGCTTATTGCAGGTGTGAGAAGGGCTGAGAGTAGCATGCTGCTCCCATACTGCCTACGGTCCATGTCTTGCAAACCACTCGTCTGCATGGACCAACCACAGGGGAACACAATGACCAAAGGGGCAGAGTGAAAATGCAGAGCTTGCCACTGGGGACTGCTAAACTAAAGGGAGATGGGATCATATTTTCAAGGACCCTTCTTCCCACCCCAGAATCCTTTGAACCTCTGCCCTTCCAAGACCACTTACAAGGGCATCCTATGTGTTGTTAGAGTTCTGCTGGTGAAAACATGCTGGTCTGAGAGTCCCAGGTCATTATGGCATCTGTTTGTGCACAAAGCAGGGAGAGCATGACCTCTCAGCCAGAGCCAGATTTATCTCAAAACACTCAAGGACTTTAGCCACGGCCAGAACTAGCAGTATGGAAATACCCTGAGGAAGACTCTCCTTGTGTCAATTTAAATAGTCCATTGTGACTAGGACTGTGAGCAGGGTGGCCAAAAATCCCAGGGTATTGCCTGGATTTCTAGCTAGACTTTACAGCTTCCCAAGAAGTTCCAAGAACCCCTTGACACTGTCTAAACAAAGCCCCGCAAATCTGAACCTCTCGTATTCGGCCCATCGCTTGTAATAACTGGATGGGGCTGGGCTAAAACTGGCAGAAAAAAAAGTCAGGCTCTGGATTGAATGTCTGGGTTGTCCTGACCGTTGATTTAAATGCAATTTACAATAGCTGAGAATCTGGTCCTGCCTCTTCAAACCTGATGTGAAACTGAGTCAGCTCACATAAGGTTAGTTGAAGTCACCCATTATACTTATTTTATTGGACTCAGCTGTCTCTTCAGTCAGTACTTTGCACTCAATACCTGCTCCTGCTGAGGCGGCTGGCAGCATACGTCTACCGGCACATTCTTAGTCTTATGACCTGAGATGAACTAGTTGAGTTTTTTATTTTATTTTTATTTCATCCCAAACATGCACAAGGGCCCACACAATGGAACTGAGGTGGTTCCACTGACATCAGTGCAACTACACTGATTTACACCAACTGAGGATCTGTCCTATTGGCTTTCAATCCATCTGAATGCCATACCCAGTCACGTGGAAATCTGCAGATGTGAGGGAAGAGCAATCACAGAAACAATGAGAACCTGACTGTTTACATACGTTTTGTTTTATAAATGGACTTGTATAGAAAGCTGCCGCATTGCTCCATGGACAACTAGCATAAATCTCTTATCACGAAAGCCATATGTCTTGGTTTCCTCACATCTGTGGTCACATACAAGCAGCAATAGGTCACGAGGAAGCTGGATCTAACCCACTTGACACATGGCATAAGGAAAGATTTTGGTTAAAGCCACGGGTTCAATCTAGCATAAATTAGTTCTGTTTAGCGTCACTTGCCTGCAGGATATTCCATTGTAAGGTCAAGAGAGAGCTGCGGGGGCCATATGCTTCTCTGAACACTGTGGCTACGTCTACACTGGCCAGCTTTGCACAAGAACATGAGCAAATGAGGCACAGTGATGAATATCGTGGCATCTCATTTGCATAATTAATGAGCTGCCGTTTTTGCGCAAGGGGCTTTTGCGCAATAAGGAGCAGTCTACAGCTGGGGGAAGGGCAGGCAGGAAGCCTGGATGAGGGACCTGCTGTCTAGAAGCTGCCAAGGTAAGCGCCTCTTGGCCACAGAGCCGGCCTCTGATACCCCAGTTCCTCCCGTGCAACCATCTGCCCTCCCTTGCATCCTTACCCCACATAACTCAAACCCTCTGCACACCCCTGCTCCTGCACCCATACCCTCTCCCTGACTATGCTCCCTGATCCTCTGCCCCAGGTCACAACCCAAATTCCTGCAACCTCTGCTGCACCCCTGCCCAAGGTCACCACCCCTCCTCCCCCAGACCTACATTCCCCGTTACGCTCCTCCTCCAGGTCAGATTCCTCTCCTGCACCCATATACCCCTCCCTCAGAGCATGTGGGTGTATCCCTGGTCATCTTGACACACAGCCATTAATGAACATATCTTCCATCAACTTATCTAATTCCATTTTTTAACAAAGTTAAATTTTTGACCCTCACAACATCCCCTGGCAACAAGCTCCATGGTTTGACAGTGCATTGTGTGAAGTACTTCCTTTTATTTATTTTAAATCTGCTGCCTGTTAATTTCATTGGGTGATGCTGGATTCTTCTGTTATGTGAAGGGGTAAATAACTCTTCTTATTCATTTTCTCCACACTAATGATTATTTTGTAATCCCTGCCCTTCTTGAGTTCTCACACAGCTGCCTGACCCTATTTCCTCTTTATGAGTTTGTTCTTAACCTCTGTGGATAGAAGCAATGGGCTTAAATTGCAGCCAGGGAGGTTTAGGTTAGACCTTAGGAAAAACTTCCTAACTGTCAAGGTGGTTAAGCACGGGAAACAAATTGCCTAGGGAGGTTGAAGGTTAGACAAACACCTCTCAGGGATGATCTAGATCAGGGCTACTCAACTTTGGAAGCCTCAAAGGCCACAGTGATACTTACAGCACATGCCGTGGGCCACAATTTAAGTGTGGTTGCATATACATGCAAATATATATGCAAATATATGCAAATAGCTTCTTTTACACTGATGGGCATGAATACAAAGATTAAGCCTTAAGCCACGGCACCAGACACAAACGTGGCCAATGTGAGCCAGTCAGCACCTCTCAGGCTCTGCCCAAAAGGCTAAGCAGCCAGCACTTCCCAGAATGTCCCAGAGCTCCCGGCACCTCCTCCCTGGGGGCTAGAAATGCTGACACCCTGTGCCCATCTGTTCCAGCCAGCCCATCTGCTTGTGTCTTTCATTGCTCACCCTGCCTGGGAGACACCTCACCGTTGTGGAGCGTGTGAGGCCATGTTCAAAGATCCCACCCCTGGGTCGCATGTTGAGCCCCGCGTAAACCCAAACCACACCGCGGGCCGCAAACAAACAGGCCACGGGCCGCATGTGGCCTGCAGGCCATGTGCTGAGTAGCCCTGGTCCAGATAATACTTAGTCCTGCCATGAGTGCAGGGAAATGGTCTAGATGACTTCTTGTGGTCCCTTCTAGTCCTAAAATTCTATGGGTTCTATTTCTGGGAGCTTCTGCCTCCCAGAAGCTGTGGCCGTTTCCTGTCACTGGTGATCACATGGGCCAATGCCTTTCAGCTGCATTAAATGCACCTACGTTTTTTTTAAGCTGCGTAGAGTTCTATGCAAAATAGTTGCAGACATGCAAATTAGCTCATTGTGCAATGGAAGCTACGCTATGGTTGTTGCTACTCCTCCCCGGCCACCCAAGCTCCCTCCTCCCAAAACAGAAGAGATATTTCCTAAACCTCCCATCAGCCTATGATCATGAAATGCCCTTTTGCACAGCTTGGTCTGCTTTGTGTTTGGGGTATTTATTTAGTCCTTCTGAAACTACATGAGAAAGCAGAGAAATATCCAGCTAGTGAGATAAGATTATTATCTCCCTGGCAAACAATAGGAATGTGGTTGAAATTAAAAATAATTTCATTGCGAATAGGAAGCCTCGTAAAGCAGCATAGGAAACATGACTAATGTTTTTTAAGCTTGTCTGAACTCCCACAGTAGCATTTTGCATGAGCTCTTTGAAATATGGATCTGTGGAAAACCCATGAGGATGGAATGGCAACAATCCAGCTGTGTTAGCACAATGGGGGCAGATTACAAGTGGCTGCTAAGTCCCAGCCTACTTAGCTACAGCCACAAGCTATTTTAGGCACATTTTGGCAGAGACCACAATAAATATTATTTACACCTAAAAACTGATTTGGGGAGGAGGAGGAAAGAAGCGCTTGACTAGTTTTTCTTTCCTTTCATTTGCTTTCTCTTAGAACAGAGGTCCAGAGCTTGGTCCCATTGAAGTCAATGAGATCAGGATCTGGTTCATTGTATCCAACACAGGGCCAAAGCGCCAACATCCTCATTCAGTGTTTCCTTCATCTTTATTTAGGCAAAACATCCGTGGCCCTCAATGGAAATTTGACTGAAACTCTGGAAAGACCTCTGGATTTGTTGCTCAGTGGAAATCCTGTTGCACGTAAATTCTAAGTGGTGCTAATAAAGACATTTCCTCCTTGCAACTATAATTGAGCAAAACTGCTTTCATGATTTCCAGAACTGATGCACTACAAGCCAGAGTTGTTGACTCGAATCCCACAACTTGAACTCGAGTTGGACTTAAGTCACCTAGGTGACTCGACTTGGGTTCATTGTTTGTGACTTGAGACTCGACTTGAGACTTGCTAATTTTGTTAAATTGACTTGGTGAAAAAATTGTCTGAAAATGCCACTGTTGTTAGTAACAAACCACCCACAATGGCTATCATGGCCCCGCCTCCCACCTGGGAGGCGGGGCCACGATCGCTGTTCTGGGCGCATCAGAAGCGGGGTGGAGGGGTGGGGGAGTGGCTGGGACGCCCAGCAAGTACGGCAAGTACGATTTATGTTAATAAATGAAAACAGATAGTGATTATTGTTATTTATCTATATTGATGGCTTGTACAAAAGTGACTTGACATTTTTTAAATTAAGACTTGAGACTTGACTTGGCACTTGACTCAAAAGTGACTTTAGGCACTCGAGACTCAACTTGAGACTTGAACTGTAGTGACTTGAGACTCGACTTGTACTTGACAATGACGACTTGAAGACAATGCTGCTATAAGCTCCTTGCTCTTTAAAGCAAAACCCAGCATGAGCCAATCTCTTTGGGGAGTGGTGGGAAACATTTCCTTTGGGCACAGGCTGCAGGTATAATAGGTGGGGGAGGCATTGTCCTCCCAAACTGCCGCCCACACTCCATCCCCAGAATGCTTACTGCTCCTGGGGGCGGAGTGTTGCTGTCCTCGGGCTTCAACCGTGCCATGGCTGGGGATCCTGGAGCAGTGTGCCCTCCGGCGTGCTGCCCGCCCTCCCTTTGCTCCGAGGCCAGGGTGGCTGGGATCGTGTGCCACCCGTCCTTCCCATGTTCCAGAGATGGGGGGCTGGAACCGTGCTGCCTTTTTCTGGGGTGGGCCAGCGGCTTCACCAAGGCTTCAGGCAAGGGCCAGCAGCCAGAATGGGTTGGGGAGGTGGGGTCTCTTGCGGATGGAGTTAGCCTCCCTAAGCCAGCCATTCACCCACTGCCCAGGCCTTTGGGAAAGTTCTTCCCTAACTGACGCCTGCAGGGCTCTCGCATCTTCCCACGAAGCATCTTGCATTAGCCACTATCAGGGACAGGAGACCGGACTCAATAGACCATTGCTGTGATTTTGTCTGGCAATACCTGTGTGTCTATCTTCTTCACTCGTTAAAAACAATCAGGTCACATTGATTAACACCAATGGATACGAGCCTTTTAACCTGTCTTTAAATCTACAAGACAGATTTGACTGCAGTATCCTTTACTTTTTATTGTACACAGTATTTGGCATTTCTAATAGCGCCTGCCATCCAAGGACCTCCAGCACTAACAAAATAATACTCGTGTAACCGTTCTGACAGATGAAGCCATCAGCGGCCAGGGTTGGGTTTAATATCTAGGGGTTCCTTTCCATCCATTCAACACAGAACTGGCTCAAAACCCCACCCAGTAACCTGGGAAATTCACACACACCCTGGGTGCCTATGAGAGCCAATGCTTCCCCACTCGCAAGCACAGAGTCTGAGAGTAGAAAATAAACTTTTAATAAAAGAAGGGAAGTAACTTGGCATTCATTTGGGAAAACACCACAAACCAGGTTCATACGCATAAACCATGAGTAAAAACTCCACTCCAAGTAGGTTGGGCAATGTCCTTTTCCTCTCAGGGTCTTAAGTCCAGGAACCCAAGTGTCCCCTTCACATGCCCAACCTTTCTCTGAACCACTCACATTTGCTGCCCTTTGTCAGACCAGATCCAGAGTTCAGAGGTGCATCTGCAGGCTTCGCCTCCCCTCTTAGGTGGGGAGAGGAAAGGCATCTGACTCACTCCACTGGTCATTTGCCATCCACCGGCTTATTTCTCTCCGCCCTACTGGCCTCTTCACCGCCGCCACCCTGCTGGCTGTCAGTCACCACCTCCTGCCACCCAGCTCTTGGCTGTGACCTATGCCCCTCCTTGTGACTATTTTCTTCCACTATTTGATCTGAGGAAGTGGGTCTGGCCCACGAAAGCTCATCATCTAATAAACCATCTTGTTAGTCTTTAAAGTGCTACATAGTCCTGTATTTTGTTTCACTTCCTTCTCAAGTGATTTCAACTCCCAGTGATGTCAAGTCTTTGAAAGCAGGTAGAAGAAACACAACTCCCACACAATTAACATAAGAAAGAGGTTCCTAATGATGCCTGTTTAATTCTGTTCTTTGAACAGGGCTGGGTGCAGGTGTATAGCCTCCTGACAAAAATAACCTGCACTTCTCTCCCCTTCTTACTCTCAGGCCAGATCTACAGATTGGGGTGGAGCTGCCCTACACAGTTGATTTACAGGTCTGTACTAGACCTACTAAGTCAAACTCCAGAATGTCAATCTCCAGCATGGCAAGTGTAGACAGGCCCTCCTAGATTCTCAAAGTGAAGCCCCTGCTTAGCAAGGTTCTTTCTGCTAACTGTGAGCCCTTTCCTTTGGAACAGATTTAGCATAGTCCTGCTTTTCTGCATTCCCACAAAATTACACACATTGATAATCATATTTGAGCAATCCCTGCATTTAATACAAACACAGCTGGAGTCACCAGTTGATTATAATGAGCACAATACCACTTCATCTGCTGAATATCTAACACATCTAAGCAAAGCAGAAGCAAACTGTATTTGCATAGACACACCCAGGGGCTCTCCCCCCTTCCAGCTAGAAATAAGGAAAGCATTCCTTCAGATCCTGTTTACACTGATAAGGCCCCTGTGAGATAGGGAAATACTGATATCTACCCCGCTGCTGAGAAGTACTGTACATTGGCTACTTCCATGCTGGAAAAACCCAGCAATGCATATTTCAATTCTACCCAACTACTACTTAGAACCATCCTCTGGTTCCCGAGCAGGCTCATAGAGTATCTCATTAAAGGCTGCCTGCAGGCTCATCAAATCAATGCCAGCCCTCTACTCTTCCGACAAGCTGGATTCAGGCCAGGACATGCTTTTGTGGCACTGAGAAAGGTGGGAGGCTAATGTGCTAAAATAGTTTGAGTCCCTCCAGGAGGGATGCAACACATGAGTAACAATGGGACACTGTGCCTGCATCACAAGTCTCCTCATTTGTGGGGCTACACAAGGGTCAGTTCTCTGCCATCCCTTCAACATCCACAGGCATAGACGACTTTGCCTCTTGAAGTGGGGGGAGGGCACAAAGGGAGGACATGTGACCACTCCATGTATCACCTCTACTGGGTGACCTGCCCTGCCCTGTGTCTAGCCCCACCAGAATTCTGGAGGTGGGGGCAGGGGGAAAGAGAGGGGGAGGTTCTGTCCTTCTCCTGCTGTGCCTGCCCCCAGTATGTTCAACTTTTCTTCCGGGCAGCCAGGCCCAGGCAGGGGGAGGGTGGAGAGGCTTCTCGCTTGTCGGAAGCTGACCACTTGGTGCAACATGGTGGCTGCCTTCAAGAGCCTGGCTGGGGAGGAGGTAGTAGCAAGTCACCCCACGCCCAGCTGCCAGGGACAGGGACCAAGTCAACTGGAATCCTGCTGTGGGGGGAATAGAGGGGACTTGGCAGCCAGGCACAGTGAGCCGGGGGCTACGTGTGGTCTGCTGCTTCCAGACAAAGGGAGAGAAACCACTGCAGGGACAATATGTGGGAAGTGGATTGCCTAGAAGATACTTTGGGAGGGGACTGCAAATGATCCACCCGCTTTATT
Source organism: Pelodiscus sinensis (assembly GCF_049634645.1). NCBI lineage: Eukaryota > Metazoa > Chordata > Testudines > Trionychidae > Pelodiscus > Pelodiscus sinensis. The sequence continues at coordinate 247,604,248 of NC_134712.1, read as the reverse complement.
TGAAACTTCATCTTGAGCAGAAAAAGAGCTGTATGATTACCTTATCGGTGTCTCTTCAAAGGCCCAATGGGATAAACAAATGATTCTCTGAATCACATGTGTGAAGTCTGAGGTGATCTGGTGACCAGCAGGGTTGACAGGTATTCAGTTTTTGCCCAGACAGTTCGGTATTTTGGCCTTCCGTCCGGTAAAAAAAAAACAGAGAATACCGGACATGTAAAATGTTAAGGATTTTCTGTTTTCCTTGGATGGATGGTCAGAGGCATCTGCAAAGGTGGGGGAAGCAAGGTAATTTAAAGGCACAGTAGCCTTTTTTTTTTTTTTTTTTTTGCTTAACAAGTTTGGTCTCCTTTTTTTTCTTATTTTTTTTAATTTGCTCAACCAATTTTTCCCTGCCTGTTTGGGATTTTTTGTGAAGGTGTGTGACAACCCTAGTCAGTGACCATAGGAACCTCTAGGTGGGTGGGAGTGGAGGGGTTGGGTTTAAAAAGCAAATCACCAAGCAGAGTCCTTGTTGGAGTGAGGGAATGATTTCTGGTAAGCTAATTAGCATGCCTATAGGCTCTTTTATTGATTTTAGTATGTTTTCGCTGTAATGCTTTTACTCTATGAATAAATGTGCTTGCACAGACACAGCTGTGTGTTAACTGGGCAATTTTCTGAAGAGAAAGCAAGCAAGCAAGCTTACTTAGGCAGTCTGCTTTGCTAGTGAATTCACAGTGTAAGATAGCCTGCAAATATCCCTGTCAAAGAGAGGTAGCTGCTTGTCTCCACCCCAGAAACAGTGGGTGGAGACCCAGAGTCTAGAGTAGGTAGCCTTCATGGACCATAGAGCAGGAAAACAGGTGTGGCTCCTCAAACATATTTCCTAAATTTTACAGTCAGGAGGGACCACTGTGATAATCTCTCCTCTAGACACGGGCCATGGAAATTTTCTTCATGATTCCCACATTAACACTGTATCTTGCAGAGTTAAAGTGTGCCTTTTGGAAAGCTGTCCAGTCTTGATTTAATGACTTCAGTTGACAGAGAATCCACCATGCAACAGTAACTGCTGAGCAAAATGAGAAGGCTTTGCTAGTTAAAAGGAGAATGGAAAACTAGAATCTCTTTCTCGAGCAGAGAGGCAGGTGTCAGCAGAACAAAATGCCTTTTGTTCTTATGGTCTGTGTCTGCCTGAATGGAAAATCCAGGCACAAAACCCACTGCAATCCAAGGATCGCAATGCCAGTTCTTTTGCTTTCTATATTTGACATAAGTTGCTTTTTACTCTCATACACCGTACACACCTCAGAGGCACACATTTCCAGAGCATGATTTCATAACAACCCATATGAGTATGGGCACTGGGGAGAGGAATTACATACAGAACTAAAGGAGAGCAAACAACTGCATAGCTAAGAAATAGAACCTAACAAACGCAAACTGTTATAGTCAGGAAACTAACAAGGGAGCCTATTAATAGTGTCATGTGCAGTAGTAAATTCTGTTGTGCATGTGATGTGGTATATGTTACAGGGTAGGTATATCCCATCATGGGGTGTCAGATTAGCCACATGGGTATTTGATGGTTTAATGGCTTGGGTAAATGTAGTGGCTTGGCAATTCAGGCAGTATGGCTGAATGGCCAGAGTCAGTACGATTGTGTTTCTGCTCCAGGCATCAGCCTTCTCCACCAGGTCCCAAGCTAGGGAACCACTATTTCTACGATCAGTCCCTGTCACCCATTATTACAGTCCCATTCCCTAAGCCACCTCATACCCTTCCATCCAATGCTGGTAGTCTCATGGGCACTCCCGTCTCTCCAGACGCGGGAGTCTCAAGCCAACGACTTATGTATCTTGGTGCTCCAGCAGGAGCTTGCAACTAACTGTGCAACACAAATCAGTGGCCAGCCTAGACTGAGTTGAGCCACTCCCCTTTATACTTTGGGTCTAGCTGGCACATGCCCAGCAGGGGTGAGGGGGCGTGGCTTCCTTGGCCCACAGCCTGTGATTGACATCTGCTGAACCTGCACGGGGGTAGGTACACCTCATCACGGGCTACTAAAAATTCATCTGGGTCTAAAGGAGCCTTGTGAAGGAAACAAAGCAGAGGATTTAAGAGATGGGGCACAGCATCGCCCACCAAGGGTGTGGGTTCTGTTTCTAGCTCTTTCACCGACATGGGACAAGTCAGTTTCTCCACCTACCCTTTGTCTGTCTTATGTCTTAGATTATAAACTCTTCAGTGCAGGTATTGTTTCTATGTGTATACACTGTGCTTAAAATGGCCCTGTAGGCATTATTGTAATATAATAAACCTTGCATTCTTTCATTTCTTTATGGAGTAGACCAGTGTTTCCCAATTTTATTTGGCCACGGAACCCTTTTAAACTTGAAAGAATTTTGCAGAACCCCTAATAACAGACTTATATATGGAGCTGAAAAAGTAGACCACAAATAAGAAAGAAGAATAAGCAAATGCTAAACTAGATCATGGGATCAACATAAATGAAAATTGTTTTCAATAAAATTCATAAATACTTAAATATTACATATATATTTTTAAATAATAAAATGTTATTGCAATGGAATTTTCTCGCAGATACCTTATTTTCACTTTGTGATACCCTGGGGTTCTGCAGAACACCATTTGGGAAACACTGGAGTAGACAATCAGCCTAGATTTTTTTTCTCCTGGCTTTCCTTTAACCCTAGATATTTCAAATCTTTATTTTTGCTAGAGTTCTCAATGGAAGATTCAAGCAGTGAATCTAAAGCACTCTTAGGCTATGTCTACATTGGTGAACCCATATTTCTTTTGTTTTCAGCAATTTACTTAAAAGGGATTTATTAGACCAGCAAGCCATCACCACAGGGACTGAACCCCTGGACCTTCAGCATCAAACATACAAGTCTGTAGCATCAACAACACAGGAGAGCTCCCTGAGCTGTAGAATGCGGGAGGGCATGTAGCTGCTGGGGTCACAAGACTAGCCATACTGAGTGAGACCAATGGTCCATCTAGCCCAATATCTTGCCCTGGAAGTAGTCACATGCTTCAGAGGGAATGAAAAGAACATGGCAATTTTGAGTGATTCAATATTGATACATGAACATTGGAAAACATAATTGAAACAAGACATACAAAATGACAGGGTCTAAATGAACTGTTACCACTCAAGAAAGAGTGAGTAAGCGATTCAGCCAATTCCAGCTCTTCAGTCCCAGGTTTCGGCTGTTGGAGGTAAGGGGGCACCCGGACCGTGGGGTTGCATCCCTGACCTTTCCTCGTATCCCATGACTGCTTATTTTGCATAAGCCACTAGGTGGTGTCATGATCACAGGTTTTGGCCTGGACTAATACAATTGCAATCCAAACCTTGCAAGCACTGAAAACAGGACTATAAACAAAAGTGAAACTTATTTATTTATTTATGGTTATTGTCCAAACTGAGGAAAATATAAACTGAGCCTAAATAGAGACGTGTAAACTAGATTTTTAAAATTCCTTCTCTTCTAATTACCTAGGGTGCTATTAGTAACATAGGGAGAGAAATGCACTTGTCTACAATATACAATTTTTTAGCTGAGTGTTGGTTTAAATGGGTAAATGTATTAAACTAGCTATCACTTCCGCCTTTCTTTTCTTCAGTGTGAGCTGTGGGAGATGAATGAGTGTGGTCCATGGAGAGGGATACAATACAGTAATGCAGGGAAAAGAAGGAAACCAGGGAATAATGAGTCACATGGAAAATCAATGTCATTTCCTTGTGCCAGCAAATGCCAAGAGCTTATTAAGAACCTTGAGGATCTGGAAGAGTTGGTGCTCAAAAGGGAAACAAAACAAGAACACTCTGCTCCACGCACGTTGGGAGTCATGACAGCCTAGGATTTCCCTGGAGCATCAGGGTATCATGATCTGGCTCCATGGGAAAAACTGAATCAATGGAACCTTTAGAATTTCAGGGCTAAGGTCAGATGCCCAGGTGAGCTGCAGCAAATCCTTTTCTTGATTCTGCATGCCAGTCTCCCGCCCAGACTATTTTCCTCACCCTGGATGCCAGTGGAGTCCTCCGCCAGAGGAATTTGGCTGAACACCCAGCAAGGTAGGTAAGGAGAGTTGCACAAATCCTTTTGTTACTAAGAATAAATGTTGAACGTAAATGGACCTTGAGGACAATTCAGTGAGTAATCTGGACTCTGAGTAAGAGATGTGTCACCAATGGGTGTCACAGCTGAACTACAGAAGCAATGAGATCAGGCAAGCCTTTGACTAGTTATTAGCGATAGGAATAAAAGACACGATTGATGCTCAGTAATGACCTGCTGCTTTTAACAAGCTTTGATAACAATTTGGGGGATTCGCTAGGAAATTGGCCTATACACCAATGGGTTCTGCCTTTAGAGGGCAAATCTTTATCAGGGTCCCCCAGCCTGAAACAATAAGGTCCTGGGCATGCAAAGGCCAGACTTGGGGAATCCATATCACTCTTACACTCCTCTGGGTGGCAGGGACACTATATCAGATTTTGGTAGGGGGACAACCTGTGCATGCTGTGAGAATGGGGGGGGGGGGAGGGACACAAAGTGAGGATAGAGACTTTGGCAGTATTAGGGTGTGTCTAGACTACATAGGTCTGATTTGCCTTTTGGCTTGTACTGAGACTGCTCAGGCAGGGTACGTCTAGACTAACGCGTTTTGTCGATGGAAGTTTTGTCGACAGATACTGTCGACAAAACTTCCGTCGACAAAGAGCGTCCAGACACATTGAGTTCTGTCGACAAAGCAAGCTGCTTTGTCGACAGAACTCCGTAGTCTGGACGCAATGTTACAGGCAATAACACCTTCTGTCGACAGAGTTCTGTCGACAGAAGGTGTTATGCCTCGTAAAATGAGGTATACCAGCGTCGACAAAACTGCTGAGTTCTGTCGACGTTATGTCGACAGAACTCAGCAGTAGTGTAGACACTGGTATAGTTTTGTCGACAAAAGTCCACTTTTGTCGACAAAACTAGGTAGTCTAGACACACCCTAAGGGTGTGTCTAGACTACATGGCTCCGTCGACGGAACCATGTAGATGAGTTTACTAGACATAGCAAAATGAAGCGAGAAAATGAAGTTTCATGAGGCATAAAGGCTCTGACAACAAAGGGTGCTGGGGTCGGCTGATCCCCGTCTAGACTACTGCGCTGTGCCGACAATCAGATGATCAGCACAACTTTTCCATTACAAGTATTTCCGCAAAATCATGCTAGTCTAGATGCAGCCTTAATGTATATCCTCAATTCATGACTAATTCTGCGGAGGGAGAGAGACACTGTCAGGACTCCTGGACTCTGTCTCAGCTCTGACTGGAGTCTAATGGTTACAGTAGGGGGCAGATACATCTAGGTTCCATAAAAGAATGTCAGAATGCCCATATTGGGTCAGACCAATGGTCCATCTAGCCCGGTATTCTGTCTTCCAACAGTGGCTAATGTCAGGTGTTTCAGAAGGAATGAATCATACAGGTAATCATCTAGGTGATTCCCCCAGCTGGGGGAACAGCAGCGAGGCTTGGGGCTTTCTCTATCTTCCACCGGCGCGCCAACAGAATTTGGCCAATGGGAGCAGTAGGAGGTGGGGCCTGGGACCAGTGTGCAGCGCCAAGGCAAGTAAGTGTCCCCGCATCCCCAGCCTGCTCCTGCACCCTCCCTCCTGGCCAGACACCCTACCCACAGTCTACTCCTGCAATCACCTTTGCTCCTCTACCCTCCCTCCTAGCCACATACTGCACCTTCCCTTGCTCTTGTCCCCTCTCCCTGGCCAGACACCCTATTCCCAGCCTGCTCCTGCACCCTTTCTCTAATCCAGGCCTTGCTCCCTCACCCCGTGCTGCACCCCACCTTCCCACCCAGACCCTGCACCCTCATTTCTCACTGGTAGCCCTGTCCTGCACACTGAACCCCCCATTTTTGCCCCAACCCCAGAGCTTGGGGGGATCCACAAAATCCACTAACCCTGGAACCCCAGAAAAGTAAATCTGGCCTATGGGAAGCCCCGCACCTCAGTCCTCCTTGTCCCTCACCCTCCCCTGGTGGGGCTGGAGCACCAGAGGAGTGAAATGTCTCAGTTGGGGGCCACATCAATGAGCATTGGGGGTTTTTGGAGGGGTTTTTTTTTGCTTCTCATTTGTGTGGTCCCCAACTGATTTTTCTGTAGGTCAGTGGCCACCCCGACCCAGAAAAGGTTCCCCACCCTTGCCATAAATAAAGAAAACATGGGAACCTTTTGTGTTGGACACAAATTAATATTTTACTTTATTTAAAATGAAGTTTGATAAACTAACATGAAAAAGTTAAAGTGCTGAGTCTGTTTGATAACTTAAATGAATATTTCCTTTCTTACTGGTTGAATTAAATCCTTCTCCCTAGCTGCAGCACTAGCAAAATGGCTCGGGCGTAATTATGTAATTAATGGTGAGCTTCCATTAGCAACTGGCGGTCCACGCAAAGATTTGCATTGAGCCCGGTGGGCCACAGCCAAAAAGTTTGAGAACCACTATTTTGGGAGGATGGGAGAGCATTGTGTTGCAGAGAGATGGGTGGGCGGGGCTGGTGGTAGCACAGCAGGGCTGGGGGAACAGCGCCCCCTATCTATGAAGAGCAGCTCAGGCCCAGCCCCACTGGCCACAAGACCCACCTGCACTCACCCAGCACTGGCCTCGCTGAGCAGGTAGAGTAGCAGCAGGCACAAGCAGTGGAGGGAGCGAGGGGCCATGGCAGCTATGCTGTCCACCATGATCCCAGAAGGTAATTTCTATAAAACCTTTATTACTGTATAAAGTGTAAGAATGTTATCACAAAATCATTTTACCAATCACTCTTTCTACTCCAATTTTTCATTAACCTCTCTTATGTACACTCATTGCATGACTATTTTGAACTTTTTATTTTAAAAAAATGTGGTCTACATTTACAAAAAAAGCCCCTCTCCCCAGAAATTCCTGGGTATGGGCCTGAAATAACATTTCCTTATTCAATGTTTCCATACTATTCATGATTTTATAGACCTCTAACATATCCCCCTCCTTTAAGTCTTTTCTTTTCCAAGCTGAAAAGTCCCAGTCTTTTTAATCTCTCCTCATATGGAAGCTTTTCCTTACTCTTAATTTCTCTTGCCTTTCTTTGTACTTTTTCCAGATCCTATATATCCCTTTTTTTTAGATGTGGTGACCAGATCTGCATGCAATATTCAAGATGTGGGCATACCATGACTTTATGTAGAGGTAATATATTTTCAGTCTTCTTATCTATTCCTTTCCTAATGATTAGCTTTTTAGATTGCCAATGAACACTGAGCAGATGTTTTCAGAGGACTATCCACAATGATTCCAAGATGTCTTTCTTGTGTGGTAACAGCTAATTTAGACTCCATCATTTTTGTGTGCATAGTTGGGATTACATTTTTCCATGTGCACTACTTTGCATGTGTCAGCATTGAATTCCATCTGCCATTATGTTGGCCGGTCACCCAGATTTGTTAGATCCTTTTCTAATGCTTAGCAGTCAGCTTTGGACGTAACTATTTTGAGTAACTTTTCTTTATTCACCCTCTCCACTCCACTCATGATTTTATAGACCTCTATCATATTCCCCCTCAGTCTCCTCTTTTCTAAACTGAAAAGTCCCAGTCGCTTTAACCTCTCTTCATATGGGACCCGTTCCAACCCTAATCATTCTAGTTGCCCTTTTCTGAACCCTTTCTAAGGCCAAAATATCTTTTTTGAGGTGAGACCACATCTGTACACAGTATTCAAGATGTGGGCGTACCATAGTTTTATACGGGGGCAGTAAGATAGTCTGCGTCTTATTTTCTATCCCTTTCTTAATAATTCCTAACAGCCTATTTGCCTTTTTGACCGCCGCTACACACTGTGTGGAAGTTTTCAGAGAACTATCGACGATAACTCCAAGATCTCTTTCCTGATTTGTAGTAGCAAAATTAGCCCCCATCATTCTGTACGTATAGTTGGAGTTATTTTTTCCAATGTGCATTACTTTACACTTATCCACATTAAATTTCATTTGCCATTTTGTTGCCCAATCATTCAGGGTATGTCTACACTACCACCCTAGTTTGAACTAGGGTGGTAATGTAGGCAACCGGAGTTGCAAATGAAGCCCGGGATTTGAATTTCCCGGGCTTCATTTGCATCTCGCTGGGCGCCGCCATTTTCAAATGTCCGCTAGTGCGGACTCTGTGCCGCGCGGCTACTCACGGCACGGACTAGGTAGTTTGGACTAGGCTTCCTATTCCGAACTACCGTTACTCCTCGGTTGCCTACATTACCACCCTAGTTCGAACTAGGGTGGTAGTGTAGACATACCCTCAGTTTGGTGAGATCTTTTTGAAGTTCTTCATAGTCTGCTTCTGTCTTGACTATTTTAAATAGTTTAGTATAATCCACAAACTTTACCACCTCGCTGCTTACCCCTTTCTCCAGATCATTTATGAATAAGTTGAACAGGATTGGTCCCAGGACTGACCCTTGGGGGACACCACTAGTTACCCCTTTCCATTCTGAAAATTTACCATTTATTTCTACCCTTTGTTTCCTGTTTTTTAACCAGTTCTCAATCCATGAAAGGACCTTCCCTCTTATCCCATGACAATGTAATTTACACAAGAGCCTTTGGTGAGGGACCTTGTCAAAGGCTTTCTGAAAATCTAAGTGTACTATATCTACTGGATCTCCTTTGTCTGCATGTTTGTTAACCCCTTCAAAGAACTCTAATAGATTAGTAAGACATGATTTCCCTTTACAGAAACCATGTTGACTTTTGTCCAACAAATTATGTTCTTCTTCGTGCCTGACAATTTTATTCTTTACTATTATTTCAACTAATTTGCCTGGTACTAAAGTTAGACTTACTAGTCTGTATTTGCCAGGATCACCTCTAGAGCCCTTTTTAAATATTGGTGTAACCTTAGCTACCTTCCAGTCCTTAGGTATGGAAGCCCATTTAAAGGCTAGGTTACAAACCACAGATAATAGCTCAGCAATTTCCCATTTGAGTTCTTTTAGAACCCTTGGATGAATGCCATCCGGTCCCGGTGATGTATTAACATTACGTTTTTCTATTTGTACCAAAACCTCCTCCTCAAATCCTGCTTGCGATTTGAGTTGACCGATTTGTTTCGGAGGGTTGACATTTAAGAGAATCCAAGCGCCCTTAGCACTTTAAAGACTAACAAGATGGTTTATTAGATGAGGAGCTTTCCTGGGCCAGACCCACTTCCTCAGATCAAATTTGATCTGAGGAAGTGGGTCTGGCCCACGAAAGCTCATCATCTAATAAACCATCTTGTTCGTCTTTAAAGTGCTACATTGTCCTGCATTTTGCTTCAACTACCCCAGACTAACACGGCTACATTTCTATCACCAAGCGCCCTTAGACTTCGCGGCCGCCCTCCGTGGACCTGGAACATTATGGGGCCAGGGTAACTGTAGGCACAAATGGCAAGACCCAGGGGGCTCCGATTAGTTTCCACATCGGTGGGTGGCCACTGGAGGGCGGGAGGCCTGGCCCGGCCGGCCGCGGGCAATCAGGGATTGAAGGCTGGGCAGGAGCGGGGAGAAACGCGACCGCTGCAGAACCCCGGGCGGAACGAGCCTGGCGCTGCTCCCGCTGCCCTGCCCTGTCCCCGCCCTACAGGGGCCGGGTCCCGCCCGACAGGGGCCGGCCTTCGCAGGGCGGTGCGGAGGCTGCAGGGGAGCCAGGCCGGGGCAGCCGCGGGGGCAGGGGGCCTGCAGCATGTCGGGGGCCGCGCCGAGGACGGTGATCTGCCTGCTGCGCACCGACCTGCGCTACCACGACAGCCAGGTGGGGCCGGGCGGGGGCCAAGGCAGCGGCCGCAGCCCCCGGAGCCAGCGGCGGAGCCAGGGGCTCGGTCTGCGCCCCCTCCCCCCCCGCATCCCAGCCGCTGAGCGCCCCCTTCCCGGCTCCGCCTGCCCCCGGGCGCTGGGCAGCGGCGTCCGCACGTGGCTTTATGTAACCTCTGAGCTCCGCCCCGCGGCTGCTGCTGCGGGAACGGGGCTGGCGGGCCGGGGTCCTCCGCTGCGGTCACAAGGGCAGAGCAGGGCTGTTGTGGGTGGGGAAAGGGGCTGCTCAAAGCCCGGGGGGGGGGGATTCTCTGAGTGCTGGTCCCGGTGGGAAGGGTCCCTGTGTGACCCTTAGGGCCCGGCCACATCCCCAGCCTGAGAATGGTGTCAGGACCCCGACACCTGCCCTCTGCTGCGGAGCGGGACTTGTGTGCGCCTGCCCCCGGACCGTCGCACGAGGGAGACCAGGGGGTCCTGGAGCTGCAGGGTTCTTTTAGAGAGGTCACGGAAGTGCCACCCTTACCCAGCCTCACTGCTACGGGGGTGGAGCCGGGGGCAACCGCTCAAGCCCTACCCCCTCTTCCTGCCCCAGCTCCGCCCCCTTGCCCCACCGCTTCACACCCCTGCGCTGCCCCCATTGTGCTCCTTCTCTGAGACCCTCCCCTCTTCCAAGCAACTGATCCAGGGGACTACCAGGGAGGTCTGGGGCCAGCAAGGGCACTGGCTTGGCTGGGAGATGACGGTGTGAAGCACTCTGGGGCTAGGTCACTCTGCTTCTTGCAGCTCCCACTACGGCAGGGGTGGGCATGGGGGTGGAGTGCACCCAGCCCCTGGGAATCCCTCAGGCCATCTGAGGCCCCGGGAAGCAATCTCACATAGTCCAATGGATGGGACAGCTCTGCTTTTGCACTACCTTCCGAGCTGGGAGGCTGGAGAGGAGTCGCTGCTGACTGAGGGCCCAGCTCTGCAGGCAGCACTGCCAACATAAGGGTGACAGTACCATACTATGTAATCCTTCTGCACTGCTGCTGCCGCTACCACCACCAATAGTGCAGAAGTAAGAATAGCAGAAATGGAACCCCCTCGATAACCTTCTGTCCCCTTCTCACAATTCCTTTTGGGGTCAGGACCCCTACAACTACAACACCATGACATTTCAGATTTCAAGTTGTTGAAATGACAAAATTTAGGAATTTTAAATCCTATGACCAAGAAATTAACCAAAGGGGCCATCAATTTGGTAGGGCCCTAGTGATCATGATTTGCATTGCCCTTAGTGTATCATGGGTTGTGCCATGTATTTGTTATAGCACCAGGAAGGGATGTTAAAGATTAACCAGGTAACTGGTAAGTATATGCCTTACCAGCATGCTTACTGGCTAACCAGAGTTCCTCCCCACATGGCCATGGCTGCGGCAGGTTTGGAGCAGTCCCTGCTGTAGTGGGGAAGGAACAGCCCCTGCGGCCCATGGCTGTGGAGAGCTGGGACCGGAGCAGCTCCTGGATAACCGATCAAACAAATCATTTAATCAGTTAACTATTGTACGTGGTTTTTACATCCTTAGCAACAGCCATCCAAGGGTCTCCAAGCACATTGCAGACATCATCCCTGGGAGGGAGGAATGGGACATACTGGGATTCTTGGAGCTGAAAGAGTTCTGAGCAGCGCTTGGCTTTAGGAATCAAGTATCAGTGCAGTATCCTGCCTGACTAGAGGAGAATTTAGAGAGGCCAACAGCAATTACAGTAAAACTCCAATAGTCCAGCATCCAATTGTACGGCACTCCTGATAGTCCGGCATCAAAATGGCAAGAGACTAATGAGTGAGCTTTGGCAAAAAACGAGTCACAAGGCAGCAGCGGCAGCAGCTGAACCGAGCAAAACTGGACGGGACCGAGTCAGTCTGCCCCTGGCATTGTGTGATGCTGGACAATGCTTGTGCTACAATAAAAAGGGTTAAAAAGACTTTATATATAGTATATATGTGTGTGTGTATATATATATATAATATAACCATTTTATAGTACCTCCTGATAGTCCAGCATATCCGATAATCCAGCACCACCTAAATCCCAAAGGTTCTGGATTATCGGAAGTCTACTATACCCAGATTGGAATTTGAATAGGAGTCTGGAGAGAGCACTCCTGCTATTACAAATATCACTCTGAGCTTTTCATGCCCAGTAGCTTATTCTGAACACTGCCCACAAATTTTAGCCTATTCAATTAGGGCCACATTTTCACTTCTCTTCCTGCCAGCACAGGGTCTGAGAGGACAGCAGATCCCAGCGTAGGGCAAGAGTGGGGATGATATGATGGGAGAGTGTCCCTATCACTACTCAGTGGTACCTGGCTGTGGTGAAGGGTTCTGGCTCTGTGAATGGGAAGGGAGAGGTTGGAGGTGGTGGCTATAAAAGCAATAGCATCCCCCGGTTAGCCTTGAAGCACTTCTGTGGGGATCTGATTACTGACTAGTCAGCATGATCCTACTGACTTTTCACCCCTGTGCTGTGGAAGCTCCTTTGAGGAAGTATTTAATTTTTATAGTAGTTAATTTTTACACCCTGATCCTGGTCTGTTTTAAGTCAATGGGAGTTTTGCCTACAAAGTTTGTGCAGGATCGGGCCCTGGCAGAGAGAGTGACTCTGTCATATAACAAACGTTTGGTACGATATCCAGTTGCATGTTTCCCTTTTTCTTTAGGAGTGTGAATAAAGGAAAATTGGAAATGGTGCCATGAATTGTTGTACAGAAAGAAGACACCTGGGGCACTGACATCATAAATGCTCCTCTCTATTTCCAGGTACTGCTCTGGGCTCAGAATAACGCAGACTATATCATTCCTCTCTACTGCTTTGATCCAAGACACTACCTAAGAACCTATCACTATGGTTTCCCAAAGACTGGGCCCTACCGACTAAAATTTTTACTGGAAAGCGTGAAGGACCTAAGACAAACGCTCAAGAAAAAAGGAAGGTACATGGGGATTTGTCATGATCATGCGTCTGTTTTATTGTTTAACCCACTTGATTCTTCCAGCTCCTCTTCCTTAAAACTTGTCTGCCCTATGGTACAAGCTAAGCTTGTGATAACCGAGTTTAAGCACCTGCTGCTAATACATAAATACGCAGGAGTTCCCATACTAGCCCAATAATAGTCTGTCTCTAGCAGCAGCCAGAATTAGAGGATTCATATTATGGAAGAAACCCCATTGTCAATGGTTATGGCATATTTATTTAAGGTCTTTATATGGCTCCCTGTAATGGGGCAATACTCACCTCCTGCTGAGCGTGTGTGCCTGCACTCTTCTTTATAAGCCTTTCAGACAAGTCATACAGCCTGGTGCAAATCACTCAACCCCCTTCCAGGATACGTACTTAAGAGAGGCCTATCTTGGTGCCTTCTGTATAGTCTCCCATTTGGTTTCCCCACACTGAGAGAGTGGTGCCTCCAGAGCTTCCCTCCTGGAGACAGTTTCCGCATCCTGACCACGGTACGGGAGGGCTTTATCTCTGTCTTAACTTCTGTCCACACTAGCTCCCCACACGGAGCTGTCCAAGGTGCTACTTCTCCCTCAACTAGTCACCCCATCTTTACTCCTTCAGGGCTCCAGAGGCACTGAGCTGAGGCTGATCCTACAGCTTCTTCTTATAGGCCTTCCTGTCTGTCCCATGACTGGTTGGAGCCTCCTGCAGCCACTCTAATGTGCCTGAAGGACTTCTCTATGGTCCTTTTTTTTTTTAGCGCAGGGTATGATAATGCCAGAAACCTCCAGCCGGGGGTCTCAGGGCCTTGTCCATCCCGTCACACGTTCGTTACCATAATAGCTGAGCACCTCACATTATATGAAGTATTTATTCTCACAACAGCCCCGTGTCGTAGGGAAGTACTTTTATTGCAGGTGGAAACTGAGACCAATTGTCTAAGTAACAGGAAATTTGTGGTAGAGAAGGAAGTTGAAGGCTGGTCTCCCCATCCCCATTCTCTTCCTATCCTGTAGAGCTCAATGTTAGTTCTTGATGCATGAAAGATGTTTTCCCAGATCAGCATGGACTATCGCGTTCTGTGTAGACCATAGATCAGTGTTATACCACTGTTAACACGGTTCTCAGGAAAATCTCCTTATCCACGCTGCTTAGGGAAAGTTATTAGCAATAACCAGCATGGACAGGACCTAAAATCTTCCAAGCACTTTTTCTTCACATTAGTATGATCACAGCAAGGTGTTAGTCCTTGACTAGCAGAATGCGCGGCAGCTGGCTTGCCTTCTCCTGAGGGACATGGAGGTGACAGTTGTGGATCATCACACCAGAAATGTACCTTTGGGTCTGCAGAATGCTATGATCTGTGAAAAGGGTTATGTTGCTTTAGGAGGACCAGTTAGAATCCCTAACAAAGGTAATAAACTGGCCAGTATGTATATGTGTCGCTGCCCTCTACTAGAGCGACTCAGAACTGCTCAAGTGTGTGTGATGCCATGTGACTGACTCACAAAGATTTTATAAAACCTAACACTTCTGCAGGTCAAAGAGTCTTCTTTGGATCCAGTGGTAGAGACCTCTGGTTTTTAAGATCATTCAGACCTATGCGCCAGTGTTAATTTTTGCCATGTCCTTTAAATCCAAGTTTTAACAGACCTGATTGTAATTTTCCCTCACCTTATCCATGTATAGTGGTGTGTCCCCTCTCCCCCCACCTCGTGCATAACTCTCCCCTTATGTTCATGTTGGATGCGTGGAGAGGAACAGCCATTTCCATAGCATGTCTCTGCCCCACCCCAAACTGAAACCCATCCAAGCTCCCTCTTGAAGCAGTATTTTTGTGTAATGTAAAGTGCTGAATTTAAATTGTTCTGATGGCGTTGCTTTAACTATCGCAGAGCTATGTAGCGTCACTGCCCTGCTTTTTTTGATGTTAATAAATTAATCTTTTCTCTTTTCCCTCTCAAATACAAATGCAGATGACATCCTGTCCCAAACAGTTTGCATTCAACAGGCCATAAACAATGAGGGCCATGCACATGTGAAATTGCGGGAAAAAAGGACAAGAGAGGCAATAATAAATGTCTCTTTTTTTATGCTCCTAGCTCTGACTGGCTGTATCCAACTGATGTCTCTTGTCTCATACTTGGACTGCAAGCTGTTTGGGGCAGGATCATCGTTTTCGTCTGTTCTTGTACAGCTCCTGGCATGATGGGATCCTAGTCCATGACTGGGGCTCCTAGGTGCCATGTTATTACAAATAATTATTAATAATAAGTAATCGCAGAAAGCCTAATTCATTCCAATTTTGTGTGTCCATAGTAATTTGGTGGTGAGGAAAGGGACTCCAGAAGATGTGGTTCATGAGTTTATTACGCAGCTGGGCTCTGTGACTGCCGTGGCTTTCCATGAAGAGGTAAAATAAAAGTTTAAACCCTGTTGATTCAGCAAAAAATTGGTGAGAATGTTTATGGCAAGGCCGTGTTGGCCATGTGAACTCAGAGTCCCCAAAATTCTCTGCTACTGTGATGTCATTAACCCTTCAGAAGCTGGCTTGTTCCCAGGGATGTCTTGGGTCCAAGTGGAGGATGGGAGTCAGTTGTGGGTGACCTGTAGGGAATACAGGCTATAGGCCACTGATAATGCATGACCATACTGAAGCACTGAGCCTTGAAGGAAGGCAGTTTCCAGTTGCCATGGGGCAGAGCTAGGCTGAGACTCAGTGGCAGAGCAATATTCTTCCTCCTGCTGGAAACTGCTGAATGTCCCTCAAGCTGCAGAAATGATGTGCACATGCTACCACGCCCTGACTCCTGTCTCAGAGTAGGAGCCAAGACCAGGCAGGCAGGGTGCAGTGGGAACAAGGAGGTGCCAGCAAAGAGCCCAGCGTAGTGGTGCATAGGGAAATGGAGGCAGCGAAAGTGTCCCCACATTCGGACAGGGACAGGAAGGAAAGGAGGAGAGAGGCCTTATCTTGTGGGTAGGACGTCGCGCTGTTGGCAGAAGTGGAGCTCCACCGATTTGCCCAGCAAATCTGGCCCCGTGTCAGCACGAGGGAGGAGCTCGGCGGGAGAGCAAGGAATTGACTGCTCTGGTGGAGCAGCTGCATGGGTGAGGAGGGGGCAGAGGGGTTCTTCCCTGCAGTCAGAGAAGTAGAAGCCTCATAATCAGGGCCAACCTTAACAATGCTGCTGCCCTACACAGCCTGGACATCTGCACCCCCTGTGGGGTGGGGCCCTCTGTGGGGATGGGAGCTGCGGGGGCAGAAGCTGTGGGGGGCAGGCCCAGAGTTGTGGGGAGTAGGACAAGGAGGGAGGCTCACCTGACAGCCTCAAGGGAGCAGATGGGAGGTTGGAGGGCCAGCATAGGCTGGAGAACTAAGGAGGAGCAGGGGGCAGCCACACAGCCAGTCGGAAAGAAGCAGCATTTTCCCTTGGTGAGTGGTGGCTGGGCACAGCCCACGGGAGAGCCGAGCAGGAGATGTGTCTGGCTGTGGGATCTGCACTGAGCCTGCAGGGAGGCTGGCCGGGGGATGGAGCTGGCTGCTGAAGCCAGCACTGAGCCCACAAGAAAGCCAGCTCGAGGATGGGGCTGGTCACTGGAGCTGGCACGGAGCCCACAGGGAGGCCAGCCGAGGGATGGACTAGCCTCTGGAGCTGGCACCGATACGTAGCATGCAGTTGCCTAGGACACCACAAAATATGGGCAATTTGGTGCCCCAAATTTTGTGGTGTCCTATGCAGCTGCTATTGTGTGTTATCAGTAGGGACGGCCTTGCTCATGCTGAACGGGGTGGCAAGTAACTGGCCAGCACTCCCCTCTGTTGGTTGGAATCTGAACTGCCCGTGTCCGAAGCCAGAGTAAGGTGCAGAAGGGAGTCAGGTGTGGGGTCTGGGACAGTGATAGGGGCTGGCCCAGCTTATCCTCATTGAACCAACTGTTAGCCGCTACTGGAAACCCACAATGTCCCTAGCCACCCATCCGAATCACAGCCACAGCCCTTCAGAAGAGATCCCTTCGCGTGGGTCTGGACTTAAAAATCCATTCATCCCCCAGCACAAGCTGCTCAATGTGAGTTAAAAGCCCATTGCAGCTGTGCCCCTCCCTGCTTACCCCATCTTGTCACATCGAGTCCTGGCTCCACCAGCGGCGCCGTGTGGCCACTTTTCCTACAACTCTCTCTGGGCATGATGCACAGCCCACTGAAGTGAGTGGAAAGCTGCCCCTGGACATCAGTATGCTGTGGACCCAGTGCTTCGTGCCCGCTGCCCATGGCTCATTCTCCTTGAGCTGTTCCTCTTCTCCTTCAGAGTCCTTCCCAACAGCCAATGCTGCTATGGTGCCTACAAGAAATTGGCCCATTAAGAGCTTGATGTGAGGTCTGTGCATTCAGAGGAAGGATTTCCCACTGGCTTCCAAGGGCGCGGGGTCAGGCTGTAATAGCAGACAGGTCGATGGGTAGTTGGGTTCCGCTGATGGGTGCTTATCTGATACATGAAAGCCAGGACACAGCATCTCTAGGAATGGTTGGCTTTTTGCTTGTACTCACCTCTCAATAGGAGGGGTGCGAGGGATTGAGGCAAAAGATAAATCGAGGAAAGGAGAGAGCTCCTGAGCAGGGCTCTGGGTGTGCGGGAGGCATTCCATGTGCTCTCAGTTGCATGTCCAGCTGCAGGTTGGGTGAGCTGACAGGAGCATCCCCGTTGGCCCTAGGCTACGACAGAGGAGCTGGACGTGGAGAAGGCGCTGCAGCGGGTGTGTGCTCATCACGGGGTGAAGATCCAGACCTTCTGGGCATCCACTCTCTATCACCGGGACGACCTGCCCTTCAGCCACATTTCCAGGTAGACCGGTCCCTGTGAGTGGGGATGCTGCCCATTTTCCCCCCACCCTCCGCCGATTGCATTCACTGCAGGGTCAGAGGGCGGATCCTCAGGTGGTGCGAGTTGTCATAGCTCTGTTGGCTTTAATGGAGTTATGACAATGTACACCACAGGGGTGTAGCCACAGGTGGGCCTCATCCAGGTCCACCCTCGACCAGTCCTCCCAGCGCTTCAGCTGGGGATCGGGGTCGGGGCACCAAGGCTCACCCTGCTCCACCAGGTGCTACCACTGGGGAACAGGGTCAGGGCACCAGGTCTTAACCCTACCCCCAGCATTGCCAACCTACCCAAAGTCAGGGCACACTCAAGGGGGTCCTTCCAGCTGTACCATTGGTGCACCAGCTGAGTCTCTGCCCCAGGGTCCTCTGGGCCCATCTACCCCAGCCGGAGGAGGGCTGGGGAAGCCTGTATGACCCACCTGCTCCACAGGGGAGGGGCTTCTTGACCCTCTATACCAGTGGGGGTGGGGAGGAGTCTCTTGGCCCTTCTGTACCATTGGTGAGGGAGGGGGCCTTTTATTTATTAATTGTTTTCACCTCCCCCAAAAGGCACAGTTTGCTCCTGTTGCTTCTTTGTTTGTCCCAGGGTGACAAAGGCCCTGGTGCCCACATGGCTGGCTGACTGCATTTCCCGCAGGACAAGCAGGGCGAATGCTGTCTGTGCTCACAGTGGCCCCCGCACTTAGTACAATGGCTAGATAGGAGCATCCAGACTTTGCCTTGGCTGAGCCTGCCCTGGCCTGTTTCAGACCTGCTCTCTAAGCCGAGCACTGAGGGTGTCTTCCTTCACACGCCCCTCTTCTCTGTGCTGAGGAACAGGAGAAATGCAGATCATTTCATCCACCTCGCTCATTTTATTGTCTGCCAGAGGTATCTACCAGAGCAACTTTCCAGATGACAGAGACTGGGCCTTAGCCTAAATGAGGCTTCTTTAATGTATATTAGCTACCTTCCCTCTTGTATGGGAAAAACCAGTTTCTTCCTTGATTTGGTTGCAGACTTGATAGCATATCAGTACGTATCCAGCGTTTCTCATATGTTGTGCAAACATACAAGGCACAATGATATTAATGACCAGTGTATCAGCAGCTTTTATTTGCTACCGCATACAGCATTCCTTAGAGATAAATATGAGAACAATATGGTTGGTGTAATGAATTTGTCAGGCCTCATAGGATTTGCTGACGAAACATTGAACCCTTTACAACTAGACATTGGGCAGTTCCTAAGGTCACAAGCTCACAGTTAAAATGTTCACCCTGCCCTTTCATCGACTTACTGTGCTGGGGCAGTGTATCGCTGTGTGGAGACAACTGCGGGAGCCTGTTTCCTATGCAGCCCTAACTGCTGTGACCCACACAGGTTGCCTGATGTTTATACCCAGTTCCGAAAAGCAGTGGAGTCTCAGGGCAAAGTCCGTCCAACTGTGCAGATGGCAGATCAGCTAAAGCCTCTGGCCCCAGGAGTTGAAGATGGCTGCATCCCCATGCCAGAGGAGTTTGGACTGAAGGGTAGGAAAATGTTGTTGCAAAACAAGTCAACGCTGCTCCCATTAGGTTCAGATGGAGTTGATGGGGCTTGGCAACTCTGCAAATCACACCCAAGGTGTTACATGGGAGACACCCAAAACTGGAAGTATCCCCAAACCAGTGACCCCAAACCAGTGACCGTTCTTGAAAATGTGGGCTAATGGTAGCTCTGCCTACGTCTTGTTATAAGGGGATAATTACAAAGAGTTTTGAAGCTCAATTTATTACCTTTATTAGTATTATTGTGGACCTAGGAGTCCTAGATATAGACCCCATTGTGCTAGGCACTGTACAACCACAGAAGAAATAGATGGGCTCTACCTGAAATCTAAGGGTATCTCTACACTTGCACCCTCTTTCGAGAGAGGGATGCAAATGCAGCTGAGCGAAATTGCAAATGAAGCGCGGATTTGAATTTCCTATGCTTCATTTTGCATAATTGCAGACTGCCGCTATTTTGAAATACCCTATTTCGAAATAACAAACGCTGTGTAGACGCGGTTATTTCAAGAGAAAACCCTTCTTCCAAAATAACCCTTATTCCTCCTACAATGAGGTTTACCGGTTATTTCGGAAGAAGGGTTTTCTCCTGAAATAACTGCGTCTACATAGAGTTTGTTATTTTGAAATAGAGTATTTCGAAATAGCGGCAATCTGCGATTATGCAAATGAAGCACAGGAAATTCAAATCTGCGCTTCATTTGCACTTTCGCTCAGCTGCATTTGCATCCCTCTCTTAAAAGAGGGTGCAAGTGTAGACATACCCTAAGGGTGTGTCTACACTGCTCTCTTAGCTTGAAATAAGATACGCAATTTGCGCTACATAAATTGTGTATCTTATTTCGATTCTTTTTGAAATAGGCTATTGTGAAATTTGGTGTGTGTACACGGCACCAAATTTTGCAATAAAGCGCTATGTCAAGACATCACTTATCCCTCGTGGAATGAGGTTTACAGGCATGCCAATATAGCTCGTCTGCTATATTTCACAATAGCGGACATGTTCAAAAGATGCAGGGTAGCTATTTCCAGATACCTCTGGTATCCCAAATTAGCATTGCTGTGTAGACATACCCTAAGTAATTGGAACATCTGTAAATAGTCTGGCTATTTATCTACAGATTTGCCCAACCATTGAAAACAATCAAACAACAAAGGTGTAATTGAGAAATTAACTTCAGTTTTGAAAAGAAAGATCTTAATGTTGATGAGCTTTCCCTTAAACAACGTATGGGCAAGCGGAGCAGAACGTGTGTTAGCTGAGAGCAGAGAATAGCTCCACCTAGCGTTATTACTGAGAATGGTTGTGCTATAAGCTCTAGAGCGCACTCATTAATCCCTGGGGGTATGTCTACACTACCACCCTAGTTCGAACTAGGGTGGTTAATGTAGGCAACCGAAGTTGCAAATGAAGCCCAGGATTTAAATATCCTGGGCTTCATTTGCATCTTGCCGGGCGCCGCCATTTTTAAAGCCCCGGTAGTTTGGACTCCGTGCCCGCGGCTACACGCAGCACGGAGTAGGTAGTTTGAATTAGGCTTTCTAATTTGAACTACTGGTACACCTCGTGGAACCGTAGTTCGAATTAGAAAGCCTAATTCGAACTACTTACTCCGTGCCGCGTGTAGCTGCGGGCACGGAGTCCGAACTACCGGGGCTTTAAAAATGGCGGCGCCCGGCAAGATGCAAATGAAGCCCGGGATATTTAAATCCCGGGCTTCATTTGCAACTTCGGTTGCCTACATTAACCACCCTAGTTCGAACTAGGGTGGTAGTGTAGACATACCCTGGGAAGCTGGGTGTCATGAGCTGCTGGAGTTGGAACTCACTCTCCCAGGGTGTGTCTAGACCACAAGGTTTTTCGAAAAAAGTAGCTTTTTTTCGAAAAAACTTCCCCTGCGTCTAGACTGCTATCGCATACTTTCAAAAGTAAATCGAAAGAACGCGGCAGTTTTTTCGACTGCGGAAAACCTCATTTTACGAGGAAGAATGCCTTTTTTCAAAAGTGCTCTTTCGAAAAAAGGCACGATGTTATGCAAACTGTGCTTTTTCGAAAGAGCATCCAGACTGCCTGGGTGCTCTTTTTCGAAAAAACGGCTTGCTTTTGCAAAAGTACTGGTTGTAGTTTGGACGCTCCTTTTCGAAAGAGGCTTGCAGTCTAGACGTAGCCCCAGAGACTCCCGAGTGCAGCCTAGAAGGACAAAGGATTGTCACAACAGCCAGTGTCTTGGAATGTGTGTAATGGCGTCTTCCCCCAGGATGGGCCATCAGACAGCAATGACCATGGGAATGTTCTAAAGCAGGGGGAGGGAACCTCAGGCTGGGGGGCCAAATGTGGCCCTTGGCTTGCCTGGATCCAGCTCCCGAGGCTCATCGCCCCCCACCCTCCAGCTTAGTAGTTGTTGTGCACTCCAGTCTCCTTGCTGCCCCACCACGGGGCTGGAGCACACAAAAACTGCTAGGCTGGGGGAGTGGGATGTGGGGTGTGGGGCGTGTCTTTCTTCTTCTCAGTCAGGGGCCATGTCAGGGAGGGTTGGGGGTTTTGTTGGTTTTGTTTTTGCTTCTCGTGTGTGGCCCCCGACTGTTTTTTCTGTGGTCAGCGGCCCCCGACCCAAAAAAGGTTCCCGCTCCTGTTCTTAAGCATAAGCCTCTATTGCTTGGGCTAACTCCTGCACCTTCCAACAGTAGCAGACTCAGAGCCCTCATTTGTGGCCCTGCCACTTAAGGGCGTGGCACAGAGGAGAGTTCCCGTTCACGTGTGACAGAGACTAATGTTTCCATATTAACTCAGCAAGAGTCAAACCCGTAGCCCTGTAGGCATCTCCCCCGTGGTTTTGGTTCACCCTACCTTTGGGCTGCCTCCAGTGGCTTGTTTTCATTGCTTTCCATGGCAGAGCCTCTGGCTGATCCGCGAACAGCCTTCCCCTGCAGTGGAGGAGAGACTCAGGCCTTAATGAGGCTGCAGCATTATTTCTGGGATACGGTAAGTGTGTGCATTTTCCCCCAGTGCCCTCTCTTACCTCCCCCTGCCAGAATGACACCCTAGTGGGGCAGGCAGAAGTTTCAGCTCCCACTGG
Organism: Pelodiscus sinensis; assembly: GCF_049634645.1. Lineage (NCBI taxonomy): Eukaryota > Metazoa > Chordata > Testudines > Trionychidae > Pelodiscus > Pelodiscus sinensis. The sequence goes on along the minus strand of NC_134712.1, from coordinate 247,581,928 downwards.
GATTTCCTCATCACCTATGTGGCACTCTTCCTCTATGGATCTCAAAACACTTTACAACGGAAACCACCATCATTTATCTCTGTGTGTTAGATGGGGAAACTGAGGCACTGAGCGAGAGGCAGAGTGACTTGCCTAAAGTCACTCAGCAGGTCACAGTCTCTTTTCCTGGGCTTGAACAAAGACATTAACTGAATGTTGCCTTATAAAGCCAGCCTTCCCTGCATTTAACACCTCATTTTTATATCAAAAGCTAAGTATGGGACACTACCAGCCCACTTAATTAGTCTCATAAGCTACAATTTACAGGTTTCTTCCCCCCTCCCCCCCCCCCACTTCTTTTTCTGATATAACATTTTGGGTTTCTGTTATTCCTTTCCAGTTCATCTGATGAAATGGGTTTTGCCCACAAAAGCTTATGGGTATGTCTACACTACCCCGCTAGTTCGAACTAGCGGGGTAATGTATGCATACCGAACTTGCTAATGTAGCCGCGCGGCACGGGGTTCGCACTAGCCGGCTTTTAAAAATGGCGGCGCCGGCTTTATGCTAATGAAGCCCGGGAAATTCAAATCCCGGGCTTCATTAGCAAGTTCGGTATGCATACATTACCCCGCTAGTTCGAACTAGCGGGGTAGTGTAGACATACCCTATGATACTATATATATTTTTGTTATTCTCAAAAGGTGCATTAACCCTGCACTGTAGCTCGAAATAAGATACGCAATTTGAACTATGCAAATTGTGTATCTTATTTTGATCTTATTTTGAAATAGTTTATTTCAGAATTTGGTGCTGTTTACTATTCCAGAACGTCCCTTACTCCTCGTAAAATGAGGTTTACAGGGACGTAAGAAGAACATAAGATCGGCCATAATACTGGGTCAGACCAAAGGTCCATCTAGCCCAGTTTCCTGTCTGCTAACAGTGGCCAATACCAGATGCCCCAGAGGGAGGGATCACAAAAGGTAATCCTCACATGATCCCTCCCATCACCCACCTCCAGAGAAATAGAGGCTAGGGACACAATTCCTACCCATCCTGGCTAACAGCCATTGATGGACCTAACCTCCATGAATCTATCTAGCTCTTTTTTGAACCGTGTTAAAGTTCTAGCCTTCACTGCACCCTCTGGCAAGGAGTTCCACAGGTTGACTGTGCGCTGAGTGAAGAAAAACTTCCTTTTGTTTGTTTTAAACCTGCTGCCTATTCATTTCATTTGGTGACCCCTAGTTCTTATATTGTAGGAATAAGTAAATAACTTTTCCTTATTAACTTTTTCTATACCATTCACGATTTTATAGACCTCTATCATATCCCCCCTTAGTCTCCTCTTTTCTAAGCTGAAAAGTCCAAGTCTTTTTAATCTGTCTTCATGTTAGAATAGTGAGCCGGTTATATTTTGAAATAATGGACTTGCTGTGAAAATGCAGGATATTTATTTCGGGATACTTCAGTATCCCGAAATAGCATTGCAGTGTAGACGTAGCCTAAGGCACCACAGGATGTAACAATGTAACTCATTGTTTTTAAAGTTACAGACTAAGACACTTACCCCTCTGAGATTGATTGATTTATTATTCCCAGTAGGAATCAGTGAGACCATATCCCATTGTGCTTGTAAAAATCTACTACGGAGTAAAGCAGGACGCAGAATTTACACATGGTCTCCGAGTTATGTATGCATCGACTTAAGACCATTCGTATTTAGGACCAACCTCCCATGAAGCGCATTACAGCTGGTCCCCGAGTTACGAACGCGTGATTCGTGCTTACGAACAGCGCAGTCACATAAATGAATGGAGTCCGACTTATGAACAGCTCGAGTTATGACCAAGTGTTTGGTATGTAACTCGTTCATAAGTCGGGGACTATCTGTATTTAACTAAACTAGGATCTGTAATAAAAACTACTGGGGCCATTAAATATTATGCATTGGCAGGAATAATTTGACAGCAAAATAATGCTGCTAGATTGCCACTAGAGGGACCATTGTCCTGCAAAAATGCCTGTCTCTAACATCAGGAAAGTATAAATTTGCCAGCTGTGTAGATAATGTTTTTAATTTTTCCTTGGATAGAACCTGGTGGCATCTTACAAGGAGACTCGAAATGGACTGATAGGAATAGATTATTCAACCAAGTTTGCACCATGGTAAGTATTCTTCCTTAATTTCATGTGACTGTTGAAACATCAGGTTCTGATGGCATGGAACTGTGTTTGTGTCTGAGATGCCTTTAGCAATGGCTTATTGAGGTTGTAAAGCAAAGGCAGCTGTAAAATGCCTTTAGGCCCTGTCCCTCATTGTAGGGCTGGTTTGGTATCCAAGAGTAAAGCAGCATAGTCTTAGGACTGCTCCACAGAATGCCAGTTGCTGGAAGTTCCCACTGGACTGTTGGTTGTAGCTGTGAATCGCAGAGGTGTGGATATGCCATAGCAGTGCCCACTGCATTGAAATCCGGAATCGGGCAGTGGCATGGCAGAGGCCAGCTTCACCTGGCCAGATCTGCTGAGTTTATGGGCACTCCTCACTGCAGGAGTGGCGCAGTACAACCAGTGAACACTGACATATCTGATCTGTTGAGTTTTTAAAGACATGATACTTTTTTATGTAGGGACCGTGAGCCCAATCTTGGGAGATACTGAGTTAACTCCAGATTTACACTGGTATAGCAGAACCAAATTTGTCCTGATGTCAGAGAGACTTTCAGGGGTGTGTGCTACTTATCTGATCAGCTACCAAATGGACGGATACAGGATCACACTGTATTAAGACTCCCATGTCCCTGACTGAACTGCAATCAAATCTGGTTTTTTTTCTAGGAACATTCTTGTGTTTTATTAAGATCTAGAAAGATGAGGTGGGTGAGGTAATAGCGTTCATTGGACCAACTTCAGTTGGTGGAAGAGAAAAGCTTTTAAGCTTACTCTCGCTAATATCCTGGGATCAATACAGCTACAACGTTGCCACACACAACAGTGAAAGTTATTCAGATCTGGTATTTCTCCTTTTGAAATTGGGATCTATGGATTCTGGGGCCACTTTCATGGACTATTGCTTTGTGGCAGGATATTAGCATGACTTCACATTTGTTTTTGGTTGAGTCCACAATCAGCTAAGTGCTTTCCAAATGGAACAAGATTAGTCCATGTGCTGAAGTGCTCACATTCAACTACATGACATCAGGCATACAGTCACGTCTCTGTTTGTGAAAGTTATGGGTTGGTGTTTGGAAGATAAAATAATAATTGTCAAATAGAATTCCAGCTAGTCACATTCCTGCACCTGCCACTTGACTTTGCAGATAGACATATTGAGAGGGTTAAAACCAAGGAAAACCTTTTGGGGCCATATTTTTTCAAAAGTCACCAGTTTCTTAAACATTTTCACCTGCTGAAATGACTGTCCACTCAAGATCTATTCAAATAAAATTCAAGAAAGATCAAGATAAAAGCATTTCTCAGATCCCAAAGGTGTCTAGAATCAGCAGTACCTAAGGGAATTCTATGCCAAAAAGTTAAAAGTTCTGTGCACAATATTTTAAAATTCTACATATATTATTTATCAGAACAATACAATGTAATCACAGCATTTTCAAATGTTTGTTGACAAGTATTTTGAAATAAATTACCAAGATAATTGAAATGGAGTGATTATATTGTTGTTGTGTTTCTGTGTTGTTTTGACAATTAAAATATTCAGAACTTAGTGGAATTTAAATTAAAATATTCAGAACTTAGTTGAATTTAAATTAAAAACCATGTTTTTTGTGCAGAATTCTCTTAAGTGTACCAGGGCTTTGTATGGCACAGTCTGGATAGAGGAAGCTTCATGGGGGATCCGGGTGTGCACGGGTTCCGTGTGGGGGAAATGGGTCTCTGCAGGGGCATTCAAGTAAAAGTGGTTAAGGCTGGGGGGCAGAAGGAGTGGGGCTTATTGGGGTGGAGGGGTCAGGGTGCAGTGGGGCTCAGTGGGAGGTCTGGGTGTGTGGGGGCTCCTGATGTAAGGGGTGAGGCTCAGTGAAGTTGGAGCTTGTGGGGGGGTTCTGGGAATGTGGGTGAGAAAAGGGGTTGCTGTACAGGGAGCTGCACCCCTTGTCGGCTCAAGCCCAATGCAGCCATATCCCCTCGCACCCAGTCCCCCAGCAAAACTTCACTCCCCTACACTTGGAACTTCCACCGTGAGACTCGCCTCCCTGCACTTCTGGCCAGGTCCCTGCCTGTGTGGTTCAGAGCTTCCTGCAGCCAGGGGAAGTTTCTGGGGTTTGATCTGACCTAGATCAACTCCCAGCTGCTCTGTGCAGGGAAGGAGGAGGGGAACTCATCTCCATCTTCCCCTGCCCCCTCCCCACCACAGCTGGAACGAACGTCCCTCGGTGACTGGGGCATTTCCAGATCTCTTCCCCCCAGTGATTTATCTCTTTCCCCAGGCTGCCTGAACAGGGCGTTCAAGCTGCTGGGAGGGGTGAGTGAGCACTGGTGCGGTTTCTCTTTGCCCCCTCACACAAATCATTTTCTGCAAGGAAGCCAAGAAAATTTGTGTGTGTGGGGCGAGGGGGTATTTTTCTGCTGTGCTGCAATGGCTCAGAATTTCCCCTGGAGTAGTAGACTTGTATTCAAAGAAAGGGTTTCCAGTGGCGGGAACAGAGGACAGGGAATTTGACTTTCTGGATTCCATTTCTGGTTTTGTCACTGATTCACTAGTTAAATCACTAAAACCACGACTGATTTGAACAAGTCACCTAGGGCAAAACTTTCAAACTTCCCTGTCTAAAGTTATCCACCGAGGTACTCGATGACTCCCATCACGGTAGAATCACAGAGATGAATGAGCTTCTCCTTGTGAGGGAGGGATTATCACACCTGCTGTAAAGCTGGGTTGCATGACTTGACCAAGGTCATTCAGACCATGTCTAAACTAGGAAACTATTTTGAAATACTAAATTCAACTTAATACCTCCCAATTTGACAAAATCGAAATAGCATGTCCCCACTATGGGGAAGCCTCGAAATTAGTCCGAGGCAGGCTCCATAAATGTGGATGCACTACCTCAGCTTGGAGCCCCTGGAAGCACTGGCGTGTAATTAGTTCGAGTTACTCTGGGGAGTAGTTATTTCAAAATAGTGGCACCGGAGGGTCCATACTACCGCTATTTCGGAATTAGCGTTATTCCCCGAGAAAAGCAGGAGTACAGATTTAGAAGTAAGTGGTCTCCTATTTCAAAATAACGGGCTTGATAGTGTGGATGCTCCGCTTATGCATTTGACCAAGAGGTGGGTTATTTCAAAATAAAGCTGTAGTGTAGACCAGGGCTCAGAGAGCCAGTGGTAGAACGGGGAACTGACCAAAGGTGTTCTCAGTTCTACTCTAGCATTGTAAGCACAAGGCAATCCTCCCTTTCTCTTTGTGCAGTGTTTCTCAACCAGTGGTACGAGTACCCTTAGGGGTACTTGAGAGAAGTCTGGAGGGTATGTCAACCCAACTGAAATTTGGAGAAAACGGAATTTTTGTGTTAAGATTTATAGCGCTTTATTATTTTTGTATTTTTTACACCCAAAAATTTCATCGCCTGCCCAGCTATGATTAAGTTGTTTAAACAAATGTGTTGCAATGATACAAAAAAAATTCGTGTGTCTGAAAACTGGAGGTACTGGAGGTATTTATAACTTTTTTTTTTTAAAAGGGGTACTTTATAATAAAAGGTTGAGAAACACTGTCTTTGTGTATGCCTTGAGGTCTCATTTCCTTATAATGGTCTTGCTTTTTAAATGTTGCCCTTGTGTTTACAGGCTAGCATTAGGCTGTATTTCACCCCGATATATTTACGAGCAGATCCGGAAGTATGAGAAAGAGAGAACTGCAAATCAGAGCACATACTGGTAGGACACAACCAGATCAACATGGCTTTCTTTTTGTCTTTGAAATGTACACTTACATCTAGTTTGTAGATGAACTAGAAGAGGAAATGATTCACGACAATTGTTTTTGATTAACTTTGGTGTTTCCTGAGCTTGCTTGCTGACTACTACCAGGCCCCATTGAATTTCTGTTTCTAATATTGGTTACATTGGTCACCAAAAGGCCTTGAGTATCTTGCGAGTAGAAATAGTTAATATTAATTATTATTATTAGACGATTATGACTAATAATAAAGTAATTCCTTCATTGTTCTCTACGATGCATTACAAAGTCAGAGCAAACAAGATCGTTCTGGAAAGAATGAGATTTCTCATATTAGTAACATGGCCAGGATTTGACATCATATTTGAAATATTATAAAATAACATAGACTCCCTGTGTGACTGTCTTGCCTTCTTTATCAATCATATCACCATTGTATCTGAGACCCTAACCAGCCATCTGTGGCTTAACCGTTTTACCATGCTTTGCTTGCTTAACTGTTGTGCCGTGAGTAGTCCTCTGGATTTCAGTGGCATTACTCACAGTTGTACAGTTAAATATATCCACTTGGATCAAGGCCTAATGCTAGACGTGGTTGAGAAAACGGGAAAAAAAATCCCTTTTTGTGATGTTTTTCCAAAAAAAGTGTTAGCCAGCTTTCTGGCTGGTCAAAAAATCAGTGTCAGCAAAATTGGTCAGAAGTTTTCTGTATTGTTTTTCTGTGTTTAAATTCAAAATTTTGATTAAAAATAGTTTGGTGTGTGTTTTTGCAGTGGTCTAAACTTAAAAAAAAGCAGCACATTTCCAAAATGCATGTGCTAATTTTTTCTTGTTTTTTTCCAATCCTGTGTCTCTGATGTCCAACAAACAGACACTGTAATGATAAACGTTTTCAAATACATGTGAAAGGACATGATGAAATAGCTAAACACATCCCAGTCACTGAAATAGATAACACTGCTGAACACAAACTGTCTCTTTGGGGATGGCGTGTGTATGAGGTTTATTTTATCTTGTTGCATGACGGTGGTTTTCTTGTCCCGCATTTGGCACCGTGTCTGTTTGTCAGAGGCTGGAGAGGGATGGCACGAGACAAATCGCTTGATCATTGTCTTCGGTCCACCCCCTCGGGGGCACTTGGTGCTGGCCACTGTCGGCAGACAGGCTACTGGGCTAGATGGACCTTTGGTCTGACCCAGTACGGCCGTTCTTATGTTCTTATGTCCTGGCCTATAATCTAAACCAGACTTCCAGAGAGATCTTGTGAGCAGAACATTTTTGCCCAGGCAGTGGATGATGCTGATCTCAGGTGTCTAGGAGTTGTGGCTTATCACATCAATTATTTGTGCATAGATAGCAGCTGACTTTACTATAAGTGACTGTAAACAACCAACAACTTGATCCTGCTAGTCAGTGAACATCTCCTGAAGGAAGCTGAAGGCTATTAAGTCCTATGGAGGTCTCTGCTTAAATCCTTCTCAGTCAGTAGAGCATTGTGGAAGGAGTTTAAAAATATGCATGTGCTTTGCTACGTCAGAGCCTCAGCACCTCTCAGAAGTGCAGAATTGCACCCCAGAAGAGAGTTAAGTTGTTCTGTTCAAGCTTTGGCGTGAGGTTTGGAAAGCGATCCACCCACTGTACTCAGTGAGGACTTTTTCTGTTATAATCCTCATGATAAAAGTCAGACTGGTAGATTTTGTGCATGGCCTGGTCACGTGACCATATTTGCAACGTGACGTGGTGTAAATAAAACACTGGATGTGATTAGTGATGGCCATTAGGTGAAATGAAGCCTGGCGCTTCTGAAGTCAATAGCAAAGCCCTCATTGAATTCAGTGGGGTCAGGATTGCACCCCATCTTTATATTGATCAGAGGCAGAAATGAAGACATGGCTTATGTGTTTTAGGGTCATATTTGAGCTCCTGTGGAGGGATTACTTCCGATTTGTGGCCCTGAAGTATGGGACAAGGATTTTCTCATTGAAAGGTGAGTTTAAGTAACATGCTTTGAAGGGACATTAATGTCAGTTCTCATTCAGTTGCCATTTAGCAGTATTGGTGATATCAAAGGGGGTTTGTGATCCGATTGCGTGGTACTGCGGGCCTTACGTATGCCACTGACCTTGCCTTCCACTTAGTGAAGTTGTTATTATCACTCTACTACCTAGAGCAGTGGTGCCCAAACTAGTCATGTCATGCCCTCCCTTAGCCATAATGTAGTGTGTCTGTGCCCTCTCCTGCCCAGGGGCCCAGGAGCGGGGCCGGGAGCTGACTCTGAGGTTGGAGCCTCAGTCGGGGTTGTGGCTGGGAGCAGGGCTGGACTGTGGTCAGGGGCGGATGTCCCTTCTTAGCTGGAGACAGGGCTTGAGCTGGAGCCAGAGCAGAGCAGAACAGGCTGGTGTTCCCTCCCCATCCCCTGTGGGGGCTGGCCAGGGTCGTGCTGCACCCCCCTGAATGTTTCTCTAGGCCCCCCCTCAGTTTGGGGACCTGTGACCTAGCGGCCCAAACCGAAATGGAGATCTCATTGTGCTTGGTGCTGTATCAGAGTTTGCTGACCCGAAGATCACGCAGCTCTGCCAGGTCCTTCAAATCCATCATTTCGGTTTTATTAAATGTGAGGAATGGGCTGTATCAAGTCTATGCAATGACGTGGTGAGATTTAAAAAAATAGTAAGAGTGAAAAGAATTAGTCTGGGCATAAAGCTTCCTGGCCTCACAGCGCTGCAGCCTCATGCTAGTCAGGCAAGAGCAGCAAAGAGAGGCACTCCCTGGTGTGTTTTCTTTGTCCGTGCTGGAGAAAAGCACATAGCAAATGAAGCACGCAAGGGAATCTGATTTTTTAATAATTTTCAGTTGACATAATCTAGGCCCTGCCCCTGCTCTCCTGACTAACGATCCTATTGGCTTCAAGGGAGCAGGAACAAGCCCAGAAGGGATCAGAACAGGAATTTTGCTTTCCATTCTAATCCTTAATCACTAGGTGTCCTTGCAGATCACCGGGGGTACGTCTACACAGCAGCGTTATTTCGGAATAACTGATGTTATTTCGAAGTAACATAGTCCACGTCTACACGCAAGCAGTTATTTCAACATAATGTTGAGCTTGGAGGATTTCTTACTCCAATTCCTGTAACCCTCATTGTACAAGGATTAAGGGAAGTCGGAGGAAGAGTGCTCTGTTTCAAAATAAGCAATTAGGGTATGTCTAGATGAGTTTACTAGACATAGGAAAATGAAGCGGCGATTTAAATAATACATAAATAAATAAAACAAGGGAAGCCTTTGTCGACCGTTCCGTTACGCCTCGTGAAATGAGGTTTATTGGAGCGGTCGACAAAGGCTTCCCTTGTCGACCGCGGCATGTCCAGACTGCCCCGCTGTGCCGCCAAACAGCTGATCGGCACAGCGCGGCGGCCATTTTGATGTGAATGAAGCGGCGATTATTTAAATCTCCGCTTCATTTTCCTATGTCTAGTAAACTCATCTACATGGCTCCGTCGATGGAGCCATGTAGTCTAGACATACCCGTAGCGTAGCTCAAGTTGCGTTGCTTATTTCAAGTTTAGCCTCGCTGTGTAGATGTACCCCAGGAGAGCTCCTGGGTTGGCCTGAACCCAAACTGCAGTGGCTATTAAGGCTTCTCACGTTGTCACTGTGGCTTTGTTTATTATTCTGGTATGTCGGTGCTGGTGTTCCCTGACACGTAGTTCATTTCCCCAACAGGACTTCAGGATAAAGAGGTGCCTTGGAAGAAAGATCCCAAGCTATTTGATGCTTGGAAAGGTCAGTTGAAACTGTGGGCCAGGGTGTGACCGCAGTTATGTGGGTGTCAGCCCGGGTTTACAGTGGTGTGTCAGAGGGCAGAGTCAGGTTCTGTAACTTGGAGTTTGTTAGCAATAAAGAGCCCTATCTTGACTTCAGCGCGATACCTAGCAGCGCTCTGCCGCCATTGAGTGTCTCTCTGGGCCAGTGTTCCCTGCAAGTCATGTGTTTGTGCAACTGCTCAGGAGAAATGCAGATGCCACCCAGCTCACTAGCAGAGCACTCTCAGCTAGGTTTCGTGTTTCTATTGGGGGTGCTCATTTGCACATGTCTCCGCGCACATAAAAATTATTCTGCACATGGATGGAAAAGATTAGAGGAACATTGACCAGGACCAGGACCAAGTTACTAGATGCAAATGGCCAAGTTCTGCCCTTTGCGATATGTGTACAAGGAGATAGTCAAACCAGAGAAGAAATGTTTGGGCCCCCATGGTCCTCTCTGCTTCCTCATCAGGCCTGTAGCTGCTGACTGTGACGAGGAAAGTGAAGGGGGAGGGGGAAGCTCCCAGCCGCTCCGCATGGTGTGCAGGGGTATCCATGCTTATCCCTGGCTTCCTCACTTTTCCTGTATTTCCCCCTCTCTCATCCCTCCGAGGGCGTTCAGGGGTGCAGAGGAGGAGGCTAACAAGAGTCAACCAGAGATGCTGCTGCACAGAGCAACTTTCCTCCCTGAGCACCCATGCCCAGCGGCATGGAGTCTGGGGGGAGGATGTTTGGTAGGTTTGTGGGAGAATATGCTAGTTACAGGCTTTTGGATCAGAATTTCCTTTACTTTCATCACCTCTGAGTGAGGGAATGATACGACTCATTGATTTTCTTTCAGCTCAAGCAGAGCTGTAGTTCTGCCCTTGAGGAAAACCCCTCTAGAATTTCAAAGGCAACAATAACCTCTCTCTGTTTTCAATTAGTCCTGTAGTGTTTAATATTACATACCACTGTGCCAGCTATAGATTTTTATAGGAAAGCGAAAACCTGTAGAATAGATTTAAGCCTCCATTAAATTCTATAGGCCTTTAGGATCTTTTCTTTTCTTTTTCTTTTTTTGTTTGTTTTGTTATTACCATCCATCAATAGAAAATATAATCATTCAAATTGCTCAGTAATCTTTACTGGACTTAAAATGTCTGAATTCATGAGCTTATACTAATGTTTGGCATTATTAACATTAACCTAATAAATTCACATTTCCACCCAAGCAGAACAAATCATATCCATTACTACAAACACATTTCCATATTTTTTTTCTACTGACACCACCTGATTTAACCTGTAAAGGTATAACTTGCCTTATATGTCCCTTCAGGCTATTACCTTTAAAGACCCATCAGCGTTTGGTAAATCTCATTGTTTTCTCTTTATTTTGCCTAAATTCAAAACATGGCAACTATGTGCAAGAAGACGATTAAGCCTGGTGCAAGACTCTCCATCATTTTCTCCCTAGCAACCATTTTAGATCCTTTCTACAGAGCCCTGTTTAATTTCTATAGAACCCGAGTGTTGTCATCCCTATTAAATTCTGTGGGGTGGTTCCATAGGGGAGGTTCTGTCCCTCCTGTCACACATGGGTTTGGGCCCTACCCACTTGGCTATCCCCGTATGCACAGCTGTAGACTGATGACAGTTGAACCAGTAACGATGCTGCCTCCCCGCTCTGTGTCTCTTGTCCCGGCAGAAGGAAGAACGGGGGTTCCTTTTGTAGATGCCAATATGAGAGAACTCGCAGCGACGGGCTTCATGTCCAACAGAGGGCGCCAGAACGTTGCCAGCTTTCTCACTAAGGACCTGGGGTTGGACTGGAGGATGGGTGCAGAATGGTTTGAACACCTGCTGGTAAGACTGAACTCAGCATGTGATTGGAGCGGTTTGTGCTTCTCTTTGCGGGTGACTGACAACAGGTCACCTTGTACAGGCCATAAAGGAACAGAACTCCCTTTGAGTTCACTAGTAGCTTGGCTCAAAGAAGGATCATAAAAGTGAGTCCACTCTTTCTGGGGTGCTCTCGGCACGCAGTTCAGAGGCTTTGGTCAAAAAGGGTAAGTTTCCCATAGCATGGAAAGATTGCCCTCGGCTGTGATGTAGCTCTAATGCCTGCAGTGAGAATTTAGATCTTCTAGATTAACGGGCAGCTTTGTGGATAAGGTTCTGGATCCAGACTCAGGAGGGCAGAGCTGAGTTTGTGACTGTCCAGACTCCCAGCGTGACTGCAGGCAAGTCACAGGGGCCTGATTGTTGGATGACGTCAGTGGGAGCTGTGGATATGCAGCACTTCTGAAAAATCAGGTCCTTATTCGCTCTGAGCCTGTAACAGGGCATGATGCTTCCTTTCTCCCGTCTTGGGTCTGTCTTGTCTAGTCAGAATGAAGACCCTTCAGGACTGTCATTCACTGTGTGTTTGTCCAGCACCCTGCACAGCGGGGCTCTGGCTAAATAATAATCCATGGCTACTCAGCCTGTGGCCCACGGCCCATTTGTTTTCAGCCCATAGTGTGGTTTGTGTTTACACAGGGCTCAACATGTAGCCCGCGGGTGGGATCCTTTGAACGAAGTCCCCACTGGGAACACGCGCCACAATGGCGAGGCAATATACTGATCTTCTGTTGATATGCATTTTAGTAGTTAAATATCTGGACTGTCATTGCTCATTAAAAGTGCTGTCATACAGGTGGAAATCAGGTAAATATTGCATGTTATTAATATCAGCAGAACTGACTTAAATGGGGCCTGCATCTTGTGTAGACTTGCCTTAATCTTTGTATTCATGCCCGTCAATGTGAAAGAAGCAATTGGCATATATTTGCATATATATACAGCCACACTTAAGTTTCGGCTCTGCGCACGTGCTGTGAGAATCATTGTGGCCACCGGGCTTCCACCGTTGAGTAGTCCTGTAATAGTCCTTTCCTGTACTCTTCTCTTAGGTTCTCACGCATCCTGCCAGGGGCATTGATAAGAGCGCAGTTCTATTTATCTTTCACTTCAGTAGCAGTGTCTCTTATCAGCGTTTGTTCTCACCAAGCCAAGTTATGGAATCTGGGGCTAGAGAGTTTCAGATCTAATCTGTGTTGGTTTTGGCCCCAGAAGTTAATGACACGGATGTTTTTTTTTAAAATAGTGAGCTCTAATTTAATCTTTCCTTCCCCACCCTGCTAGCATCATGTAGCTGGCACATCAGAGGCAGAGTGCTTGCTGCTAGCCATGGCTGTGGATATCTTAGAAAGCTAAGTCATGGCTTCCCAGCCTGCCGTCTGCAGATGAAGAGGGCATTTCCTAACCTACGCTACAGCTTGGGGCTGGCCCCCACAATGCCATTGGCTTCACTGTCACCTACAGGAAGCTTGAAGCTACAATAGAAACAAGCTTGTCTGATGCCTAAATTTCCAAGGCTCACTTCAGGCTTGTAACAGTCACAGCACCTTGAGCTATGAGGCAGGGCTGGGTCAGGACTTGGATGGGAACTGTGCACATAGTGGGGTGGGTAATTCAGTGTGGTGACCTTTTTATCCTGTAAATCAGTGCTGTTCCAGTGACCCGGATTCACCCTCTTTCAGATAAGCCTTACAAACCCATGTCCTGATGGCAGACAAAAGGCACTAAAAGCACTGGTGCTTTTTGAAAAAGCAGCAGTGTTAGCCTTAGTGTCCTGGATAAATTCCAGTTGGAATAACTACTGTCTGCACAAATCCCTGCTGCAGTTTCAGGTTCTATGTGGCAGTCTGGCATACTCCTTCACTACAGTGGAAAATGGGAACTGTATTTACATTATCGCTGGGATGGCTGCGTTTCAGTGACGGATGAATGGAGCCCTGCATGGATACAAAATTGGTATCTACATCCGCATCTCCATCAGTGATCCACAGATGCAGATACCCATGGATATGAGATGGATATCTGCAAATTTGCAACGTTCTAGATACAAAATTTGTATCCGCATCTGTATCTGCAAAAATGAACTACAGACAGGGGCGGCCCTAGACTAACTGCCAGCAACAGGCGTCCTAGGCGAACCATGCAATCGGCGCCCCCACCTCCAAACCCCTCAATGATACTGCGCCACCATTTGGTGCCCCATTTAGCTTGGCGCCCTAGGCCACCGCATATATGGAAGGGCCGCCCCTAGCTGCAGATATCTGCAACTACATCCACACTGTGTGGGGGCCGGAAGAGGAGCCTGGCAGTCCCCGCCCGGCCCCAAGGAGAGCCTGAAGGCCAGCAGCAGAGGGGGCTGGTGCTGATTTACCCTTGTCTGGAAAACTCCCGTTTGATACCAGTCAGGTCCCGAGCATGCTGGACCAGGAAAGTCCAAATTGTACAAGGCAACACCTCCATGTTTTTTCCCTGACTGTCCTTCCTGAACAAGCTGTACCCTTCTCTACCAATATCCCAGTCAGGTGACTTATCTGACAAAGTCTGTGCAGAACGGCATCCCATGAACAAGGTAGGAGAAGACCTCCTGGTGACACAGTCTTAGCAACCACACAGTCACCTCCAGGATATGTCTGTCTCTGCCTAGGCCCTTATCCTTGATGGGAATGATTGATGCAAACTCATCTTTACTTCCAACTCCTGCACCTTGTACCATGGACTCCTGCATACCTTGTAGTACCGTTAGGCTATGTCTACACTGCAGGCTTTTGCTGGCAGAGAGGATGCTAATGAAGCACTCATTAGCATTTGTCTCACTGTCATTTGCATATTCTCTGCCGATGCTTTTTGCGCAAGAGGTTTTTGCACAAAAACAAGCAGTGTAGACGGGTCCGTTTTGCGCAACCCCCCCTTTTTGCACTATAAGGATCTTGTGCAAAATAGACCTGTCTACACTGCTTGTTTGTGCGCAAAAACCTCTTGAGCAAAAAGCGTTGGCAGAGAATATGCAAATGACTGCACGACAAATGCTAATGAGTGCTTCACTAGCATACTCTCTGCCAGCAAAAGCCTGCAGTGTAGACATATCCTGATTGGCTCCTCACATCTACCGCCACCCTTCCAAACACCAGCGTTGGTGAGAGAGACTTGGGTTACACAGAAGGGTTATGATGAGATCTAGTGTAAGTAGATGGGTCAGGAGCTGCTCTCGGTTGTGTAAAGCAACCTTCCACCACCAAATCTATGAGTATGTCTACACTACAAGGCTAGCTGTGTCTACACAAGCCGCCCGTTGTTTCAAAATAGTTTTCGAAATCACAGGCGTGCTATTTCGCCATCCCAGTAAACAATGTTGCATGAGGAATAAGGGATGGCTCAAAATAGCGCTTTATTTCAAAATGTGGTGCCGTGTAGATGCGCCACATTTCAAAATAACCTATTTTGAAATAAAATCGAAATAAGATACGCAATTTGTGTATCTTATTTTGAGTTTAAGGTGCTGTGTAGACACACCCTAAATATTACAGTCATCTGAGTCCCTCCATCCCCTTTCCACACTGAGCCTGTCCATCCCCTGCACTGTTCCTGCAGATGTGGGGCTGACATGCCTGGCAGTAAGGGGTTAATGTGCGCTGTGCACAGGCAGAAGTGCATGAACCAAAGGGCAAATTCATTTTTGCAAGGTTGGCTGAATGCTGGTTCAGGGCAGAGGTGCCTCCTGCACTCCGATGGGTTCCCATAAAGCACATGTAGCTAAAGAGTGTTATGGATACCCATCTGCTGCTTGGCAACCACCCCAGAGAGGCTGCCCCTCCTGGTGGGGGGTGCGCATTCAGGGGCCCTTAGCCCATGTGTGGGACCCCCCAAGAAAAATGTCCCTGGGAATTGTGCAGAGGCAGGACTGAGGTGGCAACTTCCACCCTGTGCTTCTCATATGGAGGGTAGATTTTCTGCTTGGTGTCTGCATCAGAATCTGGCCCATAGAGGATAACAGGGAAAAATTGGAAA
The DNA here is from genome assembly GCF_049634645.1 of Pelodiscus sinensis. Lineage (NCBI taxonomy): Eukaryota > Metazoa > Chordata > Testudines > Trionychidae > Pelodiscus > Pelodiscus sinensis. The sequence continues at coordinate 247,566,334 of NC_134712.1, read as the reverse complement.
CTTTGCATGAGTAGAAAAGTATTGTACAGATTTACTTATGGGCGATGAGGAAGGATGGCCCAGTGGTTAGGTTGCCAGTTTGGGATGTAGGAGACCTAGCATCAGTTCCCTCCTTTGCCACTAATTCTCTTTGTGAAAGTGGGCAAGTCACCCAGGGCCAGGTTTTCAAAGGTACCTAGTGGAATTATCACTGTGCCTCAGGTCCTTGTCTTTAAAATGGGCCTAATAATGCCTGGGAGTTGAGGGAGAATACAAAGGAGAGTGTGAGGTGCTCTGCTGCTGTGGGAATGGAGAGGGCGCCTGTCCCAGGGTGACTGGCGCCTTCAGAGGGAGATGGGGTCAGCCACAGCCATGCCACACGGGAGTGGGACAATGCAGGGTCAGATGTTGGATTAATATACACTTGCCTCATAAAAGGACTGATTGAAGTCAGTCAGATGTTTGACCAGAGGGCAGGTTGGCCTGGCTTAAATGCTACTCCAGGGGAACTGCCTCTATGCCATAGCATGAGGGGAGGAGTCCAGAGAGGCTGGAAACTGTGCCTTGATGAGGGCTGAAGAGAAAGCTCTGAAGGGCAGAGGGGCCTCTTTAGTGGCACCTTTTCAGTTTGGACTCTTGGTACCCTGGAAGGGGTCATGTTTGTTGTGACTTGGACATGGGCCGAGCTGTATCCGTCACCCAGGCTGGCAGGGTGAGAGCGGAGTCCAAAGGCACCAGAAACTTTGTAGAAGATGGGGTGGGAGCAAGGCCAAAGTGTCTGAGAGAGGAATTAAAATACTATTGAAATATCCCGCAGAGCACAGCTGTAACCTATATAACCAGAATATTGCACGTGGGCACTATTGTCAAATTCGTCATTACTCCAGGGCACTAGAGCTGCCAGCACTATGATACATATAGCAGGGTGTGAGCGCCAAAAATTCACAGTACAAGCACCATGGGAACCACACAGCAGGGTAACAGCGACCGAATGCATGCTTACCATATAGTGGGGGCACACTCGGGGTTCAGCTTAATACAGGGGCCCTGCAGACAGCTGTCCTCGCAGCAGGATCTACATGGCTGGCGTAGTAGGAGTTGCATGTCAGGGCACTAATTCACAAGCCTCGTGCAATGGGATCCAGGCATCCGGTCATTGGCACCCGAATTTGTACTCCCAGAATAATGGGATTGGGTTGTAGAAGTTAGAGGAGGAAAAGCCCTGTGTGACCATTCCATCTCGGCCTGTCTCCATGCTTCTAACAGCATGTTTTATCCAGTGTCCATTTAAAGGTCGCAAGCCTCGGGGTTTCAGCCCTTCCCTTGGAATACTGTTCCACAGCCTAAGAGAGAGAACACACTGCCAGGTTTCCCTCCTCCCCCGCTGATTTTTTTCCCGTTCTTTGCAGTGCTGGTTGTGCTTAGCAGGGTAACAGGCCCAGGGGGTATCTTCCTGGCAGCGTCAGAGCCACACGTCAGCCCAGCCAAGAGGGATCCTGGGGGAAGGCGTCTGTTTCACCAAAGGGTGGAGGGAGAAGGATGTCAGACCCTGAGCCCCGGAGAGGGGATGTACCTGGGGAGGGGAGCAGATGTGCTCGGCTTTGTGGCGGTTTAAACAGCAACAGGGAGGTGTGCTGGGGAGAGAATGGGGGCTCTGGGTGTGTTCCTAGAGATAGGGGTGATCCCGGATTGTGGACTGGATGTGTTCAAAGATCCTGGTCTATAGAGGGTGTAGCCTCTGGGGTGGAAGGATCCTGGGTTGGGGGGTCAGGGGGATCCTTGGCCATAGAGAAGGTATCCCTTGGGGTGGGGAATCCCAGGTTCTGGGGACGGGTGTCCCAGGAGATACTGGGCTCTGTGCACTGATGGGGCAGGCGCAGGGCACGGTGGAGGTGGGGAGGACGCTGCCGGAACCCCTGGGATCAGCTCAGTGAACTCTGGCCCCTGCACTCTGTACCACAACTGCTGCAAAGTCCTGTCCTGGCTACCGCAAGGAGAAGAGCCCAGGGAAGCTGCAACCCTAGAGCCATGGAGGGCAGAGCGAGAGAGTGGTGCCTGGGAGCAGCCCCCCTCCAGCAGTGCTGCAGAACACATTTCCAGGTGGCCCAAGGCCTGGGTGCTTCGGAGTCTGATTGGATGGGGGGTTCAAACGAGCTGTGGATTTAAAAGCTGCCTAAAAGGCAGCAAGAGATGAGGTGTTCCCTGGGGAGAGAAGCTGCACGTCAGGGCACTAATTCACAATCCTAGTGCAATGGGATCCAGGCAACAGAAGTAGGGAGCACAGCACTCCCCACTGTCACTAACTGCTGTGGGTGCTCGCTGGCACGGCGTACCTCTGCGCTGCACGGGGTGCCTCTTTCATCCATGTCACCCGCCCTAAGGCTGGCCTGGCAATACAGTTATGTTTTTCCCACAGCACTTATGTTTCTCTTGGTAAAAGGGGGTGGGGATATAAGCCCTTTGCCCACCCGATTCCAGTGCCCCAGCTGAGACACACTTCAGAGAGGGAAACTGAGGCAGGCAGTGCTAAGTGCACCATGCTTGGCCAAGAGGAGGTGCTGGGAGCAGCCACACCCTATGGCAGGGCCCATCAGTACAAGAGCTGGCCCACATGCAGATTCTGTCCTGGTGTAGCTATGGTGAGGGTTCAAAAAATGCAATAGTGGTACAGCCCATCCCTCTTCCTAATGTGGAGTCAGTTATTTTACTATAAAGGTGCCTTTTTGCCACAGCATTACTCATTCCCCTTCCTGTACGGAAATAGCTCTACTGGTGCAAGCGCCTTTCTACTGCAGTTACTGTGTTCACATTAGGGGAGGTAGTACCACTTTAATGGTACCACACAGCGTTGTGTGTAGGCACACACCCAGAAGCCAGAGCAATGGCTGTCTCCGCGTGATTTTCCTCCCTCTGCCCAGTTCTTTCTGAACAGCAAAACCAGCCCTGTTGATGGCTTTTCCATGTGTGTTTAAGGTGGATTATGATGTCTGCAGCAATTATGGAAACTGGTTATACAGCGCTGGAGTTGGAAATGACCCAAGGGAGAACAGGAAGTTTAACATGATTAAACAAGGCCTGGATTACGACAGCAACGTAAGTCTCCTGGCGAAATACCCCAACTGCTACGTAGCTCTCTTCCTCCTCTTCCCTTCTACTTCTTCCTAGCGGGGAACAAACCAAAACTCCAGCAGTTATGGACATGGCAAATAAGGTTTTGATTTGACTTTCAGAGCCACCTTGGTAAGATTTTCAAACATGAGGACCCATAGTTATGCTATGTGGGGTTGACTTCAGTGGGAGCTGATGGGGGCAGGCTGAAAGCTGTTGAAAATCAAGCCACTTATTTAGGCACCTAAATGTGGACTTAGGTGCTTCACTTTAGCCTCCTGAGTGTGAAATTTGGGGACTCATCTGTTGATCCTATTTATTTGTTTTAAAAGTGGCCAAGGTAATTTAGTTTGATCTTCATTCTTTAATGAGCACAGGTTGAGTTTAATATAATATAATATACTAACTCATAGAACTAAAAGGGACTTTGAGAGGTCATCAAGTTCAGTCCCCTTCCCTCACAGCAGGACCAAGTACCATCCCTGACAGATTTGCCCCAGATCCCTAAGTAGTCCCCTCAAGGGTTGAGCTCACAACCCTGGGTTTAGTAGGCTAATGCTCAAACCACTAGGTTATCCCCAAATGCAGCCGCGCTGGTCAGAGGGGTATGCAGCAGTGTGTGTCTCTGCGTCCCTCGGGAACCCTGCTCCATCGTGATTATTAGCTGGAATTGTTTTTTCAGTGCTCTCTTCTCATCAGCAAGGAATCCAGCAGTCTATAGTGCTGAGATTTTTAGCTCTCGTGCCTCTTAGCTTGTCTTCTCTGAGGAGCAGCTTCTCTGCTGAGGAGAGCTGCCGAGACAGACGAGTGAAATCAGATTAGGAGATGAATGTGCACAATGAGCGGCTAACAAAAGAATAGCCAACCCTTTGCTCAAATGCTGTGGAGACCGGCAGCGGTATAAAACCCTAAGAAAGCTAGTGCATTGACTGAGAAATCAAAAGGCGTGTTACGATCTGAGCTGTTATTCAAGGCTCTGTTTATATTCAGGTGGGTGCTGAAAAAAACTAAATGCAGTCAGCAGCTTCCATGGGAAGAGCAGAAGAACCTGCTCAACAGGTGCCGCTGTTTGAAAAATCCCTTGGACTGCAGACATTGCCTGATTAGGGGTGATGAGGGCAAGAAGAGAGCTGGTTTCAGAATCTGTTCCCCGGCTCAGGAAGTCTGGGTGTGTGGCCGTCCCCATGACAAGCATTGTGTTTAATGGCCATTTCCCTGGGTAACTAGCATACTGTCAAGACACTGTGCAGTGCGCCCCCACCTGCAGGGCTGTCAATGGCCTGACATCATCGGTGGACGCCCTGGGCACCCCCGTGACATCATCATCGGGTGACCCGGGCGGCAGCATTTTAGGCGGCGGCCAAGTCCACCTATAGCCATGGGCCGCCCCTAAACGCAGGCCACCTGCATGGGGGAAACAGAAATGAATGATGAGAAGGACTGAGTTGATCACCTATGGCCAGGCCTACACTACTGCCGAAGGTCATAGTAAAACCATAGCTGGTGTAGATGTACCTTAAGCTGAGCTTCGGCACTGTCCTCATAGCGAGAGGTCGACAGGAGAAATGCTCCCGTTGACTTCCCTTACTCCTCATGAAGAGTAGAAGTTCTGGTGTCGACGGGGGCGTCCGCAGCGTTTGATTCCATGGGTCCTTACTAGACCTGCCAGAATGACCACCCCGGCATCAATCTTCTCTGTAGTCTAGATGTGGCCTAAGACAGTAATGCACCTGACAGAAGGTTGAAACCCACAGATATGAGATTAAAGGACAGTTACAGTTTTCTCCTGACCCTCACCTTGAGGAGGATGTGGGGCAAGTGTGAAGGAAAGGGAAGGGGTTAGTTATCCCTTTCATACCCCTACCACTGCTAATGAACCAGTTTTGAAGGAGATTAACCCTTCCCCTGCTTCATTCCCCAGCTTCCTGGTGACCTAGAGAACTCCCCTTCCTTGCTGTCTCCCATGTCATAACACATGAAGTGGGCTTATTTCTGGGTTAGGGATAGACGCTCCCAGGGACTTTGAGGGTACGTCTAGATTACATGCTTCTGGTGACAGAGGAATGTCGATTAGGGTACCCGGCATAGGAAAATGAAGCGGCGATTTAAATAATCGCTGCTTCATTTAAATTTAATGGCTGCCGCGCTGAGCCGATCAGCTGTTTGTCGGCTCAGCGCGATAGTCTGGACGCTCCGTGGTTGACATCAAAGGCATTTGTCGACCTCCCAGGTATGCCTCCTGGCATGAGGTTTACTGGGGCAGTCGACAATTGCCTTTGATGTCGACTGCGGAGCGTCCAGACTACCACGCTGAGCCGACAAACAGCTGATCGGCTCAGTGCAGCAGCCATTTAAATTTAAATGAAGCGGCGATTATTTAAATCTCCGCTTCATTTTCATATGCCAGGTAGCCTAATCTACATGCCTCTGTCGCCAGAGGCATGTAGTCTAGACATACCCTAAGTATCCCCCACATTGAAGCTAACAAGATGTGCACGTTCTTGGCGTCTCTGTAAATCAGGCCACCTGATCAGATGCCTAATTACAGATTTTGAGGCCTAACAGAAGGTTTGGTATAATACTTGGTGTAAGGCTTCAAAATACTTGGTCTCTATGTGTCCCCATTTCTCGGGGTATCATTTGTTACAGTTAATAAAGCACTTTCCTATCCTTGTTTGGAAGTCAGATTATATCCTGCCTTGTTGGTGTGAGTGTCTCCTCTCTGAACATTGTTTCCATTTGCAGGGAGATTATGTCCGACTGTGGGTTCCAGAAATACAGTGTATAAAGGGAGGGGAGATACACACGCTCTGGGCACTGAGCAATGCTGCTCTCTCACAAGCGGGGATAGCGCTTGGGGAGACCTATCCACTGCCAGTCGTCCTGGCCCGAGAATGGAGCCGACATATCAACCAGAAGCCTGTAAGTACTATGAAGTTTCAACTGAACTAGGGAGTTCTGCTCTTTGCTCTAAATGTGAGTATAAATTGTGCAATTCTCTCCCATGGGTGTTTGAGAAAGAACTAAGGATTTAGTTTAATCCAAATCATTTAAAAAGTCCATAACTGGGTACAAGATTAATTTTGAATGAACCCTGGATATCCATGTAACTGGAGTATGAGCTGGATTCTCTTCTGGTCTGACCGTGCATCTATCACAGCTCCTCCTTACTAAGTTCTGGTCTGTCTAGGTCTGTGCAACCCCATTGAAAGCCAGGAGATTGCACAAGGTGTCATATACCAATACCTTGTGCTAGATGATTGTGTATGAGGAGAAAAGAACCCAGTATGATTCTCAGATCCCAGGAGGAGTCAGTCGGTGAGGCTGGCAGTTAGTAAAAATACCCATTGGACTTGTAAACTGAACACGTGTGATCTGGAATTACAAAGACCCATTAAAGAGGGGACCACAAGAGGCCATTGGTATTGAGTCACTTTTCAGACTGGATCTGCCTTTTAGAAAATACAGGCAGTCCCCGGGATACATGGATCTGACTTACATCGGATCCCTACTTACAAACGGGGTGAGGCAACCCCGCACTAGCTGCGCCCCCCTCCCAGCAGACCGCCGAGACGCGCCGCGGGCCCCCCCCCCCCCCAGCAGACCAGGGAGACGCAGAGCGGCTTTTCTCAGCAGACACCTCAGCTTGAGAATAAAGGACTGAGGGAAGTGAGATGTGGGAGAATAAAACTGAGCTCTGGAGAAATGTTTGGCTAGAGTTTCCCCTACAATATGTACCAGTTCCGACTTACATACAAATTCAACTTAAGAACAAACCTACAGTCCCTATCTTGTACGTAACCCGGGGACTGCCTGTACAACAAAACTAACAACGGGCTCAGTCTTAGGGTTGAGCGCTGCCAACTTCTATCTGCTGACCATGTTGCTGCTATAGTCACCCAGGGGCTGTATAGTTCATCTCACAGATGTTCATTACTTTGTTTCCCTCTTGTCACAGATCAGTTTGATTCTGGGGGGTTAATAAACCAAGCAGAAGGTTGAAACTAGCCTTCATGGAGGGTTTGGATACTGAGGGCCCAAGTTTCTGACTCGGGCAAAATTCCTTGCGGCGTTACTGAGATCCTTTGAGTAAGGACCAGTGGCTTTGGTGTTGAGAGCTAGAATAGTCAGTCCTCTTTCATTTCAGTGTGCAGTCTGCGGCAGAAAAGTGACTCACTGTACTATGAGCCCCTTTGGGGGTGGGGGGAGGAACGGGTGATCATCTTTCAACAGGAACTTTTTAATCCAAGCAACTTTTTGTAAAGTGAGATGGGAGTCACATGTGAGCCCTTTCCCCCTCGTCAGCATGCTTCTAATCCTTGCGTCAGTTTGATGGGGGGACCACTCCAAGATTTTGGTAAGAAGTTAAGGGCCACACTTTTTTATGGAGGGGGTGCAAGGTCTGGGATGGAGGTTGGATGCAGAAGGGAGCTTGGGGTAAGGGACTGGAGTGCAGGAGAGCATGCGGGGTCTGAGAGGGAGTTTGGGTAAAAAGGGGGTTGGGTGCAGGGTTTGGGAGGAGAAAGGGGTGCAGGAGACTATTCTGGTCTAGGGGACAGGTATAGAAGAGAGTGCAGAGTCTGGGAGGGACTTGTGACTTTGGCAGAGGAGGTGCAGAGGGTTTGGGTGGTGACCCAAGGCAGGGAGTTGAGGTGTAGGAGGGGGTGAGGTGCCAGAGGCAGGCTTTGGCCGAGAGGAGCTTACCTAGTTGGTTCCCAGTTGGCAACCCAGCAGGAATCTGAGGCAGGCTCCCTGCCTGCTGCAGTGGTCAACGGGAGCTGAGAAATTGTGCTAGGGGAAGCACGCAAAGCCCCCCCTCCCACACACTTTGGGGCAGAAAGGCACATGAAGCATCCAGCCTCTTTGAGGGGCCTGGGGCTGATCCCTGTCTGAGGGCTGGATCCAACCCATGAGACATATCTTGCCCTCCCCTGTTCTAATCTCAGGAACTGTGCCCCTATCACCATAGTATCTGTCACAATCACTAATGTATTTTATGTATCACAACACCTGTGACCAAAGTCACACAGGAAGTCTGACAGACAATGGAACCTCTCTCTCAAGTCCAAGACTAGCATTATTCTTCCTCTCTGCTTCTCATCTGGCTAGAGCAAAAGTGTTTTATGCTTTTTTTCTGACGACTGTGAGCTGTCTAGGTTGCTTTATAACATAAACATCAGAAGTTCTTTTAGCTTCAGTCAGTACTCTTCTCTGCTCTTCTCTCAATTATAGAACAAGAGAGACCACCCTCCGAGGGGAAAGAAAGATCCCTCACACACACCAAAGCAACACAAAGACAGAGGGGTGGATTTTTACTTCTCTCGCAACAAAGATGTATCATGAAGGCAGCCCCTGCACTTCTGGAGAAGTGATGGATGTGCCTTTGCCTGCTGAAAACTCCAGCTGATAATGGTTACTTGCTGATAATGGTTACTATGTCTTGGCTAACTTCTCTCTCTCATTAATAGCTAAAAAAACCAAGAATGACATTTTGGACACATTGAAATCAAAGGAGTCTTGCCATTGACTTCAAATAGATCAAGATTTTGATCTTCAATCTTTGAAAAATGGTTCTCTTTACGAGCCAGCTGATTGGGATTCAGAAAGGAGCTGAAGTTCTTGAGCATTGTATTTTTAAGAATTCTGCGACACCTTTAACAAGATCAGAGGTGCGAACCTTGTATTCTGACCAAATTTGAGCGGTGGAAATTATGTCTTGCCCACCTAAATGCCCCTCAGAAATCAACTGGATGTATTAAAGCCAGATCCTTACCTGGTGTAAATCAGCATAGTTCTATTGTAATCAGTGAAGCTACACTGATTTACACCAGCTGATTTTCTGACTTGGTATTCTTCACTTTCTGCTTTCATTGTTGCTGTGAGCTGTGCAATAGCTAATGTGTTCCACCCCAGAGATGGGTGATGAGTGATTTGATACATTGATTATATACGGGGATCACTTAAGTTTTGGGTTGAAAGGGGCTTTATAAGTAGTAATTATTCACCATAATGGTAGGGACATCTTGTTATTGTCAAGTGGTCAAACAGCTTTTCCAGTGCCTTTGCTTTGTACTGGGGCTTATAGTTACTATAGACTGATTTGTACCTCATATTACAGACTGGAGAAGGTGTTCACTTTTTTAATATATATTGGAAAAACCTATTCTGAATTTCCTTATATTAATGTGCTTCAGGGTGTAAAACTTAAAAACATTGATCCATTAAACAGCTTAAACCTTTGCCTTGGAATGTTTTTACTTTCCTGATTTTTACTCTTCTGATGGAGACCTGAAGGCGGAATGGCTGTGCTAAGGTACCAGAATCCTGTTCACTTTGACTGTATCCTCCATAGTGCTGTAGAGAAAGCAGGTTCACCTTGGAATCCCACTGGGGATCACTGTGGTAGTTTTTTTGCCTGTGGCACCAGGCCTGAAAGTTTGATGTTATATACAGCACGTACATCAGAGTGTTTCAGAACATTGCTCTATGGTCTGTAACGGCAGCCAGTCCTGTTCTGAGCCCATTTTAAGTGTCTTGTTCTTGTCCAAAAAGTCTTAACTGGTCTGATTTGGTTACTTGAGATAGCTCCTTCCTCTCACTGTTCCCTTGCATGGTATCTTCACTCCATGAGGGGCCTAGATTCACACATACAGAGTCTGGGAGCAGAGCTCTCTCTGGCTAGGTCTACACTATAGCCTTTTTTCAGAAAAAGCTACGCAAATTGCGCTCTGCAATTCGTGTAGCTTTTTCCGATTGCTTTTCTGGAAGAGGCTTTTCCACCATTTGGCCCTGACTGGATGGGGCCAAATGGCAGAAAAGCCTCCTCTTTTGGAGGAGCCCTTATTCCTCGCAGAATGAGGTATACAGGGCTCCCCAAAAGAGCGCGTTTGCTCTTCTGCAAAAAAAAGCGGAAGAGCAAATGCATTCCCTGGACATGGTCGAGTTTTTCTGGGATACCTCCGGAGGGTAGATGTAGCCACAGAGGAGGGCCTTTGATTGGCTCTGGAGTTCATTACCACCAGGGATCACATGGAGTTGCAGGCTCTGCCTTGACAAAAGAGGCTCTGGTTTAAACATGTCAGGTAAAAATTAATCTAGTTCAAAAACTGATGTAGAAGCCCTTAAACCAGATAAACCCTTGTTTAAACAGCTTTAGTCGGTATTTGTAAATTATTGATTTAATCTAAACCAATATATATCTTTCACACATGACGTGGATTGACTCCCTATTTGAAATGTGAAATGGAACTAAACCCTAACTATGAGAACTATGACTGGCACCTCCATAATTAGCAATGGTTAAACCAGTTATTGGGCATCTACGCTAGAGGCTTGCACCTGGAACAATTTTTAAATTGACTTAATTAAACCAGGGCACTTTCCTGAGTATGGACAAGAATTAGGGCTTCGTCTACACAAAAAAGTTTGACTTTGCCATAATGGCAACCCGCTGAAGAGTGTTTCTGCAGTATATTTTACACTGGTTCCCCTAACCAAATAAGCTATAGCACCGAAAGCAGTCTTTTGTTAGTCTGAGTTGCATCTGCATTAAGGCACTTGCTGGTATAAATATGACATTAAAAATCACACCTTAATTGACTTTACAGGCAGAATATTAAGAGTAAACATTGCTCCTGGAAGTAATTCTCCCTGCTTAACCCTGTATAATTGGCTTCTTCTGAAGGGAGGGGAGTTTAGTTCCTTTCCTAGGAAGACAGGATGCACTCTACCCTATGGCTGTGGAGTCCAGCCTTTCCAGTCTGAGGGATGACTTGATTGGGAGTTCTGTCTCAGGCCAGGTCTACACTAGAAACATTTGCTAGTGTGGGAGGGGTAATTTTTTTAATCTTTGTGGATGCATCTACATAGCACCCTTATCATGAAATAAGCTATGCAATTTGCACAACGCAAAGTTCATACCTTATTTTGAGGTAATTTCGATATAGCTTATTTCGAAACATCCCTTAACTCTTGTGCAACGAGGTTTACAGGGACAGTGGAATAGAAAGCTCATTATATTTTGATATAACAGGCTTGTTTTTAAGACATAGAATAGCTATTTCGGGATACCTCCAGTATCCTGGGATACCTCCAGTATTCCGAAATAGCTCCGTAGTATAGACATAGCCTGTGTGTGTGTGTGACATTTTTATCTTCCCAAATGCTCTAGGGTCAGATTTTTAAAAGTATTTAGGAGCATAAGATCCATCAGTCATCACACTGATTATAATGAGAATTAGTCATTTAGATACCTTTAAAAATCTGTCCCCTACCATAGACAGTTACACCAACATAAAAGTGCTTTTGGTGGTACAGTAGACTTCTGATAATCCGGCACCTTTGGGACCTAGGTGGTACTGGATTATCGGATATATTGAAGTATCAAGAGGTACTGCATACTCCCGACGCAATCCCTCACTCCCCCTACCCCCCAACCTTATGCTTGGGTCCTGGAGTGGCCGGTACAGATGCGTATTTCCCTCCAGGCACTGGGGCACGTGCACTGAGGCTTTTCCATGAGCTGGCCGGAACGCAGTGCATAACCCAATCTCCCTCCCCCTCCCCTTCTCTTTCCCCAGAGCCAAATACCTCCCCTCCCTGCTGTAACCCACATGAGAGCGGCTGACCTGAGCCATTCTGTCAGGAGCGCTTGCCATTTTGATGCTGGACTATCGGGAGTGCTGGACAATTGGGTGCCAGACTATTGGAGTTTTGCTGTATAATGTATTTTGTTTGCAGCATCAATGTTATACTGGCACAGGCATTTTTTATGGGTATAAGCTGCATTTTTGACGGTACAACTGTGCTGGAATAGCTATGCGGGTTCACTTTTTCTATTGTAGGCATAGCCTTGGGTAAGTGGAACCAAATGGAGGACTAAAGCTGCAGATGTGAGAGTGCCCCCTCCTTGGCTGGAACCCAATCCTATTGAAATCAATGGGGGCTGAAACAGGCCCAAAATGAGAATAAAATTGTTTGACAAATGAGCAGGAGCATGTATGGTATCTTAAATTGCAGCCGTGTACATGGAATGCTATCACCCCAGACCAGTGTTTTTCAAACTGTGCTCCACGGAGCCCCAGGGGCTCCACGCGACATCTCCAGGGGTTCCGCGAGGTTGACAAACTAGAAACATCGATAGGTACAACACATAGAATCAGTGGACTGCTGGGACGCTGCATAAATTTTAACGCATGTAAAGGGCTCCAGAGCCCAAAAAGTTTGAGAACCGCTGCCCCAGACTGTTGAATGTGTATATTAACAGTAAGTTGATGGTCTGTTCCAAACATAACCCCACTTTTCAATCTAGTAGAAGCCCAAGGTGTAGTGAGGGAATGAAGAAGAGAAGTGGACGAAGAATCAAAGTTAAAACAAAGTGTAATTGATGTTTAATGAAGACACTTGATGCAGAATCAAACTCACATATGTTCTGAATATCACACTATTGCTGTGCAAAAAAGACACTTGATGATACATATTCAAACTCTGATTACATTAAAGTACACTGTTTTGTATTCATCATGGAGGACTCAACTCTGGTACTGGTCCTAAGGAGCTTGCATGTGATTCAGACACAGAAGGCATCAAGAAGATGGATTTAGCACACAATAAACAGCATGGGGCTTATCTCAGGTATTTATTATATCGCACAAAAAATGAGGAAGAACGGTTCTTGCACAAGAGGTAGGGTTTGCGCAAAAAGGAGCCGTCTACCCTGCTCTTTTTGCACAAAAACCTCTTGCTAAAAAATGGCTGCTCATTAATTATGCAAATGAAGTGCAGTGATATTCCATTCCAAGTTTCATTTGCATAAGCTTTTCTGCAAGGAAGCCATAGTGTAGACATAGCCTTCATGAAGAAGGAAATCTCTGACCTCCACTGCTTCAGCAGTCTGAGGTGAGGGTAGCAGCTGCCACTAAAGCCAAGGGCTTTGCTGTGTGAGGGCATCATTGGTGGCATCTTCCACAGGCATTTCTGTGGGATGGCAATGGAGTCTTACCAATGTGATCACAGCAGGGGAAGGCAAATGGCTCCATTCTGTGTGTGAGCAGGAGCAGAAAGAGGCTAACCAGAAGTCAGGGAGTGTTGGGGAGGGGGGAAAGCCTTCCACGCCTCAAGAAGAGTGATGGGAGGCAGCCTCATCCCAACAACTGACCTATGTATAAATGCCCCTGCTAAAACTAGCACCCCAAGCAGGAAAGAGCCTGTTAGTTTGGGATGAGCAGGAGCCGCTGGTATGATTCTCAGCTTTGCCTCTGCCTTCCTATGGGATTTGGGTAGGTGATTCAATCTCTGCACCCCCCTTTGGGGCATGGGGCTCATAATACTTCCTTTCTCATGCTCATTCTCTGTGTTTTTGTGTGTCTAGCCAGTGGACCCTGAGCTTGGTCCCTACTATAAATTAGCTTGATCACAATGGAAATAATGCCATTGAAGCCTAGGCCTTGATGTTGTTCGTACAGCATCCCTCTTGGGCTGGGACATGGGAAATGCAGTCTCTGGAGACATCTGTCTGTCCATGGAGGTGAGGGTAAGGAAGGGGGGCTGGGGGTTCAGCAGCTACTCCCTGAAAGGTGAGGGGAGAGGAGAGAGTGAGAGTGTGTGAGTGTGCTCCCTGAGACCATTGGAGAGGGGTAACCTCTATCAGGTTTTGGAGGGAAGGGGAAGTAGAATGTCCTCTCCAGGAAAGGGGGGCCCTGATCCCCTCCTGCACTCAGAAATACTGTCAGTCTGTCTGCTCCCCGGGAGGTGGGTGGTGCACTAGCAGGTTGCCAGGGCTTCCTGTCAATCCTTCCTCTCCAAGGGACGGTTTGTCCCTCTGCTCCAGGGATGTAAGCAAGTTGACCACTGGCATTTCCCCAGGAGGGGATGGGGGAAGCAGGAACCAGTGCTGGGGACAGCCGTGCTTTTAAAAGCACCATCTCCACAGTGGCGCCTGCCCCCTCCCCGGCTGTCTGTCAGTCTGTCCGGCTCCACAGCGATCCTGGGGGGCAGGACTTGGGAGCGCTGGCGGCGAGGGGGGTCCCCCTGTCTGTCCGATGATCCTTCTGCCCGCCCGTCCCCTGGGCTGTGGGGGTGGCTGGCTGTCGGGGGATCCCGCCCGTCCAGCTGTCCCCGCTCCCCGGGGCCGGTGTATAGGCAAAAAGTGAAACCTCTCTGTTTTTGTGACCGTCACAGTTTCTGTCATACATACATGACATTTGGTACAACTGCTCAGGAATTGCTACCTTTGCTGGCTGGTTGCAACAAATTCAGAGGGACTGTGTTTTTTGGTAGAAAAAAATCTCTCAATTTGCTACCTCCTGGCTAATGGACTCAGGGGATGCTGGGGTTTTGCCTTGCGCGGGGCCTTTTGCTCCTGGTCCATGGGTCACAAATTCAGAGGGACTGTGTTTTTTGGTAGAAAAATCTCTCGTGGTTCGGTCGCTGCACCGGCGGGCTGCCAGGGGGTCCCGTCCATCGTCCCGGGGCCGTGTGTGTGTGTCGCTCGGGGCGCGGGGCGGAGCGGGAAGCGCAGCGGATCCGGGGCGGGAGGGGGAAGTTGCGAAAGCGGCAGGCAGGCAGGCGGCGGGCGGCGAACCATGGACCCGACCCCGGCCGGCTCCGGCTCCCCCAAGCCCGGCGCCCCGGAGCCCCCCGAGCTGGAGGCGGTGCCGCTGGTGGCGCTGAACTTATCGGTGCGGCGGCGGCTCGGGCTCTACCTTAACCCGCGCGCCTCGGTGGCCGCCGACTGGGCGGTGCTGGCCGAGGAGCTGGGCTACGAGTACCTGGAGATCAAGAGCCTGGAGGCGCAGCCCGACCCCACCGCCCGCCTGCTGGACGACTGGCCGGCCCGCTGCCCCGGCGGCGCCACCGTGGGCCGCCTGCTGGCGCTGCTGCGCGCCCTGGGCCGCCACGACATCCTGGCCGACCTGGGCGGCCGCATCGGTGAGAGCCGGGAGCGCCTCCCGCTGCCTTCCCCTCGGGGCCGCTGCTCCCCCTGCGCCGCCCGCCTCGAGCCCTCCGGCCTCCCCCTCGGAGCGGGGCAGCGTGAGCCCGGACGGGCCTTCTGCTGCGCCAGCGCTGCCCCGAGCTCTGTTTGACAGCTGCCCCGAGCGCTCCTGAGCCGGGCCCTGGCCCTGTGCGTCTCCCGGGGGCCGCGGGAGGAGCTTGGGTGGCTTGGGAAAGAAGAGATCACACGCGGTGATCGCCTGACTGCATCTAAATAGGTTCTGGTGACGTTATAGGATCCCTGCTTCTTGGGCTGAACAGAAACAAAAAGCAACTTGCAAGCCCTTCTAATGCAACCCCCCCCTCTCGTCCCCCCAAGGAATGAATAGGTTAGTGTGTCTTAGGGCTGGGACAAGATCTGTTCCATCCCCAGTGACAACTGGAATAAGAAAGTTGGGACAAGTTTTGTTTTGTTTCCCCCCTGAAACTCAACATTAGTGTTAAAGCTCTGTAAGCATGGCTAGGTTTTGAGTGTGAACTGCTAACCTGGGGTGGGTTTAGTTTTGCAGAACTTGTTGGTTAATTTTCGTTATTCCCTTGTAAACATTTTGAGACTTTCTTGTTAATTAGAAAGTCTTATTTAAACTGGTCAGTTAAAGGACCACTGTCCTGAAATGTATGTTCCTTTGGGGAAGCTAAACCTATTGGCATCTGTAGAGAATTATAAATAATTTGAGAATACCACATAGGATACAGCTTTTGCTAGGAAGATACATTTGGGGGCCTAACCATAGTTTGAGTGATGTGCTTTTGGTTTGGCTTGTTGCTGTTCTGCTCTGAAAACTGTGATCTATTCACTGTGCTTCTCTGATTTTTTTTTTCCATATCACACTTGCTCAGTTTTAAATGGGAAAGAGAGAGCCTCATATTTCTGGTGGTAATCCATGGGATGGAACCCAGACTGACTGTCAGAACCCAGCCTGAATTTGCAGACCTGTCAAACTGAGCAAACTTTACAGGAATCCCTCCAAGCTGTTTTTACAAAGTGTTCTTTAAGACAGAACCATGCTTTAAATGTAAAGAGAACCCAAATGACACTAACTGGAATTGAAGTTTTTATCACCTAAATATTTCTAAGGTCTCTTGACTCACAAGTAATGCTTGACATCAAGTGTCTCTCCAGTTGTACGTTTTCTGGGTTACTAGTGAGGAAGTGAGAGATCTAATTTCACTTACATGCTGAGAAGAAATCAAGATGGAGGACTTTACCACCACATCTTGCAAAACTAGTGATCTGGAGTGGAGATTCTCACAGGTACCTCCTACTCACACATGTATTTTGAGGATTCTCTGCTGCTTTTTTTTATAGAGAATTGTTATCAGTGTTATTTGCCATGATCCTCAATCAGACTTTTTCTTTTATTTGAGGATCATAACAAGCAGCAGATAATTCTGGCTGGGTGAGACAGTTTGAACATAAAACCCAAATGAAGTGGCAATTAAGATACTCTTAATTCTGGCACTGATGCGCTTAATTCAGGAGCTGCCTTTTCAGTTCTCCTTGCCACCTTAATACCTACAGTTTGGTTCAGGGAGAGGCACTGAGTCTGAATCTCGCACATAGCAGAATTGTTTTAACTAGATTCTAATGAGAGAATGGTATAGTAAATTTCAAATCAATAAAGGCTACATTGAGAAAGACCTCAACTCTTCTGGAATATGCTACTCAGTTTCACTTTTGTTTCTACTGCTTCTCTCTCTTTCCTCACATTTATTTCCAGACTTCAACTTATGCACGCTTATTTTGGCCCCAACAGCCTTGTATTCATTGAACTTTTTGAAACTTTGCACTTTTAGGCTACATCTACACTGCAGAGTTTTTGCGCAAAAACGGCTGTTTTGGCACAAAAACTCGCAGAGTGTCCACACCTCAAGCGTGTTTTTGCGCTAGAAAATTTGCAGTATAGGTATTTCTCTTTCTACAAGGAATAACTCCTTTTTGAGCAAGAGATATTGTGCAAAAAGGTGTGTGTGGATGGTCAGCAGGGTTTTTTTGCACAAAAACAGCCTATTGAAACAAACACAGGTGCCCTGGTGGCCATTCTGTTAAAGGCAAACAGAGCTTTCTTGCGAGAGAGCGTCCATGAAATTGCTTTTCCTATGCACTTTTACAGTGTGGACATGCTCTCGCACAAAACTTTTTGCGGAAGATCTCTTCCACAAAAAACTTTGTGCACAAGAAGCCTGAGGTGTAGATGTAGAGTTAGAGAGAGGTAAGGAATTGATTAGCTCTATATATACAAACTTGCAGAGGGACAGGACAATAGGGTTGAGGTCTGTTTTCTTTCTTTCTTTCTTTCTTTCTTTCTTTCTTTCTTTCTTTCTTTCTTTCTTTCTTTCTTTCTTTCTTTCTTTCTTTCTTTCTTTCTTTCTTTCTTTCTTTCTTTCTTTCTTTCTTTCTTTCTTTCCTTCCTTCCTTCCTTCCTTCCTTCCTTCCTTCCTTCCTTCCTTTTCATATTTTAAATAAAAAAGTCCAATTTTTATTTTTTTTTAATAATTGATTTTTATCCACCCTGTTTATAGGCTAAACATTCTAAATCTACAACAGTAAACTGTTTAATACCCAAATAAAACTTTTCACTTGAATAGAGACAGTGTAATTAGCACTATTCTGCAGTGGGTTTATCTAGATTTTCATGTGACCTTTTGCACTATAGTATCTGAATGCCTAATTCTGCAAACGATTATCAATTCTGATTCCATCTCATAGAAGGATGGTTTAGATAAATCCTGCGTTTTGACAGAGAGTTACACCAGATAACCTTAGCAGTTCCTTCTAACACTAAGATTCACTGATTCGTAGTCAGTGTTATATATATCTGCAAATTGGTTCATTACATTTATTATTAGATTTTTGTGAACACAGCTCCCCACAAGCCTCTCAAGCTCTATATTTTGGCCCTAAACTACCTGATGGGGTTTCGTTAAGTATTGAAAAACGATTCAGCTACCCTTCTGAAACATTAAGTATTGGTTAGGGACTCAAAGGGTGCGTCTATACAGCAGGGCTTAACTTGAAATAAGCTACGCAAATTGAGACATGTCAATTGCGTAGCTTATTTTGAAATAGCTTACTTCGAAATTGGGAGCATCTACGCAGCACTTTTTTCGAAATAGAGCACTCTTCCTCCAACTTCCCTTACTCTTCGTACAGTGAGGGTTACAGGAGTCTGAGTAAGAAGTCCTCCAGCTTGACAGAAATTTCAATATTATTTTGATATAACTGCCTGCCGTGTAGACGCAGACTAAGTTATTTTGAGATAACACTAGTTATTTGAAATAATGTTGCTGTGTAGATGTACCTAAAATGGGCCACAACAAAAGGAAAACATGGAGATGTTAAAATCTATGGAATCACTTCCCTGGTGATATTGTTAGGTATGGACTTGATCTTGTCAATGTATGTTCAGGCTCTCCACCCATATTATACCTTTATCACCAGTTACCAGTCAAGATTAACACAGGGTTTTTACACAGGGTGGCTGGTAAAACAACAACTTTCTTTAACACAACACCAAATTAAGTGAAAAGACACCTTAAAGTTTGGAACAAAATACAAAATCTGGATGTCACAGTGAAACAGGCGTGAAACTGGAACCCAAAATACAAGTAACAAAAACCAGGGCAATACAAATAAGAGGGGATTATATCGCCATGTTCTCTGTGTTCAGAGACAAGGTACGCAGACGTCTTAGGAGAGGAGAAAGGGAACTCAAGGAAGTAGATCAGTGTCGAAGCTCAGGCAGAGGGAAGGTCTTCTCCTGTCTTTCTTTAAATCTTCTCTTCTTGACCTGCCATCCTGCATGTGATATGCAAACTGGGAAGCAAGTGATGGAAGAGAGAGAGAGAGAGTGTGTGTGTGTGTGTGTGTGTGTGTGTGTTTGTGTTTTGAGGGATCCATCTGCCTGGCCTTACTGCTGGTACCTTAACCGCTATAAGAAGTGGGGACCCAGGATTGCTCCACCACTGGAGACTGCACCAGACTCCCTCTTTGGCTGGAGATTTCCAGTCTGTCAGTGGTGAACAGAGACTAGTCTCCTGCCTCTGGCGGCCTATTGAACTGACAGCCTGCCCCGCTACAGGTGAGCTGTGGCTCCAGCACCACAGAGGTGCGCAGCAAGCCCTGAGGGGAGGGTGGACTGCCCTTATAAGGTCTCTTGTTGCCGCCAGGCAGATTAGGGTCAGGTGACCGCACTTTTCCCGCCTTTTCCAGGCACGGGATGGTGACAGGGAGGCTGACCACCCTTTCAGAGGGAAAATCAAAATGATGGACGAAACACTGGCACCCCTTCCCCAACAATATTTGCATACATTTTATGTGCTGCTCAATAAGGAAATAACAACACTTAAGTAACACCCCTTGTCCAGTCTCTCAGTGCATGCTACAGACAACTAATGCTCCTAAATTAGTTTGCCTTAACGATGTAAGGGCCTTTGACTTTCAAGTCAGAATGATGCTGAAAGACTGGGCTGCTTTTTTGTGTATTGTTTAGTTACCTTTCAGAGAGTTGCTGCATTTACAGAACCTCAGCAGCATGACCAGCCTCAATGGAGCCTTTTATGTGTCTTGCAGAAGAGGACTGTAAGAAGTACCTACAGAGGAAAGAGCAGCCTGTGCAGGTGCCAGCAGTGGACAGCAGTATCCCAAAGACATTAGAGATGTCGGGCCTCACTACCAGAGATGATCCTTACGGTAAATAGTCATCGATTTATTGATTTAATAAGAGATATATTCTGCTAGGGTTTGCCTTCTGTGGAATAAGCGCCTGTGAGAAATACTGAGATCCATTTACCTCCCTTCCTATGCATATACATGGCACCCTGAGTCTCTGACCAAGTCTGGGGGATAAGATTGAAACACTCTGAAAGGGAGGATGGGCAGTTGGGCAAATGTAAATGAGGATCAGAGTGTGGTAGTGCAATTAAATACATAGAACTCTATGCAGTTTTCTAGGTTTAAGGCTCCTGCTGTACGATGTTATGCCAGTACCTCTTTCTGGATCTAAATTTTCATTCATTTGGAAGGAAATGTGTTCAGTTGAGTGGAATCACAAAGCCCCATTTGCCAATTTAGGCCCTGAGCCAGGAGGGCCCTGAGCCAGGAGAAAGAGCCAAGCACTTTGAATCCTCTGGGGCTCTCCAAAGGCAAAAGAGTCTGCCTAAGGGGTTCTGATTTTAGTACAGCCAGTCCCCGAGTTACGCGGATCCAACTTAAGTCGGATCCGCAGTTACGAACGGGGCTTTTCTCGCCCCGGAGGACGGGAGCGGCGAGATGCCCAGATGAGCCACAGTCCCACCGCCCGCGTTCTCCGGGGCAAGAAAAGCTGCTCCCCGTCTCCCTGGTCTGCTGGTCAGACCAGGGAGATGGGGAGCAAAGCCTCGGAGGACGCCTGCAGCGGGACAGCCCAGGCGCGCTGCGGCTCTCCCGCTGCGGGCGGCCTCCGAGGCTTTGCTCCGCGTCTCCCTGGTCTGCTGGGGGGAGAGGGGGTGCAGCTAGTGCCCCCTCCCCCTCCAGCAGACCAGGCTTTTCTGCCCACGACGCCTGGGGTAGAGCAGCTGGGGCGTTGCTGGCTTGGTCCCGCAGCGCCGCTCCTTGGCGCTACTGGACTAACCCGGCAGCACCCCAGCTGCTCTGCCCCAGGCGTCCTGATTCAGCCGCTGCTGGTCAGTTTCAGCAGCGGCTGAATCAGGACGCCTGGGGCAGAGCAGCTGGGGTGCTGCTGGGTTGCTCCAGTAGCGCCGAGGAGCGGCGCTACTGGAGCAACCCAGCAGCACCCCAGCTGCTCTGCCCCAGGCGTCCCCAAGTCAGCCGCTGCTGAAACTGACCAGCGGCTGACTACAGTAAGCCCGAGGCAGAGTTGCTCTGCCCCCGGCTTCCTGGAATCAGCCGCTGATCAGTTTCAGCAGCAGCTGACTTGGGGACGCCTGGGGTTCTTAAGTTGAATCTGTATGTCAGAACTGGCATCCAGATTCAGCCGCTGTTGAAACTGATCAGTTTCAGCAGCGTCTGAATCTGGACGCCAATTCCGACTTACATACAGATTCAACTTAAGAACAAACATACAGTCCCTATCTTGTACGTAACCCGGGGACTGCCTGTATCTGGACAGAAAATGCTCATACTTTCCTTACCCTGCTTGTAGAGCCTGATCCTTCACTACGCTGTTGCGGTTTTATGCTGGCACAACTCCACTGAAATCAGTGTTGTTGTGCTGCTGTAGAACTGGAGTTACATAGCAACAAATTGAGTCAATAGAGGTTGGGCACCCAATTGTGAAAAATGCGAGCCTTAAAATAAGGCACCTGAATCTGGTTGGGCACCAAATAAATAAATAAAGGCCTTAATGAGTGCTGCGGGTGGGTAACTCAGGTAGGCCACTTATTCAGGTGTCTAACTTCTGATACCCAAGTTTGAAAATATTGAGCTGTCTTCTACCCATTAGACTTGTTTCTCATATAACTCTCTTTGTGGCATGTCTATATTTTCCAAAGCCGAGGGCTTGCCTGATACGATTGTATGATAGTGCGTGTAGTGATGCTCCTAGGTGAAATGTCTGCAGGGACTTAGAGCTCTGGATTTAGAAGCATGAGACTCTAGTACCTGAACTAACGGAGAGACATTCTCTCAAAAGCTATAGCCAACTCCTCAGTCTCTGTAGGAGGACTAGCCAGTATAGGGAGAAGAGAGTCTCAGCGTGTTCATGTGGGTTATGTGACATTATGAATCAAAGACTCCAGCACCTGAAGAGTGAGCAGTGGTTGAATTTATATTCACTTATTATTGCCTGTGTACAATTGTGAATGGTTCCAGGGAACACGCCAGAGCTGTTTGATGCCTTCATCTGTTACTGTCAAAAAGACATCCAATTTGTCCAAGAGATGATCCGAGAGCTGGAGCAAACGGAGTTCAAGCTGAAGCTGTGTGTGTTTGATCGGGATGTCCTGCCAGGGTCATGCGTGTGGTCCATCACTAGCCAGCTCATAGAGAAACGGTAAGTGGGAACTGGCTGTGAAGGAAGTATTTGCTAGATATTTCCAATGCTAGATTTTAGGTAGACCAAAAGGTGGAGAGACTGGAGAGGGCCTAGAGAAGAACAACAAATGATTAAAGGTCTATAGAACATGACCTGTGAGGGAAGACTAAAAGAAGTGAGTTTGTTTAGTTTGGAAAAGAGTAGACTGAGAGGGGACATGATAGAGGTTTTAATGTACTTAACAGAGTATTACAGGGAGGAGGGAGAAAAATTATTCTCCTTGACCCCTGATGATTGGAGAGGAAGCAATGGGCTTAAATTGCAGCAAGGGAGGTTTAGGTTAGACATTAGGAAAAAGCTTCCTAACTGTTAGGAGGGTTAAGCACTGGAATAAGTTGCCTAGGGAGGTTGTGGAATCTCCATCATCGGAGATATTTAAGAGCATGTTAGATAAACATCTATCAGGGATGATCTAGATGGTGCTTGACCCTGCAGTAAGGGCGGGGGACTGGACTTGATGACCTCTCGAGGTCCCTTCCAGTTCTAGTGTTCTATGATTCAAAGGAGAATTGTTTCCATGGGACTGGATTTCACCCTCCTCTTGGTGAGCATGGAGGATGGGCTAGAGAGGCAGGGAGACTCCACAGTGGTGTCTTAGTTTCCTATTTGCCATCTCAAAAAAGGAAGATTGGGGTGTCCCAAACCTGTGGCTCAATAGGGCTCACCAGGCAGAACTGTACTTAGGCACCACTGGTCCCTGTGCTCTTTTCTGCTGCTTGGGTACCATGTGATCACTCAAAGGCAGCTGTGAAGGTGGCCTAGAAGCAGATAAAATGCAGCCCCAAGCTATATCAGCTTCTTCCCTGACAGATTTCCATGCAGAAACCCAGTGGCTACGTCTACACTGGCAGCTTCTTGCGCAAGAACTGTTTTGCAGAAGAGTTCTTGCGCAAAAAGTCTTCCACAAGAGCACGTCTACACTGGCATGTGCTTTTGCGCAAGATATGAGTTTTTGTGCAAGAGCGTCTGGCAGTGTGGACACTCTCTTGTGCAAGAAAGCTCTGATAGCCATTTTGCCATAGCGGTTTCTTGCGCAAGAAATTCATGTTGCCTGTCTACATTGCCCTCTTGCGCAAGAGCTCTTGTGCAAGAGGGCTTATTCCTTGTGGAGAGAGGAATAACGCTTCTGGAAGAAGCCCTGTTTTCCGCAGCTGTACTGTAAATTTACTTGCGCAAGAACGCGCGTGCAGTGTAACACCCGGCAAGTTTTTGCGCAAGAACAGTTGTTCTTGCGCAAGAAGCTGCCAGTGTAGACATAGCCAGTAGGTTTTCAAGAGACAGTGCTGTAAAGAGTCACTCTGGCCCTCACCCCAGGATTCAGAGCCCTTTTGCAGAGTTTGAGGGGGAGTTGTATCACAGAGGGTTAATTTCCCTCCTTCAGATAGGAGGAGATCTGTCTGGGAAGAGGACCCTGTCAGAGCCTCTGTGTGGGGGAGATGGGTGAACTTACCCGCACTAGTTGTTTTTTCTTTATCTAGTTGATTTGACCACCCCGTGGATGAAAGTTATTTCTCTGGGCAGCTAATATAGCTACTTATGGAGCATGCAATCACCTTGGGGCAGCCAGGGAATTGAGAAGAAAGCTGTCTTCCACCTAAGATACTGGATATGCACAGGGGAACTTGAAAGTTACACAATCAGTGGAAAATTAAACCACTTCTAAGATGTCTCCATGGCCAACTGTCTGGATTTTCGAAAGATCCTTTCAGGTAGAGGAGGTTGTTATGGTAACATCTCTACACTCCAGCCAGGATCAGGGCCCTATTGTGCAAGATGATGTACAAATACACAGGCAGATGATGTCTGCTCTGAAGAACG
This sequence comes from Pelodiscus sinensis, assembly GCF_049634645.1. NCBI lineage: Eukaryota > Metazoa > Chordata > Testudines > Trionychidae > Pelodiscus > Pelodiscus sinensis. The sequence goes on along the minus strand of NC_134712.1, from coordinate 247,542,404 downwards.
TGCCATGTAATTTAAGACAAGACACAGCAAATGAATGAGTAATGAGTAGATGGAGGCTGAAACTAACAGTACTGATGTCTTCTAGTTCTGTAGCTTAGTGGTAGCTAGTGCACAATTTGATGGTTCCACATTATTGTAAGACTTCTTAAAAAATATACGTCAATGTCAGTGATACACACCTGATACCAAAGTATGAGATCGTATTAAAGACTGTATCATCCAGCAGTCCCATACACATACTGGAAGATTTACCTGGCATTGCTTGGGTCCTTCAGGGCAGGGGGCTGCCGGTGGGATTGGTGGGTTCAGGAGTCAGGGCAAGGATTGGGGTGCTCAGGGCAGGTACTGGGGAGGGTGCGGGAGTCAGGGCAGGGAGTTGGGACGTGTGGGGAGCTCAGGACATGAGGTAGGGGTGCAGGACTCAGGGCAGTGGGTGAGCGGATTAGGGCAGGGGTCTGGGAGGTGTGGGAGAGCTCAGCACAGGGGGTAGGGGTGCAGGAGATGGGGCACGGGGTGGGGAGCTCAGTGAGGCCACCTGCAGTGGTGAGGATGGTGTGGCAACTGCTGCCCCCCTGGTTCCTCCTTGGAAGGCGGCTCCTGGAGGGCTCAGGGGACTGAGGCTGCATGGCCTGGCCCTGGCCCCCAGCAGTGCTCTTGGGGGGCTGGGGCTGTGCAGCCTGGCCCCAGTCCCCGGCGGTGCTGCTCTGGGGTGGCAGGGCTGCTTGCTGGTGGGGCTTCCGCACTCCCCATCCAGTGTTGCGGCCAGAGGGGAGGAATTTGGAATGGGGGCCCACCTACCTGGACCAGTGGTCGGCAACATGGAAAGCCCTGACCCCAGCTGGCCACCTCTTCCTGGTGTAGCTGCTCTCCCTGTGGTCACTCGGGAGTATCGCTGGCCCCCACACTTGCTGCCCTGAGTGGTCATTCTGCAGTAGGGATGTAAGTGACGAGTGACTTGACTAGTTGCTTTCCCACCCCCTTGCTGCCTCTAGTAAAGAGGCAACAAGAGGGGGGAGCAGGAGTCAGTGGTGGGAGGAGCCAGCTTAAAAGCCGATTCCTCCCCAGCACCATCTCCACGGGGGGGGGGGGGGGGGGGGTGGAAGGGAACCGGGCGCAAGCTGGGTATCAGTTGATTCCCAGCTTGCATCTGGTCCCCCGCACTGCGCTTGTGCTTTTTAAATGTATGAAGAGACGCCAGCACAGTGGGAGGGACCAGGAGTGAGCTGGGGCAGGTGGATTGCCAACTCACGCCTGGTCTCCCCCACGGCACATCAGCCTTTTAAATATATTAAGAGCCTGGTGTTAAAAGGCAGGGAGCTAACTCCGCTGCGGTTCTATTTCCCCTCCTTATCAACTTATCGACTAGTTGATGGATTCCATTGACTAGTCGATCAGTGGATTAAACGCCATTTAACATCCCTACTCTGCGGTATAACTCTCTCTCCTATCAGCTCCCTCCCTTTTTGTATTATGGAAAACAATCCCATTCTAGGCACATTCAAACCCCGACCTTGCTTTAAGTTATAAGAGGAAGCTGCATACTGAATTTGGTGGTCCTAGCTCTTGCCATTTAGGAGAAGTTCTTGAATGAACAGATTCATGGATGGACAGAAACATGGATGGATAGAGGCCCAAACTCTCTAAAAATATATATATAGAGAGAAAGCTGTAAGTGGAGTAACAAAACTCTTCAGATGTTATTGACAATAGACTAGGAACATTGATTCTGGTTGCATATTTCAGCATAACAGGTTTATAAAATATTTATATTTTCCAGCAAGCATGAAAAGCTTCTGTTTTCTTTAGTTAATAACCATTTAACCATTTTCCTCTGCTCTCTTTTTAATTCCAGCTGTAGGAAGATGGTGGTTGTTATTTCAGATGATTATCTGGAAAGCAATGCATGTGATTTCCAGACCAAATTTGCTCTTAGCCTTTCCCCAGGTAAGAGAATTCAGATGATGCATTAAGGGTACATTTTCTCATAAGTCATAATAATGTATCATCAATGTTGCTCTTAATTATTTGTATTACAGTAGCATCTAAAGGGCCCAGTTTATAAAAAGAACAGGGATCTATTATTCTCAGGGTATGTCTAGACTGTACCCCTCTGCCAGCAGTGGGATGTAGATTAGGCTGGGCGAAATAGCTAATGAAGCGGGGATTTAAATATCCCATGCTTCATTATCATAAAAATTGCCAGTGCTTTTTTCCGGCACGGAGCTTTGTCAGAGAAAAGCGGCAGTCTAGAGGCTGATCTATCGCTAAAGAAAGCCTTTTCCGATAGATCCTGTATACCTCACTTTATATTATTTTATGGCAAATGTTTGCACTGTAAAAATGATAAACCAAAGAGACAGTATTTTCAATTCACTTCATACAAGTACTGTAGTACAATCTCTTTTATTGTGAAAGTGCAACTTATGCATTGCATAACTGCCCTCAAAAACAAAACAATGTAAAACTTTAGAGCCTACAAGTCCACTCAGTCCTGCTTCTTGTTCAGCCAGTATTATAGCAATCTTGGATGATCACCTTATAGCAATCTCAGATGATGACTCAGCACATTTGTTTTAAGAATACTTTCAACTGCAGATTTGATAAAACACAAAACAGTTACCAATGTGAGACTTCTAAAGATAGCTACAGTATTCGACCCATCTTGGAGAGAGGAGTTGTGGTGAATTCATTCAGAAATCTTAAAAGAGCAACACTCCGATGCGGAAACTACAGAACCTGAACTACCAGAAAAGAAAATCAGCCTCCTGCTGGTGGCTTTTGTCTCAGTTGATGAAGATGACCAGGGTCTGCAGCTCTTTGAACCCATCATCAGCATGGATGCTTGTCCTTTGGAATGGTGATTGAAACATGAATCCTTAGCGCATCTGGCATGTAAATATCTTGCAGTGCTGGCTGCAATAATGCCACTACAACACCTGTTCTCACTTTTACGTGGCATTGTAAGCAAGAAGCAGGAAGCATTATCTCCTGATAACTTGTTTGAGCATTTGGCTGAACAAGAAGTAGGACTGAGTGGACTTGTAAACGCTAGAGTTTTAAATTGTTTTATTTTTAATACAGTTTTTTGTACATAATTCTACATTTGTAAATTTAACTCTCACAATAAATACTTGTAATGGGGAAATTGAAAAATACAGTACTTGTAATGGGATAATTGAAAAATATTATTTCTTTTGCTTTTTACAGTGCAAATATTTGTAATGACAGTCAAGCGAGCACGGTATACTTTGTATTCTGTTGTAATTAAAATCAATACATTTCAAATGTAGAAAACATCCAAAATATTTCAATAAATGGTATTCTATTATTATTTAACAGGACGATTTTAATCGCAAAATTTAATGTTTTTAATCACTTGACAGCCTAGTAATGATGCAACTTTCTTTACCCACATGACTGTTTGGATTATTTCAGGTGCTCGCCAGAAACGGCTGATTCCGGTCAAGTACAAAACCATGAAGAATGCATTTCCAAGCATTTTGAGGTTCATTACAGTCTGTGACTACACTAATCCCTGCACCAAAAAATGGTTCTGGACAAGACTGGCAAAATCCCTCTTGCTCCCATGAGGCAAAGCTTCCTGAGCCAGGTGCCTTTTGATTCAATATAGCTGTGCCTTCAGAAAAAAAGAAACGCCAACTTCCAGGTATAGTTTATACAGTCTTTCAACATGTCAGAACTTTGATCCTTGCAATATTGTATCTGGGGCCTGCAACAGACACTCAAGTGTTATCTGAAGGGATGCTTACTTGCATTAAATAGGGAGTTAATTTGCAGTAAAGGAGTCACAATGCACTTCTCAAGGTGGGTAATTTGAAATGACCAAGCCATCAACATTGAACAAAAATGTTATATGGTGTTAAACACTGTTCCAGGGCTCTGGTAGTTTTATCTGAGGATGATCAGGGGGATAGTTTCTCTTCTTAATCCCTGGTAAAATCTGAGGGCTGGTTGCTGACCAGCATGAAATGAGTTTGGGGTCTCAGTTTGGTTCCTTGTGGACAAATGATGAATGCCACAAAAATCATCGATATTACCATCCTGGTTGGCAAGGAGGCCACGTATTGAACTACCCTTTTGTTCCCTAGCAAGAACCCCTCCAGATCCAGGTTCTAGCACACTAGTAGGAGAGCTTGCTTTTCTGCTGTCCAGAGTGTACTGCTCTTTGGCTGTATGGACTCCACCTGTAGGACTCTCTTTCTTTGTATTTAATAAGTATTGCATTTATTTTAATATTGTTAAATATTTAAAAGAATTAACCGAGTTCCCATTGTTTTTTGCAATATCTGACTCTTGAGAAATGACGGAAGTGAATTTATTTTCTGTTGAATATTTTTTCCTCAGTTTTTGGTCTTTTAAAATATTTTAGGTCCTATTCCAACCTGTTCAGAGTTAGTTATTGATGTAACTCCCTTATATCTGACATCCTCTGAAACAGCCTTCCAACTTGGATCATAGAATCATGGAAGATTAGGGATGGAAGAGCTCTCAGGAGTCATCTAGTCTAACCCCTTTCACAAAGCAGGACCAACCCCAAGTAAATCATTCCAGCCATGGCTTTGTCAAGCCAGAACTTGAAAAATTCTAAGGATGGAAATTTTACCACTTCCTTGGGCAACCCATTCCAGTGTTTCACCACCCTCCTACTGAAATAACTTTTCCTAATATCCAATGATTGGTTCTTTGTTAAAAACAAAAGCCAGAGAAAAAGACTTACTAAGTAACGAGGGTATTGCTTGTAGCATGTGATGTCTGTCAGTCTTTACTCATATCCCATTTAAGTAAGTGATGCTATTAGGTCAGCATTGGAAATCATAGATCCTATAATGCTTACAACAAATAATTCTCACATCAGTGGTTCACTCAGAGGCCAGGTCTACACTAGACCTAGAAGGTCGGGTTAAGATATGCAGCTTCAGCGACATAAAATGTCTTCACAGAGGGAGGCAAATACTCCCATCAGCTTCCCTCATTCCTTACGACTGTGAGGAGTACCAGTGCTGACTGGAGCCGCCCTCAGCGTTTGAATGGGAGAACTGAGCTGAAAACTTTGTATGTGCAACCCCCCTAAATCATTTGGCCTCTAAGAATCTTGCACAGGCTTTGGAATGTCCCAGTTACCAAAAGGCTAAGTGTCTGATAAAGAGTGCCTTAAATTATAGATCAGACCTACTTAAAAAATAAATAGTAATGTTGCTTTAATGTGAACACATATATTTTAATTAATATATTATAATACTATGATTCATTAATCAGTATATTTAAATCTAAAAGCTGTCCCCAGTTGCTTACATGAATGAGGTTAGGAGCATCACTGTTGCTGTTGTAATTGTTACATGCATAGTGTTGGTCTAAAGCTCAGAGGCTTCGTGGGATCCAGCCCTTATAGAAACTTGGGTTTGGGTTTTTTTTTCAAAGTGACACTTTTAAAATAACCTGTCAAGGTCTCACACAGGGTTTCAGTAGATGTTTACTTTTACCAGCAATGTGATTTTACTGTGCCTATGCATCTGTATTTGCTTGAATTGATGCATGTTGGTTCATTCCTTCAACCACTGATTTGCTATTGATTTTGTAGCTTAATATGAGTTACTCATGGACATTTTCAAAGAGTAGCCAATCATCAGGTTTTTTCACTGTTTATTGCGATGTTAAATATGTTGAGTTCTTGTAGAAACATCTATGTCTGTGGGTACGGCTAGACTGTGGTATCACGAAAAAGACTGAGATATCCTGGTATCCCGAAAAAACTCCGCCATGTCTAGGGAATGCATTTGCTCTTCCGCTTTCTTTTGCAGAAGAGCAAACGTGCTCTTTTGGAAGCTCCTGTATTTCTCGTTCCACGAAGAAGAAGGGGGCTTCTGAAAGAGGGGATTTTTTCCGACATTTGGCCCAGTCTAGATGGGTCAAATGTCAGAAAAGCCTCTTCCAACAAAAGAATCGGAAAAAAGTATGCAAAATGCAGAGCACATTTTGCGCACCTTTTTCAGACAAAAACTTGTGGTCTAGCCGTACCCTGATTGTCTGTCTTTAAAGGATACTAAAGTCTGTTCATAAGATGTATGTTCATACATATTTTACCAACTTTTTGCCAGTAAATCTCTTGTAATAGACAAGCCAACCCTATCACTGTTAACCTCAAATTACTGAAGCTTGTTAATGCTCCTTGCATCAGTGCTGGGGCCCATTTTTGGATGGGACTGCAAAACGTCTTCCCTACTCTGAGATCATCCTGCACAGGCTTGTTGTGGGAATTTGCGAGTTAACTGCTCTTTGTGGATATAAATGTATTTCCCAGTCCTCTTGTCCTCCAGCTCTTGGTGCAGAAGTGAAGCACAGCTACTAGTCTTGCTATTTCAGCACAGTTTTGAAATGTTACTTATATAAATAGCCTGGAATTCTGGTAGGTCTCTGCCTGCTTGAGGGAACTGGAGTGATTGTGTTGGTGAATATTAGCACTGGCATGTGTTTCACAAACATGAGCACACCAGCAGTGGGATTGAACCTGATACCTTTGGATCTGAAAGCATGAGCTTCTGTTGAATGAACAATTAATTCCAAAGGCGGTAGCAGAAACGTGAGTCTTCATCGGCCAGCCACTAGGGGGACACAGTAAGCCACAATTGACTTAATGAACTAGACCTTCTAATCCCTTTGGCTGGTAGGGGAGAATTGTCCCCAATTCATAGAGGGGAAACTTGGGCACAAAAAATTTAAGTGATTTATCCAACATTGCACCATGAGTCATTGGCAAAGCAAGGACTGAAACCCACATTCAACATTGACTCCAAGTGTCCTGTTTTAGAATGAAATGTGTATGCACACAGTGAACTCTTTGGGCAGGACTGATTTTACATGTTTGTACAGTGTCTTCTGTGATGGCCCTGATCTCTGGTTTTCGCCTATAGCTGCTACAGCAATGCAAATAATAAAATCATGCTATACCATATTAATAGTTACTAGGTGATTCAGTGATCTCTGTTGAATTGAAAAGATGCTGTTTTTGCAAAGAAAGAAACAGCAGCATCTTTATAATTTCTAGTTCACCGAACATACCCAGATGAATTTACCATTCCAAATAACCATCAGAGATCTCATAGCTTAGATAAGACCATATGGTCACCTAACTGGTCTGTGCTTCAGTTTCTCCACCTCTCCGGCTCAGTACAAAGTACTGTTAATGAATGGGATGTGCATGTACTCAACAACTTTTTAAAATCATATGAAAAGTTTTTAAGTAGGCTAAAATAACTCATTGGGATGAGAACTAGCAATCCCAGAAACATACGGTCTGGAGGTTTAAATAGGTACATCTGTAATATGCTATATGCCAATGTTCACAAACTTTTTATGCTCTGCCTTACCCAGAATTGTAATCTGTGTGTATCTCCTCTGCGGGCTGGGAGCTGAGGCTGGGACCGCACCAGGGATCACAGGGTACACCTGAGGTCATGGGCTGGGAGCAGAGCCATGGCTGGGAGCAGGGCAGGGTCAGAAGCTGGAGGCAAGAGGAGGGCTGGGCTGGAATTTGAAAGCGGGAGCCGTGAACTGCAACGTAGCCACATCATGGTTGGGGATCTCATCTGGAGCATCGATTGGGAGCAGAGCTCGGCTGGGTGGTGCTCTCTTCCCACCCTCCTTTGGGGAATGGCCCAGGTTCCCCCCAAATGTTTCTCCTTGCCTCGTATGGGAGATTCCTGACAGTTTATGGACCACTGCTGTATGCTAAAGTAACCTCAGGATCCTATGTACTTCTGAATGTGTCTTATAACTGTTCTGAATGTGACTTCTACGGAAGCCATGACATCTTATTTATTTTAATTGCAGTTCAATTGCAATGGTGTGTGATGCTTCACTTCTGCCTCCTCCTGTGCAGAGGAAGAGACAAATCCTGAATATGCTTTTAAAACATTACTCACAAACGATGTCAGTTCTATTGCATTTATAGTCTCACATAAAGTCAATCATCGCTGTGCTTGTTGATATCAAAACACTTTGTATATTTTCATTTTTTTCTGTCCATTCTCATGTTTTATATCAACTGTTCCAATGGATGGTTGTTGTTTTTTTTAAATTGCTACTTTTACAATGGTGCCAAAAAATAAAGACTGAAGAAAAGCAATGGGATTTGTGAACATGCTGTTTCTGTATCAGAGAACACCTGCCTTTATAGGGAAATATGGTATCGGGAGATAACTTTTTTCAGAAACCAACTATTCCTAGATGAGTCCTTTATTCGGTAGTGTGTAGTTCCCCACCTCAGGAGGAATACTACCAAGAAATTAGGCTTCAGCGAAGTACAGTTATTCTCCAGATCTCATTCTTCACTTGACGTGATGTAGTCTCCTCCCTCCCGCATTGCCTGTAGCCAGCCATCTCTGCTAGCTGGCCTGTGAGGTGGTACCAAGACTATGCTTCCTCCCCCCACATGGGCTCATGCCCTCTGTGCCCAAGTAGGTCACACATAGCTATGCAGGACTGTGGGAGGCTTGCCAGCTTTAACCCCTATGCAGCCACTTAAGATGCAGTCTACAATTAAGTGAATTCACACACACAAACACAGCACCTCTCAGGATCAGGCCTTGCTTTTCAAAAGTAAGAAATGGAGTTTTGTTCCCATATCAGGCTAGGTTACACACTGAACTTGCATGTTGCTATCACATAGTTTGGTTTGCCATGCTGTGGTGCCCAAACATGGATGATGCAAAGCAAACACCACACAGTTGTGTGGCAAGCTTGTCTGAGAAGACACTGGAGCAAACAGTGAACTGATGGCATTTATAAAACGCAACAGTAGGTAACATCTTCAAAAGTCTCCTAAATCCCTTTTGAAAATTGGATGCGGGTTCATAAGTCACTTAGGTGACTGCAAATATTACAACTTCTACTTTGGCTGAAAACTGAATGGCTACCTCTACACTGGCGGCTTCTTGCGCAAGAACTCTTTTGCGGAAGAGTTCTTGTGCAAAAAATCTTCCACAAGAGCACGTCCACACTGCCATGTGCTTTTGCGCAAGAGCATCCATGGCAGTGTGGATGTTCTCTTGCTCAAGAAAGCTCTGTTGGCCATTTTAACCATAGGGGCTTCTTGCGCAAGAAATTCATGTTGTTTGTCTACACTGCCTTCTTGTGGAAGAGCTCTTGTGCAAGAGGGCTTATTCCTCATGGGGAGAGGAATAACTCTTCCGGAAGAAGCCCTGTTTTACAACACTATACTGTAAATTTACTTGCGCAAGAATGCTCGTGCAGTGTAGACAGCAGACAAGTTTTCGTGCAAGAACAGCTGTTCTTGCTCAAGAAGCTGCCAGTGTAGACATAGTGTAACTGGGGGTAGAATTAGGTTGTCAGGTCTTATGTTTGTGGGGTGGTTTTTTTTTAAGGTCTGTTCAGACTCTTGGCTGATGAAAGACATCTTGTGCTTAGAATACAAACTGGAGTCAGGAGAGCTCTTCCCAGTTTTGATGTGACTTTGAGTAAGTCATACAACTTCTCTGTACCTCAGTTTCCTCATCTGTTAAATGGGAACAAGATTTGCCTGATAAACATTTGTGGATATAATTCAGTAGCTGATATACAATGATCTGAGCGCCTGAGCTAGAAGGCGACACACAAAGTAGTGTTCTCCCTGGACCAAATTCTGCTTTCAGTTATAAAACTATGGACCCACTGAGATGAGTTGTTTCAGCATAAGAAGAATTTGGTCCCTAGTCTCCATTTGCAAGGGAAAAGATAGCAGCGACAGCATTATGGCAGGAAAAATGGCAGGAAAAATGCTGTTTGCTTACCTTTAGGAAAATAAAAGGAAGCAAAAAACTACAAGTGCTATATCACTAGAAAATAAACTATTAGAATTTAATAAAGAGAATGAACAAGCCAGACTCTAGAGGTTTTAGTTGATATCTGTCAGTCAGTCTGGGATATTATACAAATACTTCACATGGAGGCAGGGCTGTTTACAAGGTATAGAGGGCAAATACCCCGGGGCCTGGTGATTCAAAAGAGCTTGCGTCTCCCAGCCACCACCAATAGTGTGGCAGCGGCCAGAACCCTGGGCCCTTTAAATTGCCACTGGAGCCCCACACTGCATGCTCCAGGCAACACTGAGGGCTGCAGGGGGGTAGGTGTGGCATACTCCAGGAGGTGCTGAAGCAGCCTGTGGGAAGCTAGCCCCAGCCATGTCCCTTCTGCCTAAAGCCCCACCCCTTCTTGAGAATCAAAGCCACCCCCGCTGCTTTGCCAGTGGCCTGGTGAGTCTGTTGGTCCCCCGCACTGGAGATGAAAGTGGGCTGGTGCGGCACTCCAATAAGAACTGGCTGCCGGGCTAACCTAAACTTGGATGACCTTTTACTCCTCCTTCTGCTTGCCCCACCCCTATGGTTGCCAGCTAGGGTTGCCAGATGGTTGAAACAAAAGTACTGAACACCCCCCCCCCCCGCCCGCAAAAAAAAAAGGGAAAAAATTCTGTTGAAGGGGAAAAAAATGGGGTGGGGACCAAAGCTGAGCATAAATAAATAAATAAATAAAACAAAACAGCATTAAAACAGCATGTCCCCTTTAATAGTGAGTGCAGGGATAGGAACAGGGGAAAGGTTGAGCACTAAGACCCAGGGGAAGCTTCCCCTTGGTCGGCAGCAATTTTGCGCCTGCAGCCTTGCGGAACCAGGTAAGCATGTGGGCTGGGGTTGGGGGGCTGGGGGTGTTGGGAGCCGGGGGGCTCAGAGGAGGGGTGGGAGGCCGGGTGCTGAGTGTTTGTAGGGTTGCCAGGTGCCCAGTATTTTCGCTTCGTAGCCAGGGGAAAAAATCAGAAAATACTGGACATTTTAGGTATTCTCTGAATTTGTTTACCGGACAGGAGGCAAAAATACTGGACTGTCCAGGTGAATTCTGGACACCTAGCAACCCTATGCAGCCCTGCCATGGCAGTGCCACTGATGGGGGAGCAAAAGGGGCAGCTGCCCTGGGGCCCAGCAATTTAAAAGTTCCGGGGACTCCTGGCCACTGTGGCAACATCTGAAAGCCCCAGGCCAGGCCCTTCAAATCTCTGCAGGAGCCCTGGGTATCCCAGCTGCCACCCGGGAAGAACTGACTGGCCCTCAGCCCTTCCGTCCAAGGCCCTGCCCCTTCTGGAGCCAGAGTGGACCTTCCCTTGCAGAGGATTCCAGACCCAGTGCAGAATGCAGAAGTAAGTCCCAAGAGTCTTACTTCTACCCCTGCCTTCACCATTGGCAAAGGTGTTCTCAGTGCTCAATTTTAAATGCTTGTGTTTTAGTGGATCTCCATCAGCATGTTTGTGTCATAGTGAAGCCTGGAGGAACTTCTTGATGAAGACTTTGGAACCATGCCCTCCAAACTGTTCTTTTTGTAGCAACATCACAGACATCAGAGAGCAGATTTTTGCGTGTTAGCTCCAAAGCTCCATCTGGCTTTTCTCCTCTCTACCAGTTTAAAAAAATTGATTTACAATGAATTAATTTTTAAACACATTCCAAGCTGTAATGAGAAACAATGCTTTCTGAATTGTACCAGAGAGGTAGCCATGTTAGTCTGAATCTGCAAGAACAATGAGAAGTCCTGTGACACCTTATAGACTAACAGATTTATTGGAGCATAAGCTTTCGTGGGCAAAGACCCACTTTGTCAGATGCATGTAGTGGAAATTCCAGAGGCAGGTATAAATATGTAGGCATAAGAAAAGAGTTCCCATCAAGAGTAAGGCTAGAGATAACGAGGTCAATTCAGTCAGGGAGGATGAGGCCCACTTCTAGCAGCTGATGTGGAGGTGTGAACACCAAGAGAGGAGAAACTGCTTTTGTAGTTAGCTAGCTATTCACAGTCCTTGTTTAATCCTAAACTGATAGTATCCAATTTGCAGATGAATTGTAGCTCTGCAGTTTCTCTTTGAAGTCTGTTCTTGAAGTTTTTTTGTTGCAGGATGGCTACTTTTAAATCTGCTACTATGTGTCCAGGGAGATTGAAGTGTTCTCCTACAGGTTTTTGTGTATTGCCATTCCTGATATCTGATTTGTGTCCATTTATTCTTTCTGAATTGTGACCCACTAAAGGCCCCATCTGGCAATAAACCTGCACTTAAAACACCTGCTAAGTTCAACAGATCTGCCCATGTAAGTATGTGGGAGAAGAACTTGCCCGTGTTGGTGCTCAGCTTGCCTGCACTTTTGTAAAGAAGGAGAAATCTTACCTACACCCAGTTTGTGCAATGATTTAACTAAACTGGTTTAAAAATGGATTGTATTAATGAACATTGCTATATAATGCACTAGCAAGTGTGTATGTACACCACTGCTCTTTACGGCATGGAATAAAAACAAATGTGCACTAGCTATAGCAAACAGGCCTCGGCTCCTCTTTAGAGGCCAGGTCTTCTCTCCTGCTCTCTTTGCTCCCAGGATACCCTGCAGACAGGGCACAGGGCCTCATACCATTACTTAGTGTCCACAGGATCTAAGTGGGTTTTCTCAAGGGGCATAGGCCCTCATAGCTTATTTATAGTCCTAGAAAGTTAGATAATGTAAATGATTGTGTGTGGAGAGGGTTATTGTTAAGCCCCCAAATCAGCACTCCATACACAGGCAGGAAATGAAGTTAATTAAATGGTACTGCAGTGGGGCTCTTGCTTAGGGTTGCCAGGTGTCCGATTTTGAATCGGACAGTCCGGTATTTGAGGATTCAGTCCGGGAAACAAATTGAGAAAATACCGGACATATAAAATGTCCGGTATTTTCTTATTAGGTAAATTGTATTATTATCAGGAGTGTGATGGGCTGGGCCCATCCCTCCTCTGGGGAGTGGAAGTGCCAGAGGCTCCCAGCCTGGGATCTGACCGGCGCAGCCCCCTTCCCCCCCGGCACTGTTGCGCATGCGCCCTGAGCTGTGCACCGCGTTCAAAAGAGGTGCCGGCTCAGCTGAGTGCAGGAAGGGCCAATGGATGCACCGGGGCAGCCGGGGAGAGAGCCGCCGGGTGCGCAGAGGCAGCCAGGAAGGATGCTGCCAGACGCGCTGGGGCAGTCGGAGAGAAAGCGGCCGGACGTGCCGGGACTGCCAGGGAGGAAGTGGCTGGACACTTTGGGACAGCCGAGGAGGCAGGAACCGCTGGGGACACCAGAGCCAGTCGGCCCACGAAGAGGAACGAAGATTCCAGGAAGCTGACATCGAAACGGGGGCTTCCTCCACTGGCACGGGAGTGGCAGCCTCTCGCCCCCAGGAGAGAGATTCGGCGGCGGAGCATTTAAGCTTGTAGGAAGCAGTTCCAGGACGGGGGTGTCGTACGGGACGGTGACTAACCCCCGAGAGGGGTGGTGAATGATTGACGTGGGGCTCACCATTCAGGTAAGGTCTACTCAACCTTACCTTAGGGTCCTGGGGCTGGAGCTCGAGAGCAGGGGAGGGCCCGAGTTCCCCTACTCAACCCAAAAGTGACTATTGAGAGAGACGAAAAGGCAGGACATGGATTTAAACTCTTTTGTTTTTCTCACCTCCCACTGCTGAACTCTGGGCTACGCGGGGACGAGGGCCACCCAAAGTGGGAATGGACTCCAGCCCGTTAGCCGATAGTTGTGGGGGAAGGACCGTTGGCTCAAGAGGGAGGGGCTCCCGTGCTCAGGGGTCCGACCCCGGTATGTGGGTAGGCCCTTCGGCGACTCACGAGCCTAGAATAAACTCGGGATCGAAGCCCTTGTGCGGCTAACAAGGGCGCCCTGATCCCACATTCCCCGGGGAGGGGAAGCGGATACGTGACAAGGAGTATCAGTACGAAGTTGCGAACTGGCTGGCTGGTAGACACACTCACGCTGCATGAGTGTGTCTACCAGCCAGGCAGTACGCAACTACGCGATGGGGGGTGCGGCCGGGGCGGGATGGAATCTCCGGGGCTGGACTCACTAGTGCTTTGACGGGACCATGTGCGGGATGGGCAGCGCCCCAGGATCTGAGTGCGCCCAGGTCAATCCCGCTCGCCACCAGCCGATTCTTTCGCCCTGCTCCCCACCCCCGGCCAGCCTCGCTGCCCCCCAATTCCTCACCCCCATGCCAGCCCTGCTTCCTGCTGGCCAGTTTCCCCCACCACCTCCTCCCGGCCAGCCCTGCTCCCCTCCTGGACAGTCCCCCCCATCTGAGATTAAATGTGTCCAGTATTTTTTGTTAAGCCATCTGGGAACCCCTACTCTTGCTAACCAAGCTGAGCAGGATCAGGACCTACATTTTCAATCTGAACAAATACATGGTATGACGTTATTACAGATTATTGGTTGTACATGAAATAGTTGCAGCAACTGGAAACTGTGGCATGAGAAGGTGTGTCTACCCTGCTCCCTTAGCTCGAAATAAGCTACGCAATTTCAAGTTAATTTCAAAACAGAGAGCTATTCCGAAACATCCCTTAATTCTTGTGGAACGAAGTTTATAGGAACATCAGAATAGCTCGCCTGTTTTGAAAGCTATTTCAAAATAACGGGCACGCTGTCAAAAGGCAGAAAACGCTATTTCGGGATACCAGAAGTATCCCAAAATAGCACCATTGTCGAGATGCATCCAAACGGTGGTGGTGTGCAATTAATCAACATAGCACTGTTTCTCCTGAATGTCCAAAGCAACTGAAAAATCAGAGGTGGGCTGTCTAACTGATTTAAATATGGCCACTACATGCTTAGGCCATGAATCTTCATTCAGTAGATACTTGCACAAAGATTTGTGACACTTATCCACGAACATTTCTGAAAACAACAACTCTCTTCTCCCACGCTGTTAGCAGGTGTTGATTCTGCTGGGAAAATTAACAGGGGGTTTGCTGACTCTGAGACAGGTAAAGGTTAATCAACCAGCATGTAAAAGCATTGTGATGGGCTCTAAAGGGAGCTAGCATTGAGGATGTGAGAATCCTAATAGCAGTGACTTAGTCTGATGGTCTTTATGCATCTTCTTGTTTTGTTTGTTAATAAAGTGAAACCCAAGATGGGGTAAATTAGTTTGCACTTTACATAATGCATGGATGATGACTATAGAACTGGTTGGGAAATGTAGCTACTTGCATATGAAAAATACTCTGAGAAAATCTATTAAATGTATTTGAATGAGCACTCACAAATCTTTTTTGAAGCTAAGTATGCAGCCCTAGTCCTTAGATTCTTGCTCAGGCTGTCTCTAGACTACAAAGAAAAGTCAGAAAAATATACACAAATTGTGAACTGCAATTTGCGTATCTTCTTCCGCTTTTCTTCTGAAAGAGGCTTTTCCAAAATTTGGCCCGTCTACACTGGGCCAAATGTCAGGAAAAAAGCCTCTTTCAGAACATCCCTTCTTCCTTGTAGAATGAGGTTTACAGGAATGCTGAAAAACGCATCTGCTTTTCTGAAATTTTGTTCCAGTATCCTGGAAAAATGTTGTTCTAGGATCCCAGAAAAACTCTGCAGTCTAGATGTACCCTCAGTTTTAGCTAGGTGCACTACATTGAGAACTGCAGCCTTACCTCATAACTTAGATCCTTAAAAACTTTTTTTGTATCACTTGATTTATGCTTCAGTGCCTCAGGAGCAACCATACCATTCCTCACTCATTAAGCACCTCTGCCATTTTCAAGTTTCCTGTTACTGTTTCTCCCTCCTCACTGAGCAATGGGCCTATCCTGTCCTTGGTCTTCCTGTTGCTTCCTCTTACTTTTCCCATAGAAGTTGTGCACTGCAGCAAGCCACTTGACCCAAAATTTTCAAGTGTCCTCTTCAGATGTAGGATTTGACACAAAGTCAGTGTAAGACTCAGTGCTAGGTTATCAGAGGTGGTAGCCAACTGAAATCATCAGGAGACGGGGGTGTTCAGAATGACTGAAAATGAGACCTTAAGAGTCTTAAGTTGGCTGCTAACATTAATAGATACTTTTGAAAATGTTGGTATTAGCATGGCTGTGCCTTGGTTTCCCTGTCAGAGATAAACCTACCTCACATGGGTATTATAAGGCCTAATTTACGAGCACTTGTAAAATGCTTTGATTTCCTTAAGTGAAAGGATCTATAGAAGTGTAGTTGTCATTTTTTGTGGTATTGCAATAAAGCTATTTACCCTAACGGTGGATACACTCTTTTCCTAATACAGCCATTCTTCAGCCTATCTGTGATGTAATCTCCCTTGGCAATACCTATGCTAGCCCTACTTTTTTTTTTACTGCACATTAGGAATGAAAGCTTTTGAGAGCTTGGCTTCTCAGACATCCCTGCTGACCAGCATATCACTGATGCTGGGTTGTGGTTTTCCTTCTGCCTCTACAACATTTATATTGATTGATCATTGTCATTTGCTACTCTTATCCTGTGCTATTTATTTTAATTGTTCTGTATTGCAGAGGAAACATTCAGTCCTTATGGAATCTACTGCCTTTGAAATCTTGTTTTTAGTACACTTTAGCCAAGCAGTGAATGTTACTAAGTACTGAAGAGCTCCGACTATCTATTTCAATAGCACGCCCTACAATTCACGCAGAATTCAGTTTGATTTTATCTGTTACATTTCTGATTCCTTCTGGCCACTTGGCTGAAGTGTAAAGTCATGTGATTGATAGACAATTAGCCTATGATGTGCAATGTTGTCCTCAGGGTGTTATGGTTTTTTTCATTTAGTTGAAGTTTTATGGGACCCAAAGATACAATGCTCATATCTTTTATCTCCCTTTTCCTGATATATTCTTCAAGAATTCAAGCACCTTTGGGACACTGCCAAGATCAGAAAAAAACAACATCCCTTGTAGAGTTTCCTCTTAATCGTTCTGATAAATAGCAAAAATCCGAGAGTTCAGACTTAAGGCCCAAAGATCCATGGGCAGCAGGTGAAGGCCCAGCTAGGGAAGGAAGCTGAAGCCCCACCCTTTCTGCCCAAAGCCACACGCCATTCACGGAGACCATACCCCTTCACAAGCTCCCCCCACAAGCCAAGCTAGGTCCATCCTCAGCTCTGGGCTGGGGCTGCCGCACAGCGCAGCCTCAACCTTCCCCAGCCACTAGGGAGTCTGGCTGCAGCCTCTCCTACGTGGCTGGGCAGCATAGGCAATTTTGGGAAGGCAATGCCTTCCTTTGCCTCCATTACTCACCAAGATCCCTTGAGATTTTCATGGATCTTGAGAATTTGCTGGGGAGGGGAGAATAGTCATCTGTGCTACTTACGTGTACACTCTGGTTCTAGGGTTGCCAGATGGTTTAACCAAAAATACCGAACACCTTCCCCTAAAAAAAACACCAGGGAAAAAATTCTGTTGAGGAGGAGGGAGGAAAGAGGGGAGACCAAAGTTGTTGAGAACCCCCCCCCCAAAAAAACCCCAGCATTAAAACAGCATGGCCCCTTTCAAAGCGTGCAGAGTCAGAATAGGGATAGGAACAGGGGAGTGGTTGAGCACTAAGACCCAGGGAAAGCATTCCTTCCCCTTGGTCTTTAGGCTTTTTGCCGGCTGCCATTTTGTTTTCTTGATCAAGCCAGAATGTAGCTTCCCTGTGGAACCAGGTAAGCAGAGGGTCTGGGGGCGGGGGGTGTCAGGGACCCGGGGGGGTTGGGCCCGGTTGCTGAGTGTGTCTTAGGGTTGCCAGGTGTCCAGTATTTTCGCCTCCTGGCAGAGAAAAAAACAGAAAATACCGGACATTTTAGGTGTCCGGTATTTTCTGAATTTTTTTTTACTGGACAGGAGGTAAAAATACTGGACTGTCCAGGTCAATACCGGACACCTGGCAATCCTATCTGGCTCTCCTCTAGCTCTTTGCTAGCTGACATGGCTTCTCCTGTGGACAGTCATCCTTGCAACCTATTTCAAGGGCCAGGATGGAGTGGGAGAGGGGGCAGTAAGGGAGCTTCTCTCAGGTATGAATGCTGACTCATGTTGTATTTGGTAAAAAAGTGCTGATCATCTTCCCTCAAAAGCAAAACAGTGCAAAGGCAGCCCTACATTGTAAAAACTTGGTTCTGGTGTAATTTAATCTTTATTTGTATAATCCCACTGAAAATCTTTGTATAGTTAGATTGCCCCTATCTGTTTAAAACATTCCTAAACTCCCTTAGAGGACTGCAGTTACAAGTAGTTCTTCTTCGAGTGCCTGCTCATGTCCATTCCAGTCAGGTGTGCACACACTGTGCGCACAGATTCTAGAGCTTTTTCCCTTAGCAAAACCCATCGGGCCAGCCAGGGAGCCCCCTGGAGTGGCGCTGGTATAGTGGTGCATATATATCCCTGTTCGCCCTCTACTCCTTAAGTTCCTTCTTACCACCAGTGATGGTAGCTGGAGCGCTTATCTATCTAGTTGTTCTTCCCTTAGTGCAACGCCTGTCTGAAGTGCTTAGGAGTAGATCACCATATGGACAGCTGCCAGATCTGTAGGAGCTTCAAGCCCAGAACCAAGTGGGAATGTGATTCCTGCCTGAAGCTCCTCTTAATAGAGTCAGCTCTTCAGGCAGCAGTACTGGAAGCGGCATCAAGCGTCCACAGTACACCAGCGTCCATCAGAGAACTGTCGGTGGCACCAAGACAACTGGCACTGTCAAGGCCTTCATCATCGAGGCACTGATCTCAATTCCCGGTGCATTTGACAAAGGAGCATATGGGAAGGTCCTCAGCAAGAAATGGCCCATAAGGATGGGCACCTGGCTGAGGGCCCTCACCAGGACACTCCCGAGCCACGCTGGCACTGGTTGAGCATGAAGCACATGGAGGGTCCAGTGTGTTAGCTGGTAATAGAGCAGCTCCATCAACCGTCAACGCCAGAGGCTTTTGATGTGGCATGGGAGCTGATGTAGCTCACCTCGGCCCTGGGGCTGGTCACGGATGAGGGTCGACATCCCCCACTTCTGGCACCAGAGTCAAGTCCACCATCAGTGCAACCACGACTAGCCCCAAGCTCGGCGCCTGTACTGAGGCTGGGCCAGTTCCACCTCCTACCATGGTGCCACACTGGTCCATGGCACCGATGCTAACACCGGCACCAGCATCAACACTAACGCTAGCACCGGCGCCGACACTGTCACTTATGCTGGCACTGATACTTGCTCCGGCACCACTTACAGTACCACATTTGTCATCGGTACCGTTGACAACAGTACTGCTTGTGTATATGGTACTGCAGATCCAACTGGCATCAATCTTGCCGGCACCAGGAACCTTATTGACCCTGGTACCACTGATGGTGGCTCCACTTGTCCTGGCACAAATGACTATGGGAGCGTCTTATCCCATGGTGCCACTGGCACATAAACTGGCACTGATGCTGCCACCGGCACCGCCAGGTCTAGGATCCGTGTCAACTCATAGAGGCAAGCCATCAGCAATGCCAAGGCACATGTCATCCTGCCGCTCCTCGGTACCATCCACGGCACCACCCTGGTCAGCTTCAGACTACTCTTCTGAGTCGGAGGCCGAGTCAGCATGCTCAGGGCGGTCTTAATCCAGGTCAAGATCCCAGCACCGGTCTTGATCATCATACCGGTCCCGCCAACACAGCCTGACTTCCCTCCAAATCCTGGCAACCATAATGGAAGCCTCATCAACAGGGGCCCTTCTGGACCCACTGGGCAAACCACCAGGCCCAGAGGCTGCAACCATTCGTGCATGCCTTGGTTCTGGCACAGCCAAGGGGCACTCCATCTGCGACCCCTCTGACCAGACCAGAAGAGTCGGAGGCAGGTTGTTTGACCTACACAGAGGTGGCCAGGTCGGCAACAAGAGGCTCCGCAAGTTCCCCCACCAATAACCACCGAGCATCAACAGGTTCTTCCCCTTCAGTCCTCATCGTCGTCACCGGATGAAGCACTAGCTGAACCAGCCCCGGCGATGCCAGCCATGGATGCCAGGGTGCATCAAGAATTGCTTCGCTGGGTGGCAACTAACCTTGGGGTGCAGGCGGAGGAGGTGGCTGAGGACCTGGACCCCATAGTAGACATTCTTACAGCAGACACTCCAGCCAAGGTGGCACTGCCGCTGAATAAGACAATGTCCAAGTTGGCTAAGACTTTGTGGCACACACCAGCCTCGATCCCTCCTACCCAAAAAGGGGTGGAGAGGCGTTACTTTGTCCCACAGACAGGTCATGAACACCTCTACTCCCATCCAACCCCAGGTTTGCTCGTGGCCCAAGCAGCAGGTCAAAAGGAGAGGCAAGACCACCACAAGTCCTTTGCCTAAGAGCAAGGAACCAAAAAAATTGGACCTACTGGGCAGAAAAGCCTATGCAACAGGGGGGCTCCAACTCCACATTGCAAACCAACAGGTTATGCTAAGCAGATATGCGTATAACACGCTATCGTCAATGGACAGGTTTAGGTATCGCCTCCTGTCACGTTGCTGGATCTTGAGGGGAGCAGCCAGATCACTGATGCACCCATAGGTGGGGGTGTTGGCCCCAAAAATGGTATAGAAGGGGGCCATGTGAGGTATTGAATCGAAGCTTATTATCTGATAATCCTATGTACGCTGTTCATGTGTTTGTATAATGTCTGTGTGTGCAATTATTAGCATGTACTTGTATGGACACTGAAGATTTCCATCTGGACTCGATGCATCTGGACTCGACAGTTGTGAAAGCATCCCTGCCCAGAGCCAGGTTCATGAGCATCAGAGTGATAATAGAGGGCCTCAG
This sequence comes from Pelodiscus sinensis, assembly GCF_049634645.1. Lineage (NCBI taxonomy): Eukaryota > Metazoa > Chordata > Testudines > Trionychidae > Pelodiscus > Pelodiscus sinensis. The sequence continues at coordinate 247,521,771 of NC_134712.1, read as the reverse complement.
GGCTGCGCTGCTCATGACAGCCTGCACTTGTATGAGACTCTTAGGTCAAATGGCAGCATGTACCTTCGTAATACAACATGCCAGGCTGCACTTACGACACCTCCAAGAGTGGCTAGCCTCAGTCCACAACCCAGCCCATGCACCACTGGACGAGCTCCTCATGATACCGGAGGCTGTCCTCCAGTCTCTGGATTGGTGGCTCCAGGAACAGGTGGTGTGCCACGGAGTCCTGTTTACCAGACAAACCCCATCAGGATGACTGGTGACGGACGCATCAGATGTCAGATGGGGAGCCCATCTCTCAAACCTGAGGACCCAAGGTATGTGGTCCCCTGATGAACGCAGGTTACACATAAATGTCAAAGAACTCAGGGAAGTCAGACTGGCCTGTCTGGCATTTCTGCCTCACCTAGAGGACCTGGCTAAGTACGATTAAAGGTACAGTAGTTGCTAACTGTTAACCATCTAATCTTTCTCTTAAATTGCTAGCTGAAAACTTTATCTTTAGACTTTTGCTGTGCTTTTAGAAAGTCTGTCTTTTTAAAAAGTTTTTTTAATATATTTTTTGTCTAATATCAGATTTGCAGGGAATAGTGTGGCCACCTTTTTCATAGCAGATGATTCTGCTTCTTGCTGGTACACTCAGCAAAGAAAAATGAACTCCAGCCGCCAAAAGAACATACAGGAAGAAGTACAAGCAGTCTTAGTAACAAGCTCTTGACTTTTAGCTTAACACTTAAAACTATGGAAGCATTTCCAGTGAAGCAGATAGATGGAGAGAATGTGCTGTTTCTGTGAAATGGGAGGAGGTGGCAATGGAATAGGGGACAACAGTTTGCAGAGCAAATTGAGAGTCAAATCTTGAGAACCAGAATGCACCTGTTAAAACGTGGCATTTGGTTACTTCTAAGTAACTTGAAAGGTGAATTTAAAATTACTTAGTACACTAGCATGGTACACAGTGAATGACGAGGTATTCCACACTACGCACAGTTGTTGGTGCAAACCTATCTGCATTATTGAGACTTGCATTTGGCTTATGTTTTGAAAACATTTTGCCGGCTGAGCTGATTGTAGAACAGTGCATTGGTTGGAGGATTTTAAAGCAACGCTATTCACAGCACTGTCCAGCCCTTGTCTTTATTTCCTCAAGAACAACCAAAATACATAAGATCAGAGATCCCAGGAGATAAAACTGCATTCCTGCCTTTGTTGGATAAAGAGCAAACTGCCCTGTAACTTATTTAAATAATCATCCTCCACAATTTGAGGGAGTAAGTTCCTGTCAATAAGCCTGAAAGGAGTTCTGTCAACAGAGAACAGCATGCAAATTCTGAACTGAAACAAGGTCAGGCATTTTGCTAGCCAATGCACTCTTGCACTATTCTGAATGTAATAAGACCGGCATTGTTAGGTTTGCTCTTGCTTTAGTAAACCATGACCGTACAGAGCAGTTCAGTAAGCACATTAACCACTGTTGTTTGTAAGCATCGTGGTAACCAAGGCATGGTAATTTATAAAACACTGGTTTATGGTGCCTTAAAAAACTTTTATCTGGAAATGTGGTTGCAAATTTCACAGCCCTAAACCGAAACTGAACTGTAACCACTAGATGCTTCTGAAGGACCGTTTTGAAGGAACAACTCTTCAAGTCTAAAAGATTAAAATATGCACAGATAGAAGGATGCATGAATACCTGAACTAGCAAGATGGAGCTACATTAAAATAGCTTTGTCCATGCTATAAGTTACATTGCTGTAGCTGTACTGTTAAAATAAATACATTAATGGAGATTGCCTATCTCCTAGAACTGGAAGGGACCTTGAAAGGTCATTGAGTCCAGGTCACTATCTTCACAGCAGGACCAAGTACCATCCCTGACAAGTTTTTGCCCCAAATCCCCTCACAAGAATTGAACTCACAACTCTGGGTTTAGCAGGCCAATGCTCAAACCACTGAGCTCTCCCTCCTGTTGATAATAAAACCTTGTACTTTTTCTGTCTATCCAGAGTTCTTACAGGTATTAATTCTTCAACAGCTTTGTGTTAAATCCTAAAATCATTATAATATTACACCTATCTTAGCTATGCAATGGATGCTACCATTATTAAAACAGATGGGAAACTGAGGCACAAGGAGGGGTAAAGGCTGAATTGTGCCATTATAGCACAGGCTGGCATTGAGGCCAGTGTGGAGCTATTCCTCCTCTTGGGGAATGACAGGAGGCACTGTCTCTCAGGAAAGCACTAGGCAACTCCTTGTTCTCAGTACTCCCCTTGTACACTCATGGAAGGGTAATCCATCACCTGACACCAAGGGTATGTCTAGACTGTATCCCTCTGTCGGCAGAGGGGTGCAGATTAGGCAGGTCGACCTTGCAAATGAAGCGGGGATTTAAATATCCCATGCTTAATTTGCATAAAATGGCCACCGTTTTTGCCTACTCAGTACTTTGTCCGCAAAAAGAGGCAGTCTAGAGGGAGATCTGTCAAGAAAGAAAGCCTTTTTTGACAGATTCCTTATGCTTCCTGCAAAGAGGTTTACAGGATCTGTTGAAAAAGGCTTTCTTTCTTTGCAAAGCCGCGGGGAAGCCGGCAGCGGAGCAGTCCAGGCACACCTGGGTTGCCCCGCTGCCCGAGCCCCCCCCCCCCCCCCCCGGCTTTGCAAAGCCGCGGGGAAGCCGGCAGCGGAGCAGTCCAGGCGCGCCTGGGCTGCCTCGCTGCCTGAGCCCCCCCCCTCGGCTTTGCAAAGCCAGCTTCCCCGCGGCTTTGCAAAGCCGCGCGGGGGGGAGGGGGGAAGTAGGGGGAGGGCAGCGGGGCTGCCCCGCTGCCGGAGCCCCTCCGCGGCTTTGCTCTCCTTCTTCCTGGTCTGCAGACCAGGGAGACGCAGAGAAAGCCCCAGAGTACACGGGTGGCAGGACCGCGAGGTCCCGCAGTCCGTGTACTGTGGGGCAGCCCCGTTCGTAACTGCGGATCCGACATAAGTCGGATCCGCGTAAGTCGGGGACTGCCTGTATCTAAAAGGGTGTCACAAGGAGGAAGGAGAAAATTTGTTCCTCTTGGTTTCTGAGGACAGGACAAGGAGTAATGGGCTTAAAGTGCAGCAGGGGAGGTTTAGATTGGACATTAGGAAAAAATTCCTAACTGTCAGGGTGGTCAAATATTGGAATAAATTGCCAAGGGAGGTGGTGGAATCTCCCTCTCTGGAGATATTTAAGAACAGGTTAGATAGACATCTGTCAGGGATGGTGTAGACGGAGCTTGGTCCTGCCTTGAGGGCGGGGGGCTGGACTCGATGACCTCTCGAGGTCCCTTCCAGTCCTATTATTCTATGATTCTATGAAAAGCAGAAAAACTTGCCTGATGTCCATTGGCCGCTTGAATTTGCACAAGAACACTGATGATCTAATGTAAGATTGTCAGTGTTCTTGCACAAATACTATGCTGCTCCCACTCGGGAAAAAGCCCTCTTGCGCAAATGCTTTTTTTTGCCCCGATGGCAAAAATGGTGATCGGGGCTTTCTTGCGCAAAATCGCGTCTAGATTGGCACGGACGCTTTTCCGCAAAAAGTGCTTTTGCGCAAAAGCGCCCGTGCCAATCTAGACACTCTTTTCCGCAAATGCTTTTAACGAAAAAACTTTTCCATTAAAAGCATTTGCAGAAAATCATGCCAGTCTAGATGTAGCCAACGTGTCTTGCTCAAGGTCATGCCCTATGTCAGTGTCAAAAAAGCAGGGCAAGGACTCAAGTCCTGACTCCTCATCCTCTATTCCAGTGTTTCTCAAACTGTGCTCTGTGGAGCCCCAGGGCTCCACGAGACATCTCCAGGTGCTCTGGAAGGTTGACAAACTGGAAACATCAATAGGTACAACACATACAATCAGTGGACCGCTGGGGCTCTGCATAAATTTTTATGCATGTAAAGTGCTCCGGAGCACAAAAAGTTTTAGAACCACTGCTCTATTCTAATCACTGAACAATAGACTCCATGTGGTAGATCAGTAAAACATGGTAACCCCAGGTATGAAACCAGCTTTAAAGGAAAATGAACTGTACTACTCTTGATTATCCCCAAAAGCTTGGCACAGAATGGAAGTTCGGTCGTAGAAGGATACTACTCCATTTCAGATTACTACTAAAATTCAGGGCTATTATTATTATGACAAAACACACAGCAACATAACTTTACCAGCTGCATTACAAACAGAGATAAGACACTTCCCCTGCCCTCAAGAGCTGACAACCTAAACAAAACGAGACCAGACAAAACAAAGCACAGAATAATAGTTCTGGAGACGTCTAGCAAGGAGAATATTAATGATGAGAAGTAGGGACACTGCTTCAAATTTTGAAATTGCATAAGGATTATGATCCTCTCCTTTCTTTTTTTAGACTTCATCCAATTCTGGTTAAAACAGACATTTGAACAAATGCAACCGCAATTTCTCACATTTTGAGGAATTAAAGAAAGAGAGCTTGGAGTCATGTGTTCTCTAAAACGTACATTTAAAAAAAAGGCTTTACAGATGATCCTGACAATTACAGGCCGGTAAGCTTACTTTCACTAACATACAAACTGAAGGAAAATACAATAAAGAACCAGAGGGGTAGCCGTGTTAGTCTGAATCTGCAAAAGCGGCGAGGAGTCCTGTGGCACCTCAGTTAGTCTATAAGGTGCCACAGGACTCCTCGCCGCTTTTACAATAAAGAACAGAATTATCAAATCATAGATGAACAAATTTTGTTCAGGAACAATCAACATAGGTTTTATAAAGGAGAATCATGCCTTGATGATCTACTAAAATTCTTTAAGGAGGTCAATAAACCCATGAACAAGGGTGAGCCAGTGAATTTAGTATACTTCTGTTTTCTCTTCCCAAAGGCTCTTAAGCAAACAAAGTAAGCTGTCATGGGAGAAGAGGGAAGATCTTCTCCTGGATGAGTAACTGGTTAAAAGATAGAAAGCAAAGGGTAGGAATAAACAGTTTTCAGAAGGGAGAGCAGTAAATAGTGCTGTCCCACTGGGGCCTATACTGGGACAAGAGCTGTTCAACATATTCATAAATTATTTGAAAAAAGGGGTACATAATGAGGTGGTAAAATTTGCAGATGATGCAAAACTACTCAAAGCAGACTGTGAAGAGTTACAAAGGGACGTCACAAAACTGAGTGATTGGGCAACAAAATTGAAGATGAAATTCAATGCAAATAAATGCATGAAAGGCACATTGGAAAACATATTCCCAAAACTATACATACCAAATGATGGGGTCAAAATTAGCTGTGCCATTCAAGAAAGAGATCATGGAATCATTATGGATAGTTCTCTGAAAACATCCACTCTATGTGTAGTGGAAATAAAAAAAGTGAACAGAATGTTGGGAATTATTAGGAAAGGGATAGATAATAAGACAGAAAATATAATATTGCCTCTCTATGAATCCATGATATACCCATCTTGCATCCCATCATGCATATACCCATCATGAATCTTGAATACTGCATGTAGATCTGCTAGCCACATCTCAAAAAAGGTACACTAGAACTGGAAAAGGTACAGAAAAGGCAACAAAAATGATTAGGTGTATTATTAGGAACAGCTTCCATATAGGGAGAGTTAATAAGACTGGGATTTTTCATCTTGGAAAAGAGATGACTTACGGGTAATATGATAGAACTCTATAAAATCATAACTGGCATGGAGAAAGTAAATAAAGAAGTGCTATTTACTCCTCATAACTCAAGAGTTTACCAAAAGAAATTAAGAGGCAGTAGTTTTAAAACAAGAGGAAGTATTTCTTCACACAACACACTATCAACCTGTGGAACTCTTTGCCAGAAGATGTGGTGAAGGCCAAGACTATAACAGGGTTCAATAAAAGAGATAGATAAGTTCATGGAGGATAGATCCATCAATGGTTATTAGCCAGGATGGACAGGGATGCAAAACTATGGTCTGTTTGACAAATGATGGCGGAGAAGTTGGCATCTGAGAGTACTATCAAAGGCTTTCTAATTAATAAAATTCTTAAATAATACACGAGAGGGGATGCTTTAGTAAGCTGTTGATATGTGCCACAGATGCATTTTGGCAACATGCCTTCTGACATCAAAACATGTAGTCCTGTGACCAGGGACCCCATTGGTGCCAACTGGCAAAGGGTAGAAGAGGCAGGGGAAGACAATGCCTTCCCCAAATGCCAGCTCAGTCATGCCAACACTCCGTCTCCAGCCTCTGATCCCCTTCAGTGCGTTTCCCTCAGGGCTATCTGGGATTCAGCCCCACAAAGGCTAGGGCTGTGCTGCCAGCTCTCTAAGGGGCAGCGGAAGCTGGGACTGGACACCGCTCCACCCCCCTCTCCATAGTGCTCTGGCCAGGGAAGATTGAGGGAGGGTGGTCTGCCTCTATGGTGGTGGTGGTAGGAGAGCTTGACTACCATGGGGCTTTGGGCAGTAGGGGGTGAGGCCTCAGGCGGAAGGGGAAGGGCTGGGAGCTTCCAGTCCACAGCCCTAGTTTCACCCTCTGCCCATGTATGTTACAATTCACCAAAGAGTGAACTCTACTAAAAGCATGTGTTATGTTGATCATTACCATAATTGCAAAATGTAGGTATGCATACTGGAAATTTTATGTTTTTAAGGTGGGGCTGATCAAAGGTGATACATTTCTTTTGGGCAAGAGATGCTTATCTATCTGTCTGGATATGTGTAAATCATGTGTTGTCTGCCTCATTAAGTCTGAGCAAAACGTTAATCAAATGCGGAAATACACTAATCAAGAGATTGCAGAAATCTACAGAAAAGGACCTCTGCAGGGAAGCAATAGTGAGGTGTTCTGACTAAAGGCAAAAGCAATGGATTGTTTGGCTTTATATAAGGTACAGAAGTACACCCAGCATCTTTCGCCTTGCTGGCAAGCTGGCAGCCACTTGTTAGTTCACACCTAACTCTGGCTGTTAGTTGCTGTAAGATTTTAGGTGAGCTAAACTTCATTAGACAAAGGATAACTTGTTAAGAAAGTTTAGGCTGTAGGAGAGGTGTTATGATTTTATTGTACATGATACCTTTGTTTCCAATTCTCCTAATCAGTATTGCTATAATCTAAGTTTTGTTAAATAAACCTCTTCTTGCTCTCACTAAAAACATGTGAGGGCTGTGTGTTAAGAGGAGCAGTGATTTGAGGGGTGACTGGTAAACTGAGGGGCTGTGTCTAGACTGGCCAGTTTTTCCAGAAAATCAGCCGCTTTTCCGGAAAAACCTGCCAGCTGTCTACACTGGTTGCTTGAATTTCTGCAAAAGCACTGACTTCCTAGTGTAAGAAATCAGTGCTTTTGTGGAAATACTATGCTGCTCCCATTTGGGCAAAAGTATTTTTCCGAAAGACTTTTGTGCAAAAGGGCCAGTGTAGACAGCAGAGATTTCTTTTCCGCAAAAAAGCCCTAATCGTGAAAATGGCGATCGGGGCTTTTTTGCGGAAAAGCGCGTCTATATTGGCCACTGACACTTTTCCGCAAAAAGTGCTTTTGCGGAAAAGTGTCCTGCCAATCTAGACGCTCTTTTCTGAAAATGATTTTAACGGAAAACTTTTCTGTGAAAAGCATTTCCGGAAAATCATGCCAGTCTAGACGTAGCCAGGGTGTAACGTTCTTCTGGGATGAGTGAATTTGTGGATTCTGCATGCATCCAGTAGGTCAGGGATAGACACTCCAGGAAGATAGTCAGGGTATATTTACACAGCAAAGAAATACCTGCAGCTCTGGCCTGTGCCAGCCAACTGGGCTTGCAGGTCTAGTGTTGCGGGGCTGTTTCACTGCTGTGTGAACTTCCTGTGTTTAGGCTGGAGCTCCTTGATCCTCCCACCTGGGTTGGTCCTAGAGCTTGGTCTCCAGTCCAAGCCCAGAAGTCTACACAGCAGACTGCCCTGAAACTGCTCTGTAGCCAAATCCCACAAGCCCAAATTGCCATGGGTTTTTCCTTACTGGGAAGACACGTTCTCAGAGGTCTCAAGGTTTGGACTCTGCCTATTGCAAATCTGTAAAAAAGGAACAGAGCCTGTGCAGGCCTGGAGGGCAGTGCTTGCATTGTCAAAGGCCTGTGGAATTGGGGAACTCACCCATTGCAGGTATACGCAAGGCTTCCTTTACAAGCTCCACCAATGTATACCCTGGCACAGATAGTTCCTTTCATAATACATGTAGATGATCACAAGGAACAGTTTGGAGTAATAACGGTAGTATTTATAATTGTATAATTGTGCTGTGTACCACTCTACCAACCAAAGGAAAGAAGGAAAATGAACATCCATTTGTAGACTATAAAAATTCTGTGGAGCAGGGCTGGCCTTTTTGTTCTGTGGTTGTTCATCATCTAAGTACGATGAGTTCCTGGTCCATACATATAATCAGAAGATGGGGTTGCGGTCAGATACATTAAGCAGTATTTAATATCAGCTAAAAACAGTGGACTCACATCATGCATTTTGCAGGATTTTGTGGATCTTCTACTATCAGCAGCACCTCAGGGAACTTGTCCTAATAAGGTAAAAGATTTGCATGACTGATGTTCCTTCTGGGAGAAGCTCAGCAAAGTAATATCTTTGATTGGACCAATTTCTGTTGGTATGAGAAACAAGCTCTTGAGCCTATACAGAGCTCTTCTTCAGGTCTGGGAAATGTACTCAGAATGGCACAGCTAACTACAAGGTGGAACAGATTGTTTAACGCAAATAAACACATATATTTCAAGCGACTATTCAAAGTGAAGTAGCCCATTGACAGCTCTCCAGTCATAGGAGAGGAGAAAGGGGAGGGGATTATGTAATAAACCATAAATCTATTGTCTCTATTCAGTCCATGATTTTCAGTGTCTAGCAAAGTTATCAATTTAAGCTCCCGAGCTCATCTTCTGAAGGTACTGTGTGGGTTTCTATTGAGGGTGAAAACTGAGAGGCTAGGTATGGATTGATCATTTTGTGAAGAGTTCATTCACAGGTGCTGTGGGCTACAACAACATAGCATATAACATATTTACAGGAATATGTGCTATTAAGATGGATAGTGGACAGGCAGACAGGGGTAACATTTGGGAGGGCACAAGAGGTCATGTGGTGGGAGGGGCCAGCCAGCAGCTGGCAGGAGGACTGAGGAGGGGGCTAGCACCTGAAGCAGAGATCTGCTTTCCCCCCACACTCACCAGCAGCAGTGATGGTGGGAGAAGCAGAGCAAGGTGGCCCTGCTGCGTTGCTCTCTCTACCACACTGGGAGAGGAGAAATATGGCAGGTAGGGGAGCAAAGCAGTGGGGCTACTTTGCTTCACTCCTTCTCCCTGCCAGTGCCAGTGAATACAGGGTGGGGCAGATCCCTGTTGCAGGCACTAGCCCTGCTCCTCCCCCCACTGAGGGGGTCTAGGGAATAGGAGGGGCAGGGAAGTGGCAGGGCTGGGCAGAGCAAGGGCAGAGAAAGGAAGGTAGGGTTACCAGGTGAGTTAAAAAGAATACTGGACACACTAGATCTCAGATGGGGGTGGGGAACTGGCCGGGAGGCAGGCGGGGCTGGCTGGGAAGCAGGGCTGGGGTGGGGGGAGTGAGTCTGGGGCAGTGGGGCTGTCCAGGGGAGATGGGGGGCCATCGGGGGCAGCGGGGCTGGCCGGAGGAGATCGGATGAGGCAACCGGCCGGTGGGAAGCAGGGCTGGTGGGGGGTGGGATTCGGGGGCAGCGGGGCTGGCTGGGGGAGTTGAGGGGTCGCTGGGGGCAGCAGGGCTGGCCGGGGGAGATTGGGCGAGGGAACTGGCGGGCGGGAAGCAGGGCTGGCGGGGGATGGAGGGAGAGTTGGCTGGGGGAGATCGGGAGGAGGAGGGGAGAACTGGCCGCCGGAAGCAAGGCTGGTGGGGGCATCAGGGCTGGCCGGGGAAGATTGGGAGAAGTGGGGGAGAACCGGCCTGGAGAGGGGGTCAGGGAGAGCGGAGGGAAGGAGAAAGGGGGAGCGAATCGGACGGCAGGGAGCAGGACTGACCCGGGCACGTGCAGATCCCAGGGCACTGGCTGTCCCATGCATGGTCCCGGTGAAGCACGAGTGAGTCCGGGTACAGCTCCACAACGAACTGGAACAGCACTCAGGAGCACATACAGGGCTTCCCCTCCTCCCCAAGGCATCACAAGCAACCAGAGGCTCCCAGCGCCGATTGCGCCCTGCCTCCCAGTCCCTGCCCCTGCCCCCGCCAGGCTTCCCTCGGGTGCCCAGCTGGAAAACTAGAAAATACTGGACATTGCCCATGTCTGGTATTTTCTGAATTTTTTTACCGGACAGAGGGCCCAAAAACCGGACAGTCTGGTTGAATACCGGACACCTGGCAACCTGGGGAGGACAGAGGACAAGGCAGGGCTTGGGGCAGAAGAGGGGTGTTACATGGCTGGTGGCTTCCTACCCCCCAATCCCTTCTCTCCAGTCACCTCTGCAGGTAAACTGGAAGGCAAAAATAAAACCCAACATAGAAATTCCACAGATTTTGCCAAATATCCCAGCTGATTAGAGTTATCCCTGGCACTAACTATTTTATCTATTTAAAAACTGTCTTGAAAGTGTCTAGCTGAGTGCATAATTAGTGTATGATCTGAAATATCTGTGCAGCTTGAAAGCTTGTCTCTCACCAGCAGAAGCTGATCAAAGATATTACCTCACTCACCTTGTCTGTATAGTCTATGTAAATTTATGTTAATATTATTATCCTCTTCATCGCTCCATTCCTTCTGAGTTACCCTGTCCCCCTCCCTTAGGCCCTACTTCTGCCACACACATCCATCAGTGAAGCTCCATATAGGCTTAGCTGTGCACCTCTGTGCAGTGCAGTTTCACACACAGGGCCTGAGATAGCCAACACTCTAGAAACAGTTTTCCCACTCTCTGTAGAGTACCTAGCACAGTTATTCCCCTATCCTGCCTTTGGGCATTCCTACAAAGTCAGATCTGATGGGCGATTACTCTTTGCCAAGTATGATCATCTTCCATGGGAGCTGTACTCCCTCAAATGGCTGATAAGGCTGATCCTTGAACCATGTTTTATTACAATGAGGACAGATGTTTCCAGGTACAGCAGGAGGCTGCTGACCATGACTAGAAACTAGTCTCCCCTTCCTCCTGCGCCTTTTCTCCTTTTGAGCATGTTGGCAGGCTAATTCAAAAAGCAGGGGCCATCACAGAGAACTTCTCTCCATTTTGAGTGATCCTGGATGGATGTCTCCCAGCTGTGCATGTTGCTCTTCTTTAAAAGTTATCATTTAGCAAGTCCTTATAATGCTTCTGCTGTCCTCTCATGTTACAGTACCCTTCTTTCAGCTGAGAAAACAGGACTTGTTTTGGGAGACGATGGTCTGGCATCTGAACAACGTGACCAGTCCAGCAAAGTTGCTGACGGATGATCATTGCCTCCATACTGGTGGTCTTTACCTCTTTCAGAACATTAATGTGAGTGTGCTTGTCTTCCCATTTGATCTTCTAGATCTCGAGGAGGCAGGGTGGGTAGTACTTCTCAATGACTTTCAAATAATGTTTGTAGGTTGTTCAGGTTTCAGATCCATACAACAGCATTGGAAGAATGACGGCTTGATAGACAAGAAGGTTCATGATTGTTCAAATGTTGTGATCTTCAAAAACCCTGTGCTGTAACCAAGCAAAGGCTGAAGTGGCACAGCTCAGCCGATGTTGGATTTCTACATCAATATCTGCCTTGAACTAAGGATGTAAGCGATTAGTCGAGTGATTACTCAGCTAGTAGCTTCTCTCCCTTTTGCTGTCTCTGTATCAGAGGCAGGAAGGCTGGGGGAGTAGGAGCCAGTGCTGGGTGGAGCCGGCTTAAAAGTTGGTTCCCCCAGCACTGTCTCCGTAGTACAGGGAGCGCAGGGGAAGCAGAGCTGCAGCAGTCCCATAGGCGGCACGAGATGGGACTTTTTGGTCCCGGTTCACACAGCCCCTGGGAGCTAATCCTGCTGCAGCTCTGCACTTTAAATGTAGTAAATAATGTTATTACATTTTGGCTACGTCTACACTGGCAAGATTTTGCGCAAATACTTTTAATATAAGAGGTTTTGCGTTAAAGTATTTGCACAAGAGAGCATATACACTGGCATGTGCTTTTGTGCAAGAGATGTGTTTTTGTGCAAAAGCATCCGTTCCAGTGTAGACGCTCTCTTGCGCAAGAAAGCTCCAATGGCCATTTTAGCCATCGGGCTTTCTTGTGCAAGAAATTCATGTTGCCTGTCTACACTGGCCTCTTGCGCAAGAACAGTTGCGCAAGAGGGCTTTTTCCTGAGCAGGAGCATCATAGTTCTTGCGCAAGAAGCACTGATTTCACACATTAGAACGTCAGTGTTCTTGCGCAAGAACTCCCCACCAGTGTAGACAGGCAGCATGCTTTTGTGTAAAATCATGTCAATGTAGACACAGCCTTAAAGTGCAGAGCTACCTCTGGGAGCTAACCCCGCTTATAATCTAACCTCCCCCCTCCCCCCTCCCCGCATCAACTACTTGATTAGTTAATGAACTGATACTTAACATCTCTACCTTGGATGAAAGATAACTTCCAAGGTAAAGAAAATGATTGACATTCTCCAATGCCTCTCAATTGATTTTAATAGATGGGGGTGTATGGCACCTTGTTTGGAGAGGGCTAATGGAACACTTAGTCTTCTTGATATCTCACCCTGAATATGAAGAATGTCATAACTGAAGGGGCTACGTCTTGCTGAGAAACCCAGAAAATGCTTCCAGGATTTTATCATGGTTAGTAATCAGTCAGAATACTTCATTTGACCTGATACTTAAATCAGAAAGTCGGGTTATGTTACTCTGTATTGAAATTAGGAAGGGGTAAGTATTTAGAAGCCTGTGGCAGCGAGGAGAACTAAGACAGGAAAGAGTGAACTTTGTTCTGCCCCAGCTGAAACCCATCATAACCGCTCCCTAAATTTAAATAACTGTACATAAGAACGGCCATACTGGGTCAGACCAAACTTCCATCTAGCCCAGTATTGCGTTTGCGGACAGTGGCCAATACCAGATGCCCCAGAGGGAGGGCTCACAACAGGTAATCCTCATGTGATCCCTCCCGTCACCCACTTCCAGAGAAACAGAGACTAGGGACGCCATTCCTACCCATCCTGGCTAATAGCCATTGATGGACCTAACCGCCATGAATCTATCTCGCTCTTTTTTGAACATTGTTAAAGTTCTAGCCTTCACCGCATCCTCCGGCAAGGAGTTCCAATCCCAGAGGATTGCCTCAAGCAGCTGGGATCATCACAGTAAAATCGAACTCCCCTGGACATACAGGACGGGTGGCATGACCAGGGCTAGGTGGCGATGCACTCACCGGCCCTTCTGCATGATGAAGCCATGCGCCTCAGAGCCGCATTCCCCATAGCCATTCCCCCCAAGATGGGCTCTGCCTGGTACACTGGGCACAGGCCCCACACAGCTCAACACAGCACTGCCCTGATCCTTTCTTCTCCCCACCCAAGGCACACATATTAGCAGGGGCGGGGCTTCAAGCTATTGACAGCCTTTCAGCCAATCGCTGCAGGAGCTGAGAACCAATCCACAGCGGTCATAGAGACGTGGGGGAAGTCCTTTTCTGCACCTCCCTGAGGAGGCGAACGGCCGCCATCTTGTATGTGGCATGCTCTCAACCCGCTTCTAGCTCTTCAAGTCCTTATCGTCCTCGGGATGCCTAGCTATAAGCAGTCGTTCATATGATGATAGCGATGGGAGGTGATTGAAATCCTGGGGAGGCGAGAGACGGCTGGCAAGCGCCTCACTCAATATGGCGGATGAACTACACCTTCTTCAAGATGGCGTCGACAGGCGTTTGCGGGTGACGTCATCCCGCGTCGCTGTACGCTGGTGGTGGGAGGCCCCATCTTAGTGGGGAAGGGGGGGTGGAGAAGTGGTTTCCATAGCAGCGTAGGGTTTTTTTTTTTTTGCAGAACGTTACGGGCTGCCTTTTCTACGGGCTTTCTTTTTTTTTTTAATGGTTTCGACTAGGCCCCGCCCAGCGTGACTGGGACGCCCGGCCCCTCGCCGTTCTGTAACCACGCCCCCACCGCTGACCGCCCAGCCAATGGGGAGGCGAGAGGGGAGGCGGCGCGGCGAGGGCTCAGGCAGGGGCGGCTTTCGGGCGGCGCGCCTCTCTCGGTCCTTCCCCGCTGCCCAGCTCGCTGCCCCGGGGACGCGCCGCCATGGCCGAGGACCCCAGCTCCCTGCCCTGGTCCATCAACAGGGATGACTATGAGCTGCAGGAGGTGATCGGTGAGTGGGGCGCGCGGGCCTGGGCTGCCCGCTCCCTGCGGCGGGGGGAGGCTCTGCGGGAGCGCTGGGGTGGGGGTGCGGCTGCGCTGGCCGCCGTGGCCGTAGCGGGGCTGTGCCAGCGGGCCGGGTGGGGTGTCTGCTCCAGACCGGGCCTGGCTGCTGGGGGTGTGTACCCGACCGGGGGGGGGTGTCTGCCCGTATGGGAGACGAAGGTCCGGGGTGGGTGTCTGCGCCCGTGCCAGAGTCAGAGGGCGAGGGCCCGGGGTGGGGGGTGTCTCCTCCCATACGGGAGTCGAGGGACGAAGGTCCGGGGTGGGGGGGGGGGGGTGTCGCTGCCCGTACGGGAGTCAGGGGGCCCGGGGTGGGGGGGGGTCGCTGCCCGTACGGGAGTCAGGGGGCCCGGGGTGGGGGGGGGGGGGTCGCTGCCCGTACGGGAGTCAGGGGGCGAGAGGCCGGGTCGGGGGGGGGCGTGTCTGTCCGTACGGGAGTCAGGGGGCCCGGGGTGGGGGGGGGTCGCTGCCCGTACGGGAGTCAGGGGGCCCGGGGTGGGGGGGGGTCGCTGCCCGTACGGGAGTCAGGGGGCCCGGGGTGGGGGGGGGGGTCGCTGCCCGTACGGGAGTCAGGGGGCCCGGGGTGGGGGGGGGGTCGCTGCCCGTACGGGAGTCAGGGGGCCCGGGGTGGGGTGGGGGGGGGGTCGCTGCCCGTACGGGAGTCAGGGGGCGTGGGGTGGGGTGGGGTGGGGGTCGCTGCCCGTACGGGAGTCAGGGGGCGAGAGGCCGGGTCGGGGGGGGGGCGTGTCTGTCCGTACGGGAGTCAGGGGGCCCGGGGTGGGGGGGGGGTCGCTGCCCGTACGGGAGTCAGGGGGCGAGAGGCCGGGTCCGGGGGGGGGGGCGTGTCTGTCCGTACGGGAGTCAGGGGGCCCGGAGTGGGGGGGGGGGGGGCGTGTCTGTCCGTACGGGAATCAGAGGGCCCGGGTCCGGGGGGGGGGGGGCGTGTCTGTCCGTACGGGAATCAGAGGGCCCGGGTCCGGGGGGGGGGGGCGTGTCTGTCCGTACGGGAATCAGAGGGCCCGGGTCCGGGGGGGGGGGGGGGGCGTGTCTGTCCGTACGGGAGTCAGGGGGCGAGAGGCCGGGTCCGGGGGGGCGTGTCTGTCCGTACGGGAATCAGAGGGCCCGGGTCCGGGGGGGGGCGTGTCTGTCCGTACGGGAATCAGAGGGCCCGGGTCCGGGGGGGGGTGTGTGTCTGCCGGTACCGGAGTCGGGGAACAAGGGTTCGGGCCCAACGTATGTGTGTGAGGGTGTCTGCTCTGGCTCCGGAGACTGGGGCTGGCTCCTGGGAAGAAGGGCCCGAGGTGTGTGTGTGGAGGGGGGTGTCGTGCCAGGTAGCAGCGGGCTACGGCCCAGCGTGTGTGTCTGCCTGCCTGCCTGCCTTGACCCTGGAGACCGGGCCTGGCTCCTGGGGGGTCGCTCCGAGGTGCGTGCGTGTCTGTGCTGGGGGTTAGGGGCCCCGTTCTTCCCGGCCCTAGCGTGGGGGTGTGTCTGCCTTGTCCCTGGAGATGGGACCTGGCTCCTGGGGGTAGGAGTTGTCGCCGGGGCATCTGCCCAGCCCTGGGGGGGGGGGAGGGGCGAGGCAGGGCTGTGTGTTCCTGGCCTTAACCTGGAGACGTGCTGGCTCGGTTCCTACTCCGGAGGTGGACGGCCGCGAGGGGGTGTGGCTCTCCCGTTGTCTCCCTTCCGAGTCAGTTTCTGTGGGCTGGATTCCTGCTCTCGGGCTGGGGGATCTTGGGGTTTAGGGCCGTGCTTGCAATGGAGGGGCTTTGTTCCAGCTCAGGAAATAGGAGGGCAAAGGGGGACTGGGCTCTTACTCCAGTTCTTTTGTGAGTGTTTTGGGACCTGGGAGTGCCCGTCTCATCAGGTCTGCAGATGCCTTGAGAACTGTATGTATGCTCCTAGGACCTGGGCAAGTGTAAGATTTCCGGGGTGGGGTGGGCCTGGCAACTCTGGAGCCCTGTGGGGCTGTCAGTTTCTGCTTCTGGGAGTGCTAGGATTTCTGAAGTGTCTCTCTCTTATAACTGAAAAGGGAAGGGAAGTCACTATACACTCGCTCCAGTGCCTATTGGATCTCAAAATAATTAGAGTGTATGTTTCTGGAAGTGTCTCTAGGGAACTCTGTATTTTTTTCCTCTGGAGTTGTGTATTGTAGCCTATGGTCCAGTGGCTTCCCCTGCCCCCTTCACTGAGTCAGTGGATTTCACTAGTTGAGTCATTTGGGAAAGAGTTCTCTATATTTTTCTCATTTTTGGGCTGTCTTTGTTTTCGAATTGGAGATATTTGCTATGGGTGGTTGCCTGCCCACTTTGGGTTTTGGAGGAGGAGTACCTTTTGTACCTTTTGATGCATGGGCTGTCTTGGTTGGTAGGAAGGATGAAGTGATAAGGTGTTTATTGAGGGGTTTTGGATGTTGATAAATAATGAAGGGCAGTTTATATTCCAGAATCCAAGGAAGACAGTTTCCTTTATAGAGCAGCTGCTCCAAGCTTTATTCAGTCAGAAGGGAGAGTCCATTCATATGGTGATTATTAATTTCAAGGCACTGTATATGCCTCTGTTTAGAAGAGGAGGGATTTTGCTATGGTTGCGTCTTTATATAGTTGAAGTCTTTTTCATTCATTCTTTTTTTCAGCTTCAGAGAACAGCCATTGCTCTTATGAATGACGGAGTCTCTGTTGACTTAAATTTCATTGGTGTGGTAGATTTCTCTGTCCTGATTCTCTCAATCTTTCTTTTTAATAACTTTGTCAGTACACTAGTGCTAAGGCTGTATCTCTGCACACTGAGTATCTAACACATTACTTATTGAGTGCCACAGGCGATACTGCATCATGCCCCATTTCACCAGAGAGGCAGAGAATGTAGTGGATGGAGAGGTTGTTGGTCAAGGTGTTAGAAAAGTTAATTTTTAGTTTAATGTTTGAGGAGCTTTTATGTTTTGAAGATTATAAATGAAGATGTTTTTATCATGCCTGGGCTTTACATTTCTGTTTACACAGAGATCTGCTTTCTGTTGCTAGGGTGGGAGAATTTGGGAAAATCATGGTTACAGAGATTAAATTCTTGGCAATTTGTGTCAGGGGCTGCTGGCTCACAGAAAAATTAGTCGGGAGCGACACAAAAGTAAAATCCCCCCCCCCCAGGTCACTGATGTGACCCCCTGACTAAGAAGCAGAAAGACACTCCTCACATTGCTCTCATGCACCAGACCTTTGGGGTGCCTGGGCTAACACATTTTGTGAGCCCCCCCTGGCTCTAGGGTGGGGTAAAAAATGAGGGATTCAGTGCCTGGAGAGGATAGCCAGGAAATTGATTTGAGATGTTGGGTCTGGGCAGGAGGGAGGGTGAAGGAGCCTCGGGGGCTGGATCCAGGCTAGACGGGGACCGAATGTTCCCCACTCCTGATCTAAAGCCATGGTCAGTGTGGAATCCTGGAAATCCCTGTTGCTACATCAGATCAGATTCCATTGCTTCCTGTAGCCTGTTGGGAGCAGCAGTACTGTAGAAGGGGAAATGGGTCTGCAGCCGAGGCTGGGAAAACTAAATTGTGGGACTGAATACTTAACTCTTTCCAAGAAAACATGTCCTGGGGTGTCTGGTGTCCCAAAATTGGCCTTGTCCCGTGAAAGTGCAGAAGCTGGAATAAACAGCCACTAGGCTCCAGTTTCTGTAAAGCTGGGGAGTAATTGCAGTTATTTCTAGGAAGTGCTTTGCTTGGGGGAATCTACTAAGAGGTGCCCCTTGCACAAGATCATATCCATGTGTGTGTGTGTTCCCCTACGAAGTTCTGCTCTGATTTACCTTATTATATGTTAATCTGTGCTGAGGGAAAAGGAAATTCGCATAGGGCTAAGGGAGACATTTAAACTCCCAACAGCTGCTTTCAAAGGAGCTGCTGACAGTCTTCACTTACTATCACTAGGAGGACACAGATATGATGTAGCTCAGGTAATCTAGTGAGCTTGGGGAATAAAAAGGAAAATATTTTTTTCATTCCTATTTCTTCCCTCTTCCCCTAAACAATCTGGTTGCCAATTGCTACCTGAAAGACTACATAGGATTCTGAACTATATTGCATACCTAGGAACATATGCTGAAATGAGTTAATGAATATTTTTCTTGAAACTCTTATTTTTTCCCCCATCTAAATGTTATGTCCCCTAATGTCTAGGATAGGGATGTAATAATGAAGTCAGTTAATAAATAAGAAAAAGCTTATATGTTATTGCTATAGACTGCATTCCCCTCCTCCCCCGCCAGTAAACTTTTTAGGGGCTGGCCAGCAGCCTGGCTCAGGGCCTTTGCCTGCTGCATCTCTGCCTTTAAAGTCTATTAGAAGCCAGGGAGATAGGCAGCCTGACTCAGTTCCGGCTCACTCTAGATCTGGGAGCTCGGACAGGGGCTTCTGCAACCCCACACTGCTGCCTCAGTATCAGAGGCAGCAGTGTGGGGCAACAGGCAGTCGGTCTGCAAGAAGGGCTGGTTTTTAAACTGGCTTCCCCCATGGGCCAGCTCCCACCTGGCACCCCACACTACTGCCTCTGATAAAGAGGCAGCAGTGTGGAGTGGCAGGGGACTCCTCGGGAGTGGGGCCGGAGCACACTGCTTGCTGGCCCTGTCCTGGGGACTATTGAATAGTTGGGTAACTGATAATAATTCATGAGGTTAATCAACTATTCAACCAATATTTAACATCCCTAGTCTAGGATATAGCTGAGATTGAAGTATTACAGCACATAGCTAATTTGAGGGGCAGAATGTTCCAGAGTTGGCTAAACAACTGAATTTTTTTCCCTTTCTGCTCTTGTGTACTGTATACTCTAACCCTTATCAAATACTTGTTTGGTTCTCCTTACTCCTGATTTATAGGCTTACAATTTGTGGTCATGGTCAAAGAGGGAATTAAGTATGGAAACTGTTGACCCTTGCAGCAGTACTTTTAAGATACTTTAGTAGATCTGTGATGGTGGCTAAAGTTAAGATTTTATCGTAATTATTTTTAGTAAAATTCATGGAGAGATTGTGGGCAAGAAACAAATTCAGAGGCCTGTTGTCTGTCTATCTGACTTTTATTAAAAAATAATGGGAGGGAGGGACTGAAGAAGGGTAATGACTGAAGCCCAACCAGGGGGAAAGAGAGTGAGTCCCACTTCAGGAAAGGGGAGGGAGGGTGTCAAGCACCTGCTGCTGTGCCTGACATCTCTGGCATCCCCCTGCCATGGTCCAAAGTGCCGGGATCCACCCCCAGCGGCTGACAGCTCTGGCTTCACCACCTTGAGGCTGAAGCAAAAATGTCAGATCTCTGAAAGTCAAGGAGACCGTGACTTCTGTTACCCAATCTTATCTTCAGCATTGACAAATGTTCTCTGGGTTTTTCAGCTTAGCACTCTGTAACACACTCTGCTATTTTTGATAGCCATATAAAGTTAAACCTCTCTTTTCTCTGGTTGCTTATTTTCTCACTGATTTTCTACCTGTAAATATCTGTGTAGGAATCCAGTGGGTGATGCAGCCTCTTACTGCAACAGTTAAGTGACAACACACACACCCAGAAACAGTTTTCCTATCCTGGATTAAAAACCTATTAGTCAGCAGTGGATGTGATTCATTCCGTTCTGTAGGTATAGATTGTGGTGTATCTTTATTGCACTGTTAGCTTTTGTGACTAACGGCTGAGTATTGTCCAGTAGCTTCCTTATTTCACTATAATGTTGCAAACTATCTTTTGCATGATCAAAATGTGACTTAATTTAAACAAACAAGCCAAAAAAAACCAACCTTCTAGTGAACTGAAACTGTGATACACTTATGGATTGTGCCTGTTGTGAGTAGGCTTCTTTTCTGGGTATCATCAACTACTGTGGACTCAGGTTTCATTTTAAAAATCAGGTTCAAGGTCCTAACAATAATCCTTACTAGTGAGGTGTTTCTGTGCCAAAAAATTCTGCAAATTGCATTTGTGAAAATAATGCTACATAATCATGCCACTTTCAATTATTTTGTTAATTTATTTCAAAATACCTGTTAGCAAGTATGTCTGTAGTGATACACACACCTGTTCCCACAGGAGTGGGGAGTTAAAGAAAGCCCTATGACAACCCAGTTGCTGTTTCTCTGCCATCTGCCTCTCTCCCTCTCCTCCCAGAGTCCAGCTACAAAGTCCCCGCAGCCCAGACATGTTCCTCCCAGAGATCCAGAGAAAGAAACAGCCTGATATTGGGTCCCAGGCTTCCACAGTGTCCTGTGCTCTGCAAGCCTGCTACTGCCTACCTTGAGGGGCCAGCTGCCAGGAATGCTCCAGGCTCCCCACTTCTCTCCCACCTCCCCGCAGTGCCACCTATGTGTGAACTGGGTTCTGCCAGGTCTAGCTGTTCCTAGTGGCAGCAAGCAGCACTGCAGTCCATTTCTTTGGGAGAAAGCAAATTCTGCACAAAAACAGACACCTCCATCCATCAATTTCAGCAAAATTCTGTAATGTGCAGTGGAGCAGAATTCCTCCAGGAGTAAGATCCAGGTAGGGAATGCATAGAAGTATAGAAGTCAAGACAATGCTGTTTTCTAAAGTAGAGATGTTAAAAAATGGTTGTTAGTGTAATCATTAAAAATCTTGGTGGTCACATGCTGCAGGCTCCTTGGAAGCGGGGCCAGCAGCCAGTGTATGCCTGGAGCCAGCTTCACTCCGAGAAAACTGGCTGAGCTGTGAGCTCTGCAGTATAAGCTTTATACTGCAGAACCCACAGCATGAGGCAACAGCCGGCTCCCCAAGAGCAGGGCTGGGAATTGGCATTAGGGATGTAAGTGACTAATTGACTATCGAATAAGCACAGTCTCTGTAGGGGACTGGATGCGAGCCAGGAATTAGCTGATTCCCGGCTCGCGCCTGGTCCCGGAAGTAACACCTCTGCTTTTTAAATGTATTAAGCAGAAGCACAAGGGAGGCGGGAGGAGAGAAGAGAGAACTGGGTGTGAGTCGGTAATCAGCTGTCCCGGCTTGTACACGTGGTTCCCCCTGCTGCACGTCAGGCTTTTAAATATGTTAAGAGCCTGGCAGCTCTCAATACATTTAAAAGGCAGAGCCACAGCAGGGCTAGCTCCCAGGGCCAGGAGCTAACCCCGCTGTGGCTCTGCAGTCCCCCACTTATCGGCTAGTCAATGGAAATTCCATCGACCAGTCAATTAGCTGACTAAATGCAATTTAACATCCCTAATCAGCATTTAACCATTGTGGAAACTGATAAAGCTCATGCTTATCGTTTAACTATTTAAATGGCTACATGCTTACATCCTAGTCTGAAGGAAGATAGCCCATTCCTCAGTGCTTCCCCAATCTGCTGTAGAGGGAAGACTAGTGAGAGTTCCAGGGGTTCTCACAGTTGCTACTGTGGGAACCCTATGAGCAACAATGAAATTGAGTAGACTCAGCTTAGTCACACTCATTTTGCTGAGTCTTCAGAAAGCTGAACAATGTGGCAAGTAGATGCTGGAGCATGTTGTTAATTGAGGAGGGGAACCGAATACCAGAGTCAGGGTGGGGTAAATTAGCAGAGAACTCCCTCTCTTCTCCCTTCCATCCCCCAAGACTCTTGTCTTCATAGCAGTTAGGAGGTTCAGAAGTGGATGGGGGAAGAACAAAGAGTGAATGTGCAAGTTCCTTCTCCATTCCAGAAATGAGGTCTGAAATCAAGCTAATACTTATTTAGGTTTTCCCCTTTCTCCAGAACAATAGAGCTTATAGGTTAATTGAATGGCATTTAGTTGTGTAATAATTTTTCAAGTCTTATGGATCAGGGGAATGTGATTGGGTGGGAGAGGTTGACTTATTCTGTTGCATCTCAGAAACACATGGTTTAGTGTTTTATCAAAAATCCCTATCTCACAAATTAAAAATGCATAGTACAAAATAGGGATGTAAGCCACTAGTAGACTACCCAATAAGCTGAAGCTTATCAGGTAGTCAAATCACTCAACTAGTTGCTCCCAACCCTGCTCCCCCTACCACTGCCTCTGTATCAGAGGCAGCAAAAGGGGGGCAGGAACTAGTTTAAAAGCCAGTTCCCCCTAGCACTATCTCCATGGGGAGGCAGTGGCACAGCATGGGAAACGGTACAAGAAGGGACTGAAGCAGTCCCTGTTCACATGGGGTGCCGATTGCCGCACCTCTGCCTTTTAAATGTAGTAAGAACTCTTATTGAGTAGCTCTTATTATATTTAAAAGGGAGAGGCGCAGCATGGATTGCGAGTGCCCGACCCTGCATCAAGTAATCGAGTAGCTGATGGAAATTCCATCGATTACTGGATTAGAAATTTAACATCCCTAGTATAGAGAAAGTACTCATAAATACCAATACCCTGTAATAGCAGTTAGAACTCTATATATAGAAGGAGATGAAATGGGGAAAAAATTATCCAGCAATAATCTATATAGGATATGTTTTGGGGACGAGAATTGATGGCTCACTTCTGAGTACTGTATGGTAACTGTAGGCAAGATCAAACTAACATCAATTTCATATGCTTAAATAATTTAAACCATTTTTGTTACTAATGCTGCACGTTGAAAATAAGTCATAAAATTCAGTTCAGTTTGTATTCTCTCTTTCTCTATTTGCTCCTGGCATTTCTCCATTTATTTTCTTGGGCTAAGCTGAGGCAGTTTCCATTGCAAGTTCTCAATTTTCAGATTCAGAACGCTGCAGGGAAATGTATCTTTAAAAAAAGAACTCAGTGGAAAATGTAATCAGTTTTAAAGTGGAAACCTTTTATATTGTTCTTAGGCTATATTAAAGCTTTTACAATATCAGCTTGAGTTAAGAGGAACACAAA
Source organism: Pelodiscus sinensis (assembly GCF_049634645.1). Taxonomy (NCBI): domain Eukaryota; kingdom Metazoa; phylum Chordata; order Testudines; family Trionychidae; genus Pelodiscus; species Pelodiscus sinensis. Next base: position 247,498,600 of record NC_134712.1, on the reverse strand, counting down.
CTAAATTTACCCAGTGCATTCAAAGTGCTTAGAGTATCTAGGCATCTGTGTGTATAGTTCTCATCCCTATAACTAATGCACCACACTATGAAATCTAAACGCAAGTGCATGGACTGTAAACATCCATAAGCTGTTAGGTGTCCCTTCCACATCCAAACCATCTACTTTTCTGAACAGTGGGAATTTCTAGATACTTGGAACCTTGTTACCATCACTTAGTAAAACCAATAATTTGTCTTTCATCTTTCCTCCAAATGAAGGAAAGGGGGAGTTCTGCAAATGCAGCTCAGCTTTTATTGCCAGCTCCTGCTCCTTCCAGTTGGTATAGAAGGAGGATAAAAGGGAGGAAGTAGGCTGAGTGTATTTAAAAAAATTCAGCAGCAGTAGTACTTCTCCCCTAAAGAGGAGGCTGGAAGAGAACTTCACAGTAGCAGCTTGGCTGCTTGTCCAGCTGACCTGATGGGAGCGCAAAGGACTCTGCTTCTTTCAGCTGTGTTGGGGGTGAGTGACACACAGGAGCCTTAAGTAGAAGCAGGTCATTGTGTTTTGTTCCTGGGTGACAGTTAATTCCAGTGGAGTTAGTTTCTTGGAAAGATGAATGTTTTGCACCTTAGTCAATCAGACATTTTGTAAGTATAGTATAATAATCTGCTCTGGGGTGAGCATTTTTTTCAGCTAGTATCCTGGGTGCCATTGGCTCCCCTGCATATCCAAGGGGTGCATATATTGGCCGACAGATGCACGCTTTGGAATGTTATTGCTTATGTCACTGACTGAATCTGGGGGAGAATATGTTCTTCCCCAGAACATTCAGCTTTTAAAGTTTGTAATGACACTTTTATTCCAGAGGCTGGAGTTGTTGGTGGAAGTTGTACCTGGCACGTTAAGTCTTTAGACGTCCTAACTTGAATGTTTAAAACTGCAAACAGTTTCCTAGAGCTAGGTATTTTAATTGCAAATTATTGAAACTATAATCTAGGCAAAACTTTATTATTTTTGAAGTGTTTTCCCTGGCCAACTATTTCACTTGCAATTTGGCTACTAGGGTGATTAGTACTAAATGTGGTTTCTTAGACCTTTTATCTGCAGGCTTAGAAGACACACACACACGTAGGCAATGTGAGTATAGAAAAGAACCGTGGAATAATGGCCAATAGAAAAGAAAATGGTAATTGCTTTATAATGTCAGACAAGTGATCTCCCAGTCCATTTTTCTATTCTCCTGTCATACCTGAAGCACAGAGATGAAGGGCCCAGCATTCAAAGTTGCTGTCACTCCCTTTGGCTTCAATTGGAGCTGTTCATGCTCAGCACTTAAGAAAATCAGGCTCTCTTATGACTTGTCCAAGGTCACACAAGAAATGTGTGACCAAACCAAGCCTAGAACCTGTATTCCTGATAACCAATCCAGTGCCTTAACCATAGGGTTACCATTCTCTCTGTTGAATTGCATTTGAAGAAGACTGGTGATGCCTGAAAGGACTACATAATACTTGACTGATGTCAACATATTTAGTCATAACTCTGTTAGTGAAGAGAACATGCATTTAAAAATGAAATCTGAGTGAAGTTAATATTATGTCAGTAAGTGGTATGAGTATAGCTGAATGGAAAGTGTAGGCTTGGAAGGATTAGATTTTTATCTGTAAATGTCAGTAAACATTGATTTCACCATACATGTATAAATGTATGGTAAAAATATTTCCATTGAGCATTGAAACTTACAGATAGACAAAAAAAGAAAAACAACATTGAGACTTTTGAATGAGGCATGTTAGAAAATGATGAGTAAATGAATATTAAAGCCTAGTATTATTGATTGAAGCATATTTACTTAATATATTTTTTCATAGCAAGGGGACAGTTTGTGTGTTAACAGCTTATAAAACTAGCTTTTTGTATCTCAGTGTTTCCTGTCACTTTATATTTGTCTGTCTCCCAGTAGCTTCCTGCTACTGTAAACATTTGAAAATTTTAGATTTTTATTTAAAATATACATCAATATAATGCGGTGAGATTATAAAGAAATTGAGTTCTGCCAATTTTGTAAATCTGTATATCTACTATGGCAGGTATAACTCTTTTTGCACTGAGAAATGTTGTGTGTTCCATAGTCTCAGAGCGGTAGCTGTGCTAGTCTGTAACTTGGAAAGAAAAAAAAAAAGTAGTCCTGTAACACCTTAGAGACTAACAAATATATAGTAGCATGAGCTTTTGTGGGCATATAATGTGTGTTAATCTCTAAGGTGCTACAGGACTTCTTGTTTTGTGTGTTCCATAGTACAGCAGTTCCTAGCTGCTGGGCATCAAACTGCTGGTTGCTGGGCTGCAGCGCTTCTGGGGGCTGGGGTTGGCAGTCCAGCTCAGTTGTGGCTCATGCTGGGTCCAGGAGCTCAGATCCCTCCCTCCCTATCCCCTAGTGTGGGGTAACAGGCAGCTGGCCCATGAGGGGAGCTGGTTTTTAATTGTCTCCCCTCATGGACCAGCTCCTGCCTGGCACCCCATGCTGCTGCCTCTAATACATAGGCAGCAGCGCAAAGTGGCAGTGGGGCTCCTTGCATGTCGAGCCCAAGTGCACTGGCTGTCAGCCCCGCTCCCAGGTATTACAGAATAGTTGAGTAACCGATAAGAATTCACGAGGTTACTTGACTACAGGCAGTCCCCGAGTTACGCGGATCCAACTTATGTTGGATCCGCAGTTACAAACGGGGTCCTCTCCCAGGTCTCCAGCAGACCAGGGAGAGGAAGCAAAGCGGCGGAACACGCGGGCAGCGGACAGCCCAGATGTGTCTGGGCTGTCCGCTGCCTGCGTGCTCTGCGGCTTTGCTCTGCTTTGCTCCCCGTCCCCCTGGTCTGTAGACCAGGGGGACGGGGAGCAAAGCGGCGGAACACGCGGGCAGCCCAGACGTGTCTGGGCTGTCTGCCGCCCGCGTGCTCCAGGGCTTTGCTCCCCGTCCCCCTGGTCTGCAGACCAGGGAGACGGGGAGCAAAGCAGAGCAAAACTGCGGAGCCCGAGGGCGGCAGGAAAGCCACGGCGCGTCTGGGCTGTCCCGCTGCCCCCGTGCTCCGCGGCTTTGCTCTGGACGCCTGTGGTACAGCAGCGGGGGCACTGCCGGTTGGTCCTGTAGCGCCGCTCTGGGCGCTACTGGACCAACCCGGCAGCACCCCAGCTGCTCTGCCCCAGGCGTCCCCAAGTCAGCTGCTGCTGAAACTGACCAGTGGCTGACTACAGGAAGCCCCTGCCCCGGGCTTCCTGGAATCAGCCGCTGATCAGTTTCAGCAGCAGCTGACTTGGGGATGCCTGCGGTTCTGAAGTTGAATCTGTATGTAAGTCAGAACTGGTGTCCAGATTCAGCCACTGTTGAAACTGATCGGTTTCAGCAGCGGCTGAATCTGGACGCCAGTTCCGACTTACATACAGATTCAACTTAAGAACAAACCTACAGTCCCTATCTTGTACGTAGCCCGGGGACTGCCTGTATTCAATTAACGGATATTTAACATCCCTACTTTTTATACCACCGACCGGCAAACCAATTCACAGACTTTTGGCAGACTGGTAATGAATATGCAAATATTGAAATAAAAGGTTACCGGTCTGCCAAAAGTTTGTGAATAGGTTTGCCAGTTTGCTGTAGGAAAAAGGTTGGGAACCACTACCATAATGTATAAACACCAGGGGGCAGAGGTAAGGCTTCATGTGCAACCTTAAAGGATACTGCCTGAGATCTAGGTAATTGAAATAATTAGTCCTACACCTGCCATAAAATGCTTTTCCAACTTCTGTGGTTTTAAAATGACATGGTGTTTTTTACTTGCATATCTTCATCTCCCCTGTTGTGTATGCCAAACCCATGTGATTTGGCTGTGCCTACCTGCAACTGGCCTGTACCAGCTGGCTTGGGTTAAGAGCCTGTTTAATGGCAGTGTAGATGTCCAGGCACAGGCTCAAACTCTGGGACCTTCCCACTTCCCAAGGTTCAGCATCTACACTGCAGTTAAACAGCCCTTTAGCCCAACTGCAAGTCAGCTGACATGGTCCATTCGTGGTCACAGGGGTTTTACCGGGTGTGTTATGTAACAGATGGTTTTTTAAAAGTAACTTTAAGACAATTATGACTCTTTTGAAGTCCTTTAACTTTGTTACTTCCTGACTTGACTGTTTAACGTGGCTTTTATTGTAATCTCCTGGGGATATGGAACAGTTTGGCTACACAACATGACGTTAAATCCTGAATCCCACACACCTTACAAGGTTTTCTTAGAGGGAGCTTTTCTACTCTGCAGTCTGAGACGTCTGCACTCTGGGAATCCTTAAAAGCTGCACAGATCATATCTTGTGAGATGCACAGTGAATGAGGTAAGCGCTCTGGATTCACTCTGTGCATTTACTTTTCCACCACACTGTTAAGTTAGCCCCAGTCTCCTGCTCAGAGTAGCTGTCATTCACTTCATACACTGCTTAAACTAAAGGAAGTCATGCCAATTGTACTGTGTATACATGAAGTGCAACTTTCAAAGGCTCATAACTCAGTCAAATTAAAATGAGTTTTCACTGGAACACAAAAAGGCTCTTCTCATCAAGGTTCTAATTTCTGGCTAAACTTCAGCTTCCTGCCTCAGCCATCTTCACTTTCCTCATACTCAACTAGTTGTACTGAAAGCTCCCAAAAGATCAGAGGGCAAACTTGTGTCAGCCCAATGAGAGAGCATCAGAAAGTTATGAGCAAATGTAAGCGGTGAGATTGATGACAAACTGCAGCAGCATTCCCTGCTATAATAATCCCAATTTGCTTATTGCATATAGTTCTGCTGTCCTCAGTTAGTTATAAATAAGTCAAACATCAGTTGTCTTTTATCCTTCTAGTGGCTCATCTACCAACCTATGCAGGAGGGAGATCGCTTGACTTTTTCATCCATCCACAGAATTGTTAACTATATTCAGATTTTTTGGAGGGGAGGCCGAGTTAGTCTGTAACAGGTAAAACTTAAAACACCACATAGTCTAGTAGCACCTTAAAGACTAACAAAACATGTAGATGGTATCATGAGCTTTCGTGGGCATAACCTATTTCAGATGACCGGACTGTTGGAAGTCCAGATACAAGACTAAATAAGGGAAAGACGAGGGAGGAGAGATGGAAGAAAAAAATGGAGGGGAGGAAGAAAAAAGAAACAGTGAGTAAGTAGATAAGCTTCAGAGGAGTAGCCAAGTTAGTCTGTAACAAGAAAGACTTAAACAACAAATAGTCTAGTAGCACCTTAAAGACTAAGTAGTTACAAGAGGCTGATAAGAACCATTAGTTTACATTTGGAAAGGAAGATGTGACCAATACCAGATTTTACACAGACATCAAGAACCATTAGCACCTTCATTGTTTGGTTCATTAATAATGTGCATGCCATCTGATTTCACGATTCAGACCCTTTGCATGAGAATTAAACTTGTGAGTGAAGTTATGCAGAGAAGGGTTGGAACTTATTTGGCTTGTGGAATTGGTCTGAAACAAACAGTGACTTGGGGATCCATTAATGAGTGTCCAGGAAGATTAAAGTGTTCTCCAACAGGTTTTTGTGTGTTGCTTTTTCAGATATCTGATTTGTGTCCATTAATTCTTTCCTGTAGAGACTGTCCAGTTTGGCCAATATACATGGCAGTGGGGCATTGCTAGCATTTGATAGCATTGATCACATTAGTGGATGGGCAGTTATATGAGCCTCTGATTTGGTGGCTGATATGGTTGGGTCCAATGATGAAGTAGCTTGTTTAGATGTGTGTGCAGAGTTGGCACCTGAGCTGATTGCAAGGGTGGGTTCCTGGATGCTTATGATGGAGGTGTGTTGCGTGGTTACCAGTAAACGTGATGCAATGTATATTGGAACTTAACTTCATTCACAAGTTTAATAATTCTCATGCAAATGGCATGAATTGTGATATCAGATCACTGTCTTTTTTTCTTCCCCTCTTCCATTTTTTTCCCCTTCTTCCCTTTCCCCCCTTCCCTTATTTATTCTTGGATTTGGACTTCCAATACGTTGGTCATCTAAAAAAGTGGGTAGTGCCCACGAAAGCTCATAATACCATCTACATGTTTTATTAATCTGTAAGGTGCTACTAGACTATTTGTTGTTTAAGTTTTTTGTATTCAGATTGGAAGATGAAATTCTGTTCTGTTGTTCCCCACTGAGCATTTGGGGTTTTACAGTACAATTGGGTCCAGAACTTTGCCTGCAGTATCTCCTTCTAGAGAAGATATGTGAGAGCAAAGAATCTTTATAGGAACTCAACCTTTGATCTGAGAACTAAAATTTGGCTTTGGCCGGGGGGGGGGGGGAAGTCATCATAACTGAGCAAATGTCACCTAGAAAGGGCTCGAACACATGTATGGAACTCTTAAGACATTTCTAGTGAGCCTGACATAGGGTCATTAGATGCTGGGGTTATTCCACAGCATGAAACACTGTTTTTTTTTTTTTTTTTAAAAACACAAATCGGTATAGTAGTGTGTTCAGTTCATTTTGTGCTCTTGCCATGCTGTCAGTTATCAATATGCCGTACTTTCTTGTTCTGAAGAAGCTGTGCAATTTAGTAGAAGATCTTACAAGGAAGTTTGGAAGTTTTGACAGGTTAGGGAATTCTGGCTAATGGGAGCTGAGAACCAATTTAAGATTGTGGGATAAGCGCACAAGCAGGTGTATCTGCTAAAATCATCAGCTATGAAATAGCTAATTCTATTGTCATTGCTAGACTTCATGGTTAACCTCATTTGAGGTGAGTGGTATAATTCAGATAATCAGTTACTGCACGCATCCTGAAACACTCATGCAGATAGTACAGCTTTGGTTAAGTTCAAGATTAAGGTTTTCTTCACAACCATGAGGGCTAGAAACAATACTTTTGTTCTAAAAAAGAGCCTATAGTTGTGAGAAGAATTCTGTAACAGCACATTAAACCTGCACAGGATCATGGACTCCATGCAGCCTTGGACTTTCTGATGCCATTTGTAGTTACTTTTCAGAACTGAAGTAAAGGGAACATCCTTTACAGTAGAATCCAAGTTAGGAAAATCTCTGGAATGGAGGTTATTCGTAACTCTGAAATGTTTGTGACTGGAAAAAAATGGTGTGCTTGCTGTATCAAAAGTTTACAAAGGAACATTGATTTCATACAGCTTTGAAAATTTGCTATGCAGAAGACAAATGCAGTTTTCCTTTTCTTTTTTTTGGTAGTTTAATACACTACTTTACTGTGTTTGGTTTGGTGAAGTCTCTACTGCTGCCTAATTGTGTACTTTCAGTTCAAAATGAGGAGGGTGGTTGACTGGTCAGTTCATAACTCTGCTGTCTATAACTCAGATTCTACTGTATTTCAAAAAGGCCTAAGTCATTAAGAGGGCTAGCTAGTCTATATATGGTCCATCTTTTCTAGTGCTGAGTGTGTGAGAGAGGTCTATGCATACATTGTGGTAGTCAAATATGTGTGATTTAGATACAGGTGCGATTGATAGACATGTAAAGGTGAATTGCAATAGCAGGGAGGAAATATGCCCTCTGCTGCCTATTTATTGATGTATAGAGATGCCATTGATGTTTCTTCAACTTGTGCTACTTGTTCTACATTGAGGATGCTGGTTCTGACATCTTTGCTGGAGGGTTGAGTGATATTTGGATAATCTGGATGGTGATATTACAGCTCTTTTTCTTTAAGCCCAAGAGATATCCCCTCCTCTCATTTGCAGGATGGGAGAGCTGCAGCCTGGTACTTCAGTGCTGAGCTGGTTGATCCTCCAGATTCTCCAAATATTTCCAAATAGCTCTATTAAAAAGCTGACATTTGGAACCTGATTTAAAATACAAGAGTAGAGGATGTTTAGTAAATACCTTGATATTAACATCAGGGATGTTAAAATTTGTTTATTTTTGTAAGCATGTAACCATGGAAGTTTTTCCTACAAGCTTGCATTATGCCGGCTGAACAAATAGAGACTCTGCCCTAAGGAGCTTATATTTTAAGGCTATGTCTGCACAATCAGAAAAAGGAAATCTTAGCTCGGCTTAGCTAACTCTGCTTAAAAAAGCAACTCTGAGGCCCCCTGAGCTTTAACCGAACCTGCAGATATAATTGAAGTTGCTGGTCTTTACTGTTTTTAACCAAAGCTAAGTACACATGTATGTGGTGTGGGTGTTTTTTTGGCAGCATAGATGTTTCCTTGCTACAAGACAAGATAACAGATGGGTGTGGACATATGGGGGATTGCAAGCTAACAACTTCAACATTCATCAGCCTGATAGCCCTTCCCTCCAGCATATTTAGATGGGACACCTCCCCACTTTACTCCTCACTGTAGTATTGGGGGAGACACAGCGGTTGGAAGAAACTTTCCTGGCTGGCCAGCAGAATTGAGATGGATGGGGAGGAGTTTGCTCTGGTCTGCATAGCATGCTCTAGTGCAGGGGTGGCAATAATTTTTGATGGGGGGGGGGGGCACTCCCAAGAATTTGGTAAGTGGTCAAGGGCAGCACACTTCCATGATGTTAATGAGGGATTTGGGATGGAGGGTGGGCGCAGAAGGGCGTGGGGGGGAGGGGATTGGCATGCGGGAGGTGCTATGGGATCTGGGGGGCAGTTTGGACGAAGAAGGGGATTGTGACCTGGGACAAGGGATTGGGGTGCAGAGAGTACATGCGCTCTCACCCCAACACATCCTTTGAGTGGCATGGAAGGCAGGGAGCTTGTCTGAGGCTCCCCCTGGGCTGTATTTTGCCAGCCCCTGCTCTAGTGGAAGAAAACCAACTAAAAAATCAGGCTGCTTTGCTGCTTGTGATATTAGCTGGAACTTAATATATTGTTTTAAAATAATACAGGTGCAGTAGTCCTGTGTGGTTAACCGTTGAGAGAGTGGCTTTCTGGAAAACTATCTGGAGAGCCAAGAGTCTAAATGGCAATTTATCTGCTTACTAATCTACATTGATTTGAGTGGTTGCCATCACACCCACTCACACTTCATGAAAATTGGCTTATGAATGTGAATATGCATATTTCAAAGACCCTTTAGGCAAAACTCATCATGTAGCATATCACTTTTCAAGTTGCAGTCTGCTGAATATGTATTTCTATGCATGTATAATTCTTGTATGTGAAGTTAGAAATATGAAGTGAGTTTGTTTAAAAATCTAGATGTATTAATGAAGGCAATTAGTGATACTCAGAGGGCACTCAAATCCATGACCTATGAATAACTTTGTTGCCCTGTAAGCCTAAACTGTGGTTGGTTTTACAAAGCCATGTGACAATGCCACATGGTGCTGGAATCCATCTTGAATCTGGTAATTTTCCATTGGGATGAGGAGGATTAAACAAAGGGTTTCTCACCCTGGGGAAAGCCCATTTAAGTAATGAGAAGCAATCAACTAGATCTTGAGCTGGTTTTTGATACTACCTCACCCACCCTAAGAGAATACACATGAAGAAACCTGAAAACAAAGAACTGTAAGAAGACCTGAAGCTGTTAGGCCTAAGCCAAAGAGATCAATTCTGGCTTGTGAAGAATCATATGTGAGAAAAGAACTGGGCAAGGAATATGTTTTGAAACAACTTCTCTTAGGCTGTGTCTAGACCACACCTCTCTGTCTACAGAGAGAGATGTAGATTAGGCACGTTGAAATGGCTAATGAAGCAGGGATTTAAACAGCTGCATTTCATTAGCATAAACATGGTTGCTGCTTTTTTGAAGTGGAGCTTTTTTTTTAAAAAAAATGGCAGTCTAGACGCGATCTTTCGAAAAATAAACCCTCTTTAGAAAGATTCTGTAAAGCTATTTTTTTGAGGTTTACAGGATCTTTCTAAAGAGGGTTTATTTTTCGAAAGATCCGTGTGTGTGTGTGTGTGTGTGTGTGTGTGTGTGTGTGTGTGTGTGTGTGTGTGTGTGTGTGTGTGTGTGTGTGAGAGAGAGAGAGAGCTCCATTTTGGAAAAAAGCGACAGCCATGTTTATACTAACAAAGCTTGGGATATTTAAATCCCCGCTTCATTAGCAATTTTGATGTGCCTCATCTACATCTCTCTGTCAACAGAGAGGTGAAGTCTAGACAAACCACACAGCCTAATACACTGAGGGTATATTTTGTTTTAGTAACTTTCATTTGTTTTCACTTGGAATAACTTAAATCCTACTTTTTATACTTGGTAATAAATGCGTGTGTTTATTAAGCCCAGTGTAAATAATTTTTACTGTGGGGAAGGGGAGGAGGAGCAATCACTCTGCATATCTTTAATTGATAAAGGGAATAGACTTAAGAGCTTTCTATGTAAGTTTTACACTGAGTAAAATGGATTTATTTGGGGTTTTGGTCCCTCTTCAGGGTTGTGTTGAGGGCCCTATACCTGAGCCCTCCCACAGCTGAGCTGGTTCAGTGTCTGTGTTACTCTGCTGGAGGGCTATTGCCCCAACTTCTGACTTTTCTGGTGGAGACCTGAGCTTCTGGCCCAGCCGGACAGGTGTGCCCAAGAGGGCAGGTAGACAGCTCAGTGGTGTAATCTGCACACTGGGTGATAGCTCCAAGGTAATCTCTGTAAAGCAACAGTGTCACAGCTACCACCTATTGTACTTCAAGTATCCTTTAGTATAGGCCAGCTACATAATGTTAATGGCCGGTTACATACAATCCCCTCCACCTCTGAATCATCTGGTTCCACGAGGGAAAGGTTGAGAACTGCTGCTGTAGACTTAGCCCACTCAGATGTTGAGGACAGGTGGAAGAGGAAGAACGGGTGGGAACAGACCACATTTTTCTGGTGAAGTGAATTAACCACTCTCGCTTCCCAGTAATTCATCAATAGACTGCACTCTTTAACTGTAACACACAATACAATGGGACAGGGGAAATGTACCGAAATTGAGTGGTAGCAGCCTATTGGTGGTTGATGTCTTTGAGGAAAGTGTGACCTCTTGCCAGACGACTAAAAAGGTGGTCTGCTCACTTATAGATTTGGTAAATAAGTTACAGAGCTAGGCTGTAATTCCAGTTGTGTAAAATACTGTTTGAGCCCATATTAATGTGGGAATAATGAGAGAGAAAGTATGGTTAAATGAATGTTTACTACATCAAACTATTTTTAGCTGTCCTCCTGGTACTTTATGTATTCTGACCAGGAGTCTTGAATAAAATCATTGTATTGGGCAGAAACACCCATGCTCTTAACTTAGTGCTTGTTTTGGAATGGAACTGTACACAGAGCTCTAAAGATCGTGGATTAATCACTGTCCGCCACTTTATATGCAGTTGAAATATTTCACATATAGTCCATTTGTTATAGTTGTTTGTGAATTCTGCATGTTTTGGTTTTGAGTATTTTTTTGAATACACTGGATTGAGAATGACCTGCTAGTGTGACTAAATACACCCTTTATTCACACAGTCCACACTATTATGTTATACAACAGGGGTGGGCAATAATTTTTGATGGGGGACCACTTGAAGAATTTGGAAAGTGGTCAAGGGCCGCATTCCTCCATAGTAATAGAGGTTGTGCAGGGTCTGGAATGGAGGTTGGGTGCAGAAGGGAGCTTTCAGTATGGGATTGGTGTGCAGGAGAGGGCGTGGGTTTTGGGTGAAGGAGGCAGTTGTTATGTAGGTTAGAGGACAAGGGTGCAGGGGAGGCGATATGGGGGCAGAGGGTTTGGGTTATGTGGAGAAGGGTTGTAGGAGGGGGGAGAGAGTTTGGGTTGTGATCTAGGACAGGAAGGGACTGTGATCTGGGGCAGGAGATTGGGTTGGTTGCAAGATCTGGCAGGGGATATGAGGGCAGGAAGAGGGTTTGGGTTATGTGGGGTGGAGGGGGGCAGAGGATTGGGGTGCCATAAGCGGGCTGACTGGGATGCTTACTTGCTTGACTCCCAGTCAGGAGCCTTCACAGGCAGACTCCCTGCTTGCCCTGCCCCTGCACTGGCTACAGGGCCCATGTGGTTTTTGAGCAGCTAGGAGCTATGGGGGGGAGGGTGTTTCACAAGCTGCCTGCTGACAACAGGCAGTTCCCATTGGCTAGAAACTGGCCAATGGGATTGTGCTCCGGAAGGGGACAGCAACTGAAGCCTCCCCTTCTTCACCCCCAGGCTCACAACTGTTTAAACCAAGATCTGCTCAGTGCTACGTGTGGGGCAGGAAGAGAAAATCTGCCTGAGGCTTTGTCCCTGGCAGGGCTAACTAGAAACTAGAGCTCCCACAAGGAGGTGATCTGTGGGAGGAAACTTGCTCCAAGCTTGGGTGGCTAGATTGTAGGTCTTGCTGCTAAAAATGGGTGTCTGACATGGGGTCTGCTTCTGGGGTTTGTCTGAGTGATCCAGAGCTAGGAACAGTTCTCTGCCATTACCCAAGCAACCTAGCAGCACATGGGATTCAGTGGTGGGGATCTCATCCCAAGGGCTGGAGTAGACCACTTCTGCAAAGGGATTGGAGTATTAGCTAGTGTACGTTTGTAATGAACAGCCTCAGAAATTCCCTTCTCTCCTCAAAACTTTGTTTCCTGGTTCAACATATTCAGTAACTTCCCAGCCAGGCAATGTTAGCTCTCCTTTGCCTCCCTCCCTCCATAGCTGTAGTTTGCGGTTTCATTTACTAAATATATTGCATTGCATTAACCTTGATCTATAGCTTCCTCTCCTTGGAGGGGAAGGACAGGAATTTCACAAGTAAATCACATAGCTGCAATTCCTGAAATGGCTTTGTGTTTTCAGTACTCTCTAGAGGAGCCTGGAAACCTGTCTTTGTTCAGTCTCAAAGCATGGCATGCTGCTGCTGTTTCCAAAGAGCAGCAATGCTTGTGGCTCATCTTATTGTAGCTTGCCTTAATCCTGGCTTGATACGCCTTTGAAATTTTATTGTTTCTCTATAATTAACTGCTATAGTGGGAGCTGAAAGGAGAAGCAAGAAATATTGGAGTGGGGGTAGGGAGAGAGCAGGTGGTGGCTGAGCTGCATAGAAAGCTGCCTGAGCAGTGAGTGCAGGAGGGAATTACACTCTTTGAGCCTAGGGATGTTAAATTTAGAGTAATTGACTAATTGAATAGTCAATGCAATTTGTATTGACTGTTCGATTAGTTGATAGGGCACCTCTGCCTTTGAAGTGTAGCAAAGCCCTAGGACTGTTTATGCACTTGAAAGGCAAAAGCACTGTGGGGAGCACAGGGCCAGAGGGGTAGTCCCCTCCTGGTCCTGTGCTCCCCATGGTGTTTCAAAGCAGCAGTGCTGCATGGAGCCTGAGGGGCAGGGATGTCCCCAGCTGATCCCGGGCTCCATGCAGCACTGCAGCTTTGAAATGCTGCATGCTGCCTGGGGACACCCCAGCTGGCCCCATGCTCCATGCAACACTGCCGCAACGAAATACCCCTCCTCTTTCCCCACCCCTTGCTGTCTTTTTGATAGAGGCGGGGGGAGGGGCAGGGTGAAGTGGGGCGGAGGTGGAGATTAGTCAGCTCACTTGTCCGGTAAGCATTTGCTTATCGGATAGTTGACTAGTCGTTCACATCACTATCTGAGTCCTCAACTTGGAGGATTCTCTTCCTGGGCCTAGAAAGCTATTGAGATTTGGATTGTCACTGTCATTCTAATCCTGTTGGACTAGGCACTGGACAAACATACAGTGAGAGATGGTCTCTATCCCGAAGAGCTTACTATCCAGTCAGACATGGGCAGGGGCAGTGATGTTACGGGGAAAGTTTTGCCTTTGACTAATTGCCACCCAGTGCTTCTGGTAAAGTGACTTAAAGGAGGAAATGCAAATCACAATAGCTTTTTCCTGCTTCTTTATTACATTGGGCTTTGACTTTCTTGCTGAAGGACTTGGCTTACTGTAATGTGTTCCAGAATACAATCTGCAGTTCTGTCAGTCTGAGTGAGGAGTGTAGAGGGGCTGTGCAGTACCCATAGCGGGAGGTACAGCACAACAACCAGGTTTACTGAGGCAGTCTGGTTTGTTTTCAGTCTTTAGCTGTGACTTCTGTTCTTACTGGAGGACTTAAAATCAAGACAGTTGTATATGTAAGAAAGCAGCAAGAAAATCTTGTCCAGAACTCAGACTTGGTAAAAGAACAGCGAAGGCACAAAAGTTTGTTGCAGCTAAAGGGAGAATGGAAGTTTGAGGAAATGACAATAATGCAGTTTCTTTTCCTTCATTGTCATTCCTGCTGGGCTGCTCCCTTTAGCTTGAGTCCTTTGAGTTTCTTTGTTTTCATTTTGCTTCACAAGAAGGGCAGAATCCTAAAATATGAAAAATCAGATGTAGCTCCAACAGGCAGAACTAAACCTAGGACTTCTGGAACTTAGTGCATGAGCCTCTACTGCTTGAGCTAAAAGCCAGCTAGGTCTCAGCTAAGGCTGTAGTTCACACCCATTTTTTCTCTCTAAGGCTGTCTACACTATGGAGTTTTATCCCAGGAAAAACTCTGCTGCGTCTAGGGATTGCATCTGTTTTTGGAATCCCTGTAAACCTTGTATTATGAGGAAGAAGAGATGTTCTGAAAAGGGTTTTTTCCGACATTTGGCCCAGTGTAGATGGGCCAAATGTTGGAAAAGCCTCTTCCGAAAAAAGCAGAAAAAGCTATGCAAATTGCGGTTTGCAATTTTGCATAGCTTTTTCCGGAAGAACAGTATAGTGTAGACATAGCCTAAGTGGGCTAAGTACCACTACATGGGACAGTACACCACATGCAGAAGGGGTGTGGATTACACAGACTTTAAAAAATAAAATTAGTAAACCTGCCCAAAATTTGCTGGGGTAAGAAGCCCATTGAGCCCCTCAGTGAAGATAAAAATTCAGCATGAAGGTTACTTGAGTGCAGTACCATGCTGGCATTGTAATCCTGCCCACTTTTAACACAGTTGTTACATTTTTGAAGCATGTCTCACAGCTAATTTTTATCTTAATTACTGCAGCCACCTCCTGATAGCTCCCTTCCCTCAAATCCCTTCTGCCTCCAGGTCAGCCAAAGCCACAGTGTCATGGTCTCCCTCTCCTGCGTCTCTGAGCATGTCTCCTTTTTCCTGAGTGCCTGCACAGATTCTCCTTGCCCACTCCACCAAGTTCATCCCCTGACTCTATTCCTCAGCTTCATGTTGGAAGCACTGGAAGACCAGGACTCATGCTAAAACAGTTCCCCCTCCCACCTGTGCTCCATCCAGCCCCTCCTGGCAGCTTTCATGTAGTCCTCTGTGCTAGGAACAGTCTGAATTGTTGAATGACCACAAATAAATAATCCTCCTCAAAACTCCTTAGAAATCAGCTGCTACATGATACAGTCCAGCTGTAGTGAGCATAGAAACTTTTGTGTTCTCATTCTTCCTCCCTGAGGCAGTGTGCCATGTAGTGGTACTTAGCCCACTGTAACTAATGATGGCCAGTAGGCAGACTGTGGGTCTGCAATGGGGGTCTTATGCTGCAGCACATTCTGCTGGTCACTCCAAGAGTTACATCTGCCCTTGGCAGGGCACCTTTTGGCCAGTGTTTCACCCATCATTACTCTGTGCACTCACCATGCTCTAGCTCTGCACCTGCATTGCTCCCTGGACTGCAGCATTCGTTTTGGGGCACTTGTCCAGCAGTGCCCACTGCTCAAACTCTCACCCCCTTCTGGGGGTATCAACAGCCCTCAGTCTCACTTGCCACCATGGCCAACTGCAGCCAAGGTCTAGCCCCTCATCTCGGGCAACCTGCAGCCTGCATAGGCTATGCTCCCGTGGTGACTAGGTGCAGAAGAGGTGTGGCGGGGGGGCAGGCCTGCCCATTACTCTGTGTCCCAGCTCAGGGGCCCTCTGGCCACAGCTTTGTCCTGCCCTCCTTTACTCCCCTCTACTACCTCTCGCTTCTTGGGTGCCTTCCTCATGACTCCTTGCACCTCCTTGGCTCCTGTATCAAGGCCTACAGCCTGGCAGGTATCAGGCTGGAGCCTCTCTAGCTCTTCTGAGCCTTCCCAGCACTGTTCTATCCAAGGTACTTCCTCTCAGGGAACCAGTCCTGCACTCTCCCTGGTTAGGACCCAACTGCTCACTGCTCTGCTGATGAATTCCTTATAAACAGGGATGCCCCAGCAAGCTGCTCTCTGATTGGCTTCCCTAGGAGCCCTTTCCTCATTGTCTGGGGCTGCGCACAAGCTCCTTTCAGCCTGCTTTAACCCCTTCTGGCCAGAATGGGGAAGCTGCCCTACTACAGGGTCAAATCATGACTGCCAGATGCTTTAGAATGGACCCTACAGTCTTTTTATTTACCCATTATTATTCTTATTTGGCTCTTCCATTATTTTCTCTAGAGTCAGGACCTGTCTCTATCAACCAAGAAATTTTGGACCTTGCAAAAATTGACTTCCCTGCTCTAAACTCTTAAGGGACTTAGCTGGCAAAATTGACCGATTCTACAGAGTACATGTACCAAATCACATAACGGAAAAAGGGACTCTTGCATCTCACAGTCTGCTAGATACTTGGATAGGATCTGAGTGAAATCATTGTGTTATGTCTGATGTTTTATTTGTTACGTGTTGATTACATCTCTCTCTCTCAATATCCTTGGGGTTCTGTTCTGAACTATTCCTTTGTCACGTGTGCTTTTATTTTAAGATTTGTCTCTGGCTTATAAGACCTGCTCTAAGGAAAATATTCATGTTAGTCATTTGTATACAGCTTCAACAGCTTTTGTTTAAAAATTAGACTGTCAACCTCTCTCCTTGTTTTCTTTCTGTACAGCTCATTAAGTAAAATAAATAAAAATAGAGGGAAACAAAGCCAACTGTGCTTGCACCGTGTCACAAAAAGATGGCTTGGATTTTGTAGTATTAAAAATGGAAGCTTCTTGCTCTTCTGTGTGCCGTGAAGCAGCCACGCAAATAGGAAAAATTAACATCTCTCTTATTCCCTACCCGCCAGCCTAATCCAATTTCTTAATGAACATAGATCTCACACTTTTGTCTTGGTGAATGACAGTGTTGCTAGATAGGGTTTAGAACAGAGACATTAGCTTCAGTTTGTGTCTTTGCCACAAATGCTGCATTGTTGCTTTTTCTTAGATTGGTAGAAATAGCAGTGATCCAGAGATGGGCACCAAAAAACAGTCGGGTGTGTTTGTGCGTCTGGGGGCCTGAGAATGTGGCTTGGTGGAAGAGGCCTTGCAAAAACATTTGGATGACTTAGCTTTGGGAAGGTGGTGTGTATAAATATGTAATGGCAAAGCCTCTGAGGCCTTTTGGAAGTTTTAAATTGGAGATGCCAAGTGTCCTTTGTACCAATATTGATTTTCCTCGGGAGCAGAGATGACATGATGGAAGGCAGTTCATAGCTTCTTGGCCTTCCTCTGCTGGAAGACAACTGTCCCCCACTGATGGGCAGTAAGCAGCTGCCAACGCTTGCTGCTCCCCTCCTGATTTCCTGCTGTTTCACTGCAGAAAGTAGCAGTAGTGGGAGAAAGATACCCAGTGGTAACCCTGCCTTCACAACCTAGAATCGCCATGAAGAGGGAAAATGGCTGAAAGCTGGAAAAGGGGAAAACCAGTGATGGTTTTAAGGCTAGGAGAAAATGAATTGGCCGGCGAGGTTTTGTGCTACAGGTTGAACCTCCCTGGTCTGGCACCCTCGAGATCTGACTGGTCCCGGATGAGGGTTTTTGCCAGACATGGGGATGTCATATCTGGCCCCCTTGATACCCACTCTCCCCAGGCCTGGACCAGCTGCCAGCCTCCTGGCTGACTCCCCCTTGCCATTAGCCATACTGCCCTGTTAGTCCCCCCACCTCCTTCCCTGCTATGCCAGGCAGCCCAGCTCCCTGCATGGTGGGCTCCTGGCTCCGCTGGGCAGCCCCTCTGTGGAACGCTGACTCCTGGCCCTGCTGGGCAGTCCCTTTGGGTTGTGCCTGGGTGCCCACCAATGCCAGGCTGCCCAGTCGGCTAGTTGCTTCCCCCCGTTTCTGCCTCTATCAAATACAGATAGTCCCTGACTTACGCGAGTTACGTACCAAACACTTGGTTGTAACTCGATCTGTTTGTAAGTCGGATCCCATTCATTTAAATGAGACCGCGCTGTTCATAAGTGCGAATCGCATTCGTAACTCGGGGACCGGCTGTAATGCGCTTAATGGGAAGTTGGTCGTAGGACGAATGGTCGTAAATCGAAGTGTTCATAACTCAGGGAACACCTGTAAAGGCAGCAAGGCGGGGGGAAGAAGAGCGGGTACTTCAAAGTGGCAGTGACACTTAAAGGCTGGGCCAGACCCTGGGCTCCACACGGCGCTGCCGCTTTGAAAAGTTCCGAGCAGCTCGGGTATCCCCAGGCTCCCCATGGTATTTCAAAGCGGCAGTGTCGTGTGGAGCCCGGGATTAGCTGAGGACTCTATAGCTGATCTTGGGCTTCGTGTGGCACTGCCGCTTCGTAACGCCACGGGGAGTCCGGCATCAGGTTCCTCGTGGCATTTCAAAGTGGCAGCGCCACGTGAGACCTGGGATCAGCTGGGCACTCCCCAGCAGACCCTGTGCTCCATGCAGTGCTTTTGCCTTTGAAGTGTAGCAACAGCCCTAGGCGGAGGCAACCTATCCACTAATTGAATAGTCAATTACTTGATACTTAACATCCTTACTTTTCACTCATCCAGATAGTCCTGTTGACTTCAGTGTGGCTCTCTGAGGAGTAAGATGTAGCTCACATTTTGCTTGCACAGTTCTGGTATCTCAAAAATCAGCATTATTTCTGTCATGTTAGCCTCATACTTTGATACATGCATCCTATGCGGCTTGCTGAGCTGGGCAGAGCTTAGTCTGATAGAACTTTGCCGCCTTAAAGGGATTGGGTTCCTCAGGCCTTCGTCTGGCTTTGCAGTTAGCAGTGAGCAGTTTCTCTAATTTCTTTACCTTCCTTGCAGAAGTCCTATAAGAGCAGGTGTTAACAATTTGTTTCTCTTTCCCTCCAGGGAGTGGAGCAACAGCTGTGGTGCAAGCAGCCTATTGTATCCCGAAAAAAGAGAAGGTGGCAATTAAACGGATCAATCTCGAGAAATGTCAGACCAGCATGGATGAACTCCTGGTACACACTTGTATACATTTTGTTTGGGAAAACTCTACTCAATTTAGCATAGTCTGCTGCCCACCTCTCGAGTGTCTTTAAATACAGGCAGTCCCCAAGTTACGTGGATCCGACTTATGTCGGATCCGCAGTTACGAACGGGGATTTCTCACCCCGGAGAACTAGAGCAGCGGGACGCCTGGTCCTGCCGTCCGCCTTCTCCGGGGCGAGAAAAGCTGCTCCCCGTCTCCCTGGTCTGCTGGCAGAGCCAGCAGACCAGGGAGACCGGAGCAAAGCGGCGGAGCACCGGAGGCCGGACCCGTGGCCGCTTCCAGATCAGCTGAAAGCGGCGCGGGTCCTGTCGGGTGCTCCGCCGCTTTGTTCAGCGTCTCCCTGGTCTGCAG
Organism: Pelodiscus sinensis; assembly: GCF_049634645.1. Taxonomy (NCBI): domain Eukaryota; kingdom Metazoa; phylum Chordata; order Testudines; family Trionychidae; genus Pelodiscus; species Pelodiscus sinensis. The sequence goes on along the minus strand of NC_134712.1, from coordinate 247,479,164 downwards.
ACCAGGGAGACGCTGAGCAGAGCGGCGGAGGACCCGGGCTGGACCCGCAGCGCTTTCAGCTGATCTGGAAGCCACGGGTCCGCCCGGGTCCTCCGTGGCTTTGCTCAGCGTCTCCCTGGTCTGCTGGAGGGGGGGGGGGGGAAACTCAGCTAGTGCCCCCCCAGCAGACCAGGGAGATGTGGAGCAAAGCCGGGGGCCTGTGGTAGAGCAGGTGGGGCACTGCCGGTTGGTCCCGCAGCACTGCTCCTTGGCGCTACTGGACCAACCCGACAGCACCCCAGCTGCTCTGCCCCAGGCGTCCTGATTCAGCTGCTGATCAGTTTCAGCAGCGGCTGAATCAGGATGCCTGGGGCAGAGCAGCTGGGGTGCTGCTGGGTTGGTCCAGTAGCTCCGAGGAGCGGCCGTGCTACTGGACCAAGCCAGCAGCACCCGAGCTGCTCTGCCCCAGGCGTCCCAAAGTCAGCCGCTGCTGAAACTGACCAGCGGCTGACTACAGGAAGCCCGAGGCAGAATTGCTCTGCCCTGGGCTTCCTGGAATCAGCTGCTGATCAGTTTCAGCAGCAGCTGACTTGGGGACGCCTGGTGTTCTTACCTTGAATCTGTATGTAAGTGGAACTGGTGTCCAGATTCAGCGGCTGTTGAAACTGATCAGTTTCAGCAGCGGCTGATGCCAGTTCCGACTTACATACAGATTCAACTTAAGAACAAACCTACAGTCCCTATCTTGTACGTAACCCGGGGACTGCCTGTAGCCTATTTTGGAAAGTTAGGATCAGGAGGATGATGTTCCCCCTTTTTATGGTTGTATGATTCAAAGACATACCCATAAGATTCTCATCTGTTGGAAACAATGTGTGGGTTAGTTGAAGGCCTTAGTTTCTGAGTATTTACTCAAGTAGTCGTTCTGGTTTGTATGGGACTAAATGCATGTGTAAGGACTCTGTATTTGTTTGCAGGCGCTATAATCTGAATCAAAATGAGGAGGGACATACTTACTCTTGCAGGAAATACTATGGGATTCATTACTCACATGTGAATAAATTCCTTCATTTCCCTGGCAGTCCTTCATATCTTTTCATTCTCAACTAGTAGCACTCTTTGTGGCAGCTAGTATCCCTGTAAATAGTAACACCAGCTTTGTACAGGACAGATGTAGCAGTACCATTACATTACTGCCATTACATGCTGGCTTATCAAAAGTCCTTTAATATTTTAACTGCTGATCCCATCAGGAGGCTGTTATGATTCGTGGTTGTTTCCTTTCTGCTGTAGGGCACATGGTGGTGGGCTCGTAATGGTCTCATTTTGCAGCCATGCACATTCCCTTCTGTAACAGCTATATCCACTGCTCTTAGGACATACTTCTCTAACCTAATATCGAAATAAATCAGCCAAATAATGAATCGTCTCTCTTTTTTTGGAGGGATATAACAAATGTTCCCTCTAATCTTTTCCATCTGTGTGGAATAATTTTGTGTACCAATGCATGTGTGAATGTGCACCACCAGTAGAAACAAAAAACCTAGGTGAGGGCACTCTGCTAATCAGCTGGGTGACGTTTTAATTTCTCCTGAGTGGCCGCTCATCTTAGGGAACACTATATATTACTTTAATCCTGGCTAGGATTTCCTTCCTTTTGGGCCCTGACAGCCAGTAATAGTAGCCATACCCATCAGTTTTCTTCATGATGATGCTTTGCTCTAGCAGGCAGTGGGGTTTAGTGACCAGTGGTTAGAATGCAGGATTGGGAGCGAAAACTCCTGGTTTCTGTTTATAGCTCTCACTATACAAATTTGGGCAAAGCTCTTTATATTCTAAGCTCCAGTTGTTATCTTTCAGTGGGCACAATATTTGCCAGACTCTCAAACGTAAGTCTGTATTGTAGAGAGGAAAACAGGTGATGTACAAGTGCAGTTATGTTTAATATCTCTGCAAGTGTTTTAAGCCCGGTCTCTGATCAAATATTTCTAAACACCATCATGGCTCTAGCTAGTCTAGGGATCTGGATCTCTCTTCCCTTCCAAAATCATAACCTTTCGTCTTCACAGCATAACTGGCTACCATTTTCATATCTTACATGTAGTTTGTGGTCCCCTGTCCTCACTAGTATTTGTAACTGCTTTATCACAAATAAAAACAGAGACAAATAGTGTTTGAATAATTGCCAGTTTCAGCTAAAAGGCTTATATTCAGAAAGCTCTTCAATGGAGGCCTGGCATTTAATTGTAGATAACAATGTTCCTAATTACATATCTTAATCTCCAGCTGACCTGTTCTTCAAAATAGCTCCATTTTATCTCATAATGAATAGTACTGCAATGAATTGCAATTTTCTTCTCTCGTGGTGTCTGTTATATAATGTAATTTAGTGCTGACCTCTTCTGCAACCTTGTTTACAGCCTGCTGTGAAGAAATAATGTAAAGTCATGCTTTAGGAGGACGCTGAACCATGGTCAGTTAATCAAAACATACAGTAATTGTGACTGGTTCAATCGCAGAGATCCCCTTAATACTGTCACTTGATGTGCCAAAAATACCACTGAACTCGCCTATCTGCCATTTAGTGGTTCCCCTCCTTCCATCCTGCTGAGCCATAACCTCTGGTCTCCCCCAGTGATGGCACAGAGTTGGAGGACACAGCAGAGAAACACAGATCAGCTCAGTTCTTGGAAGGCTTATTCATGGGGACTTGACAGCACCTAGGTGGACAGTCCCAATGGGATCAGGACTCCAGATAAATCCATCTTATTCTGTATAAAGTTTAAACAGCGCAAGCTCATAACTTGTTTGCCCCCTTAATCAATGAGAGATGCATAGTTGTTGTTTCCTCTGCCTCCCTTCCCCCGTAGCATTTATTACCCTGGATTTATTAATAAACAAAAAGGACTTAAGTGGTTACAAGTGATAACTGACAGATAAAGTTAGTTACTAAGCAAAATAAAACGAAAGACACCAGTTAAGGCAAATACATTAAGAGAACTTGTTTAAATTAATAATTTCTCACCCTAGTTTTTATTTCAGGTTAAATTCTTCTCAGGCCAGGGATGCCATTGGTTAATGGTTCACAATCATGCTGGAAGAGCATAGCAAGTGGAGTTCCACAGGGGTCTGTTTTGGGACAGGTTCTGTTCAATATCTTTATCAACAATATAGACGATGGCATAGAGAGTACGATTATTAAGTTAGCAGACGATACCAAGCTGGGAGGGGTTGTAAGTGCTTTGGAGGAAAGGGTCCTAATTCAAAATGATCTGGACAAGTTAGAGAAATGGCCTCAGGAAAATAGGATGAAGTTTAATAAGGACAAATGCAAAGTGTTCCACTTAGGAAGGAACAATCCATTTCACACATACAGAATGGGAAGCGACTGTCTAGGAAGGAGTATAGCAGAAGGAGATCTAGGGGTTATAGTGGACCACAAACTAAATATGAATCAACAGTGTCACACTGTTGCATTAACAGGAGTGTTGTGAATAAGACACAAGAAGTCATTCTTCTGCTCTACTCTGCACTGATTAGACCACAGTTGGAGTATTGTCCAGTTCTGGGCACCGCACTTCAAGAAAGATGTGGAAAAATTGGAGACGGTCCAGAGAAGAGCAACAAAAATAATTAAAGGCTTAGAAAACATGATCTATGAGGGAAGATTGAAAGAAATGGGCTTGTTTAGTTTGGAAAAGAGAAGACTGAGAGGGTACATGATAGCGGTTTTCAAGTATCTAAAAGCGTGTTAGGAGCAGAGAGAAAAATTGTTCTCCCTGGCCTCTGATAGGACAGGAAGCAATGGGCTTAAACCTCAGCAGGGGCAGTTTAGATTGGACATTAGGAAAAGCTTCGTAACGCAGGGTGGTTAAACACTGGAATAAATTGCCTATCTCCATCACTGGTGATACTTAAGAGCAGGTTGGTTAGACATATATCAGTGATCTAGACTAGGGGTGGACAGTCTTTTTTGGGTCAAGGGCCACAGACCCACAGAAAAATCAGTCAAGGGCCACACACAAGTGAGAAGCAAAAACAAAAGAAAAACAAACCCTCACTGATGTGACCCCCGAATGAGAAGGAGAAAGACACTCCCCACATTTCCCTCACACACCGGGGTGGGGGTGGGGACTCAGGCTGCAAGTTGTTGTGTGCTCCAGCCTTGTGGGGGAGCAGCATTGGGGAGCCCTGGGGGCCAGATCCAGGCAAGCTGGAGGCTGCATCTGGCCCCTGGGCCTGTGGTTCCCCACCCCTGGTCTAGACAGTCTTGGTCCTGCAGTGAGGCTAAGGGACTGGACTTGATAATCTCTCAAGATTCCTTCCAGTTTTAAAATTTTGTCCTTTCTGAGCTGGATCCAGCAGTACTCCTCAACCCCTGGGGTTAATCTTCATGTATTCTTTCTGGGTGCAGAAGAAGTCTATAAAGCCAGCTGAAGACAGTCATTGTTTACTTCCTTTTCCTTATATAGAATTTCCCTGGACCTTTGATTCCATAACACCTCTGTGGAGAAGTACAAAATTCAAGATGGAGTCTAACATGAGGTGACATGGACTCAGGTCTTTGTAGCAAGTCTGATAATATACGTATAATCAATATTCCTAACTTCAGATATAGAAATAGGATGGGCATACAAATAGAAAATACATATTCAGGGGATGGATTTTTTCAGTGATAACATTGCATGAAATATTTTGCATAAAGCATATTGAAGTTGTCATATTCATAAGTATATTTCCATAACTATGGTACAATATCACAGTAATAATCTCTTGGGAAGATACTTGGGATACAAATAGAATTAAAAGGTGCCTTTCTGCACCAGTAAACTGAAAAGTAGGCTCTTGCAGATTACCTAAGACCAGCGATAGTGGATCAGACCATCTAGCCCAGTAGCCTGCCTTCTGACAATGGACTGTGCCATATGCTTCAGTCCTAGTTTCTGACAATTGGAAGCATATGGAACCTAGAGTATGGCGTTGCATCCCTGACTCTCGTGGCTAATAGCCATTGATAGACCTGTCCTCCATAAATGTGTTTCTCTGTTGGACCCTGTTATACTTTGGGCCTTCACCACAACCCCAGCAATGAGTTCCACAGATTGACTGCATTGTGTGAAGATGTTCTCTCTGGAGTTCTAAAGCTTAGGGAATTAATACATATTTTATTATAATAAAGGTGGTCTGATGGACAGTAATTTGCATATTGCCAGTGAAAACAGCTGTGCTCTTGATGTTCTGCTTCTCAAGTGTGGTGATGTCCGTAATTTTAGTGAGAACAAAAAGATCATGAGATAGGGATATCCCTATTTCTTTTGCAACTGAGAACAATGAATCTCTTACTTTATTCTGAAATTGACATTATTGTAAGAGGTCTCAGTCAGTCATGGCAATGTAATGTCGTGTGTGGATGGATCCATTTCTGTTTTAACACAGCAAGGCCTGAATGTTAGAATTGATACCTGGTTTTTGAAACTCATCTGGAAACACCTGACTTTGTTCAGGAGGTTGAGGCTCAATTTCCTCTGAAAACAAGGACTCTAAATTGTTTCTAGTTGGGTAAAAATGTAGGCCTGACTTTATTTTAACCATGCTCGTTTATTTGTAGTGATCCCTGTCTCCACCCTTCATCTTGTTGAACTCTAAGCTCTTTGGGATGGGGTCTGTTTTTTCAACTTCGTATGGCAACTTGTCACAGTGGGTCCCCCATTTTGGTTTGGGCCATTAAGCATGACTAGTATAAATCAGTAATTATTTCTGTTGCATTAGCACTGGAAGTGCCAACCAAGTTCAAGGGCCTCCTTGTGTTATATGCTGCACAAAAGATGGCATTGCCTCTGCCCAATCCATGAACCAAACATTTTTTTATTTTACGTAGTTTATAATGTTCCTGGTTCTTCACTTTGCTAAGGTAGCAAATCCCAATCTTTTCAATTTCTCCATGTGACTTTTGCCATATCTTTAATCTTTCTAATAGCCCCTCTCTGAAACCTGTCTTATTTCTGCAATATTCTTCTCTATAGAGTTTTTTTTAAACCTTGTTTTGAAAAAGGTGAAAATGGAGTCCAAGAATAAATATTTTGAAAGAGAATTGCCAGAAATAGTCACTGGTGTATAGTCATACGCCTATGTCATGCCATTATAAACATAAACTAGTGTGCTTTACTAGATCCATTATCCCTCTGTTGTGCTGATCAAGGAATCCAAGCATAATAGCCAGCTTATAACAAACATTCCATTCTGTCCCCTGGCAGTAAAATTCTTGCTCTTGAATAATAAAACACTGCCCACTCATCCTGAGCTGGGACAGCAAATGACACACAGGGGCTCAATCAACTCTAATTCCCTGCAGCACTAAAGAACCAATAGTCTTGGGGGGGGGGGATTATTTATTGTTTTGGGTAAACGAGAAGTATTTATCCCAAATCTGATAAAGGGGGTAAAATTAGATAGATCTGAGGGGCACCAGTTTCATTGTGGGTGGTAAAATGTTTCCTCAATTAATGAGATTTGTTTCAAACTCTTGGCCTGTAGGGATCTGGGACTTCTGCAAAACTAACATGCTGAGTCCTGGGATTGTGGGGGAGGAAGGGTAGGGAGAAATCTTACGCTGCTCTCTAACAGTGTCAGCTGAATCATGGCTACGGGCTGAACTCTGGAAATAGCTTCATTTAGGCTGCCACTGCAACAACTGCTGGTAGGACACAGGGTTTTGAAAATGGGTTAAGTGGAAGGAAGGCTGGGAGAGATGCTTGCATGTGGAGGATCCTTTTGGGAGAGAGGTGGCTAAGCAAAGATGGTGTTGTTACTTGACCTTGGTCCTTATGTATCAAAACCCATTTGAGCCCCATGGGTGTCCTCATGCCACCTCGTGGTATTTAGAAAGCAGTTTGCAACAATTGTGTTTATAATTAACAGGTGTGTTTCCAGATGAAGGCAATGGAATATATTTTAATACTCCTGTGGCTGTGTTAATTTTAGAAGACCATCCGTGCCGCTCTTAGTGCATATTTCCATACTAATCCCAAGTAACTCAAGGACACCTTGGCTGTGCTGCAGAATAGGTGGTAACTGCCACAAAGAAAATATACTGGGAGCAGAGCCACTACTAAAAGTTTGTGGTGAAAGCAGGGAATGAAACCAGGATGCCTGGGGCCTGTTCTTTTGCTGTCCCACATGGTTTTAGAGAAATCCCTGCCACCTCTGTGCCTTACTTTCACAGCAGGGTTGAGGGCATTTCTTGTAGAGCATATCTTGCTGGAGGCTTTCAAGTAATTCTTGATAGCTTTTTCAAATCCCCTTTTGCAACTGTGTGTGTGGAGGGAATATGCGTAGGGGAAAGGTCAGGCAGAGTCTTGTGCTCAGTTTGTACTTGGAAGGAAAAATTGGGTAGTTTTCAAAAACACCCAAGTCTGAATTTCTCCTTTTCAGAAGTGACTTAAGAACCAATGTGTCTCTGAAAGTGAATGGGACTTAGGCTGACAAGTGACTCAGGTGCTTTTAAGAGCTTTATTCAAGGTAGCTGTCCAGCTGTGAAATGTTCTGCATCAGGAGACAAGGCTCACTCTGAAGGTCTTTCCTCTACCTCCTGTGCTGCACCTTGCTGCCTCTGGCTGCATTGCCTGTTTTCATTATAGCACTCATGGGCTATGTCTACACTATCGGCTTCTTGTGCAAAAAGCTTTTTGCAGAAGACATCTTCCACAAAACTTCTTGCGTAAGAGAGCGTCCACACTACAAAAGCGCATCGAAATAGCGATGCCGTTTTGCGCAAGAGCGTTCAGACTGCATGGATATGTTCTCGAAAGAAAGAGCTGATTGCTATTCACAGAATGGCCATCATGGCACCTGTGCTTTCTTCTATAGGGTTTTTTGTGTGCAAAAAGAGGCAGTTTCCCATCCCCACACACCTTTTTGCACAAGAAGTCTTGCAATAACTCTTGTGCAAAAACCATTCCAGTCTGTCAATTTACTTGCACAAAAATGTGTTTGAGGTGTGGATGCTCTTGAGTTTTTGCGCAAAAACTTTGCAGTCTAGACATAGCCATGGTGTGGTGCAGAGGGACTAAGAGTAACCAGGCCTTTGCCCTCTGGAAATGGTTATTTTTTTGCCATTTTCAAGTGGAATATGCACTATTGGCCATACAGTCAACCTGGTGTCCAAGTGCAGAGCTGACTTGACTGGCTCCTGGAACAGGCAACTTCTTGTTGATCCCATGGATGGCTATTCTGAGGGAATGGTCCTCCATTCTGTTTCTACTGGTGTCCACCATATCTCTGGCCTTCCGAAACCATGAAAAGGCACATGTTTGAAGAGCTAAGTCTAGAAGGCCTTAATTATTCCCCTATAAACAACAGCATCACTTCTGTCTTTGTTAAATCAAATGTAAGACTGCTATCTTCTATCATCCATCTGTTTGATTCCCTGTAACCCCCGATGTTGGGGTAGCTGGAGTAGTATTTCAGGACAGCGATACAGTAAAGTTAGGAGTCACTGGTGTGGCATTCTGAGAGGTTTTCTGCACTGTCAGTGATGATAAACGTTTGGCTGTCTGTTTTTGTATGCTCCCCCAATGTATCATGCCAGCTCTGTGCAGATAGCTAGCACAATAGACTTCATGAGATCCCCCAAAGACCACAGACTCAGATAAGATACGAAGACATGCATGTCAGGTTTATTGTCGAATGAAGTACATGAATAGGTGTTGGTAGCCATATTGCCTCGGAGCGCCTATGTGTATGTAGGGATGTTAAATTTAGATGAACTGGCTAATCAAATAGTCGATGCAAATTAACTGGCTAATTGATTAGTCAATAAGCCTCTGCCTTTGAAGTTCAGGGCTGTTGCTATATTTCAAAGGCAAAAGCGCTGAGGGGAGCATGGGGTCAGCGGGGAACCCAAGCAGTTTCCTCCTGGCCTCATGCTCCCTGTGGCATTTCAAAGTGGCAGCGCCACATGGAGCCTAAGGTCAGCTGGGGACTCAGAATCCCCAGCTGACCCCGGGCTCTGCATGGAGCCTGGGGTCATCGGGAGGAGTCCCCAGTTGACACAAGGGTCCACATGGTGCTGCTGCTTTGAAACACTGCATGCAGCCCAGGCCAGCTGCCGAGGCTGCACACACTGTTTCAAAGCGTCAGCAGCATGTGGAACCTGGGTGCTGCCTCTTCAAAGCACCTCCTTCTCTTCCCACCCCCTTGCTAATGGACTAGTCGCTCTCCCATTGCTGCTTCTATCTGATAAGCAATTGCTTATTGGATAGTCGACTAGTCGCTTATATCCCTACCTATATGTACCTGGGACAGTGGATGCAGCTTAATCGGTAGTACGGATGCAGCTTAATCGATTTTACGATCATCCCCTAGGTCGGCCGAAGAGTTAAGTGAGGTACCCCAGCATTTATAGACAGAAAGGAACCAATCTATGATACACACTATACATATAATCTTATGCATTAATGACATGTTTTAAACCTCCCCTTGTACTTTCCTCCAAAGCATTCACTACTGTTGTTATGCTTTCACTCTTGTTTCCAACTATTTTTTATCATATACTCAGCTGGTTGTCCTGATGGGAGTGTATTTACATACTTGATGTGCTTCTATCCATGCTAGCAGTTCAAGTGCTGAGATGAGACACACTGACTTGCAGGCAAACATTTGCTTTTGACATGGCCTGTCTATTACTCATATTTCTTGCTTACTTGGTTCAAGCACAGGCCCATGCTTCAGGCTCTTTCTTTCTTCTACAGGTGAGTGGGATGGATTGTCTGCTTCATGTCCCCAGGTAGTTAACATTAAAGTTTAACAGCAAAGGGGAAATATCTAAACTGTGAAACTCTAGATAGGATTCTTACCAGGTAGAAGCAGCTGGTTATGACGTTCAGATAGTGATCCCACAAATGGCTTGGTTGCAGATAACAGAAATGGAATAGGGCTAGAAACAGAGACATGGAATGGTTTTCATGTAAAGACTGAAATGGCTGGGCCTGTCTAGTTCAGCAAGGTGATGGGGTATACGGGACATGACATTTATATTTATATTTATATTTATATTTATATCTATATATCTATATATCTATATAAAAGAAAAATGTAAATTGGGTTGCCTCTCACCTTGTATTGTAATACTAAAGCAATGGAAGAGTCAATTGCATTGTTTGTCAAGAGGTTTAAACCTGATAAAATGTTTTTACACCGCACAAAATATTGAGATCAAGAACTATGAAAAATTTTAAAAAAAATCAAACGCATGGATGAATTATCCAAGATTCAGGCATGAGAATTTATAATTAGTTAAAGCATAACCAGCTGCTAACTGCCTGGGCTTAGTCAGAAAATTTCCCCTCTGGGGCAGACTTTTGTATAATTGCCCATTATAAGGTTTCTTACGCCATCTTTTGAAGGATCTGGCATTGTCTACTGTTAGGCAGGCTGCTAGACTAGATAAACATCTGGTCTGGTAGGCAAATTCTTACATCCCACAGGTAGTTAACAGTATCAGATGGTGGATGGAAGTAAAGCAGTAGGCTGATCAGCACAAATGTCTCATCAATTTTCATTTCCTTATTGGGACTCCTACTTTCTGATAATTTCTAGAATCTGGAAATATTCCTTATAACCGGTTGAATGCGGATGGGGAGTTACAAACCCCTCAGAGCATTCCAGATTCTGAAATGTTAAATGTATAACTTGACACACCAAAACTCACAGTAGGTATGTGATGGGTTTAAATATCTCATTTGATGGGACCTCAACTAACAGAAAATGGAAACCTTAAGGCTACTGCAGTTTTAACTGACGTGGTGCTCCATCATATCGTTACTCATTACATGAACATCAGAGCTGAAGCTGAGCAGTCTTAATTACTTTACTGATTGATGTCAGCTCATGTTATAATTCAGGTTGAACGTCAATTTGTGAGGGAATATGGAAGCCTGCCTGTCTAACTGGAAACTGCAATCCACTTCCCCCGTTGTGTTGATCCAGACTAAATGGCATATTAGTACAGAAAATGCCCTTAATTATTTACAAGGCAATAACTTGTCTAATTTAAGCAGATTCAGAATGCATATAAATCTATTTGTCAGCATGGTGAATACTGGGTGTCAAATGGAAGGATGCAGCAATCTTGTTGACATAGAGGTTGAGATAGGGCGCTTTCCTGCTGGCCGTAGTATTTTTGCATTTTCTGCTTTATATCTTCAGCGGACTTTACAAACATTGATCCTGACAACACAAATGTGGTCCTTGGATTACAGATGAGAATAGGAGATGATGTTGAATGATTCCCCCCCCCCCCCCCCCCCCCCAAGACCATGCAACAAGTTAGCAGCAGAGAAACACATGTGAATTGCTACACCAGATGAGCATAATGGGTCAGTACTAGCATTTTTAGAGGAAAATACAAAACATGCCAAGGTGGGCACGTGTCCAATGACTTAGCCGAAGAACAGTTTCTTCCCAGCCCTTCAGATTGACTTAACCCCTAGAGCATGAAGGTTTATATCCTTTCTAAACTGTTTGTTTAATCCAGGTGTGGCCAACTCGCGGCTCTTTGCTCAGAGAAATTCGGCTCTTGCTAGTTCTGAACCGTGCGCCTGAATGGCTCACAGCCACTCTGCACATGCGCCTCAGCACCTGGAGGGAGAAGCATGTGGCGGTGGCTCTGGTGAGACCCAGGCACTAGGTTAGAGTGGGGAGGGGGCAGGGGGAGCCTGGCTTTGGGGTAGCGAAGGTGCATTGGGTTAGAGCAGGGGGGCCTGAAGCACCTTAAACTCAAAGTCTTCATGGATGCAGAATAAGGCAGCCACCACTGATGTCATATTTAAATTCCAGGGCAAAATAAGAATCAGCATGTACCTGGTTTAAACTGTGTTTCTTTAAAGAAAATTCAAAGGCTGTTTTTTGCCAGGCTGAAGCAATTATTCTGAGATATGAGTCTCTCCCTTATTGCTTTTGAACCTGTCATATTTGCAGTCTGGGACAGACCTGAATTTTTAGAACGATAAAAAAGCCATATTCTTCATAGGAAACCATACCAGAGAACAACAAGCTGGAGTGAAACAGGCACTTAAATTGTGCTAATTTTACTTCAGTTCAGTTTAATTTTTAAAAAACTCACGGGACGTAATAGGGCAGTAGTCTTAAATTTAAAATACATGCTAGGGATTCTTTTTTTTTAAGTGAGAATATTACTATATTTTTAAAGGTTTTTTTTTTTTTTTTTTGTTTTTTTAATTGTTTGTTCCTTGTCAAGTTCTCTGAAGATTTATGGTCTGGCCATGAATTTAAGTGACTAGACTGCTTTATTGGTTTTTGTCAGAAATGTCCTGTAAAGTTATTTTTATCACTATATTTTGTCTAATCTGTCTAGATATATAAAAATAAATATATAATACATGGCTCTTTGCACTCTATCCACAGCTATTTTGGCTTTTCATCTGTAACTGGTTGCCCCCAGTTTAATAGTTATGAATGTGACTGTGGATGTTCTTGTTTAATCCCTTTTAATTTTTTCCAAGCTCTTTGCTTTAATGGTATCTTGTGGTAATTAGTTTCACAGGCTAATTTTGATACCTCTGGTTAGAACAAATTTTTGGCTTCTGTATCTGTTCTTCCTTTTTTCATATCCTGCTTTTATTTAGTTTGATTAGGACACAGAGAAAATATTTAAAATTTCCTTTTTTTTTTAAAAAAAAAAAGCTCTTTGATGTTACCAATTCATAGCCTCTGCTGAAATGTTATGAATTCACATATGGCAAAACTTGAAGGGCTATGGTTTCTTGTGACCTTGATCATTCTATCTAATGCTTCATGGAGCAAAACCAAGTAGGTTTTCTAAATCTTCACACATTACTTGAGTTGAAATCAAAGCGAACTCTCCCCTCAATACTCAACATCATAGGCCACATCTGGCCTACTTTTGCTTATGGCAGATGTTCTAGTGGCTCAAGTGGGACTCCCCAAAAAGGTTTGTGATACTGGAATAGATTTTTGACCCCTTCAGTAAGTAAGCAGCATCCTGGTTTCCTTTGACATCATAGGTATCTGTGTGCAAGCACAGTACTTTCCCCCATGCTGTGTCCATTGAGTTACTATGAAGGAAGGAAAACTGTTTACCAGGATCCTGCGCTCAGTGTTTAAAGGAATAAGATTCTTCCAGACAGCTCTGTCTGTAGAACAGACCAGCACAGCAAGGAGAGGAAAATACATTTATCCTATGTGCATATGCTTGCAATCAGGTTCATCTGATGGGTCAGATGCTTGGCCTGCCAGCCTCACACATCTCCATTCCAGTTAAATCAAATCTGAGTCAGACATCAGTAGGTGAACAGACCCACTTTCAAAACAGAATGCTATTCCTGATATTCCATTGACACGCCTGACACTTTTTTTCATAAGGTGTTGTCTATGATTCTAAATTATAGTTTGTATGCGTTTTATTGGTGTTCCAAGAGCTTCAGAGTGCTCAATTTACTGTAGAGTGGTTAAAATATTCGTCATGACACTCAATGGAAAGACATCAGATCAGTTAGAGCTGGTCTCTGAATGCAAGCTTTCGGAGTTTGACAATGTGGATATTTTAATGTTCCAGTAAAAATGTCCCTTTTACAAGACAATTGCACGTGTTAAAATATATAAGTATTTTATCCTTAATACCTAAAGAGGTAATACTTTAAATACTGTTTCCCAAATTATGAATCAGAAATATGTTCAGGTAAAGACAGGCCCAACATTTCCCCTGCTGTTTGAGAAACCCATGTCAAGATGGATCTTGATGATCTATCAGAAGTTAAAATGGCTACAAAGGCTTAATATAGGAAAATGGGAGCCTGCTTCTTGGAGAAGACCTGTGCGAATCCCATTTCTGAAGCTCTCCTGTTTTTGTGTCCTGATATTTGATATCAATTGACTGCATAGGATTCACAGAAGAGTGGAAAAGGAACTTGTAAAAACAAGTGTAATTCACTCATTGTGGGATGTTTTCCAAAAAATTGTGGCTGAGTTGCAAACAAGCCATAGAAAATTGTGGAAAAGTCATAATGGACCTTATTTGCAGTAATACATTCCTTTGTTAATTTCCCATGATTTTCCACTGTGCACTTCCTGGGCTGAGGGTGGGGCTCCCTTGGTCAGAACTTCAATGGAAGCCTAATATTGCAGAATCTGCAATTTCTGCAGTATTGCAAGTTAAGTAGGGCCTTTTTCATGACTGCTCTGCTCTGTACCTGGGATCACAGAGCATAGGATTGATGGTAGCAGCTTTCGCTCTTGCAGTTCTTATCTAACAAAGTATTCATGTGGCTTCACTTAAAATCACTCTTCAAACCTTATTTCCAGAGCACTTTGGAAAATTACTGACGAAGTGGGTCTTTGCCCTCGAAAGCTTATGCTCCTACACTTCAGTTAGTCTATAAGGTGCCACAGGACTCCTCCTCGCTTTTGGAAAATTACTGTAATCTGAGGGTGCAGTAAAATACACATGGATTTTGGTTAGTCTTTCACATTTCCCCTTATTCCCCACACAATATGCTTACAAAATAAAGTTCTTGGCTGTTCAGCACAGCTCTTGAGCAATTGTGCTGCATTTCTATTGCTCTAACAAAGCTATTGTAAACATGACAGAGTTGGTCTGGTTTCAGTTGAGAGGAAGCATTTTAAACCACAATGCCCACTGTGATTTGCAATGATCAGTTAAAACAATTACATCCAAGAATACTGAAATCCTCTGTGGGCTTGAGAAGCCCATGTGTAGCCAATGAAAGATTAGATAGAAGATTAGGATTCTTGAGGTTGGGGGAAGCAGCTCTGCTTTTGTTAATAGTTGTTTCATCTCTAATACTACATAGGTCAAGTGCATTGAAAAGAATGAGCTGTGCAGCTATTCATTATTCTTGGCCACACTACCTCATGTAAAGAATGGAACATTTCTTAGTTCCCCTACGTTACAAATCAAATAACTGATATTTTTTGGATTGTGTATCTTGTACATGTGACATTTTTTTCTCTCTACATCATACAATCATATGACAAACTTTCTATTTTTTTTCCTAAACAGCCCAGCCATGGCTTCTGGAAAAAATATCCTTTAAATAATTCCTCCTTACACATTTTTAAGAGCTTTGCCATATTATTCTCTATTGATGATTCTAAGTGCCATAAATAGTGCTATTGAAAGTAATACATAAGAAGCACTTAAAAACCAGAGGTTAATAGAAAGATTGAGCCGCTTTGCAAGTTCTAAGGAGACCACGCTGGTAGAAGTCCCAGAAACCACTACCCCTTTCACCTCAGCTGAGGTTGGTGGTAGAGGCTTAGGTTCTTATGAGGGTGTTGTCTTCTAACTGGAAGTTTTCCACTCTGTTGTTGACTACAGAGGACTACATAGTTTAGTCCTGTATTCAGAGAAAATTCAAGCCATAATCTGAGTGGATCAAACATAACTTACATTTCTGGCTCTTCATTGTTGGCTTTGAAGAGTGATTTTTGCCTCATGAACACCCTGTTTTGATGGAAATAATGTTAGTAGATGGTTATTATTTAACAGACATTTTAAGAATAACTGTTTTTTTTTCCTGTCTGCAGAAAGAAATTCAAGCTATGAGTCAGTGCCATCACCCTAACATTGTATCTTACTACACATCATTTGTGGTGAAAGACGAGCTCTGGCTAGTGATGAAGTTACTTAGTGGAGGTGAGTGGCACTATGTTCATGTATACTAAACCATATGGAAAGAGTATGAGAGGTGGTTGGCTTAAATGCTCCTTTTCTCCGCTGTACCACCACTTCCTCCTGCCTCCTCCCCAGTCTGTAGCTAAAGAGGCTGCAGTTAAGTGTGCAAATAGTCCCTTTTTATTTTCTTAAAGCTAAAGGAATACCGTCAAATTTTATAATAGTGCTTCTGTTTGAAAATTTGTTGGCTATTATTGTTACAAGTAGCAACTAATACTACAGTAATCGAAGATCGGAGGAGAAAAATTATTTTTCAGTTTTTCCTTCTTTCGATAGCCCCTAGCATGGGCTTTTTAGTTGGAACACTAGATACCACACAGCGACATGTTTTTGGGTTGTGGTTTTTTTCTGCTTTTTTTTCAATAGCATCAGTCTCCCCAGCCTGTTTTTTAGGTTGAAACTAATGTAACTTTAGCCTACTTTTAGGCTCTCAACTTTGGTGCACAAAAAAGACAAAATATAAATACAAGAACTGGGACTTGTTTTATGACTACATCAGTGCAGATTAATCTTCTAGTATTGGGGCACCAGCACCACTGAAATCTTAGAAGGAACAGTATATGTCACTGCTGAGGAAATATTCCGATAGCTAAAACTTTCTCTTCTCATAATGCAAAGACAGCTGACTCCACTGCTAGCGTTTAATCTCTTCTGAGCAGTTAAGCCAGCACAGTAGGCACTCAGCTTTGAAATGTAGTTACTTAAACAAGATCAGTGGAAGTTGCAAGTTCTCCGCATACAATTTTTTTAGGTACCCACTTAAATCATTCAGGCTTGAAAATTTGGCCTGTATGTGCCAACATTGCTCAAAAGCAATCAGTAGTGCCAAATATTTCTAAAATGGGGTAGATTTGTCCTTCTAACCAGTGTTTCCTCTGAGACTTTCCATCTGAGTGGAGTGAGTTTTGTCTTGCACACCAGTGTCACATGCTCTTGTTCAGATCTGTGGCACCCACCAGTTATAGTGTGTGTGTGTGTGTGTGTGTATATATATATATATATATATATATATATATATATATATATATATATATATATATATATATATATATATATATATAAATATAAAATTTAATTTGTTGGGGGAAAAATACTAAAGCAAGGGATAATTAAGTTGCGTGACTCTGCACCCACCCTAAAAACCACCCAGCTTCACTCCCACCCAATCTTGCTCCCACCGTTCCTGTTTCCGTAGGCTCCCCAACCCCTACACCCTCATCCTGTTCACCCTTTGTTAATAACCCTGCATTTTACCCTTTTGCCCCTAACTTCTGAGCAGTGCCTCCTTCATCCCAACACCAGCACTTTCCTCCCCGCTGTTCCCCCAACCTCCACCCTGCTCTTCCAGCATGTCCTGCCACACTGTCCCCCTGCCCAGTAGCCTCCACCCCCTTTGCCCAGCAACACCCATGCCTGGTTGCCCCTCACCATCTGGCTGTGGCACCCTGGGCATGGGCCCAGTTTGCCCAGCCCTAAGGCTGGCCCTGCACAGGGTGGCCGCCCACCACACAGCCTTGCTGGCTGGGCATAGCGTCCGCAGGAGCTGGACCTGGGGCTACGGTAAGGCTGCCTCATTGACAGCCTCTGCCTCTGGCTCCAGCTGTGGTACACTGGGCAGCTCCTCGCCACGCAGCCCTGCCCTGGGTGCAGCTGCGCCTGGGCCTGCAGTACTTAAAATAGCACCATGGCCCAGACTCCAGTTCTGGTACATAGGGCAGGTCCTGCATGGTAGGCAGTGTTCTGTGTGCCGGGATGAGAGCTTGGGCTGTGGAGCTTCTGCTTCTGAGCCAGGGCCTCAGTGCTATTTTTAATACCATGGCTCTAGCCCCAGGAGCACCCTCACCACGGCCCTGGCTCCAGCTCTGGCAGCCAACCATGTGGCCCGCCCTGGCTGCTGCTCCTTCCCTGGCGAAGCTATGTGGCCCACCCCGGAGCAGCTGAGCAGCCACTGCACAGCTGTGCTGAGAAGGTGGGTGGGATTTGAATTCTTTGCACGCCCCTGCACAGGCATGCACCTTAGCAGCAACTATGCTTCTCACCTATCGATATCACGACTCTTTATTGTACCTTTTCTAAGTTAACTGCTGGCAATTCTGCTCTGTAAAATGTGTGGCTTGCTTATTTGTGAAGACAAGGAGCAGGTATCCATGTTCTGAGATCTCTGATTTGCAGTCTGCTAGGTCCTTTAATGGGCTCTCGGTCAAGAACAATCATTTGAACCTATGATACAAAGCCAGGGCTAAGTTCACAAAACTCTTGCTCATTCAACAGCTATCTACTTATTGAAAGCCATTCTTAACCATTCCAGCCTACAGCATGAGAAACCTCCAGTGTTTTTTTTTAAATTGTGCGAGTATGAGGCATTGAAACTCTGCAAGCTGGTCATGAACTGAGTTTGTCCTGTTTTGGGAACTTAAATCTGTTTGGAGGAATGACAGATCTAACAACTTCCAAGGCTCCCTGATAACCAGCAGTTAAGATCAATGAACAAACAAACTTTCTTAAGCAATCCTTATGTTTAATTTAAATTATTCTGTAATCATGAATAGTGTACAGGAGAGTACTTAACAGAAGACAGTCTGTCACCAGGAATTAATATATGTTGTGATACAACAGCTGAGTCCAGCTAAGTAACAAATGAGTTAAACAATTGACATTTGGGAACAGGGTGGGGAAAACCATGAGGGTGTCCATAAATCCATATATTTACTCAGTTTGAGGCATGTAGACATTTTGATAGGTCCTGTTTTAATGTTAAATATATAAGATGTTGAGAAGAGGGAAATTACAAAAAGCCAAACAAAAATTTACACTCCGTTCCCAATAGAATATATTGTGCCTTCTGTAATTTTCATCATTTATACCCAGGGCTCGTCGAGCTGCGGCGAGCCCCGCTCACCAGCCGCACTGTCCGGCATTCTGCGCATGCGCAGATCGCCCGAACCCGGCTCTCCTGGGTTAGTCGACTCTCCTGTGGCGAGTAGATTGTATTATTTGTCGAGCCCTGCTTATACCCTTATCCGGTTTGCTAGCCTTAATCTTGCTTTCTATGTACTTATACCTCTGTACACATGGGCCACAGTCTGGTGGAAAAGAGCATATGAAAGAAAACTGTTCCTTGAGTTTGGTCATCATGTCAATGGTGATGTCTTAGCCAATAACATGAATAAACTTAAAATCCATGAATCGGGAACTTACTCAACCATTTTCTTCTCTTCTCTGTTTCTTTTCTTTGGACTCTGGTTGGGGTATCTTTAGTTTGTTCATCCTCCTGACTTACTATATTCTGTCTCGTGTCGTAAGGCCAAGCATCCATCTGTATTTCTGAATTTTACTTCTCTCAGTTAGTCAGTCAGTCAGATGTCATTTTTAGAGCTGATGCGCTTTAAATAGTTCACTACTGCAAAGCATGAATAGGTTAGGGATGTGAAAGGTTAACTGGTAAGCATCACTCTTAATGGGTGATGTTTGCCATTTCCAGTTAACCAGAGGGGGCTGGAGTAGCTCCCTGCCTGCTGTGGGCAGTAGGCTGGTCCAGTCCCACGGGGCCTGCCACAGACAGGGCTGCTCCAGGCATCTGGCACAGCCCCTGTCCACGGCAGCCTGGGCATGTCACAGGTAGGGGTTGTTCTGGCTATGCTGGAACTGGGCTGGAGCGCCCTCTCTTCCCCCAATTGGTTAATGTGAAGTTAAACTGGTTAACCAATTAAATGGGACTTTCATCCTTAGAATAGGTAAGAATCCCCTCAGTTGAATCCTGCAAAACACTCTGTGCTGCCAGACTCCTGCATCAACGTTTGTGGAAGAGTCAGGCCATGAAGTTGAAAGGGGACAATATTTGATAACTTATATTCAAGATTTCAGTGTGATGTCATGGCTGAAGATTTTTTTTTTACACATTTTGGGAAATTCAGAGTAAGGGTCTTGAAAAGAGAACTAACTGGTATGGGTTCATTTTTAATGCTCAGGTTGTGTAGTGGAGTGTCTGAGTTGCGGTGCATTTTTTTTTTTGGGGGGGGGCACATGTACAATTTGAGTCATAACTCTATGTGTTTTAATCTTTTTTAAATGTGCTTTGTTCGGGTTTTTATACCCATTATCACATTATCTGCACATCTTCCACTGAGATATTAAGCAATGTAACTATAGTTTTCTTTTTTCTCCCTCTTTTGAGGAGGAACACTGTATATGGTTTTCTTACATGTATGTTATATATGTTGCTGTAGGTGAGATCAGAGAACCATGCCTTGCACTTAGGATGGAAGGTGGTAAAATGAGATTTGTAGAGCAAGCCCAAACTTCACTGTCAGTGGGTGAGCATTCAAGAGAGCACTATAATGCTGATAGATCTGCTAGGGACCTGGTGCAATGTTTCAAACTTTAAATACGTGGTGTAGCACATGCTCTCCCACTATACAAGTTTAACTATTTGGTACATGGTGTTAGGCGCTTACAAGGAGGTGAGGCTAGGTTAGCCACGAGACGTGACAATTCATGTCAGCTGGTTTGCATGGTATCAACGTGTAATAAGTAGTGAACTGCTCTATGCAAGAGTTAATAGAAAGCAATGCCTTGTGGGAAAATGTTTTTGTGCTGTTTCATACATGCTAGGCCAGGGTGGGCAAGAGGCGGCTAGTGGGCTAGATGCAGCCCAGCCCACCAAGCCCTAGAACTGGCCCGTGGCCACTTCACCAGCACCCTTACTACAGAGCAGCTCATGCTGTTTTAAACAGCTGGCTGCTAATTGTTCTGCAAGCTTGGAAGGGCCAGGAGAATTTGCTCTGTCCCTGTCTCCAGCAAAATTCCTCCGCTCCTATTGTCCAGTTCTAGCACCCCATTTTCCATCCCAGACCCTGTGTCCCCCTGCTCCCCCCCATAGAAGTGCAGCTTTTACTACTTAACAAAATCTTGTCATGGCCCCCCGTTAAAATTATTGCTCATCCCTGTGCTAGGCGCTGTTTTTTACTGAAGTTCTAAGGCAAACTTCTAAAAAACTCTGATGCCTAAAGTTAGACATCTAAATTAAAGGCATGGTTTGCAGGTGATATGGTGCTTAATATTTCTGAAAATCAGGTCTGTTTGTTTAGGTGCCTAAATATGAATTTTGGGGCCTATCTTTAGTCAGCTACATTTTAAGATTTATTTTTATCTGAGTATGCAGCAAAAGGGAAGATTTAAGCCTTGTATTTGGAGTACAAAAAAGGTTTAGAATTTCTTTAATAAAGCCCTCCTTTTACACATTAAATAAAGCATATGGGGGATTCCGTGGGGTCCAGTGCATACAGCACTAGATTGAAACAGAGGGAAACTGGGATCTGTTCCTAGATGTGCCAGAAACCTTCTGTGACCTTGGACAAATGTCTTGCTTCTCTGTTCCTACATGTAAAACAGATAATTATGAAGAGTCTTGTATGCGAGAAAATTGTTATGTGCATGTTTACTTCGCATGTATTGCAAGGAGCCAACATTTTTTTTCCCCCTCAAATTTTTCTAAAACTGTTTTGGGCTGAAGAAGAGCTTGAGGTTGGAGCCACAAAGGAACACCTTAAGTGATAGGAAATTGGGATCTGGAAAGACCTTTGCTACCTCAGCCACAACTATAGCTCACTACTCTTCTGAAGAAGTTTCAGGGTAGTCTGAACCATTAAGGCCTCCATGATGCCTGCTTCTGTTTTGTCAGGCTCTGAGGAGAGTCTCCATGTTCTCATGACTTGTAAGTACGATGTTCTGCCTTTTGATCTAAAAAGATGGCCTGTGGGTATTTATCCATCATGTAATTGCTGCAGCATCAGTGGATAGCTTGAGGGAGGAGTGGTTCATGACATATGAGCAGTACCTAGGCAGATTGAGACAAGTTGCTGTATATCCAGCTCTTGCATGTAATCTTCCCCTAGAGCTCAAGTCTTCAGTGAGTGTTGGTCCAAAAAATAAGAAGCTTCATGGAAGCTGCAAGCTGTGTGGAAACTTTGTAAAGATACCATAATATAGGCCCAACTTAAATGTAAACCCTACATTAAGAAACACAGTAAGAAAACCAAAAAAGTGCCATCATGGATTAGGGGTTTGGAATCGGTCAGGTTCCATATGAAGAGAGATTTAAAAAAAAACACCTGGGATTTTTCAGCTTAGAAAAGGAAACTAAGTTGGGGCGGGGGGAGATATGATAGAGATCTATAAAATCATGACTGGTGTGGAAAAAATGAATAAGGAAAAGTTATTTACTTGTTCCCATAACATTGGAACTAGGGGGTCACCAAATGAAATTAATAGGCAGTAGGTTTAAAACAAACAAAAGGAAGTTTTTCTGCATGCAGTGCAAAGTCAGCCTGTGGAACTCTTTGCCAGAGGATGTTGTGAAGATCAGGACTTTTTAACAGGGTTCAAAAAAGAGCTAGATAAATAAATGGCTCTTAGCCAGGATGGGTAGGAATGGTGTCCCTGGCCTCTGTTTCTCTGGAGGTGAGTGACAGGGGAGGGATCATGTGAGGATTACCTGTTGTGTTCCCTCCCTCTGGTATTGGCCACTGTCGGCAGACAGGATACTGGGCTAGATGGACCTTTGGTCTGACCCAGTATGGCCATTCTTATGTTCTCCGCTACATTCAGATTATGAAAAAGAGGAAAGGAGCCATGAACCCTCTTCCTCTTTTTTCCTGGTAGCATAATGGAGAGAGGAGCTACAGTTCTCTCCACTTGTCCCACAGCTGAAGAGAGAGCAGGCCAGCTTGTCAATTGCACAGAATGTAAGAATGGCCATACTGGATCAGATCACTGTAGTGCTATATAAAAATGCTGCAACCAGCCTATAGAGCATGTTCTCAATCTTGCATAAGTCTGACTTCGATGAAATAATTGAAAGCGCCCATTTTAGAAATATGTAATCCAGATAGAAAGAGATCCCATTTTTGGGGGGGGAGAATCTTTAAGGTAAAGTAAAAAGGCTTCTCACTGTACAAGAGTCTCAAGTATTCATTAATGAAAGTGAGAAGTATCTCTAAAGCAGTAGTGGTCTTTGGACTAATAAGTAGACTGTAAAGTATCAGAGGGGTAGCTGTGTTAGTCTGAATCTGCAAAAGCGACGAGGAGTCCTGTGGCACCTTATAGACTAACTGAAGTGTAGGAGCATAAGCTTTCGTGGGCAAAGACCCACTTCGTCAGATGCATGTCTGTAGACTGTAGTTGGCCTTGGATGTTCAAGAATGGCTTTGCTTTGTATTTGTCAGTTTGATGCCAAAACAAGATCAAAATTATTACAAAACATTTCCTGTGATAGCAATAAGTAACACTTGAACTCTTGGCTTCAAAGTGGTTAAACTTAGTGAGACTTTCTGTCTTGGGCTCCTTTTATTTCTTAGTCATTTCATATCAAACTGGCTTAACTAACACGTCAGAAGTAAGATATTTAACTTTAGGTCTGAACCTTGCGTGGGAATGCAGCTCTGTTTAGTTTGTATCCCCCAATGTTGTGTCATAGGTAGTTACAATCATGAGTTTCGAATCAGAGCTTAAGTAGTAATTTTGTTGAGGCATGAGGCAGAATAAATACAGCTCTTACACTGTTATGGTGACAATAGTAAAAGTATGTTTTTCTTTTAGCAAACTAAGCGGAGATGAGAGAGACAAAGTGAGGATGATTCAGATGACACTTAGTTCAGTAGGAAGGTGACATTTTGTGGGCTTAAATTCTAATAATTCTTGCTCCTTCCCCCCAAGATGTTAGGAAACACTCCTGGGGGTGAGGGTGGAAATAGGCTGATTTTAAGCCCTGGGCATTTTAGTCACTTATCTATTGTTTGGTACATTAAACATTGGTTGAGAGTGCTCTTTGCGTTTCTTTGTTATTTGCAAAATCTTCAATTACTCTAAACATCCTCCACTTGAAAGGGGAGTCTAAAAATACGTTAGCAGACTAAAAATGACAAGTTAGCCTGGATTTACCTATTTTATAAACAAAATAACTTTTTGCTGTGTTTAAATATAAACTCTTAATTTATCGAAATCTTTTTACTGCTCAGAATCTGCATTGACAAACACTCATCTTCTGGCCCTTTCCACAGCTTTTTGCAGAAGGAGGAAACCTTCTGGCAAAATGGGGTTGTGGAAGCAGAATAAAATGACAACATGAACACAATGTTCTTATTGGACTTGTTGTGCTTGGTCCTCCAAATAAGTGTATTTGAGGAGAAAGACCAAGCAGTCTGTATGTAAGTTTTGTGCCTTATAAGCCCACAAAAGTGCCTTCTAAAATAGA
The DNA here is from genome assembly GCF_049634645.1 of Pelodiscus sinensis. Taxonomy (NCBI): domain Eukaryota; kingdom Metazoa; phylum Chordata; order Testudines; family Trionychidae; genus Pelodiscus; species Pelodiscus sinensis. The sequence goes on along the minus strand of NC_134712.1, from coordinate 247,455,201 downwards.
AATAAGAACGGCCATACTGGGTCAGATCAAAGGTCCATCTAGCCAAGTATCCTGTCAGCTGACAATGGCCAGTGCCAGGGGCCCCAGAGGGGATGGACCAAAGCCAATGATCAAGCAATTGTCTCCTGCCATCCTGTTCCAACCTTTGACAAACAAAGGCCAGGGGCATCATTCTTTACCCCCGGCTAATAGCCTTTTATGGTCCTAACCTACATGAATTTATCTAGCTTTATTAAAAAAAATTCAGAGCATATACACACATCAGGTATTTCCTAAATACACTTTGTCCAATCAAATTTTAGAGTCTACTATACAGGCAGTCCCCGAGTTACGCGGATCCGACTTACGTCGGATCCGCAGTTAAGAATGGGGTTTGCTGCCCGTCTCCCTGGTCTGCTGGAGACAGGGAGACGGGAAGCAAAGCCTCTGAGGACGCTGGCAGCGGGATAGCCGTGGCGTGTCTGGGCTGTCCGCTGCCCGCATGCTCCGCGGCTTTGCTCCACGTCTCCCCAGACCAGGGAGACGGGGAGCAAAGCCAGGGAGCACGCGGGCAGTGGACAGCTCAGACGTGCCACGGCTGTCCCGCTGCTGGCGTGCTCCGCGGCTTTGCTCCCCATCTCCCTGGTCTGCTGGTCTCCAGCAGACCAGGGAGACGCGGAGGACCCGGGCGGCGGGACCGTGGTGCGTCTCGGTCCCCCGCCTGCGTCTCCCTGGTCTGCTGGGGGGGTGGGCGCGCAGCTAGTACACTCTCCCCAGTAGTCCAGGCTTTTCTCCGGATGCCTGTTGTAGAGCAGCTGGGGCGCTGCCGGTTGGTCCCGCAGCGCTGCTCTGGGCACTACTGGACCAACCCGGCAGCACCCCAGCTGCTCTGCCCCAGGTGTCCTGATTCAGCCGCTGCTGACCAGCAGCGGCTGAATCAGGACGCCTGGGGCAGAGCAGCTGGGGTGCTGCCTGGTTGGTCCAGTAGCGCCGAGGAGTTGCTCTGCCCCGGGCTTCCTGGAATTAGCCGCTGATCAGTTTCAGCAGCAGCTGACTTGGGGACGCCTGGGGTTCTTAAGTTGAATCTGTATGTAAGTGGGAACTGGCGTCCAGATTCAGCCTGTTGAAACTAATCAGAGGCTGATTCCAGGAAGCCCCGGGGCAGAGCAACTCTGCCTTGGGCTTCCTGTAGTCAGCCACTGGTCAGTTTCAGCAGCGGCTGAATCTGGACGCCAGTTCCGACTTACTTACAGATTCAACTTAAGAACAAACCTACAGTCCCTATCTTGTACGTAACCTGGAGACTGCCTGTATACATAACAGTGCAACTGAGAAAGCGTAAACAAATATTCAAAGTGCCATGTAAAAAAGAGATGCCCCCTGTTCTAAAAACCTTAGAATATAAAACGCTTTTGAGTCTAGCCTTTATGGGGGTAAAAGAGGCACACAATCTGGGTTTTGTTGGTATGTGTTTTTGTGACATTTCTTTATTAGAAACAAGTCACGTTCAGTCACACAGTAAATGCTACTTTGTAGAAAATGGAGGCATCTGTTGTAGCTCAAATTGTTACTGTAAGAGGGACCTTTTGCTAAGAACTGATGTGCCTTTAGATTCATGGGGTCCAACACGCTAGCCATGTGTGGCTATTCAGCCAGTTGGTTGTGGCTTGTTGGCTTGAACAATATGGTTATTTGGCTGATTGAGTGCAGTTAGTTCACTGTAGCAGTAGCCACTATAATGGCTACTGCTTCAGAACTGGTTGGACACCACCACACCTTTAGATATTTCTAATACTAATTAAAAATGCATTTCAGTCCTAGGAATGTGGGGAAAATTGAACATAGTTAAGAGAACTGTTATCTAAGGCATTTAGACTGTGCAGATGCAGATCCTGATAGCTTTTGTTTTCAGTCTTCTCTTGTATTTGTTCCTTTCACAGAGGCAAAAATTCCAGCACCACAAGGGGCCATTGTAGTAATCTCATCTGACTTCCCATGTAACACTATAGAATTTCCCCAAAATAATTCCGTAAAGCATATTTTTTGAGGCCTTTATTTATTATTGTGGCTCTTCTCTGTACCCTCTCCTGTTTATCAACATGGTTCTTGAATTGTGGGCATCAGCACTGGACACAGTATTCCAGTAATTGTCACAAGTAAGATAATCTGTTTCTGCTCAAGACTCTACTGTTTATGCATCCAAGGAAGGCCAAAGAGTCACACTGGGATCTCATGTTCATCTGATGATACACACAAATTTGACTTGGATTCTCTTCCATCATGATGGTAGGCTTGTTCCACCAAACCTGAACATGGTAACCCCGTGCACCAAGCTGCAATGTCCAAATGGAGAGCTGGGTCCAGCTCCGTGGGACAGTAGCCACCACTGCAGGATGAGTGTAGGTATTATTTGCTCTGAAAACCATTTCTTCCCACCTCACCAAGGGCAGGACCTAACCTCAGTCTCCTGTCCATTCCATGTGGATAAAATGGGTACAAAAAGATTGCAAAATTTAAATCCCCCACAAATTATCTTTCACTACATACAAAGAAGTTTGTCCTGCCAGATCACATAATGTTCCTGTTGAGCGACAGAATGACGTCAACAGGCTCTCTCAGCAAAGTGGAAGTGGTCAGAGAGGAGGGTAGGCAAGCGTAGCCCCCAATATTTATAAACTTCCAGAATTTCACAAGGGTTCATAAAAAGTGTTTTTAATAAAATCTTTACTTTTTGGCTTTCCCATAATGTTCTACTTTCTTTTTGCTTAGAAATGTTAACTGGCACATTCTTGAAATTCATTAGTAATCAAAATTCATATGACTAAGTCTTAGTGTTTTTAATACATGCCAATATTAAACCCTTGTGGGCTTTTCACTGTTCTTTAACAAGTCAAAACATGTTCTGTTTTCTTTATTATTTTAATCACAAGTTAGTCAGAATGAACTCTAACTCTTCTAACTGGCTACACTGGCACCAAAGTGTTTTTTGAATACATTACTGAAGGACTTAGCTTACAACCAGAGGTTTTCTATTTTAATTCTTTTCAAAACCTGTCACCGTTGCCAATCTTGTTGTCTTTTATATCTATCACTAAAAGCTTCTTACGGTTGCATATACAAGAGTTAAACAATACAAAACCAAACTGAGCTGCTAAACGCAGGTTAGCCCATGAGAATAGAGGCAGGCTGTACACCAGGCCTGGAGAGTCAGGCTCTCTGCCCAATGGGAGAAGCAAATACCAAATATATGAGAACAAGCAGGCTGAGAGCTGATTCCTGATTTATTCGTGGGTGCAATTCAAAGAGCTGATTTGGTCTATAAAAAGTGGTTTGTCATCCAAGAGGATATAATTCACACCCTTTCAGAAAGAGGAGCTTTATTGATGCATCTCAGGAAAGATTTAAACTTTACTGCAATTCTGTACAGAGTGAGGAAGTAATTTGTTACCAGAATTTTAAATTCTTATGATCTCCATCTGTGTTTTCCCCTTAGAGATGCTTTCCATTGTTAGGAATAGTACCACTGTTAGCAACTGTGTACTAAATATATTAGAAACTGGAAAATAAAATTCTCCGAAATTAGTGAAAACTCCCTCCCCACTTTTCTATTTCCTCTATTCTGAAGTTGAATCGATGCCACAACAACTTGCCTCCTCAGCATCTGTGCTCCCGTATCAACTGACAGACTGTATCAACTGACAGACTATTCTTGTGATTTTGATTGTACGTTAGTCAAAATGAACTCAAACTCTTACAGCTAGTTGACAAAGTATGTGTCCATGTAAGTGTAACTGCAAGGGATTTACGTGGTATTGGACTCCTTGACAAACTTTTCAGTTCACGAGATAAAAATGGGGGCTTAAACACTTTCAATAAAACCACAAAGTAAGTGCAAGTAAAAGTTCTTTAGGGCATCCCCTTTGAAATGGAGAGGGACCCACTTATCTTTTTAGGGGCGTTGGAAATAAAAAATGAATGCTATTGACTTCGATCCCTAACTCCTCCACTTATTTTCCAGGCTTCCTTGATTTACTGTGTATCTGGCATTTAATCACATGGTATAATTCCTTCCAGTTTAAACTAAAGAATAGATTTAACTTTTGTCTTCTCTCTAGGATCTGTTCTGGATGTTATTAAACACATTGTGGCAAAAGGGGAGCACAAGAATGGAGTCCTGGATGAACCTAATATAGCCACAATTCTAAAAGAGGTGCTGGAGGGGCTGGACTACCTGCATAAAAATGGACAAATCCACAGGTACTTTTTTGGCACAGAATACTGCAAATACCGCAGAAGTGCTTCTTGGCTTGCCCACGCACCGTGTACGTGGAACATGTTTCTTCTTAGCTAGGCCTAAACCAATTGTAACTCTCTTGTGTTCCCTGGCAGAAATGAGGGAATTGAAACAGAACAGTATGCCAAGGTAACAAAAAAAATTGAAAAGGGTTATCATATACTTTGGGCTGAGGGTCAAGGCAGAAGCGCTTTCTGTATGTAGTTCAAATGTACTATACTATGTTAAAAGAACACTATTAAGGTTGCAGAGTCAACCACTCAACAGTTAGGCAATCCCCTTGTGTATATGTATTATGATAGAGCTTTTAATTACAGGGTTATACATTGATTTTTCCATAGAACTTGGCTTTACTGCACAGGATGGACCTGCAGTGGGAATGGATAGGGTTGAATAGTGGAGGAGGCTGTTGGTTCCTCTCCTCACTTCTTGCAGAAATTCAAAGGTGTATAGTGAGCCAGGCAGGGGACTGCAGAAAGAGGAAGGATGGTTAACTCAAGCAAATGCTGCTTTGGAGGATTGGGTTCTGTCCTTGCCACTGCCACAGAGTTCCTGTTTGACGCTGGGCAAGTCCAATTAGATCTGATTTTTTTTTTGTAGGGGGTGGGGTGTCACAAATTGTGTGTTTCTCACTTACTGGGTATCCAATTTGAGATGATGTGGGGGTGTTGGTTTGCAGAAAGGCTGAGCATTCCTAGCTGAAGTGAGTGGTAGTTGTGCTTGAATATATAAAGTGCTGTATAATGCTAAGTACTCTAAAAATCATGCGATAGACATCTCACATTGGGCACTTAACATTAATGAGTTTCTTTGATCTTAATCTGTCTGTGCCTGAGCTCCCCATTGGGAATAATACTGGGAATAATAATACCCAGTCATCTCACATGGGCTTTGTGGATCTCATTAATGAATATTGTTGAATTACTTTGCTGCAGTAATAAGCACTATAAAAAAGACTAGGGGAAAATTAATACTTCAGTCTTTGGAATACTGTGCAGTGAACAACACATGGGGTCATACGCTCAACAATGAGATTAAAATAAAATATTGAGTATAGACATACTCTCTCTAGTCCGGCACACTCTGGTCCAGCAACATCTATGGTCCGGTGTGATTTTAGTTAGCCGGATGTCCACTTATCATAGGTGTGGTCAAGTTTCCCAGAATCCCATAAAGTGTTATTTCCCACCAATCCTGTCTCTGTGTTCTGTGCTGTTTAGCTTAGTGATGCTGGACAACATTGATTTCACATGATCCAGCTAATCCTCTGGTTTGGCACCAGCTAGGTCCCAAGAGTGCCTGACTAGAGGTTCAACCTGTAGCTGTTGAGCAAAGGAGCACTGCCCATCCTCTGCACTGACTGAGGCTGGGGATGTGGAAAGCATAGTGCATGATCACCACATAAATAAAAGGCATTATCATGGTGATCTTATTTCTGGTCTTTCCTTATTCTCAAGTGCTTAATTTTGCAACCTTAGTATAGCTCTTAGTTCCTAGACTCTTAAAAAAGCAAAGTGAGAAAACAAGTTGTCATATAGCAGTAGATTGGCATCCACATAGGTCATCAGCTGCATATGAACTTTTAGATCCATTTAATGGACCGTAGCCATGTGAACTAACTGAATTAGTGATAGCAGTGATGGGTTGTCTTCTGTGGACCAGCAGAAGAGCCGAAGGAGATTCAGTGGTTTGTCAGCAAATATCTGAGACTTTCAGGAATCTTGGGTCACATTTTAAGCTTTGGGGGAGGGGAGTGTTCTCTAGTTGCCACATTTTTGTTAGTTTCCTCCAACTTTAAGGCTGTTGCCTGCAAACTGTCCCTGTCCTGTCACTTCCCCACTTCTGGTTTTTTTGTTCGTTCCACTAATCCAGTATCTCATCCCAGTTGCAGTCCCCTCCTGACTGTCCAGTCTCTCACCACTTCTCTGAAGCTGGCTTTCATATCCTGTCTACCTCCCTAGACTCCTTGTCCCAGTCACTTTTCCCAGGCAGTCTCAGTTCCTCCCAAACCTATATGGATGTTATCTCCCTCCACCCTGTTTCCCTAGTCATAATATGCACCTCCCCCAGTGTTCCCCCTCTGCTTCCAGTCCCAGCCTTCCCCTCCTCCCTCCAAGTTGGTTTTTCCTTGGTTCTCCAGTCTGTCACCAGACTCATCTCATGTATTCTTCCCAGTCTCTTCTGACTCTGCCTTCATCCCCTCTGCATTCAAGTTACACTGCTTCCTTCTCCATGCTGCTTGTGTGCCAGCATAGTGTCACAGAAGGAGCAAAGAGAGACAAGCACATTACCCTCGATTCCAGTGCCTGGCTCTACTCTGGCCTAGAGCAGCAATTAGAGGGAGAGTCATCTTGAGCCCTTCTAGTTCTGAACTGGCACATATTCAGTCATGCTGTGAGCATTATGTATGCTCAGTTGGTCTCACAGACTCATAGACTTTAGGGTCAGAAGGGACCATTATGATCATCTAGTCTGACCCCCTGCACAATGCAGGCCACAGAATCTTACCCACCCACTACTCACCTATATCTCAGATATTGAAGTCTTCAAATGATGGTTTAAAGACCCCAGATGCAGAGAATCCTCCTGCAAGTGCCCCGTGTCCCATGCTACAGAGGAAGGCGAAAAATCTCCAGGGCCTCTGCCAATCTACCCTGAAGGAAAATTCCTTCCCAACCCCGAATATCGTGATCAGCTGAACCTTGAGCCTGTGGGCAAGACTCACCAACCAGACACCCAGAAAAAAGTTCTCTATAGTAACTCCTATCTTCCCACCATTGACCTATTACCACTGATAGTGAAAGGTCAGTTAATTGCCAAGATCATGTTCTCATCAAACCATCCCCTTCATAAACCCATCTAGCTTAATCTTGAAGCCAGATAGGTCTTTTGCCCCCACTGCTTCCCTTGGAAGGCTGTTCCAGAACTTCACTCCTCTGATGCTTAGAAACCTTCGCCTAATTTCGAGTCTAAACTTCCTAAGAGCCAGCTTATATCCATTTGTTCTTGTGTCCACATTGGTATTGAGCTTAAATAATTCCTCACTTCCTGGCATTTATCCCTCTAATATATTTAAAGAGAGCAATCATATCTCCCCTCAGCCTTCTTTTGGTTAAGGTAAACAAGCCAAGCTCCTTGAGTCTCCTTTCATAAGACAGGTTTTCCATTCCTCGGATCATCCTAGTGGCCTGTTCCAGTTTGAATTCATCCTTCTTAAACATGGGAGACCAGAACTGCACACAGTATTCCAAATGAGGTCTCACCAATGCTTTATACAATGGCACTAACACCTCCTTATGTCTACTGTAAATACCTCGCCTAATGCATCCCAAAACCGTATTAGCCTTTTTCACGGCCATGTCACATTGGCGGCTCATAGTCATCCTGTGATCAACCAGGACTCTGAGGTTCTTCTCCTCTTTCGTTACTTCCAACTGACATGTCCCCAGCTTATAACTAAAATTCTTGTTGTTAATCCCTAAATGCATAACCCTTCTCACTATTAAATTTCATCCTATTACTATTACTCCAATTTACAAGATCATCCAGATCTTCCTGTATGATATCCCAATCCTTTTCTGAATTGGCAATACCTCCCAACTTTGTCATCCTCAAACTTTATTGGCACTAAAAGTGGGAGTGTGCTGAGGTCAGTAATAAAAAGATTAAATAATAGAACTGATTCCTGAGGAACTCCGCTAGTAACCTCTCTCCACCATGACAGTTCACCTTTCAGTATGACTCACTGTTGTCTCCCCTTTAACCAGTTCCTTATCCACCTCTCAATTTTCATATTAATCCCCATCTTTTCAATTTAACCAATAATTCCCCATGTGGTACTGCATCAAATGCCTTACTGAAATCGAGGTAGATTAGATGCACTACATTTCCTTTATCTAAAAAATCTTTCTCAAAGAAGGAGATCAGGTTGGTTTGGCACGATCTACCTCTTGTAAAATCATGTTGTAATTTGTCCCAATTGCCATGAACCTCAATGTCCCTAACTACTTTTCTCCTTCAAAATTTTTTCCAAGACTTTGCATACTACAGATGTCAAACTAACAGGCCTGTAGTTACCCGGGTCGCTTTTTTCCCCCTTCTTAAAAAATAGGAACTATATTAGCAATTCTCCAGTCAAATGGTACAACCCCTGAGTTTAGAGATTCATTAAATTTTTTTGCTAATGGGCTTGCAATTTCATGTGCCAGTTCCTTTAATATTCTTGGATGAAGATTATCTGGGCCCCCCGATTTACTCCCATTAAGATGTTCGAGATTGGCTTCTACCTCGGATTTGGTAATATCTACCTCCATATCCTTATTCCCATTTGTTATGTTGCCATTATCCCTAAGCTCTTCATTAGCCTCATTAAAGACTGAAGCAAAGTATTTGTTTAGATATTGGGCCATGCCTAGATTATCTTTAACCTCCACTCCATCCTCAGTGATTAGCGGTCCCACTTCCTCTTTTTTGTTTTCTTCCTATTTATATGGCTATAAAACCTTTTACTATTGGTTTTAATTCCCTTTGCAAGGTCCAACTCTACATGACATTTCGCCTTTCTAACTTTGTCCCCACATGCTCTAACCTCAATAAGGTAGCTTTCTTTGCTGATCCCTCCCATCTTCCACTCCTTATATGCTTTCTGCTTTTTCTTAATCACCTCCCTGAGATGCTTGCTCATCCAACTTGGTCTAAAACACCTACCTATACATTTTTTCCTCTTTCTTGGGATACAAGCTTCTGATAGCTTCTGCAACTTAACTTAGAATAAGTTGGAGCTGCAAGAAGATGGAGCATGCACAGTGCAGATAGAATTCTCTAGATGGCAGCAAGGTTTAGCACAGTGGCTTTCAAACTGTGGTCTGGTGACTCTGATTCAGATTTCCCAATGGGGTCCACACCTTAATCTGAAATTTTTTAGGGGGTGTACAAATAAAAAGACTGAACGCTACTATTCTGGCCAGTCTGAGCATATACAAACTGACTTTCCAAGGCTGAGTTAGGGGAGAGTCTCAGAAGGTTAGCAAAAAGCATATGCCTAAAACTAAGCCCATCCCCTATTGAATTTGACATCCCTGCTCCAAAGCATAGAGGTACTAGAGAATTTCAGAGAGTCTCCAGAATTCAATATGGGCAAATGACTTTTCCCTACTAGACTCATTCTCAGAAACAGCTGGATCATTTTGGCTCCAATTTTCCAAAACCTTCAGCCTGTCATACACACCACATTGAAAACTAGGGATGTAAGCGACTAGTTGACTATCCGATAAGCAAAAGCTTATCGGATAGTAGACTAATACCTCGACTAGTTGATTTATCCCCGCTGCCTCTAGCAGAGGCAGCAAAGGGGGTGGGGAAGCAGGAGCCAGTGCGATGGGGAGCTGGCTTAAAAGCCGGTTCTCCCCAGTGGTTTCTGTGGGGAGCAGGAGAGTGATGGGGACTGGGCGTGAGCTCGGAATTAACTGATTCCCGTCTCGTGCCCAGTACCAAATGCTGCAACTCTGCTTTTTAAATGTATTAAGAACCTGCCAGCTCCTAATACATTTAAAAATCAGAAGCTCTGCAGGGGGGGACCCAGCGTGAGCCAGCAATCAGCTGCCCCAGCTCGCACTTGGTCCCCCTCCCCTGCTGCGCTTCAGCCTTTTCATGTATTAAGAGCCTGGTGGAAGCAGGATTAGCTGCTGGGACCAGGAGCTAACCCAACTGCGTCTCCCCTGCTTATTGACTAGATGATGGAAAAATCCATTGACTAGTTGCTTAGTCTATTAAACTATATTTAACATCCCTATTGAAAACTTCAACCCAAATGGTTAGTGTGACAGGGTTTTATGAGAAACTTGAAGCAGACTCTGATAACATGAAGTGAGAGGCAACCTTAACAGGTAGTGCTGCTCCAGACCACCTATAATAAAAGATTAGTTGCAACCTCCATACCGTACAACTTCATGTTAAATGGTGTCTTGTACAAAAAGATTCCAGAAAGTTTTAAATCTAGATAATTCTCCCTTCATCTCCTTGAAGAAAAAAATAAAACCCTTCTTGTGTTTGTAAGGAGGATCACATATTAACTCCGTTTTTATTTATACTGGGAATGGCTTACTTTGGGAACAGGGCAAGGAGGACACTGAGTCAGTGTAGTCTGTCTGTAAAGAGAGTGCAATTATTTTAAATATGTACTGAAAATAGAACTTGAAATTAACCTCATTCCAGTTTCAATGTCTGTTGGAGAATAATCTATATTGGGGGAATGCATGGGTTTGGCGAGGATAATGGCCTCCTGTTGCTTTGGTATGCTCATACGTATTATTCTGATAGTGGTGGGTTATGGCATTTCCACTTCATTTGAGTGACTAGTTAGCTTTTCTCAGGAAATTATTAAAAAGACTGAGATTGTCCATAATCTCCATGAGAACCCGGGGGCTTGATGAAAACCTAAAACTGAATATGAGACTGATTTTGAAAGTTATTTTTAATGTTTGAGTTTTTGAGAAATTGCAAATGTACTAAATAGTTTTATTTCAATTTCCAGTTCTTTATTTAAAAAAAAAAAAGTAACCAAAATATTTTCCATAAAAAATCTTGTTTTGGTCAAAAAGCCACTTAATTTATTGAACTTAAAAAAAATAGTTCTAACGGGTCTTTAAGGTAACATATAGCATAAATTCACCCAGCAAAGTAACTTTCCCCTCTTTGTCTTTTATATAAATGGCAAAAATAGACTCTGCAGGCCATTCCAATAGATCTGTATAGTGTGGTGGATTGAAGCTGGTAGTTTTTTTCAGCATAATTTTCATTATATGTGACTAATGTTGTATTTAAATAAATGCAGAGTTAGTCTTTTCTGTAGGGAGTACTTTTCCTAGATTCATGGATTCTGAGTCTGGAAGGTACCATTACGATCATGTAGTTCTAGTTGAAGGGTGGATGAATTGCTGCCCATGGGCTGCATCCAGCCTGTCAAATGTTTTAATTTGGCCTCAGAACTCCTGCAGGGGAGCAGGGTTGGGGCTTCCCTGCTCTATGCAGTTCCCAGAAGCAATGGCACGTGACCCCTGGCTTATTATGCATAAGGGCAACCACGGGCTCCATACACTGCCCCTGCCTTAAGGCTGGGAACCAGGGCTAATGGGAGCTGTGGGAGTGGTACCTGCAGATGGGGCAGCACAGATCCTACATAGAGGCACTGTAAGGCAGTTGTGTGGGGGTGGGGAAGGTGGCGCTTCTTGAGGTAAGCATCGTCTGACCAATCCCCTGCCTTGGCACTGATCCCACTCCAGCCATCCAAACTCCTTAATTCCGGATTGGAGCACCCTCATACGCCCCTCATCCCCAGTCGCAGCACCAGCCAGAGCCCTCACCCCCTTCGGCACCTCAAACCCAACCTTGTGAGTATTCATGGCTCTTCAGATAAGTTAATGGAGGCTAGGTTCATCAATGGTTATTCAGTTCATTCCCTCTGAAGCCCCTGCCATTGGCCACTGTTGGACCACAGGGTACTGGGATAAATGGAACTTTGGTCTGACCCAGTAGGGCCATTCCTATGTATGTTAGTGGAAAAAAAAGGATTGAGACTGCAGTTCCTAACAGTATTAACCATGTTGTGTGAATCCTGTTGAGAGCCAGCAAAGCCACTAACTTAATACAGCCAAAATCTGTAGTTGAAGTATACTGCATGAAGCCTAGTTTTTAGGTACTTTTTTCACGTGTCATTTGCTTTTGCCCAAAAGGATCTGGCAGATTGGTGGATCTCATTGGGAAAGGAGGGTAGAAGTCCTTAACTCTGCAGTAGAGACATTAAAATGTGTGTTTTTAGGTAAACATGCTGAAAATTTCAGTGGTTACATGTTTACATGTCTGTGGGGAGAGGAGGGTACTGGCTCTCATCTGCCTCCCCACCCCTCCGTGCTCCTATCTCTGTATCAGGTGGCAGCATGGTGGGAAAAATGGCAGCAGGTGGCTCTGTGGGAGCCAGTATGCACAGAGCACCGGCTTGAAAGCTGGCTTCCCACAAGCACTGGCTCCTGCTTCCTACATTTCCCCCCTCTCCCCACTGCCTCTGATACAGAAGTAGCAGTGTGGTGGGGGGAAGGGACTGTGTGTAACCGTGAAGGTGAATGATGAACCCAGAGTCATCAGTTGACCGGGTACATGTTCACACTATAACATCCCTACTCTGTAATCTGTCTGGAGATGTTCCAATAGGAAGTATTTAATGTGACTAACTTTGACTCACTTTTTAAGCTGATCAAAGATCTGGTTGAATACACTTAGTCACAATATGATAGAATAAATGTAATTTGCACATCTGGCTGAGTTTGCTATCCGACCATTGGCAGAGCCTAAAGGATAACTGAGAACTCTTCATCTGAAAAGAGGACAAACAGCTGTTGCTGTAAATCAGCAATGAGATGGAATATAAGGTAGATATTCTGCAAGAGAACCTCTTGATGCAGCCCATGTTGTAATTTTAAATAGACCTTCTTAAATGGGGGAATTAAGCTACTACATGGCAAATTGGCTTAGTGAAAACTTGCTGCTGTATCTCACTCCACACAAGCTTGTCATGGATTCAGTGTCACTTCCAGTTAAGGTTTGAGGAGACTGCTTTTCAGTCTGCTGCTGCTTGGGGCAGTAGATATAGTGGGGTAGTACTTTTTGGGGGGAAGTTGGAAAGCCAGTGTCTAGGGAAGGCTTAAATGTTTCCTGAATTTCTTCTTGTTTAACCTCCTTGGCAGCCAAAGTGACACGCAAGTCTCTGTTGAAATGAATCATATTAATCTCAGATTGTGAGAAGGATTGCCCAGCATTAGGGTGCTAGCAACTAACTAAGCTTTAGTTGCCTGATGTGACACAAACTCCATGTTGCTTTGTCTCATTGTACCTTGGTTCCTTGTCTGTAAAATGGGGGTAAAAGTAAGCCTTACCTCCTGAGGCTTGTAAGAGGATAAATGTATTAAAACTTGTGAACTGACACACACAGTAACAAGAGTCATGTCAGTACCTAAAATAGAGCCAGGAATTGGTATTTTATATCATCCTCTGCCTCTTCCCTTGTGGAAGTGTGGGGTGTGTATCCAATAGCACTCAAATATTCTGGGCAAAGTCCTTTGTCCACAGAGCTTACCATCTGAAAGAGGCAACATGTAAGTGCATTTCATTAAAGTGCAGCCAAAAATTATTTTAAAAGTACAGCTTATCTCCAGCTACCTCTCAACGTTACTTCCTTGTAGGTTTCAAATAGCAGCAGCCACAGTTCTGGTTTGCTTCTTTAAGCAACAGGCACCACCTCCAGTACCCAGAGCTAGAGGCAGATAGCCTTATGTTACACACTCACCTGTGCTTGGCCATGTTTCAATGCATGCATACATTGTCTGTCCTCATACTACTCCCTCTGACCTCCATAACCGGAAGGTAACCCTCCTTTCCTAGCACAGTGATCCCAGTGACTATCCAGTGTGGTGAGAATTTGACAGATGTTTGGCTTGTTGTTTGTGTGTTCCCTCTGTGTGCCATCCCAGCCCTGCTCAGACAGCCGGCACAGCAGACCTTCAGCAAATTGCCCAATGACCACAAGATCCATTAAGGGACAAAGGCAGCAGACCAGGTTTATTTTTGACAAATCACTGTAATAGCACCTGACAGATTTTAGGAAGCTACAAAGACTTTTAGGCCAGCGATAATGGACGCAGCTCAGTGAATGGTGGGATTTTTCATTTTCTCTCTTGTCTGGACAAGGATACTTTCTTTGAGATACATTTGTATAACCTGATACAGACAAGCTAGTTACTGCCCCCTAACATCACCTTGTGGGTGCTGGTTTGATTAAAACATTTATATTATGTATTCTCCTCCTGATGTTACCTTTTAGGATGGGTTAGTGGTGTTCTGTTGCCCTGGGGGGAACATTTTTGTACCATCCTTGATACTCGGATGTTCTAGTACCCCTTTATGTTGAGATGTGCTTGTGTGACTGTTCTGTGATTAGCACGTCTTCCAAATGTGTATTTCTGCAATATCAGCCCTGTTCTCTTACCACATTCCATGAGCAGGTCCTGGATCATAGCAGACCACTGATAAAATGGCTTGTCAGGCTCTCTAATACCTGCCTGTAATAGGAAGAAACACCTGAGAACTGGCCAACATGCTAAAGATTAGGGGCCAAATCTTGCAGTCATTTTGTGAACAGGGCTTCAGGATTGCCCCATATGAAGTTACCACAGAAGTCAAGCAAGACAAGCCTATTTTATGATGGAGTCACTTGCAGATAATTCTGTCATGATTGACTACGGTAAGGTGACAGTTGATATTTTGCACCTCAGTTTGAACTCTGATTCTTTTGTGTATTTGGTAAAGGATTATCAGATATCCAGGAGTTTGATGGGTGACGCTATGCAATATGTAACTAAAGCAAAAGTAAGCAAAGAACTTTTGAACTGAGTGCGCTTACAATGAGTTAGTCAAAGTTAAGTTTGAGCTTTTTCAAGTGACACTTTTTGTGACAACTTGACCGATGATTAACTGCTTCAAGGTCTCTGTCTCTATTTAAATGGAGCTTATTTTTCTGTTCATGATCTATTGTGTAACTGAAGTTTCAACTCAGATGAAATGATAAATCATAAATATTAGTATGTAAAGTTAGACTTTTTCAGGATCCTAGACTCACCAACTTCTTTAGTTAAATACTGTTTTCCAAAAATGAAAGGGTTCAGTAAGTGACTAAAAATTCAATGTATTGAAAATATTGGCCTTGTGGGGAAAACAGGCTGCAGTAAATTTAGATATATTCACTTGCTGGCTCTTCATTACCAGCAGATAAAGCACCTGTGGTGTTCTAGGTCAGTGGTCCCCAACCTTTTGGGGCTGCCGGGTGCTTGGGGGCGGGGCTGCTCATGTGCTGTGCGTAAGGGGGCGGGGCTGCTCACCGGCCACGTGACTGGGGCGGGGCCAAGTATGCGCCGCACGCCCGAGGCTGGCAGCAGCATGTGCTGCAATCCCCGGCAGGGGCTGCCCAGGTTCCGCGTGGCCGGGGTCGGTGCGGGCATGCGTGGTGCCCCCAGGGCCAGAGCCGGCAAGGGCCCCCAGGGCCGGGGCTGGCAAGGGCGCACGCAGGTGGGGCCGGGGCCAGGGCATGTGCGGCGCACCTGGGGGCAGGGCCAGGGCCGGCAAGGGCACGCGTGGCACGGCCGGGGCCGGCCTTGTGCCCGAGGCTGGCACCTGCCGCATGCCCGGGGGCGGGGCCAGCCCAGATTGCTCCGCGGGCGCACGTAAAGGGCCTGGCGGGCGCCATGGCGCCTGCGGGCACCGGGTTGGGGACCACGTTTCTAGGTTAAAGCTGCTCATAAAACTAATGTAGGGCAGTCCTTTATCTTGAAAATGTTCCACCCCTTGAGAATTATCAGCCTTGTAGGAGAGAGTGCCATGCTGCCCAGTTGAATGTTTTGAAAAAGAAACGAAGTCCCAGATGTTCATACTAAATAGGGTGGCTTGGCTTCCTCACTTGGGGAAGAGGCAAGAGGAAAAATGCAGTGAAGAGAAGGAAGAGATTTAATAGTTGGTGGTTAGATGAATGGGAGAACATAGAGTAGAGGCAGGCCAGCTGGCGGGGAAGAGAAGGAGCAATTGTCCAGGGGCCTGCCACAGTGGCAGTGCCTGGCGCACTGGGCCCTTTAAGTCGTAGATGGAGCCACAGCATGGCTGCTTTGGGCAACTCTAAGACGTGGGGGGGAGGCACCATGCTCTGGGCAGCACTGGGGGAGGGAGGAGGAGCCATTATCTCCCTCTCCCTTCCCTGCTTGCCCAGGGGCCGGGTATGGCTGTTGGTGCCCCGAAGTAGAGGCTATGGGATTGTATGTATCTGAGGGTGCTGAAGAGACACTGTGAGGTTAACATTTTTAACTTCCCTACCTACATTACAACAAACTGCAAACTAAGTGTCAGCTGAAAAATTTAGTTTGTGGCTGAGCATATCAATCAGACTGCACTTTTTCTGTGGGAATACAGTTGTAGTAAATTAGGCCAAATGCAGCAATCTGGTATGGGTTAATGTGAAGGTGACTCTGGAATGGTATTGGCAGAACTCTGCTCTATAGGATACCAACTCTTATTTCCATGTAGCCAAATAATGCATTAACAGCTCTGCTGGCAAGCGGTGCAGTAAAACTGGATTTCAGAATTTTTATAATTGCTACGGAGAATTGTAAGAACTGTAGCTCATTATTTTAATAACAATAGTACCACATTTTTTCCAGCTCTACAAATTTGTTTTAGCGAGTGTGTTTGTGGAAAAAGAGATAAACCCAATAGGAACTGAATAGCTCAAGGGATTGGTAATATGATGTGTGGAGTCTTTCATCTCTAATGGCCAGTTTGAAACAAGGCCAAGTTGGTAGTGGTTGAAAGCTGTTACTATTTTATGGCCATTCTGTAGCCTGTGGAAATTGAGCTGATGGTATGACAAAAGCCAGTATCCAGTTGGAAAGTGTTCCTATGTAGAAACCTACTGTTTCTATTTTCAAGGTTCTTTTACATATATAAACACCCAATTTAATTATAATGTAAGCGAACTTCCTTCCCCTCTCACTACTTTGGTATAACCTGAGAACTAACTACTTCTAGCTTTTGGGAAGGAATTGCGAACTGGGAAGAACCAGCTCCTGATCCTGCCCCTCAGTTTTCACAGATGAAGGTATATATGCTTTAGGAATGTGTTTTAAATGAGCATATATGAGAATTGGAGCCCTGTAATATATATATATATCAATGATATTGTCACATCAGCAAGTATATCCAGCCATTTACAAAATCTAAATTGGATACTTGTTTGAAATGCAAACCAAGCTCAAACCTGGAATCTCTCTTCCATTACTTCATGCATCAGATGGAGTGGGCTGCAGCCCATGAAAGCTAATGCCCTAATAAATGTGTTAGCCTTTAAGGTTCCACAAGACTCTTTGTTTTTGCTGAAACAGACTAACATGGCTACCCCTCTGAAACTCATCCATTTCTAGTGCCAACGAGTGGGTGTTGCAAAATTATTTGGGTCTCTAGAGGTAAGAAGCAGACGTTGTGACTCCACAGTATGCTGTCTCATTGATTTATGTAACAGCTTGTGGCAGCTGTTAAAGGAGCTTTATGCTCGCCCTCGATTGCAATTGCTGTAAAGGAAATGAGATCAGGAAATCCAAGAATTCAGTGGATGAACACACAGGAGAATTTCCTGGTCTATTTCTAGCCTCTAGACTGTTTGACATGGAAATTTAACTTTCAGGAACACGTGGGCAAAAGCCTCCTGCTGGGTACTGGGGAGAATGTTGGACAAATTTTCATTGAAGATAGCCTGATTAGTCCAGTAAGGTGTGATGGAAGCATGTCTCTCATTCTCTCTGCTCCTCCCAAACACCATGAACCACTTTTCAGTCAACTATTATGCTTCAAAATATCCCTGTGATGTAATGTGCTTTGTTGTATAGCTGGCACTCCAAGGGTTTGTGGTTTGCCTGTGGTCCAACAGCTACTTGGGTCACAGCTGGGAATAGAAACCATGCCTCTGTGCTCCCTGTCACTTTTGTTAACCACTAGCTATTGGCATTGGGGGGGAGGTAAAAATACTTAAAGTGAGTAATAAGATTCTGTAGATTGTAGCAAGATCCTGAACAGTGGAATTGCAGCCTACTTGCACCCTCCCTATTGCCCCAGCTTATTTACCTATTCTTTGAGACCAGGCAGTCATTCTATTCTAGCATTTCAGATGCAGATTCAGCTACCGGTTGGACCACCCTGGTCTGACACACACTGGACCCAACAGCTCCTGAACAAGAGAGCTTGGCAGAACAGGGGAAGTCAGTGCCACTCCCTGGCAAGGCTCCCTTCAGGGCTGCTGTCCCTTCTGCTGCTGCCACCACCAGCTCAGGCATGGCTCCTGGCTGCCGTTTCTGTCACTGACACCCTAGCAAGTTTTCCAGCCCGCCTGCCACAGACTGAGCAGGGCTCTGGCCACTGGCAGGACCACGAATGTTGCCAAACCAGATAGTCCCAGTTTAGACCTGTAGACCATTTGGTGCATCACCTTTTATGTCCAACAAACACAGCTGCATTCACAGTGCAAGTTATCCAATTTCTTCAATTTTTTCTTTATTCCATGAGCAATTCAGTATCTCTTAAAGCTACTAAAATAATCTTGAGATACTGTTTGGCAATTTGGCATTTGTTTGGCATATTTTAGTCAAGCTAGAACTGACTTACTTTCCTTTTAATAGGTGGAAGTTTGTGACTTGAAATCCTTGTTAGGCATAAGATTTGTCGGGGAAGCTGTTAATACAAAATCCGGTACCAAGTCCTAACTGCTGCTTTCCATTTTATTTTTTCAAATTTCCATAACTTCTGCTTATTCTGTATACAAAGGATTGATGGAAAAGTCTCTGGTGTTACGGCACTAACCTCACTGTTAATAAGGTATGAGAGAAGACCGTTGTCACTAAAAAATGATACATTTCAGCTAAAATAAGCCATGCTCTCATATTAGTATCTTGAGTGTCCTCTAATGGGATTACAACCTGGCTTTGTAGGGAGTAAGGGCTTAGTTATTTCCAGTGATAGGTCTCATCCATCTCTGCCTATTGGAGGTGAGGAAGAGACCAAGAGGACACATGTTCGTCTTGTGTAACTGATTGTGCTACAAGTTTCCCCGAGCTTTTGTAGTACATGATTGTATGTGTTATAACATACTTTCTGTGATATACAGTTTTCTTCAGGTGCTTATGCATGTTGATTCCACAGTAGCTGTGTGCACATGCCGAGCATAGTCACTGGAAATTTTTCACTCGGTAATACCCACTGGATTGTCTCTGGCGCCCCCTGGTGCCGTGCCCTGTAGCGTTGGTATGAGGGGCCCAGCTTACCCTGTGCCCTCACATTCCTTCTTACCATCCATGACAGTTGCTGGAATTTCTTGCTGCGGCAAGCTGTTGCCAGTGTTCTTTGTTCTTTGTTCCTTCATATCTGTATAGTTAGTGTAAATGGTTGTTAGTTAACGTTTCTCCATCAATGGTGTTTTGCCTGCTCCCAGTGCTGAGGCATGCCTTGGTCAGTGGGCTTGAAGCCCTGTGCTCTCACAACGAGGCTGTGTCTTTGAGCAGTGAGTGTGTTTTCTGCCTCGAACGTTTGAATGATTGTCAGATGCCCAACATGTGTAAACCCCGTACAAAGAACTGGGAGGCCAAGTTAAAAGTTCCTATTGATGGAAATAGCGCTCAGACCTTCTTCTGGACTGAGTCAGTCACACTTGCTGCCTCAGCATCAGTGCAGAGTGCTCCTCCTCCTTGCATAAGGGAGTCCAGTACCCTTTGCCATCCGTGATGCTGTGAAAGAAGCATCAGAAGCAGCTGGGTGAGAGGAAGCATTCCCCTACTCCGAAGGCCAGCCGTGGAGAGCAGTGTGTGACCAAGTTGGGCTGCTTCTCTGCCCCAGCATCGCAGATGGCACCGTTGATTGCAGCCCACTTGCAGATGCCATTGAGTCTGGTCCTAGATGAGCAATCAGCACTGAAGGGACAGTGCATCACTATCGCTGTCACAGAACCATCCACAGGTGGTGCTCACTATGGCCAGAGACCTGCTGGCACTCCCAGTGCAGCTATCATGGGCAACCCAAGTCTGTGGCATCAGTGCCATTGGACAGGATGAAGTCTGTAGTAACTCTCTGCAGTTCCATTCTCAGCCCTATGGTGCTGTCCCGGGGAAAACCATCCTTGCTAACCCCAGTGCAAGCATCTCTGTCCCAGCACTCTCCTCCAGCACAAGTGGCAACTGCACTCTCGTGTCCCTGGAGGAAAGCTCATCGTCTGTGTCAGTTTGTCGTACTTCTCAGCCTCGTAACCACCCTTGTTACCTATCCAGTCTGCCTTGCCCAGCTGTGGATCCAGGCAAAGGAGAACCACTGAGCACTTGCCTAATGGCGATTGGCCTCTGCCAGTGCAGTGTCCCTGTTGGAATCTGTGGGGATCACACCTCCGCAACACACACACACTGATGCCAGAGTCTCAGCCACCTGGACTCTGGTACTGAGTCTGGTTCCAAGCTTCAGGATCTGAATCTGTGAGGTTCCATTGGTCTAGAACAGTGTTACCCAATCAGTGGTATGAGTACCCTTAGGGGTACTCAAGAGAAGTCCGGGGGGGTACGTCAACACAACTGAAATTTGTAGAAAACTGAATTCTTGTTTTAAGTTTTACAGCGCTTTATTATTTTTGTACTTTTTAACCCAAAAATGTCATCGCCCGCCCGGTGACGTTTAAGTTTAAACAAATGTGTTGCAATGGTAGAAAAAAAATGTCTGAAAACTGTAGGTACTGGGGGTACTTTGTAATCTCTCTCTCTCCCTCACATTTTTTAAAAAGGTTGAGAAACACTGGTCTAGAAGGAAAGGAGGAGGGACCAGGCAGTCTTCAGCTCTTCCATAGATGAGGCAGTGTCGAGGGTGGGTGCATCCCCTCCTTAAGATGGCTTTTAAGGTCCACCAGAAGCTGCTGAAAGGGTAGCCAGCAGCTCAGACTTTCAAGTGGAGGTTGCAGAAGAATTCTCCTACAGTCTGTTTGTCATTCTGGCTGCTGCAGGCCTTTCAGAATTGGTCTTGCTGCTTAATGAGGCCATTGAAGATCCTGGGCAACCCCCTTATCTCCTTCCCCCCCACCACGTCAAAAAGAGTCCAAGGAAGTATTTTGTACCTGCCTAGGAGTTCCAATTATGATTTAGTTTTAATACTTGCGTCATCTCCCCTCCCTCAGGGGTTCTTGGTGGTGTTTGTAACTGGTGACTGGAAAATGCAGAGCTTACAAGGGGTGATGGCTGAAACAGAAGACTCTAAACCCCCCTAACCTTTTTGGTAGAAAAGCTTATCCAATTGGCAGTTCTCTTGTTCAGCCTGGCAGTGGCCAGCGGGTGTTGAGCGCATGGTTGTAGTGGTGGGCTTCCTAAGAAGATAAGGGTGCAAGCTTGTCAGTACCTGTATGACTGGCCCAGGAATCCAGTGTGAGAAGCAATATGAGCCAGTGACTCGGCATCAGTCTGAGTTTCCTGCATGCCGCCTTCTTCCTTCAGAGCCTGTTGGGAACTGCAACTGCCTGAAACCCTTCCGTTCCTTCCCTCTGAGCCGAGCAGTGATTACTATTTGTGTGGTGGTCTCTGCTGGGTCTTGAATGGCAGCCAGCAGCTCTGCAGCATATTTTTGGGGGATGGGGAGGAAATTCTGCGGAAAACATTAATTTCTGCACAAATTCTGCTTTGCACAATGTTTCAGAATCCCCCCCGGAGTAGAGGGTGAAGGGAAGGACAACAGAGCTGTTGTATTGGCTCTAACTGTGCCATTGGATCATTTCCATATTTTTGTGACATCCTCTTGTGACCAGCTTTACAGTCAGAACCAGTTGGCAGTATGGCATTCAACTTCTGTACCTCCCCCATGAATCTGAGACTTAAAGATTGCAGCAGAAGCACTGAAACAGCCAATCTGAATTTTTTTTAAGTGGTGAGCATATATTTTTAGTCCTACCTTTTTTCAGAAGAGAAGACTATTAGCTCTGACCTCCTATGGCTTACAAACAGTTCTATTCCCTGAGATGCACCAATTTCTTTTTATGTGGTTTGATCAGTGTAAACTAAGACAAGTCTCCATTCTTCAGTTAATCTAAACTGATAGAGCACTGATGTTTTATAATCAACCATTTAACTTCAGGCTTTATAGGAAAAAGCTAAAAGAAGCATGACAGAGAAAAAACTTAACATTGAGGGAGCGGAATGATCATTTGGTAGCAGAGACTGCATAGCATTTATTTTGCTTTGTAATGCAGGCATATTCCTTGTGCTTTGAAATCACCTGTGGATAAAGATTATCTATTGGAAGCAATCTGCAAATTGATTGGAATAATTTTTATTAAATCAGGCTAGTTGTATTTAGTGTAAATTTTCTGAGGGTTTTTATTGCCATTAGCGGAAAATAATAATTCTTGTATCTCATTACACCTACCCTTTTTAAAAATAAAACTTGTCAGGGCTAACCATTCCTCCTTCGTTCCAAATTATGCACCATGGATTCAGCCAGGGAAAATTTATTGTTACATCTGATGTAAATTATACTTCATGGTCATATGACTGAAGGCTGTGCTGACAGCCAACCCTCTAGCCTAGAAGCTTGTACAATGCTTTACAAAGCCAAGATAAAACTACATTTACTGTAATGGAAGGAATTGCTTAGTTTTTGTTACTTAACTGGTAGATTGCAAAGACCTTGGGATTCCAGTTCTTGATCATTAAGAACATGAAGTACAAATTCTCCTTCTGTGAATCTGTGTAATCCTCTATTTACCCAAGTCAAATGTTTATTGGATTTTAACTTAGAATTTCCAGGACTTTCTCATACTCTTTAAAATCAGAGGGGTAGCCGTGTTAGTCTATAAGGGTGTCACAGAACTCCTTGTCGCTTTTGTAGATCCAGACTAACAGATGTATTAGAGCATAAGCTTTCGTGGGCAAAGACCTGCTTCGTCAGATGAATGTAGTGGAAATTTCCAGAGGCAGGTATAAATATGCAGGCCAGAATAAGGCTAGAGATAATGAGGTTAATTCAGTCGGAGGGTGAGGCCCACTTCTAGCACCTGATGTGGAGGTGTGAACATCAAGAGAGGAGAAACTGCTTTTGTACTGGGCTAGCCATTCACCTTCTTTATTTGATCCTAAACTGATGGTGTCAAATTTGCAGATGAACTGTAGCTCAGCAGTTTCTCTTTGAAGTCTGGTCTTGAAGTTTTTTGCTGCAGGATGGCTACCTTTAAATCTGCTACTGAGAGTCCAGGGAGATTGAAGTGTTCTCCCACAGGTGTTTGTATATTGCCATTCTTAATATCTGATTTGTGTCCATTTATTCTTTTACCTAGGGACTGTGCAGTTTGGCCGATGTATATAGCAGAAGGGTATTGCTGGCACGTGATGATGTATATTATATTGGTAGATGTGCAGGTGAATGAACCAGTGATGGTGTGGCTGATCTGGTTAGGTCCTGCAATGGTGTTGCTGGTGTAGATATGAGGGCAGAGTTGGCACCGAGGTCTGTTGCTTGGATTGGTTCCTGAGTTAGTTACTGTGGTGTGGTGTATAGCTGATGGTGAGAATTTTTCATGTTGGCGTATTGTCTGTGGGTGAAGACTGGCCTGTCTCCCAAGGCCTGTGAAAGTGGGGAATCATTGTCCAGGATGGGTTGTAGATCACTGATGATTCGTTGGAGAGGTTTTAGCTGAAGACTATAGGTGATGGCCAGTGGTGTTCTGTTGGTTTCTTTCTTGGGCTTGTCTTGTAGTAGGAGGCTTCTGGGTACATGTCTGGCTCTGTCAATCTGTTTCCTCACTTCCTCGTGCGGGTATCGTAGTTTCAAGCATGCTTGTAAAGATCTTATAGATGTTGGTCTCTGTCTGAGGGGTTGGAGCAGATGCGGTTGTACCTTAGTGCTTGGCTGTAGACAACGGATCGTGTGGTGTGTCCAGGATGGAAGCTGAAGGCATGAAGGTAGGCATAGCGGTTGGTAGGTTTTCAGTATAGGGTGGTGGTTATTGTTGTACCTCGGTGTTTTCGTACCTTCGGTACCTTCGGTGGTCTGGACAGTCAGTGTCCGCATCGTCTGGTCAGGGTTGTCCTGGCGCGCTCCTGACAGGACCTCTACTCCATTGTTAAACTTTCGGCTGCATGCGTAACAATCGGTACTCCCTTTATCTAGAGTGTTAGACCCCGTGCACTTGGGTCAACACAAGAGATCTCTGAGAGGCCCCGGAAACGACAGATGCAGGCAAGGTTTGAAATCAATCGAGCAGGTTTATTGTCAAATGCGAAGCTCTACCAGTTGGTAACAGAGATCAGTACAATGTTACACTACTGGGCACTACGGCCCGCGTTGACAAGGTACCAACACCGGGCAGGCCTATTGCCATAGAACAGATATTAACAGCAGTTAGTCAAAGTTAAGCTACTGTGCACTCTGTAAGTTTAGGCAATGACACCTGCCGTTCAGGGGCCTAGTGCGCCCCCCCCCCCCAAGGTCGGCCGGAGAGCACCCTCTGCGGTGTCCTTTTATAGGCAGGTACAAACAACTTATATCATTTCTTTACGCACCAGGTTACCACCCTCTGTTGCCTAGTTACCACCCCTCACCTTTCGGAAGGGGGGCTTATTTACTATCCTTCATGCTGTCAATTTCGACCCAGTCCTGAACCTAGGTCGGTATGTGCATTAGTTTTTAGGGAGTTTTTGTACCAAGACATTTCTTATTAAGATGTTCCATTACTCCCCTTTGGCTTACAGTCTGTACCCAGTGCCTCCCTGTGTCATTCCATACTCGACCTAACTTACAGAATCACACAGTTATCAATAGGGCCTCTTTCTTGGCTCCTGTTACTGAACCAAAGTCTTGCTCACTAGATTGCAGGTCTGTTGCTGTTTTCATGTTATAGGCCTCTATTTAGGCCTGCTGACTCGTTACTGACCCTCAACTTACTACAGTTATGTGACTGTTACTTATTTGCACCGTGTTGTCCAGGAAGAGGATCACTTCTGTAGACTGGTCCAGGCTGAGGTTGATGGGGTGGAAGCTGTTGAAATCGTGGTGGAATTCTTCCAGAGTCTCCTTCACATGGGTCCAGACGATGTCATCAATGTAGCGTAGGTAGAGAAGGGGTTTTAGTGGATGAGAGATTGGCATACTCTTTGTTACCTCTGATGGCAACCCAAATATAGGCCAGTTGAATTCCTTCCAGTTTCCCAAGATAGGTGATCATTACCAAAAGGCTGAGTACCTTTAAACTGCTTTATTTGTTTTTCTTTGCTTTGACTGTAAATGCTAATCTGTTTATAACAATTTTAATATAGAAGTGGATTAGGAGTATATTCTTAGACTTAAGAGTTGCAAACAATGTAATGTCTTAGGCGAGATGATTCTCTAACTACTGCTTGGAGGTTTGTTTGTACTCTGTTACAGAGAAAGTTGTCATGGGGCAATGAGAAGGCTGAGTGAATATTTCTTTCCATCTGTAGAGCCTTGCAAATCTGTGGCTATCCACTTCATGTCCACAGGAATCCACATCCGTGGATGCAGATATCTGGTTCATTTTTTGTGGATATGGATGTGGATATAAATTGTCTGCTCAGGGCTCTCCCGATCTGTTTAAAAGACTGGAGCACTGATTAGAAGATGGGCCAGGGTTGCCTTCCCCTTTCTTTTACTAAAATCATCCATTTTCAAAGGGAAAATAAACCAGCAAAAAGCAGCTCTGGGTAAATTCTTGAGAAAGATGGCCACAAGGATGAGAGGGGAATGGAGGAGAAGAAAGAGCAATCATGGTCTTCAGAGGAGAGGAATAAGATGTGGGACTGAGGCCAAGTCTACACTGGCGAGTCCTCTGCAATGTAACACTAGCTATTGGCAAGGCACTTGGCTCACACTAGCTCGGCAGTTAGTATGCTCTAGGTAAACCACCTCTGCGAGAAATGTAGAGCTTGCTGTGCTCAGAATAGTGCACTTGTGCCTGTATGGACACCATAGTGCAGTACTGAGTCCTGACTGGCCTCCAGTGCCATCTCCATGCCACCACAGCAAGGGTTTTCCCAGCCCTTTCCTCTGCCCCGCTGCATCTATGGTTTCCCTTGGTGCCTTTAGTGGTGAACTCCCCATTGTGGGGTTCCTGTATGTTCTGTATGCTTGCTGTGGGACAGGCAGTGCTAGGTATGTGGACAGGGCAAGTGTTTCAAAGGGGTTTGGGCAGTGCTGTTACATGGATCTTCTGTGACATGTTGCAGTTTTGTCCTGGATAGAGCTGGCCTCAGAATGCCAATCTCAGGAATTTCTAATTCCTGCACAGGCACAGAAGTGCCCAAGAAAGGCTAGAGAAGAGGTTTTGCCAGACATCGTGAGCCATGCAGATGCCGAACACACACAATTGCAGGAATGGAGGGACAGGGACAGGAGGGAGCATCGGAGAGCACGCAGTGGTGCCTAAGAATTATGGAACGGCAAGCGAACAAGCTGGAGATGCTGCCAGCGCTATACATGGAGCAGCTGTATGATCAGCCCCCTGCAGCCGGTGTCCCAAAACGTTTTCTAATATACCCCCTCTCCCTGCCAATGCAATTTGGGTACCACTTTGTCTTCTGGCACCACCTGACACACTCCACACATTCCCACCCAGCCTCCACCAATGCAGACAGGCTGTTAATGCACCTAATGCCAATCAGCGTGCAGCTTATCCCTGATGAAGCTCAGGTCACCCTTCCACAGCACATCAGATGGCAGGGCTGCATATGAAACATGGATATCTACCAACCTGTGAAATTCTCTGGGCATGCCTCACCAGCTGCCTCTCCCGGGCTTCCACGGTGCACAAGTGTTTCATGCTTCACAGGAAACTTGTTCACGGTGTTTAATAAATGAAATTCACATGTTACAAAGAAATCTTTAAACCATTACATGTGAGTTCGTGTACTCCAGCAAAGCTATGGTCACTGTAGCACTAAGTGCAGCGAACAGACCAATGAGAGTAACCTCCTAGCAATGCAGTCACTGCGCTGTCATGCATAGCAACAAGTTGGCCTGACTTTGCACGTCAGATTGCTGCCTCAAGGGACCCCTCATTGCACTTGTCTTCAAGTCGTCAGCGTCAAGTCCAAGTCGAGTTTCAAGTCTCTACAGTTCAAGTCTCAAGTTGAGCTCCGAGTCCCTAAAGTCATTTTCGAGTCAAGTCCCAAGTTGAGTCTCAAGTCTTAATTTAAAAAATGTCAAGTCACTTTTGTACAAGCCATCAATATCAGCATTTTCAGACAATTTTTTCACCAAGTCGATTTAACAAAATTAGCAAGTCTCAAGTTGAGTCCCAAGTCACAGACAATGAACCCGCATCAAGTCTCGAGTCGAGTCACCTAGGCGACTTCAGTGGGACTCGAGTCAACAACTCTGCCTCATTGGCATGGCCCAACGCTGTGCTCCTCTAATAGCCCTTGTCTTAGACTGTTCAGACTTGGCCTCCAGGTGCTGTGCATCAGTGGTCCAACCCTGAGTAAGGCTTTTATACTTCCCTTCCAAATATTATGGAGGGTGCAGCACATGGCGATAACCATAGGATTGTTATCGGCCAAGTCCAGCTTTCTGTACAAACCTCGCCAATGGGCCTTTAGAAGCCAAAAGCACATTCTACAGTCCTTTTGCTCCTGCTCATTATATTATTGTAGTACTCCTGCTGTTGTCAAGGCCCCCTGTTTATGGTTTCATGAGCCATGCATTTCAGAGTAAGTCCCTGCTTGTAGCTTTCTGAAAGATGTTCCGAAAAGCATTCTGAAAGATGTGTTCACCATGCACTTTTCCGGACCAGCCTGCAGTAATGTCCGTGAAATGCCCATGGTGATCCACAAGTGCCTGAATAACCAAGGAGAAATACCCCTTGTGGTTAATGTATTTGGAGGCTAGGTGGCCTGGTGCCAGAACAGGAATGTGTGCACCATCTGTCACCCCACTCCACTTTGGGAAGTCCATCCGTGTGAAGCCATCCAGAATTTCATGCACATTTCTCAGAGTCATAGTCTTCCAGAACAGGATCTGATTGATTGGCCTGGCACACTTCCATCAGCATGAGTCCAGTGGTCGACTTTCCCACTCCGAAATGATTGGCGACTGAGCAAAAGCTGTTTGGAATAGCTGGCTTCCATCGTGCTATCACCAATGCTTCTCTACCAGCAGGGCTGCTCTCATTCCTCTGGCCTTGGGCTGCAGGCTGAGGGCAAGCTTAGCGCACAGTCTCATGAAAGTGGGTTTCCTCATCTGAAAGTTCTGCAGCCAATGCTAGGCATCCCAGGCTTGCCTGACTCTGCAATCCCACCCACACAGAGCTTGTTTCCCAAGCCCAAAAGCAACATTTCACTGTGACCATCTCCTCTATAATGTCAAAATAAATGTTTCATATGAATTCTGCTCAGACTCCTTATGGTCACTTTGCAGCTTGGGGAAAAACTTGACTGCCTTTATGATGTGTCAGCACTTTCATCAATAGCTGGGGATCCATTCCTGCACAGTGAGGCGGCAAACCATGCAGCAAAGAAGCTGTTGAGAGATGGTGCCAAAGGCAGACAGAAGTGCACGGGTTTCTGGGATGCAAAGTGATGCACCATGGGGCATTGGGATAGGATCCAGGATTTCCTGCACCTCCCCACAAATCTCTGTGGCAGAAGAGATGGTCTGTGAGCTGCCCAGAATGCACTGCTCCAAAAGGTGCTGCAAGTGTGGTCACGCTGACGGCTGACAATATGGACACCCAATAGCCTTTTTATTGCTGCATTCCGTGAGTAGCGCTGTACCTGCCAGCACTTTACATGGGGTGTTTTGCCTAAAAAAAATTCAGGTAGTTTGGTAGCTGGCTGGCTGACCACTGAACCCCTTTACCTGATTGCTTCCTTGCTCTTCTTCACCTGTTTTAACTTTATTTACTCTATATAATTATAAATATTTTGAGGTAGGGAGTATCTCATCTCTATTTAACACCAAGCATAGCACTAGCCTGTAGTCACTAAAATAATAAAAATAGTAGAATCATAAAAATGTAGAGCTGGAAGGGACCTCAGAGGCCATCAGGTCCAGCTCCTTGGACTGAGGCAGAACCATGTGTACCTAGGCAGGTGTTTGTCTAACCTGTTCTTAAAATCATCCCTGTGTTGCAAGCACATGTTTCAACTGCTCACTTAATATTTTGAAGCTTCATTTAAAGTGTGAATAACTACTAATTTCATTGTAACTTGTAGGTACTTTTTCTTTCCAAGATAAATAACGGTATCTTGGGCTGAGTAAACTCAGATAAATATTGAGGAATGTATTAATCGAGGTTATAATGATTACTCTTTGAATAGGAAACACCTTCAAATTCTTGTATGTGGTAATAAACATATCCTGGACAATAAATCACTCGCTATTCAGCTTTTGACTTGATTCAAACCAGGAAATGCTTATAAGTGGGAGGCAGCTTTAAGTGATTATTTTCATGTGTTTCTTGTGGGTAACATTAAGAAACTCCAATTTCAAATTATTCTCCTTTTTGGTTATACTGATGGTAAGGCCTAGGCCATGCAGTGGTGCATGAAGGCAATGATAGATGTTTAGATGTTTCAATGAACTCTTTAGATGTTTCAGTGAGCTTGGAAAGCAATGAACATGATGGAAAGGATGGAATTTTTCTGTGATATGGTAAAACGAAAATGGTAGCATGCCTAAGAATAGCTTGAATCGGAGTCATTTTGTGGCTATGGCCTGGAGTGTATACTAAGGATGTTAAGGACTAGTTGACTATCTGATGAGCATTTGCTTATCGGCTAGTCAGATGGCGAGTTGATACCCCACCCCCTTTGCCTCTATCAGATAGAGGCAGAAAAAAGGAGGGAGAGGGGGAAGAAGGGGTACTTCAAAGCAGCAGCGCCGCACAGCTGAGCCGGGGATCAGCTGTTTGGCGTTGCTGCTTTGAAACCCCAAGGCAGCATTTCAAAGGGGCAGCTGCCGAACAGCTGATCTGCGGCTTAGCTGTGTGGTGCTGCCACTTCAAAATGCTGTGGAGCCCGGGGTCAGCTGGGGACTCTCCAGTTAACCCCATGTTCCGAGCGGCTTTTCCCCAGAACCCAGGATCCTCTGGGGAGTCCCCAGCAGACCCCGGGATTTGCGTGGCATGCAGCGCAGCATAGAGCCTAGAGTCAGCGGCGAACTCTGAGTCCCCCACTGACCACAGGCTTCATGGCTTTGAAATGCATGAGCCCCCAGTAGGGACTCTTGTATATTTCAAAGCAGGCACACACGCCTGCAGCCCAGAGTCAGTGGGACTTCCTTCTGGCCCCAAGTTGCATGCAGAGTTCTGCATTTCTCCTTTGAAATGTACAAGAGCACCAGTGGGGGCTTTTGTACATTTCAAAGGAGGAATGCGGACGTTCCTATCGACTAGTCAAGTAGTCAATGGAAATTCCATCTACTATTCGACTAGTCAGTTAACCGCAGTTTAACATCTTTAGTGTATATCACATTGAGTAATAGCTTTCTTAGAAAATGTGTTGGATAAAATGCCACCTTGAACAATGATATAGTTCTCAAATTTGACTTAATTTTTTGCAGCCTCTATAAGTTGACAGTTTTCTTTAAACTTTAAAACAGAAGGTCTTTTTGGAGCTAGCATAGAGCACCATTTTAAGACTCTTAGCAAACCTCTGAGAACTTGCGCGATTCAAGGAATAAAAGGATTCTTCTGCTGATGCTTTTACTAGCTGCACTCTAAGTGCCTGCCTTAACTCTCTTAATACCCAGTATTATTCAGCAACATATCCTGGCAAGGGTGGAACAATCTGGCCTTCTCTGAGTCTGCATGGAGCTTGTTACCCAATTGTTTGTGTGTAAGTGGAAATGGAACTGGTTTCTAAATAGCACAGTGCATGATAGTTAACACATTTCCCTTAGCTGACTGTTTTGTAAATGTCAGCCAAGTTTTATCTCTAGTACTTGATTGAATAGACAGTAAATTTTACTTAGTGTGCTAGCCAGCTGTGATGTAGTGTAGCCAGAGGGTGAATTATAGGCTTTGTACCATTGCACAGCCAAATGTTAGACCGATCTTACTCGGAAAACTGTTATCGTATCTAGTGCTGAATTGTTAGTAAACGGAAAGAGTCATTTGGTGCTAGTTCCACCTGTATTAGCATAGGGGGACAAGACACCAACAGCTGCCCTCCATTCGTGCTGTTCTCTTCTTCCCAAACTCAACCCTCCACCTTTCCCTTATACCATTTTGATCTGCAACCTTTTGTCAACCAGCATTGTCTTGGGGTGAGACAAACTGGCAGCCAGAAGGAAATGGCATGGCAATGTTGCTGTAGAAAGTGACTTACTCTGCCAGTTAACCAGAAGGCTTCACTGCACAATCTCTGTACCTGGGTAACTGCTAGGAGGAGTTCCTGGAGCTGGTTTTGTTTGGCTAGCGCATATTTCTTGCTGAAGAAGGGCTATCTCCATATCTGGCGAACTGGTGCCATTTGCTATCCAGTTTTTATCACCTTCTAAACTTTCTCGGTTCTAGATGCTGTTTGGAACAAAATCCTGGTGGAATCCATCCTCCTGTGCTCCAAGAGAGCTTGCCTGTGACAGAATTCAGGAAAGGCTTAAGTTCTTAGGCTATGTCTATACTGCGCTCTCTTGCGCAAGAAAATATGCAAATGAGGCAAAGTGGTGACTATTGCCGCACCTCATTTTCATACTTAATGAGCACCATTTTTGAGCAAGGGGCTTTTGCGCAAAGAGGAGCCATCTACATGGCTCCTTTTTGCACAAAACCCTCCTCTTGTGCAAAAGCTGTTCTGCCTGAAAAAAAGCGGCAGATTGGCTCTTGCGCAAGAGGGGGTTTTGGCGCAAAAAGGAGCTGTGTAGATGGCTCCTTTTTGCACAAAAGCCCCTTGAGCAAAATGGTGGCACATTAAGTATGCAAACGAGGCATGGCGATATTCACTGCTTCACTGCATTTGCATATTTTCTTGTGCAAGAGAGCACAAAATAGAGGTAGCCCCAGTGTGTATAAAAGAGTAAACAACTCTCAAATGCTATTGGTACTGGGATTGTTGTATGTCCATTTACAAGAGGAGTTGTTGGGAGGGTTAAGGTTAATATGGTTTTTAACCCAGTGTACTGTGGTATTTTTTGGAATGAGTATATAAATGTAAGTTTCCACACACACACTCTCTCTGTCTCTTTTGACCTGGGTAAAATGAGTTGGTCTATCTAGCTTGCAGTGAACATTTGTCCTACTTACAATTGAGTCGCCAGTTGCTACAATAAAACTATATGTTGGTTCTCTGATACTACAGGGGTAAGGTAGGTAGATGAGGTACACTTGAATCTCAGTACTCTGAGTGTCCCTAATCTGTGAACACCTCTGGTACAGATCCTGGCAGGGGGAGGAGGAAGCGACTCTGCACTACTCCTCCTCCCGTACCACCACCTCTTGTTAGCTCTTCCATTACTGATGCACGTGTCATCTCAAGATGGACACCGCTAGTAACTAAGGCTACATATAGACGGCAGCGCTAATGCTGTGTCCAAGGAACATGTCTGCTTTTCCAAAAAAAATTCAGAAAAATGGACGCACTCTTTTGCCCTCCTTGTGAACCTTGTTCTACGAGGAAGAAAGGATGTGTCGGAAGAGTAGTTCTTTCTAAAATTTGCCGCCGTGTAGAGGTGCCAAATTTTGGAAAAGCCTCTTTGGACAGAAAAGTGGGAAAATATGCAAATTTTGGATTGCAATTTGTGTATTTGAGTTCTTTCCGACTTACCTTTGTAGTCTAGATGTAGTCTTTGTCACAGCTGACAGGATGTTATATATTCAAATATTATTCAAAATAATGCTATTGACTCCAATTTACCATTATAAAAATAAATGTAGACTCCCTATCCATGGGCTGTCTTTGTCTAATTTTGTTCTGATATATGCTTTTTTGGGAGGAGGGGGCAGGCAAATACCTTATGCTGGGTTTGGAAGAGCATTCTATACATTAAATTGGAAGTGAATTTAGCTGAGACTGATAGACACGTCAAGCTACTGCCATTTTCAGGACTTTCCAGAAGAACAAAAGGAAGTCACGAAGTATAAAGATACTTTCAAGGCCCTAACATCTCCTTGCCCAGCCAAACCCACATTACACTCCTGTGTTGTGTGTGCAAGAAATAGTTTGTAGTTTTTGCTTAAGAGTACTTACTGTTGCTTTATTTTCTGCAGGGATGTGAAGGCAGGGAATATTCTTCTTGGAGAAGATGGCTCAGTACAGATTGCAGGTAACTTCTTTATCAACTTGGAGTGAAGAGACTATGGGTGGTAATTGATGTTCCCTCTAATCTTTTCCATCTATGTGTAGAATAAATTTTATTTGTACCAAAGTGTGTGCGATTGTGCATCACCAGTAGAAACAAAACCTAGCTGTGGGCATTCTACTAGTCAGCTGGGCAGCATTTGAATCTCTCCTGAGTGGCCACACTAGTGCACAGTTTACAGGGAATGCTGGCAGTAATGTATTGTTTGGTATTTGGCTTGCAATGGTAAGTAGAAACCCAATTAAAAATGCCACATTGCCAGATGGTCCCACATTTCAGACAAGATTTCTAGGAGCAGTTTTTCTTTGATGTATTTTCTCAATATTTTGATATTTTAACATTACTGTGCTGGAAATGGTGTCTATTAGCGTGAATGAATTTCAGCATAAACTTTATCGGTTGCTTGGATGCGGCTTTATTTAAGAAGTAATAGAGCTAATCAAAACAATAAAATGGCAACTTAACAGGATTGAATAGTACATTGTACGAAGTATATATGGTATTGTTTAACATCCCTGCTGGAAAGTGGGTAGAATATTTTGAAATAAATTGCTGCTCCCCATGTCCTTCATGAGGAAAGTCTAGATCATCCACTTAGCAGGACAGGAGAGCTAATAATGGATAACATCAAAAAGGCTGAGGTGTTTAGTGTCTGTTTTGCTTCATTCTTCACTTAAAAAGGTAAATTGTCACCAATACATACCACAACTAATCTTTTAACAAAAGAGGAAAGGAATGCAAGTCCAAGTAGGGAAAGAACCATTAGTTAAATTATATTCAAGTGAGCAGGGCCTGATTAAAATTCACACTGAGGTACTTAAGGAAGTAGTTGAAGCAGTCTCAGGACTGTCAGTGATGATCTTCAAGAACTCATAGAGGATGAGTTAGCTCCTAAAGAACTGGAGAAGGGTAGATCAATGTACCCATCATCTTAAAAAGGGGCAGAAGGAGAAGACTTGGGAAGTTATAGACCAGTCAGTACAACTTTGATACCTGGAAAGATGCTGGAGCAAATTATTATTCAGTTTGTAAGCACTAGAAGATAGTAGGGTTATAAGAAATATACAATATGGATTTGTCAAGAACAAGTTAGGCCAAATCAACCTAATTTTCTTCTTTTGGCAGGGTTACAGGCCTAGTTAATGGGGAACTGTATGTGTGATATATCTTAATTTTTGTTAAGGATTTTAACACATTCTAATGTTGACATTGTCATAGTAAACTAGAAAGATGTGTTCTGTATGAAATTACTGTAAGATGAGTGCACAACTAGTTGAAAGACTAATCAGAGTAGTTATGAATGGTTCCCTTTCTGGTATTTGCCTCACCATGTTGGCTACGTCTACACTGGCCCCTTTTCCGGAAGGGGCATGTAAATTTCACTAGTCGTCGTAGGGAAATCCGGGGGGGATTTAAATATCCCCCGCGGCATTTAAATAAAAATGTCCGCCGCTTTTTTCCGGCTTTTAAAAAAGCCGGAAAAGAGCGTCTAGACTGGCCCCGATCCTCCGGAAAAAGTGCCCTTTTCCGGAGGCTCTTATTCTTACTTTGAAGTGCCCTTTTCCGGAGGATCGGGGCCAGTCTAGACGCTCTTTTCCAGCTTTTTTAAAAGCCGGAAAAAAGCGGCGGACATTTTTATTTAAATGCCACGGGGGATATTTAAATCCCCCCCGGATTTCCCTACGACGACTAGTGAAATTTACATGCCCCTTCCGGAAAAGGGGCCAGTGTAGACGTAGCCCTAGTGTCAAATGGCTGAACATTCTTTGAAGAGGGATAGTGTTTGGTTCTTATTTTACATTTTTTATCTGAAAAGAGGTTTTCCATATTTTTTTTTGTTTAGACTTTTATTGAGTGTAATACCCCTCTGACAAACTTCTTGCTGCTTGTATCCTCCCATGAAATGCAGAGATCTCACCAGAAAAGTGGTGTTAAAATCTTTCCATGTGCAATGTGACAAGTGTGTACAGCATGCTCTACTGACTCTGTGCAGGGGGGGAACAAATCTTGGTACAGAAAGGTGCAACACTGTGACATAAGATTTCTGTATAAACCCTAGAATAGATTTGCTTTCCCTTAAATAGTCCCAGAGCTCTTAATACTTGCTATTGTGCTACTCAGTGAAACATAAGGAATTCATCGCATGTCAACTGATAGCATGTAATGTGTAACTTGCGAAATTTCTCAATTGGACAAGCCGTTACTAATAAAAACCCTTCAGTTGTAGTGGTTCGAGACCCTGTTTAATGGGGTTGCCAAAGCTGGTGTTAGACTGTTTGGGGCTCAGGGCTGAAGCCTGAGCTAAAATGTCACCACCTAGGGCCAAAGCCTGAAAGCTTCTGCTCTTGGTGGCAGGGTTCAGGTTTACAGGCACCCTACCTGGGGCTACAACTGGGCTTCAGTTTTAGCCCCCACATTACAGTGCAGCCAGACTCAGGTGAGCTCTGGTTTCAGTCCCCCCTGCCTGACAATAAAAATTACTGCTCTACCCAGGAGAGGGTTGTGTTGCAATGAAATTTGAGAACCTCGTCTGCAGTGTAGTATTTTGGCTTTTAGGTATAGAACTCTAGATCTTCTTAACTTTATTAATAGACTTTCCCTTATTACAGTAGGGGAATGAGCTCCTATTTCTGTTTTTTAATTCCTGGGCCAAGGTTAGCTTGCTGTTAGGCAACTTGCTGGTGTATAACTTCTGTGTTATCTCAGTTTATCAGCTGCTGAGGTGCTTAGGTGCTTGATGTGCATATTTATTATTTCTGTTAGAGGGTTCTCAGCTGAGTAATAGGTAACTTGTAATTTGACCAAATGTGCATTAAATCACTTGCTTATGTTGACATTGGATATCAATGGCCTTGTTCTTCAAAGTACGTGTGGGTGTAACCACACTGGTAAGATATCTGTGGGATAACTCTATATACTAATGAGAGGCCAAAATCCCCAGCATTAAAACGTGGAATCTACCTAGTTATACACACCATGAACTCCGCTCATTGTAATGTGTGGCTTTGCTCTCAAGATATATGTAAGGACTAGTTTCAGAATCTTTGATAGGATAATTTGGTGGCAATGCCTAAACGGTGCAAAATCATGAAGCTCATAAAAGTTGAAGGAAATGTTTTCCCTTTTGTGAAAGCAGCTGCTGGTTTGACCATTTTGTTTTAAAAACTCACAAAGTGGGGGGTAGGGGAGAGACACTTTAAATGAAGCTTTGCTGATCAAAACTTAGAATCTCCATTCTGCAGGAAATTCTAACCGTTCAAAATTTCCTTTAGATCCAAACTGGAATGAAATGTCAAATTCTTTTGAACAATTTCCCCTATGTTTTTTTTAATTATTGAAACAACTCATTGAAGCATTTTTGTTTGACATTATATGTTTATTGAAGTGAATCTTGTTGACGTTTTCAATTCAATCTCCAGGAAACATTTGTAGGAAACATTGCATTTTTGTTGCAACAGCCTTTTCCAACAGAAAAGTATTCCACTGGAAAATTTATCAGCAGCTGTAGAATGAAGCATGTAGGGCCAGATCCTCAATTGGTGAATATTGATGTAGCTCCAAGGATGTGGCAGGTGCTTAGAGTAGGGATGTAACCGATTAATTGGTGAGCATCACCCTTACCAGGTGTTTCTTACCAATAACTAGATTACCGGCAGTCCAGCTGAGCTGGAGCAGCTCCCCACCCACAATGCAGCAGGCCCAACCCGAGTAGCCCTCATCCACGGTGGGCTCACCCCAATCTAGCTGGGGTAGCCCACTGTGTGGTTGGTTCAGACGGGCTGGAGCAGCCTTCTGGCAATACTGCAGGTAGGGAGGCTGCTCCAGCCATGCCAGGCTCACCACACCCGTGCTTGCAGGATCCCAGATAAGCAGTTAACTGATTAGACCTAACGGTTAACCAGTTAAATGGGATTTTACATCTCTAGCTTTAAAGTACCTAAAATAAGTCTCTCTTGGGGATATCAACCTTAATTTATTTTTAAATTTAATCCCTATTCCCACCCATCCAAAGAAACCTCTGAACCATCAGGAACATCTTCTTGGTTCCTTTCACCTTCACGGTTCCCTCCTACTGTTTGGCACTTAAAATTTGACCTGCCAAGTATTTGGGTCAAGAATTGTCACTAAAACATAGGTGTAAAGCACACTGGAGCCCTGATCCTGATTAAATTTCCTAGTCTCTACCATTATATAGCTACCAGTAACCTTAATCTAGTAAACAGTCCACAGGAGAACATTCTAGCAACTTCCGTCAGCAGCCAAAAATAGAAGCGTGTGTTTTGTTTATATAACTGATCAAAACAGTCAAGATGAACAAGATGTCTCTTAACTGTTAGATTCTATTTGTAATTTTAAATTGCCAATTTGTGTTGTTTGAAAACCACTTTAAAAATTATGTGAATTCAGGTTAAGGAATGAGGCTACGAGGTAGACTGGAGAGTGTCTGGAAATTAAAGAAGCATTTGCTAGAAGTACAAATTCTAAAAATTCCTATAGCTGCCATAAAAAAGTGGAGTTCAGCACCCATTAAAGTGCTAGAACTCCGTACTTTTACTCATGGAGAGTGTATCCTGCTAATTTTAGAAACGTCATAGCTACCTGGCAAAGTCATTAAATTGCCATTGAAAGACGTGGAGATGCTCATTTAGGTCCAAATGAAGTTGATTCCTCTAAGGGGATGTCAGTCTGCTCCTGTGATTTGATATCAATTGTTGGGGTATTATGATTAAAAGATACTTGAACTCGGAATTTGTTTTTCTGCATGTTGGATTAATGCCAGTCAGTTGAGCAGCATAACCCTTTCCTTTTCTAGATGTCATTGCTCTGGGCTTTGCTAGTGATGGTTGCAATGTAAATTGAAATCGCTTTGCCCTCTTGCGTTCCAACATCTCTGGGTCCATTACTGTGTTGTGATCTGACCATTAAACTGCTCTGCACTAGCATTTCGATTCCATTTGGGGACTGGTACATACTGTCAAAAACTTAGTATAAACTGTATGTACACCAAGAGGGTTTGTTATAACTGTACCAGGAATCCTTTTCTAGTGTAGAGTAAGCCTAAGTAAATTGAGAATCCTTAGTGAACTAGTGTATAATATTTGTATCCTAGGGTGTGTCTAGACTACAGGGTTTTGTCGACAAAAGTGGACTTTTGTTGACAAAACTAAACCTGCGTCTACACTACCGCTGAGTTCTGCTGACGTAACGTCGACAGAACTCAGCAGTTTTGTCGACGCTGGTAAACCTCATTTTACGAGGAATAACGCCTTTTGTCGACAGAGTTCTGTCGAGAGAAGGCATTATTGCATCTAAACTGTCCTTTGCGTCCACACTGTTATGTCGACAAAGCATGTAGTCTAGACGCTCTTTGTCGATAGAAGCTTTGTTGACAGTATCTGTTGACAAAACTTCTGTCGACAAAACCCTGTAGTCTAGACGTACCCCTAGAGTGGCTGTTTGGTGCAGAGCTAATCATTTAACCCGCTCTGATTCATTGTGATGCTACTATACTTAAAGCTGCTTTACATTTGTTCTTCTTGAATTGTAGCAGAAGAGTAGGAGGCTGTTCTAGGGCTAAACGTTTGTTCAAATTGCTATCTGGACTGGAGGATCCTTGTATACAATACTGAGGTGGCAGAAATCTTGTGCTGTCCTTGTTGAGGATTTGTAAACAAACCCCTTTGTTCAATATATATTTTGAGCTGTTTTTCAAAAACCGCTTTCTTTTGAGCTTAATGTTCATACTATTGACATTGTGTAGTGGTTAAAATAGGGTTTGAAGTCAGAAGGCCCAGGGAAAGTCAGTGATTCACTAACTAACCCTGGGCAAATTGCCTAATGGCTCACACTTCATCCAGTCATAAAAATGGGCAGACAAAATGTATGCAACTTTCCACTAATTCATATCAGCTCCTCACCAGTTCATTCTGTTCCTGGTTTCTCTTAACCCATTGTGGCAAAATAGATGCAATAAATATCTAGGGCTAAATGGACACAGGAACTTAGGAGTCCTGCTGATCAGTAGAATCCGAGCTGAGAGTTAGGTGTCCAGGCTCCCTGTACAATGCATGATAGCGAGGTGGCAGTGGTGGTGAAGGAGGGCAGTTAGGTACCAAAGGTGTGACGGCCACTAATTGGGCATACTTCATAGACTTAGGGTTAAAAGGGCCGATCATGATCATACTGTCTGACACATTGCCCCTATCTCTAGCTGAGTTACTGAAGTCCTCAAATCATGGTTTAAAGACTGTAAGTTACAGGGGATCTACCATTTACTGCTTTTAACCTGCACGCAACCCATGTTGCAGAGGAAGGTGAAGTACTGGCCAAATAGATGAGGAGCGATAGGCCCGATAGAGCTAGACTTTAGTAAGGCTTTTGACATAATTCTACATGATCTTATTATAAGCAAGCTAAACTATGGAAAGGAAACATGGTAAACAAGGAAAACTGACTG
The DNA here is from genome assembly GCF_049634645.1 of Pelodiscus sinensis. Taxonomy (NCBI): domain Eukaryota; kingdom Metazoa; phylum Chordata; order Testudines; family Trionychidae; genus Pelodiscus; species Pelodiscus sinensis. The sequence continues at coordinate 247,415,569 of NC_134712.1, read as the reverse complement.
CACCATTGGAGATGCTGTAGAAACATAGACTGCTGTACCACATCAGGGTAATAGTCCATTTAGACCTGTTTTTGAGTACTAGATTCATCAGAGGACAGTGCAAAAATGATAAACAGTTATGGAATCAGCATAAATAGAAACCTTGGCTGAGAGAGACCAGAGGTTCTTGCTAGGGATGTAAGTGAGTAGTTGATTAGTCTACTCCCTGATAAGGCTTATTGGGTAGTCAAGTCGACTACTCACAATTCTCTTCCCCTTTGCTGGAGCGGGGGTTGGAGATCAATATTGGACCTCCACAAACTCAACTGCTTGGTCCGATTCCAGCAATTGAAGATAGTGGCGAGGGTTACCATCATTCCTGCCTTGGAATAGGGAGCACAGCAGTTTACCCACAACCTCTACGATGCTTATTTTCATATCTCAATACATGCATCATGAAGACATTTTCTGTCATTTACACTAAAGGACCTACATTTCTGGTACAGAATGCTACCATTTGGACTCTGAACAGCCCCACAAGTCTTCTAAGTACTGGCAGTGGTAGCTGCACACTTGGGCAGAATGGGGATCACAATATTCCCTTACTTAGACAACTGCCTTCCAAAGGGCCTAATAGCATGTGACACACAACAAACAGTCGAAACCACCAGACCCCTGTTTGTGAGCCTGGGGCTCCAGATAAGCCTACCGAAGTGCATACTAAGTCCTACCCAGAGGTTAGAATTTATAAGAGCGCACCTAGACTGCAGGATGCCAATAGCCTGCCTCATTGCCAGAACACAGATTTTCAGCAGTCAAAGACCTCATATCGGTAGCACAGACCAGTCAGTCCATAATAGCCTGACACTGCCTACAATTTCTAGGCTATATGATGACAGCCACGTTTGTGGTACCACATACCTGCCGTCACATCTGGCCCCTCCAGGCATGGTTATGCACAGTATACAGGCCGCATATCCATCATATAATGTCTTACTATACCAGGCAAGATAAAGACCTCCCTCACATGGTGAACTTTGCACGACAATGTACACATTGGGGTCCCTTCCAATGACTGCCCACATCACTAACAATCACCATAGATGCTTTGCTACTGAGCTGGGGAGCACATTTGGGCCGTCAAGTAGTCCAAGCACAATGGGCCCTGAAGGAAGTCAAACAACCTACTCGAGCTCAGGGCAGTCTGAAACGCCTGCATATACTTTCTCTCGCTAATCCAAAAGAGAGCGATCTAAATACTTAGTGTCGCTACAATGTACTGTATGAACTGGCAGGGAGAGCTTGGTCCTATCTGCTCGGTTGGGAAGCAGTTTGCCTGTGGAATGGTGCATCCCACAAAACATAAACCTGGTTGCAACCTATCTCCCTGGCAAGGACTATGTATTTGCAGACAACCTAAGTAGACACTTCCCGTAGAACCATGAGTGAGAAATCAACTCATCGTTACTGAGACACACCCTTTCAAAAAGTGGGGTTTCCTGACAGTGGACCTGTTTGCCACTCACACGAACATTCATTGCCCGTACTATTGCTCGTGAGTGGGCATAGGCCCTCACTTCCTAGGGGGATGCATTCAGCATAAAATGGAAAGCACCTCTGTCCTATGCATTCCCCCCTCCCACTTCTCCAACATTGATTCTCAAGATCAGACAGGGCCATGGTAATCCTCGTAGCTTCCAACTAGTCCCGACAAACTTGGTACCCATACCTCTTATGGAAAGTGTATACCACCACATCATTATTCACCAGTCTGAGCCCTGCTCACGCAACGCAGTAGACTGATACACCATCCCGCCGTACAGACGCTACATCTTCTGGATGGTGGCTGGTTGACTTCCATGGAGAGGGCATTCCCGGAACCAATACAGAAGATCCTCATGCATTGCTTCAGACCTACAACCAGAAAAACATACAAACAGATATGGCACCAGTTCATTGTTTGGTACTCAAGCCATAACTATGCTCCGGCAGATACGGAGGTCTCATAGATATTACCCTACCTCTTAGACCGGCACTGCATTCGACTGTCCTTGAGCTCTACCAGGGTACATCTGGCCACCATTTCAGCTCTTCATCTTCTATTTTTACTCACCAATCGATCAAATGATTCCTACTGGGCCTACACAACATGTTTCTGCCACTAAAAGATCCAATGCCCACATGGGACCTGAACCTTGTATTCAGAACTATGGGCAAGCCCTTTGAGCCTCAAGCCACCTGCTCCCTGTTACATCTATCAATGAAGATTGCCTGCATCATCACAATCACTTGTGCATGAAGAAAGGGGAGCTGAGAGCTGTCTTGGCGGACCCCCATACACAATATTCCATAAGGATAAAGTGATCTTATGTACACATCCCAAATTCCTCCCAAAGGTACTTGTCTCATTACACTGCAATTAATCTATGTACTTACCAGTCTTCTTCCCCAAACCCCACAAGGTCCACAGGCCAGCTGCACATCATACCTTAGATGTCCGTAGGGCACTTGCCTTCTACTTTCAATGCACAAAAGCCTTCCACGGAACTTCATGGCTCTTCATCTCATCTACAGAGAGGTCACAAGTATTACCCATATCAAAACAAAGACTATCCAAATGGGTATCAGACTGTATACACTTAGCTTATGCCATATCTCAAAAGGGGAGCCCCTGCCCAACGTACGAGCTCGTTCTAGGGATGTGAAGGACTAGTCGACTATCCGATTATCAAATGCTTATCGGATAGTCAACAGGATAGTCAACTAGTCGCTTCTTCTCTCCCTCCCCCCCCACCTTGCTGCCCCTCTCAGATAGAGGCAGCAAGGTGGGAGGGGGAGAGAAGGGGTACTTCAAAGCGGCAGCACCATGTGGAACCTGGCATCAGCTGGGAAGTCCCCAGCTGACCCTGGGCTCCATGCAGCGCTGCCACTTTGAAATGTTGACACAGCATTTCAAAGCAGCAGCACTGCACAGAGCCCAGGGTCAGCTGGGGACTTCCCAGCTGATGCCAGGTTCCACGTGGTGCTTTTGCCTTTGAAGTGTAGCAAAAGCTCTAGGGCTGTTGCTGCACTTCAAAGGGGGAGGCATCCTATTGACTAATTGAGTGATTGACGCAGAAATGCATTGACAATTCGATTAGTCAGATACTCGATAATTAACATCCTTAGCTCGCTCTACAGGAGCTATTGCAGCATCGATGGTGTTCCTGCGGAGTGTACCAATTAAACAAATCTGCAAGGCTGCCACATGGGCCTCGACGCAAACATTCATGCAGCATTATGCCATTCAGACTGTTGCAGACTCTGAAACCCATTTTGGCTGAACGATACTCTGTCATTGACTCTCATCTTCCGAAGTCCCCACTGCCGGATATGACTACTGCTTCATAATCACCTAAGGTAGAGCGCCCACAAGGACACTGCTAGAAGGAGGGAAGGTTATTCACCCTGTGCAGTAACTGGGCTTCTTCAAGATGGTTGTCCCCTTAGGTGCTTCACTACCTGCCCTTCCTCCCCTCTGCTTCGGACTCAGCTGTATCCGAGTCAGAGAAGGAACTGAGGAGACAGTTGGCTGTGCAAGCAGAATAGCTGTTTCAAATGTTGTGCACCGGAGCCTCACATGTGTAGCCGACTGTGGGCACTGCTATCTAAAATCTCCGAGTAGAGGCACAGCGGCGCTCTAGCACCTTAGGTGGAGCACTCATGAGAACAGCCATTTCAAAGATCTCCAGTTACTGTGTAGAGTGAGTAACCTTCCCTTTCGCATACCCTGTTGCCCAAGGTTGCCAGATTTAGGTTACATCTAGACTGCATCCCTCTGTCGATAGAGGGATGCAAATCAAGCACTTGGAAAGTGCAAATGAAGCCATGCTTCATTTGCACAAACATGGCCGCCACTTTTTCGACACGGAGTTTTTTTCGAAAAAAACGGCAGTCTAGACATGGATCTGTCAATAAACCCTTTTTTGACAGATCCTGTATTCCTCAAAAGGAGGTTTACAGGATCTGTCAGAAAAGGATTTTTTCGACAAATCCATGTCTAGATTGCCATTTTTTCGAAAAAGCTCCGTGTCGGGGGAAAAACGGTGTCCATGTTTATGCAAATGAAGCATGGGATATTTAAATCCCGGCTTCATTTGCACTTTCGAAGTGCTTGATTTGCATCCCTCTGTCGACAGAGGGATGCAGTCTAGACGTAGCCTTAGAGAGATTCAAGTGGGTCAGACATAAGTGGTAGGACACATTCTTCATGATCAAATGCCAGTGATTTTGGGACTAAAATGAGTGAGAAGTCAATGTTAGCTCCGTGCCTGTCTTATGGTCTTTTCATTGGGGTATTTACACTGTTGATAGGATATGTATGGAAGGGGGTGCGTAAAATCTTTGTGGGTGGGGAGTGACTGCAGAGAGAAGAGAAGACTGATGCAAGCAATGGATGATATAAAAGAAAAGGGTTGGGAGATGGAGGAAGCAGAAAGGTAGAAGCCTTTGATCATAAAGGTCTAGGATACTGCTAAAGGACACAGTAACTCACTTAATTGAACACACTGTGACTACTTAAAGGCCATATTCTCTTTGATCTCTGTGCACTTCCCATTGACATTAGTGAGAGATCTGCTGTGGATTGGGGGTGTTCATCCCCTGGGCCAACAACCATCGTTAAAAAGTAGACTTCTGTATTGTCTGCACTGCACTTCACACCTCTTTGATGTAACCGAATAGCACCCTCTGTCACAAACATTGCCAAAGGACTAGAAACCTTAGTCATTTTTAGTCCTTTAGAAACTTCCCTATGTGAAATGTTACCATCAGCTGCATAGCTGAGATTTCTTGTGTGGTTTTTTTTTTTCCAGGATGTTTTCTTCACTGTGGGCTTTTCTTTTTTGTATTTCAGATTTTGGTGTTAGTGCATTTTTAGCAACGGGTGGTGATATTACCAGAAATAAAGTTAGAAAAACCTTTGTGGGCACCCCTTGCTGGATGGCGCCAGAAGTCATGGAACAGGTAACTCCTCAATTGGTAGTATCTTGTTAGCTCACTTGCCACGTAGTTTTGTAAGTCATTGGTGTTGATGAAAGCTTTGGTCACTATGGTGGCTCAACTCACATGCCCTTCACTGTGGCTTTCTGAGGGTGTCGGGACAGCTCAGCACTTGTATTGTATAGTACGGGGTGGTTTCTCTAAAACTTCAGACAGATTTGAGCACACTCAATTTCAGGCCTTTCTCTCTTGGGTTTTTCTTTAATACTTGGTCATCCCAGTTAGTCTCTGTTAAAAGGCTATGCAAGATCCAGGATTGTTTCTTAAATTCTGACAATGGTTGCTGCTTGTTTCCATGGAGGATATTGGGGATAATGGAAGGTTAAGAGAATATCTGCTTCTCAAAGATGCAGTGCCAACTACTCCCAATAAGGCAAAACAAATCTAAATATCAGTAATTGGTGTGGAGGAAAACTGGGGCAGATGGGACTGGAGGGGCTACTCATTACCCTGTCACACTTTCTACCTCTACTGAAGTCCTATTTAACTTTTGTATCCTTGAAAAGGAATGGCTGCTTCTAGATATTAGCTTTTCTCTCCTTCCTTAAACTGTCAATCAGCTGATCAGCAGGAAATGGAAGTGTCAGCTGCTCTTTTTGCCTTGTGTAACAGGAGGCACAGGCTACAGGGCAGAGGTAGCTGGGCATTATTGAACTTTTCCAGACTGTGCCCAGAATGTGTGTTGGAGGAGGAGAGGGGATTAGATCAATGAAAAAACAATTGGTCAAAAAATAGCATTGAGGAGGGCAAGCTGAAAGAATAAAGTGGCAATCAAGATCTTAACCAGAAGGGAAATATAACTAAAATAAAGACTTAATTATAATTGTCAAGTATTTGCTTTTGAGACAAATGTTATGGATTCATAGAGAATTCATAAAGGCTAAGAGTGTGGATTTCATTTCAGGAAATTATTTTGAGAGTGTTTATACCATCTCATTCTCTTCCAGCAGGCGTCACTGTGAGTCAGTTCTATCTTGAATTATAAATAGAAAAGGTAGATATCAAATAATTTTTGACCCAACTCCATTTCTTAATGTTGGCATAATAAACTTCAGTATCTCACCATTACCCTTTTAATGTGATGCAGATTTTGACTAGCAAGCAACGTATAGCACATATTGATCTAAATCCATAAAGTATAAACAAATTAAGGTTCTTTCTGTATTCTGGATCAAAATTCAGGTGAATAATCTGTTTTTCCTTTGGGTATTTGTTAAATTAAACTAATTTATAGAAATTTGAAACCTTCCCACTGACATTAATTTACAAATAGGATTGACTTTTGTAGTGTAATCCAAAGCTATAAATTATGTGCATTAAAATTTATTGGGGGGGGGGGCGAGAGATTTATTTGTGCACCTGCTACAGTACTAATATTGTGCTTCACTGTTTTTCTATCTTTGATTATAGCTTAAATTGATTCTCTAGCATTGAGCCACATACAGTGATACAACTTAATTTTATTAAATTTTACAGAGATTTTTTTCTGTACTAATATAATCACAAAAATATAGGGATGCCAAGTTTACACAGTAAAAGGAGATCACTAACAGCCATTTCCATCACTTAAATCCCATCAAACTGAAGTATCCTAGGCAGGCCAGAGGTGACAAAAAACAAAACCAAAAAATTGCCTGCAGAACTTAAGGAACCTAACAGAAGGTAAATAAAATACAATAAACTTATCAAATGTAATTTAAGAATATGAATATAGGAGAAGATAAACTATAAATTGAAATCTAGAAGTGTTCTTCAAATTGCAGCAATTAATCTTGGTCCTTAAAGAAAGGTCGTTGGCTTCATCAGAATTAATGTCTGTGATACTACGATTAAATTGCACTGACTCAATTAATTCAATCTTCCCATTTTGAGGGAGAGCAGAAAATATGAGCCATTTCATTTTGGTGAAACACTTGTGGTTTCTAGTTCTCATTGAACTTAAAGCACATTTTCCCTGTTGGATGCCAAAACACGAGGTAATGTTAATGAGGAAAGGCTTATTGGTATGATTTTTTTTTTCTTTACATAGTGGAGGTTAAAGAGTTATAAACTACAGCTCTAGTGAATAAACCTACCTGCCCAGTATGGAAACGTCCAATACAAAAGATGGCCAAAGGAAAGCAAATATTTAAATGTCAGCAGTGGCTTCCATAAGCAGCAATGAGGAGTTGGTCAGTGGCCTGGCTCAACTCCCGGCTGGCATGGACTTCCCAATGCATAGAGTAGAGGGCTAACCCGTTTCAGAACTGGACATGAATGCAGTTAGTTTAACAAAGTAGCTGGTTAGACATGTGACTGTGTGTGGAGTTCTGCATGTCAGTCCCCTAACTCTGACTATTTCCATCATACCCAAGCAGTCTGACTTTCCATTGTTAGTAAGGAAGCCAAAGCCTGATTGAACCCAATGTCTAGTAGCCTGCTTGATGTCACCTTTATAATTGTAGGGTGGCATATGAAAACTCTTTTACAAGACACACATATGGCCTTCCTCAGAAATGACTGTTCTACAGAACACTTTCTGATTTGCAGACAGGAAGGAACTGAAAGGTAAAGAAAGGCTTGTTCTTCCTTGGGTACAACTGCAATGCCAGCTAAGGTTAATGGGAGGTTTGTGGTCTTTTAGAGTCCTTAAGGTTAAAACAATGATGCATACATTTGACAGGCTCCATTCAAAGCCTGTAGGCAGAGGTGTAGTTGGCATATTGAAGACAATGCAAAAAAATATCCTGTTGCTTTTCAGGTCAGAGGCTATGACTTCAAGGCTGACATCTGGAGTTTTGGAATCACTGCTATAGAGCTGGCTACAGGGGCGGCTCCTTACCACAAATACCCACCAATGAAGGTAAGCAGCAATCTTCAAGTGCTTGTGGTGACAAAAAATGAAATAAACTGCATTTACTGAGTTGATTTTGAAAGTTAATTTTTAACTTGTTAAAAAGTTGCCTGCTATTTTGTGATGGTATTAGTAAAATACCACCAGAGTCACAGGTTTGCCTTTTAAGATCTCTATGGGGAAGTTCTTTTAAAAGTTAAACTCTTTTGTGCTTAAAATAGAGGATAATACTATTCAAATCTGTACCCTTCTTTAAACAGACCATCATTCATGAATAGTATTGGACAGAATCTCCCCTGTATCCTTTAAAAGCAGCATGACAATCTTTTCTCAAAGCTGTAGAAGTAGTAGTGGTTCAAAGCATCCAATAGGGCAAAAGAGGTTTTTAAGTGGGGGTTTAGATTAGGGCTGGGATAAGTATGTGTAAATGGAAAAATAGACTAACTCAGCTACCCCTCTGAATCTTTTGTGTAAATGGTTAACCAATGAGCCTGGGTTAATTTGTTAACCTTTGCGATTACACACAGTCCATCCAGCCCATCCTTCCCTCCCCGTTGCATTGCTGCCTTTGTATTGGAGGCAGCTGCACGGGGGTGATGGGGGGGAGGGCTTCATGGCAGCCAGTGACCACAGGGAGCCACCTCCCCCAAGATGTAAACCTGTAACTACTGAGTTTTTCAGACATGTTATATTTACATGAATAAACGCTTTTTAACACTCTAACCTTGAATACTTCATTGGGTCAGTAATAGAGGTAAGAGGCTTTACATTCTTCTAATGATTTGAAAGTTAGCCCAGCTGGAAACTGGAAGTTGCTATCTGGTGGCTGTTTAGAACCCTGTGTAAAAGGAATTGAGGGCCTCAGTCTTACGTATTCCCTAAAGATAGCTGGCTTCATTCTGTCAGAGAGCTAGTAGGTTACACTGAATGTGTTTGTCAGCTCAAACTGAACTAAACCTACAAAACTACTATATTGCACACAAATCCCAGCTCTGTTCCCATAGTTATAAATATCAGTCAGTTTTCCATTTTAATAGCATACCACTGAAGTCTGAGGAGTGTTGTTATTCTAAACTAGAGCCCTGGACTGTTTTTTTTTAATCCCATTTTTATTCTGTTCCCACCTGCCAAATATGAGCAGGTGTAATTGGCCAGGGCCCTGCTGCACAGAGGATAAGTTTTGGGTAGTGGGGTTTGACCTCACACACTAGACAGCGAGGCTTCCTCTGAAGCCTGAGCCCTGCTGCCCATGGCTGAATTAGTGGAGTTTTGAGGAAGTTATGGAAATCTCATAAAATCACAGAATCTGTGATGTCCATGCCTGACTCGTGATGGGGTGTGTATGTGTGTGATACAAACTAAATTCAGACAGTTTTTACTTCTAGGAGAATAAAACTAAACTTGCTTAAAGTATGTAAAAATACTTTTAACTCTTGTTATAATAGACATCTTTCTACCCCTCACTTAAATTTCAGTATTAAAATCTTTATTTAAAAAAGGGAAGAACTTGCTTTCCGTTACTGAAATTCTGATGAGATTTAGTGTTTTTCTGCGAATTTTCTTATGTTCTTAAATTATCACAGTCCGGTTTTATTTGCCTATCCAGTCCTGTGTGCAACAAAATGCATTTTAACCAATCTGCCTGTTATGACAAGGTGCTCCAGGACCCATGGAATCCCAGTCCTCCACTGCAGGGCTCCGCTCTACACCTCTCCTGTAATGGCAGGATAGGATGCAGTGCACACATCCCTAAGACACACACACATACAGATGCCTTTACGTTCAAACATACCTGTTTCTAGTAAAGGAGTTAACTGAATACAGGGCCTGAAAAAATGTTCCATTCGCTGCTGCTCTGCTGTGTTTTGACTGTAATAGTTGCCCCTTGCCATACAATATTATGGTTTAAGGGACCTGGAGACATTGCTGCTATGCAGTGATGCTGCAGCCTAATACAATAATCATTTTGCAGCACAGAAGACTTTTCCTTTTTCTTCAGATACTTGTTTAATGTACTCCAGATTTTTAAGTAAAGGTTTTTATTGCACTGCTGGTGCATATTTAAATTCTTGCAGAAAATTGCAGCCACTTACTTTAATTCCTTAGCAATAATCAGGTAAGCTTTCACTAACATCCATCAGTGGAACAAATGTGTTTTCTGAAAAACATCTTGTATTCAAAACTAAAACTGGGCTTGATGGTCTGAAAAGCTGTACCAGTTTAATTTTAAATCGGTTTTTAAACATATGCAAAGCCTTTTGTGGCCTTTAATTTTCAGATTGAGCAGCAAATTTTGGTTTAATTTAAGCACACTTCTTTACTGAAGGTAGCCTGAAATAAATTAAACTGAAATAAGAGTCTAGGCAGAGGTTTGCCTGAGTAACTAAATTTTTATTGAAAATAACATCTACTATATCGGTGAATATTTGTCAGAACTCATGGCTGCTTTGCAGATCGGGGCACCGTTAACATGAACGTTGACTAGATTTGAAACCAGTTTGGCAGTTCAAGTCTGCAAAGTAAAGTTGAACCAGGAAACCATGAGTTCTGACAAATATTCTCTGAGTTAGCAGATGTTGTTTTTAACAATACTTTGTGATAATGGAATTTTAAAAACATTTTACAGTTGATTTTGTGACCTGCACTCAGTTCTACAATTACTATATTCAAACTTCAAGTTCAGATCCTGCAATATAAAGGTCAGTTAAGATTGTTTTAATATTTGTGATTTGGGCATATTAACCTCCATTTACATTTGATTGTATAATTCTGCATGAATTGATAGACCACTGCATTTTTAGAACAGTGGAAACCTTTTAAATATGCCTCAGGCTGGTTCCATTGGTGAAACCTGTAGCTACGTGACAGAGTAAGATGGTCAGAATTTTTTTTCTTCAGAACCTTTTTGGTTTGTTGAGTGGAACAGAAGAAAGCATCCACTTGGCACAAGAGTGTGAGAGAATTATCCTTTGTCTTTACATTCATTAGTTGTATATCTTTCTAACTCCCTTTTCCCCATATGTCTGAGACAGCTGCAGGGAAATCTGAAGGCGTTTTCATCTAAGGTCTTATATGACCAGTGCCTAGAGAATGTGCCAACTTGGCAGAAATGATGCACCTTTTATCTTCCCTTTGAGGCTACATCATACTGGCATGACTGACCTGAAAACTTACTCTGACTTGATTTTTCCATTTGAAGCCAGTATCTCAACTCCTACCACATTAAAGATGTGCATCCTCAAAATGCATCAAACTGCTGTACATGTCCGGTTTCCTTGACCAGACTTCTAAGAATTTCTGGTCTTCCTAGATGTTTCCAATGGACTTAATTCTTTCAGGTATTAATGCTGACACTACAGAACGATCCACCTTCATTGGAGACGGGTGTGCAAGATAAAGAAATGCTGAAGAAGTATGGGAAATCGTTTAGGAAGATGATTTCATCATGTCTACAAAAAGACCCTGAAAAAAGGTAAAGCTACTGCCAGCATTTCAGACTAAATGTTGTAGCTCTCCAATCTTTGAGCCAAGATGATGGCAGAGGACCTGTTGTGCAGAAGTAAGTTCTCCTGGCCATCACTGTTATTTTTAAAAATAGGAATTGATGTTCAGAATTGTATACGACTGGTAAAGACACACGACTTCCCATTCTGATTAATCAGTTCGGACTAGCTCTCAGCTTGCAGTGTAGTACTCCCAGAGAGTTAATTGCAATTTTTGTTGCACTTTGGGTTCAAGCTGCACTATTTTTTGAACATCAGAAATTATAGGTTATGAGCTATGTATATTTTAAGTTATGCAGGTAAATACATTGTTTTTAAATTCTTAACTCATTTGGTTATTAGGCATATGTACTAAGTGTAGCTACATAAACACTGGCAAGTTTCCAATAACACATTCTCTCAACTCTGCATACCCTTTAAAATATCCTGATACAGCAGTTTGAATTCATCTTCTCAGATGTAGGTAATTTTTGTTGAATGTTATTGAAGGTGTGGTGGGAAGCAAATGGACTTGCAATTTCCAGTTTATTACTATTTTTCCTTATTCTGTGGTGGGTGCCTGAAGCACCAATCCGAGTCCCATTGTGCTAGAAAAAGTACAGAGGAGTAAGACAAAGTAACATCATCTAGAAGAGACCACAAACCAGTTTCAGCCAAACGGTGCAGGGGGTTAAAAGCTCCTAAATATCTGTCACTTACCAAAGATAACTAACCTGCAGAATTAGTATTTAGTAACCATCTGCATTAGAGTGAGCGGAAATGCATATGTGGTTCTGCCTGTCAGCATTACACATACATCTGGAAAAGAGCCATCAGTTTTGCTGTCTTTATTAGATGTGTCAAAACAGCAACTAAACACCCAGGGCTGGCCTGTCAGTTGACTCGGGTCTTGGGTTGTGAGGCTGTCTCATTGCTTCGTAAAGTACTGGGCTTGGCTTGCTGCCCAAGCTCTAGAACTCTCCCACCTCTGAGTCCAAGAGCGTGGGCTGCAGCCAGAGCCTGGAAGTCTACACAGCACCCCAATAGCCTCAACCCCATTAGCCTGAGTTGGCTGGCATGGGCCAGCCCCAGGTTGTTCTGCGCTGTGTAGGCATAGCCACTGAGGCTCTCAGAATGAAGCAGTTCCATTGAAATCATGTTAACTTTTTCTCTCTCCTAACAGAAAGCTGGTGTTGAGCATAAGTGGCAGTAAGCAGAAACATTTGTGTCCGATTAAAAACAAATCTTCTTCTTTTTTTTCTTACCTGAGTAAGCAACCTAAGATTCAGAATGTTACCATGTTACTTACCGGAGGCCTATGAATGGAACTCGTGCACTAATTGCATCTTCCATGTTATAGGCCGGTTACCGTGAATGGGGCAGGCAGCTTTGAAGAATGTTATATTTGAAAGTAATAATTATAACTCTTTTTCTCCCTCTTCTGTTAATAGACCAACAGCAGCAGAGCTATTAAGACACAAATTTTTCACAAAAGCAAAGGTATGATAAAATTTTCTATCTCAAGTTGTCATTCCAAAATTATATTTCAAAATTTTATATGGAAAGGAAATATTATGTATAATGAAATATGTAAGGCAGTATGAGGCTTTATTGCTGTGAGTTTGGAATGGCTGTTTTATTTACAAGTTAGTCTGTTTGTTGCAAATGATTGACATAAAACCTTCATATGCTATCAAATCATGTATTCTGTTAAAGAAACATCTTTCATGGACTATAGAAAAATTCTTAGAGATTATTTTAGAATCTTCCATTGGATTTACGCCCCCCACACTTCTTAATGTCAACTAAAAGTATGTCTACACTTGCAGCGATGTGGAGCTAGCTACAGCATGCCCAGCTGGCATGGATATAAATTAGGCAGTGCAGCACCTCTGAGGCAAGTAAAGTAGAAAGGCTTTGGCAGAGGAAGACAATTGGGAAAGACTCCAGCTCAAGTGGAGACTTTTCCCACTGCCTCCCCCCTTCTAGAGCCTTCCATTACCACATGTAGTTGCATTCTGCAGTGCATGTGACTGTCCCATGTGGCTACACATACCTTTCACATTGGTACAAATGTAAATTAAGTCTGAGGGGGAATAAATGTAACTCAGATTTTAGAAAGCTCTGAAAACCATCTAGGAGACTTTCCGTGTATGAACACCAGAACTATGAACTGACCAGTCAACCACACACACCTCATTTGGAACCAGAAATGTGCAATCAGGCAGCAGCAGAGACCAAAAAAAGCAAATACAGTACTGTTCTGTGTTAAATGTAAACTACTAACATCATAAAAGGCAAGTTAAAAATGTTTTGACAAGGTAAAGAAACTTTCTGTGCTTGTTTCATTTAAATTAAGATAGCTAAGAGCAGCATTTTTCTTCATCGTAAAGTTTCAAAGCTGCATTGAGTTGTATCCTTTTGAAAGAACAGCCATAACGTTTTGTTCATTTATGAACAGTGTCCGTTCTTGATGTGTCTGTAACTCTGAAGTTCTACTTTATGATGCCATGAGTAAGCTGCAGTGTTTCAGGGCTCTCATAGACTAGCAGCAAGTGCTGTATCCTCTTGAAAGCTGGACCTATCCCATACTAAAGATGGTATAAAACGCCTATCTAGACCAAAAGGCAGTTAAATCTGTCACTGGATCAGTGTGGAGTATTTTTCTTTCTTGTTCAAGGTGTGTTTTGAGCGGTGTGGAGAGAGGCTAAGGGATTTCATATTAGGTTGGAAACAAGGAAATGTGTTTCTTGTTGGCTGTTTAAGACAGAAATGAGATTTCAGATTTGTCTTGTTGTTAGTACAGGTTGAACCTCTCTAATCTGGGTTTTCCTGGTCCACCACCTGTGCGTGCTCTGGGGCTGGAGCACTCATGGGGAAAAAAACTGCACACGTGGGCCTGGAGAGTTGCTGGACTAGAAAAGAACCAGATCCCGGGAGCATGAAGAATCCCTGTGCTATGGCTGGCTGAAGCAGCAGAGGGGCAAGCATTGTTCTTCCCTGGTCTGGCAAATTCCCTGGCTCGGGACTGGTCGGAAAAAGGAGGGGGGGAATCAGACACATTCATGGATCAATAACTGGTTAACAAATAGGAAACAAAGGGTAAGAATAAATGGTCGGTTTTCACAGTGGAGAGAGGAAAATAGCTAGATCCTCAGGGATCTGTACCTGACCCAATGCTATTTAATATATTTATAAATAATCTGGATGAGAGGTCTTGGAGGGGTAGCTATATTGATCTGTAACTATCAAAACAACTGTGGCACCTTAGAGACTAACAAATTTATTAGGTCATGAGCTTTTTGGGGGTAAAACCCACTTCACCAGATGAGTTGGAGTGGAAATTATAGAGTCCAGGGTATAGCAGAAGAAGCTAGCAGTCAGTTGTAGGACCAGTGTTGTTGATGCTAATAAGCCAGGCTGGATGTGTCTCATATTCACTCATTTGATTGAAGAAGGGTTAATAGTGAGGTGGCAATTTGCAGGTGATACTAAATTACTGAAAATAGTTAAGTCTAAATTTGACTGCAAAGACTTACAAAGGGATCTTGCAAAACTGGTTAACTAGGCAACAAAATGACAGATTAAATACATAGAATCATTGGATACCTGGAAGGAACCTTCAGAGGTCATAAAGTCCTGTCTCTTGCCTTCATGGCAGGGCCAAGCACCATCTAAATCATCCCTGACAGGTGTCTGTCTAACCTGCTTTTAAATATCTCTGATATGGAGATTCCACAACCTCCCTAGGCAATTTATTCCAGTGTTTAACCAGCCAGAGAGCTAGAAAGTTTTTATGTCCAACCTAAACCTCCATTGCTGCAATTTAAGCCCATTCCTTTTTGTCCTGTCATCAGATGTTAAGGAGAATGGGGAGAATAACTCTTCTTCTTGCTCCTTATAACACCCTTTAGGTACTTGAAAGCTGCTGTCATGTCCCCTCTCTCTTTTGATTAGTGCAAAGTAATGCACATTGGAGAAAATAGTCCCAATTATTATATGTCCAAAATTATGGAAGCTGAGTTAGTAGTTACCACTGAAGAAAAAGATACTGGAGTCGATGTTCCCTCTAATATTTTCCATTGGTGAGAGGAAGTTTTTCCATCCACGTATGGAATAACTTTTTTGTGCAGAGACGCATGCATGGATGTGCACCACCTGCAGAAACACAACCTAGATATTGACACTGCTAATCAGCGGGGCAGCATTTGAATTTCCCTTGAGCGGGCCACATGAGCACATACTTACAGGGAACCTTGGACTCTGTAAGAGAAGAAACAGGAAATGCGGAGTGAGCGGAGTAAATAGACCTCTTAATTGCAGATATTCGTTCCCCTCGGGCCCCCAACACAATGTTCTGAATGAGCAATGATTTGGCACCAGTTACACTCCTTTATCCATTTTAATATGTTAATTCACACCTCTCACTACTTCCCCTAAATCCTTATTTAGTAATGTTAACTCCTAAACAATGAATATTAATAGGCAGGTGATGAATATTATACCCACCCCTGTTTACTGTTAACAGGATTTTGAATTAGATCAACACTTTTCTAGATTACATAGTTCCCGAATCAGCAGGTTGCCGAGATTACAAAGGATGTGACCCTGGAAGTATTTTTCCAGAGCAAGTGAGAATAAGCAAAAGACAAAACAAAGAGGACACTGTTCAGTGCAACCATATTTCAAAGTTGCATGTACCAATGGAAAGAGCATTTTATACATTAGAAATGACAGTACCTGCTCTGGCCAGACCCTTTATTTTTCCTGGCTGCAAGCATGAAGGGGGAAAAACCGGTTCAAAGGACAATGCCTGCTCTGGTCAGATCCCTCCCACTATTGTATTGCTTTTCTGGATCCCTATTAATTCTTACATATTCCAACACTCCCCCACTCTTTCAAAGAAAGGCCCAGGCACCCCTGCTCCCCACACGCTGGCCGGTGACTAGAGATCTTTCTCCAGTTGCCTGGTACCTTGGTCCGCTGGTCATACTATGGGAAGATAGGAAAGGGAGGTCACACATGGGGTCGGTTACTGGCTTATAAGTATGGTTTCTGGGGAGTGACCAGGGCAGTGAATACCCTTAAACTTGCCATCAGTAGAATTAACGATATAGTCAGTAAGATTGAAATCCTGACTGCATGGATAATTCATCTGAGGCCTGAATGAGGTGTTTGATAGGCCTCTCCGAAGGGCACAGGCTGTAACAGTCCAAGCACAATCTGCAGGCGGTTAAGTTGGTCTGGGCTTCCAAGATTCGTGCTTGACGTTGTTCAGCCTGGAGCTACTTTAACTGATGTCAGTGCCCCAATATATCCAGGTAGGCTCAGGTATTTCTTTAGTCCAATTAGTTGGCACCATCAGGTGTCTGTTCAGGTTAAGCTGTTGCATGGCCTGTATATAAATCCAATAGGTGGAGTTTTTTAATTTCAGGGAGAAATCACGCCAACCAAATCCCACCCTCCAGAGCCTCAAAGGGGCTGTTAGTCTGTACAGGCAGTCCCTGGGTTACGTACAAGATAGGGACTGTAGGTTTGTTCTTAAGTTGAATCTGTATGCAAGTCAGAACTGGCGTCCAGATTCAGCCGCTGCTGAAACTGACCGCCAGTTCTGACTTACATACAGATTCAACTTAAGAACCCCAAGTCAGCTGCTGCTGAAACTGATCAGCAGCTGATTCCAGGAAGCCCGGGGCAGAGCAACTGTGCCTCAGGCTTCCTGTAGTCAGCGCTGGTCAGTTTCAGCAACGGCTGACTTGGGGACGTCTGGGGCAGAGCAGCTGGGGTGCTGCTGGGTTGCTCCAGTAGCACCGCTCCTTGGCGCTACTGGACTAACCCAGCAGCACCCCAGCTGCTCTGCCCCAGGAGTCCTGATTCAGCCACTTCTGAAACTGACCAGCCGCTGCTGCGGGTTTGCTCGCGGTGCCCCTGGTCTGCTGGGGACGGTCCCCAGCCGACCAGGGGCACTGGGAGCAGCTTTTCTCGCCCCGGAGGTCAAGGTGGCTGATCGCTGCCTGTGAGCTCCGGGGCGAGAAAGCCCCGTTCGTAAGTGCGGATCCGACATTAGTCGGATCCGCGTAAGTCGGGGACTGCCTGTAATTGAAAAAAACTTTAAAAAAACAACTAATAGTTCTGTAGTGCCTTAGACTAACACAAAAATGTGGGTAGTCCAGAGCCTGATCATTAAGCATTGCTGATCCCTCCCAACAAATTCTATTTCCTTGTTCCACCCAGTGCTGGGGGAGCCTGGCTTTTGCACGCTGTAGGAGCAGTGGTTCTTGTGACTGTCCTTCCCAAGTATTCCAGGTCCTGCCCATATTAACCCCATGTGCTGATAGAATACCTCTGACCCTACTAAAAATGGAGTATTGTTTTACCCAACCTGGACTTGCCATACTGGTTCTTGAGACCCATTTCCATCTGCACCCACCGCAAACCCCAGACTGTGGGAGGGTGGCTGAGGTCCAGTGCCCTATAGTGACGCCTTTGGTGAGGATACATTGGGCTAGTGTGAATTCCCCAAGGGTTGTGTGCCAATTGGCTCTAAACACCCAGTACTCCTTTAATTGGTTGGCCACATTGGTCTCTTTTAATCCCACAGGCCATAGTCCCCAGCAGGCATCCTGCAAAAGTGTTATAAAGTGGGCAGTAAAGGTTTGCTGAACTTGGCCACAGGCTTCCCCTCAAAGAATGGTCTTCACATTAGTTACCAGCTACGTTCCCTCTAAGGTGCGCACCTGTGCGGACGCGCACCTGTGCGGACACGCACCAAGAATTTGAGACCCACTGATGTCCTCTGCAGAACTGTGCACTGGCTGCTCAGGAGCAGCTGGGCCACTCACCTCTGCCCCTAGCTTCAGCCCTTCCCCAGGGCTGGAGCTGCGACCAGGGCAGACCATGCGGCGGCTGCCAGAGCTGGATCTTGGGCCTTGGTACTAAAAATAGCATCCTGGCCCCAGCCTAGGAGCAGCTGCACCACAGCCTCAGCTCCAGGCCTGGCACATGGGGTAGCCACCCACTATGCTACTCCACCCCAAGAGCAGCCATGACAAGACCCTAACCTCAGTTTTCCAGCCTCGGCTATGGCCAGGGAACCCCCGCTATCAGTGGGGTCAGGTGGCCAGAGAGCCCTTGGCAGCGGAGTCAGTGGCAGCTGGGAAACCGTGGGAATTCCCTGGTGGCAGTCGGGCTGGGATGGCTAGGCAGCAGCAGTGCTGGGCAGTGGCCTTGGAACAGCTGGGGAATCCCGATGGTGGGACTAGCTGACAGTTGAGGAGTGCCAGTCCCATTAGGGGAATCGCTGGGGGCAGCAGGGCTGGCCTGGCAACCCTGGCACACAAACCCTGGGAAGCCCCTGGCAGTATAGGGGATGGGCCACAGCAGTGGAGCTGGTGGTAGCCGGGCAACCCAGGGTCAAGGAACCCCTGGATGTAGTGAGGCTGACAGTGACTAGGAGGCCTTGACTGGGAACTCCTGGTGCTGCTGGCTGGCAGCAGGGATGGGCCAGCTTGAGTGGGGAGCCCCAGCCTTGGGGGCCCCAGGGAGAGGGAGCCGGCAGCAGGGCAGCCAGCTGCTCAGCATTGATTTTTTCCCCCCTGGTCTGACAAACTCCCTAGTCCAGGATGGCTCGCTCACTGCGAGTGCTGGGCCAGCTGGAATAGCATTTCCTTCTTTAAGGTTCTCTTCAGTGATTCTCAAAGCAGGCATTGAATTTATTTGTGATATAGGAAATAAGCTTAATTTCCTGAATTTATTACATTTGAGTTAGTTGGTCTTAATTTTAAGAAACTAAATCACTTTCGATGCCAGTGGAAGTTTTTGAGCCTTCTAGCTAACATGGTAGCTTGTTCCTAACCCTTCAAACTTACCTGCTAATACATTTGAAGTGTCTATTTCAAAAAATCTCCTATTGCTGGAAGGTGAAGAAGCATTTGTCTCCTAAGTCTCCTGATTTCTCAAAGGTAGATGAGAATCTCTCCTACCTCCCATTTTAAATTTTCAGTTTGAGGGAATTGTTCCCTTGGATTTTTTTTTTTTTTTTTTTTGCAGCCGCTGTGCAAAATTTACACAGACAGAAGGAAGTGAAACTGCTGCTTTTTAGTTGGGTCAGTTTTCACTCTGCTGTACTTTGGGATTCTGAGAGGCTTCAGAAGTGTTCATTGTGTCTCGGCAGGTTTAAAGAGGCATATTCATAAAGGTATAAAGTTTAAACCTTTAAGTTCACATTTGGAAGTCCTCTTCAAACTGATATTGGCTTCAGCCTTTGATTAAAGAACTCAAACTATTCTTATATGGTACCACCCCTGTGTCTATCAGGAGAAATGACTTTGTGTTACTGTACAAGGAGTACAGGCAGTCCCCAGGGTTACATCAATCCGACTTATGTCGGATCCCTAGTTACAAACGGGGGGGGGGGGGGGGGCAGCTAGTGCGGGATGCCTCCCCCACTGTCACCGCCACAGGGGGCGCTTCCCCCCAGCAGACTAGGGAGATGTGGAACTAGCGCCTCCCCCCTCTCCCCCCAGCAGACCAGGAAGACGCGGAGTGGCTTTTCTCGCTGCGGAGGATGCGGGTCTGCTGGGGGGAACAAGACACCAGCCAAAAGGGGGCACCCCAGAGCAGAAAAATTAATTTCCTAGGGAACAGCAGGAGCAGCAGGCAGTGAGACCCATTGTGTTACAGTCCCCACCTTGGGAGCAACAGCTCTTTCCCTCTTCAGCACTAGAGCTGCAAGTATCTTGTTAGCGTCACGTGAAATTAACAAGTCCCTTCCAGCCTGGCAGAGGTGAAGCTGAAAAATTACCCAGTGGTGTGGGTGGGCAAGAATGGGGAGGAGCAGGACAGAAGGGAAGAGGGGATAAGCCCCAACCCCACACCCTGGCTGGAGCGGAGCAGGGTAAGCCCCGAGGGGATGGGTCTGGTTGCAAAGTGGGTGAGTGGACAATGAGGACCCACCTGTGGCTAAACGCCTGTTCCCAACACATAATTTTTCTTTGAATTTATCCACAGGATTAATTTTACACACACACTTCACAGAAAGGGATTTCCATTTTCTGCTCAGCAGGATACAACAACAGCTTTGATTGTATCCATATTTCACTGTGCTCTCCAATGACTATTGATTACACTTAATACCCATTTCACTGAACCATCTGCAGCAAATTCTATTTGGAACAGTAATATGCATTGAATAAACTTTTTTTAGTTATAAAAAACAAAGATTCTGATTATTAAATGAATAACTGGGATCTTTCAGGTACCCCAAAACGAAGATTTGGATATAGCATGAAACACTGAAACTTATGATCAATTTTTAATTAAAATATCAACCAAAAAAACCTGCATATCAAAACAGTATGTGTTTTTCTTAGAATAAGGAAGTTGTATGAGAATCAGGGTCTTTTCCACCTAACTCCAGCTCCCCCCCCCCCCCAAATATGTACCAGTTCCGACTTACATACAAATTCAACTTAAGAACAAACCTACAGTCCCTATCTTGTACGTAACCTGGGGACTGCCTGTAGATGGAAGAAATTGATTTCATAAATTGCTTTGAAAGTGTTCATCCTGATTTTCCTGCAAAAAGTGAGTTGCAGATTTGTGGACCAGTCTGTGACAAAAACCTGCCTTTGTTTTGAGAAGACTCACCGTTGAGAGTGATAGTTTCATCATCTCATTGGAATGTAGCTGGTAAGAAAGACCAGATCAGTCAGGCTGAAATGGTCCCTCAGGTGACTTGGGTCAGGGTCATTCCTACAATAAATAGGCTTCGAAGTCCATGATGCAGCTGAAAACATTTGCTGGCCACTTGTAGACAGGAAACTAGGTATAATCTTCCTTTGTTTGTTTTTTTTGGTGTAACTAGGCCACAGCTCCTTCCCCAGGGCTGGAGCTGTGGCCAGGGCCGCGTGGTGCCTGCCCGGCTGTTCCTATGAACCTACGCCACTGGGAAAGCTCCAGATGGAAAGGCAAGTGTGTTCTGGGCAGGAACCTGAAGCAGGAAGCTAAGTGAGTCATGGAGCAGGGTTTGCTAGGGGAGTAGGGCTCAGATGTGGGTAGTGTTGGGGGATGGTGATGTGGATGTCTTGGGAGGATTTTTAATGGTCTGTGGGTTCTAGCCTTTATAGCAGTTGTCTCCAGTGACCGGAAGATCACTTTTTTGCTCACTCCATCTCCCTTCCTCCCCCAGGCTCACTCATGAGGCTGGGGTAGGGAGTTGAGGGCAGGCTCCAGTCTTGGGGCAAGGAGTCTGGAGTGTGGGAGGGGCTCCATGATTAGCCCAGGGTAGGAGTTTGGGGAGCAGGAGGAGTTTCTGGGTGCAAGCTGTAGGGAGGAGTTTGGGTGCAGTGGGACTCACGTCTGGGGAAGGAGGTTGGGTGTAGGAGGAGGTTCAGGAAGCAGGCTCTGGCTGGGCACCATTTAACTGAGACGGTTTCCGGGTGGTGGAGCAGTGGAGTTAAGGCAGGTTTACTCCTGCCCTGGCCTTGCAGCACTCCTGAAAGCCACTGACATGCACAGCAATGGTTCCATGGTGCTTTGAGCTGTCCCTCCTCTACAGGCACTGAGTCCACAGCTTCTACTGGCCACAGTTCCCCCTTATTGATCAATGGGAGCTGCAGGAGTGGTGTTTGCAGGCAAGGACAGCATATGGAGACCCCCTGCTCTGCATTTCTCAGGGTCTGCAAGGACATGCCAGCCACTTCCAGTAGCAGCAGTTACCATGGGGATAATTACTCCAGTCACAGCAGGTTGGGCATTTTAGAACTTACTCCTCAAAGAATTAAATTTAAGTGAAAAAGAGAAATGAAAATTATGAAATGCACAGACCAGTCAAAAACCAAAAATAACCCACTTTGCAAGCAGTAAAAGAAGCAACAACAATCCCCTACATGTGTGTTGGGTCGGGAGATGAGTGAAGTACAGTGTGTGTTTGTGAGAATAACAGACACGCACACAGTGTGTAAGAGTGACAGATTTGCATTGCTATGCTCCCTCCATTTCCTTCTGTGTGGATACAGGCTACAGAAGTGGAGGGATACCCTGACATCAGCACCCCCTTTTCTCTCCCACGGAGGACAGGAGCAGCATGACAGTGGGTGGAGGGGCAACTGGAGCACCAGCGCTTGATAGCTTTCCAGCCAAAACAGTCAGGATCACCTGTCAGAGGCTCCAAATTCTACCAGTAGATCCTGATCTATTGGTTGGTGACCACTGCTTTATAATAAAGGCCAGGTCCAGACAGTGATTGAATGACTGTGAGGACATTCTAGGTTCCCTGCCTCCCCACATGTGCATACCACTGCTGTACAATATTGTAGCGCTTCTTAAAGACGAGACTAAAACTTACATGTTTGTTTAGCTGGTTTCCTAGTGTTTCTGAAGTGAGATGAGCCATTCTCCACCTCATCTACAATTCAAACATCTCCCTATTCCCCCCCTTTCTGTCTGGCAGCTTTAGCTGTTTTTGTGATCCACTTAGACCCTCTAGTGTGAAGATGGAGATTTTATAGCACAGTAACTATGAAACAAAAATACATTTAGGGTTTTTTAATCAGATTTAATTAATTCAATCATCTTGGTAACTAGTGTTTTTTGAAACAATTGTGCTTTTTAATGAATGGAGATTGCCTATCTCCTAGATCTGGAAGGGACCTTGAAAGGTCATTGAGTCCAGTCCCCTGCCTTCACAGCAGGACCAAGTACCATCTCTGACAGATTTTTGCCCCAAGTCCCTAAATGGCCTCCTCAAGGATTGAACTCTCAACCCTGGGTTTAGCAGGCCAATGCTCAAACTACTGAACTATCCCTCCCTCCCCATTGCATTAATACCACAAAATATTCAACCGGAGGCTTTGCAACTAAGAACATAGAGTTAGTGATCAGACAGCAGTTGTCTGTACTCACAAACACCAAGGTAAATGGTTTCATAATGTATAGAAATGTTACTCGATATCTATTTTAAATAAAAGTGGACCATGAAAGTTCTTGCCCTACAAGGGCCTTTATCAGTTCTTGTTTTTATGTATGCAAAAAGGTAGGGAAAATATTTTTCTCTGAATGTTTGTTTTTGTTAGAGGACATAAAATGAAGTAAATACCATAATACATTACTCTTTTTAGTTAAATTATTTACTTCAAAACCAATAATTTACAACAGCAGCTTTAAGAACCAGATCCAAAGTCCAAAGAAGTTAATGGAAAGATTCTCATTAACTTCAAAGAGTTTCAGAACAGGCCTTAATGTCCTTTGTTTTCTTGTCTGCTTTTTTAAATTTAAAACAGCAAGAAATTAATTAAACCCATCTAGCATCTGCTTAGCTTTACACAAATTCCTTTGATAACCTTTCCATGCAAATACACAATTCTTTACTTTGAGGAAAAATAAGAACTCTTGTAGTTGAGATGATCACTTGAAATAATAAAGTCAAGTAGTAAGGATACTGACGAGGTGGCCGTGGGCTGGATCTGGTGGCTTGGCTGCCAGTTCCGGCCTGTTAGCCACATCTTACCCATCCCTGTCTTGGAGGGAACACTAGTTACCAGGTTAGTTATGAGAGACTCAGTGATATTTCCCAGGGTTAAAATGACGTCCTCCAGGAAATGATTAGTTGAGCTAAGGGTCAATCCCTGCAACAGTCGTCTTCAATATCCACTGGCTCAGGAGGTGTATAACGAGTTGGGTCTGATCCAGCCCATGCAGATTCAGGAATCATCCATAGGAATGTGCACATTTCTGAAAAACAAATCACTTCATTCCTTTTGGCATTTGGCTGAAGCCCACAGGGTATGATAATGCTTTACCTAAGACATGAGCCCACCAACGCTGACCCTAATGGGATAAACAAATCAAGAAAGGGTGAATCACATCTACCACAAAGTAGGGACCTTCCCACCGAGATACTGGGAAGGCATGGGGTTCATGATGCCAGATGTGAGAAGAAACAGGAGGATCAGGAGTGGCTCGAGTAAATGAACCTTTTTATTGTAGATACTCCTTCATCCTGGATCCCCAACACCACGTTCTGAGTGAGCAGTGATTTGGCACCAGTTACACTCCCTTATCCATTTTAGTATGTTAATTCATATCTCTCACTACTTCCCCAGAATCCTTATTTAGTAATGTTAACACCTATATAATGAATATTAATTAGCAGGTGATTAATATTATTATACCTGCTGCTGTTAACAGGATTTTGAATTAGATCAATACTTTTCTACATTACATAGTTCCCGAATCAGCAGGTTACACAGATTAAAGGATGTGACTCTGGAAGTATTTTTACAGAGCAAGTGAGAATAAACAAAAGACAAAACAAAGAGGACACTGTTTAGTGCAACCATCTTTCAAAGTTGCAGGTACCTGTGGAAAGAGCATTTTATACATCAGAAGGGACAATACGTGCTCTGTCCAGACCCTTATCTCTCTTTCCTGGCTGCAAGGATGAAGGGGGAAAAATACGACAATGCCTGCTCTGGCAAGACCCCTACCACTATTATATTGCCTTTTCAGACCCCTGTTAATTCTTACATATCCCAACAGAATCTGTGATAGTTCTCTGAAAACATCTGATCCATATGCAGTAGCAATCAAAAAAAACTAACAATATTAGGAACTGTTAGGAAAGGGATAGTGATACAGAAAATATCATAATGCCATATAGAAGTCCATGAAATGCTTGCACCTTGAATACTGCATGCAGTTCTGATTACTCCATCTCAGGAAAAAATATTAGAGTTTAAAAAAGGTACACGGGAAGGCAACAAAACTGATTAGGGATGTGGAAGAGCTTCCACAAGAGAAGAGAAAATGCATGAGAACTGTTTAACTTAGAAAACAGAGAACTAGGATGCATATAAATAGAGGTTTGTAAAATCATGAATGGGAACAGAATGAACAGAGAAGTGTTAACCACGTCACATAACAGAAGAACTAGGCATCAATGAAATTAATATGCAGGAGGTTTAAAACAAATGTAAGGAAGTACCTTTTTTTTCACACAAGGCACACTTAACTTCTGTGGAGTCCTTTGCCAGGACATGCTGTGAAGTCCAAAAGTATAATCTGGTTTAAAAGTGCATTAGATAAATTAATGGGGGGATGTGCTGATCCATCAATAGTTATTAGCCAAGATGATCAGAGACAAACCCATGCTCTGGATATCCATAAACTGGACAAGAGGGGATGGATCACTTGATAATAGGGATGTTAGCTAACAATGAATTTACAAGTTGAGTAGTCGATGGAATTTACATCCACTACTCTACTAGTTGTTAGGTACTTCCGCATACCTCCTTTGAAATATACAAGAGCCCCTATTGGGGCTCTTGTACGTTTCAAAGGAGGAATGTGGAACTTCGCGTGCAGCCCAGGGCCAGCAGGAATTCCCGCTGACTCCAGGATACCTGCGGGTGCCAGCTTTGAAATGCTACATGGAGCCGGGGGTCATCTGGAGACTCCCCACCTGATCCTGGATTCGGTGCAGCATTTCCCCAGAACCCACAGTCTGCTGGGGACTCGCTGGCTGATCCTGGGCTCCATGTGGTGCTGCTTTGAAACTCCATAGTGGCCTGGGTATGGGCTCTGTGTGGCACTGCTGCTTTGAAGTACCCTCTCTTCTGCCCCGCCCCCCTTTTTGCTGCCTGTGTCTGGTAGAGGCAACAGAGGGGGTGGAAATCGATTTATCAGATAGTCAATTAGTCCTTAACATCCTTATTTGATGATTGCTCTGTTGTTTTCATTCATTCTGAAACATCTGGCACTGGCCACTGTTGGAAGACAGGATAGTGGGCTAGATGGACCATTGGTCTGGCCATTATTCTGTATGCTGTGTATGAAATGGACAAGGGTGTAAGAGGAATTTTTCATGCAAGGGGATACTGCTTACACATTATTGAGATTTATTACACTGTATGCACGGTGGGCTTCCTCCTTAAAATTCATAGAATCATAGAACACTATGGAAGGGACCTCAAGAGGTCATCGAGTCCAGTCCCCTTCCCTCACAGCAGGACCCAGTACTGTCTAGACCATCCCCGATAGACATTTATCTAACCTACTCTTAAATATCTCCAGAGATGGAGATTCCACAACCTCCCTGGGCAATTTATTCCAGTGTTTAACCACCCTGACAGTTAGGAAGTTTTTCCTAATGTTCAACTTAAACCTCCCTTGCTGCAGTTTAAGTCCATTGCTTCTTGTTCTATCCTCAGAGGCCAGGAAGAACAATTTCCCCCCCTCCTCCTTATGACACCCTTTTAGATACCTGAAAACTGCTATCCTGTCCCCTCTCAATCTTCTCTTTTCCAAACTAACCAAGCCCAATTCTTTCAGCCTTTCTTCACAGGTTCTCTAGACCTTTAATTATTCTTGTTGCTCTTCGCTGGACCGTCTCCAATTTTTCTACATTTTTCTTGAAATGTGAACCCAGAACTGGACACAATACTTCAACTGAGGCCTAATCAGCGCAGAGTAGAGCGGAAGAGTGACTTCTCGTGTCTTGCTCACAACACACCTGTTAATGCATCCTAGAATCATGTTTGCTTTTTTTGTAACAGCATCACACTGACTCATATTTAGCTTGTGGTCCACTATAACCCCTAGAACCTTTTCTGCCATACTCCTTCCTAGACAGTCACTTCCCATTCTGTATGTGTGAAACTGATTGTTCCTTCCTAGGTGGAACACTTTGCATTTGTCCTTATTGAACTTCATCCTGTTTATCTCAGAACATTTCTCCAGTTTGTCCAGATCATTTTGAATTATGACCCTATCCTCCAAAGCAGATGCAACCCCTCCCAGCTTGGTATCATCTGCAAACTTAATAAGCGTACTCTCTATGCCGATATCTAAATAGTTGATGAAGATATTGAACAGAACCGGTCCCAAAACAGACACCTGTGGAACCCCACTTGTTATGCCTTTCCAGCAGGATTGCAAACCATTAACTGAGCTATGTCTAGACTGCAAGCCTCTTTCGAAAGAGGCTCTTTCGAAAGAGAGCATCTACACTGCACGTGGAATTTCGAAAAAGCAAGCTGCTTTTTCGAAAGAAAGCACCCAGTGAGTCTGGATGCTCTCTTTCTAAAAAGCCTGTTTGCTTTCAAGAACGCCTTCTTTCGAAAGAGCACTTTCGAAAGAAGGTGTTCTTCCTCGTGGAATTAGGTTTACCACCGTCGAAAGAAAAGCCGCATTCTTTTGATTTAATTTCGAAAGAACGCGGCTGCAGTCTAGACGCAGGTGAAGTTTTTTCGAAAAAAGGCTACTTTTTTCGAAAAAAACCCTGAGTCTGGACACAGCCCTGCTGTCTGCGAACAGTTATCCAGCCAGTTGTGCACTCACCTTATAGTAGCCCCATCTGTTGTATTTGCCTAGTTTATTGATAAGAATATCATGCAAGACCGTATCAAATACCTTACTAAAGTCTAGGTATACCACGTCCACTGCTTCTTCCTTATCCACAAGACTCGTTATCCTATGAAAGAAAGCTATCAGATTGGTTGACAGATTTGTTCTTTACAAATCCATGCTGGCTGTTCCCTATCACCTTATCATCTTCCAAGTTTTTGCAGATGATTTCCTTAATTGCTCCATTAACTTTCCTGGCACAGAAGTTAAACTGACTGGTCTGTAGTTTTCTGGGTTATTTCCGTTTTTATAGATAGGCACTATATTTGCCCTTTTCCAGTCTTTTGGAATCTCTCCAATCTTCCATGATTTTCCAAAGATGATATCTAAAGGCTCAGATACCTCCTCTATCAGCTCCTTGAGTATTCTAGGGTGTATTTCATCAGGCCCTGGTGACTTGCAGACGTTTAACTTTTCTAAGTTATTTTTAACTTGTTCTTTTTTTACTTTATCTTCTAAACCTATCCCCTTCCCACTATCATTCACTGTTAGGCATTCCTTCATCAGATTTCTTGGTGAAGACTGAAACAAAGAAGTCATCTCTGCCATTTCCAAGTTTCCCGTTATTGTTTCTCCCTCATCACTGAGCAAGGGTCTTCCTCTTGTTTGGTCTTCCTCTTGCTTCTAAGTTCTAAACTGTGTGCTGTGCACGTCTTGTGCTCATCTGTAGTTCTCCCCAGCCTCTGCCTATGGATCACATTTTCCATATACTGAGTGTGCTGTTCCTGATGCCTCAGGCTGGCATCTGAAGTGACTTGCTACTGACAGCAGGAAAGGGCCCAATTTAATAAAGCAAAGGGAAAATGAGATAGGACTGAGTTCACTAGTAATAGCATTCTAGCAAGATAGTATGTGACCTACCTAATAAAATAAACTCATAAAAGGCTCTTCAACTGCTGGGTTTTTTTTATTTCCTGCCCATTTTTTAAAAATTTGGTCAATTTCTAGTTTTCGGGGGTTAAATATTTTGCAGTGTTTCAGCTGAATTTTAAAGAAAATCAAAGTTTGTGCGCCACTTTTCAGTTGCTAATCTTGTATTATTTTGCAATGGGAAATTTGTCACAAATGATAAGGAATAAACTGTATTTCCAACGAATGAATGGTGGGTTGCTTCTTGTTACATCTCACAGATGTTCTTAGAAAAAATTATGTTGACTTCCAAACAGCATAGTCTTCTAAGTTTTATTAAAATTGATTTGAAAGTGGGTTTTATGGCCCAAAACACTTCCTGAGCCATAAAATGACTTCCAACAGTAGAAGAGTGAATTAGACACTATTTTCCTTTTCCAGAATAAAGAATTTCTACAAGAAAAGATGTTGCAGAGAGCACCAACAATCACTGAAAGAGCTAAAAAGGTACCAAGATGCAAATGGATAGTGACTACCATTGTTTAACAGGGGTGTCACAATGCTGCTAGTTTTTTTTTTTTATTTCATTATGCTCAACAGTTTTTGGACTAATTCTTAGTTAGCATTGTGCTATTCTAATGTCTTCTAGATACAATCTTGCTGATCCCTTTTTAGTTCCTCTTAGAATCCCAGCTGACAACTTAGATGTTTGGACACTTTTTTCCGAAAAAGACCATTTGAATTATCTGCTTCATACAACATTTTGTTTGTGTCTCTGCCTAATAGGTCCGGAGGGTCCCAGGTTCTAGTGGGCGTCTTCATAAGACTGAAGATGGTGGCTGGGAGTGGAGTGATGACGAATTAGATGAAGAAAGTGAGGAAGGCAGAGCAGCAATTTCACAGCTCAGGGTGAGCCCTTGGATTCTTCAGCAATTGTATTGTGTATCACAGTAGTGCCAAAATGTTCCAGTTGGCTTTGGGACCCCATTCTGAGATTTGCTAAACATACACAGTGCAACAGCCACTTCCTTGGCGAGCTTACGGTTTAACCAGACATGAGACAGGATGGGAGAAGTCATATTACCCCAGTTTTACAGAGGACATACTAAGGCACAGCGTTTGTGATTTGTCCCAAGTTGCGTACGAGTTTACTAGACCTGGGAATTTGAATCTGGATTTCCTGGATCCCAGTTCAGTGGATAATAGAAAAATCAGGGATAGTCTTGTGACTTAAAACTCCAGTGGTGTAAACAACCTGAGATTGTTGTTCTAACATTATCTTAAGTACTGGAATGAACTGATTCATGTGGATATTACACATGGTGAGCCGGCTTTTATGCTGGCTCCCCACACTGCTGCCTCTGCTACAGAGGCAGTAGTGCAGGGGTGGGGGAAAAGTGGGTTACACAGTTGATGAAATGCATTTTCACATCCCTAGTTAGAGCCCTGCGTGGGTATAAAGCAGATATCTGCAGAGTTGCTGGGCTATGGTAACAATGAGAGAGACTCCTATCCAGAAGCATGCAAGCTGCTTGCACACACTAGCATGACCAGGGACAGCTGCCGGTGAGCCTGGTTCCCATCAGTGTTCCCTCTGTGTGCAGAATAAATTGTATTTTGTACGTAAGGTATGTGCGAATGTGCACCACGAAAATAAATGCAAACCGAGCTGCGTGTGGTCTGCTAATCAGCTGGGCAGCATTAGAATCTCTTCTGAGCAGCCGCACAAGGAAGGAACACTGGGCCACACCCCAGTTTGCAGGACTGGGGGCAGTACAGACATGCTGCAGGAGCTGACTGGGCTGGGCTCTATCTCCTACAAGCAGCTGCCCAATATGCTGCTGCTTTCGCCACTGGTATTCACGGCTCGATCACTGGCCATTGCCCTGCTGGTCTTTCTCGTTGCTAAATCCCTGCAATTCCATGGGTACCTACCTTATAATTGCAGATGTCTTCATCCATGGATATAAATTTTAATATCTGCGTTGGGCTCTGCCGACCTTTTCAAATCGGAGTAAGTCCAAGGGGGCTTGCCAGCGCGTGCGCACACAATTTGAGACACTATTTTAGACTATAAATCCTTTGTGGCGAGAACTTTCCTGTGTTTGTATAGCGCTTAAGAGTGGTCCAAATCTTTCTGAATGTTGAATAATGATTCCCTTTTACCCTGTCTCCTCCACTTGTTGTCTGACACCTAGAGTCAAGGGACTGCCTTTTAGTAGTTTATAACAGTGTTTCTCAACCTTTTTTTAATAAAGTACCCCCTTTAAAAAAAAAAAAAAGAAAGTACCCCCAGTATCTACAGTTTTCAGACACACACAATTTTTTTCTACCATTGCAACATATTTGTTTAAACAACTTAATTGTAACCAGGCGAGTGATGAAATTTGTGGGAGTAAAAGGTACAAAAATAATAAAGCGCTGTAAAACAAAAATACAGTTTTCTCCAAATTTCAGTTGTTGATGTATCCCCAGACATCTCTTGAGTACCCCTGAGTGTACTCATATCACTGGTTGAGAACCACTGGCTTATAAAATTCCTAGCACAGTGAGGCCTTTGAGATTTCTAGGCAAAACTGTAACAGAAATTATAACTAATAGGAAAAGATATTTCCCAAATGTTAAATAAAAGACTATTTATTTGTTCTTTCAACTGTAGATAGGAAAATATGCCTGTCGTCATGCACATTGCTTATGACTTCAACTTTCTAATGTATTGAATGCTTATGATCCCTTTAATATTCTAATTGCTTTACAGACTGGTATGTTGTCCTCTTGAAGAGTTGGAGTGGCTTAAAAACAGATTTTATTGTCTTGGCTCGTTAATGAAATCCAAATCTGATGAATATGTTGTGCTCATTAATACTAGATTTCTCTAGCAATAAAGAACACCAGCATTTCTTCTTATATGCTACTGTGCATAAATCTAAACTGTAAGTTACAAGCTAAGCCATGACAATGCATGTCCAGGGGAGAGTATGGCTAAGGTGGCTGAAAAATTATCTGGTTTGATTGCTGTTGTGCATTTTAATATGTAGATAAAAGTAAAACCAGACTCATGTTTGTTCAGTTAGTGAATATTGCTACGGTTGGGGCAATCCATTGCTAGTCAGTTTTGTTCAACTGCTTATAGTAATTCCTGGTATTTTTTTTCCTTATTTTTTTTCCTTATTAGTCTCCCAGAGTGAAAGAATCTTTACAAAATTCTGAGGTAAGTTGTGCCTTATGGAAGTTGTTGCTCTTCGAATCTGACAACTCCCAATCATTGACACTGACAAGGAACATGCTGTTGATCTCTAAAAATAATATTCGGAAGCTTGAAAGCTAGTTGCTTCCCTAGAAGGTGAATCATTGACTACCGAGACACAGACCCTTAGCACTAACCTTAACAAACCTTTATAGGGAAATCAGTTGCTATGCTCCCTCTCTGTGGGCATCTTCTCTGACAATTTCCTTGTCAAACAAAGTCCTGAGGATTGTTACTGCTCTTAAGCTTTGAGGCTGAATCCACTCTCCCAAAGTCAGTCAAATTCTTCTTGTTCCTTTCCTCCAAACAGCTCAGTCAAAGGATAGGTCCATTCTGTAATTAAGAACCCGCTGCTGACCTGTGCTGGCTGACTTGGGCTCGGGCTATTCAGTAGATATTCTGATCGGAGCCTGAGCTCTAGAACCCTGGAAGAGGGGCCTGAAAGTCTACATTTCAGTTAAACAGGTCCTTAGTCTGAGCCTTGCGAGCCTATATCAGCTGCCACAGACCAGCTTTTTTTTTTTTTTTTTTTAATTCCAATGTAGACCTACTCAAACTGCCCATTTTACAGGACTGGTCTGACTCATTCTCAGCTACTGCTAAGCCTCTGAGCTAGGCGGTCAGTAGTCCTTCGCTGTTGGTAGTAGACTTTAATGGCAGTTAAAAATCTTGTCTCAGAACTCGTAGTCTGCAAATGTTTCCCATCCGTGTTAGTGTCTCTTAGGTATTAGCATATGTTTGGGTGCTGATGGTGTGTGGACTTAACTTGTTTTCTTTGAGACACATGCCAGATATTAAACTAGAATGTTTTGTAGCATTCTGACCAAGTGTAACCTGTCCTGTTCTAATTGCAGTTTGCAACTGAGAACTTGGTTAATTATAGAGAGATTCCCTTTATCTGAGAATGGAGGTCAGAAGATTTTATAGTTGCAATAACTCAAATTTCACCCATCCTTCTCCCCTGCAGAGCTGATTAGGTTTGTTCTTTGCCATCTTTTTGGCCAGCTGGAGTCTAGAACACAAAACCTATGCCTCCAGTACTAATCTTGCTGCTCTTACATGCTTTGAAAGAGCCTGTCCTCTGTTTGCATTACCTCAGAATTGAATGCCAAATTGCTTTGATATCTTAGAACCTGATATCGTATTTGTTGGGAAATAGAGAAATATTTACAAGGATTTAATTCTTGATTGTTCTGTTTCCCCTCTGACACGAAACACAAGCAGTGCAGGAGGCTGATCTATGGGCTTAACAAATGAAGCATGTCAATCATGCTTGTGTTTCAAGAATATGGAGACTACTGCATGTGATTGCATCTTATGGGAACGTGCTCAGTTTTCATTCCTGTGGAGCATTCAGTCGTTCCAGACCAGTACAAGTGTCTTTGTACATAGTAATAGGATGAGCATGTTAGGAGTTAACGGAGGAGGAGGAATCATCTTCTAGAATGAAGCAAAGCTGGGACCCATTCAGAGCTGACTTAGTGGCTTCAGGGGTTGGAAATGTGGTTGGCTGTAAACTCGTTAGTTGTGCTTCTGCAAGCAGGGTCACCGTACGCTTCCTGCCTAACCCCTTGCTTTCAAAGACATTCCCTGTCTCATTGAAGCATCTTGTTGTTGTAGCTGTTCCCACCAGCTGAACCCACAGGTCATTTGCTCCATGTTCCAGCCCAGACAGCTGAACTACCTCAACCTGCAGGACAGACACCTGCCCAGCCTTCTCAAATTGCTGTCCCTCCGTCCGTTCAGATGCCTGCAGCAGCTCTCGCAGCAGGGCAGGTAAGGCTAGAAAACCTTAAGACACATGCTCCGCTTCATAGGAGACCCTCCTTTAAAGCACCAGTCGCATTCAAATTAACTTAAGCCAGGGAAGTTGCTTATGGTGGGTTTTGTCAGCATGGCGAATTGACCACTTAAGTTGAGTAAGAAGAGTAGGCAGGCACCACTGGCTTTAGGGTGCATGTCTTTGCACAGCCCTGCCAGGATCTGCAGCTCCTGGGATCTCAGTTTCTGAACTAAAAGTGGCTCTGAGAGCAGGAAGTGCATTCCTGAGTCTGGGGAAGGATGAAGTAGAGAGGGGAGTGCCTTAGTTAGATCAGCGGATTCTTGCTTAAGGGGATTAAGGAAGAACATTGACAGGGCAGTAAAGCAGGTTCTGGCCAGACCTCTTCAGAGCTTCAGAGCCTCAGTGCTAGAAGGAGGAAACTGGAGGTAGAAGAGAGGGGCCCACCAGGCTCCAAAAGCAATGAAGGATGCATGCATAGAAAAAAGCCTTTATATTACCAAAAGGCTAAAAGAGAAATTGGACTTCTGTGGTTTTGAGTTTGAGCCTGGTTTTTTGATAGGCTCCCATTTGGTGCACAGGAGAATTGGCATGTGAGGAAACGTAAAACCTTTCAAAGTAGCCCAACACATAATTCTGTTCCGTATTGGTTTTAGTGCAAAGCCCAGCCGGGAGAGCCTGCTAGGAGGAAAGAAGTGAACTCTGATTTCTTGGGCTGAAGGGGTGAGAGTGGGGGAATTGCCAAAATAAACCGTTCCGGTGATGTTTGGTACTAGAAAGTTTACCCAGTGTTGTGCAGGTCCTTAATTCAAATAAGTTTTGTTTTTCTTCATTTAAATCATTGCTCTGGGGTGGGGCTGGCCTGAGGGGTTCAGTGTACAGGCTGCCCTGGGAAGAGAGAGGAGAGCCCCAGCCCTCTCTCACTGCAGCTTCTTGGAGCCAGGAGAGAAACACCTTTCCATGGCCACTGTAGTGGGCACAGCTGTGGGGAAGGGAGTGCATGTCCCCCAGCTGGGAGATAGAGACACATTCGCAGTGAAGATGTAGCCTTAGAGAGTTTTTTGGCAGAAAATATGCTAATGGGGGACTCATTAGCAGGGCTCAACAATCTCTGTAATCTACTCGCCCATGGCATATAATCAGCCATAATTTAGAAGTGAAAATGAGCACCTTTAGTAATGTTTTAAAGCCTATTTAGTTGTGTATCTTTGAAGCAACCATTCATTCAAGAATACGTATGTCTAAGTAAAGGTAAATACTAATCTGTAAATTCTTCTGATGCACAGTGTCATGGCTCCTTCCCCACTCTGGCATGATAAATGCAGAAGTGGGGGCCAGCAAGTGTACCCCAAAGCCTTATCTACCAGGCTTTGGTATAAAACTTCCCCCCAAGATCTTAAAAACCTAGATCTTGGGAATAAAACTTCCGCTGCCACCACCCAAATGTTGATAAAGAAATCAGGGGAAAGATCATTTGGGAAATCTTACCCCTAAAATAAAAATCAAGGCACACAATTAACCACTGCCAGGTTAATAAAAAGAAAAGAAAGAACCTTTATTATTACAACAATATTCCTGTTGCAAACATAATGACTAGATAGGGAGGTAACAAAATATACTCATGGAGAAACTCCATGGGCCTAGAACTTAGTTACAAAGAAAAGCCAAAACATCTTTTAAACAGTGCCAGATCTCAGATCCCATACCCAATCCTTAAAACAATAAAACCTAACGAAACTGCCTAAACTTTACCCTACTTACAGAAAATGAAGAATGGTGTCTTGGAGAGAGAGAGAGAGACATGCTTGTCCCTCTCTGTAGCTGCAGAGAACTCACTGAGAGACAAAAGGAGAAAAGAAAAAAAACCCAAATTCCTTTGTCCCAGTTTGAAAAGTCCCACCTACATTCTTATTGGTCTCTCCACCTGGCTAGGTGTAGTTAACCCCTTAATCCCCAGGCTGCTGGTTAACCCTCATAATCATGACACACAGTTCTATGATTTGTGCCTAAAATTGCCTAAATCCTATTGAAAGTTAATGGAGCTTAAGACTCCTAAAAAACTTACAGGACAACTTTTCCAAAAGCATCTATCTTCAAAAAGTCATGAAGCATATCTTAAAGCAGAGGATAGAAGTCTTATTATGTTGTATCAAATCTTAATTTTTCATAGAAATTTTGTCTGGAATGTATATGATAAAAGTACTGAAAAACCTCTTCTGAAGCCTCTAGCCAGTTTCCAGTGTCTCTAAAAGGCAACTACACACCACTATTTGTTCTGGAGACAATTAGAGACAGGATTGTCTTTCTAAATATTACTACCTAGCATAGTTCAATTGTACATTAATATTCTTCTTTGGGTTTTCAGTGTGTTCTCAGCATTAGAGATGTTAAATATTGGTTAATTGAATAGTCAATTAACCTCATGAATTCTTATCAGTTACTCAACTATTCTGTAGTCTCCGGGGGTGGGGCCGGCAGCCAGTGCACTCTGGCTCCACCCCCGAGAAGCCCCCGTGCTACTCCGCACTGTTGCCTCTGCATCAGAGGCAGCAGCATGAGGTGACAGGCAGCCAGTCAGTGAGGTAAGCTGATTTTTAAACTCCCTCTGATACAGAGGCAGCAGCGCGGGATGGCAGCAGTCCCTGTCTTGGGTGGGAATGACCCTACTCTTTAGCAAAAGGGGCATGCTGGCAGCACAGGTCTGGGTGAGGCACTGTGTGTCTGACAACTTCCACTTTGTGAATGCTGGCCTGGGCAGAGCAGGGCTGCCCCTAGCTGGCCCCTTGCTCTTGGGACTGATCTCCCTGTGCTATGGTCCATTGCCCCCCTGGAAGCCCACAAAAATGTTTGGCTGTGGCCTACAGAAAGTTAATCCAGCCCTGACTCTGCCCATGGGCTCTGGAGGCTTCTCTCCCACCGGGAGCCCTGTATGTGCAGGATTAAGCCCTGCTATTCCCATCTTGAGCCCCACCACTCGTGGCATGGAAGGTGGGAGGGAGCATAGATCCAGGCTTCAGTGGGGTGTGTTTGCTGGGTATTCAGGGGACAATGCGAATCAGGGCTTTAGATGGGGGTGTTGATTGCTGGGAGTTGAGCCCTGTGGAGGTGAGGGGGGGGGGGTGCTGTAGATTGGGGCTTCAACCCCACAGAAGAGTGGAGGGGAAGGGGTTTGCCAGCATTCGGAGCTTCATCCTCTTGGCTTGAGCTGTGTCTGCCCTGACTGCAGCCTGAACAGACCAGCAGGGGAAATATGGGACAATTTGCCTGTTGTTGTTTTTTTTAAGACAGGATACCTGGAGAGAGCTTAAGTAAGAGGCTGTCCCATTAAAAATGGGACAGATCGTTGCCCTAAAACTAATCCAATCCCATTTTAGGCACCACCTGCCCCTGCTGTTGCACCAGTTCAGGAGGATGTAAAAGTCCCCATCAGTCTCGTGCTAAGGTTAAGGTAAGTGTGCTGGTACGGGACTGGCGGAAAGCAAGCCAGTGTGAAGTGTTATTTGGGGGCTAGGCTGCTTAGCTAGGGAGCTCTGGAAATGGAATCCTGGATTTGTCACTGAAGCTTTGTTTCCTGTCATAAATGTAACCCATTTTCTCCATCTGTAAGACGGGAATAACTTTACCTACCTACCTCAAAGGGATGCTGTGAGGATAACTGTAGAGTGTTCAAGCAGCGTCATTAATTTCATAGATCACTATGACTTCTCCCTTGTTGCACTGAAGGGATGGGGAACATACATGTACTCCAGCTTAGTTACCACCCGATGCTCCTAATGGGGACCCAAATCTAGCAATGTTTGGCCATTAGGCTGGTGAGGGCATGTGGAAAGCCAGGAGACCCAAACTCTTCTATTCAATTGGAGCTTTGCAAATTGTATGTCCTGAAAGGTATCAGTCTTGGAGTAAAACGTACTAAACTGTGTGCAGTAGGCATAAGAACAGCCATACTGGGTCAGACCAGAGGTTCATCTAGCCCAGTATCCTGTCTGCCAACGTTGGCCAATACCAGATGCCTCAGAGGGAGGGATCACGACAAGTAATCCTCACGTGATCCCTCCCCTGTCACCCACTTCCAGAGAAACAGAGGGTAGAGACACCATTCCTACCCATCCTGGCTAATAGATTCATGGAGGTTAGGTCCATCAATGGCTATCTAGCTCTTTTTTGAACGCTGTTAAAGTTCTAGCCTTCACTGTATCCTCTGGCAAGGAGTTCCACAGGTTGACTGTGCACTGCATGAAGAAAAACTTCCTTTTGTTTGTTTTAAACCTGCTGCCTATTAATTTCATTTGGTACGAATAAATTATCCCTGTTGTCCACTCTCCGGGGATCATAAGTTGTTTAAAACAATAAAAATCACATACAGTCACTGATCTCTTGTGGGCTTGCTCACTAGAATGGCATCCTGTGTTGGCCTTGCTGGGAGTGTCTCCTTGAGTAGCAGCCAGAAGTTTGCACCAAGGAGCTGGTACTGCTCTACTGAATGCTCTTCTGCTGTGCTTTCTTAAGCACAACGTGTTTAGCTAATTTTGTGGGGGCCTCCTTTGTAAAATTCCATGTGTAAGAATCTCCACTTGCGAGGGACAGCTTGCCACTGTGTACAATGCCCTTTTGTAGTTAGAGACCAGAAAGAGAAGACAGTTATTAATTGGCAAATTCAGCTGTTCCATTACAGAAACTTCCACTTGCAGGTGTTGACTGAAGAGTCCCTTCATTGAGTGCTGGGAGAAGAATGATCTTGTAGTTAAGGCACGAGATTGGGTGCTGAAACTTGGGTCTGCCACCAGACTTCCTAGGCTAGTTAATCCCTTTGCCTCAGTTCCACCATGGCAAAATGAGGGTACATCTCTGCCCTGCAAGGATGCTTCAGGGATAAATCCATTAATGTTCGCAAGGTGATCAGATACTGGTGGGGTTGAGAGCGGCTCTTATGTACCTGGACAGATGGGCCTTATGTATCCTGAGTATCAGCAAGCACAGGCTCTGTCAAACCAATAGAAAAAATAGGTGGCCCTCCTTGAGAGCTTTGATTTCAGATGCAAATCCAGGGACACCTCTGTGCATCCCCATTGGGACAGCTGGTATTTGAAAAGGACTTTTTAAAACTGACTTTTGAATGACTCCCCTTCAACTAGAACACTGGAATCCCCAAGTGATCTGAAATGAACCTTGTCATACATTTGCTTTTTCATTTTAATTTGTTAAAACTGTGTATTCTTACCACAGGAATTCAAAGAAAGAACTTAATGATATCCGGTTTGAATTTACCCCAGGGAGAGGTGAGGCATTGTGGAAATTACCAAACTGTTTTTTGAAAAATATTTGGCAAAAATTTAAGTGGAGACTGTATGGGGATCCCAGCAAAGTGTCAGCTGGAGGCATGTGGTCTACTGGCGTGTATTTGCTCCACTCATTAAATGTTTGATATGCCCAGAACCAAGTGCCTGGCTCGCGCTTTCATGGAATGGCTGTGCTGAGGCAATCTAACCCTAAGAAAGCCAGCAAGGGGGAGGGCGGCTGGGCTAGGATGCAGTCCTCAGGCCCTGTCCAGTGTGGTCCACAGCCTCCAGTTTGTAAGTCACAACATGTAATGGTCCAGGTGACAGGCTGCATGGCTAAAGATGGAACAAAGTGTTTTGGGATCTGCATTTCACATGGTTCTTGCCTGCATACTCAATATGGCAGCTCCATGGTACCTTGATGTTTATGATCGAATTTTTTTTGAAAGATGCGCTATAGACCAAAGTAATCATTTTGGGGATGTTCTCTGGCATGTATTATAGAGAAGGTGAGACTAGATGACTACCAGAGTTCTTGCTCTCCTTGGCATCTATGAATTGAATGCAGGATTTGCAGGCTGTGGGGCTGGCTCCTTCAGTCTCAAAGCACTTGCTGTCCCTACAAGACCTTTGGATAATTGAGGTGGTACAGAGTAGCTAATTTAAAATCGTGTACACCTCTTTGGCTTGAGGCTGGAGGCAGAGGTGGATATTTACAGAAGTCTTTAATGGTCTTAAATTGCATGGCCATCTGCCAGTAGAGGCTCAGAGCAGAAAAAAAGCCCAACTGTAATTGACACTGTATAATAGTTACATTCTAATGTGACCAGTTAGTCATTTTCTTAGGACAGCCAGATCAGCCAGTTTTTATTGAATCATAAATTATAATCAACGTAATCTCTGCAGGCTTTTGCGTTTGTGTTAAAAATTACCTTTGCTAATGTCTGCTTCCCAAATCATTTTGGTTAGTGAGAAACTCAGTCCACTGTTGTAGCTATGACTGTGTGTGATGATAGTGTAGGCTGTCCCAGACTGAACACTATGTATCTTTGTCCCCTACAGATACTGCAGATGGTGTATCTCAAGAACTCATCTCAGCTGGGCTTGTTGATGGTAGAGATTTAGTAATAGGTAATGGCAAGTGATGCTGTAGTATTTCTCTCTGAATTTGTAGGCTTTCCAGTAATCACCACCGTTAGTTATAAAGCATGTGGAGAATGAACACATCTTTACTGAATTCTTCCGGGGAAGTTCACCCTAGGCCCTGAAATGTGATAGAACGCACTCACTCCAGTGGAATATTTGCTTGAGTGTGCATGTTGGAGCCCTGGAGTTCAGAGAACATGGCCTATTTATGAGACTTGTGAAGAAAAGGTTCCATTGACTATCATTGTAATACAAACTAAAATAAACCGAATCCAGGCAGTGCAGTGGATGCGTTTTGCCTTTCGCTTTTGGAGGCTGTTGGGTAGTGTCCCATTTTGAAAGAGGAGTAGAACCAAGTGCACTACAGAACGTGTAGTATATAGTAGGAGGGTCCAAACAGTGCACAGCTACACCCCAGCTTACTGTAAATGAAGTGTTGCATAGACGAGCCTTAGATCCTCACCTCCCACAAGCATTTCCTAAACTACTTGAACTGCTAATACTGTAACAACAACCTTCATTGCCCAGCACTTCTCTTCAGCTATAGCAAGTCGAATTGCATTCCAGAGGTTTGAAAGGGGTCTCACGCCAGCCTCTCTTTTAGAAGGCAGAAATGCTG
This sequence comes from Pelodiscus sinensis, assembly GCF_049634645.1. NCBI lineage: Eukaryota > Metazoa > Chordata > Testudines > Trionychidae > Pelodiscus > Pelodiscus sinensis. The sequence goes on along the minus strand of NC_134712.1, from coordinate 247,374,911 downwards.
CCAGCCAGCAGCTAATCCGATTTGCTGGCACAGGCAGGTGTTTAAGACTACACCTGCATAAACAGAGGTTGCTTTTCAGAATCAAGCTATAATATTTGCACAGTTTAAAGGTGTAGATTAAATATAACTTTTATTTTGCCTAGTGATATGCCTAAAGACTTTGTACATGTACCTGTATTTTTAAAAGTGTTTTAAGCTTGTACACTCTGAAAAGTATTGGAAAAAACAAGTGTCCGATGGATTTGGAATTCACTGTATGTAGACTGTCCTAATATAACCTATGTATGTGATTTCAGTTGCAGCTAATTTGCAGAAAATTGTTGAAGAACCCCAGGCAAACAGATCCGTCACTTTCAAGCTGGTATTTATTTCTGTTCCCTTGTTAAGCAGGTTGCCATTTTTGTAAATACATCCCAGCACTTTGTAACAAACCCTCTTCCTTCCTCCCTCCCAATAAATCAAAATAGTGTGGAGGTTGCTGCGATCTGGACATGAAAATCCCATTTGCCTGGGAAGAGTAGAAGTTTTTGGTTGGGTAAGGGGGCTCACAGGTGCCAGGGGCTCCTTTATGGAGGAGGAGAGGGAGGATCTGGATAACAGGATATTTTTGAGGGGAGGGAGTAGAAGACCAAATGGAGAAGTTAGATGATGGAAGGTGTCCTTGAGCCCAAGGAGTATTGTGAGAGTAATAGAGGAGCCCTGGAAAGAAGTAGCAAAACCCAGAATTGTTTATTGATAGGAGCTTGAAGAGGGACCCTTATAAATTGAGACCTGTCTTGGGATAGGGAGTACCTGCATTTTTTTACCCTAGCTAGTAGGCTGAGCCTTAAAGTTGTTGGTGAAACTTTTTGAGCTCAGTTTTTCATAGCTGAAAAATGCTAATATGTAAACATAGAACACTGCCATCTGGTAAATATAATGCAAAGTTGTCCCGAACCTGCTCCTTCTCCAAACTAGAACTCTCACAGATCAAAATGTAAATAATGGCTAATGAAGTATAGTTGAATTTTTCTTCACATTCTGTTCCCAGGCATCTGGTGTTGAAGGCTCAGATATTCCCGATGATGGCAAACTTATAGGATTTGCACAGCTCAGCATCAGCTAAACGGCAATCCCAGGAGAAGTTTCCGTACTGAAAACCTACATGTGCATATTTCTCCTGCTTCTGTTGGCCTGCAACACAAACAAAAGAAAAACCACTACTGCCAAAGAATTGAACTACAGCCCTCTTCCTAAGGAGCTTTAACGTTTTCTTAAATAGGATCACAAACCTATTTAACTTCTGAAATTACTGATTCCATTTACTGCTTTTGTAAACAACTCTCGTATGTTTTTTATATCTTCATCTCACACATGCAGATCCCACACTTCATTGCCGGCACGGTCATTTTATTATTGCCTTACTTTAAAAAAAAATACTACTGAGTACGAAACAGGGGTTCCACTTCTCCAATCATCTAGCCTAAATGTTTGCTTCCATGTGGTTTGGTTTGTTTCACTTGCTGTTTTTGCACATGTTTAAATGGCCTTTTTTGTTGTTTTTTTTGACTCGTGGACCTGCTTTTAACCTTGCATCTGCAATAGCCAATGGAGATGCGGATTGGTCAGCTGGAGTGCGAGGGAGTCTGGCTTATCTTTAAAACACAATGTAGTTAAATGCTGGCACCCCAGAAAGTGAATCAAGTCTTACCATAGGACGGCTAAAATTTTTCTTCCATGGGATTTGAGAGATTTCTTTAAATTGAGATCTTAGGTGCCAGTCATTTATTCATCTGCTTCTTTACTAAACTGCTAGTAGCTGTTTCCCCTGTCCCTTTGTTTTGCACCAGTGCCACACTTAGCATTAATGCAGATCTTAATTTACCATGATCAGATTATTGCTTCAAGTAGGTCTTTGATTCTACATCCTCAAATGTAGTCCGATCTTAAAGTAGAACTGGGAGGCTTTCCAGAAACTGACCTTTTAGGGGTTTAGGTGATGATCATTTTTACCCAGGAGAGGAAATTCACATTGCTTGGCACTCGGAAAGCCTACACATTAAATTGTTGTTCAGAACAAATCCCTCTGCCCTGCTGAGTCCTTCCTTCTGTGCTTTGCAAACAGGTACATGTGGAACCATCCCTGTTCTGTTTTACAGCAATAAAAGGATTGCCTGTGTAGCTGTGTACCAGGCAAGTAAGCTCTGGACTTTGTGTCCATCCTGCACTAACTGCTTGGGTTTTCCAGTATCGTCTCAACCTGAGCATCAAAGTTTGATCAGGATGTCACTGACCATGTAACTCACATTTAGGTTTCGTTAGTATGTGGTGTTTAATTTGAATTTCTACATAAATAATATAAATTATAATTTTAGTTGAGACACTTGTAATGCAATATGTGAATAAAAGTGTTGATTTTTTTCCTACTGTTTCACAGTTCGCCTTTGTATCTGCTATTGGCTTTGAAGTGTTTTATACAATTAAATTGTACACCTGTAATTTAACACAGAAATAAGGAAATCTGTTCTGTTTCCATCCGTTGCATAACCATCCAGAAAGGAGTGTTAAAATGGGACAACTGGGTTCAATTAGGACTTTTTTATTTGAGTCTTGTAATGAACAATATATATTTATATATTTTTCTCTATGAACAGCTATGGAAGCTTCCTGAATTTTGCATGGTTTTATACTGCACTTGTTTCTTTAGTCTGTAGTTTAATAAATTCCTACTGGGACTGCCAGTTATGCACAATCTCATCGCTAAATGAGTGCAAAGGGATGTTGAAGTGCTGAGTACGAGTGTACACAAAGAAACCTGAAGCACATGACAATTTTAATATAATGGGATGGGTGAGTACTGATTTAAAATGTGTATGAAAAGTTTTGGCACCTTCTTGTGGTGTGTGACGCAAAGCACACTCATAGCTTATCCTCTGCAGTTGCTTATTGGCTTTGGGAAGAGCTGGTTGTGATCTGCACATTCATGAAGGCCAGTGAGTGATAGCGTCTTTAATTTTTAAATCTTGGACAAAAAATGGAGACCAAATAGTGTTGGTACAGTATTATTGCTCCTTTGCCCGCTTGCCATGCATACCTCACTGTTCATTTGCGCACTGGTGCTGAGAAATGTCAGACTCTAACTGCTCAAGTGAAACAATGCAGTATCTATTTATTAAATAATCCCTGGCCATCCCTACTTCAGAACTAGCAGAGACAGTGAGTTTGCACTGACATTGAGGCTTCTGGGTTTTTTTATTTAAAAAAATAACTAGAGTGTATTTGAGATTAGATCTCTAGACATTTTTGGTAGCTCAAAATTCAAAATTTTGCTTGGGATACTACAATGCTAGGTAACTTTGTTTTTAAGGTTACTTTAAGTGCCAATGCTGTTCATAAAAATATTTTAACATATCATTAATGGATTTGGTTTTTGCTAAATTGTAGTCTGAAACTAGGACCAGGTGGTATTTTTTAATTTAGTTGATACTCTAAGGATAATGCTACATTAATGAACAGGGATTCTCCACAACTTTGTTGTGTTGTAGATTATAATGACAGATGTAAAATATTCTGCCTTTTTTCTTTTGACTTTGTATTTTATTGCATGTATCTCTGATTTTTAATCAATAACGAATAAATTGTCCATGGCCATGTGTTCGGTGACTTTTTGTTTTAAGAGTTGGGTCAGATGTTGCTGGGATATGCGGCTGTCACAGATAACAGAATTTGATACATAACTTTAGAATCTCATATATTCATAGTTTGTCACTAAGAGTCAAGATATGTCTACACTGTAATAAATAACCTGCAGCACTGAATTTCAGAGCCTGGCCAGCTGACTTGGGTTTGTGGGGTAAAAATTTCAGTGTAGACATTTAGTCTTGGCTGGAGCTTAGATACTGAGACCTTCCCCTTCCTGGAGGCGCAGAATATGGGCTCCAACCTGAGTCTGAATGTCTATGCTGTAGTTGTAAAGCCTTCCAGCCCAAGCCCCTGGGACCTGAGTCAGCGGCCAGGCACAGCTATGCTGCAGGTAGTCAAAGGGTTGCCAGATGGTTTCAACAAAAATACCGGACACACTTGACATTACATTACAATCTACATTACATTTATATTTTCTTAATCTGTTTCCCGAACAGAGAGCTCAAATACTGGACTGTCCAGTTCAAAACCGGACACCTGGCAACCCTAGGTAGACATACCCTAGTTGGGGATGGGTTGCGAAGAATCAGGAGAGCGCAGGGAGGTTTCACCTCCGCAGAGCTGAAATCTAGCAGGATGTACCGGTGTTCCCACTGACTTCTTCCATCCTTGGGCAGGTTGAATTTTTTTATGTGCCACCACCAATATGGATGTTGTATGTGGATGTGCAGTGTGTCCCAGTACAAACAAAAATATATATTTTAAACAGTCCATAGGTATGGAAGATAATATATTAAAACAAGGAATAATTAACAAGGAGCAATGCTTAAGATGTTTAGTATGATTCAAATAAAACTAATACTACCATTGGAGTACATGTATATCATTCTCTCTAAGAACTCAAGCTTGTAGACACAACAAAATGGCGTATACTGCCAACCGCTATATAAATAAATCAGACATGGACATTAAGTAAAAGTCTAAAAATATGCACAGCTTTAAGATGCTAAACAAATCCTGAGTCAACTAGAAAGAGTCATGCTCTCCTTGCAAATATTAATACAATATTTACTGACACTGGAAAGGAGAGTGAAAAGCATTCACTCAGGCTTATACACTTTCTCTGGGGAATGTTTAGGATCGATGCTAAACATTTCAAATGAAACAAATCTGTGAAAAGGTAAGTTCTGGTTTGAAACTTTCACCTTGTGTGTGTCACTAACTCAAAGAGAAGCTTCCAGAGCACTTGTCCAGAATTCACACCAATTGAAAGGTCAAACAAAGTAACAGGATACCTGGTAAAGTTCTTCTAGTTGTAACAATTTACCATGTATTAAGTAGTAACACAGGATTTAAAAACCCATTAACATCTGTGTTTGTAGATATCTACAACACACACACATCTCTTAAAAGAATCCTTTTTTACCTTAAGCCAGTAGTCCCCAATGTGGTGCCTGCGGCACCTGCCGGGGCATTTACATGCACCCACCGAATCATCTGGGCTGGGCCAGCCCCGCCACCAGAGCGCAGCACATGTGTGGGGCCGGCCTCAGGCACATGGGCGTCCTCTACCCCGGGCGAGTGGCACATATGCGGTGCTGGCCCTAGGCGCATGGGCGGCCCCGCCCCCAGATGCACGGCATGTGAGTGGCCCTGCCCTCGGGTGCCCAGCAGTGCTGAAAGGTTGGGGACCACTGCTTTAAGCCATTAACACCTATGTAAATTTTTTGAAATGTAATCATGCACATATCATGAGCTAGGCCTTTTGTTCCAATATTCAAAAGCAGCTTAAAAGCTTTTAACCCACCTGAAATTTTGGCACTATCCAATCCACCACCTGTCCCAAATCAGGAGAGAAACATGTCTGCAGCCCAACCAGGGCTGCTGTGCTGAGACAGTCTGGCCCTTGCTGCCTGCAGTCCAGATGGGAGCACGTTAAGACACCCCAGTTGTCCCCACCTCACTGCACAGATGCCAACACCACCCCCCAATTTCCTCACCTACCCCCACACACTTTGTGCTCGCTCTTCCAGTCCAGGAAGTTAAGGAGTGTGCTGGGTTTCCTCACAGGAAGCTGCAGGCAAACCCAGCAACTGTAATAAGATCGCTGTAGTCAAACCTCTCCTCTCCTCTCCAATACTGCATACTCCAGACTCTTCCCCTCTCCCCCCCCCCCCCCCCCCCCGGTCCCCTCTTGTCCCAGCCACGTGCTTACTTCCTCCTTGTATCCCTTCCCTACCAGCACACTGGTTGTCTGGAGCAGGGAGCTTCTGTTGCTGAGGGAGTATCCCTCCCCAACCAGGAAGCTCTCTATGCAGCAGCCCTAAACCTCTGGGCAGGGCTCAATTAGCAGCTGTGGGGCCGTCCTGTAGTGCAGCTTACAGGGAATGTAGGGGTGTTTTGGGTTACACCAAAATGTCTGAACTCATGCTTATTACACTAGTGTGTTATAAAAGTGCTGTGTGATGGGACAGAAGAAGTTTTCTTTGTCTTGAAATAGCCAAGAGAATTACAAACTTGGAATTAGGGTACATTATCCAAGTACTCTGTGGATATGGCTAGACTGGTTTTTTCCTGAAGGTATGCAAATTATGCTCGCATACACATTGTTTTACGAGGAATAAGGAGGCTTCCGAAAGAGGGTTTTTTCCGACATTTGGCCCTGTGTAGACGGGCCAAATACCGGAACATCCTCTTCTGGAAAAAGAATGGAAGAAGAGATGCAAATGCGAGCACATTTTGTTTTCCTTCTTCAAAAAACCCCCCACAGTGTAGCCATACCATTAGATGCTTGTATAATAGCACTTGAAAGAACCAGACATTTTTCTGTTTGTCTTAAAATATTGCCAGGCACCCTTCACAATATAGGATCTGATTTAGGAATTGGTGAGAATTTTGCTTCAAACTTTCGGAGAAGCCAAGTGTGCACTAAAATCATTTTATAGAACGCCAGACTGGGGCAATGCTACAAGTCTCTCTTGCAGTATCATACCTCTAGTTAACTCTAACCATATAGCTCATCCTCTTATACCCTCATGGCATGATCCACTTTGTTAGCCGGTGCTTTTGGGTATGTCTACACTTGCACCCTAGTTTGAACTAGGGATGCAAATGCAAGCATTCAAAATGGTCAATGAAGTGGGGATTTAAATATCCCGCGATTCATTAACATGATCTCGCTGGTGCGTTACTCCGAATGGCAGCTGATTCAAAAGTGAAAGTGTGCAGAGGGTTGTGTTCGAACCAAATCCCTTGGTTCGAACTAACGTTACTTCTCAAAAGGAGTAATGTTAATTCGAACCAAGGGGTTTGGTTCGAACTAACACATCCCGGTGTGCACTTTCACTTTCGAATCAGCTGCCATTCAGAGTAATGCACCGGCGAGATCATGCTAATGAAGCGTGGGATATTTAAATCCCCGCTTCATTGACTATTTCATATGCCTGCATTTGCATCCCTAGTTCGAACTAGGGTGCAAGTGCAGACATACCCTTTGTTGGACTGTTACAACAGGGAGGTGCCTTGTGTTAAACGTTGTCTTGGAATGTGAGGCTGCAAGGAGGGCACCAGTCACAGCAAGTTCTCAATAGAATTCCATGCTAAGTACTTTAAACTCTTTACTGTCACCTGGTTCTGAACCACAGATGTCATCTGTCAGTAGTATAATCGTGACACGGGTTAACTAGTGACAAATTAGTGCTACAAGTGAATGATTGTTGCCCTGCTTCATTATTGCTCCCTATTCTGAAACAGAACAGTTGACTTCCTAGTGTAAACCTAGTTTTTCAAGTGCTCGGCCCCATGATCCCAAGAGGAAACCAATCCTGTTGAAATGTCACATCTTCCTCCTCCTTCCCTGCTTACAGTTTTTTTCCAGGAAGTTTGAGAGTGATCAGAATGGGGTGTTTAAAAAAATAAAACTAATGAAGATTCCTGTCTTTGCCTCTCTGCCATTTTTCCAAACTGCCCAGCTTTGATTGGCTCCTAGAGTTGAAGTGTTGTGGCTTGCATGCTGCAATTTCATTTTCTTGGCCTTGCTGAGAGATGCCTTTGTGTGTTTTGAGGGGCTCTTTTAATATTCCTAGTAAGCTATTGTACGATGGGGTGTAAATATCACATGTTGGGAAGGGAAAGGGTGAACTAGAACCTTTATATAGCAGGGGCTTTGAGGGGAAGGGGAACTGCATATTCATCTAGGCCTCTTCAGTGAGGAGCATATAAATGTTGTCTCAAACCATAGACTTCTGCTGTGGGAACCGGCTAGAACACACTGGTTCCCACATGGTCTTGTCAGAGAGCATCTTACCAACTTTCTTATTCAACTTCATGCTGTGGCTTCGGCAGTGTTCCACAGTGCTTGTAGTATTCTGTGTTGGGGCCTTGTTTTGCTAGATACTATCCAGGTGTTTTAGACAATCTTTGCAGCCTAAATAGGCAACTTGGACCGATGGATGGCGAGGAAATGCACAGGATCACCCAGCAGGCCAGTTGTAGAGCTATGAATAGAACCCTGCTCTCTGATTCCCAAATCCAGGTCACCTGAGACCATGCTACCTTCCTGTCATGCCTGCAACATGCTAATCTTTCCATGGAGGCAATCATGAGCAATTACCATGGCAGGAACAATCCCTTCTCCCTCCTCCCCATGACGATCAATGTAGGACTGGAAAGGGATCCAGCTTCTGTGCTGCAGCAGGACCAGGTAAACCTAGAATATCACTGGTAGGTGTTTGTCCAACTTGTTTACATAAACTTCCAATGGTGGGGATTCCAAAGCTTCCATGGGAAGCCTGTTCTAGTGCTTAGCTACCCTTAGAGTTGAACAGTTTCTCTAATACCAAACCTCAATGTCCCTGGCTGTAGAGTAGGCCCATTACTCCTTGTGACTGATCTGCAGCCTCTTCATGAGAGCCCTTAAAATGTTCTCAGGGCCACCTCAGTTTTCGTTTCTCAAGAGTTAACATGCCTAGTTTTTAAACCATTCTTCACGTCAGGTTAGCTTTGAGGGTAATGAATAAACTCATTTGTACTAGGCCAAAAACATTAACATGGTGAACAGAATTTTGTGGGGCTGTTAGCTGCATTGCCTGCCTCGATCACCAGTAGTTTCAATATACAGTATATTAATTTCTAAGCTGTTGTATGTCTTTGGCTGATACTTATCTTAATTCTCTCTGGGTTCTGGTGGCTGACAAAGCTGTTGGCTAGAGCTCCGGGGGGAATTCTGTGCTGTTCTGTATGCAGAGAAAACATATCCCTGCAGATTTCCTTACCTCTCTACAAAAAGTGTTGGGGAAGCAAAGGGAAAGCCACACTTGGGTGGGTGTGGGACTGCCAGGCCCTCTCAGAGAATTACAGAGGCCCAGTCCAGTCCCAGGCCCCCGATGTACCTAATGTCTCATCCACAGGTTCATACTAAAACCAAAAGAATACATGAAAATGAACACTTGAGACATTTAACAACAATTAAGTCATTATACCAATAGCATGTATATTAAAAATGTAACTTTAATTGTGAGTTTCCACTGCAAGCAAAACTTTCTTTTAGGAATGCTTTTCTGGCTTTGTTGTGTGCAAACTCATTTATAATTGAAGAAAAATCTAATTTACGTGCAACATGATTAAGCATTGTGAGTCCATTCAAATACTTTTGTTCCTTTGTTTCAACACGGATGTGTGATGCAGGGAGACTGACAAAAATACATAATGCAATTATGAGATTAGGAAATGCAGTCAACAGGCTGAGATCGACTATTTCTTGAAGCAGTTCTTTTGGCTTGCAGTCTGGTTTTAAGTTGGTGGAATGTATATGTTTCAGGAAGAAACTGTTCAGCCACTGAATATAGATCTTCATCACTTATTTCTTTGAACTCCCAAAGGAATCCAAAAAGGGTACAAATTTGTCAACATGTAAAACCAGATTTGATTGTCAGAAAAAAAGCAAAAAGACCCTCAAAACCCAACAATACATTGACTTGATAGTGCCTTTCTGCATCAGATTGAGATACTAGGCGCGATTGGTGGAAAATTCAGATGACATGTCAATACCCTGTGTTACTTGGACTCAAAGGTTTTCATCCCATTGATCACGAATCTTTTGAATATCTTTAAGAAGTTATTCATTGTTATCTCTCTCAACAGCTAATGTAACATTGTATGCTTCAATTACAAACTTAGTTTCATGGATCATTTTTAGCAGTGTCATCCACATGGACATTATAATGCATTCAAATTTGAATGTATACTCCTGAATTTACTTATGCTTACTGTGAGCCTTTGCTGTGAGAGTAAGAGATTCAAGCTCAGTGGTTTGAGCATTGGCCTGCTAAACCCAGAATTGTGAGTTCAATCCTTGTGGAGGCCATTTGGGGCAAATATTTGTCAGGGATGGTACTTGGTCCTGCTGTGAAGGCAGGGGACTGGACTTGATGACCTTTCAAGGTCCCTTCCAGTTCTAGGAGATAGGCAATCTCCATTAATTTAATTTATTTAAAGCCTTTCTCTCAGAGCCCAAATGCTATGCAACTTGTTTAACACCATCAGTTCGTTCTGACCATCTTATTGTTGACATTTCTTGAAGGGAAACAAACAGGCTTCAGAATTTCCCCCTTTCAAGGAATGCTACTGAAGAGGTTGTACAATTGTTCCAAAGTATGTGATTGCTTCCTTGTGTGGTTCAGCACAATCAATGCTGACAAGATTTAGTGTGTGGTTGCTACAACTGGAGAAAATACAGTTCGGATTTTGCTCAAGGAGGACTGCTTGTACTCTGTCCTTCCCAGCCATATTGGATCTATTATCTTAAGTTTATCCAATGCAGACATGATAATTTAATTTGAAGCCTTCCAGAATTTTTAATACACAAGCAGTGTTTTTTCATGAAATTGTCGAACAAAGTGAATCGTTCTTCAATTCAACCCTTTGAACTTCCTGCAATTTTAACATATCAAACAACCAAGGTCATCTGTTCTTTGAGAACAGACTTGAGTTGCATCAATAATAATTGAAAAGTACTTTGCATGTGATATAGCTTCAAGAATTGTTGTTTGCACAAATGTCCCACACAGGTCAGTAAACTAGTTTTGTATTGTTGGGGTATGTCTAGACTGCATCTTTCTGTCAGCAGAGGGATGCAGATTAGGCAGGCCGATATTGCAAATGAGGCAGGGATTTAAATATCCTGTGCCTAATTTGCATAAAAATGGCAGTTACGTTTTGTTGACTTAGCACTTTGTCAGCAAAAGGCGGCAGTCTAGAGGGGGATCTGTTATTAAATAACTAGAATTAAAACTTTATCACAAAAAAGCCTTTTAAAGGTGAATCTAAATGTGGACGAAAGAGGTAGCTTACAGCTGAACCTAATACGGTTTTTGTATATGAAGACACATAAAAAAAAAAAACCAGGAATACGAAAATCTCTATACAGAGATAATCATCTACTTTAAAGGTTAAACTCACCCTCAGACCAAGCAAAAATCACTTTACAGTAACAGAATTAATTATGACTTTCCAAACCTCTAAACTATGCAGAGATTGTAAACAGCATTTCATACCATAGAATCACTAATCCCAGAAGCTATTCCAGTCATGCAGATGAAAACTTGGATGTGACTGAAAAATTGGTGAAAGCCCGTGGTCCTACAATGATTAAAATCACTTTTTTGCAGGTATAGATAACTTATTTTGTTGTCTCTGTTATAACTGCACAGTGTATAATAAATGGAAATGACTTGGTGGAAAAAAGTCAAAATTTGAGGCCCCTTTGCCTACTGAGGCCTAGGCCAAATGGCCCTCATAGTTCCCGCCCCCCCCCCCCCCCCCCCCCCCAGATAGGCCTTGGGGACTAGGGTCATGGCCCATTTCTGTGAGCACAGAACTTCTGGGCTGAAAGAGTCTTCTCTGCTCTGTTGACTTTCTAGCTCCTGGGTTCTAGTGTCAGTGTGGTTCACCTTCTGTGTGCTTGGATCTGTCTTCTATCCCACAGTGAGTGCTGGTGGTGTGGCAGGGCAAGAAGGGCTGAGTGTGGCTGTGTGGAAGGGTTATGGGATGGGGAAGAAAAAGGGACAGTGGAATCGGGGCAAAATAGAGCAGGTATCTGGCATGTGGACAAACTGCACCTACTGTGCCCCTTGCCACCTTGATGAGCCCTCTGATTTCTGCCCCAACCAGCCTCTCATATCCAGATTGCCTCCCCCAGAACCCTGCTCCCCCAATTCTCTCTGCACTTGGGTCCTGCTGAGGTGACCGTCTCTGTCCACACCTGGTGTGCCTGGCACAGAGGGTCAGGCCCCTGGGGGGGTGTTTGGGGCAGGCCCAGCCTCAGTGTTGTCAAAGCTGGAGGTAGCCTCATTACTGACTCCATGTGTCTCGGGCAGAAGTGGTGCAGTGTGATCTTCCACCATCATGCCGTCTGTGGCCTGTATTCCTCATTGACATGCTGGAGCCTCCCCATTTATTGACATTTTGCAGAGGTTTTTAAATGACTGTACAGCAGAATTTTTGGGTGCAGAATTCCCCAGAGAAGTCTGTTTGGCCCTGTAGTCATAAGGTGGACCAGCACTTCTTCCTCCCAGCTCAGCCTGCCCTGACCTCAGAGTGGTTCTGGTTTCAGGATGTTCCAAACGCCCGGCATTATCGAATGATGTGTGTGTGTGGTACTGCAGCTTCCAACCTAGGCTATGCCTAACTGTAGCATGTGCCGATCACGCTCTCCATCCATGGAGTTCCAGGTCGCTGGTTTCCATAAATCAGCTGTACCTGCTAGACCAGGTCGTCTCCACTTTCGAAGCCCTGGGGGCCATAATGATACTCATGCTGAAGGCCGCAACTTAAGTGTGGTTGTGTATATATGCAAATATGGAGCTCACCAGCCAGGTGTGAGAGGCATGAATGGAACGCAAGCACTTTCCCCTCACTCCCTTAGCATCCGGGGAATGAGCACATGGCTGCTGCCCCTATCTCCTGACACTCCGCCCTTGGGTATATTTAATAAAGATGGTTATTTGGGACCTAACTGTGCTCTGGTGGTTTCTCCATGTTGCTTTTGTTGTGAGACCCAGGAGCAGGAGTGAGTTGAGGTGAGTGTAGGATGAGGAGACTGAAAATGGTGTTCCTTGTAGACCAGAGAAGTGTTCCCCATGCAGTCCCTTGCTCATCTATATCAAGTTTACTGAAAGAGAAATCAAATCCAAGTACCTAAATTGTGGAGAGCAAAGACTGTCACTGAATGGCCTAATGCTGCAGGTCTTGAAGGCATCTCTTACTTTTTGAGAATTAAGAACCCATCTAGCTCTTGTATACTCTCGCTTAAAAAAAAAAAAAAAAAAATCCTGCGGAATGACAGAGTGACTTCATCACGTCAACTGTATCCTCATGCCACCTCCGCCTCCTTAGTTTAACTTATTGTTAATGGATTTTTTATGTAGGGATTGGTGCCCCCCAGCTATACTCAACAACCCCCCTCTCTCTGTGTGGGTAGGTGTCGGGCCAGGGCAGAGGGGACAGGAGTGGGCTAGGACATATGTAGGAGGGTTGAGCTCGGATGGTGGAGGAGACCCGGTGTGGCCTGGGCAGAGTGGGGGTGGGGCATGAGTGTTGGAAGCGATCCACTGCGGCCAGTGGGGGCACAAGTCAAGCTTCCCTCCACCATCTGAGTTCTCCTCCCCCCCGCTCCATGCCAGGCACCTACCCCCAGCCTGCTCTTGCACCCTCCCCTCTGGCCAGACACTTATCCCCAAAGGGGGAGTGGGGTGGCAGGGCTGGCCTTACTATGAGGCGAACTGAGGCAGCTGCCTCAGGTGCCAGACTGTGGGGAGGTGCCACTAGGACCCAGAGTGTAGAAAATTGTGTCTGCTGCGGGTGCATATGTATTCTCTCCGCTCTTGATGCACAGAGATGGTGGAGTGCCAGGAGAGGAGTAGAACAGGAAGAAGGCAAAATGGAGACCTTTCAAAGTTTTGGCCCAAGCGAGGGGGCATGGGGGCGTCATTTGAGCTCCCTGCCTCAGGTGCCAAAATGTTTTGGGCTGGCCCTGTGTGGTGGTGAGAGTAGCTCTCATGCTTTCTGACCGCAAAAGCCGCAGGAGAGAGGGGGGTTGGCGAGTGTAGCAAGCAGGGGGCACAGCCCCCTAGAAAATGCAAAATAAGAAAGTTTATCAACTGTTTAAACACGTCCTGTGACACTGAACTTGGTCTTCTCGTGTCCTCTCTGATGTAGGCCTTGAAACCGGTCTTCCTGTGCAGGTTGAGAGCGCAGCAGCAGCTCTGCTGGTCCACGTGGGGTTAGGAAGCTTGCGTGTGGGACAGCCGCTCTGTTCTTACTGGGTCAGTGAAGGATGCCGCTCATGCACAAAGCACTTACCTGGCTCGTTATTTCAGTGCCCTGATTACCCTGGTAGAATAACCCTCTGTTGAAACCAATTTCTTTCAAAACAACTGGTTTCACTATGTTTCTGTAAAGAACAGTTTCCAGTGACTCAATAACCACAACAATTTTCCCATTCGTTAATTTGTAAACTTAAAGTACCTTTCTCCTCAAATGCCTTCTGTGCTGATTCACTCTGGGCCTGGTGTAAACTCTTGGGAAGGGGGGGAATGCTGCTTTAATGAAAATACAAACACTGCGCTAGCACTGATAAGCTATTTTATGCTTCCACACAGCGAATAAGCATTTCAAGGCTGCATCTGTGATGTCTGAGCCCATGCTCTGGACTATTTCACCATGTCAGCTTTTATCCTGGGATCCCAAGGTGCTGGATAAATCTTCAGTGTTCCCCTCATTTTGCTGTGGGGCTTAAACTGACACTTTTAGCCCCACATTTTTAAAGATTACTTCTAACTTTGAGGTGCTCAGCTTCAGACTCCTAGCACCTAGTGTGTTACTCTGCTTATCTTTGGCACTCTTCAGCACAGTATGGGAGTATTTACCCTCACAACGCTTCTCTGAGGTAGAGAAGTGCTATTTCCCCCCATTGTACAGATAGGAAACTGAGGCAGATACAATAAGTGACAGGCCTGAGGTCACACAGGAAGTCTGTGACAAAGCAGAGAATTAAGCCCATCTCCCCCAAATCCCAGGCTACCATCCTAACCACTGGATCATCCTTCTGTCTTACAATTATGTAACATCACTGATCTGTAAGGAGTGATTCCAGCTGGATGTGGGTGTAATGTGCTAAATCAGATCCCTGATTTTCAGATGTGCTGCACCCTCCTAAGCAATCTGAATGAATGGGCAATGCAGGGGCTCAGTGGTTTAGAAAATCAGGCAACAGAAGTCTGGAGTGAGGTGCTCAAAATAAGATGCTGTTTGAAAACCAGTCCTGGGCATCTTGTCCAAGCTCACACTGCCAGATCTTGGAAGAGATGCCAAAAGAATCCAGGTTTCCTGAGACCAAATCCTCTGCTCTAATCACTAATCTACACTGCCTTTTGTCCTTCAGCATACAGAGAATGGTGCTTGCCTGTTTTGATAAGTGATTAATACATTACACAGTGCAGGTATGAAATATAAAATCTCATGCATTAAGTTTTATTCACGCGGATCCTGATGAAAAATTAGCTCCTGGCTTTAGCTGTGTACTTCTGTAGAGTTTATTTTCTGTTTAAACATTAATTCTAGCCCATATGAAAGAGTGACTCAGTACTGTCTTCCCACAGACAAAGCTCATGATGACTGATTTTGGAGAAATTCTCAAAATTGTGGGTGATTTTGGGCGTTTTCAAAAATGTTTGGTGCTGCAAATTTCTCTGGGAAGTTTTAGTATTGCGTTCCATATGTTTGGCCAACTGTTCATGGTTATGGATGTGCCTCATCATTGTGATACCAGCTGGATCCATGAAATTAGTCCAAACCTGAGCAAGGAACAGCAGCTAAACTTAACTATTCCTTGGAACACTCCTGGATCTTATGAAGAATGCCATATGTACACGCAAGTGGAGCGAGATATTGATTCCATTCTACAATATGGGCTTAACTCCACTGAGAAATGCCGGAACGGCTGGGTCTACCCTTCAGGGGAAGAGCAAACGCTGGTAACTCAGGTTTGTAATGTCACTTTGTTCCTGACTAATACAAATTGCTTTATTGCAGTTGTAGAATCATTCTACAGTGAAGACCCGGGGCTTCTGAAGATGTGAAGCTATGGATGGCTTGGCAGAATCTGATAGATTTATTTTTTATAATTTGGACAGATTAATTATTTTTAAGGATAAGACTGGCCATACTGGGTCAGACCAAAGGGCCATCTAGTCAAGTGTCCTAGAGCTAATTTTTCATCAGGATCCGCGTGAATAAAACTTAATGCTGCATGAGATTTTATATTTCATACCTGCACTGTGTAATGTATTAATCACTTATCAAAAAAGGGCCATCTAGCCAAGTGTCCTGTCTGCCGACAGTGGCCAAGGCTGAGAATGAACCAAATGCATTCCCGGCATCTGGCAAACAGAGACTAGGGACACCATTCCTGCCCATCCTCACTAATAGCCATTGACGGACCTACCTCTGTGAATGTCTTATTTTTTAACTCTGTTAATGTCTTGTCCTTCACAACAGCCCCTGCCAAAAAGTTCCACAGGTTAGGAGAAGAATACTTCTTCTGGTTTGTTTTAAGCCTGCTGCCTATTAATTTCATTTGACCCCTTATTCTTGTGTTACAAGAAGTAAATTACATTTCCTTATTTACTTTTGCCACGCCAGTCATGATTTTATAGACCTCCATCATATCCCCCCTTAATCATCTCTTTTATGTAAACTGAAAAATCCCAATCATATTTATCCTCCTATGGATGCTGCTTTATACCCCTAATAACTGCCATTGCTTTTTTCTGAACTGTTACCAATTCCAATATATCATTTTTTTGAGATGGGATACCCGCATCTATATGCAGTATTCAGTTTTCTCTGGGAATGTTTGTACTGCTTACACATCATGAATCTAGCATTTACAAAATCCCTTTTCAAATTAAACCTAGTTTGTGT
Source organism: Pelodiscus sinensis (assembly GCF_049634645.1). Classification (NCBI taxonomy): domain Eukaryota; kingdom Metazoa; phylum Chordata; order Testudines; family Trionychidae; genus Pelodiscus; species Pelodiscus sinensis. Next base: position 247,358,309 of record NC_134712.1, on the reverse strand, counting down.
CTTTCTTTCAGTTTGACCTGGTATGTGATCGAAAAGGACTACATGACATCTCCATGTCTATTTACACGGTTGGACTTCTCCTTGGAGCTCTGGTTTCTGGTTCATTAAGTGACAGGTAAGGAGAGAGAATGATCAACCTGTACAAAGTCAGCAGGCTAGCCGCATTTGAGGGCATATTGTATAGAGCAGTGTTTCTTAAACTGTGGCAGTTGGAGGTGTGCCACAGAGAACAACAAAATTCAAAATGGCCACCCTTTCCCCCGCCCCTTTTCCCCCCGACCTTTTTTTTTTTCTCAACAAAAAATCCTTGGTGTTCCTCATTTTTAAAAAAAAAAAGATTTGGTGTTTCTAGGTCTTAAAAAGTTTAAGAAACACTCGTATAGAGCCTTGTAGCCCCAAGGCTGGTGTGGTTAGAAAATTGGAGTCTGGGCCCTGACTCCGATGTGCCCTGTGGGCTAGGGCAAATTACTCAGTCATTTTTATGACTGCTTATTATTAAAGCTGGTTGAAAATGGGGGAGGAGGGGATTCTATGGACAAGTCTGAGGAAAATGGTCAATATAATTTTGATCTCCATTTTCCACATACAAGTTGGAGATGGTTTGGGGAAAATTTAAATACCCAGAAACTTTTCAGGTGAAAACAGGGAAAAAATGGGTTGGGAATTCTGTCACTGTGTCTCTTGGGAGTTGTAGTTTGGGTGTCTCAGGTACCTTTTTCCCCCAGTGCGGTATCATGGGCTTGGTCTCCCATACCAGTCAGTTGGGTCAACGGGGCCCTTTACTCACCCAGTGTCCAGTACATGATGCTTGGGTGGTTGGCAGCATGGAGCCGGGTGAGTTCCATGAGTTTTTCATAAAGTGCTTAGCCACCCACATCACCCGGATCCCTGTCTGGACATACCTTAACCCGTTGTCATGTCTGACAGTCATGGCCAGAACTTTGATTTTGTAGCAATACCACTTACCACAATCAGGCTCTTACATTCATTCAGGCTTTTGCCCCGCCCCTTCTGCGAGAGGCCCTGCCCCTTCTGGGAGCAGGGAGCCAGGGCCCCCCACCTTGCCCAGGGGTCCGGCATGGCTGCCAGTTCCTTTGCTTTGCCCTTAATATTTTCCTAGGCATGAAACCTGACCGTAGCCTCAGAGATTGACAAATAGATTTCTTCCCACAGAATAGGTCGGCGTCCTGTTACCTTGTTTTCCATGCTTCTGATGGGGGCATTTGGTGTTGGAGCAGCCTTTGCACCAGATTTCTATGTCTACATGGCTTTGAGATGCCTGGTGGGTGTTGCTGTGTCGGGTTTCACTATAAGCACAGTGACGTTAGGTAAGATTTCCACACTACTACAGGTTGGACCTCCCTTGTCCAGCACCCCTGGGACCTAACCAGTCCTGAATGAGGGGATTTTCCAGACCAGGGGAGGTCCCTCTCTTCATGGCCCATGCTGCCCTGCCACAATCAGCCTAGGGCAGCCTGGTCCCGCTTCACAACTCCTGCAGGGTTTGGGACCAGAGCTCCATGGCTGTAGTCAGAGCTCCCTGCCCACTGGAGCTAGAAGTCCCCACCATGCCATGCTCCCAAAAGCCAATGAAAAAGGCTTCTGGATAAAAGAGCTGTACAGTTTTTAGAAATATGCTTCCCTGTGAATGACATACTGAGTGACTTATCTTCCTCTCACGCTGGTGTAAATCCGGAGTAATCGCATTGAAGTCAGAGGAGTGACACTAGTCAAGGGAAGAGGAAAATCTGGCCCATTATTTATGTATGTGGTGGGAGGGGTGCAGAAAACATAGGTGCAAGCTCAGTTAGTTGGAGGATGCAAAATGTGAGCTTGTTTGTGCTCGGTTTGTCATTAATATTTCCTATGAGTGGTGATGGGCTATTGTGTCTCCGACAACTCTGGCTACACACAGAGAGGAAAGCCCCTCTTATAACACAATTCACACTTTTTCCTAGAGATTCACAAAGGTTAATGAAGCAAAGTAGGGATGTAATAGTGTACTCAATTAACCGATAAGCAAAAGCATATAGGTCAATGCTATAGACTACACGCATTTCCCCCGCACCTCCTCCTCCCCCCCCCTCCCCCGACCACCAGTAAATTGTTTAGCAGGCTGGCCAGCGGCCTGGCTCAGTCCTGGCTCGCACTGGGTCTGGGACCTACCCAAACTGCAGTTCTGCATTTAAAGTGTATTGGGATCCATGCGAACAGCCTTGCTCAGTTTTGGCTTGCACCAGGTCTGCAGCTCAGCCCTCTCTCCACTCTGGACAAGGGCTGCTGTGACCCTGCACTGCTGCCTCTGTATCAGAGGCAGCAGCATGGAGTGGCAGAAGGCTCTCCGGGAGTGAGGCTGGAGGACACCGGTGTCGGCCCCACCCCCTGGGACTATAGAATAGTCAATTAACCAATAAGAATTCATGAGGTTAATCGACTATTCAATTAACTGATATTTAACATCTCTAAAGCAAACCCCTGAGTGGTACTGAGAGATTGGGAATTCTAGAGATACTGATTTGAAATAGGAAAAAAAAACTCCTTTCAATGGCACTGAATCATTGAGATTTTTAGCAGTTCAATCTGTGTTAATGTTTGTAGGTGCTGAATGGGCTGGAGTCTCCTACCGGACACATACAGTGGTGATCTCTCATTGCAGCTTTTCCATTGGACAGATGACTTTGGCTGGCTTAGCCTATGGGGTTCGCAACTGGAAGCTGTTGCAGATTGCTGGATCTGTCCCTGTGCTGTGTCTTTTCTTTTACATATGGTAAGTGTGCTGTCACTAGAGAGCTCTTCCCACACACTGCAGCGGTCTTTCTGTGAAACTGGGGAGGCAGGAGCTAGAACACAGTGGACACATCTATTCATTGAAGGGGTGACTGCTTTCCATTATAGGCCATACAAAGCTGATACAAAGCTAATAGGAGCTGCTGGGAACTCAGTGCATTTGGCTATCAAGCCACTTTTATTGAGGTGCCTAAATATGGATTTAGGAGCTTAATCTTAGGCCCCTCAATAACATTATTTCTATTGAAACAAAACAGCCCCCAAATACAAGCTGTTTGGAAGCGCCTCAGAAGATCGGCACGCTTCCTGAAGGAAATGCACACAATCCCGTCACTTGTAAGAGCACTCCAGGCACATCAGGCCGACACGGTCAAGTGAGTAACTGCAGTTTTTCAACCACTTTGTAGGGTCCTTCCAGAATCTGCTCGGTGGCTTATGACAAAAGGGAAGATAGAGGAAGCCAAAAAACTGCTTCGAAAGGCTGCCTTTGTCAATAACCAAAGCATCCCCCCAGAACTGTTTGAACAGGTAATGGTGAGATGGCAGCGGGTCACTCTCTTAAAAGGTTTGGAGTCAGGTGATATGTTTGGAAAATGGGCTAGATATGGGAAGTCAGAAAGCTCTCTGGGGGGGAGTTACGGGAAAAGCCAGAGGATAAATAGTTATATAAATGGATAAAAAGCTTGAAAAGTATTTTAATGGCTCTGTGCTATCTATGAGCAAAGTATTATGTTCACAACATGCATATAGAGAAGTCAGATAAAAACAAAAGTAGCTTTGTTGGAAGGTTACAGTGTAAGACTTTTATCTCTTGGAATTCTGAAGGATAATACACAAGTAGTGTGACCCGGTCGACTACTCTCTAAAATACAGATACGTAACTCACCCCATCTGCCTGTTGCTAGGCCCAACTGGAATCCTTCCCTCCAGCAACCCCATTGCCCGCTGTCAGAGTGGGGGGGGGAGTCACTGGGCCCTACACCACCCCCCTCTGCAGCCAGATGTGACTCTCAGCCAGTCTGTAGAACAGAAGGTTTATTTGTTGAGAGGGAAACAGCGTAGCACAAACTTCTTGTTAAGGAATCGGGAGCAGCCAGTACGCTCTGGGCCCCTGCCCCGGCCCCCAAGCCAGCTAGACTCCCCTCTCCCTCAGCCAGCTGAAAACTAACTCACACACCTAGCAACTGGTCACCTAGCCTCCAGGCTTCCCCGCCTACTCCTTTGTCCTGTTTCCTGGGCAAAGTGTCAGCTGACTGAATCCTCCACCTAGCTCAGGTGTCAGGAGGGCCTGGGCCATTCCCTACCCGCCTTCCCTCAGGAGTCCTCACCCAAAGATCCCTTCCCCTGCTGGGCACTACCCACACACATACAGTCGCTACAGAGCAGCACAGGACAGTAGCAATCACATACATCATAACAAAGCAACTAGGCTTTGTCTACACTGGTGGCTTCTTGCACAAGAACATCTTGCGCAAGGGTTCTCGTGCAAGAAGTCTTGCGCAAGAACATGTCCATGCTGCCATGTGCGAGCTGTGCTTTTGCACAGGAGTGCCCATGACAGTGTGGACGCTCTCTTGCGCAAGAAAGCTCCGATGGCCATTTTAGCCATAGGGCTTTCTTGAGCAAGAAATCCCTGCTGAGTCCACACTGCCCTCTTGTGCAAGAGCTCCTGCACAAGATGGCTTACACCTGTAAAAAAAAGAGCGTAGCTCTTGTGCAAGAAGCCCTCTCTTACCACACCGTACTGTAAATTTCCTTGAGCAAGAGCAGGCAGGCAGTGTGGACGCTCTGTGGATTCAGCAGCCTTTAACACGAGCCACTCTGCTACACTCCTCCAGCCATCCCGCAAACTGCCCTGCTCCGCCAGCCATCTTGTTCCACTCTACCGGCCACCCGCCAGTCATTCCTGCCAGCCACTCCACTGGCCGGCTGCCGGTCGTTCCTGTGAACCGCTTTGCCAGCAGCTCAGCAATATAGCTTCAAGCTCCCCTGCGGCACTCAGTGATTTCAGCTCATAGTAGGGGAGCCTCAGTGCTGGTGCATTGGCCCAAAGTGAATTCAGCTCAGCAGTCTGTAACTAGACTCCTATGCCACAGTGGAGAGAGGAGGGGGTGCAGTTGGTATGTCAGGCCCTCAGACAGGGGCCCCACTACCAGGTACAAATACCTGTCCCCAGCCTTTTTAACTTCATTGGGTTTGGAACCTATGTCCCTTGTCTAATGAGTGCTACTTAGTTGATGGTGAATCCCTCTGTCATAAAACAGTTCCACTGTCCTTGATTCACATAATCAGGGTAACAACACTTTATTCTCCCTGCCTAAATAACAGAGAAACTGGGGATCCCACTGCAGCCAAAGTGGCCATTTGGGCTGCTGAGGGCTCATACTAGGCGGGGTGGGTGTGCCTATGCAAACAAGATCAGCCCCTGAAGTCTTTTTGCACAACTTGCCACAATTCACCACCAGATGTCAGGGTAGAGCTTATCCTGAATCTGCTTACATATGAACGATTAAAAAGGCTTCTGTTTGTTGTAATGAGGAACAGGACATTTTCTGAAATCTCAACGATTCTCAAGGGATGGGAAAACCTTTTCCACCCTGTTATTCTTCTACTGAAACAGCAGAGTGGACCATTCAGTGAAATTTCAATAGCTGGATGTCATTTCACTAGAGGTAGAACTGTGTCTCTTCTTCTTCCTTTATTTCTTAATCTTGTCTCCTGGAGAATTTAATTTCTTTCATGTTACCCAGAGGCTGCAGTTAGGATCAGGCCCCAGGGTGTTGAGCACTGTCTGCATACATGGTCCCTGCCACAAAGAGCATACAAATCTGATAAAACAAATTGTATGCAAAGTGTACTGGAACAGAGATACAAACACTACTAGTTTTATATTGTATATTACTGTTCAGCATGTGTTACATGGCCACATCTTAGGCTTGGTCCTAAAAGAATATAAGCCTATGATATCACTGAGAAAACAGCCAGCTGCTTTTAGCTCTGAAGGTCCTAGGTCTTTCAGGATCCCAAGTTCGAGGCAGAACATGAGGTGAATGCAAGAAATTTTGGGGCTTTTGGGCTCAGAGAACATGAGAAACATTTTGAAAAGGTCAAAACAAAATGTCACTTCAGCTTTTTTAAATGAAATTTTGGGAATTCCCAATTCATGGAAAATTCCCAAATGTTGGGGTTTTGTTCCTTACAAAGTGTCGACACTAGCATGAAAGAATTCCAATTTCTTGCTAGCACTACTTTATATTGAAGGCTGAATATAGTAGATAGTGGATCAAAGAAAAGGACAAAGTTGCTCTGTAACTTTCATCTAACATATCTGTGGGGTACAATCACTTTATAGAAATGGTCTTAAATCATCCTCTGGCTTTTTTACAGACCAGTTTGCTCAAGTACCATGGAGTTTCCTAGATTTTTGTTCTTAATCCTATCAAATAATAATAATGTCTGCTATATTTTCCTGAAGCCTCTTGTCAGGAATATTTATCCCAAGAAAACTTTTAGTGACCAAAATGGGGGCATTTAGAAAAATAGGCTTTGATCCTCTGAATCTAGCATGCTGTACGGCAGTGCTCTATTGCTCATCAGTGGAACCTTATTGGTACCAATCTCCTTTCCCAGGTGTGGCAAATCTTTCCACTGGCTTTTGTAGGAGTTGGATCAGCCTATTGGTTTCTCTTTTGTATTTTGACCCTTTTTTTGCTTGTGTATTTAAAAAGCTGACACCTGTAGAAAAGGATACATTTGGAACTATTCTGGATCTCTTCAGGAAGCAGCACCTGAGGAATGTGACTTTAGTGATGTTATATACCTGGTAAGTCGTCCAAATATATCTCAGTGTTATAACTTTAAAAAAAAAAGACATGCACATCTGCTGTACTGAAATTTTGTAAAGCCACCTAATGTGCCTTCAGTTTCCTATTAATACATGTCCTTTTCATACTATAAGCCATCAATCCGCAAATGTTCTGTTTTGTGAAACAAAAGCACGTGTTTTTTTCATGAGTAATAAAGAGGAAAGATGGCCTTGTGATTACAATGCCGAATTGGGATTAAAAAGATTGATTCAATTCCCAGCTGTGCTCCCCACAACTAGCCCAGCCCGAGCTCTCTGACCCAGCACTATCCGAACCAGAGAGTCCTGGATTTTAAAGGTTCAAGCTGTAGTGCTTTTCATCAATAAAACTTTTCAGTTGGTTTTTTTTCACATTCCTGTCTGACAATATTCTTACAGACTAAAGTGCAGTGTAGGCATAGTCTTAGTCTGTGCTTAATAAAGGGCTTATCTATGGACAGAAATAAGATAACACAATTTCCTACAGTTCTTTAGCAGTAGCCCCTGATTTTGTCCTGTCTGGTGCTCCCTTGTTGTTTCTCTTTCCCAGCATACAAAGTCTCACAGGAAAACCAATGAGCAGACCTGCGGCATCTTAGAGACTAACAAATATCTAGATATAGTATCATGAGTTTTCCTGGGCAAAACCCACTTCCTCGGATGTGCTTGAGTAGAGACAAAAGGGGGACACTTAGAATTACAACAGAAAAAGAAGGGAGAGGAAAAGCATATACTTGTCCATTGCCATGCTGGTGCTAATGAGGCTAGTTGAGTGGGCTGGAAGTGTTCCATACTTAGCTTTTGATGGCAATAAGTTGTTCAGTGTAAGGAAGGCTGGTTTTAAAATGTGACTTCCAGTTCATGTCTTTAAGCCCAAGGGAAACACTGTCAGATTTGCATATGAAGGCCAATTCCACTCTCTCTGTAGCGGGCTTGTGAAATTGCTTTGTAGAAGAATGGCTATTTTTAAATCCATCGAGTGCCCAGGCAGGTTAAAATGTTCCCCTACAGGTTTGTATGTGTTGCCATTTCTGATGTCTGACTTGTGTTCCTTTGTTGTAGAAACTGTCCAGTTTGGCCAATATTCATGGCAGAGGGGCATTGCTTGCACTTGGTGGCATATCTCACATTAGAGGATGTGCAATTGTATGAGCCCCTGACGTTGTGGCTTATGTGGTTAGGTCCTGCGATGGTGTCACTTGTATAGGTGTGTGGACAGAGTTGGCAATGGGGTTTGTTGCAGGGGTAGGTTACTGAGTAAGTGTGTCTGAGGTGTGATGTGTCACTGCTGGAAAGAATTTGCTTTGGGTTAGGGAGTTGTCCACAGGTGTAGATTGCTCTGTCTCCAAAAGTCTGAGAGGGTATGTCTACACTACAACGTTAATTCGAACTAAGCTAATTCGAACTAACGGATCCAGACTAAAAAACTAGTTGGAATTAGCGTTTTGCTAATTCGAACTAGCATGTCCACATTAAGTGGACCCTGAACCGGGCTTAAGGATGGCCGGAAGCAGTGCCGGCAGGGCATCAGAGGAGGACTTAGAGCGTGGAGCTGCTGTCTCAGGCTAGCCGAGGGCTGTGCTTAAAGGGACCCGACCCCCACCCCAGACAGACAGTTCTCAGGGGTGTCCCGCTTGCAAAGCAGTCCTGGCTTGGATTGCCCGGAGTGCCCACACTGGGCACATCACAGCACTCGGCCATTAGCCCGGCTGCACTTGCCGCAGGCTGCCATCTGGGGAGAGAGGGCAATTGGGGGGCTGCAGGAGAGCTTCCACCCCCAGAAGCCCGCAGAGCCAGCCCAGTCCTCCCCATCGGGGGTGCGTACCCCATTCCTCCCTCACCTCCTTCCACTTACCCTTCCCTAGCCCCCCTTCTTGATGTACAAAATAAAGGACAATTGTGTTCAAAAATGGAATCTGTCTTTATTGAACAAAACTGGGGGAGACTGGGAAAAGGAGGTGGGAGAGGGGAAGAGAGAGGGTGGGAGAGGGGAGGGCAACTAAAATGATCAGGGGTTGGGAACAGGTCCCATATGAAGAGAGGCTAAAGAGACTGGGACTTTTCAGATTAGAAAAGAGGAGACGGAGGGGGGACAGGATAGAGGTCTCTAAAAGCAGGAGTTGGGTGGAGAGGGTGCATACAGAAAAGTTCTTCATTAGTTCCCATAAAGAAGGACTAGAGGACACCAAAGGAAAGGAATGGATAGCAGGCTTCAAAGTAGTAACAGAAAGTTGTTCTTCACAAAGCAAAGAGTCAACCTGTGGAACTCCTTGCTGCAGGAGGCTGTGAAGGCTAGAACTAGAACAGAGTTTAAAGGGAAGTGAGATCAAGTCATGGAGGTTGGGTCCATGGAGTGCTATTAGCCAGGGGGTAGGAGTGGTGTCCCTGCTCAAGGTTTGTGGAAGGCTGGAGAGGGATGGCACGAGACAAATGGCTTGGTCACTGTCTTTGGTCCATCCCCTCCAGGGTCCCTAGGGTTGGCCGCTGTCGGCAGACAGGCTACTGGGCTAGATGGACCTTTGGTCTGACCCAGTATGGCCATTGTAAGCTCAGGGCTCAGGGTCGGGGGTCTCAGTGGACCACCTTGATTTTCATGCACACCTGCTCCTGGGTGGCCAGGCTGGCAGCTCTCCTGCCCTAGCCAGCCACTTTCCTGTGCCTAGTGCGGAGGTCATGGATGAGGTCCACGATGTCCACACTAGCCCAGGCGGGTGCCCGCCTCTTGCGGTCCCGGGCAAGCTCCCGGGAGCCGCCAGCCTGGTCCCGGGAAGAGGGGGAGGGCTGGGGGCATTGGGTGGGTGGCTCGATCCGTGCCAGGTGCAGGGTCTGCTGGCTGGGTGCTGGCAGGCTTGCACCTGGCACGGGCACCGTAGCCAGCCCGTGCCCCTTTAAGGGGTCCGGGGCCGGGAGGGGGGCAGACGAGTTTCCCTGGTGTTGGCCAGAGTGGCCACAAGGGAAACTTGGGGAGGGCTAGCCTCCCACTAGTTCGAATTAAGGGGCTACACAGCCCTTAATTCGAACTAGTAAGTTCGAACTAGGCTTAATCCTCGTGGAATGAGGATTACCTAGTTCGAACTAAGCGCTCCGTTAGTTCGAATTAAATTCCAACTAACGGAGCGCTAGTGTAGCGCCTATGAAAGTTAGTTCTAACTAACGTCCGTTAGTTCGAACTAACTTTGTAGTGTAGACATACCCAGAGAGAGCCAAACGGAAAACCAAACGATTGCATAAAGAAGTGTGGAATCGCTACATGTGGCGTAGAGCACACCTTTCCTTTGCTTTTTATTTCTCTTACCCAGCATATAACACTTCACAGGAATACCAAACAGCTGCCCAAAGAGCGTACAAGAAATGTGGCATCCTCTACACTGGAGGATTTACTTTAGCACAAGTAGTGACTGTTTCTTGTCTCCATGGAAACAGGGAACATCTGAAGCTAACTACACTCATGGAGAGAGACATTCTGCTCTGCTCTGCTTTCAGGTTTGTGAACAGCCTGGTGTACTACGGCATGAGCCTCAATGTGGGGAATTTCGGCTTGGACATTTACTGGATGCAGTTTGTGTTTGGAGCTGTTGGGATACTTTCTTGCTTGTGCTGCTCCTTCCTGCTACAGTGGTTTGGGAGGAAGAAATGCCAGTGCAGCTTTCTGCTCCTAGGTGGAGTCATGATGCTCCTCATCACCAGCATCCCACAAGGTACACAGCAAGTCCTCTGCACGCAGGCCAACCTCCCTGGTGCATGAGGCAGCCACGTCCCCAACGCATTCCTTTGTACTCCATTTTTCTTTCCTTCTATCTCAGCTGACTGGGGTGCTCCCTATTGGCTCTGAACACTGGATTTCAATGCCCAAGCCACCTTTTTTCCAGAGGTGGCACCCCCAGGGCTCCATTCCAGACAAATTTCTGGATTTTCTTAGTGTTACTTTCTTTTCTCTTCACGTTCCTGGCGCTTTAACATTCCCCCAGCCTTGCAGGCAAGTTCCATTGAACAACATGGTGTGGCCTTCAAGGAGATGCTCTCCTCTTGTAGGCCGAGGAGGAGTTTTAAAGGGTTTTCCTCTTCTTTTCTCTCCTTTTGCCCATGTTCTCATTGCCTTCCCCTGCTGTTGTTTTGGAGGTGCCAGCAGTGTACTTAGCACTATACAAGATGCAAAGAAACACACGAACAAAATTTCTTAGAAATGCCATCTTTCTCCTCTAGTGCTTTTTGAAAGGACTGAAACAGGCTGGTGTGATTCATCCTTGCTCCACCCTTTGCCAAAGCTTGGGGCTTGTTGCAGAGCCGGAGACTTGAGTAGTGACAGTAGGCTGCTGGCATCTGGATAGATAGATTAAAAATACAAGTGCCTCATGCTACTTCCTCACAGTCTCCTCTCCTCACCTGTACTCCACATCTGCCCTTGTTTGCCAGAAGCTGGGAGTGGACAATAGGATGAATCACTCAATCGCCTGTTTTGTTCACTGCCTCTGGAGCACCTGTCATTGGCCACTGTTGGAAGAAGGATACTGGGCTAGATGGACCATTGGTTTGACCCAATATGGCCGTTCTTATGGGTGTAAGCCTCTCCACCCCTGCACTTCCCCATTTCCTCTTCCATTCCCTTTAATTTTCATGTAGCTGATCCCCCTCCTGAGCAACCCTCCCCCACTCACATTGTGCTACTAATGTGTCTTTTGCCATTGTCGCTTTGATCACTCTGGTTGTACATTCTGTTTACATAATATTGTCTCATTCTTTCCTTGTGTTCCACTGATTGTTTTCTCTTGTCCCATATTTAAATGGTATGCTCTGTGGGGCAGTGGTGTCGCTTTGTTTTGTGTTTTGGACAGCACTTAGCACAGTGGGGTCCTGGTCCATAATTAGGTTTCCTAGGGGCTACTATAATACAAACAATAAATGATCATACAATAATAAAGAAGAACACAATAGGAACAATTTTTCAAAGGTACAATGGGTAGGTCTGCACCCAGCTCCCACTGAAAGTTGATTGCAATTGAGGGCATAATACTTATTTGTACCTTTTGCAAATTTCTCTCTGAAGCATCGTGAGCAAAATTCAGTGCTGGTGTAAATCCAGATAAGTCAGTGGCTGGTAGAACTCTAGTGACTTCTCCTGGATGATTCACTGCACCTCTGCATCTGGCTCCTAGGGTATAACAGTGCAATGTATCTCACACTATCATCCAAGGGAGGGGCTGCTACTGATCACTTAAGAAAGGTTGGTCTTTACTTGGAAGTTGGCTGAAGTTGCACTGGAAACCTTGAGAGTTCTGTAAAATGTGGTACAAGTGACAGAGTACAACTGATGCCTTCTTACCCCATGGGTTGACTCCCTGTGTGTGTCAACTTGTATCTGTTGACTTCAGTGCCAAAAATGACTTGTTACTTCTGGTAACACTGCAGATCCAGGGCAGCTATGGGAGCTGGATTCTAATTGGGCGAATAAATCATTCACACATTTGCAAAAGTTCTAATTGCTGGGTCAAGGTACAGTCTGAAGTCAATGGGGGTGTGCAGGACTGAGGAAGCACGTGAAGATGGCATGGGTTACACAAGAGTAAATAAGAACATGACCTGAAGGTAAGGGGCTGGAAGATATAACCCAGGGCATCATCTGATATGTGGAATCTCTGGTTGATGGGTATAGTGATAAAGAGGGGAAAACCCCGCAGTTGTCTGTTGAGAATTCAGGGTGAACTTGTAGGGCAGGCTATTAGGGGAAAGATCTTGGCACTTGCCATGCTGAATGCATTCAATCTAGAAAATGGGGTGTGTGATAAATGCAAAATCCTGAGACGCCATCTCTGCAGTCACTTCCCAGAGCAGAACCATCCTTTGAACCTGGTTTTGGTGAACCCAGCTGGAGAGAGGGAGGGTCCTTAGTGCAGGTCGCACTATACACGGTCCATGTAGGAAAGGTTTGCCTCCTTTATGGGTCAGCCCTAACTATGCTCACCCTGCCCCCACACCATGTATAAGATTTGTGTAACCGCATTACCTTTTGCCACCAGATTTGCCAGTGGTGGTCACGACGCTGGCTGTGGTAGGGAGGTTTGCCATCTCAGCCTCATTTTCTACTTCCTATGTGTATTGTGCAGAGCTGTTCCCCACTGTTCTGAGGTGAGATCACCTTTCTCTCTCCTTTTCCCTCCTTTCTCTTTTTTACTCTTTTTTAACTTTTTAAACTCTCTTTTTTAACTTTTTTTTTCCTTTTCTTTCAATGATGGGTTTACTCCAAGAAGCACATAGCCTACGGATTTCAACCACTAGTTTCACTGGTAATGGAGGCTGTTAGGAAATAAAGAGTTGCTAAAGAGTTCCAAGGAGTTCCATCTGATCTGGTTCTAGATGCTCTAGATCAGTGTTTCTCAACTTTTTTTTAATAAAGTACCCCTTTTAAAAAAAAATGTATAAGTACCCCCAGTACCTACAGTTTTCAGACACACACAATTTTTTTCTACTGTTGCAATATATTTGTTTAAACAACTTAATCATAACCGGGCGGAGGATGAAATTTTTGGGTGTAAAAAGTACAAAAATAATAAAACACTGTAAAACTTAAGACAAAAATTCAGTTCTCCAAATTTCAGTTGTGCTCACGTACCTCTCAGACTTCTCTTGAGTACCCCTAAGGGTACTCGTACCACTGGTTGAGAAACACTGTACTAGATCAGTCCCTGATGAAACAATAACCCTTCATCCTACAGATGACTCTAATCTCTTAGCATCCCCAATCTTATCCCCCTTCTAGCCTGGAACAGGCAGCAGTCAATCTCTGGTTTTGATCTAGAAATCAAGGGGATTAATTTGAATCCAAGATACCATGGTGATGGGGGTCACCAGTGCCGGAAGAGGGAAATGGGATCCTTGTTATGCTCTGTATGAATGGCTTTGAGTGCATCAGATACTAGACTGCATGACCACCCACATCCCTTACTCCCGGAGAGGCAGCATGGTGACTGGGCTGGGTATTTTAGTCAAAAACAAATCCACTCATTGCTTTTCCTGCCTTGCCACTCACTGATGGATTGTGGTTCACGTTAACTTTTTTGGAAAAACACCTTCCTTTGGCCACTGTTTTTCAGCTGAAAGGTCAATGATCAATTATAGTTAGCAATCAAGAGCCCATTGAATCGAGCCCTGTGGCTATTGTATGTCGCTTTCTCCAAACATTGGAGCCTCACCTACAATACTGCCCCTGCTGTGGGTAGTGCAAAGATGGGCGATTTTTTCCACACATGTTGAAAGACAAAAGGCTGTGGATTGACCTCCAGCACCATTTAACATCCTGGGAATCGGGGCACCAGTAAGGCCTTGATCTGGGATTCCCCCATGCTGCAGAACAGAGCAAGGGTCTAGACCAGTGGTGGGCAACCCTGTGGCCCAAGGTCGTGTGTGAGAGATCTGTAAGATATTTTGTTTATTGTTGCCCACGTGCAGGGTTGCCAGAGCCTGCTGGTTTCAATCAGCATAGTTTTTTCCCTACTGGTATTACTGTAGTGACATGCAAGCATGTGAAGTAAGGTGTGTTCGGACTGTACGTAACATTGTGCTCTTGCCATGGCACCCCATCACAACACTGCTATAGTTCAATCCGCACAGCCCACAAACTCTAGGTACACAAGTACAGTTAGCAAAGCTACCCTATCCCGGGAGACCATCTTGGCTACCACAATCTTGCAACCCACTGAGATGGAGGAGGGCCACTCACTAACCTAGGTTGCCCATCACTGATCTAGACCCCTGAGGACAACCCCATTAGCAAAGATTTTCTTTAATGGCATCCTGTTCACATCTTCCATGCTTTCCTCCCTTGCTAGGCAGACCAGTTTGGGTTTATGTTCAATGTCAGCCAGAGTGGGTAGCATCATCTCCCCTCTGATTGGTCTCTTGGACAAGTATCATCCTTCTATCTCCAAGGCGATATTTGGAAGCACTCCAGTGATTGGAGGAATTCTTTGCTTCCTGCTCCCAGAGACACATGGCAAAGAGCTTCAGGATTACATGGAGGAAGGTGTGGATGGCCAGCGGTAAGTCCTCAAAATGTATTTGCAGAGTTGCCCCTCCGCCCTCGCCTTCTCATGAGTTGCTATTCAGGCAACTGAGCTGCCAGCTCTTTCAGACCCACCCACGAATGAAACGCACAACTTACCCATCCCTTGCCTGCACTGTTAATACATGTTACCAATGCTTGGGCACGTCTAGACTGCCCTGCGGTTTTTGAAAGAAGATATGCAAATTTGGCGTGAATTTGCATATCTGCTTCTGATCTCATTTTTGGAAAAGTCCCCCCCTCCCCAAAAAAAGCAGTGTAGATGTGGTTCTTTCAGGGGGAAAAAAACCCTTTTTTGAAAGAACCCTTCTTCCTTAAAAAAAAAAAAAAAAAAAAAAGGTGTACAGGGTTCTTTTGAAAAAGGGTTTTTTTTCTTAAAGAAACGCGTCTAGATGGCTTTTTTTTTTTCAAAAAAACTATTCCGAAAATGGGATCGGAAGATTTGCAAATTTGGCATGAATTTGCATATCTTCTTTCAAAAGCCACGGGCAGTCTAGATGTTCCTCTAGTGAGGGGCTTGACAGGGCCTGGGGGTGAGGATGAGAGTCAGTTATATGGAAAATAGGGGTGGGACCTCTAGAGAAAAGCAGTCCTTAGGCACTCTCATCCAGGCACTAACTTCTAAGGATTTGAGGAAACTCAGGTGGTTCCCCATCCCGTCGCAGACCTGATTGATGCTCTTGCTCAGAGTGATTTCCCCATCTGGAATTCACTCCCGATCCTTCCCCAACGCTGCCATCAGACTGAGAGCTGGGGGAGGCAATGTGCAAAAGCAGCAATTGCCATGGAGACCAGAGTATCTGCATGGGGGGCCGGGGCATAGGGGCAGCAGGATGGTCCGTATACTGTGAGGATGAGGCTTGCTGAGGCGAGCACCATCTTCTGGTGGTGACAGGTGGGGTCCGGAAGGTTGAAGGGGGCAGTAACTTTGTTCAGGGAATGAAGAAGGGATGAAATGGAGGTTCTTCTGTGGGTTTGGAAGGTGCAGCTGGGAGCAGCAGGAGGACCAAGGAAAAGTACATATGCTCTCGTGGCTCTGGGGAGGTGTGTTAACGGTAAGTGGAACATGAGCTAGGCTACATGAGAAATGACCATGATTGTATGGCAAGCCAGGGCCGGCTGTGGCTTTCAAAAAGTGTCCTTCTCTTGTACCTAACCATATTCCCTTTCTTTAGGTCCTGTGAAAAGGTCAATGGTAGCTATGAAATTGGATACTTGACAGTGAAAGAAGATGGCCAAAGCACAGGACACACAAGGGTCACACGCCTCTAGTGAAGATGTCCGTAAGATGCTGAGGAACAAGGATTGCAGGCCATCCGTGGGTTCAGCTTGGTCCCTCATTTACACTAACTCCCCATGTAGACCTGCCCCCTCTTTTTTTCCTTTATCTTATTTGCCTTCTTTAAGTCTCCTTTGAATGGTTGCCAGTAAGTACCACAGTTCATCACTCCTGCTCTGCTCACTGACTGTGTGATAGAACGTTGTGGCTGGGACAAAACTGGAGCAATGAACTGTAGTTAAAACTCCAAAACTTAGGACAGAATAAAAGTCTTTTTGCTCCTCACCTCCTGCCATGTGCACCATATATGGAACCTTCCCCCAGTGTGAGTTGTATTAGACTGGTGTGCCGGGAGGCAGTTGGAGGTGTGCTGCAGAGAACAACAGCATTAAAAAAAATGGCTGCCCTTAAAGGGGCAGGCAACCCTTTTTTCCCCCCAATAACTTTCCCCGACCCTTTTTTTCCCCCCTTAGTGTTCCTCATAAAAAAAATTGTTTGGTGTTCCTCTGTATTAAAAAGCTTAAGAACCACTGTATTAAAGGGTATGTCTACACTACAAAGTTAATTTGAAATAACAGCAGTGTCTACATAGGCCACATAGTGTCTACATAGGCAAACCGCTATTTCGAAATAAATTTGAAATAGTGGAGCCCTTATTTTGAATTTTGGTAAACCTCATTCTACAAGGAGTAACACCAAATTTGAAATAGCTATTTAGAATTAAGTGCTGCGTAGACACTTAATTTGAAATAGGGGGCCTCCAGCCCTTCCCAGGGAGCCCTGGTGGCCACTCCAGGCACAACCAGGAACACTTACTCTCCTCTGCCCCAGCCCCGGAGACATTAAAGACATAGGCCCTGGCCACAGTGCCTGTGCCAGCTCCAAGCCTGCCAGCCTAGAGCCAGCAGTGGCCACCAGGGCCCCTGACCTAATGGCCCCAAAACATGAGCCAGCAAGCCACTGGCAGCCAGCCCTCCGCCCCTCCCCAGGAGCAGTCTGCCAGCTCCCAGGAGCCTGACGGGGGCTGAAGAAGGAAGGTGCCTTCCTCGTCCAGGGTGGAGATCATGGACCTTATTCAGGTTTGGGGGGGGGGGGATGCCCCCAACATCTATGATCTCCATACTAGACAGAGGAATGTGGCCTGGCCACCAAAGGCCACGTGCAAAAGGTTTGCTTGAAAGTCAGGTTGGTCTGGTGAGACCCCCAATCCTGAGCTTCCCCTCCCCCTTCTTCCCCTTGCTTCCCCCTTCCAGTTCCCTCCTCCCAGGTTTCCCCCTCCCCTCTTCCACCCTCTTTCTTCCCCTCTCTCACCTCCTTTTCCCAGTCTCCACTGAGGTTCATCCCCCCCCCCCCAGTTTTGTTCAATAAACCCAGTTTCTATTTTTGAACATACGTGTCTTTTATTTGACATCAGGAAGGGGGGCTAGAGAGGGGTAAGTGGAAGGATGTGAGGGAGGAATGGGGCACGAACCCCCAGTGGGGAGGATGGGGGAGGTTCTAAGGGCTTATTGGGATGGACGCTGTCCCTCAGGGCCTCCTGGATCCTGACAGCCCCCACAATGGACAACCCCCCGGATGGCAGCTTGCAGCAAATGCAGCTGGGCTGATGGCAACGACCCCACGAGATGCACCGGTGCGCCCAGGGACAGCTCTGGCTCCATGTGGCTGAGTGCTGTGGTGTCCCGAGTGCAGGTACTCAGGGCACTCCAAGACAGGACTGCTTTGCTGTCCCTCATTGAGGTAGATAAACAAGCGGGGAACCTTGAGAACTGTCTGTCCAGGGTGGGAGTAGGGTCTCTTTAAGCACAGAGCTCAGTTAGCCTCAGGCAGCAGCACCACACATTAAGTCCTAACTTGATGCCCTGTCGGCACTGGTTCCAGCCAGCCTTAACTTCGGTTCAGGGGCCACTTAGTGTGGACGTGCTATTTCGAAATAGCAAAATGCTATTTTGAAATAGTTTTTGTGTATAGATGCATTATTCTGAATTAGCTTAATTCGAATTTACTATTAAGTTAATTCGAAATAGCACTGTAGTGTAGACATACCCAGACAGTGGAGTAGCCTTGAACTGGAAATTAAGCCTGTGCAATATATACAGGAACACTGGGTACAGCCCAAGAAAAGATCCCTCGCTTGCTGGTGGATAGATTTCACTAGACATCTAACAAACCTTTTCATCTCCAATTCTCTCCATTATCCACCTTCACTTCAAAACCCCTCTGCCTTTTGTCTACCGTTACCCCGGAAAGGGTCTAGATGGGCTGGCATGTCTAATGGGGGAAGCAGCTTTTCCTTCAGGGGTCACTGGGTTTAGCGGATAAAATGAAGATACGTCAAGAATCTTTCGTGTTTTGGAGCATCTATTTCCAAGCAGAGTCTCCTTTGGTGGTGCAGAACCTATTTAATGTGTCCCTCCAAGAAGACCGATGGGCCTTGTGGAGTTATCAGAGAAAACTCTACTGCAGGGGTGGGGAACCTTTTTTGGGCCAGAGGCCACTAACCCAGTCAGGGACTGCACACAAGTGAGAAGCAATAAAGCCAACCAACCAACCAACCAACCACCAACCAAAACAACAACCCCAAAACAAACTCTCACTGATGTGGCCCCTGACTGAGGAGGAGAAAGGCACTCCCCGTATTCTCCTCACACAGCAGAGCCTTTGGGGGCCCAGGCTAGTCAATTCTGTGTGCTACAACCTCACAGGGGGTTGGAGCATGATTGTGGGTGCCCTAATACTGGGGGAAGCCCAGAGTCTCAGGGGCTGGATCCAGGCAGGCTGGGGGCTACATCCAGCCCCTGGGCTTGAGGTTCCCCACCCCTGCTCTACAGACTGTATCCTGCTCCAGTAATTATTTGTTAGAGGTTTTGTTCAACTTCCTTATGTCACACCCTTCATTGTGTTTTCTAATCGCTGGTGATCACCCTTTGCCATTTCCTAAGGGCATCTATCCTTTCCTACCCAGCATCCTCACAGGCCACCTTGTTATACAGATCACTTGCTAGGGATGAATGTCTAGGGCAGTGCTGAGGAGATTTGCTTGCAGCACAACTGCTGCATAGGACTTGCAAGAAGACTTTATTTTCTTCCCTCTGGCTGTCTGCAAACCCAGCTGGGACTGTTCTGGAAGGCGTGCAGCACAGTTAAAGCAGAGTGAAAGCTTTTTCACTGGGAGGCGTCTCCAGCTTATTTTGTGGATCAAGTCACTCAGAGTTAGGAGAAGAACCATACAAAGTGGGAGAAGTAAGACATCTGGCTCTTACACTTCCTCTCACCTGCAGATAAGCATAGTGCCCCTCATGGCCAGTAAAATCTAGTGGGGAGGTTCTGGGTCCCTTGCAGGTGGAAAGTGCGAGTGTGGTGCTATTCCTTGGGAGGGGTATTGACAATGTCCCTTACGCCACTGGATGTCTGATCACCAGGGGATGCTGTAAAGGTCTTCTCTTTGCTCAGACTTTTGTGTGGGTGCATGAAGGGAGGGATGAAGGTGTTGGAGATGGAGCAGAATCTGAGCATGTGGCTTTCCTCCTTTTGAGCACTGGCTACAAATATCTTGGCTTACACTTGGTTTATAAATAAAAACCTCTCTGGGTGCTGGCTGTATTATTCCTTCCTTCTTACTGATAGTTTATGTACCATCGAAACTTGGGCAATTGTTTGTGCATTACAAAGAAGGTGTTGGAGTGGTACAAATGGCAGCAGAAATGCCTTCAGCAGCACATGCTGGACTTGACATCTGCTCAGGCTGGCCAGGTTTAATGGGGGCTTGGGAATTTGGAGGTGGGGCTGGGTTTGCAAGTCATGCCCGTTGGGAGTGTTTCACTAGCCCAACATCCTGGTTGAAGAGTCTGAGCAAGGGTGGCTATTCATAAAATTGTAGGACTGGAAGCCATCTAGTCCAATCCCCTGCCCTCATGGCCGGACTAAGTATTACCTAGATCAGGGCTACTCAACATTTGGCCCACGGCTGCCCGAGGTGCAGTTTGGGTTTACACGGGGCTCAACACACAGTCCGCGGGTGGGAACCAAAACAAAATAGGAGTCAATATAATGGTCTTCTGTTGATATGTGTATTAGTAGTTAAATTCCTGGACTGTCATTGCTCATTAAAAGTGCTGTCATATGGGTGGAAATCGGGTAAATATTGCATTTCATTAATATCAGCAGAACTGACTTAAATGGGTCCTGTGTGTTGTGTAGTCATGCCTTAATCTTTGTATTCATGCCCGTCAGTGTGAAAGAATCTATTTGCATATATTTGCATATATATGCAACCACACTTAAGTTGTGGCCCTCAGCATGTGCTGTGAGTATCATTGTAGCCCCCAGAGTTTCCACAGTTGAGTAGCCCTGACCTAGATAATTCTTGACAGGTGTTTGTCTAACCTGCTCTGAAATATTTCCAATGATGGAGATTCAGCAGTGCCCCTGGGCAATTTATTCCAGCGCTGGAGAATGGGAAGGATTGAAAGTAACCACAGGTTACAGGGCGCTGTTGTGCTAAGAGCTGTTTCAATACACAGCACCTCGTTCCTGCCCTGAAGAACCTGTAGAGAAGACAGAGAATGGGGAGGAGAACGAGTATTATCTTCATCCCACAGAAGCAGGGATGCAGCACAAGGTGAAGTGATGAGCCCAAGGCCACGCCGGCGGAGTGGGCAGCGGGTCAGCTTCTCAACTCACACTAACCCTGCCACCTCAGGAGCACTGGAGGTTCATTCCAGATGCTCATGCTCTACCTTGTTTGGAAATCGCCTTTATGGGATGTTGTGGTTTTGACTAGGCCCCACGTAGTACCAGAGCCAGTATCTTGCATTGCTCCCCGCTTGGTGTTTGCACCTCCCGCCTGCTCCACATCAGCCTCCCTGCCCTGCTGCTGCCCCTGCCGCCTGCAGCCCTGGCCCTGACCCCGCCCCCCCACAGCTCCTGCTCCAGCATCTCTATAGCCACTCCCCAACACAGTGGCTAGCTGGCTGCAGGTGCCACTGGGGAGGAGGGGGAATATGGAGAATTGCCAGCTGTTCAGTGGCAGTGGCTGGAGCCCTGGGCCCTTTAAATTGCTGCTAACAGGTGCTCTGTGTGGCTCTGAGGGGAAGGCACCATGTTTTGGGTGGTGCTGAAGGCTGGTTGCCCCTAGCCCCACCCCTTCCACCTGAGGCCCTGTTCCTTACAGAGGTGTGGAGCCGACCCCAGCTTACCTTGCCCAGTGGGGGCTGTTAGGCTTGCTGAGTGCAGGGCACCAGGATCCGTAAGGAGGCCCTGGGCCTTGTGCACCTCTCCCCACGGTTCATTTTCTGTCAGTTGCCCCACACATCTGCTTGGTTAATGTGTAACTATTTAGCAAGTGGGGAACTATTTCCTCCAGTGGGGAAATTCCAAACCTTGGGAGCCCACACAGTCAGAACCCCCAGATGGGCCAGGTGCCCTAGCAGAGGCTAAACATTCCCAGACAGGCTCTCTGTAACTTTGCAGGGAAAGACTGCAGGCACAGAGGACAAGGTTTACGTGAGGCCCAACACACAGGCTGCGGCTATTTTGAAATAACTCCGCTATTTTAATAACCCTAACCCTAACCCTCGGCTATTTTGAAATAACAAGTGGAGCGTCCACACTACCAAGCCCGTTATTTTGAAATAATAACTCTTGCTTTCCATGAGGAATAACGCTTATTTCAGAGTAGACACTCCACTGCTGCTATTGTGGAATAACTACTCCCCAGAGTCATTCAAAGTAATTACTCCCCAGTGCTTCCTGGGGCTCTAAATTGAGGCAGGGCCCTAGATTAAGGGGTGAATTGCTCCTTCCTTTGAAACATCTGGTGCTGGCACCTGTCAGAGATAATTTAGGAGACTAAACTGAGCTGGGGTGTGATCCTGTTGGTGGCTGAATGCAAACAGTGGGTGAAATGCCATTATCAGTGAGAGTTGGCTTCTCTCTGTGAATGCAAACCTATTGGTTTAATTGATTCTGTACAGGTGCAGCTGGGAGAAGAATTTGGCTGCCAATTTCTACAGTATTTTGGGATTATATGCAATATAGACAGGTAAGCTATTAATATTTAATATTATTGCAGAGCTGGATTGTTTAGCACAAGTTGGCATCATTTTTCCCTGGGTTTTTTCAAGTCCATGGGAATTTAGCAGGTGTGGAAGTGTTTGTTACCTTGTACTGTATCATTACGTGGTTATCATTTTCCCCTCTCTATATTTCTGGGTTATCACTGGCCTAGTGGTTTATCAGGAGACAGTGCACATAAATTATTTTAATTGCTAGTTCAAACAGAGCAGCTTATCAAATGTTCAGTATAAAATGAATTGCACTGGGAAAGTGTTGCCATTGCATTTTTAAAAATGATTTGCTATTTGATTCTGCTTAGTTGCTTGGGTAAGTTATAATTAGAAGATTTGAGATAGGGATGGGAGGGTGGCTGACCCAGGTTAAGAATCCATATAATGGACTGCATTCATTTCTTTGTGGGTAGGGGCAATTTTTGGAAGCCCTGTGAGATACGAGGTTCACAATGAGCGAGTAATTGGAGGACATGAGGCACAGCGAAACAGCTGGAAGTGGCAGGTAAAATTTGTATTTGAAATCTTTTGCTTATTAAAAAACAAAAGGGTTTGAGAACATGACAGCAAAGCAGAAATATGGGATATCAGACATGGACAAATTTTCTCTGGTGCTAGTCAAAGCAAATATACCACTTTATTTATCCATTGGTCCAGCATGTTAACATGTTACAGAAGCTGTGGTTCATGAACTATAAAGGATTAGAAAACATGCTTTAAACTGATAGACTCAAAGAGCTGCATATATTTATCTTACCATAAATATCTTACTAAAAACATCCACTTATTGTGCAGTGGCAGTCAATAAAGCAAATAGATTGTTAGGAATTATTAAGAAAGGGACAAAGAAGACAAAAAATATCTTAGTGCCTCTATTTAAATCCATAGCACACCCACATGTTGAATACTGCGTACTCAAAAAAATCTTGGCATTGGAAAAATTTCAGAAAAGGACAACAAAATGTATTAGGGCTATAGGACAGCTGCTATATGAGGAGAGATAAATAAGACTGAAACTTTTCAGCTTGGAAAAGAGATGACGAAGGGAGGGAGATGATAGAGGTTTATATACTGGTATGGAGAAAATAAATAAGCAAGTTTTATTTACTCCTTCTTATAACACAAGAAGTAGGGGCCACCAAATGACATTAATAGGTAGCGGGTTTAAAACAAACAACATGAAATATTTCTTCCCACAGTGCAGTCAATCTGTAGAACTCCTTGCCCAGAGGATGTTGTGAAGACCAAGTCTATAACAGGGTTCAAACAAGAATTAGATAGATTCATGGAGGTTAGGTCCATTAATGGCTATTAGCCAGGATGGGCAGGAATGGTGTCCCTAGCTTCTGTTTGTCAGAAGCTGGGAATGGGTGACAGGGCATAGATCACTTGATGATGACCTGTTCCATTCATTCCCTCTGGGGCACCTGACATTGATCACTGTCAGCTGACAGGATACTGGGCTAGATGGACCTTGATCTGACCCAGTATGGCCGTTCTTATGCACCAAAGAGAAGGTTCAGGGGAGATTGGATTACACCTATAAATATCTACATGAGAAATGAATATTTAATAATTGGCTCTTTAATCTATTAAATATATAACATAATCCAATGCCTGGACAATGAAGTTGGACACGTTCAGAGTGGAAATAGGATATACGTTTTTGACAAGAGAATAATTAACCATTGGAAAAATTCATAAGGGTTGTGGTGGATTCTCCATCATTCAGCATTTTAAAATCAAGGTTGGATGTTTTCCTAAAAGATATTTTCTAGGAACCTTTTTTGTGAGGTTGTATTCCTGTGTGAGGATGTTCACAATGATCCCTTCTGGCTTTGGAATTTATTAATCAATGAAAACCAACATGACTTTAAAATCCTATTTGAATTCACAAGCCCAGCATTTAGAAAAAAAATTGTGTTGTTTGTATACTAAGTAATTTAATATGGAAACTAGCAAGAGACAATAAGACTGGAATCTTTTGTTGCCATTTTTACAAAGTTACCTTTTCAGAATGTAGCTACATTTTAACAAGCCCAATTTTCCTTTAATAATCATCTATGTTCAGCAGAAGTCAGTGACTCCCAACCTTGTCTACATGTATAATTTGCATTAGTCCAACTACAATCTGTTTTAAAATCAATTTAGCTAAACTAGTACAAACCTCTGTGTGGACATACTGAATGAAATCTGTTCATAACTACCTTATGTCTATTATCTTAATTCAGAAATTTTGGGTATGTCTAGACTACATCCCTCTGTCGGCAGAGGGATGCAGATTAGGCAGGTTGACATTGCAAATGAGGTAGGAAGGCATAAGGGATCTGTCGAAAAAGACTTTCTTTCTTGACAGATTCCCCTCTAGACTGCCACTTTTTGCCGACAAAGTGCCGAGTTGGCAAAACGTGGTGGCCATTTTATGCAAATTAGGCATGGGATATTTAAATCCCTGCCTCATTTGCAATGTCGACCTGCCTAATCTGCATCCCTCTGCCGACAGAGGAGTGCAATCTAGACATAATAATTCCCATTGTTAAAGTAAGTTTGGGTATATAGCTTTCCTTAAAAATATGAAGAAAATACAAAGCAAGATATAAGTGCTTACTAAATGATGTTACAGCTATGATTTCACTCAAGATACTATTCTAATATTAATATTAACATTAAATACATTGATGAACTGTAAATGGAAACTGCACTCTAAAGTTATTAAGGATTCACTTTATTAGGTTACTTTGTACATCGTCTACATAATAACTTTCTCAGGCTGGGTCTACACTAAACCTGGAGGGTGGGCTTAACGTACGCAACTTCAGCTATGTATACGTAGCTAGAGTTAGTTTACCTTAAGCTGGGGTTGGAGCCATCCACACAGTAGGACAACGAGAACAAATGCTCCCATTGGATTCCTTTACTCCTCACAACTGTGAGGGGTACAGGCACTAGCTGGAGCTGCCCTCTGCATTCAATTTATGGGTCTATACTAGACCTGCTAAATTGAATGCCAGAACATCGATCTCCAGCACGGCAAGTGAAGACATGCCCTCAGAGGAGTCCTGTGGCACCTTAAAGACTAAAAGATTTATTTGGAATTAAGCATTTATTGTTTTTCAACTGTTTTTTCAAGTTGTTTTTACCCACAAAAGCTTATGCCCAAATAAATCTGTTAGCTTTAAGGTGCCACAGGACTTCTCATTATAATAACTTCTGGTATGTTTGTACTCTGGACCTTAGTTATTTGACCATTAGTATAACAATAAAAAGACTTCATGTTTGATATTAACTAATATAAAGTCTAATCTGACTGAAATTATTTAAAGAGGTGCTGTTGAAATTAAAAATTTGTATTTTCACACACACACCCTGGAAATTCACAATTGTTAGCAATACATCTTTGTGACTGACTAGCCCAATTGACCATCTTTGATTTGAAGGCTGTTGTGATGGGGTGTGCAGGTCTTCTGTAGTGACTCTGAAAACTCTACCCTGCCCAGTGACAAGCCTTGGAGGAAACCTTGCGGAGCTAACCAACATTCTGGGGTTTCACAGGTTAACGTGCAGCTATGTTCAGAGTGAGCTCAGGGAGACACTGCCTCCTGGGAGCTAATTAAGTGCAGCTAAGCCTATTTAGACACATCATCTTTAGATTAAGGGTGTCTTTATCTAGGTAATATCCTTATTTTATTGCTGGTCAAAATGAGACAGAGAGGTTTAAAGTCATGGATGGTTCTCTGTAGACCCATGGGAGGGATTCCCATTTCAGTACTCACGTGGGGGCTGTTGTCTTCCCATATGTCATTTTAGTTTGAACTTTCATCCCAAATAATGTTTTTCTAACCCCATAAAATTTATTCACATGAGTTAATTATGCACAAACATAAGGATTCTGCATACATTAATGATAAAGATGTTCCACAGCCAAACATTGCACCTACATGTTAATCCTGAACAAGTGGCTTTCTGTAGCGTACTAGTGTTGAGGTGCTAAAGAGTTAATGGTGGTATTGTAATGCTCTGCTAATCCGAACTCTCAGATTCAAGCCTTGTTTGGATTAGGTAAAGTGTTTTTCTTTCAATCCAGTTAACTCCAAAGGGTGTTAAATTGGGTCTACATTGAGGATAAGTAAACAATTGAGTTAAGCCATCTTCATTGATCTTACTCAATTCAAAAAATTACCCCTTCTTCATAAGTTAGACAATTTTGGAGACGACTTACTTCCTACCACTGCACTGGACAGCACACATTTAAGCAGACACAGAAAGCAAGCTCCAGGGAGGGTGTGGGTGGATTGCAGGGCATGTAACAGACTGAAATAACTCTGGTAAACTGCTGCAGAGCTTGGAATGGAACGCTGAGGTTCAATATTTTACCATTTGATACAGGTGTCCCTCCAAATAGCCGATGCATACTATCCTGACTATTATTCTCATATCTGTGGTGGGACCCTTGTTAGTCCCAACTGGGTCATGACTGCTGCCCACTGTATCCTAACGTAAGTAAAATAAAATAATGAGAGGTAAAATAATAAGAGGCTTGTAACTCTTGCTACAAATCCCAGTTCTGGTTCTCATTCTGGACTGCTACCGGGCAGGGCCACTGATGGAGGCATGGGAAGAGGGGGTAGCTGTCCCGGGCTTGGTGATTTAAAAGGGCCCAAGGCTCCCTGCCCCACCATTGCTACCACAGCAGTGACAGCAGCTGGAGCCCAGGGCTGATTAAACTACTGCCAGAGCCCCAGGTGGTGCACTCTAGAGAGTGCTGAAGAGCTGACTGGGAAAGACTAGCTCCGCCCCTTCTGCCTGAAGCCACACCCCTTCCAGGGGGACCAGAGCCAGCCCCCCTCATCTTGCCCAGGGCCTGGCAAAGTCTGCTGGCTGCCCTGTTACCGGGCCATTTAAACATTTGTAGAATCACAGAAGATTAGGTATGGGAGAGACCTCAGGAAGTCATCTAGTCCTACCCCTTACTCAAAGCAGGACCAATCCCAACTAAATTGTTCCATCCAGGGCTTTATCAAGCCTGGCCTTATAAACCTCTAAGGATGGAGATGTCACCTCCTTCCTAGAATCTCATTCCAGTGTTTCACCACCCTCCTAATGAAATATTTTTTCCTAATATTCAACCTAGACCTCCCCCACTGCAACTTGAGACCATTGCTCCTTGTTCTGCCATGTGCCACCACTGAGAATAATTTAAGCTCCATCTTCTGTGAAAGCCCCCTTCAGGTAGTTGACGACCGCTATCAAATCCCTCCCTCCTCATTCTTCACTTCTGCAGACTAAATAAGGCCAGTTTCTTCAGCCGCTCCTAATAAATTGATGTGTCCCAGACTCCTAATAATTTTTGTTGTTCTCCTCTGGACTCTCTCCAATTACATCCTTTCTGTAATGGGAGTTGAAAACTGGCCTGGTACACCAGGGCATAATCCCTTCCTTCTATCTGCTGGCAATGTTCCTCCTAATGCAGCCCAATAAGCCATTAGCCTTCTTGGCAGCAAGGGCACACTCTCTAGTCATATCCAGCTTCTTGTTCACTGTAATCCCCAGGTCCTTTTCTGCAGAACAGCCACTTAGCCAGTCTGTCCCCACCCTGTAGCAGTGCATAGGATTCTTCCATCCTAAATGCAGGTCTCTGCAGTTGTCCATGTTAAATCTCATCAGATTTCTTTTGGCCCAATCCTCCAAATTGTCTAGGTCACTCTAGACCCTGTCCCTCCCCTCCCCCATATATATAGCTTTCCCCCCAGTTTAGTATCATCTGTGAACTTGCTGAGAGTGCAATCCATCCATTATCCAGATCATTAATGAAGATGTTGAATAAAAGTGGCCCCCAGACAGACCAGTGGGGCACTCCACTGGATTCCAGTGGCTTGATGTCTAGCTGGCAGCTGGGTGCCAGTCACTACCATACTCCAGCAAAGACCTCCCCAACTCATATTCATGAGTTGGCAGCTGGTACCAGAGTTTCCAAAATAGTAAAATGTGGATAGTATTGCTTTATCTCACAGGTATGTCTGTAAAATCACTCTGAAGAGCCTCACATGGAATTATCTAAGAAGACTGTGGAATTTTTGAGAGAGAGTTAGACAGACAGAAAAATAATGATTGTAATTAATTTTCAATTTATTTTCAGGACAATTGGAACAAATTACCAAGTGGCTCTTGGCGAGCACAATCTCTTTGAGTTGGATGGCACTGAATATTTTGTTGGTGTGGACAAAATATTCATTCATGAAGACTGGAACCCTTATGATATTGGGAATGGGTAATTTGTTTTGAATACAATGTTGGCATTGACATGAGTATGAATGTTCTTGCTTAGGGGCCAGTCCAGCAAATGTTTATGTACATATTCTATCCATCACCCTCTGAGGTTTAGGATGGCCTTGTAGAAAACACTGGACTGGAACTCAGAACATCTGGGTTCAATTTCTGATCTGTAATCTTCCTGTATGACTTAGTAAATTATTCAATCCCTCTGTGCCTTCAGTTCTCCATTTGTAAAAGGCATTTTAAGGCTACATTATTAAATTTATGGTGGCACAGGAAGCTATATAAGCATCTAGATAGGTAAGGAAAAAGTGAGCAAGGATATTCAGAGTTTGGTCGTGACTGACTCAAGAATTTTGCCTCATAGCATGCAAAGGGCTAATATCTGTGTCCTGTTTCAGAAATGACATTGCCTTGCTGCATCTCTCTTCACCGGCCTATGGTAACGGCTTTGTTGAGACAGGAATGCTTCCGGCTGAAGGCGACATTTTGCCTAATAATTCTCCATGTTATATTACTGGATGGGGAGTGTCTAGCGGTAAGTGGAAAAAAGTTAATCCTCATTCCAGGACTGACCTAGACCAGAGACCCAGCACAACTCGTTTTCTCAATAAAACCTATTGTCGTGCAACATCTTTGACAGCTTAAGTAGGATGAACATGGTGCATGGGTCTTCTAATGGCTCCCTGCAGAGGTGCGAATGTTGCGTTCTGCTCTTGCATCACATCCTGTATTTTCCCACAGTAAATATTTCTGAAATAGCATGATGTTTATCACCATTTAGCATTCAGTGTGGACACGCATTGCCACTTTTAATGTCTCAGTGACAGTGGCTTATCCTGGGATCTGCTCTAGGGTTGGCAATGACCGGCTATCATGATTCAAGTGGTAAAAGCTTGTTTTGAGCACTAAACTTAGCAGACATGACTGACTAGACACAGGGAGGAGATCCTATGAGTAAACAGGGGACATATTGGCCTCATCCTGCACCCAATGCTACTATGGTTCCATAGAGTTGTACCTTACTCAGTAAGTAGTACTGCCAATAAGGTACTACTCAATGGCTACGTCTACATTGGCATGATTTTCCGGAAATGCTTTTAATGGAAAAGTTTTCCATTAAAAGCATTTTTGGAAAAGCGCATCTAGATTGGCACGGGCGCTTTTGCGGAAAAGCACTTTTTGCGGAAAAGCGTCTGTGGCCAATCTAGATGCGCTTTTCCGCAAAAAAGCCCTGATCGCCATTTTCGCGATCGGGGCTTTTTTGCGGAAAACAAATCTCTGCTGTCTACACTGGCCCTTTTGCACAAAAGTTTTTCGGAAAAAGACTTTTGCTCGAACAGGAGAAGCATAGTATTTCTGCAAAAGCACTGACAATCTTACATGAGATCGTCAGTGCTTTTGCAGAAATTCAAGCGGCCAGTGTAGACAGCTGGCAAGTTTTTCCACAAAAGCAGATGATTTTGTGGAAAAACTTGCCAGTCTAGACACAGCCAATGAGAATAAGGGCAGCAGAGGTGGTACTTTATTTTTAATTATTGTGTCTCAGGAGCAGAATATTGTCTTTTCTCCTTTTAGCTGGTGGCAGCGCGCCTGACAAACTTCAAGAAGCGATGCTCCCAGTGGTTGACCATGCCATCTGCTCTCAGCCTAACTGGTGGGGCTCTAATGCAAAGGATACCATGGTGTGTGCTGGTGGAGATGGCGTGAAGGCCGGGTGCAGTGTAAGTGCCATATTTTCTGTGATTTCTCAACCCTTTCTCTTTTCCCCTTCACCTCCTTTCCAATACAACCCCATTCCTACAGGAATTGAAAGTAATTTACAACACACTCCCACAACGCATGCAACATTGCAAGAGTTCAAACCTTCCTGAAAAGCTAAGTTCTATTTCTTGAGCTGCGTTCTCTTTATTTTTATTGCTGCTAATTGACCCCTCCCATAGCGAACCCATAGAAAGAGAGTGAAAAAGAGGACAGCTCCAGAGTACTTCTTCAAGTGGGGTCTCAGTGGGCTTTCCAGTTTAGGTGTCAGTGTGTCCCGGTGCTGTCAACTAGAGATTTTTGGTATCAGGGTCCATCCTGGCTGTATGTGCGCAGTGATTGTCTTGCAGCACCATTGGCACCTTGACTAGTCAATGCTTGCAGCCTGCCCCCCTCACATCCTTCACCACTGTTCTTGGACTGAGACGCAGCCCTGCAGCAGTGTCAAAAGACAGTCTAGGAAAATAATTAGTTAGAAATTATGAGTGTTAATTCGGTTTTAAGTAAGTTACTACTTAGCTATTTCTCATTCCTTTTGGTTTGCATGTCAAAACTTCGGTTATTCAGTTTTAAAAATTATCTTGATGAGGGACAGTAAAAAGATGCCTGGGTGTTCCTCGTGTAAAGGCATGATGCTGATTTCTGTCGGCCATTCACTCATTGCTTAGTGCACTCACTGCAGCGACCTAAGAGGTACAGCCAGATGAGACCGAGATCTCCTACAGAAACTCATTCTCATGGAGAAATCCCTCCAGGCAGCTTCTGATGCCAGACAACAGAGCCCCTCAATCAGGGACTCTGTGGGCAGTTACCCTTAGAAACAGCAAGAACTCACTCCTCCAAGAAAGTAAGGAGAAGGGACACATCGTGTCAGGAGAGGGAACCATTGAAAAGAACAGTCTCCTGCAGTCTCTAGCCTCGCTTCCGGCCAGGCTGAGAGTGAGCACCGTAAATGAACCAGGAACCTCCAGCTCTACGTGCACTGGGCAAGAGGCAAACACAAGCCAAACGCCTTCTCCATGGCACCAGCAATGCTGGTGAACAAGACATCATCGCAGCTCTTAAAGCCGATGCCCTCACCATTAATGCCTCCAACAGTATAAGCACTAATAGATCCATTTGAGCACCACTGGCACAGACAAAGGTAACATAAAAATCAGCACTGACCACAACACTTGCAAAAATATCGAAACAGAAGCTCATGGCCCTTCACCAATTCATATATCAAGAGGATATGGTGGTATCTTCCATCACAGGCTTACCATCATTCAGTACTGATGAATCCCTGGTACCAACAATACTGGAGCAACTTAACTCCCCCATCATGCCATTCTCCAGCGATGAGGAAGATGAATTCAAGAAGGGCACCTTTTCATTGTGCTACTCTTCACTGACCAGCACTGGACCAATGCTGGGATGTGTCAAATCCTGAGACCAGTGGGACAGACACACACAGCCATGATCCGGATACCATGGATGTTCCCCTCTGTGCCATTCCTGATGCGATGGTCACAATGGAGCACATGGGCAGCCTACCTAAATCATATAATAGACCAAATAGGAGGCATTAAAATCTCAGTACAGGAACCCTCAGTGGGCTCTGTGTAAATGGATGACCACAGAGAAATGCACCTGGGACAAGACACATCACCTGCCCATAACTCCTCGTCATTCGTGAATGACCTCCGCTTCCTATGGCTGTAGATTATTTTAAACAATTCCAAGAATTGTTCTGGTGAGTAGCACAATGCCAAAACATCCCAGCTGAGGAAGTAGCTGATACCCAACATCAACTTCCAAAGATACTCCACATATCTCCTACTGCCAATTAATGATGCAATAATGAATTTAGTGGAAACAGTATGACAAATAGGTCCACTGATGAGAGCAGGGGGGACAGTTCTCCAGAGCTTGGTGATTCAAAGGGCTTCAAAGCTCTGCTCACCACCACTGTTGCAGTAGCAGCGGTGGCAGCCAGCACCCGGCGCACCTTGGAATCACTGCTCCAGTGCTGGAGCTTCATGCCGGGCACTCCGAGCAGCTCTGAACTCTAGGAGGTACCACAATGCGGGTGGTGCTGAGGATTGGCTGCCCCCAGCTATGCCCTTGCTGTCTGAGACCCTACCCCATTCATGGATGTGGAGCTGACCCCACCCCACATTTTACCTCCGGGCCCATGCTGGCTGTTGGCTCAACTCAGACACTTGGGGATCTATCATTACGGATCAATAGGTCTTGGAAATAACTCTACTGGGTTATAGTTATGCCACCCGCTTCAACAGGCATTTGATAAGTGCCTTAAACATTAATTATATTGCATGGGATGGGGCAGAAAGAGTTATCTTGCTCTGTGTGTGTGTGTGTGTGTGTGTGTGTGTGTGTGTGTGTGCTTGTTCAGATAACAAATAGTTATAGGCTTGATTCTACAATGTGCCATGTTCCTTCTGGGAGGTGCTGATCACTCATTGCTCCCTTTGGTTTCAGTATGTATCGGCAGTACTCATCATCTCTCAAAATGTCCTAAGCACATCACAATATCTGGCCCAGTGACTGGAGTGTTCATGAGTTAATTAGTTGTCACCACCTTTCCAACCCTTTTTCTAAACTTCTAAGAAAATCTGGGTGCAACTAACTGTGTCACTTCTCCCCACTCTGGTTGCAGGGCGATTCAGGGGGCCCTTTGAATTGTTACAGGAATGGTTACTGGCAAATCCATGGCATTGCTAGTTTTGCGATTGTCCCCTTCTGCGACACCTATCAGAAGCCTACAGTCTTCACACGGGTATCAGCTTTCATCCCCTGGCTCTATAATGTAAGTCCCTCCAAACTTAAGGGTTTACGTTTATTCTGGGATAAGTTTGACCCAGTCCATTCAGTTATTACATTAAGAACAGAACTGAGAAACGTTGAAAGTTTAAAATCCAAAATGCTTTGGCCTTATTTTTGGCACATTCATATATTTCTGATGAAGGAGAATAAGTGCAGTCACTGTCTGGGAATACTAGGATTGAAATACAACACGTAAGGCTGACAAATCCTGCTTAGCCATGAAGTATGAAATCTGATAAATTAAGCTTTACTTATACAAGAAAACAAAAGACATGGCAACAAACTATTGGTGTAATCCTATGGCCTGTGTCATGTAGGAGGTCAGATATGCTGGTGCTTTTTTGCCTTAAAATCTATGAGTTGCCTGATATATTTTGAGACTGACACCTCGACAATGCTGCGTGCACACGTACAGCAGCCATCCCAGATGAGTAGGACAAGCATGGTTGTAGCAGTTGGTTCTAATATCTGAGACGATGTCTTTAGTCATGTTTGTCAGGAATCCATGCAGTCTGCTATTATATCTCTGAATCCAACCTGGGGCAGTACAGTTGTAGACTGTATCAACAAATGAGCAAGTGCTAAAGCTGACCTAGTTCAGCTGATTTCCCCAATGCAGTCAAAGCTTTGGCTTTTGGAAATGTCCCAAGGGCCCTTCCTCCCAATGATAGTGTGCACCATAATGGGGTGTCTGCTTCCAGGGTCACAGGAAAATGCTGAAGTACGATCATGCTTGTAAGATGTGCTCTGTACCAGACATCCTTAAAAGCAAATGGATGTTCTAAACCATTATGAATACATTTATTGCAGAAGATGGCTGTCTCTGCAATGCATCCCTCACCTAGTAAAAAGAGAGCCAACTTTCAAAGGGTTAAATGGCATCTTACCTGCACCACAGCAGTTAGTGTCAACAGGAATCCACAGAAACCCAGTGGATTCATTCAAAGTAACTTACCCTTTAGTTGGAGAGTGCCCGTGACTAACCTGAACTCAGTATATTTGGAAAGTTGTTGTCTTATTATCAGATTTTTAGCCTTGCTTCAGCTGCACGTGGAAGCCTTGTGAATCCAGCCAACTAGGAATTCCCCTCCTATAGGAAAACACCTTGTTAGTATAAAGCTAGTGTAACACACACACCTAGGGTGTGTCTAGACTACATGCCTCCTTCGACGGAGGCATGTAGATTAGCCAGATCGGAAGAGGGAAATGAAGCCGCGATTAAAATAATCGCGGCTTCATTTAAATTTAAATGGCTGCCCCGATCTGCCGATCAGCTGTTTGTCGGCAGATCGGGGGAGTCTGGACGCGATGCCCCGACAAAGAAGCCTTTCTTCATCGACACAGGTAAGCCTCGTGAAACCAGGCTTACCTGTGCCGATGAAGAAAGGCTTCTTTGTCAGGGCATCGCGTCCAGACTCCCCCGATCTGCCGACAAACAGCTGATCGGCAGATCGGGGCAGCCATTTAAATTTAAATGAAGCCGCGATTATTTTAATCGCGGCTTCATTTCCCTCTTCCGATCTGGCTAATCTACATGCCTCCGTCGAAGGAGGCATGTAGTCTAGACACACCCCTACTGTGTGGTTACTGAGTAATGCAAGAGTAAACCTAGACTATAACAACAGTTAAGACCAAGAGACCTCTACAGCATGGGTTGGGAGCCAGCTGGCTTTTAGCTCAGAGGGTAAGCGCTCCTATAGTCTGCTTTAGAGGCCCCAGGTTCAAATCTGCTGGGTGGTGGTTTTACTAGCAAAGCTAGTCATCTCCTTCTGGCTTCCCTCAGTCCCCTGGCAGGGGACATGCCAAGAACATGATGACTGGGGTGAAGAGGACATGGCTGAAGTGCTGAGGCAATTCCCAGCACATAGAACAG
The DNA here is from genome assembly GCF_049634645.1 of Pelodiscus sinensis. NCBI lineage: Eukaryota > Metazoa > Chordata > Testudines > Trionychidae > Pelodiscus > Pelodiscus sinensis. The sequence continues at coordinate 247,323,539 of NC_134712.1, read as the reverse complement.
CCCTGAAGCTGCACCAGGAGTTGAACCAGCCCCACCAGCTCCAGTACGGAGAGAGCCCAGGGATAGAATAGTCACATTTGCCCCACTTCCCTGAGCTGGGCTGAATGGAGAGATCTGGCACAGCTGAGGACTGGCCTAGCATTTGTATTCAGCCATTTTAAAATAGTGTGAGAAGAAAACTGAATATATTCTGTACTGAACCCTCTTCTCTTTTTTGTTTTCAGACTATGAAGAATAATGGTGGATTTTAAGGATCAGCGTGTACATGAATGTGAACTACTGAGCGAAGACCTATGCCTGTTAATTTCTCCCTCTTTTTGGTGACATTAATAGGCTGCAATAATAATAATAATAATAAAACACTGAATTAAAAGTCTGTACTACTGTGCATTACAACATAGGAAGCCCATGCACATGGGAAAAGGTAGCAGTTGTACTTGTCTTATGGATATTGTGAAGGTGTGGACTAAGCCCAAGGTTTCCTGCTGGAGACCTCAGAGCTCTGCCACCCCTATCCCAGGAGAGGAGCAGTGAAGAGGTCCTCCAAGCAGGCTAGAGTGGTTGCACAAGAAGCAACCAATCAGAGCCCAGGAGAGCTCTATAAAAAGGAGTGGCAGAACAGAGTGAAGGGAAGGTTGATAAGAGTTGTTGGGCTGAGCTGCTACTAGGTAGTAGAAGGAGATGGACTGGATGCCCAGCTGCCTGAGGGACCTGCAATACAAACATAGCTAAATGGGGAGGAACCAGGGCAGTGAGATGCTTCTGGCTAGCTGCTTGGATTGGGTGAGAACTGAGCTTGGAGAGAGCCCCAGAAGAACAGTGTTTTAAGGGAAAACCCCAAGGCTAAGATTATTTCAAAACAGATTATTTAACCTGCTCTTAAATATCTCCAGTGATGGGGATTCCACAACCCCCCGAGGCAACTTATTCCAGTGTTTCACCACCCTGACAGTTAGGAACTTTTTCCTAACGTCCAACCTAAACCGCCCCTGCTACAATTTAAGCCCATTAAACTGGGATTCTCAAACTTCATGCACTGCGACCTTCTTCTGACAACAAAAATTATTGCATGACCCCAGAAGAGGGGGCCTGAGCCTGCCTCCGTGGGTGAAGGACAAAGCCCAAGCCCCACCACCCTGGGCAAAGGGGGCAGGGCAATGCTCGAGTTCCACCAGCCTGAGCAGAGGCTCAGTGCCCAAGGGTTTCATCGCTGGGCCTGGGGCCAATAACCTGCGTCCTTCCACCCAGGACTGAAGCCAAATCCTGAACCATCGGTGGTGTAGCTCAAGCTGCAGCCTGGGGCCTGTGGAGTTTGGGGCTCAGGCTTGAGCTCTAGCTCCCAGACAGTCAAATGCTACCCCATTATAATGGGGTCACGATCCACTTTGGGGTCGCAACTCAGTTTGAGAATCAATGACTTAGAGACATTGGTGCTGGAATGGGAGGAGGGAGCCATTGTCCTCTTAATGTTTCACTCACACAAAACCAAACACTCTTGCCTCTGTCCCCTGCGCCAGCCCTGCTCTGAGGCCCTGACCCTGCCTTACCCTTCTCTGAGGCCCTGCCCTCCCTCACTTCATCTCCCTTGCTTTGTTGCTCGCTGGGTGTGATGGCTTTGGCTGGGGGTACAGACTCTGGGATCAGCAAGGGATGAGGGGTTTGGGGTAAAGGAGGATGCTCTGGGCTGGGACTGAGGGTTTTAGAAAGCAGGAGGAGATTCATTGCTGGGGCAGGGAGTTGGAGCATTGGAGGGGGTAAGGTGGGCAGGCTCAGGGTGGCACTTATCTCCAGCAATTCCCAGAAGCTGCGACATGTTGCCCTGCAGGCTCCTACGCGAAGGCAAGGCCAGGTGGCTCTATGCACTATCCCATTGGCAGGCACTGTCCCCACAGCTCCCATTGGCTGTGGTTCCAGGCCAATGGGAGCTGCAGAGCTGGCACTTGGGGCAGGGGCAGCATGCAGAACTCTCTGGCTCAGGCTGGGGATATAGGATGTGGCTGCTCTCAACCCTCCCCCGCCCCCACTCCAGCTCCTGAGTTCTGCAGCTCCTGGTGTGCTCCTGTATCCAGCTTGTCCAGGGGAAAGCCCCTTGGGTGGAAGAAGAGGGGTGAGGGCAGGGGGGCCTGATTCTTGGCCTCCCATTGTTGGGTAGGCTCTGCCACCCCTGTGTAGAGATGGTCTTGGAGTTACGTGAGGGTCAGACCGGGCCCTAGAGGCCTCAGGCATGTGAGCTTTGGGGCTCCATTTCTCTGAAGGGTAGACTGAGAGTTGGTGCCTAAGAAATGAGCTAGAGACCAAAGGATAGAATAGTGCTACGGCTTGCTGAGACCAAGGGGAGCTTAAACCAACCACGGATCCAGGTGCTTGGTTTTCCCTCATAGCAGTTTAGTGAGTGACCACAAGGGGGCTCTGGATGTGTGACAGACAGATTACGCTTTTGGGGTGTTTTCCCTGAGATTCAGTGAAACAGCCTCACTGCTGCATGCACATGTAGGTAGGAATACACTGCAGCTGACAGTTTACTTTCAGGGTCAGCATAAAACTGCCCCTGGTGGAAGTGAACACTCTGCTCACAGAACTTTCTGTATTCCCACAGACCAAAATCTTCCCTAAGGCAGAGTTAAAATGACACGACGTGAAGATAAAAATCCTCACGAGAGCACTGTAGCTAGTAAAACCACAAACTATTAAAATTCAGAATTAGAGCCCTCTGTCTTGGGTATTTCTATAACCCCCGTAACTGCAGCATGTGAGCACCTGACAACCTCGAGTGCATTTATCCTCACAAGTCCTCAGAGAGGCAGGGCAGTGCTACCAGCCTGAGGCTCAAACCAATGAAGCGATTTGCCCACAATCCCCCCAGACGTCTGGTGAAGTAGGGCATGTAAGCTGGCGCGTTCTCAGCCACGTACAATTAGCGCACTCTTAGCTAAATTGATAAGAAACCCAAACGTTTGAGAGAAGTCCTGTCCTTGGTGAATATCTGAAATCTAGACCCTCTTACCCACCTCTTCGACTGCTGCAGCACTTCTGGGGTCATTCCATCCATCAAAGAGACACCTTGAGCACAGCATGTTGTCAAAGCCAGCTGCCATCCTACTGGGACCAGATGCAGCTGATGCAGGCAAGCTACCAGCAAGAACACCTGTGTGCTGGCTAGGCCCAATTTTTCACATGCTGCCACTGCTGAGGATGCCTTGGCACAGCACAATACATGCCAATCCGGGGTGTTAGCTTAAATCAAGACCGCATGTCTTTCTGAAAAACTAGTCTGTAGTTCAAAGAGTAGCGCTGGGCTTTATGCAGAAATCACTGGGTGAAGTTCGATGGCTTGTGTTATGCAGGAGGTCAGACCACAGAGTTACCGACAGGGGGAGAAAAAGGAGCAACTGCCCCAGCACCCTGTGATTTAAAAGGGCTTTGGGCTGCTGACCGCCGCTACCATGGCAGTGGCTGGAGTCCTGAGACCTTTAAATTGCCACCAGAGCCCGGGGCATGTCTGCTGGGCTGGCTGGAGAAGTCTAGACCAGAGCCAGTCTTAGGGGCAGGCAAACTGGGCGGTCGCTTGGGGCCGCCATTTTTAAGGGGCCGCTGACAAAGCCCGATGGAAGCCCGCTGCCTCCCCCTAGAAACTTCTCAAGTCTTCTCAAATGTTCTCTGTGACAGATGCCTCTCCTTTTATAGTAGTATAGATGATGGGGCTCAGGGCAGCGGTGGGAGGGGCAGGAGTCAGAGCAGGAGGTTGGGTGTGGGGGGGCTCAGGGCAGGAGGCATGAGGGTGCAGGAGTCAGGGCAGGGGTTGGGAGTTGTGAGGGGGCTCAGGGCAGGGGGTGGGGATACAGGTCAGGGGTGGGAATTTCAGAGGAGGGGGGTTGGATGTGGGGGGCGGTTAGGGCATGAGGGTGGGGGGGTGCAGGAATCAGGGCAGGGGATGGCGAACTTTCCTATCCACATAGTGCTGACCACACCAGCGCTTCTGTTGGTATAACTTATTTGTTTTTTTTCACACCCCAGAAATTCTATTGGCAAAGGTGGTACCATAGTCATGGCCTATGTCTTTTCAAGTTTAGGGCCTAAATCCCACAAACACTTTCGCATAAGAGCAGCACTACATGTATGAATCCTCCCTCTAAGGTAGCCTGTACCTTGTAATTTGTAAAGTGGTTGTGTAACCACCACCAGGCAGATTTGAACCTGGGACCTCTGAAGCACTAGCCTCTACCCTCTGAACTAAAAGCCAGCTGGCGCCCAGCCCATGCTGTAGAGGTCTCTTTAGCTTAACTGTTGCTGTGGTCTAGGTACCACTCACATTGCTCAGTAACCACACTAGGGCTACATCTAGACTGGCCAGATTTAGCGCAAATTCTCTAAATGCAAGAGTTTTTGCGTTAGAGTATTTGAGTAAGAAAGCGTCTATACTGGCATGTGCCTTTGCGCAAAAGATTTCCTTTTGCACAAACGCATCCATACCAGTGTAGACGCTCTCTTGCGTAAGAAAGCTCCGATGGCCATTTTAGCCATCGGGCTTTCTTGCGCAAGAAATTGATGTTACCTGTCTACATTGGCCTCTTGCTCAAGAACACTTGTGCAAGAGGACTTATCCCTGAGTGGGAGCGTCAGAGTATTTGCGCAAGAAGCACTGATTTCCTACAGTAGAATGTCAGTGTTCTTGCGCAAATACTCGCGGCCAGTGTAGACAGGCGGCAAGATTTTGCACAAAAGTGGCCACTTTTGTGCTAAATCTTGCCGATATAGGGTACGTCCAGACTACATGCCTCCGTCGACGGAGGCATGTAGATTAGCCAGATAGGCAGAGGGAAATGAAGCCGCGATTAAAATAATCGCGGCTTCATTTAAATTTAAATGGCTGCCCCGCTCTGCCGATCAGCTGTTTGTCGGCAGATCGGGGCAGTCTGGACGTTCCCCTGTCGCCAGAAAACCCTTTTGTCGACCGCCCCGTTATGCCTCATCCCACGAGGCATAACGGGGCGGTCGACAAAAGGGTTTTCTGGCGACAGGGGAACGTCCAGACTGCCCCGATCTGCCGACAAACAGCTGATCGGCAGAGCGGGGCAGCCATTTAAATTTAAATGAAGCCGCGATTATTTTAATCGCGGCTTCATTTCCCTCTGCCTATCTGGCTAATCTACATGCCTCCGTCGACGGAGGCATGTAGTCTGGACGTACCCTATAGACACAGCCTAGGTGTGTGGGTTACACTTGCAGGACTGGGCCTTAAAACCAGACACAGAGAAATAACTTTGCACTGGGAAATCTAGAGGAAAGTGCTAGACTGGATTTAAAAAAATAAAAAATTAAGACTCTTGTCATGGAAAGTGCAAAAGAGGATAGATTTGAGATGGCATCTGAATGAGAAGGCAGTGGCTTGGGGCCTGAGCTTGCACCGTTGAATTCAATGATCTTTTTGTCATTGATAATAGCAGAATCAGGCCCTCGAATGGAAAGGAGCGGGAGTTCCATTCTGGCTGAAAAAAAGGCTCAGAGAGGAGAGAGACACAGAGGAATTGCTGGTGGAGTGGAGAGGGCAGGCCTGGGGCAAAGGCTGCAAGAAAAAGTCTTGTTTCAGTCCTGTGATAATGACTAATATACACTGAGGTGTTGGGCTGTCAGAATTCACCATCCCAGATAATGGGAGATTAGCAGCAATATGTATTCTTACCAGACACAATACTTCTGTGAACTGCTTAAAGCGGCTTAAAGGATGATTCAGAACCATTCATGGGTGATATTGAGTTTGAGACTAGCAGAAAAAACACTCAAACCCTGCTGCTTGAGTTGGAGGTAACAGATTCATTTTCTGGTTGATTACAAATGCGAGCAGTGAAGCTTGCCAGAGTATGTGGGGAAGCAACATTCTTTCTGCTGTACAGGAGGAGAACCGTTTTTTTAAAATGTAGAATTTCTGTTTAATTTACCAATACTTCCATTCCAGCTCATTAGCTTCTTTGTGCCCTGTCCTCAGTCTCATAGCTGTTTGTGTATCCCAAGGGCATGATGGGGTCTTGTGTGTTCTACTCAGGATCTGCATTAATCATTTGGAATTGTATAACTGAATTTGTACTTGTAATTAACCAAACTAGCCACTGAAGGGCACCCTTACATCAAAGAAATATTTATTTTTGCTTAGCTGGGTTTAAATGACGCACACTGTTGTATAAGGGAGCTGCGTTTTGGACACAGTTATTATCAATGAGGTATCATTTCTGATCTGCAAAAAGATAAATCTTGTATATTATGGCAAGTACAAATGAAGATGAAGTAGTGAAGAATTTTTGCATGAGAGGGAGAGCATCTGTACTGAAGGATTTTTATTCTAAAATCACTACGTTGTTTGATTGCACTTGGCAATATTTTCTGGGTATTCCCATATACTAACCAAAAGCCTGCTCCTGAGATTGGAAACATATTCTATTTAACTTTTATTACCTTTAATATTACATACGTTGTAAGATAGTGCCTTGTAAAATGGTGTATGCTCTTTTCTCTAGTAATGAACACAAAATATTTTGCATATGCCAAAAAGGAACTCAGTTGTGGGGGAATAATATATTTAAAAAATTAAGTTGATTGGAATTTGATCCAGGTGAAATTATTGTTAACCGGCTCACTCTTTATTTTTATTTAAATAAATAACAGAGAAAAACACCTATCCCAGAAACTAAGGGTCTGCTTCTCAAAGAGAGTTAGATGCCTGGGCACCATTATAAATTCCACTGGGTAATTGGCTGCATCTTTAGTAAACTAAATGACTTTATAAATCTGGTCAGAAAAAGAGTTCTGGGTAAGCAGGAAAGCTTGTCTCTCACTAACAGAAGCTGGTCCAATAAAAGATACTATCTCACCCACCTTGTGTCTCTCAGATCATGGGACCATAACAGCTACAGCACCGCTGCATCTCTTTTTGTCTCCCGTCAGTTATACCATGATTTAGTACATATTCTTAGCTGGCATAACAGTGTAATTCCACTTATTTCAATGGAGCTACCCTGAGCTGTGCCAAATGAGGATTTGGCCCAGTATGTGCACAGGCAAATTAAAGCAGCATAAGCTGGTGTGCTGCTTCTGCAGAAACGGAAGATGGATGCAGTTGGCAAGAGTTTTCCACAGGGGATGTTTATATTTTTATTATTATTTTTTAAGTACAGTAGCACCCACTGTATGCTAGGCACCTTCCAAGCATTGGAATAAAGATGGCCCCTGCTCTAAGGCGCTCATAGGCTAATAAGAATTGGTTCATCATCAGAAACCAAGCCAAGTTAACACAGACAAACTGAGAGCCACAGAAAAGGTCCCCCAGGCAGGGGTACAACCCCATCCTATGGCCCTTCAGCTGAGCAGTTTGTGTACCCTGAGCAGCTAACGTAAGGGGCAGAGGGAGGGCAGGGTCGTTTGCTTCCTGCCAGGAGCAAAGCTGAAGCACATCACCACTAGAGTAAGCAATATTCTGAAGTTGGCAGGAGAAACGCCTGTGGCAGGGATCCATTGGAGGTAGTGACAACATATCAGGCACCATTTCCCCAGGCCCTGGAAGATGTCAGAGATCGCAGAAAGGAAGTTTCCGAAGGACAGGAATACCCAGACTATCTTCTAAGAAACCTTTTCCACAAGTGCCGGAACAGGCGGGGCCAGGGAGCCATGTCCCTCCCACTTTTTGAAAGTGGATAGGCCTAACCTGTCCACTTTTTGCCACTGGCCCCCCTTCCTTCTGAGGACCCCCCTCCAATCTGGGAGTCCAGGCAATTGTGGGGATAGGAAACACGGACCCTCCACTTGCCTGTGGTGCAAGGGCCCAAAAGCTGCCCCCATCCCATGTCCCCACCCCCTAGGACAGTTGGAGGGTCCAGAGTTGCCCCATGGGTCTTACCATGGCTGGGCTGAGGCTACAAGGCCCAGGCCCCTGGTCTGGGTAAGAGCTGGGTTGTGGTAACAGCCCCTTAGGCAGCTCTGAAGAGCCACACACCCTCAACTGCCCTGGGTGGGAGGCAAGGGCTGGGGCTGTAGGGTTGCCAGGTGTCCGGTATTGACAGTCCGGTATTTTCATCTCCTGTCCAGTAAAAAATTCAGAAAATACCGGACGCCTAAAATGTCCAGTATTTTCTGTTTTTTTCCCCTGCCAGGAGGCGAAAATACTGGACACCTGGCAACCCTACAAACACATTAAGCAACCAGGCCCAGCCCCCGGACCCCCCGCCGGACCCCCCGGACCTCTTGCCAAGCCCCCCCCCCCAGTTCTCAGACAGGCCCTGCCTTGTGTTGTCGCTGGAACAGAAAACCAAAACGGCTGCTGGCAAAACGGCCTCTTCTTAAAGGGGCCATGCCGATTTTTTTATTCTTTGTTTTATTTTTTTTGCTTAATCACTGCTGTTGGGGTTCCCTTTTCTTTAGGGGGGGGCTCAACAACTTTGGTTTCCCCCTTTTTTTTCTCAACAGAATTTTTTCCTGGTGGTTTTTTTTTTTGGGGGGGGGGGGTGTTCGGTATTTTTGGTTAAACCACCTGGCAACCCTTGCTGGGGGCTGGTCTCAGCCCCCCCACCGGGCATCCTGGTTTGACCAGGAACAGGGTGTTGGAGAGGGATGAGGAGGAGCAGGAGCTCCTGGGACCCCACATTTGAGAGAGCTCTGAAACCCCTGAGCATTGCTGTCTGTTACGTCGTGGGGAGTTTCACAGCATAGGAAGAAATCAGTGGAAAGGCAGAGAGCTGGAGTAGGTGCAAGTGTCCATTTTATTGCATAGCACAGAACTCGCTAGAACAAGCCCAGACTAGCTGGGCTGACCCCAGTGACCTACTCAGTTACCATAACAACAAGATCTAGATCTACAACCCAATATACAACACTGTCCCATCTATCTTTCAAAGTCTCAGGGGGGTTGCCGTGTTAGTCTGTAACTTTAAAAACCGCGAGCAGTCCTGTGGCTCCTCAGAGACTAACAGAAACATATCTATAGTATCATGAGCTTTCCTGGGCAAAACCCACTTCCTCAGATGAGCTCCAACTGAAGCCCTGATCATCTCCCCAGTCACCTCCGCTCTTCTCACCGCTTTTCTCCGGGACAGCCCTCAGCCGGTGGACAGAAGCCTGCTTGGGACATGCGGCAACTAAAGGGGCTGCAACCTCATTTTGGCCCCCTTTTTTTTCCTCAACAAGCTTCGTCTCCATTTTTGCTCAACAAAACGATTGGAACCCTAGTATCCGCACTTTTTTTTTTTTTTTTTTTAACACAAAAGCACTGGCCAAAATAATTCCTTTTCTCAGCTTACCCTGCATTTCCACTAGAGGTCTCTGCTGCCTATCCCAGTGTAGCTATGCTGTGTGGACGAGCCCTAAGGTACATTGTGCTCCAGACTGACTGGAAGGATTCTAGTAGCACCATATTCTCAGCTGTCTGTTAACTCCTACACTTCTCACAAAAGGGACCTGTGTTTATAATACTGTTGTGCCAAAAGGTTTTGATAGCTGCCAGCAAGCATGTCTTTCAGCTAAGCAATGACAGACCTGGTTAAAGCTGATGGGTGTGCTAGTCACCCTTCGTTCAGGCTACAAGGGTACGTCTAAACTACATGGCTCCGTCGACGGAGCCATGTAGATTTGTTGTTTTGGTAAAGGCAAATGAAGCCGCGATTTAAATGATCGCGGCTTCATTTACATTTACATGGCTGCCATGCTGAGCCGACAAACAGCTGATCAGCTGTTTGTCCGCTCAGCGCGCTAGTCTGGACGCTCCCCTGCCGACATCAAAGCCCTTTGTCGGCAGCCCCGGTAAACCTCATCCCATGAGGAATAACGGGGCTGCCGACAAAGGGCTTTGATGTCAGCAGGGGAGCGTCCAGACTAGCGCGCTGAGCGGGCAAACAGCTGATCAGCTGTTTGTCGGCTCAGCGTGGCAGCCATGTAAATGTAAATGAAGCCGCGATCATTTAAATCGCGGCTTCATTTGCCTTTGCCTATGTGTCTTATCTACATGCCTCTGAGGACAGAGGCATGTAGTCTAGACACAGCCCAAGAGAGCAGAAATTAAGCTATGGAGTAACATAGCTGGAACAATAGAAGCCACCTCCCAAGATACACCATGTAGGAAAGCCTGAGTAAGAACAAGGGTAAGTAAGGGGGGCGGGCTCCGTGGGAGTAGAAATGCAGGGGCTGCTGAGGAGCTGACTGGTTGCAGCTTGTTTGTCTAGGAAGGTGTCAAAGGCAGAAAGCAACTGAAAGGGAGGAAGAAGCCAGAGAAGCAGTTGTGCGCATGGCCCTGAGTGGGAACACGGACAGAGCATGAAATCACTGGAAAGGCAGGCTTGAAAACTGTGAGCAATTTCCCCCTGCTGTGTTCTGGGAAGCAGGAATTTGTGTACATTCTTCATAAATAAACAGGATTGCACCAAAGAAATATCTGACTCCCTCACCAGTTTCTCCTCCTAATGGAAACCACCTGGCAAGACCTTAAATCTTGGCAGGATGCACAGGGTAAGGGACAACAATGTGCATTGGCTTATGGTGATCCCTTGATAATGCCAGCCCATTATTAATGTCAAAGAAAAGGGTTGTTACAGTGAAGAGAGAGGTGGAGTGGGAAGTTGTGCACAGTATGTTTCCAGAAGACAACTTCCATATGTTCAAACACAGGCCTACTTTTATCTGACTGTACTTCTGCAAATCTTGGATTTGTGTGCACACATTAGCTAGACAGTTGCCCTGCTAGACGTGCATTTACACAGAACAGGGATCTGCATGCACACATCTGCTAGTGCTTGTGCAAAGTCCATCTGTATGTGCGTGCATGCAAATGTGGCTCTACAGTGAATGCAAATCATGCCCCCCCTCCACCTCCGCCCCGTGTCCAGAGCAAGATAGGGCACATAGTAGCAGGGAATGGAAAGACAAGGAGTTGCAGAGTCTGTGTGGGATTGCCTGATAAGAAAGACACCAATTCCACAGTGCCGTGTATGAGTCCACGTGTTGACATGCCAGTGCTGGGATCCTCTCTCTCCATAAGTATCTGACTACTTGGCAAGTCAGTAATCATGCTGCATTTCGGTTGTGTGAGCTCATGCAAGGTTATGTCCTGCCAGCTGACGTGATGTAGCCTCTCAGACTGTGATGCTAAGGAATGCAGATCTGGTTTTCTCCATCTGTTCTTTCCCTTCAGACAGCGACCGTCTTCTTGCCAAATTGCAGAAAACTCTTTTTCCCAGTAGCTGGCCAAGCCACCTGTTCCCAATCTGATCGGGGTGGAGCTATTATACCCTGGACAATGTCACAGATAGTGGGAAAGGTAGTCTGAAGTCTGGATGCTGTTTGAGAGCTGCATTTACTACATTTTCTAAGCCCTTGTCCCATTTCCACCCCGCTTTCTCAGTCACTACTTCTGAGGAGCTGAAAAGGAAGCTTGGGTGTCTCCAAAGCAAACTTTTCCTGTGTCCACGTGCAACCAGGTTACACAAGCAGCAGCTTTAAGCGCATCCCTTATGCACTGCTGGAACAGCAGCAGTAGCAGGGCTACAAGTGATTTTCCAGTTGGGTCCCACCCTGGTTAGCTAGGACAGCTTCAGCGGATCTGTCCCTAAGGGCACCTCTCCCCTACCACTGCTGAGAGCGGCTACAGAGATCCAGCCAGTAGCTGACACACTAGTGTAAACCACACATGGGCAAGAGTGGTTCACTGTCCTATGTAGTGGCACTTAGACCACTTACAGTGAGATAAGAACAAGGGAGCTCTACAGGCTAAGCTGAAAGGCAGCTGGCTTTATAGCTCAAGCTGTAGAGGCTCCTACGTTAAGCTCCAGTGATTCCATGTACAAATCTGCCTGGTGGTGGTTATGCTAGCATGACTCCTGGCTAGTTCCTTCCCACCTGCCCAAGCAAGTTCTGGGGTGAAGACTGTCCCTGTAAGAGTATCCTTAGTGTACTGGGTAGTAGCAGCCTAGGGCACCAAAGTAGCTAATACAGAGCCAACCATTAGGCACGCAAGGAAGGTACATGGAAGTCAATAGATTTTGTTCCCTCTCACTGTTTACTGCTCGAGGCAGACCTGTGGCTGTCCATTAAGCACCACATTAGCATTCAGTACTGTGAAGGGGCAGCAGGCCTGGGGTCATCATGGGCTCCCCGCCTCTATGCTTTCCTCTCACGTGCTGGGACAGGGCAGCCTTTTAGGTGACAGCTAACACAGCGAGTACATTCACCACATCTCTGATTGCTCTTGTAGCTGATATGTTCCCCTCACAAAGACTATCAGAGCTGCTGGAAGACAAGCTGCTAGACCTAGCAGCTACTCACGGGAAGGGAGTATGTTTCCAAGTGCTGTATTATGCAGCACTGTCCTGATTGCACCGTTTTCTTGTGGCAGACACTAATGTTAAAAAAAAAGATGATCTGTGAGGATCAAACTAGGGATACCCTGACATCCACATGCCGGAAAACCATCCCCTCCCTTTGAAACGGGCCCTCTGTAGTTAGCATTGGATAACATTAATTTAAAAGGACGGCACAGCTAATTGTGCAAATCTCTCCAACATTCCTCTGACCCCAGGGAGACCTTTCTTCTGTCACATCCATGTGTCACCGTCCGCTCTGATCACAACCTACAGCAACAGGCAGGTGGGGGCTTTGCACAGCTCCTGCTATGCTTAGAATTACCAGGTTCGTCTGACAAATGATCCTTGAATACCAGAAGCAGGACGTTCATGGCACAGTAGTAACAGGACACCACATGACTGTTAAAGCTATAGTACAAAAACCCAGGCTTCACTTACTAAATAATTCAATCTGGGGGTAGATAAGGTACATTCGCCCTGGAGCCTGACTCTGTGCCCCCATAGGGACTTAGACTGAAGGGGCTAGGCTGCTTAACCTCTCTATGTGGCAGGCACAAACCTTATCCTATATAAAAAGAAAATCAGATGCTGCTGAGGAAGAAGATATCCCAGTTGCCTGCAGCAAGGGGATTAGAGGCCCCCTGGGGAGCCGTTCCCATCTCAGAGTGGTACAGGATGGAACTCTATCACTGACGCCTTACATCAGCCCTGGCAGCGGCATTTGTTCATGTCAGGGACATGCATGCAGGTTATTCTGCGGTTGTGCTAGCTGCTTGCTTATTTATTTTCCTCCTAACGTGCTGACAGACAGTTCTGTGGTGTAGTGATGTGACGCGTTACCTCAGAGCCTGCCTACACCTGAGTTAGGGTACGTCTACACAGCAGGGCTAAAGCTGAAATCAGCTACGTAACTTGAGCTACGTCAACTGCATAGCTGAAGTTGAAATAGCTTATTTCGGCTTTTGGCGCTGTCTACGCAGCAGGAAGTACGAGGAAGAGCACTCTTCCTCGGACTACCCTTAATGAGGGTTACAGGAGTCGGAGTAAGAAGTCCTCCAGCTCCATGTTATTTTGACCTTATGTCGAAATAACTGCTTGTAGTGTGGACGTGGACTACGTTATTTCGGAATAACATCAGTCATTCCGAAATAATGCTACTGTGTAGACGTACCCTTAGTTACCTCAGAGCCCAAGGTTGCTTAAACCCCATGAATTAGCCCCCAGCCTGTAAGCAAATCCATAGGCACAGAACCAGCCAGGTGAGCCCCAGGCAAGTGTAGAGGCTGCCGAGGAAAGGAATCGCTCCAGTCTGCTCAGCATAGGTCCCTGGCCAGGAACTCTCTCCTTGGCAGTGATTTCAACCCTGCTTCTGCGCTAGCCCATGGTGGTTTCCATACTAGCCAGCCCCAGTTTCAGCCAGCACTTACTCCTTCCTCAGTTACTCGCCCAGCAATTCAGAACATTGAAAACAGAGATGGGCCCTGCCCCGAGGAATTTAGGAATAAGTCCTGTCTGGAGACTGCATTGACTGAGACACGCTAGGATCCTGGTCTCCCACAGTATGTATAAGGTGTGTATGCCTACACGTCCTGCAACAGTGAACCTCCCAGTCCAGGGGGATAGACTTGGAGGAGGGAGACTCATTCTAATACAGTAATTACTAGTTTAACACATGCCCGCTCAACATGTTTTTGCAATAGCATGATTTTTTTTAGGGAATGTTTTTCGAATAACATGCCCATCCCCGAAATAACACAAAAATAATCAAGTGGTGGACTACTTTGTGCGGCGGTATTAGTTGGTGAAAACAGTGGTAATACGCATGAGCGGATGAATACACGTTGTCACAGCGTTCCTCCGCTCACTCATGTTTATCTTTGTGTTTTAACACACCGCAGCGACTTGTGTCACTAGTTATCTTGTGTTGCTAGATATCGAATGTTGATGTTGATGACCAAGCACCAACAAAAAATCGACTTTGCCATCACCACCTGAAACGCAGCCACCACCTTTTCCATTATTTTTAATTGGAAAATTGACCCCGCATAGCACGTTTTCAGAAAGGCATCTATAGTGTTAAATGAGGAATTACTGTATTCCCAACCTTGCTGTGTAGACAGAGCTTTGAAGGAGCAGCTTGGATAGGGGCGGGTTGTGTTCTGAAATCCACTCAGGCTTCAGAACCTGAACTCCAGCCCAAGCTGCAACTTCAAAGCACTGTCTGAACAGCTATTTTAAAGTGCTAGCATGAGCCCCCCCACTCCCGCAAAGTCGGTTGAGCCTCTGTAGACTTATGATCTAGTGACCTGCCCTACAAAAGTGGTGCAAAACTGATGCTACTAGAAATCCTTAAAGGGGTGACTTCACATCTCTCACCTTCTCTTTGGACGCCTAGACCCAGATTCTCAAAGGTATTTAGGCACCTGGCTCCCATTGATTTCAATTGAAATTAGGTGTCAAAATCCCTTTGAGTATCCAGACCAGTCTTCCCTATAAGCTGAGCACTTGGGCACAAACAATGTTTGTGCTAAGCTCAGGAGAAATTCAAATGCAGCCCAGCCGGCAGCAATGTGTTTTTATTGGTGGTGCACATCTGCAAATGCATCAGTGCACATAACAAAATTTATTATGCACATGGATGGAAAAATTAGGAGGAGCATTGATCTATACTTTAGTGCATAGATACACTTATGGAAAATGAAGGCTGACAGAGACAGGATGAAACATGATGGATTCCTCTAAGCCCATGGTGTGGGAATATATCAGGTCCAGAGAATCTTTCCCTCAGCTTCCAGTGAAGCTGCCTAATCCTGCCTAAAGGATGCTGAACTGTTGCATCATTGCTGAGTGCTTACAGTCCACAACAGAACGCTGTCGATCTGTCTACTGCTTCTTGCGGGTGTGGCATAACTATAGCAATTTGAGAATCCATCCTGGTCGCTCTAGTGAGAGTCTACACTGAACGGCTAAAGCAGTGAAGCTGCAGCTGTGCCACTGTAGTATTTTAAGGGTAGACATAGCCTAAAAAGTTCACAGCTATTCATCAAGGCTTCCCACATATCCTGAATCCACCCTGCCTGTTTTCTCCAACCAACCCTCTGTCTGCATTCCCAGAATTAAATACAGGCAGTCCCCGGGTTACGTACAAGATAGGGACTGTAGGTTTGTTCTTAAGTTGAATCTGTATGTAAGTCGGAACTGGCATCCAGATTCAGCCGCTGCTGAAACTGACCGCCAGTTCTGACTTACATACAGAATCAACTTAAGAACCCCAAGCGTCCCCAAGTCAGCTGCTGCTGAAATTGATCAGCAGCTGATTCCAGGAAGCCCGGGGCAGAGCAACTCTGCCTCTGGCTTCCTGTAGTCAGTGCTGGTCAGTTTCAGCAGCGGCTAAATCAGGACGCCTGGGGCAGTGCAGCTGGGTTGCTGCTGGGTTGCTCCAGTAGCGCCGCTCCTCGGCACTACTGGACCAACCCAGCAGCACCCCATCTGCTCTGCCCCAGGCGTCCTGATTCAGCCGCTGCTGAAACTGACCAGCAGCGGCTGAATCAGGACCAGAGCAGCTGGGGTGCTGCTGGGTTGGACCAGTAGTGCCCAGAGCGGCGCTGCGGGACCAACCGGCAGCACCCCAGCTGCTCTGCCACAGGCGTCCGGAGAAAAGCCTAGTATGCTGGGGGGGGGGGGGTGTACTAGCTGCGCCCCCCCCCACCCCAGCAGACCAGGAAGACACGGGCGGCGGATCGAGACGCACCGCGGTCCCGCCGCCTGGGTCATCCGCGGCTTTGCTCCCAGTCTCCCTGGTCTGCTGGAGACCAGCAGACCAGGGAGATGGGGAGCAAAGCCTCTGAGGATGCCGGTAGCGGGAGAGCCGTGGGGCGTCTGGGCTGTCCCACTGCCGGCATCCCCCGCGGCTTTGCAAAGCCTCGGGGAAGCCAGCAGCGGAGCAGCCCAGGCGAGCCTGGGGTGCCCCGCTGCCCGAGCCCCCCCCTAGGTTTTGCAAAGCCGTGGGGAAGCTGGCAGCGGAGCAGCCCAGGCGCTCCTGGGCTGCCTCGCTGCCCGAGCCCCCCCGCAGCTTTGCAAAGCCGCGGGGAAGCCGGCAGCGGAGCAGTCCAGGGGTGCCTGGGCTGCCCCGCTGCCCGAGCCCCTCCGCGGCTTTGCTCTGTGTCTTCCTGGTCTGCAGACCAGGGAGATGCAGAGAAAGCCCCAGAGTACACGGGCGGCAGGACCGCAAGGTCCCGCAGTCCGTGTACTCTGTGGCAGCCCCGTTCGTATCTGCGGATCCGACATAAGTCGGATCCGCGTAAGTCGGGGACTGCCTGTACATTCATTTTTCATAAACTCCTTACATGAGTCTCAGTCTAAGATTTATGAACCCAATGCAGGCCCTCCCTGCCTTGCGAAAGAGACTCATGAGCAACTGGTGTGAACTCCTGACTGAAATAGCCAGCACATCATTCAAGGAAAGAATCTGCCATTCCTCCTTCAAACATACCATTGGCTAATGGACATCGAAGAAAGTTACCTTAGAGACATTGATTCTAGCCAGCTACTGCCCAGCATCAAATCTCCTGTTCCCAAGCACGCTCAGAGAGAAGTTAGCAAAAGGGCAACTACAAGCTCCTCTAATTGAAGCTGACATTCTGGAACTGGCACCATCTGAATTCAAGCCGCTCTATGGAGCTTCAACCATTTTACAGACACTGATGGACGATCTCTTCCTGTCCATGACCAGAAGGCAAGCAGCCATTCTCATCCTCCCGATCATTCTGCAGAATGCAGCGGTGCTCTCTTGCCTAAAAAAGGGGGCAGAGATACAGGGCAATGAGTTAAAATGGGTTGTGGCCTTCTTGGAGGGATGCACCCAATGAATCATGAGGGGAAACAGCACTTCCATCACTTAGACCCCTTACGTGAGTCCCACAACAATCAATTCTCTCTCCCATCCTCCTCATCCTGAATTCAGACTGGTCAGATGACTCAGGTGCCAGCAATGTGCAGATGATATACTGGCAGTCCCCGAGTTACGTGGATCCGACTTATGTCGGATCCGCAGTTACGAACGGGGCTTTTCTCACCCCGGAGGACTGGAGCGGCAGGACGCCCAGATGCGTTGCAGTCCTGCCGCCCCCGTCCTCCGGGGCGAGAAAAGCTGCTCCACGTCTCCCTGGTTTGCTGGGGGGGAGCCCCCCCCCAGCAGACCAGGGAGACGCGGAGCACGCCCTAGCGGGACAGCCCGGGTGCACTTGGGTTGTCCCGCTGCGGGCATGCTCCGCGGCTTTGCTCCCCGTCTCCCTGGTCAGCAGACCAGGGAGACGGAGCAAAGCCGTGGAGGACGCGGGCGGTCCCGCCACCTGCGTCTCCCTGGTCTGCTGGGGGGGGGGGGTGCAGCTAGTGCCCCCCTCCCTCCCAGCAGAGCAGGCTTTTCTTGCCTACGCCTGGGGTAGAGCAGCTGGGGCAGCACCCCAGCTGTTCTGCCCCAGGCGTCCCCAAGTCAGCCGCTGCTGAAACTGAGCAGGGGCTGACTACAGGAAGCCCGAGGCAGAGTTGCTCTGCCCCGGGCTTCCTGGAATCAGCCGCTGATCAGTTTCAGCAGCAGCTGACTTGGGGACGCCTGGGTTTCTTAAGTTGAATCCATATGTAAGTCAGAACTGGCGTCCAGATTCAGCTGCTGTTGAAACTGATCAGTTTCAGCAGCGGCTGAAGCCAGTTCCGACTTACATACAGATTCAACTTAAGAACAAACCTACAGTCCCTATCTTGTACGTAACCCGGGGACTGCCTGTATAGCTCTAATTATACATCACCACCAATATTCCCTCTATTTTTTCCATCCCTGTGCAGAATAAATTTTGTTATATGCACTGAGGCATGTGCAGATGTGCACCACCAGTAGAAACACATGCTGCTGGCTGTGGGCACTGTGTTCACTCTGCAAATCAGCTGGTATGTGCATCTCTCCTGGGTGGCTGCCCAAGCACTCTGCTTACAAGGAACACTATCGCCATTTACAACCACATCATTACCACCAAGATGGTCCAGTGCTTGGATGAGATTACAGCCGCTCCCCGAGTTATGACCACCTCCACTTATGACCATTCGCACTTACGACCAAAGCGGTCGTAAATGCGGATCCAAGTTACGAACGGCAATCCGCACTTACGAACAGTGCGGTCGCCATGTAACGCTATGGGATATGAGTTACGAACACTTCGAGTTATGGGCCAAATGTTGGTCCGTAACTCAGGGACCGGCTGTAGTTCATGGACAAAGCTGAACCTGAGCTAGACCGAGATGATGCTGGTGGGCAGAGGAAAGTGCGTTGAAGTGCTTGCAGCCATGTTGCAGTCTCCTCTGGTTGAAGCTTCATACATGACTGGCCAATTCAGCATGTAATTAGGAGTGCTCCTGGATTCCTCACTGCACAAAACTCATGTAACAGCAGCTTCCGGCAAGTAACACTTTCTAGTTGGCTAGGAGGCTCTGTCCCATCCAAGCATGTGATGATCTGGCCTTATTTACTTACACCTACATCATCTCTCGACTGGACTACAGCTACACAATGTACCTGACCAGGAAACCTTCAGCACTTAGGAAAGGCCAACTAGTTCAGACTGCACGGCAACACAGGCACGTCAGACTTCTCCTTCATAGTCTGGCTTCCTATAGGATATTGAATCCAGTCCAGAGTATCTGGCCTTATTTTCACTGTGCTCAGTGACCTAAGTTTGGGGAATCTGAAAGATCCCCTGATACTCAAGGATTCTTCTCCTCTGACACAATGGAACTCTCTCCAATAAGGGGAAAGCTCGTTTGTGCCAAGACAGCGTGTGCTGGGGTCAGTCCGGGCTGTGAAACGAACTCCCCCAGGATAGAAGGCTCATTCCAAGCCTCCCAACCTTCTGCTCAAAGTACAAGGTACTTTCCTTCCCTAACATAAGCATGTAGCACCACGTTGTAACCGCCATCAGGCGGATCTGAACCGGGGACCACTGGAGCTTAGTATAGGCGCCTCTGTCCTTTGAACCAAAAGTCAGCTGGCTTTCAGCCCATGCTGAAGAGGTCTCTTGTTCTTATCTGTTGCTGTGGTCTAGGTGCCACTGCATGACACAGTGAATCACACTAGGACTACGTCTAGACTGGCATGATTTCCTGCACATGCTTTTAATGGACAAGTTTTTCCGTTAAAAGCATTTGCGGAAAAGAGCGTCTAGATTGGCACGGACGCTTTTCCGCAAAAGCACTTTTTGCGGAAAAGCGTCCGTGCCAATCTAGACGCGGTTTTGCGCAAGAAAGCCCTGATCGCCATTTTCTCAATCGGGGCCTTTTTGCGCAAAACAATAACGCGTTGTCTACACTGGCCCTCTTGCACAAAAGCATTTGCGCAAGAGGGCTTTTGCCTGAACGGGAGCAGCATAGTATTTCCGTAAGGACACTGACAATCTTACATGAGATCATCAGTGTTCTTGCGGAAATTCAAGCGGCCAGTGTAGACAGCTGGCAAGTTTTTCCGCAAAAGCAGCTGCTTTTGCGGAAAAACTTGCCAGTCTAGACGCAGCCCTTAAGGTGTGTGGGTTACATATTATACTTATACGCATATAATTACAAAACAAGACACTGCACACATTTCTCCCCGGGGAGCAGATGAGAGAACAAACACATGATAGATGTTAGTCGCATCACTTGATGGAAGGCTCCCAGGTATTACAGTGATAAGCACAGTATCAAAGCCTGTATAGAATAGAGCTTCAGGGGGTAGCCGAGGTAGTCTGTTACAGTAAAAAACGACAAATGGTCTGGTAGCACTTTATAGACCAACAAAACATGTAGATGGTATCATGAGCTTAAGTGGGCTGTGCCCACGAAAGCTCATGTTACCATCTACATGTTTCGTTAGCCTATAAAGTGCTACCAGACCATTTGTTGTTTTTTACTGCATAGACTAGAACAGAGAAGCCCTGTGTTCACAGAATCAGCCTAAGTCGTCTGAATTCTGGTCAAACACGGTGTGTCCACCCCTAACAGCCTAGACTTCTAGCAGCTCTTGGTACTAGTTGGAGCGGAGCAGGTGGCCTTAGGATGCGTAACACTTAAACAGGTAACTTCACACTGTTCCAAATGCCAATATGGATGTTTGCAAACGTGCAAACCTGGTTAAAATGAAAGAACCTTTCTAGGCTAGATTAGGGCATAAGCACTAGCAGCCCATGTCTAGGCCCAGGCTCCTCAACCCTGTGATTACCTCAGAATCTCCACTTGCATTAAACCAAAGTAAGTTGGCAGCTCTTGTGGTTGTGAACAAATGGGATTCAGGTGTAACCAATGCTGTGATGTCTGCCTGAAACAATAGCTCTGAGAAGTGTGACCTACCCCAGGCACCTCAGTGGGGGATTATCTCCAGTACTCGTGTCTGGGAGGATTGAAAACATCCCCCCTGCAGAGGACTCTCGAGTGGCTGAAAGAGAAGATGGCAGTAACGTTGGTGTAGCCCCCCAAGCAATAGCTCTTGAGGTAAATACTGGTACCCACCCCTAATGCCAGCTCTTGTGTTCCTGGCGGATGAAGGGTCCCCCCGTATTGCTATTGTAGGATGAGGTAAGGCCATGGCATGGAGACAGGATTCTGTGGGAGGAGTCTCTGTGTTTTGGGTTGCCTGAGGTGCTAGGTTTCCTTAATTCAGCCCTCGGTCTGGGTAATTTGAATGTATCAGTGCAGTTATGTTGTGAAGGTGCTGGTCATTCGGTGTGGAAATCCCTCAGTTCCCTCATTTTATTCAGTTCCCGTGTTTTGAGGTGTCAGTGGGTCTGTCTAGTCTAACCTGCTCACACTGTTTGCCTATCACAGTGGTATCAAGGCGCTGGGCAAAACTATGGCGCACAAAAGCATAGATTCGTGAGCAAGGAATAAGTAGCTCTTTGCTGGCTTTACTGAGAAGGTATTTTAGGCCTTCCATGGATTTTAAAGCCAGGAGGGACCATTGTAACCCCCTACATCACACCGGTCATAGAATTTCACCCAGTAAAAGCATCTAGCCATCATCTGAACAGTGTCAAACTGGGGTTCAGGCAGGTGTCTTCTGATGAAAGATCCTATGTGCAGGACCGAGTGCCAAGGGTGCTGTATTCCTAGTGCCTGTCAGGCAGGCCTATCCTGGGCTGAATGCATTATCTGGAGAAACACTTGAACCCAAACCTTGAAGTGGAACCCAGTGACATTATAGATTTGGGGATCTGACTGGTGCGCCATGAGCCTGTCTCTGATATTAATCTCTCCTGACTTCTTGTCTGCTCTGTCATCAGCCAGAAATAAGAGTGCCAGTTCCAGGATCAGCTGTACCCTAAGCACAGTGACTGTGATCAGTTTGCTTAGGGAAATAGCCCTGACGGTGTCATTTAAAGTCAATTATCCCAAGTTGCTTTGGGTGTTGAGCAAGATATTGCTTCTTTACCCCAGAAGGCCAGATTCTAATCACAGTCATGCAGGTGCCAACGACTGAAGTCAGAGGAGTTATTCCAGACAGACTGAGATCAGAATCAGTCCTTGGAATAGCTAGGAGCAAGTATCAATGCAGGTTCTATGGCAGAAGAACCAAATGTTATGGGAAAGTAAACCCTAATTCAGAGTCATTATATTGTCCTCATTACAAATAAAATCCTTGCTTCTCAGGCTCGTGTGCTAGGAACATCTTGTGCTGCTCTGCCATGGTTTATTACATAGGATAAGAAGAACCATTCGAGAAAATTATAGTCTTGCAGCACGTTGGTAAGATGCACATTAGTCATCATATTACGCTCTTCACAGGTCTCTCACTACTGAAAAGTCTTGTTGGAGCTACAAACCCCTCACCTTTCTACAAGCCCACATCACAAACTTGTAAATCAGGTTACTCCCATAATCATGGTTAAAAAAGCTCATCTAACGTTACCCTTCTAATCACATTGCGTGATGCTATTATGACGCTGGGAATATAATGCACCTTTTCCAAAGGTGGCAAGCAGAAGATTGAGATAAAATAAGGGTCCCATAAGATTTTGAAAAGTCTCCACGCCAGGAGTCCCATCTTGGAGTGGCGTGGCAAGACAATGACTGGCTTTAAAGAGATTGATCTCCAAGGTTTTGATCTGGCTAGATACTAGCTATGCCTAGGCAGAACTAGTAGGCGCTACTGCAGTCGATGTTATTTGGAGCTGTTGGCACTCTGCACCTCGGAGGAATGCTTGGTACCTCTTAGCATGAACCCCTCCAGTACTGTGGAAAGAACAATGGCTGTACTTGTTGTTAAATCCGCAGACTGGTGGGCTGTTCTAGAGCATTAGGCCACTTGGGGGTCTTGCATGTGGAGACCAAACTGTTCTTGCAAATATTGTGCACAGAGCAGGCGCCAGGGGCTTGTGAACAGGACGGATCAACTCCTATCACCAGGTAGCCCACAGAACAGCCACAGCAGCAGCAGAGTGTTTTCCGTGCCCCCCTCCCCCCCAGCAGGCCTCACCTTAATCTAGGGCAGTGTTTCCCAAACGGTGTTCCAGGGAACCCTGGGGTTCCGCGAAGTGAAAATAAGGGTTCCGTGAGAAAATTCCATTACAATAACATGTTGTTGTTAAAATAATAATAATAAATATTAAGCATTTATGAATTTTATTGAAACCAGTTTTCATTTGTGTTGATCTCATGACCTTGTTTAACATTTGTTTATTATTATCCTTACTTATTTGTGGTCTACTTTTTCAGCTCCATATATAAGACTGCTGTTAGGAGTTCCACAAATTCTTTTGAGTTTAAAAGGGTTCCGTGGCCAAATAAAATTGGGAAACACTGATCTAGGGAAACTCTCTACCTCAGGCGAAGGCAGTTTAGCCCCTTGCCTCTTGTGTGAGACCACCAACAAGGATGCCAGTTAACGCAGTTCCTGTGATATGACTAATTGCCCATCTAGAACTGGACCGAGACCACTGACCTCATGTCAGACAGTCCCCCAAATAGCCATCAACTGCTGACAGCTCTCAGCAACCACAGCTAATTTGAATGGTGATCTCAAAGGCAACATCTCTGTACCCCAATTACCAATGCCCTTAGCCTTCATGTCACAATGTTCCTGTCTGATCTTAAAGTCTCTGAGTGTAATTACCAATGTCCTGTACCTCCCATATATCCAGCACCATTGTATCCGCAGGGTGTGGTGGACTCCCTCACAGACATCCCAGTTTAGGTGGCAAAGGGAAACGCTCGGAGGAGAGGGCGGGAGCAGCACAAACGAGTATCTGATGCTCTTCATTTAGCTGCAGTCTTCCTGTCTATACTGAAATATAAGATAGATCCATTCAAACATGTTTTACCATAGACAGAGGCATCCACGCTGAAAAAGTCCCCTGAAAAGTCGCTATCTGTGAAGGAAATGAGTTAACCCTTCCTAGTAATTGTAAGTGACTGGTGCCTGCAGAGAAAGGGGGTGTGGGGAGGGCCATCTAGAGGAACAGGGAGGTGCATGAGGGGGCACCCCATTGAGCAATTAAGATTTTGGCACAGGCAGAGAGAAACGGTGCTGCCAGGAGTCGTCTATGCTAGTAACCATTTAAATTGCGATTTCTTCCTTTATCTCACACTCTAGTGAGTGTGTGATTTTTATCATCTGCTGCAGGGAAAATGCTAAGGCCAAAATGCTCCATCTTGGGAACTGAAATTTCTTCTCCCCAAACATATCCAGAGGGTGCTAAATTTTCAGAGGTGCTGAGGTGATCCACAGCTTCACTTGACATGCCTGTCAGGTTGTTCGCACGACTGAGAAACAGGCTGCTTTTATTTTGGTGCCTAATTTTAGACACTCCGGGTATGTCTACACAGCAGCATTATTTTGGAGTAGCCGACATTGTTCCGAAATAATACACAGTGCGTGTCTACACTACAAACCTTTATTTCGAAATAATGTTGAGCTGGAGGACTTCTTCCTCTGACTCCTGTTGACCCTCATTTCATGAGGAGTAAGGGAAGTTGATGGAAGAGTGCTCTTCCTTCAACTTCCTGCTGTGAAGACAGCGCCAAAAGCCAAATTAAGCTATTTCGACTTCAGCTACGCAATTGACGTAGCTGAAGGTACGTAGCGTAATTGGTCTTTAGCCCTGCTATATAGACGTGCAGTGAGGGAAATAAAGGACTTAAGGGTTTGAGCTTGTCTCCCATTGAAATGAGTGGCAAAAATCTCATGGATTACATCGGGAGAAGGACAGGGCCCAGAACCGTAAACCTCAGTTTCCAGAAGTACGAAAAGAAAATTAATTTTAAAATTAGAGTCCCCTTTGTGCCTCTAGCCCTTAGTGGTTATCTTGCAGTACCTTGAAGTAAAACTTTGTTCTTTCCTGGAGAGCTTTCCTTCTGATCTTTTTCATTTTGTTCCTTTTTTACTAGAAGATAAAGTCCATGGTCCCTGGCAGGGGACGGTGGCTCCTAGCCAGAACAGTTCTGAAATACCAGTGCCGTCATAGGCCTGTGAAAGTGCAGTGTTCACTAATCACATTTCACTTAATTGGTAAAATATACCTTGAAATTGATACAGAATAAATTACCAGCATCGTGTTCAGGCTGATGGGCCTTGAGGAGCAGGCAGAGATGAACCTGGACATTCATATGCATACAGACATTTTAGGCCCCGATCCTGCAGTGAGTTGTGTGTGTGCAGACCACTGGCTGCCTGCAGGATCCGGGCCTTAGATCACAAGCTCTCTGGGGCAGAGGCAGTGTCTTTGTATATTTATATACAGTGTCCACCACAGTGGGGCCTTAATCTTGACTGATTGAGGTGAGTGAAAATAGCACGTTTTCCATCCCTGTGTGAAGTGCAGGCATTAACGGATCCTGCTGCAGCTTCTGTTTCCACACAGAAAAAAAAAAATCTGTTCACCTGAAAGTCCTGCTGCACTATGGCCTGGTCAGAGCCACATTGGCTGTGTCTAGACTGCATCCCTTTTCTGTAAAAAAGATGCAAATTAGACACATCGCAATTGCAAATGAAGCGGGGATTTAAATCCCCCCTGCTTCATTTGTATAAACATGGCTGCCGCTTTTTTCCGGCTCGGAGCGTTGCCGGAAAAAAGTGCCAGTCTAGACGCGGATCTTTCGGAAAATAAAGCCTTTTCTGAAAGATCCCTTATTCCTCTTAAAAGACCCCTTACTCCTTATTTTAAGAGGAATAAGGGGTCTTTCAGAAAAGGCTTTATTTTCTGAAAGATTTGCGACTAGACTGGCGCTTTTTTCCGGCAAAGCTCCGAGCCGGAAAAAAGCGGCAGCCATGTTTATGCAAATGAAGCAGGGGGATTTAAATCCCCGCTTCATTTGCAATTGCGATGTGTCTAATTTGCATCCCTTTTACAGAAAAGGGATGCAGTCTAGACACAGCCATTGTGCTCAGGGGAGGGGGAAGAGGCGGGGTGCAGGAAGCAGCAGAGCAGGGGTGTGGGGGAGACAGGACCTGGGGTGGAGAGGGGTTGTCCCAGCCTTTTCCTGAGCTGAGGGGCGGGTCAATGGCCAGTGGCTCTCCCCACCCCCTTTATCTGTCACCTCTGCCTCCCATTCTGGGCTGGGGGGAGGTAAAGAGGCATCTTACTTACCATCTGCCCAGCTGGCTTCTCATCGCAAGTCTCTGCTGCCAGCCTGCTGGCTGTCAGTCACCAGTCTTTGCCATCCACCTCTTGGCTGTGATCTCTGCCTCATGTGATTTCAGCTCCCAGGGATTCTAACTCTTAGCAGGTAGGGTAGAAAAAACACAGCTCTACCACAATTAACATCCGAGAGAAGCTCCACGTGACCCCTATTTCGCTCGGTTCATTGAACGGTAGGAGGAACAGGTCAAACCAGTCCAGGCGGTACCTCTAGGAAGGGCCTACGGCCTCCTGACCAGAATGACCTACTCTTCCCCTTCTACTCTCTGAGGGTGCGTCTACACGGCACTGTTATTTCGAGACAACTAGTGTTGTTTTGAAAGAACAATGCAAGCGTCTACCCAGCCATTCCGTTATTTCAAAATAATGGACGGCTTATTCTGAAATCTGTTAACCTCATTCTATGAGGAATCATGCCTCTTCCGAAATAGCTATTTCAAAATAAGGCCTGTGTATATTCTCCACTGGTGCTATTTCAAAAAAGCCCCTTATCAGGGTCATTCTAAGTTATCCCTCCCCAGTGCCTCCTGGGGCTCTCAATCGAGATAGCACATCTACATTAGGGAAGCCTGCCTCGGACTAATTTTCAGGCCTCCCTGCAATGTAGACGTGCTATTTCAAAATAAGCTATTTCGGAATAATTAGCTTGTTTTGAAATAGCTGTGCAGCGTAGAAGTTCCCTCATAGAGTTCTGAAAGCCGAACCCCTGCTCAGCAAGTTTCCTTCTGCTGGGAGCCCTTTCCTTTGAAAGCTTAGATTAAGCTCAGTCATGCTTTTTTTTTTTTTTTTTGTATTCCCATACATTCCCATGCTTTTTTTGTTAAGCATATTTCACCTATTCCTATACTTAATACAAACATAGCTTGGTGCCAGGTCACAAATTAAGTTGATTGCAATGAGTAAAATACCACTCCATCTGCTGAATAGCTGGCACATCTAAGCAAAGCAGGAGCAAACTGTATTTACATAGACACACATAGGGTCTCTCCCTGATTCCAGCTAGCTGTCTGGGGAGCATTCCTTCAGATTCTGCCTACATCGTAAAGAGAAAATTTCGTGGATCTAACATCTCTGTGGAATTTGCTTTTTATTGCCACAATGAACTTATGAAAAATATGTGATTCCCCTGCAGCGTTTCTCCAGCAAGGAGCCTGGACCCCAAACAGAGTCACAAGTCTATTAGGAGGTCACAAAATTGCCATCCTTACTTCTGTGCTGCTTCTGCTGGAGGTGCTGCCTGCAGCTGCTTGGCAGAAGAGCAGCAGCGGCTACCTGGGTGCCCGGCTCTGAAGGCAGTGCCGCTGCCAGCAGCAGTACAGAAGCAAGGATGGCAATACCGTCTCCGGTCTCTCTTCCTTCTCTGCAGCTGCAATTGGTGACATTGATTTCAGAGCTGGGCACCTGGAGAACAGTGGCTACTACCAGGAAGCTCAACTCTGAAGGCAGCACCGCTGCAGTATACAAGGCTGGCTATACCCGGCTACCCTGACTTCAGTACTGCTGCTGGCAGCGGTAATGCCTTCAGAGCTGGGTGCCTAGAGACCATATTTCACAGTGGAGATCCTGTGTTGTGGGGTAGTCAGATTGCACAGTCCATGATGGGATTTTCGTGGCCTTGAATTTGGTCGACTCCTCTGCGGAGGTGAGGGGCCACAAAGGAGAAGGAAAACCAGGGATTGTGTCAGTTGTGTAATAAATATCTGCCGGGGCTAATGTCTCATGTTTCGTGTCATAAGCCACTTGCCCAGCTATGCAATACTGCCCATGGTGGTGGTGGTCGTGAAATTTCCTCCAGAGCTGATCCGCTGGCACTCAACTAAATCAAGACAACTGTTCAGCACTCGATATGCTGGTTTATGTACTACTATGGGGCCACAGCGGGTATGTCTACAAAGCAAAGAAATATCCGTCCACACAGCAATGAAGCCCAAGCCCAAGTTGGTCAGCCCAGGTCAGCTGCAGGGTTTTCTTTGCTGTGTGCGAACTGGCATTGCTCCTTTGCGGGCAGTGGCACTTCTATGATTTATGACACATCAGGATCTAGCCCGTTTATTAGCAGAGATGTGTCCATACAGCTTTGGATCTGAACTTGGCATCTCTGGCCCATCTATCGTTATTAATGGCCCTACAGTGACACACATCTGATGAAGTGGGTCTTTGCCCACGAAAGCTTATGCTCCAATACATCTGTTAGTCTATAACAGGGGTCTCCAAACTACGGCCCGGGGGCCGGATGCGGCCCGCGAGGCCCTCTCATCCGGCCCGTGGAGACCTTTTTGGATTCAAAGGCAGAAGAAGTGAGATTGTTTCAAAACCCATTTGAAGCAGATGTGGCCAGTTGCCCAGATGAACTGCAGCTGGAAGTCATTGAGTTGCAAGCAAATGACCTCCTTAGGGACAAGTTCAAAATAGGACTGGTGGGTTTTTACCAGTTTTTGCCCAAGGAAGACTTTCCTAATGTCAAAACTTTTGCATCAAGGTACCTTTCAATCTTTGGAACAACATACCTGTGTGAACAAACATTTTCAAGAATGAAATACGTGAAGAACAATTTGAGAACAAACTTGTCCGATGATAATCTCAGGTCACTGTTGATGTTAGGGACAACAAATCTAAAGCCTGAAATGTCTGCTATTTTGGCATCCAGGAAACAATTTCACCATTCACACTAATACAGGTGTTCATGTGTAGTGTATGAATGTGTTATTAAATAATAACTGAATAAAATAATATTAAATAAATAATTAAAAACAACATCCATGTTTTGATTGTTTTTTATTTGGACCTCAAGTGTGTAGTCGGCCCCCGAACTGCTGTTTGATAGTTAATGCGGCCCTCGGGCTGAAAAGTTTGGAGACCCCTGGTCTATAAGGTGCCACAGGACTCCTTGTCACTTTTGCAGATTCAGACTAACATGGCTACCCCTCTGATACATGGCCCCTTTGGAAGTCCTGCTCTGTGTCCTAGAGGAGAAAAGCTCTATTGCCTGGTCACTAATTGCCGTGTTTAACTCTTGTTTTCCAGCCAGGCCCAAACGGAAGATGAAGAAAGGAGGGAAGCAATTCCATACCTCTAAGTATTCAAAGAACTCACCTGCTGGCCATGCATAGGGAAAGGAAAGTGCCAAGAGCCCTGAGTAAGAAGTGGCTACACAGGGAGCTTGCAAAAAAGAAATGGAGCAGAACAAGAAAGGAGCAAATGCCAGTGATCAAAGCACAGCGCTTTTTGTCCCCACATGACAGCACAGGTAGAAGTGCATTCGTTTAACACCCAGTGTCCAATTCCAACCAACATGAAGATGAACCTCCTGTTGTCAAATGATGCATAAATTGTGGGCAGAGTGGGCTTAGGCAACATATGTGAATTGGGGTGTGTAAGCTGTAAGGGGCTCGGATTCTGCTCTCCCTGCCACCAGATTAAATCAGAAAGAACACCAGTGATTCCCCTGGCATGTCTCTTCCTTTTACACCACAGTACCTGACCTCAGAGTCTGGCCCAATGCAAATAAAGAGCATGTAACCAATAATCCAGCACTGATGGCATGGCAGAGTTTGCAGTGGCTCTAATTAACAATGAGAGACAAGCACCACAGGATAGTTCCACCAGGATAAAAGGCAGAAAGCTGTTTCTTGTATTTCAAAGCAGGAGAAATTTAAAAAAAATATAAAATAAAATAAACCAGGCAGATTTGTGGCCTTTTAAAATCCAGTCTTTTAAAAATTAAGGGTCTGTCACTTTAAAGTTACAGCCTTGCAGAGACATGATACTGAATCACTGAAGGAAATTCCTCCAGGGGCTTCTCTTGCATGCTATTCAAATCAAACCTAAATTTCTCTTGGCACAAAGAGGCTATTATGAAGTCTGCAGTTATTCTATAGACTGCCAACTTCTGCTGCCACAGCCTTGGATGAGTCGGAGAGAGCAGGGGCGGGTGGATGTCCTGAGAGCATATTCATCATGCTGCATGGCCAAGCCGCCGGGTGGCTGACCTTAGGTGGAGCCTAAAGGCTTACAGCCACTGAAGAAAATGGCAAGACTCCCAGGAAAGGCAAAGGGAGCAAGATGAGGCCTAGCAAACTCTTCCAACTACAAAAATGAGTGTCGCTTTGCTCACTTGAAAACGCAGGCAGCACTGCCAGAAGCCAGAGGATCTGGAATGAGGAGACTGTCTGTGTGCTCTACTTCTGTGTGGTGTCTTTTCACTAGGAGCCAGCTGCAAAGTCCACTGAAGTCAACCAGAGCAGATTTCAATGGGCTTCGGAGCCAGCCCTGGGGTCTCAGACATCCCGGTGATGGGCGTGGCGTAAGAACGGAATTCTCTCTGCTTTCACGCATACACTGCACTGTGCAAACCCATCCATACTGTTCTCCAGTCCCTTTGGGATTTAAACCCATTACTCACAGTTCATATGACTGATGGATCAATAAAATTCTTCATGCAACGGGAGTCTATTCTTCATGCAACGGGAGCACAATTAACCTAATGGGAAATTATAAGCATAGACTCCATTGATTAACATTCTGACTAAACAGTTCCTTATGTGTAGAGGAAACACATGCCAGCCATACAGCTAACAGTGTCTTACATAATAACTATGGGAGTTTTAATTATTATTACTTATACAGCTGAGCAAATAATTCATAACAAATAGTTTAATTCAGTGAATTTAGCCTCTTCCTGCTCTGGAAACTGATCATGTTTTCATGAATTTTTTTTCATGAATGTAATTTGCTGTCTGGCTTACTATTGGATGGTCAATTTTTATTATTGTTAATTTGGATTGCTAAAGTTCTTAGAGGCACCACATGAAGATCGAGGTTCATTGTGCGAGGTACTGTACAGACACATAGTACAGATAGGCTGAGATCTTTACTCCGGCTCCAGACATTTTATGCTAGATAAAAGGACCAAACCAATAGAAATGGGCTCTAAAATGCAGATTTTTCTTCATATTTAAAGTCAAATCAGCCTTTATTTAATCTAACAGACTAAGTGGCAAGGTGAGGGTGGGGAATGGAATAAATGTTGCTTTGACTCTGATTTGACTCTTGCTGGAATGTGCTAATGTACGTTGTCAGTTACATCTTCCCTGTGCTTTCCACCCTCCTGTTTCGTTCAGGGATTTGGACAAAATAAAAGCTAGGGCATTCTACATTGTACTCCCTACTGGAATGACTGGAAGCTAAAGAGATAAAGGAGCACTATGTGTGAAGGAGATTCACTGTGTGTGATGTAGGGGGCAGGAGGCAAAATTCGGGCCACTGATTTCAGTGGAATCAATCCTGATTTACACTGGCCTGCCTCCTTGTACTGGAAATTGCACACCCTTTACTATAGGAATAGGTTACTGAATTTAGGTTTCTGCTCGAGGGAAAAATAATAAAAAAAAATATTAAGAAAATGATTTACTGCTCCAGAGTTTAAATCTGTGCTTTGCAGATTGGGGTGAGGCTGTATGCTGGCTATTGGCTTGGTGACCGTAAACTCTGGATTTTCTTGCCTTTGTCAGGTTAGAGCCTAATGTTGGTGTAATCAGACTTGGACATTTCTGTATCCAGCCCACACATGCAAAACAAGGACACTTTTATTCTGGGAAATTTACCACAGTGCAGAACGCTGGCACGAGGCCTATGTGCCACTAATGTCTCACTTGGGCCCGCAGAGGGTGAAAAAGATAGACCCAGTGTTATCTAAGCTAATCCTTTTGGTAGACTTGTTACTGGCCCCTGATTGTCCAAGAATGATACTTTTTACTTTGTGGGGGTAAATCAGCCTATGATTGACCCTCCATAGCAGAAGTTTGTGTAACAATTGCTCTTCACTAAGCCACCTAAAACTTCAGCACAGCTGTCAGTCTTTTTCCTCAAGAGAGATCCAGGTTTGGTTGCTGGAGGCCATGCTTTGGTGAGCACCTTCTGGCATGTTGTTGTTGTTTTTATTTGTATTATAATAGCATGTGGAGGCCCAAACAAACCTTGAGGAGGTTCTGCACATGTCAGTAGTAAGATACAATCCCCCCCTTCAAAGAAGTCACACTCTAGAAAGAAAAGAAAAGAAAAGAAAAGACAAAGGAGGAAAGGAGAAACTGAGGTGAAGTGACTTGACTGAGGCCACACAGTAGATCAGTAGCAGGATAACACAAACTAGGAGGGAAATCATAGCCCTACTGAAGTCAATGGCAAAACTCTCATGAGGTCAAAATTGTATTTTATGTATCCCAAGTCCCAATTATACTGGGTCACAATGCCTCTCTGAACAAGTTTCCCCAAACCTGTGCACATGTATCCCAGTTGTGACTCATGTCACACATCCTTTATCTCTCACATACATGTTGTCTCCTCCTAGACAAATAATAAATGCCTCCACCAAAGTCTGGCTCTCTTAGGCCATACAGTAGGGTCCATATTTGGAGAAACAGCCTTTAATTTCTCTTCAGTAGATGGTGACTCTAACCCAGATGAATAGCCCCAAAGGGAAATATTCAATATAGCGTGGAGCTCTGTGCATTTCTGCTTTTCACCAGCAGAGGCTACTGAATTCATGCACCTGTCATTGAATTCCCCTCCCTCCGCCGTATGTTTCAGAGCTAGTGTGTTTGCAGCCTGTTCCTCTAACCCACTTCTGGGGAATACAAGTTCCAACATGCTGCTCTGTTCCTAACAATGCTTTTGGAGAGAAAGCAGCACAGTAAGCAGCACATCTGTTAGTGGTTAGTGGATTTCTTCACAGGACATAGTTTAAAAAAAAAAACGCCAAACCTTTAACGATCCTTACAACAGAAGGTTGAGCGTATCTTAAAGCTCAGCTGGGATTCATCCAGCACTTCACCCGGGTAACGATATCAGCAAATATAGCTTTGTTTCTATGGTTACTAAATCGAAGAAATATTTACATAAAAGTTACAGGAAAGGGTTAAGCCTTGTGTTTGCCAACATGTACAACTACCTGGGCTGTGTGTATTGTTTGTTATCACACCTCAGCGAGATATATGCTTTTCATTCTTTGCCAAGAAAATGCATTTACTGTATCTCTACCCCAACTCCTGCGATAGTTTTACTCTGTCAGTTTAATTTTTTAATCTGAATGATCATGATGTGCACATAGCCCCCAGTTGTTCTCTCACCCCAGACACATAAGTCACTGCTCAGACTGTATTGAGTCCTATTCTGCTCCCTATCCACAGCAGATGACAGCGAGGCTCCTAGCTACAGAGGTTGTTCTTTAGCTCCGGCTGCAAACAGGACTGGCAACAATCTTCCCAAGTTCTGGGCAATGTGGAAGAGACTCTGCTCTGGTCTCCCTGGAAGGGGTGGGGCTAGGGGCAGCCAGCCCTCTCCTCTTCCCAGGCCATGCCATACAGAGCTCCGGCGGTGATTTAAAGGGCCCAGAGCTCTTTTTAAATTGCAAGAGCTTGAGGCAACTGCTCCCTTTGCCCCCACCTTCAGCAGCCTTGGCTACAGACATGTGAGCTTTCAGTTCTGGAGCTCCCTCCTTCGCTACCCAGCCCATGGCTAAGAATGTGAGCTCACACAGTTCTCTTCTTTCATCCTTTTCCATCCCTTATGCTATCACATCTAATTTAGATTGCAAACACCACTGAGAAAGAGCCTCGCATTTTTAGTGGTAGCATTTTCATTGGCCCATAAAGCCATGCCCCACCTCTTTGTGCCTGAGAAGTAAGCAAATGTTGGAGCTCAGATACTAGCATCCTGAAATACCTTGTCTACATGGGGGAAATCAATTGAATAGCTATTGTGGAACCGCACTTCTCAAGGGTGTGTCTGGACAGCCGTGCTATTTCAGGATACTGCTGGTATCCCAAAATAGCATTTTTCGCCTCTTGACAGCACGCCCGTTATTTCAACATAGCTTTCGAAATAATGAGCGAGCTATTCTGATGTCCCTGTAAACCTCGTTCCATGAGGATTAAGGGATGTTTCAGAATAGCTCTCTATTTCGAAATTATTTTGAAATAGACTCATAGAGCTGGAAGAGACCTCAGGAGATCATCAAGTCCAGCCCCCTGCCCAATACCGGACCAATCCCAACTAAATCAACTCAGCCAGGGCTTTGTCAAGCCAAGACTTAAAAACCTCTAGGGATAGAGATTCCACCCCCTCCCTAGGTAACCCATTCCAGTGCTTCACCACCCTCCTAGTGAAATAGTTTTTTCCTAATTTCCAACCTAGACCTCCCCCACTGTAAGTTATTTAGAAATTAACTCGAACTAAGCTATGCAATTCGAGCTAAGGGTGCAGTGTAGATGCACCCTAAAATGGGGCTTTGCAGAAGTAAAAAGCATTACAAACATTTTTTTTCTCAGTAATTCAATAGAAGGATGCTGAACACTGACACAGAAGCGATCAGTGGCAGGAGAAGATGCCGTTTCCATAGTTACTTTTCTGACCAGGCCTCGCTTTAAAAGTACTGTGGTCTGCAGAAAGATGTAACATTTCACCAAAGTGTTTTCTGACTTTCCCCCATCAGCATTTGGTTCAGAGGGATTTCTCAATATCAATCCAAAGATATTTCCATAAAACGCTGGAATTTCTGAAAAGACCTTTTGAGCCATGCAAATTTTTCCCATTAGTATGTACTTACTCGAAGACTTAGCTGACATTGCCTGGGTCTTTGAGGGCAGGGGGTTGGCAGTGTGGGGGGTGCAGGAGTCAGGGCAAGGTCTTGGAGATGTGAGGGGCTCAAGGCAGGAAACTGGGGGTGGGGAACATGCAGGAGTTGGGGGGGATGAGGAGGGAGGAGGAAGGGATCAGGGCAGGGGACTGGGGATGTGTGGAGGGGTGTGATAGTGAGGGTTTGGGAGTGCAGAGGGCCTCAAGGCAGGGGGTGGGCAGTGCAGGAGTCAGGGAGAGGTGAGGAGTGGCTTAGGGTGGGGTGCAGGAATCAGGGCACGGAGTGTGAGGAAGGGGAGCTCAGAGAAGTGGCAGGGGGGATCAGGATGGAGGATGGGAGTGGCCACTGAATTCTCCCTAGGGTAGCCAGGAGTGGCAGGGACAATGCACCTCACCCTTCAGCTTCTCCTGGGGCTAGTCTGGCGGGGGGGGGGGGGGGGAGGGGGGAAGAGCAAAGAACACTCCCCAGGCCAAGGCCAGGAGATACAAGGGTTGGGGGAGGGAGCTGCACAGGTCATCCCCAGCAGGCCCAGGTCAGGGGGCTGAAGAGTAGACTGGACTGGGGGCCTTTCTCCTTACAGTGTGACGGAGCTTTCTCCATCCCTCTCTCCAGTCTGATGTGGCTTTCTCCCTCCTGGTGGGACAGGGCTTTCTCCTCCCCAACCCCCGTCCAGTGGGACTACCCCCCATCCTGCTCCAGAGCCGCAGCCAAGTTCAGGGGGGAGGGATTTGGGTCAGGAGGGCCACTAACCTGGCTCTGTGGATGGCAAGATGGTGAGTCATGGCCCCATCTTGGTGGTGCAGCTACATTCAGTGGTCACTCTGCAGTATTGAAGTCTCTCTAATCAACCCCAGACACTCCCTTTCCATGGTGTGGAAAACAATCCCATTCCAGGCAGATCCCGTTTTCCTAGCACAAGCAGATGGAGTCACAGACGCATGAACAGACAGATGCACATTTCTAAAATATGTACATAGATTTCTCTATGATGCTGTTTTCTTTTGGACAGTCACAGTACAGAGCTGAACTCGCCCACACAAAGGTTCCATTCGCCTGCTGCCTCCTGATCTGGTACTGTGTATTGGATCACGCCAAACTCAGGCAATTTGGGAACCTGTAGGCCTCATTTTGCTGTCTCTCATGCTGGTGCCTGAATAATCATAGAATCATAGAGCTGGAAGAGATCTCAGGAGGTCTCAAGTCCAGCCCCCTGCTCTAGGCAGGACCAATCCCAACTAAATCAACCCAACCAGGGCTTTGTCAAGTCGAGTCTTAAAAACCTCTAGGGATGGAGATTCCACCCCCTCCCTAGGGACCCCATCCCAGTGCTTCCCCACCCTCCTAGTGAAATAGTTTTTCCAAATAGCCAACCTAGACCTCCCCCACTGCAACTTGAGCCCATTGCTCCTTGTTCTACCATCTATCACTACTGTGAACAGCCTCTCTCTATCCTCTTTGGAACCTCCCTTCAGGAAGTTGAAGGCTGCTATCAAATCCCCCCTCACTCTTCTTTTCCCCAGACTAAACAGACCCAACTCCCTCAGTCTCTCCTATAGGTCATGTGCTCCAGCCCCCTAATCATTTTGGTTGCCCTCCGCTGGACCCTCTCCAATGCATCCACATCCTTTCTGGGGGGGAGGGACCCACATTGGGCATGTTTGTCCTTTTGTTTACACCATTGTAAAGCAGCTCTCTTGAAGTCATACCAGCAGGGCCATCCCTAGGGAGGTGCGGGACAATCTCCCTGCCACAGACCCTGCCTCTACCCCACCCCCACACCAACTCCAACCCCTCCTGTCCCCATTGCACCCTTTGTCTGAAGTCCCTTCCCCCGGGCAATGTGAGCCAGGGGATTGACAGGGGCCTGTTGTGGGATGGCAGCAGGTTTTGGGAGCAGGCTGCCGCTTCCTGCCACCATAGGAAGTGACTTGGCTTGGGAGAATGCGGTGGAGCAGAGCAGGCTGCTGGATTGGCTCCCGTCGCTGCAGTGAGTGTAGGGGAGGGGCACTTCAGTTGCTGTCCTATGCCAGGCCACCCAGGTAATCCCCCGGCCACCCTGGTCCCCATCCTTAGGATGGTTGAGGCAGATGCTGCAGTGCTCCCCAAATCTCAGGGCCAAGGGCAGCTGCCCTGAACCATCCTATGGATGGGCTGGCTCTGCATACCAGGGTAGGTATAGCTATGAAAACGCGATTCAGGCCCATTGGCTTCTGTTCACATCAGTACAATGTCAAACAGGATTTTGGACCTTGCACTCGGCTGTATGAGAAAGTTGCACTGATTTACCTTGAGAGGCAATCTTCAAATATTCATTTTCTTCAGCCAGTAGAAAAGGCTGTGTGGACCGGCTTCTTTCCATATAGCTGAAGTCAATTAGGAATCAATTTAAGCTAACCCAATATAAATCAGACTCCAACCAAGGTAAGTGGCCACCCTGAGATTTGTGCCAATGTAACTAGGTTTAAAAATCACACCCGAGTGTCCCTTTTTGCTCTCTCTTATAAATGGCATGTCATTATATCAGCAATCCTGTGTGCTACACACACACACACGTGCAAACACTGCAACAATTTAGTTAGTCTGATTTCACATGCCCTCCTTCTAGGCAGCTATTTTGAATTGGGAGGCTGCGAAACGTTAGCCTTTGAAATGCACAAGCATCGTTTCTGTGATGCATCTTAGGGGAACAGTGAACTTTCCTTAGCACTATTTTCAGCTGACCGCCCTAGTGTTGCTGTAGGTCATTAATCTGTAGCGACCTGAATGCCACATTCTGTGAATTGTCAGAAGGCGCCAGGAAGTTCATACATAAAAAGCTTTGTTAACAGTAATGCTTGTTCTCTGGGACTGGCCACCCAGAAATAATTACAGCAACTGGCTTGCTTTCAAGAAGCTGCCTTCTTGTCTAAATGAAATATGGAGGAAACAGGAGGAGCTTATACAGGTCCCAAATTCTTCCTCGTTAGGCAAAACCAAAACCTCAGGGAGGGTAGTCTGAAGATTCAGTTTTGATTTTTCTTGGCATAAATCCCACTGAAGACTATGCTGAAAAACAAACAGTTCTATTGCTGTGGAGTCCCACACCATGAAATATTTTTCTTGGGACTTCAGCTAGCAGCCTGGGTGCCCCCCTGCCTGGCTTTCCCTGTCCAGGATGCCATACCCTGACTCTGTAGGTTTTGCAAAGCATGGCTCATTCCATTGCACTGCACTCTAGGACAATGCTGCCAGAAGAAGTCTAACACAATCTCACCAGCGCTCTGTTGGACTTGGACTTCTGGCTGTGGTCTTCTGCTTGGTCCTACCTTCACTTATCCAAGGTGGCCACGCTGAGCTTTCTGCAGGGTAGAATGTGCTGATCTTTCGGATGGGATGGGTGACTCTGTGCCCTTTCAACACAGCAGGGGTTTGACCTGCTCACCTTGAATCTGTTCCCCAATAGGGTAGAATTCTGCATGTCCTTCAAAGACTTTCCTTTGCACAAGGGGGCCCATAGAAGTCAAGCATCTGGGCAGGCCCAATTAACTTTTATGGAGGCCCAGAGCTACTGGATTTTGTGGGCTCTCTTAGGCGCTGGAGTAGAGCCAAAAATTAGGGGATCGGTGTGCAGGAGGGGGATGCAGGTTGAAGCAGAAGGATGGGTGTGGTGCAGGAGGGTTGGGGGCTCCAACTACTGATGCAGGCTCTAGGGTGGGGTAGGGCCCTGGGATGAAGCCCCTAAACCCCCTTTTTAATCTGGTCCTGCTCCTGAATGTGAGTAACATCCACACTAAGGCCTTGTCTATACTTACTGGACGATCGATAATCCACAGCTCAGTCTTCTGGGGTTTGATTTAGTGGGTCTAGTAAGGATGCGCTAAATTAAATGCTGAGGGCACTCCCATTGATCCCAGTACTCCTCAGAGTTGTGAGGAGTAAGGAAAGTCACTGGGATAGTTTCTCCCATTGACTTCCTGCTTTAGGGCTCCCCCCCCAAAATCGATGCAAGGTACATCAATTCCAGTGACACTATTTCCATAGCTGGAGTTACATATCTCACATTGATTTTCTCACCCAGTGAGAAAGGAGGCGCTCACTGCCCAGGTGAAAGGAGGGAAGGTGGCTTTACGTCTCTTTTGTGCTCGCCTGATTCTGAGATGGTCTATGATCCCCATATGTCTTAGAGTGCCCTGGGGCCCAGGTAAGTAACAACAGCTATCCTGGGCTGTTCTTTTGGCCACGGCAGCAGTTCCCAGACTGGCCACGGCACATCACTTCCTCATGCCTCTCTTACCCCTGGTGCTTCTGGAACAGCCTCTGACGGAAGCCTTAGTGCTCACTAACACAGTGTCTGTGCTGAGCCAGTGCAAGCCAGGGCTTTTAGAGACCCTGTACACAGCTCCAGCCTGCTCTGGTTTGTGGGGGCCAGAGACAAGGTGAGGCTTACCCCCTATGTCTTTCTTGAACCATAGGGGCCCTTTAGCCTCAAATGCTTATTAGCCACTGAAGCGAAGGCAGCATTAGCCAGTAAGCCCAGTGACTTACCTGACAGTAAATAGGATGTCAAATGGTTTTCTCTGGGTCGCGTGCATGCAGGACACAGCCACACACACCGGCACACACATGTGCAGGACTCGTCGTGTCTGTGGCCGCCAGATCCCCACCCTTCATGTCATACAGGGCAAACCAGCCTTGGCTGCCTCTCTGTACCCTCACTAATTGAGACTGCAGTAGGGCAGGGGTGGGGAAGCTTTTTCGGGTTGGGGGGTTACTGACCTTCATTCCCCTCACATACCGGAGCCTAGGGGGCCCAGGCTAGTTTATTTTGTGGGACCCCTCCACACTATAAAGTGGGGCCAAAAGATGAGGCATTCTGTATGTGGAAGAGGGCTGCCAGGAAGCGGGCTTGAGGTGTGGAGTCTGGATGGGAAGGTGGGGACAGGAGTGGGTTAGGGGTTGGTAGATCTGGAAGGGTGGTAGGGTGCAGGAGCAGGATGGAGGTGGGAGGGCTGGATGAGAGGTAGGGTGCAGGTGCTGCGGGGGGGGGGCTGAGAGGGCTGGGGAGGGCCACAGGGCTGGAGCACCAGCTCCCTCGTGGTGGAGGGGGAAGCCCCAAGCCTCAGGTGAGTCGTAGACGGACGCCAATGGAGCAGGGGTCAAGGACAGCTTTTGAGATCCACATGGTTAAAACATCTCAAAGAGCCACAGTTGGTGTTAAATGGGGGACAGGGCTCAGCAGTCGTGCTGTGCCGTCTGTCAGTATCCGGCCAGGGAAGCTAAAAATCCAACCAGTGCACCCCAATTGGCACTGTGTCACCTGAGGCACGTTCAGGTTTAGGCTGTGGGCCAAGGGGCTGCCAGCGTGTTGAGGTAGGACTATTTCTTACTCTGGGATTGGGATCTCATGGGGGCGGGGGTGGTCCTGAGGCTCCTTGTTGGTTGTAGCTTGTGATGCACAGAATGAGCCGCTTGCCTGAGCTCTGGGAAGAGGCGGCCTGTCACAAATAAAGGGCGGGCTTGCCTGGCAGGCTCTGGCCTGGCTCAGGAGGGCTCTGAACGTACCTGAAGAGTGCTGCTCGGGATCTCCCGGGTGTGCATGTGGTTTGGTGAAGAAATCAGGGAAGGTGTTGGTTTGGGTCACGAGGGACAGACACCATCGGGGCTGCCTCAAGGCCTGGAGATTGGGGGGGGTTATGTGGTTGTGGTGTCGATGTTTGTGCTTGAGCCAGACCCTGTGCTCTGGGACTCCCACCACCGACAGACTGCGGGGGAGCATTGCACCTCACCAAAAGACAGCAGGGGGCGCGAAGAAACGCAGGCCACCGGTGAGCACGAGACAGTGAAGCGTGTTGTTTGGACACCAGGCCGTGGGCTGCCTCGTGACGACCGCTTCCGACCCCTCCTCCCTCCCCACTCCCAAGCCCATGCCTACAGCACTGCCCTCCTAGCTCATCTTGCAGGCTTCTGACAACTCCCTTCATTAGGCACCCACCTCCCCATGCACTGTATGGGCAGCCTGGGTGCCTAACACAGGGGAGTGCATTTCATTGGGCAGCAGGGCACCTGGGGGTTAGGCACCTGGGGGCCTTGAGAACAGGACCCTGGGCTGGTACTTGCTCTGGCACAGACGCAAGGGCATTTGCTGTTGGAAAACGGATCTATGGAGGGGAGCCCTCTCAATGGGAGACAGGCTTGAGAATGTCCCTGCATGCGCATTCACAGGATAGATGAATCTTCTGAACCTTCCTCCCGATCCTCTGCCTCCTAATGCTGTTTCCTTGCCCGCTCATTGCCTTGGGAGGCCTAAGAAAGAGCCACAACTTGTGGAGAGGATCTAGGCAGAGCAAGTCCTGGACTTGGAGGTCCACAGTAGCAGGACTAGAGCTAAAAGGTCCAAGGGAATGTCTGACAGGGATATCGGGGGTACTCAGGCCTTTTGGATCCCCTAAAGTCTGCTGCTGGTGACCAGGGACATGATCGGAGTTGATCTATCTGGGAGATCCCCAAGAGGATGGGGATGGATGTCAGGAGGAAGGTCCCTGCTAGATTCCGCAGAGAAAGTGTTGTGGGCAAAGGGGAGGAGAAAGTCGAGATGAGGCCGGGAGGAGTCTCCTACTACTGAAAGTTTTAATTTTTTCTGGTGCCTGAGACATTGTGCAGGTGGCATTTGAATCAAGGCTGGTGTCCGAGTACAGCTGAGGACCCTGGTACCCCTACAGAGCATGTGGGTGCCGGTGAGGAATTTTCGTGAATACTGGGCTTCAGTGCTAGAGTAGATTTAGCTCTGATTGGGGCAGGGTGACATGAATACTTGGCCCTGCTAGCTTGTCCAAGGCGGTCAGGCCTGAGGGGAAAGGTGCTCTTCTGGTTTAGAAAAGTCAGAAGGTCCACGACTCTTAATTTCTTTGGTTTCTACCATTTAACGGAAAAGGATGTGCACCATGAGTTTCCATTAGAGTACAGCAACTCCTCGCTTATCGTCATCATGTTCCTGAAAAATGCTACTTTAAGAGAAATTATGTTAAGGTCAAGGGACGAGGGTGTTAGATTCCAGGGAAAGGTTTTTCAGCAGACCAAAGACAGTACATACATATAGGCTGTGTCTACATTGGCAAGATTTTGCTCCAAAGCGGCCGCTTTTGCCCAAAATCTTGCCACCTGTCTACACTGGCCGCGAGTACTTGCGCAAGAACATTGCCGTTCTAATGTATAAAATCAGGGCCTCTTGCACAAATATTCTGACGCTCCCGCTCGGGGATAAGCCCTCTTGTGCAACTGTTCTTGCGCAAGAGGCCACTGTAGACAGGCAACGTTAATTACTTGTGCAAGAAAGCCCGATGGCTAAAATGGCCATCAGAGCTTTCTTGCGCAAGAACGCGTCTACACATCTCTTGCACAAAAGCACATGCCAGTGTAGACGCTCTCTTGTGCAAATACTTTAACGCAAAAACTCTTGCATTAAAAGTATTTGCGCCAAATCTTAGCTATGTAGACGTAGCCACATAGTTTAAGTTTTAAATCATTTTAAACAATGCTGCACACAGCAGTGATGATTGGGAAGCTTGCTTGAGGTGGTGGAGTCAGAGGGTGGAATGTTTCCCAGAGAATGTCGAGCTACTAAATGAAAAACTAGCACTTGGCAGAATCCTCGCTCTTTCCAAGGCAGCATGGACTGCGGCAGGAAGGGCTTTCATAGATGCAGGGCCAGTGGCTGCAAACACTTCCCTGCAGAAACTGAACCTGATGATAAACCCACTCTAGCCCACCGGTGCGCACCACTCTTGCCTTGGGCTGGCACATACACAGCTGCACAATGCCACGGGTGGTGTGTGTGTCAGAAAGATTTGCACATTGCCCTTTTAAGTACGCAGACCCCATTTCAAGTACACTGCCCTTTGAAGTACAGTTTGTAGATCAGGAAGTTCAAACAATCTGTAGCTGTTTGTGACCTGTTTTGTGGACATAGGGTATGGAATGGGGGTGGGGGGGAACCATGTTGACATGAGCATCCCTCTCCCCTCCTCTCCCCCAGCACAGCAATCAGCTACCCCATTGCAGAGCTTATGGGTAACTTAGGGGAGCTGAAGGGTGGCTGGCAACCCCATCCCCTGGTTCCCAACCCCTACAAGGTCAAGCTGCTTTTCCAGAAAACCCTGAAAATAATGGACAAAGCAGGCAGCCGAAGGAGGTTATAAAGGAGTATTGTGAAACTTTAAATGAGCATGTGCTCTAATAGATAAGCAGCGTTAAGGACAGAAAAGTGCTCAGCTCTGCCCCACCTCCATGTAGCTGCAGTGGGGAGCTCCTAGATGGTGCCAAATTTGGCAGGAAGGACCAAGGATGGCCTGATGGAAAAGGGTGGGAGTCACTCTCTTGAGACCAGCAGCGAACCCTCCCGTTCCAGTCCCTTCTTAGAGTATAGAACATTGTGGTTTATGCTGGACCAAACATTTGGAGAGTTTCTAGAGTTGCCTTCATAAATGCAATTAGCTCAATTAATACAATCAATTAGTGTGAGGTAAAAACTCTACCCATAGGCTTTGTTTTCACTAGGAAAAACAAGGTGAGTTCTTATGGTAGTAGTGGTAACTAACACCATTTAACATGGTAGTAACGAACACCAGCTTAAGGCAAGATAGTTTAATTTTAACATGTGCTAGCAAGTCCAGGCTCTCCCACAGTCTTTAACATCGACATATTTCCTGTTAAAACTACAAACTGCCTGGTCTCCACTAGGATTTTACTTTGTTACCATATTTGTGAACGTCAGTTAAGAATGTTTTCCCCTAGGCTATGTCTAGACTGCAAGCCTCTTTCGAAAGAGGCTCTTTCGAAAGATACTTTCGAAAGAGCCTCTTTCGAAAGAGAGCGTTTAGACTGCACGTTGAACTTTCGAAAAAGCGGCTTGAGTCTGGATGCTCTCTTTCGAAGAAGCCCTATTTACATTGAAGAACGCCTTCTTTCGAAAGAGGAACTTTCGAAAGAAGGCGTTCTTCCTCGTGAAAT
The DNA here is from genome assembly GCF_049634645.1 of Pelodiscus sinensis. Taxonomy (NCBI): domain Eukaryota; kingdom Metazoa; phylum Chordata; order Testudines; family Trionychidae; genus Pelodiscus; species Pelodiscus sinensis. The sequence continues at coordinate 247,279,941 of NC_134712.1, read as the reverse complement.
GAGGTTTACCGCCATCGAAAGAAAAGCCGCGTTCTTTCGATTTAATTTCGAAAGAACGCGGCTTGAGTCTGGACGCAGGGGAAATTTTTTCGGAAAAAGGCTACTTTTCCCGAAAAAAACCCTGAGTCTGGACACAGCCCCTGTGACAGTGTACCCTTATTAACACAAGAGTGTGAAGAAGGCTAGTTAGTATTTATACACTCATCAAAAGGACCTGCCATTATTGGCAAAGGTTTATCTAATTTTGGACTGTTTTCAGAAAGTTCAGGGGGTAGCCAAGTTAGTCTGCACAGGATAAACTTAAAAAACAACAAATGGTCTGGTAGCACTTTATAGACTAACGAAGTGCTACATGTTTTGTTAGTCTATAAAGTGTTACCAGACCATTTGTTGTTTTTTATGTTTTATGAAAGGTCAGAGATACTGAAAGTCCAGGTATTGCAGCTTGGTAGTTTTAACTCATTCTCATTAAAACGTTTGTGAGCTAACTCACTTCAGCACACACTTGTATTGAAAGAGCCAAGAAAGAAAACAAAACAAAGGCACTACCATATTCAAACAAAATTGTTTTATTGAGAGTGTAAATGGAAATTTCTTCATATTGCTTTGATGAAATGACAGACAGCAGCTGTAGACAAATGCGCTTTTTTAACAAATGAAAATGGATAAGGTAAAAATAAAGCTTTTTTTTTTTACTTGTACCTTTAAGCAACATAATCACAATATATACACAAAGAAAGCTAAAATAAAGCTATGCTGAAACCAAAGCGTTTCAATCAATACATTATCTAATTACAGATTGTGTCAATAAATACCCAGTTTTTAAACTGTTTAACAGGCAACTTTTTACACAGATACGGAGAGGGAAAAATATATATATTTACAGTTCAGTGCCCTGAAAAAAGAAAAAAATGATTTTTTTGGCACCAACACAAATAAAATGAATAAATTATAGAAAAAAAAACCCATGAAGGCAGGAATCTTTATCCCCATCATTCACTTTTAAAATGATATATATGCAGAGAAACCTAGGAATGTTCTGAAACATAATCTTGCATTAGTGCCAATAAATACAGAATGGTATCAGACACTTTTTGTCAGTATTTTTGATGCCATCTGAATAGAAACTACCACCAATTAGATAGCTATGTGGTTTTTTCAGAACAAAGAAAAATGATTGAAATCTCTATCTGCCAATAGTTCACCAACAATGGCTCTACTGCATGGCAGCCAAGTCCTATCCAGCAATACTTGCTAGGTAAGACTTGTATGCAAGTGTACCATTGCTCTGCACAGCACAGTGCAGGGTCCTTAGTAAGGGTTCCAGTGTGGAAGGAATTCCGGGGCTCAGTCAGGATAGCTGGGACTCCAGGGGTGAGATGCAGGGTGTCCTAGAGAGGCAAGTGGAGTCTGAGGAAGTTAAATCAGACAGCACCAATGGACTCCCGAGCAACGCAACCTGCAACTTTACTGAAATCCAGCTGTTTAGTCACAGCTGCAAAGGGTCACAGTACAATTTGTTATAATCATGGCCAGCTCAGTACAAGAGAAAAATCTACAATCAGCAAAATAGTTCTTCCGGATTGAGAATTTCCTAATGGCTGGTAGTTGTGAACAACTTTGTCATGCATATTAGAATGTCAAATAATCATTTATGAACTAGAAGGTAAAAACCATGGTGATTTCCATAGTCTGCTCTATTTACGGTTCAGCCAATGGAAGCGTTTTGCCTAACTATTCATATGGGTTTTTAGTGTAGCCTAAAATCAGTCAAACGGATGCCATCTCTTCTTGCATGGGAGTCTGCATATGCTAGCCTGTTTGGCAAGGCAGATGCTGTGGGGTTACATTCAGAATATGGTGTTGCTACGTACACAACTTTTGTTTAAAATAGCTTGAGCTGGACATCTCATTTTATGTACACCAGGCTTTAAAAAGAAAAATGTATTCCCTAGCCTCATTTGGCTATTGCTCAAGTACAGGTATGACTGCATCACATACAAGAATTTAATCTTTTAAACTTACTTCTAAAGCTGGTAGATTTATACCATGATATTGGGATATACAAATTAGACCAACATACATTAGTACTGCTGGCATAGGCACTTAGTGTACTACTAAAATACAGATTATGTCCAATTATATTTAATGGCCAATGACCTATTTTCAGACTGATTTAAACACATATACCTAAGAAGGACTTTAATACCCTTTAAAATGATCGTTAGATTTATTTTTTTTTTTAAAAAGATGCTCCAAATTATTCAGCTTTACTTTTTTATTTTACGTTTTTTTAAAATATATAAAAGCAATAAATAATCCAACACCTTCATTTTCATCTAATTTTACTTGTATCAATGTATCTATAAAACACATATAAATAGTCTGGCCCAGTATGTTTCACAATTGGTTAGACTCTTGACACTTCAGTGTACTAAGGAGCACTTAAATCAACAGCATGAGCAATGTTGCTCTAATTTGCTTTGCTCTCATCAAGTTCTACAGGCTGGAAAGGTCTCCCTCACTACATCTGTGGCGGCTAATGGTTCCTCTGCATATTCAGGCACCATAATAGATCACCAAAGATCTTATGGCCAAATCCTTAGGAAATTCAATAAAATTATAAAATAATTTATGAAAAAAAGTTTTCTTTTAAATATAGTTAGTTCGTATTATTTCTTGAATAGTTTAGGGAGGTTGTTTTCCATAGCAGAATTATGGATAACGCATACCATTGTATAATCCCGTCCATGAAAGGATTTTTAGCTACCATAAGGATGTTTTTAATTATGAAAAAAACCCAACCCCCTCTCACAAACTTCACCTGGCTTAGGTTCTTTTACAAATGTTATACAAAGACAGAAAAGGTCTGACAATCTGTAAAGTTAACACCTTTCCGTCTCTTTTAAAAAAAACAGTGTTGTCGTCTTTAGGGTCTGTGCTTCTAAAGACTTTATTGCACTTCCAGGTCATTAATAAACCACAGTGCTATTAATGTACTAAAAGGTAAAAAATAAATAAATACAGATATATTATGTAAAAAATATGATTGTACACATAATACATCTGAGGTATTACCAATTTAAATAAGATTTCGTGATAGTTCAAGCTTCGGTGGCTATTTAAATTCTGGAATTTGCAATAAATAGATGAAAAATGATTATAGATATAGTGTATGGATTTTTTCTGTAAACCTCTTCAGATTTAAACATAAGAGCATGTCAGGCTCACTCTTATGCAAATCATTTTTCACAATAAATATGGATTCAAAAGATGTTTTAAAAAGTGTCTGCAACATGGAATAGTTTCTAGAAGGGGCTGTTGCGTATGACTGGCAATGTTAACAAGGAGTATTTCTTAATAGGTCTTTTTGTACAAAACACAGGTAAATTCGTACTTGAAAGTCTTCTATTTTTTCCAAATTATGAAAGCTTATAAATTTTCCACAAACAGCAAGGGAACTGATTGTAGCTGCAGTATTTCAAAGTGTCCATGTCCTATAAAGACCAAAAATAATTTGTCTGCTTAGAAAGCTTTTTGTAGTATTTTCTCCTTCAGTGAAAGCTTGCTCAGTACTTCAGTTTTCAGTTTTCCTTTTCTTTTCTTTTTTAAACTTTCACTGTTTCCATTAGTGATGACTTAATAGCATCTTCTAAAAGCTGATTGTCTGTGAAAGGGACGGGGGTTTCTGGGACAGATTCAGACAAGCCGATTAGAGACTCCAGGAAACAGGTGCTCTGGTCTCCTGCCTGGGGAAAGCCAGGAAAATTAGGCAACTGAAACTGTAATGCTGAAAAATTATCCAGGTTCTCATATTCCTTTAGGGAGTTATAAAGAGGTCCCAAATTATAATCAGAAAATGACTGAAAAAGATCCAAAGAGTCAGAGGAAAGGCTGAGATCTGTGTAGCTCTTTGAGCACTGCTCTGTTGAAGATGACATGCAGCAAGAAAGCCCCTCACAGTGCGAATCAGCAGTTTCATCTAGAAAACAACCAGCGTCCTGATTGGCATTTTCATCTAGGCATTCAGAGATGTTGGACAAATGGCCGGAGTAGTTTACAGTGCTGAATTTTTCAGCCACTGTACCACACTGGTCTTCAATGTTTGCACTGAAGAAGTCAGCAGGATGGAAACAGCTCAAGTTATCTTGGCAATTATTACTGTTGTCTTCGATGTCAGAGTCGTTAAAATGGAGTATTCTTGCCAGGCCATCATCATCAATGTCAGACTGAGACTTGTCTGACGGGACATTCTCGTACTGTTCTTCCGAATCCTCGCTCTGAATGGATGAAATTGAAGAGTCTGTCATATCACTGCTACAGCTGTTCTCCCCCACAGTCTCCAGATCCATGTTGAACTGAAATGCTGGAGTCAGTGGGACGGCTCTTTCCTCAAACACATTTTTCCCGGATGAACACCCAAATTGATGGAGTCTGTCCCGGAACGATGATTCGGGTTCTACATTCCTATCACTGCTCTGCTGGTTCTTTTCCAGTTCCAATTTCATGATGGTGTGGATGAAGTGAGTTTGCACTCTAGCCTGGTTGAATTCTATTCTCCCTTCCGTGTTTCCACAGCCATCTTTAGTGCAGCCACAAGGGAACGAAGTGTGATCCATCTGCCATGGAGCAAAGAAGACACAATGTTAGATGTCTGAGACTCTACTGATGCCTAGCTGCTTTTAGGCACAGAGCCCATAAACCCCAGGATAAGGTGAAAGAAAAGTGACTCCAAGTTGTGAGGAAAATGCAAAACTACAGTATGGTAAGATCTATATAGTAGAAACTGCCTCTATTCAATGATGCTGAGAACGCATCTTCACACCACAGCACACCAGCTAGCAGGTAAAAAAAAACCAAATACTCTTTAGAAGAAGAATGGTGGAGATGAAAAGGTCTAATGGGTAAAGCATATTCCTTTTCAAAGGAAGTGAGAGTGGAAGATGTTGAACAAATAATATAAAGAGCTATGTACTGACTATCATATGCACACATAACATGCGCTATCACGGTAGTCACTTGGGACTGATCTAAAGACCCCACTGGTATTAAGCAGAGCTTCTACCATTTGCACTAAAGCATTAACTGCCATAACTGTCACCTTGGTAAATTCATCCTCAGAGGACCAACCACTAGAGAGGGATTAGGGATGTGAGCAACTTGTCGACTACCCAATAAGTCTAGGCTTATTGGGTAGTCGAGTCATTACTCAACTAGCTGCTTCCACCCCACCTTGCTGCCTCTGTACCAGAGGCAGCAAGCGGGGGAGCAGGAGCCAGTGCTGGGGAGAGCTGGTTTAAAAGCTGGTTCTCCCTAGCACCATGTATGCGGTGGCGGGAGAAGGGGGGGGAGGGAGAGGGGAGAGGCAGAGGTGCAATGGAGGAAACTGTTTGAGTGGAGACTGAAACAGTTCCCACTCACACCGGATCCTGACTGCTACGCCTCTGCCTTTTAAATGTAGTAAGATCTGTGGGCACAGCAGCGGGGATAGCGAGAACCTCCCCCCATCCCCATGGACTAATCTGATTAATCGAAATTTAACATCCCTAAAAGGAATGTGTAAAATGTGCTGTAAATTAGGCTGCACACACTCCACGTACATCCATCCCCACAGCCATGGAATACATCTTGCAAAATATATGTTAATGGGCAAGCACCAACAAGGAAAAACTGAACACAAATTCCTAAATGGAATGACGTCAAAATGGTGATACAGGCCAACTCAAATCTGATTTTACCTCCTCTCTTGGGGGGGGTGCTTTAAAATAGAGGAAGATTCTGAAGATTGTGAGAAGCTTCCTACTACATCATATGCTGCAGACTATCAGCCCCCTTTGATCCCTCTTCAGAACTGGGCTATAAACTAAGAAAAGCCAGGAAATCCAAAGGGACACAATCAAGCCCTAACGTGTGACCTAAAAGCATTGTTGGTATGTGCCTCCGATGCAGCCCTGTGCTCCACCTGGTAGTTCAGTTCTGGCAACCCAATAGATCGTTAAATATGCATCAGTCCTGCTTTAAGTGTGGGAGACCAGCTTCTCACACAGGGTGGATTTGTGAAAACATGCATAAGGGCATTGGGGTGTGCACATGACTGCAAAAAATAAAAAATGCAGCACCCATTAGGCATTCCATGGTGTGGACCTGTCCAGCAGAAATCGTCGAACTTTATCTCTACTGCAACTCTCATTTACTGTAGGATCTTGAGAGGAGTAAGAAGGGGCTAATTTTCACTGTTCTGACATACAGGCAACAAAAATATGTACACATATGCCATTTTAAAGGCAGGTGGCCAGAGCTCAGCAGCGTCTCTTTGACAGGACACATTTTTTAAATGCAAGTTAGAATTCGAGCATTTTACAATCTGGCTTGCTAGCAAGGGAACCTCATTTATATACTGGGGCTTGCTTAGAACTAGCTAACTTTCCCCATCTGCCTTTTCTTTCGGCTTGTGTCAAGCCTGCAGACGTGGCTGTGAACATAGTTCCAATCTGTGCAAGGATCTTTCTGATATTAAGTTTCATCCTGGTCTGAGCTCTAGCCTCACTCATACATCCCTAATGGATGCAATGCACAACATGCAGCTCGGACAGCAGAGCGAGCGGCACGTACCTGACATTTAATGCCTGCTAAGCTACAGCTGCAGGTCTCTGGATCGCAGAACTCCTGGCAGTCACAGCCGCAGTCTTCGCGGGACAGGCGGATGTTGTGCAGCTCCCGTTTCTCCTCTCTGTCGATCTTCTTCACTCCCAAGGCTTTGAGGAGAGCGCGTCTCTTTTTGGCAGGGTAAGGCTGGAGGAAGAAGCCGTCCTCCAATTCCACATTGCTCACATCCACATCATCGTCGGATATGTCCTCAGTAGTGAGCTGGTTGGCCTCCTCAGACTCTGCTGTGCTGTTCACAGTCAGCTGCACCCAAAGAATAGACGAAGACAAAGTCAGTGTGCCGCATACGCTACAGAAACCAACAGGCAGCTATACCGGAAAACATACACTTAGAACTGAGCCATGATAACAAATACCCCCCCACCCACTATTACTGCACCTTGGCCTTTCCCAAATGGGTATCTGCCAAGTGCCTGGGGAAGGGGTGAAGAGATGGCTGTGAGGAAGAACCAGAGTAAAGGGGCCTAAAACTTGTGGCCATTAAGACGCAGAAGGGCAGAAATTAAAGGGAAGGGACAGGTCTAGTTCTGCTTCTAAGTCTACACTGCACCTCTCTTGCGCAAAAGCCTATGCAAATGAAGTGTGGATTAGCATATTGCCGCTCTTCATTTGCATAATTAATGAGGGGCAGTTTTTTCGTAAGAAGCTTTTGCACAAAAAGGAGCTGTGTAGATGGCTCCCTTTTTGTGCAACCCCCCCCCCCTCTTGCACAAGAGCCATTCTTCCTGAAAGTGAGGCTAAAACAGCCAATTTATTATGCAAATGAAGTGCAGCAATATGCTAATCCGCACTTCATTTGCATAGGCTTTTGTGCAAGAAAGGTGCAGTGTAGACGTAGCTGCAAATGCAGCAGACTTTTAGGTGGTGAGGTAAGACACTAGTAAACTGCTCAAGCGGGAAGAGGAACATTTTGAGCAAGGACATCAGGGCAAACATTTATTCTTCTCAAGAAAGATGTGAGGCGGCCACTGAGCACACAAGGATAAAGTCTCCTCTAAAGACTTGGTAAGTTATTAAATTCATGGAATTCAGTTTCTTTGCCTCTGGAGGAAGGAGTGCTCCACCTGAACACCGGCTTCTAGGGATCTGGGTATGTCCAAACGGATACTTAGACCTCTGAGGGGCCCCTAATGGTAAATTGGCCAAAAGCTACTCATAAAGACTTGTATCAGTGAATGATAAACAATCCCGTGTTATCACTCACTTTCCATTTCAATGCCTCCAATTTCTCCTCTTTTAACCGCTCTTTGAGTTTCTCCCGCCGGACAGTCTCCTGTTCCTTTGAAAATTCTGCCAGTGTGAACTGCCTGCACACACTGTGCTTGCTCATCATTCCCAGGGTGCAACCGCCACGGCTGGGCACGCTGGTGAACCCTTGGCAGCGTGGAAAGTAAAACACAGTGACCTGATCGAACTCCACATTGTTCTTCTTTAGCCGCTTGGTTTTCTTCAGGATGGATGTGGCTAGAAAAGGCAGAAATGAAAAAAAGACACGAGGTCAACATGGCTCTCCAGCTAACAGATGCACATTAATGTGAATAGCTGCAAAAAGAGTACAAGACTTCCAGGGAGTCTACATAAATCAACAAGTTAGCATTAGGTCAGCGTATCAGTAGACAGGCTCTGAAGTGCAGTAAAACTCATTTCAAGGCATGTGACGCTGGTGCAAGAAACTGCAGCCAATAATATTTCTGCAAGCAAGGACGACTGAATATGCTTTCTAAGAAACAATTGTTTTTCTCTTCTTCACACCGATTTCCTCACGGACATTTAACAGTTACTTATTATTCACAAAACAGTGTGTGAGAGTGTGCATGAGTGTGTGTGAGAGAGATTTTAAACACCTCAGTGTCTTCTCTGTATGTTGTTAGCATCATGGCTTTTACGGAACCTTGTGTTTGCTCTTCAGTTTCTATTTTGCTGACCCCCAAATGGGTTGGTTGCTTCAGCTAATATGGGAGAGCACAAGATTATCAACAGCTGCTTTTATGGCACTTCCTTTAACATCCACTGGGAGGAACTATGAATCTGCAGTTTATTCTCAGGAGACTAATTTGAGAACAGCTGCAAAGATGTTAATCTTTATACAGGTGATCCCAGTATAAACATTGTTAATACAACACGGTAGTTTATCTTAAACAGCTATGCCATGCTTTATGTATTTAGAAAGTTTAAAATGTAATCTCTCCAAAGATACTTAACTCTACATTGTCTCATGTGACTATAAATGTAACAGATTGGATTTTCTAGCCTACAGTAGTAATTCCAGAATCACTCTGTTATGGAATGCAAAATTGTGGCAATATTGGTTTAAGGAACTATTTTTCCTGCAACATGAACATATTAGGGAGAAGAGGCAGCAAAAGACAAGCTTAGCTTGTTTGCCCACAATCTCTGCTAATTCTCACAGAAAATGGATGAAATCTGAGTCAGCATAAAGGTAATCAAATCTGAGAGCTCAAACCATGGACAACTATTTAAACAGACCTCACATGGCAAATGGGAAGACTCCAGTTATTGGGAGGACATATCTTCCCAATGACAATGGCCTCCAGTCCCATCTTACCCTCTTAGCTAAAACAGCAGTTTAAAAACTTGCCTTGCCTGTCCATGAAAAGTTGCGCCTGTTTAACTGAATTTATTCTACATCAGTCTAGCTATATCGTGCAATTCCCTAGTGCACACAGACTGGTGTAGCTTTGTTCACACTGGTCTAGCTTAAATCAGTTGTTTATTGAATCTTACTATGTATGCACACTGAGTAAGGTAATAAATATCCTGCACGAGCTTAGAATCTAACTACATGAAAGAGAAGAATGATCATCCACATTTTACAGATGAGAAACTGAGGCTCCGAAAAATCCAGAGACATGAGCTCACATCTCTGGATTCCAAAGCTGAGCCTGAACCATGTCCTTCCTCTCCTTACCAGAACTACTGTGGACAGTGAATTGCAGTCACCAGCTGCAAACACAAAAGGATGTTTCCAAAGCTGGGGTAGCATCAGCTGCCCCTGAAACTTAAGAGAAATGCTGTACTGGATTTAGTCATGTCCACTTTTAAAAGTAAGCTTCATTTACCATCAACCATTACTTAGTTGAGTCTAAAGAGTATTGGTGCAGCTATGTTAGCAGCTTTGATTTAATCAATCAGCAAAGCTTTCGAGATCTCACAGGAGTCACTGTCATCATTTTAATGACATCTTTCCACTGGGCACAGCATTTTTCTGTAGTCTTGGCTTCAGCATTTAACACTGCTTTACCAGAACACCCTGCCTGCAAAAAAACGAGTATATTTTATCTTGCTCCCCGCAAAAATGCTTCTCTCTTTCCTGACACTTTTCAATTGAGCGAGAGTGTACAGAAAGTTCATTGTTATTTCACAAAACCCAGAAGACAAAAAAGAATGAAGTTCTTTATTATTAAAAGACTTCTAATGCCTTTTCAGACCAGTGCATGTTTGTATATGTCTGCTAAGTGGACCTTAACTGCAAGATACTTTCGGTGCTCGAGTATAATTTATTTGGTAAAGCTATTTCCCTTAGCTGAACAATGTATGCACTGAAATTTTTGGATGACAAGTGAGGGAAGTTCCTATGTGTTTCCCAGATGAACCCAAATTGGTAGTAGCTACTTGGAAAACAAATTAGCATTTATCTGTTCCAGCAATGGTGTCAATGTCAAATGTATCACCTTATTTGGCAAGTTATCTGGTTTGCTTATGAAACAGTTCTGAAATGGTTTATATTAACTAATTAAGTTACTGGTTAATCATTTCTATCTACTCTTTTTTTAAATGGGCACCTATAACTAACATTTATGCCCCCTAGTTGACCATTTAGATACCTGAAGTTAGATTTAGGTACTTATCAGGCTACTTTCTCCACATATTATGGCATCTATGTAAAGTTATAAATTTGTTACAAATTAGCGGAGAAAACAGCTGAAGAAAACTATCCTTAAAATATAGGCTAAGTAAATATTTATATTTATAAAATTATATGCACTAGACTTCATAGACTCATTCCATAGTTTCCAATGAATGAGTCTTAGCGTCTGCTAAGATCCTGGGAGCGACTGTAATAACCATCCACAGTGTCATTACCATGATTTAAAAGTCTGTTTGCAGAGTCTTTGGATGTATGTAGGCTCCATAAGATAACAGGCCCACCATCTAGACATAACAATGTAGATTGTCATGGGATACTTACGAGTGAAACTGGAGGTTAAGGCAGTACTGGGCTTGCTGTCTCCTCGGGAGTTTTCCTCCTCCGATTCCCAGCCTGATGAGGCCGAAGAAGAGGAGAAAGGGGAGCAGGAGGAAGAGGAACAGTAGGTGGCATCATCCTCCAGTTCATCATACTTTCTTTTCAATACCCCGCTCATGTTTATTCGGTATTTTTCATATAACTGAAAAATAAGAGAGAGGAAAAATAAAACATGGGTGACAATAGATGTTCTTCACTGGGGTGAAATTTGATCCTGCCGAGAACCACTTAAGCTTTATTTTGAGGGCTTCATTGGAATTTCAGCAGCTTCTGTGCCTGTTCACCTCACGGTTTCAGTTCCTACATCAACTCATTCCCATCCATGAAAGCTGCTCCCTAATTTCTACCATAATATAACTGGTTACTGCTTAAACTGCTATTGTTTTCAAACATCCCCAAATCTCTCCTACTTTCTGTGGTTCACATTTTTTACCTAATTCACTGTAACTTCAAACCTTATTCCTGGTAACTCAACTGAATTTCTTTCCACCCATATTAAGACTGTACAAAGTAGCAGGTTACTTACTGCACACACACGAAAGGACAACAGATCTTCCACACAGTCATTCCATCAACCGAAATGTTAATAAACAATAAGTATTACATTCTGCATACTAATCTTTTATGTTAACTCATTGCCTAAATCACTTACTATGCAGTTACAGCTTGTTTCTTGCTAATTACAAAAAGAAGCCAGTTTGTTGAGAACAATCAGCCGGCATGATTTACTTGCTTCAGTCCCCTGGGGACTTATTAAATGAAGCACTGAAATACAAATATATCAAATGCAAGAAACAACCCTTCCTCTCCGTTTCTTTCGATTCAGCCCCACTGTTCACTAAACCAGGGTTTTATTTTGTGTTATATATCAGACACAATACCAATTAAAAGCAATAGAGCTAATTAAAAACAAAGTAGTTCTGCACTTGTCTGGATTTCTAAATGCTGTTCATTTCTTTTTCCAACATTCAAGCCACCAAATAACTTCACGTTTAATCCTTTAGCATCTTTGGAATAAGAATTTCCTGCAGCAAAAAGACACTATACTTTGCATATAATATGCCAACTGAATCACAGCATTTACTCTACAGCTTAGAGTCCATAGGGTCAGAGCACTCATGGGGAGAATTCTGTTTGGACCAATGACCTACAAAACCCTAGATATCCCTCTATTTTTATAGAAAACATCACTGGTCTATTTAGGTTTGAAGTGGGTGAGCACATAACCAGACACCACGACAAGATTATTACTGGAAGAATGACTCACTAGGATTCAAACCAGTGCACTTGTATATTTATCAGCAACAAACATGTGAGACTAGAAATGATGACTGACCCTACAACTAGAGTTCAGAAACATCCTTTGGCAGGGGAGTAGATGCAATTTATGAGAATCACCCACCCTCTTAGGGAGGGAGGGATGATGCAGTGGCTTCAGTCACTAGCATGATACAAGTAGTGCTGCTTCTTAGTAAGCAATTTTAGCCATCTAAGAAACTAAGAGGCTATTATCAGAAAGTGTCGCTAAATGCTATGAATAGAACTTGATCCAAAGTCCACACAGTCAAACACAACTGACATGGGAAATAAAACAAGCAGAAGAGTGCTGCTCCCTTCTCTTAGCCATATGCCTTACAAAAAAAGTCTACAATTACAATATAAAAAGTCACATATTAAGAACCATTAGAAAACATTCAGTAAATGAAGCATGGCTCTGGCCACTAACAGTTATCATGCTGCTTATTACCAAGTTATATGGAATTTCTTGAACTGTACAGAATTCACGGATCTCACAGGATTGGTCCATTTAATTCTAAAAAAAATACAAAGGTATCCTTCAATGCGACACTAAATCAGAAAGCAAGGATGTCTCAGATACTTATTAGAAACAGGCTTGAAATCCTACAAAGTCCAGTGTTATGCTTGACAGCCAGAATGACTCTTTCTCCCTCCCCCAGTACATCAAGGTTAGACTTTGCTTTTAGCACAAATGTGTTCTTTGTGACCATAATTGTATTACCACCTCTCTCCTTTGCATGTCTACATATGTTAATTCTTCTTTAAAAGCTCCGCCAAGTGCCATTCAAAAATGCATATTTCAAAACCTTCTAAGGATGGGATTTTAACATTTCAATAGCACTGCATAATACTACTTAGCCTGTTTATACAGCTCCTTATATCTTCAAAGTTCTGTACAAGTGCTAATTAATTATGTTGACAAACAGCTTTCCATTAAACAATAGTCTCTAAAAGGTTAAAAACTGCTGGCTGTAATAGCCCTTTGGTTATAAGAAAGTTAATCATTTACTGCAGCATGGCAGTGTTGGGGCTTCAAGGCCCTAGAACTTTCTAATCTGAAGTTGGGTTTAATAAAGATCATTTTTAAACAGTATTTTTTATTAAAAAAGTAACTGTTTCCCCAGGCTCTTTTTATACCCCTTGTTGACAGCTCTAACATGACAAGGAGACAGAACTAACATTGCAGGTGGTTTTGCCACAGTTGGTTTTTTGGCCTTAATCCAAAACAGATGGGGAGGTGGTGGACTTGGATATCTTCCATCAGTAACTCCACATGTACTACCTGACACCTGGCTTAACCCTTTTGCTGCTTTCCATTTATCTCACCAATACTATATTGTTCAGCAAGCGCTCCCAACCGACCAAGTCACCAAAAAGAAAGCTTAGTTGTTAGTATAAGTTCATGCTGTGCTGTGTGCTTTCTCCCCGATTTCTCAAAATGAATGTGAACTGGGTTGCTTACACACACACCCATCCCACCCCGGCTGCCCATCTTCTCAGTATGGGGTTTGAAACAAGTTCTGTGCAGAAGTCTGAGGTTTTATTTAGCTCAGTTTTTACTAGTCTGTTTCAGTTAGATAGTTGAAAATTAGGAGTGACTGAGATAATGCCCAATGATTCCTGCTTTAGTGTTTGTTAATCCCCACCCCCCATCTATTTCAGAGCACAGGGAGGAAAGTAGCGTATGTGTGGGAATTAGCGGTGTGGAACTGCTGCATCCTCAGGCTTCCGGCCTAGTACCCAGGGTCCTGGCTGCCCCGCTGTGTGCCATGGACTCTGCTGCTGGCCTCATGCCAAGGAACCCAGCTGCCGCCCTGCATTTCAGTGGGCTCTGCTGCTGCCTCTGAGCCTGCTGGCCCTGCACACCAGGTTGATCTGCTTCGAGCCTGCGCACTGGGGACTGCTGACTGCCCCGTGCCCCGCCTTTGTTAACAGTCTTAGCTGAGGGAGGAGGACAGATGTAAAGGGGAGGTATCAGCACCCCACTCTTACGTCACTGTCACCTTCCACCCCAATATGCTGACTTTCAGCTACATCATTTGCAAGAGATCACACATTTTAACAAACAGGGATGAGAGTAACCCTCTTTTTGCTTGTACCATCGGAGCCAGTCTAATGGCTACTCTGACAGATGCCAAGCAGCAAACAGGGAAACTTGCAGAACCACCAAGGTCACACTACAAATCTAAAGATAAATAACAGAGAAATAAACACAGACTATGTCAGGCTGGCTTACAGCAAAACCCTTTACCCTCAAAACCATGTAAACTACCACTTTGGAAGTGTATTACGTTTGAAATTTGTGAACACAGGCCACTTGTACTGAAATCAGCAACCACCATCTTCCAACCTGGCCTAACAGCCAAATTCTGACTCCAAATTCTGGATTCTCTTCCATCTTTCTGATTGCTTAGTCACTAATTTGTGCCTCAAGAGAGATATCTAGCACTTTGGGGTATGGATAAGCTACTACTGCGCATTAAAGAGAACCGAGACCATAAAGGTTTCACTTGCAGGCAAAAAGCTGGCACATTAGAAATACTGAAAATGAAGGCTACAACAATGCTACCACAACAACACATCTGTTACCAATGTGAAAATTAATAGTGAACATAGAAACTCATGAATAAGGCGACACACTGGTCTGTTTATAAAGACCCAGCAAATCATGTCACAAATAAACAGGACTATCTTAATGATAGCTGGACTGGTGCAAAAAAACATGATCAAGATAGGTTATAATTTGGGATTACCATAGACATGCTCACAATGCATTAGATACTTTCCCCAAGAGTGGAAAGAAGGAAAAATGTTTCCCCTTTTCTTCATAAGAAGGAATTGAGCTAACCCACAACAGCCAAGTTATTTCAAATATTTTATTGCAGTCAGTGCGTAAGTAGACATCATGCAAACACAATTCTTGATTAACGGGGAAAAGAGCTTTTACTGAAACTGCTCCGCCCCTTACCCAAGAACATTTTTCTCTTTTCTGTTTTTGATTTTAAGATGGAACATTTCCTAGGTAGAGTTTTCAAAAACTTTTCACAAACCATACATGTATGGTTCAATGTCTAGCTGCACCCAACAAAAAAGAAAAATCCTAAAGAATAAACATTGGAGGTAAAGCCAATCACTTTCCCACTTTTCTGTGACAGTTGAATTTGTCCCTGTGATCTGGACACTGTTGAAACTCTGATGTCTGGTATGCTATTGAATGCTCAGCCAATAAAACCTGACTGCCAATTTATCCCTCACGAGGCTATTTTAATTGCAGTATTCCACAATTCAAATGCCTATATAGGACATAAATACAGACTTAAGACTAAGCCACCAATCTGTACACAGCAACTTCTAAAAGAGTGCTCTTCTTGCACTCACAAAGTCTGCAAGTACCATATACAAGGAGTTCCCCCCTCCGCTGCTTTTTTATATAACCTGAAATAAAATAATCCCATCTCCCTTTGGTTGCCAAAAAAGACATTCTGTTCTTGGCTAAGACTCCTGACTCATCTATTTTACTGAAAACAGCTTTTTGAACAAGTACATAATGCGATGGATCAAACCCGCAGGAATTCCACTAGCACCGCAGCTCCCACTATCCTGGGAATACTTTCTAAAAAATATTTAGCCCAGATGTGCATTCCTCCCTCTCTCTCTTTTGGAACATCAAACTTGGGGCAGAGGATGGGGGTTGAATGTCTAGTGGGAGAAGAGGAATTGAAATGGCTAAGTCCTATTTCTGGCTCTCAGCAAGACACAGGGCCAAGCCCTAATACATTGGAATGCAAGGAATTCATGTTTTAACTATCCTACTCTTGGACTACATGTCAACAGTAAATATTTCAAGTAATTTAGATTTAAGAAGATTTGGCATTTATTTAGTCAAACAGAGAAAAAGCAACCAAAAACAATAGTGTTCCTGTAGTCTATTTATAACTAACTCCACAAGACATTATGTTTGGGTATGCAAGTTGCTGCTCTCTTGTTACAGAATATAAACTATTTACATTTTCACTTTGTACAACTGAATGGTTTGTAGGGTAATCATCTAAGTCTAACTGCTGACATGCCTTACACTTGCTGCAGGTTCAGCATTCAAAAGTACCAGGCTGGACATCCATGCTTATAAAGAGCATCAGAATCCACATCAGTCTGCAGTGACATTTTAAAGTTTGGTTTTATGGCTGCAGAGCCAATGCATGAAGGAATTCAAGATTTGTGCAAAAGTGAATTAAAGTGCAGCTCTATTCTGAAAAGCAACTTTGTAAAAATGTCAAGGATTGAAATATTTATTTTTCTGATAACGTTAAGATCAAATCTGTTCTCTTTACAAGTAAAAAAAACAACAGCTCTGCAAACCACCTGGCATCTAAGAGTCAAAGTGGGTTCCTTCTGGCTCATAGCTCAACAAGAATAAAGATCCTGCAACTGGAAATGAGTTAGCAATTCTGTTGATCCATGATGAGTCAGCTGCAGATCCAGCTCAGACCCCTAGAGCTATATGGTGGATCTGCATGTCTGACAAGAACAAATATTAGCTTTAAGAAACCACCATGTATTTTAATCAGGAAGGGCAGTGAATACACTCACAGAACAAGTCTGGAGTAAGACTTGATAGCACTCATTTACATGCCTCTGTTGACTGCAGGTGAGACTGATCTTGGTATTTTAGCATTAACAAAACCTGATGTAGAGCAGATCTTTTTAATTTAACCATCTGAATATTAGATATTTTAAAAAGAGGTGCTTTCACTGAAGCTTCCAGATTATTTAATAACCAGTACTCTATTGATATTGATTCACTAAGCATCCAGTCATTTAAAACTTTTAATTTTCTGGATATTAAGAGGTTTCCACAGCACTTCTGTTACATGCACTAGCCTTACAATATTCACCAGGTTTGATGTAGGCATTTTGCAGAAACGACCACAAAAAGAACCATCCTCATATAGAAAGAAAAGTGCAAGAAAAAAATGTAGTTCTCCTCCCAGTTTCTTGCTCAAGTATGGAGTGCAAAGCAAGGAGTAACCAAACCAGCCTCACTGACTGTATTCCAAGAAACACAGGCCTTGCTTTCCAGTTCAAACTAGATCATTTTAACCCAGCTGGGTCTAAGGTTTCATAACCTTACTCTGGGTAAAAATAGACTCTGCCTACCATGTAACAGCAAAAACTGAACTAGTCAGTGTGGCAGAATAAAAGCATGAATCGGTTTATAGATTGAGTTTATTCCTATGCCAAAATATTTTTCATAGGAAGAATTAAAGAAGTGCTTTCTTTAACCCTTTTAAAAAAAAACCAAGAATTAGGTGGCCCATTATTTCTTGCTGACAGCTGACCAGGGACATAAAAACCAGCAAAATACACAATAGATTATCTGATTTGGCTGCTAGAAATTAAGCTTCCAGGTCTACTTGACAGGGATCTTATTATAATAAATATGAAAATAGACTGTGCACTTTGTCTAGGAAAATCCTCTATTTGATTACCCCTTATGAATAATTCACAACAGGTTTCCATATTTGTCCTCCAGTAGGTACACACTGTACATTACCTTTTCTCCTATGAGTGTGCACACTTTTCATGCAATAAATTATTAAAAGACTTACCAGCAGGCACTGCTGTATGGTCTAATGAAACACACATTCACTAGACCCTAAAACAATCCTATAGAGTAGACCTTGATGGCTTCACTTAAATTTGCTTAGCAAAAGCTCCAGTTGTAAAATGTTAGATGACTTGATAGCTCAATGCAACAAATGACTACACATTTACATTTGTAGATGGCTATAATTTTTTTCTTGTGATTCCAATGTTTTTAATTTAATGTTTTAGTAGGACATCGTTACTATAGTGAAAAGTTATCATGCATATCAGCTATTTTCAAGACTAGATTGTATAATGTGTGTGTGACACACAATCTAAAGAACCCATCTGATTTGGGGAAAAAATGTACATTTATGAAACTTTACCAGTTATTTTCCCCAGTGAAAATAACTTTCTGAAAGAAATAATTTCAGTGAAAATAACTTTCTGAAAGAAAATAATTTTCTGAAAGAAATGCCAGATTGCTTACTTCATAAATTAAGACTAGAGCAATTGCTTTGGGAAGATGAAGTTGATTTGCATACTTTTCACAGAAAAAGTCACACGCAGTAGGGAAAGCACCTCTCTGCCTGATGTTTGGCCAGCAAGACAATGCAGCTGATCAATTTGTCTCTAAACCAGTAGGTGTTGCTGTGGCAATGGAAAAATGCTGTCAGTTTTGTAAATTTGGAAGATACAACGATAGTTCCCACATTTCTTCCAGTACCGAAAGAAAATGCAAACTGCAGCCTTTAAAAAGGAAGAGTACTCTGCTCTTTTTCTCAAGACAAAACTGAGCATCAACACAAAAATAAAAAGTTATTTTCTGCATTTACGTTTGTGGCATGAAACCAGTTTTGATGCATGAGCAGCATTAACAAATCCTTAAGGAATGTCATAAAATACATTTTTTCTCCTGCTGCCAAGTGAAATTACTAAAGCTATTTCAGACACTTCCTGGACAACTAGAAAAGGACACTACATCCAAAATCATCTTCTCTGCATGTCCACTGGGGAGGGCTCTGATGCAGAGTAAGTTTCGTTTCCTCGGTGGATAAAACAATGTTAAAGTGTCTTCCCGGCACGCCTGGGACCACAGAAGCAGGAAGAAAAGCAGGCATCAAATTCCTTAAAAGCAAAAGAAATCTCCTGCCTGGTCAATTTGCCCAGAGGGAATGTGCATTCCCCTCCCAGCAGATAGCCCAGCATGGAGCCAGAGATCATTATCTCTTCGGCCTGCGGGACCCGAGCTCCTTAATTAACTTCTTTTGAACCGTTTTGGCGCGTCTCACTCCGGGACACGCGGAGGGGACTCAATGTACCCACTGTGAACGGGTCTCAGCAGCAGGAGGAACATTTGCCAGCGGAGTGTGACTGGCCCTGGCGTTGCCCGGGGCTCACACCTGCGCCTATTACGCTCGGGCACTCACGTGTGGGGCCGGGCTGTGAATCTACCCCAGCAAGTCACCTGCCCCCGGCAGCAGGTAACGCCGGCCAAGTGCGCCCTCTCCAAGCGCGCCCCCCGCCCCGGCTGGGCAGGGGGCGCTCCCACGGGCCCCCAGGCGCTGCCGGCTGTGGGGGTTGCAAACCTGCCCCCGAGCCGCCACCAGGCACCCCACTGAGCCGGAGCCTGCTTCACGCCCCCTCCTCCCGGCGGCCAGGTCCAGCCCCGCGACTCAGCTTAGCTCCCTGTGCGCCCTGGGGCGCCCCCATCCGCTCTCAAGCCGGGTGCCTGCCTGCCCGCCCCCTCAGTCTCCAGGCTGTCTCCTGCCCCTTCCGCCCCCACGCGTCCGGGCGCCTCAGCTGCGCCCTCTCCCGTCGGGTCTCTGTTACTGCGCCCCCTCCGCATCTCCCCACCCCCTCCCGTCCAGGCGCCTCCGCTGCTGCGCCCCCCGGTTCCCTGCCCCCTTCAGTCCGTGGGAAGGGGTGTCTCTGCTACTGCCCCCCGTCTCCAGCCGGCCGCCTCCTCCCGTCCCGGGATCTCTGCGCTGAGCCCATTCCCGGCTCCCTGCCCCCTCCTGCCCGGGCGCCTCTGCTACTGCGCCCCCTTCCCTCCGGGGGTTTCTGCTACTGCGCCCCCTAACTCCCGCCCCCTCCGGGCGCTTCTGCGGCGCCCCCTCTCGTCCGCGGGCTTCTGCTACTGGGTCCCCTTCCTTACGGGGGTCTCTGCTGCTCCCCCCCCGCTCCCGGGGTCTCTACTGCTGTGCCCCCTCGCCGGCTGCCGCCCCCTCCAGTCCGGGCGCCTATGCTGACCCCCTCCCCCGCCGGATGCCGGTCCCCTACAGAGCGGGGGTCTCTCCTACGCCCCCTCCCCGCGCCGCCCCCTCTAGCGCGCTGTGCACCCCGCCCGCTCCGGCGCCTCTGCTCCCCCCCCTTTCCTCTCCCCAAGAACTGCAGCTGCGCGGGAGCCAGCCCGAGCCCCGGAGACCTTCCCCTTCCCGAAAGTCACCCCGACCCCCCAGCCTGGCCACCTAGCAGCCCCCTCCGGGCGCAGGCACCGGCCGCACCGAGAGCGCAGCAGCCGAAGGCACCTACCTGCGCCTGGGTTCCTCCGGGGGCGGCGAGCGATGGAGACCGAGGGGCACCCAGCGGAGCCGAGCAGGCGCCAGCAGTCCCGGCGGATCGGCTCCGGAGCTCGCAGGACTGACGGGAGCCCTCCGCTCAGCCTCGCATCGTCTAGACGAGCGGCTGCTGCTGTGTCTGGAGCTGCGGAAGGACTGGCTGTGCCTGGCTCGGCTCTGCGCGTCCCTCCTCCTCCGGGCTCAGCAGCGCTGCCCTTTTTCGTCAGTGGAAAACTCCTGGGCGCTGACGCAGGCGGTGACAAGGGAGCCGGAGCCAGAGACGGCGAGAGCCCTGCCTGCCTCCAGCCCACACTCCGCTTCCTGCCCCCCTCCCTCGGCGCAGCCCGGGAGCAGAACGAGTCCTGCCTCCCCTCTAGGAGAGAAATTACAAGGAGCAAGGGAAGGGGAGAGAATGAGTCAGTGTCTGGCTGGGAGAGGCCCCGACTGACAGCAAGGGCTCCTGTGCTCAGAGGGGCACGGCGCACACCTCACACCAATCAGGGGAAGGGGGGCAGGGCGCCAGACGCAGGACTCCTGGGTTCTAGCTAAGGTGCCCTTCCTGATTCATTGTGTGACCTTTGAGGTCATGGCACTGAACAGAGCCTTGGTTTACCCATCTGTGGAGAATATGTCCAGATGCTGGGTTCCCTTCTCTGTCGGTCCTTTGACCCGGGGCAGCTCATGGCGGCTCCGTGCCTCAGTTTCCCAGTCTGTCATAGGGGACAATGGCACCTGCCTGCCTTTGGAATAAAGGGTCCAAAGACCAATGTGGCTGAAATGGGTTAAGGGAGACCTGTGTATCTACCCCACTGAGTCCTCTGGGTGCCACAAGCAAACATTGATATATAGTATTTTACAAACAATAGACTGCAATATCTATGAAAGGCAGCCACTTGGGGGGTGGAAAGCAGCAGAGGACTGGCACATGAAAGAAAGGGCATCTTTAGCCCAGGGCAGTGGGAGAAGCAGCACTACTTACAGAGAATGCACTGGAATCTTTATTAACCTTTGGCCACATGCAGGACCTTGGTTCTGAAGGCCTCTCACACTGTATTTCGCTCCCATCATGAATGGGTGAGTTAAAGCAGCCCAGAGTTGAACCTTTGGTGCCAGTGAGATCAGGTATGTTCATTGCTTTGAAATAGCGCTGAGCTTGTTAAAGGATGACACATCGGGGTTACACTGTATATTAAAGAAGGGGGAGGGAGGAGGATGTCACCTTTTCCAGTGAAGCTTCTTTTTGCTTGAGATGTATTATATTTAGAGCAGTGGTTCCCAAACTTTTCAGCTTCATGCTCCCTTTTTGATTTTTGAGAAACCCTCACGCCCCCCACCCCCATAGCAGAAAAAAAGAGAGAGAGAGAGAGAAAAAGGAACTGACCGGGGCCGAAAAACAAAAATAGCAGCAAAACTTGGGGAGGGAGTTTATGGGGGGGTCTGGGTCTCCTCGCACCCCGCTGGAATTCCTTCTCTCCCCCCCAGAGAGGCACGCCCCCCCCCCAGTTTGAGAACCCATGATTTAGAGGGTTCGAAAAGACAAATGAACAAAGGGGTTTGTGCTGCTTCAAAGAGGAAATGACCTTGATAAAAAATCATGGGCTGGAGTGGACATGCCAGACTACTTTGTGGGATACCATTTAAATGTCAAGAGCTAGATGGGGGTGTGAATGCAATGACCACAGATACCTTGAGAATTGAGAGTGGGGGGAGGCCTGAGATTTGTAATAGTCAATTTTGAGTTGATGTGTATTGCCACATTGACATTGGTGCTGTGAGTACCTGATCTTGTTGGTGCCTTTCAGTTGGTTTGGATGGGATAGAGGCCCACAACTAACATCTGTTTATGTACAGACCAGATGTGAGTACTGGTTGGGCAAACTTAGCTCCAGCATTGCTTCGCTTCACCATTATGCCCAATACTTAACCCAGTCTGACAACTCCTAGAGGTAAGAATAGTTCTCTTCTCCCGGTGGACAGGGTCATGAGGGCAAATAGTTAATTAGCACCAGATCTGATGTCCATTTACTTGGATACATGGTGGTAGTCTTGGCCTGTATCCAATCCAACTCATAGGGTCCCAACAAGACAAAATACTCACAATGGTCCTGGCTTTTCAGTCCCATGGTGGACCCTAGTATTATCTGCCAGAGGTTTTGCTGACATATTTTGGGATCCTAATTTTGTGGTTCTATGTACGCCCCTTCCCATCCTAGGGACTGGATCTCTAAAATTGTTGTTTCTGCCTGTATGTCCCCCTATCACCTTTAAAGGAGATGGATAAGAGTTGCACTGGAGCACATCTTAATTTGATTATCCATCTTTCTTGCATTCAAGAATCATCTGTGAAATATTCAGTGTTGAGCATCTGCCTTTGCAGTGAATAGGGAAGTTCACACCTCTCCCCAGAGCTATTGTTTCAGATGTAAACACACCAAGGCATTATGTAGGTGGTGGCTTTTCACTCTGAAGGTTTTTTTTTTTTAAACAGCCATAGAGAATGGAAAAAACCGTAAAAAACAATGAATAGTTCTGCAGCACCTTAGAGACTAACAAAATGTGTAGATGGTCTGAGCTTTTTGGGTTGTGCCCATGAAAGCTCATGATACCATCTACATTTTTTATTAGCCCCTAAGGTGCTGCAGTACTATTCGTTGTTTTTTAAATCGTTTCGATTACAGACTAACATGGCTGCTCGTCTGAAACATACGGAGTAGAGAATTGCACTGAGGGCTTTGAAGCTGTATAGCCTTCTAGACTGAATTGTTTTCATAGAATCATAGAATACCAGAACTGGAAGGGACCCGGTCATAGAGACTGGTCCCCTGCCCTCATGGCAGGACCCATTACCGTCTTCACCATCCCTGATAGATGTCTATCTAACTTGCTCTTAAAAATTGCCAGAGATGGAGATTCCACAACCTCTGTAGGCAACTTATTCCAGTGTTTAACCATCCTGAGAGTTAGGACATTTTTCCTAATGTCCAACCTAAACCTCCCTTGCTGCAGTTTAAGCCCATTGCTTCTTGTCCTATTCTCAGAGGCAAAGGAGAACAATTTTTCTCCCTCCTTCTTGTGACACCTGAAAACCACTATCATGTCTCCTTTCAGTCTTCTCCTTTCCAAACTAAACAAGCCCAGTTCTTTCAATCTTCCTTCTTGAAAATCTTGTGCTTAATTCTTTTCGGAATGAAAGCTTAATTTTGGAGCTAACATGTCAAGTCGTCTGAGAAAAGTATATGATTGCTGGTCAGAGACTCTGACCTAGTCGAATGTTGATGACCACAATCATTTCAATTCAAATAGTCGATTAAAGAGCCAAGAGGTGTGATTTACACTCATCTGCTCCTGTCCCAGATTAGAATTAGAAATTAATAATTCTACATTCTATTATCTTGAGCCACATAGCCCAGAACATCCATTGAATCCAACGCTGGGATCCAGGACATCCAATATCCTGATCTCTGCTCTTCTCACAATGTATAAGGGTACGTCTACACAGCAGCATTATTTTGGAATAACTGACCTTATTTTGAAATAATGAAGTGCGTGTCTACACAGCAAGCTGTTATTTTGAAATAATGGCGAGCTGGAGGACTTCTTACTCCGACTCCTGTAACTTTCATTTCACGAAGAGTAAGGGAAGTTGAAGGCAAGGTGTTCTTCCTTCGACTTCCTGTTGCGTGGACAGTGCCAAAAGCTGAATTAAGCTATTTCGACTTCAGCTACGCAATTGACTTTTGCCCTGTTGTGTAAACGTGCCCTAACTGTGGGCAAATAATTGAGGTAAACGTTTTCAAAAATCAGTGCTTCAGTTGTTGGGTGCCTGCCATGAGGATTCTTGATTTTTCAGAGGGTCTGAAAACCTGCAGCTCCATTGACTTTTAAAAATCAGGTTGCAGACCCGAACATTAAGTCACTCAAAATCAAACTCTGCTTGAGAAAATGACATTGCTTTCTGTTCCTCAGTTCTCTCCAGGCCCTGAGCTGCTGTCTGTAAAGTGAAGATGACAGTTGCTTACCTCACAGGAGTCTAATTAGGGTTAATAATGGCTTGTATAGCATTTTGAAGACACAAATGTCATACAGGCAACATTTATAAAGTCTAAGGCCAGAAGGAGCTGTTGTGAGCATCCTCTCTGACCTCCTGCATAATGCTGAACTTCCCCAAAATAATTCCTAGATCATTTAGAAAGATCACCCAATCTTGCTTTAAAAATGGTCAGTGGTGGAGAATCCAACACAGCTTTTGCTACACTGTTCCAGTGGTTAATTATGCCTTGACTCCAGTCTGAATTTGCCTACTATTTGCCTACTTTCCACTTCCAGCCGTTGGATTATTGGATCATGTTATACCTTTCTTTCCTAGAGAGCACATTATTAAATATTTGTTCTTTCTGTAGGAACATATAAACTGTAATAAACTTGCAACCTTATTCAAGATTCTCCTATTTATGTATCCCCAGATCACATTCATTTTTTTTGGCCACAGCATCACACCCAGGGTATGTCTACACTACCCTCCTAGTTCGAACTAGGAGGGTAATGTAGGCATACCGCACTTGCAAATGAAGCCCGGGATTTGAATTTCCCGGGCTTCATTTGCATAAGCGGGGAGCCGCCATTTTTAAAACCCCGCTGGTTCGGACCCCGTGCAGCGCGGCTACACGGGGCACGAACTAGGTAGTTCGAACTCGGCTTCCTAGTTCGAACTACCGTTACTCCTCGTGAAATGAGGAGTAACGGTAGTTCGAACTAGGAAGCCTAGTTCGAACTACCTAGTTCGTGCCCCGTGTAGCCACGCTGCACGGGGTCCAAACCAGCGGGGTTTTAAAAATGGCGGCTCCCCGCTTATGCAAATGAAGCCCGGGAAATTCAAATCCCGGGCTTCATTTGCAAGTGCGGTATGCCTACATTACCTCGCTAGTTCGAACTAGCGGGGTAGTGTAGACATACCCCCAGAGCTTGTGTTTAGCTGATTATCCACCACAACCTCCAGTTATTTTCAGGAAAGAACCAGCGTAGAAACACCCCTTTTCCACCCTGTAAATATGGCCTACTGTGTTTGTCCTAGATGTATATGTTCACATTCAGACATATTAAAGTGAATATTGTTTGGATGCACCCAGTCTACCACGTGGCCTGGATTGCTCTGAATCTTTCCTGACAAAGTGGGTGAGTTGATATCTTTTAGTGTGCTGGATAAGATACACCACAGGTATGGCAGGCATGATTAGGACCCCTAGATTTTGAAAGATGTGCAGGGTGGTGGGTATTGATTATTGTAGTTGTGGAGTTATGGCTGAAAGTTACATCTGTTCATTCTGGCAAGATCTGTTGCAGCTTTGACTAGGTGTGTCCTAGTCTGTGAGGAGCTTGTGTGGTTGGATGATGAGCTTTGTGAGTGTGAAGGGTTGTTTGAAGCCAGAAAAGGAAATTTGGGAAAGATTTCTTCTAGGATTTGGTTCCCATGAAGATTGTAATTGTTGGCTATAACCCCATATGGGTTCCAGTGTGAGGTGGTAGGCGTCATCTAGGAGTTCCCCAAATAACTACCGTCATCAAATAAGGAAACCCCACCAGAGAAATAGATCACACATGGAATGGACACCCTATTCCCAAGAGAACCAGCTTCAATACAGAAAAAAACAATCCACTCATCGCACACCAAGGTTGTAATTTTGAATGGCTTTTTGCAATATGTGTTAATGTCTTATGCTTAACCGTCAGTTCCACTTCATGTTTAGTGGTGACAGGTACTTTTCCCAGATCTGCAGAGGAGCTTGTCTCTTTTACTCACAGGAATTGGTCCAATAAAATACACCTTTCTAACCCTTGTCTTTGTCACTCAGGCAATATGTAAATATGTCACTGAATTGATAGTATGCCAATTACAGTACATTCTTATCTCTAATGTACTGGGTTTTCCTGGCTATGATAGTGTACAGCACTTGATCTCCAAAGGAACAATTTCCTTGAGGTTTTGTTTACCATGTTTGGACACTGCTGCGATTAATATTTCCTAACAGGAAAATGTCATGAGTACAGGCTTTCCTACGCAGGGCTTGTGTCAAGGGCTATTGAGGCTAGGTTGCAGTTTGGTTCCTCACTTCCTCCTGCTTTGAGACCCACCCTAGACCTCTGGCTGCCTCCCTGTCTATGCTGCAGCTTCTGAGGCTTTGGCTGATACCATGTGCAGAGAGGTAGGTATCATTTACATCAGTGTGTGTGACTCTATGTTTTTGGGCCCATGCAGTGTGCATTTCAATCTCACCTCTCAAAGGGAAAGCTCAGGGTTTATGAGAGTTTAATGCAGTGACACCAAGACGAAGGAAAGCAGCAGGTCTATTGAGAAGACATATTCATGAAATTGAAGTTACAGGGTCTAATTTATCAGTGCAGCCAGACTAAGTTTGGCACTGGGTTTGGGGTGGGAGGAAGGGATATCCTGGCTTCCAGTAAAATTAGGACTGCTTCAGGAGCTGTCAATCAGCAGATTGCAGTCCTGCAGCCGCCACAGCACAGTAGCTCTCCACAGCCATGTTCCCTTTCTCCCCAAAGCACGCTTACCATGCTCCCTGTGGTGAGGGTTATTTGGAGAGTTGCCCCAAAGTGAGCTATGCTGGCTCTATGCCATGTTTGTATTGCTCCAATACTGCCCTCTTGATCAGTTATGGCAAATTGAAGGGACTTGGCACAAAGTGGGAATCTTTTTTTCTAATAAAAGAAAGTTCTTCACACAGCGCATAGTCAACCTGTGGAACTCCTTGCCAGAGGAGGCTGTGAAGGCTAGAACTAGAACAGAGTTTAAAGAGAAGCTAGATAATTTCATGGAGGGTAGGTCCATAAAAGGCTATTAGCCAGGGGATAGAAATGGTGTCCCTGGCCTCTGTTTGTCAGATACTGGAGAAGGATTGCAGGAGACAAATCACTTGATCATTGTCTTCAGTCCACCCCCTCTGGGGCACCTGGTGCCAGCCACTGTTGGCAGACAGGCTACTGGGCTAGATGGACCTTTGGTCTGACCCAGTATGGCCATTCTTATGTTCTTATGTTCACAGATCTGGCCCAGCAGAACAGGGAGCTGAACTCAGAAAACTAAGGGGTGATAATGGGTATGAATGATTTGGGACCAGAAGCACAGTTCCAAGTTGCCAACTATTAATTTTCCTGCAAATCCCATTCTAATCAATGCAGTGAAATCAGTGCTTTTGTAAACATGTTCTCCAAGTACTTACAGAATTCACAAGGTAGAATAATTTAGTTCTACTTTGTAATGTTTTAATGTGCATAGCACTAAACCAAATTTAAAATGTTAGGCTACGTCTACACTGCATGCTCATTTTGAAAAAACTCAGGTTATTTCGAAATGACAGAGTGCGCGTCTATGCAGCAAGCCTGTTATTTTGAAATAATTTTGAAATAACAGGTTTCTTACTCTGACTTCTGTAACCCTCATTTCAGGAGGTGTTAGGAAAGTTGAAGGGAGAGTGTTCTTCCTTCAACTTCCTGCTGTGTAGACAGTGCCAAAAGTCGAGTTAAGCTACTTTGACTTCAGCTATGCAATTAACGTAGTTAAAGTTGCATGTCTTAACTCAACTTTAGCCCGCAGTGTAGACGTACCTTAAATGCCTTATCAGCCTTTTTTATCTCCTTTTATCTTATCACCCATGTGCTACTGTACAGAGTAGTCACTGATTTTCAAATGAAGTTATAGGAGAAAAAGAAACCCTTGATCAATCACGTTTGGTAAAACTGCCAGCTGGCATCCCTGCTCAGACCAGTCACTTTTCACAATCGGACAAAATGAGTTCTTAATCTGTATAACGCATTGTGTAAACTGGACAAATGGTGTTGCATCTACCCATGGTTTCTCTGTGCTCGAACCCCTTCCACACCTGCATCTAAAACAAAAGTAGAAAAGAACCTCAAGTTGTGTCTGTTCTTGTGAAATGCATGTTTGAATGATTGCTCAATCAGCTGTGTGTAATTTGCTCTCTAGTGTGGGCTATTACACTCTTTTATTAAACCAAGATTTGCATGGGGAGTGGGTCCTGAAGTTGCCAGGATGGTGGGAGAAATGTGTGCAAACAAAGCCATGTCTACACTACAGAGTTTGGTTGACACACATGATACAGTTGTTGGCAGCGTTATTGTAGCGCAGTGGCACCCACAGGTATGTGACTCAAAAGCCAAATTTGCAATCACTATTAATCAAAAGAGCCACGTGACTACTGTATACCCTGTGCACAACCCTACCAATACACACATTCAATACGTTTAAATAATTATATATATATAACCAAATACTCTAAAATTTTCAAAAAAAACCCCATCCCAGTACAATGAAAACTAATTGTAGCTGTCTAATTTATTACACACTGCAGATGAAGTGTGAAGCCTGCGTCTACTTAACTCAGAGGCCAAACCAACAGCTTGGAGAAAAGCGTTCTTTGTAAAGATGCCACGGCTTGCAGTGCTTTGTTGCTGCTAAGTGCTCAGACCACAGTCTGTCCAGAAGACAAGCAGCCAGGCCCACCCAACAATGGGTTCTGACACACATTATTGGGAACAAATCTCTTCCCTGTGCTCTGGTGCTTTCAGGTGCTTCCTCCAGAGGACAGAGTGTAGCCCATGGAGACATGACAAAGCTAATGCAGTGCTGCCAATTGCTGAGGTGTTTTTTGTGTGTTTGTAATAAATCACCACACTCACAATGTTTGGGTGTTGGTTTTAAAGGGCCAGCTCCTGAAGTCACCAGATTAAGTACTAAAATGAGCCTCCCCTTCCCCCCACCTTTTAAAGAAGTTACAGAAGGTGGGGGAAGAGGGGTGGCTTCCTCCTTTGAGAATTAGCTGTTTGCATCACTCTGCCAGGGAGCCTTGAAGAGCTGCAATCTACACCCACAAAGAGCCACAGACTAAGTATTAGTGTAGTGTGTTGGCCTTAGCGTAGGCAACGTAACATCTTTTATTGGGCCATGTGTATAGCTGCTGGCTTTTTGTACATCCCTGATGTGTACACATCTGGCTGCTTGTGTCAGTGCTGTGCATATGCACTATGAGTGCTTATGTAACTGCCACCGGGTGGATTTGAACCTGGGCCCTCTGAAGCAGAGTATAGGAGCTAAAAGCCAGCTGGCATCCAGCCCATGCTGTAGAGGTCTCTTGGTTTTAACTGTTGCTGTGGTCTAGGTGCCACTTGCATTGCTCAGTAACCACATTAGGGCTATGTCTACACTCGTGGCTTCTTGCGCGAGTAATATGCAAATGAGGCTAAGCGTGGAATATCGCCGAGCCTCATTTGCATACCTAATGAGCCACCATTTTTTTTCAGAAGAGGCTCTTGCACAAGAAGGAGCTTCTACACTGCCCCTTCTTGCGCAAGAAAAACCCTCTTGCACAATGCCGTTACACCTATTAGTTTTCAGGAAGAAAGGCATTGCACAAGAGGGTTTTCCTTGCGCAAGAAGGGGCAGTGTAGATGCTCCTTCTTGCACAAGAGCCTCTTCTGAAAAAAATGGTGGCTCATTAGGTATGCAAATGAGGCTCAGCAATATTCCATGCTTAGCCTCATTTGCATATTACTCGCGCAAGAAGCCATGAGTGTAGACATAGCCTAGGTGTGTGGGTTACACTTGCACTGATGGAAACTGTGGTACCCCACAGGTAGCTAGCCCAATGTACCTGTTGCTTTTGTCTGACTCTAGCTTATGGAATAGGGATAGAAATGTAGCCGTGTTAGTCTGGTGTAGCTGAAACAAAAACCAGGACTATGTAGCACTTTAAAAACTAACAAGATGGTTTATTAGGTGATGAGCTTTCATGGGCCAGACCCACTTCCTCAGATCAAATAGTGGAAGAAAATTGTCACAACCATATATACCAAAGGTGATATATAATCCCCAATTATCACCTCTAATATCATTAGCTCACAGACATTTACCTCCCCCCCCCATCCTCCTTCTGTTCTGAAATGTGATTTGTCCTTTTCATATGTGTTCATTTTTTTAAATTGTATCCTTTGGTATATATGGTTGTGACTATTTTCTTCCACTATTTGATCTGAGGAAGTGGGTCTGGCCCACGAAAGCTCATCACCTAATAAACCATCTTGTTAGTTTTTAAAGTGCTACATAGTCCTGTTGTTCTAGCTTATGGGACACTTTTGTGGTGCTTTGTGGAATACAGCCATTCGCCACTGGATTTCTGGGAACTAGGACTCAGTTCCCCTCAATGCCATTTTCTCCATCCCACACAATGCTTTTTCCACCCCATAATTTGTGTGGTGTTTTTAAAACCCCCACCGTCTTGTGGATCGTTTTTTAGCCTCTTCCATTATTCTGGGACTTGCATGGACCCTGCAGAGCTCAGCATGAGTCTAATGACCATTGCTAACACAGGAAGCATGATTCTTCCATATTTGCAAACCTTGCACAAGTACTAGGACAATCAGGTGGGCAAAGAGGCTGATGAGGAGATGTTTAACCACGATAGTGGGCTGCTGTTGGACACACGAAATAAAAATGCCGGATTGCTGCTGGCATTCACGGAACAGCTCTGCAGTCTGGATTGCCTGAAAAACAAGCACTGATTGGTGGGGTGGTATCATAATGCAAGTCTTGGACGATGACCAGCACCTGCAGAAGTTTTATGCGTGAAGGGCCACATTCCTGGAGCTCACCCTCAGTGCAGGGAGGACAGCGTGAGCTGCATGGACAGTGGAGAAGTGAGCGTGATCATGCTTTGGAAGTCTGCAGCATTGCATTGCTATCAATGAACAGTCAGTCTGGGATTGAAATATGTGCAACAGGGGCCACTGGTTTCCAAGTGTGAAAGGCCATTAAGCATATCTTGTGACACAGGACTGTGTGTCTCAGCAGTGTGCAGGAATTAGTGGACAGACCCTCACAAGTGGGGTTCCCAAACTGCAGAGAGGCAGTGGATGGCACTCATTCCAGTCTGGCACTCATTTTAGCTACAAAGCAAGCCTGGCTAGCTCAGTTGGTAGAGCATCAGACTTTTAATCTGAGGGTCCAGGGTTCAAGTCCCTGGTCAGGCTATGAGCCTTTGTTCTTCTTCCCTGGGCCAATGATGCAAGACTCCTTCCCTGCTTGCCTCATGAGTACATACCCAGAAAGGGCTATTCTTTTCTGGCTGCGGAAATGGATCACTATGGGCAAGCTACTGATATCCATGTGGGATGTGATGTGCTCGCCTTTGTAAACACAAGATTGTTCACAAAGTTGCAAGCATGGAGCATCTTCTTGGACCAACTCATTCCTATGGGTGATGCTGAACTACCAATAGTGATACTGTGGGGCCCAATCTACCTCTTGCTCCTCCGGCTCACAAAACCATAAACTAGCCCTGCTGATGACATCAAAGAAAGAGTCAAATACAGGCTTGGCAGGTACAGGGAGACAGTTGCATGTGTTTGGTAGAGGAAAGCATTACCAAGAGGTGATATCTCAGTGAAGTCAACATCCTCTTCATTTGTAGCTGGATATTGTGTACTGCCTAATATCTGTGAGGCAAAGGAGGGAAGCCTACCACGGACATGGAGGAGTGAGGGGCTTTGGCTACCTGCTCATTTTGAAAAGCTAGACACAAGCTATGAGAAGAGCTCACCATGGAGTTCTGCTGCTCAGGGAGGTGTTAACAGTCAGCCACAGTAGTGTTCTGTGATGCCTTTATAGACGAATGAGTCTTCTTGTGTACGGAACATAAATATGGACAAGTTATTACGAGTGCTGTAATGCAGTGATTATGCTTGGTGTAAATGACAAAAATAAAAAAACCCGCCAAGTTTCCAAAAATAGAACTTTATTGTATGCAAAGAAGCAGGAAACAAAGTTACAGAACAAATACACAGGTTCAAACCATGTTAGCAGCACTGTAAAAGAGGGCGCTGTATTGTAAAAATGCAATTAAACAATACATGCTTATGTTTGTGTATGAAAAAGCATGACAGTGTGTCAGCCTTGCTACAAAGCACACAGTGGCTCCTGTGGTTTTTGCACATCTCTGTGTATAGCTACAGTTCTCCTTGCTTCTCTTCCCCCCACCCTGCATGGATTGCTTGGTTTAGGGAGTTTGTACCACGCTGCCCAATTATGTGTAAGGAGCAGCGACCTGGGAGATTTTCTATGGCTTGGAAAGGCTGCTGTGTCCAGGGTCTCTCATTATGTGGGTTGATAAATGTTGTCTAGCATTGAGAATGTTGCCTGGACTGACCCATGATGTTCTGATGCACTTCCAGAGGTGCCCCTTAGTCCTCTCTTGTAGCAACCCTCTCCATTTTCACTTCTTCTGCCGGGTCGTGGTATATAGCTTCTCCAAGCCTTGTGTTCACTGTCAGTGGCGGGAAAAGACTGGAGGACAGCAGAGAAGGTATCCTCCCTGGTCTACTTTTTTCTCCTGGGAAAAGATGCAGCAGGCCAGAAGCGGGTATGATGCTAGGCTATTGGGTAAAACAAATGGATCTACCATTAGATTTACCGTCACATTGGAAAGGAAAGGAGAAGCCTCAAAACACCCTTATGTTGTTCCCATAAAGACCTGTAAAAAAGAAATATTGAATGCCACTTTAATTTTGGAGTCCTTGTTACAGCGCTGCTCTGTCGCTCAGACTATGGGGGGTCTGGCCTAGCATGGCAGGGAGGGTGTCCTGTTGCATAGAAACACCGGGGTACCAATGGGGATGAGAACAGGCCAAGTGGAGTGCCTATTGCCACTATGTTCCCAGATCGTGGTTATTCAGTCTGAAATCTCACTCCTGAGGGTGACAGAGGCACAGAGAAACCAGCTGCAACTGGCCTCCCAAAGCCACCTGGGCCTGCATGCTGCTAGACTGTGTACTGCAATGGTACCAGTGGGAGGCATCGTGGAATGTCTCCTGTTCCAAGGGAAGAAATGAGGCTGCTCCCTCCTCCCCAGACATGTTTGGGAGAGGATGGCTGAGTATCTCCAGGAAACTTTTATTGGGACCACTCAATATGGCAAAAAGGCACCCCTGTTCCGATACACAAAGGTTGTGTCTAGTCTGGCAAGTTTTT
Organism: Pelodiscus sinensis; assembly: GCF_049634645.1. NCBI lineage: Eukaryota > Metazoa > Chordata > Testudines > Trionychidae > Pelodiscus > Pelodiscus sinensis. The sequence continues at coordinate 247,246,508 of NC_134712.1, read as the reverse complement.
CCGCAAAATCAATTGCTTTTGCGGAAAAACTTGCCAGCTGTCTACACTGGCCACTTGAATTTCCACAAGAACACTGACTTCCTACTGTCTGAAATCAGTGCTTCTTGCAAAAATACTATGCTGCTCCTGTTGGGGCAAAAGTCCCTTTTGCGCAAAGCTTTTGCACAAAAGGGCCAGTGTAGACAGCTCTGATTTGTTTTGCGCAAAAAAGCCCCGATCACGAAAATGGCGATCGGGGCTTTTTTGCGGAAAAGCGCGTCTAAATTGGCACGGACGCTTTTCCGCAAAAAGTGCTTTTGCGGGAAAGCGTCCCTGCCAATCTAGATGCTCTTAAAGGGTTTTGCATGGTCCCCTGCTTTGCCCAACAAGCCAAAGGATGGAAGAGCAGATGGAAGACCTGTGTCTCCTACATCCGTCTGAGCAGAGACCACTGCTCGGAGGTGGGCTGCGTAATGCAGACTGCCACGCTGTTTTTAATGTTGATTTTCTAATGGTTTGCGAGGGAAGTGAGCATTGAGAAGCCAATGTCTTTGCTCTGTAAATGTCTGGATGGGATGAGTGCCTCTCCCCCCCCTTGCTGTGTACTGCAGGAGTCCTCATCTTAGACTCCCAAGAAGTGCCCACATTTGAATTTGGGGTGCTGGTGGGATCCACACCGAGTATGACATGTGGGTCGTTGTAGAAGAGGAAGGTTGGAGCTGTGGGGGCAGGCTGCCGAAGCTTCTTTGCTGAAATGTGGCACTGCTGCTCAGCCCTGGTGTTCCCCCATTTCTGCATCCCCTATGTAGTCTGCACAATGTTTTTGCTCCTTGGACTGCTCCTTAGCTGGGCTGAGACAGTCTCTTTTCATCACTGCCCAACATGTCTTGCCTGCTCCAGCGAGGGGTGTGCCTATCAGTGGCGAGCACCCATTGTTGCAAGGACTGGGGAATTGTGGGACAGCTTCTGGAGGACTGCTAAGGTTGACACATGTCATGTAGATTCTACACCTGCACTGCTGTCACCTAAGCATGTCAGCTATGGCTCTTTGTTGTTCAGGGAGACGGTGTTACTGTATTGTTTGTGATGACGGGGTAAACACACATACAATTTGGCTCAGCCTAACTTTGTAGCCCAGGCCTAAGGTTACATCCTGAAACTGACACAGAAGAAAGCCTAATTCTCCTCCTCATTGATTTTTTACCAGTGTAACTCCAGCTATTTCAGTGGCATGACTTATGATTTAAAATGAGAAGACAATCAGAAGCATAGAGTTTATATTGCATATATGGGGCGCTATTACTTTGAAAATTACTTGTCCACTAACTAAAGCCATGAACTAACCTCTCACCTTCTTTCATATGTGCTATTCTGTTAGCCTTTAGGGGTATATACTGTAGCAAGTTAGTGCAATGTTCTGCATAGAGCTACACTGGTAAATCAGGAGAGAGTAGTTTGTTTGCCAGCGTGTGCAGGCATAATTTTTCTGCACTTCATAAACACACAAAATGGTCAACATGGGAAAAGTTTATAAAGTTTTGCTTTAAAATTAAGCCATGAAAGATGAACTGTGAAAGTGTCATGTAGTTAACTAAATCACTCAACGGTAGTTGACTAGTGGCAGGACAAAAATTGTAAGGTGCATCAAAATGTTACACAACCAACTGAATTCAATTCAGTCATCTGGGTGTTTAATTAGTCTGATCAAGAGTAACTTCGGAGTCCATAGAAAGCATGATGCCAGAAATCAGAGATGGAAAAGATCTGTTTGTACACTGTATTTCTCCTGTTTTGATAATTTTGATATTTAAATGTTTCTATTGATAAACCGGTTACCATTTGTCTTTCAAGGCAATTGCTCTCACAATAATCAAATCTGTCCTTTTCAAAGAACTACCAATGGCAATGCTTGGATTTTGCTCTTTACACTGACCTGTTCCATCAGTCTACATAAAGGTTTTCCAAAGAGCTGGTAGGACATTGTTAGTGCCAGCAGAGCCAACTAACGGTAGACTGAAATCCGGCCTTCTCCAAAGGTAACGGCAATAAACTATCTATAAGCAGACACCTAGAGCACTTACAATATGTCATGCTCCTGGATTCTTAGCAGGCCTTGAAGAAAGTGGAAGCTACAATGTGGCTTCGTCATTAACAAGTTAGGTGAAATATGGTAGTTTTTCAGCATTAAAACCTGTCTCCTACTCTAGGTTTGTAATTGGTGTTGTTGGCAGCGAGCCAGGCATTGCAAGCAGCTCTGTCTCGGAAGGACAAAACCTCCATTACTTTATACTCTCTAATTCTCACAAGGTGTGCTGGTGTCTATCAATAGAGTCGCCATGAGGTAATAGAAATTACAAGCCTCCCCAGACTTATTTGTCTGAAAGCATTTCTTGTAAAAATAATTATGCGAGACTCCAGAACTGTGATACATGAGAATAGCAGAAGAGAATTTTCACAAATTGAAATGCAACATAAGGGCCTTTTATCATAAACTGCGGGGGGGGGGGGGGGGGGGAGGAGAGGGAGGGGGGAGGAAGGAGGGTGTTCCATTCTATTGCATGCTAGTAGCTAGTGCAAAAGAAAAAAAATCAATCCCTGCTACCTCTTTCCCTATGCAGTAGAGACCTGATACCCAAGGGAGGGCATGATTAGGGAGAGAGGTGGTCTTATGGTGAAGGTAATGTCTGGGAACACAAAAGGATGGAGTCCATTTCCTATTTTTGCCACAGTTCCCTGTGTAATCGGAGACAAGTCACTTCCTGTTTCTGGGCATTAGTGCAGGGACCTGTGAAATGGGTATAATACTTTCTGTCCTCTACCTCTCTATTGCAGGGCCTTTGAGCTTTGTCCCACGCACTAGCTAGTACTGCTTTAGCTAACTTCTGGCCCCCCTCAGTGCAGTACAGGAGTGATTTCAATTTAAACTTGCTCCCTAAAAAACTGTACTAAAAGTTGTTGCTAAACTGCTCTTAGTGAAATCAGCACAAGAGCTTCCTTTAGAACAGGCCTTACTCAGGCTGCGTGCTGAGGACTGGATGTCTCCAAGGCTGCACAGTTGTCATGCCGCTTGGCCTGTAGCAAGACAGCAGTGTTTTTGTTATAATTATTATAACCCGACTGCATTAATCTGTGGCAAAATTTGCAGTAAAAACCCTGTCCTGTGTCACTCACAGATCAGGCATCTTGTGGCATAGATCACTGCACGGTGACACACAACAGAGCTTAGCTCAGAGCTACTCAATGTTCGTGTAGCTAAGCGCCAGCTGATAAAACCTACTTAACCAAGGAAAGCAACTAAAACTGCAGCAAATCTCCATTTGTAGATTGGTTTTAACTGCAGGACGATTATCTTCCCTCTATTCTTCTGCTGCTCACATGGTGCCTGCACAGTGTCATTTACTTTCAGCATCATATGCTGACCATGTGGAGGATTTGTATCAATCTGAGCGCTTAGCAAGGAGAAGCAAAAGGCCAGAGCATGGAATGAGGTACTGGAAGTTAATTATTGTTTATATGTATGGGCTACATTCACAATAGGACATGGGGAGCCTAGCTAACCCTTTAGGCATCTAAGTCCCCAAACTGGGGACTCACACAGCCCTTGCTCAGCTACCGCTGAACCCAGGGCCGGCCCACAACATTTTGGCACCTGAGGTGGGGAGCTCAAATGACGCCCCCATGGCCCCTTTTCTTAGGGTTACCAGGTGGCTTCAAAAAAAATACCGGACACACTTGATCATAGATGGCAGTGGGAAGGACCGGCTGGGAGGGGAGCGGGGCTGGCCAGGAGGAGGTGTGTGTGCGGGGGGAACTGGCTGGCGGGAAGCAGGGCTGGTGGGGGGGAGGGGTTGGGGGAGCAGGCCTGGTCAGGGGAGATGGGGGGGGGGAACCGGCTGGCGGGGAGCAGGGTTCGCTGGGAGGGGGTTGGGGGGAGTGGAACTAGCCGGGGGGAGATCAGGAGGAGGAGGTGGGGAGAACCAGACGGCAGGAAGCAGGGCTGGTCGGGGGGAGTGGGCCTGGCCGGGGGAGATTAGGAGGGATGGAGACTGGCCAGCGGGAAGCAGGGCTGGCCGGGAAGGGGTGGGGAGGAGCAGGGCTGGCCGGGGGGAAGAGCGGCGGGAGAGTGGGACTGACCCGGGTGCGCACAGAACCCGGGACGCTGCCCGTCCTGTGCACAGTCCTGGAGAAGCAAGAGCAAGTCCAGCCCTGGAGATTCCTCCGCCCCCCCCCCCCCCCGCCCCCACATGTAGTTGCGTACTGCCTGGCTGGTAGACACACTGACGCAACATGAGCGTGTCTCCCAGCCAGGCAGTTCTCAGTTACGTACTGATACTCCTAATAATAATAAAACTTACTTAATTAGAAAATTTCTCAATTTGTTTCCCGGACAGAACCCTCAAATACCGGACTGTCCAGTTCAAAACCGGACACCTGGGCACCCCACCTTTTCTCCTGCCTGCCTGTTAGGTCTCTTGTGCCCTCCTTCCTCCAGCACAGCTCTCCACCATCTCTGTGCATCTAGAGCAGAGAGAATACATATGCACCAGCAGAGACACAATTTTCTACACTCTGGGTCCTAGTGGCGCCCCTTTCCCACAGCCTGGCACTTGAGGTGGCTGCCGCAGTTCACCTCATGGTAAGGCCAGCCCTGGCTGAACCTTGTAGATACTTAAATTTGCTTGGTGCCTACATTTTTGCAGTAGACTGTCCCTAGGCACCTATATTTCTGCCGCAACATGGGCTCACTACAGCCCAGCAGTGAGCAATAATTTTTGCAGAGGGGACCACTTAATTTTTGCATGGTACGTGGTCAGGGGTGGCTTCAGCCGCCCCCCCCAGGGGGGGCGGGGCCTGGGGAGGAAGGGGCAGGGCTGAGGACTAGCCTCCCCCACAGAGTTGTCTGAAGCCGGAGGCTTTGAATTAAAAACACAGCACCAGTCTCGCACCTCTGTTGCTACCATGTTGCCTGGGAGCCGCCCAGGGTTGCTGTGGCTATTTAAAAGGCTCGCAGCTCTGGCCCCTGCCAGGATAGCACCCCAACTAGGAGCCAGGGACTATTTAAGTAGAATATTCGGTGGCATGGGCAATTGAATATAAATAGAAAGTGACCAGATGCAGTCTGCGAGCTGGATCAAAGTGTTAGGTGGGCCGCATCTGGCCCCTGGGCCATCAGGGCTGTTCCCCTTTCTGGCACTCTGAGTGCAGAAGATGGGGGCTCGCAAAATACTTTAAATACCTTGCCTCTATAGGCTCTGCTTACAACAAAACCTCCCCAGAGTCACAGATGCACTGATTCTGGAAGATAGGCTGCCACCATCAAGTGATTTTTTAAAGAACCCTGAAAAAATCAGGAAGGAACACTTGAATTCCTTCCCCAGGGGCATCCCAAGCTCTTCTGCCACAAGAGAGCTTGAAAAAAGAAACAAAAGAAAACACAGAAAACAAACTGTGTCTTTGATAGCTGACCTCCTAGGCTAGAGAGACACATAGGCTGTGTCCAGACTCCATGCCTCCGTCGACGGAGGCATGTAGATTAGCCAGATCGGAAGAGGGAAATGAAGCCGCGATTAAAATAATCGCGGCTTCATTTAAATTTAAATGGCTGCCCCGATCTGCCGATCAGCTGTTTGTCGGCAGATCGGGAGAGTCTGGACGCGATGCCCCGACAAAGAAGCCTTTCTTCATCGACACAGGTAAGCCTCGTGAAACCAGGTTTACCTGTGTCAATGAAGAAAGGCTTCTTTGTCGGGGCATCGCGTCCAGACTCTCCCGATCTGCCGACAAACAGCTGATCGGCAGATCGGGGCAGCCATTTAAATTTAAATGAAGCCGCGATTATTTTAATCGCGGCTTCATTTCCCTCTTCCGATCTGGCTAATCTACATGCCTCCGTCGACGGAGGCATGGAGTCTGGACACAGCCATAGAGACCTCCTGTTACCTTCTAGAACACAAGAGTAAAATCATTGCCTTAAAAAAGGGGATTTTATTACCGAAACAAAAAGATACACTTGATAAAGCATACTCGGTTGCTAGGTGTTACAGAGCAACTGAGAAAAGAACAGATCAAAACACAAAAAACAGTCTCTTTGGGCTGTATCTTAAATTATGGTGTTCATGGAATTCACACAGAGAAGTTTAACCAAACAACCAAAACAAAGAAAAATATCCCGATCACAACTAAATATACATTTTCCTCTTATTTTCTCCCTATCCCTTCATGGTCCAGTTCACTTCCCCTGGGTCCACACAGAGGTGTTCTTCCTTGTAAAAGGAGGTTTACCGCTGTCAACAAAACTGCCGCGTTCTGTTGACTTACTGTCGACAGAACACGGCGGTAGTGTAGACGCAGGTATAGGTTTGTCGACAAAAGGTCACTTTTGTCGACAAAACCCTGTAGTATAGACACACCCTTCCATGCCTCAAATTCCTTGGAGACATGATAGTCCTAATTATTGCATAGTATAGCCCCTCTGCTATCATTGTGAGCTACATGGGTTTAACCCTTTAGTCACCGAGTGCTAGCCAGTGCTCTTCCTATCCATCACACCTGCTGTAGCCTCACATCATGGGTCTGGATGCCTGAGCCCCAGAATGATTCAAGCGGGGAAAAGTGAGAGCCCGGGGTACCAGCCACCCCTACTCTAATGCTTTTTAAAAATAGTTACTCCACATTGGGAGAGCTTCAAGAGGCGAGAGTGCCCGGTGGGGAGGAGACACAGCCGAGAGGTGGCAGATCCCAGTCCAACTCCCTTCTCAAACTCAGGTGGAGTGCGAGGGGCAGGAGGGGACTTAAACCAAGGTTTCCCACACACCCCTCCCCGCAGTTCTTTTGCATAAGCTCCTCTGTAGGGACCTGATCCAGCAGGTGAGCTCTGAGCAGGCTTACCCAATGGGGTCCCGCCTGTGAGATAGGCAGAGGAGCGCCTCCCTTTGCCTGGTTTGTGAATTGCTTTGGGGCGTAGGCATCTGGATGCTTGGGCCTGGGGCTGCCGTGCACATGCTCGGAGGCCGGACCATGGTTGCCTAGGGATCTTTTACTGTAAAACTGAGGCACTGAGGAAGTTTGGGCCCCTACAGGGACTGGGGGCAGCTGAGCAGGGGGTTTTGTGAATCCCACTGTGGCCTGTTTCTGGCATATCGATGTCTAAAGAGGCATTTAACCACCTACGTCCTTGTGTGAGTCTGGCCTAGAGAGGTGGAGCAGGAAGCTGAACGGAGTGCTAGGTTAGTGCCCTATCCAGTGGGCAATACTGCCTCCCTGGTGTCTCTGACAGAGCTGTGCCTCCCTCCACTAGGTCTGAATTTTAACCATCCTAACCTTGTGCTTAGCTTGGAAAGAAGGAAGAACCTGCATGTGCACCAGGGGTGCTGACCTGTGACCGAAGGGGATTGCTTTGGCCGGGAAGGGAGGGGGACTCAGTGAGGAGGGCTCTCAGTGAGCTACTTCCATTCAAAGGGAAGAGACAGGAAGGACCTGCCTCTTCATCTCTCTAGGACATTCCCAGCTCAAGACTTTTCCCTGACTCCCGGGAGAACAAAGGGCCCAACTCTGTCATGAAACCAGCCTTGGAGAGGCTCTGTCGAAAGTGGGATGTTCAGAGACACCAGCCCTCCGGGAATCTGTGCTGACGTTGCTGTCTCCAGGGGATCTCAAAACGTGGCCTGAATCCGCCCCAACGTGCGAGAGCCTCCCTGTCTAGGGAGGCAGCTCGGCAAAAAGTGGGAGGCTGAGCCCAAAGGAGAGCACAAGGCACCCATTCCCTTCCTGCCCTCTGAAACCGGGAGCCAGTTGCATGAGCCAGTCTTGCGAGACTAAGCAGTGATTCCCTAGGACTGAGCTTAGCCTGCTCCGAGCTCAATGAGCCACCTGCAGATGCTTGTGCCCATGCAGCTTGGACTTCTCTGGTCTGGCACCCTCAGCACCTGACAGTCCCAGACAAGGGAGTTTGCCGGAACTGGGGAGGTCAGGACCTAGGAGCGCTGGCCTCCTGGATGGCTCCCCTCCTGGCTGTTGCTCACTCCTGGCCCCCAGCAGCTGCCAGTCGGGCTGTGCTCCCAGCCCCAGGGCTGCATGTCTCGTCGGGCTCCGTTTCCAGCCTGCAGCCGTTGCTGGCTGGACTCCACTGCTGGTCCCTTGCCGGACTCCCAGCTGACAGCTACTTGGGCTCTCTGGTCTGACAACATCCACGGTCCAGACCAGGCATGTTGCCGGACCAGAGAGTCCCAGACCAGAGAGGTCCAGCCTGTACTACTTTGCACCTGAACCTCATACCCTAGGGCCGGTTGTGGCCCCCAGCTCGCCTGGATCCAGCCCTCGAGGCTCAGGGCTCCCCTGCTGCACTGGGGAGCCTGCACTGGCACTCCAGCCACCCTGCTGCCCCACCAGGGGGCTGGAGCACACAAAATCTACTAGCCTGGGCCCCCTCGGCTCTGGTGTGGGAGGGAATGTGGGGCATGACTTTCCCCTTTTGAGTCGGGGGCCACGCCAGTGACCGTTTTTTGTGTTTTGGCTTGTCACTGTTGTGCGGCCCCTGACTGATTTTTCTGTGGGTCAGCAGCCCCCGACCCCGAAAAGGTTCCCCACCCCCCATAGATCAAAGTGCTTTACAGAGAGAACAGGCACTGGGAAGATCAGTGACTGGCCCATGATCACTCAATGAGTTTGTGACAGATCTCCCCAAACTATGCTCAGCCTGGACTACAGGAGTCAGTGGGTGTGACAATGCTGGCCTAGGAGGGTTCAGAGGGGTTCTATTCACAGCTCTGCCATAGCGATCTTGTGTGGTCTGGGGTAAGCTGGGACCCTCAACTCCCTGCCTGTAACATGGGGATGAAGTTACTTCTTTTCACCTGTTTTTGTCTTGTCTATTTGGGTCATTATCTCCCTAGGGCAGGGATGGAGCCTTCCTTTCTGCTCGTCCGGCATGTGATCTGGATCTCTGCTGGGTTTTCGGGTGTCGCTGCCGTCGGACTGAAAATGATACTGCCCTGGGGCCAATGAAACTGCAACCCTGACTTTCCTGGTAGGAATTTGGATGCGGAAAGCCGTGCGTGATATCAGGGTGTGTAAACATGGCTGTTGTGTTCGTGACGGCTGTGCTGGGTCATCCGATTGGCATTTTTGACTGATGTCAGAACACAAAATAGAAATTGCACGAAGGGAACGTGAGCCGGCACTGCATCCTTCGGTGGCGTGTGACATGCTTTCCAGCGGCAGTCCACAGCCAAACTGCTCGCAGTGACGTGCCTTTTTACAAGGCTGGAGCCCTGCCATGAAATGTAGCACAGCCCTACTGTAAAACAATGTTGTGCAAGTATAATCTCGCCAGGGAACTGGATTGCTGGGCTATTTAAAAATTGAATACTTGCCATTCTGCAATCACTGCCATGTGGGGATCTCAAAGCATGTTATCTCTTGTTTGCACTACAAGAGCAGCTAGACGACCCAGCCAGTCACCAGCCTAACCCTTTCAGTCTAATTATGCCAGCCCGGCAGCCCAAAAGCTGGAAGAGGAAATCAGTGACACAGCAAGGTGAAATGACTTGCCTGCAGGTCACGTAGCACGTCAGTAGCAGAGGCAGGAACAGAAACCAGGTGTGATGATTTGGGGTTGCTGAATGTGGTGATTTGTGGGGCTCTGGCTGTATTACTTCTGATTTGTGGATGAATTTATGGAATTGTATCATAGGAAATTACTGTCCCCTCCATAAGATAACAGGGGTTGTGTCATGCCTCTGCCAGACCAGAGACAACCCCCTGAGAAACAGCAGGTTTACTCTAACTGGGAGAAGCCATTTCCTCCTCCTGTCTGTGGGTGGGAGGCTGCCAGGAATGCAAAGTTACCAGGAAGAGAAGTAAGTCACCTTAGCAGGATTCCCAGGGCAGAAATGGGGAGAAGACCCATTTTCCACCAGATTAAGATGAGGATGGCTCCCTCCGGGGCTCAGTGGAAATGGGGGGGAGGACCCTGCCTCATGGGGCACAGAGACTCCCCCAGGGGAAGGGTGAGCTAGTGAGGGCCATTGCATTTAAAATATTCAGTTGTTTTGTATGATCTGTTTTCTCCTGTGCTTTATCTGTTAAGGAAAGAATACAGCTGGTAGAGAGTCTGTGCAAAGTGTGTGTGTTGTTGTCTGCTTCACAGCTGCTGCATTGTGCCAGAGCTAAAATTGTAACCAGGGGCTGTATACCCTTTGGGTGGAGTTCTGGGGTGGCAGACAGAGAATGAGTTTAATTACTGGGGCATCTGAGGGATCAGTGCTGCTGGGCAGCAAGTTCCAACACTCACAGGGGGTTGCTGGCTAGAAGGGCTAAGGCCTGATTGTGCACCAAGATGGAGCCCCCAAGCATGGGGCAATGGCTGGACTCCAGCCAGCTTCCAGGAATTTGCAACACCCCCCGGATTCAGAGTAACAGAGGTTTAGATTCTCAGCTTGTGGGTGGCCAGGAAGCAGCACTCACTCAGAGCTGTGATCCCAGGCTCCTGAATTGCAGTTCACTGGACCACAGCACTTCCCCAGTGTATTAAGCAAGCGTCAGAGCATCCCGCCAGAAAATTGAGGTGCAGAGAATTCGTGACTTGTTCAGAGTGGTAATAGTAGCCACCAGGGATTTGTGAGGATGAGGCTGTTTGCAAAGCCGCTGAAGATGAAAAGCGCCGCCGAGAAGTGCTAGATGCTGTTATTGCATATGCTGCATAAACTGTCCAGATCCTGCAGCGTCAGTTCCCTCACATGCTGCTAGTCACAGTTACTATGATTTATGTTTTGTGGGACAGAAGTGACTAAGAAGCCAACTCTAGATTGGTCACACTCACTGAGGCAATGCTAGCTACAAAACGGCATAGCCCATATATAGGCAAAGGTATCGGAAGTGCAGAGACGGAAACCCTAACCACAGCCAAATCCACTCCCAGCGCTCCCATGAGAGCAGCAAGCAGCAAGACTCCTGCTGCTCGTGTAGCGCCGAGGCTGCGAAACTTCCTCCTGGTGCAAACAGCACTGACCGCGATGCTCAGAACCTTTGAGAGAGCGAAGTCGGAGGGCACCCAGAAGGAAGAAGGAGAAAGTGGGACTTTTGTCTGACAGATTGTTAGCCAGGCTGGGATAGTTGTCAGTATTAAGGACGCAAAACAGCAGTTGCACGGTGGCTGACATCTGTGGGTGTGAAAGACCTGTGTAAGGAAATGACTGGCCGCAAGATAAACATTGAAGGCTACCCACTTAACTAGTGGCAGATAGGGAGAGTAGGAGAATGGGTGTTTCTTAACAAGCAGCACAATCCTGCCGCCCTTACTCAGGATAAAACACTCATTGACATCCCAGATGAATGAGCGCAGCAGGACCAGGCCTAAGTTAAGCATTTCTGTGCACATAGGTGCAGTGTCGCCAACCCCAAACATTCAAAAGTCATGAGCCAGGCCCACCCTCAAAATCATGCCATTGGTTGAAAAACGAAGACATTTGTCCGTCTAGCTTCTTTTAAACTGTGTTCAGGATTTGGTGTCTTTTAAGGGTTCACTTTTTCAAGCTGTTCTCATCATCATTCAGAGCTGGACACGTACGTTTGGATTTTAAACAAAAACATGGATTTTATTTCACTCCAGGAGCTGGGGTATTAAAGAAAAAAGAAAACCCCCTACTTCTGTGACACTTGCAACACAGTCACGTCTGCCTGCATCATCAGTGAATGTATGGAAACAGGAACCAAACTATGGCTTTATCATACCCACAGTTTATGTAGATTTCATTCCTTCATTCATCCTTTGATTCCATAAGAAGGCTATTAATATTTTTATGTAACTCTGCATGATTGATTAGCTCATCTTCCCATGACTAAATCAGAAACCCACAGAAATGGAATCCCAGTTTGTTCTAGAGATCTAAAGCTAAATTACAATGTAATATGCACATTAGTTCACTAGCTGACTGTATTTATAAACACTTTCCCTACCTAGTATTCCCTCTCTTGGCAGTTATGAAGTTTCCAGCTGTAACCCTTACTCATTAGAACATTTGTTAACCTTCTTTAATGGGAAGCTTGACGGAGCAGGGAGACAGGACTATACCAATCAATTTTATTTGTTCAGCACTGTGAATAGTAGCACAATTTATTTTTCCTTTTTGCAGCCTATGTCATATTTTCACACAGTGTTGTTGCATCATAGCTATAATAACGAAACATAAAAATGCTGCAGGGGAAAGACAGTTCTTACAGTTGTGTGTTATAATTTACTAACAGAGGTATTAAAATCATTACAACTAAAAGTTCTGTCAAAGTTCATTTTACACAGTTGTGTTTTGCTGCTGTCTAATACTGGGAAAAAGCTCAGCAGATGAGTCATTTGCATTAACTTTCTATACCATCCTTTTACTGTAAACCTGAGTGTGTATTTGCTTCGTAGCACCAATGAACCTGTAATTCTAGGCACCAAACAAATTCTCAGGCTTTTTTCTATAATATCTTAAGCATTAAAATGTGATTTCACTGCACATTCAGGACCTTTCATGCTGATGAGCTAGTGAACTAGTTGGAATAAGCATTCAGGAGTTCTCTTGCTTCACTATTTATGAAGAGGGGTTGAGTACACAACATACTGCCTTTTTTCAATTTTTACCCCAACCAAAATAATTTGGTAAATTCAACACACATGTGTGAAATGGTTCGGCCATCCTGAATTTTTTGGGGCGAAAAAAGTTTCATCTGAATTTTTTTTACCCAGTTCTATTCCTGATTTTAAAAGGGCAGTGTGTGTGTGTGGGAGGGGATGGGGGGAGGGGGAGGGAGGAAACGGAGTTTATACCCAGAGTTCAAAATAGCTGCAGTAATTATTTCTTATTCAAATTAGTTTGGGGCTATTTTATTAAATTCTCAGATGATCTGTAGATGGATTATATATCAGTACCATATGGTTGAAAATCCTCATAAGAACTTTGTAAACAGTAATAAAATAAATACATATCTAAGAGCAGGAGTTTAAAATTTAATTGATAAGAAACATATATTTTAAAGCAGGGAAATTCATAGTCTGGATATTTTAAAGAACCATTTCTCTGCCCCCAAGAGCTGCCTGTCTCCTGTCTAAGGTGAGGCAGAGTTGACTACTAGCCAAAATACTGGACTGGCACTCAGGATATAGGTTTCTATTTTCTGTGGAATAGGTAGCTGGCGTGTGACAAGTCAGTTCCCTTCTTTTGTGCCTTAGGTATGATCTAGCATCGACTTATATTTGGTATAATTACATCACTCAAAGGTGTGAAAAAAACACCCTCCCCCACCTGCTGCCCAGCAATGCTGTTATACTCCCTTAACAACTTGTGTAGACAGCGCTGTATTGGTTGTAGAACGTTTCCTGCGGACATAGCTACTTGCCTTTTGGAGGAGGTGGAGTAAGTTCTCCAACAGCGGGAGCTTTGTGTCAATGCAGCGTTTTAAGGCAGGGGTGAGCAAGGTAGGGGCCGCAGGCCAGATGCAGCCTGCTAAACCATTTGATCCAGCTCGCAGCCACTCTGCCAATCCCCCAGCCCAAGGCTAATTGAGACCTGGGGACCAGGAACAGTGGGAGTCTCCTCCTGTCACCAAGGGCGTGGGGCACCTAGAAGGAACCGCCAGCGGTTCAGAACAGGCAGTTCCTTCTAGGTGCCATGTGCGCCTGGCAGGGCAGGGGCAGAGGGTGAGAGACTTTGTGTGCTCCCCTCGACTTAGGCCAATCAGGGCCTGGGAGCGGGGATCATACAAAGTCTCCTCCCCCCTCCAGGGGCAGGCCACTCCTAGAGGGAACATCCCCCTTTTGCCCAGACCCCGCCCCTTCGGGGGCAGCCCAGAACCACTTCTAAAATTTGGGAAGTAGCCCCCCCTGCAAAAATTATTGCCCATCTCTGTTTTAAGGACAGATCTACACTACAGGGTTCAGTTGACCTGTTACACAATTCCAGCTATGTGAATAATGTAGCTTAGGTCAATTTACTGCAGTGTCTGGATTGACAGCAGAAACTCTCCTGTCAACTTAACCTTGCACGTCTCATTCCAGTGGAGCAATCTGCGGTTGATTTAGCAGGTCTTCACTAGCCCCACTGAATTTACCCCCGTTGGATCCATCGCTGCAGTATCCATCTCCCAGTACTAGAGACAAGCCCTGAGTGTAGACTTGCTCTTAGTCTTGCCATCTGTAAAATCAGAGTAACAACAAAGCGCTCTGTAAAAAAGAGGTAGAAGAGATAGGTGCTGGTATTGTTCTTTCTTTGTGGGTGAGATTTTGAAAACAGATAAAGATCTGAAAGTGTGGCCTACACCCCTCTGGGCTTTAGAGTTTTTCATACATAAAGTGTCTGATACTAAAGCCGGGTACATTATGTCTGTGTCACTAAAGGTGTGGTTTAACTTGATTTAATTAAACGTGTGCATCTTGTGTGCGAAACCCTTAAAATGGTACAAATATGATTTGTACACTTGCTTTAGGCATTTGCACGTGTTTAAATTATGTTACAAATGATTTAAAGCAAAATAGCGTGGCTTGTGTGTAATTAGACCCTGGGTGTGATGATGCTTTGTCATCCCAGTAAGCTTTGCACTTTCATGTAAGTGTTATGATTTCATAATCTGGTCGTAAGGGGTTTGCCTGTGGAGATACACGAGCTCTGGGGCAACTCTGGGGTCATAATGGAAACAGCTGCAACTTTGAGGAAGGAGCAACTATCACCACTCCTTAATTAGATCTGACCAATGATTAACCTCAGCCTACAAAATAGCTACATAAAGCCCGGTCTCTCCAGCACTAAAAATAGCAGAACAAACATCAGAAAAAAGTCATTAGTGAGTCTTTGTGGCAGTTAAAATGATTTAATCGTGTTCTCTGTATAATCACAAAAAAACCTCAGGATGCCTCCATTCAGAGTTAAATATTTTACATTTCTAAACTTGTCACACTCAGGCTACATCTAGACTGCAGCACTTTTTTGGGATACCAGAGGTATCCTGGAAAAGCAATGCCGTGTCTAAGGAACATATCCGCTTTTTTGGAAAATTTTCTGAAAAACCAGACATGTTCTTTTGCTATCCTTTTTAAACTTTATTTTACAAGGAAGAAGGGATGACTTGAAAGAGCAGGTTTTTCTGCAGTTTGGCATGGTGTAGACACGCCAACTTTTGAAAAGAAAAAAAAGCGGAAAAAGATACGCAAATTGTGAACCGCAATTTGCGTATCTTTTCCCGACTTTTCTTTGTAGTCTGGACGTAGCCCTGCATATTCCTTGATAGCTGCGTGAAAGAAACAGCCTTTGTTTTGGTTATAACCGTACTAGCCCACTTCATCTTTATAGATTAATAGGTCATAATCCTCTTGTTGTGAAACCGTAAGCATTCCTGCAGCTCACAGATTCCGATCTCACAAGTAGGAGGATTATGACTTTGTTTGCTGAGCCAGGGAGATGGACTGTCAGGACAAGAGCACTTGTTCAGAAGAAAATCGTTGTGAAGTATTTAGGGAAAAACCCACCATGACAAACACATGAAAGATGGACTTTCGAGATCCAACTTTGCATAAGCCGCAGATGAAATGTCATTGTAATGAACAGTTTAGTGTTTGGTTTTAACCAATAGAAAATACAGCCCAGCTGGCTGCAGCTACTATTATAGATACAAGTTACACACTTAGGCTATATCTACACTGCTTTTTTTGGCGGCAGAAGATATGCAAATCACACTCTCATTTGCATATCTCCTACCGATCCTTTTCGCGAAAGAGGTTTTGCTGCTAAAAAGCTCCGTGTGACCAGGGGCGTCATTTGTCGGAAACCCCCCTTTTTGCGCAAGATCCCTCATTTTTTGAGGAATGAGGGATCTTGCACAAAAAGGTTTTTTTCCCGACAAATGGCCCTGTTGACACAGGGCTTGTTAGTGGCAAAACTTCTTCCACAAAAAGGATCGGAAGAAGATATGCAAATGAGGGCACGATTTGCATATCTTCTGGCACAAAAAAAAGGCAGTGTAGACGTAGCCTTACATTGTAAGTAATATACTGGTGGTATTAAAGGTGGTGCTGACAGTTACCCCAATTTTCTCCTGTACTTAGAACAGAAAAAGGAAGCCAGCCACTGGCTAACGTGAAGATTTTAACCACAACTGCTGTATGTGCTACTTATAAGGCTACAATTAGTGAAGAGCATTTTTTTGTAAAAGTCACGGCCAGGTCTTGGGCAATAAACAAAAAATTCACAGCCCATGACCTGTCCATGACTTATACCATAAATACCTGTGGCTAAATCTTAGGAGGGGGTGGGGGAGCCGCTTCTAGTCCAGAGGGGGCCTACTGCTGAGGGGGAGCCCTAGGGGCCAACTGCTGGGGGCCACCAAGCAGCAGCTGCTCTGGTGGCCAATAATGTTGACCCTCAAGGCTGCTCCGGCTGCCCTCTGACTGTTGCCAAGGGGCCGCCCCCTCACCGCTGCTCCGGCCACCCTGGGACTGCTGCCATGGGCTGCCCCCTTGCCGCTAATCTGGCAGCTTCAAGGCTGCTGCCAATGGGGAGGTCGGGCAGTGGCCAAGCAGCTGGCTGCAGCACCCCACCCGCAGCAGTCAGTGTGGCTGTCCCCGGGGCCACTTAAGCCGCTGGCTCTGGGACAAACGGCTTGGGTGGCTCTGAGTCAGCCTCACTGGCTGCGTCAGAAATCACAGAGGTCCCAGCCTTAGCTATCTCGGATCAAGTTTATAATGCTGCCTGCGGTGGCTGGAGAGCATGAATCCCAAATCTCAGGGCAGACGGTTGGGAAACAGGGCCTGGGCCCCAGAAGGGCGGTGAACCGCATGTCTCCATTCTCAGGCTCTGCTCTGTGCGGAGCAGGCCGTGACCTGGGTCTCCAATGCAATGCACTCTTTTGTAAGCAAAACCTGTCTGCTTAGAAAATACCAGCCAAGGGTATTTCCAAAGGGCCGACATCTTCTGCTTGAGGATTGGGACCAAACTCTCCCAAACCCAAGAGCTCTCTAGAAGAGTCCATCCCTTACTCTCCCTGACCAAAGCAATGAAAGGGGAGGTAACTGTTCCCTCATCAGCACAACCAAATTCAACATCCCCTCTTTTTTGTGGTAAGCTTTCACTCTATTGCTAGGTCCTGTTTGCCCAGCTCCCCTCCCCCCCATGGCGTTTCATTCAGAAATGACCTAATCCACTCTATCACTTCAAAAGGTCTCTCCCAACAAGCTTGCATCTTGTTCTTCCTCGCTGGACTCAACACTAACCCCAAGTCACCTCTATGAAGAGACCTTGCTGCTGCATGCCGGCCAAGATCGAGCTTTCTGAGACACCTGACTCACTGCAAGGTTCTGAAACAGTCCACCACAGTCCTTACATTCTGTTTAAAATGACTGACATAATCCCCTAGAGACTGTCCCTCTCTTCTGTACTCCCCTCTCCTGTGGTCCCCTCACCTGCCCCACAAGGAAATCAAAGGGGATGAACCCCACAGGCTCTTGGGGTACGCTCCTGTAAGCAAATAACAAATAAGGGAGTAAGACATCCCAGTCATTCTCTTGTCTGGTAATAAACACCCTCGGTGTGTACTTCAATGTCCTGCAGACTCTCTACTAGACCACTGGTTTCTGAAGACTTGGGGTAGCCCTCATTCCACACAAATCCAGTAACTTTTTGAAAACTACAGATGTGAAATTTGCATCATAGTCTGACAAGATTTCCCTGGGGAAACCTATTGTGCTAAGGGCAGAATAATTAAGGCAGTAGGCAAAGTTTCAGCTCCTAGTTTAGACAGAGCGGTAGCTTCCGGGTACCTGATGGGTTCAGGGTACCTGGTGATAGAATCCACCACAACCAGGAGATATTTCTTTCCATTTCTGAAAGGTCTGGGTTGGGGGGTCCCACAGTGTCTGCAGACTGTGGCAAATGCTTCGTTAACGTTAAGTGATTCAAGAGTTACACCAGCACCCAATCTGCCAGCATCACACAAACTGTTTTGGGAATGAAGCTCTGTGACCCAGCTCCTCAAAGGTATCCCCCCCCCTCCAAACGTCAGCTTGTGGTTGGGACACCAGACTCGGTGGGAAGGGATCTGGGTTCAAGTTTTGGCTCAGTCTCCAGGCAACTTGGCAAGTCATTTAAACATAGTTCCTCAGCTGTAAACTGAGGCCAGTAATACTTCATCTTCTCTATGTGGATGGTAAGCTCAAGCTGCAAACTGTCTCTTTTGGGTCTGTACAGCATTTAGCGCAACGGAGCCCCAATCCTGGCAGGGGCATATCGGTGCTATGGTGGCACTATATTAGGAAGGGAAAATGTAACACACAGGTTGTCTTTCCCATATTTGTAATGTGGTCACATTGATGTTCATTTCAGAGCGTGCATTTAAGTGACACTGAACGTCTTCCACACACTCAGAAATCAGATCCACTGAACAAGCCACTTCCACCATCCCTCTACTTAGCCTTCTGCTGGTCATTTAAAAAAAGAAGGCTATTTCTTCTGTTGTGCAGTTCTTTAAACGAGGTTTCTCACATCTGTATAACTCACCACATCTTGGCTGGGATTTCTGTCAGCAGGGTGTTATGAGTCCCAGATGTTAAACTCTGGATCTGCTCAGAGCTAGCGGATTACAATGGCACACTCACAGAAAGGTACACTTTTCATGTCAGGAAGTGACAGGTTGTTCGTTTTGCTAAGTGCACGGTGCTGATGTTGCCCATTTAAGCATGAGTTAATTAGCTTGGTTTTAGGAGGCTGTGAGGTAGCTCACAGCCTGTAATAGGAGGTCAATTCTGAGGACTGAGCAGAGGGTCTACCCTTCTGAACAGAGAGTATCCTGGCTAAGAGCGTGGAGGGGGAGGCTGGAACAAAGCCTCAGGAGTTACTTCACTGGCAAAGCAGCTGATTGAGCAGGAGTGGGAGCGGGGGCGGGGACCAGGGGTCGGGGAACAGTTGTGGATGGTCTGGTAAATATAAACCACAGCTGGTGACCATTACCCAACCACGGTGTTGGACACACTACTGCTGCTCTTCTGCCAGGAGGGGGAAACGTTTGTGAAAACTAGTTACATAGCTTTCGTCCAATTAACATGTGTTGTCCCCTCCATGACTCATCCTGCCCCATATCTTCCGAGACACTAAAATAACACAAGTTAAGTGAACAGAAAGGTTTTATTTCCCCCTGTGGGGCCAATACTCATCCCTGCACAGATGCTTTATGAAGAGGGAGAGTGGAGAGGCTTCTTCAGATAGCAAGTTGAAAAGAAACAAAAGGAAGTTTTTCTTAATACAACACAGAGTCAACCTGTGGAACTCCTTGCCAGAGGATGTTGTGAAGACCAGGACTGTAACACAGGTTTCAAAAAGAGCTAGATAAATTCATGGAGAATAGGTCCATCAATGGCTATTAGCCAGGATGGGTAGGAATGGTCTCCCTAGCCTCTGTTTATCAGAGGCTGGAAATGGATGATTGGGGAGGGATCATGTGATGATTCCCTGGTCTGTTCTCTCCCTCTGGGGCATCTGGCATTGGCCATTATGGGAAGACAGGATACTGGTCTAGATGGACCTTAGGTCTGACCCACTATGGCCGTTCTTATGTTCTTAGATCACAGTAACACCTAGACATCCCAGCCAAGATCAGGATCCTACTGAGCTAAGTGTGGTTCATACCCCAAACTCCTTCCAATCTAAACAGACAGGTAAAGGGTAGATGGAAGGAATTATTAAGAGGCCCATTTTGCAGATGAGGAACGACAGATTAAGTGACCCATTTAAAGTCACACAAGAAAATTACATGAATGCCTGGAAACCTGAATTCAGTCCCTGGATCCCAGCCCATGCAAATCACCTGTGGCTGCCATTGCAGGCCCCTCTTTATATGCTGCTTCCCCTTTCACAATGGCTGGTGGAATTACAAACAAGGAGGCACCCAGGGTACTCATAGACATCCTCTTCCACAGCACCCTATTGAACGCATGGGTTACCATGCGTTCCTGGCATTTTGAAGAGAGAAAGTGGGATCTAGGTTTCCCTGAACCCCCAAGGTTAGGGCCTAATCACACCCTTACGGACGTTAGGTTTTATGATCCAGGTTTCTTCACCCTCTTTCCAAAGAAAGAAAATAAACAAAACCAAACCCCTTTAAAGGGAAGCAGCAGTTCTCCAGCTGCTGTTTGTAAATGCAACAAGCATGTTTAGCACCTATGTAGGGAAGGGCCCCGAGCTTTGGGGTGTGGGAACCTGGATCCCATTTTCAGACTCCCCTCTGGGTGAGAGGATGCAACAAAAGGCAGGAAATTCAAAGTTAAGGTTGGCACTACACTTATCTCGGCAGGAACACAGAGTGTGACTGGTAAGAAACAGCTGAGCTTGGAATTTCCTGGCCGTTGCTAGGCAATCAGCAAGGGGCTGGATCCTCAGCTGGTGTAAATCAGCATAGCTCCTTTTTGTTTCAAGAGAACAAATCTTTGGTTGGTGTTTATGAGGCATTTACTAGTTTGTAAATATTTCTTGGCATATCAGTTTGTGTTCTGAGATGTTTAATACCCTCATCATTCTAATATTTTCCATCCCACCATGTAATTTTGTAATACTCTAATCTGAATATAAAAACACACAACGTTTGCCACTAGTTTATGTTACTGTAACAAAGCTTATTAAATGCCTTGCCTAACAGCAATATCTTGTGTTTGTCCAAACCACATACCTATCTGTTACAAGGTCTTTCTGATACAGCTCTAGACAGACTTCAGGTCATGAGATCCTGACCTTGGTGTGTTTTTACTCCCTTCCTCTCATGAATTAACTTCTGAACTATTGACTCTCCCCTGAATGGATAGCAGAGTTCAGCCACATTTTGCAAGCAGGCTTCTACATCCTGTATCTCAACCACTGTGAACCCCAAGGACGAATAAACGCTTCAACCTCAGCCATAAAACTGACATGCTGCAAAATGAACACAATGACTTTAGTAACTTACAAGAGAGATAACATCAAGTCTGTAATGAGCTGGAACTGAAAGTCAGCCGGTCCCTTCTCTCTGCTTGCTGTTATGGGGGTAGCGGGGGTAGATCACCGGTTCCCATCTACATTGCTTCCTTTCTCTCCGATCAGTCCTGTTAAGTTTTGTCTTCATTTTTTTCTCTCTTTGGATTATGTTGGAATCTGTAAGCAGTATTGATAGCTCCAAGCATTTAGAAGTCCTGAGTCAGGTCCAAAAAAAGCATGAGATTGGATAGAAACAAATAAAACTTTAGGTTTGGAGTTTTATTTACCTTCTGGTTTTTGAGCCTTTAGAATTACACTCTAGTCACATTTTTGCAATGGTCACAAAAGCTAGAAACATTTTTTTAAGTGAAAACTGAGCTTCTCACTGATTCTCTAGATTCCAGTAGCTGTGCTTTCTGAAAAAACCCCAAATATTGCAATACTCACTGTACAATCACCAAAGACGGTAACATTGTTGAGACATTGCGGCACTATAAGGATTCTCTATAAGACCAGATCATCAGCTGGCATCAATCAGGATCAATGAAATTCAGTAAAGACAAGAGCATTTAGGAAGGAGAAATTACATGCACAAATATAGTAACTGGTGGCACAGCAATACCGCAGAGAACAATTCGGGGGAACTGAAATAATCCACCTATGTCACGCAGTTGCTAAAAAACCTAATATCACTCTGTACTACTAGAAGTTTCATATATTGTAACTGAGTGGCCGGTAATCAGCCCATTCAGCTTGCCCACGGTGAGGCCTGGGCTGGAGTATTCTATTTGGTTTTGGTAGCCACATTTTAAGAAAAAATATGGACAGATTGAAGAGAATCCAGTAGAGAGAAACAAAAATGATTTAGAAAATTTGATCTACAAGGAAAGATTTTTTTTAAATCTGGAGAAAAGAACATGTGGTGGGGGGGGACCCGATTCAAAGAGGATGGCCATCAATTGTTTTCCATGTCCACAGGTCAGTGGCACTAGAACAGAACTGCACACACACACCTTACCTCTCTCAGTGCCCCTCATCACACCCTAGAACAGAGGCCAGCAGCTGGGACCAATGTTCCCTCTAAATTTTTTTCCATCTGTGTGCAGAATAAATTTTGTTATATGCACCAAGGCATGTGCAGATGTGCACCACCAATAGAAACACATGCTGCTGGTTATGGAGAGCTGTGGGTGCTTTGCTATTCTGCTGGGCGGCATTTGAATCTCTCCTGAGTGGCCACACAAGTGCACAGTTTACAGGGAGCACTGGTCAGAACCCTGCATGTGGGAACCCCGGGCTGAGCTGAGCATTGGGGGCTGGCATCCTAGTGAGCATGGGAGGCTGATGACAGGGCCAAGAAGGGGTTGGCAGAGCACTAGTGGTGGGGTTGAATAGGACCAAGCGGGGGGCCAGTAGGGCACGGAGCCAATGGCCAGAACCTTCAGCAGCAGAGTATGGAGCTGGGATGTCCAATACCTGGGGGTGCTGCAGCTGCCCCCCCTGCACCCTTACTTCCTGTGCCTGTGCTGAAAGCAGGACGAGATGTAATCAGCTTAATTTGCGGCATGGGAGATTTAGGTTAGATGTTAGGAAAAACTTTCTAACTGGGGTAGCTCAGCTCTGGAACAGGCTTTCAAGGGAGGCTTGTAGAATCCCCATTGCTGGAGGTTTTTCAAGAGCAGGTTGGACACAAATATCCATGAAGGATGATCTAGGTATACTTGGCTCTGAATCAGCACGGGGGCTGGACTAGATAACCTCTGGAATTCCCTTCCAATCCCACATTTCTGTGATTCCCAGGAGTCAGTAAAGCCATGGGTATAATTGGCTTTGCCTTCCCAAATCACTAGGAATGGCCCCACCCCATGCCATCCCCAGAACGCCTGCTGTTGGCGTACTGGGGGCGGAGTGTTGCTGTTCCCAGCATCTACCCTCCCTGTGCTCCGGGGGGTGGGGAGGCTGGGATCACATGCTCGCCTGCACTCCTTGTGCACCAGGGCCTGGGAGGCTGGGGCTGCACCCTGCCCGCCCTCCCTGTGATGCTGGTGTGGAGGGCTGAGGTGCGTGCTGCCTGCCCTCCCCGTGATACTGGGGGCGGGGCCTGGGCAGAAGGGGAAGGAGGTTGGGGATGGAGCTGCAGGGGCTTGCTTCCCTCAGCCGTCCCCTCCCACACTGCCCATGAGTAAGCTATGCCAAGGACATCAATTAAGGATTATGGCCAAGGTTGTGTAAACAAAACAAAGCAAAACAAACCGAAAGCCCTAAGAAAACCCCGGCTATTCAAGGCCGGGAAAACTGTTCTTGCACTGAAAGTCCCCCCTGAGCAGAGTTCTTACAAGGATGGAGTCTGAGCATCTACCAGACAAGGAAGTAGTTTCCTTTAGAGGCAGAGGTCAAGTGGAAAGTGTAGTTTAAGATCGGGTGGAGACATTTCATTTAATGTGTAACGGTTCCCTGGCTGAGGCATCCACTCACTTGCCCCAGCTCTGCCAATAGGTGTTCTTTTCGTCTGCGCCATTACTCTGGGTGTTGAGCAGTTCAGTGGTGTGGTGGGAACTCTGTTCCTATCTGAAAAGTAAAGGATACAGGCAGCCCTGTGCATTAATAACCATGCATTGGCTCAAGAAACGATGTTCTTCATCCCTGCCAGGGAGATGTCACGGTGCCAAACCCCGATCTGGCATCTGCATCTGTGAAAGCGCACAGTAGCTAAAGGTTAACAGAGCAGAGCTGAACCTGCTATGAGCAACATAAGGTGAAAGGGAAGTGGAAGGA
Source organism: Pelodiscus sinensis (assembly GCF_049634645.1). Taxonomy (NCBI): domain Eukaryota; kingdom Metazoa; phylum Chordata; order Testudines; family Trionychidae; genus Pelodiscus; species Pelodiscus sinensis. The sequence continues at coordinate 247,222,794 of NC_134712.1, read as the reverse complement.
TGGTTTTGTGACTCAGGCATTGGCCTTGTTTGAGTTGGAGACAGGTCTGCTACAGGCTCTCTGAATTTTCTAGTGCAAGTCACTTTCTCTCTCAGCTTTGCATCTATATAACGAGGACCGTATTACTTCCTTAACTCTGAGAGGTTTTGGGAAGTATCTACATTGCTAGCTGGAAAATGAAGTGTTTTTAAGCACACGTCAGTTTTCACAGAATCCCCAGTGCCTGTAAACCTCCCCTAGTAATGTCATGCAATGTGTCCATCTCCTCCTCAAAATCCCTCTTTAAAACAGAGCTCTTCCCCAAGGCCTGTTAACTCTCACTCCCCTCTGCCTGTGGAAGAGACAAACACTACAGGGTAACCTAAAACGTGCCCTGGCCATGCCCCTCACTCACTCACCTTCACTAATTCCATCCCCTAGCCCTCTCCTCCTCCTCATCTCCTTGGGATCGGGACCTTTCCATTTCATTTGTGCTGTTTCGATGCTAGGTAAGGTCCAATTTTCAGGAGCTCCAGGCTCTACATGCAGCTCCAATGAAACCAGCTGGACTTCTTGAAGACTAACAACTTCAATTGACTAGGGTAGCAAAATGCGGCTCTCCATAGTCACTCCAAATGACGTTTTTGCACTTAATCCCCTGCAAAAGGGATCTAGAAAAGAGAGAAAGAAGGCTAATAGATATACATCTGAGAGGACATGAGGCACACTGAGCCATGATTATCATGTAACCAGACAATGCTGAAATCCGGTAGTGATTACTAACCTGATATCAATTAGTCTGAGTATCTACTATGAACAGCTGTACTATACACAGAGAGGGGGTGCTGTGGAATGCCTGCAGAGCGGGCTAACAGTTACACATGAACACAAAGAGCCTTTCAGACACATCTAGAGCATTTTCTAGATTCTAAAGGCCGAGCAAAGAACCCTCTCTGTGTAAGAGGATGGCTCTAAGTAGAGAAAACAGCAGGAATTCCCTAATCCTCCTAGGATGTGCTTATCTCGTCTCGATTTCAATGTTTCACCTGACTTTCATTCTCTCCCCTATCTTAGAAGCACGTCTTAGTGCTCAGGTGCATAGGGACTAAAGCTCTTCCAACCAGTTAGTCTAAACCTTCCTCCGCTCATCTTCAATCCATTGCCTCAGATTTCACAGAAAGCAGTTCCTCTGTTTTCCTTTTGCAGCCTATTGCGCTCTGATCGATCGCTCTCTCTTCAAACCCACGCTGTGGAGTTAGAGTCAACACGACCCTGGGATCCTGGGCTTTTCACTACTATTCCATCCAAATCCTGCCCGTCTAAGTAAGGGTATGTCTACACTACAGCACTAATTCGAACTAACTTAATTCGAATTAGTTAATTCGAACTAAGCTAATTCGAACTAGTGCATCTAGACCTAAAAACTAGTTCGAATTAGCGTTTTGCTAATTCAAACTAGCATGTCCACATTGAGTGGACCCTGAACCGAGGTTAAGGATGGCCGGAAGCAGTACCAGCAGGGCATCAGATTAGGACTTAGAGCGTGGAGCTGCTGTCTCAAGCTAGCTGAGGGCTGTGCTTAAAGGGAACCGACCCCCACCCAGGACAGACAGTTCTCAGGGGTTCCCCGCTCGCTTGTCTAACTCAATGAGGGACAGCAAAGCAGTCCTGGCTTGGAGTGCCCTGAGTGCCATCAGCCCAGCTGCACTTGCCGCAGGCTGCCATCCGGGGAAGGAGGGGTCAATCGGGGGGCTGCAGGAGAGCTTCCACCCCGAGGAGTCCGCAGAGCCACCCCAGTCCTCCCCATCGGGGGCTTGTACCCCATTCCTCCCTCACCTCCTTCCAGCAAAATGCAGGACAATGTAGCACTTTAAAGACTAACAAGATGGTTTATTAGATGATGAGCTTTCGTGGGCCAGACCCACTTCCTCAGATCAAATAGTGGAAGAAAATAGTCACAACCATATATACCAAAGGATACAATTAAAAAAAAATGAACACATATGAAAAGGACAAATCACATTTCAGAACAGGAGAGGGAATGTGATTTGTCCTTTTCATATGTGTTCATTTTTTTAATTGTATCCTTTGGTATATATGGTTGTGACTATTTTCTTCCACTATTTGATCTGAGGAAGTGGGTCTGGCCCACGAAAGTTCATAGAATCATAGAATCATAGGACTGGAAGGGACCTCAAGAGGTCATCGAGTCCAGCCCCCCGCCCTCAAGGCAGGACCAAGCTCCATCTACACCATCTCTGACAGATGTCTATCTAACCTGTTCTTAAATATCTCCAGAGAGGGAGATTCCACCACCTCTCTTGCCAATTTATTCCAATGTTTGACCACCCTGACAGTTAGAAATTTTTTCCTAATGTCCAATCTAAACCTCCCCTGCTGCACTTTAAGCCCATTACTCCTTGTCCTGTCCTCAGAAACCAAGAGGAACAAATTTTCTCCTTCCTCCTTGTGACACCCTTTTAGATATTTGAAAGCTATCAGATTAGTTTGGCATGACTTGTTCATCTAATAAACCATCTTGATAGTCTTTAAAGTGCTACATTGTCCTGCATTTTGCTTCAGCTACCCCAGACTAACACGGCTACATTTCTATCACTATTCACCTCCTTCCACTTACCCCTCTCTTGCCCCCCTTCCTGATGTACAAAATAAAGGACACGTGTGTTCAAAAATAGAAACTCTCTTTATTGAACAAAACTTGGGGAGACTGGGAAAAGGAGGTGGGAGAGGGGAAGAGGGTGGGAGAGGGGAGGGCAACTAAAATGATCAGGGGTTTGGAACAGGTCCCATATGAAGAGAGGCTAAAGAGACTAGGACTTCTCAGCTTAGAAAAGAGGAGACTGAGGGGGGATATGATGGAGGTCAATAAAAGCATGAGTGGTGTGGAGAGGGTGCATAAAGAAAAGTTCTTCATTAGTTCCCATAATAGAAGGACTAGAGGACACCAAATGAAATGAATGGGTAGCAGGCTTCAAACTAATAACAGAAAGTTCTTCTTCACAAAGCAGTAGTCAACCTGTGGAACTCCTTGCTGCAGGAGGCTGTGAAGGCTAGAACTATAACAGAGTTTAAAGAGAAGTGAGATAAAGTCATGGAGGTTGGGTCCATGGAGTACTATTAGCCAGGGGGTAGAAATGGTGTTCCTGGCCTCTGTTTTGGAAGGCTGGAGATGGATGGCACGAGACAAATGGCTTGGTCATTGTCTTCGGTCCATCCCCTCCAGGGTAGCTGGTATTGGCCGCTGTCGGCAGACAGTCTACTGGGCTACATGGACCTTTGGTCTGACCCAGTACGGCCATTCTAAGCTCAGGGCTCAGGGTCGGGGGTCTCACTGGAGCACCTTGATTTTCATGCACACCTGCTCCTGGGTGGCCAGGCTGGCAGCTCTCCTGCCCTAGACGGCCACTTTCCTGTGCCTAGTGCGGAGATCGTGGACGAGGTCCACGATGTCTGCACTAGCCCAGGCGGGTGCCCGCCTCTTGCAGTCCCGGGCAAGCTCCCGGGAGTCGCCAGCCTGGTTCCGGGAAGAGGCGGAGTGCTGGGTGGCAGCGGGTGGCTGGCTCGATCCGTGCCAGGTGCAGGGTCTGCTGGCTGGGTGCTGGCAGGCTTGCACCTGGCACGGGCACCGTACCCAGCCTGTGCCCCTTTAAGGGTTCCGGGGCCGGGAGGGGGGCAGAAGAGTTTCCCTGGTGGTGCCCAGAGTGGCCACCAGGGAAAGCTGGGGAGGACTAGCCTCCCACTAGTTCGAATTAAGGAGCTACACACCCCTTAATTCGAACTAGGCGTTAGTCCTCGTGGAATGAGGTTTACCTAGTTCGAATTAAGCGCTAGTGTAGCGCCTATCAAAGTTAATTCGAACTAACATCTGTTAGTTCGAATTAACTTTGTAGTGTAGACATACCCTGAGTGACACAGTAGCTACTCTTCAAAACCTGGCTCGTGTCCTAAGTGAAGTGACTTGGAGAGCTCTCCACAACAGCTTGGCTACGTCTACACTGGTATGATTTTCCGGAAATGCTTTTAATGGAAAATTTTTCCGTTAAAAGCATTTTCGGAAAAGAGCATCTAGATTGGCACGGACGCTTTTCCGCAAAAGCACTTTTTGCGGAAAAGAGTCCGTGCCAATCTAGATGCGCGTTTCCACAAAAAAGCCCCGATCGCCATTTTCGCGATCGGGGCTTTTTTGTGGAAAACAAATCTGGGCTGTCTACACTGGCCCTTTTGTGCAAAACTTTTGCGAAGGGGAGCAGCATAATATTTCCGCAAAAACACTGATAATCTTACATGAGATCGTCAGTGCTTTTGCGGAAATTCAAGCGGCCAGTGTAGACAGCTGGAAAGTTTTTCCGGAAAAGCGGCTGATTTTCTGGAAAAACTGGCCAGTCTAGACACAGCCCTTGTGTTTAGCACCTGTGCTGTCAGCCTCTGCCGAGAGGGGCCAACCTGTAGCTGGGAAGTGGAGAACTAGCTTCACTCCTTAACTTCTAGGCCCGGGATGGCTCCCAGCACCAGCACCAGACTGAAGTTGTATTTAGCCACAGCACTGTCATGAACACTTGGTCGCTCCACATACAGATTTTTTAGCATTCACGTGCTCATCCAATGACTCCTATCTCTCCATTGGATTGTTTGGGTGGATTGCTGCAGAAAGTCAGTGTAACACCATTGATTTAGGTAGAACTACACCTATTTACACCACCTGAGGATCTAGCTCAATGGTTTTCAAACTTCAGTATTGGTTGTGACCCAGTTCTAGGTCATGAAATGCCAGGCACTGGGTCTCTGGTGCTGCAGGGGGATCAGGTGACCAGTGGGAGTGCTAAGGCAGTTACCTTCCTGTCCTGGCACTGCAGATTGAACTGTGCCTCAGAAGTAGCCAGCAACAGGCCTGGCTCCTAGGTGGGAGGAGGGTTAGCATTGACCCTGCCATTATTACGAACTCTGCACTCCCATTGGCTGGAAACCTGCTGCTGGCTGTTTCTGGGGAGAGGAGAGGCAGGAAGCTGCCTTAGCACCCTCACTGTACCCCTGACTGGGAGCTGCTCAAGGTGAGCCTCTCCTGTCCCAGCCCTGACCCCCTCCCAAAGCAGGAGCTGCCTTCTACACCCCAAAGCTCTAATCCTCAGCTCCACCCCGGAGCCCACACTCTAGTCAAATTATGTTAGGTCACGGGTATCAAGAATTTTCTTCAGCTGGATTATGAGCAAAAAAGATTGAAAACCACTGATCTAGCCCATCATCTATATGTGTATGTCTAAACTACATCCCTCTGTCATCAGAGGGATGTAACTTAGACATACCAAAATTGCTAATGAAGTGGGGATTTAAATATCCCGCACTTCATTAGAATAAAAATGGCCGCCGCTTTTTGCCGCAGCGGCAATTTGCTGGCAAAAAGCGGCAGTCTAGATGGGGATCGGTTGACAAGGAAAGTCTTTTCCGACCGATCCTGTAAACCTTGTTGCATGAGGCATAAGGGATTGGTCGGAAAAGGCTTTCTTTGTCAACAGATCCCCATTTAGACTGCCGCTTTTTGCCGGCAAATTGCCGCATCGGCAAAAAGCGGAGCCATTTTTATTCTAATGAAGCGCGGGATATTTAAATCCCCGCTTCATGAGCAATTTTGGTATGTCTAATTTACATCCCTCTGTCACCAGAGGGATGTAGTCTAGACATACCCTATGGGTGCAACAGTATTTCCTTATTGTGTTCCAAGACCCTGGTCTGGCATAATATGGCTGATTTGCTCATTCCCACGTCGACTGGAAGAAGCACGCCAGGCTAACATTCAGTGTGTGGCTAATGCTGGTTTTACGAATGGGTTTTTAGGGGAAAGGAGATGAAACGCTGGAAATGCTGTAATGCTATCCTATACTGGACTCTGAAGGCTCATCTGTTAACATCTAGACACCAGCTAGCCCGCCTGCATGTTAGATACAAGCCTTCACTTTCATTTCTGGTGTTCTGCAGAGTTGGTGCTTTCAGGAATCAGAACTGGAGCAGACAACGGGTGAATCCCCCTAGCATAACATGAAGTGAGGCAAAGGCAAAAGGGGAAGTCAGGTACCCAATTCCCAGCGGTTTTCATTTGTGCCTTTGAAAATCTCCCCTCTGCACAGAACTTTTGCCTGCCAAGAAAATTTAGGCTCAGACTTCTCTGTTTGAAAAGAGTCTTGTCAAACTGGTATATTTCAAAAGAAAAAAAAGGGGCTAAATTTTGTTCTCATTTACACCACCAGAACTGCAGGAACTGGATCCAGGAGATTTTTCAGATAGCATTCATAGATAAATGTTTTCGTGCGCTATTGAAAGATTGTCATTTCCTGATCCTTATTAAAGTCATATGCCCCATAAAAGGCACTTTCATTTACGGCTAATTTGCAAGAAATTATATATGCTATTTTAAAATGCTGTTTATAACAGCCTATCCCCACCCCCAACACAGATCTTAATTGGCAAATGTAATAAGGGTCTTTGGTGAATTTTTATGGGGTTTTTGCTTTGATTTCTGTCCCATATTCACCTCCAATTCCCAATTACTGCTTCAGACATTAACCACACATGAAGCTAAGTGGAAGAACAAAGATTTGTAAGTCATTAAGAAACAGAACTGTGGGCTAAATAGCTATGAAACGAAAGTTACCAACCAAGCTTAAGAAACACCTTTACAGATAACAAGATACAGCAAAAATAGGACAACTCAGATATAAATCACTGCTTATTGCCTTTACTAGCATTCTACATTATGAGTTTTCAGCCTCTGTGTAGGGGATGGGAGTCTTCTAGGAGTCATAACTTTTGCCTCCCAGTATTTTGTGGGTTAAGGCAACTGGTTATTCTGCCTTTAGATCCAGATATTCATCCATCAGTTCAAAAGCCCATGCAACCCACCTTTACCTCAGGCAAACTTTAGGCCCAGACTGGCTTTACCAGTTGGGAATGCTAAATAAGAGACACATTCTTTGAAGAGAGACCAAGTGAGTCAATAAAGAAGCCATCTTATTTCTATTTTCAGTTCTGCAACTGATTTACTGTATGGCTTTGAGGAAATTTCCCTACTTGGGTGTCTGCCATTAGCCACACAAATATTAATATTTTGACCCTTCCCTCTCTGTGCCTCACCCTGAGCATACAAAATGACCATAGTGCTACCTTGCGTTTGTAGATTCAAAAGTCAGAAGGAACCACTGAGCTACTGAAATGAAACAGTTCAGCTGAGGACAACCATCGCAGGATCTGAAACACATGAATTATAAAGAACGATTAGTCAGATATGTCCTGCATAGCATGCAAAGGAAGAAAGAAACCAGAGGCTAGCAAGGTCCTAAAGGGAAAACATTGGATTGAGGTCAAAAAACAACTTGAGAACATAATTCATTCTAAAACAAGGAATAAGGAGTGAAGAAGAGCAGGTGACCAAGACTGGTCAGGATTTTTAAATCTGCTAGGGTAGCTAGACTATGGAATGAACTGCTAGAGTGTGGTGGTCAGAATAGAGGATATCACCTACATGTTCTGGCATTCCTGACCCACCCTCACTCTTATCTTCACTTTAATCTTTGCAGTGAGCAACTCCTAGTGGTGGCTCTTCTGGGACTCATGCCATCCACACCATCATCCAGTTATTCCTGGAAGGACCATTACTTCCTGTGAGGAGAGCCAAAAAGCAAAATGGCGGGAGTGCGAAGTGGAGGGGCAAAGACCAGTGGACAAACTAATGGACACATCTGTGAACTTTTGAAAAACGTGAGGTAAATGTGTTTATTCGGGTCTTTGCTCATTTTTCCCTGTACCAGTAGACAGCACACACTGATCTGTAGCCTTTCATATCTTCAAAGTGCTGTACAGATCCTGAGTTCTTAGATTCATAGATTTTAAGGCCAGAATCTGATTCTCAAGTCTTACCTGTATAACACTGACCCTCGGGGTTCTCTGAATCAGTTCCTGTTTGAACAGTGAACATCTTTTCGAAAAACATTCAGCCTTGATTTAAAAAATTATCAGCGATGAAGAATCCACTGGGTAAGTTGTTCTAATAGCCTTTTACCTTCGCTGTTAAAAAAAGGCCTTTATTCCTAGTCTGACATAGGTAGCTTCAACTTCCAGCTGTTGGATCTTGTTATATCTTTGCCTGCCAGATTGAAGAGCCTCTATTAGGAAATTTGTGTTCGCCACATAGGTACTTACAAACTGTAATTAAGTCACCCCATACTTCCAGGAGCACCAATGTGGGGGATCAGGGGCCCTGGACTCTCGGCTGCTACTGCTGGGTGCTTCTGGATGGCTTTGAGGACAGGAGGGACGTGCCACAGTCTGGGCAGTGCTGAGGGCTGTCTGTCCCAGGCTCTGTATCTTTCACCCAAGGTTCCGTCCTATTCAGGGGCATGGAGCTGGCTTCTCCCACATCTTCCCTGGGAGCCCACTGAAATTGTCAGCCCCCCTGCGTACTTCTCTTCACTACGCTAAATTGACTGAGCTCCGTAAGTCTCTCATATATTTTCGGATCCTTTAATCCTTGACTCTGGATCCTCTCCAGTTTATCAGCATCTTTCTTGAATTAGTGACGCCAGAATTGGAAACAGTAGCCCCGTCGCAATCACATCAGTGCAAAATACAGAGAAACTCATTTTTTACCAGCCCTCCAATCTGTGTCATTTGCAAACTGTCTCAACGGTGGACTTGCTGTTTTCTTCCAGGTCATTGATAAAAATATTAACCAACATAGTGCCAAGAATGAATCCCTGTGGAACCCCACCAAAAATGCATCCATTTTATAACAATTCCCCCTTTACAAGAATATTGAGACCTATCAGTTAGCCAGTTTTTAATCCATTGAATGCGTGCTTTGATTGTTTGACCTCGAGTTTCTTAATCAAAATGTCAATCAGCACTGTTGCCAACCAAATCTATAATCTCACCAACAATCATATTCATTTGCCAACATCTATTTTCCATAAGCCTATGATGAATTTTCCGCTTTTTTTGGTGGAAGAGCAAACCCGCTGTATAAGGGAGCCCTGTATACCTTGTTCTACAAGGAATAAGGGTTCTGCTGAAAGAGGAGGCTTTTCCACCATTTGGCCCCATCTGCCAAATGGTGGAAAAGCCTCTTCCGGAAAAGCAATTTGAAAAAGATACGCTAATTGCAGAGTGCAATTTGTGTAGCTTTTTCCCCAAAAAAACCTGTTGGCTACGTCTACACTGGCCCCTTTTCCGGAAGGGGCATGTTAATTTCAGAAGCCGTAATAGGGAAATCCGCGGGGGATTTAAATATCCCCCGCGGCATTTAAATAAAAATGTCCGCCGCTTTTTTCCGGCTTTTAAAAAAGCCGGAAAAGAGCGTCTACACTGGCCCCGATCCTCCGGAAAAAAAGCCCTTTTCCGGAGGATCTTATTCTTTACTTTGAAGTAGGAATAAGATCCTCCGGAAAAGGGCTTTTTTTCCGGAGGATCGGGGCCAGTGTAGACGCTCTTTTCCAGCTTTTTTAAAAGCCGGAAAAAAGCGGCGGACATTTTTATTTAAATGCCGCGGGGGATATTTAAATCCCCCGCGGATTTCCCTATTACGGCTTCTGAAATTAACATGCCCCTTCCGGAAAAGGGGCCAGTGTAGACGTAGCCCTATAGTGTAGACCTAGCCAGAGACACTGTCGTGGGATCCAGGAGATCTGGGTTTAGTTCCCAGCTGATCCATAGATGCTCTATGAGACTCACTTTGGATCTCAATCCCCATTCATAAAATGGAGATAATAATACTTCCTTTCCCCCAGTGTTAGCTATTTAGATTGTAAGATCTTTGGGGCAGGAACTGTCTCTTCCACGTGTAGATACAATGCTTCACACAATAAGACTCTACTTTTGATTGGGCCCTTTAGCTGCTATTGCAATACAGATAAATAAGATGGATGGGAATCTTTCCTTTGAATAGGTCTCTTCGGCTTACTTTGCCTATTATGCTTTGGAGTTTCTTTTCCTCTCCTTCAAGAATCTTCATCATGCAACTCCTGCTTGTGTCTCTGCTCTGATCTGGTTTTATGTTTCCAATTTCCCACCCCATTCCCTGCTCTGTCAGTGGCAACTTTCTCGTAATGACCCTCATTTCCTCTCAGGGGCATTCTCCATTCCTTTGTATGCTTCTTGCTTTTGGAATGCCTTCCGGAAGTATAACAGTCATGTGACCTCTGTCACCTCAGCCAAATCCTTCTTAAACACGTCTGCTATCTCAGCCATGAGAAGGGATTTCATTGTCGCTTTTGTCTGTCCTCTCCCCTTCCCAGCTCTTTTGCCTGTTTATGACCCTCACATTTTTCATGCTGAATCAAGATTTTACAGTTGTCATAGTTCAGAACTAGCTCCCATTAATTTCAGTCACAGGTGGATCAGGCCGTATGTCATTTTGGGTCAGGCATAAGTAAGTTGTGCTTCATTTTTGCCAGCCACCATGTCCTGAACAGCTTTGAGCATCAAGATATGACATCACAAGGAGATACAATCATTCCACAATATCCCTGATAGAAGTATGTGTAGCTCTGACAGACAGACCCGAACCTGGGACCTCTGGTGCTTAGTGCAGGAGCCTCTGCTGCTTGAGCTAAAAGCCAGCTTGCGCTCAGCTAAGGCTATAGAGGAAACTCAGCCTTTCTCTCTCTGTAAGTGGTCTAAATGTCACTCCATGAGACAGTGAACCACACACTCACTAGGTGTGTGGGTTACAAATGCTCTTTACTAGATTATTCTGATGCCAGTCATGTTTGGTTCAGCAAGGTCATCAAATTTTGCAGGTAAAGCCCAAACCGCTTTGTGATTGCTCACTGTGGACTAACAGTTCCTGTGTTATCAAGGCAGTGATGACTTGCATGTTGTGCATTTGTAAAGACTTGGCTTGAGGGTCTGGCGCCTTCTCTTCCAGCCACACACAAACAATGCTTGAATTTGAAGAGCTTTCCAGTCTTGCGATAGCTCTGAATTTACTCCAAGACCCATGTCAAAATAAGCGAGGGAGCTTGAAGCTTCTTTTTTTCATCTGGCATCACTTTCCCTCCTAAGCTGTGGAGACAGTGCAGCTGAGGTAAGGACGTTACCTCAAACATCCTCTCTATAAATAGGCCTGGCTGCCTTTCTGAGGTTATTCATGCTGCTGTCTGAGCATGGCTACTAATTCCAGCATGTGCTTGGTGGTGAGATCACAGCAGTCATCACGAACAAAGCAAAATTCATTTTAGGGCTGTCAATAAATTGCACTTAATTCAAGAGTTTAATTCAAAAGAACTTGCTTAAATAGTTAATGTAAATTAATCACAGTTTTAATCTCTCTGTTAAATAATAACAGATTACTAATTTAAATTTATTATAAATATTTTGGGTTTTTTTCTACATTTTCAAATTTATTGATTTCTGTTATAACACAGCATACAAAGCGTGCAGCGCTCACTTTATATTATTTTATTACAAATATTTGCAGTGTAAAAAAGGTAAAAAGTAGTATTTTCAATTCACTTGAAAAGCGCAACTTAGAAATGTAGAATTATTTTATTACATAACTGCATTCAGAAACAAAACATTATAAAATTTAAGAACCTACATGTCTACTCAGTCCTACTTCTTGTTCAGCCAATCTTTAAGACAAACAAGTTGGTTTACATTTAAGGGAAATGATACTATCTGCTTCTACAGTGTCCCGGGAAAATGAGAACAGGCATTTACATAGCACTGTTGTAGCTGGAACTGCAAGGCATTACATGTCAGATATGCTAAACATTTGGATGAGCCTTCATGTTTTGACTTGTAGATTGCACTATTCTTTATCTTTCTTTTACAGGGCAAATAATAGTAATAAAATAATATCAAGTGAGCACACCACATTGTATTGTGCACTGTAATTAAAATTCATATATTTGAAAATGTAGAAAAACATCCCAAATATTTATAATACATTTCAATTGGCATTCTATTATTATTTAACAGTGTGATTAAAACTGATTAATTGTGATTATTTTTTTAAATATCACAATTAATTGAAATTCAGTTTTTTAATCTTTTGACAGCCCTGCTTCTTTTACAACACATTTTCCTTCTTTCAAGGAAAACGCTGCAAATATTGATACCTCTTAGTTTAATTAGGCAGTGGGAGCATCTCATATCTCAAACTGGTGCATATTACTAATTTTCTTCAATGTTAATTTGTGCTGAAAAATCACCATGAGCTTTCACTGATTTTTTTTAAAAGGGTATAACATACCCACTTCAAAACTGAATGGAATTCAGACCCCTGAATATCTGCTGAAAATACATGGCATCACAGAAGTTATAAGTGCAGAATAGGAAGTACACACATAACGAAAGTGATTTTAAACAAGACCTAGTCAGCATGACTTGATATAAGAGGGTGAGATTTCATGGGTAAAGAGGTTACAAAAGCAATTTATGAAATATTTGTGAACTGCTCATTTTCTTACCTTAGTTTATTATAACAGAACCAAATGAACATTTATAGCAATAAAAATACTTACTTAGCTCTTTTTGCACTTTTCATCAGAAGATCTCACAGTGCTTTGCAATCCTTATACGCATTTTACAGAAAGGAAAATTGAGGCACAAAGTGGCTGAGTGAAATGTTAAGCGAAGTGACATCGCTCAGTATCACACAGCAAGTCAGTGGCAGAGCTTGGAACAGACCTCAGATCTTCTGATCCCCAGACTTGTGTTCTAACTATTACACACGTTAAACTTAAAAAACAACAAATGGTCTGGTAGCACTTTATAGACTAACAAAACATGTAGATGTATCATGAGCTTTTGTGGGCATAGCCCACTTCTTCAGATGACCGGAGTTATTAGACATGTGGTACCTAAAAATGAAGTTAGTCTGAAATAGGCACTCTTTAATACTAAGCCAATCCAGTCCCTGCTAGTTTTCCTTTTATTCTCTCAACTTCCAGTAGCACAGGGCTGTATATTTGGGGTCAAATATGCTACCCCCCTCGGAAATAACATCTCCTGTGAATTCTGAGTGATTATGTAGCCCAATTCATTCTTTATGGTTGACTGACCTCTCAATCTGTGCCAGTGTCTCTGGGAAATATAATTAACTTTCTCCCAGGAACTCACAAGGCAGCTGGCACTTATGGGTGTGGACACAGCAAGGCAGATGGCACACTGAAGATGGTGGAAGAGGGATGGGCACATGCAGGCTTCACTTGGGTAGGCATTAGCAATCTATGGGGGGGGGGGGGGCTGGCAGTTCTAACCATTTACAAATTATGGCCTACTAACTCTTCAACAAGCCTTGGTGCACAGCTCTAGATCCTGTGTCCACAGAAGACTCTGGGTCTCTGTACTTCTCCTGAACTGCCACATTTCTCAGTCTGGATTCCATGTTCTTCCAGCTTCTCTGAGTCCCCTCTCTTAGCCTTGCTGTACTCACTCAATTCACTTCTGCATTAGTCTCATCTAGGCCCCTTTCTGCAACCCAGAGCCCTCTGTAATCTGGCAAATCCCTCGCTATCCACCCCACTAGTGTGTCTTCACCTTTCTTGGTTTCTCCGTGGCTTTGATTTCCTGCAGCACTCATGACAAATAGGACTAGAGAAATCTCTCCACATGCCACACTACCACCTCTGATGACTATTTATCCAGCAGTCACAAGACAAGAATGTTGATAAAGTGCTAATGGTACAAGGCTGGACGTAAGCCCTCCTTATACCAAGAGCAATTCAGGTACAATAGGAGATGATTTAGTGCTTCAGGGACCCTGACATGAGGGTGGAACCCTAACCCAGAAGCACTGAGACCACTAACAAGGACAAATAAAGTCTGCTCTATGGACTTAGCTGCGAGATAGTTTGCTTTTTAGCTCATGCAGCAGAGGCACCTACCTTTAGCCCTTAAGGTCGCAGGTTCAACCCCCCCTGCTGGTGACCAGGCTCTGTCAGCTTTACAAAGGCAAAGACTACATTCAAGCCCTTTAAGGGCACGTCTCCGCAGCAGCGTTATTTCAGAATAACAAGGTGAACATCTACACAGCAAACCCTTTATTTTGAAATAATGGGCTTTGTATTTTGAATTCTGTAACCCTCATTTTACAAGGAATAACACCTGTTTTGAAAGAGGGCGTGTGTAGACGGGGCAGCTGGAGTTATTTCGAAATAAGGGGCCTCCAGGGCTTCCCACAGGTGCCCTGCTGGCCATTCTGGCCACATTCCTCAGAACTCTATAGCTCCCCTTCCCCTGCAGCCCTTAAAGCCGCAGCCACAGGGGAAAGGGCTTGTGACACAACGCAGGCCCTGACAGCCCCGTGTCACACAGCAGCAGCCGTCACAGCTGTCCCTGCTGCCACAAGTGATCCCCATGGTCCATCGGAGCCCTGCGAACGTCTACGGCCGGGTGGCTGACAGCCTGGCCAGAAGGGCGACATGTGCACCCAGGAGCAGGTGCGCATGAAGATCAAGGAGCTCGGGCAGGCCTATGCCAAGGCCAGGGAGTGTACCGCAGATCTGCCCTTCTTATGACCAGCTCCACCGCATCTTAGGGGGTGGGGTGAGTCTCTTCCCTCCGACCCCTTGTTGTGGACTCTGGGCTGGAGATGCCTGTTGTCACCCTCCAGGGGGGAGAGCCAGCATGGAAGAGGAGGAGGAGCCGGATGAGGCCAGCACCACCGTGATCCCCACCAGCCGGGAGGTCTTGCTTGTCCTGGAACCAGCACCCCCCTCCCAGGATATCTCCCAGCTTCTTCTGAAGCTGGGGAAGACCCCTCAGGTGAGTGCCATTGCTCTCCCTAGACACACACGGGTGGAGGCAGCAGGCAGCGAGGGGCTGTGGTGTGTTCCTCACTTGGTCTTCTCAGCCTGGGGATCATGCAGTAGCCTGTGTATGTGGATGCCCTGTCCAGGGCACACAGCCCCAGGTCCACTGTGCTCTGGCTCACAGTTTGTATAGGCCTGTGTTACTCCCAACAGGCTGGGACACCCTCCCACCACAAGAAGGAGGCTGGGGACATGGACACACACAGCAGTACCGCACAGGGCACACAGGCATGCCTGCTCTCTCAGGGCAGCATCTGCTCCAGGGGAAAGTGTAGTGAGGCAGAAGACACTGAGCCCCTGCCAGAGGAGCCTGCTGTGAGGGGAAGGAAGTGGAGGGGACCCCAGGAGCACCCTCCCCAGCAAGTAGCATCTGCCGCTCTCACACACCTCCCCCGTAACACCTGCCTCCCTCTCCTCCAGTGGCCAGGGGTACAAGTCCTCTCTCTGTGTGGAACACTGCCACTGCCGGACCCAGTGTGTGCATGGCATGGAGGGAAGCCGAGTTGCCTCTTTGCCCCTACCGCCTGCCTGCAGGCTCCTGGCCTGGCTGGTGTGTTCCCATGTGTGTTTGTCCCCAGGGCGTGGGGGGGCAGGGAGGCTCCCCTCCCTTGGGACATCTGTGTCCCTGCAGGAAAGGCCCTGCTCTCCGGGTCTCATGTGGCCTTGCTGAAAGCACATCCCCTTCATCTGACCTGAGACCTTTTGGTGTCAGCTCAGAGATGAGGGCTGGGCTTCATGCACAGTGTCTGCAGGGATGCCTGCCCTTCTCTTTGTTCTCCATAGCTGGACCAGCTGCGAGTGGGGCGTGAGCTACATCTCCCACGCCACCCTCCTGACCCTGCATGACCTGCAGGTGAAGGCGAGCCCAGGAAGACCTGCAGCGGGAGCACATCGCTCACCTGCGTGCCCTGCAGCGGACTGGCAGGACTGCAATCTGGAGGCAGACCTGGAGCTGCGCTGAAACACCTGCAGGAGCAGCTGCAGCCGGGCCAGACCATGTGTGCAGCTTTCACCAACGCTCTAGACTGCCTGGTGGCTGCTCCAGCCGCTGCTCCTGCTGCCACTCTGGATCCCGCTTCTGCTGTTGCTCATGCTCCTGATCCCACTCCTGCTCCTGCCCGCACCCCCCCGCTCTCTCTCCCTAATCCCCTCCCTGTGGCTGCCGAGGGCCCCCCACACATGAGGCGGTGGGACCACCAGAGACAGGCGCCAGTCCCAGCCCCATCCCTGAGCCCCTCCACTGCCTTCTTTCACCTCTCTCCCCCTCCAGGTTCTTCCCCCAGGCCATCCCCACTTACATTTACCCCAATTAAACAAAACCAGTTTATTCTTTCAAAACAAAATGTGTGGTTTATTGTGTCTGCAGGGGAGGGGATGGGCTGGAGGAGGAAAGGCACACTGAGACACTGCAGAGTCCCCTTGAGGGGTGGTCCAGGGGAAATCCTCACAGCTGGCCCTGGCTGAAACTGTCCCTCAGGATCTCCCAGATGCGCACAGTCGCCTGCCGGGCCTGCCGGATGGCAGCCTTGTGCAGCTGCTCGAAGGCCCTGGCGAGCTTCTCGAAGGCCCTGGCAAGCTTCTCAGCCTCTGCTCCCCATCATGGCAGGAGCGTCTCCCCCTTATGTTCACAAAGGTTGTGGAGGACACAGCACGGCAGCCACCACTTGGGGGACGTGCCGGTCACTGAGGTCCAGCTGGGTGAGGAGGCAATGGAACCTCCCTTTCAGATGACCAAAGGTGCCCTCCACACAATGCGGGTCCTGCTGAGCCTGCCCCTGAAGCGATCCTTGCTTTGGTGTAGGGCTTCATTAGCCAGGGGAATAGAGGGTAGGCTGGATCCCCTACAATGCACATCGGCATGTCCACGTCCCCAGCCTTGATGGTGCAGTCAGGGAACAAAGTGCCAGCGTGCAGCTTCTGGAACAGGCATCATGTGCCTTCCCCAACCACCTGAAGCTGATGTCTGTGAACTGGCTGCGGTGGGGTCGAGCTGCATGTGCAGTGCCTGGAGAGAGGAGAGGAGGTGCCCTGGAATGAGCTGGGGAGTCCTCCTCCTGCAGAGCCATCGAGGGCAGCCTGCAGAAACTGCACCAGGAGGTGCAGCATGAGCCGTAAGAGCCGTGGATGGCTCAGAGGCAGGCCCGGCTCCGTGGCAGGAGTGCTGTGGTGTCCGCAAGGGCAACCAGAACACACAGAGAAAAGGCTTTGCTGTCCCTTAGGGAGGTAAGCAAAGAAGAGCCTGAGACACGACTGTACGGGATGTGTGCATCCCTTTAATTACGAGCCTCAGAAAGCCACAGGCAGGAGCTATGGGAAATGACTGCTCTCCTGATGCCCTGCCTTAAATATGATTCAGCATCCAGTGAGTGTGGACGCTCTGTTTCAAAATAGCTCAGCACTATTTCGATGGGCATTTGCAGTGTAGAGGTGCTATTTCGAAATAAGCTATTGAATATAAATTTCTAAATAGCTTATTCCAAAATAAGTGTGCAGTGTAGACATGCCCTGAAAGGTAAGTTACAAAAAAACCTCAGTCAATTTTGGAAAGTGAAGTTATTAGAAAGACAGAAAAACAAACAAACAAACAAAAAACCCAACCCACCAAACTGAAACACCATTGAAATGATCCAGCTAATGCTGTCTTTATGGCTTGGCCTGGTGTGTTCTGAAGTGCTCCTTTCCCCCTTCCTGCTGTGGCTCTATTGGTCCCTCTCATGAGCCACATTACATGACAGGGAAACCTCAGCTCATGTCTGAGTATATAAAGTTGGTTTCCTTAATACTGTATTCATTTCCCTGTGACAACAACAGGCTACCTTGATTTCCTGGCTGTGAGGGAGTTTTGTTCTAGAGGTTTTATACAGCCCAGAGCACAGCTAGATCTGGTGGCCGAGCTCTGGTCTCAGAGGTACTGCAATGCTGAGCAATTCTCTCAAGTGAATAAACAAAATGTTGGAAGTCATTTGCCACTTGTCTGGCACTAATGCAACCATTGCTCTCTAACAATTTTCACTAACAATCGGTGCACATTCATGGGATACTGTTAGGTTAAAAGTAATTAAAAAGCTGCAGGTTAATAATCTGCAGTGATTATAACATGCAAACAAGGTTTTCTAAAGTTCCAATGACATTTTCACAATGCATGCTGTTTGCTGACTTTTTGTCACCTCACTGGACAGTTTCACTTTCAGATTCTCATGCACAAAGACTAAATGTTTGGATTGCGAACGTTGGAGGAGAATGTGCATTTAAAGAATTTGTGGGAAAATTTCTATTGGCCTTAGCTACTGTATACTCCTTCTTTTACTCCCAATATGCAGCATTTCAATTCAAGTCTGCCTTTGATACTACAGCTACAGGAGTGGAAATTTTCCCAGGATTGTAAGTGCTGCACTACAGGGTGACTTATCAACAGCTCAATCTACACTACAAGCGAGGGGTGTGATTGCTTCTGCTCGTACGGGAGTATAAACAGTAGTGTAGCCATGGCAGCATGGGACCAGTCAGCAGAGGCATGGCTGATGCAGGCAGAGTACAACCATCCCTGAAATCAGTGAGCAAAACTCGACAGGGCTCAGCCATGCCTCCGCTACTGCTCCTGGAGCTGTTGTGAGAGTTAGCACAAGCACGTGTGCACAAGCAAGGCAATCATGCCCTTAGTTCATAGTGTAGACAAGGACAGGTCTACACTGCATCGGTATGTCTTGTAGTTATACCAGCCTTAACCTTGATCAACCTTAATTTCCCATGCAGACAGTGCCATATCAGTGGGAGAGCTTCTCTTGCTGACAAAGCTCCTGCCTCTTGTGGAGCTGCTGTTATTAAACTGACAGGAGAGGTCTTTTCCCAGCTGCTTACAGTGTCTTTCCCAGATGCACTATGGTGGCGTAGCTGATTTTTGCAGTGTAGAGCTATCCATAGCCAATGGTGGAAAGGCAGAACCTCAAAGTAATGGACCAGGCATCTGGGGCAGCACATGGACAGATTTGCCTGAGCACTCAAGCCGTTACGCTTTCATAGCAGTCACCTGCCTCCCGGATACATCCCAGATTCAGCATCTCTCCTTGCTCCTTAAAACCACTAAAACAAAAGGGCCTTAAAACATAATTTACTGTTTCTTTTGTAGATGCATTTCTAAATTAGTTCAATATGTCTTAAACGACTAAGCTAAAGTATTTGACTCGCGTCCAAATGGAAGTGTTCATAAAAAAAAGGAAAAGAAAAAATGAAAAAGAAAAGTGCTCTGCTCGTTTAAATCATTCAGTCCTGCACAGTGATTTAAAACCAGTGGAGCACTTGAAGTGTTCATAAGCACTTAGATTTGAAAGTGATCTGAGCCCTGGACATGTGCATTTGTAGAATAATTTACTATTATTAGAGAGTTTGAGTAGTGCTTGAGTTCTTCTCTTCCTTGTTTCCCTTTTAATAAGCACTTCAGATCACCTATGATCAGTGGAGCAGGTTTCAAGCTTATGTACCAATAGAGTTGTTATTTTAGAGTGTGCCGTGGCCTGCTCATACCTTGAAAGAGCTGTGATTTTTCCAAATTCAATAGCCCTTCAGCTCCTTTGAATGGAAACTAATTACAGAATTACCCCAATTCAGTTTACAGTATGTGGCACCAGGAAGGAATGTGCCACTAAAGCCAATGATCCTGTACTGGCTGGGGCCGATTATAGTTATTTATTATTTGTATTGTGGTAATGCGTCAGAGCTCCAGTTGCAGACCAAGAACCTATTGTGCTAGGCACTGTGCCTAACAGAACTGGAAGGGAGAGTAAATATAGTGTACCTTTTTTAGTAATCCCAGGCCAAACATTTACACTGACTTTCTGGGGCACTGTCTACACTGTGAACGAGAGGTGTAAATTCCAGCACCAGCAGACATACCTGAACTAGCTTTGATTAAGTTAGTGCACTAAAAATAGAGAGTAAGCACGACATTGCAAGAGGAAGAAGGAGGGGCTAGATGCTCTGAGCATGTATTTGGAGTGGCTAGTCCCTCCCACCACTTGCATCACTGTTGCTATACTATATTTAGTTGCGCTAGCTTGAACAGAGCAGGTGTGGGTATGTCTTCTAGAGCAGGTGTGGGTATGTCTTCTAGAGCATGGTGCTCAACCTTTTTTCATTTGTGACCCCCCCCCCCCCAAGCCGGGAAAATTTTTGTCGAGAAAAAAAAAATCGGGAACATTTTGCTGTGGCTCCTATAATTTAAAGCGATGGTCTGCTCCCCTGCCACTCCCCCCACTCCTGCTATGTGTA
Source organism: Pelodiscus sinensis (assembly GCF_049634645.1). Lineage (NCBI taxonomy): Eukaryota > Metazoa > Chordata > Testudines > Trionychidae > Pelodiscus > Pelodiscus sinensis. Next base: position 247,202,728 of record NC_134712.1, on the reverse strand, counting down.
CATCAGGTGCCAAGCCAGAAAAACAAAATGCCGGCTGGCTCAGATCAAAGCGCTCAAACCCCCAAGGAACACCCACGGGTAGCGCATCGCTGTTCTAGAGCACATGTGGGTATGTCTTCTACAGCAGTGTTTCTCTACCAGTGGTACGAGTACCCTTAGAGTACTCAAGAGAAGTCTGGTGGGTATATCAACCCAATTGAAATTTGGAGAAAACTGAATTTTTGTTTTAAGTTTTACAGTGTTTTATTATTTTTGTACTTTTTACACCCAAAAATGTAATCACCCACCTGGCTACAATTAAATTGTTTAAACAAATGTGTTGCAATGGTAGAAAATGTTTTGTGTGTGTCTGAAAACTGTAGGTACTGGGGGTACTTACAATTTTTTTTGAAAAAGGGGTACTTTATAAAAAAAGGTTGAGAAACACTGTTCTAGAGTATATGTGGGCATGTCTTCAAGAGCATGTGCGAGTATGTCTTCTAGAGCTGGAATTTACACCATTCCCTCGTTCTCTACAGAAAGCTTCTACTATTAAAAACTACACAGGAGAGCATATATGTCCAATGACCAAATCCTTGCCTGAAACTAGTAGTTTGTAATTTCTATGGTGTAAGCTACCTCCTTTTTTGGAGACACCCACAACTTTACTATAAGGGACCGTGGCACTTGAATTAGGAAGGATGGCAAAAGTTTGAACTTTAGAGAAGGTCCCTAGATTCTTCCATGTGGAAAATCAGAACAATCTGCTGGCAAAGAGGTCAAATTGGAGGCAAGAAGAAAGATAATCCCTCCCGCTCTCTCCTCCCAGCCAGCCAGCCAATAGTCTACAAAGATTTGCCAGACTCCAAAGCTCTCTCAACCTGCTTCATGACATCATGAGCTGGCTTGTAAAAAGAGAGAGGGGAAGGGAGAGAGGGAGTTTTCTCTTTAAAACAAATCAGGGAAGTGTGATGCACACTACCTCTGTCTCTGGGACCTCAGTGTCACTGAGCAGAGAGTGCTGAGGTAATAGTGCTGAAACAGGAAAGGCTTCTAACGACATGGCACGGAGGCTGCTTGCTTGGAACGTGCAGTTCTGACGCACGCTTCACAATGTCCCACAGGCCCAGTACAGGCCCAGGAGCATGAAACCGAGCTGGAAGAATGCCTACCAGTAACCAGCAATGACCTCAGCTGTGTGCTGAAGAGACGGGTTAGTCTGAGAGGAAAGTAATGCAAGAGGGGAATATTAGAACCTCCCCGGTGACCCCCAAATGCCCTGCACTTGAAAGGAAATACAGTACAGTATTCATGAGCGGTAACATCTATGCTGTACTTCCGCACTGATCACCATGGAGTGGGTTCACGTTTGGAGCTGGGGTGTGACCCCCTGGATCAAGGAACCATATTTCCGCTGCCTCAATGAAAAGAGAATGTAACTGGGGCAGCCCGCACACCAAGACAGGCTAGCTGCCCCCATTGTGTGCCAGTCAGACTCTGCCTATCCGCTCAATAGAGAAACGGGGTGGGTGAGGTAATATTTTTTATTGGACCAGCTTCTGGTGGTGAGAGGGACAAGCTTATGAGCTGACACAAAGCTCTTCTTCAGGTCTGGGCAACTACAGTGTCACAGTTAAATACAAGGTGGAACAGACTGTTTTTAGCGTAAGTGCTTAGCACACATTTCCAAGCACTGTTCGAGGTGACAAACTTCGAGTTAATTCCCCAGACCTGAAGAAGAGCCTTGTCTCGCTCACCCACAGAAGTCAAAACCTTGTCTCGCTCACCCACAGAAGTCAGTCTGGTAAAAGATATTATCTCACCCACCTTGTGTCTCTCATATCATGGGAGTAACCCACCTAAACCCACACTGCATATACCATCAATGGCACTTGTGGGGCCTTCATTTCCATAGTATCCTAGGACTTCACACCTTTAATGCATTTATCCTCACAACCGCCTTGAGAGATAACGAAGTGCTATTTTCCCCCTTTTACAGAGACTGAGGCACAGGGATTAAAGTTATGTCTTCACTATAAACATAAGAACAGCCATACTGGGTCAGACCAAAGGTCCATCTCGCCCAGTATCCTGTCTGCTGACAGTGGCCAATGCCAGGTGTCCCAGAGGGAGGGAACACAACAGGTAATCCTCACGTGATCCCTCTCCTGTCATCCACCTCCAGACAACTGTATTTAGGAGAGCTAAATTCCTTCTAGAATCATACACTAGAACTGAAAGGGACCTCAAGAGGTCATTGAGTCCAGTCATGCAAGAAGGACATAGGAGAGATGTCTCTTTAACCCATGACTCTTAAGCCAACACCCTAACCACCAGGCCATCCTTCCTCTCATACATCACATGTTCCTGTATCATACCTGCCAATGACCACAAAATATAAAATCCTCAGAGCAAGGATTGTGTTTGTTGTTCAGCATATTACACATCATTACAGCAGATACATAAATTTAGAAAACATTTATCTTTTTCAAACACCGACTCTACATTCCATCTCACTCAAATGCAATGGATAAGATGTCCTGATTTCTTCTAACACTAACATCAGTGTCAGCAGCGGGATGCGATTTTAAATCCCCACGTTCCCCCCACCTCCAGCAGGCGTGGCAGAAGAATGTCCAGGCGGCGTTCCATCGGAGAAAAACAGAAAATATCGGACATTTTACATACCCGCTATTTACTTTTTTTTTACCGGACAGAAGCTGCAAATACCGGACTGTCTGGGCCAATACCGGACACCTGGCAACCCTACCTGGAGCATGCCACCTGGGGCTCTAGTGGTGATTTAAAGGCCCCAGGGCTCCTGCTGCTGCAATTGCTGAGGTAGCAGTGGTGGCAGCCAGGAGCCCCGGGCCCTTTTGAATTGCCAGACCCCGGGGCAGTTGACCCCATTGGGATTATTGAGTCTGTCCTGTTGAAGGATGAGAATGGGTTTTTGGATGATTTACAGCCTGCATCCAGGGAGGTAAAGATCACTTTAGATGGTAAAATCTTCAGAGTAAGGTGCTTACATTTTATTTTGTACAAACAAAAATTTACAGAAAACATCGGTCTCCCTGGAATTTTTAGAAGATTTGGAATCCCTCGCAACTGCCTGGAAATAATTTCTGTTTAGGAACCCGACAATTTGGGGGCTGCTCCCCTCCAAAATGTCAGCAGTCTGACAAAAATCTGAAACATTTCAAAGAAAAGTTGCAACAAACACACTTTTTTTTCTCACTCATTTTTTTTTTTAAACTCAAACTTTTGACTCACTCGAGCAGCTACCGCTATGGTGGAATTAGTCAGCTGTTTTAAACAGCACATAGCTATAGCACAATATGGAACTGAATGGAATACGGACTATAATGTATTCATCCGAAACTGAACGGGGAATTGGAGACTGACTATGGCCATGAAATGGTGGGGATTAATATCCTAACTATTACTTAATTACCATGGAATCATTTAATTACAATAATCAACTATCTTTTATTTCAAGAGTATAGATTGTGTCTGTATAAAATTACAATTATTAAGCTGTTATTTTATGAAACCATAAATTCATTGGGTTCTGAATACCGTCCAAAAAGAAGATGAGATTGTTTTAACCCTTCCTTCTTTACAGCAACCATATGATGATCAATGTTCTGAGATGCCTGACAAGGCTTATTTGTCTGAAATAGTTGCCTTAAAAGACCAATTTAGGCTTCGATTACTTAGGAAGGAGTACTGCGGAAAGGGATATAGGGGGTCATAGTGGCCACAAGCTAAATACGAGTCAACGATTTTTTTTTTCAAAAAATAAAAAAGCAAACCTTATTCTGGAACGTATTAATAGAAGCGTTGTAAGCAAGAAACGAGAAGTAATTCTTCTGCTGTACTCTATGCTAATTAGGCCTCAACTGGAGTATTGTGTTTAGTTCTGGGCGCCACATTTCAGGAAAGATGTAGACAAATTGGAGAAGATGCAGAGAAGAGCAACAAAAGTGATTAAAGGTCTAGAAAACATGACCTTTGAGGGAAGATTGAAAAAATTGGGTTTGTTTATTCTGGAAAAGAGAAGACATCATAATAGCGTTCAAGGAGCTAAATGGTTGTTACAAGGAGAACGGAGAAGAATTGTTCTCTTTAGCCCCAGATGATAGGACAAGGAACAATGGGCTTAAATTGCAGCAAGGGAGGTTTAAGTTGGACAGTAGGAAAAATCTTTCTGTCAGGGTGGTTAAGCACTGGAATAAATTGCCAAGGGAGGTTGTAGAATCCCCATTATTGGAGATTTTTAAGAGCAAGTTGAACAAACACCTGTCAAAGATGGTCTAGGTAATACTTAGTCCTTCCATGAGTGCAGGAGACTGGACTCAAAGTTCCTTCCAGTTCTGTAGTTCTGAGTCTATGAACTTTAACCAGCTATGTAGCATATCTAACATATCTTCTGGGCCTATCCTTGGATCTCTTGCTTTCGGGGATTTCCTAGCTGCCTCTCTCAAAAGTCCCTGCATCATACTAAGTATGACAAAGGCTGGATAAAGCTCCAACCTCTTCCTGGGGTTTCTAGAGGAGGTCTTCCGAGATCTGACATTCTCCTTTCTATCAGGGCCTGTATGTGCATGTTGCTTCCACAGTGTTCTCCACCCGAAGGAGCAAGAGAAAGAGCTAGAAGCCTGCACTGTGCAGAGCTGGCCCAATCATTGTTTAACTATTGCACAAGACAGTACCCAAGGAGTCTCCCTTCTTTTAAATCTTAAATATGAACTCATCAGAGTCTTTGACTATCCATTAAGTCAAATCTCAGACTTAATTTTTAGCTAGTTTTCCTGTCATTTCTCATACTCAAGCACCTCTGCACTTCATGCAGAGATGCCACCAAGAAGGCTGTGGTTCATAGAATCATAGAATACTAGGATCGGAAGGGACCTTGAGAGGTCATCGAGTCCAGTCCCCTGCCCTCATGGCAGAACCCAGTACTCTAGACCATCCCTGATAGACATTCACCTAACTTACTCTTCAATATCTCCACAGATGGAGATTCCACAACATCCCTAGACAATTTATTCCAGTGCTTAACCACCCTGACAGTTAGGAACTTTTTCCTAATGTCCAACCTAAATCTCCCTTGCTGAAGTTTAAGCCCATTGCTTCTTGTTCTATCCCCAGAGGCCAAGAAGAACAAGTTTTGTCCCTCCTGCTTGTGACACCCTTTTAGATACCTAAAAACTGCTATCATGTCCCCTCTCAATCTTCTCTTTTCCAAACTAAACAAGCCCAATTCTTTCAGTCTTCCTTCATAGGTTATGTTCTCTAGACCTTTAATAATTCTTGTTGCTCTTCTCTGGACCTTCTCCAATTTCTCCACATCTTTCTTGAAATGTGGTGTCCAGAACTGGACACAATACTCCAACTGAGGCCTAATCAGCGCAGAGTAGAGTGGAATAATGACTTCTTGTGTCTTGCTCACAACACACCTTTTAATGCATCCCAGAATCTTGTTTGCTTTTTATGCAACAGCGTCACACTGTTGACTCATATTTAGCTTGTGCTCCACTATAACCCCTAGATCCCTTTCTACCATACTCCTTCCTAGACAGTCGCTTCCCATTCTGTATGTATGAAACTGATTGTTCCTTCCTAAGTGGAGCACTGTGCATTTGTCCTTATTAAACTTCATCCTGTTTGCCTCAGACCATTTCTCCAGTTTGTCCAGATCATTTTGAATTATGACCCTATCATCCAAAGCAGTCGCAACCCCTCCCAGCTTGGTATCATCTGCAAACTTAATAAGTGTATTCTCTATCTAAATCACTTAGGAAAGTTAGATGTCAGCAAGTCACTAGGTCCTGATGAAATGCATCCCAGGATACTCAAGGAGCTGATAGAGGAGGTATCTGAGCCTTTAGCTATGATCTTTGAAAAATCATGGAAGACAGGGGAGATTCCAGAAGACTGGAAAAGGGCAAATATTGTGCCCATCTATAAAAAGGGGAATAAGAACAACCCAGGAAACTACAGACCGGTCAGTTTAACGTCTGTCCCAGGGAAGATAATGGAGCAGGTAATTAAGGAAATCACTTGGAAGGTAATAAAGTGATGGGGAATAGCCAGCATGTGTTTGTGAAGAACAAGTCATGCCAAACTAATCTGATAGCTTTCTTTGATAGGATAACGAGCCTTGTGGATAAGGGAGAAACGGTGGATGTCATATACCTAGACTTTAGTAAGGCATTTGATACGGTCTCGCATGATATTCTTATTGATCAACCAGGCAAATATAACTTAGATAGGGCCACGATAAGGTGGGTGCATAATTGGCTGGATAACCGTAGTCAGAGAGTTGTTGTTAACGGTGCTAAATCCTGCTGGAAAGGGATAACAAGTGGAGTTCCGCAAGGGTCTGTTTTGGGACCCGTACTGTTCAATATCTTCATCAATGATGTAGATATTGGGATAGAGAGTACGCTTATTAAGTTTGCAGATGATACCAAACTGGTTGGGGTTGCAACTTCTTTGGAGGATAGGGACATAATTCAAAATGACCTTAGCAAGTTAGAGAAATGGTCAGAGGTAAACAGGATGAAGTTTAATAAAGAGAAATGCAGAGTGCTCCACTTAGGAAGGAACAATCAGTTCCATACATACAAGATGGGAAGCGACTGTCTAGGAAGGAGCATGGCGGAAAGGGATCTAGGGGTCATAGTGGACCACAAGTTGAATATGAGTCAACAGTGTGATGCTGTTGCAAAAAAAGCAAATATGATTCTAGGTTGTATCAACAGGTGTGTTGTAAGCAAAACTCATGAAGTCATTCTGTCGGTCTACTCTGCACTAGTTAGGCCTCAGCTGGAGTACTATGTCCAGTTCTGGGCACCACATTTCAAGAAAGATGTGGAGAAATTGGAAAGGGTACAGAGAAGAGCAACAAGAATGATTAAAGGTCTAGAGAACATGACCTATGAAGCCAGGCTTCATGAACTGGGCTTGTTTAGTTTGGAAAATAGAAGATTAAGGGGGGACATGATAGCGGTTTTCAAATATCTAAAAGGGTGTCACAAGGAGGAAGGAGAAAATTTGTTCCTCTTGGTTTCTGAGGACAGGACAAGGAGTAATGGGCTTAAAGTGCAGCAAGGGAGGTTTAGATTGGACATTAGGAAAAAATTCCTAACTGTCAGGGTGGTCAAATATTGGAATAAATTGCCAAGGGAGGTGGTGGAATCTCCCTCTCTGGAGATATTTAAGAACAGGTTAGATAGACATCTGTCAGGGATGGTGTAGACGGAGCTTGGTCCTGCCTTGAGGGCGGGGGGCTGGACTCAATGACCTCTCGAGGTCCCTTCCAGTCCCATGATTCTATGCCGAAATCTAAATAATTGATGAAGATATTGAACAGAACCGGTCCCAAAACAGACCTCTGTGGAACCCCTCTTGTTATACCTTTACAGCAGGATTGTGAACCGTTAATAACTACTCTCTGGGAACAGTTATCCAGCCAGTTGTGCACCCACCTTAGAGTAGCCCCAGCTAAGTTATATTTGTCTAGTTTATTGATAAGAATATCATGCAAGAGTGTTTCAATTGCCTTACTAAAGTCTAGGTATACCACGTCCGCCGCTTCTCCCTTGTCCACAAGACTCATTATCCTATCAAAGAAAGCTATCAGATTGGTTTGACAGGATTTGTTCTTTACAAATCCGTGCTGATTGTTCCCTATCACCTTATTATCTTCCAAGTGTTTGCAGATGATTTCCTTAATTACTTGCTCCATTATCTTTCCTGGCACAGAAGTTAAACTGACTGGTCTGTAGTGTCCTGGGTTATTTTTATTTCCCTTTTTATCAATGGGCACTATATTTGCCCTTTTTGCAATCTTCTGGAATTTCTCCTGTCTTCCATGATTTTCCAAAGAGGATAGCTAAAGGCTCAGATACCTCCTCTATCAGCTCCTTGAGTATTCTAGGATGCATTTCATCAGGCCCTGGTGATTTGCAGGCATCTAACTTTTCTAAGTGATTTTTAACTTGCTCTTTTTTTATTTTATCTTCTAAAGTTATCCCCTTCCCACTATCATTCACTATGTTAGGCATTCCTTCAGCAGACTTCTCGGTGAAGACCGAAACAAAGAAGTCATTAAGCAACTCTTCAATTTCCAAGTTTCCTGTTACTGTTTTTCCCTCCTCACTGAGCAATGGGCCTACCCTGTCCTTGGTCTTCCTCTTGCTTCTAATATATTTATAGAATGTTTTCTTGTTTCCCTTTATGCCTGTAGCTAGTTTGAGCTCGTTTCATGGAAATTCCCAGTGACCGAGAAACATGCAAACTTGTCAGTGCAAAACAAACCTTTTTAGTGTCCCTCCTTATAGTTCTGAATTCAGATTAATCTGATCTCTTAGACTTTATGAAAGAATAACTCCTAGGGTTGCCAGATAGTTTCACAAAAAATGCCAAACAAGGCGGGGAAAAAATTGGTTGAGCAAAAAAACCCCAACCCCCACGAAAAGAAAATCATGGTGCCTTTAAAATCCCCATGCTCCCCTGACGTCCACCAGAATGTCCCAAGTGGCCTTCCATCTGAGAAAAACAGAAAACACTTGACAGCCCTCATAACTCCCACCAATATCAGGGGGACCTTTGCCAGGGTCACGGCTGTTGGAATAGGCCTTTGTTGCTTTATTTATGTTTTTATTTGTTTCCCTTTGCAAGGTTTATTTCATCTGAACTGAAAACAGAAGCTAAAAGATTTTCAAAAAGTGGCTCAAATATTGGTCTATTTAGCTAGAACTAGTGAGAAATGGGAAATAACCCACTATATTTTGAGGGAGTGGGGAAAGAAGAGAAAATTTCAAAATTATTTTTGTTTTGAAAATAGATCAGTTAAAAAAACTGTTTATGAAAACCGGGCTTCGTATAAATAAAGTTCTATAAAGTTTAACAAAAGTTTTGATTGAAATTGTTACAAAAATATCATAGAAAGCAGACAATTTCCCTAGGGCTCACAATATCTTGTAACATTTTTCATTTTAGAAAACAAAGGCACTGTTTTGACCCAAAAGACAGTTTGTTTGACACCGCTGTTGTAACAACACTGTGTGACTGTAACCTGTGTTAAAGCTATATTCCCTGAACCACAACAGAGAGCTCTGTGGTCTTTGTAACATCTGTATCCTCGCCTCAGTGATGAAACATGACCAGGGAGCTGACAGCCACTCTGGGGAAGGTGTGGGGGAGCTGGCATCACACTCCCTGAAGAGGTGGGGGTCTCAGGCAGAAGGGGCAGGGCTGAGAGCAGACAGCCCTCAGCACTGCTTGGTTGGCAGCACCCCCCACGTTGCCTGGAGCATGCCACGTGATACCTCCACCTCCCCAGGCAGCTCTAAGAGCTGCATGGAGCTCGCTGCTGCTGCTCCGGTGGCAATTTAAAGGGCTCTGGGTTCCTTTGAATCATTAGGCCTCAGACCAGTTGCCCTCTTCCCCCGCCCATTGGTGGACCTGAAACACAAGCATAACGAAGTGCTGTGTGGCTGCTGGCATTCCTGTAGCCTTCTTCATGGATAGCTGCGTGTGGAAAGAAAGTACCTTGATGAGACATTTGTTTCAAGTCACTATCCTGTGAAACCATGTTTCCCTGTGGGGAGGGAGGAGGGGGAACAATCTCTTTGCTTGTTGCCCTTTTTCTTCATAAAACCACATTGTTTCAAGTTTCCCAGCTGATGAGTCATGCTCTGTGGCCTTCGTCAATTTTTGTGCATCACATCCTGTCTCCAGTACTGAGAATTCAGCATGAAGATTGATGGCCCAGTTCACAAACTAAAAGAATCCGAAGGAGTTTAACACAGAAATGGTCATTTCCAAGAAAAGAATAATCTATTAATTATCTTCTGTGGCCCTTATCATCTTACTAGCTTAAATATTTATCTCCCCAAAACCTGGCTCTCCCAGGGTGCATCTACATGGAACCCGTAACTCGAAACAAGCAATGCAATTGGAGCGACACAAATTGCGTAGCTTATTTTGAGTCAATTTTGAAATAGCTTATTTCTAAATTTGACGCAGTCAACACAGCACTTATTTTGAAATAAAGCGCTATTCCAAAACGTCCCTTACTCCTCGTGGAATGAGGTTTACAGGGACGTCAGACTAGTGAGCCCGCTATATTTTGAAATAACAGGTGCGCTCAAAAGACACAGAATGGCTATTTTAGGATACCTCTGGTATCCTGAAATAGTGTTTCAGTGTCGATGTAGTCCATATCCCACAATAGTGCTCTAGACATTTGACAGTCCTTCCCCTGTATAATAAGCCTGCATTATCTACATTTTTTCTAAAGCAATAACTAAGCAGTGGAATTGACAAGGATCTGTAAGTGGATATCCTATAAATTCAGCCATCAATACGAGTTATTTCTATCTCAATAGGACATTTCGATTTTTTTTTAAATTAATAGGATACAGGTTAAAAATCCTGACATCCTTGACCTAAATTCTCGCAGTGAGTAGTAATTTTGTATGCTTCAATTTTAGATGCCTAGCAGGCCCGCCGACATGGGGGCAAAGGGGCAACTGCCCCAGGGCACAGCTATTGAAAAGGGCCCCGGGGCTCCCGGCCACTGCTACTCTGGCAGCACTACTGCTCTGAGGGCTGTTTGGGGGTGGGGGTTGTGGCATGGCACTGAGGGCTGGCTGCCACAGCCCCGCCCCTTCCATCTGAGGCCCCGCCCTTTCCAGGAGTGGGGCAGCTTCCCCCTTCTTGCCCAGGCACTCAGCAAGTCTGTTGGCCCCCCTGGTGCCCAGCTAGGCACGTGCCCTCTGACAATTAAGCCCCTGTAAGGCTGTGTTCCTAATGTGTGAGTCTCCCTCCACTAAGGGACTAGGTCTCAACTGTTCTCTATCATCTCTGTTTTCACCGTAAAATAAACTGTCCCCAGACTTCATTACTGTAGAGTGCACGCTGCCCAGGGCGCCCACTTCATAGCAGCCCTTCACATAGCTGAAGGCTGTTCAGGTCCCCCTCAATCTTCTTGTCTCAACTCAGCTTGCCCCGTTCTTTTTTAAATGCTTCTGCATCGGTCAGGTTTTCTAAACCTTTGATCATTTGTGTTACGCTTCTCTGGGCTTGCCAGTTTATTCACATCTTTCCTTAAGTATCATAACAAGAAATGGACCTAGTGCTCCAGCTGAGGTATCGCAAGTGAGGAGTACAGCAACACAATCATCTTCCATTTCTCACCTCAAATGCTCCCGCTAACACACCTCCGAATGGCATCAGCCTTTTTTGAAATAGCATCCTTTTTGAAACTACCTTATTGACTCATCCAGTTTGTGATTCATTATAACCCCCAGATCCTTTTCAGCAATACTGCTGCCATTTTCCATTCGGTAGCTGTGCATTTGATTTTTCAGGTTGAACCTCTCTGGTCTGGAACACTCTGGTCTGGCAATGTCCGTGTTGCTGGATGGATGCCGCTGGACCAGAGAGCCCCTGAACCAGCTCATGGCAGTGGAGTCCTGGAACCTGGGTCAGTCTTGGGGCTGTGGAGTGCCAGCGACCCAGGGAAAAAGAGCCCCAGGGGCTTGCAGCTGGCCATGGAGCCCTGGTGGCTCCAGAGCAGCAGAGCTCTGGCAGCCCTGGGACTGTGGAGTCTGGCAGCCTTACGGCAGTGGAGGCCCAGCAGCCCCAGGGCTGACCAGCAGCTGGGATCCCAGTGGCCTACAGACAGGGGAGCCTGGCACAGGGGCTGACCTCTCAAGGTCTAGCAAAGAGTGCCAGAGTCCCAAGGTCCCAAGAGTGCCAGACCAGGGAGATCCAACTTTGTAGCTGCACTTGTCTTTACTGAGCGTCGTCTGGTTGATTTCAGACCAGTTCTCTAATTTGGCAAGGTAATTTTGAATTCTAATCCTTCAAAGTGATTGTAACTCCTCTCATCCCGGAGTCAGCCACAAAGTTTATAAGCGTACTCTCCATGTGATTGAAGGCACTAATGAAAATATTGGACAGCACTGGACCTATGACCAAGAGCCTCGTGGGACCCCAATGAATGTGCCTCCTACTTCAACAGCAAACCAATCAGTTATGCACCCCCTTTATAGTAATTTCACTTAGCCCACACTTCCCTTGTTTGTTTATGAGAATATTCTGGGGCATTGTTTCAAAAGCCTTACTAAATTCAAGATGCATCACATTTATTACGTCACCACTAACCGCTAGGCCAGTGGCCCTGTCAAAGAAGGAATCCAGATTGGTTGGGCAGGATTTGTTCTCGACAAATCCATGTTGGCTATTCCTTACAACACTTTAATAATTTCTTCCATTATCTTTCCAGGCATCAAAATTAGGTGGACTGTATAATTCCCTGGGTCCTTTCTGTTCCCTTTTGTCAAAATAGGTGCTATGTTTGCCCTTGTCCAGTCCTCTGGAGCCTTATATGTCCTCTATGAGTAACTGAATATAAATGCTAATGGTCCTGCTACTGCTTTCAGCTAGTTCCTTAAGTACCCTGGAGTGAATTCAGTCAAGCCCTGCTGACTTGAATGTATCTAACGTATCTAAATATTCTATAATCTGTTCAATTCTGCCTTTTTGTTACTATTAATTGTGTTGAGTAGGTGGTCACCATTAACCTTTTTATTGAAGACTGATGCAAAATAGGCATTAAACACCTCAGCCTTCTTGAGGTCATCAGTTATTAGCTCCCGTTCTCTGTTAAGCACATGGCCTGCACTTGCCTTTGTCTTCCTCTTGCCTTTCATGTATTTAAAGAATGTCTTCTTATTGCCTTTTATATTCCTTGCTAGGTGTTACTCATTTTGTGCCTTCAGCAGCACAGCCATGGTGCTGCAGTGGTAGTACTGCAGTACAGCTTCTCCTTACATCAACAGAAGAGCTCTTCCCATCAATCCGTGTTATTAACCCATTTCTCTGCTGGGTGGTAGCTAGGTTGATGGGTGAATTCTTCACGGCCCTGCACAGTATATCTTGGCCAATCTAATTTTAAGTGAAGACCTTTCTGAGTTTGTTCCAGCATGCTTGGGCTAGTCATTTGTGCTCTCCCTAAGCAATTTGTCTAAATTTCCACTTTTTATAGGATTCCTTTTTGATTTTCTGGTCATTAATGAGGTCCTGATGGAGCCAGTTTGGCCTCTTCCTGTCTTTCCTTCTCATCAGGATGGTTTGCAGCTTTACCTTTAATATTTTCTTCTTAAAAACCACCAGCTCTCCTGGACTCTTTTTTCCCTTTAGATTTTCTTGCTGGGGGACCTGACTGACCTGATCTAAGTTTGTGAAAGTCTGCTTTTTTGAATGATATAATTGCATAAAAACATAGCATTAGTAGGTGTTGTTTGTTTGTTCTAAGACGAAAACTTTTAATTCTTCCTGAAGGGGCTGGATTGACAGCCAAGTAAAATGGCACACCAGTCACTTTAAAACAGGCATGCAGCCATAACCTGAAAATGCCATGCTACTGGGGGAATCTCATGGCAGTACAGTAGCAGCCCTTTAAGTATGAAGCAGACCTAGGGAGAGCTGCAAGCAAACTACCACTAGGCCCATCGCCATGGTACTCAACCTTACACCCTAGACGACTAAGTACAGATTAAACGGGACACAGATGGTGGCAATTTGAACTCCTTCACAACTATACCTTGTACCAATGTACCATGAACCTTGGGCTGTAGTGGGAACACCATTGAGGTGAGAGAGGTGTTTGTATCCCATGGCCCATTCTGTTCTTTGCCTCTGCTCTGAGTGCCAAGTAACAGCCGTGGTAGGGGTTTACAGTGAGCACCTCTGCACCAGGAACTACATGGAGGCCTAACTCATTCCCCAAAGCCATCTGATGGTGGCAGTTGGTCACCTCTGACCTGGCTGTAACTTCCCAACTTGCCTTGTATCTGCAGGAACTGGGAGCATTGTAGTCACACATGCAACCTGAGGTGGGGGAGGGAAAAAGTAACCCCTGAGCAAGGCACTTTCCCCACAACCAACAGACCAGGCTGACTCAGCAACTGTAGTGGCCAGCTACAAAAACATTTGGATCCCGACCCGTTGATGGGGTCCTCAAGGTTCCTCATTCAAATGTTCCCCTAGGAAATCAATTCATGCAGCTTAATCCTGTGCTTGAAAACAGGGCCCTTACAGCCCAGGGGACAAAGCATTCTCCAGATAGACATGTACTCTACGGTCCAGTTCAATGACATGTTATTGATTTAATTTACTTTAAATAAACCAGAGTGACTTGACTCCCCACTGCCTGGCACTTGGTGTAGCTCTTTATACTTGTGCACGGTGACTGCAGAATAGGTGCCAAATCTAGCAGATGGGAATGGCGGCTTTTTACACCTTCCTCACAAAGGTGCCCAGTTCTTTAGCATCTTCCACCCCTCTTCCTCCTTCGGTCCGAGGACTGTTCCTACCAGAAGAGATGAAGATGGAAATTTCTCTGATGCTCTCATGTCTCATGATTCCTAGGTTGGCCTGCACAAATAAACTAATACCACACATACACACACATTCACCACTCAACCACCACAACTGCCACCATCACCAGATAATGAACATGAAACTCCCTTTGCAGATACATAGTTCTTTCCTTATGTGAACGTCAAATGCTGAGGTCTTTAATTGAGCACATTTCAAATGTAAGTGAATTGCTTGATTAAAGGCTGAAGAACTTGGTCCCTCGATTTGAGGGCACTTTGCTTGATATTTGGCAAAAGAGCTGAAGAAGATCTACATGCTGATTTCAAATTTTATTAATTAATGCACAGTGTCAAACGTCAGCTGAATAAAGTAAACAGAGGGCACCTATCTTCAGCCTGCAAAGAAGAGTGATTTGTGAAGTAAGAAGTTGAAGAGTTCCCAAAGACTGACTGCCCTTTTAATTCATAGCACAGAGAAATTTGTGACTAATAACCGATTCAAATTGCATAAAGCCTTGAACTAGTAGAGGTCACCCTAATTTCCTCCACCTAAAATAATACATCTGTGATAAGCAACATGGGTATTGGAAGAAGGAGAATGAACCAAAACATGACATTCCTTATCCGAATGGGTTCAGCCTGCCAAGGGAGGGGACATGACAGAAACAAATATGCCCTTAATACCTTTTCCACAGTGACTCCAATTCAGACAAGCATAACATTTATAATTTCTCTTAAAACTGACCCAAAAGGAAAATGTTAAACAGGAATAACTGCTCACCTGCTCAGAACACAAGGGTCTAGCTGTATCTCAGATTAATTTCTAATCAACTGTACACCATCTCAGAGGACATGAGCAATTGGGAGGAAGGAGATAATTCCATGTAGTGTCTTAACTTTATTGCACTCAGAATCAAAGACCTTACCGACTGAGGTATATTCCATCAGAAGATCCTGATGTTACAAAAATCACTTTTAAAATTGATATTAAAATAGTAGATTGATGGGATTTGGATTTTCCAGTCCTGAAAAAAGCTTTCTACTGGTAAGACCCTGCAAGCTGATCAATGACTGACCCTGGGAGAAAAGCAAGGAGATCCTCAGGGCACTGGAAAGAGCTATAACTAATTTTCCATTGGAACTGCTTTTGTTACCAAATTTGTATCAAAATATCAGGGAATTTGCTGCAGAAAATTATGACTTCTCCCCATTTTTGTAAAAAAGTCTGACCAATTCTTTCATAATTCAGTCCTATAAATGCTCCCCTCAAGGAAAAGGGAAGAAAATGAACCATGTAGAGATGGGTGGATAACTATGGGGAAAAAATTAACCTGTAGCGCGTTCATCTCAAAGACCACTAGCATTCCATTCTGGCAAGCCGGCTCCCTGCCCATTGCCATATTCTCTCCTCTCAACAAAGGTGGAAGAGGCATTGTGAAAACAGGTGACCAATGACTTTTAGGCAGCCATTGTATGAGGAGTGAGTAGTCGAGCTATTACGTTACAGCATGGTGTAATCACAAAGTTCAGCTGATAAGGCAGGTTAGCACTAAACACCTCTGATTAGCAAAAGCATAAATGTTACAGCTACGCGACATGTTGCAAGCAAAACTTTCTTTGGGTCCAAAGTGGCCTTTCTTTTCTTCCCCCAAAGCAAACACACAAAATATTTCTTGTTTAAAATTCACTTAACCCCAGTGCCACATTCTGTTTTCATTTTTCCATACCATTTTTTCTTTCAGTGAAGAGAGAAGAGGGACAGTGTGTGTGTGTGGGAGGGAAGAGAAAAGGAGGGGAAATGAACATTTTCAAACCAAAACAAAAAAAAAAAAAGAAAAAAAATTGTTCCTACTTGAAATTTGAAGAATGAAAAAGATTTTGGAAATGTGTGTAAAATCTTTACTTTTTTGTAACTCAGTTCTCTGCAACAGCTCTCAACTAATAAGCTAGTCCGGAATGGTTTTTCTGAAATAGCTTTTGAAATAGCACATCTACACTGCAGGGAAGCCTCAAAATTAATTTGAGGCAGGCTTCCCTAATGTAGACGTGCTATCTTGATATAGAGCCCCAGAGGACACTGGGGAGGAATAACTTAGAAGGCCCTGGTGAGGGGCTATTTCAAAATAGCAGCAGTGGAGCGTCTACACAGGCCTTATTTTGAAATAGCTATTTCGGAAGAGGCATTATGCCTCATAGAATGAGATTTACAGATTTCAGAATAAGCCGCCCATTATTTCAAAATTATTTTGAAATAACGGATGGCTGTGTGGACACTCGCATTGTTATTTTGAAATAACGCTAGTTATCTCAAAATAACAGCGCAGTGTAGATGCA
Organism: Pelodiscus sinensis; assembly: GCF_049634645.1. Classification (NCBI taxonomy): domain Eukaryota; kingdom Metazoa; phylum Chordata; order Testudines; family Trionychidae; genus Pelodiscus; species Pelodiscus sinensis. The sequence continues at coordinate 247,186,010 of NC_134712.1, read as the reverse complement.
CCCTAAGAGTGTAATTACTCTGGACCAGTGCACATCAGAATGAGTCCTAGCTAGGTATGCACATAGTTGTCACATAGTTGTCACAAGCAGACAACTTCTAGAGCAGCAGTTCCCAATCTTTTCCTTATAGGGACCCATTTTGACAATTCAGGAAGTCTTGGTGACCAAAGGCACTTCAAAAACGGGGGGGAGGAGGGAAGGCAGAGCCACCTGGGGAGACACTTGGGGCTCATCTACATTGGCCCCTTTTCCGGAAGGGGCATGGTAATTTTTGAAATCGCAATAGGGAAATGCGCGGGGGATTTAAATATCCCCCGCGGCATTTAAATAAAAATGTCCGCTGCTTTTTTCCAGCTTTTAGAAAAGCCGGAAAAGAGCGTCTACACTGGCCCCGATCCTCCAGAAAAAGCACCCTTTTCCGGAGGATCTTATTCCTACTTTGAAGGAAGGAATAAGATCCTCCGGAAAAGGGCGCTTTTTCCGGAGGATCGGGGCCAGTGTAGACGCTCTTTTCCGGCTTTTCTAAAAGCCGGAAAAAAGCGGCGGACATTTTTATTTAAATGCCGCGGGGGATATTTAAATCCCCCGCGCATTTCCCTATTGCGATTTCAAAAATTACCATGCCCCTTCCGGAAAAGGGGCCAATGTAGACATAGCCTTGGCGACCCTTTTGAAATGTAACGGAAACCCATATTTGGATCCTGACCCATAGGTTGGGAAACCCTGTTCTAGAGTGTCCCGCCCCCCCCAAACACACAGTCTCAGAGCTTGAGATCCAGTCCAAGATCAGACATCCACACTGCAATTTTATAGCCTGCACCTGGAACCCCACGTATCCAAATCAGCTGACCCATAGATCTTTTATTGCCATTTAGACATACTCATGGGTTTCTGTTTGACCCATTTGTGATGGGTTTGGTCACAGAGCTCTCCATTGAGACTGTCACTTGGGGTATGTCTAGACTACATGGCTCCATCAACGGAGGGGACAGAGCCATGTAGATGAGTTTACTAGACATAGGAAAACGAAGCAGCGATTTCAATAATCGCCGCTTCATTTACATCAAAATGGCCTCCGCGCTGAGCCGATCAACTGTTTGGCGGCACAGCGGGGCAGTCTGGATGCGCCGCGGTTGACAAGGAAAGACTTTGTCGACCGCTCCAGTATGCTTTGTGAATTGAGGTTTACCGGAGCGGTTGACAAAGGCTTTCCTTGTCAACTGCAGCACATCCAGACTGCCCCGCTGTGCCACCAAACAGCTGATCGGCAAAGCGCGGTGGCCATTTTGATGTAAATGAAGCGGTGATTGTTTAAATCGCCGCTTCATTTTCCTATGTCTAGTAAACTCATCCACATGTCTCCGTCAACGGACCCATGTAGTTTAGACATACCCTTGATGTGCTAAAATACCATTGAGTCTGCCTATGCCACCATATTGTCTTGCTGAGCCAAACTCTGTGGTCTCCTCCAGCAATGGCACAGAGATGGGTCACAGCCCACAAAAAAGCAACACAGACACTGAGATCAGCTCAGCTCTGGGAAGGCTCGATTAAAGGGACTTGACACAGCTCCCAGGAACACAGCCTCAGCTGGACCAAAACCCCAGATAAATCCATTTTATTCCGCATAAAGTTTATACAGGGAGCTCATAACTTGTTCACTCCCATGACCAATGCAAGAGAGAGATGCACAGCTGTTGTCCTCCCTGGATAACAATGATTGACACTGGATTTATTAATAAACAGAAGTTATTTTTATTAAGTATAAAAAGTAGGATTTAAGTGTTTGCAAGTAATAGCGGACAGATCAAAGTAAGTTACCATGGAAAACAAAAATGAAACATACCAGCTACGCCTAATACTTTTAGAAACTTGTGTTACATGCAATTTCTTACCCTTAGGGCATGTCTACACTAGGAAATTATTTTGAAATAACTAAATTTGACTTAATATCTCCCAATTCTACAAAATCGAAATAGCATGTCTCCACTATGGGGAAGCCTTGAAATTAGTCTGAGAAAGGCTCAATTAATACAGACGTGATACCTTGACTTAGAGCTCCAAGAAGCAGTGGGGAGTAATTAATTCAAATTACTCTGGGGAGTAGTTACTTTGAAGTAGCAGCACCAGAGCATCCACATTAATGCTATTTCAAAATAACTATTTCAGAATTAGTGTTATACTCTGAGGAAAGCAGGAGCACAGATTTCAAAATAAGTGGCTCCTTATTTCAAAACAATGGGCTTGGTAGTGTGGACGCTCCGCTTATTAATTCAGCATAAGGGGTGTTATTTTGAAATAACCCCCTAGTGTAGACCAGGGCTCAGAGTAGTTCTAGTCATCTTTTCTCACAAGCTGGGAAGCCTCCCAACTTGGGTCTGATCCTTCCCCTGTTCAGTTCCAGGTACTTGCAGCAGACATCTTGGGTGGTAAGCAGAGGTCCCCTCGCATCTGGCTGCTGCTCCTATTGTTTGGTTTCCCACCTTTATATCCCCTTTGCCAAAGGCGAAACTCTTTGTGTCCAGTTTAATTTTTTTTCACATTTTCAGTGGAGAAGTGCAGCATCCAAAATGGATTCCAGCATCAGGTGCCCTAGCCTCTTGTCTTGGCTGGATCAACCATAATCCAGACTTACAGAAAGAGCAACGCTATTCACAGATCATTTTCCTGAGTACCGGGCCATTAAGTTCCTTGAGTACTATTAATTGCCCTCATTAGCATGTCTAGATTGTAAACAGGATTATACTGTCTATTTCTATCATCAAATAAAGGACTGATACATGCACACAAATAGAGTATACTCAGTTAGCAGATTATAACTTTTCTAATGATATGTTACAAGATGTATTTTGCATAAAGCATCTTCTAGTTATACATATTCATATTCATAAGCATATTTCATAAAGAATATGGAGCACAACAGCACAACATTACAGAGCTAAAGCCCTGCTGTGAAGTTTGGATGTAGATTCTTAAATTTCCCGAGGGGCAGGGATATTTTGATCTGCCCATGTGTTTTTCCAATGTTTCAACATCATTCTTAGAGAGTGCAAATGATTTCACAAAATTGGCCCACAGAGATCTTCTTCATGCTTATTTCCTAGCTACTCCATGCCCATCCCTGTCACCTTCTTTTCCCTTTCCCCAGAACCCAGAGATGGCTTTCCACATTTTGGGCGAGGAGAGTACAATCCATCCAGCCAAGGGGAGGAGAGGGACATAACCATTGTCCCCATCACAGACTCAAGGCCGCAAAAGGCAAAGAGATAATATAAATTATTGCTATACCACAGTCCCCACCTTCTGTGGAAAGGATCCCTGATTAAGGATCTCTGTGGTCTTGCTGCCCACAAAAACTCTAGCAATGCAGCTCCATCAGTCTTGCACTAATAGAAGTGCCCCATTACGCCAACATAGTAACACCAAATTTCAGACTGGCATAGAGCCAAGATCAATGTACAGAGGTTGTCACAGGGTGAATACAGATACTGTATTACCTATGTCAACCCTTACAGTCCTCCAGCAGCTGTCCCACAATGCCTGACACTGACTACTCTAATCACCATTGTAGATTACAGTGCTCAGGGGTCATAGAGACCATTTAAAACCCCTGTGAATTTTTAAAATGCCTTTCCCTGGTTGTTCAGCTTGATAAGTCCACCTATATCAGCTCTCCAGTGTTGTGTGCAACTTCCCAGCTGATTATGCCAGCTCCACACTCTGGACACGCACTGGCCTGGAGCAGACAGGAGACACTGCATTGCTCGGGCTTGCAGGGAGAAAAGGCTGTGCAGGCACATCCCTGAACCATTTGTAGAATCTATGAGCAAATTGTATGGGGGATACAGGAGTGGTCCAACAGAGACCAGCAGCAGTGCCATGTGCAAGCCAAGGAACTGCAACAGGCACACAGAAGGCCAGGGAGGCCAACTGTTGATCTTGTGCAAAGCCATAGACCTGTTGCTTTTACACAGAGCTGCATGTCATACTGGGCAGAGAGACCCCACCACCATTCTCCAGAGCACCATGGGCACTTCCGAGGAGCCTGAGTCACTGGCCCTGCAATGAAGTGGGCAGGAGGAGATGCGTAAGGAAGAGAAGGAGCAGTAGGGAAACAGGCATACAGAGTGTCCATTTGAGCTGCCAGCTGGAGCTCATGTTAGACTCCACCTCAATTTAGCCAGTCCCAGGAGTCCAGAATCTAGATGATCTAGACTGTGCTTGGTCCAGCCAGGAGTGCAAGGGACTGGCCTCAACCTCTCGAGGTTCCTTCCAGTTTTGGTATTCTATGATTCTGTGATGAGCTGACAAGCCCGATGCAGGTAAAGGAACCATGGGAAAGTGTGGAAATAAATTTCCCATTGCAGATATGGCTCCCCCAACTTAGTAGGACATAGCTATTGACATTTCATTAATGTTCTCGTGTTCCTATTTGGTTTTCATTCATCTCTTGAGGTAGGTGGAGTATGGGGACCATGCAGAGCAGATTGTTTACATACTTACACACACAATATGTGTGTCCCTTGAATCCTCCTGAGAGATCTCAATGAAACGTCCATGGAGAAACTCTGCAATCCGCTGTCAAAGGTTTCTAGGAATGGCAGCCTTATTTCTTCCTCCATGATGGGACACTTTCTCACAGCAGTTGGCAATAATTTTGGCAGGCGCCATTGCAGTACGCAGGATAATGGCATATGAGCCCTCTAGAGGAGCAAGGGAAGGTGTGTGTTCTGAAGCTTAAGTTTTCCTTTCCATTCCTATTATGCTGACAATGGTACCTTAGCATGTTTTAGCCATAGCTGTGGCTGCTGTGTGTAAGAGGACCCCCTCCACACCAGTGGAATGACTGACCCACATAAGGAGCAGAAGAAAACAAAAGAGAATGGAGAATATGTTTTGTAAGATTCTGCAAGCTAGCGTTGCATCACACTGTGAGCTCACGGCCCATAGGGTGAATTTGGCAGACTGGCCTTTGACTGTAAGGTCTCCGTGACCCATGTTATGTATCTGTACAGTACCTAACACAATGGGGACCAGATTTTGGTGGGGAACTGTAAGTGCTACTGTGGTATAAATAATAAATAAGGATTGGGGGCTTAGGTAAATTAACCAACACTGCTCAAATGTCAAGCTGATGCATGAGGTGAACTGCTGATGCACAAAAAGTGCAAATCAGAATTTATTTTCTCAACCTCCTTTCCTGAATCATCTGAAATATGAACAAATTTTGGGAAGCATTGAAAGAGTTGTGAATGACCACAAAAAAAAAAGAGTAAAATTGATCATATTATTTGTTCAGCTCTACAAATTAATCAGTATAAAAAAAAACTGAAGGGGATTTTCCTGCTCAGTGTATGTTTGTTACAAGGTTCTTGCTGGTCATGCAAAAAAAAAAAAATTGGCACATGGATCGTGTGTTCATTATGTTCTTTGTGACTCAGAAATGGAACGAGCAGGCTTTTTGTAGAGAAATGTGGTTTTCATTCACACATGCTTATGGGCCTTTCTGTTACTGAGGCCAATATGTGTTCAGGAGCGAATTTTTCCTATGTGGACTTAATATGTTTTTGCTATTTATTATTTACAGCACCAAAATTTTGGAAGGTGGAAGAAAAGAACACCCCCCAAAACCCTGGCAGCACAAATTGCAACATTGCTTTGCAGCCCTCAAAGGAAACAGTATAGTATAGGGTGTACATTCCATTCACAAACTAAATGGGATCATCAGGCAGGAATGACTTCAAAGGAATGCATGCATCATGCCTCTGACATTTTCAAACAGGGAAGGGGGAAGGGGAGCTAAAAATTATGGATAAGCGATTCGCCCAGATCATACATTCGTTCTGAGCTGTCAGATATGGAGGAAGATTTCTACTTGGCATCAGTGTCTAAAACTTCAGCTATTCCCTTTTCCAAGTCGCACATCTGAGGAGCCTCAGAGAGCTTACATTAGGGAGAAACAGAAGGCAAAGGAAATTGTAGTGTTCAGGGAGATGTTACAGTGCAGGTTAAAGCCTGGGGGTAGACTAAGAAAAGTGGAATGTTATCGCTAAAATCTGGCTCCTTCCAAAAACCCATAACTCTGTGGAAGCCTTGAGTGTTGTCTGCTAGTTTCAGATATTCCAGCATATGCTTCTGATTCTGTTTTTAATACCTACAGTCCATCCGGAGACAATTCATGGCAACCGTGGCAATTGTAACACTATATAAACCACAGGGTTTGATGACAACTGATATGAAGTGTGATTGGAAAAAAATAATGCCTCCTGGTAATAATAATATTTCCTGCTCGGATTGGCCTCACGATAATAGGCCCGTTCCTGTGGTGTTCACAGAGTCATAGGCAGGACTGTGGTATTACGTTACAGCTGCAGCCTAGTTAGATATTCACGGGACCGAAGGGTATATGCAAGCACACTGGGAACATCTGAATGACAATTCACTGCTCCATGCTGAGTGCAGCCTTTTCCACTGCGACTGAGTCAGGGAGCAGCCAGCTCAATTTAAAAGCAAAGTCATCTTTCCAGTCTGCGAGGTGGCAAGCAATTATGTGGGGCTGCCCCGCCCTAGGCTGGTTTGGCTTGATGAGTTTGGCAGCCTGATTCCAGGAGGTCAGAAATAGGATTGGAGCAGGAAGTGCCTCAGAGAGAGCTTTCCGTTCACAAGGGTGGGTGGAGGAAGAGCCAGGGTGGGAGGAGCGGTGGCAGGAGCAGCAGGTCACACTTACTCCAACGGAGAGGGGAGATGCTGCCCTGATGAACTGGGTTGCACATGGGTCACTCCATCCTGTTCCAAGAGGAAACACGTCGGAATTCTGTGTTATAACTCAGCTAGCTGTTCTGTTCACTGGCTCAGTGGGTTTATAGGAGCAGAGGCCGAGATGGCTTGAGAGCCCTCCCTTGATACAAGAGGGTTTCTTTGTATTTCCCCATCGCATCCGTCTAACTCTGCAGTATCTGATTATGGCTGATTATACCATCAGAATTACACAGGGTTTGTCATGTCTATTAGCAAGCTTGAATTTTAGGGTTTAGAAATGTCACAATTTCAAAAGGATTCCAGTCTTTTTTTGAGGGGAGTTGGAAGGGAGGAGAGAAAAACAGTCAGTTCCTGGGCCCTGAAAGGCTTTCATTTATCTGTACAAACGCAAAGCCTAAGAGGGGATGTATTCCACTAGACAGAGGGGAAAAGGCTTAGTAATCAGAAGAGGTGGTCTAGTCCAGCTCAGTATCACGGACTCTTATGGCTGAAGCCCTTATTCAGACCTGATGTATGGTAGGCAGCAATGTCCCCTCTATTTTTTTCCATCCAAGTGCAGAATAAATTTTGTTACATGCACTGAGGCATATGCAGAGGTGCACCACCAATAGAAACACATGCTGCTGTCTGCGAGCAGCTGCGGGGGCTCTGCTGGGTGGCATCTGAATCTCTCCTGGAAGGCCACCCAAGCTCTTGGTTTACAGGGAACACAGGGAGGCAGGTGTAACTACATTAGGTCCTCATGTCTGAATCTGGCACTATATACTGTGCTTTATTTCACTTGCTGTAAGGCCTGATAGTCATCTCCCCAAGACCCTCATAAAAAGCCAGCCATGTGGCTACCCCACTGAGCTAGAGTCCTAAGTTAAAGAGCTGAAGCTAATTTGCTTAGGCTGAGTTTGGGGCCTGAAAGAGATAATTGGTAAGAGATGGAACTGGGTCCTGCAGATGTCATGCTCAGGGTTGTTCCGTCATAGAAAAATGTCAAAGCAGCCAGGGAAAACAAGGAACTGCAACATCCCAAAGAAATGACATTGAAGGCTGAGTAATGTCACCCGGAGGCTGCAAGAAGATGGGTGTCTGTCCTCCACTGACACACAATGCAAGAGGAAGTTACATAACTGTGAGGAGTTTACAAACATGAGTAAAGCCACGTGGAATCTAGGTGTCCTACAATATGACTAAAGTCATGCCTTTCGGATGAAACCAACCAAGGACCTCGTCATGGTCATGACAGAACCTAGGGGTTTTTTTCTTCCAAATTCTGGTAGCCTCTAGTCTGAATTAGGATTTGCCTTCTGCCTAATGTGCAATCCTACTGCAGTTTCAGATAAAGTGAGTTATTCTTCACTGTCTGGCTTGTGCAACTGCTCCTCCTCCTCCCAAATGGGTGCAAAGGGCTGGTGCAGGAACACCAGCATTCCAGTGATCACTGTGTCGAACCTACAGGACAGGGCATGCTCTTTTCTGTGTCTTGCAGCTTCAAATGTGGACTCCCTGGCTACTGCAGAGGTGGCTCTGAGGCACTTGCTCCTTTGTATTCCAGGCCAGATGCAGAATGTCACAGAGGAAATGGCTGTGTTTTCTTAACAACAGAGACTCTATGGCCATGTCTAAACTCTGAGAAAGATCGATGCTGCCATGGTCAATTTTCTGGGGTTCGATTTAGTGGGTCTAATGAAGACCCGCTAAATCGAACTCAGAAGGCGCCCCCATCAGCGCTAGTACTTCCACTCCTCACGAGGAATAAGGGAAGCTGATAGGAGTGTTTGCTCCCATCGACCTTCCACTGTGTGGACAGTGATTTAAGATACATCGACTCCAGCTAACTCATTAACGTAGCTGGAGTTGCATATCTTAAGTCGACCTTCCCCTTTAGAGTAGATATGCCCTACATTTGTTCTGTGTCGTTTTTTTCTGTAATAATCTAGGCTCAAAATCCACAGTTTGCTCTTTGTTGCTGGGAAAGTAACAACATAAATGATCCTCTTACAAATGCAGAGCTAGTTTCTCAGTTGGTGTATAGTGCTACAGCTCCATCAGCTCCAGTGGAGTGCTGCAGATTTGTACAAACCAAGGATCTGGTCAGGAGTCCCATATTGAGAGATGACGAATGGTAAATCTCCATAGCTAGATTTTGACTGCTAACATCACTTGTCCTTTCACATCACTTTCATGCTCCTCTCATTCTGTGTAACACTAACTCCTCCCCTTGCTGAAAATCTAGCCGTCCTGCGATGTATGTCAAGGCATGGCTACACTGTATTTACCATGCCCTAGGGCTAAGTCCTCTAGGGTAGAAACTTGTTTACTTGCTTAAGGGCCTGACCCACAGCCCATTGAAGCGGATGGAGTTGTAATGGGCTCTGCATCGGGGTCACAGTGCACTCGTTCTATAATGCCGCATACATTTATGTTGATAGATAAATAGTAAGAATAATCAAGAGGAAGCCTTGAGAAGAGCTGTGGCGGAGTGCCCGACCAATGCAGTGCAGCAGGCAGAAAAGAACTGGGAGACAGAGCTGCCTTGCAGCAAGGGCAAAGGGGAAATTTGCCACTGGTGCAAAACAGGCAGCAGAAGGATAAGACATTCCAGGAGCAGGGGGAAGGGCCAGCCCCAAAGCACCACCAAGGTGCTCTGCAACAGCCAATGGCTCCTGAATGCAGAGGGTCTGAGGACCTGGTCATAGAACTGAAAGAGCCCTCAGGAGGCCATCGAGACCAACCCCCTGCCCAAAGCAGGACCAATCCCAACTAAATCAACCCAGCCAGGGCTGTGTCAAGCTGGGACTTAAAAATCTCTAGGGATGGAGATTCCACCACCTCCCTAGGGAACCCATCCCAGTGCTTCACCACCCTCCTAGGGAAATAGTTTTTCCTAATATCCAACCCAGACCTCCCCCACTGTCACTTGAGACCATTGCTCCTGTGCTCTTTGTCTCTTTTAACCACACAACGTGAGACTAAATGAAGCAGAGCATGCCTGCTGCCGATGAAACGATCTCTTCCATGCTTTATCCACAGCCAGCTAGCCTCGCAGAGCTTTTATTTATAATTGCCCACAGTGGGGTGCAGCTCCCCCATGGAGAGCAACGGTGGCAGCACTAGTGCAGGCAAGTCACCAGCACTTTCACTGCCAGGTCATCTGGCCATGATCAGAACAGATCGAAATGGCCCGGTGGGAAAAAAAAAAAAAAATGCCAGTGCCTTTGTAACCCGTATACCTCCTGAGTACAGGTCACTGGCCCATGTAGCAGCACTGAGACCACTTACAGAGAGAAAAAATGAGCCTGCTCAACAGCCTTAGTTCAGAGGCAAGCTGGCTTTTAGCTCAAGCTGTAGAGAGGTGCAAGCACGAAGCTCCAGAAGTCCCAGGTTCTGTTCTGCTTGTTGGCGCTACACCAAATGAGACGAGACACCTCCACCCGCACCATGGGCCAAAGACAAGTTGGCAGAGGTCACTCCTGAGGATGTGTCAATTGTGCGGCCGCAGGGTAAACAGGCTTGCGCTGGTGTCACTCCAGCTAGAGTGCCAAAAACAATAGCAGCGTGGCTGTTGTAGCATGTACAGCTGCACAGGCTGGCTACCCGAACTCAGGCCTGGGGAATCAGTCCGGCTTGGATCTGGGTGGCTAGGCTCAGTTGCCATCCATGCCGCAGTGGTCATGCTGCTATTGTGAGTGTGCTAGCTGGAGCAAAGCTGGCTGGGAGGCAGTGTAGAGAAACCCATTGTGTACCCCATGGAGCAGTGGTCACCAGCCAGTCCATTGGGATCTACCGGTAGATCTTGGAGCCTCTGATAAGTGATCCTGACTGGTTTGGCTGGGAGACTATCAAGTGCACTTCAGCTGCCCCTCCACCTGCTGCTCTGCTGCTCCTGCCCAAAGCCTCCGGGAGCCTCACGCTTGTGCAGAGTGGGGGAGACAGGCCGGGGGCGTTGATGTCACTCTGTTCCCCTCCCCTATACCCCATCTTCACAGAGTGAGGAGGGCGGGGCCTCGGCAAAGGGGTGGGGCAGGGGTATTTAGGCTTGAGGTAGATCCTGGACTGACTTACATTCAAAAAGTGATCTTGAGCTTAACCAGGTTGGAGACCCCTGCCAGAGAGATAGATACCCAGAGCCGCAGCCAAGAAGGGCTAAGGCTTAAGCACACCATGGTGTCAGTTGAGTCTGTAGCTAACACACAAACATAGATACATTTTGGTAACTTGTGCACGATTTTCTTTTTTATCTTCATCCCCTCATGATCTCTGTCATGAGGAAAAATGCGTCAATTAGAAGCCACATCAGGGAAATCTTGCTGGGCAGCTAGAGAACAAATGTTTTCATGGCCTTGTAAGCAAGCAAAATGTGTTGCTCCTCAGGGCCAGATTATGATCTTAATTATATTGGCATAAACCCGGAGGAATTTCAGTTCAATTATTCTGTATTTACACCAGCGTAAATTAGATCATAATCTAACACCTTGGTTTTTTTATGTTTGTAAGCCACTGAACAAACGTACATCATGCTCGCCGGTGTGGTGTCACATTTTTTGTAAATGTCAGTTGTCCCAGAGTGGAAAACTCAGTCTTTCATTGTTGCAAGCAATTTGCCATGGAAGTTGGGGATTTCAGCTCAAGAGGCATGATTTTGGTCAGGAACAGAAAAATCTGGCTGTTCTTATCACAAAAAGCAGAGTTTATAGTGGCATAATCTAGCCATGTTTCAAATTTGCCAATATCCAAATAGTTACTGTTTTTTGCAATACCCCTTTGTGAGTGCGTGGGTAAGATTCCGATAAGTAGCAAGCGAGCCAGTGAGTGATGTAAGAGAGTTTGATCGCCAGCTGACCGGCGGGAGTTGAATATCAGTTAGGGAACACCAACTAGGGGCTGCAAATTAAAAGCCAAACTAGCAAGCAGGGACTGGCTGCGCAGCCCAGTCACTAACCCGGTCATTGGGAGCATTCAGAGTACATGTGCTAAGGTCCAGATGGAGAGATGTAGGAAATCTAATACTGGGCTAGAATTTTAGCTGCTGCCCCCAGCAAAGATATTTAAAGCGAACATTTTAAAATTAAATGCAGTTAAAATAGCCTCTGCAACCACAGCAAAAGGTTAATGGTCCTATTAATGGCAGGGCTTGGAGATATGAGGCCATTTTCATTGAAGCCAGCTGCATGCCGGGAGGAATTCATCCCACGGGAGTTCAGATGGTGTTGCAACCATTACCCTCTGCCGGGGTTTTCTACCAGCTTTAGTGCCTAATACAAAAGCCTTCAGTGTCTATCAAAAGATGCCCAATGATTTCAAGTGGCTTTGGCTCAGGCCTTTATACGTTAGGCTGACATAAGCCATGTTGTGTCAACCCCATTATGCACATGTCCACACTTAAATGTGTCTCTCACCATGTGTATGCCCCCTTACAACAATGCAATAACACCACCTCCTTGAACTTCACTGAGCTACAGTCACTATTCCCAGCAGAAATAGGGAAGTGTTAGTCCCATGACACAAGGCACGGGTCAGACCTCATCTGCACCAAGGTGTGTAATTCTGGTCTCCCATGATTAAGACAGATGAATTCAAACTGGAACAGGTCCTGAGAAGGGCTGTGAGGCTGGTCAGAGGAATAGAGAACCTGCCTCATGAGAGGAGACTCAAAAAGCATGGCTTGTTTAGCCTCACACAACAAAGACTGAGGGGGAGATATGATGGCTCTCTGTAAATACATCAGAGGGATAAACACCAAGGAGGGAGAGGAACTATTTAAGTGCACATATTGACACAAGAACAAATGGATATATATGGGACAACAACAAGTTTAGGCTTGCTGTTTAGAGGAAGATTTCTAACCAGCAGAGGTGGGAAGTTCTGGAACAGCCTTCCAAACATGTATAAGCATTGGCCCCTCAAAGTATGCACCAGAGGTTTGCAAGCTGTGGGTGAGTGTGCCCCCCCCCCCCCCGGACGGGGGGGGGGGGGAGGAGAGAGAGGGGAGGGAACATGGAGGAATGCCCAGACTGGCGAGCAGTGACTCCAGGCACCTTAGATTAGCCGCATGCAGTGTGGACTCAGGAAGAGAGATCCATATTCACCTCCAACTCATTAAGTACACTGTAATTTAAATACTGCTAACAACTGGTAAACCTGTCAGTGAGACCTCCACTTATTATTAATATTATTAAGGCCCCCATGCCCCAAATATACAAGTCAATCTACACCTATGCTCTCAAAGGAAGCAGCAGGAGCAAAAATACTTCAAGAATGAACTTGATAAGTTTATGGAGAGGATGTGATTGCCAATGATGGCACCTGGCCCACTGAAACTGCTGTTAGCAGATATTCCCAATGGTCTGAGATGGGACACTAGGTGGGGAGGGTGCTGAGGCTACAGCTACACTGCCATTTTTTGCAGAGGAGGATATGCAAATGGTGCTCTCGCTTGCATATCTTCTTCCGATTCTTTTTGCAGAAGAGGTTTTGCTGATAAAAAGCCCCGTGGAGACGGGGCCATTTATAGGAAAAAACTCCTTTTTCGCAAGATCCTGTAAACCTTGATTTTTGAGGAATAAGGGATCTTTCAAAGAAGGATTTTTTTCCAACAAATGGCCCCCATCTACACAGGGATTTTTAATCGGCAAAACTTCTTGCACAAAAAGAATCAGAAGAATATATGCAAATGAGAGCTCCATTTGCATATCCTCTTCCGCAAAAAAACTGCAATGTAGCCATAGCCTGAGTGACTGCAGAGAATTCTTTCCTGCGGTCTGGCTGCTAGGTCTTACAGACATGCTCCAGTCCAACTGACCACCCTATTTGGGGTCAGAAAGAAATTTTTATCCAGATCAGATTGGCAAAGACATTGCTATTTTTTTTCAGCTTCTCTACAACATGGGGCACAGGTCACTTGCAGGTTTAATCTAGAATAAATGGTGGATTCTCTATAACATGTTTTGAGGACTCCATTCACTCAGCCAGAGGTTCTGTGTTTATTACAGCAGCAGGTGGGGGAGGTTCTATGTGGTCTGCATTGTGCAGGAGCCGAACTAGATGACCATGATGGTCCCTTCTGGCCTTAAAGTCTGTGCATCTATGTACTGATGTTGATGCAGATTGAATGTCGACACTGTGTCCTTACGAAAGCAGCGAGGAGTCGTGTGGCACCTTATAGACTAACCAAAGTGTTGGAGAATAAGCTTTCGTGGGCAAAGACCCACTTTATCAGATGCATGTAGTAGAACTTTCCAGAGGCAGGTATAAATATGCAGGCCAGAGATGACAAGGTGGATCCAATCAGGGAGGATGAGGCCCCCTTCTAGTAGCTGATCTGGAGGTGTGAATACCAAGATAGGAGAAGCTGCTTTTGTAGTTAGCGAGCCATTCACAGTCTTTGTTTAATCCTGAGTTGATTGTGTCAAACTTAAAGAGGAACTGTAGCTCAGCAGTTTCTCTTTGAAGTCTGATCTTGATGTTTTTTTGCTGCAGGATGGCTACCTTTAGATCTGCAATTGTGTGTCCTTTTCCTGATTGTCCAGCTTGGTGAGTGCACCTAGAGGCTCTCCTTCGTTGTGTGCAACTGTCCAGTTGACCATGAGGGCTTCAAGCTGCAGACACAATCTGGCTTGAAGTAGTAATTACTGGAGTAATTACTGGGTCTCCTGGGCTTGTAGTGAGAAGAGGCTGTGCATGCGCATCTAGATACCAGCTGTAGGAATATGGACATCTACCAGCAGAATGCACAGTGGTATGACGTGCAGTCAGGACTAGTGTGAAAGTGAAGGGATTACGTCAGGCATATCGGAAGGCCAGTGAGAACAACAGTTGATCTGGCACTGAGCAACAGACCTGCTACTTCTATAAAAAACTGCCTGCCATGTTGGGCATATCCCCCCTCAGTCCTTTGCATGCTAGTGCAGACTCTTGCGAGGAGTTACAAGCTCCTAGGCTAACCGGTGAGGTTGAGGAGTTGGAGGAGGAGGAAGAGGCTGGAAGACACTCAACTGGAGGCTCCAGTGAGGCCATGAGACAGGCCATGTTTGAGATGCTGCTGCAGTCCAGTTGGTCTCGCCAGTTGAGAATAGGCAAGCCCCTTGCAGGGCAAGGAATGTGGGTGAGTGAGTAATTGCATTTCTTATTACTGTGATGTGCTGATGGCACATCCAACGTTAACAGAGCATAGCAATCAACTGTGCCGTAATTTGCTCACAGCGGAAGCGGCATAACAGAGAGGTGGGCTGCTAAATTTTATCCCCTGGAAGAGTGAGATGGGGGGAGGGTTATGCCCCCAGGGATGCCCCTTGAATCCTGAGAGATTGTGATGAAACTTTCCCAGACTCTGCAGTCCTCTCCTGAAGGTCACTAGGGATGGCAGCCTCTGTGATAGGCCACATTGTCACACCAGCCAGTGGTCACTTTGGCAGGCACCATGGGTAGCGCTCAGACTAGCTGCATATGGGCCAGAAGGTGGTGAGGGGAGAGGGGTAGCGTGCCAGCAGTGGGCTCCTGACTTTCTTACCCGCAGGAGTGAGACATCAGATAAAATCACCCTCACCTGTGGAAAACAGTGTCAGCATTCAGTGCTGATAGGAGCTGCCAGGATCCCTGGTCAAAAGCCAGATGCCTGACAACCCTCCATCCACTCTGGGGAGAGTCACAAAAGCAAATCAGAGCTAGCCTAAGGAGGAGTAACTCCTTCAATTAGAGTTTGTGCAATTAATCTTTTGGTAGCTTCAGATGGCTGATTTTTCATAAAACAATTAAATGAAGGAAAAACCAATAAATCGGGTCACATGTATGTCCCAATCACAATAATCTGTGTAGGGTTCTTTTGCAGACTCACTAATAAAAGTCATGTACCGTTGTCTCTATTTCTTTACCGGACCTAAACTGAATAGAAACACAAATAAGGTGCTTTGCATGTTCTTGTCTTTTTTTTTTTTATTATTTCTTTTGCTTTTTTCTTTGTAGACTTGATAGCTCGTCAGCCTGTTTCTATGAAAAGTGCCATTGGTACGTTCGTTCGTATCACTTTTCACCAGGGCAGACTTGTTAGCTAGCTGGGAGACAGAGCAAAGTGATATTAACAAGGATAATTTTTCATAGCAGATTTATTCAAACCTAGCAAGTCTAGGGGCAGGGAAGGGGAAAAAATTAAGCCTTCGATGGGGAGGTGTCTAGGGAGTTAGCACATGATGGGATGGACAGGCTAGGGGAGGCAGCAGGGGGGTCAGAGGCCATATGAACACAGGGCAAGCGCCAGAACCCAAAATCCTATACTTGGTGGACAGAACCTACCACTGCACAGCCATAGCCCAAAGACCCACTGTCAAAGCCTGTTCCCCACTCAAGCTGGAAGCCTGAACCACACTGCCCCGGAGGGTGATAAATGCACACCAGCTGCCTCCAGAAAGGGCAGGTCCCAATCGCTGGGGAGAGGCCGCTGTTTTGCCCCCTCATCATTACCCAGGAGGGCGTGGCTGCAAGAAAAGCCACTGGTGAGCGCATGTGACCACGGTGGGCACATTTGAGAAATCCTGAAACTAGACACATATAAAGGGGAAGCCCTCCCACGAAGAATCCTGTTTAGCTGCTCCCCTTCTGTTAAAGAGAGGGAACAACCTTTATATGAGTGGCCAGGGGATGTGGTATTTGATTTGTTTGTTTGTTTGTTTGACTCGCCTTTGGCCAAATCTACAAAGGTGCTTTGATTCAGTTTACTTTCGCTGGAGTTCACCTCTCGCCTTTTCATTAGTAGCGTCACAATATTTGGGTTTTACTTAACGCTCCTGGGGAAAAGTAATTTTGGGAGAATCTCCATTCTTGTTGTTCGTTTGCATTTGTTTTGTTGTATTAAAGAAAAGTTTCAAGCCTTCATGGCTGCGGAGAAAAACTTGACAGCGTGACCTGAGTGTACCCTGAAGGCTCCAATGTCAGAAGGCAAATAAGAATGAAGCCAAAAAAAAATAAAATAAAGAGTAAACGTTATTATTCTTAAACTAATCTTGTGATTTATGTGGGGGCTGAACATCTGGGGTTGGCAATAGTGAGTTTTAGTGCTTTGCACCTAGGAAAGTCAGGGCCTATGGAAGTCAAGAGGGGCTGTCAAAACTGCCCTTCCATTGAAGATCATTTTTTGAAAATTCAGATCGAGGGCCTGATCTACAGCTCCGCCAATCCTTTTGACTGAACCCCCCTCCTGGCTTCTATAGGATTTGGCTCCAGCCTCACAACCATCTACTGCCTCGGTTTACCAATCTGTAAAAGGTTCCAATTACCAGCTTGCATGCTGCAGGCATTCTGTGAGGCTGAGCGCTGGCTGAAAGCATGGCAGGAAAAGATTTCTACTCAGCTCCTCAGAGCTGAACATGTGAGAGGACGAAAGCAGGGAAGAGGTTTAACACACTCAGCGTGGAAAGAGGACCCAGTTCTTTCTGCATATGTAATTGCATAGAAAAAAATAACGAATGCAGTGCTTTCCTGTGCATCATTCAATGCACTTCATGGGAGTTTCCCTTGTTAGGCGGCTTCTGCTGCCCCATGCATGCATCACATCAAACAGCACTTACTACAGCCACACTGAAAACACTGGCTTGCAGAATGGCAACGTGCCCGTTGAAACAAGGACCTGAAACAAAATACCTTCCCCCATCTCACATGGAATATTTCTTTCTGTGACGATGACATCATTCTGGAAAGCACTGGGATGCATGTGCAGGCAAGATGCTATTTATAAAGTTTATTATTAAATTATGAGTATCACTGCATTATGCCAGGACATGAAGACAGCACTCACAATAAAATGTGGCATGTATCTTTGCACAAGGTGGCCAAGAGTGCCCTGATCTGTGTAGGTGACTATGTATTGAGAGGGCTCTATTCATAGATTTTAAGCTGGAAGAGAGAACTGGGCTCCAGCCCACAAAAGCTCAGGCCCAAATAGATTAGTCAGTCATTAAGGGGTCACAGGACTTCTTGTTGTGTTTTCTGATCAGCTAGTTTTATTTCCGGCATAACACAGGCAGGAGAATTCCTCGTAGTGATTGTTACATCAAGGCCATAACTTCTGGGTGATAATTTCTATCTCCACCTGGCAGGGACCTCTCACCAGCTAGGAGCGAGACATTATACATTAAGCTGCTTTGTGTACAGCTTGGATTAAAACTCTGGATCCAAACACCGTCGAATGTTGGTGAAACTCACACCTGACTGTACAGCTTGGGCTCTGTGCTCATTAATCATCTATGACAGGCATATTCAGTAATAGTAGTCCATTCACGATGTCCATTCCACATGTTTCTTCTCAACTCTTCATCGTATCCTTTAGAGCAGGAGTTCTCAAACTCCAATGCACCATGATCCCCTTCTGACAACAAAATTACCATGTGACGCCAGAGGTTCGGGGTGGAGCCTTAGCCCCACTCCTCCAGATGGAGGAATAGGGGCCAGAGTCCAAGTCCTACTGCCCCAGGTTGGGGGCACAGCTCGTGTTTGAGCCCTGGGTCCCAGCAAGTCTAATGCCAGCCTTGGCAACTCCATTAAAATGGGGTCGTGACCCATGTTGGTTGCCTGACCCACAGTGTGAGAACTGCTGCTTGTAAGTAAATTTGCCAGCAGTGAGACGTTGGATGACTGGCAATGGAATACCATTGACTGGAGGTACCTTTTACCTCCAGCTCACCTGGTGTAATCCAGGAATTTTTCAAAATAAACTGCTTTGTTGGAAAATGCTGTCTCGTCAGAACGGAGGCTTTTCACAGGAACGGGTCGGTTTCAATGGAACTGGGAAGGTTTCTCAGGTCCAGGATGGAATGTCCTGTCCAGATGAGAGAAATATTCCCTGCCACTCAAACATCCAATAGTGGGGTGGGCAAGACACTCACCTGGAATGTGGGAGATGCAGGGACTTGCTCCTGGGTCTCATATCCTAAGGGCATACCCTGACCCACCAGACTGTTCTCTACTTGAGGGCTTACCCGCCTTTCTCATTTTGAAAATGTTCACAGGGCAGGAAAACTGGGGCCTCTGGGAATTGAACTGTCTCCTTCTTGCTCTCCACAGGCGGCCCAAGGTGGGCTGCTGGCAGCTGGCGCCTCAGGCAGAACGCGCAATCGGTGCCCCCGCCTCACAGTCCTCTATGGTGTGATGTCATCATTGGGTGCCCATTTAACGCAGCACCCTAAGCAACGGCTTAGTTGGCCTCTACGCACGGGCCGCCCCTGTTGCTCTCCCAGTGGGCATGTGTCCATATTACAAAGACCACAACCTCTTTTGGCACTGACCGGCATTCTCATGGACACACTTCGCAAGGAAGCCCAGGGCTGATGATGTGGCCCCGTCACGTGAGGGTCAGGCCTATTGGTAATATAGTGCGGGGAAGCCAGCGCTACCACAGCTACAGCTGTACCTGCTCTGCTCGCAGAGAGATTCAGTCTCCCGGGCTGTCAGAGCAGCTCTTCCGAGCACAAAACAATTAAATGATCTGCCCAGCGATATTAAAACCACTCATCTCAGCTGCTTTGAAACCTGAAGTGCCGTGTGCGTGGGAGGCATGTGTCCCTGATACTTATGAATCAGACATTTTGCTGCCAGCCTCTCTCAGACACAAAATGTATTGGGAGCGCTGTCTCTGGAACCAGGGACTTCTGTAGTCAAATGTCTGTGACCCAGATAGTCTATTATTGGAGTGAGTTACATCGAGCATAGCACAGCCTTTCTAGGTTACGCGTGGAGAGTGTTCGTACCATTTCTACTGTGACTGCGGTTCCCACTGCAGGTGCTTTCCAGCAAGGTTGCCTCAGAACAGCAACTTTATATCGATTACTCATTAGACGTGGTCTTCAGGCAACATAAGGACAAGCAAACTAGCTACTCTGAAAAGCCGGGTTAGACTCCATTAACAAGGCACAAAGGTTAGAGCATCCAGGAGAATTCAGATCTATAAAATCTGATTCCATGTGAAAGTTTGTAAGGAAGTTAGGGTATGTCTACACTACCACCCTAATTCGAAGTAGGGTGGTTAATGTAGGCGACCAGAGTTGCAAATGAAGCCTGGGATTTGAATTTCCCGGGTTTCATTTGCATGTTGCCGGGCGCCACCATTTTTAAATGTCCACTAGTTTGGACTCCGTGCCTGCGGCTACACGCGACACAAACTAGGTAGCTTGGATTAGGCTTCCTATTCCGAACTATCTGTACACCTCGAATAGGAAGCCTAATCCAAACTACCTAATTCGTGCTGCGTGTAGCCGCGGGCACGCAGTCCGAACTAGCGGACATTTAAAAATGGCGGCACCCGGCAACATGCAAATGAAGCCCGGGAAATTCAAATCCCAGGCTTCATTTGCAACTCCGGTTGCCTACATTAACCACCCTAGTTCGAATTCAGATGGTAGTGTAGACATACCCTTAGAGATTAAGAGAGCTTCCCATTGTTTTGGGGCAGTACAGTTTTGCTCAGAACTAGACAGGGACCCAGATCACAACATCTGAGCTGAACTTGGGGGAAGGCTCTGAACTAGATCCTGAATCTTACCAAGAAAGTAGGGCAATCAGCTAGTTATCTTAGGTACATGTGTAATGCCAACAGGTGGAACTGAACCTGGGACCTCTGGAGCTTAGTGCATAAGCTTCTATGGCTTGAACTAAAAGTCAAAAAGCTCTCAGCTAAGGCTGTAGAGGAAACTCCTTTCTCTCAAGGGCATGTCTAAACTATGATTTTTTTTTAAAGAGGATATGCCATATCTTCTTCCGCTCTCACTTTCAAAAGAGGATCTTTCGAAAGTGAAAGTAGTCTGGACGCATTTTTTTTTTCAGGAAAAAAATCCCTTTTTTTGAAAAAACAGTGTAAACCTTTAAGGAAGAGCGGTTTTTTCGAAAAAGGGTTGTTTTTTTTTAAAACTTCCCCCCCCCCCCAAAATGTGTCCAGACTACTTTCACTTTCGAAAGAACTTCTTTTGAAAGTGAATAGGAAGAAGATATGCAAATTCCACAGGAATTTGCATATCCTCTTTCAAAAATTCTATGTAGTGTAGATGTAGCCTGAAAGGCTACATCTACACTGCAGGCTTCTTGCACAAGAAACTTTATCAGAAGAGATCTTCCACAAAAACTTCTTACGAAAGAGCACATCCACACTGCAAAAGCACATCAAAAAAGCCATGTGCTTTTGTGAAAGAGAGCATCCAGACTGCATGGACACTCTCTTGAAAGAAAGCTCTGATTACGATGCACAGAATGCCACCAGGATACCTGTGCTTTTTCCTTTTTCCTCTTTTTGCGCAAAACCCCCCTCCTCCCCATCCACATGCACCTTTTTGCAAAAGAGCTCTTTCACAAAAAGGGGTTCTTCTTTGTAGATTGAGGCATACTTACGCTGGAAAAAACCCTCTCTTTTTCGATTTTTTGGGGCAAAAATGCGCTTGAGGTGTGGACGTTCCATGAGTTTTTTTCAGAAAAAATGACTGAAAAAAAAAACCCTCTGTAGTGTAGACATAGACTAAGTGGTTTAAATGCCACTACATAGGAAGTGAACCATATCTAGTAGGTGTGTGGGTTACACATGTAAACAAATGCAAAAACCCTAGCAAACAAGCAGGAAAAATGAGAAGTCCTGGCACAGTCAAGGACCTATGGTGTGATTGGAATAACAGAGATGTGGTGGGGTAACTTACATTACTGGAGAACTATGATGGATGGGTATAAACTGTTCAGGAAGGACAGGTCAGGGAGAAAAGATGGAGGAGTTGCACTGTATGGGTACATCTACACAGCAGCATTATTTCGGAATAACGTCTGTTATTCTGAAATAACTATGGGTATGTCTACACTAGCTCATTAGTTCGAGCTAGGTAGGCAAATGAGGGCAACCAGAGTTGCAAATGAAGCCCGGGATTTAAATATGCCAGGCTTCATTTGCATGTTCCTGGGCGCCGCCATTTTTAAATCCCCCTTAGTCCGAACTAACTGCCCACGGCTAGACGCAGCAGTTAAACATTAATTCGAACTAATTCCTTAGTTCGAATTAACTGTTACTCCTGAGCAAAAACCCTGCTGTGTAGACGTAGCCTCAGTGTGAAACAGGAGAAAAGCATGATGAGAGGATGAGGTAGAAGGGGCTTACTTCTCACAACTGAAGTTTCCAGATCATGGTCTCTGGTTCTCATGAGGGACTTCGATCACCCTGACATCTGCTGCGAGAGAGCACCAACAATCCAGGAAGGTTTTAGAGGGTACATCTACATAGTAGTGTTTACCTCGAAATAAGCTACACAATTTGAGATACGCAAATTGCGTAGCTTATTTCAAAATTTGGAGTTGTCTACACAGCACTAATTTCTCAATAAATCACTATTCCAGCATCTTCCTTAATCCTAATGCAATGAGGTTTACAGGAAGCTGGAATAAGACGCCCACTATTTTGAATGAATTTCGAAATAACCGGTGTGCTGTTAAAACACACAGAATGGTTTTTGGGATAACGAGTGTTATCCTGAAATAGTGCTGCTGTGTAGACGTACCTAGAGTGTTGAGGACAACTTCCTGATGCAAGTGCAGGAGGAACCAAGCAGGGATTGGTTGCTCACAAACAGGGAAGAACTGGTAAGAGAAATAGAAGTGGGTGGCAACTTGGGCATCAGTGACCATGAAAGGGTCGAATTCAGAATCCTGACAGAAGGAAGAAAGGGGAGCAGAGCAATATGGACCCCCAGACTTCCGAAAGGCAGGGGACTGATGGGCACGATTCCCTGGCAGGCTAATATGAGGCAGAAAGGAGTCCAAGGTATCCTGAAATAGCTACCCCAACTCTTTTGAACGTGTTCGCTATTGAGAAATATAGCAGAAGAGCTATTCTGGCATCCCGGTAAACCTCGTTCCACAAGGATAAGGGATGTCTCAAAATAGTGTGTTATTTCAAAATTTGATGCTGTGCAGGTGTGCTAAATTTTGAAATAGCCTATTTCGAAATAGAATCGAAATAAGATGGTGCCATTTGCGTAGCACAAATGACATATCTTATTTCAAGCTAAGGATGCAGTGTAGATGCACCCCAAGAGAGTTGGGAATGTTTTAAAGAAGCCTTATTGAGGGCGCAGAAACAAAGTATCCCGAAATAAAAAAAAAATAGCAAATATGGCAGGCAACCAGCTTGCCTTACAGAAAAATCTTCAGACACAAAAAGGAAACTTACAAGAAGTAGAAACTTACAGGTGACTAAGGAGGGGTTATAAATATATTGCTCGAGAATACAGGGGTGAAATCAGGAAGGCCAAAGTGCAATTGGAGTTGCAGCTAGCAAGAGATGTGAAGTGTAACAAGAAGGGTTTCTATAGCTTTGTTAGCAACAAGAGAAAGTTCAGGGAAGGTGTGGGACCCTTACTGGATGAGGGAAGTAACCTAGTGACAGATGATGTGGGAAAAGCTGAAGCACTCAAAGCTTTTTTTGCCTCAGTCTTCCCAGATAAGGTCAGCTCCCAGACTGCTGCACTGGATAGCACAGTATGGGGAGGAGGTGGGCAGCCCTCAGTAGTGAAAGAACAGGTTAAGAACTATTTAGAAAAGCTGGACAAATACAAGTCCATGGGGCCAGATGCAATGCATCCGAAGGTGCTGAGCGTGATGTAGCTGCAGAGAAATCGGCCATTATCTCTGAAAACTCGGGGCAGTTGGGAGAGGTCCTAGATGACTGGAAAAGGCCAATTTAGTGCCTTATAAAAAAAAGGTAAGAACTACAGACTTGTCAGCTTCACCTTAGTCCCTGAAAAAATCATGGAGCAGGTCCTCAAGAAATCCATTTCGAAGCACTTGGAAGGGTACGTCTACATTAGACCCCTATATCAATCTAGGGAGGCTAAT
The DNA here is from genome assembly GCF_049634645.1 of Pelodiscus sinensis. Classification (NCBI taxonomy): domain Eukaryota; kingdom Metazoa; phylum Chordata; order Testudines; family Trionychidae; genus Pelodiscus; species Pelodiscus sinensis. The sequence goes on along the minus strand of NC_134712.1, from coordinate 247,162,415 downwards.
GAGGGCGACTGGAATTGCAAATCAAGCCCAGGATTTAAATATCCCGTGCTTGATTTGCATGTTCCCGGCCGGTCGCCATTTCAGAAATTGACTAGCCCGAAGTAACTGCCCGTGTCTACACGCGGCAGTGAAACGGGCTTCCGATTTAAAGCCCCTAATTCAAATTAGGTGGTAAACCTCATTGCAGGAGGAATACCACCTAATTCGATGTAGGGCTTTAAATCAGAATCCCGTTTCACTGCCATGTGTAGACGCGGGCAGTTACTTCGGGCTAGTCAATTTCTAAAATGGCGACCGGCCGGGAACATGCAAATCAAGCACGGGATATTTAAATCCCGGGCTTGATTTGCAATTCCAGTCGCCCTCATTAGCCTTCCTAGATCAATCTAGGGGGCTAGTGTAGACGTACCTGAAGAGAGGAAGGAGATCAGGAAGAGTCAACACAGATTCACCGAGGGCAAGTCATGCCTGAGCAAACTAACTTTTCTATAATCCCACTCCTGACAGAGTCTTAGTTTGACAGGGGAATTAGCTCAAGTGGTAGTCGGCTTATGCACATGGCAGTGAGACGGATGGCTACATTCTCCAGGGGCAGTCATGTTCTCATTCCTTCTTTTATTGGAGACATTTAAGAGCAGGTTGGATAGACCTGTATCAGGGATAATCTGGATGGTGTTTGGTCCTGCCGTGAGGGCAGGGGACTGGACTTGATGACCTCTCAAGGTCCCATCCAGTTCTAGGGTTCAGTGATTCTAATGTCTAGTTGGCAACCAGTATCAAGCAGAATATCCCAGTGGTCAGACCTGGGGCTGGTTTTATTAAAGTATCTTCATTCATTATTTGGACGATGGGCAGGATTGCACCCTCAGGAAGTTTGTATGACACTAAATTGGAGGATGAGGCAGATATGCTGGAGGGTAGGGAGAGGGTCCAGAGTGACCTAGGCAAATTGGAGGGTTGGGCCAAAAGAAATCTGATGAGGTTCCACAAGGACAAGCGCAGAGTCCTGCACATAGGACAGAAGAATCCCATGCGCTCCTGGAGGCTATGGACTGACTGGCAGTTCTGCGGAAAAGGACCTGGGGATTACAGTGGACGAGAAAAAGGATATGACTCAACAGTGTGACCTTGTTGCCAAGAAAGCTAATGGCATATTGGGGTGTGTTAGCAGGAGCATTGCCAGCCGATAGAGGGAAGTGATTATTCCCCTCTATTCTGCACTGGTGAGACATCTGGAGTACTATGTCCACTATAGAAAAGACGTGGATGCACTGGACAGAGTCCAGCAGAGGTCAATGAAAATGATTTGGGGAGAGGCCTTATGAGGAGAGGCTGAGGGAACGGGTCTTATTTAGCCGGCAGAAGAGAAGAGTAAGAGGGATCTGATAGCAGCCTTCAACTATCTGAAGGGGGAGACTGTAGCTAGGCTCTTCTCAGTGGTGTTGGATGACAGAACAAGGAGCAATGGTCTCAAGTTGCAGTGGGGGGGGGGGTCTAGGTTGGAAATTAGGAAGAGCTATTTCACTAGGAGGGTGGTGAAGCACTGGAATGGGTTCCCTAGGGAGGTGGCAGAATCTCCATCCCTAGAGGTTTTTAAGTCCTGGCTTGACAAAGCCCTGCCTGGGGTGTTTAGTTGGGCTTGGTCCTGCTTTGGTTGGACTAGATGACCTCCAACCCTAATCTTCTGTGATTCTGACTGTGGCACGGGCCCATTTCTACTTAGAATTATTTTAGGACTTTCCCCATCCCCATTTAATTGCTAATCAGACATACCAAATGACTAAAAATAGCATGTGTTCTTACTGCCCCTGCCATCTGAGCTCTCTGATCAGGTTACCACTACTGCTTACTGTAGTTAAGCTTCACCGTACCCCAAAAATTCCCTCTAATTTTTTCCTTCCATGTGCAGAATATACTTTGTTATGTGAACCATGACGTGTATAGATGTGCACCGTCCATAGAAACACATGCTCCTGTCTATGGGCACTCTGCTAATTATCTGAGCAGCATTTGAATCTCTCCTGGGTGGTCTCCTTTGCACACAGCTTACACTTACAGGGAAGCTGCAGGGGGTAGCCAAGTTAATCTGTACAGGATAAACTTAAAAAACAACAAATGGTCGGGTAGCACTTCATAGACTAACAAAACATGTAGATGGTATCATGAGCTTTCGTGGGCACAGCCCACATCTTCAGATGACTTACAGGGAAGGCTGCAGTACCTACTTACCACATTTTCTTGCCTCTTATTTGAGAGTATGAGATGACAAAGTTGGCGGCTAGAGAGGTTAAGTGATTTATCTCAGGATCACATGGGGAATCTGTAGCACAGCCAGGTGCAGAACTCATGAATTCAAACCTAAATGACACATCCTACCCACTAAATACAGGCTCCAAAGTATCTGTTCCTTCTCCCATGGCAATCTAACACTGGCCTCCTGTCTGCCTGGTGGGATGGTCAACCCTCCCCCACCAGAAGCAGACATAAGGAAGTTGAACGCTATCGCTGGAGCAGGGCTAAAGAGTGCTATTGTCTGCTGATCTAAAAATCTCCTCCTGCCACCTCTACACTTTGCTGGCTTCCTAATGAGCTTCCAGTAACTCAGGAGCAGGCAGGTTTCTGCCACAGAAGCAGAAAGGAAAGAAAATTGAAATAATTTATCTCAGAGTTGTCTTCCCACTTTTAAATGTGGTAGCACTGTATTTGGCACTGTATTTGGTGGAATCAATGGCCCTGCCAACATATACTACAAAAGAGCATCTTTTACTTTCAGTTACAGCCACTGTTCCATTGTTAGGTGGGCCTATCTTAGTATTTGGGTGCAGGAAGATTAACACTGAGCAGGAAGATTTAAGCTGAATCACGAACAATATTGTAGCTTTTAAGTTGTTCCCTTGGGAATTCTTCTTACATCTCTCTCTCCTCCTCCTCCCACTCCCATTTTGCGCATCTTCCCATTTCAAGAACCATCCAATAACTTCTTAGAGAGAAGCAGGGCCTTCAGAGGAGGGGGCACATTCGATGGGAGATTACCCACTGGCTGCTATTTCAGTTCTCTGGAGAAATTTATGATGTGATCATTAAATCCTCAAGAGATAAACCTGAATAGCATTTTCCTCCTTCCGGGCAAGAATCTTGGAACTCTTAAAAAGGAGTTTGATTTCACAGTTCAGCAATCCAACTGCATTTAAAGAACCAAGGACTAAATAAGGATTTTTAAATGGATAGGGTTTGTTTTGTTTTAAGATCCCACACTTTAAAAATTATTTTTTCGGGAGACAAAACAAAAATCTAACATCTGGTAATTAATGGGTCCTAGCCCTAAGAAAATTTCTCAACGGAGCTAGTTCTGAAGGGTACATTTGCTTGTTTTCCTCATCGTCACCAAAGATCAGGGCTCTCTCTCTAAAGCCTTTCACAAGCTGCATCCTCAGCAACATTTCTTTAGATTTGATTTCTCGGTGTTAGCAAAACAAAGAAGAGTGAATGAAGCCCATGGGGGCATTGAGGGCACTGCAATGTTCAGATTCTTGGCATTGGTGTTCACACAAAATACAGGAATACGCACAAAGGTTGTGGGTTGCATTACTGCAGTTTTACAGGAGAGTGACTATTCCAGTGCAGCCATGCCAACCTACAACTAGAATGACAAACCAAGCATCTGTACTTGTATCTCTCTAGTGCAGTGATGGGCAATCTGCAGCCCATCGAGGTGCTATGTGTGGCCCGCTAGACATTTTGTTTTCCTACTGATTTTACTAAAGTGATACGCATAGGAACTGAGGTGCGAGCTGATTGCACAAAATGCTGATCGTAAAAACTCTGTATCCAATCAAAGTGCTGCTATGGTTCAATTGGCACTCTCCTTGAATTCTAAGGATGTGAGCACAGTTCATAAAACTACCCTATCCTGGGAGACCGTCTTGGTTATAACAATCTTATAGCCCGCTGAGATGAAGGAGGGACTGCTCACTAGCCTGGGTTCCCCATCACTGAGCTAGTGTTTGAACCCCTCACGAGACCCTTGTGCTGTGGGAAGGATTATAATTCCCATTTTAGAGATGGGGAACAGAGGCACAGAGATTAAGCGACTTGCCCAGGGTCACACGAATCCTGTGGCAGAAAGCCAGGAAATTAGATCTCCTGAGTTCCAGTCCAGTTCCTTAATCATAAAACTCTTCAGCAACAGGAAAATCTGACAAAGAACAAAACCAAAGACGTCACAGAGGAGAGATCCACAGCATTGCAATTTGGACTAGTCATGACAAATTAGGGTGTGTCAAGCAAGGCCCTAACCCTACAAACTTTTACACGTGTAGAGCAGAACCCTCAAGCTTCTGAGGGACTTAGATAAACTTCTCCTGCCCTTTTTGTGTGGGGTCACTAATACGACTACCAATTATTTCCTTACCAACCCTAGATGTGATCATGGGGAAAGCCCCACCTCACAGGCAGCCACCCATTCACTGTCAGACTGACAGCACAAGACAGGGCCTCCATCCAGAAGCCAACATGTGGTGAGGACCAGGGCCTGCTGGGAAGAGGGGCTGGGTGGGGAAACAAGATGGCAGGCTTATTATTTATACATATGTTTATTGTGTTCATCACCATAGTCTCAGATGGCCTTATAAACCAATGCCTCCTGAGCAAGGATGACCTGGCAGGTAACGTACTCGACTGGGATTCTGGGTATAACTGAGGAGCAGAGCAATTAAATAACTCACCCAAAGTCATTCAGGAAGTCTTTTAGAGCAGGGAATTGAACCTGGAATGGCTAACACACAAAGCTGCATTATGTGATGGTGCTTCATCTTCTGTCATGATGACAAAAAAGATTAATTTAGCTGACAGGTGACAGAGCTCAACATCTAGGGTGTCTCTATACAACGAAGTTATTTTGGAGTAATGGCTATTATTCCAAAATAACTATACAAGCGTCTACACAGCAATTCCATTATTTCTAAATAATTTCAAAATAACAGACAGCTTATTCCGACGTCTGTAAACCGCATTCTATAAAGAATAATGCCTATTCCAAAATAGTTATTTCGGAACAGGGGCTGTGTAGATGCTCCATCTCTGCTATTTCAAAATAGCCTCTCACCATGGCCATTCTAAGATATTCTTCCTGGGGGCTCTAAATCGAGATAGCATGTCTACATTAGGGAAGCCTGCCTCGGACTAATTTTGAGGCTTCCCTGCAGTGTAGATGTGCTATTTCAAAATAAGCTGTTTTGGAATAACTATTCTGGAATAGCTTATTCCGAAATAACTGTGCAGTGTAGATGTAGCCCTACCGACCTCCATGGCTACTTTGACAAGAATGGGTCAAATTGACCTGTTGTTGCTGATTCTCAACCCAACTGTTGAGCATCTTGATTCAACTGCTGAATATCTTGATTTGAGCTTCCCTTTAGTGTAGAGCTGGCTTGAGAAAGGTTTGGGGGCAATGCATTATTTGTAATTGAAGATTAATAGAGGTGCTTTTGCCATCTTTCCACTCCTTAGTGCTGCTGAATGAAACAATGAAGAGGAGGGTAACAGCTGAGCATGCCATCGGTGATACGGGGGGCAACCCATCCCTGCCACTACAAGCATGGCTAAAATGGGCTCTATTCTGTACCCTTTGCAGTGCAGGCTCCTAGTAACCTCCCAGTGCTACCTCCTTTGGTCAAATATTGTGTACTTCATGTACTCTCTTGCGTATGACATTGAAGACAAAGCTGTAGCACTTTTGCTTTCTCTACCACACCTTAAGAGCAGGTAGCTGGGTTGCAATTAGGCTGGAGAAGGGAATTTATCCCAGGGAAATAGGAGAGGCAAAGTGGAGCTATCCTTAAATTCATCTAGCCACTGAATGGCAAGTAGAAAGCTTACATTCCATGAAGTCACTATTCCCCCGAGTGTCAAACCAGTCTGCTGAAGCTACCAGCATACAATGTACTGTGCCATTTAATCTCAAAACAAAGGCATTAGGGAGCCTGTTTGACACTGACCTTGAAAATTAGAGACAAATGACTAAGAGCTGATCTATTTAATTAGCATATGCAGACGGGCACATATGGTGTGTGTTCTGCATAGCTGACTGAATGAAATTTCCTTTCCCTCATGAAGTAGCCGTCTCTGCTCTTAAAAGCCTATCTAGTCCATTCATTTCAGCTGGCTTATGAATCTACATGTTACAGGAAGGCAAAGACAGGTTCTCTGCTGAAAAATAATGTTCTTAATGCAGACAGTTGTAAATGGTTAACATTTTAAATACTGTGTGAGGACTGGGCCAGGCGACACTGATTTTAACTCACCAATATATGGCTTTAGCTAGATACATCAGACTACATTTTATTTTCAGAGACACACTGTAAATCCAGAATAACTCCAATTAAGTAGAGTTACCCTGATGTGACAGAAGAAATTGAACTCTTTAAAGGACCCAATCAACTTTCATTGAAGTCACCGGTCAAATTCCCATTAATGTAATGGTGCAGGATTAAGTCCTTATGGTGTGATCTCATCCCCATTCAAATCACTGTGAGTCTTTCCACTGACTTTAATAGGTCTGAACAGAGCCATAATGAGGGTTGTGTGAACTAAAATGGGAAATAGCCTTTCATTCAGACACTGCAAGAAGTATTTTTCACCAGTGAACATGGAGGATTCTGCTAAGGAGTGATTAATAGTCCAGTGTCTGTATAACTGAATTACATACACTAGGCCCTACCAATATGAAGTTACATACAAAACTATCTTTGGAGTTACTTGTCAGTTATTAACTCGTGCATTCTGGCGATAGATCAGTACAGCAAGAAACTAGTTTAGTAACTTACCTTCCAGGTTGTCTATTTATAAACACTATGGCTGTGTCTAGACTGGTAAGCTTTTGTGGAAAAACTTGCCAGCTGTCTACACTGGCCACTTGAATTTCCGCAAGAACACTGACTTCCTACTGTCTGAAATCAGTGCTTCTTGCGGAAATACTATGCTGCTCCCGTTCGGACAAAAGTCCTTGTGCAAAAGCTTTGTGCAAAAAAGGGCCAGTGTAGACAGCTCAGATTTGTTTTGCGCAAAAAAGCCCCGATCGCGAAAATGGCGATCAGGGCTTTTTTTGTGAAAAAACGCGTCTAGATTGGCACAGATGCTTTTCCGCAAAAAGTGCTTTTGCAGAAAAACGTCCATGCCAATCTAAACGCTCTTTTCCGGAAATGCTTTTAACGGAAAACTTTTTTCAAAAACACTTCACCTGCATCTAGACTGCAGCTTCATTCTTTCAAAAGTAAATCGAAAGAACACGGCAGTTTTTTCAGTCATGGTAAACCTCATTTTACAAGGAACACCACATTTTTTTTAAAGTACTCTTTTGAAAAAGGCGCTATTGAATGCAAACTGTGCTTTTTTGAAAGAGAGCATCTAGACCAGTGGTTCCCAAATTTTTCAGCATCACGCCCCCTTTTTGATTTTTGAGAAACCCTCACACCTCCTTCCCAACCAAATAGCAGCAAAACTTGTTGAGCCAAAAAAAAAAAAAAAAAAAGGAACTGAATGGGGCTGAAAAACAAAAATAGCAGCGCCCCCCTGGAATTTCTTCATGCCCCCCAGTTTGGGAACCCATGGTCTAGACTCTTTTAAAAAAGCCTCTTTCGAAAGGGGCTTGTAGTCTAGATATAGCCTCTGTGGGAAGTATCAGGAAAGCTATGTTAAAAGGCACAGCAGTTGCTTATTATCTGTACTTTTCCAGGTGACATTATTCCTGGGTGTCTTTTCCTGGAGTTTCCATGTCAACAGAAAGTTCAGGTGCAAACATGTGTTCCCAGCTTTTGTCTTTCCAAAACCCCGGGCAAATCCTCAAATCATTACTCAGGCAAAACTTTCATTGAAGTCAGGGGGAGATTTTACTGTAGAGAGGACTTCAGGATTTGTCCTTTGTTAATAATAATCAGAGTAGAATCTGGGATACAGCAGCTTCTATAGATGGCTCATGCAGCAAAACATTTTGCTTGGTTGAACGTGCCATGGCATGACTAATTGTTATTTACAGACATCTGTTAGAACTTGTTGAATCTTATCTTATTTTGGTGTGTTCTGTTTTGGAATGAAGCTTAATTTAGGAGCCCAACTTCCAAACATTGCTCAAGAGTGACATTATAGGATTAGCCTTCCCGACAAAGGGAAGGGGACGTTTTGTGGTTCATAGCACAGGCCTGGGAGTCAGGACACCATCCCCTCTCTGTGGCTGATTTTCTGCAGGACCCAAAGCAAGTCACTTAACTTGTTCAGCTACAGTTACCAAAATGTCCCTGTGCCCCCCCCCCCCCACACACACACTGTGTGAGGCATAGTTAACAGTTCTGAAGCATTGGAGAAAGGTGAAAGGTGCTGAAAGGTGCTGTGTAAGTATTAACAGTGGTCCTCAGATGCTTGGCAGGTACTGGCACATCAAACTGAGCTTTCCCACGTTCTCTGGCGATGGAGCCTCACTAGCAAAGCAATACCCACAGAGGTGCTGAGTTCCTGAGTGGTGATCAACCCCTACTCCCACCCAGGCCCCAAGCTCACTCTACCTTTACCCCCAAGCCTCACTGCTACCCCACATCTTCCTACCCTGCCTCCCACCCTGCCTCCTACCTTCCTGTTTCACCCCCTCCCTCACCGATTCTTACCCCCACTCCTCCACCCCCCAAATCTCCTGCATGTTGCCGGCAGGGAGAGGGGACAGAAACTAATCCATGGGGCAGCCAGTGGTGCTGAGCTACTTTTTTTTTTTCTGGAGGTCTTCCACCCCCAGAGCACCCACAGAGTCAGCACCTGTGAGTGCCTGTAATTGCCTGAGGCCAGCTCAAGCATGTTTTACAGAGGCTTCAACAGAGCCAGCTAATGTGGCAGCCAAGGCTTCTTAGCAAGGGCAGCAACAGATTCCTGTTCTCTGCAGATCAGGCACGGGGGGCGCAGCACACACTGACCGGTGGGTTGTATTAACATGAGGGCTACGTCTACACTGGCATGATTTTCTGGAAATGCTTTTAACGGAAAAGTTTTCTGTTAAAAGCATTTTCGGAAAAATCGCGTCTAGATTGGCAGGATGCTTTTCCGCAAAAGCACTTTTTGCAGAAAAGCGTCCATGGCCAATCTCGACACAGTTTTCCGCAAAAAAGCCCTGATCGCCTTTTTCACGATCGGGGCTTTTTTTGCGGAAAACAGTACTGTGCTGTTTACACTGGCCCTCTTGCGCAAATGATTTGTGCAAGAGGGCTTTTGCCCGAACGGGAGCAGCACAGTATTTCCACAGGAACACTGATGATCTTACATGAGATCGTCAGTGTTCTTGCGGAAATTCAAGCGGCCAGTGTAGACAGCTGCCAAGTTTTTCTGCAAAATCAGATGATTTTGTGGAAAAACTTGCCAGTCTAGACACAGCCGAGGTGAAGAGTCTTCACTGTACATACATGGGCATTTAGGGGGCTTTCTGACCCTGTCACGCTCATGTAATGTAACTCATGATGGTAAACGCAGAGAGCAACAGTGAGGACTCAGCAAGCATCAAGAGCTGAGAAAGTTTGGAGACAATAAGCAACCAGTTAGGGGTTGTCTGCAAGGATCAGTTATATTTACACAAGACGACGGCAAGATGTGAATGCAAACCATGCTGATGAGACCCATAAAAGTCCCACTGGTGACAGTCTTAGTCCAATATAAGGGCATATCTTTGTATTATTGACTGGCAGAATCCAACCTGAGACCACATGAGCTTCGTCTCTACCACAGAGGGTCTCAAACCGTGAGCCATCAACAGGCCAACCAACTCCACAGTCCAGCCCGTACACAGCTACTGGTATTAGAGTCCCTGTGAGGATGCTCTTCCCCTTTCCCCAAGTCCAGCCCTTGTTCTGCCCCTGCCCCACCTCTTCCCACCCATGCTCTGCCCTCTCCCCTCTATCACACCCTTTCTCTCAAGCCTCTTCACCCAAGGGACGTGGCCTTAGGGATTATCAATGGCCCCGCCGCACTCACTGCAGTCGTGGGAACCATGGGGATGCAGAGCGATGCAGCAGCTTTTGTTCTGTTCTGCTGCCATCTTCCAGGCCAGCCTGGTTGCTCCGCTTCACCACAGTGGCAGGAAGCAGAGCGCCGCAGCCCCAGCGTGGACTGGTTTGGGAGATAGTGGTAGAGTGGAGCAGGCTGCTGTGTCACTCTACTTCCCCGCAGCTCCTGCCACCATGGTGCGTGCAGGAGGGCCTGCCCCCTGCTGCCAGCCCCCGCCTGCTCAGGGCCCTGCAGGCTAACCTGAGTACGGGGGACCATCCTGTCCTTAGGATGGCTGGGTTGGCTGCTGCATGGCCCCTCAAAGTGCAGGGCTCAAGGTGGCTGAGGCGAACTGTTCTATCAATGGGACAGCTCTGCACACACCTTCCCCGGGCCATCGGGATGTGCCAGCAGCTGGAAGCCATTCTAGACCCACTGTGCCATGAGATATTCAACAAGGTATTCAACTGACAATCCCAGTTCATTATCGTCTCTAACAGGGTTCCAGCTCCTCTGAAGAAGTGGGTTTTGCCCTCAAAAGTTCACGATACTGTCTGTACTTGTGTTAGTCTCTAAGGGTATGTCTACACTACCCCGCTAGTTCGAACTAGCGGGGTAATGTAGGCATACTGCAATTGGAAATGAAGCCCGGGATTTGAATTTCCCGGGCTTCATTTGCATAAGCCGGGCGTCGCCATTTTTAAATCCCGTCTGGTTCGAACCCCGTGCCGCGCGGCTACACGCGGCACGAACTAGGTAGTTCGAACTAGGAAGCCTAGTTCGAACTACCGTTACTCCTCGTGGAAGTAACGGTAGTTCGAACTAGGAAGCCTAGTTCGAACTACCTAGTTCATGCTGCGTGTAGCCGCGCTGCACGGGGTTCGAACCAGCTGGGATTTAAAAATGGCGGCGCCCGGCTTATGCAAATGAAGCCCGGGAAATTCAAATCCCGGGCTTCATTTGCAATTGCGGTATGCCTACATTACCCTCCTATTTCGAAATAGGAGGGTAGTGTAGACATACCCTAAGATGCCACCGGACTACTTGTTGTTTCTAAAAGGCTGGAAGTGAGGGTACATCTACACTACCACCCTAGTTCGAACTAGGGTGGTTAATGTAGTCATTCGAAGTTGCAAATGAAGCCCGGGATTTAAATATCCCGGGCTTCATTTGCATCTTGCCGGGTGCCGCCATTTTAAAATCCCCGTTAGTGCGGACTCCTTGCCCGCAGCTACACGCGGCACGGAGTAGGTAGTTCGAATTAGGGTGGTAGTGTACCCTTAATGACTAAAATCCATCCATGTCTAAGATGGTTGACACACAACATTTTTCACCAGTGCTTAAAATGCTCCAATTTGTCACTTCATTCAAAGACATGTAGGGCCAAATTCTACTCTGAGGGTATGTCTACACTAGAGAGTTTTGTCGGAAAAAGTTGTTTTTCCGACAAAACTTGAGGAACGTCCACACTGCAATTGTTCGCTTTTGCAGATTCAAACTAACACGGCTACCCCTCTGATACTGCAATTGTGTTCTTCCATAAGAAAATTGAAAGAACAGAGGGGTTTTTTCCAGCATTGATAATCCTCATTGCACAAGGAGTAAGTCTTTTTCTGAAAGAGCTCTTTCACAAAAAGGCGTGTGCGGATGGGGAAGAGGGAGTTCTTTCAGAAGAAATGGAAAGAGGAAAAAGCACAGGTGCTCTGGTGGCCATTCTGTCCATAGAAACATCTTACATGTGAGAGAGTGTCCATTCAGTCTGGATGCTCTCTTTTGAAAAAGGAGATCGCTTTTTCGATGCACTTTTGCAACGTGGACACTTGCGGAAGAAGTTTTTTCAGAAGATCTCTGAAAGAAGCCTGTAGTCTAGACGTAGCCTTAGTTACACTGGTGTAAATCTGACATGACCCAAATTAGTTACCCTGCATTTATCTAGGTCTAGCAGAAAGCAGAATTTGGGTCTTGTCACCCCACAAGAAATTTACACAGGCTAAGTCACATGAGTGTGAAATGGCAGCTGGGCATGTGCACCAAAGGGGATCTCAGAAAGCCCCAAGGTTACTAAGAGGAGATCACCAAACTCAGTCACTTTGCTTGTCACATAGAGTAGGTTTCACTGGGGGAGTTAGGTTGCCACTTCTGGCACCTACAACCAACATTTATTTCTGGTGCCACTGGGATTCACAAAGCCATGGCTCAGCTGCCACGTATGCCTGGATATGCCTAAAGTTCCAAGGTACCTAAGTTCCACATTCAAGTTGCCACGATACCTAGATTTCAGTGGCCAACCACGCACAATGCTGCCTCAGGTCCAACACCAGCCAGCAGCTCAACACCTTCCCCATGCCCATCCCCAGAGGATTCATAAAAGAAGCGTTTCCCTGCCAGCTCACCTTCAGGGCCTGAGCCATAAATACGGTCTGAGCTCAGCCATCTGGTCCATAAAATGGTCTGAGGTGGCTGCCCCAGGCACCAGAGTGGGGTGGGACTTAAGGGAAGGGATTGAGTGGGGGCAGAACAGAGGTGGGGGGAGCAGGGCCTGCGGTGGGTGTTTTGCCCTGGGCCCCATGCCTGGACACTGGGGGGTGCTTGTGCCGGGCCTCTGCCCCCTTAGGATGGCCCTGAGTCTGAGCATGCCTCAACTCATGCTGGAGGTGTGTCTTCCTTCCCCCGTGACCTTTAGTTCAGTAGCTGAAGCAGTTACCCAGCACATGGGACACCCAGGTTCAAATCTTTGCCCGTGTGTGAACTAGGGAGTCCCACTTGCCAAGAAGGCCCTGAGCCCTGGGTTCGGAAGTACTCCGGGGCAGGCTGCTCTCAGTCTCTCCTGAAGCTGTTCCACTGTGTGTAAATACTAAGCTACTCCTTAGGCCAGAACGTGTGTTAGGATGACTATTGCCCGGGGTGGAGGGAGGCTCTCCCATGAGTAGTAAGAGACCCAGGTTCCAATGGAACTTGAATTATATGTACATGATGGAACCGCTTGAACAGGAGAGAGATCTGCCCCAGAGTACCCCACAGGGTACCGAGGAGGGAGGTTCAAGGCCTTGCTCCACATCAGCCACAAGGGGAATGTGAACATCGTTCTTCCACATCCTGGGCTAATGGCTCTCAGTAGGGCAGCACTGTCTCCTCCTTGTTTCTCCTCCTTGGTTGATCTGGGCCAGGTACTAACTCCAGGAGAGGGCTCACACTGGCGCATCCCAAGTTGAGGAAGATGTCTCTCTTAACTCTGGATTTAGGGGACTGACTCCCTTTCAGGGGTGGGGCTTAGGACATACCCATCTCTTTAGCATTTTTTGTTGGCTAGTTTGGAAACCCTCAGCTCACTGTGTTGGCTTTTGTATATCCCATTCTTAAAGTATATCCACACTAGGTCCATACACAGGCAGGGCTGGCCTTACCATGAGGCAAACGTAGGCAGCCGCCTCAGGTGCCAGACTGTGGGGGATGGGGTACCACTAGGACCCACAGTGTAGAAAATTGTGTCTGCTTCTGGTGCATATGTATTCTCTCTGCTCGTGATGCACAGAGATGGTGGAGTGCTGTGCTGGAGGAAGGAGGGCACAAGAGATACAACAGGCAGGCAGGCAAAATGGTGGCATGGGGGTGTCATTTGAGCTTCCCACCTCAAGTGCCAAAATGTTGTGGGCCGGTCCTGTACACAGGTCAGCTAGCCCTTCCCACAGCCTTTTCATAGCTTTTGAATCCCAACCCTAAGCAGGATGTCAGTGGATGTCTGCAAAAGTGAAAGGCCAGTGCACATCGACCATACCCCTCCTTCATTTCCAGTCACGGTCACCTCACTTCATCCTCTTTTCTAGTTCATGCATTTTGGATAGGATCCTGATCTTTAGTGTTCAGGGCCCAGCAGCAGCTGGTTTTGAGATGTGTGCAGCCAAAATTAGATCAGGCCCTTTGTGCATTTCAGGGGAAATTCTACTTCTCATCCCTTCCACACCCAGAAAAAAAATGTCCCTGTCCTTTCCACACCCAGAGAAATTTGCGCTAGGAAAGTCCCTGTGGGCTATGATGGGTGAGAATGTATAATCATAATTCTGCAGGGATGTAAGTGGGTATTAGTAGAAACCAGCTAAGAGCCATCCAGGCTGGTTTGTGGTTAAAATGCTGAAGTGGGGCTTGGGAGAGGTGGGTTTAATTTCTAACTCTGCCACAGACTTCCTGTGTGACACTCAGCAAAACATGTAGGGCCTCCTCAGTCCAAACATCATCAACGTCCATGCATATAATTTGATTAACCTACTTCCTTAACTCTCATCTGCCAGTACAGATCTTTTGGGAAAACCCCAGTGGGAAGAGAGTAAAAATCACTATTTTTAGAACAAGTTTCTTGTATGAATAATAAGTAGCACTACTTGATTTGTCAGTTCCAAAGTTCTTTTTGAAGAATGGTAAGTATCGCTGTCTCATTACATAAACGGGGAGACTGAGGCTCAGACACCCCACTAGAATGTCTAAAGTTACATCAAACAGAAAAGAGCTCTAAACGTTTCCAGGGTGGGTTTTCATGAAAACAAGTGGGCTCCCCTGAAAATCATGTAACCCCCAAGGAGATTGCTTGGATTCCCAGGGCTTTGCCTGCTGGCAGCTCAGGGAGAGGCACTCTGAGTTTGCCTTGGCTCCCCCTCCCTACCAGGGCCAGAGTCTGCCCGGCAACCCACGGGGAGTGAGATGCCCCTCCCAGGGGGAAGGAGAGACCATTGTTGAGGGAAGTCTGGAGCCAGCCAGGGAAAGGGGAGGACTGGCTGTGTGGGAGCTAGTAAGCCCCAGGCCTGCATGCAGGGTTCCCCCTGAGAACTAGCCTCTAGGGACCTGAAGGCAGGATCCCTCAGCTGGGTTTATGTCTCCACTGTTGATTCCCAGTTGTGGAGTTTACTGGGAGGCTTCCCCAGCCAGGCTGAGTTGGCTTTCCAGCTCCCTGGGTTAGAGAGTCACTGCATGGTCAGCTGGGCTCTAGCAGCAAGTTCAGGGCTGCTGCCTGTGGTGTGGGTCTGAATGCTGGGCTGGGAGGCTGTAGTTTTGAATTTTGGTGCAGTTGTGTGGTCTGCATCTTGAGCCCTGCACCCCTTCGCGGTGAGGGGAAATTCTGGGACCGAAGCAGCCTGGTTCCTGCTTGAAGAGGACCCCTGTGAGAAGAGAGCAGCCCCTTTGCAGAGACTGAGTCATCTCTCAACCTGAGGCTCATTCATGGAGTGTGTGAGTGCACCAATTTTTAGTTAGTAAGTCAGGGAATTTGTTTGGGGATTTTATTACCTGCAGCATATTAAACTGTGGAGGGATTTACCATCTTCTCCCATTTGTGAATCCTTTGGGCTGTACTGGACCTAGTCAGCCCCACTGCTAAACCACCGCAGAGAAGGATTGTGTGGTCAACAGTCATCAAGGGCCCCAACAAAGTACGCGTACCAACGGGACACTAACCTCACAGTTGCTGGGCACCGGTGACCCTAAAAATAGTGTTACCCTGTTCTGTTATAATTGTCTCCTGTTTAATATAATTGTGTTTATTATAGTGTATGTGTTTGTGTTATTTTCTGGGAGTCTCCAACTATCTGGCGAATACGTGGGGATTATCCTGGGCTAGAATTTTCCTCCCAAGCTGCCCTGGCAACCCTGCTAGGAAGGAGTGAGGGGGGTGGAGGCACCGCCAAGTACATCAATCAGAAAGAATAAAATTGAGTAGGTGGCGGGATCCAGAAGAACCCAGACCTATCCATCCGAACCTGAAAGGAGATTGGCTCTAAAAGAAGGTAACCAGGTGGAGAGGGGGCGCTACATTGGAGGCACCGCTGGGATCCCGTCTTTTAAACTCATACCTTATATACACTCCTGCTGTCTTCCTGGGATATTAAGTAAATTCCCAGTATGGATTATCAGAAGAGGCTTATAGCTTGGTGTGAGCTGGAGGGAGCTGACCCTGAACGCCACTTTCTGCTCACTAATGTACCCACTGAATGGGAAATTAGACAAATTGAAGATGAGATTGCTAATGTCAGAGAATGGGGAACCTGTGTGGTTCGGAGTCAGATGAAAGCACAAGGGGAAGCTACTTTATCTCTTCTTGTAGAGAGCAAGATTATACTGTCTACTGTAGTGACTCCCCATGTAATTCTGCCAGATGGAGAGGAGGACGGATGGAAGGTGACCATTCAAACACAATCACGTTTTCCCTCCCCATCTGCCCCACCATCTGAAACTAATGGTTTTCAGTCCAAATTGGGGAACTTCCTTATGCAGGAAGGGAAGACCATGACTGAATTAAGGACTCTTTTGGGAAGTAGTCCTGTGCCTCCTTCCAGTTCTACAGACCAAATAATTTTTGCTATGGGAAAAGCAATAGGGGAGTCCATAAAGACAGCATATGAATCAGGCCCTTACAGAAAATTGAAGTTCTTTTCAGGCATTAAACCTGTGCCTGTAGGGGAAGATGACTATGACACTTGGAGGCATCAACTAAATCAGGTGATGCAGGAATGGCAATGTAGTGAGGCTGAAAAGAGGAAACGTGTGGCAGAAAGCCTGCGAGGACCTGCAGGGAATGTAATCTGTGCATTAAAAGCCAGCAAGCCTGCTGCCACTGTTGATGACTATCTCTCGGCGATGGAGGATGCCTTTGGGAGCCTAGAGACTGGGGAAGACCTCTACTTTCAGTTTCGATCCTGTTACCAACATTCAGGTGAAAAACTATCTTCCTATCTTCACAGATTGGAACCATCCCTTCAACTGTGCATCCGCCGTAAAGGCACTGAAAGGAGCAAGGAACACCGAGTACGACTAGAACAGGTCATACGAGGTGCCATTTATGATGATTTTCTAATTATGAAATTGAAACTTGCAGACCGATTGAACAGTCCTCCAGAATTCCACCAACTGCTGCGAGAAGTCCGGGAGGAGGAGGAAAAGAGAACGGTTAGAGAGAGGAATAAGATCTCAGTGAGCCAGACCGTTGGTCCTCAGAAACTGAAGGATGACCTTTGTCTGCCTACCACTGAGGACCTCCATCAACAGCTCAAAACCCTGACAGCACAGCTCACTGAATTTATGATGAGTAAGATGCCTCAGGGGTCACCTAGCGATATTCTTCCACCAACTTTGACAGAAAGGAAGTACCCTCCTTTTCACCCAGGGAGAAGGGACCCCAACAGAGAACCTGTAAAGAAAACCTTGGTGACCCTCCCAAGGAACAAGAGATTCTGCTACCGATGTGGCGAGGATGGGCACATTTCCACCCAGTGTGACAACCCAAGGAATGAAGAGAAGGTAGCGCAACGAAAAAAGAAGCTACAGGGAAACTCCCAAGGATCCCAGTAATGGAGCATACTGGGAGCCATTACAGTCAGAGCTCCACTAAGTTGTGTTATGAACAGCCTTCCTGGAGCCCATTCCCAGAAGGATTGATAGGCCCAGCAGCGGTAGTTAATGTGATGGTAGAAGGGATTCCCTGTAGGGCCCTGCTGGACAGTGGATCTCAGGTCACCATCATTACTAGAGAATTCCATCGGCAATTCCTCCCTCAAGTGAAGATCCATCCTCTAGAAGGATTGGCAATATGGGGCCTTAGCAATGCTAGTTACCCATACGATGGATATGTACTAGTGACTTTACGTTTTCCTGCAGAACTGGCTGGATGTCTCCAGGATTGTGATACTCTGGCTTTGATTTGTCCTGAGACACAAAATTCTGATGGCATTCCCATATTGATTGGAACCAACAGCAACATGTTCCAATCTTTGGCCACACTTTGTGGTCGTTTGGGCCAGAAGACCCCAGATGTGGTTCGCCCTCCATGGAGAGAACTGACCCTGGGCTCATCCACAATGCCTTCTGACCATGATAGCTCTGACGATGAATCTCTAGGGAAAGTAGTAAGAGTATCCAAAGCTGTTCTGTCCATACCCCCACATGGTGAGATTGACTTGAGGGGAAAACTTGAGAAGCACAGTAGCAGCCTTCCTCATACAGTAATGATGGAGTCCTCTGATGGAGATAACCTCCCTAGTGGTCTGATGGTTCTGAGAGGTTTATTGTCCTTACCACAGCTGGAAGAAGCTGGCATTATGGTCAGAATACGAAATGAAACCAACCATCCCATAGCCATCAGGAGAGGAATGGTATTGGCACGATTGTATAGAGTAGAGAGTGTTATGAGCCCTGCAGCTGCAGCCAGAAAGCCCTGTAAGGCATTGGATCCTGATCTTTTTAATTTTGGTGATTCTCCTGTATCTCCCAGTTGGAAAGACCGGTTAAAAAAGCAGTTAAGCGAGAGACCTAATGTGTTCTCCACTGAAGAATGGGATGTGGGGTGT
This sequence comes from Pelodiscus sinensis, assembly GCF_049634645.1. NCBI lineage: Eukaryota > Metazoa > Chordata > Testudines > Trionychidae > Pelodiscus > Pelodiscus sinensis. Next base: position 247,144,074 of record NC_134712.1, on the reverse strand, counting down.
GCCCTTAACGTGGAACACACCATTCGTTTGGCAGATGACAGGCCTTTCAGGGAGAGGTCCCGAAGACTGGCACCTGCAGACATTGAGGATGTGAGAAAGCATATCCAAGAACTATTGGAAGCAGGAATAATTTCTGAATCCCGTAGCCCCTATGCATCCCCCATTGTGGTGGTGCGGAAGAAAAATGGGACTGTGCGCATGTGTGTGGACTATCGCACACTGAATAAAAGGACCATCCCAGATCAATACACTGTACCTAGGGTAGATGATGCCTTAGCTTGCCTAGCAGGAAGCAGATGGTTCTCTGTCTTAGATTTACGAAGCGGCTACTACCAGATCCCGATGAGCTCTGAAGACAAAGAGAAAACAGCTTTCATTTGTCCCTTGGGATTCTACCAGTTTGAGAGGATGCCCCAAGGTATCTCAGGAGCTCCTGCTACATTCCAGCGTTTGATGGAGAAGACAGTGGGGGATATGAATTTGTTAGAAGTGCTGGTGTATTTGGATGACTTAATTGTTTTTGGGAAAACTCTGGAAGAGCATGAAGCTCGACTAATGAAAGTGTTAGACCGCCTGGACGCTAGTGGGTTGAAACTGTCACTTGATAAATGTCAATTTTGTCAGACCCGAGTAAAATATGTAGGCCATATTGTGTCAGCAGAAGGTGTGGCGACTGATCCCGAGAAGATTGAGGCATTAACCACCTGGCCTGTACCCAAAGACCTGAAAGCTTTACAATCTTTCCTAGGCTTCTGTGGATATTACCGCCGATTTGTAAAAAATTACTCCTCCATTGTGAGACCGCTCACCAATTTGACAAGGGGATACCCCCCAACGTGGAAGAGATCACCCCAACATAAGCTTGCAAGTCCTAATGAGAGGTATTTCAAGGTGAATGAACCATTTGGAGACCGTTGGACTGAGGAATGCAACAGCGCTTTCCATGCCCTTATTGAGAAACTCACCACTGCACCAGTGTTAACCTTTGCAGACCCTACCAAGCCCTATGAACTACACGTAGATGCCAGTCTTGATGGATTAGGAGCAGTTCTCTATCAGAATTATGAGAATAAATGGAAACCTGTGGCGTTTGTCAGTCGAGGGTTGACTGCCTCTGAAAGACACTATCCCGTGCACAAACTTGAGTTTTTAGCTCTCAAATGGGCTGTTGTGGACAAACTTCATGATTATCTATACGGAGCGACCTTTGTAGTAAAAACAGATAATAACCCACTTACTTATGTGCAGACCACGGCTAAACTAGATGCTACTGGTCAGCGATGGATGGCTGCCTTGGCTGCTTATGACTTTAAGCTGCAGTACCGTTCGGGTCAAACCAATGCAGACGCAGATGCATTGTCCCGTCGCCCTCATAACCCACTCGAGGAAGAGTCTGAGTGGATGGAGATACCATCTCCTGCTATTCGTGCCACCTGCAAGGCTGTAATAGGAAAAGTGCAGTCCCCTTATGTAAATGAGGAAAGATATGCTGACACACTGGGGTTGTCTGAGAAGGCTATACCTACCATTTATGCAAACCTCGTTGGGCTAAAGACTTTTGAATTGCCCCAGTTAACTCCGACTGAATTGAGAAGAGCTCAGTGGAAAGATTCAAATATTGGACCTGTGCTGGAAGCTGTAGAAAAGGGTGAAAAACCCATCTCTAAGGCTAACTTTTCCCCCGGCACAATTCTTCTCTTAAAAGAGTGGGATCGTTTAGTGATTAACAAAGGTTTGTTATTCCGGACCACCCAGACTGTAAAGGGCCATGTGCGGAAACAACTGGTCTTACCCCAAGAATACCAGGAGATGGTGTTGAAGTCTCTGCACGATGATCATGGTCACTTGGGGGTAGATAAGACTTTGGAACTGGTCAGAGATCGGTTTTATTGGCCCAAAATGACAGCATCTGTGGAAGACCACTGCAAATGGTGCTCTCGGTGTGTTAAGCGGAAGACTCTGCCAAAAAAGGCAGCGACTATGGTGAACATCGCTACAGATGCACCCATGCAATTGGTGTGCATTGACTTTTTGTCATTGGAGCCTGATAGAAAGAACCACTCCAGTATACTTGTAGTTACTGACCATTTTACAAGGTATTCCCAAGCATATCCCACAAAAGACCAAAAAGCCAGTACAGTGGCCAAAATTTTATGGGACAAATTCTTTGTACATTATGGTTTCCCGGCCCGAATCCATTCTGACCAGGGAAGAGATTTTGAAAGCAGACTAATTCGTGAACTTACAAAAACCCTGGGAATAAGGAAGTCCAGAACCACTCCTTACCATCCCCAGGGAGATCCACAACCGGAGAGATTCAACCGGACTTTGCTAACCATGTTGGGAACACTACATCCATCCCAAAAGACCAGATGGAGTGAGCATGTCAGTTACCTTGTGCATGCTTATAACTGCACTAAAAATGAGTCCACTGGGTTTTCGCCTTATTATTTAATGTTTGGCAGAGAAGCCAGGCTACCAATTGACTTATGTTTTGGGATATCCTCTGATGAAGCTAGCGAAACAACTTATCTCCAGTACATTCAGAGTCTCAGGCGTGACTTGCGGGAAGCTTACAGACTGGCCTCCCAAGCAGCCACAAAAAGCAACCTTGCTAACAAGCAGAGATATGATAGTCGGGTCCGTGAACAGGATCTGCAGGTAGGAGACAGAGTGTTAATCCGAAATCTAGGTCTCACTGGAAAACATAAATTAGCTGACCGGTGGAATGCAGACACCTACATAGTGGTTGATAAGCTACCAGACTTGCCTGTATATCGCCTTAGGATGGAAAATGGAAAAAATGTTTGTAAGACTATTCACCGAAACCACCTCTTGCCAGTGGGGCAGTTAATAGGTGAAGAGAAAAATAGTGAATGTGGTTCCTCCCGGCGACCCATTACTCGTTCAAGACTAAGGAAGAAAGTTCCTGCAGAAAGAACCCTTACTGCACAACTTGAATCTGCTGAGGAGGCAGACAGTGAGTCTTTAACCTCCTCTGGAGAAAATGATCCTCATTCACAGAGTAGCAGTGAAGAGGAATTCTTCCCCTATTATCCAATACCTCCTATGCTTCATGAGCAGCTATGTGAGGTAGAAACTGTTAGAGAGGGAGAATCTGAGCCTCCTCTAGCTCAAATACTTAACCCTGAAGCTGCACCCTTTGTACCCCCTCAGTCAACAATACAGCATGAAGAGGCAAGTGGTTTACCAGCTAGGATGGTTCCACCTGTAGAGGATGTGGGAGAAGCCATGCAACCTGCAGAGAGGGAAATCATTGATTGTCCTGCAGTCATTACTGCTGAGAACCCTGAGAATGAAGAAGCTCCTGTACTTCGACGTTCAGAACGAGAGCGAAAACCTGTACAGAAACTCACCTATGATGTCCCAGGGTCCTCCACCTCTGTCCCTCTGCATTTAGTAAATAGATGGGTGCGGGTGGCCTATTATTGTTTGTGTCTGATAGTTAACAATGGAGACTCCAAGGTTAAGTCATTTATTTAAATATAGTAAGAATGTTATTAATGTAAATTGAATAACAATTTAATGTTTAAATTAATATTGTATGTGGACACAGCAATACTTACTTATTGGCTAATGATATTTATTGTCAACTAAACAATGTATACTATTACCTGATGGAAAGGACCTTGCATGTTTGTGTTGTGGTTAAATGACCCTTGCCGAGGACGGCAAGAACTTTCGCACAGGGAGAGTGTAACCCCCAAGGAGATTGCTTGGATTCCCGGGGCTTTGTCTGCTGGCAGCTCAGGGAGAGGCACTCTGAGTTTGCCTTGGCTCCCCCTCCCTACCAGGGCCAGAGTCTGCCCGGCAACCCACAGGGAGTGAGATGCCCCTCCCAGGGGGAAGGAGAGACCATTGTTGAGGGGAGTCTGGAGCCAGCCAGGAAAAGGGGAGGACTGAGTGTGTGGGAGCTAGTAAGCCCCAGGCCTGCATGCAGGGTTCCCCCTGAGAGCTAGCCTCTAGGGACCTGAAGGCAGGATCCCTCAGCTGGGTTTATGTCTCCACTGTTGATTCCCAGTTGTGGAGTTTGCTGGGAGGCTTCCCCAGCCAGGCTGAGTTGGCTTTCCAGCTCCCTGGGTTAGAGAGTCACTGCATGGTCAGCTGGGCTCTAGCAGCAAGTTCAGGGCTGCTGCCTGTGGTGTGGGTCTGAATGCTGGGCTGGGAGGCTGTAGTTTTGAATTTTGGTGCAGTTGTGTGGTCTGCATCTTGAGCCCTGCACCCCTTCGCGGTGAGGGGAAATTCTGGGACCGAAGCAGCCTGGTTCCTGCTTGAAGAGGACCCCTGTGAGAAGAGAGCAGCCCCTTTGCAGAGACTGAGTCATCTCTCAACCTGAGGCTCATTCATGGAGTGTGTGAGTGCACCAATTTTTAGTTAGTAAGTCAGGGAATTTGTTTGGGGATTTTATTACCTGCAGCATATTAAACTGTGGAGGGATTTACCATCTTCTCCCATTTGTGAATCCTTTGGGCTGTACTGGACCTAGTCAGCCCCACTGCTAAACCACCGCAGAGAAGGATTGTGTGGTCAACAGTCATCAAGGGCCCCAACAAAGTACGCGTACCAACGGGACACTAACCTCACAGTTGCTGGGCACCGGTGACCCTAAAAATAGTGTTACCCTGTTCTGTTATAATTGTCTCCTGTTTAATATAATTGTGTTTATTATAGTGTATGTGTTTGTGTTATTTTCTGGGAGTCTCCAACTATCTTACAAATACGTGGGGATTATCCTGGGCTAGAATTTTCCTCCCAAGCTGCCCTGGCAACCCTGCTAGGAAGGAGTGAGGGGGGTGGAGGCACCGCCAAGTACATCAATCAGAAAGAATAAAATTGAGTAGGTGGCGGGATCCAGAAGAACCCAGACCTATCCATCTGAACCTGAAAGGAGATTGGCTCTAAAAGAAGGTAACCAGGTGGAGAGGGGGCGCTACAATCAGAAGGATTATAATGAAGTGACATTCAGAAGCACAACAACCTAAGTGATTTCATAATGAAAAAAGACATGACAGAGGGAATCAACCCTGTTTTTCCTCTGAAGCTGGGGTCATTTCTCGGGAAATCCATCCTTTAGAAATGATAACTGGGAAGTAAAAAATTTCCTTCAGTCTACACTGCACCTAGTGGGTGCTGTTCTTGCTGACTTATTCTAACCATTATTTTATTTGCATGGCAATAGAGCCTACAGGCCCTTAACTGAAGGCAGGCTAGTAACTACCCAAGCACATAGTAAGAGACAGTTCCTAGCCCAAAGAACTTGCAGCCTAAATTAAGACAAAGGCTGGAAAGAAACAGGCACCATCCACCCTCATTTTACAGATGGAGAATTTGGTCACAGCAGGATTAAGGGCCACATTTTCAAAGGTGCTTATGAGCCCATTGCAATCAACTGGAGCCAGGAGCCTAACTACCTTTTGAAAAATCAGTGTGTCCATCCTAATTAAAAACAATTTTCTGGGAACAGAAATTAACTGTTTCTGTTTTGTTGATCATTTACTGCACATAGGAAGCTGTGGCTTCACTTTCTTCAACAAAGATAAAAATATACTTGCTGCTCGCTTGGCTCTTCCCTCCTCTGTTAGCAGGGAAGGGATTTTCTCATTATGCTGCTATTTTTCTCCCTTAAATAAAAAACCCAAGAATTTGAAGGTGCCACAACAACATCCCTGAAACCCCCTTTTTTCCCCTCAGGTCAGGAGGACCTCTTGATTCTCATGAACGCTGACACTTCACAAGACCGCTGACAATTCACAAGACCCCCATGGCATAATCTCTTCTTGCCAGGCAGTGCAGGAATGCAGCTCACCCATTCCTAGTTTGGCCTGGCACTCAGGATGTGCTGACCCAATGGACAAAGCAGTGTGGGAGGGGCATTGTTTCTTTGCCTCCTCCACATGAGAATGCTCATTGGTAGCTCCCCATAGGTGGTGGGGACAGGAAGAGAGAACAGAGTCCCCCCCTTTCCACCAGCCAACATGAGGCAGATTTTGAACATTTCAGACTAAAAAATAAATCACATTATTCTAATTTTTTTGGCACCTTCTGACTCTTCTACTCTTCCAGCCGGCCAGCCCAACAACACATTGTCAATGGGACTCAAACCACCCCCAGAGTGACCTCTAGGAGGGGGAACTTAGCTCTATCTTTGTGATTTGTTCAGGTCCTTCTGCCAGCCTGGGCGTCAGCTGATGCCAACTCTGGCGATGGCTTGTGTGTGATGCAGGCACTAAAACGAGACCTTTAAACTCAGCTGGCATAAGCTACTGACTCAGCAAGCTGAACATTGCCCCGTCTGGCATTCCAGGGAGGGGTGGGCCCTGACTGCTCACGAAATTCGGGATTGGGTATAGGAGGGGGTGAGGGCTCTGGCTTGGGGCCAGAAAAGAGATGAGGGTGCAGGAGGGGACTCCAGTCTGGGGCAGGAGATTGGGGTGTGTGTGGGGAGTGAGGGCTCTGGTTGGGAGTGCGGGTGCTGCAGTGGGAACAGGGATGCTGGGTTTGTTGTACAGGAGGGTGCTCTGGGCTTGGATCGAAAGGTTCAGAGAAGGTGAGGGGGGATCAGGTCTAGGGCAGAGGACTGGAGCATGACAGGAGGTCAAAGGTTCAGGTCCCTGATGGTATTTACCTCCAGCATCTCCTAGAAGCAGCAGCATGTCCCTCTTCAGGCTCCTAAACAGAAATGTGGCCGGGCTGCTCTGTGTGCTCCCCCCTCCCCACTCCTGCCCAGAGCTCCCATTGGCCACAGTTCCTGGCTAATGGGTGCCTCAGGGCTGGCACTTGACATGGGCGGGGCGGCCCTAGCCTATAGGCAAACTAGGCAGCCACCTAGGGCGCCAAGTTACATGGGGCGCCAAATTCCAAGCCCTGCCCCATTTCCCCTTGCCTTTCTGGTGCCTTACTCGTAGCACGGCTTCCCTGCAGCCAGGAGGGGGGTAAGTCCTGGGGGAGGAGGAACATGGGTGGGTTTCCCCTGTGCTGCGGGAGGGAGGGGGTCGGCCCCGGGGGAGGAGGAATGCGGGGGGAGTTTCCCTTGTGCCATGGGGGGGGGGGACAGGGTCAGTCCCAGGGGAGGAGGAACGCAGGGGGGTTGGCCCCAGGGGAGGAGGAATGCGGGGGGAGTTCTCTGTGCCACTGGGGGGGAGGGGTCGGCCCCGGGGGAAGGAGGAATGTGGGGGTTTCCCCTGCCCCGTGGGAGAGGGGGTCGCCCTGGGAGAGGCGCATGCCGGCTTCTCTCTGGGGGGGGGGGAATCTTGGGAGGAGGTGGGTGCAGGGGACTCTCTTCCCCGACTGGCACCCCGTTCCCTCTCCCCGGCCCCCGCCTCTGAACTCCATCCCCAGCCCCCAGCACCCAGACACCAGCCCCCGAACTCCATCCCCAGCCCCCTGGTCCCCAGCCCCCAACCCCCTTGGTCCCCTGCCACAGAACTCCATCCCCAGCACAGAACCAAAACCCTCAGTCGATATCTGCCCTTGAGGTGGGGGTGGGGGGGGGGGGCGCCGATTGCATGGTTCGCCTAGGGCGCCAGTTGCTGGCAGCTAGTCTAGGGCCGCCCCTGGCATGGGTATTGCAGAAATGAGGAGAAAAATGCGGAACAATACATATCTTAAAGGGAACTCATCTATTCAGTCTCCCATTCTTAGCCAACAGGTTGGACGTGGCTCTGGTGTCACCCGTGGTTGGATGCAATTCTACACCCTGCAGTTACTCTTGGTGTCCAATATGCTAGCCACTAGCCATATGTGGCTATTTGGCCGGTTGAGTGCAACTAGCTCATTATAGCAGTAGCCACTATGAGCACGTCTACATTACAAGCCTTTATTCCGAAATAATGTTGAGCTGGAGGACTTCTTACTCAGACTCCTGTTAACCCTCATTTCACGAGGAGTAAGGGAAGTTGGAGGAAGAGTGGTCTTCCCCCGACTTCCTGCTGTGTAGACAGCACCAAAAGCCAAGTTAAGCTATTTTGACTTCAGCTGCACAATTGACATAGCTGAAGTTGTGTAGCTTATTTCAACTTTAGCCCTGCTGTCTAGATGTACCCTACGGGGCTACTGCTTCAGAATTGGTCGGAGAGCTTTAACAAATGTAGTCAGCTTTAAAAGGAGCTGAAAGTGACGGTGTGTTCTACAGCCAGAATGCAGCACATTTCAAAGGCACAAAAGGGCATTTAGGCACCCAATTTCAAAATCAATGAGTCGCATGCTTAAAAAAAATCTCCCCCAGCGCCTTTATGTCATGCCTCTTACTAAGTAATTAAAAGCCAAAAAATCATGAGTCTGCTGCATTCATTACGCCCTAAAGTACATACTTGATACATCACCACCCGATGATATACTTTGCCTGAACAGCATCCTATTTTAAATATGCCAAACAGTGAAGTGCTTAGCATTACAAAGGCAACGACATCAAGGAGGCTTTGATAAAATCTGCTGAGCAGACAAGCATCACTTTGGTTGGCACCAACCAGGCTGGGGTTTTATTCCACAATGATTAAAAGCATTTCAGGAGAAGTATGCTAGCACGTACAGTATTATAGACACGGGACTGGGCTGCCGCTAGGTGACAAAGAATGAAACCTTTCATTATGAAGAGAGGCATTAACCCATTCAGTATTCCAGGAAGGAGGCTCTTTGATTGTTAGGTCTGGTCAAAAAGATTGGAACATTAATATTTTTTAATGGGAAAAGAGAGCAGCACATTTGTCAGCCTGCTGCCTCCTCCCCCCCAAAGATTGTGTCCCATTTCTCAGCCAGCTCGATTAACGGTCTATTGGACAATGGAGACATTTCAAGGGTGGAACAAAACAAGTGCCCAGAGCAATGTTATATACAATGTTTTCAGGTAAGAAACGAAGAGACAGTGTATCCAGCAGAGACTGCTGGCGGGAATTTGTGGGGACAAAGACAAGGATCTCTGAGAAATAGCCTCAGTGACACAAGTTACACTGAGATAAGCTGTAGTGTAGCTATGTCTACACTACAGGATTTTTGTACAAAAATGGCCATTTTTGCACAAAAACCCGCAGAGCATCCACACCTCAAGCACATTTTTGCAAGAAAATTTACAGTTAATCGACAGAAAGAGGGGTTTTTGCAGTGTAGGTATTCCTCTTTCTATGAGGAAAAACTCCTTTTTGCGCAAGAGCTGAAAAGTGTGGATGGGCAGCAGGGTATTTTTGCATAAAACCAGCCTATCGAAAGAAGCACAGGTGCCCTGGTAGCCATTCTGTTAATGGCAATCAGAGCTTTCTTGAGAGAGAGCATCCACGCAGTTTTTGTGGAAGATCGTTTCCGGAAAAAGCTTCTTGTGCAAGAAGCCTGCAGTGTAGACAGAGCCTCAGGAGTGTGAATGTACCACTCTCTTAAGGGACATAAGTTACCCTGCCATAAGCACTGCTACTCATGGGAGCCAGAGTAACTAAGCTAACAGGAGAGCTCTCTCAACTCCTGATTGCAACTTCTGTGGGGTATGTGAACTGGATAATGGTGGAGGTGTGACAAAAGAAGTCTGGGGCCATTGCCTGAGTTGGGATTTGACCAGGACTCTGGAGTGAACATCCTTCCTCTTGGGAAAAGCTCCTTGTCCCCTTCCATGTTCTAAAGAGGTCAGGAGCCCAGTTTTACATAAAAGTGTATGGGGCTTTTTGCGGCAGATAAAGGTTTTCAAATTTGTATGGCATCCAGAACAGTGAGGTCCCAAGCACAATTGAAATCTCTAGGCTATTCTGTGAGGGGAATAATGTTCACATCTGAAAAACTGCATCTCTCACAGCACAGTGCCCTTCAACACCACCCCATGGCACTGGGATCAGCAACTACTCAGGGGGAATAGTACTGAGTAAGGGCTGCTCTACACTGGAGGTGGGGGGGGGGGGGCGCAGATTGATCTAAGTGGATAACTTAGCTGAAATCGCCATACTTAGAACTACTTACCCCCGTGTCTTCATTCCCTTTGTGCTTATCATTTTGGTGGATCACTGGAGCCAATGCGAGAGCAATCAAGGACTTGATAAATCAACCTCCACTGGATTGCTTGATGCCTCATTGATCCAGACAGCAGGGCAGACATACCCTAAGTCATGAACAATGCTTCCTGTAGAACCTGGGTTCTCCATTGATTTCTCCTGTCATGGTACCAGCAGTCCCCAACCTTGCTTAGTTTGCCTCATCTAATGAGAAGAGAGATGGAAGGTGGAAGGTAGAAGGTAAAGTGCCAGTTTGGAGTGAAAACACCTTTAAAGACAATTTCAGTGCAGAATGAAGCCTGTTACACGGGTTATTTTTTTAGTGGGCTTAAAGCCAGAAGGGACCATCAGATTCATCTAGGTTGACCTCTGATCTATCACAGCCTATTATGATTCACCCAGATGCCCCTTATCCCCAGGTCCAGTCCCTCTGGTGATTCACCTGAAGGAGATCTGACAGTATATCCTTCCTCCTCAGCAGCTCACCCAGACAGGGCCTCTCTCCAGGCCTTTATACTGGGCTGCAGTCTGAGCATGCCCAGCAGAGCTGCGGGGGCAGGACTTCTTCAACCAGGTAAGCCTGGTTAGGCCTAGTTTCCCAAGTGCAGGGTGGCGGCGGCGGGGAGGGGCGAACACCCTCTCACACCCTTATATTAGTTCAGTCAGACCAAATCATTTCATTCCTTTGGAAACTAAACTGTGCCACAGACAGAGACCAGGAGAGACCAGAGTTAAATACTCAGATCATCTCATTCTGCACCGCACCATTATTCTAATAATGTTTGACACTTAGGATTTATGTGGATGTTCTTGATTGGCAAGATCTACACTCCTTATACAGTTGAAGACTGATTCCCCCGTTCATATTAGGAATTGGTTACAGAGATATATAAAAGGGACATTTTTCATGGATATCCAAATGGACTGTGATCTCTTTGGGGGTAGGAATTATCTCTTACTATGTGTCTATTGTATGCCTAGCACAATGGGTCCCAGGGTTGGAAAGATACCTTTTTATATATGGGGGTTGGACCAAACCTCTTCCATGTCTGAAGCCTCTTGTCACTACTAAATGCAGAGGCTGAATCCAATTCCTGCCAGAAAATGACAAGGAAAGGAAAACACATAAGCCTGTCTCCTGCCATGCTTGCAGTATAGCCAGCCACAAACATTCAAAAACCAGAAGGCAGTTTCTCTTCATCCTCCATATTCCAAAAAAAGAGAGAAGAGTTTGACTTGATTTTAAATACATTTTTAAATATATAAACAATGAGATGTTCTATGGCACCTTAAGGACTAATAGATTTATTTGGGCATAAGCTGTTGTGGGTAAAAATCACTTTGTCAGATGTGGCCTAAACAAACAAACAAACAAATAAATAAATAAATACATTTGGGGTTCTTGGTCTTCTGTTTTTTGAGCCTCTATTTGCTCTCAGGATGCACATTCAAGCTTTTCTCAGCAACCATAAAGCCTAGAAATAATTGTATTTGAAAAATGTAAAATGAGATTCTCTCTCAGCCATTTGCTTCCAGAAGCAAGAGGTAATTATAACAGGACCTCTTGGAAATAGTGACCATAATATAATATTGAGGGGGAGGGATGGCTCAGTGGTTTGAGCATTGGCCTGCTAAACCCAGGGTTGTGAGTTCAATCCTTCAAGAGGCCATTTAGGGATCTGGGGCAAAAATTTGTCAGGGATGGTACTTGGTCCTGCTGTGAAGGCAGGGAACTGGACTCCTCAACCTTCCAGTTCTAGGAGATAGGCAATCTCCATTAATTTAATAACATTTAACATTCCTGTGGTGCAAAGAACACCTCAGCAGTCCAACACAGTGGCATTTAATTTCAAAAAGAGGAACTATGCAAAAATGAGAAGGTTAGTTAAACAGAAATTAAAAGGCACAGTGACTAAAGTAAAATTACTGCAAGCTGCATGGACACTTTTAAAAAGTGGAAGTCAAATCCTAGTGAGGTTAATAGAAAGGAGCATAAACATGCCAAATTAAGTGTAAAAATGTAATAAGAAAAGCCAAAAAAGAGTTTGAAGAACAGCTAGACAAAAACTCAAAAGGTAATAACAAAATGTTTTTAACTACATCAGAAGCAAGAAGCCTGCTAAACAACCAGTGGGGGCCCTGGATCAAGATAAAAAAGGAGGATTTAAAGATGATAAAGTCATTGAGGATAAACTAAATGAATTCTTTTCTTCAGTCTTCACGGCTGAGGATGTTAGGGAGATTTCCAAACCTGACCCATCCTTTGTAGGTGACAAATCTGAGGACTTGTCACAGATTGAAGTGTCATTAGAGGAGGTTTTGGAATTAATTGATAAACTTAACAGTAACAAGTCACTGGGACCAGATGGCATTCACCCAAGAGTTATGAAAGAAACAAATGTGAAACTGCAGAACTATTAACTATAGTTTGTAACCTATCCTTTAAATCAGCTTCTGTACCCAATGACTGGATAGCTAATGTAATGTCAATATTTAAAAAGGGCTCTAGAGGTGATCCTGGAAATTACAGACCGGTAAGTCTAACATCAGTACCGGGCAAATTAGTTGAAACAATAGTAAAGAATAAAATTGTAAGACACATAGAAGAACATAATTTGTTGGGCAAAAGTCAGCATGGTTTCTGTAAAGGGAAATCATGTCTTACTAATCTATTAGAGTTCTTTGAAGGGGTCAACAAATGTGGACAAGGGGGATCCAGTAGAGATAGTGTACTTAGATTTCCAGAAAGCCTCTGACAAGGTCCCTCACCAAAGGCTCTTACGTAAACTAAGTTGTCATGGGATAAGAGGGAAGGTCCTTTCATGGACTGAGAACTGGTTAAAAGACAGGAAACAAAGGGTAGGAATACATGGTAAATTTTCAGAATGTGATGTGGTGTTCCCCAAGGGTCAGTCCTAGGATCAATCCTATTAAATTTATTCATAAATGATCTGGAGAAAGGGGTAAACAGTGAGGTGGCAAAGTTTGCAGGTGATACTAAACTGCTCCAAGTAATTAAGACCAAAGCAGACTATGAAGAACTTCAAAAAGATCTCACCAAACTAAGTGACGGGGCAACAAAATGGCAAATGAAATTTAATGTGCATAAATGTAAAGTAATGCACATTGGAAAAAATAATCCCAACTATACATATAATATGATGGGGGCTAATTTAGCTACAACTAATCAGGAGTCATTGTGGATGGTTCTCTGAAGATGTCCACGCAGTGTGCAGCGGCAGTCAAAAAAGCAAACAGGATGTTCAGAATAATTAAAAAAGGGATACAGAATAAGACGGAGAATATCTTATTGCTCTTATATAAATCCATGGTACGCCCACATCTTAGAAAAGAGGAGACTAAGGGGCGATATGATAGAGATCTATAAAATCATGAGCCGTGTGGAGAAATGAATACGGAAAAGTTATTTACTTGTTCCCATATTATAAGAACTAGGGGCCACCAAACGCAATTAATGGGCAGGAGGTTTAAAACAAATAAAAGGAAGTTCTTCTTCACACAGCGCAGTGTCAATCTGTGGAACTCCTTGCCTGAGGAGGCTGTGAAGGCTAGGACTATAACAGGGTTTAAAAGAGAACTAGATAAATTCATGGAGGCTAAGTCCATTAATGGCTATTAGCCAGTATGGGTAAGTAATGGTGTCCCTAGCCTCTGTTTGTATGGCAGGAGAGAGATCACTTGATCATTACCTGTTTGATTCACTCCCTCTGGGACACCTGGCATTGGCCACTGTCGGCAGACAGGATACTGGGCTGGATGGACCTTTGGTCTGACTCAGTATGGCCATTCTTATGTTCTTAAGCTGGGGATTTAAGAACATAATATGAATGATCACAAGACTCACAATCAACTTGTAAGTGTTGGTTAATTGCAGAGTTGCAGCTGTGTTGTCTCAGGATGTGAGAGATAAGGTGGGTGAAGAAATACATTTTATTGGATCAACTTCTGCTGGTAGAAGAAACAGGCTTTTGAGAGTCACAGAATTCTTCTTCAGGTCTCTTCTAGCCTTCAAACAACCCCTCAACCTTGGTAAGCTCTTCACCCGAAGTTCCCTAGAGACCAGGATACACTTAGGGTGCATCTACAGAGCACCCTAAACTCGAAATAAGATACAAAATTTGTGCTATGCAAATTGCATATCTTATTTTGAATCTATTTCAAAATAGCTTATTTCAAAATTTGGCGCATCTACAAAGGGCCAAATTTTGAAATAAAGTGCTATTTTGAGCTATTCCTTATCCCTTGTGCAATGAGGTTTACCAGGATGGCGAAATAGCATGCCCGTTATTTCAAAAAATATTTTGAAATAATGGGTGGCTTGTGTAGATGTGGGGTAGCTATTCTGGGATACCTCTGGTATCCCGAAATAGCTGTGCAGTGTGGACGTATCCTAAGTGGAAGTGGTACCTGACGTTGCCAGAACAACAGATGCAAAGCCGACAGATATATCTTCATTGCTATGGTTGTCAATGCACTCCACAATACACCTTTCCGTGGGTCCATAGCTTTTAAGCAAAATAAAACTGTCATAGAATAAGAGGGAAAGTCTTCTTGTGAACTGGTAACTAGTTAAAAGATAGGAAACAAAAGTTAGGAATACATGGTTGGTATTCAGAATGGAGAGAGGCGAATAGTGATGTCCCCCATGGGTTTGTACTGGGATCAGTACTATTCAACACATTCATAAATGATTTGGAAAAAGGGGTAAAGTATGAAGTGGCAAAATCCGCAGATGGCACAAATTATTCAAGATAATTAAGCCCAAAGCAGACTGTGAAGAGCCATAAAAGGATCTCACAGAACTGCATGATTGGGCAACAAAAATGGCAGATGAAATTCAATGTTGATAAATGCAAAGTAATGCACATTGGAAAACATAATCCCAACTGTACATATAGGGTGCGTCTAGACTGGCAAGATTTTGCGCAAAAGCACCTGCTTTTGCACAAAATCTTGCCAGCTGTCTAAACTGGCCGCGAGAATTCGCGCAAGAACACTGACTATCTAATGTAACATTGTCAGTGTTCTTGCGCAAGAACTCTGACGCTCCAGCTCGGGAAAAAGCCCTCTTGCACAAGTGTTCTTGCGCAAGAAGGCCAGTGTAGACGGGCACAGGAGTTTTTTGCGTAAGAAAGCCCCGATGGCAAAAATGGCCACCGGAGCGTTCTTGAGCAAAACCGCGTCTATACTGGGCACAGATGCTTTTGCGCAAAAGCAAATCTTTTGCGCAAAGGCACTTGCCAATATAGATGCTCTTTTGCGGAAATACTTTTAATGGAAAAACTTTTCCGTTAAAAGTATTTCCGCAAAATCATGCCAGTCTAGACTCAGCCATACAATTATGGGGTCTAACTGTTACCATTCAAGAAAGAGATCTTGGAGTCTGTAAGAGTAGTTCTCTGAAAACATCCATTCAATGTGTCGATCCTTGGCCTTGCGGTGACAAGCCCTAATTTCTCTTTGCCAGAAGTTGGTACTAGGTGACAGGGGATGGATCACTTGATGAGTCCCTGTTCTGTTGATCCCCTCTGAAGTACCTGGCATTGGCCACTGCCACAGGATACTGGGCTAGGTGGACCATTGATCTGACCCAGTATGGCTGGTCTTATGTTCTTAAACAAAAGGACAATCAGGCCCTACTTGTGTAAAATGTATTGTACCAAAAATTAGACACATGTAGCCTTCTATTGGTTCAGAGAACCACTCACAGGTTAGGATACTGATCCAAGCCTCTCTGCAGTGGCCCTGGAGTGGGATAAATATCAGACAACAATCCCTGGCTCTCATACAGACTCCCCACAAGGCCTTAAGCAAGTCAATATGCCTCCCTGCACCTCAGTTCCCATCTGTACAATGGGGATGAAAATAATTCCAGTCTGCCATGGCTATTTAGGAGTGTCTGTTCTGCAGGGCAAGGCCAATCTGTTGCTCAGTGTTTATGCACTGCCGAGCACAACAAAACCCCAGTCTCCAGTGGGGCCTTGTGAAACTACTGTAATATAAAAAAGGCCCATGTTTTTTCTCTTAATTTACAGTAGCGTCCCTATTATCCGACCTTCGCTTATCCGACATAGCCATACCACTGCTGCTTTGTCTGTCAGTGCGCCCTGGTCCCAGCCCACTGTGGCCTGGCCTCTCCATTGCCTTTCATGGTGATGAGTGCTGGGAGGGTTGGGGGCCTTCCTTTTGGCACGAGGCCTCTTGGGGGCGGCAGTTGCGGGAAGGGGTGCAAAGGGGGCGACACAAGGGAAGCCACATAGGCTACTCCATGCTCAGCCCAAGCCACTCTCCAGAGACTCCCGCAGCCAGGCCACGCCCGCCCCAGCCACGCTAGCAACGCTTGCTTGGGGGTGACACACACAGCATCGGCCCTGCCCGCGGATTGGCGCAGCCTTGTTCCAGGGCCACCCGGCCGCTGCTTCCTGCTCCTGCTCCTCCCTTTGCGCGACGGGGACTAGGCCGGGCAGCAGCGGCCCTTTCAAACCCAGCCCTGACTCCAGCGAGCAGGGGGGACCAGTGTGTGGGATCCAGACGCGGGGCGCGTGCGGGGCCGAGGGGCATGGACTGCGCTGCCGCTGGGAGGCGGGGAAGGGGCCGAGCCACAGCCGTTATTGGCTGCTTTGTCTCCGAGCTGTTCGGGGTGCAGCACACTGGCAGCCCGCTGCGGGGTGGGAGCCCCCTGGGCCGCTCGCAGGGCACAGCTGGTGTGGGAGGTGATTAAGGGAAGGGCTGGCTAAAGCGGTTTGGACTCCCCTCACAATACAGCGAAGAATTTGTTCACATCCCGGGCCGTTTCCGTATTATCCGACATTTTCGTTAATCCGACCGCCTGTCGGTCCCATTTAGGTCAGATAATCGGGACTCTGCTTGTACCCTAATTAGCTCACCCCTCCCATACAGAAACACTTATTATTCTTGTCTGGCTCTGTATTGCTTGTATTTGGGATATAAACCTTCCTGTATTGCTTGTATTTGGGATATAAACCTTCACAGTAAGAAACCTTACATAAAAAAGTCTGCTACTGTGCCAGGTTTAACTCCCAAGGGGTCATGAGCCAATCGCTTTCTAGTATAAATGGACCAGTCCCTCCATTGTACCGAAGGCAGTTCTCCAGTGGAAGTGGACTGTTGACGAGAACATTTTGTTGTGAATATGCCATGCTGCAGGCATAAAGGAACAAAGAAATGTACTGTATGATCTTGTACTGATGTCTACATTCATCACGTTCCATAAACGCGGTGGGACCAGCCAGTCCCGTGTACTCAGAGTACTCTTACAACTTGTTTCCCTATGAAATTGGAAAGTGGACAAGATCAGTTACACAACTTTCCAACACAACAAACCTCTCTGGGATAACTCAGCTGCGGCCTGCAGTTCAGAGATTCACAGATGAAGCAGCATCCCTCTTTATCAACATTTTTCTTCATCGTGGCAACATGATCACAGACACATTTTAAACCTACCGTAGCAAACACTGAAAGGGCTTTTATTCTTTAAAGATCTCCCTGAATAAGTTTAAACCAGGGAAGTGCCTTTGCAATAGCCTGATGAAAGAAGGGCATTCATCTCTGTAAACTCTGTGGGGAAGGGGCTGTCGTTCAGCTGTGTTTCTATAGTGCCTGGAGCAGTCTGACTGAAATAAGGAAGAATGGTCTAGTGAAAGGGCAGTAGCTAGAGATTGAGGCTGAATTCCCTACCCTGGCACAGACTTCTTGTAGGACCTTGGGCAAGTCCTCTAACCCCAACTCTCCCAATGTATTTAGGTACCTAACACCCATTGATTTCAATGCAAGTTAGGCACTGCAATGCTTACAAGGAACTAGGTTTAGCTGCTTTGTGTCTCCCATCTGTAGAATGAGAATACTAGCACTTCCCTACCTCTCAGGGGTGTTGTGAGAAGAAATACACTGAAGACTGTGAGGTGTTCAAATATTGTAGTAATGGGGTCCAAATTCCCCCAAAGTGCTGCTGCAATGCAGATCATCATCATCGTTATCATCTCCCTAATGGACAAAAGGCCCTTTAAACAAAAGTTCCTATTAGAGAAAATGTTCCCATTTTGGAAGAAAAGCTTCAACACTCTAGGTAAATGAACAGGTTTTAGAATACTTCTGGCTGGGTGTTTAAACTGAGGTTTGCTCCTTCCGTTGTGACTCTTAGCAGGGGATTCAAGTGGAGCGTTCAACAATGGAGCCCCCCCCACCAAATTAGAAGCCACTTGAATAAACCCCTTACTCTGCTCCTCTGGGAATAAGCTAACTGAATAGAGTTATTCCTGTTTCACCCACATCACAGAGCAGGCAGTGGGCTGAATCCCACACGTGTTTAACTTAAAGTCAGTACAGCATTACACAGGCACACAGAGTTAAGCAAACATTCAAGCGTTTGCAGGAGAAGGTCTAAGGCCATAGAAGGTCAGAACCTGGATTAGAACTGAGGTCTTCACAGCTCCTTGGTCCTCGCAATCTTAGGCCTCACTCATAGCTGTTTTGGTCTACATGCAACTGCAGGGAACTGTTCAGTCTGAATTGGGGACATCCTGATAACATCTTTGGCACACTGTGTCCTCACTGCACTGAGCAGAGCGCAACAGGCCTTTGGTCATGCCAGGAGCTCTGCACAGGCCAGCTGCTGGTGCAGAACCCCACAGTGGTGTTACAGGTGCAGGAATCTGCCCATGCAAAGCTCATTGCAGGAGTGAGGCCTAACCTGGACAAGAGAGGAGCAGCCCTATCTAGGCACACTCAGGCAGCAAAGGCAATGAGACAGTTTAACCCCCAGGAAGGCTGTCCTGGGACGCAGGAGACCCCAGTTCAATTCTATGCTGCACCCCAGACTCCCTTTGTAACTGTGGGGAGGTTACTTTGGGCCTATGTCCCCAAAGGTGTTTGAGCCCCACACTGGGGATGTTACACAGCCTTTGACTGAAAGGTAGGAGGCCCCTATTCCAATCCCTTGTTTTCCTCAGGCACAGGGGGAACCGAACCTGGATTTTCGCTATCCTGTGTGAGTGCGCTGACCACTGGGCTAAAATATTCCACCTGGGCACTTCTGCCTCCTCTGGCTGTTTTGTGTGGAGTATGGCAGGCACTTAACTCTATCTCAGAAGAAACGACGGAGGCACTTAAGAGAGGGGATTCCTAGCACAGACAGCAGCCCGGGCCTTGGCATCTAACCCTGTGAGACGGACAGGGCTTAGAACAAAGAAACCGTACCACACTGAATCTCAGAGTCTGTTGACTCGGGCTTGCAGGGCTAAACATAGCAGTGTAGACATTTCCCTTCAGGCTGCGGCCTGGGCTGAGAGACCCTTCCAAACCTTGCTGGGGATCAGAATCCCACACTTCCACCCAAGCAGGAACAGCTAGACCAGTGTTTCTTAAACTTTTTAAGACCGAGGAACACCAAACAATAATTTTTTTTTATGAGGAACACCAAGGATTTTTTGTTGAAAAAAAAAAGATCACCTGCCCCTTTAAGGGTGGCCATTTTGAACGCTGGTATTTCCATGGCACACCTCTGACTGCCTTGCGGCATGCCGGTGTACCATGGAACACAGTTTAAGAAACACTGAGCTAGACTGCTGTATTTAGCCTTGCAACCCAAGCCCTGTGAGCCTGTGTCAGTCCCTGACCCAAGCTCCGAGACTCAGTGCCACAGGTTTTTCTTGCCAGTGTAGACATGCCTTCAGTGTCTCAGATCCTCATATGGGATAAATGCACTTCTCTCCTCTAGGGCGGCACTGTGGAGATATAAGTACATTACAAATGGTGAAGTGCTGAAGGCATATTTAAAACAGCATATTTTTGTACAAATACTCTTCTTCTTTCCCCTCAAGGTTGCTCCAGGGTGACTCTTCTCCCTTCTGGTCTCAGCAATTGCAGGAACCAATTGCCAGTCATTTCCTTTGCAGTTGCAAGCTCAGCATTGCCATGTTAATAGGCACATTACCCATCTTTACTTAGCATGGTAGAGAATGAAGTGAGCTTAACAGGTGTAATAGCTGCATGTTTCCATTGAAACCCACCTAACTTGCACACCCCACAATTGAATAGTCACATAATAAAAATGAAAACTCTGCAACAAACATACAAATACCCCAAGTAGTGTTTTCACCCTGTCACGGATCCATAAGATCAGTCTCTCGGAAGAACCTTATCCGCGTGTCAAACCCCTCACCCCACTCCAGAGTAAGCCATGTGGCTTCAGCAACTCCTTACACCTGACCTGTGGGACGGCTTCACGTGGTGAGCTCTATTTAGCAGAGACAGCGCGCTGATGGAGGCTTGTACACTTTTTAGAGTTCATTGCACCTCTCCAAGCCTTTGCAGTGACACTCACAGAGTGTTGTCAAAACAGCAGATGATCAGTCATCAGGAACACGGCACAGGCAGTCCTCAGGTTAACGCAGAGGAATGAAGGCTAAAGCATAGTGCATTCTGGTTAGTTCCGAGCCCAACCAAGCTGTCATGAATGCTAGTCTCTCTTCCATCTGTCGGACTCCCTGGTGTGCCCACCTGCTTGCTGCAGCAGCCCACACTTAACCCCTACCTCCCATCCCTCTGTTCTAAAGCTGAGAACATGCTGCTCTGCTTCCTGGGGTGGGGGGAGGGGGGAATCTATGACTCTTGTTTTTTAGGTCTCGACCAGGAAACTGCTATTGCATTTTCAAGAGGTCCATTGTTATGGGACCCAAGACCCAGACAGCCAGGCACCATTCACGTCTGTGTCTTTGCCTGCCCTGATAGCAAACACTCCTTTTCCACCCAGTGGTTAACTGTGCAGCATTATAGGGGAAACTGAGGCACAAATGGGCCTCCTTAAAAATACTAGAGAAAATTCCCACTTTGTCACAGCCCCAAAGAAGAAGAAATGCCGGATACACCATGAAATACACTGGGGGGAGGGCAGATTTTCTCTTGCTACTGATGTTATGTGAAAGGTCCTCAGATACTATAGTGACTGGCATAATCCAGGTGTTATGCTAATAAACAAACAACCACAAGGACAGATTTTTTCAGCTCTTCAGACACAACAGATAAGTCCCATCATATATATTTTATTTTAGGAAAAGTTACTGAAGTGGCACTAAAATGTTCCTATCCTAGAGCTCATGTGATCAAATTGTCTATACATTTCCATGACAGACCCATACTGGTCTAACTGTGACTCCTCAGTCCATGGGCCTCCAGAAACTCAGATTCATCCTTCTCTCTTTGGGGGAGCAACACCTACGTACCTTTTCCCTAGCACTGGGCATCCGTGCTGTGATCTCCCCAGGTGGATTCCACTGGGCATACTCAGGCAGTTCCACATGTGGTTGTTCTCCTGCCTTGCTGATGACCACTCACTGAAAGCATTGGGAGTCGCAAGGTGCTGTTGACCTCCCAAGACCTGTCCAAAAGTACACTGCAGTACAAATAATAGCTCTCGTTTACATAGTGACTTTCACCCTACTGTACCCTGAATTCTCATGGCTTTGGAAATTCAACAAGCTGATATAGTTAGGGCAGAAGGATCCTTTCAGTGTAGCTGTCTTTTTGAACATTACATCCCTAGGGACCTGACCTGATTCTGCAGCTCTCTGTGGGACCACTGGTGTGAGTAAGGTCTGCAGCATCAGACTTACATACAGGGAAAAAGAACAGAAGAGAACCTGGGCAGCCTCTGAGTGGTGCGTCCATAGCAACATACCCATTTGTTGTGGCTCAAGCATCAGAATACTGGTTTGCTATCAAGCCATAAAGCAGACTCAGATTCAGATTCATGGTGGTATATCTTCTTTTAAATATGCTGATCATTTTAAAAGTACATCACTGGTGCCTGCTATGACCAGATGAACTGATTTTAAAGATAGTCCCGATATATGGGGGTTTATTTCAAATATAGTCACCTATTACTCCCCAGCTCCATCCCAATTTTTCACACTTGGTATCTAGTCATCCTACTGGCACCTTAGGTGAAATTGTTGACCACTGTTGTACGTAAAAAACAACAAATGATCTGGTAGCACTTTATAGACTAACAAAACATGTAGACAGTATCATGAGCTTTCGTGGGCACAGCCCACTTCTTCAGATGACCAGAGTTATGAGTAGGGGATATGAAAACTCAAAATAAATAGGAGAAGGTGTCTCCCATCCCCCCTTCCTGTTTACTGGAGAATGGATGTTAGACCAAAGCAGATAAAAATCAAAGTCAGTGACATTTTTATCTGCTTTGGTCTAACACCCATTCTCCAGTAAACAGGAAAGGGGGTGGGAGACAGAGCATCTTTCTCAACCCCCCCCCCCCCCCGCCCGTTCCCTTCTCCTATTTATTTTGAGTTTTCATATCCCCTACTCATAACTCCAGTCATCTGAAGAAGTGGGCTGTGCCCACGAAAGCTCATGATACCATCTGCATGTTTTGTTAGTCTATAGACTCGACTACCCCCTGAAGCTCCATTGTATGTAAGACTTTGTATTGCAGAAAGTCAGAAGAATTCAGCGTCAGAGCTGTAAATATATTAATCACACAACCAACCTCTCTCACCCCTCCCCCAAACAAGAGACATTTGCCTTTTCATTGTAAGCCTGAAATTCAGCCTGAGTCACTGAAAGCTTCAGGGAGGTTCACAAACTTTCTCAGAGGTCCTGGACTGAACTCTGACCATGACCCTCCTTCTATACAAGGTCTGGAGAGGGGTTTGATGGAAATCAGCCATGTGATTGCTAGTTTCTGCTCACTTGTGCTCTGAGGGTACATCTACACAGCAGCATTATTTCGGAATAACTGATGTTATTTTGAAATAACAAAATGTGCATCTACAAGCAAGCTATTATTTTGAAATAATGTCAAGATGGAGGACTTCTTACTCCAACTCCTATAACCCTCATTTTACAAGGAGTAAGGGAAGTCGAAGGAAGAAAGGTCTTCCCCCAACTTCCTGCTGTGTAAACAGCGCCAAAAGCTGATTTAAGCTATTTTGACTTCAGCTAAGCAATTGACATAGCTGAAGTTGCATGTCCTAATTCGACTTTTGCCCTGCTGTGTAGATGTACCCTCAGTGTTTGAGTTCAACACCCCCCAAAACGTTTTAAAACTTTTTTCAAAAAAAGGTAATGAGAACAAAGAAAAAATTACTTGACCCTTCTAGGAATGAAAATGAAGATCTTTCACGTGCCTTTTTTTCTTTTAATTCTTTGGTTTAAAATATTGAGGACAGATCGTGTGCTTCTTACAGAAGTCGCCTCCACTGACTGATGGAAATAATCTGCATTTGCATTGGTGCAACTGAAAGAAAAATTTGGCCCTCTCTTTTTACGCACACCTTGCTCAGGCACAGCTACTTTATTGGGAGCTTTGCCAGAGTCTGCAAACATTGAACAAAGACCACAAGATTTGGCCCAAAATGTTAGTTAGCACCCTTGGAGAAGTTTAGATCTGAATTCAGATCCAAATCTGAAACTCCACAAACTTAAAGGTGTTTGAACTGGAGAGTTGCCATTGTTGGGGCCAGTCACAAAGTGAGGTGTGAATTATGAAATTTCAGTCTAGACTAGTACTTGAATCTGAGCTACCCCCTAAATTCATAGATGGTCACTTTTAAATTTCAACTTTGCTTCTCTTTATAAAGATAAACCGGAACCTAGATGTTTCAATCCAGAGCCCATGTTCAGGTAGGAGCAGTGGAGGTAGCACCTCGGGAGTTCTGGTTCAGTCTCATCTTTAATCGAGATGCTGCACCTTTACCCAGTTAGCTATTCTGTAGCAAAACACTTGCCAGGCCCAGCCCTAGTGACAGCAGAGACTGTGGAATGCATTATTGCCATGGAGCAGATGTTGCTAGGAAACCAAACAAGTAACAAGTTTATCTTCATACCAGAATCCTTGGAAACTGGAATAAGCTGGGAGGAATAGTCTTGACTTGGAACCACAGCATCTCATCCATAACTACTACCAAACAGCATCTTAGGCTCAGCCAAACCAAATAGGTGATGTGTATCTGGGGACTTGCAAGCTATAATTTTTTCCAAGAATACCTTATCTGCAAAGAATGCTAAATAATCATTTAAAATACACACATCTTTTAAAAACAATACAAACAAAGCAAAAAGAGCTAAAACCAAAGGTTTGTTTGAAGTAAAATTTTAAGCCATAAGACACAGCCCGGGATGGGGTAGGTGTGATCAGTAGAGCTTGCATCTGCATCCACAAAAATGATCTGTGGATTTAAAACAGGTATCTGCAGATTTGCAGGGCTCTAGTGATCAGCACACAACTCAAGTACCTAGAGAAGCATCTCTTCCCAGCCTTAATGGGCCTCCTTGTTTTACCTGGTGTTGAGAAACACCAGTCATCATCACCACACAGTTCTTAATTAATTTTTTTAATACAAAAGGCAATTGAGAAGACTATTAAATTGTCAGAATACCAACAGCTTGCCTAAACTGACTTGTGAGCCAGTTGTCTACATTATAGGTTTATATCAGGACAGCTACACTGGCAGCTGAAAAACCAGACTAGAACAATAGGTACCTTAGGGCATGTCTACACAGCAGAGCAAAAGTCAAATTCAGATACGCAGCTTCAGCTAGGTCAATTGCATAGCTGAAATAGAAATATCTTAATTCGGCTTTTGGCACTGTCTACAGAGCAGGAAGTTGAAGGAAGAACACTCTTCCTTCAACTTCCCTTACTCCTCATGAAATGGGGGTTACAGGAGTCAGAGTGAGAAGTCCTCCTCCATCTCAACATTAGTTTGAAATAACAGCTTGCTGCGTAGACGCACGCTATGTTATTTCAAAATAAATTCGGTTATTCTGAAATAACCCTGATCTGCAAACGTACCCTTAGGTAACTGAAGCTAACAGAGGTAAAACTCATAATAGTTTGCCTGTGATTTTGTGATATCTAAGTCAGTTGCCCGGGTGACAGTTTTGGCATAAAAATAGGATTATGACTCCACATTAGAAACAAGATGAAGGACACTGGAGCGGCAAGATGATCTACTAAATAGGGCATTGGACTAGGACTTCAGACATCTAATAACTAATTACAGTGAATTGGCTGATCACGCTTACCACTGCCCTCTACTGAAGGGAAACAGAAGTGCTGAGGTGTGTCATGTACCCTAAGCTTGTAGCAACTAATGGCAATTCCTTTTCAGGTGAAGTGCCAGGTACTTTTTCAAACACAAGGTTCTGAGTTCTAGTCCTGGCGATGTGAAGTTGTAAACAAAACTGAGTGAATAATTGATGTTTAGGTTTGGTGGTTAAACTAAAAAAAGTGCACAAAAATCATGTTAGTTCATTTTGTCTGTTTTGTTTTGGGGTTTGGCTGTTTTAATTAAAAAAAAATACAATTAGATATATTTCAAAATGAACCATCAGTTTGAATTCAGAAGTTAACATTTTCAGAAAGTCAGAATGAAACAGGCTGATTTTTTTTCTTTTGGGAATGGATAACAGAGAAGAGCTGAAACTGTTCACCGAATTCAACTTGAAGTTGTAGGTAGTTTTGGTCAACCTGAAACTGCCCTTTTCTGCAAATAAATGATTTCTCTGAAGAATTTTCATCCTGTTCTATTTGTCATTGGGTAGGGTAAACAGCAGAATGACAGCCCTAGAGATCCGAGCTGCACTTAGATTAAATAGAATTAAAAGGGAAAGGAAAATGACAGAAAATGCATTTTAAAATCGCTGCAGATTGTTTGTTTGGCTTAGTGTTTCTCCATCCAGCGCCAGTGGCCCTTTAACTGGTTTTGAGTTGCTGCTGTGTCTACTTAGCACTGGCATATTAATCCACATTTGTATGTAGTTTGGAATGAGACTATTGAAAAAGAATTTCAGCAGTGTGGCTTGGTGCTAATTATCCTCCAAATTGTGTTTGTGACCTGGGAAGACCATCAATTTAAATGCATTTTGAAAACTACTCTTTGTTAGTCACCTCATACTCAGTCCTTCCACCGGCAAACTGCCAGTGACTTCTGTTGGTGCAAGTGGGAGTTTGTACTCAGTTCTGCTCTGATGAACATTGTGGGTATGTCTACACTACCCCGCTAGTTCGAACTAGCGGGGTAATGTAGGCATACTGCACTTGCAAATGAAGCCCGGGATTTGAATTTCCCGGGCTTCATTTGCATAAGCGGGGAGCCGCCATTTTTAAAACCTCGCTGGTTCGAACCCTGTGCAGCGCAGCTACACAGGGCACGAACTAGGTAGTTCGAACTAGGCTTCCTAGTTCGAACTACCGTTACTCCTCGTTAGGGGGTAGCCATACTTTAGCTGCACTGAGGCAAACCAGTAATACAGGCAGGGTAAAATAGGGTTACCATATTTGAAGTTTCAGAAAAGAAGACACACACTGTTCAGCAACACCCTCCTCCCCCTGCTTCTGCAGCCTGTTGCATGGGCGTGCTGGACACCTGAGTTTTAGGGTTGGAACCAGAGGTCCGGAGCAAATCCAGCTCATGAGCTAGGGATTCAGGTCACCATAAGCAATGCATTGTGGGTACGCAAATGAGCACCCCTGGATACGCCTGAGTATGCGGAGGAGCTGGGATCTCCCAGCAGCGGCTGCAGCCCCTAAAACGCAGCTTGGCGCTAGGCTGGGCAGGGCTATGTGCTTCCCTCAGGCAGGGCAGGCGGGCTGCTCCAACGTTCTATATAAACATATCTACATTCGTTTGAAAAAGAATGAGCAGGGCAAAAACCTGGACATTTTTAGATATCTAGAAACCCCAGCCGGACGGAGATTTAAGGACCAAAAAGGAGGACATATCCGGAAAAATCGGATGCATGGTAACCCTACAGTAAAACAAAATAAGTCACTATTTGCACCTGGGCAGGTCATCGCCATTCTAACCGGGTCAACTCTACCAGCACAAAAAGCAGCCTTTCTTCTCTACCCAGGATTTGCATGGATGCGGCTATTCTGACGGCTGGTCACCGACGGCTGTAATTGGGCAAAGCTCGGGTGCAGTCAAGGCCTTAACTTCCCTTTGCCTCAGAAGAAACTGGGAAAGCTGCAAGCGCAGCACACTCACAGACATGCATAATGAAGAGATAATGTCAATGAGATAGAACATTATCATAGGATAATGGTCTCCTGCTGCTACATAAATACCACAGCAAAGCTGAGACATTTATGTGCAAAGAGGGAAACATAACATTGACCCTGTGACAATGCTCTTTTACAATTACCTTAATTGTGTTAGGTCAGTGACTGATGTACTTGTGCATGTATCACGGGGGCTGATGGATGTGCATCAGTCGGCTGGCAGTCATTCATTATTGAACCATTGCCTCCCAGTTGGCTTAGAGAACAACTAGATGTCTAAGACAGGCAGCATTCACCGGATCCATAAACAGACAGCCGGAAAGCACCAGAGGCAGGGGGGAAGAGTGCTTGTGTGGGCAAGGCATTGTTATGGTGTTCTTAGCTCTGCTGTCTTCTGTGATCTCGGGCAAGCCATTACACCCCTCTGCGGGTGTGTTGTCACTAGGAAAAAAAGATGTGTTTTTAACCATCTGTTAGTTAAGGTGACAAAATCCTAGTGTAGACAAGGCAGTTGTAGTTTTAACACATTAATTACATTATTATTATTAATTATTATTATTTGAATTACCATAGGGCCTAGAAACCTAGGCATGGACCAGGACCCCATTGTGCTTGGTGCTGTTCAAACCCAGAGCAAAAAGACAGTCCCTGTTAGCTGGTCGAGGTGCATCAGTGTATACCCAGGTCAGTCATGACTGATAGTTGGTACCATCTGATGGCCTTTGTGAAATGTTGTAAGAGAAACCACTATCTTTGGGGCCCTTTTTTGGTAGTGTCAGCAAGTGAAGCCAAGAACAACTAGGCACAGAGAAAGAATTATCCTCTTGCTTCTAAATTATCCTCTTGTTCCCCAGGTCAGGGATGTGGCACAGGGGTGGAGTAGAAGGGAAATTTGGAACAAGCTTTTCTTGCTACTCTAGGTAATATTCTAAGGCAGTGTGGCAACTTTCGCAAGTACCAGATTCATTTAACAGAAAGTGTGCTGTGGTTTTTACATGTCATCTGGTTTCCCCTGTCGAAATGTGAAAGGCTTTTTCTTTTGGGGGAAACTGTTTGAAACGTGCCTGCCTAAAGCATTCCCTTGCCTAAATATTACACTAATCTACAAATTATATGCCACATTGCAAAGCTACCCATCTCTGCTGCTATTAGCAAAAATGATCACACAGGCAGCCCCATGTGCTACATATCCCTAAGCCTCTGTCAGAAACTGGGACTGGATGACAGGGGGTAGATCACTCATTAAATTGTCCCGTTCTCTTCATTCCCTCTGCAGCATCTGGCAAGTGGCCACTGTTGGAAGACAGGGCACTAGGCTTGATGGACCCTTGGTCTGACCCAGTATGGGTGTTCTCAAGTTCTTCTAGCTTACATTGAAATGTCACTAGTGCTCTGCTGGGAAATTTATCCTGCAAGAAACTCCCCTGCACTTCTGCAAAACTAGTGACATTGTCCAAGAGATAAAGCCTATTTGTTCTGAGAATAGTCCTCCCAGTTTATTACTTTCTATATTTAAACATGACTCTTCAGTGCTTACTCAGTCTCTGGCTAGCTGTCAGCCCTGCCAGGAAGTCCTCCACCACCTTAGTACAGCTGCCTCCCTCCTGTTTGTTACACCCTTCAGCTGACACCTATCTTGCCAAGTCAGGAATGAGAGCTGAATGGTCAACCCAGCCTGCACCTAAGAAACAGTCTAAAAAGTGGTGTGGGCCCCAAGGGCCTTTGGAGAGTGTGAGCTCATCTCCCACAATTCCCCTGGGCTCCCAGAACAGCTTTTGAAATCTCCCACAAACCTCTCTTGTGGGGTAGACACCCTAAAGCGGTGCCACAGCAAAAAGACAGCATCGTGCAAATGGAGTGGTATCATAAAACTGAAGCTCAAGTCGCTTGGCTTGCACACACACACTGGTGTTTACACAGGTGTCCTCCTGTTGATTCAGTTCTCTAATGTCCACACAGACAAAGGGTCACACTTTAAAGCGAGTCTCCGATGGCACGGATTTTCCTTAGACAGAATGAGACATGAATGTTGCATGACTCAGATCTGTGTACAACTACCATTCTGCACTGTCTCAGATATTCCCCCTGAACAAGTACGCTCAATAGCTCTGGACGTAACAGGATGTTCTTTTCTACAAATCACTGGAGTAGACCGGGGGGACTGAAGCAGTGAAGCTGGCAGCATGGATTCTGTTTTCAGGGCAACCTTT
Organism: Pelodiscus sinensis; assembly: GCF_049634645.1. Classification (NCBI taxonomy): domain Eukaryota; kingdom Metazoa; phylum Chordata; order Testudines; family Trionychidae; genus Pelodiscus; species Pelodiscus sinensis. The sequence continues at coordinate 247,114,813 of NC_134712.1, read as the reverse complement.
TAACGCCCAAGCTCTAGGCAAACAGAGCTTCTAACATTGTGGGTGTGTGCCAAGAGAGAGAAGGTGCCAGCTGCTGTATTTACTACTGGTCAATTCCTGGAGTGACAGTGGAGCTGTCTGCACCTGCTCTTTGTGGTTGATTAAAGAAATAATACCAAGAGGGTTACCTGAGAGAGGCCTGGCAGAAGTCCCTCTGGTATAGGATACTATGCACAAGGCTAGTACTTGTCTGAAAAGTTCGCTATACACCTGACTTTGAAGTATGAAGGGAAAGCTTCAATACATACATATAGCTCCCTATCTGCAAACCTGGGAACAAAAAGTACTCAGCTTGTTAAAGGCATTCTGGCATCTAACTCCCTCCTCAATGGGAGTTAGGAGCCTAAATACCTTTAAAATCTTACCCTTAGTACCTAACAGGAGGTGCCCATCACACTGAAGTACAGGCCCCTAAGTCCTGACAGCTGAATGGAAATTGGCTTATTGAAGCTGTATATCATACTATTCCTCAGAAAACCCTTCACTCTTCTGAACATGAAATGCAGGCAGGGAAAAGATGGTGACTGGCTGACTGGGTATCAGCTTGTTTTGGTTAAAGATCCAATGTCCAGTTAAGAAACGTCTGCTCTGCGGTGCTATTTTGGGATACTTCCGGTATCCCAAAGGAGCTGTTCTGCTGCTTTTGAGCAAGCCCGTTATTTTGAAATATAACAGGCTCATTATTCTGACCTCCCTCTACACATCATTCCACAAGGAGTAAGGAACATTTCGGAATAGCGCTCTATTTCGAAATAAGTTATTTTGAAATTAACTAGAAATAAGCTACACAATTTGCATAGCTCAAATTGCATAGCTTATTTCGAGCTACGGGTGTAGACTCACCCTTAGGAAATAACAACTGGCTTTATTTGGCAAATTCTACTGAGTTTCACCATGACACACGAGCTGTGGAAGGAGGATTCTACCTCTGGTTTCACAGAAAACCAACTCCCTAAAGCTGCTAGGAATTAAACCAGAGGACCGGTAGCATCAGAGAAAAGCTCTGATTGACTCATTATATATACCAGGGTCTCAAACTCCCAGCCTGCAGGCCACCCCAGGCTGGAGCGATTACACAATCCAGTCCAGGACTGCTGACAGGCCCAAGGGTGGAGATTTCTGAAATCAGTCCACAAGCTCCACCCCTTCTTGCCATCACCCCGCCCCCTCTGCCTGGCACTCCATGCCCAAGGATGCCGCTTTTGAGGTCACTGAATAGCCTGGCTGTGGTCATACTCCCCCGCACTCCTCAGAGTGCACTTGCCCAGTGAGCCCCCCTTTCATAGCTCCTGCTGCCTCACAGTGTGCAGAGGGAGAGGGGAATGGCTGCTGCTGTTGTGCGGTATCAGGTCCCCCCTATGATCCCCAAAGCCATGTCCTCGGGGATGGAGTGCTGTGGGGGGAAAGGTAGGGCAGAGCGATGGTGGGAAGGGTCAGGGTTTGCGGACCAGTAATGGACAGGCCCCTCAGTCCTGGGCCAGATTGCACAATTGGTCTGGCCAGGGATGGCCTGCCGGCCAGGAGTTTAAGACCTCTGATATATACTCTGCATGTTGGTCATTCCTGCAAGCTGCTTGTGGACACTGTTACCGGACCAAAAAAAAAAAAAAATCCTGCCACATCTGCTGGGGATGGATAGTAAACCAGAAATTGGAGGAGAAGCCTGGCATATTTAATATCCCCGTTGAAATGGGATTCTTATGAGGCAGCTGTGGGCCTTACCCAAAGCCCACTGAAATCAATGGGGGCCTAGCCATAAACTTCACATTGCTCTAAGTTAGGTCCAATGGTTGCAGAGTCTGGAGACCTAGAATGTTGGGCCAAATGCTCAACTAGTATAAACCGATTTGAGCTGAAATCGAAGGAGCTCTTGTTGCTTTATCCCAGATGAAAGCATGATGATGATGAAGAGGAGGAACATGCTGATAGATGAGCACTATGCTGGGCCAAATCTTCAGCTAGTCTCAATTGACGTGGCCCATAATCACTGGAGCTACCCTGCTCGGTTGTAGATGAGGAGCTATGTTAGTGCCTGAATGCAGGACAAAATGGTTTATTTTATACCCTCTAAAACAAGAAATGAGCCACAGGTTAGGTTACTAACCTAGCACCCTGGAGACCTCTGGCTTTTTGAGTCACCTGCACAAATCCTTCAATCTGTCTGTCTCAGTTCCCCCTCTGTAAATGGGGAAAGCCAACCTCACCGGACATAGTGAAGGTACAATAAAACTCCGGTGGTCCGGCATCCAGTGGTCCGGTACGCCTGATGGTCCGGCACCAACTGAAACCCGGAAGTGCTCCGGCAGCTGCTTCAAGTTGTTAGAGTAATTGATTAACTGCGGCTGGATCCACAGCCGACACGCAGTTAATGTAACTTTCCTCTCTACTGCCGGGAAGGGGGAGGGCAGGGAAAGGCAGGGGTCGGTGGGAGAGGGGGAGGGAGAGGAGGAGGGGGCGAGGTTGTGCCAAAGTAGCCGCATTCAGGACGTTCTGGTCAGTTACAGTCACTCCGGCTGGATCCACAGCCGACATGCAGTTAATGTAATTTTCCTCTCTACTGCCGGGAGGGGGGGGCAGGGGAAGGTAGGGGTCAGTAGGAGAGGGGGAGGGGGAGAAAGAGGAGGAGGGGGCGAAGGTGTGCCAAAGCAGCCACATTCAGGACATTCTGGTCAGTTACAGTCACTCCGGCTGGATCCACATTAACTGCGTGTCGGCTGTGGACAAGTTAAGCCCCTCAATGGGCTTTGGACGTCGGTCTCTTTACTCTGGTTTGCTTGCATTTTCCTTTCTGGTGTGAGCACTGCTGTTTGGATTGTACTATTAAAGGAACAAGCATGTGCTTTTCCTGCCAAAAGGAGTGATCACTAGGGATTTATAAATTGGGTTGTGGCTGATGACTACACGGATCATAGCACTGCCCCGCCAGGGTGAGCCTCATACTTCAATATTATATCCAGTGCTGTAAGGGTCTTTGCAGCTACCGTTATAAATGGTTTATTGGTAGCAACTGGGAGGAATGTCATAGCTCTACTCTGCCATGTTAGGGTCACTCTCTATAAGAAAGAGCATTGATAACTAAAACGGGTAAGTAACACAAGCAGCTATCTGCATATCTGCACCGAACAGACCAAACCTAACCTTACAGCCAGTTCTGCCCTCATTTACACTCTCTATGAGCCAGAGTGACTGCAGTTAAATCAGCAAATACTGCTGTAAAGGGCAACAAAATTTGACCCAGGGATGTAAACAGGCTAGGGGTGGTAACCGGAGTGAGCTTTTCACAGTATGAAGTTCAGAGCTAAGCTTTTCAGAATTACATAGGCTATGTCTAGACTGCAGGCTTCTTTCAGAAGAAGCTTTTCCGGAAGCGATCTTCTGAAAAAACTTCATCGGAAAGAGAGCGTCCACACTTCCAAAGCTCATCAAAAAAGCTATCTGCTTTTTCAACAGTTAGCGTCCACACTGAGGCTATGTCTAGACTGCAGACTTCTTGCGCAAGAAGCTTTTATCGGAAGAGATCTTCCACAAAAATGTCTTGCGCAAGAGCGCATCCACACTGCAAAAGCGTATCGAAAAAGCAATGCGCTTTTGTGAAAGAGAGCATCCAAACTGTATGGATGCTCTCTCGAAAGTAAGCACTGATTGGTATGCACAGAATGGCCACCAGGGCACCTGTGCTTTTTCCTGTTTCCTCTTTTTGCATAAAACCCCTGTCTTCCACATCCACACACACCTTTTTGAGAAAGAACTCTTTCGCAAAAAGGCTTCTTCCTCATAGAAAGAGGAATACCAATTGTGCAACCCCCCCTCTGTTCTTTCAATTCTCTTGCGTTGAGGTGTGGACGCTCTGCGAGTTTTTGTGGAAAAACAGCTGTTTTTCTACAATAAATCTGTAGTGTAGACATAGCCTCATTGAATGGACCCTATCTCACATGTAAGCTGTGATTACTATGGGCAGAGTGGCCACCAGGGCACCTGTGCTTTTTCCTTTTTCCTCTTCTATCGAAAGAATTCCCTCTTCCCTGTCCACACACACCTTTTTCCGAAAGAGCTCATTCAGAAAAGGCATTCTTCCTCGTAGAAAGAGGTTTACCAATGTCAGAAAAATTCCTCTGTTCTTTCAATATTTTTTCAAAAGAATGCAGTTGCAGTGTGGACGTGAGGTTTTTTTTTTTTTAAAAACAGCAATTTTTCTGAAAAAACGGCCATTTTTCTGGAAGAATACCCATACTGTCTTAGTCGTATGGAGGGCAAAGATAATTTTACATACTGCAATCAGTTATTCATGGAGGCCCAAATTCTCAGACTTAGGTGGCCAAAGATAGGCACCTAAACAGAAATGGCTTAATTTTTGGAGGGACTGAAGTCCCACCAAAGTTCATGGGAACAGCAATGCTCAATACCAATGAAAATTGTGATCCAATTGCAGGATCAAGACCTAGGTTTTGTAGTGTTTCCAGCTGCCTGTGCCCTCCTGTAAGCAAAGGTCTTTTTTACCAGCTTGGGAAGCATATAACTGTACACTGGGTTTCAGCAAAATTCAGGTCTCAGTTTCCTCTGTTAGATTAGCTAATTATTGTTATTAGTAGAGCTGGTCAAAATAGTCCACTTTTCAATTTTTGGATGAAATTTAGATGAAAAAAATGTGGACTGTGTAAAACGGTCCTTTTTCAACTAGCTCAAGTCATTGGCTAATTATGTGAGATTCACCATAGGACCTATCTGGTGCTCTGAGCATTGGATGTAAAAAAAAAAAAGCATCATTTTCCCTCGTTTCCTGTCATTTACTTTTCTTTCCTTCATTGGTTCTTTTCTGAGTTTTCTTACACCACAAAGTAGTAAATCAATGTAAAGCATTCATGTATGATATATTGTGAATATAGCTTCATATTGATATTTTATGTTTTTCCTGTATCAATTGAAATGAGTATAGTTCTGTGAGGGTATGTTGACACAGCAGCCTTATTTTGGAATAATGCCAGTTATTCTGAAATAACGTAGTACGCATCTACACAGCAAGCCCGTTATTTTGAAATACAGGCAGTCCCCGGGTTACATGGATCCGACTTACATCGGATCCCTACTTACAAACGGGGTGAGGCAACCCCGCACTAGCTGCTTCCCCCCAGCAGACCAGGGAGACGCGAAGCTAGCCCCCCCCCCCCCCCAGCAGACCAGGGAGACGCGGAGCGGCTTTTCTCAGCAGACACCTCAGCTTGAGAATAAAGGACTGAGGGAAGTGAGGTGTGGGAGAATAAAACTGAGCTCTGGAGAAATGTTTGGCTAGAGTTTCCCCTACAATATGTACCAGTTCCGACTTACATACAAATTCAACTTAAGAACAAACCTACAGTCCCTATCTTGTACGTAACCCGGGGACTGCCTGTAAATTCAAAATAATGGATTTCTTACTCCGACTTCTGTAAGCATCATTGTATGAGGATTACAGAGCTATATACACTACAATGAGATTTCTGTCAACTGGACAACAGTGCTGCTTCTTAAACCATTGAGAACTCTTGCTCAGCCTGTTGCCTGCTGCTGGAATTAGCAAAATGTCTTGTGTATGCTGTGCCAAAAAAGGCAGAGAGAGTTATTACTGTCGTGTATGTTTTTTACAAAGGAAAATGAGAAAGATTAAATGCTATCTCACCCCTCTTTCTCATATTGGTGTTCCCAAGAGGCACGTTCATAGAGAACTGAGAAAATTATCTCCTGAAGATTTCGTAATTAATTTGATTTAGACACATTTTGTCCCATGCAAACAATAGCTGAAAGCTAATTTCAAAGACACAGATTTGAGGATTAGAGATGACTGAGCATTTTTCAATGACTATTTTTCTGACAAAAAATGCCAATTTGTTGAAACCAAAACTACTTGCAAACACCTCGACTCATAAAAAAAAAGTTAAAAAAAGTTTCTAGATTGTTGAATTTGCAACACCATGGAAATAAAAAATATTGGTATTTTGATCTGTATAACATTTTGTTGAGAAATTTTAGTAAGCTTACACCAAAAACAGTAAAAAACCAAAAAATTTCAAAACTGAATCAAAATGTTTTCAAATGAATTAAACAATTTTTTCCATTGGTCCAAACCAAAATATTTTTTTTAATTTTTGTTTTGGTTCATGAAAATTTGAGAATTCCTAGAACTTTTTGTCCTAATTCAACATGGGAAAAAATTTCAAATACTGAAAATCCTTGAGAGATGGAAAAAACATTTTCCACCTTGTCCAAATGAGGATTCATTGGAAACTGAATGTAGACCTTATATGAGAAGTGCTGCCATGCTCATCCAAGCAGATGACAGAAACAATCTCATGTAATTTACCATATCAATAACAACTTGGATAACAAAAATTGGCTAGTCTCAAAAAAACTTCCCTGAAGGTTTAATAAGAAAAATAACCAGCAATTCTCATGAATAATTTTTAACACAAAATACATTTGAGGAAATTTGCATCTGTTCACGGATTGATTATGAGCAGGAAAAAAGGCTAAGGTCATTGGATGAAACTATTTGCTGTAAATTATTTGCTCAGCTCTAATACAAGGTAACCCAGCAGTGATGTAAGGAACAGTCCTGGGACAGATCCTCAGTCACAGCTCTTCTTATGTCATTGAAGTGATGACAATTTAAAACACCTGAGGAGCCATCCTCACTTACTCAGCATAATTATACTGCTCTGTAATTAGCCAACTGGCCATTCGGCAGCCTCCTCCTCTATCGTCCTACTGTAATTGCCTCCACCAACTCCCACAACATTTCAAATGAAGTTGGGTCCAGATGTCCCATGTTTCATGCCCTGTCTTTCAGAAATCTTTTTGTTAAATTCAGAGCACTACAAAGGACAACGCATTCCCTGAACCACTGCCCACATCAGAGAGTGGGGGCTGATTTTCCATTGACTGCTCTTTGTGAAGTTATTTACACCAGTGCATAGCAGGTATGAAATTATCTCCCAAAGCTGAATGTGATTGTTTGGCTCCGGCATTACCAGGTGTGTTGTGAACAAGACACAAGAAGTCATTCTTCTGCTCTACTCTGTGCTGATTAGGCCTCAGTTGGAGTGTTGTGTCCAGTTCTGGGCACCACATTTCAAGAAAGATGAGGAGAAATTAGAAAAGGTCCAGAGAAGAGCAACAAGAATGATTAAAAGTCTAGAGAACATGAACTATGAAGGAAGACTGAAAGAATTGGGCTTGTTTAGTTTGGAAAGGAGATGACTGAGAGGGGACAGGATAGCAGTTTTCAGGTATCTAAAAGGGTGTCACAAGGAAGAGGGAGAAAAATTATTCTCCTTAGCCTCTGAGGATAGGACAAGTAGCAATGGGCTTAAACTACAGCAAGGAAGGTTTAAGTTCGACATTAGGAAAAACTTCCTAACTGTCAGGGTGGTGAAACACTGGAATAAGTTGCTTATGGAGGTTGTGGAATCTCCATTTCTGCAGATACTTAAGAGCAGGTTAGATAGACATCTATCTGCAATGATCTAGACAGTACTGGGTCCTTCTATGAGGGCAGGGGACTGGATTCTATGACCTCTTGAGGTCCCTTCCAGTTCTAATGTTCTATGATTCTACATTGGACTGCTGTAAAGGACCACACAAGGTTCAAAGAAGTGGAGAATCAGCCTCTGAAATTTCCATAAAGCGGTGTCCAAGACAAGAGTCTGCTGGGAAGAGAAAGTAGGTCCAGCCTAGAACCAGTCATAGATTTCAAGGCCAGAAGGAACCACTGTGATCATGTAGGGCAGGTTTACACTATGGGGAAATATTGATCTAAAATAACAAATCCAGTTGCGTGAATAGCACAGCTGGAGTTGACGTACCTGGAGTTGCCATCAGGTCTCCACTGCAGGGGGTCAATGGGAGAAACTCTCCCGTTGACTACCCTAACACTTCTCATTCTGGTGGAGTACCAGAGTCAATGAGAGAGCAATCAGCAGTTGATTTAGTGGGTCTTTATTAGACTCTCTAAATTGATCCCTAGGGGATCAATAACCGCAGCACTGACCTCCTGGTAAGTGTAAACCTGTCCATTGTCTGCCCTCCTGCATAATACAGGCCAAAGATTTTCCCCACAATGATTCCTATGACAATCCAAAAAACATCCAATCTTGATTTTAAAATTGTCAGAGATAGAGAATCTATCACAACCCATGGTATCTTGTTCCAGTGGTTAACTCCTGACACTTAAATATTTACAGTATATTTCCATCTGAATGTGACCTCATGCAGCCCCATTTCCTCACTGCTCCACATCCATCTCCACTGTAACTTCTGGGTCCAAATAGCAATATCAGCGTACACTATCAATGTCCATGGGAGCTGTGCCAATTGTACTAGGCCTGAACTTGAGCGGATAGAATGGCAAATCAGTCCACATTTTATGCATCCATTGATCTCCAAATCGATACACATTATATCGCCTTCGCTCACGAACAGGTAACATATACTTAGGGCTTCTGCTTTTTCAGGTATATTGAGTTCATATTTGGGGTTATTAGTAAGATGAGGGCCTGAAACATAAGCCTATGTATTACAGGCCTGGTGTGAGGCCTGAGGCCTAGCTAGCAATGATCAAGACTTTGTGAATATAAATTAAAAAACGGAACTATGTAGCACTTTAAAGTGCTACATAGTTCTGTTTTTTGATTCAGCTACACCAGACTAACACGGCTACATTTCTATCACTATTGAATATAAATTAAGCATTACATTTAGCATGAAATATTAGTAATGCTCCTCACGTAAAAATAAATGTCTATACCACAAATGCAAAACTATAGCTTGTGTTATAAAAGATTTGCCCCCTATTGTATTATAAACAAACTAAATTAATTTCTGCATTAAATTTAGGTTACTAAAAACAAGAAAAATGTAAAACAAACAAATAAAAAGCCTTTTGGTATATTTTTAACAATTTTTGAGTTTTGTGTAGGTGTCTGCATCAGGGTTTTTCAGGGCTTTCTTTTTTATCTACTGTAATGAGTAATATATATTATACACATGACTCATTACAATAGTATATACTGTAATAAGCAAACCCTTTGTAATGTTCCCTAAGACACTTTAACATAGTGCCATTTCAAGCAGCATAACACTGAAGTGCATGAAAGAACCTCTAGTACTGTATACACCAGCAGGGTCTATGGACCAATTAATGTACAACACTCTAATGTGCTTTAGAAATCACAACCCCTTAGTCCACATTCCAGTCGCATGTAGACAAGCCCTTAGATACCATGAACCATTTCTGGTGATTTTCCAGTGTCTATTGGATAAATACCAATTTCAGGGTTTTTTTTAATACTAAGGATGTTTTATTAGTGTTTATTTTGAAAAAAACTAAAAAATCTTAAGCCTTACTCACACAATAATTACACAGGCACAGAATTTGACCCAGGACATACCCAGCTGTTGCCAGTCTTAGACACTGGGGTAAATAATGAGTACTTTCACTGAAGTACATGAAGCTACAGGACTACCAGTGAGGGTGAGAATCAGTTCCTTGGACCTTGGCACTTTCATGAAAATTTGCAAAAAAAAAAAAAAAAAAAAAAAAATTAGTCTCAATAGTGAGACATAAGTAGAGGGTGGGGGAGAAGGGACTGGTTTCTTCCCCAGAGAAGGGGTAATTGATTTATATAAGCCTCATCAGCTCTGACGAAGGGAATCTGTGCCATAAACTGTTCCATGCTGAGCACTCATTTGGCTCCTTGCATCTAATACCTATTCATGTACGCACTGCTTTTGAATCCAAATTGCAGTCATTTCCATCAGCTCTTCACCTCAGCCTTGGAATGCGTTAGTGAAATCAAATGCTCTGTGCCTCCGCTCCCTGAGCCGTTCTTAGCATTCACTGCAGCTTTAGTCACAAACCAAAGGCTTTCTAAGTAACATTTAACGTGCCCGATTACCTGCTCATTGCTCTGACTGTTTATAGCATGGCATGTTTGATAACTGGAAACATAAGATGTTACTTCGAAAGCGGGGCTGCGCATGACATGTGGTCTAAGTTCTGTTAAGGGGAGACAGTAGAAAGCGTTTGATTTTAGTCATTTGTATGCACACCAACATTCTCCCTTTAGAAATACCAGTGCAGACCTGCCGAGGGGTGTGTGCAAAGGAGGCAATTGCTCCAGGGCCTGGAGATTCAAAGAGGCCTGGGACCTCAGTAGCAGTGAAGTGGGCCTTTAAATCCCTGCCAGAGTGGTCTGCTGGGCGCTCCATGCAGTGCTAAGGCCTGAGAGGTAGGAGGAGAGGAGAGCTGTGCCCTGCGCAGCACTGAGGGCTGGCTGACCTCAGCCCCACTCCTCCTGGGAGAATGAGTTGCCCCCCCCCCCCCACACTTTGCCCAGGGTCCCATGGAGGCTGTTGGCTCTGCTGTACCAGTGTAGTTAAAGCAGGGCAAAGCCCTGTAGTGTGGGAACAGGTACAGTTGTATAAAATGGCTTTATACTGGGGTAGCTGTTCCTGAGCCGTTAGTAGCTGTACAGGAAGAGGAATAAGCTGTATTGATATTAAGAACCTTTATATAACTGTGTCCATACCAGTGTTCCTTCTAAGCCATGTAGCAGCACAGCTTCCCAGGTGATTAATCAGCCCCACCCAGTCAGAGGCTCAGGGCTCCATGAAGGGACCTGGAGGACTGAGCAAGGGTGATTAATCACCTGGGAAGCTGTGCTGCCATGCAATTTAGAAGGAACACTGGTCCACACTAGGGGCTGTATGACAATAACTACCCTGGCAATGAATGAATAAACAAATGATTACTCCTCCCCCCTAACTCAACACAGTTATCCAGATACAAAAGCTGGGTTGCTCATGCCAAAATGTTCTAAAAATAAGGGGTAAGATATGGGGTTGCCAGATACCTTCACAAAAAATCCCGAGCAGGCAGGGAAACATTGGTTGAGCAAAAAAAAAAAGAGGTTGCTGCGCCTTTAAATTACTGTGCTCCTCACTGTCTCACTGTCCTCGCAGATGCCACCGGCCTTCCATCCAAGAAAAGCAGAGAATACCGGACATGTCTGGTATTCTGTTTTTTTTACCAGATGGAAGGCCAAAATATCAAACTGTCCAGGCGAAAACCAGACACCTGGCAACCCAATTTGGCCACTGTGGGCAGACAGGACACTGGGCTAGACCCAGTCTGGCCATTCTTACACCCAGCTCCTCAGTCAAAAGCCGGGCTAGCGCACATCTCCTAACACGGGGACAGCAGCACTGGTTCCCAGGTGAGATCGGAGTGGGGGGGGCACATTTTAGAAGGATTCCCTGGGGCGAGGGAGAGGCCCTGAGGCAGAGACGCTCTTGCCCTGTGGGACAATCACTCCCCCAGGTTCCGGACACACGTGTTTGATCAGGCATATGTGGCCCAAACTACAGACCCAGCCAAGCAACTGGAACAACCCCCCTCCCCATAAACTTCTTGCTGGGCTGCTCCTGGATCTTGCACTCCCCCCCTCCAGATCGCTTTACACAGGAGTTTCTTCCGCAGGCTTTTGGGGGGCCCCACCCCCCCCAGTCTGCCTCCACCTGCACTGGGAAGGGGCATGGTGCCTCCCCAGCCACAGCTGGTGAGTTCCGAGTGGCCAGGCTGGTCACAGTCTTACAGAGCCAGTTTCACTTACATTTTAGGAGAGTCTCCTCCCCCTCCCCGAGTTTCTTTTCCCTACGTAACTCAGTACAGGGCTGCAGGGAGGACAGGAGGCAGAGCAGGGGACCCAGTCCCACCCCCAGGGAAGCCAAATCTCCCTCTGCTTCTGCTCTCACATCCATCCCCTGGCAGGCAAGCCCTATCTTTTTCAGCCGCTGCTCCTTTAGATTGCTGCGCTCCTCGCTCCCCCCACCCTCACAGATGCCGCCAGCCTTCTGTCCGAGGAAAACAGAAAATACAGGACTTTTTACATGTCCGGTATTCTCTGTTTTTTTTACCTGACGGAAGGCCAAAATACTGGACTGTTCGGGGGAAAACCATATTGCCAGATGGTTTCAACAAAAATACCGGACACAGTTGACATTACATCACAATCTACATTACATCTTATTTAGAAAATACCAGACATTTATATTTTCTCAATTTGTTTCCTGAACAGAAAGCTCAAAAAGTTCAAAACCAGACACCTGGCAACCTTAGTGAGATACATCGTTTGGCACAGGCACAGAGCAAGGCCTAGGAACCTGCTGGGTCCTATTGGGTACACAGGCCTCACAGTGGCACAGGGCCAAATGTCAGCCTCAGGGAGGAGATTCAAACTTGACAGGGATGGTTAATCCTAATGTCCCTTGACTCCAGTTTACTGAGCTTCACATGGTGCAAGAGAGCTGGCAAGCCAAGCTCTGTTCTCTGGCTTCCATTCTAGTCTGCAGTGACTTCATCGAAGTTAAGAGGATTCCTATGGATTTAATCCATGTGGAGCAGGTTCTCTGCCTTTGCATACTATGTCAAGCACCTGGTACAAAGGGACTGAAAACCACCAGCAGATCTCCTGCTGTAAATTCTCACTATGCATAGAAATACCCTCCCCTCCCCCTTTGGGAGTACAGCCAGATCTCCCAGGAGCTGCAGGGTCATATTGGGAGTTAAATGAAATAATGGCCAGAGGGTGCTGTGCTTTGGCTACCTTCAGCAGGTAAATTGGTTCAAACACTCAGGCTATGTCTAGACTACACTGATCTATTGGAAAAAGGTACACAAATTGCGCTCCGCAATTTGCTTACATTTTTCTGATAGTTTTTTTGGAAGAGGCTTTTCCGAAATTTGGCCCGTCTACACTGGGCCAAATTTCAGAAAAGCCTCCTCTTTTGGGAGAGCCCTTCCTCCTTGTGGAAGGAGGAAGTCAGGGCTTCCAAAAGAGCACGTCTGCTCCTCCGCAAAAACAAACAAACAGAAGAACAGACACATTCCCTGGACATGGTGGAGTTTTTCCAGGATACCAGAGGAAATCCCGGAAAAAACCATTAGTGTAGACATAGCCTCAAAGATATTTAGATACCTCACTCTGAGGTGATTTTAATGGCAATGAAGTGCCTATGTAACTACCACTAGGCGGATTTAAACCTGGGACCTCTAGAGCAGTGGTCTCCAACCAGTAGATTAGGGTCTACTGGTAGATCTTGGAGCCTCCGACAGGTGATCCTGACTGGTTTGGCCAGGAGGTTATTAAGCCCAGCATTTCAGCTGCCCCTGTCCCCACTGCTGCACATCTCCTGCCCTTTGCCTTGGAGCTGTCCCCTCACGAGTCTCCGCTTGCTGTGCAGAGCAGGGAAAGAAGAGGAGGGGGCACTGCTGTCAAGAAGCCTCCATCCCACCCTGTATACTATCTCCACAGAGCAGAGAGGGGGCACAGCAGGACTTGAGAGGGAGTTTGCTGGGTGCTTTTGGGAGTGGTACAGGGCCAGGGCAGGGGTGAGCCTGCCTTAGTCCCACTGCACCACCACCCAAAAGCCACCTGAGGTAAGCAGTGCCCCGCTGGTGCCCACATCCTGAAACCCTACCCTAGTCATAAACTCCCTTCTGTACCCCAAGTCCCTGCCCTAGCCCTGAGCACCCCTGCATCCAAACACCCTCCCAGAGACTGCACCTAGAACCCCCTCTGACACCCCAACTGCCTGCCCCAAGCTCAACTCAGAGCCCCTCTCACACTCCATATCCCTTAATCCAAGACCAGAGCCTGCACCCTGACCCTCTGCCCCTGCCTCATGAAAGTGAGGGAAGGTGGGGAAGGGAAGGAAGACAGAGTGAGCAGGGGCATAGGGCCTTGGAGAAGGGGCATGAAGGAGGCAGGGCCATGGTATTTATATTTGTGGTAGATCTTGGATTGCACTTAAATTCAAAAAGTGATCTTGTGCTTAAAAAGGCTGCTGTGCACAGGAGAGATTTTGGCCCTGTAACTGAGAGCAGGATTTGGGATGGCACTTATTCCCTTGTTTGCCATCAGACAGGCAATATAAAGAGGAATCAAAGTGGGTTTAAATCTATTTGCATCCACCTTACATTGCCGGAATGGTGTCAAGTGGCTTTAGTGTCAATGAGAAGCAGGTCTACTGAAATCACACTGATGTAAAAGAGAATAAAAATACGTCCCAAAACATGCAATTGTTAATTTAAGAAAGATACAGTGTGGTAAAACAAAGATTAATCCATCATTTTTCTAATGGGTCACAGGGAGAATAAGCTCCCATCTACCTTGTGTATGAGTGTTTCTTGACTCAATTATTTTCTCCTCCGTTTCTGACCTTGGGACCATGGAATCCAACAAGAGTTTTGCCTACTGACTTTAATAGGAGGCAGGGTAAGATCCTGGATCTTTTACTGGTTCCTACTCTGTATTCTGTTTTCTCCATAAGAGGGAAATTCCCAGGGACTCTGAAATTTCTATATTTTTTTAAGTTTGAGAAAGCTTCCCCCATCATGCTCAGCATTCAATTTCTTTAAAAAAAACACCCCTTGGCTGGTTTAAACTCCACTACTGTGAGGACTTCAGATGAACCTAAGCGTGAGAACACAAATCAGAGAGAGAGGTGTCATGTGAGACTGCACTTCTGTGTATTTGTCAGAGCAGATGCACAATCAGAATGCTTGCTGTTACATTTTCAGGGCTCTCCCCTTATTAAGGTATAAGTAGCTTATTCTCGCATGTTGAATGCAAAGTCCAGATGGTAGCTGGAAAGGGCAGGCCCATCAGACACATACCAGCTGTCGCTTGTAGCAATCACTCCAGCCTCCCCCAGAATAGCTTCTTACTGCATGTAACTTCTTATTTTACACTTTTTGCTTTTGTTTTTTATCTCTTTTTTTAAATTATCGAATCTTGCTTTGATTTTAAGGAACACCATCACATAAAATATCACACTGCTCTAACATTTAATATAACAGGAGGCGCTCAACAAGGTTAGAGAAAAGTATAGGGTTCTCTGTTTTTCACCCTCTTTGTGCATTTGATAGCATTTGTTTGCATAAAGCCAGTCTCTCTGTTCCTCTGCCTTGCTAACTAGTTAGCTGGTCCCTCTGTTTGACCCTTCAAATAGCAAGAAGAGAGAAAAACATTTTTAAAAATAAGGAAGATGTGATTGTAAGGCCACCAACACTGGAAGGAAGATTCAGGGTCAAGCACAGATGCTGAAATTACTTGCAAGCCATCTTGTTGAAATTAACTATATTTCAAGTTATCTATAGTAGCCTTAGAGAAAATAGTCAAACACTCTGCTGTATAGACCCGATCAAAGCCCATTAGTTTTTGGGCTTTCAGTCAGGTCCCAGAAAAGGCCTTTATGACAATAAGAAAGTTACAGGGTTTAATGTGACATTTTGATGTAATTGCTCCTTTAGGATTTTTGTATTTCAGGGGTAAAAAACATTTTTAACTCACTTTTGCATTTTCTTTGATTTGGTTTAATCTTAACTGATTTAAGCTAAATCCAATCCAACCTGATTTAAATTGGAATGAGTGTCTACACAGCCTTTTGCATTGGTTTAACTAAATAGGTTTAAAGTCACCTTAAGTTATATCTGGGTTGTGTAGATAAGGCCTCTGTCACTTTTTTTCTGTTCCATAAAGACTGTAAAGCTCCTGTCTAGCACTTGCTTAGTTGTCCTCCTTCTTGGTTTTCTGCTATAATTTTAAAGGAGCTGTTCATAAATCCTAATTTTTGTTACAGAGAAGTTCCTTGCACAGGAGTTAGACGGTTGCGTTCCCTTATCACACACCTGCCATAGAAAAAGGGTAGGAGAGAATGACATGCATACAAAGAGGAATAAGTGCATTACTTTCACTTACCAACACAGAATTTCATCTGCCATTTTGTTGCCCAGTCACTCAGATTTTTAGATCACTTTGTGACTGATTCATTTCAACTTCATTAACTTGAGTAATTTAGTGCCATATGCAAATTTTGCCACCTCCCTGACTACCCTCTTTTTCAGGTCATTTATAAATATGTTAAACACCACAGGTTTCAAAGTTTCAGCGGGGTAGTCATATTAGTCTGTAACTTTAAAAACAATAAGTAGTCCTGTGGCACCTTAGAGACTAACAAAAATATATAGTATCATGAGCTTTCCTTTCCTTTTCAAAACCCACTTCCTTGAAGGACCCTGTGATTTACCTCTTTCCATTCATTTCCTATCTCCTAACCAGTTACTGATTTATAAGAGGACCTTTCCTATTATCCCAGGACTGCTTACTTTGCTTAACAGCCTTTGATATGTGTCTTTGCCAAAAGCTTTCTAAAAATCTAAGTACACTATATTCAGTGGATCACCCTTGTCCACACCCTCAAAGAATTCTAATAGATCAATGAAGCATAATTTGCCCAGTACTGAAGCCAGATTTATTGGCCTGTATTCATCAGGATCATCTCTGAAGTCTTTTTTTTTTTTTTAAATCAGTGTTACATTATCTACTATATAGTCCTTTGGTACAGAAGCAAATTCAAAGGATCAGTGATGTACCACAGTTAGTAGTTCTGCAATTTCACATTTGATTTCTTTCAGAACTCTTTGGTGAATACCATCTGGTCCTGGTGACTTATTACTGTTTAATTTATTATTTTGTTCCAAAACCTCCTTTAGTGATTCTTCAGTGAGGGATACCGATTTGGGACCTAAAAAGAAGTGCTCAGGGGTGGATATCAAAGAATTCATTTAGCTTCTCTGTAATGGCTTTGTCTTCCATGAAGGCTCATTTAGCACTTTGATTGCCCAATGGCCCTCCTGATATTTTGTCCGGCTACCTGCTTACAGTGTACTATTTGTTGTTGTTATTGTTAGTTATTGTTTTTCACTAGCTGCTCTTCAAATTCTATTTTGACTTGCCTAATTATATTTTTCACTTGATTTGCCAGAGTTTACACTCCTTTCTATTTTATTCACTAAGATTTGATTCCAAATTTTCATTGTTGACTGATGGGGAGAGACACAAGAGGGGCACCAGTCATGTGACCGGCCCCCATGTGACTCCTCCCCACACCACCCGTAGCCTGTGGAGTGCCCCACTTCTTCATATCTTCATCCCGCCCTCAGTCCACCCCAAACCCTGCCTCTTCCTACCCCTGTCCTTCTCTCCAGTCCACCCCTCCTTCCAAGCCCATGCCCCTGCTCCACCTATGTCCTGCTCCCACTTCGCTAGTTCTCTGGGCCGCATCATTGGGGGAAGGGGCAGAACTGCCCTCACACTAACTTGTGGTGGGATGTGTAGTGATGCAGGTGGGAGCCAGAGTAGCAGAGTGGGCTGGGGCCAGATCACTTTGCTAACCACAACTGCTGTTGAGTCGGGGATGGGGTTCTGACCCTACTACTGCTGCCAGGCCCCTGCTAATAACTTGGGCCCCGCAGGATCCCCCAAACAGAAGGACCTGGGGTGGTTGGACACACTGTGCTCTGCCCTCCAGCTGCTGGTCCCTTGCCCCTCCACTTCGTGGCATTTGGGGGGGTATTGTGACCATTCACCCCTCCTCCCCCACTTCATCCCTGTAAATTTGAAAGGATGCCTTTTTCCCTCTAACCGTCTTTTTTACTTTGCAGTTTAGCCATGCTAGCCTTTAAAAAAATGCCTTTCATCCTCTTAATGTTTTTGTGTGTGGTGGGTGGGGGTGGGGGATGTCTTAATTGATTAATTGGCTTAATGCCAGAATGGCACAAAGCAGCTGAAGTGGACTTGAGAATCAGTACAATTAATTGGAAAACGAATGGCTGAATGTCACAAGCCGTAGAATTCTAAGGTTAATTAGTTATCTCCACAAACATTCCTCACAGTAAATTGGTTTGTTAGACTATTTTCAGGGGGTGAATGCAAATGGTGGTGGAGGGGTGAGAATGCACCCAGATTTTACTTTTTACTGAGAATCTGCAGCATGTTTTGGAGGTGGTTGCTCAACAAATCATGATCATGGGCCAGAACTGTGGGCCAGACATCAGGCGGAGGGGGCGGGTTTAGGGGCAGCCAGGCCTCAGCACTGTCCAGATTGTGCTGTATCTTCCCTAGCCTGCCCTTAGTGCCACCCACTGCACTGAGTGGGGCTGTAGCGATTTAAAAGGCCCCGGGTGCTGGTTACTGCTGTTGCCATGGTAGCAGCAGTAGTGACCCAGAGTCTTAGGCCCTTTTAAATTGCTGAGCCCCAAGGCAACTGCAACTTATGTCCCTTATGTTAGAGCCATTCGAGTCTCACCATTTAATGCTAGATGACGAAAAGGGATCAAAGATTTGGGGGAACAGAATTCTCCCCAGATTCTCCCCTCAAGAATGAAATCAAAATGAAAACTCTGACATAAGGATTTAAGGCCAGATTTTCAAGTGCTCAACAACACCCAGCAGCTCTTATTGTGACACATTTGGTGAGATGTTCAAAAAAACTCAGTCCCCAATGTCTGGAGCTCTTCTGAGTATCTGGACACAATCTGGGGGTATGTCTACACTACCCTCCTAGTTCGAACTAGGAGGGTAATGTATGCATACCGCACTTGCTAATGAAGCCCGGGATTTGAATTTCCCGGGCTTCATTAGCATAAGCGGGGAGCCGCCATTTTTAAATCCCCGCTGCTTCGAACCCCGTGTAGCGCGGCTACACGGGGCTCGAACTAGGTAGTTCGGACTAGGGTGCCTATTCCGAACTACCGGTACACCTCGTTTCACGAGGAGTAACGGTAGTTCGGAATAGGACCCTAGTCCGAACTACCTAGTTCGAGCCCCGTGTAGCCGCGCTACACGGGGTTCGAAGCAGCGGGGATTTAAAAATGGCGGCTCCCCGCTTATGCTAATGAAGCCCGGGAAATTCAAATCCCGGGCTTCATTAGCAAGTGCGGTATGCATACATTACCCCGCTAGTTCGAACTAGCGGGGTAGTGTAGACATACCCTGGGGTAGTTGAATCCTTAAATTCTGGTTCCCTTGAAAGCTCTTGGCAACACCATCGATCATGCCGCTTCCCTGAACTAGCTAGGGCACAGATCTGGCCTCCCCCTAAAATCTGGGGGAAATTCAGATCTCATATCCCAATCCAACTGCCACCATCTGTGCAACAGGCCAGACCAAACCCCCAGTGCAAATACCAGTAACCTTTCTGTGGCCTCAAGTCTGGGAGTGAATTTCTGTGGCTTAGTCTTAACTGCTCATGCCATCATCAGCCTTTGTCTATTTAAAGGGTACTCCTTTAAATTAAGGTCAAGTGACCTACATATATTTACTATATATTTTATAGAGTTTGTCTGTCTGTCTGTCTGTTTGTTCAAGAACTCCTAAATGGTCAGAGCTAGGACCACCAAATTTGGTATACAGCTTCCTCTTATTATAACTTAAAGTAACGTAAGGTTTTGGTTGTGCCAGGAAAATGGGATGTGCCTGGAATGAGACTGATTCTCATAAAACCATACAGAAAAGAGAATCACCAGGTGAAAGGTGCTGGCTCATCTGGGACTGGGAAAGGCTTCTACATCTGGGACTGCTCCAGCCCCAAGCCTCCCACCATGCAGGTGCTCTTTAGAGAGGGCAGGGAGGGCTGTAACTCCCCCCCTCCCAATTTGTACGGGGACACTATGGGGTGTTCCCCTTTGTCACTGTCAGGAAGCAAGGGGAAAGTGCACAAACTTAATTGAGTTAAGGACCCAAGCAACACCAAGTAAATGTGCTAGTCCTTCTGTATCAACCAATACTGAAAGACACAACCAGCCACTGGGCATTGTGACCACTAGCAATTGTTTCATATCCATCAATTCTAGCCGTTTGAATGCTTATAAACTTTTAATGTTGTTGCTCATATATACAAACATGCAGACACCCCTTCATGTGTGGTGGAGTCTTATAGTTAGCAGCTTTGAATCTTTTCTGGCCATTGTTCATGATTTTCTTCAACTGACTTGATTTAGCATCTTTTATTCCAGGAAAAAGCCACTCTGGTTTTTCTAGTTAATAACTTATCTTGACAATGCAGCTATCAATCCTTCCTCCTCCCCTAAAAAAACAAACAAAAACAAACCAACATCCTCTTCCAGTTCAGAGACTTAGCAAGAAAAACCATTTGGGTTTCTTCCTTACCCCAGGAAAGGTCAGGGACTTTTAGTAATTACAATTAGTGCAGCATTGGATGATAAGTGCAGGTGGGGATTTTTTTCTTCCCCTCTTCTAATTACCGGAGCCAATTCACTTCCTGCAGATATATCTGAATCATCAGGTTCTCAGCTAGCTGAAGACAACAGATATTTTGATTGATGTCGTGTTTCTTAGATGGATGGAGTTTGGGGAGCATGAAGGAGAGGAAATAAAAGATGACCGAGTTTGTGTCAGAGGTTCTGGAGTAAATTAATACAAAAGTGAGCAGACACAGAGTGTCTAATCCCAGTAATGGTGCCATAATACATTGATCTATGTGGTAGTCACTGGGGCTACGTCTACACTGGCCCCTTTTCCGGAAGGGGCATGTTAATTTCAGCCATCGTAGTAGGGAAATGCGTGGGGGATTTAAATATCCCCCGCGGCATTTAAATAAAAATGTCCGCCGCTTTTTTCCGGCTTTTAGAAAAGCCGGAAAAGAGCGTCTACACTGGCCCCGATCCTCCGGAAAAAGCGCCCTTTTCCGGAGGATCTTATTCCTACTTTGAAAGTAGGAATAAGACCCTCTAGAAAAGGGTGCTTTTTCTGGAGGATCGGGGCCAGTGTAGACGCTCTTTTCCGGCTTTTCTAAAAGCCGGAAAAAAGTGGCGGACATTTTTATTTAAATGCCGCGGGGGATATTTAAATCCCCCGCGCATTTCCCTACTACGATGGCTGAAATTAACATGCCCCTTCCGGAAAAGGGGCCAGTGTAGACGAGCCCTGGGGGTATGTCTACACTACCACCCTAGTTCGAACTAGGGTGGTTAATGTAGGCAACTGAAGTTGCATATGAAGCCCGGGATTTGAATTTCCTGGGCTTCATTTGCATCTTGCCGGGCGCCGCCATTTTTAAATGTCCGCTAGTTCGGACTCCGTGCCCGCGGCTACACGCGGCACGGACTAGGTAGTTCGGATTAGGCTTCCTATTCCGAACTACCGTTACTCCTCGTGGAACGAGAGTGCAGTAGAACAGTGCCAGATTCTGGCCATGATGGAAGCAGCTCACTAAGGGTACGTCTACACAGTAGAGTTATTTCGGAATAACTAATGTTATTCCGAAATAACATAGTCTGCATCTACACACAAGCAGCTATTTCAACATCATGTCAAAATAATGTCCAACCAGAGGACTTCTTACGCCTGAAACCCTCATTTTATGAGGGTTAAGGGTAGCTGGAGAAAGAGTGCTCTACCTCAGACTTACTGCTGTGTGGACAGCACCAAAAGGTGAAATAAGCTATTTTGACTTAAGCTACACAATTATGACTTAAGCTACACAAGTTGTGTAGCTTATTTTGGATTTAGCCCTGCTGTTTAGACATACCCTAAGGATATGTCTGACAGACGTTATTACAAAATAACATACTCCATGTCTATATTACAAGCAGTTATTTCAAGATAATGTCAAAATAATGTTGAGTTGCAGGACTTCTTAATCTGACTCCTGTAATCCTCATTTTATGAGGAGAAACGGAAGTCGGAGGAAGAGTGCTCTTTCTCGTACTTCCTGCTTTGTAGACAGTTCCAAAAATTGAAATGAGCTATTTCCACTTCAGCTATGCTTTAGCCCTGCTGTATAAACGTGCTCCAATAGTTCTACATATTGGTGCAAATTCACTGGTTTCAGTTATGTTACTCCTGATTTACACCAGTGTGAGGGGAAAAGCAAGTACAAGTCCATAGTGGGTCACTCTGAGAGGGAGGTGGTGAAGAGATCAACTTCTCCATCACACAAAAGCTGATGGAGAAGAAGAACAATTCAACAGCTGAAATGCAACCCTCAGAAGTGAATTTTAAGTTGTGTTTCACCTGAAATCTCACCTCCCCCAGCACACTCACAAACTCCAGGAGCTTTTGGAACCAGAGCTTTGGTTCAACCCTTCACAAAAATGAAGCCAGCCATGAAATATGGAACTTTGAATTCCAACTCCTCACAACTTGGGCTGGGTGTGTATCTTTTCTTTCCAGTTCATTTTTTACAGCACATGATGGCTATGATTCTCTGTTGCTACTCCATGCATGAGGGCGGTGTGCAAAACAAGATCAACAGGAGAAGTGGACAAATGGCTCTCTTCTTCAAAATAGTGGAAAGGGATGTCTGGGAGTGGAAGGGGCAACAGGCTAAGAGCCTACGTTAGGTGAGGGTGCAGGACTAGTGGAGGGAGACAAAGAGGAAGTTGATATAATTTAACTGATGAGCAAGAAAGATGCATTAGCAGCAGCATTTTGTATGGCTTGGAGAGAGAGATGTGGGTACTGGAGAGGCCAGAGAAGAGGGGATATGAATGGGGCATGAACAAAATTATCCTGAGAGACCAGGGACTGCCTCTGTACTGTACTTTTATGGAATTATATTTATATAAATATATACACACACACATACTGGCTTGTGTGAGTGCCTATGCATGTGTGTGAATTTTCCATAATATTTTCTTAGTCAAACATTTAATAACTTTGTGAATAATACGACAGTGACCCAAGGAAAATTGTTCTAGAAGCTTGTGACAAATGAACATAGAACTGAGGTCTCCTGACTCATAGCTGTGGGCTTTAACCATGAGTCCACATAGACGTTAGTCACCAGCTCGTCCCATTATTTGGCGCTGTCTGTTGGAAGATTGTACTTGTCATACACAACCAATATATCTACATATCAACCTGAGAGTACATTGGAAGGATTGCCCAATGAGGGCTTACCACATGTGATTTTCTTTCTCTTCTTATGACAGGGTCAGGTGGCCAGTTTGAATCAGTGGAGGATCTGGCTTTCAATTTCTAAGGCCTCACCTACACAGTAAAGTTGTGCTAATTTAACTTAAATATGTTTTAAAATACGAAACTGATGCAAACTACTGTGTGGACACAAGTAATGTGGTTTAATAGCATCTCATTATGACTTAATTTAAGCCTGTTTGACTTCAGCTAAACTGAACAAAATATGCATGCTAAAATCAGTGCATGATTCACACAAGGGCTTGCTGTATGAATTTAAATTCACAGCTAAGGTAACAACAGGGCATCTTTCTCATGCTGACAGGGCCTCGTTTGATGGTTGGGTGCAAAACGCTGTGAAACTTGTTTTGTTTCTCTTCAGCTGCAGCCACTAGAATTCTGAAACGAAAAAGGAAAACCAGGCATCACACCCTAACCATGAATGTTGTCAAATAGCATGCTTAGATAAGGATTAGTTATGTGCGGATTTCTTTTCATTCCAGTTTCTCTTCCCTTTTGTATTGGAGGCTGGGCTGTTGTAAACTTGCAAAACCAGTTCACATCCTATTCCTGAAGGCTAAATTAAAGGTCATGTGATTTCTCTTTATTCTCATGCTTCTTAGACTCCCTAGGTATTTACATAACATGTGGTTGTGAGGAACCCACTGAATTTCTGCAGAAGCACAACCCAGACCCGATTCAGACTCTCACTATATCTTGTGCTTTTCATCAGGCCCTGGTTACGGGGGTCAAGTGAATACACATGGAGCTCAGCTTTACTTATTTTAAGTCTATTTTTCTAGCCTCTAAGGTTAAGAGCACCTCTAAACGCTCAGAAACAACATCTACAAAACACCTTAAGTACATTATTTAAAAAAAAATAAACTAATGATTTCCTTGGGACCCAACTTACGATTTTTGAATGAATGGGGCCAGCAATATAGAGATAGAACTGTATTTCAGACCTGATCTTGCTAGGAGGGGTCAAAGTTGGTAGCCCCCAGTGAGTTCAATGGGAAAACTCAGCAGGAACTGCAAGATAGACAAGCTCAGGCCTTGTGCATGCCACTGACAATTTTGTTGTGGGAGGGTATCGATCCATCCTACTAACATGCCCCCCAATAGAGTAGTATCTAAGCACCTCACAATCATCAGTGTATTTATCCTCAGAACACCCTGTGTGGTAGGGAAGTGTAGTTATCCCATATTACAGCTGGGGAACTGAGCAAAGAGACCATGCAAACAGTCTATGGCAGGGGAAGGAACAGAACCTTGGTCTCCTATAGCTGGCTTCTCCTATGCTTGGACCAGCCTTCTTTGCTAGCTAAAACTAGAAAGAAGAGAGTATATGGTGGTAAGATGAATTACCACCTGTTTGCTGCATCCTAGCAAACTGAAGAGCAGGAGTTATATGGAATAGTTTGTTCTGCAGTTCTCTGTCTAGGGTAGATTTTTATATAGCACCAATTGCCATGGTAGCAACATGATGTATTTGTTATATAACCCAGCACAGCTGACCACTGAGGGTGTGTGAAACCCCAGCAATTCCAGGTATTCAGGGCCTGTGCCCACTGAAGTCCATCCATTCCATGCTTAGGATCTTCAAAAGATAACATGGCAATATTCCCCCATCGACTTCAGAGAACCATATTGGATCCCAGCGGTAGGATTTTAAGAGCAACTGAACACCTATAAAAACTTTAAAAACTATAAATAGTATAGTAGCACCTTAAAGAGTAACAAAACATGTAGATGGTACATTTACCTTCCCCTCCCCCCCCCCCCCCCCGCATCCCCCTTCTGTTCTGAAATGTGATTTGTCCTTTTCATATGTGTTCATTTTTTTTAATTGTATCCTTTGGTATATATGGTTGTGACTATTTTCTTCCACTATTTGATCTGAGGAAGTGGGTCTGGCCCACGAAAGCTCATCATCTAATAAACCATCTTGTTAGTCTTTAAAGTGCTACATAGTCCTGTATTTTGTTTCAGCTACACCAGACTAACACGGCTACATTTCTATCACTATTGTAGATGGTATCATGAGCTTTCGTGGGCACAACCCACTTCTTCAGATGAACACCTAGGCTGCGTCTAGACTGGCAAGTTTTTCCGCAAAAGCAAGTGCTTTTGCGCAAAAACTTGCCAGCTGTCTACACTGGCCGCTTGATTTTGCGCAAAAGCACTGACGTTCTACTGTCCGAAATCAGTGCTTCTTGCGCAAATGCTTTGACGTTCCCGTTCGGGCAAAAGCCCTTTTCCAGAAATGTTTTTGTGCAGGAGGGCCAGTGTAGACAGCTAAAAACTGTTTTGCGCAAAAAAGCCCCGATGGCAAAAATGGTGATCAGGGCTTTCTTGCGCAAAACCGCATCTAGATTGGCACGGATGCTTTTCTGCAAAAGCACTTTTTGCGGAAAAGCATCCGTGCCAATCTAGATGCTCTTTTCCGCAAATGCTTTTAACAGTCTAGATGTAGCCCTAAAGTTCTAACTGAGGTTCAGCACCTCAGCAAATCAGACCTTTTATAGATTCCCTGTCCCTCAGAAATATTCTGCACACACAAAGTTTCTGTTTTATTTACCAAAATGCAGTTTTCAGCCTTTCCAGTTGCAAAACTTGCTCTGCTAAGGTAAACTGCAGTCAGACATAATACAGCACCCACAAAAGAGGGAGTTTTCCCATCCTTATCCAGCTTCTAGAGTTGTAGCTGAGAAGTTTAAAGAAGACCACTGATGCCAAAAGAACTAATCATTTCACAGCTCATCGTCCCATTAAAAAAAAGTAAGGCCCATGAGGCTGGAGGGACTGATTAGACCTGGGGAGGGGGAAGTAATATAGAAAAGAGGCAATCAGTTTTGAGTATGCCAAGAGTCTAACATGCTTTGGCTTCTTCAACTAGTCAAGGCCTCTGCTGCCTTGGGATGTTTACAGTGATATCAGTTTAAACACGGTGGGTCTTTTCTGAAGTGTAGTTTGGGGGATGGGTGCTGAGGAATGTACTGGGTTTTCTATAAAACATGCTCCACTAGCCAGGGAGACTGCTCAGTTTAATCAGCTACAAATATTTTATGAAGGATTTGCCCTGAGTTTCTCTGTGATAATATTATCTACTGTTTAAACAACCGGACCAAGGCAAAATGGATGAGCAAAGCAGGAGAGGAAATTGGTGGAAATGCTACAGATATGAATAATCTCCACAAATTATTATTTGTGTCATCTGGTTGCATCTGGAGGCCCCAGTTGAGATCAGGGCCCCCTTGTGCTAGGTGCTGTGCAGAAGACTATTAAGAAACAATTGCTGTCCTGCAGCACCGACAGTGTAAGTAGACTAGACAGACAAATAATGGGAAGAGAAACAGACACACCAAAAGGGAAGCCGAGTGACTCACTCACAGTCATGATGCAGGTTAGTGGCTAGAATAGAACTAGTCCTCCTGAGTCGTAGGCCACTGCAAGTTTCTAGCCCTTTTTATTGTGCAGTAACCCTTCCAAATGAGAATCAGATATAAACCAAAGCAGGGACATCCCCATGAGTGTGCAGACAGCTCAAAGCAATAGCAATGAGAGGTAGGAACTGCTCTCATTCATCTTCCTTGGGCACTAACTCTGAAGCCAAATTGTGACTATTTAAATGTAGTGTTGTGGTAGCTGTGTGGTTCCCAGGATATCAGAAAGGAAAGGTGGGTGAGGTTATATCTTTTGGACCAACTTCTGATTGTGAAAGAGACAAGCACGCAAACTTGCAGAGACCTGAAAAAGAACTGAAAAGTTTGTCTCTTTCACCAACAGAAGTTGGTTCAATAAAAAGTATTACCTCACCCATCTTGTCTCTCTGATTTAAATGTAAACATGTAACTATTGCTGTAATGACCGGAAAAGGCAAGTAAGAAGAGGGATATCACATTAATAGTGGAATCTGGTTTGGCATCACAAGCGGGTGGAGCATGGGAAAAGAACCACCCCTTACATTTCCCATATTGACTCGTGAGAGATGGGCTAGTAAAGGTTTCAGGACTTGGTCGTTGACTGCAGTGCTGGATATACCACAGATTGGGTAAGTTTTCTTTTCTCTTTAATGGTGAAAATACTGTCACAATCCCCAAATCTTCCCACCCCCAAGAATATCTATCTATCTATCTATGGGTATGTCTACCCTTGCAGCTTAATTCGAAATAGGGCTGCAAATGTAGGCATTCAAAATTGCAAATCAAGCCCGGGATTTAAATATCCCACGCTTGATTTGCATCTTCCCGACAAGGAGCCATTTTTTTTTAAAATTGACAAGCCTGGAATAACTGCCTGTGTCTACAAGCGGGAGTGAAACTGGCGTTTGAAATAAAGCCCTATTTCGAACTACCTGTTAAACCTCATTGCAGGAGGAATAACGGGTATTTCGAAATAGGGCTTTATTTCAAATATCTGTTTCACTGCTGCGTGTAGACGCGGGCAGTTATTCCGGGCTTGTCAATTTCAAAAATGGCGCCCGGCCGGGAAGATGCAAATCAAGTGCGGGATATTTACATCCTGGGCTTGATTTGCAATTTCGAATGCCTACATTTGCACCCTATTTCGAATTAGGCTGCAAGTGCAGACATACCCTATCAGAAAGCCCTGATATAGGGTCACAACTTAGGACAAAAGACTAAGACTTAGAACTTAGGACAAAGTCTTAGAACCCTGCATTTAGGCCATAGTTATAAGAATTTCTGCTACAAGCTGAGGGCTCATCAGCAGGAACCAACAGAGGAGACGAGAGAGCTGGGTGCATGGGCCAATCATAGAATGACTCTGAGCCCCCATTTGATGCACCTGTAAAAAAGGCAAAGGAGATCCTAGGGCATGTCAGGTGAGGAATTTCCAGCAGAGAGCATGAAGTATTAATGTCATTGTACAAGGTACTAGTAAGCCCTCATCTGGAATCAGATACAATTCTGGTCATCCATGTTTACAGACACTGCTTGGTTCTGCAGTGAGGGCAGGGGACTGGACTCGATGATCTCTCGAGGTCCCTTCCAGTTCTAGAATTCTATGAGTCCATGATTTTCTGATAAGGAGAGCGAATTCAAACTGAAATAGGTGTAGAGCAGAGCAATGAGAAGGACCAGGGGCATGGAGGGCATATTTCATGAGAGGAGACTGGAAGAGCTTGACTTGTTTAGCCTGCCCCCCCCCCAAAAGACCAAAAACCTGAGAGCAGATACGATGACGCTCACGGTCCAACTGATCACTGTATGTGGCGGGAGGGGGGTGGAGCCCTTCTCCCCGCGGTCAGAATGGCAGCCCCATTAGGAGGTTTTTGCCTTCTGTTGCATGTTGTTGTGGATTACTTGCCAGGATTATCTCAGGTGTGTTTCACTTAATCATTTCCCTGGATGACAGAGAATCTATCACAGCAGAAAGAGTCTTTTGGAAGGCAGGGTGGGCCAGTGGCTAGTGCATCAATCTTCGATCTGTACAATGGGCATAAATAGCACTTTCTTACCTCACAAGAGATGTATGGGGATATACATGTTAGAGACTATGAGGCGCTCAGCTGCAATGATATGATAATGAGGCCATACAAATAGAGGACAGTTGTTCTGTGGAGGAATAACTAGCTTGAACCTTCAGTGGTGTCCATCCCGTGAACCTTAAACAATCCCTAAATTCACACTTTTAAAACGTGTAAAGGGGTGACTGTAGATTGAGCATGACTGTGTCTATGTTAAAGGACAGGAGTACTTTGCATTAAACTACTGGAGGCGAAGGGGAAGGAAATTAATTAACCCCGACCCAACCCCCCCCCCCCAAAAAAACCAACCTCACGCTTACAGCCAGTGCTGTCACTGGCCAGTTAACTCCTGTTTGATTTTGGTTTCCTGTTCGCTGTGAAAGGTGGTTTCCTTTCAGTTTCTGCTGTGCTAACTCGGTTTCCTCTCTTTAGTTTTCTCTTTCCTAGCAGCAGGAGGAATGCAGAAGCAGCACTTGTCCAACTCGCTTTCAATGTCAGACCTACTTTTGTTCATTTTAACATTTTTGTTTAAGTGATTTATTTATAAGATTCCCAGACAAAACCACCGCAATGCCCCATAGTTATGGTTGGGGCAAAAGTGCCTGGCACTGATATTACAACTGTGTGCAGGGAGCACGCTGCAATAAGTGTATGTCTCACAATGGGTAAGCAGCTTCAATGGGAAGGGTTTTCACAGGTCATCCAGACACCAGAACCTGGGTGGGGTGGGGTGGGGTGAGGGAGTGGGCAGGGAAGTGATTCAGGTGAACCACTTAGATTGCAAACACCTCCAAGCCTGGTCTATAGGGGTATGTCTACACTGCATACCCCTTTTGAGAGAGGAATGCAAATGCAGGTGAGCAAAATTGCAAATGAAGCACGGATTTGAATGTCCCGTGCTTCATTTGCATAATGGCATCCGGGCGCTTTTTCAAAATACCCTATTTTGAAAGAACAAACGCAGTCTAGATGGGGTTATTTTGAACCCTCCCTTCTTTCGAAATAACCCATACTCCTTAAAAAATGAGGTTTAAGGTTTATTTCAAAAGAAGGGTTTTTTTCCGAAATAACCCCTCTAGACTGTATTTGTTCTTTCGAAATAGGGCCAGGGCCAGGGCCCCAGTTAATCCCCTTGGGTCATGCTGCTTGGGAGAGGATGGTTGAGGAAAGGGGTGCAATGAGAGTGAGAAGAGGCAAGGCAGGGAAGGTGTGGAGCAGGGGCAGTGCTTGGGGAAAGGGGTGGAGCGTGGGGAAGAGCAGGATCAGGGTGTGGGGATACGGTGGGGGCAGGGCAGAGCAAGGGCAGAAAGAGGCAGGGGGTGGTGTCTGGGGTGGAGGGGTGGGAAAAGGGATCTGAGGAAGAAATGCAAATGAGAGCACGACATATACAAATGAGCGCTCCATTTGCATTTCCTCTTGAGGAAGAGGCTCGTACATAGCATGAGTCGTGCCCCACCTTCCCCTCCTCATTCAGATAGTGTTGCAGTGCCCAGGGAAACTGAGGCGCACATTCACACAAAGAGTTACTACAGAACAGAACAGGACAGTAGAATCACATACAACACAGCCAAGCAAACAGAGTGAGTACAAAACAGAGTGAGTATAGTGACAATAAGAGTGAATATAATCCCCACTACATCACAGAGATATACCCAGATGATGCCAGTAAGGGTATGTCTACACTACATGGCTCTGTCGACGGAGCCATGCAGATGACCTTTGTAGACATAGCAAAATGAAGCAGCGATTTAAATAATCACTGCTTCATTTATATCAAAATGGCTGCCGCGCTGTGCCGATCAGCTGTTTGTCGGCACAGCACGGTAATCTGGATGCTCCGCGGTCGACATCAAAAGCCTTTGTCAACTGCCCCGGTAAACCTCATCCCATGAGGCATAATGGGGCGGTTGACAAAAGCTTTTGATGTTGACCGTGGAGCGTCCAAACTACTGCGCCGTGCCAACAAACAGCTGATTGGCACAGTGTGGCAGCCATTTTGATGTAAATGAAGTGGCGATTATTTAAATCGCCGCTTCATTTTGCTATGTCTACAAAGCTCATCTACATGGCTCCGTCGACAGAGCCATGTAGTGTAGACATACCCTAATTGACCTATATACCCCATATTGCAGTGAAAGGCAAACCCCATTCATGTCCCTTCCTGCTTGTTCTGGGGGATAATTATTTTCCAATCCTGAATGAAGTGATTAAAGAAACCCTGAGCATGTGAGAAAAAATTGCCAATCAAGACCCTGAGAAAGAGTCAGCACTTCTGCCCTCTTACATACTGTTTCTTACTCCTGAGTATAAATTGAATCAATCTAGAGCTCACATGCTTGTCCTCTGCTCACACATCCCTTTCATGTTGTGGGGCTGGGGAAATGCTGAGCAGGTGTAATTAAAAAAAAAAGAAGATAAAAGCCCTGAAACTGGTGTAACCCTCAAAGAATTATGCACAGTTTGTAAACAATTCAGAAAGAAAAAGTAGGTCACATGCTGAGCTACTGAACTTGGCTGGGTCTCTTTAAATGCTATTGTGACACAGTATGTGTGTAATAGAAGTGGGAATTGCAGATTTCACTCCTGTATCCAAGACAGACATTGGCAAGCCCCTCAATGACTCTAATGCAGCAAGACTGGTCCCTCTGGGTTTGATTTTTTCTGAGGTGCTGGCATCCCAGTTGCAATTAAAATCAGTGGCAGCTATAGATGCTCAGCACCTCTAGAAAACAGGCCTCTTAAATTTCTGTGGGAAATTCCAATATTTCAAACAAAGTCACTCTAAATTGAAACAAGTTAAACATTTCAGAATTTTCCACAGAAAAAAAACTTTAAAAAAAATCAATTTAGGACCATCAAAATGTTTTGATTTGATCATGTTGAAACATGATACTATAATACACATTATTACATACAATACTATATATATATATATATATATATATATATATATATATATATATATATATATATGAATATTTGACTAAAATATGTACAGTATGTTGAAAGTAATAAAAAAGATGAAGTAAAAACAAAGTGTCTCCATGTTATAGGAAATATTTGAACATTATCAAAATGAAACAAGAGTCATAATGGTTCCTTTTGACTTTCCCTTTGAATGTGTCATCAGATTTGAAATATTTCAATTTTGATGAAACCGTATTTTCAGACAGAAAACTGTTCTGTGAAATATTTTTTGAGCATTTGCACTATTAGACATATGACATAACCTGTGTTTGTTTATTTGTTTATTTAAAGGGAGAGTCAAAGGCAGTCATTGCTAAGAATTAAAAATAGGGAGGTTAAAATGTGTGTAATTAAGTAATTAATTAAGTCAGGGATGATCTAGCAGACTGAACTTGATGATCTCTCGAAGTCCCTTCTAGTTCTAGTATTCTGTGATTCTATGAACTGTGTAATCACTGAAAATTTCAGCTCTGTGGGATCTGGTGTGTGTGGGGAGCCTGCTTTTAAGATGTGTGTAATGTTAACCAATGAGCCCAAGGCTTATCGGTTAACTGTTTACATGATTAAACATTCACATCCCTAATTAAAAGTAGTTTAGGGTCTATCCACATTCAGCGTTAGCAGAAACAATTATGCACAGAATGCTTTTAATACATTTGCCCGCTATGTGCAGGTAATTGTCAGATGCAGGATGAATTAAAAAACAAGCTGATTCTCTGGAAAGGATGGAGACATTGAGAAGAGGCTTATTCATCCTCAGACATGGAAAAATCTGGCTAAGCAACTAAAAGTGTTAGATTCTTTGCCCAAAGCAATTGTGGTAGCTATTGTACCATCACCCCCACACTCCACATTAACAGATGCACTGACCACTTATTACACCTGACTTGGTTGCAGTAATCCTTCTGTTGTTCATTCCTGATGATTAATTGCCCTAATTAGTCATGCCCTAACCCATACTCATCTAATCACACATGCTGTACGAAAACACATCTATGCACCCACATGTGTCTCCCAGTATCGCCACCAGTTACAAATGACATGTGTTTTTCTGCAGGCTTTAGAAGAGGCTGGTTTTCAATCTTCCCAGACTACTGTACCCCTTCCAGGAGTCTGATTTATCTTGCAAGCTCCCAAGGTTCATCTCACGTAAAACTTACCTGCATACAAAATCAGACATACATATACAAAAGAGTCACAGCACACAATTACTGAAAAGTAGCTTACTTTCACATTTTTACCATATACTTAAAATAGAAATCAATTGGAATATAAAGAATGTACTTACATTTCAGTGTATGGTGTATATAGCAATAAAAACAAATCATTGTATGAAATTTTAGTTTGTACTGACTTTGAGGTTACATCTAGACTGCAGAGTTTTTCCGGGATACCAGAGATAGCCCGGAAAAACTCTGCCACATCTAAGGAACGTGCTTGCATTTCCATAATATTTTTTGGAAAAGCAGACGCTTTTTCTCAGCATCCCTGTAAACCTCATTTTATGAGGAAGAAGGGATGTTCTGAAAAAGGGTTTTTCCCTGACATTTGGCCCAGTGTAGATGAGCCAAATGTCGGACAAGCCTCTTCCTAAAAAAGAATTATAAAAAGATATGCAAATTGTGAACCGCAATTTGCGTATCTTTTTTGATAGAACTGTGTAGTCTAGACACAGCCTGATAGTGCTTTGTATGTAGCCTGTTGTGAAACTGGACAAATATCTAGCGGAGTCGATTACCCCATGGAAAACCTCTGTGTACCCTCAGGGGGACGTGTATCCCTGGTTGAAACAGGAGTGTCAGAAGTGACCTAAGAGTTGTGGATCATTGGTGTCCCAAATTGTGTCCCTGCCCCACCACACCATGCCACATCCTAGAGACATGCCCCCTGTGCCACCTCTTCTCCCCAAGTCCCCGCCCTCATGCCACCCATTCCTCCGAAAGCTCCCTACTTGTGCCACCCTTTCCCCCCAAGTTTTTCCCCCTTCTCTCTGAGATATCTCCCATTCCCCTGTGGCCCTGCCCTCGTACCACCACTTTTCCCTGAGCCAGGCCCACCGACAGAGAGGAGCAAATGGGGCCCAGGACCTGGTGATTTAAAAGGGGCCAGGACTGATGCTGCTGCTACGCTGGTAGTGGTGTTGCCCAGATTGGGCCCTTTAAGTCTCCACTGAAGCACCAGCCCTGACCCCGTCTCTTCTGCCCAAGGCCTTGCCCTTTCCAGGAGTGCAGAGCCGGCTTCCCCACCTTGCCCTGGGGCCCAGTGAGGCTACTGGCTCCCGTGCCCTGAGCCCCTGCCTTTGTGACACCTCTTCCCCCCAAGACTCCAGCCACCACTTTCTCCTCTCCACCTCCGATCCCTGCCTTCCTCCTAGGGAAAGGAAAGGAGAGGGCAGCATGCCCGTCATATTCCAGGCACATCACTGACCATGCTGTACTAAGGCACCACTGAGCTGGAGGCAGAGTGAAGGAAATGGCTCCCCTTTTGGAATGGCTCCATGAAAAGCACACAACATACGCTGAGAAGCTGAGTTTATTATTTCCCTTTTCAATTCTCCCCGCCCCCACCTTCCCATATTCCACCTTGTTTGTGTCTGCTGATGCACCTTTTATGTGGAGTGCTGTCAGGAAGGCGACATGGCACTCTCCATCTGGAGCATTGTGGTTTGCCCCTGTAAGTATGGACCCAACGCTGCATCTTGACTTGCCTCAGCTTCCCACCCCCAGAAAACCCACCCGAGAAGGGAGTCCAACCCTGCTACAATGCAAAGCACAGAGGAACCTGAACATTCACTGTGATGTTTGAATCCAAGCCAAAACTGAAGGCGAGACCATGTGATGGTCCCAAAGCCTGAAAACATATGGCATTAATTCTGCTTTCCCACAGTCCCTAAAACTGCAATTAAACAAACCCCCACTGACTGGAACCCCATAACTCAGTCACATGATTGATTAGAATAGAGAAGGTTTGGGGGAAAAGTTGGCTCGGTGGAAGAATTCCACTTCCAAGAAATGTGTTATACACAGAGGCTGTGTACAGCCGAGTTTATTTTATTAACATGCCATTGGCGGAAGGACAGGATCAAAGAGGATGTTCTTTAGAGAAAGCTTATCTTTGGCACCCATTTGGCTTCAAACAATAAACTCTGCCACAGTCTGTGTGGGCTGTGAGAGATGTAAGTACAAGCACAAAGCGAAAGCTAATCTGCCTGTGTGCTACAGTAGCCCAGTGGGTAAACAAAGTGCCTTTTGCTTTTCCTATGGTTACAAGTAAATGTGGCCAGCGAGGGGGTCAAAGATCAAAAGTCATGGAATTGTTGGGGTGGATTACAAACTTCCCATTTGTCAAGAAGACCTCTGGACCACACCCATTCTCTTGGAGACAGTAGTCATTTCTGAACTGTAAACAGAGAGGGGCTCCAGCTGTAAGGTTTGGATCTGGATTTCAAACATAGCCCAGTAATTTGGAAAGGAAGGATAGATAGTGTTGTTCTTTTTATCCAATTCATTAAGTAGGTTGCTGCATGTCTGTGTCTATGTCCTTCCTATAGTGCCTGCCACCAGAGTATGTAATTGCTAAAATCCAGTCCCTAACAGGACCAAGTGAATTTCTAATGGATGTCAAATAATCCTTATCCTCAGCATTTCTGATTTTGGTATGCTTGCATCTAATTCACTCACACAGACAGGCTGGGTCAGTGAGTTCTGTTTACTCCCATTCTACAGAAGGAGACATCGGGATTGTCAGTGCGTTTTTACCTTATGTAGTCACTTACACCAGTACACAGTGGTTGTAAAGTGCTACCTACCACTCTGAGCGGG
The DNA here is from genome assembly GCF_049634645.1 of Pelodiscus sinensis. Classification (NCBI taxonomy): domain Eukaryota; kingdom Metazoa; phylum Chordata; order Testudines; family Trionychidae; genus Pelodiscus; species Pelodiscus sinensis. Next base: position 247,079,684 of record NC_134712.1, on the reverse strand, counting down.
TGCTACTCTACACGCGCTTGGCACAGTCTGTAAAATAAAAAGTAGCAGAGACTCAGAGGAGAAGCCATCAAAAGGAATTCCCATTGATTTCAGGGATCAAGACCTCAACTGGCCTATGCCTACCCGAACAGCACATCAGTCAAAAACTGGACACACATGTTTCTCTGTTTTCTGCTGAAAGACCTGACCGTGCATGTAGGGGACTTGGATGGAGAAGTTTGATAGAAAAAAATCAGCATTTGGTTCCTTCCACATTGATCATGCTGACTCTAGCTTTGTCTACACTGCAGAATATTACCAGAAAAACAGCCATTTTCCGGAAAATCTACACTTATATCCACCCTGCAATTGCGTTCTTTCGACAGAAAGTCTAAAGAACACAGGGCCGGTTCCTACAGCCGTAAACCTCTTTCTACCAGGAAGAAGCCTTTTTCTGAAAGAGCTTTTTCAGAAAAATGTGTGTGGACAGGGAAGAGGGTTTTTTTTTCCAAAAGAAGAGGCCTCCAGGAAAAACCACAGGTACCCTGGTGGCCACTCCATCCACTGCAATCAGAACTTAAATGTGAGATAGTGTCCAATGAATATGGATGCTATCTTTCGAAAAAGCACATTGCTTTTTTGTTGTGCTTTTGCTGTGTAAACAGTCTCTTTCAAAAGAAGTTTTTCTGGAAGATCTCTTCTGGAAAAGCTTCTTCTGAAAGAAGCCTGCAGTCTAGACATAGCCTCCCATTTTACCATGATCAAACTCATTTTCAAAGATTCATATAAAGAGTTTAAAAAGTAATCAAAATTCAACAAACATTTGCATAACCCGTCCTCTGAATAGACAGGGGCTTTTAATCAGAGCTGGCTGGAGAAACATCGATACACCTGTATTTCAGTTCCATAGAAACAGAAATGCTTTGCAAAATAAGACCAGTTTTGCCTGCATTTTTGTTTTGGAACAAAGCAATTAAAATGTTTTTGACATTTTGACATTTTTGAAATGAAACACTTTGATTTTTCATTTTCAAACAGCTTTTTGTTTCAAAAGGTTTAAATGTTATATTATACAGCATAATGTGAAAAGAAAATTCAAAATGCATTTTGTTGAAACACTAAAAACTCAACCTACCTGAATCTAAAATAGTTTTCAGAATTTTCTTTCATAGTGGATTTCAAAATTTTCAGGCTTCATTCCAATTTGGGATAAAACCTAATTTTGAAATCTCAAAATCATTTGCAAAATAGATTTTTCATTATCCACAAACTCTAGCTTCTATTTTCAAATTGGTCAACACTGAACTTTTCAAGTGCATTAAATTCATAGCAACATTCTTCAAAAATAGTGTAGGGGGGTTTAAGTGGGTTTTTTTTAAGTGCTATTAAGTTGGAATCCGAGGCATACTAAACTAAATTAATAATCCTTATGTGCCATTGTACTTGCAATTACTGTTTTGTATGTGCAAAAGCACATTTAACTCATGAAGTTTCAGCATATGCCATTGAACATGTAGCCCAAAGCATTATTGGCCTTTTTTACAAAGTGGTTTCAACCCAACTTCCTTTCGAGTATGTGCAAATTTTGTATTTCCAAAGATTGAGTTTTTGCCAAGAACTAACTCGGGCACATGGGTAATCAGAACGTTAAGAGATGGTGAAATTCACCTCTGTGCAGAGTCCTAGCACAATTCTTTGTGTTAACCCTCTGCATGAATCCTGGGGTCGGCTCTTCATAGGATGAATTTCACCCACAGGAGATCATTTTCTAAACACCAGGGTTGATAACAATATGTAAACGAAAGTGCAGATGGTGAACTGTCATCAATGGGGTGTTTCTGGATGGGCCCTGCAGGGACCTATTCTTGGCCCAGTGCTATTTAACATTTCTTTATTAATGATTTGGATGAAAATACAAAACCATTCCTGGCAACATTTGTGGATGCCACAAAGACTGGAGAAGTGGTGAATGAGAAAAGGGGCAGGTTAATTGTACAGAATGATCTGGATCACTTGTTGTGTTGGATTCAGTTGAATGAGCATTTTAATAAAGCCGAATGCTAGATCACACATCTAGGTGCACAAATGGTGGTCATGCAAAATTAGAACTGTGTCATAGAATTCACTGATTGTGAAAAGGACTTCAGAGTCATGGTGTTTACTCAGCTGAGTTTGCAATGTGATGCTTTGGCTAAGAGAGCTAGGCCTGCCAGCCAGGGAGGAAGGTGTAAAGAGGGCAACTGCCTCAGGGCCTGGCAATTCAAAAGAGCCCCAGATTTCCAGCTGCTGCCACAGCTAATGTGACAGTAGCAGCCACTGGAGCCCCAGGCCCTTTTAATCACCACCCGCATTCCACTGAAAGTGCTCTGAGCAGCTTTGAAGGGTACCTGGGGAGGGGGGACCTTAGCACAGCATGCTCCAGGCAGCACTGCCTGCTGACTGCCCCCAGCCCTGCTCCTTCTGCCCAAAGCCACGCCCTTTCCAGGAGGGCAGAGTTGCCTCCCCCACGCTTTGCCCGTGGGCCCCCTCCTGAAGAGGGCTAACATGAGCCTTCCACGTATAAGAAGGGGGATATCAAGGAGGAGGAGGGAAGTGGTATTACTTCTGTTTGAGGCATTAGGGAGCCCACTACTGGAATGCTGCGGCCAGTGGTAGTGGCCACACTTTTAAAGGTTATTATAACATTGGAAAGGGTTCAGAAAAGAGCCACAGAATAATTCGTGGTCTGAAAATCAGCATTGCAGGGAGAGATTAAAATAACCCGATCTGTTAGTTTATCTAAGAGATAGTAAAGAGATGACTTGGGGCTCTCTTTTCGAAAGAGGACATGCAAATTCCACGGGAATTCGCATATCTTCTTCCAATCTCACTTTTGAAAGTGGATGTTTCAAAAATGAAAGTAGTCTGGACAGTTTTTTCGGGAAAAAACCCTTTTTTGAAAAAACCGCATAAACCTCATTTTTTAAGGAAGAGCATTTTTTTCCCGAAAAGGGTCCCCCCCCCAAAATGCATCCAGACTACTTTCACTTTTGAAAGATCCGCTTTCAGAAGTGAGATTGGAAATATCCTCTTTTGAAAATAGAATGTAGTGTAGACATAGCCTTGGTGAGGGGTCTACCCATACCTATTCAGGGAGAAAACTTCAGATACTAAATGACTCTTTAATCTAGCACACAAACATATACTAAGATCCCATGGCTCAAAGCTATATATTTTTTTAAAAAGTGAAAACTTAATGGTGAAGGTAATTAACTGTTAGCTGATGAGTTACCTAGAGTTGCTGCGTTCTTTGATGTCTTTAAATCAAGGTGAGATATCTTTCTAAATGATGTGCTCTAGAGCAGGGGCGGCCCTAGACTTGCTGCCAGCAATTGGTGCCCTAGGTGAACCATGCAATTGGTGCCCCCACCTCCAAACCCCTCAATATTGCGCCACCATTTGGCTCCCCATTTAACTTGACTCCCTAGGCGACCACCTAGTTCACCTATATGGATGGACTGCCCCCTGCTCTAGAGTTATAAAATCATAGAGTCCCAGAACTGGAAGGGACCTTGAGAGGTCATTAAGTCCAGTCCCCTGCTCACGGCAGGACCAAGAACCTTGTGGCCATCTCTGACGGAGGTTTATCTAACCTGCTCTTAAATGTCTCCACTGATGGAGACATTGTTCAACCGGAAGTTGTGGGGCTTCACTTAGGACTTCCTGGGTGAAATTCTGTGTCCTATGTTATGCAGGAAGCCAGACTACATGGTCGAAATAGTTCCTTCTGACCTTAAAAATCCACATACATATAAATAATGGGATGACCTATGTATGTTTTTCAGAAAAACAAGTGACAAAACCTTGATATATTATTACTCATGCTGACCCTAAAGAAATAAATCTCTGAATTGTCAGGAACAATCCAATATAAAAAAATCTACCACCTAGCATTATTTTATTAAACATTATTACCATGTATTATTTATTTATCGAGCACGGAACATATCAATAGTGCTTCACAGGCACATAAAAGACTGTCCCGAAGACTGTACCCACAAAACAGACATTAGACAGGATCACAAAGAAAAAACAGTTTTTTGCCATTTCAACCAGAAAGGACACTGTCTCAATGACCTAATCACATGAATCCTAATTCAGAAGACTTTCAAATCTGCACTTGAAAGGGAATCCTCTGAACTGGCATTCATGCTAAAATTCGACACTCTCCGCGGGGGGCTGAACAAAGACCCCAACTATCTTACCCATTACAAAGATAGCTTCCCCAATTATCACCTCTAATACCATTAACTCACAGACATCTACCCTTCCCCACCTCTAATATCATTAACTCACAGACATTTACCTTCCTTTCCCCTCCCCCTGCATCCCCCTTCTGTTCTGAAATGTGATTTGTCCTTTTCATATGTGTTCATTTTTTTTAATTGTATCCTTTGGTATATATGGTTGTGACTATTTTCTTCCACTATTTGATCTGAGGAAGTGGGTCTGGCCCACGAAAGCTCATCATCTAATAAACCATCTTGTTAGTCTTTAAAGTGCTACATAGTCCTGTATTTTGTTTCAGCTACACCAGACTAACACGGCTACATTTCTATCACTGTCCGGAAGAGTTCAGTTAAATTCAGGCAGACAAATCTGATACTCTGTAGCAGCACTATGGGTTAATGATCATATTTCCTTTTTTGTTTTCTTGCTTCCTTTTAGATTTTATTGCACTAAAGTCAAACACATTTTAAACTCTGGACTTCCAGTTAATCTATCTAAAGGACTTATATAGCCTCTATTATCATAGTAGCTTGAGAGCCTCACATTCTTTCATGCATTTATCTTCATCATATCCATCTTAGGTTTGGAATTGGCACTAAAATGGGTTAGAAATTTTCCACTGATATGTTTTCCTGATGGAAAATGACTTTTCAATTAAACAGATTTCTCAAAACATTTTCTATTCCCTGGGAAAAACACTCCTCCCCCCACCTTTTTGGTTTTTGTTTTGTTTGTTTTGTTTTACACTGACAACTTTTGGTTGCAGACATTGGAGGGGGGGGGGGGGGGGTTTAAAATGCAGGAAAATAAATATATTTTCCTGACCAGTTTTAATTGGCTGCCATCATTATAATGTGTGAGTACCTCCCAGGTAAACAGGTTGGTATGAGAAAGCCCTTAGTGGACTTTTTTATAAACCTCAATTCAACAGAGCACTTAGGCGTCTGCTTTACTTTATGCAGAAGTGAAATCCTGGATGAAGTTAATGCCTCCTGTGTCCTCTCCTGCCCAACACAAGGGGAAAGGAAAGGAAAGGGGCAGGAGAAAGTTGTGCTCCACCATGCAGGTCCTTCATGGGGAGACCTTACCCCAGTGGCACATGGTAGAGCAGCGTCAAGGCTGTTCTAACAGAAGCTGGGCCCAACAGCACAGTCAGGGCCCTGTCAATGGCCTCCTGTGCTTAGAGCATCTATCCCAAGCATTTTTTACTTGCACTTTTGGGTGCAAATGAATGCAGAGATCCTGGTGATATGATAACAGATCCAGGATCCTTCTGGTACCAAATCCCCTCCTATTTAATTTCTCATCTTTCAACACATTGGTGGTCTCATAGGAATTGATCCTGTGCTGCCACAGAATACACCCAAAAGTGCTAAAATGCATACGGCATGTTGGGGAAGAGGACAGAGAGCAGCAAATGATTGTGATACGAGACATTCCAGTCCCAAGTATAGTGGGGGAAGGAGGCATCATAAAATGACAGTTTCAGGTAGTGATTGTTCCTCATTCAAATAAAGAACATTTCTCATCATCACCAGCAAAATCCAGAAACCTGATGTATTTTAACTAGAAGCAGCTTCTTTGCCACAGAAGACTGCATCTCTGGCTGGCATGTTCAGCAGAAGTGGACATTTGCCATCCTTCCCGTTTCATGATTACGAGGCTTCCCAACCACAAGAGATTCCATTCACACATCAACCTGTAAAGAGTGTTTCTTCTAATAATGGCAATTCGTGGGTAATATTAATTGATTATTAATTATTTCAGAGTACCAAAGTGTGCTCCACTCCTCCCTCCCATCCCTGCAGTATACTTAGAAAAACGGGTCCCGGACCCAAAGAGTTTCCAATTCAATTTCCAGTGGGACTCAGTGATATGGGAACAAAAGGATGGAGAAGGGAAAAAAAAAGGTTGCATCAATAAAGATGTGAAGCTACGTAGCAAAGGTTAGTGTACAGCATGGTGGAGCAAAGAGATTTTAAAAAAATAGCATAAATAAGCATTTTACCCAATTCATTTTTTGTAGCACCAAGGCAGAAGGGGGGTCTTGAAGAGGCATTGAGATAAGGGTGGGGGAAGGGTAACTGTCTGAAAGAGTAGGCCTAAAGGAAGCCTAGTGCAGGGGTGGGGAACCTTTTTTAAAATCAAGGGTCAGTAAGAAAAACAACAACAACAAAAACCCCAGACCCAAACCACCTGACTGACATGGCCTCCAACTTCCTCCCCACATTCCCCTCACACACCAGAGTCCAGGGGGGCCTGGGCTAGTAGGGGTTCAGTGTGTGGGCTGCTGGGAAGAGGGCTTTGGGTGGAAGGGTGCAGGAGCAGCCTGGGGATAAGAGGGGACCCTTACCTTGCACAGCTCCCCAGGGATGCACATGTCTCCGTGTCCCCTTCCGCTCCCAGGCACAGCCCCCTGCTGCTCCTATTGGCTGTGATTATGGCCAATAGGTGCAGCAGGGGAAAGCCTCCAGGCAGTGCTTTGCTGCACTGCCAGTATCCCAGTGAGGGGGAAAGGAAGAGAGTGCGGCAGCGTGCAGAGCCACTCCCTTCCCCCACTGGTAGAGCCCATGGGTTAGATCCAGCTCTGGGCTTGCCTGACTCCAGCCCGTGAGGCTCGGAACTCACTCCCCCCACCCACACTGGTGATCTTGCTCCTCCCCCCCACTCTACCGTGGGGCTGGAGCACACAAAATCTACTAGTCTTGGCCCCGCTAGGCTCTGGTGAGTGTGGGAAATATCCTTCTCCTTTCAGTTGGGGACCATGACAATGAGGGTGGGTTTTTTAAATTTTATTTTATTTTTTTGCTTCTCACTAGAGTGTGCTCCCTGACTGATTTCTCTGTAGGTCAGCAGCCCCTGAGCCCAGAAAGGTTTCCCATCCCTGGTTTAACTGCATTAAATATTGTAGTGCATTCAGCTTCTTCACTAGTAGGAGCTAACTAAATGCTCGAGATAAATAAAATGTTCCATGTCTGAACTGTGGTGAAAATCTTGCATTTTCCTCATACTTGAAATACTGTTATTGCAACTATTATCTTAGCCCTGAGGACATAACACTACCAGTAACATAACCTGGGTTCTCCCTGAGAAGAGTGAGAATGCAAAAACGGTATCTGGAATCCACCCAGCTGCCTGTAAGTCATCCGATGAGTTGGTATTCTCCAGTGCCTTTTGATTTTGTTTGATTACTAGGATTGACCATATGATAAATTATCATTATTATTGTACGTGTTCCTGTAGCACCCAAAAGCCCCGAGAATGGGACTAGGGCCCTGTTGTGCCAGGTGCTGTACAAACAGAGCAAAAAAAGATAAAGAGATCACAAACTAAGTAATCACATGACCCTCGATAGGAATTTCTACTGGCTGCAGCAATAACACTCATTCCTGGAATTAGCCAGGCACAGCTGGTGGCCGTGCAGTTGCTCAGCTCTGCAACCAAGTCCCTCGAGATTCCAGGGAATGAATGTTCCCTATGGAACCTTAATTCCCACCTGCACTTCAGGATCTTATAACACATTGTACAATTCTGCAAAACTCCTTATTGTCTCTCCGTTCAGCTGGAGCTATGGGTGTTTCTGAGTTGGTGTTTCATTTGCAGGGCTCTTTAGACCTCCTTCCGCCCCTCCCCCCCAACCTCCTGGTTCATGTGTAATTTAATTAGCCTTTTTAAAAATAGGTCAGACAAATTGAACGTGGTATCTTGGATCACTGAGATGTGGATTACTGGATAAATGAACACTTGCCAGAAAACCCTGTTCAAACACTTTCTGTGCAGTGAATAGGAAACTCCTGCATCACCAGACCATGTAACCAAGTCTTTGCTCAGGCTTTGAAACAAGCAACTCAATGTGTGTGCTAGAGCCACAACTCTACAAAGACGTACACATGTGCTTCATTTTGTTCACATGAGCAGTCCCGTGGGTGTGTAAAGTTAGGCATGTGCCTAAATCTTTGCAGGATCAAAGACTAGGTTAGCATGTGCAGTCTCTTTGCTCTGGCAATAACTCAAGTGTAGACAGCAGGCAAGCATATGAGTTTAGGTACATGCTCCAGCAGGAGGATGCTGAGAAATATGCTGTCAAGCCAGGCTGATGCTGTATTGATTTTATAGTACTGTATTAAATAGGTAGTTGTGCTCTCACTAGCATCATCCTTTAGGAAGGAAGCATTCTGACTGCCGCACAGAGGAGTTGTGAGAGTGAGTGTGATTGCGTTAGAGAAAGGTTGATCTCGTGTTGCCTAGTGATCAGCACCCAAGAACAGAAACCAGGAACCCCCAGATTCTAATCCTCCCTCACACACCTGCTTGAGCAAATCAAGAAAGGCAAAACTCTCTCTTCTCAGCATGTTTCTGAAGTATCCAGCATAGGTGCTCTGATCAGAGCCTTTGGGTGCTACATAAATGACAATAAACCTCCCTGCCTAGGTCCCCTTCCTATCTGTAAACTGGGGGATAACAATGTTTACTAGCATACCATGCCATTGTATGTATTAAAGTTAAGTAATGATTCCAAAGTGCTAACAATCTCCAGAATACTAATATAAATGCTAAGGACTGGGCCAAATCCTAGAGTGCTTCAAGATTTAGTCCTGGGTTAGTAAAAAACAAATAGTTATGAGGGACTTTAGCACAACTAATGCAGGTGCAGCATGTAGCACTTTCAGCAACTCCTGTGCGATACTGCCCCAGGGAATGCCTTGCCTTGAAATACAGGGTTTTAAATTACTGAGATGATATCAGTGTCTTTTAGTAGCAATATTGACATTATTCTATCATGAGTCACCAAGTGCTACTGGCAGCTGGCACTCCAGAACCATTTACAGTAAGAATATTATACACCATTGAAGAGACATGACTGGACTTATTTTAAGGACAGCACCACCATTATGTGGCAAATCAGACCCAAATTGTGTAGCTGGATCTTCTGAATTATGCCGTACGGCTCCTTCTTCCTCCTCTCCGTACAAGCCCCCTCCCCTCTTCCCAATCAGTGCAATGAGTCCAATGTCCCTTGTTATTTATTAAGTCTCAGAGCAGTAGCCATGATTGCCTGGAACTTTAAAAAGTGAGTCTCTCAGGTGCCACAGGACTACGTGTTTTCTTGTTATTTATGTTGCTGTTCAATGCTATTTGTTTTACTCTGCCCACAATGTTCAGTTTTCAACATGCTGCATGTATTTTTATTTTGGCACCTGAATTATAGTGCACATGCTCCCATTTTGAGTGTTGAGAGGTAAAAAGCAGCCAGGAGGGGCAGTGGGCTGCACTCATCAGGGGTTAAATGCTGTGTGCTGTTTGAGTGTTATCAACACACCTACTTAGCATCCTAAATTTGCATGTCACTTTCCAAACAGGGAGGTGCCGTGCTGGGCCTCAGGCAGCACAGGACTTGCAGCCTGGTTGGAGGGTGGCTAAGCTGACATTCAGCTACCATTGGTTGCATCAGGGACTTGAGCAGCCCATGATGTAGCTTTGGCAGCCTGGTGCTTGTACAAGTTACAACAACTTCCCAGTGTTGCAGCTTAAGGCCTTCCCCTGCTTTTACCTTAGTCCTGCCCTGCATCAGGGCTTGTGGGAAAGTCCATGGAAGATCCCTGGCTTGCTTTCATAGTGTCTGAGTCAGGGAATCCTTCCTGATTGGTTAGGGAACTTTGAGAGTCTCTATGTTGCTCTAGCCCTTTAACCTCTCAGGGAGGGGATGAAGGTTACAGTCCAGGATCTGATTAAGCAAACACTTAGGCAAGTAGGTGTGAAGCCCCTTTAATATCAAAACTAAGAGTAAAGTTATGTGTGTATGCTTGCAGGATGAGATCCCTGGACATATGGAAAGACAGTATAAAACTCTGCCTGTGAAGTGCAACATTCATTTTGGAGCACTAATCAACTCCACCTTTCATTGTTTATCTTGAAACAGCTGAAAATGGTACGCTTTTTGCATATTATACTTGGGGAGAGATAGCTCAGTGGTTTGAGCCTGTTAAACTCAGGGTTGTGAGTTCAATCCTTGAGGAGGCCATTTAGGGATCTGGGGCAAATCTGTCAGGGATGATACTGGGTCCTGCCATGAGGGCAGGGGACTAAACTTGACGACCTCTCAAGGTCCCTTCCAGTTCTATGAGATAGGTATATCTCCATATGTTTATTTTATCTTGGGCATGCTGCATTTGAGCCAGTATAAATCAGAGGACATCTTACCCATGGCTCAACAAATACATCCTGAGCCAAAACAAAATGTAGAAATGTCTTATAATAAAGACCATGTTGTGAGAACCCAGCCTTTCCTGCAAGTGATATGTTACATTTAGGGATTTGGGCTTCCCACAGGTGTGCCAGCTCTCATGATTTTATTGTGAGCTTTGCCAGACTTGGTGTATTCCCTAAAGTCTCAGATCCTGAAATCATGTGATTATATGATTATCTCCGTTTTTAAAGGAAGTTTCTGACCCTGGTGGGGAAAACAAACCCAACACAGATTGGAAAGGTTTATCAACCCTGGCTAGTACAATCAGCCTCATCTGCTACACCCCTATCTAGTGTCAGGCCTGGGGGAAGGAGATGAAAAGGGAAGACTCAGGCATTTGGGACTAGTTAGGAAGGAGAGCAAATCAGAGGGTCTTGCTGGGGGAGAAAAACTTGACAGGAGCCAGAGAGGACTGTAGGCACATCAGAACCCGATTTCAGGGAAAGCAGGCCTGCTGCTAAAACTCTTCGGGTATTTCAGGGACCTGCTGATGATTGGTAACCTGGATCGTGTCAGGGGGTGCAATGGAAAGCAGGACCCACTTCAAGTAAGGGTGGGGACCAAGAACTAAGCCCAGCTGGTTTTATTTTATGTTGTTTGGTTTGCAATTGTGACTTTGGAACTGTGACTTCTGCTATCGCGGAAGGGGGTGAACGTTTGTCGTGACCTGGCCAGAAGGCTGAACTATGCCGGCTGTAAACCACTAGCATGGACTAGAAATCCTGGGGAAACTGAGGTAGAGCAACTACAGCACAGTGCTCAGCAACAAGGAGTCACATAGGGATCAGTGACCCATCAACAATATCTTTCCCAGTGGCAAAAAAAGCTTGACAACATGTTCCTTAAAGAACCCTGATTTTTAAACCAATCTCTGATTTTTGGGGTGTCGGACTTGTAATTTTTTAATCTGCTGGGCTGGCAATACAGTGAATGAAGAAAGCACTTAGCATGTGTGTGGCTCATGAGCAGAGCCATGCAGGGAGCTGGAAGTCAATGAGATTACTCATTTAAATTTTTACACATACTTAAGTGGTTTGTTCAGTGGGGTTAACCCCCACGGGTAATGCTACCAAAATGGTCCAGGTAATAATGTTGATTAGCCACCATCCTTAACTCTGTTTCTGAGGACGATTTATTCCAAAGGAAGGATTCAGAAACCTGACAGCAACGATTAGAGAGTGAAACTTCTTATAGAACCACAACAAAGGGTTCCCATCAACATGTCTACTCTCAGCATTTTCTTCAACACATTTTAAGGTGACAATTTTGATCTAGGATGCTTAAAGCAGATAAGCTTTGGAACAATCATTCCTTTGTATTCTGGGCACTGACCAATCAGCCGGTATCTTGACCCTTCTAAATTTAAATAAGGGATATTTGAAACATGGCTGGCTGTTCATGAGCTATCAAAGTCAATCTGGCTTAGCATTACTAAGCCACAGTGTGTACCTACAACACCCCAGAGAGGCCCAGCAGAGGAGCTTTAATGAGGTCCTGGTGAAGGTGGCACCAGGCACTAGGGTCAATGCTGTCCACTTTCCATGCCCCACAGTGGGAATTGTACCTGAGTCTGTTCATGTCACATATGTGAAGCAGTCTAGGCCCTACCCAAAATGCTTAATGAAGGCAGGTCGCAAACAACAGCAATATGTTCTTGCTCCATAGCCCCCCCAAAAGCCCTCCCCCCAAACCAGTTGTGAAAAATTCATGCTGGGTTTTGATCCTTTGCAGAGAAGATTGAAAAATGTGATTTTTTTTTTTCAGTGAAAGAAAATGGTTCTCTCACAGCTCTGTTAATGAAGCACATGGTCAGGAACCATGCAGCAAGTGGGAAACTCCAGGAGTTTCCACTTAGGAAATGGTATGGTAGAAAATCTGCAAGTGGGGACTTGTAAACCTTCCCTACTTCCTCCATGGGATTTTTCTCTACAGGATGTGTCCTGGTCTCAAATTCTTTAGCAGTCACAGGAGGAATAAAAAGAAGAGAAAATATCAGAATGGTTTCTACTTCCCCACTATCTGGGTGGAATTTGAAAGAGGCAATGAAATTGAAAGATACAAGAAGATGCTTTTAATGGAAGCCCTAAACCAGGGGTGTCCAACCCATTCTGGGCAAAGAGCCAAGATACCAGTGGATCCAGCGCAAAGGGCCAGGGCAAAGTTGTCGAACAAAAAACAAAAAACAAACAAACAAAAAAGGCTCCGCCCCTTTAAGAAACTGCAGTTATACGCATTTTGCGGCTTTTTGGCCACAGCAGGTACCCACTGCCTGCCACCAGCTTTATTTCTGCAGCTTTCATGGGTGCCCCGGATGGCTCCCCTGCCCAGGTCAGCACAGGGAGCCGGGAGGAGAGGACCATTTTTGGGGACACAAGGGTGGCTTTCGAGCCATGGAGGATGGGGGGCTTCGCGAGCCGCACCCACGAGGGAAGGGGACGATCCGCATGCAGCTCGCTAGCCTCGGGTTGGCCATAGCTGCCCTAAACCAATAGCTAGCCACAAAATTCCACTTGCATTTCCCTCTGCCGCTGAAAATGATAGCAACAGGTGATTGCTATGTACAGAAAGACCATTTCAAAAGGCTGTCAAATAGCGACACTATAAGGAGGACGGTATTCTAAATAATGCAAAATTATCGTCTATCATGAGCCCTAGGATTAACTGCAAGATTATCAGTGCTTGACGTTTGTTAAGATGCTTTCCTGCCTCCTTGTTCTTCTCTAAGATGAAAGCACCTGAAACATGAATAGCACATTAAGGTTGTTTGGTGAGTTGTAACCCCACGTGGCCTAGTTAAAGCGCTATATATGCTGTACCTGTAGCTCAGAAGAAACACTTTGTGCAGTTGATTTGAAGCGCCTGTGTTCAAGTGACCTACATACTCGACAAATGTGACACTGCATTGCTGAATCAATACATGTCGGGTTGCATTACCTATTATTGACAAATGTAGCTGTTTAATCCTAACATTTTGTATTGTCAGGTCTTTGACTGTCTCTCCTGGCCTTCTTGGGATGAGGTTTTGCTCCACTGACAATTTGTTAAAGGAGAGAGGTATCATTGAGAAATGTTCCTTGTAAACCGCTCTGAAAACGAGGCATTTCCCACGGGGTCTATCCCATGGGTCAGTCCCTGAAGCCCTTTCTCAGGGCTTAGCCAGATCCTGGGTGATCCTGGAGATTGTGGCGGCAGCGTGTGTGGCAGTGGTAGGGGGAGAATGATAGCAACTTGGCCTTGAAGTCCATGAGTCCATGCATTCCGTGGCAGCATAGGCAGAACAAGCTACTATCTGTTCTCTTGTCACTTGGCTTTCCAACAGCTACCCTGCCTTCTTGGTGTGGAGCACTGTCCCGTGATGTGCACAGGGTGCTAGGTCCTCCAGCACAGCTGGGCAAGGTGTGTGTGTGGGGGGGCATGCTCCTGATAGGGGCGGGGCCTCTGAAAAAAGGGGCGGGGCTGGAGGCAAGCCTCTCCCCTGCCAGATCTTCAGCACTGGTGGTGATTTAAAAAGTCTGAGGGCTCTGGCCACCACCGCTGCTGCAGTAGCAGTGACGGCGGCCACGAGTCCCAAGCCCTTTTGAATTGCCAGGCCCCAGATGCCCCCTTTGCCTCCCTCTCCCCCTCCATCTGCAGGCCTGACTGCTCTCTTTGAATGGAATGCAGGGTGTGTGGATCATTGGCCCTATACAGAGGTGCGAGAAGGTGAGTTCTCACCTTTCTTTGAATTGATTATCCGCATACTGCTTACAGTCCAGACTCACTCTTTTCTATTGGGGATTGGCTTCACGGATAACTCCAGTAACAACAGAGTAGCTCAGATACCACCAGAGAACATAAATAGCAGCCTGAGCTTTCTCCCTAACCCTGGCTTTATGCCGGTTTCCTTCTAAGCCCTTCTTTGGCCCAGCCTCCAATTCCTTCTGCCTCTGAGATGTTCCTACCCTGCTTGAAATTAACACGATTCATTGGCCACTATGTTGGATTCAAGTATCTGGAACCAGATTCTAGCCCTTGCTGCGGTACTATGATGCCACAATGGCCCTCGAGGAGCGGGGTAGGGCTGCAGCTACTGTCCCAAGCACAACAGGATGAGGGAATGATTGTCTGCTGTCTGGCAGGCCTTGGCTGCAGAGTAACCTATAGGCAATGGTGGGGGAGCTGCCATAAGTCAGAGCAGCCCTGGCATCCTTGCAACTTGTACTGGGGCTGTTTCTCCCCCCACTCCTCACACCACCCCAGTGCAGCCCGATGCTAAGAAGCACAGAGGTGGCTTAAAATCAGCTTTGCCCTCATCCTGAGGGAGCTGCACACAGGCGATGCAGCCCAGAACTGAGTCTCTGTTCTCAGGATGCCTCAGTAGAGGACACCTGCCTCTCTACATAGGGGTTAGCCTCTCCTATCTGTTCAAACAGGATTTTCCTTTAGCTCAGGGGCTCCGGCCTTTGGAAGCAGAGGATCTCAGTTCTAGACACACACACCCCGCCCCGCCCTCAGCTCAAGGGCTTGGAGTGGTCCCAGCATGCCCAGTGCTCGGTGGTATCACAGCTGTTTGGTGGTGTAGTCTAGGCTCTCCTTTGACCACAGGGGACACTTTGCAGGCCTGGGTGGTTTCACCTTCTGTGCATGTTGACTGGAAAGAGGTAAGAGGCACTGCAGGTGGGAGTGTCTGGCTTAGCAGTTAAAGCTCTGGCCAGGTTTCTGTTGCAGCTGCTTTGAAGGATTCCTTGGTTGCCATCTGTTCTCAGTCAAGGGTGAAGCTATGTGTGGTTTCGAAACAGATGCACTGACATTAAAAGGCAAAAACCACCCCAAACCACTTCAGAAAGAGAGGCAGCAGCCGCCCTATTTAAAATGATGCAGCATTCAGGGTGATTCATGTTGCTTGGTGCCATCAGAGTCTCATTCGGTTTGGGGGCTGATAGTTAATGTAAACTTGTTTCTAACAGTTGTCCTCTTATGAGTAAAAATGTCCAGCAAAGCACATCAGGTGGCTGATCCCATTTCCAACTGAAATCAGACCCTGGTCGGATTTTGCAGACTATGCCCTGGCTCATGTGGGGATGGAATCAGAACAGCTCATGGGTGGGTGGGTGTGTCACAAAGTAAGTGAAGTAAAGCTTAAGCTCAAATCGAAGGGGACCTGTGCTTTTGGTGCAGGAGGAGCTATGGCCATATCGTGGTCAATGGCGATGGCTTAGGAGAATCGGATCCACTTTATATAAAGAGGAAGCAGGAGGGAGTCTCTCACTGAAATAGTAACATTTACATAGCACCCTCCTTTCTTGCTGAGATCCCTCCCCAAAGGGATGCTGTATAGGCTGAAGCATCTTCTCCCAGGAGTCCAAGACACACAGCATCTTGGAGGGTCAGGGTCTGGGTTAGATGAATCAGCCTGGTAAGCAGGGGTGACTGGGGGCGGCACCTGGGGGCCCATTGGCCACATGACACCCCTCCCCAGCTCAGGGGAGGGCCAGACAACCCTCCTCTGCCCCAGGCTCCACCTCTTCTTACCCTTGCTCCGCCCATTTCCCCATCCTTACTCCACCCTTTCCCTGCTTCTTCCTTGCCCTTGCTCCACCCCACCCTGCCTCATCCCCAAATCAAGGCAGCTGGGGGAATAGCAGGGCCAGGGGGCCAGCAGCAGGGGTCTGGCACCCATGCACTCGCCAGCAGCGGCAGGGGAAGCAGAGCAACGCGGCTCCAGCTCGCTCTGCTCCTCTGGCGGCAACACTCTACTTCCCTCCAGTGAGAGCAGGGGCAGTCCCTCCTCCCCCCCGTGTGAGGTGTTGGGAGAGCAGAGTGAGCTGGGGCTGCATTGCTCTGCTTGCCCCACCACTGCCGGTGAGTGTGGGCGGGCTGGACCCCTGCTGCAGGTGCTGGACCCTCCCCCCACGAGTCTCCCCACCAGCTGCTGGCTGGCTCCTCCCACCCATGGTGCCCCTGCTTGGCAATTTTTGTGTGTGTGGCTCTATAGTTAATTAGTACAGATATGGCCACTGCCTTGCCCCGGCATAGCCAGCGGAACTCACGCAGAGCGCTACCAGATCAGGAGGGCAGTGACTTATTTGGCACAAGGTGATCAGCTCAAATCATGCCCAGCCGCTTGAGAGCCCCACCTCCACCCCAGTGATATTTCTGATGTCTCAGAGGGCTGACTCAGAGCAATCCCTTTGTCTGGTGCTGCCGCTCCTCTGACACAATCAGCCTGAGCTGCCCAGAGGAGGAAGGAACAAAAAGGGACAGTCACTTGGGCATCGGTGGAAGCTGGAATGGGAAGCATCTTTAATGCAACTCACTCATTCACTCCGCATTTCTAACACACCAGCATTGCCTGGCGAACGGAGTCTTCTGAATGACACTCCATCCCTGAGAAGAAGGAATGGAATAGCCACCTGCTGGGCTAAGCACCCAGGAGGTGGAAGTGGGATGGAATTAGGGGAGCTCCAGGATAGTTTTGCTACGTGTAATAGGCTAAAACTAAAGGGAAATTGAAGTTCGAATATCAGGGCAATCTTCCTAATGGTGAAATCTACTAGGTCAGAGTTTGTTGAAGTGGGGGGGCTTGCAGAACTAGGCAGGATTTGTGCATATGCATGGGGACAGAAGGGCAGAAACAGCTCTCCCGGTCATGCTCCAGAGTTGGTTTTCATAGTCAGAAGTAATAAGTCCCTATCTGTTATGGCTGTGGAGAAAGCTTGCATGTGACCCTGGTGTAACCAACGCAGTGACATCTGCTTGAGATTGCAGAGAGCCTGCAACAAGAGCTCTGAGGTGTGAACTCGGACATTCATCTCAATATTAGTGCGCTAGCTCCATGACTCTTCTGCCTTCTCCAGCATGAGGTTGCTAGGGGAGGCAAAGCGGGGGGAATGGGGGGAAACCAAAGGAAAACCAGCTAGGATTCAGCCTGTCAGTCCGCTGGGTACTGATCTGAGTGGCACTTCTGAGAGCACTGCTGTCTCAGCCCGTCACATCAAAGAAGTGAGGTAGGGGCTTTTTTGTTTTAGCTCCCATCCGCAGGCTGCAAACAAATGGGCTGCCCTGGTCTACACTATGGCCTAAGGTTGAATTAAGATATGGAATTTCAGCTACATAAATTGCGTAGCTGAGGTTGAAGTAGCTTAACTTGGCTTTTGGCGCTGTCTACACTGCAGCAAGTCAAAGGAAGAACACTCTCCCTTTGACTTTCCTTACTCCTCGTCAAAGCAGGACTACCGGCATCAACCGGCATGCCCCTCTCCCTTGGAATTAGATGTCTTAACTAGATCTGCTAATTCAAGCCCTGGAAGATCGACAATGGTGGCTTCAGACTTCCTCCGTAGCATAGAAATACCCAAAGAGATCAGTGCCATCTCTTGCAGCTGCAGTCAGAGGAATCCTGGAACTGGCAAATGCATCTTTCTGTCCCAAACCACATTCTAACCCAACAATATTCTTTATTAATCCTCAATTGCCAATTGCCAGTTAATAAACACTGAGCCAAAAATCCTAGTCCCAGGACACCCTTGGCCTCTGCAGAAGTTCATATAGCACCAAACTGCTTCAGTTCACAATCTGACCTACATGGCTGGATCCCTTATTTTTATAATGGGCCCATCCAAGACCCCAGGAACTCTGGCTGGTTTATTTGGATCTGCACTTTGTTATTGTTCACTGTGGCATGGTTCATTTCACATAGCGGATGCTGAGTGGGAGAGGACAGGCAATGCAAGCATGTGAAAGTGCAGCAGGAGAGTGGAAGCTCTAAAACATTTACCTGCAGGCGATCGAGAGCCAGGGTTGGAGAAACATCTCAGCAGCCTGATACTAGAAGGCTAATCCAGACTTATTTAACAATCAAGAAGCTGGTGACACTCACCAGCCATAGTGACCAAGTGTCTCTCATTGCTCCAGCTGAGTTTGTTTCCAATCTCTTCCACAGCTCTCTCTGTGATTGTACCTCCTAATAAGACAATTACACCAAGCTGGGCTTGTCTATATGTAATCCACACTTTTCTCCACCATTTTTAACCACCAGCAGGCAGTTTTGAACCTGCAAGCTCAGAAGCTTAGTGGAGGACCCACTACATTTTGAGCAATGAAGCCAGCTGCTACTCATCTTAGGCTGTAGAGCTCACTCTTTTTTAGCTCTTGCTGTATGTGGTCTAAGTGCCACTACATAGGGCAGTGAACCCGATCCACTAGGTGTATGGGTTACATGAACACATGGCTGGACTCCTGGTTAATGCTCGGAAGGAGCCCCAGCACTTGTTAAACTCGTCCTCTTGGCCTTTCCCTGCCAACAACATGGCACAGTCACTTCCTGTTGTCATAGTGTCAGGACAGAGAAACGTCAGCGGCCAAATTATTCCTACTGACGGGACTGAGCAAGGTTGTCCTCTCCCTGTCTGACACCATCACAGCTGATGCCAGCTAATACTTTCCCATGGTGACGGTCACCAATGAAATCTCTTTGGCAGCTCCCCTGCTTCCCAGGAATGCCTAGGAGGGGATAGAGTAGGAGGCAGAAGCAAATTGCATTCACTTTCTATCCTGGACGAGGGGATAATTCATTGCCATCAATGTTACAATTAGTGTTTCAGAAATGGATTTTTGGAAATGAATATGAAAGAGAGACCATGTTCCTTGTTTGAAAGCCATCACGGCTATCCTTTGTGTCAAGAGGAACTAAGTATTTTCCTTTTAAGTGTCTTCCTCTCTCAGTTCTCTCTAATACCTGTTAGGGTTCTCAGCCTTTTGCCATACTGGATCTCCGCCACAATCTTCCTTCCATCTAACTGGGCTCTATCTAGGACTCCTCTTCCATTCAGCAACATGGAAAGGGTCGGGGTGAGGGAAGATCATGACTCCCAAGCTGAGAACCCATGATCTAGTATAGACACAGCGGGAATGGAATGGAGTAAAGCATTTAATGTTAGAACCCTAGAATCATTAGAGGGAGGTACCGTGGTCTATAAAATAGTCATAACATAAAATCATTGACAAGCAGGGCTAAAAGGGCCCTCAAAAGGCCATATCGCCTGGCCTCCTGAAGCAAGACTGGACTAAGTATACATAGAACATCCCAGACAGATGTTTGTCTAACTCAGTGGTGGGCGACCTACAGCCTATGGCCGCACACAGCCCACCAGGGTAATCTGATTGTGGGCCAGGAGACATTTTGCTAACTTTGACTGTCCAGAATCTGGGACCAGAAAAACCACGAGAGAACTAGATCTCACCCTAACCATCTCCCATAGACACTCGCTACAGAGATGAGAGAGGTTCTCCCATTGCTGTAGTAAATCCATGTCCCCTGATGCAGCCGCTCTCTACACCGCAAGCTAGCGTTGTGCACATCAGGGGTATGGTCTGCATAGCTACGTCTCTCAAGCGTGTGGAGTCTGCGCCCTTCTGAGTGATGTAGCTATACCAATGCGAGCACTGGTGACGTGTGAGGGGGGTCTGAGGGACCACAGCCTCCCAAATGCCACGAGCAGAAGGGGCAAGGGGCCAGCGCCTCTGGGCAGCCCAGGACACTAGTGGAGGAAGGGCCTGCCGTCCACAGAAGGGGCCCAGCCCCGCCACACTCGTTGACTAATGTGGGGAGAAGCAGAGCAACCTGGCTCCACTCCGTGGCTGCCAGTATGTCACTCAGGGAAGGGGAGGGACCACCATCCCACAGCAGCAGGAAGCAGAGTGACACGGCCTGCAACTGGGGAGCGAAGCCACGTTGCTCCACCTCCCCCTGCCACTCGTGGTGGTGCCAGACCCTCACTCGTTTCCCGGGCCGCATCGTTAGGGAGGGTGCTTGGGGAAGAGATGGGGCAGGAGGCGGAGCAAAGGTAGGAAGAGGTGAAGCAGGGGCAGAGCTAGGGGCAGAGAGGGTGCCCCAGTTCTCCCCTGGTGGCGCTGGGAGGAATAATGGGGGGGTAGTCACATGGCTGGTGCTCCGCTCTCTCCCCCCCCGGCATCCTTCTTCACCAGTGGCACCTGAACGTACATTCCCAATGTAGACCAGCCCTTAGTAACGCTGTGAGTCATACTGTGCTCGTTTCTCCTGGGGTTCTGAAAGCGCTTTGCAAATGCTCACCAACTGGCATTGCCTACGCTTGGAATCAGCCTGGAGAGCAGCCATCGCCGTGTCAAACCAAATGCAAACAAGGAAAGCTGCTGCTTCCACTCGCGAATCTCACTCCTGTGGCAACCAGCACAGGCTCCACCCAGGCTTCGGCTCCCCTTGGTGATAGCATTAGTCCGATTACAACAGTGATGCTTGCCAGGGTAAATTTCAGAGGCAGACAAGACCGTAAGCCTTCCAACATCCACCTGGAGTGCCTGTTGTTACCTTCATTGGATAGGGGAGAAAATTGAGGCCCAGAAGACAAGACAAGAAAGACAGGAGGGAATACAGGAGTTTTGGCTTCCAGGGTAACCAGTAGCGTATGGTGTGTGGAGGGGGGAGGCCTGTCTGTCCCTATGGAGACGTCACAGCCTTCTTCTGAAAACGGGTTTATTTATCACACTGGAATTATTCAGACCCACGCTCCAGACATAACATGCCTTTGGAAAAAACCCTTCCCTTTTAATTACTCGCTTTATTATCCACAGGCCCCTTTTGTGGCACTGTCATTCCCAATCACGAGCAACACCTCCTGACAAGGACATCGCATAGGGGGACCCAAATATTGTGACACCACAGCCAAGGCTCCCCTGGCAACTTAATGGAAGCCCTGGGCTGCATGAAATTGACAGCAGGGTTTCCATCTGAAAGAAAAGCGCCCGCCATAATATTTCTTTGTGCTGGGATGAGGGCAGGAATTCTTCAGTGGCTAGAGTTCCCCGGCAATAATCAGGGCTGCCTCTAGCCTGGAGCTACAGGGAGAAGGGGATTCCCAGGCTGCATGCTAGGGTGCTGCAGGCTGTATTTTGCACCCTGGGCATCCCACATCTCAGTGCAGGTGCCTGCTGCCAGAATTGACTCACACCACCCGAATGCAAGATCAAGCTAGTTGCAGCCGAAAGGGACATTTCCATGAGACGCGGCTGTGAGGTGGGGGTGGAGGAAAGTTCTTGAGGAATTCTTGCAGAATGTCTCTGGAATAGATAATGGGTGAGTGAGGCCAGCCCCCTATGGAACAGTGCTCGCCCCCCACCACGAATCCCCAGTAGAACCACAGGAGGCCTGGGTATCCACAAGGAGACTGACTGCCCCGCTGCCAGGTCTGGGGCTCTCTCAGCCCTGTGCTCAGGGGCGTAGCGAGGGATGGGGGGCAAAGGGGCAGTTGCCCCCGGGTGCCTCGCTGGGGCGAGTGCAGGGAGAATGGCGTGGGCGGGGCTGCTGTGGCCGTGGCTGTGGCTGTTGCAGCCGAGCGGGGCGGTCCCAGACCTGCCCGTGCCATTCTCTCTGCACTCACCCTAGTGTGGTGCCTGGAGCAGCTGCCCTCCTGCCCCCCTCGCTACGCCCCTGCCTGTGCTAACCAGAGCAATCCCAGTTCCAGTTCCTGGGTAGAACACCTCTATTGGAGCAGAGCTGCCACTGAATCCTGAGCCCTGAAGATCCAGGGAGGTTAGCAGGTGGTTTAGGAGAGTCCTGTAGAAATTAATGGAGTCTGTTCAACCTAACCAAATTGCTTGTCCTATTGAGCACTGCAGGCGCTAAAACACTCAGGTGCACTTATGTTCTAGTAGGCCAGGCCTTCAGAAAATTCAGCAGATTGGCCTCAGTACCTTGAAGTCCAAATGATGTTCTGGACCAGAATTAATCCCAGGCCAAATAACGGCATGATTTAAAATTGGTAGATGATTTC
Source organism: Pelodiscus sinensis (assembly GCF_049634645.1). Taxonomy (NCBI): domain Eukaryota; kingdom Metazoa; phylum Chordata; order Testudines; family Trionychidae; genus Pelodiscus; species Pelodiscus sinensis. The sequence goes on along the minus strand of NC_134712.1, from coordinate 247,057,400 downwards.
ATTGGCAGCTAGTATAAGAGCCATGATGTGCTCTAAAAGCTGGTCCCGGGAATAATTAGCCAGGCTTTACGTTATGGAGATATTGTCCCAGGTGTAATGCTCTCCAGGCTTCTGTTGAGTGAGTTTAATATTCCTGCTAAATCATCCCCACCAAAGTGTGCTTCCAAGGATCATTGTACAGACATGAATCGATCAGAGCACATGCACACAACTGCTCTCTGCTGGATGGGATCAGAACTACTCATGTATGTGTCATAAAGCCTATAATGCTAAGAATGATTCTCCTTTAGCTCACATAACACTCGTACTGTGATATTTGGAGCAGCCATGGTGTGCAGAATAGTGACAACCAGGAAGTCCTGGAATTTTGGAGAGATTTGGCCAAGAAAACAGCTACAGCAGAGGAGGGGAGGGATAGACCAGTGGTTTGAACATGGGCATGCTAAGCTCAGGCTTGTGAGTTCAATCTTTGAGGAGGCCATTTAGGGATCTGGAGCAAAATCTGTCAGGGTTGGTACTTGGTCCTGCTATGAAGCCAGGGGCCTGGACTCAATGACCTTTAAGGTCCCTTCCAGCTCTAGGAGATAGGAATATCATACACTGGTCCTGCCATAGGGTTTTCAGAGACCCACACAAAGGAACTGCATTGCCAAAAGAAGAAGAGGCTAACATCTGCAACAATCCTAAATACAAGGCACTCTCCAGAACATCCTGTTTCTCATTGCCCCCACAAATGGATAGGGGGCAAATCCTTCCCCTGGAGATTTGCAGCCATCTGTGGCAACAGGGATTATGTACATGGCTCTGCAAGGAGAGTGTGGTTCAAGGATCCCATCCAGTTGGTGGAACAAAAACTCAGACCCCCTATAGATATACAGTGCCAGTTTAAGCCCATTTCTTCTTGTGCTAACATTGTCCTTCAGCTCAACTAGCTCTTCATTCTCCCTGGTGTTTACCCGCTCCCCTCCACCAATGTATTTATAGATGTACGATTGCACAAACATAGCCGATGGCAGAAATTGGACCTCCTTGTCCTATTGCACTGTTTACTTATATCATGCATTTCGCATAGTACTCTTGTATAGAGAACAGCACTGTTAACACGCGGCTGTGCGTGAGGAAAAAAGCTGGACACTTTGCTGGTAACAGGAGAGGGAAGGGGGGCAGGAGATGCATTTTATACCATAATTGCGGTATCTGGGTCAGAAGCATGTGCGTCCCAGAGCGCAGACCAACTGAGAGATTCTAGACAGGGGCTGCAGAGAGAGCCAGCTCGGGTCAGCATAGGTCACTTCAGTTTAGATCAGCCACTCTGACATGAAGCCTAGCTTTGGAAGCCAAAAGGCACATGTGCCATTATCTTGACAGCTTTCCAAATAGAGGCTTTAATTTAAAGAGAACTTGGGGGAAAAAACCTCCAGGTGAGCCATTTCCTTCTTCCAAACCAAGCCAAAGCAAAACACAGGCATGAGCAGGGCTGGCTCTAAACTGGGGGGCAAAGAATCACAGGCCCCCTCATGCAAAAGGCAGGAAGGGCTCCCCTGGAAGAGTGTCTATGGCAGTAGGTTTCTGAAACCTATGACGCTAACTGCCAGGCTTTGACCCCCTTGGCCAGTTTGGGGCTGGCACTCAGAAAGGAGCTAGGAGGGTGATGCTCTAGCGGGATGCTCCTGCGGTTAGGGCTCTGATCTATGTGTTGGGAGACTAGCTTTCAAGTCCTTATTCTGCATTCCAGGCCCTCAGCTGTGCATATAGAGAAGGGATAATAGTCCTCCTCTTTCTCCCAGGGGTGCTCAGAGGCTACACACGTTAAAGAGTGTGAGTGCTCAGAGACTGCAGTTCAGCAGAAAAGGACCTGGGGGTTACAGTGGAGGAGAAACTGAATATGAGTCAACTGTGTGCCCTTGTAGCCAAGAAGGCTAATGGCACATTAGGTTGCATTAGGAGGAGCATTGCCAGCAGATCCAGAGATGTCATTATTCCCCTTTATTCGGCTCTGGTGAGGCCACACCTGGAGTATTGTGTCCAGTTCTGCATTCCCACTACAGAAAGGATGTGTATGTATTGGAGAAAGACCAGTGGAGGCAGGGCCGGATTAAGACCTTTAGAGGTCCTAAGCACTGAAAAGATTATGGTGCCCCCTATATGTAATTCAAAATAAAAACAACACCATACTGTAAAATCTCATTTTTTTGGTGCCCCTGCTTTGCGGGGGCCTTAAGCACATGCTTAGTCTGCCTATTGGGTAATCCAGCACTGAGTGGAGGGCAACAAAAATGATTAGGAGGTTGGACACATGACCTATGAGGAGAGGCTGAGGGACTTGGGCTGATTCAGTCTGCAGAAGAGAAGTGTGAGAGGGGATTTGCTTGCAGCCTTCAACTACCTGAAGGGAGGTTCCAAAGAGCAAGAAGGGAGGCTGTTTTCAGTGGTGACAAATGACAAAATGAGGACTGATGTCTCAAGTTACAATGGGGGAGGTCTAGGTTGGATATTAGGAAAAACTATTTTCCTACGAGGGTGGTGAAGCACTGGAACGGGTTACCTAAGGAAGTGGTAGAATCTCCATCGCCAGAGGTTTTTAAGTCCCACCTTGACAAAGCCCTGGCTGGGATGATGTAGTTGGGGTTGGTCCTGCTTTGGACAGGGGGTTGGACTCAATGGCCTCCTGAGGTCTCGTCCACCCCTAGGTTTCTATGATTCTATTGCAGTGATGTCATTAGTACCTAAGACAGACCAAGCAATGGCCCCTGGGTTCCCATCCCAGCTCTGACATGGAGTCTTGCCGTGACTTTGGATATTTTTAAATGGGGGTGTCTAAAGTTGGGCACCTAATTAGCAGCCATCAGCTCTTTTGGGGGTGCTGAGCAACCACAATTCCTATTCCCTTCAGTGGGGACAGGACTGGGCCCTTGATCTTTGAGCTCAGCCCTTCCATCTAGGCAGCCAGCAGCTGAGCTATGGGTGGGGAGCGAGCTTGGAGCACAGGTTTCCAGGGAGCGGGCCAGTATTTCCACCCACTTCCAGGGTGAGGCCATGCAAAGCAGGAGCAGTGGCCTGACAAAACCCACAGCCTGTGATTTTAGAAGTCTCAGGTTCTCCCCCACAAACTGCAGACCTGCACCACATCACCCCGCTCTTTGGCAGTCTCTGCTGGAGCTTCCAGAGGACAGAAGGGTGACACTGAGCAGTGATGGCACCCAGGGGATGCAGAAGGAGACACATTTGTAAGAGAGATGCCCACGCTTGCCTGGAAAGACTTATCTTCTTCATGCAACAGGGCCCTGTTAAAATGCACAGCCACCCTATCTCGCTGAGAAGTGCAGAACATCTTTCCAATGATAATAACATTCTCCTATTTGGTCTTTTAACCTCCTGCTCCCGATGAGGGAGGTAAGTATCATTATCCTCATTTCACAAATGAGGAAACTGGGACACAGATAGGTTAAGTGACATGCTCAAGGCCACACAATTAGTCAGTGGCAGAAGTGGGATCAGCACTCAGGCTTTACATCTGCTTCTGGCTGCTTTGTTCCTGGGTTGTGTCAGAAAATGTTATCTCCCTCTCTGATGCACCCAGATTTTCCTGACGTAAACTGCTGAAATTGCAGAGGGAGGCATTTATTTCAAAGTTCAGCACATTATGCACAGGCAGAGCGGTTGAGTAACTGGAAAAATCAACTTAGAATTGCATCACTGGGAGTTAGAATGTTTGCTCAGTCTTCATGTGAGATGTAGCAAGCGCCTGCCTGTCCTCATCCAAGCGTGACTGGTCAAGAGATAAGGAAGGGTTTCTAAAGTGATCCCTTAGAGGTAGGGATTTCAGGCATGGCTGTTCTTCAGCAAAATATCCCTCACAATTCAGAGCAAAAAAGGCCTCTCTATACTGATAATTATTCACAAAGATACAAGGCCCTCAGAGGGACAGATCCTCAGCTGTGGAAATTGACAAGCCTATCATGAAATCAAAGGATTTGGCCCAAAATCTTTCCTCATAAAATGTAAAGCCACTGATGTCAAGGCCCAGCTCTGTAAGATGTAGCACCTTCCTCCCCCATTCCCTGAGGTTAAAACCTTGAGAAACTGATTATCCTCCTGAGATTTCCAAATGCATTTGGGGGCAGCGAGGCTGAACAAGTGCAGGTCCATTAGCTCCTTCCCACACGACTCTCCAATATGAGCCAGCCTTTTTTGTCATGTATCTCCTCACTCTGGACAGGGAGATTGAGGAGATGGAAAGTGTTTTCCCTGCCTCAAAAATTTCATCCTGTATGCAAGATTTAGAGCTGGCATAGGTAGGATTCATTTTCATTCCTTGCTCAGATTCAGTTAAAGTCTTGTTAGTTGGACACTAACACATACTGCTCTGCAGTAGCTGCCACCTTCAGCCTCTGTCATGTGTACAAAACTGCAGAAGTGAAAATACAGCTGCGGAATCTGGGATGTTATGGGATTTATTTAGTGATGCCCTTTTGCCAGTCTCTACAGAATCCAGATTCCCCTTTACTCCTCCACCCCAGGTCAGCTTTGCCAAAGGGATGCTGCATCTCAGAGCATTCATCTGCAAACACATAAGCTACATCTACGTTCCAAGGTTTTTGCGCAAAAACCCATGGAGCAACCACACCTCAAATGCACTTTTGCTCAAGTAAATCAACAGTTAAACGGCAGAAGAGAGGGCTTTTGCCGGCATAGGTATACCCCCTTTTACAAGGCATAACTCCCTTTTGCTCCACAGTTCTTGCACAAAAAGGCAAGTGTGGACGGTCCAGAGGGGTTTCTTGTGCAAGAAACCTCTATGGGAAAAAGCACAGGTGCTCTAATGGCCATCAGAGCTTTCTTGCGCAAGAGTGTCCATGCATTGTAGACGCTCTCCTGAAAAAGCACATCGCTTTTGCCATGTGCTTTGAGGTGTGGCCGTGCTCTTGTGCAAGAAGTTTTTGTGCAAAAACTCTTGCGCAAAAGGCTTCTTGCACAAGAAGCATGTAGTGAAGACGTAACCCTAAAAAACAATGAATAGTTCTGCAGCACCGTAGGTTGCGTCTACACAGCAGCGTTATTTCGGAATAACTAACATAGTACATGTCTACACTACAGGCCTTTATTTTGAAATAATATCAAGCTGGAAGACGTCTTACTTCAACTCATGGTAACCCTCATTTCATGAGGAGTAAGGGAAGTTGAAGTTCTTCCTTCGACTTCCTGCTTTGTAAACAGTGCCAAAGCCAAATTAAGCATTTCAACGTCAGCTACACAATTGATGTAGCTAAAGTTGCGTAGCTTAATTTGACTTTAGCCCTGCTGTATGGATGTTTCTTTAGGGTGCATCTACACAGCAGGGCTTAACTTGAAATAAGGTACGCAAATTGAGCTATGTCAATTGTGGAGCTTATTTCGAAATAGCTTATTTTGAAAAAGGGAGCGTCTACACAGCACTTATTTTGAAACAGAGCGCTCTTCCTCTGACTTCCCTTACTCCTCCTATAGGGTGTGTCCAGATTACAGGGTTTTTTCGAAAAAACTTCACCTGCGTCTAGACTGCCGCTGCGTTCTTTCGAAAGTAAATCAAAAGAATGCAGCAGTTTTTTCGATCACGGTAAACCTCATTCTACGAGGAATAATGCCTTTTTTTCTAAAGTACTCTTTCCAAAAAAGGCACTATTGAATGCAAACTGTGCTTTTTTGAAAGAGAGTGTCTAGACTCTCGAAAAAGTGTCTCACTTTTTTGAAAAGTCTTCTTGTAGTCTAGACACTCTCTTTTGAAAGAGGCTTTTTCAAAAGATTCTTTTGAAAAAGCCTCTTTCAAAAGAGGCTTGTAGTCTAGACGTAGCCACTATGAGAGTTACAGGAGTCAGAGTAAGAAGTCCTCCAGCTTGACAGTATTTTGACACTATTTTGAAATAGTGTTGCAGTGTAGATGTACCCTAAGGGTGTGTCTAGCCTACTGAGTTTTGTCGACAAAAATGGACTTTTATCGACAAAACTATACCAGTGTCTACACTATCGCTGAGTTCTGTCGACATAACGTCGACAGAACTCAGCAGTTTTGTCGACGCTGGTAAACCTCATTTTACGAGGCATAACACCTTCTGTCGACAGAGTTCTGTCGACAGAAGGTGTTATTGCCTGTAGGGTTGCGTCTAGACTACAGGGTTCTGTCGACAAGGCAGCTTGCTTTGTTGACAGAACTCAATGTGTCTGGACGCTCTTTGTTGACAGAAGTTTTGTAGACAGATACTGTCGACAAAACTTCTGTCGACAAAACGCGGTAGTCTAGACGTACACTGAGAGACTAACAAAAATGTAGATGGTATCATGAGCTTTCGTGGGCAAAACCCACCTCTTCAGATTAAGTGAGTTGTGCCCATGAAAGCTCATGATTCCATCTACATTTTTTGTTAGTCTATAAGGTGCTGCAAAACTATTCATTGTTTTATAAGTTTTTTCAGTTGCGGACTAACAAACTACTCCTCTGAGACCTCATCTGCAAAGGATTTTAAAGGGAGTTGAGGTCCAAGCTGCTGCAGTTCACAACCAGGTTAGAGTCACACTTGCTTTTAGTTTTAAAAATACACGTAGAGAAACTACTTGCTGCCACTAACCTGGGCTAGAGTGAAAACCGAAAGGCTCAGATGTTTGGCTCAGATACATAATCAGAACTGCAGATGTGTCTCAAAACTGTTTAACCCTTTGGAGTCTGCAGCTTTGAGTTATAAAAAAAGGGTTTCTTCATTAATGTGGTCCAGAATTGCTGACCATCAAGAAACACAATTTTAAAAAACCATTTGAACTGCAAACTAGATTTAGCTTGAATCTTAGAGGAAAGTGCAAGACAGTTTGATTTTTGTTTTTCTTTTGTTTTCTTTTTTTTTTAAATTCAGACTGGCTCAGCCCTCTCTAATTTTGCAATCCAGTAGTCAGATCACACGTCTGAGAGCCAGGAACAATGCACCTGCTAATCCCAGCTCTGACACTGTTTTTTTCTTTGAATGTAGGTAAATGATGTAGAGTTTGTTCAGGAACAGCTAGCTCTGAATCACTTCACGTGGACACGCTTATTCTGGAAAGGGAGTGCCTTGTTTTTGTTTAGGCAGACAAACTGGGTGAGGTAATATCTTTACTGAACCATCTTGTGTTGGTGAGAGAGACAAGCTTTTGAAATGATAGAAAGTTCTTCCTCAGGTCTGAGAAACTCACTCAGGCTATGTCTACACTCAAGGCTTCTTGCATGAGTAATATGCATATGAGGTTAAGCATGGAATATCGCTGAGCCTCATTTGCATACCTAATGAGTCACCATTTTTTTCAGAAGAGACTCTTGCACAAGGAGGCTGTGTCTACACTGGCAAGTTATTCCAGAAAATCAGCCGCTTTTCCGGAAAAACTTGCCAGCTGTCTACACTGGCCGCTTAATTTCCAGAAAAGCACTGATGATCTAATGTAAAATCATCAGTGCTTTTCCGGAAAAACTATGCTGCTCCCGTTTGGGCAAAAGTCTTTTTCCGGAAAGCTGTTCCGGAAAAGGGCCAGTGTAGACAGTACAGTAGTGTTTTCTGCAAAAAAGCCCCGATCACGAAAATGACAATCAGGGCTTTTTTGCAGAAAAGCGCGTGTAGACTGGCCACAGACGCTTTTCCGGAAAATGTGCTTTTCTGGAAAAGCATCCTGCCAATCTAGACGCGCTTTTCCGAAAATGCTTTTAACGGAAAACTTTTCCGTTAAAAGCATTTCTGGAAAATCATGCCAGTGTAGATGTAGCCGGAGTGTCTACACTGCTCCTTCTTGCGCAAGAAAAACCCTTTTGCGCAATGCCGTTCTTCCTGAAAAGTAATAGGTGTATCATTGCCATCCGCTTAGAGCATCTTCATCAACGCGCTACAGCAGAGTAACTGTATCATTGCAGCTGTGCCAATGCAGCGCGTATAGTGTAGACCTGCCCCTCGTTAAGCCAATCCGGCTCTCTGTGTAGACAGTGCTAGGTTAATGGAGCAATTCTTCAGTCAGCGTAGCTGCTGCCGCTCAGGCAGGTGGATTACCCACCCCGATGGGAGAACCCCTCCCGTTGGCATGAGTAGTGTCTACGCCCGGGTCGGCAACATTGGGCACATGGGCATGCAAGGTGATTTTCAGTGGCATGTGCAATGAATGGGCTCTTCCTCACTCCCCCCACCTGCAACAGGGATCCCGTGCTGGTGATCCCGCATTGCGCCCCCTGCAAGATTGGAGCCAGCTCAGGCTTCCTGCACGGGGAGGGTGGGGGAATGAGAGGGGGGGCCATTCATTACACGTGCACCTCAGAAGTGAGACTGAGCTGGGGTGGGGGAAGGGTTGCTCGCCGCCGCTGCGGCAGGGCACGTAACGCAGCATGCGGAAGCGGAAATGATGTAGGTCGGCCGAGCCAAACCCCGCAGCAGTTTGGCCCTGTCCCTTTCTCCATCTGGAGTGGTGACATCACAGTGCGTTCCTGGCTCCGTCACAGCCCCCGGGGACAGGAGCCAATCACAGCCAGCGTGCAGTGGGGGAGAAGGAGGTTTGCACGTGCACTGAAGGCCAAAATCTGGCAGCTCAGGCTGGCCTGGGAAGCCCCGAGGCTCCGTGCCGGATCTGGCTTGCGGGGAAGTGCACACACGCTGCTCCTTCCCTCCCCACAGGAAAAGCCGGAGCGGAGCCCAGGGCAGGACACCACGCAGGGTATGCAGTGGAGAGAGCCCCTCCCCCCCATCCAGGAGATCATCATGGACAGGGCAGGAGGGTTAAATCTTGGCACGCCAATCCAGAAAGGTTGCTGACCCCTGGTCTACACTGAAGCGCCACAGCAGCGTAGCTGGAGCACTGCCACGGCGCCACTATGGCATCTCAAGTGCAAACAAGCCCTTAAAAGTCAGATAATCGCTTTGTCTTCCTGTTTAGCACAGCGGTGATAGCGAAAGAGGACAAACTCTGAGGCTAAAATTCAGGCATCCAAATCCCTCCCTAGGCATCCTGAGACGGATCTTGATAATCACCCCCTCCGTTCATTCCCTCTGAAGTCCCAGGCACTGGCCACAGTGGGAAGACAGGATACCTGGCTAGATGGACATTTGGTCTGACCCAGTATGGTTGTTCTTATCATAACAAAATGCTCTGATTCTTGGAAGTTTCGCGCATCCACAGCTCAGGCTAATCTCAATGGAGTTACTCTTGTTTTAAGCGAGAAGAGGCTCCGGCCTTTAGCCTCATTATTAGAGGTACGGAAAATCCCCTTTACTGGATACATCTCGGACCAAACGTCTACCTAGAAGGAAATAGAACTTTCCAAATGGGCCCAGGGATGTTGTGTTGTTTTTATGGATTGGGAATCAGACCCATAGACTGAGATGAGGCAGTCAAAGGGCAGGACCAGGCCAAAGTTTCTCAGCTCTTTCTTTTCCCCAGCTACAGTTCAGAAGCTGAGCTTGACAGTTAACCAAAGAAAAGGATTGCTAAGGAGAGGCTCAGCTCCCCTTCACCTGCAGTTCATTCTGCTGCTTTCCACACATGTTAACTCAGCCTCAGGGCTGAATGGATTCAACATCTCTGAGACCTCCTGGGATCCACTGGGTGCTCAGTCACTCCCTCCCATGCAAATGACTCCAGGACGGAGCTAGTGTCCAGGCTGAGTTTTCTGAGGACTGCTCCAGCATGGGGCAGGGTAGCTGGGATAAAGCTCATTCACTGATCAGAGTGTCCAGTGTTGTTCAGGGCTGTGCTTTCATCACATCACCCATCTGAGAGTGCCACGCTGGTGGCTATATTAGAACCGACAACTCTGCACATCTGTGCTGGGGGTTCCCCTCTTTAGGGGTTAGTTCCAAACTCCCACTTCTACCCTGAGGCTGGAGAACCCTCCTATTGCGTTTGGGGAGGCAGGATTTCACCAGAACTCACTCCAGCATTCATCAGTCCAAATGCCCTCTCCAGCCTCAGACACCCGTCAGGGCTTGGGGTTCTGGGAGATTCTCACATGCAGCGCAAGCAGCAGAACCAGGGCCATGTAGCCAAGCTTCCCCCTGGCCCATTCCAAACCTGGACTTCAGACTCCTCAGCCTGCTGTGACCTGCAACACCACTGCCATGTGCCCTCCCTATCCGCCTGTCCGCGTCCTTTTCAAACCACAGTCTTTGACTCCAGCCAGAGGCAGCCAGGAGGGGAAATTCCTGCTACCTCTCTGGCCAGCCACAGCTCCCACCAAAGAGGGTGTAGACAGGCCAGCTTTTCTAGCTGCCCATCCTCAGGGAGGGACTCCAAGGATAGGACCAGCCTTCACAGCCCCTGGTCTACTCCCTTTATTGGGTATGTCTACACAGCAGTTTAACACCCATGCTTGGTTTAGCCCAGATTAGTTGACTCAGGCTTGCAAGGCTCAGGCTGCAGGACTGTAAACTTGCAGTGTAGAAGTTCAGGCTCAGGCCAGAGCCTGAGTTCTGGGAGCATGTGAGGCGGGAGAGTTCCAGAGTCTGGGCACCAACAAATGCTTGAATGTCTTCACAGCAAATCTTAGCTCCACAGCCCGTGGCTCATGAGCCTGACTCAGCTGACCTGGGCCCTGCACAGATGTACACATTATTTCTTCTCTTGCTCTCACTGTGGGGAAGAGCCAAGTCTGGCTCATGCTGTAGTCCTGGGGACCGTTCATTACATCGTACGAGCGATCACACCGTGTGTGTGGGTTGTTACCGTGCTCGTACAGCAGGTGGGAGCTGTGAAACTAAACTAAAAAACAACCGAAGCTGGTCCGGTCGCCGCAAAAAAATACTGGACTGTACACTGGAGCCATGTCTTTGGATGGGCTGGTGTGATGCCTAAGGAATGGGACCCCAACTCTGATTAGAGCTCCTGGCTCTGGTGCCATCGAAATAGTAAGCCACAGAACTGAGCTGAATTTTTCAAAATTCCAAAAGGGGTGAGTGAGAGACATGGCACTTTCCTTTGTCTCCATCCACTCTAAAGCTGGCCAAACTAATTTCAATTTTGCGGGCTGGAAATGTCATTTCTGATAATGTCCACCCTGTTTGGTATTTAAAACAGATTTAAAAAAAAACAATCACCATAACGCTGTGGCCTAGTGGGCAGAATTGCTTCTGCACAAGCCTCAATAAATAGTCACCTTCAGACTGACCAATTTCTGCCCCCAAAAGAATTTGGCGACTGATGACTGCTGCTGGGTGCAGTTGTTGTAGGCAGGTCTGTCCTGGGATAGTAGAGAGATGAGGGGGGTGAGGTGATATCTTTGATTGGCTCAACTTCTGGGACTGTCTTTGGTCCAGTAAAAGATATTCTGTCACCTACCTTGACTGCTGTTAGACCAAGTTTAGCTTGGAAGTTTGGGAGCCAGGCCTCTCTGTTCCTAGCACAAGGAAGTTCCCATGCATGACGTTGGTTGCTAGATTCTACCCTAATACAAATCCTATTAACACAGCAGTATGCTGTCCCTTCTTTCAGGCTAGCTTGCTGATTGTGATCAGTGAAGATGCTGGCTTAAGGACTGTCTGGAGGATCACGGCCGCTGTATCATTATTATCAGGACTATGGTCGTAGTTAAGGGGCCCCACAGGAATCAGGGACGGATTGCCAGGCCCGCTGATGGGAGGGGGCAAAAGGGACAGTTGCCCACAGATAAAGAAAGAAGCAGCAACTGTAGCCCCAGGCCCTTTCAATCGCTGCTGGAGTGCCACGCAACACACTCCGGGCAACTCTTGGGGCTGGCCGGGGGGTGGGAGGGCCAGTGTGGCATGCTCCAGGCAGCACGGAGAACTGGCTGCCTCCTGCCCATTCCTCCCAAGGCTCTGCCCCTTCTGAGAGCATGGAGATGGTTCCACCCACACCTTGCCCAGGGGCCTAGCAAGTGTGTCAGCACCCCTGTCCATAGGGATGCATAGGACTGTATGTAGGGCCACGTGCACCGCCAAGGTGCTGGGGTGGTCCTGCCCATCTCCTGGAGAGGTGTGGGCAGAGAACGTCACAGTGTGAGCTGGAGCCTCATGGTCTGAGCCCTCCTCTCCACTGCTGGTGAGTGCAGGGGGGGCAGGATACAGACCCCCCTCACTGGCACCAGCCTCACAGCCCTGGCAGTAAAGCAAGCGTGGGGTGGGGACAGAGCTAGCAGAGAAGCAGGAGTGGGGAAAGGCGGGACCTGGGACAGAAGGGGGTTAACCCAGCCCTTTCCCAGGTGCCCCCTTTCTTTCCCCTGTCACCAGTTGCCACTGCCCCTGCCTATTGCAGTAACTTTCATACATGTACCTTGCTAGACACAGTTCTTGCCTCGGAGCGCTCGCAGCCTTTCAATGGACGCACGTGGAAAAATACTTGTTCCAGACCATTTAAAAATCACCCGCTTTGTTCTGTTGTTTAAAATCCAGTGTCATAGTAAAAGTCCCCAGCCCGTGTGAACAGAGATCAGGCAGCCAAGGACAGGGCATTGTTATGAAAAGGGAGCTGTGGAAGTGAAATATTTGTCATCTTGACTTTGGGAGACCTCATTACCTACATTACTCACTCAGACCTGAATTTGCACCATAACAACACAGGGCTGTACAATTACATTTATACCTCCCAGCTATTTCTGGTTTACAGACGCTCTTGCTTTTTCAGTCTAACCTAGTTTTTCAGTGGAGCCTTCCTTGGATCTACAAAGAGATGTCCCAGTTTTCCTCCCTATGTAATTATATAAAGACAGGCCTATATTAGTGGCCTTTTGCTGCTTCTCTTGTCAGTTAAGGATGCTATTCCCTCTGAAATAGTAAGGGGCTGGAAAGTCATTGACTTCTGACTCCTGGCTTCTGCCCCAAAAGCAAGATGGACGTAGCTTTCATCTGCTTTTCATGGAATATAAGAGTTTCCTATTAAGCATGTTATTAGATGCTGTTTGCTGTGTCAAAGACAAACCTCATTCTGCCACTCCTCAGGAGACCTTGTGTAGGGCAACTGCCCCAGCCTCTCTGCACTGAGGGGCTGGCTGTGACAGGCCAAGCAAGACGACTGAAGCCTCAGACAGATGCTCGGGTGGTGAAGGCTCTGGAGGGGGGACCTGCCTTCACTATGTGTGCTCTAACAGTGACTGTTCAAAGGAAGACAAGGAAGTTGAATGTGAAAACTACAGTTAGCAAACCAGGAGGCCTCGTCAAACTCATGGGAAAACAACAAACTGCTTTGTAGGACTCTAACTTGAGCTTCTCAGAACTCACTCTTTTTTCTCAGGGGTGTAATCACACTACCTCTGAACCCTGTGCTGGGGTGCAGCACTCCTCAACTGGGTCCCTCTGCAGCAGCACAGAGGAGAAGACAGAATGTTTGGGTCTGGAGGAAGCAGAAGAGGACCTGGAGGGAAGATCAGTTTGTACATATGTAACCCGCACACCTAGGCTATGTCTACACTGGCGGCTTCTTGCGCAAGAACATCTTGCGCAAGGGTTCTTGTGCAAGAAGTCTGGCACAAGAACACGTCCACACTGCTATGCGCGAGCTGTGCTTTTGCGCAAGAGCGCCCATGGCAGTGTGGACGCTCTCTTGTGCAAGAAAGCTCTGATGGCCATTTTAGCCATAGGGCTTTCTTGTGCAAGAAACCCCTGCCGCGTGTCCACACTGCCCTCTTGCACAAGAGCGCCTGCGCAAGATGGCTTACACCTGTTAAAAAAGAGCGTAGCTCTTGCGCAAGAAACCCTCTCTTTCCATGCCCTACTGTAAATTTCCCCGTGCAAGAGTGGGCTGGCAGTTTGGACACTCTGTGGATTCTTGCACAAGAACGGCCATTCTTGCACAAGAAGCTCCGAGTGTAGACATAGCCCTAGTGTGGTTCACTGTCCCGTGTAGTGGCACTTGGACCAATTACAGCCAGAGATAAGAACAAGGGAGCTCTACAGCCTACATTGACACTGACAGTCAGCTGGCTTTATAGCATGAGCTAGCTATAGAGGCTCCTAATCTCTTGAGGTCTCAGGTTCAAATCCACTATGGCTGTCATGGTCTGGGGCAGAGCAACCCTTTCCATGACATATTCCCTTAAGGGCCATATGGGTTCCTTGCTAGGACCCTGCAGACATCCCTCTGGGGACAACGCATCACTGGACACTTGGTTTTGTAAAACCAGAATCCAATGGGTTCAGACTTGGGTTCCATTTTATTGAAAGCTCCAGTGCTAGGAGGAAGGGGGTGGGGAGGTGGATGAATGGTTCCAGTTCTGACTCATCTTTACAAAAAAGCCCTTTCTAGCTGCAGTGTGGAACCACTTGGCCAGTGTGTTCCCATTCTTTGGAATGGCCCTTGGATAAGGCCTTATTGCAATGCACCATTGAATTCTGCAGATGGGGGGGAGTGAGGGGTGTGCATGAAGAAGTGGGGTTGAGTTGAAAGACCACCTCGCAGGATATGCCTAAGCCCCATGCAGTGTGTGTGAGATTCAGGAAACGTGCCATCCCTAAGGCCCATGCAGTGTGTGAGAGATACAGGAAACGGGCTGCTCACAGAAAAGCAGCTTGGAAAGAAGATTTAGCAAGTTTTGGAGGCTGCTGGTGGGCTCCCCCTGACTGAGCGGTAGGTCTTGGATTGGAAGCTTGGGAACAGAAGTGAGACAAGCTGTGGGTCAGGAAGTGGAAGCAGGCGGTGGTGGGGTAGGGGAGAAATGCTTCCTGGACAGCTCTGGCAATGCCTCTGGGATATGGGAGGCTTTTCTGGCTCGGAGGTCTCCTGACTCATTCTGTATGAATGTCATCAGTAATAACAACATTGAATTGAAACCACATCCCGACAGACCTTCCCTGCCTCCAGAAGCTTGGAGTTAAACTAACCGTTGGAACAACCCCACTGAAGTCAGTGCATTTATACAGGGGGATGAAAATGGCCCCCCTTCTTAGTACTGCCAACCCCCAGAGCTCAAAATCCTGAGTCAGACGCTCCCTCCCCTCAAAAATCCTGAGATCATCCCCTAATCATGGGTGAAACAAGGTTATCAGGCCTGCTGATGGGGGCTGTTAGTCAAAGGAGGCAGTTGCCCCTGGACCCAACAGTTGAGAAGGGTCCTGGGCTCCCAGCTGCTGTCACCTGGAGCCCTGGGCCTTTTAGGTGTCACCGGAGCACCACCTGGCATGCTCCAGGTGGCTCTCAGGGGTGGCTGGGGGGGAAAGAGGAGAGTGTGGCACACACTGGGTGGCGCTAAAGGCTCCACCCCTTCTGGGAGCACAGAGTCACCCCTCCCCACCTTGCCCAGGGACCCGGCAAGTCTGTCCCCCCTCCCCCCAAAAAAATGTTATATTGTGTTTTTTTATGTGCCAACTGATTTTCAACATACACCCCCAGCCTCATGGGGCGGCTGATAATTAGCGTGGCCAACTGTTTCATAGTGAGGTGATTTGGGTCTGTGGCTGGAGGACCCACCTGAAATCAAATATACAGGTGAGTGCTGCCTGACGATACAGCGCGTCCAGCTTTCCCCCAGCCCTCAAGCTTGAAATTTATTCTCTGTCCCCACACCCCCAGCCTCATATCGGCCTATCCCTCGATAACGTTTACTGCTCACCCCACCTCTGCCCACTCCCTCCGTGCAACACTGCTCCTCTGGCAGATCCTCCCCTTCCTCTCTCAGGCCTAATAGGTGGGGAAACTCCAGAGCTAGTCACCCCTGGTTCCCCACCCCAGATCTGCTCTTGCACAAATGGGGGAACAGGGAGCAGACTGGCCCATTTTTTCAGAGGAGGGGAAGTTGGCAGCAGAGCCACCCTGAGCTGCTGGGCTCTTCTGCCTCCTCTCCTCTCCTTTTCTCTGGAACACAAGAAGGTTTTTTGGGGGGATGGAGGGGGGGGAAGGAAGGAGAGCTCTGCCTGCCTCTTGAAATAGCTGATTGGCTGCTCTTCCCCAGGAAGTAAGAAAGTCGTAGCCAATCAGATGGGGTCTCCGCCCCCACTGAAGGATGAAAATTCTGTAAAAGCTGGAGTGTCCGGCATCCTTGTAAGGCCGAACCTGTAGGCTGGGCCAAGCTGAGACCTCCTGTGAAGCAGTACAAGGAGGGAAAAGATGAGCCCCTGGCCATGGGGGAGGCCACCCTCCTGTGGATTATCCCATATCCCACCTGTCTGAATAAAATCCATGCCCCCCCCCCCGCCCCCACAATTAGGGTATATAATATTCCACATTGTTCTTCTTTAGCCGGTGAGCACCTTGGGGCATGGCCTATCTTATATTAAATTAGCAGATGTGCCTGGCGCTGCTCAGCCCTTTAAGTGAAGTAATGGAGTTTTGGGGGTTGTTTGGGGGCCGGGGCTGGGGGAGCCAACCCTGGCCTCCAGTTTGTCTGGAGGTAGCAGAGCTCCATGGGCCAGCCCCAGCATCCACTGCCCCCCCGCCCACTGCCCTGCAGCTGGTCCCAGGAGGATGGAGTTCTAGGGGCCAGCCCTAAGCTCTAGTGGCTTCCCTTGGCCTGCAGCTGGTCCAGCAAAGGGGCCAGGCTGTGGGGGCTGGCTCCAAGCTCTGGCCCTGGGCTCTAGCACACCACATCTCATCTGCATGTGGGCTGGCAGTCGGGGCTCCCGGGGCCAGCCCTGGCCTCCAACACTTACCCCTCCCCTCCCACCCTTCCACTGGTCCTGGAGGGGGCTGAGACTCTGGCTCTAGCAGCCTCCATTGGCCTGCAGCTAGGACAGGCCGAGCCACTGTTCCCAACCCTGACGTCTCCTGAGGGGGGGGTGTTTGGGTCGGGGCAGAGTCCCTATTCCTCTCATCTAGCACTGTTTGGGGCAGTGGGGACACTAATCCTGTGCAAAACCACCAGATTTCCCCCTGCAGAGGCTTATATTTTGGCAAAGAATTCAAAGGATGAACATGAAAGCTTTGCCTCTTTGTGACCCTGAGAAACATGACACTTGGCCAAGGTGAGAGCCTGTTCACACGGCTCTCTGCGGGTCTGTCACCTTCCTGGCTTCCTCGAGTTTTAATGAACTCTATAAACTTGACTAATGGTGGCAGCTGTCAAAGCTGAAGCCACCCAAGAAAAGGATATTGGCTTGGAAGAGCAAACATCCCTTGCTTGAGAACCCTTATGGCCTCCCAACTCCCGGTAATCTTCCTGTAGGCACTGAGTTTCAATGGGAGGTGGGCATTTATCTTTCCAAGGCACCTTCCAATGGGGAGAATAAATCCACTGGTTCCTTTTAGATCCATATGCTATTGGAGGAGCAAAGAAGAATGTCTTTGTTGTTACAACCTGGGTCGCTGGTTGTTCTACTGGTACGGGGAGTCAGAAAGACAGGAGAACCAGAGGAGTTACTTGAAAGGAAAGACAATTAACAAAAATAATAGCGAACAAGAGAAGCTGAAATGGGCTCACAGCTCTGGCTGACCAAAAGCTGAGGTCTGTCTTTTTTGAACACAGGGGCTGTGTCTAGACTGGCCAGTTTTTCCAGAAAATCAGCAGCTTTTCTGGAAAAACTTGCCAGCTGTCTACACTGGCCGCTTGAATTTCCGCAAAAGCACTGATTTCCTACTGTAAGAAATCAGTGCTTTTTGTGGAAATACTATGCTGCTCCCGTTCAGGCAAAAGTCCCTTTTGTGCAAAACTTTTGCGCAAAAGGGCCAGTGTAGACAGCTGAGATTTGTTTTGCACAAAAAAGCCCCGATCACGAAAATGGCGATCGGGGCTTTTTTGCGCAAAAGCACGTCTAGATTGGCCACAGACGCTTTTCTGCAAAAAGTGCTTTTGTGGAAAAGCGTCCATGCCAATCTAGGTGCTCTTTTCCGAAAATGCTTTCAACGGAAAACTTTTCCTTTAAAAGCATTTCCGGAAAATCATGCCAGTCTAGACGTAGCCAGGAAGTGTATTTTGCCCTAACTCTTTCAGATAGGGCAACTCAATGTGTAGCTTTGCCAGTGTGCTACTTATAGCCACAGATATTCATCACTAGTTTACTGGCTTTAAATTCTTCTTGTCCTGCACAATATATTTTTTTAAGACAGCCTTTTGTGACCCATTGGAAATCACCCCACATGATGTGGAACCTTCAACAGCACAAGTGAAATTTTATATTTCCAGGAGTATTCTGTAGAGCAGTCAAAAATTTCCCCTGTAGAACACTGAGTCTTTTTATCATTTGTTTTCAGTCTGTGACTGAAAACCGAAAAAAAAAACCTTTCAGCCAAATGAAAATTTTGCTAAGAAAGCAGACACTTCTTGCAACATTTTCCATTTTGTCAAAAGCCCAGTCTTTCGCAGAACAAACTTACAACGGAAACTTTTTGAGCAGAATTACTAGTCTGTCTATCTGTCATTTCCAAGATTATGGTTTAGGGTTCACCTTTAATTTAGGAAGAAGAACTTTCCACTAAACTGTGCATTTCTGAATTACTGTCAGGGTACATCTACACTGCAGCGTTTTTCCGAAATGACGGCCGTTATTCCAGAAAAACAATACTTGCGTTCACACTGCAATTGCATTCTTTCAACAAAACGTGGAAAGAATGCAGGGGTTTTTCCAACGGTGGTAATCCTCTTTCTACGAGGAAGAACACCTTTTCAGAAAAAGCTTTTTCAGAAAAAGGGATGTGTGGACACGGAAGAGGGAGTTCTGGTGAAAAAATAAGCCTCCAGGAAATAACACAGGTGCCCTGGTGGCCACCCCATCCAAACTCATCACAACTCTATAGTTCCTGTCTCCTGCCAGCTCTTAAAGCTGCAGGCACCTGAGACCTGGCCCTGGGAGCTGCAACTCACTGTGCGGCTGCCGCTTCCACATTTACCTGGACCCATGGCTCAGCCTCAAGCCCCCTGACAACTCACTGGTTCTCACAGGGAGCACGCATAGGGCTCCCAGGATCCTGCATGGGGCACAAAAAGATGTGCACTGCCCTGGTTTGGGACGGAGATGCTGGCCCTCCTGGAAGTCTAGGGCAAAGCGGAGATCCTGCAGGATCTCCACTCCAGCCTCAGGAACGTCGACATATATGGCCAGATGTCCGAGGCCCTGGCCATGAGGGGCCACCACCCCAGGACTTTGGAGCAGGTCAGGAACAAGGTCAAAGAGCTCTGGCAGGGCTATGCCAGGGCCAGGGAGCACAGCTGTCACTCTGGGGCAGGACCCCACTCCTGCCCCTATTACACCGAGCTCCACTGCATCATGGGGGGTGGTGCAGCCCCTTCCCCACCCCTAGTCATTGACTTGGGGCTGGAGAGACCCATCGTCACCCACCCAGGGCTCACGGGCCAGGAAGAGAAGAACAATGATGAGCTGGAGGAGGAGACAGCCATCACTGTCACCTTCACCCTGGACCTGGCTCCCCAGGGCCTGGATGTCTCCCAGGCATCCTCCGAGGCTAGGGAGGGATCATCAGGTGAGTATGCTTAGGGTTTCACAGACACAGGGTGGGGGTGGTGGGGGCTGGGGTGCGATCATCGCTCGGCCTTCTCATTGCGCTGAAGTCCATGCATGTGGAAGTCCATGCAGTGCCAGTCTGCACCACGCGGCCCCAGGAGGCAGCCCTGGAGCACCCCTGGGCTACTGTCACAGCTCTGAGCCCTCCACCTCCCTCCCCCATCCAGGTTCTCAGCTCCCCTCTTCCCCAGTTACTTTTATTGAAAAACAAAATACAAAGTCATATTTTGAAAACAAAACTATTCTTTTTATTGCGATTACAGGGAAGGGGTTGTGGTGGGAAAGGCATAGGGGGGAAGGCACAGGCCTCCAGTGGGGAGGCCCGGGGAAGAGTTATTGGGGTCCTTCAGATAAACTCTCCCTGAGGGCCTCCCGGATGCGCACCCCCATCTGATGGGCCTGGCAGATGGCAGCTTTGTATGGCTGCTCAAGGGCCCTCCTTCCCTCCCAGCTGGCCTCTGCCCTCCACCCCAGTCGGAAGGCCTCCCCCTTGCTCTCCACAATGTTGTGGAGAACACAACATGCAGAGATCATCTAGAGGATGTTGTGCTCCCTCACATTGAGAAGGGTCAGGAAGCACCTGAACCATCCTTCAAGCACCCAAAGGTGCATTCCACCTGAATGCGGGCCCTGCCCAGGCGGGCATTGAATTAGTCCCTTTTGGGGTCCAGGTAGCCGGTGTATGGCTTGATGAGCTATGGCATGAGGGGTAGGCCATGTCCCCCATGATGCACAGTGGCGTCTGCACGTCCCCAACTCAAAATTCACTCTGGAGGGAACAACGTGCCAGCCTCCAGCTTCTGGTAAAGGCTGGAGTTTCTAAACCTGACAAAAATGTCTGTAAACTGTCCGTTGTGGTTGACCAGGGCCTGCAGGACTATGGAAAAATAGTCCTTTGAGTTGATATACTGGGAGGCTCGATGTTCTGGTGCTTGGATGGGGATGTGGGTTCCATCTATGGCCCCCCTGCAATTGGGGAATCCCAGGATGGCAAATCCAGCCTTGATGAGGTCCAAGTCTCCCAGGCAGATGACCCTGTTCAGCAAGATGGTGCTGATGGACCTCACCACCTGCAGAAGGAGACAAAGAAAGACACAAAACAGAGAATCAAAAGGGGGCCTGAGCCATCTGGAGGTCCCCGTCTCCCTTCCTCCCCCTTCCCGAAAACACCCCAGGACAATTCCTCCCCTGCCCCCCACCCCCCCGGCCATAGGGCTGTTTGAGGGCGGGATTGCAGAACCCCCCGGAGAAGGGCTTCCCCTCCCAGCCTACCCCCTGCACCCCCACCCCCTTTCCCTAGGGTCCCCCTTTCCAGTATTCCCCACCTCTCCAGGGACTGCAGCCCAAGAGTGCCTTGCCTCCATGAGGAGGGCCCCGATGGTGGACTTCCCCACACTAAACTGGTTGCCCACAGACTGGTAGCTGTCTGGGGTGGCAAGCTTCCAGATGGCGATGGAGACCCACTTCTCCAGGGGGTGGCGGATTGCATCTGGGTGTCCCGTCCACGGAGGACATGGGCGAGCCAGGCACATAGCTCCATGAAGGTGGCTTTCCTCAACTTGACGTTCTGCAGCCACTGCTGGTCGTCCCACTGCTCCATCACCAGCAGGTCCCACCAAGGGCCTTGCTCCTGCAGCCATGCAGAAGGTCTTGCTGATGAGGTTGGTGTCAAACTCCTGCAGGACCATGACGGCAGCCTGCACAAAGTGCTGCAGAAACTGCAGCAAGGCCGTGTGGGGCCACCACATGCCTAGAGGCAGCTCCAGCTCCATAGCAAGTAGTCCCGTGGCTTCCAAAAGCTGGGCAACCAGAGCACACACTGCCAATGCTTTCCTGTCCCTTGGAGAGGTAGGTAAGCTGAGAAACGGCTGTCCAGGGGGGTCCCTTTAAGCACGCATCTTGGACAGACTTAGGCAACGGCATATGGAAGCAACTGCTGACCTAATGCCCTGCCTGGACTAGTTCTGGGTGGCCTTAAATGCGAGATAGTGTCCAATCAGTGTGGACGTTATTTTTCGAAATAGCACATTTGTATTTCATTGCACTTTTTCTGTGTGGACACTCTCTTTCAAAATAAGCTTTTCCAGAAGACCTCTTCTGGAAAAGCTTATTCCAAAAGAAGCTTGCAGTCTAGACATAGCCACATTTAAAAATGGCCACTTTTCCTCCAGAAGCCAGCAAAGATCTCACACCCAATGACATAGCCAATTTTCCAACACAACAATTTAATTTTGTATGAAAAATCTACCATAGTCTGTTTAAAGGTGTGCCATGGCATTTTGCTATAAATAATTATAATGAAAGTTATGTCTGGGAAAATAAACTCATCAAGCTACAATTTCCTTGATTATTTTAATTGTGTTTGCTTACGGGTTCACCAATCCAGTCTGAGAATTAACAAGCTCCTACTGTACTTTGGAGACTTTATCTGAGTTGTAAAACTAAACAGCAACCAGAGCCGTAATGACAATTCATCTCATAACTGTGACTTTTCCCCCTCACCGTTTTGCCCTTTTTAACACACTTCACTTCTA
This sequence comes from Pelodiscus sinensis, assembly GCF_049634645.1. NCBI lineage: Eukaryota > Metazoa > Chordata > Testudines > Trionychidae > Pelodiscus > Pelodiscus sinensis. The sequence continues at coordinate 247,035,496 of NC_134712.1, read as the reverse complement.
ACATGCACTGAGCTGGCAAAACGGTTGTCTTACTGTCTTTGCTCCAGTTCTTAAATTTCCTAGGCAATGAATTCACATGTATTTGTCGTGTTACAAAAATACAATATTTTTTTGTCAATTAATAGGAGAGAAAATCACACTATGTCCATTTATAGACTCTTGTCTTACACTACAATGGTCTCAGGATGAGGAGAATATTCATTGTGGCTTTGTCTGCATTGGTACCCTTTTCCGGAAAAGGGATGCTAATGAGACCAGTCAGAATTGCAAATGCCGCGGGGATTTAAATATCCCCCGCGGCATTTGCATGAACATGGCTGCCGCTTTTTTCCAGCTCGGGGTTTTGCCGGAGAAAAGCGCCAGTCTAGACAGGATCTTTCGGAAAATAAACCCTTTTCCGGAAGATCCCTTATTCCTACTTGCTTTTCTCCGGCAAAACCCCAAGCCGGAAAAAAGCGGCAGCCATGTTCATGCACATGCCGCGGGGGATATTTAAATCCCCCGCGGCATTTGCAATTCTGACTGGTCTCATTAGCATCCTTTTTCCGGAAAAGGGTGCCAATGTAGACACAGCGGGTACGTCTACACTGGCACCCTTTTCCGGAAATGCTTAAAACGGAACAGTTTTCCATTATAAGTATTTCCGGAAACAGCACATCTACATTGGCAGGATGCTTTTCCGGAAAAGCACTTTTTCCGGAAAAGCGTCCGTGGCCAATGTAGATGCGCTTTTCCGGAAAAAAGCCCCGATCGTCATTTTCGCGATTGGGGCTTTTTTGCGGAAAAGACTACTGGGCTGTCTACACTGGTCCTTTTCTGGAACAATTTTTCCGGAAAAGAACTTTTGCCCAAACGGGAGCAGCAGTTTTTCCAGAAAAACACTGACAATTTTACAGTAGATCGTCACTGCTTTTCCGGAAAAGCAAGCAGCCAGTGTAGACAGCTGGCAAGTTATTCCGGAAAAGCGGCTGCTTTTCTGGAATAAGTGGTCCAGTGTAGACACAGCCAGCCTGTGTGTTTGTATAGCATCAAGGGTGATGTCTGTATTGGAACCTCTAGGACAGCGGTTTTCAACCTGTGGTACACAGGTGCCTGGTGGCCCACAGACTATGCCTAAGGTTTTCACAGCGGTCCGCACTGCTATTTGAAAATGTTTAGGGGTCTGCAAATGACAACCACTGCTCCAGGAGCTACCATAATACAAATAACCAAAAAAGAAATTCTTACAACAGTTTAGAGCAACCCACCGCAGTAGTAATCCATAGCAGCTAGGGCACTGGGCTTATTTTTAGAAACATTTGTCTGCTCTTCCTCATGACTGTGAACAAATAGCAAGTTCTTAGTCCCTGTCTGTATTGAGGGGCATATAGACTGCCTCTAAAATACATGTTTTTAATACTCTTTCCTCCTGCAAGCTCCCCAGAAGCAGCCCAGCTAGAGGTGTGAGAGCCAGATTCTATTTTGTCTCATGCATCCACAGAAGCATTAATTAAGTTGCCAGTTGAAGAAACTTTGCTCTGTACCTCAGTTGCTCAGTCAGGGTTATTGGGGCAAACTCAGCTTGGCTTGGAAATCCAGCTGCAGCCTGAAGCCCTATTTGTAACAAAGAAAACATTTTTTTACTCATAAGATGAGCAAAGTCATTAAGGAACAGTACACATGGGACTTGACCATATCACATCTTTAGTGTTACTTCTCAGGGCAGAACTCAGCTTGGCGTCCCCTTCCCCTGCTAGCAGGAAATGAAGCTCCATCAACATTGTTTCCTCACCGTTCTTCCAGAAAATAGAGCCTTTTGCCTTTTTCTCACTTGGAGGAAGATGAGGACTCCTCCCCTCAGTCTACAGATCCAAATAACCATGTAGATGTCAGTGTAATGCCAACAGGCAGCACCAAACCTGGGACCTTTGGAAGTTGGTGTTTGAACTTCTACCACATGAGCTAAAAGCCAGCTGCCTATCAGCTAATGTTGTAGAGCAGGTTTATTATTCTCTCTGCAAGTGGTCTTGGTGCCACTACATGGGACAGTCCACCACACCCAGCAGGTGTGTGGATTACACCAGGCTGTCTACAGCCAGTAAGGGACATCTTTCTGGATGCCCCATGCCTCACTCTGCCACAAGCACCCACTTACAGAAGGTGACCTTCCAGGGACAGCTTGTACTATGGCTGCCCCTGGAGACCGTTACGCAGCATGGAGGAGATGGCAGCACAAGTTAACTGGCTGGGTTAATTTGTACTGAACTCCTCTGTGGGTTTTGGGAGGAGGCTCGGTAAGAACCCAGCCCAGCCAACCCTACAGAGCTGTAACCCCACCATGGAGGGACTTCCTGAGAGGAGCAGCTTCCAAAACAGAATCCCTGTTCTTCAGCCCCTCTGCACTGGCAATACGCAAGCCAAAGAGCTGGTGGGGACCTGCCATGGCTCAAGAGGCCCTCAGATTGAACTGTAGAGCCAGTTCTGTGTATCCAGAGTGGAAAATGGCTAGGCCAGTCTTGTGACTCTGCTGAATCTCCACCAACACCGTGGCCCACAAAGGTTCCCTCTTCCCTTGCATCCCTGCCTTAGGGAAGGATTGAAGGATGTGTCTGTCCTGGGAAGGGAAATTCCCAATACAAGCAGACACACCTGTGCTCGCTATGTGCAAGTGTGGCAGCAGGAGGGACTAGCCACACCAGGGTCTAGAGCCATGCTCGGGGCAGCTAGCCCCTCCCACTGCAGTGGCTACTCTTCTAGTTTGAGCTCCATCCAACCTACCCCAGGTATTCCAGCTGGAATCACACCTCCTGAGCACAATATTGCTCTTGCCTCCCTATCAGAAGATCCAAACCCCTTACAATCTAATGTATTATCCACACAACACCCTGGGGAGGTAGGGAAGTGCTGTTAGGCAAAAGACACAACACGGCTTGTTTAAAAAAATCACACAGGAAGTCTCCTGCAGAGGAGGAAACTGATCCCAGATTCCCCAAGTTAGCACCATAACCGCTGCACTGTCCTTCCTCTCTTGAAAAAGTACCATACCTGTCCCTTCAGGCAGCCTTGCTGAGGGGATACATTATAACTAGGCAACCGAGGTACCCTTAAAAATCTTGTTGTAGGGTTCCTCCATGTGGCTTCGAATCCCCACCTTCTTATAATTATAAGAAGCAGGAGGACATTATGTGCAAAGAGCAGCACCATCACTTTTGATTGTCTGAACCCAATAAACAGGGACCAGAGAAAAAATAATTATTTGTAAGTCACGTTATTCCTTCTCAGGGGAACCATTCTTGCCTTGCAACCTTTTGCTGATGCAGGAGAAAACAAAAAACCGCCTGAGGGGAGAAACAACCCTCGCAGCTCCTTTTTCCAACCCAGAGAAAGCTCCGAGTGAGAACAGCTGCTGAACAGAAGTCTCTCCAAATAAGGACAGTTTAAATCAGGATTCTGGCTAATTAAAAGACCATAAAGACATCATTAAAAGAATGGAGACCAAGTTATATTAAATTAGTCCACCAGCCAGCTTCCAAGCCATTGCGGTAAAGTGCAAATCATCACCTTCACCTACCATAGCCAAACCACCGACACTCTTTGAATACAGGAGCAGAAACAAGATTTCATCACTGGGTGGATTTAGATGGACGAGGTGGGGGGGAGGGGAGGGGGAGAAAGACTCTTCATTCAGATGTGAAAAGGAATCCCCCACAGGGCAAGAGAAAGCACAGGGAGGCTTTCTCCTGGAATTTCCCTCCAACAATCGTGTGGGAGGTGAGCCTCTCTAGGAAGGTGTGAAATTTAGCAGGCTGTTCACTCCCCTGGCTAATTTCTTTTCTCACACCTCACTGCTCCCCTTGTGCTGCTCTGTTCCCACAAGGCAAGGAGCCGCAATGGCCATGTGGAGTCCTCAATTAAAATGCCCTGGTGTTTGCAAATGAGCTCACAGGACTGGGCCTAGCAGTAGGCCCTATCCAAAGCCAACTGAAGTCACCATGCAGGGCAGTGGGCTTTGCTGCGGGCTTCTAGTTAGGGAGTGTGAGGTAACATAGGGAGTGTGAGGCAACAGCAGAACCGCAGGATAGTTCCACTGCTTACAAGCCGTCGATTCCTGACTTCCCGGCGCACCGTTTTCAAGGGCTGCCTTTCTATTCAATAGTCCTGAGGTGAAGTAATGGCAGACCTGTGGTGGGACCATGATTCAGAAGCCTTCTGAACAGGTGCTTGCAGAGATGAATGCTAAAAGCTGCCTCTAGATACCATGTGCCACAAAAGCAGCATTGCCACCTTTGTGCAGGTAGGACTCTGGATTTGTTCTGTCCCGACGAATAAAGAAGTGGACCAACACAGCCGTAAGTACAAAATGCAAAGCATGGCTCCCAGCAGAGATCAGCTTAGCATGGCATGTGTGGGTTTGGCCAGGGGGAAGTGCCCTTCCAGGCTATGTCTACACTGCGGATTTTTGCAGAAGAAGATATGCAAATGGAATGCTCATTTGCATATCTTGCATGCTCATTTGCATATATTCTTCCAATCCTTTTTGTGGAAGAGGTTTTGCCATTAAAAAGCCCCATATAGATGGGGCCATTTGTCGGGAAAAAAAACCCTTTTGCGCAAGATCCCTTATTCCTCAAAAATTGCGATTTACAGGATCTTGTGCAAAAGGGTTTTTTTTCCCCCAACAAATGGCCCCATCTACATGGGGCTTTTTAAAGGCAAATCCTCTTCTGCAAAAAGGATTGGAAGAAGGTATGGAAATGAGCATGCAAGATATGCAAATGAGCATACTACTTGCATATCCTCTTCTGCAAAAAACCCGCAGTGTAGACGTAGTCCCAGAGTGCACCTGGCAGAGCCACTGTTCACAGACAGTAACAGACCATAAAATGCAAGACCCATCTCTTGCTACAGATTCCTCATAACTATAGTCATAAAGAGCACCCTGGGAGGCAGGAGGAGAGAAGGAGAGGGAGCTGCTCTACCTTACAGCTGCCGCACACAGCCCAGAATAGCTGGAACATCAGTCACACACTTCCCTGCCCTCAGTATCCCCCCAGCATGCAGGGTGGTAGACTAGGGCTGTCTAGGTTGTCCTTACATCATGCCTGGGCTTGACATTTGGAATCTGCCTCCCTTTCTGCCAGAGTAGCATAAACCAGGCCAACCCCTGCTCAAGACAGCCCCTCGTCAAGACAAAAGGAAATGTGTGTGTTTGTGTATGCACACACACTTGCAGGGGCTCGCTGTCTTTCTTCCATTCCATATGTGTCTGGCTGGCAGCTTGTCAGCAAACTTCCTCCCCACCAGTGAAATGTGTTGCAAGGTAGGGACCTGCATAACAGATGCTTAAGCACCATCTGGTGTAAGTCTACCTTCCAGATGCTGCTCCTACCCATTCAGGCTGCTTTCTCCTGGTGCCTGATAGGAAGAGTTCTTAGGACAGCCCGGGGATACCTTACACTTTGCTCCCTCCACATCATCATTTATTTTTGTTTGTTCGGAGAATTTTTTTTTAAGGGATTTCATGCTGCAGAATTATTCAAGTGAATGATCCGTGGTTCAGAAATGCAGGCCCAGCCTTTGGGCAAGGCGAGTGAGGCGGTTGCATTCAGGGCCCCGCAGCCCCACACATTCAGGCCCCAGTGTTGCCCAGTGCCTGGCCCCGCCCCCCCAGTCACTCACTCGCTGCTCTGACTGGGAGCCACGCGGCCGTGAGGCTCAGCCAAACACAGCCTGCTGCCTTGGGCCCCGCGAACTCTTTACCTGGGTCTGCAGAAATGGTCGCTGCTACAACCCATTTCTGTCTCATTCACGCTAGCTCCAGCCCTGGCAAGGACAGCAGAAGACAAGCAGCGTATGCTAGCCCAGTGGTTTTCAAAAAAATTTTCTCATGACCCAGTTGAAGAAAATTGATATCTGTGGCCCAACATAATTTGACTAGAGTGTGGGCTCCTGGGCGGAGCTGAGGATGAGAGCTTTGGGATGTAGGAGGGAGCTCTGGCTTTGGAGGGGGTCAGGGCTGGGGCAGGAGGAGCTTACCTTGAGCGGCTCCCAGTCAGTGGTGCTGCTGAGGTGCTGAGGCAGGATTCCTGCCTCTCCTGGCACCGCAGACCGTGCTGCACCCCAGAAGCAGCCATCAGCAGGTTCTCGGCCAATGGGAGTGTGGAGCTAGTGCTCAGCCCTGTGCACTCTCCTCTCACTCCCCGAGGAGCCTGACCTGTTGACAGCTGCTTCTGGGGCGCAGCACAGTCTGCAGTGCCAGGTCAGGCAGGTAGCTGCCTTAGCACCCCCACTGGTCACCTGATCCCCCTACAGCAATGAGACCCAGTGCCCAACATTCCACGCCCCAGTACTGGGTCATGACCCGAGGTTTGAAAATCGCAGTGCTAGCCAATCAGTGGAATGGTGGGATGCTCGGAATGACTCAAAGAGACACAGTCAAGTATTTTAGGGACAACACAGAAGTTTCTTTACAAACAAAAGGGAGGGGGACCTGGAGCACAAGGATAGCCTGACTCACATGCCTTACCAGCCCTCCTATGACTTGACTGGTTTGGTGCAGCACATGATTTGTGATAATGGTCAATACCCTTGTCATATGACAGCAGATACTGACCTTGCTGGGTGCTGGTTACCCTGCATGATTATGCCTGTAACACACTCATTAAAGCCCTCGGTACAATGTTCAAAATTACCCAATGTGCATTATTTATATTACAGTAGCACTTTAGAGGTGCCAGTTGAGATCGGGGTCCATAGGGTACAAATATATCACAAGAGACAGTCCTTGCTCTAAGGGGCTCAAATGCTGTTCAGCATTTGCCCACGGTCCCTCAGGAAACCTGTGACAAAACCAGGTGCTCTTCTAAGTCTTAGATCAATACCTGAACTATGAGACCATCCAGTCTTTCTAGGGTAGATTTGAAATGATTGCCATGCTAAACATGTCACAGCCCATTGAACCGCAACTAACTGGTGCAGTCAGAAACTAGCCAGAGAGCTACGTTCATTGAGGGTAGGCTGTGCCAGCCCTAGTGGCAGCTGGACAGTGCGGGGAGCCGGGGGGGAGGGGGCGAAGGAGGCGGGGAGTGAGGGGAAACGGAAGGAAGCAGATGGGAGGATGTGTTTCTGTGGACACAGACTCCTCAGTTTGCATTCTCAGAGCTGACTTACTGCATCATGCAAAGCTACTGAACGATTCTATGTTCTATGGTCAGATATTACCTCCGATATTTCAGGGATGAAGGAACTGACTGCAGTGACAGAGCTCCATGGGAGGCACCCACTGACTTTCAGAGCTATATGCATGCTGGGAAGACCAAAAAGACATGGAATTCCTGAATGCTGATGGTGGAAGGGGGGGGGGCAACATTTGGTTTATATTAATGAAATTATGGACCAGCTCCTTAACTGACAGCAATCTGTATAACTCCTTCAGGTTTGGAGAAAGAAGCCGACACACCCCAATTGAGGAACTACATACAGTGCCTCCATAACCTTATGCCCAACCCGTGAATCAAAATGGCAAATGAAGTTGAATGATGATAAATGTAAAGCAATGCACATTGGAAAAAATAATCCCAACTGTACATACAAGACGAGGGGGACTAATTTAGCTACAACTACTCAAAAGAGAGATTTTTGGAGTCACTGTGGATAGTTTGCTGAAAACATCCACACAGTGTGCAGCAGCAGTCAAAAAAGCAAATAGAATGTTGGGAGTCATTAAAAGAGGGATAGAGAATATCTTATTGCCTCTCTATAAATCCATGGTACGCCCACATCTTGAATATAGCCTACAGATGTGGTCCTCTCATCTCAAAAAAGATATATTGGCATTGGAAAAGGTTCAGAAAAAGGCAACAAAAATTATTAGGAGTTTGGAATGGGTATCATATGAAGAGAGATTAAAAAGACTGGGACTTTTCATCTTAGAAAAGAGGAGACTAAGGGGGGATATGATAGAGGTCTATAAAATCATGACTGGCATGGAAAAAGTGAGTAAATAAAAGTTATTTACTTGTTCCCACAATATAAGAACTAGGGGTCACCAAATGAAATTAATAGGCAGCAGGTTTAAAACATACAAAAGGAATTTTTTCTTCATGCAGCGCACAGTCAACCTTTGGAACTCCTTGCCCGAGGATGTTATAAAGACTAGGACTTTAATAGGGTTCAAAAAAGAACTAGATACATTCATGGAGGTTAGGACCATCAATGGCAATTAGCCAGGCTGGGTAGGAATGCTGTCCCTACCCTCTGTTTGTCAGAGGCGGGAAATGGATGACAGGAGAGGGATCATTTGATAATTCCCTGTTCTGTTCACTCCCTCTGGGACATCTGGTATTGGCCACTGTCGGCAGACAGGATACTGGGTTAGATGGACCTTTGGTCTGACCCAGTAGGGCCATTCCTATGTCCTTATCAGTCTCATGTTCAAAAAAACAATGTATCTTAGCTAGGGATTGGTGTGTAGATTTGAATAAAACAAAAAGTGACTCAGCCATACATCCTAAATACAAACTGAGCTGGAGTGTAATCTGATATTAATGTTTTAGAGAGCATGGTTAATTAAAAAAACCACCCTCTATCATGCCGCATCACTTCCTTATCTCATCCAAAAGCAGAAGCACCAAAGTGCTGTGAGAAAAGCTGGAACGGTAGAATCGGGAAGGACCAAAAATCATGCTAGACAGCCTAATACTCTTTCTAGTATGATACTCAATACTCTTCCTAATATCATTTCAAGGCCAAAGAGTTGTGGCTAAAGTTTTAATGAATCATCTGAATTCTTAGATTCTTCTCCAAGCTAAACCTCTCAAGCTTTTGAGGGTCACCTATCAGAAGCAATAAGCTTCTCTTGCTGCCTATCTCACTTGATGATTATGCAAATGCACGCCACTTAACACCAACCCTTCACAAAATTCTCAGAAGCCATGCTACAGACAACCTGAGGATGCTGACCTTAAATGAAAGCAGAAAAAAGTCTCTGGTTCAATGCTATCAGCAGACAACTGCAGTGAAAATTCCAACCACAAAGATCTCACCCACAGCTGGACATATCACCAAGTTGATGGAAATGATCAGGGAGAGAGATATCTTCTGAAACCCAGCCTGCAGATGAAAAAAACGTATTTGGGAAGTGACACTGCCTAATGTCTACAGAGAAGTCTGAGCACAGTAGTGTGTTGTGTTTTGAAAAAGAGGAAATAGGAGTAGGAAATGTTGATTGTTTTTAAGGTCAGAAGCCTCAACTAAAAGCAAAACAGACCCAGACGCACAAAGAAGCGTAAAGACAGTCTGAAGGTAGGAAAGGATGGTGTGGATATGCAATGAGGAGCCTGAGAAATAAAAAAAGGGCTATTCCTTGAAAACTGAGAAAGCCCAGACTGTGTAAAGACCCGTATCCACGGAAGTCAACCCTATGTGGCCAGCCAGTCAGCTTGTGTGCTTGGTGGGCTTTTACTTCTCAATGCTTTGTTCAAATCCTGGTTTTGATTTTCAATCTATGTAGGTTTATATTAATCTTTGCTTCCTCCAGCACAAATTTCACTTGGAACAGACCCAAAAAATTCCTAGCAAACCAAGGGCAAGATGGCTGTCCCCCATCTCTATTCTGGCCAAAGCTGTGTAAAACCACCAGTTTCAAATCATTGGCAAGCAGCAGCTTAAGCTGGGATGGATGAATGAGATTCTAGGCCCCAGTTTGTTCACAAACCTCAGTGAATCTTTGGAGCAATGCTTGCTTTGTAACAAACCCCCACACGAGGAGAATTTAACATGGCATCAGGTTTCTTTGTGGCCAAGCTCTCTTCCACTATTTGATCTGAGGAAGTGGGTCTGGCCCACGAAAGCTCATCACCGAATAAACCATCTTGCTAGTCTTTTAAGTGCTACATAGTCCTGTTTTTTGTTTCTGTTAAGTGGAGAGTTTGCTTCAGGATCCCAGGTTTGCCACAGACAGAGGCTGCTCCATGGGATGCTGGCACAGCCTCTGTCCACAGTGAGCCCGGACCCCCTGCGGACAGGGTCTGTTTCATGGCAGCCGCCCCCCACATGCTATTGCCTCTGATAGAGGCAGCAGTGCGCGGGTGAAAGACGGGCAGGTGGATCTGGTGCTCATGGGGAGCTTGCTTAAAACCAGCTCCTCATTGACACCAGCTCCTGCCTCTCTCCCACTTTTGCTGCCTCTGTATCAGAGGCAGCAAGAGGAGGCTGTGCGTAGTTGACAGGATTAACCAATAAATCCACACTTATTGGTTAATCGTGAGGTTGTCTACATGTTGACATCCCTACTTAAAACCGGACAGGACTCCAACTGAGGCCTCAGCAGTGTTGGGCAGAGCAGGACAGTTACCTCCCATGTCTTGTTGCTATTAGTACATCCAGAATGTGTGTCTTTTTTTGCAACAGCATCATATTGTTGACTCAGACGCAATCGTTATTGCTGGGGATAAGGCCATCTCCTTTCTTAATTTGTTGAGTTGCTTTGCCTTGTTGGAAACTGTGGGTCTAATTCTGACTTCTCTTCTTCTGGGCTGGAATGGTGTTTTCCTTTGTATTTGTACAGCACCTTGCACATCAAGGACCTGCGCCTAATTGGGGTCTCCAAGGGAAATGTAAACAGGATGATAATCTTACACTAGTTTTACATTACTGTAACCCAGTGGATTTCCATGGTGTTTGCCCTGATATATACCAGTTTAAGCAAGAACAGACTCAGGCCCATAGACTTTCTAGCATCCACTCCAAAAGGGGGTAGTTTACGGTGATCAGAACTGATTAGCCAATTTGAAATGCAAAAAGCCGCAAAAGCGCCAAGTTTAATCATTTCACTTAGAGGAAATAGCTCATCAATTTGTAATGCAAATCCACTTAAATCAACCCTGGAACCAAAGCTCAGGACAGCTTTCTCCAGGAAAACAACAGGGAAGAAATTCCCACACGCAACCTTAGCAGCTGCCACTAGCTTTGGAGATAAATTAACACTCCATAATACAAGAGGCATTATGGGGATATAATGTCAAAGTGCCATCAGGGGACAGCAAACTATTTTAATAGGAAAATTTTTGAAACCCACCAACTAGCTTTATTAATGTAATATACAAGGTCACGGCACAGCATGATGTAGCCTTTAACCTATTTTGTATAATTCCATGAGGCTGGAACCTGGATTTCTACACCACCATCTCGGCTACAGCCATGACTGGCGTGAGACGTTGCATCTCGTCAACCCCATAACTGCAAATTGCATTTAATGCTCTGCCATTGGGAGCTGCTGGTTTGTGCCTGCTTCCCAGCACAGAAGTGCCAAACTCCTTCTGAGGAGCCAGCCGGATTCCATGTTTAATTATGGTTGTGGGTGGGGGTATGAATTCAAGCTGGCATAATCCCTTGGATGCACAGCGAAAGCCCTGCTGCTGTCAGTGGGAGGTTAGCACAGAGATCAAAGGGGCAATGCCGCCTTGATGTAGTGACTAAACTCTTACTAATCCCTGTATTTCCTTCTTTGCAGCAACTCTCAATTCAGGGCTTTCCTCCCACTCTCTGCCTCAGTCCAGCCACTGGCACAATCAGCAGTAGAAAAGTGAACACTAGGCACTGGGATCAGAACTGGCCTTTATAGCTAATGCCTCGATGTTTCAGGCTCTCTGCAAACTCAGACAGACACCATGATCTGATCCCAGGGGCTACATGTTTGAGACTCCTGCTTTTCAAGTGCAGTGCTTGGTCACCATCAGGGCAGCTAATCATAGGCCTGATTCTCTGCAGTCTTGCCACTCTCACCTGTGCAAAGTGGATGTAAAAAATGCTGCCAGATGAACACGGTAGCCTCTTGTGCTTGCTGTGCAGTCACCAATGGCTGCCCAAGGTGGGAAAGAACAGAGAATGGGGCTCCAGAACTAGATCGGATGCTCCTCTCACACGAGGATACATTAAACCACGAGTATTTGCAAAGGCCAAATGGAGTTACCCCAATGCAAAACTGGTGAGAATAATCACATTTGGCTCTTGCATACTGTGCGTGTTTCACCCATTGTTCTCAAAACCCATCTTTCAAAGAGCAGTGAGTGTCACAACCCCACTTTACACATGGGGAAACTGAGGAACAGCCGGGTGAAACAGTTTACCTGCAGTCACAGCGCAGATCAAGGGTGGAGCCAGGGATAGAAGCCAGGTCACCTAACACACAGTGTAAGGGCCACACTGCCTTGCTTGAAGAGAATTGGTTTCAAAGGGCTTCCACTCATGCACCAAATTGAGGAGCGTGAGTTTTATACTTGAGTCAAGGGACGCTGCTGAGTGCTTAGCGCCTCTGAAAATCAGGCCAGTTACCCAGGTGCCTCAGTACGGATTGAGATGCCTACATTTAGGCACCCATGCTCAAACATTTTGTCTTAAGTGAAGCTGTTCTCAGGAAGTCTGTGACGGGGACAGAAATAGATCAGAGAGAGTTTGGTTCCCGTACCTTCACCACAAGCCTGTCCTTCCCCCTTTCCCTATGTCTCTCACATCCTTTTTTGCAGCCCCCCCAGAGGTGGGAGGGTCCATAAATCTCTCCCTCCCCGCGCCTGGTCTGGGTCACGAGCATGGATATGAAGGGGCCAGCAGGATTTGTGGAATCAGGATGGGGAGCAAGAAGGTAGAATGAGGCTTTGCTTGGCTCCCTCCTGCTCCAAGCACAGCCAGTAGCAGTGGAAAGTGTGCTGGGCCTTGTAAATACAGGAGCTGCAGAGGCTTATTTCCCCTGGGAATAGGGTGACCACATAGCAAGTGAAAAAGATCGGGATGGGCAGTGATTGGCAATAGGTGTCCATGTAAGAAAAAAAGCCCAAACTATTGGGCTTGTCCCTATAAAATCAGGATATCTGGTCACTCTATCCTGGGAGCAAGGGCGGAGTAAAGAAGGAATTGTAACTCAAGCCAGCTCTACACTAGACCTGGATGGTTGGCTTAAGGCAGGGGTGTTCAAACTTTTTTCAAAGAGGGCCAGATTTGATGAAGTGAACATGTGTGAGGGCCGACCATTTTGCCTGACATTCTTTGAACCATTAAAATTAAATGCAAATTAACTATTTTATGCAAAGTTTATTGCAAACGGCAAACGACATAACACCAACTATACATGTTGTGTCCAAATATATTTATAACTGATTTAGACCAACTGACATTAACTGAGATTTTACAATGTATTCATCTCAATTGAAAAAAAAACTTGCCTACACTAATGTGAAGGGTGAAACTGAGATCTGGACTGCAGTACATAGGCTAGGTCTGGTTCAAAGGCAGTCCCTGATCTCAGCAGCTGCGGAGTCCGTCCCTGCACTCTCAGCCCCAAGGTAGAGGGCTTGCAGGGTCAGAGGCGGGTGGAGAGCGCAGGGCACGCTGGCCTCACGGCGGCCCAGGGGCAGGGCAAACCCGTAGCCAAGCGGGGGAGCGGGGCTGCGGACGTGCCCTACATGGTGGACTTTAGGACCGCAGCGGCCGCCATGGATGGCGGCGGCGCGGCCGGAAGCGGCGCCAGTCAGAGGAGCGCCGGGGAGCCAGGAGAGGGGGAGGAAGCGGGGGCTGTCCCTGCACTCTCAGCCCCAAAGCGGAGTGCAGGGGCAGGGATTGGGACCACGGCGGAGGCGGTGGCGGCCCGAAGCGGCGCGCTGAGCGCACCAGTTAAAAAAAGCACCGGGGAGCCGGGAGAAGCGGGGGGCCGTATTAAATCCGACCGCGGGCCGCATTTGGCCCGCGGGCCGGACTTTGGACATTCCTGGCTTAAGGTCACTCCAGCAATGTAGAATATGTAGCTGGAGTAGGCTTACCTTAAGCTGAGCTTGGCAGCATCCACTCAGCGGGAGGCCGATGGAAGCAAACGCTCCCTTTGGCTTCCCTTACTCATTGTGACTGCCAGCTGGAGCTGCCCTCAGTGTTCGATTTACGGGTCTATACTAGACCTGCTAAATCAAATGCCAAGACGTCGATCTCCGATGTGGTGAGCGCAGACATGCCCTCAGGGATTTTAAAGTATATCAGTGCAGCTACACAGCAGCCCTCCCTGAGGACTGTCAGGTCCCAATCTTGCCACCAGTTCCAGTCAGACAGGAGACCAAAGTCACTTCTTCATACTTCGGAACAAGCCTCCCCTTTAAAGTGGCACATGGAGAAAGATACCGTTGAGGACACAAACCTCTATTCTCCTTCAGCTTGAGGGCAGTTTAGGTGGGGAGGGGAGAAATCTGCATGTATTTGTACAATATCTGATATTGCCCAGCTAACGAATGCTATGTGGGATAAATGCATTTAGAAGGCAATATCTGAAAAAGCCATTACGTTGCAGGAAAACAACCCCAACCATTATCCATCTCTATGTGCCTGAGGAAATAATTTAAGACAGACAGTATTCCCAAAGAGTTAAATCAGTCAGAGCACATTGCAAGATGGTGCTTAAGTCATTTTAATAGATAATGGCTAGGTCACATCGTGAGGCTGGGTTTTCATGATGCCATCCAACAATCTATAATTTAATGTTTAAAATGCAACCTTGGCAATACAATTAATAGCATTTTATTAGCCTTCAGAGGCTTCATGTAACTACTTAGAGCCATATAACCCCATCCGGTATCACAGTGCCATATAAATTCATCCAGCAAGATAAACTTTTAGGTCTGCACTCACAGGCATTGGAAATCTGCAGAGCCAGCAGAAAGTAAATGGCTTTCACGTTTGATAGAATATCACTTTGTAGGCTCACACCTGTGACTCCTCTGCTGAGAAATGTGATGGTGCCAAGACCTTGGAGGAGAGACTAGTACAGGACATGCCAAGTAAGTTGGCTTAAATCATCCTCCCTCTCTATCTCTCTCCCCTCTTTCTATCCTGGCACCAGTAATCATGGCTCACTAGAGCATCCTACTCGTGGGATAAAATGTATGTCGGCTCAGGCTCTGCAATCAGTCTGTGAAAAGCACAGTATGTCAGACACAGGGCCTATTCCCTGACTGTGGAATTAATTCCCCTAGGAATGTCGGACCATCCAAAACCTTGCCACCACCCACTCTATGTGCCAGGTACATTTCTTTGACTGGGCCACCTGCAATGTGCACAAGTAGTGACAGCTCTACATCTTTTAAAAAGTTCCAAAACAAGGCACTGCCCTGCACACATTTCTCCTCCAGGAAAGAAAATGAGTGAACAAGCAGGTGCCACGTTACTAATGTTACTTAATGTGTCAGTGGACAGAGCTCAGTTATGAAAGGGGTAGATCACAGTAAAACAGCCTAAATAGCATAAGATAAGCGGTCTCTGCTCAGACATCTACAAATCCCTCCCTTCTTGCACAGGTTATGTCTAAGGTGAGCCAGACTTCCTTTACTCTGGTAAAAAGTCTCAGAGGGGTAGCCATGTTACTCTGTAACTTTAAAAACAATGAGTAGCCTTGTGACACATGAGCGGCTAACACAAATATATAGGACAGGGTGGGCAAGAGGCTGCCTCGTGGGAACCCTTCCATAGAGAGCAGCTCACACATTTTAAAAAGCCAGCTGCTCT
Source organism: Pelodiscus sinensis (assembly GCF_049634645.1). NCBI lineage: Eukaryota > Metazoa > Chordata > Testudines > Trionychidae > Pelodiscus > Pelodiscus sinensis. The sequence goes on along the minus strand of NC_134712.1, from coordinate 247,019,980 downwards.
CTGTTCTGGATGGCTGGGGAGGAAGGAGGGAGTCTTTGCATGCTCCCCCGCCCAACAAAATCTCTCAGCTTCCATTGGCTAGTTTCCAGCCAATAGGAGCTAAGAAATTTTGCTGGGGGCAGGGCAGTGTGGGAAGCCTTCTCCTTCCCTTTCCACACCGTGCCCGGAGCGGAGCCACATGGAGCAGCAAGTAGTCTGCAACAGACATTCTGTCTCATGTTTCTGCAGGGCTGCTGGCTGGGAGCTACCTAGGTAAGCGCATCTCAGCCAGAGCCCGCCTCTGGTACCCTACTCCCTCTCTCCCCTCTGACTACCTGCCTCAGGCCACCACCCAAACCTTCTGTACCTCTTTCCCCCCCTTCTCCCAGGTCACAACTCCCTCCCAGTCCCTGCTCCCCCTCCTACATCCCGCCCAAAGACCAGAATTCTCTCTTGCACCCATACTCCCTCCCTGATCCTGCACCCCATTCTCTTGCCCCAGGCCACCACTCAAAGCCTCTGCACCCCCTTCACAACTCCCTCCCGGAACTTGCACCCCCTCCAAGAGCCCCTCCCCCAGGACAGAATCCTCTCCTGCACCCATACCCCTTCCTGGACTCTGCACCCCAAGCCTCTGCCTCAGATCCCAGCCTCCTCCTTCACCTAAACTCCCTCTCAGATCCCTCACCCTCTCCTGCACCCCAGTCCCCTACCCCACGCTCCCTTCTGCCAGACAGCACACCCCCTCCATAGAAGTGCGGCCCATGACCACTTGTCAAAATTTTGGCATGTGTCCCCCCCCATTACAAATATTGCCTGCCCTGATATAGGATCATGAGCTTTCATGGGTAAAACCCACTTCATCAGATGAGTTGGAATGGAAATAACAGAATCCAAGATATACATAACAGCAAAAGCAGTTACCTGTCAATTGTAGGACCCATGTTTATGAAACTAATTAAATGGGCTGGATGTGTCTCATTCATAGCTTTTGAAGTGAAAATGCAAATGTCAAAGGCAGGGGAAATTGGCTTTGTAGTCCGTTAACCAATTAATATCTTCATTCAAGCCCAGGTTGACAGTGTCAAATTTGTAAATGAATTTCAGTCCAGCTTTTGCTTTAACATTCTCATTTTATTCTGGTAAATGTTCCTTTTGTGACCACCCCCTCCTTGCCACTTGTGTGTTTTGTCCACCTGCCGCCTCCTCTCGGATACCTAGTGCATAAACTCTCTTACATTATGTGCCTGGAATACTGGGGCCCTGGTCTTTGATTGGGGTTCCTACCTGCTGCCATAATAAGCAATGTTTCAGTGCTTTTTGCTTTGCTCGCAAACCAGTAACAAAGAATAGGCACCTCAGTCGGGCTCTGTTACTATTATTTAACATATGTGCACAGAGCCAGTGGGGTGTGAGAAGTGGCAGAGAGAGATTACATGAGTCTTACACCAGTCTGACTCAGCTGGGCCCAAGGTAACAGGCAGAAGAGTCTGAGGTAATTGTGAGAAAGCTGTGTTCCAAGGGTCTGGATCCAAAGGCCATTCATTCAAGTTAGGGGGGTTCTTTCCATTGACTGAACTGGGCTATCGATCAGGCCTGTAACCCCTAAACCAGGGGTGAAGAACCTGAGGCCTGGAGGCCAAATGTGGCCCCCAGTCTGCCTGGATCCGGACCCTGAGGCTCAGGGCTCTTCCCAGCACTAGAGAGCTTCACTGGCACTCCAGCTCCCCTGTTGCTCCACCGCAGGGCTGGAGCACACAAAATCTACTAGGCTGGGTCCCCCCAGGCTCTGGTGTGTGAGGAGAATGTGGGGAGCGTCCTTCTCCTTCTCAGTCGGGGGCCACATCCGTGAGCATTGTTCTTTGGGTTTTTGGGGTTTTCTTTTCCTTGCTTCTCACTTGTGTGCGGCCCCCGATTGATTTTTCGGTGGGTCAGTGTCCCCCGACCCTAAAAAGGTTCCCCGCCCCTGCTCTAAGCCATAACCAAGCTGCCTGGGCTTCAGGTTTCTTTATAACTTGCGTCTCAGCGCAGTGTGTCTGCAGAGCTTTGAGGAGAATCGGTTCCAGTTGTGTGTGAAGCGGTGCACCCTGGGCCCATGTGAAATTGGTGAAGAACTTGAATGAAATGTCTGGAGATGCGCTCAGTTTGGGCTTTGATTTTGGAGGAGGGGGCATTTAATTCAGCTCAAACAGCTTAAGCGGTGCAAAGCTTCCGGGACACAGATCACAAGAGAGAGCAGCCTTATTTGATGCCTTGTGAAAGGAAATGGCTGAGCTTTCCCACAGTTCAGCAGCCTCAGCACCTAGAGGCCTCAGGCAGGGCCCCTTTATGCTCGGTGCCATACCTACATACAGAAAGGACAATACTTGCCCTGCAGCACATACAATCTATATAAACCAGGTAGGCAAAGGCTGTGAGAAAAGTAGCATTAACCACGTTGGACAGATAAGGATGCAGAGATTAGGTGACTTGCCCTTGATCACAGAGGAAGTCTGTGGCGGAGTTAAGATTACAACCCAGAATTCTTGAGTCTTCATCTGGTGCCTCAACCACAAGATCATCTGTTCTTCTCTTAAGTCACCTATTCCTACTACCATTGACGTCAGTGGCACAGGATCAGCCTGACTGCTTGACCACTGGCTTCATATCTGGACACCCTGCCGCCCAGCACACAACCCCTTGCTTCCTAGCAGCAATAATGAGCTGTCAAATCCACAAAGGAAGAAAAAACAAAACACCAAAACAAGGCCCAGCGCTGTCAACACTTACAGTTTGACCTCAAGTCTCTCCATATGTTTTCCTTAAAGCCCCAGGGTTATTGAGTTCTTTCGTCTGGCAGTAGTACAGTGCAGACATCCATGCTGTCTGACCTTAACCCACTGCAACATGCAAAGTCATTGGTGCAAACAGAGTAAGGAAACGTGTGCACTGAGCTGTGGCCCTTGCGAGTCCAGAAATGAAGAGGCTAGTTGAGAAGTGACTAGCGGCTGTAACTCTGAATTTCCTGACTGTGATGGGTGTAGGATGACTTACTAGCATTTTTTGGACCTAGATTTGTGTGTGAGGGCACATGCTCGCATGCTGTTGTCTTGGAGCTTATGAATATGCACATGACCCTGAGGGCACAGGCTCCTGAATAGATTTACTGAACACCCGAGTCTGAGACGTTTGTCTTTCAGCATGACTGGGAGGAGTCAGCAAGCAGAGTTCTAGGTTAGCTCCCCAAGAAGCTGGACGACCCTAGGGTATGTCTACACTACCCCGCTAGTTCGAACTAGCGGGGTAATGTATGCATACCGCACTTGCTAATGAAGCCCGGGATTTGAATTTCCCGGGCTTCATTAGCATAAGCGGGGAGCCGCCATTTTTAAATCCCCGCTGCTTCGAACCCCGTGTAGCGCGGCTACACGGGGCTCGAACTAGGTAGTTCGGACTAGGGTCCTATTCCGAACTACCGGTACTCCTCGTGAAACGAGGTGTACCGGTAGTTCGGAATAGGCACCCTAGTCCGAACTACCTAGTTCGAGCCCCGTGTAGCCGCGCTACACGGGGTTCGAAGCAGCGGGGATTTAAAAATGGCGGCTCCCCGCTTATGCTAATGAAGCCCGGGAAATTCAAATCCCGGGCTTCATTAGCAAGTGCGGTATGCATACATTACCCTCCTAGTTCGAACTAGGAGGGTAGTGTAGACATACCCCTAGAGATATGAAAAAGCAGAGGCGTCCATAAGAAGCAGTGGGAAGAAAGATAATTGCAGCAGAGGTAACAAGTGAAAAGATCAGGGCAGACCGCACTTTGAGGAGAGGAGTCAGGAGGAGTTAATAGACTAAATACATGCATCTGACGAAGTGGGTCTTTGCCCACGAAAGCTTATGCTCCAACACTTCGGTTAGTCTATAACAGGGGCAGATGACCGTTTTGTGGGGCCCCGGGCAGCATAATTCCGCGGGGGCCCCCCCTTTGCCATGGCGCATGCATGGGGCTTTCTGAAGCGCGGGGCCCGGGGCAGCCGCCCCGTTTGCCCTGCCCTATATCCGCCCCTGGTCTATAAGGTGCCACAGGACTCCTTGCCACTAAATCTACCCTGTGAGCCACCAGACTTACCCAGCACCTGCACCACAGCAAGAACATGGCTGCTCTTCGACGTGGGCAACTAGTGGGGAAAAAGCCTTCGGAGGGACCCTTCCTTGTTCCCAAGCTCAGATGCTGGGAGAACCCCTCCCCTGCCCTTCAAGTATTCTCCCCGTCTTCCCTTTCTCTCCCGCAGGAATCATCCCTGGAGAGGCTGGTGCGGAAGCCCCCACATTCTGAGCAGATGGCAGCACTGGTGGTTTCTCACGAGGGTGTCACCTGCTGAAGTTAAGGGTGAACCAGGGCAGGATCCTCCCTAGCTAGACCGAGTTCCTATCTTGTGAGGTACTGAACCTCCCCAGCTCTCACGGACTCGGGGGGAGTCACAGGGCACCCCCAGCCTGGCCACCAGCATTGCTTGGCGCACAGTCATCGTTCCCCGTGCCCGGCATCACACGCTCCAGCATTCATGAGCTGTGGGCTATATTAAGCACTCCACTCTCACTCTGAGAATTGCTGCCAGCCAGACAACACATACTCTGTTTGATGGAGCACGTTCCACAGGGGAATCTATCTCCCTGGAGGAGCCCCTGCCAGCAAGGGGGAAATCCTCAGGCAAGTGTTTATCTCCAAAGTGCCTTCTAGTTTTCCCCGGCTGGTGTCCAGCTAGTCCTGGCAGAGCACGTCATAGCTGCATGGCAGGTGGCCCATGACGCCAGCAGAGGTGCCTCTGTGCAGCTGCCTGTTTTATTTTTTTGCTTGTTAAAACAGGCAGCTCGTCTCAGCCTTCGCTCCAGTGGGGCTGCCGCTCCTTGGAGACTCTCCTAGTCTAGCAGCCCCACTGGTGCCCTGGGTATTATAGTAGCACCTAGAAAGCCCAGCCTAGTTCATGGGCCCAGTGTGCTGTACAAACCCATCGCAGGAAACGGTCACTGGCCTTTCAATAACTCTGTGCTCCCTTCAGCACACGGCTGTTGGCAGGTCTGTGTTTAATACAGCAGCTTCCATGCCAGAGAGTGAGAGCAAGGGGCCGAAGGGGTAAGTCACCACCTGCTACCGTTAACTGCAATTTGAATAGCAACTGCAGGCCTCCCCAGTGGGCTAGGTGCTGTTTAAATACGAAATACTGGAACAATCCCTGTCCCATGGCGGTAACCGTCTAAGTCCGTCAGAGAGACAGAATTGGAGGAACTGAGGCACGAGGAGTCCCAGCCGTGGGCCAGGCCCCAAGGTGCTAGGGGCTGCACAAACACAGATCAAAAAGACAGACCCTGCTCCAAAGCCATTGCAATCATGGGCAGTGGATAATGTAGGCAAGGGAAGGCATTGCCCATGTTCTGACTGCCTGGGAGGACTGGGGCTGTGACCTGGCTGCCTGGCCAGGAAGGATCAGGCTGCGGCACGGGAGCCTAGATCTCCAGCTGCCAGGCACGCCAGCGGGCCAGGAAGGATGGGACCACACCACCTGCTGGGAGGGGGAGACGAAGGGGACTGAGGATGTTCAAAGGGTGGGGCAGTAATATGGGGTGTGGTCCAGACACTGCAATGGGGGCTGGGCGTAGGTCCACAGGGTGGGTGCAGGGGAGGGTCTTGCCTTCCCCAGCTGTGCATTTACCCATTGCCCATGCTTACAGGCTAGGGCACAGTGCAATTCTGTGCCACGCCAAAAGTCCCACAGCCACGGCCTTAGCCAGCAGATCACCCTCCTTCCTCAGCCCAGCTTAGGCTGGATTCTCAGTAGCCCTTCATAAAAGTAGTGCTTGAAATGGCAAAAGGGGGCTTCCTGCCACCTTTGCATCCTCTGCAGTGAAGCCTCTGGTGTAAATGAGGCCTTTCTAATTTATGGCACTTTCCCAGAGCTGCCCAGCCACCCAGAAACCTCCATAAAGTTGAGCCCCAGCAATTCCGCCCTTTGTCCCAATGTGCCCTCCACACCAGGCACCACCAGGTGGTGTGTGCCGGGCTATTTACACCAGCCCAGCAGCAGGGAATTTCTCCTCACTCATGTGCACTGCCCCATATGTTTCAGAACACCAGACAGGAGTGGGATCAGCCCCTTCATCTGCAAATGCGGACACCAGATCAGACCCTCAGCGAGGGTAAACAGGTGTAGCTCCAACCTGGATCTGGCCCAGCAAGTGGCCCTGATTCTTCTTGCAACCAGAGAGCAGGAGGACACCCTCTATTCAGACTAATGGAGTCACTCAGGAATCAACCCAGTGTGAATGAAGAGTTAGGCACCAATCATTCCTTTCCTCTTGTGGCACTTTGATAAGAGGAGGCAGCTTCCTTGTATGGTGCATGACCATAAAGTGCTTTTGCGGAAAAGCGTCCGTGCCAATCTAGATGCTCTTTTCCGAAAATGCTTTTAATGGAAAATTTTTCCATTAAAAGCATTTCCGGAAAATCATGCCAGTGTAGACGTAGCCACAATGTATAATGATGCAACATGTGACAACTCCAAAGCACCGTCCAGATACTATAAATCCAGTATCCCAGCTCTGCTCTCAAATGCTGTACACCAGCACTGCCACTGGGGCAAAAATCATGCTCCAAGCCAGGGCTTAGGGTCAGTGAGAGACTGTTAGGGGCAGTCAGAAAGTCCTCTGAGGTTACTAGGTATAGCTGGTTCTCCTACATATCGTGGAGGGGTATTTAATTACATCATGCTCAATATGTATCTCTAAACATGTAGGCTACGTCTACATTGGCCCCTTCTTCGGAAGTAGGAATAAGAGATCCTCCGGAATAGGGCTTTATTCCGGAGGATCGGGCCAGTCTAGACGCTTTTTTCCGGCTTTTCCCCAAGCCGGAAAAAAAGCGGCGGCCGTGTTTATTTAAATCCCCCGGGGGATATTTAAATCCCCCGTGGATTTCCCTATTCCCACTTTCAAAATTAGCATGCCCCTTCCGAAGAAGGGGCCAGTGTAGACGTAGCCGTAAGGTAATACTGAAGTGGTACACAACATGCACCATAACCAATGTACAGGGCAAGAATATACTATATGTCTTGCAAAGTCTTCACCACACATACTCAGTCATTTTTGCTTTAAATCCTCACCTATTATTTTCCCATCTTTCACTACAGGTTGAACCTCTCTAGTCTGGCACTCTCTGCCCCGGCAACATCTGTGATACGGCATGATTTTCGTTAGCCAGATGTTCACATCTCATGGGTGTCAACAAGTTTCCAGCAGCCCCATAAAGTTTGTTTACCGCCCCCAGTCCTGGCTCTCAGTGTTCTGTGCTGTTATTTAGCTCTAATTTACCCCTATCTGTCTTCTAAAAGCCCTGTAAGCAATGGAAATGTAGGTAATGCTGCTAGACAATATTGACTTCCCATGGTTCAGCAAATTCTCTGGTTTGGCACCAGTCAGGTCCTGAGGGTACAAGACTAGAAAGGTTCTGTACTTCTCTTTGCCCCAGACACACATCAGCTCCATAAATTCAGTGAATGACTGATTTGTGCAGCCATCCTTTTATTAGTAACATTTTACCAGATCTTGGTCAATATAGATTTGGGAGCAAATTCTGGTCTCATAGCAACCCTCTGAGAGGACTCTGCAAACAGCTGGAACTGCTGTGAGTCTTCTGCATAAGTGTGAGGGGAAAGCTGTGCAGACCTCATGAAAGGAGAGCAGGCACTGTGTGTGCAGTGCTGATCCCAGGTTTGCCATGCAGTGGTTGGCTCCAACTCGTATTATGGATTCCAAGGTCAGAAGGGACCTTGTGGTCAGCTCTTCTGAACCACTGTGTGGCACAGGCCAGAGAAGATCCTCCAAACAATTCCCTTTGAACTAGAGCAGATGTTTTTCAACCTTCTCCTATCTTGATTTCCCAATGCCCAGTGATGGACAATCTACCATGATCCTTGGGCAATTGTTCCGAAGGTTAGTGACTCTCCCTTTTTAAAAACACGTGCCTTATTTCCAGTCTGAATTTATCTAGTTTCAACGTCCAGCCATTGAATTGTATTGCAGAGGCCAGAAGCTGGACCTACAGCAGTGTAAATCCCCTGTGTGCTTTCCTCCACAGACAGAAATTTTAGAAGTAGGGCCAGCAGAGATTATCTAGTCAAGGGGTTCTTAAGCTTCATTTAACTGCGAACACAATCCCAGGAAGGGGGACTGAAGCCTGAGCCCACCCCAGCCCCACTGATCCAGGTGAGGGGAAGGAAAGCTGAAGCCAAAAGGCTTCAGCCCAAGGCAGGCAGGGGGCCTGTAACCTGAGTCCCAGCACGCTGGGCTAATACATTCAGGCTTTGGCCTCATACCAGTTAGAGAACCACTGATCTAGTGTGACCTATACATTGTAGGCCAACTGCTGCATCCAGGGACCACACACGTAGCCCAGCAACCAAAATGAGACCAAAGTCTCACAGCCCACAGGAGACTCGACTGCTATGTGCCCCAGGCAGAGTAGGAGGAGCTGAAGTGCACCAGTTCCCAAGGCCCGCACAACAGTAGGGAAATAAACGAGTCCAGAGCAGGAAGGGGAGGCTAGTGCAGAGGAATGTATTCCATGAGCAGGGGGAAGCAGCAGCACTTTGGCAGCACGATCACCTCTACCCAGCTTCAGGGAGAGCCAGAGGAGCTGAAAGCCTTGCCAGCAGGTGGGGGCAGGTTTGTGCTCCCAGAAGGAGAAGGGCCTCAGGTCGAAGAGGCAATGCCAGGGGCAGCCATCTCTCAGCGCTGCCTGGACCATGGCGTGCCCTTCTTCCCCTCCCCCAGCCCTCAGTGCTGTTTGGAGCGTGTCATGTGATTTAAAGGACCCAAGGCTCTGGTCGTCACCACTGCTGCAGCAGTGATGGCAGAAGTCGGGACCCCTGGGCCCTTTTGAATCACCAGGTCCTGGGGTATCTGCCTCCTTTGCCCTTTGATTCCTCCACCCTTCTCCCTGTGACAACCCCCAGCACCGGGTTCATTTACTAGAGCTGGATGCAAAGCAGAGGGTTTGTTCCTCTTGTGGTGAAGCTCAGCTGGATGCTAACCAGGATTCATATGAGTCACTGTGCAAAAGCAGAGCTTGTTCCAGCTGATTCTTGTTGTCCCAGCTCAGGATTTCAATCTTTTCCTTGTGTCTGTTCTTGTCCCTTCTCCCAGACACTCCAACTTCACCTTACATGTGAAACAATGAAGTCTAAATGAGCTCTTACCACTCAAGCAAGAGATTTTGGGGATTTTGTTGTGGATAGTTCTCTGAAAAGATTTGCTCAATGTTCAGCAGCGGTCAAAAAAAAAAAAAAAAAAAAAAAAAAAGAAAGCTACCTGGACATGGGAATCATTAGGAGAGGGATAGATAGCAAGTCAAAAAATATCATAATACCACTAGAGAAATCCATGGACCTGGAATACTGCCTGCAGGTCTGGGCACCCCATCTCAAAACACATACATTCGAATTGGAAAAGATACAGACAAGGGCAATAAAAATGTGTAGAGGTATGAATAGGGTTGCCAGGTATTTGGATTTGAACCGGACAGTCCAGTATTTGCATATCTTACACTCTCATTTCCAATCCTTTTTGTGGAAGAGGTTTTTGTGATAAAAAGCCCTGTGTAGGTGGGGCCATTTGTCAGAAAAAAAACCTTTTGCGCAAGTACCCTTATTCCTCAAAACATGAGGTTTACAGGCTCTTGCGCAAAAGGGGTGTTTCTGACAAATGGCCCTGTCTACACAGGGCTTTTTATCACAAAAGAACTCTTCTGCAAAAAGGATCGGAAGAGGATATGCAAATGAGAGTGTGAGATATGCAAATGCACACTTCATTTGCATATCGTCTTCCGGAAGAAAACCCACGCAGTGTAGACCTAGCCTCTGTGAGGGAACCCCACTGCTAGTGCAGGCTGGGCTGTCTCTTCCACAGAAATGCTGCCTCACAGCAGGTGTTACCACAGAGACCAGATTATTAGTGATTTCAACTACAGCAGACACTTAACAAAACAGACTCTTTATAGAACTCAATCTTTCTGCCTTTAAACAGTGGAAATGGGCAGGTCAAATAGTGCCTGAGACTCTTAGGCTACGTCTACACTGGCCCCTTTTCCGGAAGGGGCATGTAAATTTCAGCAGTCGTCGTAGGGAAATCCGCGGGGGATTTAAATATCCCCCGCGGCATTTAAATAAAAATGTCCGCCGCTTTTTTCCGGCTTTTAAAAAAGCCGGAAAAGAGCGTCTAGACTGGCCCCGATCCTCCGGAAAAAGTGCCCTTTTCCGGAGGCTCTTATTCCTACTTCAAAGGAATAAGTAGGAATAAGAGCCTCCGGAAAAGGGCACTTTTTCCGGAGGATCGGGGCCAGTCTAGACGCTCTTTTCCGGCTTTTTTAAAAGCCGGAAAAAAGCGGCGGACATTTTTATTTAAATGCCGCGGGGGATATTTAAATCCCCCGCGGATTTCCCTACGACGACTGCTGAAATTTACATGCCCCTTCCGGAAAAGGGGCCAGTGTAGACGTAGCCTTAGGGCTTGTCTCCACTTACCAGGAGAGCAATGCAGTGGAGATCAATTTCCCAGGTTCGGTTTAGTGGGCGTAGTAAGGACCCTTTGATGGTGCCCCTGTTGACTCTGTTGGGTTGTGAAAAATAAGGGAAGTCGATAGGAGAGTTTATCCTATCAACCCCCTGCAGTGGGGATATCAACTGCAGCTATGCTACTTATGTAGCTGAAGTTATATATCTTAGGTAGATTTTCTCCCTTAGTGTAGACCTGACCGTAGGCAGATCATCAAGCAAAACACCTAGCTCCAACTTTCTCTCCCTGGGATCTGGCATCAGAATCCCCTACACAGCTAGTGCATTTCAATTGAAGGAGACCACATTGATTAGGACAGGCTGAGTACAATTCTGCTATCCTGTACTCACAATAAGGATAACAACATTTCATTATGCAGCATTCTAGTGATTTGTAACACCAGCCAAGCTTGATCACTTGGGCAGCACAGTGATGTATCTTGTTGACAACTGGGGAAGGAAGTGTTGGGAAGATTCGAGGTGGGGGTGGGGAATTCCCTGCTTGAAATCCCAGTTGGATGATATAATACATCCGGTACACAGAGAAGCAATGGAAGATCACTTTTTCCTGGTACACCTGGCACAATACGGACAAACAGGAGGTTAATTCCTTTGACATGGTATGCACTGTACCATACTGGTCCGCATTTGATGCTTTGGAAAAGATGTACTAGATACAATTATGGCGCTTATTAATTGCATAATGCTGTATATTAGGAAGGGCAATAACTTCCTGTCCCCTGAAGATAAGAAATGATTGAAGAGATATATACTGATGTCAATGTAGGACTGTGTTAATGTAGTTTTGGTGGGTCATTTCTTTGAGCATGCTAGATGATGGATGGGTTGCATGGTACCGGCTCAAGACTTTGCTGTCTCTAGAGTACCGTCGACTGGTTGTTGGGTGACAAGTTTAACATAACCAGATTTCTTATTATTTTCACATTTGGGTTGGTGGTTGTAATTAAGCAATCTTAACACTTACACAACTGTATTTGGTGCTAGGGTTGTTTTGCATCTGCAAATGCTACTGAAGCTGTGAGGGATCATATTCTGGCTAGCGCTGTGCTTCTCAAAACCCTGCTCTTAAGTGGATCAATATAGTATTTCTCATTTTAAATCCCATCTTTTAGTAGGACAATGTCAGAGGAATCTCCAAAGGTTCAGAAATTTGATTCCAATTGAATGAGTCTCCTACAGTTTGGACTCTTATCTGCCACTCAAATCCACCCCTTTGCTATTCAAACACAGGAGACTGGTTTCTCTGGCATCCCGCTTTTAGCTAAGGTGGGAATGCCCTGGTGGTGGCCTTTTTAGCTTGGTATTTCAGTACTTCTGCTTCCAGCTAAAAGGAGGAAATAGGGGAAGAGCACAAACATTTTATAGCACAAAGGGAATGTAATTTTTACTAACCTCAGAAAAGCAAGGGACAGTTTGGTCTGAGCCACATTTTGACATTGACTCAAAGCAGGTGGCACCTTGTTCCATGAATAGCCTAATGAAAAAAAGTGAAATGACTCAGACAAAAAGTCGCAGAGGGGCAGTTGTGTTAGTCTGTAACTTAAAAACGCTTAAAAAACAAGTGGTCTGCCAGGTGCTACAGAATCACTCATTGTTTTTTAAGTTTTTTCATAGGAAAAGGTATTAGTCAGTGTGAATGAGAGTACCAGCATCTGGCCCCTTGTGATTTAAGTAAAGGCTTCAGTCAGTGCTTGGTTTAATCTGAACCAGTTGCCAACAGAGCCTCGCTACCCCCACGTCCTAGAGACAAGCAGGCCTGGGAAGGTGCCAGCCCAGTCAGGCAGGAGGGGGGTGACAAGGTGGCTCGCCTTTCCTCAGTGCCATGCACATGGCAGGTCTGGCAGTGGCTGCATCCCACAGGGAGAGGACTTCTATCCCTGGCTGCTGGAGGAGAGGGGGGAGGTGTGTGAGTGGCAGAAGCCACTTGCCAGAGAGAGTGCTACTGGGATCCCCTTTTCTTCCTCCCCCTAGCAGGTTCCCATGCAGGGGCTCGGTGTCCTGCTCCTTGCCCCACTTGACCGGGAGCAGATGCTGCCCCAAGAGTGCAGGCATGAGCCTGTGCCATGTATGGCACTGTTGTGTGTGTCCACGACCCTGGCCTCCTTGGTGGTGGCTTGCGACGGGAAGGTGTCCCACCACAGGGCCGGGAGTAAGGCAGGCCTCTCCAGAAACCCCGTGAGCAGGAGCGCTAGATTCCTTTGTGGCAGCCTCATTGCGGCCGTGTGCTCTGGACTGGGCGCTCCATGTGCACCCACCTGCACAGGTTGCTGTGCGATCTCCAGACTGAGAAGGCCGAGCGAGGACTTCTCAGCCCCTCGCCTCCCAACACCTCTCCCCACGTGTGTCTAGGGAAAGTAATGGAACTCATCTGACAGGCCTTCCCCAGTATCGTCCAATCCCTGGGTCATATCCTGGGAGGGGGATACCAGCTCCAGAGACAGGCTGGCCTCCTGGCTGGCAGGCATCTTGTCCATGCTGGCCTCGTTTTCCTCCTCCTCCTCCTCCTCCTTTATCTCTTCCTCCTCTTTGTCCATGGGCCCACCCTCCGGGAGTCTGACAACGGGCGTCTCCAGGCCAGAGTCCACAATGGGAAGGAAGGAACCAACCCCAACTCTCAGGATGTGGTGGAGGTCTTCAAAATACTGGCATGTGTGGGGTGCCACTCTAGAGCAGGAGCTCCGCTCCTTGGCCTTTGTATAGGCCTGCCTTAGCTCATTGACTTTTATGGGCACCTGCTCCTGGGTGTGCATGTGGCCCTTCTGGACCAGGTTATCGGCCATTCCTGCATGTGGCGCGGTGATCCTGGAGGTTTCTCTCCCCTCCTGAGACCTTCATGAGATCCAGGATCTCCACGCTGGGCCAGGATGGGGCCCTCCTCTTTTGCCCCCAGACAGGGGCTTGGGAGCTAGCTGCCAGCTCACTGGCAGCCATGGAGGGCTTGGTGAGAGCACAGCAGTCTGCCATGGTACCACAAATGGGTCCTGCTGTGTGACACAGGGATTGGCAGGGCCTTTCTGCCACAAGCCCTTTCTCTTGCGGCTGCAGCTTTAAAGGCTGCAGGGGAAGGGGAACGATAGAGTTCTGATAGGTGTGGACAGAGTGGCCACCAGGGCAGCTGTGAGAATCCCTGGAGGCCAATTATTTTGAAAGAACCCCCATCTGCACCCCCCCCCCCTTCGAAACGGGCCTTATTCCTCGTGAAATGAAGGTTTATTATTTCGAAATAAAGGGCTTGCTGTGTAGATGCTCACCTTGTTATTTCGAAATAATGTGAGTTATTTTGAAATAACGCTGTAGTGCAGACATGCCCTCAGAAAGGGAATAATGAAGTCTGCTCTACAGTCATAGCTTAGAGCCAGTTGGCTTTCAAGCTCATGTGGTAGGGGCGGTTGGCTTTAGCCTCTAAGGCTCGAGTTCAATCCCTCCTGACGATGACCAGGGCCTATCGATGCTACATAATAAAGGACAAAAAAAAGAAATCGGGTGCCTATGTTGCTGTGCTGCATAACTCGCAAGGAGCCAGTGCACCCATCCACCTACTCTCATTCAAAGTCAAGCAGCAGAGCGGTTTTCTCTACAGCCCATAGAGGAACAAGGTGAAAGATGAGTGAGAGAGTCAGGGTCAGAGCTACTAGATCACTTCACAGATGAATAGCCCAGGCACATAACTGCCAGCTTTGCTGAGTGCGTGGACCCAGAACATGGTTGACACAAAGCCAGTGGCTGCAGCTTCGCAGGGCAGCCGTGCAGCTCTCAGGAAGTATGAAATGATATATGCTTGAGGACACAGATTCCAGATGTCCTTGGTATTTCAGATCAAAGCTACAGCTGGGCTCCGTTCCTGCTCTGTTTATGGAGTGGTACGGGGAAAGTCATCAGGATGAAATGTCGCTTCTGGAACGCAAAGAGAGCATTTGTATTTCAATATGAAAGGCGGAATTGTTCAGTAGATTAGTGTGTAGCGTTCACAGGCATGTGGCTCTTTTCTAGAGAACAAAATTAAGGTCATCCCCGCCTTTAAAACACACAGCTGGAGTGGTGGTGGTGGTGGTGGTGGGGTGGGGGAATTAACAACACAGTTCACTTTTCACCCCTTGTGGGTGACTGTGGCCGTATCAGGTTTCTGGGCACTGTAACTGGCTGCAGAACTGGCTGCTTCAGGCTTCTATAGCATGTATATAACAGGAGGCTTCTACATAATTCCCCCATGCAGTTTCATTAACTTCAGTGGGACTAGTCACAAGAGTAAGGGTCACTCACGTGATGACAGTTTGCAGGATCCGGTTCTAGGTTTGTAAAGCACCCCAGAGGAAGCCTTTGTGGTCGAAGGCAAAGTATAATATAAAGGGCCAAATCCACCGCGCTCCACTGATTTCAATGCACTGCGGCTGCTGTTTTCCAGCTGAGCCTGTGGCTCAGTTTACTGGACCCCATACTCCCCATAATGGGAGCCTGGCCATTGAATTCAATAGGAGCAGGAGTGGGCTTATTATTATTTCTGGATTAGCAAGAGACCCAGCTGTTTTGTTGTAAAAGGCCAGTGTTTTATTTTATATGTAAAATTCCTCAATCCTCTTGTGGAAATGGTAGCTAGAATGGAATAGAGATCAAATCTATAAGGGCCTGAAATTGCACATACAATTTAACAGAGTGAGATCCTTTCTATGGAATTTTTAAGGCCACCTGATGGGATTTAATAGGGAAATTATATTGCTGCCATAGAATTCTATGGCTGCGTTTAAAAATCCATAGTAAGTGTTAGCGTTCCCCAATAAATCTGAGAGGACTTTTTCTTAAGTGCCTGCAAAGAATCAGTGGTAAAGTCCATTGCTGACCCCCCTACATCCCACAGTTTGCTGGACACATTGCTCAGATCTTCTGTTCCAGCCATCTGATTTCATATGATCCAGTGCACCATTCTGTTATCCAAATTACCTCTCACACCATAGAAATGCTGCTTCTTGTTTCCCATTAACTCACGGCGTCACTTTTAATTCTATGAACTGTATAGTCTCTCTCTATTGGCCTAATCTGGACAAGTGCTTTTTATAGGACTGGAGGATGCTCAGATCTTGCAAGAGGCACTCAGCACCTTGCAAGATCAGGGGTCAAGTAGCCCCATGCTAGATAGATCGCTGGCCTGATACACAATTCTGATTTGCATCTACAGTATTAAGGGAAAACACTATATCCCACTAAATTAACAAGCTACCACATTCCGTCAACCCATTCTCATGCCCTCAAGGCATCCTCTGGAGATTTCCTCAACATGCCAATGAAACATTCAAGCTACAAGACAAGCCAGTCACTTCCCATCCATTTTTCATGGTCCCATGGAAACAAAGAGTCCCTGGCAATTGCTTGTTCAAGCTTTCAATAAATCATTTCACAACTAGCAAGGGCACGTGATCTCAGTGTCTGTGCCTGTGGAATCAGACAGATTCTTGTTCCCCGCACACATTCACCCTCCCGGCCACCTCCCTTCCAGAAAAGAAAGAAAATGAAAAAGAAAACGAAAAAGAAAACAAAGTATTTTTGCATGAAGAGTTTGGAAGGGAAATGCGTTTCTTTCAGGCTTTTTTATTTGCAGATGCTCCTTGGGTTTTAGTTTTGGAACCAGTCCCATACATGTGCTGTGCTGATGTGAAGCCAGAGCCTTAGACAGGGAGGTGGTTTTGCAACTGCTCAGCCAGCCAGAACGGAGACTGACAGGAGAGGAACAGACACAGTGACTCCTCTGTTGGAAAATTTACCTTTTATCCTCTCTCAAGGAATTCTTCCACCCACCCAGCCACCACCCCAATCCTGAACTCTAATCTACACACCAGACCAGACTCCTCCTTCTTCCTGTGCTTATGCAGCTCTCTACTCACAATATGGAGCGTGTAGCATTTTCTATTCTATTCCAAGCAGCACTGGAAATAAGGAGGGATAGGAGATGAGGGATACGCAAGATGCCTGCCGCCCACTCATGCACCCCCTGACACTTTTCCTTCCTCCTGCAACTGAAGTGTCAGTAGCAGCAGTCAATATTCTACATGAGGGTGAACACCCCGGCTGTTCACAGCCAGCAACCAACAGAACCCTCTGGCTTACTCCATATGGACCAACAGTATATCCTGCACATAGGGACTGGCACTTCTACTTGTGCCCTATCTCCAAGGCAAACTACCACCAAACCCCCTCCCTAGCAGGGACCAGTCACCAAAGACACAAAAGAGTTGCAGAATGTTTGTCTGCATTTCATATTTAACTACCTGAGGCAGTGTTGCCAATGCTCAGGATTTCATCACGAGTCCTGTGGGTACTTGATGTTTTATTTAGAGCCCCCACCAAGGCCATGTCAGTAGGTGAAAAACTCAGGCCATATCTACACGACGCCCCTCCCCTCGGTCTACCCTACACAACTTCAGCTAGGCAAATAGTGTAACTGAAGTTGCCATTCTTACTGCAGCCTCTTCTATGCGGTAAGGCCAGTGGGGGCTGTTTTTCTGTTAATTCCAGCTATCATTGATTCCGGCTACTCTTCTCATCCTGGCAGAGTACCGGAGTCGATGGGAGAGTGCTCAGAGATTGAAGTATCATGTCTAAGCAGACATGATAAATCGTCCGTTGGTGGATCGATCGCTGCAGTGTCAATCCACCCCGGAGTGGAGACAAGGCCTCAGATTTCGTTTAAAGAAAAAAACTTCCAGCCTTCTTGGTTTCTGAGGAAAGTTTCAAAACACGACCTGAGCGCGTCCGAAAAGCCCAGGAATCACAAGGCAAATAACTCTCCAATGTTTTATTATTCTTAAAATCAAATGATGTTCAAGCCAATCTTGTAATCACTGAAACTGGTATAATTGAAATCATAGTTCAGGCCATAGGTTCCAATAGGATCTGGAAGTGGTACTAGAGCCAAGCTGAACTTTTGGCTCTAGTACCAAACATGGTAGTTCAAGCAGACTTTGCCATCCCCACCCCCTCCTGCAAAATCTCTCAGTAGTGATGTGGAGGGTGCATGCAAAGGCACATCACCTGGAGCATGAGTTTATAATGGTCTTAACTGATGGCATAAAAGCTCCCCCAAATTTCAGGGCTGTTTCAACTCTAGTCTTTGATTTGGGGAAATATTTAGAGATACAGATGTGTCCCAAGGTCTGGCTCCAAATCTGGTTCAGAGCATCACCAGAACACATGTATGTGTACCGAGATGTCGTGCTAGGGTGCAAGCTCAGCTCTGAAGAATATTCGCTCTCTAAACACTGCTGCTATGAACGGGGCCTAACCCAAAGCCCATTGAAGTCTGTGGAAAATCTCCCTTTGACTCCAAGGCCTTTGTCCTCAATGTTTCCTGCACGTGACATTCATTTGAAATTAGGCCGCACAGACAAAGCAGAAGTAGAGAAGGGTCCCTGTGGGTGACAATCCAGTATTTTTAGGAAGTGCGGTACTTGGGGGCAATAGGTTTAAATAATAATAGAGGGGGAAAAGAACATTTAACTTCAGCTGCCAAAACAATAGCCAGGTCCGTTCTGATTTGCAGAGGCCCATGCTTGGTCAATCACATTTCATGTTTGATTGTAACTGATCAGTGTAACAGACTGGCTAATGAGTAGATGTAGCTCAGCCTCCTGCAGCATGGAGCTGCGGGACTCTGGGGCAGGCCCTGGACGGTCTGGAGGCGCTCCACACTGTGGCTGCCCTGATGGCCTAGCTGGCAAGGCAGAGAAAAGCTTTCTAAGGCACTATACAGAGTTCAAGACAACTGGATAACAGGCTCCAGACAGCCGGGTGCAGCTCCACCGACTTCAATGAAGACACTTGATTTATACCGAGAACAAAACCAGGACTTTGCTGGGTGAAGAGAAGAGAAAGTCACAGGCAGGGGCATTCACAGGAATTTAAATCTGACCACTTCCTGAAGGGCTGTGTCAGTTCCCCTACTGTGGCCCTGGGGCTGGAACTTGCTCTCTTTGATGCAGCGCAGGGGTTAGAGAAGCTCCATGCTCCCACCAATTACTGAGGGGGGAGGGGAGGCTGTGCCCCCTTTGCGTATAGCCCCACTGACGGGCATCTGTATTAACCCATTTATTACAGGACAATCCCATCCAGTCCTGTGTACAGTTCCTTGCTGGTGATTTTGCTTAAAACCCCATGATATTTACATAGTGTACATATATTTGCATACTTATTTAAATACTCAATGAGCTGTCAGAGCACACTCAGGCCTTGTTGGCAGCATGGGAGGCCTGCCTTTGTCAGATGGGTCTGGCACATGCAGCAGCAGTTCACTGGTTGTAGGCACTGAGTTTATTAAACATTAATGGCTCCAACCTCAGAACGAGCATCTCTCCTGCAGCCAATAATAAAAGGGATCGTTTGGGTTTCTTCTGACACCAGCAATGAGCGGTCTAGAATGATTTGGGCCTTCTTAAACACGCTGAACCTAAACCTCAGTTACTGCACTTGGGACGGGGGCAGGAAGGGGGATAAGTGACTTTATGCCACCTTTGTGATCTTGATCTATTGGGGACGCCCTGAGCCTCTGGGGTAAGTCAGGATTATGCGTGGCTTCCTGGGGCTCTCTGCCATAAACCCTAGGACATCAAGATTAACCACCGCGCAGTGCACCCCCACACTTAGGGTCTGGAGCGGGGTGGGCAATAAGACAGTGATGGTTCACCAGGGTTAGCCCCTGGAATGCCTCCACTGTTGTATTCACCTGTGCCTCTGTAACCCACACACCTGGGCTACGTCTACACTGGCCCCTTTTCCGGAAGGGGCATGTAAATTTCACCAGTCGTCGTAGGGAAATCCGCGGGGGATTTAAATATCCCCCGCGGCATTTAAATAAAAATGTCCGCCGCTTTTTTCCGGCTTTTAAAAAAGCCGGAAAAGAGCGTCTACACTGGCGCCGATCCTCCGGAAAAAGCGCCCTTTTCCGGAGGGTCTTATTCCTACTTTGAATAAGTAGGAATAAGACCCTCCGGAAAAGGGCGCTTTTTCCGGAGGATCGGGGCCAGTGTAGACGCTCTTTTCCGGCTTTTTTAAAAGCCGGAAAAAAGCGGCGGACATTTTTAATTAAATGCCGCGGGGGATATTTAAATCCCCCGCGGATTTCCCTACGACGACTCATGAAATTTACATGCCCCTTCCGGAAAAGGGGCCAGTGTAGACGTAGCCCTGGAGTATGTCTACACTACATGTCTCCGTCGACGGAGCCGTGTAGATTTGTTTACTGGGCATAGGAAAATGAAGCGGCGATTTAAATAATCGCCACTTCATTTACATTTAAATGGCTGCCGTGCTGTGCCGATCAGCTGTTTGTCGGCTCAGCGCGCTAGTCTGAACGCTCCACAGTCGACATCAAAGGCATTTGTCGACCTCCCTGGTAAACCTCATCCCACGAGGTATACCGGGGAGTTCGACAAATGCCTTTGATGTCGACCGCGGAGCGTCCAGACTAGCACGCCAAGCCGACAAACAGCTGATCAGCACAGCGTGGCAGCCATTTAAACTTAAATGAAGCGGCGATTATTTAAATCGCCGCTTCATTTTCCTATGCCCAGTAAACAAATCTACATGCTTCTGTCACCAGAGGCATGTAGTCTAGATATACCCCTAGTGTGGTTCACTGTCCCATACAGTGGCACTTAGACCACTTTGGGTATGTCTACACTACAGAGTTAGTTCGAACTAACGGACGTTAGTTCGAACTAACTTTCATAGGTGCTACACTAGCGCTCCGCTAGTTCGAACTTAATTCGAACTAGCGGAGTGCTTAGTTCGAACTAGGTAAACCTCATTTTACGAGGATTAAGCCTAGTTCGAACTAGCTAGTTTGAATTAAGGGGTGTGTAGCCCCTTAATTCGAACTAGTGGGAGGCTAGCCCTCCCCAGGTTTCCCTGGTGGCCACTCTGGCCAACACCAGGGAAACTCTATGCCCCCCTCCTGGCCCCGGACTCCTTAAAGGGGCACGGGCTGGCTACGGTGCCCGTGCCAGGTGCAAGCCTGCCAGCACCCAGCCAGCAGACCCTGCACCTGGCATGGCTCGAGCCAGCCACCCGATGCCCCCCAGCCCTCCCCCTCTTCCCGGGACCAGGCTGGCGGCTCCCGGGAGCTTGCCCGGGACCGCAAGAGGCGGGCACCCGCCTGGGCTAGTGCGGACATCGTGGACTTTGTCCACGATCTCCGCACTAGGCACAGGAAAGTGGCCGTCTAGGGCAGGAGAGCTGCCAGCCTGGCCACCCAGGAGCAGGTGTGCATGAAAATCAAGGGGGTCCACTGAGACCCCCGACCCTGAGCTCTGAGCTTACAATGTGCCGTCCTGGGTCAGACCAAAGGTCCATCTAGCCCAGTAGCCTGTCTGCCGACAGCGGCCAACCCTAGGGACCTTGGAGGGGATGGACCGAAGACAGTGACCAAGCCCTTTGTCTCGTGCCATCCCTCTCCAGCCTTCCACAAACCTTGGGCAGAGACACCACTCCTACCCCCTGGCTAATAGCACTCCATGGACCCAACCTCCATGACTTGATCTCACGTCCCTTTAAACTCTGTTCTAGTTGTAGCCTTCACAGCCTCCTGCAGCAAGGAGTTCCACAGGTTGACTCTTTGCTTTGTGAAGAACAACTTTCTGTTACTAGTTTGAAGCCTGCTACCCATTCCTTTCCTTTGGTGTCCTCTAGTCCTTCTTTATGGGAACTAATGAAGAACTTTTCTGTATGCACCCTCTCCACCCAACTCCTGCTTTTAGAGACCTCTATCCTGTCCCCCCTCCGTCTCCTCTTTTCTAATCTGAAAAGTCCCAGTCTCTTTAGCCTCTCTTCATATGGGACCTGTTCCCAACCCCAGATCATTGTAGTTGCCCTCCCCTCTCCCAGCCTCTCTCTTCCCCTCTCCACCTCCTTTTCCCAGTCTCCCCCAGTTTTATTCAATAAAGACAGATTCCATTTTTGAACACAGTTGTCCTTTATTTTGTACATCAAGAAAAGGGGCTAGGGAAGGGTAAGTGGAAGGAGGTGAGGGAGGAATGGGGTACGAGCCCCTGATGGGGAGGACTGGGCTGGCTCTGTGGGCTTCTGGGGGTGGAAGGTCTCCTGCAGCCCCCCAATTGCCCCCTCTCCCCAGATGGTAGCCTGCGGCAAGTGCAGCCAGGCTGATGGCCGAGTGCTGTGATGTGCCCAGTGTGGGTACTCCGGGCACTCCAAGCCAGGACTGGTTTGCAAGCGGGGCACCCCTGAGAACTGTCTGTCCAGGGTGGGGGTCGGGTCCCTTTAAGCGCAGCCCTCGGCTAGCCTGAGACAGCATCTCCACGCTCTAAGTCCTCTGATGCCCTGCCGGCACTGCTTCCGGCCATCCTTAAGCCCGGTTCAGGGTCCACTTAATGTTGACTTGCTAGTTCGAATTAGCAAAATGCTAATTCGAACTAGTTTTTAGTTCGACGCGTTAGTTCGAATTAGCTTAGTTCGAATTAACTAATTCGAACTAAGTTAGCTCGAATTAGCACTGTAGTGTAGACATACCCTTTCTGAAAGAGGCAAGAACAAGGAAGCTCTTCAGTCTATCCTGAGAGGCCATTGGCTTTATAGCTCAAGTTTTAGAGGCTCCTACACTAAACTCCAGAAGTCCCAGGTTCAAATCTGCCTGGTGGTGGTGACACCCATACAGCTGCTTGCAGTTCCTATTGTCTATGGATCCCTATTCTTTGCCAATGGGAGCTGTGGTAAATGAAGTGAACTGGAACAGGTGAATGCAGCAGCCATGATGCACCAGCCGTTAACTCTAGAGAACTGGATCTGGCCTGCCCACCGCTGGTCTGGGGGTGAGTCCTGTGTTAGCTAGTGAGGCCTTAGGGTGGGGAATATTCAGAGGTGGATTTTCTGTCCCCTTTAAGCTAAGGATAGTAGACACATTTCCCCTCTCAAGGTTTTTTGATGGATTATTTTTCTTCAGCAAAATGTACAATATCATAGGAAATGCCCATTTATATAAAAATGGATTTATTTCTCTGTTTGTGACCTTTGGAGTTTCTTTTTTTGTTGTTGGTTGGTTTTTTGGTTGGTTTGTTTTTTTACAAAAGCCTGGAAAGTTTTGAAGAAAACTTTGTGATAAAAAACATAGATCCCCATTTCTTCAAGGAGGCGGGGAATAATATCCCAACTGGCTCAAATGTTAAGCACACGTCATGATGTGAGAGAGAGATGCAAAAGGCGCTTTGCTTGAGAATCAAGCCCCTCTGTGCTTCAGAAAATGACAGGCAGCCAGGGGCAGCTTGTTCACTTACTGGTGTGCTTGGTGTTTATCTGCCGGTATAAATAATTTATTTGTTTTGGCACAAGCTTTGTGGCTCATTCGAAAAATTTCGCAGCGAACTGAAGGTCGGGGGGGGGGGAGGCAAATGTTTTCCTGAGGAACAGATGATTTTATGAGTGTTAAACCGCACTGTTGCTAAGTACTTATCTATTATTTACTGAAGACAAGGTTTTGCTCACTTCTAAAAAACACATGGCAGGCTCTCTTTAGACTTCCTCACACCAGCCTGCCTTGCCCCTCAACCGAAGTGCAGCAAGCCACACTCTGCACCTGCTTAGGGTTCTTTCAGCAGGAGTCTGTTATTTTAAGCTCCTAGAACCTCGGCTTCAGAGGCTCCTTCCCCTTTTGTAGTTTCACAAGAACACATCTGTGAAGGAGTCCTCACAACACACCTCTGCTGTAATGAGGTTATAGCTCCCCTCCTGGCTTGCAGCCATTCCAGAGCTACACACACTGAATTAGATGCGAGGTAATTAAAGCGATGCGCTTTCATGCACAGACCAAATAAAGGAACTCAAAGGCAGCAATCTCATTCTCTTCACTGGTAATAGATTGTAGTCCTAGTGCAAACATAATGAGACACCAGGAAGAAAAAGGCCAGGACTTATGTATTATAAAACCACACAAGTATATTTAGGCAAGTATGAGTGCTTCTACACAGTAGCACATCCCTCGAAATAAGCTACGCAATTTGAGCTATACAAATTGTGTAGCTTATTTAGAAATAGCTTATTTTGAAATTTGGCGCTGTCTACCCAATGCTAATTTTGAAATAAATCACTATTATGGCATCTTTCTTAATCCTTATGCAACGAGGCTTATGGGGAGCTGGAAATAAGAAGCCTGTTATTTTGAATGCATTTTGAAATAACGGGCGTACTGTTAAGGGTCACAGTTATCCCAAACTAGTTCCGCTGTGTAGACGTATCTTATAGCGATCCAAATGGAGGCAGAACAATTTTATTTTCTGTTTATACTAAAGCTGCCTCATGTGGGGCTGTTCTTAGGGAAAATGATGCCCCGGGGTGAACTTGTGCTTTGATGTCCCTAACCCTTGTGGGCATAGCATCACCCATTTCCCCGGCACCATGGGCTCCCCAACCCATGCGCCCCCATCCTGCCACTAGCCTCTGCATTGCGCCTCCTTTGCCTGCACCCTCTGCACAGTGCCCCCTTCATCCTAACCCCTGCACTTTCCTCCCACCGGTGCCCCCAATCTCAGCCCTGCACGTCCAGCATGTCCTGCCACGCACTCCCCTGCCCAGTACCCTCCACCCCCTTTTCCCAGCAACACCCATGCTCAGTTGCCCCTCACCATCTGGCTATGGTACCCTGGGCATGGACCCAGTTTGCCCAGCCCTAAGGCCAGCCCTGGCCCCATGTGACAAAATCTGGATCAGGATTTAGGATCAAATGTTTTCAAAGTTCTAAGGGGGATTAAAGTCCAAGACTGGATAAAGCTCCATGAAAGGGAGGGATCCCATGATGATTCCCTGTTCTGTTCTTTCCCTCTGGTGCACTTGGCATTGGCCACTCTGGGAAGATAGGGTACTGGCTTAGATGGATATAGCCCAAAAAAGATCTATTGGCCTTGGAAAAGGTTCAGAAAAGGGCAACAAAAATGAATAGGGGTTTGGCACGGGTCCCATAAGAAGAGAGATTAAAAAGACTTGGACTTTTCATCTTAGAAAAGAGGAGACTACGGGGGGATATGATAGAGGTCTATAAAATCACGACTGGGGTGGAAAATTGAATAAGAAAAAGGTATTTACTTATTTCCACAATATAAGAACCAGAGGTCACCAAATGAAATTAATAGGCAGCAGGTTTAAAACAAACAAAAGGAAGTTTTTCTTTACTCAGCACACAGTCAACCTGTGGAACTCCTTGCCAGAGGATGTGGTGAAGGCCAGGACTTTAACAGAGTTCAAAAAAGAGCTAGATAGATTCATGGTGGTTAGGTTCATCAATGGCTTTTAGGAATGGTGTCCCTAGTCTCTGTTTCTCTGGAGGTGGGTGACAGGTGAGGGATCACGTGAGGATTACCTGTTGTGATCCCTCCCTCTGGGGCATCTGGTATTGGCCACTGTTGGCAGACAGGATACTGGGCTGGATGGACCATTGGTCTGACCTAGTATGGTTGTTCTTATGTTCTTATGACCTTTGGTCTGTCCCAGTCTGGCTGTTCTAATTTTCCCGAGGTTCAGGGATTGGCTTGTTATAGAGATAGGACTGCTCCAGCCAGCAAGTTCAAATGCAGATCTAAATTTCCTCCCCATGGAAGGCAGCCAGATACATACTTTGGTTTCTGATCCATTTCTCAGGACATCGCTCTGCATTGTTTTGCCTTAGTGGTGGGGACATGAGAGATGTCATCATTGTGGTCAATGGCAAAAGACCCCAAAAAGACTGATGGTCCCTCCCAGTCAACCATAACACCGCAGCACATTGCAAAGTCACATCCCGGGGTGCTGCTCACTCCGTTTTTATTCAGACAAACTCACTCTGACTTTCATGAGAACCTGCCTGAAGAAAGAACAACTGAAAGCTGAGGAGGGAAGCTCAGGATTTGGCTCCAAGATGTTGCTTTTCTCTGACCTCGCCCCCAAGGGGATTGCAGCACATCCCAGTTCACAGGTCACAGTGTAAACAATGGATCAGATTCCTCGCTTGTGTTAGTTAGCATTGGGCCAGTGGTTCCTGTGGAACTAGGCAGATTTACACCAGCTGGGGATCTGGCCCGATATCTTTGTTTACAGAAACAAGATTAGGTGCACGATCGCAGATGTGTTTACTTTATTCTGCGATCCTGCCAATGAATTGGAAGTTAAAAGCCACTGTGGCTCTCCCTTCTCGCACGGAGTTGCCCTGGGATTAGTGAGACCATTATCACCATCTAGTGAAGCTATGTTACGCTCCGGTTTCACGCTGAGTCAGTGTGATTGCCGGCCTTAATCTATCTCTTCAGCCACAGCTTCACCACTCAAGGTACGCTATTTGACATCCCTTTGGTCTTTAGCGCTCCATTCTCAGGGTAGCCCAGCCACTTTGCAGAACGACGCCGTGGCTGCCCCCGAGACCTGGAGGTTCGCTTCCAATTACCACGTGTGCAACGAAGCTTGGTATGATCGGAGGTGACAGGGCAGGGCCACTGCTGCTGGACTGCCCCAGGAGCACAGTGATAGAAATGTAGCCGTGTTAGTCTGGGGTACCTGCATTCTGCTACAAAGACCTTTTACATCTGCACTTGAAAGGGAATCCTCTGAACTGTCATTCATGTTAAAATTCGACACTCTCCGGGAAGGAATGAACAAACACTCAAACTATCTTACCCATTACCAAGATAGCTTCCCCAATTATCACCTCTAATACCATTAACTCACAGACATCCCACTCTCCCCACCTCTAATATCATCAATTCACAGACACTTACCTTCCTTCCTCTCCCCCCCCCCCTGCATTCCCCTCCTGTTCTGAAATGGTTCTGAGGGGAAGTTGCCTTGTGTCTCCAATCAAGAAAACGAGATGGCTGCCAGCAAAAAGCCTAAAGACTTTTCTTAAAGGGGCCATGCTGTTTTAATGCTGCTTTATTTTTTTTGCATACTAACTCTTGGGGTCCTTTAGTCTCCCCCTTTTTTTTTTCCTCAATGGAATTTTTTCCCGGGTTTATTTTGGTGGGGGGGGGGGGGGGAGGTGGGGGTATTTGGTATTTTTGGTTAAGCCATCTGTCAACCCTATACACAGACCATGGAAATCTTCCCTCCGGGGGTCTGACAGACAGTAGTTCCATGGCTCCTGATTGGCTCCCTGCCTTATACAACCCTAAAGGGCATTCCAGGCTCTATCTAGAGTGGATTCCTTGTGATTGCCATGACTTCTCCTTGCTCCTGAGCTCCTGGATTTCAGCTTGGCTTGGTTTGGACTTTGCTGTCTCACTGGAACTCTGAAACCTGACTCAGACTCTGACCCCTGGTACCAACACTCGCCTGGAGCCTGACTAAGCACTACTCTGCTGTACAGCGGCCAACTTTCTAATCACACAAACCAAACACCCTTAGCTTGGCCCCTACCCCAATCCATCCCTGAGGCCCCCTCCCCTACTTATTTCATCCCCCCTCTGTCTATCATTTGCTCTGGCTCATCCTCACTTGCTTACACTGGGTTGGGTGGGGGGTTGTAGTGCAGGAGGGGGTGAGGACTCTGGCTGAGGGTGCCGGCTCTGAGATGGAGCCGGGGATGAGGGATTTGGGGTTCAGGAGAGGGCTCCAGGCTGGGGCAGGGAGTTGGCATGCAAGTGGGGGTTCGGGCTCTAATCAGATGTTGCTTACTTCAGGCAGCTCTCGGTTGATGGCGCAGCGGGGCTAAAGCAGGCTGCCCTGGCTCAGTGTGGCCCCTGGAAGTGGCCAGTATGTTCAGCTCCTAGGCACAGAGGTAACCAGGTGACTCTGCATGCTGTGCACTGCCCACACCCACTGGCAACACCCCACAGCTCGAATTGGCCACGATCCATGGCCAATGGGAGCTGTGGAGTCAAAGGTTGGAGCATGGGCAATGCATGGCACTTCCCCAATCGCTCTTGTGCCCAGGTGCCACGGGGACATGCTGGCCACTTCCAGGGGCCACACAGAGCTAAGGCAGGCATCAACAGAATGAGTACCCTCACCATGAAAAGTGAGCATTTAAAACCAGCCTGTACAGCAGGGGTGGGCAATAATTTTTGACCGGGAACCCATTCGGAAATTTTTGCTGTGACTCCGGGCCTCCCCAGAAGGGGTGGGGCCTCAGGCAGCAGGGGCGGGGCCAGGACACTTCTGCGCTTCCCCACTCTCAAACCCTGATTGGTCTGGGGCTGAGGGAGTGTGCAAAGTCTTGGCCCCACCCCAGACAGAACCGCCGGCTGTTCTGAACGGCTGGCAGTTCCCTCTAGATACCCATGGCCCTGGTGGTGGGAGGAGACTGTGCATGCTCCCTTCTGCTGCCTCCAGGTCAATCAGGGAGGAGGAGGGGCAAGCACGTGAGGTTTCTGGCTCTCTCGCTCCCTGCCCCTGCTCTGTAAGGGAGCGCCATGCTTAGAGTCACCCACCAGCTGAGCAGTAGCTGGTGGTTGACTTTAAGTGCTGATCCCCCTGCAGGGTGGGCGGAGACTTCACACTCTCCCCCCGCCCCCACGCTCTGATTGGCCTGGGGGTGGAGGAAGCGCACAAAGTCTCCTCCTGCCCTGCCCCCATCTTGCAAGGAGCGTGCGGTGCTAGAAGCACCTCACCCTCCCCCGGGCGGGAGGAGACTTCACGCGCTTCCTCCCTGCCCTCAGGCCTGGATTGGCCTGGGGGCGGGGGAACAGCAGGGCCTCCGCGGGCCAGATCAACTCTTTTGACTTGGGGATGGACAACCCCCTGGTACTCCCCGGTTGATCTTCCAGGTTGAAGCGGAGGCTCATTGCCAGTGCATCCTGAGGAAGCCAGCCCTGCAGCCGCGCTGTGCATATGAATATGCTTTGCCGCTGTGGAATCGTAGGCACAGTGTGGCCTGCACTACACAGACGTGTTGGAAGCAAACGTTCTGCATCTGTTTCTGCCTACATTGGACAGGCACAAAACAATTAGGAGAGGAGACACGAGGGTGGAAGCTAGCAGGGTCATCTTTGATCAGCCATGGAAATCCAGGAGCAGAGGAGGGTTTCCAGGGGAGATGTGAAGGAGGAGACAGAGGTCATTGGAGGGCACAGGAAGGAGGAGGTTTTGTAAGCAGAGACTCGTCCATCCAGAACAAGGCAGCCGCACTACATGAAAGCTATGCACAGCTTTAACACAAGCCAAAATACGGGCCCTGATTCACTGCTGCCTTGCCCCTAGAGCAGTCATTTATGCCAGAGCAAATTGGGTGCAAAATGGGAGCGCAAGTCTTATTACAGGCCCACCGTGGTGTAACACTCAAGCAAGTGTGCGACATAACGGGCTGCTGTGTGCAAAGGTGCAAGTGTTTGGTACCTGTCAGAGCCTCATCAGGTGTAAATCAACTTAGCTTCATTCCTTGCTCTGGGCTTACGTTCATTTAACTCCAGAGAAGAGAATGGAGCTGAGCCTATTCTCACCAGATAAGGATCCAGCTCACTGTATTTTAATTCAGTGGTTCCTAACCTTTTGGATACCAGGGTCCGGCAAATCCTTTCACAAACTTTTGGCGGACCAGCAACATTTGCATGTTTGCATATTCATTATTTGCATATGCAAATATTCAAATAAAATGTTACCAGTCCGCCAAAAGCCCCGACCTCCAGATTCCCCTAGTGCCAGACCTAACCCCTAGAGCCTCCCACCCTCCACTACCCACCAGCCCCAACCACTGACCCTAGAGTGCCCTGCCCCAAACCCCCACTGCCAGCCTTCTGCCTTCAGAGCCCCCCAGTGCCAGCCCCCCATCCCAAACACCTCAGTGCCAGCCCCCAACCCCTAAGAGCTCTCTACCACCAGACCCCACAGTGCCAGCCTCCTGTTTCCAAAGCTCTATTGCATGCAACCTCACCAGAGCCTCCCCCTAATGCCAGCCCCCAGGTCCCCAATATTAGCCCCATCCCCAGCGCCAGCCTTGCCCCCATAACCTCACACTACTAGCTTTGCTCCCAGAGGCCCCCTGAGCCAGACCCCGCCTCTTAGAGTCCCCTACCCCCAGCGCCCCTCAGCACTAGCCCTGCCCCCTTCACCTAGCCCTGCGCTGCTTCCCAGCCACCAGCTGAGCGCTGCTGCCCAGGTCGCGGCTGCTCTAAGGCTTCCATGCCGTGCTACCTGCGACCCTCCCGCCACACAGAAAACTGCTCTTCTGCGGTGGGGAAGAGCCCCCACCCTTGCCCTGCCAGGCCCGGCAACAGCCCAGCTCCCAACACATGGACGGGATTGGCAGTGTCTGCCGCACAGGAGACGGAGGCAGGCGCATGTTTCTGGTGGCTCAAGAGCTCCTCCCTGGGCTGTTAACAGTTAGAGCCTAGAGGAGCAGGGTCACTCAGCTCGGGCGCATCTCAGGCTCACAGCACCCACCCACCAGCCAGGCGGTACTAGCCCCCCAACACCCGCTGGTTTGAGTCAGGGAGCTCGGCTCCACCTGCACAACTCCAACCCGCACTGCTGGCTGCGGTGCCCTGGGATGTTGGGAAGTGTCCAGACACGTTGTGCAGGCTGGAGCCAGCAGGGGAGACCCGTGGGGGAAATCGGGCCCTGCTGGAGGAGGGGCGGAAATCGTGGATACTCAGCGCAGCTTCCCGTGGCCTCTAGCCTGAGCCTCCTCGGGACACTCATGGCTACAAAGGCTCCACTCCCTGGTCCCAAACACGCCACCCACAACGGAAAGGACACATGGCAACCGCCCGCCACGCAGCCCTGCTGGCCAGGCCGCATGGCTTCCACCAGAGCAGGAACCAGAGCCAGTGAGGATGCCCCAATAGGGACAGCCTCACCCTGGGCTGGCTTCAGCCCCAGCACACAGGGCAGCTCGCAGTGCCACTCACCGTGGGAGGGTGGGAGGAGAATTTTTAGTGTACACGCAGGAGCACCTTATAGGGAATGGAGCTCCCCAGTGGGTGGGGCTCATTAGCAGCTGGGGGCGTGGCTTGCCAGAGTGCCATGGCCTGGCAGACAGAGGTTTGTGGCCAGGGTTGGGAACCCTGTTTTAATTCACCAACAGGACATAAGTGCAAGCAGAGAAATTACAGGGAGCTGGGGTCAGTGAAACTATTCCGGGACTACAGCAGCCTGAGAACACAAAGTAGGCAATACACATACAGCCCAATCCTGAGAGGTGCTGAGCGTTAATAGGAACAAAGGGTCCCCACGGCACTGGGCCCCTAAAAGCAGTACTCTGCTAAAATAAGAAACACAGCGTATTTGTGTAGCTTCGGCCTCAGCATGCCATTTACTAGCTGGCCACGGAAGTGTGTACAAAAAGTTTGCTAAACTAAAACTTTTTTTAAACATATCATCATACATAGCAAAATTCAGAAGCAATACACACGGGGGCACATGTTAGCCTCGCTTATGCGCCATCTCTTGGAACTTGCACCCCATGTGTAAGGGAGGGTAAAAGTTGGCCTCACTTCCACCCTGAGGAGCCAGAGGCAGAAGTGAGTTGAAGCAGGAGAGGGGAAGGATGGTTTCTGCTGATGGAAGCCCTACCAGCACTACAGCTCAAGGAGGGAGTCAGGAACTCTGGTTTTGATACTAGGGTTTGACTTCCTGCATGACCTTGAGCAAGACACTTCATCTCTCTCCCTCAGCTGTATGACAGGCAGGGGAGCCGACAGCCACACCTGGCCAAGATGGTGGAGGGCTCTACATTCCCAGAAGGGGTGGGGCCTCTGACAGAAGGGGCGGGGCTTGGAGCCATCAGTCCTCAGTGCCTAGGGTTGCCAGGTGTCCGTTATTTGTGCCTTCTGTCTGGTAAAGAAATGGAGAAAATACCGGACATATAAAATGTCGTATTTTCTGCTTTTCCCAGCTCGGCGCCCGATGGACACGCGGCAGGGATGGGGGGAGTGGCACGGGAGCGGCAATTAAAGGGGCCGCAACTGCATTTCAGCGGCTCGGAGCTTTTCTTTTTCCGAAACAAAATGTTCCCACTGCTTTTTTGGGGGGGGGAGGGCTGGTATTTTTGATGACACTGTCTGGCAACCCTATCAGTGCCACCCAGAGTGCATCACACTGGCCCCCCTCCACCTTTAGAGCTGCCCAGAGTGGGGCACCAGTGGCGATTGAAAGGGCCTGAGGCTCCAGGGGCTGCTACTGCCGCTAGTGCAGTGGTGGTAGCCAGGATCCTCCGGCCCTTTAGGAGTGTTGGGCCCCAGGGCAGTGGCCCCTTTTGCCTCTTGCAGTGGTGGGCCTGATGACAGGGAAAATAGCACCTCATGTCTATTTACCTTGTAAGCTCTCTGGGGTCTGCTCTGCTTCTCACCATATATTGACATGAGAGAGACCAACATGGCTACCCTAGCGTATATACATTGATATAGCTCAGTGCGGTCCTGGCTTCTGTGGGGCATCCAGGCCTGCCCTAACCCAAATAATACCAGGTGCTGCTCTGCTGTATACCATTTTGCACCTTCCTCTGGCACTTGGACCCCTAGAAGGCGGCATTAGATATTAAACTGTTAGCTGGTATATGCTAAATGTAGCACAGTGTTAGAGCAGGCCTTTGGCCTGTCCCCATAACCCTCGCCACATTATCCTGCATGGAGGTGAGCCAGCAGCAGGCTCCCTGTGGCTGAGATCCAACGTTCAAAGCATTGCCATGGGTATTTTTATGAATTATTTTTGGCAGGAGCAACTAAAGAAGCTCCTTCCCCTGCCATTCATTTAGGAGCGCCCCTGTCTTCCTAATGAGGGCCCAGCCCCGCCAACAGAGCAAAGGAGACACACTGCGGCTTTCAGTTAGCTGCAGAGTTTACTGAAGGCAGCAATTTTCCAATTGCATTAAGAGTTGCCATTAGACGGCTTATGATCACAGATTGCTAAATTACTTAACAGCTGGAGCCAAGCAGCCTTTGAGTCGGCATGCTTTGTTGTCAGGACGTGCGGGCACCTCCCCAGACTTTGACTGAAAGAGAAAAGGAAACTCAGTGGTTTGCTTTGAACAGCCTGAGGTGCT
Organism: Pelodiscus sinensis; assembly: GCF_049634645.1. Classification (NCBI taxonomy): domain Eukaryota; kingdom Metazoa; phylum Chordata; order Testudines; family Trionychidae; genus Pelodiscus; species Pelodiscus sinensis. The sequence goes on along the minus strand of NC_134712.1, from coordinate 246,987,473 downwards.
CCACATGATCCCAGGTGGCAGCTTATAACAGGGGAGTGAGAAATGGTGAAAATAACCAGCCCTGCCCTGCACACCCTCTATGGACAAGTTATTTAGTCTCTCAAACTCAGCCTCCCCAGCTGGGGACTCTACTGACTTACCTCAGAGGGGTATTAGGAGGGTTTATTAATCAGGTCCTGACTGTGGCCCTACACGTTCATACAGGGGGAGTAAGACACTCTGCTCTCTTGGGCAGCCTCCCATACTGTCTGCTGCAGGCAGAGGTGGGAGGGAAAAAGGCCAGAGGAGGCTGAGCCTCGTCTCTGCCCACCCAAAGGTGCTAGCCAGTGAAACAGAGCTTTTGTAGGGAGTGGTTGTTCTCTACTTTGGGTCACTTCCCAGCTGGAGTCATGTGGGGAGGAGGAAAGCCCTTGGCCTTGTATGCGTAACCTTTCAGCCAGGTGGTTTCAGGGCCCACAAGGGCTGGATTCACATAGCTCGAGGTCCCTCTTAACTGCTAAGCTCTGGATGCGTCGGGAACGAGGACATTTAGGGGATAAGGGAACACTGCATCTATATGGAAAACACGGCAACAATCTATCCATATGAATAAGTAAAACATACCCCACAGTAATTTTGGTAATAGCTGTTAACCTACTTCTCCACCCATCGGTCCTGCAGGCAAACGTCTCTACTAGTCACTTTCTACTGCGTCCTCTGCTAACCCTGACTCAGTGGGCATGATGGTCCAGAGTCATGAGGTGCCCTCAGCAGGCCTGTCACCAGTCTCTTGGCAGGTGCTGACCGGCCTTGTCCTGAGGCTCCTCCACCTAACAGGTCTCTGAGTTATTGGGTGGCTGCAGCTCATTCAGCTGAGTCGTTACCCTTTGCTGCTTCAGAAGAAAGCCCTCTCCCTGCCTAGCACACGGAGGATCTGCCACTGGGTCGTCTCTCATCAACAAATCCTCCCACAGATTTTTCGTATAATTAGATGGTGCTTGGTCCTGCCATGAGGGCAGGGGACTGGACTTGATGACCTCTCATGGTCCCTTCCTGTTCTAGTATTTTATAATTCTATCCTACTATGAACATCTACTTTGTGTGTGTTTAGAGCCGACTCCTACTTCAAAAATCCTTCTTGAACATGATAGATGTGGGTTTCTGCACCTTCCAGGGCTGAGACAGCTTGCTGGCTGAGACCTGCCTATTATTCCCCCTGTAGTCAGAGCTGGTTGCACCTTTGCCCCAGGTCTGTGAGGGTCACCCAGCAGGGTGTGCTAATCAGTCAGCAATGCAGACAATAAGCTATGTAATTATAGGGAGAATGTGAGGTATAATGGCTGCTGCAGGAGATCTATGGGAAAGGTGTGCCTCCATGGTATGACTTATCTTGCAGCAGTGACGTGTGAGTAGGTTAAATGCACCGGTGACATCTGGCTGGTGGAATTAGTTGACCATTCAGTGTGGCCAAGCCCAAGTCCTTCCTCCTTACTCTCACCCTACTCACTGGCACTGAGGCACTATTTTAGAAAAGGAAAAGACTATCCATTCCTGCTAAGTTTCATCCCCCTTCCCTTTCCTTCCCCCCACCCCGCTACTGTGATCTCTGTGTACTTTTAGTTCTCCTGCCCCATTCTCCTTTTCTGTCTGTGCTTTTCATGACCCCAAGGAACCATTTTTTAAATAACCTTCCAAATTATACTCCTACATCCTAGCCAAATTCCACCATATGCGTCAGTTCTGTCACACAGTGCTCACACGGGTGACTCCATTCATCTCCTGTAAGAAGACCTTAGTTCGTCTGCAGTTAGAGAATTTCCCATTGCACACCTTGGTGTTGCTCATATTGAGAATGTGCATCTTCATTCAGGTATAAAGTGTGGGGTTAGCCAATTCAAGTTATTTAACAGGAGACAAAATCCTAGCGAAGCCACGGCAATTTGTAGTTTTCACATGAGTCTATGTAACCACCAATAGGTGGATTTGTACCTGGGACTTCTGAAGCTTAGTATAGGAGCCTCTGTTCTCTGAGCTAAAAGCCAACTGGCTCCCAGCCCATGCTGTAGAGATCTCTTGGTCTTATCTATTGCTGTGGTTTAAGTGCCACTGTATGGGTCAATGAACCACCCGAGGTGGTTTACATTTACACATCGAGTCTAACTTGGCTTTGGTTTTCAGAACTCCATCATTTTACCAAAACCAAGAAATCTTTACAGAAAACTGTTCTTTAAAAGTTATGTTTGTTTTGTGTTTTTATACAACCTTCCCCTATCCAAGTTTGCATTGAAAAATCTGAAAGAAACCACATATTTTAAAAATTTTCCCAGAAAAATAATTTCCCTTTTTTCACCAGCTCTGTCCATCTCATTGCTACAGATGTAGCCTTAACTTTACATTTAGCAAAATTTCAACCCCGAGTAAAGTTTCCAAAAATGCCTCCGTGACTTAGGCTTCTAAGGTGCCATTTTCAAAAGTGCCTGGGTCCCTTAGCAAGCTCCATCTCATTGACTTTCAAGAATGCTTAGGCTTCTGAGTGTATAGAGCAGTTTTGAAAATGGCCCTTAGAAGCCAAAACCATGGAGACACTTCTGAAAATGTCACCCCCTTTCTTCTTTCCTCTGGGGCAAAGGAGCCATTTTGGGAGAGTAGGGAGGACAGCAGCTGTGTGCTCCAGGATGTGGCTAGCTTTTTGTCCCATTCCCTGGACTATCAGGGAGTGAGGGGAAAGTGCTTGCATTCTCTTCATGCCTCTCACACCTGTGCCCTAATCCCATGTCCCAGGTCACAACTGCCTCCTTCGCCCAAACTCCAGGCCCTCCTGCACACTCACAGGCTCTCCTGCACCTGAATCCCTTACCCCAGGGGCAGGAAGACAGCCTCCACAGGCCAGATCCAGACCACCAAGCCAGTTGATTTGGACCACAACCGCCCTGCCACTCCCCTGCCCCCCAGGCCAATTGACACTTGGGGATGGGGGAAATGGCGGTTCTCTCTAGGCACTGGAGGGATGGGGGCAAAGACTTCATGTGCTCCCCCCACGCCAGGCCAATCAGGTCTGTGAGTAGGGGATGACGGGAAGCCTCTTGGTCCCGCCCCTTCCAACAGAAGCCCCACCCCTTCTGGGGTGGCCCACAACCACTTCAGAAATTTGTGAAGTGCCCCCCCCCTTCAAAAATTATTGCCCACCTCGATCTAGAAGATGAATCATTTCATTTGTTGCTGTAAGTACCAGAAAAGCTGGTGGAAAACAGTGAAACGAAGAGGAAAGCAGTCCCATTAGCAACAGGAAACTGAAAACAAATGGTGGTACATTCCCATAAAAGTCAGAGACTGATCAGATCATTCCTTCCATCTCCCTGGGAGTGCAGAATTGTTCCTTGTATAGCCATTTGGGTTTGTTTTTATAGTGTCTAGTTTTACATGCACCAAGAGATGGTGTTTCCCCGACTTCCATGGGAGGTTATTCCATAGGGGTTATGAACACAGACTATTACAGATGTCAGTCTGAAAACTGAGCAGTAACTAATGTGAATGTTGCTGCTCAAAACCTCCCAATGCATCCCATGGCTGCACCTGTACCAGTCCTTCACAAGCCTCTTATAAGAGAATTTTGGATCCAGTCAGAGAAATGCAATGCACTAATCCAATTAATTCACTCCAGAGCAGAGAGGTGTATCCTAATATTTCATTCTCATCATAACAAAGAGAGCAATAAGAATGGGAATTCCAACGAGCCTTACGACTGTAATTGTGTGGGACTCTTTAGATGCTGTCCTGTTGGTGGGACCCAGGGGATCTCATTTTAGTCTCCAGATTGAGCCTAGAGCTGTGGAAGCTGAAGACAAGAGCTCCCTTCGAATAGAAATGCTGGTTGGTATTTCTGTATAGTTCCTCACTGGACTTGACATTCTCATCTACTTGGTGCCCATGGCAAACTTCTCTAGTGGCAGCACTTCATCTCTCAGCTCCACACAGGGAAATTAAAAAGCCCCATAATATATTTCTTTAATCGAGTTAGGAAGGGAGCTAGCTGCACTGAGCTATGCTGCACAAGAAACTTTGCATAGGCAAGGTTGTTTCACTCCTCTCCTGCAGTGAAATTCCCTCGCCATCAAAACTCCTTCAAACATGCAAATGAAGTGAGACTTAAAAAAAAAGAAGAGGAAATAAAAAGGCTACTGGGACTTCCAGTTGAGCTGAAAAACCTCTCTGGTTGCACTGTTCCTGGCTGCATGCTGGGAAATTGCTCTGCTATACCTCACGCCCTTGTCGTCACGGGCGCCACTGTGGTCGGAATCCACAAACGAACACCGGCCTGCATGAACAATGACTGCACTTGCAAATTCTCGCCTCCAGACAAATTGCTGAGCCAGAAGCAAGGCAAACAAAAAGGAAGGCGTTTGGATCTCTGGACTACTCAGCCTGACAACCCTTCTTCCCAGCCCAAATTCCTCTGCCTGGTCTCTGCACAGAGACTGTTGCAGCTCTCCAGCCCTGGGCGCAATGTGGAGATTTGGGCAGCAACTCAAGGCAATCTCAGTTACAACTGGCAGCAATGGCTTGCCAAGGGGCGTGGACCAGCTGGGAACTGCTGGAGCACAGTGTTCTCCAGCCACACACCCTTTATATTCCTTATAATGAGGACTGAGATGGAACGGTGTTGGACCAGCTACCCCATCTTTATGCCAGCTGGGGATCCCCAGCTGGCTATTTAAGTCTGAAATGCAGTTTCTTGGTGCCACCACTGCGAAGCTGAATCAAGCCCTCAGTGCATATTAGCAAAGAGAATAAACATGTCCAAATCACTCCATGGTCTGGGTTTAAAACCAGGTTGTCGTAATGCTCATTATAGAACAGATGTTGCTTATTTAATTTGGTTTTAATCAAATGTTTGAAAAATCTAAGTCGGGACAGAGGCACATTTGATCATGTTCTTCCCAATGGTTTTACCTAGAAGATCCAATGCATCATCTCAGAGCTGGTTGGATTAGGCAACAAAAATTATTCCCAAATGTTTTTTGTGAATAAATGCATCAAATTTGCTTAGTTGTGGTCAGAGCCTGGGTCAGATTATTACATGTTTTATGTTCAGCCAATTTAGCAGAAAATGGCCCTTAATTCCCAACGTTTAATGGATGATTATCCTTCAAAAAATACCAAATCATCCCACCTGAGTCTTCTCTTTGAAAAATTTCAGCCATCCAACCAGAGACCAGGAAGAGCACCAATCACACATTATGACCAGCAAATACCTAAAGCAAAAAGTCTACAAGCAACACCCCTGCCTGAAACACACTTGTATTAGCAGTTCCATGAGTAGTCTCTAAAGTAGAGAAAGGCTTACAGAAGACAAGATCAGATCATGAACAGTGCAATAGAAAAAAGGCTAAATTCTTCAGATACTCATAATCACTCACAACTAATAAACAGGTGCCTGTTTCCTGTCCAGGAAATTGAAGGATTTCACAGACCCATTAACAGTTAATGTATGGTCAGTGAACAAACAATATGTACTGGGCAAATATGCCATCAGATACCTCCACCAGTTTTCAAAATGCATAGTCCAGAGGAAAGAAATCAAATTAAACTTTATAATTTTGTTGTTATTCTCTAAGATGCTACAGGACCACTCATTGTTTTTTAAAGTTTTTTAAATTACAGACTAACATGGCTACTCATCTGAGACTTTTAAACTTCAAATAAGCATTTACCGACAATGTTACCTGACAAATTACCTACATTGTCGTAAGCAGCTTTCTCATATGTTCTGGACAGTGGCACACACACATTACAGTTTATCAGTACAAAGCAAAACTGTTCAAAAATTGTCAACTGAAAAAAATCTCCTAATGAAATTGTGTCAAACTGGTTTCTTTTTTCCATCTGGAAAATATGGATTTCCATACCTTTTTTCGATTTTGAAAGAATTCAGAATATTTTGTTGCAATCTAAAATGTTGAAACTTTTCACATGGACATTTCCAAGTAGAAATTTTGGGGGAACTTTCTGTGTGGTAAATGTTTCTGGTATTTTATCATTTTATCCTGTTTCAGAATTCAGAATCCACTGGAAAATTCCCCCCATCCTATCCACTCGTCATTTGACAAACCTGGCTTCCAAATCATACCACAAAAGCCCAAGGTATGAGCTTCCCACATATTGTGGGGAGTTCCTTGTTGTGTCTATTGTAAGGCGGATAGGAGATAGCAGAGCACAGAGCATAGTGCACAGGAAGTTGGGAAAACCTTAAGGAAGCTGTGAAGGTTCATGGGTGATGCTCTGGCACATCCATGCACTCAGCTGATGTAACAAGAAGAAATAACCAAAAAAGCCCCCAAGAAAAGGCAACTGTTGTGAGCAGCTGTAAGAGAGATTGTTTCAATAGGCATGAGGAGCAGCTGGGTCCATGACCCTTTACAATGCCTAGCACCATCCTTACCTGAAACTTCTGCCCAACCGGAGAAGAAGAATTTCTCCACTTTTAGCCTCTCACTCTTTAAGGGGTCATCAAACTGCCCTGTAAATAAAAACTGCCTGCTGGTGGCGTGAAGGGGGAGTTATCCAGAATTCAAAGTGGCTGGAATCCCTAAGGGCTTATGTGGGACTTTGGTGGTGCATAAACCTTGTGCCGTCCCTTTGGATTGTCTACAATAGCAAGATACTGGACTTGATGACTCTGGCAGTCCCTTCCAGTCCTAGCTCCTATATTCTTTTGCACAGGCTGAATGTTGCCCAGTTGGATTGTGGGTGCAGTGAGAGGTATAAATATCCATCCCACCCATAGGCCCCTGAATACACATACTCTGAAGTAAGTTGTATTCTTCTAATACATGTGTGTTGTGAGCAAGACACAAGAAGTCATTCTTCTGCTCTACTCTGTGCTGATTAGGCCTCTGTTGGAGTATTGTGTACAATTGTGGGCACCACATTTCAATAAAGATGTGGAGAAATTGTAGAAGGTCCAGAGAAGAACAACAAGAATGATTAAAGGTCTAGAGAACATGACCTATGAAGGAAGACTGAAAGAATTGGGCTTGTTTAGCTTGGAAAGGAGAAGACTGAGAGGAGACATGATAGCGGTTTTCAGGTATCTAAAAATTCCTACAGGATATTAAACAAACCTTAACTCTCCCCCATCTTTCAGGTATCTAAAAGGGATTTCAGGTGTCACAAGGAGGAGGGAGAAAATTTGTTCTCCTTGGCCTCTGAGCAATGGGCTTAAACTGCAGCAAGGGAGGTTTAGGTTGGACATTAGGAAAAACTTCCTAACTGTCAAGGTGGTTAAACATTGGAATAAGTTGCCTAGGGAGGTTGTGGGATCTCCAACTCTGGAGTTATTTAAAAGCAGGTTAGACAAACTGTCATGATTATGAGGGTTAGCCAGCAGCCTGGGGATTAAGGAGTTAACTACACCTAGCCAGGTGGAGTGACCAGTAGGAATGTAGGAGGGAGTTTCAACCTGGGACAAAGGAATTTGGGTTTTTCCTTGTCCGTTTGTCTCTCTGAGGGTATGTCTACACTACAAAGTTAGTTCGAACTAACGGATGTTAGTTCGAACTAACTTTCATAGGCACTACACTAGCGCTCCGTTAGTTCGAATTTAATTCGAACTAACGGAGCGCTTAGTTCGAACTAGGTAATCCTCATTCCATGAGGATTAAGCCTAGTTCGAACTTACTAGTTCGAATTAAGGGCTGTGTAGACCCTTAATTCGAACTAGTGGGAGGCTAGCCCTCCCCAGGTTTCCCTGGTGGCCACTGTGGCCAACACCAGGGAAACTGTACTGCCCCCCTCCCGGCCCCGGAGCCCTTAAAGGGGCACGGGCTGGCTACGGTGCCCGTGCCAGGTGCAAGCCTGCCAGCACCCAGGCAGCAGACCCTGCACCTGGCACGGCTCGAGCCACCCACCTGATGCCCCCCAGCCCTCCTCCTCTTCCCGGGACCAGGCTGGCGGCTCCCGGGAGCTTGCCCGGGACCACAAGAGGCGGGCACCCGAATGGGCTAGTGCGGACATCGTGGACCTCGTCCACGACCTCCGCACTAGGCACAGGAAAGTGGCTGGCTAGGGCAGGAGAGCTGCCAGCCTGGCCACCCAGGAGCAGGTGTGCATGAAAATCAAGGTGGTCCACTGAGACCCCCGACCCTGAGCCCTGAGCTTACAATGGCCGTCCTGGGTCAGACCAAAGGTCCATCTAGCCCAGTAGCCTGTCTGCCGACAGCGGCCAACCCTAGGGACCCTGGAGGGGATGGACCAAAGACAGTGACCAAGCCATTTGTCTCGTGCCATCCCTCTCCAGCCTTCCACAAACCTTGGGCAGGGACACCACTCCTACCCCCTGGCTAATACCACTCCATGGACCCAACCTCCATGACTTGATCTCACGTCCCTTTAAACTCTGTTCCAGTTGTAGCCTTCACAGCCTCCTGCAGCAAGGAGTTCCACAGGTTGACTCTTTGCTTTGTGAAGAAGAACTTTCTGTTACTAGTTTGAAGCCTGCTACCCATTCCTTTCCTTTGGTGTCCTCTAGTTCTTCTATTATGGGAACTAATGAAGAACTTTTCTTGATACACCCTCTCCACACCACTCTTGCTTTTATAGACCTCTATCCTGTCCCCCCTCCGTCTCCTCTTTTCTAAGCTGAAAAGTCTCAGTCTCTTTAGCCTCTCTTCATATGGGACCTGTTCCAAACCCCTGATCATTTTAGTTGCCCTCCCCTCTCCCACCCTCTCTCTTCCCCTTTCCCACCTCCTTTTCCCAGTCTCCCCCAGTTTTGTTCAATAAAGAGAGATTCTATTTTTGACCACACGTTTTCTTTATTTTGTACATCAGGAAGGGGAGCTAGGGAAGGGTAAGTGGAAGGAGGTGAGGGAGGAATGGGGTACGAGCCCCTGATGGGGAGGACTGGGCTGGCTCTGCGGGCTTCTCGGAGTGGAAGTTCTCCTGCAGCCCCCCGATTTCCCCTTCCCCCCGGATGGCAGCCTGCGGCAAGTGCAGCCGGGCTGATGGCCGAGTGCTGTGATGTGCCCAGTGTGGGCACTCCGGGCACTCCAAGCCAGGACTGCTTTGCAAGCGGGGAACCCTGAGAACTGTCTGTCCAGGGTGGGGGTCGGGTCCTTTTAAGCACAGCCCTCGGCTAGCCTGAGACAGCAGCTCCACGCTCTAAGTCCTTTTCCCAGTCTGATCCTTTCAAAGTTTGTTAAGGCTGATCCTTTCAAATAGGAATAAGAGATCCTCTGGAAAAGGGCTTTATTCCGGAGGATCGCGCCAGTCTAGACGCTTTTTTCCGGCTTTTCCCCAAGCCGGAAAAAAAGCATCGGACATGTTTATTTAAATCCCGCGGGGGGTATTTAAATCCCCCGCGGATTTCCCTATTCTGACTTACCTGCTTTGCATGACTTTTCCGGAATTTGGGGCCAGTCTAGACGTAGCCCATGAGTATATTTTGTTACCTTCCTATCTAGTCATTATACCTGCAAGAGGAATATTGTTTTAATAATAAAAGTTCTTTCTTTTCTTTTTATTAACCTGGCAGTGGTTAATTGTGTGCCTTGATTTTTATTTTAGGAGTGAGATTTCCCAAATGATCTTTCCCCTGATTTCTTTATCAACATTTGGGTAGTGGCAGCGGAAGTTTTATTCCCAAGATCTAGGTTTTTAAGATTTTGGGGGAAGTTTTATACCAAAGCCTGGTAGATAAGGCTTTGGGGTACACTTGCTGGCCCCCACGTCTACATTTATCATGCCAGAGTGGGGAAGGAGCCATGACACAGACACCTGTCAGGGATGGTCTAGGTGGTACTGGGTCCTGCCATGAGGGCAGGGGACTGAACTCGATGACCTCTCGAGGTCCCTTCCAGTCCTAGTGTTTTATGATTAAACCGATTTAGCTCATCTCCACTGGCAAGTGGCCCCACATCACAATGCTGCAGTGATCAGCACATTGGCACAGTTGTGAGAAGGTGATTTCTCAGGACCCTTGAGGAAGACACATCTCGCTTATATCTCATCAGATAAAAGCTTGGATCAGTTCCTAGATTAGGTTCCCCTCACCATCTCCAACAATGTTTACAGCTTTGATTTAGATAGTTTTCTGTCTCTTATCAGCCTTTTAAAAGTACTCACAGGTGACTCATAGGATTACAAGAGTGGCGTTAATTTACCAGACATACACAGCCCCTATACTTTATTACCTCATTTTTGTATCTTCTTTACAGCTTGCAATAACTATGACCTTAGAGTTAGTTGTGGAAAAACCAGCTAAACTTGTTCTCTGCCAAAATAGTAATTTAAAAAATTCCTACAGGATATAAAACAAACCTTCACTCTCTCCCATCTTTCCCCTTCCAGGGAGACTCCTGAGCAGGGCTTCAAGAGGAACAGGATTCATCAGCTAGGCAATATGCAAAAAAGCCTCCAATGAACAAACTTAACAACAGGCTGTGTTCAGTCATCTGCACTAATTTATTAACTAAATGTGTATTTGGCTCAGTCACATTACAAGTTAACCACAGCCAGAGGAAAAAAAATGCCTCTTGGTTTTGGCGCATATTAATGCTGAATCGGGTTAAAAATGATAAATATGTTTGGCAAAAAAAACGTCCTTCCCCCCTTTTCTATTTTGCTGTTAAGAAAAGGTTGGGGGTCTGAGAGGCAGAGTAAAGTGAAAAAACTCTAAGAAACCTCAGATGGAGACATTTTGGGGGATTTCCTTCCAAATTCGACTCCAGTCCTTGCAAATAACATAGAAAAAAAAATTCAGACAAAGCCTGGTTTTGGTCCAAAAAAGTTGCAGCCAACTAGTGTAAGCACTTTCGGGGGGGGGCGGGAGGGGGGGAGGTCACCCACCACAGCCAAGGGTGACAGGACAATAGGTGGTGTGCTCCCAGTCTCCCCAGTCCTGGAGCACCGAGAGAGCGGGTGGTGCGACCCAAGCTGGAGCAACCCTATAGGGAGACAGAAGCCATGCTCAGAAGGAAGCTGGGGGTGAGAGAGACGGTTCAGGCAGAACATGGGCTGGACCATGTTGGAGGAGCCAGCCCATGATACCTGTTGCTCATGAGGGTGTGTGTACCGCCTGTACAAACCTTCTTCCCTGAGGAAGAGCTACTGCATTTCATCACACCCAATAGAGTCATGCTGGTGTGAGTGGGATCCTACACTGTGCTAAGTTCTACGCCGGGGTGGGGAACCTTTTTTGCTTCAAGGACAGAAAAATCAGACAGGGGCTGCACACAAGTGAGAAGCAAAAACAAACAAACAAACAAACAAACAAATAACCTAAAAAACCAACTGAGAAGAAGAAAGACACTCCCCACATTTCCCTTGCACACCAGAGACTGGGGGGGGCTAGCCTAGTAGAATTTGTATGCTCCAGCCCCATGGAGGGACAGTGTGGGGGCTGGAGTGCCAGCACAGGCTTCCCAGTGCTGAGCCTTCGGGGCTGGATCCAGGCAAGCCAGCGGCTGCATCCAGCTCCCAGGCCTTAGTTTCCCCAGCCCTGTTCTACACTATGGAAGGACACCAAGGGAATGCCTGTCAGAGGCCAAGCCATTTATAAAGTCAGATTTCAATTCCGGACCAGCTTTTAAAAATTCCCCTCTATCCATCCTACCCCCTAACTACCTGCCACAACACAACACTCTAAAACTCCACTGGACGCCAGCAGGAGCCTAACCAGATCTTAAATTAGGCCGCTCACAGGAGATGCTAAGTCAAAGACTAGACACGTGAGGTTTGGGTCACAGGTTTTCAAAACATCTCCAGGGAAGGCAGCATCTTGAGTGAACAGTTGGTGACATACCAGGATTGCTTCCAGGTATGTGTGGACGATTTGCTTACCTGCTTAGAGCAGCACCTGCCACCAACAGCAGCAAGGTCTGTAGACCAGGCCCAAAGTGCAGCAGGGGGGTGGTTAGCCAGAAACACAGGTGCGGCTGAGGCTCTGTACCCACAAAGTACCAGGAAATGCAGAATGAGGTGGGGAGTGGTGGCACATTGCTCAGAGGTCAATGCCCATGGGTGGGCATTGGCTCCCCAGAGAATGGAGATCCAACATGTATATGGCACAGCTGTCTAAGTATGTCACAAGATCTAGCTACCTCAAGTACCTACATGGTCCCCTAACACTGTTTAATCTGACTGCTTGGTACTTTTTAATGGGCACCACAGCAGTGCTATTATCCCCATTATATAGTGGCAGAAGTGAGAACCAAGCGAGACTAGACTCACTTGCACAATGGAAGTACAGTAATGAAAGGACTTGAACCAGGCCTTACAAATTGTAAGCGAGGAACCTAGCCACTGGGCCACACTTCAGAGAAGAGCCTGGAGAATTCCCCACTGATTCTTAGAAAGTCTGTGCATTAGGAGGGTCCTGGCTCCCTGTCCAGTCCGTGGTGAGGCGAGACACTCCTCTAGACAACGTTTTGGAAACACTTTTGCCTCACTTCTCTGCCTAGCTTTGTAGTCCTCTTGTGCTTTCTTCCTATGGGGAAACATGAGAGCTGGGCCTTAGCACAAAAATGGAAATTAAACTTTGACAACATGAAAAAAACAAAACAAACTTTCTCTGCAGCTATAACACTAAGTTTCCTTGCAAGAAAGTATTCAACCACTAGTTGTGCTGCATAAAGTTCCACCAAGTGTGGACCCTGAGAAAGCAGGCAAACAAAGCTGGACCCCCGTAGTGTGGGAGCCTATTTTTTTCTCAGTGGTGGTAGCTGTTTTCTTTAATAAAAGCCTACTGCTGACGGAGAAGACTGGTTCCATAGAGCACGTCAGCAGATTATTATCTCACCATTGCCCTTCCCCTTCTTTACCTTTTCAATACACGCGTTCCTTACATTGAAAGAAAGTGCCTTGTTTATTTCAAGCATGAGCAATTATCCCTTGGATAAATGGGTCAGATCCTTTTTCCAGCACATGATCTCTAGTGGGCACAAGGCCTTTCTCTTACTGGCTAAAAACAACCCCTCAAAAGCAGCAGCAGAAGCTTTAGCTGTATCACCTCCTTCCCCTCTCTGCACCCCCCAAATTTCTTTTTCATCGGTGTTCTTTACAGGCAGCTAACCCAGCAGAAACATTCAGCCTGAAGTCCAACTATTAAAAAGCAGCAAGGCATTCAGAACATGCTTCCCTGTGCCATTTGTAAAGTGTGGTACTACAGAAATGTGCAGAAGAGTGAAGCTTTGCTTTTTATATATCCCAATAGACCCACACTTCCTAATAGACCCGTCTAAATCAACACAGTATTCCCCCGTCAGGGCTGCCACTCGACAAGAACCACTCCGAGGCAACTGACGCAGCCACAACTTTCCACTAGAAGTTAATGAACTTTTAAAAAACATTTCAGAGAGTGATATATGCACAAGGCAGCTTGGTGTATCACAGTTAATATAATGTGCTCATTTCCCTGGGGGAGACCTCATTGGAGCTGCCAGCTGGAAGGCTATTCTTCCGGTTCTTTTTAAACATTTCTTTCCTCCCTTCCCCCTCGGTTTTTGCTGGGGAAGTAAAAGGGAGCCAGATCCAGCCTGTACTAATGAGCTATTTCAAGGGTTTTAAAGTGTGTGGGAACAAAAATCAGGATCTTAGACTAAACATAAAAGGATTTGTATTGATGTCTGTGTTTTGATTTGTCCCTGAAGTTCAAGGGGTTTTGCGAGTGGTTCAATGGCCTATGAATTTATGGATATTCAGACATTTAAGGAAGTGTTCCTATGTGCACACAGGTAGGAGAATATGGCAATCTGATTGTTGTCACTCCTGATCCACACACTCACTGAGCTTCTTCATTTAAGACGGAAGGTATATGTAAATATTTGGCAGAAAAAAAACCCGAGGAGAGTGAAATTGTCTGTAAGAACTGAGTTCATTGCTCGTGTGTGCGTTTGTATAGCTTTGTGGCTGACCTTACTAAAGGAAAGCAAAGACTCAGGCAAAATTTTGGGAGGTTGCAGTGTTGGAAAGCAGTAAAATTTCACATGCTCAAAATGAATCACGTTGCAGAAAATGGACCACTTAACCTGCATTCTGCTTTTCTCTTTCCTAATGAAACAGGCATGGCAAAGAAATATACATGGGAGGTAGGGGGATCACTTAATAGATCAACGCTAGCCACTTTGCATGAGCTAGCAACACAACTTTCAGCAACAATGTGCAGAGGAAACATGGCCTGCCCAGTGCCCTGGGTTTTGGGCTATTTTGAACAATGACAACATTTTTTTAAAAAAATTAAACAACTAATCAAAAAGAGAATGCAAGCCAGAGGTTAGCATTTTAACCTTAGAGTGTGTCTGCACAGGCTTAGTCTCATATCCTGATTTTTTACTTCTCTATGGTAAAAACTGTGGGGCAGTATAGACAAGTACACAGTATCCATTCATGTGCCCAGTAATGTACCTACAACCACATTTGGTACACATCTCCCCACCATCAACACCCACCCTTCTTGCAAAAGTCCCCACCCACACACATTGATACACTCTCTTTGCCTGAAAATTAAAATACTTAAGGTTCTATTATATATAACATAATTACATATATACATATGCTGGAAGATGAAATATCAGACAATAATTTATATATATATATATATATATATATATATATATATATATATATATATATATATATATATATATATATATATATATATTTAAAAATTATTGTCTGATATTTCATCTTCCAGCAATATTTTGACACTAAATTATGTGATTTGTATTTTAATTAGAAACAGTTAATGGTGGTATTTCTTTTGGCCCACATCCAACAACCTTTAAATGTCCAGCAACAATATTTTAACATTAAATACTTCATCTCATTCTGTCTTTTAGTTAAAAACCCTTTGATGTAGCTGGAGCAAATATTTTATAAAAGAACAAAGGAAGGGAACAGAGCAACAGTGTTACAACAATTCTGCTGGATATTTAAAACTAACAAAAAAACAAAACCATTCCCTTAATAAACAAGCAGGGAATAATGACGATACAGGGCCAGGAAGAAACCTGCAGTCTGAAGGGTTAAGTGAAGTTATTATAACCAGGGCTTCTACTTGGGTGCCATCTGGCTCTAATAATTACGTTGTTACAATGGCAGCTGTTGGGAGAAATGTTATTACAATAGTAGAAACAGCAGTTACCTGGAGTAGCAACTCAGCTTCTTCTGCAAGTGCCTCTAAAGGAAAATGTGTCATTTGGGGCACTTCTGAAGGCTCCAATGTTCGTATTCTGGTGTAAAATTTCAGTTCTGTTAGAAAGAAGTGGAATAATAGTGAAATGCAAGGAACTAAGTTTCCACTGTAACAACTGGTAAGAATAACACTGATGCAAACATTGGTTGAGACTAGATAGGACATTTTCAGCTTGAAAAAAAGAAGACGAAGGGGGGATATGATAGGGGTCTATAAAATCATGACTGGCATGGAGAAATTAAATAAGGAAAAGTTATTTACTTGTTCCCATAACACAGGCACTAGGGGTCACCAAATGAAATTAATAGGTAGCAGGTTTAAAACAAAAACAATGAAATAGTTTTTCACACAATGCACGATCAACCTGTGGAACTCCTTGCCAGAGGATGCTATGAAGACCAGGATTTTAACAGGGTTTAAAAAAGAACTACATAAATTCATGGAGGATAGGTTCATCAATGGCTATTAGCCAGAATGGGCCAGAATGATGTCCCTAGCTTATGTCAGAAGCTGGAAATGGACAACGGGGGTGGCTCTGGTCTACACTGGGGAGTTATTTCAAAATAACTCCCATTATTTTGAAATAAGAAGTGGAGCATACACGCTACCAAGCCTGTTATTTCAAAGTAAAGGGCTGGTTATTTGGAAAAATTAACTCCTGCTTCCTATGAGGAATAATGCTTATTTCAAAATAGTTATTTCCAAATAGCGGTAGTGTGGATGCTCCTCTGCTGCTATTTTGAAATAACTACTCCCCAGAGTCATTCAAAGTAATTGTTCCCTCGAGTTTTCTGGGGCTCTAAGTTGAGGTAGCGCGTCCACATTAGGGGAACCTGCCTCAGACTAATTTTGAGGATTCCCTGTAGTGTGGACACACTATTTTCAAATAGTTATTTCAGGAGTTACTATTTCAAAATAAAAGCAGCGAGGAGTCCTTTGGCACCTTATAGACTAACCGAAGTGTTGGAGCATAAGCTTTCTTCAGCAAAGACCCACTTTGATTAAACAAAAACTGTGAATGGCTAGCTAACTACAAAAGCAGCTTCTCCTCTCTTGCTATTCACACCTCCAAATCAGCTACTAGAAGTGGGCCTCATCTTCCCTGATTGGATCCACCTTGTCATCTTTAGCCTGATTCTGGCCTGCATATTTGTACCTGCCTCTGGAAATTTCTGCTACATGCATCTGACGAAGTTGGTCTTTGCCCATGAAAGCTTATGCTCCAACACTTTGGTTAGTCTATAAGGTGCCACAGGACTCCTCGCCGCTTTTGCAGATTCAGACTAACATGGCTACCTCTCTGATATTTCAAAATAAGTTATTTCAAAATAATTTCCCAGTGTAGACATTCCTTCAGTGACTACCTGTTCTGTTCATTTCCTCTGCCACTGTAATTCATTGGCCACTGCCAGAGACAGGATACTGGGCTAGATGGACCATTGGACTGACCCAGTATGGCTATTCTTATGTTCTTATATAAATCCAGTATATGATCACTGGCTAGAATATTTGTGATGGAAATGTTTGGTCTTGGTATCTGATTTTCAAAACATATGAATGGTTCAAGTTGGCACATGGAATGGCTTTCTCTCACAAATTTAGTTACCTGTAATAAAATGATAGGGAAGGAATGTACATAGTAGTTAAAGCATGAACCTGGGAGCCTCAGAATTAGACCTCTACTGTACCAGTGACTTTTAGTGTGTCATTGGGCAAGTAAATATATATCTACATCTCAGGAGTCCTATGACGTGTCTAACGTGTGTGTTACAGAGTGTTCACCAAACTGAAAATATTTACCTGTGAGGCAGGAAGCAAACCAAAACCAAACCTCATGGCAAATTATTAATTAGTTTTATTACTGTGGCACCTACAGGCTCCACCCTGATTGCAGCCCTAGTGTGCTAGGCTCAGTAAAGAAATGCAATGAGATGGTCCTTTATACTTCTCCCTAGAGCATATGGGAACATTTTTGACCAAATTAGCTTTTGGTGAAATATGCTGTTTCATTGAAATCAAAACTTTTAATGGAGATGGTTCCGTTTCAACAAAGACTTTGTCAAAAAATATTTTGTTTCAAGGGCCTCTTTCATCCTCTATAGCCTGAGGGTTAGGGTACTGGCATAGAAAACCATGTTCAATTGCCTTTTCCACCCAATTCAGAGTGATTTGGGATGAAGTGAATTTAGAAGGCAGAAAAGAACCTTGGAACCTTGATCTTCCATATCCCAACTCAGTGTCCAGCTTCTGGGCTACAAAACATGAAAACACACATGTGCAAAAGGTTTTGTTTACCATGTGGAACTACACCAGATTTCAAAATCTCAAAAGTTGCCATGCAAAGGAACTGTGATGGATTGGAGGAGTGCTGGCCTTTTCTGAAGAGCCCAGCATTTGGTGACTAAAGGGTTAAACTCAGGTAGCTAGGGGGTGTTGGCAGGGAGCCAGGAAAGCCAATGGGAGAAGGTGTTGAGATTTGAATTGGAAGATATACCTGCCTGCTGTTCTTTTTGGTGTGAGTTTTAAGACAGGAATTGGGAGAACAAGATGAATTGAACCAGGCAGAACTACCATGCCTACAAAGAATTCTGGGCACAGAAACGGACTGGACCTTAAAGCATGGATTGTAAGTAGATAGGGAAATGTCCAATTTAGACACAATCATATTATTTTCTTTGTGTTGCTGTTTGGTTAAACTTCTCTGTGCTTAAACCTTTCCCCACCCCCTCTCCCCCTGTACTTTAAACTGTATCCCAGGATGGAATATTTTCTGTGTTTTTAAATTGTTCTTTTCTCAGTTGCTTTAAAACACCTTGCAACCAAGTATGATTTATCAAGTATATATATATATATATATATATTTAATAAAATCACTTTTTAAAGGAAATGATTTGATTCTTGCATCCTGGAAGGTAATAGGAGTTCTGTGTATGCATGCCTAAGATTGAGAGGTCATCTATCAGAGATTACAGTTTGTTTTCTCTTTTATTTGAAGTTCTCTTGGGTTAGAAGAGCTTGAGGTATCCCTCTGGAAGATGCTCTGAGTGCTTCTTCCTGGATTCAAGAAGAAAGGGTTTTTTTCAATTGGTGGTGGCAGTCCCAAGACCAGGAAATCTATAATCTTGGGAAGCTTTTAAGCAGTAGCTTATAGAATCATAGAATCATAGAGCTGGAAGAGACCTCAGGAGGTCATCAAGTCCAGACCCCTGACCAAGGCAGGACCAATCCCAACTATAGAGGCAAAGTATTTTTAAGGTCTCTTTGGGTACGTCTAGACTACACCTCTCTATTGACAGAGAGATGTAGATTAGGCACGTCAATATTGCTAATGAAGCGGGGATTTAAATATCCCATGCTTCATTAGGGTAAACATGGCCGCTGCTTTTTTTTCCCGAAAAAAAGTGGCGGTCATGTTTATGCTAATGAAGCTCAGGATATTTAAATCCCCACTTCATTAGCAATCTACATCTACATCTCTCTGTCTACAGAGAGGTGTAGTCTAGACACAGCCTTCCTAGCCCCCACCTTCTGCACTCGGAGTGCCAGAGTGGGGAACAGCCTTGACAGGAACTGTCATCCATCGGTCAGCAATGCACTGGGTTTGAGTTATTTCCAACCTGTCTGCTTTGACTTGGGATTCAGTAGTCACTGTCCAAGTCTCACTGAAGCCACACCAGTGTAAAAAAGGGAAGCCATGATTTGCACTATTCTGGTTTTAAGCAGAGATCCATTCCATCAGTGCAATTTTGCCTCTCTGCATCAGGATTTCTAGCATGGCAGCTGCAACAGTTAATGGTTCAAATTGGAGAAAATCTCCAGAACAAACAAGTCCTTAAAGTATGAGATCTCTGTTTTAAGGGCTGACAAATCCTGACCTTTCAAAGGATTCTATTATGTTTAATTTTAGGAAGGGTCTAGAAGAAACTGAATGATTGATTGATCAGCTAATGTTGGTACATCTCTTTCAAAATGTAGTGTTGTAGAAGTGCTAAGTGTCGTTCTCAATCAACCCGTCAAGTTTATCCCATCCCCATAAGAAGAACAAGGGGTCATTTGATTAAATTAATGGCAGTTGAACTTAAAACAATCACTGTGAAAGACACTGGCTGTGAAATCCACAGCCACAGGAGTTCAAGATGTCAAGGACTGTAGCTGGATTTTATAACCATAAACACATGTGGTTAAGGCTTCTAAGGCAGAGGCAATCAGTTTTCATACTACAGGGTGCAAACTAATTGCCCCTAGAAGCCAAGAATTGATCCCCACTCCTTCCATACCTGGTGAGCTACATTGTCAGAGTTTTTATAACAAATGGACTTGTAGCACTTTATAGACTAACAAAACATGCAGATGGTATCATGAGCTTTTGTGGGCACAGCTCACTTCTTCAGATGACCGGAGTTTTTATACTCCCCCTTGAAGCAGGAGGTCAGACTTGAAGGACCAATGAACTGATCCAATTAGGCAAATCAAATGTGCCTACCAGGACTCTGTTTCTTTTGCTGCTGCCATCCACACAGTTGAGAGAGACAACTTACATCAGGGCAGACAGCTAAATTGAAGGAAAATCATTCTATAGCCATGTTAGTGAAGTTGTTTGGAAAGCCAATTTAGTGAGTCCCCATGCTCTTGACCTACTCCACAAAGGCAGAGGCACTGGGCATGATTCTCCAGGTAGAAGAGTGTCTGCCTGCAAACAGGAAGTGGAATTTCAAAAATTCCCAGTCCTTTAAAGGGGGAGGGATGGATGACTATGTATCTTTGTTCAGAGCAGCAGAGCTGGAACTGGTGAGCAGAACAGTGAGGATGGGCATTGTGGGATACCTCCTGGAGGCCATTTCCAGCTACATAACCAAGTGAAGTGTCTACACTGATACTCATGTAACTTTGCTGCTAAAAGCTCTGTGTCTCTCGTTGAGGTGGTTTTATTTTGTTGGCAGCAGGACAGTTTTGGTGTCAGAAGGAGCACTGAAGTGCTCTCTCCTCCCCGGTTTTGTCAGCAACACCTGACTTTGCTCAACAAAACTGTAGTGTAGACAAGGCCTAAGAGCATGAAATCTTTGAAGCGCTACTCTGAATTAACAGGCCCCTTCACTCAAGAGCACTGAGCATTCTCAACCCAGTGGCTCACTCCAGATGCTGTTTTTACACACCTGCTTATTTGCCCCACACCTGCTATAGGGGGAGTTGAAAAGCAGAAGGCATCGTGTCTACACACGTGTGTGACAGAGATAGCTAGATGCCAAATTTTGATCACTGTCGTTATCACTGCAGCACTGGAAAAGGGAGTGGTTTTCCATCATTCATTCCCACTGAAACACACCATCAACAAACAGGCTGAGAAAAAGCCACTGGCTGTTTCAAATACTGAAAGGCAATTGGCTATCTCAGCAGTTCTCTCCTGTAAAAGCTGATTTCACTAAAAAATTGTGTCAAGCCTTTTATAGCCAGAGATTTTCAGGGACACCTAATGGTCAGAAATGAATTTTGTTGACCAAAGTCAGGCTCCCCCTGACCTGCCAAGTCTGTGTAATTGTAGCAGCACTCCAGGGCTGGATGGAGGCTTCCGAGTGATTTTCAGAAATGTTCTGCTGATAACAATGATTGCTGTAAATTGCTGAATGAACACAAAGCCCTGGCTGCCAGGAGATGTTGGATGCCCTGTTTTCCAGATAAAAAGTGATTAAAGACTCCTAAACAAGTTCTAAATCTGTTCTTTAGAAATTCCATTAAGCGAGCTAATTAGCTAATTCAATTAACTGATTAGATGATATTAATTAGTTAATTTAGGGGGGAGGGATTTATAAAGCCATCACATGAAATAAAAAAAAAACCAGGAGGACATTAGACCAAGAGCTTCGTTTCTTAACCCATGCAGTGTCTTAATTAGCAATGTAATTTGCCATCTGCTTTGGGTAGGCAGTCATTACCTATCACCTTACCTTTCTCCTTAGGAATTCCCCCTTCTCTGCTGCATGCCTGTTCTTTTACAAACTCATAGGCTAGGAGAGTGAGGTGGGAAGATAAGAATCAATCAGTAAGATACAGCAAAGTGTATGCTGTGAAATGCTGAAGCCATGTGACAGTAAGACTCTCTAGTCTCTTTCATCCTCTATACCTTTTGTCTTACACTCAAGTTATGTCTCCTGTACTACCCATATCAGCTATCCCAGTATCTTGCATTCCTAGTGTGAATGCAGCTTTACTGGCAAAGATGCACTTTGTACTGATAGATAGCAACCCCTCCTCCCCTTGCGGGAATAAAACCAGCTGTGCCAGTAAAAGCACAGCTGTATGGGGGTAACTGCATCTCTACTAAAGGCTTCTCCTGCCACAGCTGCATCAGTCAGGGATCACACCTTGTTTACACCTCTGACCAACAGCATTGTGTCTAAATAAGTTTGTAGCACAAATCAGGGCTGGATTTAGGGACAGGCAACCCACAGGCCTGCTAATAGGAGAGCAGAGGGAGGGTAGATGGAGCGGTGGAAGCTGGAGCTCCATGTCCTTTAAATTGCCACTGGAGTGCTGGAGCTGCCCCCAGCCTCGCCCCTTCTGCCTGAGACCCGGCCCCTTCCAGGAGCATGGATTTACCCTTCTCCCATCCTGCCCAAAGGCCTGGCAAGTCTGTCAGCTCCCGCATCAGCCTAGGGTGCTGTTCTTGGAGTCCACTGGGCTTGAGGTGCTGGAAAGAAAACGTTTGAAGTAACATGTTTTGGGTAGTCTACATGTAGATTCATTTTTCAATAACCTCCTAGAATGCTCTGGATCTTTGTAGAATCTCATGGAACCTTCCAGATTTTTCTAAGAACTACATTTTCCTCAAACCTCCTGGAATGTTATTAGCCCTGCCCATCACTCACTGTTTTAGCGCTTGAAAATGCCTTTGATTTGCTCATCTCCATTTGAGCTCATCAGCATCATTAGAACTTCTGGGGAATAAGCATAGATAGCATCTCTCTTACATAGGTGTGAACCATGGACTGTTCACCGAAGATGCATTAGGCAGCTTGAAAAATTTCACATGGAGGTCTCCGCTCTATTTTGAATGTCCATTGGTGAGACAAAGTGTGTCAAACATAAACATTCTTGAAAGAGTTCAAATAGTCAGCAAGCAGGCAATGCTCCTCAAGGCTCAGTTGAGAGGGATAGGTCCTGTTATCAGAATGGACAATCGCTGTCTCAAAAAAAGTTTTCTAGGGTGAGGTGAAATTCGGGGAACACAGATATGATCTGCTAATATGCTTCAAAAAACACTTTCAGCAGAATCCTGCTTCCTGCAGTATAAATATCAATAACTTTGAAGACATGGCCAAGGACAGATCTGACAGAACAGCAACTATCAATAAAGACACTAAACACTCTGAGGAAGACAGATTTAAAAAAATTAAAAAAGTAAAAACTTTTTTTTTTAATGGCCAGGCTGCCACCAAGTATTATGGTGTGACATCCGTTTGCAATCTTGTGCCTCACAAATCGAACTGTGGAGCAACATGGGAACACATGTAGTTCATTAAACCCACGTATTGCAAAGAATTCAAGGGCATTTAGATCTCTAGTTTCTGTCCAGCCCCTTATGAACTAAGCCAAACTGGGCTATTTACCTGTGGTTTTGGTACTCTGGTCTGAGCTCCTCTCATGTCACATTGATATCTCATTGATGCATGAGACATCAATGAGACAGAGGTGTGTTTTATGGTAAAATTGGAAGGAGGAAAAATGTAATGGCTTAGTGGTTTTGTATGGGGAACTCCTCTTTTATCATTCTACATATGATACCGGGGTATTCACAAGCACATGTGAACTTTTGAGAGGATCCCTGAGGCTGCAGCAATTGGTGCTATAGTTCAGCTGTAACAGGAGCTTTGTTTTGTGGAGCCTCAGAGCATAAGGTCAACAGCAGCTGCTTTGCCAAGGGTTTTAACGCTTTGTTCCCCTCCACACTCCGCTCCACACAGAGTGCTCTGCTCTCTAGCGGATTTAAGAATATTTGTTCTGCTAATTGTATTATACATTAATCTTGTAACAGTGCGTGGAGGCCAAATCAAGTTTCAATAGCACTAGGTGTTGGATGCTGAGAGCTTAGGAAGCAGCTTCTGCAGCTTGTTGCAAATAAAAATAAAAATACTTTTTTGCAATAGAAAAATCTAGGCAAAAGTCAGTACAAGTCCAGTTCCAAGATTCACCGTATTCTTAAAGAGAGAAGTACTGAAAGATTGCAGATGGTGTGACTGTTATTCTAAGGGCGTAAATATTTCTCTCTAAAAACACTTCCCTTTGCTTTGTGGCTTGGAGGACGTGCTGTGCCAAAGTGTGTGCTTCTGACACTAATCGCGTAGAATAAGCCGTGCAATTGTACTGCATACACAGGCATTGAGGCTGATAGGTGAAGGTTCAGAACTTAGCTTGAACAGGCACTCCCGCCTTGTCAGTGACAACTGTGTGTAGTTGTCTGAGGGGGAAACCAACAATGCCTGAGTTCTTGCTCTGGTTTTGCCACTGATTTGCTAGGTGGCCTTGGTAAAGTCCTGGGAACCTCTTTATTAAATTTTTTTTCTGTACCATGGGGAATGAGACTCCTTCTCAAATTTAAATGTGTATCCCAAATTTAAAAATATAGTAAGAGAACCCCACAGTTAACCAACAATGTGAAAGAAGAGGCCAAAAGGCACCCTTTAAAAAGTGGAAGTTAAATACCAGTGAGGAAAACAGAAAGGAGCATAAACTCTAGCAAATAAAATCTAAAAATATAATTAGGAAGCCAAAAAATAATTTGAAAAACAGCTAGCCAAAGACTCAAAAAGTGATAGCAAAAATTGTTTTACATACGTCAGAAGCAGGAAGCCTGCTACACAACCAGCAAGGCCACTGGAGAAGTGAGATGCTAAAAGATCACTAAAGGACAATAAGACCATTGCAGAGAAACTAAATGAATTCTTTCCATCAGTCTTCATGGTTGAGGATGTGAGGGAGATTCCCAAACTTGAGCCATTCTTTTTAAATGACAAATCTGAGGAACTGTCCCAGATTGAGGTATCAGAGGAAGTTTGGGAACAAATGGATAAATTAAACAGTAGTAAGTCACCAGGACCAGATGATATTCATTCAAGAGTTCTGAAGGAACTCAAATGTGAAATTGCAGAACTACTACACTGTACTACTACACTGTAGACTACACTGTGGTCTGTAACCTATCATTCCAATCAGCTTCTGTAACAGCTAACTAGAGGATAGCAAATATGACCCAAATTTTCAAAAAAGGTTCCAGAGGCGATCCTGGCAATTACAGGGCGATAAGTCTGACTTCAGAACCTGGCAAACTGCATGAAACTATAGTAAAGAACAAAATTGTCAGACACATAGATGAACATAAGTTGTTGGGGAAGAGTTATCGTGGATTTTGTAAAGGAAAATCATGCCTCACCAATCTGATAGAATTCTTTGAGGGGGTCAACAAGCATATGGACAAGTGGGATCCAGTGTATATAGTCTCCTTAGATTTTCAGAAAGACTTTGACGAGGTCCCTTAAGATAGTTAAGTCCTAGGCAGACAGCAAAGAGCTACAAAATGATCTCTTAAAACTAGATAACTGGGCAACAAAATGGCATATGAAATTCAACATTGATAAATGCAAAGTAATGCTCATTGGTAAATATAATCCCAACTACACACATAAAATGATGGGGCCTAAATTAGCTGTTACTACCCAAAAAAGAGATCTTGGAGTCATTGTGGATAATGCTCTGAAAACATCCACTCAATGGGCAACAGCAGTCAAAAAAGCTGGGACTTTCTTCATGTTGGGACTCATGAAGAAAGGGATAAATACTAAAGCAGAAAATATCCTATTGCATCTCATAGACTCATAGACTTTAAGGTCAGAAGGGACCATTATGATCATCTAGTCTGACCCCCTGCACAGTGCAGGCCACAGAATCTCGCCCACCCCTCTTAGAATAATCCTCTCACCTATGTCTCAGATATTGAAGCCTTCCTGTCCTCTAATTTTTTCTTCCAAAATCTCGACCAGCTTGCACTTGGTGCAGATGAAATCCGTTCTTTCTTCCGGGAGGAAGACAAACATGGCACACGCCGTGCAGGTAACAACAGCAGCAGACGCATCATCAACCATCGCTCCTGTCCTGGAGAAGGGATTTAAAAAGAAAGACAAGAGAACCTCCCGCCCTTCCCTCTCCCCTTCAGAACTCCCTCTCAAAACTCCCTGTTAGCAATCACCTGTTCGCAAGCATATAAATCCATGGTACTACCTCATTTTGAATTCTATATGCAGATGTAGATTTTTGCCCTTTCACAAAAAATATATGCTGGAATTGGAAAAGGTTCACAAAAGGACAATAAAAATGATTAGGGGTGTGGAACATCTTATATATGAGGAGAGATTAATTAGAGTGGGACTTTTCACCTTGGAAAAGAGATGACTAAGGGGAATACGATAGAGGTCTATAAAAATCATGACTTGAGTGGAGATAGTAAAAAGTTATTTACCCTCAGAACACAAGAAGTTGGGGTCACTACATTAAATTAATAGGCATCAGGTTTAAAACAAATAAAAGGAAATATTTTTTCCACATAATGCAAAGTCAAACTGTGGAACTCTTTGCCAGAGGATATTGTGAAAGTCAAGACTGTAACAGGTTTCAAAAAAGATCTAGGTAAATTCACAGAGGATGGGTCCATCAAGGGCTATTACCCAGGATGGGCAGGGATGGTGTCCCTAGCCTCTGTTTGCTGGAAGCTGGGAGTGGGAGACAGGGGATGGATCGCTTGATGACTACCCGTTCTTTTAATTCCCTCTGGGGCACCTGGCATGGGCTAGGTGGACCTTTGGCCTGACCCAATATGACCATTTTTCCCCTCATCCCCCAACTAGGTGCAAAGACTAATTCAATAGTGCTCGTATGGGGCTTTGTTTTGAGGACACAATGTGATATAAACATTCAGAGGTAAATTCTAAAATGTCTCTCTCCCACTGCAGCCTTTCTGACATCTGAGTATAAAGCAGCATGACATTTGGCCCTTCATTGTGACGGTTTCTGTCGTACCAGGCTATCACTCTCAGGAGGGATATTCTCACAGGATTGCTGGAACTTCTGGTTTATGGCCAGAAGAACAATGCTGGGCAAATAGACCATCCTGCAGTCTTCTGACACTTCCATTGCTTCTTTGAACCATAATAGATTAGCTCCAATTAGCTAGCCTTGTGCCCCTGGCACCTAGATATTATGGCAATTGGTATTCTCCAAAATTCAAAACTAAGAGAGAGGTCCACGCGCAGACCCTGTGAGCTTCTCCTTAAATCTAGGCATGCTCTTGTGATGAAACATGGCTGCCTATGCATAGATACCAAGTTCATCCCTGGGGATTGAGCACAGTTTAGTCAGGCCTTCGGCTCAGGAGCACTCAGGTACTACAGAAACGGTGACCTCAGTAGATAACCAGAGCTAGAGAACTCCCTTTGCTGGAAGTAATAAAAGCTGTTAGAGTAGCAGGAGCCTCCTGCTAAGCAGGGATGGTGATCACTCCCACTAAGGCAGAATTCTATACACACAAGGGAGTCAAAAGCCTCACTGAGTCACTGGGCAAAATGTGCGTGGGTCGGGTTGCCGCATGCCTGCCCCAATCCTCAAAGCACCGGAAGCGCGCCGCATGGCACTCCGGTGGCAATTTAAAGAGCCCAGGAAGGAGGCAGACAACCTTACCTAATGTGTACCTGATCACGCCCCTCTCCTCCTCCTCTGCAAAGCAGGCACAAGGATAGTGTGCAGTCTTGAGCCAATTAGAAGAATCTGATCCCTGATTAGGATCTTTGTGTGATCTCATAACATATTCAATAAAACCTGCTTAAAGCATGACCTGTATAATATTATGTCTTAGCATGCAGTTTGATAGCTCTTGTAATTTCGCATTGTATTGTTTGCCAGGTTTAATCATGTTGTCTGATCTTTTGGGTTTGTTAGCATCTCCAGTATCTTTGCGATTAAACAAACTGCATTGCTATTAAGGGTTTACAAAAGAGATTGGCCTCTTACAGCACTGTATTTTTTTATTTGAACGATGAAACGGCAGATAAAAACACCCACAAGAAAATATGCATCTTGAGATGGTGAAAATGGATAAAAATCTCTGCATCTGCATGAAATCCTCAAGGAGAATCGAAGGTCTACAAAGCTGGGCTTTATAACATCTGAGTTACAATAAGAATTTCCAGGGAAATCTGCTGGGACTTCTCCTACCACTGTCTAGGAACAAGCAAGTAGGAAAATTAAAAAATAATTTTCAAAATCAAGAGCGCCCTTTCAGGAAGATGGTTGGGAACAGATTTGTCAGCCTCAAGTGAAGTCACCCAAGAATGTGCTGTACCAACTGGATACACTTGGCAACCCAGAATCAACACGATGCAGCTGTTCTTAATGGTAATCCTAACATGCCCATTAGGATGGAAAATATGATCTATTACACAGCAGGTGATTAATGATGGGAACAATGCTGGTGAAGGGCCCAGTTCTCTGTCCACATATACCAGTGGGACACCCCTGGAGTCAATGGACTAACAGCAATGGAAGAAAGAGCAAGATAGAACCGACTTCCTTTCCACAGCATCAAATGTTTAACACAAGGGCATGACCCTTTGCCTCACTATCTACGTGGGGTTTGAGCCAAAGCCAATAGACTTCCTATTGAAATCAATGGGGGTTAGATCTATCCCACAGGTCTCGTCATAACAGGATCTGAGCGTCTCACAAGCATTAACAAAGCTGTGATCTCAACATCCAGAAAGGGAAATACCATTGCCGTTTCAGAGAGGGAACTGAGGCATGGAGGGATTACGTGACCTCTTTCCAGGACACATCAAGACCACGTGGTGTTTGCTTGCGTGGCAGGCTGGCCTTCCCCACATCTGGGGCTGAACATGGTACCTCAGAACATTCCAGTTCCTAACAGCTCTAGGATCTTGGAATAGAACCTACGTGTGCATCACCACACGGCTCTCTGGCCACCAGGTTCATCCCACCCACCAAACAGTGACAAGCCTCTCTGTTGATCCTCTTAATCCTGGTTCATTGGTTGGTATCTTACCTCGTCAGCCATCAATCTTACCCATTCTGCCTCCAGCACAGAAGCAGCTTACACTCTGGAAACCAAAAATTAATACTTTTCATTGCAACAAAATTAGTTTACTTGTAAGTGATAAAGACAGCAAAAGCTGTGGCTGAACTAACTAGCCCCAGGCACCCAGATCCTAAGGTAAGTCAGTGGAGACTGGAGCCTCACTGCCATTTCTGCCTGTGACCAGGGATGTCAGGTTTTCAGAAATGTTGGAGGTGCCCAGAATGCCCAGAACCCACACCTTTTTTCTCCTACCCCCCGCTCAAACCCTCCTCCCCACACTGACTGCCTAAGTCTCCGGGAGAATCTGGGAGCAGCTCATGGACACACAGAATCATAGAATACTAGAATTGGAAGGGACCTTGAAAGGTCATCAGGTCCAGTCCCTTGCCCTGACAGCAGGACCAAGCACTGTCCAGATCATCCCTGATAGATGTCTATCCAACCTGCTCTTAAATATCTCCAATAATGGAGATTCCACAACCTCACTAAGCTATTTATTCCAGTGTTTAACCACCCTGACAGGACATTTTTCCTATTTCCAACCTAATCTACATCCCTCCTTCTACCCCTGCCATGCTGCCGGTAGAGGTGGTAGGGGCCCCTGGGCCATTTTAAATTGTTCCGGAGGCAGCAGGCAGGCTGGGGGACACATGCTGGGGAGGGATTGTACAGGGACAATGGGTGGGGCCAGAGGAAAGTCCCAGCCCCAAACTTGAATATTCCAGGTGCCCAGGCACCATGGGCCCATACTACTTGCTGCCTATGCCTGTGACAATATCCCCCTTTATCCTCCTCCTCTTCTACCTTCTTGGAAAACTCACAGCCATAGTTCTCATGGGAGTTAAAATATTAACAGAGTAAGAAGCTGGTGGCTTCATTTACTAAAAGACCCTGAAGCCTCTTCCAACTTCTAATTACCAGTTTCCTACTTGAGGTTCTTCCCCCTCTGACTCTCCTTTCTTTCAACCAATAGGTTTTTTTTTTTTCATCCTACAGTACTTTCCAGTTCCCCTTCCTGACCCATGTGGCATGAGGTCAAATCCACAGTGAGAAGTCCAGGGCCAACAAGTATTCCAGTTATCCTCAGCACCACAGTAGAAGCTTTCAATTTAGCCAGGACACTGAATCCTCCACAGGCTGATTCTTTAGCAGAGGTTCTTTTCGCAAGACCATCACCATGTGCTTTGCACAGACGTCGTGTTAGACTGAAGGCTCCTGTGTTTATCGGAACACGGTTGGACAATCACATATATCTTGGCAGGGTTTGCTAGAGTATTTGGTGGCAGTTCAGAAGAAGGGTTCTTGATGAGTAAGGCAGGTGTGGACTTTGGATAAGTAATCACAGCAAAGGTACAAGAGCAACCCAATTTGCATTAATATGGATTTATGCCTGTTGGCAGGGGTGTTGTCACCCCGACTGAGATCCACAGCTGTTTGCAGTCTGCAGGCACAGGAAATTGCTCATGTAGCCTTGTTCAGTGCTCCAGAAGAAGGGGAATCCCCTGAGGTTCCTGTCAACATGGCCTGCAAACTCTTTCCTGACTTCACTCTCACACAAGCAAGTGAGAATCAGTGTAGTTGCTCAGCCAAAGATGAAAGTCCCCCCCCTTTTCTGAATCCCGCTAAATTTTAGGGCTCAATGTTCTCTTGTGACCATGGGTACTACAGGCTAATCGGAAATTCTGTAGAAAAAATATTTTGCCTTTGCCAGTTCTGAATTTGCTGGCGAAAGAGACTATATTTCTTTAATCTTGCATCATGAGGAAGATGACTAGAAATGCACCAGCCACCTCCTCTTGGTTATTCCCTAATTTTATATACCACTGCCAGGTCCTCCTCGGTTGTCTATAAGAACGGCCAAACTGGGTCAGATCAACAGTCCATCCAGCCCTCTATCATGTCAGCTGACAGTGGCCAATGCCAGATGCCCCAGAGGGAAGAAACACAACAGGTAATCCTTACGTGATCCCTTAACATCAGCATGCAGTTCCAGTCTTTCTCCATCTTCACTTGGGTTTTCCCGTAAGATTTCCCATTGAAGTGCTGATCCTCCTGAATTCTGAGATTCAAAAGCCATCTTCTAATCTAACTGTTTACTAATGCTAGTGTTATTTAAATTACCATTGTGTCGCTATAGAGGTTCATGGCACTTTACTAAAGCAGACAAAGTCCCTGTTGCCACAGAGTTTGCAACGTAAATTAAGAAAAAGGCAAGAGGAGATGAAGTCAATAGACAGCACATGGTTCCATGGTCCAATGGCTAACAAACTCATCTAGTAGTCCAGAACTCCCTCTTGCTTTGCCACTGAACTACTATTGAGCCATGGGCAAGTCTCTGTTTCCCCTCCCGTTGTTTCATACCCATAGGCAGAGACAGTTTAAGCAGTGCCTATCTATCACACTTTGGTGCTACTGTAATCTCAATAATGTGCTCACTTGGAGAGTAGTGCACTCTGGGTTGAATTTCACAGTTGTTTAAGTACCTCCTGACAGAAACAGATTTAATGAAGCAACTTGGATTTGGAAAAGCTCTGATAACAGCAGACAAAGTCCAGAAAGGATTTCATGGGGCCTCAGGTTTTAGCTCGGACAATAATATCTAGCTCCTTTATCTTGCTTTTCATCAATAGATCTCAAAGCACTTTACAGGCCAGTATCAGTATCCCCGTTTTACAGATGGAGAAACTGAGGCACTGCACAATGAAGCAGCTTGCTCAAGATCACCCAGCAGCCTAGTGGTCTGCTCCAAAATAAACCCAGCCCTCTGGAGTGCTAGTGCAGAGCACTAACCATTAGGCCACATATTTCCTTGTAACAGAGCCCACAGGGTGACAGATACCAATGATCTATTTATTTCATTACAGGCTATTGCCAGCCTATGGATGGTGTCATTTCCTGGTTTGTTTATGCTGCTGCTAAACAGCAACACGTGTTGTGTTTGGCAGTGCATCAGTCTGTATCTGCCATCTTCAGCTGACACTTTGGAGGCGGAGTCCAGCTGCATGAAGCAATTCAGCCTTTAACATCCCTCTTCTAGTCTTTATTTTAGGGAGAAACTCCACCGCCTCCTGTATCCACAAATCAAACAACATCTAAATAGCATTTCAAATCAAGCTAAGCCAAGTTTAGCATGGCTGCATTTTTACTCAGATGCATGTGGGTGCAGGGGGCGGGGGAAAGGCGGGATTGCCTTTTCTGAACTAAAAAGTTCCGAGACAGTCTCAGTTCTCTGCTGGCTTCCTGCCAGGCTATGGGACTGAACCTGGAAAGTCCTGAGTGCTCTCCCCCAGTGAGAAGTCAGAGCTGTCCCATCCATAGGATGAATCGGGGCAGCTGGGCCGGTGTGATCATTTGAGGGGCCTAGTTTGAAGGTGGTGGCTGCAGCCCGGGGTGCCACTGGCCACACACTGGGCCTAGGGGGGCCGGCTCTGTCTGCACAGGGTTGTGGCAGCTGTGCGAAGAGTTCCCAGGCTAGCAGGGTGGGGGACCCTCACCACCAGCACCTGTGACCGCCTCTTCCTCCTCTCCCATAAGCTGGGGGCCCTGCCGGGTGAGGGGACTGCCACTGCCATGCACAGCCCACAGCTTCGGGATGTGCCTCAGGTAGGATGTGCCATCTGGGCAGGCGGGGCCAATAATAAAGTGTGAGGCCATGTGCAGGGGGACCAATTGTGCATGTCTCATGCCAGCCCTGTATGGACAAGGAGGGACACAGGGGATTACGGGGTTTGGTGCAGCTCAGAAGCAGAGCTTGCTCCCCTCCCCCAGAGTGGCCTGGCAGCCCCTCGATGCAGGGGAAGTATAGCACCCCGGCGATAGGGCACTCCGCTTCCTGCCACTGTGGAGAAGTGGGGCACAGTACTGTGAGCTGGGGTGGAGCAGGCTGCTGGGCTGCTCTGACTCCCTGTTGCAGCGGTAAGTGCAGGAGGGAGGGTGATGCCTGTTGCCCCCCGCGCCAGGCCCCATAATTCCCTGGGCTGCGTTGCTTGGGGGAGCGGGCAAAGAGGAGGAGCAGGGGCTGGGCTTGAGGAAGGGGTGGAGTGGGGGCAGGATGGGGTGAAGCAGAGGCAGGGCAGGGTGGGGCCTGCCCTCGGCTCCTCTCCTAGGGCAGTGGGGTTCCCCTAAGCACTGCCCTTCAGAGCACCCAGAAGATCCCTTGTTTGCCTTAACACACGCCTGTTTGAAGATGACTGTGTTAAGGTAAATTGGGTATGTTTCACTTTTGCCAGCAGCATCCACCCAGGGAATTTGGTGCATGCCGCAATTCACCCGCCTGAGCCTGCAGTGCAGCACAGTGTAGACACATACAGCCTTGGTTCTAAATTGCCCTCCAGTTCCAGAGGGGTGAGAATCAATCTAGCGTGCTGGTCATGTTGGATAAATCAGTGAGTCATGGTGCCCTCTGCTGGAGAGGCTCAGAGTGTTAAAGGGCAGCCAGATTAACAAATTCTCACCATTCCAGGGGTCTGTGCTTTTGGAGCTGAAAGAACCAGTGTAAGCCCCCGTTCTTTAGTTGGGAGTGTAATTTATATAATGATGTCCCAAAAATTGAGTTAAAATTACATGAAAGCTGCAAATGCAAACATTTAAAAGTTAGGCCTGGAATGCCAGAGTTAAGGTTGCCTGGGCAAACTTAATGCAGCCCCTTTGTGCATACGTTTACGTGTGATCACATCTTTAAAGATTATCATAATTCATAAACACAAGGACAATGAACTAAAGTTACACAGGCAATCTTACATCTGTCATTTCCAAACTCCTGAGTACTTAATTTTGCCACCTTAACATTCTTTTCCCAGAGTTTTTTATATGGCATTTCCTAGGGTTTTTTTTTATTTATTTTTTAAAAAGCAAACTAAAAAACAGAAATTCCATTTTATGGAGCAATACAGAACACACACATACAACCATGGATCAAGTCTGAATATGGGACTTTTAGATCTACAGCACGGATCTCTACCACTTGAATTAAAGGAGTAACTGCTAGCAGTAGTAGACTCCTATCTTCTGATAGTAGACTGCATGCTTCTTTTGGAAGAAGCTTTTTTTCGGAAGAGATCTTCCGAAAAACTTCTTCCAAAAGAGAGCGTCCACACTGCAAAAGTGCATCGAAAAAGTGATCTGCTTTTTCAAAAGAGCGCGTCCAGACCGAATGGATGCTCTCTCACATGTAAGTTGTGATTGCTATGGATAGAATGGCCAACAGGGCACCTGTGCTTTTTTTTTTCTTTCCTCTTCTTCTGAAAGAACTCCCTCTTCCCCATCCATACACGTGAAAGACCTCTTTTGCAAAAAAGCTTCTTCCTCGTAGAATGAGGATTACCAATGCCAGAGAAACCCCTCTGTTCTATTTTCTTGCGGAAGAATGCAATTGCAGTGTGGATGTTCCTCAAGTTCTCTCAGAAAAACGGCCACTTTTCCGACAGAACTCTGAAGTGTAGATATACCCTTAGTGAAATAACCTCTCTAGAGAGATGCAATATATGCTTTACACAGCTATTGGTTAGACAGCAGAGGAACATTGGAAATCCAATTTTCTAAGTTCAGTTCCTGGCTCTGGAAAGGAGTGGTGTCCATCAGTTATTGGGTAAGTGGTTACACAGGATGCAAGGCAGTAGAGAATCAAGCTCTTTATGTCTTGCTGACAGCTTGTGAAATTCATTGTTCATCTCTGCCTTGCTACCTGCTCACATTGCACCTCCCCTCCTTGCTTTGTTACTTACCACAGAGCTCCCCAGAGCCAGGTAGCCACACACTTCCTTGTGCTGCCCCATCTATCCAGAATTCCCTCTCTCCCTCCAAGCCAGCTCCAAGCCATCTTCAGAGCTCACCTTCTCACCACATCCTTCTTGTTCAGCCTGGAGCTGACCTTAAACAATGGCCCCATGCTTGTCTCAGCTTCACAAAGCCCTGGCTGGGATGATTTAGTTGGGATTGGTCCTGCCTTGGGCAGGGGGCTGGACTTGATGGCCTTCTGAGGTCTCTTCCAGCTCTGTGATTCTATGCCCAGCCGCAGCATCATTAGTCAGGAGGATACCTGCGTCTTTCAACATAAAGGGATTTTTCTCTCCCCTACGCCACCTTCATATATCAATTTGCCCCTTACTATGGAACCCAGCTTCATAAAGCCACCTTCCCTCCATTCTGCTCGTCACCTTCTGTAAACCATTGAGGGATGCTTTGTACAGCAGATATTCTAAAACTAACTGCCTACTATTGCATCGCATCTGCCCTTGGCAGCATGAAAAGTAACGCCGCCCTGCTCCGACAGGTAGGGCATTTTATTTTCCCCATACAAGAAGTCTCCCAAACTGCTCCATTCCACAGTCAGCGTGTCCTGGGATCCCTTTCTATGGCATTGGGAGGGTCTGTTTGAGAGCACCCCTACCAGCTATCAGGGAGAGGAGCCAGCATGGTCAGAAAGGCAGACAGCCCCGTTCTGTAGGATCTGGGAACCTGACCAACAATGCTGACTGCAGTACTAGCAAGAGGCCTTGACCCTGCAAGAAGAAAAGTCAGGACAATGGAGGAGGGGATAGAGGAGACAGAAGAAAGGATGAGAAATCAAAAGAGGCACCCACCCAGATGTCCCACCCATTAAAAAACAACCCTATATTAATGGGAAAAGACTCCCTCTGGCCTTTTGAGGGCTGAACATTTAAGAAAGGCTCATATTCATTTGGTCCCAATAACACATCACTTGGCCACTACTCCAGCTTCTACAAAACATACAAATTATTCAGCTGCTCCAGTTACCCTGTGCAGGTTTAATAGCAGACATGTTCTCTAGCTGCCCTGATCATGAGACTGCACAAAGTGAGGTGTAAAGACACTGCAACATGCCTTCTAGGGACTCCCAGACAACATCTGCTGCTACAATGGCAGCTCTACCATCCTTAAGGGGCATTCTGGGCTCTCCTCTATGTCCCATTAATTCTTCCAGCTGGGGGTGGAGTCAGGGGGAGCACAACTATTCTCCCCCAAACCTTTTCACTCTCATCCGCTACGGACTACAGAACACTAGCAGGGATCAATACCAGCCCCCAACACTGGGGAAGAAGCCTCTTTATCAATGTTCCCTTTCCTCTTTCCCATCCATGCGTGGATTTTTTTTCATCCATGTGCGGAATAATTTTGTTATGTGCATCAAAGTAGGTTTGAATGTGCACTATAAGGAAAAACACAAATCTGGTTGTGGGCGCTCTGCTCATCAGCTGGGAGGCATTAGAATCTCTCTTCAGCAGCTGCACAAGCGCTCAGCTTATAGGGAACACTGCTCTTTATGGCCTTTGTTTTCATTTCACATTGGCCTGGTGTGGGTGACTAAGATTCACTGTGCTGACTTGTCACAGATACTATGATCCTACTGGTTTCTCACAGTTCTCCTTTTGGCTCGGGTGGTCACGCGCTTTGTTTTTGATGCAGAAGTTCTCCGGTTCAAACCCCACAGATGGCCAATTTGCAGCACTAGGCTGGACACAGTCAAGCCCTATATACTTCCAGGGCCAGTTGAGAATGGGCTTGCATCTCAGGTCTGATGAGTACAGTAGACATCTCTGCTTCTAGGATGGGACGCACTGTCTCCAAGCACTGTGTTGACAAACACTTCCTCTCCTCGTAGGTGTGAGTTCAAAAGAAACTAGCCTCGCTGACTCACAGGGTCCAGCATGTCTTGTTACCAACTAGCTCCAAATGAGTCATCACCGTGGGGGAGTAACATCCAGCATCTGCAGTGCATATTTATGGCATCAGCTGTGTCAGCAGGGAGGTTGTTTGTAGGGAGTAACTATGGACAGAGGAAAGTTGGCAAGCATCGAGACATTCGGGAGGGGGAAAATACCCCACCCTCACAGCCTCCAAACACCCCACGTTGCTGGAATCTAATCTGGTTTAATGGAAATATTTGCATATGGCTTTTCCTGTTCATTGTGTTTTCCAGCCAGGATTGGCATGGCTGAAATACCAGAAGAAAGAATATTTGTGTGGTGTTGCCAGCTGGGACTGGAAGTCCTGTACGTCCTGTAAGGAAGCTCACTTTTGCAGAATTCCAAGGGGCCAGCTCCTTCGTTGCGTGAATTGGCGTAGTTCCACTGCAGTCTGTGAAGGATGCTTATTTACATTCGCTGAGACTCTGGCCTCTAAAGGATAAGCATCTGGGGCCGACTTTAGCATGTCTGTGCTTCAGGGTAATTGTTGCCCAAAACAGCTGATTTCCACCATTCTGATCACAGTACAATGCACAAGATTCTGGTCAAGATGACTGTTGATTTTTTTGGGATATGCCCTCCCCCCACCATTTAACTGAGTCATTTAATATTAAAGTTGTGTGTGTGCTGGGTTTGAGGAAGATATTTGGGTGCTGCCAGCTTCCTACTGCAGATACAGAGCTCAGATCCATCTTCTTTCAACTCCAGCAGATGGGTTGATAATGTTAAGGCTGTCTTTGCAAGGAACAAAGGCAAGAAACTTGCTCTTTCTTTAATGAAAGATGAGATTTTCCAATCTCGTTTATATGGCATGCTCATTAATAGTTTATAGAGGATTATTAAATGATTAATAGATATTTGAATTAATGATTAATCGTTATAGAAGCCCTCGGGTCAATAACTGATAACCATCTATAAAACCTCCCCCTGATAACTTCTAATTGTCAATAAAACATTCTGACCAGGCCTATAACATCTATTCATCATTTATCAACCCTTTAGGAGCTATTTAAAATAGGGCTGCTTTCTCTGTGCATAATTGTCCCTCCAACTCAAAGATGCCATAAGCTGGGAGCTTCGTAGGGTCCCGTGTTGAATCTGCCCTTGTCACCAGCAGAGACTTTCCAGCTAAACAAAGAGAAAGTGCAGTTGTGCTGGTAGTGGCTGAAGTTATGCTGTTCTAGGATATGGCTACATTACAGAGTTTTGTTGGAAAAACAGCTGTTTTTCCGACAAAACCAGAGTTATGTTCACACTGCAATTGCATTCTTCTGAAAGTAAATCAAAAGAACAGAGGTTTTTTTCCAGCACTGGTAATCCTCTTTCTACGAGGAAAAAGCCTTTTTCCGAAAGAGCTCTTTCAGAAAAAGGCGTGTTGACAGGGAAGAGGGAATTCTTTCGAAAGAGGAAAAAGCACAGGTGCTCTAGTCGCTACTCCGTCCATAGTAATCACAGCTGAAATGTGAGATAGTGTCCGCACTGAATGGACGCTATCTTTCGAAAAAGCAGATCACTTTTTCGATGCACTTTAGTGGACATGCTCTTTCAGAAGAAGTTTGTTTGGAAGTTCTCTTCTGGAAAAAGATTCTTCTGAAAGAAGCCTGCAGTCTAGACATAGCCCTAGATTCAGCGATGAAGCAGGAAAGATCCTCGTTTTCACACATGGGCAAAAAAAGTGTTACCAGCACATGGAAGTTTTCCAGAACTGGATGCAAGGTCTGTCTTCTCTGGCCCCCACCACAGAATAAAACTACCAGCTTCATCTATTGTGAAATTCATCCCAAATTGTTGTTTTGGCAAAGGTCATTTATACCAACACAACTTATTTAAAGCAGTAAAACAGCATCAGATGCAAGGCGAGTTTACGTAGGATTTCTCTTCCCATAGGCATTGTCCTAAAATCAGTACCTCTTTTACCTCAGTGCATGGGAGCCCTCCTGAGGTTAACAAACAAAATAAAACAACCCACAGTGAAGGCAAAGCAATTCGGTTTTACCACAAGAGAAACTTGGCAAGATCAGCACTTTACCCATACCTGGACTGGTCTTCACCAAGTTTGCCTCACAGGAAATCTAAAGTACTTTGAGAAATAGACACCATTTTTAGCAGGGAAGCAAAGCCCCTTGTTCTCTCTCTCCTTCCAGGCTGGTCTTCACTAGACCTTTTTAACTTGAATGAATGGATTGTTAACCCTAGGTACTTAGCATGTTTGTTAAGACTAGTTGTGGATACTCCTCATACATTTCATATAGACTGCAAATGAGAGATCAGCATACAACAGTTTTGTAAAGTTTGGGAATGTTTGGACCTAAGGCAGGGATTTCAAATTCAATTCACCCTGCTGCACTGGTGGTGATGGTGATGGCAGGGCTTTTAATTGCTGAGGGGCGGCTTGGGGGCCAAGTGTTGTGCATGGGGGGCAGTGTGCAGGCCAGCAGACAGGGCCAAGAGACACATGGGAGGGTTGCATGGAGGCCCTTCCGGAGCGCTGCCATCCTCCTAGTGGGCCAGTGGGCACCCCCTCTGGCAGAGTTCCTCTGGCTTTTCCGGTTTTTACTCTGTCCTGGAAGCCAGCCTCAGTGCGATTTGTCATGGTGAGAATCTGGTCACACAAACATTTTTCTGGCTTAAAATCAGCCTGCTCCTTGGCAGAATAGCCTCAAAGATAGGAGTGGCCCAGGCCAGTAAATCCCTCTCCATTATCTTGCAAGCTGTGGAGTCAGATATCGGGTGATACCTGGTGGCTTCGTGTTTGAGAAGGGCAACAACTGTCCCCTGATGTCTGCCTTCTGCTCTTCCTGAACCTTCTGGCAAGTCAGTTTGGGTCTTTCCATTATAGAGAAGAGGAGGCAACGGCACTGTCTGTCACTTCAGCTTGATAATGCTTTACCAAGACAGTGGCTCCAAGGTTGTGGAGGCATGTCCAGGCTTTGCAGCTGGAATAAGTCAAGACCCTCCACCATCTCTTTTGCTCTCTCTAGGCAGGCCGAGTTCAATGACTACGAGTGCCTTTGCAGGGGCAGGACCACTGCTCCTCGAAGAATGCTTCTGTCTCCAGCTGCCAGCAATGTGTACAGACCTTGTTGTTACCACAGGGCATGTATTTCACAGAAGCTTTGATGAATGAAGTGCATGAAGCAGTCATCATTTTCTGGGACTAGCTCAATATGGTGTATTCAGTCACCAGCTTCTGCTTGAATTGCCACCACTTACCATGGGGTTATCACAGGAACAAAGAAGCTGTTTGGCTCACAGGCTGAAGTTAATTCAGAAACGTTCACCTTCTTTTTGACCCACCACAAGGCAGGCCGTTTGGCAGCCTAGTTGGCACAGCAGAAATCCCAGGCCTGGGTTTGGTGTTGATTCAATCAGCAGAATTCCACAGTCCACACACAGAGTTATGGGAGTTTCCAAGTACAGTTTGTCAGGCTTGCAGAGGAATGCTGCTATTGCAACAGAGCTGCAGGTGGTGTTCAGTTTTCTGAGCGAAAAGCCCCGCGTTGTTTGGGGTCAAAAAGAAGATGGACTTTATGAAGGAAGGTTGGCCTGTGAGCTGATTGGCTTCATTGTTTCTGCAATAGCCCCATTGTGAGTGAGGGCTATTAAAGTCACCAAGGTACACAGCAGAGTGGGAAATAATGGGAAGATAAGCTTTGGCCATTCTGAACATAGGGGGTTGTAAACATTTATTATAGTGTCAGATTCTTATTGCATCAACAGAGATTGCCATAGTCTTGGATTTTTCCAGGATTGAGCCATCTTTTGGACTACGGTGTCAAGTATCAGAGGGGTAGCCGTGTTAGTCTGAATCTGCAAAAGCGGCGAGGAGTCCTGTGGCACCTTATAGACTATCCGAAGTGTTGGAGCATAAGCTTTTATGGGCAAAGACCCACTTCGTCAGATGCAGTTTTTGGACTACGTCAGATATACATGGCAAGACCATATTTCATATTGTTCCCCATGGCAGTAAGTCCATAGTTATGAATTTTGTAGGCTACGGCTTGCTCGTGAACTGCAGAATGAGTTTCTACAAAGCAAGAAGGTCAATTTCACTCTCTTTGGAACTCTTGGAAGATTGTCACACTTTGCATGTGCATGTGGCAGATCTTCTACATTAATTTGGTACCCAGGTACATCTGGTCCCACAGTTGTTCCATGCTGCCCACGACAAGGGTTCATAATGCATTTTGCATTGTCAGTCACACCAAGAGATCAGCAAATCAATATCCAGTAGCCTTTTGATGGCATTCACTGTGTTAATCAATAGCATGTAACCAGAAGGCCATGGGAAGGCTGTCCTCTCGCTTGCTTTTTCTGCAAACAAGTGCATGCTTTTTATAAACAAGAGATGGATTCAATTGTTTGCAGAAGAGCGAGAGAGGGACCTGAGATTTAGCTATTAGCAAAGTCAGGAGAGGATGGAATTAATCTCTGGTTGAGCCAAACCTTTCCCTCTCAAAGAAACAAATGAATTAAAGCCACACTAAGTCAAATCACCCAGACACATGCTTGCATCTCTCATTCCCCTGGGTTTTATGCCACTTCAGGAGAGAAGTGCAGCGCTCTCCCGGACGGGGAGGAAAGTATTCCGAAGGGCCTGCCTTTGTAGAGTTACCCAGGTGGGCTTAGACAAATGACTTATTAATACTCAGCTTCAGAAGAGCTCCCTGCACCAAGCGCTTGACTTGGATTTCAGTGATGTGTGTGCCTGTTGTGAAAACATAGCTCGACTCTGTTAAACCATGGGGAGCCCATATGCCCCTTTGCAGCCCATTTCCCCCTATGCAAAGTGTGTGCAAAATGCTACCAAATTGTAATTCTTCGCTCCACTCAACCATAGTGATCTGCCCAGCAAAGACCTGAATTCAGATCTTTTCCCTGCTTTTCCCCATGCTGGCAGCACAAAGCAGGCCAAAATCCATGTCATTAGTACCCCAAGGATTCCTCCAGTGTGGGCAAATCCCCAGGTGGCACAGAACTGGGATAGTGGCTCTGTTAGTAGTTACCCTGTCTCTGATCCCCAGCACAGAGGCATAGCTAGGGAGTGGCCAGAGCCTGGCAGATCCTTAGCTGCTGTAATGACTTATTGGGGGCTGTTATCTGCTGGTGCATCTTAGAGCAGGCTTGAAACTTTTCTAATGTTATTCGTTGGGGTCAGACAGTCACTGGGCAGCCCCATGAAAAAAGGCATGCGGAAGTGGCTTAAACCCATCTTCACATCTACCTCCTCTCCCCAGCCGCACTGAGCACAAAAGGGACGGTCCTGGTTATCTGGCCTCTTGCTGTGCGCTTCTTCTAGGGAAGTCACAGCTACCTTTTCTACCTGGGTTCGTTTGTTCAAGTCACGTTTCCTAGCTAAAAATGACAGGCAGTGGACCAAATGGTGTAATTTGATAAGGGCAGTAGGTGAGGACACCCAAATGTGCCAAAGGATTTCTGATTAACACGGTTAATGTGATATGTTTAGGGTGACCCTATCTCCTTATGCTGAATACAGGACACCTGGTAAAATGACTCGAAATCAGGTAAGTTCAATGGCCATCAGTCAGAACTAGGCCCTACAAATGTTCAATTGGCATTACCTTGACTGAACCTTTGTTAAAAAGAAACACCGAGTAGTTGGCTTCTTTTTAATTACCTTCTTATCTTTGAGGCTTTATGGTTTACACAGGGAGAGGTGACACATGCACGCTTCTGTGCACCTGTCTCACAGGGGTGTGGTGGTGACCAACCCACTTGACCCTCTCGACACGGCACTGTCCAGCATCCAGGCCTGGCTGGGCCTGCGGGAAGGACTCACCGCGGCTGGTACCTTTGTAGCGTAGACACACTCTTAGGCTACATCTACACTACAAGTTTTCTCGGCAAAAAATATGCTAATGAGGGACTCAT
The DNA here is from genome assembly GCF_049634645.1 of Pelodiscus sinensis. Taxonomy (NCBI): domain Eukaryota; kingdom Metazoa; phylum Chordata; order Testudines; family Trionychidae; genus Pelodiscus; species Pelodiscus sinensis. The sequence goes on along the minus strand of NC_134712.1, from coordinate 246,945,574 downwards.
TTGCCTGAGTCAAGATCTCATTTGTATATTATTCTGCCAATCTGTTTTTGTGCAAAAACAAGCAGTGTGGACGTTTTCTTTTTGCACAAAAACCCCTTTTTCCGCAAGATCCTTATGCCCCCAAAAAGAAGGTAAACTGATCTTGTGGAAAAAGGGTTTTTCGCATAAAAAGAAAACGTCCACACTGCTTGCTTTTGTGCAAAAACCCCCAGTGCAAAACTGGATCGGCAGAAAATATGCAGATGAGATTGCGAGGGCAGCTGGGAGAGAAAAGGGGGACTGTTTTTGGAGAGGAGGAAATGGTCTGCAGGAGAGTGGGTTGGCTGCCAGCACTGCCTTGTGCTGTAGCATAGCGAAGCAAAGCATACCTCCCCGTATGGAACATGAGCAGAGTTCTGAGTGGATACGAAATTTGTATCCGCTACCTCATCCCTATCCACAAACATGAGCCACGGATATCCATATCCACACCTGCAAATCTGCAAGTTTCTTAGATGCAAAATTTGCATCTATATCCACATCAGTATCTGCAAAAAATGAGCCGTGGATTGCTGCATCCCTCACCATGGATATGGATACCCATGGATAGAAAGTGGATATCCACAAATTTGCAGGGCTATAAGCATAAGGTCCCCTCCTCGTGTGTCCTGCTGGGCTCCACATCCCACAGAAGAGCAGGGGACCTGGAGCATCAATGTAGGGAGCAGTACCAGACACCTGGCTGCACGGGCTTGCTCAGCACTTCTCAAGCTCTCTGTGCTGGGACCTGCTCTCTGGGCTTCCCTACGTATGGAGGAGACTCAGATTCAGCCCTCAGTTAATGCTGCACAGACCCCCACTGATGTCAATTAATTGTCCTCTGGGGACAAACCCTGTTCTGTCTCATCGGGACAATTGCACTGCTAGCAGCCAGGTGCGCCTGGGATTCGGAGCAATTTCCCTGCTTGCAGCAGGCCCCTTTCAATGTGGAAGGCCCCTTGCTCAAAGGTTCTGTGGGTTCAGAGCAGAGATCTTGGCTGGCTCTTAGGCCTGGTCTATACTACCAAAGGCCATCAACCTAAGTTATGCGACTTTCAGCTACATGAATAACGTAACTGAAGTGGATGTACTTAGGGCGGTAAGTCCACAGCTGAAACTCTCCCATGGACTCTGCCTACTCTTCTTGTTTTGGTCCAGTCCTCGGGAGAGCGCTTGGTGGTTGATTGGTCGCGTCTATACTAGGCATGATAAATTGATCCCCAGTGGATTAATCACGGCTCATCAATTGAGCCCGTGGTGAAGACATGCCCTTAGGCACGCTGTAACAAACAGGATTAATAGTCATAACAGAGCCAGCGCTGTGTACACATGGAGATCTAGGACACTGGGTGAGCCTGGCTCCTTCTCAGGGTGCCATGTGTCCAGCAACAGTGCTGGAGAGTGGCAACTCAGGTTTCTCGCTCACTCTCTCACATGCCAAGCAAGGAGGTTGCTTTTGCTCAGGCCAAGAACCGCAGGGTGTTGGCTTCAGAGGCAGTCTTGGTAAGCTCCCAAAGCCCTATTCCTAGGAGTCGAGAGGCTGTGGCAACAAGCCCTGAAGTGGCCCACATCCTGCCCAGAGTGGCGAGCCAACTTCTGCTGGCTCCAAGCAGCAACGCCCTGGTGCAGATCTGCGGAGCGCCTGGAAAGGCAGCCCCCGCTCCATGTGACTCAGGGTTTGCCTCCCACAGGGCAGCCAGAGAAGCTAGGAAAAAGACTTGCAAATTGCCCGCCCTGGGGATGCAGCTCTGTGGGCCATTCCATTCAAGCCAGCCCCCATCCTCCTCCCACAGCAAACACTGGTTCTCTCCCCTCTCTGTCTGCTATCACCTCAGGCTCTCATGGCAGCGCTAGGCCAGCCCCGAGCCTGTGCTCTAGGCTGCTGGGAACAGGCACCGGTCCATTAGCTATCAGATCAACCTGGCTCTATTCTGGACCCATGCTGGCCAGCTTCACACTTCATCTATAAAGCACTTGACTAGCATGGAGCTATACCATTTATGCTGGCTGAGGAGCTGCCTTTCCATGATTAGATTCAAGCCATTTCCCTTTATTTCTTATAAAAAAACCCACCACTGTAGTATTCTGCAGTAATCACCCACAATGCTGTAGTAACACGACTGTAAGCACCATTAACCTGAGCTGTGACTGAAGTACTTTATAGAGTGTAGAGCTGATTGGTGTGAGTTGGCAATGAGGTTTTTTTCTGGCACAGTACAGAGCTGGAATTCTGGCACAGTCATAAATTTAAATACAAACCCTGCAAAGAAGGCTCTTTTTATAGCAGTTAGGGGCCCCATTTCCTCCTCTTTCTGGGCAACACACAATACTCCTCTTTCCAGGGCTTCAGCAGCTATCCAAGTAGCTGCACTCCACTTACCCCTTTGCCAGGATGCAGCAGATTTTGGGGCTCCTAGGTAGCTGAGGTTCCCAAAAAGAAAACAAACTCAGTGATACAGATTTGTGAATGCCATTGGTTTGTAAAGTGGACACAGGTCCTGGAGTCAAATCTGGATCCAAATCATCCCCAAATTTGGCACTGGAGGGAGGAGCAGATGAAGGGTTTGTGAGTCAAATGTTGCAAAAAACAAAAATCAGTTTGGGTTTAAAGTCAGGTGAAAGCCGAGCTACCATCAAAATTCTGACATCCTGAAACCTATGTGGTCCAATGATCAAGCTGTATAACTGCTCCTCCTGCTGGTATATACGCTGCACCACATACCTCTGGCCAACAGTCAACTGGAAGCGCTAGGTTAAAGTTTTAGGTGGGGGATCTGCCATAGGAAAGCAGCCAGAAGTCTATCTAGGCCAGTACCCAATGCTCCATATCTAGCTTCTCAAGAGAGTGGAAGAAACCCTCAGTTTTTTGTGTGTGTTGCTCTTTTAATCACTGCTGTCTCATCCTATACTTAAAATGTAAGTTCTTAAGGGTAGAGATAATATTATTGTATTATTTATACAGCACCTAGCACAATGGGGCCTTGGTCCTCAATGGGGGATCTTATGTGTTATTATGACATGAATCTTCTCTTTCATAAGGGGACAAACATGGAAAACCTGCATTGTCAGTAATTTCTCCTCAGCTTCCGTCAGAGAGAGATTGGATCATTAAGACTTATATCTGATTTTCCCCCAGTTGAAAGGTCTCTGTTAGTGATGTTTTCACTATCCATATTAGTGGATATGACTAATATCCCTTTCTGAATTGTAACTAGCCTGCCAGGGCACTTTTGACCAAAAGCAACCCTACCCCAGAGGGATTTCCCACAAAAATGCACTCAGAACCACCTGGCCTCAGTGCACATTTCCAGCCTGCAAATGTTGCATTACCTCCGGCCCCAACTCGTAAATCAGACCAGGTTTGCTCCTGTGCCTTGTAACACTTGCAAACCTTTTAAGAGGCTTGGGCTGTATTTTAAGTTTGCAATAAAACATGCAGTCAGGTGAGTTTCATTAGTGGTTTTGGGGTATGTGGCATCATTTTGCACAGCTGGAGATTTCCGAGACCTGTGCAGATTACAACAGTCAGATCGGTCACACACTCTTATTCCAGACCTAAACTTCCCAACCATCACCTGCTAGTGAGATCATCAGACTCTCTGGAATCTCAAGAGCCGCTCTGGTTAGTTTATTTCCTAATACCCACTTCCTCCTGCATCACAGGTTGCACTCACCACCTCTGGTCTGGGGCCTCTTTCTGGTTTCCTTTGGAGACTCACTCCACAGATAAATATGGTTGCTCTGTCTCTCCTTCTGTTCTGCCACTCTGCTCTCACGCCAGGACCCTCAGCACCTCAGACATCCAGTGAGGTCACAGAACAGCCCCTCTTCTTAGGTACAGGTCATAGGTAGTCTTCCATCCGCTGCTTCTGTTCTGCGCCATGCCCTCAGTGGCTGGTAGGGGACCCTGGGCCAAGGACCCTAAGCTCAGCAGTTCTGAACATCCTCTCTGGCCTGATTGCTCCTTCCCCGGACTGCTTCCTACCACTCTGGTTCCCCTTCTCCCTCTGGGTGTGCCAGCTCCAAGAACCCGCTTGCCAAGGAGTGACTGCTGCCTGGCTTCCTGCAGCCTTTCCCAGCAACTTCCCAGCTACCTGGCTTTTATAGGCCCTGTCTCTTCCTGAACCCAGTGGGCCTGCTCAGTCTCTTAGGGCATGTCTACACTAGGAAATTATTTCAAAATAATAACTCCCAACATAATTATTTCAAAATAGCGTGTCCACACTACAGGGAAGCCTAGAAAATAGGCCCAGGCAGGCTCCTTAATGTGGACGCGCTACCTCGACTTAGAGCACCAGGAAGCACTGAGGAGTAATTAATCTGAAGAGTAGTTATTTCGAAATAGCAGCAGTGGAACATCTACACTACCGCTATCTGGAAATAACTATTTGAAAACTAGCTTTATTCCCTGTGGAAAACAGGAGTTATTTCAAAATAACCAGCCCCTTATTTTGAAATAATGGGGTTGGTAGTGTGGATGCTCTGCTTGTTATTTAGAAATAACTCCCTAGGGGTATATCTACACTACAAAGTTAATTCGAACTAACAGACGTTAGTTCGAATTAACTTTGATAGGTGCTACACACGCGAACCTCTAGTTCGAACTTAATTCGAACTAGCGGAGCGCTTAATTCGAACTAGGTAAACCTCATTTCACGAGGACTAACGCCTAGTTTGAATTAACTAGTTCGAATTAAGGACTGTGTAGCCACTTAATTCCCATTAGTGGGAGGCTAGCCCTCCCCAGCTTTCCCTGGTGGCCACTCTGGCCAATACCAGGGAAACTCATCTGCCCCCCTCCCGGCCCTGGAGCTCTTAAAGGGGCACGGGCTGGCTATGGTGCCCGTGCCAGGTGCAAGTCTGCCAGCACCCAGCCAGCAGACCCTGCACCTGGCACAGCTCGAGCCAGCCACCCGCTGCCACCCAGCCCTCCGCCTCTTCCCGGGACCAGACTGGTGGCTCCCGGGAGCCTGCCCAGATCCACAAGAGGTGGGCACCCGCCTGGTCTAGTGCAGACATCGTGGACCTCATCCACGACCTCTGCACTAGGCACAGGAAAGTGGCCGTCTAGGGCAGGAGAGCTGCCAGCCTGACCACCCAGGAGCAGGTTGGCATGAAAATCAAGGTGGTCCAGTGAGATCCCTGACCCTGAGCTCTGAGCTTAGAATGGCCGTACTGGGTCAGACCAAAGGTCCATCTAGCCCAGTAGCCTGTCTGTCAACAGCGGCCAACACTAAGGACCCTGGAGGAGATGGACCGAAGACAGTGACCAAGCCATTGTCTCGTGCCATCCATCTGCAGCCTTCCACAAACAGAGGCCCGGGACACCATTTCTACCCCCTTGCTAATACCACTCCATGGACCCAACCTCCATGAATTTATCTAACTTCTTTTTAAACTTTGTTATAGTTCTAGCCTTCACAGCCTCCTGCAGCAAGGAGTTCCACAGGTTGACTATTTGCTTTGTGAAGAAGAACTTTCTGTTGTTAGTTTGAAGCCTGCTACCCATTCATTTCATTTGGTGTCCTCTAGTCCTTCTATTATGGGAACTAATGAAGAACTTTTCTTTATGCACCCTCTCCACACCACTCATGTTTTTATAGACCTCTATCATATCCCCCCTCCGTCTCCTCTTTTCTAAGCTGAAAAGTCCCAGTCTCTTTAGCCTCTCTTCATATGGGACCTGTTCCAAACCCCTGATCATTTTAGTTGCCCTCCCCTCTCCCACCCTCTCTCTTCCCTTCTCTCACCACCTTTTCCCAGTCTCCCCCGGTTTTGTTCAATAAAGAGAGTTTCTATTTTTGTACACACGTGTCCTTTATTTTGTACATCAGGAAGGGGGGCTAGGGAGGGGTAAGTGGAAGGAGGTGAGGGAGATATGGGGTACAAGCCCCCGATGAGGACTGGGCTGGCTCTGCGGGCTCCTCGGTGTGGAAGTTCTCCTGAAGCCCCTTGATTAACCCCCCCTCCGGATGGCAGCCTGCGGCAAGTGCAGCCGGGCTGATGGCCGAGTGCTGTGATGTGCCGAGTGTGGGCACTCAGGGCACTCCAAGCCAGGACTGCTTTGCAAGCGGGGAACCCCTGACAACTGTCTGTCCTGGGTGGGGGTTGGGTCCCTTTAAGCACAGCCCTCGGCTAGCCTGAGACAGCAGCTCCACGCTCTAAGTCCTAATCTGATGCCCTGCCGGCACTGCTTCCGGCCATCCTTAACCTCGGTTCAGGGTCCACTCAGTGTGGACATGCTAGTTCGAATTAGCAAAATGCTAATTCGAACTAGTTTAAGTCTAGATGCTCTAATTTGAATTAGCTTAGTTCGAATTAACTAATTCGAGCTAAGTTAGTTCGAATTAGTGCTGTAGTGTAGACATACCCTAGTGTAGAACAGGGCTTTGTTCCCTCCTATCTGACTCCTCTAGGTGCATCCTGTGGAGTTAACTGACCTCCCTGGCTGCCTTAATCCCTTTTAAATCTTTGTGGGGTGCCACCCTATCACACCCTGTTATAAAAGAGGCTCAAGCCACCAAGTCTGGATCAGGGCATTAGAGAAATAGGGATCAGTCATGTAGTTCTGGTCCAGTCTGAGTCCAACCTTCCCCCGAAATCTGGAAGCATTTGTGTCCAGTGACTTATTTGGTCCAAATCTCCTTTTTAATATATATCATTAACATCATCACAATTTAAATGGCCATTATCCTAATTTTACTTCTTATTCCCTAAATATGAGGAAAAAGATCTGGAAATAAACAAGACAATTATGCCGCCGCTAAAAATGAATTCTGAATCTCACCCACAATGGAAAATCACTCGGGTTGCCAGACATACCGTTTTTGACTAGAATGCCCAATCAAAAAGGGACCCTAGTGGTTCTGGTCAGCACTGCTGCCTAGGCCGTTACAAGGTCAGTTGGCAGTGCAGGGGGATTAAGGATGGCAGGCTCCCTGCTTGTGCTGGCTCCTTATGGCTACCATTGGCTGGGAACCACTGTTAATGTCAGCTTCAAGGGAGGGAGGGCAATGGGTGCAGGCAAGGGATGAGAGGCATGCATAGAATGCAAGCACTTTCCCCTCATTCCTTTAGCAGCCAGGGATGAAAAGCAAGCTGTGTCCCGGAATGCATGGCTGCTGCCCCCCTCTACCGTCCCAAAATGGCACCCTTGGCTGCAAGAAGCAGTCAGTCACCTAATTGTGCCTTTGCCTAGGAGCTGGACGTGCAGGCCACTTCCAAGAATTGCCTGAGGTAAGTGCCACCATGCCAGAGCCTGCACCCCAAACTCTTTGCCACACCCCAGTCCCCACCCCCATACCCAAATTCCCACACAGAGTCCTCATCCTATGTCCCCTTCAGACTCTAAACACCTTGCCCCCAACCCAGAAACCCCTCCACACTCTGAAGCCCACTGCGCTCCAGTGCAGAGCCCCTTATTGCACCCCAAACTCTCATCCCTGACCCCACCCCAGAATCCACACCCCCAGCTGCAGTCTTCACCCTTTCTGCATCCCAACTCCTTGCCCCAGCCTGGTGAAAATCAGGGGTGAGTGAGGGTGAGGGAGGGGGGTGGAGCCTTAGAGAAGGGGTGGTGCCTTGGGACAGGTGTGGTGGAGAAGTGTTCAGTTTTCTGAAATCAAAAATTTGGCAACGCTAAAAATAACCATATTTCCATCTAGTGATGATGAGGGGGTCTACTTCCCAGTGAAGTTAACGGGAAGTTTGCCATTGACTACAGACGAGAAGGCCTTGACTTCTATAAAAACAATCAGTTTGGCTGATAACTGAAATATTTGGCTGTAACGAGGTAGACTCACCCGCATGGCACCTTCAGCTGGTTGCCTTGGGGAATTAGCTCATTGTTGATGGGCGCTTTCTTCCAGGTGGTGTCTCCCCGTGCTGTTCTTTCACCACAGCATTCTCTTCAGGATGCTGCCCTCTGGCAGTGCCCACTCCTGTCTCTCTATGCCCCCTTCCAGGGGTGGGTGTTTTGTTGATCCTGCTTGCACACTCCAGGGTTATAGAATCATAGAATACTAGGATTGGAAGGGACCTTGAGAGGTTATCGAGTCCAGTCCCCTGCCCTCATGGCAGGACCAAGTACTGACTAGACCATCCCTGATAGACATTTATCTAACCTACTCTTAAATATCTCCACAGATGGAGATTCCACAACCTCTCTGGGCAATTTATTCCAGTGTTTGACCACCCTGACAGTTAGGAACTTTTTCCTAATGTCCAACCTAAACCTCCCTTGCTGCAGTTTAAGCCCATTGCTTCTTGTCCTATCCTCAGTGGCCAAGATGAACAAGTTTTGTCCCTCCTCCTCATGACACCTTTCTAGATACCTGAAAATGGCTATCATGTCCCCCCTCAGTCTTCTCTTTTCTAAACTAAACAAACCCAATTCTTTCAGCATTCCTTCATACGTCATGTTCTCTAGACCTTTAATCATTCTTGTTGCTCCGGACCTTCTCCAATTTCTCCCCATCTTTCTTGAAATGCGATGCCCAGAACTGGACACAATACTCCAACTGAGGCCTAACCAGCGCAGATTAGAGCAGAAGAATGATTTCTCGTGTCTTGCTCACAACACACCTGTTAATGCATCCCAGAATCATGTTCCCTTTTTTTGCAACAGCATCACACTGTTGGCTCTTATTTAGCTTGTGGTCCACTATAACTCCTAGATCCCTTTCTGCCGTATTCTTTCTTAGACAGTCGCTTCCCAGTATATGTGAAACTGATTGTTCCCTCCTAAGTGGAGCACTTTGCATTTGTCTTTATTAAACTTCATCCTGTTTACCTCAGACCATTTCTCCAATTTGTCCAGATCATTTTGAATTATGACCCTATCCTCCAAAGCAGTCTCAGCCACTCCCAGCTTGGTATCATCTGTAAACTTAATAAGCATACTCTGTGTGCTAATATCTGGGGGTATGTCTACACTACCACCCTAGTTCGAACTGGGGTGGTAATGTAGGCATACCGCACTTGCAAATGAAGCCCGGGATTTGAATTTCCCGGGCTTCATTTGCATAAGCCAGCCGGCGTCATTTTTAAATGCCGGCTTGTTCGAACCCCGTGCCGCGCGGCTACACGCGGCACGGGCTAGATAGTTCGAACTAGCAAGCCATTCCACGAGGTGTACAGATAGTTCGGAATGGCTTGCTAGTTCGAACTATCTAGCTATTTGCTGTTCTCCCTTCTACTCTTCCTTAGAATTGTGAACGCTATGATTGCATGATCACTTTCACCCAAGCTGCCTTCCACTTTCAAATTCTCAACCAGTTCCTCCCTATTTGTGTGGATCAAATCTAGAACAGCTTCCCCCCAGTAGCTTTTTCAACTTTCCCCCAGTAGCTTTTTCAAAGTAGGAATAAGAGATCCTCCGGAAAAGGGCTTTTTTCCGGAGGATCGGGGCCAGTGTAGATGCTCTTTTCCGGCTTTTCTAAAAGCCGGAAAAAAGCGGCGGACATTTTTATTTAAATGCCGCGGGGGATATTTAAATCCCCCGTGGATTTCCCTATTACGACCTGTCAAATTAGCATGCCCCTTTCGGAAAAGGGGCCAGTGTAGACGTAGCCGAAGAGACCTCAGAAGGTCATCAAGTCCAGCCCCCTGCTCTAGGCAGGACCAATTCCAACTAAATCAACCCAGCCAGGGCTTTGTCAAGCTGAGACTTAAACACCTCTAGGGATGGAGACTCCACTACTTCCCTAGGTAAACCATTCCAGTGCTTCACCACCCTCCTAGTGAAATAGTTTTTCCTAATATCCAACTTGGACCTCTCCCACCACAACTTGAGACCATTGCTCCTTGTTCTGCCATCTGTCACTACTGAGAACAGCCTCTCTCCATCATCTTTGGAACTTCCCTTCAGGAAGTTGCAGGCTGCTATCAAATCCCCCCTCACGCTTCGCTTCTGCAGACTAAACAGACCCAAGTCCCTCAGCCTCTCCTCATAAGTCATATGCTCCAGCCCCCTAATCATTTTGGTTACCCTCCGCTGAACCCTCTCCAGTGCGTCCACATCCTTTTTGTAGTGGGGGCCCAGAACTGGACACAATACTCCAGATGTGGCCTCACCAGAGCCGAATAAAGGGGAATGATGACATCTCTGGATCTGCTGGCAATGCTCCTCTTAATGCAACCTAATATGCCATTAGCCTTCTTGGCTACAAGGGCACACAGTTGACTCATATCCAGCTTCTCATCCACTGTAACCCCCAGATCCTCATGATAGTAAGGTCCAGGTCCTGCAACAATCTTACCAAAATCTTCCAAGCATAAAGGTAGCAAGGAGGACCTGATCTGAGGTGTCAAGAAAGGACTGTTGGCATATGTTACCCAGTACTGGATCCAGTGACACCCTTGGTCCTATTTCAGGTCTTTAGGAGCTTTCACAATATTGTCACTTTTTCCTATTTTTCTATATTATTACAAACAAGCAGAAAACCAATCATTTATAAGAAATGCCATTTCAAAGTTTTCATGAGGCCATCTTCCTCCACTGTAGGAACAGTGAGACACACAGCATTATTTTACAGCAAAAAGCACCTTTAAAACAGCTCTTTTGTTGTTTCAGAAAAAAAAGAACAATACAATAGGAGTACTAATTTTCATAAAATTTCAAATGTCAGTGTAACCCACACACATAGGCTGTGTCTAGACTACATGGCTCCGTCGACGGAGCCATGTAGATTAGACAGATCGGCAAAGGGAAATGAAGCTGTGATTTAAATAATCGCGGCTTCATTTAAATTTAAATGGCTGCCGCGCTGAGCCGACAAACAGCTGATCAGCTGTTTGTCAGCTCAGCGCGCTAGTCTGGTCACTCCTGGGCCGACCTGAAAGCCCTTTATTCGACCTCCCCGTTATGCCTCATAGGATGAGGTTTACCGGGGAGGTCGATAAAGGGCTTTTATGTCAACAGGGGAGCGTCCAGACTGCCCCGATCTGCCGACAAACAGCTGATCGGCAGAGCGGGGCAGCCATTTAAATTTAAATGAAGCCGTGATTATTTAAATCGCGGCTTCATTTCCCTTTGCCGAAAAAACAAATCTACATGGCTCCGTCGATGGAGCCATGTAGTCTAGACGTACCCCTAGTGTGGTTGACATGCAGTGTCACTTAGACCACAGCCACAGTTAAGACCAAGAGACTTCTACAGCATGGGTTAAGCAGCAGCTGGATTTTAGCTCAGAGGGTAGAGGCTCAGTTCTAGAGGGCCCAGCTTCAAATCTGCCCAGTGGAAGTTACACTAGTCCACAGGGATGCACTTTATACTTTATTGGCTTGTGGTCAATTTTTAATTATTCACTTTTTCCTCTTGTAAATTTCAACATGCTCTTATAGCATTTAGGAAACAATGATGAGACCCTCTTGTAGATAATGTAATACCTATACACTTCCAGGATGGTAGCCAAAGCCTCAAATACCCTAATGGATAATAAAATGTCTTCCTTATTTCAAAGGAGGTAAATTTGCATCTGGTCATGGTTATATTTTTATAAGTCTCTTATTTTTGTCCATCACCACAATTAGAATTAATTCTTGCCCATTTTTCTAAAGCAGGAAAGATTGTTAACATGTTATCCAAAATATTTTATGTGTCTCAAAGCCAAGCTAAAAAAAGGAACAGCTTAGCCCCATGCAGATGCCATCGATACATCCCCCAGCCAAGTTGGAAGAAGCTAGCCATTTAAATGATTATGTTAAACTAGACTAAATAAGTCTAAGATTTATCATAATCCCACACAAAGGAACCAGTGAATGGAAAGGGGAATCAAGATAGCCTTGTGTGTGCATTGCTTGACTTGGTAGGTTAAGTTATGCCTTTTCGAAGGTACCAGTAGCTTTTTTTCTAGACATTGCCCCTCTCCGAGTTGTGTTGCATTTCTAAACTGGCTTTCTTTTCAATATACACACAGACTACGTCTAGACTGGCATGATTTTCTGCAAATGCTTTTAATGGAAAAGTTTTCCGTTAAAAGCATTTTCGGAACAGAGCGTCTAAATTGGCACGGATGTTTTTCCACAAAAGCACTTTTTGCGGAAAAGCGTCCATGCCAATCTAGATGTGCTTTTCCGCAAAAAAGCCCCGAACGCCATTTTCGCAATTGGGGCTTTTTTGCGGTGTTTTTTTGCTGCTTTTGAGCTATCTACACTGTCCCTTTTGCACAAAAGCTTTGCTCAAAAGGGACTTTTGCCTGAACGGGAGCAGAATAGTATTTCCTCAAGAAGCACTGATTTCTTACAGTAGGAAGTCAGTGCTTTTGTGGAAATTCAAGCGGCCAGTGTAGACAGGTGGCAAGTTTTTCCAGAAAAGCAGCTGATTTTCCGGAAAAACGGGCCAGTCTAGACACAGCCACAATGTTTACATCTAGACACTAGTATGGGTCTCCTGCCACAGGGCATTCTAATTTAGACAAATGACAATTTCTTTCACAACTCACATTTTTTTTCGGTCTGCCTGTGACAACCTCATAAAGGGCCCAATCCAAAGCCTATTGAAATCTTTGCTTCAGATTAGACCCTAAATGTTTGTCTTGATGCCACAGAATGCTAGTGGCAAAATCCCCAGTGAGAGAGCTGGGAGAAAGGTCAGGAACAATCATCAATAACATCCTTCAAAAGACATGCAAAAATGAAATCCTACTAGAAAAGACAATTCACCAGGGTCATCCTGGACTCAAAACTCAATTTTACCACTGTCATCCTGATCCTATGGGCCAGATCCTCAGGTGCACCTGAACAATGCTCAGCACACAGCTCTAGATAGGACAAGGATGGCTAAGGAGCAGTTTAGTCCCTGTGCATGTGAGAGTAAGCTCAAAGGTGCTCTAAATTGTCCTGGTAACAGGGGCTGTTCCACTGATCCAGGATCACCAGACCACAGCATGCTCCCACCATGCCCTCTGCACTAGGTAGGGCACAGCAGTTGGCACAGTGCTGATTGCAGATGTTTTACATCACCCACAGATTTCACACCGCAAATTATTTAAACCAATTTTTCGTCTTTTTTTGTACTGGCGGAGCAGCCCAAACGATCCGTCATTTGACACATCTCCAGAGTCTCTTTTGTTTCCCACACGTTCGAGATCCTTTAACCTGTCACCTTGAAACCAGCCTCCGCATTCACTCTAAGGGCATGTCTACACCAGGAAATTACAGGAGGCCCCCGAGATGCAACTGCCCAAGTTCCGACCCCCCGCACTTACAACCATTTTAGTAAGTGTGGAAGGGGCTGGAAACCCCCAACTTACGTATTTACAATGGCACCTACTGCAAATGTGGGTTTGAGTTACAATGCCCCCAGTTTGCGACACTTCCTCTGGAAAGAATCACATCGCAAGTCAGGGGCCTCCTGTATTTCGAAATAGTGTGTCCATACTACAGGGAAGCCTTGAAATTAGTCTGAGGCAGCGTCCCTCAATGTGGATGTGCTACCTCAACTTAGAGCCCCAGGAAGGACTGGGGAATAATTACTTTGAATGACTCTGGTGAGTAGTTATTTCAAAAGACCAGCACTGGAGCATCCACACTACCACTATTTTGAAATAACTATTCTGAAATAAGCGTTATTCCTTGTGGAAAGCAGGAGTTACTATTTCAAAATAACCAGCCCCTTATTTTCGAAATAATGGGGTTGGTAGTGTAGACACTCCATTTGTTATTTTGAAATAAAAGGTGTAGACCAGGGCTTATCCTGACCAACTTATCAGAACTCTTGTTCAGGAATTTGGGTGCATCTGCACTGCAATTAACACCCATGGCTGGATGGTGTTAGCTGACTCCGGCTTGTGTGGGTTGGGGCTGCAGGATAATAAACTTGTAGCGTCGACATTTGGGCTCAAGCTCTAGACTCTCCTCACTTGTGGGGTCTCAGCACAACCCTGTATGCCTATCGTTACAGTCTCCTCTCGTTAGCGGAACAGTTCTGTCCCCTGTTGTGCCCCAAACTGGAGACCTTCCACTCCAGATGTCTCCTCAGCCACAGGTAGTAGTAGGAAAGGAACATTTAAATCTAGAGAGAACGTTGTTCATTTCAAGATCCAATCTTTGGGAGCCTGAGCCAAAGCCCACTGAAGTCAATCGGTTATTTATGATAATGCTGTATGAATAATGAAACCTCATAGCAGTACTTTGGCTAGTCAGGCTTTGCTAAGAAGAGTGCAGGTGAGAAAGTATGCAAGTTGGAGAAGATCATTACCCACAGCTACAGCTGCCTAAGGGTTTGCAATGGCTGGGCTATAAAGTTTTTCACTTAGTTGTCAGTTCAAATCCAGTCAAGGTTGGCAGAGAATTGAAGTTGATCACACCATGGTTGTTTGGTGGGCTTTGATAGCTTTATGCCCTCTGGGATTTAGGCACAGAGGTAGGCCCATGACACACATTCACCAGTGAGCTATGCTTGTAGTGCTACACCATAGAAACCTCTATTCAGCACTGAAGTTCACAATCTCAGCTGAGGCACTAGGGGCTGAATAGGCAAGTACAATGAACTGGTCTTGGTACACAAAAAGAGATCCTGGGCAAATCAGGGTTGAGGAACAATAGGGGAGAATTTTGCATTGCAGCTGTACTTGTCCTCTCTCATTAGAAGATTTCTGTCTCCAAGAATACCAATCTAATGCATTACACAATCATACATAAGTAAAAGATCAGCCACCTCTGGGGTGAGGCACAGTCAGTTTCATAGAGCACAACAACAGTTTGGAGCAAGAAGTGAAGAGCACCAAGTCCCATTTATATTAAAAGAATTTCTGACGGTGTACACACCCATATACTCGCGAGTGTGTACACACATGTGAGTGCATGCGTCTGTGTCTGTCCTCTAGAACAGTGATCCCCAACGCAGTGCCCGCGGGCACCATGGCACCCGCTGGGGCATTTATGTGCGCCCGCGGAATGATCTGGGCCAGCCCCGCCCCTGGTGTGCGGCGCATGTGCGATGCCAGTCCCGGGCGCGCAGCACGTGCACGATGCCAACCCCGGGCATGCGGCACATGGGCGGCCCCTGCCCCGGGCGCGCGGCACATGCACGGTGCCAGCCCTAGGCTCACAGGCGCATGCGCGGCCCTGCACCCGGACACGTGGTGCATAAGCGGCCCCGCCCCTGAGCACCCAGCACCCCTGAAAGGTTGGGGACCACTGCTCTAGAAGAAGAGAAGTTATTTGTTACAAATAGTTTGTTCAGTTAATTTCCCCTCTTTTTTTGATTGCAAATGCCTTGGTTGGCTTACTAACGTCTCAAATTAATTCTTCTGACAAAATTCCCAGATAATTTCTTTGCATAGTTTGGGTCTGGCGATTGTTCACAAGCACTTCAAAATTGGAGCTAACGATTGGAGATTGGTATGGTCAGCAGGGAATGCTGCCTTCCTTTAGAATTTCCTTGTTCTTTCCATTGTTGTGAGGAAATATACTTGAACACCTTTTAGGGTTATATCTTTTGCCTCATCAAAAACAAATAATTTAAATAGGTGCAGACAAATACACATGTATACCTACCACTGTGCATTTTTAATGACATAGAGGTTTTACTTACTATTGAGTTATGTACTTAATACACATACTCACACACTATGAATAGTCGATAGTATATTATATGTTTACATAACTGTACATATAATATATATAATTAGCACAAACAAGATGGATGCAAGTATGCGCATGTGTGCAAATATGCTTCACACATACTTCTTAACTCTGTGCTAATTATATGTAGATATGTAGATATATACCATTAATAGTGTCTGTGTATTAAGTACATAACTTTTGTGTGTGTGTGAGAGAGAGAGATTAATATGAGATTAATCAAATCTATAAAATCAGGTTTTAGTCAGAACTCTGGACTGTTTTCTGGCTTCCCAAGGTTCAGAATTACTTGGACAAAATCAGATCCCCCCCCAATCCATCATAAAGCTAATCTTAATTCCCAGACTATTTTACCCTGAGGATTTTTTTTCTCCTTTTCCCCGTTCAGACAAGTAGCTGTTTGCATTATTCATTGTATGTATTTGTGATCACTGTTGGTCTGGGATTGTCTACTCATTGTGTGCGTGCGTGTGTGTTGGTCTGGGACTGTGTGTAGTGGACAATTTCTGGCCAACAATGATGACAAATGTATATTTATGATAATCTGGACACAAAAATCACTGGTGAGAGTAACTTTTATTTAGTTGTAGGTACAGTATCTGGTTTCCTTTTATGACCTTGCATTCCTTGTGGCAGTGTACTGTTTTAGATCAGATCATAATTAGTTCATTGTTGACACTTCTGAGATAATCTAAGGCCGAATAATGCGAAAAGCTACTTGTCGGAAAGGGGAAAAGGAGAAAAAAATCATCAGGGTAAAGTACAGCATGTTCAGTAGATTCCAGTCCCTTGGCTGCCTGCCCAATGACTTCCCTGAGTTGAGCTCTCCTAGCAACCAGTCCCCAGCCACTTGAATTTTTATGTATCACTATGTCTATAGTGATGTCATGGTTTCCATAGCTACTATCAGCCAGAGAACTACGACACTTATGCTGCTAAGTAACTGAGAAAAATTGACCTGACTGAAATATTTCAGGCAACTATCAGAGATGTTTGTTATTCAGCTCACACGCCTGCACTACACAGTGCACGCTGCAATGCTTTTTGCTGATGGAGTCATTCTTCATGAGTGCATGGGGCGCTTTGCACTCACAACTGGAGGCAGGCGCACTGACTGTACCAAACTGGCAGCTGCAGAATTCATTCTTATCTAACAGCTTCACTTTAGAAATTAAATATTGTAATTACTTAAAATCCCCATCCCACACACTGCCCAGCCCTGTCCAGTTAGAACATGCGTGTGCGGAGATGAGAGACAATCCATTTGTCATTCAGTGACAACTTTTGGCTTCCAGAGTGAAGCATTTCAGTAAGAGAAGGCTTTGATCCTATTCATAACACAGAATTAAAATAATTACTAGCTAGTCTGAGATTGCATGCCTTGTCACTGAGTGTGCATTGCGACTGCAAAAGGATGGATGGAACCTTTGGAATGGAAGTCAGTTGGGATGGCCTTACAGTTTTGCTTAGAGATTCGCTTTTAGGCTGTGGCTTTGTTAACAAAGAATAGGGGAGATGCAAGAAGATGGTCCAAACATCTTTCCCCTGCCCACAAATGGCATGGAACAAACATACGTGTTTACAATCTTGCAGCAGATATTTTGGTTTGCAGCTGCTTTTCTGCTCACTTGAATATCTTAGTGATCCTCCTACAGTACTTTATATTTCCTAAATTGAGAAAACTCTATATCCTCCTCTTAGAGCAGGTGTTTGTTTCTATGACATTAAAATGGACATACTGACAAAATGAGTTCTTTACACTGGGTAAGCATTCTGCAGGGGAAATTGTGCTCCTTTGGAAGTCACTAGCACAGCCGCCATGCTTTTCAAAAGGGTCAGGATTTCATCCCCAAATTCCACCTTTTTACCCCATTCTAGTTCTCTTCTCCAGAGTTTGTCTCAAAACACAGTAAGGTAGTGGTCTCCAACCTTTTTAAGCACGAGAACACCTTTGAAATTTAAATGCAATCCGGGATCTACCTCATGCCCAAATACTCTTGCCAGGCCTCCTTTGTACCCCTTCTCCGAAGCCCTGCCCCTGCTCACTCCGTCCTCCTTCCCTCCCCCATCCTCTCCCCTGCCATGGCCCTGCACCACTCCCAAAAGCAGCCAGCAAACTCCATCTCAAGTCCTGTTGTGTCCCCTCTCTGCTCTGTGGAGATAGAATACAGGGTGAAAGAGGGGCACCTTGACATCAGCACCGTCCTCTCCCTCTTCTGCCCTGCACAGCAAACAGGAGGCTCCCGGAGGTGCGGGGAGGCAGCTCCCAGGCAAAGGGCAGGAGTTGCACAGCAGTAGGGGGAGGGGCAGCCTCTTGGCCAAACCTGTCAAGATCACCTGTCAGAGGCTTCAAGATCTACCAGTAGAAACCGATCTCCTGGTTGGTGACCACTGCAGGAAGGGATAGAGTTCTGGCTAGATTTGGTTTTATCATGGGATTTTGGAATGCACCTATGTAAGATAGGAGCACTAGTGACACAGAAAATTACTGGGACTTGGGGTCTTAATTCTTTTCAGGTATTTTTTCACTGCAGAATGAATTCACATGATTAGCACCCGAGGCTGAGTGACCAGGGTGATCCCAGCCCAGGTGGGAGAGGCCAGGCTGCAAAACCCACCCGCGATCCTCCGGAATAAAGCCCTACGGAATAAGAGATCCTTCGGAATAGGGCTTTATTCCGGAGGATCGCGCCAGTCTGGACGCTCTTTTCCGGCTTTTCCCCAAGCCGGAAAAAAAGGCGGCCATGTTTATTTAAATCCCGCGGGGGATATTTAAATCCCCCGCCCATTTCCCTATTCCAAAGTTATAAATTAGCATGGCTATTCCGAAGAAGGGGCCAGTGTAGACATTGCCTTACTGTTGCTTGTCAGATTCATCACTGAAAATAGAAGTTGAGATTTTCACTTAGCTTCCTGTGTTATTTTCCAGGAGATAACTAGATTTGCTAGAAGGTGCTGCTGCCCAGGAATGTCGGGTCTGCTCTTTTGAGAAATAATTGTGAGTAATTTGCACCAGCAAAAATATGAATGATGCTCCCTATAGATACGCAAGTCATTTGAAAAGGTGCTGTAAGGTTGTTAATGTGCCATCATTTTCTTTCATTGTTAATACAGAAGTCTTTTGAAATATAAAATTGCATATTACAAGCTTTCAAACACCAGGGCAAGACTGCTTTCTTAGAGATGCAGTCCTCGGGCAGTATCAGTCACTGAAAAAACACCACCAGAAGATGGGTGCTAACATCTCTAATATCTGATGTATACCTAGAAAGTAAGGCCCAGATTGTTAGATTTGGGGGGTGGGAGAGGCATGCATGTAGTTTGTTCAGGAAATCACCATGACTGTACACACAGTCCCAGCAATTTGCATTTTCAACAGGCCAGATAGTTGATCATTTACATAGGCACCTACCATGATTGCATGCAGAAAGTGCTTTTAGAAATCATATAAGTGACCAATGGAAGACACTGCAAGCTCCTGAAGGCGGGGGCCATCTGTCATATCTGTAAAGCACCTACGTCTGTTGTATACTAAAGGGGAAGCCTGACTTAAGATATGCAACTCCAGCTATGTTAATTATGTAGCTGGAGTCGACGTAACTTAAATCAGCGTCCGCACACTGGGATGTCGATGGACGGAAATGCTCCTCTTGGCTTCCCTTACACCTCCTGAGGAGCAGGAGTACCAGTGCCAACAGCGGTGCCCTCTCAGTCAATTAGCTAAATTGAACCTCAGAAGATCGGCTGCAGCAGCATCAATCTTCCGTGTTGTGTAGATGTGGCCTTAGTGTAACACTGGCAGACCCTGGTTGCTTACGGGTGGAATTGAACCTGAGCTCTTTGGAATTTAGTGCATGAGCCTCTATTACATTAGCTAAGGCCGAAGAGCAGACTCCACATTCTCTTTGTAAGTGCCAATATCTGGACAGTACACCACATCCAGAAGGAGTGTGGGTTACACTAGTACAAATGGGGTCACGGTCCAGGACGAGGTCATACAATAATGCAAATAAATAACACTAAAGTCACTACGTATTACAAGGGCTGCAGTTTACAAGGCTCTTAAAGGATTGCTCATTTATAGAGATAGCAAGGACATCCAGAATAAAAAATGTGTAAGGGATATAAGCTCTCATGCTTCAGGCCATTAAACACTAATTGGTGGGAGGCAGGCAGGAATCTTTCTTATGTCCCTACAGGGTGTCTTGCATCTTCCTCTGAAGTATCTGGTACTCCTGCCTGCTCCTGTGTCCTCCTCTTCATTTAGGTTAGAAGAAAGCAAAGGAGTGGGATTGCACAGCAGAAACAGCCTGCAGGAAAATAGTCATGGAATTGGCCATGACAAGTTAGTAGCAGAGAAGCCGCCAAAGCTGGAAATACCTAACCCCAAGACATCACAATATTTGTGATATGTGTGGGGAAGACAAGTGGAAGTGCTAGTTGAGGCTGTGCTGTGTGGGTGCATCTACAGTTTGCAGCCATGCCACTTTGTACCATCATCTATCTGCTTGTACTTTGCCCATCTCCGAGGCACCTGTCACGTTGTACAACTTGATCTTGATCTATTCAGATCTCTTTGTGGAAGGGGGCCCATAAAGAGACACCAATGGGTCGCAAAAGGTGGCGTTCTGCAATTGATTAATTGGGCCACTTCCCTCTGAGGGTACGTCTATACTGCAGCGTTTTTTCGGAAAAGCTTCACTTACGTCCACACTGCAATCGCGTTCTTTCTAAAAAAAAATTGAAAGAACATAGGGGTCTTTCTAACATTGGTAAACCTCTTTCTATGAGGAAGAAGCCTTTTTCTGAAAGAGCTCTTTTGGAAAAAGGCATGTATGGATGGGGAAGAGGGAGTTCTTTCAAAAGAAGAGGAAAGAGGAAAAAGCACAGCTGCACTGGTGGCCACTACATCTATAGTAATCACAGCTGAAATGCGGGATAGTGTCCATTCAGTGTGGATGCTGTCTTTCAAAAAAGCAGATCGCTTTTTCAATGCGCTTTTGCTGTATAGACGCTCTATTTCAGAAGAAGTTTTTTCGGAAGATCTCTTCTGGAAAAGCTTCTTCCGAAAGAAGCCTGCAGTCTAGATATAGCCTGAGACAGAACTGAACTATGCTTCAGTATGGAGTTAGGGGGAAACACGTAGTCAGTCAAGCCCCCAGGGCACTTTTAATAGAGTCAGGGTCTATCTTCTAGAAGTCAGAGATCTTCCACAAAAACTTCTTGCGCAAGAGCACATCCTCACTGCAAAAGCGCATCGAAAAAGTAATGCACTTTTGTGAAAGAGAGCATCCAGACTGCATGGACACTCTCTGAAAAGGAAACTCTGATTGCTATTTACAAAATGGCCACCAGGGCACCTGTGCCTTTTTCGATTGCCTCTTTTTGTGCAAAAACCCCCTGTTCCCTGTCACACACACCTTTTTTGCACAGGAGCTCTTGTGCAAAAAGGAGTTATTCCTCATAGAAAGAGGAATACCTATGGCACAAAAAACCCTCTGCTCTTTCAATTTGTGTGTGTAAAAACGCACTTGAGGTGTGGGCACATGTGGAGAAATTGGAGAGGGTCCAGAGAAGAGCAACAAGAATAATGAAAGGTCTAGAGAACATGACCTATGAAGGAAGGCTGAAAGAATTGGGTTTGTTTAGTTTAGAAAAGAGAAGACTCAGGGGGGACATGATAGCCGTTTTCAGGTATCTAAAAGGATGTCATGAGGAGGAGGGAGAAAACTTGTTCATCTTGGCCTCTGAGGATAGAACACGAAGCAATGGGCTTAAACTGCAGCAAGGGAGGTTTAGGTTGGACATTAGGAAAAAGTTCCTGTCAGGGTAGTTAAACACTGGAATAAATTGCCCAGGGAGGTTGTAGAATTCCCATCTCTGGAGACATTTAAGAGTGGGTTAGATAAATGTCTATCAGGGATGGTCTAGACAGTATTTGGTCCTGCCATGACGGCAGGGGACTGGACTCGATGACCTCTCAAGGTCCCTTCCAGTCCTAGGATTCTATGACACTGCAAGTTTTTGCGGAAAAACAGCTGTTTTTCCTCAAAAACTCTGTAGTGTAGACATAGCCAGGGTGTTGTACCAGTGAGCTAGCTACATTCCCACCCAGACAATTACATTCCACCAACTTAAACTCTCCCTGCAGTTTTAATTGGATTTCACTGCCTAGCCACAGAGCTGCAGCATAGTGTTGCTGTTCATTGCTAAATAGCTTCCCTGTTCCATCCCAGAGGTAGTTGCATTTAGCTGAGGAAGGAAGCCATAACATATCCTTTACCTACCTCACTGGGGCGTTGCAGGGATTAACACTGTGGCTGTAAAGCTGTTTGGAATCTTCAGATGACAGGCACAGAAGAGTTACAAAGTGCTCTGACTATCTGTTCAAGTCTATAAGGATATATCTACACACAGCATCGTTATTTCAGAATAACTGACGTTATTTCAAAATAACAAAGAGCACATCTACACAGTAAGCCATTATTTTGAAATAATGTTGAGCTTGAGGACTTCTTATACTCTGGCTCCTGTAACCCTCATTTCACGAGGAGTAAGGGAGTGTTCACGAGGAGTAAGAGAGTAAAGGAGTGTTCTTCCTTCAACTTCCACAAGTGTAGACAGCGCCAAAAGCCAAATTAAGCTGTTTTGACTTCAGCTACGCAATTGAAGTAGCTGAAGTTGCATAGCTTAATTTGACTTTAGCCTTGCAGCGTAGATGTACCCTAAGTGATGAGCTCCTAGAAGTGACTCAGACTGAGATCTGAATGAAAAGTTTTTCAGTCACAGTCCCACGCTTCCCCCGTCACCCAGTGATGAATGGGGCATGAGCACTCTGTAATGCGCTCTTTGATTTAGAACGCAATGTCATTTTGAAGGGTATTCCTCACAAACCAAATCAGGGAGCTTGTTCTTACATAACCAGATTTGCAAGGGTGTTCAGCACCCATTAACTCCCTTAGTCCTAAACAGGCGAGCAGCTCCTTTGAAGATCTGACTCATAAAGCTAGATAATCCCCGCACTATAACGCAATATATACATGCATGAACTTGAAAGTTTGCTATTGTCTTGTATTAGTAGTTGGGACCATTTGTTTAGTCCCTGAGTGGAATGTCTCAATATCTGACACTCAAACCCACACTTCACACATGAATCTTCCAAACTGGACACTGACATTTTTGCCTCTGGTCCCCAACTATTAAGATCATATTGTCTGTTTGATGGGTAAGCGGCAAAATTGGGATAGGGGAACAGAAACTAGACAGTCAGTATTGGTGAATATTCAAAATAATACACATTGTCTAGAAAAGTACAAATTCAGACAACAAATTGCAAATAAGGTAATTTGCAGTTAATTTTTTATCTCCTGTGGATTTACAATAGACTAACAGCTACATCTAGCTAGACTATAGCTAGTAGGGAATAGTGCACCGCATTGGGACTCAGGAGAAGGTGGTTCCATTCTTGGCTCTACCACTGGTCTGTTGGATGATGTTGGGCAAGTCATGCTGTTGTTACTGGATGGACTTAGTACTTCCAGTTAAAAACATATCTGTCTTACTGCCATAGGCGACATGTGTGTGGGGGGAGAGAAGGGAGTTGCAAGGGTCCAACATACCCCAAGGACTGTGGGCAGGAGGGGTTAGCCAGAAACTTGTGGGAGGACTGGGGGGGGGGGATCTGGTGTCTGCAATGAAGGGTCCAGTCCTCTGCACTCACCAGCAGTGGTGGGACAAGCAGAGCAACAGCCCAAACTCACTCCTCTGCGGCATCACTTAGGGGAGGGGTGGGACTGCTCACACTCACCCGTAGGAAGTGGAGTGACGCAACTGGAGGAGTACAGCAAGGTGAGGCTGCTACTCTGTTTCCCCTGCCACTGCCAGTAGGTATGCGTGAGGGGAGGAAGGGGGCAGACCTCTGCTGCCAGTATCAGCTCCCAGCCTGACTAGTCCCCCCAGGGTGCATTGCTCGGAGGAGGAGGAAGAGGTAGTGTGAGGTAGGGGTGGGGTGTGGGTGGAGCAGGGACAGGGAGAAGATGGACCAAAGGAGGGGAGGGGTGGAACAGGGCAGGGAGAGGCAGGGCCTGGGGTAGAAGGGGCTTGTCCAAGCCCTTCCCTGGCCTGGGTGTGGTGTCCTGTGGCTGATAGATCCCTCTGCCCTCTTTCATCAGTCACTTCTGCCTACTGCTGGAATTGCAATACAATAGGTATTTACTGTAATGGAATACACCTGTGTAGTCACACAGTATGTACCATTGGAACAATCTTTATACAAAGCATGTCTTGTGAAGTATCCTTTGAAAACTTGCAGCTTGCTGGTCAGTATTGTCATGATAACATATGTGTGGCAATCTTGTAGGTGAACTTATAAGATTCCCTCTATGTTATTAACATATGTCCCACAGCTCTGCCCAACCAGAAGTTGGCAGACAGGTCTGTCCTAAACAAAGAAATGTGTATTTGCTTTAACTTGAATTTAAGCAGCAAACAGAATCATCAAACAAGAAGGGAAAACGAGGAAAATCCAAACAGGTGAAAAAACTAGCTGTCTCCTGGCTCTCAGTTGGCAGTGTTTCTCAAGAGCGAAACTGAAACTATGAAAAGGAGGGACAAACACTACAAAGCACCCCCGAACCCCCATCCCGTTCACTGCACCTGAAAACACAAAGGAACCAGCTGTTGGACTCTGGGAGTATGTCTACACAGCAGTGTTATTTTGAAATAACTCACATTATTTTGAAATACTGAAATGCGCATCTATACAGCAAGCCCGTTATTTTGAAATAATTTTGAAATTACAGGCTTCTTATTCCAACTCCTGTAACCCTCATTTTACTTGGAGTAAGTGAAGTCAAAGGAAAAGTGTTCTGCAAAAATGAGCTGCAGACACCTACATCCGTACCTGAGGATGCGATTGCTCACGGATATAAAGCGGGTATCTGTAGATTTGCAGTCATCGGTGCTACCACTGTGTTACAGTTGCAGCAAAACTTATACAAATTATGTCATGTAAGGCATCAAAGGAAAAAGTACAATTTATCATATATGATTATCTTGTTTGAAGGGATGTATCATCTTTGTACAAGTTGTGATATTAACTATGTACCTGCATTTCAAATGCATCTGTTCCTGGGGTAACATTCACCGGTAAGTCTATATTGAAGCCAGACCACTTTGTGCAGAAGGCCTATCAATTACTGACTCTCACAATGAGCCAGAGAAGCAATTCTTCACTGCCTGGTGAGTCTTCTTGAGGATGTTTTAGAAAGAAGAAGGGCAGTGGCTGTTCCTGTGAGTCATCAAATCCTGTATGGGCAGGTGAATGTCTCATGAGACCCTGGACTCCATCTTGTGCCTGTAATTTTCCAAAAAATGAGACTAGCTGATAGGTGGGTAAGCAGGCAGCTGAGCGCACCCCACCCTCACCCTGGAGCATTGGGTGGGCAGGCGGCATGGGCCCTAGCCCCAGACTGCTAGCTGGGCAGACACCGGGAGCACTAGTTTCAGCTGCCCAGAGTCTCTGGCTGCAGGCCAGTCCCCACTAGCCTCCAACACAGGCAAGGGCTGGAGCCCTCCACAAATGGGGGGCCTGGAGCTGCTGCATGAGATGAAGGCGAAGGTATACAGCCCTCTATCCCAGTCTCCCTTCCCAGGGCAGGTGGAGAGACCCAGACTCCTTACAGCTGCTCCTACAGCTCTCCCTGACCTGGCTCTGGCTGAGGGGCGGGGGACCTTGGAGCTGCAGCCTAGCCATGATAAGAGCAGGCAGGCAGCTGAGGGGAGCCATGGCAAACTCTCCATCTGCCCAGAGTGCCAGGGGACTGAGAGCAGCCTCCAGCCCTTGTCCCCACCCCTGGGTTCCCTACTTTCCTGGGGTAGGTGGAGGGTCTGCAACTCTGCAGCTCCTTGCAGCCACCCACGCATAGCTCTGACCATGGCTGGCATGAATCTCCAAGGCCCCACCTACAGCCAGACCTGGATCAGGGAGAGCCACATGGACAGCTGTGGGGGAGCCGATGTGGAGTCGTGGGCTTTCCTCCTGGCCTGGGAGGGAACACAGGCAGGGGGCTGCTCTCAGCTTGCTTACACCCTGGGCAGGTGGAGGCTCTGCCATTTCTCCCCTCAGCTCCGGGGGCTCCTCAGCTGGGCTCCATGCTGACCTGGCTAAAAGGTGGGGTGGGGCTTTGTGGGGAATAGGAGGAGAAGGGCTGGAGAACAGTGGATGGGCAGGCCCATCCACTTTCAGAAACTAAGAGGGCTTTGTCCTCCTGCATCCCCTCCCTGCACTGGCCCAAGGCTTGGTCACATGGGAAGGAGGTGGGGGCGCACAACTGGAAGCAGGAGATGGTCCGGGGATGGAGTGTGAGTGGGCCACAAAGGCACTGTGATGGGCTGAGACTTCCCCTGCCTTTGATACCTGCTGTCCCTGCCTATCGCCTCTCTTCCAGGAGCCTTTATTTCAGAAGCAAAGACTTTGGAGTAAGACAGAAAGTGAGAGGACCAAATGGGGATGGAACACAGGAAATTTGGGGACTAATGTTGCTGATGCTCTTCAGAATAAAGGAGGCATATTAAAATACAGGGCCGTGTTCAGCATCATCGACTATTTTGGGGTAAAGAGTCCAGTGAACTTCCAGTCCTTGGGTTAGCTGCTTCTGTTTAGGGCCATTTATCTGCTTGTCGCATGTAATCACCTCGGAAATTATTTTTCCCACATATGTAAGGGAGCTGCTGCAATGAGATGATAATTGGCATCTAGGAAAGGCATTGGCTGTGCTACAGGAGATGAAGTTTAGACCCATGACTTGTGTGTATTTCTAATTTATCCTGGCTGCACCAGTTCATAATGAGTTTTGCTTCCCAGAGCCTGGACCGGTAGTCCTGATTTCTCAGATTTAGTTTGCACCCTACCATTTTTTTTTTTTATCCTGCTGGTGCAGACGTGCTTGTGGAACAGCTAAGCCCCTGGTCGGCTGCCCATTTATCCCTCATGCCTCCTTCAATTGAGCAACACTGAAATCTTCTAAGTGCCCACTGTGGGTCTGATCCAAAGCCCATTGAAATCATTGAGGGAAGAGGGGGCTGTTCAGTGATTTCAGGGGACACTGTATCAGGCCCCAAGCCGTTACACTCCAATGCCAATTGGTATTACATCAGCGCCAGACCTCTGCTAAGGCAGTCACTGCCCATCCCATATTTGCATAGGTCTTCTCTGAATCATGCAAGCTTATAGTCAGAACGAGACCACACCTTTTGGGTGAGTATGCCATAAACCCTAATTCATGTCTACAACTAAGAGGTGGTTTACTGCTGATGTGCAGCCTGGATTCCTCCAGATTTTAATGATTTTCAATATTCAAGGTGCCCACACAAACACTCCCTTAATTTACCACTATGATAACTCCCTTCCATCTCATCTGAATCTGGCCCACCTTCAGCCATTTCAGTGCCAGATATGTAATACACTCTGCCCATCTACCACCTCCGCTTGATCAGCTTATGCCATATAACACTCCTCACACACCTGGGAGGAGCTCCCACAAAGCTTCCTTTTATCTTCCTTCAAATCCCCCCTCAAAACTCTCCTTTGCTTCAAAACACTTGACAGCATGTAGACTGCCTGTGTGATGAAATCACTGCTTATCATGCTGGTCTCACCGCTGTCCCCATCCCTCTATGTCCCTCTGTTGTCTCTTAGGCAATTATCTAGACTGCAGGCTTCTTTCGGAAGAAGCTTTTTTTTAGAAGAGATCTCCCGAAAAAACTTCTTCCGAAAGACAGCGTCCACACTGCCAAAGTGCATTGAAAAAGCAATCTGGTTTTTCGAAAGAGAGCGTCCAGACTGAATGGACACTTTTTCACATGTAAGCTGTGATACTATGGACAGAATGGCCACCAGAGCACCTGTGCTTTTTCCTCTTTCCTCTTCTTCTAAAAGAACTCCTTCTTCCCTGTCCACACACACCTTTTTGCAAAAAGGCTTCTTCCTCATAGAATGAGAATCACCAATGCTGGAAAAACCTCGCTATTCTTTTGATTTTCTTGCAGAAGAACGCAATTGCAGTGTGGACATTCCTCAAGTTTTGTCGGAAAATGGCCTTTTTTCCAGACAAAACTCTGTAATGTAGACATACCCATGGGCTACGTCTACACTGGCACCCTTTTCCGGAAATGCTTAAAACGGAACAGTTTTCAGTTATAAGTATTCCCGGAAAAAGCGCGTCTACATTAGCAGGATGCTTTTCCGGAAAAGCACTTTTTCCGGAAAAGCGTCCGTGGCCAATGTAGACGCGCTTTTCCGGAAAAAAGCCCCAATCGTCATTTTTGCGATTGGGGCTTTTTTGCGGAAAAGACTACTGTGCTGTCTACACTGGCCCTTTTCCAGAACAGTTTTTCCGGAAAAGGACTTTTGCCCGAATGGGAGCAGCATAGTTTTTCCGGAAAAACACTGACAATTTTGCAGTAGATCGTCATTGCTTTTTTGGAAAAGCAAGCGGCCAGTGTAGACAGCTGGCAAGTTATTCCGGAAAAGCGGCTGCTTTTCCGGAATAAGTGGCCCAGTGTAGACACAGCCTTACTGTGTAGATTGTAGGCTCGTTGGGGCAGGGACTGTCCTTTTGTTCTTTTGTTCTGTGTTTGTGCAGCACCTAACAAAGTGAGGTCTGGTCTGTGCCTTGGGCTCCTAGGCACTATGGAAATACAAATAAATAATATAATCCACACATGGTGGGTGGCAGGATAGGCAAGCAGGGTTTGGAAGCCATGCAGAATTTTTGGAACAGCCCCAGTCCCTTCTCAGCTCAAAGTTCGTTGGCTTCTAAAATCCTCATTCACGCCACCAAGCAAAAAGCCACAGATCTGCCCTCAATCCACTCCTGTGCACTCACCTGACAGGTGGAGTTTAGCTGCATTTTATGTATGAGAAAATAAAGACAGGTCACCATTTTCAGAAGTGGGCACAGCTCTTCCATAAGTGTCTTGAGCTGACATCCGAAAATGGAGCCACTCAAATCACAGCACGTGCTACTGAAAACTTGGCGGATGCCAGGAACTTCTCCGAGGCCACAGAGCAAAGGGAGAGAACTAGGACTAGAACTTCCTGACACCTAGCTTCTGAATCGCATGGTCTTCCTTAGCTTGATCGTGCTGCAGTGTCACCTCCAGCCCCCCACACTTCAGGAGGGAAGAGTTTAGAGATCTAAACATCAGGTTTGATTCCTACAGGTTTGAACTGTGGCAGGCTTCTCTCGGCTTGATATGAGATAGCCATGTGGAATTCGATGCTGATAACTGTCCTGGAGTCTTGCAGTTGAGATCTTAAAAGCCCAGCATCCATCAGCTCTGCATGGATATTCAGGGTTCCATGGCATTTGTCATAACAGATTTCAACCCAAGCACCCTTATGCCCGGATTGTCCCTATTACACACGCCTTGATGCACAGCTTGCTTTGCAACAGCTGCCTACCTAGCTTTTACCCTTCACTCCAGGTGCATGCTTTTGATAAGGACCTTTGGATGGAAGGATATATTTTATATATGCAAAATGGGATGGTCCTGCAAGCCAGCCTGTAGGACATGGCTGCAAAGGGAGTGAGGGATGTGTTTGGGAGAAGCCACATTGGAATCCATGTATCTGGAAGCACCACATATGCACTACCAGATACCTGCCGTTGCACAGCAATTTCTTATATTAGGAAGTCCAGAACTAAGGACCTTTCCTGTGCAGAGATCTGAAGATGACTTACAAAATACAGGTGTCACTAAGCTGCCCAACCGTTTTCTGTATGTTGCTGATGGTGAGGGGGATAGCAAGACACGGCTTAGCAGCAACACAGCAGCCTGATAAGGTCTGTGGTTGTCTGTGTGCTGCTTGACAGATAACCATTGTGGGGACCCTGAAAAGTCCTTTTATTTTCTTCTTTCCCTGTCCCAGCTCAGCCACACATTACATGAAAGCCTTTCAGACAAAACTACCTCACCCAATAGATAACAGACAAGCACTTTGAGCAGAGAGTGGCAAAGCAAATTTAACCCTTCAACTCCTCTTCCATTGCATCTGCTCTGCAAGCACAGTCTAGTGAGGTCAATGGAACATCTGGATGTACCTAGAACATTCAGCAGCTCAGCAGGTTTGCCATCAGCCTGTGTTACTGCCAAGGGACTAAATGCACCTGCGGCAGGAGAAGGCACCTGCTGGCACCACTTGCAGTTAAAGGGCTTGATCTTGGGCTCTGATACAAAACTGTACTTGTTGGTGTATGACATGCAGGCTTTGCAACCAATGTTAGTCACCTGGTACCTAAGGGCAACATCAAGCGGAGAGTCGTCATGTCCTAATTCAGCTGGTCTAACAAACATACTATCTGAGTAGTCAAAGGGGTAGCCATGTTAGTCTGTAACTTTAAAAACTACGAGAAGTCCTGTGGCACCTTAGAGACTAACAAAAATATATAGAATCATGAGTTTTCGTGGGTAAAACCCATTTCCTCAGATGAATTGGAGTGGAAATAACAGAAACCAATATATATATATCAGCAGAAAAAGTGCCTGCCAGTTGTAGGACCCATGTTAATGAAGCTAATTAAGTGGGCTGGATGTGTCTCATTCCTAGCTTTGGATGTGAAAATGCAGATGCAAAATTTCTTCTGCCTTTACATTTATTTTTGTTAGTCTCTCTAAAGTGCCACAGGACTACTAGTTTTTACCTGAGCAGTGTAAACCTAAGCGGAACAGCAGCCTAGTCTAGTAGATAGGGCATAAGGTCAACACTCACAGCACCTGAATTCCAGTGCCGCCACTCAGCTGCTCCATATCGTAATGCAAGTTGCTTCACATAAGCGTCCCTTCCCACCTTTTGTGTATCTTATCCTTTACATTTTAAGCTGTTTGGGGCAGGACTATCTGTTACCATGTGTTGGGGCCCTATGTGATACTGGAATATATCAATACATAGTATTTTACATGTGCATAGCACCTTCAATCCAAAAGAATCTCAGCACTATACACTTGGCATCCATACAATATCACTAAATTGGGGTCAACTGCAAGGTGGGGAGTAGCAGATGGGTAGAATGGTGCCCAGTAGTAGGGAACTCCTGCTAATGTTCTAAATCCAAATGGACACTAAGGGTGCGTCTACACTGCACTGTAACTCGAAATAAGATACACAATTTGAGCTATGCAAATTGCATATCTTATTTCGATGCTATTTTGAAATAGCTTATTTTGTCAGTTGGTGCTGTCTACACAGCACCGAAATTTTGAAATAAAGCGCTATTCCCTTACTGCTCATAGAATGAGGTTTACAGGGACATCAGAATAGAGAGCCTGAAATAACAGGCTTCCTATGAAGACATGGGATAGCCATTTTGGGATACTCTGGTATACTGAAATAGTGTTGCAGTGTAGACGTACCCTTTGAGAAAAACAAGGGCATTCCTTCCCCTCCTAACTAATGACAATTGGCATCTTTTGCATAGGAAAGAGGCAACATCAGGACAAGGACCCAGGTCAGACTTCTGCTCTGTTGAGAGAAGCTGTTCTCTTTTCAACAACCACGGGGAGCAGAGGAAAGGTGAAATCCTGGCCGAGTTGAAGGCAATAGAAAGAACTCTCCTTTGACTTCAATGTGACCAGGACTTTAGTGCAGGCCTTCAGTTCTCAGAACTTGTCCAAGTGATTTACATTGAATAAAGTGGATGGGATTCAGTTCTACTACAACACCTTGGGAGGAGGAAGAGGCTTTGATTTAATGACTAGCTGACACAAGCAGCAGGCCCCAGTGCTGTCAAACTTCAATTATTTTACAACCTTGAAACCCTATAATTCTTCCTGGTATACAGGAACTTAGTAGTACCCAATGGAAATCACCCTGCAGGGCAGGAGAGATCCACTGTATTATGGAGATCAAATTAGATTATTGTAATGGTCCCTTCTGACTTAAAACACCAAACCAAAAAATCTGGGTGAATCCCTGAAATTCAAGGGTGATGTCTGTCATTCTGGACAGTATGTTTATTATTCAGCTAGGCCTGGTTGTAATGTCTCTTGAAATATAGCATTTTCAGTCTCATCATCACTTCCCCTTCCCCCAAGTATTAGCATAGGTCAGATATATAAAGGGTTATATCAAAAGAGAAGAGGTTGCTTTGAATAACTGCTCTTTGGGCTATTGCTCTAGTTGTGGTTGATCATCTATTTTAAGCAAGACTTGCAAGAGAGGGGTTGAAGAGATGGTATTGGAAGAGCTGCCCGGAAAATAACATCAACTTTGGCTGGGGTTTTTCAGTTTTATTTTGCTTTTAAAGCAGTCTCCTTAGAAATAGGGAAGTTGTTTGGCCACAACATTCAACTGTCACTTATTGCAGCGTGAAAAGCTTGACCTAAATCTGTCAAGGGTGAGCACAGCTGTGTGGGAAAAAAAAAAATTCTCCTTCTGGACCCATTGCCCCAAACTCACCATGGAATATTAGAATTTCACTTGAGAACATAGCGATAAGATCCGGAACTAAACGCCCTATAGGATGTAGCTCTTCCTTCATCTAGCTGCTAGGTACAAAACAAGCACAACATGGGCAGCAAAAGCTCGCCTGCCCTGCTCCATCTGTGTAACAGCCCCTGTTCTGGAGAGAATGATGCTGGACTAGAAGTGGGGTAGAACATCCGTAACCATTTTGGGCCTGATTCGATGCACACTGGAGCCAATGGGTGTCTTTCCATTGACTTCAGAATGACTTGGTGGAATAATGTCACAGAGGCTTGATGGGCTAATACACACAATTGGAATATTGGTATAGAAGGGTACAGCTTACTCAGGAAGGATAGGTGGGGGAAAAAGGGAGGAGGTGTTGCCTTATATATTAAAAATGTACACACTTGCACTGAGGTGGAGATGGACGTAGGAGACAGATATGTTGAGAGTCTCTAGGTTAGGCTAAAAAGGGTGAAAAACAAAGGAGATGTCATGTTAGGGGTCTACTACAGGCCACCTACCCTGGTGGAAGAGGTGGATGAGGCTTTTTTTAAACAGCTAACAAAATCATCTAAAGTGCTGGATTTGGTGGTGATGGGGGACTTCAACTATCCAGACATATGTTGGGAAACAAACACAGTGAGGCACAGACTAGCCAATAAGTTCTTGGACTACATTGAAGACAACATTTTTATTTCAGAAGGTTGAAAAATCTGCTAGAGGGGAAGCTGTTCTGGATTTGATTTTAATAAATAGGGAGGAACTGGTTGGGAATTTGAAAGTGGAAGGCAGCTTGGGTGAAAGTGACCATGAAATCATGCAGTTCATCATTCTTAGGAATGGTAGAAGGGAGAACAGCAAAACAGAGACAATGATTTAAGGAAGGCAGATTTTGGTAAGCTCAGAGAGCTGGTAGGTAGCAAGACTAAGGGGAAAAATTAACTGAAGAGAGTTGGCAGTTTTTCCAAAGGAACATTATTAAGGGCCCAGAAGCAAGCTATTCCACTGCGTAGGAAAGATAGAAAGTATGGCAAAAGGCCACCTTGGCTTAACCAGGAGATCTTGAATGATCTAAAAATAAAAAAGGAGTCATATAAAAAGTGGAAACTAGGACAAATTACAAAAGATGAATATAAGCAAACAACACAGGTATGCAGGGGCAAGATTAGAAAGGCAAAGGCACAAAATGAGCTCAGATTAGCTACAGATATAAAGGGAAGCAAGAAGACATTCTATAAATATATTAGAAGCAAGAGGAAGACCAAGGACAGGTTAGGCCCACTGCTCAGTGAGGAGGGAGAAACAGTAACAGGAAACTTGGAAATGGCAGAGATGCTTAATGACTTCTTTGTTCTGGTCTTCGCCAAGAAGTCTGATGATGAAGGAATGCCTAACATAGTGAATGATAGTGGGAAGGGGGTAGGTTTAGAAGATAAAATAAAAAAAAAAACAAGTTAAAAATCACTTAGAAAAGTTAGATGTCTGCAAGTCACCAGGGCCTGATGAAATGCATCTTAGAATACTCAAGGAGCTGATAGAAGAGGTATCTGAGCCTTTAGATATCGTCTTTGGAAAATCATGGAAGACAGGAGAGATTTCAGAAGACTGGATAAGGGCAAATATAGTGCCCAACTAAAAAGGAAATAAGAAAAACCCAGAGAACTACAGGCCAATCAGTTTAACTTCTGTGCCAGGAAAGATAATGGAACAAGTAATTAAGGAATTAATCTGCAAACTCCTGGAAGATAATAAGGTGATAGGTATCAGCCAGCATGGATTTGTAAAGAACAAATCATGTCAAACTAATCTGATAGCTTTCTTTGATAGGATAATGAATCTTGTGGATAAGGGAGTCGCGGTAGATGTGATATACCTAGACTTTAGTAAGGCTTTTGATACCGTCTCGTATGATATTCTTATCAATAAACTAGGCAAATACAACTTAGATGGGGCTACCATAAGGTGGATAACTGGCTGGATAACCCTTCTCAGAGAGTAGTTTTTAACGGTTCATGATCCTGCTGGAAGGGCATAACAATTAGGTTTCCACAGGGTTCTGTTTTGGGATTGGTTCTGTTCAATATCTTCATCAATAATTTAGATATTAGCATACAGAGTACACTTATTAAGTTTGCAGATGATACAAAGCTGGGAGGGGCTGCAACTGCTTTGGAGGATAGGGTCATAATTAAAATGATCTGGACAAACTGGAGAAATGGTCTGGGGTAAATAGTATAAAGTTTAATAAGGAAAAATGCAAAGTATTCCACTTAGGAAGGAACAATCAGTCTCACACATACAGAATGGGAAGCGACTGTCTAGGAAGGAGTATGGCAGAAAGGCATCTAGGGGTCATAGTGGACCACAGGCTAAATATGAGTCAACAGTATGATGCTGTTGCAAAAAAGGGAACATGATTCTGGGATGCATTAACAGGAGTGTTGTGAGCAAGACACAAGAAGTCATTCTTCCACTTTACTCTGTGTGATTAGTCCTTAATTTGAGTATTGTGTCCAATTCTGGGCACTACAGTTCAAGAAAGATGTGGAGAAATTGGGGAAGAGCAACATGAATGATCTAAGGACTAGAGAACATGATGTATGAAGGAAGACTGAAATAATTGGGCTTGTTTAGTTTGGAAAGGAGAAGACTGAGAGGGGACATGATAGTGGTTTTCAGATATCTAAAAGGGCATCTCAAGTAGGCAGGAGAAAAATTGTTCTCTTTATCCTCTGAGAATAGGACAAGAAGCAATGGGCTTAAACTGCAGCAAGGGAGGTTAGGTGGGACATTAGGAAAAGCTTTCTAACTGTCAGGGTGGTTAAACACTGGAATAAGTTGCCTAGGGAGGTTGTGGGATCCTCATCACTGGAGATATTTAAAAGCAGGTTAGGTAGACATCTAACGGGGATGGTCTAGATGGTACTGGTCCTGTCATGAGGGCAGAGGTATGGACTTGATGACCTCTTGAGATCCCTTGCAGTTCTAGTATTCTATGATTCTATGATTCAGTGAGAATTGGGTCAGCCCTTTGCTTCTCTACAGTGCAAGTGGCAAAGAGCGCAAATTCAATACCAAGGATTTTTAATAAGGCTATCTAGTCACAGGTAGTACACTATGACTGGAGAATAACAACTGTCATATCTATATGTAATAAAGGGAAACAGAGTGATCTGGATAAATCTGACCTGAGTGCAATTGTTATATGAGATTTTAGAACAAATTGTGAAGGGAAGCGTAATTTATCTGATTTCCTTCTCTGAGAAAATAAGTGGGATTTTTGGGGGGTAAAGGAAATGCATTAGATCTAATATAGTTGGACCTCAGTAGAGCATTTGACACAATGCCACATGGGAAATTATCAGTTAATTTAGGGAAGCGGGGATCGGTACAAGAATTGTAAGGTGGATAAGTAATTGGTTAAAGAGGAGAAGGCAACGGGTTGTGCTAAAAGATGAATTATTGGGCGGGGGGGGGGGGGATTACCAGTGGAGTTCCTCAAAGATCAGTGTTTGAACCAATATTATCCAATGTTTTTATTAATGACCTTGGCAAAACAACAGGAGAGTGTTAATGAAATTTGCTAATGATACTAAGTTAGGAGGCAGCAGCAACACAGAGGAAGACCAGAATGTTATGTAGGAAGATCTGGGTGACCTTGAAGAGTAGAGTGACAGAAATGGGATGAAATTCAATAGTACAAAGTGCAAGGGTCTAATAATAAGAACCTCTGCTGCAAGCTGAGGAGCTTATCAGTTGGACATGACAGAGGAGGAAAAAGACCTGAGTGTATGGATCATGTATCGAATGCCTATAAGAGTCCAATATGATGCAGTTATGAAAAAGGCAAAGGGGATGCCAGGATGTATTAGGCAAACACAAAACAATTTCAGTTTATTATTTGAGGTCGGTAGTCATGGAATGCAAATATTTTAAAAAGTATTAATCTCCCTATATATAAAACTAGCTCCACAGACAAACGCAACAACTTCTAAAAGCATGTGCAGCATGACAGAGCATTTCACAGAGATCTAACAGCCGACACGTTCAGATCAACTGAACTTGAAAGATGTTTTTGTAACTCCATCATCTGGTGACTCCAAGACAATATTACAGTATCTTGGAAATGCAACGGAGCCATCAACTCATTTCTCAAAAGCCAAAGAACAGCAAGATAGCAACAGGTGACCACAGCTGGACTTGAAATGGTGATGCAATGGTGATGAGTTATGTATCCTGTTATCATTTCTGAGTCATCTTTCCTCTGAATATTTATAAGGATAAAAATGGCCATTTCTGGAGACAGAAAAGGGTCACTTTACTGCCAGGAGCACTTTTGGCTGCTAAAATGCTGACATTTATCTGTAAAACAGTAAAATTTGCCGCATAGTGCACGTGTACAATTTTCCCCACGGGATGGTATTTTGTCACAAGCAGTTGCATTTGCTGGCAGATACAGGGAAGCTTTATTGTAGCTTAGTGGTTCTCCAATTATTTCCCCTTTCTCCATGGATTACTTAAGGAGGGCATTCTCTCCTAGACTGTCTTCCCTGTCACCGTCCCAGGCCATCACTGTGCAATTTTCCAAATGTGCCATTCTGTAAACCACTGTTTCCCAATTTTATTTGGCCATGGAACCCTTTTAAACTTGAAAGAATTTTGCAGAACCCCTAATAACAGTCTAATATATTGAACTGAAAAAGTCGACCACAAATAAGTAAGGAGAATAATAAACAAATGCTAAACAAGGTCATGAGATCAACATTTAGTTCAATTGCACATATTTAAAAACAAAAATCACATGATATTAATTATTTTTTTAATCATAAAATGTTAATGTAATGGAATTTTCTCGCGGAACCCTTATTTTCACTTTGTGGAACCCCTGGGTTTCGTGAAACACCATTTGGGAAACACTGCAGTAGACTATGCCTGTAGACTTGAGAAACCACTCATGGTTGTTGGACCACAGCTAAAGAGCTGCAGTCATAGATCAAATCTGCTATCAATGTGAAAATATCACTTTTCTCATGCAAAATGGGTCAGAAACTAGTCCTCAGCTGGAAAAATTGGAGGCTGGGGGCTTTAAAAAATGCACTGGAAGCTTACTTTTAAAACAGACCAAAATAGCTCCTTATGTTTGCCAGACTAGTCAGCCTTCTATCAGCCTAATTAAAAAGGACAACACTCTGTAAAGCAAGGAAGAAATATTAGGGCAACACAAAAAAGAAAAAAAAACCATGTTTGATTACTAATTACACTCTGGGCTGTCTAATAGATCCCTTCTCTTTTTCACTGCAATGCAATGTAGCATGTGCTGCAGGTGATTCAACAGAGACAGACAGAGAGCAATGTCTATCTGCTACACAGATGTCTGATTTTTGTACTGGCTCTAGCTAACCAGCTTGTTTTTCAAAGTGGGGAGGGTAAAAGCTGTCCTTCAGCACTCATATTTCCCTGTTGCCACAGCTGGCTGAGCACTTTGAGCAGGAATTAGCCTCCGACTGGGAGTCATTATCAGATGCTTTTCTCCTCAGTGCCTCCAGTGGTGGGAAAAGCACAGATTGTATATGGGATCATCTTCATTCTTCTTAGTTCTGCATCAGTTCTTATCGCCAATATGCACAGTCTGCACAGAGAAGAACAGCCAACTCAGCACTGACACCAGGATGCATGTCAGGGTTTTGCAGGATGGTTCCTCGGTGAGACTGAAGAGGAACCCTGATTAGCAAGGGAGGCTAGCCCAATGGTTTGGCTACTAGCTTACAAATACCAATTGCGCAAAAACCCTTCTGTTCTTTCAATTCTCTTGTGCAAAAATGCGCTTGAGGTATGGACGCTCCGTGAGTTTTTGCAGAAAAACAGCTGTTTTTCCACGAAAACTCTGTAGTGTAGACATAGCCTAAATATCTACCATAGACTGGACAAGGCAGCAGCATTGAGGTTGCTGACTCTAACTTTCTTGTTGGAGTAGGATCCATATTAGTGGCTTTGGTTAACTGTCTCCTATGTGATTCTTCACTTTGGCTATGTCTACACTACTAGATTATTTCAAAATAAATTATTTTGAAATAATAACTCCCAAAATAATCTTACTCTTCACAAGCAGGAGTGATTATTTCAAAGTAACAGGCTTGGTAGTGTAGACGTGTAACCACCACCAGACAGTTTTGAACCTAAGACCTCAGGAGATCTGTGTAGGAAACTTTACAGCTTGATCAGTAAAGCCAGCTGGCTTTTCTGGAGAGAAGTATGCTTTAAAGAGATTCCAAATGGCTCTAGCTGTAGAGGCTCCTACACTGAGGTTCAAATCTGCCTTGTGGTGATTACATCCAGGATCTCAACTGGGTCTCTGAAGCTCAAGATGTGCTTCCTCAGCTAGGGGAAGTATGTAACCCACACACCTAGTGTGGTTCACTGTCCCATGTGGTGGCACTGAGACCACTTACAGTGAGAGATAAGAGCAAGGGAGCTCTACAGCCTAAGCTGCAAGGCAGTTGGCTTTATAGCTTAAGTTGAAGAGCTTCCTACCCTAAGTTCTAGAGGTGCCAAGTCCAGATCTGCCCGGTGGCAGTCACAGATACTTGCCTTACTATTTTGAATAACTCCCCAGTGTAGATATTCCCTCAGTGAGGAGGCTTTGACCAAGCCACAGCCTAGACCAGTGTTCCCAGCCTGCAGCACAAGGCACCACAGGCCTGCATGCCTACCACGTCCCTGGCTGCCTCAGGAACAACTCTGCTGTAAGCCTGGCAGTGCCAATCTGAGCAGCTGCTGTCTCTGCCCTGCTGCTGTTTCCCACACTAGCCACTTGATACATCACAGGGGAGGGAGGAAGGAGACTAGTGGCTCTAGTCACTCCATTGCCTGCTGCCCTGCCAGGCTGTAACAGTCCCAGGAAGAGCTCTGACAGGAGCCTGACTGGCTCTGCCTGAGCAGCTAAGAAAAAATGGCTCCACTGCCTCATACAGCTACCCAGAGCAGCTCAGCAATGGAGGCAATCTAACTTGCACCAGGTGGCTATACTCCCCCAGGAGCCAGAAGGTAAACTGGGGCACAACACTCTCCAGCTACTCCCTCTCTGTTCCCCTTCACACATGTTCCCTGTGCCAGAGGTTAGGAGCCAGCTGTGCCAATTCTGTGTGTGTATATATATATATATATATATATATATAGGTGTGCCAATTCCTATATTCCCTGCCTATATGAGCACCGTCTGCCATTGGAGTACTGTAAAGGGAGCAGAACAGGCAGAGGATCTACTCCAACATACTGATTGCAGCCCCTGGACCTTGCTGGAAGATGTTTGACCCTCAGGCTGAAGAGGTTCGATGCCAACGTTCTAGGCACAGAGGTCTGTAGCTCTAAGCCACAGCTAAACAATGGTTAAAAAACAATTAAAAACAATGAATTGTCTTGTAGCACCTTAGGCTATGTCTAGACTGCAGGCTTCTTTCGAAAGAGGCTCTTTCGAAAGCATCTTTCGAAAGAGCCTCTTTCGAAAGATCGCGTCTAGACTGCAGGCGGATCTTTCGAAAGAGAAATCCACTTTTTCGAAAGAGAGCACCCAGCGAGTCTGGATGCTCTCTTTCGAAGACGGCCTCTTTACATTGAAGAACGCCTTCTTTCGAAAGAGGAACTTTCGAAAGAAGGCGTTCTTCCTCGTGAAATGAGGTTTACCGCCATCGAAAGAAAAGCCGCGTTCTTTCGAAATAATTTCGAAAGAACGCGGCTTGAGTCTGGACGCAGGGGAAGTTTTTTCGGGAAAAGGCTACTTTTCCCGAAAAAACCCCTGAGTCTGGACACGGCCTTAGAGACTAACAAAGAATATAGACAGTATCTTTTTTTTGTTAGTCTCCAAGATGCTTCAGGATCACATGTTGCTTTTTAAGTTTTTGAAGTTACAGACTAACATAGCTACCCCTCAGAAACTGAAATGGTTGATATGGGAAAGCCTCAAAGACAGAGTTTGTAACTTCATTGAATAAAAGCAGTTTCCCTAGTGGGGTCAGCCAAGTTCTCCACCACAGTGGAGGGAATTTGTGCCCTCTTTGTGTCACAACATTTCAGCTAGTGGCCTTAAGCTATTTGTGCAGAACCCGTGAGCAGTCATGGTTTGAGTCTCTTTCAATACAGTGTTGTAGGCTGTGTCTAGACTACATGCCTCTGTCGGCAGAGGCATGTAGATTAGACAGATCAGCAAAGGCAAATGAAGCCGCGATTTAAATGACCGCAGCTTCATTTACATTTACATGGCTGCCGCGCTGAGCCGACAAACAGCTGATCAGCTGTTTGTCGGCTCACCGCTAGTCTGGACGTTCCCCCTGTCGACATCAAAGCCCTTTGTCGGCAGCCCCGTTATTCCTCGTGGAATGAGGTTTACCGGGACTGCCGACAAAGGGCTTTGATGTCGACAGGGGGAACGTCCAGACTAGCGGCGAGCCGACAAACAGCTGATCAGCTGTTTGTCGGCTCAGCGCGGCAGCCATGTAAATGTAAATGAAGCCGCGATCATTTAAATCGCGGCTTCATTTACCTTTGCTGAACAAACAAATCTACATGCCTCTGCCGACAGAGGCATGTAGTTTAGATGTACCCGTAGTGTCACACAGCTCGGGTCTCACTGTTTGTCTTCAGTGAAGATACTCTTTCCTGGATTTGTAGCAATGTATGCGCATGAAGCAGAGGATGGAGAAAAGTGATATGGGTTATCATACAGCAGATTCCTCACAGCTTTCCATGGAGCTGTCAGAGTTTCAGAAAGGAATAATACATTCTAAGACTCTTAGGCCTGGTCTACACTAGACCAGGCAGGTTGGCTAAGGGTATGCCATCCAGCTATGCAAAACACATAGCTGGATTCAGCTTACCTTAAGCCAAGCCACCATAATGTGTACACTGAGGGAGGCCAATGGGAACACATGCTCTTGTACGTTTCCCTTACTCTTTGCAGAATGAGGAATACAGGACACCAGCGAGGGCTGCCATGATTTAGAGGTCTACACTAGACCCGCTAAATTGAATACTGGAAGATCGACCTCCAGAGGGTCTATCTTCTCTATAGTGTAAACATGCCTTTAGGGCTTGTCTACACGGGCAGTTATACTGGAGTAATTCAGGAGTAAATAAAGGCACTCTAGCGATGCCAGTATAACTCCCTGTGTGAATGCTTTTATTCTGGTATAAGAGGGTTTTTTTTTCCAGTTTAGCTTATATTTCTTTGGAATCAGTTTAAGCTATGTCAATAAAACCCTACTTTTATTCTGGGATAAGAGTGTCCACACAGGATTATACCAGTGTAATTAGAGCATTGAACTGTACTAGTATAACTGGAAAAATCTTCCATTTACACAAGATCACTCACTCACCAACATCAGACAAAACCAGTAAGAGCTGGGGGCACATGGGAAGCAGCTCTGGTTTGAGCTTTAAGCAAAAGTTTATCTGCTCTTACTCAATCTGAACCACTTTTCCCTTCTGTCTGTTTTTTTTTTTTTTTTTTAAATCATGGCCCTTTGAAGCCAATGAATGGCTTTGGGCCTGATCCAAGAGCCTCTCGAAGTCAGCTGAAAGCCTCCCATTGACTTCAACATGCTCCAGATCAGCCCTTTAACGAGGAGCAAAACACTCTGCAGAAAAGCAGCGTGGCTGCTTCTGCAAGCCAAGGGTACCTTGATCCTGCAGCTCTTGTTTTTCAGCAGTAGTGTGCTTCTTGGCAAAATCAATTCAGAAAATGTCCAGATTTAGAGTTCGGCCGCATGGCGACCTTTTCAGGGCTACACAAGCAACTATTATTTAAAGGCTTTTACGGTATATGTATTATAGGACAAAGAGCACTTTTCCATTAAAGAGTTAAAGCCTTTCCCTAGTGAAGCATGTGTCACCTTGAAGAACAATTTAGGTCGTGCATATAGATGTGACTTGTATGACTGCCACTGCAGGTTCACTTGGCTGGCTTCTCGACAGGTGCCTTCTTCTGCCAAGTAGGTCAAACTGTAAAACCTTTTTCATGGGAGATTCTGAAATGCTTCTCCCCCAAGTAAGTACATGCCAACAGGCTACATCAAAGGACATTCTGTCGACTCATAATTTGCAATTACTCGAAGAAGACCAATACCAATAAGAGCCATGATGCTTGTCATGGGGTAGACATGCTCATGGGTACAACTTCCACATTGCCAGTTCCTGAAGTTTTGAAGAGAATATTTCTCCTGAGGAAGAGCAAACCATCAGACATGTTATTGAGTGCTGTCCCAAAAGTGGCAACTCCAGCTTGAGCAGGGAATAGTAGGGAGGGAGTGCAAAGGGACAGAGTTAGGAAGAGGGAAATAAGAAGCCCAGAATGTCTCGTCTCTCAGACAGGGCCAACACTGTATCGTTACTTTGTGTGGTGGGCTTGACTTTCCTTTCGCTTACGCTGATGTGGGGTTACTCCTATTTACAGCAGAGAGAAGAATCAGGCTCATAATCTGTGCCCTTGCTCTGAGGTGCAGGCAGATGTAGACCCACAAGCATGATTTCCACAAACTATTTCATATATTTC
Source organism: Pelodiscus sinensis (assembly GCF_049634645.1). NCBI lineage: Eukaryota > Metazoa > Chordata > Testudines > Trionychidae > Pelodiscus > Pelodiscus sinensis. The sequence goes on along the minus strand of NC_134712.1, from coordinate 246,902,954 downwards.
CTATTGGTGGGGGCGATCATTTTTTTTTACTAAGGTGTTAGTTCTCTTTTAAGTGCACTGGCTGTGCTAGGTTCACATTGTGGAAATGACATACCTACTCTGGGAGTTCATTCCCGGGTAAGTTGAAGGGAATGCAGCAGCAGGTCGGACCATTTGTATGTGCCTCTCATCTTAAAATTCCTAGCTGCATCCTGGGTTTGGATGGGAGGGTGAGTGAAAGCTCTCTGCGATATTACACAAAGGCTCCCTGCTACGAAAATAGAATGCCACCAACTGATTCCACTAGGAGTGCTTTGGTGTTTAAAATGATGTACACAGCAGAGAACAGCTTGATTAATTCGTAAGAACGTTAACTACTCAAGGCTCCATTCATCTGGAATGATCTGTAGCCTTCTCTGCCACAGCAGTTACAAAATGTCCCAGCCTGCAGTTCCAGGTGATCTATTAGTCACACCCCCCAGCAGTCAGCACTGTCACAGAACTGCTTTTGTTTTAAAGATCTATATAGCGGAGCTATTGAGCACCAGACAAGGGCAGGGACTTAAACATGCAGCTGTGCAGGAAGAATGGTGGGTGGGAATGGATTTCCCTAGAGATGGAAGGAAGCCGTGTGGACAAGGCACACTATTGGGTGAATGTGAGAAGGATTCTTTACATGGTATTATGGGGTGGTAACCATTTCATTGTCTGTATCTGGGAAATCATCACCATTGTACGCCGCATGCAAGGGTAATGAGGCACCTGGTCAGGTCATCTACAGGGGCTGATCTCAGAGGCTCTGGAGGTACATGTCAAAATACCTTTTGGGGGGTATTCATCAAAATTAGAGTTTTCCATAAAAAAAAATTCACCAAAGCCGTTTTTTTGTTTTGTTTTGTTTTTGCCAATTTCCAATCACAGGTCACTCTTTAAAAAGGATTCCAACAGTGTCTCAGTCTGGCATAGGCTCTGGATATTTTAGCAAAAGTCTTTTGCATAAGTCCCCCTTTCTGTATGGCTTGTAATAAAGAACTCACAAGGAAAGCTGTGGGATTTGGGAATCTATTCATTTGCTTTCCTGCTTAAACAACTGAAATCGAGGTGAGAAAAGATGTATCCCAAAAAATTGTAAAGTGTAAGGATCGTATAGCACAGCATTCAGTGAGTGTCACCCACAATGGGGTTAGGTCAGGCTGTAGCTGGAGCTTCAACTGGGAACACCGTTTGGAAATTCCTTCCTAAATGTTATTAATGGTAAAACGTGAACTTTCGGAGTCTTATTAGCTAGCATTGGAAGAGTGACTCTGAAGTCAGCACAAACAGGTTCAAGTTGTGTATCACCATGCCTGCTGGCCGTTGTTAAACCCTACTGCAGCCAAGACCAGCAGGCAAGCTGTTAAAGATCACTTGTGTGTACTGAATGCAATGTCTTGTTGAACATCACACTTGTTAACACGAGTTAAGGACGTTGTGGCATAGTGCCACCTTGTGGACACTGTGACTACCTAACATTAAGTGGGCTAGACCAGTGTTTCCCAACCAGTGGTATGAGTACCCTTAGGGGTACTCAAGAGAAGTCACGGGGGGCGCGGGGGGGGGCACATCAACACAACTGAAATCTGGAGAAAACTAAATTTTTGCTTGAAGTTTTACAGCGCTTAATTATTGTTGTACTTTTTCCACCCAAAAATTTCATCGCCTGCCAAGCAACGATTAAGTTATTTAAATAAATGTGTTGCAATGGTAGAAAAAAAAATTGTGTGTCTGAAAACTGTAGGTACTGGGGGTACTTATAAAGGGGTACTTTATAAAAAAAAAGGTTGAAAAACATGGGGCTAGAGAGATACATGGCGATAGACCAGGGGTGGGCAGAAGCAGAGCATCACACTTACAGCTGGCAGCCTGTGTTCCACTGCCTCTCCCCCCACCTTGCTCCGTCCTGCAGCCAAGCTATGATTCCATGATTCTCCTGCTAGCTGTGCAGAGAAGAGGGAGGAGGGGAGTGCTGAAGCCAGGGTGTCCACAGTCATTCTCTGGGGCATAGGGAAGTGTGTTTGAGGCTATGGAGTTGAGCAGTCTGTAGCCATTCCCTGAGAGGAGAACGTTTGAGCTGGTATACCCAGTGACAACGGAGCCAGAAGCTGAAGGAAAGAAGCCAGCAAAAGAACAGCAGGATCTGAGATAAAGCAGAGCCTAGCTGAGTGGCACAGGTTTCCTAGACCAGAACCTAATTAGGGGCCCTGGTTCCCCTAGCAGCCACTGGTGGAATTTGCACATATTGGACAATGGAGCAGAAGACTACCCTAGATAGTCATCTGACAGGATTCTGATATCCCAGAAGGGGAGGACTATAGTGACTTGCCATAGAGCCAAGCCATTGAAGAGACAGTGCCAAGTTGCAAAGAAAGAGAGGCAGCAGGGAGAATGAACAAATGACAGAAAGGGGAATCAGACCTGGAAGAAGCTAATCCCAAGTGCAGCCAGGATAAGGCTGGCAATGAGAGCACACTGTGACAGGCTGCAAGAAGGAACCAGAGAGCGGTTGGCCTGCACTGCCTCTTATACCCTTGGTTGTGCTTCTATGAACAAAACAGCAGCTTTGGCAACCTCGAGCATTAGTAATCCAGTGGAGCAGCTGCCAAAGTCCTTGGCATGTGGCTCTGAATCTGCTATAGGTCAAATTCAGTATTCTGCTCTAAAACACACAGGACAAATAAATAAAATGAAGGTTGTGGTGAAAGCTCAGTGCAGGAACAAATTATTAAACCAACAGAAGTCAAGTCATCAGTACAAATGACATAAGAGAGTCATAGAATCATAAAATACTAGAACTGGAAGGGACCTCGAGAGGTCATCAAGTCCAGTTCCCTGCCCTTACAGCGGGACCAAGCACCATCTAAATCATCCCTGACAGATGTCTGTCTAACCTGCTCACAAATATCTCTAAGGATGGAGATTCCTCAATTTATTCCAGTGTTTAACTACCTTGATGGGAAATTTTTCCTGCTGTCCAGCCTAAACCAGTCTTGCTGCAATTTAAACCATTGCTTCTTGCCCTATCACCAAAGGCTAAGGAGAATAATATTTCTCCCTCCTATTTGTAACACCCTTTTCTCCCCTCTCAGTTTTCCTTATTCCAAACTAAACAAACCCTTTCTTTCAGTCTTTCCTCATAGGTCATGTTTTCTAGACCTTTACTCAGTCTTGTTGCTTTTCTCTGGACCTTCTCCAGTTTCTCCACATCTTTCCTGAAATGTAGTGTCCAGAACTGGACACAATACTCCAGTTGAGGCTTAATCAGCACAGAGTAGAGTGGAAGAATCACTTCTCGTGTTTTGCTCACAACACTCCTATTAATGCATCCCAGAATCATGTTTCTTTGTTTGCAACAGTGTCACACTTTTTACTCATATTTAGCTTGTAGTTCAAATGACCCCTAGGTCCTTTCTTCAGTACTCTTTCTGAGACATTTTGTATGTATGAAACTGATTGTTACGCTCTAAGTGGAGTACTTTGCATTTGTCCTTATTAAACTTCATCCTATTTACCTCAGACCATTTCTCCAGTTTGCCTAGATCATTTTGAATGATGACCCTATCCTCCAAAGCAGTTGCAATCCCTCCCAGCTTGGTATCATCTGCAAACTTTATAAGCCTACTCTCTATGCCATCAGCTAAATCACTGATGAAGATACTGAAAAGAAACTGTCCCAAAACTGATCCCTTTGGAACCCCCCTTTTTATGTCCTTGCAGCATGACTGTGAAACATTGATAACTGCTTTCTGAAAATGGTTATACAACCAGTTGTGCACCCATCTTAAAATAGCCCCATCTACATTGTTTTCTCTAGTTTATTGATAAGATGATCATGCAAAACTATATCAAATGCTTTACTAAAGTCTAGGTACACCACATCTTCCACTTCCCCCTTTTCCACAAGTTATCCAATCAAAGAGTATGTCAACACTACAGTGTTATTTCAAAATATCTAATTTCGAAATAGTTATTTTGAAATAGCTTATTTCAAAATAACGTGTCTACACACAAAATGCATTTCGAAATAGCTATTTTGAAATAACGTGTCCACACTGAGTGGACGCTGAATCGCATTTAAGGCCGGCCAGAACCAAGTCCGGCAGGGCATCAGGTCAGGAGTTATCTTGTGTGGCTGCTGCCTAAGGCTATCTGAGACCTGTGCTTAAAGGGACCCGACCCCTCCCCTCCAGACAGCTGGTTCTAAGGTTTCCCTGCTTGCTTGCCTACCTTGCTGAGGGACAGCAAAGCATTTTTTTCTCTGTGTGCTCTGGTTGCCCTCACTCAGGATACCACAGCACTCTGCAGCATGGAGTCGCAGCTGCCCTGGGCACTCTGGTGCTTCTCCTAGACATGTTGCTGCGAGCCTGGCAGCACGTTCTGGAGGCAGTAACAGTCTCCCTGGTGTGGCCCACTGGGGCCTTGTGCCTCATTCCTCCCTCACGTCCTTCCACTTACTCCTCCCTAACCCCCCTTCCTGCTGTACAATAAAAGATACACGTGTTCATTACATCAAAGCCTCTTTATTGAACAAAACTGGGGTGGGGGGAGAATGAAACTGGGGTGAGACTGGGGAAAGAAGGTGGGAGAGGAGAGGAGGGAGGATGGGAGAGGGGAGGGGAAAACCTGGAAGGAGGGTGCTGGCAAGGGGAGAAAGGAGGAGGAGAAGTTCAGGGCTCAGAGTTGGGGGTCTCACTGGCCCAACTGTCTCCCAGCACCGTGATTGCGGTGGCCTTGGCATCCCTGAAGGTGTGGGGAGGGTGGGGAGAAAGAATCAGGAGGAGGAGAAGGAGCGGTAGCTGGGGAGGCAGTAGGAGCTGGAGCAGCAGGAGGCAGTAAGCTCTGCCCCAGGATCGATGACCACCTGGGGGGCACAGACCATCCTGCCCCCCAGGATGGGGTCCACGGCATCAAAATAGGGGCAGGGATCTGGATCTGCCCCTCATTGGGAGCTGCCCCCTGTGGCCCTGGTATATGCCTGCCACAGCTGCTTTATTTTCATGCGAACCTGCTCCTAGGTTCACATGTGACCTTTGGTGGCCAGGCTGGCAGCCATCTACCTGTAGACGGTTGCATTCCTCCATTTAGTGCAGAGATCATGGACTTTGGAGGCATCCCCCCAAACCTGAATTAGGTCCCTGATCTCTGCACTGGAACAGGCAGGTGCCCGCCTTTTCTGGCCCTGGCAGGCTCCTGGGAGCAGGCAGACTGATCCTGGGGAGCAGTGGAGGGCTGGCTGGCACTGGCTGCCTGGCTCATGCTGGGGCCACTGGGTCAGGTGCAGTGACTGCTGGCTCTGGGCTGGCAGGCTTGGAGCTGGCACAGGCACTATGGCCAGAGTCTACCCCTTTAAGGGCTCCAGGCAGAGGGGGAGAGAGAGAAGTTTTCTTGGTTGTGCCCAAAGTGGCATCTACACAACGCATATTTTGAAATAGAAATTTCGAAATTGGTGCTATTCCTCATGGAATGAGGTTTACCAATTTTGAAATAAGCCCTCCGCTATTTCAATTTAATTTTGAAATAGCGGTTTGGCTGTGTAGACGCTGATAAAGTTATTTCGAAATAACAGCTGTTATTTTGAAATAACTTTGCTGTGTAGACATACCCAAAAAAAGCTATCAGGGTGGTCTGACATGATTTGGTCTTTACAAATTCATGCTGACTGTTAGTTATCACCTTATTACCTTCCAGATGTTTCCAGATGAATTCCTTAATTATTTGCTCCATTATCTTTCCTGATACAGAAGTTGAACTGACTGGTCTGTAGTTCCCTAGGTTGTCCTTATTTCCCTTTTTATAGATGGCACTATATTTGCCCTTTTCCAGTCTTCTGGAATCTCTCCCAACTTCTATGACTTTTCAAAGATGTTAGCTAACGGCTCAGAAACCTTCTCAATCAGTTCCTTGAGTATTCTAGAATGCATCCATAATTCAATACTTGTAGTATTAGCAAGAGAGGTGTCATCAGAGGACACAAGAGAGCCTCCACGATTTGTACTGAATGTATGGATCTAGAGCTGGAGAAAATGTGGTTGAATAATTTATCAAAAAATGCAGTTTGGGGGCAAAAGAAAATTGTTCATAAACTCAAGTCAAATACAACGAACAGATTTTGCTAAATAAAAAATGAAAAAAAGTTTTTAAAAAAGTTCAACACTTTGTTTTGATATTTTGGAAACAAAGCATTTTAACTTTCCCTTAAGAAAAGTTTTGTTTTAATTTATTTACACGTTTAAGGGTGAAAACCACCCCAAACATAACAAAATGAAAAATGTTTTGTTTTGGTTTGTACAAAATGTTTCATTCAACCTAGAGCAAACTATTTTTAGTTTTAAATTTTGGCAAGAAATTTTTTTTTTAATCAGCGTAGGTTCAAATCATAATTTTTGGGCGGGGGGAGATTTTTCAATTCAGCCATAAACCAAAAATTCAATTTGCTCAGCTCTATATGGGGCAGAACATCCTGTCATCTGAAGATAATAGGGAGAAGAGAGTCATCCTAAATTAGATGTATAATCTCTGATCCTAGATATTATCAATGATTCTCAGACCTAAATACATTTCCTTTAACTTAATGGGAGCCTCGGGGGGTCGAATAATGAAAGTAATAAGGACCTCATATTTGGTCTTAGTGCCTTAGTAACATGATCCTTGTAACAGGATAATCTGTCCCAATGGCTCCAGCACCTCAGCTGCAGACTAGAACATGAATGTGACCCAGTCACCATTCTTTCATTGCTCCCCCCTTGCTCTGGGGAGGAGTAAGTGACTCTCCCTGACAGTTTGCAGCACCTCTGGTCAGCAAATAGAGGTGGGGCAGAGCCTGGGCTCCTCTCCTTCCTCACCTCTGCCCACTACCCACCCACTTGCTTATAGCAGAGGGAATCCCACGACTCTTCCCTGCTCTCCTCCCATGCTCAGAATCACAAGGGAGGCAGTGGGGATTATTTTACTCTCCTGCGCATCCTTGCAACGTCAGTGACAATCTAGCCCTTAAAATCCATCTTCTCTTCAAACATCCTTTTCCAATTATTCCTCCTGACTCACCCCTCACCCTCAACAAATCATGGAACTAAAGACATTTATCGCAATCACATTGTTCGCCCTTTCCCCTGCCCTGTGGCTGTCTTGTCCACTTACACTGTGAGCTCTTCAGGGCAGCAGCTGTCCACCATTCTGTGTTTATTCAGTGCCTAGCACAAAGGGTCCCCATTCCCAGTTGGTTCCTAGGCACTGCCATAATAAACAGAATTACTAATTCCTCCCGAGAGACCCCCTTATTAAAATATTCAGTGAACACAAACAAGCATCAAGGATGAAAACCAAACAAGGTCTAAGTTTAAAACCTGTTTTGGGAATTCCTGGTTCTAACTTTCATCCATCTTGAGGCCATACATGCTGGCAAAGCAAAACTATTTTTCCTTTAATTCCGGGGGAACTTGTAGAAAGATTTCAGAGGCATTCCCCCAGCTCTGGTAAATGTTTATCTAATAACTAACAAGTAGACAGAATAAAAAAGGACCACAGCATAAATAAAGAGAAACTCCGATACAGAACATGTACTTACAAAATAATACTCATGCATGAGAAGTCACAAAGTTCACTAAGACCCATAGGTCTAGATTACAAGGTTTGGTCGGAAAAAGCGACGCAAAATGAGCTCCATATTTTGCATAGCTTTTCCTGATTCTTTTGTAGGAAAAGGCTTTTCTGACATTTGGCCCATCTAGACTGGGCCAAATGTTGGAAAAAAAAACACCTCTTTTGGAAGCCCCCTTCTTCCTTGTGGAAGGAGGAATACAGGGGCTTCCAAAAGAGCACATCTGCACTTCTACAAAAAAAGCAGAAGTGCAAACGCGTTCACTGGACGTGGTGGGGTGGGGTAGGGTTGGGATACCTCCGGTACCCCGAAAAAACTCCATAGTCTAGACATAGATATATATTATAGTGAAGAGAGTTCCTACTTTCATATCACAAGTTTCACAGCCCCCTCTCTGATTCACAGCCCCCTCTCTGATCACCTGACAGCCACCTGTTCTGTTCATTCTCTCTGGGGCACTTGGCATCAGCCATTGTGGGAAGCCAGGACACTGACTTAGATAAATCTTTGGTCTGACCCAGTATGGCCATTCTTATGTAATGAGAATCCCTGCCCTAAAGAGTTACAAGCAGTTTACAGTCTAAACCCCACAAGAAACAACAACTTTGGACCATGCTGGTGCACCCTGGCCACAGAGGAGAGGAAAGCAGCCAGAGGCAGTGTGAACATATCAGAGGTATTGTGGTCCACCTACTACAAAACTTGGGGAGGAAGTAAGGCAGATTTGTTAGCACCCCTATAAAAAAAGAGGGAAGATCAGGCTAGCTTGCCACAGAACGATGAGAACAAAAAGGAGCCACCTAGTTACTCTCTAAGGACACATTGTACAGGAGACACAGGGCAAAACGGGTAAAAGTCAGTCAAAAGCCCCCATCCAGTCAGATGACAACAAAAGTTACAGGGAATATCTAGGCCTTCCAAAGGCACGAAGTAGGGGTATCCTCTCCCTTATTTCCAATGAGGCCAGGTGAGAGCATGCTCATAAGAGATACAAAGGAATAGGAATAAATTGTGCAAGACAATTTATGCAGTATTGTAATCTGAGTTTTCTAGTCTGAAACTCAGAGGCAGGAGACTATATGGCCAGAGCCCCATAGTAATCAAATTACCCCGAGTTTTTTTAGCACTACTTGTGGTGTGTAACTCTTTTGTACTTTTAGGGAGACACACAGAATTGTTAGCAGCCTAAGAGACTGGGAATTTTCCAAGAACCTTACCTCTGGCAAGGCAGTTCGTTGCCTCTCTTGTGGGATACAACTGGGAGGCCCCAGGTGTCAACCTCTAAAAGGGTAGGACCATAAAAGTGAGTCATTAAATTCTCTCTGAGAGTGCATGTGAGAAATCAGTTAACCAATGATCAAGGAAGCTCTGGTCTGAAAAATGATTAGAGCTTTGACAGCATGCTACAGATTATAAAAGAATAGCAATAATCACCTCAGACTAATGGTCCACCTCCGTTAGCATTGTGTCTCTGACAGCAATCACTGCCAGATGCCTCAGAGGAAGGGGCAAGAAACACTACAAAGGACAATTACGAAATAAAACAAATAACACACACAAAACCCCGAGAGAGGAACAATTTTTCCTAATCCTGGGCAGTCAGTGGTTGGTTCTTATGTCCTGAAGCAGAAGGATTTCTATCTCTATTCTTTTCAACTCTAATGTGTCTTTTCTGACTAACTTCTTTACTTGGAATCTATCCTTAACATGCAACATTTTTGGAACTGGGGATTTAATCTTCAACTGATCTCAGCAGTTGTTTTTTACCCTGCATTAAACTTTGATAGCCATCACGTGCACTGCCGATATTGCCTATCACCTTCACAGTCATTGTCTTCTGCAGAAACACTTGTCTTAAAGTAAATCATGGAGACTTTCATGCATGTCTGGATGATGTCTTGTATCCAAAAGAGTAATTCTTCTAAAGGCAGCCTCTTTAAGCCGTATGTTTGCCATTCAATAGGTTGTGAATTTTGTCTTCTTTCAAGCTGAATCTAGGAAATGTAGATGTATTACTTATGTGCTGGCTAATTTGTATGCTTGTTGCTTCCCAGTCTCCCTGCAAATTTATTTTACGCTTCTTTATTTAGCCTGTAAGATATGTCCTGGCTCTTCCCCCAGAATGTCATGGGCGAACATGATGGCACTAGCTGCCATATTGTCATTTGAGAGCCAAGCAATGGGCTGGGGTTCAAGCTCATACATTGCAAAATCAGTCACTCGACAGAATGTATTCACAGCAAACCGTGAAATTCAGCACAAGATAGAAGTTTTGCTTGGCTGGCGCTCGCATAGGCACACTGAAAACAAGGAAGTGGAATTATTGGTGAGCAGAGAAACTGAATGTACACAAAATGCAGCTAAACCAGGGCTCAGCTTGAGAGGGGGAAAAAACCATGGTGCAGCTCTCCTCTTCCACCCACAAACCAAACTCCACCCACTTGGGATGTCAAAATGAGATTCTGCCTCCCATTAAATGTGCTGATCTTTAGACATTAATTGCTCCCTGCCTTGCGTGCATGGCTTTGATCAGCAATCAAATAGGCAATGTCAACATTTAAATGATTGTCCTGGGGCATCTGACTAATGCTACACTCAAATGACCATAGGCAGTTCATATTGCTCAGACCTTTTGTTTCAGGTTGTCTGCAGGACTTCAATGGACATCAGAACGTGGGTTATACTTGGGGTCGTGCTTTGAAGGTTTCCACAACCATAAATACTACAGACTCATTTGAAAGGGAAGTGAGGCTATGTCTACACTACAGAGGTTTTTTTGGAAAACCCACCATTTTTCCAAATAAACTCCACTTATGTCCACACTTCAATTGCATTCTTTCGGAAAAAAATCAAAAGAATGGAGGGTTTTTTCCAACATTGGTATACCTCTTTCTACAAGGAAGAAGCCTTTTTTCTGAAAGAGTTCTTTTAAAAAAAGGTGTGTGTGGACAGGGAAGAGGGAGTTCTTTTGAAAGAAGAGGAAAGAGGAAAAAACACAGGTGCCCTGATGGCCACTCTGTTCATAGTAATCACAACTTAAATGCGAGATAGCGTTCATTCAGCGTGGATGCTATCTTTAGAAAAAGCAGATTGCTTTTTCAATGTGCTTTTGCAGTGTGGATACTCTCTTTCAGAAGTTTTTTTGGAAGATCTCTTCTGGAAAAGCTTCTTCTGAAAGAAACCTGCAGTCTAGACGTAGCCTGAGATTCTGAAGAAAGGATAGTACCCTGAAAAGGGTAGCAAGTTTCTGAGACATCATGGTGCAGGCCAATATGAATCTTTCAAAAGCCTTACAAACATCAGTAGCAACTCTGCACTACAATAGGAGTAACTGGAAGCCTGTTAATAGACACCAAAGAAGTGATGGGCTTTTGAAAAATAAACTGGTCTGCTGCTCTGGAGGTGATCCATCCTGAGAAGGGTTAAGGTGCATTGGAAAGGGAAAGCTGGTCCGATAGCTTCTGGTTTGAAAGACACAATAGAATTTAACCCTGAAAGGTAGATCCACTTCTAACTAATGTAACTGATTCCTAGTCTCTGCACATCGAGAATAACATAGGGTAAAATATGTTCACCAATGTATTACATATGCTATGCTTCTGTCTGACCTGTACTGCAGTTGGGCTGTAGAATTTTAATAGGTAGCAAGTTAAAAACAAACAAAATGAAGTTTTTCTTCACGCAGCACACAGTCAACCTGTGGAACTCCTTGCCAGAGGATGTTGTGAAGACCAGGACTTTAACAGGGTTCAAAAAAGAACTTGATGAATTCATGGTGGTTAGGTCCCTCAATAGCTATTAGCCAGCATGGGTAGGGGAGGTGTCCCTCACCCTTGTTCGTCAGAGGCTGAAAATGGACAACAGGAGAGGGATCACTTGATGGTTACCTGTTCTGTTCACTATCTCTGGGGCATCTGGAATTGGCCACTGTTGGAAGACAGGACACTGAGCTGGATGGATCTTTGGTCTGACCCAGTATGGCCGTTCTTATGTAGATGGAATATTCCAGCCTCTGTAAAGCCAGCTTCTCACACCAGGATGATTAATATGATTAATAATGTGTGTTTCAGTTTAATTAATAATGGTGTTAAGAGTCACTGGGACACTTCATGCTACTGCCATGCTGCAGAGCAGCTGTTCGCCCACCATAATTGGACAGGCCATATCAAACATTTGCTTAACCCATGAAATCACATCTATAGCCAGTATCCCTCCTCAAGCCTTCCCTTTCTGTTCTATCCTTACTCACCCACCAAATCCTTCACTTAAACCCTGATCCTATAACTGTCTCCACACAAGAGGACACCTACAGCTGTATGGTGCTCCTCTGACCTCAGAGGTGCTCTTTTGGCTCAATCTGATTGCAAGATAGGGGAATAAGATTGTAAACTCTTCATGGCAGGGACCTGTTTTGTAAGAGGCTTTGGAGAAGCACCTAGCATACTTGTGGCATGGGTGCTATAAAATAATACAGAATTATTATTGTTGTTGTATCTCTTGGTTCCTGTGACTCTAAAGGTATGTCTACACTACAAAGTATGTCTACACTACGAGGACTAACGCTTAGTACGAATTAAGTAGTTCGAATTAAGGGCTGTGTAGCCACTTAATTCAAACTAGTGGGACAGCAGCTCCACGCTCTAAGTCCTAAGCTGATGTCCTGCCGGCACTGCTTCCGGCCATCCTTAACCTCGGTTCAGGGTCCACTCAATGTGGACATGCTAGTTCAAATTAGCAAAACGCTAATTAGAACTAGCTTTGGTTCTAGATGCACTAGTTCGAATTAGCTTAGTTCAAATTAACTAATTCGAATTAAGTTAGTTCGAATTAGTGCTGTAGTGTAGACATACCCTAAGTGACTAGGACTCTGCTTTATATCTCCACCCACCTCCTTCTCTTGCCGAAAGGTATATCTTTTAATTAAGGTAATCATTGTCTAACTGAGATGGGAATAAGAGTTCAGAGGGGACCAAGCCATGAAGGTTGGATCCAGATCCAAACTTTCTTGGAGTCAATGATTCTTTTGATTTGGCTGGTTCCTAAGAAGGAAATCATCATGTTTTGCTAGCAGTATAGTTTCACATGTGAATGTGATAATTATAAACATATCACAACCTCTACAGGTTACTTTCTCCTTTAAGACTAGGCTAGGAACCATGTAGCACTTGCTTGTGGACTCCACTGGCCATCCTGATGGTTTGTTGGCTTTCTTAGCTGCTTATTGAAAATCTTTCAGCTCTTGTATTTGCAAATTCAACTTGGAAGCAAGTCTGAGAACTGGGAGATGATCCAGATGATCCCGAAGTAACCTCCAGGCATTTACCAGCACTTCAGGAAGGATTTACCTTAACCCTAAAGAGGAGTATATTTTAAAAAATACAAATATGGGTCTAGCTCCTGAGCAGGTGTAACTGAGGTATCTCCACTGCCATCAATGTAGCTATGTCAATGTAGTTCACAGCAACTGAGGATGTGGTCCAGGGAATTCAATGTGCTCCTAAGAAAATATTCTCATACAAGTCTTTGCATGCTCATATTACAAGAGACCTTCACTTTCTTTAGATTGATACGTTTTATTCTCCCACAGGTGCTCATTATATTCTTCCGCATGATTCTTTTATGGAGGTACAGTCTGTGGCTGGATGGATGGCGTGGTTTGTTCTGCATATTACATTTTAAGGGTAATTTTTTTTGGCTTCAGGGACTGGCTCCCATAGTATATATTCCAGGAAACATCCATAAAATATCTCTCCTGCCAGCAGTGGGCTTTCATCCCATCCATTGGGAATGATGAGAAATGATGTGTCGGAATTCACGGGCTTTGCAGTGTGCTTGGCTCACCACAAGGATTCTAGGGAGAGGTGAAAAAGCAGATTACTATAATCCACAACTCTGGATAATCTTCTGCTGCTCTTCACCTCCATGAGCGTGGTATTGGTCATTCTTCCTGGGCCTCTCTCCACTTCAGATTTAACACCCCCCACCCATGAAAAATTGCATGATTTGGAGTTTTACAATGAAATACCATCTCTGTGGTGAAATCAGGATTTACCCTTCTCTCAGGTGGCTGATTTTAATACAGTGACAGTACAAAATGGCTGTAAGGCCCCAGATTCTTAATGAAACCTCCCTTTCTGCACAACCCACCAAACAAGCCCAATCTTCTTGGAGCAAGAATATGGGATACAAAGTCAAAGAGCCTTTTCTCACAACCACAGCCTTGCGCCCCATTTCCTCCTGTTCACACCACACCTCAAGAAATCTTTGCCCACTACCCACATGTCTATTCTAATCAGATTCTTATATGGCTGTCATCACCTTACTATCAAGCACCTTCCAGAAGTGCGCTAAGCAACCAGACGGGTATCTGGCATACTTGGGACTATCTCTCTTTCATTTTCCAAGGAAAACTTGGAGAGTGAGGTTAATTTCTGGGTATTTACAATAATAACATAATGTACGATCACAGCTCAAAGAAATGTGCCTTCCTTTTAGAGCAGAAGGTAGTGAGGTTTGTGATGGTTCTTTAATTTCTGTGGGTGTTTGTTCCACTATTTAAATCCCAAGCACACGGATCCAACTAAATAGTTTTGCAAGGTGTGCCACTCTATATCTTGGAAAAGAGCCTTGTAACCCCCATATTCCTCATTAATATATAGAATCGTAGAATCATAGAAGATTAGGGTTGGAAGAGACTTCAGGTCATCTTGCCCAACCCCCTGCTTACAGCAAGACCAGCCCCAACTAAATCATCCCAGCCAGGGCTCTGTCAAGCCAGGCCTTAAAAACTTCTAAGGATAGAGATTCAACCATCTCCTATTTCAGTGCTTCACCATGCTCCCAGTGACATGATTTTTTTTCTAATATCCAACCTAGAACTCTCCCACTGAAACTTGAGACCATTGCTTCTTGTTCTGTCATCTACCACCACTGAGAAAAAACCTAGCACCATCCTCTTTGGAAACTTGTCCCCCTTAGGTAGTTGAAGGCTTCTATCAAATCCTTCCTCATTCTTCTTTTCTGCAGACTAAATAAGCCCAGTTCCCTCAGCCTCACCTCATGAGTCATGCACGCCATCACCTCATCATTTTTGTTGCCTTCTGCTGGACTCTCTCCAATTTGCCTATATCTTTTCTGTGGTGAGGGCCTCAAAATTGGACACAGTACTTTAGGTGTGGCCTCACCAGTGCTGTATAAAAGAGAATAATCATTTTCCTCAATCTGTTGCCAATGCTCCTACTAATGCAGCCCAGTATGCCATTAACCTTCTGGGCAACAAAGGCACTCTGTTAACTTCTATCCAGCTTCTCATCTACTCTAATACCCAGGTCCTTTTCTGCAGAACTGCTGCTTAGTTGTTCAGTCCCCAGCCTGTAACAGTGCTTGGGATTCTTCTGTCCCAAGTGCAGGACTCTGCACTTGTCCTTTTTGAACCTCATCAGATTTCTTTTGTCCCAATCCTCAAGTTTGTCTAGGGCTACGTCTAGACTGCATTGCTTTTTCGGGATACCAGAAGTATCCTGAAAAAGCAATGCCGCATCCAAGGAATTTTTTTTTAAAGAACAGATGTGCTCTTGCGCCATCCCTGTAACCCTCATTCTACGAGGAATAAGGGATGGCTTGAAAGAGCACTTTTCCCCAAAATTTGGTGCCATGTAGATGCACCAAATTTAGAAAAAGCTGCTTTCGAAATGAAATTGAAAAAAATATGCAATTTCCATAGCTCAAATTGCATATCTTTTTCCGATTTAAGAGTGCCATCTAGACCTAGCATAAGTCACTCTGGACCCTATCCCTATCCTCCAGTCTACCTGTCCCTGCAGCTTAGTGTCATCCACAAATTTGCTTAGGGTGCAATCCGTCCTATCATCCAGATCATTAATGAAGATGTTGAACAAAACTGACCACAGGACCAGCCTCTAGAGCACTCCACTTGATACTGGCTGCCAACTGCATATTGAGCTGTTGATCACAACTAGTTGAACCCAATGATCTAGTCAGCTTTCTATCCACCCTATAACCATTCACCCAAGCCATACGTCTTTAACTTTCTAGCAAGAATACTGTGGGCGATCAATTCAAAAGCTTTGCTAAAGTCAAGATATATTATGTCCACCACTTTCCCCATACCCACAGAGCCAGTTGTCTTGTCACAGAAGCCAATCAGGTAAATCAGGTGTGACTTGCCTTAGGTGAATCCATGTTGACTGTTCCTGATCGCCTTCCTCTCATCCAAGTGTTTCAAAATGGATTCCTTGAGGATCTGCTCCATGATTTTTTTTACAAGAACTGAGGTGATATGGTATAATTGTGATGCTGCATGTAAAGCATGCCATGTGAGGTAGCAAGGGGAAGGTTATGATGTGCTGGGAGCCATTGTTCTGTTTCAATATGTACATCATCAATGCATATGAAATCATAAGAATTCTGTTGTATGGTTTTCACTAAAATATGCTGTGGGTTTGGCAAGCACCCAGATACTAGCTCTCCGGAGACAATGACAAGGGAAGTAATCAATGCCCAATGTATTCTGAACAGATATCACCAGGCATTGTCCAGCAGAGGAATTACAATGCAATGGCTTACTCACAGGAGATGTGCCCAGGGTACTGCTTCCCCTTGAGACTCAACAATGCCCACTAGACATGCCTGGACTTGTGTTCTCCAAGCACAAGGGTCTAAAACAGAAAACAGCAAGCCCATGCTCAACCTTTTCTCCTCCCCCACCTATGCTGCAAGCAACAAGGACACTCAGAAGACTGAAGGCTCCACCAGAGGAGACTGGCCCAGGTGTCAAGGGTAAAACCGATGTACTCTGAATGGCAATATCCAGTGGGGTGAAAAACACTGCTTAATCTAGATGTTGCCCCCTCAAATAGGGCTGAGAGTTTAGAGTGTATGCTTATGTTTTATTTTCTTTTGGTTACTACTCTGACATTTTGCTTATCAATTATAATTGCTTAAAATCTCTCTTTTGTACTGTTTAGCTTTACCAGTAAGTTTGCCTGAAGTGTGTAAATCTGCTCAGGTTTACAAAGGCAAGTGTATATCCACTTTCCATTGATGAAGTGGTGAATCAATTAATAAACATGCGCCGCTCGACTTGAGCAGTGCAAGATGGTATATTCCTGAGGAAAAAGGCTGGGAACTAGGGGGATTTGGCTGGTGTCTTTCTCTGTGTGATTCATGAGTGGCTCCGGAAGCATTCATGCAACCTAGCTGGGTGTGGGGCTCCACATGTGGTTGTGCTAAGTGATAACAGCATCTGGAGTAGTTTGCTGCTTGACCCTAGCAAAGCATTGTGAGAGACAGCCCAGGATGCAGAGTTAAGGGGGTACCACATTCTCTTAGTCCCAGGCTACCCACCAGGGATCCCATCACACAAGGAACAACCTGATTTTCATCTCGTCCTTGTTCTTTTTTCCATGAGCAATGTACCCCCAATAACCAACCCCACACTTCTGCCACCCCAAGCCTTCCAATGAAATCTCTTGGCTTAAACATTTTTTTTTCAGTGTTTCCCTTTAAAATCAATGCCAGGAAAAGCATGCCAAATGACAGCACTGGAGAACTGAGCCCCCTGTTTAGCTGACAAATATCTATGCCACGAGTATCAGCATTGAGAACTTATCCACCAGTGTGTTCAAATCCTGTTCCGGAAGAACCACCTTTGTTGACAAGACAGTCATCCCTTTGCTATGCTCATTCAGTCCTTAGAGTCCCTGATGTGATTTCCAGCAGGGGGCATGATTAATACCAATTTGTGTGGGTGGGGGGCTGAGTTGTGCTGTGAGGATTTTTCTGGTAAAAATAGAATTGAGACTACTGAACTCTTTCAAATTGGCCACCCAGGTAATAATGACCATGCACTATTATTGGAATGGGCCAGATTAGACTCCAGAAGTAACTTTTCTGAATTGACAATTTAAATTCATTGGTGGCCGGGGGAGGGAGGGAATGGGGGGAGGGAGAGAAGAGGGCTGTGGGTGAGGGAGGCAGGATGTGGCAGGGAATACTTAGAGAGAGCCGTGAGAAATATTGGTTGAGTA
The DNA here is from genome assembly GCF_049634645.1 of Pelodiscus sinensis. Taxonomy (NCBI): domain Eukaryota; kingdom Metazoa; phylum Chordata; order Testudines; family Trionychidae; genus Pelodiscus; species Pelodiscus sinensis. The sequence goes on along the minus strand of NC_134712.1, from coordinate 246,885,293 downwards.
CTTCCATGGAATTCTTCATTCTGTTTAATTTGCTCATGGACAAGATAAATGGTCCATGGACTGCATGTTCTGGAAGCCACTCCTTCCTGCCAAACAGACTTGCATTAACTACTCAAATAAATAGATGCAAGCAAAGAAACTTCCTCCTGTCAGATTGATCATGTCAGCGTAGAATTCTTGTATGGCTGCCAGAGCTGACAGAAATGTAAACGAACGTGGTCTTGTTTCCCAGCTCATATTCATTTCCATGCTTGTTTGGTTTTAGCCTTTTTGTGCGTTCGCTTGGTTTTTTTTCCAGCTAATGTAACGTTTGCAAAAGACAGAGTAGTGACAGTTGTGGGGACTGAAATGGTTACAGATGGCAGTGTGGTCTAGTGGATGGGGTGCCTGTTACAGGCTTAGCTCTGCTGCTGGGCCAGTCTTGGTAAGTTACTGCTCTGTATGGGGAATGGGCTGCTTAGTACTGTGGGCTTACACAACACTTGGCATAGCACAAGGGGGCTTCTGTTGCAGCTGGGGCTTCTAAGCACTACCCTAATACAAATAATAAAATGCATGGAAGGGATTGCACAGGGTGAAACAGTGGTTTATTGTGTCCGATCTTTTCTTTTTTTGATCCATTGGGTGCGAACAAGGACTCATCGGGCGCATCTACACAGCAGGACTTAACTCAAAATAAATTACGCAAATTGAGCTACATCAATTGCGTAGCTTATTTCAGAATAGCTTATTTCAAAATTGGGAGCATCTACATAGCACTTATTTCGAAATAGAGCACTCTTCCTCCGACTTCCCTTACTCCTCATGCAATGAGGGTTACAGGAGTCAGAGTAAAAAGTACTCCAGCTTGACAGTATTTCGACATTATTTCAAAATAACTGCCTGCTGTATAGACATAGACTAAGTTATTTCGAAATAACGCTAGTTATTTTGAAATAATGTTGTTGTGTAGACATACCCTATGGCAAACAGTGAATATTTTCTCTGTAGTCTCGAGTTTGGAGTCATTTAACCTTGATTTCTAAGATTTTAAAATAAATATGACCCAACTTCCCTCCACAAAGATGTGAGCATTCTCCAGCGTGAATATTTGAGGCTTGCACATGCTATATTAATTGTATTTCCCTTCTTTCATCCTGATTAAACTGTCCACTAGTAATTCTTTGCCTCTAGGCAAAAGCCAGTACAATTTTGTCACTAATAGGAAGTGAGCATGTATGCATAAAAATACAATTAGAGTAACAATATACTTCACATTTCATACCACTCAAATTGGCAAGTGGATGTGTTCTTGCAGGATTTCTCAGGCATTGGTATGAGTTTTGCATATTCTCTAAATTATATATTTCCTTTTACTTTAAAACTGTAATGTACTTTAAATGTTCCATACATTATTTTTGTTTTAAATTAAAAATTTTCCCATGCCCTAGCACATCTATATCATATCCAACTCTACTCTCATGAGCTGAGCAGAGTCAGGTCTAGGGTCAGTATTTGCTCAAGAGGCTGCCTGAAAAGCCCTAGAATATTAGAGATCATGGAGATCAGCAGGGAGGCCTAGCAGCTGGCATTTTGCCCTGGGAAGAGTGAAGCTGAGTGCTTGGGCAGCAGCCCTGGAGAGATTCAAATGCCACCCAGCTGATTAGCAGAGCACCTATAGCCAGCAGCATGTGTTTCTATTGGTGGTGCACATGCCTTGGTGCATAGAACAAAATTTATTCTGCACTGGTTTGAAAACAATTAGAGAGACCATTTCCTGGGACTCAAGAGAACTAGGTTGCAGTCCTGGCTTTACCACTTCATCTCCCTGGCTACATCTAGACTGCACGCCTTTTTCGACAGAGGCTTTGTCGACAGTATCTTTCGAAAAAGCCTCCGTCGAAAAAGAGCGTCTAGATTACATTATGCGGATCGAAAAATCGATCCGTGTTTTCAAAAAAGAGCATCCAGAGTGCCAGACGCTCTGTCGAAAAAAGAAGGCACCCAGAAGTGTTTCTGGCAGGGCATGGGGGCAGCCTTTATTTCCGGGTGCTGCTAAATGCCCTTTGCAGAGACAGGTGCTTAAAGGGATCCACCTGGACAGCCATTGCTCTGCTCCTGCTTCCAGATTGCCTACCTCCTAGAGGGAATGCAAAGCTGCTGCAGTTCTTGCTCTGGTTGCCCTGCTTCCTCGGACACCACAGCAATTTATTTTCTGTGTGGTTTTTCTGCTTTTCACTCTTTTTAGCCATGGAGCTTGAGCTGCCCCACGCTGCCATGCTGCAACGTCTGCTGCATCTTCATGACTCTGTCATGAAGCTCCTGCCCCATATGGACCCGGACCGCACCAAGGAGACCCTCCTCCAGGATGCAGGAGCTTGCCCCCAAACTTTTTTGGGGACAGGCAGATTTGAAGGCACGAGATGAGTTCGGACTGGCGGGACCGGCTCGTCATGCAGCTCTGGGACAACGACCACTGGCTCCGCAACTTCCGGATGCAGAAGGCCACATTCCTGGAGCTGTGTGCCTGGCTCGCCCCTGATCTGGAACACTAGGACACTCACCTGTGGCCTGCTATCCCCCTGCAAAGTGGGTCGCAATCGCCCTGTGGAAGCTGGCCACCCCCGACAGCTCCCGCTCTGTGGGACACCAGTTTGGCGTGGGGAGGTTTACAGTTGGGGCCGTCTTGTTGGAGGTAAGTCACTTTCAGGAGACAGGCCATGCTGAGTGGGGGAGTTGAGAAAGGGGGACTGCCAGGCAAGGGCAAGAGGGAGTGGGGGATGGAGTGGCACTTGGAGGCCGCTCCTCGGCCACCCCCGCACTGATGCGGGGGAGGGGGGCATCCTGACAAGGGGAGGGGCGGGTTGAGGGGCAGGGGGAGGGTTCTCCTCCCAAGCGCTTAGGTAACCTGTCTAACTCCCTGGGGGTACGTCTACACTGCATCCCTAGTTCGAACTAGGGATGCAAATGGAGACGACCGAAGTAGTTAATGAAGCGGGGATTTAAATATCCCGCGCTCCATTAACATGATCTCGCTGGCGCACTTCCTGGTTCGAATCAGCCGTGATTCGAACTAGCACGCCGGCGAGATCATGTTAATGGAGCGCGGGATATTTAAATCCCCGCTTCATTAACTACTTCGGTCGTCTCCATTTGCATCCCTAGTTCGAACTAGGGATGCAGTGTAGACGTACCCTGGTTTCTGTCTGTCTATTTGTCTCGTGCTGCAGGTGGTGAGAGCCATCAATGCGGAGCTGCTGAAGAGGCTCGTGCATCTCGGGGACCTGGACAACATCATTGCCGTGTTTGCCGCCCTTGGCTTCCCAAACTGCAGAGGAGCCCTCGATGGGACACACATTGCAATCCGCTCACTGCCCCATCGAGCAGCCCAGTTTATAAACCGGAAGGGCTACTATTCCATGGTGCTGCAGGCCCTTGTCGACCACCGGGGACACATTATGGACATTTGTGTCGGGTGGTCGAGGCGGGCACATGATGCCCACATATTCTGCAGCTCCTATCTGTACCGCAGGTTGCAGGCAGGAACATTTTTCCCCCCAGCAGCACCTCTGGAGGTTCGGCTCCTGCTGCCTCCTCTTCCTTGTCCTTCTCCTTCTGGTGCAGCTCTCCCGCCTCTCCTGTCTCGTCTTCCTCCCGCAGGGGTTGGTCCACGATGTGGTGGGGTAACCCGGACTCCACCACACGCAGTGGAAACTAGGCTTCCCCATTGCCCAGGATCTGCTCCAACTCCTGGTAGTAAGGGCAGATTTCTGGGGCTGCCCAGGAGCAGGAGCTCTGGTCCCAGGCCTTGGCATATCCCTGCCACAGCTCTTTGACCTTGGCCCTCACTTGTGCCATGGTGAGGGGGTGGTGCCTTTTGGTGGTCAGTCTCTGGGCCAGGTGCTCATCGATGTCCGTATTCCTGTGGGGTGTAAGCAGGGCTACTTCCTGAGACCAGAGCGCCAGCAGGCTTTTTTTTTCTGGCCCTGACCAGGCTGGTGCCTGCCTTTTGGTGCCCCTGGGTGGGTCATCCTCTGTCCCAAGAAGGGCCAGGGGGGCTGTGAGGCTGAGACATGGCTAGCATGGCTGGCACGGCTGCTCTGGCTAGCTGCCGGACAGCAAGGCCGGTCTGGGTGCCTGTGCATTTAAGAGGCTGAGGCCAGGAACCATAGAGGTGCTCTACATGTAAAGGCTAGACTGTCCACCAGGGCTTCTTCCTGGAGGCATTTTTTTTCGACAGCACGGGCTCCCTACGTCCACACACACCTTTTCTCGACAGATCTCTGTCGACAAAGGCGCTCCTCCTAGTAAAACGAGGTTTATGCTGTTGACAAAACCGTCATGTTCTGTCGATTTACTCTCGACAGAACGCGGCGGTAGTCTAGACGCGGGTATCGTTTTTTTGAAAAAAAGCCACTTTTTGTCGGAAAAACCCTGTAGTCTAGACACCCCCCCCCCCCCCCCCCCGTGCTCTGGTTTCTCTACATGTAAAATGAGACTAATATTGCTCCTCTCCTATGAAAAGGACTTTGACATTTAGAGATGCAAAGCTCTAGCTAAGGGCTTGGCAGTATTAAATTCTCATTTGCTGCCTGAATCAGGTCCCTCTGCAGCATTGGGGGAACAGTGCTGTTGGGCATTGAGCCTGTCTTGCACCTCATGTGGTCACATGTTCCCATGCAAAGTGCTCCCATTCAGATTCGCTAGCATTTTACAGCCGCTTGGCAAAGGACTGAATAACTGGCTGGAGTACAAGGCAGGGGAGAATGTGGCCTGCCACATTTCAGAGGAGATGAACGGTGCTGATCACTTGCGTTCCTGGCACCAGCTGCATGAAGAGAGGGGGCTCAGCCTGATGTCCTGCCCACATGGCATTGCGAATACATTCTATACACTTTTAACAGGGAAGAACAATACTAAAAGTGTCGTTTCCATATGACCCCTGGAATGTTTTGTAATGGCCCATGGCAAAGGTACGTATTAGTGCACATATTTGCATACATATGCAACTCCTTAAAACGATCCCATGACAGTACTCACAAGAGGCTATTTAACCCTAGAGGCCTGGTGACCTGCCAGTTTGGAGAAATCACATTTTGCCTGCCTAGACGCTACAAGCCGTTCCAACTCGATCGAGCGTTCTTCTGCACTTTCCACCCTGCACAGTCCTGTACTGTGCACAACTAAACGGCTTCCGCCTCTCCCCCTAAAGGTGGCTGCGTTTATTAATATTTAGGAGGGGGTTGTCAAAGCGGTCTAACTCAGGGAGAGTTGGGGGGGCCGAATTATGCTTGGCCCCTTTGAAGGATCCCACTATCCGCCGTCACACTACACAGCTCTTAACATCTTCGAAGTATGTTGCAAACATGAATCCAACCACACAGCCTCGTGTGAGGCAGGGAATTATTGATGATGTAAATGCTGAGGCTGCTCAGTGTCAGAGCACACCAAAGCCCTAGGTCCCGGTCGCATGCCAGGGGTATGGGATACAGAGTCAAGCACTGTAGATGCTTTAGCAGATAGGCGCTGACTTCCCCAATAGCCTGGGGATGCTCGACCCCCACTCTGCCCCTGCCCCACCCTCACTACACTCCTTCCCAACTCTGCTCTGCCCCCAGCCTGCTCCTTCCTTTAAGCCCTCGCCCCTGTTCTCCTCCCACTCTGCTCCCAGTCCACCCTCTTTCCCCAAACCCTTACCCCTGCTCCACTCCCATGTCAGCCCCAGAGCACCCAGGGAGTCAGCGCCTATTCTTCAGCAGTCCTTGTAGGTGCTATCCCTGGTGGGGTGCAAAAAGGGAAAGAGTATCTTCCCGAGGGCTATCAGGAAAGGGAAGGCTGCAAATATCCTGGTAGAAAGTCTTATGCAGTGTTAGTGCCAAGTGGGTTTTGTGAAATTTTTGGATGGGTAAAGCTCGCCAATCTGATCAGAATAGATCTAAGTTCATCCTCTATCCCAGATTACAATTCCATGGAACCACAAGGCTCCTCCTCTTGAGGGTCAACAGGCAATGGACAACAACCACACCTTGGGTGTGTCTAGACTACAGAGTTTTGTCGACAAAAGTAGACTTTTGTCGACAAAACTATACCTGCATCTACACTACCGCTGAGTTCTGTCGACATAACGTCGACAGAACTCAGCAGTTTTGTCGACGTTGGTAAACCTCATTTTACGAGGCATAACGCCTTCTGTCGACAGAGTTTCTGTCGACAGAAGGTGTTATTGCATGTAAACTGTCCTTTGCGTCTACACTACCATGTCGACAAAACAGCTTGCTTTGTCGACAGAACTGAATGTAGTATCTGTCAACAAAACTTCTGTCGACAAAAGCCTGTAGTCTAGACGTACCCCTTAATTCAGGGAATGAAATAGAAAACAGTTTTATTGCTAATGGAATAATGATTATGATCACCACAGCAAACGCTACAGGACACAAATCACTTCCCAAGATGTCATTAACACAATTAATCCCAAATGTATCTAAGTATACAAAAATAATGATAATAATAGTAATAATAATAATTCCTACACACACAAGGATCCCAAGGTAGGATGGAGAAGGGTGGCTTCCCTTCCCCTGGAGACCTGGAGGCAAGTGTTAGTAGGATTCCTAAAAGCAGACTTAAACAAGAAAAGAAAAGAAGCTGTTACAAAAGAGAGGAATAGAAATAAGTCCTACATTTCTCTAACCTTGAGCTCATGTAACCCAGTATGGACTGCGCTCTTTCTGCGAGGCATCAGATTTCAGCCCCAATCTCTCTAATCCCTAGGCCTAAGTACCCCTTTTGGGCACCAAAGCATACCAGATATACCACCCCTTTTCCATAACTGGGCTTAACACCCCAAGATTTCTGAGGGTGTCACTTTAATTGGAAGAAATCTCTGGGTATCTTATGAATATTCATTATGGGTGCCAGATGACTTTCTTGGATGCGGTCCCTATACCACACACAAAAGGCGGGAAGCTTTATGGAAGCTGCAGTTACCAAGGTTCCATCTGTTCGGATTGCACCAAGAGATGAAACACCCATAACTGTCATGTTAGCAGATTGATACCATAAATTCCGGGTAAGGCTCTTGCTTCACCCCTTTATGGGAAATTACAAGCACAAAGCATATTATTCCCCACTTATATCTTAGGGTATGTCTATACTACAGCACTAATTCGAACTAACTTAATTCGAATTAGTTAATTCGAACTAAGCTGATTTGAACTAGTGCATCAAGACCTAAAAACTAGTTCGAATTAGCGTTTTGCTAATTCAAACTAGCAAGTCCACATTGAGTGGTCCCTGAACCGAGGTTAAGGCTGGCCGGAAGCAGTGCCGGCAGGGCATCAGATTAGGACTTAGAGCGTGGAGCTGCTGTCTCAGGCTAGCCGAGGGCTGAGCTTAAAGGGACCCGAACCCCACCCCGGACAGACAGTTCTCAGGGGTTCCCCGCTCGCTTGTCTAACTTGATGACGGACAGCAAAGCAGTCCTGGCTTGGAGTGCCCTGAATGCCCTCACTTGGCACATCACAGCACTCAGCCATCAGCCCGGCTGCACTTGCCGCAGGCTGCCATCTGGGGAGGGAGGGTCAATCGGGGGGCTGCAGGAGAGCTTCCACCCCGAGGAGCCCGCAGAGCCAGCCCAGTCCTCCCCATCGGGGGCTCGTACCCCATTCGTCCCTCACCTCCTTCCACTTACCCCTCCTTAGCCCCCCTTCCTGATGTACAAAATGAAGGACACGTGTGTTCAAAAATAGAACGTCTCTTTATTGAACAAAACTCGGGGAGACTGGGAAAAGGAGGTGGGAGAGGGAAAGAGAGAGGGTGGGAGAGGGGAGGGCAACTAAAATGATCAGGGATTTGGAACAGGTCCCATATGAAAAGAGGCTAAAGAGACTGGGACTTCTCAGCTTAGAAAAGAGGAGACGGAGGGGGGATATGATGGAGGTCTATAAAAGCATGAATGGTGTGGAGAGGGTGCATAAAGAAAAGTTCTTTATTAGTTCCCATAATAGAAGGACTAGAGGACACCAAAGGAAAGGAATGGGGAGCAGGCTTCAAACTAATAACAGAAAGTTCTTCTTCACAAAGCAAATAGTCAACCTGTGGAACTCCTTGCTGCAGGAGGCGGTGAAGGCTAGAACTATAACAGTGTTTAAAGAGAAGTTAGATAAAGTCATGGTGGTTGGGTCCATGGAGTGCTATTAGCCAGGGGGTAGAAATGGTGTCCCTGGCCTCTGTTTGTGGAAGGCTGGAGATGGATGGCACGAGACAAATGGCTTGGTCATTGTTTCGGACCAACCCCTCCAGGGTCACTAGTGTTGGTCGCTGTCGGCAGACAGGCTACTGGGATAGATGGACCTTTGGTCTGACCCAGTACAGCCATTCTAAGCTCAGGGCTCAGGGTCGGGGGTCTCACTGGACCACCCTGATTTTCATGCAAACCTGCTCCTGGGTGGCCAGGCTGGCAGCTCTCCTGCCCTAGACGGCCACTTTCCTGTGCCTAGTGCGGAGGTCATGGATGAGGTCCACGATGTCTGCACTAGACCTGGTGGGTGCCCCCCCTCTTGCGGACCTGGGCAGGCGTTAGTTCGAATTAACTTTGATAGGCGCTACAGTAGCAATCCCCTAGTTCGAACTTAATTCGAACTAGCGGAGCGCTTAATTCGAACTAGGTAAACCTCATTCCACTAGGACTAATGCCTAGTTCGAATTAACTAGTTCAAATTAAGGGCTGTGTAGCCCCTTAATTTGAACTAGTGGGAGGCTAGCCCTCCCCAGCTTTCCCTGGTGGCCACTCTGGGCACCACCAAGGAAACTCGTCTGCCCCCCTCCCGGCCCCGGAGCTCTTAAAGGGGCACGGGCTGGCTACGGTGCCTGTGCCAGGTGCAAGCCCAGCCAGCAGACCCTGCATATGCGCCAGGATTACTTATCAGTAACAGGGATTGTCTCTTTGCTGGAGATGCTCCTCCTGAAGCCCTACCCCACTGCAGGAAGAGTCCCTAATGAGGAAAAAAAAATTTCAGAGAGAAATTTTTACGAAAAAGGGGGAAAAAATCCTACAACTATGGTAAAAACTAAGTATGAGGAGACTAGCTATGGAAATGCAAAAGTGAAAGCAATGATTCTAACATGATTTAAGGTCTAGAAAACATGACCTATGAGGGAAGACTGAAAGAATTGGCTTTGTTTAGTTTGGAAAAGAGAAGACTGAGAGGGGACGTGATTGCGGTTTTTCAAGTATCTAAAAGGGTGTTGCAAGAAGGAGGGAGGAACATTGTTCTCCTTGGCCTCTGATGATAGGACAAGAAGCAATGGGCTTAAACTGCAGCAGGGGAGGTTTAGGTTGGACATTAGGAAAAACTTCCTGACTGTCAGGCTGGTTAAACATTGGAATAAATTGCCTAGGGAGGTTGTGGAATCTCCATCCCTGGAGATATTTAAGAGAAGGTTAGACAGACATCTATCAGGGATGATCCTGCCATGTGGACAGGGGCCTGGACTTGATGTTCTCTCAAGATCCCTTCCAGTTCTAGTGTTCTGTGATTCTATGAACATCTTCATCTCTAGCCATGGGTGATTAAGAAGGAACTAAGTGGGGTTAGCCTGTATGTACTGGCCAGATTCATGGTGGAGCACAAGGAGAGATTCTGCATGTGTGGCCTAACAGAAACTGCTACCAGAGTTTTCTGATCAGCAGTACAGGGATGCAAACACACCAGAGTGGATCCACAAAATCATGTTGACTAGCATTAATTATAAGTAGCACAGAGTCATAGAAATGTAAAGCTAGAAGGGACTTGAAGATATCATCTAGTCCATACCCCAAAACAGAGGCAGCAATAAGTGAATCTAGACCTTATCCTTTCTTTTTTTTATCAATTTCATTCTGTATCAGCTTTTCCATTATTTGTTTCCTAGAATTGATGTCAGGTTCACTGTCTCGCAGTTCCTTGGTCTTCCTATTTGCCCTCTTTGAAAATTGGCATATCATTAGCACTCGTCCAGTCTTCAGGAATTTCCTCAGTATTCTAAGATTTATTAAAAATAACATCAACAGGACCTTGGCCAACTCTTTTAGGACTCTTGATTGCAAGTTATTTGGCCTGTTGATTTAAAAATGTAACTCCTTAATGGATGTTTTCTAAAATCCTTCTCAGCTGCTATGCGTCCAGAAAGTACATCATCATTCTCATATGATACAAGTACATCTTCCTGATTATTTCCAAATAAAGCACAGAAATATTTATAGAACATATATGTCTTACTCTGCATTATTATTAACACATCTCCCATCTCTATTTAGTAATGGGTCTATGTCATTGCTAAGATTTATTTTGTTCCTAATATACATAAAAACACTACCTTCTTGTCTATAACCCTACCAGCCATGATATCCTTAGCTTCCCTTATCAATTTTATGCACTTCATAAGTTCTAATTTTGTCCATTGCTAACTATGATGATGTCTAGTTTATCATAATGGTTCCTTCTGGCCTTAGAAAATCTGTGAATCCCTGAGGGTACGTCTACACTACAATGTTAATTCGAACTAACTTCTGGGATGGCCAGAAGCAGTGCCGGCAGGGCATCAGAGGAGGACTTAGAGCGTGGAGATGCTGTCTCAGGCTAGCCGAGGGCTGTGCTTAAAGGGTCCCGACCCCCACCCCGGACAGACAGTTCTCAGGGGTGCCCCGCTTGCAAAGCAGTCCTGGCTTGGATTGCCCGGAGTACCCACACTGGGCACATCACAACACTCGGCCATCAGCCCAGCTGCACTTGCCGCAGGCTGCCATCTGGGGAGAGGGGGCAATTGGGGGGCTGCAGGAGAGCTTCCACCCCCAGAAGCCCGCAGAGCCAGCCCAGTCCTCTCCATCGGGGGCGCATACCCCATTCCTCCCTCACCTCCTTCCACTTACCCTTCCCTAGCCCCTCTTCTTGATGTACAAAATAAAGGACAATTGTGTTCAAAAATGGAATCTGTCTTTATTGAACAAAACTCGGGGAGACTGGGAAAAGGAAGTGGGAGAGAGAAAGAGAGAGGGTAGGAGTGGGGAGGGCAACTAAATTGATCAGGGGTTGGGAACAGGTCCCATATGAAGAGAGGCTAAAGAGACTGGGACTTCTCAGCTTAGAAAAGAGGAGACGGAGGGGGGACAGGATAGAGGTCTCTAAAAGCAGGAGTTGGGTGGAGACGGTGCATACAGAAAAGTTCTTCATTAGTTCCCATAAAGAAGGACTAGAGGACACCAAAGGAAAGGAATGGGTAGCAGGCTTCAAACTAGTAACAGAAAGTTCTTCTTCACAAAGCAAAGAGTCAACCTGTGGAACTCCTTGCTGCAGGAGGCTGCAAAGGCTAGAACTAGAACAGAGTTTAAAGGGACGTGAGATCAAGTCATGGAGGTTGGGTCCATGGAGTGCTAATAGCCAGGGGGTAGGAGAGGTGTCCCTGCCCAAGGTTTGTGGAAGGCTGGAGAGGGATGGCATGAGACAAATGGCTTGGTCACTGTCTTCGGTCCATCCCCTCCAGGGTCCCTAGGGTTGGCCACTGTCGGCAGACAGGCTACTGGGATAGATGGACCTTTGTTCTGACCCAGCACAGCCATTGTAAGCTCAGGGCTCAGGGTCGGGGGTCTCAGTGGACCACCTTGATTTTCATGCACACCTGCTCCTGGGTGGCCAGGCTGGCAGCTCTCCTGCCCTAGACGGCCACTTTCCTGTGCCTAGTGCGGAGGTCGTGGATGAGGTCCACGATGTCTGCACTAGCCCAGGCGGATGCCCGCCTCTTGCGGTCCTGGGCAAGCTCCCGGGAGCCGCCAGCCTGGTCCCGGGAAGAGGGGGAGGACTGGGGGGCATCGGATGGCTGGCTCGAGCCGTGCCAGGTGCAAGGTCTGCTGGATGGGTGCTGACAGGCTTGCACCTGGCACGGGCACCGTAGCCAGCCCGTGCCCCTTTAAGGGATCTGGGGCCGGGAGGGGGGCAGTAGAGTTTCCCTGGTGTTGGCCAGAGTGGCCACCAGGGAAAGCTGGGAAGGGCTAGCTTCCCACTAGTTCGAATTAAGGGGCTACACAGCACTTAATTCGAACTAGTATGTTCGAACTAGGCTTAATCCTCGTGGAATGAGGATTACCTAGATCGAACTAAGCGCTCCGTTAGTTCGAATTAAATTCGAACTAACGGAGCGCTAGTGTAGCGCCTATGAAAGTTAGTTCGAACTAACGTCCGTTAGTTCGAACTAACTTTGTAGTGTAGACATAGCCTGAATGAGTTAAATGGCTAGTATGACTCAAATATATTGTGAAGTTATGTCAGAGGGGCAGACTAAAGTGATCGAACAGATGTGACAGTAGGAAGAGTGGAATATTGCGGTTGCACAGCGGTAGGTGGCAGTGAGGGGGGCCAGGAAGAGGAGAGGTTTCTGGCAGCAGAGGGAATGGCAGCTGAAAGACAGACTGGGCTCGTCTACACTGGCCCCTTTTCCGAAAGGGGCATGCTAATTTCACAGGTCATAATAGGGAAATCCACGGGGGATTTAAATATCCCTCGTGGCATTTAAATAAAAATGTCCGCCGCTTTTTTCCGGCTTTTAGAAAAGCCGGAAAAGAACGTCTACACTGGCCCCGATCCTCCGGAAAAAAGCCCTTTTCCGGAGGATCTCTTATTCCTACTTTCTGAAAAGGGGCCAGTGTAGACGTAGCCACTGTGTCATAGCAGTAATGAAAAAAGAAGCATCTTTCCAGCTTGCACATCCTGCCAGTGTGTGCATCCCCATTAATAACACTAAGCTGGTGGTGATGGATAGTGCTTGGAGATGAATTCCACCAACGTGACTTTTTCCCATAAATATTTCTAAAAATGCTAAAAATGTATCAGGCTGATATAAAATAGCATTTTCTCCGGGCTAGGGAGCCAGATGTTTGGCTGCATAGCTCCACTGAAGTGAACAAAGGTATGGTGATTTACAACTGAGACTTCTATTTTTATTTTAATTCTCCTTTACCTTCAATAAAATAAACTATAGACTGAAACTTGATCTCTGGCCTCAACAAGTGCTTGCCATGGACTCAACAGATAAGAAAAATAAAACCCATAGGGAACTGTTTGATGAAAAAGACCAAACAAATTCAACAGAATGAGATTCCTAGCCATCTAAAAAAATTGAACATGGAAGCTAGCCCTTTCTCATTCACGTGGAGCCAAATTCTCAGCACTGTTATGCTGGTGTAAATATGGGGCCACCAATGAGTTCAGTGAAGTCACTGGGAATTTTCACTGGTTAAAATTAGAATCTGGCCCATAATGAATTACTTTTGTGTAATGAGTTAGTCTATAGCAGTGGGGATTTAGCCTTGTAAAAATGTATTTCACAGCAATGGATTATCAAAATTAACAATAACAGTCTTCCTATTTGGAGGGAATGTGGGGTAAGAGAAGGTAGAGATGAAGTGAAGATATGTGAGGTACAAAATATTTAAACTCTTGTAGCCCCTTTCATAGGAGATATTCACAACATTTTAGAGGCAGGACTGTACACACTGCTCAGTGGGAAGTGGAACAACACAGATGGGGAAGCAAAACAGCTGGAGCTGCCTTGCTCTGCTTATCCCACTGCTGGTGGTGAGTGTGAGGGTGGCAGACCCCTGCTGCCAGCCCCCCAGCCACCCTAGTCCCCAAGGCTGCTGCCATTGGGGGAAGAGGCAGGGTGGGGATGAGTCCAGGCAGGGGTGAAGTGGAGCAGGGAGGGGTGGAGCAAGAGTGGGATGGGGAGGGGTGAGGGCAGGAAGAGGCGGGGTGGGGCAAAAGAAAGGAGAGGCAGAGCTTGGCATGGAAGGGGGTTGTCTCAGTCCTTGGGAGGGGAGATTACATGTCCCCCTCCTCAGTAGCTGCCTGTGGGCCAAGATAAATATTAACCTTATGCTACGGCCAGGGAAACTGAGGCACTGACATGTTATGTCTTTCAGGATCCCACATCAGAACCAAGAATGGAACCAATTTCTGCCAATTCCCAGCACGTCTTCCCTAACCACTAGATTAAACTAATTCTGATAGAGCTGGCTAAGTAGTACAGGCCAAATTCTCAGTGGGTTTATGTGAGGGGACTGTTACCCCTTACTAAAACTCTGTGGGAGTTTTTTGGTTTGCCAGCTCCCAGTTTCAGAAGGGGAAAGGTTCATGAGACTGACAGACCCCAGAGACAATGGAAAGCAGCCAACACTCCAGCTCAGCCTGATTGACAGGTTGGATAGGCCAGTGAGGAAGGGGAGAGGCCAGGCTCCGTCCTCCCTGTGAGCTGGGATTGTTCTGGCTCTCTCTGAGAAAAGAGAGAGCTGAGAGAGTGCCTAAGGAGTGCAAGCTGTGTGCAGAAGAAGTCCTGCAAAAACAGGGAGCTGAGAGACAGCCCAAGGAGTGCAAGCTGTGTGCTGAGGGGCAGTTTTTGCAGCAGCTGAGCCAGACACACACAGCTCAAGGAGCACAGACCCTGTGTTGAGCAGCAGACTGGCAGTGCTCAGAGAGCCAAAAGGAACAGAGAAGCAACGCAAGAAGCTAGAAACTGGCCAAGCAGCACAGCCTGCAGTTGGATGTGGTGAGCAGCTGGGAACTGCAAAGTGTGGGGAGAGGCTCTGGACTGGGAGAGGGGTCTGGCCACTTAGAGCTTGAGGCTGTGTGGTCACTGCCAGAGCAAGCGTGTGCAGCCTGCAGCCCCCCCTGCAGCACATCCAAGGCCTCTAAGGGGCCTCTAAGGAAGAGACTGTGAACTGTCCTTACACTCTGCAGGCTGCTGTTTTGATGTCCCTGTGCTACAGAGCAGGGCTGTGTGTTCTCATTTAACCATTCTCCTTTTTTCTTATTCTTTTCTCTTTAATCAGTTGATGTTTAATAAATTGTATTTGCTTTGAACCTTATGAAGTGATCACTGGGCCAAGAAGGCCTGCAGTGTGAAGAGAGCACCTCGGAGTGGGGGCACCCTAACTCCTGCTCCTAGTGACTACATGGTCTGGGATTAAGCCCCAGGAAACCTGGGCCCAGCCTTGTTGGGGTTTCGAGGACTCTGCTACTCAGGAGAGTGGAGGGGGAGCCCTCAGGGTCAGGGAGGCCGTGGGGTAAAGGAAGTGGGAGCGGGGACTCAGATCCTTTCGCTGGTCCATTTCACCGGGGTGGTATAGAAGCCAGGAAAGTTCCCCACAATAGCGGGACCATTCCCCCGCTTACATTTAGATGAATTTTCCCCTATCCTTTCTTACGCAAACAGTGCTATTTACACTGCACAGCTGTGCTCATTGCCTCCATGCCCCTGGAGTGAAGAGACTTTATAATATACCCAGACCCCAGTGGTAAAATGTTACACCCACTTTGCACAGGAGATTCAAGGCAATAAGCAATCCAGCCTGCCGATGATGACAAGACTCAGCAGAGTGTCCAATTTTTTATTTGAAGGGGCACATTGAGGGCACATCTACACAGCAGGGCTAAAGTTGAATTAAGCTATGTCGATTGCATAGCTGAAGACAAAACAGCTTAATTCAGCTTTTGGCGCTGTCTACACAGCAGGAAGTCGAGGGAAGAACACTCTTCCTTCGACTGCCCTTACTCCTTGAGAAATGAGGGTTACAGGAGTTGGAGTAAGAAGTCCTCCAGCTCGATATCATATACAGACTTGTAGTATAGGCGCACACTAAGTTATTTTGGAATAACAACAGTTTTTTCGAAATAAAGCTGCTATGTAGCCATACCCTTAAAAACTTACCTCTCTAAAGCTATCCGTAGGTTGCTAACATGGTTTACCAAACACTCTAAAATTAGCTCCCCCTCTATAGAATCATAGAATCTTGACACAAATCTTTTCCTTCTGTCTTTGGAATGCTCAGTCTCAAAGTCACACTGGAATATAAGGCAACTGCTGAACAAAGACTTGCTTTGCTCTGCTCCCCTCCCGGTGACAGAAATAGACTCCAGGGCTATTTTTATCCTAGAGACCACACAACGCATGCCCAAGTTACCACTGCCAGTAATAAATACATCCCTAAGAGGGTCAAGAAGCTACTGTAAACAGTGATTAGTAATGAAACCATTCTGTTCTCTTATTACCATGGAGGCATCATTATCTATCCTCTAATTTCATACTTTATGTCTCATCACATGAAAGCCCTTACAGAAAGCAGACAGAGCTGTATGTCTTCTCAGGATTGACCATTAAGAGCAGCAGGATTATAAATAGCTCTTGACCATGTACCCCATCTCCCACTGCATACCATGAAAATACCGTTTCCAAGGCTAGTACCTCAGCATTTCCTTTTGCTGCCATTTGCGGCTGATGCAGTAGCAGGAGATTTATCTTCCTCGTTATTTTTCAAAGGGATGTTCATGCTGCCACAACATTTACAGGAAGTGGTGTTTATAACATGGGTTTAAATCTTTATTTTGTGCTGTCCATCATAAACTGACGGGTACATTTTTGTGGTTTGTGCCTCATTGTATCTGAGAAGTTTATAAAGAAAAAGATTTTCTCCTTATAACTGTGTGAGAGGCCTACGTTATCCCAATTTGCAGCTGGGGAAACTGAGACACAAGGGTTCGGTAATTTACCTGAGATTGCATAAGGAGCCTGTGGCACAGCCAGGCATTGCGTCTGTGTTGTACTGCCCTCTCTCCCTAGAGACACCTTTCTAACCCAACCACTATTGTATCTTTCTAATCCCTGGCTTGTGTCACAATAATTCATAACAAATGCTTTGAAGTCACAGGACCAGATTCACACGAGGGAGGTATAGACTGCACTTCCCTTATCATCTAATCTTCCTCCATCCCATACATGGCTGACTAACATCTCCAGCCTGGAACTGGAGAGAGGAGCACAGTTTGCAGGTAGGAAGAGTTTAGAGGAGGCACCAAGAAGCCACCTGTCTAGTTGTGGGTGGAGCACCTCTGGAAATAGTTCTCTTAATAAAGAGCCAGGTTACTTTTGTAAATCTGGAGTCCTCTCATGTTATCACGCAGCACACAGTACATGAAACAATTATGAAGAAGAGGTGGTTGTCTCAGACACGTGGACACAATGCAGCTGCAGCAGCAGATGCTATTTCAGAAAGGAGAAAACTGCTATTTGGACATGGGATCTACACAACAAAATTACTCCATTTGGATAGAAATGACAGATCAGGTCCCAAGCAGTCTCATTGGAAGTGCCATCATTTTGTATAATAGGGCCAGCTTTATCATCACGGAAGTTGACTTACAATTAAATCATTCTCCTTTCCCACTCTTCCACCCACTCCCACCCCTAATTTATGTAAAATGCATTGTGAAGTGAATGAAAGGTTGAAAAGTGCCCTGGAAACTCATATCTTGTGTCTGTTAGCAGTGTTGTAACCGATGTGGGAGAGACAAGAGGAATGAGGTAATATCTTTTATTGGACCAAGTTCTGTTGCTCAAAGGGACAAGCTTCCAAGCTTCACCAAATTCTTCCTTAGTCTTGGAAAAGATAGTGAGCATGCCTGTCATGGCCATGAGGGATGACCAGCAGCCTGGGGACTAAGGGGTTAACTATGTCCCCTGTACCTAGCCAGGTAAAGGTCGGCCAATAGAAATGCAGGCAGGGATTTCAAACTGAGACAAAAGAATTTTTAACTTTTCCCTCTTTTGTCTCTGAGGCAGTTTTCTCTCTAGATACTGAGGGAAACAGAAGCCATGTGTCTCTCCAAGAAAAAGACTCTTCATAATGTGTAAGTAGGATAAAGTCTATATAACTCTGTCAGGTTTTATTGTTTTCTGGTTTGGGAATTTGGATCTGAGGCCTGTGCTGTTAGGAATGGTTTTCCTCTCTTTTGTAACTAAGTTTTGGCCCATGGGGGGATTCCCCATGAGTATATAAATTGGTGGCTCTTACCATCTAGCCATTCAACTATGCTTGTAACTGGGGTTTTGTTTTGATAATAAAAGTTCTTTTTTTTTATTGACCTGATATTGGTTAATTTTTATGTCCTGGTTTTACTTTAGGGCTGAGATTTCCCAAGTGATCTCTTCCCTGGTTTTCTTACCATTAGTTGGGTGGGGGCAGCAGTTTTTATTTCCCAAAGTCTGGGTATTAGGATTTTGGGGGGAGTTTTTGTACCAAAGCCTGTAGAGATCAGGTTTTGGGGTGCTTTTGCAGGCCCCCACTTCTGCATTCGTTGTGACCAATACAAGGTGGGGCACATGAGTAAGCATACAGGGTGTACACATGTGGTAGGAGACAATTAACACCTGTGCAACCCTTTGACAACTGTACATATTATGCAATAGACTGTGTGTTGCAGATTGTTGTAATGAGCCATCAAACCAGTGTCTCTGTTAAGTTCACAATCTTTAGTGTCCAGCAGAGTTATGAATTTAAGTTCCCAGTCTTACCGTTTCCTGGTGTGGGGCAGGTTTCCTTTGAGGATGAGGACTGGGAGGTAAGATGTGGCATGATCATGTAATTTGTATACCTTGTGGGCATGCTGGACTTTTGACATTTTCCTGTGTGAGTTCATTTGAAAGCAGAGCGATTGTCTGGTTTCACCCATGTAATTGTTGTTGGGGCATTTAGCGCCCTGGAGGAGGCATACCACATGTTGCCACCATAGGAATGTATAAGACCCATTGATCATGAAAGGTGTGTGTCAGGAAGTATTGGTTATCACAGTGGTGGTAACATGGCTGCAGGTTTTGTATGTGTGGTTCTAGCACTGTCTATTGCCACTTTGAGTTGGTGTGTCCTAGTCTTGCTTTTGATTATGAGCTTGAAGGGGTTGTTCGAAGGCCATAAGAGGGGAGTGGGAAAAGATTTCTTTCAAGATGCAGTCTCCATCAAGAATGGATGTTAATATGTATTGCTACCCCATATGGGATCCAATGCAGTGTGACGGCAACTGAGGTTTACAATCCATGGTTATTTTGTTGTTGTTGTTTATCTGTATTGAAGCAAGTTGCCGTAGAGTATTTGGACGGTCCATTCCATAAGTTCTACTTCTCTGTCTGATCCCAGTGAAGGAACAGCATGGGCAGCAGCAAATTCATCACCAGCTGGGTACCTCAATCCTTACGTGGAGAGATGGGGGGAGAAAGCAGCCCAGTCTCAGGCTACATCTAGACTGCAGGCTTCTTTCGGAAGAAGCTTTTCTGGAAGAGATCTTCTGAAAAAACTTCTTCTGAAGAGAGCATGCACATTGCTAAGCACATCGAAAAAGCGATCTGCTTTTCCGACAGATAGCATCCAGACTGAACGTAAGTTGTGATTGCTATGGATGGAATTGGCACCGGGGCACCATGCTTTTTCCTCTTTCCTCTTCTTTCAAAAGAACTCCCTCTTCCCTGTCCACACACACACCTTTTTCTGAAAGAGCTCTTTCAGAA
The DNA here is from genome assembly GCF_049634645.1 of Pelodiscus sinensis. NCBI lineage: Eukaryota > Metazoa > Chordata > Testudines > Trionychidae > Pelodiscus > Pelodiscus sinensis. The sequence goes on along the minus strand of NC_134712.1, from coordinate 246,865,952 downwards.
AAGGCTTCTTCCGTGTAGAAAGAGGTTTACCAATGTCGGGAAAACTCCTCTGTTCTTTTGATATTTTTCAAAAGAATGCAATTGCAGTGTGGACGTGAAGGTTTTTTCGGAAAAATGGTTGTTTTTCCAAAAAAGAACTCTGTAGTGTAGACATAGCCTCAGTGCACACTTATCAGCATGTTTTATGCTTCTCTGGAACAGAGGGAGCACAGCCTGGGAATCTGAAATCCAGAGCCACTCAAATCCCAGATAATCCCCCATTCACACAACAGCTGCCACCCGGGCCATAACTAGGGATTAAACTTGGGACTCTCAATAGCAAAACCTCTCTCTATCTGTTCTGAGTTGGAGACTGTAACAGATTGTCAGCCTTTGGGGATCCAGTACAAAGGGGACATTTAATACACACGAACTAGAGTTGTATGTGCTGACCTTGACCTCTCTGGACTGAGACGGCCAGCTAATTCCAGCTGATGATAGGACTAACACTTCCTGCTAGAAAAGAGACTGAATTCTGCTGGAAAAGAAATTCTGCCCTGACAATGCCAGACACAGACAGGTCCCTGTTGTTCTCCCAGGCCAACTAAACACAGCCTGTTCTATCTAGTGTTATCATGCAGGGTGGAGGGATAGCTCAGTGGTTTGAGCATTGGCATGCTTAAACCCAGGGTTGTGAGTTTGAGCCTTGCAGAGACCATTTAGGGCAAAAGTATGTCAGGGATGGTACTTAGTCCTGCTGCACAGGCCAGGGAATGACCTTAAGGTCCCTTCCAGATCTAGGAGATAGGCAATCTCCATTAATTTAATTTAAATCCTGCTAACTACTCTGCAGATTACTGTCTAATATGGCTGGAGACTTTTGACTCACTTCACACATACAGCAATGTTTGCCTTTATTTAGTAATGGGTCACCCACCAACTCTTCTTTTACTGGCAACTTCTATTCCAAGAGGCAGTTTACAGGAATATTTTATTCATGACATATTTGATCTATGAGTGATAAAATCCCTGCAACATCTGGCAGAGGCTGAAATGACAGACCCCACAGCTGGGGGGGCAAATCAGAGCTTGGGAAGCTAGAGACCTGGGTCCAGGGTTCCTGGCATGACTGTTCCTCTAGTTCTCATTTATACACTGGACAGGCACAGGAGGTAGGCTTGTGGGGTCAATCGTTTTAAAAAAAACAACAACACTGCATCTGAAAAAAAGTACTAAAACTCCCAACAGACAAATGGAGCTAGCTGCAAAATAATAATTACAAATTATTTTGCAGTGTTTCCAGTAGCTTTTATACAAACAGAGAAGAAATGTATTCAAATTAGCACTGTGCCATATTCATATTTTGTCCTGATAAAAATGTAGGATTGTTGCATATAATTATGTAGATGTGCAACACACAAAAGGTCCCATGGCACAAATCCAGCCTTGCAAACGTCTACTTGCTGGAGGCATTTTTTCTGATGGGTAAAATATCATTAGTTTTTAATTATGGTTAATCATTATGGTCAAGATAAGCAAATAGATTTTGGCCTACATTGCCAGAAATGACTCATATTGGTGGGCACCGGCAGCCCATGAGCCTAGGCGAGCTAGGCAGCTGCCTAGGGTGCCGCTGGCCCGGGCGCCCGATGATGACATCACAAGGTGCTGGGATGCCCTGTGATGACATCACGGCCATTGACAGCCATGCAGGCAGGGGCACTAATTGCGCCACCCCGCCTAGGGCGCCAGCTTCTGCAGCCAGCCTCGGGCCACTCCTGGGTGGGTGCCCAATTTGAGGCACCGGAAGGGGATCTCTGCACTTACTGAAAATGAGATTTCTTTAATGGAACTGTAAGTCTGGGCTGGTAAATGTTCGTGACATTTCCTACAAGGCTGCACTCTACACCGGAGTAGCAGGGTTGTCCCCAGTGTGAGGAGGGAGGGAAATGGTTTCCCCATATTGTGAAAATGAATTGAGCTGTCAAAATATTTCCCGTTCTGTATCAGGATGAACCTAAGACCTTTGTGAAAAATGTGAGAGCAACCAATGTCCAAAAATGGATTAGAGCACTCATGTGGGGTATGGGAAACTGAGTTTCCAGCCCAATATTTGAATCAGAGGGTATGTCTACGCTACAGAGTTTTTTCAGAAAATGGCTGTTTTTCTGAAAAAAAAACTTCAATTATGTCCACACTACAATCGTGTTCTTTCAAAAAAAATCGAAAGAACTGAAGGGGTTTTCTGACATGGGTAAACCTCTTTCTACCAGGAAGAAGCCTTTTTCCAAAAGAGATCTTTCGGAAAAAGGTATGTGTGAATGGGGAAGAAGGCGTTCTTTCGAAAGAAGAGGAAAGCGAAAAAACCATTCCACCCATAGTAATCACAGCTTACATGCGAGATAGTGTCCATTCAGTGTGGACACTATCTGTCGAAAAAGCAGATCACTGTTTCAATGCACTTGTGCGGATGCTCTCTTTCAGAAGATTTTTTTTCAAAAGATCTAAAAAAGCCTGCAATCTACACATAGAGACTTGAACCTGAATACCTCAAATATCCCCGATGAACATACTAATCCTTGGGCTATTAGCTAGTCTGGAAAAGGGATCTTTGGTTTCCTTCCTTCCCTCCCTCCCTGGAATCAGCCAGAAATTCCATTCTAGATCTGTGAAATCACTCCCTGATAAGTGTTTCATTGAAACTGTTACATTATCTTGAAAAGTTGACACTATTCCAGTGAAAAACCATTTAGTCAGAAAACTCTCAGCCAGTTCTCATGAGCAATTACATTCTAATCCCACTCCTCCTAGCTCTTTCAGAGGAAATGTGGCATTCGTCATCACTTTTTGGCATAAGCTGTGGTGTTCGGTTCTGCTGCTAAACAGCTGCCACATTTCACGCTAGAGGTGGCTGCATTTCACTGGGAAGTGATGTAAATCCACACAGGGAATCTGGTGACTGAACTAAAAACTGACTCCAGATCCCGTCACCCAGTGTGTTTGCACCAAGCAGTTCTTCCTCTCTTAGAGCCTTTTACTGAAAGGGAAACAAGGTTTTCTCACTCAGGCATTTCTTCAGGAAGGTTGTAGCTATTTATGTCACACTTTCAGTGACATGCACTAGCATGGCCTCATGCGCGAGAGGTGCTTGTCTCAGACTTAAACACGCTGGCTGTGTCTACACTGGCCACTTATTCCGGAAAATCAGCCGCTTTTCCGGAATAACTTGCCAGCTGTCTACACTGGCCCCTTGAATTTCCAGAAAAGCACTGATGATCTATGTAAAATCATCAGTGCTTTTCCGGAAAAAACTATGCTGTTCCCATTCGGGCAAAAGTCCTTTTCCAGAAAACTGTTCTGGAAAAGGGCCAGTGTAGACAGCACAGTAGTCTTTTCCACAAAAAAGCCCCGATTGCGAAAATGACGATCGGGGTTTTTTTGCAGAAAAGTGCGTCTAGATTGGCCACAGACGCTTTTCTGGAAAAAGTGCTTTTCCGGAAAAGCATCTTGCCAATGTAGATGCGCTTTTTCTGAAAATGCTTATAATGGAAAAGTTTTCCGTTATAAGCATTTCCGGAAAATCATGTCAGCGTAGACGTAGCCACTGTGTTGGAGGAGGCTGACCTTGATTCTACCTGCCTCTCAGTTTCTCTTTGCTTGAGGATGCACTCTCCCTAGTTGGACAAGTAACACACCTTGTTACAGCTGCAATCATTTCATGTTCTCTGGCTGCAGTTAATGTCTGGGTAGGGAATCTTTTACACTGTGGGATAAAAGAAATCCGAATAGGAGCAGAAAAATGTGTGGCGATTAGATTAGTGCAGATGAAGCAGGATGCATTGTTTGGGGGAGCCATTCTAGATTATTCCTCCAGGGGCTCTAAATTGAGATAGCACATCTACATTAGGGATGTAGGGAATAAGTCTGGACACTCTGGATGCAGGTGAAAACAAGTCAGATGATTTATTACACACTCAGCGCTAGTGGAGTGACAACCACGGGTTAATGTGGTGAACACTATTTAATCAAAACATTACAATAGGTTATATAGGCAGCAGATGGACGGAGAAGAAGCAATTTGATAGGGTCTGGCAGCAAGACAAAATGAGTACGTAAGCCAATCAACTGCGAAGGTTACATAGCATCTCCACCTATTGCCAATTAAACACATTATCAATAATACAGGTAGTTGTTCCTAACAAGCTGAGCATAGGCGTGCACATGGGGTGTGCCGGGTGTGCCCAGGCACACCCTAATGCCGTGGTCACCAACCCGTCCATCCAGCAGCTGTGTGCCACTTCTGGGGATTGAGAAAGTGCACAGGCTGCTCCCCTTCCCCCAAACAGCCGGCGCCGTACCACATAGCAGATCTGCGGCACGCTGGAGACTGTTTGCGCGGAGAGAAGGTAGGAGTCCCTAGAGGAGGCACGTGCTGGGGCTTTCCTTCTCCACTTCGGGGGTGGGAGGTGTTTCGAAGTCCTATGAAGAAGCATGCCTAGGCTTCCCTCCTCTATGGGGGAAGGAGAAGGAAGGGGTTTAGTAGGGCTTCTCCAGTTAAAATGACCAGCAGGTATATAGATATCACTCCAGTTCCACCACCAGACCCACTTCTAGCCCTGTGGTTAGCAGGGAAAATCAGCACCGGAGGTGTGGACATCCAGCCTCCATCATTTCTCAGTCTGTTCATCTACTATAAACCTCTCTTCCCCTCCCCCAAACTCCTTGGAATCTCCACCCTAGATGTATTTGGAACTGTCTCCTCCTGACCAGAAACAGTGACTAATGCCCTAGTACCCCAAGAAATGCAGTATTGATTTTATATAAATACCCCTCGGCTGTGTCTACACTGGCATCCCTTCCGGAAAAGGGATGCTAATGTAGCACTTTGGAATAGGCAAATCCATGGGGGATTTATTTCAAGTAGGAATAAGAGATCCTCCGGAAAAGGCTTTATTTTCCAGAGAATCATGTCTAGACTGGCGCTTTTCTCCGGCTTATCTCCAAGCCGGAAAAAAGCAGCAGCCATGTTAATGCAAATGCCGTGGGGGATATTTAAATCCCCCGCGGATTTGCCTATTCCAAAGTGCTACATTAGCATCCCTTTTCTGGAAGGGATGCCAGTGTAGACACAGCCCTCGGGATTGGAACATGATTTCCCACTGCGCTACACCTTGCCTTCAAAATAACCTCAGCAGCAGTGTCCTTACAGATCTCTGCCCTCAGTTCTCTTCATCTTATCACCACCGTGGTGTCAGAGCACCTGACTGGCAATGTTCCCTCTAATTTTTTCCATCCATGTGCAGAATGAATTTTGGTATGTGCACAAAGGCATGTGCAGATGTGCACCACCAGCAGATACACATGCTGCTGGCTGTGGTCGGCTGTGAGCACTTTACTAATCAGCTGGGCAGCGTTTGAATCTCTCCTGGGCAGCTGCCCAAATGCTCAGCTTACTGGGAACACCACTCAGCAAGTTTTCAAAAATCATGGTTTTTACATGCGCCTTATATTTTAAGTTCCTCTCCCTCCTAATAACATGATAAATAATTCATAATTATTAATCATAACCTGTGTCTCCCCCAATGGGCTTTTCTGATGTGACAGCAATAAATATGGACAATGGTTTGATTAAAAATACAGGTCTTTGTCCTGTGAGCTCAGGTCAGATTCAACCTTAGTGACCCATTTAATGCATCTAATCCTGATGCCTTCCATTTACATGCATTGGAGATGCATTATAGCACCTTCAGTCCCTACACAGCTTTTACCTTGTGGGATGGCTGGGGCCACAAGAGGGTTAGAAGGCAGCAGGCATTCTGCATGAGTAGCTCCGTGCAATAGGTTCTTTAATGGATGAGAAAGGAGCAAGCAACATTTCCAAATGAAGACACAGTAGACGTTTCGGCCAAGAGAATGCAATGGGAGTGAGCTGAACTCTGGCCAGGATGCCAAGCTCAGCCCAGGACCAACTCACCCACAGAAAAGAAAGAGAGTTCTTGTAAGAGGCATTGGTCCATCTGTGCAATTTTCAGAACAGCCTGGCTAAGATTCTCCTGAAGATGCGAGAGCACCAGATTCACTTTGTCGCCAAGTCGTAGAGCACGTGGGTGAGTTTCAGCTGAAGCAAGTGGCACAGTACGTTTGCTTTCCCCCTAAAACCTCTGGCCTTTGCTGGACAGACACTTCTCTCAGTCAAGAGGCATCATTAGACTCAAATGTAGACTCATTAGACAGCATCATTCACACAGGGATGCTAGTAAGAGTGTGCGTTTCACAAAGATGCACAGGGTTCAAGAAAGAACTAGATAAATTCATGGAGGTGAGGTCCATCAATGACTATTAGCCAGTAGGAATGGTGTCCCTGGCTTTTGTTTGTTAGCGACTGGAAATGGATGACAGGGAAGGGATCATGTGATGATTCCCTGTTCGGTTCACTCCCTCTGGGACATCTGGCATTGGCTACAGTCGGCAGAAAGGACACTGGGCTAGATGGACCTTTGGTTTGATCCAGTATGGCTGTACTTATGTTCTAATGTAAAGAGCCATCACACCAAGGTCAATTTAGGAGGGAAGGCAACCTTCAAGGAGAGGAGGTGGGACTTGTACAAGTTGCAGTCTGGGTTCTGGGGGACCACCAATGGAATGTGCTTAATCAGCATACAAAGAACTGAATGGCACCCAATAAATAGCTCTGCAGCACCTTAGAGACTAACAAAACATGTAGGCTACAGCTACAGTGTAGTCTTCTTCCGGAAAAGCTTATGCCAAGCTTCCTGAAAAAATAAGGAAGAACGGCTCTTGCGCAAGAAGGGTTTTTCGCGCAAAAGGGGGCTGTGTAGATGGCTCCTTTTTGTGCAAAAGCCTCTTAAGCAAAAGTGGCTGCTAATTAATTATGCAAATGAAGTGCAGCGATATTCCACGCTGCACTTCATTTGCATAAGCTTTTCCGGAAGAAAGCTACAGATGAATGGAATAAGGGGCTCAGGGTTCAAATAAATAGCAGAGAAAGAGAGAGGATGGGGAGGGAAAGAGAAGGAAAAAAATAGGAAAATTAGAGTGTCCATGCTAAATGAAGCTAATAGAGCGGGCTGTAAGTACCCAGTACTTAGCTTTTTGTGTCATTAGGATGAGGAATGTAGTGGCCCATCCAGATCAGGTCTTTGTTCAAACCTTGATTACAGGTGTCAAACTTGTAAATGAAACCAAATTCACCCATTAGAATATAATCTTACCACAGGGCATGTCTGAAAATCTGGCCTGGATTTTCTATTCTGGGGGACCCAAGCCCTGGACATAACCCAGCGTACCCAGAACTAAAGCTAGCCCATACGTTTCATTACGGCTTGATTGGAGGTCTGTGCTGCATATTCAGCTGCCCTTGTTTTAAAGGCAGTTGGTTTTCTAGCTGAGTTTAGCCCTTACAGTGGCAGTCACGTACCAGTGATAAATGGGGAGCAGCAGAGCCAGCTCTCAAAACCTGAGCTTGTTGGCTGGGAGCAATATTCCATTTATTCCTCCTCACACACCAGAGGCCAAATGACTTCAGTCAGGATAAAGGAAACACAAGGGCTAGAATGGATCTCCCTCAGCCCCACACCACTTTCATTCATTTTTTCTTCAGGACTGCGGAAGGGAGCATTTTTGCACAGTCTAATTAGATAAATGCCAGTGAGATGAACAGTCTGATTTCCCTTTTTAGCCAGGTGGCACCAAATGATATGACTCCTCGGAGCAGAACCAATGCCACCTGAAACAAGAACAAGGCAATATAAGGCTTCTTCAGCTTTGTCTTGCCCCAGAGGGGAATTTGGCCACAAAACCCTGCTGCATCGAGATCTGTTTATACATAACTATTCTGAGATCCCTGCTATACTTCCAGCCCTACTTCCCATGCGCCGGTGTATAACTATAGAATAGCAGCAAGCAGAACTGGTCCAAAAACTTCTCTATATGTCCCACAAAACAACCTGAACAAACTGAAAAATATTTATTTTAATTCGTTTTTTATTGACTTTTTCTTTTTTGGATGAAATTTGATCCTTCCCTGTCATTAAGGCTATGTCTACACAGCAGCGTTATTTTGGAATAACTAATGTTACTCTGAAATAATACAGTCTGTGTCCACACTACAAGCAGTTATTTCAACATAATGTCAAAATAAAGTTGAGCTGGAGTACTTCTTACTCCAATTTCTGTAACCCTTATTTTACTAGGAGTAAGGGAAGTCAAAGGAAGAGTGCTCTTTCTCGGACTTCCTGCTGTGTAAACAGCGCCAAAAGCCAAGCTAAGGTATTTTGACTTAAGCTACGCAATTGACCAAGCTTTAGCCCTGCTCTATAGCAGTACCCTGAAAAAGGAGGGATGAGAAAAACATCTTGGGGTGAGAAGGTAGAAAGGGAAAAAGAGGATTATTGAAAAACTGGAAAAATTTGACTCACATAAAAGTTTTTCACACAAAAAAAAAATCTCATTTTGATCAAAAACCCCTTTCTTTCCAGAAAATCAATGTTTTAACCTAAAATCAGAGTCAGCCACTTTTCTGAGCAGCTTTTACGGCAAAATCTTTCACTGGAAATGCTGCCACTTCTGAGCTGAGAGCTTGGCTACCCTTGGATGCAGAGTAGCAGATATTTTGTCCAAGGATATGGGGCAAACCTTTCCTTTCCTGGCACAGTCGAGACCCCCCGACACTTCTTTGTCAGAGCACGCAGAGCTTCTGCTTTTAAGGTCTCCCTTTACAGACCCACACTAAGTAACTGTAGGGCAGGGGTCTCAAACTCAATTTAACTTAGGGCCAGTGCCCGTCCTGAAATTCTGCTAGTAGGCCAGTGGGCACCTTTCTCTGGCAGGATGGGGATCTCTGTATATCTCCCCTCCCCATGTTTCCCAGCCTCTCCTGCTGACCCACAGCATTTAAAAACCTGTTGGGGGCTCCTGCCGCCGCCACCTGCAGTGCAGAGGGGCTAGAGTGGCTTCCTGCTTCTAGCTACATGCTGCTGCCAGCACATCCCTGTGGCCTGGGAGAGGGGTGAGCAGAGCCATACGTGTAAACTCTGAAACTATTAACTCGTGTTGTGAAGCTGATGTCGACTCTTCTGATTAGCTCACAAGCCTCCTGATCATTGGCGCTTTTTTGTTTCTGGAAAGCCCCAGCCACATTATTAGAATTAAGCCAGATCTGGGAACTTCACTACCTGATGCCTCGTGCACCGCTATCAACTGTGATCGCTCTGACTTAGTTGATGGTGCCTGTTTGTTGGTGCCTGGTGTGAGAAAAGAATCCCAGCGGCCTTTTTCTTTTTTCTTCTTTTTTTCCCCCAAATGAACACTTTAGGTCTCATTGTTTGTGGAAAGAAGCTAGAAAACATGCCCCAAAGACCTCAGACACCAAATAAAAAGATCCCCAAGAGTATTATTATCTGTGATTTCCAGAAGCCATTCTCTTTTTCAGGGTTGGGTGGGTGGGTGTGTGATTCACGAGTTTAGAACTCTTGGGATTGGCAATAATACATGCAAGTCGATAGAGTCTCTGCCTGTGAACAGCAGCCCAGACAGAGACCAGGATCCTACAAAAGACCTGAAACTGAATCCTCACCCTCGCACCCTTGTGCTGGGATGCTCCCCTGCTAACATCCGCGTTCTCATGCTGGGACACCCTGCCGCCGGCGGGGCAATAGAAAGCAAAATCCACTGGCTGCAGAAGCAAGTCAGCTTGGGCAGCTCCCTGGCCTGTGCAGTTTGCATAGCGGCAGAGGCAGCCAAAGCAGCTTCCCGGATTGAGTGGCACCTCCGTGATGGGGGTGGGCATGGGGACTTGGGTGCTGCTGGGAGCTGTGTGCGAGGGTGTGACCCTATGTGACGCCCACTCCCATGTCTCTAGACCAGCAGCCATGTGGGCCTGATTCAATAACTTCTTCAAAATATTTCATGGGACGGATTGGGGACATGCTCGGGCCACCGATAGTCCCGGGGCCAGGAGTGTGCGGCCCTGCTGCAGGGTGCTCAGAACCACCAAGGGCAATCCCAGTATATTTCCAGCCACGATGAGGGTGAGCAGACCCTTTAGGCTGCCTCCTAGAGAGGAAGAGCAAGGGCCACCTGAAACTAGAGCGCTAAGCTGACTGCTCCACCCACAGGAGGGAGCCTGTGACAGGCAGTCCAAGCTCTTCAGGGCCCAACGAGCATATCACTTCCCCCCGTTTTCCCTAACAAAGGTCTCCATCTGTGTCCCTGGTCTAATTTTACATTTTCATTGAAGTAATGAGTTTAATGGGAGCGGAGAGACATGAAGGATGGAGAGAACTGAAGGCCAAAATCTTTTCTGCATGAGTCACATCCAGGTTAAGCACCAGACACCTTTCCCACAATCCCAACTGAGAAACCGCAGCAGAGATTTCCAGCCACACACCCACTTTCTGTGAAAGGCTCTGAGTGCTACGATGCTCAAGTTAACTCCAACCACGTGGGGGATGGAAGAACAAGAGCCTCGAAGCCAAGACGTTCCTTGTAAATATTTCATAGAAAGGCTCTCACACCCAGAGTGATCTTGCTGGCAAAGGACTCCTCTGTCTGCTGCCAATTCAAATATTCGGGACTCATCTGTGAATGACTGTTTTCATTGAGGTTCCCCATTGTTGCTGCCACCTGTGAAGCTCAGTCAGAAGCAGCTGTGTGAGGAATGCTAGCGCAGACTTGCTGCTGAGGCTGAGCCAGGTGAGGAGACATGGTGGTTAAACTGCCGATGGCTAGGCTGTTAAGCCAATCCAAATAGATAAATGAAAAATAGTGTGGTGAGGTCTTATGTTCTCTTATGGCGCTTCCGGAGCCTCAGGTAGACATATTAAAGGTTACCATGGAATTATAGGTAACCCAGTTTCCTGAGAATCCTTTCATGATTCTTTGCCATCAGCGTTGGATTTAACTATCTAAAGTAATTCTGTATCAACTGCAAACTTTATCGTCCCTTTTTCCAGCTCATTTCTGAATATATTGAACAGTACCGGACCGATTCCTAGGGGACACTGCTATTTTACCTCTCTCCATTCTGAAAACTCACAATGTATTCCTAGACTTTGTTTCCTGTCTTTTAACCGGTTACTGATCCGTGAGAGGACTTTCCCTCTTATCCCATCACTGCTGAATGTGCTCAAGAGCCTTTGATGAGGGACCTTGTCAAAGGTTTTCTGAACATCTAAGTACACTGTATCCACTGGACCACCCTTGTCCACATGTCTGTGACCCCCGCAAAGAATTTGTGTAGATTGATGAAACATGATTTCTGTTTAAAAAAGCCATGATGATTTCCTACCCTCAATTGTGCTAATCCATGTGTCTAATAATTCTGTCCTATTCTATATTATAGTTTCAATCAATTTGCCTGGTACTGAGGTTATACTTATTACCCTGTAAGGGCTAGGATCACCTTGGGAGCTTTTTTTTTAATGGCATCATATTAGCTACCTTCCAGTCATCGGATACAGAAATTGATTCAAGGGATAGATTACATACAACAATTAGCAAAGCTGCAATTTCATATTTGAGTTTATTCAGAACTTGTGAATAAATACCATCTGGTGCTGGTGACTTATTGCTGTTTAACTTATCAATTTGTTCTAAAATCCACCTTTAGCAACATTTCAGTCTGGGACAGTTCCGCAGATTTGTCACCTACAAAGAATGATTCGGGTGTGGGAATCTCCCTCATGTCCTTGACAGTGAAGAGCAATGCAAAGAATTAATTTAGCTTCTCTGCAGGTACTTTGTCTTCCCTGAGTGCTTCTTCAGCATCTCAGGCTATTTCTAGACTATGGAGTTTTTCTGGGATACCAGAGGTATCTCATAAAAACTCCACCGTGTCCAGGGAATGCGTCTGCTCTTCTAACATTTTTTGCATAAGAACAGACACGCTCTTTCGGATGCCGTGTATTCCTCATTTTATGAGGAAGAAGGGTTCTTCCTAAAGAGGAGTTTTTTTCCAAAATTTGTTCCAGTGTAGATGGGCCAAATTTCAGAAAAGCCTCTTCCAAAAAAATAATCGGAAAAAGGTACACAAATTGCGGAGTGCAATTTGCATACCTTTTTCTGAAAAAAAAGCAGCAGTCTAAAAGTAGCCTCATTCATCCAGTGGTCCCACTGATTGTTTGGGAAGCTTCCTGCTTCTTGTATACTTTCAGTTTATTTGTATAGGGTTGCCAGGTGTCCAGTATTGAACCGGACAGTCCGGTAAAAAAATTCAGAAAATGCCGGACACTTAAAATGTTTGGGACTTTCTGATTTTTTCCCGGCCAGGAGGTGAAAATCCCGGGCTGTCTAGCTCAATACAGAGGCAGTGCTTACCCTATTGCTTACCAGGTTCCTCAGGGGAGCTGTTTGGCCCAGCACAGGGTGGCAAGATGGCAGGAGGCCACCAGCAGCCTGTTAGGGCCAAAAAGCCTCACCACACGGCTTTAAAAGGGGCCACAGTGTTTTTGTTTGGTTGGTTGGTTTTTGCTTAATAACTCTCAGAGTCTTTTTTTTTTTCCTCAACAAACTTTTTCCTGGCATGTTTTTTTGTTGTTGTTCTTCAGTATTATTTCTGAAACCATCTGGCAACCCTATTACTTGCTGAGTCTTCCGTTAGTGGCTCTTCAAATTCTTTTTTTGGCTGCCTAATTATTTTGTTACATTTGACTTGCCAGAACTTATGCTCTATTTTTCCCCAGGAGGACTTTACTTCTAACTATAAAAGGATGCCTTTTTGCCCCTAACTGCTTCTTTTACTCTGTTGTTTACCCACCGTGGCATTTTTGGTCCTCTTGCTATTCTTTTAAATTTGGGGTGCACATTTAATTAGAGCCTGTATTGTGGTGTTTTAAATAAAGTTCCCATGAACATATTTCACTCTTCTATTTAACTAATTTCCTTGTTTTTGTTTAGTTCCCCTTTCTGAAGTTAAATGCTACCTTAGTCACTTCTTGCTCCCCTCCCCAACACACACCATATCCACATATCCACATAGAAGGATGTTATATTTCATTGTATTACAGGCACTATTACCAAACAGTCCTACTATATTCTCCTCTGGGACTAGATCCTTTGCTCCACATAGGGCTAAATCAAGAATTACCTCTCCTCTTGGGGGTTCCAGGACTAGCTGCTCCAAAAAGTAGTCATTAGCGGTGTCTAGAGACTTTGGCGCTGCAAAGCATTCTGAGGTGACATGCATAGGCATAGTCTGACTTCTGTATTTGGGACAGGGAGCAGCTCCAGTCAGGCAAACAGAGCCATGCATGACGGGAGAGGGGAGGGCGGTATTTATCCCTCTGATGTATTTATACAGAGTACTCATATATCCCCTCAGCTTACAATGGGTTAGACCAAGCCAAACGGCCATATTGGATTCAACCAAAGGTCCATCTAGCCCAGCATCCTGTCTTCAAACAGTGGCCAATGCCAGATGCCCCAGAGGGAATGAACAGATCAGGAAATCACGTGATCCATCCCTTCATGTTCATTCCCAGCTTCTGGCAAACAGGCTAGGGACACCATCCCTAAGCAGATCAGAAGTGACCACAGGGCTCTGAGAGTGCAGGTGCAGAAGTTACAGCACACATGATGTTTCCATCCATCATTTCAGTCAAAGATAGGGGCCTGAGTAGGGACAGATGCTATGGAGATAAATGCATGGCTGCGCGGATGTAATTGCCAAGAGGGCTTTGGCTAGCTCAACTCAGAAGGATTGCTGAGCAGAGATGGGATCCACCTTTCAAGGAAGGGACACAGCATCTTTGGATACAGCCTGGCTAACCTCATGAGGCAAGCTTGAAACTATATTTGATGTCTCATGAGACAAAAGTCCACAGGTAAGTCTAAAACATGGGGACCAAAATGGAGTGTTAGAATCTGAGGTGGGGAATGATAGCAGGGTCAAATGAGAGACAAGAGGGAATAGATGGAAACATCTAATGATCATGCTGGGTGTCTGTATATAATGCAAAAAGTATGGGAAATAAACAGGAAGAACTAGATATACGAGTGAGTAATCATAATTACGAGGGATGTTAAAATATGTTTATTTTTATAAACATATTTCCGCTGAAATTTTCAGTGGTTACATGTTTACATACAATGGGGGCAGGATCCTGCCTCTCCTGCTCTCGCTGCTGTCTCTAATACAAGCCAGCTCTCCATGTGTACTGGCTCCTGCCTCTCCACCCCCCATGCTGCTGCCTCTGTGGGAGGCAGTGTTGGCGCAGGGGGAGGGGGGCTACACAGGTGGCAACACATTGGAAAAAGTCCAGCAGAGGACAACCAAAATGTTTAGGAGGGTGGCGCACATGACTTATGAGGAGAAGCGGAGGGATTTGGGCTTATTTAGTCCACAAAGGAGGAGAGTGAGGGGGGATTTGATAGCACCCTTTAACTTCCTGAAGGGAGGTTCCAAAGAAGATGGAGAGAGGCTGTTCTCAGTAGTGACAGATGACAAACAAGAAGCAAAGTTCTCAGGTTACAGTGGGAAAGGTCTAGGTTGGATATTTGGAAAAACTATTTCACTAGGAGGGTGGTGAAGCACTGGAATGTGTTCCCTAGGGAGGTGGTGGAATCTCCATTACTAGTGGTTTTAAAGTCCTAGATTGACAAAGCCCTGGGTGGGATGATTGAGTTGGGGTTGGTCCTGTTTGGGTAGGGGGATGAACTCAATGACCTCCTGAGGTCTCTTCCAGCCCTAGGATTCTATGACTGGAAACCATGGTCAGAGTAGTTATCAACAGTTCATGGTCACACTGGAAAGGAATATCCAGAGAGGTCCTTCGGAGTTCTATCTTAGGTTAGTCACTGTTCAATGTCTTCATAAATTATTTAGACAATGACATACAGAGCACATTTGCAGATTATAAATTTGCAGATTATAAGAAGCTGGAAGGGGTTGCAAATGCTTTGAAGGACAGGATTAGAATTCAAAAGGATCTTGACAAATTGGGGAAACAGGCTGAAATAAATATGATGAAATGCAATAAAGACAAATGACAAACACTGCTTTTAGAAAGAAATAATCAATTGCACAAATACAAAATGGGAAGTAAGGGTATGTTTACTCTAGCCCCCTAGTTCAAACTAGGGAGGCTAATTAGGCATTCGAAGTTGCAAATGACTCCTGGGATTTAAATATCCCGGACTTTATTTGCGCCTTTTCATCCGGGCACCATTTTTAAATCCCCCAGTCCGAACTAACTGCCCTTGGCTACACACGGCAGTCAAACGTTAACTCGAACTAAGTCCACCTCGTGGAATGAGGTGTAACAGTTAACTCGAACTAAGGACTTATTTCGAGTTAACGTTTGACTGCCGTGTGTAGCCGCGGGCAGTTAGTTCGGACTAGGGGGATTTAAAAATGGCACCCGGACGGGAAGATGCAAATAAAGCCCAGGATATTTAAATCCTGGGCTTCATTTGCAACTTCGAATGCCAACATTAGCCTCCCTAGTTCGAACTAGGAGGCTAGTGTAGACATACCCTAACTGTCTAGGAAGGAGTATTGGAAAAAAGTATCTGGAGATAATAGTAAAACACAAACTAAATGAGTCAACAATGTGATAGCATTGCAAAAAATGCAATCATCCTGAGATGTATTAGCAGGACTGTTGCAAGCAAGCCACAAGAATCTTCCACTCTAGTCAGCAATTGCAAGGCCTCAGTTGAAGTACTGCATCCATTTTTGAACACCTGTCAGCCGACGGTCAGGCCAGTGTGTATGTGCTATACACCCGAGACTTCAACTGCTGGGACCGGGGTCCCTTGCAGTGGGCAACCTGGAGGAGGTTGACGGGTGCCCAATAGGTTTACAGGGAGAGCTTATAATACCTAAAATTTCAGCTGCTAGAATTCGTAATTCCTTCGCAGCGGGCAGCCTTAGGGAAAGACTGAAAGGTGCCCCAGTGGATCTGCCACCTGGGAGTGACACAAATCCAAATGCCCAAGCTCTCCCTATATCTGTCCCTTAAGACCGGCTGAAGTTCTTTTAAATTGTGCCTGGTTCTGTTACAGCAACTGAAGGAGTCAGGTTAAAGCTTAAACAGTTACAGGTTTATTGAGGAAGCTTATAAATCATATGGTTGCAATGGCTATTGTTCTATTTCTTAACTGCTGGCAAATATATATGTGTATATATATAGAGAGAGAGATCTTAAAAAAAATGGTTACAAAGAAAATAAAGATAGAAAATAGAGAATAATGGTACCAAATGACAGCTTAATCTTTAAAGAGCTCTATTCTATGCATGCACTAAAACAAAAGGACACATACGGGTACAATTTTAACCCCCTTCTACGTCGCTCGGTCCCAGAGTGTCAGGCCAGTATCGGTCCCTCAATTCCTCGGAAAGACGAAAATACGAGGTGGGCGTCCCCGTGGAACCTCGGGAGGTCAAAACACCTAACCTGACCAGCAGGTAGAGGGTAGATTGACACTCAAAAGTGAGTGCGCTGCTGTACCCACCTTTATACCCATTGGGTCACGTATTTCTCTTTCTTATCTGTGATGCCAAATGGTGCTGGTCTGTCTTTTGTGAGACCAGTTCTTACAAGGGAGTTGTGAACTTAATTTACACTTGTAAGAGAGAGTTGAGAGGATTAAATTGGAAGTACTGGGCATTCTTTTTCTCAGTGGGAAATTCCTCTCCCAGGGACTGTGTGTGTTTGAATCAACATGGGTGCCAGCTGGGCACTTCTTGCAGCCTCGAGCTCAGTTTATTGCCTTAATCGTTACTCAGAGTCAGAGAACACTCGCATATCCTGATCTCGCATCAAAGCAGATCAAAGCTTAATGGCTATGCTGATTTTCTTATTGTTCCTTCTCTGCCCTGTATACAGACATCTCAGAGGGCAAGCAAGATTGGTTTGACCGGGGGGGAGGGGGCGGTCTGTCTGGCTACACCACCATATTTGGGGAAAGATGAGAACAGCCTAGAAAAAGTGCAGAGAAAAGCAACAACAAGTAAATAAAAACGTGTCATAAAAAGGAGGGTGATAAATTGTTCTCCTTGTCCACTGAGAACAGGACAAGAAGCAATGAACTTAAATTAAAGCAAGGGAGATGTAGGGCGGGTATAAGGAAAAACTTCCTATCTGTAAGGTTTGTGAAGCACCGGAACAAATGACTTAGGAAGGTGGCAGAACTGCTGTCTTTGGTGGTTTTTAAAGTACAAGGTATGCATACATCTATGGGATGCTCTAGATCAGTGTTTCTGAAAGTGTTCTGTGAAATCACTTTGAGAAACACATTAACTGGCCGCCCCGGTTTGTTTATTTACTGGAGCCATGGCCACAGAGCCTCGAGGCTCCTTTTTGTCCTTTGCAGCCAAGGGGAGCCGCGGGAAGTGGGTAGGGGGTTAATTGGAAGAGACAACCTGTCAACAGAAGCAGATTTACCACTGAACACACCGTACCATCGGAGTCCCCAAATTGCAGCAGAGCAGCAGGACTCAGGCAGGCAGGCGGCCTGCATGCCACAGCCAGTGGCCCCGCACTGCTTCTGAAATCAGCCAACTGCTGGCACGTCTCTTGTGTGCCCCTGACCGGGGAGAGGCGGTTTCACACACATTGCTCCCGCCCAGGGCAGTGCGTAGAGACCTGCAGTGCACAGAGACCCACCCAAACTCCATCTCAAAGCTCACACCTCTAACCCCTCCTACGCCCCAACTCCCTTCCCCAGCCCAGAGCCTGCACCCCCACCCAAAATCCATCTCAGAGCCCACACCCCAACCCCCCTACACCCCAACTTCCTTCCCCACCCGAACCCACACCCCCATCCAAACTCCATCTCAGAGCCCACACCCCAACTCCCTCTTATACCCCACCCCTTTTCCCCAGCCCAGAGCCTGCACCCCCACCCAAAGTCCATCTCAGAGCCCACACCCCAACCCCCTCCTACACCCAACCCCCTGCTCTAGGCCAGAGCCCACAACAAGCATCCAAAATCCCACCCAGAGCTTGACCCCCCTGCACCAATTCCTGCACCCCAATCCCCTGCCTCACTTTATTTTCATTTACTTCATATTCCTTCTAATATAGGAGAAGAATATGGGAGGGGGGATAGCTCAGTGGTTTGAGCATTGGCCTGCTAAACCCAGGGTTATGAGTTCAATCCTTGTAGAGGCCATTTGGGGCAAAAAATCATCAGGGATGGTACTTGGCCCTGCTGTGAAGGCAGGGGACTGGACTCAATAACCTTTCAAGGTCCCTTCCAGTTCTAGGAGATAGGCAATCTCCAAGAATTAAGAAAATAAGACCGGAGGTGGGGAGAGAATGTTCTTTTTCTTGCCTGGGTCCCAGTTGGGGGCAGGGGAGAGGGAATGAAGCTGCATGCAGGGCCCCAATAACTCTAAATCCACCACTGCCTGTCAAGCTCCTTTTCAGTCCTACATTTCTCTGATTCTATAATTAAACGTCTGAGGACAGAAGAGGGAAGCACCAAATAACATCACTGGGTCTTAATACAAAATGTGTAGTAGCAATCGCAGGCACCACAAGCCTATTCCAATCCCACCATTACACCCGAGCCGCTGCATAAAGCAAATTGAAATGAGCTGCTTTTCAAAGCCCTATTAGATGATTTCTGATCCGTGCTTGACATTTCACACCTGAGCAGCAGCCCCCCCAGTTAAACTGTGGGCAAAAGCACTTAAATAGGATTAGGCCTCCTAAAAGAGATTATCTTTGCCAGGTATCAAAGGGCTCTATTGAGACCAGAGCCTGGCACAGGGCCCAGAGGGATTACTCACTCTTAGGCTTTGATCAATAGCACTGCAAACTACAGGGGTGGGCCGTGTCTCCCAAAACAGCACAGCATCTGGCGGGCAGCACATGCTGTACCACCAAAATAGGTGGCTAGACAGCTCCCGAACCCGACTGACTGCTCAGCTGAGCAAAACATGCCTGAAAGAAAAATCGACTCCAGGCTTCAAACAAATAGAAAGGTAAAAGGGCTCTGTTATTTCTGAATTAAACCATAAGGTCTGATATGGCCAGGCGACAGGTGTAAATTAGGGATGTGAAAGGTTAACCAGCTAACCAACTATCTGGTAAGCATCAACCTAAACAGGTAATGCTTACCGGTTCTGGTTAACTAGGGCGGGGGGAGGAAGGGAGAGCTGCTCCAGCCCCATAGGGATCACTGCAGGCAGGGACTGCTCCGGCCAGCTGGCTGGAGCAGCCCCTGTCCATGGTGGGCCCAGCCTGGCCTTCCCACCACAGGTAACACACTGGCTCCCCTGGTGCAGGGCCGGCAGCTCTTGTCAATCCACTCCCAGCAGGGGCTGGAGGCCCCGCTCCGAGGGAGGTCTCGCTGCAGTTCTCTGCAGTATAAATCTTATTTAAGCTTTTATATGGCAGAGGCACAGCGTGTAACTGTGTCACCACGAGAATTTTTAGCGGTGCCACCTGTTTAAACGAATGTTACATCCCTAGCGACACAAGGCAGAGGTGGGTTAGATCTGGGAGCATTTTACACCCTCTTTGCACAAGCTTACATGATCACATCCCAGTGCAGCACCCCGCTGAATCAGGCCCCTCCTCTTCTCTCGACTTGCATAAAGCTGGTACCCTGAGTGGAAGGGAAACACAGAGGTGCCCTTCACTGATTAAAGCTCTCGGCTTTCACTCCTGTGCAAGGAGCCTGATGGCTGCACCTTGGAAGATTGCCGGTAGTAAGCAGAGGCCATAGAAATCCTAATGCGAAAACCAGGAACGACACTGAATTTGGCAGATATCTGATGCTGTAGAGAAGGGTGAGGGATCTCCAAAAATGTGAGTAGCCAGTTATATAATGGATTAGAGCAGAAACTGCCAGGCAGGCATGCTGATAGGGGGACCCGGCAATTCTAAGGGGCCCTGGAACTCCCCAGGGCCACCCCAGAGTGCCAGATCACCACACTGGGCGCTCCACAGGCCTCTGAGGGCTGGGGGGGCCCAATACCACACTCTGGGTGGCACTCGCTGCCCCTGACCCCACCCCTTCTGCCCAACAATTCCCCCCTTCTAGGGCATGGAGCGGATCCCCCCCACACCTTGGATTGGCCCCACTGCTGCCAGTCCAAGCCTGCCACAAAACCTACGGCCTGAGGACAGAGCCTGTGAAACTCGGTGCCTAATGTATTCATGTAGCTACAAAATTTGCATTTGTTCATGTAAATATCCCAAACGTCTCTCTCCATCCATCTACAACATCAGTGCTCTGGCAACGGAGCAAAACCAACAATGAAAATGGAGTGGGGACAGTGTACACTGCTCTTCGGATCATTGGCCATCATCTGTATAAGCTATTGCACTTCCGACAGCCTGGTTTGGCGGTCAGAGGCTGTGTTTCAGGCAGGCAGGCGAGGGGTGAGCTGCAGAATGAGGGTGGCAGAAGGCTTCCTGAGAGAGGCTGGTCTGAAGGACAGCCCGCTGAGTGCCTAGCATGATACAGAAGCTGGACTGCGCTGGCTACTGCGCAGCACCTTGAGACAGGGGGACTGTGCAGAAAGATGCACACCTGGGGCTAGGAACCATCTCTGTGCTCTGAGTTCGCATAGCAGCTAGCATCCTGCAGGCCTGGCTCATCATTAGGGCTGCTCAGCGCTACCGTAATACAAACTAACAAGGCCAAGGGGCAAGAGAAGACAGCAACTGACAGAGTAGAGCCGTGAGGATGGTGCCTAAGGGAGTCAGGGATCCTGGAGCAGCAGGGCTCTGGCTCAATACTGGCTACTTACACTCCAGGCTGGTGCCGGTCAGGTAAGTCGCCACAGGCAAAGAGACAAAAAGGGCTACGACAATTGCAGCACTCCCACTCGGTGCCACGGCCTGCTCCCCTTCTCTCCTCCCTGCCTGGTGCTGGCATGGCCAGTGGGGAGGAGGAGGGCAGGGACATTGTGCAGCCAGGGGGCCGAGAAGGGATGCCCCCTTGGCAGCAGGTGGCACCGCAGTACTGGGTGAACTTTGTGAGGGCTGACGCCTCGCTTTGTGCTCCATTATCTCTCACAACCGGCCCTGCCTCTGTGCCCAGCATGTGCTTCATGCTGACATGCACTTTGCATTGTGCTCATTTGTTGGGGGGAGGGGAAGGATTCACTGCCACATGGGCTGGAATGCACGGAGTGGATCTGGGGAACTCTCCTCCGCGAGCTCACGGAAGCTGCCGGAATGTTACCTGCGCCCGACTCCATGTTTTTAGACCAAGTCGGGAAGGGATCCTTTGCTACACATCATCCCCAAATGCAACTCCGGTCTGTTCCCACCACAGCGCACAGAGCCCACCAAAGGGTTTGCAGGGAGGAACCCTTAAGAAACAAACCCCAATGAACAGACTCCTTTCCCAAACAAAGGGTGTGTACGGGAGACAGGTCTGACCCCTCCACAGACATGGACCCTCCTGCTCACTAGATGGTCTGCAGGAGTTTATTGTTTAAAAATAAAAAAATATATACAATGGAGATTGCCTATCTCCTAGAACTAGAAGGGACCTTGAAAGGTCATTGAGTCTAGTCTCCTGCCTTCACAGCAGGACCAAGTACCATCCCTGATGAATTTTTGCCCCAAATGGCCTTTGCAAGGATTGAATGCACAACCCTGGGTTTAACAGGCCAATGCTCAAATCACTGAGCTATCTCTCCCTATCTTTGCAAAGAAAAAAGCTGGGGCCTCCACCCGTCCCTTAACTGAGCTCTTCACAGACATGTCCGCGTGTGCTTTGGTGGAACAGCTGCATAACAGGGCTCCTAACTTTCTAGGAGACCAACTGGGAAAACTCTCTCAGCCTGAGGCAGACTCTAGTGGCCCATGACTTTTTTTTAATATTTTGGCTGGGTTATTGCAATACATCACTTGGAAAAATAAGCTCTGGCCCATGCAATGCTCCAAACAAACATCTGCTAGGACTGGCACTCATACAAAGCAGACACTGGGCCACTCCCATTGCAATGTGGGTGTTCCAGCTAACCCTGGGTGGCAGCGGAGGAAAATGCCACTGCTATGAGGTGATAGTGTTTTACCAAGTCAGAGTCACCATTTAAGGACAGAAGAGGACACCGGATTATCTCTGATCTATTGTACATCAAAGGCCACCACTGCCACCCAGCAATTACCTGGAGCACAGAAAGATTGAAAAAAAAACCAAGATGACTCTGACTTGGTTGAAAAATTCCATCCCACCCTACATGTGGTGATGAGTTAGACCCTGACCAAGTGAGCCAGAACCAGCCAGCTAAGCACATGAGAGTGAGGGAGAATGCTCAGTCCCACCTCAGAGCCCTGTCCTGTCCTTGTCCAGTGTCCTATTTCTGAATTTCAACAGAAAAAGACAACACACATATCCCGCTTCCCTACAGGGGAGGATCCCTCCCTGGCTCCCGCAGGTGACCAGTCACCCCTGGGGTGCAGTCTAGGAGCTGGAGGAACTGGTGTACCTCAACTCCCCAGCTGAGCAGTCTCTCTCGTGCTGCTTTGCTGGTGATTCTGCAAGCCTCACCAGCTTGTTGTCATCTGACACAACAGCAGGTGGGGCCACACACCCAACCAAGCTACCTGAGGGTATGTCTACATTACCCCGCTAGTTCGAACTAGCGGGGTAATGTAGGCATACCGCACTTGCAAATGAAGCCCGGGATTTGAATTTCCACGAGGTGTACCGGAAGTTCGGAATAGGAAGCCTAGTCCGAACTACCTAGTTCGAGCCCCGTGTAGCCACGCTGCACGGGGTTCAAACCAGCGGGGTTTTAAAAATGGAGGCTCCCCGCTTATGCAAATGAAGCCCGGGAAATTCAAATCCCGGGCTTCATTTGCAAGTGCGGTATGCCTACATTACCCTCCTAGTTTGAACTAGGAGGGTTGTGTAGACATACCCTGAGTGCTTTATTTAAGCCACTCAAGGACAGACAGCCAATTTTCCAGCTCCCCAGTCTTGCACCCTTGCTGAAGATTAAACACAGCATTATACCATCTTGCACTGCATAGGGCTCTGTCTAATGCAAGTTCATTAATATACTCACATCCCTCTCTACATGGGAAAGATATGCATCAGCCTTTGTTCACAGGGCTAAGATTTTCCCAGACACGTTACTCAGAACTCACTGATTAAGATAAAGCATAAAATAAGTTTATTAACCACAGAAAGATAGATTTGAAGTGACTCTAAGCAATAGCAAACAGATCAAAGTCGATTACCTAGCAAAAATACTTAATGTACTAAATGGATAGGATTTGAATTAGCCATATCTCACCCTGACTGATGATACCAGCAGGCTTGCAGGTTCTTAAGGTTCAGACTGCAACTGCTGTGCACCTGGCTTCCCTTCCTCCCTTCCAAGTCCTTTGTCTTGCAGAGATTCTGTCAGGTGCAGAGTTGTGGAGGAGTGAAGACAACCCAGGATGTCACTTCTCACCTTGTACAGTCTCTCCAGGATCCCTCCTGGCCCATGCGCCACCCAACTTCTCCTGCTCCTGATCTGCTCCTGTCCTCAGGCTCCTGCTGCCACAGTGAGTGTAGGGAGGGGGTGATCCCTGCTGCCACCCCACACCAGGCTCCCAGGTAATTGCCTGGGCCACCTTGGGCCCCACAGGCTCCCATCAATATGGGGGACCGTCCCGTCCATAAGATAGTTGGGACAGCCACCATGGTGTTCTCCAAAGCACAGTGCCTAGGGCAGCCACCCCAAACCATCCTATGTACAAGATAGCTCTGATCACAGCAGCAATTATTCATTGGCTTGCTGAAGCATTCACAGGAAGGCTAAGCTTTTTCATGGTTCGCTGTCTTTGCTGTCATCAGCACTGTCTAGCTTCTTCACTCTTGTACCTGAAATGCTAGCTGTGGGTGTTATCCAGAGTAAGCCCATCTGAAATACAGATATATAGTCAGTATTCATAATGCCAGATACAAAAAATGATATTTGCTTACCAACCAGATTATCATATTCAGCAACTTGTGATGTTTCCATAGACACCTCACAAGACATGTCTTGTAAAAGATGCAATATAATTATGTCACAATCATACCATTATGATGAATTTCACAATGAGCTTTCAAGAACATATGACATAAACCAGAGGGGAAGGCTGTAGCAGCCAATCCCTGCTTCCCTCCCCCCATGACCATCACAAGTAACCCCATCATACAATCATACTCAAATGTGTCCACCTCTCTTAAAACCAATGAAGTTGTTTGCCATTCCCATTTGGAAGCTTTCCAAAACCTCACTCCTCTGATGATTAGAAACCTTCCAAGTTCCAACCTGAATTTATTCACAGCCAGTTTATTCCCATTTGTTCTTGTGCCACAAATGGGCTTGGTTCTTGTTAGGGCTTTCCTTCACCCTCCCTTGTTTCTTGTCACACAGACAGAAAGGAGAAGGACAGAGTCTAAAGTGCAGGCAATGTGATGTTTATTGGGTTACTAAGCAAGCATAACCCACAGCTCTGTACACCAGAAGAGCTTTTTCCATCCCCCCTCCTCCTTCTTAGTAGTCTCAATTATACCTCTAGGCTGTGTCTAGACTGCATCCCTTTTCCGTAAAAGGGATGCAAATTAGACACATCGCAATTGCAAATGAAGCGGGGATTTAAATCCCCCCGCTTCATTAGCATAAAAATGGCTGCCACTTTTTTCCAGCTCGGAGCTTTGCCGGAAAAAAGCGCCAGTCTAGACGCGGATCTTTCGGAAAATAAAGCCTTTTCTGAAAGATCCCTTATTCCTCTTAAAACAAGGAATTTTATTCCTCTTAAAATAAGGAATTTTAAGAGGAATAAGGGATCTTTCAGAAAAGGCTTTATTTTCCGAAAGATCCACGTAGACTGGTGCTTTTTTCCAGCAAAGCTCCAAGCTGGAAAAAAGCGGCAGCCATTTTTATGCTAATGAAGCGCGGGGGATTTAAATCCCCATTTCATTTGCAATTGCGATGTGTCTAATTTGCATCCCTTTTACGGAAAAGAGATGCAGTCTAGACACAGCCCTAGTGCCTGGCCCTGGTTCCAACCCTTACAATTTATGGTCATGTTCTATTTTGTAAGGTCTCGAGTCTGGGTGGTGACTTCAAAATCACCTATTTTGTACCCCCTGGGAGGGGTAGGAAGTGAAGTTGTGTTTCAGCTAAGGTCACCATTTCTTCAGTGTCTAGTGTTTTCTTCTGCCTCCTACAGCACTCCTCAGGCCAATAAACAGGCCTAAATACTGTATCACCATCACTAACAATTCTCCACTGCCTTGCAGCTTGCCTAGGCCCTTACACCTGGGCAAATCAGATATAAACTTACCATCATGTTTTGTAACCCCTTTGTGCACATGTAAATGGCTACACGAGCTGTAAGACTGCTAAGAATCTGGGCGCTAATGTCTTTCCTTTGATCAGATGCGGACGGTAGCCTGGCTGGGCATGAGAATACTTCTTTGATTAAAAGCTAACAAAGATTCATCCCTCCTTAATCCCAATGGACAAAACCTAGACACGCAAAACTCATTCATTTGTGGTGTATTCCAGCAATCTGCTTCAAAACGTTCTAGGGAACAATAACAAAACTTAAAGGACTGTGAATCAGGAAGAAATAAGCCAATAAATTGCATTTATTTAAAAAACAAAACCTAGATCAGCGAGGACATACCCTTTATTAATGACAGGTGTTAGGAAGTTACATATAACATGTACAGATTCTTACCCATAGCGGCTCTTCAATAAATTGACAAAGACATGTCACCACATGGAGAGCAGGAGACAGAGATAAATGTCATGTTAACCATGGGATAGTTTCCTAGATTTCTGATGCCCCATCAGCAGATGAAAAACTACAGAGAGAGTACAGGAGAGCAGATGCATCAGTGGTGAAGGTTATTGCCATATAAGGCAAGGAAAACCAACCACTCACCGAAAGAGGACAGGTTCAAACAGATGGAAAGACCCTGGTTCAGAACATTGAACAGTGAGTGCTAAGCAGAGCCCGAGTGAAATATGAACTAGAAAACAATCTGTCACTGCCCATGAGAAGATCAGAGGAGCCAAGAAACTGCTCTGTGGACATATGGTGCTGAACAGAAGCAGTCCTGACACTTTGGAGCTCTAGAGACCAACAGCTCGGATGTGCTAAGGTGTCCAAGCTCACATGTAGGCCATCATCCTGTAAAGAGAGCCTGAGACACATGGACCCCCCTATGTTCTGGTAAAATCACTCAGAAGTCTCTATGACTCTGAGGGAGAAAGAGTGGCTGTGTCTAGACTGGCAAGTTTTTCCACAAAATCATCTGCTTTTGCGGAAAAACTTGCCAGCTGTCTACACTGGCCGCTTGAATTTCCACAAAAGCACTGACTTCCTACTGTAAGAAATCAGTGCTTTTTGTGGAAATACTATGCTGCTCCCGTTCGGGCAAAAGTCCCTTTTGCGCAAAAGGGCCAGTGTAGATAGCTGAGATTTGTTTTCCGCAAAAAAGCCCTGATCACAAAAATGGTGATTGGGGCTTTTTTGCGGAAAAGCGCGTCTAGATTGGCCATGGACGCTTTTCCGCAAAAAGTGCTTTTGCGGAAAAGCGTCCATGCCAATCTAGATGCTCTGTTCCGAAAATGCTTTTAACGGAAAACTTTTCCATTAAAAGCATTTGCAGAAAATCATGCCAGTCTCGACGTAGCCAGCATGTCTAGAATGATCCCTTTTCTGGACTGTAGCCTATCCTATTGACATCTTCATGTTTTGTTGGGCTCTCCCCTTGGTTGGGATCCATCTGTTGTCTCTTGTCTTAGTTTGACACTGACAGTTCTTTGTTTTTGTTCATGCTTTTGTTCTCTGTTGGTGCAGCAGCTAGTATTATGAGGTCTAGGCACTGCCACAATACAAATCATGAACAGTTATAGTCTTGGCCAGAATCACTGGAAGAATCCCAATTCCATGATCTTGGTGTGGCTTGAGCACTGGTGAGCCTTTGACTGCTGTACTGCCACAGAGAATCTAAGTCCTGGCATTAGTACTTAGACAGCAAGGCGATTAGGGCCTTAGAAATACCTTAGGTAGAAGGAGATTAGAGGCTGATAAGTGTTGCAATTGCTTACCTCTCCTGATGTGATCTATCAGTGCTGAGGGGATTGTTAAACAACAGACAGTCTGCATCTTTAGGCTATTTTAAATATGGCCATCAAGACTACATTAAAAAAATAACAAAGAGCCAGATTCTCTGCTGAGCTGGGGTTAGCTCGGGGCAGCAAGCAGGAAACAGATCATGGCTCTCTGGCTGGATTTGTGCCAGCCCCAGCAGAATGTAGAGCAGCTCCTTCAGCTAATAAAGGTTCTTCAGGGACCTACACCATCTAGGGATGGCTGTAAAGCAGAACTCTCCGGCCACACCTTCTCCCATTAGGGACTTCAGCCTCAGGGGCGTATCAAGAAAGGGAGGGAGCATTTAGATCAGCTTTACGCAGCTGAGAATCTCCCCAGTTTGAGGAAGTAAATTCTCAAGTGGCCAGTCAGATTTTGGCTCCTGTGTCACACCAGAGCGGTACAAAGGAGGACAGAGGCAAGGGAGAAGATCTGGCCCTGCATTACAGCTGGTCGAAGGTTTTATGAACAAGAATTTTTTCAAACCAAGGGTTTTCATCCCAAACCCACAGAGTTACCCCCTCACCACAACATTGTCATTACTCTAAAAAAATAGGCATTTGGGCTCCGCACTCCCCGTGCTGTATGCGGGGCATGGAGCCCAAACGGTCGCTTGCGCCTCTTGCTCCCACGCGACAGCCCGGCCGAGCGGCGCAGAAGTCAGCCGAGCACCACAGCGGGAGGCGAAGGGGGGCGGGGTGATGATGTTCACGGCCAGGGGGCGGGGCCTGGAGCCGCTGTCACGCCGCACATCACCGCCCCGCTCCCTTCCCCTGCCACCATGGCACTCGGCTGACTTCTGCGCTGCTCAGCCGTGCCGCTGCAGGGGAGCAAGCGGTGCAAGCGGCCATTTGGGCCCCACACTCCCCATGCAGCACAGGCTGCCCAGAGGGAACAGCTAGCATTTAAGCAACAGCACCACCCAGAGGGAACAGACAGCATTTCAGGCAACAGCACCCCCCAGAGGGAACAGGCAGCATTTCAGTCAACAGCGCCCCCCAGAGGGAACAGACAGCATTTCAGGCAACAGCGCCCTCCAGAGGGAACAGACAGCATTTCAGGCAACAGCGCCCCCCAGAGGGAACAGACAGCATTTCAGGCAACAGCGCCCCCCAGAGGGAACAGACAGCATTTCAGGCAACAGCGCCCTCCAGGGGAACAGACAGCATTTCAGGCAACAGCGCCCCCCAGAGGGAACAGACAGCATTTCAGGCAACAGCGCCCCCCAGAGGGAACAGACAGCATTTCAGGCAGCAGCGCCCCTCAGAGGGAATAGTCAGCATTTCGGCGTTACAGACTCTCAGACACTGGGCTACTATATCTCAAAATGGTTCCCCCTACCTCAGCCACAAAGTGAGACTGGGCTATTTGCCTCCACTTATCCACCTATCCACACACACTGGTGGGCCAGTTTCCATGCCCCTGCAAGCAATGGATTCAGAAGAGTCGTGGTGCTGTTTGGTCTCTTGCACGTGTCCTCCCTTTCTGGGGTAACAAAGAGGACAACATGTAACAAAAGTCCTTTCCCCCTCTTTCTAAGACCTTAAGTATCTTGCCTGCAGAGGTTTCCACACTCCCTTTTCCCCTCAGGACAAGCGGCCAGGCTAACGAGTCCCTTATTCAGCAATAATTGTTCCCCCTCCAGAAGGCAGTGGTTTCCAAAGTCCTTTACACTTCACTACAGGGGTCTCTGCACCAGCTCTGGAGATGAGGCCTTAGGAGGCTGGTAGTGGGTTAGCCGACTCCTATGTACCTCCTTTCAGCTAGGGATGGTTCTGGACCACCCTCCTAACAATTTCGCCCTCAAAGTGCTTCTTAAACAAACCCATAAAGGTTCTTTCATCCACTCACCCCTTTTTGTCACAGGTCTGAGTTTATTCACATAAACAAGGCACCAATATAAAACTCCAAGTCTTCAGACACTGTCCATCACTTTTACCCTCTTTAAAGGTCACTCCAGGCTTTTCCTGCTTGTAATTCCAGCAGGGAAACCCCAAGCCCCAGGTCATTCCCAGAAGTCACCAATTCACTCTACTCCCAGGCCTTCCTGCTTTGGGCTTTTCCTGCCAGTCCCAGAAACAGACCCTGCCTCACTTTTCTGGCTCCCATCCCAGAATTTAAGTCTTCCCTGTAGAAGACGTTTCTCATTCCTGTGCCTCCCTCTTCATTCCAGCCACCTGCTGCCCTTTATAGAGAATTACCTGATCCACCCCCAGTTGTGTCTCTTTAGTAACCTGGGTTGGCTCACCCCGGACAAGCCACCTTGTTACAAGTCCCATATCCTCTCTGTACCTACCGGTGCCAGCTGTGAGACCCTAAACCACAGCAGCGCTCCTTCCCGCCACCCAAAACCTCCCTGCTTCTACAGTCTCTTCCTATACTGTCTGTCTCTTTCAGGGCCTTTCCTTTGTCTCATTGCAGATCTGTAGCACATCTGGCTGGAGCTCCTCCCCAGAATTCCTCAGCACAGGCTTCCTGAGTTCTTATCCCAACATTTTTTATGAGACAAGAGGAAAGATGCCACTTACCCCCCTCTACCTTTCATCTTCAGGGCTCCCATCATCTAAGGTAGACGAACAGAGCCTCGTACAGTCTTCTTCCATTTCCTAGCAGGTGTTGCTGTAGCCTGAAATTGCCTGGTCCACAAGAAGAAAGCCAGGCACAGATGGGAGCTGGGCCGTGTCTTAAAGGGCAGCTCACCCTGTGACGGTATAATAGTAGAGAACAATGAATATGATTATGCAATAGGTCAGTCATCCTGCCTAAGCAAAAGCAGAGCTCCAGTTGTATCATCGGAGTAAGGAGTAGTAGTGAGCAAATACAAAATCGTTTTCCTTAAATTTAACCAAATTTTTCAGTTTTATTTCAGCCTGTGCTGCAGCTCATTTGCATGGCATTTTCTGAAAATGACTTGTTTTCACTGAAGAATTTAAACAAGGGTTTGGTGGGGGGGGGTTTGCATGGAAAAAATAATCTTGCATTTGCAATTTGGGGTTTTTGCTGAAAAAATCACTAGTGTTACGATTTGGGGAATTTTTGTTTGTTTGTCCAAAAGCCTAATAATCATGAAATGTGTGTCTATTTTGTAATCAAAGAAGTGACTCAGAACAGCACACCCAGTACAGCGGGACAGTGCTTAAATAATGCGTTGGATACAGTGGTTCCGGTTCTGATCTTTAATGGAGTTGTTCTGGATTCACACCATTGTACCTCTGATCAGAATCTGGCTTACTGCTCCTGCATGCAAAAATAGGCTTGAAAATTAAAAGAACACAAAGCCATCTGGTTTCTTTAATTCACAGGAGTGACTTCAGGCCCCAGAACAAGGAGAACGTGTGCCAGAAGAACCTTCCCCAAGGAGCCCTTCCACAGACACAGTCAATCACAGAACCACTGTATTAAAGAGACGCTGCTGAGGCCCATTAATCAAAGAATGACACTCACGTACCATTTCATGATACATGTTTCAGATGATGGAAGAGGAAAACATGAAAGGCTTACTCCAAAAAACACTATAGTCAGTGGACAAATTCACATAGATTTCAGTGGGGATAGTCTTTGACGCAAGGACTAATATTCTAGAGAATCCAAAACTTTATTTTAGCACAGCCCCAGGATCGCTTGATGAAATGATAGCTTCATGATTTAATTTGTCTGGGTTTGTTAGAACAGGCACCTAGCCTGTTCTCTGAGCACACGTATATTCCAATCAACGAGAAAACTTACCCACAGTAAAAACGATGAACCCAATCAAGAATCAGTCTCCTTCTCAAAAGCATCAGACAACACATGGCTACCAAACTCGGAGCAGTCAGAGAAGTGTAACTCACTGCTCAGTATGTGTGATGTGGTGCATTCTGGGCCTGGACCGATCCACAGAAGATACAAGTCTGCTATTGCTCCTAGCTAGGTAATTTAGCTGCATTGGCTCGGGGCCAGTCCACAACATTTTGGCACCTGAGGCGGGGAGCTCAAAAGACACCCCCATGCCACCTTTTCTCCTGCCTCCCTGTTATGTCTCTTGTGCCCTCCTTCCTCCAGCACAGCACTCTACCATCTTTGTGCATCTAGAGCAGAGAGAATACATATGCACCAGCAGCAGAAACAATTTTCTACACTCTGGGTCCTCGTGGCGCCCCTCCCCCCCCCCCCATAGTCTGGCACCTAAGGCGGCCGCCTCAGTTCGCCTTATGGTGTTAGAGGGACTCTCATGTTATAATGTTGATCTGTTCATAATGGTTATAGTGCAATTGTTGGTTACAGAATTTGGGTAAGGTACACAGTTAAAATGGCGATTGTCATCAGAACTCGGTGGAAAGATCTGGACTTGTTTCCCACCAGAAGTCTTTGCACTCATTACCAACTTATGCACATGGCACACAAAAGCTGTGCACAAGGCATGCAGAGGTTTGCACCAGGCACTCAGATCCTTTGCACCCAGCCTGAAATTGTGCACACCACCCTACGCAAGTTTTTCCGCCAAAGATGGTACAAAAGCACTGCACCCCAAGGGAGGGTGTGGTCAGTGTTCCGTCTGTGTCTGTGAGGACAGCGTGTCTATGCCATTGAGGGCCCACTTCCCTGTGTCGAAGGATCAGGATCCAATGACAGTTACCCTTCAAGAGCAGCGTTCCAGCCTGACAGCGCCACAGAGGGAAAAGGCAGAGGGATCATTCACAACTGCGGTGGGTTCCCACACCATGCTGTGGCAAAAGCTCAGCACGGGTGATCTGGGATACACCAAACAGAGGTGTTTGATCTCTACCTGCCTCAGGCCGTAACATTGTCATTGTCCCTGAAACACTCCGTTGTGGTGAAGGCCCAATGAGAATCATACCAGAACTGTTCCACCATTCACCATCAGCCGTGGCTCCTGTGGCAACAGCCTAGGATTCCACCGAGGGCAATTGATCCATCTGCAAGGTTCCTCCCGGAGGGCTAACCTGAGCCCAAAGGTAGAAGGTCGTAAGCACCAGTACCACCATCGGCAACACAGAGACTGCTGTATCGTACAAATACCTTACCTGTATTGGGGTCTTTCTGTCTTTCTTCTCTTCTGTTTTGTGGTGGGGTTTGGATTTTTTGGTTGTTGTTCTTGTTCTTGTTCATGCACTTGTCTTACAATATATTAGTGAACTTTAATCTGGACTCCAAGCATGTTTCTTTTAGGGAGACATCACCGGTGATCAGATTCAGTGTCAGGGGCCTCCCTTCTGGTAACCAGAGCATTTAATATCATCAATCAGATCCCTTATCCTAAAATCTAAATTAATTCAAAAGATTCTGCTCGTTACTGAGACTCTGGGGTAACAATGGTAAGGCCAGCCCTGCATTGGCTTATTATGATTTGGCTCTGGAGATCCTGGATTCGAGCCAATGACAAGAAAAGTGGCAATTGTTACAAAAAGTGAGGACTTGTCCAGGGTCAGAAATGCTGTGGGTCTCAGGTGCTCACAATGAGCTGCTTTTGTCCAGAAGAAATCTCTAAGGCACTGTCCCATGTGTGTTATATATCTCCCTGAAGTGCAGGGGTAATCAATTATTTTTTTGTCAAGGTCCACAATCCTTGGTATAGTCAAGGTCCAGATAAAATAATACAAAAATAACAATTATGATAATACTAAATAACTAAAAAGATGTTGTGATCTGTTCAAAAGGGAATGGTGGTCTGGATTTGGCCTCTAGTCTTCCTATTGGACCCCTCTGCTCTAGTGACTAGCCCCTTGCTATAGTGACTAAGCAGTATGGGCCAGCTATTGCTACCAGTGAGAGAAACTAGTCCTTCAGCTCAAGCTGTGGGCTCCGGAAGCCATACTCATGTCTTTGCATGAGGAAATGGGAGAG
Organism: Pelodiscus sinensis; assembly: GCF_049634645.1. Taxonomy (NCBI): domain Eukaryota; kingdom Metazoa; phylum Chordata; order Testudines; family Trionychidae; genus Pelodiscus; species Pelodiscus sinensis. Next base: position 246,833,046 of record NC_134712.1, on the reverse strand, counting down.
GATTTCAAAATTTCCCCCCACTCTACGTAATTTGAAGAATTCATTACCAGACATGGGGATTGATTCAGCTAATTTGTTCAATGTGGTCTTAATTGTGACTGAGACTTCCTCATCTCATGTCAGCTAATAGCAAGAATGGTGAAAATGAGTCAGTTTATGCCTGCCTTTGTGTGTGTGTGTGTGTGTGTGTGTGTGTGTGTGTGTGTGTGTGTGTGTGCGCGCGCGCACGCACATAAGTACATCTAGTCTACAGAGCTTTTCCAGGATACCGTCTGCCATCCTGGAAAAGCTCTACCATCCCAGAAAATCTCTACCACATCCAAGGAATGCATCTGTTTTTCTGGCATCCCTGTAAGCCTCGTTTTATGAGGAAGAAGGGATGTTCCGAAAGAGAGTTTTTTTCTGACATTTGGCCCTTGTAGATAGGCCAAACATTGGAAAAACCTCTTTTGGAAGAAAAGCAGAAAAAGATATGCAAATTGTGGTTCTCAATTTGCATATCTTTTTCCGACTTTTCTTTGTAATGTAGACACAGCCTATCTGTGTGCATACACGTGCACACAAATAGAACAATTCATGTATGTGTGAATAGAACAATTCAAGACTCCAGCAAGTGATCAAGAAAGTTTTAGGCAGCATCTTCACTGTAAATAAACTACAGGCCCTTTTCTCTGCCAAGAATACTTAATGTAGCCACAGACAAGTGGCATTAAAAATGGCTTTGCATCTTCTAAATGACAGCAATGCATAAAAGAAATTCCCTGTAGTGATTGGCTACTTTGAAAAGATACATTCCTGCCCTCCTCAAGAGCTCCTGACTTTAAAAACGGTATATGTGGCCTAATTATGTAGTAACTTCACAATAGAAAGGAGCTATTCTGTTCCAGCAGATTAGCACCATGTTTAAAACAACCATTTATTATATCATTATATAAAGGCCAGAATGGCTCTTTAGAAAACAAAACAGATCTGCCATCTACTCAAATGCAAATTATTTCCCCCACTCCCTCAGTACCTAATTACTAAGGAGCCTGTATTTCTCCACCTCCCCTCCCCTCCCCCATCATTAATACATATTTTATAAAGCTCCAAAAAACACAGGGCCAGATCCTGAGCTGGTATAAATCGTTGACATTCTATTGATTTTGGTGGAACTACCTACTGTGATGGACCGGGCCGGGTCTGGGCATAGCTGAGGGCGTCTGCTCAGGGTGAATTGATCAAATTCGGGGCTCTTTACAGCCCTCCAACTGGAGACCTTCCCAAATAGGCCACAAACCAGTGCCACAGAGCGCTTCAGCTGCCTGCCTGAAGCCCCACAAGCAAAATCCCTCCGACAGCCCAGCAATATCCGTGCCCCAGATGGCCCTGGGCCTCATACACAGGTGAGGGGTCTTAGAACCCAATCTCACTTACCCCGAAAAAGTTCTGTCCGGTTGCAAGAAACCAGCCACAGATCCCAGGTCAATTTACACTCTGGATCTTACCCTCAAATCACGCTGAGCCAATCCTTTAGAATCTACAATCTAAAAGTTTATTACTACAAGAAACAAAAGCCTGAGAGTAAGGTTGTTAAGGTATCATACATTACACGCATCAAATCTCCCAGTTCTCGATGCAGGCTCGCAGCAGAGATGTTATAACTGCTGGCTTAAAAGTCTTTGGTGAACATCCTACATCAGGATGGGTCCACAGTTGTTTCTGGCTCTCCGATCCCTGCACTGCTGCCTCTGGGATGAAGAGCTGAGCTGAGTACCAGGATGGAGTCAGCCACATGGCATATTTATACCTCCTTCCTGGTCTCTTCTTGGCTGCAGCAGGTCACCTGGCCAGCAGCCTATCCCTGTGTTCCCTGCTGGTAGCCCTTAGCTGTCATTCCCCATTCTTGAGGTGTATCCTTGGCCTATTGAGGGCTATTGTTCCAAAGAGCCTCACTAACTAGCATGTCCATAGGCCGAGCTCTGCCCATTGCTCAACCACATACAGAGAAACATTCAGTACTCATACAAAGTACATGCTTATAACTTCACACATAGATATTATACAATTACATGAATAGCATATATAGAATCAGCAGACAGTAAGCTTTAGTTTGACACCTCACATGGCCCCCCCTTATACCACTTTTGGGGCAAACACGCCCCCATGGATGCAGCAGTGATATGGCTGCTCCCCTCAAAATCCAGTAACGTGACACCTACATCCATTTTAAAGGAGATTAGTCCCACTGAAGTCAATGGTCTTGTGTCTACTTTCTGGCAAAATTAGTGGCAATAAGTATAAATATGTCAAGCTGAGTTTATTTTACTATTGTCAGCTCTTATCGCAAGTCTTGTGATTTTTGGTGCGTTTCTGAAAGCCCCACTTTCACCAAACTTGAGATTCCATAAGAATCTCAACTTCTTTTTTTAAAAAAAAGTATGCTTATCACTTTTGCAGTTGTGGAGAAAATCCTAACAACATGAAGAGAGAGCAGCCAAAAGGCAAAGAAAAAGAACCCAGAATGTATTATTTTAAAACAACGGCATGATGTTTGGGACCTGACTTGTGACTTTTGAATGTGGGCGGATGGCAATATTGCTAATGCATCATTGTGCTTGGGTTAGGCCGGGAGCAGCTAAGTGTAAGTCTGCCTTCAGGCCCAGGAACTTTCTCCTTGAAAAGCACTAATGCGGAGGGTGTTTCAGAACAAGGCAGAGATGAACTGTGGTGAAAAGAAGCATGGTCCAGGCAGACATCTGCCTCGACACTTCTGCACCCTTCCATTGAAGCAAGTTAGTGTAGTGCTCAGAGCTGCACTAAGCTGCACCAGGTCTAAATTTAGGAGTAGGTGACCCAGGCGACTACCTGAGGTGCCAGGTTTAGGAAGGGGGGGGAGGGTGCCAAGCTCAGGATGCTGGTTTTGTTGTTAGTGACAGAAGGGAAAATAGAATCTTTGAAGTCAAATGATTTAGGTATTCCTTAGGTGGATTCATTTTTCACTGACCTCTTAGAATGTTCTGAACCCTTGTAGGATTTCATAGGATTTCATAGAACCTTCATGCATGAGCACCTATATTGAGTAGTTTGTAAAGAGACTATGGATCATTACTGCAGCAAAACAATTCAATATGAACTGAGTGACCTTATGGCAAGTGAGGGGGGGGGGGGGAGGCTTGATAACATATTGATGAGGCTCAGCAAAGCGGGGAATGACTAGGAAGGAGTACTGCAGAAAGGGTTCTGGGGGTTATAGTGGACCACAAGCTGAATATGAGTCAGGAGAGTGACACTTGGCAAAAAAAAAAAAAATCATTCTGGGATGTATTAAAGGAGTGTTGTAAGTAAGACATGAGAAATAATTAGTCCTCAACTGGAGTAGTGTCCAGTTATGGACACCACATTTCAGGAAAGATTTGGAGGAGTTGGAGAAGGTCCAGAGAAAAGCAACAAAAAGTGTTAAAGATGTAGAAAACATGAACTATGAGGAAAGACTGACAGAACTGGGTTTGTTCAAACTGGAAAAGAAAAGACTGAGATTGAACATGATAACTTTCAAGTGCCTAAAAGGCTGTTACAAAGAGAAGGGAGAAAAAATATTTTCCTTCGAATCTGATGATCACACAGGAAGCAATGGGCTTAAATTGCAGCAAGGGAGGTTTAGGCTGGACATTAGGAAAAACTTCCTGTCAGGGTGGTTAAACACTGGAATAAATTGCCTGGGGAGATTGTGGAATCTCCATCACTGGAGATTTAAGAGCAGGTTGGACAAACATCTGTCAGGGATGATCTAGATGGTGCTTGATCCAGCAATGAGTACAGGGGACTGGACTTGACCTTTCAAGGTACCTTCCAGTTCTAGGTTTCTATTATGTCATAATAATGGACTATACACCCAATAGTGTCACAGTGAAAAGAGGTCATTTGCAGTAAGATTTATTGAGGAGAATGGCTGTATCCATGTAAAGAAACACTGTATCTGTTTCTAGTCTGTGGAAGGCTCTACTGGAAAAGGCCTAACAGAATTGTTTATGAACTTTTTGAATGAGAGTAAAATAAAGGACTGTCCTGTTGTGGGTAGCATGTGTGTATTTTTGAAGCCACCACTGTGACAGCAATCAACTTATATCCTGTGTGACATACACTGTGGCTACGTCTAGACTGACATGATTTTCCACAAATGATTTTAACAGAAAAGTTTTTCCATTAAAAGCATTTGCGGAAAAGAGCGTCTAGATTGGCACGGATGCTTTTCCGCAAAAGCACTTTTTGCAGAAAAGCGTCCGTGCCAATCTAGACGCGGTTTTGCGCAAGAAAGCCCTGATCACCTTTTTTCGCGATCGGGGCTTTTTTGCGCAAAACAATACCACGTTGTCTACACTGGCCCTCTTGCGCAAAAGCATTTGCGCAAGAGGGCTTTTGCCCGAATGGGAGCAGCATAGTATTTCCGCAAGAACACTGACAATCTTACATAAGATCGTCAGTGTTCTTCCAGAAATTCAAGCGGCCAGTGTAGACAGCTGGCAAGTTTTTCCGCAAAAGCAATTGCTTTTGCGGAAAAACTTGCCAGTCTAGATGCAGCCTGTGTGTGCCACACTGAGCACCCACATGGTTGCAAAGGATGCCAGCACCTTTGCCTATATGCCATGCAATGGCTGCCTTCACAATTATGGCCTCCGTGTTTTCTCCTGTGAGGCTACTCTAAACCCAGTGCCATGCCTCCTACTTCCTCCCCTTGTAGATCTTTGCCTCTTCCACCCCAATTGCTGTGTGTAAGACACATTTATAAATTCTGAGCCAGACATCCCACAGGTGTAAATTGACATTGCTCTACTGAAGTCAGTGAAATCATTATTTGCATCAGCTGAGCATCTGGCCCATTGTATCCATGGCAAATACCTCACAGGGCCTAAGTGCTGATTGCAGCTATTGCTAATAATTGGAGGTGGTCAAATAATATTAATGAAATTATTTATTCACTTTCATATTTTTCAAAACACAAGGAGATATCCAGTGGCACCTTAAAGACTAAGGCCTGGTCTACACTACAGCAGAAGGTCAAATTAAGATGTGCAACTCCAGCTACGTTAATTACATAGGTGGAGCTGACGTATCTTAAATTGAGTTTTTGCACCATCCACACAGCAGGAGGCCAACAGGAGCAAACGCACCCGTCAGCTTCCCTTACTCATTGCAAGGAGTGGGAGTACCGGTGCTGATGGGGACACCTTCTGAGTTCAATTTAGTGGGTCTTCACTAGACCTGCTATATCGAAACCTGGAAGATCAACCACGGCAGAATGGATCTTCTGCATAGTGCAGACATGGCCTAAGAGATTTATTTGGGCATAAGCTTTTGTGGGTAAAAACTACTTTGTCAGATGTATTTTGGGATGAGAATCTGCCAACCCTCAAAGTGGTAAAGTGGGTTTTACTTAAAGCTTATGTCTTTAAGGGGCCACAGGATTCCTTGTTGTTTCTGGCAGATACAGACTAACATGGCTACCTCACTGATATTTTTCAAATAAATTAGCAAACAATATCTGTAAAACATTATTCTCCCATCATCTACAGAGGGACAAATATATGATTTGACTAAATTGTTCAATGCTTTCGGTCAAACTTGTCAAAGAAAATATACACTGAATATTTATTTTCATTCCCATCTCTACTGATAATAGACCTATAGACTATTAATCTTGAAATAATATGAAATTGCTTATTGTTCTCCATTTATGCAGTGAGTTTCCTTTTGGCTTTTCACTGAGCATGGCTAGTGAAACTGCCCAGGTCAGTTTCTCTTTGTTTCTCTTCACTTTTGCTCTGTGGTTTTCAGAGACTAGCAGAATGTTACTGGGTGGGGGTCACAATCGAGGGAGCTGTTTATCCTACAATCAGAGGAGTGACTGCAATCTTGCAGTGAACAGATAGCAAAATGTGAAACTGGGACACATTTCTGGGGGGCATAGGAAGTGTTCAGTTGCATATATCAGACAAGGCTCCTCCTATTAGGACAGTCCCTATAATGTTGGAATGTCTGGTCACTCTACTGCAGCTTGGCTACACATACCAGAGCTAGCTTTGATGTAACCAAGATGGCTAAAAGAAGCTGTGAGGATGTGGTGGTGTGGGCTTTGTCGAGGACAAGGCATATGGTTTATACCCAGGGTGAGCAGGTGTGTAGAGCCTACACTGAAGCACAAGATTTCCCTGCTTTGTTATTGTTAGGCACTCTAGCTAGATTAAAGCTAGTGTGGGCATGTCTATTTGAGCTGCAATCCCACCTTCAAAAGCAGAGTAGGCATCCCCCCAAGTCAGAGTGTTTAAAACCATCACAATGGATATACAGTATTTGTTTTATGAAAGAAATTTGAGTTTGGTTTTCAAATCTTTCCCCTGAGATTACAAACCAAGGCTCTGATCTTGCAGACACTTGCATACAACGCCTATGGCACCAATGTGTGTCTAGGAAGGAGTATGGCAGAAAGAGATCTAGGGGTTATAGTGGGCCACAAACTAAATGAGAGTCAACAGTGTGACGCTGTTGCAAAAAAAGTAAACATGACTCTGGGATGCATTAACAGGTGTGTTGTGAGCAAGACACGAGAAGTAATTCTTTTGCTCTACTCTGTGCTGATTAGGCCTCAATTGGAATATTGTGTCTAGTTCTGGGCTCCACATTTCAAGACAGATGTGCAGAAATTGGAGAAGGTCCAGAGAAGAGCTACAAGAATAATTAACAGTCTAGAGAACATGACCTATGAAGGAAGACTGAAAGAATTGGGCTTGTTTAGTTTGGAAAAGAGAAGATTGAGAGGGGACATGATAGCAGTTTTCAGGTATCTAAAAGGGTGTCAAAAGGAGGAGGGACAAAAATTGTTCTTCCTGGCCTCTGAGGATAGAACAAGAAGCAATGGGCTTAAACTGCAGCAAGGGAGGTTTAGGTTGGACTTTAGGAAAAAGTTCCTAATTGTCAGGGTAGTTAAACACTGGAATAAATTGCCGAGGGAGGTTGTGGAATCTCCATCTCTGGAGTAGATTAGATAAATGTCTATCAGGGATGGTCTAGACAGTACTGGGTCCTGCCATGAGTGCAGAGGACTGGATTCAATGACCTCTCAAGGTCCCTTCCAGTCCTCGTATTCTATGATTCTATGTAACTCTTATTAATGTCAGTGGAAAGACTCCTACTGACTTCAGTGGGACATGGATCAAACTCAGAAAGGATATGTGTACACAAAGTTACTCTCATGCATAATGTTTGCAGGACAGCATCTCTACCTAGCTTTACTTAACAGTATTAATTGCATGAGAACAGGTTCCATTTTGATGAAGCAAATTATAGAGCTCTTTGGCTAATATTGATACAAATACATGAAATAGAGAAGTTGCTTTGGCCAAGTAACCTATTGTTCAGCATGCCTGTGTGTCCCCTGAGGAGATGGTGCACAGAGGGCATGAGTGCACTATCCCAGAAGCTAGAAGAGTTACCCCTTTTGACCCAAGTGGCAGAAGTTCATACTTCTGAGCCCTGGACATCCCAGGTGTTATTACAACAGAACTTCACACTGAGCTTAAGGAACTGAAGAACACACAACCGAAAGGAGGGCTGCCTTTCCTTTCATCCGAGATCTCAACATGAGACCAGGCCAAACACTTTGCAACCCGGTGACTAGAAAACAGTATGATTTACATGGCACTGTAAATCTGATATTTTATATTGTGTAATCAGCGGCAGATTGGTTCTTTGGCATCTGCCATTGTAAAATAATGTAAATGTCTGAAAAGTTTGTATTGTCACTGAAGGGCCAACATTTACCGAAAGCAGTACAATTTGAGATGAAGGAGATTAAATACTACACATAAAGAGCCTGATGCAGCTCCCATTGAAGTCAATATGGGAAATGGATCAGATCCCACACCTGAGGGAACCTTTTGAGCTCATACACTTGTGTGTTGGGGACAGTCTGTCTTTTAACAGCCCACTTTCTGTTCTGAACTTAGTTCTGGTTACTTGAAATACTTTTCCCCTGACTCTCTAGTCCCTTGCCCGGCCCTCTGACTTTCCATAATGTGCAGCTGCAATACAATAACAAGTGTGGCCATATGTCACATTTGACAGCTGTATGGAAAATGGAGAGGATTCCAACAAGAATTTTGTATCGTGACACTCTTACATTCCAGCTCTGTACACCACAAGAAAGGAGTTTCTTGCTGGGAGGTCCCATTGAAATAAATATTGGAATTATTTACCATGCATTGTGTTTAAAACTGAGCTAAAGAAATCAATGTCGCTTACAATGTGGGAGGAAAGTGGTTTTGCTGTGTGGTACTTTGTACATTAATTACCTGGAGGCTGGACAGACATCTGTACAGTTAAAAAATGAAGAAGCTAAGTTACAATTAAACCTCACATTCACAAAAAGAGTAAACATCAATTTGATTTTTTTTGACAACTCATATCTAATCTCTTTTCCTTCACAATGAAACCAGACTTAAGCTTCAAATCTTGTTTGCTTTCCTCATTAGTCTTTCTACTGAACTCCACAAGCCAGATCCTCCATTGATGTAAATTGTCATAGCTCCATTGCAGTCAATGGAGTGAGCCTGTTTTATACCATCTGTGGATCTAGCCTTGTGTATTCATTGAGGCATAAAATTATTCATGTGCCTAAGTGTATCCAGAATGTAGGGAGATATTATGAGTAGAGCTCAGTACGGTTTCTAAATGTACACAGCCGACCTGGCATTCTGGACATATTTTAGGAAAAAAAGTGGAACGCTGACTTGGAAAAAGAAATGCAAAAGGCTTCAGATTTCACTGATTTCCCTTGAGACCCATTTTGGTACCTGGAGTGTTTCCTGTTCTGTTCTGGGAAGCCCTACCCTGGTCTGGGACCGCCCTCTCAAACATTACCAGCTGTATTAACGGAACAGAATGCAAGGTGCCAAAAGCCCCTTGGGCTATTTACATTTGCCTGGAACTCACTGCTCTGGCCAAGCTACAGAGATACTTTGTTCATCAGCCGTGCAAGGAAGCCAGCTACTTCAAGCTGCTTGGCCTTGCTTATGCTTCAGATTTACCATAGAACTCCTCTTGCCTAGCAGCTTTGTAAACAGAGATGTTACAGCTGTATTTTCCAGGACCTGCCTCTCCACCCTAGGAGTGCCTGGAATTGGCAGGAAGAGTTGGGATGAAGTTCAAGTGCAAACTAACTGAATGCTTTCAGTAAAAGATCACTCATAGTAGCATGGAGCCTTGATTCTTTCTTGTCGCAAAAGAGGATAGCTAGATTGAGGATGTAAACATTGTAGGATACAAGGGGGAGTGGTATGAAATATTTCTATCAGCATGAATTTGGGATGGTGGCAGCCCACACAAAGCAGCAAAGCCATTGATGGCATATGCAGGTCACTTCAAGTAAGGCAGTTTCAGGTGAGTAATGCAATCCCATACAGCAGTGAAAGGAATTGTTCTAAGAACTTGCATAGAAGCCACGGTGAGGTGTCTAAATACCTTTGACACTCTGGATCTGAGTGACATGCATAACATAACTGGGCCAAACGGTCAGCTGGTGTAAATCAGCGAGGCTGATGGAGGTCCACGTAGCTCTGCTGATTTATAACAGCTAAGGATCTGTCCCAGGATCTTTCACTAAGCTTGAGGACAGAGTTTAGGGACCAAGGGTGAAATCCTGGACCCACTGAAGTAAGGGGGTGTTTCACCATTGATCCGTGGTGCCAGGATTTCAGAAGGAGATAGCCGTTTTGAGAGGAGGAGCAGAGAGAGAGTTTGTCCCTCTCCATCTTTATCCTTTGCTGGCTGGCTAAAGATCCCAAACAAAGATGCTTTGGGTGGCATTCCTGACAGTGGCGCTGCTCCTGTGAAACGAAAGCTTTCTTGCTGCTTTTGCCCTGCAAAATCAGGAGTGCAAATAGGTATGAATAAAATCCATGCTGCTTGCTATTTGCATCCACCCATTTTCTCCTACAGAAGGAACAAGTCAAACCTAGAGTTCGTTCTTTCTTGATCAATAAGAGCCACCACCCTGCTAAGCTTTTTCATTTCAAATTAGGGATGGGTGAACAAGCTGGATAAAATGATCAAATTCCTGAAAGCCCAATTGAAGCTTTCAATCCAAGTTTGAAAAGTTCACTTATCTAATAGCCTCTGACATGGCAGGAATAGGAAAGCAAAGCTGCTTTTGGACAGACAAAAGAATATATTACAATCCCATTATTAAATGCATGTTCACTCACTCACACAGGCTAGACACTAGAGTAACTCTACTGAGATCAGTGAAATGACTCTGGATAGACACTGGCCTCTAGGTCTGTTTCTATGGCAATCATGGGTTGTCATGGCAGCTTGTGTAGACATACCCAACCTGAATATGACCTAGTTAGGCTTTGTTGATACTACCAAGTTTTGTTTCCAAATGTTATGTCGACACCCAAAAGTTAACAAAACAAAAAATGCCAGAGGGTGTTCACAATCACTCCTTCTGTCGACAGATTGTGTTCACACTGGGGGGCACAATCATCAACAGTGTGAGCAATACACTGTGGGTATGTATCCCATAGTGCAGTGCTGTGGGAAGGCAGAGATGATCGCATCTTGGGATTCCTTCTGAGTTCTTATGGATAAGGGAGAAGAGGTGGATGTCATATACCTAGACTTTAGTAAGGCATTTGATACGGTCTCGCATGATATTCTTATTGATAAACCAGGCAAATATAACTTAGATAGGGCCACGATAAGGTGGGTGCATAATTGGCTGGATAACCGTAGTCAGAGAGTTGTTGTTAACGGTGCTAAATCCTGCTGGAAAGGGATAACAAGTGGAGTTCCGCAAGGGTCTGTTTTGGGACCCGTACTGTTCAATATCTTCATCAATGACGTAGATATTAGGATAGAGAGTACGCTTATTAAGTTTGCAGATGATACCAAACTGGGTGGGGTTGCAACTTCTTTGGAGGATAGGGACATAATTCAAAATGACCTTAGCAAGTTAGAGAAATGGTCAGAGGTAAACAGGATGAAGTTTAATAAAGAGAAATGCAAAGTGCTCCACTTAGGAAGGAACAATCAGTTCCATACATACAAGATGGGAAGCGACTGTCTAGGAAGGAGCATGGCGGAAAGGGACCTAGGGGTCATAGTGGACCACAAGTTGAATATGGAGTCAACAGTGTGATGCTGTTGCAAAAAAAGCAAATATGATTCTAGGTTGTATCAACAGGTGTGTTGTAAGCAAAACTCATGAAGTCATTCTGCCGCTCTACTCTGCACTAGTTAGGCCTCAGCTGGAGTACTGTGTCCAGTTCTGGGCGCCACATTTCAAGAAAGCTGTGGAGAAATTGGAAAGGGTACAGAGAAGAGCGACAAGACTGATTAAACGTTTAGAGAACATGACCTATGAAGCCAGGCTTCATGAACTGGGCTTGTTTAGTTTGGAAAAAAGAAGATTAAGGGGGGACATGATAGCGGTTTTCAAATATCTAAAAGGGTGTCACGAGGAGGAAGGAGAAAATTTGTTCCTCTTGGTTACTGAGGACAGGACAAGGAGTAATGGGCTTAAAGTACAGCAGGGGAGGTTTAGATTGGACATTAGGAAAAAATTCCTAACTGTCAGGGTGGTCAAATATTGGAATAAATTGCCAAGGGAGGTGGTGGAATCTCCCTCTCTGGAGATATTTAAGAACAGGTTAGATAGACATCTGTCAGGGATGGTGTAGACGGAGCTTGGCCCTGCCTTGAGGGCGGGGGGCTGGACTCGATGACCTCTCGAGGTCCCTTCCAGTCCTATTATTCTATGATTCTATGATTCTCCCACAGCCTCCTCGGCTACTGGAAGCAGCACTATGAGTCTGTAAATTCTTTGTGCTGAGGAAATCAAAGCAGCATAGCAGCTTGTCCCCCTCCCCCTGCTGCAGCCATCTGCCTACCATTGTGTTCCTAGCAGGGCAGAACAGATGCAGTCCAATGATTTGTTCTTTGTTTGTTCCCCAAATGAAGCAGCTCACTCAGCTATCGGATACTTCCCAGAGCTTTGCAAGGGGAAGGATACATGCCTGCAAGGCAGCAGAGATCACAAAACACAGCACAGCCATCAGGGCAGGCATTGTGGGACACCAGCAGAAGCCAGTTCTGTCAACAAAACAAAGAGCAGTGTCTACGCTTGTTCTTTATCAACAATAAAAGGAGGGGAAAAGAAAAAAGTTTTTTGTCATTGAAATTAGGCGTTTTTCCTGACAAAAGTCACACTGCAGTGTGTATGCTCACTGTTTTGTTGCCAAAAGGCAAGTTTTGATGACTAAACTTGATAGTGTAGACAAGGCTTCCAAGGTTGGGTACTGGAGTAATGACACTGCAGCAGCTGTACAAGTCCACCCAGAACCCTGGATCACCCTGGGTCTGAGCTGAAGCCCTTGTTGCTGCAGCTTCACTGCTAAGAATTCTGTTTGTCAGAGGTTGGGAATGAGTGACATCACTTGATGATTACCTGTGCTGTTCATTCCCTCTGAGTGCATCTTGCATTGGCCACTATTGGAAGGCAGGATATGGGCTAGATGGACCTTTGGTCTGACCCAGTATGGCCGTTCTTATGTTCTTACGTTATTCTGGTTAGGACTTGTGCGCACATGTAGCATTGAAATGGTGCAACTGTACTGCTTTCGTGAAGACAATACTAGGTCAATGGGAGAATTTCTCCCATTGGTTTAGTTGATCCATCTCTGTGAGAAGTAGTAGCTATGTCAATGGGAGAAGCTCTCCCATCTGCCTAGCACTGTCTATACTGAGGAGGATTAGGTTGGTATAACTGCATCGCTCACAGGTGTGGATTTCTCACACCTCAGAGCTATGTATTTATACCCCTGTTGAGAAGTGTCTTTGATCTCTCCCTGCCTCTTCAATTTGTTAAACTTTTGAATTCCTTATTTTTAATTGCATTTGTAGCTCATTTTGATGCATGATTTGCAGGTATGATTTATCCCTGCCATATAAGACAATATATTTGCACACTAGAATCTGTAAATGTTTATTAATTCATACCATATGTAAGCAAATAAAAATTGTTTTCTCTAGGCTTATAGATACTTCTTAATTTTAAGAATAACTGAAACATGCTAACATCAAGGAACTGAACTGTGCATCAACCCTGGGTGGACCAGTATTAAGTTGTATTAGAGTCTGTAAGAAAGGTATACAGTTAACCCCATATTAATCTTACCCTTGTTTTCATAGGCCTCAATTATGGTCCCCTTATTCATATAGAGTAGCACATTTCTCCACCAATAGTCTCACTGAAGTCAGTGAGAGGTAACTTAACTCTCAATGTGAGCCAAGGCAGCACTTTGTTAAAAAAAAAAGACAGGAAAGCATTTAAAAACTGACAAAGCAAGATAAATAGGTGGCATAAATAAAATATGTGGTGGTGCAGGAGGCAATGCCATAAAGATATTTTTATTGTCACATGTCTGGAAAGACCAACATAACTCATCACCTCATCACAGCTCTGCCACTCATCAATAATGAAGTAACCCCCCACACACGCCGCTAAAAACATTATAGCATCCTCACGTATGACCTGTATAATGGACAAGGGAATAAGGAGTTGAAGATTGTTAATAAAGATGAGATTCCCATCACCACATCTTAAATACCTGGCTTAATTACTATGTAATATTAATAATGTCTTACCTCACACACTATCATATGTGCCTCGGTACCTGCCCTGTGGGTGAGGTAATATCATTTATTGGACCTACTTCTGTTGGTCAGAGTGACAGGTTTTAGAGCTTACACAGAGCTCTTCTTCAGGTCTTGTTCAGTCTCAGGTGCTTAGACAAAGCTGGTCACTATAGTATCTCAAGGATACTAAGGTGAAATTGTGGCTTCACAGAAATCAACATGAGTTTTGTCCTTGAGCCAGTGAGACCAGGATTTCACCTGTAGGCCTTGTCTACCCTAGACCAGGCAGGTTGGCTTAAGGTTTGCCATTCAGCAACGCAAAATGCATAGCTGGACTCAGCTTACCTAAAGCCAAGTCACCGCAATGTCTATACTGTGGGATGCTGATGGGAGCACACACTCTTTTCAGCTTCCTTTACTCTTCACAGAATGAGGAGTACAGGACGCCAGCAGGGGTTGCCCTTAGTGTTTGATGTGGGAGCCTACACTAGACCCACTAAATCAAATGCTAGAAGATCGACCTCTGGAAGGTTGATCTTCTCTGTAGTGTAGAAATGCCCTTATAGTCCAGAAGGGTATGACTACACTCGTAGAGTGAATCTAGTTTCTGATACATGACACATAGTACAGTAGGCAGTGGGAGTTATGTTAATAGCCATTCTTCCCCACCCACAACTATATTCAGAAGTAGATTATTATGTTACTAATTCAAGGGACTCCCATTCTGCCTTTGCATCTTGGAAATCATGTACTGTCAGCTTTTGTCTATGTTTATAGCTAATGTCCACCACGAAGATGCCAGAAGCAAATGTGATTTGAGAGAGAGATAGAAAGACAGACAGACAGAATATGTGTGGGTGTGTGCACGCGCATGCATGTGTATGTGACCGTGTGTGCTAGCTCAGTCATGAAATAAATTAATAATGTATGTCTATGGCACAGGCAGTGTGCAAAAAAAGTATGTGTGACTGCAGGGATTTGGAATGAGTATGATTGTAATTGTGCCTTTGAACAACTTCAGTCAGAGTCAAAGCACTGACAAACCCTAACCCTCAACAACATCCAAGCAAAGTTTATTCCCATCCTCTAATTCTTTACATTATGTTCTGGTAGTTCTGTGGCACCAGGCTGTGCTGGGGATGAAGGAAGGGGAGGGACCATATCACTTTGTTACCTTCCCTTTTCTTGGTGACATTGTAAAGTATTTTGTATTGTCGTATGGTGTCAGCTCAATTTTGTCACCTGACACTTCGGCTGTGTGATTACACATGGGACAAAAAACTAGGAACCAAAAATCACACCCCGTTTAAATAATAAGAGGGGTGAAGTACTTACAATGAAATATCTCAGTCATCAATCAATGAGCTATTACTCGATAAAAGAAGGTCAAGTACCCTGCAACTTAGAATTTAAACATAAGAGGCTGGGTCTTCAGCTAGTATTAATAGGTCTACCTCTACTGCAGTCGTTATAGCACATCAAGGACCACTCTGAAATCTGCCAAGTAGTCATGATATACATACAGCCGAGTGGAAGTTTTTAGACTAAACCTTTTTTCTATATAAATGTGGATTTGGGTTGAGCAAACTTTTCATGACTCTCAGCCACTGGGGCTAAACACAACATGGCTCTGAGGGTTCTCAATACATCGCAGGATCAGAACCCTGGCACTGTGAGAGAGAAGATGCCATGTACCATCCCCTTTCCCTTCAACATCCCATCCCAGTCGGCTGTGTGGATTTTCAGTTTTTTGCCTGCTGTATTCTCAAGGCACAACATGTGATAGCTAAATGCTACCTACACTAAATCATAACCAATCTGACACAACATCCGATAGAGACTACTCGGCATACTTGCTACCAATGGAAACTCAAGGTATCAACCACTGCCCACCTCTAAACTAAGCACCTCAGGAAGAACCATGAGTAGAGCCCTGCTGATATAAAATTGGTATCTGCATTCACATCAGCAAAAACGGTCTGCAGATTTCTGCATCCACATCTGCAGAAGCAGATACCTGCTAATATAAAGTGGATAACAGCAATTTTGCAAGTGTCTAGATACAAAATTTGTACTCACATACGTATCCATAAAAATGAGCTGTGGATATCCACATTGGTATATTAAGCAGATATCTGCGAAACTGCAGGGCTCTAACCAGGGCTATGTCTAGACTGCAAGCCTCTTTCGAAAGAGGCTCTTTCGAAAGATACTTTCGAAAGAGCCTCTTTCGAAAGAGAGCATCTAGACTGCACGTTGAACTTTCGAAAAAGCGGCTTGCTTTTTCGAAAGAAAGCATCCAGTGAGTCTGGATGCTCTCTTTCGAAGAAGCCCTATTTACATTGAAGAACGCCTTCTTTCGAAAGAGGAACTTTCGAAAGAAGGCGTTCTTCCTCGTGAAATGAGGTTTACCGCCATCGAAAGAAAAGCCGCGTTCTTTCGATTTAATTTCGAAAGAACGCGGCTGCAGTCTAGACGCAGGTGAGGTTTTTTCGAAAAAAGGCTACTTTTTTCGAAAAAACCCCTGAGTCTGGACACAGCCCAGGAGAAAACAGGCAGGCTTTTTTGTATGTATTCTAGGCTCAGAGTTTCAAGTGACCTTAAGGCAGTGGTCCCCAACCTTTTGGGGCTGCCGGGCACCCGAGGGCGGAGCTGCCTATGCGCTGGGCGCCCAGGGCAGGGTCGGCCCTGATCACTCAGTGGGCGCACATAAATGCCCCTGCGGGCGCCATGGCACCCGCGGGCACCGTGTTGGGGACCACTGCCTTAAGGAGTTCAATGCCTAAATTCTATTCAAATTCAACTGAAGTTAAGTATAGAGTTGATCTGAATTTTTTTTTCTTCCACAGAAATTTTTAACAAAAGCTATATATATATATATATTCTTGAAATTTCCCATAGAAAATTTTGACATTTTCAATAAAAACTCGAAATTTAAAATATTATGACTGAAAATGAAAGCTGTAATTAGCTCCTCTTTTCTCTGCTCTCCTTCATGGGCTGGGATTCCCAGCTGTAGTACATTTCCCATAATGCATCACAGACAAGTTTGTCTTTTTGATTACGGGAAGCTGTACAATGTTCCCTGGCCATGGAACATTACAAGAGACATAGGTCAGCTGGAGATCCTGCCTCTAAGAGGAGAATGGGGACACAAGGAGCAAACTACAACCCCCTGAAAAGGTCGTACAACTCCCACTTTCATCTGAAATATTTTGGTTTTCACCTGAATTAGTTGGATGAAAAAAATGGAGTTTTCCATGGAAAGTTTTCAGTAGCAAACTCAACTGTTTTTTAGTTAAAAAAAAATCAGACAGCTCTCATTGGGTGCTTACCTCCGGTAAGTTTGTTTGAAAACCCAAACCAGCCTCAGTTATTTTGCACCAGCTGGGAAAACAAGTTCCACAGCTGAGATCTCTGCTACAGCCTCCCTTCATGCAGCTTCCAGCTATGCAAATCAAAGGAATGGGCAATGCAAAAAAACAATATTCAATACTGCCTAGTGCTTAGATACTTGTGATACTTTAATATGTAGCTAAAGGCCAATTCTTCAGGGAATACTGCTTACAACTGCATGTCTGTTCATTCCAGTCAGACTCCTCCTGGTAGCAAATGCTGTAAAACTTGTCCAAAGAGCACATGGGTGAATGGACAGACCTCCATTGACTTCAATGGGCTTTGGATCAGGCTCTTGTGATGCTGACAGACCAGACACCGACACATGCCCAGACTCTTTGGCCTCAACTGAACACTGATCAAACATAGCTTCAATCTGTTCTTTCCATATTCTGACTTGTATTCCTTCCCTCTTGTTGTTAATAGTGTGTTGCGTATCTGGTGAAGACAGAGAAACTTGAGCTCAAGGCATCTCCTGTTCAAATGGAGGCTAAAATGCTGGAAATGTTATCAGAGAACCTATTCCTAATGTAGAAACAAGCAGTCTAGAGAAGTGGCCACATTTGTAGTCTCAGAGGAGTAACCGTGTTAGCCTGTAACTTTAAAAACAACAGTTAATTCTGTGACATCTTAGAGACTAACAAAAATATACATGGTATCACTAGCTTTTGTGGGCAAAACTCAGTTCTTCAGGTGAGCCGGAATGGGAGTAACAGGAACCCAGAATTTACAACAGAAAAAGAAGGGAAGAAAAAAAAGGTACCTGTGTGGTATAGTGGGGTGCTGTCTGCTCTGTGACCCGGGGTCCCCCTGTGCTGTGATGGGAGATTCTCACTGACTCTCCCAAACGTGTATTAACCCAGACACCCAGGCTCAGCCTCCCAGGGAGGGAGACAAAGGAAGGAGGGTGGAGGCTAACACCTGGCTGGGAGGCAGGGCTGGAAGAGAAGTTTTAGTTTCTGTCTGGTATCATGGAGGAAGCAGCCTAAGCAAGGGGCTGGGATTTAGGGGCCCAGTCTCCCCCATCTCAAGGGGGGGGGGCTAAGGCATCCTAGGCCTGGCCCTATAACCAGATTACATCTATGCTGTGCTGTATCCTGGAGAAGCAATAAACTCCCCCTATTCTGCTGGCTGGTGGAGTCTGTTCATGCCACTACGGGGGTGCAGGAGACGGGGAAACCCCGACGCGCTGTCACAACCTGTCAATTGTAGTACTGGTGCTAATGAGGATAACTGAGCAGGCTAGAAGTGTCCCATACTTAGCTTTTGATGAAAATGGGGTGTTAAATGCAGGGAAGGCTGGTTTTATAATGTGACATCCAGTTAATGTGTTTGTTCAATCCCCGGGAAACAGTGTCAAATTTGCATATGAAGATCAGTTCCTCACTCTCTCTCTCTAATTGGCGTGTGAAATTGCTTTGTAGAAGAATTGCTACTTTTAAATCCATGATTGCATGCCCTGGCAGCTTAAAATGTGCCCGTGCAGCAGGTGTGGGAACCTCAGGCAGGACTGGATGTGGCCCCTGGCTTGCCTGGATCTGGCCCCTGAGGCTCAGAGCTCCCCCCCAGCATTGGGGAGTCCACCTGGCACTCCAGTCCCACTGCTACCCCACCACAGGGCTATAGCACACAAAATCTACTAGCCTGGTCCCCCTGGCCTCTGGTGTGTGAGGGGAATGTGAGGAATGACTTTCTCCTTCTCAGTCAGGGGCCATGTCAATGAGGGCTGGTTTCTTTGTTTGCTTCTCATGTGTGCAGCCCCTGATTCATTTTCCTGTGGTTCAGAGGTCCCTGGCCCCAAAAAAAGTTCCCCATCCCTGACCTACAGGTTTGTGTGTGTTACCATTTCTGATGTCTGACTTGTGTCCATTTATTCTTTGCTGCAGAGACTGTCTAGTTTGGCCAATATCCATGGCAGAGGGGCATTGCTAGCACTTGCCGGCATATATCACATTAGAGGATGTGTCGTTATATGAGCCCCAATGTTGTTGCTTATGTGGTTGGGTCCTGTGATGGTGTTGCTTCTATAGACGTGTGGACAGAACTGGCAACAGAGTTTATTGCAGGGGTAGGTTCCTGGGTGAGGGTGTCTGAGGTGTGACCTGGCAGTTGGAAAGAATTTGCTTCCAGTTAGGGGGTTGTCCAAAGGCAAGGATTGACCTGTATTTTTAGTACTACTTATTGCAATTTAATAATTGTATTGTGGGAGCTCCCAATAAGTAAGGATCAAGCCCCACCTTGGAAAACGCTGTCCCTTGACCCCAAAGAACAAAATCTGGGGTTTGCCCATTACTGTGATTTACTTATTATTCCAGGGTTACGGTGGCATGAAAGAGAGGCATCATATGCAGAATCAGTTTAAAACTAAGGTGAAAGCGCCCTCTACTGCCCCCTCTAGGAAGCTGAGCTGTTTTGTTAAGAGCTTCAACATCTGCCGCTCAGGACACAGGCCTGTGCTTGCTCCTCCTTGTGTAAGTATGTAACACCGCTGCTGTGTAATGAAAAGAGAAGCATGAAAAAGGAGCTCTAATTGTCAGCCTGACATGAGTGCACTGGAAAGCCCTGTCTCCTGGTACACATGCAGTTTGGGGGTGGAAGGAAGGGAGGAGGGGCTAGTCACATAAAGACATCTCTGCTCCCCAACAAAAATTTGGGCCAGTGAGAAAGCTTACAGAGCAAATTTCTACAGAGCCACAGGGAAACCTTACTGCTCAAGCAACCTACCGAGCCAGCTGTCTTTCTGTGAGAGATCCAGACCAGGCAGAAGGGAGGATGCTGGAAAGCAGAGTGCTGCCAAATAAAATAAAGCCACCAGGCATGATAAAGACTTGGACAGACACAAGCAGGGAAGGGAGGTGATCTGGGAAATGGGCTGACATGAGTATTCTGCGAAGCCAGCTCCAGGCTCCGTGGCACTTAATGCAAAGACTGACATGCAAGGCCCCAGGTAGGCTGGGGTAGCACTGACGGCACATACAGGGGAAGGTTGGACATCTTCAGAATCACTTGTCATTAGGATGACGTGGCAGACTTGTGCCATATGATTTCAACAAAAATACCGGATACACTTGTCATTATATCACAATCTACATTACATCTTATTTAGAAAATACCGGACGTTTATATTTTCTCATTTTGTTTCCCAAACAGAAAGCTCAAATACTGGACTGTCCAGTACAACACCGAACACTTGGCAACCCTCGCTAAAAGCAGCTGGAAACCCCCCTGCCCAGCTTTAGTAAGCAGCTAAACACCATCACCTAAGCTGGAGCATTGAGAACTCTCCCTTCTGGTTCTATTTATGTTACGTGTAGCTGGGAACCTGGCTGGGTTAAGCCCCGAGGGGGTGTAACTGGGGTGAGGTGGGATGGAGTGCTAGGACAAAGAGAGACCCTCAGAGTTACTGAATCCTATGAAGTCCGTCAGTTGGGTGGGCTGGGTAACCTGAAAGGTGCAGGGGTGGTGCTAAACAGCAGACATGATGCCCACAGTTAGCGTGAGAGGAGCCCATCCAGATATTGTGTGTGTACTTCCCCTCACAGACAGGAACCAGCACAGAGGAAGGAGCACGGTTCTTGCCCAAATTCTCTCTGTGCACAAGGGCTGTCCAAAAATGGAAGCTATCAAGAGACAAACCTAGCACAGCTCCCACTAGCTTGGGCAAGGGGAGGCTTCCTTCTGGGTACACTGGCAGTACTGTTAGCAGTGCACTAAGCCAGTCTCCATTTGAGGTGAGGAGAATACCAGCCAATGTGCGTGTGTGTGTGAAGTGGTGGGGAGGGGATCCACTCATTGGCTAAGCCAGCTATGGCATTTGACCACGAGCTGGCAAGCAGATCAGGCTAAAAAAAAGTCTTAAATTCCTCTGAATGGGATATGAGGAAATAAAACACCACCCAGCAGCCAGGCACTGTGTTGGCAGACAAAACAGGTGACAGATGCAAGCTCGATCCCAAAATAAAATCAAGGCCCTCCAGTTTTTTCCCGGTCCCCAGATGTTTCTGCCGGCAGGACCTCTATCACCACTTGGCACCTCGCTCCTCAGAGGACGTGAGGAATGTGACGGAATATGGAGTCAATGGCATGTCTCTCTAGCACTAGAGCTCAGTGCTGGCTGCTCCCTAGTCCCTCAGTACTCAATAGAAAAAAAAAAAAAAAAAAAACCTCTCAGCCTCTGTGCTGCTCTGCTTGGCAGAGGCTAAGGTCGAAAGGCAAGATGGAGAGCTGCAGGATGCGGCCAACATAGGGGTGGGTAGTGCTAACAGAGAGAAGGCCCTGCTGTCATAGTCTCATCAATCACAAGCAGTGGAGAGGGGATGCTCTTAAAGGGGCACGAGGAGGAATTCCAGTGGACTAGGGCTCAAATCTGCAAGGGGCTCAGCTTCCATTGATGCTGCTGGGAATTATAGATATTCCAATACCATGATTGTTCCCCAAAAAATTCCATCAATGTTGTTTTTATGCAAATTTCGGGGTTCATCTAAACTAGCTTATTTGCTGAAGATTTGTTCTTATTGTTGCTTTCTTTGATTTCATTTTTCATTAAAAAAAACTCCACAACACCTGAAAACAGGAAAATGTTGATTTGGAAATGCTGCCACAATGCCTCATGGGAGTTGAAGTTCAGGTGCCTCATTTTCTCCAGTCTATCCTGCAGGCTGAGTTGCCCAGCACTGTCTCCCATGGTCTCCCGTGATAAGTGTTTCCTGTAAGCTGTGTGCTTGGGCATCCACCCAGGAGAGATTCAAATACCGACCAGTTGATTAGTAGAATGCCCAAAGTCAAAAGTGTGTGTTTCTACTAGTGGTGTACATTCCTCGGTGCATATAACAACATTTATTCTGCACATGGATGGAAAAAATTAGAGGGAACACTGCCCTTGCTGAGCCACAACAGAGTATCACTGTGATCAGAAAAAATAGTGTAATTTGATGAGAGAGCCTGGTCCATAATGAGCATGGAGGACCCAAAATGCCACTCAGAGGTGACATCAACGTGGCATTTCCAAGCCAAAGGTGTGGGGTGTTGGATGAAAGTTTTCAATTTTTCACCAACAGTCAAAATTTCCCATGGAAATTCCTCACAACTTTCCAGCTGCACAGCATCTCTCACAATTCGGCTTCATTGGACTGAGGTCTTGGCTAGAAGGGAAAGACCAGGGAGTTAACACCACAATCAAAGCTAGACTTACCTGCTAATGTTTGCTTTGTCTGCTTGCTATTGCCTGTATCACACTTTAAAAATCCCACTGTCGTAGTTGCCAAACACCTTGCAGACTTGATGGAGAAAAATATTTGGCCAAACTATATTTGTCTTCCCAGGTATGAATTTTGATACAGTGGTCTCCCATCAGCTTTGGGGCTGCTGCATTTATCTGTCATTCACACTTGTCAGTGACTAGGATGTGCATTATTGTGTGCATAAGCTGAAGCCTGAATCAGACGGAGTGATTAGAGATGGAGTGAGTTGTAGCGATGTAAAATCCCATTTAATTAGTTCACTGGTTAAATGTTAAGTTAGGGAAGGGGTATGGATGCAGGAGAGGATTTTGAACTGGGGGGGGTGATGAAGGAAGGGGTAAAGGGTCAGGGGGGAGTTGTGACCTGGGGTGGGTGCAGGAGTTGTGCAAAGGGCTTGGGTGGTGACCAGAGGCATGGAATTTGGGGAGCAGGAAGGGGGGGCAGAGGCAGGCTCTGGTCAAGAGGCACTTAATTGAGGCAGTTCCTGGTCAGCATCCCAACAAGGACCCTGAGGCAAGCTACCCGCCTGCTGCAGCCCCAGGCTACTCAAAATGGCTGGCAGCTCCCTCTAGGTGTTGCACACCCCTGGCAAGAGCAGGGAGATTTTGTGCACTGACCTCACACCCAGGCCAAGCTCCCACCAGCCAATGGGCTCTGCAATGACTGGGAGCAAGGGAGTGCGCAAAGTCTCTCCTCTCCTCAGGGCATCTAGAGGGAGTCACAAGCCATTTTGAACAGCTTCAGGCTGCAGCAAGCGGAGATCTCCCTCAGGGTCTCAGCGATTTGGGCCGGATCTGTCCCATGGGCTATCTTACCCACCCCTGTGCTAGGAGGCCCTTTGCATATCCATGGACAAAGAAACAGGTTTCCTATTTTGTTATGCACTTAATTTCCATTAGGCTCCATATATGCTCAGGGCCAGATCCTCAGCTGGTGTAAATTGGGGTAACTCCACAGAAGTTAATGGAAGGATGCAGTTGTACACAAGCTGAGAGTCTGCTGCTCAAATTGCCCAGATTGGAGTCCCCAGACTCAGATTAAGCAGGTCTCTTGGCTGTCTTGCCTTTTTCTTATTGATAGATTATTACAAACTGTTCCTTGCTGCTAAGAGGCATGTGCCTTTGGCCTCTCATCCACTTCTCTGGGCACAAATCTCCCAGCATCTCTCCCTCACTTACTCTTAAGGCCAAGAGGGATTTTAATGGA
Organism: Pelodiscus sinensis; assembly: GCF_049634645.1. Classification (NCBI taxonomy): domain Eukaryota; kingdom Metazoa; phylum Chordata; order Testudines; family Trionychidae; genus Pelodiscus; species Pelodiscus sinensis. The sequence continues at coordinate 246,809,530 of NC_134712.1, read as the reverse complement.
TTTCCTATGTACCTGCCGCAATGCACTTTATCTTTGCTGGCAGGCCAAAGTGCCTTCAGACTTCCTTCTCCTGCACCACTGCTCAGCTATCCCTTTTGTCTCAGCTCGTTAAGGTGGGAAGGTTTGCAGCACTGGCAAAGAAGAGGTTTCCCAAAAATGAAAAACAATAGCTTGTGTGTATTCTGAAGGAGTCTAAGACACACTCCAAATTATATGAGTGCACAGACCAAGATTACAGGGATTATATTCATACACTAGGGCTGTGTCTACACTGGGCCACTTATTCCGGAAAAGCAGCCGCTTTTCCGGAATAAGCTGCGAGCTGTCTACACTGGCCCCTTGAATTTCCAGAAAAGCACTGACGATCTACTGTAGGAAATCAGCTGCTTTTCTGGAAAAACTATGCTGCTCCCGCTTGGGCAAAAGTCCTTTTTCTGGAAAACTCTTCCGGAAAAGGGCCAGTGTAGACAGCACAGTAGTCTATTCTGCAAAAAAGCCCCGATCGCGAAAATGACGATCGGGGCTTTTTTCCGGAAAAGCACGTCTACATTGGCCATGGATGCTTTTCCGGAAAAAGGGCTTTTCCGGAAAAGCATCCTGCCAATGTAGACGCTCTTTTTCCGGAAATACTTATAACGGAAAGCTGTTCCGTTTTAAGCATTTCCAGAAAAAGGTGCCAGTGTAGACGTAGCCTAGGTGACTATGTAACTGGGTAGATTTGAACCTGGGACCTCTGGAGGTTAGCATAAGAGCTTTTACAGCTTGAGCAATAAAGCCCGCTGACTCTCAGCTTAGCCTGTGGAACTCCCTTGTTCTTAGCTCTCACTGTAAGCGGTCTTCATGCCACTATATGGGATAGTGAACCACACCAGGGCTATGTCTATACTATCCCTTCTTGCACAAAAAAATATGCAAATGAGGTGAAGCGTGGACTATTGCTGCCCTATCACAGTAGCTTAAGTTGGGGAATCCCCCAAAATGGAGGCATGTCAGATCACAGGCCACTTTTGAAAACCTTGGTCTTAATTTCAAAATAGCCACACAAACAGTTGTTTGTTTGTTTGTTTTTGTAATTAGGTAAAAAACAAATTTCACTCCTGACCTGATACAGCATGTGGCAACATTGAGCAAAAACCCAGCTATGGGAACAGAGATACCAACCCCAATATAGATTGTTTATAAAGGATACACTTGCAGAATATTAACTGTAATAGCACTAATTGCTGTTGTGAGACAAAACTTTGAGACCTATTAACAAAGATGTTTTTCTTGGGTTCCCTTTGCTGGTTTTTCTTTGTTTTCTGTAAAAGAGATGAATTTAAAAAAAAAAATCTTTGGTGGCACTTAAAACTTCCTAAGCAGTCAGAATTTAGAGCCGATCAGAAATGTTTCCAACAATTTTGTTTGATTTTGCTGAAAAAAGCAATGTCTTGAATCAGAAACTGTTTGTGAAACTGGGTAGGGTTTGAAGAATCTCCTGACTCAGATTTTTTTTTTACTAAAAAGGTTAAAAATCACCATATCCGATTTCAATACTTTTGAACCTGAATGTTACTGTGTTTTAACTTTCCAATTTGAAATTTTAGTAAAGTTAGAGAACAAATACTTAAAAAATGAAACAAGGTCAAAACTGAAATGAAAGGGTCTGGAATTATTGAAAAGAAACCTTTTAGTAGTTGGCCCAAAATCTGGCCTCAGGTGGGGGGGACTCTGAGGTTTTTTTTTTATTTTTAAATCTGCCTCCATATCTCTAGTGAACTGAGCTAAAACCTTGGTGCCAGACATCGTCTAGGCTTTGGGTAAGTTTGACACCAGACATAAACTTTTTAACTGGCATATTCACTACAAGAAAGAGAATGCCAGTTACCATTCTGCAGTGACGGCATTTCCCCCTCGCAGGCACCTCATAGAGCATGTTATTTCAGAATAAATCCAGAAGGTGGCGCCCTTCACCACGCTCTGCCAGTCTCATGATGAGTCTTTTGAAGTAACCTGAAAAAAATCTTACCAGCATTCTGATCTCAAAGCCCTGAATCAGATCAGTCACTCCACATGTGGCGTGTCTGATGATCAAGCCAGGTGGCAAGGGACAAACAAGTGTTGAGCAAACCGACACAAAGCAGTAAATTTGGGCACGTACAATAACACACACACACACACACACACACACACACACACACTGCCAAAAACCAGCTCATCACATAAAACTATGGCCCTCTGTAGCCTCAGGTCGATCCATCGGACATGCTGCTACAGAAATGATCTGTTGCCCTCTAATCCCATCCAGTCTTTCTTCAAATCCCCACCCTGATTTCTCCTCAGCCAAGGCCCTGCCCAGTCTCATGCCACCTCTCAGGGTATGTCTACATGGGCGTGCTATTTCAGCATTCTGGTGACCCTCATTCCACGAGGGCTAAGGGATGACTCAAAATAAATAGCACTTTATTTTGAAATTGATGCTGTGTAGAGCAGCTCTCTTCCCCACCAGACCTTCCACACTTCCTCCTTACAATCCTTCCTTGAAACAGGCTTCTCCCAAGAGGCTGGTGAACCTGACACAACACAATAAAAATTCCAGAGGCAATACATAGACCCTAGCAAGGCAGGTGCTAACCCTTCTCGCTCAGCCACATGCTTTTTAGTGTATGTCCCTGTGCATACCTCTGTCTGTGCCTTTTAAGAGATGAGCTTCCCACACAGGGTCTGGGCAGGTCACTGGGAAGCTTTTATAATGCCCAGCTAGCTGGGATGGGAGACGGAATAAAGCAGAGCTCTTATAAGCCTCTTTCTTAAGCGTTGAGGCTATATCTACACTGCACGCTTATTTCAAAATCATGCATGCTATTTTGAAATAACAGAGTGCGCATCTACACAGCAAGGCCATTATTTCAAAATAATTCTGTAATGACGGACTTCTTTCTCCAACTTCGTTAACCCTCATTTCACGGTATGTAAGGGAAATCGAAGGAAGAGTGTTCTTCCTTCGACTGCCTGCTGTGTAGGCAGCACCAAAAGCCAAGTTAATCTACCTAGATTTCAGCTACACAATTAACATAGCTGAAGTTGCGGTTCTTAACTCAACATTAGCCCATAGTGTAGATGCAGGGCCGGCTTTAGGCCGATTCGACCGATTCTCCCACGTGCTGGGCGTGCTGTGGGAGGGGGCATTGGCCCCGGAGGAGGAGCGCGGCAGCTTCTCTGGATTTAAAGGGGCTGTGACTCTTTTTGTGTGTGTGTGCATTTTTTTTTTTTTTTTTTTTGCCCAACAAAAAATTCTGGCTGCCAGGGCCCCATCGAAACTGTTCAAATTGGGCCCCACACTTCCTAAAGCCAGCTCTGTGGAGATGTGCCCTATGATCACTGAACACCCCATGGTACCAGGAATAAAGGGGAACTAGGAAATAGCCTGGGTGGAAGAATGGAATTGTTAAGTCACTCTCTGACATGGGTGGCAGGTGATGGTCCAGCTGGGGAAGGCAAACCCAAGCCCAACCCATTCTGCCTGAAGCCACACCCAAAGCCATGCCTCTTCAACAACCTCCCTCCTCCTAGCCAAGCCCCGCCCAACCCCAGCTGGCAAGCTGATCCTTCCTGACCACCCAGGGGGCAGTGCTGCCACACCCAGCCCTCCCCAGCGGCCAGGGAGCATAGACAGTTTTGGTAAGGCAATGCCTTCCCTTGCCTACATTACCTGCCACCCATGCTCTCTGGAAATACGGAAAGCAACTAGAGAAGGCGTCAGCAGTACATTGAACACCACTACTTCCCTTCTCCAAGTTATATCTGTTCTCATAGCATGTAACAAAGGAGGAGGTAGAATTAAGAGATGGGGAAACTGAGGCACAGAGCAATTATGTGACTTACATAAGAACATAAGAACAGCCATACTGGGTCAGACCAAAGGTCCATCTAGCCCAGTATCCTGTCTTCCAACAGTGGCCAGTACCAGATGCCCCAGAGAGAGGGATCACAACAAGTAATCCTCACGTGATCCTTCCCCTGTCACTCCCAGATAAACATGGCTAGGGACACCATTCCTAACCATCCTGGCTAATAGCCACTCATGGACCTAACCTCCATGAATCTATCTAGCTCTTTTTTGAACCCTGTTAAAGTTCTAGCCTTCACCACATCCTCTGGCAAGGAGTTCCATGGGTTGACTGTGCGCTGAGTGAAGAAAAACTTCCTTTTTGTTTGTTTTAAACCTGCTGCCTATAAATTTCAGTTGGTGACCCCTACTTCTTTTATTGTGGGAATAAGTAACTTTTCCTTATTTACTTTTTCAATACCAGTCATGATTTTATAGACCTCTATCATATCCCCCCTTAGTCTCCTCTTTTCTAAGCTGAAAAGTCCAAGTCTTTTTAATCTCTCTTCATATGGGACCCGTGCCAAACTACATTGCCTAAGCTCACCCAGCAGGCTAGGGGCAGGGACTGGAAAAGGCAGCAGCTTTGCTGAGTCTGAGTCCAGTGAACTATCCACAAGACTACACTGTCTTTTCTCTCCAGTGTAAACTCTTCAGATCCAGAACCTTGTCCTCATACAACTTCTCCATAAAGCACCTACCTGACTAGCAGAGCTATGTCAAATAATGATTACAATAGGACATTATCATGAACAGAAGGAGTGCTGATCAGTACCTGGTGACTAAAGGGTTAACTCAGGTACCTAACAAAGGTGTCAACGGGGGGGGGGGGAGGGGAGTGTCAGACAATCAGCCAATAAAAATCCAGATAGGAATTTCAAACTGAGACAGAGGGGTTTTTCTCTCCCTCTTTTTTGTTTGAGATCAGAACAGTTTCTCCCAGGTATTGAGGGAGATGCTTTCTTTCTCCAAGAATGGACTTCTTGAAATGTGTAAGTAGGGAAAAGTTTAGATAGTCCTTCCAGGTTTATTGTTTTCCTTGTTTGGAGGTTTGGAAATCATATCTGAGCTGGCTCATTGTTTTTCTCTTTTATAACTAAGAATTACAGCCCAGAGACTTTCCCTGAGTATAAGTCCATTCATGGCAATTTACCACCTTGTCAATTTACTTTGCTTGCAACAGTAGTTTTGTTTTGATAGTAAAAGAGTTTTCTTTTTTATTTTGATTAACCGGTAATGGTTGATTGTTGTGTCCTTAGGATTAAGTGGCTAATTACAAGGGCTGAGTCCATTGTTCTCTGTGGATTCCCTCTGTTTTCCCAACTCCAAGCAAAACAGAGGTTGGGGGAAGGGGGAAGAGCTTTACCTTAGGGAAGAGATTCCCAAGTGATCTCTTTCCCAGAAAGGGGATTTTATATATATATATATATATATATATATATTTTCTTTTAATCCCTTGGGTGGTGGCAGCACCAAACAAGTCTTGTCTTTTTTTGGATCTCAGGGGGACTGAGCTTGAATAGGTTTGTCTCTGGGAATCACAGAGTGTTCCGCTAACTGGCCCCCTGCCTTCTGCATTCATAATGTCAGAGTGGGGATTGAGCCATGACAGACATGCAATAATTCCCAGAGGCTCGAGTCAGGGATTAAGGCCCCTTTATGCTAGGTGCAGTACACACATGTAATGATAAGACTGTCCCTGTCCAGAGAGCTTACAAATCTAACTCTAAAATAAGAGAGAGTAGATGCAGACATTAGATAGATGGGGGAGTACAAGGTAACCATGAGACACATCTAAATACTGTAATGTACCCTAATGAGTTAGAAGCTAAGGGGCTAGATCTAATTGCACCTACCCCTTATATAGGGCTTTCCACCCAGAGATCTCCAAGTACATCTGTCAGTTCATAGACCCAGTTCTCAGGTTTGCACACACTCACTGGCTCAGGCCTAGTATCAAAGGTTTCTTTTTTTAGCACACACATGTCTGGGTAATGATTTTCCAGCTTGAAGATACTTTTAGTGATAAATGTGGCAATTCTTGTCCGCTATAAGTTGTCCTTGGCAAATCCAGTATTCGCTGTTCTTGTTCAAGCACAGACTTTGTTTGTTGATCTCTCCAGACCAAGCAGAATAAACCCACGGAAAGGACTTCACAGAATGTGAATTATATTTTGGGACCAAGGCCCACAGTATTCATGGTCATATGAGATCCCGTCTTGCTTCCTGGAAGAGCAGAGGTGTTACCATTGCCAAATTCTGACTTCAGTAGTTATATTTTGTCTATAGTACCCTACTGAGAGCCAACTGGAAAGACTACAGTCCTCATAATTAATGAACTGTTTATATTAATTCAGTTTGGGACCCAGTCTACCCATCAGGCCAAGTCATCATTTTGTTTTAGACCTGGCAAGAGCAGTCTAGTCACAAGAGTATTTTGCATCTTCAAGAAGAGCTCTTTATTGCTTTGCAATTTTTTCCCAATGAGGCAGCAGCCCTTTGGTGCCATTGCTGACATTGGGAAAACTGTCTGGTTTGGGGCAGGACTGGCCTTGTCTGGTCTTTGCTTTTGCGGTGCCATAGAGGAGCCCAGCAGGAGCAAGGGCAGGCTGGGAAGGCCTTGCCAGCCCTGGCCAATTTCAGAATTCTGCTCAGAGCACACTGCCCAAAACTGGGAACAGAACTAACCTTCCTCCTCTTGGCAGCTCCGCAAGCTGCCTACCGAAAATCAAAGCAAATTTCAAAAGCTGCTTGCTGCAGTTTCTAGTTCGTTGCGACCTGGTGAGCTATTAAGAATTACAGGACCAGTGAAAACTCAGTGGGTAGAACTCTGCCCTTGATCAGCTTGAGCAGCTCTGAGCAGCCCATCCATCACCTCTGCTCTCACCTCCTCTCATCCTGGCCTCCCTCTCTGTGATAGCTCCTTCCACACTCTGGCACAATAAATGCAGGAGTGGGGGCCAGCAAAAGTACCCCAAAAAATCTTATGTACCAGGCTTTGGTATAAAACTTCCCCCCAAAATCTTAACCTAGATTTTGGGGATAAATTCCTGCTGCCAACAGCCAAGTATTGATAAGAAAATCAGGGGAGAGATCACATGGGAAATCTCACCCCTAAAGTACAAACCAGGACACAAAAATTAACCAATGCCAGGTTAAGAAAAGAAAAGAGAAATAACTTTTATTATCAATACAATATTCCTGATGCAAGCATAATGACTAGATGGAAAAATAACAAAGTAATATACTCATGAACTACGTCTAGACTGGCCCCTATTCCGAAATAGCCATGCTAATTTCAGACTTTGGAATAGGGAAATCCATGGGGGATTTAAATATCCCCCGCGGGATTTAAATAAACATGTCCGCCGCTTTTTTTCCGGCTTGGGGAAAAGCCGGAAAAAAGCGTCTAGACTGGCGCGATCCTCCGGAATAAAGCCCTTTTCCGGAGGATCTCTTATTCCTACCTGTCTTATTCCAAAGTCTGAAATTAGCATGGCTATTTCGGAATAGGGGCCAGTCTAGACTGCACCCATTCTGCGGAAAAGGGATGCAGATTAGACACAGTGCAATTGCAAATGAAGTGGGGATTTAAATCTTCCCCGCTTCATTTGCATGAACATGGCTGCCGCTTTTTTCCGGCTCAGGGCTTTGCCGGCAAAAAGCGCCAGTCTAGATGGGGATCTTTCGGAAAATAAAGCCTTTTCCAAAAGATCCCTTATTCCTGATTTTGCAATTGCGCCGTGTCTAATCTGCATCCCTTTTCCGCAAAAGGGGTGCAGTCTAGACACAGCCATGGAGGAGAAACACACCATGGGCCAGGAGCTTAGTTACAAAAGAGCAAAAAGCATTTTTAAATGCACTGACATCAGATCACATTTCCCAAACCATAAAACAATACAACATAACGGATTTATCTAAACTTTACCCTACTTACAGAGAAGTGAAGAGTCTATTCTTGGAGGGAGACATTCTGTCTGTCCCCCTCAGTAGATGGAGAGAAGCTGTCCCATAGGCAAAGGAGGGAAAACCCCCAAAATTCTTTGTCCCAGTTTGAAATTCTTACCTACATTTCTATTGGCTGCCTGCCACCTGGTTTAGGTAAGGGAGGGTATGTCTACACTACAGCACTAATTCAAACTAACTTAATTCAAATTAGTTAATTCGAACTAAGATAATTCAAATTAGTGCATCTAGACCTAAAAATTAATTTGATTTAGCGTTTTGCTAATTTGAAATAGCATGTCCACATTGAGTGGACCCTGAACCGAAGTTAAGGCTAGCCGGAACTAGTGCCAGCAGGGCATCAGGTTAGGACTTAGAGTGTCTGCCTCAGGCTAGCCGAGGGCTGTGCTTAAAGGGACCCAATCCCCACCCCAGACAGACAGTTCTCAGGGTTCCCCACTTGCTTGTCTAACTCGATGAGGGAAAGCAAAGCAGTCCTGACTTGGAGTGCGCTGAGTGCCCTCACTCAGCACATCACAGCACTCGGTCATCAGCCCGGCTGCACTTGCCGCAGGCTGCCATCCGAGGGGGTCAATCGGGGGGGCTGTCAGGATTCAGGAGGCCCTGCAGGGGAGCTTTCACCCTGAGGAGCTCGCAGAGCCACCCCAGTCCTCCCCATCGGGGGCTCGTGCCCCATTCCTCCCTCACTTCCTTCCACTTACCCTTCCCTAGCTCTCCTTCCTGATGTAAAAAATAAAGAACACGGGTGTTCAAAAATAGAAACTCTCTTTATTTAACAAAACAAAATTTTGTTAAACTGGGGGGGGGGATTAACATCTGGGGAGACTGGGGAAAGGAGGTGGGAGAGGGGAAGAGAAAGGGTGGGAGAGGGGAGCTGGAAACCTGGGAGGAAGCCGGGGAAGAAGGAGGAGGGGAAGTATAAAACTATGGTACACCATATCTTCAGTACTGTGTACAGATGTGGTCTCCGCACCTCAAAAAAGATATTTTGGCCTTGGAAAGGGTTCAGAAAAGGGCAACTAAAATGATTAGGGGTTTGGAACAGGTCCCATATGAAGAGAGGCTAAAGAGACTGGGACTTTTCAGCTTAGAAAAGAGGAGACTGAGGGGGGATATGATAGAGGTCTATAAAAGCATGAGTGGTGTGGAGAGGGTGCATAAAGAAAAGTTCTTCATTAGTTCCCATAATAGAAGGACTAGAGGACACCAAATGAAATGAATGGACAGCAGGTTTAAAACTAACAAGCGAAAGTTCTTCTTCACTCAGCAAATAGTCAACCTGTGGAACTCCTTGCCACAGGAGGCTGTGAAGGCTAGAACTATAACAGAGTTTAAAGAGAAATTAGATAAAGTCATGGAGGTTGGGTCCATGGAGTGCTATTAGCCAGGGGGTAGGAATGGTGTCCCTGGCCTCTGTTTGTGGAAGGCTGGAGATGGATGGCACGAGACAAATGGCTTGGTCAGTGTCTTCGGTCCATCTCCTCTGCGGTACCTGGTGTTCGCCGCTGTCGGTAGACAGGCTACTGAGCTAGATGGACCTTTGGTCTGACCCAGTACGGCCATTCTTATGTTCTAAGCTCAGGATCGGGGGTCTCACTGGACCAACTTGATTTTCATGCAAATCTGCTCCTGGGTTCGCATGTGGCCTTTGGTGGCCAGGCTGGCAGCTATCCTGCCCTAGATGGCCGCATTCCTGTGCCTAGTGCAGAGGTCGTGAACGTTGGAGGCCTCCCCCCAAACCTCGATGAGGTCCACGATCTCCGCACTAGACTAGGCGGGCGCCCGCCTCTTGCAGCCCCAGGCAGACTCCTGGGAGCCACCAGCCTGGTCCTAGGAAGAGGCGAAGGGCTGGGTGGCAGCGGGTGGCTGGCTCATGCCGTGCCAGGTGCAGGGTCTGCTGGCTGGGTGCTGGCAGGCTTGCAACTGGCATGAGCACTGTAGCCAGCCCGTGCCCCTTTAAGGGCTCTGGGGCTGGGAGAAGGGCAGAAAAGTTTTCCTGGTTTGGCCCAGAGTGGCCACCAGGGCAACCTGGAAAGGGCTAGCCCCCCACTAGTTCGAATTAAGTGACTACACAGCCCTTAATCAAACTACTTAATTCGAACTAGGCGTTAATCCACGTAGAATGAGGTTTACCTAGTTCGAATTAAGCGCTCTGCTAGTTCGAATTTAATTCGAACTACCAGTTTGTATGTATAGCCGCTATTAAAGTTAATTCGAACTAACATCTGTTAGTTCGAATTAACTTTGTAATGTAGACATACCCGGACATCGTTAACCCCTTAGTCCCCAGGATGCTGGCTAACCCTCATCATCATGACACTCTCCCATTGCTTACTCACCTAGCTTCTCTCTAAGCTTCTCTCCCCTCACCTCAGCTTCCCTCCACACATAGGCTACATCTAGACTGCAATGTTTTATCGGAAAAAGGAAAACAAATTGCGCGCAGCAATTAGCATACCTTTTTCTGATAATTTTGTCGGAAGAGGCTTTTCCAAAATTTGGCCCGTCTACAGTGGGCCAAATTTTGGAAAAACCTCCTCTTTCAGAAGATCCCTTCTTCCTTGAGGCATGAGGAAGACAGGGCTTCCAAAAGAGTGCATTTGCTCTTCCGCAAAAAAAAGCAGAAGAGCAGACGCATTTCCTGGACACAGAGGAGTTTCTAGACGTAGCCTTAGATTCATAGGCTACATCTACCCTACAAGTTTTCTTGGCAAGAAATATGCTAATGAGGGACTCAATTGCATGAGTTGCGAACTCATTTGCATTTTTTTCTGCCGATCCGTTTTTGAGCTGGGGTTTTTGTTGAAAAACAAGCAACGTGGACATTTTCTTTTTGAGCAAAAACCCCTTTTTCTGCAAGATCTTTATGCTCCCCAAAAAGGAGGTATACTGATCTTTTGGAAAAGGGGGTTTTGCACAAAAAGAAGATGTCCACACTGCTTATTTGTATGCAAAAACCCTCAGAGCAAAAATGGATCAGCAGAAAATATGCAATTGAGTCCCTCATTAGCATATTTTTTGCCGAGAAAACTCAAAGTGTAGACTTAGACGGGACCATCATAAAGTCCCAGAACACTAGAACTGGAAGGTACCTTGAGAGGTCATCGAGTCAAGTCCCTGCCCTCATGGCAGGACCAAGCATCATCTAGATCACTCCTGATAGATGCCTATCCAACCTGCTCTTAAATATCTCCAGCAATGGAGATTCCACAACTTCTCTAGGCAATGATCATCCCCTATACATCCCAGACTCTAGAAGCTCACTCACCCACTCCTGCAAAAGACTCAGAATATCTGGTTGAGTCACTGAAGCCCTCAAATCCTGCTGTACAGACTTCAAGTTGTAGAGAATCCACCATTCCCTCTGGTTCAAACCAGCAAGTGAGCCGTGCCCCATGCTGCAGAGGGAAATGAGCACTTGTGTTATTTCTGAAGGCTAGACAAAGAATGGTTTTCCCATAGCTTGTCCCCAGCAGATCACTTCCAGCACAGAAGCACACAGCCAGGCAAGTCTTGTGCTCAGAACTGAAGAAGCAGAAGGATGGTTACGTGTCCCTTGTATTTCAATATCAAATGACAACTGGCTACAGAGCTTGCTCACACGAACCAGAGGTGTTCATTGTAAGATCCCTTTTGCTATGCTAGGAATGGCTAAGGTTCATTTAATAAGGTATTTTACACACAGTTCCACCTATCGGCTTAACAGTATAATGCAATATCATCTATTACAACATGGTTAAGACACTATGCTAGGACTCAGGAGACGTGGGTTTAAGTTCTGAGTTAGCCAAGAGTTTCTGGACAAACTTGGGAAGGTCCCTTTGTCTCTTTGCACCTCATGTCCCAAGATGTAAAACGAGGTTTATTATGTTGATCTCTTTTGTGATCTACAGATGAAACGGGCAATATAAGAGCCAGATGTCATTATCTGTAAAATATGGGAAATACTGCTTCCTTTTCTCTCTGCCCCTCCCCCCAATCTGTTCTGCCTAGACTGCAAGCTCTTCTGGGCAGGTGCTATCTGTTAGTCTATGTAAGGTCAACAGGTGAAATTGAACCTGGGACTTATGGAGCTCCAGAGGTCCCAGGTTCGATTCCACCTATTAGCATTCCAAGTCAGGGTTCATCTGGGACAGGCCTGCACAACTCAGAAAGCGGCGAGGGCCATATTATTCCAAAGAAAACAACTGGGGGCCACAAGTAGGGATGCTCTCCCAAAAAATACCAAACACACAGGCTAAAAATTTTTGTTGAGCAAAAAACAAAACAAAAAAAACGTGTCTCTACTTGGCCCCCTGGCATTTGTCTCTCTTGCCCCTTGGTACCTTCCCCTTTCTCCTGACCTGCCCCCCTCCCCTCAGCACAAGCCCCTTCCCCTCCCCTACCTGACTTCTCCCTTCCAGTTTGTGGGACTGCCAGAGCCTTTTTGAATCCGGCGGTCACCAGCCATGACATCACGACACCATGTCATGCCAGCATCCTGGCATCTGCCGGCATCCCACTCTCTGGCTCACTCCCTGCCTCCTCGCTCCGGAGCTGCATGCAGGTAGCCCAGCGGCGCTCCGCTCCTCCACCTGGCTGGCGGATTGGATAGAGCAGCGCCGCCTATAGTCGGCATGGGCAGCACAGTGAGCCCCTGCGGGCTGCATGTGGCTCTTGAGCTGTATGTTGTGCAGGGATATCTGGGATTTCAACTGGGATATCTCTGAAGCTTGAGATGTGCTTCCCTAGGGGAAGTATGTAACCATGCACTTCCAATTAAGGCTGTAGAGCAGACTCATTATTCTCTCTCTAAGTGGTCTCAGTGCCACTAGATGGGATCTGACCCAAAAGGTGTGAGGGTTACTACATCTATACTAGAAATGCTATAGTCATAAACTACAGTGCTGCAGCAGAATAGGCAATTACTACAGCAATGGAGGAAGGGGTTCACCCATCATGGTGAGTAAATCCACCTCTCCGAGGAATGATAGGCTGACAAAAGAATTCTTCTGTCAACCTAATGGTGTCTATCCTGGGGCTTAGGCTGGCTTAATTACATTGCAATTCTCTCTTTGTTTTGCAGGACAGAGCAAACATCTGTCACCCTCTGGGATCCGCCTGTTCTTGGTGCTTTTGTTCCTCTAATAGTAAACCACCTGTCTTCGGAATACAGTTTGGTACATGGCATGTTCCTGAGCCACCAGGCAAAAGAGTGGCTGAGTCTTTGACTCTCAGACTGCAAAATGCTTCAGCGAGACAACATGGTTGGGTGAAAATGTTCTGAGCAGCTCTGATGAAATCTGGGTTTGCCCCAGTGTTTTCATAAGAGGCTTTCTGAGGTAGGAACAGCCTCGCAAGGACTGGTAGGAGCCAGGCTCCTATCTGCTCTTCAATGCCAGCTCTCTGAGGCCTGCTGACCCTGTGCTCACTACTCACCCTTAATATGTAATCAGAGAGCTCTGCCAGGGGAGGGGACTTTGCCCCTCTTAATTCCTAGCAGCAAAGAGAGAGAAAGGAAAAAAGGAATCAGCTGCATTGTAGTGAGGTGCATCAAGGAACAAATTATACAATGGAGTCATATCCCGGGCTGAGACAAGCATTCTAGCAAGTAAGTGACTTAACTCTGCATTCTCCCCAGAACTATTTATTCCACACCATGATGGACAGCAGAAAGCTGAATGCACTGAACCTAGAAACGGCTGAGGGCTGCATTGATCATATGGTAAACGTTTAAGGTGTTCTAGAAAGGAAAGGAAAGCAGGAGGAATGAGTTGAAATTAGGAAAGGGGAAATATCAATTGAATCTCAGGAAACATCCCTAGTGGTGAGATCAGGCTATAGAATAAGCTTCCAAAAGGGCCATCGCTGTGAATAGTTTAAAACTAGACATAAAAATTCACTGCAGAAGTGTACAGTGTGGCTTAACCCCAGACCTGCTGACAGCCGATGATCTAAGAACTCTTTTCCTTCTGTAACATCCGTGAGTTTTAATTGAACCATCCTTGTAAGTGACATAGACAGTGTCGTGGCCAAGAGTTTCCAAGGTGACAAGTGCTTTGGGTACCTCACTCCTTGGGGGCAGAGGCACAGATTTTCAGAAAGCGCTGCACTGCCAAAATCAGGTTTGTCTTCTAACATGTCTGCCAAAAGGCACCAAAAATCACTAGTTTCTCTGGAAAATCTTGGCCAAGCTATTTTTTTAGGGTGCATCTACACAGCACTCTAAACTTGAAATAAGATATGCAATTTGCACTATGCAAATTGTATATCTTATTTCAATTCTATTTAGAAATAGCTTATTTTGAAATTGGGTGCGTCCACACAGGGCCAAGTTTCAAAATAACCCACTATTTCGAGACATCCCTTAATCCTCATGGAACGAGGGTTACAGGGATGCTGAAATAGTGTGCCCATTATTTCAAAAAATATTTCAACATAATGGGCTGCTTGTTAAGATGCAGGGTCGCTATTTCGGGATACCAGAGGTATCCCCAAATAGCCACTCTGTGTAGACGGACCCTTGTAGAATGCAAATGACTTCTGAAATATAGTTTGCAAACAAAGTTGGGGCAAGGGTGTTAATATGCCAATCTAATATAGGAATGATTTCAGTTTTTTCTACAATCTTGTATTGTGAGTTTCCACTGTAAATAAATAACTAACATGCAAACTGTTGCCTGTTATTGTTTCTGTGAGAGCAATGTCTAGAGGACCATTGAAAAGCCAGGGTCCAGAAAGTTCTGTATGTATTGAAATATCAGTTTAATGATCTATAGACCAGTGCCTGATATTTTTGCAACTTATTCTTGGGGCTTGAGTACAGCCATCTCCAGTTAATAGACATTCACTAGACAGACATATTTATGGCAGCAAAGGCATACAAATGCTAAATATCACTTCCTCCATTTACCATCTCAGTTAAGGAGAGGCAGATGGAAGATCACATAACATTAGGACCAAAGGGTGCAGTGGTATTAGACCAAATTGCGCCCTCAGATACAGACTAATATCTTGCACAAAATAAGTTTATTTCTGTAATGATAAAGAAATCTCTGTCTCTAGTATATCGTTAGAAGGGGCTTTCTGCCCTACTCTGGCAGAGGGCTGGACATGAAAATCTTGTAGGGTTCCAGTAGCTAGAGACTGAAAAGACCTAACTCCTGCATCAGATTTAAAGTTGACTCAAAGAGCTCCTTTCAGCTGGATTTTACTGGTAAAAAGTTAATGTTGCAAAGAATGAAAAAAAGCGAACACTGTTCTAGTTTAGTCACTGTTGCCTCTAGCCAATGCAGCGTCTAGCACACTAGTAGGTACAGTACAGCTACTATATGCTTTATTAATAGCATTTCCTAAAATGTGGGGAAAAAAAACTTTCCCAAGTGGTTTCAAGAGAGACAGATATGAAGAGGGAAATCCTGGCTCCAGTGAAGTCAATGCGAATTTTGCCAGGAACTTCAATAGGGCTGTGGCCAGAATTTGAACCCAAATGTCTCTTAGCTAGCGGAGAAAACTCCACGTTACTTTTACATGCTCCCTGCAATGTATTTTGTAAATTACAAGCAGGCAGCCAGGATAGTGTGTGCACCATATCCCAACATTGGTGGGCCATCTCTCTCCCTTCTCTGTCAATTCCCTCTTTCTCTGCTCCCTTTAATCTGATTTAAAGTGTGGCTGTTTCTAGCAACTCTCAGCACCCGGGGGTTGGATGAAGAATCACACTTCGAGGTGCATAGCCACGCTGGGCAGAGGAACTTTTGAATTTTCCTCCTCACATCCATGCACCTATAACCATCCTCAGGCATGGAAGCCCCAATTCAGGAAATCATCCTTCATCAGGGCAGAATTTAAGCCCTTGGGATTAACTTGAAGCATGTGATTAAGTCATTCTGACCCGCTTTCCTCAATCAGAACAGTAAGCGTATGATGGGGTGTACATACACCGTTCTGGAGAACCGGGGGTTAAGGAGCAGCTCTGGTCACAGGAAGCTCCACCCAGCTGCAGCTGCTGGGCATGGTCTCAATGAGGGTGGGTTTAAAGGGAGAAGCACTCTCAGTCATGCAGGTGAATAGTCCTGCACCCCCCTCCACTCAAAGCCGCTAGCCAATATAGAAGAGACAGTGGAGTAGCTGCTCGTGGAGTGGAGAAGGGAATTTCCTAACCCCCTCCTGCAGGAATGCCATATGTCAGGCCTGCGATGTGCCTGAGGGGAGGCCAGAACATGGAAGGAAGTAACCCAGGGAGTAGGCTGGGTGATAACCTAGCCCAGGTCACATACCTGAATTGCCAGCCCCCAGGTTCTGGGCTGGAGCCTACAGGAGTAAGAGGATTCAAGTTCCCCTAACTTGAACTCCTTGGACTTGAACCACTAAGTTCTATGGCCAGCCAGTGCTCTGACCACTGGGGCATACAGTCTAACCAGCTGGTCCCCGTCACACGCTGCACGCACCATTGCAGTATCCAAGAGTGCATGATTGTTCCTAGGATGTTTCTGCCTCAGTGCATGCCATAGTATCTATAGAGCCCCGCGTTCGACACTTCACTGCCCCCATTCAACCCCACTGACATAAGGAGTTTGCAGAGGTGCAGTGGAAGGCAGAGCAAGGCCCATGTAATACACGCTGCTGCACGATATAAATGGAAGAGAGAGATTGTCAAAGGCTTTTCCCAAACTCACCCTTCATGGATTTTGCTTCTTTCCTTCCTGCCAGCAGGTAGACAGTTGGAGCTGGGCGGGAGAGCATGGAAAGAACTGGCAAGCCGAGGCAGCCTCAGTCCTTTCGCGTGACCTTTGGCTCACCAGGGAGCAGCTCAGCTCACCGAGCAGCAGCGCTAGGAAGAAACTCGGTCTCAGAATTAGTGGCCAGGTGAGCAGCTGATTTTCAAGTGCCACTAACCCTTCTATATTACTGACGCATTGAGATCCGGGTGAACTACAACAAACAGCCTCCTCAGCCCACCCTCTGGGAGCTCTTGACAAACCCTTAAAAACACACTCCCGATGGCTGCAGCCGTGACCCAACAGGGATGGCTTTGACCTATAAATCCCCAACTGGCCAGGAGGGGCTTCCCACCTCTCTGCCCTGCTGAACCTGCCACAGCTGAGGTCATCCAGGCCTGTAAGCTGTGAATCGCTCCTCAGGCAGCAGCTCACTGGGAATGTTCTGTGAGAGCGCTGGGATTCTGGAACTTTCTCCGTACCTTGGTCCAAAATTGCCCAGGTTTGGCAACACTGCAAAAGCCCCTTGTTTGAGAGGGTTTTTGGAGAGGGCTAATGGTGTTCTTCCCACGGCAAGGGAAGGGTCTCTAGGCTGGCTGTGGCCACTGTGATGCTGGTGAGATTGTACTATGCTAGGGCAGCCAGAGCCTCAGAGAGGCATCTGTTTATTGTTTCATATTTAAATAAATCCTACAATGACCTTGCCCACTCAGAGCACAACCCCGCTAGCAACACAAACCTAGTGTAACAAGCCAACCCCACCCAGCAGAGTAGCCGCTTGATTGGCAAGAGGCATGTGCACCCCAGACACTCCTCTGCCCTCTCCTCCCTCTGCAGAGCAGAGGGGTCTCTCTTCAATGATGATGCACTAAATCAGGCCAGAACATTCTCTTTCAAAGTTTGTTTTCAGATCTCTGGTGTCTACTATAAGTTTGCAGGGTCAGACCCTGCCTTGGCATGCATGGGCAACTCCCAGTGAAATCAAGCATATCTCTGGGAATGGAAGCTGGTAATTAATAGACATACTTCAAGCTCTGAACCCTTTTAGCACCTCCCCAGAGTGTCCGGCCTGTGTTCTGTAGGCCATTCATAGAAGTCACAGATCACAAAGGAACCGTGCCCTCAGGTTACTGTGCCTTCACCCTTGCTCATAGCACTGAGATTATTTTACAGAGAAAAACACGTACAAGTTAGTTTAACAAGGTCCAGAGATTCTAAAAGTGGCATGCAAAAGATTTGGAAACAGGTGCTTAAATGTAAAATATAATCATGTCCTGCTTTTCTACAGCCTAAACTTCACTGCCAGGATAGCCTCCTGTCTCACAAAGCTAGTGCACTCAAAGTCCTTCTCACCGGGTCAAGCAGCCAAACCAGCTGTGATCCTCCATTCCTAAAATAAGCCAGCTGGCAGCTTGTCCTCTAGATGAAGGCCCTGGGGTTGTACCACTGCACTCTCAGATATAGTTCCAGCAATCCATTGTCTTCTCTCGTGAACAGGGTATCCTTTGCTGCTTGTTTTTTATAGATGAGAATCTCCCCTGGAAACTTCATAATCTCATGATTAGCATTTGCCCAGCCTGTAAATAGGTGTTCATTGTGAAGTATATAATACACAGTTTACACATAGCCAGATAGGTAGGTCAGTGTCTCCCATACATTTCACAGTGATTGTGGTGTGTGTGGCATAAGATTTCAGTAGACACTTTACATGACACCCTTTAAGACACTATTATGTCAATAGCAGATGCAGGGGCTCCTTGAAACCCTATGTATCCCTCTGCCTTTTGGCACCAGGAGGTCACTGGGATGCAATCCCAAATTCAAACCCGTCCTTTTATCCAAAGTTCTCAGCAAAGCCACAATAAGTTTTTCATGAAACCTGAGTTCTACAGGTTTCAGAGCCCTTCTTCCATGCTGATACCTTTGAAAACCTGGGCTGTTCCAGTACATGTGTGCATTAGATGCACAGCATAGAAGGAAGTAAAGTGCCACATTTTGTCTTTTGTGTAGGTATCAGAACATACTGGACTATGAAAGAGCCCCTTCAAAGCAAGTGAACTTCCAGGTGAGCTACAGGCAAACTGGTTAATATAAGAAGGACAGAAGAGAGAACAGGCTGACACACTATATTGACTTAATGAATGAAAATCAAGCAATTCACAGGAACTGGCTAGCACTTTGGATGTGCTTTATTTACAGCCCTCTGCTGACAGAGGGGTGTAGTGTAGACTTGGCCCTAGTGATACCTATACCCAGGGTTAGATTGGCTCAGTTATATCACACCAGGAGTGACATTTTTTCATGTTTGTGTGTGATCTAGTTAAGCTGACCTAAATCAGTTGATTTTAACTGAACATATCACAGGCTTTAGGACCTAGCAGAATCCTAAAACTAGTCACAGAATTTCCTGCTGGTTAGGCAACTGGTATGCGTGACTATTGCTTATCATGCTATGATGAGTATAGTCTCATTGTTGCCTTGTACTCAGGGCCATACTTACCTATACACAGAATATGCAGCTTACCCATATGCAGAATACATATGTTTGTCTACAGAAGCTTGATTTAAAATCTCTCTCTATATAAAAAAAACTTTTCCTGACAGGGGGGTTGGTGAACGTAGCAAGCAGGAGGCACCGCCCCTTAGTTTGCTTTAAAAATATCTCACATACTCCTTCCATAAACCCTAGCGAGTGGTTTTGGGGTAGGAGAGGTGAGAAGGACAGGAGGAGAGTGACTGATGGAAGATTGTCCAAGCCTAGTAATGATAGAAGGCATGACACTGAGAGTGGGTGATGGGGTTCAGGACTGGGAGTAGAGTTTTACAATCCCACTGCACTTCCTCTGGGCACAGCAATGTGGCAAGTAGAGAGTAAGTCTAATCCGATGTATTTTTTAGAGCATGGTGAGAAATGTTCCACAAAAGGCTTTGGGGGAAAAACTTGCCCCACCTCAAGGCCATGTCAATAATGGGTCGAGGAGCAAGTCGATGGAGAACCTTACCTTCTATCAATTCAGTAGCACTGCAGTGAAACAGAGACTTCAGACCAGTGGAGACTGGAGACTTCCGAACACCGGCAAAGCTGCTCCAACTTCACAGCCTACGGCTTTCCCTTTCCCTGCACTCCAGACAGCCCCTTTTAGGGGCAGTTTTAGGAAGAGTGAGATGGAGCCCAGCACAATGACAGCCATCCAGGGGGCTAAAACCTGGACAGAACTGGCCTTCTCTTCATCCCAGAGTAACAGCAGGAGGCAACAATGGAGCGTTGCCACCCACACAGAGAAGGAGTCAGCCAGAAAGGTTGGTGAACTCTCTTCTTCCAGTCCTCCCAAGAAATGTGTTTCCCTTTAGCATTCAGAGAGGGATCCTGCTGCCTTTAAAATCAGTGGAGAAATGCCCATAGATGTCAATGCGATAGGGAAGCATTATTGTGAACGGTGAGCAGAACTGAGAAAAAGAGATCAGGTTTCTGGAGGGACACATATTGGTGTGAGACTATATGCTCAGAAGAGTAGGTCTAGGTCGGGGTGGGCAATAACATGGTGGTGGTTCACCAGAGTTAGCCTCTGGTGGGCCGCCACCACTATATTTACTTGCCCGACCACAGGTAACATTGATTGCAGTTCCTGTTGGCTGCAGATTGAAGTTCCCAGCCAATAGCAGCAGCAGGAAGCGGTACAGCTGGACACACCACTTTCCGCCACCTCCATTGGCCGGGAATGGTGACTCGAAGCCAGCAGGAGCTGCTATCACCAGTATTTGTGGCTGTGGAGATAAATATAGCAGTGAGGGCCTGCCAGGAGCTAACCATAGCAGACCAGGTCTGGCCTGCGGTCCAATATCTGCCCACTCCTGGTCTAAGTGTTGCTCCTGGGTGTGGCTAAAAAATAAACAACAGCGCTTAAGACATGCAACATTGGCATGTGCACAGAAGCCATGTTTCTTACACTCACAATTCTTGCTGCAACACATATTGTTATCAAAACAAGAACACTCCCAGCTTCCCAAGCTCATCCAAAGTTTTGGCTCCATTGGAACTACTCCTGGAATAGGGTACGACTTCATGAGTAATAGCAGTAGGATCTGGCCCATCGCTAGTAAGTGGTGGTGGGTGTAAAGAGAAATGCATTAGGTTTTAGCACCAACTCACGTGGCCAGTGAATAACACTGAGGAGAGCCAGTAAACATCCACTGGGGGAGAACAAACTCATTTCCATTTGTGGTTTAAATTAGCTTTGAATCCTATTCTGCAGCATCTACAAATCCACTATGGACCATAGTCCCCTCCTCCTCAGCCCTTCTAATCTAAACACGTATCTTTCCAACCCTAAAACACAGTTCAGGCTAGGCCATCCTGGCCTCAGTGATTTCTAATGAGCTATTACCAACCACAAGGGTCATATGCCCCAACATTCATTAAGTATCCTGAAAATCTGTGGGTGATCCAGAAAACACAGCTAGGCAAGCACACGCAGAGTGCCCTCTTGGCAGTCATGGAGTTGAGGTCACATTGGATCTCATGCTTATGCCTCCTGAGAGCAACCAACAAAGACCAGAGAGCTACTTGCCCTGCTTTTTATAGCTCTTGGCAGCAGGGACACTGAAGGAATCAAATGTAAATCAAAAAGTCTTGGAAGAAGGGAATTAATGAAACATGACACTTTGGCAGAGCGAGTGGGGTAAAGCACAATCCCATAAGCTGTATAAAGAGCGTCAAACAAGATACTACTGCCAGTCATTAGCATCAAAAGGCAGATAACTTGCCACCAATGTTCCCTCTAGTTTCTTCCATCCATAGATGGAATAATTTTTGTTACATGCACCAAAGCATGTGCAGATGTGCACCACCAATAGAAACACATGCTGCCAGCTGTGAACACTCTGCTAATCAGCTGAGTGTCACCTGAATCTCTTTGGGGTGGCCACCCAAGACCTCGGCTTATAGGGAACATTGTGTGCCATAATACTGCTGCTAAGACTCTTTTGAGACCTCCAACTGGAACCTCATAAGGCACTGCTGTATTGTAGAGCATTACCGATCACAGTACTACTGGATGAGGAGACAATAATTATCTTCAAAGATAATTCCAGGCATGAGAAATCTCCACGATGCAGAGACAAGTTAAGGAAAGGGTTGGCCTTAGCTCTGTCAAAAAGAGGCAACAATGAAGTGACTGTAAAAAACACAGTAAAACTTTGTCCAGACTGTGGGTTGATAGGCAAATAAACCTCTCTGGAAATGGCTAAAAAAGAAGGAATACAATCCCCAAGGGCAAGCTTTTGAACTCTTTACTCGCACGGAGTAGTACTTTACTCACTAACTATACTACTGAAGCCAGCAGGACTACTTCTGGAGTAATTCACCACTCCCTGTGAATAAAGGGGAGATAACTGGCCAAAATGAAAGGTAAACAAAGGGTTTACTCCATGAGTACGGTGGGGGCTAAGTGCCTCTAGCATATGCTCAGGTGAAGTTATAATAATGTCAGTAGTATGGGGGTGAATCTTTAGTGCTGGTTAGAAGCCCTTTGGAATCAAGAAACTCTCCACTCTCTGGGGCTGATGCACTCTTCTAATTATAAAGCAATTTGGGCATGACAGGGGCACACCAAAATGTACCATACAGACAGTCTATCAGACCCTCAATGGGACAATATGCCCTATGATCTAATTGTTTTCCGTACATGCCAGTGCCTAGCAAGGTTCCCAGAATCTGTTTATGGAAATGTAACTGTCCAGCTAGCAGCTCAGACTGTTATCATTCCCAAACAGGAAGCGAAGCTGTCCGGGAAAAGTACAACGCTCATCTCTGCTGAAGTGCCAGATACAGCCTATGACTCAGCCCCGGGCAAGCACTGTGAGTCCCTGATTTATTTTGGTGATCTCAGCTTTGGTGTCCTACTGCCAGGTCTCGGACTGTGCTGATCACAAAAGAGAGGTCGCCCCCAGCTCTTGTGGAAACCCACTGCGGTCACTTAAAAATCAATGAAGTTGCCCTAAACACAGAGTTTGGGCAAGGTCGTTCTTGCCAGCATGCGTGGCAGCTTGGATGGCAAGGACAGGGCAGTGGATGGTTCTGTCTAGGAAGATGTGGACCCAGGACAGGGTCGATCTTAATGAGACAAAAGTAGAGGGCAAATTATCTAGCCAGACAGACTGCAAATTACTTAAAGCAAATTAAACTCAAATGTGTTACTGCGACGTTTTTAGCCTCAGAGAATTAGACAGTATAACTTTCTGAGTATAGACACCAACTTCTCTTCTTGCCGGGAGTGCTCAATCTCCTCCCTTGCTGCAGGTTCCACTCCCACTCCATCCCTTCCCCTAAATGCCTCCCGACCCACCTCTTCCTTCCCCTGCTCTACTCCACCCCACTTCTTCCCCACCTCCTCCTCCAAGCATGCCCCATCTCTGCTCCTCCCCTCCCTCCTAAGCTTGAGCACCACACATCAACTGTCTGTGGTGCTGAGGAAGCACTCGGAGGGAGGGGGAGGAGCTTGTACATGCAGGGTCACCAGCGTGCGAGAGGCTCAGGGGAAAGGGGGAAAAGCTTGGTGCTGATGGTGTTGAGCACCCACTGATTTTTCCACAAAATCAGTGCTTATGCATTTGAGTTTCAAAACTGGGAAACTGAGGCACATTACTTTGATGTGACTTGCTCATGACCACACTCTGAGCCCATGAAAGCAGGGGCAGGAATACAGAAGCTGCTGGCATCTGGGCCAGCACTTAGTTCCTAAGATCCCGTGAACTCTACATTGGGTATGTCTACACTGTGGGCTACGGTCGAATTAAGATACACAGCTTCAGCTATGTTAATTGCATAGCTTAACGCGGCTTTTGGCGCTGTCTCCACTGCAGGAAGTTGAAGGAAGAATACTCATCTTTCAGTTTCCCTTACTTCTCCTGAAATGAGGGTTACAGAAGTCTGAATAAGAAGCCTGTTATTTCAAAATTATTTTAAAATAACAGGCTTGCTGTGTAGACACACCCTCTGTTATTTCGAAATAACACTGCAGTGTGGACATACCCTGAGCCGCTAAGCTAATGTTTAAAAATAGGTGGTATCAAATTAACCAGCAGCATGTCCCTGTTTAACCAGGGTGGGTTTGCACTGCATTTGAGATGAAATAATTCTTCCCTGCTACTCAGTGAGCTCTGAGGTGTATTTAGTACATAACTAATTACTTGAGCTACAGCCGTCTTGGCTTGATTCCATTTCTGACAGTGCATGGATGATGAATCAGACCCAGGCATCATTGGCTTATGTGATCCCCATGCTGTGATCTCATTAGAACTCAGCCACTGCTTTCATAGGGTCTTGAGGAATGTACTCACTAGTACAGCTATTTGCGACACAGAGCAGCTGAGGGGAACCTGGAGGTGTTCTTTAAACAGAGTTCTTTAAACAGAAAGGTGGTAGGACTCATCCTCACACCTTGCTTAATAGGTACTGAGGTTTTTGGGATAGCATAGACATTGGCTTCATCATCAATTTTACAATGTGAAATATAGGAACATAGCTCATCATCTGGTTGATGAATGGTGATACACTAGCAAGCTGTATTCGGATTGTATACTCCCACCTATCCCTTCAGTATCTGAGCACTTAGGCCACATCTACACTGCAGAGTTTTTGTACAAAAATGACCATTTTGTGCAAAAACTGGCTGAGTATCTACACTGCAGGTGGGTTTTTGCGCAAGACAAAGTACAGTCAATCGTCAGAAGACATGACCTTTTGCGCAAGAGTTATTCCTCTTTCTACGAAGAATAAGCCTTTTTGTGCAAGAGCTCTTGCGCAAAAAGACATGTGTGGATGGACAAGAGGGGTTTCTTGCGCAAGAAACCCCTATGGGTACGTCTAGACTACATGCTTCTGGCAACAGAGGCATGTAGATTAGGCTACCTGGCATAGGAAAATGAAGCGGCGATTTAAATAATCTCTGCTTCATTTAAATTTAAATGGCTGCCACGCTGAGCCGATCAGCTGTTTGTCGGCTCAGTGCGGTAGTCTGGACGCTCCGCAGTCAACATCAAAGGCATTTGTCGACCTCCCAGGTAAACCTCATCCCAGGAGGCATTGCTGTTGGGTGTGGGTGTGTTTCATCCCTCTTCCAGGCAGAATACTGTATGTGGGTTTTTTTTACTAATTGAGGTTTTGTGGGAGTGAGGGGGTAGTTAGCTGAAAGGCATAGTAGGATGTGATATCACTTCAGTGCAACAAAGACTGAATTAGTGTCTGATATGACTACAAATTACAGCATTACATGTTTAGACCAGCTGCAAAACATGTATATTTTTTTCTCTTTTCCTCTTCATTTTGTATTAATTTAAGAACGTATCTACAGGGAAGTTTCAAAACTCAAAGTGGGGCAAGGGAGAGAAAAGGAGAAAATGTAAAGTTAAATTATATATTTATTTCCCTGGCATAAGGCTCACACATCCTTAGGGCAGTAGGAATAGATCATAAAATACCCAGCAATCACTTTATTTTTACTTTGTTAGTTTAGCACTAATGCAGGAAAGCATTTTAGTAATATACCTTATGAAAGTCTATCTGGCATGAGGGCTTACACTGCCATCTAGTGGTAATGAAGTTTCTTGCCTGTACTCCAAATCTTTGGATTGGACTTTTAGTAACTGTACAAAGTCCTCGCCTTACAGAGATGTAAGTTGTTCAGTAGTGACACGGGGGGAGGGCTGAAGGAAGTAGCTGCTGTTTAGGAAGGAATATCTGGTCTCTTACTCCCTCGGCTGTCCAGCAGGGCTGAAGAAACTGTTTTCCACCTTGACGGAGGCAAGCCCTGTGTTCCTCAGCAGCAAATTAAGGCGCGATCTTGCTGGGCTATGATGATGTTGCAAAGTCGTCTTTAGCAAGGTGACTGTGATATGAGGCACCAAAGTGTGGGGAGGGGAATGCACTGAAATATCAGAGGAATTTCTCTGGACTCAAACTGGGACACTGCCCCCACTGCGAAACATACTCCTGGTTCAATGGATGGCGTCGGGTGAGAAATATTTTCTTCAATGTTCATACAGCACCTTGCACAGTAGGGTCCCAGATTCTATGGCAGTAAGAGTAGGAAGAAGAGGGAGAAGGATGTGGGACAGACCCCCAAGCTGGTGGGCATCAGCAGCACTCTACTCAACTCAGCGGAGAGACTGGTACAAACCACAATGCATACTTAGGGCTTACCCCTTCCTGCCTACGCTGTCGCCAAGGGACAGGAGGCACTGGGTTATGTTACTGGATAGCAGCAGTCTGAAGGTGTTAACTGTCTTTCAACACTGTGTGGGCAGGAAGAGACAATATACTTGCAGTCAGGGAGGGGAGAGGGAGGAATGGGCCAGGTCACTCCCTAGCTCCTCCCCTGTGGCTGGAAGCAGCTCTCTCTCTTCCTCTCTGCACAGTGCTGAAAGGCTGCTACTGGCCACATTCTGGTGTGAACCCAGGCAGAAATCTAGGGGGGGGACACATGGCCCTGAGTGTCCCCACTACATGTTGCCTCAGGAAGACCCAGTGTCGTGGACCAGGAGAGGCAGGGACCCAGCCAGGTATGGACCGTGGAGCGTGCCAGGCAGGGAGAGCTGGGCTGGATGGGCACTCTCTCTGTATTAGGGAAAGGTATGAGGGCAGAGGAGGGGAAGAAAAGGCTTCACCTCTCCTGGGTGGATCTTAGAGATAAGAAGATAAATAAAAAGAATCCACCTATGGATTTCCTTTTAACAGGGGTTCAGTCAACTGGATGTTAATTTGAACATTTGGACTGCATACTTCTAATTGATTGCCATGGAACTTGCTTGAATATGAGTAATTTTACCAGGCGTCCTACATTTAGCATAGGGAAACAAGGTCATCCTTACCCTTTCACCATTTTTAGGGTGAAGGCACCCTATGGACTAATGGAAGTCAGTGCAAAATGCATCGACTATTTGATTAGTCAATTACTCGCAATTTAACATCCCTAGCACACACAATTCCTTTGTGAGCATGAGAACAGACGACTGAATCCAAAGTCCATTGTAACTAGCCAATAGAGCTGGTTTGCTGCTGTTTGTGTCTCACACTGCCTCAGTTAGACACTTTTTAAATAGGGGATCTAAGATATAATACTGTCTTGTGGCAAAAAAAAAAGGGAGTGTGCAACAGGGTCTCCCCAAACCCATGATCAGACGTCCTCTTCAGTTTCCCAATGCTCATACAAGCTGGCAGGCCAACTCCCCAGTCATTTTGTCAATTAAGCTCCCATCATTGTCAGTATCTTATTCTCTTTCCTAGATGTTTACTCATCATTCAATGGATCAGTAGAAATCAAGGCAGGAAAACAAAGTCCTGCCCTCTGGCTCCCTGGTCTTGGCCACTGCCTACACAGCTGGAATCCTAGCCAGGTCTTTCACTTAGGTTTCCCAGACCTGGGTCTCCTGAAGGATCCTCCCTACTTCCTGCAGCTCTCTAGGAAGCAGCTGACTAGTCACTGGCAGGGACTATGCCCAACCCCCTCATTCTCCAACTTTTATGTCATCTACTTTGATTTTGAAGTGTCTCAAAAATGAGGCTGGTGTCCTCATCAAAATGCACAGTTTCAGAACCATTCTGTTAAGAAATGGCCTTGTTTGTTTTGGATTAATGGTCTTTTATTACTGTATTTGTGTCTTTATCGTGAATATTCCACTAAATTAGATGAGATTTTCAGGTTCTGGTTTGATAGCTGATGCTACACACCTTTTTCATTTTTCGTAGAAATTTTGTAAGGTCCATGTTGTTTAAGGGTTAATGTGGCTTTTTTTTAATTGATGGGGATGTATATAGTTACTTAGGCTATGTCTAGACTGCAGGCTTCTTTCGAAAGAGGCTCTGGACGCAGGGGAAGTTTTTTCGAAAAAAGGCTACTTTTTTCGAAAAAAACCCTGAGTCTGGACACAGCCTCAGTGATTGTGGTCTATTATTTGAATGCATGAAAATGTTCTAATCAGAGATGTATGAAATTAGCTGAAAACCGTCAATTTACTTTAAGTTGATTTGGTAGTTAAACAAATGTGAAAATCTCTGGGTTTTTAAACAGTTTTTGTTTACTTGGAAATACTCTTCTTCCTCTCCTGTGAACAGATGAACATTAGATTCTTTTCTGTGTATTTAAAGCCGGTGGTATAAGAATAGCGCTTAAATTATGCATTGGGCTATTAACAATTTGGTGATTTATTCCCAACCTATCAAAAATGTCACAAGCTGCCATTGATAAAAACTCTTAAGATGGGATCTCAACCAGACTGCTACCAGCTGCTGTCTTCTCCAGCAATGTGGAATCGCCCCACCCGCACCCTCTGGGTTGCAGGTGTTGTTGTGCTCCGTCCTTGAACTTATGCCCTTCCACTGCCTTTTCCCAGCAGCCATGCTAAATTAATACGCTGCAGCTCCACAGTGTGTCCTCGGTGTTCCCGAGCTAGCCATTTGCTGACTCTTGCTTGTTACAGAGCTTACAAATAATCTAGTTAGCTGAGCTGGTAAACATGACAATCCCTACTATTTCCACTCGGGTGAGTCAGAACCTGGTGGGTAATCAATGAAATGCATGCTTAGTCAGATCCCCGGCCTTCCCCCCTCTCAGAGCTTGAGATATTCCATGTGGGGATATTTTATAAGAGACTCAGCTACTGCTTAATAGTGCCTTACTCAGAGACCACTTCTTACGTGGCATGTTGACATGGGAGATTAATGACTGTGGTTTCTGCACTATAGCTTCTCCAGGGCTGTTCCCCTCACCCCCCAGGTAATGGGATTTCAAGCAGTTTTGAACAATCTTAACTTTCTTCCCTGATTCTCATCTGTTGAGTGAAACAAAAGAGCAATTCCTGGAGGGGACCCTCCTGCAAGATGTAGGGCTGCATCCCTGGATCTCAGCAAGTGGCTAGTAGGTTGTGGTATAATTGTGTATTTAAGGAACAGTCACTCCAGGAAGCACAATAGGAAAGGGGAAATAAACAGTACTCTAGGCATAGATACCCAAGAATTGTAAGTAGGGGATTGAGCAACCGGGGTTGAAAAAGTAGCTCTCTCAAGATATTTGGCCATTGCCACAAGGAAAATAGGGTGCCACTGGGGATCAAAATCTGCCCTCGCTACAACTCCCACTGAGTTCTTATCCTTATTTATATTACCCTAGAGCCCACAGGCTCCTACTAATAGCAGGGCCCCATTGTGCTAGGTCCTGTACAAACACTTAGGGAGACATGGTCACTGCTGCAAAGGCTTTACAATCTAAGGCCAAGTCTACACTAGGGGGCAAAGTCAAACTAAGATACACAACTTCAGCTACGTGAACAGATGAACTCACTTCTTGACTCCCCTTATTCATCTCAATCCAGTGGGTCAATGGGAGCATGATCAGCAGTCGATTTAGCGGGTCTTTACTAGACCCATTAAATCAACCCCAGGGAGATTGATTCCCACAGTGCCGATCTCCCAGTAATTGTAGAAAAGGCCTCAATAATAAAGAAGACAAAAGAAGGCTGAGGAACTGAGGCCCACAGGATTGAAGTGGCTTCCCCAGTGCCATACAGGAAATCTGTGACAGAGCTGGGAACGGCAGCCATCTTGATTTCCAATTCAGTGCCTTAAGCACAAGATCTTCATAGCCTCTCCCTCATTCAAACTTGTCTTTCATCTTTAGCTGGTGGTGGGATTTACATTTTTAGTAGCCACATTTTACGAGATTTGAGCACAGGATTGGAGTAGATGACTTCCTTAGGTCTCTTCCAAAACAAAAGAAGTCTGGGGAATCATCTATGATTCTTGAAATTCCTCAGTGGGTAAATTAGACCAACTTAGATGCCTCTAGAACATCAGCAGAATGGATGAAATTAGACCCAAAAGGAATGTGAATGTAAAGTATCTAAGGTAGTGCAAAATCTAACTTACACATCACCTCTGAATTTGTCTGGCAGGCATAATTTTAAAGTGGACTGAGAATAAAAAGCATGAAACCTGCACAGAGCACATACGTGCAGCTTTGTACTAAGAGGGGGAAATTCCTTGCTGTCCTCAGTGAGTGAAAAGTTTGTGTTCTAAGGTCTGTCCACTCTTCTTGATTGTACTCTAGCTAGGATAATGTTTGATGCTATTGCTGTTTATACAGACCACCCTCCTCCAAAGTCTAAGAAGCAAGGAAAATTTTAAAGCAAAAACTGTGAAATACACTGGTTAAAAAAATCCTTTTATCTCATTATCACATGATATTATGTAATGTGACACACAGACCCACTGGCCTTCTTTGTATCATTCCTTATTTTATGATCCTCTGATCCTATTGTGCTGTTCTCTTTTCCAACCAAACAGTTCTAGAAAAAAATACACGGCCACTGAAAAAGCTCATTATGAACCAACTTGTATTAACTAATACCTGTTGCCTTTCCCAGCTTTTAACATAGTAAAAATCTCATGACAGCCGCAAGGTGCCAATGCCGTGGCCCAAGGACCCATGAGAATGACTCAGGAAAGTGCCTCTTCTTCAATGCACAATATTTGGAAGCTTATATGTCCCTTTACTGAATTACAGTGGGGTGGTGCTGAATGAATAATCCCATCAGCATGGCAAGCTGCTAGTGCCAGCAACAACTCAAGTCTCACCTCCCCCCAGCCATAGCTACAGGAACTCTTGATTGATTCAGCCTGATGGGATAGCGACTTCCATATTCCCTAAAAATAAACCCTTTGGCTCATCCTCTCAACTTAGCCCAGCGCACTGTGATAAAATCAGCTGTCAGAGACCAGTCAGAGGCAGAGAACAGGCTCAAGAGACACAGACTGAAGCAGGGCTTCTTCACAGGATACACTCGGGGCTGCTTGGTTGTGACTTTGAAAAATAACCGAATTCTGCTGGACTTTCTACGTAAGAGACACGCTAGCTGGGCTGGCAGGAACGCTCTGTAAGTAATCTTTTGCTCTGTGAGTCTAGTGAAGATTTGCATGTACTATTGTAACGGGTCCAATGTTCTGAAGTCACAGTATGAACTTCCAAGTGGCTTTGCTGCCACCGGAAAGCAATGGATTTTGTCAGCCTGAAACCTCATAAATCCAGAGCTCTGGAGTCTCTTCCTAGGGAGTGCCTCTGCACCATGCGTTGTGTTTTTTGTAGTGCAGCAAAATGCGGATTTGAGTCTTGAAATGAAGCTATGGCCTTTAACATGGTGACAAACCCATTCCAACCCACCCCATAACAACGCAGCCAAGGTTGTCACCATGTCTAGCTTTGGTGCAGCCATTTTAAATTCACTGGGCGAGTTTCTCAGCTTCAGTTACTTTCATGATCAATTTCTCCTATGGGGTTGGCTCATTGTAGCAGTCAGGTCAGGTGTTGAATCCATGCATTCTGTGGATCAGCTAGTCAGATGGTGATAGATAGATAGATAGATAGATAGATAGATAGATAGATAGATAGATAGATAGATAGATAGATAGATAGATAGATAGATATTGTAAAAGCTAGCACTGCATGTGATTTACTCATTTCCATCTACATTTGGAGACTGATCAGGATAGAAGCGGTCCCACTTCAATTTACCCCTTTCAGGAACAAGTAGAGCACAGATTTCTCCAAGGAGAGACTTTCATTGCCCCTCTTTATCGCCACATGTCAAACAATGAGGAAAGCCTTTGGAAATGCTCTCTTCACTTGCCGAGCCCAGTAAACACCTTCGGAAAAGCCTATAGATAGGCCGGGTTCTTTGTAGCATCAACCTGTCTCCTGCATTGCTGCAGCTCTTTGCTCAATTGTTTAACAGGAACCAGAAGTGCAGCTCTAAGGTGCATATGTTGTTTATGGGTGGAGCAGGGCACAGAAAGACAGGACACCAATGTGTTAATCTTGATTTTGCCACTGACTAACTGCATGACCGTGGGCAAATCTGTTACTCTCTTTGCTCCAGGCTCTCAATTGGTTTGAAATAGCATAGCTCTACAAACTTCATTCCATCTGCTATAACAGTTACCTGCAGAAGGGAAACATAGTCTTAACTAAGGGGGAGGAAAAGAAACCCCAGGCTGTGGGTGGGAAATGATACTATGTCTTGAACTATTCATTATTTCTAAAGTAAGGAAACAAATGAAGCTCAAGATGATCCCCTGAGCATATTCCTGAAAAGCTGAGGGCTCATCTGCTCACAAAAGTTGTACCCCTGTAATTTTCCCAGGGTAACTAACATAGAACTGCCCCTATTGTGAGCACAGGTTTATCAATCTAAAAGTGATTGATATAGTACAGCTTACTTCTGTGTGGGACAGGGAATAAGCTATACCAGTATTAGGCACTATTATACCAGTAGAACGGTACATCTACACTGCACAGCTATTTTGGGATGCCTCTGGCATCCCGAAATAGCTATCCCGCATCTACACAAGCCACCCGTTATTTCAAAATACTTTTAAAAAATAATGGGCGTGCTATTTCAGCATCCTGGGAACCCTCGTTCCATGAGGGTTAAGGGATGTCTCAAAACAGCATGTCATTTCGAAATTTGGCACTGTGTAGACATACCAAATTTCAAAATAAGCTATTTTGAAATAGATGCAAAATAAGATACACGATTTGCATAGCGCAAATTGCGTATCTTATTTTGAGTTTAGGGTGCTGTGTAGACGCACCCTAACATGTCCACTCTTGGGGTTGTAATGGTGCAAATGGAATCAGTAACACATCATACCACTAACCCACATAGCTACACCAATACTACACCACATCTAGGTTCAGCCCAAGACTTAGAGGCACAGAGAGGTCTGGAAAATAGCAAAAGTTTATTAGCATTAAGCACTCTGCAATAACCATAGGAGATTTCTGGCAAACATTTCACTTTCATTTCACTTTACTGATTTTGTCCTTTCGTTCATCCTCTTGTAGACGAATGTCTCACAAAAAATTCCATAGTGTCAACTACTGACCAGTAGTTCATTCATTGGTGAGACCATGTCCCTCAAGCTTACTACCTCTCCCCACTTCCTGGTCTCTAGAAATCTTACTGCCAGTCACAGTTCAGATCTGCTTTATTCCATCAAGGAACAGGTTTCTGGGAAGAATTTTTCTCTTTTGCAGGCAGGAGCTCTCAAAACTGCATTGGGAGCAGCTGGCTTTTCAAAAGGAAAGCTGGAAGCTGTACATGTTTGTATAGGTAGCAACAGGTCTGTGTATGCACTTTCAGATCTCCGTGCAAGAGTCCCTAACTACAACTACTGTGAGGAATTGGCTAATTCATGATGCCTTGGGTCAAAGGCAAAATCCTCTTCATGTTTGATTGTAAGCTCTCTGGGGCAGGGGCCATGCCCCTGTACAGCAGCTAGCACAATGATGACCCAATAATGAGTAGCCTTGTGGTGCTACTGTAGTATAAATAAATAACAAGTAATAACAATTCAGGTCCAGATCAAAATATCTGCCTTTTGCTGTTCTATTCCAGAAGACAGACATGAAAAAGTAGGATTTCTCTCTTCTGCTCTTTTATAGGCAGGCCTCTCCCCCTCCCCCTGCCCTGATCCTAGTCAACAGTTTGCATCTCTTGGGAAGAG
The DNA here is from genome assembly GCF_049634645.1 of Pelodiscus sinensis. Taxonomy (NCBI): domain Eukaryota; kingdom Metazoa; phylum Chordata; order Testudines; family Trionychidae; genus Pelodiscus; species Pelodiscus sinensis. The sequence continues at coordinate 246,776,442 of NC_134712.1, read as the reverse complement.
GGGGAAATGTTTGTGGAATACAAGGGCTTTGCTTGCTTTTTTGCAGATACTGTTTGGATTTTTTTTCAAATCAGGTTAGTTTTTCCAGAGCAGAAGTAGGATCTCTTGCCCATTATTAACTAAGACTAGTCAGTTGTTTCATGGGCCCGTGTGATACTTAACAACTGCTAAATGAATAGATAATATGGGAAAGATGTGACACAATTACTTATAACTTAGGGTACGTCTACACTGCAACACTATTTTGAAATAACTAGCGCTATTCCAAAATAACTTAGTCAGCGTCTACACAGCAGACAGTTATTTTGAAACAGTGTCAAAACACTGTCAAGCTGGAGGACTTCGTATTCTGACTCCTGTAACCCTCATTGTAAGAGGAATAGGGGAAGTCGGAGGAAGAGCGCTCTATTTCAAAATAAGTGCTGTGTAGACATTCCCTATTTCGAAATAAGCTATTTCGAAATAAGATACACAATTGATGTAGCCCAATTTGCATAGCTTATTTCCAGGTAAGCCCTGCAGTGTAGATAAACCCTTAATTGGTGACATGCATGCAATAGCAGGGCAAAACTATCCACTCGGCTAACCAGTAAGGTCATTGCAAACAATGCTTCAATTTATCCAATCAGACCCCTTTTTATTTGCCTTTGCGTTCTGGGATTCCTTCTACATTCCAGAAACATAAAATACATGCAGCAAAAGAAAACATATCCAGCACTCTGGTCTGGCCTGACATTCTCAGGATGTCACTTCATGGGGATTAGAAAGGACCAGCCTTAAAAGGCATGGCATTCCTAGCCCTAAAGTGATCCTTCTTCCCACTAAGATGGGAAACCAATGGCCAGCTCCGTATGACTGTTCCCAGCGATGTTGTCAGAAGCAAAGCTATTGCTATGAGTCTGTCGGCTGCAGCTTGGCCACCAGGTGGAAAAACCTTTAGAAATCAACTCTCTGCTCAACATGATCAACTTAAGCTCATAGCAAGGAGACCAAAAGTAGCCTACAAGGTGAGTAAGAGAATAAGCGATCAAACCAGTCCCATCTAAATAAAGCTAAATAAAGAAAAAATAAGTAAGGATGGGTTCTGTGGTTAAGCACTGGATTGGGGCTTAGGTGAGCTGGGGTCATTTCTAATTGTGTCAGGGGCTTTCCATGGGACCTTGGAAAAGACACTTAGGCTAGGTCTACACTAGAGGATAAGTTCAAATTAACTCCTAATTGCGTTGTCAGAGTTGAAGTATCTTAAATTGAATTTTGGCACCAGCCACTCTATGGGAGGTTGACAGAAGCACACTCTCCCCTCAACTTCCTTTATTCCTCATAGGAGCAGGACTACCGGCACCGATAGGAGTGCCATCTCAGTTCAAATTAGCGTGTCTTCACTAGACGCGCTAATTCGAATTCCAGAAGATTGACTGTGGAAGGTTTGATCCTGCCTGTAGTGTAGAGATGGCCTTAATTGCCCTGTTGCTTTTTTATAACCCAGAAATAACATTCCTTTGTCGGTTTTGGTATTAAGATTGTAAGCTCTTTGTGATGGGAACTGACTCTCAGGCTTTGTCTATACTACGGCTTTTGCCGGAAGAGGCAAAGCAAATGAAGCATGGATTAGCATTTTTTTATGCTTCATTTGCATAATCTCTTCCGGTCCGTTTTTGCACAAGAGATTTTTGCACAAAAATAAGCAGTTTGGACATTTCCTTTTTGCGCAAAAACCCCTTTTTGGCCAAAAGATCCTTATGCCTCGAATAAGGGATACATTTGTGATCACACTTTAGATTAAAGCTCAATTTATACATACTCCATAAAGGGTTAAGAAATTATTAATATATTTTACAAGCATGTTATATATAAGAGTAGCTCATCTGATTGGCAGCTTTAAGCACATCCGAAGTGTTCTAGATGATTACAAGCCACCTATTGACCTGATGGATTCTATAATAATTTATTAAACATTGATTAAAATATCTGCTAGCCATTTGTTTCAACCCTTTATCGTGGAAGCTGACTCCAAATTGTGACCCCATTGGTAAAACTCTACAGCCATAGCTTCGTCCATTTAATCTATTAAAATTCAGAATGCCAGGAAGACTTGCATGGGTGAGCTTTAAACCCCTCCCTAAGGATGGCTCTTTCTAACCACTTGCGGCCTTGCCAGCAATCCTCCTGTCAGCAACACCCCTAGCAGCTGTTACTTGAGGAAGCGTCTTTGCATTTTTTTGCGCCGGGAATAGCATCTCTCCATTCCATCGAGCTTGAATTTTTACAAAGGCCGAAAATAACATCAGAGTGCTTCAAAGTGACTCTAGAGTTAGTCCAGGGCTGTGTTTCACTGAGTCTTATGTTCTTATGTTCTAGTCACCTCTGGACCTCTTTAAATTGCATGAGAGCATGAAATTGTGGTGTGCCACTTGCAAAGAACTGTCAGATTCGAGTTATAGGGTTGGGATTTTTCAGCAGTGACTAATGACTTGGTTGCCTGAGTTCTAAGGTACCCTCTTGTCACTTTGTAAAAGGGGGCCTGCTGTTCAGTGGCTAAGGAGGGGGACTTCTGAAAGGCAGGCCCATTAAAGGTGACTCAGGCTGCGCACCCAAATTAGTCACTCATGAAAATCATCACCTAACTTGTTTTGCTCAGCACTCCTCAGATTAATAATGCTGAAAGAATTTCTCTTTCACCAGAGCGGCTCTCTATTTACTCGTTTTGTATGTCACTCTTCTGATTATAGTCAGTTTCTCTTTCCAGCTGACATATCTTTAGCACAATGCTACTATATCATTCTAAGGCATTCGCACAAGGTTACCATGCCACATGGGAGTTGAAATCACTGCAAGAGGATGTTTAAATCCAAGCATTAAAATGAAAGCTGATTTATATGGTATTTTTGTACAGATTGTGTTCTTATGATGTATTTGTAGCTATGACAGAGCCTAGAGGCCCAGAAGTGAAATCAGAGACTCATTGGGTTAGTTGCTGTGCACACGCATTATAAACTATAGTCTTTACCCTAAAGAGTCTGAAAACGGTGTTATTAGCTCTTTTATTGTGGGTCTTTGATAATTTAGTGTTTTCCTTAAAGCCCCAGTTGCTAGTCATGTGACTATGAAAGAATCTTAGCTTTCATTTATTTTTAAATGTCCATTTCTAATCCTCATGGGAAATGGGGCGCAGGTGCACGTTAAAGGGTCAAAAACTAGAAAGGAAAAAAACCTCCAGAGGCATTTTTTTCTTCAAAAAACACATGATCTTTAAGCCAATGTGGGGGGGAGGGGAGAAATGAGCTCATCATGTTTGACTGTTAGTGGTTGGCAATAATGAACTTTCCCATGAGGCTGGCCCATCCCTAGAAAGAGCCCAGCTTGAATTTCAGGTCCCAACTGGACTTTGCAAAAACGGCAGCTGGAGGGAAAGCAGGTGGTTTGCAAACCAGTAAAAACCTGATCCCAAAGTCATGGAGCAAGGGAGAGAATAAACAGGAAGTCTCTGCATGTCAGTGTTCCCAGCTCTTTCCTGCCAACAGCCTCACTTTGAGCCTCTATTTCCCGCCTTCTCCAAATCCTGCCCTTTCTTTTCACCTTGGCAAAACCAGCACATGGCCTTTGAATGATTTTTCTGTGTCCCAAACACTCAACAGCAAGGTTGCTGTTGGGCAGCCAGGTCAGGAGTAGCTGAAATGCACTGTTATCCTCTGCTGAACTGCCTGAACAAAAACTGCCATTCCTACCACTGAAACACATACGCACACACCCTCTGTCTACAGAGAGTCGACCTTTTATGCTAATGGAAGGTCTCGTCTACCGCATTATCCATTAGTTCCAGGGCAGAGTATCTCCAAGATCACTTCCCCTTTCAGCCCAGCTGCTGGGACTCTCCATCCTCCAACAGGGAGAGCGATTCAGACTGCCTGGTCAGTACTCTGAGCTTCCCCTCCCCCGTCTGCTTTCCACGTCCTTTGTATTCAGCCCTGTGACAAAAGGGCTCCTGCCACAGCTGTCAGGCAACAAAGCTGGATCATTCCATGAGGAATGTGGACTCGGAACAAGTCCTATTGGCCTTTGCAGAAACTGATGGGATCAAGGAACTGACAGGCTCACAATGGGCTGCCAGAGCACAGAATGGAGGAAGAGATTTGAATTTGTTACCATTGATTTAACAGGGCCAATGAGGGCCTAGTCTCCTAGATTAAGCTGCCACACTGGCTTCTGCTCCAGCTATTATTAGTGCTTATCCAGCTATGAGAATTCCACCAGACTAGCACATGAGTGGCGCGTGTATTTAGCAGGTCTTTTGTTAGAGGACTGAGGATGGAGGGAGGGGAGAGGAGGAGTGATTCAGCACAACTAACTTTAAATGCTAGCAACAGAGACATGATCCATCAAAATCAGAGGGAGGGCAAACTGCGGTTGTGATGCACGAACTCGGAGGGCCGGTGTCACCAATCAGCGCCAACACCATCTCATAGAGGCTGATGGTGTGTTGCCCAGGTTTTACTAGTGCACAGGGCCAGTCCAGGGTGGGTGACCAGGGGCAACCCATGGAGAATGAGCAGGGGCCGTGATAAAATATGCTGCAGAACATCCCACCAGCCTGCCACACAAATACCCACTCAGGAGTGTGAAGCTGCTCCTTCACTCAGTGCAACTCCCTGCAGACACCATAGCTGGGTGAGTCAGAGCCCTTCCCATACCTCAAAGAACAGCTGGGATTCTAGAGATTCTTGGTAACAAAACCTGCTGGCTTGGGATATGTCAAAGAACATACAACCACTTGCATCACTCGCACTCACTACCCTGCTGCACCCGCGGAGGTTAAGTTACTCCGTCGCTCAGGGTATTTACAAACAGAGTGGGCAACGGGTAGAAAACATGCGGTGGAAATCAAGCCTGTGGACAGATAGCTCTTTGCCAGTTCTGACTTCCACAGGCCTGTGAAATGGCAGGCTGCTCTTCATAATCAATTCAAGTTTCATGAGGCACAGTACACAGCCACTAGTGACTCATGGTACTCTAGTGACTGGCAAAAGCCCGGCTCAGAAAAGTCTACTGGAAGGAGTAGCCACCTATTTCCCCATGGCTGGGGAAACACCAAGCAAGGCAAGGTCAACGGTAGCTATAATCAATCACACTTTCTTCCAAGCAAGAAGAAGAAGCTATCTTGCCTGGCATTGCTGGTTTGCATGGATGTGAGAGCCCTTCTAAGGTTTGGTTTCGACACTCACTTCGCTGGATGGTTCTTTGAATTGTAAAAACAAATGGCAAAAGCATTAGCTGCAGCACCTCCACTCCAGTCCACGGAGCAGAGCTAAAGTCCCATTACACCAGCTCATTGTTCAATAACAGGCAGGGAAATACAGAGGCATCGCTATTGGAGTGGCCAAAGTGGTTTCATGTGGCGGCACAAAGGGCTTTTGCTTAGCAGCTGTGTGTGTTCAGTGCAGATGATTTCAGGAGCAAAGCTGATGACATGCTGATGGCCAACCGTCCCCGCTAGACTAGGTGCTGAGCTTGCAGCTTCCTTTTTTAATAGGTGATTCAGTCACTCGGTAATTCACTGGGGATGGTGGTGCTAGCCGGTCTATGAAAAATCCTAGCAAGAATGATGGCTACTAACAGGTGGGTGGCATTGTTTCCCTGCAGCACATAATGGTTTAAGTAAAATGAGATACCAACCAGGGTTGCTGGCTTAATTAAAGACAGGATTTTTTCTGTGGCAAAAGAATGTTGTTTTCCTTTACTGGGATTCTAGCTGTAGGGTCTAACATAATAAGTATGTAGGAGGGAGGGAGGAAGGAAGGAAGAAAGATTGTTTGCATCATCATTACTTTTTTCCTACATAGTTCTGGTGCTTTCTTCCTCCTGTAGTGTGTCCTTCAATAGAAGGCATTGTGCTCGGATGGTTTTAGCTACAGTGTCAAGTGGTTAACTGCTTGTTTATGCTTATGATTTAGAAATGATCACGCTACCCCTTATGAAGTCTATGACTGACCAGTTAATAAACAACAAGCAGGCCTGTGGCATCTAAGACTACACCTATGCTGCACAGTTATTTTGGAATAAGCTATTCCGGAATAGTTATTCCAAAATATCTTATTTCAAAATAGCACATCTACACTGCAGGGAAGCTTCAAAATTAGTCGGAGGCAGGCTTCCCTAATGTAGACGTGCTATCTTGATTTAGAGCCCCAGGAAGAATAACTTAGAATGGCCCTGGTGAGGGGCTATTTCGAAATAGCAGCAGTGGAACATCTACACACGCCTTATTTCAAAATAGCTAGTTCGGAATAGGCATTATTCTTAGTAGAATGAGGTTTACAGAAGTTGGAATAAGCCGTCTGTTATTTTGAAATTATTTTAAAATAATGGAATTGCTGTGTAGATGCTCACATAGTTATTTCAGAATAACGTCCATTATTCCGAAATAACTTTGCTGTGTAGACACAGCATTAGGGACTACCAAACATATATACAGTATTATGAGCAAAACCCATTTCACTGTTGTTTTTAAAGTTACAGACTAACACAGCTATCCCTCTGATCAATTATTGTGAGTGACTATAATGAATAATTTCCCAAACAAGGAAAAGTATTGCTTTCTCTGGTTCTGTATTATGCAGCTTTGTAGAGTGCTTGTAACACTGGAGGACCGAGTCTACCTTTAGAGACTGAGTGTCACACTAAAATTATCTTCAAACACAGGTTTGCCAACAGCAATATACAACAGGGCAAACTGTAGGCTGGTATAATTTAACTGATTTCAGTGGATGAATTTGGTTGTCTCTTTTGAATTTTATGAAGCAGAGAATTGGCAGCTGTAAATCAGGATTGCTCTGTTAACACAAACATCTCTACTAATTTGCACAATTGAGTTTCTAACTGTGTGTGTGTGTGTGTGTGTGTGTGTGTGTGTGTGTGTGTGTGTGAAGGTAAAGATGAATTAAATTACTGTAAAAGTGGTAGACTAATGGCCATAGCTAGAACGGGGCATAGCGCAGACAGGCACTGTGCAATTTAATCACTGGTAGACTTTGCTGATACTCCACAATCCTGCATCACCTTGTACTATTCCACTTTGGGGCCACTGGAGACCCAGTGCCTCTCACCTCTGGCTGGCAGCACTTCATGACCCGGACAAGACATTGCTAATGAGGCTCTCAACCATTTTAACCCAACATAGGAGTTTGCAGGGCAGTGTCTGTGACCAGTAGGGGCTTGTTACTGGTGTTTTAGTCAGAGATGGACCCCTTACAGTCGTATCCTGTTTACAGTTTGTCTGAATGTCAAGTAATTATATACCATGTGATATGCCGTTTGGTAATTGCTAACAGTGATACAGCCTGGCTTTCTGGCTATCAGAATGAATCCTTGTCCCGCAGCCATGCAGGCCATTCTCTGTCATTAGCAATTTAGTGAGCGGCTGCTGTGCCTCTGCTGAGCTGTGGCTGCTAGCTGGCCCAAGATTACGTCTAGCAGGAAACCTAGTGGACTACTCAAGAGGTGCTTTGCTGAGCTACTGAAACTGTGGCAGCTTCCCAGATTCAATTAGCAAATACACTAACAAATTCCAGCCCCACTGGAGCCACTGGGCTTTTTGACATGGTCTTCAATGGTAACCAAACCAGTGCCTTGGGCTAGATCCTACCTGCTTTACTCCGGGAAAATTCCCAGTGAAATCGTCGGTGCCAGCTGTCACAGAAGCCCATTCATTATGAGCTAGCTAGTGAGAATGCCTGGAATGATCAGAGGATTGGGTTTAAATTCCCTAGACGCCCTGGGACCACACCTGGTTCTCGTTTTATTTACGTCAGTGGCTGCTCACTGCCAGTGGGATGGCGGTCATAAATCAAATATGGAGTCAGCCTGGACCTTCATCTAGCAAAGGTAGAAAATTGAGTCCCATTCAGTCTATTGGAGCTGTAATTGCCAACAGTGATACAGCCTGGCTTTCTGGTTAATGGAATGAATCCTTGTCCCTCAGCTATGTGAGCTATTCTCTATAATTAGCAATTTAGTGAGTGGCTTCTGTGCATGTTATCCTGCAAAGCTGTGGGTCCTCACATACTTTCCGTGCTTTCAGAGCACACAGCTCATGCGGCTGTTTTTAACTCCCTCTCTCTAAAGCATGTACTTTTCAGGAAGGTGATAAGCAAAGAGCAGGTCTGCAAATACCAAGCTCTGTACAAGAAAAAGAAAGGCAGCCTCATATCTAACTTCATCCCTCCTCCACAGAGCAGCCCTTTGGTTTTTCAGTCAGCTGATCTAAGTGCTGGAGGATAAGAATTTGGCCAAGTGGGATCATTCATTTTTGCTATGCAAATGATTTAATGTACTATAAATCCAAGTTAGATGTTATCTCCATAATCTTGGGAGAAGAACCATCATTTTGTTCTATTTGTGGGACACCTAGCACAGTCCATTCCTGGGGTTCATAGGCACTACGGGCATACACATAATAAAGCAATGCTATGAAGTACCCCCAAAATACAAATCTCGGGTAACTAATGCAGACAGCACATCTCTGGCTTCAGGATATAGCATATTTATGTGGCTCCCTAATGTTAACTTGTAAAGGGGAAGCCTGGATCTGCTAGCTATAGACCCTATACCAGTGTTTCTTAAACTGTGTTCCACAGCAGACCTGTGTGCCACGAGGCAATCAGAGCTGTGCCACGGACAACAACAGAATTCAAAATGGCCACCCTTAAAGGGGCAGGCGACCTTTTCTTTTTTCTCAATAACTTTCTCCCGACCCTTTTTTTTTCTTCAGTAACATTCCTCCTGACCCTTTTTTTTCCCCTCAACAAAAAATCCTTGGTGTTCCTTGAAAAAAAATTGTTTGGTGTTCCTTGCTCTTAAAAAGTTTAAGAAACACTGCCCTATATATGTCATGCCTCATGATCAGTTCAATTATTTTTAAGAAAGGGCAGATCTTTTATCACTCTGTTTGAATTGATCATTTTAAAAGAATTCTGAGACTTCATACATTGCTTAACACAGAGAGACTGTTTCTTTGTAAGGAAAGGGGGTAGAGTGAGTTATGAAAATTAAGTACTACCCCCAGTCCTAAACCCTGTTGGCACACCTAAGCCAGATCTACACTACAGAGTTAGGTTGATGTAAGGCAGGTGGTGTTAACCTCACTCTGTGACGTGTCTACATTACAGCATTGCTCCCGCTGATGTAAGTCCTCCACTTCACCAGCCTAATAACTCACTTCCACAAAAGGCACAGTGCATAAGTTAATATACAGGCAGTCCCCGGGTTACGTACAAGATAGGGAACTGTAGGTTTGTTCTTAAGTTGAATCTGTATGTAAGTCAGAACTGGCGTCCAGATTCAGCCGCTGCTGAAACTGACCAGCGGCTGACTACAGGAAGCCTGAGGCAGAGTTGCTCTGCCCCGGGCTTCCTGGAATCAGCTGCTGATCAGTTTCAACAGGCTGAATCTGGACGCCAGTTCCGACTTACATACAGATTCAACTTAAGAACCCCAGGCGTCCCCAAGTCAGCTGCTGCTGAAACTGATCAGCAGCTGATTCCAGGAAGCCCGGGGCAGAGCAATTCTGCCTCGGGCTTCCTGTAGTCAGCGCTGGTCAATTTCAGCAGCGGGCTGACTTGGGGACGCCTGGGGCAGAGCAGCTGGGGTGCTGCTGGGTTGCTCCAGTAGCACCACTCCTCGGCGCTACTGGACCAACCCAGCAGCACCCCAGCTGCTCTGCCCCAGGCTCCAGCAGACCAGGGAGACGCGGAGTAGCTTTTCTCTCCCCAGAGGACGCGGGCAGCGGGACCACGGCGCATCTGGGCGTCCCGCCGCTCCCATCCTCCGGGGCGAGAAAAACCCCGTTCGTAACTGCGGATCCGACATAAGTCGGATCCGCGTAACTTGGGGACTGCCTGTAATCAGCTATGCGTGCAACTCAGAATGGAGGTCTCTTTACAGAGCTAGCAGCCTGGGCTGTCAGTACCTCACACAATCCCCACTTCTGTGAGGACATGCACCACCGGCCAAAGGAGGGTAGTGGGGACATGAAAACCCACAGAAGTTGTAGACTTGATGCAGGAATTACTGAGAGTGGTTCTCTGGCCTCTGTGGTACAGCTGAGATGGCCCTAATGACCTTTTCTGGCCTTACAATCTATGAATCTTAATGACTTGGCCAGAGAGTCATAGATTCCAAGGCCTGAAGGGACCACTGTGATCATTAAGTCTGACCTCCTGCGTATCGCAGACCATTGAGCTTTCCAAAGCAATCCCTACAGCAAAGGTGGGGAACCTTTTTTTGGATCAGGAGCCATTGACCCACAGAAAAATCTGTCAGATGCTGCACACGAGTGGTCCCTAACTGAGAAGGAGAAAGACACTCCCCATATTTCCCTTGCACACTAGAGCCTAGGAGGGCCCAGGCTAGTAGATTTTGTATGCTCCAGCCCCATGGTGGGGCCACAGGCTCCCCAGTGTTAAGGCAGACCCCTGAGACTCAGGACTAGATCCAAGCAAGCCAAGGGCCACACCTGGCCCCTGGGCCTGAGGTTCCCCACTCCTGCCCTAGAGCACCTCTCTCCGAAAAACCACCCAATCTGGGTTTAAAAATGGTTAGTGATTGAGAATCCACCACGACCCTTGGTACATTAGTCCAACAGCTTCTCTCTCTCTCAAAAAATTACACCATATGTCCAGTCTGAATTAGTCTAGCTTCAGGTCCCTGGATCATGTTATTTCTCTGCAAAATTGAAAAGCCCTTTTTAAATATTTGTTCCCCATGTGAATAACTCCTGTAACTTGTATAAGTTACTTGATCAAAACACCCCGTGACTTTCTCCTTTGGGGGGCTAAATATTGAGCTCCTTGAGTTTATCACTGTAAGACATTTCCTAATCCTTTAATGATTCATGTGGATCTCCTCTGAACCTGCTCCAGTTTGTTGACACTCCCCCGCCCATGCTCAAGCTCTGTTGTGGCAAATACCACAACTGCTTACACAGAAGATAAATAAGGAGACAAATCGATGTATTTGGAGAGTGCTGCAAGTTGTGTCTAGTTCCTCTTCTCCCCTTAGGTGCCAGTCACCCCGGCAGATCCAATTAGGCTCACTCCCCATTGTTTCCAGGTGCTTCCCAGGCATCTGCCCTCCTTTCTGCACTGAAAAGCCTGAGCATCTATAGAAGGAAATGGAAACAAGGAGGAACAGCCAGCACCATGTGATGTGCCACCAGAACTGTCCCATCCATAGGATGAATCAGGGCAGCCGCCCCAAATGTCCTATGGATGGGAGGGACCTGGGGATTACAGGGCCCGGGTGTGGCAGCAGCAGGGGTCACCTTCCCTCCTCCCTACTCATTATGTGGGCAATGGGAGCTGGAGCAGCCCAGCAGTCTGCTCTGCCCTGCCATGCTGCTCTGACACCCATTCCTGGCCTCACTGTGCTCAGCTTCCCCATGGAGGTGGGAAGCAGAGCGTGCCACCCTGGGTGCTCTGGTTCCTGCCACCCGTGGATAAGCGAAGCACAGTAGGCCGGAAGGATGGCATCGTGGGGCACAGCAGGCTGCCAGGCCTCTCTGGCTCCCACTGCACACGTGGTGAGTGTGGCAGGAGGGATGGGGGAGGTAACTCATGCTGCCGCTGCGACAGGCATCCTTAATAGCCCAGGCTGCATTGCTTGAGGAAGGAGGTAAGGGGACAGGGCGGAGGGGGATAGAGTTGCCAGGTGTCTGGTAGTGACCCAGACAACCTGGTATTTTCACCTCCTGTCCAGTAAAAATATTCAGAAAATACCAGACACATAAAATGTCTGATATTTTCTGATGTTTTTTCCCTGCCAGGAGGCAAAAATACCGGAAACCTGGCAACTCTACACACACTCAGCAACGGGGCCCAGCCCCAGGCCCCTCCGGCCCCTTCCTCCAGTTACCTGGTTCCGCAGGGGAGCTGTCTTCTGGCTCGGAGCAGGAAAACAAGATGGCCACTGGCAAAAAACCACAAAGGCCTTTCTTAAAGGGGCCATGCTGGTGGGGGCAGGGGAGGGGGTGTTAATTTTTTTTTTTTTTTTTTGCTTAATAACTCTCAGGGTCTTTTTTTTTTCTTTTTGCTCAACAACTTTGGTCTCCCCCCTTTTTTTTCTCAACAGAATTTTTTCCCTGGTGTTTTTTTTTGGGAGGGGGGAGCAGAGGGTGTTAGGTATTTTGGGTTAAACCATCTGGCAGCCCTAGAGGTGGAGCAGGGGCAGGGCTTAAGGGAAGAGTGAACTGAGGGCAGGGAAGGAGCAGGCCTGCAGCAGAGGGGTTTCCCCAGGTCTTGTGCCTGGGAGGAGGTTGCCCCAGGCCCCACATCCCTCTTGAGACAGCCCTACCTGAAACTTCTACATGGTCTGCCAAGAAGTGTCACCAATAATCACAGGGGGAGACACACACACTAGAATGGTGTGTCTCAATCAGTGTTGCCAGGTCTCAATTTTATCCCGAGTCTCATGCTACTTGCCATTTTACCTGAAGCCCAGTCTCCTGGGGTCATGTTATTGTGAAAGAGTCCCAGCTTTCACCTCTTTTTGAAACATGCATTTCTTGCAAGCATGGATGCAGAGAAAGGCTTTATAAAATATATATATATATATGGGAGATTGCCTATCTCCTAAAACTGGAAGGGACCTTGAAAGGTCATTGAGTCTAGTCCCCTACCTTCTCAACAGGACCATCCCTGATGAATTTTTGCCCCAAATAGCCCCTGCAAGGATTGAACTTACAACCTTGGGTTTAGCAGGCCAATGCTCAAATCACTGAGCTATCCCTCCCCCTTTAAAGAAGTGAAAGCTGAGGATCAAAATCAAGAAGATAAAAAATTAACCAATTTATTTTCCGTGTATCATGATTTTCAGCCACTTGTGTGGTTCTTAGGGACCTGACACAATGCATGGGGCTGGCAATCCTGCATAATGAACCAAAAGGATTAGTATTATTATTTATTCAGACCCATAAATACATATATAGTAGACACCTGTAAAAAATAAATCAAGCGTTATTGCACCGCAGTCGTTGGATTTATTGTGATGTTTCCTGGACAGTAGGTCAGTGGAAAACACTAAATACTGCAGTAAATTCCAATGCAACTAGCATATTTTTTTCTTTAAGAGGGAGGTAGCATACCAGCACGGTGCCGTAGTCTTCTCTTGTTTTCAATGTTCTGACAGAAGAATAAAATCTTAACTAGAATAGAGAGAAAACACATTCAATATTCCCTCTAATCTTTTCCATCCATGTCTGGATTTTTTTCATCTATGTGTGGAATAAAGTTTATGTGCACCAAAGCATATGTGAATGTGCACCACCGATAGAAACACAAAACCGAGCTATGGTGCTCTGCTAATCAGCTGGGTGGCATTTGAATTTCTCCTAAGTGGCCACACAAGCACACAGCATAAAGGGAACAGTTTGCATTCATGTGCGGACATAACTGTACACATGCAAGTTCTAAGCTGTGGAAGCAGAGTGGAAAGATTGTTCTTGACATTTTAGCATGCATTTGGGTCACTGCCTTCTTTACTCATGACAAAGCAAAATAGCAACACTTTGGCTGGAATATGGAGTAATGGATCTCTTTTGGCAAGGTCAAACTGGCTGCAGTAAGCATATTTATTTCCATATCCATCTCTCTGTTAGGGTCTCACCCTGATCTGTCTCAGTCAATGGCAAAGTTCCCACTGATTTCAAGATCAGGCCAGGTTGGGCAGCAGAAGTCTGGGAGAGCTAACTGGAAAAGGAAAGTAGGCAAGTGTGAATGCAACACTGGCATTATGCGAGGAGTGGGTCTTAGGTGCTCCAGAAGGCGAGCAAATATAACGGAGGAAGGCTAGTCTCACGGCTAGGGCATTACACTAAGACTCAGGTTCAATTCCTAGCTGTGCACTGTCTTCCCACATGACCTTGGGAAAGTCAGTTCACCTCTCTGTGCCTTAATTCTCCCTCTGTAAAATGGGGATTATACAATTCCCTTCTTCCCAAGAGAGTTGTGACGCTCATTGCATTAATTGCTTGTGAGAAAGGTTAGTAACATAGTGAAGGGGCTGTTGATTAAAAGTTTCAAATAAATAAGAGTTTCATTTACTCGCCCCCTCGCATTTCCGGCCATTGCATTCCAACACCAAGGTGACATTCCCTTAGCCCTGTGAGGCATGGACCGGCTTGGGTCCGAGCTTTAGAGAAATGTAGCTGTGCTGGCCTGACAACAGAGTGGGGAGGCTGCTTGCAAATATGTCTCTTGCTGCTCACAGGTGGCATCCTGTACATGGTTCCTCCTTCAAGCTCAGAGTATGGAATAGGCAGGGCTCGGGACTAACTGGCCCAGTGCTCTATTCCACAATGGCAGTTCCAGCATTCTGTAGTTATTTTCATCCCCTTGAGAATTTGGAAACTGGCAATGTCTCTTTCATATCCCAAGAGGAGTCAATACTAAGAAGGAACCTGGTGATTGGCAGGACTCCTGGCCTGCCAAACAGTTCACCCTGGGCTGCCTCCCATTCCAGTCTCGGAAAACACCAACAGACCAATGACTTGTCCTTGGAGCAGGAAGCAGGGTCCCCTTGCCTTTGCGACCGGCCATCCTGTTCCTCCCGCCCCTTGAGACCTGAGCAATTGGGACCCAAATTACCGAAGGGATTGATTGGGGAGTTGCTGAGGCTCCTGTCAGGGCTCTATATAGTCTTGTCTTGCTTGGGCATAAGCCCTGCCCTCTTTGCTACCTTTGTCACATTGGCGTAAAGCTAACACACATCTCTGTCCCTGTTTCAGATGAGAGAACACGGTCTGATTTAGACATCACTAGACACATACTCCTCCAAGGCCCCGGGAAACCCTCCTCCCCCTCCGTGAAGGAGCGGTCAGCTCTCTATCTCTGTCAGACAGCTGCGGCCGCTGCTCACACAGGCAGCCTCCCACAGTCTGTAAGTATCTCGTGCTTTTCATTCCTGGGCCTTGTATGAGCCACCAAAAGCATCCAGGCAATGTCCAGTCCCAGCAACTGGCTATAAAGAAGGAAAGAGCTCTTGCGCAAGAGAGCTTACACTTGTAAGAAAAGAACGTAGCTCTTGCACAAGAGAGCTTACACTTGTAAGAAAAGAACGTAGCTCTTGCACAAGAAGCCGTCTCTTACCACGCCGTACTGTAAATCTTCTTGCGCAGGAGTGGGTGGACAGTGTGGATGCACTGCGGATTATTGCGCAAAAACAGCCATTCTTGCGCATGAAGCCGCAAGTGTAGACATAGCCATATTGTATATACATTATACACACACACATATGTATTGTGTACGCATATTATTCTATCTTTAATAACTCTCTTCACTTACCGTGCCTATGTTAATCATCTACAATACTCTTGGCTACGTCTACACTGGCACCCTTTTCCGGAAAAGGGATGCAGATGAGACAAGTCGGAATTGCAAATGCAGCGGGAATTTACATTTTCCCCGCTCCATTTGCATGAACATGGCTGTCGCTTTTTTCCGGCTCGGGGCTTTGCCGGAAAAAAAGCGCCAGTCTAGACAGGGATCTTTCGGAAAATAAAGCCTTTTCCGGAAGATCCCTTATTCCTGATTTTAAGAGGAATAAGGAATCTTCCGGAAAAGGCTTTATTTTCCGAAAGATCCCTGTCTAGACTGGCGCTTTTTTCCGGCAAAGCCCGGAGCAGGAAAAGAGCGGCAACCATGTTCATGCAAATGGAGTGGGGAAAATTTAAATCCCCGCTGCATTTGCAATTCCGACTTGTCTCATCTGCATCTCTTTTCCGGAAAAGGGTGCCAGTGTAGACGTAGCCTTGCAGTTTCAGCTGCATGTCATATCATTCACTCCCACCCCTACATTCTTGTGTGGTGTTGCTGTGTGCTGTTAAATGGCTGCGTACTCCACCCCAGGGGTGACCATTTCAGCCGGTAAAACTCATTCCAGGCCTGGTCCTGCTTGCACGGTAGTAACTAGCAAAAGTCAAATACACTTCAAATAGACCCTGGAAGGATGCATCTACACTGCACCCTTATTTTGAGATAACTAGCGTTATTTTGAAATAACAATGCGAACATCTACCCAAAATAATTTTGAAATAACGGATGGCTTATTCTGAAATCTGTAAACCTCATTCTATGAGGAATAATGCCTATTCTGAACTAGCTATTTCAAAATAAGGCCTGTGTAGACACTCCACTGCTGCTATTTCGAAATAGCCCCTCACCTGGGTCGTTCTAAGTTATTCCTTCCCAGTGCCTCCTGGAGCTCTTGAACTAATTTGGAGGCTTCCTGGCAGTGTAGATGTGCTATTTTGAAATAAACTATTTCAGAATAACTATTCTGGCATAGCTTATTTTGAAATAAGCGTGCAGTGTAGACATACCCTAAGATACTTTGTCACCTTGAGTGACATGTCTTCATAGAGAGAACACTGATCGCAACACATCAGCTGTATTGTTCTAGCCTTTCCTTTGGCCACGTGCTGGCCAGGCTGTCAGTGGCACTGGACGCCAGCTCAGCATAACACACCACATCCTACAACCCCTGTGCCCAAGCGATCTGCCGGCCTCAGCCTCCTAAATCACTGGGATTACAGGCATGCACTGCCATGCCCTGTCTCCATAAGATACACAGATAGTAATTTGTAATACGCATTAAGACTTTCAAAAGGTGTCATACAAGAGCCTAACGGAGGCTGAGTACCCCACAGTTCCCACCAACCACAAGGAAAGTTGTGGCTGCGCAGTGCCTTTCAGGATCAGGCTCTGACTAAATCCTAATGGATACACCAATTTCAGAGTGGAAGGGAGCAATTTTCTATGTGATTTCCATTAAACACCTATAGAAAAACACCTCAATATGTCCTATAAGCACCTGTGCTGTCCGTACAGCAGCACACACAAAGTTGGTGCATGCAAACACACGTGTGAGAGGAAACCACACATTCAGGCCTGCGTTTTAGCTGGGAGGCATGCGTAGATATACCCCTGCTAGCTTTGCTCAAGCTAACATGGGCAGCTTCTTGGCCTCCCAAAGACAAGCCCAGCCAGACCCCCGGTACGTCCCACAGGCGACTAGCCCAAGCTACACTAATTGGGTTAGAAGGCTAGCACAAGCAGATAAACTCTCAAATGTAGACATATCCACAGTAAAGCGAGTTTAAGCCCTAGGGCAGTTGTCTGCTCTGAGAAGCAGGATGTCTTAAGCTCTGTTCATGTCCGTTTCCTTACTCATAAATACACAGGTACCAAAAAAAGGGGAGGAGGCAGGGAAAAAAATGTGTCCAGTTGAGAACAATCACTTGAATATGCCCTTCTCAAGCCTTTTAGGTCCCCTCTTATACTCCTTCCGCTCCTACATCAGAGCATCTTTATAGCCACACAACAATGCTCTCATCTCTGCAGGTTCTGATTCCCCTATGCTCCCTTCCCTTTGTACTTATGTGTGTAACACTTCATGCCTCTCCTGCAGTGTACTTATTGGGCCACAAGGGCATTCTTGATTTTCAATTATAATTATTTCTTCTGGGTTTTGTGTCAGAAAAAAATTATTCTGAAATAATAAAAAGTCTAATGTAAGAGCTAGACCACTGAAATGTAAGAGCTAGACCAAGTCACTGAAATACACTGAAATACACTGAAAGGGAAGGTTGGCTCAAGACACGCAACTCCAGCTATGTTAATTGGAATAGAGTTGATGTACCTTGTATTGAGTTTCCCCACCATTCCCACAGCAGGAGGCCAGTGTGAGCAAATGCTTCCATCAGCTTCCCTTGCTCCTTGCAGGAGCAGGAGTACCTGCCACCAATGGGAGCACCTTCTGAGTTTGATTTAGCAGGCCTTAACCAGACTCACTAAATTGAACTCCAGAATATCGATCATGGAGGGTCAATCTTCACTTTAGTGAAGATATGACCTTAGTGTGTTTTATATTCACAACCGTTTTATATAATTGTTTTATTTCTCTTTCAGAATACCACAAAAGAGGACACTGTTCATTGTCTTGACAGCCAGAAAGCAAGCAAGGTAGGACATGCTAAAAAACGTGTTGTTGTCTAACCAAGTCTTTGTGGATTGATGTACAGTGTGATTTAACTACCTGCATATGACAATGAGGTATGCTCTCATGCAGAATATGGAGGTCTGACACCTTAACTACCCAGCCATATTTAGCACTTATTTATGGGGTTAAAATTGCCTTTACGTAAATAGGTCCAAGAATTTAGAAATATGTCAGCTCATATGAAACTGATGTGTTTTGCAACTTGACATGAAGTATATGGATTCTGGACTTTTGTCACTAAGATTCAATACATTTTTTTTTAAACTGGAAGCATTTGAGTGTTTAATGGAGTGAATTAGCATTGCACATGACCAATCCTGAGTGAAAAAATATGCAAAGCATAATGGCATGCAAAGGTTTTTACTCCTATTGAAAGATGAATAATTAGAATTATGGCCTCTCTTAGGTAATAATTATTAGCATCAGCTATCTCCATTTGTAAAATCTCCTATGCAATATAGGTACTGTGAGTTCAACATAGGACGATGCCATACCACCATCAAACTAGGGAGCAAAGTCAAAGTATAAACAGACAAAATTCTAATGTCACATTCACTTCATTTTACCAAAGATTCCTTTAACTGAGGGCCAAATTTGGTCCAGTAGGTTTGTCAGGAATCTACTGGTGTAACTTAGACCTCCTCCTGTTTCCTCAAAGTGTGTATGTGACAGTTGCTTTGATTTCTTTCTTCCTACTTAGTCCCCTTCTTATGTAACACGTCTGAATTTGGCCCACCCAGTGTCTCTAAACTGGTTTAACTCACATGTCGAGGAGTCAGAAGGGAAGACTACATAAGAAAAAGTAACGAGGAGCTGGGTTTCAGACAGTGGAGACTGGGCCTGCCAACAGAGGGGGTCAAGGGCGATAACTTTCCCAGGGCCTGCCAATTCAAAGGGCCCCAGAGCTCCCAGCCACTGCTGTGGCACTAGCGGCTGGAGACCATGCCCTTTAGAGCACATCCAGAGCACCTTGCTGTGCACTCCATGTGGCTCTGAGGGCTGGCTGGCACTGGCCCCACCCCTTCCACTCAAGGCCCCGCCCCTTCCAGGAGCATGGAGCCTGCCCCTCCCACCTTGCCCAGGGGCTTGCAGAGGCTGTTGGCTCCCCTGGTGGACGTTAAAGGAGATCACACATTCCCACTATGCCCTTTTGCACATTTTCTTCTGCCTCCATGATGTGTAAGATACTCTCCTCTACAGATCACAAGTGGGCATGAGGGGGGTCTCACACTCAACTCTCATTTTGGCCCAATACCCATGGCTTTCCCAGTTAAATGTCACCTATGTTTTCCAAATGTATTCACTACTGTTGTCCCCCCTGGAGCCACATAGTTTACTGCTATGGGAATTCTGTGCCAAAACATTAAAAATTCTGTGCATCATTTTAAAATTGTGCACATTTTATCTGTCAAAGTAACACTTTGCCTAATCACACCAGTTTCAATTATTTTGGTAATTTATTTCAAAATACCGGTCAGTAAATATATCTGTAACAACAGAAACCCCATATGACAGCCCAGTCCCTTTTTCTCTGCCCTCTTCACCCCTCAGAGCCCAGCGGGGGGGGGGGGACAGACATTCACACCCCTCCTTCCCAGAGCTAAGCCATGGCATCCCCAGCCCAGATACCCACCTCGCTGCCCATCAGAGCCTAGGAGAGAGAGAAAGCCGGATGCTTGGTCCTGGGCTTGAATGGAGTTTCCTGCATGCTGAGCTCTCCTTCTCCCAAGTGTGTGGGGAACTGCAGCTGCTGGGAACCCTCTAGTTCTCTCCCACTCCTCCTGGGCAGTCTCTTCTATGTGCCAGCTTGGTTCTGCCAGCTCCAGCTGCCCCTACAGGCATCCAGCAGCACTGCAGCCCATTTCTGTGAGGGGAAAGGAAATTCTGCTAAAAAAAACACACACATTAATTTCCACAACAGTTTGCTTTGCACATTGGTGCAGAATTCCCCCAGAAGCAATAGCCAAGTCACAACCGAGGAAATCATGAATCCAGTCACATTTTCCTTCATTCTGGAGATGCAGGATGCACAGATGTAGGAGGCACCATCCTACTCACTGAGTTCTGTCTCCTCGTCGGGTCTTCTCCCCTCTGATTACCAGGGAGCTGTCGTTCCACTGGCTTCCTTCTGAATCCAGACCTGGGCCTTCATTGTGCAGGCCCACTGCAGCACTGCTCACCTGAACAATCTAAGCCGGGCATTCGCCCCCTGCTATTCAGACATGCCCCCATGGGCAGCAGGTATAATAGACGGGAGAAAGGCTTTCCCTTCCCAAACCATCAGACTGGCCCCACCCACACTCTGCCCCCAGAACACCTCATGTTCCAGGCAGGGGAGGCTGGGGCCATGCAATGCCTGCTTTCCCCACGCTCCAGACCTAGGGAGGCTGGGGCCACATGCTGCCCACCCTCTCCGTGCTCCAGGGCCAGAGAGCTGGGGCTGCACACTGCCCCACCTTCCTGTGGTACTGGAGGGGGTGGCTTGGCTCCTGTAGGGGTGTGGCATGGGCAGAAGGGGCGGGGCTGGGAGCAGGGTGTGGAGGCTTGTCTCCTCAGCCCAGTCTTTACGCACCACCAGGGCCGGCCCACAAAATTTTGGAATCTGAGGCAGGGAGCTCAAATGACGCCCCCATACCTCCTCGCTTGGGCCAAAACTTCTAAACTATGGGTCCTAGTGATGCCTCTCCCCACCCCCACCCCCCACAGTCTGGCCCCTGAGGCAGCCGCCTCAGTTCGCCTCCTGGTAAGGCCAGTCCTGCCCACCACCCATGCAAACTCCCGATAATGTTATGTGGATGCTCATCCTCTCTTGCTAACACTGTCCCAATCCGGTGACACTCCAGCTGTGGGGATTCTAGAGGACCAGTGGTAGGAAAGTGTGGATTAGAGACCTCGCTTTGAACTGCCATGCTGTGGAAAGTGATTTAACACTGTAACCCTCAGCCTGGGAAGAGTTTGCTGTGGCATGGTGTGTTGGCGTGCTGTGTGCTGCAGCCTGCGACTTATGGAACTCATATTCCACAGGTGCATGGGCTTTCCTCACGTGTTTGCTGTGCTTGCTACTAACGAGCACCGGGCCGGTAGGGAGAGATAAAGCTGATGTTTAAAACTGTTTCCCCAAAGATGGCAGAGTTTCAGAACCAGACGTCCTCTAAAGTGAATGGCAAGAAAGTAGAAGAGGACTTACCTCCTCCTCCCCTGCAAGATTCTTTCCAGGCCTCTGCTTCCCTGGCTGGTAGCCAGGATTCAAACCCCCTGCCTCCTCCTCCCCCTAAGGAATCCTTCTCCAAGTTCTACCAGCAGCGCCAGGTGAATGAGCTGAAGAGGCTCTACAGGCACATGCACCCTGAACTGAGGAAGAACCTGGAGGAAGCTGTAACCGAGGACCTGGCAGAAATGCTCAGTGCTGAAGATCCCAGTGCCCCAGCCTCAGTGAATTTGGACGCGGTGCTCCCGGGGGAGGTTCAGTCCATGCGCTGGATCTTTGAAAACTGGACCCTAGATTCTATTGGGGAGCATCAAGCCACCAAGAAGTTGGCGGAGGAGGAAACCATCCCAAGCGGGGATGTGAAAAGCACCTCCAGGAGGTTCGAAAGCCAGGCACTCAATGGAGAGGGATTGTCAGCAGTGACCAAAGGGCCCGAGACAGACCACACCAAAGGGGATGTGCGTACAGCCAGGTGGCTGTTTGAAACCCAGCCGCTGGACTCATTAAACAAACTGTACTCAGATGAAACAGACGTGCAGGAGGCAGTTCTTAAAGAGCCTGTTCAAAGAGGGGATGTGAAAGGTGCCAAGCAACTCTTTGAAACCTACTCCCTGGAGGCGCTGGGCCACTGCAGCTCTGTGGAGGAGCAGAGCATCCTGAAGCTCAAATCAGAAATCCAGGAGCTAAAGGGTGACGTCAAGAAAACCATCAAGCTGTTCCAGACAGAGCCACTTTGTGCTATCAGAGACAAAACGGGTGCCATCCATGAGATCAAATCCGTCTGCAGAGAAGAAATACAGAGCAATGCAGTCAGGACCGCGCGCTGGCTGTTTGAGACTCAGCCACTGGATACCATCAACAAGGACACCTCCAAAGTGCAAATTATCCGGGGGATTTCATTAGAAGAGGCAGGAAGGAGGGATGTCAGTGGAGCTAGGTGGATGTTTGAAACTCAACCTCTAGATGCAATCAAAGAATTGACAGTAGAAGAAAAGGATTTCAAGGCTTCCATGGATTTTGTGGAAGGGGCAGATGTCAGTAAGCAGCGTCTACTTTTTGAGACCCAGCCTCTCGACTCTCTGAAAGGAGAAGACTCAGACAGCATCCCAGCCAAGGAAGAAGTCATCGGTGGTGATGTGAAATCTACGCTCTGGCTGTTTGAAACCCAACCAATGGAAACCCTGAAAGATAATTTTGAAGTGGGCTGTTTAAAGAGAGTGGGGGTTTTGGAAGAGGAGAAGGGGGATGTGAAGCAAAGAAAGCACGTCTTTGAGACCTGTCCCTTAGGCAGCATCTCCAAGGCATCCTCTGAAGACCTCCCAGTCTCTAATGTACACGAGGTGATGAAGGGGGATGTGAAATCTTTCAAAAACTTGTTTGAGACTCTCCCTTTAGACAGCATTAAGCAGGCTGATTCTGAGCCCATCACCAAACCAGAAGAAGAGATAACAGCTGGGAACGTTAAAGCCAACCAGTTCCTATTTGAGACAACACCTTTGTACGCCATCGAAGACAGCTTGGGAAACTTCCACAAAGTTACCTCTGTAAGCAGAGAGCAGGTCCTGAGCGGTGATGTCAAGAACTACAAATGGATGTTTGAAACCAGACCTCTGGACCAGTTTGATGACAGCACCGAGAAGGTGGATATCATCCGAGGGATCACAAAGCAGGAAGTGATAGCTGGTGATGTCAGAACTGCAAAATGGCTCTTTGAAACCCAGCCCATTGACGTCATCCATCACCGGGCCAACCAAGCCGAAGAGCACACCTCGGTGAAAAGGGAGGTTTCCCAGCGGGGTGACGTGAAGACCTGCCGGTGGCTGTTTGAGACGCAGCCTGTTGACACCCTGTATGAGAAGGTGGAGAGAAAGCAGGAAGGGGAAAGCTCTGTGCCGCAGGCTGACGTTAAGTCATATACGTGGATGTTTGAGACCCAGCCACTGGACTCCCTGAAAGGCCAGGAGGAGCAGTATTTGCAGATCAGCAAAGCCTACTGCCAAGATGACTTACAAGGAGTCAACGTCAAAACAGTCAGACATCTGTTTGAGACTGAACCACTGGCCAGCAATGCCTCTGGTGAGACTGACTCAAAGAAGATGGTCAGGTACTCCAGCCATGTGGAGATACAGTCCGGGGAAGTGTCTCGGGTGAAGGAGTTCTTTGAAGCCAAGCCCTTAGATGTACAGGGTAAACTGGCTGCAGCCACAAAAGAGACTGGCGTCCCTGCAGATGGGAACATTGAAGCTGGGTCAGTACACAAGTTCACCTGGCTCTTTGAGAACTTCCCCATGGACACTATAAAGAGCAATACTGAGGGCATCCAAGAAATCCCCCCAGAGAAGGATATTGAAGGGGGAAATATCCAGGGCAAGAGGTTCATTTTTGAGACCTACTCCCTTGACCAGATTCATGACAAGGTGGATGAGACGGAGATCAAGAGGATCCAGGAAGAGACAATGAGCAAAGCTAGTATCAAGTCCTGCACCATGCTCTTTGAGAGCCAACCCCTGTATGCCATCCAGGACAAGGAGGGGGAATACCATGAGGTCACCTCAGTGAAGAAGGAAGAAATAATGAAAGGTGACTTGAAAGGCGCTCGGTGGCTCTTCGAAACCAAACCTCTGGATCAGATCAAGAAGGAGGAAGAGGTGTTTGTGATCAGGGCTGTCACCCAAGAGGACATAAAGAAAGGGGATGTCCAGTCTGCCCGATGGAGGTTTGAGACTGAGCCTCTCGATTCCTTCTCTGGGGGGAAGAGGTCTGTGGCCAGGACTGTGGACGATGTACAAAAAGGAGATGTCCAGTCCAACAGGGAGCTTTTCGAGTCTCAGCAGGTGAGCCGGAAGAAATACGTGAGGATGGTCAGCGTCAGCGACGTCCAGCAGGGTGATGTGAGGACATCCACCTGGCTTTTTGAGAACCAGCCCATTGATTCCCTGAGGGGGGAGTCGGAAGGGAGCTCCAGCATGACCACCGTGCAGAGAGAAGACAGCCGGAAAGGGGATGTGAAGCGTTGCACGTGGCTGTTTGAAACTCAGCCCATGGACAGCCTCAAAGACCCCGAGGGACCTGCCAAGGGCAACGCCCCAGAGGTGGTCCCTCATGCTGACGTGAAGAGTACAACGTGGCTGTTTGAAACCACCCCCCTGGATAGATTCAGCTCTTCTAAGCACAGAACCGAAATGGAGGTGAGCGAGAGGACTGTGAAGGAGACTTTGGAAGGCCTCTGTGCCTGCCAGGCCATCCAGCATGATGGGATCCTCATTGAAGCCAACGACAGAGGGAGCGTGAGGATGGTGAAGTACCAGCTCAGCAGGCAAGGTACTCCAGAGATCCAAAAGGAAGAGATTATGGGAGGCAATTTGCAAAGGATCATGCTGCAGCTACTGCACAGGACCAATATGGAGGCCCAGGGGACGCTGGTGGAGGAGGACGAGGAGGGCAAAATCAAAGTCAGTCCCTTGCAGCTACTGGACCCAAGCGAAGCCAATAAAAGCAAAGAGGAGTTGAGGGATGATGTAGCTAAGGCTCTCCAAAGTCTCCTTAACCAAGATGCCTCCATCAAAAAGGGAATGGTCATGCAAGAGACAGTGGCGGGGTCAGTGAGGTTGACTATCTACTCCCTCCTGCACCACTCCATCCAGCAGGAAGTTGTCAAGGGGGATGTGAAATCAACCATCGGGAACCTGCTGGCTTCCTCGCAAGAGCAGAGGACAATGGCGACTGTCAAACGGGAGGACAACGAGAAGGGGAACGTCCATCTGTACACCAGCTGCATCGAGAAGGGAGACCTGGACTATTTAAAGAACCTCCAGCGAGAGTCCGAGATAGAGTCCCTTGTCTCCTCCCAAGCAGAACAGGAGACAGCAGGGCCCATCCAGCAGGATGTGCAGGGGGGAAATAGGCACACCTTGCAACAGGAAGAACCAGGAGATAAAGGGGCTGCAGATGTGGGGCAAGGGGGCATGAAGGGGGCTAAAAGAGTGCTAATGTGTGAAGGAGTTAGCAAAGAGAACGTGTTAGCAAGAGAGGTAGTACATGCAGGTGACACAGACTCCCCCCTGCAGTGTCTCGGGCAAACTTTGAGCTTACCCGCAGCAGTGGAACAGGAAGATATTGTGCCTAGGGATAGTCAGGTGACCCCCCAGTCACTGCAAAAGACTCAGAATGGCAGCAAGAAGGCAGAGAGGGGGGTGAAAATTGCACCACCAGGAGCAACTGCCCCCAAAGCAGCAGCTCAGAGAGATGACATGGCCAGAAGCCAGCATTCAGTGGCAGGGGAAACCAACCCGATGACAAAAAAACTGGAAGAGCAGGCTCTTGGAAGTGACCTTCAAGCTGCAATGCAAAGCCTGAGGCTAGCCACAGCAGAGGCACAAAGCATTCAGCACCAAGTCCAGAGCAAGCTCCGCAAGAGCACGGAGGAAATTCATCTGGTCCCTAAGCAGCAGGCAGCCAGCACTTCAGTGACCCTGCAGTCGACTGTTCGCAAACAGGAATGTGCACCTGCCACGCAGCATCAAGCTAGCGCCGCCTTCGCAGTCCAGGAGTCACCCAAGTCCCACACAAGTGTCCCTCAGAAGCGCATGGCATCACACAAAAAGGTCAGTGCTCCCGAGGAAGGAGAGGGAGGACAGCATTTGGGCCAGGAAAGCCAAGTTATGCCTAGTGCAGATGTTAGCATTGACGGTCTGTGTACTGCCAAGCCAGTAACACCCTGTGTAAGCCCTTTTATTGAGTCTGATTACAAAGAGCAATCAGTGCAAGAAGAAAGAGAGCAAGATGTAATGCTCAGAGGGGATGTAAAGACAGCGCTCAGAGCACTGCAAAGTGCTGCGACAGACCAGAGACAAGTAGAGAAGGAGGATGTTGTTCGAGGTAACTTAAAGGCCACCCTTCAGTCGCTGGAGAAGTCTAATGTTAATGTCTCCAAAGGGGACTTTAAAGCCGCTATGATATACAGAAATGCAGGGCAGGCATATTCCATAAGTAAAAAGGAAAACGAGACTCAATCAATTATTAACCAGACAGCGATAGTGGCCTCAGGGTCCCAGTCTGATAATGACTTTCCTCCTCCTCCTCCAGTTGCTGTGATGAAAACTAAGTGCGGTCCACCCACGGCACAAGCAAGAGAAGCTACCCCTTCCCAACCAAGCAAAAAGGATGAAGCCCTAGGATGTACTGTGCCCATGCACAATGCTCTCCCTAAATCACTCACGACTGCCTCCGCCAAAGCCAATGATCAGAAGCCTTCAGAGAAACCAGCCATTCCCCCCAAACGGGAAATTACTGCCCCGCCACGGAGGAAACCTATTCCACCTCCAAAACCTGAGCGCTTGCTGCACCAGGCACCTTCGTACCCTGCTAGGAGCAGCAAAGGGATGTTGGCAAAGCCAGTCCCACCCCCACTACCTCCTAAACCTCCAGGCCTGAGTGAGTTAAGCAAAGCAAAAACCCCACCCATAAATCAGACAAAGGAGTTGTGTTGTTCTGATGCTTCCGCTCAAGTGGGATGTGGAGATGGTCTGTCAAAGTGCTGCATCTCTCAAACATCCGTGGCCAACGCAGCTATGGTAAAGAACCAGAACTCTGAGGAGAAAGCACCAAAAGACATCATCAAAACACCTCTTCAGATAGCCGAGGAAAGGTACAAAGCAATCAAGGAAGAACAGAGCAAGCAAGAGTCAGTTGACTCTATGACATCAAAGCCACATAAAAATGGAGTGTCTGGCTCTGAAACAGAACATATGATGACCAAAGAGAAGGCAACAGCTCCAGAACATGTGATGGCCAAAGAGAAGGCAACAGCTCCTAAGAACTGCTGTCCAGCTGAGGAAATTCAGGGATGCAGACTTTCATCTGGCCAAGAGAACAACTGCACATTAACATCAGGACAAGAATGTCTGGGTAGCTATCAGTTGGGTCTTACTAAACCAGAGAATCAGAATAAGCCATGTGCTATGAGTCAAGCCACCCTTCTGAGGAAAGGATCTGCCACAGCATTAAATGCCTCACCTAAGACAGAAAGTGCAAGCATATCTAGTGCCTATGGGTCATGGGATAAGCATAACACAACAATGAAAACAAATCAGAGAAGACAAGAAGAGCTGTCAGCATCTTCCCACCAGTATCCAAGGGACCTCTTTAAGGAGCAGCAGCAAGTGAACAGCGGACAAGTGGGAGATCTTGAAGCGAAGAAGGAGCAGCTTGCCCAAGAGAAACCAGTGGTGGTCATGCGAGAAAAGCCCTGCCGAGAAACAGAGGACGAACGTCGCAAGCGGCTGTCTTTCCACAAGGAGGAGATCATGAAGGGCAGTGTCAAGGAGGCTATGGAGATCTTTGAGAACCTGCGGAGGCAGGAGGAGTTGCAAGAGATCCTGACCCGAGTGAAGGAGTTTGAAGAAGAGACATTCAAGGTGGATGTGAAAGCCCTGAGGAGCTTCTTTGAGAATGTTCCAGAATGGGTGGTGCATGAGAGGGTTCACCAAGCCAAGCAGCAGCACAAAGCCGAGAAGACTGAGCAAATGGCAAAGGAAGACTCTGACAGCGTCTCTTCCGTGGAGCTGGCTTTTGAGGACCTGGAAAGGGCAAGTGCTGAGATCATCCACCTGAAGGAGCAGACTCTCGCCAGGCTGCTGGACATCGAGGAGGCCATTAGGAAAGCTCTCTCTTCCGTTTCTCATCTAAAGTCAGAAGCAGACATAGCTGGGCTCTCTGGGCTCTTCAAGGAGTCTCTGGGGAATGCCCAGAGCCCTGCAACCAGCACCAATATCCGCAAGATCAGCATCGTGTCCAGCAAAGCCAAGCAAGAGAAAGCAGCACAAGGGACACCGAATGCAGCATCTGTGGGAAGTGCAAATGTGTCGGAAAAGACGGAGATGCCCAAGGGAGAGCTAGAAGTTCCCTGCGTCATTCAGCAGCGTGTAAATTCTCCATCCTCACCTTCTTATATCTCCATTGAATCTGCTGCCAGAAAGCCTGTGGAATCACCCAGGACAGTGTATCCCCCCCAGGATGCCCCCTTACCAGATTATCCCACCATGCCAGGGAAAAGAGACACGTTCACTCAGGACATCTTTAACTCATTAACTCGCAAATCAATAGGCTCTGGTGGATGCAATCCAGCTCCCTTTGAGAGCGAACAGGAGCCCATCCAGATGAAGATAGGATCGAACTCAATTAGGCAACACCGTCTTAGCAACTCGGTGCCCCAACTCAGTGACCATAGTGACAAAGAGCAATGCACACCGGACATATCCAAAGGCAGCTGCCGTGGTGCCGTCAAAGGAGGCTTTTCTGACTACAGCTCCAAAGCCCCTCTGAACATCTCTAGCCCACAGAATGCAAGGCGGCAGAAAAGCATCCTAGAACTGCAGACAGGCCCAGACGGATCCAAACTTTACGGAGCCACCAGAACCGTGACCGAGCAGTACGAGGAAGTGGATGAGTTCGGAAACAAGATCATCACTTCGTCTACCACTGTCACCAAGCAATCAGAGACCCAAACCTCCTCCACCTGCAGTGTGGTCTCTCCTCCCCGGTATGAGATAACCGCCTCGCCCCTCCTTCGGCGATACCTACACAGCCCAAGTGAAGACTTCCACTCAAATGGTAGTTTCCAGGAAAGTGGGGTGGTCTTTGTCACGTTTGGTAACTCCAAGCCAAAGAAGTAGAGGGCTTTGAATAATGGGAGATTGCAGAAAAAACAAGTAATTCACCGATCTAACCATGTGATGTAAAGGAACTCTGCCAAGCCCTGTGATTCTTTCCAAATATTTACCTAGTCTTTGGCATACAGACACAATAGATGCATTCAGGGGCAGCACTTGTGGTAAACAACACACGTCACTTCACCAGCCTGGCAGACCCCACATGTGAAGAGCTGAAACTTTGATAGAAGCACAAGCAAGAACATAAACAAAAGGGTGTTTTAAGGTGGTTTCTTCTCCTCTGAATAGTATTTGCGGTTGTGTCCAGGGCATCTCTGAATCCAGGCAGAAAAAAGGTCAGTTAGAGCCAACCAAAAGACCAGCCTGTCTGGGTACTTTGGAAACCGATTCATTTATCCTCTTTCTGATAGCAGTGCTGACCTCCCAACAAGCATACGTTATCACACAGACACACACACACATATGTACACACCCATGGGTGGGTTGGAATAGGATTCTCTTAGCTATTAGAAGAAATAACACCTTCAAATTGCTTTTGGAGGATAGGGGGAGAGACACTTTGCAAAAGCTCAGTACATAGCAAGTATTCAGTAGTACCTAAAATTGTATGAATTAGGATTCCCAGGGTGTTTGTGAGTGTCTTTCCCCCTCAGAAGGACATGAAGGAAGATGCTCTGGTTAAGACTACAATAAGTTCAACTAAAGAAATAGATGGTTATTGCTTTCCTTTTTTTTCTAGACCTGTAATTTATTATTCATTATATACAAAATCTTTTATTTTAAAGTCCATGCATTCTTATGTGTAATGTTTAAATCCATTTTGAAACATTGTAAAGAAATTTTCTTTTTATTATGAACTTGTTTTGTACATCCTCAACACAAGATTTTAGATATTCTGAGCCCTCCCCCTTTTTTAATTTTTATTGCGCATTTTGAAGGTAAACATTACCTCTGAAAACACTCTGGTCTGGTTATTTGTTTTGTCATTTGTTTGATTGAGTTCCAAGTACTTAGCATTCCTCTGTACTTAGCATTCCTCTGATGATGAACTAGTTGAGTCTTTTGTGGTCACCACCCAGCTTTATCAGTGGACGCTAAAAAGAAAACAGAGCTAGAAACGATAGGAACAAAAACTGAATTGTGAATTTTCAATACAAATGTATTTCCAAAAGAAATCCACCAAAAACCTGGAAAAATGTTATTTTCCAAGCTTTTCCTCTTTTACGGCCATATTATTTTGAAAATTCAAAATTAAAAGAAAAATTCTGCGTATTTTGACCAGCTATAAAAACAGGAGTGAAGAATGTATCTAATGTTTGGCAAGTTGATTGGCGTTCATGAGGACTACCTTGTGATTTGGTCATACAAGGGAGCAAGAATCCCACCTGACTGCCAGGCTAATTTGGGTGAATCATGTCTGGCTCTGAACTTAGCCTGGTGTAAGTGTCCATATTACAAAGCTACATCTCCGTTGGTGTGTCCTTACTGGTGTTGCAGTCACTCACATGCCTCACTAGAATTTCTGGGACATCACGCGTGGCTTTCAGTGCTATGGTGAGTTGAGCTGCTCCATGAGTCTTTTCCAGTGACTTACAGGAGAACATATCTGTTCTGGGTGCAACTGTAGGAAGGCATTGGAGGACTATCAGCATTGGAGGGTTTAGCTTCGGTCCTCCCTGCCAAGTATGTGGTTCACCTGCCTGAGTGTAAGGAGCACTTGGGCTTTAAGACACCACCACTTTGGGTCAGTGGGGTTTGTGTGTGCTAGTACAGGCCAGTAGCAAGTTACTCCCTCTGCCCAGAGCAAGGAGGAAGCAAAGGTGTGAGGAGTGGCAGGGTGTCTGTGCCCCTCACGGCTACAACGTGGAGCTGCTCAGGCTGTGCCAAAAGTCACAATCTAGCCCCTCCTCTGGAATGGAGATGAGTTGGTGGGGATTTCTCTCAAGCTGCGTGCTGTCTTGGAGAACTTATGCAAAACTCACATAGCAATGTGGCTTAGTGGTTAGCACCCTATGGATTCTCTTCCCAGCAATGCCAGCAGGCATGTTGGGTGATCTTAGGGAAGCCACTTTGCTATTAAGTCCTTCCATTTCCTTTTCTGTAAAAGGGGGGCAACGATACAGATTTCTTTTGCAAACTACTTTGAGATCTACTCATGAAAAGCACAATACAACCGCTAGCAATTATTATCATTTATGATTGTTGTTGTTATTCCTTCTACCAATCCCCGTGCAGAAAGAAGGGGTTCTGACATTTACACTGATGATTAAAGAGAAGAAAGAAATGAAAGAAAATATTTATTCCTGTGGTGTGTCATTAGTAATAGAACCCCTGCTTCAAAAAACCCCAGGGAGCTAAGCGGTGAGCTGAAAAGGACCCAATTATTCTATGCTCCCTGACACTATGGGTGTGTCTACACTACAGGGTTTTTTCAAAAAAAAGTAGCCTTTTTTCAAAAAAAATTCACCTGCGTCTAGACTGCAGCCACATTCTTTTGAAAGTAAATCAAAAGAACGCGGCAGTTTTTTTGATCGCGGTAAACCTCATTCTACGAGGAATAACGCCTTTTTTTGAAAGTACTCTTTCAAAAAAAGGCGCTATTGAATGCAAACTGTGCTTTTTCGAAAGAGAGCATCTAGACTCTCTTTCGAAAAAGTGGCTCGCTTTTTCGAAAAATCTGCTTGCAGTCTAGACTTTCTCTTTCAAAAGAAGCTTTTTTGAAAGATTCTTTCGAAAAAGCCTCCTTTGAAAGAGGCTTGTAGTCTAGACGTAGCCTAGCTGAACTGTGAAAAGGAGGAAGTTAATCAGACTTCATACTTGAGGACATAAGCTGATCAACAGTGTGGAAGCCAGGACGAAACCTTGTCTGCTTAAGCAATGCTGCACCCTGCGTTATAGCTGGTTTATTCCTTCTTTTGAAACATATGGCCTTGGATGATACATTGGGTGGACCGAGTGATCAGATGCAAAATAGACACTCGTGTAAGATACATTAAGAAGGAGCACAGGGGCTAATGCAGGCATCTGATATTGCCATGTGTTGGGGATCTGAGTTCATGCCTCACTCCTTGGGGAGCGGGGTCTTGGAGGACTAAGCTCTGGAAGCAGAGAGCAGTTCCCATATAGCGTGAGGGTGATTCTTCAAGATGACATACTTTGTAGCCCTGATAGGCTCCCGCCAGAGCCTTGATAAGCCTTTCTTGGAGCAGAGGAGCAGGAGGACCTTTTGAAATATAAGCCAAGGGGAAATGGCTCCATCTCTTAGAAAGAAAGCACACACACACATGCAAGAGAGATTTTTAAAAGTGGGGAGGCAAGGGATTGGCTTTGGGCCATATTTACCTGAAGCTGACATTGAGATACTCAGGAGGCAAAGTCAGAAAGACAGGAGGCAATAGGGCAGTTTCAATTCTGGCCAGAACCCAGAAGAAAAGAGATGTACAAAACAGTAAAGCAAAGGGCAAAAGCACCTTGGTCCATGAAGGACACCATCCATTGCGTGAACCCGGTCTTGGGATCCAAGCATTTTAGCGCCCCACTATTGTTTTGTTCAGGATCAATTCTGTAAACAGGACTCAGAGGGTTTATTTTGATTTTTTGGAGTTGCAGTACAAAATGCTTGCACTCTGCTTTCCTTATTCCTCCTTGACACTAGTATTAATTTGTTTCAAGCTGCAAAGATGCTTTACAAAACTGCATATTGCTTGCATGGGCTGTGTTCTGATTCCACATGGTCTCCGATAAACCCAAATACCTTGCACTGCCAGCACTTAATAAATAATAGTCTTATTGTTTGTGTTGTTATTTTCATGGGCTTTTCCAGTGCCTCACTGAGCCATTTATGAGGCTGAAGTAATTTGAGACGCCTTCCCTTCATGCTAGTCTCATCACCCAGGAATGGCAGTATCATGACAAAGATGGATGTTGGATTATTTCAGCTCTATAGGTGGCCCCTTGAAGCATGAAAAAAGCCAAGGAAAAACAAATGCAAATGCCTGTAACATAAATGCAAGTTAAAAAATCACCACATTGTCACTTCCTCATCGCCATTTGAAGTCCCTCCAATAACAATCCCTCTCAAATCCCTCGCACTTTTGTATACTGCTTGGGGGGTCTTTGGATATCGTGTACTACATTGTTTGGAATTTTTGCTCTTCTGTGTCTCTCTGCAGAGGACAGGGGGCATTGTAAATTTTACTTCATGGTGTATTTGCAAGATAAAATTCTAAAAAGAAGAGTGCAGATTACTACACTTAGAAAAGAAAAATCAAATGCACAAATACAAAACCATCTAAGAAGTAATACTGTAAAAAGGGTTTGGGAGTTATAGGAATCACAAATAGAATATGAGCCAACCAGGTGACAGAATTGCAAAAAGAGACTAATATCACTCTGGAGTGCATTAACAGGAGTGCTACATGTAAGACACAAGAGGTCCCAAGTTGCATAAGGGAGGCCTTAGCTGGAGAAATGTATCCAGTTGTGGGCATCAGGCTTTCAAGGAAGTTATGGTCAGACAGGAGGCTGTCCAGACAGCCACAATGATAAACAGTTTAGAAAACCAGGCATATGAGGAAAGGATAAAGAAAACTGAGCATGTTTAGTCTTAAAAAATGAAGCCATTTTGAACACTATTATACTTTAGCTTTCACGTCGTCCCCTGGCAAGGAGTTCCACAAGTTGACTGTGTGTTGTATGAAGTACTTTCCTTTTGTTTGTTTTGAACTCATTGTCTATTTCATCAGGTGACCCATGGTTCTTGTGTTAGGTGAAGGGGTAAAATAACACTTCTGTTTTCACTTTCTCCACACCAGTCATGGCTTTATAGACCTTTGTCGTATCACCTCAGTCATCTCTTTTCCAAGCTGAACAGTGCCAGTCTTTTTAATGCCACCTCACGTGGAGGCTGTTCTATACCCTATTCACTTTTGTTGCGCTTCTCTGCATCTTTTCCAATCCTCTCTTTTTTTTCCTGAGATGGGGTGTCCAGAATTACATTCGGTATTTGAAGAGTGGGTATACTGTGGATTTATACAGTAGCATTATATTTACTCTCTTATTAGCTATCCCTTTCCTAGTGATTGCTAACATTGTTAGCTTTTTTACTGCCCATGCTTTCAGAGTGGATGTTTTCACAGAACTATTTACAGAGACTCCACGATCTCTTTCTGGAGTGGTAACAGCTAAATAAGACCCCAATCATTTTGTGTGGCAAGATGAGATTATGTTTTCCAATGTGCATTACTTTGCACTTATCAATATTGAATTTTACCTGCCACTTTGTTACCAAGTTACCCAGTTTTGTGAGACCTTAGTAACTCTTTGTAGGCAGCTTTGGACTTAACTATCTTGAATAATTTTGTATCTTCCAATTTTGCCACCTTACTTTTTACCCCCTTTTTTTCCAGATCATCTTGAAAATGGATTGTTTATCCCTGCCCTTTGTTTTCTATCTTTTAACTAGTTACAGATCCATGAGAGGACCTGCCCTCTTATCCCATGACTGTTTACTTAACAATATTTGGTGAAGGATTGGGTTAAAGGTTTTCTGTAAATACAAGTACACAATATCCACTGGATCACCCTTGTCAATGTTTGTTGGCCCTCTCCACATTGGGCAGATGTACTATTGCTTGTGATGAAGTGGCTACAGTAGCTGTGATATAGTGTACATATAGCTGGCACATTGTTTCACTGATGGATAGTTTCAAAAAGCTTCCTTTCACTTCTACTAAGTAGTCTGACAACGGCTTCCATGAGCTGTGTCAATAGTACACAACGGCAAGTTGTTTTGAGAGCCTCTCTTAAAGGTTTCCCTTCCCCAACCGGTGGCTGCCAATATTTTCTATCACACAGTTTACCATCAATTCTTACTGTGGGTCTCCAGTAAGGTTCCCTCTAATCTTTTCCATCCATGTGCAGATTTTTTTCATTTCTGTGCAGAATAAATGTTTATGTGCACCAAGGCCTGTGTGAATGTGCACCACTAGGAAAAACACAAAACCTTGCTGTGGGCACTCTGCTAATCAGTTGAACAACATCTGAATTTTTCCTGAGCAGCCACACAAGCACCCAACTTACAGAGGAGTGGTCTCCATTTCTCATCCATGCCAAACATGATGAACAGTCCAAGAGAGACAATGTCTACATTATAGATTCTGTGCCAGTAAAGCTATGCCACCTGAGCCTGCTGGTGAAAATGCAGAATATACCCACAGATGAAGTTTTCTGCCGGTATAAGAGCAGGTGATGTTAGCTATGCCCACAGAAGCCTTCAACTGGCCGCATAGTTGTTTCTACACAGAGGGTTTTTTGGCACAGCCTTATTAGTGGGGGTAGGTGGGTTTTTCTCACCTCATCACATAGCTGTGTGATACAAGTTTTACAGATAGCCCAAGACAAAGTCTTTATGTTCCTCAGTGTTGCCTTAGAATCATAGAATAATAGGACTGGAAGGGACCTCGAGAGGTCATCGAGTCCAGCCCCCCGCCCTCAAGGCAGGATCAAGCTCCGTCTACACCATCCCTGACAGATGTCTATCTAACCTGTTCTTAAATATCTCCAGAGAGGGAGATTCCACCACCTCCCTTGGCAATTTATTCCACTATTTGACCACCCTGACAGTTAGGAATTTTTTCCTAATGTCCAATCTAAACCTCCCCTGCTGCACTTTAAGCCCATTACTCCTTGTCCTGTCCTCAGAAACCAAGAGGAACAAATTTTCGCCTTCCTCCTTGTGACACCCTTTTAGATATTTGAAAACCGCTATCATGTCCCCCCTTAATCTTCTTTTTTCCAAACTAAACAAGCCCAGTTCATGAAGCCTGGCTTCATAGGTCATGTTCTCTAGACCTTTAATCATTCTTGTCGCTCTTCTCTGTACCCTTTCCAATTTCTCCACATCTTTCTTGAAATGTGGCGCCCAGAACTGGACACAGTACTCCAGCTGAGGCCTAACTAGTGCAGAGTAGAGCGGCAGAATGACTTCACGAGTTTTGCTTACAACACACCTGTTGATACAACCTAGAATCATATTTGCTTTTTTTGCAACAGCATCACACTGTTGACTCATATTCAACTTGTGGTCCACTATGACCCCTAGATCCCTTTCTGCCATGCTCCTTCCTAGACAGTCGCTTCCCATCTTGTATGTATGGAACTGATTGTTCCTTCCTAAGTGGAGCACTTTGCATTTCTCTTTATTAAACCTCATCCTGTTTACCTCTGACCATTTCTCTAACTTGCTAAGGTCATTTTGAATTATGTCCCTATCCTCCAAAGAAGTCGCAACCCCACCCAGTTTGGTATCATCTGCAAACTTAATAAGAGTACTCTCTATCCCAATATCTACATCATTGATGAAGATATTGAACAGTACGGGTCCCAAAACAGACCCTTGAGGAACTCCACTTGTTATCCCTTTCCAGCAGGATTTAGAACCGTTAACAACAACTCTCTGACTACGGTTATCCAGCCAATTATGCACCCACCTTATCGTGGCCCTATCTAAGTTATATTTGCCTAGTTTATCAATAAGAATATCATGCGAGACCGTATCAAATGCCTTACTAAAGTTTAGGTATATGACATCCACCGCTTCTCCCTTATCCACAAGGCTCGTTATCTTATCAAAGAAAGCTATCAGATTAGTTTGACATGACTTGTTCTTCACAAACCCATGCTGGCTATTCCCTATCACTTTATTACTTTCCAAGTGTTTGCATACGATTTCCTTAATTACCTGCTCCATTATCTTCCCTGGGACAGACGTTAAACTGACCGGTCTATAATTTCCTGGGTTGTTCTTATTCCCCTTTTTATAGATGGGCACAATATTTGCCCTTTTCCAGTCTTCTGGAATCTCCCCTGTCTTCCATGATTTTTCAAAGATCATAGCTAAAGGCTCAGATACCTCCTCTATCAGCTCCTTGAGTATCCTGGGATGCATTTCATCAGGACCTGGTGACTTGCTGACATCTAACTTTCCTAAGTGATTTTTAACTTGTTCTTTGTGTATCCTATCTTCTAACCTTACCCTCTCTCTGCTTGTATTCACTACGTTAGGCACACCTCCAGACTTCTCGGTGAAGACCGAAACAAAGAAGTCATTGAGCATCTCCGCCATTTCCAAGTTCCCTGTTACTGCTTCTCCCTCCTCGCTAAGCAGTGGGCCTACCCTGTCCTTGGTCTTCCTCTTGCTTCTAATGTATTTATAAAAGGTCTTCTTGTTTCCCTTTATGCCTGTAGCTAGTTTGATCTCATTTTGTGCCTTTGCCTTTCTAATCTTGCCCCTGCATTCCCGTGTTGCTTGCCTATATTCATCCTTTGTTAGTTGTCCTAGTTTCCATTTTTTATATGACTCCTTTTTAATTTTGAGATCATGCAAGATCTCCTTGTTAAGCCAAGCTGGTCTTTTGCCATATTTTCTATCTTTCCTACACAGCGGAATTGTTTGCTTTTGGGCCCTTAACAACGTCCCTTTGAAATACTTCCAACTCTCCTCAGTTGTTTTTCCCTTCAGTCTTGCTTCCCATGGGACCTTACCTACAAGTTCTCTGAGCTTATCAAAATCTGCCTTCCTGAAATCCATAACCTCAATTGTGCTGGTCTCCCTTCTACCTTTCCTTAAGATCATGAACTCTATTATTTCGTGATCACTGTCCCCTATACTGTCTTCCACTTTCAAGTTCTCAACTAGTTCGTCCCTATTTGTTAAAACCAAATCCAGAACAGCTTCTCCTCTGGTAGCTTTTTCAACCTTCTGAAACAGAAAGTTGTCTCCAATGCCTTCATAATGGCAAGTTCATCATATACTAGTACATGGTAGCCACTCATTTTATCACGCCATTGTCTACCCTCCTGTAACTCAGGATCTCTGGTGTGGAAATGTTTTCGTTCTTTGATCCAGCATTGGCCACAAATCCATGCCCTCATGGCGTATAGTACAGTGGAAATCACTTCTTCACAGCACGGATCTTGGTCCACAGCTGCATGCCATGTTGAGTTCATGTACCATCGTGTAGAAAACCAAGTGCAAAGCAAATTCTCTGGATACATATTGAACTTCCTTATCTACCACTATGTTACTGAGCATACTGCCAAGGAATGAGGGGCAAATGTCACTCTGCTTAACACTCTTCCATAATCTGTGTTAAATTCAGATTAGCACAGAACCTTTCCCTTTGGAATGCTGCACTATCAATAGCTCATTCTAGACAATGAAAACCAGGCTGAAACCTCTAATCCTCCGATATTCCCAATGAGGCAGCTTTTTTTTCCTTACGCTTTTAAAGAATCAGTGAGTGCAAAGCACCCGCTGCACCCTCATAGCAGAGCTGAGATAGCTTTTCCTGCAAACAGTGCAAAGGCTGGCCCCCTCCCCCAAATGGAAGGAGCACCTAATTCCACTGGCCATGAAGACGTAGAATACTAGAGGGATTCTGGCCTCCTTGTAAAGTGGGAAACAGAGCAAGGTTGGAATTTGTAGTCAGATTGCTCAGAATATATCTATCTATTGCTCATCTGTTAATCCCTGCTCACTTGGTGAAAGACTCAGACTTTTGACTAGGGGCTGAAAACACCTCTTCTGTCCTCCCAGGAGTCATCCAGTAAAAAGCAAAATGACTTCATACCTCTGGTACTTTTAAGGTAAACATGTAGGGTATGTCTACACTACAAAGTTAGTTCGAACTAACGGACGTTAGTTCGAACTAACTTTCATAGGCGCTACACTAGCGCTCCGCTAGTTCGAACTTAATTCGAACTAGCAGAGCGCTTAGTTCGAACTAGGAAAACCTCATTTTACGAGGATTAAGCCTAGTTCGAACTAGCTAGTTCGAATTAAGGGGTGTGTAGCCCTTAATTCAAACTAGTGGGAGGCTAGCCCTCCCCAGGTTTCCCTGGTGGCCACTCTGGCCAACACCAGGGAAACTCTTCTGCCCCCCTCCCGGCCCCGGAGCCCTTAAAGGGGCACGGGCTGGCTACGGTGCCCGTGCCAGGTGCAAGCCTGCCAGCACCCAGCCAGCAGACCCTGCACCTGGCACGGATCGAGCCACCCACCCGATGCCCCCTAGCCCTCCCCCTCTTCCCGGGACCAGGCTGGCGGCTCCCGGGAGCTTGCCCGGGACCGCAAGAGGTGGGCACCCGCCTGGGCTTGTGCAGACATCGTGGACCTTGTCCACGATCTCCGCACTAGGCACAGGAAAGTGGCCGTCTAGGGCAGGAGAGCTGCCAGCCTGGCCACCCAGGAGCAGGTGTTCAAGAGAATCAAGGGGGTCCAGTGAGACCCCCCGACCCTGAGCTCTGAGCTTACAATGGCCGTCCTGGGTCAGACCAAAGGTCCATCTAGCCCAGTAGCCTGTCTGCCGACAGTGGCCAACCCTAGGGACCCTGGAGAGGATGGACCGAAGATAGTGACCAAGCCATTTGTCTCGTGCCATCCCTCTCCAGCCTTCCACAAACCTTGGGCAGGGACACCACTCTACCCCCTGGCTAATACCACTCCATGGACCCAGCCTCCATGACTTGATCTCACTTCCCTTTAAACTCTGTTCTAGTTCTAGCCTTCACAGCCTCCTGCAGCAAGGAGTTCCACAGGTTGACTCTTTGCTTTGTGAAGAACAACTTTCTGTTACTAGTTTGAAGCCTGCTACCCATTCCTTTCCTTTGGTGTCCTCTAGTCCTTCTTTATGGGAACTAATGAAGAACTTTTCTGTATGCCCCCTCTCCACTCCACTCATGCTTTTAGAGACCTCTATCCTGTCCCCCCTCTGTCTCCTCTTTTCTAAGCTGAAAAGTCCCAGTCTCTTTAGCCTCTCTTCATATGGGACCTGTTCCCAACCCCTGATCATTTTAGTTGCCCTCCCCTCTCCCAGCCTCTCTCTTCCCCTCTCCCACCTCCTTTTCCCAGTCTCCCCCAGTTTTGTTCAATAAAGACAGATTCCATTTTGGAAGACACGTTATCTTTATTTTGTACATCAAGAAGAGGGGCTAGGGAAGGGTAAGTGGAAGGAGGTGAGGGAGGAATGGGGCACGAGCCCCCAATGGGGAGGACTGGGCTGGCTCTGCGGGCTTCTGGGGGTGGAAGCTGTCCTGCAGCCCCCCAATTGCCCCCTCTCCCCAGATGGCAGCCTGTGGCAAGTGCAGCCGGACTGATGGCCGAGTGGTGTGATGTGCCCAGTGTGGGTAGTCCGGGCACTCCAAGCCAGGACTGCTTTGCAAGCGGGGCACCCCTGAGAACTGTCTGTCCGGGGTGGAGGTCGGGACCCTTTAAGCACAGCCCTCGGCTAGCCTGAGAAAGTATCTCCACGCTCTAAGTTCTCCTCTGATGCCCTGCCGGCACTGCTTCCGGCCATCCTTAAGCCTGGTTCAGGGTCCACTTAATGTGGACATGCTAGTTCGAATTAGCAAAACGCTAATTCCAACTAGTTTTTTAGTCTAGATCCATTAGTTCGAATTAGCTTAGTTCATATTAACTAATTCGAACTAAGTCAGTTCGAATTAACGTTGTAGTGTAGACATACCCGTAGAGTCTAATATCGGAGGGGTAGTCGTGTTAGTCTGAATCTGCAAAAGCGTCGAGGAGTCCTGTGGCACCTTATAGACTAACTGAAGTGTAGGAGCATAAGCTTTCGTGGGCAAAGACCCACTTCGTCAGACGAAGTGGGTCTTTGCCCACGAAAGCTTATGCTCCTACACTTCAGTTAGTCTATAAGGTGCCACAGGACTCCTCGACGCTTATGTAGATTCTAATATCTTTATGGATCAATTCACAATACAGATCCTCCTTTCCCCCGTTTTCCCCCTTACCAGGTCCCATTTCAGGCCCCGGTGTGTACAATGTTGTAATGGAATAGTTCTTTGAGTTGCATTCAGTCAGGCAACCGTTGCCCACAGGCCTGCTCCCCCTAAAAGGTAGGAAGTAAACTTACCTCGGTCTCTCCTTTGGGAATCACATGCTGCAAACTGGCAAAGCTGCCTACAGAGCCTAAGGGATCAGAGAGCAGCAGCAAAACACACACCTATGCCAAAGCAAAGCAAACATGGAAAAGCTTTCAGGAAGAAATCAGCTTTTCACTCCTTTGACCTGTGAAGGTTGGCCCAAACTCTAGTTAATAAATCAGTGGAGCCATGCATCAGAGGTTGGCTTCCCATGAGTCCGGGGGGGCGGGGAAGGGGGTCAGCTCCTACCAACCCTCTTCAACTCTTGTGAGGGCTCTACAGACTAGGCTTAAGAAAGCATTCATCAGGCCAGGTGAGCTGCTGAATAGTGTCACTGTGAAAACAGGAGAAATTTCATCTTTGCAGGCCATCCTAACTATAGTTCATGCAAATCACATATGGTCATTTCAGCATCTGGTCGCTGCTCCTTTTCTGCCCAGAAAAACTGGCAAGGGGTCTTCCACGGCTATGCAATGCATTCCAAAGTGATCCACTGGGCATAATTCACTTGAATTGGTGTTTGTAAAATCAGGCCATAGTATGGGGTTTATACTGTAAAATATGGACCATAATAAAACTTACTAGATGGATGTGTGATCTGGACTTATTACTGTAGCTGGTAGAGAATTAACATTTACATTTGCTGCCATTGTGTGATTTTAACTACACAGCCCATGAGACCTTTTTCTTTTTAAGGTGGGGATTAATCCATCTGGTTTGTGTAGGGTTACTCATTGGACTAAGAGTTTGCAGGATTAGGTCAGGTCCTGTGTGTGTCAGTTTCTTCTTTTACCCACTCCAATTTTTTTAAATGGTTCTTTCTGCTGATGGGGGAAGGTTCCAGGCAAGTCTTGTCTCTTCCAAACTCGGTCACCCATTCCTACCTGTACCCCACACTCTGATCTTATATATGACAGCAAATTGCTTGGACCAACCAGGAATTTGAGAGCATAAGAAATAGCATAATTTGCAATATGACAAAAGTTCCACGATAAGAGCCAAATCAGCAAAATGATGTTGCATGTTTAAATGCAGATATTGGGGTCACCGTGTTATTTAATTTGGGGTTTGTCGTTTCAGTCGATGATGAAGGAGGTATGTTCCTCATGCCTCCAGCCTGTCTCTTCTCTGGAGTGTGTGATAGCCAACAAAGTCCTTCTGCACCACTCCTGCTTCTGCTGCAAGCTCTGCAAGAGGAAGCTAAGGTTAGTAGTGGGACAAGGGGCTGTTTATTCCTGAGGGAACACCAAGTAAGTTATGAAGTGTGGGCCCAGCAGTGCTTTCCAGTAACTCTGGTCGGGAAGATTTCTGCAGTGGGCACAGAAAGGGAGCAGTGTTTCTGTGATAGAAACTCTACCCTCCCTCCCCCTGGAGCTTGAAGCCTACCTACCTCAAACACATGGTGGAAGGGGTCTGTGGATCAGGAAGCCTGCAGAAGGCAGGTGGGGGCTAGAAGCAGATGCAGCCCCCACCATGCTCCCCTGAGGACTCCTGGCTGCACCGCAGCAGAGATCTCTGTGAGTATGTCTACACTTGCAGCCTAATTCGAACTAGGGCTGCAAATGTAGGCATTCGGAATTGCAAATCAAGCCCGGGATTTAAATATCCCGTGCTTGATTTGCATCTTCCCAGGCGGGCTCCATTTTTGAAATTTATAAGCCCGAAGTAACTGCCCGCATCTACACGCAGCAGTGAAACGGGCATTTGAAATAAAGCCCTAGTTCGAACTACCTGTTAAACCTCATTGCAGGAGGAATAACAGGTAGTTCGAACTAGGGCTTTATTTCGAATGCCCGTTTCACTGCCGCGTGTAGACGGCAGTGAAACGGGCCTAGTTTGAATTAGGCTGCAAGTGTAGACATACCCTGTGGGAGTTAATGACATATCAAGCAACATGGACTCATACTGGAGTCCAAAGCCCTGGAGCGAAGCGGCCAATGAAAGGG
The DNA here is from genome assembly GCF_049634645.1 of Pelodiscus sinensis. NCBI lineage: Eukaryota > Metazoa > Chordata > Testudines > Trionychidae > Pelodiscus > Pelodiscus sinensis. Next base: position 246,733,633 of record NC_134712.1, on the reverse strand, counting down.
CAGCCCCATAGCTGTCATGGGGTAAGGAAGCCAGTGACAGTATAGCCCACACAGATGCCATGGGGCAAGGCAGCCAGTGACAGTACGTCTGACCTGACACTGCACAGGTCCCATTTCAACCAGTCTTTCTGGTTGAAAGATCAGATACCTGGCAACCCTAGCTACACTAGGGTGGATCTAGCAGTATTCAGAGGGCAGGGAAGATCCCAAACAGGATGGGGATCTGTGGGCCACCTGGGAAACCTCACAGCCACCCAAAAGAGCTGGAAACACCAGCTGGAGAATATCTGTTCTGCATCCTGCAATGGTTAAATCGGACACTGTTAGGATATGTCTACACTACAGAGTTTTCCTGGAAAAAACTTCAATTATGTCCACACTGCAATCACTTTCTTTCAAAATCTTTTTTTCTGTGGCACATTCGACAAACAAAAATTTTTCCAAATGGAAAAATTTGGCTTTTGGGTGAAAAATTGGAAAGATAAATATTTCAGTTTGGAAATTCTGCTATGGGAATTGTAGTTTGGATGCCTCTTGATCACTTTCTCCCCGGTAATTGGCTCCCTATTCAGACTACATCTCCCATGATGCACCATGGTCTCCCTTCAGGGAAATCCCTGGATCATGGTTCAATGAGGGAGACAAACCTGACTCAGGGGAGAATGGGGACATGAGGAAACTGAACTACAACTCCCATGGTGCAGCACAGCAGGATAGCCAAACAGAAACATTTTGTTGTGCAGGTGTTTGGTTATCTGATTTAAAAAAATCTAAATTTTCCATAGAAAATTCCATAGAAAGCAAAAACTTCTAATGAAAATTTTCATTTAATCCCAAAAAGTTTCATCATAAAAATATTGTGATGGCAACTTTTCATCCAGAACTAATAGTAACTTGTTCCCTCACACATAGCATTCAACTGCTGTCCTGGTGTCTGTTTTACAGCTTGCATAACTACACTGCCCTCCACAGTGCATTTTACTGCAAAGTTCATTGCAAGCAACTTGCCGAAGTCAGGGCAGGAAGTGAGGAGGAAAAGAATGATTGCGAACGACAAGATCAGCTGCTGCATATGGGCCTAGGAGCAGAGCCCGGGAACAGATATAACAGGGTAGAAAAGAAGATTGTGCAGAGAGAGAGACTGCAACCCAGATCCTTTAATTCACATCCGCATCTCAGTGTGGGGCCAGCTGACAGAATGAAACAACAGTGCAGCGAGTTTGTCACGAGAAACCAGCTCAGAACTAGCTGGCCACCTTTAAAAGAAAGCTCCGCAGAGGGAGCCAGAAACCCTGACAAACTTGGAAGGAATGAGGGTCGAGAGGCTGCATTGAAAGCCCCTCAGGCTGTCGGCAGTAGAGCAGATGGGGCTATGCTCAGAACACGCAATGGAAAATCAATAGCAGGAACGTCTGTGGAAAAAAACCTGAGCTTGTTACCGAGGGTCACTTTTCTAAAGGAGGAAGGGCCAGGGTTTTCCTGGGTTAAAGCTGGGGGCAGGAAAGGAGAGCTGGGAGAGGGTAAAAAGAAGCTGGAGTTCAGGGAGGTAAAAGTACCGAGAGTTCCCAAAAGAAAGCAAGGGAACAGCGTATCAGAGAAAGTTGCCATGTTCCAGCAGAGTAAACCCAGACAAGAGAGGGAGAGCACTCCAGTGAGCTCACCATTCACCCTGTTGCCTGTGAAACCTCCTACCCATGGTTCATTCATCTCCTATTCAAAAGCCCTGAGAGCTATTAACTGGGCATCTACAACAGCTGTTCCCGACGGTGCTCTCTGCACTGCAAAGCTCCCGCTGAAGGACAACAAGCTTAGTGTAACTCCTGTCAGCGAGGGCTCATTTAATGAAGGAAGCACAAAACTTTGCATAGAGAGAGCTGAACCCATTCCCAAAATTCTAGTTAATTTGCCTGAGCTGACTCCATCTACGAGTTCCAGTACACACGACCAGCAGCATCCCGAGGATGCTGGGAGTAGCCCATTGGCCACTTATGCACCAGGAGAAGCTGAAACACACAGCATTCCAAACCTGGTACCAGGAGGTGGAACTGGGGGTTACGTTTCCTCCCAGCACAAGCCGGAAACTCAGGTGCATCCAGCTGAGCATGAGGCTGTGGAAGGCAATGAAACAACTCACCTCACCAGTGAGTCAGAGACATCTTACACAGTGGCTGATTCACCAGAGCTAGGAGTTTTGGTGCCATTACATGAGACAGTGGAGCAGGTAAGTAAGGATTCAAAGACAGACAGCCAAGTGTTCTCTGGAAACCTAATGCCGCTATCTTATGAGGCAGATGCACAGGGATGCAGGGAAGACCTCAAAAGCAATGGGCCAGAGGATGAGAAGGTGAAAAAAATACAGCCAGAGAGCAAAATGTGTTATGAATTTGTGGAACACCCTCCTGAACCTCTCTCTCAGGAAAGCAAGCCAAAAGGAAGAGACATCTCTTCAGCTGGCCAGGCAGGGAGAAAAGGTGATCAAACTGGATCCTACTTACTAGAAATAGAATCTCAAAACATGTGTGATTTCCTAGTAAATATCCCACAAGAGGATATTTTGATAGAGAATCTTAAATTATCTACAAAGGACTTTTCAGGATCGATGGACACACATCTGAATGCAGCCAACACTACAGGGGTCTCACATGAGAAGCCTAGCAGCTCAGAAGATACTAAACTCAAGTCAAAGGATCAAGATGACACTTTGGAACAGAGCATCCTTCATCTTTCTTCTGAACCACAGGATAAAAAGTTAGAAGCTTTCAGATCTGATGAATTAGCAGGCAAAGCCAAAACTCACCTAGCAGGAAACGAGAATGTGGATATGAAACCCCAACATGAAAATGAGTCACTTGGGACTGCTAGTGCTCTTCAAAGCAAAGGCACTGGAAATGGTCATGCCAGGAAAGATACATTAGCAAAAGCTTCCAGTTTGGGGAAAAATCCCTTTGCTAGGCTTTTTACTAACGAAAATAAAGGCAACACCACAAAGAAACCCACTAAGCCCCAGTCTGCCTTGGTGACATTATTTGGCTATTCCTCAAATAAAGAAAGGCATCAAAAGCAAAGTCTTATAAAACCTTCACCAAAACTTTCAGAGCAAACAAACAATGGAAAACAGCAGGAACCTTCCCAGATCAGAAGCTCCACAAGCCAATCAATGCAAAAGGCCAACAAGGAAAAGGAAGCACAAGGGGCTGTTACTCAGATAGGAACAGCAGAGGCAACCCCACAAGATTCACGGCAGCACCCTGAGTACCACCTGGAAGATGGACTGAGTGAAAGTCTTCCACATTTAGGCAGCACTGAAGTCTTAGGGTCCAATGCACTTCTGATGACTCCTAGTGCAGACAATTTGACCAACAGTAGAAATGAACATGAGACACCTAGTCTTGAATTTCATCACCCAACTGATTTAAATGTGCAAACTGCACAGCAGAGTGACGGCCATTGCTTATCTTCAGTTTCCTCAAGAGACTCTCAGGAGGAAACTCCAACCACCAGAGAATGCAGACAGCCTCCTATGGAACCTACAGCTGCAGCAGACACTAGTGTGAGTCTCACCAGTGAAGGAAAACTTTATGACACATGTCTACTTAAAATGGAAAACTTGGCTGGTTTGGATGATGAAGATTCAAAGATCAAGACTGGAGCCTTTTCCACATTAAGTCATTTAGGCACATCACACAAAGAAGTTGACCTTCCCTTAGAAGACAGAGGTCTTTTAGACTCCAGTACAGTTTTGTTGTCTGCAGGGACCAGTAATTCGAAAAGCACAAGCAAAAACTTTCCTGACCTCAGTGGCACAGATAGCCAATACTCACTTGATCCAGACATGCAAAATTCACAAGCAAAGGATCAACTTTCTTCAAATTTAAATTCCTCAGAACTACACACTCCATGGCAGAGAAATGACCCTCAGCTGTTGTTAAAATGCAGTTCCCTTCTTCTGATGGAAGAAGACAATTTAGATATCCTGGGCATGCCCAGAATTCGGAACTCTGAGCTGTTACAGCAGCTTGAGCTAGACTCCCAGCTTCAGGTGGACAAAGATGATCCTTTTGGACTGGGTCTCGACACTAGACAACCAACTGCTGATCATCTGCATCCTTGGGGAGTCAGCTTTCAACCACCAAGCACATCTACTCCCTGCATTTCAGAGTCCCTCAATGATATCCTGGATACCTTGAATACCGAGGCAACAGTAGCACTCCAGCAGGCACTGATAACAGTGGAAGAGAGTGTACAAGCACCAGATCTTCCATAGTATTGCATGATGTCCAGCCCCATGCAAACCTGGCTTTGCTCAATTATAATTTTAAAACCAGAGACTGTTTTATGTAGATATGATTAATTGAGAAAAACCCATAAACACACACATACCATAATTTAGCTGACACTGCAAGACTTTTGCTTCACTCAAATCAGATTAGATCTCCACCCAGGATGTGACCCAACTGCTGAATTTGAATGTGTGTGACAATTTTTGAATGGCATGGGGGTTAGAGTTTGAGATCATAGCCCAGGTGGATAGCTGCTGGTGGATAGGTGCCCACCTCGCAAAATCCTCTGTCAGCAGTCTCCAGAGAGAACCTGAAGTGGTCACCAGGACTAACCTTTCCCACCACCAGAGCAGAGTCTCTTCATGTTGGCAATGAAGCATAACATCAGGACAGCATGGTGGAACTGCTGCTTCCGATGAGGTGGATTCGCAGAGGCCACTCCAAAGAGGTCAATCTCCTATGCTTTCATGGGCAGCAAATTCAATCAGAAATCAGGATAAAATCTTACTACCATATGAGGATCTTCCTCTTAATAAAAATGACAGTGGTGGAGCTGCAAACTGTGCAAAGAAACTTCCTTTCCTGTAGCTTTTCACCATGTTGTTTGCACAACACCTAACAATGCTGTTATTTAGTTCTCACATAGCACTTTTCAGCTGTAGATGTCAAAGCCCATTTTACAGCCTGTAACTTCATTAACCCATCAGTGTGATTAGACCTCCCTGCTCTTGATAATTCCAGAAGAATATTACTTTGTAGGTAGAAAATAATTTCCTTCTTTACACCCAGAGTAGCTGCAAAGCTGATTGCCATCTTATATGCAAAATAATACATTGATCAAAAGATAGAAGGGATTCAAAAGACATGAATCAAAAATCAAGGGTCAGATTCTAGGGTTCGGCTATAAAATGAGGGTTCACTAAAATGGCAATGCAATATAATTGTACACCTGCGCCCATGAGGTAGGTAGGACTCCACCGGCGTAGCCCGAATGTTGAGTTAGCATGGCCAGGACTCCTGGCTCCTATCACACCCCTTACTCTTGAAATCAAAACCTGCTGCACTGAAAATATCCCCCTCTCAGGCACAGGTGGTTGTAACTGGAACAGCCCGGGGAGAAAGGCATGTGATGAATCTCCCAGTGACTACTCCCCTTTGCATCTGGAACACACCGTGGACATGAGCTGAAATAGAAACATCAGATCTGAGCAGCCTTCCACTCTATGGAGCTGATCCGTAGCGCACTGACATCAGTGGGAGTCTTTCCCTGCAATTCAGTGGGTTCTGCATCAAGCTCATTCATTCCTGACTGGTCTGTGCTTCCCTGTTAGGTCAACAGCGGTGGCAAGCAATACTGATAAAGCCACCTAGCTCTTACAGAGTGGTAACTGAGGCACACAGTGGTACAATGACTTGCCCAAGATCACCCAGAAAGCCAGCATTAGCACTGGGAATATAATCCAAGTCTCTAGAGTCCTCACCCCACATACTGCCCATAGAGGCATGGCTACTAGTGACCTATTACTATTAATTTGTATTACCATAGTGGCCTAGGAGCCCTGATTATGGACCATTGTGCTTGGTGCTGTACAAATACAGAACAAAGAAATCATCCCTTCTCCAAAGAGCTTACACTCTGGCTGCATCTAGACTAGCATGATTTTGCGCAAAAGCAGCCGCGTTTGTGCAAAATCTTGCCACCTGTCTACACTGGCCACGAGTATTTGCGCAAGAACACTGACTTTGTACTGTACAAAATCAGTGGTTCTTGCGGAAATACTCCGACGCTCCAGCTCAGGGATAAGCCCTCTTGCGCAAGTATTCTTGCGCAAGAGGGCCAGTGTAGACAACCATGTTAATTTCTTGCGCAAGAAAGCCTGATGGCTAAAATGGCCCTTGGAGCTTTCTTGCGCAAGAGAGCGTCTACACTGGCACAGATGCTTTTGCGCAAAAGCAAATCTTTTGCACAAAGGGAAATGCCAATATAGACGCTTTCTTGTGCAAATACTTTTAACAGAAAAACTTTTCCGTTAAAAGTATTTGCGCAAAATCATGCCAGTCTAGATGCAGCCTCTAAGTACTCCCACACTGCACTCCTTGCAAAATTGGCATTCGATATAATTGATTGTTGATTTAGGAATCATCATATGTGTTTTTTTTCTTTTAAAGCTTTGCTATTCACCATTAAGGCTTAAAGTGGTCTTACCTCACTGTGGTGTTCCTATGCATTTCAGCGTATAATAAATAAAACCATCCATCTTTGAAGGCCCTGGAAGTATCAAGGAACAAGAGCACAGTTTTATCCTTCCTTCTTCTGACTTTGCCTACTTTAACGGTCAGCAAGATATCTTCAGAAACGAGAGCCATGGACCAAGTATTTTCTCTTTCTGATCCCCACTCTTTCGGAGTGTGATTCACTTCAGGGCGTAGAGGAGAGGTGTCAGTGCTAGACACCATTGTGGGGAGGCCTGGGTGGGTGGATTCCCCGTATGAGTCTTGTGAATTGGAGGTCAGGGGTAGGGCAGCTCCTCCCCACATATATGTAAGGTGGGGAGATGCAGATGAAGGCAGAGGGACCACTGGGCCACAGAAGATGTATGCTGAGATGAGGGAGGTGAGGTGTGGTAGACCTACCAGACTGCAAAGGCACCAGAGGGATAAGAATAGGCCTCTGTGGATCTTGGGGAGCCCTTCCATCCAGAGGGTCACCTGAACCTTGAAGCTGGCTAAATAGTTACACATTAACCAGGCAGATGAGCAGTGTAAGGGTGCGTCTATACTGGAGCATTTTTCCAGAATAATGGTCATTATTCCGGAAAAACAATGCTTGCATCCACACTGCAATAGCATTATTTTGACAAGAAGTTGAAATAACAGAAGGCTTTTTCTGACAGTGGTAAATCTCATTCTCTGAAGAATAAGGCTTTTTCAGAAGAAGGTGTGTGTGGATATGGAAATGAAAAAAGAGGCCTCCAGGAAATAACACCAGTGCCCTGCTGGCCACTCTGGCCACACTCATCACAACTCTATAATTTCTGTCTCCCAGCAGCTCTTAAAGCCACAGACACAAACACAGGCCTTGGGGCAGGAAGCTGGCCCTGGGAGCTGCAACTCACCACACATCTGCCAGTTCCTGACTTGTGGGCACCAACGTCCCAGCCACAAGCCCCCCAAGAGCCCACTGGCCCTCCCAGGGAGCACACCCGGGGCTCCCAGGAGCCTGCCAGGGGCAGGAAAAGGCGTGCACCATCCTGGTCTGGGGCGGAGATCCTGGCCTTCCTGGAGGTATGGGATGAGGAAGAGACCCTCCAGGATCTCCACTCCAGGCAGCACAACGCTGATACATATGGCTGCATGGCTGAAAGCCTAGCCGTGAGGGGGCACACAAGGAGCCTTGAGCAGGTCAGGAGAAAGGTCCAGGAGTTCCAGCAGGGCTACGCCAGGGCAAGGGAGCGCAGCTCTCACTCTGGGGCAGGACCCACTCCTGCTCATTTTACACTGAACTGCACCACATCCTGAGGGATGGTTCAGCCCGTTCCCCGCCCCTGGTGGTGGACTCGGAGCTGGAGATGCCCGTTGTCAATCAGACAGGGGTCCCAGCCCAGGAGGAAGAGGAGGACGAGAGCTGGAGAAGGAAGAGATGGCCAGCACCATCACGCTGGAGCCAGTAACCAAAGCATTGGATATGTGGTGTCCAAAGGCAGGGCAACCAAGGCTCACACAGCAAATGCTTTACTGTCCCTTGGAGAGGTAGGAAGCAAGCAGCAGAAGCTGAGAAATGGCTGTCCAGGGGGGTCCCTTTAAGCATGAATCTCAGATAGCTTTAGGCAGCAGCATCTAGAAGCAATTGCTGACCTAATGCCCTGCTTGAACTGGTTCCAGGTGGCCTTAAATGCGAGGTAGCGTCCAATCAGTGTGGAAACTATCTTTCTGTAGTCCCCTTAGTAAAGGAGCCTCTGACTTTTACTGGGAGGATCCTTCGTGCTGCAATCTAGCACGAGAGACTACAACTCCCATGAGCCGTTGGGGGAAAAAGGTGGAATGGTGGCTCTTCCAGGTTATGTAGGAGAGGGTGGGTGAGCTCCATTTTGGAGAGAGGAGCCAGCCTGCTGGTGGGGAGCCTGCCAAGGCGTGAATCCAGCAGGGTGCTTTAGGGGCTGTTGATTATCCCTAAGAAGGTAGACTCTGGCTGTGCTTGTGGCTGAGAGGGGCTTACATAAGCCTGCACAGGAGGTAACTGTGAGTAACTGGGCTCTTTGGGAAAGTGCTGCCTGGGACAGAGCATAGAACATACACTGACTCTGGGTCCAAAGAGAGGCAGAGTGACCAGTCCAGTGAACCAGAGCTTCTGGCATTTTGTGGGGTCTGCTCCAGTGGCAGAGGGATGTTGAAGCTGGCTGCTCAGTTTGGACTAACAAACACAGAACCTGAACAGTGCTGTCTCCACTCCAGCTGCAGACCTTCAAGCATGCCCATGCAAGTGTAACCCTTCCACCTGGTAGCACAGGCAGCAGCCAGGTCTGGGTTCATTATCTAGGGGTCTCTTTTCATCCATCTCATACAGAACCAGCTCGAGTTCACACCCAGCAGCCTGGGAAATTCACACACCCCAGGCGCCTCTGAGAGGCAGTGCTTCCCCATTCACAAGCACAGAGTCTGAGCGCAGAAAATAAACTTTTAATGAAAGAGAGAGAGAAGTAACATAGCTTGGGAAAATTCCACAACCAGAGTTCATAACCAACCCACGAGTAACCGTCCCAGCTCAAATGGATTGAGCAATGTCCTTTGCCTCTCAGGCTCACTGGTCCAACAAGGTAAGGGTCCCATTCACCTACCCAAACTTTCTCCGTACCCCACTTCAAATGCCCCACTTACAGCTCTGTCCAATCAGTGGGGACCCAGACACATCACCCTGATCACTCCACTCATTGAGCCTGAGGCCATGCCACCTTTGTACTGCTCCTGTGGTCCGTTTGCTCCTGTCAGCCACCCTGCTGGATGACTGCTCTCGCCAGCCACCCTGCTGACCACCTGCCACTGCTCCTACCAGTCGCCTGCCAGTTGCTCCCACCAGCCACGCTGTTGGCCACCTGCTGGTCACTCCCACGAGCTGTCCTGCTGGCCATCTGCTGCTGCTCCTTCTGGCCACCCACCGGTCACTGCTACCAGCCACTCCACTGACCACCTGCCACTGCTCCTATCAGCCACCGCCGGTCGCTCACACCAGCCGCCTTGCTGGTTGCCAGCTGCTGCTCCTACCAGCCACCCGCCGGTCACAATGGATCTGGCTCCAGGCCAAACCAGTGACTTGAGCTCTGAGGGTATGTCTACACTACCCCGCTAGTTCGAACTAGCGGGGTAATGTAGGCATACTGCAATTGCAAATGAAGCCCGGGATTTGAATTTCCCGGGCTTCATTTGCATAAGTGGGGCGCCACCATTTTTAAATCCCCACTCGTTCGAACCCCGTGCCGCGCGGCTACACGCGGCACGAACTAGGTAGTTCGAACTAGGCTTCCTAGTTCGAACTACAGTTACTCCTCATTCCACGAGGAGTAACGGTAGTTCGAACTAGGAAGCCTAGTTCGAACTACCTAGTTCATGCCGCGTGTAGCCGCGCAGCACAGGGTTCGAACGAGCGGGGATTTAAAAATGGCGGAGCCCCACTTATGCAAATGAAGCCCGGGAAATTCAAATCCCGGGCTTCATTTGCAAGTGCGGTATGCCTACATTACCCTCCTATTCCGAAATAGGAGGGTAGTGTAGACATACCCTTAGTGATTTCAATTCTTAGGCACCACCATTCCACGAGGAGTAACGGTAGTTCGAACTAGGAAGCCTAGTTTGAACTACCTAGTTCGTGCCACGTGTAGCCGCGTGGCACAGGGTTCGAACGAGCGGGGATTTAAAAATGGCGGAGCCCCGCTTATGCAAATGAAGCCCGGGAAATTCAAATCCCGGGCTTCATTTGCAAGTGCGGTATGCCTACATTACCCCGCTAGTTCGAACTTGAGTATTCTAGGATGAATTTCATCAGGCCTTGGTGACTTGCAGACATCTAACTTTTCTAAGCAATTTTTACCTTGTTCTTTTTTTTTATTTTACCTTCTAAGCCTACCCTATTTCCACTAGCATTCACTATGTTAGGGATCTCTTCATCATTATACTTCTTAGGGATGACAGAAATACAGAAGTCATTAAGCATCTCTGCCATTTCCAAGTTCCCTGTTATTGTTTCTCCCTCCACAATGAGCAATGGGCTTATCCTGTCCTTGGTCTTCCTGTTGCTTCTAATATATTTATAAAATGTCTTCTTGTTACCCTTTATGTCTCTAGCTAGATTGAACTCATTTTGTGCCTTTGCCTTTCTAATCTTGCCCCTGCATATGTGTGTTGTTTGCTTATATTCATCCTTTGTAATTTGACCTAGTTTCCACTTTTTATATGACTCCTTTTTTATTTTTAGATCATGCAAGATCTCCTGGTTAAGCCAAGGCGGTCTTTTGCCATACTTTCTATCTTTTCTACACAATGGAATAGTTAGCTTTAGGGCCTTTAATAATGTCCCTTTGAAAAACTGTCAGCTCTTTTCAGTTGTTTTTCCTTTTAGTCTTGCTTCCCATGGGACCTTACCTAACAGCTCTTTGAATTTCTAAAATCTGCCTTTCTGAAATCCATTGTGTCTATTTTGCTGTTCTCCCTTCTATCATTCCTTTGTATCATGAACTCTGTGATGTCATGATCACTTTCACCCAAGTTGCCTTCCACTTTCAAATTTTCAATCAGTTCCTCCCTATTTGATAAAATCAAATTGGTAGTGGTGCAATGAAGTTTGAGAACCCCAAGCCTACATTGAGATGGTTTACACCAGCATAAATGTAAATGATGAAGTTACATTAGTTGGTTTCCTTCATGTACACAGGACCTAAAGGTTGAGGCTCCAGCTCAGGGCGGAGAAAACAGTGCAGTCTCCATAGGTCAGTCAGTGTTTGGCCTCTCTGCTAAGGGAGGTCCCTGGGGCCAAGCATGGTAAGGGGAACATTCATTAGGGACTGGACTGAGGCCAAACTCTGTTACCAGGCACCTACAAAGAAACTTTTAAGCTCTCATTTACTACTGACCATGCCTGGATTTGAACTAGTGACCTAAAGATGGTCCGTGTCCCCTTTATTCCAACTCATGCAGTGCCAGGAAATATCCAACATCTCTATCTAAGCTATGGGTATTCCTGATGAATCTTTGGTGTGTAGGCTTGTGACAGGTCCAACACCCACGTCTTGTGAGCATCTCCTCTGGTTGCATGTGCCTGTGTTCCTTTTCTTCTGGTGACTGCCTTTTAGTGGTTCTCAGGTGGTTTTTCTAGTCCCGCCTAGGATTCTATCTTTAAATGATCTCATCCCTTGAATGGGGCTATATCCCCAGGGTTTTCCATGTAGAGACACTGTTCTTTTGAGACTCTCTCCAAGCTCAGTCCTCATCCAATGCAACCAGCTGTCCAGAAGCCTCTCACTCCATTGGTCCCTGACCCTGTTTAGCTATGGTTGTACTGCAGTTCTCTGAGGCAACTGGGCATCCAGTCCATTTCCTCCCAGCCCCTAGTAACAGCTCAGCCCAGAATCTCTTACCAACACTCCCCTTGCCCTGTTCTACCACTCCTTTTTATATGGCCCTCCTGGGCCCTGATTGGTTGCTTCTTGTGACACCACTCTAGCCTGCTTGGAGAATCTCTCCACTGTTCCCTTCCTGGGATAAGTGTGACAAGAGCTCTGAAGTCTTCAGCAGGAGACCTTTGGGCTTAGTCCACACCTTCACAATGATCTATTTGTGCAACATCCACATGACAAGTTCAACAGCTACCCTATCTCATATACATTATTTTGGTCTTTCTATGTTGTAATGCACAGTAGTACAGGTTTTTAATTCATTTTTATTATTATTATTATTGTAGCCAATCCATCCTATTAAAGTGACAAAAAAGAGGGAGAAATTTAATTAACAGGCATAGCTCTTCACTCAGCAGTTCACATTCATATCCAAACTGATCCTTCCTTAAAATCCACCATTATTCTTCATAGTCTGAAAACAACAAAGAACAGGTTCAATACAGAATATATTGTTTTCTTCTCACATTGTTTTTAAATGGCTGGATACAAATGCTAGACCAGTCCTCAACGTTGCCAGATCTCTCCATTCAGCACAGTTCAGGAAAGTGGGGCAAATGTGACTCACTTTGTACTGGATCTGGAGAATCTGGTTCAATTCCTGGAGCAAATTAGAGCAGCTCTGTGGCTGTTCTACATGCTGGGAATTGCCTCAGGACATTAGCCTTGTACTCTTCACCCGTCATCATGTCCTGGGCATGTCCCCTGTGCCAGAGAACTGAGGGACGCCAAAATGAGATGACTAGCTATGGTCTCTTTATACCAGCAAGGGGTTTGCCCATATGAAGGGAATTCCTAGCTGGCTAATTCCACCAGGCTTCCACATGCAGCTGAAGCAGGGCTAAAAACCTGATAATAAGACAACTTTCCAACTTTCCAAATATACTGTGTTCAGGTTCTTCATGGGCACTTTCCAACTAAAGGGTAAGTTACTTCAACTGAATCCACTGGGTTGTCTCCTGTCAACTCTAACTCGTGAGTGCAGGTAAGACGCCATTTAACCCTTTGAAGGTTAGCTCTCCAGGGCCTGTTTTACTAGGTGAGGGATGCATTGCAGAGACAGCCATCTTCTGTAATAAATGGTTGTCCTGTTTTTATTCATAATGGTTTAGAACATCCATCTTGTCTAATACAGAGCACATCTTACAAGCATTATCCTTACATTTGGAGGAACTTACGTCATAGAGCCAGGGGATAAAAGCAGATACCCGTGTGAAGACTGTAGGCTTCTGGTAGGTGTTGCAGTAGGGGATAATTCCAAAACTAACAATCCCATGGATTTGCCATAAACCATCCTTGTAACACTGCAAAGGGCCCCCTGAATCACCCTGCAATTAGAGTGGGGAGAAGTGACACACAGTTAGTTGCACCCAGATTGAACATTCCAGTCAATGAGCCAGATACTGTGACATGCTGAGGATTTTTTAGTACAGGCAGTCCCCGGGTTACGTACAAGATAGGGACTGTAGGTTTGTTCTTAAGTTGAATTTGTATGTAAGTCGGAACTGGTACATATTGTAGGGGAAACTCTAGCCAAACATTTCTCCAGAGCTCAGTTTTATTCTCCCACGCCTCACTTCCCTCAGTCCTTTATTCTCAAACTGAGGTGTCTGCTGAGAAAAGCCGCTCCGTGTCTCCCTGGTCTGCTGGGGGGGAGGCGCTAGCTTCGCGTCTCCCTGGTCTGCTGGGGGGAAGCAGCTAGTGCAGGGTTGCCTCACCCTGTTTGTAAGTATGGATCCGATGTAAGTCGGACTGCCTGTACTCACAATACATACTGAACCCAATGGGAGTAAAGAGTGATCAGCACCTCCCAGAAGGAACGTGATCCGTTGCGGAATCGAGCCCATAACTATTTGTTCTCTGCACACACACACACACACACACACACACACACACACACACACACTTTCTGTCTCCTCCCATTCAATATAATTCATGTTTAAGGCACTTATCAAATGCCTATTGAAGGGGATGGCATAACCATAAGTCAATTGTATTATTTCCAAAATCTATTGATCTGTAGTAGTTTTGTTCTTTGATTGACCATGTCTTCCAGTAATGAGTTAGGTGGAGGGTGTGAAAAGAAGTAGTCCTTTTTTTTAGTAGGAGCATAATATTTTCTATCAACACTTTTAGATGCTGGGTAAATGCTGGCTGGTGTTTGTCATCAGTGGGGCTGACAACCACCATGGGCCCCAAGGTAAGGTGTCAGGTGGGGCTGGCTCCATGCTGATGGAAGGGGTGGAGCCTTTGGCAGAAGGGGGAGGGCCAGGAGCAGCCAATCCTCAGCACTATCTGGATTCTGGCATGCCCCTCCCAGCACTCAGAGCCTCGTGGGGAACCCAGTGCAACACTCCAGCACTTCAGCAGCAATTGAAAGGTGCATGGAGACCCAGCTGCTGCTACTGCAAAATGGTGGTGGCCAGAGCTCTGAGCCTCTTTAAACCACCAAGCCTCCCCTGGCAGCAGGCCTGTCTGCCATAATATTTTCACCAACTCCATCACTGCATCATTAATTGGCAGTGCTATCTTGGATGTAGAACATATGTGGAGGACCTTTGGAAGTTGATGTTGGGTCTCAGCTACTTCCTCAGCTGGGATGTTTTGGCATTGTGCTACTCACTGGAATAATTCTTGAAATTGTTTAAAGTCATCTACAGCCATAGGAAGCGGGGGTTTTACAGTATCATCCACCAAAGGATGTGTCTTGTCCCATGTCCATTTCTCTTTCGTCTTCCATTTCCTCAGGGCCCACCAAGGGTTCCTATACTGAGGTTGTAATGCCTCCTTTAAGGTCTATTATACAATTCATATAGGCTGCCCATGTGTGCCATTGTGGTCATTGCATCAGGAATGGCACAGATGAGTACATCCACGGTATCTGAATCATGGTTGTATGTCTCAGTCCCACTGCTCTCCAGATTTCATATGTCCCAGCGTTGGTCCGGTGCTGGTAGTCCTGGAGGTTCCTGGTGCATCTAAGGTGCTCACTCTCAGCCTGGCTGGAAGTGAGGATAGTGACTTTGCAGGACATCGTTCTTTTCAGTGGTTCTCTCTGCTGACACAATGTGTCCCTTCTCCTCACTTTCTTGGAGGAGCAAGTACTTGCTGTTTCTAAGGGTGAGTGCCCAGAGTCCCTGGTTGACGGGTTCTGTTGTCTGGCATTAGAAGCTGATTGGAGGGATTTCTCCATGAGAATGAGTTTCCATTGGAGATCTCTGTCTTGTCTGGCTGTAGCTCTGATGTTGCTGCAATGAGTGCACTTTTGTGATTTGTGACTCATCTAAGCAATAGACACAGAGCGAATGGCCACCAGAAATAAGCATCATGCCTTTACATGAGGACACCCTTTGAATTCTGGTAAGCCAGGCATGTTTTTACTGTCCCTCGTCAAGGTAATTTTCAAAACTGAATAACGGAAATTTTATGTTTTGAAATAAAAACAAAAAGGAATGAGAAATGGCTAAGTAGTAACTTATTAAAATGTAAATAACATTAATAATTTCTTTCTATTTACTTATTTTCCTAGACTGTCTTTTGTCTCTATAGGGCTTATTTTCCTAGACTATCTTTTGACACTACGTAGCTACAGTGCTACGTCTCAGGTCAAGGATAGTGTGAAGGACCTGAAGGGGTCAGGTTTCATACATGTGCTTGTCAAAGTGCCAACAGTGCTGCGAGACAATCACTGCACACATACAGCCATGATGGACCCTGCTACCAAAAATCTCCAGTTCGCAGCACTGGGACACACTGACACCTGAAGTGGAAAATCCACCAGGACATCACTTGAAGAAGTACTCTGGAGCTTTTTTCTCTTTTACACCCTTCCCATTGGTTTACTGTCGGAGGGGGCAATTAGTAGCAATAAAAATAAAAAGAACACTACTCAAGAAATAGAACTTGTCTGGAGGGTTTGAACGCCCGATATGTTGCATGCATTGGGGGAGTGTGTTGTATATTACTTAAAATTCCTATTGTAATGGGGTTGTATAGTAAAGGAGTTAATGGGAAAAAGAGAAAGGTTTGAGAAATCCCAGAAAATATGGCACTTACACTGCACCCGGACTTCACGCCATCTCCACCAGCACACACCATGATAACCTTTGCACTAGAGCCCCACCAGTTAGGCTGAGAGCAGATGGCGTGGTCAACCACTGGGAGCATCGCTTCTTGAAGTCTGGCAGGTGCACTGCCACCAGCTTAAAGGAGAAAAGACAATATTCTGCTCAAGAGACACTCTAAGTAAAAATAAATTACCACCTCTGCTGCCCTTATTCTCATTGAGTAGTAACTTATTGGCAGTACTATTTACTGAGGAAGGTACAACTCTATGGAACCATAGTAGCATTGGGTGCAGGATGAGGCCAATATGTCCCCTGCTTACTCATAGGATCTCCTCCCTGTGTTTAGTCAGTCATGTCTGCTAAGTTTAGTGCTCAAAACAAGCTTTTAATGCTTGAATCATGATAGCCGTTCATGGCCAACCCTAGAGCAGATCCCAGGATAAGCCACTGTCACTGAGACATTAAAAGTGGCAATGCGTGTCCACACTGAATGCTAAATGGTGATAAACATCATGCTGTTTCAGAAATATTTACTGTGGGAAAATACTATGATGACAAGAGATGATCACAACATTCACCCCCCTGCAGAGAGTTTATTAGAAGACCCATGCACCATGTTCATTCTACTTAAGCTGTCAAAGATGTTGCACGACAATAGGTTTTATTGAGAAAACGAGTCGTGCTGGGTCTCTGGTCTTGGTCAGTCCTTCGGGAATGAGAATTAACTTTTTTCCACTTACCGCTAGACACTCCCCATCCAGTAATATAACATGGGAAATTATTAGGCAAAATGTCGCCTTCAGATGGAAGCCTTCCTGTCTCAACAAAGCCGTTATTATGTGCCGGTGAAGAGAGATGCAGCAAGGCAATGTCATTTCTGAAACAGGACACAGATGTTAGCCCTTTGCATGCTGTGAGGCAAAATTCTTGAGTCAGTCATGACCAAACTCTGAATATCCTTGCTCACTTTTTTACTTACCTATCTAGGAACTTATATAGCCTCCTGTGCCACCATATCTTTAATACTGTAGCCTTAAAATGCCATTTTACAGATGAGGAACTGAAGGTATGGAAGGACTGAATACTTTGCTAAGTCATACAGGAAGTTTGCAGACCAGAAACTTACCCCAGATGTCCTGAGTTCGAGTCCAGTGTTTTCTACAAGGCCATCCTAAACCTCAGAGGGTGATGGATAGAATATGTACAGTGACAGGGTCAGGTCAGAGGGTTACAAAAGAGTGCTAGAAGGAAAGTATGTCAGCCTTAGCTGTTGGTCTCTGTTCCCTGGGTAAACTGGCATGGGCTGGCCTAGAACCAGGAGGAACTTTCCAGAAGCAGTCTGGACAATCAGGCCAATTAGAACACCTGTAGCTAATTAGGAGCATCCCAGAGCAAAGGGAGTCAGGCTAATTAGACAACTTCAGGCCAATCAAGAACCAGTTGAGACTGATTTATAAGGGCTCCTTTTCTGTTAGTTAGGTGGCACCTGAGGAGAAAGGAAGGAAGGAGCCAAAGTGCTGAGAGTGAGAGGAGTTTGGGTGAGATCTGGGAGCTGCCAGGCAGGAAGACTGTGTGTTGGAGGATCAAGTCTCAGAGGAAAGATACTGGGAGGGATCATTTGGGGAAGTAGCTGCCAGACCGGGAGTAGAACAAACTCCATCTGTTGCTGATGCCTTAAGGTCCCTGGGCCGGAATCCGGAGTAGTGGGCGGGCCCGGGTTCCCCCAAACCTCCCCACACCACTACAGAGTCTGTCCCTAGATAGGGAGACCAGGACTACAGAGGGCTTTCACCTCCATATTATGGACTAACCTGTGATGAGTATGGCTCAGAATGCTGTGAACCCTGCTTCTAATTAAATTTTAAAAAAAAGAAGTCGTGTGGTGGGACACAGTGAGCCTCTGAGGCTGAACACTATCCTCCAGAAGCAAAGGACTCACAGGCACAGCCAGAGCTTTGCCACAGTACATAAACATTTGCAGGACTGCCCCTAAGTAAGGACATCAGTATTCATTTCAATGCCAAGGTCGTATTCAAAACAAATTACCCGTTCCCTAGATCATAGGGGTTCCAGGCTTCATGAATAAATATTTTGTCCACACTAACAAAATATTCAGTGCCATCCAACTCAGAGAGATCGTGCTCGCCCAGAGCCACTTGGTATCTTCCTCCATTTGGCCTGAAAATTAATTGAAAAATGATTACCATAAAACATCCCCTTTGTTCCACATTGGTGCCTTTATATGCTAGATCCTATTTCTGCAGAAGCTTTCTCCTATTATAGTCATTTTTTAGAATCATAGAGCTGGAAGGCTACGTCTACAGTGCAGTGCTATCCCAAATTAGCTATCCTGCATCTTAACAGGAAGCCCATTATTTTGAAATATAATGAACTCATTATTCTTACGTCCTTGTAAACCTCATTCCACTAGGAGTAGGGGATGTTTTGGAATAGTGGGTTATTTTGAAACTTGGTGCTGTATAGACAACGCCAAATTATGAAATAAGCTATTTTGAAATAAGATTGAAATAAGATATGCAATTTAAGTAGCTCAAATTGCATACCTTATTTCAACCTATGATGAAGTGTAGATGCACCTGAAGCGACCTCAAGAGTTCAGTCACCTGAACTTATGGCGGGACCAAGCACCAGCTAACCCATTCCTGACACGTGTCTGTCTAACCTGTTCTCAAAAATTCAACAACCTCTTTAGATAATTCCACCTGACAATCTTCAGAGTGATTTATAATATAATATATAATGGGCATCTACAGCTAAAGATATGTTTCTTCTAACTATTGTAATGTATTGTTTATAGGGAGTAAAAAATATGTGAGGAACTTTGTGTATCATATAAACAGACATGGAATACAGAGGGGGTAGGCAAGGTTTCCTTCCTCACTCTGTCTTTGTGCAGGTTTATGCATATTTACATTTATTTTAAAGTGTTACACATATGAATATTTGTATGCATTTATGTAAATCTGTAATCAGATGCTTTTTTGCTTCCAAAAGTTGACAGAAATGTGTAAATATGGACGAGTCTTTTAGTATTTATCAGTGGTCACAAAACTAATTGTCGAGTAATTGTATTTGCTTGTCTCACAGAGAACATACATGTTGAGAGCTGTGAATGTTGAGAGCAAGTCATGCCTGACCATCTTACATGTTGAACCTCTCTAGTCTGGCAACATCCGTGGTCCAGCATGATTTTAGTTAGCCGGATGTCCACTTATCATGGGTGTGGCCGAGTATCTTGCAGTTTCATAAAGTTTGTTTACAGCCACTAGTCCTGGGCCTCTGTGTTCTGCACTGTTATTTAGCTCTAAATTATCCCTCAATGTCTTCCAAGAGCCCAGCAATCAGTGGAAGTGTCGGTAAAGCTGCTAGACAATACTGACCTCCTGTGGTTTGGCAAATTCTTTGGTTCAGTACTGGTCAGGTCCCAAGGGTGCCAGACTAAAGAGGTTCAACCTGTAATTGCTTTCTATGATGAGATAACTGGCTATGGGGAAAACAATGGACATGATATACCTTGACTTCAGCAAAACTTTTGACACAGTATCCCACAGCATTCTTGCCAGCAAATTAAAGTATGGCGTAGATGAATGGACTATAACAGGGATAGCAAGCATGCGATTGTCAGTTCAATTGTTAGTGATCAATGGCTCGATGTCTAGATGGCACCTGGTATCCAGTGGGGTGCCCCAGTGGTCAGTCCTGGGGCCAGTTTTGTTCAACAACTTCATTAATGACCTGGGTAATGGAGGGACTGCACTCTCAACAAGTTTGCAGATGACACTAAACTAGGGGGAAAGCTATATACGCTGAAGAGTAGAAGTAGAATCCAGAGTGACCTAGACAATTTGGAGGACTGGGCCAAAAGAAATCTGAGTTTAACAAGGACAACTGTAGAGTCCTGCACTTAGGACGGCAGAATCCCATGCACTGCTACAGGCTGGGGACAGACTAGTTTAATGACTATTCTTCTGCAGAGAAGGACCTGGGGATTACAGTGGATGAGAAACTGGACATGAGTCAAGGGTGTGCCCTTGTTGCCATATTGGACTGCATAAGGAGGCGCATTGCCAGCAAATCGAGGGAAATGATTATTCCCTGGAGTACTGGTCCAGTTTTGGATCACCCACTACAGGAAGTATATGGACAAATTGGAGAGAGTCCAGAGGATCACAACAAAAGATATTAGGGGATTAGGGTACATGATTTATGAGGAGAGGTTGAGGGAAATGGTCTTATTTAGTCTGCAAAAAATAAGAATGGGGGGGGGGAATTTGATAGCAGCCTTCAACTACCTAAAGGAGGCTTCCATAGAGGATGGAGCTTAAGCTATTCTCAGTGGTGGCAGATGACAGAACAAGAAGCAATGGTCTCAAGTTGCAGTGGACGAGGTCCAGGTTGGATGTTAGACAAAACCATTTCACTAGGAGAATGGTGTAGTACTGGAATGAGTTGTCTAAGAAGGAGGTGCTTCTCCATCCTTAAAGGTTGTTAAGTCCAGGCTTGACAAAGCCCTGGATGGAACAATGTAGCTGGGAATGGTCCTGCTTTGAGCAAAAGGGTAGAACTAGATGACCTCCTGAGCTCTCTTCCATCTCTAATTTTCTATGATTCTACATAGAATGGCCCAATAATGGGACGGCCAACAGACTTTGCCAGGCCCTGGACAAGATGAGGGGGGCTGACTCCCAGCCAGCCCTTCAGCACCACCTGGCGCTCTGGCAGCTATTTAAACAGCCCAGAGCTCCAACTGCTGTGGTAGTGGCAGTGGCAGCAAAGATCCCTGGGCCCTTTTAAATCACCAGTCCTGGGACGGCTACCCTCTCTTCCTCCCCATTCCCCTCTCCACCCCATCAGTGGCCCCGTCCAATAGCAGTCCAGAATGAGAAGCAGAATTGGGATTTGTAGCAAGAGTTACAAGCTTCTTATTATTTTACTTACATTTGGATACAGTGGGCAGCAGTCATGACCCAGTTGGGACTAACAAGGGTCCCACCACAGATATGAGAATAATAGTCAGGATAGTATGCATCGGCTATTTGGAGGGACACCTGTATCAAATGGTAAAATATTGAACATCAGCGTTCCATTCCGAGCTCTGCAGCAGTTTACCAGAGTTATTTCAGTCAGTTACTTGCCCTGCAATCCACCCACACTGAAGCTTGCTTTCTGTGTCTGCTTAAATGTGTGCTGCCCCAGGGCAGTGGTAGGAAGAGGAGGTTACTTACCTTGTGCAGTAACTGACATTCTTCAAGATGAGTGCCCCCCCACAGTAAGTGCGCCCCTGTGCCATGGATCAGAGTCTTCAGAGCAGTGTCGTCAGGGCCAGTGTCTTCAGAGAAGTGTTGTGAGGTGTGGTGCCCGGACCATGCACCCTCAGTATCCTGGTATTGCACATGTACGATGCCCCTCCTCCCCCCCCCCCCGCCCTCCAGTTCCTTCTCTACCTTGGAGAAAAACCCCTAATGAGAAAAAACTCTGAAGTAGAGGGGAGGAAGGGAGGGTAGTGGAGCACCCATAGGGACTCATCTCAAAGAACGTCAATTACTGCACAAGGTGAATAACCTCCTCCTCTTCAAGAGAGATACCCCTGTGTGTGCTCCACAGTAGGTGATTGTAAAGCTGTATATATTAAGGAGGTAGGGACTTTGGATCCAAGTGGAAAGCCATGGACAGGACCACCTTGGCCTCTTTGAGGTCAGATAACAGGCCCTGTGATAGATAAATAAAGTTGTATGTTTGCTTTGACACATCTGATATCCTACATTTCTGCTTTGCTGTCATGTTCCCAAACCCTTTTGTTTTTTAATAAGCAAAAGATTTCAAATACAATTTTTACCTGCCACTTCCAGCGGTTTCGCTGTGCCTCATGTCCTCCTATTACTCGCTCATTGTGAAACTCATAGTCCAAAGGGCTTCCAGAAATTGCCCCTAGCCACAAAGAAATGAATGCAGTTCATCAAATGGATTCTTAACCAGAGTCAGCCAGTTTGGTTTAATGTCAGCTACAAACCTGTGCCGCACACAACAATCAAGTACACAAAACTGAAAGCTGAGGTAACTTTTTCAGTTATGAAAGAAACTCGTTAAAATACAGTGGATTGTGACTGCAAGAGGTTCTGTACTGTTTCTCTTTCAGATTCATATTGTATTTTAAATGAATGACTTTAAAAAATAAATTATATTACTGCACAGAAAGACCTTTCTATCCTAACTTCTTAAAACAAACACATGAAGGAATTAACAGTAGTAAATAATTTTACTTCTGTATCCTTTTTAAAGAAATGGCTATGCTCGTGGTAGGTTCAAAACCTATTCCATGAATTTGGGATTACCTTTATTAAAGTGCTGGAGCACTCTCTAGTTTTGAACTTTTTATGATGGAAAATTTTAGGAAAACAATCCCAGTATAACAGACTTAGAGGCCCCATCATCTCCATGCAAGGTTAAATAATCTCTCTTTTACTAAACTGCTGAATATCCCAGTGAACTTTCTGGAATAAGCAGGGCATGTTTCTGGTGTCATGAATAATCACTCCTTCTATAAAATCAGATTCTGGATATCTGAGATGACAAGATAGATCCTGGCCAGTTCAGCTGCATGATCACAATAGTGCTGATATGTCCATCAGTATTTCTTTAAAACCCTTCCTGAGATAACTTGCATACAGATGGCACAGAGTAATACCAAATCAGATGTTCTGGCAAATTAACTTGCCCATTAACATGGAGATATGCTGAATTATGAATATGAACAAATTTGATGAGATTCATCACACCATGAAAGCATCTCAGGCAAGGTCTACTCTAGACCTGGAAGGTCAACTTTAGGTATGCAATTCCAGCTGTGTGAAATATGTAGCTGGAGTTGGTTTACATTAAGTCAAACTTAGTGATGTCCTCACTGCGGGAGGCCAATGGGAGCAAACGCTCCAGTTGGCTTCCCTTACTTCTCACGATCACAAGGGCTGTGTCCAGACTCAGGGTTTTTTTCGGGAAAAGTAGCCTTTTTCCGAAAAAACTTCACCTGCGTCTAGACTGCAGCTGCGTTCTTTCGAAATTAAATCGAAAGAACGCGGCTTTTCTTTCGACGGCGGTAAACCTCATTTCACGAGGAAGAACGCCTTCTTTCGAAAGTGCTTCTTTCAAAAGAAGGCGTTCTTGAATGTAAATAGGGCTTCTTCGAAAGAGAGCATCCAGACTCACTGGGTGCTTTCTTTCGAAAAAGCGGCTTGCTCTTTCGAAAGTTCCGCGTGCAGTCTAGACACTCTCTTTCGAAAGAAGCCTGCAGTCTAGACATAGCCAAGGAGTACAGACACCAGCCACAGCTATACTAGACCCACTAAATCGAATGCCAAAATGTCAATCTTTGACTCAGCGAGTGAAGACGTGCCCTTGGTGTAGTACATCTCACTTGAATTCAATTCTATCATATAAATACCCTGTACAAGAGACCTATCTGCCACACTCCTCTGCAGCCTCATGCAACTGGAGTAACATGCTAACCCCTTGGGATGCAAGACCCCTTTGCTTAAAAACAGATTTTCTGGTATCAATCAGCCTGGCAGATTTTGAGGGGATCCTTGTCTAACCCACCTCAGTTAAAAGGCAACACTGAAGGAACAGCTGTGAGTTGTAAAGAAAAAACAAGAAACTAGGCTCTAGCAGTTGTTCAGAAAATCCAGCCACCCTCTCACACCTAGTTAAAATCTTTTAATAATAACTTACCCAGGCAACTAAGGAGGATCAAATAGCGAATCATTTTTTAAAAATGAAATGACAACACTTTCCCAGTGCAATTCATTTTATACTGAACATTTGATAAGCAGCTCTGTTTGAACTATTAATTAAAATAATGTATCTGCACTGTCTCATGACAACCCACTAAGCAGATGATAACCCAGAAATATATAGAGAGGAAAATGATAACCTCTTAATGACACAGTACAAGGTAACATAAACACTTCCACACCTGCAAAATTTCCACGAACTTGAAAAAACAATGATGTATTTAGTGTATACTCATGTTACAAGCCCAGGGAAAAACGATGCCAACTTGGGCTAAATATTAATAGATTACCTGTCTATATTGCATATAATCCCAAAATACTTTGTAAATTAGCAGCCAAATTCGTCTCCCAGCTGCACCTGTACCACATCAATTATACCAGAGTTTGCATTCATAGAGAGAATTTGATCCTTTCACTGATAATGGCACTTCACTCGCTGTTTATGTGCAGCCAACAACAAAGTGAATAATAACTGTTTTTATGTATGCTGCCATACAACAGTTTAGGACAGGAAGTAAGGAACATAGGAATGACCAGACAGGATCACACTTCAGCTCTGTCTAGTCTCCTAACGTATCTCTGACAGTGGCCAGCACCAGATGTTGCAAAGAAAGGTGCAAGAAATTCCATAATGGAATAACCTGCTCACAGGGAAGTTTTTTTCTAATCCTAATCAGTTAGTGGTTATGTGCCTTGGAGCATAAGGATTTATATCCCTTGTATGTAGTTTTACTCCATATAATGCAGCTGTGGATATTATAATAGAAGAATGCTATTTCCATTACAAACTGCAGTAGAGAGTGAGACAGGTGGAATAAAATCACCTGGCCTATGTTGTAAAGAAAAAGAGGGTAAAAAAGCAAAGTCTATCCAAACACTCTTGAATGTTAAGAAAACTCAGAGGTGTAGCCATGTTAGTTTGTAACTTTAAAAATAACAAATGGTCCTGTGACACCTTAGAGATTAACCAAAATATATACAGCAATGAGCTTTTGTAAGCAAAACACACTTCATCAGATGAATTGATCACTCATATTTGAATGAATATATCCACAAGCCTATTTTCTAGTTCAATTTCAAATGTAGTTGAAAACTTTTGTGAACAGCCATTCTCACAAGATATTTAACTAAAGACAGCTTCTTATACGATTTCCACCAATTAGAATGGTAGGAAACTTGAAAAACCATTTTGAACCAGTTTATTAGGTTTCTGTGCCAGCTTATTTGAACCCTGGTCCTGACACAGACATAAATTTGACACTTTGCCAGATACTCTCCTAACAGTAAAGATTAATCTATGAGTCTAAGTTCCTGGCATTTATAAAGCATTAATTCTGACAGTATTCAAGAGTCTAGGCAGAATAAAAGTATAAGGGTATGTCTACACTACCCTCCTAGTTCGAACTAGGAGGGTAATGTAGGCATACCGCACTTGCAAATGAAGCCCGGGATTTGAATTTCCCGGGCTTCATTTGCATAAGCGGAGCTCGGCCATTTTTAAAACCCCGCTCGTTCGAACCCTGTGCCGCGCGGCTACACGGGGCATGAACTAGGTAGTTCGAACTAGGCTTCCACGAGGAGTAACGGTAGCCTAGTTCGAACTATCTAGTTCGTGCCCCGTGTAGCCGCGCGGCACAGGGTTCGAACGAGCGGGGTTTTAAAAATGGCGGAGCCCCGCTTATGCAAATGAAGCCCGGGAAATTCAAATCCCGGGCTTCATTTGCAAGTGCGGTATGCCTACATTACCCCGCTAGTTCGAACTAGTGGGGTAGTGTAGACATACCCCATGTGAACTAGGGCATAGCCCTTTCCTAAATCTGTAGTGGAAGACAGAGAAAGGAATCTTCCTCCTAGATTACATGCTCCTGCAAGGGAAAATGGCAATCCTGTACTCAGGAGAGGGGAGGAATGATGAGACTCATCCAATGATATATCCCTTAGTGTACACCTATCTTCACAGGAAATTAGGCAAGGGCAGCCATTATTCTTCTGCACTGGCTCACGGAGAGAGATTGAGACTCAGACATGGAGTAGCAGCCAACACATTCCCTAGGCTCTTACATTCCTTTCTCCTTCCCTCTCCCCTTTTTCTGCTTTAAAATTTAGGATTTCTGTATCTCTCTGTGTTCCTTGCTCCACTCACCTGAAGAACTGGGTTGTGCCTACAAAAGCTCATGATACTAAATAACTTTGTTGTTAATCTCTAAGGGTATGTCTACACTACTGCGCTAATTCGAACTAACGCATCCAGACTAAAAAACTAGTTCGAATTAGCATTTTGCTAATTCGAACTAGCTTGTCCTCACAGAGTGGACCCTGAACCGGGGTTAAGGATGGCCGGAAGCAGTGCCGGCAGGGCATCAGATGAGGACTTAGAGCGTGGAGCTGCTGTCTCAGGCTAGCCGAGGGCTGTGCTTAAAGGGACCCGACCCCCACCCCGGACAGACAGTTCTCAGGGGTGCCCCGCTTGCAAAGCAGTCCTGGCTTGGATTGCCCGGAGTACCCACACTGGGCACATCACAGCACCCTGCCATCAGACCGGCTGCATTTGCCGCAGGCTGCCATCTGGGAAGAGGAGACAATTGGGGGGCTGCAGGAGAGCTTCCACCCCCAGAAGCCTGCAGAGCCAGCCCAGTCCTCCCCATCGGGGGCTCGTACCCCATTCCTCCCTCACCTCCTTCCACTTACCCCTCCCTAGCCCCCTTCCTGATGTACAAAATAAAGGACTATTGTGTTCAAAAATAGAATCTCTCTTTATTGAACAAAACTGGGGGAGACTGGGAAAAGGAGGTGGGAGAGAGGAAGAGAGAGGGTGGGAGAGGGGAGGGCAACTACAATGATGAGGGGTTTGGAACAGGTCCCATATGAAGAGAGGTTAAAGAGACTGGGACTTTTCAGCTTAGAAAAGAGGAGATGGAGGGGGGATATGATAGAGGTCTATAAAAGCACGAGTGGGGTGGAGAGGGTGCATACAGAAAAGTTCTTCATTAGTTCCCATAACAGAAGGACTAGAGGACACCAAAGGAAAGGAATGGGTAGCAGGCTTCAAACTAGTAACAGAAAGTTGTTCTTCACAAAGCAAAGAGTCAACCTGTGGAACGCCTTGCTGCAGGAGGCTGTGAAGGCTAGAACTAGAACAGAGTTTAAAGAGAAGTGAGATAAAGTGATGGAGGCTGGGTCCATGGAGTGGTATTAGCCAGGGGGTAGGAGTGGTGTCCCTGCCCAAAGTTTGTGGAAGGCTGGAGAGGGATGGCATGAGACAAATGGCTTGGTCACTGTCTTTGGTCCATCCCCTCCAGGGTCCCTAGGGTTGGCTGCTGTTGGCAGACAGGCTACTGGGCTAGATGGACCTTTGGTCTGACCCAGTATGGCCATTGTAAGCTCAGGGTTGGGGGTCTCAGTGGACCACCTTGATTTTCATGCACACCTGCTCCTGGGTGGCCAAGCTGGCAGCTCTCCTGCCCTAGACGGCCGCTTTCCTGTGCCTAGTGCAGAGATCGGGGACGAGGTCCACGATGTCCGCACTAGACCAGGCGGGTGCCCGCCTCTTGCAGTCCCGGACAAGCTCCCGGGAGCTGCCAGCCTGGTCCCGGGAAGAGGGGGAGGGCTGGGGGGCATCGGGTGGGTGGCTCGAGCCATGCCAGGTGTGCTGGCTGGGTGCTGGCAGGCTTGCACCTGGCACTGTAGCCAGCCCGTGCCCCTTTAAGGGATCCGGGGCCAGGAGGGAGGCAATAGAGTTTCCCTGATGTTGGCCAGAGTGGGGATGTAATGTCAAAGGAGAAATAAATTACACCAATAATGAACTACAGCTCTATGCAGCACTCCTCTGTTTAGGATGTTCTAGGGTGGAACTCTTCAAGGATTATCTGATTTTTATTTTGTACTATATTTTTTGGCCTTGAGAAAAATATGACTCTTGAGAAGGCATGTGAATGAAGAGAGGGGGGTGAAGCTAGTGCACTAGGAAATTTGCTCCATGGGTTGCATGGAAGACGTTATAAAATAAATAATGGGAAAAAGAAAAAAAAGCATGGAATGAAGGGGCTGAGGAGGAATGTGAAAGACCATTTATTTGTATTGCAGTGTATTTTGGTAAAGCCTATGGGCTCCAGAGACCTCAGCTCCACGGGACTAATTGCTGTAAAAAATAAGTAGAAAGAACCTAGTTCAGGCACCAAAGAGCTCCCAATGCAGCATGTGGATGAAACTCAAATAGGATGAGTGTGGTTGAAAAAGAAAAGTAAAAGAAGAACACTTTGCATAGGAAGCAGTAGCCTTAGCTTGCTACCTCGCTATTATGACATACAAAATGTAGCCTAAGGAAGATGATTTTTCATTGAAGAACTAGTAACTTTTTCTAGACATCAACAGAGAACTAAATAATTAGAGTGTTCTGTTCCACCAGTGCTGGAATTGATTTTCTGGATCATGTTTCTACTTTACTAGTGCCTAATTTGTGACCAGGAATATAAAAAGTATATTTCTAGGACAGCACAAGTTTCATGCTGTCAAATTTTGCTCACCAAAATATAGAAGACAACTTATAATATACTGTAAATACTAGCCCAGGGTGAAAACAATAGAGTTTGAGATTTTGTAAGTCTTGAACAATTTGTTTACAAAGATTCACAAAGCCAAAGTTGAAGTTCATTCATCTTGTATACTGTAGATATACAGATTGAACCTCTCTCATCCAGGACTATCTGGTCCAGCAGGACCACAGATGTTACTAGACCAGATTGCTGCAGCCGCAGAGGTTGAGAGCAGCTGGGAGCGAGCCAGTATAGTTGGCAGCAGACTCCACGGGTAATGACCAGAGGTAGAGAGCCCCGGCAACAGTTGCTGCCTATCTGCTTCCGGGGTTCCCCAACCTGAACCTCACATATAGTGGTAGCTTCTCCAGGGGTTCCCCAACCCCGGCTCCACATGGCAGCAGCTGCTCCAGGGCTCCCTGTCCCTGTCCTCCACAGGGAATCCCAGGAGCAGCTGCTGTTGCCATGCGTGGGATGGGGGAACCCTGGGAACAGCTGCCACCACTGTGCGCACAAGCCAGGGAACCCCGGGAGCAGCTGTGGCCACTGCATGGGACCAGAGGCAGGAAGCAGAGCCCCAAGAGTGGGCTGGGTGCAGCAGACCCAGGCAGGTGAGCCGGAGGAGGTCAGGTCTCCAGGTTCTCCCAGGGCAGCAGCCAGGATGGAAACCCTGGGAAATCCTGGATGCCTAACCTCCCATGGTCTGGCTCATTCCCTTGTTTGGGACCATTCTGGTCCCCAGAGTGTAGGACCAGGGAGGTTCAACCTGTATTAACTTCCTGATATATATATTGTAGTTTTTATATTTGTACTTGCCACAAAGTCCTATGCATTTAATAGACCCATAGTGTCCAACACACTAGCCACTAGTGGCTATTTGACTGGTTGCGTGTGGCTAGTTGGCTTGAACAATTATTCATTATTTCAGAATAATGTGGCTAGTTCACTATAGGAATCACCATGACACTATTGCGACACCACGGTACTAGACTATATTTACATGACTTTTACAATGTGCATGAAGAATAACTTCATTGTACTTATTGTGTATAATTCAACACATAATTCTTAGTTGGAGTTTACCAACTTTGTGAACCATTTTTTGTCAATTACATAAATTTCTTAGCAGATATAGTGTATTGGTATGGGTACTTAATCTAAAATTAGAGATAACTTCAAACCAAAACCTTGGATCCGAATACCCTTAGACCTTGCGAAAGCTCAGATCCCACTGCGATAATCACTGAAAACATCTCAATATAAAATGAGGAACGAGGTGTACCGGTAGTTCGGAATAGGAATCCTAGTCCGAACTACCTAGTTCGAGCCCCGTGTAGCCGCGCTGCACGGGGTTCGAACCAGCGGGGTTTTAAAAATGGCGGCTCCCCGCTTATGCGAATGAAGCCCGGGAAATTCAAATCCCGGGCTTCATTTGCAAGTGCGGTATGCCTACATTACCCCGCTAGTTCGAACTAGCGGGGTAGTGTAGACATACCCCAAGTGAGTCTCACAGAGAACCTTCAAAACTTCTCTAAACTCTGTTCTTAAAATAATTTTGAAAGCACTATAATATATTGTAAATTAAATATATTGAGCCTGAGTCTCACTTCTATATATAATTTTTTTTCCTGTGGGATGACAAAGGGTATGTCTACACTACCACCCTAGTTCGAACTAGGGTGGTTAATGTAGGCAACCGAAGTTGCAAATGAAGCCCGGGATTTGAATTTCCCAGGCTTCATTTGCATCTTGCCGGGTGCCGCCATTTTTAAATCCCCGCTAGTTCAGACTCGTGGAACGAGGTGTACCGGTAGTTCGGAATAGGAAGCCTAATCCGAACTACCTACTCCATGCCGCGTGTAGACGCAGGCACGGAGTCCGAACTAGCGGGGATTTAAAAATGGCGGCGCCCGGCAAGATGCAAATGAAGCCCGGGAAATTCAAATCCCGGGCTTCATTTGCAACTTCGGTTGCCTACATTAACCACCCTAGTTCGAACTAGGGTGGTAGTGTAGACATACCCAAAGTGACATAATCATGTCAGTGTCAACAGGATGGGGGCGGGGGTAGGCGGAGCCAAAGCCGAAGGAGCCCCATGGGCAGCATGGTCCACAGCGGCAGGATGTGGTGAGCTCCCCGTTCGCCCTGCTGGCAGCTCCCTCGCTCACCACCTCAGACCCCTGCAAGATTGGAGCTCCACCATCATTTTCCTGTGGGGTGAGGGCGGGGAAAGCCCCAAGCTTCTCCGCCAGATCTGGCTTGCCAGCTCTGTATGCTGCTGTTTCCCTTTCCCCTCCCCCAGCTGAAAGCAACCCGCCCCCCAGCCCAAGTCAGCCCAGCTCACCAGCTGTGGCTCACACAGCTGGGAAGCCACCTGCAAGATGGATCAGCAGGGAAGAGGGGACAAGGGAGGAGGAGAAACCAAGGGAATGGAAGAAGAGGAAAATAAATCAAGGAGGGGACAGACAAGAAAGGAAGGGGAGAGAAGCAAATAAGGGAAGGAAAAGTGGAAGAACAAGGGAGGAAAGCAAGAAGAGGCAGACAAAGGGGGAAAGGGAAAGGGCAATCTGCAGCTGAAAAATGGGTACAATATCCCCGCTCCCCCAGGGGGCAGTGCTTTGGGACACTGAGAAACACGTCTCACTGTTCGTGTCACGGTACAATTAGGACATTTCAGGAGTGCGAGCCAAGAGGCAGGCTGGAAACTGGTCAATGATGTGCCTCTGTTCCCCCCGTGCTGGGCAGTGATGCCATAGGGGACACCACGTGAGTCCTTTCCTGCCCCAGTCACATGTACACACACAGGAAAGTTTGATGATGCCATTCATTGCCTATGTTGTGAGCAGAGCCCGGGGGCGAGGTGGGAGAGTTTGGTAGTTATGCAATTCTACCATGAGAAACACTTCATCAAACTTCCAGTGAACTTCAGCAGCAGGGAGCCACCTGTCGGGCGCTTAGCAAATCCCAAATAAAGAAAGAGTCAATTTCCTACTCGACTGTGATATAGCAGAGTTGATTGCTATGAAAACCCAGGACAGATTTTCTCTTGAGTTGGGAGTGGAGGCAGACGAGCTCCAGGAAAAAGGATAAGAACATAAGAATGGCCATACTGGGTCAGATCAAAGGTCTATCTAGCCTTCGAACAGTGACTAATGCCAGATGCTCCAGATGGAGTGAACACAACAGATAATCATTACGTGATCCCTCTCTAGTCGATTAGCTGATTAATCGAAATTTAACATCCCTACTGCCAGCTGGCCTACTTGGTCAGTTAAGCTTTGGGGGCTGGCGAGCATAGCGAGTGGAGGGCATGGGCCCCTAGTTTGCAGTAAAGATTCTTTACACTACTCTGGCAGGGTAAAGGGCCTTAAAGTGAATGTAAATATAGTTTACTCTCACTATAAGGCTCCTTCACTCTGATGGAATGAAAGAAAGGGCCTTATTAAAAATGAGAATCATATTCACTCTGGTTTTTTTTAAACTGAATCCTGTAAATAATGAAGACAAAGAGCATAGATTCCTTCGCTGAATTTACAATTCTCCTTTGTCAGCCCATATACACAGTTTAATGGCCTTGCCTCAGCCTTAGTATTTGTTTATTTCCACATGAGTTTTTAGCAGCATACTCTCTCCAAAGAGGCAAGGCTGAGTTTTGTATGAATTAGAAAAGTCTAAAATGCATAATAATCTTTACTTTAAATATGTTTTATTTCTAGTGCTCATTGACATATTTCTGATAGCACGGAATTTCATCTTATGAAGATTTTTATTTCTAGGGTTTAAGAGCTGCTTGCGCCCTTTCCAAAATCTCTTCTCTTATTTTTGGGTAACTTGGGTATATCTTCAAAACCTAGTGTAAAAAAAAAAAAAAGGACAGTCAATAAATGAGTCGTTATTCATTTCATAGTCTAATTAAAGTTTTATGTAGAACTTACATCATGACAAACTTCTATTGCCTCCACATATTTCTTATCTTTCAGGTAATTGAAAGCAAGTTTGAAACCTGCAGAAGGGATGAAAAAGATAATGTGATTTCATCGTATTGGAACACACAACTACATATAGTCTTAAGACTTAACATTTATTAAACAGCAGTTCAGGCAAATAACTCTAATGAATTAATATTAAAATATGGTATAACTAGATTTATCTGGCATTGCTCAGGTCCTTAATCAAATAAGTTTTGTTTTTCTTCATTTAAATTATTGTTTTGGGATGGAGGTGAGAGATTCAGTATACAAGATGTCCCGGGAGAGAGAACAACCCCCGCCCCCTCTTACTGCAGCAACATGAAGCCAGGAAAGAAGCATGTGTCCATGGCCACCGCAGCGGGCATAGCCAGGGAAGGGATGCATGTCCCTCAGCTGGGAGACAGACAGATACACAATCTCTCTGAAATGTATAGAAGATAGCTGTCTCTTTCTCCACCCTTACCCCCTGCTGCCCCAATGGGGTTATAGGTGTCCGTGTCCTGTCTCCAGCCCTTTGCTGCCCCCCTGTGGTCATTCTTCATTCATTTCTCCCTCTACATGCAACTATTTTGTACTTGGCTTTTCTCCAGATTTTCACTTTTCTTACAATATTATGCAATATTATCATTAGCTGTTAATAAGCTCTTAGCAGCATACTAGATTAAATACTGCCATAAGTTATGTGTCTGTAACACAATTATCTTCAGTTTCCTTGCGTAAGTGCAACTGGGGGCAGAAGCACCTATTATATCATCACAATTTGTTACATTCGGAGGAGTAAATGTGCTGGATGATACTGAGGTAGAACTTGAAGTAGAAAAGTATTTTGTGAACTCACCAACAGCAGGATTTGCTTGATTACCGTATTTCCAAGCTAATTCATAATTAGCTGCAGCATCCTTATAGGCCTGTTCCTTCTCCATGATAAAACCCATATATTCATAAGCTTTTGAACAAGACTTAAAAACAAACAAACCACAAAATGCTACATCATTATTGAGAATACATAGCCTAAATGTCATAAGAGCACTGAGCTTTCTTATTTTAGTGAATTTAAATTGTGATCAAGATTGTAAATCCAGGCCTCAAATTATATTCTCCATTTAAATATAAATGGAAAATGGCACTGTTTCCTGAATCTAGTTTTCTTGTTAAATGTATAGTTTGAGGTTTTATCCTTTAGAAAATAATAAGATATGTACGAAAACATGGAGGCCTGGTCTACACTATAGCAGAAGGTCATATTAAGAAGCACAATTTCAAATACATTAATTACGTAGCTGAAGTCGACATATCTTAAACTGAGTTTCTCAGATGCTCCTGTCGTCTTCCATTACTTTGTGAGAAGCAGGAGCATTGGCACTGACAGAGACACCTTCTGAGTTCGAGTTAGCAGGTCTTCACTAGACCCACTAAACCAAACTCTGGAGGCTCGACTGTGGCAGCTTTGATATTCCGCGTACTGTAGATGTGCCCAGAATGCACAATGTGACCATTTTTCAGAGAAGTTAGTCTGTTTCAGAAAAAACAACAAGGAGTCCTGTGGCACCTTGAAGACTAACAAATGTATTAGGGCATAAGCTTTTGTGGGCTGCAGCTAATTATGAATTAGCTTGGAAATATAGTAATCAAGCACTTCAATGAGCTGCAGCCCAGAAAAGCGCCATTTTTAAATGCCCCATAGTTCGAACTACCTGCCCGCGGCTACACGCGGCACGGACTAGGTAGTTTGAATTAAAATTCCTAATTTGAACTACCATTATTCCTCCTGCAAGGAGGTTTAATGGTAGTTCGAATTAGGAGCTTTAATACGAACTACCTAGTCCATGCTGCGTGTAGCTGCGGGCAGGTAGTTCGAACTACGGGGCATTTAAAAATGGCGGCGCCCAGGACTTATCATATCTATATGACCAAGTTAACGTTGCATTTATGTTTTGCATTTTCTGGCTTTTCATGGTTTAAAATTTGCAACCTTACGGTGCTGCTTTTGTTTTGTTTTTTTAAGGTCACAATAGTAAAATCAATAATGAAACTCTCACCAATTTCAATGGGATGAAGATTTTGCCATTAAATTAGTGATTCTTAATATCCACTATCCAATTTTATTATAAATCTGGTTCCAAATTACAGCTGCTGATTATAGCTGTTACTTTCGTAGATTATTGTAAAAGGTTATTAATGAAAAACCCAATATGTGTTCAAATCTCTAACAGGTCACAATGTTTTTCCACCTTTTAAGATTTCTTTGTATACATCTCCTTTCTTTCTCACCTTATTGTATTGTAAACAGCGTTTCAGTTGCTCAGTTGCAAGATCATACTTTCCACTTTTGCAGTATATATCAGACAATAACATCCAACTTTTTTCTAATTCTTCAGCATCAGATAAATTCCAGTTTGATTTGGCTAATCTTTTTAGCTGAGTTCTCGCCTTGGGAATCTGTTTCAGAATCATGTAGGCTTGGGCCATTGCCAAAATAGCTGGAACACTTTCCCTCTAAGAAATAAAAGCAGAAATATTATTATTTAAATATCAAGCTCTTTTCATGGTCTAGTAACATTACTGGTTTTACTGTCAAACTCTAAAATTTAACTACTTTCATTGTTAACCAAATGTCATTTGCTTTATTAAAAGACATAGTTGTTAATAAACAGTATTTCCCTTTACATTAGTCTATCATAAACAGAGATGACATTCTAATGAACCAATCTTTCAATTAAATCCATTCAGACAGACCATTATGATCACACATTGTAGATAAATCTACAAATAAAAGTATTATATAAGAGCTAGGTATCTTACTATGATAAGAACATGAAGTTAATGAATGGAACTACAACCACACAAACGATCCTCCTATTTGGATCCTATTGTAGAACTGGGGACACGGGATAGTGGTATTTTGGATGTCAAGGGACCTGTTAAAAACAAACTCCCAAATGTAACTATAAAAACAAATGTAACTATAAGAGTCCTGTGGCACTTTGGTCACAAATATATATAGAGAGTGTCTCTAAGGTGCCACAGGACTACTCACTGTTTTAAAGTTACAGACTAACACGGCTACCCCCTGAGACTTTCTTTAAAGTGCTACCACACTATTTATTGTTTTTTAAGTTTTTCCTGTTACAGACGAACTCGGCTACCCCTCTGAAATTTAACTATGACATTCTAATATCTTTATGAAGAATGCTCCCATGAAAGCACTCAGAATGCTACAATAATAAAGTACTATGCAAAGTGCAAAAAACAAAAATATAATTAAAAACAAACAAAACAATAAACTCAAAAACAGAAAACTAAGAAGGAAAAAGGGCCATGTTCCATATATGAAAGCCAACAATGGCCACAATAAAAACAACCTTTGAAAAATAAGAGGTTTTTGTTTTTTCTTAAACATGAGTATAGAAAATATTCAGAAGAAAATATTCCATATTCTAGGAGGCCATGGTAGCAAACACGCAACTTCAATGATGCAGTCCCTTGGAACTGAGTCTTGTCAGTATGCTAGAGTACAGCACAACTTGACTATCCAAAACACTATGTCAAACCAGGGACTAAGCATTTTACCTCCTATTTAGCATCCCATTTATGCCTGTGCTTAACTTAAAGCATGCATATAATCATATATAAGTTAAAAAGTGTATTCATTTGTTTACAATTAAGCATATCTATTATGTATTTTAAAGAGTTTGTCTTGTTTGTCTGTTTGATCAAGAATTCCTCTTATTCCAGGTTCAGGCAAAATACGGCCCATGGGTCGCCTCAAGCTTCTGGATCTGGCCCATGGGTTGCCTCACTGGGATCCTCATGGCACAGAGCAGCCAGCCACTTCAGAGCAGCCACATGCCGCTTCAAGTGGCTGGCTGCTCCCCATACCTCTCTGCTCTAGTGGTGTGGGGGGGAAGGGGAGACATACATGGATGGGGGTAGCATGCAAAGGCTCCACTATCCCCCACTCGGCACTCAGAGCAGAGATCCACAAGGAACAGCCAGTCATTTTGAGCAGCCTGGGGCTACAGCAGGCAGGGTGACCTGCTTCAGGGTTCCGCAGGACTGCTGGCTAAGAGCTGCCTACGTAAGCACCTCCTGACCACAGCCTGCTTTCTGGCACCTCAACCCCTTCTGCAGCCCAACTCCCTGTCCCGGTCATCACCCTCTTCTGCCCTAGGTCACCATCCAAACCCTCTGAATGCTCCCTCTCCTCCTCCCCCAGGTCACAATTCCTTCCCTGACCCTGCACTCCCTCTTACAGCCAGTATCCTCTCCTGCATCCATAAGATTAAGAAATTTGTATTAAATCTGACTTGTCTCTAGACTATGTTGAAAGTACAATGTATAATCTACTACAGGTTGGCCCTCCCTGGTCCAGCTTCCTTGGAACCAGAGTGGTCTTGAACAAGGGAATCTGCTAACCAGGGGAGGACATGTGTCTGGGCTTTCCTGGCCTCCCCTCCTGGCTGCTGCCGTGGGAGAACCCAGAGGCTTAACCGCCTCTGGCTCATCTGCCTGGGTCTGCTGCTCCCTGTCCCTGGCTCCGTGTGTTTGGCAACAGCTGCTGCTCCCAGGGTTCCTCAGCCCTGCACGCGAAGCAGCAGCTGCTATTCCCAGGGTTCCCTGCACGTGGGGCAGCAACAGCTGCTACTCCTGGGTTCCCCGGCCCAGTTCTGCATGCACAGTGGCAGCTGCTGCTCCTGGGGTCCCCCATGGGGGAGGAGACACAGAGTCCCAGGAGCAGCTACTGCCATGCGGGACTGGGGTTGCGGAACCCTGGAAGCATCTGGGCAGCAACTGCTCCCGGGGCTTTCTACTGCCAGGTTACTGCCCATCCATCCCAGCCACTCCCAACCTCTGAGGTCGGAGCTCTCTGGTCTAGCAACATCTATGGTCCTGGAAGACATGGATGTTGCTGGACCAGTGAGTCCTGGACAAGAGAGATTCAACCTGTACTACTTATTTCCATTTTGGCTTTAAAAACTTTGCTGTTGAGTATGAGGTGTTGAAAAGCAAGTGCAACCTGCACACTTATGAAGAGTGACAATAGCTATTTTTGCACAATTTGCAAATAAAGCACAATCTTTTAATTGATTGTATTTTCTAAACACTGGATAAAATCCTGGTTCTGTTGAAGTCAATGAAAAAAATCTGTTACTTCAATTATTTCAGCCATTGAATTTGTTGTAAAGGTTCATTCTGAGTCTAAGTACAATGATTTTAGCACACAATAAAAAGAAAGCTAAGCAAACATTCTACAGCTTTATTTCTAACCTGCAGATGTTACAGCTTACATTTTTCTCTCCTACTAAGCCTTTTAACAACGAAATAACACACAATTAAACATTTTTTTCTTCCTCTCCCCTCTTATTCTCACTGGTCTGGAGCCTACTCAAGATCATCTGATCTGAAGAAGTGGGCTTTGCCCACATAAGTGCATGATACTTGGTTAGTCTCTAAAGTGTCACAGGACTACTCATTTTTAAAGTTACAGACTAACGTGGCTACCCCTCTGAGACTTTTACACATTCAAACAGTAGCACCTTGCTGTACTATTAAGTTCGAAGCCCTTAGCAGTTTAAATTTAAGGAGAAAACGGGTGGTTATTCAACTGAAAACATTTCTAATAAAAAGCATGTTATATATTAGTATTTTACAACAGAGGAGAACCTAAGATGATTTGAAGAATTTACTTACCTCATTTTGAGCCATTTCTACAAATACACTGAGAGCTTTCTCCACATTAAGTTTGTCCTTTGTGGCCATCAAACAGCAGTTCTGTAACATCTTCATCTGATTTTGTCCCTCTTGTGAGTGAGGATAAAACTCTTTCAGTAGTTTCTCTGCTGTGCGTATCCCATGTTGCTGAGATTCTTTCTTCTCTTTTAAATCACTGTTAAAATTAAATTCTACATAATGATTCCCAGCTTGTCAAATCCTACTTATGATAAGGCAATGTCTTTTCATTCCAATAGCACCATATTTAACAGAACAGATTTGCATTTCTTCTTCCCAATATATCATAAATACATACATATTAAATTACAGACCCATGTCCCCTCCAAACCAGAGCTAAAGGAGCTTAACCTGCCACAACCTATGTACCTGTTCTGTGTCTAAATTCAGGCCAATAGTCTCTAGGCCACTCAGTCTGGTACTTTCAACAAGCATTAAATTTCCCCCCCCCCCTTTAAAAAAAAAAGCACAAATGTGGCAAACATTTCTATTTTCTCTTAGGCTACGTCTACACTGGCCCCTTTTCCGGAAGGGGCATGGTAATTTTTGAGATCGTAATAGGGAAACCAGCGGGGGATTTAAATATCCCCCGCGGCATTTAAATAAAAATGTCCGCCGCTTTTTTCCGGCTTTTAGAAAAGCCGGAAAAGAGCGTCTACACTGGCCCCGATCCTCCGGAAAAAGCGCCCTTTTCCGGAGGATCTTATTCCTACTTTGAAGTACTTTGAAGTAGGAATAAGATCCTCCGGAAAAGGGCGCTTTTTCCGGAGGATCGGGGCCAGTGTAGACGCTCTTTTCCGGCTTTTCTAAAAGCCGGAAAAAAGCGGCGGACATTTTTATTTAAATGCCGCGGGGGGTATTTAAATCCCCCGCGGGTTTCCCTATTACGATCTCAAAAATTACCATGCCCCTTCCGGAAAAGGGGCCAGTGTAGACGAGCCCTTAGGCTATGTCTACACTACATGCTTCTTGCGCAAGAAACCTTTTGCACAAGAGTTTTTGCACAAAAACATCTTGCGCAAGAGCACATCCACACCTCAGAGAACATCGCAAAAGCCATGTGCTTTTGCGCAAGAGAGCATCCACACTGCATGGACGCTCTTGTGCAAGAAAGCTCCAATTGCCATTCACAAAATGGCCATCAGAGCACCTGTGCTTTTTCCCCACTAAAAGTAGTTATGCCTCAGAAAAGGAGGTTTACCTACGGCGGAAAAA
Source organism: Pelodiscus sinensis (assembly GCF_049634645.1). NCBI lineage: Eukaryota > Metazoa > Chordata > Testudines > Trionychidae > Pelodiscus > Pelodiscus sinensis. Next base: position 246,694,369 of record NC_134712.1, on the reverse strand, counting down.
GCCTTCTCTTCTGCCATTTAACTGCCCATTTAATTGCGTAAGAGCTCATTTGAGGTATGGACGCTCGCAGGTTTTTGCACAAAAGCCTCGTAGTGTAGATGTAGCCTTAAGCTATGTCTAGACTACATGGCTCCGTCGACGGAGCCATGTAAACTAGTTTACCCAGCATAGGCAAAGAAGTGGAGATTTAAATAATCCCTGCTTCATTAAAATAAACATGGCTGCCGTGCTGTGCCGACAATCAGCTGATCCGGCACAGTGCGGTAGTCGGGATCTGTCGGCTGGGGAAGCCTTTGCCGACCGATTCTGTATACCTCGTTTCATGAGGCATAAGGGATCGGTCAGCAAAGGCTTCCCCAGCCAATAGATCTGCGTGTAGACTGATCAGCTGATCGTTGGCACTGCATGGCGACCATGTTTATTTTAATGAAACAGGGATTATTTAAATAGCTGCTTCTTTGCCTATGCCGGGTAAACTAGTTTACATGGCTCCATCGATGGAGCCATGTAGTCTAGACATACCCTTAGTGAATACATCATAGAGGGCTCAGCTAAACTATAACCCTTTGCTTTGCCTCCCTTTTACACTTTGGCTGTGTCTACATTGGCACCCTTTTCCGGAAAAGGGATGCTAATGAGACAAGTCGGAATTGCAAATGCCACGGGGGATTTAAATATCCCCCGTGGCATTTGCATGGACATGACTGCCGCTTTTTTCCGGCTCGGGGCTTTGCCGGAGAAAAGCGTCAGTCTAGACGGGATCTTTCGGAAAATAAAGCCTTTTCCGGAAGATCCCTTATTCCTGATTTTAAGAGGAATAAGGAATCTTCCGGAAAAGGCTTTATTTTCTGAAAGATCCCGTCTAGACTGGCGCTTTTCTCCGGCAAAGCCCCGAGCCGGAAAAAAGCGGCAGCCATGTTCATGCAAATGCCGCGGTTGATATTTAAATCCCCCGCGGCATTTGCAATTCCGACTTGTCTCATTAGCATCCCTTTTCCGGAAAAGGGTGCCAATGTGTAGACAGCCATGGAGTGGAGAAAGAAATGACCAGAGCTTTACGTTAATCTTAGACATATAATGAAAGTGAATTTGGTATTCCATTACGTTTCTCAATTACAAATAGTTTCCATAAAAGTCGGGTTTCTCTTTTACCTGTACTCTTCACTGAGGCTTTCAAACACTTCTCCTCCTATTATCTCATTATCAGGATTTAAGCAGATCTGAATCATATTGCTGATGGCTTTCTGGCCCCAGTCACTATCCTTTCGAGCTTTGTTGAAATACTTGAGAGCCTGATTGGGCTGTCCCATGTACCTGTGTGGAGAGAATATGTAATATGCAGTTGCAAAAGGAGTGTAGGGTGATCATCAATTTTCATAATATTTTCATATTTATATACATAAAGCACTAATGAAAAAGATTTTGTCAATATGGAAAAATCTTGTAATATTTATAAAGTTGGAATCTATTATACAGAGGAATAAAAAAAAGTGCACAATCTGCCTCAGATGCTTGTTTGGAATATTTTATATTATACTGATGTTATTTTATGCATTGATTCTTTGACTGTAGTATATACTGCTTCGTATGATTATTTATTATTCTTTAGATGATATTCCCATTTTCCTGTATCTATTTGTCATCTCTGATATATTAATACAAAATCAAATTAGATAGAAAGCTAGAAAAATATAAAATGGTATAAAGACTAAATAGTTTAAATTTGGCTGTGGTTCTATTGTTTGCTAATATTACCGGAATCCAGCAAAGGTTATACAGGCAGTCCCCGGGTTACGTACAAGATAGGGACTGTAGGTTTGTTCTTAAGTTGAATCTGTATGTAAGTCGGAACTGGCGTCCAGATTCAGCCGCTGCTGAAACTGACCGCCAGTTCTGACTTACATACAGATTCAACTTAAGAACCCCAAGCTTCCCCAAGTCAGCTGCTGCTGAAACTGATCAGCGCTGATTCCAGGAAGCCTGGGGCAGAGCAACTCTGCCTCGGGCTTCCTGTAGTCAGCGCTGGTCAGTTTCAGCAGCGGCTGACTTGGGGACGCCTGGGGCAGAGCAGCTGGGGTGCTGCTGGGTTGCTCCAGTAGCACCGCTCCTCGGCGCTACTGGACCAACCCAGCAGCACCCCAGCTGCTCTGCCCCAGGCGTCCTGATTCAGCCACTGCTGAAACTGACCAGCAACGGCTGAATCATGACCTGGGGCAGAGCAGCTGGGGTGCTGCCGGGTTGGTCCAGTAGTGCCCAGAGCGGGCGCTGCAGGACCAATCGGCAGCGCCCCAGCTGCTCTGCTCCAGGGTCCAAAACAAAAGCCTGGTCTGCTGGGGGGGGGCACACTAGCCGCGCCCCCCCCCCCCAGCAGACCAGGGACACGGGGAGCAGAGCCGCAGCGGCAGCGGGGTGCCGCGCCTCTGAGGCTTTGCTCTGGCAAAGTCTCAGAGGCGCGGGACCCCCCCGTGGCTGCGGCTTGAGTCCCAGTGCCTGTGGTCTGCTGGGGACGGTCTCCAGCAGACCAGGGGCACCGGAGCAGCTTACGAACGGGGCTTTCTCGCCCCAGAGCTCGCAGGTAGCAATCCGCTACCTCGACCTCCGGGGCAAGAAAGCCCCATTCGTAAGTGCGGATCCGACATAAGTCGGATCCGCGTAAGTCGGGGACTGCCTGTATAGCAACCATACTAGGCCTAACATGAAGAAAAAGGAAAGGGAAATTAAAAAATACTAAAGCTTCAGTTCAAGAAAGCACTTAATAATATGCTTAAATTCATTCATTTTCAGGAAACCACTTAAGTATATATTTAACTTTAAGCATGTATTTAGTTTAATTGACTTCAGTGGCATTTAAGTATAAGTTTAAATGCTTCCCTGAATAGGCATGTATGCTTTCCTGAATTGGGGCCTTAGTGAGCACTGCTGGAATCTTGGAAAGCTAGACGTTGGAAATGAACATAGATCATGTACACTTAAAAAATTAACAAAAATACATGAAACAAAATCCTAGCAAAACATAACAACTTGCTGAGCACACAATTCTCCCCACAAGGAAAGAATGGGCCATACATGATAGATGTTAGTCAAATTGTTTCTGAAGGACTAGAAAGTAGTCAGATACTACCATAAAGAGAGTGGAATACAAATCTATACAGAATAAATTTAAAAATACAACCCCCTGAAATAAAGAGGGAAATGATTGGTAGAATTGGCATGCAGCATTTATATTTGGGTTGTAGTAGTACACAACGGTTAGTAGGGGGCCTGACTCATGCCCTATCCTCTTACTGTTGACCATGATGGTCAAAAAAATCTTGAGAAGTATGTAAGTTCCAGCAGAATCATGTTAAGAAGCCAAGACCCTGGATCTGAAAACCCTGCACAGAGGATATCTACAGAATAAGTACGTTTACTGCTTTTTTTTCCTTTTAGCACTGCAAAGCCATCACAGCAAAGACTAAGGATACGTCTACACTGCATTATTTCACCATCCTGGTAAACCTCGTTTCATGAGGGATAAGGGATGGCTCGAAATAACACACTATTTCAAAATTTGGCACTGTGTAGACATGCCAAATTTCAAAATGGATTAAAGATAAGATACACAATTTGCATAGTGTTTAGGGTGCTTATTTCGAGTTTAGGGTGCTGTGTAGATGCACCCTATGAGAGCTATGCATTGTATTCCAATTAGTGCTTCATCAATAAATTCATGTGTTAAGTTCCAATCAATTTCACCCCCGGAATCATCTTCTGCTAATCAGAGTGCACAGATATTACTGAGGGTATAATTTGGGTATATCTTTATTATTCATAGGAAGGAAAGAAACCAGCTTAATTGGTTAGATCTCAGATTAAGTGCACAGAGATAATAGTTTAATAGAAAAGCATCTTTTGACTTGTCCTAGTTTGACACGTGAATCACTGAAACAAAGTATGTATGTAACCTTGCAATGCCATGTCTAGAGTCATATTTTCAAACACAGCCAGACTTCAAGGTTTCATTAAGATAGGCTACCTGCTGCTTTGACTGTGGGGCTCACCTGTTTGGAAAATGTTTTGAGATCCCCAAGTGAAAAGGTGTTATATAAAGCAGAAACTATTCTCCATCATTTGACCCTCATAACATAGAAGTTTAATATATTATATCCAAATATGCTGGGTAGATCCTGGCCTCTCGGAAGTCTATGGGACTTTTGCCATTGACTTCAAAGGGGTTAGATTTCACTCCTTGGTTTTAGAGCCATCTGAAATCAAACTTCCGTTCTCTTGTATTGAGATTTCTGAAGTTTGATACATTCAAGCCAACCAAGTTTATTCTATTCTATTATTAGTTCTATTCTATTCAGGCTCTTACAAACCACCCATTACTTCCCTATATTCCCCTTAACCTTAACCCTAAGGTTTTCTTTTCTCTATTTCAACATTGTCCTCTCCCACAAAAAGCTTTAAGTCCAGTAGAAAATCAAATTTGTACTAGAAATTTAACTTCCCAGCAAACCTGAAGGTACTGGTTTACTTTCAGTTCTTGCAAACCAAATTGCAGTGCTCACTTCGCAAAATAAACCTGAAATAGCACACACAGGCTACACAGGAATCGCATAGCCTTACATATCATGGTATTTATAACATTGATAAAGATGACAACACAAATTACCAGCAGTAAAGTCCTTTGCAGTAGTTATAACCAGGCTCCAAAGGTACTCGAGTTGATTTTTTCTTAGCCATTTCAAAGAAATATGTAGCTTTATCAAGTTTACCACTTCTTCTTAGCAAATCAGTTAACCTTTCCATGACTGAGAAGTTATCTAAAATGACAGAACATGCTACTTGGAAGTCTTGTTCATTAAATTAAGACAACAGAGTTGTCACATATTTTCATTAATTAGTCTTTTAAAATTAGTGTGAATCTGAAAAACCTCCACCTTATTTAATAGGCGATACCTGGTGCTTTATCCAGAACATTTTGGTAAAGATTTATAGCTTGTTCATACTTCTGTTTTCTAAACATAAGGTCTGCCATCATCTAATAGAGGGGGAAAAAACGCATTAAAAGTGACTGAGTTCAATTCCTTGAAAAGAACCGAAATGTAAAAGTTATGCTGAAATATTCTTGACAACCAAAAAAACACACCAACCCACTATATTTAAGAAATAACTAAGCATGAACTAGCATTAAACAATATTCCAGATGAAAATATGAAATATGCAATAAAACAACTATGCACTATTCTGATGGATAATTTAATTTAAAGACCAGATGTTGTTGCCTCTTGCTGGATTTAGGCCCAGTTCTCTCATTTGTACTTCAAGAGCCCTGTGTATTCTATAATTCTGCAGCTTTGAAATTTACCATAGAGTTCACCCCTTGCTTGTTTAACTCAAAGAAACTTCCTTTAAGGTTTCTCACATGTGTATTTGTTTATGGGATCAGTGCCTGTGTTAAGACCAAATAGTTCAAGCAAGTTATTCCTGGTACTAGTAGCTGTTGCACCAATTAACCTATTACATGGCTGAAACATAGGACTTCAGTAATAGGCTACGTCTAGATTGCATCCCTTTTTCGTAAAAGGGATGCAAATTAGATGTATCGCAATTGATAATTAAGCGGGGATTTAAATCTCCCCTGCTTCATTAGCATAAAAATGGCTGCCGCTTTTTTTCAGCTAGGAGCTTTGCCGGAAAAAAGCACCAGTCTAGATGCGGATCTTTCGGAAAATAAAGCCTTTTCCGAAAGATCCCTTATCCCTCTTAAAATAAGGGATAAAGATCCCTTATCCCTCTTAAAATAAATTGATAGACGAACATGATTACCCTCAAAAAGCAAACACTTGCCCATTATTCATAGGTAAGTATATACTTTATATTTTTTCTGCTCTTATGCAGATTGCTTTTTGGGATGTATACATTTGTCTTTCACTTTCCCCTTACATCTCTTTCCTCTGATTCTTCATGGGAAAAGTTTTTTTAGTAGATGCAACCTATTTTGTTATCAATTGCAGCATAGCTACTTGGGTACAAGACATAGTATGCCAGTACACAAAGAATATGATTAGAATAGCCTAAACACTGGGCTATAGATAATTAAATATTAACCATTTATACCATTGTTGCAATTTCATTGCAATTGTCATCTTGAAGAAGCAGAGCACAATGATGTTCACATGCATCAATATCTCCTTGCGTCAAATAAAGACGAGCCAATTGCAATAATACCTGAGAGAATAAGGATTAATAATTAAAGAAAGCAAACATTTTGATGATCAATGTAATTTATATTGAGAGTAATTTTTTTCTTTCTTGATTCAGAATCCTATCTCAGAGGTTAGAGATGGACAAGATTTCAATGAAGTGACATTAAGAATAAATTTGTCCCACAATTACATTTACGTCATCTTCCTTTAGAAAGCAGAATACTCCATCTACAAGTATGTTCTTCAGTGCTTTTTCTTGCCTAGTTTTAAATTGTCCCAAGTTATAGGGATAGCATTATAAATAAACAGCTCCAGTTGATGTGGGGCTAAACAGCTCCTGAAAAGCCATGGTACATGCCATATTATCTTTGGAAATTAGTGTGATATGCATATGTTAATGTTGTTCTCATTTAAATGGAAGTTGCAGATGCTTGATCTTATGACATGCCCGAATGACATTAGCTCCCAATGAAGACAGTTAAAGGGATGACAAAGAAAAGATTAATGCATCCCATAATGGCATTTGCTTTTTTTTTAACACTGTCACACTGCTGACTCATATTTAGCCTGTGATCCATCATAACCCCTAGATCCCTTTCTGCAGTACTCCTTCCTAGACATCTATTTCCTTCCTAAAGCGGAGTACTTTGCATTTCTCCTTACTGAATTTCATTCTATTTATCTCAGACCACTCATTGAATGAAATTCAAAAGATGTGCTATAAGAATTATTTTGGGGAAGTTCTGGCCTATGTAATAGAGGAAGTCAGATTAGATGACCACAGTAGTCCATTCTGGCCCTGAAATCTATGAAGTTGAGAGTGTACAGCATGACAAAGTTATGCTCAAAACTGCACCTTCTTGGAGAAAGAGAACATAGGCATCTAACTCAGCAAACTTCCAATGGACTTCAATTAATGTTCTGTCTGCACAGACAGAATTCATCAACAATATTCAAGACCATGTTGCATTGCTTAGTGGATCTAACCCTCAAAAATGCAAAGGGAGTTTTGTACATGTAAACCTTTTATGACTAGGCCCTTTCTTTGTTGTTAACAGAAATACATGTTAAAGAAAAATATATCATAGGAAAGGTTTTTTTTTCCTGGAGTTGGTGGTTGGTATTTAATTTCTAACACCACTGCTTTGGATTTTTTTAATTATACATATGACCTTTTTTTGTAACAATGAATTTTATAAAATAAAATGAAAAAGTGCTAGTAAAAGCCTGGACCAATAATTTCTTATTGCATGTATATTTTTTTTGGCTGCTGTTCTGCTGAAATGAAAAAATTAAGGATTTACTCTTGGTATTTGTATATGCTCAAATATATATTCAAATATACCCCATAAACAACAAAAATGGCTAACATAACAATTTTTCCAACTTAATGTGCACTTAAAGTATTGTTGAATTTTGTTGGATTTGAGGCAATGCTTACTTTACTATCTGTCTGAGTATAAGATAGTGCATCTTTATACCACTTCACAGCTTGTACATAGTCTTTCTCAATTAGGTATTCCTCAGCAAACTGTACACAGATCAGTGATGTCAACTGTTTCTGAGAAGGGATCAATTCAGGTTGTTCCAGAGGGATACGCTTCAGTATTCTCAACTGTATGTCAAAGGCCTTATGGAATAAACAAATATATGAAGAAAGGTTATTACTCAAACAGTAATGGAAGTAATTATTTTAAAAGTTTTTCATAATTTTGTTGGGCAGTAGGAGTCTAAACTTTATACTTGCTAAATTACTTAATATGTTTCAAAAAGTTTTTTTATACTATAAATCAAATTTGCATTCCATTCTCTGCAGTTACTTTCTTTTTTTAAGGTAATTGGGTTATCTTAATATTTTGCAATACTGGATTTTAAGAGTTTTTAGCCTATAGCCTTTTCATTTTTTTGGTGCTGTGATGGGGTGGAGGGGTTTGACTGGGAAAGCCGCGCACCCCGCACCAAAACAGCGCTTGGCCCCAGCGCCGTGGGAGTGCCGGGTATGCTCGGCAGCCGTGGCATACGCATGCATGGGGATTCCGGGGGCCGCCACGCTGGGACAGCACATGTGCCGGCGTCCCAGGGAGAGGGTGCTGGCTTTGAAAAGCAGGGTGCCTGGGCAGAGAAGGAGAGAGGAGATGAGCTGGATGAGGAGGGGAGCAGCACCGGCGAGGAAGGAGAGAGAGACCAGTGGCGGGATGAAAGTCATGGCGGAGGCGGTGAAGCCGACAAGCGGAAAGGAAGCAGCCCAGAACAGGACAGAGTCAAAGCCCGCGGGTCGGTGAGTTGCAGTACGGCCCCACCAGCTGAACAGGTTGCCGTTGTGCCTGTTCTTAGGGTCCTGGGCTGAGACCTGGCCCAGGTCTCCCTTCCCTCTTGGCGCTCGAGGGGCCATGCACTAGCGAAAAGGACCGTGAAAAAAAGACTGCTGTCTACCACTAGCTGGGGGTGCAGGTTAGATGGAGACACCCAGCGAGGAAGTCCTCCCCCTTGGGGAAGGACTACAACAAACTATAACAATTAACTACTATAGGCCACAGCACAGCTTCACAGGTGATTAATCAGCCCTGTACAATTGGTCAACTCAGCTCTGACTGGGCGGGGCTGATTAATCACCTGTGAAGCTGTGCTGCTGCGCAGCTTAGCGAAAACACTGCTGTAGGCAATAGCTTGGTGCATCTACTCTTTTACTATGTAACAGGTGAATATTCTCAAGGAATGAAATTCACCCATGTTTAGAAAGGTAGCACAAGATCAGTCGGATCTAAGTGGTGAATAGGCCTGAGATATATCTCCATATAGGCATGAGTTTTACCAAAGGTCTATACTTAACAATACCAAATGATTATAGCTGCAGGTTTGATAGACACATTTTTCTTCAACATAATATATCATTTAATGAGAACTGAGATAATGGTTCTTTATGGTGGATTCACAGAATAAGTGGAGATTCCCCATAATTTTAGACCCACCAATCATGCCATGGTGCTTATGGCACTGCTTAATCATTCACAATAATTACATGCACACAGCAATATAATAAAACCAACTAAAGAAAACAGACAAATTGAGAGAATCATATATCGAAATAAGATTATGGGGAAAGATTTTCAATATGGGGCTGACACTGGGGAAAATATCAGACTCAATTCCCTGTTTGTTACACCAGAAGAGAATTTGCCTCATTATCCTATGTTGTTTAAGAGTGGGTAGAATAGTCAATAGGAGGAATGAATTCCATAGCCCCGTGGTCACCAACCAGTAGATCGCGATCTACCGGTAGATCTCAGGGGCTCTAAGAGTAGCTCTTGAGCCCTCGCTGAACTGCGCACCTGCGCAGTACATTTACATTAGATTTCCTCATGTAATGTAGGCGGGGCTTCAAGGAAGGGGCGGGGCAATAGATCTTCGCCTGTTCTGAGACTTAAAAAGTGATCTTGGGTGTAAAAAGGTTGGAGACCACTGCCATAGCCTATGACAATAAAATTACAATTGCTTGTCTACCTAAGTTGTAATGGTATAATCTTAAAGAACTGGAATGTATTAGAGCATAAATACTAGTGAGGAAAAGACTCAGCAAAGGAGGCAATGAATATATCCAAGGTCAATAGCAACATTCCATATGTACTGAAGTGCATAATGAATTATTTGAGCTAAACATGGAGGGCCTGGTTTCCAGAAGAGCTGAGTACTATAACTCTGGGTAAAGTCAATGGAAATTGCAAATGTTCATCACCTCTGAAAGTAAAAAAACATTGGACGAAATGTTGTTGTTTTTACTGTAACTGTGGTTCTTTGATATGGCGACGCAGACATGAATTCCACTTAGGTGTGCATGTGTCCAATACATTGGAGCCAGAATATTTTGCCTAGCAGTACCTAGAGAAAGGCAGTGCTTGTGCCTTGTGGCCACAGCTCTTCCCCTGGCTATATAAGACAGCAAGTCCCAGCCCCTTCAGTTCCTTTGCACCAAATTTCAAGAGTATAGACTCTGATGCAGATGGCTTGGAGGCAGGGTTGTGGAATACACATCTACGACATTTGTTCAACAGTCATAGTTACGGTAAATAACTGTTTCTTTTTCTCTTTGTAGATATAGTCACGTATTCCACGTAGGTGACTCACAAACAGGAGACGGGGCTCAGAGACTATTTAAAGGAGGACTGCAGAACTGTTCTACCAAAAGTCACATCTGCTCTGGATGCTGCAGTAATGACATAATGCTTGGTAAATGTATATATAGATGACAAAGTGGCGGCCCTTCACATGTCCAATACTGATACATCATTTAAATATTGGCAGTATAGCCTGTGCCCTTATAGAGTGACTTTCTCCCCTTTGAGGGGGGCATTGTTCACTCTATTTCATATGCTACTTTGATGCAGGAAGAACAACGAGAAGTCCTGTGGCACCTTATAGACTAAGGCTACGTCTACACTGGCACCCTTTTCCGGAAATGCTTAAAATGGAACAGTTTTCCGTTATAAGTATTTCCGGAAAAAGCACGTCTACATTGGTCCCGGAGTTATCGTTATAACGATGCGCTTTTCCGGCAAGCACGTCTACATTGGCGGTGCGCTTTTCCGGAAAAGCAGGAGCCCGGAACCATTTTGAAGAGGGCAAAAGGCCACCAGACCTTTCCGGGGGCGGGGCCGGAGCGCCGTTCAGACACGTGCTTAAAGGGGTCTCGCCGGACAGCCGTTGGTCTCCTGCTCCCGTGCCTTGGGGCCTCTGCCAGGAACTGACACCCTTAGCAGGTTTGGTGGTTGCCCTCTGAGTTTTGGGGACACCACCCTTTGGCCCCCAACTGCTTTTCCCTGTGTTTTGTTTTTTCTGGCCTGCTCTGTCTGCCATGGAGCCGTGGGTGGTCATGTGCCTGCTCGGGCCCCTGTTGGGGCTGTACAAGTGCCTGCAGCTCATTCCGCAGGCCGGTACCCTGCTGTTCATGAACCAGGAGGCAGAGATCGCATTGGACTCCCTCACCAGGAAGGCCATGGCGGTTGTGTGGCATCAGCACCCCACTGTGGTGAGGCCAGTCTGGAGTTTGGACAGCAGCACCGACTGGTGGGACCGGGTGGTCCTCGGACTATGGGACGACCAGCAATGGCTCCGGAATTTCCGGATGAGAAAGCGGACCTTCCAGCAGCTGTGCACGTGGCTCACCCCCGCGCTGCAGAGAGCCACCACTCGGCTGCGGGCACCCATCCCCGTGAACAAGAGGGTCACCATCGCGCTGTGGAAGCTGGCCACACCGGACAGCTACCGCTCGGTGGCACAGCAATTCGGGGTGGGAAGATCAACCGTCGGTGTGATCGTCGTGGAGATAAGTCCCAGGGGGAGTGGGGTGGGGGGAGGGTGTTGCACTCCATGCCCAGGGACAGCCAAGACTCCAGGCTGGGTCACCCAGGGGTTTGGGCCGTCCCTCCCTTGCACAGGCCCGCTGGTGGGGGGAGGGGGCCCTGGTGTGCGTGTGTGTGTGTGCATGAGGACAGAGGGAATCAAGGGGGGGGGCCCAAGGCAGCACACACTCACCCCTGCCGTATGTGATGTGTTCCCTTGTGTTTCTCTGAACCCTTCTGCAGGTCGTCCACACCATCAACATTGTGGAGCGCAGTGGGGAGGCTTTCCTCCCTGCATGGATAGTAGCCAAGGCGCAGACATTCGAACAGCCCCACACAGCTGCTGTCCGCCAGGCGCGCCAGGATGCGGTGCGCATCAGAGAGGCCCTGGTGGACATGTTTGCCCAAACCCCATAGTAGGGTCGCCTGGGTCTCCCCAGACTACTCCCTCCTATCCCCTGCCCTTCCCCACCCCCTCCCCTTAACTCCCCCCAATAGTAAAGCATCGGGTCAAAGCACATCAGCCATCATCATGACTGTTCATCGGGTGCGTCGGGCTTAGTTAGGGTTTTTCTTTTTAGTTTAGGCTAGGGTTTAGGCCACCATCGCCTGTCCCGAAGAACAGCGAAGAGGATTCAGGGTTCGTGCGGAAGGCTCAAGTCAGCGTACCTGATTCCAGTCATCTTCGAGGGATCAACTGGCTGTTCCTCTCCTGAGGCCCGGAAGGACCAAAGGATTGAGGTTGCCAGCTTTGCCGTCATCTTCCGTCGAGGAATCTCCTGGCTGTTCCTCTCCTGAGGCCCGGAAGGACCAAAGGATTGAGGTTGCCAGCAACACTACCCAATTGTCCTCTCTGCGTCTAGACTATGTTTAATAATCTTTAGTGTGCATCTTTTAACCGTTCTTGCTTGTTTGTTAGCTATGTAAATATAGTTTGTGGTTTAAATTTTACTGAAAAGTCTCAGTATTTATTTATGCGCCACAAACCAATGACCACTTAAAAAGGGCCCCCCTGGTGATAGATTAAAGAATTTGTTGTCCACAGTTTGTAACCCTGTTAAATTTAAGTGGCTAATCGGCATCTCAAATCATTTCTTACAGTTACTAGAGTAACACAGTAACCAACACAAGAATCAACTGAAACATAGAACTTTTTATTTACGGGGGGGGGGGGGGGGAGACTTTCAACTGGGACGGGGAGGAGGGGGGGAGACCTTCAACTGGGACGGGGAGGGGGGGCAGCTACTGGGACGGGTGGCCCCTGCGAGCGCTCCTTCGGGGGCGGACCTGCACATGCTGGGCAGGCCGCATCGGGGCAGGCTGCACAGGGAGGTGGGCAGGAGCAGGGGCAGAAACTGGGGCAGGAGCTAGGATAGGAGCAGGGGCAGGAGCAGGGATAGGAGCAGGGGCAGGAGGGGGATGTGCTGTGCTACGGGAGGGATGGCGGGGGCATGGGGTACAGCCATGCCATAGTGCACGGCGTGCACAAAGTGTGCTGTGAGTATGTCCATGGAGTTGCCCATCCTTCAGCACTCTGTCAAGAAGTCACCCCAGCCCTCCTGCCGCCACTGCAGGTCCCCCTGCACCCACTCGCCAATGGAGGCCTGGATTGCCTCCACGGCGATTACATGGCGGCGAAGAAGCTGGTCCTGCTGTCGCAGCCTGCGCCTCTGGGGTTGGCCAGCTGGGGGTGCCGCTGCTGCCGGAGTGGAGGGTCTGGTGCTCGGTCCTGCTGCAGGGAAGAGAAGAAAGGATGGGTCAGTCAGGCAGGCCATCCACTGACCCCACACCTCATGCCCTCCACCCGAGCCCAGGTGACCCCACAGTTGTGTGGCTTGGGCCCACTCGGTTCCCCCCTGCCCCCGTGTTGTATGTTTGCAAGGAGGACCGCCCTTGGAGTAGGGTCCTCCCTCCAGTATTGTAAGCACCAGTCTGTGTCCTGGCCCCGTGGAGGGCGGGAGGGTGCTTGTGCTGTGTTCACCTGTGGAACTCCCTGCCGGTGGAGACTGTGAAAAGCTTTGGGCTAATCACTGGTGTTTGACAGGGAGCGAGATGCATCCCCACACAGTGCCTGGGAGCACATCTGGCAGAGGCGGTCTGGGCTCTCAGATCCCCTCGCGTGGGATATCTCCCGGACGGAACCAGAAGAGTGACTGGGTGGGGGGTTTTCCCATCCTTGCAGCAAAACTCAGGGGCCCTTCTCCCTCCCACTATCCCTCCTGCAAGCCCGATAGCCCAGGGACAGGTGTGGCCACAGTGGGGACTCCCTTCGGGGAGCCAGCCAAGGCACCGGGAGTAGGCGAGGGGCTCGGTGGGGGCCACGGTCACAGGACTGTGACGCTGCAGCGTACCCAACAGCAGCTGGCTGTGCCTCACAGCCAGGCATGGGACAGTGTGCCGTTCTCCGTGCTGCACCCTTGGCGGAGGTGCGGGCTTTGGGCTAAGTCCCTGGGGCCCTGGCCGGTTCCAGCCGGCATCCACCCTTCCCCCTGGTCCCGCCGAATGTGTGTGAGCAGCACGGTCCCAGGCATGCCCTGCAGCTCCCTGCCGCAGCCACGTGCCGCTCGGTCACCAGGCTGTACGTGGTTGCACGTGCTGCTTGCTGCCTAATGCTACGCAGCATGCAGCTCACGTGGCCTGAGTGACATGCTCTCCCCCTACCCCCTGCCCTCCGCCCCCACTTGGCTCCCTACCCCCCATCCTCCGCCCCCCGCCCTTTGGTAGTGCAAACTGCAAAGACTCACCCGTGGCTTCTTCCCCGGCCTCAGCCTCAGAGGAGCTGCTGGAGGGGGCCTGCTGGGTGGTGACAACGCTGGCCTTCTCTCCAGCAGATGCGCCGCCGCTGTCCTCTCCCTCCCCCGCCTCGCTGAGTCGGACAACGGGGGAGGGGGGGGCTCGCAGGTGTCCACCAGCACGTCCGGGGCTTGTGGGGCTGGCTGGCCCAGAAATGCATGGAAGCATTCATAATAGGGGCAGGCATCTGGTACCCCAGCCGCAGTTCTTTTACCTTCGCCCGGACCTGCTCGCAGTTCCGGGCGGGGTGTCCCTGCTGACCCAGATTCTCGGCCAGCCGCGTGTAAAGGTCCACGTTGCGGCGCCGGGACCTTATGTCGTGGAGACCCTCCTCCTCCTGCCAGAGGTCCAGGAGGGTCTCCAGCTCCCTGGGGGTCCAGGATGGGGCCCGCCGTTTGCGGCCCCTGGGGGCCTCCTCCGCTGGGGATGCAAGGGGCTCACCGGCTGGAGCTGCCATGGCGCGGTGAGATGGTTGGCTGGGCAGCACAGGGGCACATGGCAGAGCTCAGGCTGCAGGGTCTGCGGCACGCTCCTGCCACGTGCACCCAGCAGCCTGCGAGCTCTTTAAGAGCTCGGGTTACCAGGAAGTCCAGGGCTCCTACGGGGTCTCCTGGCGTCCAAACCGCTTTTTTCCGTTTCTTCTGCTTTTCCGGAAAAGCGTTAGCTGGCTGTCTACACTGGCCCTTTTCCGGAAAAGCTTTTCTGGAAAAAGGACTTTTGCCCTAACGGGAGTGCCATAGCTTTTCCGGAAAAGTGGCTGATTTCATACATTAGATCGTCATTGCTTTTCCAGAAAAGCAAGCGGCCAGTGTAGACAGCTTGCAGCTTATTCCGGAAAAGTGGCTGATTTTCCGGAATAAGTGGCCCAGTGTAAACACAGCCTAAGGGTATAGCTACATTTGCCCCCTAGTTTGGACCAGGGAGGCAAATGAAGCATACCGAAGTTGCTAATGAAGCGCAGGATTTAAATATCCCATGCTTGATTAGCATATTCGCAG
Source organism: Pelodiscus sinensis (assembly GCF_049634645.1). Taxonomy (NCBI): domain Eukaryota; kingdom Metazoa; phylum Chordata; order Testudines; family Trionychidae; genus Pelodiscus; species Pelodiscus sinensis. The sequence goes on along the minus strand of NC_134712.1, from coordinate 246,679,051 downwards.
CCGATCACCATTTTAAAATACTGGTCGCCCGATTTAACTTGCCGTGTGCAGATGCGGTAGTCGGATCCAAAACCCTTTTTAAAATGGCGACCAGCCGCGAATATGCTAATCAACTTCATTAGCAACTTCAGTATGCTTCACTTGCCTTCCTAGTCCGAACTAGGGGGCAAGTGTAGACATATCCTAACAGATTAATTGGAGCATAAGCATTCGTGGGCAAAGACCCACGGTCTGTGAGAGTAGGAAATCATTGTCCAGGAGAGGTTGTAGATTACTGAGGATGTAGATCTGTTTCATGATGACAACAGCACCTCCTTTGTCAGCCTCTTTGATTATAATGTCAGAGTTGTTTCTGATGGCATTGCGTTCCGCACGGCTGAGGTTATGGGGCAAGCAATGCTGGTTTTCCACCATCTCTGCCTGTGTACGTCGGCAGAAGCATTCTATGTATTGCTCCAGTCTACAATACCCACCTGAGGAAATGAGGAAACAGATCAACAGAGCCAGACGTATACCCAGAGGTCTCCTGCTACAAGACAGGAACAAAGAAAATAACAAAGAAAATAACAACACCACTGGCTATCACCTACAGTCCCCAGCTAAAATCTCTCCAACGCATCATCAGCGATCTACAACCCATCCTGGACAATGATTCCCCACTCTCACAGACCTTGGGAGGTAGGCCAGTTGTCACCCACAGACAACCCACCAACCTGAAGCAAATTCTCACCAGCAACTATAGACCACACCACAATAACTCCCACTCTGGAACCAATCCCTGCAATAAACCTCGGTGCCAACTCTGCCCGCATATCTACACCAACGACACCATCACAGGACCTAACCAGATCAGCCACACAATTACGGGCTCATTCACCTGCACATCTACCAATGTAATATATGCAATCATGTGCCAGCAATGCCCCTCTGCCATATACCTCGGCCAAACTGGACAGTCCCTACATAAAAGAATAAACGGACACAAATCAGATATCAGGAATGGCAATACACAAAAACCTGTAGGATAACACTTCAATCTCCCTGGACACAGTAGAAGATTTAAAAGTAACCATCCTGCAATAAAAAAAAACTTCAAGACCTGACTTCAAAGAGAAACTGCAGAGCTACAAGTCATTTGCAAATTTGATACTATCAGTTTAGGATTAAACAAAGACTGTGAATGTCTAGCTAACTACAAAAGCGGTTTCTCATCTCTTGGGCTATGTCTAGACTGCAGGCTTCTTTCGAAAGAGCCTCTTTCGAAAGCATCTTTCGAAAGAGGCTCTTTCGAAAGAGCGCGTCTAGACTACAATGCGCGGATCAAAAGATCGATCCGCTATTTCGAAAAAGAGCGTCCAGACTGCTGGACGCTGTTTCGAAATTCAAAGCCACCCGGAACTGCTTCTGCCAGGGCATGGGGGCAGCATTTCCTTCCGGGTGCTGCCTGCCTGCCCTTTGCAGAGACACTTGGTTAAAGGGACACTCCTGAACACCCGTTGCTCTGCTCCTACAGCTGCCTTTGCTGTCCCTCGAGGAATTAAGCAAGGCATTGCAGTGCTGGTTTGGAGTGCTCAGCTTCCTGGGACACCCCAGCAGCTTTTTTCTTTTGAGGTTTTTCTGCTTGCAGACCCTTTTTTTTGGCATGGAGCCAGAGCTGCCCCTGGGCAGGCGATGGCCCCACACCACCATACTGCAGCTGTTGCTGCATCTTCATGACACTGTCATGAGGCTCCTTCCCGAGCTGCTCCCAGACCAGAGGTACGAGGGGTTCCTCCGTCAGGCAGCCACACTGCCCTTGCCTCCTAACTTTTTCGTGGACAGGCATGTTTGGAGGTTTGACACCAGCTCTGACTGGTGGGACCGGCTCGTGATGGAGATCTGGGATGACCAAGACTGGCTACGGAACTTCCGGATGAGAAAGACCACTTTCCAGGAGCTGTGTACCTGGCTCGCCCCTGCTCTGGAACGGCAAGACACCCACCTGCGGCCCGCCATCCCCCTGGAAAAGAGGGTCGCCATTGCCCTCTGGAAGCTGGCAACCCCCGACAGCTACCGCTCCGTGGGACACCAATTTGGCGTGGGGAGATCTACTGTCGGGGCCGTCTTGATGGAGGTAAGTCATTGTCTGGGGACAGTCACAGTTTGGGGTGGGGGGAAGGGAGACTGTCAGGAAGGGCCAAGTGGAGTGGGAGTGGGAGGGAGCTCCTCCACTCACCCTGAATTGTGGGGGGGGGGGGTTCTGAGGAGGGGATTCCCGGGCTGTTTGAGAGGGAAGGTGGGCGGTGGGTTCTCCTCCTAAGAGATAAGGCACCCCTTCTAACATTTTGTTGTCTGTCTCGTTCTGCAAGTGGTGAGGGCCATCAATTCGGAGCTGCTCAACAGGCTCATCTGTCTACCGGATCTGGACAGCGTCATGGCCGGCTTTGCTGCCCTCGGCTTCCCCAATTGCGGAGGAGCGCTCGATGGGACACACATTGCAATCCGTGCACCGCCCCATCGAGCAGCCCAATTCATAAACAGAAAGGGCTACTTTTCTATGGTCCTCCAGGCCCTGGTCGACCATCGTGGCCAGTTTTCGGACATTTGTGTTGGGTGGTCAGGGCGGGCACACGATGCCCGCATCTTCAGGAACTCGTACCTCTACCGGAGGCTTCAGGCAGGAACATTTTTCCCCCATCGCCAGTTTGCAGTTGGGGATGTGCACATGCCGGTGTGCATAGTGGGTGATGCCGCCTATCCCCTGATGCCGTGGCTGATGAAGCCCTACACCGGCCAGCTGGATGCGAGCAAGGAGTAGTTTAATGCTCACCTTAACCGGGCTCGCAACCAGGTCGAATGTGTGTTTGGCCGTTTAAAGGGCAGATTCCGGTGCTTGCTCACACGCCTCGACATGGGGGAGACCAACATCCCCGAGGTGGTGGCCGCGTGTTGCGTCCTCCATAACCTCGTGGAGAGGAAAGGGGATGCCTTCCTACCAGGGTGGGGGAGAGCTGCTGATGCCCAGGAGAGGCTCTTTGCCCAGCCCCGGACAGCTGCCATCCGCCAGACTCACCGGTCTGCAGTTGGCATCCGGGAGGCCCTCCGGGAGCAATTCTCCAGTGGAGGCCACTGAGACTGAGTGCACTGAGGGGCTTCTGCCTGGGGACTGGGCCCTGGCCCAATAGAAGCTTCCCTCCACAACCCATCTCCTGACCCAGTTTGGACACATCTGTTACACCAGGGTGTGTTTCAAAATAAAATGTTCTGTTTACTTATTTATAATTTTGTACATATTATCAAACAATGTTGCAAACATAACAAAATTTTTTTTCATTTTTGTTGTTGCAAAACTATATACAATAAAGAAACAGTTCGTTTAACCCTTTGTTTGTGCTTTAACTGGGGTGATGGGGGTGATTGAAACCTGGAGGGGGGAAGGGGACTGGAAACCTGGAGGGGGGAAGGGGACTGGAAACCTGGAGGGGGAAGGGGACTGGAAACCTGGAGGGGGGAAGGGGATCAGGTTGAACGGGGCTTGGCAGATTTCCCTTTCCTGCCTGGGCCTCGTGTTTGGGGTGCTCCCCGGCTACGGGATCGGGTGGTGCACCTGTCGGTTGGCTGGCTGCTGGGGTGCTCTTGGGACGTGGAAGCCTGGGGGAGAGGAGGGCCAGGGGGAGAGAGGGGCTGGGGAACTGTGGGGGATGGGGGAGAGGGAGGTCCAAGGGGGGAAAGGGATGCTGTTGTGGAAGGGGGGTTTGGTGGGGTGGGGTCATGGGGTGCTGGAGGAGCAGGACCAGGCACAGCAGCAGGCAAGCCGCTGACCTCCCTCAGGGTGCTGTACAGGACCATGCGCTGCAGGACCAGCTCATTCATGAGCCGATCACGCCAGCGATCCTCTGCCTCCACCCTCTGTCGCAGGATGGAGTTCTGCTCCTGCACAGCCTCGACGTGCTGTCTGAGGATGTCCGCGTAGACACGCCTGTGTCTGCGGCTCCCATGTCCCCGAGATGGAGATGGAGGTGGGGCTGGGGTGCTGCGGCCCTCTTCCACGGCTGGTCCGGCTGTGGAGGAAAAGAAGAAGACACAATCAGTCCTAAAAACTAGACTCTGTAGCACTTACAATACTAACAGGATGGTTTATTAGGGGATGAGCTTTCCTGGGCCAGACCCACTTCCTCAGATCAGAGTAACACGGCTACATTTCTATCACAATCAGTCATGTGTGCAACAGCTGTCCAAAAGGGCATGCCCTCTCCCTTGAGACAGGGGAAGCAGACATTCTGAAGGTCACACTGTGTGTGTGTGTGTGTGACCTGGGCATCAGCCTGAGCATGACAGGTTTCCCTTGTGCATCACCCACTGTGCACCCACCTACCTCCCCCCCCCCCCCGGGTGTGACACAACCTCACTGTACTCACCTGCTGCTTCCTCTCCTGCGCCAGATGACGCCTGGGAGGCCTCAGAGGTCTGGGTGACTGGCTCCAAGGTGGTGAGGGTCGCCATCTCCTCGCTGTCCTCCTCCTCCTCTGGGACCATGTCCCCGTCTCCAGAGTGCTGTAGCTCCTGCTCTGGAGCGTCCACCACGGGGTCTGCCAGTCCGGACTGCACGAACCTCCGTGGTGTGCGTGCTTCTGCACTGCCACCCAGGATCTGGTCCAGCTCTGGGTAGTAGGGACAGTAGTGGGGGGCTGCCCCAGACCGGGAGCTCTCCTCCCTGGCTTTGACGTACCCCTGGCGCAGCTCTTTTACCTTTGAGCGCACCTGGTCCTGGGTGCGGGGGTAGTGGCCCTTCTGGGCCAGGGCTTCAGCCATGCGGCCATAAATTTTGGTGTTTCGCCGCCGGCTTTTGAGGGCCTGTAAGGCCTCCTCCTCTCCCCACAGCTCCAACAGGCTCTTGATCTCAGCGCCAGACCAGGATGGTGCCCGGCGCTTGGAGCCCTTGGCTGGGTCCTCAGAAGGCTCTGTGGAAGGGCCAGGACGGTCTTGGGGCTGGGACATGCTGCAGCAAGGTCGCCGTGTGCTCTGGCTCCTTGTCTGCAACAAGTGTCTGTGAGGGTGCCTGTCCCTTTAAGGAATGGCTGCAGCCAGGAACCACAGATGTGCAACCCATGCCCCAGATTGTCCACCAGGGCTTCTTCCTGGAGGCCAATTCTTTCGAAAGAAAGGGCTCCCCCCGTCCAGACTCACGTTCTTTCGACGGATCTCCCTCGAAAAAGGCGTTCTTCCTCGTAAAATTAGGTGTACAGCCGTCGAAAGAAAAGCCGCGTTCTTTCGATTTACTTTCGAAAGAACGCGGCTTGAGTCTGGACGCAGGGGAAGTTCTTTCGAAAAAAGGCTACTTTTTCCGAAAGAACCCCTGAGTCTGGACACGGCCTTGGTGTTCACACCTCCACATCAGCTGCTAGAAGTGGACCTCATCCTCCCTGACTGAATTGACCTCCTTATCTCTAGCCTTACTCTTAATTGAAACTCTTTTCTTATGCCTATATATTTATACCTGCCTCTAGAATTTCCACTACATGCATCTGACAAAGTGGGTCTTTGGCCATGAAAGCTTATGCTCCAATAAATCTATTAGTCTATAAGGTGCCACAGGACTTCTCATTGTTCTTGCAGATTCAGACTAGCACGGTTACCCCTCTGATACTTTGATGCAGGAAGTTATCCACATGGAGACTGCCTGAGAAGAGACTCTCTCCCCCTTCATCTGGTCTGCATAAAATACAAACAGATGAGATGTAGTACAAAAGGGTTTAGTCCTGTCCAGGTAAAAGGCAAGGTAGCACCCAGACATCCAGTGAATGAAGGCACTCCTTCAGGACTGAATGTGACTTAGGACAGAACTCAAGTAGATATACTGCCTGGCTGAGGTGAAATTAAGACACCACTTTAGATAAAAACTTAGGATGTGGCTACAAGGTCACTTTGTCTTTAAAGAATTGCATATAAGGGAAGGTCTACCATCAAAACTTGCAATTCACATACTCTTCCCATCGATGTTATAGCCAGCAGAAAGATAGTCTTTTGACAAAGAAGAGGAAAAGAAAACTCCAAAGACTCAGACAGAGGTCCCATCAGAGACGTATTGAGATCTCACAAAGGAACCAGTAATCCCTCTGGTGGGTGGAGACAAAGGACTCCTTTCAAGAACTTCGCTACCATGGTCTTCAAAAATACCAACCACCCCTGAACAGATGAAATACAAAAATCTTAGCCAGTTGGATCTTTAACAAACTCAGTACAAGACCTGAAATCTAAAGGTACTCCAAGATGTCCTAAATAACTCATACCGAATAAAGGTGGCTGCCAATCTGATGGAAGCTACAGAGTAAAACAAGCATCAGAGGGTTAACCATGTTAGTCTGTTTCAGCAAAAACAATGAGAAGTCCTGTGGCATCTTAAAAACTAATAGATTTATTTGGGCATAAGTGGGAATCAGCCCACAAATGCTTATTCCAAAATAAAATTGTTAATCTTTAAGGTGCCATAGGACTTCTTGTTGTTAGTGCCAAAACAGGTTTCTTGGCCTATTTGAGATAGTGCTGCTAAAGCAAACATCTCTAGTCACCTGACCTCTTTTTGTGAAAAATGTATAAACTGAACTCTCAAGACCCTCACACCAAACAAACCAACCCCCTCATAAAGGGACCACTGATATGATTTGCCAAACGACATGTAGTGCTTCAACCATGGTGAGGGCCATCACCTAGGCCAAATAACTATACTAACATTAAGTAGGGTACTAACTGACTATGCAATTATGTACAGAGAATACTCTAAGAAACTGAGAAGGGATTGTGAGGTGAAAATGACAGAGCTCCAGCTCCAGCCACCGACACGGAGAAGGAACTGAAGGGTGGGAGGTCAAGGTGGTAATGCCACCTTATATAGTCAGGGGAGAGGCTAAAGGCACACCACAAGGAGTGAACACTGTACTCCTACAGGTATTGCCAGGCAAAATTATGTAGCTTCAGCACACTGGTCATGCACACACCTAAGTGGGATACACAACTGCATGTACTCGAATAACTTCAGCTATTTCTATTGATAAATGATTAGGAAAGATCTCTAACATTATATATGACTTGTACAACTTCTTCATTACCTCGTTCAAAGTTTCCATCACTTCTTCTTTTTTATTGTTTTTGTAAACCTTTGCCAATAAAATCAGGCTCTTGACATCCTTCATCAGGGAAGGCAAGTTATTAACTGAAAGATTAAAATGGTAACATGTTATCTTTCTAAACTGACATTTTTCTGGACATCAGAAACAAAAACTGATTTTTGGAGTACATAATAAAAGAATTTCTGTGTTACTAACATATGTGTATACCATGGCCTAAGAAAGAGCCCTCATACTACGCAATTTAAATATTTATTGAATGCTTGTGTAACTGTATTCAATCTAGAAATATAATTAACTTGAATAATTACTTATGAAGAAATTAATGTTACATATAGTAAATGATTCACCGGGCACATTTGAATAGAAGGGGCAATGTTTACCAGAGTCATGGTCTAGAGCTTGATTCAGAACTTTTTCTGCTTTGTTAAACTTCTTGAGTTTGAGGAGAAGTTCAGCAAGATCATGGCATAAGAAGTCCTGTGTGCTCATTTTTAGAGCTACTTCATAATAATTAATAGCCTATAAAGAAATTTTAAAATGTTAGTATAATATCCCAAATATAGAATTATGGTAGGTCAAAATGAAGCTTTCATTTATAATGTCTGCCATCTATTCAATTTTATTATTTCTTTTTGTTCTTATGATTTAAAATGCTCAGTGAAAAACAATAAATTATTTATTTTCAAGACCTTGCTATATTGATGAGTTTTCACATATGCCTGTCCAATTTTTCTGGCCAGTGCTGCATCTAAAGGATTCTTTCTTTGAGCTGTTTCGTATACTTCCACAGCTTTATCTGGCTAAAAATGACAGAAGTGGGAGTTATTTCTATATGTAATATTACAAGCTAGAAATATATTTGCAGAGGATTCATCAATATTTATTGCATGCTATATAAGTGCTAGATATTAATTATTATTTAAATTCAGCGTTTCAAAATATATTTATGTTTGAATTTACTACTGATGTATTATATACGTTTATGCTAACCTCTTGAATATTCATGTAGGCATCTCCCAAGAGAATGCTAGTATGAGGACTTGGCAATTGTTCACAAAGTTCACTATAAATAAAAGAACAACATTTAGACTCAAGAAATAATAAGAAACAAATATTGAAATCTAATGCATGAAATGTAAGAAAAATACATGAACCCTCCAGAAAACAAAGTCAGTTCTGTCATATATATAAAACAGAGCTGGAACCTCAGTCAGCATAAGTCAGAATAGCTCCAATGACTTCAACACCAACGCCTCAAAATGCTTGCACAATCTAAATGAAGACAAGATGCAATATACAGGAGCAGCCATCAGAGAGAATTGGGATGGAAAGTTGAAGATTATAGTGATAGAAACTCATGGTTACAAAGAAGAACCAAAAGAAGTTAGAAGGTTTTGAATTTTAAAAAATATTGATTTTAACAAGAAAACTTAAAAAACAGCAATGGTCCTGTAGCAACTTAGGGTGTATCTAGACTGCAGGGTTTTTTGGGTTTTTTTGAAAAACGGCCGTTTTTCCGAAAAAACTTCACGTACATCCAGGCTGCTATTCCATTCTTTCAATAGAAAATTGAAAGACCGCAGGGGTTTTTCCGACATTGGTAAACCTCATTCTATGAGGAAGAACGTCTTTTCCAAAAGAGATCTTTCAGAAAAAGGTGTGCGTGGACAGGGAAGAAGGAGTCCTTTTGAAAGAAGAGGAAAGAGGAAAAAAGCACAGGTGCCCTGATGGCCACTCCGTCCATAGTAATCACAGCTTAAATATGAGATATAGCGTCCACATGGAATGGACGCTATCTTTTGAAAAAGCAGATCGTTTTTTCGATGCGCTTTGGCAGTATGGATGCTCTCTTTCGGAAGAAGTTTTTTCAGAAGGTCTCTTCCGTAAAAGCGTCTTTCAAAAGAAGCTTGCAGGTTAGATGTACCCTTAGAGACTAACCAAAAAATATATTTCACTACCACACTCTGATTCTAGCTCCCTCTTCACAAACACACAAAAGTTCAAAGGGCTTGCCTGCACTTTGAAATATACTAAAATTGCTATTCCAGAATAATTATTCCTCAGGCTAGATACACTACAGGTTGGACCTCCCTGGTCCGGGCACCCTCAGGACCTGATTGGTCCTGGATGAGGGATTTTGCTGGATCGGGGGTGGTCATTTCTGGCCCCTGGCCTCCCTCCAGCCCTGGCCTGACTGCTGCCCTGTCAGCTGGCTCCCCCCTCGCTGGCTCCGCTGCCCTGTCAGCTCCCACTGCCCTACCGGGCAGCCCTGCTGTCTCTGCTCACTGGGCTCCCACTGCTGCACCAGGCAGCCCCGCTGTCTTTGCACACTGGGCTCTCAGTGCGGTGCTGTGAAGCTCTGACACCTCTGCACATCGGGTTCCCACTGCAAAGCCTGGTTCCTGCTGCCACTCCAGGCAGCCCTGCAGCCTCTGTGCCAGGCTCCTGCAGCTGCATGGGAGGCTTCTCCAGCTCTGCTGGGATACCCTGCTGTCATGCGTGGGGCTCCTGCTGCTCTGGCAGGAAGCCTCACTGTCCTGCTAGCTTGCAAGGCTCCCAGATGCTAGCCCTCCACTGGGACTAACTGGTCTTGAAACATCTGTGGTCCTGTTGGACCATGGATGTTGCTGGACCAGAGAGGTCTGGGTTCTCATTCTCACTGTGTCATAAACTTGCACTGTAAGCTTGGGTGAAATCATTTAACTTCCCTGTGTATTGGTATAAAATAAACATAACATTTACTGCACTTTAAGGATTTGATCCTATTTACATTCATGTCAATAGGAAAACTTCCATTACTCCTCAAGATGCAGGCCCAAGCCCTATAGAAGTCTGAAATCCTCAAAGGAAAGGTGCTATTAATATCAGACAAAAGATTCTTCCCCTCTTTTTTATTGTAGGAAGTCTTACACACAAAAGTAATTCCAGTTCTGCTTCTCTGAACATTGTTGCGTATTGTAAAATAGCCAAAGGACCATAAATAAAGGAAAATGATAAAAACAATATATCAAATATGTAATGTCAGGGGAGATACCTCAGAAGATAATGCATAGATATTTTATTATACTCCATCTTATTAAATATCCTGATGGATATTTTCCCCCTGAAAGATGGAAAAAAAGTAAAGCACACTGTACTTGGAGATACTGTTAATACGAATGAGACAGAAATTATTATAACTTTAACAATATGTATATTGCTGTAATGCAGGGGTGGGAAATAACACAGCAGCAGCTTGCCAGGGTGAGCTTCTGGTGGGCTGCCACTGCTATATTTACCTGAACAGCCAGAGGTTCTGGCTATTATGGCTTGCACTTGCTGCTGATCACTGTTTCTGGTCAATGGGAGCAGCAGGAAGCAGGGTGGACTGGGACGCTGCTTTCTGAGGTTCCCATTGACTGGGAACAGCAATCCGCAGCCAATGGGAGCTGTGATTGCCAGTACCTGAGGCCGGGCAGTTAAATTTTGTGGTGAGGACCTGCCAGGAGCTAAGCCTGGTGGACCTGATCCGGCCCGCAGGCCTGTATTTACCTACCCCTGCTGTAGTGCCTAGAAATCAAGCAAGTTGGGACCCCATTGGGTTAGGCACTGTACAACTATAAAAGTAATATTCCATTCTCCAGAGAGCTTACAATTCAGACAGACAGACATGACAGGTGGAGGAGACAAACAAGCAAATTAGATTGAGGGGAGGGGAGAGAGAAAATAAAAATAAGGCAACATTTTTAGCAAGTCAAGAGTAGTAATCCCAACTATCTGTTCGTCTTGCTGTATAAAGGCTTTTCTGTACAAACAGGTGTTGTGCAGTGAGCAGGGGTGCAAATCTACCCAAGAGCAGCCTGCCACATACTAACTCTGTGAACATCACTGTCACACACAAATTCTCAAGTGCACACTGATCTATCCCACTTTGAAATAGGAGTAGATCAAAGAGCACTAATGAACTGTTAGTCCACAGCAAAAGAGTCCACATGAAGAGTTAACGGGCAGCAATTAGAGCAAGGTAAATTTATATCCCAGCTTTATCAGAACCAATTGTTCATCTAGACAACCCCCACACCAATAATACCAGAATTCCAGCATATTTGGAATATGAGCAAAAAAATAACAAAACATTTGGAAATTGCAAGCTAGTGCATCTGGGCAAAAATCTTATATGGTCTGCTTACATGGATTACTCATATTATCAGTGAGAAACCAGATGCCAAAGTTCAGTTCTCAACATAGAGAAAAATACCATTCAGTGAATTTCTCCAATACTTTTAATGTATATTATTTTGTTTTAATGTATATGGAAATTCATTACAATTATTATGTGCAATCCCTTTAAGTTATAGATGTGCTAGACTGAAGATTTAGCTTTAGTGCAACAGCAGAAAGATTTTAAATGAATGATTTATCAGTCAGGATTTATAATAATTTAATCATAGAATCATAATGTCTACTTTTATTTCTGTCAGTCCAAATTCTGCCCACTTTTCTCATTTGAGTACTATCTTACTCTGAGTCAAACTGTGGCCCAAGCAATAGGGTGGCATGAGGAAATGCAAGGTGCTCCCATTGCTATTTACCTGAATCATCATTAGTAGCATGGTATGCAGATACAGACTAACCAAGCAGGCCAGACGGAGCAGAGACAAGTCAGAGCCTTAGCTGTGCTCTCCCAACACACCAAGCACTGTACGTGTGTGCTTACTGCTTCACAGCATGTATGCTGCAAGAGGTACAACTTCAATACAGAACATTCTGTCTGAGAATCACTATTTCCTGCTCAAACTGCTCCTGGGGCAACACAGGAAAGTACTGCCCATAGCACAGGGCTAACAGCAAAAATACAATTAAGATTTCTGTGAGCAATCCTTTTGACTGAAAGGTCTAATTTTTTAGGAAGGCCTTACTCAGAGTGAACGTGACAGAATCAGGCATTTAGTCTTCCTAGCTTCGTTTTTTTCCCCTATAAAACTGGTTTACCTAAAAGTTAGAATCAGGAAGTATTTTATATTTCTGGCGATGACAGAAAACTTTTTTGTCTTCATTAGGTGAAGATGAAAACCTCTCTCAATAAAGAAAATGCTAGTTCTGAAAGAGAAATATTTGACTCAATGCCAATTTGGGGGGAAATATACACTCTTGGCTCGTGATTAATTCTTGGAAAATTCTGCTATTTATACTCACACTTGTGCAGTAAGGCAGTACTCAGAATGAGTAAAGGTGGTACAATCTGATGCCAACTGTTGAGCACAATATTTTATATGATAATGTTTGTTGTTGTATTGTTGTATATTTAAATATCGATACATTTCCTTAAGATTCTCAATGATTCCTAATTTTTTCTTTGTCCTCCAAGATACTTAGTTGTCTTGTTTTCTTAACACAATATGTGTATTCATGATAAACAAAACTGAATTAAAAAGGTGATTTGTGGAAGTGGACTTAATTCTCTGGATTCACAGTTTTGTACTTTTAACTCCTAGCCTCGACTATCCTTTCAAAAGGCTCTGAAACTGGTTTTGCTTTATATTGCCAGCATTTTTCTCCATGTAAAGCCATTCTTTTTTTTAAATAAAATATTTGAAAATGTAAACATTTCAACAGAATTAATCTTAAACAATATTACCAGTAACATCCAATGTATAGTCTCTTATCCTTCCATATCTGAAGGTATATCTGAGCCATTTTTTCTTTAACCTCAGTATAATATGGTTGGGTTGGGGTGATATTTCTCAGCATGCTTAATGCTATTTCCACTTCCCCTTTACTGAGAGCCAAATCTACATTAGCAACAGTGATGCGGATTTCCTCAGGAGTTCCACTAAATTCATTAATGGCATCCTGCATTACTTTAGTAGCTTCATGCTGGAATATTAAAAAAAATGTACATTTGTAACTAAATTACACTAGTACTATCAACAGGATTAGAAAAATGTATTTCATTTTAAAGCTGTTGGGTTTGCCAAACCCATTTTCATTTTATATTAAACTGGAGGTTCAATCTAATCCCAAACCATATTGCAACCGTATTGCAAATGTTGTGACCATTGTTCTTCCTTTAATGCTAACCAGTTTTTTCTCATTGTTATCTTCACTGTTCCCTTGTATTTCCCCTATCTGTTTGCTGTATCCATATGCTCAGTCTTATACTTAGGGTACGTCTAGACTACAGGCTTCTGTCGACAAAGAGCGTCTAGACTACATTGAGTTCTGTCGACAAAGCAAGCTGCTTTGTCGACGTGGTAGTGTAGACGCAAAGGACAGTTTACATTCAATAACACCTTCTGTCGACAGAAAGTCTGTCGACAGAAGGTGTTATGCCTCGTAAAATGAGGTTTACCAGCGTCGACAAAACTGCTGAGTTCGGTCGACGTTATGTCGACAGAACTCAGCGGTAGTGTAGACGCAGGTATAGTTTTGTCGACAAAAGTCCACTTTTGTCGACAAAACTCTGTAGTCTAGACACACCCTCAGATTGTAAGCGCCTCAGGGCATGTGCTGTCTTTTGGTTGTATGTTTGTACAGTGCTTATTACAGTGGGATTCTAGTCTATGACTGGTGTCTCTAGGAACTACTGCAATACAAATAAAAAGTAGTGTAATGTTTTAAAGTCTGACAGCATGCAATGGTACTTGAATGCCAGTAATACTTGAATAAAAATTTTCCTTAAGCAAATAAGAGAATTATAGATAAAGTTGAGGCTTTATTCAACAACTCCATAACTGAATAACTTGAATGTTTGTGATATATATGGTAAATTAAAAAATAACTATTGCTTATAGTGTATCTCCTTTGTAAACTATGAAATATTTCAGATAATTCATGCTGTTTATCTTTGAATAGCAAACAGCAATTTGCAAGCGGGTTATTTAAGGAAAATATTCAATATTTTGCTTGGAAATGTCTTATTTCAGTTAACTAATTGGTCCCAACTCTAATAGGAAATTTTCTCATAAGTTATATATATTTTAAAAGGCAAGAGGGGAAAGTTCATCACTTTGGAACAACACAGAACTAAAATAAAACAACATAATTTATCTGCTCTTTCAGAGTTTGGAATTCTCCATGGCAAGACAAGAATGACACTGGAAGCAGATGATTATAATTATTATCATAGGAAAACATGCATCAACAAATCATGAAACTGTCTTCATTGTCTATTCACCTGATTTTTTGAAGTCTGTCAGGATGCAGTTCATTTTGGATTTATTGCAGTTGCCACATATTTCAATAAATCCACTGATGACGAGTTTTACTACACTTAATTTAATGAGCACTACAGAGTACATCATGGACTATGCCCAAAGGAGTTCACATACTTGATTCCAAGAAATACTGAGTACCTACAGCTCTCATTTAAGTAGGAGCTTCCCATAGCTCCCCTTGTCTGCAAATGAAGAACCATAGCCAATGGAAACAGCAAGGCTCCGTGGCTACAGAGCCATTAAGTAAATAAAATGGAGCATCCAATTAGCAACTTTCACTACTTTAGACTAAGATGAGGACAATGTATATACACATATAGAGCATCCCCGCTATAAGTTGCCCCGATATACATCCGTTCTGCACTAAAGTCATTGACGCTTGCGGGAACTGATGCATTGTAAATCTTCCCATTCCCCACTTTTAAGTCGTGCACAAAAAAACCCAACAACCCCAATCTGCGCGAATGGAAGCTGTGGGGAAAATATTCTCTGTTTCACTATAAGGCCAAGATTTTTGGAATGTATCTTGGACTTACAGCAAGGATGGCTTGTAATACATAAGATACACTAGTGTTTCCAAATACTGTAGCTTATGTCTTTTGAATGTGGAATTGGGGATTAAAATGTATCTATTAGGTCATGCAATTTTTGTTTTCAGTTAGAAGTAGAAATGGCCTTTTTTTGAATTACTACTTCTTATAGGAATATTTAAATAGCCTTTTGAGGATAAGATGGAAAGTTTCTCAACTACTTGTTATAGGATCCATATATGAAATATGTATACAGTAAAACCTGTGTTATCCGGAACGCTCGGGGATTAGGGGGTGTTCCGGTTATCTAAAAATTCCAGTTATCTGAGGGTCCCATCAACATAGGAAAAACCAATGGACAATAATAGTAAAACTCAAGTTTTTAATATTGGTAGTTTTGTAGCATGAGGCAGTTGGTCTCACATTTCTATTTTGAGTTAAAGATGATTAGTACTTCTTAAATAAAAAATTGTTAAGCCAATAATGGTAAACCAAGCCAACCCTGTGCGCCTGAAGATGTGACAGTATTGTGGCTGGGGGCAATGCCGGTTAACTAAGTTTTCTGGTTAACAGAGTGCCAGATAACAAAGGTTTTACTGTACATAATCCCGTCCCCCCTTGTTATTTTTACAAAGTCTGTTCTATGTAGTGAGGTACTTATTAGGTATAGTACACTACATTCAATATGGGTGGAATCCTGACTCTATTGCAGTCAATGGCAAAACTCCTATTAACTTCACCCACTATGTTAGAGGAAACCACTAAAATGTTGGCATATTCTGTATAAATGCATACTTTCAGATTTATTGCCAACAAATAGCACAGAGGACAATATTATTAAGTACAATAAAATAATATATTATGGATAATAGATAAAGTGAATATCAATTATCCCCTCAGTGACGTTTGGAATCATCTTCATTGTCTTGCTAAAAAAACAGGGTAATTGTCATAGCTTAAAGAAATTATAAGTTTAATGAGACACTTGGACTAACTCTGTAGTTTCTAGAATTTACAGAACATGGTCACATCATATAAAATATATGCAGAGCTTACCGTAACAAATGGACTGTCTATCAAAAGGACTTCTTTGAAGAGATTTTATAACTGTGCTGTTGGGTTCAAAATCTCTATAGTCTGAAAAATTAAGACTCATTTGCTGTGTAACAGAAGTATAGTTCCTGTATTACTGCCCCCGCAAAATTGCATTAGGAAGCGCAAGAAAATTGCTGCTGTACCTTCTTCTAGATCTAGATTTATCATTTTCCTATATGTTCAGACATGGACTGGATACGGAAAGGACTCCGATGAGTGAATTTGCAATCATAAAATATCATATCTGCCTAATGAATTTCCTCATATTTCAAGAGATATTTTAGCAACTGATTTAGAATGCAAACATAAATATTGTTGTGCTCTATTAATGTATGGCCAGTTTAGTTTTCCTTACTGAGTTTCATTATTCTAGTTTTGCCTAATCAGAATGGCTTCTGACTTTCCAATTACAAACTTTTTACAATGTTCCTCATAATGAAAATGTAGTTTATATTTAAATTTCTTACCAGTTCCCCATTGTGTCGAAGAGCTTCTGCAAGTTCCAGATATATGGACACCCGTTCATTGGTTGTTATACTGGTACTAGTGGTTCTTTTACTTTCACATTTCTTCATGTAAGGTAAACTGATAATCATTTTTAAAATTTTTATGGCTTCTGGATAGTCTCCTACTTTATTCAGTGCTTTGGCCTTAATGAAGTGATACAATGGATAATCACGAACCTGAAAAAATAGCATGTACAGGTTGTATGATCATGACAAAAACTCAGTTACTTTGCAACCAGAGCCTGATCTTGCAGTGATTAGTTATGCAAGTTTTCAAAACCTACCATGGAACTGTCAAATGCACAGGAACCTTTGACTTGGAACACTAAATAGATGTCCTTCTGAAATTGCACTCAAGAATGTTCACTTGAAAATAAAACTAAGATAAATCATAAATGTTGTAGCCCTTTCTCTTAGGAAGGCATTTGTTACTACAGATAGGAAGAAGAAAAAAGGACCACTCACAGGACATTAGACCACATCCTTTACTGTAGCCAGGAAAAATCACTGGTTGGAAAGTACTGACTCTTCTGAGAGCACTATCATACAAAAGTGAACTATTGTGTTGTTTGCTACTCCTGAAGCTAGTATCAGTATATCCGCATTTTTAACTTTCGTGGAATGTAAGTTACTTAAGGGTATTTCTTAAGAGGAAAATATTTAGTACAACATATAAGGGATTAACTCACACAGCACATTGTATAATGTGAACAAATAATTCCAATACAAAGATTTTTTACAGATAATACTAGCTCTTACCTGAAAATTATGACTTACGCCTAACTCCAATGAATGAGAACACTCTTTGAAATTTCCTTGACACAGATAGATCTGGGCCATTAGAAGATGGACGTCTGCTGATGTAGGGTCCAAATCTAGACAGCGTTGCAGAGTGCCTTGAGCATTTTCCAATTCACCTGAAAAACAACTGACCATTTTATTTTGTTTTATAAGCAACATGAATATACTGCAAATATAATGTCTGATATGTGTCATGATGCTGTCAGTAGCTAATAAAGAGACAGAACTTTTAACCTCTGAAGCATATAATTCCTATTTAAGAATAAGAATATTAAAAAAAAGAAGAAGAAAAGAAAACATGGTGTACAGAACATATCCAAAGTTCCAGTTTGTCAATGCTTTGTGGCATCCTTCATGGTCTTACATGTAGTTCTCACTGACTTTACAGATCCGATAAAAATTCACTTGCTCTGCTTGGGTCTCTGGCAGTTAAAGGAATATCAATCAAAGAAGCACTGCTATATGATGCAGGGAAATAGCACTCTGACTCTTGGAGTAGAAATCACTGGAATATTACTGTACTTCTTCCCCAGCAACTAAGAATGGGAGGTAGGATAAAAGACTTTCCATTTTTTTCCCCAAATGAGAAGACTGGAAATACAATGGTTAATATGTATGGGAGAACCAAACAAATATTTCTGATATTATGTCTTGTCATTGTTATGCCGTTTGCCTCATGCTCTTACATTATTACTATCTTTACTTTAAAACATTCATCACTATAATGTTTTCTTGGCATCAATTACATTAATGATATAAATTCCTAGAGAGGGGAACAAAACTCTCTAATTATTGTCTATACAAACATAAGCCCCATATGAGTTTCAGTGGCAACATATAGGTGCAAAAACTCATTTTGAGCTGTACAGTGTGAAATAAAGATATCCCATCATGATTATATAGTTCTTCACAACTGAGTTCTTCACAACTGAGTTCTACTGCTTCTGAATAACTTTAAATAAAGGGGTATTTTATCAAATAATTTAATTAAGGATGGTGTAGTTCTGCCCATAATGGCTCCCACAGAAACCCACCTTATTCAATGCAGACTCTAAATGCCACAAATATTTTATATAGCCTTGGGAGTCATTTATATTTTCTGCTTTTCATTATAACCTATGGAGATTGGACCTGTGTCCATAAGGGACTGTTCAGCTGAAAATTCAAAAGGAGTAGTATTTTCATCAGATCCTAGCATTTTCCCCCGTTTTTGAGAAATAGTCATGGCTGGTTTAATCCCAATAACGAACATAGTCCTCCTTATCATATTTTCTTCTCTCTCAGTTTCATTATCAGAGACCAAATTATGACAACTTCCTCAATATTATACTACTCCTATCCTTGGAAACTGCCATGTGCATGAGCCACTGTCTAAATCCACCTATGTTTCAAATCTTGTGGTGTTATTTAATTACACTGGACAGACAGAAGGACACAAAGAAACATAATACATCAAACAGTTCTAAGAGACAAAGAAGGTGAGGTAATATCTTTTGTTGAACCAACTTCTGAGGATGGAATTGTCCAAGACCTCAAGAAGAGCCCTATGTAAGCTCAAAAGCCTGTCTTCTGACCAACAGAAGTTGGGCCAATAAAAGATATTACCACACCCATTTTGTATCTTAAATATCCTGGAAACCAACATGGTACAACAGCACTACATATGTCGAAAGGTACAAACTCAGTTTAATCCAAATTTTCAGAATGTGCTCTGGCTGTCAATGAGTCTTAACCCTAATCATCAGTTAGCATGTACATTTTTATTTTTCTTTGGATTTGACAACAGTCTTGTCTTACCTGATAAATATTTAACTTGTGCCATTAGATAAAGAGGCTCCAGCACACCAGGAGCAGCTTTAATCACTGGATTCAAAATTATAGCTGCTTGTTTAAGAAAGGGAGATACAATCTGACCAGGTGACCTAGGCTTTGAAAAATTAAGAATTAGATTGTCCTTACTGCATTTTCCAGAAGCGTAGTATACAGTTTACCATTTTAAGAGGAAAATATAATAGTGTCTAGTCTGTCCTCCATTTCTATATATACAGCTGCATAAGATCAATGAAAATTATGGGCAGGTATTCTGAAGAGATTAAACATCTAGATTTCTAAATTACAATATCAAAGTTAAATATAAATGGATAACAAATGAATACTGAATATTAAAATATTTCGCACCTGTTTGGGACAGAAGGCTAAATATTCCTTCACAATTTCATTCAAGAACATGGGATTTAGCTTTTCATAGTATTCCATGCTCAGAGAAAGGCCATGTAAAGCAGAAAAATGAAGTTCTGCAGCTTCATTCAGAAGTGCAGTTGCAGCTGATTCATTCTTGTTTTTCTTTGAAGCAATAACTGCCTGAAGATAAACTAAAATCTGCAAAAGGGAAATTCCATATTTTACTAAATCAGGACAAATGCTGTCTTTGGATAAGTGCATTTCAGTGCAAACACAAAGTGATCATCTAAAGTTTTAGTCCACTTACATCTGTTTACACACCAAATTGTGTAAACTATCCCATCCCTTATCTAAATGTTGGACTTTTAGTGCTTCGTATAATCATTTACATCCATGCAAATAAGTATCAAATGAGTATAAAACTCTACTAAATCATCAAATAAGCATGTGATTTAAGTGCCTTTCTAGACTAGCACTGGAGTACTTAGCATCTTGCATGACTGAACAATAGAGGGTGTTGCATCTTAGAAGCATTTAGAAACTACAGCTAGAGCAGAAAGTGGTTCATTTGTTAAGAAGCATTCCCCGAGTGCACATTACACTAGTATTTAGGGGTCTGCAATGGCTGCTAATTGATTTCCAGATGAAGACAGATATTTATTTTGACCTATAAAGTCCTAAATTGCAGGGTCTGTTTAAAAAACTGTCTCTTTCCCCATGTGATATAAAAGCAATAGCAATCATTGTGCTAGAGCTAACATCCCTGACTAAATGAAAGGAGGGGGGCAATAATGTTTTCTGTGGGTGGTCCTTGATTCTAGAACATTTTTTTCACCTTGATTTTCCAGAGTCCAGATTTGGTAACCTTCATAAGATCCTTCAAGACATAGAGACCCTTCCTGCTTTTCCTGAGGAAAACAAATTGTGTGGGGAAACGGAGTTGGGAGTTTTTAGGAAATCTAATTCTGAAGATTAATTTAACACATTTTGTGAATCTTTGTGGGACAGATTCTGGTGGTCAATGAAGTTACTTTTGATTTACCCAAGCATAAATTCACAGAATTTTTAAGGTGTTAATAATGTGTCTGGAACATGGGTAAAAATGAAGAACAAAAACAAACAATTGTATTTCTATTTCTAACCGCAGATTTTCCAATCGACTGTTGAACTTCCTTTAAGAATTCCAGCTGGTGCTCTGCTTCATCTAGCTTCCCTTCCAGCACCTGGCACCAAATAATACCTGTAATGCAACAATATTAACATAATAACATGACAAATGCTTAGAAATGCAGTAAACAGAACACTTAATCACCACAATAAAAGTTCTTCTTCGAGTGGCCCCGTGGGTGCTCCACTCTAGGTGTCGGGTCCCGTCCCGGCGCCGCAGCTCAGAGACTTTTCATAGCCATGCTCCGCTGGCTCGCACATGCATGGTTCACCAGGACAGCGTTCGCGCCTTTGATCAGCCGCGCGCGAGCCGGCAACCCTCAGTTCCTCTCAACCGCCTCAGGTCGCGGTCGGAGCTCCCTGATCTCTTCTTTACTGATGGTTTTAGATAGTTCTCTATTGTAAATAGTTAGAGTTAGTTAAAGCTTAGTGTTAGTCATGTTCCTGTTACTTGTTCTTCTATTTAAAAAAAACAAAACAAACAAAACAAAACAGAAAAGAAAAAGTTCTCTCTCAGAACTGTTCAGTGAAAAGCGCTGCAGCAAGGCGCTAAACTGGCGGGGATTACACAGGCATTCTTTAACTGTGGTGACAATGCCTGGATCAACTGGATTTAAAAAATGCTTAAGATGCCATGAAACCATGCCAACGGCTGACGGCCATGACACTTGTATCAGGTGCCTGGGGGAAACTCATGTCCCTGACTAGTGCACCCAGTGCCGAAAATTAACCTCAAGAGCCTGGAGGGAGCGGGAGATGAAGACAAGAATGTTGATTTTGACAAGGCATTGCAGCCTGATCTGATCCCTCCTGCGACCACAAAAACCTCTGGGCATAAGAGGAAAGCGGCTTCTCCGGGACCGGCTCTCTCCAAGACAGCAAAGCTGTCCCCGACGCGCTCTCTCCCTGCGGCAGCCACAACGTTGGCAGAGGCTTCCAAGGTGACCCCCGGGGGGTCTGGACACCTTGCTGGGGCTGGTAGGAGAGAACCCCCACCGCCCAGAGGGAGATCGGCTTCAGCGCCGACATCGGGAGCGGCGCCGCAGCCGGCCAGCAAGTCTGCACCGGCTTCAGCGGCGCGCTCCCTGAAACTGATAGACGCGCCGGTGCCGCAATTGACCAGCCTCTCGGCACTGGCTTCAGCGGCACCTAATGCAGCGGCACCTATTCTGCCTGCCCCGACGATGGCATTGGCACCGTCCCTTCCAGCACCGGTATCTGAGGCGGAACATGTTAATGCCTCAGACTCAGCACCGTCGTTAACCTCGGCACCGGGCGTCATACCGGCACCAACATCACTCCAACAACAGCTGACTCCTCCGGCACTGCTTCACTTTCATTCGGTGCCTGGCTCCCCCGTGCCTCTGGGGATGGATGGGACTTCTAGACCTAGAAAGTCATTGTCCAAGACCCATTATAGGGACAGGTCCCTTTCTCCAGCTGTTTCACCAGGAAGACATGATCGCTATCGTAGTTATGTGTCTCCTTCATGGAACATGCACAGCCGGCATAACTATAGGGACGCAGTGTACTTAGACACACATCGGTCCCGTTCATGATCCCGTTCACCTTCCCGGATTTCGAGGTACGGGTCTGTTAGACGCTCTCCATGTCGCGTCTATTATATCCATCATGGTAGTGCACGCTCCTCTCGGCACTCCTCCCCGTCGCAGTCCGAGCGCTATTATGAGCGCTATCATGGATCATATTACGATCGTCACCAGCATGACTATACTACATCATCACACAGGGGATCTTCCTGCATCTGCCAACCACCAACAGCGGAATACTTACCTCACCGATCACAGCCACTACACTCTCCTTCTCCGGCTAAGAGTCCAACGATCCAACTAGACCAATCCGAACCGGAAGAGGGGCAGTTGTCTGAAGCAGAAGACCCTAAACCTGAAACTTCTCCAGCAGCCTGCTCCTTGTCTTCCCTGGATGAGGTGATATACCCAGCTGACATCTCCCCACCGGATGATCTGAAACACTTTCAGGATCTCTTCAAACAAGTGGCAGGCACGCAGGAAATACAGCTGGCAGATGTTCCGGTTAAAAGACACCGCCTCTTGAAAAACCTCCATCCACAACAACGTGCAAAGATCGCGTTACCAATTGATGACGCGATAATGGAAGTGGCAGATGAGATATGGCAAACCCCAACATCGGTTACCCCTACGAGTAAAAGGCTGACAGAAAATATTTTGTTCCGGCGAAAGGATTGGACTTTTTATTCAATCACCCCCAACCTAACTCATTGGTAGTAGACGCAGCGCAACGTAGGAGTAAGGCGCCACAGTACAGAAATACCCTTCCGGACAAGGACAATAAAAAATTAGATGTTTTTGGTAGGAAAGTCTACTCCTCAGCCACGCTGTTACTACGAATTGCAAACTACTCAGCCCATCTATCAAATCATAATTTCGATAATTATTCAAAATTAACAGAGTTGCTGCACCATCTTCCAGACAGCAAGAATCCACTCCTGAAAGCAATAGTACAAGAAGGGTACGCATCATGTAGTACTGCACTACAGATTGCCATGGATGTGGCTGACACAGCAGCTCGAGCCGCTGCTACAGGTATCGCCATAAGGAGATCATCTTGGCTTTCGTCAGCAGGGGCTCCAAGGGAGTTGCAAAGCAAGGTTGAGGATCTACCATTTGACAAACTTAAACTCTTTGTGGCAAACACTGATGAGGTCCTCCATTCGGGGAAAGATTCACGCACCACTCTACGTACGCTGGGGATGTACACACCTTCCTTCAAACAGAGACATTATTTCCCTTACCAATGGAGATACAATTTCAATTTTTCTAGACAGCAAACACGTCCCTTCGACAACCAGCATCCTAGACGGCGCCCTCAGCGCAAGCGGCCACAACAGAGCCGTTCGGCTAATCAGTCGTCGACTAAGCAGCAGATTTGACTTGATTGTCGAGGATGCAAGCCAACTGCCCTTAATCAACACGGAAACTCATCATCTTTTTCACCATCGTCTACGCTCATTTTATCACCAGTGGTCTGCAATCACCACGGACAAATGGGTGCTAGAAGTAGTTCAGTCCGGCCTCTCCATCCCTTTTCTCTCTATTCCCCCTAGCACTTCCCCTACTCCATCCCTCTTCAGGGACCCCTCTCATGAGAAACTGTTGAAGCAGGAAGTTCAACGTTTGCTCGCCATCGAAGTGATAGAGAGAGTTCCCAAACAGTTCTGGGGAAAAGGGTTTTATTCCCGATATTTTCTCACACCAAAGTAGTCGGGAGGTTGGAGACCCATTCTAGACCTTCGAAAGCTAAACCGGCACCTTCGAAAGCACCATTTCAAGATGGTAACCTTATCAACCATTATTCCGTCGTTGAACAAAAAGGATTGGTTTGCAGTCCTCGAATTGCAGGATACCTATTTCCACGTAGAGATCCATGTGGCGCACAGGTGTTTTCTTCGTTTCCAATTAGGGAGCAAGCATTATCAGTACAGGGTTCTACCATTTGGTCTAGCATGTGCTCCCAGAGTTTTCACCAAAACACTAGCAGTGGTCGCGGCCCATCTACGCAGACTGGGGGTGACAATATTTCCTTACTTAGATGATTGTCTCCTCAGAGGTACGACGTATATGGAAACATGTCATATGGTTCGGACAGTATCCGACGAATTTGCGGCTCTGGGCCTCCTCATAAACTCAAAGAAGTCATCATTAGTTCCATCCCAAAACCTCATGTTCATAGGTGCACGACTCGATTAAACTGTGGCACAAGCATATTTACCAATGGAACGTTTTACGGTAATCAAAGAATTGGTACACACTGTGGTACATGCTCCAACAATTCCCACACGAGTCTGTCTACAGCTGTTGGGACACATGGCTGCCGCCACCATTGTAGTGCGCAACGCAAGGTTACATTTTCGTTGCCTCCAGCATTGGTTAGCCGTGGTTTACATCCCGTCAAAGCACACTGTCCACAAGCTGGTAGTGGTGCCACAGTATGTCCGGGATTCCCTACAGTGGTGGGTCAACCCGGCCAATCTTCTCACGGGCGTTCCATTTCATCGTCCACAACCCACAACACAAATTACTACAGATGCCTCCCTTACGGGGTGGGGAGCTCACATGGGCAATCTCACAGTACAGGGACGTTGGTCGACACAAGAAATGCTACTACATATCAATGTGCTCGAGTTGAGAGCGGTACGGCATGCTTGCAAACATTTCCAGTTGCACATTCAGAATACAACGACCAGGATTCTAACGGACAACATAGCGACTATGTTTTATATCAACAAACAAGGGGGTGCCCAATCCCATTCTCTTTGCGCAGATAGTACTCGTTTATGGAATTGGTGTATCGCCAACAACACCGTTCTCACAGCATCCTATCTTCCAGGCATCGACAACTTAATAGTGGACTCTCTCAGCAGGCATGTTCCACACGACCACGAGTGGGAGGTTCACACGGACGTGCTGACTCGTGTCTTCGCTCGATGGGGATTTCCGATAATAGATTTATTCGCGACAGAACTTAATTCGAAATGTCCCACTTATTGTTCAAGAGCCAGAATAGGATGCCACTCGCTGGGGAACGCCTTTCTTCTCCACTGGGGGACATCGTTACTGTATGCCTTTCCCCCGGTAGTGTTAATTCCCAGGGTTCTCAAAAAGATCAACATAGACGAGGCCCGGGTAATCCTCCTAGCACCGGCATGGGCTCGTCAGCCTTGGTTCTCTCCACCAGATGTCAGTGAGAGCGCCGTATCCTCTGCCTTCTCTTCCGAATCTGTTGACCCAGGACAATGGATCTCTCAGTCATCCGAGACCCGAAGTTCTGCACCTCACTGCATGGATGCTTGCTGGTTCACCGACTCCGAACAATCCTGTTCTTAGCGAGTCAAGCAAGTGTTGATGCATAGTCGAAAACAATGCACACGAACCGCTTATGCAGCTAAGTGGTCGAAGTTCCAAGCATGGTGTACGGACAACAATGTGGACTCGCGTTTCGCAACCTTGTATATTGGAATACCTTGTATATTGGAATACCTCTTGCAGCTACATGACAATGGCCTGGCAGTTGCATCTCTACGAGTGCACTTGGCAGCAATCAATGCCTTCCACCACAAGGATGGCGATATTTCCTTGTTCGCTCACCCTACTACAAAAAGATTTCTGAAGGGGCTCTCGAATCTCCATTCCCCGCGGAGGCCTCCTCCGCCCTTATGGAATTTGGATCTAGTCCTTCAAACTTTGACTCGTCCCCCCTTTGAGCCCTAAGCTACAGTATCATTACACTTATTTACTATCAAACTGGTATTCCTCCTAGCCCTTACTTCGGCTCGCAGGCTGAGTGAGATAGCAGCTTTTATGGCCTCACCGCCCTATACAGTTTTTTCGAAGGAATCAGTGACACTGAGGACCCATCCAGCGTTTATTCCAAGGGTTTCCTCTGAATTCCACATAAACGAGCCGGTAGTTTTGCCATGTTTCTTGCCGAAACCCCATACCTCAACGCAAGCAGCACAGTTGCATACGTTGGATGTGAGAAGATCCTTAGCGTTTTACATTGACAGAACACGGGATTTTAGGAAGACAGACCGTTTGCTAGTATCATTAGCACGCCATTCGAAAGGGCAACCGCTAACTTCTCAGCGTATCTCGAAACTGATAGTTTCATGTATATCCATGTGCCATTCGTTACGGGGGAAGCCTCTCCCTTCTCTTCCCAAAGCTCATTCAACTAGGGCAGTTGCTACTACTATGGCCTTCCTCAATGGAGTGTCCTTTGCAGAGCGGCAACATGGTCTTCTAATGTGACTTTTATGAAGCACTACGCTATAGTCGATCAGTTTGCTTCAGATTTTTCTGTGGCTACAGCAGTACTGAATCGTGCTGGTAGTCTTGATTCCGGAGCGCTCTAATTCTGTTCTGTGTACTGCTCCGGAATCACCTAGAGTGGAGCACCCACGAGGCCACTCGAAGAAGAAAAGGAAGTTACTCACCCTGTGAAGTAACGATTGTTCTTCGAGATGTGCCCTGTGGGTGCTCTACGACCCGCCCTTCCTCCCCGCTCCGGAACTTCTTAATTTTTTCTTTCAGATGAGCGGGTGAGAGAAACTGACGGTTGCCGGCTCGCGCACGGCTAATCAAAGGCGCGAACGCTGTCCTGGTGAACTACGCATGCGCGAGCCGGTGGAACACGGCTATGAAAAGTCTCCGAGCCGCGGCACCGGGACGGGACCCGACACCTAGAGTGGAGCACCCACGGGGCACATCTCAAAGAACAATCGTTACTTCACAGGGTGAGTAACTTCCTTTTACTTTCCTTCAGTCATTTGGTTCTTCGAGATGGTCTATCCACATGGATCCCACACGAGGTACATAAACACCCTGTGTGCCTGAGACTGGATTCTTTGCTCATTCCATGTTCATTAGGGCTATTAAAGTACCCTGGGTATCCACGAGCCCTTCATTTGAGGACATAAATGGCAGTGCAGCCCCATCTTCCACTTAGTTCTTTCACCAATACAGAATCCCAAGTTTAAAGGACTCTGCATTAGTGAGATAGAAGGAAGATTATGGGATCCATATGTAGAAAACATCTTGAAGAACCGGTTACTCTAATGTTAGTAATCATTTTTTCTTCTCCAGGTATTTTTTCATACAAATCTCACTCTGATTGGCATGTAATGGGTACTCTAAATTGGTGAGTGCTAGATCCTATCTAAACAAAGACTGTAAAACTACCCTGCCAAATTGGGTGCCAGATCTAAAGGCTGATTTAAGAAATGAATATATTGTAAAGATATGTACTGAGCTTCACATAAGAGATCTACAGACTTCAAGGACCGAGATTGTTATTGACCAAGGAAGCTGTCTAAGCTCTAGTTTATTGTGAGCTGGTAATATTTATTGTAAATTCAAGAGAGTTAGGAAATGCCAGAATAAGGTCAACCATTCAGCCTTAATTTGTCTTCCTTTTGAGTATGCATTATAATACAGTCTTTAAATTATATGACCATGTACTATTTTTTCCTCACAGGATCTCTCTCATTGCACATGATGGACCTGCTTTGGGAATATATCGCAGTTGCATAGTGAAGGAAACTTGTCTGTAGAAACCTTCGTTCATTTATTACAGAATTTGGAATGTCTGCAGAAAAGAGGCAGGAAACTGCAGGAAGAGAAAATATAGGTTCATTTTTAAGGGAGTGGAATGATACCCTGTAAAACTGGATTTGACCCCTGCTTCTGACTGAGTTCCTTTATGAA
Source organism: Pelodiscus sinensis (assembly GCF_049634645.1). Classification (NCBI taxonomy): domain Eukaryota; kingdom Metazoa; phylum Chordata; order Testudines; family Trionychidae; genus Pelodiscus; species Pelodiscus sinensis. Next base: position 246,651,204 of record NC_134712.1, on the reverse strand, counting down.
GCTGAATAAGTCACTTAAACCAAATTTGTTACAGGAAATCATTAATTGTGCATTCCTCCTTTTCTGGGTGTGTGACTGGGTGTGTGACTCTTGATCTCATTTGCAGATGTGCTGAATACTCATAGTTGTAACTAAAATCAGTAGGAACTATGCTTTGAACACAAAGTGTAATAAAATGTTAAGTCTCTTGAAAATTCTAGATACTTCAAATTGAGTGCCCATAATTAGTGTACACTTTTGACATTAATGTCACTATCAGTCTGCTCCCATTCTGTAAAATGGGGCTAATAATTAGTATCCTACCTCACAGATGTAGTGAAAATAAATTCATTAAGATTTGTGAAGTATTCAGATGCTATAGGGATGAGTGCCATTATATGAGGAAATAAACCAATTCAGTATTCAGTAGAGGATTGGAATAGTACAAAATCACAGGGTGACACTGTCATGAACAGAAGGAGTGCTGACCAGCACCCAGTGACTAAGGGGTTAATTCAGGTACCTAGCAAAGGTGTTGGCCGGGGGCCAGGAGAACCAATCAAGATAGAGGATCGAATTTGAATTGGATATAGGTTGTGGTTTGGTTTGAACTGCTCTGAGTGATTCTGTGTCTCTCCTTCCCCTTTATCATCTAAGTATTGTGCCAGAATTTTTTTTATTTTCTGTTTTAATTTGTTTTCCTTAGTTGCTCTGTAACACCTAGCAATCAAGTATGCTTTATCAAGTTTATCTTTTGTTTTGTAATAAAAATCACTTCTTTTAAGGTGATGATTTGATTCTTGTGTCCTCGAAGGTCTGTCTGTGTGTATCTGCATGCCTCTGACTAAGGAGTCAGCTACCAGAGAGTGCAGCTTGTTTTTCTCTTTTCTTTTTTGCAAGCTCTTTTGGGGCAAAAGATGTTGGGGTACCCTTGGGGTGATTTCAAGTTTTTGCCTCCAGTTTTAGGTCCCTTCCAGTTCTAGTGTTCTATGATTCATATTAGGAATGTAAAATTCTGTTTACTGATTAATTAGTTAAATGATCAGTTTGAGATGTTAACTGATTAAACGAGGGGTGGGATGTATGGTGGGAAGAGGATACAGAAGCCCTTCACACTATGGATGGGGTCTGCTCTGTCTGGGCTGGAGTGTCTCTGCCCACAGAGTGGCCCAGGCCAGACCCATCACAGATGAGGGCTGCTCCAGCCAGGTTGGAGTGCCCCGCGCCTACAGCAGGCCCCACAGGGCTGGAAGAGCACTTTCCAGTTAACAGGTTAACCATTAACATCCCTAAAACACATAAGACAGATGAAATAAGTTTTGGTGGGTGGCCTTAAATCTGGCATTTCCTAACTTTTTGTGCTTGACTTCACAACCATAATGTTCTTTTATGTATTTGTGTGCATGGAATATATAGATCGGTTGTAAAGTCCAAACAATTATATCCCCCTTGTTCAGACCAGTGTCTAAATGAAGGCAGTACTTCCATGAAAATCAGATTCTAAAATAAAAAAAAATTCTCAGGTCAAGGTAAAAGTGTTCAGAAATATGGAAGGTAGTGACCAGATGCAGAAATGCATGAGCAGACCCTTCCCAGACAATGATGCCAACAGAGTTGGAACTGAAAATATTGAAGTAGAAGCTGCAGATAAAGAGAAGGAGAAACACCATGAGAAACACAAGAAACAGACTGCAAGAGGAGATTCAGTGGGTGTGAACACAAGCTGTGATTGAAGTGATGAGTAAAGGCCTCCATAGACTGTTAGTTCATAAAATCCCCGCATATTTGAAAATTATATTGCAGTTAGTAGATAGGGATGACTTGTCTTCAAGTTTTTTCTGGTGCGGATGACATTTGTATCTATGCAAAAACACAAAAGACCTTATAGGTTTGTAACATCAGCTTTTTACCTTTGGTAGAAGAATCCCCCCTATCTTCCCTTTAAAGGCAATTATAAATCCCTCTTGTGACATTGAAGCAGTGCAAAAGGGACTTAGCCCTTGCCAAGGATCTGGCCCACATACTCCATATATATGAGTGTATGTAAAAATTTCAAATGTTAAGGCAAAAAAGGAAAACCGAGAACACTGATCAAACCCAATTGCATTCAGATATTACATCTGCTAATGAAAAAGCTTAAGCAGCTGGTGCCTTGAAATATTATTTGTTTCCAATAACATCCACAATGTTCTAACACTTTCCAAACACAAAAGAAGGCGGATATTCTGCCCCAAAGAGCTTAACATTATCATAGTTCTCTTAAAACCAACCAGCCAACCAACCTTACCTGTTAGAGCATCTACACTGCTTTCATCCAACTCCATGGCTTTCTTATACCATACAGAAGCATCTTGCCACTTCCCCTGAAGAATTAGTTGATATCCTAGCTCATTAGCAAAACATGCATCTGAAGACTTTAATTTTGTATATGAGTGTTCAATAAATCCATATATTAACTGCAAGATTTGCTGATTCTTCCCACACTGAAAATAACAAAATGAGATATTCTAGATAATAGTTATGCCAAATAACACACAGAGGCAAAAAGAACTATTTGTGCAGTAAGGTTCTACTCAATGTGGGTCAGAGTGGCATGATGAGGCCATAGAAAATAATTCTAATATTAACCATGCAATGTTCCCCAAAGACCTCAAAGAAATTAGAGTGCAGATGAAAAAAAAACCCTCTAATTTAATAGACAGAGCAATTTGGAGATGATTTAAACAAAAAATCTAACACTTTCTCAAGTGAAAACCTACATTGTGAAGAGACATCTCCCTCAGATGGTTTGAACAACTGCACCATAACTTTAGAGAAAAAAAATTAACCTTTCATCAGATGCCACAAAAAACATTTAAGCTAGAAAGGATTTTCTTTTTTGGAGACTGTATCAAAGAGGCCTAGAACAGACCTGTAATGGAAAACTAGCTACAACCCCAATTATGTAGTTGCTTCCACAGACACATAATTCCTATCGGTTTTTAAACAAACAAAAATGCTTACCAATCTACTGACCACAAGAATTTTCCGAAGATGTAAGTCTGCATTTTGAGGTTCCTTAGTCTCCAAAGAATGAATAAAATCTCTAAGTTGAAATGATGCCTGCAGAAAAAAATATTTAATGAATTAATTTATTTATTTCAAAATTAGAGACAATAATAATACTACCATTCTTTACACAAGAATCCTTTCACTGTTAACGAGATAAAATTAATGACAACCAAACAATCTGTGTAGACTGGCTTTGTGTATGGGACTGTGTTGGGATGGAGCATACAATCCTTCACCAGTTGGCATACAAGATACAGAGCAGTTGCACAACCTCTCAGTAGGTGCTACTCAAGCCCCTGGATTTCATAATCATGAACCCACTCTCTTTTGCCTCTTCTTTACTCCAGTCCCTATTCCACAATAGCCTACGCCGGCTATGTCACAGGATAATGATATGAAATCTCCCTGTGATTATTTTGTATGACAAAATTATGACTGTTCAGTTGCATTGTGCTGCTGGATGAATTCTATTCTAATTGCAGGAATTATTTGATCAAGTAAATTAGCATTCTGATTTTCAGAGTACACATATAACAGTTTAGATTACGAACAATAAACTGGCTCATAAGAACATAAGAATGGCCATACTGGGTCAGACCAAAGGTCCACCTAGCCCAGTATCCTGTCTGCCGACAGTGGCCAATACCAGATGCCCCAGAAGAAGGGAACACAATAGGTAATCCTCATGTGATTCCTCCCTCACTCTTCTCTTCTACAGACTAAATAAACTCAAATCCCTCAGCCTCTCCTCATAGGTCATGTGCTCCAGCCCCCTAAACATTTTGATTGCCCTCCATTGGACCCTCTCCAATGCATTCACATCTTTTCTGTAGTGGGGGCCCCAGAATTGGATGCAGATGTGGCCCCACCAGTGCCTAATGAAGGGGAAAAATAACTTCTCGATCTGCTGGCAATGCTCCTCCTAATGCACCCTAATATGCCATTAGCCTTCTTGACCAGAAGGGCACACTGTTCACTCATATCCAGCTCCCCATCCACTGTAATCCCAAGGTCCTTTTCGGCTGAACTGCTGGTTAGCCAGTCAGTCCCCAGCCTATAACAGTGCTTGGGATTCTTCTGTCCCAAGTGCAGGGCTTTGTACTTGGCCTTGTTGAACCTTGTGAGATTTCTTTTGGCTCAATTTCCAATTTGTCTCAGTTGACACTTTAGGTACCTGGAAGGAGTCTAAAGAGTGGATTAACACAGGTGAATTTTGAAGACTGAATTTCAGTATCACATGTTACTGAAAGCATAATATTGATATTGGAGATATAGGGAGATATGCTCTGACAGTTAGGATCCACGGAGTATTGGAATGTCTTCTAGGATTAGAAACTCTTCACACCATTCCTCTTGAAACAAGTGCCATGAGCTCTTTAAGGAGCACAAAAAAATCAAGGCCTCAACTTTATATTTCAAATATGTGTAAATATAGAATACTCACTGCATTCAAATTTCCAGTTCTTGAAAGCTCATTTACAATACTAGCTTGAAGTCCATCTATATTGGTCCCATCTTTACTCAGGATTCTTAAACAATATTTATTGTATGTAAGTTGCATACAAGTTGTACAAAGCAAAACAGAAAACAGTAAATAATTTTTAATAGATTCAGCTTTTTCTCTGATGTTGAAAGATACTCTAGCTATTGAGTGAAAGCTTCATAAATTATACATTTCTACATTTCCAATTGTGTTACAAGGTTAGAGTGAAAAAATTGTGGCTCTAAAGTATCCAAGGGTACATCTATACAGCAAGAAAATCCCCATGACAGTGAGTTTCAGAGCCCAGGTTAAATTAACTTGGACTCACACCACAGGGCGCAATGGTGTGAGCCCAATGTCTACGTGGCTATTCTCAGCTGTATATCACAAGTGCTCCAAGCCTAAGACAGTTGACCTGAGCTCTGAGGCTCACTGCTAAGTTAGGTTTTGTAGCTATGCAGACATAATCTGAGTATTTACACCCTGATATAAGTGACAAATATAGTCCCAGGGAAAACATTTTAATTACCAGGAAACTGTTTAATACCACAAAAAATGTCTGGGACCTCATGAAAGAAAATTGCCCATAATATTTTAAGTTATTAAATGTATTTTGAGGAAATGAACTTTACTCTTACTTTACAGATATATGTGTATAACAGAGGCATGTAACAGAATTTAGAAAGGAAGTTACATATCTCAGTCTGCTCTGGGTTTGTTTTGTTTTTATCATCCCCTACCTTAGTGCAGTTTCTAAAGTTTGCTCCCAATCTTGCTGAGCTAAAAATAGCCTCATCTTGAGGACAAATGCTGGTATGAAACCAGAAAAGTGAACTATTATTTGGTTAACCACTTCCAACGCAGATGAATAATTCTGTTGCATCATGAAATATCTTGCCTATGGAGGAATAAAATAAAAATAATCTCATTGATTCACAAAAGAAGCAGACTGTACTGATATGTTATTGGATATCATTACATTAGTAGTTAATTACTATCTGCTTCCTTATTTAAAAAGACCCATATCACTTATTGTTGTGGCAAATGAAGCCAGCAAGAAGGGGGAATTAAATTAAGTGCCTTCCAGCCCTCCCTATACAGCCATCACAAGACTTACCAGTAAATGTTGTAGAGAACTGAACCTCAGCATCTCATTTCCCATTTCCCACCCACTTTCATGCCAAGACTAGAAAGTAAAGAGATAGAAGGGAGTTAGGCACCGAACCCATTGAGGCTCTTTTTAAAATCTCACGAGGCACCTATCTGCATTGTTAGGTGCCTAAATCCCTTTAAAACTGGGCGTATATTTCTGGAAAGCAACCTAGGGGTCAACAGTTTTATGGATCGGCACAGAAAAAGGAGGTTATCCCATGTCCTCTTTATCTAAAATGAAGTCCAACAGCAAGTGAAATAAAGAAGGAAAGTATAAAAATAGAGTTCAAAAAACAAGAATAAACAACCATACCTTTCCCATCATCCCAAATATATCAGTGGTGTCTTGGATCCCTTCATCTAGGTATTTAATAGATTTTTTAACAGCATGCGGTTTGTCAGATGTACAGTATACCCATCCTTTAAGCACAAGACCCTGTTAAGGTAAAAAAAAAAAATTTTATATTACGCACTAGGCAAATCATAATATGCAGAAAAAAGTCTTAATTTCTTGCTTCAAGTACATTTATATTTGTTTAAATATTTAAATGCAGAAAAATAATAAAAAGACACATCTCACAAACTCTAAGCATCTTTGACTGTAATGCCGGACTTTCAACCATATATAACAATAACTGATAGTCTAATAACAATACCCGGTGGCTGTGTCTACACTGCACCCCTTTTCCAGAAAAGGGATGCAGATTAGACAAGTCGGAATTGCAAATGCAGCGGGGATTTACATTTTCTCCGCTGCATTTGCATGAACATGGCTGCCACTTTTTTCCGGCTCGGGGCTTTGCCGGAGAAAAGCGCCAGTCTAGACGGGATATTTTGGAAAATAAAGCCTTTTCGGAAAGGTCCCTTATTCCTCTTAAAATCAGGAATAAGGGACTTTTTGGAAAAGGCTTTATTTTCCGAAAGATCCCGTCTAGACTGGCGCTTTTCTCCGGCAAAGCCCCAAGCCGGAAAAAAGTGGCAGCCATGTTCATGCAAATGCAGCGGAGAAAATGTAAATCCCCGCTGCATTTGCAATTCCAACTTGTCTAATCTGCATCCCTTTTCTGGAAAAGGGGTGCAGTGTAGACACAGCCTGTCTGTAACATTACACCTTAAGCATAAAAGTATCCTCCTCACTAAAATTCAATGAACTTTATGTGCAAGTGTCAGACCAATCAAAAGATGGCCTTTAAGCACAATGAAGTACACCTTTCAATGCCTTACCTTGATTATAAAATGAAGTTTTGTTATTACTGACAGAATAAAAATGACAGACCAAGACTCAAACATTATCAAAGTCAATATTCTGGCAATTATTTAAATCAGCCATTGCACACAAAATTTGTTAAAAGGGACAAATTGTTAAAAGGGACAAATTTCCATTACATGCATCTGACGAAGTGGATCTTTGCCCACGAAAGCTTATGCTCCAATACATCTGTTAGTCTATAAGGTGCCATAGGACTCCTTGTCGCTTTTGCAGATCCAGCTACGCCTCTAATACATTGTTAAAAGCGTCATCTTCCAATGACAATGTACATGGATGTAACCAGGAAAACACAAAATTGTTGTCTTAGCCATTTAACAGGGAGTCAAAAGGAACACATTTTTAGTGTGCAACACATTAACAGATAGATGAGAATTTTCAGAAAAACATCCCAAAAAGTATATTGAAAAATTTGACTAGATTTGTCATTCATAGATGTTGCTGTGCATCTGTCAAAACTTCAATACAGTAAACTTCCGATAATCCGGCACCTTTAGGACCCAGGGAGTACCGGATTATCAGCTATGCCGGACTATCAGAAGGGGGGGATATGAGGGGTCTGGAGTGGGGTGGGAGGGGATGCCACCTCAGACCCCTCATAGCCCCCCCTTACGATAGACCGGCTCTGCCCCAGGCGTCCCTGATTCAGCTCCTGCTGGTCAGTTTCAGCAGCAGCTGAATCGGAGATGCCTGCAATAGAGCATCTGGGGTGCTGCTGGGTTGGTCCCGCAGCGCCGAGGGGTGGCGCTATGGCACCAACCCAGCAGCACTCCAGTTGCTCTTGGGGACGCCTGGGGCAAAGCAGCTGGGGTGCTGCCGGGTTGGTCTCATAGCGCTGCCCCTCGGGGCTGTGGGACCAACCCAGCAGCACCCCAGCTGCTCTTGGGGATGCCTGGGGCAGAGCAGCTGGAGTGCTGCCAGGTTGGTCCCGCAGCGCCAAAGGACGGTGCTGCGGGACCAACCCGGCAGCACCCCAGCTGCTCTGCCCCAGGGATCCCCAAGTCAGCCGCTGCTGAAACAGATCAGCGGCTGATTCCAGGAAGCCCGGGGCAGAGCTGCTCTGCCCCGGGCTTCCTGGAATCAGCCGCTGATCTGTTTCAGCAGAGGCTGAATCGGGGACCCCTGGGGCAGAGCAGGTGGGGTCCTGCCGGGTTGGTCCCGCAGCACCGTCCTTTGGCGGTGCGGGACCAACCTGGCAGCACTCCAGCTGCTCTGCCCCAGGCATCCCCAAGAGCAGCTGGGGTGCTGCTGGGTTGGTCCCACAGCCCCGAGGGGCAGCGCTATGAGACCAACCCGGCAGCACCCCAGCTGCTCTGCTCCCGGCTTCCCCGATTCAGCTGCTGGTCAGTTTCAGCAGCAGCTGAATGGGGGAAGCCTGTCCGGTTGCCCCAGCACTTCCGGGTTCCTGATGGTGCCGGACCATCAGGAGTCCCGGAGCATTGGATGCCGGACTAATGGAGTTTTACTGCATATGAATTATCCCAAGCTTGTGGCCTTTGTTTACATGTGACTGATGTGACCTGCCTGTTTTAATTTTTTGCAGTTTCAATATCACTTCTGTAGCCAGACTGCTTTCTTCTGGAATGAAATCCATGGGGAGAATTCAATAGAAGCAAAAATCTTGAATCTTCCTGGCTTCCTTTCCTCAATTTTTTTTTCCATCAGTGTGGGGTTTGCCTCTCTATAGTACAGGCTATTATACAGTCCCAGAAATTGCACAGATTCCAAGGTAATCTGCATAAAGGCTATGTAATTATGGCCTGAATGTGTGTCCAATTATATTAAGTAACTTTATTTATGTCAATGGGGTTACCTCACATTTAACAATAGAAACTGGCCTACCATGGCATACTTATGTGATAGTTGTCTTAATTCAGAGCCATGATGAAACAATTTGCTTTATTCCTTTCAAGTCAGTAACATCATACACTAGTATTTGACCATCTGTGTACTGTGAAAAGTGCTTCATCAGTTTTTACAACTAACATGTTTGTACACAGTAGAAATGCTTTTGTACACAGTGTACACAAATGTAGTAAAGCCAGTGGCATTTTCACCATGGAAATTCACCATGTAGTTATATTCCTTTGGGAGAAAGAAAATCCAACCCTTGCCCCCCTGAAAACCTCGCCTGACACCAACCCTAGGAGTTTAGGTGTCCAGACATCCTGGAAGCTGTAGGTGGAAGAAAAGTACGGCTGGAAATCAACAGAGAACATGGAAGGAGGGAGTGGTTTGTGGGTGCCTGATCCTGAGTCAGCAGCTGATTCCAGGAAGCCAGAGGAGCTTTTCCATTGGGCCAGAGGAGCAACTATAGGTGTTACGGGTGTGAGGAGCTGAGCCATATAGCAGCTCAATGCCCCACTTCCGCATATGATCCCTCTCAGTACCTTTCCTTTGGTACCTTTGCAAATCTGTCCTGCTTCTCCATGTCACTCTGCTTTGCTTGCAACCCTCAGCTCATGCACAGTACACCTTCTCATCCTCAGATCTTGGGCTGCTGCCCTCCATGAAGGGAGACCTTATAAACAAACGCCAGCATATCTTCAAGGCACCTGCAGTCCCTTGATTAGTCTGCTGCTTCTGGCAAGCTCTTAATTGGCCTCAGGCACCTGCCTGATTATGCTGCACTAGGCTTGTTCCTGTTTACTCAGGGAAGAGGAAACTGTATACCCAGAGCCCAGCTACCTTCCCTCCATCAGAGTGCACCAATCAGCTGGTCTGGATCTGTCACACTATCTAAATAAAATTGTGATCACATTTAATTTTATACATTAAGAACTTCAGCCAGAAATCTGTCTTATTGGTTAAAAACCTTTGTATACATTACCTCTCTAGATCCATTAGACATTTTCAGCATTCGGTCAATGTATTCATTTGCTTTATCATTTTTACCCATTAGCCACAGAAACATTCCTGCATAATATAATGCATTAATTCCTGCAGTCTTTCGGGTTTCCTTTAATTTGTTTTCCAGCTCCAAAACAGCATCACGATCTGAAAGCAAATATCCCAACCAAAAATGTTTAAAACATGTATTGAACACACATAATTACAAAATATGGTATGATATGGTACTTGGTAGCCAAATGAACCAAAGGACCCAATCTTGCAAACTCTTATACCAGGGGTGGGGAAGCTCCTGCCACATGTGGTTCATCAGAGTTAGCCACTAGTGGGGGGGCAGGTGGTCTGTTCACTTGAGCTTCCACTGGCATGGAGCCCAGCTCTCTGTTCCTCACTCTTCTCTACCCTTGACTCTTTTGCCCCACACTCCCTATGAAAGGTTTCCCTTGCTAGCCCCCATTCCTGGCTCGTCTCCAACAACTACTGCCTATAGTCTTGCTTCCCTGCTGTGAAGAGTCTCTGGCAAAAATGCCATGACAAGAGCCAGCTAGAAGAGACTTACTACTCTGTCCTCAGCAGGGAGCTGCTTCTGTAGCTGACAGAGAAGTGCTCTCCCCCAGCCAGACAGCACCATGCCCAGCAGCCCTGTGGGTAGGGCTCATTAAGCAGCTCTAGGGCTAAGCTGCCATGCAGTTTACAGGGATCCTTTGTCACCTTCCATTTGAACCACTCTCTAAACTCTAATCTCCACTAGGGAGTTATTTCAAATAATAAGAGAAGCATCCACACTACCAAGCCCATTATTTCAAAATAATGGGCTAGTTATTTCGAAACAACTCCTGCTTTCCACGAGGAATAACACTATTTTGAAATAGTTATGGGGCAACCAGTTTTTAAGCCAACTTCCCCCAGCATCGGCTTCTGCTCTTCCCCTTGCTGCCTCTGATAGTTGCTCGACTAGTTGCTTACATCCCTAGTATGGACATTCCACCGCTGCTATTTCAAAATAGCTACTTACCAGGGTCATTCAGAGTAATAACTTCCCAGTGTTTTCTGGGCCTTTCAGTCAAGGTAGCACATCCACATTAAAGGAGCCTGCCTTGGACTAATTCCGAGGCTTCTCTGTAGTGTGGTCACACTATTTTGAAATAGTTATTTTAGGAGTTATTTCATTTCAAAATAATTTCTTAGTGTAGATATGCCCTAAATCCAGGCAATGTCATCCAGGCAATGTCAAAATATTTATGGTTTTTCTGCATATCGTTTCTAAGACATGGTCCTATCCCATCCACACAGCTGCAAATCTCACCCAGATTCTCATCCTCTCACATGTCAACAACTATAGTATATTTTTCCTCTGACCTTAACAAATGCAATCTTCCCCACTGATATATATTCAGAGTATTGATATAAACTGAACCTCTTTAGTCCAACAACATCCATGGTTCCACATAATTTTAGTTAGGTGCATATCCAGTTATCATAGGTGTGGCCAAGTATCCTGCAGTCCCATAAAGTTTATTTACAACCACAGTCTTGGCTCTCAGTGTTCGTTGCTGTTATTTAGCTCTAATTTACCATTAAATGTCTTCAAAGAGTCCAGTAAGCAGTGGAAGTGTTGGTAATGCTGCTAGACAATATTGACCTCCTGTGGTTCGGCACTGGTCAGGTCCCGAGGGTGCTTAATGAGAGAGGTTCAACTTATACAAAGATCATTTTCTTATTCTGTTGATTTTGACCATGTTACCCCTCTCTTTGCATGCCATCTCTCTCTCTCTCTCTCTTTCTTTCTCCTCTCTATCATAACAAACATAAGATAATCTGTATTCATTTTAAGGCCCTTCATGACTTATTCCCCACTCTATCATCTTTTATTCAGTACTGAAAGGTCGACTACCCCCTCTAATGAGCCATAATGTCAGCCTCCATAACTCCCTTGCTACAAACAAACACCTTTGTGCTTTCTCCTATGTTGTTGCTCATGCTTAGCAGAAGCTACCCAAAAGCATCTACAAAACTCACTCATTGAAACCCTTCATCTCCTTCGAGGCCTGCAAAAAAATTTGACAGTGTTTAGGTTGCTGGTGTGCTAAAAGCACGGCCCATAAGGCTGACCAATATTTTCTCATTGTTTACTTGAACTCCTCTGTCTGTCCATCTATTGTTTCTTGTCTTATATTTAGAAAGCAAGCATTTTGGGGCAGAGACTGTATCTTGTTCCATGTCTGTACAGCACCTAGCACAGTGGAGCATTGGTCCATGACTGGGACTTCCAGACTTTTCAATAATGCAGATAATCATAATAATAATATTAAAATATTCCACAGTATGTTTTGAAAAGTAATACAGCTGTTGTAATAATACTTATAGGAATATGAGACCACCTAACTGCATACTGCTATGAAATCTCTGCTGTCAGATTAAAATAATGATTTGGGGGATAATTATTATTTTGGTTACTAATAAACTGATAATCAGAGAGGTTCTACTATAATATTGATATAGCACTTTTTATCCTCAAGGATCCCAAAATGCTTTATTAACTACTTTCATATGGCAATTATATAGCTTTGTAAGGTATCATTCAGAGCACATATATTTCTGCAAAAATACTCTCAGACCCTTTTCCCCCTATGATCTTCATTTGACCAAAATATATGACTGCAGCACAAGAAGTGCTGCTGTTTCAGAAGGTTGAAAAAGCTACCAGAGGAGAAGCTGTTCTGGATTTGATTTTAACAAATAGGGAGGAACTAGTTGAGAACTTGAAAGTGGAAGACAGTATGGGGGACAGTTATCATGAAATAATAGAGTTCATGATCTTAAGAAAAGGTAGAAGGGAGACCAGCACAATTGAGGTAACGGATTTCAGGAAGGCAGATTTTGATAAGCTCAGAGAACTTGTAGGTAAGGTCCCATGGGAAGCAAGACTGAAGGGAAAAACAACTGAGGAGAGTTGGAAGTATTTCAAAGGGACATTGTTAAGCGCTCAAAAGCAAACAATTCCGCTGTGTAGGAAAGATAGGAAATATGGCAAAAGACCAGCTTGGCTTAACAAGGAGATCTTGCATGATCTCAAAATAAAAAAGGAGTCATATTAAAAATGGAAACTAGGACAAATAACAAAGGATGAATATAGACAAGCAACACGGGAATGCAGGGGCAAGATTAGAAAGGCAAAGGCACAAAATGAGATCAAACTAGCTACAGGCATAAAGGGAAACAAGAAGACCTTTTATAAATACATTAGAAGCAAGAGAAAGACCAAGGACAGGGTAGGCCCACTGCTCAGTGAGGAGGGAGAAGCAGTAACAGGAAACTTGGAAATGGCGGAGATGCTCAATGACTTCTTTGTTTCGGTCTTCACCGAGAAGTCTGGAGGTGTGCCTAACGTAGTGAATACAAGCAGAGAGAGGGTAAGTTTAGAAGATAGGATACACAAAGAACAAGTTAAAAATCACTTAGGAAAGTTAGATGTCAGCAAGTCACCAGGTCCTGATGAAATGCGTCCCAGGATACCCAAGGAGCTGATAGAGGAGGTATCTGAGCCTTTAGCTATGATCTTTGAAAAATCATGGAAGACAGGGGAGATTCCAGAAGACTGGAAAAGGACAAATATTGTGCCCATCTATAAAAAGGGGAATAAGAACAACCCCGGAAACTACAGACCGGTCAGTTTAACATCTGTCCCAGGGAAGATAATGGAGCAGGTAATTAAGGAAATCATATGCAAACACTTGGAAGGTAATAAAGTGATGGGGAATAGCCAGCATGGATTTGTGAAGAACAAGTCATGCCAAACTAATCTGATAGCTTTCTTTGATAGGATAACGAGCCTTGTGGATAAGGGAGAAGCGGTGGATGTCATATACCTAGACTTTAGTAAGGCATTTGATACGGTCTCGCATGATATTCTTATTGATAAACTAGGCAAATGTAACTTAGATAGGGCCACGATAAGGTGGGTGCATAATTGGCTGGATAACCGTAGTCAGAGAGTTGTTGTTAACGGTGCTAAATCCTGCTGGAAAGGGATAACAAGTGGAGTTCCGCAAGGGTCTGTTTTGGGACCCGTACTGTTCAATATCTTCATCAATGATGTAGATATTGGGATAGAGAGTACGCTTATTAAGTTAGCAGATTATACCAAACTGGGTGGGGTTGCAACTTCTTTGGAGGATAGGGACATAATTCAAAATGACCTTAGCAAGTTAGAGAAATGGTCAGAGGTAAACAGGATGAAGTTTAATAAAGAGAAATGCAAAGTGCTCCACTTAGGAAGGAACAATCAGTTCCATACATGCAAGATGGGAAGCGACTGTCTAGGAAGGAGCATGGCGGAAAGTGATCTAGGGGTCATAATGGACCACAAGTTGAATATGAGTCAACAATGTGATGCTGTTGCAAAAAAAGCAAATATGATTCTAGGTTGTATCAACAGGTGTGTTGTAAGCAAAACTCGTGAAGTCATTCTGCCGCTCTACTCTGCACTAGTTAGGCCTCAGCTGGAGTACTGTGTCCAGTTCTGGGCGCCACATTTCAAGAAAGATGTGGAGAAATTGGAAAGGGTACAGAGAAGAGCGACAAGAATGATTAAAGGTCTAGAGATCATGACCTATGAAGCCAGGCTTCATGAACTGGGCTTGTTTAGTTTGGAAAAAAGAAGATTAAGGGGGGACATGATAGCGGTTTTCAAATATCTAAAAGGGTGTCACAAGGACGAAGGAGAAAATTTGTTCCTCTTGGTTTCTGAGGACAGGACAAGGAGTAATGGGCTTAAAGTGCAGCAAGGGAGGTTTAGATTGGACATTAGGAAAAAATTCCTAACTGTCAGGGTGGTCAAATATTGGAATAAATTGCCAAGGGAGGTGGTGGAATCTCCCTCTCTGGAGATATTTAAGAACAGGTTAGATAGACATCTGTCAGGGATGGTGTAGACGGAGCTTGGTCCTGCCTTGAGGGCGGGGGGCTGGACTCGATGACCTCTCGAGATCCCTTCCAGTCCTATGATTCTATGACTGCTCATTTGGTCAAATTTCTGATTTTTGTCAGTTTGTGATGAATGACATTTAATACTCAAGAAAAACTCACCAACATTTTCACATATTTTGTGTGCATAAATGAGTGCCAAAAGGCAACATAATGAAACATCAGAGTGGCACTTCCTGGCATCTTCTAGCTGTAAGATTGCATCTTGTATTTGACCTGAAAAGGCAATATATATGATTCATTAATTCTCACGTTTTAATGATCACTCAAAGAATTTGATATATACGTAGTTAAGAGACTCAGGCTAGCTGAGCAGGACATTTTAATTCAGGGCTGGGCAATAATTTTTGAAAGGTAACAATTAATTAATTTTGGTGTGTGTTCACGGGCCAGCTCCACCCTTGGAAGGAGCAGGACTTGGGTGGAAGATGTGCAGCTAGGGACTAGCCTCCCCCCAGAGTTGTCTGGGGCTGGAGGCTTTGAATTAAAAACACAGCAAAGGGCTTGTGGTTTTGGTCCCTGCGAGGGTAGTGCCGCGACCAGGAACCATGAGGCATTACAATAGAAACTTGCTGCCTGAGTCACTACCTGGCAATTTGGTGGCACAGGCACCAAGATATAAATAGAAAGTGGACAGATGGAGTCCACGGGCCAGATCAAAGTGTTAGGCTGGCCAGATGTGGCCCCAGGAGGCATCTTGTCCAGCCCTGTTTTAATGACATGTCCTTAGTACTGGGGCTATCTTGTTTCTATCTCTATATTTAGTTCATATGCTAGCTTTGGGATCATTGGAACATTGAAGAATAATGGTCTATGGGGTACATTACGTGATCCAGATTCATTATTAGCCTGGTTTGCTGTTTACTTCTGGTGGAATTCTGTATCATTGTGGAGAATTTCATGTTGTGCATGCAGAATTCTCTTTCCCCCCACAGAAATGGGCTGCAGTCTGACTAGCAAACACTAGGGGCTACTGAACTTGGCAAAACCCTGTTTGCACACAGAAGACACAAGGGGTGATGGGGTGGTGGGAGAGAGAGTTAGAGCAGGGATGGGGAACCTATGACAAAAAATTAAAAGGCAGAAGTAATATAATCCATTATAGTCCATTTTGAAACTATAGAATAAAAAACACTGGTGGGAGGGAAAGTAAGTTCAATTGTTGCTTTTCCTTACCAATATAACAGTCAATTCTTCTTTGTATTTACCTAAATGTAAGGTTCCATATGCCTTGAAAAACTGAAACACTGGATCATTGATGTATTTTTCCAGTTCTAAATTTGCAAATTGCCTTACATGGTTGAAATATTTTTCTTGAGCATAGTATATAATATAAGCCTGGAGGAAGGAAGAGAGCAAGAAAATTTATTTTTATTTAAGTAACTGTGTTCTTTTTTGATTTGCAAAATGTATGAAATGAGGAAATTCTTTCATTAAAGAATGGCAGGTGCTGCTGATTATTTATCATATTATGATCCTTAATTGATAAACTGAAAACCAGATATTAAGTATAATTATTGGCTACATCTAGACTGGCATGATTATCCACAAATGCTTTTAACGGAAAAGTTTTCTGTTAAAAACATTTGCAAAAAAGAGCATCTAGATTGGCACGGACGCTTTTCCACAAAAGCACTTTTTGCAGAAAAGCGTCTGTGCCAATCTAGACGCGGTTTTGCGCAAGAAAGCCCCGATTGCCATTTTCGTGATTGGGGCTTTTTTGCGCAAAACGATACCGCGTTGTCTACACTGGCCCTCTTGCACAAAAGCATTTGCGCAAGATGGTTTTTGCCCAAACGGGAGCAGCATAGCATTTCCGCAAGAAGCGCTGATTTCAGACAGGAGGAAGTCAGTGTTCTTGCGGAAATTCAAGCGGCCAGTGTAGACAGCTGGCAAGTCTAGACGCAGCTGCCAGTCTAGACGCAGCCATTTAGTGGTGGATACTATGGGCACAGAATATTTGTAAAAGTCATACCTTTACATACATACATTATTTATTAATACTAAGGATGTTAGCGTATAGTCGAGTAAACAATAAACTGATAAGCCTAGGCATACTGGATAATCCTATCAACTACACCCACTCCCCCCCACCCGCTGCCTCTGTATCAGAGGCAGCAAGGCGGGGGAGAGTGGGAGTCAGTGCCTGTGAAGAGCTGGCTTTAAGCAGGCTCCCCACTAACACCAGATCTGCCTGCTCACTCACCCCATGCTGTTGCCTCTGATACAGAGGCAGCTGTGCAGAGGGTGAAGGGGGCAGGCGGGAGTTAAATACATACAGGGAGCAAGCTTTCAAGCCAGTTCCCAATGCATATCAGTTCCCATGGACCTGCCTGCCCTCCTTTTTGCTGCCTCCTATAGAGGCAGTGCAGGGCAGCAGGCAGCTGGTCCGCGAGGGAGCTGGTTTTTAAACTGGATCCCCTCACAGACCAGCTACTGTCTGCCATCTTGCGCTGCTGCCTCTGATAGAGAAGGAGCTGAGTGGGGTGGCTGGGGTCTCCCTGGGAGTGGGGCTGAAGCATACTGGCTGCCAGCCCTGCCCCCGGGGAACTATCAAATAGCCATGTAACTGATAATGTTTTATGCGGTTACACAGCTATTCAATAACACGATATCTAACATCCCTAATTAATACAAGAAAGGCTAAATGCTAACCCAAAAACACTTATTACTCTTGTTTTGTTTTTTCAATTTGTTTTACACCAGTTTGTGGGCTTAAAATCTGATTTAGCTCTGCTGAAGCCAACATGAGTCCGTCCATCTACTTTAACAGATGCTGGATCAGGCTCACAGACAGTAAATCATCCCCAGGATGAGGATATCTTTCAGTCACCATGCCTATTTAATCCTTGATTTTTCTGGCCAGACTGGCAACAAAGAACTTGGCCAGTAGGAACAGAGCCACTCTCTGAGATCTTGAGGTAGCAGAGTAGAAATCCTGCCGCTGTAGGTGTGGGGAGAGAAGGAAAATAAGAGCCCTGGAGAAGCAGGATGGAGCAGAAGAATAGGGCAGGGCAGGAGGGACAGCATTATAAAAGTTGATAGGCGGGGCTAGGGAACATTATACATTACAAATACTCTGAGAGAGTTGGCCCATTCATTACTCAATGAAAGGAAAAAAAATAACAGAAAATGTGGAAATAAAAGAGGTGCTTAATGAACTTCTCACTAAGAAAGTTGGAGGGAACTGTATGTATAAAAAAGTGAATGCCAGTGAAAATGAAGTAGGATCAGAGGCTAAAATAGGAAAAGAACAAGTTAAAATTACGTAGACAAATTAGATATCTTCAAGTCATGAGGGCCTGATGAAATTCATCCTAGATTACTCAAGGAGTTGAAGGGATAACTGAAACATTTGTGATTTATCTTTGAAAAGATTTCAGAAAACTGAAAAGGGCAAATATAGTGCCCATCTATTAAAAAAGAGGAAATAAGGGCAACCTGGGGAATTACAGATCAGTCAGCTTAACTACTGTATTGGGAAAGATAATTGAACAAATAATTAAGCAATCAATTTGGATACATCTAGAAGCTAATAAGGTGATAAGCAGGGCTCGCCAGCTGTGCGGTTCTGCGATGTGCGCATGGGCAGATCGTTCTGCGCATACACAGATCACTCTGCGCCGGCTCTTCCAGAGTGTAATCTACTCGCCCGGGGCTATTTGTTGAGCCTTGGTGATAAATAACAGTCAGTATGGATTTGTCAAGAACAAATCATGTCAAACCAATCTTATAGCTTTGACAGGGAAACTAGTCTTGTGGATAGCAGGGAAGTGGTAAAGGAGGTATATATTGACTTTTGAAAGTTTTTTGATACTGTCTCGCATGACCTTCTCATAAACAAACTACAGAAATGCAATCTAGTTGGAGTTGCTATAAGGTGGGTGCAGAACTGGTTGTAAAATGGTGCCCAGAAAGTAACCAGTAGTTCACAATCATACTGGAAGTACATAATGAGTGGGTCGCTCATTCTGTTCAATATCTTCATCAATGATTTAGATAATGGCATAGAGAGTACACTTATAAAGATTGATGATGAGACTAGCAGGGAGAGACTGCAAGTGCTTTGGAGGATAAGATTAAAATTCAAAATGATCAGGGCAAAATAGAAAACAGTCTGAAGTAAACAGGATGAAATACAATAAGGCCACTTAGGAAGGAACAATCAGTTGCACTCACACATACAAAATGGGAAATGACTCTGCCTAGAAAGTAATACGGAAAAGGATCTAGGGGGCATAGTGGATCACCAGCTAAATATTAGTAAATAGTGCAACACAATTGCAAAACAAGAAAACATAATTTTGGGACATATTAGCAAGAGTGTTGTGAGCAAGATATGAGAAGTAATTCTTCCTCTCCACTCTGCACTGATTAGGCTTCAACGGGAGTACAGGCAGTCCCCGAGTTACGCGGATCCAACTTACGTCGGATCCGCAGTTACGAACGGGGCTTTTCTCGCCCCAGAGGACGGGAGCAGCGGGATGCCCAGATGCGCCGCGGTCCGCCGCCCCCGTCCTCCGGGGCGAGAAAAGCTGCTCCCCGTCTCCCTGGTCTGCAGGGAGATGGGGAGCAAAGCCTTGGAGCACGCCCGCAGCGGGACAGCCCGGGAGCGCTTGAGCTGTCCCCCTGCGGGCGTGCTCCACGGCTTTGCTCCCGGTCTCCCGACCAGCAGACCAGGGAGATGGGGAGCAAAGCCGTGGAGCACGCCCGCAGGGGGACAGCCCAAGCGCGCCTGGGCTGTCCCGCTGCGGGCGTGCTCCAAGGCTTTGCTCCCCGTCTCCCAGGTCAGCAGACCAGGGAGACAGAGCAAAGCCGTGGAGGACTTGAGCGGTCCCGCCACCCCCGTCTCCCTGGTCTGCTGGGGAGGGGGGTGCAGCTAGTGCCCCCCCCCCCAGCAGACCAGGCTTTTCTTGCCTACCCCTGGGGTAGAGCAGCTGGGGGGCTGCCGGGTTGGTCCCGCAGCGCTGCTCCGGACCAACCCGGCAGCACCCCAGCTGCTCTGCCCCAGGCGTCCTGATTCAGCCGCTGCTGGTCAGTTTCAGTAGCGGCTGAATCAGGATGCCTGGGGCAGAGCAGCTGGGGTGCTGCTGGGTTGCTCCAGTAGCGCCGAGGAGCCGCGCTACTGGAGCAACCCAGCAGCACCCCAGCTGCTCTGTCCCAGGCGCCCCCAAGTCAGCCGCTGCTGAAACTGACTACAGGAAGCCCGAGGCAGAGTTGCTCTGCCCCAGGCTTCCTGGAATCAGCCGCTGATCAGTCTCAGCAGCAGCTGACTTGGGGATGCCTGGGTTTCTTAAGTTGAATCTGTATGTAAGTCAGAACTGGCATCCAGATTCAGCCGCTGTTGAAACTGATCAGTTTCAGCAGCGGCTGACGCCAGTTCTGACTTACATACAGATTCAACTTAAGAACAAACCTACAGTCCCTATCTTGTACGTAACCCGGGGACTGCCTGTACTGATTCCAGTTCTGGATACCACATTTCAGGAAAGATGTGAACAAATTGGACAAAGTCCAGAGAAGAGCAACAAAAATGATTAAAGGTCTAGAAAACATGACCTATCACTATGAGTGAAGATTTGAGGGGGGGGGGGGGGAGAAATGGGTTTGTTTAGTCTGGAAAAGAGAAGACTGAGGGGGAAGATAACAATTTTCAAGGCTGATATAAGGATGGGGGAAGAAAAATTGTTCTTAACTTCTAAGGATAAGACAAGAAACAATGGGCTTAACTTGCAGCAAGAGTGGTTTAGATTGGACATTAGGAAAAAGTTCCTTGCAGGGTGATCAACCACTAGAATAAATTGCCAAGGAGGGAGTTAAACAAACACAGATCATGGATGGTGTAAGTCACTGTTTCTCAACCAGTGGTACAAGTACTCTAAGGGGTACTTGACAGAACTCTGCGGAGTATGTCACCACAACTGAAATTTGGAGAAAACTGAATTTTTGTTTTCAGTTTTATAGTGTTTCATTATTTTTGTACTTTTTACACCCAAAAATTTCTTCGCCGCCCAGCTACGATTAAGTTGTTTAAACAAATGTGTTGCAATGGTAGAAAAAAATGTGGGTCTGGCCCACGAAAGCTCATCATCTAATAAACCATCTTGTTAGTCTTTAAAGTGCTACATAGTCCTGTATTTTGTTTCAGCTACACCAGACTAACACGGCTACATTTCTATCACTATGAAAACTGTAGGTATTGGGCGTACTTATATTTTTTTAAAGGGGGCAATTTATACAAAAGGGTTGAGAAACACTGGTGTAAGTAATACATGGCAACCCCGCTGCCAGGAGGGCAGGGGACTGGACTTTACGACCTCCTGAGTTTGAGTCTGTGAATCCGATGGGGAACTCGCCAGGGACGGGAAGGGATTCCAGGCCGAACGATACCCGGCGGTGGGAGCACACACCAACCAGCAAAGCTGTGCAGGTCAGAGACACTGGGGGAGGAGGGAAGAGCCCGGCAGCGCGAGAGCCGGGAGATCACTGGCCCATGGGCCCCCACCAGCGGGGACAGGATCTGAACATGGCAACCGGGTCCCGGCCAGCTCTTTACATCGCTCCCCGCTGGCTTCTGCTGCAGCTCAGCGGGGCGCACCCGGCTCCCTTTCGCCCGAGGCCCCCACCCACCCCTGCCGTATCACACCGCCCACAGCGCCAGCTTCCCTCTGAGCAGCGCCCCGGCACCAGGCTGAGCATCACCCGCGCGCGCCGGTGCTCGGCCCCTCCCCCCACGCGCACGCGCTACCTTCTCCCCCCCCCCCCCCCCCCCCGCTCTCCCGCACCCGCCCACAGCCCTGTGCGCCCCGGCCCCACACGTACTATGGGCTGGGGGTCGCGCTCGCTCATGGCGGCAGCTCGGACTCCTCGCTGGGGCAACTGAGAGGCGGCGAGCTCCGCGCTTCGCGCTCCCCGCAACAGCCCTCCCCGGAGACTGGATCCCCAACGGCTCCAACCGCCACCAGCCGCGTCCTGAGTTACCCGTAGCCCCGCCCCGTTGCTATGCGCGCCCTCCGTCACGTGATGCTGGCGTGGCCTATCCGCGGCCGGAGCAAAACCCCACCTTTTTGCCCAGGCGGAAGCAGTCGCTCCGGCCGCTTCGGCGCTCGCTTGCTCGGGTCTGTGGTGCTGGCAGGGCTGAGGTGGCGGGCGGCCCCGCAGCGCGGCGATGGGGCTGGGTTCTAGCACTGAGCTTCCCAACGGGGGCGCCGAGGGCTTCCACGTGCACGGGGTAAGGAGCGGGAGCGGCTCGCGGGGGGGTTCCCGCTCCCGAAGGCTCCTGCGCATTAAACGCGGCCAGACTGACCCTGCGTGTTGAGCATTTGCTGCGTTGCCCCCGGGTCTTCCCACCCGCCCCCTGCTCCCAAAGCGCCCCGAGGGAGAGCGTAGCAGCCGGCTCCCTCGGCCTGACGCAGGTTTGCTAAAGGAGGGGTTTGGCCTGAACGTCCATAACACCGCACCTGTCTTGTAACTACGGCCGTACGGAGGCGGGTCTTGCTGCGACTGGCCTCGCTACATCCAGTCAGCTGTTCCTCTGTCCCAGGAACAGGAGCTGTGCGGTATCCACAGGAAGAGGGCGCCGTTTTAGGCCAGCCCATCACCGATCTATATGCAATCGTCTTTGCCTTTTTCTTGTACGGTCAGGGAGTCCAGGCAGGCCTTGTCCCCGGAATCACATTCCTGAATGGAGTAACACAAGTGTATCTCTATTCAGTCCCTCTTGATATGGGGCATTGCATGGTTCTCAGCATCCTAATCTCATGAGTGTCCTAAGATTAGGACATCCTAAGACATGAGTGTCATTAATCACTTTCCTGTTCTGTTAATTCCTTCTGGGGCACATGGCATGTCAGAAGACAGGACACGGAGCTAGATGAACCTTTGGCTGACCCCATGTGGCTGTTTTCACAGTCTAATCACTAACAAAGTGCTCTCCCTTATAAAGGAGACAAAAGCAGTCCCTACTGCAAGAAACAAATACAGCAGAATGTAAAATGTTGTTTTATGATCAAGAGCAAATGAAGAAGAGGAATCTTTACAAATAATAGATGGTGTTAGTGAGTGACCAGCGTATGAGGGTGTTTGGGCACAGCCTTAGCCTTAACAAAGTAGGCAAGTAAATACTTTGTATTTTTATTTTTTTAAATACAGGGGTGTTTGCATACACATGAATCACAGTGTACTTAGTCTCAGAGGAGTAGCTGTGTTAATCTGTAACTTTAAAAACAAGCAGTCCTGTGGCACTGGTTTAGAGACTAACAAACAGAAATGAAAACAATTTAACATTTCTTGCAGGTATGGTCCTATTGCAACCTGGGTCTCGGCCAGCTCTTTAAATAGCTCCCCTGCTGGCTTTTATGACAGCTCAAGCAGCTCTTGTTGGAATTGTGCACCAGGACACACCTGATTACTTTCACTTCTGCTAACAAATATGTTAGGTCATGAGCTTTCATGGAAAAAACCCCACTTCATTAGATGAATTGGACTGAAAATTACAGAATCCAGAATATATATAATAGCATAAGCTAACCTGTCTGTTGTAGGAACAATGTTAATGATGCTAATTGAGTCAGGCTGGATGTGTCCAATTTATAGTTTTTGATGTGTAAATGCAGATAACAGAGGTGTTGGAAATTGCATTCGTAATGTGTTAACCAGTTAATAGCTTTATTCAAGCCCAAGTTGATGGCATTAAATAGAAATGTGAAAGTGCAACCGGGTACACGGTTAACTGATGAGCTTGGTCTTATAAGTTAATGTTACAGTTACATGCAGGTTCCTGCTACACTGGAAAGGTGAGGAGGCAGGAGCTGGTATGTGTGGGGAGCCAGCTTTTAAGGCAGCTCCTGCATGCATTGGCTCCCGGGGAAGCCACCTGCCCCAATCCCCCTGCACTGCTGCCTCTGCATCAGGGGTAAGGACATGTGGGAGCTGGTTGTGTAACTTTTCAGCAGTTACATGGTTACTTAAACACATTTTAACCTCCCTTGTGTCCAACTTGTAAATGAATTCACTTTGAGCAATCTCCATGGCTACGTCTACACTGGCCCCTTTTCCAAAAGGGGCATGCTAATTTCACAGGTCACAATAGGGAAATCCGCGGGGGATTTAAATATCCCCCGCGGCATTTAAATAAAAATGTCCGCCGCTTTTTTCCGGCTTTTAGAAAAGCCGGAAAAGACCGTCTACACTGGCCCCGATCCTCCGGAAAAAAGCCCTTTTCTGGAGGATCTCTTATTCCTACTTCAAAGAGATCCTCCAGAAAAGGGCTTTTTTCCGGAGGATCGGGGCCAGTGTAGACGGTCTTTTCCGGCTTTTCTAAAAGCCGGAAAAAAGCGGTGGACATTTTTATTTAAATGCCGCGGGGGATATTTAAATCCCCGCGGATTTCCCTATTGCGACCTGTGAAATTAGCATGCCCCTTTCGGAAAAGGGGCCAGTGTAGATGTAGCCCCATGTGTAATTTGGTGATAAAGTTCTTTTGTAGAAGAATGGCTACTTTTAAATCCATTATGGAATGTCCACGGAGGTTAAAATGTTCCCCTACAGACTTATGTGCATTACCATTTCTGATGTCTGATTTGTGTCCACTTATTCTTTGGCACAGAAACTGTCCAGTGTGGCCAATATACATGCAGTGGGGCATTGCTGGCACTTGATGACATATCACATTAATGGATGTGTAGTTGTATGAGCTCCTGATGATGTGGCTTACGTGGTTAGGTCTTGTGATGATGTTGCTTGTACGGATATGTGGACAGAGTTGGCAAAGCGGTTACAGAGGTAGATTCCTAAGAGACTAGCTGTGGTATGAGGAGTTGGTAGATATTGATATGCTCCTGAGAGGAAGTGTTCTCTTTTTTGAAAGTTCAGATATGGTAATGGTAACCCTACTAGTAGGAAGTAGTTATGGTTTCACAAGCCTTAATGTAAAGTAAGGAAGTGGGGGTTATTTTTGTTCCAGGAGAATTGTGACCTCACACTCAAGGAGACTTATGTCTCTTACGTTTCTGTTCATTTATAAACTGGCAACTTTGGTCTGACACTGCATTTTTACCTTTAATTAATCAGACATCTTATCTACGTGGAAATAGTTTTTCCAATTCAATATGTGATACCTGTATAGTCTATGTTTTGATGCAGTTTAATGTCAATTTGTGCTCTTGTGTATCTTTGTCTGAACTGCATTTTGATAAGTATTATATACCCTTTATTATAAACCTGTTTTCTCACATGCAGATGTTGAAAATCAACACAGTGACTTATTTCATGCTTTCTTTAATATAGCACACAGCAATGCATTGTCTTCTTTGGGCACTTGTGTCGGCTACCATCTCTATTTATTTCTAATCTAACCTGCCATGTAAACTGTGAGAGTTCTCTTACCCATCCAGAAACTGAATGAAAATGACATGAGAGAGGGAGATTTTTTTTTTTAAATACAAACTACTAATTGCAAAAAACCTACTGACCATCAACCTATTCTGCAAAGTGTTCAGTGACCATGCACTACTCATTCTCCTTTGCAGCACTTCTGTATACTTGCTATTAGATCTTAAGAGTCTCCTTCAATGACTAGAGGAGTAGCCCTTAGGTGCTGACCTTGCAACCTTCTCTATGCAGACAAACCCCTGTGGGGAGCTCCTTTGCTTTCAGTGAGTCTCTGCAGGATACAGGGAGCTGGTTGCAAAATCAGGGCCTTGTTTGTAAGTTTTAGGCCAGAGTTTCTGTTTTGTCTGACATGCTGCTCAACTGGAAAGTACCACACACAGCTAGCAGTACTTAAGTGCATCATTGTCAGTTCTGCAGTTCTTAACATGCCGTTGTCCTATGCACTACGTGAGTGCAGCTATCAGTACTACAAAAAGGTAATTTTCGTTCATAGCCATTAAGATCAAAAGGAATCTTGATCATCTTGGTTGACCTGCTCAGCATAGGCCAAAGAGCTGGATTCATTTAGTAGTGTGTATATATCACTGTATTCAGTTCTTCTTAACAGCAAAGAGCAGATAGTACCAGGTACGTTTGGGAATAGTTATCTATTGGGCTGGAAAGTATCTGGTCTGTCTTCTCATTTCCTTGATTTAAAGCGTGCATCAGAGAAGAATGCTGCCAGAATATACCTGCGTTTTGTCAGCTTCAAAGGCATTAACGTTGCAGAAAATACATGTGTCTCACCTACTGAGGCTTACTTGACACCCGCTGTCTACCAGGACTGCTCCACAGAGGGCCCCGTAAATGTTTCATGGTTCTGACAATCGAGGAAAGGGAATTCAGAATTTTGGGAACACTTCCAAGGCCACCTAAAGACTCTCATTTGGTTCAATCCTGAATATGCTTTGTTCTTGATTCCAGTATTTACAGAACTGTGACTTGATGTTTATTTTAGATTTTTCTTCTTGTAAATTAACTGTGTAATTTTGCAGGTTCAAGAAAACTCTCCAGCTCAGCAGGCTGGGTTGGAACCTTTCTTTGACTTTATCATCACAATAGGACACACCAGGCTAGTAAGTGGCTAAAGACAAGTCATTGTTAATAAAGTAATGTAATAGTTTTTACTTTCATTTAGTGCTCTTGAAAAGTGTGGCCTACTTCACTCTGGAGGATTGATGCTCTCTTTAGTCAGAATGGCAACCACACAAGCTTCCCTATACCTTCTTGCCAGTGTACCTAAGCCCTAACCTAGAGGGATCTGCTGTGAGTGAAGTTATTGCTTGGTCTGGATGCTGATTCCGTCCTCAGCTTTTATTCTTTTTTGAAAGATCCTCTAAACCAAGGCTTTTATTTTCGAAAGAACCATGTTTAGACTGTGGTTTCACTTTCGAAATAGTGCTTTTTCGAAAGAGCACCATAACACGATTATGCAAATGACGCATGGGAAATGCAAATCCTGGCTTCATTTGCAATTTTGAAGTGTCTAATTTTACATCCCTGTGTTGAAAGAGGGATGTAGTCTAGATGTACATGGTGTGCAAGAGGAATGTGGGGAGTATCTTTCTCCTTCTCAGTCAGGGGCTTCTCACTTGTGTGTGGCCCCTGACTGATTTTTCTGAGGGTCAGTGGCCCCCAACCCAAACAAGGTTCCCCACCCCTACACTTGGAAGTAAATGAACATGCTTCTGATGTTGAAGGAGTTACCACTGTTCCTCCACTGAGCAATCCTCATTAGAGCAGAAGAACAACAAGTGAAAAAGTTTGTGTATTTTTGCTAGATTTGAGAACAGAAGAGGAACAGGGTGATTGTCTAAATTATTTTGTCTGTGTTTTTTTTGTTTTAAATGAAAACTAGGGATGTAAATGGTTAACTAGTGGGGACTCAGGCAGGGGGTGCTCCAGCACATCCAAAGCAGCCCTTGTCTGAGGAGGGCCTGGCCCAGGCAAGCGGGCTGGAGCAGCTCCTGTCCTTGGCAGTATGGGAGAAGGGGCTGCTCCAGCCCGCTTGCCCCGCCTTCCACCTTGGTCGGTTATCTGGTTAAGCATTAAGTCTAACTGGTTAACCAATTAAATGGGATTTGATTAAATGAAAAACTACATGAGGCAAACCTAGGCCTTAGTCTAGTCCAGTGTTTCTCAATCTTTTTTAAATAAAGTACTCCTTTAAAAAAATAAGTACCCCCAGTACCTACAGTTTTCAGACACAAAATTGTTTTCTACCATTGCAACACATTTGTTTAAACAACTTAATCGTAGCCGGGCAGGCAGTGACATTTTTGGGTATTAAAAAGTACAAAAAATAATAAAGCGCTGTATAACTTAAAACAAAACTTCAGTTTTCTGCAAAATTCAGTTGTGTTGATATACCCCCCAGACTTCTCTCAAGTACTCTTAAGGGTATTCGTACCACTGGTCTAGTCTTAGTCTACATGAGGCAAACCTAGTCAAGGCCTGATCTAACTTCTGTTGAAATCATGGGACCCTTTCCTTTGACTTTAATGGGACTTGGATCAGGCTATCAAATACTTCAAAAATAGTGACAACTTCTCAGGAGAGCCTCCTACTTTTGTTTCCCTTCCCTCTTTTATAAGGCTCAGAGTCCATGGTGCACTTACTTGGTATCTACTAAGGACTTCAGCCAGGGATCTTTATAAGATGGAGCTGTAGTTCGTTGTACTATAAGTCCCTGAAGTCACTGTTACCTCTTGTGGCCAGTTGGGGCTAAGCCCCTAGGTTCTGTGCTTCTTGGCAGGGTTTTCTTCATGTGCCTCAAAGGCTCATGGTGTCTCTAACCCTGCCACGAAGGCAAGAGTATCCCACTTTCCGAGCCCTTTTCATTATAGGCAAGTCCAGGGTATGGGAGGTTAGCCCCTACATTAGGCCACAGAGCCTCTCCTGTTTCTTGCAGGCAGCTCACCAGCCAGGAAGGGGTTGGGGGGAACCCGGTCCCACCCACTTGCTTCAAGTTCTGGCCCAGGGCCTTATGGGGGGGGGGGGGGGGAGAGAAAGAAGACCCAAGTGGGTTCTGAGGCCTGGCTCTTGCCCCATAGACCACTTCCCCAACCCCTCCTGAGTACCTCCTCCCAGTGCCTTGGGTTAGGCTTTGTTGCAAGCTGTCTTGGGTCAGTCTCATGTGCTGGGCTACTCTGTTCTCCTTCACTTCTCCTCTGGTCCATCCATCCCTCCACTCCTTCCTTCCCTTGCCTGAGGGAGGGTTATTTATGGTGCATTCATCAGCCTTAACTGGCCTCAGGTGTTCTGATTAGCCTTCCCTTCAGGCTGATGGCAAATGGGCTTCAAGTGTTGAACTGCTGGGCCACAGTCTCTGGCAGCCTATAATGGGAACATAAAACTGCATACCCAGCTTCCCGTGTATCTGCCTTCCACTAGTGTTCGACAGCCCCCTGCTCTCAGGCTGCCACATTCTATAGTAAACTGGTCTTAATAGTGGCCCTGCATTGTGAACTGAAGCCTACATAACAGTTAAAATAATATTTAAAAATCTTCCCCAGGTTGCATCCTATCTTGCCCATCTTCCTATGCCTCTTGACTAGTAGAGTATCCTCTGGCATTTCCTATATCTGTTTTTCTGGCACAAGATTAGTCCCAAAGGGTTTTTAGGCTGTTAGAACTTGACATTTATTTACACAAATGTCAACACTTGATTAAATATGAACATGATAATGAATCATTAACAAGTGGGAATCTGCCATATGCTCAGTCTCATTAAGGGACTGGTTGAATGCCTGAGACAAGAGGAGACTTTCATAGTTGTTGTAAGGCAAATTCTATTTTTAAAATCAGTTTTGCAATTAAAATCAACAAATAAGTTTAAATAAAAAATCCCTCACAATTTTAAAGATTTTCTGCTTTCTCATGTTCAGACAAAGGCTGATTTAAAAAAAAAAAAGATTTGTCTTGCATCAGACTGTCTCTCTCACTGGAAATTGTCAGTACAATGACTGCTTATATTGAGAGGCCAGGCACAGCATTAACCATGTGGAAATACTGTAATGAAATACTGGTAGATATTTCTAAAAAACTGTCCTAAAATTCCCATCTATTCTTCTATAGTAAACATTCAGCTAAGTTATAACTAGTCACTACTAATTTCTTCTAAGAATTTTATGTCCAAAATTGTTGCATTAGTGAGATAATGAAAAGGATCAAAGTGACTATATAAAGTATTGCGATTTACTGTCGTGTGTTCATAGTGCAAAATTAATATAATTGACTAAAATTGTTATAACAGCATTACAAGAGAAGAGGGTGGCAGAAGTGACACTGATGGAAGTGAGAAGGGAATGACAGTATCCAGGATTAGAATTGGTTTCATTAGATCATGCATCCAAAAGAAGTAGTGCTGGTCAGGTTGTTATAGAAGGTAGAAGTTAGGTCCTTTTCTCAGTTGGTTCTAAGTATTGCAATTCTGACTTTGTTGATGTTTTTGGATTCTAGATCCAGCTAGACACTGTCAGAAACAAATCTTGCCTTTTCTCTGTTTCACAGAATAAAGAAAACACCATGTTGAAAGATCTGCTGAAGGCAAATGCTGAGAAGGCAGTGAAACTGGAGGTATACAATATCAAAACGATGAAAGTGCGTGAAGTAGAAGTGATCCCTAGCAACATGTGGGGAGGGCAAGGACTTCTCGGAGCCAGTGTGAGGTTCTGCAGTTTCCAAGGAGCCAGTGAACATGTGTGGCATGTTTTGGTGAGCAAGAGAAACTTTGGTGTTCTCATGTGGTGTACTTTAGCTTAGTGAAAATCGTTACTAATGTGTTCTGTCCTTTGTTCTTTGAGATGTGTTATTCATGTCCATTTTACTTTAGGTGTGCGCATGCCCAGTGCTCCATGGTAGACCAATACAGGTACCTAGGCACTTCCATTCCTAAGTGGAATGGATTGTGCACTCATACAGGGTGGGGAATCTCAGATCCAGAGGCCGGATACAGTCCTCGGCTTGCCTGGGTCTGGCCCCTGAGGCTCAAGACCCCCCAGCACTGGGGAGACTGTGTTGGTGCTCTAGCCCCCCTGCTACCTCCCTGGGGGCTGGAGCGTACAAAATCTACGCCTGCAAGGTTGGGCCCCCTAGGCTCTGGTGTGCAAGGGAAATGTGAGAAGTGTCTGTCTCCTTCTCAGTTGGGGGCTACAGTGAGGGTTTTTTTTCCCACTTCTCACTTGAGTGCAGCCCCCGACTGATTTTTTTCTATGGGTCTGTGACCCCCCCCCCCCCCACACACACACACACACTCAAAAAAGGTTCCCTATCCCTGCATTAGCATACAAACTTGGTACCTTAATGCCCAGTTCCCAAATGTTATTGATGTGTGAAATACCTCCTACGTATTTCTCTTTTTTGTGCGTATTTATTTTAAGCCTTAATAGGCTTATCTTAAGTATTTATGGATTCAGAGTAAAATCAGTTTTGAATTTGGCTGGTGGAGTTCTGTCTGGGAAAGTTAGAAGAGAAGGGAGTCTGGTTGGGAAAATCCAGATGGGGAAGCTAGAGCAGATAATGTTTAAACCAGAGTAGGAATTTTTTAGCTCAACTATTCTTCATAAAAAAAAGCTGATTTGTTGAAACTGGAACATGTCAGCTTTATTAATCTGTCACTAGGAAACTTCCTCAGATTCAGGATGGAATTTTTGGTTAAAACCACAGCAAGAGAACTAGATGCACCCCAGAATAGACTGGTGGTCAGGGCACTCCTCTGGGATTGGGGAGAGACAGATTGTGCCTGATTCAGATCAGGATGTTGGTCTCCCATATCTCATGTGAGTGCCCTGACCACCATGCTACTGGTTATTCATTCTCTCTCTCTCTCTCTCTCTCACTCACTCACTCACACGTTCCCCACGGCCCCCATGGAAAAAAATTAGGTCTCTTTTTTGTCTTGATGCGAAAGTTTCATGGGGCAGGAAAACCATTCCCTGCAAGGAGGAGGGAGCTTTACTTGGGCACCAGGCAGCTTCAGCTCCAATTCACCCTTGTTCCTAGTGTCCTTTCTGTTTCCTCTGAGCCAGGGAGCTCTACCGGTCCTATTTATCCCCTGCCTTTGTGGAGAGTATTTTCTACTGGACTCCACCTGCCTGGGCTCCTGGACTCATAACTTTACTCTTGATTAAGGGATTCTACAGCCCTTTCGTGGGTCTGTGCTATGAAGCAAGCAGGCTTTGCCGCCCAGGCCATCAGAATCCAGAACCTTGCTCTATTATTTTTCACAAAGCATAGTTAACCTGTGGAGCTCATTGCCATGAGATGTTGTGATGGCGAAAATTATAACTGGGATTCAAAAAAGTATTAGACAATATTGTGGAGGACAGATCCATCAATGGCTACTAGTCAAGATGGTCTGACTCAGTACAGCAATTCTTATGGTCTGATTCCATGGAGCCTCCCTTGATCATGGACACACATACTTCTCCTTGGTTCTGGGGCTCCTCAGCCCTTCTTCCTAGGGCTGGGCTGTAATTCAGGCAGGTTTCCCTAGCCCACTAGTTGCCCCTGGTTCCCACTGCAAGGTACCTCTCTTCTGACTTGATACTCCCCTGTAATTCCCTCTCCAGTCCCTTTTCTCCTAGGAGTTATCTAACAGCTGGGTTTTATCCTTTTAAGGAGCTAGTTACCTGATTAACACCAGCTAGCCCCTGTACCATTGAATTCCTGTTTTCTTAAAGAGGTCACACCATGGAATACAGTGGCAACTGGTTTAAAATGTTAAGCAGTTAAACTATATGGTTAACCGTCCCACAGAACAGCTTTACTTGTAAAGTAAATGTCAGTATTGGTGTAGGGTAGTGGTCTCCAGCCTTTTTAAGCATAAGGTCACTTTTTGAATGTAAGTGCAATCTAAGATCTACCTCAAACCCCCCAAATACCCTTGCTTTGCCTCCTTTGCACTCCTTCTCTGAGGCCCTGCTCACTCCATCCTCCCTTCCTTCCCCATTCTCCCTCACTTTCCCTAGGCTGGGGAAGAGGGTCAGGGTGCAGACTCTGTTCTTGGATTAAGGGATTTGGCATGTGTGAGGGGCTCTGAGCTGATCTTGGGGCAGGCAGTTGGGGTGCCAGAGGGGGTTCTAGGTATAGGCTCTGGGAGGGTATTTGGATGCAGGGATGCTTGGAGCTAGGGCAGAAGCCTGGGGTGCAGGAGGGGGTTCACAGTTGGGGTAGGGGTTCAAGATGTGGGCTCCAGTGGACACTGCTTACCTCAGGTGGCTCCTGGGTGGTGGTGCAGTGGGGCTAAGTCAGGCTCACCCCTGCCCTGGCGCTGCACCACTCCCAAAAGAAGCCAGCAAACTCCATCCCAAGTCCTGTTGTGCCCCTTCTCTGCGCTGTGGAGTTAGGATACAGGGTGGGAGGAGGGGCACCTTGACATCAGCACCCTTCTCTCCCTCCCCTGCACAGCAAGTAGGAGGCTCCTGAGGGGACAGCTCCAAGGCAGAGGGCGGGAGATGTGCAGCAGTTGGGGGAGGGACAGCTGAAGTGCCAGCACTTGATAGTCTCTTGGCCAAACCAGTCAGGATCACCTGTCAGAGACTCCAAGATCTACCAGTAGAAACCGATTGACTACTTGGTGACCACTGGTGTAGGGAGTAGGCCAAAAGAATCTAGGAAGGGTCACCTGCAAAAGCTAATTTCACCCTGTAATCTGAGACTTCTCTTGCTGAGATGTCTGAGGGCTAGAGAGAGATTGCACTTGGATTAAAACAAGGATTAGGTTGTGAACTGCTGAAATTTGTTTGGTTTTCCTTTATGAACTTTGAATACAAGAACTGTACTTAAATGCAGTATCCCCAGACATTTTTCTAATCTCAACGTGAACCTTACATTTTTTCCTAAGTTAAATTTTTCACTCTTTAATTGTTGGACGGTTTATTCAACTGTAAATATGGGCGACCTGTATTGTTCTTTTATAGGATGTAGAACCTGCTTCCCCTGCAGCTTTAGCTGGTCTGCAGCCGCACACAGACTACATTGTTGGATCAGATCAGATCCTTCAGGAGGTAGAGCATATTTTTCCTTTCTTTGAATCTAACTATGGCAGTTCTTTGTGCATATTTGGAATGTGAACATTAGTCAACTATCAGAAAGAAGCAGCAAAAGGGAGAGAAGAGGAGAGGATGCTTCAATGCGGCAGTGCTGCCAGCAATTTACTACTCCAAAGGATTAACGATGACTAAGTGTGATCTCTCCCTTCATTGAGAACTGTTTATATATGTAAAGTGGGAGCTGGGGATAAAATAACCTGTTGTAAGAGCTAACACCCTATCTATTTTTGATTAGTCAGAGGATTTCTTCTCACTGATTGAATCCCATGAGGGGAAGCCATTGAAGTTGATGGTCTATAACACGGAAACCGATTCCTGCCGAGAAGTATTAGTAACACCTAATGGAGCCTGGGGTGGAGAAGGAAGGTATTGATTTGTGATTAGTCTTTGCCTAATTATAAGGTCTATTTTGGAAAGGTCTTTGTAAAAGAACATCACCAGTAGTTATAACTTTTCAATTGAGTCTTTTCTTCAACTTTTTCACATACAGTTTCTCTTCTCTGAGATTTTAAATAATGGAGAGCAGCTGTGGAGCATAAATTTGGCACACAGCAGCTCTAATCCTGCTCCCATTGAAGCCAATGATAACATTTCCATTGACTTCAGCAGTAGCAGAAGTGGACTTTTGGAATTAATTTGGAGTTTTTCCTGCTTTCAGTTCCTACATTGTAATGGTGGAGAAAATGAAGCTCTTGAGGTTTTTGGGTCACACAAGGCTAATGCTGAACTGCATCCTGGCATCAGTATTATTGCAGTGAGGTTGGGTCTACGTTGCATAAGTACATCGCTCAGGGGAGTGAAAAATCCACATCCCTCCGTGATGTAGTCAGTCCAACTTCAACTGCCCATGTAGACAGAGCTATGTCAGTTGGAGATCATCTCCTGCTGACATAGCTATTGTTTCTTATGGAGGTGGAGCTATTAAGCCAAGAAGAGAATTCTCTCCCACTGGTGCAAATGTGCTACGGCAGTGCAGCGACACCTATGTAAATGTGTAGTGTAGATCTGGCCTTAGTCATGACTACAATTCCTACAATGCCATATTTCTTCCCATAGACTAAGGAATATAAATTTACTAAATTTCTTCTATTTAGCGATACCTAACTTGAAACACAGTCCGCTGTAACCTATCCAGTTCCCTTTACTTTGCAATTCTCATGCAGTTTAGGATGTGGCATTGGATATGGCTATTTGCACAGAATTCCAACGCAGCCTGTTATACCAATGAAGAAGCAAGAAGAAATCAGATCACCTTCACCTTTGCCATCAGCAGACAGTTCCCCTGTGCCATCGACAAATGGCTACATAGAGGTACATAAGAAATGTGTTCTTATCTGTAGGCTATTTCTTGGTTTTTATGACTCTCCCACAGACTAGGTTCCATGAGATAAGGACATGAGTAAAAGTGGACTTGGTGAAGGTCAAGCCAAATGAGAGGTGATCCTGCTAGAATGGGAAGACATAGTAACTGAGGATATGTCACTGAGCTGGACCTTTTGTCACTCAAAATTGCAAACTGAGATCCTCTTGGATTCACGTGACTATCCAATAAGCATATGCTTATCGGCAGGGCTCGCCGAACCATGGCGAGCCCCGCTCACCAGCCGCGCTGTCCAGCGATCTGCACATGCGCAGATCGCCCGAACCCGGCTCTTCCGGTTTGCAGTCTACTCACCACGGGCGAGTAGATTGCATTGTTTGTCGAGCCCTGCTTATCAGACAGTCGACTGGTGACTTGACTAGTTGCTCCCCTCCTCCCTCCCCTATCAGAGAGGTGCAGGAAGGGGGGTGGAGCAGGAAGTGATGGGAGCCAGCTTAAAAACCATCTCCGGGGGCAGGGCAGCAGGGAAACTGGCGGTGCTTCCACCTTTGAAATGTAGCAAGAGTGTGTGTAAACATCTCCAGATGTGTGTGCCTTTATTCCATCTAACAGAGGTGAATGTCCTGCATATGGGCCTCCTCTTGACCATTATGTCAGAAGAGTCGGCCCACTTACTTAGAAATGTTTCTTGTGTGGTATATATTATACCTATTCTCCAGAGAATACACTTGCTTTTAGATGATTTCTGAATCATTTCCCAATCAAAGGTGCTGATTGCGATTATTTATTGCCCTTTATGGCTTTGGGTATGTTGGAAGCTCTCTCTTCCCTTTGTTTGTGACTCAGCATTTAGATCATCTGGGATGTTCAAGCTGCCCTTCTGAATTTTGTTTTTGTACCAGTAGGGTAGAGCAAATACAGTGATAGGCCTTTGGCAGGTTGACCAGAGATAGTACAAACAGGATACTTCTCTGTTATTTTAGGCTCCATTGCTGGCACCTAATTCCCAAAGGGACAGCTCTGACGAGGTTATGAACTTGGATGAATCCACAGATCAAGGAATGAATATTTATGCAATGGAAAATGCACGTCTCCCTCCTCCTCCTCCTGTCCAGAGAGTTATGGATCCAGGTGAGCACTTCAGTTATTCCTCTTCAGAATATACTGTTAAATTAATGAGTGCTATTTAATTCTTACTTCTCCTGTCCTCCAGTCCGCCATTTTTTAATTTAGGTTAAGAGTGGCCCTTGATGTTCTCCTTTGAAATCTGGCAGAATTTTAACATGCAGATGTTGATTAGGGACCCAATCCAAAGCCCAGTGAAATCAATGGGAGTTTCTACACTGACTTTGGAACAAGCCCTGTATCAGAATGGTGCCTTCTTTCTAGGTGCTGTAATAGATGTAATGCTTGCAATTACTTGGAAGGGTAAAGGGGACAGGGCGGGGAAATCCACGGATTCTAAGAATCTGGGTGTCCTTTTTCCTGACAGTCTAGAGAGAGTTTCTTACTAAGTTTAAAAAAAAACCCTGTACCTTTTGATTCTTCCTTCAGGTTTTTTACGTGCATCTGGTGTTTCATTTCCTGAAACTGCTGACTTAACAAAAATGCCTAACTTGTCTTCCTCTACCCTCTTCAACATGTCAGCTACAGACTCATTGTCAGGGACTGAAAGTTTAATACCCAACAATGGAATTACTACTTATTCTGGTAAGTTTGTTTAAAATTATTAGCTTTTTGGCTTGGAATTGGTTATTACGCAGGAGATTATGGGATTCATGACTGAACTACAGAGTCATGTTTTGTGGGGACATGTACATTATTCTTAGGAAAACCTCCTCCTTGCTGACAAATCATGCAGAAGGCACAGTTAATATCAGAGTTTGTTTAAATTTAAGATTTAAAAGGTAACCTAAATAGTAGCCAAGAATGAATGAGTTAGTTAAAGCCAATGGATTCCAAATTTGATAAGGTCAGTGTCATAAGATATTTTTTATTTTTGTTTTTTTTAATAGGAAAGATGGTTTGCTCTACTTTTAGAGTCTGGTAAACATAAGGATTCCCCTTCAAGTGCCTAAGTTCTCCTGATGCAAGAATTAACATATACCTCTTGTAAATCTTTGCTGCAAGGGGTATTTTCATGTAACTCAGTCCATCTTTTGCAGAGATGGAAAACTGTTGTTTTAGCAAGGTTGCTATCCATTTATAAGGACAGAAAATCTAACTAAAATATTCAAAAGTATTGCACTTTTTATTTTGAAGGAAAATTTCTTGGTAGAAAGACATGTTCCTTTTTTAAGAGGGGCAGGGAGCATTCAAAGAATAAATGCTGGATTTGAGCTAAAAAAACAAAATTAGGCCCTTATAGTGAGGCTAAAATGTTAAAGTAAACTAAAACATTTAATTTAGCATGTTTTTATCATTCTAAATCTTCTGAGGGTTTGAATTTTATAAGTAACAGCATTCACAGCTCATTTGTCCTTAATGGGAGTTTGAGGAAGCTCAGCATCTGAATGTGTAAGGCCATTTCTGAAGGGTGATGATAAAGGTTTAGCAGAATCATTACGTAATTCTTGTGTATGCTCTTAGTGCCCAGCAGTTCTAGTCATAGACCAGGAGCTCACTTGTATTGCTATGTGTTAGAATAGTTCATCAGTTGCACTGCTTCCAAGCTTGCCCTATAGAAATACAGCCACAAAATTGGACTCTACTGACAAGTTTTGGTTTGTTTAACTTAAACTCTTATTTTCTCAGAGCATGCCATGGCTTCAGTCCCTGCAGATCTAACCACATACGCAGAGAGCTTAGTAAAACAGCCCGAGTTGGACCACTTAATGCCTTCACTGTCCCCTTTACCAACTTTTGCTCTTCCTAACGATATTTCTTCAAAAGCAACACTAAGAACAGATTCTGATGCTCAAGAAACTGCACTACTTGAGGGCTCGCCACCTGCTAACCCATTGAAACCTGGCAGTGATGAAAAGATAAATGAACTGAAAGAAGCTATACAAGACTAGCCCTCAAAAGAACACTTCCTTATATCATCAGTCTGCAGTCTGCCATATGCTGTCATGCTACATCTTGAATGTTGACTTTTTGATCTCAAAAGATAATTGCAGCTATTCTGTTTTGTTAGCATAGGCAATGCTGTAAAGAGTATATAGGTCACATGCACAGTACTTCTCTTATCTCTCTGCAGCATTGTTTGATAGATGGAACTTTATTTAAATATTATTCAAACTCAGATTAGTCTATTGATCATGCATCTATTTGTCCTTTCAAAATTATCAATTTTTAAAAATTGAACCATTTGCTGGAGCCTGGAAAAACTCACTTTGTTTTTCCTCTATTAATAAGCGTTATTACAATTGTTTAAGTTCATCCAAATATATAGCATAATTTTCATTACGTGAAGAATAAGCTACGTTTTAATGGCAATTTCCCTGATCTTTTACAGCATTTAAGAAAAACGCTATTCTTAATTTTGACTTTGCTGAAAACATTTTTTACAGCTTAATACAATTTTTCTGAACGCACACATCCTATTTTTAGATCATATAGTTCCAAAAGTAACTTTATCTTATCCAAATTTCTTAATGCACATGAAAGTTATGCAAACTTTATTTAACTTGGTTTGGAACCGATTAAGTGTTCCATTGCCTTTCATTTAGGGAATCAATGGGAGTGAATTTACTGGTTGCTATAAAGTTATTTTTTTAAAAAAAGATGAAGGAAAATACTGTACATTGGAAAGTGCAACATATTCTGGGTGATAAAGAACTGCTGCATTGGCTTTTAGTAGATTGTTCATTAGTTTGCATGGTGGTCTTTTACAAGGAACTTTTTTAAATGAAAAAGTTGTAAGGGAAATGTGGTTGAGTTAAAAATTAACTAATTTGATTTCTGCTCAATGTTTCAGACTATGGTTTTATGATGAAGCACATGGGTT
The DNA here is from genome assembly GCF_049634645.1 of Pelodiscus sinensis. NCBI lineage: Eukaryota > Metazoa > Chordata > Testudines > Trionychidae > Pelodiscus > Pelodiscus sinensis. Next base: position 246,612,681 of record NC_134712.1, on the reverse strand, counting down.
GAGTCTGGATTTTAAATGGTCAGGAGTGTTCTGTTAGAGGTAATGGGTTGACAGTGACTAGCCTTGGTACTTGCTTTTATTGATCTATTGTGTATTTTCCCATTTCTTAATTATTTTTTATAAGTATATAGATTTACAACCATAAAATACGACATGTTGAGTAATCTCTATTGCTTTTATAGATTTTCTTTGTTTTGTTTTCAAACACTTCCTGTACTTTTAAACACTTATTTTATGAATATTTGCTATTATTGTTCAGCCAGTTGTCATGCTACCAATATGGGCTCCTTCTCATTATTCAGGCGGTAACTTCCTTAATATTTTAAGTACAGTGGAGTGGTTTCAGTCCTCCTCTTATGCAGGAATAACTTCACTGTGGTCATTTATGCTGATGTAAATCCCATAGAGGTGAAGAGAAAGATCTAGAACGTATATGTGAAGTCTAAAATGCATCCTAGCTGGAAAACAATTTGTAGCAATGGAAAATGTTAACTCGCACTTTTTCACCATCCTACATCAGATATTTAGGATGTCTTTGAGCCAGGCTGTCTTAGTCATAGGGTTTTGTCTATAGTCCTCACATGTAGTAATCATGATTTAGCAAAACATCATAAATGAAGCCACAACACTTGAAAGCAGATTCAGAGCTGGTGTAGGTTGTCATAGACACAGTGGAGCTATGATAACTCGAATCAGATGAGCATCCTCCGCAGAGCTCTTAGATCACAGTGCAATTTCTGATTTAAACTTTATTTTTACAGTACCTATGGTTTCTATATTAACAAGATGGCCAACCTATTTTTTACCCTTTCTAGTGAAGACTATATTAAGCATTAAGTACAGAGGATTTGCATTTAACCTATTTGCAGTTATAATTTGACATGCATTGTGTAATTGCTGAATTTGCTTCTCACTACATTATATAATCAGAATACTGTATTTGCAACATGAGAGCCCACTTGAGTGAATAATCAACATTTATAAAGTAAAGATCATAGAACTTAAGCTACTGGTTAATTTATTTTTCTTGTTCAGTCCTTTTGTTTCCAGGGCATGATGAAAGAACCTGCTATCTTGAGTAAAGGAAAATTTAGGTAGGCAAGTAAGTATTCTTCTCACTAGCAGGTGTGGAGTAGAGAGGGAGTTGTGGTTTTGTTCGGGGGGTGGTTTTTTTCTTAAGCTAATGGAAGTTCAGTTAACTGAGTGGTGAGGAGTTAAGGTCCTTCAAACCTTCAGCTACTCCTTATGGTCTATCCCCAGACATCATACTCCTACTCCTAGTATCCTTTCACTCTCACCCCTAAGTCCCTTCTCCCACCATCTTAGTTCCTGTTTAGCTGTTGGGAGTTTTGATGGCCATCTGCAGCAGCAGGCCTCTTAAGTGTGGAGGCATGTGGGGCTCTGCACTGGAATTATACTTCAGGGAAACCTTGATCACCTGCTCCCGTAGCAATTAAATTAAGGACTTACAGCAGTTCCTTCCAGATATTGAATGACATGGATAAGCAAACACCACACACATTCATGAGTATATTCCCCTACCTTGTTGGCTGGGCCAAAGAACAATGGAGTGTTTTAATGTTCTGGGGTTTTTTTAAGTTCATAGAAGCACTAACGGAGAATGGCTCTCATATGAATGCTAAAATAGAAGTATGATTCCTGACGTGGTTGGTGACTTAAATGTGCTATCATGCACATTTTAAGCAGTCTAAAATATTCCCTTATTTTCTCCTGTTTTTGTTAATGACTTTTTCATATTCTTATAAAAACTTTATAAATATCTAAGTTTCATGTCACTGATTTGTTCAAATGCGTTGTGTTGCTAAATTAGTATGGGTAACTCTTTCTGCATAGCAGTGTTTTAGGAGGATTTGTGAAATTAATCCAATCTAGGCAGACTGCAGCGAGCTGGGGCTACAGTTTTGATCATTTGCTTGGAATGCATTTTCAAATTCATAGTAATTCGTGGTGTGGTGTCTGTTTTAGAACTCATTATTAAGACAGAAAAAATGGGAATTCTGTTAAAGTATAGTTCTGTGTCCTAAGCCTGAAGAAGCAAAAGCCAGTGTTATTTAAAAAGGAGATGGGGAAGACATTCATGTGAATTTTGTCCAGTGTTTCGGTTGTCCAAATTTAAACTTCTGAAATATTATTCTGCTGCAATATCTTAGAATATGTAATTGTACAGTGCCAGTGCATGAGGACAAGGGGAGGGGAAAGGAAATCTAAGCTTAATAATCTTTGCTTGTAGAAGCAAAGACAAAGATCTGTGTCAGTGGAGGAAAGCATCTTCCTTCTTTCCTCACACCTACTCTATGTATTTAAATTGTAGACACTCAAATGAGTCTTCTGTTTTGTGCTGATGGCAGTGAGGTATGTGTAAGGAAGTGAAACAGCGACTAGGTGAACTTGCGTCATGTAAGATGGTAACAACATTGTGTATTGAGTAGATCATGTACATCACATATTAGCTAGTAATACATAAGGGCTGTGTCTAGACTGGCAAGTTTTTCCGGAAAATCATCATCTTTTCCAGAAAAACTTGCCAGCTGTCTACACTGGCCGCTTGAATTTCTGGAAAAGCACTGACGATCTCATGTAAAATCATCAGTGCTTTTCCGGAAAAACTATGCTGCTCCCGTTTGGGCAAAAGTCTTTTTCCGAAAGACTTTTGTGCAAAAGGGCCAGTGTAGACAGCATAGTACTGTTTCCCGCAAAAAAGCCCAATTGTGAAAAAGGCGATCGGGGCTTTTTTGCGGAAAACTGCATCTAGATTGGCCACGGACGCTTTTCCACAAAAAGTGCTTTTGCGGAAAAGCATCCTGCCAATCTAGACGTGCTTTTCCAAAAATGCTTTTAACGGAAAACGTTTCCGTTAAAAGCATTTTCGGAAATTCATGCCAGTGTAGACGTAGCCAAGCACTATAAGTATTGGCCTCGGTTTTAGTGTTGTTAATAAGATCTTTAAATAACCATTGGGGAAAGGAGTGCAAACAAAACCTCTTTGGTTCACTAGATATGCTGTCTCGGGGGTAGCTGTGTTAGTCTGTAACTTTAAAAACAATGAGCAGTCCTATGACACTTATAGAGACTAACAAATATATTGTATCATGAGCTTTTGTGAGTAAAACCCACTTCACAAGATTAGTCCACACATGATTCTGTATTGCGGTGACCTGGAAGCCAATTTTTGCCATCTCCGACTGAAGGAACATTTCCAACGCACCACTGATCCACAGTATCCCTGCTACCAACACTACAAGAAGAATTCTACATGGGCTCCTCTTGATGGTTGAAATGCCAGTCTGGACTTCTACGTTGATTGCGTCTGCAAACGTGCAAAGGCTGAGATTCTGAACAAACAACATCATGTGACGCAACCTCAGCCATGCAGAATGCAATGATATCCACAGTCTCAAAAACAACTTCCACATTATAATCAAAGAGACTGACAAAGGGGGTGCTGTAGTCATCTGACTATATCAGGTTACGAACAGGAGGCTGCCAGACAATTCATCAGCACTGGTTTCTATAGGCTTCTTTCCTCTGATCCCACTGAGGAATACCAAAAGAAACTACACCATCTGCTCAAGAAATTCTCTGCTACAGCTCAGAACCAAATCTACACAAATACCCCTCCCCCCAGAGCCCTGACCAGGAGTATCCTATCTGCTACCTGGAAATCCTGGATGTCCCATCATCTTAGGCATTGGCACCTTTTACATTCTGGCTATGTTGACTCCTCAGACACTATGCTACCAGCACTCCTAGCTATCTTCAAGATACCACTGACTTCCTGAGGAAAGTACAGAGCATCAATAATCTGCCTGAAAACACCATCCTGACCACCATGGATGTAGAAGCTCTTTACACCAATATCGCATATGAGAATGTATTACAGGCTGTCAGGAACACTATCCCCCATGATGCTACAGCACATCTGGTGGCTGAGCTATGTGACTTTGTCCTAACCCACAATTATTTCTGATTTGGGGACATTTTATACCTTTAAGTCAGTGGTACTGCTATGAATACCCACATGGCTTCATAATATGCCAACTTCTTTTTGCTGACCTTGAAAAACATTTCCTCAGTGCCCATCCCTGGCATTCATCTTCTACTTACACTACATTGATGACATCTTCATCACATGGACCCATGGGAAGGAGACCCTTGAAGAATTCCGCAGATTTCAACAATGTCCACCCCCTCTGTCAACCAGTTCACACAAGAGATCCACTTCCTTAACACTACAGTACAAATAAATGATGGTCATATAACTCTCTCCCCCTCCCCCTCTCCACTCCACTCCTCTTTTCCCCAATACCATAAGCCTACTAACCACAACTCTTATCTACATGCCTCTAGCTTCCATCCAGGACACATTACACGATCTGTTGTCTACAGCCAAGCACTAAGATACAACTGGATCTGGTCCAATCCCACAGACAAAGACAAATACCTACAAAATCTTTCAGGCATTCTTAAAACTTAAATACCCCCCCCCGGGGGAAAGAGGAAACAGATTGACAAGCCAGCTAAGTACCCAGAAGTCATCTACTTCAAGACAGGACCAACAAGGAAAATAACAGAATATCACTGGTCATCACCTACAGCCACCAGCTTAAACCCCTTCCGCGCATCATTGACAATCTACAACTAATACTGGAAAATGACCACTCACTCTTACAGGCCTTGGAAAACAGGCCAGAACTTACTTACACACAGCCTCTCTTCCCCCTCACCCCCCACTCCCCACCTGCTGCCTAACCTTAAGCAAATATTTACCAGTAGACGCACTAACCCAAGAATCTACTCCTGCAACAAACCCCATTGATGCTGTTCGGTTTTTTGAGTCTCTGATTTGGATACAGGACAAGCATAAGGAGGGTCTAAATCAGTGGTTCCCAACCTTTTCCAGATGGGGACCCATATTGACAATTCAGAAAGACTTGATGAGCCAAGGCAATTAAAAATGGGGTGGGGGGGGAGGGAGGGAGGAAAGGGGGTAACAATTCTGTAACTAGCTAATTTTGTGCCTGAGGCAAGAATATAAAATTGTGCCCCCTCCTGTTTGTTTATTCATAGTAATTATTTTATAGAAAAACTGAAAATACATTAATAAAATAATAACACTATGTTTGAGTTGTGGTGGGGGGGAAGATGTCATCCCCAAATCGCTCACCCCCCCCCCCCCCAGCTTAAACCCCCCACACAGAGGCTGGAGGAGTCACACTCAGGGTCTCCAGACCCAGAGGGCCTGAGAGTCACACTCAGGAGCTGGAGGGGCTGGGAGTCTGTCAGGGATCGGGGGGGGAGGCACACTCAGGGACCTGAGAGGGATAGGTCAGTGGTTTGAGAATTAGCCTGATAAACCTAGGGGTGTGAGTTCAATCCTTGAGGAGGCCATTTAAGAATTTGGGGCAAAAATCTGTCAGGGATGGTACTTGGTCCTGCTGTGAAGGCAGGGGACTAGACTCAATGACCTTTTGAGGTCCCGTCCAGTTCTAGAAGATAGGCAATCTCCATTCATTATAATTAAAAGAGAGCCATGCTCTGGGCCTGGGAGTCTCACACACAGGTGTTGCAAAAATATTAGAAACATAATACACATTCAAAAAAACAAGTAAAATTTAGTATCTTACCAAACAGTTTCACCTGAACTCAAATTAACAGGATGGTTGAGCTTGCATTTGCTTTACTAACTCACGTATCCTTGGAATTGTTGTGGCACCTCCCAGCACAGTCCCAGCCCGTACCCAAGACCCCCATGGCTGCAAGCTGGCCAGGACTCTGCCCTGGCCAGCCAATGCCAGCCATGGGAGACCCAGGCCAGGGTGGCTGGAAACTTCTCAACAGACACCCAGACACCTGGCTCCCTACCCCCACCTACCTGATCTGGGCGCTGCTTCTTCTCTGCGTTCCCTAGAGTTCTAACTTCTTTCCCTCCATGTCCAGGGATATTTCCTTACGCCAGTGGTCACCAACCAGCAGATGGGGATCTACTGGTAGATCTTGGAGCCTCTGACTGGCTCGGCTAAGAGGCTATCAAGTGCTGGTACTTCAGCTGCCCCTCCCCCCACTGTTGCACACCTCCTGCCATTTGCCTGGGAGCTTCCCTCCATCCTCTGGGAGCCTCCTGCCTGTGGTACAGAGCAGGGGTGATGATTTTAGATGATTTCAGTCTACCTCCACAGAACGGGAGAGGGGGACAACAGGGACTGGAATGGAAAGAGTTTGCTGGCTGCTTATGAGAGTGATGCAAGGCCAGGACAGGGGTGAGCCTGCCTTAGCCCCACTGCACCACCACCCAGGAGCCACCTGAAGTAAGCAGTGCCCAGCTGGAGCCAGCTCCAAACCCTTGCCCCAATCATGTACCCTCCTGTACACGCCAAGCCCCTGCCTTAGCCCCCCCAGACCCAAACTCCCTTACTGAGCCTGAACCCCCTCCTGTACCCCAACTCCCTGCCATAGGTTCAGCTCAGAACCCTCCCACACTCCAAATCCCTTAGCCCAAGACCAGAGCCTGTACCCCAACCCTCTGCCCCTGCCTGGTGAAAGGAAGGGAGAGAGGATGGAGTGAGTAGGAGCAGGGCCTGGGAGAAGGGGCACTAAAGAGGCAGGCAAGGGTATTTAGATTTGAGGTAGATCTTAGATTGCACTTAAATTCAAAGTGTTCTCGTCCTTAAAAAGGTTGGAGACCCCTGCCTTACTCTGCTCTGAGTCACTGAAATGGTATTCAATGCAATTGATTGGTTTAACTGCCTGAAGGTTGTTAAACCAATTAAGTTGAGTACCACTTAGGTGAATGGCTCCTTAAGATTAAGCCAGCTGTGGAGCTGACCAGCTGGGACCTTTTGAAATGTGTAAATGGCTCCTTGAGAGCACCAGCTGGGGAGACACTTGGTGACCCTTTTGAAATGTAATGGGGACCCAGAGGTTGGGAAACCCTGGTGTAATGTAAATCAATACTTCCATTACAGCTAGGGAAAGGCATGGGAAAGGAATCTTCAATATATTATGTCCACTACATTTGCTTAGACCTGCTTGGTATTCAACAGTTATGTAAATACAGTTCATGCTGGAATGAGAGAAATCCTTGGTGTAGTTGTGTAAATACACTTCATTCAGCTTGCTTAGGCCTGCTTGATAATCAACTGTTAGAAGATGTTTTACCCATTGTAACCAATTTGGCTGTGGTGTGAGGTCACAAACTGCTAACAGTAAATGCAGGAATTGTAAGATATGACCACCAATGCTTGTAGTTACTGTAGGAATGAACAATGCCGAAAAGTCAGACTGTTTTTAGTCAGTTAAAAGGAGAGACCGTGTTAGTGTAAATACACGTGGATGAACAGAGGCTGCTCTTTCAGGGTACATCTAGACTACATGCCTCTGGCGACAGAGGCATGAAGATTAGGCTACTCAGTATAGGAAAATGAAGCGGCGATTTAAATAATCGCTGCTTCGTTTAAATTTAAATGGCTGCCGCGCTGAGCCGATCACCTGTTTGTCGGCTCAGCACGGTAGTCTGGACGCTCCGCGGTTGACATCAAAGGCATTTGTTGACCTCCCAGGTATGCCTCCTGGGATGAGGTTGGGATCTGCAGATGCACTTCTGAACTGACCAAGGGCAGCAACTGAGCAGGGAGCAGAGAAGGGTTGAGCATGTGAAGGGGACATTACGTTGCTGGATTTGAGTCAAGGAGGAAAGGGACATTGCCCAACCTACTTGAGCTGGGACGTTTATTTGTGGTTTTGGTCATAAACTCTGTGGTATTTTTCCAAATTAATGTCCCGTTACTTCCCGTTCCCAGACTCTGTGCTTGCGAGCGGGGAAGCTTTGCCTCTCAAAGGTGCCCAGGGGTGGTGAGTGAATTGGCCAGGATATTGGGTGGGGGCTTGTGCCAGTTCTGTGTTGCATGCATGGAAAGGAACCCATAGACATTGAACCCGGCCCTGGCTGTTACTGGTGCTACCTGGTAGAAGGGTTACACAAGGACAAAGTTATTGTGACCTGCCAGATACATGATAAACAAGGCAAGTCTGTGTTGGCTAAAGAAATATGCAGCTTACCCTTACCCTAGCCAACCAAGGTTAGCATGGTTGTGCTGGAAAATGCTGGGAATGAGACTATTTTCCATAAAATGGAATGGGAGGGGCACCGAGAGAAGGGACACGATACTGAGAGTGGCCACTGGTGGCAGCTGCAGCACCAAGAAAGTGGCCAGGAGGGCTGGGGGTCTGCTATCTTGACTGCCTCCCGACCAGGTAAGTAACCCCCTGTCCCAAACCTGAAGCTTGCCTCCACCCTGCTGTGGAGAGCCTGCAGGTGGGGTGGGACCACTAGAGTGGGGACAGCCCCCAGAGTCTGCCTCTCCTGTGAGAGCTAGCAGACTGCTGTGGGAGGGGGGGAAGGCCAGGGACATCCCCTGAAGCCTCATGCCCTCCTCCCCAACAGCCTGCAGGGATTAATAACAAGAATTTTAGTTATAAGCTGGGGACACATCAGTTGGAAGTAACAGAGGAGGAGAAGGACCTTGGAGTCCTGGTTGGTTATAGGATGACTATGAGCCGCCATTGTGACATGGCTGTGAAAAAGGCTAATATAGTCTTGGGATGTATTAGGCAAGGTATTTCCAGTAGGGATAAGGAGGTGTTAGTGCCATTATACAAGGCATTGGTGAGACCTCATTTGGAATACTGTGTGCAGTTCTGGTCTCCCATGTTTAAGAAGGATGAATTCAAACTGGAACAGGTACAAAGAAGGGCTACTAGGATGATCCGAGGAATGGAAAACCTGTCTTATGAAAGGAGACTCAAGGAGCTTGGCTTGTTTACCTTAACCAAAAGAAGGTTGAGGGGGGACATGATTTCGCTCTTTAAATATATTAGAGGGATAAATACCAGGGAGGGAAAAGAATTATTTAAGCTTAATACCAATGTGGACACAAGAACAAATGGATATAAGCTGGCTAGTAGGAAGTTTAGACTTGAGATAAGAAGGTTTCTAACCATTAGAGGAGTGAAGTTCTGGAACGGCCTTCCAAGGGAAGTAGTGGGGGCAAAAGATCTATCTGGTTTTAAGATTAAACTAGACGGGTTTATGAAGGGGATGGTTTGATGAGATAACATGATCTTGGTAACTAATTGACCATTCATTATCAGTGGGAAATAGGTCAATGGAGGGATGATAGGAGTTACTATAGAGAACGTTCTGGGTGTCTGGCTGATGAGTCTTGCCCACATGCTCAGGGTTTAGCTGATCGCCATATTTAGGGTTGGGAAGGAATTTTCCTCCAGGGTAGATTGGCAGAAGCCCTGGAGGTTTTTCGCCTTCCTCTGTAGCATGGGGTACAGATCACAGCTGGAGAATTCTCTGCATCTTGGGGTCTTCAAAGTATTTGAAGGCTTCAATATCTGAGATATAAGTGAGAGGATTATTCTAGGAGGGGGTAGGTGAGATTCTGTGGCCTGCACTGTGCAGGGGGTCAGACTAGATGATCATAATGGTCCCTTCTGACCTTAAAGTCTATGAGGTAGAGGGTATCCACTGGAGAAGGGGGCAGCCTCTAGAACCTGACCTTCCCAGATAGTCTGTGGACCATGGGGGCAGGGCAGCTGAGGGGGTCAGCTCCCCTGGACCCTGCCCCCTCCCAGCAACTTTCAGGCCATGTGTGTGGGAGGTACTGGAGGAAGGAAGGAACTGCCCCCAGAGCCTAGCCCCTCCTTAGACAGCCTGTAGGCTATGCCACTGGAAGCTGGTGGCAGCCCCCAGAGCATCTCCCCAAAAAGGCTGTAGGATGGGGGGTACACTGGAGGCTGATAGTAGCCCCCCCAGACTGCTGCCCTCAAGACCAACTACAGAGCTGGGGGGGAGGGGGAAGAGAAGTTACTCATTTTGTGCAGTAATGATTCTTCAAGATGCGTGTCCCCGTCGGTGCTTCACAGTTGTCGGGCTTGTCCCGGCACCACAGATCAGAGATTTTGAGAGCAGTGATTGGGCATGCTCCCGCCTTTGAAATAGCACATGCAGCCGGCTTCTCCTCCTGTTTCTTCTTTGACACCCTCATGGACTGCTATTATTGCCTGAAGTGAGGAGGAAGATAGGTAGTGGAGCACCCATGGGGCCTTGATTTCTGCACCCCCACGTCTGCAGGTGGTGATAAAAGTAGGGGGTCATCTTGGATATAAAAAGATTGTACTGAGACAACTTTGTTTGTGTACATGTAGCCACTCCATTGACCTGTTCCCCCTCAGTTGATCACTGGGGTTTGGCATTCTGTTATGATGCCGCAACAGACCTGTTACTTGGATTTGAATTTGGAGTTAGTGGTGGTTTTGTCTGCTACAGCGAGCTGTGGTGGTTTGCTTTTCTAAGCCTTTCTCCCTTGTACAGTCTCAATTCTCCTACTACTCACCAAATAAAAAGTAACGTGCCATGGATGCAAGTCTGACTATCTTCAATGTTGCCACTGATCCTTAAAGACTTTCCAGCTTTGCTTTTGTCTTAGAATCATAGAATACTAGAACTGGAAGGGACCTCGAGAGAGCATCACGTCGATGCCCCTACCCTTATGGCAGGACCAAGCACTGCCTATATCATACCTGATAGATATCTATCTAACCTGCTCTTAAATATCCCCAGTGATGGAGATTCCACAACCTCCCTAGGCAATTTATTCCAGTGTTTTAACTACTTTAACAGTTAAGAAGCTTTTCCTAATGTCCAACCTAAACCTCTCTTGCTGCATTTTAAGCCCACTGCTTCTTGTCCTATCATCAGAGGCCAAGGAGAACAAATGTTCTCCCTGCTCCTTGTAACATTCTTTTAGATACTTGAAAACTGCCATTATCTCCCCTCTTTTCTGAACTAAACCAGCCCAATTCTTTGTCTTCTCTCATAGGTCATATTTTTAGACCTTTAAATCATTTTTGTTCCTGTTCTCTGGATCTTCTCCAATTTGTCTGCAAATTTCCTGAAATATTGTGTCCAGTTTTGGGCACCACATTTCATCCTAATCAGTGCAGAGTAGAGCGGAAGAATGACTTTTCGTGTCTTGCTCACAACACTCCTGATAATGCATCACAAAATCACGTTTGCTTTTTTTTTTCCAGCCAACCAAGGCACTCTGCCACATCTGCTGTCATTCCTTCTGTCAGTTTCATAGTGGAGACTGATTCATGAGGTTAAGGTCTTTCTTTAAAAATAAACCTGCCTGTGATAAATGTTGTGGAAATATTAAGTTTTTAATGACAAACAAGAAGAGGCTTTTGTCCCTGGGATGGAACATGCCTCTGTGTTCACATGCTATTGTAATAATCTTAGTACAAGCTATTTCTAGTGAGATGAGATATGAAAACTCACATGGTGGTTGGTCATTCAGTATTGTCCTGTTAAAATGTGTGTGGCAATAGTGTGTGGGAAATGAAGATTCCTCTGTATGGTAACAGTCTAACTAACAGCCCTGCTTGAGCAGACATTGGCAAACAGGTTTGTGCTAAACAATTGCATTTAAGCAGTAAAGAGTCATCAAGCATGTGTAGATGTACCCTTTCGTTATTTAGATTTTGAAATTGTTATTGCTTGAAAATCAAGAGTGGAATACATATGGACAATTACTTGAAGAAAGAACAATTACTTAACTACAGTTACTGTAAAGTCTAAGATGTTATCCATATATATTCTGACCCATGCTCTTTTCTCACTTGTACAGAGTCTGACAGCACCTGAGTTCTGTATTAGCAAAGGTACTGTGGGAGAGTTGGCCTCACTCTGCCCTTTATGATTTCAGGGACATGAGGGCACTCAGGGCTCAGTCCTAGTCAAAACAATTCTAGTCAAAAGATTGTGAATTTAAGTATGTTGGGCACCAAGAGTGGAATATAGTTAGCACATCTTGATGCACAGTTGCTGTAAGGCGAGTAGGAGTTTTTTCTAATCAAGACAAGCAGCAACTCTAGCCATTGCTTACATGGAAAAGGTGAAGACTTTAGTGTATTTTTAGATGTCTTCAAGAAATTTAGGAGCTGAAAATGGGAATACTTGATCAGGCAGGCCTGGTGGCTCACCAGAGATACAAAGAACTGATTTTGGGAATATCTGGCTAGGAAATGAAAACAAACCATTTGTTTTTAAACTCTTTGTGAAAATGGGTAGTAACAGCTACGCCTCGTATTTTAATGAAGATAAACACTTGTGATTAATTACAATACTGTACCACCCTCCATCAGTGTCTATATTAGCAGGTGACCTTGTTTGTAAACTTATCCTAGAATAAAGAAGAAGTTTAAACTCAGCGCTGCTGCCTTTTCCCATTGTACAAATGTCTCAAAGGTAAAGGGCTACTTGACTACAAAGAAAGGACAATGTCTTTGGAGGAACCAGAGCTCTGCTCCCAGTGTCAGTAATCCTGGGTTGAGCCACAAGCTGAGAATTCTTTTCCATTTTTCCCCCGCTTATGTGCCCCTTATTTTGTTTTTTTGTTGCAAACATTATCCTGAGAGCAAATATTTTGTTCTTAGAGTCATTCAACCATGTTATGCTGTATTACAAAATCTGAATAAATTAATATGTGCATTTCACTGTGGCATTGCAATTATGTTTAAGCTAGTGGGAATCTGACTGAGCAACTTTAAAAATTAGAAAATATTTCACCTTTGGAAAAGGGTGGAAAAAAAACACCTCAGGGTTGCACAAGTGAACCAATGAATGATCAAAACAACTTCTAAATATTTTAAGTAAAGCCTTTTATTCTATATAACTGTGAAATACAGATCATTTACCCTTTTGGCATTGCAGACTCCCTCAATCTTTCCTGAAACTGCATTATTGGGATGGTTAGAAGAGTAACCTTGGCTGTTTTCAGACAAAAAAACCTGAATGAACAAGCTGGGAGCAGTTACAATGTATACAAAGGGACAGCAAGACAACCAGAAAGAATCACTGTCTATTAGAACAAAGCATAGATCTCTGCTATTAATAAATACAATTCAGGACAATTTATTAATAAAAGTTACAGTTCGGCTAAACCATTTAATTCACAAATATCACTAAAAATGTGCAATATAGCACAATTGTGTCAAATGGAGTATGCACAGAAATGGGGCTTAAATTAAATTTAACTTTCAAGTAAGGGAAAAAGACATGCTAGCTTAATTCTTAACCATACCCTCTTGTTTAAAGGTTGTAATGTATTTGGATATTTTTCAAACATATGACAGTGAATATTTTTTTCAGTTTGATCAATATAAAATTCCAATAATGTATCTGGGATTTTCTATAGGCTCCATCCTGAATCTTGACAGCAAAACATAGGAAGGGCAAGACCACGTCTCTTGAAGAAATCTGAATAAATATACTGCCCTCTGAAGGCACTTGTGCTTCTGTTTCAGACAATTTATGTGTTACACAATTTTGTGGTGAGGATTTCTAATTTGTTTTACAGTTACAAATAGTCTTGGGACAGTCCTAAATTTTTGTGCCAAAAGCTGAAGTGTTTCCCTCCCCACATTGAGAATGTTAAACTTTCTACACGGTTGTTATGAATATATGAAAGCCTTACATTTTTAGGAAGAATGGAAAAAGAAGATGTGTACACCTGTAAGAGAATTTGCATATAAAACTTGGGAAAATAATACAAATACTTTTATATCATGGATATGAAATTTGCTGAGAAGCTTCTGTAGTCTGACATCCCCAAATAAACTTAATTTTCATAATGGTCTTAAGTTTTAACAAAATGCACATAAGAGAGTACAGATTTCTGGAATTCCAACTAGCGTGTCTTTAAAACAAGAACACAGTGCAGGAAGAACTATATTTAAAAAAAAAATCTATTAAATTTTGCAAAACATGTTTATTCTATTATGATGCACAGCATCACTGGACTAGCCCTGTAATAATATTTCTCTAGTGTTCTTAATCTGAATGTCAATAACTCTCTAAGAATGTTTGAAATGCAGTAGTAAAAAAATTCTAATTATGTTAACATTTGACTTACAATTAAATGGGCTACTACTTTCAAGTGTGTAACAAAGAAATCTCAAACACCAAAAGCTAATGGGTATAAATTATTTTTATGAATGACTTGTGAAAAATCATTGCAGGTAACAGATGAATGGAATGTATTAAAAATATAGTGTGTGCAGTTCTGAATTACATTATGAACACAGTGACTAATATGGCCAAAACAGTGTATCATACCAAGCATGAGCAGATGAAGATTTAATGCTTTGGAAAAAAACCCCAAGAAGGAAGCAAAAGTCTGCACTGGATTACCATTTGTTCTCTGTACATCTCACATAACATGAACCACTAGGGACTTCTCATTTTACTTGTTCTGTCTTGACTAGGACAGATTTTAGTTTGTCATATAGATTTTTTTTTCTCTATATTACAGATCTATTAGTCATTTCAATTATTAAATGCATACACTCCGTCCAGACTGAGTCATTAGAAGTCTCATCTACCATAGGGTTCAGTGGGCTTCTATAGCACTACTCTTGGAACCAGTACAGTAAGGTCAAGTAAATGAACAACCATTTGAGTCCATCATATCCTTTCACGTTGATTTCTGTCGGTAGTGAAGTGTCAGGTCACCACCGCTTTTCCAAATGAAGTGCTTAACAGTTCGAAGGTCCATATTTGGATCCAAAACCTGCAATGTAATAGGATTTATATTTTATTGAAAGATATTGGAATATTTTTTAAATCTTTTGAACCTGGAAGTTTTGATTTTCTTACATGCTTATTCTAACCTGAGAGTGGGACAACAGCTTATTGAGAACTGGTGCCAGTATTTTCGAGAGCACCAGCAAAGGAGTATATAAGTGTAGATGATTTTGTCAGTAAACATCAAAATGTATGAGAGGGGCAAATCTGCTCCTTGAGTCCCACCTTCATTTCTGTAAAATGTATTGTAATACTAGTGTTGATGGAGATGGAGCACTGTTTAGGTGGCTTTAACTTTTGGAATCTCTACATCTACTGACATTAGTTGTCTTTCCCCCCATAATTTTACGATTATTACACAACTTTCTCTTGAAAGTTTGAAACCTGCTTCCAAAGTAGCATTGCCTCTTGCTGTGCTATTGTATATTGCCACTCAATAACTTTACTGCTAAACATAACAAGCCATATAAGTATATATCTGAATTTGGAAGATTTTGAACATGACCAGAAATGTAACAATATTCTAAACCCCATTGTTTATTTGTATAATTAATCATAATGGTGTTACACAGAAGTATGTTTTATTGCATATGAGCATTCTGGTTACTATTGAATTCCAAAGACATAAAATAGATGAAAATGAAAAATTATTTTAAGAACTAATTTGTGCCTAGTTTGGTTTTACAGCTTTCTAAATAATTTGTAACCAACAAACACGAGAAGCTTAAGGCCCTCCTCAGTGGAACTCTTCTTTAAAATCTGTGATCTCTGAGAAAAAACAGAGTATAGTTGGACCTTCCTTGTCTGGCACCCTCGGAACCTGACCCATCCTGAATGAGGGAATGTGTTAGATATGGGGAGGTCCCCTGCTACTGGCCTCCCAGGATGCTTTCCTCCCTGTGGCTGGCTCCGCTCCAGCTCCCCTGCCACTGGGCTCCAGCCTGCAGGGCATTAGGGCTTCCCAGGGATGGAGCTCCCCAGCCACTGTGGCCCCGCTTCTCCCCTGCCCAACCAGGAATCCCTGAGGACGGGGCTTGCCAGCTGTCCTGCTTTCGCCACACTCCGCTGGGGATGGAGCTTGCCGGCTGCCCCACTTCTGCAGTGCTTCACTGGGGAGCCCTGGGGACAGGACTTGCTGGCTGCCCTGCCTGGCCAGGGATCCCCAGGGACATGGTTCCCAGCTAGTTCGCACTCCCGGGTGCAAGAGCTCTCTGATCCAGCAACATTGCCGGACCAGAGAGTCCCAGATTTCAGAGGTTAAACCTGTGCTTTCATTTGTGTTTACTATTCATATCAATATAGCCAGGATACGGTTAATATGAGTAGTAGCAGGAATAAGTTTGGAGTATTAGGCCCCAAAAGAGAATACAATTCAACCACCAAAATTCTGTGATCCAGAAATCTGATAATGTAAATGCACCCATGCTCTATATGCAACACACAAAATAGTACTATCAGTTAACATTTGAGTTCATAATATCAAATCTATTTTCAAAGACATCTGTTCCAAAGTAGCTCACCTGTAGCACATTTTACGAACAGCATCTAGAGGTTCACAAATTATTTATTACTGACCGTCAAATTTTTGCAAGAAGGCCTAAATAGGTGCTTATGTCAACTTACCTGGTCCTGGCACAAGAGTTCAATTTTTTCTTCTGCTAACACAGCAATATCCTCCTCTTTTTCTTGTTCTCCAGTTTTTTCATTATTGGAGGAGCTAGTTGTCTGAGATTCATTATCCAGGTTTATGATTTTCTCATAAACGTGCTCCATCACTTTTCTGACCTGCAGCATGTCACTAGCGGACAATCTGTCTCTGTACAAGCAAGATAAATTAAAGTTGTGAAACACCAGATTTAGCCTTTTAAACACTTATCTTCATAGTATCATATACGAAAGAGTTTTCTGTAGGAGTTGTCTGTATTATAAAATAAGATCTTTAAAATAATGCTCTTATATAAATCAATGGAGAAGACTCATCTGGAATTGGAGTGCAGTTCTGAGCACCTATCTGAAAATAATGTTGCACAACTACAGAATTTTCACAGAAGAGCAACAGGAATTATTAAAAGCATAGCAAAACTCAGATGAAGCCAAACTGAAAAGACTGGGAACATTTACCTTAAAAAGGAACTGAATAATAGGGGAGATGTTAAACATATAAAATAATGACTTGTAAACAGAAAGTAGGTCAGGAACTTCTGTTCTCCCTGTCTCATAACAGAAAGGACATTGAATAAAATTCAAAAGGAGGGAAATTCAACCTGACAAAAGGAAATTCCTTTAAAAAAAAAAAGTAACACATGATTACAGTGTGGAACTTACTGCCACAGGAAGCCATTGAGGCCAAGAACTTATCCAGATTCACAGAATACCATAACTGGAAGGATCCTCAAGAAGTCATCAAGTCCAGTCCTCTATGCTCACGGTAAGCCCAAACAGAATCTAGATCATCCCTGACAGAGGTTTATCTAACCTGCTCTTAAATATCTACAATAGAGATTCCACAACTTCCGTAGGCAATTTATTCCAGTGTTTAACCACCCTGATATAGTGAGGAATTTTTTCCTAATGTCTAACCTAAATCTGCCTTGCTACAATTTAAGACAAGGAGAACAATTTTTCTCCCTACTTCTTGTGACACACTTTTAGATACTTGAAAACTGCTATCATGTCCCCTTTCAGTCTTCTCCTTTCTAAACTAAAGAAGCCCAATTCCTTCAGCCTTGCCTCATAAGTTCATGTTTTCTAGACCTTTAAATCATTTTGGTTACTCTCCTCTGGACTGTCTCCAATTTCTCCACATCTTTCTTGAAATGTGGTGCCCAGAACTGGACACTACTCCAACTGGGGCTTATTCAACACAGAGTTAAGTGGAAGAATGACTTCTTGTGTCTTGCTCAAAATTCTCCTGTAAACGCATCCCAGAGTCAGGTTTGCTTTTTTTGCAATAGCGTCACACTGTTGACTCATATTTAGCTTGTGGTCCACTGTGACCCCTTTCTGTAGTACTCCCTCCTAGACAGTCACTTCCCATTCTGTATGTGTGAAATGTTCTATTCCTTCCTAAGTGGAGTACTTTGCATTTGTCCTTATTAAACTTCATCCTATTTACCTCAGACCATTTCTGTAGTTTGTCCAGATCATTTTGAATTTTGACGCCCTCCTCCAAAACACTTGCAACCACTCCCAGCTTGGTATCATCTGAAAACTTTTTTATGACTGAAAAAATATATTTTTGTATTAATCTGGCAATTTTTTAAAAAAATAGGGCCAAACAGCCTCCTTTTTAAATCCCTTTGAAGCTCCCCTACGGGAAGAAGACTCAGCAAGGTTCCCTTCATGGAATTTCTCCAAACTGTTCAAGGGGAAGGCATTTTCCTAATGTGCAAAATTAGCAGGATTTTCTTCCTCCAGATCCTGTGATTCCACCTAAGGTATGTGGTCATCCTTTATCTTCAGATTTTGCTTTCATTCCATTATCCATTCCCTAATCCTTTTCCTAATTGCACCTTCCTTTTCACCTCTTGAGAATGGGGTTCTTATTTAGAGAAGACCCATAGACAAGTTAATGTAATATCAGATTAGAGATGTTAAGTTGTGGTTAGTCAGCCAATCAAGCAGTGAACGAAATTTCCATCGACTACTCGATTAATTGATGGGGAGGGGGTGCTTGCTAGGCCCGCTGCAGCTCTGCAGTTCAAATGTAGTAGGAGCTGAGCCTGGCACCTACCACATCCAAACTACAGAGCTGCAGCAGGGCCAGCCCCTGGGGGTGGCACGAGCCAGGACTAACAGTTTGGTAAACAATACCATTTACAACTACAATATCTCACAGATCTTAAAAATATGTTTATATCATTCAGTATGGTGGGAAATTGTCCTGTAACACTAGAGATATCTTCTGCCCCAAGAGACAGCATTCTTCTAATCCTGCTAATCTCTGAAATATTAATAGTCAAAAATATATACGTACTTTTTTAACGTTTTTGCCCCTGAAGATGAATGAGGTTGAAGGTAAAAGGGAATCTTATTGAATTTGGGCATATTTTTCTAAAAAGAAACAAAGTGTTAAATTCAGTACAAATTGGCATCATACAGGTTACATTTACTTCATTATTTCCATTTGGAAAGTGTGTTATCTAATATGTATATTATTGTATCAAATAAACATGAGATTTCCTCTAACACAACCAGGGAGGCTTGGTTAGCTTCTGAGGAGCTCAGATCTATCTCATGCATGTCTTTTGTTTGCCTAGCTTTTATGTAAGTTGGAGTTCATTTCAGCAAAAGCAGAAAGATGTCAAAAGTATACAGGACTTCTATACAATAAAAAGTTAAAATTCTAAATATTTTGTTTAAAAAACTAAGTTTTAAATAAGAAAGTCTCTGAATCTAGAAGAAAGCACCAGAAATCAGGTTTCTTGGAAGGTGATTTGTTAAGGAATGGAATACTTATTTCAATATGCCAGCATGCGTCAACCCTGCAGACAGTACGTCAGTCATTTCCCATCAACCAGCAGACCCCAATGAAGTTGGCTTGTCTGAGAAGAAGCCAGGGTAGAACTTAAGAAAGAGGTCTTCATAGGCCCAAGTTTAAAGCCTGACCCAGACCCAAACAGACAGCATTGAGTCATTTTCTGAACTGATGCAATATGAATCCAACACTACCCCCTGCATCACCATCACCTTGAAGCTGTGACTTGTCAGCATAGTCACTTCACAACACAGTGGGAGCAGCCAACAGGAGTGGGGCACTCAGCTGCTGCCACGACAAGGCCACAAGCAGAAAGTAGCTGGAGACAGAAGACAAACACGGGGAGTGGGAAGCCCCCAGTAGGCCAAGCCCCATGTGACAATGCTACCATAGATTTGGTAGTGGAAAGTGTTGGGTTGGGTTTGGGTTGTTTCTGAAAATGACAACTTGAGATTCCTCTGCTGGACTTGGGTACATGTCAGGCTTTAAAATTAGGTTGAAGGAGACCACCTCTCTGGTGGTTGATGGAATATAAGAACTATATAGACTGGGAAATAGGATTTACAATGGGCAGTGCCAGTGACCTTCAATGAGGCTCAATTTCTACGGGTGCATGCAAAGGTTTTTTGAGTGAATAATGCCTTGAATACCCATTTAGGTATGGTTACAAGAGATATTCAATAGACATTACTTGAGATGCTGAAGTCAGGTTCACCTATAAAAAGACGGGCTAAGTCTATAATGAATGACACTTACATCCACAGTGATGTCAATTACCCATTGTGGCACCGTTTCATTAAGCAGCATAGATTCAGTTTCACCACCTGAATCCCGGCATAATAATCTAAAATATATAGAAATGAGTTTAATAAATGATCCATTTAAGCACTGAACAGAAAATTGCTGTACAGCACAAATGACAAAACCCAAATGCAAAGATTAAAGAAAGTGTGCACAAACAGTAAAATAATAAATCCGCTAATCAGATCAAAGAATAACAATTCCAGAACCACCAGTTAAGCAAGATTACTGTTTTAGGAATCCTGTGTAAATGAATTTTAAATTAAAAACAAACTGCTTTCAAATTATAAGTAGATACAGTCTAGCAATTCTGAGCCCCAATCCTTCAAGTCTAATGTGTGTGTGAGGGTGGACCTTTGCCCTTGTGTAGAGTCCCCACTGATGTAATGCAACTTTCTGTGGACATTCACATCTACCATTGCAGATCAAATTGATGGGTTGGGACCCTTAGTTACAATTCAAAAGCATTAAGAGCTGTGGGAATAGGGATCATTGTAAATTGAAAATGTATCCTCTTTTTACTTGAATGACTTGTGATCTGAAAGTTACACTGCTTCCAGGCTTGGGATGTGCCATACAGGTAGCTCCCAAGTTACAAACACATCAATTTACGACTGTTTGTCCTTACGACCAACCTCGCATTAAGCGTGGCCCCGAGTTATAAATGCGATCCGCGCTTACAAACAGCGCGGTCACATTGAAATGAATGGGGTCCGACTTACGAACATATTGAGTTACAACCAAGGGACTATCTGTTTTCAGCTCTGAAAAACTAGGAAACCTAGACTGAAAATCAGTGTTAATTTAAGTCTGGATGTATTCAGTTACCAAGGATAAACATGAATGCTTTATGGTATCCAAAGGCCTGGTCTCTCAGGAGTGTTCATCCCCATAATATTCACATTATATTATCTATTAAAGTCATTTTGGAATCCAAGTGGAGTAAAAGGCAAGATGAATAGTAATCAGAGTGGCATAATAAGATTTCATATTACTTGACTGGTCAGAGCTAAAAGCACTCTGATAAGCCACCAAATTTAGGAGAAGTTCCCCAGACCAGTGACCAAAAAAGGGGAAAAAAATCTAATCCCTGCAGACTAATACTGCAGCACCATAACAGAAAGCAATTACACATCAAGTATTGCTTTAACTTATGGGGTACATTAAGTAGCTTTAGGAAGAAACTGGATCAGCTTTTGATGGCTGTTGATTGGTCTAGTGACAGGAAGGATGGTATACAGAAAGTGTCCTCAGAGCTATAAAATCAGCAAGTCCTTGTAAGAGTTACCATACAATTCATAGTGATAGAAATGTAGCCGTGTTAGTCTGGGGTAGTTGAAGCAAAATGCAGGACAATGTAGCACTTTAAAGACTAACAAGATGGTTTATTAGATGATGAGCTTTCGTGGGCCAGACCCACTTCCTCAGATCAAATAGTGGAAGAAAGTAGTCACAACCATATATACCAAAGGATACAATTAAAAAAATGAACAAATATGAAAAGGACAAATCACATTGCAGAACAGAAGGGGGAGGCGGGGGGGGAGGGGGAGGAAGGAAGGTAAGTGTCTGTGAATTGATGATATTAAAGATAGGGAGAGTGGGATGTTTGTGAGTTAATGGTATTACAGGTGATAATTGGGGAAACTGTCTTGGTAATGGGTGAGATAGTTCAAATTCTTGTTAAGTCCTTGTTGGCAAGTGTCGAATTTTAACATGAATGACAGTTCAGAGGATTCCCTTTCAAGGGAGATGTAAAAGGTCTTTGTAGCAGAATGCAGGTGGCTAAGTCATTTAGAGTGTGTCCTTTCTGGTTAAAGTGGCAAGAAACTGTTTTCTCTTTGTGATCTTGTCTGATATCTGTTTTGTGGGCATTAATCCTTTGGCGAAGTGTCTGAGATGTTTGTCCAATGTACATAGCAGACGGACACTTTCGGCACATGATAGCATAGATTATATTTCTGGATGCGCAGGAATATGTGTTCTTGATCTTATAACTCACTTGGAATCCTCTGAACTGTCATTCATGTTAAAATTCGACACTTGCCAACAAGGACTTAACAAGAATTTGAACTATCTCTTCTGTTCTGCAATGTGATTTGTCCTTTTCATATTTGTTCATTTTTTTAATTGTATCCTTTGGTATATATGGTTGTGACTACTTTCTTCCACTATTTGATCTGAGGAAGTGGGTCTGGCCCACGAAAGCTCATCATCTAATAAACCATCTTGTTAGTCTTTAAAGTGCTACATTGTCCTGCATTTTGCATACAATTCATGATCTTGAAATGAACCATGTTTAGATTATTTGGAATCTACATGTTCCTAGCCTAACTATGGAATGATGTTACCAGCCACAAACCAATTTGTGTCATCAAATATATTCCCTGGACAATTATTAACTTCTGAAATTGTCCAAGAGACAAAAAAAAGAAAATAATTCCATTGCTTTACTCTCACTGCATTCTCTTAATTTCTGTACCTGAACAAAGTGCGTCCTCCAGCTTCACCAAAGATAACTGGTGTATGTGGTGGCACCTGAAAGTATCCATTTCCTTTCTGTACTCTGTTCTCCTGCTCACCATTCACTATGGAAAAATATACATCAAGGCTATATAGCTAGTTTTAGAGCCAAGCATACAGATTAACACACATTGTCTCTTTCCAATACAGTTGGTGAATTTTAAAAAGTAAACAAAACACATGCAAAGATGAAGCAGCATTGATTCCTTGTCATCCAGAATTTCTAACACTTAAATATTTCATGAGAAACACCAAAGAATAATTAACTCGTAAGTTTGTAGACGGCAACTCTCAATGTATGATATACAAGAGTATATGGGCTATGAGTGGGACACTGATTTACTATCACTTTTCCCCAGTTTGAGTAATATAGAGGTGTAAGTTTCTGGGGAATTGAATGAGCCTTACTTTAGAGATGAACAAGATAAAAGAATCATTCTGCTAAGACAATTATACCACTCTGAAAGCCCTGAATACCACAAAAGCAACATCTTAAGCATCTTCTTTGCTTTCCCACCTAACTACCAACTCTGAAACAAAGGACCAGCAGAACTTGACAGAGACATCTGGATTTCATGGTATTGTGCATTCCATTAATTATTTCTCAAGTTGATGTCTACGGATTATACAACTAAAAGTGTTCGATGGCATTTCAAATGCAGAAGGTCAGATTAAAAAAAGCAGTGTGGGCGATTTACTTGTTACAGACGGGCTACGTCTTTCAAAATGAAATGCTTTGATAAATAATTATTTTGAAGTGCAAAGTAAAGTTCTCTGAAAAATGTGAACAAAAACTGAGTGCAATGCCTTCCAATCAGAAAAGAAACCCAGACTTGCTATGTGGTATCTGTAATTCACCAATTACTAAATTTTCATGTTATGTTGTGCCAGTGGTCCCCAACCTTTAGAGGCTCCCGGGCACCCAGGGGGCGGGGCCACTCGCGCCGGGCGCCCGGGGCCACTCACGCGCCGGGCGCCCGGGGGGCGGGGCTGCACGTCCTGGGGTACGCCAGGGTGGGGATGCCCTTGCACCTGGCGCCGGCATGCGCCCCAGGGCCAGGGCCGCCCGAGTGCCTTGTGCCGTGGGCCGGCGCCGCCGCCCGAGCCTGGGGCCGGCACCGGCGCCGCGTGCCCGGGGGCTGGGGCCGCCCAAGCACCGCGCACCAGGTGCCAGTGTGTGCCGCGTGCCTGGGGCCGGCGCCTCCAGTGCGCCGCGCGCAGGGGATGGGGCCGGCCCAGGTTGTCGGCGGGCGCACACCGCGTTGGGGACCACTGTGCCATTTACATCAACAACGCACCTTGAAAATTGAACAACATGGGTTCCTGTGGGGAATAGGAGGTTCCAAAAAGACTGTTTAGTTCATATATCAGCTGAGCATAAAGTAAATGAAGGATCAGAATTCATAGCCAAGAGAAGCCTAGAGAAGGACAAGGATAAGACTAGTGTATAGTCCCACACCCAGAGTTTATCAGAAACAAAATAAAATCATTATGGAAATTACAAGAACTTTTAAGGTTTTAGAGATTTCTTAAAAATAAAATAATTTGGTCTTACTCAGATGCAAGCATCTGACAAAGTGGGTCTTTGCCCACGAAAGCTTATGCTCCAACACTTCGGTTATTCTATAAGGTGCCACAGGACTCCTCGCCGCTTTTGCAGATTCAGACTAACACGGTAAATGATTTGATTGTACATACAGAGACCCTCTGACTAATGATTTGGAAAGTTTGTTAATTACTATTTTTTATTCTCTCCATCCAAGATTAAGAGCTTGACTTAGCCATTAGTATAGACAATAAAAAGAAGAAAAAAAGGGAAAGGCCCACCCCCGAATGACATAGCTAATACCAACTTAACTGAGTGTCTACAAGGTGCTACGGCGGGAGATACTCTGATGACAACCAAGGTTCCACCTCTTGTTGACATGGATTGAACTACTTTGATGGAATGGGCATGCTACCGTTGATATGGTTCATCTTCACCAGAAGTGCTAAATCAACATGGCTGCATCAACAGCTGTAATACCACCAATTTAGTTTGGTAGTGAAGACAAGCCCTTAAGCCTTCTAATACACAGCACAAGTAGTAACAATGCAAAAGCCTCCACCCTATTTTGAGACCAGAGTGAGTGAAAAAGCAGCTAAACCCACATAATCCACAGGAACATATGACTGGAAGGGACCTTCGAGGTCCCCGAGTTCAGTCACTTGCTATCAGAAGCAATTCCATCCTATAATCCCATTCATAAATTTTATCAAACTGCATCTTAAAACTAGATTACCCCAACTACTCCATTGGAAGGCTGTTCCAGAATTTTACTCCTCTGATGGTTGGAAAACTTTTTCCAATTTCCACACTAAATTTATTACAACACATGACAAGGATTTCAGATGAAGGCCAATCTGATAAAAGAGCCAAGAAATTACCAAAACTAATAGTTTTGTAATGTATACATCTGTAAGACATCTGAATTTAAACCAAGCTCCTAAGTCTCTGAGCTATACAGTTTCTCTTATTTTCTGTCAAATCCACCTACCTATCCAGTTTGCCATTTAGCCTCACCTTTACTCCAGAAGGTAACATCGTTGGCTTGAACGCAATTCTTTCCCCCCCAAACACTCATTCAGTGTAACACAGCCCAAGAAATAGGACTGCTATTTATTAGTTTATACCACCCAGTAATGTCTAAAAGCAAGTTAGGCAGTACACCCTGGTACTTACCCAGAAAAGCATAACTGAAATACTCCCATTTCCCTGCTCCTCCTAGAAATTGAGGAATGTATTGTATCCTTTAAAGTTGAACTTCAATTTTACCAGGATTCCAGATTTTTTTTTCATTACAGAAATGCTATTAGTTGGCAAATTCACCCTCAATCCATATTCAGAATCACCTTTTCAATTATTGTTTCTTTATTGTGGAGTTCCAAAAGCTTTTTAATAGCACTTCTGGCAGTGGAGGAGTGCTACTTAAATAATTCCAAAGCAGCAAAGTTATACTAAAAGCTATTGTACATACAGAGACATCTGTAAACACCTCACATAAAACAAACTAGCTATGACTGCTAGAGACCATAGGACTGAAAGATTCTTATACTATACAGGTGGACACTAACCATGATTTATCTCATTTTCCTCTTCATCCATTGGATTGATGTGTGTTCTAGGCCAATACTCTAGAAGAGCTTGTAGTAGAAGCCCTCCAAGATTCACTATAAGAAATAATTAAAAGCATAGAATATAGTTATGAATCTCTGACACACACAGCCAGTTTAGAGAAAAAAAAGACACTCTACATTTTTAATATCAGCTCAAAACCCTGGCAACTAACTCTGAAGGTGCCTAAAGTCTTTTGGTACCTAAATTTCTAATGAAGTCCTTGGGACTTAAGTTTCTGCTTCTGGGTAGGTGCAGAGCTTGAATGTCTCTCACACCTGCACCATGAAGGATATGTGAACCATGTGAAAGTAGGCATTCCTTTTGCCCATCTCACCAGCTGGACCCAATTTCTTGGGATGCTTTGAGCACACCTAATTCCATACGTAACTGCCAGAGGAAATAAGGAAGAGCAGCAATGGAAAACTCCCTAACCAGGGCAGTGCTTTCCAAATAGTTGGTCCCAACCCACCTTTGCACTGTGAGAAAGTTTTAGATGGTTGTTGCATCCAAAGCCAGATAAACACATCACTGAATCCTGACCTAGTCATACACTTTACCTGGAATGGATGGAAAGACTCAGGTGGGGTGAGGTGGTGAGTGAATGATATTGATGAGCGAGCCTGCCTCGCACTCACCTCATATTGGGCCTCAGTGCGGTTCCCAACTCTGTTCGTTGCGACCAGGCATATGAAGCTGCAGCACCAGGTTTGGCCTGGCCAACCCTCCCTCATGATAGGCAGATAGGCCGAACCTGAATGGTGCTGAGATCTTCAGCATTAGACTGCACAGGGTGGGAGGGTTTGCCTTACAACTTCACCGCCACCCACTTAGGCTTCCTTTCTATGCTGGGCCAGGATTAGAGTTGTGGTAACAGGGAGGAGGGTGCATATACATAAATAATGGGTCACAAAAAAAAGAAAAACTGCTGTTGGTGGATCATCTTAGTAAAATATTTGGGAACCTCTGGGCCTGAGGCATTCACCTGAGAGATGTGAGAATCCTGTTAAAATTCCCTTTTTGCAGGGCCCACCATTTCTTGGGTGATGCTGTCAACCACTGGGCCAAAGGTTGTAAGGGAGGCTGCCACTTCCTGTTAACTCCCCATTCAGACTCTTCTGTCCCCCGCAGGCTTCTGCATGGACTTAGGTGTGTGCTTCAATCTCTTTTGCAAGAAACATGCCTGACTCCAATAAAGGATTCCTAACTGTATATCCCATGCAGAGAAAGGCACCTAATTCCCTTCGAGGGACAAGGCTTAGAATGCACCCTTCTTGGCATCTGCTGCTAGCTAGCTTAGGCAGTTCCCCACCTACCACTATGGCTTTTGTGGATCCCTCTCTTAGGTGCCTAACTCTCCCCATGAATGAAGCAGGGACCTGGCACCTAACTCAGGTTTATGGATTCCATGGTTTGCAAAACACCTAGAAGTTAGGTACTCCCGTGATCTGTTTTGTAATGCCTACGTTGTTTTGTGGATTTGGGCCTTAAATCTTTAGTCTTATAGCAGAATTAACTTTTTCTATAATTCCAGTTTGAATTGTTTACTACATACAGTATTATAGTTTAGAACTTTCATGTAATAATTCCAGTCTAGCATTTTTCATTTTCCTTTTTGAAGGGCTATGTCAAAATGAAATAGATAAACTGAACCCAAGATTGTCGTCATAAAGCATCTTAGTGCATTTTTGTTGGAGGGTCGTTTGCAGGATTTAGTCTGAAGAGAAGTGGGGAAGTCCAAGCAAGCATAAAATTACCATCTGTCAGAAATACACGAATATGTATAATGTGGTTTTGTATTGTTTGAATTAAATGCTAATTTCAATTAAAAAAACTCACATTTTGGATCAGATCCATCTGGACTGCTAAACCCAGCATCTTTTGCTGAGACCCAAGCTGCAAAGCAGTCACTCTCATCTAAAGTAATTGTCAACATCTGTCAAAAGAAGACCAGTGGTAGGAATACAATATGAATATTGTATTAAGCAGCCTGCAGGTTTCTTGTATGTATACAGAAGACACACTAAGTTGCAACTGCAAAATATGGCAGTGTTTGATTACATATAGGCTGTCTACAAAACACTCCATTTGTCAAATTTTATTACATTAGTAATTGCAGTGTATAAGATTAAACAGACATCTCATTACAAAGAATTCTGTTATCAACTACTCTTCAAGATTCAAAGAAGCATTTATTCACATGTTGATTGAAAGATATATAATTTACCAGATAATCAAAATATAGTTTATGCCACACACACACACCCACACACACCAAACTAAATCTTAGAGTTAAAGCTATATATGGCTCACATAAGGTTTGCTTTGTGAATGCTTTCATGAACAGTCATATGAAATGGACAAATACTCAAAATAGAAAAGAATTTAAGTTGGGTCTTACCCCAGTTTTTAAGTCTACTGAGAACCAGTTTGGCACATACACCATTTTAAATCTCTTTTTAATTTCTTCTTCAAAATCTACTTTCCCAAGGTCTTCAACTTTACATGCCTGAATATTAAAAAATAAAATTAAAGAATATTAAAAATTCAGAAGTTTCTTAATACTGGTCATACAGTCATATCCACTGTTAAAACCTTTAATTTGTGCATCAGAAAAATGCATTTAAAAATGTACTGTATTCCCTCATGTGTATATCCTCTATATAATGCAATACTCAAACTTGAAGATTCTCATTCTCAGAAGGCTGTACAGTGAATTATATGTTAAGTAAGCTTGTTAGTTTTCTGGGTAGCTTGATGCCACTATCTTCCAAACACTAAAACAAGGAAGAATGGAAGCACTACTTCAGAACAACATAAACTTCTTTCCCAGTGCTGTACATTGCTTTGCCTTGAACTATAGTTCATTTAAAAAATAAACAGACTGATAAAAAAAGCAACAGAATGAATATCAGCATTATTCATTACAAGCATCTACTAGTTATATAAAATACTACTTTGATAGTGGTATGTTAGTGATCTATTGACAAATTATTACCAAAATGGATTTTGAAATGTGCTTTATATTTTTAACTTTTTAATCTGAAAGAATTGCCTGTTCTTACCCTGTTGTCAGAAAAGACACTTTCCTCCCCTCCTCCAGCTAAGCCTGGAACCCCTAGTAACATCTGAGCAGTGTTATAGCTCTCAGATACTCTCTTAAGTCATGGAAAACTCTGGTATAAACATGACTTCCTCCCACTCCCACCAAAGCCTTCATTTACTCTCAGGTCCTTACACTCTCAGAATCCAATATAGGCTTCAGGAAGAGACAGAAGTTGACATCAAAGGTGAGTAACTCGTCTCTCTTTCCTTTAAATATAGTCAGTACAGATCCCCAGTTCTAAAGTGAACTGAATCATATATAGAAACTTGTTGTGAGCATCTCAGTCCCTGAAGGCAAGGTGCATTTAGCTAACCCTAGGGCATGCCTTTGAAATTCCCCAGTTATGAAATACATAAAGATGCTACCTGGTGCTTAGTTCACCCTTTGCACAGCATTTATCTCTAGACTGGGACTACCTCAGGAGAGCAGTTTTCTCTAGTAGCCTGATTAAATTTCCTCTTCATCAGTTTCTTACTGTTAGACAATTTCCCAAATTTGTACTGACAGTATCCAAAGGGAGAAAGTTACTCACCTTTCTCTGGAAGTCTTCAAGCAGACTGTTATTACAAATACACTCTTAAATCTCCAGCCCTGTTTCTTCAGTCTATAATGGAGTCTAAGGCACTGTAGGGTACCACACACTGTGTTATAGAACCTTATCTGAAGCATTCTATGTATCAAGAAAAAGGGACAATTTCTCAAAAGCACTTACGCGCCTTAGAAGCCCATATCCACTGACTTTTGGAGAAATTTAAGAGATGAAATGGTGGTCACTTTTGTAAATGGAATTTAGGCATTTCTGAAAGCATTACCAGGAAGCCATGCAAATACCACAGTAATCAGGATTTTTGGAAGGCATATGCACAAATATGCAACATGAACTGGCATTTCCTGGTTTGTGCCGCTTACTGCTGACGTTTTGACTGATATTCCTCTGCCCTTTCCTCCATGCATTCTTACTGTGTTCACAGTGTTTTATTTTAAAAACACTATTTTAAGCACACAGATGTAAGAATGAACATTAATGCAACAGAAGAGACAAATATCATCCATTATCAATGAAAGTCTTACAAACTTGCACTATGTTTTATGGCACATGACGACCTATTTTCTCCAATCACCACCTCACATGCAGACAAATATAAGAGGAAACAGAAGAGAAGAAAACCATTAATAAAGGTCTAATCAAAATTTTATACTTACCTTTAATACATCCCAATATGCCACATTATTATTTGTATCTTTGGTTAATATATGTCTCTTGTCATTAAGAATGTGGCACTGAATAATACTAGCACCCCCTAGAAGTTAAAGAAGAAAAAGTCAGCAATGTCATTTCATTAAAAAAAACAAAAACAAAAAAACCCCACAACATTATACTACTACAAAAGTAGTTTCACCACATTGGCATGAAGCTATTTCAGCACATAATAAATGTGTGGTATCTACTGTGTACAAACAATTATGTTGATATATTGTACAGTCAATTGTTTGACCATATTTTATTAAAGAAATATACTCAAAAAATAAAATAACCAATTTCAGACAAGTTTATTGCTATACAGCAATAATATAGTACAGAAAAAAGGTTCTATATGATACTGTCTCATGCAGCAATGTTACATTCACCTTACACAGAAGACGTGCTCCCAAAGTTACATTCCTAAAGCGATATTTTTATGTCCTTTGCAATGCTTGTACAAGACATACTAGTCGACAAGTGAAAAAGGTACTGTACACATCATCTGAAACCAGATTTAACCAAACCGCTTTCTATATTGATTTACTGGTATCACAATGTACCCTTTGTTCTGAATGCATTCATTTCAGGTACAAAAGGGCATGAAGCACCTCTTAGGTTTGTATTAGGATACCACAATCACATATCTTGTCTACTTCCTTCAGTACAGGCGCTTCAGTACAGGCCTGAGAGAGGAAATCCATTCCTTTTGTTAATATAAAGCTGTCTTTTGTCCCTGTTCTTGACAGCTTCCATATCTTCTTCAAGGAGTTATAGGATACTTAGCATATGTGAGTACAGTTGCATTAAAAATAGGCCAATACAGGCTATATACTTGGAAGATCAGTGATTTCACTGACGCGAATAGTCTCGCCACCGATGCAGATCGCAACTTTTTTACAACGTCCTGTTTTATGCGGTCTCGTCCATGTCCTTCCAATGAATTCTCCAAAAAGGATCCACTCAATGTGCTGGAGGCCTTCCACTTGTTCTTTTTAGATCTCACGGATACCAATAGAGTATACGCGCTATCTGTTGTGTCTCAGTCTCGTTACATGACCAGCACATCTCCTTTTCCAGTCCTACATAACTTGGATGATATCATTGACACCGCTTCTTGCGCACAAACTGTCAATAGTAACATGCTGTAGCCTACTTTCATGTGTCTTTCCATTGTTCTTTGGGTGGTTTGCAGCTTTAATTCTTCTGTAAGCATCATGTTCCAGGTTTCACTGCCACACAGCATTAACAAAAGGATACTGGTATTTAAGAGACGGGCTTTCACAGTGGTGGAAAGTTTGGGATCAACAAAAGCACTGTGCAGACTCCCAAAGGCAATCCATCCTGACCTCCTCCTTCTGCTCAACTCTGAGCTCAACTCACTGTCCATCTGCAATACTTGTCCAAGACATACATACTCATCCACCAGCTCGACTCTCTGTCCATCCAGCTGCATGACGTACTCTGAACAATACGCCTTTTTCATCCACATTGTTTTTCCAGTGTGGATGGTCAGGCCAATTTCCTTCACGTTCTTACCGATGTCATTGAGGAGGTTTGCAATGTTTTGGGTTTCAATTAAATTAGGGTGAGGTCATCTGTGAAAAGAATCATCTGATGGCGAGGTTCTTCAATCAGAAATCCATCTTTCACTTCCATCTTCCAGGATACTGGCAAACAACTTCGGTGAACAAACATTCTCCTGCTTTAGGCCTCGCTTAATTCGATGATCAAGGGATCATCAAAAAGTGTGATTTCCATAGTTGCATCCATTATGGAATCTTGTATGATTTTAACATTCACAGGGTGTCTCCACAGAGTCAAAGGCTTTTTTAAAGTTAATGAACAACAAGCATGGTGGGATTTTGTACTCTCTACACCTTTTGGCCATCTGCGTGACCACAAAAATATGGTCCACTGTGGAGAATCCCCTAGGAAAACCTGACTGTTCCCCTCTCATGTCTTCCTTAAGGACACCCTCAATATAGGCATAGATCATTCTCACAGAAGACCTTATAAAGATGAGAAAGCAGGCAGATGGGTCAATAGTTGTGAATGTCTTCTCGATCACCTTTTCTTGGCAGAAGAACAGTTCGCAATCTCTTTGAATCTTTCAGAATTCTTCCCTCTTTAATGTATCTTGAGAATCTCTCACTAGGTCTTTTAAAAGTGTATCACCTCCCATATGAAGTTATTTTCTGTGTAGTTGGTCTAAACCTGCCACTCTTCCCAACTTCATCTTCTGAAAGGCCGCTGCCACTTCTTCAGAGTGCACATCAGGTTCAGGAATGACAAAGCACAGGTACATTGGCTCCACTGCTGTCTCTGATGAAAATAGTTTGCTATAAAAGCACCACCTAACTTGTTCCATTTCACATCTGTTTGTTGTTGTTCTACCGTTCTCATTAACAAACGAGCTTGGAAGAGTTTGGCTTAGCTGGATTTCACACCATGCTCTTCACAAACTCATTTTCTCTTCAACTGCCTTTTACTGTTTTGTGATACTGCTCATAATCTTCTATCATCTTCCTCCTCAACATTTTACAAATGAGCTTATACTCCAAGCCAGTATTGCCCTTGGCTGCCATGTCTCTCTGCCTGGCAAGAAGATCAAGTGATTGCTGGGTAAAGATGGTTTCTGGACTCCTGTGGCTTCTTCACATTGGCAGCAATTTTACATTTGTCAAACTACACTAAAAACGGTAGTAATCGGAATCAATATCTTCGATTTTGTCCATTTCCCACAACTCAAGAGTCAACAGCTTACTTAACAGATCTCAGTGGAATTGTTGTACCCGCACACCGTGCCTAACTCTTGCCTTTATCCCGTCTTCCGGTTTGATGTTTCTTTTGTCGCTTGCTCTAACCAGTTGATGATCTGATTGTACAGATGACCGATTCCAAAATTACTGTTACATCTGTAACCAGTCACCTCTTGTCCACCAGGACATAAACTCATTTCTTATTACGTCATTCACTGCTTGCCAATTCCATCAACTTCTGACCCTCTTCTTGAAGGTGTTCCTGACTTATAGACGCGAGGATTCTGCATAGTTAACCAGCCTTTGGCCTCTTTCATTTCTCATACCCAAGCCATATTGTGTGATGTAGTTTTTTCGATTTTCTCCTATACCCACCATGGCACTGAAGTCACCAAGCACCACCAAGTATGTTGTTTTAGTCTGTTTTACTCTACTCTCTTCACCAGCTATTTTCAGCAGCTAGCAATATTAATTATTTTTGAGATGGTCTGAAAGCCCATTTACCTTTGATAACTTGGTCAGGCTGTGTACAAAGAGGTGTTATAGGATTGGTACAGTCATTGTCATAGTCCCCAGAAGCTCTAAAATTATGAATTCCCTTCAAAGTCTAAAAGAAGAGACAAAAGCATGACAGTCAGCATTTGCAGAGATTGTTAAAACCTATGAATATAGTTAGCTATGGTAAGTGAGATAGCATCTTTTACTGGACCAGCTTCTGTCCATGAAAGAGAATCTTGTGTGTTAGCTCAAAAGCCTGTCTCTCCCCTTGATATAAGTCCACTCAGTCCTACTTCTTGTTCACCAATGGCCAATACAAACAAATGTGTTTACATTTACAGGAGATAATGCTCCCTGCTTCCTATTTATAATCTTACTTAAAAGTAAGAACTGGTGTTTGAATAGCACTGTTGTAACTGACACAAAGTTATTTGTATGTTATATGCTGAACATTCCTAAGCCCTTTCATGCTTCAAATTGTAGGCTCTAAAGTTTTATACTGTTTAATTTGAGTGCACTTATGTAAAAATAAATTCTATATTTGTAAGTTGCACTTTCATGATAAAAAGACTGCAATACAGTACTTGTATGAGGTGAATTGAAAAAAACTATTTTATTTATCTTTTTTATAGTGCAAATATTTGTAATGAATATAAAGTGAGCAATGTACACTTTCTAGTCTGTTATAGCAATCAATATATTTGAAAATATGCAAAAATTCCAAAATATTTAATAAAATTTTATTATTGTTTAATAATGAGCTTAAAAATGTGATTAATTGCACCTTTTTTAAACTTGCGATTAATTACAATTTTTAAAAATTGTTTGACAGCCCTAAAGTAATATTGAACTTTATTTTTAACCATTTATTGGACAAAAGAAAATAACTCACCCACTTATTCACAGAGGATTTAGTTGTTGCAACCCAAAGGGCTGGCGGAGGATCAGCTGATCTATCAAGTTCCATCTGAATAATTAAACCAAAAAATACTTTTAGATTCCTTAAGTTTAACATTTTCTTTTCAAGAAGATTTTGTGCTCCAGTCATTGCCAGATGTGCCTAGAAACAGTTCTATCCTCAAGCTTACCGAAGAAATACAAG
Organism: Pelodiscus sinensis; assembly: GCF_049634645.1. Taxonomy (NCBI): domain Eukaryota; kingdom Metazoa; phylum Chordata; order Testudines; family Trionychidae; genus Pelodiscus; species Pelodiscus sinensis. The sequence goes on along the minus strand of NC_134712.1, from coordinate 246,578,344 downwards.
TTTCAATATAGTAAATAGCGAATTATAATTGCTAAGTTTATTGGAGATTTTAAATTCCATTAAACAATAAAAACTATTTTAAATCTTTAAAAACATTTTAAATGAGACTAAAAATTGTGTAGTTTAAATAAATGTTGAATATATTTAAGTAGCTTTTAGCTAATCAGTTGTGGTTTAAAATGTTTCACAAGTATAGTACATTTGTATGTATGCACATTACCTAAGATTTTAACATTTGACATGATGATCATTTAAAAAAGATAATTACAAAAGCTCAGTACTACTAAATAAGTAGACTTGCAGAAAATTAGATTCACTTTCTAACTTACTATAGCAATAGAGATCCCACCCTTTTAAAGCTTCATAGCACATTTCTATTCTGGCCCTATGTGTGATCATAATTTTTAAAATATATATATAAAATAAATTTTCCCTCGGGACAACAGAGTGACATCAAACAACACCGGCATTGTCCCACCCCCAGCTCCAGGTAGCTCCTCTGGCCTTTACATTGCTCCTCCATGGAAGGGTCATTTTAGGCCGCCACCACCAGCTACTGCCCCCACCTGCCTTCCGCACTGACTAGCCTCTTCCCTCGCAGCCTGCAGACCCTCCTTACGCCATGCTACCATCACCACTGGCTGGGCCTGCTGCCTGGCCCCAGCCACCTTCCCCACTGACCAGCTTCTTCTCCCACAATCCTACCTCTCGCGCCACCCCAACCCTCTCACTCACATTCCCCAAGCCGAGACCCCGCACCTTCAGTCTGCTCAATCACTGTCCTGCCGAGACCGCGCATCCCCAGTCCCCTCACTCACCGCACAGAAGAGACTGTGCAACCCAGCCCCCTCACACACTGTAGTTCTACCACCTTGCCCCCCCATGAGGCTGAAGTACCAGCACCAGCTTCCTGAGGGAGGTGGAGGGGAAAAAGTCCTGAGGCCCCCCACGTTCTGCAGTTTCCCTTCCCCGTCCCTTGGCTGGGAAACAGCAGCACAGGGACCCACTTCAGAGAGGCTTCCCCACTGCTGTTTCCCCAGCTGGGGCAGGGAGAAAGGAGTGGCAGCCTGTGGGGAGCCTTAGGGCTTCCCTCCACAGGAAGCCGGCGCTGGTGCTTCAACCTCATGGGGGGTGAGGGCTGTAGCCCCAGCACAGGCTCCCTGCTACGGGGAGAGGTGGGGCAGCTGAGCTGGAAAGTGAGGAGGTTGGAGGTGCAGGGTCTCTGCAGAGTGGTGAGTGAGAGGAGTGGGAATGTGGGGTTTTGGCTGAAGCTGGGGGACGAGGCTCCCAGCGCTGCCCCAGCCTGTTTACTCACTGCCCTGCCGAGATCCCACACCCGCAGCCCCGGGGATGTAAAAGAGTAGCCAATTAGCCTAGGCTTATCTGGTAGTCGAGTAGACTATTCACATTTACCCCTCCTACCCGCCTCTATATCAGAGGCAGAATGGGTGAGAGGAAGCAGGAACTGGTGCTGGGGGGGACGGGGAGCTGGCTTAAAAGTGGTTTTCTCCCAGCATCATCTCCATGGTGCTGTTTCTCCCCCTCCAGTGATGTTATGTTTATCGGAGGCACTGGTGGTGGTTGGGGGCGGGGGGAGCTGGCTAGGGAGGCTGCTCCAGCAGCTGCCATGATCTCAGGGGGTCCCAACTTCTGGCTGGGACCCCTCAGTGGACAGGGGCTACTGCCGGAGCTGCCTCTGTTCACAGTGGCTGGGGCTGGCTGCAGACAGAGGCTGCTCTACAAGCAGCTCCTGTCGGTTGTGAACTGATGCTGCTCTGCGGCAGCCCGTCTACGGGGGTTCCAGCAGACAGGGGCTCCTGGACTTGGCGTGAGCTGGGACTGAGCAAACTCGGCTTAGTCCTGACTCATGCTGGTCCAGGAGCTACCTCTGTTGTGGCTCTGCAGTTTAAATGTAGTGGAAGCTGGACTGCCTGCATGCCTAGCTCTTACTATGTTTAAACTGTACAGCCACAGTGGGGGTTGCTCCTTCTGAACACCTTCCCTTATTGACTAATCATGTAGTCGATACAAATTGTCTCCATCCATAGAGGTGTTTAAGTCTCGGCTTGACAAAGCCCTGGCTGGGTTGGTTTAATTGGGATTGGTGCTGCCTTGGTCAGGGGGCTGGACTTGATGGCATTCTAAGGTCTCTTCCTGCTCTACGATTTTATGATACCCCATTACCCACCTCTTAACATCCTTACCCAGCCCCCTCACTCACCAGCCTGCCAAGACCTTGCACCTACAGCCCCCTCACATACCCCATCCACCGAGACCCCACACTCCCAGCCGACTCCTGCATCCTCCCGCAGGCCAAACTCTTACCCCCGGGGGGGGGGGGGGGGTTGGTGAGCATAGCTCTCACACTCTCTGGCCACGAAAGTCATCAGAGAGAGGGCGGTTGGCAAGCCTAGCGAGCAGGGGGCACAGCTCCCTAGTAATTTTTAAAATTTCATTTTCCAGTTGAAATTTTCCAGGATTTGACCTCTTCAAAACCAAACTTTAGGTGTGCACATTAGATATTAAATATGGTTCTTTTGCTAATGCAATAAAAGCATGCAGCTAAGGAAGACCAGACTGCTCCTGCATTTTATCTGTGCTGGAATATACACCCCTTGGGGTTCTAGCTGTTCCCGTGATCCATAGCCAAGTAGTTTCTGGCTACAATATCTCCCTCCATCTTTTTTCCTATTTTAAAAAAAGAGAAATTAGATTTTTTAATGTAATTTCCTAAATTAAGAGGATGTAAGTGTTGCAAAATTAGATACTCTAAAGCGCTATACAACCTTTACACTGCTATTCCCCGTGAATGTGTATCATAGTACAGAGTAGTTACATGATCACATAGTATTTCTCAAATACAGTATACAATTTTTTCTTCACACTTAGGGTACGTCTAGACTACCGTGTTTTGTCAACGGAAGTTTTGTCGACAGATACTGTTGACAAAACTTCCGTCGACAAAGAGCGTCCAGACACACTGAGTTCTGTCGACAAAGCAAGCTGCTTTGTCAACAGAACTCCGTAGTCTGGACGCAACGTTACAGGCAATAACACCTTCTGTCAACAGAGTTCTGTCGACAGAAGGTGTTATGCCTCGTAAAATGAGGTATACCAGCGTCGACAAAACTGCTGAGTTCTGTCGACGTTATGTCGACAGAACTCAGCGGTAGTGTAGACGCTGGTATAGTTTTGTCGACAAAAGTCCACTTTTGTCGACAAAACTAGGTAGTATAGACACACCCTTAGAAACACTACTAAGTTTTTATAATTTCCGTCCTACCCTTCAGTACCTACATTATTTTAATCTTAACAATAACTGACTTCAGAAGTTCTATTCAGGTAGATGGATACATGCAAAGTGCACAGTTTCTTTTATTACATAATTAATTGATTTAAATAGAACTCAGAAACCATCTTTGGAATGGATTTCACAAGAAATCTCACTATCACTTTGTCTTTTATAAAAAGGAGCAAGTGAAGATCGCTCACTCTTCTGATCAAGGTGTTGTCCACCAAAAAGCTAGTCTTGCAAGTAAGATTATGGGTAAAGGGTTGAATCTGAAATTCGAAAATCTATAGTGGTTTGGACACTATCCAAGTTCTGTTTTGCTGCCACAGGCAGTAAGAGAGAACTGAAGGACTGCCATTGGTCTGCTCTTTCATTGGGTATCTTAAACATATTTTTACATACAGTTATGTTCGTAGCTATTCTGTTACACAACATGCCACAGATTAATCATAACTGTTTTACTATACATTTTTCTTTTAATGTGTGTCTGTGCATCCAAATAAAGTATTTCAGAAATAGTTAGTAACCACCCCTATAACTAAAGGCTGTTGAAATACACACAGGCCAAGGAGGACAGTCAAGCTTGTTTCCAAATATATGAGTACTTAGACATTGACTCTAACCCTCTTTCCATAATCCTTAACGGAAATAATTCTCAGTAACTTGCTCTATAATGCAAGGATCTGAAAAATCCTTTTCAGGGAAGAAAAATTTTCAAATCTTTATTAGATTCAAAGTTTTACCAGGGATCAAAATTCTCTCTTCAGGAGCAGTAACAAGAATTTTTTTCCTGGTCCGAAGAACAATTATAACAGCCCAAAGGGTTTCCAGCTTTGTTATTTTATAACCTTAAACATCAAGTTATTGTATTTTAGGCTATGTCTACACTGTACATTTATTTTGGAATAAGCTATTCCGGAAGTAATACTCCAAAATCTCTCATTTCAAAGTACCATGTCTACACTACAGAGAAGCCTCGAAATTAGTCCAAGGCAGCCTCCACTAATATGCATGTGCTACCTCGATTTAAAGCCCCAGGAAGCACTGGGGAGTAATTACTTCGAATGGCCCTAAAGGAGGAGCTATTTCGAAATAGCAGGGGAGCATCCACACACTACTGCTATTCTGAAATAACTGTTTTGGAAGAGGCATTATTCCTTATGGAATGAGGTTTACCCATGACGGAATAAGCCACCCATTACTTTGATATTATTTCTAAATAACAAAATTGCTGTGTAGATGCTTGCAAAGCTATTTTGGAATAATGGATGTTATTACGAAATAACATTGCTATGTACATGCGCCCTTACTGTCTTACATTTTAGGAGATATCAAAAGGTCTTATGTGAGATCAAACCTGTAGGAATCTTATCAATCAATTACCTTAAGAACTGGTGCCTTTTCTTCACAGATGAGCACACGGATATCAGGATTTCGTAAATCTGTACAATAAATCTTCCTGTCTCTTCCTCCTGAATAAACATGAGTGAAGGCGTCATTGACCTGCAGAGCCCAAACACCTTCATCGTGGACTCGATAAGTGGCTATACATCTTTGCTGGCCAAGGGACCATAGACGAATAGTTCCATCAGAACTTCCTGAAAGACACTGAGAACAAACATTGTATTTAAACTATAGCAGTAAGCATCTGGAAAAAAGTGATTATTTAAAAAACAAAACAAAAACAACAAAAAACAGTTCTTACATGGAAGCTCTCAAAAGCTGTATTTTTCCATTAAGACAATGTTAAACTGAGAATTGCATTACATTTTTCTTTACCTAATGCATATACTGTATACTGCATCAACAAGAGACACTGAGACAAAAAAATACTATTAATGGTTTTATTCCCACCAACTGGTTCACCATCAAACACAAATTAGCCTAGTATTACTTTATAAGTAAAACAAAAGATAATGTATTCAGATGTGAACTCACAAAGTCATTTTTTAACAATATATTTGTCAATTCTCTTAACTACTAGTCACAATTATGCATCATACAGTAAACCAAAATGTTATTCACAGATTATTTAGTTTAAAATATTTATATTACATCACCTTCTTATCAATGTAGGGGTTTTTTTAACTAAAATATATCTATATTCTACATAGAAATATGGAAAAAAACTTGTACTGAAAATGTGTAGTAATATTTTGATAGAGCTTTAAAGAAAAACCTTAGTGAAAATATCTGTGCTTCAAATGAAAACCTATACCTGTGTCCCATCTCTGTTCAACAACAAAGCTTTTACATTATCCGTGTGCCCTTTAAGTTTCATCAGCTTTGCACAAGTCCTTGGATCCCAAACCCTTAAAACCTGTAAAAGTAGAGAATTGCATATAATTTTTCCTTCTTTTCACACATGAATTGCCTATATATGCAGTAACAAATCATTAAAGTAACTCCCATTTCTTCAAATAAGTGATTTTTCCAAGTGTTATTTTTTAAACAGATACTCACCAACACCTAACATCTTCTCTATTATCAGGAATATTTACAGAAGAGATTTTTATGTTTTTACAACAAGACCAATTTACTTCATATTCTGACACAAGTTAAGCAAGAGGACATTTATTACAGGGTACATGCAGAATTAGATTAGAGTTCAGTGCCTTAAAAAACAAAAAACAAAACAAAACAAAAAAAACAGCAATCATTTTATTAAGACTCTAAGGGTACGTCTAGACTACCGCATTTTGTCAACGGAAGTTTTGTCGACAGATACTGTCGACAAAACTTCCGTCGACAAAGAGCGTCCAGACACATTGAGTTCTGTCGACAAAGCAAGCTGCTTTGTCGACAGAACTCCGTAGTCTGGACGCAATGTTACAGGCAATAACACCTTCTGTCGACAGAAGGTGTTATGCCTCGTAAAATGAGGTATACCAGCGTCGACAAAACTGCTGAGTTCTGTCGACGTTATGTCGACAGAACTCAGCGGTAGTGTAGACGCTGGTATAGTTTTGTCGACAAAAGTCCACTTTTGTCGACAAAACTAGGTAGTCTAGACACACCCTAAGGGTATGGCTACACTAGCCACCCTAGTTCAAACCAGGGTGGCTAATGTAGTCATTCGAACTTGCAAATGAAGCCCGGGATATCCTGCAATGAGGAGTAACGGTAGTTTGAATTAAGAGTGTTACTTCGAACTACCTAGCCCGCGGGCAGGGAGTTTGAGCTACCGGGCATTTAAAAATGGCGGCACCTGGGAACATGCAAATGAAGCCCGGGATATTTAAATCCCGGGCTTCATTTGCAAGTTCGAATGACTACATTAGCCACCCTAGTTCGAACTAGGGTGGCTAGTGTAGCTATACCCAAAGAGTTCTGCCAGGTTCTGCTTACCTTCTCAGTGGACCCCGATACAATTACTGTTCCCATTTGATTCATTGCAAGGCTGTAAATGGAATCTTTGTTCCCACTCAGGGAAGAAGCTATTGAAAAAGAAGATAACAGCATTAATGCTTTGTTTTCTCCATTTGCCAAAAAACAATTACTTCATTTCGGAGCCAACTGCAGGTTTTGATTCAGTATGATGGTCCTATGTGAAAAGACAGCAGACTCCCGGCCTTAGTATTTAGAATTAATTTTAATAGGCAAACAATCTAGTTAACATATTGCTAGAAAAAGCCATCTCAATTTCTAACTTGCAATTCTCTAAAAATAACTTATGATAATGGTACACTGCAACACCACTGCACTAGTAAACTGTCTATAGCAGAGGTCAGCAACCTTTCAGAAGTGCCATACCAAGATTTAACTAATTCACAGATCTGTGTGCCAGGGGGAGATGGGATAGGGAGCAGGGGCAGGCTGGGTATGGTGACCATATTTTCTGAACCAGCTGCAGCTAGGGAGAATGATTTAATTTAAATTACTAAATAGGTTAAGTGTTTTAACTTTCTCATGTTAGTTTATCAAACTTCATTTTAAATAAAGTAAAAGATTATGTCCAACACAAAAGCTTTCAATGTTTTCTTTATTTATGGCAGAGGTAGGGAACCTTTTTTGGGTTGGGGGTAAACCTCGTATGAGGAATAAGGGTTATTTCAGAAGAAGGGTTTACTCCCGAAATAACAAACGCTGTGTAGATGTGGTTATTTCGAAATAGGGTATTTCGAAATAGCGGCGGTCTGAGATTATGCAAATTAAGCGTGGGAAATTCAAATCCATGCTTCATTTGTAATTTTGCTTGTCTGCATTTGCATCTCTCTCTCGAAAGAGGGTGCAAGTGTAGACATACCCTAAAAGAGGAAAATACAAGAGACTCTGAAATATACCAGGTTTGTGTTACAAACAGAGAACATAACATTTTGTATATGGAAATTCAATTCCACAACTTCTAAAAACAGTATTTTATAGATTACTAAGGGGCTGCGGCCCCTGCTTGCTACCTTGGCCAATCCCCTCTGTCCACCGCAGCCAGATCATGTCCTCCCCTTCTACCCGTGCCGCAGCTGGATGGGGGACTGTCACCAACCTTTCCTGTGGCCAGGTGGAAGCTGGACTATGGGGCCTGCCCCAGTATTGGGGCTGGGGACAGGATGCTGTGACCAGCTGGGGTCTGGGCCCTGATTGGGCAAAGTGTCTGGTTGGGGGGAAGGGTTAGGAGCCAGCTGAGAGCAGAGTGTCTGGCCAGGGGGTAGGGGACAGGAGCAGGACAGGGTGCAGGAGCTGGCTGTGGGTAGGGTGGCTAGCCGTGGGAAGGTGGCAGGGGTGAGCTAGGGGCAAAGTATCTGGCCTGGGGGGAGGGGTCAGGAGCAGGGAAGGGTGCAGGATCATATCAACATGCTGCTATTCACAGCCAGGGGAGGGAGAAAGGAAGTGGCAGCATGTGCACTTCCCCACAAGCTGGATCTAGCGCAGAGCCTCGGGGCTCTCTTCCTGCTCCCTCCCCCCACAGGATACCAGCAGAGTCTGGAGCGCCTGGCCTGGGGCAAGCAGTGGCAGTTCCCCGGGAGCCAGGTCAAGAGGCAGCCGGGCTACAGGAGCCGGGGCCCACCAGCAGAATGGACAGCTGGAGCTACCCCCCTCGATCCTTCTGCAGGAGAGCCCAGGGTGTCTCCCCAAGAAGGTCAGGGGAACTCCAAGCCATGGCCACCACTTCTCCTTCTGAGTCTGCTGGTCCTATGGAGCAAATATAGCACTTTTAGATTAGGGGGTGTGTGTAACTGGAAACTTGTAGTGTGGGGATGGATGTGTCAGAAAATTTAATATTTCTCCAAAATGCAGGGGTGTGTGTAAGAGAAGGCTGAAAGGATCCCATCATCAGCACAGGAGCATGGACACAAAACATCAGAGGAGTAAGAGTCAGTTCAGAGTTCAGAACTATCCCTCAAGCCTTGTCACTTTCAGAAAGAAAGGCATAGGCACAACTAAAATGGATGAAATAGCACTGAAAGCAATTATCATAGTCCTTATTACAATCTAAGGCATCATAGATATAACTGTACGGTACATAAACTCTCCACCTGTTTTTTAAACGCATTGCTCACCATGCAGCAGCATAAACATTCTGCCTAATTGAAAAACATGTGGCTTCATTTCTTAAACATCTACAACAGGAGTGGGTAAGAAGCAGCTAACCAGCCGGATCCAGCCCGCGGCTGCCTTGCCATAACACTTAGGCACAGAGCAGCTACAGTCGCTTTAAATGCAGGGTGCTCTGTGCTCTAGATGCTAGGGAGCCAGGAGAGAGACATTGTGTGCTGCCCCACCCTACCCAGCAAAATCTCTCAGACCCCACGGGCCAGTTTCTGGCCAATAGTAACTGAGAAATTTTACTAGGAGCAGGGGCAGCAAGTAAAGCGTGGCTCTCTCCCCCACTGCCAAAGCAGAGCCACATGTAGCAGCCAGAAGCCTAGGACTGTTGCAGGACGCCTGCCTCAGGTTCCTTCAAGGCTGTTGGCTGGAAGCCACCTAGGTAAGCACATTCCAACCAGAGCCTGCCTCTGGCATCTCCCCTTCTCTCAACTACCTGCCCCAAGCTACCACCCAAATCCTCTGCACCCCTTTCCCCCCCTTCTCCCAGGTCACAACTCCCTGCCAGGCTCTGAAGCCCCTCCTCTATCCCTCCCCCAGGCCAGAATCTTCTCCTGCACCCATACTCCTCCTCCTAAACCCTGCATTGTATAGCAATACAACATGTCTGATTTCACTGAATTTTGCATAAAGTTATATTATAGGCTATTGGGAAATTATGGTTATATATTTGCTCAGCAAACACGATCATATTATGATTAAGATATTACCAGCCAAAAATGTATTCTTCCAGTTTCATAATATGTAGCACTTGATTACTATATCCAAGTGGACAAAGGAGAATAGTTATAGTGTCTCTCCATTGTAAAGATCCAAAAGCACAAATTGTGCCGGAAACAAAAGTTTCACACCTTTGCTATTGAAGGAAGCCTTCTTCATAAATAAATATTGTTCCATCTGAATTAGTGCCTTCATCTAGAAAGACTGATGGATGCACCCTTTTAACAAAGGCCTGTCTGCTGTCAGGCTCCTTTTACTGTTTCCTGTCAGCCTAATAAATGCAGGATCAAATTCTGCCTACATTTACAGTTTATAAAACTCAGTGAAGTCTGTAGAGTTATACAGAAACAATGGCAGAATAGAACTCTACATCTATCCTATGTTTCAAAGGGCCTCTGGGGGCATTCAGTATGTTTTTCTCTAGCCCATTAGGAACACTGTTTACTGAACAATCAAGTGCTTAAGAAGAGTGATAAAACCAGAGCATTTTTTTCCTTTGGGTATCTTTACTGATTGAACTTCATAAGCACACATTTGTTTCTACTCCTTTTGATCTAAGGTCAAATAAGTGGCTTGTGAATTATTTATAGGGATGTTCATTTACTTCAACCTGGCACAATATCATTATAAAAGTTTCTAATAAGCTCAACTTGACTTGAACTACAACAGTCTTACAATGTTTTCCTCTAAGACAGCTACTAAATTTCTAAGCTATACCCATTAGGCTATAAGAGGACCTACCCATGGTGTCAGCAAAGATTACTTGGAAATAAAATCGCCCAACTACTTCAACAATAACCAGCTTTCAAAAATTACTGAAATAAAACAAAAGAACATTGCTAGCCATTTGGAAAAGATGGCAAAATATTCACCTGGAACACCACCGAGAAGCGTTTACATTCTTTGTCACCAAACAAACTCAATGCTCCTGAAAACTGGGTGTATGTTCTGTTACATTACAAGCACACAACCTTTAAAATGGGGCTTGAAAAATCCATAAGTGATTAGTGAGAGACTTCTCTAGCAGGAGCCTTCATCTAAACCAGTGGTTTTTGCCATGGTGCCCGCCCATTTATGTGCACCCACCTAGTGACCAGGGCCGGCCTGAGCCATTCTTGTGCCCCTCCGCCCCTGGGTGCCCGGCAGCCCCAGAAGGTAGGGGACCACTGATCTAAACCAAAGCAACATGTTCTTCCTGACTCCACACACACACACTTTCAGTGTCTTTACTACTGTTCACAGCTTTATCAAACAGTGCAGAAGTAAAATGAACAAAACTGGTCTTTTTATTGGTTTTATTCAGAACCTTATAGCAACAATGTAGGAGAGACCTGGGATTCACCAAAGCATTGCTCTTAGACAGCTTTAGTGTTGTTCACTCCTATTTTGCCCCACCCTCTCCTTTTGTATCTATATCTGCCTATAGATGTAGGCTATACACTTGTAGTCTTTCTATGAGTAGGCACTAGTTATGTTTATCAAGCTCTTCTTTAAAAGATAAATACAACTGCTTCAGTCTAATATAGAAGATGGGAATTATAGTATGCAGGAAAAAAAAAAAAAACATTAAACTAATATCCTATGGGGAAAATACTACAATTGAGATGCTAAGAGCTTTTGAAGCTAAAACTCTATTCAGTCTAGATGAAATAGAGGCTCATTACATTTAATGTAATAATGTTCAAAGAGATTTACTCTGTTCTAGATTCTGTAATAAGCTGCTCTAGTTTTTCAGCTAAAACCATGGTTTGCAATGATCAGATTGATTACTTGTATTAATGCTTTCAGTATATTAAATTCATTTACATTTTAACTACTTTTTCAAAATCTTTAAGGTGTTAACAAAGACTGGCTCTATAATTCAAAGACAGAGTGTTAGTCTCTAACCTGTGAATTACTTATATTCAGGAATTTCTTATGATTATTAGACTATATTCTGGCCAGTTCCTCCAAGTCTACGAGAAAACAGCAGAGAGCCTCTCAAACTACCAAAAAGAGTCTATAGAAATATAAGCATGGTTGATAAGAAACAACTGTTACTGTAGATGCATTCTGTGGTGATGAAATGGTGATCCATTAAAAGATGTTTTGGGAAATGCCAGTTGTTCTGGTTGTTAGGAATAATGGCCAGATTAGAGTTTTCTGTTTGTTAACCAATCACACAACCTAAAGATATTGTAAAGGGAATTCCATCAAGTAATAAGAAACAAAAACATTAAAACATAAGATACGGGGAAAAAATGTTCACAGGAAAACATTTTTCCATTTCTTCGTCTCATATCCTATAAAACAACACCGAAAAGCTCCAGCTACACTTTAATATGGCAGTGTGGCCATGGCAGAAGCACTTGAAGATAAACTAGCTCCACAAGGGGAGTAGCTAACTGTGGTGGAAGTACTGATCCCAGTGCTGTTGCCTGATTTACACTGATGCTTTATAGCACTAACTTGCTGCACTCAGGGTATGTTTTCACACCCTTAAGCCAGAAAGTTGACATTGAAATTGAAGCCTTAGACTTAAAAACTACTTACATACAAAAATCAGACATAAAAATACAAGAGAGTCACAGCACACTATTACTGAGAAGTGTTTACTTTCTCATTTTTAACATGCAAGTATAAATGTATTGAAATATAAATATTGTACTTAGAAGTTCCCCTGAACATACCACTGGTTGAGAACCTCTGTGGTATTGTATCTGTTGTTTCTGTATAGTGCTATATTAATCTCAAATTAATAATCTTTGATTAAATAATTCCATTTCAACCTGTTTGACAATTTCAAATTATTAAATTCAAATATGCAACAATACATACACAAAAACTTGAGTTTACTGTCCTAAACTAAACCAATGAAAAATGTTAACAGATGCATTGTATTTAATTTTTTCCCCATGTACCTACTTGTGACAGTGTTGTTTGAGGCAGTCAGTGCTGTGAGAGTATTTACATCCCAGAGGAATATTTGTCTGTCCAGCCCGGCAGATGCTACCAGTTCTTTATCTTTTGCATATGCTAAGGCTTTCACATAATCCTACAATAAAATGGGTACAGCAACATGACAATACAGAACCAACAAATAACCTAATGGTTTTTCTTAGAATAGTAATGATGATTCATACAATTACAATGCATGCCTTTTACCTTATGCGTCCTTAGTGTTGACATGCAAAATCCCTTATGTGCATTCCAAACTTTAACAGTAGTATCCGAAGAAGCAGATATCACTAAATGGAAAAGATTAGTATGTTTTAACAGACTTCTTCATCAGGAACATGTGAAGCTCTTAAAATCTTTTAGTTTCTCTTTAAAAAATAGAGGAATTGTATGAACAAAGATATACTTCACCGAAAAATTTTTATACTAAAGAAAACATGCAAAAAGTTACCAAAGTTATAGCAAGTGAAGCAGTAGGCAACAGTCATATACTTATATACTTAATACATTTCTGAACACCTAATTTTCCCATTTCATACTTAGGGTTGCCAGATTGTTTCAACAAAAATACCGGACATACTTGACATTACATCACAATCTACATAACATCATATTTAGAAAATACCGGACATTTATATTTTCTCAATTTGTTTCCCGAACAGGAAGCTCAAATACTGGACTGTCGGGTTCAAAACCAGACACCTGGCAACCCTATTCAGACTATTAAATACTGCACAAAATAAAGTGGTACTTACATGTTTTACCATTGCAACAAAGTACAATATCATTTACCCAATCGGTGTGATGTTCCATAGATGCTATATAAGGATCTTGCTGGAATTAAAAAATAAATTGTGTGAGGTCCTCTTCAACATTGAAAAGACTAAATTGATTTATGGATATACTTGCGATATCCCCTCTAACCTCTCATGAGGTTCAAATACCCCCACTGAATAAATTGGCCTACTTGTGATAGTTAAAACAGAAATAAAAGATACAGTGCCAAAACTGAAATCCCTGCAAGCTGCATGGAAACTTTAATTAAAGAGACATCATGATAGAGGCTCAACTTAAATGACTACCTCAAAATTAAAAAAAAAAAAATCAAAAAAGTACCACTGCACTAAACAACAAAAATAAAAGAAGCAGTGAAAGACAAAAAGGAATTCTTTACAAAGTGGAAGTTAAATCCTAGTGAGCAAAATAGAAAAGAGCATAAGTTTTGGCAAACGAAGTGTAAAGGCCAAAAAAGAATCTGAAGAACAACTAGCTAAAGACTCAAAATAGAATATAAAAAAAATTGTAAGTAGTCAGAAGTAGAAACCCTGCTAACTAGTGATACCACTGAATGATTGAGATGCTAAACAAGCACGCAAGGACAAGACAACCATTACAGAAAAACTAAATGAATTATTTGATTTGGTCTTCACGGATGAGGATGTGAGGAATGCTCCCAAACATAAGACATTCTTTTTAGCTGACAAATCTGAGGAACTGTCCCAGACTGAGGTGTCAATGGAGACAGTTTTGGAACAAATTGATAAACGTAACAGTAATAAATCACCAGGACCAGATGGTATTCATACAAGAGTTTTGAAGGAACTTAAATGTGATATTGCAGAACTATTAACTGTGGTTGGTAACCTATCATTTAATTCAGCTTCTGTACCAAATGACTGGATGATAGTTAATTTGATGCCAATTTCAAAACGAGCTCCAGAGGGGATCCTTGAAATTACAGGCTGATAAATAGGCAGAACCTTGACTTCAGTACCAAGGAAACTGGTTAAGCTATAGTAAAGAACAATATTGTCAAACAAATAGATTTCATCAACAAATGTTACAGTCAACATTGGTGTTTGTAAAGGAAAATCATGTCTCACCAATCTACTAGAATTCTTTGAAGGGGTCAACATGTATGTGAACAAGGAAGACCCAGTGGATATAGTATACTTAGATTTCCAGAAAGTTTTTGATAAGGTCCCTCACCAAAGGCTCTTAAGCAAACTAAGTTGTCATGGGATAAAAGGGAAGGTCTTTTCATGGACTGGTAACTGGTTAAAAGATAGGAAACAAATCGTCAATTTTCAGAAGAGAGAGATAAATAGTGATGTCCCTAGGGATCTGTATTATGACCCGTTCTATTCAACATATTCATAAATGAACTGGGAAAAGGGTAAACAGTGAGGTGGCAAAATTTGCAAATGATATAAAATTGCTCAAGATAGCTAAGTCCACAGCAGACTACAAACAGCTGTAAAAGGATCTCACAAAACTGGGCAACTAGTCAACAAAATTCTCGGGTGTGGTGGCAGTGATCCTCAGCTCAGGGCCTTGATTGGGGGAGACCAGCAGAGCTGGTCCAGCAGGATCGGGCAGTGAGAAGCCCCAGAAAGCGGGAAGACAAGAGGCACCCCCAAAGGGTCTTCTGCGACCTCACCCCATCACAGCACCAAATATATAAGAGAAGATTACTAAGCAAAAGAGCTCACAACCTAAAATCCTGTAAAGGTGCTGAGCTAAAGACACACCACCTTGCAAGAGCTGGCCCTAATTAAGACAGATAACATATTAGTAAAACAGAACATCATAAGCAATAATATGTCTACACTAGCTCGTTAACTCGAGCTAGGTAGGCAAATGAGGCGACCAGGGTTGCAAATGAAGCATGGGATTTAAATATCCCTGGCTTTATTTGCATGTTCCAGTCCGGTCGCCATTTGAAATTTCACTAGTCCGAACTCACTGTCGCATGTAGCCGCGCGGCAGTGAAATGTTAATTCGAACTAAGTCCTTAGTTCAACTTAACTGTTACTTCTCATTCCACGAGGAGTAACAGTTAATTTGAACTAAGGACTTAGTTTGAATTAATGTTTCACTGCTGTGTTTAGCCACACGGCAGTGAGTTCGGGCTAGTGAAATTTCAAAATGGCGACTGGACGGGAACATGCAAATAAAGCCCAGGATATTTAAATCCCGGGCTTCATTTGCAACCCCGGTCACCTCATTTGCCTACCTAGCTCGAATTAACGAGCTAGTGTAGACATACCCCAAAGGAGAAAAATTAAGACAGAACCTGATAAAATAAAGGGGAGTTGGAGAAGCAGAAAAAGGAATCTCTAAGATTAAATAAAAAAAAAAATTATGATCAAGCTAAATAGCATACACTCATGAAAAAAGTCCAGATCCATCAAAATAAGTACATTAATAAGCAAAGCAACTCCATAATCCCCCAAACTATATATCCTTTATTAACTATTTTATAGTGTTCTCTTAATAGACTAAGCACTTTTGGTTATGAAAACATGCCTTATTTGTCTGTAAAATGCCATGTACTTTTTTGTGTAGTATAAATAGGATAAGGTCTGCTGTAAACCCATAGCAAGGTGTCAACATTTTGGTATCTCATTTAAATAAGTCAATCTGACAGAAGTTGGTAATGTAAAAAGTGACTTACCTTGTGCTGATTGACACTCCATATCCTTATTATAGAGTCTCGACCCGCTGTGAAGAGTCTGTTTAATGCTGGATCCAGCTGGAGTGCATTTACCCCATTTCGATTATACTTTTCTACCTCATCTCTAATCACATAGGAAACCTAAAATGTATTTATAGAAAACTGATTATGATATTCAGATATTTAGTCTACATGAAAGTAGTGACTCTGCAGCAGTTGTTCTCAACCTGTTTATTATGGGCTGTATACATGGCCCACAGGCAGATGGTCTCAGTGCACACTCTTCAACTCTCACCTTAAACCACTATGCCCAGTACCCCTGCCCAAAATGGGCCAGGAGCGGAGCCCTAGGTGCTGAGCCAGGTGGCTGGATTGCATCCAGACCCACTGTCTCAGAAGTAAAGCCCCATCTAAAACTTGGGTTCCCAGTGCCTCCCACTCTCTCAAGGCCCCCCCCCCCAAAGCCTACCCACAAACTCACTCTCCTGCCCTTTGCCCCTCTGCAGCATTCACCAGCTCCCTGCTGGCAAAAGCACACAAGCAGGCTTTAAGATCCTGTCTGACCTCAGCCAGCATCACCCCTTGCCAGACTAGAGCAGCAAATTAATTTTCACATGTGGGGTGCAGGTGCTAATTAGAAATATAAAAAGAGTAGTTGAATAGTCGACTACTTGCATTCCCGGACACCGCCCCCCCCCCCCCCCCCGATGCCTCTACTTCTCTGACTGCTGTGGCACTGCCTTTTAAACGTAGGAAGAGCTGTTCCCCCACCACTGACTCTGCAATGCTGGGGGGACAGGGGAAGCAGAGGTGCAGTGTGGGACCTGGTGCGAACGGGAACTGAAGCAGTCTAACTTGCACCAGGTCCCCAACTTCTGTGGCTCTGCCACCAGGCTCTTACTACATTTAAAAAGGCAAAGGCACATCTGGGTTAACTCCCAGGGCCAGTGTGAACCGGGATTGCTTAGTCCCAGTTCATGCTGCCCCAAGGAACTAACCCCGCTGCAGCTCTGCAGTTTACATGTAGTAGGAGCCGGGCTGCTGGATGCCCAGCTCCTACTACATTTAAATTGCAGAGCTGCAGCAGGGTTAGCAAGTGTCACCTCCCCCATCTTCAACATCTACTACTCCATTAGCTGATTAATCGCAATTTAACATCCGTAGTGCTAACTGGGCAGCAGGCTGAGAATCTGTGTTCTAAGGCCATTTCATTTTTAACAGTGCCTTCCATTCAAAAATCTCAAACTTTACAAACATTAAATAACAAAGCCTCAAACTCTGAGACTGACACCATTATTCCCAATTTACAGATAGACGAATTAAACCACAGAGAGGTTAAGATATTTGTTCTAAGTCACAAAGTCACAAAGATAACTGTCAGAATCTGGAACAAAACCAAAAAGGAAATATAGTTCAGTGGTTAAAACACTAATCTAGGCATTGGAAGACCTGGGTTTAATTTCCTGCTTTGCAAAAGACATGCTATTATTTCTCTGAGCAAGTCACTTAGTCTGTGCCTTGGTTCTCCAGTTGAAAAATGGAGATAACAGTCTCTCCATCTCACAACACTTTTGTGAAGATAAACACATTAAGGATTGAAACAAGACAGGACTATGCAGCACTTTAAAGACTAACAAGATGGTTTATTACGTAATGATCTTTCGTGGGCCAGACCCACTTCCTACGAAAGCTCATCGTCTAATAAACCATCTTGCTAGTCTTTAAAGTGCTGCATAGTCCTGTCTTTTGTTTCAGCTAGACCAGACTAACACGGCTGCATCTCTATCGCTATTAAGGACTGAGGCATTCTGGAAATGAGGTCTATATACTCTCTCTCCTCACTCTTAGTTCTCTGCTTTAAAAGGGATATTATCTTGAAAATTGTTTCTTTTGGAAAAAGTCTGATGTTGCACTGAACTCATACGATTACAATACATGAATAAAGTTTTTTTCCAGTTGATTTATTTTTGCATTTGACAGCATTGTGAATATAGTTCATTAAACTATTTTGCTGATGGTCCACTGTACTTCTGTCTTTATGTACAGTCATAATTAGCAATGGGGGAAACTTACATGCTACTTCCACAATTTCTACAAGATGTAATTGGAACAACATTACTTTAAGGTTACAATACAATCTACTACAGCAAGACACACTTGCATACACAAGTGTTTCCAACACATGTAAACTATTTACAAACAGTAAACATTTGGCCTTGTCATTACTACTTGTCTGGTTTACAGTAGTACCAGTAGACCCCAAACTAGATCAGAGCCCCCCTGTGCTAAGGTGTTGAACAGTTATGTATTAAAACAAAAAAGAAAAACATCCCCCCTCATAAAGCCCCTCATATTTATCAGCTAGCCTCCTTCCCTGTATAGACCTAAGCCCCTTTCCCACCTCTTCCATCCTTTATGACCTGGCTCCGAATAATACTAGATTCTCCTTCTTGCAATCTCTCAGCTCCTCCTACCAAGGTCCTCACATAACTCTGTCACAATTTACCACTTCCTCCAGGGGGCTGGGCCCATCTTCTCATCTGCATTTTCCGCAACTCTGCTGTAATGATAAAGTCATTTTCCTATAGCCAAATTATAAGATCTGAAGCCTTTGTCTGCAGCCAGATTAGGAGAGCAGCAGCCATGAACTAAAAAGCAGAACATATCCTCACATTCCATCTAAATTACATTAAAACAATGTACTACTGAACTGTTAAGACAATGAATCTGTCTTGAGAGTACCCACCATCACCAGTTAAAGAAACAGAACTTAAGATGGCTAAAGAAAAATGTGTTTGATAGCATTCTATCTGGCAAGATATCACTTAACAGTTGTGATTGTAAATTGTAACCTCTTTTCTTCTATTGTTTTGCCCTTATAGTCCCTTCTATTGTTTAGCCATATGGTCTCTGTCAGGTTCCTTGATTGTTTCTGTCTGTAGTGTAACTAAATTTGCAAGGTAAATCAATGATGGTGATGAGGTATGATTGGATAAAGAATTGTTTCCCAATATGTTATGACAGGTTAGAAAATTATTCAGTAATATTTTAGTAAAATGATTAAGGTTAGCAGGACTCAAGTTTCACTACATAAACAGGAGTCCAAAAGGAAGTCCAAAAGGAATCAACTCTAGGACACAGTCCGCAGATCAGAGCTGATCAGATTACATGTCCTATTTGTCTAAATGTAAATATTTTAATATAGTCCACTATAGTTCAAACAGCTTCCACATGACATCATCTCAATTCAAGCAGACTTTCTATTGCAATATAAGAAGAACAGAGGCTTGCATTGGACATTTGTATTTTATGCCTGGTCTACACTTAAAAGGTAAAACTAATACAGTGATTTGTTAAGAATGTAGGCTTTTTTTGAGTTGTTTTTTAAATCAACATACTTATTACAAAGAACAACATGAATGATTAAAGGTCTAGAACAGTGGTCCCCAACATGGTGCCCGCGGGCGCCATGGCACCCGCAGGGGCATTTGTGTGCGCCCACCAAGTGCTCAGGGCTGGCCTGGCCCCAAGCGCGCAGCACTTGGGGGGGGGGGCGCCGGCCCCGGGCGCGTGGCTCTTAAGAGGGGGAGGGGGCGCCAGCCCCGGGCACGCGATGCTTGGAGAGGGAGGGGGCGCCGGCCCCGGGCGAATGGCCACGCCCCCTGGCGCCCGGCAACCTCAAATGGTTGAGGACCACTGGTCTAGAAAATATGACCTATGAGGGAAGACTGAAAGAATTGGATGCTTAGTTTGGAAAAGAGAAGACTGAGAAGGGACATAGAATCATAGAATTATAGGACTGGAAGGGACCTCGAGAGGTCATAGAGTCCAGCCCTCCGCCCTCAAGGCAGGACCAAGCTCCGTCTACACCATCCCTGACAAATGTCTATCTAACCTGTTCTTAAATATCTCCAGAGAGGGAGATTCCACCACCTCCCTTGGCAATTTATTCCAATATTTGACCACCCTGACAGTTAGGAATTTTTTCCTAATGTCCAATCTAAACCTCCCCTGCTGCACTTTAAGCCTTGTCCTGTCCTCAGAAACCAAGAGGAACAAATTTTCTCCTTCCTCCTTGTGACACCCTTTTAGATATTTGAAAACCGCTATCATGTCCCCCCTTAATCTTCTTTTTTCCAAACTAAACAAGCCCAGTTCATGAAGCCAGGCTTCACAGGTCATGTTCTCTAGACCTTTAATTATTCTTGTCGCTCTTCTCTGTACCCTTTCCAATTTCTCCACATCTTTCTTGAAATGTGGCGCCCAGAACTGAACACAGTATTCCAGCTGAGGCCTAACTAGTGCAGAGTAGAGTGGCAGAATGACTTCACGAGTTTTGCTTACAACACACCTGTTGATACAACCTAGAACCATATTTACTTTTTTTGCAACAGCATCACACTGTTGACTCATATTCAACTTGTGGTCCACTATGAGCCCTAGATCCCTTTTGTCATGCTCCTTCCTAGACAGTCGCTTCCCATCTTGCATGTATGGAACTGATTGTTCCTTCCTAAGTGGAGCACTTTGCATTTCTCTTTATTAAACTTCATCCTGTTTACCTCTGACCATTTCTCTAACTTGCTAAGGTCATTTTGAATTATGTCCCTATCCTCCAAAGAAGTTGCAACCCCACCCAGTTTGGTATCATCTGCAAACTTAATAAGCGTACTCTCTATCCCAATATCTACATCATTGATGAAGATATTGAACAGTACGGGTCCCAAAACAGACCCTTGCAGAACTCCACTTGTTATCCTTTCCAGCAGGATTTAGCACCGTTAACAACAACTCTCTGACTACGGTTATCCAGCCAATTATGCACCCACCTTATCGTGGCCCTATCTAAATTATATTTGCCTGGTTGATCAATAAGAATATCATGCGAGACCGTATCAAATGCCTTACTAAAGTCTAGGTATATGACATCCACCGCTTCTCCCTTATCCACAAGGCTCGTTATCCTATCAAAGAAAGCTATCAGATTAGTTTGGCATGACTTGTTCTTCACAAACCCATGCTGGCTATTCCCTATCACTTTATTACCTTCCAAGTGTTTGCATATGATTTCCTTAATTACCTGCTCCATTATCTTCCCTGGGACAGACGTTAAACTGACCGGTCTGTAGTTTCCGGGGTTGTTCTTATTGCCCTTTTTATAGATGGGCACAATATTTTCCCTTTTCCAGTCTTCTGGAATCTCCCCTGTCTTCCATGATTTTTCAAAGATCATAGCTAAAGGCTCAGATACCTCCTCTATCAGCTCCTTGAGTATCCTGGGATGCATTTCATCAGGACCTGGTGACTTGCTGACATCTAACTTTCCTAAGTGATTTTTAACTCGTTCTTTGTGTATCTTATCTTCCAAACTTACCCTCTCTCTGCTTGTATTCACTACGTTAGACACACCTCCAGACTTCTCGGTGA
The DNA here is from genome assembly GCF_049634645.1 of Pelodiscus sinensis. Taxonomy (NCBI): domain Eukaryota; kingdom Metazoa; phylum Chordata; order Testudines; family Trionychidae; genus Pelodiscus; species Pelodiscus sinensis. The sequence goes on along the minus strand of NC_134712.1, from coordinate 246,556,967 downwards.
AGACCGAAACAAAGAAGTCATTGAGCATCTCCGCCATTTCCAAGTTTCCTGTTACTGCTTCTCCCTCCTCACTAAACAGTGGGCCTACCCTGTCCTTGGTCTTTCTCTTGCTTTTAATGTATTTATAAAAGGTCTTCTTGTTTCCCTTTAATATATAGCAGCTTTAATGATAGCAGCTTTCAAGTACCTAAAAGGTTGTTGAAAGGAGGAGGGAGAAACAATATTCTCCTTAACCTCTGATGATAGGACAAGAAACAATAGGCTTACATTGTAGCAAGGGAGGTTTAGGTTGAACATTAAGAAAAACTTCCTGTCAGGGTGGTTAAGCACTGGAACAAATTGCCTAGGGAGGCTGTGGAATATCCAACATCCAAGATTTTTAAGAGCAGGTTAATTAATTAAACATGTCAGGAATGATCTAGATCAGGAGAGAGCAAAATCCAGCCCGCTGAATCCAGCCCACAGGAGCCTCTATTAGGGCTCCTGCCTACTGCTCAAAGCAGCAAGCCTGGGAGAAGAAGTGGTTTCTGTTCAATGGGAGCTGCCTGTTTGTGCTACCTGCACAAAGTATCCCACTCCTCTCCAGGCTTTCAGAGCCACACAAGGCGCCTGCAGGGACATGGAAGGCAGGGACCCTGGCAGAGGAACCAGCTGGGCTACTGTCCTGAAGCCACTCAGGTAAGCATCTCCTGGACACAGCCTGCCTCTGGTATCCCATTTCCTCCTCCCCCCATCAGCTTGCCCCCTCTCCCATGTTATCCAAACCCTCTGTACCCCTGCCCCCTTACCCTCTTCCAGACCCTGCACCCCTTCCTACTCTCCGCCTCCAATTCACAAACCTGCCCAGACCTTGCACCCCAATATCCTACCCCAGGTTACAACCTACACCACTCCTCCAGATCACAACCTCCTTCCAGACTCTGCACTCCCTCCTACCCCTCCTACACCACTCCTTGTGGATAAATCTCTGTAACATTTCCATATAACCATGTATCATTCTTATATAACTTTGTATTAAGAGAAACTTTGTAAGTCCTTTTATTTTTATACACACACACACACATATATATATATATATATATATATATATAAAATCGGCGAGCCGTGTGTGTGTGTACACACACACACACACACACACACACGGCTTGCCAAACCGCAGCGAACCCCGCTCATCAGCTGTGCTGTCCGGCGTTCTGCACATGCGCAGATCATCCGAACCCGGCTCTTCCGGATTGTAATCTACTCACCACAGGCAAGTAGATTGCATTATTTGTCGAGCCCTGTGTGCGTGCGTGCGTGCGTGTGTATACACACACACACACGCTGGAAGCCAGATCTAAGACAATACTTGTGAAGTGAGCTTATTGAAAAGAAGAGTGGACAGACAGACTGCCCTGGGAGTCAAGCAGCAAGTACCTGCCCTTGAAAGAACTCTTTGAACCAGCATTAAAAAAGGAGAGGTGATGACTAACTGGCTGCATGACAGGGATAAATATGAGGCATCTTGCAGAGGGACCCCGGGTTTTCATCTTGTCAACATCAGAGCATCAATCCAGATCTGCAGAAGCCTGGCTCCAGCCCTCCCCCATCTAACTCACCTGGCCAGTGTAGTTAGAGGGAGCAACCATTGTTAACAAGACGGAGTGTCTTGTGTGTGTGTGCGTATACAAGTGCATGAGTATAATGTATCATATGCAGGGCTTGACAAACTGCTGATTCTACTCACCCGTGGCTGTGTCACTCAGCCGGTCACTCCGTGTGCCCCATTCACTGGCGCTGTGCGCATGCGCAGTGCCGGTCTGGTGCATGCGTGGTGCAGGGCTGGCAAGTAGCTCTTGCTGTGGTTTGTCAAGCCCTGATCGTATGCATATGATAAAGTATAGATTGATTTATGTATGTTCAATAAATGTGGCGTGTTACCTTATCTCCCCAAAAAAGATCCCAGATGCTTCTTTTAAGCACAACATCCTCCAGGTCAGAATCATCTCCTGAACCCATATCACCTCCCAGACCCTGCATGAGGGATGTCAAATTTCAAGTAACTGACTAATCAAATAGTTGATGCAATTTACATCGACTACTTGAGTCGATAGGGCACTTCCACCTTTGAAGTGTAGCAACATCTCTAGGGTGGCTACTCTCCATCAACAGTTATTGCTCATCTCTGATCTAGATCTTGGTCCTTCCATGAGTGCAGGGGATTGGAGCGGATGACCCCTTGAGGACTCTCCCAGTTCTAGTATTCTATGAATCCATGATTTCAGGACTCATATTTCAGGTCCATAAACCCTAGACAAACTTTATACTAAAAAGTTTTGCCAGAAAAATCGAAATCACTTGCCTAGCCTACGTAGCTATCCACTGCTATAATGCAGCTTATACAGTAGAACCTCAGAATTCTGAGCACTGGTTACAAACTGACCAGTCAACCACAGATCTCATCTGGAACCAGAAGTATGCAATCAGGCAGCAGCAGAGATGACAAAAAAGGAAACACAGTACAGTGTTAAACGTAAACTACTTAAAGAGAAAACAGCACTTTCCTTCTGCCTAGGAAAGTTTCAAAGCTATATTAAGTGAATGTTCAGTTGTAAAGATTGAAAAAAAAAAATTATTCAGAGTTACAAACATCCTCCATTCACAAGTTGTTCATAACTCTGAGCGTCTACTGTACTGGCAAGAGACTCATTTTTGTCATTCAGGAAAGTGGTTTAAATTATAACAGCAAAATAGTTCACTCTCTCGCCACAAATGGACACTGCAGGTACAGCTATCCCAGAAAAGCCTTTGAAGCAAAAACTATCTCCATTGTCTATAGTTATATAGAATCATAATATACTAAAACTGAAAGGGACATTGAGAGGTCATGAAATTCAGTCCTCTGCCCTCACGGCAGGACCAAAAACTGTCTAGACTAGGGTTGCCAGATGGTTTCAACAAAAATACTGGACACACTTGACATTATATCACAATCTACATTACATCACAGTCTACCTTACATCTTATTTAGAAAATACCGGACATTAATATTTTCTCAATTTGTTTTGCCCAGAACTGGACACAGTATTCCAATTGAGGCCTAATCAGCGCAGAGTAGAGTGGAAGAATGACTCCTCATTTTAATATAACTGTGCTTATATCAATATAACTTTGCAAAGTTTGAGAAACACATACAAGTGACACTGGTATAACTGGATCCACATTAGGAGGACTTTACCTGCCAAACCCTCCTAACATGGACAAGCCCTTAGCTCTGAATTTAGTGTGCATGTAACATTCTCTGTTTATTCACAGAATATGTTTTACTAAAGTAGTAGTAATTGCATGCTTCCTGAGTAACACTTCCTCAGCTCTGTTCTTATGAAATGTTATCACTTCATGATTTCATTATGAGTCTCACAATTTCTGTTGTTTTTCTGAAAGCTTCAGCTCTTAGAATCATGAAAAAAAAAATCACACTTTAAAACTTTAAGTTTCTTATTATTAAAAAAGTTTAGCAAATTCTCTCTTTCTCTCACTAGTATTCAGAGAGAAAGCATTCTTTTTTCATCTCTGATCTTGGTTTTTTGGACCTCAGTCATGGTTTCTGAACCCTTTAAGTCAGTGATCTCCAACCTTTTTACACACAAGATCACTTTTTAAATGTCAGGGCAAGCCAAGATCTACACCATCCATTCCTCAAGACCCTACCCTTTCCTTGAGGCCCCACCCTCTCCATCACTTGCTGTCCCCAGTCCTTACTCACTCCCACTGGGTTGAGACAGGAGGTGCAGGCTCTGGGGTAGGAATGAGGGATTAGTGTGTGGGAAGGGGTGAGAGGTGTAAGCTCTGGGAGGGAATTTGGATGCAGGAGGAGTGGAGACTAAGATGCTAGATCGGGGACAGGGCTCCAGACTGGAGACTGTTGGAGTCAGGTGAAGAGTTGGGGTGCTGAGTAAACTGCAGACTTGTGGATATCAGGGTGCAGAAGTTCGGGTTGGGGTTTATGAGGGGCTCAAGGCAGGAGGGTTGCGTGTATGATAGGCTCAGAATTGCAGTGTGTGGATGGTGCAGGACTGTTGTGGCACAAGACTGGGGATGTGGGGGGCTCAGGGCACGGGGTTCAGGTGTATGACCGGCTCCCCTGTGGGCGGGTGCAGGGGTGTTATGATACTGAGGCCAGATGAGGATTTGACCCCAACTGGGAGCTTGCTGGCCAGGCTTCATTTTTAAATAAACTATTATGGCCAACACAAAACATTTCAACATTATCTTTTTTTATGGGAGGGGCAGGGAACATGTTTTGGGTCAGGGGGCCACTGATCCTCAGAAAAATCAGTTGGGGACCACAGAAGTGAGATGCAAAAAAACAACACCTCCAAAAAGCCACAACCCTCACTGATGTGGCCCCAACTAAGATACCTCAGTCTCCTGACACTCCAGCCCCATGGTGGTAATAGCGGTGGGGGGGGGGGGGGGGGAGGACTGAGGTTCAAGGTCCCAGGACAGATTAATTCTTCTGGGGGTCCAGGGTTAGTGAATTTTGTGGGGTCCCCCAAGGCTCTGAGATCGGGCCAAAAATGAGGGATCCAGTGTGTGGGACAGAGCTGCCAGTGAGTGGGGTAGGGATGAGGGTACAGAATCTGGGTGGAAAGTAGGGTACTTGAGCAAGCTGATAGTAGGTGTCTGGCCAGGAAGGAGGAGCTGGAACAGGGTGCTGGCACTACAGGCTGGGGCAGGATGCTGGTGGGTGTCTGGCCAAGGGAGAGGGGTCAAGGGCAGCTTGGCTGGACCTGGGGGTCTCCAGGGATGAGCATCTCTCAGGTAGGATCTGTAGGTAGTGCTAGAAGAAGTGCACGTGCGGCTCCTTTAAAAAAATCCAGCCGCTCTGGGTCCTCCACTGCCATCTTAAACTTCCCCCATGCCTGACTCTGCCTCCCTGGTACACGGGGGAAGGAAGGCAAGACAAGAAAGCACATGCACTGCTGTGGAGTGGGGAGGAGCAGTGTACTTGAGCTTCCTGAGAAGCCGGATCTGGTGCAGAGCTGCGGGAATTCTCTCCTCCTTCCCTTCCACCACAGGAAGCCAACTTTGGCTCCAATTTTGGGAGGGGCAGGAGGCTGTAGCGCCAGCACAAGTGCCTTGTTGTGGGTTGGGGGAAATAAGGGGGCTAGGAACACTGCATTGAAATCAACTGGCAGGGCCTCTGCAATTGACCACTTGATCATGATCAACTAGTTGGTTACCACTGCTTTAAGTTGTCTATGTTAATTATACCCTGAGCTGAAAAAAACCTCCACTTTCAGGGGATGAGAGTAGTCTGTCTGCAGTGGAGGACCCAGTAAACCTATGGTGTCCAACCAGTTCTAAAGCAGTAGCCACTACAGTAAACTAACCACACTCAACTGGCATCCTCTTATCAGTTAAACAGTTAGCCGGGTAAACTGCAACATCTCTAATTTGAACTGACCACCAATGATAGGTTGCTATTTACATCAAGAATCCCCTATACCACCCTGTCTGTACTGACATTTATAATTAAAATGAAATTAAGAACGTTTACACTAGACCAAAGCAAAATGAAGGAACATAATATCCACTGTGCTTCATTTTTACTTTCACTGTTGAGAAAGGTTTGTTTTGCATAGATTTCATCAAAAGGATCCATCCCCAGGAAGATCATCAAAACATTTATCTCTTTCACGCGCACATCAATTCCTCCTCCTCCTCCAAGCAGGATCCTGTATGCCCCAAACATACCAGGCTGAAAAATAGTGTAGACACAATGGGATAACTGAAGCATGTTCTCACTTTAAAAACAGTTCAGGAATTAAAGCTGAGCAAGTACTACGGCCGATTCCATACGAAGAGTCTGACACAGTTAAGGCAGATCCTTATGTCCCTAAGGAAGCACCCACGCTGCCAGAGCCTCAAGGGCCAGTGCTTAGGCACAGGTGGAGCGCAAGGGCAGATTCCGCTGACAAGTACATGGGACGTGTTTTAGTCCCATTTTGCTTCATTATTTTATGTCTAATACTGACAGGCGCCGAGACTCCCAGCGGCCGTGGGCGAGGCTGGGGAGGGTCTCCCCTGGGCTCTCTCCCTGCTCTCAGCACCAGAGAAGTAGCCTGTTCCTCCCCAGGTCCAGCAGCAGCTGCCCCAGGCGACACCCAGGGAAAGAAGTGAGCCCTCGCGACCGACACTAGCCCGGCTCCTCCCCCCGCCCCAGTTCCCTACACCGCCTCCCGCGCTCGCAGTCCCGCTCCTTCACCTGCGGCGCCCCGCCCCCAGCCCAACCGCCCTTCCCAGGTGCTCGCCCGCTCTCGGCCCGCGCCCCCTCTTCCGCGAGCCCCTCAGCCGCGCCACAACCCCGCGCCGGCGGGCAGCCCAGCAGACCTCTCACCTGCACTTTCCGGCGCCCGGCCGCATTCTGTCGGTGATGCGCCGCCATCTTGCATGTTGACACGCCAACGTCATTTCCGAAGAGGGCAAAGCGACCCGGAAGTCCCGCCCCGCCGAACGTTGGACCCGCGCTAGGGCGCTGGGCTGTGGAGGGAGCTCGCGGGAAGCGGGGCAGGGAGTTGGGCCAGACGTCAACCGCCCGACTCCCGCGCGCTCCTCAGGGGGGAGTCTCGCGGACGGGAGAGCGTTAGGCTGCCCCGCCCGACGGAGGGCTCGGATACTCGCCCCTTCAACGTTCCCTGAGGCCTCGTGCCCTTCCCCGCGTGGGCTTGGTGCCTGCATCCCTCTGCCTGCCACGCCCGCTTGCCCCTTCCTCTGTGCCCTCAGGCCCTGCGCCTTCCTGGGACTCGGCCCATCATGGCCGTGCTGCCCCCTCACTGTGCCCTTCACCCCCACCTCCCTTGGTGGTGCCGTGTGGCTGCTTTGTGCCTCCCGTCTCACTACCCTGAGGCCACGTGCCTGCCTCCAGACCTGAGGCTGCCTCCCCTCCCTGTCCCTGACCGTCTTCTCGCAGTGCCCTTTGGCCAAGTTCCCTGCCCCCAGATCCTCAAGGCCACCGTCTCCTCTCCCTGTCTGCTGTCTCTGACAGAAGCAGGGAGCCCACACGAATCCTGTGAGCCTTGCAAATACAGGATGAAAAACTCTCCTGTAATTTGCAAGCCTGCAGGAAGGAACCATACGAATGGGATTTTTGAGGCCCGATACTTGAAGTAGTGAAAAACAATAGAAGGTTGTTGCTGGTGTGTACAAAGCCGCAGGAGATGGCGGGACCATTGTTTCTGGGTTTGGGAGCACTGAGTGGTTCGATCGTGTCATAATGCAGGTTTGGCAGAATTTTCAAATATGAAAGGTGACATTTTTGTATCCGTTTTTCCAAGCTCTCTCTGGCACAGGGATACCAGAATGAGAGAATCACTACAGAGAAGTACGCTAGAAGCTTGCATTGCTGGATTACTAATGGTCGTGGGAAATACTTTTGAAACTGGAAAATCCACAGCAGGTGTCATTTTCATGTGAGTTTGTAGAGGCTTTAACAGGCCTCTCCTGCCCTAGCTCACAACCCTGCACCCACTTATGTACCCCAATTCCCTGCCCTAGGTCACAATCCAACCCCCTGTACCTCAGTCCAGTGCCCCCAGTTACAACTGTCTCCTTCACCCAAACTCCCTTCCTTACCCAAGGTCCCTTTTGCACCTAACCTCCATCCCAGACCATGCACCTCCTCCATTAATATCATGGAAGAATACGTCCCTTGACCACTTTCCAAATTCTTGGAGTGGCCCCATGAAAAATTATTGCCCACCTCTGACTTACGGTATGTCTACACTACAGGGTAAAGCTGGATTAAGATATTCAACTTAAGTTACATTAATTACGTAATTGAAGTTGAAGTACCTTAACTTTTGGCTCTGTCCACACTGCTCTCTTTTACTTCCTGCACTCTCCCTTCAACTTCCCTTACTCCTTGAGGAAGCAAAACTACCAGCATCGACCAGAGCACCTCTTTCAGTTGGAATTAGCATATCTTCACTAGATCCACTAATTCGAACCCTAGAGGATAGACAGCAGCAGCTGTCATACCCTAAGGGTTCGTCTACACTGGCCCTTTTTCCGAAAGGGGCATGCTAATTTCACAGGTCGTAATAGGGAAATGCGCGGGGGATTTAAATATCCCCCGCGGCATTTAAATAAAAATGTCCGCCGCTTTTTTCCGGCTTTTAGAAAAGCCGGAAAAGAGCGTCTACACTGGCCCCGATCCTCCGGAAAAAAGCCCTTTTCCGGAGGATCTCTTATTCCTACTTCGAAGTATAAGAATAAGAGATCCTCCGGAAAAGGGCTTTTTTCCGGAGGATCGGGGCCAGTGTAGACGCTCTTTTCCGGCTTTTCTAAAAGCCGGAAAAAAGCGGCGGACATTTTTATTTAAATGCCGCGGGGGATATTTAAATCCCCCGCGCATTTCCCTATTACGACCTGTGAAATTAGCATGCCCCTTTCGGAAAAGGGGCCAGTGTAGACGTAGCCTTAGAGTGCACTTAATTTTGGAGTATGCCCCATTGAACTCACTGACATTTCTGATTTTTAAGAAAGCAAGTATTAGATGGGGTTCCCTTGGGAAAGCTTAGTTTTGCTGAAGTAAAATAGAAAATAGACTTACAACATCGCCATTATGGTCTGTGGCCGTAATGTTCCAAATTATGGGGAATGTGTTAGGTAATATAAAATAAGAAAATTGCGCTCAGTTTCTACTGACAACTCTAGATTTCTTTTGCTGCATTTTTCTGTACTGCCTACTTGAGGGATACATTTTTCACTACATGGTTAACTAATTAAACAAGCCATAAAGATTAGCTAAGCTAAACTTTTTTTGTAGCAATGTCCAACATAGCAAACAGCTTGGGAATTACTTGTTAAATCACACACTGGCATAGCAGGAGTATTGAAGAGTGATGTGTTGCAAAGTGAGTTATTTAAATTATTAACCAGTTGATCAACATTGTTCTTCATCCACATTATTTTCTCCCAGTTAGTAGTTTTCCGCATGATGTTTCATTCTTGTAAGGGGGCCCTGCATCTCCTTGCACTGCTGACATTTGACACATTTTTTCTTTTTTGTTCAGAGAAGGAATAACTTCAAAATATTCCCAGACAGGGTTTCTCTTATGCCATGACAGTTTTTCTTTTTTACATTCCTAATGCATAGCACAAACTGTAATAACTAACACTTATATGCATCTTTCATAACATAATATAAAAAAAAGATGTAGAAATTGATGTATTCTAGAGCCACAGACTCTGCCATATTGCAGACATGTATTTCTGAACTAGATGTTGGTTTCTGTTTTTCTATCAGTTATATGTAGTTGCATCTGGTTATCAAAGTGCCAAGTTCCTTGCCTTAAGCAATTCCTCTATCTTTGTCAGCCCTGAGCTATATGTTACCATGAATTACATTTCCCCACATTAGCCTTGAGGATATCTCTGTAGTGATTTTTCTGACCTCCTCTAGCATGTTTGCCGTGGCTGAGTTGAAAATAGAAAACTTCTTCAGGAATCCAAACACAATGACTTGCCAGTGAAGTTGATGATAGATAATTATTGCCTTGATACTTGTGATATCTGCTTGTGGGAGGATATTAATGTTAATACATCTAACAGCCCATTTAATTTGAATAATCATTTGCATACAGTGTGATGATACTTCTCTAAAGCCTTAAGATGTTCCCTATGTTGTCCATGTTTCAGCCCTTTACAACATGATGGGGATTACAACAGCTTTGTAAATCATAAGTCTGGTTTTAATTCTGATGTTGCAACCTTCGACCACTCTTATTCTCAGATGACCAGATGCTCAACTAGCACATTTGAGCTGATCCTGGATTTCTTTTTCAATGTCAGCTGCCTGTGAGAGTGGCTTCCAAGAATGGGAATACGCAATGGTCTCTAGAAGGTTATCATGTATTTCTGGTGCTGGCAGTTGTGCAGTAGAAGCTTGCTGATAGAGGACCTTTTTCTACTGTATGCTGAGAGTCTGATATGCATCAGCAAAGCCAAATGAGCCCACTCTATAATATTGTCAGCATATTGAAGCTCAGCCACTAAGGTTGGTGATGTTTTGGTTCTGGATTGGAAGCAGTCCAGGTTGAACAGCTTACCATCTTGCCAGTTATCAAATAGAGCATCACAGTGAGGAAGGTGGAGAAGAGCGTCAGGGCAGTGAAACAACCCCTGTTAAATGCCTGTCTTTGCCATAAAAAGATCTGTTGCTTCCATGTCATTGTGAAAGAGATGAAGAATGGTGACAAATTTTGGTGGACATCCATAGGTCAGAAGGATTTTTCCACAGTGCTTCTCTGTTGGAGTCAAAAGCTTTTGTCAGGCCAGTGAATGCAAGATGCATCTATGTTTTTCTCTACATTTTTCCTGCATCTGGCAAGCAGTAAAGATCGTGTCGGTAGTGCCTCTAGATGTTTTAAGCCATGGATGGGCAATAATTTTCTTAGGGTAGCCACTTCATGAATTTTGGTACACAGGCCAGCTATTGGTTTGCTAGAAGGGTTGGGACCTTGGGCAGAAAGGGTGGGGCTGGAGACTAGAGAGAGAGAGAAAGTGAGGTTGAAAGAGGCACTCTGTGTGCAAGACAGACTTTGACACATTGAGAGCGTGTGGCACAGAGATGGAAGAGTGTATGTTGCAGTGTGTGTGTGACAGTGACTGTATGTGCATTGGCTGTTGCTGAATACATTTTTGAGAGTAGCCACGCTATTGGTGGGACAGGGGAAGCTATCCTGCTCTGTTATCTCGCTCTCCCTCACTGTGCAGAAATGAAGTATGGGTGAAAGAGAGAGTGCATGTGCGCGCACACAAGCACTGAAAACTTAAAAACAGTTCTCTGCCTCTTAAGGCAGGCACTCTGAGTCACTTGCCATCCATGCTTCAGATTGGAGCAGTTTTGCTGTGTGTCTCCCTCTGCTTGATCCCTGCTCTGCAGAGATGGAGTAGAGAGGCAGTAGAACACCCTGCCTCAGCATTCTCCTTTCCCCTCCACACTGTACAGCTGCTTATTCTGCACAGCTAGCAGGAGAATCCTTGGAGTAGCTCAGCTGCAGGATGTGGAGCAAGATGGGGTTGGGGCAGTTGAACACACACTGCTGACTAAATATACATGCTCTACTCATCAGCTGGGTGGACTGAAGAGAAATGCTGGGCAGGCCAGATTTTAGCCTCTCCTGGTCTAAACCCACACTGAGAATCAGGAAGAATATCTTCAGTAAGAGGAAGAAGACAGTTCAGGAGAAATCTAGCAAGGAGGCACTCACTATGCATCCCATTACATGTACTTTGTGAGGCATTTGAAAACTCATACATTTCCAATCAGTATTGTCCTAGTAAAATATGTATGGCAAAATTGTGTAATGATGCCCCAAAAATTCCTCCCGTTTTCTCTACAGCATTGACAACACTTGAAGGAAAAGTAACACTGAATGGTGGAGGGGCCTGACTGAATGGAATCCATCTAATAAAACCACTGAAGCATGTGGTGAGAGAGATCTTTGCTTTGAAAGCATTTAGCTTGTTAAATTAGATAGTGTTTTACCTTTCATTTTCTTGTAACCAAATTTAACTTGTGTCTCATTGGTTGTAATTAAGCCTCTGAATTAATCATAGTTAAACTAACATGATTAACTGAAAAAAATTAATCCCAATTAGAAACATTAATTATGATTAATCCTACTGTTACAGTGAAATACCCCTTGACATTTAATATTTTTGTTTTTTTCTGCATTTTCACATTGATTTCTATTACAACACAGAATATAAACTGTAAAGTGCTCATTTTATTTTTCATTACAAATATCTTGCACTGTAAAATGATAAACAGAAGACAGTATTTCAGTTTACCTCATATTGTAGCGTGATCTCTTTAATATAGATTTTGTTACATAACTGTATTGAAAAACAAAACAATGAAAACTTTAGTGCCTACTTTTCATCTATTCACTAAAACAAACTAGCTTGTTTACATTTATGGAAGATAATCCTGTCTGCTCCTTATTTACAATGTCACCTGAAAGTGAGAACAGGCATTCACATAGGGCTTTTGTAGCCAACATTGCAATGTGCCAGGTATGCTAAGCATTCGTATGTTCCTTCATGCTTCAGCCACATTTCCAGAGGACATGCTTCCATGCTCATTAAAAAAATTTGTTAATTAAATTTTTGACTGAATTCTCACCTTATAGCAGTCTCAGATGGTGACCCAGCACATGTTCATGTTAAGAATACTTTCACAGCAGATTTGACAAAATGCAAAAAGGGTACCAATGTGAAATTCCTAGAAATAGCTTTAGCACTCGACCCAAAGTTTAAGAATCTGAAGTGCCATCCAAAATCTGAGAAGGACGAGATAAGGAGCATGCTTTCAGAAGTTTTAAAAGAGCAAAATTCCAATATAAAAACTACAGAACTCAAACGCCCCAAAAAGAAAATCAACTTTCTGCCTGTGGCATCTGACTTGATGAAAAGTGTCATTGTTGGTTCACTTTGTTTTGGATCATTATCCAAATTAGAACCCATTAGACTATTATCATGTCCTCTGATAGCAAAGATACCTTCTGTATGTGACTCTCAAGATAGGATTCATATAATTAGAGAGCATTTCTTTGGACCACTGTCATTTCCCGCAAATGGGATAATATCTTGCAATTAACCATAATGAATATTGCATAGGGGTCTGGGAGTGGGACAATGGACATTTGTTTCATATATAGCAAGAGATCCTCCATTAGCAGTATAGTTTCTGTTCTGTATCCTGATGTAATAGATTGGAACTCATGACCATGGCATCTCCTGCTTGTCATGCTGGGAATTAGCTCAGTCATGGAGTGTACCCCTCATTGGTGTCTTGCCCGTGGTCCACTCCCCTGTCTCCACCCTCTTGCTCTGGACCTGTATCGCTCTCTTGGTCTGCAGCGTCTGCTACAGGACACTTCCCTCTGGCATTCTCCCCTCCTTTCAGAGGTATTGGCAGTCCTCAGTCCACGCACCTGTCTCAGAGGCCAACTTCAGGCCCAAAGTCTAGCCCCTCACCTCAGGGGCAAACCTCAGTCTGTATTGGCCACAATGTAGTGTGGCAAGGTGTGGTACAAGGGAAAGCGGAGGCACAAAGACCTGCCCACTACTCTTGGCCCCGATTCAGGGACCCTCTAGTTGCAGCCTTATTCTGTCCTACTTCACTTGATTACCTGTGGGCCACTTCCCTGCATCCCTTGTGCCGTCTCAGTCTCAGTATCAAGGCCTGCAAATCTGGTAGTGGTTAGCCAGAGCTCTTACTCCCTCGCTATCCTGCCCAGCACTGCTTTATCTCAGGCATGGTCCTCCTTCTCTGAGAGTTTATCCTTCCTCACCAGAGCAAGAGTAAGCTCTTCTCAATCCTGTAGTTTTTTATAAGTCTCTGCCTGGCCATGGTTGCCTGACTTCTCTGATTGGCCAGGTTTGTACTGGCTCCCTCTGGCCTGTTTTTAACTCTTTTCCTGCCAGAGTGGGACAACTGCTCGACTACACCTTGCCAAAACCGGATTATGTGAGATCCTTTACTTCTGTGCCAAACAGAAAAGGAAAGGTTAGTATTAGCATTTCTGATAAACTACTGAATTCAAAAAGCAAAACCTTTTTAAGCCTCCTTCAGAAAACATCAAGAAAAGATCAATGACTTTATAGACCTATAGATTTTTAAGGACAGAAAGGACACTTGTATCATCTAGTCTCACACTGAAGGCCATAGAATTAATCCACTATCTCCTGAATCAAGGCCATAACTTCAGACTGAGCTAGAGCATATATAATAGAAAAACATCCTCTCTTGATTTAAAGCAGGGGTAGGGAACCTCTGTCCTTGAAGATGAACCTGGTCTGCAGCTTGCCTAGATCCAGCCTGGGAGGCTCTTGTTCTGCCTGGTGAGGGGGAGGAAACAGCTCTGCATGCTGGCATTTCCCTTTACCCTGACTGGGGGAACAGCAGCACAGGACAGCTAGCACAGAGGCCTGTAGGCTTTTCCCCTGCCACTCTCATTGGTTGGGAATCATGGCCAATGATAGGTGCAGGGCACAATGCCTGCAAGTGCAGGGCAGCATGGAGCTACCTGTTCCCCCCCTGAACTCTGCCAGGTAGGCACTTCAATGCCTTGTCCCCTCTCACACCTTCCCTCCTGCCCAGTTCCCACACCTGTAGCCCATTATTGCACTCCCATCCAGACCCCTCATCTCCAGCTACTTTTACACCGTATTTCCCACCCAGACCCCACATACCCACCATATTCCTGCACCCTATCTCCTGTCCAGACCCTGCATCCCCACCACAGCCTGCTCCCCTCCAGCCCCCTCCAGCACATTGGACCCCTTATTTTTGGCCCCACCCCAGAAGCCTAGGGTGGCCCTACAAAATCTTCTTGCCCTGGACTCGCAGAAGTGTTTATCTGGCCCTTGGGCACTGAGCCTTGTTCCCTTTCTGTGGGGCTGGAACATGAAGGGAATGGGTTTTTTTAAAATGCCTCTCAGTTGGGATACACATCTGTGAGTGGCTTTCCCCCCTTCTTTCTCACTTGAAGGCCAGGTCAGTGAGATTTGGGGTTTTGTTGTTGTGTTTTGGTTTTTTGCTTCTCACCTGTATGTGGCACTGACTGATTTTTTGTTTGTTTGTTGGTTACTGGCCCTGATCCAAAAAAGTTTCCCCGCTCCCGATTTAAAGACTTCAAATGAGAATCCAACACATTGCTTCATAAATTGTTCCAATGGTTGGTTAACGTACAGATAATGCAGGGGACATTAAGCTATTTGTATAAAAAAATGCCAACTTTGGGTACTTCTTTAAGTGAAAACAGAACAACTAATACTTTTTCTATTGAGTTATTTTGTTTAGTGTTTACATGACTATTCCAGCTCTTATTCAACAGCTAAACACCATTAGATGGCAGCATTTATCATGTTTAAAATGTGGTTAATCGTAACTGAAAAACATTCCAAAAATATTGTACGCTTCTTTGAAACTATTAAAGTTTTTTACATAATAAATATGAAGATGAGTTCATGACTGATATGAGCCTTACTAATGAGTGTCTCTCCTCCTGCATATGCTCTCAAGTCAGCTGCAAATATATTAAAGTGCTTGTCCTGTCAACTTGCTATAACTTCTGTATGCAACCTTTTATTGTTTTCCCTTCCTACTGCCTTGATGGATCTTGTAATAGGAAACACAAACCAATTTGCTTATGGCATGTGTAACAAGGAGAAGAGGGGAATAGGAAACTTGAGGATGTGTATTTTCAGTTAGTAAAGAAAAGAACCTAAAGATTAGAGGAGTGAAATGTGAGAATTAAATTATGGTAATACTAAATAGTATACCTTACTTTAGATGTTAGTTCCTCCAGTGCCACTAACACATTGGGCAGTGCAGTTCGTCCATTGATTATGGTTGCTCCCTTCATGTGGTACTTCACAGGTGATGACAGCACACTTAGCATCCTCAGCCACTGTCTTCTCTTACTTTTGTAGAAGATACTGACAGAAGACTTAACAAGTTTTAGCCACAAACCCTATCAGCTGGAGCTGGAGACCTAAGAGACTGAAATAAGCCTTCGGAGCTGATGGAGCCCAGAGAGTAAGCTAGGCATATTTCACTGGGATTCCCCGTTGAGCTAGTGGTGGCCCACTCCACCACTGCCAACGTCCTGGGTTGGGGCCCAGTAGTGTTGAGTAGGCTAGGACCCCCCTACTGGGGTGCCGCCCCACCCCCTATGTCTAGAGACAGTCCCCTTGGCACTGGCCATCATTCCCTGCATGCAGTGCTGCTTTTTTTTTTTTAAAGGTGCCAGTACTTTGGGGCAGACTTGTTGAGCCAAAAAAGAATCATGCTGGGGTCTGAAATGCAGTCGCAGTCCCTTTAGCCAAAGCGCTGGGAGCCAGAAAAAAACCCACCATGCATCCCAAGCAGGCTTCCGTTAGGAGCCGAGCTGCCCCAGGAAAATAGGTGCCCGTACACGCAGGGGAAATCCCAGTCCTTTTCTGTGGGCTGGGAAAATGGGTGAGGGTATGCTGTTCTAGGCTGTACCATCACAAAAAAAGCACTGCCTGCATGCAAGGGCTGGTTCTCAGACTGTGGCTGTTTGTCTGTGCTGCCTCACAAGTGAGGATTATTGTATGGGCTCTGGCCATTAAGCTGCTCTGCCCTGCACCCAATGGCTGGTTTATAGACTCAGGCCATTAGGTTGTGTTGCCCCACAAGCAAGAGTTCTATAGACCCTGGGTATTAGGCCATTCTGCCCTGCAACCAAAGAGCTAGTCTAGAGAGTCTGGCCATTAGATAACATTGACCCACAAACAAGGACCGAGCAGACTGGCAGCAGTAATAGCGGTATCCCATTCCTGTAACCCTTCTCTTTGGACAGGGTGTAGAAATGCCGCCACATGTGGAGATGGCGGGCATCGACCAGGACTTGCTAAAAAGTCCAAACAAAAGACTGAAACAGAGGACAAACCTCCCCCTCCTCCCTGTCCCAGCAACCTTGGAAGATGGATGTGGAAAAGCTCTTGAAGTGGATGCTGGAAAGCTAACATTGGCATGTGACCTAACAGCAATAACAGCGGGCCCATCTGATACAGCCAGCATCAACTTCAGATGACCCAGTGCCAAGAGCAACAGCAGCAACTGCTCCCCAAGCTGGCTGTCCAACACCAGAACCAACAGGAGCACCTGGACCAGCAGGTGGAAGCAATATTATGCTCAAGTAGACCTGAAGGATACATCTTCCACAGAAGCAAGGTTGGGAGATGTCTTGATGATTCCTACTTCAAAGTAGGAATAAGAGATCCTCCGGAAAAGGGCTTTTTTCCGGAGGATCGGGGCCAGTGTAGACGCTCTTTTCCGGCTTTTCTAAAAGCCGGAAAAAAGCGGCGGACATTTTTATTTAAATGCCGCGGGGGATATTTAAATCCCCCGCGCATTTCCCTATTACGACCTGTGAAATTAGCATGCCCCTTTCGGAAAAGGGGCCAGTGTAGACGAGCCCGTTGTGTTAGTCTATAAAGTGCTACCAGACTGTTGGTTTTTTTCCTCAAGAACATGTCAACATAGGATTCCAGAAGTGGAAGTGGATCCTAAAGGTCCATCTATCCCCTCTCCCCCCCAAGACTAACTGCAAACTGCAGCCCAGATGTTAATCAATCAGGAGTAAACATCCATGTCGAGCTGGCGAGAGATGGAGACTTCCTGTCAGAACAAAAGGAGGACCAAACCTGGAGCTGAGATTAGGAGTAGGCTGTGGTCCCCAACCCAGAGGAAGCTGGTGAGCCAAAATACCTGCAAGGCCACAGTTCAAGATCTGGAAGGACCTTCTATACCTACTGACCCACCAACTTATCTCAGGTATGTGGTGGGAGGTGGTAAATTATAGCCATTGGTTGATAAGGAACAAGCTCTCAGAAATGCCAACACCAAGACAAAGAAGCAGGTATGCCAGTTTCTGGGTCTAGCTGGCAGTTACCATAGTTTCAATCCTGATGTTATGACAATTGTGGCTCCTTTTTCAGAACTGACTAAGAACTCCCATCTCTGTCAGGTGAAATGGACTAATCAATGTGAGTGGGCATTCCAGGACCTAAAGAGACAACTAGTACAAAAAACAGTCCTCGTACATCCAGATTTCACATAAGAGTTGCTCCAAACACTTACCTCAGGAGTCAGGTTAGGGGCTGTTCTATCCCAAGTGGTCGATGAGGAAGCACATGCTGTTTTGTTCCTGAGCCAAAACGTATTCCCAAGTGAGACATGGTACTCAGCAATTGAAGAGGAGGCCTTAGCAGGTAAATGGGCTGTTGATGTTCTGCCCTCTGGAAATGACTTTTAAGTTTGTTACTGACTATATACTCCGCCAGCAGCTACACAGCAGATCATGCAGTGGTACCTCTCACTACAACCCTATAATTTCCGCATGTTTCATAGTCTGGACATGGCCCACGCCAATCCTCTTTGCCCAACCTGGATTTCTTCTCCAGTTTGGGCAAAGAGGAAACTGGAAGAGAACACCATCTGGGTTCCCTCTTAAGGGGGAAGGTGTGTGTGGGATGTCATACCCTGCACTGGGCTGGAAGGGGTTAATACCCTGTGGGTGGAGGAAATCCTGTCCCCCAGCCATAGTGAGTATACTCCAAGTGCTGGACTAGTATAAAAGGGAGCAACTCAGCTCAGTCTGGGCTGGATGCTGGAGAGGAAAGACCTGTTGCAGGAGCTGCTGAGGCGGACTAGCCACAGATACTGACAGCAGGAGCCAGAGACCAAGGAGACTGGAACGAGCCTCTACTGCCCCAGGGAATATCTTGTGCTGTGGAGTCTGAGGATCCTGAAACCTCACCTCACGGAACATCCCACTGCAAGAGATGGTAGGCAGTGATCCAGGGTGGATGTGCAAGTGTTATCTCCTACCTGAGTGAGTTTGGTGTATTTTGGTGGGATTACCTGCTGAGCTAATGGTGGACCACTCCACCACTGCCAGGACTCTGGGCTGGGCCTGGTAGAATTGAGTGGGCCTGGGCCTGCTACCGCGGCTACCATCCTACTACCCCCTCCATCTTGCAATAGTTCTCTCAATGCTGGTCATTAGGCTTTGCTGCCCTGCACCCAAGGGCTGGTCTGCAGACTGTTGCTGTTAAGCTGCACAGTCCAAAGGACTACTCCATAGACTGGCCATTAGGTCACATTACCCCAGAAACAAGGAATACAGACCAGCAATGGTGATAGCAGTGTCCACACATTCCTGCAACTCTCCCTCCCCCCTGGTGTTTACCCCAACTATGTGCCTTGTTTGGGGGAGATCAGAAAGTCTAGCCCCACAGGATAGGGTGATGGGGAGCCTCAAAGAGCAAGAAAGGTGGGTGTCAGTGGCAAAATCAGGACACTGGGGAACAGTCCCAAAAGGTCTGCTGTGATCACATCCCATCACAATGCAGTTGAAGAAAGGTTCTATATGAAAGAGATTGTTTATAGGATTGTGAAAAGACAGTAAATCATTAAACAGAGAAAAACACCAAGTGTTTGGAAAAAAACCTGGAAGGAAGAGAAATGAAGTAGCTAAAGTGTGAATCTTGTATCAATAGAACTTTTAATTTTTTTTTGGAGTTTCTTTTGTTAAATATCAAAGAGACTCCTCGTCTCTTTTGTTAAAGTTCTCTTTGCTTAAAAATACATAAATAAAAAGATACCTGTTAAATTTTAGCTCAGATTGGAACTTATCATCCTTTCTTTTATTTCCTTTTTAAAATGGGATTTGCTGATTCTGCTACTTTGTAAGTTTTTGGCTGCGTCTAGACTGGCATGATTTTGCGGAAATCCTTTTAACAGAAAAGATTTTCCGTTAAAAGTATTTCCGCAAAAGAGCGTCTAGATTGGCATGGATAAACTAGGCAAATATAACTTAGATAGGGCCACGATAAGGTGGGTGCATAATTGGCTGGATAACCGTAGTCAGAGAGTTGTTGTTAACGGTTCTAAATCCTGCTGGAAAGGGATAACAAGTGGAGTTCCTCAAGGGTCTGTTTTGGGACCCGTACTGTTCAATATCTTCATCAATGATGTAGATATTGGGATAGAGAGTACGCTTATTAAGTTTGCAGATGATACCAAACTGGGTGGGGTTGCGACTTCTTTGGAGGATAGGGACATAATTCAAAATGACCTTAGCAAGTTAGAGAAATGGTCAGAGGTAAACAGGATGAGGTTTAATAAAGAGAAATGCAAAGTGCTCCACTTAGGAAGGAACAATCAGTTCCATACATACAAGATGGGAAGCGACTGTCTAGGAAGGAGCATGGCGGAAAGGGATCTAGGGGTCATAGTGGACCACAAGTTGAATATGAGTCAACAGTGTGATGCTGTTGCAAAAAAAGCAAATATGATTCTAGGTTGTATCAACAGGTGTGTTGTAAGCAAAACTCGTGAAGTCATTCTGCCGCTCTATTCTGCACTAGTTAGGCCTCAGCTGGAGTACTGTGTCCAGTTCTGGGCGCCACATTTCAAGAAAGATGTGGAGAAATTGGAAAGGGTACAGAGAAGAGCGACAAGAATGATTAAAGCTCTAGAGAACATGACCTATGAAGCCAGGCTTCATGAACTGGGCTTGTTTAGTTTGGAAAAAAGAAGATTAAGGGGGGACATGATAGCGGTTTTCAAATATCTAAAAGGGTGTCACAAGGAGGAAGGCGAAAATTTGTTCCTCTTGGTTTCTGAGGACAGGACAAGGAGTAATGGGCTTAAAGTGCAGCAGGGGAGGTTTAGATTGGACATTAGGAAAAAATTCCTAACTGTCAGGGTGGTCAAATATTGGAATAAATTGCCAAGGGAGGTGGTGGAATCTCCCTCTCTGGAGATATTTAAGAACAGGTTAGATTGACATCTGTCAGGGATGGTGTAGACGGAGCTTGATCCTGCCTTGAGGGCGGGGGGCTGGACTCGATGACCTCTCGAGGTCCCTTCCAGTCCTATTATTCTATGATTCTATGAAAAAGTGCTTTTGTGCAAAAGCATCCTTGCCCAGTATAGACGTGCTTTTGCGCAAGAAATCTCTGACGGCCATTTTAGCCATCAGGCTTTCTTGCGCAAAAAATTAAGGTGCCTGTCTACACTGGCCCTCTTGCGCAAGTATTCTTGCGCAAGAAGGCTTATCCCTGAGTGGGAGCATCAAAGTATTTGTGCAAGGAGCACTGAATTCTTATATTTAGAACATCAGTGCTCTTGCACAAATTCAAGCGGCCAGTGTAGACAGCTGGCAAGTTTTTGTGCAAAATCTTGCCAGTCTAGATGCACCCCTTCTGTACTGGGGTGGTGTCTTTTAAACTGCTATGGAAAATACTCATGTAAATGTTGAATAAGTTATCAGAGAACATTTGAAGCAGAGTCCTATGGAAACAGCATTGTATGGAATATTTGGCAAGAAATGCTCAGTCAGCTTCTACAACACATCCTTTCTGAGAAGCATTTGGATACCACGGTTAGGAGTTCTTGAATAATATTTGGAGAAGTGGTTGCAGAGTAGGGTGTGGTATCACTGGTAAAACACTTCCACTTAGCTCAATATGTGATTTTAGTGGACTGCTTTCTACTATTAAGCTATATTTCCTGAACTGCCCTGAGTATCTTTCTCATCTTTATCTAGCCATTCAGTTGTCATCTCATGAGATGCAGACTGTTAAGGATCCAGCTGCAATATTCTAGCTAATGAGAGAGGAATGTTCCCTTTCTCCAAGTGGTCTACAGTGTACAGTGTGCATGGGGTTGACAACAGGTTGATGTGAAGTATTGTGTATTTATAGTGTTGGGCTGCTATCTTAAATATTAGAAACTTCCTATGATTTGGCAGTATTGTCATATAGAAGTAGGCATCCTGCAGATGAAGGGCAGCAAACCAGTCATTGCAGTCTAGAGAAAGAATGATTTATGCTAGGGAAGTCGTACAAAATCTTAGGTACTTGATGAACTTGCAGATATTTCAAAGATTAACCTTGGGTCTCAGATCTCTTCCCACCTCAGTTGTAGTTGGGGATCAGAAAGTATTGTTAGTTAAACGACTTTCCCTGAGGTTGAAGGGGAACTTCTTCTATGGCCCCTAGAGTGAACAGTGTCTGAACCAGAGTTGTTGAACTCGAGTCCAACTTAAGTTGCCTAAGTGATTCGACTTGAGACTCGACTTGAGACTTGACTTGGGTTCATTGTTTGTGACTTGAGACTCGACTTGACTTTAAATCTACTTGGTGAAAAAATTGTCTGCAAATGCTTATATTGATGGCTTGTACAAAAGTGACTTGACATTTTTTAAATTAAGACTTGAGACTCGACTTGGGACTTGACTCAAAAGTCCCTAAAATCACTTTTGAGTCAAAAAATAGGAATGTAAAATTGTGATTATTTGGCTAATTGAATACTTGATGCAATTTTCATCGACTATTCGATTAGTTGATAAGGGTGCTTCCGCCTTTGAAGTGTAGTAACAGCCCCAAGGCTGTTGCTACACTGCGAGGAGCTTGGGGCCAGTGCGGCACTGCTTGAGTCTCCCGCTGGCCCCCTGCTCCCTGCGGCATTTCAAAGCAGCAGCACCACATGGAGTCCGGGGTCAGCTGGAGACTCCCGTGCTGGTCCTGGGCTGCACGTGGCGTTTCAAAGTGGCAGCGCTGTGTGGAGCCCGGGGTCTGGCCCCAGGCTTCACATGGTGCTGCTGCTTTGAAGCATGCTCTGCTCTCTCCTCCCTGCCCCTCCCCCCCGTCTGCTGCCTCTTTCTGATAGAGCAACGGGGGGGGAAGCAACTAGTCGTTCACATCCCTAGCCAAAACTATTAAAATAACTTGAATTGAAATAGAATAGAATAAAAAACCTTACTAATAGATACTAGCTGCTGTTTACAGATAAAATAGAAAGCTAAACTCACTGGCTACATAGAGGAAAAAATGTGAGGTAAACAGCACAGGGAGCTTCAAATTGGGCCTCTGGAGGTGAGAAGAAAATGATCAGGGTCAGGACAGACCACCTCTGCACTGGTCACAATGGTCCATACTGACTACGGACATGAAAGGTTAACTGGTAAGCATCACCATTAATAGATTATGCTTACTGGTTCTGGTTAACCATTAATTGGTGGGGCCCGGAGCAATTTCCCTGTCTGCTATGAGCCCTGGACGGGCTGCTCCAGTCATCCAGAGAAGCCTCTGTCTCTGGTGGCCCCACAGGCAGGGCTTTCTCTAGCATCCGGATCAGCCTCTGTCTGTGGTGGGTCTTCTCTGGCTGGGCTGGCGATTTCTTTGCCTGTGGCAGAGGGGCTGCTCCAGCCTGGCCTTGGCAGGCATGGGGGGTGGGCCCTAGAGCCTGTAACCTCCTCTAATCAGTTAGCCAATTAAATGAGTTTTTACATCCCTAATATCAAAAGATATTGCTGCAGAAAACTCTACAGTTTCAGCACTCTGGGCACACACACAAACACCTGATACATGTGGGATACATGTGTGCAACCAATCAAAGAAGAGAGTTAAATTCTGACACTATCAGAAAAAAAGGACATGAAGAAAAAAAAGAACAAAATTGTTGACATTTTCCATTCTTTTTGTTGGTTTTGATTATATGATATTTTTGAATGTCGTAAATGTAGGGGAAGCCTAGGTTGTATATTAGTATAAACTATTCCACTAGGAGGGTGGTGAAAGCACTGGAATGGGTTACCTAGGGAGGTGGTGGAATCTCCAGCCCTAGAGGTGTTTAAATCCCAGCTTGACAAAAGTCCTGGCTGGGTTCATTTAATTAGGGTTGGTCCTGCTTTGGGCAGGGGGTTGGACTCATTGGCCTCTTGAGGTCTCGTCCAGCCCTAGGATTCTATGATTCTGTTCTATAATGTTTTCAAAGAGGCTGTTGAAGATGTTTCTTTTAGCAGAGTCCAATTATGCATTAGCTTCAGCCTAGCAGTATCTATCAAAGTGTCACAAATGCTTTCATATATGCAGTACATTGCTTCGTCAGACACCAGAAAAGGAAAGATTTAGGCACCACAGAGTTTTCTGCCTAAGTAGGTGTTGAGCAAATTACCCCATTACATTTCAGCATGCATTAGTCCATTAAAGAGCTGCAGATTCCTTTGTGTAACCAAATGGTTTCAATGTGTACTTATACTAGTCATTTCCTGTAATTCCATAAAGTTCTTATTAGCCTTTATTTAAAAGATCTGAATTTTTGCATGACTGTAAATGTAAAAACATTTGAGAAAAAGAAGCATTCTCATATAGTTCGCAAAGTAACTAACTAATTATTAATATTAAATCCAATTACACAGTGATTTGAAGGACTTTGTTTTCCCTTAATTTATTAACATTCTAGATAGCTTTCTTATAATGGGTTTAGTTCCTTATTTACCAGGAAACAAATCTGTATTTTAATGTTAGAACAATTCTGCTGTGAGAAAAGAACAAGATGAATATAACATTTAAGACAGACCTCAGTTAGCTATTAACATTATCCAAAAGAGCTATAGTGTTGTGAATTCATTGTTTCATTTACTATACTACTATTCTTATTTACAATAGTAAATGCTGGGGAAATATTTAGTTTATATAAAATATAGTCTCATATAAATAAGTTACTAACTTAGGGTGAGTCAGTCCAAGAAGTCTCTCTCCACATTCATGTGTTGGAATCATGTGGGTGATTCAGTGAGCATGTGAGATGTTTATGTCCACTCTCGCGCTGTCTGGTATGGCTTGCAATTGTGAGTGCCCATAGAATATCAGAAAATGGGTAGATACCTCAAACTCATAGTATATTTTTAATTAGATTTCACCAAGCCAGTAACAAGTGTCCACTCTTAGCTCACTATACCAGTTTTAACTTAGGAGTCACAGAAGTTAGGGTTGCCAGGTGTCCAGTTTTGAACTGGACAGTCTGATATTTGAGCTTTCTGTCCGGGAAACAAACTGAGAAAATATTGAACATATATATGACCGGTATTTTCTAATTAAGTAAGGTTTATTATTACCGTGAGTATCAGTATGTAGTTGCATACTGCCTGGCTGGTAGACGCGCTCACACTGTGTAAGCGTGTCTACCAGCCAGGCAATACACAACTACGCAGTAGAGGAAGGGGCGGGGCTTGTGTGGGACGGGCAGCACCCCGGGATCTGTATGTGCACAGGCCAGCCCCATTCCCTGCCAGCAGGTCCCCTCCCTCTGCTTCCTCCTGGCCAGCCCGCTTCCCCCTGACCCTCTCCCAGCCAGTCCCACTCCCCGCTAGCTGGTTCCTCCCCTTCCCCCCGATCTCCCCTGTGCCCTTCCCAGCCAGCCCCGCTCCCCACTGATCAGTTCCCCCCTGGCCAGCCCCGCTCCTCCCAACACCCTCCCAACCAGCCCTGCTCCCCTCCCAGCCGGTTCCCCCCACCCCAGATCCGAGATCAAGTATGTCTGGTATTTTTTTCAAGCCATTTGGTAACCCTAACAGAAGTCCCTTTAGACTCTCCAGCCTATCTTGCTGCCCAAACAAACTAGACTTTATGATATTAGTCACAATGCCAAATAACACATCACAATAGTTACTCCCAACCCCAAAGACTACTTATCAAGGTCAAATTATGGTATTCTGAATCTCACACAAAAACATCGCTCACAGCCAATTTCTTTAGTAAACTAAATGTTTATTAGCTAAGAAAAAGAAATGAGGGTTATTCAGAAGTTAAAACAGATAAAATATATTAACAGGTGAGTCAAAATTTGTAAGTCCATTATGATAGCAGAGATGTAGTGATATGCTAGTTTTCTGTAGGTTTCTCAGACTCTTCCAAAATAACTTTGGGGATCTCTGTCCAGTCACTCACAATTCTACTTTGTCAGAATTGTGACCGCGGCGGGGTGCGATCACCCTCGCCTGCCCCGGGAGAGGGGTTTGGCGGACCCCGTCGCCGGCCTCCGACCCGTTGGTCCCGGAGTCTAGTCTGGTTTAGCGCCTTTGGGCACGATCACCCCGCTCGGCCGAATCCGGGGAATCTGCGAGCCCAGGGTTCGCCTGTCCCTTTGAGCGGGGCTTTTCCCCGCGGTCTCCGCTGGAGGCTCCGGCTCGTTGGTGCTGGAGCGACCCGCAACTCCCGACGACGGCAGGAGGGGAGGGGAAACCGGGCCCACCCTCTCCACCGGGTCCCAGCCCAGGGTCCTAAGCAGAGGGATCTGCTAGCTCCCTGTGCGGCGGACGTGGGATTCCTTTCCAAAACGCGTCCACCCACGGGCGCCAAAAGGGCCCCGCCCCGGGCTGCTTCCTCCCCTCCGCGAACCCCGTGATCCTCTCCGTGGGGTCTCCATAGCCTACCGTGGCTCGGTCGCTCAGCGCTGGAGTAGTCTGTCCTCTGCCGTGGGGTCCGGTCCTGTCAGCGACCCACCACCGCAACGTCTTCGATCCCCTGCCTCTGGGGGTCCCCGTCGGGAATCCGGGCTCCCTGAGGTGACGTCTCCCCGTGCCCGGCCCCAAACCCTGTGGGAGCCGGCCTCCAAGGTCGCCCTCCCCCCCCGCACTGCCGGCGGGCCCTTTTTAAACGGCCCGCCGGAGATGACGTCCCGCCGGCGTGCCTCCCCTCTGGCGTCAGCGCGCGCGCTCCTGCCCCACCCGGCTTGTCAACCCCCGTGCCTGCCCTCGGCGGACGCGCGCTGGGAGCCAGACGGGCCGCAGCTCTGTTTCCCAGCCGCGGGGGAAGTTCCCGCGGCCGGTATCCACCGCGTGTCGGCTTCCCACAGCCGGACGCCACGTCCAGGGGTGCTGCCTCCCCCAGCCCCCTTTTGCGCTCCTTTGTGCGGGCCGCCTCCGGCCCGTCACAAGAATCCATGGCTACGTCTAGACTACATCCCTTTTTTGGAAAAAGGCTGTAAATTAGACGTATCGCAATTGATAATGAAGTGAGTTTTTAAATCTCCCGTGCTTCATTAGCATAAAAATGGCTGCCGCTTTTTTTTGGCATGGAGCTTTGCCAGAGAAAAGCGCCAGTCTAGATTCTGATCTTTTGAAAAATAAAGCCTTTTCCGAAAGAACAGCGTCTAAACTGGCGCTTTTCTCCTGCAAAGCTCCGTACCGAAAGAAAGCAGCAGCCATTTTTATGCTAATGGAGATTTAAATCCCCGCTTCATTATCAATTGCGATACGTCTAATTTACAGCCCTTTTCCGAAAAAGGGATGTAGTCTAGATGTAGCCCATCAGTCTAGAGATGCCAAATCATTCCCTTAAACCAGTATTTATATATCCTGCTCACAAAAGACAATTTGAGTGGTGTTTTCTCCCAAATGGGTTTTGATGAGTAGCAGTTGTAGATGGAGACTGGAGACAAGTAATTTAATTACAGTGACTGAGATATATAATATTATATCTATCTCAATCAATATATATATTGACAGACCTAAACCAGCAACCTGTCACACTCTGGTGGAAGGCAGGTATAGAGGGCACTGGAAAAGTGATTTTATCTTTCCAGAATTAACTTACTAGAGCCTGCTGCAATAAAATGAAGGCAGGAAAACATCTGGGGCTAATTAACTAGATTGTTCCTTCAGGGAAGTCACTCAACACCTGCAGCCAATTGCAGCCAGTGAAGTTACTTTAAAAGGCCTCCCCTATGTAAGAAGAGGGGAAGACAAAGAGTGACAAACCAGAAGGAGAAAGGGAGGAACAAGAAGAAGTCGTGTATGAGGTGAGAGCTGGTTAACAGGTACCAGATGGAGACATTTTGGAGGGGTTGTTTGGGGAAGTGGCCCAGGGAAAAAGCTGCCAACTCTGAAGAAAAACAACCTTGACTGCTGCTGCTACTTTTTTAAGGTCCCTGGGCCAGAACCCAGAGTAGTGGGTGGGCCTGGGTTCCCCCCAAACCTTCCCTATGCCAACATATAGCATGTCCCAAGAAGGGAGACCAGGACTATCAAGGTTCACTAAGCTGGGGACCCTGCCTCCTATAAAGAGAAAGGGGTTGTGTATAGGACCACAGTGAGTCTCTAAGGCTATTATCCACCAGTAGTGCAAGACCCAGAGGGCACAGCCAGAACTTTGTCATTATATATATGTTTTTAAAAATAAAATGTGATTGCCTGACATTGTATTATAATAAGGATCAATAAGTGAAACAATACTTTTGTATAATTCACTAGTATTCATAAAGTTCTAACACCTGCATATACACATTGATCTAGGGTTAATTAAGTACAGGGATTTCTTCAGCTGTCCCTCAGTCGAGTACGATATCTGCCAAAGGAGTTCATTGATAGGTTTCAAAGTGGTTGATGAGCCCAGTTCATGCCCTGCAGATTTTCCCACAGGAGTGCCAAGTGTAACATTGGAATAGACATAGTTGTTGGCTGGACTGATGTGCTCTTTCTTTCCTCCTTTGTCACTTCTCTGTCTCATGAATACGTCTGGTCTCCTTCAAGTGAGTTGTGGCATGGTATGGCACCACTTTGTTCTGTTCTGCTCCAAGTCCTCCCAGTTTGTTGGATCAATTCCTATCTTTTTAAGGAGTATTTTGATATGTCTTTAAAGTGCTTCTGCTGCTTTCTGTGAGCACTTCTTCCCTGCCCTGACCTAACAGAGAGAAGCATACTTCCTTCAGGAGTATATAGGTATACAGTGAACAGTCCAGTGGAGTTGGTGTTTCATGACATGCCCTTTTATATTACTGAAGTTGCAGCATAGACATAGGTTGAGCCCTACATGGGCTAGTAGCTCTGAGGTCCAGGATCTCTCCGTGGAAGAGGTCTCACAGCCATTGACCCCAGACACATTCGTTGCAGCCCATGAGTTGATTGAACTCACATCTTCCCCAGAACCAGCACCGTATGGCACGGATTCATGCTCAGGCCGAGAGCGTCAGACTGACAGTCATACAGCTGGCACTGACTATGATGCCGCTTACGATGCTAACAGCGCAGGAATCCGGACCAGCACCATACTTAGTAGCAGCACTGTCACATAAAGTCATATGTGGGTCCTGTAGCTTAGCAGGCTCGGGATGGAAGTTTCCATCCTACCTGTACACAGCCTGGTAACCTTGTACCCTGCAAGTGCAAAAAGCAACTCAGCTTTATCAGCTTTAACCCATGCCTTCTGCTGGGAAACTACTAAGTGGCAAACAAGTTTGACCTCGGTCTCAGCTCATTAGAGTGATAAGAATGGGGTTGAGCCAGTTCATGCCAGGTAAACAACTGTAGTATAATTAGTGTAGGGAGTCTCTTGCCTGGTGAGTCTCACCAGGGACCTAGATCTCGGAGGGTGCCCTGGATTTCCCCTAGCTAGAGCCACATCCCTTGCAGCCTGGTGGAAGGTGATAGGAACAGGACTCCCCACAGACCGAAGGGGCGTAAGCATTTCTAAGTGCCTGTTACTCTCTTTTGCATTGCTCTGCCTGTGCTTATTGATGTTTCTCTTTGCAATAGCTGTGGAACCCTCTGGCACTATTAAACCTGTAATAGTAGTAATGTAGTGAGATTAATAAAAGCAACTATCCCTAACGGACTCTGCTGTAAAGCAAATCCATTATTGTGTTTGGCCATGGCCCTGTGAGTTGACATGCACTAGGGCTCTCCTGGCACCACTGGCACTGCCTCCACATTTGGCACCAGAGCATAATGCCATGCCCCCTCTGGCTCCGATACTGCTACCACCTCATCAAGGGAAACCGGCGGCCATGGTGCACCACAGCCGGCATCAGGAGCAGTCAGTATCTGCGGCACTGCCATAGTCCATGTCTTGAGTACTCCTCCGAATTGGATACGGAGACAGTGACATCAAGGGCATCATCGCATAACTCCTCGAGGTCAGGCTGGTTCCAGTCTCCGTACCAATCCTGGTCCCAGCATTGATCCTGCTCACGGTGCCACTCGAGGAAGGCCAGTCCGCTGCCATCACAGACATGGCCTCCACAGTGGCAGCCACCAGCTCAGTAACCTTTTGGGCATACCATCAGGCCCAGGAGCAAGGACTTTCGAAATCGGGGTCAGTCTTGGCCTCATTGTACTCTGGACATAGGGCTACACCTTTGGCCACCACGCTTACCCAGGCTCTGGCTTCAGCGTCCAGGACCAGTCCCTCAGGTACAACCGGGGACCCAACGGGCCCTACCCAACCGCATCCTTCCCAGACACAACCAGGGATGCCCCCTGAGATAACATTGCTGAGGAACTCCTTGTCTTCTTCCCCTGATGAGGATCTGGTGGACCTGTCTCTGGCTATGCCCACCATGGATATACATACCCATCAGGACCACCTCAGGAGGTTGGCCCAAAACCTGGGGATGCAGACTGAGGAAGTTGTGGAGTAATCGGAGCTTATGATGGACATCTTGACAGCAGATACCTCTGATAGGATTGCCCTCCCCCTTAATAAGATGGTGGTCAAAATTACAAAAACTCTCTGGCAGTCACCAGTGTCTATTCCTCTGACTTAGAAGGGGGTTGAGGGGAGGTATTTGGTGTTGCAGTCAGGGCTTGAACATCTGTTTGCCCACCCACCCCCAGTTGCCATGGTCTCTTGCCAAAGGGAGAGGTGGAGGAAATCTGGTCCCACTCCCAAGAGGAAGGAGCCTAAAAAGTTTGACCTTGGGCAGAAAGTAATATGCTACAGCTGGGCTGTAGCTGAGGCTTGCTAACCAGCAACCAATGCTCAGAAGATATGCCCACAACTCCTGGGTGGCAGTAAATAAGTTCAAGGCTCAATTACCTAGGGAATCATAGAATACTAAGACTGGAAGGAACCTCAAAAGGTCATCGAATCCAGTCCCCTGCCCTCATGGCAGGACCATATACTGTCTAGACCATCCCTGAGAGACATTTATCTAACCTACTCTTAAATATCTCCACAGATGGAGATTCCACAACCTCCCTGGGCAATTTATTCCAGTGTTTGACTACCCTGACAGTTAGGAACTTTTTCCTAATGTCAAACCTAAACCTCCCTTGCTGCAGTTTAAGCCCATTGCTTCTTGTTCTATCCCCAGAGGCCAAGGTGAACAAGTTTTCTCCCTCCTCCTTATGGCACCCTTTTAGATATCTGAAAACTGCTATCATGTCCCCCTTCAATCTTGTCCTAAACTAAACAAACCTAATTTCTTCAGCCTTCCTTCATAGGTCATGTTCTCTGGACCTTTAATCATTCTCATTCTCATCACAGCAAGAGTTCAGGGCCTTGATGGAGGAGGTCAGGGTGGTGTCCTGCACTGACCTTCAGGCCATGCGGGATGCTGCGGACTCGGTGGCATGCTCAGTGGCCACGGGCATAGTCATGCGGAGGAATTCATGGCTTTAGGTCACTGTCATCCCGCCTGAAGTCCAGACTGCACTGCAGGACCTGCCTTTTGAAGGGTCAGGGCTCTTCTCATAGCATACTGACAGTAAACTGCACAGTCTGAAGGACTTAAGAGCGACCTTGAAGTCCTTAGGTATACACATAACTGCCCCACAGCTGCCATCTGCTGAACCCTAGGTCACAGAAGGCTGTACCAGCAGGGTCCCAGACAGGATGCTAATAGGGGTCATAACAGCAGGGGTGCCAGGAGGTGCTCTTGTTTGGCCTCGGGTCAGGCTCATGGGCCCCCTAACAAAACTCAGGGCCCAAGGTCAGGTTTTTGAAGGTCTGCCTGAGGGCATATTACCAGCTCCGGTATTAGATCATCCCTTCTCAAACAGACTGTCCCCTTTCCATCGTTCTTGGCAGTCTATTACCTTGGGCTGGTGGGTTCTTGAGATGGTGGCAATGAGATACTCTTATCCCCTTTCCTTTTCTCCCCACCCTCCCACCTCCCTTCCCT
This sequence comes from Pelodiscus sinensis, assembly GCF_049634645.1. Classification (NCBI taxonomy): domain Eukaryota; kingdom Metazoa; phylum Chordata; order Testudines; family Trionychidae; genus Pelodiscus; species Pelodiscus sinensis. The sequence goes on along the minus strand of NC_134712.1, from coordinate 246,525,688 downwards.
GTCCCTCCTCAGGGACCCCTCTCACGAGCACCTTCTTCGTCAGGTCTCCTCACTCCTGTCATTGGGGGCAGTAGAAGTTCCCCTCACATTTCGGGGGAAGGGATTTTATTCCCATTACATCCTCATTACAAAGTCCAAAGGGGTCTTTCCCTATCCTAGACCTCAGAGCTCTCAATGCCTTCATAAGAAAGTCAAGATTCAGGATGATGACACTAGCCTCCATCATTCCCTCGTTCAATCTAGAGAACTGGTACACCACCCTCGATTTGAAGGATGCATACTTCCACATTTCAATTGTCCCTCACCACAGGGAGTTCCTACATTTCTTGGTGACTGGGGACCACTACCAATTTGTGGTCCTGCCATTTAGTCTTTCCACTATCCTCTCAGTATTCACCAGATGTACGGTGTTGGTGGTGGTAGCCATCTTCCTAAGAAAGAGAGAGCTTCATGTTTTCCCGTATTTGAACAACTGGATTATCAGAGGCCACTCCAGAGACCAGCTGCTATCCCACATTGTGTTGGCCTGGGAAATCTTCTCCCAGTTGGGGTTCATATTGAGCGAGGTGAAATCAACCCTTATCCCTTATGCAAATAATAGAGTTTGTGAGGGCAAGGCAAGATGCCACAACGAGGTGAGCATCCATACCAGGCTCTAGGTTTGCGGCCATGAGGGACATTATTCAGCAGAGGCTACACCTCTGACCACTGCGAGGCATTGTATGAGGCTGTTGGGTCACATGGCGGCATGTACTTACGTGGTGCAATATGTCAGGGTGTGCCTCCATCCCCTGCAGGCCTGGTTGGCAAGGGTCTACAGGCTGGTTTGTGACCACATAGATATCGTGGTGACCATCCCACTGGAGATCCTGTCCATGTTGGACTGGTGGCTGTGGAAGAGTGAGGTGTCCTGCAAAGTCCTCTTTGCCCAGCAGCCCCCCTCGATGCAGTTAGTGATGGATGCCTCCAGTATCGGGTGGGAAGCCCACCTACCTGACCTGTGGACACAAGATATCTAGTCTCGGGCAGAGAGGTTTTTAAACTTACACATCAGTGTTAGGAAACTGAGAGCAGTATGTTTGGAGTGCCAGATGTTCCTGCCTCAACTGAGGAGCAATTGTGTCTCCATCTTGACGGACAACACAGCAGTGATGTTTTATATCAATCGACAGGGTGGTGCTTGAGCCTCTCCCCTCTGTCAAGAAGCCCTAACCCTCAGGGGGTATGTCTACACTACCCCGCTAGTTCGAACTAGCGGGGTAATGTATGCATACCGCACTTGCTAATGAAGCCCAGGATTTGAATTTCCCGGGCTTCATTAGCATAAGCGGGGAGCCGCCATTTTTAAATCCCCGCTGCTTCGAACCCCGTGTAGCGCGGCTACACGGGGCTCGAACTAGGTAGTTCGGACTAGGGTCCTATTCCGAACTACCGTTACTCCTCGTGAAACGAGGTGTACCGGTAGTTCGGAATAGGCACCCTAGTCCGAACTACCTAGCTCGAGCCCCGTGTAGCCGCGCTACACGGGGTTCGAAGCAGCGGGGATTTAAAAATGGCGGCTCCCCGCTTATGCTAATGAAGCCCGGGAAATTCAAATCCCGGGCTTCATTAGCAAGTGCGGTATGCATACATTACCCTCCTAGTTCGAACTAGGAGGGTAGTGTAGACATACCCAGGGACTTTTGCATCGCTCAAGGGATTCATCTACAAGCCATCTACCTCCTGGGTGCCCACAACACCCTGGCAGACCGCCTTAGCAGGGCATTCTTGGCCCACAAATGGTCTCTGGAGGAAGTGGTGCACCTTCCTTTCTGTGGGTGAGAGACTTCCCTCCTTGATCTTTTCATCTCACAGATCAACAAGAAATGTGCCCAGTTCTGCTCATACTGAGGCCAGTGCCCTGGGTCAGCAGGGGATGCCATGCTGATGTGGTGGCCCCCTTGTCTCTTCTATGCCTTTCCCTCTCCTACATGAAGTTTTCCTGAGGGTGTAAAGGTACAGGGCATCAGTTATTCTGTTGGCCCCAACCTGGCTTCACTGTCCGTGGAGGACCTGATTGCTCCCCCACTCATACTAGACTTGACTCAGGAGCTGGATCAGGGTCACCTGAACCTGCAGTCCCTCCACCTCATAACATAGAAGATCCACGGTTTTGGGGGAGAGGGGTGAGCTCCTCTGTTTAGATGCAGTCATGCGGGTACTGATGGATAGTAGGAAGCCCTCCACCAGGGCGACCTGTCAGGCCAAATTGAGGAGGTTCTCAATTTGGATCACTCAGAAGGGTAGGATGGATTCCTTTCGGGCCTCCATCCCTCTGATCTTGGACTATCTCCTCTACCTCAGGCAGCAGGGGCTGTCTACCTCATTGGTGGGAGTACACCTAGCGGCCATCGCGGCCTTTCACCATAGGCGTGCGTAGCACATTTCATTAGGGTGTGCACCCAAAGAATTTTTTTAAAATGCACTTTGACCCCCCCATTATCTACACCCCTTACCCCTGTTAACCATGCCCCTGGCCCCCATTAGCCACGCCCCTGGAGGGAACCCTCTCCAGGCAAGATGGGCACATGACCAAAAGTAAAAAGTGTTATGTGACCCCTGACCCAAGGACTTTTCCCACCATCCTCCAACCAATAGGGATTAGTTTGGCTCCCACCAACCCACCCCATCAGCTATCCTGCAATTGCATTAATCCAGTGTGTGTGACATTAATGCGGGGGTGGAGAGGCTGGGGGGGGAAGTGTTCCCTCTAAGAGTTTCCTCCCATGAGCAGAATGAATGTGAGCTACCCCTCCTCATCCCTTCATCTAACACCACCCTCCCCTCTCTCCTCTGGTGCTGGTCCCTCCTCTGCAGGTGTCTGCCCTTCTGCTTCACCCCAGAATTCCCTGGCACCTACACCTTCCCTTACCCCTGCACCCTCCTGGTGCCTCCCCTTTCCCTCACTGCCCCTGCCTCCTTTGCCCTTTTTTCCCTGATGCCCATCCCCTCACCACTCTCTGCCCCCATTCCCCTCATGCCCCTGTGCCCTCACACATGACTTGCTCCAACCAACCTTCCTCATGCCTACCCCTTCTGTCAAGTCTTCTCCCAGCACCTCCTCCTCCAATCCCCAATGCCTTTACCCTCCCCTCTTCCAACATCACTCTGTCCCCCCTCCCACTGACACCTCCCTTCCTGCCCTTTTCCTCATTGTCTCCACTTCCCCCCTAGCATTTATGTCTCCTCTACCCTGTCCCTTTGGTGCCTTCCCCTTTCTTCTCCCTCTCCCCTCCCCCTCTGTACAAGCCCGTTCCACCCCTTCCCCTTTCTTCCTCCTCCAGCCTCCCCCACCGCAAAAGCCCCTTCCTCTCCCACCCCTTCCTCTTATCTCTCCCCCCCCCCCCCACCTTCAGCTTCTGCCTTACAGCTTGCAGGGCTGGAGTCAGAGCCAGCCCAAGCTGCAGGGCCGGGGAGGGGCACCCCCGGGGTGCCGTATGGTGCTGCAGGGCTGTGCAGGGGCGCCCCAGGGTACTGCGCGGTGCTGCAGGGCATGGCGCCACACGGTGCTGCCAGGACAGGCGGGAGCACCCCCGAGGCACCGTGTGGTGCTGCAGGGCCGGGTGCCGCACGGTGCTACCAGGACGGGTGGGGGCGCCCCCAAGGTGCTGCTCTGTGCTGCCGGGCCATGTGGGGCCCAAGGCACAAAAATGGCTCAGGCTAGCCGGCCCGAGACGTTAGGGTGTTTCTGGGGAAACCTGCACACCCCATGTGCACCCCTATGCCTTTCACTAGGAGAAAGGGGGGGGGGCTCTGTGTTCACCCATGTGATGGTCAAGCGCTTTCTGAAGGGCCTGGATAGACTCCTCCCCCAGGTTAGGCAGCCTGTTTCCCAATGGGACCTGAATCTAGTGATTCAGGGACTCCTGCGGCCCTCATTTAAGCGTATAGCTATGTGCTTTCTCTCTCTCTCTCTCATATTTAATAGAACGTGGCCTTTCTTGTGGCTATCACCTTGGTTAGAAGAGTATCCGAGTTGTGGGCCCTTTCTTCAGAGCCACTGTACACTGTGTTCTCTAAGGACAAGATGGTGTTGCGTCCACACCCCGCATTTTTACCTAAAGTGGTGTCCCTGTTCCATATGTCCCAGGAGATTTTCCTGCCGGTCTTCTATCCTAAGCCGCATACAAATGAGAAGGAGCAGGTGTTTTACACATCAGGGGGCTCTTTCTTTAGAGAGGACAAAGCAGTTTCGTAGGTCAACGCAGCTCTTTGTCTCTATTGTGGAGAGAATGAAGGGCCTCTTGTTGTTGGCCCAGTGCCTGACCTTATGAATCATGGCATGTATTAAAAGCATGTTATGATCTAAGGGGAAAGCTGGCCCCTTCTATCATGGCCCATTCTAGCAGAGCCCACATCTCCTAAACTGCATTTCTATTGCACGTGTCAATCCTAGACATCTGAAGAGTGGCTACATGGTCATCAATCCATACTTTTACTGATCATTATGCAATTACAGAGCACGCTAGACAGGACATGGCTGTTGGCAGAGCAGTGTTGCATTCTCTTTTCTCTTAGGTTCCGCCCCCGAAGGCATAGGTGGGGAATCACCTAAATGGAATGGACATAAGCAAGCACTCAAAGAAGAAAAAACAGTTCTTCTTCGGGTAGTGTCCCCGTGGGTGCTCCATTGAAGATGTCGAGCTCGTCCCAGCACTGCAGGTCAGAGATTCGTCAGCCATAGTCCAGCTGGATTGCACATGCGCAACAGGAATCTCATGCCTTTCGTGCCATTTCTGACTGCGTGTGGTCCGGCTCCTGCCAGTTCCTCCTAACCATCCACAGTCGCAGGCAGAGCGAACTGCCTGAGGAGAAAAGATTAGATTTAGTTAGAAAGTTCATTATGTAGTTATAGTTCTTAGTTAGTAGTAGTTCTGTAGTTATAGTACATAGCTCTTCGTTCGCTTAAAAAAATTTTTTGTTGTTCAAGTCGAAGTTAGATAAGTTCATAGACATGCTGGGATCTCTCGGTTTTAAAAAATGTATTATGTGTCTCAACCTAATGCTCGCATCAGATGGACACGTGAGCTGTATCAAGTGCTTGGGCGAAGGTCACATCCCTCAGAAATGCCTACAGTGTTCCAAGCTAACAGCGCAGGCCAGGCGGGATCACGAAATGTGGCTGAAAATGCTGCTTTTCAACAAGGCCCTACAGCCTACTGACACCGAATCTTCCATATCCCCGGGGTCTCTGGAGTGGAGTAAACTCCGCACCGCCCCGAACGCTCCCAAGAAAAAGACATCCTCACCCTGCTACTCATCATCAAAGCAGATAAGTGGGGGGATAAGCCAGGAACGTCGGAAAAAGCCCTCAATCATCATGCTAAGAGGCATAAGATGTGCCTCAACACATCGGTGCTGAGTCCAGCTCTTGCAAGGGAACCAGCACTGGTAACCTCCATGGTGCCTAGAGCAGCCTCAGCACCAGCATCAGTGCTGGGAAAATAAGCGGCAACAATGGCACCACCTAAGGCGGCACCACGGGAATCGGCACTGCACATGAGATCGGCACCGAGCCCAATGGCACGGGGCTCACCCACTGCATCAGCAGCACCACCAATAACGGTGCCTGCACGGACAGCGCTGCTGGCATCAGTAGAGGCCATGCCACCATATCACCAACAATCCTCCCCGGCACCAGAAAAAGTGAGGCAGAAGTCTAGGAGACTGGTTACTCCCTCTCCTAGCCCAGAACTGGCTTGTTTCTCCCCAGAGCCACCTTCTGGGGATAGAACAAGAAACAATGGACTTAAACTGCAGCAAGGGAGGTTTAGGTTTGACATTAGGAAAAAGTTCCTAACTGTCAGGGTAGTCAAACACTGGAATAAATTGCCCAGGGAGGTTGTGGAATCTCCATCTGTGGAGATATTTAAGAGTAGGTTAGATAAATGTCTCTCAGGGATGGTCTAGACAGTATTTGGTCCTGCCATGAGGGCAGGGGACTGGACTTGATGAGCTCTCAAGGTCCCTTCCAGTCCTGGTATTCTATGATTCTCCGGCTTCTGGCTTCTCAGTATGATTGGAGCATGTTGAGCATGCCTCTCCTATTATGCAACATCATAGCCGCTCCCCGTGCTACTCACCATCTCCACAGCATTATCACTGACCTTCACAATCTCCAACATACTCTCAGGGCAGATCTCGTTCACCCAGATCGTCCACGCGTTCCTCCTATTCCAGATATTACCGGCCAACTTGGAGGAGGTATTCCCCAAGGAGATACTACTACGATCGTCATTATGAACATCATTATTATCATCGCCAACATAATTATTCGCCTGAACACTCTTGTTCCAGATCTCCTCATTACCACCAGCTGCAGTGTTTGCACAGCGGCACTAAATTGCCAAGTCCTCCTGATGCAGCCACAAGCCTCCTGATGCCAAGTCCTCCAGGGATGTATCCTCAGTAGTTTGCCAACCCGAGCCGGATGATGTGCAAACCTCAGAGCAGAGTCAGTTACAAGCAGACCAGTCGTCATCTTCTCTGGATGATGCTGTCTTCCCAGGTGATTCTTCACTGACGGATGATGCTCGACAGTTCCAAGAATTATTCAAACCAGTGGCAGAGATGCAAGAAGTACAACTCGTCAAGGTACAGGAGAAGCAACACTGACTGCTGAAAAATCTCCAGCCATCTCAGAAATCCAGAATGGGGCTACCACTTGATGAGGCAATCCTTGAGATTGCAAGTGAGATTTGGCAGACTCCTGCTTCCTCTCTGCCAACTAATAAAAGGGTGGATAAAAATATTTCTTCTTCTTCGAGTGGCCCCGTGGGTGCTCCACTCTAGGTGTGGAGTCCATCCCGGCGCCGCTGGTCAGAAAATTTCAGAGCCATCTTCGGCCCGTCTGCGCATGCCCCCTTTCACGCCTTTGATCACGAGCGCAGACCGGCCCCCCCCTCCAATTCCTCTCAACCGTCCTAGGTTGCTGGTGGAGCTTTGCGATCTCCTCAGATGCAGAGCAAATCCTGTCAGAAAGAATTGTAAAATAGTTAGTCTTTGTTCAGTAGTTAGTTTCCTGTTAATTAGTTTTGAAAGAAAGAAAGTAAAAAAGACGTCATTCTAGTCAATTTTTGCCAGTGCGGCAGTTTGCCTAGTCAATTTTATCATGCCTGGGACACCAGGATTCAAACGGTGTTCCCAGTGCAAAGAGGTTATGCCAGCCTCAGACAGTCACACAGTCTGTGTCCATTGTTTGGGGGAGTCCCATGTGCCCCCAAAATGCGCTCATTGCTTGAAATTAACCTCGCGGGTGTGCAGGGACAGGGATCTCCGGCTCAAGCTTCTTCTCTGCAACAAGGCTCTTCAGCCTGTACAAACTTCACAGGAGCAAATAACTGCTTCAAAGAGAAGAGCGCTATCACCAGGAGTGCCTAAAACAAAAAAGAAAAAGGCTTCTCCCGCCCGCTGCCTCCCTGCCATCCCCCTGCCGCGGGTGAGTCAGGACAAGTCGGAGGCAGCAGCAGTGAGCACTCGACGGGCATCTAAATCACTTTCCCGGTCTGTGGCAGAATCATCCAAGCCGCGCACGGTTTCAGCTCTTGCAGCAGCTTCCCCTACTTATAGGGAGCATACACGGACCAGAACCCCTTCGGGGGATAAGCTGGCCATGCCACTAATGCCACCAATGATGCCCGGGTGCCGTGTGAGACCATTCACTTGGTGCTGTGTGAGACCATTCACTCCGTGCCGAGAGAGCTGCTCAGTCCTCCCACCCCTCCGCACCGAGATTACAATCAACCTCTCTGCCTCCAAAACACACTCAGCTGGTGTATGCTGAGCGTAACCATGGCAACCCAGCAGGAGACCTGACAGCTGCTCCAGAGTCCCGGACAGCTGTTCCTACTAAGGCAGCAAGGAAATCAGCACCTAGAAACCATTCCAGGTCGCCTTCACCGTACTTCTCGCCTGAGCCTTCCCCACCTGCATGTCACTCAGACAGGGGGGCTTATTCCTCTGCATATAGCAATTCTCATAGACGCTCCTGCTCGAATTATTCCTATAGATAGGATCGTGTCTCTCCACATAGATCTCGCTTGCCGACCTACTCTCCTCCCAGATCATATCGGAGCAGGCATGGCAGCAGATATACATCAAGGAGATCATCTCCTGACTATGATTAGCATGCTCACAGGCGTTATCATGCCCCAATGAGGAAGGGCAGATCACACTCCCATTCCCACTCTTGTTGTTGCCCTCAGTCTTATCACAGACGATCTTCACCACATGCTCCAGAATATCAAAGACCTCAGTCGCTGAAGCCGCTCCTTCCCACGGCCCCCTCAGTATCAGTCCTCTCTGATCCGGAGGAGGGTCAAAGTTTGGATACGGACGAGCACACACCTTCAGCTTCCCCTGGGGATGTTCAATCCTCCTCCCCAGATGACGCAGTTTTTGTGCGGATCCTTCACCACCGGACGATGCCCATGAATTCCAAGACCTATTCAAGAGGGTGGCACAGTCGCAGGAAGTTCAACTAACGGACGTGCAGGCGAAACAACATAAGTTGTGGAAGAATTTGCACCCTAGGCATCAGTCCAGAGTAGCCTTACCACTAGACGAGGCAATTCTAGAGTCGGCTTCAGAGATCTGGAACACGCTGGCTTCAGTTACCCCATCGTGTAAAAGGGCTGAGAAAAGATATTTCGTAGCAGCCAAAGGGGCAGAGTTCCTGTTCACGCATCCCAGCCCAATTCACTGGTGGTGGAGGCAGCCTTGCAGAGAGCAAAGAGCCCACAGGTCAGAAATTCAGCAACTGACAAGGATGCAAAAAAGCTAGACTTTTTTGGAGGTGTATTCTTCATCCACGCTTCTCCTGCGTATCGCTAATTTTGCGGTGCTCTTGCCCAATCATAGCTTCGATAACATTGCAAGATTGACGGAAATTGCACAACGAATCTCCGAGGCCGATAGGGTTCTCCTCCGTGAGATAATTCAAGAGGGCTATGCGTGTGCCAGAGCAGGTCTGCAGATTGTCAGTGACATGGCTGACACAGCAGTGCGAACAGTAGCTACGGCAGTATCCATGTGAAGGGCCTCATGGCTAACAATGGCCGCAGTACCCAGAGAGCTACAATCCAAGGTGGAGGATCTCCCATTTGATAGGATTAAGCTCTTCACGGAAAAAACAGATAACGTACTCCATACAGGGAAGGACTCACAAACAACCTTACATACTTTCGGAATGTACGTCCCACCTTTTTGCCGCAGACGATATTTTCCGTTCCAAAAACGTTATGACTGTCAATTCCGGAGAAAGCAAAACCATCCTTATGATAAAGGTCATTCTAAGCAGAGGCCACAGCGTAGACATCTTCACACGGCTAGAGCGAACAATGCCGGGACGCCCAAACAGCAGGTTTGACTTCCATGTCGAGGGCGTGCTGAACACTCCAGTCATTGCCAGAGATGCCAAGCCTATTTTTCATCACAGACTGCAGTCCTATTACCATCAATGGGTTGCTGTAATATCAGACAAATGGGTATTGGAGGTGATAAGATCCGGTCTCACCGTCCCATTCACATCCCTCCCTCCTACCACCCCACCATTCCTGTCCCTTTTCAGGGACCCATCTCACAAGGATCTTCTGCAACAAGAGACTTATCACCTAGTTATCCATCGGAGCGATAGAGAAGGTCCCAGAGGGCTTCAGAGGAAAAGGGTTCTATTCGCGTTATTTCCTAACGCAAAAGAAAACGGGGGGATGGAGACCTATTCTGGATTTGCGCTAGTTGAATCACTGCCTTCGAAAACAGTGATTCAAAATGGTGATGCTCACTACGATCATCCCAGCTCTGGACAACAAAGATTCGTTCGCGGCCCTTGACCTACAGGACGCTTATTTTCATATAGCAATACATCCTGCATACAGACGATTCCTGCGTTTTGTCATAAAGGACAAGCATTTCCAATATCGTGTCCTCCCATTTGGACTGGCTTCCACTCCACGGGTATTTTCAAAGATCCTCGCCATCGTTGATGCGCACCTCCGGCGACTGCAAGTCATATTACCTTATCTGGACGACTGTTTGATAAAAGGTACGTCTCAGGAAGAAACGTCCCTCATGGTCACAACGGTCAGACGAGTGTTTGACTCTTGGACTGATTGTAAACAAGTCAAAATCGACCCTCACTCCAACGCAGAACATACAGTTAATAGGGGCAGTTCTTGACTCCAGGTTGGCAAGAGCCTATCTACCGAAGGACAGATTCCAGGCAATAAAGGACTTGGTCAGTCTTCTCGGCAAGGGCCCAGTAGTCTCAGTACATACCTGTCTGCGTCTCCTGGGCCACATGGCTGCAGCCATGTTTGTCGTTCCCCATGCACACCTCCACCTCAGAAACCTGCAACACTGGCTATCAACTGTGTATGTTTCGGGAAGACACGACATTCACAAGCAAGTTTCTCCTCCACTCCACGTTCACGTGTTTCTGCGCTGGTGGACCAAGGCATCAAACATTTTGGTGGGAATGCCTTTCCACAGACCGATTCCATCGGTACAGCTGATGTTGGACACCTCCCTCATCGGATGGAGTGCGCACATGGGCGTTGAACGCATACAGGGTCGCTGGTCTCCTGCCGAGAGCTGTCTACATATCAACAGACAGGAGTTCCGTGCCATATTCCTGGCATGCAAGCACTTCCTCCCTCACCTGAGAGGCAAGACAGAGTGCTTACGGACAATGTGGCGGCGATGTATTACCTAAACAGACAAGGCGGAGCAAGGTCACGTTCCCTATGCATGGAAGCGGTATGGTGCTGGAACTGGTGCATAAAGAACAATATCACCAAAGCAGCATCCTTCTTACCTGGCATAGCCAATGTCATTGCTGACTCCCTAAGCAGATGCTTTCCTGTCGACCACGAGTGGGAGATAAGGCAGGATGTGATTCAGGACGTCTTCAGCAGATGGGGTATGCCCCTGGTAGATCTATTTGCAGCGGCCTCCAACAAGAAGTATCGCCTTTTCTGTTCCAGAGCAGGGATCGGCAAGGGATCCCTAGGCGATGCACTGCTAACCAACTGGAAAAAATCACTACTGTACACGTTTCGTCCGATAGTTCTCATTCCCAGAACACCGGAGAAGATCAGAACGGAGGCAGCAACAGTGATACTGATAGCACAGGCCTGGCCCAGACAAGCTTGGTATCCGTTCTTGCACAGGATGTCTCTACGGCCTCCATGGCCTCTGCCTTTACACCAGAACCTTCTCTCTCAAGAACGGGGTTCTCTTCTACATCCCAAGCTAGAGGTGTTACATCTGACAGTGTGGCTCCTGACTGGCTCGAACGAGATGAGAACCTTTGCTCACAGCAGGTCAAGTCCATTCTGATTCACAGTAGAAAAGATTTGACAAGACATACTTACCTTGCTAAATGGCGCAGATATTCGTCTTGGTGCCTCCAAAACAATGTCCAACCGCTGTCTGCTCCATTACATCAGGTCCTGGAGTACATGCTTCACTTGCGGACTTCAAAACTCTCGTGGGCATCCCTTCGAGTTCATCTATCAGCCATCAGTGCTTTCCATTGTCCGATACAGGGTTTCTCATTGTTTTCATACCTGACCATCAAGTGATTCCTCAAGGATCTGAATAATATAAGTCCACCTCGGAGACCTTCTCCACCATTGTGGAATTTGGACTTAGTACTCGAAACGCTTATGCTTCCCCCCCCTTTGAACAACTGGCATCCGTAGCATGGCAGATGCTAACTATGAAGACTGCTTTCCTGCTTGCAATTACGTCAGCGCGCAGAGTCAGTGAGGTAGGAGCGATGAGGTCAACTCCCCCATTCACATTGTTTTCAAAAGAAGCAGTGATGCTACGATTGCAGCCGGCGTTCACTCCCGAGGTCTCCTTGTCATTTCACATCAACGAACCGATTGTATTTCCTTCTTTTTATCCAAAGCTGCATGCCTCAAATAAGGAGGCTATGCTTCATACGCTGGATGTTAAACGTGCCCTTGCCTTCTACATAGACAAAACCAGACAGTAGCGCCGAACAGATAAACTTTTGGTATCAACAGCGCAGTGATCCAAAGGGCAGGCGCTTTCCACTCAATGCATAGCTAAGCGTATCTCCTTCTGCATAACCACGTGTCACTCTGTTTGTAAGAAACCGTTGTCCTCTTATCCACAGGCACATTCGACTAGGGCAGTAGCAACTTCTATGGCCTTTGCCAGGGGAGTTCCCCTAGCAGATATTTGTAGAGACGCTACGTGGGCTTCAAGTACTTCTTTTATGAGACACTATGCCATAGTGCAACAATGGGCGTCGGACCACGCGGTGGATTCCGCAGTCCTGTCTTTTACAGGCAATAATTAATTGATCCGGAGCGCTGGTGTTCCGGTTACTGCTATACAGTCACCTAGGGTACATCTAAACTACATGGCTCCGTCGATGGATCAGCTGTTTGTCGGCTCAGTGCGGCAGCCATTTAAATTTAAATGAAGCTGCGATTATTTAAATTGCGGCTTCATTTCCCTTTGCCGATCAACCTAATCTACATGGCTCCATTGATGGAGCCATGTACTTTAGACACACCCCTAGAGTGGAGCACCCACAGGGCCATTCGAAGAAGAAGAACATGTTACTCACCCTGTGTAGTAACGGTGGTTCTTTGAGATGTGCCCCATGGGTGCTCCACGACCCGTCCTCCTCTGCGCTCTGGGTCTCTCCCTTTGATTTATCATTTCAGGGATCGAGCGGTGAGAGGAACTGGTGGGGGGGGGGGGGGGCGGTCTGCTTCATCCCACTTCGTCAGATGAAGTGGGTCTTTGCCCATGGAAGCTTATGCGCCAATAAATCTGTTAGTCTATAAGGTGCCACAGAACTCCTTGTCGCTTTTGTAGTAACACAGTAGTGAAACAGTTCTGTAGGCTCTGAAGTTCAAAGTCTTTCTTCTTCTCACCTTCTGATCATTTCATAGAAAGATCAAAGTCTACACAAATTTTATGAATGTCAGAAATTATTTAATATGCGGGGCTCGACAAACAATACAATCTACTTGCCCATGGTGAGTAGATTTCAGCCGCATGCCCCATTCATTCACAGTGTGCACGTGTGCATTGTGGATCTTGAACATGCGCAGTATGGGGCTGGCGAGCAGTTTTCGCCACAGTTCGTCAAGCCCTGATAATGTGAGACAGTTCTCTTCTCGCAAATATCATGGTAGTATCATAAGACCCTTGGGCTGTATCTACATTGGCAAGATTTTGCGCAAAAGTGTCTGCTTTTGCGCAAAAACTTGCTGCCTGTCTACACTGGTGGGGAGTTCTTGTGCAAGAACACTGACGTTCTAATGTGTGAAATCAGTGCTTCTTGCGCAAGAACTATGATGCTCCCGTTCAGGAATAAGCCCTCTTGCGCAACTGTTCTTGCGCAAGTGGCCAGTTTAGACAGGCAACATGAATTGCTTGCTCAAGAAAGCCCAATGGCTAAAATGGCCATCAGAGCTTTCTTGTGCAAGAGAGCGTCTACACTGGCACAGATGCTTTTGCACAAAAGCACATCTCTTGCGCAAAAGCACATGCCAGTGTTGACGTTCTCTTGCGCAAATACTTTAACGCAAAAACTCTTACGTTAAAAGTATTTGTGCAAAATCTGGCCAATGTAGATGTAGCCTTGGTTTAATTGAAGTTACTCCTAATTTCCTGAGAGAGGAATGTGTTTCTGTGGTTTTCTTCTTCAAGGAGCTAAATAAAACGTTCCCTCTGTTTGGCCATATGTTTTTCTGAAGGTCCTATTAAAAACTGATTTCTTGTCATTGTATATGTTTTTTGAGTGATAAAGTGCATAGTATTGTCATGGCAAATCTCTAGATATACTTAATCCTGGTTGGTATAAATAGTACTAGTGATGCTTACTTTTTAACTTTGAGTCAGTATTGTAACTCTTAATATTATGTAGTTTGACCACTAGGAGGAGAAAAATGGAGCAATGCCGAGTACTCTATGTAAGTACTTAAATAAATAATTTTCTTGTTTAAAATGTGCATTAGACCATTTAGAAAATTCAAGATTACTGTTTGCCACAGAGTGGTTTCAGTATGTTCTTAAAATGAAAGTCATTTCCTCCTCTTCTGTAATACCAATTACTCATTTAAAAGAGTTTGGATTTTACAATGGATTTTGGATTTTACATCAGTGTCATTTCTTATTTCATTTGTTGATAAAAGAAAATGAGAATCCTTTATATTAGTTCTTTATTTTCACAAAGATGCCAGTTAACTACTTTGTACAATTAAATTGCAGTATTACATGGAATACAAAATGACTTATATTTTCCTCTTAAAGGAAAGTTGAATATAATATTGTCAGGGCTGTTCCCCACTCTGGTACTCAGAGTGCAGAAGGTGGGGGCCCACAAGAAAGCTTCAAAACTTTACATCTACCGGCACTGGTTACAAAAACATCCCCCCAGAATCATAAAACACAAATTTTGGGGAACTATTGCCACCATCAAGTGCTTTTTCCATAAAACCGGGGGTGAACACTTGAAATCACCCTCAGAGGTACCCCAAACTCTTTTGCCCCAAGGTCTGTCTGTGTGTATCTGCATGCCGCTGCCTGAGGGGTCAGGTACCAGAGACTGCAGCTTGTTTTTCTCTTTTCTTTTTTTGCAAGCTCTTTCTGGCAGAGGCATGCAGATACACACAGACAGAACTTCCAGGACACAAGAATCAAATCATCACCTTAAAATAAGTGATTTTTAGTATAAAACAAAAGATAAATTTGATAAAACATTCTTGGTTGCTAAATGTTACAGAGCAACTAAGGAAAACAAATTAAAACAGAGAATAAAAAAAACTCTGGCACAATGATAAAGGGAGAGGGGAGGAATAGAATCACACAGAGCCATTCAAACTGAAAAATAAAAAAAAATTAACCAGAACACAACTGGATTCACATTTCCATTGTACTCACTTCTAATTTTCTCTTTGTTCAGTCCACTCCCATGCCCTGAATTTTGTGGGGGGCATGGTAGTCTTGCCTGGGTTTAAATCATTCTGTGGTTCTCAACTCCTGGTTTAACTCTCCCCCACAAAGAATGCAGGCAGGGAATCTATATCCAATTCAAATTTCAACCCTCAGCAGTGGTTCTCAAACTTTTTGGAATCATGCCCCCTTTTTGATTTTTGAGAACCTCACGCCCCTCCCTGCCCCCAAATAGCAGCAAAACGTGTTGAGCAAAAAAAAAAAAAGGAACTGACCGGAGCAGCAAAATTTGATGGGGGGCGGGGGGGCTGGGTCGCCTCGTGCTCCCCCTGGAATTTCTTCATGCCCCCCAGTTTGGGAACCCATGCATCTTGATTGGTTCTTCCCGCCTCTTGGCTGATACCTTTGCTAGGTATGTGAGTTAACCCCTTAGTCACCGGGTGCTAGTCAGCACTCCTGTTCATGACAAATATAAAAGCTATTCTAATCTTCATGTTATTACAAAGTACTGCAAATCACTAAATACTACTTCAGATTATTTTCAGCCTTTAAATTGGGTGAGAAATCTTCATTTAAGTTAATATTCACTGCATCAACATTGATTTATGGGGATGCCACCCCTGTTCAGTAGCCCTCTCTTCTGTTAGAGTTGGATTGTCATCAGAGATCATCAGAGAAGCTGGAAGTTATGTAAAGTCATTGTGCTTATGTATGGCTAGACTAGAGGTGGGCAAAAGGGCCTCCGCAGGCTGGATCCAGCCCACCAATCGGGTTGATCTGGCCTGAGGAGGCCCTACTGCTCCCCTGCATGAGTGCCCAGAGGGAACCTGGGAGGGAGGGCAAAGGTGCTCCCCCACCACCAGACCAATCATAGTCTGTGGTTGGGAAAGCAGGGAAGTATCCTGGCCCCGCCCCTTCTGGTGTGGCCTCGGGTCACTTAAAAAAATTAGGAGCCTATTGAATCCAGTCATTTCAATCAAACATGTACCTTTCTTGTAAATCATGGTACTTCACATTTAATGAGTGCTGTTCTTCCCAGATAATAAATATATATGACACTGAAATGTTTCCTTGTCTTTAAGTATTAATTCATCTTAGATTCAAATATCCATTAAGATCCATCCAGTATTTACTTTGTCCATTTAGATTAAGCCATTTTCTACACTATATATTCACTAAGATGTATTGCTTAGACTTTTATTGCCTCTGGATCACCTTTATGCATATGCAATCTCTAGTCATTATTTTGCAAAACAGATCTAAATGGTTCCTTGCCATTGTATAATTTTGCTTTTCACTTCTTGTTTTTGAAAGACTATAATTCACTAAACCAATATTTATCTTTTTCCCCTTTTCAGAGTTCTTTAACCCAGACATCAATTACCTCCAGTCTTGTTCCAGTGGCCCACACTTTCTCCCTTCATTTATCATAACAATTACCTTAGTTTATTTTGAAGTTCTTCCCTTTTTACACTGATGGACTGGAAAGAAAAAGGTCGGAGTAGATAGAATAGGGAGCATAGAAATAGACTTCTCTCACACCATGGTTGGTGATTCAGAAGGAGCGGTTGGGTGAAACAAGTGGGAAAGGGTTGACCTAGATATCAGATAATATCTAAATTGTGTCCTCTGATTATGGTGGATTTCAATAGGGAACTTCACTGGAATTATCTCTGCAATAAGTAGCATTAATTCTTCCTCCACAGTTCTAATCACCTGGAGATGAGTGAGAGAGCTGGAAATAGGGGACATGTGCAGTGGGCAGTGCAAAAGGCATAGTTTTTGAGAGTTGCTATCAAGGGACAGGGAAAAGTCAAGAAATATTGCAGAAGAGGAAGGTTTGCTTGAAGATAGACCATTATTTTTCAGCTTTCTGCTTTGCTTTTTGCCTTGGTTCTGAGGTTCAGTGGGAGATTGTGGCTCACCAGCCCTCTTCTTTCTGCAACATTTTAAACATTTTTCCTCTCTCTATTTGATGTGAAATTTCCAGAGATCTCTAAGTAGTTTAATTACCCTTCAGGTACTGCTGACCAAAGAAGACTCTAGTCTCAGGCACATGAGATGCATGCAGATCCATTAGTGGACTGTGCATATGGGGTATCAATGTCTTCCTTCAACAATCCTGGGCAGTCTTCCCATTCACCGTCCCATGGTGTTATTTCCTCAGTGGCTGGTTGGAGAACCCAGGCCTTTCCTCCATTATGGGTTCCAGCTCATGGACACTCCTGCCAGCAGTCTAGGACTGTTCCCTTCGTGATTTTACTTACTGCCTTTCCCTGAGTCCTGTACTACCTTTCCGACCCCCTCCTTCTCTGTGTTTGCCAATCTCTACACACCTAATTTCTCCCAGGGAGTGACTGCAGAGTTTCCCAATAGACCCTTGCTACTACAAATTTCCTGCTTGAATCGCCCCAACTAGCTTCTATGATAAGGGGATGGTTGGATGAAATAACATGATCTTGGTAACTAATTGACCATTCATTATCAGTTGGAAATAGGTCAATGGAGGGATGATAGGAGTTGCTATAGGGAACTTTCTGGGTGTCTGGCTGGTGAGTCTTGCCTACATGCTCAGGGTTTAGCTGATCGCCATATTTGGGGTCGGGAAGGAATTTTCCTCCAGGGTAGATTGGCAGAGGCCCTGGAGGTTTTTCGCCTTCCTCTGTAGCATTGGGCACAGATCACAGCTGAAGGACTCTCTGCATGTTGGGTCCTTCAAAGTATTTGAATGCTTCAATATCTTTGATATAGGTGAGAGGATTATTCTAAGAGGGGTGGTTGAGATTCTGTGGCCTGCACTGTGCAGGGGGTCAGACTAGATGATCATAATGGTCCCTTCTGACCTTAAAGTCTATGAGTCTATGAGCTTCATTCCGCCTCAGCTGGGGTTCCTCAGTTGGGGGATTTCTTAGCTTATCTGTGGCCTGTTGTGGTTATTTGTATTTATTAACCCTTTCAGGGCAAGTATAATACAAACTCTCCCATATATAGCCTCAATATCATTTATTTCAATGGGAGTTATACACTTCTGAAAATCCCACTAGGCATTTATCTGAAATTAGGAGCCTAAATACTTTTAAAAATCTGACCCACAATGCCCTTTTACTTCTGTGTGTCTGGTTTGTAGGTCCAAATAACCTATCAAGGAAAGAAGGGTGATTTTTACTCTCCTACATGGGCATCTTATCCAAGTTACAATCTAGCTCTAAGAAAACCAAATCACAGGTGAGTAATCAAATGTCAAATACTATGATGACGAGGGCCATGTAAGGACTTAGGTAAAGTGATGGCATAAGGCATTGAACGGTACACAGATAATACAATTTGAGTTTATATTATGAAGTCTGAGATTTGTTTGTTTGGTTGATCTGTATAACCTACTCTTACTTTAGGCTCTTATTTGAAAAATAATAATTGAAGGAAGTGAAACAAAATAGATGGATAAACCTTTTGGCTGCTTCTCTCTAAGTGAAGTGTTCAGCAGCACCATGAAACTTCCTTTAACTATTCCTGGATTTCCACACTGACCTATTTTAGAAGTATATGTTTTGACTATGGAATTAAATAGTTGATATAGCATCCTTTTTTTGAATTCTAACTAATCAAACCTCATTTTCTTGTGCAAATTCTTGACAACAAATTTTACATAAAACTAAAAATACCACTTTGCAAAGGACAGCAGGGCACTAGCACTACTTAAAAGTTGTGGATGTGATGAATCATACACTTGCTTTAATTATTGCACTGATACCCATTCATCCTTATCTCATATATATCTTACTGGTTTTATAACACCATGTGCTAGATTGGTGTTCTGTCCTTCTTTCCTAATGACAGAAAACTAAGGCTTAAAATAAATTAAAACTGAATTACAACCCTAAGCCTATTGCAAGGTTTTATTAGAAGCCCTGAGAATTTTCTTCTCCACTTCCACAAAAGCTTTCAAAATACACCATAAGGAACTATAAATTCTGGTAAATTGTGTTATTAGCCCTTACTGCCCATAGTCCATAGCAGAACTTAGCAGCCAACACTGCAAAGTGCTTTCATCTTCTATAATTACAAATATAGCTCACATTTGATAAAACTTAGGCTTTGCAGATACAATCCCTTATGATGGTATGCATTTACTTAATTGCTTTAATCCCTTGAGGTCAGCCTTTCCTAACCAGAGGAAGTATTATAAGACACCCTGGAGAAGACACAACCCAGATGAGTCAGCCCATTTCCAGTCATTTTTAGTGTGAAAGTGTCATGAGCAACAAAGGCCTCCTATGACACAGAAAGTGCTTCAGTTTGAGAAGGACTCTTCCTTCCCCCTTAAAACATGCCATAGAGTAAACAATAAAGCTGAAATAAAGCTATTCTGGATGCAGTGACAGTGGCTAACTATTGCCCAGTTTCAAACCTTCCATTGCTGATCAAGCTATAGAGAAGCTGGTCACAAGGAGCAACAAGTTTATCTAGAAAGCATTCAATAAGTCTGATTACAGGAGAGAAGAATGTTGGGGTCCAAAGGAATGCGCTAGAACAGTGGTTGGTTCCCAACCTTTGTTATACCATGGACCAAACAAACTCGTTCAAAATCCATCAGCGGACCAGCATGGAAATATTTGCATATTCATTATTATTAATGTATTCACATATTTACATATTCATTATGGTGATTTTAGTCCATGGATTATCAGGCAATCAAAGGAGGGGGGACATGATGGTTAACAAATTTTGAAAAACTACAGCACTTGTCCCTTCTAACTGGGGCACTCACTTTCCACTCCAAGCTTGGCCCCCCGACTGGGGCAGCTGCTTTCGACTCAGAGCTTGGTCGCATTGGCTGGGCCGTGTAATAGGGATGTGAACAACTAGTTGACACACTAGTTGACTAGTTGCTTTCCCCTGCCTTGCTGCCCCTATAAGAAAGAGGCAGCAAGGGGCGGGGGAAGAGGAGGCCCAGGCTGCATGTGGCATTTCAAAGCGGCAGTGCCACGTGGAGCCCAGGATCAGCTGGGAATTTCCCTGCTGACACCAGGCTCCATGAAGTGCTGCCTCTTTGAAATGCCATGGGGAGCACAGGACCAGCACTTTCGCCTTTGGGACTGTTGCTACATTTCAAAGGTAGCGGTGCCCTTATCTACTAATGGAATAGTTGATACAAATTGCATCGACTATTTGATTAGCCCATTAATCTAAAGTAAACATCCCTATCGTGTAGTGATCACTGGAGCTGGAACTGGGGCCACAGTGAGGCTGCCCCATTAGGGACAGCCTCACCATGGTCCCAGCTCCAGCTGCAGCAAACCCACCTACTACCTGCCCCACACACCCTGTTGCTGTGTGCAGATTTGTGCAGGAAGGGAATTCCCTGGGAACCCCGTGGGGTGGATCTAAATAAAGCTGGGGGCGTGGCCAGGCAATGTGCCACAGCCCATCAGACATGGTTTGCGACCCACTGCCAGTCCACGGACAACCGTTTGGGAACCATTACACTAGAATAGCTTAACTAGTTTCTGGAAAGACATTTTCATAGGGTAGTGATAGGAAATAATACATCCCCTTACTTGTAGAGCCCCACAAAGATCAATTCTCTCTCCAATCTTATTATTCAGACACTGATCAGACCTCATGAGCAGGAGAAGCACTCCACCCTTGCCATACATGCTTTACTGGTTTCATCTGATTAATCTGTGCTTTCTAACATTCATTCTACATTTGCTACAAAGTTTTGCCCTCAAAATTGGAATTCATTAATGAATTTTGGGTTAGTGACTGAAAATCAAAAACATATTATTGATGGTTGATTGCATTCTTTCACTTTTGCAAAAGCTATACGTATTGTTTCCATTAACATCTTTTATTTCCTTCCTTCCTCTCTAATTTTGCCCTTTTTCTTTCAATATAGTTTTCAGACTCAGCACCATATATATTTTGCACTGTTTAGCTATTGAAAGGAGATTGGAAAATATTAAAATAAGATTAAAGTATAGTAAAAACTATTGGCAATACAGACAGAAGGGGGGGGGAGCCCACTATGTGAAGAGAAGAGATTGTAAAACAGGTTTTGCCTTTGTATTTTCCCATCTGCTTTGCTCAGATTCAGAACAAACAATGGTTTGAGTTTTTTTGGTCAAAGATACTCTTATTTCTGCAGGAAGAGTAACATTTAAAGGGATACTTGGCTAGGAGCCTCCCCAATTCTTTGCTTACTCGAGTTACAGCCTTTCCCGTGAGATCTTGTAAAATCACATTAGATACTTTCACATCTAAACAAACACACACTCTTCCTTTATTCCCTCCCTTCCTTCTATATACACACCCCACATACAAATAACACTGTCTCTGGAATAAGAGCTTAGCCAGGATGAAGAGGAATTGCTTAAGAAGGAGATACCAATGATGATACGCCGAAAAGAATATTTTAACCCTTGGGAGATAACTGGTCTGAAACCTGTTTCTCTTTGAATTAATGAAATGAATTCCTGAGCCTTTCATTAGAAGAAGTGGAAAAGAAAGTAAGTTTTATGTACTTAATACTTCTTCTTGGCTATAGGAATATTAATGCTGGGAACTTTTGCTTTCTTCAGTGATGTATTACCTGCTTAAGAAGCATTCAAGAAGCTAAACAAAATCTTTCATCTAGGTACGTGGTTTGAACAGAACATTAAAATTGTCCAGGAGTTAAAAAAATGTAAATGTTCACTTCTCTGAGAAGTGAAATGAAGTTTCTCACACACTATTGTTAGTATATTCTATTCCTATGGTTTCATGTAGGGGCTAAATAACATTTAAAAGACAGATTATACTGGTCAGTAACATTTTATCTGCTTTGATATTGGGATGCCAGAAATAAGACTATTAAAAATTAAGATTTTTGTAGTTACGTTTTTTTCTTTAAAACAAAAGGGTCTCATAGAATTTGGAATTATTTCACTAAATTAAACTTTAATACCTCATTATTTTATCAGAGCATAAACATGTTTATTTTATTTAAGATCTCTAGATGCTGAGTGTGACTAACCTTTGTATGCTGAGACCAAGAAAAGAATAGATCTTATTTTAAAAGAAAACCACTTTAATTAGAGACTTAATGAGGTCTCTGTTTCTTATTTGAAATCAAAAGAATTCTGTGGGAAACTTGGAAGATGATATTGATTACCATGGTTTTATCTCAACAGGGCAATGACTCCAATGAGAGTTTGTTAGGAGAAAAATTAATTTAAGAATTATGTCACCAAAGGAAAAGTGTATGAAACTAAATATTTGATAGAGATTTGGCTGAGGAAATGATGATAGACTTTTTAAAGACACCCAAATGACAATCAGAGGTCTGTAGTTTTGATCAGTTAGGACACATGAAAATTCCTAAAGATTGAATTTGGGATAAATCTCTGGAAAGATAGTATACAATGAAATAGAAGCAGTACCTAGTACAAAGAGACTATGAATCCTCACAAGTAAACCTGTAGATGTACCCAAGGAGCCCTGTCCATGGTTCTAGAATATATTCTTGACTATAGGAACATTAATGCTGGGAACTTTTGCTTGCTTCAGTGATGTATTACCTGCTTAAAAAGCATTCAAGAAGCTAAACAACCCTTTCATCTGAGTGGTTTGAACAGAACATTAAAATTGTCCAGGAGTTTCATAGATTTAAGCTTGTTTGATAGGTTTAATACTGTTGACTTGTTTTTGAAATTGTATGATTTGAACTGAGCGAGGGAGATAAAATGCTTATATTTATCTTGATTTCTTGTTAGGATAAGCAGAGCAGGCGGAGTTGCAGATCTGTGGCAACCTAAGAACTTTTATTGTCTAGATAACCTTTTCAAATTACTTTAATGCAAAAAAGGACCTCTACAGCTGCATTCTAATTATATAAACTACAGCTTCTTTTTGAGGCTAAATATGTTTAGGCTAGAACTTGCATACAATTTTTTTTAATTTGGATGACAAAAAATTCATCCTTTGTATGATATTCAGTAGTCCATTTACAAGTGCCAAAATTTAATGTTGAGAATATTTGAGACTAAGGTATTGAACTCTTATATGACTAATAATTCTCATGTTTTATTGATTTTTTTTTGTTCTTTTTTGCATTTTTTCTAAGAAAGGTTTAATTTTTGGAAGTAACAATTAAGATTTTTTTGGAAGTTTTTAAACAAACTTCAAAATAGACAATAGAAATATAACCCATTTTTATTTTAAAATGCTAGTAATTTTTGGGCTAGAAACACGTACATAAATTCATATTTATCCTAATTATAATTTTCAGTACATTATCTGGGTTAATATACGGCTAATAAATTGAAAGAACATTTTTAGAACACTATTAGGACCATTTTGTGATTTCCTTATTAAGCTAGAAAGACAGTTACATTTTAGCTGGATAATATTTATCCTATTTTTGTTAAGATTAAAAAAATAAAGTAGATGTATGCAAATTTACTGAATTTCTAAGATTTCTGGCCATTTGCCAGCATGGCCCTTAATGTTGCAAAGACTGCTCTTCACTATCTTCTGCAGTTTATGATTTCAACCACTTTGGTCCAAAGGATTTGAGTACTCTTAAACAATGAAAAATAATAATTGCATGCTAAATAAGTGAGAATGCCAGAGACTAAAGTCCTGTCCTCATTAAAATTATAAGATAGATATTGAAGCATTGGAGGTTCAGGCATACTCATACCAATCTGTCAGTGTTGTTCATCCCTGTCTCAAGGGGAGCATTGCTAGTAGCAAGAGGTAATTTGCTTCCACACGCATTCAGTTTTTAGTCTTTTTTGCTAAAACCATCAACAGTGGTACAAGTTGTGATTGGGTCTTTGTGATTTAGAAAGCAGTTCACTTGGAACTAGACTTAGATCGCCAATGAATTTTAAATAAGGCACTGAACAAACATTAGGTAGCAATAACTTTTTGTCACTATTAATCTGAACTGTATTAAAACTGCTTTGCTAGATAAAAATGTTACGACAACTAATACTAACCCTCTTACTCATCCAGTTCCTTAATAGAATCATAGAATACTAGAACAGGAAGGGACCTCAAGAGGTCATCAAGTCCAGTCCCCTGCCCTCACGGCAGGACCAAGCACCGTCTAGATCATCCCTGACAGGTGTCTGTCTAACCTGATCTTAAATATCTCCAGAGATGGAGATTCCGCAACTTCCCTCGGCAATTTATTCCAGTGATTAACCACCCTGACAAGCAGGAAGTTTTTCCTAATGTCCAACCTAAACCTCCTTTACTACAGGTTAAGCCCATTGCTTCTTGTCCTTTCATCAGAGGCCAAGGAGAACAATTTTTCTCCCTCCTCCTTGTGACACTCTTTTAGATACTTGAAAACTGCTATCCTGTCCCCTCTCAGACTTCTCCTTTCCAAACTAAACAAGCCCAGTTCTTTCAGTCTTCCCTCATAGTTCATGTTCTCTAGACTTTTAATCATTCTTGTTGTTCTTCTCTGGACCCTCTCCAATTTCTCCACATCTCTCTTGAAATGTGGTGCCCAGAACTGGACTCAGTACTCCAGTTGAGGCCTAATCAGTGTCACCTTATCTTCCAAGTTTTTACAGATGATTTCCTTAATTACTTGCTCCATTATCTTTCCTTCACTGTGATATTCTTTGAACCACTATGGAGTCACTTCAACTGGTTCTCTCTCTCTATATATAAAAAACCTTTTCCTGTGAGATGACAGAGTGACGTCATCATGTCACTCTGCATTCCACAGGCTCCTCCCTCCCATGGGCTCCCTGCTCTGGACACTGTTTGGGGATGGCACGAGTTGCTCCAGGATGCTTGCTTGCACTGCTGTTGTTCTTGGTGCTTACGGGCTGCTGGACCAGCAAGCTCTAGAGAATCACCAGGTGTGGGGAAAGGCACCTCACGTCCCCAGCCACCTGCTGCCCCATCCTCTGTCATGTCCCAAATGGCTACATCCTCAACCAAGTCCTGAGCTGCTTCGGTGAAACACAAGCCCAACTCCCAGACTGCCTCCCTTCCACCCAGCCACACATGGGGCTGCAGCAGTGAGCAGTGCTTCTGCAAAGCAAGTGAAGAGGCAGCACTGACCTGTGTGACCCAGGCCCCCTGTGCTTGGCACTGCAGCTTTGCCCTCCCTCCTCACCTGCGCAGTTACCATACTAGCACTAGCTTCCTGCTGTGGGAGGTGGGGAGAGTGAGAGAGCCCGAGCCTCACTGACTGGGGAAGAAGCATTCCCCCTCCCAGGCTGGGGGAACAACAGTGGGCTGGCGCACTGTCTGGAGCCTTTCCCTGCACTTCCACTGGCCAGATTCCGCCTAATAGGACCAGCAGGAGGCCGAGCCTGGGACCAGTGTGGGACCTGAAGACAAGTACCTCCCGATGCCCAGATCCTGCACCCCTAGCCCCTCACTCATCCCCCTGCCAAGATCCTGCAACTCAACCTGCTCCCATCTCCTCCCTCAGCCAGACACTCTGCCACCTCACCCTGGTCAGACACCCTGCCCCCAGACCACTTCTACAGCCTCTCGTGGTCAGTCACCCTGCCCTCTCCCCCCAGTCAGACACTCTGCCCTCAGACTGCTCCTGCCCCCTACCTACCACCTAGACATCGCACCCTCAGCCCCTCCTGCATCCCACCTCCTGCACTCCCATCCCTATCCCACTCACTGGCAGTTCTGTCCCACACACTGACCTTCTCATTTTTGGCCCACCCCAGAGCCCAGGGAGTCCACAAAATTCACTTACTCTGGAATCCCAGAAGAGTTAATCCGGCTTGGGGTCTTGAACGTCATTCCTCTCCCCTCCACCCCCATCCCTGGGGCTGGAGCATGAAATGTTTCAGTTGGGGGGCACATTATTGAGCGGTTAGGAGAGTTTTGAAGGGGCTTTTTTCCCTTCTCACTTGTGTGGTCCCCAGCTGATTTTTCAGTGGGTCAGTGGCCCCCAACCCAAAAAAGGTTTTCCATCCCTGCCATTAATAAAGACAATGTTGAAACCTTTTGTGTTGGACATAATATTTTACTTTATTTAAAATGAACCCTGGCGAACAAGGCTCCAATTGGGGCCCAGCCTCCATCTGGCATCCTGTTCTCCTCCCCAATCCTAAGGCAGGGCCCATGGTCCAGCCCCCATCTAGCTGCAGAAAAGGCTGATGGTGTGGCCCCCCCTCCTGCTATGGTATGGTTAGGAGGAAAGGCCACAAAATCCGGCTGTGGTGGACTGAGGGCAATTGGCAAAAATAGCAAGCAGGGGATGCAGCCCCCTAATATCTAAAAGATTTTGAACACCCAAGGAGTGCTTGGCACAGCTTAGCTCAGAAGAGCGACGATGATGGAAAGGTGGCTTCAAGCCACCTTTTACTCTCCTGAGATTAAGCCAGTATACCCAGATGCACGGTATCAGTGCTAATGACAATAAGAAATCTTTCACGCACATAATAGATACAGATATAAACACTAGTGTAAATCCATATAGAATACAATAGAGTTGGACTGGATTTATGCATTGATGTAAATAAGATGAAAACTCAAGCTTCTTATAAACTGCTACAAATAGGGAGTCAAAAAGAGGTGATTATGATATTTTCAGTTCTTAGTTTTTGTTTTTCATCTTATTTCATACCTTTCAAATTATTATAAAATGTTTTTGTATTAAACTTTAATGTTTTAAGATATGTGAGTACAAAACGTCTTTATATCTTGCACTGTTTTATTTAAAATATTTTTTAAAAATCATCAATAACATAATGTTTGTTTGATGTTAATTTAAAATTAACAGAGTTTCATAGAATATAGCAACACACTTGAGAAAACAAAGGCTGGATCTGCTGCAGCTTTGAACTTTTCTACCAGCCCCAATGGTAGAAACTTACCCAGCTCCCAGAAAATTCCTGTCAGATGACTTAGACCTACCATAGTGACTCACCTGAAGCTAGAGCAAGGGGTATGTCTATGGTACTCCAGCTATTCTGGCTACTAGATTGGCCCCATGAAGCCCAGGCAGCCAGTGCAATTTAGAGCAGCCACCTTCACAGTTGGTTTCTCCATGAGCTGAATAAAATCAGTATGCCTAAGAGCTAGCAAGGATGAAATCCTGGTTTCATTAAGTCAGTGATAAAACTAAAATTTACTTAAGTTGGGCTAGGATTTTCACTTCAAATCTTTAAAAAAGGACTTAATTACCATTATTTACAATTATAACATATGAGGATATTATATAAAAATCTTTACCTGAGCAGAAGACATGTTTGAAAGAATCAGGAGAAAATGACCCAAGAATTAAAAAATGTAATTCACTAATGACAAAATTGGCCATTAAAACTAATTATACTTCCCATCCCTTTGCCCCACCCTGGGATCAGCCTAATAGATCTCAAACCACGGTTCTGATGTAATTCCACTGATTTAGTTGCAGACAGAATTTAGACCATAGTCACTACAAAAAACAGAGTTTAGAAAATATCTTCTACAGGTTGTACCTCCCTTAACCAGAACTCTCTGGTCCGGCAACATCTGTAGTCTGGCAAGACCACAGATGTCCTGGACCACAGAGCTTAGGTATAAGGAATCACTGTGAGGCAGAAGCACGATGGGGTGGGGGGAGGTGGGAGGTGGGGACACAACTGGGAGCCCTGTGTCGGGGGGTGGGGGGGGTTAACTTGGAGAGATCTAGACTCAGCAGTGGCAAGGTGCTCCTGCCCCAGTCACGCAGCTCCATCCCTGGTTGCACAGCTCTGGCCCCAGTAGTGCAGCTCTGCCTGGCAGCAGTGAGGTGGGCCTGAAGCCCTAGCTGTGGGGCAGCACTAAGCATGGGCCATGAGGGGAGGGACCTCCCCTGGTCCGGCAAATCCCCTCATTTGGGACCAGTTAGGTCTCGAGTGTGCCAGACCAGAGAAGTCAAGCCAGTAAAATACTTTAGTTGAGACAGCAGAAACATCCTAGAAAAAGAAAAATTGGGAGGAAAATACATTTACTATAATAACTGACGTACACATTTGGGTCATCTGACATAATGATTTACAATAAATATGTCAAAAATGTACAATTTCAGCACCTCAGTTATATATTATTTTGTCATTATTTTGACTCCATCTTGAGCTAAGCTTGAGTGTTCAGGACATGAAACTATTTCCGACAAGAAAACACCTCATTGTAAATACCCTCAAAGTATTTTGTGAAAGGCTAAAATATTTTCTATGGGCTTTTGTTGTCTTCATTATTGTTGCTATTATTGTGCTACTAGTGTACCTTTTAAGTAACATCAATGACTTAATGGGATATATGACTGAAGAGTTTTGAATAAACAAGGAATATTTCACTTAAATTTGAATAAATTTTATATTTTGAAGGATAGAGACATCTGAAAAATATCTTCACCAAAACCACATGAATTGTGAGGATGAGAGAGGAAGTGTTTTAAATGTTTTTTTTTTTAGTATCCTGAGTTTTTGAGGCTGGCAGACGTTTGCGGAAACATTTTTGCTGATGAGCACCCCTGTAATATTTGGCAAACAGCGCACTAGAGCAATTATTGTATTCCCTCTGTGTACTGTACAGAAATGGTGTCATTTTATTCCTGATTCACAGCTCTCATTATTAATACCATAGCATCTGTGTGATCCCAAACAACATCAAAAAATATTTGTTTCAACTTTACTATATTAGAACAGGTTTCACTTTAATTTCACTACAATATTACAAGTTACACTGATTTCAAAGTCTCATATATGTAATATAAAGTTGCAAAAATATATTGGCCTGATTCAGGAAAATATGGAAGGATAGGTTTTCCAGAATACGGATGTATTTAAGTATGTATTTAAGGTTTTTTTTGCTAATATGGGATCGAAAGGACCAGCGTTTAACTCAAGATTGTTTCTTTTCATTTCCATTTAGGTAGCCTTATTCTTTTTGTGTAGTTCACTGTAACAGAGTTCACTCACCACTTGGTATTTCTTCGTGGCCATGCCTGATGGTTAGCTGCCTTCAAAGTCTGACACTCCCCTTCCCTTTCCCTTTCACTCTGCATCCCATCTCATTCTTCAGGCATACAGTGTTCCCTCTTTGTGATTCAATAGCTCCCTCTTTGTGGCTTTGTGTTCTGGCCAGATCATTGTTTCCCCCTTCCTATGGTGTCAAAATGCCACAGGCTAAACCAGCCAAGGCAGGCTTTTCATATCAACTGCCCTGACTGTGCAATGTTCCCAGTGTCTGGGAGGGCAACCAAGACCTACCCTCTACTCTGGTTTCCAGCCTAGGGCTCTTCTAATCAGTGGCCAAGGTCTGCAGTGTCCCACTTTACTATTGTTTCCTTGAATTTTTCTTCCTATGCAGTCTCAGGTTTCTATCCTGTCACCTCCTGGGTAAACTCTTCCTTCAGGGCCTAGGGGTTGGCAGCATGGACCAGAACACCACTTTCTTGCCACTCCAGTCTAATGTGGTGTAAGCATCCCGTCACATTCCCCTGGCTCTCAGCTAAGGCAGTAGAGAAGACTTCACTTTGCCTTGTCTCAGTGAATTATAGAATCATAGAGCTGGAAGAGACCTCAGGAGGTCATCAAGTCCAGCCCCCTGCCCAAAGCAGGACTAATCCCAACTAAATCAACCCACTGTCATGGAAGGGTATAAACTGATCAGGAAGAACAGGCGGGAGAGAAAAGGACGAGGAGTTGCATTGTATGTAAGGGTATGTCTACACTAGCCACCCTAGTTCGAACTTAGTTCGAACTTATCAACATGAATTTCTTGAGCAAGAAAGCCCTATGGTTAAAATGGCCATGAGAGCTTTCTTGTGCAAGACAGCATCTACACTGGCATCGATGCTCTTGCGCAAAAGCATATCTCTTGCACAAAAGCACATGGCAGTGTAGACACTCTCTTCTGGAAGAGTTTTTGCAGAAGAACTCTTCTGCAAAAGAGTTTTTGCATGAGAACGCGCCAGTATAGACGTAGCTGATTTGTTTGGGGATCGTGTCCAAACCCCTGAGGCAACTGAGGAAGTTGGATGCCAGGAAGAAACATGAGGAAGGAGCAACAAAAGAGGACCTCTGATTCAGATGGAAAAGGTAGGGCAATCAATTGGTTATCTAAGGTGTTTGTATACAAATGCAAGAAGCCTGGGATACAAACAGGAAGAATTAGAAGCCCTCGCACAGTCAAGGAACTATGATTTGACTGGAATAACAGAGACTTGGTGGGATGACTCACATGCCTGGAACTCCCCTGTTGGCTGCTGCCCTGTTGGCTGTTCACTGTGTTTGCTCTGGCTGCTTTTTTATAAGGCTTAGGGTAGGCCCAACTCAAAGCCTTGCCTCTAGTTCAGTGACCCCCTGAGTTCCCACCTTGAATAAAGCACTCCTGATTCACACTTTCCAACTGCAGCTCTTTTCAAACTGCCAAACACACAGTCAAACAAATGCTCACAGACAAACACCCCACCAGCTCACAACACAGCCCCCCAAAAGCCACACTTACCTGAGCTCCTCTCGGACATTTCCCAGGCAAACTCCCCGGTTGGCTGCTGCTCTGTTCACTGTCCAGTGTAACCACATTTGTGACATGATGTTATTGATAGTCGGGAAGATTTTACACTTGGAGAACAAAATATTCCTTGCCCCAGAAAGCTTTGTGGGGTGTCATTGTATAGTAGGAATAGCAGGTGCTCAACACTTATGAAAATCAGGCTTGGGACCAAATTCTTAGATGAATGATGCAGCTTAGAATTACATAGGAACCTCTAATTAAAGTCACTCTCCAGTGAGCACCATAGAGACAGAGCATCTGCTCCGATACAGCAGCAGGAAAACAGCTGGAGCTGTCTTCTGACCCTTAAGTCAGCAGCTCTGCAAAACCCCAAAGCAATCTGCCTGCTGCAGCCCCAGATCACTTGAAACTGCAGGCTGCTCCCTGGGTTACACAGGGATGCCTCTGGGTTACACAAGGATGTTAAATTCATTACATTATAGTCACAGTGGCTAAATGGTTCTGCTGTATTCACCTCTTGGACCTGATCCTCTGTGCCAATCAAGAATTGCCTCTCCCTTTGAGAGTTCCAGGACTAGCTGCTCTAAGAAGCTGTTATCCAGCAGGGCTTCTATTCTCAGCAGGCAGCTTAACTTCCTTTTACATTTTTGCTTTTGTGCCCTTTTTACGGGAGATGGTGATTGAGTCCTGACATCAAATGGTTCCCTGGCTGTTAGAATTTAGCAGTTGGTCTTCAACTCTTAGTTCTTAGAATGGTGGACCCTGCTGTCCATCCATTTGGGGGCCAGTGGAATCTTTATTGATTGGTGGGCAGGGACAGCAAGAGGGAACTTCCAGGTTCAAGAAAGCATATTTCCTACATAATGGAATTAATGAACAGAAAGAAGTAAGTATGGCAGGGCAACGCCTCTGTCTTGCTTGTCTTAGCACTTCCTCCTCAAGCAGTGGGAGGGGCACTGGAGTAAAAGAGCTCAGTTACACGGGTGTTTGTTTTTTCATGTTGGGTTTATCGATCCATTTTTCCAAGGTATCAAAAATTCCCCTCCACCAAACAAAGAACATTCATAACACAAAATAAAGGGGATATATTTTCCTGCTTCTTCTCTGGGGAAGGGAACTGTCTTATTTGTAGCTCTGGGGTGCCAGTCCTGCCCCTACACAGGAAAGAAAGCAACCTTTCACACTGGAGAAGCCTATATATATTGCCACTAGTCCTTCAGCACCTTGTCTCTCCTTCCCTTTTCTCAACAGAAGAGGGGGTTGTAAAAGTTTTTGGCAGCCCCTGGTAGCCCCAAGATAATCTCTTGTCAGTTTATAGGAAAAAGGGATAAAATATCTGCCTTCCACGACTTCCTTACAGCAATCCAGCCTAGCTTTGTCACACAAGAAAATAAAACAACAGAGAGTAGACAAATATGCAGGCTCAGATTATGGGCAGAATTCACCCTGGCATAAATTCAAACTGACTTCAATAGGAGTTATGACTGAATCTGGTCCACTAATTACAGGCAAACAGGATGCTCACAATGGGTCTTATTGATATGAGAGTCTGAAGGATTAAGCAAGCCTATAGGGGAAAAGAAAACAAAAAAGGTTTAGTGATTTGATTAAATAAAAGAGAGACATATGATTTAGAATTTGTGTCTTTTTGGAGACATTCCATCTAATGTAGAATTAAACTCCAGTGGAGATCATCTGGTAGTAGCAGATCTTCACACCATTTTCCAGCAGCTTTCTGCCCTTGTATCAGAACATTAATGTCACCGTAGGTTCTTTACCTACTCCAGAATAAAAGTTTGAGAAATGTATATATCATATTTGTGATAAGTTCAGCATGAGGCTCTGGGACCCAATAGGCTAGGGGCTCATCTGTCCTATTCCATAACCTGGGCACTGCTTGGATATCCCTTCATTGGACAGTCTGGCTTTAGAGAAGGGGCCTGTTACTAGGATATGACATGACACAATGAAATCTTCATTTTTAACAATGTTGTTATATTTTAGCATGTTTTATATGAGAGTGCAATTTAGTATATTAAATCACATTCTTACCTGTTCCCTGTAGTTAGAAAATAAACCTGTTACCTTTCCAGTATTTGCAGTTATTCAAGTTCATTTCCTTACACGGGAACAATATTTTTATTGAATTATTTTAGGGTTGGTTTTGTGTTTTTTTTCTGGATAATTGTTCTTGCTCTAGTTACTACATAATAATATATCTGAGATATTGCACTATTTCAAACATTGTGTTATTATTGGTAACATTTGTGCCTATAGCACTACAAGGAAAACTATTAGTTTCCCATGCATTAAAATGCATGTTGCATATCTTCAAGATACATTGCTTTTCAGGACATATTGCCAACTCCATCTATTCATCCAGGGTTATTTTGGGGCCCAGGCAGAGATCAATCAGTCTCTATTTTTCAGGAACTTGAGATACATAATATTATTGTTTGATTATATTTTATTGTTTGATTATTTTTATATTAATATTGCACTTGCCTAACATGTAGATATCTGTATTGTATAAATTGTGTAAGAATATAAATAATAGGTAAATGTAAACAATAAAATATTTAAATTTGCTTGCTACTTTTCCATGCTAAAATTATTGTAAAATCATAGGTGTAATGTGTTTTATATTTTGAAAGTCCTCATGCTTTTGGATTCAATGTATAAAACATCTTTTCCTAGTCTCTTACTCCTCAAGGAGGCAGGAATTTACAATTCCCATGGAGCCAGTGCCTTTATTCCTGACAGAGAGCTCTTTTCAGTGATTAATAGTAATGTCTCTGGATACTATAATTGGCCATCAACAAGAAAAGTAATCTTTAGTCCCTCTTGGCTGGAAGGACATTGGCTCAGATTCAAGGCCTCAGGGAGAGTGAAGAAAGAGAAAAATTATGAGGGCCACATAGATATGGTTGATCACCCCTCAGCCTCTAGAAAATAATTATATCAAGGTGCTTTTCACAAGTACTTTTCACTCACAACTCTACTTGAAGTCAATGGAAAATCAGACACTAAATCTATAAAATCTATGTGGACTTTACATATGTAATCTAAATGTGAACCCATAGACATTTTATTTAAGAAGCAATGTGAGTTCTGGATAATGATTGGTGTTACATTTGTGTTTGTTTCGTTTCTCTAGGAGGCTGACAGATACAAAAAGAGGTGCAGTTAAAAGACAACTGCAAAACAGAACTGTGGTTGGTTGTATTTGACAGGTTTTTAGTAATTGCTTATATGCGTATCTCTTGTTAGCTGTTTCCACAACTAGGGATACAGTCCATCATTGGAAGAAAAGAATGAAAAGATGGCTGACTTCTTACTGCCCTGTACTAACAATTTTCGCAAATTCACATGTGAATCCTTGGCTGCTATCGAGAAGCAAATTGCTGCCAAGAAAGAATGCATAGATCAGCAGCCTGAAGAGAAACCTCGGCCCCAGCTTGACTTAAAGGCTTTCCAAAAGCTCCCTGCTCTCTATGGAAATCCTCCTCAGGAGCTAATTGGGGAACCACTGGAGGATCTTGACCCTTACTACAGTGATCACAAGGTTAGCGCCATAAAATAAGTTTGTTGTTTTAACTTTGTTTCATTAAGAAAGTTCAGAGAAGATGTGCTTACATTTAAGGCTATACTTTTCATGCCTCTTTGACCAGCTATCAATAGGGATGGGAAAGGTTAACCGGTAAGCATCAGCCTAAATGGGTAACACTTACTAATTCTGGTTTATCAGAAACTGGTGGAGGCTGGAGGGCTGTGCTAGCCCTGCAGGGGACCTGCCATGGACAGGGGTTGCTCAAGTCCGGAGCAACCTTTATCCACGGGAAGCCTGGGCATCTCATTGGCAGGGGCTGTTCTGGTGGGGGCAGGGAGCCGGTGGCAGTCCCCTGGGCTGAGGGCTGCTCCAGCTGGAGCAATCCCCAGCTCAGATCCCACTTTAGTCCATTAACCAGTTAAATATTAGGTTAAACGAATGTTTAGCCGATTCACTGATTAACCAAGATTTTACATCCCTAGTTATCAGTAGAGATTCTTTTCTAGTTTAGAGGTCAGAAAGTTAAATTTGTTAGCAATTCCTTTGAATGATTATATAATCATAGAATACTAGAACTGGAAGGGACATTGACAGGACATCAACTCCAGTCTCCTCACAGCAGGACCAGGCATCATTTAGATCATCCCTGATAGATGTCTGTCTAACCTGCTCTTAAATATCTCCAGAAATGAAAATTTCACAACCTCCGTACGTAATTTATTCCAGTGTTTAACCACCCTGACAGTTATGAAGTTTTTCCCTAATGCCCAGCCTAAACCTCCCTTGCTGCAGTTTAAACCCATTGGTTCATTATATTAGAACAGTTGTATTAAATCACGTTATAATAAAACAGATACCTAACACTTTGAGCAAAAGCTTTTTCCGAAAAAACTTCCCCTGCATCCAGACTCAAGCCGCGTTCTTTCGAAATTAAATCGAAAGAACGCGGCTTTTCTTTCGATGGCGGTAAACCTCATTTCACGAGGAAGAACGCCTTCTTTCGAAAGTTCCTCTTTCGAAAGAAGGCGTTCTTGAACGTAAATAGGGCTTCTTCGAAAGAGAGCATCCAGACTCACTGGATGCTTTCTTTCGAAAAAGCAAGTCGCTTTTTCAAAAGTTCAACGTGCAGTCTAGGCGCTCTCTTTCGAAAAAGGCTCTTTCGAAAGTATCTTTCGAAAGAGCCTCTTTCGAAAGAGGCTTGCAGTCTAGACATAGCCTTAGAGACTAACAAAACATGTAAATGGTATCATGAACTTCTTCAGATGAGAGAAGCTTTAAGCACTACATGATAATGTAATAAAACCTGAATTTTATACTCTACTAATCAAACAGAATGAAATAAATCAGTCTGAGACATATGCATAACTTACTTTCTGCTTAAGCCCACCAAATAGGGCTCAAGTGGATTTTGGTAGTGTATGTTAGCCCTCTCCAAAAAGATGAATTTCACCCACAATGAAGAGAACATGGGACATAATATAAAAATCAGTTACTATATGATGGCAGATAACTAAGTTATTGTTTTATCTAAAGCACCTTCCAGCCTACTAGACCTACTTGTAGGCAGACTAAAGACACTACATTATGTGCAGTTTCTCTCTAAAGGATGCTTTTAGTCAGAACCACTTAATACAATTTATTTTCTCATGTTACAAATTTTAAAAAGGAAATACAACATATAAATATATATATTTTTACAGAACCACCAATTTTTCAACAAAGTTTTCTATAGACTATATTTTAGACTTAAATTCTTTTACCTACATTTCCCACACCTTGGTTAGTACTCTAATCCCCAACCTAACAGAGGTGGATCTTTCCAAGTCTTTCCCATTGCAGTTTTTACATTTTGTATAAATAGTTAAATATTCATTGCCACAGCAACTTGATCCCAGGTCTCCCATATCCCCAGTAGAGTGCCAAAACAGATAGAATTGTCTCTCTCTGGTCCGAAGAATATTATATATTCAAAGTCAAAGAGTTCCAAGTACAGAAATTAAGGGAAAGAAAGCAATTGA
The DNA here is from genome assembly GCF_049634645.1 of Pelodiscus sinensis. NCBI lineage: Eukaryota > Metazoa > Chordata > Testudines > Trionychidae > Pelodiscus > Pelodiscus sinensis. Next base: position 246,489,676 of record NC_134712.1, on the reverse strand, counting down.
CTGTATATCCCGGGGCCTCTGGTTTCTTAGAAATTCTACCCTGGTGCTGAGGAACATTCACATTTAAATTGTTAGTAAAACGATCCCTTTTGTGGGAAAAGTTTCAGATTTGGCACATCAGTATTTTTTTGATGAAAAACTTTTTTGAAAAATTCTGGACCAGTTCTAATGTCAATATTAGTGAATTTTGAGAAAGTGGTTCAGCAAATAAAGGTCCTGATCCTGCAGTGCTCACAGATGTATGTAAATTAACTTTCATATGAGTTGTCCCATTTACATTAATGGGAATGTTGACATGAACGCATGACTTATGTGCACGTTCTTTTTAAGATCAGGGTTAAAGAACAGAATTTCATGCTGAGCACTTACAACTGATTTTTTTAATAGCTTAAATTTTCTTTGGGAAAAATGATATATAATAAATTCTCCATAGTATACAATATTTCATATTAATTCTTTGAAAATTGTGTTGTATAAATATATAACAAATTGAAAGGAATAGACAAAAATTACAAAAAAGTCCTTCAGTTAAAAAAAGTGCAGGTCCAGACACACAACTTTTCCCTATAATCTGTAGTTCTGGATGCAGATATAAACCATTAACATTCTCAATTCAATTTCTGTGACATTCAATTTATTTAATATAATCTCCCATGTTTTCCATTTCTTTAAAGACATTTATGGTACTGAACAAAGGAAAAATAATCTTCCGATTTACTGCCACACGTGCCTTATGTATACTTAGCCCTTTTCATCCAATCAGAAGAGCAGTGATTAAAATTTTGGTACACAAATATCCTTTCAGGTGGCTTTACTTATATTTTTTGTATTGTACTTGTTATATTTTATATGCTTGTTCTAGCCTTTTTCTAAAAATAATAATACACATGCTTAGATATCTTATGGATAATTATTTTAGAAATTACTATTAATATATTCCAAAAATTTCAGAGGGGTAGCTGAGTTAGTCTGTAAGGGTGTGTCTAGACTACATGCCTCCTTCGACGGAGGCATGTAGATTAGCCAGATCGGAAGAGGGAAATGAAGCCGCGATTAAAATAATCGCGGCTTCATTTAAATTTAAATGGCTGCCCCGATCTGCCGATCAGCTGTTTGTCGGCAGATCGGGGCAGTCTGGACGCGATGCGCCGACAAAGAAGCCTTTCTTGATCGACACAGGTAAACCTGGTTTCACGAGGCTTACCTGTGCCGATGAAGAAAGGCTTCTTTGTCGGCGCGTCGCGTCCAGACTGCCCCGATCTGCCGACAAACAGCTGATCGGCAGATCGGGGCAGCCATTTAAATTTAAATGAAGCCGCGATTATTTTAATCGCGGCTTCATTTCCCTCTTCCGATCTGGCTAATCTACATGCCTCCGTCGAAGGAGGCATGTAGTCTAGACATACCCTAACAGGAAAAACTAAAAAAACAACAACAACAAAAACACTTACTCCTACCAGACTATTATTGTTTTTTAAGTATTTCCTAATAATATATTAGAAGACTTACCAGTTGTTGCTCAGTTCCTTCATGGTGAGGTGTGTGCAGGAGTCAGGGCAGAGGTTGAGGGGCTCAGGGCAGGTAATGGGGAGTACAGGAGTCAGGGCAGGGAGCTGGGAGGTGTGGAGGGCTCAGGACAGAGGATTGTGTGTGTATGTAGGCTCAGGGCAGGGGATCAGGGTGCAGGAGGTGGGAGGCTCAGGCAAGGGGGCTAAAAGGAGGGAACTGGGAAACGAGGGGGCTCACTGAGGCTGCCTGCTGTAGCTGCCGTCCCTTGGCTTCTCTAAGGGGTGGGTGGAGGCCAGGGCTGCCCCTTTTCTGGGGCGGGGGATGAGGTCCTGACAATGGGCTGGGGCTGTACAGAACAGCCCTAGCCCTGGCAGCTCCTGGGGTGGGATGAGGTAGGGGCTGAAGCTGTGCAGCCCAGCCCCAGCAGCTCATCGGGGGGGCAGGGGACCTAGGACTGCATGGGCTGGCCCTGGCAGCTCCTGTGGGGCAGGGCTTGTCCCCAGCTGGTCCTTGGGGTGGGTGGGACTGTGCAGGTGGTCCATGATTCTGGCAGCTATTCAAAGGGGAAGGGCCTGCATGGCCGAACCCCAGCAGCTTCTCAGTGGGTTGGCCGGGGTTGCTCATCCCAGCCCTGGCAGCTCCTCAGGGGAGGGAAAGGCTGCACAGCCCATCCCAGGCAGCTCTTTTGGGGAACTGCACAGGCCAGTCTCAGAGGTGTTCTTAGGTGAAACACTGCAGCGATGGGGCCGTTACCTGGTGGGGCTCTCCCCCTCAGGCTCTGTGGCCAAAGGGGAGAAGGTTGGGAGAGGCAGGCTACTTACCCATGGGTCATGGCCAGCAATATGGAGAGCTTTTATCCCAGCTGGCTACTCTCTTCCTGATGTCAAGTATTAGAGGGGTAGCCGTGTTAGTCTGAATCTGCAAAAGTAACAAGGAGTCCTGTGTCACTCTTATAGACTAACAGATTTATTGGAGCATAAGCTTTTGTGGGCAAAGACCCACTTCGTCAGATTCATGTAGTGGAAATTCCAGAGGCAGGTATAAATATACAGGCATATGAAAAGAGTACCAATCAAGAGTAAAGCTAGAGATAATGAGGTCAATTCAGTCAGGGAGGATGAGGTCCACTTCTAGCAGCTGATGTGGAGGTGTGAACACCGAGGGAGGAGAAACTGCTTTTGTAATTGGCTAGCCATTCACAGTCTTTGTTTAATCCTAAACTGATGGTGTCAAATTTGCAGATGAACTGTAGCTCAGCAGTTTCTCTTTGAAGAAACTATTGTTGTTCATTACTACTTTTCCACTTTTGAGGAGGAGGGCAAGAACAAACAAAAGTGGAAAAGTAGTGATGAACAACAAAAGTGGGTCTTTGCCCACGAAAGCTTATGCTCCAATAAATCTGTTAGGGTATGTCTCCACTACAGAGTTAGTTCAAACTAATGGACGTTAGTTCAAACTAACTTTAATAGGCGCTACACTAGCGCTCCGCTAGTTCGAACTTAATTCGAACTAGCGGAGTGCTTAGTTCGAACTAGGAAAACCTCATTGTACGAGGACTAAGCCTAGTTCGAACTAGCTAGTTCGCATTAAGGGCTGTGTAGACCCTTAATTTGAACTAGTGGGATGCTAAGGCTTCCCAGGTTTCCCTGGTGGCCACTCTGACCAACACCAGGGAAACTCTATGCCCCCCTCCCGGCCCCAGACCCCTTAAAGGGGCATGGGCTGGCTACGGTGCCCGTGCCAGGTGCAAGCCTGCCAGCACCCAGCCAGCAGACCCTGCACCTGGCACGGATCGAGCCAACCACCCAATGCCCCCCAGCCCTCCCCCTCTTCCCGGGACCAGGCTGGCGGCTCCCGGGAGCTTGCCCGGGACCGCAAGAGGCGGGCACCCGCCTGGGCTAGTGCGGACATCGTGGACCTTGTCCACGATCTCCGCACTAGGCACAGGAAGGTGGCCGTCTAGGGCAGGAGAGCTGCCAGCCTGGCCACTCAGGAGCAGGAGTGCATGAAAATCAAGGTGGTCCACTGAGACCCCCGACCCTGAGCCCTGAGCTTACAATGGCCGTCCTGGGTCAGACCAAAGGTCCATCTAGCCCAGTAGCCTGTCTGCCGACAGCGGCCAACCCTAGGGACCCTGGAGGGGATGGACCGAAGACAGTGACCAAGCCATTTGTCTCGTGCCATCCCTCTCCAGCCTTCCACAAACTTTGGGCAGGGACACCACTCCTACCCCCTGGCTAATACCACTCCATGGACCCAACCTCCATGACTTGATCTCACTTCCCTTTAAACTCTGTTCTAGTTGTAGCCTTCACAGCCTCCTGCAGCAAGGAGTTCCACAGGTTGACTCTTTGCTTTGTGAAGAAGAACTTTCTGTTACTAGTTTGAAGCCTGCTACCCATTCCTTTCCTTTGGTGTCCTCTAGTCCTTCTTTATGGGAACTAATGAAGAACTTTTCTGTATGCACCCTCTCCACCCAACTCCTGCTTTTAGAGACTTCTATCCTGTCCCCCCTCCATCTCCTCTTTTCTAAGCTGAAAAGTCCCAGGGTATGTCTACACTACCCCGCTAGTTCGAACTAGCGGGGTAATGTATGCATACCGCACTTGCTAATGAAGCCCGGGATTTGAATTTCCCGGGCTTCATTAGCATAAGCGGGGAGCCGCCATTTTTAAATCCCCGCTGCTTCGAACCCCGTGTAGCGCGGCTACACGGGGCTCGAACTAGGTAGTTCGGACTAGGGTGCCTATTCCGAACTACCGTTACTCCTCGTTTCATGAGGAGTAACGGTAGTTCGGAATAGGACCCTAGTCCGAACTACCTAGTTCGAGCCCCGTGTAGCCGCGCTACACGGGGTTCGAAGCAGCGGGGATTTAAAAATGGCAGCTCCCCGCTTATGCTAATGAAGCCCGGGAAATTCAAATCCCGGGCTTCATTAGCAAGTGCGGTATGCATACATTACCCCGCTAGTTCGAACTAGCGGGGTAGTGTAGACATACCCCCAGTCTCTTTAGCCTCTTTTCATATGGGACCTGTTCCCAACCCCTGATCATTGTAGTTGCCCTCCCCTCTCCCACCTTCTCTCTTCCCCTCTCCCACCTCTTATTCCCAGTGTCCCCCAGTTTTGTTCAATAAAGACAGATTCCATTTTTGAACACAACTGTCCTTTATTTTGTACATCAAGAAAAGGGGCTAGGGAAGGGTAAGTGGAAGGAGGTGAGGGAGGAATGGGGCACGAGCCCCCGATGGGGAGGTAAGAATAAGAGCCTCCGGAAAAGGGCACTTTTTCCGGAGGATCGGGGCCAGTCTAGACGCTCTTTTCCGGCTTTTTTAAAAGCCGGAAAAAAGCGGCGGACATTTTTATTTAAATGCCGCGGGGGATATTTAAATCCCCCGCGGATTTCCCTACGACGACTGCTGAAATTTACATGCCCCTTCCGGAAAAGGGGCCAGTGTAGACGTAGCCCTTGTCTATAAGGTGCCACAGGACTCCTCATCTCTTTCTGGTGTAACCACCCCCCAGTGGTCACTCTTCAATATATATGAATTGTATATGAATGAATGAAATGGGAAAGTGCAAAGATAAAACTGTAGATAGGAAAGATGGTGTTGGATGCATTGGAAACCAGGAAATAGAGAGTCCAAATCTGTGTAATTTATGAGTAATGTCATTAAAGTCAATGGGCTTGGTTCACTAGAGTGTTTCAGCAGTTTTACTCTGTGAAGTTACTCTTGAATACCACAGTGATTTTCAAACCCAAGACAGAGTGTGATCCTGCTACTGTACAGATCCCAGAGTGCCACAACATACAAGGAGCCCTGCATGAGTGCTATGAGCACCCTGAGGAGAAGCAGGTTCTGTAATCAAAAGCCCATCCTGCCAACAGAGGACAGGCTCCGATAAAGAAGTGGTGCATATCGTTTTGTACTGGTACAGGGAAGGTGGTTTTTGTATTGCCCAAGAGCCTCAGCCAGATGCAGTACAAACACATACAAGGATATAGTTCCTGTGCTAGAGAGCTTACAATGTAATTTAAGATAGATATGTCACAATGAGTGCAACAAATTATAAGAGGAAAGATAAAAGCCAGGAGCGCAGTAACAAACAGTGACATATTTTTGAACACACTATTTTTGTGTGAGGAAGGCTAAGGCACTGACCTGAGACGCTGATATCTGGATTCAGTTCCCATCTGTCATAACTATATGTGTCACCTTGGGCAAGTCACTTAGGCCCAGTTCCAGTTCCACAAAGCCACTTAGGTTCCTAACTTCTATTGAAATCTACCTTTGTGGCTCTGAGTCCTTTATCTCTTTGTACATCAGTCTCTTGTTTTAAAATGAGGATAAACATACATCCCATTTCTCTCTCTGCCATTCTTACCTGTTGAGACCGTGAGTCCTTTCAAGTAGGCAGGGCACCCCCATGGGGGGGAAAGGGTACATTTTACTGGGGCCCAGAGGTTCTAGGGGCCCAGCACAGGGACCCTTGTCACACATTTGTACTGGTAGGGACAAACCTATCTCACAAGTTTTACATGTGATGTTCTATGCAGTGAAGTCCCAATCTTAGTTGCTTAGGTGCTACTATATAATAAATAATGTTAACAATAGTGTGCTATGAGGTGACATTAATTAAAATGAATAACATCAAAATAATATTGTTATGCATGTTATAGAATTTGATGTAAAATATTAGATCCATAACTGTTAAAACACTTTTGTATTAGTAACATTTTCTGATTACATTATAATGTTCTTTTCCTTAACTCCTTTTACTTACATTGTTCACTCTGTTTATTATGTGCACTATTTTAACAAATTGTGTCTTCATGGCTATGTCAGAGAGTCCTAAAAAGCTTAAGACAGATGAATCTCCTTCATGGAACAAATATGTTGAGTAAGTATTGCTGTAGGAATTTATTTTTCTGAATTCTCTAGTTCTAATTTAATTTTTTTATTGGCCTAATATAGTCCTCACACAAAGTATCATTATACTGGAATCAGTAGGAATTTTGCTTGTGCTGGAACATCATGATTATTGCTTTATGGATATAGGGCCATCATCTATTTTCATTTGCTCCATTGTAAATCAAGAGTAACTCATTGGAATCGTTCTGGATTTATAATGGAATAAATGAAAGAAGAATATGAAAAATGAAGTACCAAAAAGTGCTAACATTCTTTTATCTTTCCTCCACCTTTCATTGACCTAAGCCTTGAAATCCTTCCTCAGTTTTTTTTTCTCATTGTTGGAAGACTTGTCAGGGTAAGCAATATAAATACTAAATAAGTATTTTAAGATGTAATCCTTTGTCCTTTTAAATTCCTTCCAAAAAATGTTGATTTGTGTAGTTTTCTAGTTAGAGAAGAAAGTTTGAAAATGTGAACACGAATGCCTTAACAGAAGGCAAAGAAAAAGAACACCAAATGTGTTTTAAAAATGCCATTATTCTTAAGCTAATCATGTGTCATTTTCGGGCCGGGCTTATGAGTTTTGAATGCTTGCTGTTACCAACATTGGGTCCTATAATGAACTCTAGGTAGCTGGATCCATGTACCTGCATAAATCCCATTAACATTACTGCATCTCCTTCCCTTTTTCAGCATGTTGCAAGATAAGCATCTAAATTAACAACTTTCAGTCTATTAGCTCATCCAATTTACTAATATCTGCATAAAAGTGTGTAATGATTTTAATATACATCTCTAATTATATCTGGTGTACCCTCTTAAGTTCTATGTAAGGGAGTCAGAATTTAGAAGAAATATTATATGCTGCAAGAAGTGAAATGCTGTTTGAACTAACTCAATATTTTCAGGATAATTTTTCTCGATAAAAAGGGCTATATTGCTGTTAAATCATTTCTGAACATCTTTTCTGAGTATCAAGTGCCTTTAGAATTCCCTCAGGAGGCCTCAGTCTTGCTGAAGTGACAAGTGCACTTAGAAAAACCAGCTGAGTATTTACAATTTCTATTTAAAACAATACTGCCTTTAAAATGAAGGCCCTATACATTTGCATTACTGTAAGTTTTTCAGTATTCCTTATAGAAATGATTAGCAGATTCACAGAGTGACCACCATACATCTCATTTGGCACATTGACAAATGATGATATGAATTATGTTCACATTTTTTAAAAGTGGCCTATGATTTTGGTTACTTCAAATTTGGAGTAACCAGTCTGAGACACTTTAAGATTTTAGGAAAGAAAGTTGTCAGAGGCAAGCGAAAACACTGTAGAAATAGTGTTGATAATTGCATCCAGATTGCTGTCAGCTAATATTTCAAATTGCCTATGAGTTTGGTCCTGATCCAACACCTATTGAAATCGATGGATCCTTTCCATTATCTTCGAGAGGGACATTGGATGAGATCCTGGGGGCCCTGAGGCAGCTCACAGATTGAGTATGCTGAGTGTGCCTCATCCATTAGTTGCTAATGTTCTCACATTTCTTGGACACTTTACTCCCCAGGTACATTTTCACTGGCATTTACACTTTTGAATCATTGATAAAAATATTGGCAAGAGGATTCTGTCTGAATGAATTCACTTTCCTTCGAGATCCATGGAATTGGTTGGATTTCAGCGTCATTGTTATGGCGTAAGTAAGAGTGTATATTTATGTAAGGGAATATCAGGCAGTTAAAGAATTTTTGCTCGTTTTGATTTTCTCTTGAACTTTTCACTGAAGTAACGAAAGTAGGGTACTTTGCATTCAAGATACAAAATAATTTTAAGGAGCGATAACTGTATCTGCAAAAGTTATCTGGTGCTCCTTTAGCCCCTTTATTGTATGGCATAAAACAGTGTTTCTCAAAGTGGTCCATGGACCCACTCTGAGAGAGCCACTAACTGGCTGCACCTGGCTCTGCAGCTACAGAACCTTGTGGCTCCCGTTGGCTGCAGTTTGCCATTTGCATCTAAGGGGAGCTGCAGGAAGCAGCAGCCCACTCCACGCTGCTTCCCATGGCTCCCCTTGGCTGCAAAGTGCAGCCAGTGGGAACTGCAAGGCATCATGGTTGCAAAGCCAGTAAATAAACAAATGGGAATGGCTACTTAGCAGCTTTCTTAGGATGTGTCTACACAGCAAAGTTATTTCAGAATAAAAACCATTATTCCAGAATAACTGTGTGAGGCATCTACACAGCAATTCTGTTATTTTGAAATAATTTTGAAATAATGGATGACTTATTCCAGCTTCTGTAAACCTCCTTCTATGAAGAATGCCTATTCCAAAATAGCTATTTCGAAATAAGGCATGTGTAGACACTCAACTTCTGTTATTTTGAAATAGACCCTCACCAGGGCCATTCTTAAGTCATTCCTCCTGGGGCTCTAAATTGAGAAAGCACGTCTACATTAGGGAAGCTTACCTTCGACTAATTTTGAGGCTTCCCTGCAGTGAAGATGTGCTATTTTGAAATAAGCTATTTGCACTTTGCAGCCAAGGGGAACCGTGGGAAGCAGCGTGGAGTGGGCTGCTGCTTCCTGCAGCTCCCTTTGGCTGCAAATGGCAAACCACAGCCAAATAAGCTATTTCAGAATAACTATTCCGGAATGGCTTATTCCAAAATAACTGTGCACTGTAGTCGTAGCCTTAGGGTGGGTCCACGGACCACTTTGACAAACACTGGTATAGAAGATAGCAACAGTATACCAATCCTGCAAAAAAGGATAAAAGGAATTGTAACATATGTCACATTCCATCACACAGAAACCAGCAGCCCCTTATTTGAAATAGGAAAAAGGGTCTGACCTAAGCAGATTTAATATCTGTAGTGTCATTAAGTGTGTGGGCATGCATGTATGGGTATGAATACAGGTATATGAAGGTACTATGGCCATATACGCAGACAGAATTGTAGTCAGTGAATCAAATCTGAGATTTCATCACCAGAAACACAGAACTTACACTGCAATTAGAAAGCTATTACAGTGATAGGCACAAAAGGGAAATAAAATCAGATCCATTAAGCCACTGTATTATAGATTCTTCTTTGAGTAGTGTCCCTGTGGGTGCTCCATTGTAGCTGTCAGGCTTGTCCCAGCACCACAAATCGGAGATTCGTCAGCAGTGGTCTGCCAGACCGTGCATGCACATTAGGTGCCTTGTGCTGTTCACACCCTTTCTGAGAGCATGCGGTCTAGCTCCCACCAATTCCTCTTAACTGTCCTTGGTCGCAGACTGAGTGAGCTCCCTCTCATCAGATCCTGACAGGAATTAAAATAGTTAATAGTTTGATAAATAGTTGTAGTTGTTAATAGTTCTAGTTAAATAGTGTTAATAGCAGGGTTTTTTCCTTGATTAAAAAAAAAAAAAACAGAAAGACAGGCGGACAAGGATCTCAACACTGCATGTTTAATATATGGGACATTTTCGGCATGCCGGGATCACCCGGATTTAAGAAGTGTGCCACTTTCCAGGAATGCATGCCTGCTTCAGACAGGCATTCCCGCTGCATCTTGTGCCTCGGTGAGGGGCATATTCCACAGAAATGCCCTCACTGTTCAAAGCTCATAGCACGAACAAGGCAAGACAGGGAGATGAGGCTTAAAATGCTTTTGTTCAACAAAGCTTTACAGCCTATGCAAGATGATCCCTCTCAGCCCAAGTTGGACTGTTTTAGAGCCAACAAGTGTCAGGCGGATTTTCCAGGGCCTTCAAACTCCGTCAAAAAAGGCCCTCCCCAACCCATTCGTTGCCACCAATGCAGGTTAGCACCGGGGATAAACCAGGCACTTTTGGGACAGCTCCTACCCGCTGCCCAGAAAAACAAAAAACGGCCTGTAGCACATCGGCACCGGGGTCAAATCTGCTGAGGGAACCCGCACCGGTGGTTTTTGCGATACCACAACCAGCGTCAATACCTGAATCGGCACCTGCGACGGCACCATCGATGTGACCGGCACCACCGGCAAATCACACATCAGCACCACCTCCTGCACTGCAGGGTGCTCCAGCACTGGCACCACAGCTGGCACCGACGTCAAGTGCACTTCAGTCAGGACCAGTACACTCAGTGACACCGGCAAAAGCACGTCATAAGTCGTGCAGACTCATCACTCCTTCTCCTAGCCTGGAATATATTTCTTTTTCTCTGGAGGAACCTTCCCCTTCACCAGTGCCGTCAGTTCACTCTGGGGAGATGCCACGACACCGCTCTACTGGCTAATACCAAAGTCCTTTGGCGCACACTTCTCTTTTGCCACATTATTATCACTGTCACCAACATTCATCCTTGTCTCCAGTGCACACCAGGTGGAGGTCACAATCGTCTAGATCACCCATGCTCTCAGCTTACACCCACTATAATAATGAAGGAAGCAGTAGATATTCCTCCAGGCATTCATCACTCGCCAGACGCCACTATAGCCATCACTACAGTCACAACTATTACTGACGATGCCATCCTTCCTCTCCAGGTCACTCTCATCCAAGGTGACCATGCTGCTGCCAGTTGTACGTCACCTGCAGCCGTGTTAATTTACCTACTCCTTCCAGGACAAGACCTCCTACTCCTACTCAGACAGATCCTCCGACACGTCAGCACTCTGAACCTGAAGAGGGTCAATCATCAGACCAAGAACAGCCTCAAGGGGTTTTCCCCTCAGACCAATCCTCATCTTCTCCTGACGATGCAGTGTTTCTGGAGGACTCATCACTCACTGATGACCTTCGCCAATTTTAGGACCTCTTTAAATGGGTTGTTGAGCCAGGAAGTGCAACTCACGGAGGTCCAACAGAAATAGCATTGCCTGCTAAAAAACCTGCAGCTCTCAAAAATCTAAGGTTGCGTCGCCACTCAATTAAGTAATTTTAGAAGTGGCAGATGATATTTGGCTAACACCGGCGTCTGCTACGGCAACCAACAAGAGGGCAGATACAAAATATTTTGTCCCCTCAAAGGGAATGGACTTTTTATTCACACTCCCACAACCTAACTTGCTTGACGTGGCACAACAGAGAGCTAAGGCTCTGCAATATAAAAATAACATCAACGACATGGACAGCACATGCTTAGATCTATTCTACAGAACGGTTTATTCCTCAGCCACTCTGATTGTGCGTATGGCCAATTATGCGGCTCTACTGGCGAACCATAACTTTAATAACTACACAAAGTTAACTGTGCTCATGGAACACCTAACTGGACACCAAACGCCACATTCTAAAAGCTGTAGTACAGGAAGGGTACTGTAGTACAGGAAGGGTACTGGTGATGCACATTCAACATCACCAGTACAGCTGCACGGTCCACCACAACCTCCGTAGTGATGTGCAGAGCCTCATGGCTGCAGTCTTTGGGAGTTTCCAGGGAACTAGAATCAAAGGTAGAAGACCTACCCTTCAATAGACAAAACTTATTTGCAGAAAAAATGGATCAAGTTCTCCACTCCAGCAAGGACTCCAGAACCACGCTCAAAACATTAGGCAAGTACACACCACTGTATTGGTGGAAACGATACATGCCTTATCAGAGGTATAAGCCTTTCTTATATGGTGCTCCTCAACATAGACCATATGATCAGCAGCGTCCCAAACAGCGACTGCAGAAATGACATCCACAGAGCAATAGAGTATCTAACCAACAAAATACCCGACAGCAAGTTTGACATGTCGGTCGAGGGCCTGTAAATCTCCTCCTCCTCACTCATCAACCCGAAGGAACCTGCCTATTTCATCACTGCCTCAGTCCATTTCAACATCGATGGGCCTTCATTACCACCAATCAATTGTTCCTCGAGCTCGTAACATCGGGTTACTCGATCCCCTTTACCTCGCTCCCCCCATCCTTCCCACCATCCCTATCCCTTTCCAGGGACCCCTCTCATGAGACTCTTGTAAAGCAAGAGGTCTCATGTCTCCTCACCATCGGCACAGTAGAGAGATTACCAGAAGAGTTCATGGACAAGGGATTCTATTCCCATTATTTTCTTACCCAAAAGAAATCAGCGGAGTGGAAACTGATCTTAGACCATGGACGGCTCAATCGGCACCTTCGCAAACAGATTCAAGATGGTGACATTAGCTTCTATCATTCCAGTGCTCAACAGCAGAGATTGATTTGCGTCCCTCGACCTGCAGGATGCCTACTTCCACGTGACAATCCGCCCAGCATACAGGCGCTTCCTGAGATTCATGGTAGGCCTTGAACCCTTCCAATACAAAATGTTGCCCTTTCATCTGTTGTCAGCACCCAGGGTCTTCTCAAAGACACTCGCGGTAGTGGCGGCTTACCTTCGGCGAGCCAGAATGTTCATATTCCGTTATCTTGACAACTGCTTGATCAAGGCGCTCTGGGCTCATCTAGACTACACTAGAGTGTCGAAAGAGGATATGCAAATTCTGTGGGAATTTGCATATCTTCTTCCAATCTTACTTTCAAAAGTGGAGCTCTTCCTCAGAAAATGAGGTTTTACGCAGTTTTTCAAAAAAGGAGGGGGTTTGCTGAAAAAGCTTCATCCAAACTACTTTCAAATCCCATGGAATTTGCATATCCTTTTTCAACACTCTAGGGTAGTCTAGATGAGCGTTCTCTTTTGACGACATACAACAGTCTACCAGTATAACAAGAGCAGTCTTTGAAGCTCTTAGACTTATAATCAACTTTCCAAAATGATTGATGACACCACAGCAATCCTTGGAATTCATCGGTGCATGATTGGACTCGATAACCATCTGGGCATACCTGCCCTTAAACAGATTTCAGGTCATTCAGGACCTCATACAAGTTCTTTCCACGGTCCGCAAGACCTCCGTTTACTACTCATGGGACACATGGCAGCTACCACATATGTTGTAGCGCATGTGTGACTGCACCTGAGATGCCTGCAGCACTAGGTAGCCTCAATCTACATATCTGGAAAGCACAATGTGTACAGGACAGTCTCTGTGCCACCAAGAGTAGTGAAGTCCTTAACTTGGTGGACCATTCCCACCAACATGCTATCTGGCATACCTTTCCACCGACCTCAATCCACGATGCAAATTACAACAGATGCATCTTTACTGGGCTGAGGTGCACATCTCCAAGACCGATGATGTTCAGGGCCGATGGTCCACACAAGAGATCTTCCAGCACATCAACCTCCTGGAGTTGAGAGCTGTGTTCAATGCATGCAAGCATTTTGTTACTCTTATCTGTGGTCATACCATCAGAGTGCTTACTGACAACATGACCACGGTCTTGTACATAAACCGACAGGGAGTAGCTCGATCTTGCTCCTCTGTGAGGAGGCAATACAACTATGGAACTGGTGCATCCACCATGACATCATGATCCTAGCGGCGTACCGACCTGGCAAAGACAATACCACTGTGGATGCATTCAGCAGGTACTTTGTCACACATCACGAATAGGAACTATACCAGGGGGAGCTCCTATACGTCTTCCTATGATGGGGATTCCTCACTATAGACCTATTCACAACACATCGAAATGCGAAATGTCGGTACAACTGTCCCAGAGCAGGCATCAGACCAGGATCCCTGAGAGATGCCTTTCTGCTCTACTGGAGTCGTCACCTGCTCTCTGCTTTCCCCCCAACTCCTTTAATACTGAGAGTCTTAGAGAAGATTGTCAGAGACTGTGCCACGGTAATCCTTGTAGCCCCCTTTTGGCCACATCAGATGTGACTTCCTTATCTCTTTCATATGTCTCCTCGCCTACCCTATCACCTACCCAGATGACATGATCTATTGACGCGGAACCAGGGAACCCTAGTGCATCCTCAACCTGACCACGTTCACCTCATGGCGTGGTTCCTAACTGGCTCTAACAAGCAGAAATGATCTGCTCTCAAGACATCAAACAGATTTTGATCCACAGTAGAAGATCCACTACTCAAGCCACTTACCTGCACAAGTGGTGTCATTTTCACTCCTGGTGCTCAGACAGTAGTCTTGATACCTCTTCTGTTCCTATCCATTGCATCCTCGACTACATCCTTCATCTAAAACATTCTAGTTTATCACTGTCATCTATTAGAGTACACATGGCAGCGATCACTGCCTTCTGGCACTCAGTAGAGGGCTATTCGGTGTTTGCCCACCCAATGATTAGGCAGTTCATGAAAGGTCTGGTGAATACTTACCCGCCACATAGAAAACCACCACAGCTGTGGAACCTAGAACTAGTCCTGGATGCCCTAGCACGGCCTCCCTTTGAGCGTTTGGCAACCTGTTCCTTACCAATGTTGATTATGAAGGTTGCCTTCCTGACAGCAATAACATCAGCACGCAGGATGGGAGAGATTGCTGCTCTCTTGGCTACACCTCCCTATACAGTGTTTACGAGCCATCAGGTTATACTCCATCCCAAACCAGCCTTCTTGCCAAAGATAAACTCGGAGTTCCACATCAATGAGCCTTTACTCCTTCCAGCCTTATACCCCAAGTTGCACTCCTCTCATCAAGAGGCTAGATTTCACACCTTAGACGTGCAACAGGCATTAGTGTTTTATATCAATAGAATACAGACTTTCCAAAGATCCCAACAGCTGTGGGTTTCCACAACTGATCGTTCTAAGGGCAAAGCATTATCTGTGCAATGCTTATCGAAGATCATCGCATTGTGTATCTTGCACTGTTACTCATTACAAAATAAATCGCTCCCAAAGACTCCAAGATCCCATTTTACCAAGGCAGTAGCAGCTTCCAAAGCTTTCCTCCAAGGGGTTCCCCTTTGTGACTGCTGTGCTGCTACGTGGTCCTCTGATTACACTTTTGCTAAACATTACGCTATCCCCAACATTATAATGAGTGACTCAGCGATTGTCTTTGCAGTATTCTTCACAGCTGCAAGACCTTGAATTCTGAATCCTGCCTCCTCATGTCGGACTACTGCTACGAAGTTACCTACTCTGGGGCACCCACGGAGACACTACTCAAAGAAGAAGAGGAAGTTACCTTGTGCAGTAATGACGGTTCTTCAAGATATGTGTCTCTGTGGATGCGCCGCTGCCCACCCTCCCTGCTTCGGAGTTTCTCCTTTATGTTTTTCAGATACTTGGCGGTTAGGAGGAACTGGCGGGAGCCAGACTGTGCACTCTCAGAAACGGTGTGAATGGCACGAGGCACCTAATGTGCATGCATGGTCTGATAGACCACTGCTGACGAATCTCCAGTCTGTGGCACCGGGACAAGCCCGACACCTACAGTGGAGCACCCATTGTGACACACATCTCGAAGAATCGTCGTTACTGCACAAGGTAACTTCCTCCTATCCCTGTTATTACACAAGCATGTCAAGAATATTTACAATCCACAGTTCAAGACTTACGGGGGATGTCTCTTTTTACATCAATTTCCTTTCAAATATAAGTACCAATGAAAGGCAAAACCTGTTAATCCAGGTTTTATTTGATTTTTCCAAACATTCCAGAGTGTTGTGAGTCTGAAGACACTGAGTCCTTTAGTTCCTTCTGTCTTAGTTTCTTTTGATCACAGTAAGGCAATACACAGGCAATTTTATTATCCACAGTGTTTCCGATTATTTAATTTCAGTAAAGAGTATGAAGTGTACTCCACACCAACAGTGGCTGGAGCTTTTATTCCCTACAGAGTTCCTCTGAGCTATCTGCACAGACAGCTTGATCCCACTATGATCCCACTTACAGCACACTGACTGCAGTTGAGGAACTTCCTACCGCACACACAAATTACAACCACAGATTCTTCTTCGGGTAGTCCCCGTGGGTGCTCCACTTCTGGTGTCGGGCTGGTCCCGGCGCCGCAAATCGGAGCTTTAACAGAGCTGTGTGTGTGTGTGTGGTCGGGCAGCGCGCGTGCACTCCCGTTTCGCGCCTTTCATCTACCGCGCGCTGCCCGGCTCCCGCCAGTTCTTCTCATCCGCCTTGGGTCGCAGACGGAGCTTCCCTACTCTCTCCTCAAAATTTCCCCCTTCTTCCCTTCGGCTGTTTGCCGTGGGGAAGCCTCATAACTTTTACTGTTTAAATATAGACTGCGTCTAGCCCCGTTGGCAGACGCGGTTTAAAAAAAAAAAAAAAAAAAAAAAAAAAAAAGAAGAAAGGAAAGAGTATACTGAGAAAGAGCAGGGCTATATATAGATATACACTGTTGGCGTTTTTTTCTGTTGCCTGCTCTGGTTAAAAAAAAAAAAAAAAAAAAAAAAAAAGGAAGGAAATAAAGTTTAAACGGAAAGAAAGTAACACGGAGTAACCGGGGACGCATACAAGCGGCTGCTCTTAGCCGGCGGTAACACTCAGTCCCCACAACTCAAAATGCCGGGCTCCCCCGGCTTCAAGAAATGTGAAGGCTGTGCTGAGCCAATGCCGGTGTCAGATGGACACTCGGCTTGCATTCGCTGCCTTGGGGAGACTCACATCCCCCAAAAGTGCTCCCACTGTGCCAGCCTGACGACTAGAGCCCGCAAGGAGCGGGAACGTCGCTTGAAGGAGATCCTGTTTGATAAGGCTCTCATGCCTTCCACTGCCTCAGGATCCTCTGCCTCCGACCCTACGACTGATAAGCGGAAGGCTCCTTCTGAGGCTTTGCCCTCATCAAAAAAGAGGAAAGCCTCTCCTGCTCACTCCCTGCCAGCTGCTCCGCAGTCGCGGGCAAGCGCAGGTGACAAGCCGGGCACTTCTCGTTCGAGGGTAACCCGTGCTCCATCAGTCAATAAGCCGGCCGGCACTTCAGAGTCTCGTCAGCCCCCTGCTCGGGATCCTCACCCGGCACCGGGGCTTCTTAAAGAGACAGACGCAGCGGCACCAGTTGTATCAGCGGTGCCGGCTGTTGAAGGGCTTTTAACCACGGCCCCCCACAGGGAGCTGTCCTCAGCACCGGCAGGGGATCAGCGTGCTCATACTCAGATGCCTGCTTCACAGCCCTTAACCCTTCACTCTCCAGGCTCTACACAGCCAGCAGCATCAACACAAAAATCAAATGCCCAGGGAATCTCCCAGTGTGCCTCGCCAAGGTCTCACCACGAGCCATCCCCTCACCGCTGTGCCTCTACGCACCACGCAAGAGACCATGGGCATTATTACCACCGCAGTCTCTCATCTCGTCACTACTATAATAGAGAGCGTAGCTGTTCACACCAGAGATATTCGAGATCTCCTTCTCCGGCGAGACGCTCACGATCACCAACTCATTCACCTAGAAGTACATATTACGCCAGGTATGACAGCACTAGATCTTCTGGACGCTTCTCCCCTGCAAGGTCTGGCCGGCACTATTCTCATCGTTATAGACCGGACTATCTTGAATCATCTCATCACAGTCACTCTCGGTCTCATCGCAGGTCTCCATGTTCCTGTAGATCAGTTAGTCCACGCTCTGGGCGCTCGGAGATCTCCAAGCGTTCTCCGCTACGACGTCCCGTATCTTCTCGTTCCCCCACGCATTGTTCTCAAATGTCGGACCTAGAGGAAGGGCAACTCTCGGAAGGTGAGCAGGATATCTCCCCTAATGCCAGTTCACCACAGCCCTCTAGGGATGAACCGCTGTCTATGGGCGAGAAGTCTCCACCGGATGATCTTAAGGAATTCCAAGACCTGTTTAAACGTGTAGCGCAATCTCAGGAAGTGCAGCTCACTGACTCTCAAGCTAAACAGCATAAGCTGTTTAAGAATCTGCACCCTAAACAACAGAGAAAGATTGCACTCCCGGTAGATGAAGCCATCTTAGAAGTGGCACAGGATATCTGGCAGACGCCAACATCGATACCGCCAACTAATAAGAAAATTGACAAGAAGTATTTCGTTTCATCCAAAGGTCTGGATTTTCTTTTCAATCACCCTCAGCCGAATTCCCTGATAGTGGATGCGGTTCGTCACAAGAACAAGATGCCCCAATTCAAGAATTCCCTACCGGATAGGGAGACAAAGAAATTGGACCACTTTGGTCGGAAAGTTTACTCCTCCTCGACCTTGTTACTGCGGGTTGCCAATTATGCTGCTCTGTTATCAAACCATAACTTTGATAATTACTCTAAGTTACCGGAACTCATGCAGCACCTCCCTGACAGTAAGAAGTCTCTCCTTAGATCGGTTGTCCAGGAAGGTTTCACCGCATGTAGAACAGCCCTTCAGATAGCCGCGGACATTGCTGACACAGCCGCGCGAGCAATGGCAACAGGCATTGCGATGAGGAGAGCTTCCTGGCTACTGTCAGCGGGAGCTCCTAAGGAGTTGAACTCCAAAGTGGAAGATTTACCCTTTGATTGTCAGAAGTTGTTTGCCTCTACTACCGACGAGATCCTCCATTCTGGCAAGGACTCTCGTATGACCCTTCGTTCTCTGGGGATGTACACGTCACCTTTTAAACGCAGACGATACTACCCTTTCCAGAGGAAATATGATTATTTTCCCTATAAGCAACAGCAACAGCAGCAACAGCAGCGTGGATCTGACCAGTCTAGATTCAGACAGCGCCCTCAGCGCAAACGTCAGCAACAGAACCGCTCTGCTGCTCGACCTTCCCAGAAGCAGCAGGTTTGACTCCCGTGCAGAGGACGCGAACATGTCTCCAACGGTCAGCACTCGGAAGCCTGCAATCACCACCACCACTCTATTCCACCACCGCCTCAGGCCATTCCTTCATCAATGGGCCACCATTACATCGGACCGATGGGTCCTAGAGGTCATATCGTCGGGCCTGACAATCCCGTTCGCATCAATCCCTCCGACCACTCCTCCCACCCCATCCCTTCTCAGGGACCCGTCTCATGGGGCCGCTCTTCGAGAAGAGGTTCTTCACCTACTCGAGATCGGAGCCATAGAGAGAGTACCCGACGAATTCCGAGGCAAAGGGTTCTACTCCAGATATTTCCTGGTTCCCAAAAAGTCCGGAGGGTGGAGACCGATCCTGGATCTGAGGGGTCTGAACCGTTTTATTCGAAAGCAGCGCTTCAAAATGACCACCCTGGCCAAGATCATGCCAGCACTAAACAGAGGAGACTGGTTCGCAGTCCTGGATTTGCAAGACGCATATTTCCATGTAACGATTCACATAGCCCACAGGCGTTTTCTCAGATTCGTAGTGGGCGACGATCATTTTCAGTACAGGGTTCTGCCTTTCGGCCTCATTTCGGCCCCAAGGGTGTTCTCCAAGACACTAGCGGTAGTGGCTGCCCATCTTCGAAGGATAGGAGTCGTTATCTTCCCCTACCTCGACGATTGCCTCATCAAGGCGCGCACCCAGTTAGAGGCTCAACACATGGTAGTCGCAACTCAGGAGTTGTTCGACTCCCTCGGCCTTATCGTGAACACTCAAAAATCGCGCCCACGACCTACGCAGATTTTAACCTTCATAGGAGCGCGTCTCGACTCCCAGTCGGAAAGAGTCCATCTTCCACTCGAGCGTTTTCAAGTAATGCAAGATCTGATAAAAACAGTTTTGCACGCTCCAATGCTCCCGGTACGCGTATGTCTCCAGCTTCTGGGACATATGGCTTCCACGACAATCATAGTGCGCCATTCAAGACTGCACCTCAGGTGTCTGCAGCATTGGCTAAGCACGGTTTACAAGCCTACCGACCACAGCATTCGCAAGACGGTAGTACTTCCAGTACATGTCAAAGACTCCCTAGTATGGTGGACGAATCACAACAACATGTTGTCAGGAGTTCCCTTCCATGCACCACAACCGTCACGAGAGATAACCACAGACGCTTCTCTCATCGGCTGGGGTGCCCACATGGGCACAAAAACAGTTCAGGGTCGTTGGTCCACTACGGAGATGATGCTCCACATCAATCTTCTCGAGCTTCGAGCCGTGTTTCATGCCTGCAAACACTTCAAGGTATACATAAAAGGTACTGTCACCAGAATCCTCACGGACAATGTAGTCGCAATGTACTACGTAAACAGACAGGGGGGTGCCCGGTCCCGCTCACTTTGTGCGGAGGCTATCCGTCTCTGGAAATGGTGCATTCGAAACAACATCTCTATAGTTGCGTCATACTTACCGGGTGTGAACAATACCACAGCCGATGCACTGAGCAGGTATTTCCCCCAGGACCACGAGTGGGTGATCCGCACAGATGTCCTCTTAACTCTCTTCCATCAGTGGGGGTTTCCGACGATAGATCTCTTTGCAACACGTGCCAACGCAAAATGCAGAGCTTACTGTTCCAGAGCGGGAGTGGGACCTCACTCGCTGGGAGACGCATTCCTCCTTCACTGGGGCACATCACTCTTGTATGCATTCCCCCCTGTTGTACTCATTCCCAGAGTACTCGAGAAGGTTGTGATGGACAGGGCACGAGTGATACTTATAGCCCCAGCATGGCCCAGGCAGCCATGGTACTCAACCCTTCGGCAGCTCTCTGTACGAGCACCGCGCCGACTGCCTTGCCTACCAGATTTGCTGACACAACAGAGAGGCTCACTGCGTCACCCGAAGCTGGACACTCTGCACCTCACTGCATGGATGGTACATGGTTCAGCGAGTCCGAGAATCTTTGTTCGGACCAAGTGAAGCGTGTTCTCCTGCACAGCAGGAGAGATTCCACCAGGAAAACCTACCTGTCAAAGTGGTCCAGATTTGTACGATGGTGTGCTCCTAAACTCCTGGATCCCTTGCTTTCGCCGATGCATGTCTTATTGGACTATGTCCTTCAGCTGCAGGCAACCGGACTAGCCATTTCATCACTTAAGGTCCACATAGCGGCAATAGCTGCTTTTCACTACCCCGTTGAAGGCAAGTCGGTTTTTTCTCACCCCATGATGGTTAGATTTCTCAGAGGATTGGCTAACCTCAACCCACCACGGAGACCTCCGCCACCTGTATGGAGTCTTGACCTGGTTATCGATGTCCTCACTGGGCCACCGTTTGAACCGCTGGCCACGGTACCGCTACCGATGCTTACGATGAAGGTACTTTTTCTTCTGGCTATAACATCAGCACGCAGGGTGAGCGAGTTATCCGCACTAATGTCAACGCCTCCCTATACGGTCTTCAACCCGGAATCAGTGATACTGAGGTCTCATCCAGCCTTTCTACCTAAAGTATGTACGGAATTTCACATAAACGAACCAATTGTTTTGCCATGTTTCTACCCAAAACCGCATGCATCTCAGCGAGACGCTCTCCTGCATACGCTCGATGTCCGCAGAGCCCTGGCTTTCTATATAGACAGAACCCGTACTTTACGTAAGACGGACCGCCTCTTTATTTCAACATCGGGCTCTTCTAGGGGCAAGTCCTTATCCGCCCAGCGCATTTCCAAGCTGGTTGTCTCTTGTATCACGACGTGCTATACTATCCGTAAGAAGTCTCTCACCTCGCAACCTAGAGCTCACTCAACACGAGCAGTCGCTACGTCTACAGCTTTCGTGAAAGGTGTCCCTCTTCGTGACATCTGCCGTGCTGCAACTTGGTCTTCAAATTCTACCTTTTCAAGACATTATGCAATTGTTCAGCACTTCACCACTGACTCAGCAGTAGCCTTGGCAGTGTTGCCTACTGCTCGGAATACCGATTCCGAAACACACGTTTAGCCGAGATTACTGCTTCGGAGTCACCAGAAGTGGAGCACCCACGGGGACTACCCGAAGAAGAAAAGGAAGTTACTCACTTCGTGCAGTAACGATCGTTCTTCGAGGTGTGTCCCCGTGGGTGCTCCACGACCCGCCCTCCTCCCTGCTTCGGAATCTTGTTTTTTTCTGTCTTTCAGATAGGCGGTGAGACGAACTGGCGGGAGCCGGGCAGCGCGCGGTAGATGAAAGGCGCGAAACGGGAGTGCACGCGCGCTGCCCGACCACACACACACACACAGCTCTGTTAAAGCTCCGATTTGCGGCGCCGGGACCAGCCCGACACCAGAAGTGGAGCACCCACGGGGACACACCTCGAAGAACGATCGTTACTGCACGAAGTGAGTAACTTCCTTTACTCCTGCTCCTCACGAGGAGTAAGGGAAGCCAATGAGAGTGTTTGCTCTCATTGACTTCCTGCTGTGTGGATGGTGTGGAAACACGATGTAAGATATGTCGACTCTAGCTACATAATTTATGTAGTGAAGTTGCGTATCTTTCTTTGACCTTCTCATGTAGTGTAGAAAAGGCCACTTTGTAGTTCTATTATATCCATAGGTCCCTTTCTATTGCTAGTTCACATGCCACTATTGAGTATTGAATACCATTCTAAGGGAAAGAATAGCAGAATGATGCCATTAAAGGAAAAGCGAAATATAGAGTTACATGTACCTCCTGTGAGTGTGTGTAAGTGAAGCTTTGCTGTGGTCTTTCCCGTTTTTGCTCCAAACAAACCAGATTGTGTATAAAATAAATTAGGAGAAATGTTCTGAATCACTTTGTCATTAATATCTCTGTTGAAGTTATAACTCACTTTGTCTTGAGTTTGACCTCCAGCTTGGCCAATAGAACTCTCTGCATGTGTGTGTGTGCGCACGCATGCATGTGTATGTATGTGTGTGTGTATGCATACACAAGTGCACATGCACGGAGGCCAGGGAAAGAGTAATAGCAGAAAGAGCTAGAAAGAAGCAGAGGAATAAAGGCTGTAGCAGATAGGCTTCTTTGGTAGAATGGGGCTCTTGGAGGGGTGGGAGAAGAATTGATTGCTTTGCATTGTGGGAATAGGAGACACAGTACTAAAGGATAGATTTTAGTTTTGGTAAGGAAAATAAATGGATTTTTTTTCAGAATGTTGGGCTGTGATGCAAGGGAAATTGCTAGCTTTATTGTGGGGCTGGGGAGGAAGTTTTACTTGATGATTTGATAAAAAAATAAATTATTCTCTTCTTTCTGTGTTTGAAATACACAATTTTGAGTAATGTCTGTGTTGTTTTAATTTAATGAAAAAAGTGTATTGTAGGAAGTTGGCAACATACATGATCAAGCATTATCATGCAAATAGGTTCCATTTGAAGTAACCAACAAATAGATTTCTAATGCATAATACATGGGATGAGCCCTTGACATATTATTTGTTAATGCCTAAGAAATTATATTCAGTACTCAGAAAGGTTAGCATTAGGAAAAGGCATGTAAAATAGCTGTTTTGTTTATTCAGTTCAATAGCATGTTATGTCATGTCTTGATTTTACAGATATGTAGGGGAGCTTCATGATGTAGGCAGTGTTTCAGTCCTTCGTACATTCAGAGTTCTGAGAGCTTTAAAAACTATTTCAATAGTCCCAGGTAAGAAGCACAGATCTTTGAATATTTTTTTCCAACAAGTGATTTTCTCCTCCAACTACTTTTTTTTTCAGAACTTTTGTATTTTTTTGTTTGACTTTCAGCTGCTACAGACACCATTGAATTTGTAGACATGTGTGGTATTTCAGGGTTGTTGACCCATTTAGAGTAATTTAAGCACTGGAAATAATTTGCCATCTAACTTACTTTGTTTGTTTATGTGTTTGAGTATTTTAGTTGATTTTTATAATGTGATACACTGAAATCTCTTGTAATTGTTGTTTATCATTGTTTTGACTATGCATTGTCACAACCTCAACAAAATTGTGCTTTACAATTAATATTTATTATTATTGGATCAGAATTTGTCCAGTTTTTATTACTCCTTGGTCAGGAAGTCAATTAGGCACTGCCTGATTAAGGAAGGGCAGTATAAAACTTGAATAAGGTTGTTGAATTTGGTTCATTAGTCTCTTTCTGGTCCCTCTGTATTATTTTCAGTATGTTGTTAGTGTTCTCAGGTCCTCCCTGGGAAGCATCCCTGCAAATTTTATTAGCATTATGTTTATTCCACTTTCTAGATTATGAAAGACTATCCTTGATATCCATGCACGAGTGTGCATTACCTGGAGAAAGAATATAAGGCATCTTCTACCCTTCACACACCCTGCATTCCCTGCAAAAGTGCTGGGGATAATTGTGTGTAGGGAGAGAACTGCATGTAGATCACTTCTGTCTCACCTGGACTATGTTTGCATTGCAAAGATGCATGTAACACTGGCACAGTAATTATGAAACTATGGCCGTGCTTGTTGTTTTAAATCTCAAAGAATAGTACACGTTTCAGTTTCTCAGTCCGTACACTGATGAATTTTATCTCCTTAGGACTGAAGGTCATTGTAGGTGCACTGATCCAGTCTGTTAAGAAACTTACTGATGTGATGATCCTGACAGTTTTCTGCTTGAGTGTCTTTGCCCTCGTAGGCCTCCAGCTCTTTAAGGGCAATTTAAGACATAAATGTGTCAGAAGGTTTAACTCCACCAATGGAACTATTACTTCAGATGACAAGACATGGGACTCCTATGATATGTTTATTAATGATACAGGTAAACTATCCTCTTATTTACTTTTAAAATGCTAGTTTACACACATACGCACATGCACACACAATTCCTGCACTAGAAATTATATTGAAAATGCTGTTGAACTTAGCTACCACAGTATATTAGTCATCAAAGTGCCAGAATGGTTTGCAAATGTCCAGGGATCATTTCTGCTATTGGGGCTGCAATTTGCTCTCTCTCTTTTCCCATCTTCCTTCATCAAAAATATTGAAACTACTATTTCCAAAGTTTCCAATAATATTCATCTATGTTTCCCAGAATGATACCATAGTAACTGAAATGCACATTAGCTCATTCTCTAATGTAATTCCCAGAAGTTCTGCCTTGTAGTGTGTGCTGAACAGTTACAACTATCGAGCAAACTGTACATTTAAGTAGGCTGCAGATTTGTGTGTTTTGATGTAGACTGTGAACAGTTTTATTGAAGATTCAGCTATTGCTTCCTTGAACTATGTTCTATATTTCTTTATTCTGTATGTATGTCATGACTATAGTTAGTAGTACTAAAGGTATGTAAAAACACACCAAAGCATTTTTCTTCGAGTGATGTCCCCATGGATGCTCCACTCTGGGTGCTGGTGTATTCTTACACCAATGACCAGAGATCTTTTTTTTTTAGCAATGCCCCATTATGCTGCACACGCACAATGGTGCCTCCTCATGCCATTGGTGTCCGTTAGGCACATGCATGGCTTCCTCAGTTCCTTCTCTATTGTCCTCAGCAACAGACGGAGCTCCATTCTCTAATCCCTTTCTCACAGAAAAACAAGAACAAATAATTAATTCTTCTCAGTTTTCCTCGTCTTTCCAAGTTTTGAATCCCCCCCCAACCCACTACCCTTAAAAAAAAAAAAAAAAAAAAAAAGAACCACCCCATTTTTTTCTTCATTGTTCACCTAGACGTTTTTTTTCCTCATGCATAGATCCTAAGGCTTTAAATGGTGTGAGTCCTGCCTAGATGCTGTGCAAAGTAGAGGCAAGCCTTATGCATAAAGTGTCTAGGAGAGGCTCATCTGACACAGAAGTGCATGCATTGCTCCAATCTTACAGTTAGAGCATGCCACGATCGCACCAATAGGCTGAAAATGTATTTTTACAAAAAGTTGCTTCAGGCACCATGGGATGACTTGCGTTCCAAGTCTAAACAGTCAGACAAGCCAAAAGGTATGGACAAAACTCGTCCCTCTTTGTCTTCTGGCAAGTCAAAGGTGAAAATCTGTGTTTCCCCAGCCAGATCACTATACCCGGTACGGAGTTCTTTGAGGGTGAGCATTGGCGATAAGCCCAGCACCTCTAGTGCAGCACTGCCTAAGTCATCAGTATCACAGAAAAGGGCCCACTCCGAGCCCAAACAAAAGCAGCCAGCACCGGTGCCACCAACCGCACCGGCCGAATAGTGGGTGTCACGGAGACACAGACCGGCATGGAAGGCAACACTGGAGATGGCACAGGATGTGGCACCGAAAAGACATCTCACTGAAATGCCTTCCCCCCCAGGCACCATCCCCAATGGTGCCTGCGGCACAGAATACCAAACACTCAGCCATGGCACTGCCACCACAATGTGCACGGTACCATATGCCCCCCCTTATCCGGGCCTCATCGGCACAGCCATCTCCATGTTCATTGGTGCAGGCCGTTCACTCACCGAGATCTCCGGTCCCATCAGTCTGCCCCAGTGAAGCCAGCCCCGAACCACACAACCGCTTCTTATCTCAGCATTCAAATCCAACTCAGAGGTACCCGCCTTGGGAGTCTCGTTCCTTGACACACAATCACCTGCTTCCACCACTGCCTTGCTACTCACAACATTGGCCATATCTACCACCCCCTACCCTGGACAGTGGCATCCCTGGGAGTCTTAGTCTTCTCGTAGGAGCCATCACACTGCTCCATCAACACCAAAAAGACCACCTCAGTCTCCTCAACCGACACCATCAGCCACAGCACCAAATTCTGCAGAGCCCATTCAATCTGACTTGGACAACTCTGTCAAAGGGGGAAGACAGATCTCCCCCTACGCAGCTCCTCCTCTTCACCATATGAGACTATTATTTCTACCACTCCACCTCCATCCAATGATACTAAACAGTTCCAAGAACTTTTTAAAAGAGTAGCCATGGCACAAGAATGGGACCTGCGGGAAATGCAAGAGAAATAATATTGTCTCTTGTGCACTTTAAAGCCCCTCACATCCTCTAGGATCGCCCTCCCGATGGATGAAGCCATTATGGACCCCAGAGTCCATTACCCTCACCAATAAGAGGGCTGACTGCAGGTATTTTATAACACCTAAACATATGGACTTCCTTTTTACATATCCGCCCCCAAACTCTTTAGTAGTTGACTCAGTCCGTCACATGGCAAAACAGCCCAACATGAGGTCTACTCCACAGGACAAGGACCATGAACAGATGGACATCAGGGGGCACCAGGTCTATTCTTCAGCCATCTTGATTCTTAGACCAGCAAATTACACTGCTATGTTCGCTGATTATTATTACTCCAACTATTCTAAACTCCAGGAGCTCTTATAGTTTCTCCTGGACCACAAGAGACCAATTTTGCTAATTTTCATGCATGAAGGGCATACCATCTCCCACATGGCATTACAAACTGCCATGGACATGGCAACACTTCTGTCTGGATCACAGCCTCGGCTATCATTATGCAGAGAGCATCATGGCTCCAAGCGTCTGGGATACCTAGGGACCTCCAGCAGAAAGTTGAAGACCTCCCCTTTGACAAGCCCAACTTATTTATGGCCAAAACAGATGAAGTCCTTCATTCAGTGAAGGACTCCCGCACAACCCTCTGGAATCTGGGCATGTACACGCCCTCTTTCAAGAGAACAAGGTATAACAGCTACCAAAGGCCCATAGAACCAGATATGACTTCTGCCAAAAACACAGGCCTCAACAGCACAGACCTCAGTGCCAACAACAGCAACCCTCAACATCCCAACCTTCTTCATCAAAGCAGCAGATTTGAAGGTTCTGTCAGGAGCCAGAAAGAGACATCCCTACTGCTGTCACACCACCAACTGGACAGCTATAGTTCACTCATCACCTCTGGCCTTTTTACACCAATGGGCACAAATAACACTGTACTGATGGGTGTTGGAGCTCATCAAAGTCAGTTACTTCATCTCCTTTATTTCTCTTCTTCCTACTCACCCTCCTTCCTCATCCCTCTTCAGGGACACCTTCCACAAGACCCTCCTTAGGCAAGAGGTCCTCCATCTTCTTGGTGTGATAGAGCCAGTACCAACTGCTTTCCAAGGGAGAGGGTTTTACTCAATGTACTTCCTAACCCAGAAGAAGAGTGGTGGATGGAGACCCATTTTGGATTTAAGATGATTCAACAAGTACATCACATACCAATAGTTCAAGATGGTGACACTAGCAACAATTATTCCTTTCAGTTCCTCCTTCGCCACTCTTGTCTGTGGATGGAGCTCCAACCTTTCTTCCTCATGTCACTTCTGTGAAGGAAAGCGAAAGAAAATTAGATAGATATTGTAGACTTACCTGTTCCCGTTAGCTTTTCTTTTGTTAAACAAAACAAAACAAAAAACAGTTATTTTACTTCAGCTTGTATATAATTAGTCAAACAATTTACCGTCACGCAGTGGCAAGCTGCAGCCAACTACAAACCGGAAAAAACAAGAAAGAAAGGGAGCATTTACTTATAAATAAGAGTCACAGAAGCGAGCAGTGTAGTCTGCCACCTGAGGAAATGCCAGGCTCCAGCTTCAAAAAATGTGAGAAATAGCGGGACTCTATGCCAGCCTCTGATGACCACAGCAAATATCTAGGGGGGAGGGATAGCTCCGTGGTTTGAGCATTGGCCTGCTAAACCCAGGGTTGTGAGTTCAATCCTTGTGGAGACCATTTAGGGATTTGGGGCAAAAATTTGTCAGGGATGGTACTTGGTCCTGCTATGAAGGCAGGGGACTGGACTTGACTCAACAACCTTTCAAGGTTCCTTCCAGTTCTAGGAGTTAGGCAATCTCCATTAATTTATATGCTGCTTGGTGAGATGCATATTTCACAAAAATGCATTCATTGACACATTCTGACAGATTTCCAATCCCCCAAACAGAGAAAACAACAAATTCTGACGGACTATCTAAACTTTTCCCTACTTACACATTTTAATATGTCCATCTTTAGAGAGAGAAGTGTCTCCCACTTCCCTCAGTCTTGGAAGAAACCACTCTGCCTCTCAGACAAAGAACAGAGAAATACAAACTCAACTTTTCCAGTTTGAAATTCCTACCTGCATTGTTATTGGCTGACCACCCGATACCTGGCTAGATATAGGCGGTATTAATGAACCCCATAGTCACCGAGTCACCAGGTGCTGGTCAGCACTCCTGATTATGATAGCACCGCTCATGCTCTCCCCTATCAATGAAAGGCTGTCTGCCTCCACCACGCTCACCTACTCTATCGCAACTCAGTGCCTACCAGGGGGATACAAAGAGTGTCTTCTCACAATACTCATTCCCAGAGAGAGCACATGAATCATACAGGGCACACAGATTACAACATCATCAATACCCCCCTTTGGCACCCCAACTGGCAGTACTATCCTTAGCATCATAGCCACTAGTCCCTCTATCATTGCTGGGCACTGCGACACAGCTCCACTGCCCCTCCCACACCAGCGCAGAGATCTCCATCTTCTACACACTTTAACCCATTACACTCTCCCATAGAGGGCACGGACTCTGAGCAAGAGAAGACTA
Source organism: Pelodiscus sinensis (assembly GCF_049634645.1). NCBI lineage: Eukaryota > Metazoa > Chordata > Testudines > Trionychidae > Pelodiscus > Pelodiscus sinensis. The sequence continues at coordinate 246,460,151 of NC_134712.1, read as the reverse complement.
AGGATGATCTGACCATCCAACAAGCAGACACCACCAATCAATAACTTATCTTCTGTATCTGATGAAGCAGTTATCCCAAACTATACCTCACCTAGTGACGACCTAAAACAGTTTCAAGAATTATTCAGAAAAGTGGCCGGTGGTCAAGAGGTTGTGATATCAGAAGTGCAGGAAAAGCAACATAAGCTTCTAAAGAACCTCCAAACCTCTACAAACCCCCAAATTCCTGTGCCTCTAGACTAGGCAATACTCAAAGCAGCAGATGAAGAATGGCAAATACCAGCCACAACCCTCTTCAACCAATAAAAGGGCAGATAGAAAATACTTTGTTACATCAAAAGGCATGGACTTTTTATTCTTACACCCTCAACCCAATTCTTTAGTGGTCGATGCTGCAAATCAAAGGTCTAAAAATACTCAGTACAAAACAAATATATAAGATCCTTCAATTTCGCATAGCTAACTACATAGCCCTACTCACTAATCATGACTTTGACAATTATGCAAAACTAACAGAGGTCATGCAATATCTCCCAGATGATAAGAGATCTATCCTCAAAGCCATCATTAAAGACTATATACTATATTTTGTACAACCCAGCAGATGGCCCTTGACACCGCCAACACTGCAGCAAGAGCTACGGCAACATCCATGGTAATCCTGGCTTTAAGCAGCTGGAGTTCCCAAGGAACTCCAGGCTAAGGTAGAAGACATACCATTTGATAAGGAAAATTGTTCTCTGCAAAGACTGATGAAGCTTTGCATTCTAGCAAAGACTCATGCACCACCTTACATACATTGGGGATGTATGCTCCCCCCTACCAAAGGAAGTGCTATAATCCCTACCAAAGCCATAGGGACACAATCTTTGGCAGACAGCAGCAGCATTGACCATTCAGTCAAAGTTGATTCCAATCACGAAACCAACGTAGAAGAGCCCTGAGCACACGCTCTTCCATAATTCAGTCCTCCAGACAGCAGGTTTAAGAATTTGGTTGAGGGTCTGCCCAGCCTCCCCTCTTCACCAGTGCTAGGCAAGTCCAACATCTTACACCATTGCTTGTTCCCTTTTACAACCAATGGTCAGCAATCACCACAGATCAGTGGGTTCTAGAAATCATCAGTTGTGGGTACTCTATTCAATCTCTCCAACTTCCCCACCTTCTCCATCTCTTTTCAGAGATCCTTCTCATGAAACCTTGCTCCACGAAGAAGTTAAACACCTTCTCAATATAGAGGCTGTAGAACGGGTTCCCAAGCAAATACCATGGGAGAGGTTTTTACTCAAACTACTTTCTCTCTAAAAAGATAACGGGGGTTGAAGGTCTACCTTAGACCTCTGTCAGTTGAACAGATACCTTTGCAAGCAGTGTTTCAAACTGATTACACTCGCCACAATGATTCCTGCACTAGACAAAGGGGACTGGTTTGCAGCCCTCGACCTCCAAGATGCATACTTCCATATCACAATACATCCCGTGCACAGCTATTTCCTGTGCTTTACAGTAGCATCAGACCACTTTGAATACAGAGTTCTTCCATTCAGACTCTCCTCTGCCCCCAGAGTCTTCTCCAAGACCCTGGCAGTTGCAGCGGTGCATCTCCAACAAAAAAGCATCACAATCTTCCCTTGTGTTTGGATGATTGCCTCATTCGAGGTCCCTCCCAACAGACCACAACAGACATGATCAGATTCACAAAGGCCTTCCTTCAGTCCCTAGAGTTTATAGGGGTTCATATAGATTCTATGACAGCACGTACCTATCTCCACAATCAATGTTTCAAAATGATAAAAAGCCTGGTCACAATAATGACCAGCAGCCCAACTGTTCCCATTCTAACTTGTCTCAAACTCACAGGGCATATGGCAGCTACCACATATGTCATCCCCCGTGCCAGACTATGATTTCAATGTTTCCAACGCTTGATTGCCTCAGTCTATACACCAACCCGACACCTATCCACAGGCACGTTTCACCTCCTCAGAAAGTCCTTGCCTCTTTACAGTGCTGGACCCAGCCACAGAACCTCTGCAGCGGGGTGCCTTTCCACCGAGATCAACCATCCAAACAAATCACTACCAATGCGTCACTTCTAAGTTGAGGTACCCGACTTCTAGCAACAGTATACCCAAGGAAACTGGTGACCTCACCAACACTATGACCATGATATTCTACATCAACTGTCAATGGGGTGCCAGATCCCCTTCCCTATGTGCAGAGGTGATTCAGTGCATCTGCCCCAACATAACCATTATGGTGGCATACCTACCTGGGGACAAGAATACCATGGCCAATACCCTCAGCTGCCACTTTGTCACAGAGCACGAATGGGAACTGCACAATCAGGTCACCCACGATCTATTCCAATCCTGGGGTCAACCACAGATAGACCTCTTTGCAACCAGCTGAAATTCCAAATGCCCCCAATACTGTTTGAGAGAAGGCATAGGGCACAACATCTTGGGAGAAGCAATGCTATTCCCATGGAATACTCACCTGTTACATGCTTTTCCTCCTATACCTCTGATCCTCAGAGTTTTCCGGAAGATACAGACAGACAGGGGTCATGCAATTCTAATAGCCCCGGCTTGGCATTGGCAGACATGGTTCTCATGTTTTTATCAGCTGTCTGTACGGCCTCCCTGCCCACTTCCAACCCTCCCAGACCTCCTCTTCGAGGGTGTGTCTAGACTACATGCCTCCTTCGACGGAGGCATGTAGATTAGCCAGATCGGAAGAGGGAAATGAAGCCGCGATTAAAATAATCGCGGCTTCATTTAAATTTAAATGGCTGCCCCGATCTGCCGATCAGCTGTTTGTCGGCAGATCGGGGCAGTCTGGACGCGACGCGCCGACAAAGAAGCCTTTCTTCATCGGCACAGGTAAGCCTCGTGAAACCAGGTTTACCTGTGCCGATGAAGAAAGGCTTCTTTGTCGGCGCATCGCGTCCAGACTGCCCCGATCTGCCGACAAACAGCTGATCGGCAGATCGGGGCAGCCATTTAAATTTAAACGAAGCCGCGATTATTTTAATCGCGGCTTCATTTCCCTCTTCCGATCTGGCTAATCTACATGCCTCCGTCGAAGGAGGCATGTAGTCTAGACACACCCCGAGAGCAAGGGTGTGATCCTTCATCCCTAGCCGCAAATACTGCATCTGATGGCATGGTACCTGTCTGGTTCTCAGAAGCTGAGCAGCAGTGCTTGCAACAAGTAAGAACTGTACTACTACATAGCAGAAGACAAACTACACGTGATATTTACCTGTGCAGATGGTGATGATTTACACAGTGGTGCACCCAGAAGGAAGTCCAACCATCTACGGCTCAGCTCCATTTCATCCTGGAATATATCATGACCCGAAACAACAAATTTTTTCTCTTTCATCACTCTGAGTTCATCTGGCTTGATTATCCCCCTATAGAGAGATTCTCATAGCTTGTGCCTGCACCAGCCTGCACAAACTTTGTAGGCTCTTGCTGCATCTCATGGTGCTTCCAGCAAAGCCCTGACGAGCCCCACCTCACAACTGTGGTTTAGTGGGTTGAAAGGTGGTAGAGTTGGGAGGATGTGGTGGCAGGGTGGGGCAGGCAGTATGTGGGGGTAGGCATGGGGGAGGTTAGGGTGCTCGAAGACCTGGGAGCCACCATCTCAGGGGGTCAAGGAAGGGTTGGGTGGAGCATGGCAGGCAGGGACTTACCACCACCCCCACTGCTTGCAGCATCTCCCACGTCTCTTTTTTCCCCAGGTCCAATGTGCTGCTCAGAAAAATCATTATGCCACGGCAGCAGCTGCTTGATGGATCACAAGCTGGTTCCCCGCAATGCACTCTGCTGCTCCCGCCACCCTCAGGCCCTTGAGCTTCCCACCCCAGCGGACACAAGTCTGCATGGTACCACCACTGTCACCAGTTCCCTGCCACACCTATCGTCTACTTGCTGGGGAGGCGCCATGCCATGCCCCACCCAACCCAGCCCACCGGTCAACCTGCCACTGCACCTGCTCCCACCTGAGGGTGGGGTTCCCCTCAACTCATCATTTCTCACTCATTCTGGCATTTTCTAGAAACTTCTCAAGTCTTCCTGTGTATTCTCAAATGTTCTTTGTGACAGGTGGTATGATAGACGTCTGATTTTTTATAATAGTTTTTCATTTAATAATCTAAAATATGATACCGAGGCAATATTAAGAGTTGGAAGCATTGCAGAGATCAGTGAATTCAAAAGTTAAGGATTTTTCACAAATGTTCATTTGGTCATGTTGTATATAATGTACATTTTATTGTAGGATACTGTCTCAGGTTGGTCCCCAGCATGCTGAACTGATTGGCCTGTTTCTTAACCTCTTAACCACAACACACACTAGGCTGTTACCTTTTACCATATGTGTATTTGTTCATCCTTTACAAAGTATTAACAGTGTGTTTTGGAGGCTTACAACGGTAGGAGACTTCCATAGAGTCTTTTCTCCTCAACCCAGGCTCGTCCTCTAAGTTTCCTTGACTTCTCCCAGCTTTCTGTTGCCCTCACTTATATCCTCTCAGTTCCTGATCCAATGGTCCCATTAACCCAGCAATTGCCACTCCAGTGTCAATAATCCCCATCAGAATCTGATTGAATTCAATTAATTAATGCTTCCCAGTGCTGCAGCATTTCCCGCACCTTACAGGTGATTCTTGGACATGCATATTCATCCTGTGAATCACAGCTGGGGGCAGGGAATGGCTACTCATTCCCTAAGGGTCTCTTCTCATGAGATTTATGAATAAAAACATAAGAGCAGCCAGACTGGGTCAGACCAAAGGTCCATCTAGCCCAGTATCCTGTCTGCCAACAGTGGCCAATACTAAATGATGCCATGTGATCATGAGCCAATAGAGAAAATTTCTGAGGAGGAGAAACATCCTCAGACTGAAAGTTTACAAGAGCCTTTAGCTATTTAGTCCTCATCTCTAGACGAAGCAGTGATTTCTTCTACACTGTCTTATCCAGATTACTGCAGGAGCTTCCAAGAACTGCTAAAGCAGATAGAGATGAATGCCTCCAGAAGTCTTTAAGGGAGATGCAGGGGTCCCCACAGGAACTGCTGGACATTCTCCATGCCAGAATGTCAGGGTGCATGACATTCCTTGTCAATGGTTTGTTGGTCCATGTAAAAATATTTGACAAACACACATGACAATTACCCTACATCCTCTCAGGTTCGTTAGAATTTGCACCACCTTCATTTTGATAGATATAGTCTCTGTCACCCCTCCATTTAGAAACCTTTCTTGACACTCTTGTATGCTTACTTACCATTTCTTTTGATTCCCAGGGTACACAGAACATTTGAGCAAGATGTTGCCAGGGTCATCTTGCTTGCTACTGCTAGTCTGAAGCAGTTTTATTATTTCATAATCCTTACCCATAACGCCAGACTTGATATCCCAGGACAATGGGGACATCTTTCATCTGAACCCCCTCTCTGCTTCATCTCTCTGTCCAGAGATTGAACTGTTTTTCAGATGTCAAGAATATTTTGGATAAATAGTAGGAAAGATTTCACCAAAGAAACCTGTGTTGTTAAAGGGAAAAAGTTACAATTAGGTATATACAATCCCCAGTTACCCTCTGTTAACACATACTTATCTACTATCTTGGAGTATTTACCATCTCTAAAGAAATCTAGACTTTCAGTTAATTCTGTTACAGTATGCTTCTTATTGAAGGCTGTACAATATCCTAAAACAGTTGAATTCCTCAGAGAACTAACTAGAATTTTCCCTCACCCTGGAGCTCAACACAGTGTTTGCAAGTCAGATGGACCTAAATTTGAACCCCAACAACATGATCACTATTACATTGACCTGTGAAAACCTCCGTTATGGTAGGAATTGCATCAACTAGGAGAATTGAGGAAATACAGGGATTCATGGCAGAATGTCTGTATACAGTTTTTCTTGTTTCTAAGATATCGTTTACACCATAAAAGTCTTTGTCCAAGGTAGTTTCAAATGTCTACTTAAATGAGTAATATCGGTCATCTCTCCACATTTTTTCCTAAACCACATTCTAATCAGAGATAATCAAGATTGCATATCCTTGATATTTGTAGGTCCATAGACTTTTGTCTGCAAAAGATTAAACCCTTCAGATCTTACCTGAGGGCTTGGTTCACAACACGTTGGATCGATGCTGAAGTGATCAATCTACTGGCTGTCGATTTATTGTGTCTACTTAACTGCAGTAAATCAACTCCATTCACTCTTCTGTCAACTATGGTACTCCACCAGTATGAAACGATTAGCCAGAGTCAATGGTGAAGAGCAGCCCCTAGCAAACTTAGTGCATGAAAGTAACTTTTTAAAATAATTAATTGCCAAATTTACCCATCTGTGTGCATGCATGTGTGCAAGATCATTCATACTAATCTAGATGATTGTTTAAGAAGTATTTTTTGATATACTATGCTTTTTTTTTGTAGAAAATTTTCTTAAGAAAAATGGCACCAAGGACAACTTGTTGTGTGGCAATGGCACAGATGCTGGGTAAGTGCAATTTACAATCTTTTTTTATTCTTTTTTTTCTTTGTTTCATATTTTTTTGGTTTATTTCAGTCCACCTGTGACTAATGTGAAAAGCAGATTTCAAGTTCCAAATGACAGCAGTAATGGGAACAAGGATAATGAAGATTATCAATAAATACGGTAGCCCAGTGTCTGTGAGTCTGTAATGCTGACGTACACAGCCATGACCCCTGGCCATGTACGTCAGCACCCCGACGTACCCCAAACGGTGGACCCCAAATGGCCGCTTGCCGCTCCTTGCTCCCCCGCCGCAGCCCAGCTGAGTGGTGCAGCGCTCGGCCTAGCCACCAAGGAGGGAGGGGAAGGGGGAGCGGGGCAGTGACGTACACAGGCCCGCCCCCTGGCTGTGTACATCGGTGCCCCGCCCCCTCTCCTCTCCCGCGGAAGCCCGCTTCATTGGGGGAGGGGGACCGTCAAGGAAGGGAGCAGTGTTGGCTGGGAAGGGGGGGGCCTGGAAACAACTAGTGGGGGGGGGGCAAAGGGGCTGGTTGGGGGATATGGAGGGGCCAGCGGGAAGCAGGGCTGGTCGTGGGGGGAGGGTCGGGTGAATGGGGCTGGCCATGGGATATGGGGGGGGACCACCGGCCAGAAGGGGGCGGGGCTGGCCGGGAGTAAGGGGGGGAGGGAAGCACAGCTGGGAGGGTCAAGGGCCGGGAGGGTGGCCGGGAGGAAGGGGGAGGCGGGAAGCAGAGCTGACGGGGGCGGGGAGCGGTGCAGCAGCGCTGTCCAGGGAGATCAGGAAGAGGAACGGGCCGGCAGGAAGCAGAGCTGGAGTGGGGGGAATGCAGGGGGACTGGCTGGGGAAGATCAGGAGGCGAAGTGGGGGAGAACCGGCCAGGAAAGGGGGAGATGAGCAAATTGGCCGGCAGGGAGCGGGACTGACCTGGGCACTTGCTGCCTGTCCCGCGCAGGGTCCCGGCGACGCACGAGCGAGGAGGAGGCTTCTCCTCCTCCTCACACTCAACCAACTGAGGGCTCCCAGTGGCAATCACGGCCCTGCCTCCCTGCTGGGACTCCCAGCCGCTCCCCCTGCCCACGCCAGGCTTCTGTCCAGTGCGCAGCTGGAAAAATCAGTAAATACCAGACATTGCACATGTCTGGTATTTTCTGATTTTTTTTTTTTACCGGACAGAGCGCACAAATACCGGACTGTCCGGTACAATGCCGGACACTTGGCAACCCTACCCACCTCTCCTCCCCCGCAGCAGCCCAGCTGAGCGCGCAACACTCAGCCAAGCCACCACAGAGGGAGGGGAAGGGGGCAGGGCAGTGATGTACACGGCTAGGGGGCAGGGCCATGTATGTCACCACCCTCCCTTCCCCTCCCGCTGCGGCACTCAGCTGAGTGCTGCAACCCTCAGCCGGGCCGCCACAGGGGAGGCAGCAGTGCAAGGGGCCATTTGTGCTCTCCCTCGGCGGGAGGGGAAGGGGGGGCAGGGCAGTGATGTACACGGCCCTGCCTCCTGGCCGTGTATGTCACCGCCCCGCCCCCCCCCCCCCCCTTGCAGCGGCCCGATTAAGCAGGCAGCATGCAGCCGAGCACCATGGCAGGAAGGGAAGGGGGCGGGGAGAGACGGAGGGGAGGGAGAGGCAGGAGGAGGAGGAGAAGAGAAAGGGAGAGTGAGAGGCAGGAAGGGGAGAAGAGAAAGAAAGAGTCGGAGAGAGAAGCAGGAGGCGGAGGAGAGCTGAGAGAGAGGGGGGGAGGCAGTAGGAGGAGAGATAGAGAGAGACCAGAGGCTCAGGAGAGAAGACCAAGGTGGAAGAAGGACCTGAAAATCCTGTCTTATGACGGACTAATTGGCTAGTATAAAAATAATAACATAATTTAATGAAGGATTAGGGAATAAAGCTCAAAGCTGTGATTTCCTTACTCATGTCTGCGTTCTTTCCAGGCCTTCTAGTAGATGTTTTTGCATTTATTTTCACTTTTTTCTCAGAAATGTGTTTAATACATATTTCTACTTAGTGAATTATATTTTGAAAGAATAAGATGTGGCGAAGGAAATAGGTATAGAACTATCACCCCTCTTTCCTGGAAGGTTCATGAGCATTATAGAAAAAATTAACTTGAATTTGATCATTATACTTAATGTTACCAAAATTTTAGGAGTACATAGGAAAACAAAAGGCAAAACAATTATATTGATATGCCTTTAAAACATCGGTATTTAGTGGTCCTTTCCTGAAGAAATTAATAATCATTAAGGTTTTACTGTGTGTACTTGTTGGAAACCAAAAATGTAGACACCGTGTAGATTCAAACAGGAGGGTTTATTACACACACCGCTGGCGGAGTGCCACTTTGCCACTTGGGCTCAGCGAACACTGCCAAGTAAATGATTACAATAATAGACTATATAGAGAGCTGATGGGAAGAGAGAGAAATGATGGGGCGGGGAGTTCCCAAGTCCTGGATAGGTTCTAGCAGCAAGAGCCAATAAGCCAAAAGTCTTAAAGATTAAATGGTTCAGGTTAACACAATTGCTAAACACAAGTATACGTCCTTGTCCTCCCCCCAAAAAGTGCGAGGCATAGCTACATTCTGATCAGGATGTGTAGGAATAGTAACAGTGCCTTCCCGATAGGTGTGGTCCATAGGTACTTATCTAGGGTTATAAAGCAAAAACCAAAACAAAGTAAGGTACGCAGTAGCAATTGTTAATAATATATCTTTGGTACATTAGCAAGTTGGGCTTGTAAATGGGGGGCGCAATCTCTAGATCCTTAGCAACAATTCGTGGTTGGCCTTGAGTGTGTCTCTTTTCCATGCAGACTGTGGGGCACCTCGCAGGGCCATAACCTTGGGTTTATATGTGAAATTAATGATAGTGGTATCCAGTTATAGCTTTCCATTTAGTGTTGTGCTGCTTAGCTTATAAACAGACAGGGCTGCTTTTCTGTGTCTGTCCTGTTTTCTCTAAGCTTCTTGTTATCTCTTTTGTTTTCAGCTAGGCCTACTAGGCCTTGTCTCTTTGCTCCAACTGAACAGCAGGCTTCTGGGGGACAGCTTAGCCACAGACCATAGTTTAAGGTTTTACCTATATATCAAAGGGCTATTGGCTACAGTGAGTTAGAAACCTGTTCCTACAGTACTCTATGCTTGAAGCCTTAAATACATTATAGTTATTTAGTATGGGCTATACTGTAACTGTAGGCACAGTCTCTTGTAAAGGGTAGCTGCTAGCAGCCCCATTTTGGAAGAGCCCAGTGAGAGAATTCCTGAAGGAAAATAATTTGATAATGGCTTTTATCAGTTTCCGATTGGAATGGCATTGTGGAGCCAAGGCTCCACCTATTCCCAACCTGCTTTCTACGTCTGGGCATGTCCCTGCAGCTGAGATATGGGAAGGCTGTGTGAGAGAGTTTGTGGAGTGTAGGTCTTAATTCCTGTAATGTTCTTGTGTCAGACTGTAGTCCAGGCTCAAGCAAAGGGCTCTGCTCTGTACAAGACACATCCTCTGCCCTAAAGGTCTTGTAGTTCACAATCTAAAGATAAACTTAGCTCACAATGCCAAAAATAGATGTAAAGATCGATCCTCTAAACTATTAGTCCTGCACCCATATTCTCTTTTGATTTCAGTCAGTTAAGAGAAGATGCAGTGGAAGTGTTAACTTAGAATACACATATGCATACATACATATATAGAGAGTTAAAATATGCTTGTGTGTATCTGTTTTTGTATTACTATCTCTATCCTAAAAAAGCAATGAGGAGTCCTGTGGCACCTTATAGACTAACTGAAGTGTAGGAGCATAAGCTTTCGTGGGCAAAGACCCACTTCGTCAGATGCATGTAGTGGAAATTTCCAGAGGCAGGAATAAATATGCAGGCCAGGATCAGGCTGGAGATGACGAGGTGGATCCAATCAAGGAGGATGAAGCCCACTTCTAGAAGCTGATCTGGAGGTGTGAATTCCAAGAGAGCAGAAGCTGCTTTTGTAGTTAGCGAGCCATTCACAGTCTTTGTTTAATCCAGAGTTGATTGTGTCAAACTTAAAGATGAACTGTAGCTCAGCAGTTTCTCTTTGAAGTCTGGTCCTGAAGTTTTTTTGCTGCAGGATGGCTACTTTTAGATCTGCAATTGTGTGTCCAGGAAGATTGAAGTGTTCCCCTACATCTCTATCCTTTCACTCTATGTCCTCTGCCCCACCAAAATATCACAGGACTGTGGAGGACATTTGCACAGATGGGTTAGAGTTTGCAGATCTCACAGAAGAAATGAGTTCCTATATTTGAGTTTTAATATAGTTGACTATATTCTCAACTTACTCATGAACTGAAGCTGCTTGCCTTTAAATTTGCACATTTGAAGGTTTCATCAATTTTCTGTTATCTGTAGCTCCTGTCCAGATAAGTATATATGTCTGAAAGTTGGGGAAAATCCTGATTATGGCTACACCAGTTTTGATACATTTGGCTGGGCCTTTCTTTCCTTGTTCCGCCTGATGACACAGGATTTCTGGGAGCGTCTCTATCAACAGGTATCAGATTTACTTATTTCAAATACTAAGTAAAGCAGTAATCTAACTGGATAAATGTATAAAGTATTTAAAATATAAATTGAGAAAGAAAAGTTCTCTTCTATGATATTGTGAACTTATACATGCCACTGTAAATGTGTGTGCCGAGTGACCTCTGGTTAGAGACTTTTGCCTTTAGTTGGCACATGCAACGTGCAGCTGTGAGAGGCCTCTAGAGTGGTCACAAGTGCAGCTGTGAGAGGTCTCTGGAGGCCATTGATTTCAAAATAGCAGCAGCTAAGCGTCCACACCATGCTATTTCGAAATAAGTTTCAAAATAAACATCAATCCTCATGACAAGTAAGAATTATTATTTCAAAAAACCCAGTCTGTTATTTCAAAATAACTGGCTTGGTAATGTGGATGCTCTTCTTGTTATTTCAAAATAAGGGGAGTTATTTTGAAATAACTCCTTAGTGTAGACCTGGGCTCGGTTCCTTCTAGCCCATGGTGACAGTTGAACCTTCCCATAATTTTTCTTTAATTAACCATCTTCATGAATCCTAGGACATGGTGTACTAATAGTTTAATAGTTCCATTCAATAGTCATTATAGTTTTAGTAGTTCTTGGGCAATTTATTATGAAAAAGTCCCCAGAATTTAAACCCCATGAAAGGTGTAGGCCTGTTTTTCCTGTCACAGGCGCACCAGTTGCCTGATCTGTTTGGGTGAGGGACATGCAGGTGACAAATTCTCCATTTGCACCTCCTTCACCAAGACTAAAAAACAACAATAAGCTCTTCTCCTACAGTAAACAACAAAACCCCCAGTAGTTTGAAGATTCACCTCATGAAGGAGGCAATGTAGCATGAGTTTGAACCGGGTCCTGACCATGACAGACTGGATTCTGATTAAACCTATAGTGCCCCTTTAGCCTTTTTTCACTAAAGCACAAGTTGGGTGAGAAACCTTATGCCTTGTCTTTTTTATTAGATCTGAGGTATTCCAAAATCTCCGACTCTGTCAAAAATTCGTCTAAGTCCTCTGATACTGGTTCTGGACCATACAAATCTAAGTGTTCCTTATTACTGTCTGAGGAGGCACTCTCCGCTCTGGCTCTGTCATGGCCTCTAAAACTGGTGTCTTCACCCAGGCTTCTCCTTCACTGAGTTAGTCTGTTTCAGCACCATCAGCACTGTTGGAATAGATACCTGAGATGTGGTAGATTGCACAGGATTTTTTTGTCAATGAGGGTTCTTTGAGGAGTATCCCTCTGGCTGCTCCATATGAGGTATTTGGGCGCCGCAGCATGCCTGACTGGAAAATTTCAATAGCAGTGCTAGTGACAGGCAATTCGCATATGAGCAGAACACTCCACACACCAGGCAGCTAATGCGCATGTGTGGGCTATGATCCCTTCAGTTCCTTCTCTGCCACCACCAGCGTTTGTCGGAACCCTCAGTGAGCTCTGCATTGAGCTTCTCAGACAGATAGTTAGCCTTTTTTACCACATATTTTAGTTAGTGTTAGCTTTAAAATTGCCTTCCTTTCACTTTACATTTTTTTTTCTTTTTGCGATCAGCTGAGGAGCCGAAGATAAGTGACGGCTCCCTGCCTCCTGCTTTCCTCTGGTGGGACTCTCCCCCTCAATTCCCTCTGCATTTTATTTGATTTTATTTGATTTACTCTGTTTTGAGGAAAATTTTCCTCAGAAACCTCCTCAGAACACCCCCCTCAGGCTCGTATACCAAAGCCGGCTGAGTTCAAGTGCCATCTATTTGCTGCTTGTATATTCTGCAACCAGAGGGGTGTTCATTTATCTCCACTGCATGGGGGAGCACCACGGTGTGATTCATTGCACTCATCATAGAGACCTGACAGCTGGAGCACACAAAGCAAGAGAGCTAAAACTGAACGGAACTCGGACCAATCCTTGTCCTTGGTCCCCCTGCATCCCTGCTTAAATCCTCACAGCAGTGATGTTAGAGAAAGCAGCTTCAGCTGCCTTAGCTGTGAGCTCTGCAACCTGTAAACAATCTAAGAGGCCACATAAATATACTAAAAGGGAATCCCCTTCACCTAAGAAAGGGCGATCCCACAAATCCAAGCCAGTTCTGTCCCCTGTGGGGGCTCTGGACAAGAGCTTGCTGGAGCTGTGATCACCCACTGCACCCCGAAGGTCCCAGCACCTGGCCACAATGCTGAAACAGCTTAATTAAGTCCCCTGTGGCACAAAAACCCAGGGCAATCCCAGTACCATCCGCTCCACCGACACCGTGCTCTGCTATTGATAAAAATAACGGTTTCATCAAAGCCCCACACTCGATACCGTTGGTGTGTGCTCCTTCTCCAGTACCGGTCAAGTCAAAAGGAACACAGGCACAGTACCTCCTGGCACCTGTGCCTCAAACTTGTTCTTTTACATCTGCAGACCAACTAAAAGTTACCTCAGTACCATAACTCCACTTTTTGGTACTGATGTCTCCCCAGTACCAGCCAGGTTCTCTCCAGCAACTATAGCATCTTCTGCACCTCCTTTATCTAGTAAGGAGGAAGCCGTGTCTCTCCTAAATGCCATGTCACCCAGGCATTCCTCTTCTAAGAGGGAAAGACACTTCAGCCACAACCCCTGATACCTCAGTAGCACCCTAACCAATGTCTACTGCCTTCTATGCCCGCGCCTCCCACTTGGCCCTACTGGGACCCCATGGCATCTTATAGAACACGCCAGCAGCAACAACAATATCATGCTGATCAGGTTCACTCAAGACCCACATTGATGATGTGGAAGAAAACAAGCCTTCGCTCTGCGTTTGTAAGCAACAAGTAGCCAGAGGCAGTTTATTTGAGCAATGTTGCAAGGGAAGTCTGATTCGGATGGGGGGAAGTGGGGAGATCTTTGAAATACAAGCAATTCTTCTTCTGGTAGTCCCCGTGGGTGCTCCACGTCTGGTGTTGGCTCATCCCGGTGCCACGAATCGGAGGCTTCACATAGCCGTGTTCGGCCGGACCACGCATGTGCGAGTAGTGCTAGAGGCTGTTCACGCCTTTCATCTGCCACGCACGGTCTGGCCCCCTCAGTTCCTCTCAGCTGCCCCTGGTCACGGACGGAGCTCTTCCCTCCCCTCAGCGTTATTCAAGTTACCTGTGAATAGTTAAGGGAAATACTAATTAGCCGTTATTTGTTCCTCTTTCTATATACTTTCAGTCGTTCCTTAAAAAAAACACAAAAAAAGACAGACTTTATGTACATGTTTATCTCCGTTAGTTATTGTTAGCGTTGTAGTTCTTAGTTCAGCGGATTAGCCGCCTCAAAAAAAAAAAAAAAACAAAGAAAAGAAGAAGGGAAAAAAAATAGAAAACTGATAGAAACACTCAAATAAAGTACCAGATAACATACTTAAAGGAAACAAGAGAGAGTGTCAGACGCCTGGAGTGGAAAAATGTATGGATCCCCGGGTTTTAAAAAATGTTCTGTGTGCCGGGAGGCAATGCTGGTCTCAGACGGCCACGCTGCCTGTATCGGATGTATTGGGGGAGGCACATTTGCCTCAAAAATGCTAAATTGTGCTAAATTAACAACCAGAGCCCGCAAGGACTGAGAAAGATGCCTACAAATGATTCTGTTTGACAAGGCACTGATGCCTTCCGACGCTTCCTGCTCGGTTGACCCTGACCCTGCTACAAGAAAAAGGCGGGCTACCTCTCCGGGGATGGCTTCATCAAAGAGGAAAAGAGCCTCCCCAGCCCGATCCCTGCCAACCGTCCTGCAGACGCGGGTGAGTGCAGGAGATAAAGCCGGCACTTTGGGCTCCACCTCTGGCACTAGTAAGCCCAGGACTTCGGGCTCTACCTCCGGCACCGCACGTATGCAGGGTGCAAAGAAGTTGGCCAGCACCAAGCCACGAGCCCAACCCTCCACGGCACCGCCAGCACCAGAATGCCGTTTTAAGGAGCCAGCACCACCAGCACCGGCAGCCCCGGCACCGGTTTCCTCAGCTGCTCCAGCTGCAGCGCCACCTCTGTCAGCTCAGGAGCTGTCTTCAGCACCATTGGCACCACCAGTGCCTGAGCTAGAGCAAGCAGCGCTCTCCACTCCTCAGCCTGCAGCTGCTTTAGCACTGGGGCCCTCTCAGCTTCCTGCACACCCAGATCTGCCAGCAACAGCACCAAGGAAAGCAATCTCTAAATCATACACTCACGCTGTCTCACGCTCCCCCTCCCCGGTCTTCTCTCCAGAGCCATCCCCACAGCCTCACTCTTCTGTAACATCTGGCCACACCAGGGAGCAAGTGATTTGCCCACAGTGTAGTGTGTCACCTTATTATTGCCACCATAGAGAACCTAGCTGGGCATACCCAAGGCACTCTTGATCGCGGTCCCCTTCCCGGCACCCGCGCTCACCTGTATGTTCACCATGCCATACTTACTACATTAGACATGGCAGCGCCATATCATCTAGGCAGTCATCCTCTGGGCGTTTGGACCAACACTACAGTCATTATCACAGACCCTACTACTATGTATCATCTCGTCACAGCTGGTTGCACTCTTATAGAAGATTGCCGTGCTCCTGCCGTTCTATCAGCCCATGTTCGCTGCATACCGAACCTAGGAGACAGTTGCCGGCTCAAACCTCACCTCCTCCAAGGACCCCAGCTGCCCAGTTGGAATATTCAGAACCAGAGGAGGGGCAGCTATCAGAAACAGAGACAGACATGTCGGCTAACGCGCATTCATCACTTCCTTCACCGAACGAAGCTGTAACCCCAACTGACGCTTCACCTCCGGATGACCTGAAGGAATTTCAGGATCCTTTTAAACATGTGGCGCAGAGCTAGGAGGTACAACTGACTGAAGCCCAGGTGAAACAACATAAGTTGCTCAAAAATCTACACCCCCAGCAAAGATGAAAGATCGCACTTCCCATTGACAAAGCGATAATGGAAGTAGCAGAGGAGATTTGACAGATTCCAACATCGATCCCACTAACCAGTAAAAAAGCAGATAAGAAATACTTTTTTCCATTTAAAGGCTTAGACTTCCTCTTCAATCATCCCCAACCTAACTCCTCGATAGTAGTCAAACACTAGTAGGTACCGTTTATTTGGAGCAGCTCAGTGTGCCTTTGTTTCTCTGTGATGACCACTTCAAACCCAGACAGATTCGTCATGATGTTATATAGGCAGGTACATAAAATTTCCTTATTAGAGTGGATGCGACAGTCCTTTGGGTACAGGGAGGCTCCCACACCTTGGGTATGAGTCCCCCCCAGCACAGCAGAGAGACCCGAGCAAAGCCGCACAGGCACAGCAGGGAGACACAGCAGGGAGTCCCCCCCAGCACAGCAGGGAGACAAGAGCAAAGCCGCAGAGGCGGGGGACCCCGCCGCCTCTGCTGCTTTGCTCCGGGGCAAAGGAGCAAAGCCGCACGGGCAGCGGGGTCCTGCCACCTGTACGGCTTTGCTTGGGTCTCCCTGCTGTGCTGGGGAGTCCCCCCCAGCACACCAGGGAGACCTGGAGCAGCTTTTCTCGCCCCAGAGGACGCGGTGGCGGGACCGCTGTGCTCTGGACGGTCCCGCCGCCCGCAAGCTCCGGGGCGAGAAAAGCCCCATTCGTAATTGCGGATCCGACATAAGTCGGATCCATGTAAGTCGGGGACTGCCTGTAAATGATAAGGGGGTAAAATCATAAACATATTAAGATACAGAAAAAGGATACTTGGTATTGGTAAAGGGAGGAAATACATACAAGAGGCACTACATTTGCATTTTTCCAATCATCTAGGACCTCTCCCAATCTCTACGAGTTTTTAAAGATAATGGCCAAAGGCTCTGCAATGACATCTGCCAACTCCCTCAGTCCCCTCAGATGCATTAAATCCAGACCCATGGATTTGTGTATGTCTAGCTTTTCTAATAGTGATAGAAATGTAGCCATGTTAGTCTGGGTAGCTGAAGCAAAATGCAAGACAATGTAGCACTTTAAAGACTAACAAGATGGTTTATTAGATGATGAGCTTTCGTGGGCCAGACCCACTTCCTTTGATCTGAGGAATCTTTGATCTGAGGAAGTGGGTCTGGCCCACGA
Organism: Pelodiscus sinensis; assembly: GCF_049634645.1. NCBI lineage: Eukaryota > Metazoa > Chordata > Testudines > Trionychidae > Pelodiscus > Pelodiscus sinensis. The sequence continues at coordinate 246,443,031 of NC_134712.1, read as the reverse complement.
AAGCTCATCATCTAATAAACCATCTTGTTAGTCTTTAAAGTGCTACATTGTCCTGCATTTTGCTTTAGCTTTTCTAAATAATTCTTAACCTGTTCTTTCTCCAATTAGGGTTGCCCACCTCTTTCCCAAACTACATTGCCTTGTGTAGTAGTCTGGGAGCTGACTTTATCTGTGAAGACAGAGGCAAAAAAAGCATTGATTATTTCAGCTTTTCCCCATCACAGAATCATAGCACTGGAAGGGACCTCGAGAGGTCATTGAGTCTAGCCCCCCGCCCTCAAGGCAGGACCAAGCTTCGTTTACACCATCCCTGACAGATGTCTATCTAACCTGTTCTTAAATATCTCCAGAGAGGGAGATTCCACCACCTCCCTTGGCAATTTATTCCAATATTTGACCACCCTGACAGTTAGGAATTTTTTCCTAATGTCCAATCTAAACCTCCCTTGCTGCACTTTAAGCCCATTACTCCTTGTCCTGTCCTCAGAAACCAAGAGGAACAAATTTTCTCCTTCCTCATTGTGACACCCTTTTAGATATTTGAAAATCGCTATCATGTCCCCCCTTAATCTTCTTTTTCCCAAACTAAACAAGCCCAGTTCATGAAGCCTGGCTTCATAGGTCATGTTCTCTAGACCTTTAATCATTCTTGTTGTTCTTCTCTGTACCCTTTCCAATTTCTCCACATCTTTCTTGAAATGTGGCGCCCAGAACTGGACACAGTACTCCAGCTGAGGCCTAACTAGTGCAGAGTAGAGCGGCAGAATGACTTCACGAGTTTTGCTTACAACACACCTGTTGATACAACCTTTTTTGCAACAGCATCACACTGTTGACTCATATTCAACTTGTGGTCCACTATGACCCCGAGATCCCTTTCCGCCATACTCCTTCCTAGACAGTCGCTTCCCATCTTGTATGTATGGAACTGATTGTTCCTTCCTAAGTGGAGCACTTTGCATTTCTCTTTATTAAACTTCATCCTGTTTACCTCTGACCATTTCTCTAACTTGCTAAGGTCATTTTGAATTTTGTCCCTATCCTCCAAAGAAGTTGCAACCCCACCCAGTTTGGTATCATCTGCAAACTTAATAAGCGTACTCTCTATTCCAATATCTACATCATTGATGAAGATATTGAACAGTACAGGTCCCAAAACAGACCCTTGCGGAACTCCACTTGTTATCCCTTTCCAGCAGGATTTAGCACCGTTAACAACAACTCTCTGACTATGGTTATCCAGCCAATTATGCACCCACCTTATTGGGGCCCCATCTAAGTTATATTTGCCTAGTTTATCAATAAGAATATCATGCGAGACTGTATCAAATGCCTTACTAAAGTCTAGGTATATGACATCCACCGCTTCTCCCTTATCCACAAGGCTCGTTATCCTATCAAAGAAAGCTATCAGATTAGTTTGGCATGACTTGTTCTTCACAAACCCATGCTGGCTATTCCCTATCACTTTATTACCTTCCAAGTGTTTGCATATGATTTCCTTCTTTACCTGCTCCATTATCTTCCCTGGGACAGACGTTAAACTGATCGGTCTGTAGTTTCCTGGGTTGTTCTTATTCCCCTTTTTAAAGATGGGCACAATATTTGCCCTTTTCCAGCCTTCTGGAATCTCCATTGTCTGCCATGATTTTTCAAAGATCATAGCTAAAGGCTCAGATACCTCCTCTATCAGCTCCTTGAGTATCCTGGGATGCATTTCATCAGGACCTGGTGACTTGCTGACATCTAACTTTCCTAAGTGATTTTTAACTTGTTCTTTGTGTATCCTATCTTCTAAACTTACCCTCTCTCTGCTTGTATTCACTACGTTAGGCACACCTCCAGACTTCTCGGTGAAGACCGAAACAAAGAAGTCATTGAGCATCTCCACCATTTCCAGGTTTCCTGTTACTGCTTCTCCCTCCTCACTAAGCAGTGGGCCTACCCTGTCCTTGGTCTTCCTCTTGCTTTTAATGTATTTATAAAAGGTCTTCTTGTTTCCCTTTATGCCTGTAGCTAGTTTGATCTCATTTTGTGCCTTTGCCTTTCTAATCTTGCCCCTGCATTCCCGTGTTGCTTGCCTATATTCATCCTTTGTTATTTGTCCTAGTTTCCATTTTTTATTTTGAGATCATGCAAGATGATCTGTCACTAGGTTACCATCCTCAGCCTGTAAGAGTCCCACACCCTTCCTGATCACCCTTATTGCTAACATGCCTGTAGAAACCTTTCTTGTTACCCCTCTAGCTGCAATTAAAATTATGCTTTGCTAGCTGCAATTAAAATTATGCTTTCACCTTCCTGATTACCCCCCTTCATTCTTGAGCAATATATTTATACTCCTCCCTAGTCATCTGTCCAAGTTTCCACTTCTTGTAAGCTTCCCTTTTGTGTTTAAGCTCACCAAGGATTTCACTGCTAAGCCAAGCTGGTCGACTACCACATTTGCTTTTTTACTGCACATTGGGATGGTTTGTTCCTGTGCCTTCAAGAAGGCTTCTTTAAAATTCTGCCAGTTCTCCTGAACTCCTTTCCCTCTCATGTTAGCATCCCAGGGGATCCTGCCCATCTGTTCTCTGAGGGAGTCAAAGTCTGCTTTTCTGAAGTGCAGGGTGTGTATTTTGCTTCTCTCCTTTCTTCCTTTGGTCAGCATCCTGAAATCAACCATGTCATGATCACTGCTGCCCAGGTTGCCACCCACATCCACTTCCCCTACTAGTTCCTCCCTGTTTGTGTGCAGCAGAGTTATGCTTGAACAAAGCACACAAGATCTTTTATAGGGGAAAAGGCAGTATGCCGCATTTATTGAGAATACAACAGTTGCATATGCTTTTCAATCACACACATACACACACACACAAAACATCATGCATACACAATCCTGTCAGATGATGTCATAGTTACCAGTCCAGAGTCTGTGTCAATCTAGTGGCCAGCTAGATGGAACACAGAGGGGAGCAGGGCCTTTGTCGGTCGCAATCCAATGCTCCTCTGGGGATGGTGGCAGACGAACCCAAAGTTTCATAGCAAAGCACCCTACTTTTATAATCCTTTTCTCTGTTGAAATCCATGGATTCCGCTCTGTCAGCTTGTGACCGGAATGTTATCTTGTTGATGTCAATCGTCCCCAAATATCTTCCAAGGCTCATCGTGTAATCAATCGTCTTTCGGGGGTGCTCGCTCCGCTTCAAGGCTCGTCAGTCTGTCACTCTGCCAATCCTCTTGTAAGTAGGGGTACACATCAGTGATTATAGATGGCTTCTCTGCAGCCACATGGTCTCGTCTTCTGGCCTTCACCCACGCTTGCTCACCCCCCTTCTCTGGCCATCTGGTTCTGAGCAATATAACTTTGCATCTTATCTCAACACATTCACACTCCTCTCACACACATAAGCAATGTTACAAGGACTTTCGAGGTTACATAAATCTGCATCGGGCAAAGCAAAAAGGAGTTGTAAATCAAGCAATTAAGGCTTCAGCCTTCAACATTTTTCTAATCTTATTAGCACAGACACAATACCCAAAACTGTCTTTCCACTTAGGCCCATTTATTAAACTTACTTTTAGGGCAAAGGAATAAACTAAAGGGACTTAATTCAATACAATATTAAATGTATATTGCTATATTATTGCTATATTATTAAACTACATTACTATATTGCTAAACCTAAAATATAAATATAACAAAAAATAAAGCTTTCAATCCTAACAGCAGGTCAAGCTGCACATGGCCCCTGGTTGGTTCCTTCAGCACTTGTACCAGGAAGTTATCCGCAACATTCTCCAAAAACTTCCTGTTTTGTCTGTGTACTGCTGTATTGGTCTCCCAGGAGATGTTAGGGTGATTAAAGTCCCCCATGAGAACAAGGGCCTGTGATCTGAAGATTCTCTTTCTTGTCTGAAGAAAGCCTTGTGTACCTCATCTACCTGATCTGGTGGTCTATAGCAGACACCAACCACAATATCACCTCTGTTTCTCCCGACTCTAAGCTTAACCCAAAGACTCTCAACAGACTTTTCTCTCTCTATATACTGGAGCTCTGAGCAATCATACTGCTCTCTTACATACAGTGCAACTCTTCTTTATTAAACTTCATCCTGTTTACCTCAGACCATTTCTCCAATTTGTCCAGATCATTTTGAATTATGACCCTATCCTCCAGAGCAGTCGCAATCCCTCCCAGCTTGCTATTATCTGCAAACTTAATAAGCGTACTTCCTATGCCAGTATCTAAATCATTGATGAAGATATTGAACAGAGCAGGTCCCAAAACAGACTCCTGCGGAACCCCACTTGTTATACCTTTCCAGCAGGATTGTGAACCATTAATAACTACTTTCTGAGTACAGTTATCCAGCCAGTTATGCACCCACCTTATAGTAGCCCCATCTAAGTTGTATTTGCCTAGTTTATTAATAAGAATATCATGCGAGTCCGTATCAAACGCCTTACTAAAGTCTAGGTATACCACAGCCACCGCTTCTCCCTTATCCACAAGTCTCATTATCCTATCAAAGAAAGCTATCAGATTGGTTTGACATGATTTATTCTTTATAAATCCATGCTGGCTGTTCCCTATCACCTTGCCACCTTCCAAGTGTTTACAGATGATTTCCTTAATTACTTTCTCCATTATCTTCCCTGGCACAGAAGTTAAACTAACTGCTCTGTAGTTTCCCGGGTTGTTCTTAGTTCCCTTTTTATAAATAGGCACTATATTTGCCCTTTTCCAGTCTTTTGAAATCTTTCCTGTCTCTCATGATTTTCCAAAGATGATAGCTAGAGGCTCAGATACCTCCTCTATCAGCTCCTTGAGTATGCTAGGATGCATTTCATCAGGCCCTGGTGACTTGCAGGCATCTAACTTTTCTAGGTGATTTTTAACTTGTTCTTTTTTTATTTTATCTTCTAAACCTACCCCCTTCCCACTAGCATTCACTATGTTAGTCATTCCTTCACACTTCTCGGTGAAGACCGAAACAAAGAAGTCATTAAGCATCTCTGCCATTTCCAAGTTTCCTGTTACTGTTTCTCCCTCCTCACTGACCAATGGGCCTACCCTGTCCATGGTCTTCCTCTTGCTTCTAATGTATTTATAAAAAGTCTTCTTGTTTCTCTTTATTTCCGTAGCTAGTTTGAGCTCATTTTGTGCTTTTGCCTTTCTAATCTTGCCCTTGCATTCCTGTGTTGTTTGCCTATATTCATCCTTTGTAATTTGCCCTACTTTCCATTTTTTATATGACTCCTTTTTTATTTTTAGATCATGCAAGATCTCATGGTTAAGCCCAGGCAGTCTTTTGCCATATTTTCTATCTTTCTGATGCAGCGGAATAGCTTGCTTTTGGGGCCTTAACAATGTCCCTTTGAAAAACTGCCAACTCTCCGCAGTTGTTTTTCCTCTCAGTCTTGATTCCCATGGGACCTTACCTATCAGCTCTCTGAGCTTACCAAAATCCTCCTTCCCGAAATCCATTGTCTCTATTTTGCTGTTCTCCCTTCTACCCTTCTTTGGAATTGTGAACTCTATGATTTCATGATCACTTTCACCCAAGCTGCCTTCCACTTTCATATTCTCAACCAATTCCTCCCTATTTGTTAGGATCAAATCTAGAACAGCTTCCCCCTGGTAGATTTTTCAACCTTCTGAAATAAAAAGTCGTCTCCAGTGCAGTCCAAGAACTTATAGTCTGTGTAGTCTGTGCCCCGCTGTGTTATTTTCCCAACATATATCTGGATAATTGAAGTCCCCCATCACCACCAAATCTTGGGCTTTGGATGATATTGTTAGTTGTTTAAAAAAAGCCTCATCCACTTCTTCCACCTGGGTAGATGGCCTGTAGTAGACTCCTAGTATGACATCACCCTTGTTTTTAACCCCGTTTTAGCCTAACCCAGAGACTCTCAACACTTCCGTCTCCTATGTCCAGCTCCACCTCACTTCAAGTGTGTTCATTTTTAATATACAAGACAACACCTCCTCCTTTTTTTCCCTGTCTATCCTTCCCGAGCAAGCTGTACCCTTCAATACAAACACTCCAATCGTGCATATTATCCCACCAAGTTTCTGTGATGCCAACAATGTCATAATTGTACTTATTTATTAGCACTTCCAGTTCTTCCTCCTTATTACCCATACTTCTTGCATTTGTATATAAGCATCTAAGGGTATGTCTACACTACCCCGCTAGTTCGAACTAGCGGGGGTAACGTAGTCATCCGCAGTTGCAAATGAAGTCTGGGATTTGAATTTCCCGGGCTTCATTTGCATGAAGCCGGCCTGCGCCATTTTTAAATGCCGGCAGTTCGAACCCCGTGCCGCGTGGCTATACGCGGCACGGAGTAGCTAGTTCGGATTAGGCTTCTTAATCCGAACTAGCTGTACACCTCGTTCGAACTAGTGGGGTAGTGTAGACATACCCTAAGATACTGATTTGATCTTGCCTCCCAGTTTTGCCCTGACCCTCCTTTCTCTCTGCAATTATAGCCCACACTCCCTCCCATTTCTGACCCATCTCCCAGGTCTCCATGTTCTCCACTTACCTGTGGGCTTTGCTTACCTGTCCCTGTCGAACCTAGTTTAAATCCCTCTTCACTAGGTTAGCCAGTCTGTGTCCAAATAGGGTCTTCCCCCTCCTTGGAAGGTGAACGCCATCTCTGCCCAGCAGTCCTTCCTGGAATAGCATTCCGTGGTCGAGGAAGCCAAACCCCTCCTGGTGACACCATTCTCGCAGCCAGGCATTCACCTCCAGGATCCACCTGTCTCTGCCCGGGCCCCTACCTTCGACAGAAAGGATCGAAAAGAATACCACCTGCGCTCCACACTCCTTCACCCATCCTCCCAGAGCCCTGTAGTCACTTTTGATCCACTCAATGTCCCACCTCACAGTATCATTTGTGCCCACATGGATGAGTAGCATGGGGTAGTAGTCAGAGGGCCGGATAATCCTTGACAATGCCTCCGTAACATCTTGGATACGGGCCCCCTACAGACAGCATACCTCCTGAGATGAAATGTCAGGGTGACAGATGGGAACCTCCGTCCCCCTCAGAAGAGAGTCTCCGACCACCACTACTCTACGTTTCCTATTCGCAGTGGTGGCAGCAGACCTCCCAACCTTGGGGGTATGAGGCTTTTCCTCCTCCATTGTAGGGGGTGATTCCTTATCTCCTGTATAAAGAAGAGTATAACAGTTTCCTAGTACCACGGCGGGAGGGTTCGGAGCAGGGGTGGAGCAGTGCCTGCTGCCAGTGTCCACACTGAGCCATCTCCTCCTCCACCAACGGTGTGCCCACAGTCCTGTGTACTGGGACAGCTACCTTAGCTGTCTCCTCATGAACACGGTCCAGGAATTGCTCATGGATTCGGGTGCTCCTCAACCTAGCCACCTCCTCCTGTAGCTCTCCCACCTGCTGCCTGATAGATTCCACCAGCAGGCACCTTTCACATAGGATGATCTCCCCAGTCTGGATATCAGTAAGTGGGAATTGCAAGCCACAGTCCCTGCAAAACCACATAGGATCTGGGTAGAAGCATCCATGCTTAGGTGCTCTGTCTGGCTACAGGCGCAGGTGGAGGAGACAGAAGCAGTGCTGGCACAGGTGTTGTGGGTCTTCCTAACCATCATATGCCTCCCTCTGTCAAACTCCCTCTCAAACTCCCCTGTCTGCAGCCCCCTGGTTGCTCTGCCTCTGGTTTTTAAAACCTGCTTGTCTAGGCCAGGCCTTCCCCCTCCTGAGTCACACAGGGGAAGGCTGACCAGATGCAATCAAGAGAGCAATTAAGGGAACAAAGGGTCAGGCACTCAGTCCCAACTGCCACAGCAGCTGAAACTGAAACTGCAGTTCATGTACAAACACCTTAGATAACCAGTTGATTGCCCTACCTTCTCCATTTGAATCAGGGGTCCTCCTTTGTTGCTCCTTCCTCCTTGTATTTCTTCCTGGTTTTCCACTTTCCTACTTACTTCAAGTCTACATGGTCTATATGATTGGCAACATAATACAGAGTCTTGCACTTCTGAGTCTGACTAAAACCTCTTCCTGTTTGCTGTTTGGCAAACTTCTTTGTGATGTTTTCCAGACTTCCTGTAAGGGAACAATAAAATGCTTCCACAGCCCTTTAAACTAACCCTACTGTGTGGCCGTTCCAGGGAGTGTAGTGTATTAGAAGGAGACTGGGATATTACCATGTCCTGCTCCAGTAGCACAAAGGAGCGTTCCCCTGTGATGCAGTTTCCTTTCTGTTCAGCCAAAATGAGCTACTTGTCAGGAAGATCATTAGGGCTAATTTGGGGTATTATAGGAAGTAGGAGAGGGTGCCAGAGGAGGACAGAGTTATTTTAAAGTTCTTTCCAAGCATTTTATTCAGGCATATGGAAATGTAACCACACTTTTAAAAACATTTTAGAATAATATTTACTACTTTTGAATCTTCAGTGTGCTTTCTGATATCAATTAATCTAAGTAGACTTGAAATGTCATTCCAGACCTTTTTAACTTTAGTGCATTCTTTATGCTTTTACAGACTCTCAGAGCTTCTGGGAAGATCTACATGCTCTTTTTTATGTTGGTCATCTTTCTGGGCTCATTTTATCTGGTCAACTTGATCCTGGCTGTAGTGACTATGGCATATGAAGAACAGAACAAAGCTACTATTGCTGAAACTGAGGCAAAGGAAAGGAAGTTTCAGGAAGCCATGGAACTGCTGAAAAAAGAGCAAGAGGTCCATGAACTATTTCCTTGTTAAAATTAGGCAATCTCTACCGTATAGTATATAATTTCTGTAGTAAAAATAAAAAGGTATCCAGTGACACCTTAAAGACTAATACATTTATTGGAGCATAAGATTTGTGAGTTGCAGCTCACTTTGTCAGAAATTTGTAGTGAAATTTATCAGTCAGTTCTTATCTTTGATTGTGTATAAATGACTCTATAGTCAACAGTGAGAACAGGTGCCAGCTACTATCTTATTAAAAGTTATGAGACTGCTGTCTAGAGTAATAGGAATGATTCCTTCCTAGACTATAGCTGTGAGGAGTGAGTAGCAGTACATAACTTTAGTCAATTGTGCTATAAGGAAAGTAATATTATCAAATATGTCTAAAATTCCAGCATCCGATAGTGACAGATTGTGATTTTCAGTATTTCAACGCTCATATTGAAGAGTGGATAGATTATACAGAATCAGATGAAAAAAAATTGTATTTTAACAGTAAGCAAATGAGTAATGAGTATACAAAAATGGGAATTAAACTGTATGCATGTTCCAGACTATTATATTTGTCTCTGTTAGGGACTAGTATCTGTTTGCACATAAACATGGAGCATGTAACTACTCGGTGTGGAATGGAAAATTCTCCCTAATTCCTGCTGTGATCAGCTTGCACCAAAAACCATGAGTGTTAGTATTTTAACCATCTATATGAAATGATTATTGTTAACAAGCAAAAAATATGGAGCACAGCAATTTTTTCCCTTACTGATATGAAATTGTGCAACTATAATGCCAATTATGCTTTTGTCTGTTTAATTTTAGGCATTGGCTGATAGAGGAAAAGATACAATGTCACTTGGCTCTTTTGAAATCTCACCTTTACCCTCAAAAGAAGTCAAAGATAGAAACAACAGGAGAAAGAAAAATAAGTCCTTAGGGGTAGAAGATCATGTGGAGGATCAAAAAATTCCAAAATCACCGTCCACTGATGATCCACAAAATTTGGTAATTCATTGTGTAAATCTAGGAATTGCTCAAAAGCACAAATAAAGCCCCATTAATAAACAGTTGTCTGTATTTATAGATATAAGCTAACATCTGCTTCTTTAATCTTTAAAAATCTCTTTTGGGATGGGAAAGAAGCATATAATGTTACAATGCAAAAGTTTAACTTTGAGAAAATTATGTATGAAATTATGTATGTATTAATATATATAATTACATGTTCATGAAACTGCTACTTTTACAGAAAATTACACATCTATAAAATGAGCCATTATATATTTATATATATATATATATATATATATATATATCCTGCCTCAGCTAATAGGATTTCAGAAACTGTCATTTAAAATCTAAATTAAATCCTTTTTTAAATTTCTTCCATGGCTGATGGGGGAAATAAAAATCTTTATCATTACCAAGAAATGTATTGCTTGATGTGCCATTTCCCCCATCTTTCCTTTTTTGGGACTTTTAGGTTCTTCTTGGTCTTACTTATGGTGCAAGTGCAAATCAAATGAAGCGCAGGTTCAGCCATGGAAACATATTCAATTTCCAGATGTCTGGCAGAGACATTGGCTCCAAAACTGATTTTGGTGGTGATAATGATATGAGCAATGTTGGGGAAAATGAGATCCAGCATGGGTCACTGCTGGTTACACGGACTGGAAGACAGCTCAGTTTGCAAGGTCAAATGAGCCATAGTTCTTACCCTGCTACTCCAAACTACATGCAGAATGGCAAATGGAACAGCACAGACGGTTACAAAGGCGTGGTTTCATTGATGGGAGGAGGAAGCACCAGGGCATACAATCTAGAACCACTTTCTCCTGAAGGGTTATTGCTCACCCCAGTTATGGAAAACCCTAGAGTAGGTGATTTGGTAAGAAAAGTGAAATTTTAAAAATGTACTTCTTATTATGTTTTCGTGTAGAAGCATAAGGTTTCCTATGGTTTCTTTACATACTTTAATATTTTAAATATCCACCAAAATACAGGGCAGGACCTGCTGAAGAAAATCTGTTGTCTGTTATGCTATTTTAAATCTGGAGTAATTACAGCCGGTCCCCGAGTTACGAACAGTCAATTTACAACTGTTCGCATTTTGACCAGTACTCCCATTAAGCAGTCGTAAAGGCGGTCCCCGAGTTACGAACGCGACCTGTGCTTTTGAAAAGTGCTGTCGCATGTAAATCAATGGGGTCCGACTTACAAATACTTTTGAGTTATGGCCAAGTGTTTGGTCCATAACTCGTTCATAAGTCGGGGACCGGCTGTATGGCGAAGTTGAGTACAGAATCAGAACCAGTCTGGGCACTGTGGAACAAATTCATCACTTGAATAAGAAGAGACAACTTCATTGACATAAAGGAATCATCATTTGCTTACTTCAGCAGTGAAAATGGCCACATGACTTTAACACAGTTCTCATGCTGTTGACAACTGTTGTTAAAGTGATAGAAGTATTTCCATTCTAAGCCGCCTTTTTCAGCTGTTCATAACTTTTACACATTTTTTGGGAAGCTGAAAGATTATAGGTCTGGTCTCCACTAAATTAGAGCAAAATGAGTTCAGACATTTTTTAATATGAAAACTAATTAATGTGACCTTTTTTGAGCAGCCCTTGTGCTGAAATGGTCTGCAATAGAATGATGTAATCTGGAATGAAGATACTCCTTAGATACAAATCTTGGTATCACCATGAAAATTTACTTTTGTGTGGAGTCTTTAAGATGGTTTGAAAATTGTACTCTGCCTCTAATATAACCATTTTTAATAATCTTTCAATGCACTACAATAAAGAGCTTCACTGTATATGGGTACAGGTCTTTTGAAACAGTTTTATGTGAGATTTCAGAAATTTTGTAATGTGTGAAAATTTTCCCACTGGGGATGAGGAGAATAGATGAAACATAATGAGAAGCAATAACACGGACAGAGGAGAGCTGGCACTGTAAAAATAAAATGTGTAAGCTCAGTGGGAGACCTTCAACCTGTTGATCCTGCTCTAGGATAAAAGATTTGAGAAGATTGTGAATGGGAAAGATATGCAAAATGTTAGGACTTATGGATGATCTCTTGTTGAAAGCATACAAAGCCACCAAATATGTATATGATTCCAACCTAAATGTATGAAGAGAGGGAAAGGGAGGGAGGTCAGGATAACAAAGTACATAGAATGTTATAGCATAGATTATCTGCTTGGGCACATGTGTACAATATGCCATGTGTTTAGTGATGTAAAGAAACACTACAGATAAATACAGGATAGAAAATGCAGAAAGATCAATAAATGAGGAATTGTAGATCGGTAGAACCTCTTTAACCAAACTGAAATTTGTGCAGAACACTGGTATGAAAATACAATGGAAACTTGAATGACACAAGGGATTAGGGACTTCATTTTACAACTCATTCTAAATGGCTATTTCCTGAAGAAGAGACCCATTTATCTCACTGCATGTCTCCATTCATATTAACCTCCACAGTTATCCTGTTTGCTTAATACTTCACTTTGTTTTGTGATATTTTGCTAATCATGTTTACTTCTTTAAGCAGAGCCCTTTATGTAATGAGGTAAACAAGATGTATTTAACCTCTCATCTGTCAGGGGATTATTATAATGAGCCACTTCAAAGACAAAGGGCAGCAAGTGCAGTCAGTATCATTACCAGTGTTCTGGAGGGTAAGTCATTTATCATCATTTTTAAATTCAAACCTAAACGTGTGTTCATGTGAAAGTTCAGAATGTCATCAAATCGTCAACAGTGAAAAATTTAAAGTTGTTAATAGAGCCTTTGTGGACACTCTAGTTAGGAATTCCAGAATTAATGTACCTATGTAGCCTTCATTTGGCTCCTTTGTGAATATGTGTTATAAAACAGTCTTTAATTACATGGTCAGACTTTTTATTCAACAAGACCTTCCCTCATTTCAACAATGAGGGTGCATCTCCTCAGCAGGATTTAACTCAAAATTGGTTACGCAAATTGAGCTACGTCAATTGCATAGCTTATTTCAAAATAGCTTATTTCAAAATTGGGAGCGTCTACATAGCACTTATTTTGAAATAGAGCACTCTTCCTCCAACTTCCCTTACTCTTTGTACAATGAGGGTTACAGGAGTTGGAGTAAGAAGTCCTCCAGCTTGACAGCATTTCAACGTTATTTTGAAATAACTGCCTACTATGTAGATGTGAACTATGTTATTTTGAAATAACACTAGTTATTTTGAAATAATGTTGTTGTGTAGATGTACCCTGAATGAGGTATGTGTACTGGGATGGAGAATGGAAATGTTCTTGTATTTCAGGCACTGGAACTGGATTCAAGAGAGCTGAGCTGTATTTCTGACTTTACCATAGTCTGTAATATTGAGAAAAACTATCATAGGCACATGCTCAAGAGAGCCAAATAAAGAATGCATAGGCAAAATTAAATCTGTCATTTCCAGACTTTTCAGTGTTTGACTTTGCAGTCTTAAAATTCTTTTAATTTAATTTTTTATTTATAATTATAAATGTATCTGTTATCTGATATGTCACATTATAAGAGTTTTGTTCACCTGCTTATAACTTGGCCAAAATTAACCTTTTGGGGTGAAATCTTACATGCTTGGTATCTATTTCAGACTGATCAGTTTTGGAAAACTTCAGCTATAACAATTTAGCCAATTCTGAAAAAAAAAGTCTAGGGAAAAAATCATTTGTTTTGCCTATGTTACAACGGGGAGCTACTCCAAGATTTTGGAAAGTGGTTGAGGGCCGCACTCTTCCAGGATATTAATGGAGGAAGTGTGGGATCTAGGATGGAGGTTGGATGCAGGAGGTAGAGTGGGATCTGGGAGGGAGTTTGGGTAAAGGAGGCAGTTGTGATCTAAGGCAGGAGACTGTGGTGCAGGGTTTTGGAATGTGATCTAGGGCAGGATGGGTTGTGACCTATAGCAGGAGCTTGGTTTATGACTTAGGGGAGGAGCCTGGGGTACAGGAGTTTGGGTTCTGACCAAGGGTAGTAGGGGATTGTGATCTGGGGCAGTAATTGGGGTGCCAGATCTGGGAGGAGGTATGGGTGCAGGAGGGGGGCAAAGGGTTTGGGTATGTTGAGTGGGGGGGGGGGCAGAAGGTTGGGGAAGAGAGAGGCGGGGGTGCCAGAGGCAGACTATGGCCAGGAGACTTACCGGCCAGCAGCCCAGCCAACCTGCCTGTCTATACAGCTAAATACTTGCAGAGCTTAAAATGCCTACCTGCTTGCCTACCTGACACCTACATGGGCTACAGGGCCATGTGCTTGTGTGAATAATTGAGCTGGAGGAGAGGAGTGGTGGTGCTTCATGTGCTGCCTATTATTCATTCATTGGCCAGTTTCTAGACAGACACTGGCCAATGGGATTGTGCTTAGAGCGGGGGCAGCGCCTGAGGCCTTCAGTCCCGGAGCTGATTTTCTTAGCAGTGTGCAGGCAAGGTATGTCCATGGGCCATATCCAGTGGCTTGGCGGGCCAGATGCAGCCTGGAGGCCGTATTTTGCCTAGGGCAGATCTATGCCATGCCAAAAGCTCTAGACCATTATGATATCTGAGGTAATTCAAATACTCACTTTTACAGCTTGTTTACATTCAATAATTTTATTAGTACTATGAGGGACCCTGCAAAGATGACAGATTAGTTGGCCCCAGCTATCTCAAACCCGTAACACAATCAGCATATCCAATAAACCCAAACATGATTCCGAAGCCTAGAATGTCTTTGGAGTCAGCGTGAAGTGATGAAAGCATCTACAAGCACGAGCAAGAGCTCTTTTTGTATGGAATACCACCAGGTTTGGTAATTACTGGATTTGCATTCTGTCACTGTCTAGTTTTTAAGTTCTCAACCATTTTTGTCTTTTTTGCACACATGATTTTATGAATTACACCTATGTAATAGCACAGACTGTCAGCTCTCCATAAAATCATAGATCTGGAAGAGACCTCAGAAGGTCATCAAGTCCAGACCCCTGCTCTAGACAGAACCAATCCCAACTAAATCGAACTAGCCAGGGCTTTGTCAAGCCGAGACTTAAACACCTCTAGGGATGGAGACCTCCACTACTTCTCTTGGTAACCCATTCCAGTGCTTCACTACCCTCCTAGTGAAATAGTTTTTCCTAATATCCAACCTGGACCTCTCCCACCACAACTTGAGACCATTGCTCCTTGTTCTGCCATCTGTCACTACTGAGAACAGCCTCTCTCCATCCTCTTTGGAACCTCCCTTCAGGAAGTAGAAGATTGCTATCAAATCCCCCCTCACTCTTCGCTTCTGCAGACTAAACAGACCCAACTCCCTCATCCTCTCCTCATAAGTCATATGCTCCAGCCCCCTAATCATTTTGGTTGCCCTCTGCTGGACCCTCTCCAATGCGTCCACATCCTTTTTGTAGTGGGGGGCCCAGAACTGGACACAATACTCCAGATGTGGCTCACCAAAGCCGAATAAAGGGGAATAATGATATCTCTGGATCTGCTGGCAATGCTCCTCTTAATACAACCTAATATGTCATTAGCCTTCTTGGCTACAAGGGCACACTGTTGACTCATATCCAGCTTCTCATCCACTGTAACCCCCAGGTCCTTTTCTGCAGAACTACTACTTAACTGGTTGGTCCCCAGCTTGTAACTGTGCTTGGGATTCTTCCGTCCCAAGTGCAGGACTCTACACTTGTCCTTGTTGAACCTCATCAGATTTCTAGTGGCCCAATCCTCCAATTTTTCTAAGTGACTCTTGACCCTATCTCTGCCCTCAAGCGTATCTAACTCTCCCCCTAGCTTAGTGTCATGCACAAACTTGCTGAGGGTGCAATCCATCCCTTCATCCAGGTCATTAATAAAGATAGTGAACAAAACCAGTCCTAGAACCGATCCTTGGGGCACTCCGCTAGAAACTGACCGCCATCCTGACATCGAGCCGTTGATCACTACCCGCTGGGCCCGGCCTTCTATCCATCTTTCTATCCATCTTACCATCCATTTATCCAATCCACATTCCCTTAACTTGTTGGCAAGAATATTGTGGGAGACCGTATAAAAGCCTTGCTAAAGTCAAGGTATATCACATCTACTGACTTTCCCACGTCCACAGAGCCAGTTACCTCATTATAGAAGCTAATCAGATTGGTCAGGCACGACTTGCCCTTTGTGAATCCATGCTGACTATTCCTAATCACTTTCCTCTCTTCCAAGTGCCTCAAAATGGATTCTTTAAGGATCCCTTCCATGATTTTTCCAGGAACCGAGGTAAGACTGACTGGCCTATAGTTCCCTGGATCGTCCTTCTTCCCTTTTTTGAAGATGGGCACTACATTTGCCTTTTTCCAATCATCCGGGATTTCTCCCGATCTCCATGACTTTTCAAAGATAATGGCCAAAGGCTCCTCAATGACATTTGCCAACTCCCTCAATTCCCCTCAGATGTATTAAGTCCGGTCCCATGGATTTGTGTACGTTTAGCTTTTCTAAATATTTCCTAACCTGTTCTTTACCCACCAAGGGCTGTCCATCTTCATCCCATCTTGCGTTACTTAGCGCATTAGTCCAGGAGCCCACCTTGTCCGTGAATACAGAGGCAAAGAAAGCATTGAGTACTTCAGCTTTCCCCACATCGTCTGTCACTAGGTTGCCTCCTTCATCCAGTGGGGGCCACACACCCTCTCTGATCACCTTCTTCTTGTTAACATGCCTGTAGAAACTTTTCTTGTTATCCTTCACATCCTTACCCAGTCGCAGTTCCATTTATGCTTTCGCCTTCCTGATAACCCCCAGGCATTCTCGAGCTATACATTTAAACCCCTCCCTGGTCATTTGTCCAAGTTTCCACTTTTTGTAAGCTTCCTTTTTGTGCTTAAGTTCACCAAAGATTTCCCCTGTAAGCCAATCCTGTCTCCTACCATGTTTGCCTCTCTTGCTACGCATTGGGATGGTTTCTTTTTGTGCCTTCAATAAGGCTTCTTTAAAATACTGCCAGCTGTCCTGGACTCCTTTCCCCTTCATGTTAGCATCCCAGGGGATTCTGCCCATCAGGTCTCTGAGGGAGTCAAAATCTGCTTTTTTGAAGTCCAAGGTGTGTATTTTACTACTCTCTTTTCTTCCTTTGGTCATGATCCTGAAATCTACCATCTCATGATCACTGCTTCCCAGTTTCACCTCTACTTCCCCTATTAGTTCCTTCCTGTTTGTGAGCAAAAGGACAAGCTGCGCATGGTCCCTGGTCAGATCCTTCAGCACTTGTGTCAAGAAATTATCCCCAACATTCTCCAAAAACTTCCTAGATTGCCTGTGTACTGCCGTATTGGTTTCCCAACAGATGTCAGGGTGATTAAAGTCCCCCACAAGAACCAGGGTCTGCAATCTGGAAGCGTCTCTCAGTTGTCCGAAGAAAGCCTCATCTACCTCATCCACCTGATTCGGTGATCTCTAGCAGACACCAATCACAACATCTCTGCTGTTGTTTGCTCCTTTAAACTTAACCCATAGACTCTCAACAGGTTTTTCTCCCTCTTTATACTGGAGTTCAGAGCAATCATAGTGCTCTCTTACATATAGTGCAACTCCTCCTCCTTTTCTCCCCTGCCTGTTCTTCCTGAACAGTCTATACCCTACCATGACAGCGCTCCAGTCATGTGAGTCATCCCACCAAGTCTCTGTTATCCCAATTAAATCATATTTCTTGGTCTGGGCCAGGGCCTCCAGTTCTTCCTGTTTGTTGCCCAGGCTTCTCGCATTAGTGTACAAACGCCTTAGGTAACCAGTTGATCATCCTATCTTCTCCATTTGAATCAGGGGTCCTCCTTTCATGCTCGTTCCTCTCTGCATTTCTTCCCAGTATCCGACTTTCCCACTCCTCTCAGGGTTTTGGTCACCATCCCCTGACGAACCTAGTTTAAAGCCCTCCTCACTAGGTTTGCAAGCCTGCCCACGAAGATGCTCCTTCCTCTCTTCATTAGGTGGATCCCATTTCTTCCTAACAATCCTTGTGCCCGGAACAGAGTCCCATGGTTGCAGAAACCAAAGCCCTCTCTGCGACACCACCTGCGCAACCACGCATTTACATCCTCAATTCGACGATCCCTGCCCAGTCCTTTCCCTTCAAAGAGAGGATGGATGAGAACACCACTTGCACTCCGAATTCTTGGATCCTTCTTCCCAGCGCTACATAATCCGAAGTAACTCGCTCAAGGTCATTCTTGGCCGTATCCTTAGTTCCCACGTGGAGAAGCAGAAAGGGGTAGCGATCCGAAGGTTTGATCAGTTTGGTAAGCCTCTCAGTCACATCCTGAATGCGAGCTCCCGGTAAACAGCTCACCTCTTGAGATTCCAGGTCCGGACAGCAGATGGATGGCTCAGTCCCTGTTAGGAGGGAGTCCCTGACCACCACCACCCGTCATTTTCTTTTGGGGGTGGAACCCCCATCCCTAGTACTACACATCCCATGCCTTCCAGTGGATGGTGTTCCCTTCCGGTTTCTTCCTTGTGAGGTCCCTTCCAAAGCATTCAGCACTGTAGAGCCTGTGGAGAGAGCCTGAAAGCGATTATTTACCTCTATAGCATTGGGGGATTCCCATGCTGGCCTTTCCCCCCTTCTAGAAGTTACATGCTGCCAGTTCTCTTCCTGTTCACATACTGCCCTCTCTGGCTCCTCAGCCTGCCGTGCTTGAAGGATTAAACGCTGCCTTATATCGAGGAAGTCTTCATCCTCTCTGATCGAGTGTAGGGTCGACATTTGGGCCTCCAGTCCTCTAATTTTTTCTTCCAAAATGTCGACCAGCTTGCACTTCGTGCAGATGAAATCCATTCTTTCTTCCGGGAGGAAGACAAACATGGCACACGCAGTGCAGGTAACAACAGCAGACCTATCACGATCCGTCGCTGCTGTCCTGGAGAAGGGATTTAAAAAGAAAGGCAAGAGAACCTCGCCCCCTTCCCTCTCTCCTTCCAAACTCCCTGTTAGCACTCACCTGTTCGCAAGCTCCTTGGTTGCTTGCCCACTGCCTTATAAAGCCCTGGAGTGCCTGAAAGTCCCTCCCCCTACCAACGCTCAGCCAATCAGCAGAGGCTTCCTCAACCCAAAATAATGTTTTTAGTTAAATGAGGGCTATACACCAGATGCCATCTTTTTCTTCACTCAGATCCTTGAGAATAGTTGTTTCCACCATCATTGTCCAGATTCACATACAATTTGGAACCTAATAAATGTTATTTATGTGCCTGTTCTGGGATTTTCCTCCATTACTTTGGCTTTAAGTGAATTTGAAACTTTCCTAAAATTCAGGTGTGATATCATATGAAGTGGATCTAATCAATATGTAATGGGATTTTCACTCCATGCATCTGATAATGTGGTTGTTACCCATGAAAGCTTATGCCCAAATAAATCGGTTAGTCTTTAAGGTGTCATAGGACTCCTCATTTTACAAAATTTAATTGTAATATAGACACTTCACTTTGGCATTAATCTCAGAGCTGTTTATTGTATGCAGCATGGTCCTTGGTGATATTGCATATAAGGTTTATGACATGTAACTGGGACAGAAAGCACAAAAGTAGTGTTAAGTTATATATTCCTTGGTGCATCTGAAGCAAGATTTTACCTCAGTCATAATTTCTAATGGCGTTGACAGTAGGAGTGTATATATAAAAAGAACAAAGGCCTGAATCAATGCCTGCTGAAGTTCAGTGGGTTTTTGAATTTGGGCCTTGTCTGAAGAAAATGAATTTAAATACCAATTCACTGACGTGAGAATTGTCTTTAAAATTATGGGAGAGTGAAGAAGTGACTTCTGTACAAAATGAATTATATGATTTCAGAAAGTGTCAAGAAGAGTTCCCTGATTACTTTTGAAGTGATGGAGTTTAGGGGGTTGGGGAACTGTTCTTTCTCTAGGTGCAGTTTTTCTTTGGCTTATGGCTCAATACTGATTACCTGGTTGTTGCTTTGTTTTTTGTTTGGCATTAAGAACTTGAAGAATCACAACAAAAATGCCCTCAATGCGTGAAAAACTTTGCCATAAAGTACCTGGTTTGGGACTGTTGTCCATTGTGGTTGAGAATCAAGAAGAAAGTGACAATTTTAGTAACAGATCCATTTACTGACCTCACTATCACTGTTTGCATTGTGATTAATACTATCTTCATGGCACTAGAGCACTACAATATGACAAACACATTTAAATCCATGCTTCGCATAGGCAACATGGTAAGTGAATTCTGATATTCTATTTCAGAAATGAATTTATGGATATTTTCCCAGAATACAAAGAATAGTTTCCTCCCTCCCTCCCTTCCTCCCTCCCGTCCTTCCTACCAATCAATCAATCAATATGGGGTTCCCAGACATTACTTTTAGTTTTCGAATTTTCTAAACATCCTTTAGAATGTAGCAAAAAAGCTTAGAGTTTGTATTGACAACGTATTATATGAATAAATATATGCTAAAAGTAGGATCTGCTACTTAAGGGAATGTAGTTTAGAGAAGATATGCTTATGGTGCCCTTTTGACTGACATCACTGGTTTTTTTTCCACAGGTCTTTACTGGCATTTTTACTGCAGAAATGATCTTGAAAATCATCGCTCTAGATCCTTATTATTATTTTCAGAAGCGCTGGAATATTTTTGACAGCTTAATTGTCATCCTCAGCTTAATTGAACTGATTTTTCCCAAGGGAAAAAGCAAAAGAGGACTCCTACCAATTTTACGTTCTTTCCGACTGGTAATGTCTCATACTTATTCAATCTCATAAAATCTTTGGCATGAATATAATAGAGAACATTTCAGTGCAAGAAAAATTAACTTGTAAACTCTCACTACTAGAAATGGGAGAGACATTTTGTCTGATTTCAAACCAATGTGGATGTAACTGAAACTAATAAAGCATTTGTATTTCACTTGGAGATGGTTAAAATATTTGGAGTGAAAGAGATAGGAAAAAATCCAACATTAACATATAATAAAAGCTGGAGCAGAGAATGAACAGAATGAAAAGCAAAAGCAGAGAGACTGAGAAAGATGAAGAAGAGTTGAAGATGGAGAAAAATAGTAATAAAATAGGCATTATTTATATTGTATAATTGCTAGATACATCTGCTAGACTGAGTTTTAGGGAGGTGGTTGGCTTATGTATCCATATAAACATTGGTGTCAATAGGAATATTCACATGTTCAAAATTAAGCATGTTCTTACAGAGTTTTACTGGTTCAGTGCCTTGTATGCTATGGTGATGCATGGTATAAAAATGTCAAGATAGGTAAATGGCCTCATTTATAGAGGTAATGAAAACCTATAACCAATGTTACTGCTTATCTTTTGTATCCATGTGTGAATTTTTTCCATGTGCAGAATACATTCTATGTGCTCCGAGACATGTGCAAATCAGATGCTCTGTTAATCAGCTGGGTGGAATTTGGATTTCATCTGACTGGCTGCACAAGCACATGGCTTACAGAGAACACTGCCCCTAACTCCTACCAATTTAGAGTTATGGGTCTAAAATTATTTGCATATAAAAGTTTGATTATTGTAAATGCAACTGAAGTACAAATTAAATTCATCAGGAAGATTATTGAAGTACTGTTTCTAGGAGATATAGAAATACAGGAAGAATGAAATCTGCCAATTCGCTGTCCCCCAAGATTATATCCTGAGAAATTCAGTTGCAAGTTGGCAATGAATTTCTAGTAGGGGTCTTAAGTTATGAAACTGGGCAAAGACCAGAGTTAGGAGGGGGATCTCATTAGTTTGGAGTCTGTATAAAGATAAATAAAAAAGGCATTGCCCTGGAGGGCCTGCAAGCAAAAAGACACCAACAGCTAGAGATAGAGGACAGTGTCAATATTGCATTGATCATATAATGACTTTAAAATACCTTACATGCCACAGTGTGTGAATAGTTTAAAAAGTCTGCAAATGTTTTTAACAATGCAATGTGAGGAATATCTCATCTTCTGTTTTCTAATGCTGTGTTTTATTTTTTGCACAGCTGAGAGTCTTCAAACTGGCTAAGTCCTGGCCAACTTTAAATACCCTCATTAAAATTATTGGTAACTCAGTGGGAGCCCTGAGTAACCTCACCCTGGTTCTAGGCATCATAGTCTTTATTTTCGCTGTGGTAGGAATGCAACTCTTTGGGAAAAGCTATAATGAACATTGCCGTAAAATAAACGAGGACGGCAAGCCACGTTGGCATATGATGGATTTTTTCCACTCGTTCCTTATTGTATTCCGAATTCTGTGTGGAGAATGGATTGAGACCATGTGGGATTGTATGGTGGTAGCTGGGCAACCACTGTGCCTTCTAGTCTTCTTGCTTGTCATGGTGATAGGAAACCTAGTGGTGAGTTTCCAGATATTTTTCTATTTTAATACATATATGGTATGCTGTATACTGATTTGTGTTTTTTATTACTACATAAAATCAGGAGTCCCCCAAATATGTTGGTAAAGAGGCCACGCTATATTATTTGCTAGAAAATTACCTGTTTGTCTTTCACCTGTAGAAAGCCTATTAATATAAAGTAAGACACTTTCAATAGAATAGCAATGAGCTTTTTCTGATATTAGTGTTCATTCCAAGGAGGAATAATTTTCTAATGAAAAAAATACTGGCCACAATTTTTGTTGTTGTCATGTCTTTGCTGTAAATTATCACCAAGTATATGTGTAAGCAGAGTCTGACTAAGTTCTCTCCTGTCAGCTAGCGGGCTGGGACGGGGAGAGACTTCAGGAGCATACTGTGTTTACATGAACATGCCTACTCTGCCAACTTAGCCAGCAGCTAGAGTTGAGTTGCTCAAAGTGATCAACTTTGGTAGGTGTTGGGTTATAAATCACCTTGCTACTGAATGAAGGAGTAGTCAAATGTTAACAGTGTTGTTGTCTTTATTGCATGAACAAAGGGAAGCAGAACTGTGCTTAACCTGTCCCAAATGAGGGTGTTTTCCTCATCTGAAAGGATCTTGTTAAGCCAGGGGCTTGAATGCCAGACTCCTGTGAAGGTAGAAGGAGTGGGAATTGGTGTCCCAACTAGGAAGTGAGGACTCTCCCTAGGACAGTGTTTCCCAACCAGGGTTCCGTGGAGCCCTGGGGTTCTGCAGACCATTGTCAGCGGTTCCGCGAAAAATCATGGAATAAATAAATAATTTTTTTCTTACACTGTAAGCTGATATATATAAACAGCTCTTTACAAATAAATTTTCTTGACAATAATTTAGCAGTAATTGAGTTGCGCTCCCCGCTATCAACTTTTTCTGACCAAGCAAACGTTTTCATAAGTAGGGGTTCTTCGGGATATGAAAAATTATTTTAGGCGTTCCTTCATGGGAAAAAGGTTGGGAATCACTGCCCTAGCGGGCCCTTCATCTGGTTTAACACGTTTCTCCCCATTGTTCAAAGATAGAGCTAACTAGGCTCCATTAGCGATGAGGAGTCCTGTGGCACCTTATAGACTAACTGAAGTGTAGGAGCATAAGCTTTCGTGGGCAAAGACCCACTTCGTCAGATGTTGCATCTGACGAAGTGGGTCTTTGCCCACGAAAGCTTATGCTCCTACACTTCAGTTAGTCTATAAGGTGCCACAGGACTCCTCATCGCTTCTGCAGATTCAGACTAACACGGCTACCCCTCTGATACTAGGCTCCATTAGGAGACTTTGCTATTTTAAGTGCCTAAATAAGAGCTAAAATCAGTTGTGGTGGGACAGTGTTTTCTGCCAAGGCTGCCAAACTTGAAAATCACTGAGCTGCCAGTCACTACCGGACTGACATGCAGAGCCAACAGCAGAGAGGAGGATGGCAGCAGATGATAATTGACAGTCAGCTGATGGGATCAGCAAGCAGCCCACAAGAGTAGCAAATAGTAGGCCAATAGAAGTGGCCAGCAGTCCACTGGCAGGTGTAGCTGTTGGGAGCAAGCAGCCAACAGGTGGAAGGGAAAAGTGGAACAAGTGGCTGGCAGGGCGGCCAACGGAGAGGAACTGCAGGTTTGCAGGACAGCCATCCAGAGCAAATGCTCAGATGACAAAGCAAGCAGAGTGCCCTCTTCCTTGGGTGGGAAGTGAACTCAGACAGATGCACCTCTGAACCCTGGGTCCTCACTGACCAAGGACAACTGCTGTGCCTAGGGTATGAGGGACCAGAGAAGGGCATAGAAAAGGAACTTTTGGTTGTAGAACTCAAGAACATGAGGCAGAAGATACTGCCCCAGGCACTCTGGGGTGAGTGTCCGGCTCACAGATTTATTATTGCGAATCCTGCTTATGGTGTTTTTTCTAATTAATATTCTGTGCTTGTGAGTGGGAAAGTATAGCTTCTCTGTGGGGTGGTGTCAGTGTTCCCTCTAAACTGCAGGGCAGCACAGCTTCACAGGTGATTAATCAGCTCCAGCCAGTCAGAGGCTCAGCTGACTGACTGAATGGGGCTGATTAATCACCTGTGAAGCTGTTCTGCTGGGCACCTTAGAGGGAACACTGGATGGCATGTAATTTTTCTAGGTTACTGGGTAGGGACTCAAACTGATTTTGTGTTGTATTGTCAAAAAGGAAACCCTAGGTATTGAACCTGGCCTTGGTTGCTGCTGGCAAAAGAGTTACATATTATCATAATGTGTGCCTGCACTGAGTTCTTTACAGCTAGCACCTGGACCCATATATAGCCATACTGGTCTGTAGTTCCCTGGATAGTCCTTCCCTTTTTTAAAGATGAGCACTACATTTGCCTTTTTCCAATTGTCCGGGACCTCTCCTGATCTCCACAAGTTTTGGAATATATATGAGCAAGCACTGAAAGAAGAATGGTTTTTCCTTGAGGAGCGTCGCTATGGGTGCTCCACCTTAGGTGTCGGGAGCGCCGTTGCACGCCTAGTCAGAGATTTTTGAAGGCAGTGCCCTCCGATACCCTGCACATGTATAGCGGACAGCCCACGCAGTGCTGCTACTATGCATTCGCTGCCGACTGTCCCTTCAATTCCTTCTCTGCCACCACCGGTGTCAATTGGAACCTCAGTTGCTCTCCAGCTAAAACATGCTTAAAACGCTGCCTGTCCTGCAAGCTTTCAATTCCCGTCTCTGATGGGCATTCACAACATGTCCGGTGCTTGGGACAGGCACACACTTTTCCACAGTGCCAGCACTGCAAACAGCTAACAGCCAACACGTGCAAGGCCAGGAGTGTGGGGGACAAGCCAGGTACCTCGGGATCGATGGTACCCCTGCATGCTGACAGGCACAAGTCAAGCCACAGCATATCGGAGCCAAGTCCTTTCCTTTATAGGGAGGCTACTCTGGCACCAGCCACAGCCCTAAGACCTGAATCTGCCCCGGCTCCTGTTAAAAGAAAGACTGTGGCACCGACGACCGCACATGTCTCGGCTTCGACACCCGCACCGATGTTGGCACCGACGCCAATGGCACTGGTTGGCCCTGCACTACCCATTATGGCACCGGCTACTGTGGCACTGGCTACTACACCGCCACCTTTGGAACCGTCTCCGGTGTAGTAAGTTGAGGGTCAGTAACATGGAGTCAGCAGGCCTAAATAGAAGCCTGTAACATGAAAACAGCAACAGACCTGCAATCTAGTGAGCAAGACTTTGGTTCAGTAACAGGAGCCAAGAAAGAGGCCCTATTGATAAATTGTGTGATTGTGTAAGTTAGGTCGAGCATGGAAGGACACTGGGAGGTACTGGGTACAGACTGTGAGCCAAAGGGGAGTATTGGAACATCTTAAGAAGAAATGTCTTGGTACAAAAACTCCCTAAAAACTAATGCACATACCGACCTAGGTTCGGGACCAGATCGAGATTGACAGCATGAAGGATAGTAAGTAAGCTCCCCTTCCATAAGGTGAGGGGTGGTAACTAGGCAACAGAGGGTGGTAACCTGGTGCGTAAAGAAATGATGTAAGTTGTTTGTACCTGTCTATAAAAGGACACCGCAGAGGGTGCTCTCCGGCCGACCTGGGGGGGGGGGGCGCACTAGGCTCCTGAACGGCAGGTGTCATTGCCTAAACTTACAGAGTGCACAGTAGCTTCACTTTGACTAACTGCTGTTAATATCTGTTATATGGCAATAGGCCTGCCCGGTGTTGGTACCTTGTCAACGCGGGCCATAGTGCCCAGTGGTGTAACATTGTACTGATCTCTCTTACCAACTGGTAGAGCTTCGCATTTGACAATAAACCTGCTCGACTGATTTCAAACCTTGCCTGCATCTGTCGTTTCCGGGGCCTCTCAGAGATCTCTTGTGTTGACCCAAGTGCACGGGGTCTAACGCTCTATATAAAGGGAGTACCGATTGTTACGCACGCAGCCGAAAGTTTAACAACGGAGTAGAGGTCCTGTCAGGAGCGCGCCAGGACAACCCTGACCAGACGATGCTGACACTGACAGTCCAGACCACCGAAGGTACTGAGGTACAAAAACACCGAGGTACAACATCCGGTACCCTCACAGAGCGGCTCATCCACACTGGCATCGGCACCGACCACCATGACGGCACCAAGTACATAGGTGCGCAGTGCCATTGAATCATCGGCACAGCATACAGCGGACCCTTTTACAAGGCACTCCGTGGCACCAATACAACATAGGTCTCACACTGCACCATGCATTTCTCCGATGCAGGGAAAGGCTAAGCATAAATCCAGAAGGGTATTAACACCTTCCCCAAGCCCGGAACCGGTTGCTTTCTCTCCCCAACCGCAGTCACCAGCCCCTGTCTTTTCAGTACCACTACAACAGGAAAGTCATGTTATTCTCATGCCTCGACAACAGAGACCCTCACCACAGTATTTGCCATCACCACAGCATGATCATAGGCATTCAACTATGGTACGCCCACATCTTGAATACTGTGTACAGATGTGGTCTCCTCACCTCAAAAGATATTTTGGCCTTGGAAAGGGTTCAGAAAAGGGCAACTAAAATGGTTAGGGGTTTGGAATGGGTCCCATATGAAGAGAGGTTAAAACGACTGGGACTTTTCAGTTTGGAAAAGAGGAGACTGAGGGGAGGATATGATAGAGGTATATAAAATCATGAGTGGTATGGAGAGGGTGAATAAAGAAAAGTTGTTTATTAGTTCCCATAATAGAAGAACTAGAGGACATGAAATGAAATTAATGGGTAGCAGATTTAAAACTAATAAAAGAAAGTTCTTCTTCACACAGCGTGTAGTCAACCTGTGGAACTCCTTGCCAGAGGAGACTGTGAAGGCTAGAACTATAACAGAGTTTAAAGAGAAGCTAGATAATTTCATGGAGGTTAGGTCCATAAAAGGCTATTAGCCAAGAGGTAGAAATGGTATCCCTGGCATCTGTTTGTCAGAGGCTGGAGAGGGATGGCAGGAGACAAATCGCTTGATCATTGTCCTCGGTCCACTCTCTCTGGGGCACCTGGTGCTGGCCACTATCGGCAGACAAGCTATTGGGCTAGATGGACCTTTGGTCTGACCCAGTATGGCCGTTCTTATGTTCTTATTCACGCTCGCCATCGTATGCCAGGTGTAGATCCCGTTCTCCTTGATCACCAACCCAATCCTCTTATTCGAGGTACCATTATGGCTCTGAAAGGAGATACTCACTGGGTTATTCTCCAAGGCGGTATTACCATGATTGTTACCATCGGCACCGCGATGATTACTATCAACGTCGCTATTCTTCAGGACACTTTTCCTTGAGGTCCCCACAACATTACCAATGAAGTCCTCACAGTAGCCTCAGGTTACCGACCCCTCCACAACCGTCTAAAAGACCACCTACACCGTCTGGGAATGTGCCTCTACCACGTCAACAACCAGAGCAAATACCTGAGCCTGAGCAAACGCAATCTCAAGCCCAGTCTCCAATGGACCAGTCTTCTTCCTCGATGGACAATTCAGTCTTTCCTGGGGACTCTTCCACCACAGATGACATCCGCCAATTCCACAAACTGTTTAAGAGGGTAGCGGAATCTCAAGAAGTCCAGATAGAAGAGTTTAAACAGAAACAGCATGGCCTCCTAAAAAATCTTCAACCATCACAAAAATAAAAAATGGTATTACCATTGGATGAAGCAATCCTTGAGATTGTAGACGATATATGGCAGACACCTGCCTCTGCTCAGGCCACACATAAGAGAGAAGACAAGAAATATTTCGTTCCCTCAAAGGGGATGGAGTTTTTGTTTACGCACCCCCAACCAAATTCATTGGTTGTTGACGCAGCCCAACAGAGAGCCAAAACACCCCACAATATAAGAACACCACTGCTGATAAAGAGTCTAAGAAGCTAGACCTCTTTGGCCGGAAGGTTTACTCCTCCGCCATGCTGACCCTGAGGATGGCAAATTATGCCGCTCTCTTCTCCAACCATAACGTTGATAATTATTCAAAGCTGGTGGCATTATTGAAACATATACAGGAGGACAAGCCAGGAAGGCTACGTGGCCTCAAGAATGGCCTTGCAGATTTCCCTGGACATTGCAGATGCGGCGGCTTGTACCATGGCAACATTGGTGGTCATGAGAAGGTCATCGTGGCTCCAGTTGGCCTCAGTGCCCAAGGAGCTTCAGGCCAAAGTCGAGGACTTGCCCTTCGATAGGCAGAGTCTTTTTGCCGAAAATACTGATCAAGTTCTACACTCGGGCAGACTCCAGAACAACTTTAACAATGCTCGGCATGTATACACCGCCTTATCATCTCAAGCGTTACACGCCCTACTACAAACAGAGGCCCTTCTCATACACCAGACCCAGATACAGACAATTTGAACAGTGACTGCACGGCAGATCCCCCCAACAAAAACATAGACCGCAGACGGGTAGAGCGCCCAACCCTCAGAACAACAGACAGCTGGTTTGACGGTCCTGTTGAGGGACTGCGAACCATTCCATTGACATATCCCCCGGGATCACAGAAGTTGTTTCACCATTGTCTGAGATCCTACCAACTCAGGTGGTTTACCATTACCACAGACCGTTGGGTCCGAGAATTGATAACATCAGGATACTCGATTCCACTCCTACTTCTCCCCCAACCCCATCCCTTTTCAGGGTCCCTTCTCACAATACTCTCTTATTACAAGAGGTCATGCAACTCATAGAGATTGGGGCGGTGGAGAGAGTTCCCCAATAATTCCAGGGCAGAGGATTTTATTCTTATTTCCTCACTGAGAAGAGGTCAGGAGGATGGAAGCCTATCCTAGACCTTCAAGGTCTCAATCAGTATCTCAGGAAACACAAATTCAAGATAGTGACTTTAGCTTCTATCTTCCCAACGATAAACACGGGAGACTGGTTTACGTCGCTCGATTTGCAGGATGCGTATTTCCATGTGACAATACACCCAGCACACAGACGCTTTCTCAGATTCATTGTAGGAACGCAGCACTTTCAGTACAAGGTTCTTCCATTCAGCCTATCATTAGGGCCCAGGGTTTTTTCCAAGATGCTATCAGTGGCAGCTGGGACCTCGACGATGCATTTCTGATAAACTGGGGTCACTACCTACTCTATGCCTTTCCACCAGTTCCACTTCTTTCGAGGATACTGGAGAAGATAACTGAAGATGGAGCTGTGGTTATACTTATAGCTCTGTTCTGGCCCGGACAGACATGGCTTCCCCTCCTTCTGCAAATGTCCCTCTAACCCCCATACCAGTTGCCAAAGCAACCCGACCGCCTGACGAAACCAGGACTGTCAATGCCATACTCCCAAATCGACTGGCTACACCTGTCGGTGTGGCTCCTAGCTGGTTCCATAGCTTAGAAATCCTCTGCACCCAAGAGGTGAAACAAGTACTAATGTATAGTAGATGTGATTCCACTCGCACAACTTACCTTTATAAATGGCGTCGTTTTCATTCGTGGTGTTTAACCATAACCTCAATGAGGCATCCATTCCAATCCATCACATTCTGGACTATGTGTTTTACTTGCACCGCTCAGAATTGGGACTCTCATCCATCAAAGTCCATCTCACAGCGATCTCTGCATTTAAACAGTCAATCGAAGATTTCTCAAAATTTGCTCACCCGATGACCAAACGCCTTTTGAAAGTCCTAGCAAATCTATACCCCCCATGCAGGAAGCCTCCTGCTCTATGGGATCTGGAGCTAGTGTTGGACACCCTAACCTATCCACCGTTCAAGTCCTTAGCTACCTGTGACATTCCTACACTCACTATGAAAGTTGCCTTCCTTCCAGCTATAATGTTAGCTCGATGGGTGGGCGAATTGGCTGCCCTTTCAGCCAACCTGCCATATACTCTTTTTACCAGCCAGGGAGTAATACTTCGATCACACCCCAACCTCTTGCCGAAGGTGAATTCAGAATTTCACATCAATGAGCCTATCATACTCCCAACATTCTACCCCAAACCACATACCTCCAGTCATGAAGTCCACTTACACATCTTAGACGTTCATAGAGCCTTGGCTTTTTACCTCAAGAGGACATGCTCTTTCCGTCAGTTGCAGCGACGGTTCTGATGAATAAACCAAGGGCCAATCATTGTCTTCACAATGCATTTCTAAGATAATTGTAAAATGTATTACAACGTGCTACTCACTACGCAGCAGGCCCCTGCCAACATCAATTAATGCTCATTCCACCAGGACAACATCTACCTCAATGGCCTTCCTTAAAGGCTTCCTAATGCAAGATATTCGCTGTATGGCAACATGGTCTTCAGACATGACATTTGCTAAGCATTATGCAATCGATGCTATTGCTCGAGAATCTGTACCTGTCCCAGTTTGAATTCATCCTTCTTAAACATGGGAAACCAGAACTGCACACAGTATTCCAAATGGGGTCTCACCAATGCCTTGTATAATGGCACTAATACCTCCTTATTCCTACTGGAAATACCTCGCCTAAAACATCCCAAGACCGTGTTAGCCTTTTTCGCGGCCATGTCACAATGGCGGCTCATAGTGATCCTATAATCAACCAGGACTCCGAGGTCCTTCTCCTCCTCTGTTACTTCCAACTGATGTATCCCCAGCTTATAACTAAAATTCTTGTTATTAATCCCTAAATGCATAACCTTATACTATTAAATTTCATCGTATTGCTATCACTCCAATTTACAAGGTCAGCTAGATCTTCCTGTATGATATCCCAATCCTTTTCTGAATTGGCAATACCTCCCAACTTTGTGTCATCCGCAAATTTTATCAGGACACTTCCACTTTTGGTGCCAAGGTCAGCAATAAAAAGATTAAATAAAATTGGCCCCAAAACTGATCCCTGAGGAACTCCGCTAGTAACCTTCCTCCAACCTGACAGTTCACCTTTCAGTATGACCCACTGTAGTCTCCCCTTTAACCAGTTGCTTATCCACCTCTCAACTTTCATATTAATCCCTATCTTTTCCAATTTAACCAATAATTCCCCATGTGGTACTGTATCAAATGCCTTACTAAAGTTGAGGTAGATTAGATCCACTGCATTTCCTTTATCTAAAAAATCTGTTACTTTCTCAAAAAAGGAGATCGGGTTGGTTTGGCACAATCTACCTTTTGTAAAACCATGTTGTAATTTGTCCCAATTGCCATTATCCTCAATGTCTCTAACTACTTTCTCCTTCAGAATTTTTTCCAAGATCTTGCATACGACAGATGTCAAACCAACAGGCCTATAGTTACCCGGGTCGCTTTTTTCCCCTTTCTTAAAAATAGGAACTATATTAGTAATTCCCCAGTCAAATGGTACAACTCCTGAGTTTAGAGATTTATTGAAAATTTTTGCTAATGGACTTGCAATTTCTTGTGCCAGTTCCTTTAATATTCTTGGATGAAGATTATCTTGGCCCCCCCAATTTACTCCCATTAAGCTGTTCAAGTTTGGCTTTTACTTCGGATATGGTAATATCTACCTCCATATCCTTAGTCCCATTTGTTATGTTACCATTATCCCTATGCTCTTCATTAGCCTCATTAAAGACTGAAGCAAAATATTTGTTTAGATATTGGGCCATTCCTAGATTATCTTTAACCTCCACTCCATCCTTAGTAATTAGCGGTCCTACTTCTTCTTTTTTTGTTTTTTTTTTCCTATTTATATGGCTATAAAACCTTTTAGTATTGGTTTTAATTCCCTTTGCAAGGTGCAACTCTACTTGACTTTTAGCCTCTCTCACTTTGTCCCTACATGCTCTAACCTCAATAAGGTAGCTTTCTTTACTGATCCCTCCCATCTTTCACTCCTTATATGCTTTCTGCTTTTTCTTAATCACCTCTCTGAGATGCTTGCTCATCCAGCTTAGTCTAACACACCTACCTATAAATTTTTTCCCTTTTCTTGGGATACAGGCTTCTGACAGCTTCTGCAACTTTAATTTAAAATAATCTCAGATCCATAATTTCTTTAGTCCATTCAACTTCCCTAACTAATTTCCTTAATTTATTAAAGTTAGCCCTTTTGAAATCAAAACCCCTAGTCTCAGATTTATTTTTATCCTTCCATTTAATTTGAACTTAATTAGCTCATGATCACTCGAGGCAAGGTTGTCCCCTACAACCATTTCATCTTATGAGGTCCTCGCTACTCACCAAAACCAAATCTAAAATAGCATCCCCCCTTGTTGGTTCAGCAGCTACTTGATGAAGGAATTCATCAGCTATCACATCTAGGAAACTCTTAGCCCTATTTATTATGTGTCGAATTATGTAAGAATTAATAGGGGTCAGGAATGACTATACATTAGTGGTACAGGGTCCTGCCAAAGCAGGCATTGCCCTTTGAGCATGTTTTTCCCCTTTGTTTTTGCAGTTTAAAAAGAAATAAAAGGTCTAGCCAAAGCAAGTATTATCCTTTCTCATGTCTAAATATACTCTTTTCCTCTGTTCTTGCAGCCTAAACACATGAATAAATAAAAAATATGCAGCAGCTGTTTTTCTTTGTTGTGTTTCTTACTTATTCTCACTTGCTCTGTAAAATACTTTCAGGGTCACATTCTTTGTAATTTTTGTAATTTGCTAATTTAAAAAGTTTGTAGTGTAAAAAAATGTTAATTAAATTAAAAGTTTGTAAATAGTTATTAGGGGCCTATTAATATTTATTGTATAAAAGTTAACATTTTTAAACACAAATTTTAAAAAGTAACAATAAAAATGTAAATTAATATATTAAAATAAATCTAAAAGTGTAACTAACACCAAATTATTGCCAATCAAACATTGTGTTGGGGGGGCCTCAGGTAAACATGTGCCGGCAATAAAGTCCATTTACCCCATTTGCTCCTGGGTTCCTGTTTCTTCTCTAACATCTGGCTTCATGAACAGGATTCTAGGGGAGAGTTGTGCCTGATCACGTCTCAATGCATTGCATGGCTAAGTCTTTACTGCAACAGCTGTAAAAAAAGGCTGTAATGATGTAGGACCTGTGTCTGGCTTGTAAAAAAAGTTACTAATCTTAAAAATAAAGTAAAAATTCTGCAGCAAATTGCTAAAAAGCAGTGTGCTGTTAACCATCAAAGTATGCTAGTAGTCAAAATGGCTAAAAACAATGAATTTTAAAATCATTTCAGAGCTAAAAACCTGACTTTAAAGGGTCAAGTAGATGCCTGAAAGCAAACTTCTTGACACACTCCTACCTTTTCTATTCGGCTACGTCTACATTGGTATCCCTTTCCGGAAAAGGGATGCTAATGAGACGAGTCGGAATTGCAAATCCGCGGGGGATTTAAACATCCCCCACAGCATTTGCATTTACATGGCTGCCGCTTTTTTTGGGCTTGGGGATAAGCCGGAGAAAAGCGCCAGTCTAGACGCAATTCTCCGGAAAATAAGCCCTTTTCCGGAGGATTTCTTATTCCTACTTGAAAGTACCCCATCCACTCCTGGTTTACCTGTTTCTTCTTTAACATCCTGCAGATCTGTTACATAGTCCTTGCTCATACATTTGCTACACATTACATCCTTGATACTTACCTGTCCCAGGGCACCCGGTTTGGGCACACTGTTCTAGCTATTGTGTGTGATACTGATTAGCTAAAGCACCCACCTCCAATCACAGGTACTGCTCTATAATCACCTAGGTTGGAACACTCACAGGAGCATTTCTTGAAGAAGAGAGGGTTACTCACCATGTGTAGTAACAAAGGTTCTTCAAGACAGTTGTGCCTATGGGTGCTCTACTACCCGCCTTTCCTTCCGTCTGCTTTGGACATAGTTGTTTTTCTTCTGTGGCAGAGAAGGAATCGAAGGAATAGTTGGCTGTGCATGCTATGTGTGTGCAGCCTACCGGAGGACACTGCTACCAAAAATCTCTGACTCGGAACATAGTGGCATCCCAGACACCTAAGATGGAGTACCCACCATCCTAGTAATGGAGAATCTAGAAGGATCTCCATTACTGCACAAGGTGAATAACCCTCTCTTACTTCTTTTCAAGTAACTGATTCTTAGCAAGTCTGAGAGGGGTAGCTGTGTTAGCCTGTAACTTTAAAAACAATGAGTAGTCCTGTGGCACCTCAGGGTGTGTCTAGACTACATGCCTCCTTCGACGGAGGCATGTAGATTAGCCAGATCGGAAGAGGGAAATGAAGCCGCGATTAAAATAATCGCGGCTTCATTTAAATTTAAATGGCTGCCCCGATCTGCCGATCAGCTGTTTGTCGGCAGATCGGGGCAGTCTGGACGCGACGCGCCGACAAAGAAGCCTTTCTTCATCGGCACAGGTAAGCCTCGTGAAACCAGGTTTACCTGTGCCGATGAAGAAAGGCTTCTTTGTCGGCGCATCGCGTCCAGACTGCCCCGATCTGCCGACAAACAGCTGATCGGCAGATCAGGGCAGCCATTTAAATTTAAATGAAGCCGCGATTATTTTAATCGCAGCTTCATTTCCCTCTTCCGATCTGGCTAATCTACATGCCTCCGTCGAAGGAGGCATGTAGTCTAGACACACCCCTAGAGACTAACAAAAACATATATAGTATCATCAGCTTTCATGGGGAAAACACACTTCTTCAGATGATCTTGAATGGAGAAAAAAATGCGCTGTCCATATACATTCCACGACTGACCCATCTTCCCTGCTACAACAGAGTTTTACCACATTAGGATTCTATACTGGAAAAGAAACTGAGGAGCAGTTGGGATTGTCCCACACTTGATGTCTTCTTTTGGAGGCATGAGAACACTCAAAGCACTGGTATGGCCTCAATGTACACTGCTGGCCAAAAAACTCTAGACTTGAGTGCTAAGAGCATGTGCACACCATCCATGGAATTGTATATAGATAGCTCCTTTCAAAGAACCACCATTACTTAAAGATAAGCAACCATATAATCCCACTATTATCTTAAAATGAATATAGAAATAGGTTTTCCTCCCAAGTTTCTAGACCCCCCCCCCCCCCCTTTGGAAAACCCAGGAGGAAAAAACATGATTCTAGTAACAGCTGATTCAGCCACCTCCCAAACTCTATTTGGAGCAATATATTCAACCTTTAACCAAATATACATTTTGCAATGCCACCTGCAATCAAATTGATTCTACCTAAGGGAAATAAGAACTAGAATATTCTTTTTGCAATGGTACAATGTTGATAGACATACTGAGCCTGAGTCTGATCTCACACACATGAAAATCAGAAACAACTCAACTCAAGTCTGTTGTAATTATACCTAAGTAAAACTGTTATGAGACTAGTGTCAGAGCCTTCTTATCCTGTATTAGGTCTAAACTGTGCTCTTACCTAAAATCCAAATACAGCCTCTCCCCGAGTTATGAACGAGTTACGGACCAAACACTTGGCCATAACTCGATCCGTTTGTAACTCAGACCCCGTTGAATTACATGCTACCGTGCTGTTTGTAAGCGCGGGTTGCGTTCGTAACTCGGGGACCGCCTTTACAACCGCTCCATGGGAGCTTAGTCGTAAGTGCAAACAGTCGTAACTCGACCGTTCACATCTCAGGGAGCGGCTGTAGCTCTACTGTTCAATCCTCTCCAACACTGTTTTGCCAGTACAGCCCAGGTAAAAGACTAATACCCCAATCATTAGTATATCCATAATTTTATGTAATTGCCTTCTCTTGTGGGACTGACAGAATACTGTGATATACCAATTTTTAAAAATCTTGTTATGTTTCAGTTAAATTGTGTTTTTTTCATACATAGGCTTGTATTGGCAATAAGGTCATTTTATGCAACACAAAATCTACTTTTTTGGGGGGGTGATCATAGAAACATATACCGTTGTGAGAGGCAAATATGCTGCATGAAAAAAATTTGCTAACCAATAAGTTCATTTCATCTTCGTGTGGTTGGTGCATTCAGAAAAAATTGTTTAGAAAGGCACTATAATCTTCATGCCCACTATTTACTTTTCAAAATTATGTTTCCTTTATTTTATTTTTATTTCAATTATTTTCAGGTTCTCAACCTGTTCATTGCATTGCTGCTGAACTCCTTCAGTGCTGACAACCTCCAGGCTCCAGAAGATGATGGAGAGATGAACAATCTTAAGACTGCATTTGCTCAAATCCGAAGGGGACTTTGCCAAGTGAAACGCAAAACATGGGATTACTGCTGTGGAAAGCTCTGTCATCCAAAGAAAATTGCCAAAAAAACAATTAAATTGGCTGCCAAGAACACGTGTGTGGAGGGTGGGAAAGAAACAAGGAATTGTAAAGAAAATCACAGTAACAATGGGACTGAGAAAAATGGGGACAAATCCTCTGTTAGTATTCTTGAAGATATCATCAACAATCCCAACATGTTTGTCTGTGTCCCTATTGCTGAGGCAGATACTGATACTGAGGATTATGAAGAAGATGATAATAAGATGACCACACTCTCAGAAACTGAGTACAATAAACAGGTAAGAAGCATATACAGGGATAATATATTGCATACTAATGGAGGTTTTCATTTAGCAAACAAAGGCAAAGCACGATCCAGCTGCAGGAATTTGAAATTTAAAATGTTCTGACTGGAAATGAGGTTTAATTCTTTGAGTGCTTGTTCATGTCCATTTCATGTAGGTGTATGCATGCTGCTTGCATGGTTGTCTGAACTTTTTCCCCCCAGTGGTACTCATTGGGCCAGCCAGCGAGCCCCCTGGAGTGGCTCCACTCTGTTGGTGCATTTATACCTCTGCTGGCCCTTCACCCCCACAGTTTCTTCTTACCGCCTGTGACAATAGATGGAGCATCTCGACTTCTCACAAGTCTACCCTCAGCCTTAGTGTATATAGTCTGTTTTAGTGTTCTAATGTTCCTAGTAAATTCTTGGGGTTAATAGTTAGTTCAGGGGTGAGCAATAATTTTTAATGGGGGGGGGCACTTCAAGATTTTGGCAAGTGGTCAAGGGCCGCAGTTCTATGGAGTGGGTGGGGGTGGGGTCTGGGACTGAGGCGGGGTGCAGAAGGAAGCTTGGGGTAGGGGATTTGGGTTCAGGAGTGGGTATGGGGTCTGAGAAGGAGTTTGGGTGAAGGAGGCGGCTGTGATCTGGGGCCGGAGCTTGGGGTGCATGGTCCAGGTGGGGGTAAGGGCGCAGGAGAGGATTCTGGCCTGGGGGAGAGGCTCTAAGAGGTGGTGCAAAGTCTGTGAGGGAGTTGTAACATGGGTGAAGGGGGGGTACAGAGGGTTTGGATGGTGACCTGGGGCAGGGGAATGGGGTATACGATCGGGGGAGAGGGGGTATGGGTGCAAGAGAGGATTCTGGCCTATGGGAGAAGTGTAGGAGGGAGGTATAGGGTCCACTCCAGACATGTAAGGCAGGGAGGGAGGCTTCCCACGCTGCCCCTGCTCCCCAAGAAAACTTCCCAGCTCCTATTGGCCAGAAACTGGCCAATGGGAGCTGAGAGATTTTTGCTCAGGGAGAGAGGCAGCATTTGAAGACTCCCCCAAGCAGTCCTGAGCAGAAAATCTCTGCTCCTTTGGGATTTTTGTATTACCCACAGTATTCACCTGGAGGCAACACACCTCCCAGGAACCCAGAATGTCTTGGCAGACAAGCTCAGCAGGTCATTTAGGCTATGTCTACACTGCAGTTATTCCAAAATAGCTTATTTCAAAATAGCACATCTACATTGCAGGGAAGCCTCAAAATTAGTCCGAGGCAGGCTTCCCTAATGTAGATGTTCTATCTTGATTCAGAGCCCCAGGAGGAATAACTTAGAGTGGCCCTGGTGAGGGACTTTTTCGAAATAGCAGAGGCCGAGAGTTCTACACAGCCCCTATTCTGAAATAGCTGTTTCAGAATAGAGGTTATTCTTTGTAGAATGAGCTTTACAGAAGTCAGAATAAGCTGTCCGTTATTTTACAATTATTTTGAAATAACGGAATTGCTGTGTAGATTTTCATATAGTTATTTCAGAATAACAGCAATTGTTCCAAAATAACTTTGCTGTGTAGTCACACCCTTAGGGTGCACAAATGGTCCCTCAGGGGGATGTAGTGCTGGAGATTTTCCTCAGATAGTCTCATACCCATTTAGATCTGTTTGCCACCCACAGCAACCAGAAGTGTTGGTACTTCTGCTCCTACATGGCCTGGTCAGGGGGGAGCCTACATGTGGAATGTACTCCTCAGTTGCTCTATGCTTTCCTGCCATTCCCTCCGATACATAAGTTCCTCCTCAGGGTCAAGAGGTTCAGGGCCTCAGTGATTCTGGTGGCGCCAGCATGGCCTTGCCAACACTGGTTCACCACCCTTTTGGATCTCTCAGTGGAGGAGCCCATGGTCCTTCCCTTACTGCCTGATCTAATAACCCAGGACCTGGGGGAGGGAGAATTGTGCCACCCGAACCTCCATTCTCTCTACCTTTCAGCATGGAAGGTTTGTGGTTAACAGGTGATGAATGTTTCTGCTTGGAGGCATTAAGGACGGTTCTGTAGGAGAGCAGGAAACCCACCACTAGAGCTGCATACTTGGCAAATAGGAGGTATTTCACCCTGTGGGCCTCCCAGAGAGAGGTGGAATCCATGGAGGTCTCCATCCCCTATCCACCTCATCTGTTCAGGTTCATCTAGCAGCCATTTTGACATTTCACCCAGGGGAGGAGGGCAGCACTGTTTGCAAATGTGCTAGTCAAGTGCTTCCTCGGGGAAGTGGACATGTTATCCCCTGTGTCCATCAGCCTTGGTCCTGTCAAGGCTCATGAGCCCCTCCCCCAACCCCCGTTTGAACCTTTGGCCACTTGTTCTATGAAACCCCTTTTTTGGAAGGTCAACTTCTTGATGGCCATTACATTGGCTAGAAGAGTCTCAGAATTGAGGACCCTCACATTGGAGCCACCTTAAACAGTTTTCTTTAAAGACAGGGTCAGACTGCACCTCACCCTACGTTTCTTCCTAATATGGTCTCCCACTTCTATATGTCCCAGGACATTTACCTTTCAGTTTTCTTCCCAAAACCTCACTCTATGCCCGAAGAGCAGTCCCTGCACCCGTTGGATGTCAGGAGAGCCCTGGCGTTTTATACAGAAAGAATGAGACCATTGGACAACTTACCTCAACACTTTATTTCCATAGCTGAGAAGATGAAGGGCTTCCGGGTATTGGCCCAATGTTTATCATCCTGGTTCACGTCATCACGTTTTGCATTAAAACATGCCAACAGGCCAGGCCTTCCTCCCCACAGCTCATTCCACGAGGACACAGGCCTAATTCTCGGCCTTCTTAGTGAAGGTGCCCATTGACATCTTGACATCTTCAGGGCAGCCACCTGGTCATTGGTGCACACATTCATCAGTCACTATGATATTGTGCATCAGGCCAGGTATGATGCAGCCTTTGGCAAGGCTGTGCTGCAGTCCATTTCCACTTAGTTTATTTCCCTGCCTCCTGTGATAGAGCTAGGGAGTCACCTACATGGAATGGACATGAGCAAGTGCTCAAAGAAAAAGCAGTTACTTACCTCTTGTAACTTGTTCTTCGAGATGTGTTGTTCATGTCCATTCTAAATCCCACCTGCCTCCCCTTTGTCGGAGGATTCCGAGAAGAAGGAACAGAGAGGGTGGAGGACCAGCAAAAGTACATATGCACTGATATAGTGGTTCCACTGCAGGGGGGCTCCCTGACTGGCCCAACAGGTACCACTGGAGGAAAAAAGCTCTGACATCTGTACACCTGCATGGAACGGACATGAGCAAGACATCTCAAAGAACAAGAGTTATGAAAGGTAAGTAACGGTTTTATTTTTTTAAAGTGAGGATGATCAATCGTTACAAGAATTTACCAAGGATTAGATAAATTCTCCATCACTTGGAGTCTTTAAAATAAGAGAGAAATACAGACGATACATTGTTGGGCTTGATGCAGGAATTACTGGGTGAAATTCTACTGTCTGCATTATGGACAGATTTATATTAGTTGATCATAGTAGTCCATTCTGACCTTGAAATCTATGAATCTATGTTTGGTATCAGTAACCTGGCAGAGAGAAAATAGAGACAAGGCCTCTGTGAACTGTTAACAAGGAGACATTGCTTTCTCTTCTGACATTTTAACAAAAAGATGGATGCGTTAAAAATGGAATGGCTCTTTCCAAGTTATATTTATTATATTATAGTGCACAGTATCACATTTTTATGTGTTTGAAATTTTTGCTGTTTCTCTTTAACTGTGGAGAGACTTCTGTATGCCCAGTATTATAGCTTTACAGGGATCCCTTGAGTCAGTTATATGCATAGTAATACACTAAATGGTGGCATAGAAAGTCTGTGTACTCTTAATATTAAAAATGTTGTGAGTCTAAACTGAAAATTAGGTTCTCAAGGCAGGTAACCCAAAGATGACATACCTCAGGAATATTCCTTTCAAGGAACATATAATGGCATTTATCTCCCTGTCTGGTTGTCTGTGTATTTGTCTCACAATCGGCAGCAATTTGTATAAATGCTAGTGAAGAGATTGCAGAATCTTCAAAAAGAGGACATTTACAGGGAAAATTGAAGCTCATGAATAAAAACAGTGGATGGTGAGCTAACATGATGCCAATATTTAAAAAGGGCTCTAGAGGTGATCCTGGCAATTACAGACTGGTAAGTCAAAGTCAGTACCAGGCAAATTAGAGGAAACTATAGTAAAGAATAAATTGTCAGACACATAAATGAACATAATTTGTAGGGGGAAAGTCAACGTGGTTTCTGTAAAGGGAAATCATGCCTTACTAAACTACTAGACTAGAGTTCTTTGAGAAGGTCAACAAACATAGAATCATAGAATACTAGTACTGGAAGGGATCTTCAGAGATCATTGAGTCTAGTCCCCTGCCCTCACAGCAGGACCAAACATGAATCCAGTGGATATTGTATACTTAGATTTCCAGAAAGCTTTTGACAAGGTCCCTCACCAAGGCTCTTAAACAAAGTTGTCATGGGATAACAGGGAAGGTCCTTTCATGGATTGGTAACTGGTTAAAAGACAGAAAACATAGGGTAGGAATAAATGGTATGTTTTCAGGGTGGTGAGAGGTAACTAGTGAGGTCCCCCAAGGATCTGTCCTAGAAACCAAACCTATTTATAAATGATCTAGAGAAAGGGATAAACAGTGAGGTACCAACATTTGCAGATGATACCAAATTGCTCAAGATAGTTAAGACCAAAGCAGACTGTAAAGAGATTCAAAAAGATCTCCCCAAACTAAGTGATTGGGCAACAAAATGGCAAATTAAATTTAATGTTGATAAATGTAAAGTAATGCACACTGGAAAAAATAATCCCTACTATACATAGAATATGATGGGGACTAATTTAGCTACAACTACTTAGAAAAGAGATCTTGGAGTCATTGTGTATAGTTCTCTGAAAACACCCACACAGTGTGCAGTATCAGTCAAAAAAGCAAATAGAATGTTAGGAATCATTAAAAAAGGGATAGAGAATAAGACAAAGAATAACTTATTGCCTCTATATAAAACCATGATACACCCACATCTTGAAAACTTTGTGCAAATGTGGCCGCCTCATCGCCAAAAAAATATATTGGCATTGGAAAAGATTCAGAGAAGGGCAACAAAAATGATTAGGGGTTTGGAACAGGTCCCATAAGAAGAGAGATTAAAAAGCTTAGAAAAGAGGAGACTATTGGGAGATATGATAGAGGTCTATAAAATCATGACTGAGGTGAAAAAAGTGAATAAGGAAAAGTTATTTACTTACTTATTCCCACAATATAAGAACTAGGAGTCACCAAATGAAATTAATAGGCAGCAGGTTTAAAAAAAACAAAAGGAAGTTTTTCTTCATGCAGCACACAATCCACTTGTGGAATTCCTTTCCAGAGAATGTTGTGAAGACTAAAACAAAAGGAAAAACTATGTAGCACTTTGAAGACTAACAAGTTGGTTTAATAGGTGATGAGCTTTCGTGGGCCAGACTCACTTCCTCAGATCATATTCTTTGCAGCCAAGGGGAGCCGTGGAAAGTGGTATGGGCTGGGCCATTGCTTCCTGCAGCTCCCCTTGACTGCAAAAGACAAAACGGAGCCAATAGGAGCTGCAAGGCTCCGTGGCCGCGGTGCCAATACATAAACAAACCAGGGTGGCCAGTTAAAGTGTTTCTAAAAGTGTTTCCACGGTAGACTTTTAGAAACACTGTTCTAGAATACGTGTAGTGGTTTTCTTTTAGAAACACTGTTCTAGAATACGTGTAGTGTGCCATTTGTTTCCTGTACTGTTTGCTATCACTTGAAGTGCCATACTTTTTTGAATAAACTTTGTACTGTTGTTTTCACTATGCATGTGTTTAATTGCTGACTGCTAAATAAAGTGGTAATCTGAGGTATAATTGGTGAATCTGAGGTGTAATG
Organism: Pelodiscus sinensis; assembly: GCF_049634645.1. NCBI lineage: Eukaryota > Metazoa > Chordata > Testudines > Trionychidae > Pelodiscus > Pelodiscus sinensis. The sequence continues at coordinate 246,400,547 of NC_134712.1, read as the reverse complement.
CTTCTATGGGAGCAACAAATCTGAGAGTATGGTGAGTACAGGGAACAGGGCCTGGATACTGGGAGCGGCTAGGGGTTGGAAGGTGCCTATTGCTAAGTCAGAGAAAGTAGAACCTGCTAGATATAGAAGGCAATACTGGTGTTGCCTGTGGACAGTGGAGTTGGTGAGCTGACCCACAGCAGGGACAGACAAGGCTTTCTCTTACTAAGGGCATGTGGTAGTGAAGTGCCTCAGAATCCTGGGTACCCACAGGAAATGTCACAGGAGTCATGATTGACTGTGACTTTAAAATCTTCCCTACAGATCCTAAATGCTGCTACATAGTTATACTGAGTTCTTCATTTGGTTCTGTTGCAAAGATTCCCATTCATTTTAGTGGACTTTTGATCATGCCCTTGATTAGCTGCCTGCACTTGAAATTTCTTAATTAATTTTAGATAATGAAGAAAACCTTTTTCCAGTTTGTTTCTCTCCAAAAAAGTTAAGAGAGTGAGAGAACACTTCAGGGTAGTTGGTGTACCATTTGGAGTGTTCTTTAAAATTAAGTGTGCCATCCCTGTGAATAAAATAGGAAAGAGAAAATAAAATAAAACCATCTAAGATTATCTTTAGCAGGAATACCACCTGAGACAGAGGGGAGAGCGATGTAAAAGCCCAGGAGTATGGAGTAAAGGATCTGAAGTTTTCTCTGATGACTCAAGCGAGTTAAACATATTTATACAAGGGAAGGTTGACTCATCAAAAGAAGAAAAAGAGGTAAAAGAATTCTTACCTAACATAAAGTCACCAACATGGGCCAATAGCTGCATATTTCTGTTTAGTTTTTTGGAATCTGATAATGACTCCAAAATAATGTTGTACAGTAAGTTTTTTATTATTCTATTTTATGTTTAAAGCACAAGAACTTTTTCTTCAAATATTTGGGAGATTTCAGATATTCCAGCCTTGTGGGTGTTCATTATTGTTCCATTTTGACTAATACTTGCATCATAACATATCTTGTAAATTTACTTGGTTCAGTTATATTTAACTTTAAGTATTGTGTCTCATTGGTTAGTTGTGGAATTGTTGGGTCTCTGTGAATGGAAATGGCACAGTGCTGTATTTATAAGTATTCATTAACACTTTATTAGAAAGAGAAACTAGTTTGTAAATTGCCTTTGATTCAGAATGATTACCTGTAAAATTAACATTGCCTACTTTATATCTCTTGACATCTTTATTACCCAAAGCATTTTATTCCAGAAAATGGTTTCAGGGGCCATTCTGCGGTGTCCAGTCCTTTTTTTGGTATAATTTTAAAACACATTAGATTAATTTTGAATGTGTTTAGAAACAGTTTTCCAAGCTGATTATACACTGCAACGCTATTTTGGGATACCAGAATATCACAAAATAGCTATCCCACATCTTCACAGCAAGCCTGTTATTTCTGAATATAATAGGCTCACTATTCCAACGTCCTGTAAACCTCATTCCACAAGGAGTAGGAGACGTTTCAGAATAGTGCTTTATTTCGAAATTTGGTGCTGTGTAGACAGCACCAAATTATGAAATAAGCTATTTTAAGATACACTCAAAATAAGCTATGTAATTTGTGTAGTGCAAATCTCATAGCTTATTTCAAGCCAAGGGTGCTGTGTAGACGCACCCTAAGAGTTCTACTCCTCCAGTCTGCCAGCTGTGTCTCTCATGGTGTCTGCCGTGGCTTTATAGGATGCTGAGGCTGTAGAAGGGCAACCTCGAGGCATCAACGCTACTGAAGCAGCCCTGGAGCCCTGCCCTCGAATCTGTTGATAGGCCCAAAAGGGCCACTATAGAGTCCTTTGCTATTGTGGTGGCCAAGTTGGTGGGTTCCGTAATTCATGGCATTCTGCACAGTGTTGGGACTGGGACATATAGGTGGTCCAGGCCCAATACAACTGACTCCCCAGAGTCTGAGGAATGAACAGATGCAGACCATGATTGTGCAGATCTCATCAGTGCTGGGTATCAGTGCTGTGGTGATTGTGACTATCACTGCGTCACTCAGAACTATTCACCATTGTACTTATTCAGTTTATTTTAAAGTACAGTGACTCATTTAAACAAACTTTTGATATATTGTCTTCTCTTGTCTAGAAACTTGATTATATCAGCTGCTCTGAAGGCAGCACAGTGGATTTCACAAATCCAGAAGAGCTTCTGAAACAGATCCCCGAGCTGGCTGAAGACTTAAAAGAACCTGATAACTGTTTTTCAGAAAGTAAGGATCTGATGATTTCACTATGATTAGGAAATGAGATGAACAATCCAAAGCAGCCTATTCTCCTATTTTAATGTTGAGACACTTTGGCAGTCAACACCAGGGCACTGTCTACTTGCAGATTATTTAATAATAGTATATCAATTGAGTAGCTGCATAGCATTTTTTATCCATAGATTTCTGTAATAATCAAAACACACATGAAAAGGTGGAGAGAACTTATTAGCGTCTAGCTGAATTTCTGTAGGATAGTAAGTCCAGAAGCTTAGTTTAAATTGCTGAATAGCTTTACAAGTATGTTTCACGTCAGTATTTTATTCAATGTTTATTTAAATTATCATAGCTGGGTCCTTTTAGCCAAAACCAAGAAAACAGTGGTTTTCACTAGAGAAAAAATTAAATGTATTAACATTTCCTTCAAGCCCCTACTTCATATCCTTTATTACTCAGAACAAACAGTACTCTCCTTGAAGTGTCTGTACTAGAAGTAAAAGGGTAAAATGTCATTAAGATCAATTCACATTTAAATTCATTTTCTCCTGGGTTATGGTTCCTTATGATTAGAAAGGACCAATGTTCCTGGAGAACTAGCTGATTTTAGAAAGCTGGGAAGTACTCAGCTTCCTTTCTCACAATGCCACTCCCATCAGCGGACATGCTCTTTCCTCCTACCAGGTGACTCACAAGACACAAAGGCTCCTTCTTTTGGCCCCTCCATCAGCCATTAGCTGTTGCAGCTTGAATGTACTGTTCAACCATCCTCGCTTCTTCTGACTTCTTATGTCTTGTATCCACCCACTTTGTGACCTCAGTTATCCATAGCAGCTCTGCTTCTGCCATCGAGCTTCTTTCTTCACTTACTAACCCTATCTGACTACCTCTTCCTCGTTGTGCTCACTATCCCCGCTTCTGTCCTGCTCCCTATTCATTTTAACCACACTCTAGATTTTCACAACCCCTCCTTACCATGATCTCCCCTGTTATCTTCTCTTCCACATTTTTCCTGCACTATTCAGGGCCTTGTTTATCATTCCACCCCAACCTCTCCCCTGCAACACACAAGTATTTCCTTCCCAATTACTTCTGATTCCCCCACTCTTCCATTCCTGAATTTTGTCCAGAAATTCAGCATGAGGAAGTTTCATTGCAGGTGCAAGTACTAAATTACTGTTCTAACAAAGGCTCCATAAACTAGCGCTGGAGTAGATACCAGTGAAGCAGATAACCATTGTGGTTTCATGCTTGTGTTTATAACTGAAAAAAGAAACATCGTCAATACTTTAATGTGCCAGTCTGATATATTTCCTGCTTCCCATAGGGATGTGAATGGTTAACTAGTAATCATCACCCTTACCAGATGATATTTACCAGTTTCGGTTAACCTGTGGGGCCCACTATGAGCGGGGGCATGTAAGCCGGCCCAATACACAGTGGGCAGGGGTGCTCCAGCATATGTCTCTAAACTGGAGAATGTTGCAAACATCAATGCTAAAAAAGAAATAATAAAGAAGATATAAAATACATGGACAAGTACTACAATGAAATTATCAGGATAAGATATTTGGGTAAAAATAATCCCAAAGAGAGATAATTTAGGAAGCAGTAATTTAAAAAGAGAATAAAGCAAATTACATATAACTTGTAATGCAATATGTGATCCAAAACTATTAAAGCCAGTGGGAAGATTCCAATTGTTTTCAGCTGCCAGGAGGAAAACCAAGCACTATACATGGCTTTTATTGATCTAACTGAAGCCTTTGACTCAATGACAGGCCGTGGCCTTTGGACTATACTTTTGAATATTGGATATCTTGGTAAATACATCAATGTCCTAAAGTTGCTTCATGACAACATGAAAGCGGCTGTTCTGAGCAGCACTGGCACCCAGAGTGAACCTTTCAAAGTACAAACAGGAGTCAAACAGGGCTCTCTCATTGCCCCAAATATGTTTGTGGTCTTTATTGCAGTCATTTTTTACCTAATTGCTGGGAAGCTCCCAGCAGGCGTTGAAATAATCTACAGAATGGAGGGAAAATTGTTTAGGCTCTTAGCAGACTGAAAGCTAAGAGTACGATTGCCACCACATCTATCGTGGAACTTCGGTATGCTGATGATAATGCAGTTTTTGCCCATTCTGAGAAAGGTCCTCAAACTATTTTGAATGTGTTTGCTGATGCTTATGCATTTCTTGGTCTTACCCTCAACATAAAGAAGACCAAAGTGCTCCATCAACCCACTTCAAATGAATTGGAGAGTCACTGGAGAATATAGATCATTTTCTCTACCTTGGCAATTATTTTTCATCCAAAGCAGATATTGATGTGCAAATCCAGCATAATCTGAACTGTGCCAGTGCAGCCTTTGCTAATTTACAGCACAGGGTTTTTGAAGATCACAACATTCAAACAGACGCCAATCTTCTTGTCTATCAAGGCGTCATTCTCCCAATGCTAATGTATGGATCTGAAACCTGGAAAACCTATAGACATCACTTGAAAGTCCTTAAGAGGTATCACCAACACTGCCTGTGAAAGATCTTGAAGATCAAATGGGAAGATGGGCACACTAACATTGGTGTTTTCGAAGAAGTAATGATCTCAGGTATCGAGGCAATGATCATCCGTCAGCAACTTTGCTGGACTGGTCATGCTGTTTGGATGCTAGGTCATCACCTCCCAAAATAGGTCCTATTTTCTCAGCTGAAAGAAGGGTACTGTAATATGGGAGGACAATGGAAGCATTATAAGGACTTATGAAAGGATAATTTAAAGAAGTGCAGCACTGACACTTGGGAGACACTGGTTCATCTAAGATCACTCAAAATGGAGAGAATTTGCCCACCGACATGCTGAAGAGAAGAGGTGCAGGAAGAATGGGAGATTGGCTTCTAGTCATGGTCAAAATCCTCCTGCTGTACCTGGAAACATCTGTCTTCACTGAAATAGAACTTGTTCAAGAGTTGGCCTTATCAGACATTGGATGGTATGTCTATACTACTGAGTTTTGTCGGAAAAATGGCCATTTTTCCAACCAAACCTGAGTTACATTCGCACTGCAATTGCATTCTTTCAAAAGTAAATAAAAAGAACAGAGGGTTTTTTCCAGCATTGGAAATCCTTTTTCTATGAGGGAAGAAGCCTTTTTCTGAAAGAGCTCTTTCAAAAAAAGGCGTGTGTGGATGGGGAAGAGGGAGTTCTTTCGAAAGAAGAGAAAAGAGGAAAAAGCACAGGTGCCCTGGTGGCCACTCTGTTCATAGTAATCACAGCTTAAATGCAAGATAGAATCCATTCAGTGTGAAGCAGACTGTGAGGGACTCCAAGAAGATCTCACCAAACTGAGTGATTGGGCAACAAAATGGCAAATGAAATTTAATGTGGATAAGTGTAAAGTAATGCACATTGGGAAAAATAACCCCAGCTATACGTACAGTATGATGGGGGCTAATTTGGCTACGACAAATCAGGAAAGAGATCTTGGAGTTATCGTGGACAGTTCTCTGAAAACTTCCACACAGTGTGCAGCGGCGGTCAAAAAGGCAAATAGGATGGTAGGAATTATTAGGAAAGGGATAGAAAATAAGACCCAGAATATCTTACTGCCCCTGTATAAAACTATGGTACGCCCACATCTTGAATACTGTGTACAGATGTGGTCTCCTCACTTCCAAAAAGATATTTTGGCCTTGGAAAGGGTTCAGAAAAGGGCAACTAAAATGATTAGGGGTTTGGAACGGGTCCCATATGAGGAGAGGTTAAAGTGACTGGGACTTTTCAGTTTAGAAAAGAGGAGACTGAGGGGGGATATGATAGAGGTATATAAAATCATGAGTGGTGTGGAAAGGGCCAATAAAGAAAAGTTATTTATTAGTTCCCTAAATAGAAGAACTAGAGGACACCAAATGAAATTAATGGGGAGCAGGTTTAAAACTAATAAAAGAAAGTTCTTCTTCACACAGTGTGTAGTCAACCTGTGGAACTCCTTGCCAGAGGAGGCTGTGAAGGCTAGGACTATAATAGAGTTTAAAGAGAAGCTAGATAATTTCATGGAGGTTAGGTTCATAAAAGGCTATTAGCCAGGGGATAAAATGGTGTCCTTGGCCTCTGTTTGTCAGAGGCTGGAGAAGGATGGCAGGAGACAAATCGCTTGATCATTGTTTTCGGTCCACCCTCTCTGGGGCACCTCATGCTGGCCACTGTCGGTAGACAGGATACTGGGCTAGATGGACCTTTGGTCTGACCCAGTACTGCCGTTCTTATGTTTGAAAAAACAGATTGCTTTTTCAATGCACTTTGGCAGTGTGGATGCTCTCTTTCAGAAGAAGTTTTTTCAGAAGATCTCTTCCAGAAAAGCTTCTTCTGAAAGAAGCCAGCAGTCTAGATTTAGCCTGAGGGTCCATAGCTCCCTCGGAAGATAACTCAGCAATGAGTGATTGCCCATCATCATTATCATCATCATAGGTCAGGAAAAGTAACTTGTTATAGGTCAAGTCCCTTTATGGTAAAACTGTTCTTAGAACACTGCTTTCATTTCTTGTTGACAAACTGAACAGAATTCAGAGTTGAAGAACAAACATGGTTACAGGTCTGTAGGGATAATTTTATGAGGCAAGCTTTAAAAAGTGTTTATCAGTACACTGAAAGTGGCATTACGTCTTTTGCTGTTTACAGAACAAAAATAATATGAAGAAACTGCACTGGCCATTCAGTTCCAAATAACCACATTTATTAAATACTTATAAACATTTAGGCTACGTCTACACTGGCCTCTTCTTCAGAAGGGGCATGCTAATTTTGAACTTGGGAATAGGGAAATCCGCGGGGGATTTAAATATCCCCTGCTGGATTCAAATAAACATGGCCGCCGCTTTTTTTCCGCTTTTTATTCCTACTTCAAAGTAGGAATAAGAGATCCTCCGGAAAAGGGCTTTATTCCGGAGGATCGCGCCAGTCTAGATGCTTTTTTCTGGCTTTTCCCCAAGCCGGAAAAAAAGCGGCGGCCATGTTTATTTAAATCCCGCGGGGGATATTTAAATCCCCCGTGGATTTCCCTATTCCCAAGTTCAAAATTAGCATGCCCCTTCCGAAGAAGGGGCCAGTGTAGACGTAGCCTTAAGGTCTTGCTACACATACACCTACTCTGTCTAGTCCTAGTAGCTCCTCAGAACATAAAACACAGTGAATACCACTACAGGACTCTCAAACTATTTAAAAGTATACTATGATCTACCTATGCAATATAAATGGGTATGAAGTAATCATCTAAAACTTGTTTATAAACAGTAAGGAAGCAGGTCACTTAGTTAAAACCAGTTCCACATATCCATGACATGCATATCCCAGACATTATATATGCTTTTTATAATAATTACAAAAAAATGTTATTTTAAGTTGCAAAGTGAAGCACTCATAAGTTAGGAAATGCCGGAACTGAAGTTGTCTGTGCGTCCCTAACTTGTCCTCTTTGTGTATATCCATTTTGATACATTCTTTAATTACATGATCACATACTATTTTTTCCTTAGCACCCTGCCTCATTTAGACTCTCACTTGATAATCAGCTATTCAGTCTTTTGTTTTCTCTTTGTTGATTAGTGTGTGGTCCTTTGCCATGTTTTCTGTACCCTATTCAAAATCTCCTATAAAGACAGCATTATCACATTTCTTATGGGATTTTCTCTAGTGCTATAGTACATGAGAGCTTCACAAGCAGTGCTTAACGTGTCTTCACAACACTTTCGTAAGGTGAAGGGATGGTATTTTCTCATTTTATAGATGGGAAATGGAGACTTGGGGAGATTAAGTTAAAAATACTAATTTTGGGTGCCCAAATGGAGACAGCTAGGACCTGATTTTTCAGAGTACTTAATAGTATATAGAATTTCATGTGTTCAAAGCACAGATCCAATTAATTTCAGTTACTGGCTGTGTGCGCTCAGGACTTCTGTTTATGAGACTCCAAGGCCTTCAGTCAGGCTCCCATAAAATGAGGCACATATAATTAATGACCATCTGTGAAAAGTTTGTTTTATGTAACTTAACTAACACAACATAAGAAGTCTGTGGAAGAAACAGATGTACAATGTAATTTCTCAGGCACCATTCACCTGTCATAACCATGAGGCCATCCTTTCTCTTCCTGAAGTCTACCATTACAACATTTCTCTTTTGGAATAAATAAAGCAAGGATACTACAAAAAATACTTTTTGTTTTTGGTACCACGTCTCTTAGTTATTCTCAGAGGAGCTCCATCCTTATGCACTGAATGAAGCAGGGGTCTTGTGGAAAAAAATATGATCATATAATTAAGGAGTGTTTCATTATCCAGATGCACAAAGGGCCATATTAAGGTTGCACAGACTTGTGGCAGACCCCCAGCATGGAACATTTCAGTCAAAATGGTTAAAGTTTGACAAAGTTATAAGGGAATTGAAAATGGGGCTTTATAAGGGGCAGTGTCAGGCAGCCTTAAGAATAGGCAGTTCTGCCTGCCCCAGCTATATAATAAGATAAGTATTAAAAAGTATATGAGTGATGTGCTAAGATTGAAATGAAACTTTTTCTGATATTCAACCTAAATGTTCACATATTGCAAAATCAACTAGACAGTTGACTATTCTTAAAAGTTATGTCATGGAAACCCAGTCAGTTCGTGTATTTGAACATAGAATGGTACATTATTAGAAATTAGACGGTAGTCAAGGGTGATGGACTAAATGACTCTACAGATTATCTTTATCTCTAATTTCTAGGAGACAATGATTCTTTGTGCTAGTCTTCCATCTCTCAATGCTAGTCATGGTATTGAGAAAGCTGGTAAATCGCTAATGCCATGAAGGCCATCCTGTTATGTCAATTCAGTCATCAGCATTCCAAGAGCATTCTTGCTGTTTTTAGTCATTTCCAGTGAGCTGGAAGGCAGCTCACTAATTGGTGCAAGGTATTCCTAATTGCTTAAAATAATTGTATAGTTTGCTTTCAAATAATAAAGGACTGAGAGGAAAGAAGCAGAAGATACATTTAAGGAACTGAACCCAGAAATTTCCATAGTTACACTGGATGCTCATGTAACACGTGTCCCTCTTTCAGGCTGCGTTCAACATTTCCCATGTTGTGTGGTGAATACCACAAAGTTTCCAGGTGAAATGTGGTGGAATCTGAGGAAAACCTGCTACAAAATTGTTGAACATTCCTGGTTTGAAAGCTTTATCATATTTATGATCCTGCTGAGCAGCGGGGCCCTGGTAAATTTTTACTTAATCTCATATCAGGTTGAATTATAAATGTATATAGAGCTTTAATTATATATCCAAGACATGACTTTTTTGCTTAGAACAGAAAGGTGTATTTTCAGACTGGTTGGGAGAGGGAAAAATTACTTAACATAAGGGTGACTTTTTTTTTTACAATGACAGTAAAGTACTATAAGTCTCAGGACAGATGATTTCTGTTCTGCTTGTATACTGGTTTTTCGGTGGCTTTTCTGTGGGCAGTTATTTCATACAGAATAGATGTTTCATTAAAATCAAAGATTCTTACCCATCATGTTAATTCTCTTGCAACATGAAATGAAACTACAGTGTAACCTCCATACTCCAGGTGTCCCTAATTTAGGAACACCTGTGGTATAGCACACAAAAGGAGTCACTTCTAGGAATCTGATGGGAATGGAAAATAAACCAGACTCTGTGACTCTGCGTCAGTGTCTCCCACCAATAGAAATTAGCCCAATAAAAGATATTACCTCACCCACCTTGTCTTTGTTATATCCCTGGATGAAGACAGCTATACCACCACCAGATTTCTGTTTATCTGAAAATATATTCTTCCTTTAGAATCCATTAAAAACAAAATTGCTCAGAACAGTAGTGATGTGTGTGTGTGTGTGTGTGTGTGTGTGTGTGTACCAAACTACAAATTGGTAAAATGGTGTAAGTCTGAATAAATTTAGTGGGATTATTCTTTGTCTATAGTAAGACCATTAAGAGCATTGTCATAGTTTGAAGAGATGAGGGTAAGAGGTAATAAAGCTCTTCTACAGTATCTTATATCTCCTTTTCACTATTGTCACTAGAGCTGGTCAAAAATGTTTGTCAAAACTTTTTTCTCCCCAAAATATTATTTTTAGGGAACCCCAACATTTTAACAACAGCGTACCCATAATCAGGGGTGTGAGCTCAGCCTGCCCTCAGATAAATTCCTCCCTCCCTATTCTAGCTTAGCATGGTAGTATTCCCAGGCCTTCATGGGCAGCTCCTGTAATACAAGTGCATGTTTCCAGTCTTCAAGCACCATAACCATAGCCTGCAATTGCTTTTTCTTTTGAGTGCTGCTCACAGACATACTATGCCTGGTCACGCTCCTCCATATTAGGAGCTGGTTAAGGTGGCGTAAGGTGCACTTGCAGGAGAATGGGTGCAAGTTGCTGGTCTGATGTGATAAGCCTCAAATCTGGGTGCTGCCACCTGAGGTGGGACCAGAGGAATGTTCTCTAACTCCCTCCCTGCCTTCTAGAGAGTCAGTCACTATCACAGTAGGGATAGAGAGCCATGTGTAGTTGCCACGCCACAGTAATAAATTAGTCCAGTATGACAGGATTGGCAGCACTTTTGGGAATGCTGAGGAGATCCCATCTCACCTCCATCCCTGAATGATGCAGAAAAAAGCTGAATAATCATGAATAGTCAGACATTTGCTGTTCTAGATTTAAAAAGGTCTAAACAAAGCATTTTGGCATTTTCCCAAATGTAACTTTTTCTGGATTCCAGTCTGTGAAACAATTCAATGCATGATGAAAACTTTTCTGAAATCATGAAAAACAAATTCTGTATTTTCAGCCAGCTCTAATTATCGCCTTCATTGGGATTACTTACACATGTAAAGTTAAACCTATGTATCACTGCTTGCAAGATGAATATTCAAGTTTCATAATGCATATTAAAATATTCCACTGAAATTCTGTCGAGCGAGATTATGTTTAATCTTTATTATTCCAGGCATTTGAAGACATTCATCTTTCAGAAAGGAAAAATATTAGAACCATGTTGGAATTTCTGGATAAAATCTTCACTTATGTCTTTGTCCTTGAAATGTTTCTGAAATGGTTGGCTTATGGCTTCACAAAGTATTTCACCAATGCCTGGTGTTGGCTTGATTTCATAATTGTAGGTGTAAGTATTGCGTTTGAACACTTCTGTGGACTGCATACAGGAACATAATGGTCACTCTTCTGTTTTGGACATACCATGAAGGGGAATTGATTTTTAAAAAGTGCTGAGCACCCATCATTTTATAATTGGATCTCTTCACTGTGTCTCAATTTGGGCAATGAAAATCATTACTCTGTTAGAATTTTAGACTGAGATTTCCTTTCAGCTTTAATAACCTCAGGTAGTGTTAGTAACACAGGTAAGTATATTTGTTTTGTTAAAATATATTGTGTGAAATCTTGGCACCACTAAAGAAAATTGGTATTGTACTATTAACTTCCATGGGACCAAGTTTTTACTCATTATTTTGTACTTGTCAGTGTCCATTTAAGATGCATTTCTACTTGTGCTATACAGGCTGCTTATTCACACTTCCACGGGTAAGTTTTTTTTTAAAGCAAGAGTTAAAAATATAAAGAGGAGGGGGAACAGATGGTAGAATTGAACTAATATTTTGGACTTTGTCTTCATTCAGGTCTCTTTAATAAGCCTCATAGTTAATTCACGTGGATGTACTGAAATGGGACCCATGAAATCCCTTAGGACTCTCCGAGCTTTGAGACCATTAAGAGCATTATCACGGTTTGAAGGGATGAGGGTAAGAGTAAATAAAGTAACAATTGAAGCCCAGCTAGCGTGGCTATCAAGGATGTAAAGTGACAATATTTTATATAGTTTTGTTTTTGTTATGTTTCATAGCACCACAGCTAAGATTACATTTAATAGTTCAGCTTTAATAGGAATGTTAAGTACCCATTTAATAAAAGTCTCATTGAAATGGCACCAAATGAAACACAGAATATAAACTACATGCACATTGTGATTTTTTTTAAGTGGATTGATGAAAAATGAACTTATTCACAGAGAATAATACAAGTTTTAAAATAATCCCTTTTGGCAATTTTTGACTAAATTCTCTCACTTTTTTTTGTAGTCCTTTTTAAGAAGAAATCTGCTACAATCTGGGGCCTTTCCTGTGCCTATACTGTTGTTCCTCATCATTGTTGCTTCTCATCATTGCTCCTGATCATTTAAATAATCAGTTGAACATCAGGAGTGTTGTCAGTAGAACATTTTATAACTTTTTATCCATAATGGCAAATTTAAATGGGTGTATCTATGTTTTAAATTTGAGTACCTCAATCTTTTGTAAAGAGTTTTTTTGTAGTACTGGTACCCTTGGACTCTTGATCAGAACTATAGGACCCCAACTTTATTTAATTCAATTCAAAGGTCACCATCACCTGTGCAGTCAGAGAGTTTCACCCTGATAAGCAATCTCATACAACTGCAATGCTACAGCAGCAGGCTTCCTTTGATACATTTTTCTGGGTACCAGAGTCCCATGAAACCCAAGAGAAAAAAACACAGGTTCCAGAGGAAGAAAAAATACAAACCAAGCTGATTCAAATATACAGATAGCCTCAAAAGTGTCAGTTTTGAAGGGCCAATTGAGAGTTTGAAGCCTCCCCATTCTTTAGTCTTCTAGTTACAAGTAGATTTCCGATCTCCCTGTTTTGACATTCATGACAAATGAATTTTGGAGATTGTCACATCCATTTCACATCCCCCTCTCCTTTGCACTCCCTTTCTCCTTCCTCTTTGGGAACCCTTCTCATGATTCCTAATAAGACTGGAAATAAATTCTCTCCTTTACTTAGGAGTAACAGAGCCTGTCCCAGCTCTACATAGGGGAAAGGGTTTCTATTCAAGGTACTTCCTCATATCAAAGAAAAACAAAGGGCAGAGACTGATTTTAGATGTAAGACTCCTAAACAAATTTGTAAAGTGCCAAATATTCACCATTGTGACTCTGGAAGTAATAATCCTTCATTAAACTGCGGAAATTGATTTTTAGCCCTTGACTTACAAGAGACATATTTCTGTTTTCTGATACACCCACCTCACAGTCATTTTGTGATAGGTTAGGATCACTTCCAATATTGTATGCTTCCTTTTAGTCTTTCCTCAGCTCCAAGGGTTTTCTCAATGGCAATAGTGGTGGTGACTGCTCACTACATTGAGAAGCAATTGTGGTATTGCCATACCTCAGCAATTGGCTGTTCCAGGGTTAATTTTATGGGGTGGTGATGCTGGTCTCCCAGAAGACTTTCTCATGGTGCCTACAGTTAGGTTGTATGTCAGGAAGTATATGTAGATCCTTTTTCAAAAATGCACTTTGTTGGTTGAGGCATCTTTAGATTCACTAACTATCAGGGCCTTTCTTCCCTCTTATCAAGACTATTCAAGTGAGCCTCAGACCTCAGTGAGGCTCTGTTTGCAGATCCCTGGGTCACATGATGGCTTGAACTTCCATCACAGATCATGCAAGGTTACACCTTTGCTGCTTTCCGACTTGACTCGGGAGATTGTATTCACCACATAGACACAACTTAGACAAACAAGTTTCTTTTCCATGCCAGATGAAGGATTTCCTAAACTAGGGGAAGGCTCACCACAATGTTGGGGTTGACATTGCCTTTCTTTGGTCATTGCTGATGGTCACCATACTGATAGATGCATTCCCTACTCAAACGTGGGGGTGGGACACATCTCAGGGTTCATTTTGTACGGGGCAGATGATCACCTCAAGAGACCAATCTCCATACCATCTTCTGGAACTAAGGACAATCAGAAATGTCTGTCTCCTCTTTCTTCCTTTTATCAGAGGGAGGTCAGTCAAGATCTTGGCAGACAAAGTAGTCTTCATGTTTTATATCAACTGTCATGAGATCTCCTGTCTATGTGCTGAAGCAATAAAGTTATGTAATTGATGTATAGCCTATTGTATTCACATTTTGGCAGTGTACATTCCTGGAACAAAATTTGACAGTTGATGATCTTAGGTGACATATTTTGAATCTGGGACATCTAGAGGTGGATCTCTTTGTCTCAGCCACAAATAGGAATTGTTTTTCTGCTCCATGAGGGGCCTAGGCCTTTGGGAGATGACTTTCTTCTTCCTTGGACAAAGGTTCTGTGTTACACATTTCCACAACACCTCATTTTAAAAGTGATGAAAATAATCAGGCAAACATGTTTTTCCACCTCAGGGCATGGTTCCTCTGTGGTACATGGACATACAATAGAGGGTACAGCAGGAGAGAACCTTTCCATAATACTTCAAAAGTGGAACAGATTTAGCTGTTGGTGTGAATACCAGCAAATTGCACCTGAATCTTCCTAACATTCACTTATGCTGAATGGCTTCCTACAACTGAAGAAAGAAAACAGGCTTAACAAATAATTCAGTTAAGATACATCTGTGTGTGATATCAGTCTTCCTTTCTCTAGTGGAAGGGTTGACCATTACATGGTCTTCAATACATACTTTCTCCAAACACTATATCATGCTTCTATATCTGATGCAGCAGTGAGCAGCTCAGTTCTTTCATATGTACTAGAGTCTATTCCAAAGATGCCTCTTTCTGGGGATACTGCTGAGCAACTATCTGAAGTGGAGTACACACAGGGACAGCACTCAAAGAACGAACTCTCCCTATGCAATAACAATAGTTCAAAATGTGTATCCCTGTTGGGTGCTCTACTATCTGCCCTCCTTCCCCTCTACATTGGAGTTTTCTTGGTGTGACTTTGTCATAGAGGTTGTTCATCTGTACTGCTCTAAATAGCCTCTGAATGGGCAACAAAGATGTGTAGGGCATAAGAGCAAGTTGAATGAAAACTGCTAATGAAAATCTCGCATTAAGGGGCATGGGATGCTTGCACACTTAAATTGTATCACCCTTACCAACACACAACTTGAAGAACTATAGTTGCTGCATAGGTTGAATAACATTTCCTTCTAGACTCATGGATCCTTACACAAAGCATAAATATTAATGTTGGAGTTCCCCATTAAGTTCTGATATCCCTTTGTTAGTATTAAAGCCTTCTGATGTTTGTAAAGGCCTTCCATTTGTATCTCTTCAGCCAACTCTAATGAGGATAATGGAGGCCTCTGAAGTGAGTTGAAGTGTATATCTCCAACATCATCAAACTCAAGGGCTACGTCTACACTGGCCCCTTCTTCGGAAGGGGCATGCTAATTTTGAAAGTGGGAATAGGGAAATCCGCGGGGGATTTAAATATCCCCCGCGGGATTTAAATAAACATGTCCGCAAAGTAGGAATAAAAGATCCTCTGGAATAGGGCTTTATTCCGGAGGATCGGGCCAGTCTAGACGCTTTTTTCCGGCTTTTCCCCAAGCCGGAAAAAAAACGGCGGACATGTTTATTTAAATCCCGCGGGGGATATTTAAATCCCCCGCGGATTTCCCTATTCCCACTTTCAAAATTAGCATGCCCCTTCCGAAGAAGGGGCCAGTGTAGACGTAGCCAAGCAGTGTGGTCTTAGAGTCTCTTCTAAATATTAACACTATGGAACTTTAAGCAATTCATCTGGCCTGTATTTTCTTTTTTTTTATCTAATCTGGACAGACATGTTTAAATCATGATCAACAATACCATCACCATTTTTTACATAGAATCATAGAATTTTAGCATGAGAAGGGCTCTGAGAGGTCATGTAGTCCAGTCCCTTGTACTCATAGCCAAACTAAATATTATCTAGAGCATCCATGACAGGTGTTTGTCTAACTTGTTCTTAAAAATCTCTAATGATGGAAATTCCACAACCTCCCACGGCAATTTATTCCAGTGCTTAATCAACCTGACTGGAAAATGTTCATAATATCCAATGTAAACCATCCGTGCTGCAGTTTAAGCCCATTGCCTCTTGTCCTATCCTCAGAGGTCAGTCAAAACTATTTTTCTCCCTCCTTGCAAAAACCTTTCATGTACTTGAAAACTATTACCACGTTCCCTTTCAGTCTTGTCTTCCCCAGACTAAACAAACCCAGTGTTTTCAGTTTCCCCTCATGGGTCATGTTTTCTAGGCCTTCAATCATTTTTCGTGCACTTCTCTTGACTTTTTCCCATTTGGCCACATCTTTCCTGAAATGAAAATGTAATCTTTCCCCAGAATTGCACACTATACTCCAGATGAGACCTAATCCACATGGAGTACAGTACAAGAAATTCCTCTTGTGTCTTTTTTACAACACTCCTGCTAATACATCCTTGCATAATTGCTTTTTTCCCAACAGTACTCAGTATATATGACTCATATTTTGCTTGTGATCCACTGTGATCCACTCCTCCCCAATTGTTTTCTGCAGGTCTCCTTCCCACATAATCAATTTCCATTGTGTATATGTGCAACTGATTCTTCCTTCCTAATTGGAGTACTTATTGAATTTCATTCTACTTTCTTCCCTCCATTTTTCCAAGTTGCCCTAGATCATTTTGAATTTTAACCCTATCATTTCAAACACTGAAACCCCTCTCAAGTTGGCATCAACCACAAACTTTATCAGTGCTCTATACCATTATCTGAATAATTGATGAAGACATTGAACAGAACTATACCCAGAACTGATTCTTGTGGAACCTCATTCAATATGATCTTCCACCTTGACTGTGAACCACTTGATAACAACTCTCTGCACTGAATTTCCAGTCAGGTATGCACCCATTCGTAGTAACTCCATAAAGGTTGTATTTCCATAGTTTGTTTATGAGATGGTTGTGCAAGACTGTATCAAATGCTTTACTCTGATGGAAGAAGCAAGGATCAGTCTTAGATCTTGGAGCTTTTCTCTAGTCTATTCTGTTAAGCATTATGGGAAACCATGTGGGAAACTCTGCATGGGGAATTTGTCACTGCTCTTCCTGTGGAAGAATCAGGGATCAATCTCAGATCTTGGAAGATGTTTGCCCACATGAGGGTCCTGTGCTTCTAGACAGATTCAGAAGCTCATTTTTTCTCATCCCAGCATCAGTGAAAGGATATAATGGGGATCACTCACCATTCTGACACCTCCTGCTGACTGTCTTGGGAATTACCACTGCCTGTTAGTATGCCCTTTTTGGGAGGTGCCTCACCACTGGCACTCCTTCTGTAGGACCCATAGTGTCCTCTTCAGTGGCACAGCCTATAACCATGCAACACACTATGCTCCCCCTTTCTGGGGGACCTGCAGTCAGTTGTTCAGCCACTTCTCTTCATATGCAGCAAATTACCTAGCTACTTAGAATCATAGAATCCTAGGGCTGGAAGAGACCTCAAGAGGTCATCAAGTCCAGCCCCCTGCCCAAATCACAACCCACCCTAATTACATCATCCTAACCAGAGCTTTGTCAAGGTGGGACTTAAAAACTTCTAGGGATGGAGATTTCACCACTTCCCTAGGTAACCCATTCCCGTGCTTCGCTACCCTCCTAGGGTACGTCTAGACTACAGGCTTTTGTCGACAGAAGTTTTGTCGACAGATACTGTCGACAAAGCTTCTGTTGACAAAGAGTGTCTACACTACATTCAGTTATGTCAACAAAGCAAACTGCTTTGTCGACATGGCAGTGTAGATGCAAAGGACATTTTAGATGCAATAACGCTTTCCGTCGACAGAACTCTGTCGACAGAAGGCATTATTCCTCATAAAATGAGGTTTACCAGCGTCGACAAAACTGCTGAGTTCTGTCGACATTATGTCGACAGAACTCAGCGGTAGTGTAGACACAGGTTTAGTTTTGTCGACAAAAGTCCACTTTTGTCGACAAAACCCTGTAGTCTAGACACAGCCCTAGTGAAATAGTTTTTCCTAATATCCAACCTAGAGCTCCCCCACTGTATCTTAAGACCATTGCTCCTTGCTCTACCATCTGTCACTACTGAGAACAACCTCTCTCCCGTTGGAACCCTCCTTCATATAGTTGAAGGCTGGTAACAAATCCCCCCTCACTCTTCTTTAGACTAAATAAGCCCAAATCCCTCAGCCTCTCCTCTTAGGTCCAGACCTCTAATCATTTTGGTTGCCCTCTGCGGGACCCTCTCCAATACATCTACATCCTTTCTATAGTGAGTGGCCCAGGACTGGACGCAATACTCCAGATGTGACTTCACCCATGCCAAATAAATGGGGAATAATAACTTTTCTAGATCTGCTGGAAATCTTCCTCCTAATGCACCCTATCATGCCATTAGCCTTCTTGGCTACAAGGGCACACTATTGACTTGTATCTAGCATCTCTTCCACTGTTATCCTCAGGTTCTTTTCTGCTGAACTGCTGCTTAGCCACTCTGTCCCCAGCCAGTAACAGTGCGTGGGATTCTTCCTTCCCCAGTGCAGGAACCCAAGTGCATCAGATTTCTTTTCACCCAATCTTCCAATTTGTCTAGGTCTCTCTGGACCCTATTCCTGCCCTCCAATGTATCTCCTAGCTTAGTGTCATCCGTAAACTTGCTGAGGGTGCAGTCTATCCCCTCTTCCCGGTCATTAATAATGATGTTGAACTACACATTGGGCTCGACAATCTAGCCAGTTTTCTATCCATCTTACAGTCCATTTATCAAATCCATACTTCCTTAACTTGCCAGTAAGAATACTGTGGGAGACAACATCAAAAGCTGTCACTGGAGCATTTAACCTGTGCAAGTGCAAACTTGACTGGTAAAATAATTTAGGTTGCTTTCCATTTTTCCTGATGTGATGAAAGATGTTTGAAACCTGTAAAGAAACAAATATCAGAAAAAACTAATCCTCCTCTCAGACAAGTTCAACCTCTCACTTTATCTTCAGATATTTCTTGGGTGTGAACCCCAGTGGTCTTCATGATCTCTCTCTTACAAATGTCACCTATGAGTTGCCAGCTCGCCCTGCTGGCTGTGACTTGTGTGAAGATGAAGCCATGTCTTTGGGTGATGGGGTGCTAATGGGGAGGGAGAAGGGATGGGTTTTGGGGAATGATCAGCTTCTCCTGCCCACTGGGAGTCCTAGGCTGGACTGTGAATATGCTGCAGCTAGGGGTGGCCTGTGGGCCAGGAGTTTCAGATCCCTCGTCTAAATGGTGCTTGGTCCTTCCATGAATGCAGGAGATGACTTGATGACCTCTTGAGGTTCCTTCCAGTTCTAGTGTTCTATGATTCTAAAGGAAATCTGAACAAAACTTTCAAAGAAGAAGTCTGGAAGCTTAAATTGATAACTTTGACAGTCACTTACAATAATGGGGATACTGGATTTATTCATATTACAACAATCTGTAACCCACTGAGCATCCCCACTCTACCTGCTACTATATATATAATATATGCTAGCTACTTATGCTAAACAATCTTTGTATTTAGCTGTAATATTGAATAGGATTCCTGGACTTGAAAAAGAGCTCAAGAGCTTGACTCTCTCATCAATATAAGTTGGTCCAATAAAATATATTACCTTTCCCACTGTGTCCTTTTAATATCCTGAGACCATCATGAATACATCATTACACACAAGGGATTCCTTAGTTTTTCAAATAGTTTAATGTGGTGAATAGCTATACAGAGCCCTGCTTATGGAAATGCCTATAATAACTATATGCTTTTCTTTTATTTCACTTTTTAGGTGGTTGTAAATGCCTTGGTGGGTGCCATCCCTTCCATTATGAATGTTCTGCTTGTATGCCTCATTTTCTGGCTCATTTTTAGTATCATGGGAGTGAACCTATTTGCAGGAAAATTTGGAAAATGCATTAACTTGACCGAAGAAAAATCAAACTTAAACAAAAATATTAAGAACAAATACAATTGTACCAACTATAATGACACGCAAAAAATATATTGGGTAAATGTTAAAGTCAACTTCGATAATGTTGGTTCTGGTTATCTGGCTCTTCTTCAGGTGGTAAGTTCTGTTTTCTTTTGCTTGTCAGCATACTATGGGGTAGTGTCATAGTGCTGATTACTCACCCACTTCTATAAAGGGTGCAGAATAGTGGCCCTATAGAGGAAAGATGGAATGTTTATTTTAATTTCATGAAACTGAAGGCAAAATTCTCTTTCTGCCAGAAATGGGAAGGGGGATATAGCATTAGAGAGTTAATTCCAGTTCTCTGATTCTTAGGATCAAACCCCATTCCAACACAATAAAAACCTGTTGTTCAGCAATTTTGTTCCACCACTGAATTAAGGAACTTTATGAATCATACACAAGTGGAGGACTGCTATGGTAGAACACTGCTGCAGTTTGCCTCCTCCCTCCCCTGACATGTCATCTATGCAAAAATATGAATAGGGCACAGAGGCCTGTGTCAGACATATCATCAGGGAGATCACCTTCACCAGAAATATGTCTATTGGGCATTTATAGATAGATTGCATTACCTTTGCTCCAGCTCAGTGGTACAAAGATGTTGCAAACTGGCTAAAGCATCTCTCCCTGAAAGTTTAATGGGATTTTAATGTGTCTTTTATTTTAGGCAACATTTAAAGGTTGGATGGACATTATGTATGCAGCAGTAGATTCACGAGAGGTAAGTCATACAAATTAATTATTCTCCCTGGTGACCTTTTCCCCAATTTTTAGTTGTGCTGGATCATTTTCATACTTGCTAGTGTTAGGTGACCCAATGTTATAAATCTTTTCTTTTTGTTGTTTTTGTGATGTTGTTCACCTATGATAAGACATCCTTATTTTTATTTACAGCATCAGATATGTACATTTCACTTGCCAATAACTTACATTACCATAATTATAGTTAATTGAGATAGTGAATATTATGGGGAAAATTGCTTACTGTCAAAGAACAATATTATATTTAAAGTGGATGACAACTATTTAAAATAAATTGTCAAATATTATAATTTATTTAATATTTAGATTACTGTAACATCCAGACACCCAAATCAGAATTGATTCTAATGCATCGGTTGGTGTATGAATGCATAAGTTTTGTGTCTACAAAGAATGAGAGGGCAGTTCACACACAATTAATTTTTGTGTGCTAAATAGTGCATTTTAGTATACATTGCTGGCATATAGACTGTCTACTGTTTTGTCATTCAATATGTATCTGTATGTCAATAGCTGGGACTTTCTGTGGAGTGAGCAGCTAGCATTCCCAGGATGCTTTGCTTCACTGCTGGACTATATACATACTGGAGGGTTTCTTGCAGCATGTTTTGAGATATGTCAGTCAGGACTGGAATTCTTCTTTGAGGGACATCCCAGTGGCTCTTCCACAGCAGGTCTCAGTGTGCCCCAGCACTGCAGACCAGATTCTTCACAGCAGTGTTTAGGGGGGCCGTGTAAGCATGGCAGGTAGGGTGTGCGAGCACCACGCAGTGCAACCACGCATGTGCGGCCACCCTCCCCTCAGTTCTTTCTTACCGTCTCCAACTTAAGACAGAGCTCAGCAGTGCTCTTCACTCACTATTATTCTATGTAGGTAAGTTGTTTGTTTTCACCCATTTCTCATTCTTCTTCCTTTTGTTGGTCTCATCCAAGTTCGTTCCCCCCCCCCAAAAAAGAAAAAAACTGTTATCCAAGTTGTTTTCCCCCATTGCTCTGGTTTTACCCAGTTTGGACAAAAATGCCTTGATCACAAGGATTTAAACGCTGCTTCACTGGTAATGACACGATGCCCATCTCAGATGGACGCTCAGAGTGTGTTAAATACCTAGGCAAGAGTCATGTGCACCAGGATTTCCACTACTGTGCTAAGCTTAAGGCATGTATGTGCAGGGATAGAGACCTCCACTTTAAGATTAGGAATGTAACAGTATAGTCGATTAACCAATTAACCCATAAGCAAATGCTTGTTGGTTAATGCTATAGACTACACGCATTTTCCTGCTCCTGTTGCCAGTAAATTTTTTAGCAGGATGGCCAGCAGTCCCAGCTTGCGTTGGGTCCTGGACTCCTGCTGTGGTTCTGCATTTAAAGTGTATTAGGGGGCAGGTGAGCAGGCAGCCTGGCTCAGTTCCAGCTCATGCCAGCTCCAGGAGCTCAGACCCTCCCCTGGACAGGGGCAGCTGCCACTCCATGCTACTGCCTTTGAATCAGAGGCAGCAGCACAGGGCAACAGGCAGCCAGTCCATAAGGGGAGCTGGTTTTTAAACTGGCTCTCCTCATTTACCAGCTTGAAAAAGCACAGCTCCCTGCCTCTGATCCAGGAACTCAACAGCCCAAAAAACAGAAATCTGACAAAGGGAAAAAATCCTCCAAATAACGTGCCTCCTCTCTATATCATAAATCACAAGTCGCCCACACGGCGCATGACTGAGAAATCAGCACTGAGAGTTGAGGCCGCTCCACGCATCAGCATGTGTGACACGCCAAGTGTCTCTGGCACCCAGCACGGCACCACTAAACAGAGAGCGCAAAAACCCTGCACTGAGACTACATACAAATTAAGGGCCCATTGCAGTGCTAGAGAAACTGAAGGCAGAATCATCAATGCCAGGACTACATCACGTGGCACCTCAAGATCAACTGGCACCAGACTCCAGTACCATCAATGCAGCTACCGGTGCCACAACCGTATGGTACCGCAGTAGTCATCAGTGTCAGTGGACATGCCATCAGCACCGGCACTGAGGTACCTGTGTCACAAGGACCTTGCCGTCTTTTGCACCTTTCACTCCCCATTCCTCGGCACTGATACATTGCCAGCCATAGTGGCACCGAGGTACATCTCTCCTCCTATGCTCCGATCCAGCAATGAAAATGACAGAGGGGAGTTATTATTTTTGCCTCAGCTGTCACCTGGCACCAAGGTCTTGGTACTGTCCTCCCACCCCACTTTTAGACATTCAATGGGGGCTGCAATCCCCCTTGAGAACCATACATAAGGATGCCACTGCCCATGCCATACGGCACACAGTGGCAGTATTGGAGTCCATGGCCATGTAATTATAGGAGAAAGCACACTGAGAATACAGACAAACATCCTGAATTCTCCCCTCCACCTCAGTTTCCATCTCCTCAGTGGGTTCAGGAGGATGCAACAGATCAGCGAACCCTTGAATCAGGACCAGATACATCTCCTGACACCAACTCACCGTTCTTGCCGGATGAAGTAGTAATGCCACCATCTCCAATGGCAGCCGTTGACTTTATGTCATTCCAGGACCTTTTTAAAAGAATGGCAGTGATTTTGAATTTTGCCATGGAGGAAGTCTCTGAGACCCAACCTGAGCTTACCAACATCCTATGGGCCACCCCTACCACAAAGATCACACTTCCCATAAATCCTACTATCATGGACCCTGTGAAAACAATTTGACAGATCGCTGCAACCATACTTCCCACCTGCAAAAGGGCTAATAGAAAATACTGCGTTCCCCTATTTGGACTCTCCGCAGCACCAAGGGTCTTCTCCAAGATGCTTTCAGTAGTCACCCCCTACCTAAGGAAACTCAATGTCATCATTTTTCCATATCTTAACGACTGTCTGATCAAGTCCAGATCAGAGGCACAGTCCCATCACAGTATTCATACAGTCATGACTTGCTTCCATTCCTTGGGACTACTAAGAAATGAAACAAAGTCAGTGCTCACACCAGTACAGTCCATACAGTTTATAGGGCACAGCTCAATTCAATGGTGGCAATGACTTCCTTGCCCATCAAAAGGTTCAAGAAAAGTAGGGACCTGGTTAAAAAAATGGCACGTTATCGTCATGGCACATGATTGCCTTCAGTTGCTCGGCCACGTGGCAGCATGAAACCCAGTGGTCTCCAATGTACATCTATTCATGAGGTGTCTCCAGGGCTGGAACAGGCCAAACTACCATCCCCTAAACAGGGTTCTCTCCATTCTGCCACACTACTATTGTGGACAAAGACACAGAACCTATGCACAGGAATCCCATTCCAAACACCAGAGCCCTCTGTCATCATCACAACAGATGCCTCTCTTACGGGTAGGGGAGGTGCACATTGAAAACTCTACCATACCGGGCCTCTGGACACCAAAAGGAAAGACTGTCCATATAAATGTACTGGAAGTAAGATCTGTGAGTTTGTTAATTAGTTAATTCGAAATAAGGTAAATCGAAATAATGCATTTAGATACAAAAACTAATTCGAAATAGCATTTTTCTAATTCAAAATAGCGTGTCCACATTGAGTGGACCCTGAATCGAAGGTAAGGCTGGCTGGAACCAGTGCCAAAAGGGCATCAGGGTCAGACTTAGTGCATGGGACTGCTGCCTCAGGGTAGCTGAGGTCTGTGCTTAAAGGGACCAGACCCCTGATTCCAGACAGACAGTTCTCAGGTTTCTCTGCTTGCTGGTCCACCTCGCTGAGGGACAGCAAAGCATTTGTGTCTCGGAGTGTTCTGCTTGCCCTCGCTCGGTACAGCACAGCACTCTGCAACATGGAACCAGACCTGCCCCCATGGACTCTGCTGCATCCTGTGGACACGTTGCCAGCAGCCTGGCTGCACTGTCTGCAGGCTGCCATCCAGGAGCACCATCAGGATCCAGGGGGCCCTGCGGGAGAGCTTCCACCCTGAGGAGTACTAAGAGCCTCCCTGGTCTGCCCCACTGGGGGCTTGTGCCTCATTCCTCCCTCTCATCCCTTCCCTAGCCCTCCCCGCCCCATGTCAAATAAAAGACATGTATTTTCAAAAATATAACCTGTCTTTATTTAACACAATTGGGGAGGGTAATGAAACTCTGGGGGGACGGGGGAAAGGAGGTAGGAGAGGGTGGGAGAGGGGAGGGAGCTGGAAGGGGGAAGCAAGGGGAAGAAGGAGGAAGGGAAGCTCAGCACTCAGGGCTGGGGGTCTCGCCGGGCCAACCACCTCCCAGCACGGTGGAGGAGGGGGCTTCGGCATCCCCGGGGGGATGGGGAGGAGGGTGCAGAGGTTGAGATGGGGGGTGTGGACATTGAGGAGGATGGTGTGGAGGTCGAGGAGGAAGAGGTGGGAGGGGGGGCAGGAGTGGGAGGAGGAACAGTAGTTGGGGGGGTAGCAAGCGCAGGACTGGCACGGGGCAGCATGCTCTGCAGCAGGGCCTGCAGGTTACAGTTCATTGCTCAGTCCTCCCGGTGGAGCTGCAGGTCCTCCAGCATTGAGGCCTGGATGGTGCGGTGCAGGGCTCACAGGGCCCCCAGGTGCTGGTCCCGGTACTCCTGCCATGTGCTGGTGGTCCGGAGCAGGCCGCAGATGTGGGAGCATGTCCTGGAAGGGGTGGTGCGCCCTGCACGAGCAGCTGGTGCAGCTGTAGAGAAAGAAGAGAAGTGGTCAGTTCACCCTGGGGACACAGTGGATGATGCCCAGCCCCCTCCCCCCCCCCCCGCCTCGCGACGTGAGAGTGACCATGCCCTGCACCGTCAGAGCCAATGTGCTTGCACAGAGGCCATGGTCAGGATGTGTGGCTCTCCCTAGGACTGGGAGCTGCCCCAAGACTGCACCCATGCCCCTGTGCCATGTATAGTGTGGCCGGGGCTGGGGGGAGATGTCCCCTGCCTCTGTGTAGAGGGGGTGTGTGAAGGGAGAGCATCCTGCTGGGTCCCACCCTGGGTCGGAAGCGTGTCAGGTCTCTTCACACACGCATGTGCCTATTGGGCCACGGCCCCTGGGTGTCACACAGCTGGAGCCACCTGCCCAAGAGAGGCATGGCACGTGCTTGCACGTGCACAGGTGGCTGCATGATCCGTGGGAGGCATGGCCCACGCACGTGGTCCCTGGTCTTCCTCTCTGCTTCCCCCCCAGATAGGGGACAGTGCTGGCACTTACCTCGTATGGCCTCCCCAGACGACCCTGCCGACTCTGGAGCCGGGACAGCTGGCGGTGGCCTCTCTGGTGTGCCTGGGTCAGAGCCCTCCGGTCCCAGCTCGCTGCCTCCCAGGCTGGCGCAGGCCACCCCGCCCCCCAGGAGTTGGTCGAGGGTGGGGAAGTAGGGGCAGGTGTCAGCGCTGCCCCTAGTGGCCCTGGCGTATGCCTGTCACAGCTCTTTCACCTTCAGGTGCACCCGCTCTTGGGTGCACCTGTGGCCTTTCCTGGCCATGGTGGCCACTATGCAGATGTAGACAGCTGCATTCCTCTGCCTAGTGCAGAAATAATGGATGTTGGGGGCCTCCCCCCAAACCTCAATGAGGTGCATGATCTCCGCACTAGTCCATGAGGACGCGCACCGTCTATGGCCGCTGGCTGGTTCCTGGTTGCTGGGGGACTGAGCGGGGGAGAGCTGGATGCCACTAGCTGCCATCCTGTGGCCACTGGCTGAGGGTCTGCAGCTACTGGCAGGCCTGGCTCTTGCACATGCCCAGTGGCCAGAGTTTGCCCCTTTTAGGGCCCCGGGGCTGGGGGAGAGGAGAGGAGTTTTCCTGGTTTGGACTAGAGTGGCCACAAGAGGAAACTGGGAGGGGCTGGAGGCCCCCTAATTTGAAATAATTGTCTACACAGCACTTATTTCGAATTAGCTATTTGAATTAGGTGTTATTCCTCGTAGAATGAGGCTTACCTAATTCAAAATAAGGGCTCCGCTATTTTGAATTTATTTCGAAATAGCAATTTGTATGTGTAGACAGCTATTACAGTTAATTCAAAATAACGTCTGTTATTTCGAATTAACTCTGTAGTGTAGACATATCCTGTAAGACTAGCTTGCCAACATTTCCTTCCATTGATAGCCCACAAGCACATCAAGATATACACTGACGATGTCACCAGCATTTTTTACATGAACAGACAAGGGGGCACCCACACTGATGCCCTCTGTACAGAAGCTATTACTCTGTGGAATTGGTGTGTCTCCCATGGCATCGCTATCAGTGCATGTTATCTACTGGGTGCATTGAACACCACGGCCAATGGATTGAGATCACTACCTCAACAGAACAAGTGGCAGATAGACCAGGGGATACTAGACTCAATCTTCACATATTGGGGATACCACGTTGTGACAGAGCGCATGGGGCAAAACCCAGGCCCGGAGTCGGGGCTGGAAGCAAAGACCCAGCTGAGGCAGTTCTGGCTAAGGAGGGCCCAGCTGAGGGCTATATAAAGGAGAGTAGTTTCCCGCTCGGGGAGAGCAGTAAGGAGCTGGCAGCTGGGAAAGCAGGAGGCTCCCAGCAGCTCAAGGAGTGCTGGGGCAGCAAGGCAGGGACTGGAGAGGTCTGGCCAAGCAAGCTCCCAGGCTGTAGGGCCTGGAGCGCAGCCTGGGGCTAGGAGGCCTGTGGAGACGCAGCTGTGATAAACTGGGGTAGCAGGTCCATACCCCTTCGCCGGTGATGAGCGGCCCTTACAGACTGCAGTTTGCCCTAAAACAGGGGCAAGATGAAGACTGGCAGAGGGTCACTGAGGCAGGGTGGTGAGTCCTCTCCCCCACACCTCTAATAGACCTTTTCACCACAAGTACCAACAAAAAGTGCCCACTATACTGCTCTAGAGCAGGCATAGGCAAAGGTTCCCTGAGGTATACTCTCACCATCAAATGAAGTCGTTGTCTCCTCTACGCCTTCCCTCCCATTTCCTTCCTTCTCACAATACTCAAGATAAGGAAGGACAAGGCCAGAGTTATTGTAATAGCTCCATGCTGGCCCAGACAGCCCTGGTTCCCCTTTCTCAGCAGAATGGCACTGTTTCTGCCAATTTCCTTGCCATGCAACCCCAGACTGTTATATCAACAAGGCCTACAGACCCAACACCCATGGTTCCTTAGTCTCCATCTAAAGGCTTGGTACCTGGATGGCTCTCAGGCATAGAGTTACAGTATGTAAAGTATTTTTGCATAGTTGTGCAGCCTCAATGCGTAAAACATATTCCACTAAATGGACACATTTTACACATTGGGCCCTCCCTCGTAACATCTTTCCTGAGACTGTCCCATTATCTTTCATCCTTGTCTACCTCCTGCACTTAAAGAAGTCCAACCTTTCTGTAAGCTCTGTTAGCTCTATTAGCTGCACCTAGCTGCTATAACCACATTCCATACAAAAATAGATAACACAGTCTTTGCCCATCCAATGACAAATCGCTTTATGAAGGGCCTCCAGTCACTATATCCTGATGTAACTCTGCCAAGGGAGCTATGGAACCTCCATTTAGTTCTCAGTGCTCTCACCAACCCTCCATTTGAACCTATAGCCACTTGCACGCTTCTCCATCTCTCTATGAAAACTGCACTTTTAGTGGGGAATTACATCTGCCAGGCAGGTGCAATGGCCACCCTGATGGCGGATCCTCCATACAACACCTTTTTAAAGGATAAAGTCATGCTACATGCCCACCCCAAGTTCCTCCCCAAAGTGTACTTCTTATTCCACATAAACCATACTATTCACTTGTCTGTATTTTTCCCAAACCTCACACCAATACCTTTGAAGCAAGGATGCATGCTCTAGATGTCCTCGGGGCTCTCTCATTTTACATTCACAGAACGAGGCCTTTTAGAGCTTCTCCTGGACTCTTTATATCCATCTATAAACACAAAAAGGACAACAGATACCCTCCCAAAGACTGTCTCGCTGGATATTTAACGGCATAGCCTGATGCTACAGCCAGCTTGCGCCAGCTACCGCCATTCGGGACCATTCTGCCGGGGCTGTGGACACAGCTGTAGCTTACCTCTGAAAGATCCCTCTCAAGGACATATGCACTGCAGCCACATGAGCTTCTGACCAAATATTTGTGAAGCATGTACTTTCTCATGGACCTGTCTCCTCAACGAGGGTTGTCAAGACCATGTTATCTACAGCTTATCTGCCAGATCCAAAGTTCCTGCCTCCTTAGGACATATTGCTTTGCAGTCACTTGCTGTGGAGCACCCACAGGAATGTCTCTCTCTTGAAGAGGAGGTTATTCACCTTTAGCCATAACTGACGTTCTTCGAGATGAGCGTCCCTGTGGGTGCTACAATACCCTCCCGTCCTCCCCTCTATTTGGAGACCTCTTTTTCTACGAGCCGGTTTCCGGAGAGAGAAGGAACAGAGGGAAGAGTGGCTGCGCATGTGAATTTGCAATGTATGTTGCTCACACACCCTACTTGCCGCACATGCATGGCCCGCCCCCCAGGCCCTGCTGTGAAGAATCCGGTCTATGGCGCTGAGATGCACCGACACCTGCTGTGGAGCACTTCCAGGGTACGGCTAGACTACACTGCTTTTTCTGATTCTTTTGTTGGAAGAGTCTTTCCCAACATTTGGCCCATCTAGACTGGGATGTCTAGACTTGGCCAAATGTCGGGAAAAAAACCTCTTTCAGAAGCCCCCTTATTCCTTGTGGAATGAGAATTACAGAGGCTTCTGAAAGAGCGCGTTTGCTCTTCTGCAAAAAAAGTAGAAGAGCAAATGTGTTCCCTGGACGTGGAACAGTTCAACCGTTTAGTCTAGCCGTACCCCTAGGGACTCTCATCTCGAAGACCATCAGTAACTACTAAAGCTGCGTAACCTCTTTTTCTGGTACTTTAGAGTTGCTAACTTTCTATTTGCAGAAAACTTAAGAACCGAAGACAATGATCAAGCGATTTGTCTCGTGCCATCCATCTCCAGCCTCTGACAAACAGAGGCCAGGGACACCATTCCTACCCCCTGGCTAATAGCTTTTTATGAACTTAACCTCCATGAATTTATCTAGCTTCTCTTTAAACTCTGTTATAGTTCTAGCCTTCACAGCCTCCTCTGGCAAGGAGTTCCACAGGCTGACTATGCAAACACCCTACCCTGCCCCTTCTCCAAGGCTATACCACCCCACTGCCAACTCAATCCACTCTGTCACTTGCTCTCGCCCCTCCTTGTTTACTCACTCATTTTCACGAGGGTGGGGAAGCAGGTTGAAGTGTGGGCTCTTGCTGAGAGTACAGACTCTGGGGTGGGGCCTGGTATGAAGAGTTTAGGGTGAAAGAGGAGGCTCTGGACTGCAGAGTGGAATCAAGGGGTTCTGAGTATGGGAGGGGGCTCATGGCTGGGGCGAGGGGTTGGAGTGTAGGAGGGAGTAAGGGCTCCAGCTGGAGGATGGGTTCTGGGGTAGGGCTGGAAATGAAGAGATTAGGTGCAGGAGGGGGCTGCAAGCCAGAGCAGGGGTTGAGGTGCAGATGAGGTGTGGGGTGAAGACTCTGGGAGGGAGTTTGAGTACAGCAGGGGACTTAAGGCTAGGGCAAGCTTCTGTGATGTGAGAGAGGGCTTGGGGATGCAGATTCCAGACGGCTCTCATTTCAAGCAACTCCCAGAAGCAGCAGCATATCCCTCTTGCTCCGAGGAAGAGGCATGGCAAGGCATAATTATAAAAAATATTAGTGCCAATTACAGGAATCTGTTCTGCACAGTGGGCAGAGAATATCATAACAAAGATTGCAAAGGAAATAAAAATAATAAATAGCAGTTATACTATTAATAGATATTGGGCCAAATATTCCACCCAATTACTTCAATGGAAACACACCCACAGAAAATTTGGCATATTTTCAGTAGGCATTTTCAGCGTATCAGGAACGATAATCAAATTCTAAGCAAAATGTTTTCCTTGTGAAATTGTCATTCACGTTTTCTGTGGTGTCTTTGGATTTAACTTTAATTATACTACTCATTTTGTCTCTAGTTCCCTTTCTTTCTACACTCTCCCGACAAAATGCAAGATCTATGGCTTGTGTACAGTGAGTTAGTGCACAGCTAGCCAGGGTGTGAAACCAGAGTGCAGCAGCTTACTAAACATACATCACTGTGCTATAGCAGTGAACATATGATGTAAGTCCCAGAGTGTGACTTAATCGTGCCCAGCTGGTGTACTGTAAATTCCCACCTGGGTTTGCTGCACACTAACTCTCTGGGTAGTTAATCCCTAATTTTTCTGCATTACAGACCATTTTTTCTGCATTTCTAGTGGTGAAACAAGTTTGATATCCTGCAAGTATCTCTGCATGGAAGAATCCCTACACTTTTACAGAGCTCATTCCAGAATGACAGCCATACTGTTCTTAGTTAATTTTCATCTTGCTTTTCATTTTCACAGAAAGAAGATCAGCCAAAGATGGAACGTAATTTATACATGTATCTCTATTTTGTGATTTTCATCATTTTTGGATCGTTCTTCACACTGAATCTTTTTGTCGGTGTCATTATAGACAATTTTAACCAACAAAAGAAAAAGATAAGTATATTGGATATGTACCCAGGCCCTTAATATATTCCTTATGTGTTGTCTTCAAACTAGAGGATGCTAGCTGTACACTGAAGCTCTGAAACATCTATACGCATGTATTACATGGAGCAGCATCAGTATTGAATTTAATAGAGGCGCATTACAAGTGAAGTGCTTCCCTTTCTCCATTCCATTACCTTATATCTCAGCCCGGTAATTCTCATCTCCTGGGGCTGCTTTGATTCATAAGAATCCCTGAAGCCTGCTACATAGTTCCATGATGCTGCTTCTCCTGCCCTTGAGCTGAGCACTGTGGCACAAGGTCTGAGAACAGCCCTTGATTAGGCAGACCTTGTGTGGGCAGTGGGCCTTCCAAGGAGGAAACAGCAAGATGGGCTGGAGAGGCAGGGAGAAAATTGCTCCTTCTCTCAGGTGCCTGGGCTCTTAGTAACCTAATCATTTTCCTGGTTCACCACTGAACTGCTGTTCTGGAAGATCTTTGTTAATTTCCTGCGCTGTTTTAGGCCTAATAAGGTGGAAGAAGGGTAAGCAAGAGTTGAAAGAATAGAAAAAGAAAGAAATATTGAATTCCAATAATTTAGACCTTTGGTGTCCAACAAGTTCTGAAGCGGTAGCCACATAGTGGCTACTGCTATGGTGAACTAGCCACACGCACTGGCCAAATAGCCACATTGTTCAAGCCAACTAGCCACACTCAAACAGCCAAATAGCCACATGTGGCTAACGGCTAGCATGTTGAACACTACAGATTTAAACTCTTGCATGGCAGCAATGTTTCTTTTCATCAACAATAACAGTATCATTGTCTCCATATACTTAGGTGGACAAGACATATTTATGACAGAAGAACAGAGAAAATACTATAATGCAATGAAAAAACTGGGATCCAAGAAACCCCAAAAACCCATCCCAAGGCCATTGGTAAGATCCAAATTCTTTCAATAAAAATATCTCTAATAAAAGAAAATCTATAATAAAATTAACTTAATCCACTGTGTTTGTATGTGGGAGAAAGGAGATTAATGCATGTACAATATACCTATTTCTTTCCATTAGTTTACAGTGTTCATAATCTTACCTCTGCACCAAAAATTGTCATTGATTATAAAGATTATACAGATTAAATGTTTATGGATTTCAATAAATAGCTTTGTATATTTATCTTGAAACTGATTATTCTTTGGGATTTATATACTCTGATATAAATATATAACCTACTTATTATGAAATTAAATAACATATTAACATATAAGGATTGGAGCTATCTGCTAGGGAATATTTACATTTATTTTGCATGGTTACTGCAGATGATTGGGGAACAGGGAGAAATAGTAGATGTGACAACTTCATTTTAACAAAGCTTTAACACAGTTCCACATGACATTCAAATAAGCAAAATTGGGAAATTTGGTCATGATGGAATTACTATAAAATAGGTACAAAACTGGTTGAAAAACCATACCCTGAGAGTACTTATTAATGGTTCGCTGTCAGAGTGATTAGACATATCTAATGGGATCTCAAAAAGATCTGTCTTGTGTCTCGTATTACTCAACATTTTCATTATTGACTCAGATCATGGAGGGGAGAGCACTAATAAAAATTACAGATAACATCAATCTGGTTGTGATTACAAGTACTTTGGAGAACAGGAATAAAATTTGATATGACCTTAACATTGGACAATTGGTCTAAAAGCAACAAAATAAAATTCAATAAGTAAAAGTTCAAACTACTACACTTAGGGAAAAAAAGGAAATACACAAATACAAAGCGAGGAATAACTGGCTAGGCAATAGAGCTGCAGAAAAGAGTCTGGGGATCACAGTGGATCACAAATAGAATATGAACCAATTGTATGATGCTATTTGTAAAAAAGCATAATATTCAGGTTCTAATTCTGTTTTGCTTAGTATTCAAGAGGCTTTAGCAGGAGTTTTGTGTACATATATTTTAAGAAAGACGTGGACAAACTGCAGTCCGGAGTAGAGCAACAATAATGATTAAATGTTTTGAAAATATACCTATGGGGAAAGATTAAAAAATGGGCATGTTTTGTCTTGAGAAAAGAAGAGTGAAGTGGGACCTAATAACAGTTTTCAAATATGTTAAGGGGTCTCTTAGCAGGACTGTGATCCAATTTTCTCAATGTCCACAGAAGGCCAAACAAGAAAAATCAATTTAATCTAATGAGCTATTAGAAAAAAACCTTCCTATCAGGCTAGTTAAGTTTCGTAGTGGGTTGCAAAGCGAGATTATGGAATCCCCATAATTGAAGATTTTTAGTAACAGGTTAGTCAATAGCTATCAGGTATTATCTAGGTATACTTGGTCCTGCCTCAGTTCAAGAGGATGGACTGGATGACTTCTTGAGGTCCCTTCTAGCCCTGCATTTCTATTATTGTAAGTTTGCCTACATTCTTGTAATCAATACTAAAAACTTTTTATTTATCCCACAGAACAAATACCAAGGTTTCATTTTTGACATCGTTACAAGCCAAGCCTTTGATGTTATCATCATGATTCTCATCTGCCTTAACATGATCACTATGATGGTAGAAACTGATGATCAAAGTATAAAGAAGACTAACATTCTTAACAAAATCAACATCCTCTTTGTTGCCATCTTTACTGCAGAGTGCATCATGAAATTGTTGGCCCTAAGACACTACTACTTCACCAATGGCTGGAACATATTTGATTTAAGTGTTGTCATCATGTCCATTGTTGGTAGGTAAAAATACACAATTTCTTCACTATCCCAAATTTTGTTTTCATAAAAGTTACAATTTGCTTCTTGGCCACAAATTGTTGCTGAAATGTGACCCAGGATGCTAGAAACAAAGTGTTGGGGAAAATACTCAAAACAGATTTAAAAAAAAGAGAGGGAAAAGGAAATAAAGGTCAGAGGAATAAATATCAACAAATATATTTAAAATAGCACAGAAGGTGAATTTATAAACTTTTCCTATTTTCTCTTAACTTTTAAAAGGAACTACTTTTTATAGTGGAAGGATACAATCTCTGATAGCTTTTTTGTTTTACTGTTTTAAAAGTTGTAAATGTAATGAATAATGTTATAATAAATATTATACTTGGTCTCATAACTCTGAAAAGAGAATTCAGGTGGAAAAATTATAATTTTCCATGTTAATTAGGGTTTATTGTAGAGATGTGAAATATTTTAATTTTTACAAAACTGCAGATTATTTTTTCAGACCTTAGTGATGGTATAATCTTTTATCATATGATATAACTTTTAATAATTTTGGTTTATGGAGAAATATTTTGCCAATTTTGAGGCATATACAACACTAGACCCAACAAGGGTGGGAGTGGCCAGTGGTTGTCCCCCGGGGTGGCTGTGAGGCATGCTGCCTGGCACCTGCTCCCTTGGGCTGGTCCAGGTCCGCAGCGGCTGCGCTGTCTGGCCAGCGGCTGCTCCCTAGGGCCAGCCACTGGTGGCAGGATCTGTGCTGCCTGTCCGACAGCTGCTCCCTCCGGATGGAGAGCTTGCTGCCCCCTGTGATCATTCTAGAGTATAACTTTCCCTCATGCTTGCTGTTCCCTTGTGATAATTCTGGAATATAACTATCCCTGCTATAAGAGCCCTCCCTTTACATATGATGAGAAACAATCAGATTCCAGGCACATCCTATTGTCCTGGCACAACGAAACCCTGACCTTGCTTTAAAGATATGAAAGGAAGCAGCATACCAAATTTGGTGGTCCTTGCTCTTGCCGTTTAGGAGAAGTTCCTGAACAAACAGACTCATGGATGAACAGACACACACAAACTCTTTCCAATATGTAATAGATATTCATACTGTAAAGGAGAATCTGTTGCAAATATTTAAATTGAAATATAGCTACTTTAATTAATCAATCCTGTATAACTGTAGTTATGGGAGTCCAGATATTGCTAAATGTTTTACAATTTTCCAATCATTCTTGTGAATAAGCACATTACCTTTGATAATTTCTCTTGTTAGAATAATCATTCTATATTGAGAAATTCTTACCTCACCCTCAAACACATTGATTTTTGTCTTCATGCCTATAATATATTGTCATAAATGTACCATTTTATTTTACAATCTAATTTAGACTGTATCTTGATTCACCTCTCACACTGGTAGAACTCAGCAGTTGCTCAACTGAAGTCAATGGAATAATACTAGAGTAGTGGTTCCCAACCTTTTCAAGCATATATCAATCTATTAAAATTTTATGGACTCCCCCTCCCCCCAAACAATATACCTATTTTCAAACACTCCATTACTTGATAATCATTTGAAATGTATAATAGTTCATGGTATCTTTTACAGGGTGTCCACATTGAAATGTAACAACTTTGAGGTGTCATATATCTGTATTGAATAACATTTTATTGACTTCACTGATCCATTTTTCCTAGCAGCAGCCCAACTAAACCCTTCCTGCCACTCTAGTAGCTTTTGAATGGTTAGAGCAGGGTGACATTTGCGTAACACGATAGTTTCAAAAAAGAGAAAAAATGGTAAAAAGTGACTGACCAGTTTATAAGCCGACTCCAGTGTACAGTCACAGCATGTCAGTTTTAATGTGGGCTGAGGGATATGCAGGCTTCAGGGCACAGAGTTTCTCAGCTCCCATGGGCTGCTGTTCGCTGTTCACAGCGAATGGGACCTGAGAGTCTCTGTGCTTGCAAGCAAACAAACTCAGACTCTGCAAGCAAAAAATGTCTCAGCAGAGTACAGCAGAGTCCACAGCACTTCCCAGGGTCACTTCCCAGCCCCGAAGGACAAATAGCTGGCGCACTAAGGACTTTTTATCCACATGGAGCATCTGTAGGCTTGGAGCCTGCCTTTCACCGTTCTGGGTCAAGGGGTGCATCAGGAAGCTGTGGCCAGCATGTCCCTTGGCTCGTGCTGCTTCCTCAACTCCTGCCCCCTCCGTCTCCTGCCCATCCACAGAGAATATGGCAAGGGGGCTCTCATGACTAAAGGCAGTTCCTGCCCTGGCACTCCATCCTTGGCTAGGCACAGAGCTGTGGGGGAGAAAAGGAAAGGAAAAGAAAAGTAAGTATTGAGCCCACCACAGGACTGGGAGTAGGGAGAGGGCTGGAGTGTAAACAGCAGCGCAGCTGTCCGCGGGAAGGCAGATGGTCATGAATGGTGAGCCCTTGGGCAAAAATCACCTGGTGGAAAGTTTCAGTTCCGTGGAGGGCCCGATCCTTACGAGTATTGAAAAAAATGTATCCAAACCTCTTTCTGACTCCTCTTTGGTGACAGAGGTGAAAAACAGGAAGAAAAGAAGTGGATCCCCATAAAGATTAGGAGATTTAAGAAAAAATCTCCCTTAAAAGACAAATATTTCTCTATGGTGCCCATTGCTACAAGGAATTCCTAGGAAACAGAAAAAATGAATAGACCTTAAGGGAGAGCAAGAGAAAGAGGAGGAGGGCAGGGGGAAGAGAGTAACCATTTACATCAAGCCTTGGCCAGTTGATATCTGGAATATTACCTTTTTTCTGTTTTTGTGCAAGACTTCTTGGGGCTACAATAGAACAGTTTTGGAGGCCATCAATAAATTTGGTTGTCCTTCTGTAACAACACTTCTGGACTGGTCATCTTCAGTGATTGAACCTGAGACTTAAAGATCTAAAAGAATGGACTTTGTCCATTTTTTAGAGGCAGTACCAGACTAATAAACTTTTGTGTGGTCAAGCCACTAGAAAGGGGCCGAAAAGCCTTGGTATATAGAAGGATTACACTGTTATTTAACCTGTCTTTTTCTCTGGTTTATATATCCCTCATCACCACAGTATCTAAATATCGAATGCCTATGACTCTGGTGTCATGTTTTGTTTTTTTAATATGAGCTTTGGTTTTTTCCAACTTTTAGGGCCAGATGGGAAAATACATTTACATAAACTGTGCCTATAGAATGCACATGTACCTAGTGGTTGTGCAAAATGTTGCAAATAAAACACCTACTTCTATGTTTTACATGTGCACTAAGCTAATATACAGATTTTAGGGACACAACGTACACACTGGTGTTTGAAAAATACATTCTGTTGTCTTGTTATTGTTTTAATTTCAAAATTTTTTACAACTAAGCCATTTAACTTTTAAAAAATGTGTACCTTTTCCTTGAAGAATCAAAATCTATCCATTCTAGTACATTTTTATTTATACTATTATTTCTTTAAGATAATAATTAGCAACAATTAGAAATTCTAATTAATTATTAATTTCTGTTTTTAGGTACTGTGCTCTCTGGCATTGTAAAAGCATTTGAAAATTATTTCTCACCTACACTCTTCAGAGTCATTCGTTTGGCTCGAATTGGACGAATACTGAGACTAATCCGAGCTGCCAAAGGAATTAGAACTCTTCTTTTTGCCTTAATGATGTCCCTTCCTGCTTTGTTCAACATTGGCCTCTTACTTTTTCTGGTCATGTTTATTTATGCCATTTTTGGCATGGCTAACTTTGCTTATGTTAAGTGGGAGAATGGGATTGATGACATGTTCAATTTCCAAACCTTTGCTAACAGCATGCTCTGTCTTTTCCAAATCACAACTTCTGCTGGCTGGGATGGTCTTCTCAGCCCTATTTTAAACACTGGACCGCCATATTGTGATCCAGCCATACCAAGTGCTGTGGGAGAATGTGGCAAGCCTGCTGTGGGAGAATGTGGCAAGCCTGCTGTGGGTATTATATTCTTTGTAAGTTACATCATTATATCTTTTCTTATTGTTGTAAACATGTATATAGCTGTAATTTTAGAGAACTTCAATGTTGC
This sequence comes from Pelodiscus sinensis, assembly GCF_049634645.1. NCBI lineage: Eukaryota > Metazoa > Chordata > Testudines > Trionychidae > Pelodiscus > Pelodiscus sinensis. Next base: position 246,362,380 of record NC_134712.1, on the reverse strand, counting down.
CACTGAGGAGAGTACAGATCCTCTAAGTGAAGATGACTTTGATATGTTTTATGAAGTCTGGGAGAAATTTGATCCAGAGGCAACTCAGTTTATGAAGTATTCTGCACTTTCAGACTTTGCAGATGCTCTGGCAGAACCTTTACGTGTACCCAAACCAAATAAAATTGAGCTCACAGCAATGGATCTTCCCATGGTCAGTGGAGACAGGATCCACTGTTTGGATATTTTATTTGCTTTTACCAAACGGGTGCTAGGAGAATCTGGAGACATGGATACTCTAAAAGTTCAGATGGAGGAAAAGTTTATGGCTGCCAATCCATCCAAGCTTTCTTATGAACCAATCACAACTACAATTAGACAGAAGCAAGAGGAAGTTTCTGCCATTATTATCCAGAGGGTTTACAGGAGACATTTGAATCAACATCCCATGAGGCAGACCTCTTTTGTATGCCGTAATAGAACCTGTGATGGTGACATCCTTGAAGATGCTCCAGAGAAAGAAGGCCTCGCTGAATTCATGGTGAATGAAAATGCTGATAGAAATTTAGACAAATCAGAATCTGCATCCACAGCATCTTTCCCTCCATCCTATGACAGTGTCACCAGGACCACTAATGATCACCTCAAGGTGAAGATGGCAGACTCTCCCCAGAGTGAAGAACCTATAGATTATTCACTATTTGCAGAGAGAGAGAAAAAATCCATTGTTTAAGATTTTGTTAAGACTGCTTTAAAATATTGTTCACAGCATGTAATGATGTACAAATACAGCAGTTGAAGCTTTCTTATTAAACATTAGTTGCAAAAGAACCATTGGTGATTTACCCTTAACTACAAGAGTTGGCAAGGTATAACCTTTGCTCTTGCTGCATTCAACTTTGCTTAATGTTTATATTTATATATGTAAAGGAAGAATCTGTGCATGGCTACAAACGTTATATCAGTGATAATCCAAAATTAAGACAGAATCCTTAGTACGTAGTTATCATGGCCCTGACACAGTATTGATAGAGCTGTATTTTATTTCTGGTAACTAGACTTCTTTATATTGGTTTGCTTTGTTGGGCGCAAGTTCAAGGAGTGGAAGATAAGTTTCATGGTGTCTGGAAATAAATGTCTGCCTGGGGCAAAGCATGGGTTGGGAGAAAATTTAAGGGTTGGGGGTTTTAGAAGTAGGGAGAGGATTGTAATGTAGCCTTAATTAATTCCTAATTAATATTTTGATTATAAACCTGGTATATTAATGGCTCACAATCTGTTCAGTCCTGTGATCACATATCATGAGCATAACCATTGCATGATTCATTGATATGTCATAATGTACTGGAACTGCTCCAATACAATGAATTTCAACAGAATAGCCATGGTGTGTATACTGTTGTAGTTATATTACTGAAGTATAATGAAATAATAAATGTAACATTCAACATTCCAGAAATAGTAATGAACTGAGTAAGAACTTTCTTATTTTTTAAGCAAACCTGATTTTTATCCTTTGTAATTATGACATTGGCCTAGTTATCTTCACCGTGTTTTCTTCCAAAAAGTCTTTGCTACTCTAGTGGTGTTATGCTCTTACAAAAATCCCACAAAGGCCTCAACTCCTGGACCTGGGTTCAATCTCTTTTCCCATGTATGTGAATACTTATTGGATATATATGTGTTCATATTCTCGGTGTGAACCATTTCAGTTTTCAGTGGCTGATTTCTCTTCCTTTGGGTCATATTTCAGTGTTTCCAAGATCCTTATTTCCACTCCATTTGTTTAAATACCATTCAGTTTTACCTGCAGGTCAGTTTTCAAGATTATATACTTTTTATGTTACAAGATATATGTGACTATGAAGAATGGTTGGTCTGGAGGAGGGGAGGAGCAGCTTTCCTTTCTTCACCACAGTAATTTCAGACTGAGAGGAAGCTTGGCCTTATGGTTGAGGCAGTACACTGGGACTCTGATCCAGGTTCAGTTTCTTCCTTAGTTACATTCTTCCCATGTGACCGTAGGCAAATAATGTCTGATTTCAGTGTAGATATGACCTTATTCTCTCTCTCACTCAGTGTTCCACCTGTAAAATGGGAATAATAATAATTATTATTTTCTCCCTCCTTCACTTGTGTCTGTCTCTCTGTTTAGACTTTCTGGGCAGACACTGTCTCTTACTATACATATGTAAAGGGCCTTGCCCAATGGGGATGCAATCTGATCTGAAGCTTCTAGGTACTATTTGAATACAAGAAATAATCAATAATATGTGAAATGTCTTTTAATTTTCTTTCTCTCTGTTGTATTTCCCTGCTTCCCCTCATCGATATGAATTCTCGCTAAGAAGTTTTAGGTCCATACTGTTGTTTTCTTCCTATAATTTGAATCTAGATACAGTCGATCATATCTGTTGTCAGTGTGAATTAGCATAGTGTCATAGAAGTTAGTTACTCTGTACCATTGAGATTTGAACTATGCAGATTTGCACCAGCTGAAGATCTGCAAAATAACTAAATAAAATACTTATTTTTATGAAGTGTTTGTTACTACACATTTTTTTTAAAAAAAAAATCTTATTTGTGACCCAGCACAAATCAGGTGATGACCCAAAACGAATTGCTACTTGCTGATTTGTTGGGAATCATTTTGCTAGGCTCTTCACCAGTAAATACAATCCATCTCCATCAATAGATAAAGCTTAATTTTATAAATTTAAAATCTTACATTAGGGTAAAATTAATCTCTCCCTTAATAGAGACCAAGGAATTCATGTTTATGCAAGATACTAAAATGCAGATAGGATAAATACATTTACCCTTCAATCATAGTTAAGCTATGGAGCTACAATATTGTCCCTTTATGGACACTATCCCAGTCTGACCCCTGGTCTACATTAAGGGATACATTTGAATTAAGATAAGTAACTTCAGCTATGTAATTTGCATAGCTTAAGTCAAAGTATCCTAAGTCGAACTTTGGTGCTGTCCACACTGCAGAAGGTCGAAGGGAGCACACTCTCCCAATGATATAGCTTACTCCCTGTAGCAGCAGGATTGCTGGCATCAACGAGAGTGCCCTTTCAGTTCAAATTAGCGTGTCTTCACTAGACCTGATCAACTGTGGCAGCTTTGAGCTTATCTGTAGTTCAGACATGGCCTAAAAGCAGGGAAATCAGTCAGTGAACTTTCATTCCTCCTGTGCAGGGGTCTGGGGACTGGATCTACATAACAGGTTGGTTCTTATTGGTCTTGCAAAAGGATTTAGCTTGAGAAGTTTGTTAAAGACATTACACTATATGAAAAAGAAATTATTGAATGTTCACAATTATCTTTACAAACTTGTGGGTTGTTGATTGAATATTAAATCCAGGTTTTTAAAGTTTAAATCATGTGAGTGTGTTGATGAGATTATCTCGTCTAAAGAGATTCAACAATGATACCTTTTTACAATGAAATTATCACATGGCTAATTTGTGTATACAAAATTGAGTTAAAGATATAAAAATAGAACTATATACATTTAATATATTCTCCCTATGAAAAGAACATAGTTCCAGGCATCAAAATATGGGTTTTGTATTTCCTGTCCAATTGGTTTTGTCCATAGTGTGTAAACCATGTGACTTTTCTTCTTAAGATTTTTTCATTGAGTAAAGTTTTCTGGGCATAAGCAGGTACATCAGAAGTGACAAAGCTAATATACAGTACAATCGAATATCCATCTAGGTCGGGGTGGGCAATAATTTTTGCCTGGGGGCCACTTCAAAAATGTTTGAAGTAGCCCTGGGCCACCCTTGAAGGGGCGGGGCCTAAACAGGAAAGGGCGGGCTAGCTCACCCCCAGACCATGATTGATCTGGGAGTGGGGGAGCCCCTTTGTTCCCCTTCCTCCTAGGCACCCATACCCTGGAAGAGGCTTGGCACGCTCCCCCACCCCAAGGTCAATCAGGGCCTGGGAGCGGGGGAGCGCAGGAAGCCTCCTCCTGCCCTGCGCGGAACACATGGCACTTCACGCAGCTCCCCCGCCCCCAGGCTCTGATTGGCTTGGGGGCGGGGGAGCACGTGAGGCCTCCTCCATTCTCCCCCTGCCCTGCAAGAAGCGTGTGGTGCTCTATATGCTCCTCGCAGGGTGGGAGAAGCCTTCGCATGCTCCCCCACCCCCAGCCAATTAAGACCTGAGAGTGGGGGCAGAGCAGAGAAGGCTTCACGGGCTCCCCCGCCCCCAGACCCTAATTAGCTTGGGGGCAGGGGATCAGTAGGGCCTCCGCGGGCCAGATCCACCCACTTGGCAGGCTGGATGCAGCCTGCGGAGGCCCTTTTGCCCACCCCTGATCTAGGTTAACCTTCTGTACTCTGTACATTTAGTAGTCACTATTGATTTGGTAGCCACATATTGTGAGGCTATTCCTATTTGTTTGACTCTAACATGGTATTTTTGGTTCCAGCTAAAGGACACTACCTCCGGCATGTTCAGATTGGAAATGATCTTTTTGTGAATAAATTTTACTTAAAACTTTTTGAACTAGAATCTGTACGTATATTAACCAATCTACTGTATTGAGTTATATCCTCATTGTATATAAGTAGCCAGCTCTACAGCTTGTGGTGTAAATATCCATTGACTTCAGCGGTTCTATGATGATTTATATCAGCCGAGAATCTTCTCGTGACCCTAAGAGGATCCCAGTGCCAGCAGACAAGGGTTTCCTGGTATGCAGCAGTGAGTCTCAGATGGCCTGACCTGTGAGCATACACCAGCTCACTGCTGGCATCATAGGCTACGTCTAGACTACATGGCTCTGTTGACGGAATAGGCAAAGAAGCAGGGATTTAAATAAGGCACGAGGCATACCAGAGTGGTTGATAAAGGCTTCCCTTGTCGACCGTGGCGCATCTAGACTGCCGCGCTGTGCCGGATCAGCTGATCGTCGGCACAGCGTAGCGGCCATTTTAATTTTAAGTAAGCGGGGATTATTTAAATCCCCACTTCTTTGCCTATGCTGAATAAACTATTTTATATAGCTCCGTCAACAGAGCCATGTAGTCTAGACATAGCAAAATGTGTATCTAAAAGGTGTCATGTGAGGTATCTTATCTGATCTGGTAACATGCTGGTTTTCCTACAGTGGCTATGGAAGAACCCCTATCATATTTATCAGTGAGAACCTCACTCCAGAAACCAGGGTCCTTGAAATGATATAAAATGATATACAGTTTAAAAGTGTGAAGCTTGGTGGTGGTAAAAGATATTGGCGCCCAGCGCATGGGAAACCTGAGGTCATGCCCAGGGCTGTCCCTATAGGGGTATGGAGCCTGGGGCAAATGCCTCCCAACAGGCTCCACCCTGCCCTGTCCCTTCGCCACTCCTTTCCTCAAGACCTACCCTCTTACCTGAAGCCTCCTCCCCCTACAATGCAAGCAAGGGAATAACTGGGGGCTGGCACAAGGCAGCAGCAGAGGTTGCTCCCACCCCACTGAACGTAACATAAGAACGGCCATACTGGGTCAGACCAAAGGTCCACCTAGCCCAGTATCCTGTCTGCTGACAGTGGCCAATGCCAGATGCCGCAGAGGGAGGGAACAGAATAGGGATCCCAAGCAGTAGGTCTTCAAGCAATCCCTCTCCTGTCACCCATTCTGACAGAGGCTAAGCACACCATTCCTATCCATCCTGGCTAATAGCCATTGATAGACCTAACCTCCATGAATTTATCTAGTTCTTTCTTGAACCCTGTTAAAGTTCTGGTCCTAACAACCTCCTCTGGCAAGGAGTTCCACAGGCCAACCGTGTTCTGTGTGAAGAAAAAACTTCCTTTTGTTTGTTTTAAACCTGCTACCTATTAATTTCATTTGGTGATCTCTAGTTCTTATGTTGTGGGAACAAGTAAATAACTTCCTTATTCACTTCCACACCATTCATGATTCTACAGACCTCTGTCATATCCCCCCTTAGACTCCTCTTTTCTAAGGTGAAAAGTCTCAGTCTTTTTAATATCTCTTCATATAGGACCTGTTCCAACGCCCTAATCATTTTTGTTGCACTTTTCTGAAACCTTTCCAGTGCCAATATCTCTTTTCTGAGATGAGGCAGCCATATCTGTACGCAGTATTCAAGATGTGGATATACCATGGTTTTATATAGAGGCAATAAGATGTTCTCTGTCTTGTTCTCTATCCCTTTTTAAATGATTCCTAACATTCTGTTTGCTTTTTTGACTGCCTCTGAACATTGAGTGGATGTTTTTAGAGAATTATCCACAATGACTCCAAGATCTCTCTTGATTAGTTGTAGCTAAATTAGTCCCCATCATATTGTATGTATAGTTGGGATTATTTTATTCAAGCGTGCATTACTTTACATTTCTCAGCATTAAATTTCATTAGCCACTTTGTTGCCCACTTTTTGAAGCTCTTCACAGTCTGCTTTGGTCTTAACTATCTTGAGCAGTTTAGTGTCATCTGCAAATTTTGCCATCTCACTGTTTACCCCTTTCTCCAAATCATTTATAAATAATTGAGTAGGATTGGTCTCAGGACAGGTCCTTGGGGGATACCACTAATTACCTCTCTCCATTCTGAAAGCTTACCATTTATTCCTATCCTGTGTTTCCTGTCTTTTAACCTGTTACCAATCCATGAGAGGAACTTCTCTCTTATCCCATAACAACTAACTTTACTTAAGAGCCTTTGACGAGGGACCTTATCAAAGGCTGTCTGGAAATATAAGTATACTATATCCACTGGATCCCTCTTGTCCACCTGTTTGTTGACCCCCTCAAAGAATTCTAGTAAGATAGATGTCCAAAACAAAGAAAAAATACCCTGACCACAACTAAATATACTTTTTTCCCTCTATTCATGATCCGTGCTGATCTGTACTTCAGTTCACTCCCATGTCCAATATTTCTTATAGGCATGGCAATTCTGAGTATTGCATCTGCTCCCTCCAGCCCTTAACTTAGAATTTTCTTTCAAAGAGAGCAGGCAAGGTATCTAAATACAATTCAAATTTCAGCACTGTATCCCCATTGGTTCTTCTGGCCCCCTGCCAACACCTTGCTAGCTAATTGAGTTTAACCCTTTAGTTACTGGATGCTGGCCAGAACTTCTATCTGTCACAATCTCTCACTGCTTCTTTTACTTGGTTGTTAAGCCACAGTGGCACTTTTTTGGTTCTCTTACTGTGTTTTTTTAATTTGGGGTATATATTTAAGTTGAGCCTCTATTATGGAGTCTTTGAAAATTTTCTGTGCAGCTTACAGGGATTTTACTTTTGTCGCTGTACCTTTTAATTTTTACATTATGGTCACTATCTCCGAGCGGTCCAGTTGTATTTACCTCTTTGACCAGATCCTGTGCTCCACTTAGGACTAAATCAAGAATTGCCTCTCTCCTTGTGGTTTCCAGAACCAGCTGTTCCAAGAAGCTGTCATTTAAGGTAGCAAGAAATTTTATCTCTGCATCCCATCTTGAGATGACATGTACACAGTCAATATGAGGATAGTTGAAACCCCCCACTATAATTGAGGTTTTAAAATTTTGATAGCCTTTCTAATATTCCTTATCCCTTATCACTTTGTAGTCACTATCACAATCCTAGTCAGGTAATATTTCCCTACTGCTATATTATTAGAGCATGGAATTACTACCAATAGAGAGTCTATTAAACATTTTAGTTCATTTAAGATTTTTACTTCATTTGATTCTACATTTTCTCTCACGTATAGTGCCACTCCTCCACCAGCATGACCTGTTCTGTCCTTCCAATATATTTTGTACCCTGGTATGACTGTGTCCCATTTATTGTCCTCATTCCACCAAGTTTCTGTGATGCTTATTATATCAATATCCTCCTTTAATATAAGGCATTCTAGTTCACCCATCTTATTATTTAAACTTCTAGCACTTGTGTATAAGCACTTTAAAAATGTGTCACTATTTATCTGTCTGCCATTTCCTGATGTTTTAGACTTTTTTTATTTGATTTTTTCTCATCTGATCTTACCTATACTTTATCATCTTCCATCGTCTTCTGTTTACTAGAACACAGAGAATTTCTATTAATAGACCAGCCCCTAAGAGATGTCTGTCCAATCCATGTGCTTCTCCGCACCCATCAGCTTTCCCCCAGCCCTTAGTTTAAAAACTGTTCTAAGACCTTTTTAATGTTAAGTGCCAGCAGTTTGGTTCCATTTTGGTTTAGGTGGAGCCCATCCTTCCTATTTAGGACTTCCCCTTTCCCAAAAGTTTCCCCAGTTCCTAATAAATCAAACTCCTTCTCTCTACATCAACGTCTCATCCACACATTGAGAGACTGAAGCTCTGTCTGCCTACCTGGCCCTGCGCGTTGTAGCCTGGGAAGGAGTTCTATAAAATTTGGATGGGTAAGGCTCGCCAATCTGGTCAGATTAAATCTGAGTTCATCCTTTATCCCAGATTACAATTCCGTGGAACCACAAGGCTCCCCCACTTGAGGGTCAATAGGCAACGGCCAACAACCACACCTTAACTCAAAAAGTGAAATGGAAAACAGTTTTATTGCTAGTGGAATAATGATTATGATCACCACAGCAAAAACTACAGTAAGAACACAAATCACCTGAATTCCTTCCCAATATGTCATTAACACAATTAACTCCAAACTTATCTAAGTGTACCAAGAGTAATAATAACAATTCCTACACACACAAGGATCCCAAGGTTGAATGGAGAAGGGTGGCTTCCCTCCCCCTAGAAAACCTGGGAGCAAGTGTTAGTAGGATTCCTAAAAGCAGACTTAAGCAAGAAAAGAAGTCGTTATAAAAGAGAAGAATAGAGATAAGTCCTAAGCTTTCTCTGACCTTATACTCACACGTCCCTGGAACAGACTGATCTCTCCACTAAGCGCCGGATTACAGCAGCCCTGATTTTCCAAATCACTAGGTGTAAATACCCCTTTTGGGCGCCAAAGCATTCCGGATATACCACTCTGTTTCCATAACTAGGCCTAACACCCCAAGATTTCTGAGGGTACCATCTTTGATTGGAAGAAATCTTTGGGTATCTTATGAATATTCATTATGGGTGCCAGATGACTTTTTGGACCCTGTCCCTATACCACACAGAAAGGGCGGGAAGCTATATGGAAGCTGCAGTTGACAACTTTCCAGATGCTAGCGATTGCACCAAGAGATTGGAACATTTGTAACTGTCATGTTAGCAGGTTTATACCATAAATTCTGCGTAAGGCTCAAGAAAAAAAAAAACCCAACTTGCCCTGACTGCAGACTCTTGCTTCACCCCTTTATAGAAAATTATAAACACAAGGGCTACGTCTACACTGGCCCCTCTTCCGGAAGGGGCATGTAAATTTCAGCAGTCGTCGTAGGGAAATCCGCGGGGGATTTAAATATCCCCCGCGGCATTTAAATAAAAATGTCCGCCGCTTTTTTCCGGCTTTTAAAAAAGCCGGAAAAGAGCGTCTAGACTGGCCCCGATCCTCCGGAAAAAGTGCCCTTTTCCGGAGGCTCTTATTCTTACTTTGAAGTAAGAATAAGAGCCTCCGGAAAAGGGCACTTTTTCCGGAGGATCGGGGCCAGTCTAGACGCTCTTTTCCGGCTTTTTTAAAAGCCGGAAAAAAGCGGCGGACATTTTTATTTAAATGCCGCGGGGGATATTTAAATCCCCCGCGGATTTCCCTACGACGACTGCTGAAATTTACATGCCCCTTCCGGAAGAGGGGCCAGTGTAGACGTAGCCAAGGCATATAGTTCCCCACTTATATCTTATTGCCATCAGCCATCTTACAGAACCTGGATTCTATAGGCCCCCTGCATTACCAGCATATTTCAAATCTATATTAAAAGGATATAAAGATAACAAAACTATTATTTAACTAAAGCAAATATCATATTAATAGGACAAAATAAGGCAAATAACGGTTAATAGGCTACAGCGTGGAACTGGAAGCATTTCAGAGAATGCTACCACAGTGGTCCTGGATTTCAATCTCTTTCCTAGCAGACTAAATTTGGCCTCCAAAACCTCTCTCCTACTCTTTCCTATATCACCTATATGTACCATGACCACCAGCTCCTCCACAGCACTGCACATAAGTCTATATAGATGTCTCAAGGGATCTGCAACCGTCGCACCAGGCAGGCAAGTCACCATACAGTTCTCTTGTTCTTCAGAAACCCAGCTGTCTATATTTCTAATGATCAAATCCCCCATTGATAACACCTGCCTTTTCCTAATGACTGGAGTTCCCGCTCCCGGAAAGGTATCCTCAGTGCAAGAGGATACCATAACATCCTCAGGAAGGAGGGCCCAACTATGGGATGGTTTCCCTCTGCCCGAGATGAATGTTCTCCTTCCCTAAGCCTTTCACCCTCCTTAACAGCACAGGGGCTGTATGACTGGAGGTGGGACAGTTCGACAGTGTCCCAGAAAGCCTCATCCACGTACCTCTCAGCCTCACTTAGCTCTTCCAATTCATCCACCCTGGCCTCCAAAGCCACTGCACTCACTGCGGTGGCAGGTGCCAGAGTTAGGCTCCACATAGCTGTCCTCGCCTAGCATGCTGTGCTCTCCTTCAGCCTGGCAGGAAGCGGAGCACTCTGAGGTTGGGGTGCTTTGCTTCCCGCTGCCATGACAAATCAGAGAGCAGTGGCTGGGAGAAGGTGTTGGGGCGGGGCAGAGAGGAACAGGCTGCCAGGTTGCTCTGGTTCTTGCCATGGTGAGTGTGGGAAGGTCACTCCTGATGCCACCCTGCACCAGGCCCCCTGGCAATCCCTTGGGTCACCTTTGGCTCCATCCATTGGGGACAGTTGAGACAGCTGCCACAGGGCCTCTTAAATTGTGAGGCCTGGGTCAATCACCTGAAACCAATGGCTCTGATCATGACATCCCTGTATAGCAGATGAGGTATCTGAGATATCATGTGATTACGTGACTTGCTCATGGACACACAGGGTATGTCTAGACTACATGGCTCCGTCAACAGAGCCATGTAGATGAGCTTACTAGACATAGGAAAATGAAGCGGCGATTTAAATAATCGCTGCTTCATTTACATCAAAGTGGCCGCCACGCTGTGCTGATCAGCTCTTTGGTGGCACAGCGAGGCAGTTTGGATGCTCCACGGTCAACAACGGACGCCTTTGTTGACCGCTCTGGTAAACCTCATTTCACGAAGCATAATGAAGCAGTTGACAAAGGCTTCCGTTGTCGACCACCCCCACTAGTAATGGGACTGCTTGAGGGCCTTACACATCCTCTTCTGTGGTGGATGGTTGCCAGGGGACGCTGTACCATGAATTCTGTTCCACCTCGGCAATTAATTCAGCACCTGACGTGGAGCAAGTGACCTAGTTAAGCTATTGATGCTCATTTTCCTGCCAGGAGACTGGGGACCACAAAACACGTATCAAATTCTGATTTCAAATTACACCCAACTGTCAGTTTACTCCTATGTAGCTGAGATCAGCATTTGATACATTGACTATTACTGCACCTATTTTACAAACAGAATCATAGAACACTAGAACTGGAAGGGACCTCGAGAGGTCATCAAATCCAGTCCCCTGCCCTCATGGCACGACCCAGTACTGTCTAGACCATCCCTGATAGATGTCTATCTAACCCGCTTTTAAATATCCCACAACCTCCCTAGGCAACGTATTGTAGTGTTTAACCACCCTGACAGGAATGAATTTAAGTGACTTACCCAATGCCATGCAGTGAATCGGTGGTAGAGTTAGGAATACAACCTGGCCCTTTGGTTTCCTAGTCCTCTGATACAAAACCACATTTCCTTCTCTATACAAAGAAGTATGGTAGATACATTTCTCTGTTTATTCTCTCCTGACTTTTTTTTTCTTTTTCTTCAGGTTTTATTCTCTAAATTCATTCTGTACAGCAAAGGGCCTCTATTTACACTGTAGAATATGGTCTGTTCTTTTGCTTACAGTTTGCTTGGGAAAAGCTTACACAGTCTGGAGGAATTATAAACCTTGACTTGACATACTGGGATTAATAATGCCAATTCAAAAAAGCTAATTTATGGAACTGAGAACTACAGGCACAGCATCTCTAAAGCTCCCAACAAAGTCTGCTGCCACGATATTCAAAAGTGATTGCTGGTTTGAGGTGCATCAAGTTTTTGGTGTCTAACTTAAAAACACTTAAAGGAACTTGAATAAATTAAGCAACTGATCTCTGAAAATCAGATCCCTGTTAAACCTTCAAAAATAGAGCCCTTCCCCCAAAAAGCTATGGTCAATTGCAGGATAAGGGGGTGCTTATCCTGCAATTATTTGTATAAACCCCACATCTTGGATTGCATTGTAATTGCTTTTATATAAAAACCTAGAAAAACTGAGAGCAACATGGCTGTGGCCTGACTGTCTAATTGTACTGTGTCTACTAAATATTAGAGAGAGTTTGTCTGTCTGTCTACCTGTTTGTTCAAGAACTCCTCCTAAACAGTAAGAGCTAGGACCACCAAATTCAGTATACTGCTTCCTATAGATAGGTGCCCTCCTATTTAGGACTACCCCAGGTCTAAGTCTCCCACCCCCCAGGCACCCTTTAGGTAAGGTAGCGTAAGCTGATGCTTCCCTCATTCCAGTTTGTACGGGAACATTGCTGACTGTTCCCCTTCATCAGGGAGCGAGGGGAAAGTGCACCGTTTGCTGCTTTCCTCACTCTGGCTGTGGACCATGGGGCAGGTGAACCTGGACCTACCCCAGCCTACTGCAGAGGCCAGCAGCAGAGGCCATGAAAAGGTGCTTCTCACCTGGCCCCAAACTGCTGCAATGAGAGAGAGCTGAGGTAGTCCTCTCTCCCAGGGGCAGCCTGCACCCTGAACCCCTCCTGCCTGCACCACTCCAGAGCAACAATTCAAATGAAGCCGGGGCATTTTCATTTTATTTTCCCCAAACCCAAATTTAATTGAGTTAAGGATCTGAGCAACATCATGGAAATCTTCAAGTATTTTCATCATTTAAACCCTGTGCTCAGATCCTATGGTTTTTCCAAAGCACTGTACAGACATTAATGTATAAATCCTGGCTCCACTGTGCATCAAGAAAGACTCAGTAAGGGTATATCTAGACAGCAAAGTTATTTCGAAATAACTTTCCTAGCGTCTACACAAGCCAACTGCTATTTTTAAATTAATTCAAAATAGTGGAGGGCTTATTTTGAAATTGGTAAACCTCATTCCACGAGGAATAGTGCCAATTTCAAAATTGCTATTTCAAAATAAGTGCTGTGTAGATGCTTATTTTGAAATAGGGGGCCTCCAGACCTTCCCACGATGCCCTGCTGGCCGTCCAGGCCACAAGGCAACTTCTGACCTGATGCCCTGCTGGAACTGGTTCCAACCAGCCTTAAATGTGATTCAACATCCAGTCAGTGTGGACGTGCTATTTCGAAATAGAAAAACACTATTTCAAAATGCATTTTGTCTGTAGACACGTTATTTTGAAATAAGCTATTTTGAATTAACTATTTAGAAATAGCTTATTTCGAAATAACGCTGTAGTGTAGACATTCCCGAACTCTGCCAGTAAAATGGAGAAAGTGAGGCACAAAGTGGTTTCATGACTTGCCGATGATCACACTAAAAGCCCAGGACAGATGGCATGACAGAACCCATCGCCAGACTAGCCTCTTAGGAACATGTTTGGGCATCTGCCTGATTTTCAAAAGTGATGAGTACCCACTAAATCGTATGATCTTCCATGGGCACTTAGCACTTTTGAGAACCGGGCAGGTGCCTAAAGGTGGCCTGAGGAGGCTAACTTTAGCAATTGCAAAACTCCAATGAATTTCAGTAGGGCCTGGATTTCACCCCAAAATCTAAAGTAAAATAAGCAACAAAACCATTAGCTGTCTTTTTTTTAACCATCTTAAAGTGCAATATTAAATGCAGCTTAGACCTTATCCATCCCCTAGTGGAACTTTACAATTTTGACAGTTAATACTGGTCCTGCAATTTAGCGGCTGACATTTTGAAGCCCATTTGTTGGGAATGGCCCAAAATATAGCTTTTCTGGGAATAAATATCTAGAGAATCCTCCTTGCCAGAGGATGCAGTGAAGGTTAGGACTTTAACAGGGTTCAAAAAAGAGCCAGATAGATTCATGGAGGTTAGGTCCATCAATGGCTATTAGCCAGGATGGGTAGGAATAGTGTCCCTCCCCTCTGTTTCTCTGGAGGTGGGTGACAGGGGAGGGATCACGTGAGGATGACCTATTGTGTTCCCTCCCTCTGGAGCATCTGGCATTGGCCGCTGTCGGCAGACACAATACTGGGCTAGATGGACCTTTGGTCTGACCCAGTATGTCCGTTCTTATGTTCTTAATGCATGAGCCTATACCACATGAGCTAAAAGCAAACTGGCTAGTATCTAGGCTGTAGAGCAGACTCATTATTCTCTCTGTAAGTGCCACTAGATGGGACTGTACACCATGCCCGTAAAGTATGTGGGTAACACTGACACAACCAAGCCCTGACCTTCCTGTAAGTTATGATAAGAGGAAGCTGCATACCAGACTTGGTGGTCCTAGCTCTTACTGCTTAGGAGGACTTCTTAAACAAATGGATTTACATGTGGATGGATGGACACAGAGACAGACAGACACACAAACTCTCTAAAATATATCATAGATTGTTAGTGATTAAGGGAAACTAGTTTTTTTTTAGTAAAATGTATATTCTTTAGCCTAATAATGTCCCTTTTAAAGGTGAATTGAACACAAAGTAAAACTCATTTTTGCTTGTGCCCTTTACTCCTCCTGTATTATTTGATAATCTTAAAAACATTTATGTATTTATGTGTTTGTTTCTGGCTTAATGGTTTAACTGTGGAGATATTAGGAATAGCAAGCTTTGAATTTCCTGGTTTTGCTTCAAAACCGTTTGAAAAAGCTAAGTCCTTCTGCCATCCACAGTAGAGCACAAAGAGCCAGAATTATGCCCTGATCCTGCAATGACTAACATACTCAAATGTAAGTTAAACACATACATAAATCTGGATAATTGCTATTGTGTCCAAACTGACCCTTCTTGAAGTTGGGTTTTACTTTCAACTCAAAAATCATAGCTCAGTTTAAAATTCTTCATATATCCCTTCTCTGGCTGTTCTTGTTGCCTCCAGGACTAAATCTGGCTTAAAGAAACATAGAAACATGCCATTCTTTACAGTACATCAAGATCATCTCATCTGAAGAAGTGGATTTTGTCCATGGAAGCTTATGATTATATATATATATATATATATATATATTTGTAGCCACAGGACTACTCATCTTATTTTAAAGCTAATTGCTATTATAAGTAGCAATACTCTCTCTAGCCAGTAGAGGGAGGAGATTGTTGGTTTAACTAAGAATTATACACAAATATTGCATCAGACTTAACATTAAGGAAGGTTGTTAAATAGTTTATATTTTAAGGTGACAGCAAACTTAATGTAAAACACTGTGCATTGGGTCCACACATTAAAAAAAGTCTATATAGGTGTTTCATTGAAAATCATAGAATCACAGAGTTGGAAGAGACCTCAGGAGGTCATCAAATCCAGCCCTTTGCCCAAAGCAGGACCAATCCCAACTAAACTATCCCAGCCAGGGTTTTGTCAAGCTGTGACTTAAAAACCTCTAGCGATGGAGATTCCCCCACCTCCGTAGTCAACCCGTTCCAGATTTTCATAATTTTTCTGTCTGTGTGTGTGTGAGAGAGAGAGAAGAGAGAGAAAGCTCTGAAATTTTCCATCAAATTAAATATATTTATATTTCAAAATAATTTCCTTTTAGAAGGCATTTTCTAATTTTTCTTTGAAAATATAAGACACTAAAGCTCATTTTTTACCTAAAACCATTTTCAACCTACACTGGTTTTTTTCTGTGTGTTTGTTTTTTAACCAAGACTTTTTTTCAAAAAAGTGAACATGTTTCAGTTGTGGACTCAGTTTTTCCTTGGAGAAAAAAATTACAACAAAATGGAAAAATTACATGAAAACATTTTTCCTGCATAAAAAAATAAATGGAATTGTTAGATCAGCACTTGTTTCCTTGTAGAAAAGCTATGATATCTTAAGAAAACAATGGAAGTACCAAGCAATTAATCCAATAGTTGGTTGTTACTCGCACCACCTCCTCCACCCGAACACACACACTGCTTGTTTCAGCAGATTGTTTTGAGCTTATTAAACGTGTTCAAAACTTGCTTGGAACCAAATGAATCTCTCAGGGTATGTCTACACTTGCCCCCTAGTTCAGACTAGGGAGGCAAATGAAGCATATCGAAGCTGCAAATCAAGCGTGGGATTTAAATAGCCCGTGTTTGATTAGCATATTCGCTGCCAGTTGCCATTTTAAAATGCCGGTCGCTCGAATTAACTCGCCGCATGTAGTCTGATTTAAAACCCTTCCCTTAAATTATTGCAATGAGGAGTAACAGTTAATTCAATGAAGAGTAACAGTGCAATGAGGAGTAACAGTTAATTTGAGGGAAGGGTTTTAAATCAGACTACTGTGTCTACACGCAGCGAGTTAATTCAGGCGACCGGCATTTTAAAATGGCAACCGGCCGTGAATATGCTAATCAAGCACAGATATTTAAATCTCACGCTTGATTTGCAACTTTGGTAAGCTTCATTTGCCTCCCTAGTCCGAACCAGGGGGCAAGTGTAGACAGACCCTTAGAAAGCTTTGGGGTGGTAGAAAATGTCTGTTGTTTATTGTGTTTTTATCTATCTGATCTTTCTGTTTAAATGTTTCAGTTAATATGTTATTTTGTTATACATTATTGAGATTGCAGTAGTGAATATGAGCACAGTTCCCAAATTGTGCAGCAGCACTGCCCAGTCATCTCTGTACTCCAAGTCTTGCACCTCTCGCTGGGAGGGGCTGATTAATCAACTGTGAAGCTGTGATGCCATGCAGCTTAGAGGGAATGCTGCATATGAGCTATAGTAGTGGATCAGGACCCCATTGTGCTAGGCTCTGTACAAACTCTGCCGGCTTAGAGAACTAACAATTTAAATACGGTTTCCAAGCTTAGTAACTGCTTTTAGATAGATAAGTCCAAAGAAAACTGTGAAGAGCTTCAAAAGATTCTCACAAAACTAATATTTTTCTTCATAAGTAGTCCTACTGATTTCAAACATACAACGACCTTATAAGATAGGGAAGTATTATCATGCCTATTTTACAGAAGGGAAAACTGAGTGTCTTGCCAGATGTCACAAAAGAAGTCTGTGTCATCAACAGGAATGGAATCTGCAAAGATTCACTTTTAATTCTGTGCTTTGTTTTGGCCAGAAAACTTTCTTGGTTCAAATTGTGGCTCTTTAATTAAGAGTAAATATCTGTGTTGAAAATATTGTGTTGCCTCCTTTCTAACAACTCCGCTTTTAGAGAGGCCTTAACTTGGCACAATATTTGCAAGTTGTTACCTTGCAAAATCTTCCATATGCAAAAATGTCAATTGCATTAGAGGGTACCTAAACTTTAATGGTGAAAGCTTATTATCTTGTTGTTTGTGATGAGCAAATGACCAGATTTAGTCCAGGGTCCACCTATTGACTTTCCCTGCTTTAATTGGTCTGCATGATAAGGTAAATGCCCTCCTCAGTCATTCAATTGCCTGTGAGCCTCTCTGGACCAGTTGAAGTCCACCTGCCCCACCCTCTCCCCCACCCCCGGTGATGCCGAGACCCCCGCACCTGCAGTGCTGGGAGACAGGTGGGCCAGCAAGACCCCCAACCCTGAGCTTCTCCTCCCCCTTCCTCCCCCCACCTTCCCCTCCCATTATGAAGATTGGGTTGTAGAAGAGCATCTTTGAGATACCCCCACAGTGCCTGTACTTTGAGATAAGAACAGGAAATGCACCTGAAGGAAATCTATTCTCCTGTCACGGAGATAAGGCAATAGAGTGTTGACTTTCTTTTTGTCCAACATGTTGTTACAATGTTGATATTTAACAGGAATCCTTGAAGCCAAGGAAGAGGTTATGGTATGGCCGGGGTTATCTTTTGATCCTCTCTTCATGTCTCTGAATTTTTTGGACAGCCACCTACGCTTCAAAGGGTTGCTGGCCCTTCATTGCTCAGGAAAGAGAACTGATGGCAAGAAAGGGCATCAAAGCATACAATACTTAATATCCAGCAGATCCAGGGTTTGTGGGTAATGAGTCAGGGGAGGTCAAGGACAACTGGTGAATGCAGTGCATGAATTAGCTCAAACTGGAGGATTTCTTGGTGGCTTCAAAGGGGAGTTACTCTAAGGATCAGTCCCAATGAAAGGATCAACCCGTCTATGGATTCCACTAACTCAAGGGAATCATCATGTTGAGTGGAGGTATTGTGTACTGAGATGAACTCTATATCCATGAAATTCCCTGAGGTAACCTAGTCCACTAGCACTGCTAGATTGGACATAGCAGGGTGCCAGACCGAGAGAAGGAGTTGGAGATATATTGAACACCAATTACCAACAGACAAGCATTAGATGGCCTGTTGGGGTGAAGAGAAGAGCATCTGTCCTACGTGGAGTCCCATGTTGGGGCTTGACTTTCCTTGACCTGGGTGCAGCTCAGATCTGGCCTTGATGCAAAGTATTTTGGTTCCCCCAAAGTACAGACATAGGCCTGATGCCCAATGTCAGTTCTTCTCTGCGGCAGAGAGGCAGGTCCAGACCTGATAAATTTGCATGGGAAGGACTTGACAGGGAGGGACCTAGGAGGAACTTTTCTTTTCTCTTGGCAGCATTTGGTTAGGCATTCATCAGTCTTGACACATAGGTTAACTAAAGATTAACTCACGGCCAGTGTAGACAGGTGGCAAGATTTTGTGCAAAAGCAGCTGTTTTTGCACAAAATCTTGCCAATGTAGACACAGCCTGTGTGTTTGTGAGAATGACAGACACACACAGGCTACGTCTACACTGGCCCCTTTTCCGGAAGGGGCATGTAAATTTCAGCAGTCGTCGTAGGGGAATCCGCGGGGGATTTAAATATCCCCCGCGGCATTTAAATAAAAATGTCCGCCGCTTTTTTCCGGCTTTTAAAAAAGCCGGACAAGAGCGTCTAGACTGGCCCCGATCCTCCGGAAAAAGCGCCTTTTTCCGGAGGCTCTTATTCTTACTTTGAAGTAAGAATAAGAGCCTCCGGAAAAGGGCACTTTTTCTGGAGGATCGGGGCCAGTCTAGACGCTCTTTTCCGGCTTTTTTAAAAGCCGGAAAAAAGCGGCGGACATTTTTATTTAAATGCCGCGGGGGATATTTAAATCCCCCGCGGATTTCCCTACGACGACTGCTGAAATTTACATGCCCCTTCCGGAAAAGGGGCCAGTGTAGACGTAGCCACAGTGTGTGAGAGTGACAGAGATTTGCATTGCCAAGCTCCCTCCATCCCCTTCTCTCTGTATGAAGATAGGGTACAGAAGTGGGGGATGGAGGGACACCCTGACATCATCACCCCCCTCTTCTTCTTCCCACGCCCTGCACAGAAGCAGGAGGCTCCCGGGGGGCAGCTCCAAGGCAGACGGTAGGAGCAGCAGGACAGAGGGTGGAGGGGCAATTGAAGTGCTAGCACTTGATAGCTTCCAGGCCAGACAAGTCAAGATCACCTGTCAGACGCTCCAAGCTCTACCAGTAGATCCCAATCTACGGGTTGGTGACCACTTGTGTAGTGAATCAGACAACCTACAACAGGCCAGCTGTACTCATTGGGTTGCCTAGCAACTGGCACTGCTGAAGGCCCTGCTTCCAAACTGGCTCCCTGCAGGCCTTGCTTCCAGACTTTCTGGTGCTGGGAGCAACAGATACTCCAGAATTGTTGATGTGGAGAGAGCGCCTCGGGTTCCCCAGATCAGCTGTGTGAGGTTCACCCCAGGACCTAGAATCTGCACAACATCCTGTGCATCAATTAAGAGTTGATGTGATGCCTAGGGTCTTGTGCACAATCTCTTCACAGGAGTGATTATAATCTAGACAGAATTGTTACCAGAAGGTTTGGATTTGGCTGTTCAGATTATTGTTTTTACCCTTTTATATCTGTTCTGGTATTGAAAGTGATAGTTCACCCTATGAACTTTCCAGAGAAAAATTGTTAACTAAAGATTAGCTAGCTTTTCCCCTGAAGGCCACAGATACAGCCCTTCAATCAAGACTAGGCAAGAAACAATAAATTCTTTGAAAACAGAAATAACATTTATTTTGAAGCAAGGTTACAATGGAAAGGAGAGAGAGAGAAATAACCAAGTAAAACAATACATATTACAAATACAGTCTAAAGAGGGTGGCACATAATATAAGAACATAAGAACGGCCATACTGAGTCAGACCAAAGGTCCATCCACCCCAGTATCCTGTCTGCTGACAGTGGCCAATGCCAGGTGCCCCAGAGGGAGTGAACCTAACAGGTAATGATGAAGTGATCTCTTTCCTGCCATCCATCTCCACCCTCTCATAAACAGAGACTAGGGACACCATTCCTTGCCCATCCTGGCTAATAGCTATTCATGGACTTAACCTCCATGAATTTACCTAGTTCTCTTTTAAACCCTGTTATAGTCCTAGCCTTCATAACCTCCTTAGGCAAGGAGTTCCACAGGTTGATGTGTGCTGTGTGAAGAACTTCCTTTTATTTGTTTTAAACCTGCTGCCCATTAATTTCATTTGGTGGCCCCTAGTTCTTATATTATGGTGTCACGAGTCGGGCTACCCCTCAGTCTTACAACCTATTCATCATCGGGGCTGGCTGCCCATGCACCTTTCCCTCACTCGTGCTCCCCGTACTCCAGTACCGCTTTATGGCTAAGTTCGTGGCTCCGCGGGGAGCACACTTGGTCTCAACCTCGTCGATGAGGTGCCTCTTGCTGTGAGGTGGGAGGGGGACACGGACCCACTCCCACTCCAAGTCCTGACCCAGGACCCTTAAAGGCAGTGGCACCCTAGTGCCGCCCAGTTGGTGGGGCGTTCCCCGAAACTCAACAACCCTCGGGGAGTGTTTGTTCCCCATCCTGGGTCACTTCCTCCTGGTCCTCTGTGTCCGTTCCGGCTCCCAAGCTGCCTCGCCCTGGTCCTCCCGGCGTTCTCCCTGGGTCTCGCCTCTCCCCCCGCTTTCCTGTTCCGGGAATCTTTTGAAAGGCCCGCTCCTCCTGGCCCCGCCTCCTTCCTGGGGGTGATGATGTCAGCCGTGGGGAAGCTCCGTCTGAGACATCCCAGATCTCGGCTGCCCCGGTACCTCCTGGGCATGCGCATCAAGGCGCAGCCCGTACCCGACACTGTGCCCCGCTGCCGCGGCTGGAGCAGTGTTCTCCTCGCCGGAGGCTTCCCCACCCTTGGCTGGCCAGAGAGTGCGGGGTGCCATGCGCTTCTCCGCACTGGAGCCCGGCGCCCCGTCACATATAGGAACAAGAAAAATAACTTTTCCTTATTCACTTTCTTCACACCACTCATGATTTTATAAACCTCTATCATATCCCCCCCTTAGTCTCCTCTTTTCCAAGATGAAAAATCCTAGTCTCTTTAATCTCTCCTCATATGGGACCCATTCCAATTGCCCTTCTCTGAGCCTTTTCTAATGCCAGTACATCTGTACTCAGTACTCAAGATGTGGGCATACCATGGATTTATTTAAGGGCAATAAGAAATTCTCCATCTTATTCTCTATCCCTTTTTAAATGATTCCTAACATCCTGTTTGCTTCTTTGATTGCTGCTGCACACTGTGTGGACGTCTTCAGAGAACTATCCACGATGACTCCAAGATCTCTTTCTTATTTAGTTGTAGCTAAATTAGCCCTCATCATATTGTAAGTATAGTTGGGGTTATTTTTTCCAATGTGCATTACTTTACATTTATCCACATTAAATTTCATTTGCCATTTTGTTGCCTAGTCACTTAATTTGGTGAGATCTTTTTGAAGTTTTTCACAGTCCGCTTTGGTCTTAATTACCTTGAGCAATTTAGTATCGTCTGCAAACTTTACCACTTCACTATTTACCCTTTTTTCCAGATCATTTATGAATAAGTTGAATAGGATTGGTCTTAGGACTGACTCTTGGGGAACACCACTAGTCACCCCTCTCCATTCTGAAAATTTACCATGTATTCCTACCCTTTGTTTCCTGTCTTTTAACTATTTCTCTATCCATGAAAGGATTTTCCCTCTTATCCCATAGTAAATAAAGGCACAGTAAATAAAGACTCGACACAACAATAAAAATTTCAATTAACTTTATGACATGTAGCAATCTAGCACTATGTCATTTAATATTAACTACTTAAAATTAAATACTTAACTCTAAACATCTATTAAAAGTTGATCAGGTAATTGTCAGATGGGTGGGAAAAGATCTCATGCATAATTCACTCAGCTTTACTAAACAAGAAGAAATCCTGTGGCACCTTATAGACCAGGGTGGTCAACCTGCGGCACGTGAGCCGCCTTGCAAAGAAAAAAATTGCGGCTCCTGACGGAACTGGGACAGAACCCGAAACTGCTCAGGTCAGCCGCTCTCACAGCCGGGCCACTGTGAGCCACATGTGCACTCAAGGCCCACACCATTCTACTCACGGCCCCCAGCGCACTGCGTCATATCCTGAACATGCAGGCTGGGTCGCACACAGCATCCCAGCCTTCACATGCTAGCAGCTGGCAGTTGAGCACAGGCAGCAACAGCGGCTCTGGGTGCGACGAAGGCGCCAGCACCAGTGGCGTCTCCAGGACCTGGGCATAAGGTTAGTGGGGAAGGGGGACTGGGTTAGAGCGGGGAGGGGAGGTGTCTTGCTCTGGGGGAGGGGAGCGTGCACATGGCATGCTGGCTGGGGCTTCAGCTGCTTTTTTTTGCTCAACAACTTTGCCCTCGGCTCGTCACGCTGTCTCCACTGCTATTGTGGCTCTTCATCTGGAATGGGTTAGCCACCCCTGTTAGGGTATGTCTACACTACCCCCCTAGTTCGGACTAGGGAGGGTAATGTAGTCATACGGAGTTGCAAATGAAGCCCGGGATTTGAATTTCCCAGGCTTCATTTGCAACTCTGTATGACTATATTACCCCCACTAGTTCGAACTGGGGGGTAGTGTAGACATACCCTTAGAGACTAACAGATTTATTGGAGCACAAGCTTTCGTGGGCAAAGACCCAGTTAGTCTATAAGGTGCATGCATCTGACAAAGTGGGTCTTTGCCCACAAAAGCGTATGCTCCAATAAATCTGTTAGTCTATAAGGTGCCACAGGACTTCTCGTTGTTGATCCAGCTTTACTGGAAGCACACTATAAACATTTCAGGATGTTAAAGAGGAGCAGATTTCTATTTACTTACATTGCATTGTCTATTTATCTCTTGCATTGTCTCGGGTCCTTCTGCTCTGTCAAGAAGATTGCAAGTGATGATGCTGGAGCTTGGTGGCTGCAGTGGTAGGCACACGGGGTTTTTCTGGGTAGCTGTCTGCTAGCACTGAGATAAAACTCTGCTCAGGTAGAGGATATGGAAGCTGGTTGGGCCCTGCTGCAGTGGAAGCCTCCTGCTGGCTGGGTGCCCAGAGCGGGTGTTGCTAGGTAACTCCAGTGCTCTGCCATGGGCTGCTGCTGTTGCTGCAGTTGCGAAGCTCCAAGCAGCCCTTCTCCCACAGGGCTCCAGAGCCACTTCTCAAGTAGCTTCTTTTGTGTTGATATCTTCTCCAGCTCTTCTGCAGTCTTCCTGTGTCTTATCTCTCACAGAGCTTTGCCTCCTAGGGTATGTCTACACTAGCTCGTTAATTCGAGTTAGGTAGGCAAATCAGGCAACCAGAGTTGCAAATGAAGCCCGGGATTTAAATATCCCGGGCTTTATTTTCATGTTCCCATCCGGCCACCATTTTTAAATCCCCCTTAGTTCGAACAAACTGCCAGCGGCTACATGTGGCAGTTTAAAGTTAATCCAAACTAAGTCTTTAGTTTGGATTAACTGTTACACCTCATTCCACGAACAGTAAGGATTTAGTTCAGATTAACTTTAAACTTCCACATGTAGCCACGGGCAGTTTGTTCGAACTAAGGGGAATTTAAAAATGGCGGCCGGACGGGAACATGCAAATAAATCCCGGGATATTTAAATCCCGGGCTTCATTTGCAACTCCGGTTGCCTGATTTGCCTACCTAGCTCGAATTAATGAGCTAGTGTAGACATACCCCTACAGAGCTTCAGCTTGCCAGCTGTGGCCCTAACATTCAATGCAAGATCATGTATTAATTTATTATTTTAATTCCCCTAATCAGTTTTCAGGGATTGTCTATGCTGACTGATGTCAGGTGTACAGAGGTATGACAAATTACAGTAAAACAAATTACAGCAAAACCTCTATTATCTGGCACACTCGGGGATTAGGGTGTTCTGGTTATCTAAAAAGTCTACTTATCTGGGGGCCCCTTTTTGGAGCTGCAACCTCTTCACTGCAGGGGCCACCAGCTGCCCAGCCCTGCTCCCAGCTGGTTGGATCATAGTGGTGTGCTGTGAGGCTGCGCCCAGCCTCGCGCCAGCTGGATCAAAGCGCTGGGCCGTGCCAAGACCCTAGAAATTTTGCCGATTTCTAAGTTTTCTGAATAGTTAAGCACCAGATAGCGCAGGTTTTACTAACATCCTTTAGCTGAGCTGTGACATTATCACTTAGTCAATGGATCAGCATTCTTGTTGCTGCATCTGCCAGGACCTCACAGCCGTCCGGGAAGCTAACAATCCAACCTGCATGCTGAATTCCACAAGCACCAGCTCAATGGATCAATCAAGCTGTTGTCTCCGCTATTTATTGGCAAGAAACACGTGTGCCAGCTGCTGAAACTGGGTGTTATTGTATTGATGGCTTCATCCTGTGGCTTCAACTTGGGCCATGTGGTACACTCACAGTATGGCCGAACCACATACATTCGGTCCGACATTGCAGATACCATTCAGCTGATGTCCACTGAATTCTGTGATACCATCCACGTTTATAAGCCTCCAAGCATCAACTGGAACCAACAGATTCTACCAAGCCTGCCATATCCAGATGTTTACATTGGAGACTTCAATAGCCATCACACAGATTGGGAGTATAAAGAGACTGACACTAAAGTGAACAATTTGCAGACTGGGCATGTCAAAAAGACCTCACCCTGATCCCTGATGCTAAGGAGTGAGGCACAGTTCTTCTAGATGTGATGGTCACTATTTTCCTGACTTGGGCTGGGTCAGTTCAGTTCACGGCCAACCAAGCCAGTAACATGCCAAGTCTGGGATAATTTTCCATGCAACCAACACAGACCATCGCTGGTTCATATTGAACTAAAGCTCCCAGTTGTTAAGAGTTCCAAAAAGAAGTGGTGGAACTTCTGGAAGGCCGACTGGGAAGAATACAGAGAAGTGCTGGAGAGAATGTGGTGACAATACCAGCCCAGCATATCTTAATAAATGACATCCACCATCACTTCTGCAGTGCTATTTACAAAGGACCCTGCAGAGCCATCTCATGGATTGCCACCCTGTCTACATCCTCTGTCTTAATGAAGAGATTGGTGCCTTGCTCAAGCCGTATGAGGCATCTTGTGACCCAGATGTAACTGACCATGTGATCGAATCACTGAATGCTGCCTGCTGAGCCAAATGTAATAAGAAGACCGAAAGGATGAGCTTTACCCACATCAGCTACAAGTGTTGGAATCTGCTCTGATGCCTTGGAGTGGCAGAGCAGCCACCTGTACTCCACTGAGCTCAGTGACACCGAACTAGGTAGGCACCTATATAAAGTGGGCAGTGCACCTTTGGAGAGATAGATGCAAAGACAAGTGAGGAATGGGTAACATATGTTTAAATGTGTACACCAGATCAGAAGCTGCATAGAACCATTCACTGTAACAGAGTTGCAAAATAGACACTGGGTGTCATCAAGTGTGGAACGTCTGTGGGCTTTGACAACTTATCTCCAGAATTCCTGAAAATCTTGGCCCCCATGGTTGGCTTTGGCCTATGAAGTTCTTTACTAGGGTCATCGTCTTGTCCCCATGAACTTTGTCATACTATGCAAAGCACATTTTAACCAGAAAAAAGAATCTGGCCATTAGGTCTACCAGAAGAAACAGAGCAATTCTTTTGCAAAGCAAATTAATTGCACCCAGTTCATTAGCAACTTTATCTGTTTTGCTGGGGAAAATTGTTCAAGGGTCAGAAGAGAAACTGGGATCTCAAACAGTTATGTTGATCAACTGACAAGTTGATGGTCCAATCAGGATGAGAAGCATTAGCAATGACACATTTGTATATGATACTGTTGAAAGGAAGTTTTACAGGAATGAAACTGTTTAGTAGATTGTTAGGGGAAAAATACTAAATTAAAGGCATAGAGAAGAACCTAGAAAGAGAAGCTGAAAGAGAGAAAAATGTTGTAGTTAAAGGATTAGTCTCACCCATCTGTTGAGGCTTTTTCTACAGCAGCACAAATGTTTGCTTTTTTTAAAACACTACCTGTTGCATTCCAATTTGGTGTGAAATTTATAATCTCTTGCTTTTATTTTTAGATTTGAGTTGCTGGTTTTGCTATAATGTGAGCTCTTCAGGAAGGGGGCTGAGTGTATCTTAGTGTGTTTTATAAATAAATCACTGTGTAAGCTTATGGTGCAATATAAATACCTAATAAAACATCAGAGCCCCATTGAGACACGGAGTCCTGTGGAATTGCATGGAATATTTTATTTAATTCTCTAATACAGAACTCTCTAAGTCAGAGTTCACAAACTAGTAGTAGCTTGCCATATCTGCAAACATTTGGAATCTTATAAATAATGATAATTAGCAATAACTTTTTTTTTAGTGTAAGTTATTTGGGCCAGAGATTGCCCTTTTGCATGCCATATTTGCAATGGTAGTCTTTGAAGATCAAAATGCTATTAAATAGTAATACCACAAATCAGGTCAACACTACCATGTCTCACAAACTCAGCATGCTTATGCACAATATCTATTGCACCCTACCTGCTGTGAGATTACATATTGGATACACTGCTGGGATCTGTTTAATGGTTTCATGGGGCTTCACTGACTGAGCACAGTGCAGGGGAACAGGCATGCACTCTGATCTCTGAAACTCTAACCAAGATGGATTGAACTTTCCTGACAGATGGGGAAAACAGAATAGATTCCACCAACACAACCCTAGTCAAAGGGATCTTCAAAAGAGCTGATGTCTCCTGAGGAAGTAGTCAGAAGTGTAAAAAGTCCTGAGAAGTGTGACATTAATGGAAAAATCTTTCACTCTGCACACAGCTGTTAAATGTTGTGTTTGAGATCGCTGAGTAAGTGATATTCCACTACTCTTGCTATCAGTTATCAGCAGTGTGTGTTCTCTCTGCATGTTGCACCAGCTCTGCGCAGACCTTGATCAAACTGTCCAAAAAGATCACAGACTTGGTTCAGTAGTAAGGGCACTCAGACAGGTTTATTGTCAATGAAGCATGATATTAATACCCATCTTTTTCTCTGAGGATACTAAGATGTGTGCCCATTATAAGAGACTTGGTTCAGTGAGGGGCAGGACTTTCTGCTCCTCCTCAGCTAGTCACAGACACTTACTCTGTGACCCCACTGGCATGGTTAGTTATCACCCTTTACATTGTGCCTGTTGGTTCAATAAAAACATCTCTATCCATCACCATGTCATCCTGACCTTATATTTAAGAGGGATCAGTGTGTCCTTGTGTCATGAGCACTGGTCCACCTCATCCTTGGCCAAATGTCCTCCATCTGAGGGCAGATTCAATCTCAGTTAAATATTCAGGTAGTTGACTTCAACACACCATAATCACCTA
This sequence comes from Pelodiscus sinensis, assembly GCF_049634645.1. Taxonomy (NCBI): domain Eukaryota; kingdom Metazoa; phylum Chordata; order Testudines; family Trionychidae; genus Pelodiscus; species Pelodiscus sinensis. The sequence continues at coordinate 246,334,584 of NC_134712.1, read as the reverse complement.
AAGCATAACAATAAGAACATAATACATTATTTAATAATAATAATTGTGGCTAAATAGCACTTATGCAAAGTCTTCAATAGTTGTTTGCATCCATTTAGGAATCTGAGACCATGCCAAGTGATATCAAAGATGTAATTCTCTTTCCTCTATATAACAGAAAGAGTGACAGATTAGTGTGTGAAAATTACCAAGGGATCTACTTTCTATTCAGGTAAAGCACTGGCAAGAATCCTCAATCAGCTTCTACACCACTGTCAGATTTCTTTGTGAGAAACACTTGGATATCTTAATGATAAGTGCTTTATAAATGCTTGGATTCTCTGTCACAAGTAATTTCCAAGATGTGGTGCCATTGATGTGATCTTTATTTTGTTCCAACTCCAGAAAAAGTAAGTGAAGAATCCCAAACATAATAAAAGGGGTTGATTAATCTACAGAGGGTCTTTGAAAGTCCTAGAAAGATGTTTAGGAAACTTGTCAAGAAAATACAGCTTCTCAGCAAGTCTGTGGCAATCAGCTGTTTATTTCATGAGGCTATCTCTAGAAGAAACAATTATTGCAATAATGTCTTTCATGATCCCAGTCTCATCAGTACAGATGTGATATAGAGATATAGATTTGAATTGGGATTCATTCAATATATTCTTTGTTCTTTTTATTGGTGAAGCTTGTACAATTTGCAGCCAGGAATCTACACTCACGTTGGAGAAGAGAGATGGGTTTTTTTCTCAATACATCTTACCTAAAATTGCAAATTAAAACCATTGAGTGTATCCAATGCTGTTCATTTTCATCCATTCTGTTTTTTGTGAATTTGATATTAGATTTGAATACTGGCATCATATTGCAGTAAAGGTAAAAACAATATATCTGATTTTATTATCATGGCTTTTTCCACTGTTCAGTTTTAGCTCCTCTTTAGCAGAACACCATATAATATTCTCAGTTGAATACATTACTATATGATCCACAAATACAAATTTAGCTGATAAACATGAGACAGGAGGAAGAAAGTTGTGAAGGTTTCCATGTGGCAACTACCTGTCCCTCACTTCCAGCTTGTGTTTCTGGAGGCCATAGAATAAGGCCAAATCCCCATGTCATGATATTTGCAGGGAAGGCAGCTTTTCCACTTACTCCACTTCCTGGAGCTAAAGAGAATAGAAGTGTTACTATTCCAGGCCTCTGAAGTCTTTAAGTAGCCCATGAATGCAGTGGTTAATTCTCAAGTTCTTGATTATGTGAGGGTATGTCTACACGAGCCACCCTAGTTCGAACTAGGGTGGCTAATGTTGTCATTCAAACTTGCAAATGAAGCCCGTGATTAAAATATCCTGGGCTCTATTTGCATGTTCCTGGGTGCCTCCATTTTTAAACGCCCGGTAGTTTGAACTCCCTGCCCGTGGCTTATTTCAAATTTGGGAACATCTACACAGCACTTACGTCAAATTAGAGCACTCTTCCTCCGACTTCTCTTACTCCTCATACAGTGAGGTTTATTGAAGTCAGAGTAAGAAGCCTGTTATTTCAAATTGATTTTGAAATAACGGGCTTGCTGTGTAGATGCACAATACCTTATTTTGGAATAATGTCCGTTATTCCGAAATAACGTTGCTGTGCAGACATGCCCCAGGTCACATTATTCTGATTTGGTCAGTTAGAAACAGTAAAGTTCTGGATATCATCAAAGAAGAGGGCAAAATGAAAGCTGAAATAAATCCTAGAAATTTTCCATCTATAAACTTGAAAAACATCAGATGGTCTGGTAGCACTTTATAGACTAACAAAACATGTAGATGGTCATCTGAAGAAGTGGGCTGTGCCCACAAAAGCTCATACCATCTACATGTTTTGTTAGTCTATAAAGTGCTACCAGACCATTTGATGTTTTTTAAGTTTATCCTGTACAGACTAACTCGGCTACCCCCGAAGCATCTTCCATTTAGTTTGAGTTGATAATGATTTTAAGAAATGTTTTCCAAGAGGCAGTTAAAGGCACTTCTTTAACGGTGTCCAATTATGCACTGGCTTCATCTTGACAGTATCTATCAAAGTGTCTCAGATGCTTTCATGTTTGCAATACATTGCTTTGTCAGACTTCAGAAAAGGGAAGAATTGAGCACCCCAGGGTCGTTGACTTAAGTAGGTGTTGAGCAAATTACCCCATTCCATTTCAGCATGCATTAGTCCATTAAAGAGCAGGAGATTCCTTTGTGTAACCAAATGGATTCAGTATGTACTTATACTAGTCATTTCCTGTAATTCCATGAAGAGCATTCCTATTATCCTGTATTTAAAACATGAATTTTAAAGGAGAGTAACTTAATCATTTGATAAAAGGAAACATTATCTTATATTTGGCAAAAGCAATTAACTGATTCTTTAATTAATAACACTAAACCTAATTACTTGGTGATATAGAAGACTTTTTTCTTAATTATCTTAAACTTGTGTGTAGCTGTCTAATAAATTTAGTTTCTTACATATAAGAAAAATCTGTATGTCTTGACTTAAGTCCATTATTTTAAAATATCCTGCATTGAGGAGGCAAAGGACCTCATGACTATGTAATCTAATTGGTCTTTCCCATCACTTGCTTTTATTTTTATAGAAAAGCTGAGCTTCACTTTTTATTGTCTTTTTCTCATCTAGTACATTTCATTTTTGGACTTTAAGTGAGGAAAAGAGGCACACACAGTTCCCACATACATTGTCATTGAAGTTACTCTATGATTCATCTTGTATAAGATGTATACAGTGGTGAGATTTTCCTCTGGAAAATAAATAATTTTGGAGCATAATTTTATGTGGATGGTGTTCTCAATTTTTTAATTCCCTCTGCAGCCTCTTGACCTTGCATGGGAGTAAGATCTAGGAGATATATATATATATATATATATATATATATATATATATATATATATATATATATATATTTTGAAATTATAATTCCTGCTTTGCATGATGAATATTGCTTAGTTTGAAATAGTTATTTTGAAATAGTTGTAGGGTGGAGGTTCTGCTGCTGCCGTATCAAAATAACCAGGGCTTGACAATTAGGGCAACCTACTCGCCCATGGCGAGTAGATTTTAGCCCGGCATGGCACTGCAGTGCAATCAGCACATGTGCAGCGTGCCAAACCGTGCGGCTGGCGAGCAGGGCTCACCGCCACTTGTCAAGCCCTGAAAATAACTACTTCCCAGTGTCATTCAAAATAAATACTCCCCAGTGCTTCCTGGGACTCTAAGTCGAGGTAGCATGCCACATTAAGGAAGTCTGCCTCAGACTAATTTTGGTGCTTTCCTGTAGTGTGGACACACTCTTTCAAAACAGTTATTTGGGGAGTTATTTCAAAATAAGTTCTTTTGAAATAATTTCCTAGTGCATGCATGCCCTTACTGTGGTTCCCAAAATACATTTACCTTCGAATGAATGGCTGCAGCTGCAGTAATCATTCTTTGAGTTAATTATATAGTTAGCTTTAAAACTACATACATTGCTACACGGGTAAGAATTTTAAAGGGAGGGTTTTACTTGCAGGAAAACTGTCTGGTGTGATCAGTATACACACTGGCTGTGTCTAGACTGGCCAGTTTTTCAGGAAAATCAGCCGCTTTTCCGGAAAAACTTGCCAGCTGTCTACACTGGCCGCTTGAATTTCTGCAAAAGCACTGACGATCTCATGTAAGATTGTCAGTGTTCTTGCGGAAATACTATGCTGCTCCTGTTCAGGCAAAAGTCCTTTTGCGCAAAACTTTTGCGCAAAAGGGCCAGTGTAGACACCTCAGCTTTGTTTTCTGCAAAAAAGCCCTGATCGCAAAAATGGTGATCGGGGCTTTTTTGCGGAAAAGCGCATCTAAAGTGCTTTTGCGGAAAAGTGTCTGTGCCAATCTAGACGCTCTGTTCCAAAAATGCTTTTAACGGAAAAGTTTTTCGTTAAAAGCATTTGCAGAAAATCATGCCAGTCTACACGTAGCCACTGAGTAAAAGAACAGACTATTTAAGAGGTAAAGAACTTACTGAATGCTGTCCAACTCCTTTGTATTTTAGCATGGCTACACTGGAGTGGAAAGAGGAGATATAGAATATGTCTTCATGTAGTTCTAAATCAAAGAATTCAGGACAATAAAATACTAGTACAAATTACACATACCACAGAGGAAAGAAACCTGCTTTTGTGGCTGGATAACATACAAGTGAAAAATAATTTGTCCTTTTCATTTAACATAAATGGTATTCCCTCTTCCATTCAGAAATATAAAGTATCTACTCCCTCTTCTTAAGTCTTATCTCCCTAATTTTTCTGTTCCTCCTCCTCACCTGAGGTAGAAGGCTTTAACAAAACTGTAAATACAACTACAGCATTACAAGAACAAGAAGATGTGATCTCCCTAATTGTGAAATATGAATTGGGTATTTTCTGTACTGGGCATCATACTCCTAGTTAAAGTCTTTGAAATTGGGCTTCATTCTGTTCTCACTTATACGCGCATGAATCAAGACTGAGTCCATTTAATGAAGTTACTGTATTGTAAAACTAGTGAAACTGAAGACTGAATCAAGTCCATTATTTTGTTAAGGAGAAGAGTAATTTTTACTCATGTATGAAACAGAGAATAAATAAATCATACAAATTAAATGTGTAGATGTTGACTCTCCACTCTTCCTTCAGGATTATGCTGATTTTCATTTAAATGACATTGGTGGAGAAATGTAGTAACCCAGTGGTGAATCAGTCATAGAAAGTGAAGATCAAATGTTTCCTCTTCTCACCCTTTCCTCACTGAAGTGTAACCAAAATCTACCCAACTTTGTATGAAAGTTAAATGCTGTCTAATGTGAGCCTATTCTTTTCTCATGAAGATCATAGAGGCAGAAAACCCCCCTGAGATAATAGAAGTTACTCGTGATAATTTCACCCAAGAGAGAAAGGAATCAGGCTTCTGGGTTTTGCATCTTCATAAAAAGAAGAAAAAAAGACAGAAAAAAGACAAATACTAAATATAGCCCAATGATTTGGTTATACATTTTTCTGAGGGTGCTATTAAAATGAATTCTTAGAAATGTGTGTGGTTTTATATGATGAAGTCAATAAACAAATCTTTCAAAGAGTAAATAGCCCAGGGTTGGTGTCATCATGACAAACCAGTAGATTTACTTAACTTAGTTGGTACTCGTGTTGCTCGCTTTCTAATTTGACTTTGAGTCATTACTGTAACTCAATACAGTAATTCCTCGTTTAACATGTGCCTGTTTAACACATTTTCGCAATAGCACGATTTTTTTTTAGGGAACGTTTTTTAAATTACATGACCATCCCCAGAATAACATGATTTCCCCAGCCGGCCTGTTGCTGGCGGCTGTGCAGGGATTCCCCCGCCTCCCTGCAAAGTGGCGGAGGGTTCACTGCTCGCCGCGCTGTTCCCCGCTGACTCCCCATTGCTGGACACCTTGCCCCCCCTCGTCCGCCCCCACTTGCAAACTGGCGGCTGGGTTTCCCCAGCCAGCCCGTTGCCAGTAGCTGCACTGGGCTTCCCCCGCCTCCCTGCAAAGTGGCAGAGGGTTCGCTGCTCACCGTTCCGTTCCCTGGAGACCCCCCCTTGCCAGACACAGTGAGAGTCCCAGAAGACCCGTCACAGGGGCATAGTCCCAACCCAATCCCCCTCCCCTCTCCTACCCTTCCCTTCCCCAGAGCCAAACACCTCCCCTCCCTGCTGTAACCCAGTCCCCTTTCTCCCCCAACCTTATATCCCGGTCCCAACAGACACCACCGCTTGAAACGCAACCCCCACCTTTTCCATTATTTTCAATAGGAAAATTGACCCCACATAACACATTTTCACTTAACACGATCATTTTCTGAAACATATCTATAGTGTTAAAAGAGGAATTACTGTACTGCTTAGTTAGACCACCAAGAGGAGAAAAATGGTACTATGCTGAGTTTTCTACTTAGGTAGATGATAAACAAATGTTCCTGCTGTTTGAAATGTGCATTAAATCATTTAGCTGAATATTACCGTTTATAACAGAATGCTTTCAATATGTACTTACAATAAAAGTCATTTCCTGTTATTCTGTAATACCAACTATCCATTTAAGAGTTTGGATTTTACATCAGTGTGATTTTTTTTATTTCATTCTCTGATAGAAGGAAATGGGAACCATTTATACTAGCTCTTTATTTTGTCAAAGATGCCAATTGACTACTTTATACAATTAGACTCCACTATAATGTGGACTGCAAAATGGCTTGAATTTTTCTCTTAGAAGAAAACCACAATATAATATCAAATCTATTCCAGTTCTCCATTTAATTTAAAGTCACTGTAAACTACATAGGCTATAGCTATGCTGGATTTGGGAGTGAGCCTCCCAGCCTGGTCACAGATTTTTTGATGGTGAAGGGGCCATGCTTGTGTGTTAAAATTAGGTTTGTAGACGGTGTTTGATGATGTGGGCTGGGCTGGAACTTGGGCCTTGAAGCTACGCAGCATCATGTACTTAGCCATTTTTAGTGCACTAGTGTGAGCCCTGCTTCCTCAAGTCTGTGGACCCGGGCCTGGCAAGCTTATGCCCAGATTCAGTGAAGACATACTCTTTCCCCAGCCTTTAAAATGGGTGTGGAATCTTCATGCAAGTTAATGCTTATTAAGCCAAAACTGATATATGAAAGTTTCTCCATGGTACAGCAGCCCTTTTTTGCCCCAACAAATAAGCAGAGTTCAGAGAGGAGGCTGGCAGTTGTGTGGAGTCATTGGATTTTTGTGCAGATAGACCCGGACCCCACGATGTTCGGAAAATATGTATTTTGATTGGAATTTCCATGTCAGTTGTATAGGATTGAAGGCAACTCCCACAACAAGATTCAACAGATGTTTTAAATGTGAATCAAACTGTGTTTAAAATACTTTCTAATTCACTTCAATTACTGTGCTGTGATACGTCCACAGAAGTTGCAAAATTCCATATTTCCTCTAAGAAACTAGAAATTCCATTGTTTGCAAGTAAGTGGCTCTTCTTTTTTATTTTAAATTTGGGTATATCTACTGCAGTATTCTACAAGTCTCTTGATGAAGTAGTATACAATTGTTGCAGAAAAGTCAATACGGAGGCCGGAGACCTGATGAACCGAACTTTATTACACAGCGCTGTGGAGAAATCACAAGGGGATTTCTACTGGACGCAGCCAGGTGAACTCTTTTATACAGTGCAGTAAACAACCACTACTTGACATGCCCAAACTTGTTGCTGGGAAGGATACAGCAGCTATCATGTTTGGCTGAGAGCCAAACATGTTACAGTTTTTCTTTTCCCACCTAAACATGCTTATCCTGCCCCCACTCAGTATTCCCCTTTGACCTGCCTCCACTTATGTTAGGAGCCTGCTTCCACACAGTTCTACACTGAAAGCCTGAAATCTGTCATAAATGGAAATTCTGGACATAAGAGTGGAAGAGAAAGAACATGGTATTGAAAAAAATTCTGGCAGTTACTTGAGAAACTTTACCTTGCCTTTTACTAAACTTTCCATATAAACCTAACTCATCTCTTAAGTGTTATAACCTCACCTCTGGCATAAAGTCTAATTGCTTGAGTTCTGACTGCTGTGTCTCTATGAGACAAAGAACCAGCCCCGCCAATGAGTCTTTACTGAATCCATTATTTTTAGTCTCCAACAGAGTTAAGAATATAAGTTCTCATGCTTGTCATTTTAAGGTATTGTGTAGACTGCCTTTGAGTACAAGGACAGAGAGAGTAGTTAAGGGGTGATTAACCAAAAATACCAAACACCTCCCTACTCCCCAAAGAAAAATACTGGGGAAAAAATTCTGTTGAAATAAAATGGGGGGGGGGGGGGAGACCAAAGTTGTTGAGGGAAAAAAAAGGACTCCTAGACTTATTAAGTTAAAAAAAAATAAAGAAATAAAAAAAACAAAAAAAAAGCATGACCCCTTTTTAGAGCAGGGGCTGGGCTCTGCCACTCTTAACTGGCTGCTCAGTTTCACCACACATGCTCAATATGCCCTAGGTATGACTTTCTGAGAGGAAGCTGTTTGCGATGCTCCTCCCAGGCAGGCGGTGGTGGCAGTGGGCATCTTCTCTGCCTTCTCTCCCTGCTCCAGACCAGACAGCTCCCCTGCAGAACCAGGTAAGGGGGGTTGGGAAGCGCCAGGCTGGGCCCGGTTACTTAGGGTTGCCAGGTGTCTGGTATTGCTCCGGACAGTCCGGTATTTTTGCCCCCGGGCTTGGAAAAAAATCAGAAAATACTGGACATTTTAGGCGTCAGGTATTTTCTGAAATTTTTTACCGGACAGGAGGTGAAAATACTGGACTGTCCAGGTCAATACCGGACACCTGGCAACCCTGTGAATGAGTGATATGTTGGTTTTGTGCATTATTATTTTTCTGTGTGAGATCATCTGAAAGATTATGATAGTCTAATTTGACCCTCATAGTTGTTGTTGGGACATGTAGTGCCCTGCATGAGTTATACCACATGTTCTGATCAGCACGTGTAGGGCCAATTGATCTTGAAAGGTATGTTGTAGGAGGGGTATTAATGATCACAGTGGGGGCAATATGCCTGCAGATTTTGCATCTTGTTAAGGCAGGCTCTGGTGCTGCTTTGGGTTGGATGTCTTTTTGGGTTCTTGCTTATGATGATGAGCTTGATGTTGTTGGAGGTGGTTTGAAGCCAGAAAAAAAGCGGGGGCTAGGGAAAGAATTTCAAGATTTGGTCACCATGAATTGTCTACCGGTAACTCATATGGGTTTCACAGAGGTGTGGCAGTTGGTAGTTTAGGTTGTGCAGTCAGAGGACTCTTTCTTCCACTGTATTGAAGAAAATTATCTCAGTGTATTTGGATAGCCCATTCCATGATGTGATCTAATTCTGTGATGGAATGCCCTTGTTTGATAAAGGCGATTTTCAATGAGTTAAAGCAGGTATCATGAGACTGTCTCCTCAGAGAATATTCTCTGATATCTGAATGCCTGGCTGTAGATAACAAATTTCTTGGTGTATGTGACAGGGCGTTTGCCCTGCATTGGCCCTTTAAGGGCAAAACCCCAGACCTCAGTGAGGGCTGAGAGTGAACCCCCGCTGAGGCAGCTCTGCTAATGAGGGCTCAGCTGGGGGCCATATAAAGAAGGACTCCTGGAGGGAGAGGGGGAACTGAGTGCTGCTCTAGACAGAGAGCAGTAGGGACCTGATTGTCAGGGAAGCAGGAAGCTTCTTGGAGATACAGCAGTGCTGGAGAAGGAAGGCAGGGCTGGGGAGCCTCTGGCCAACCAAGCCCCCAGGCTGCGGGGCCTGAGGCAAGACCTGAAGCTGCTGGGGCTGCCATGGTAGGCAGGGGCAGCAGGTGCATGCCCCTTTGCTGGTGGTGAGTGGCCATCACAGACTACAGTTTGCACCTGAGGCAGGGGCTAGATGAAGACTGACAGTGGGTCACTGGCAAGGTGGGTATGGGGGAACTGGGTGTTCCCTGGGAGAAGAACTGGGGGGGCCTTTGGGGAGGAGAGGATCCTGGAGTGCACAGTGGAGTAAACACCACCACTCCTGGAAGGGGGGCATAGAGAGACTGGAGTGGGCGCTGTTGGAGGGCAGCATCCTGAAGAGGTGAAAGAGAAACATGGGGACACCACCTACAGGGAGGTGTTCAGCCAAACAAGCTAATTCCTAGGACTGCTGGCTGCAGGCACGATGGTGGTGAGTCTGCCCTGGGATAGTGTGGTTGGGGGGACTTAAGCATGGTGATCCATGGGTTCAAGGTTATTGGAAAAATCTGTGATAGCCGTGCCATGTTCTGTGGCCTGCAGTAAAATCTTCTGCACCCATGGCAGCACTGGAGTAGCAGTTCACTTTGCCCTGACTTTTTTTGCTGACTTATTATCCATTTTGGGGGAGGGCAGTAGTGAGCTGTGTTCCCTCTAAGCTGTGTGGTTGGGTGGCCACCCAGGAGAGAGTCATGTGCCACACAGTTGGTTAGCAGATCAGCATATGCTCAAGTTAGGGGTGTAACCTCTGTTAAACTGATTAAAGGGGAGGACAGACAGAGGGAGGGGCCTGCTCCAGGAGGGCAGGCAGTGGGGCCCAGCTGGAGCAGCCCCTGTTCTCAGTGCCCCCTCCCCCTCCATGGGGCTGGAACAGTTTCCCACCCATGTAGGAAGCTGCTCCAGCCCCCACTGGTTAACCTTAACCAGTAAGCCTAACCTGTTAAGGATGAGGATTACCAGTTAACCAGCTAAACATTCATATCCCAAGTTAGGTGCCTCTGCTCCCAGTGCTTTGCAGCCACGGTCCTCCTTCGGGGGTGGGTGTGTGTGTGTGTGTGTGTGTGTGTGTGTGTGTGTGTGTGTTCACATTCCCTGAAACAAAATACAGGACTATGTAGCACTTTAAAGACTAACAAGATGGTTTATTACCAAAGGATATATATATATGGTTGTGACTATTTTCTTCCATTATTTGATCTGAGGAAGTGGGTCTGGCCCACGAAAGCTCATCATCTAATAAACCATCTTGTTAGTCTTTAAAGTGCTACATAGTCCTGTATTTTGTTTCAGCTACACCAGACTAACACGGCTACATCTCTATCACTATCTCACATTCCCTGTCTCTGTACTTCTTCTCTGCCAGAGGGGACAGCCCAGCTTAGGGACTGGAGCTGCTAAGGTCTAAAGACTCCAACCTTCAGATGGTGTGTGCGGCTTTCTTAAAAAGATAGTGCATGAGCTCCAAGACTTCCACAGCAGCCTATTTCTCTCTCTCTCTCTCTCTCCCTCTTTCCGTACCTCCATCTATAGAACAGGGTAGAGGAGACAGCATTCAGAACAGAAGATCTTTCTGCAAGTGCCTTAAAAAGACGGCACACAGCATCTCTGGGGAAACTTCCCCAGCAGCCAGCACACACAGTCCACATCTAGACTGCAGGCTTCTTTTGGAAGAAGCTTTTTGTGGAAGAGATCTTCTGCAAAAACTACTTGTGCAAGAGTGTGTCCACACTGCAAAAGTGCATTGAAAAAGTGATGTGCTTTTGCAGAAGAGTGTCCAGACTCATTGGATGCTCTTTCACATAAAAGGCCACCCGGAACCAGTTCAGGCAGGACTTCAGGTCGCCAGTTGCTTCTGAGTGCTGGTGCCATAGCCTTGCAGAGACATGTGCTTAAAGGCCCCCCCCCCCCCCCCCCCCGGGACAGCTGTGCTGCTGCTGCTGTGTGCTTACTACCTCTTCGAGGGACAGCAAGGCTCTCACACTGCCTGCTGTGGTTGCCCTGCTTTTGTGGATGCCACAGCTTTTTCCTTTGTGCCATGGAGCGGGAGCTGCCTCGGGCATGCGATGGCTCCCCACGGCCATGCTGCAGTTTTTGCAGCACTTTGTGCCAGCTGCCTTCCTGCTCCTGACTGAGCTTGACCCCAAGCTCATTCTGGGGACCCTCTCCTTGGGTGTGAGAGCTACACTCTGGCAAAAACACCCCGCTGTGGAGAGGTGCTTTTGGAGGCTTGACATCAGTTTGGACTGGTGGGACTGGCTGGTGGAGCAGTGGGATGAACAGCAATGTCTCTAAAACTTCTGCATGCGGAAAGCCACCTTTTGGAGCTGTGTGCCTGGCTCCCCCACACCCTCTGGAGATGCAACACCTACCTGCGGCCAACCGCCCCCCTGGAGAAGTGGATTGCAATTGCCCTTTGGAACCTCACCACCACCGACAGCTACCGGTCGGCGGGCAGCCAGTTTGGCATGGGGAAGTCCACCATCAGGGCCCTCCTCATGGAGGTAAGGCACTCTTGGGTTGCAATCCCTGCATTAGGGTGGGGAGTCCTGTTAAAGGGGGACCTTTGGGAAAGGGAGTTGGGGACTGTCGGGGTGGTGTGGGAAAGCCCTGTCTGAGGTGTTGTGCCACCTTCATACAGCCCTGCTGCTGGGGGGGGGGCAGCCTCATAGGGGGTGGCTCCTGGGGTGTTTGAAGGGCGGTGGGGATAGGAGGGGGGCAGACACCTCCCAAGGGCCCAGGCACTCCCTCTCTTTCTCCATTTTATGTGTGTTTGTCTCCTTCTGCAAGTGGTGAGGGCCATAAACTCGATCCTGCTGCAGACGGTCATCCGCTTTAGAGACCTGGACATGATCATGGCCAGATTTGCTGCCCTGGGGTTCCTGAACTGCGGTGAAGCTATTGATGAGGCCCACATACTGATCCACGCTCTGGAGCATCGAGTAGCCCAATATATCAATCACAAGGGCTACTTCTCAATGGGGCTGCAGACCCTGGTCGACTATCGTGGACACTTCACAGACATTTTCATCAATGCCTGTGTCTTCAGGAACTCTACCCTGTACAGGAAGCTGGAGGTGGGCATATTATTTCCCTGCCGTGACTTTGTAGTTGGGGGTGTGCAGATGCCACTGTGCATCATGGGGGACAGGGCTTACTCCCTGATGCCATGGCTAATGAAGCCATACACATGCCACCAGGATCCCAGCAGTGACCAATTTAATGCCCACCTCAGCCGGGCCTGAATCTAGGTTGAGTGCACCCTTAGGTGCCTGAGGGTGTGGTTCAGGTGCCTGCTGGCCTGCCTTGATGTGGGGGAGCACTACATCCCTGAGGTGGTTGCAGCATGTTGTCAACTCCACAAAATGGTGGGAGGAAGGAGGAGGCCTTCTTCCTGGGGTGGAGGGCAGACACTGGCAGCGAGGGTCAAGCCTTCTAGCAGCCATGGACAGCTGCCATCCACCAGGCCCATCAGGCTGGGGTGGGAATCTGGGAGACCTTGAGGGAGAGGTTCTCTCAAGCACACCAGTAACTGTCCCCAGGGCCACCCCAACAAGGGCCTCTGGCTTGCCACCCTATCCCTTTCCCCACCACAATCCCTCCCTTTGCCCCTTCCTTGACCTCTCAATAAAAACACCTGTTTGATTTTGAACAAAATGAAGCCTTTATTTATATTACATTCAAAAAAGGTGTGCGGGGGGAGGGGGCTCAAAACTTGGAGGGGGGGGCAGGTAGACATGCCACCTTGGATGTGGGGACCTAATCAGAATTGGGGTTGGGTGGGTCCGGGTAACACAGGGGGAGAGGGGCTGGAGTGGGGTCAGGGATGGCAGGGAGCTAGGGGGAGGGGGCATAGGTGTCACTTGCTGAGGGAGCAGAGGCATCGCATGGGGGGGGAAGAGGGGTGGGCATAGCGTGGGGGGGCAGAAGGGTGAAAGCTAGGAGCAGCAGCAGGCAGGTGTGCATGATATGATGGCACACGTTACCACACTGCTGCATGAGCTGGTCCCATGTGGGGGTCCGTCACTCAGCATCATTGCATATCTTCTGTGCCAGAGTCTGCCTCATGTTGTGCAGGGGATGCTTGCATGCTGGCGCATGAGGCCAGCCCGGCGCACTTTCGGGGCTGCTGGGTTCTGGCGGCTGGCTGCGGTGGCGCGGCTCGTCCCTCATGTCCAGCTGTGGAGAACACAGAGATCAGTCCTCCATGCGGACACTGTCCCTAACGCCATGCCCTCCTCCGAGCAGTGACTAACAGTCCTTGGGTCAGAGGAGGGAGATGTTCCCAGCAGCAACGCCAAGTGCAGCCCAGGGGACCGTGCTGCCTGCTTCCCACCACCCTGGCCCATGGACAAGCAGGCAAGGGAAGTGTCCAGCCACAGTGGGATCTCCCCATGGGCAGCAGAGGAGCTGGGGTCAGCCTGGCCCTCCCTGGGGTCTGTACACACGCCTGCGGCTCACAGTGCTGCCTGCGGGAGTAGCTGGTGCCTCGCATGTGCAGGCATGCCCGTGTGCTGTGTGGCACTCCTGGAGGTGTCAGGGGTGATGCCTACGCCCTTGTGATTAGCCTCCTTCCAGCCGTGGCAGGTGCTGGGAGGGCTCCCCCTCTGCAGCAAGACGTCTGTAGCCTCCCCTGAGTCTGGCAGCAGGATCCCACCCATGCTCAGGGGCTGCCTGCTGCATTTATGGGCCACACACTAATGCTTCACGTGCATGGACCGCAGCATGATGTCCAGCCCGAGTGACACTTGCCCCCTGTGCACCGGCCTCCCCCACCCTGTGTGTGTGACAAACTGAAAGCACTCACCTGAAGATCTCTCCCCAGCATCCAATGAGGCCTGGGAGAAATCCTTGCTGACAAGCACCGGCTCCAGGGTCAGAGTGATGGTCTTCTCCTACTCCAGCTGGCCCTAGTCTTCCTGCTCCTCCTCTGCTGTGACTTCCGGCCAGGCAACGATGGGGATCTCGAGGCCGGAGTCCATGACAATGGGTGAGGAAGACATTCCACCCATTTGGTGCCACTCCTGGTAGTAGGGGCAGGTGTGGGGTCCTGCCTCTGAGCATGAGCTGCGTTTTCTGGCCTGGACATATCCCTGATGGAACTCTTTTACCTTATTCTGGACCTGTTCCAAGGTGTCTGCACCCTGCCAGGGACTCAGCCATGCACTCAAATATGTCAGCATTTTGGTGCTTTCCGTGGAGATCCTGCAATGTTTTCTCCTCACCCCACAATCTTGAGGAGGGACAGGATCTCCACTCCAGACCAGGAGGGTGCACACCTCTTTGTCCCCCTGGGTGGGTCCTGGGACCCCTGGGGCTGATCCCAGCAAGGAGTTGCGGGGGGCATGAGGCTCTGCCATGGGTGTCAAGGCTTGTGGCAGGGATAGCTGCATGGTGAGGTGCTGATCTCAGGCTGACCTGCCACAAGGCTTGTCCAGGGTACGTGCAGCTTTAAGAGGGGCTAAGAGACAGGAACTATAGAGTCCTGATTCCTTTGGATGGAGTGTCTACCAGGGCACCTGGATTTCCTGGAGGCCTCTTCTTCCCAAAAAAAAAAAAAAAACCCTTCTTCCCCATCCACACTGCCTTTTTCCGAAAGAGCTCTTTCGGAAAAAGGCTTGTTCCTCGTAGAAAGAGGATTACCAACACCGGAAAAAAAACCTCTGTTCTTTCGATTTACTTTCAGAAGAAAGTGATTGCAGTGTGGATGTAACCCAGGTTTTGTCGGAAAAACGGTCACACACTTAGGTTACGTCTACACTATAAGATTTGCTGAAAAAGGCAATGCAAATGAAGCACGGATTAGCATTGTCTTGTGCTTCATTTGCATAAACTATTCAAGCCTTTTTTTGCTCAAGGGGTTTTTGTGCAAAAACAAGCAGTGTGGATGTTTCCTTTTTTGCACAAAAAAACCCTTTTGCACAAGGTTGTTATACCTCCTTTTTTGAGGCATAAGGCTCTTGCACAAAAGGGGGCTTTAGCGGAAAAAGGAAACGTCCACACTGCTTATGTTTGCACTAAAATGGAACGGAAGAGAATATGCAAATGAAGTATGAGAAAATGCTAATCCGCACTTCATTTGCATTGCCTCTTCTGACAAATCTTGTAGTGTAGACATAGCCTTAGAGTCTTTGTGCATATACCACTCACATTCAAAGGCTGTGTCTATACTACAAGCCTCTTCTGCAAGAGGAAATGCAAATAAAGTGCTCATTTGCATAGGTCGTGCTCTCATTTGCATTTCCTTTTCTGATCCCTTTTTCGCAAGAGGTTTTTGTGGGGGGAAAAAAGAGCTGTGTAGCATCTCTAGGCTTGGCAGTTCATAGCCCAGGAACCTCTGAGTTTACTGCCACAGCTACAAATGTTAAAAATTGCTTGCGCCCTGGTGGTACTTTCATGACAAATGAAGCACTACAGACAAGTGGGTGAGAGAGGGAATGAGTCACAGATAAGGACCTACGGATCTCACCACATCATTTCTTTATCCAATCCCCCATTTTAACAATCCCATTGAATGTGAGCTGGTGTTAAACAAGATCTCACAGCTCCTGGATATAGGACTAATAGAAAGGGCTCCCTCAGATGACAGATTCTTCAAAGTATATTCCATTTTTGCCATTATTCAGAAGCATATGCAGGGAGTGGGATAGTGGGAGAGGGGAGGTTAGAGTCGTCCTGGATCTCAAGTGGGTCAGTAAATGGATGAAGAAAATCATTGTAGAGAAAGACTCTAGTTTCAGTGGTAGCATCTATATCTAAAGGGGACTTCCTTGGTTTTCTGGTTCTATCACATGCAAATCTCCAGATTTCCATACACCCATGCTGTCACAGACTGCTGGGATTTTGCATATGGCATCACCCACTGTCTGTAACAAATGCTCCCTGGTGGTCTTTTGATGTCATCCAGAGGGTACATCTACAGTAGCCCCCTAGATCAATCTAGAGAGGCTAATGAAGGCGACCAAAATTGCAAATCAAGCCCGGGATTTAAATATCTTGCACTTGATTTGCATGTTCCTGGCCAGTTGCCATTTTAGAAATTGACTAGCCCAAAGTAACTGCCCACATCTACACGCGGCAGTGAAACGGGATTCTGATTTAAATCCCCTAAATCAAATTAGCTGGTAAATCTCATTGCAGGGGGCTAGTGTAGACGTACCCAGAGTCCTTACCAAGATGTTAGTGCTAATAATACCCAGTCTTAGTTCTGAAAGCATTCACCTGTATCCTATCTAGGGAGCATCTTGTTCAGATCTTGCACCCGAGCAGTGACACACATTGCCAGAGCCTAGACTTTGGATCTATTAGAAACTCATAGATTTGTGATGAACACCAAAAAGAGCTCCTCGTTTCCCTCCACAAAGAGAGAAAATCATAATCCTAGCTATACAAAATAATGATGGGGGTCTCAATTAACTGTTACCACTTGAGAAAGAGAATTTGGACTCATTATGGACAATTCTCTGAAGACGTACTCACTGTGCAGTGGAAGTAAAAAATGCTAAATTTTAAAAACCATTAGGAAAGGAATAGATGATAAAACAGAAAATATGATAATGCCCCTATCTTAGTCCATGGTAAGCCTACTTCTAGAATACTGTATGTAATTCTGGTCATGTCACCTCAAAACAGATATACTTTAATTTGAAAAAAAATACAGAGAAAGGCAACAAAATTATTAGTGACATGAAACAGTTTCTGCATGATGAAAGATTAAAAAGACTGGGACTGTTCAGCTAAGAAAAGACATGACGAGGGATCTAAAAAATTATGGTATGGATAAGTGAATTAGGAAATGCTATTTACCCCTTCACATCATCTAGGAAGCAGAGGTCCCAATGAAATTAATAGGTCACAGGTTTAAAACAAACATAAGGAAGTACTTCTTCACACAGTGCACTGACAATGTGTGGAACTGGTTGCCAGGTGATGTTGTGAAGGCCAATCGTATAAGTGGGTTCAAAAAGAATTACATAAAGTCATGTATGATAGATCTGTCAATGGCTATTGAGATGGTTGGGAATGCAGCCCTATGCTTGGGGTGTCCTGAGCCCTTTGTTTTCCGAATCGTGGGACTGGACAACAGATAACAGATCATCTGGTCATTGCCCTTGTATGTTCATTCTCTCTGAAGCATCTGCAACTGGCCACGGTTGGAATATAGGGTTAGAGGGACAATTGTTCTGATCCATTATGGCAATTCTTATTTTCTTATACATAGGAGAAAATAGCAAAAATGAAATTACGAGTTTGGGTCCCTCCTGCCCCAGTGTAATGGTTCTCATTTGGTATTTGGTGGGGAGTTGATCCTTGGGGTAATGGTGTTTTACTTCAGAGGCTGGGCCAGCCAGACTCTGCTCTCAGGTTCGGGGGGTAATCAAGAAGACACAAATTGCTGAATGCGAATAAATGCAAGGTTTATTAGATATTACAGAAGGAAGGCAAGAGAAGGCTTACAGCATCCCTTTGGCTTCCTGGGGACTCCTGCTCAGCAAAGGCTGGACTCCTGGGCCGTATTGGAGAGGCATCTCTGTACAGTTCCAGATCCTTTGGGAAGTCCAAAGGGTGTTGGCAACATTAAGCAATATATAGTCTATACACAACATCCTAGAAGTAGTAGCTAACTCTGTGCTAAAGCAGAAACCAAAACAACAACTGCCTGTGCGGAGTTTCCCACAGACAGGCTCTGGTTACCATAGAGCTTATCTCAACTATGTGATGAGTTTCCCCCCCCCCACAAACACACTAGGCACAGCCTATCTCTCTAACAAGTTAGATGCTGGGGATTTTCCCTTCTAATAGCAGGCCAAAGCCTGTTTTCTAGTTTGCAGACATGAGAACTGGGAAGATTCACTAACTCCTTGAAATACAATGGTCTTCCAGTTTTCCAACCACAACACATGGCCACAACTCTTGACTGCACATAGGGTTGTGAGGAGGGGAGCCAGGGCTTTCCCACTCTACAGGGCTCTGACCCAGGGTCCTTTGAGCTATTAATAGTCACAACCAGGGCTGCTTAAGGCTCTCCTCCCTGGGCCTCTTCATTTTATCCCCCCTTCCAGTCCAAGGCTTTCCCCTCGTGGGAAAATCCAAACCATAAGTAAGAGAGGGTTACTAATGTCCATAGGATACTTCCCTGTCTGGTTGTTTCTGGGGTGAATCCTCCCTTCCCTCAGGGAGGGTCTCTTTGGGCAGTTGTGTCCAAAGAGTCTTAGGCTTCCTTCTGCACCGCATTGCACGAGCTATGAACTGTAGGTCTGCTCACCTCCAGCTCTGCCACTCAAATGAGCTAACTCCCTGTCTTTAAATTGATCCAGCAGATGGAACATTCACTGCACATACGGCAGAGTGGGACTGGCTGAATCCAAAAGAATCCCTTAATCCCAGGTTGCCCAGTGTGAGTTTGTACGTCCCATCATGCCCAGGTTTTGCAAAGAATGAATTCTGAACTGTATTATTTATTTTATATCCTAGTTACACTTTGTCTGTATGAACTATGTTGTAGCTTGTTATATGCTTGTATAAAAACAATAGCAATAACTTTTTTTTTAATAAAGGAAACTGCCAAGTGAAATTTACCATTCCTGGACATAGCACTCCACATTCTTGGTTACAGAAAAGTATTGTGCTGCTAGAGAGAAGTGGTGGATTCCCATGGAAGGCACTAAAATAGTTTGAATCCTTCCTGGAGGGATGTTTCCAAAGTGTAGTGATAGGAAACCCCTACCATGAAACCCATTACTTGTAAATCTCCACCAGGGACAGTTTGCTCACCAGTCTTATTTAGCATCTGCAGCCAGCCACAGGAGAACTGATGAGATGTCATGAGTAATAGAAACTCCTGTCCACTGCTGCACACTCTTTATTTATCCCATCTGATTAATCTGAATTCATTTGCCACAAATATTTTTTCTTAAAATGACAAATTCAGTGATTTGGGGGCTTGTAAAAATAATATTGTATAGCTCTGATATAGAATCATAGAACTATAGAACTGGAAGGAACCTCAAGAGATAATCAAATCCAGCCCCCTGCTCTCATGGCAGGACCCAGTACAGTTTAGACCATCCCTGATAGACCATTTTTATATTTAACTCTCTAAGTTGTTTAAAAAAAAAGTTTAAGAATGGGGATAACCAAGGCACAGGATGAGAGGTGACCTGTCTATGGTTACATAGTGAGGCCACAGAGATAGGAATGGAGCTTGGCTCACCTGCGTCTCAGTCTAGTGCCTTGTATCCTAGACTAGTAACTGAAAATGAAAAATATGTAATTGAAAGTGGGCTGCAATCTTTCAGTTCTCTAAAGGTGAAACTTTTTTTGTCAATTACCATATTTTTCTCTAACTTTAATATTGTTCTTTCAATATGCTCTTCAGACTTGGCATTCTGTTTCATGTGGATTAATGAAAAAGTAGGAGATGGAATAAAATATTCATATCTGGACTTATTTACAGTCAAAGTGTTTGCAGTACAGACAAGCAGAGCCCATTAGATGCAGAGAAGAGTTTGGAAAAGTGATTTTGCGTCTGTGTTTCCTACCCACTTTATTCAAATTCAGTGCAAACATTCTAATTATTTTTATCAACAGCACACTCTTTTTTGCAAGGATATAATAATATTTTAAAGGAATACTCTAGTAGGAGCCTCCCCAACTCTTTGCTTACTCAGGCTACAGCTTTTCCCATGAGATCATATAAAATCACATTAGTTAATTTCACATCTAAACAAACATACACGCCTCCCTCTCTTCTTTCTCCACATATACACAGCCCACATGCAAATAACACCCTCTCCGGAGTAAAAGCTTAGCCAGGGTGAAGAAGAATTGCTTAAGACGGAAATAGCGAAGTTGGTACCATGAGAGAATTTTCTAATCCTCTGGAGATAACTGGACTGAAACTTTTTTCTCCGAGAATATAACCTTTGTTTAGAAGATGTGGAAAAGAATGTAAGCCTATGCTTAATACGCTCTTGTTCTTCCAGACAACAGCAAGATAAATGCTGGGAACTTTTACATGCTTAAGAGGCACTCAGGAAGATAAGAAAAAACCTTTTCTTAAGGTGAGTGATTTATATGAGGCATTAATAGTTAACAGGAATTAAAGAAAATGTGAATACTTACTTCTCCATTTAGAAGAGAAAAAGAGTTTCTTTCACTCCAATTTTGGTGAATTTTATGCCTGTAATTTCAGATAGTGTGACCAAATTATGGACAAAGATAACATATAAAAATGTAATAGATGGATCAGTAAATTTGTATGTGCTCTTATGTTGAGATTCTAGATGTATGAATGGTATAAAACAAAAATTCCTTTTGTATATTTTTACTTCAGAATAAAAGGACCTCACATAATCTGCAATTATTTCAATAAATTAAAGTTTGATACCTCATTTTCATATCTGAAAATGTCAAACTGACTGAATAACTTTTATATTCTAAAAGTGGAAAAGAATAGATCTTTACGTTATTTAGCCAGATGAATAAAAAAAGAACAAGAACAGAAGTGGGGCCACTCTGCAGTGAATATGGGGAGGAAGAATAATGGAAGTATGAGCCAAAACATAAATGAATATCTTGCCTCACTTTTCAATAGGGGTGATAATGTAGAAAAATGGGGGGGGGAGGCCAAGGAAGGATGGTGAATAGGAATCACTGTATAGAAACTTAAATTTTCACATCTGAGGTGGAAGCAAAACTTAAATGGCTTAATGAGCTCCAGTCAGGGATAACTCATCTCCATCTCAGAATAGTGGAAAATTTGGCACATGAAATAGCCAATCTAGTAACCAGAATTAATAAATCTACCAAAGTAGGTAGGAACAGTATGAATGGATCATGTCAGACTTACTAGATATCTAACTTTGACATGACAACTGATATTTTAATCAAGGGAAATCAGTCAATATGATCTACCTGGACTTCAGTAAAGTATGAAAAATTATTAAACTGGAAAAGATGCAGATTAGTACAAGAATTGGTAAATGGAAATGCCAACAGGTTGTGCTAAAAGGAGACGCATTAGACTGAAAGGAGAGTGCTAGTGGAGTTCCTCAAGGATCAAGTTACTAGTGGAGTTCCTCAAGGATTTGTCTTGACACCCATCTTATTTAATATTTTCATTAATGATTGTGGGACCAAAAGTTGAAAAGGGCTGCAAGACGTTGCAAATGAGACAAAGATGGAAGGCATTATCAATACACAGGAGGATTTGAGTATTATATAGGAAGAACTTGGTGATCTTGAGGCCTAGAATAATAAAAGTGGGATGAAATGTAACAATATAAAGTACAAAGTCATGCAGTTAGGGTCTAATAAGAATTTCTGTTATAAGCTGGGTACTTTTCAGTTGGAAATGCTAGAGGAGGAGAAAGACTTGGTTGTAGGGTTGTCAACACACAAAACCAAACATACTTGACCCTCCCCTAACCTGAGGCACTGTCCCCCTCTCATTCCATCCCCCCTCCCTCTGTCACTCACTCTCTCCCACCTTCACTCATTTGTTCATTTGGTACTAGGTTGGGGCAGGGAGTTGGGGTATAGGAGGGGGGTTAGGATGAGGGTGTGAGCATAGACTGTAGACTGGAGTGCAGATTCCAAGGTGGGGCTGGAAATGAGTGGTTTAGGAGGCGGGAGGGAATTCTGAATTAGGGCAGGGATGTGGCTGGCAGCAGGCTCCAGGAGAGAAGGGGAGTTTGGGTGTAGGAAGGCGCTTGAGGTTGGGAAAGGGGATTGGGGTGCAGACTATGGTGTGGGCTCTGGGTGATGCTTACCTTGAGGGGCTCCCTGGAGGTGGCGAGATGCCCCTTGGCTCCTAGATGTATATGGCCAAGCAGCTCTGCAAAATGAGTACACCTGCCCACTCTCTGCAGCTCCCATTGGCTGTGTTTCCTGGCCCATGGCAGTTGCAGAACTGGCACATGGAGTGGGGGCAGTACATGGAACCCCCTGGCTATCCTTGCACCTCAAAGCCAGAGGGACATGTCACTGTTTTCTGGAGCTGCACAGAGTCAGCTAGGGAGCCTGTGAGCTCCACCCACCAGACTCTTAATGGCCTGGTTAGTGGTGCTGGAGCCACCAGAATTCCTTTTCAACTTGGATGTTCCAGTCAAAACCAGACATCTAGCAACTCTACTCGGTTGCAGTGCTTTTTTTGTAAGAAAAAAGGCGCCGGTACTCCAGGCTCAAAGTTGTTGAGGAAAAAAAAATCCAGCCAAAAAGTTTTTGAGCCCCCCCCCAAAAAAGGAGGGGGAACCCTGCACAAGGGGCCAAAATGTCTTGGGCGGGCTTCCATTGGGAGCCAAGCTGCCCCAGGAACCAGGAAATAAATGCTGGTACACAAGAGGGGAATCCCATTCAATTCAAGTAAGATGGGAAAATAGGTGCCATCCCAGGGTGTGCTGTCACACAAAAAAACACTGCTCGGTTCTATTAGTCAGTTGCAGAATGGGTGAACCACCAATGTTATATGGCCATGAAAATAAAAATGCAGTCATAGGATGTATCAGGTGAGCTATTTCCAATGGAGTAAGAGAATGATTAATTACATTATACAAAGCACTGGTGGTACCTCATCTAGAATATTATGTACAAGGCTCATCCCATGTTCAAGACATATGAATTCAAATGGAAACAGATACAGAGACCGGGTCTACACTTCAGTTGAAAGCCAGCTTAAGGTACGCAATTCCAGCCACATAAAAAATGTAGCTGGCCTTGATGTACGGTAAGCCAAGCTTTGGCACCGTCCTAACAG
Organism: Pelodiscus sinensis; assembly: GCF_049634645.1. NCBI lineage: Eukaryota > Metazoa > Chordata > Testudines > Trionychidae > Pelodiscus > Pelodiscus sinensis. The sequence continues at coordinate 246,311,548 of NC_134712.1, read as the reverse complement.
CAGGAGGTTAATAGGAAATGAGGAGTAGGAGTTCCAGCATCAAGGGGAGGGAGCACCCTCAGCACTGCTAGACCCACTAAATCAAACACCAGAAGATCAACCGCTGTAGTGTCAATCTTCTCTGTAGGCTAGACATGGCCAGAGAAGGGCTGTAAGGGTGATTAGAAGAACGCGGAGCCTAACTTTGGAGAGGAGACTAAAAGCGCTTGGCTTGTTTAGCCCAGGGGGAAAAACTGAGGGGGGAGATGATTGCTCTTTATAGAGGAAGAAGAGGAAGCCCAAGAGGAAGAAAGCTATTTCAGCTAAAGGACTATGTTAGCATAAGAACAAATGAGTACAAACAGGCCATGAATCTATATTAGGCTGGGAATGAGAAGGTTTTTAACCATCTAAGGAGTGGAACTCTGAAACAGCATCCCAATGGAAGTAAAGCAAACAACCTAACCCATTTTAAGATGAAGTTTGTGATCCAAGTTATATGATGGGGTTGCACGCAATAGCAGAGAATTGATCTGATGGCCCTGGAGGCCCTTCCCAATTCCATGTCCCTACTTTAGGGTGGATTTTTTTTTATCAGAATCTTAATTCGGTCTCTGTTTTGTCTGTCAAACCAAAAACACTTGGGAGTCTTGGAAGATGATTAATAATTGTGGTTTTATCAAAATGACCTTGATAACCAATAAAGACAGCATTGTTGGTGAAATAAATTACACAGTAGTGAAGTCAAAGGAAAAGTGTCAAAGAATAAATTGGATAGGTGGTGGGATTTGACCAGAAAAGTGAAGATAAACTCTTGAAACTTATCTAACTGACAGATACAAGTCCCTTTGGTTGAGTAGGAGGGATGAGAGGTTGGAAGGTTTGTGTCTGGGGGAGCTAATGGAGATTTTATCCATATATGGAGATATGTATATGTTCATTTCCCCACAGGAACAATGGATGAATCTCTGGAAAGATGGTATGAAGTAGAATAGAAGCACATGATGCATTTTGTCAAGCCTAGTAACAAGTATACCTGTAGATGTGCCAACTTGGAGACTTTCAGAGGAGACTGTTGTTGGAGCTTGTGCACATTTCATTGGCATATTAAGTGTTTTGTACTGCTGAATCCTGAATAATATTTAAATGGTGTGATCTTTTAACAGAGATTGTTTTCTGGGATGAGAGAGATAAAGTGTTTGTTTTTAGTCTTGGCCTTTTGCCTAGGATAAGTAAAGCAGGTGGAGATATCGCAACGTGGCTTGAGCTTTCCCTGTCTAGATTGCCTAAGACCTTCATAGATGAATTCTGCTAATATGACTTTCAGCTTCTTTAACAAAATGAATTCAAAAAGTAGACAGCCAAATTGCTAAATAATACAGGATAGAATTTGATATCAGCTGTGAACTTTTTCTAAGTTGTGAATATTTTTCAAGTTTAAGTTCAAAGTTTTCAGTTTTTGATCCTTCTATAAGTGTTTTATAATTGACCAATCAAATTTAATGCAGAGATAATTTAAAACAATGGTATTAAACCTTGTGGGCTTAAAGTTTCCTTATTGTGTTTTATTGCTAGTTTATTTTTTCTCGAGTTTATTCTAAAGAATGTATGGCTCGTTTTAGACGTAATAATTCAATTTCTGTTGGCATTGAGGAAAAAAGTTCTCTTGGCACAGGTTAGAGTAGGGTCAGGGCTAAGAATTATAAGATCTTTGACACATATACTAGAGAGTGACTTCAGCCACAGCAGTGCAAATCTAATATATATAGGAGAATGTTTGTATGTTTGTGCACTAATAACTTGGACACTATAAGAGCTACCGCAAACAAACTTTGCATCTAGGAGAAGGTTTTAAGGTACTGTGGGAGGGAAGAGATGAGAGACCAATGCCTCTCCCTGGGGCTGCATGGAGCTTGGCAGTGTGGGGAGAAGCGGTTTCCCAAAGAAACAGCGGGGACAGTCTCTCACTAAGGCCAGCTGAGGGACAAGGAAGTGGAGGGCAGGCTCGGGTGCCAGCGGCAGGCGCGCGGCTCCCTTCTCCCTCCCTCCCCTCAGGCTCCTCACCTCAGTTATATAAACTTTCCCAAGCAACGCGGGTAACTCCAGCTAGTCCAGAATAACTCCATTACTTAACATAATTACACTGGGTTACACTTTAGAGTAACTAAGATTAGAGGAAAGCTTCTTGCAAACTGCTACAAATAGGTAAGTAAAAAAGCGGGAGTTAAAGACAGCATGGTTTTTCCAGCTCTTCGTTTCTTTATTTTCCATCTTACTTTATATCTTTAAATTATTCTGTGTGTTTTGCATTAGCATTTCTTTTTTGATGGAGAACTAAAATATGTCTTAAAATATAAAAATTGTATTGGTTTGCTTTAAAATATATGTTAACTACATTAATATCATACCGTCAGCTTTATCTGTTCATTTAAAACTATTAGAGTTTCATGGAGTACAACAACAAAGTGCCTAATTTGTAGCTTTGAACTTCTCTACCAGCTCTAATGCTGACATACCTCTATCCTGGAAGATCCTAGTCAGATGGCCTAGATCAATGGTTCTTCACATATTTACCATTGTTGGAACACATGGTTATCTCTCTTTTTGTTATGTGGGCTACATCCACACATAATATATATATATATATATATATTATGTGTGGATGTAGCCCACATAACAAAAAGAGTATATATATACACCACCTGTGCAAAAAAAAGGGGGGGGGGTTGGTATTTGTTATATGACAGCAATAGTATTCAAATCAATATAATATCTTCCTTTCAACAGCAGCAAATGTCTATCAAGAGCACTTTAAATTAGCAAAATAAGTAAAAAATATCTGTTAAAATTAATTTTACTGTCTGGATGGCATGGCGTGATACATTCCTACCCTCATGTCCATGCTGTTGGGCTGAGCTCTAAGGGTACGTCTACACTAGCCCCCTAGTTTGAACTAGGGAGGCTAATGAGGGTGACTGAAATTGCAAATGAAGTGCGGGAAACCATGAGGTTTAACTGTTAATTCGAACTAAGGGGTTTACCTCGGAATCGCGCTTCTCTGCCGCGTGTAGACGCGGGCAGTTATTCCAGGCTAGTCAGTTTCCAAAATGGCGACCGGCCGGGAACATGCTAATGAAGCGCAGGCAGGGGCAACTCTAGACTAGCTGCCAGGAACTGGCACCCTAGGCGAACCATGCAATCGGCGCCCCCACCTCCAAACCCCTCAATGATATTGCACCACCATTTGGCACCCCATTTAGCTTGGCACCCTAGGTGACCGCCTAGTTCACCTATATTGACGGGCCGCCCCTGAGTGTGGGATATTTAAATCCCGCGCTTCATTTGCAATTTCGGTCACCCTAGTTAGCCTCCCTAGTTCAAACTAGGGGGCTAGTGTAGACGTACCCTAAGAGAACTCGACTGCTGAGCTTGCCTGCAAAAATGGGGAATTCTGCCCAATACAAAACTCCACCACAGGTAGGGACTGCACTTCCATGCATCCAGCTCCTCACCCAGGTACCCCAGCCACACCCCAGACTGCTCCCCCAGCCAGAGAATGCTCCCCATCATGCAAACAACTTGGCACCGTCTCTCACCCCATCATCCAGACATTCCCTCCAGACACATACTGGGTCAGCTTGTGTGCCTGCCCAACAGAGACAGGATGCCCCGCAGCACTCCCCCCAACTCTCCCCAAACCAACAGGACTTTCTCTCAGCATTCAACCTCCCCCTCCACAGATTGTACCCCAGTTTCTAGCTCCACATCTAGGGACTGAGTTGAAGGATGTCTTTCGTTTGGGCATTTTAAATTAAAGGTGCTGTCAAACTGATTTTGAAGACAGTTGTTTAACGGAGGCAAGCAACAGCCTAATGTAAGGACGTCATTAGGAATCATGACAAATAGGATCTTTACAAACACAGGATTAATTAAATGACAAATGTATTAACCAATGAAGACCAACAATCTAAAGTTCAATTGTGGGTTGAAAGGTTGGGTGTCTCAAGCAGGGGTGAAAATAATTTTGTATAGGTTGTATTATAAAACTGCTGTATTACATGCCCTCTCCCCACCTCCCAGGAGGGCTTAGGGCAGGGATGGGTGTGTGTGTGTGCAATGCGACAGTATCTGTAAGAAATTTAAGTGTGGGGTGGAGGGTATGTGTGTGTGGGGGGGGGTCAAGACAGAGGGTTAGTATGTGTGTATATGGGGGGCTCAGGGAAGGGAGTGGGAATGTGGGGTGGTGAGTCAGGGCAGGAGCTTGCGAGTGAGAAGGAGTTCAGGGTGGGGAGTTGTATGGGGTGCAGGAGTCAGGCTTGGGGGGTCCCGGAGCTCAGAGCAAGGTGCTGGGATGTGTGTGTGGGGGGGGAGTGCAGGAGTTGGGGGATGAGGAGCCCAGGGCAAAGGAATGTGGGGGGTTCAGGAGTCAGGGGTGGGGGTTGTGGACTGCAGCTGCACATAACAAGTCACTACTGCTCTTTTCCCTCTGACTCTGAGGGTATGGCTACACTGTGGGGTTTTTTTTTTGGAAGTATGCAAATTATGCTTTTATTTGCATATCTTCTTCCAATTTTTTCCATTTTACAAGGAATAAGAGGCCTTCCAAAAGACGGTGGGGGGGGGAGGGGGGTTTGGCATTTGGCCCTGTGTAGACAGCCCAAATATCAGAAAATCCTCTTCCAGAAAAAAAACCCTGAAGATATGCAAATGCAAGCACAATTTGCATACCTTCTTCAGAACCCCTCCCCCCCCCCCCACACACAGTGTAGCCGTACCCTCAGGGAGCTAATGGAAAATTCACAGCTGCCTGCATTCCTCCTCTGCCCTCCTCTGAACAGCTAGGAGCAAGAGGAGATACAAATTTGAACACTTTTCCATCACTCCCTTATAGTCAGGGGAAGAGGATGAAGACCTGGTACACATGGCAGCAGTTCCCTCCCACTCCCGAATGGCATGGGGAGCTAGAGGCTGGGGCAGCCCCGTCCGAGGAAGGGGGTGCATACCCTCAGCCAGTGTTTTTCACCTGGCTGGCTGGCTGTTGCTTAGCAAGTCAGTCTGCAGGAGAGACCCGAGAGTCCAGCTGTGAGCAGCTGAAACAGTGTCGTCTTCCTTTCGGAACACTGCACCATGGTTTACCGGCTTACTTTCCCCTCTTGTCTCAAGAGAAAAATAGAGGACATAAATGTGTCCTGTATCATATCAACAGAGAATAGAGTAGCAAAAAACAGGGCTGTCCTCTATAAAAGAGGATGACTGGCCACCCTAGACCTAAGTTGCTGGTACACCTTAGAGCTGCTACCTTTGCAGTTTGGATTCTCCATGGGCTGGGGAAAAATAAAATTGTGTAAGAAGAAACAAGTGTGAAATCCTGCCCTTACTGAAGTCAATAGTGAAATGACAATGGAATTCAATGGGACCAATATTTTCACTTCAAGTCTTCAAGCAAGACTTTTCCCAGTTATTTACAATACAACATATGTACATGTTATAGAAATGTCCTTAAATGCTCAAAGAAATCTCCCAAGAATTAAGAAACTCACTAATGATAAAATTGGTCAATAAATGATGGTTAAACTAATTAATCATACTGTTCTCCCCCATAATCAACTTAATGGGTCTCAGAAATCACATTTCTGATCTCTCGAAATGGGTGTACTGCCATTGATTAACTGAAGACAGAATTGGGCTCATAGTCAGTGCAGGAAAAAGGGAAAATATTTTCTAACATATTGTAGTTTCCTTGCACATCAATAGTAACATCCCTTAACAGAGAAAACAAATTTCAAGGAAAACATCTTCAGTGTAATAGTTTCAGTATAGGAGTCATCTGATAAGTCATAATTCACAGGAAAAATATCAAAAAGCTAAAATCACAGCTCCTCATTCGTAGCTGTGGTTGTTCACTTATTATTTTGAAGCTTCAGCGGGGTAGTTGAGTTAGTCTGAAACAGGAAAAACTTAAAAAACAACAAATAGTCTAGTAGCACTTTAAAGACTAACAAAACATGTAGATGGTATCGTGAGCTTTTGTGGGCAAAACTCATTTCTTCAGATGACCCATCTACATGCTTTGTTAGTCTTTAAGGTGCCACTAGATTATTTGTTGTTTTATTATTTTGAGTCAGTCTTGATCTCAGCCTGGGTGTTCAGAAACTGTCTCTGACAAAAAACTCCTTCTTTCAACAAATGAAAATTAAATCTCCCTATTTTTTTTCATGTCCCTCTTAAAAAAACAAGAAAGTTTGTGAACTGCTGTTCCTTCCATAACATCAGGGGAAAATACACCCTTTATTACTTTGGATTAACAGCTTAGTCCTTTGGTGATCAAATTGCTAAATCTAGGCATGATCATGTACAAATACAAAAGCAGAGTGCACTTTTAGGTAATATAAATGTTTTGTTGGGGTATAATCAGGGCCGGATTAAGAGGTGGGTGAGCCAAGCAGCTGCCTGGGGCGCCAACTGATGGGGGGCGCCTGATGGCAGCTGTAAGGGACGTGCGGCGTCCCTTATAGCTGCCATCAGGCACCTCACACCTGGCTCCCACAGCGCCGGCCAGCAGCCCCCTTCTCCCCATAACCGCGGGCCCCGGGCTGCATGCCAGCGGCCAGGCAGCACATGCGCCGTGCGCACCGGGGCAGGCCTGTGCATGCACTGTGCACCCCGGGAGCGGGCCTGTACTCCTGGACCAGAAAACACTGGATTGTATTCCCAGCTCTGACCAAGGCATGATCAGCAGAGATTCCAGAGTCCTTTTTGAACCCTACCTCCAATTTTAGGACAGCCAGATGCCTGCCTGTCCCCTACCTATATATTAACTTTTGCACTAGCTGATAGTCCTCAAGGGAGAATAATATAACAATATTCATTTAAATGTAAAGATTTTTTTTTCATTTTGAAGGGTGTTTTCTCTCCCCCCTCTAACATGTTAATAAAGTCTTCAACAAAACAACAACATTAATAGTGAGGAGGCATTTAAAATTATTTTTAAAGAAATCTTGAGCCTTTGAGACTGGTAGACTTTTATGGAAGCATTTGTGCTGATGAGCTTTTGTGTAACATTTGGCAAATAGCAAAGCAATTATTGTTTTCCCTCTGTGCATTGCACAGAAATGGTGTCATTTCATACATCATTCAACAACTCTCATTAACAATACCAGAGCGTCTGAATTATCCTGAAACAACAAATAACAAATATGGGTTTGGACATCAATACATCAGAGCAAGTTTTATTTTAATTTCACAACATTACAGGCTGCACTGATTTCAAAGTCACATACATAATACAAAATTGCAAAGAATGTTAGATATATTGGCCCTGATTCAGGAAAGCACTTAAGCACATGTTATTTTTTGTAAGCTGGGGACACCTGCCCACATTTCGTCCCCCTACATTGGAAAAAAGCTCTCTTGACCACCAAATTCTACTTCCTTGAACTTTTGATGTTCTCTATTTTATTGGTTTTGTGTCTGACTCTGCAATCGCACCCTTCTAGCCTGATGTTAAAGATTACAGTTCTAGAATGAAATTCAACCAACTTTCAAAGAAACTGAAATGGTGAAATACCATATTGCCAATACCCAGAAAGGCTATTTTAGAACACCAAATCTTCAGGGATTTGTTTCTTATCAGAGTGATCAGTCAACACTACCAGAATATATAGGGGAATCTTACTGTGATGTATTCAAAACTATGTTAAAATGGCAAGCTGTCATTTTAAGTTTGAAGGCTAAGGCTAGGTCTACACTATAGCCTTTTTTTGGAAAAAGCTATGCAAATTGCGCTTTGCAATTTGCATAGCTTTTTCCTATTGTTTTTCTGTCATTTGGCTCTGTCTAGATGAGACCAAATGGCGGAAAAGCCTCCTCCATGTTTGCTGTTCCACAAAAAAAAAAAGTGGATGAGCGATGCATTCCCTGGACATGGTGGAGTTTTTCCGGGATACCCTCTTGTACCTCTGATATCCTGGAAAACCCCTGCAGTCTAGACATACCCCAAGGGATTCTGCAAGGAAACACACGAGCTGGGCTTTCAGTAGTTAGTATGCAAAAAAACAGCCTAGAACAAGGTGGGTCAGTTAGGCTGCCCCTGGCTTTCAGAACAGCCTGCTTTGTTTCTCTCTGTTTGGTTCTTGTGTGTTAGGATTCTAGATTCTGCATCAGAAATAGTTGTGTCTCCAAATCTTTGATCTGAACAACTCTCAAATTATCAATTTTTTTGACAGAGATTTTTGGGCCAGAAAATCATAAAAGGATACTATTTGCTAAGTAAATCCAGGAAGTTTCCTCCAAAATGACAAAAGTTCTGTAGCTCGCAGTGCTCCCATGTCAAATACTTCTATAAATATTTAAATAGGAGATATTTCCAGGCTCCAAAGACAGGGAAGCCAAATTGTTGCTGAAGATCTACAAATAGTTTAAGTTTATCATTGTCAATAAATTGCCACACAGTTATAATTTCTCCATCCAGTCCCTCAAAATCTGCCCGAGGTTGACCACGTTTGTCTCCCAGTAGTTATTGTCAGAGTTCTGTAGTTATCAAATCTATAATAATTTGATCCTACAATTCCCAAAAAGGGAAGAAGATATGCCAATTTTCATTCAATCTGAACTCATTTTGCGGTCTTTGCAGTCTTGGCTAACAGCCCCGAAGATGCTTGTCTTAAGGGAGATATGATAATTTTTCAATTTGGGAAAATGAAATCCACTCATAGACAGGGGGAACAGTAATTAGTTCAAAGGAAGTCTAGACTTCCTAGTTGCTCCCCCAAACACCATTGAAATCTTACTTTGAATGGCTAAGTTTTCTTTGCGCTAGAGTCTCAGAAAGAATGTGTCCTGCTTCTATGTACCTCTGTCGTTTTATCTCAAATAGACCCAGGCAACTGTGCTGAAGTTGATGGAGTGTTCTGTTCTCTGAACGGCTGACATCTGGGGTGTTGGTGGGAATCCCAGATGGAGAAAACATTCTAGCATTAAGAGTCTCAGATTTTTTTTCTGTTGATTCTTCCTTGCCCTGGCTTTAAAAGCAGAGAAAGCACTTTTGTTGGCTATGAGAATCCCCCAAGCATTGGCTACAATGCCATCATGATCAGGATAGTTTCTCAGCAAGAGACATACCACATGAAGCCTGGAAAAACTGGTACATCCCAGATCAATGGTAATCTTAAAAGGGGAAGGTCCCTCCTTAAATAGGGAAGGGATTAGATTGAAAAGAAACCCTCTTGAAACAACTAAATCAAATAAAAAGTAGTAGTAATCGTAGTAAGGCATACTTATGCTCTATCTCAGGCCAAGGAAGTTGAAAATAAACTGAGCACAGTTCACCCAAGCAGCCCGATATGGCTTCAGGGCGAGGCATGAGGTTGTGTTTGGGGTATTCGTGGGCTGAATGTGGACTACTACCAGAAACCTCCTTTTGTAGGCTCATGGGGGTTGAGCAGCCCTGACATGGAGCACCCATAGGACATACTTCATGAAGAAATCTAGTTACTGCCCCTGGTGAGCAAAAGCTCTCTTCTGTATTTATTTTAGGGATGCCTTGAATATTATTGGGAATCAGTATTCCTAAATATTTCATGTAGGTGGATTGCCATTGAAAATCCTAATTTGAAAAGACCTCTGTGGGTATATTTGTTAATGTCTAGGATTTCTGATTTACCCCAGTTTGTTTTAAATCTGGAGAACTCTCCAAACTTTATTAATATTGTTTAGACGTTAGCAATGGTACCATTGGGTTTAGTTACAAATATAGGAGAATAGGCTGCATAAAATAGGGGTGGCCAAACAGTGGCTTTCAGTTAAAAGTGTGACTCTTGGAGTCCCCGTGCTCCTCCCTTCTCCACCTACCAGACTTGTGGGGCGGGAGCCTAAGGGGAGCCCTCTGTCTGGTGGTGGGGTAGAGGTTCTTCCCAGCGGTGAGAGGTGGGTGTTTTAGGGTTTCAGCACTGCAAAGCGTACATGCTGGAGCTCAGGGCTTAAGCAGGATTCAAATCCTGTGCCCCAATAGAATGCCTCCTGCAGGGCCGAAGCCATGAGTTTGTCAGATGTATCCTGCTCTTGAACTTCTGAAGATTATTATATGCAGCTCAGAGGGTAATCTTGGCTGCCATTGATATAGAGCATAACTGTGTGCTCTGTTTGACCCAGCCTGAGACCATGGAATGTGTTGATTTGCTTGACTGGGAATGACCAAGGTTCTAGAGCTAATTTAAACAGAAGAGGAGAAAAGGGATGGCTCTACCTCCAACCCCATTTGTACTGGAAATGCATCAGAAATAAAAACAATTGTAAATACCATAGAAATCAGGTTAGACTATAAAAACTTAACCCCAGCCATAAATTGGATACCAAGTCCAAATTATGCTATTATATGAAAAAGATGGTCCCAGGTGTCAACATGTTCAGCATTGCAGGACATGTAGTGAAAATGCTCTATGCTGACAGGGCAGAGCTCTCCCATCAGCATAAAAAAGCCCACCCTCACGAGCAACATAAGACATGTTATTGGGAGAAGCTCTCCCACTGACATAGCACTATGTACACTTGCACTTATGCTGGTATAATTTATGTTGCTCAGTGGGGTGGAATGTTCCCTCCCCAGAACAACATAGTTTTGCTGCCACATGTGGTAGTGTAGACATAATCATCGGACTGGAAAGGACTATCGAGAGGTCATCTAGTCTAGTCCACTGAACTCATGGCAGGACTAAGTATTATCTAGACCATTCCTAAAGGGTGTTCATCTAACCTGCTCTTAAAAATCATGGAGATTCCACAGCCTCCCTAGGCAATTTATTCTAGTGTTTAACTATACTGACAGCTAGGACATTTTTCCTAATGTCCAATCTGAACCTTCACTGCTGAAATTTAATTCAGTTACTTCTTGTCCTATCTTGAGAGGTTAGGAAGAACATCGCGATGATCTGGTCCGTTACATCAGCGATCTAAAGACAAAGGGACAAAGGATCTTAATTATGGTTCAGCATGCGATCAATTCAATCAAAAGAATTTCTAAAAAGATTGAGAATTATGCCACTCCTTTGCATGGGTGGAAGAATATTTTTAAAACCAGATTAGGGGAATATCAATCTGTTGCATCAATATTGTTCAATCCTGTGATTATCTTATTAATATTCCAAATAATCATGATCGTGTATGTAATTGGTTTAAGTGTTTATATATGTATGGTTAAGAAAGCTCAACAAGGTTCCCTATCTTTTAAACTTGTGGAGTTCGATTCTTATATTTGATATGATGGTATTCTCCGACTCGAGTCCTCATTACCATCAAGGAGGGGATATATTGGGACTAAAACAGTTCAGTTAGAACTATGCAAAATGGAGGCAGTGAACTTTTGACCCAAGGACTCCATTGTGATCAGAATGCTTGGCAGCAGCTGGAGACTTGGAACTGTGCTGGCAATTACCAGCCAGAACTGGTTTTCAGAACACCCCATCACCTCAGGGTGGCACGCCACAGAAACATTTTAAGGCCCTGCGCAGCTGCGGAGGGGGGGCTTTTTCCATCTGTGTTCCTGTCAGCATCAGACCACCACAGCTGTGGCGAGGAAGGGAGAAGAGTTACCATCAATGATCAGTGATCCACCACCATCACAAAAGTTCTTTGCAGGAATCTCCCTGGAGCTCCTCCCTGTGAGCTTTCAATTAGCTCGAGGGTAGCAGGTCCTAGGCCTTGCCAGCACAGCACCATCCAGCTTGATAACACCAGCACCTCTTAATGGAACAGGGTTTACTTTCTTGGGGTTCTCTCCTGTCTTCTCTTCTCTCCCTCCTGACCAACGGGAACAATTTGGGTCCAGGCTTCATGCCTCCTTGATGAAATCCCTACACTGCTACATACTGTTATTTAATCACAGTTGAGTAAAGATGCTTACTATAATTTGTGTTATTGTTTTAGTTCTTATATGAAATACCCATTTTCCCAGTTATTGTTATTTAATTCCTCAATACATTTGTTATCTTATTTTAGACTGTCCTTCTTTGTTTATACATCACACTGGGAAGGCGCACTAAGGGGTTACTCCAACCGATCATATATGCAGGAAAAGGGGCCTGCATCCTCTGAAACAGGTCCCCCCCCTGATATAAGGGGTCACTTTTTAATTTCTATTTTCTTAGTTGCCCTTGCCCCTAGGTAACACCTGGGAGCCAAAAAGGCACACATACTGGAGCCTGATCAGACATAGCAATAGTACCAATACCACAATCAGGACAGAATTTGTCAAGCCTTGTGCTATTGAGAAATAACTCAATCTTGAATATGTTGAATGAGTTTCAGCAAAAACAAACCAAAAAAAGCATACAAACAAAAACAGAAAACCAAACCCCCAAAAAACCCTAGTCTCTGGCAATAGGATTTTCCAATTTTATACACTTAAATCAGCCATGTATGTATGAAGTGTTAGTATTTCTATGCAGAAATGGAGATGAATCATGAAGTACCAGACCTACTTTTGCTGAAGTATCCATCTATAATAATAGGATGATGGCCTTGTTATTTATATTTGAGTTTCAGAGCTCAAGCAATCTGCATCCATGTCAATCACAGAGCTGTATAACAATACTGCCAACAATGAACTATTACTACTGCTCATTGGGGTAAGAGCATTGGGGTTAGGTTTTATTGTTGTCTTACGATTAATATCTTTTAGTAATTATTCCCATATTGCTGTGAGACAGAATGCTTTTGCAAGAATTTTCTTCCTACTTCACTTTTGAAAATGGAAATTTGGCTCTTCCATTACTTAGGCACTTTAGAAAATATTACCCTCTGTGGATAAAAGATTGCATTACTTTTATCTAGCTTCTAGACTCTTTGCTTGCAAAACCTAATTAAGTACAAAGCCATATGAATATGTGCATTGTGCGCTATTGGTTCCTGACTCTGAAGCACAGTAAGTTAAAGAGCTTTCAATTTTAGCTTTTATAAGAAAAAGACATCAAAATGCCTTTACTTTTACATGACCAATATTGAAAAAGGAAGGTAACATACTATTTTGTGTTACATATGTTTTAACTAATTTTACTGTGTTTCCTGGACTACCTTTATCTCTGGTAATATTTGTTTTCTTTTTGTTTATTAAGTCTTGGAAAGCCAAAAGGGATGTTGCAAGGACATAAAGAGAAGTTGAAAATACCCCCTTTTCCCTTTTGAGCGGCCCCCTCACCCCTTTTCCCTCCAGCACTCGGTATTCTGTGCAGGCATATTAAGTTGCTTTTAAATTTTTGGTCTGTATGCCACTTTACCACAGAAGATGGAGATAGAACACTGAAATCAACAAGTTCCATGGCAGTTGGTGTTTGGCAGTTGGGCTCTAACTGTTAGTTCTTAAGCTTCAGGGCTGTGCCCATGAAAGCTCATGATACCATCTACATCAGTGGTCCCCAACGTTTTGGGGCTGCTGGGCGCCTGGGGGTGGGGCCGCTCACGCGCCGTGCATCCGGGGGTGGGGCCGCTCACAGCCCACGTGCCTGGGGTGCGGAGCCAAGCATGCACCACGTGCCCAGAGCCGGCACCGGCATGTGCCGCGCACCCAGGGCCAGGGCCAGCACCGGCATGTGCCATCACCCCAGGGCAGGAGCCACCCATGCGCCCGGGGCTGGCACCTGCCGCACACCCGGGGGCGGGGCCAGCCCAGATTGCTCCGTGGGTGCACATAAATGGCCCGGCGGGTGCCATGGCGCCCGCGGGCACCGCATTGGGACCACTGATTTACATCTTTTGTTAGTCTATAAAGTGCTACCAGACTATTTGTTGTTTTTTAAGTTTGTTAGTTTTTTAAAAAACTTTAAAAAACAACAGATAGTCTAGCAGCACCTTAAAGACTAACAAAACATGTAAATGGTATCATGAGCTTTCATGGGTACAGCTAACTTCTTCAGATGACGATAGGATAACAAGCCATGTGGATAAGGGAGAAGCGGTGGATGTCATATACCTAGACTTTAGTAAGGCATTTGATACGGTCTCGCATGATACTCTTATTGATAAACTAGGCAAATATAACTTAGATAGGGCCACGATAAGGTGGGTGCATAATTGGCTGGATAACCGTAGTCAGAGAGTTGTTGTTAACGGTGCTAAATCCTGCAGGAAAGGGATAACAAGTGGAGTTCCTCAAGGGTCTGTTTTGGGACCCGTATCAATGATGTAGATATTGGAATAGAGAGTACGCTTATTAAGTTTGCAGATGATACCAAACTGGGTGGGGTTGCAACTTCTTTGGAGGATAGGGACATAATTCAAAATGACCTTAGCAAGTTAGAGAAATGGTCAGAGGTAAACAGGATGAAGTTTAATAAAGAGAAATGCAAAGTGCTCCACTTAGGAAGGAACAATCAGGCTTGTTATCCTATCGTCCATACATACAAGATGGGAAGCGACTGTCTAGGAAGGAGCATGGCAGAAAGGGATCTAGGGGTCATAGTGGACCACAAGTTGAATATGAGTCAGCAGTGTGATGCTGTTGCAAAAAAAGCAAATATGATTCTAGGTTGTATCAACAGGTGTGTTGTAAGCAAAACTCGTGAAGTCATTCTGCCGCTCTACTCTGCACTTGTTAGGCCTCAGCTGGAGTACTGTGTCCAGTTCTGGGTGCCACATTTCAAGAAAGATGTGGAGAAATTGGAAAGGGTACAGAGAAGAGAGACAAGAATGATTAAAGGTTTAGAGAACATGACCTATGAAGCCAGGCTTCATGAACTGGGCTTTTTTAGTTTGGAAAAAAGAAGATTAAGGGGGGACATGATAGCGGTTTTCAAATATCTAAAAGGGTGTCACAAGGAGGAAGGAGAAAATTTGTTCCTCTTGGTTACTGAGGACAGGACAAGGAGTAATGGGCTTAAAGTGCAGCAGGGGATGTTTAGATTGGACATTAGGAAAAAATTCCTAACTGTCAGGGTGGTCAAATATTGGAATAAATTGCCAAGGGAGGTGGTGGAATCTCCCTCTCTGGAGATATTTAAGAACAGGTTAGATAGACATCTGTCAGGGATGGTGTAGACGGAGCTTGGTCCTGCCTTGAGGGCGGGGGGCTGGACTCGATGACCTCTCGAGGTCCCTTCCAGTCCTATTATTCTATGATTCTATGATTCTATAAGTCCAGATCCAAGAATAAATAAGGGAAGGTTGGAGGGGGGAAGAAAAAAATAGAAAAAAATAGTGAATTAGATTGTTCAAGTTACAAGAGGCTAATAAGAACAATTCGCACCCTCTATAAGTGCCCATTATTTGCACTTATAGAGGTGCAAATTGTTCTTATAAATCCAAACAGTTATTCATACCATAAATGTGGGGGGACTGGTTGGCTGTCCCTTCAATGGAGGGTCTTACTTTTGGTGGTGGTGGGTAATAACTAGAAAATGGCATGAAACAATTTAGTCATTATTTAACAACAATGAAAATGTTGTTAGAAGTTTAGTACATATTGTATTAGAGTGTGCTCTTTAGTTTGTAACATCATATTCATACCTGGTCATTGTTGCTGGAAAATAAACATATTACTTTCCAGTATTCAGTTATTAACTTTCATTTTCTTATATAGGAAATTTGAATTTTGTAAAAAAGGTAAGTTATTTAATCTGGGGGAGGGATTTTTGGGGGCTTGGTTATTTTTGGATAATTGCTCTTGCTCTAGTTAGCACACAGTGATATCTGAGATGCTATATTGTTTCAAATGCTCTCTTAATCTTTAGCAGATGTTGTAATAGGTCGCCATCATACTTATAGCACCTGGAAGAAAATGATTTTTTTTTATACTGTGATGTTGCATGTTTAACATGTTGATAGGTACATGATGCAACATATATAGCAGGAGTGGGCAATAATTTTTGGTGGGGAGCAATTCCAAGAGTTTGGAAAGTGGTCAAGGTCCACACTTCTCTGTGAAGGGGGTCTAGGATGGAGATCAGGTACAGAAGGGTGCATGGGGTAAGGGATGGAATGCAGGAGATAGTGTGAAGTATGAGAGGGAGTTTGGCTGAAGGAGGGGATTGTGACCTGGGTCAGGAGATTGGGGTATAGAGTCAGGGAGGGGATATGGGCACAGGAGAGGATTCTGGCCTGGGGGAGGGGTGTAGAAGAGTCTGGGAGGGAGTTGTGACCTGGGGCAGGAGGGTCCAGAAGGTTTTGATGGTGACCTGGGAAGGGAGTTGGGATGTGGGAGAGGCAGGGGTGCTGGAGACAGGCTCTGGCTGGGAGGCTCTTATTTAAGCATCTCTTGGCCAGCAGCCAGCAGTCCTGCAGCACCTCAAAGGCAGATGGGACTTCCTGCCTGCTGTAGCCCTAGATCACTTAAAACTGCAGGCTCTCCCTCAGTGTGGCTCTCAGCCCCATCTCCCAGGCCAATCTCTCAGCTCCTAATGGCTTATTGTTTCCAGCCAATAGGAGCTGAGGATTGGGCTGGGAGAGGGAGATCACACAAAACCTCTCCCTTCCTCCAGAGCAGAGGCACATGGAGCAGCCCTGTGCTTAAAACAGCAGCTGCTGCATGCCTGAGGATCCCAGCAAGGGGGTTCATAGGCCAGATCTGGTGGCTTGGCAGTCCGGGAGACATATCTTGTCTACTTATGATGTATAGGTATAGAATACTAGGACTGGAAGGGACCTAGAGAGGCCGTTGAGTCCAGTCTAACTTTTTCCTAATGTCCAATCTAAACCTTCCTTGCTGCAGTTTAAGCCCGTTGCTTCTTGTTCTATCCTAAGAGGCCAGGAAGAACAATTTTTCTCCCTCCTGCTTGTGACACCCTTTTAGATACCTGACAACCACTATCGTGTCCCCTCTCAATCTTCTCTTTTCCAAACTAAACAAGCCCAGTTCTTCCTTCATAGGTCATGCTCTCTAAACCTTTAAATATTAATGAGAAAGTGAGAACAGCAAATAATGCTGTTCACTTTGGTTACTGTTTCCATTTTAAGAACACTGGATAATTGTAGGTGCATTTTAGAAGTATCTATGTACTTTTAAGCCAGATATGAGAGTCTTCCTCTCTTTTCCTCTTCAGTTACTTCTCAAGATTGTAAGATTTACAAGTTCCATGGAAGGTATGCCTTTGATCTTGGCAGAGAACTCTTTGCAGAGCTTGCCAGTAAAGAGTCTAGAGAATGTAATGGACAGTTTTAAAGAAAAATAATGTTTAGTTCTTTTTGGCTGGAAGGACTGTGGCTGAAATTCAAGGCCTCTTGGATATGTTGAGAATTGAATGGAAGAAAAAAATCTGAGGAGGTCCTCATAGGTATGGTCGACCATCCTAGATATCTGGAAAATTATTCTATTAAGAAGTGCTGGTCACACCCACAATTCCACTTCATCTATAAAAAAAATACCTAGATCTACCAAGTATCAGAGGGGTAGCCGTGTTAACACAGTCTGAATCTGCAAAAGCAACAAGGAGTCCTGCGGCACCCTTTTAGACTAACAGATTGATTGGAGCATAAGCTTTCGTGGGCAAAGACCCACTTTGTCTTTGCCCACCAAAGCTTATGCTCCAATAAATCTGTTAGGGTACGTCTAGACTACAGGGTTTTGTCGACGGAAGTTTTGTCGACAGATACTGTCGACAAAACTTCTGTTGACATAGAGCGTCTAGACACATTCAATTGTGTCGAGAAAGCAAGCTGCTTCGTTGACAAAACTCTGTAGTCTAGACGCAACCCTACAGGCAATAACACCTTCTGTCGACAGAACTCTGTCGACAGAAGGTGTTATGCCTCGTAAAATGAGGTTTACCAGTGTCAACAAAATTGCTGAGTTCTGTTGACGTTATGTCGACAGAACTCAGCGGTAGTGTAGACGCAGGTATAGTTTTGTCGACAAAAGTCCACTTTTGTCGACAAAACTCAGTAGTCTAGACACACCCTGTGTCTATAAGGTGCCACAGGGTTCCTCATCGCTTTTCTAGATCTACCAGTTACATCTACCAAACTGGGTGGGGTTGCGACTTCTTTGGAGGATAGGGACATAATTCAGAATGACCTTAGCAAGTTAGAGAAATGGTCGGAGGTAAACAGGATGAGGTTTAATAGAGAGAAATGCAAAGTGCTCCACTTAGGAAGGAACAATCAGTTCCATACATACAAGATGGGAAGCGACTGTCTAGGAAGGAGCATGGCAGAAAGGGATCTAGGGGTCATAGTGGACCACAAGTTGAATATGAGTCAACAGTGTGATGCTGTTGCAAAAAAAGCAAATATGATTCTAGGTTGTATTAACAGGTGTGTTGTAAGCAAAACTCGTGAAGTCATTCTGCCGCTCTACTCTGCACTAGTTAGGCCTCAGCTGGAGTACTGTGTCCAGTTCTGGGCGCCACATTTCAAGAAAGATGTGGAGAAATTGGAAAGGGTACAGAGAAGAGCGACAAGAATGATTAAAGGTTTAGAGAACATGACCTATGAAGCCAGGCTTCATGAACTGGGCTTGTTTAGTTTGGAAAAAAGAAGATTAAGGGGGGACATGATAGCGGCTTTCAAATATCTAAAAGGGTGTCACAAGGAGGAAGGAGAAAATTTATTCCTCTTGGTTTCTGAGGACAGGACAAGGAGTAATGGGCTTAAAGTGCAGCAGGGGAGGTTTAGATTGGACATTAGGAAAAAATTCCTAACTGTCAGGGTGGTCAAATATTGGAATAAATTGCCAAGGGAGGTGGTGGAATCTCCCTCTCTGGAGATATTTAAGAACAGGTTAGATAGACATCTGTCAGGGATGGTGTAGACGGAGCTTGATCCTGCCTTGAGGGCAGGGGGCTGGACTCGATGACCTCTCGAGGTCCCTTCCAGTCCTATGATTCTATGATTCTATGATTCTATGATTCTATGTAACCTAAACACAAAACATTTCTCATTTAAGAATATAGCGCAATTCCTCCCTTGCCTCCTTTTTTTCCTCTGAGATTGATTGCTACAAAGGCAGAAATATAAGATAACTGGAAATCTTAATGTAGTTGTTTGTCTTTAAGAGCTTACCTTTTTGGTAAGTGACTTATCTTGCTATTTCTTTTTTGTTGTTTCCACTGTCAGGAGTAGAATCTACTACAGAAGGAAAAGGATGAAAAGATGGATGACTTTTCACTACCGTGTCCTAACAATTTCCACCAGTTCACACGTGAATCTTTGGCTGCCATTGAAAAAAGAATTGCCGCCAACAAGAAATGCAAAGACCACCAACCTAAAGAGAAACTTCGACCACAACTTGACCTGCAAGTTTTTCAGAAGCTGCCTACTCTCTATGGAAATCCTCCTCAGGAGCTTGTTGGGAAACCATTGGAGGATCTTGATCCTTATTACAATGATCACAAGGTCAGAATCAGTTTATGCCAAGGGGTCAAATTTCTTCCCTCCCTGATCATTTATCAGTAGAGAGGTTTTTCTGGTTTAGGTGTCGGATCTAAATTTGACATTTGCTTCCTTGGAATAATTGCTGTAAGACAGTTGTATTCAATTAGATTATTATAAAAAAGACATCATACTTTGAATACTAAGTGATTGTGTAATAAAACCTTAGTTTTAAACCAGGGCTACTTAACATGTGGCCCATTTGTTTGCGGCCAGTGGGTAGGAGCTAAAACAGAAAAGGATTTGATATAATGGTCTTCAGTTGATATGCATTTAGTAGTTACATTCCTGGACTGTCATTGCTCATTAAAAGTGCTGTCAGATGGGTGGAAATCAAGTAGATACTGCATTTTATTAATATCAGCAAAACTGACTTAAATGAGGCTGGCATGTTGTGTAGTCGTGCCTTAATTTTTATATTCATGCCCGTCAGTGTGAAAGAAGATATTTGCATATATATGCAACCACACTTAAGTTGCGGCCCTCAGCATGTGCTGTGAGTATCATTGTGGCCCCCAGGGCTTCCAAAGTTGAGTAGTCCCGTTTTAAACCCTACTAATCATAGAAAATGAAATTAATCAGAGTGAGGGACATACACGATTTACATACTGCTTAAGCCCTACAAGTAGGGCTTAGGTAGGACTTAGGAGGTATATGTTAGCCCTTTAGACATGGATGAATGTCACCAGCACTGCATATAACACAGGATGCAGTCTATAAAAATCTAGTGCTGCATGGTAACTAAAAACAGAATTATTGTTTTTTATCTAAAGTGTCTTCCACTATATGTAGGCTGAATCAAAACAACTACATTATGTACAGCTTCTCTCTATATGCTAGAAACCATAACTATTTAATATAGTCTATTTTCAAATGTTACATATTTTAATAAGGAAATACTGCGTGTAAGCATATGCTTTTTTCAGAACCATCTGTTCTTCTAAGATCAAAATTATTTCTAGAATATATTTTAGATTTTAAATATGAACCCAGCTCTCTCACATCCCAGGCTATTTGCTGTACCAGGATGGTTTGTTCTAATTCTCCTTGTTTAAATAATAAAATATCAGTGGCATAGAGACTTGTGTTCATAACTCTGGCATTCTAGATGGGTGCCAAGACCAATGGGCAATGAAGTCACCCCCCTCTGGCCCAAATACTGTTTAATTATTTATATTTAGTGGAACAGCTCTAACAGGAGAGAATGAATAAGGGAGACAGATTGAATGTAGACCCACTGTTAGGATATTATAATCAAAATTAGAGAGCAAGAGGAGAAAAATCCTCCCTGGATCTGAGACATTTTCCTGATTAAAGTTCATAGGAAAAATTTCAGATTTGACAAATCTATATATTTCAATGAAAAATTGTTTTGTTGAAAAATTCATGATCAACCCTCCTGTCAATGTTAGTGAGTGAGTGCTGAGTCAGTCGTTACGCAAATAAAGACCTTGATTAAAGGCCCAGTTCCTGGAAATGCACTCAAATGTTATATAATTTAGAGAGTTAGTGCATCTGTCTTTGTGTCTGTCTGTCTGTTTGGGAGTCTATCTGTTAAAGAACTCCTAAACGGTAAGAGCTAGTGCTACCAGATTTGGTATGCAGCTTCCTCTTATCCTAACTGAAAGCAAGGGCAGGGTTTGGTTGTGCCAGGGTAATGGGATGTGTGTGAAATTCTATTGTTTCACATCAAACAGAAAGGGAGTGGTGTGATAGCAGGGGCAGTCATTCTCACAAATTACCACAAGATTGCAGCAAGCACCCCTGACCCATGGAGCAGCCACCCACCATGCTGTGTGGCCCCCACTCTCTAAGCCAGCCCTTTAAATCATCCTACAGCAGCTGTCCACCTTTCTGTGTGGCCGCCACTGCTATGGGCCAGCCCTGGAGAGCAGCCAGTGAGGCCTTCACTCACCCTGGCCACCCTTGGAGAGAAGGCAGTGGGCAGCCTGCATGCCCCCCCTACCCCAAGCTGGCCCCAGTGAAAAGCTGGCAGATGGGCTGCATGGCTCCCACTTTCCTGGACTGGTCCCGGACCAATACGTCTTTTACTATACATACACACTTCACTCACATGAATAACCCCATTTACTTTAATGAGAACGCTAACATGACAAAATGACTTAAATGCACATTTTGTGGGATCAGGGCTAAAGGAAGAAGTTTCAGAGTGAGAACTTCCAATTCAGTAATAAATTGCCTAAATTTACCTCTAGAGTACACAATATTTTTTACTGAAACTTTAAAAATGTGCAGTACAAATATATAGCAAAGCAAGAAAACAACCAACAACAATTATTAGGAATCTTTTAATTTAAACAAACAAACAAACAAAAATTAAGTTAGGAATCAAACTTTTATATATAAGTATTTGCACAGCTCTGGCCAACAGTAGAAACCCTTAATGTCCACAGTTCATTTTCTGGAACAGTTTGACTAATTAAAATTGCCTCTTTTTTCCTTAAAGACATTTATGGTACTGAACAAAAGGAAAACGATCTTCCGATTTACTGCCACACGTGCCTTGTGTATACTTAGCCCTTTTCATCCCATCAGAAGAGCAGTGATTACAATTTTGGTACATTCATATCCTTTCAGTTGGTTTAACTCAGTTTAGTTTTTTTTTATAATGGGTCTAATATGGGTATTGTACTATGTGTGTCATATTTAGAACATATCCTAGATCTAACCTGTTTCTATAAGCAACTGTATACCTGTTCCAGATAACTGCATAGATAATTATGAATTATTTTAGAAATGATTGTTGCGGCGGTCGCATCGGTCCTGACAGCTGGGGCCCTTCCAGGTTAGGAGCTGGTTTGGTCCATCCTTCCCCTTCGGCTGCCAGCCCTGCACAGCCGTGAGGGTGGGGCAGTCTCCGTCAGCTGGATCCTCTCAGCCAGCTGGGCCCGGCCCATAGGCTCCCTTAAAGTGCAGGGCGGGGCTGCCCCGTCACAGCATCCCAGAATCATGTTTGCTTTTTTTGCAACAGCATCACACTGCTGACTCATATTCAGCTTGTGGTCCACTATAACCCCTAGATCCCTTTCTGCCGTACTCCTTCCTAGACAGTCGCTTCCTATTCTGTATGTGTGAAACTGATAGTTCCTTCCTAAGTGAAGCACTTTGCATTTGTCTTTATTAAACCTCATCCTGTTTACCTCAGACCATTTCTCCAATTTGTCCAGATCATTTTTAATTATGACCCTATCCTCCAGAGCAGTCGCAACCCCTCCCAGTTTGGTATAATCTGCAAACTTAATAAGCGTACTTTCTATGCCAATATCTAAATTGTTGATGAAGATATTGAACAGAGCTGGTCCCAAAACAGACCCCTGCGGAACCCCACTTGTTATACCTTTCCAGCAGGATTGTGGACCGTTAATAACGACTCTCTGAGTACGGTTATCCAGCCAGTTATGCACCCACCTTATAGTAGCCCCATCTAAGTTGTATTTGACTAGTTTATTGATAAGAATATCATGCGAGACCGTATCAAATGCCTTACTAAAGTCTAGGTATACCACATCCACCACTTCTCCCTTATCCACAAGACTCATCCTATCAGAGAAAGCTATCAGATTGGTATGACATGATTTGTTCTTTACAAATCCATGCTGGCTGTTCCCTAACAGCTTGCCACCTTCCAAGTGTTTACAGATTATTTCCTTAATTAGATACCATCTGGGAAAGCATAAGATACAAGTTTCAGTACTTCTTGACTTTTTTACAAATATCATTCTGGGATATATAAACAGAAATGTTGTAAGCAATTCTTAATTCTTCTGGTCTACTCTGCACTGATTAGGCCTCAGTTGGAATAATTCATCCAGTTCTGGGTATTTCATTTCAGAAAGGTAGTGGACAAACTAGAAAAAGTCCAGAGAAAAGCAACAAGAATGATTAAAGGTCTAGAAAACATGACCTACAAGGAAAGATTGAATGAACTGGGTTTGTTTAGTCTGTAAAAGAGAAGACTGAGAGGGGACATCAGCTTTCAAATACCTAAAAGGTTGTTACAAGAAGGATGGAGGTTGAACATTAGGAAAAAAATTCCTAACGGTCAAGGTCATAGGATTTTAAAAATGGTGTATTTTATGATTTCAGATCTTTAAATTGAAATTTGATGGTGTTTGTAGTTGTAGGAGTCCTGACCCTAAAAAGAATGGTGGGGAGTCTCAAGATCATTGTAGCGGGGTTGCAGTACTCTTACCCTTACTTCCATTCATCTGCTAGCAGCAGCATTGCCTTCAGAATTGGACAGCTGGAAAGTGGTGACTGCTGGCCACAATTTTCCTAAAATAACCTTGTGATCCCCCTGCAACTCCCTTTTGGGTCAGGACCACCACTTTAAAAAGGCTGGTCTCCTCCATGAAATTTGCTCAGTCTAGGTTAAAAGCATACAAAAGTCCAGATTTCATGGGAGGACTTTAGATTTCATGGCCTCTGTGAAGAGATAGTATGCATGGCTCTTGAACAATGCACGGAAGGTAATTCATTTGATGGTAAGTTCTCCAGGAGGTGGGGTGGGACTCGCATTGGTAGGCTAGCCAAGTTCAGGCACATCCCTTCGCCAACAGGGCTGCCTGTGTTCAGGTCCATGGTGCAGCTAATGGGCACCATCTGTCCTCTGCACATTCTCCACAATCGAGTGTGCATGGATCACATCTGTTATGTGGTAACTGTATGTACCTACCTCTCTGTACCAATTGCAAGCAAATGGTAGAAGGAGAGCATTGCGGCTGAATTCCCCAACCTGGCACTTCAAGTGTAGGTTAGCAAAATAAAAACACTGTCTGATCCTGTCTCTGCAGTTTCCGGAGACAAAAAAGTTTTCCTGATTTCAGTTTCCCCTGAAATCCATTGGTACTGCCACCACCAAGTGTACAAATCCTCTTTTCCAGGGAAGAAATTACTTGGAATCTTTTCCTTGAGGGCAACCCCCCAAGGAGTTGAAAAAAACCAAGCAAGACTACCCTCAGAAAGAACAATGAAACTGTGTGCTCTCTGGTAATGTGTCTGAAGCCAGGCATGTAAGTTTAAGGACATGAAAGATCAACCAGTACTTGAACTCCATTTTTATGATTAAAACAAGACTATGGTTGCATGCATAGTAAATGACTTGGCGTTAAAAGCCCTGAACTGAAGCCAAAGCTCAGGGATTCTCCCTGGGATTACTTCTTTGTTACAGGAGAGAAAAAAAGAAAAATTAACCAGCTCAGACATAATTTCCAAACCCCAAAAATGAAAACAATAAATCTCATGGACTACCTAGACTTTTTGCTACTTGGACATTCTGATGAACCCAGGGAATCTATTTGGGGAGAGCTCATTTCTTCCCTCTGTAGCTGGAGAAGATCCCAGTCTCTTTCTTTCTTTAACAAAGGAGACTGCTGCCCTCAGTTTGAAATTTTTTAGCTGCATTGGGTCAATGCCCAAAGCTTCCTTCTTCTTATGCAGAGTAACTTAAAGTTAGCTTACCCCTTTCCTTGCTCTCCAGGTAAATTTAGGCTCTCCTTTGCAGCTTCCATTCATGACAGAGGGTAGTACCAAGCAATAATACTTTCCATGCATCTTCTTGAACAAACTATTCTTGGGTGAGGAACAATGATTTTCTGGCTCAAGCATTGAACTGGGACAATCACATCTGGGTTCATTTCACATCTGTCAATTATACGAGCATGTCATTTGAGCCCAGAAATGCAAACTTATTTAGGTTCCTAATTTCTATTGAAGTCTTAATATCATTCTGGATCTGGCTCTTTGTCTTCCTATATAAAAGCGGAGGATAAAAATCAATCCTGATTGATTTCTTATTTGTTTAGACTGAGCTATTTGGGGGTAAAGATGGTCTCTTATTAAGTTTTAAACATAATGCCTACTGCTTGAGTGGACTGTGGTCTAACATCAACATGATAACATACAAATGGAACTGTTAATTATGTCCTAGAAAACAAAAGATATATCAGCAGTGGCTTAAACACTTTTTGTATTAGCACATTGTTCTGATTAAACTGTAATGTTTTTACCTTAACTCCTCCTACATTGTTCACAGTTTTCATTATGTGCACTATTTTAGCCAATTGTGTTTTCATGGCTATTTCTGAGACTCCTAAGAATTCTAAGTTATTTGCATCTTCTTTATGGAAAAAATATGTTGAGTAAGTATTTATATAGGAATTGTTCCCTTATTTTCTAATTCTTCAGAATTACTGCTTTGTGGATATAAAGCCAGCTTCTGTTTTCATTTCCTAGACTGTAAATCCAGAAGCTTCAGAAGGGTAGATGAGTTAGTCAATAACTGGAAAAATTTATAAAACAATGAATAGTCTTGCAGCACCTTACAGACTAACAAAACATTTAGATGGTATCATGAACTTTCACGGGCACAATCAATTTCTGCATTCAGCTGAGGCAGTGGGTTGTACCCACAAAAGCTCATCATACCATCTAAATGTTTTGTTAGTTTCTAAGGTGTTGTAAATCCAGAGTAACTCTTTGGAGTCACTCTGGATTTTCAGTGGGGTAAAAAAGCAGAATCCACCATTTAGTGCCAAAAAAGTGCTAAATTCTTTTCATTATCTTTTGTCCACATTTAATTTATTGGAATCCTAAAATCATCTCTTAATTTTTACACATTTTTACTGAGGCAAGTCTCCAATCAATGCCATGGTTGATGAAGGCTTTTTCTATACTGCAACTTGAATGACAACATTTTGTCATTCATAGGCCTTTCCCCTAAAAGACAAAAGTTCTGCTGCCGCAAGAGGCAGTGTGAATGGCTTGTTGTCAGCAGTTAGCTTTTTTCAACATTCTTTAAAGAAAATTCTACGAGATGCACAAAGTGAACATACAATGCATTAAACAGCCATTTTGGAATCTAGAACGGTTGACAACATGGAATATTGTCAAAAAATTCAAATTGATGGTGATTTAAGATGTCCAACCTGAGACACTTCAAAATTTTAGCAAACAAAAATTTGTCAGAGGTAAGCAAGTATACTGCAGGCACCAATGCTTCTAGCCACATGAAGATTGTTGGCAGCTAATAGCTCAAGTTAACTATAGGAGTTAAGTCCTAATCCAATGCCCACTGAACTCAATGTGTGTGGGGGGAGGGATTCCATTTCTTTAATTTGGGGGCACTGGATCAAGTTCTTGGGTCAAAGAGATAGCACAAAGTGAGTAAACTGCACGCGCCATATAACCTCCTCCATTAATGGCTAATGGTCTCACATTTCTTGGATACTTTACTCTCCAGGTACATTTTCACTGGCATTTACACTTTTGAATTATTGATAAAAATATTGGCAAGCGGATTGTGTCTGAATGAATTCACTTTCCTTCGAGATCCATGGAATTGGTTGGATTTCAGTGTGATTATTATGGCGTAAGTAAGAACATATGCATTTTAAAGAGCTATCATGCAGCTAATTTATTTTTGCTTGTGTTTATTTTCCCTAGAACTTCTCAATGAAGTGTTATATTGTGACCTTAAGACACAACATCGTAAGGAGTGATAATTGTATTTAGGGCTCCTGCAGTCCCTTCTTTGAATGGTATATGGCAGGGGTTCCCAAACTTTTTGGCACGGGGACCAGTAAATCCATTCACAAGCTTTTGGAGGACTGGTAACATTCATTTGCATATTTGCATATTCATTAAGCAAAAGATGAATATTCAAATAAGTTGTTTCTGGTCCTCCCAAAGCCCCCAGTGCTAGCGTTAGCAAAGCTTTTGATACAGTCACCCACAATATTCTTGCCAGCAAGTTAAGGGAATATGGATTGGATAAATGGACTGTAAGATGGAAAGAAAGCTGGCTATTTCAGGGTTTCCCAAACTTTTTACTTTAGTTGGAAACCATTTTTTTCAGTACTGTTTTTTGCAGCCCCAAAATATAAATGCATATACAAAAAAGCATTAAAAATGAATAAATGTTCAGTGTTTCACCCAGCTGCATCCTCCGCCCAGCCTGGGCCAGGGCTTGGGGACCTGGTGCTGCATGGGCACTCCAGGAGGTGGGAGCAGGAGCAGATTGGGGGTAGAGTATCTGGCTAGAAGGGAGGGTGCAAGGAGGGGTAAGGTTGCCAGGTGTCCAGTTTCATACTGGATAGTCCGGTATTTGAGGGTTTTGTCCGGGAAACAAATTGAGAGAATACCAGACATATAAAATGTCTGGTGTTTTCTAATTAGGTAAGTTTTATTATTATTAGGTGTATCAGTCCTTAGCTGCGAATTGCCTGGCTGGTAGATGTGCTCATGCTGCGTGAGTCTACCAGCAACTACTCGAGGGAGAGTATGGGGCAAAATGGAATCCTGCTCCCCCCCTTCTCCTCCCGATCTCCCCAGTCCAGCCCTGCTTCTGACGGCCAGTTCCCCCCCACCCCCCACCGATCTCCCCTGGTCAGCCCCGCTCCCCCGATGACCCCCCCCCCCCGACCAGCCCCACTGCCTCCGTCCAGCCCTGCTTCTGGCAGCTAGTTTTCTCGTTCTCCTCCTCCCGATCTCCCACGTCCAGCTCCCTACCCCCCACCCCATCCCCTGGCCAGCCTGCTGCCCCCATCCAGCCCTGCTTCTGGAGGGTGGTTTTCCAATCTTCCTCCTCCCGATCTCCCCCAGCCAACCCCCTTGCCCCCCGTCCGGCCCTGGTTCTGCCGCCCGCCCTCCCTGATCTCCGCCGGACATTCCTGCTGCCCCCAACCCTGCTTCCGCCAGCCGCCCACCTGCCAGCCCCGATCTCCGCGGAACAACCCCGCTGCCCCCAACCCTGCTTCCGCCGGCTGCCTGCTCCCCCCACCCATCTCCGCAAGATAGCCCTGCTGCCCCCAACCCTGCTTCCCGGTGGCCAGTTCCCCTTGAAAGTAGGAATAAGAGATCCTCCGGAAAAGGGCTTTATTCCGGAGGATTGCGCCAGTCTAGATGCTTTTTTCCGGCTTTTCCCCAAGCCGGAAAAAAAGCGGCGGTCATGTTTATTTAAATCCCACGGGGGATATTTAAATCCCCCGCGGATTTCCCTATTCTGACTTACCTGCTTTGCATGACTTTTCCGGAATTAGGGGCCAGTCTAGACGTAGCCTCATTGTGTGAGAAATAAGGGAAGTTGCATGAAGAGTGCTCTATTTCAAAATAAGTGCTGTATGGATGCTCCCTATTTCAAAATAAGCTATTTCGAAAGAAGATACGCAATTGACGTAGCTCAATTTGTGTAGCTTATTTTGAGTTAAGTCCCGCAGTGTAGACAGACTCCATGGCTGTGTCTACACTGGCATGAATTTCCGGAACTGATTACAACGGAATACTATTCCATTTTCAATTTTTCCGGAAAAGGAGCGTCTACATTGGCAGGCTGCTTTTCCGGAAAAGCCCTTTTCCGGAAAAGCGTCTGTGGCCAATGTAGACGCGCTTTTCTGGAAAAGAGCCCCGATCGCCATTTTTGCGATCAGGGCTTTTTTCCGGAAAAGACTACTGGGCTGTCTACGCTGGCCCTTTTCCGGAACAGTGTTCCGGAATAAGGACTTATGCCCAAGCGGGAGCAGAATAGTTTTTCCAGAATAGCGGCTGATTTTATACAGTAGAGCGTCGTTGCTTTTCCGGAAATTCAAGGGCTAGTGTAGATAGCGCGCAGCTTATTCCGGAAAAGCGGCTGATTTTCCGGAATAAGTGGCCAGTGTAGAGACAGCCTATGTGTTTGTGTGAGAGAACTAGAAGGTGTCAGAGCCATTTTGTGAATCAGTCTGTTTGATCTGCACTCTGGAAATAGAAGAGACTGCTACAGGTTAGAATTACTTAATTTACTTATAGTGGGGAGAATTGATTTTTTTTTCAGGAAGAGACTGTGATAGAAAGGAAAATGATAGATGTATTGTGGCCTGGGGAGGAAGTATACTTTGAAATATTACTTGGGAATTTGATTAAAAAAATGTTCTCTCCTTCCTCTGGCCAAAATATTTTTAATAATAATTTTAATAATTGATGTGGGTTTTTGGTTTCATTATAAGTTCATTGTATTATAGGATGTTGGCACCATTCATAACCAAGCACTAACTTGTAAGTATATGCTATTTGAAATAATCAGGAACTGGATCCTTGATAAATAATACTCAGGATGAGCCCTTGACATTAGATTTGTTAAGGCTCAAGATATTATATGCTCAGAAGGGCTAGCAATTAAGAAAAGTTGTATAAAATATTTTGACTGTTCATGCAATTCAATAGGATATTTTGTCATGTCTTGATTTTACAGATATGTAGGGGAGTTTAGTGATCTAGGCAATGTTTCGGTCCTTCGTACATTCAGAGTTCTGAGAGCTTTAAAAACAATTTCAATACTCCCAGGTAAGAAGCCCAGGTTTTTGAATACTTTCTGCTAACTACAAGTGATTTTCTCCTCCAACCATTTCATTGGTTTGCAGGTGTTTTTGCCTTTAAAAAAAAAATTGAGTGACTTTCAGTGTTACATCTACAAATTCAATTGTTTTTGAATGTGGTTTCTCCAGATTCTTCACCTAGTCAGAATAATTTAAGCATTGGAAACAATCTGCCATTTTATTTATTTTGATTGTTCATCTCTGTGAGCCTGTTGTTTACCTTATACAAGATCTCTTATACAGAAGGCTGTTCTTATTGTCATTATTTATTATTGCTTTGACTGTTCAATGTCCATAATAACTCATCAGACATAATTTATGATTATGATTAATATGTATTAGAATTCATTAATAATGTATCATTAATATTTATCATTGTTGGGTCATGCCCTGTTCAGTTTTTACTCATTCTTAATTAGGCAAATTGATAAGGTGTTAGCTGGTTAACAACCGTATACAAATTAAAAAGGGTCGATGTATTTGGTCCATTGGTCTCTTTCTGGTCTCTTTTGTGTTATTTTTCTATGGGTATGTCTACACTACAAAGTTAATTCAAAATAACAGCCGTTATTGGTGGTCTACTGCAGAGATCGTGGACCTCATTGAGGTTTGAGGGGAGGCCTCCAATGCCCACGATGTCCACACTAGGCCAGGAATGCGGCCGTCTACAGCCACATGGCTGCCAGCTTGGCCACCAGAGGCCACATGCACAGCCAGGAGCAGGTGCACAGCAAAATTAAAGAACTGCGGCAGGCCTATGCCAGGGCCTCCCAACCAGGGACTAACCTGGAGGACTGCCCGCACTTTGAGGCCCTGGGCTGCATCCGGGGGGGGGGGGGGGGTCAGACAGTCCGTGCCCCCCTGGTTGTCATTGACCCCAGGGCAAAGGGCCCTGCCCCTGACACAGGGGAAGAGGAGGAACAGGAGGATGATGGCAGCCAGCAGCCTGCAGGGAGCATGCCCTGCACCCAGGATCCCCAAGCCAAACCGGAGAGCCCGTCAGCAGCCTCATCCGAGGCCGGGGAGGCCTCCACATGTGAGTGACATCCCGGTCCCCTTATGCAGGGCAGGGGGAGAAGGGGGAGCCCAGGGACTGTGCACGTCGGCCTTGACAACCACGGAGCAGGTGGCAACCTGTGCATCTGCCATGCCATCCAGGACATGTGGCCCCAGCTGGGTGCCATGCAGGGATCCTGGCCTGTTCCCCACATGTGTCTACCCGTCAAGGCACATGACAGGCTTCTGATCCCAGGGAGAGACACTGCACACTGCCCTCCCTCCAGATGCCCCCTCTACACAGAGGCAGGGCACATCTCCCTTCCCACCCCCCACACACTATAGGCAGCACAGGGGCTGGGGTGCAGTCCTAGGCCAGCTCACACTCCCGGGGATAGCAGGTGCAGAGACCTGCCGTCCTCACCTTGCAGAGGGGGCTGGGTTTCACCCACTGTGTCCCCAGGGAGAACTGACCACTTCTCTTGTTTCACCGCAGCCGCAGCACCTGCGAGTGCAGGATGCACCACCCCGCCTGGACCATCCACCCGCACCCGGGCCAGCAAGCGCACCCACAACCTGGAGGAGTTCCAGAGGCAGCACCTGTGGTTGCAGGGACGGCAGGTCCACAGCCAGGAGCAGTGGGTGCAAGAGGACCTGCAGCTGCTGCAGGAGAGCTTGCTGGAGCAGGGCCATGCCCTCCGCGAGCACCTGCAGGCCCTGGCAGACCAATTGCTGCCTCCTGCTGCTCCAGCCCCTGCGGCAACCCCAGATATCACTCCTCCTCCCACCCCTGCTCCCCTCCTGCTTCTTCCACACACCCCCCCGTCCCTCCTGCCCCACCCTCCATACTCACTCCCCCCCGGGAATGCCGAGGCCCCCGCACCCGCAGTTCTGCAAGACAGGAGGGCTGGCAAGACCCCCAACCCTGAGCTTCCCCTCCCTCTTCCTCCCCTCACCTCCCCCTTCCAGCTCCCTCCTCCCAGGTTCCCCCCTCCCCTCTTTCACTCTTAGTCCCCCCTCTCTCCACCCCAGTTCTGTTAAATAAAGAGATTTTTTTTGTGGCAACACAGGTGTTTTTATTGTATATCAGGAAGGGGGGTTGGGAGGGAAAAGGGGAAGGAGGTGGGGGTGAAATGTAAGGCACAAGGCCCCAGTGGGGAATGCCAGGGGGACTTCAGTCCTCGTCTGCCTGGACGCTCTCTCGCAGGGCTTCCCGGATGTGGACAGCCCCCTGAAGGGCCTCCCGGCTGGCAGCCATGCGGGGCTGTGCGTACTGGCCAGCCAGACGGGCAGCCTCTGGCATCCAGGCTGACAGGAAAGCTTCCCCCTTCCTCTTGCATAAATTGTGGAGCACACAGCACGCTGCCACCATGTGCGGAATATTGTGCTGGGCGAGGTCGAGGCGGGTGAGGAGGCTCCTAAATCGTGCTTTCAGTTGGCCAAAGGCCCTCTCGACCACGATGCGGGCACTGATGAACCTGGCATTGAAGGTCTGCCGGGAGGGGCTGAGGTGTCCCGTGTACGGCTTCATCAGCCAGGGCTATAGGGGGTAGGCTGCATCCCCCACCAGGCACACTGGCATATCCACGTCCCCGACCCTGCTATGGCAGTCAGGGAAGAAAGTCCCAGCGTGCAGCCTCTGGCACACGGAGGAGTTGCAGTACACCCGCGTGTCATGTGCCTTGCCGGACCAGCCCACATTGATGTCCGTGAACTGGCCCCAGTGGTCAGACACAGCCTGCAGGACCACAGAGAAGTATTCCTTCCTGTTGATGAAGAGGGAGGCCTGGTGTTCTGGGGCATGGATGGGGATGTGCGTTCCGTCGATTGCCCCCTGCAGTTGGTGAAGCCCAGGGTGCCAAACCCCTGGATGACCGTGTCCAGGTCACTGAGGCGGACGACTCTTGCAGAGCAGTACCCTATTGATGGCCTTCACCACCTGCAGAGAAGACACACAAAACCGAGGGTCACTGGGGTGCCCAGGTGGCTGGGAGTGTTTGTTCCCCGCCACTGCCCTGCGCCTCACTCCCAGGAGCAACTCCCACTGCAATCCTGGCCACCGTGGGCCTTTTCCGGAGGCTCTTATTCCTACTTCAAATAAGAGCCTCCGGAAAAGGGCGCTTTTTCCGGAGGATCGGGGCCAGTGTAGACGCTCTTTTCCGGCTTTTTTAAAAGCCGGAAAATAGCGGCGGACATTTTTATTTAAATGCCGCGGGGGATATTTAAATCCCCCGCGGATTTCCCTACTACGATAGGTGAAATTAACATGCCCCTTCCGGAAAAGGGGCCAGTGTAGACGTAGCCTATGTGTCTGCAGTGGTTACAGGTCCTCCCAAAGTAGCATCATTGCACATTTAATTAGCAGGGTATTTATTCCCTTTTCTAGATTATAGAAGTCAGATTATTGCTGCGCAGATGAGGGTGCAGTTCATGCAGTAAGGACAAAAGGAGCCTTATTCCTTCATGTACTTCATGCTCCCTGCAAAAGGATTAGGGACAATTGTTAGAGGAAAATTTCTTTTCTTATTTTGATAATTTTTGTTTTATTTAGATGATGTTTGAACTGAACAGATACATGCTACACTGGTCAAATAACTATGAACGTGTGGCTACAATAGGTTGTTTTGACTTTCAGAAAGAATGATACATGTATTTCAACTTTTTAGTTCTTATATTCCCAAATGTTATCTTCCCTAGGACTGAAAGTCATTGTCGGTGCACTCCTCCAGTCCATTAAGAAACTTGCTGATGTGATGATCCTGACTGTTTTCTGCTTGAGTGTGTTTGCTCTCATAGGCCTCCAGCTGTTTAAGGGCAATTTGAAACATAAATGTGTCAGGAATTTTAATTCCACGAATGGAACTATTTATTTGGATGAAAAGAAATGGGGCTCCTTTGATGAGTTTATTCATGATTCAGGTAAGTTGTCTTCTTTTTTCTTTTTAAGATAGTTTATTTATTGGTGATAGTCAATATAGATATTCATTCCTGAACTGCAAATTATGTTGAAAATACAGATGAACTTCTACCACAGAAAAAATGTTACCCTTTAAAATGCCAGAAAGGTTTGCAAAGGTCCAGGGATGATTTCAGCTATTGGTCCCACAATTCCTTTATTTTTTTTTCCAGCTAAACCATTACTGGAAGCTGTTTACAAAGTTTTCACTAATAGTCTTCTGTGCTTCCCAGGATGATACCATAGTAACTGAAATGTGCATTAGCTCACTTTCTGACATAATTTCCAGAAGATTGGTCTTGTACAGTAAACTAAGCAGTTATACACATACAGTTTTCTGTACATTTAAGAAGTCTGTAGATATCTATGTTTTGATGTGGACCATGAAGAGTACGTCTACACAGCAGCGTTATTTCGGAATAACGTCTGTTATTCTGAAATAACTATGTGAGCGTCTATACAGCTAGTCCGTTATTTCAAAATAATTTCAAAATAATGGGTGGCTTATTGCAGTGTTTGTAAACCTCATTCCATGAGGAATAATGCTTCTTTCAAAATAGCTATTTTGGAATAGCAGTAGTGTGGACGTTCCACTGCTGCTATTTCGAAATAGCTCCTCCCCCAGTACTTCCTGGGCTTCTAAATTGAGGTAGCTCATCCACATTAGAGGAACCTGCTTGGACCAATTTCCAGGCTTTCCTGTAGTGTAGATGCGCTATTTCAAAATAAGCTATTTCGGAGTATTTCTTCCAGAATAGCTTATTCCAAAATAATCGTGCAGTGTAGACATAGCTAAACTAAATGTTCAGCTAAAATGTGTGTTTTCCTTATAAATAAGCTGTATAGCTCTTTTTTCCATATGTGTATCTTGAGTATAATTACTGCTGAAAAGATGGATGAGTAGAACAGATATCTGAAAACACAACACAGGATTGTTAGAGGAAAGAAAAAATAGGTGCATCAATGGAAGAAATAACTTTATGATTTCAAACTACTTATCTCTCTTTTTTTTCTTTTAGTTTTTATACACATTAACTTTGCTATGTTGCACATCATTCATATTTCACTGTAGGATACACATTTGTGGTTCATAGTGTAGCCCCTCTTGTGAGATGTGACTCTCACATCCCCCAGGACACTTGCTACTCAAAGTGATTTCTCCCCTCTTTTGCCTGGGTTGGTCCCGGGCTCTTTACTGTGATGCCTGTTACCTCCACTGAAGGTGACTCTTCATTGTGCCCAGGGCACAAAGGGTGTTGTCTTTTGGAAAACTGACTAATGCTATAAATGGGCAAGGAGTATAAAATCCACTACATAATGACAAAAGAAAGCACTTCTACAGAAACTAAAGAAATGAAATGATACACCCAGAAATAACAATACAACAAAGGGGGTCTTTATTGGAGCAGAAAAATGGCATCCAGGAAAGGAAAGCCTTGGGGTTGTGTAAACTAATTAAAGAACTAACACATTTCACATCTGCCAGCATTCACTACTCTGTGGGGTCTTGGCCTGCCTTTGGTAGCCAGTGCTAAGTTAGGTCACTGACACTCTACATCCTGATTGGCACAAGGCTGGAACTTCCTGAAACCAGGATCTACAGCACATAGCCCTTTAATTTCCTGGCTTATGAGTGGGAGTTAATCAGAGACTTCTTGAGCTGTTTTACTTCTTTTTCAGCTCCTTGGCCTCCCTACAGTTCTTCCCTTTTGATGTATGTTACACTTGGTCATTTTGTGTTATATTAAAATAAATTGTCATTTGGGGGGATAGCACAATTTTTGGGCCAAGAGCCGGGCAAAGTAGCCAAAGTCTATCCTAGGTCCAGTACTATTCAATATTTTCATTAACAGTTTGGATATTGAAATCGAGAGTTTGCTTATAAAATTTGCAGATGACACCAACCTGGGAGAAGTTGCTTGCAGTTTAGTTGACAGAATTAGAATTCAAAATGAAAATAGCAAATTGGAGAATTGCACGAAATCTGTAAGATGCAGATTAAGTGAAAAGTATGATACTTAGGAAGAAAAATGAACAAATACAAAATGGGAAATATCTGGGTAAGCGGGGGGTTGAGGAGATCACACTGAATATAAGACAGCAGTGTGAAGATATTCCAAATGTCAACTGTCATTCTGGATGTATTAAAAGGTATATTGTATGTAAACCATATAAGGGAATTGTCCTGCTGTTTTTGACAGTGATAAGGTCTCTATTGGAGTGTTGTGTCCATTTTTGGATACCACACTTTAAAAGAGATGTAAGCCAATTGGAGAGTGCAGAGGAGATAGAAAATACGATCTATAAGGAAAGACTGAAAGAACTGGGCATGTTTGATCTAGAGAAGAGAAAGCTGAGGAGAGGATGTGATAAGTCTTCAAATATGCAAAGGACTTCACATTGAGGATGGTAATCAATTGTTTTCCATGTCCACAGAACACAGGACAAAGAATTAATCTGCTTAGTTTTCAACAATGGAGGTTCAGGTTAGATATTACAAAAAACATTCTAAATATAAGGATAGTTAAGCAGTGGAATAGACTTCTTGGGAAGTTTGTGGAATCCCCATCTTTGGAATTTTTTAAAGAACAGGTTAGATTAGAGGTTCTCAAAGTGCACTGTGTTAGAAGGGCATGGAGGAACATTTGGGGGGAGGAGTGTAGAGGGGGGTGCAGTGGAACCCTGGCCGGCCCTCATGGGGGGCAAGAAAGGAGCACCATCCAGCTACACCCCACCCCAGCTCTTTCTTGGCACTGGCTCCTGGCTCCAACCCTAACTGGGGCTCCACTCATACTAGTGGCTACACCCACCAGTGTCAACCCTGGCTGGGTGCTTTGTTCCCAGCTGTGCCCCCCCCCCCAGCCTTGGTCCCCAGCCAGAGCTCTGTTCCTGACCCTGGACCCAAACCTACTTTCTGCTACAGCCACAGCCTCAGCCCCTTTACCCTGTCCATATCCTCCCCCATAGAGCAGCTCTCCTGCTCCTAGTCCTGGCTACTAAGGGGGTGACATAGTCAGGGCAAAGGAAGCATGACCCTGATAGGTTTGGGGTCCACTTGGTGAGACAAACTCATGCCAGGGCTGGTCTCTGTGATGCCTCAGATGACATCACTGGATCGTCAACCAACAGAGGAGCTTCCTGAGCAGTTACAACCTCAGACTGAAGATTTATAGGCATCTCTGACTATTTTGTCCTTATTTTCAAATGAGGTAGTGATCCCCTGTATTTTACCTCATCTGGATAACTACATGAACTTCCAAGAACTGCTAAAGCTGATAGCTGAGACCTTCCAAATTCCATTAGAAGAGATACAGGAGTTTCCACAGAAATTGCTGCACATTCTTCATACCATAATGTTGAAGTTTGTGGCACTTCCATTAAAGAGACTTCATTGGACCATGTCAGAAAGATTTGGCAAACCCTTATATTGATCACTTTCACCTCAAAGAAAAGTGACAAAAGGTATCACAGGCCGCCTGTTGAGAGCAGAATACCTGTACACAAATCCAGTGCTTGTCTTTTGGGTGGCGTGGCAGAAAATGAGAAACAGAGAAGGCCAACCAAGAATGAATGCTTATGAAAAAGAAGCAAAATGACTAGATTTAATTGCGGCGAGGAGTCCTGTGGCACCTTATAAACTAGTTAGATTTAATTGGTCATTAGTGTTACTCATCTGCCAGTTTAAAATTCAAAATTTCGAAGTGTCAGAAATCATTAGCATATTATGCTCTTCTAAACTAAAATAAATATATGGATTTTGTTGATAAACTGCAAAAATAAATTAGGGAGGTATTTAAATTTTTATTTTTGGAAGGATAGCCAATTGCTAGAATGTCTGTACAGGCATCTGTGGAAATTGCTAAGTCGGCTTCATGACCTATGGTAGCATAACAGAATATCTTCCATTTGCAGTTCAGACCTTTTCAATGTTAAAACCAACCATACGCTCCAAAAATTGAAATGTCCCTAAACCACACTTTGCATTCTCGTAGTTTATTCATCTGCAACTACACCCACTGATGGGGTGGGGTAAAAGGGGCAACTGTCCTGAGGCCTGGTGATTCAAAAGGGGCTGGGACTCCCATCAGTCATTGCTGATGGGTTGGTGTGGGGAAGAGGGAGTGCGGTAAGGCATGCTCCTGCAGTGCTGAGGTCTTGCTCCCCTCAGCCCCGTCCCTTACAGAAGTGTGGAGCCAGCCCCTCTATGCCTTGAATTGGGGCCTGGCAGATCTGTCAGCTTCTCTGTCTGCAACCAAAAGAAAACAAAGGAGACTTTGTAGCTATTCTAAACAGAGAACATTACATGCATTTTCTGTCACAAGAGAAAAACTCCATAAAAAGAGGAAGTGTTTCCAAAGAGAAGAGTGTCTGCATCAGTCACCTTTCTGTTCTACCCTGAATCTACAAACAAGCAACTGTTTTGTCAGGTTGGTCAAGATTTGCACCACAACCATATTGATAGCTGTAGACTCCTTTCCCCTTCCATTTGGGAACCGTTTACACCCTTCCCAAAGTGGTAGGATTCTCTAACACAATGCTGGAGTCTGAAGATTGTCATACAATCCCATTCTGCAGGTGCCTCTCAGCTCCTTCTCGTGCCTTTTAGGGACCTCTCTCATGAGAGACTATTATAGCAGGAACTAAAAACCCTTCTGTCTTTTTGAGTAGTAGAAGAAGAAAAGTTTCTGCTCCAATTAGTACCTCAAACTTACCTCCACAGGTAAATAAAGTGTCTGGCATCCCACCAGGGTTAACCCTGGCAAACTGTGTCCAGCCCATGGGCCACTTGTTGCTCATTGTTGATCCAGGACGTACATGTTAAAATTAGTCTGAGTGTATTATGCCTTCATTTTTCTTGTAGAAAATTATTTCAAGAAGAATGACACTACAGATTTCTTATTGTGTGGCAACAGCTCAGATGCTGGGTAAGTGCAGTTAACCTTTCTTTGTCCTGACCTTTTAAATTTGTTTCAGTTATTTTTTGGTTTATCTCAGCCCATCAGTGACTAACATGAAAGGCAAATCTCACATACGTAAAGACAATAATAACGGGATCAAGAATAATTAAAATATAACAAATAATAAGAGAGTTTAATGAATGACAGAGGATAGAGTTTGAACCCATGATTTCCTTACTAGGAAATTCTTCCTAGGCCTTTTGGCATGTTTTCTTTCAATTACTTTAACTTTATTCTCAGAAATGTATTTAATATGCTTCCACTTAGTGAATTAAATTTAAAAAGAATGAGGTGGAGAAGGAAGTAGAGTCAGAGTAATCTGCAAGTGGGCCACAAGACATTTTGCTGATGTAAGCTGCTCGTAGGCATGGCCACCACAGCTCCAAGTGGCCTTGGTTCACAATTCTCAGCCAATGAAAGCCGTGGGAAGCAGTGGCCAGCATGTGCCTTTGGCCCGCGCTGTTTCCAGCTGCTCCCATTTGCCAGGAATAGCAAACTGCAGCCACTCGGAGCTGATGGTGGGGACATGCCTACAGAAAGTCTCACAGCCCACCTGCAGATTACCCAGAGAGGCTGAATATTGCCCACCACTGTTCTTATAATCAGACAGAGTATTGTTAGAATTACTGTTAAACTGGACACTCTGACATGTACAGTTGCAACCCTTCCACTTAAAAAAACCTTTAGAATTAGCAATCGTTTCATTAACAGTTAGCAAAATCACAAACACTCTGCTGAGCAAGATAGAGAGAGATAATACAAAATGAGATCTGAGCATCCATAAATTCATACCATCCTTTGCAAAAGCACCTGATTTTAGTCATTCTCATCATGATTGTCATCCTGACATCTCCCAAGGTATGCAGACTAGGAAACAGCTTTTATAATGTGCTACATTGACGCCACTATGCCTTATGCATATTCAGACAGCCTCTTTCCTGAGGGACAGTAGGTCAGAGTCCAGAGATAACCTCAGTTCACAGTGTAAAAGGCAGAGATAGGTCCTCTAAACAGTTACTCTACTACCAGTTCTCCAAATGATTTCAATCAAACTATGGATACGTGTAACTGCAGAACTGAGGCTTAAGAGAAAGTACACTGAAAGAAGCAAAGGAAGTGTTAATTTACAATGTGAAATATTATTTTGTATATAGATAATATTAACATATATCATAGGGCATGTGTTTTTGTATTGCTCTCTCAACCCTTCTACCGTATGTCCGTCTTTCCCACCAAAATATTGTAGAGGTGTGGAAGACTTTTACTTAGCATGAGTTAGTGTTTGCAGATCTCATGGAAGAAGTGAGTTCCTATGTTTGAGTTGTAATATAACTGAAGGTATAATTTGAGTTTTCACAAAAACTGAAACTATTTGCCTTTAAAGTTGAACATTTAAAGCGTTCATCGCTTTTTATTAAACATCTTTAGCTCCTGTCCAGATAAATATGTGTGTCTCAAAGTTGGGGAAAATCCAGATAATGGCTACACCAGTTTTGATACGTTTGGCTGGGCCTTTCTTTCTTTGTTCCGCCTGATGACACAAGATTATTGGGAGCGTCTGTATCAACAGGTATCATATTTACTTAATTCAAATATTAAATAAAACAGTAATGTAGCTGGATAATGTGTAAAGAAAAAAGAGATAAGGAGGTTTAAAATGTACTGATGGGTGCAAGTCACAGAATAAGTGGATTATCTTGTGCACATCCCATTAGCTGGGAGTACTGCAGCTAATTCACTATCTAAGTTTCTGATTGTTTTAATTAAGAATATTGACAATGAAATTGAACATCATGGCAAACACTTAATAGCTTGTGTGTGATGGGTCAATAATTGCAAAGCAGAAGATTTTATTAGACTGAAGGAAAGATTCTAAACAGGGTACATATCCCCTAAAAGGGGGACCACAAGGAACTGGAAGTGATAACATAACACAGAACTTTTCACCTCTTAGTCTGACTGACACACTCTTCCTATTTGATGGCTGTTTGGCAAGGGCATAGGCTCTTTGTTCCATGGTGTTTGCCAGACTTTCTGTGAGGGGGCAACATAATGCTTCCTCATTCCTTTAAACTAACCCGAATGTTCTAGGGTATGCAGTGTAACCGAAGGGGTTTGAAATGTCACTGTGCACTGATCCAGTAGCACAACAGAGCCTCCCCCGCAGAAGTGCAGCTCCCTTTCTGTTGAGCTGAGCTGAGCTGAGTACTGTCCACCATCAGGAAGGTCATTGAAGCTCATTAAGGGGGTATAGGAAGTGGGAAAGGAAGCACATAGGCTGTGTGGATTTAAAGGGGTTTTTTTAAGTATTTTTAAATACACCTTAAAATAATATTTACTACTTTCATATAGTGCTTTACATCTCCAATGTACTTTATAAGCATTAACTAATCTAATTAAATGAGAAGTGTCATTTCAGACTCCTTACTTTAGTGCGTTCTTTATGCTTACAGACACTCAGAGCTTCTGGGAAGATCTACATTCTCTTTTTTATGCTGGTCATCTTTGTGGGCTCATTTTATCTGGTCAACTTGATCCTGGCTGTAGTGACCATGGCATATGAAGAGCAGAACAAAGCTACTATTGCTGAAACTGAGGCAAAGGAAAAGAAGTTTCGGGAAGCCATGGAACTGCTGAAAAAAGAGAAAGAGGTCCATGAACTATTCCCTTGTTAATGTTCGGCACTTTCCACTTGCAATATGTAATATCTGTAGTGTAATTTATCAGTCTTCCATTATCTTTGAGTGTGTATATACAATGACCCTATGGTCACTGATGAGATCAGGTACTGGCTATTATCTTATTCAGAGTTATCACACTGTTTTCTAGAGCAAATATAAATGGTTCCTCATTTGTTGGTAAATACTAAGTGTGAGTAGTGAACAGAGAAATGCAATATTAGTTCATGGTACTGTAAGCAAAATAATATTATAAAAGCTGACAGGGCTAACATTCCATCAGCCTAAAGTTTCAATAGGGACACATGAATATTTGTTTT
The DNA here is from genome assembly GCF_049634645.1 of Pelodiscus sinensis. Classification (NCBI taxonomy): domain Eukaryota; kingdom Metazoa; phylum Chordata; order Testudines; family Trionychidae; genus Pelodiscus; species Pelodiscus sinensis. The sequence goes on along the minus strand of NC_134712.1, from coordinate 246,269,941 downwards.
ACTCTTAGGCTGTGTCTAAACTGGCAAGTTTTCCCGCAAAAGCACCTGCTTTTGCGGAAAAACTTGCCAGCTGTCTACACTGGCTGCTTGAATTTCCGCAAGAACACTGACTTCCTACTGTCTGAAATCAGTGCTTTTTGCGGAAATACTGTGCTGCTCCCGTTTGGGCAAAAGTCCTTTTGCGCAAAGCTTTTGCGCAAAAGGGCCAGTGTAGACAGCTCAGATTTGTTTTGCACAAAAAAGCCCCGATCACGAAAATGGCGATCGGGGCTTTTTTGCACAAAAGCGCGTCTAGATTGGCACAGACGCTTTTCCGCAAAAAGTGCTTTTGCGGAAAAGCGTCCGTGACAATCTAGACGCTCTTTTCCGCAAATGCTTTTAATGGAAAACTTTTCCGTTAAAAGCATTTGCAGAAAATCATGCCAGTCTAGACTTAGCCTTTGTCTTTTGGCCTATTTGTGTGGGTAGACTAGGTATTGAAACATACAACAACTCTTTTCTTTGACTCCTTTAGAGTTTGATCTAAAGCCAAGTGGAGTCAATTAAAAGACTCCAATTGACTTCAATGGATCAAGTTCCTAGAGAGCGGAGGGATGGGGAATTGAATATCTGAAATACCACTAAAAACACAGATGGGAGCAATGACCACATACTACTGTGTGACTGTAGTCCTGAAGATAGCCCACAAAGCAACTGTGATTCTCAGTATTTAAGTCTCCATTTTGGGAAATGGATAGATGTGCTACTATTTGAATTTTAAACTGATTCTGCACAGTCTGTAATATACACATAGAAAGATAGGAGTTAAGTGATATGAATGATCCAAAGTTTTATATTTTGTCTTTGACAGAAGGAACATATATTATCACAGAAACACTGCATGTAACCAATTGTTCAATGTTCTATATGGAGTGGGAAATCCTAATATCTTCAATGATCAGCTTGCATTAGAAGCATGAAGTTAGTATTTTAACAATCAATATGAAATGATCATTCTTAACAAGAATTCTAGAGCACAGCAGTACTTTCCATTAGGATGTGTTTACACAACAAGGGTATTTTAATTTGAATGGCTCTGGTGAGGAGCTATTTCGAAATAGCAGCAGTTGTGCATCCAGACACACCCTATTTTGAAACAGGCATCATTCCTCATGAAATGAGGGTTTATTGTTCTGGAATAAGAAGCCTGTTATTTCAAAATAATTTTAAAATAATGGGTTTGCTGTGTGGATACTTACCTTGTTGTTTCAAAATAATGTGCGCTATTTCAAAATAATGCTGTAGTGTAGATGTGCCCTTACTGAGGGTATGTCTACACTACCACCCTAGCTCGAACTAGGCTGGTTAATGTAGTCATTCGAAGTTGCAAATGAAGCCCGGGATTTAAATATCCCGGGCTTCATTTGCATCTTGCTGTGTGCCGCCATTTTTAAATTCCCATTAGTGCAGACTCCGTGCCCGCGGCTACATGCAGCACGGAGTAGGTAGTTCGAATTAGGCTTTCTAGATCCACGAGGAGTAACGGTAGTTCAAATTAGAAAGCCTAATTCGAACTACCTACTCCATGTCGCGTGTAGCCGCGGGCATGGAGTCCGCACTAACGGGGATTTAAAAATGCCGGCGCCCAGCAAGATGCAAATGAAGATGATATTTAAATCCCGGGCTTCATTTGCAACTTCGAATGACTACATTAACCACCCTCGTTCGAACTAGGGTGTAGTGTAGAAATACCCTGATATCCTAATTCTGTATCTAGAGTAACGGCTATGTTTTTTGTGTGCTTACTTTTAGGCATTGGCTGCTAAACGAAATGATACCATGTCACTTTGCTCCTTTGAAATGTCACCTTTATCCTCCAAAGAAGTTAAAGACAGAAGCAATAGGAGACATAAAAATAAGTCCTTAGGGATAGAAGATTATAGAGAAGAACAAAAAGGTCCCAGTTCACAGTCCAGCGGCAGTCAACAAAACTTGGTAATTATTTATCTAAATCTGCAATCCTTATAGTGTCAGTTTTAGAACAGAAATTGTTAAAAAGCACAAACAAAACCCATTAAGAAATAGAATATTGTATTAATAGATACAAGCTAGCATCTGTTTCTTTGGTTTTTAAAACAAAATCTCCTTTCAGCTGAGAGAGGAGACAACATTTCAATGCAAAAGGAAAACTTTTGAGAAAGTTCCATATAAATGAATGCCAAGATATAAGAGTGAGGTGTCAACATGCATTGAAGCATTTTGCTATAACAAAAATATTTTCATGAGCATTTGGAATATGTGTAGATTAAAATATGTTAACATCCCGTGTAATATTGGAAAATTTTAAAAACTACATTGGAACTGGAACTTAATTAACATTCCATAACAGACTTTTGCACCAGTGCAGCTAAGCTGCGTCTGGTGAAGATGCTATGTGTTGATGGGAGAGGGCTCTCCTGTCAGCATAATTACTCCACCTTTCTGAGGAATCTCTGAATAACTTTTAATATTGGACTTACAGACCTTATGTGACTGATTGAGGTACAGGTTGGACCTCCCTTGGTCCAGCACCCTTGAGACTCGAGTGGTTCTGAACCAGAGAGTTTGCTGGACCAGGAAGGTCAATGGTCCTCCACTGGCTGCTGGCCCTGCTCCCAGAATCCCCTCTGGGCCCTGAAACCACTCCTGGCTGCCAGTCCTGGCCACTGGCCTCTCCTCCTGGTACATCAGGGCTCCCAGCCATTGGTCTCCCTGCCACTGGGGCTGCAGCTTCCCAGCCCTGGCCACTGTAGCTTCCTGACTGCTGCTGGCGCTTCCTATCACTAACCTGTCTGGGACATCCCAGCTGTCAGTCCTGCTCCAGGGGCTTTCCAGCCTTGGACTTTCCAGCCACTTCTGTCCCCTCTTCTTCCAGCACAGCTTGGGCCTCCCAGCTGCCAGACTCCCAGCTGGCCCCTACTCCCAGCTGGCCCCTGCTCCCAGCTGCAAAGGCTCTGCGCCAGCAACATCCAACTCCAAACTAGAGCTGGCCAAAATTTTAGACAATGTGAAAATAAATATTTCAAAATTTGGTTTGATGTGAACCAAACTTATTTTTCAAAATTTCCCATACATTGGAAATTGTCAAATTCTTGCTTCGGAAATACTGACACTTGGTATTTTCAAAATGACAGATATGTCCTGGCATGATACATGTAAATTTCAGTCTGCAGTTGCCAGGGTTCCACAGTCAGTGTTCCCTTTAAGCTGAGTAATTGGGTGGCTGCCCAGGAGAGATTCAAATGCTGCCCAGCTGATTAGCAGAGCACCCATGACTGGAAGCAGCTGGCAGCATGTGTTTGTAATGGTGGTGCACATCTGCACATGCCTTGGTGCATATAGCAAAATGTATTCTGCACATGGATGGAAAAAATTAGAGGGAACACTGTCCTTAGTTCATGTGAACTGATCCAGCCAGGGACATCAAGGCTTCTAGACTTCTAGACTGTCTGACTCTCAGGGATGATAGCACACTAAGTTTTTGGATTTGTACAGCCTGTTGGCTAGTTGGTACAGGACTCTAGAAGCCCTGAGGTCCTTCCAGGGCAGTTGAGAAGGTGAGGCTTTCCAAGAGCTGCAGAATGTGGAAGTCTAGCACCTTTGGCCCTGGGACAGTGCACATATTGCAGCTGTTCAGAACTATGGACACCAAAACCCTGGAGTCCCGGTAGTCCACTGGACAAGCTGGCAGGAACCTGGCAGGGGTCCGTTAAAAGCTTCTCTGTGGTTCATTGAGCCATACAAGTTTCATCAATATATTTCAGGTTTGATAAATTGGCATTTTCTAGGTAAACCCAGTTTTGTCAGAAATTTCCCATTGTAAACAAACACAGAATGTCAAGTGGAACAGCATAGATGGTTACAGTGGTATGTCAGCATTCATTTTAGTTTCCCTGTGTAATTCTTATTTCACTTTGTATTGTTTTCTGTTTCTGATGTTGCTCACTTCTTTAAACAGACCCCTGTATATGATGAAATGAGCAAGAAACATTTGCCCCATTATCTGTTAGTGGATTCTTATAATGAGCCACATCAAAGAAAAAGGGCAACTGAGACAGTTAATACCATTACCTGTGTGCTGGATGGTAAGTCATTTCTCATTATTTTTTAATTCAGACCTAAGCATATGTTGATGTGAAAGATCAAAATCTTTAAAAGGGGTGGGGGGAGCTAATAGGGTCTATTGCAAATGCTTCAGTTAGCTAATGCCAGAATTATTATTGCCTGCACATCTTTAATTTGGCTCCCTGTGAATATGTATTATCATCTTACACCTGCCTTTCTAGAGGGGATCTATCTTTAGACAGGATAACAAAGAGGAGCCAGGGAATTATGGTCCTGTCAGCCTCACTTGGATATCTGGAAAAATACTGAAACAAATTGTAAACCAATTTATAAGCAGTGTGACAGACCCAGACCAGCTGGCTGCCCCACACTAATAGAGGGAAGACATCCTGGGGCTTGGGTGAATAGCTTTCTCTTCCCTGAATAGGCTTGGCCCTATTTAGTGCAGCATAATCAATCAGTCATCTGGGGTCAATTAAAACTTGCTGAAAGCCTCAGGCTAATTAGGTACCTGCAGCCAATTAAGGCACATGGAGCTGCTTGAAACGGTAAGGAAGGGGAAAGGAAAAGAGTGAAGGAATGGAAGGAGGAAGTGCTGTGTGGGTGTGAGCTGAGAACTGATGAGCAGGCCAGGTACCAAAGGAAAGGGACTGGGAGGATTGTTTGGGGGAAGTGGCCCAGGGGAAAGCTGCCAGATTGAGAGAGCTACCATAATTCCATCCTTAGATACAAGAGACTGATTCGTTGTCCTCAGTCTTCAGGATGCCTATTTCCATGTAGCCATCCACCCCTTCCACAACCACTGCCTAAGATTAATGATGGGGCACACCACTCTCAATAGTGTGTTCTCCCCTTCAGACTCCTCAAGTCTTCAAGCGTGTGCGTAAAGATTCTCTCAGTGTTAGTCGCTCACCTCCATCAGTGGGAACTATCAGTGTTCCCATATTTGGACACTGGCTTTGCAAAGGCTGGTTGGCAAAAGGTCCGGTTAGCAATATTTAGAGGATTAATACTATTTCAATTTCTGGGCCTCCACATCAACCACAAAAGTCCATGCTAAACCCAGTACAGAGAATAAACTTCCTAATAGCTATTCTAGATTTCACAAGCTTGAGTTTACCTACTAGAAGACGGATTCTCCATCCTATCAACTTTACAGTGCAGAACAACAGGGACGACCTGTCCACAAGTCTTGAGACATATATTGGCCTCTACCGATGTGACTCCCCATGACAGTATGTACCTTAGGTGCCTCCAGACATGGGTAAGAACAGTGTATGCCCCCCAAAAGACACAGTGTCCAAATGTGTCATGGTGCCTTGGAAGATGTTGGATTCTCATATATGGTAGAAGGATTCAAGGAGAGTCTGCATTGGATCCCCATTCTTGCATCCAGCACTCTCAAAGATCCTCACAACAGACGCGTCTCTGAAAGCATAGGGGCTCATCTACAGAAGAGGACAGCACAGAGGAAATGGTTGGCACAGAAACTGGCACTCTATATCAATATCCTGCACTAAAGCAGGGCAAGATGTTGGGCAATGTTTAGTTCACTCCATACAAACTCACTCCAAGTAATGCTGGACAACAGGGCACTGACACTGGGCAGAACAAGATCCCAATCCTTATGTGAAGGGCTGTAATGGCTGTGGAGCTGGTGCATTTCTACCATCGGATAGAAATATCAGCAGTCTATCTAGCAGGCCTCCAGAATGCAAGTGCAGACCCCCTGAGCAAATACTTCTGACAGGAGCACAAATGAGAGCTCAAAGACTCTGTCTTCCATGCATCTGCCAGAACTGGGATATACCTTTTTGGCACCATGAATGAGCCAAAATCCCATTAGTTCTACTCCCAAGGAGAGTATGGCCCCAACACTCTGGTAGATAATCCCATGGCCCTGTATCTTCCTCCTTTAGGTTTACTGTCCTATACCAATAATCCTCAAGATTCTTCTCCAGCTGCACCATATGGAAAAACCACACTGTTCTTTTTTCATCTCTCAATGAGATCCTCTTAGCTAGCAGTTAACCTTACTTCCAGTTTTAATAGCTCTGTCCAAATCTAATGGCAGTTTGGAGCTTAATAAATGTTGCCTATGTGTTTGTATTGAGTTTTACCTGTGGTCATTTAAATGAACCTGAAACTTTTCCAAAATACAGGAATGATTGCATGTGCATGTGAATTAGACCTAACCAATATGCAATTATAGTACTGTTTCATTTAGACACAATCACTGAGCTGTTTATTTCATTTGGCATGGTTATTAGTGATATTGCACACAAAATGCAAGTTGGGGGAGAGAGCACAAAAGTAGTTGTAGTGTACAGGCAGTCCCCGGGTTACGTACAAGATAGGGACTGTAGGTTTGTTCTTACGTTGAATCTGTATGTAAGTCGGAACTGGCGGCCAGATTCAGCCGCTGCTGAAACTGACCAGCGGCTGACTACAGGAAGCCCGAGGCAGAGTTGCCCGGGCTTCCTGGAATCAGCCGCTGATCAGTTTCAACAGCGGCTGAATCTGGACGCCAGTTCCGACTTACATACAGATTCAACTTAAGAACCCCAGGCGTCCCCAAGTCAGCCGCTGCTGAAACTGATCAGCAGCTGATTCCAGGAAGCCCGGGGCAGAGCAACTCTGCCTCGGGCTTCCTGTAGTCAACCGCTGGTCAGTTTCAGCAGCGGCTGACTTGGGAACGCCTGGGGCAGAGCAGCTGGGGTGCTGCTGGGTTGCTCCAGTAGCGCCGCTCCTCGGAGCAAAGCCGCGGAGGACCCGGGAGGGGGGACTGCCCAGATGCACCCCCCCCCCCCAGCAGACCAGGGAGACGCAGAGCAGCTTTTCTCGCCCCGGAGGACACGGGCGGCGGGACCGTGGCGCGTCTGGGCGGTCCTGCCGCCCGCGTCCTCCAGGGCGAGAAAAGCCCTGTTCATAAGTGCGGATCCGACATAAGTGGGATCCGCGTAACCCGGGGACTTGCCTGTATATATTTCTTGCTGAATCAGAATGAAAGCTGTTACCTCAGTCGTATTTGCCAGTGTTCTAGACAATTGCAAGGTATGTCTAAAATGAATAAGGTTCTGAGTAAAAGCCCATTGAAGTTCAGTGGGTTTCGAATCAGGACTTATCTAAAGTAAATGAGTTTAAATACTGATTCATTGATCTGGGGTTTGTCTTTAAAATGAATGTAAGATTGAGTGAGTGACTTACATAGTGATATGAATGGAAAAAGTCTAAAAAAAAGGAATTTGGTTTAAGTTTCACTTTTCTCTGCTTTCATTAGTTGTGGTTCTTCTCTTGTCACATACAACAGCACTAATTACCTGGTTATTGCTTTGTTTTCTTTATCATTTGTAACTTGAAGAATCGCAACAGAAATGCCCTACCTGCTTGAAGAACTTTGCCCTAAAATATCTTATTTGGGACTCTTGTCCACTGTGGTTGAGAATCAAGAAAAAAGTGGCAATTTTAATAATGGATCCGTTTACTGACCTCACTATCACTCTGTGCATCGTGGTAAATACTGTCTTCATGGCACTAGAGCACTATAACATGACACAAAATTTAAAATCCATGATTAAAATAAGCAACATGGTAAGTGAATTCTAACAGTTTCTATCAAGAATAAACGTATGTGTATTTCTACCCAGGATACAAAGAATGGTTATAAGAAAGAAAGATTCATTCATTTATTCTTTCTGTCTATTAATTTTCAGGATATGGGATTCCCAAATGTTACTGTTGTTTCACAATTGTTCTAAACATTCTTTAGAATAAGAGCAGATAAGTCCAGAATATTTATTGAAAATACATTATATAAATACATGGTAAAAGTAGAGTTTGCTATTCAGCTTTTATTGATGTACCTCTTATCTATGCTACTATATTTGTGGGAGGAATTTTCTAGAGAATTGTGCCCCAGGAACTTTTAGGCTGATATGACTTACTGTTTCTATTGTAACAGATCTTCACTGGAATTTTTACTGCAGAAATGATCTTGAAAATCATTGCTCTAGATCCCTACTACTATTTTCAGCAGCGCTGGAATATTTATGACAGCTTAATTGTCACGGTTAGCTTAATTGACCTGAGTTTACGCACCAAAAGTAAAGGAAGAAAAGGACGAGGAAACCTGTTAGTTTTACGTACCTTCAAACTGGTAATGACTCATATATATTCAGTCTCATAAAACTTTTTGCATGAATACAATAGCGAGTATTTCAGTTCCTCCATTCACTGTAAGGAAAATTCATTTCTGCACCCACATATTAGGAACTGGAAACTCATTTTGTCTAATTTCAAACCCATTTGAAAGCTTGAGAAACTAATATAACATTTGTATTTCACTCTGGGATGGTTTGAAAACATGGAATGAAAGGAGCAAAAGGAATCCAGTGTCAAAATGTAGTGAATGTTGGAGCAGAGAATGAAAAGAATGAAAAACAAATTCAGAGGCACTGAAAAGAAATGGAGGAGAAAACATTAATAAAAAGACATGTGCTATCCTAGATTTTAGGAGGTGGATGATACACTACATCATAGTCTTCTTTTTTGTTAGAAACACTTTTAAAAAAAACAATCAAACAACCTTTGGAAAAGTGTGATTTTTAATTTAAAGTGAAAATGGTGTGCAAACACTAACCTGTTTTGTAAATCATATAAACCCCTGAAATAGTATTTCAGGTTTATGAAATCTTCAGGATGAATAGTTCCCTTTCATTACCTCAGTTTGGTTAGGAATGGAATGTTGTTATTCTTCATATTGACTATTGCAACAATATAATCTCCAGCAACAATATTTGGTGTTGTCAACTAGTTCATTCTCCTCCAATATACCTTTGCAAGTTGTTCTTCTGCCAATCAGATATTATCACGGAAAGCAGCTCCTGAGGTGAAAATATTATCAAAATTCAAGGAGTGGCTGACAAGAAAAGTAAATCATGTGATGGACTCTAGTTTACTTTTGAAAAGTTAGACATCTGACCCTGACGTAATGTCTACACAGCAGCATTATTTCGGAATAACATCAGTTATTCCAAAATAAGAAAGAGCATGTCTACAAAGTAAGCCATTATTTTGAAATAATGTCAAACTGAAGGATTTCTTACTCCTACTCTTGTAACCTTCATTTTACGAGAAGTAAGGGAAGTTGAAAGAAGAGAGTTCTTCTTTCTATTTCCTGTTGTGTAAACAGCGCCAAAAGCCGAATTAAGCTATTGTGACTTCAGCTACACAATTGACGTAGCTGAAGTTGTGTAGCTTAATTTGACTTATGACCTTCTGTGTAGATGTGCCCTGAGAGAGGGAAAAGAGAGAAAGAGAGAGAGAAAAAGATGTGAACCTCTGGCTGTGTCTAGACTACATGGCTCCATCGATAGAGCCATGTAGATTAGACAGATAGGCAAAGGCAACTGAAGCCGCGATTTAAATGATCATGGCTTCATTTAAATTTACATGGCTGCCGCGCTGAGCCAACAAACAGCTGATCAGCTGTTTGTCGGCTCAGCGCGCTAGTCTGGACGCTCCCCTGCCAACATCAAAGCCCTTTGTCAGCAGCCCCGTTATTCCTCGTGGGATGAGGTTTACCGGGGCTGCCGACAAAGGGCTTTGATGTCGGCAGGGGAGCATCCAGACTAGCGTGCTGAGCCAACAAACAGCTGATCAGCTGTTTGTCGGCTCAGCGCAGCAGCCATGTAAACTTAAATGAAGCCGCGATCATTTAAATCGCGGCTTCATTTGCCTTTGCCAAAAAAACAAATCTACATGGCTCCGTCGATGGAGCCATGTAGTTTAGACGTACCCTCTCTGATAAACAGTCTCAGGCTAAGCTCATTGTTTTATAGTGCTGACATGAAAGAATAAAGGTGCTTTACCTATTCTACAAACTGTCAGGGTGCGCTAGACTGGCAAGATTTTTCGCAAAAGTGGCTGCTTTTGCGCAAAAACTTGCTGCCTGTCTACACTGGCTGTGAGAATTTTCACAAGAACACTGACTTCGTAATGTACAAAATTAGTGCTTCTTGCGCAAATACTTTGATGCTCTCACTCAGGCATAAGCCCTCTTGCGCAAGAATACTTGCGCAAGAGGGCCAGTGTAGACAGGAACGTTAATTTCTTGCGCAAGAAAGCCTGATGGCTAAAATGGCCATCGGAGCTTTCTTGCGCAAGAGAGCGTCTACACTGGCACGGATGCTTTTGCGCAAAAGCAAATCTTTTGCGCAAAGGCACATGCCAGTATAGATGCTCTCTTGTGCAAATACTTTTAACGGAAAAATTTAAAACAGAGACTCAGAGTTATTTTTGTGCATAACTGTTTGGAGGATTGGTGCTTGTGTGGTGGTTAGATGGACAAGTGGGGATATAACATACATTCTCACTAAAGTGTTTTTGGGATGTTTCCTAAACACCAATTTAGGAACTGCATCTCTGTTCCAGAAAGTACTTAAGGATGTGTTTAATTTACAACACATACTTAAGTGCTTTCTCAAATAGGAACAGATTTAAGTGTTCATGTAAGTGCTTTTCTGAATTGGGATTTTAGCTGGTATTTGTAATTTGTTTGAAGGTATCTCATTTTCTCCCAATGCACAGAAAAGTATATGATGGAGCAGGGCTACTCAACTTTGGAAGCCCTGGGGGCCACAATGATACTCAGAGCACATGCCGAGGGCCGCAACTTAAGTGTGTTTGCATATACATGCAAATATATATGCAAATAGCTTCTTTCACACTGATGGGCATGAATACAGAAATTAAAGCAAACTACACAACATGTAGGCCCCATTTCCACCGATCTGACAGCACTTTTAATGAGCAATGACAGTTCAGGTATTCAACAACTAAAATGCATATCAACAGAAGACTCACCATTGTGGAGTGTGTTCTCAGTGGAGGTCATGTTCAGAGGATCCCACCTGCAGGCTGCGTGTTGAGCCCCGTGTAAACCCAAACTGCATTGTGGCCCACAAACAAATGGGCCAGGAGCCGCATGTGGCCCACGGGCCGCGTGTTGAGTAGCCCTGTGATAGAGGCACACATATTTCCATGTATTTATTTCCCCCTTTGCTCAACCACTACTATTGCCACCTTGTCAATCATACTTGTTGCTTCTTCCTCTTTGTGGTAACGTTTTCTTTTTCATTAATTAGGATTTCTCAAAGAGATCCTATAAGAATTTTATTCTTCAGGATTGGAGATCTACTATAACATTTATCTTTGAAGAACATTACTTACCTATTTTTATTCTCTAAATGCATTGTAATATGGTTATAATAGATCGTCATTCACCAACTCAGAATTATAAGATTTTATCATTTTTACCATTTTATTTTCAAAATGGCAAAGAAGGAACTGACTATTTAAAAGATTATGGGCTTTGGAACCTGACATTTACCAGAGGCAGAGATCTCAAGAGTCGTAGAATGTCATAATGTCTATAAATACAAAGAACAAAGAATTACAGATAAGTAATTATCTTTCTGCATCAGCACATAGACCCTGGTCAAGCAAAATCCTACAATTTTAAGCACTGAAGCTACATGCTTAAAATTAAGTATGATTCATGTGGCTTGCTGGCTTGGTGTGTTTGATACTGTGGTGACAGATGCTATAAAAACTTATGATAGATTGTTGGCTTGATTTACAGAGGTGCTGAACAGCTATAACTCCTATTTAAGTCAATGGGAATTCTGTATGCTCAGCACCTCTAAAATTCAACACATTTGCATGTAAATATTTGTTATTGAAAATGAAAATAAAGTAGTGATTATGATAAGCAGGAACTTAAGTTCTAATTCTAGAAGATATGAAAATACAGAAAGAAAGAAACTCCAATGAGAGGTAGTAATAAATTGCTAGTGATACAGTAAATTTATGTTATAGAATTGTGCAGGATTGTTGTGTCACTGTGCTAAAAGACACATGGATGAAGAGAAGGGAACAAAGAAATAAAATATTCTGCATTTCGTAGTGTTTGAGTAATCTGAAATGTCTGCATAAAAAAGATAATGAGGAATATCTAATTGTCTGTTGTCTAATGCTATGTTTTATGATTACACACAGCTAAGGGTCTTCAAACTGGCAAAGTCCTGGACAACTTTGAATACACTTATTAAAATCATTGGTAACTCAGTGGGTGCCATGGGTAACCTCACCTTGGTTCTGGCCATCATAGTCTTTATTTTCGCTGTGGTCGGAATGCAACTTTTTGGGAAAAGCTACAAAGAGCATTGCCATAAAATGAGTGAGGACTGCAAGCCACGTTGGCATATGATGGATTTTTTCCACTCGTTCCTTATTGTATTCCGAATCTTGTGTGGAGAATGGATTGAGACCATGTGGGATTGTATGGCAGTAGCTGGGCAACCATTATGCCTTGTTGTCTTCTTGCTGGCCATGGTGATAGGAAACCTCGTGGTGAGTTTCCAGATATGTTTATCTTTTTATTACATGTACAGTATAAAATATACTGACTTATAGAGAAAAGGTAGTTGAGGTAATAAGTTTTATTGAACCAACTTAAATTTATGAGAGAGAGAAGCTTTCAAGTTTCTGCAGAGATCTTCTGGTCTGGATTCAGCAGACCAGAAGGAGAGCTCTGTGTAAATTCAAAAGTTTGTCTCACTCACTAACAGAAGTTGGTCCAGTAAAAAATAATACCTCACCCACCCTGTCTCACTATTATCCGGGGACCAATAGGACTACAAAACTGCACAATATATTGACTTGTCTTTCTATGTATGGTAAGTCTGCTAGAGATGGTGGCAATGTGGCCACCCCAACTCTGCTGTGTCCAGTAAATCCCATTTGCCTTTAACCTTCAGAACTCACGCTCATATTTAAAGTAAGATGCTTTCAATATTGCGTCACCAAACCTTTTTACAGGCCAATATTCATTCCAAAGTGGAGCAATTTTCTATCAGAAAAAAGTTATCAATAATTTTCCTTTTAATCTCAAGACTCTGGGGAAATAATCATTAAGGTCTGAATACTCAAAAATATTTAAGCTCCAAATGTCTATTTCAGATCCTAACATCTGTTGAAATCAGTGGAAGTTTGAAGTTTTTGATAAATAAAAATAGAAGTTAGTCTCTTAACTTCTATGTATTTATAGTTTCCATCCATTTCAATTGGAATTAGAGTCCTAAATAGAAGTTTCTGACTCCTTCTGAGCATGAAGCCTTAAGTGTTTGTATCACAATCTGTTTTTTGTTAAAGAACTTGTTTCTCTTCTGAGCTCTTTGCAGGCAGTCCCTGCACTCACACCTGAAGCCACTGAATGGATAGCTCAGTGCAGGCTCCTAGTTCAGTTCTCTTTAGATGCAAGACATCTGATCTTTTTCTTATCCGAAGCTAAATCAGAAATAAAATACACTGAAGTCAATTAACCCTACTGTAAATAAGGTTTCTGAGAGAAAACTAACTCTCAGATGAAGTTTTCATATCCAATAGGGTTTTGAATTATTGTGGGCTTTCTGTGAACCAGTGGAATCTTTGTTTTTAAACAAATATTAAGAAGTGAACATTGTAATTTGTGGAAATAGTAAAAATTTTAATCTAAAAGTAAGGATGAAAGCATTTATCAGTAACTTAAGAGCCCCAAAATATTATTGACAAGGAGTCCTGTAGCACCTTATAGACTGACAGATGTATTGGAGCATAAGCTTTCATGGGCAAAGACCCACTTTCGTGCTACAGGACTTCTTGTCGCTTTTGCAGATCTAGACTAACACGGTTACCCCTATGATACTCGACACCAAAATATTATGGCTCTTTCAAATGATCCTCCAAATAAGCATTATAAACGTAGCAAATTTAGAGTTGATGGGAAAACATCAGCCTAACATGTTTACATGGCATTATCCCACCAATACTCCTTCATTTGCAAGCAAAGTGCAAAATTAAATATGCCAAAAAGATTTATAAGAGGGTACAGGACCTGATTCTTCTCTTGCTTATGCCAGCATCATGAGTCACTCCATTGGAGGAAGTGTGAGGAGATCCATGACCAAAGATTCTCATTTGATACTGTTTTCAAATAGTAAATTGGAGCTGGCAATGATTGTTTTTTAGTGCAATAAAGCCAGAAACATACAGGAAGCTGGGATTGAGAAAAGAGAAAGGAGAAATGGTAGAAGTCTGCTCTGTGGTAGAAGTCTGCTTGGAGATTCAAGGCTCTTGGTTAACCTGCACAGCTCTACATGTGGGCAGGGAAGGACTGTCTAGTTATCTTAGATGTCTATACATAAATGCAAGGAGCCTAGGAAACAAACAGGAAGAATTGAAAGTCCTGGCGTGATCAGGGAACTGTGGTGTGATTGGAATAGCAGAGAGTTGGTAGGGTAACTCACATGTCATGGATGGGTAAAGCTGTTCAAGAAGGACTGGTGAAGGAGAAAAGGTACAGGAGTTGCATTGTATGTAAGAGAGCAGTGTGACTACATCTGAACTACATCCCTCTGTTGGAAGAAGAATGTAAATTAGACATATCAAAAGTGCAAATGAAGCGGGGATTTAAATATCTCGCACTTCATTTGCATAATGACGGCCACCGTTTTTTTTCAAAATGGGGCTTTTCGAAAAAACGGCAGCTTAGATGGGGCATTTTTGACAGAAATGCCCCATTTCAAAAGATCGAGGAGTACCATCTAAACTGCTGGTTTTCTTTCAAAAAGCCCCAGTACGAAAAAAAGGGGCGGCTGCCATTATGCAAATGAAGCACAAAATATTTTAATCCCTTGTTCATTTGCACTTTCAATATGTCTAATTTACATCCCTCTGCTGACAGAGGGGTGTAGTTTAGACGTAGCCTGAGATTGCTCAGAATTGCAGTGCAAAACTAGAGAAAAGCCTGTTGAGAGACTTTAGATTAAGATTAGAGTTGAGAACAAGGGTGATGTTGTGATGGGTATATGCTATAGATCAGAGGGTTGAGGTAGATGAGGCTTTCTTCACACAACTGAAGTTTCCAGAACTCAGTGGTTCTCCCCACTACAGAAAGGATGTGGACAAATTGGAGAGTGACCAGCAGAAGTCAGCAAAAATAATTAGAAGGCTGGGGCACAAGATTTGTGAGGAGGAGCTGAGGGACCTTGTCTTATTTAATCTGCAGAAGGAAACAGTGAGGGGGGATTTGATAGCAGCCTTCAACTGCCTGAAAGGAGGGTTCCAAAGAGGATGGAGCTGTATTATTCTCAGTGGTGATAGATGACAGAAAGACGAGCAATTGTCTCAAATTGCAGTGGGGGTGGTCTAGGCTGGATATTAGGAAAAACTATTTTACTAGGAGGGTGGTGAAGCCATGGAACGGGTTGTCTAGGGAGGTGGTGGCATCTCCATCTTTAGATGTTTTAAGGTCTTATTTGACAAAACACTGGTTTAAATGATTTAACTGGGGTTGGTCCTGCTTTGAATAGATGGTTGGACTAGATGGCTTTTGAGATTTCTTCCAAACGTAATCTTCAATGACTCTATGATCCTATTATCAGGATGGGTAAAGGAAACATAGAGTAGTGCAGGGGTTCTCAAACTTTTTGGGCTCCGGAGCCCATTACATGCATAAAAATTTATATGGAGCCCCAGCGGTCCACTGATTGTATGTGTTGTACCTATCGATGTTTCCAGTTTGTCAACCTTACGGAGCCCCTGGAGATGTCTCACAAAGCCCTGGGGCTCCGCGGAGCACAGTTTGAGAAATACCGGAGTAGTGCATCTGTTTCCCACAGAGTTCTCAGTGATCCCTGGATGGAATTTAAAGCTCTTGGAAATCTTTTGTGGCAGCAGGGTGAGGGTATGTATGGTAACCACCTGGGGATGACTGTAAATTACAATTATACATTTTCAATGGTTTTTTTCAGCTAAAGAATGTCCAGCAGGGGACTTGATAACCAGCTGCCAGGGGATTAAAAACCAAGGAAGGGGTTAGATTTATTTAGTGTAGATTGTGGACTCAGCGCATATCCAAAAAAAAACCATTGAGAGACTAAATCAGTCCCTCAAAATCCTTTGCTGTGCTGGATCTGTGGTCTGCGCCTAATACAGAGGTTGATAGCTCTATTGTACAAATTATCTCCAGCTTTCTTATATCATTTCTGACCAGCTAAATGAACAATGTCCCCATAGTTATGTATATCAATACCTTTGTAATTGTCTGCCCCTCAAGGAAGTGATGGAATGCTTTGATACATCAACTTTTTTTCCTTTTATACCACTTGGAAGTGTTCAGAAGAAACTGAGTATAAGGCAAAAAAGTTTCTTCAAGTGCTAGGCTTCATAAACAGCAGCACATGATGGGTCCCACCATGCATTTCGTGAATTGTCTCCAAATTGATAGTCTTCTCAGGCCCTTCAAACCTTCTACTCACAAACATCCTTCTAGCTTCCACAAAATCTTCAGATGACGTAACTTCTCAACTGATCCATCACAGCTGATGCTATTAGAATTTATTCCTAGACAAAAATGTTCTAAACTAAAGAGAGCATTACAGTAATTTAAAGGTAATTAACATTTTAAAAATGGTGAATCATCCTCAAAACAAACATAAACTGAGAATGTTCAGAGTGAAAGATTAGTGTAAAGGAAATCTAAACATATCAAGCTATGGAATTGCAAAGTTAATACCATAAAAATCACTGATGCATTTTAATCCATGTGGTTGCAAATTAAATTGATTTTTAAAGATGTATTAGATTTAGGATATGTCTACACTTGCCCCCTAGTTCAGACTAGGGAAGCAAATGAACCATACCGAAGTTGCTAATGAAGTACTCGGGGGAGTAACAGTTAATTCGAGGGAAGGGTTTTGGATCGGACTACCACGTCTACACGCGGCAAGTTAAATCGGGCAACCGGCATTTTAAAATGGTGACCTGCTGCAAATATGCTAATCAAGCGCAGGATATTTAAATCCCGCGCTTCATGAGCAACTTCGGTATGGTTCATTTGCCTCCCTAGTCTGAACTAGAGGGCAAGTGTAGATATACCCTTAGATTTCATGGGTTTGGTTGTAAATGGTCAGACAATTCATTCAATGCTCAAACAATAAAGGCTGTAATTATAGGGAGGATGTAGAATATTCTTCAGAAGTAACAAAAAGATTAAATTCTTGTTTGAGGAGCAAAACTCCACTCAACCGTAGTCATTTCCACAATTGATTATTAATTTACCATTACTGGTGTTATCATTTTAAAATATGTTTCAGTAAAATTGTGTGATTTTCATTTACAGTCCTGTATTGGAGATAAGGTCATTGTTTCATGCCACAAAACTTGTTTTTTGGTTTTTATTTTTTGGAGGATCATGAAAACATACCCTTATGATATCTAAATATTCTGCATGAAAAATAATTTGTTAAACAATAATATTTTCATTTTGTCCTGTTAAGGTTGGTGCATTAAGAACAAATTGTTTAGAAATTTACTCTAATTTTAAAGTCTCCTATTTAAATTTCAAAATTATACTGCCATTATTTTCTTTTCCCTTCAATTGTTTTCAGGTTCTCAACCTGTTCATTGCACTGCTGCTAAACTCCTTCAGTGCTGACAATCTTCAAGCACCGGAAGAGGATAGAGAGATGAACAACCTTGAGATTGCAATTGGTCGGATCCACAAAGGACTTTACTTGCTGAAACATGCAACATGGGATTACTGTTGTGGAAAGCTCAGGAATCCAAATAAAGCTACCAAACTGAAAATGAAATTAGCCACTAAGAACACAAATGTGGAGAGTGGGAAAGAAAGAAAGAAGTGTAAAGAAAATTACAGTAACGATGTGACTAAGAAAAAGGGGGACAAGTGCTCAGTTAGCATCCTTGAAGATTTTATTACCAATCCAAATGTGTTTGTCTGCGTCCCTATTGCTGAGCCAGAGTCTGATATTGAGGACTATGAAGAAAATGATAATAAGTCGAGCATATTCACAGAAATGGATTACAATAAACAGGTAAGAAGCCTATGCAGGGAGAATATTGTTGAGACTACAAGTACCAGAGGAGTGGCCATGTTTGTTTGTATCTGCAAAAACAATGAGATTTATTTGGGCATAAGCTTTCATGGGCAAAAAGATAAAGTGGGTCTTTGCCCACGAAAGCTTTTGCCTAAATAAATGTTAGTCTTCAAGGTGTCACAGGAATACTCATTGGTTTTTGAAACTACAGGCTCTTTAATGGAGCTGGCAAAGGCATAGTATGATCTATCTGCAGGAAGTTGAATTTAGAGAAATGCAAAAGAAAACTAAAGGTGCAATAACTAAAGGTGCATTTTTTTTAAAAAGTCAGGGTAATTATCCAGTGGAAGAACTTACCAAGAGGTTTGGTAATTTTTTTTGTATCACGAAGTATTTCTATCGAGGCAGATGTGTTATTTTGCTGAATACAGGAATTACTAGGTGAAATTCTAAGATCTGAATTGGGTAGGAATTATACTAGCTACTCATAGTGGCCCCGCCGATTTGGAAATCTGTGAATCCATGTTCAACAACATTAACCTGAAAGAGGAAATGTATTTGATGGAAAAAGTACATAATGTTAAGGGCTTAAACAGTGAATTTTTAACAAGGCCTCACCTTTTTTATCCTATCAGCATGTCCCAGAAAATAATCCTTAGAACTAGATGGAAGTATTAAGAATGACATGGCTCTATCAGATTTTAATTTTATTATATTATAGTTCATAGAATCACATTTTTTTACATTTGCCTGAATTTTTGCATTTCCTTTTAAACTATGAAGTTATGACTGACTAGACTCTAAAATGTTCTTCTTCACCTAAAGGCTGCTAGATAGTTATAGAATCATAGAATCATAGGACTGGAAGGGACCTCGAGAGGTCATCGAGTCCAGCCCCCCGTCCTCAAGGCAGGACCAAGCTCCGTCTACACCATCCCTGACAGATGTCTATCTAATCTGTTCTTAAATATCTCCAGAGAGGGAGATTCCACCACCTCCCTTGGCAATTTATTCCAATATTTGACCACCCTGACAGTTAGGAATTTTTTCCTAATGTCCAATCTAAACCTCCCTTGCTGCACTTTAAGCCCATTACTTTTTGTCCTGTCCTCAGAAACCAAGAGGAACAAATTTTCTCCTTCCTCCTTGTGGCACCCTTTTAGATATTTGAAAACCGCTATCATGTCCCCCCTTAATCTTCTTTTTTCCAAACTAAACAAGCCCAGTTCATGAAGCCTGGCTTGATAGGTCATGTTCTCTAGACCTTTAATCATTCTTGTCACTCTTCTCTGTACCCTTTCCAATTTCTCCACATCTTTCTTGAAATGCGGTGCCCAGAATTGGACACAGTACTCCAGCTGAGGCCTAACTAGTGCAGAGTAGACCGGAAGAATGACTTCACAAGTTTTGCTTACAACACACCTGTTGATACAACCTAGAATCATATTTGCTTTTTTTGCAACAGCATCACACTGTTGACTCATATTCAACTTGTGGTCCACTATGACCCCTAGATCCCTTTCCGCCATACTCCTTCCTAGACAGTCGCTTCCCATCTTGTATGTATGGAACTGATTGTTCCTTCCTAAGTGGAGCACTTTGCATTTCTCTTTATTAAACTTCATCCTGTTTACCTCTGACCATTTCTCTAACTTGCTAAGGTCATTTTGAATTATGTCCCTATCCTCCAAAGAAGTTGCAACCCCACCCAGTTTGGTATCATCTGCAAACTTAATAAGCGTACTCTCTATCCCAATATCTACATCATTGATGAAGATATTGAACAGTACGGGTCCCAAAACAGACCCTTGCGGAACTCCACTTGTTATCCCTATCATGTGAGATGGTATCAATTGCCTTACTAAAGTCTAGGTATATGACATCCATCACTTCTCCCTTATCCACAAGGCTCGTTATCCTATCAAAGAAAGCTATCAGATTAGTTTGGCATGACTTGTTCTTCACAAACGCATGCTGGCTATTCCCTATCACTTTATTACCTTCCAAGTGTTTGCATATGATTCCTTAATTACCTGCTCCATTATCTTCCCTGGGACAGACGTTAAACTGACCGGTCTGTAGTTTCCTGGGTTGTTCTTATTCCCTTTTTTATAGATGGGCACAATATTTGCCCTTTTCCAGTCTTCTGGAATCTCCCCTGTCTTCCATGATTTTTCAAAGATCATAGCTAAAGGCTCAGATACTTCCTCTATCAGCTCCTTGAGTATCCTGGGATGCATTTCATCAGGACCTGGTGACTTGCTGACATCTAACTTTCCTAGGTGACATCTAACTTTCCTAGGCGCCAGTCTGGACGCGATCCTCCTGAAAATAAGCTCTGAAAGTAGGAATAAGAGATCCTCCGGAAAAGAGTTTATTTTCCGGAGGATCGCGTCCAGACTGGCGCTTTTCTCCGGCTTATCTACAAGCCGGAAAAAAGCGGCAGCCATGAAAATGCAAATCCCGCGGGGGATATTTAAATCCCCCACGGATCTGCCTATTCCAAAGTGCTACATTTGCATCCCTATTACGGAATAGGGGGCAATGTAGACACAGCCACCCTCTCTCTGCTTGTATTCACTATTTTAGGCACACCTCCAGACTTCTCAGTGAAGACCGAAACAAAGAAGTCATTGAGCATCTCCGCCATTTCCATGTTTCCTGTTACTGCTTCTCCCTCCTCACTGAGCAGTGGGCCTACCCTGTCCTTGGTCTTCCTCTTCCTTTTAATGTATTTATAAAAGGTCTTCTTGTTTCCCTTTATGCCTGTAGCTAGTTTGATCTCATTTTGTGCCTTTGCCTTTCTAATCTTGCCCCTGCATTCCCGTGTTGCTTGCCTATATTCATCCTTTGTTATTTGTCCTAGTTTCCATTTTTTATATGACTCCTTTTTTATTTTGAGAACATGCAAGATCCTCATTAAATCCAGATGTAAATATTCTCATTGATATCAGTAGGCTTTGGATCAGGCTTCACTCCACTGTGGGTTCCTTAATTTATTTTAGGTCACCAATGGAAACTTTCCTCCCTTTGTTTCTGTAAAAATAATATTTGAAAATGAGCAGGTCAAGGTTCTTTGTATTCCATTTGGAGAGTTCTGCTTTTAAATTATGTGCCATGTTTCTGCCACCAAAACAAAAAGACAAAATCCAATAAACACAACTGAAATTATCTTCAGCAGGAAAACCACCTTAGACTGAGGGGAGAACAATGTAAAAAACCAGGAGCTTGGTGTAAAGGATCTGAGATTTTCTCTGAGGACTTAACTGAGTTTAACATAGGAAAACAATGGAAGGTTGAGTCATCATCTCTACTTCCAAAAGAGGTAAGTGTGTTTGTATCTAACATGGAATCACCAAAATTGGCTGAGTTCTTATGTATCTCATTAATTTGTTTGGAATCTTATCAAGATTGTTAATCAAGAAACAATTTTGTACTTTAAAATTTGTATTTATTACTCTGTTTTGTGTTAATGACCAAGAACTTCATAATTTGCTAATGCTATGGGAGTCCATCTTAGCTAAACAAGTGTTCACAATTGCATCATATCATTCCTGATAAAATTCACTGGATTAGGTGTATTTAGCTTCACTATTCTGTTTTATTAGTGAAGGGGAGAATAAGTGGATTTCAGTGAATGATAATAGCACCATACTGTGTTTCTAATACTGATAAAAAACGTTAATGCAAGTTGGAGCTTCCTGGTCCGGTGCCCTAGGAACATCTGTGGTCCCACTGGAATGGGGAAGTCAAGGCTCCCCTCCCAGCCATCAGACCTGTCCCCAGGGGCCAGCCCAGGCCACGGGGCTCCATTTCTGACCTTGGCACTCCCAGCCCCTGCCACCAGCCCCAGCCTGGGCTGTGTTCCTGGCCACAATTGGGACTGCGCTTTCAGCCGTGCCAGCCCCGCTGCTGCCATCCCTGGACAGGACTGGGCTCCCAGACATGCTGACTCCGCGGCTGGAAGCCCTGGCTGGGGCCATGCTCTTTTCTGCTGTCCTGGGCTCTGCTTCCAGCCGCTGGCCCTGCTGCCACCAGTTGGGGCTGTGCTTCCAACCCTGGCCACTCCCTATGGGTATGTCTGCACAGCAAAGTTATTTCGAAATAACAGCCCTTATTTCAAAATAAATTTCCTAGAATCTACACAGCCAAACTGCTATTTCAACATAAATTTGAAATAGTGGAGTGCTTATTTCAAATTTGATAAACCTCATTCCATGAGGAATAATGCCAAATTCGAAATAGCTATTTCGAAATAAGTGCTGTGTAGTCTTCGCAGGTAGCCCTGATGGCCACTCTAGTCTCAACCAAGAACACTCCACTCCCTCCCCCTCTCCCCTGGAGCCCTTAAAGGGGTAGACTCTGGCCACAGTGCCTGTGCCAGCTTCAAGCCTGCCAGACCACTGCCCCGACCCAGTGGCCCCAAAACATGAGCCAGCAAACCACTGGCAGCCACTCCCCAGGAGCAGTCTGCCAGCTCCCAGGAGCCTGCCAGGGCCTGGAGAAGACAGATGCCTTCCTGGTCCCAGGTGGAGATCATGGACCTTATTCAGGTTTGGGGGGGATGCTCCCAACATCCATGATCTCTGTACTATATGGAGGAAAACAGCCATCTATGGCAGGATAGCTGCCAGCCTGGCCACCAAAGGCCACATGCGAACCCAGGAGCAGGTTCACATGAAAATCAAGTTGGTCCAGCAATACCCCCACCCCTGAGCCTTGAGTTTCCCCTCCCCTTTCTTCCCCTTGCTTCCCCCTTCCAGCTCCCTCCTCCCAGGTTTCCCCCTCCCCTCTCCTGCTCTCTCTTCTCCCCTCTCCTGCCTCCTTTCCCCAGTCTCACCAGAGTTTTATTCCCTCCCCTCAGTTTTGTTAAATAAAGAGAGTTTGTGTTCATGAAAATACATGTATTTTATTTTACATCAGGAGGGGTAAGTGGAAGGACATGAGGGAAGAACGAGGCACAAGCCCCCAGTGGGGCAGACCAGGGAGGCTCTTAGTGCTCCTCAGGGTGGAAGCTCTCCCACAGGGCCTCCTGGATACTGACAGCCCCCCGATGGACCTCCCAGATGATAGCCTGCAGAAAGTGCAGCCCGGCTCGCAGCAACGTGTCCACAAGAAGCATCAGAGTGCTCAGGGGCAGCTCTGGCTCCACGTTGCAGAGTCCTGTGGTATCCTGAGTGAAGGCAACCAGAGCATGCAGAGACAAAATGCTTTGCTGTGCCTCATCGAGGTAGATAAGCAAGCAGGGAAACCTGAGAACTGTCTGTCCGGGAGTTCCCTTTAAGCACAGACCTCAGATAGCCTCAGACAGCAGCCCCACACAGTACGTCCTGACCTGGTGCCCTGCCGGAACTGATTCCGGCCAGCCTTAAATGCAATTCAGAGTCCACTCAGTGTGGACAGGCTATTTCAAAATAGTAAAATGCTATTTTGAAATGCATTTTGTGTGTAGACATGTTATTTCGAAATAAGCTATTTCAAAATAACACTGTAGTGTAGCCATACCCTACATCTAGCCAGGCTCTCTGGCCCAGCAATATCCATGGCCCTGCCGGATCACAGATGTTGCCAGTACCAGATTTTTTAGTTTCAACCTGTAATCCTGAGTTACTGAAACACTGTGAAATAATTTTATTGAAAAGTATTGTAAAATTACCATTGTCTGCTTTTATTTTTCTTGAAATCTGAATTGCTGAGAAAAGAGGTGCAAAAAGATTGTCCCAGAAAATTCTGGTGTGTCCAGTGTGCTCTTTATGTATGAGTTGAAAGACCGTTAAATAAACATGAATATTCAGCTTTGAAATTTGCTCCCCCAGTCAGAAAAAGGAAACATACCATCTGGCCTGTGAGACAAACCAAGACAGTACAAATTTCAAACACAGAATATTTTAAATGAATTGCTCACAAATAAACTACAGTTGAATTATTATTCTCAGAAATGTTTTAGAAAGTGATTTTGAATAATGAATATATGCAATTTGGAAACAGAAAATATAATTGATTAAATTATTAGTTATGCATTATTCATACATCCCGAGCAGTGTGGCATCCTAAATATGTTGGAATAGGAGGGAAGTCTATGCCAATGAAGAATACATTGTATAATTATATGTGCCATTTCAAGTAAACTGCCATGGGCATTTCATAGTTTCATTCTCAACAGAAATTTTAGAACTCTACAAAAGTAGTCCTTTGATGAAATTATATTTCCACATTTTGCTTTCTCTATTTTTTCATGTGTTGTGCTCTGTTTTAATTGTTTTTAGCCCCAGTTAGTAGAATGTTTTAAAGCCTATCTATGTTTGAAAATCACATGTACCTAAATTTTAAAAAATGGAAATCATTATCATTTGTGAGATTTACTAGAATGATTAATTTGGTTCCTTTAAATATATTGTAGCCTTCTGTTTGAATTGATGTGCAAATATTTCAGGGATCATATACCGTACACTGTAAAGCTGGAGGGGAGACCCATTCCAGGACTGCCATATTATTAATAAGCACAGTACCCAAATACAGTTTTATTTTTTTAATATCTCCCTTAATTATAACTGCTTACCAATGAACTTATTCAGTTTATTTTAAAGCATTATGATTTCATTAAGGGAAAATTGATGTATTGTCTTTCTTGTGCAGCAACTGGATTACATCAGCTGTTCTGAAGGCAGCACAGCGGATCTGACAAATCCTGAGGAGCTTCTGAAACAGATCCCTGAGCTTGCTGAATACTTAAAGGAACCTGATAACTGTTTTCCAAAAGGTAAGAATCTGCTGATTTCCCTATGACTAAGAAGAGAGAACAGCTCACAGTAGCCTCTTCTCCTAGCTAATGCTGAAACACTCAGATTCTCAACACCAAGCCACTCTATTTGCTGAGTATTTAATGATAAAAATACTTTAATGATAATAATAATCAATAATACTTAATTCCTAGTACTTGGATAGTACTTTTCATCCACAGATCTCAATAACAGTGAAAACATATGTGAAATAGGCAGAGAGAACTTGTTGGTATTCGGTTGAATTTCTCTAGGATGGTGAACATGGAAACCCACTTTAAATTGCTATATAGCCAATGCCAGATGCCCCAGAGGGAGTGAACAGAATAGGGAATCACCACGGGATCCTCTCCTGTCATCCATTTCCAGCCTCTGACAGTCAAAGGCTGGGGACACCAGTCCTACCCGCCCTGGCTGATAGCCATTGATGGACCTAACCTCCATGAATCTATCTAGTTTATTATCAAAGTATCAGTTTAAGCTTAATTGGATGTGACAGTGATGATGTCCCATTTTAGGACAATATTCTGGAATCCTAAAAGAGGTCCAGAATACTGTGTAGGATATCTCATGTAACACAAGAGTGACCATACTGGGACACACCAAAGGTCCACATAGCCCAGGATCCTGTCTTCCGACAGTAGCCAATACCAGGTGCCCCAGATGAAATGAACGGTTATCGTGAAATGATCCATTCTCAGTTGCTCACTCCCAGCTTCTAGCCAAAATGTGATGAGACAAAACTGCTTAGTGAGAACATGGACAAACCTCTCTACCTGCAGGGGTTAGGAAAGAATTTCTCCTTGGTATGTTAGTTGATCTCCTCCCTTTGAAGCATCAGGGATGGCCATGGCTGAAGATGGGACAGTGGAAAGGGAAGATCAAGATTTTGAGGCTGTACTGAGCATTCTTTCTCTCAGGTATTTGTTTGCTTGGTGGGTTCTTGCTGACTTGGCCAGGGTCTAATTGATTGTCATATGTAGAACTGGGAAGGAATTTGCCTCCAGATCACATTGGGAGTGATTTTGGGGGCGAGGGTGTTTCACCTTCCTATGTAGTGTGGGGTGTTGGTAATTTGCCAGCATTAACATATCTCACTCATTTCCCTGCCACTGCAGGGGTCTTAGGCATTAGTGTGCCTTGGTGCCTCCTATTTTCTGTCTGTGGCACATAAGTCATCTCCTTTAAGCAGTCTAATTTAGCAGTACTGTCAACTTTATTTGTTTTGATGGTACGAATCTATTGTTAGAAAACACCATTATTTTAGTTGAAGGAGATACCATCATTCTGGATTTTTGTTCAAAATTGCAGAATTGAAGAGATGGGGAGTCTGAAGTAGTTGGGTGGGAAATAAGGATAGGTTATTTATTGTGTACAGTATCTGGAGTTTTTCAAGATGTTTTTTCCCTCTGGGTGTTCTACTATAGATGTGCATGTGTCTCATATCAAGAGATTTTTGGTAACAGTCTGTTCAGTCCACACATGCACCGTAACTATCTTGCACCCTATGCTAAGGGTACACAAAGCAGTTCTGGATCAAATGCAATTCCAGTTACTTTCTTACTGCAAAATCCAACCATGCTAACATTGCCAAAGGAGGTCAGGCAGTGAAGCACCCACAGGGACAAAACATCTTGAAGACAAAACATCCAGCTACTGTACAAAGTAAATAATTTCTCCTCCTCCTTTGAGTAAATTTCCTTAAGGGAGATTTGGTCTGTGTGACTCCCATGTACTATCCCTTCTGTGGTGGTGGGTACTCTGGAAGTCAATCTGGTTCAGAACAACACTCCTGAAAGCAACATCTGCCCTAGTAGTGTGCGCTAGTACATAGTGCTTAGAAATGGCACGAACAGATACCCAAAGGCTGTGTCTACACTGGGCCACTTATTCCGGAAAATCAGCCGCTTTTCCGGAATAAGCTGCGAGCTGTCTACACTGGCCCTTGAATTTCCGGAAAAGCAACGACGCTTTACTGTACAAAATCAGCCGCTATTCCGGAAAAACTATTCTGCTCCCGCTTGGGCATAAGTCCTTATTCCGGAACACTGTTCCGGAAAAGGGCCAGTGTAGACAGCCCAGTAGCCTTTTCCGGAAAAGCGCGTCTACATTGGCCACAGATGCTTTTCCGGAAAAAGGGCTTTTCCGGAAAAGCAGCCTGCCAATGTAGATGCTCCTTTTCCGGAAAAACTGAAAACGGAATAGTATTCCGTTTTAAGCAGTTCCAGAAATTCATGCCAGTGTAGACACAGCCAAGTGGTAATTTGGCATGCATCCACAATAGGAATATTTTTCAACAAGAAGCTGATTGGTACTTAGTGGAATGAGCCATAACAACTGAAAGGCGCTGAAGATTAAAACTCTACCAATAAGCTTAAAAGATATAAGAATCTCTTTGGGAGTCTGAGGGTGGAGATTAAGTTCCCCTAATTCTAGCTGCAATGTGATTAAAAAGTCTAGGAAAGGGTCTAAAAGATTTTGTTTTTTCAAGTAAAAGGCAAATGTTCTTCCAACAGCTAGAGTATGTAAACTGACATCTGTCCTACAAGTATGTCATCTGGGGTAAAACACTGATAACTGTAACTATCTCTGGCTTTGACCTTTGCCTTGATTTCTCACCTTCTCTAGTTCCATTCCCAGGCTCTGGCTCCTGATTCCAGCCCGTAGGCCTGACTGGCCATTCCTCAGTCCTCACATACTTTTCCTCCACCTAAAGAACCTTCCCTGTTGTCTCCCCTTAGGAGAAGAGCCATGTCTAGAGAGCTAGGGTTTAAAAATCATGTTTCCTGCCCTGCTTCTTCTCGGTGGAGACCATGGGCATAGCCTTTTCTGCCGGGCGGAAACTCATATCGCCACCAACTGTAGCACTTGCTGTTCCTTCCCTCCCCATGCCCGAGAGGGACAAAGAGCTTCATATGAGGAGTTATCTTGACCCATGCAAGAGTTTCAGTGACTGTTCTCTTAGACAACTGCAAATAGCTCCACCAGAGTATGCAGAAGAGGAGGACACTGAG
The DNA here is from genome assembly GCF_049634645.1 of Pelodiscus sinensis. Classification (NCBI taxonomy): domain Eukaryota; kingdom Metazoa; phylum Chordata; order Testudines; family Trionychidae; genus Pelodiscus; species Pelodiscus sinensis. The sequence goes on along the minus strand of NC_134712.1, from coordinate 246,242,125 downwards.
CTGGAATCACAGCAATACCAACAAGCATATAATCAATCTTACCTGATGAGGTTAGCATTCAGACAGCAACATCTCAAGACTATCCCTGCAGATAAGGAAGTTTAATGTGTTGACCTTCTAAGGAAGAAGGTATTCTCAGCATCCAGCCACCAGTATAGAACTGCTCACTATAGGCCCTGTTAGCAAAGTATATTTCACAAAGTATTCCAAATTCCTGAAGCTTAAGGACAAACTCCCTCAGTGAGGCAGGGTCCAATTTCAAACCCTCATTGATGAAGAAGGTAAACTGGTAGCAAAGACACAGTAGTCATTGCTAATACCACGGCTAAAGCTATAGCAACTGTAAAAGTTATGTGGTGTGACTTATGGCTTCATTGTTTGGGACTCTCAAGGGAGGTTCAAAATACAGATCTTCTCTTCAAATCTGATCTTTTTATTGAGGACACAGGTGAGGCTTTACACTCGTAAAAGGACTCTAGGACAATCTTCCACTGCAATTGCATTCTATTCCAGCCTGTAAGAGGAAATAACGTAAACATTTGTACAAGCCAATTCCTCTCCCACTATCTTTCTACCACCTTCTCCATACAGACTGCATTGCAAGTGCCAGAAGATCCAAGGAACAAAATCTGTAGCCTCATCCACTTTGATAACAGTCACCCAATCTCATGCTCCAACAAAGGGTTACTTATGTTGGGACATTGAAGAGTTACAAACCTCACAGACACCACCCCATGCTGCTTTCTTAACCTTTTGTGGTGGTCTAGCATACTTCACCCACAACTGGAGGGACATAACAATGGAAAAATGGGTTCTAGATATCATGTTCTTTGGCTACATCTAGTTTCTTTCCCAAGCCCTCTTCAGAGACCACTCTCACAAGGAAATCCTCCATCGGGAGATGGACTTTCTTTCCACAAGGGGCTATAGTGAGTGCTACCTCAATATTGTGGTAAATGAACCTACTCCAAATATTTCTCATTTCTCAAGAAAAGGGGAAGATGGATAGACATTCTCTACTTTTGTCAACTATACATTAATTTATTTTCAAATTTAAAGTTGTTTTGCTTACACTGGCATTCATAATTCCCTCCCTGGAAAAAAGATACAGGACTTTCAGTTTTTGACATGAAAGATGCTCTACTTTCATGTGAACTTTCACCCATACTATAGGAGTTTCTGCAAATGTAAGGTAGGAAAGAAACACTGTCAGAGTTCTCTCATTTGGGCTGGCAACAGAACCCCCGGTTGTCTTTTCAGTGGTGACAGTAGAGATGAGATGACACTGCTCCACCATTTTCTCTTATCTAGATGACTAGCTCCTAACAGGCAGATCCAATTGGGAATTTCAGGTGGCAATCTTATACTTGTTCCATCTTCTGGCATTTTTGAGAATCTGCCTAGATATGGAGAGATCCATCCTGACTCTAACACATTTCTTAGACTTTATAGGTATGATCCTAAACTCAACCTCAATTTCCAAGACAGTTTCCAGGTTATGAAAAGCCCGATGAGACAAGTCACTCACAGACCTGGAACTACAGGCAAGATCTGTCATTCTCTGCTAGGATGCATGTTCCTTGTACTTACATAACAGTAGTTTCACCTCTGTTTTCTACAAGCCTGGTTTTGGTTTCTATTTACCAGACAGATATAGCATGAATTCCAAAGTAGCAGTGTCAGCCAATGTCATAGCTTCCTTTGTCATACCTCTCTCCCACACCCAACATGATTACAATAATAGATGTATACCTCATAGGCTGGAGAGCCTACGTGTGTTTCCATACAACACAAGGTACGTAGACACCTTGAGCAGCCAGTATGTATATCAATTTCCTGGAACCAAGAGCAACCAGACAGGCTGCAATGCATTCCTCCCACCTATACTGCCTCTCTGTGTCCAGATAATGTTGGACATTATGACTGTCTTCTACATAAACAAAGGAAAAGAAGTGCTACATTCATGGATCTGATATATCTAGAATCATTCCCAGGTGCACAGAACTTGCTGGCAGATAATTTTAGTGGGTACTTATTCACCAACTATGAGTAAGTGGTATACAATTCTGTGCTCAACAAAATCTTCACTCCTTGGGGAACACCATCTTGGGGCCTTTTTACCTTAAAATAGAACAAGAAATTCAGCATATATAGGTCAGGATTTCAGGGCTAGTGTACTTCTACTAGCATGAGGTAGACCCCCGCGGTACGTTTTTCCACCCATTTTATGACTACCCTGGTTTTGCAGAAATTTTGCCACAACAAAGCATGTGTTGTTCTCAGTGCACCCAACTGACCCATGCAATTCTGGTTTCCAGACTTGCCCCACCATGAATGTCAACCACCCCTCCCATTAGCATCTGATCCTTCCTGGATCTGCTAACTCAGAACAATGGAATCAGACATTCCAACCAGGATTCTCCTCACCTCATAGACTTGTATTTGGATGAACTTTCATTACCCAAGGCTGTTAAAATGATTTTCAATCACAGGAGACAAACTTTAACAAAAAAAAAATTTCTAATTAAATGGTGGCATTCTCTAGCTGAGTGCAACAAAACTAGTTGTCCCCATAAATTGCAGGTATTCCTACAATTCTCGACTACCTCCTCACTCTCAAGACGTCAGGCCTTTCTGTTAGCTTGCTGCAGATCCACCCAGTACCTTCCACCATTGGGGATAGATCTACTCTGTTTTTACTCAACTGATAATAACTAGGTTCCTGAATGTCTCATTAGGGCTATCCCACCAACACTGTAATGGGGCCTTAAACTTGTACTTTAGTTAGTAGACCATGGTTACTTTACTTAGTAGGCCTACCTGTCTATGAAGGTCACCTCCTTGTTGTTTTCATGTCACTCAGAAGGTAAGTAGGGGTCACTCATAGCCCACACTCCTTATAATACTTTAAAAAAAGAGCAGGGATCTCTTCATCTCTACCTGAAATTTATTCCTAAATTAATTTCCACGTTTCTCATGAATTAATCAATTTACTTCATTGTTTTCTTTCCAAAACCTTTCAGTATGTAAAGCAGCACATGCTTCCCTGAATGTGATCGGTCAGATGAGCTTTGCATTTTATCAGCAAAAAATTAAACCATTTAGGAAGACCACTTAGATTATTTGTTGCTAGAGTGGAATGAACACTGGGTCAAGCAACATTTGCTCAGAGATTCTCTCACATGGATTTCTGGCTGTTTTCTCCTTGCTATCAGGTAGCATGGCTCCCTGCCTTGAATGGGATGAGGGCCCATTCCGCTGGAGCATGAATTACTTCAGAAGCTTGTCTTTGACATATGTCTATGCTGAACATTTTATAAGAGAGCAACCTGGAGTTGCATCCACACTTTCACAAACATTAAGCTTTAGTCCCAGTCTCTTCTGCTGACTTAGTCTTTGGAACAGCAATATTAAAAAATCTATGCCCTCTTCCTTCCTTCTTGACTACTGCTTATTCCTCGCCTATATATGGAATACATGTAGAAACCAGGACACAAAGAAGAAATTGAAGCTACTTACCTGTAACTGGAGGTTCATTGAGATGTGTGATTCCTATATGTATACCACTACCTGCTATCATTCCACTCTGGTTTGGATTGTGACTGGATTTGTAGAAGAGAAAAAGCTGGAGAAGTGGTCAGTCTGCACCTCCCCTTATATTTTGAGTACTGAGCACAAGGATCTCCAGAATGCAAAAATGGACCAATAGACTCGGCTCAGAAGATTTCACTGTCTCTGATACATTGTGCTCACCTGTACCCATATGTGGAATGAAGATAGGGATCACACATCACAAAAAACTTCCAGTTACAGTTAAGTAACCTCCATATCTTCTATCAAGGTGCATGGTGGAAATTCAGTTGCTTTGTACATTTGGATCTAGAATGATTAAATGACTAGAAGTTAGAATGTAGGGAACAGTATTTCACTGTTAAGGGGGTAGACTAGATGACCCTACAACTCTTTTTTATCACTAATTTCTATGATGCGATGACTCCTTCCTGTTACTTTATCCTTCCACCTTTCTGTGCTAACTGCTGTTGAAAAAGCTGATAAACATCTACCAAAGCCATGAGATTCATTCTGTTATGTTGTCTATGTTATGTGAATCTGATCATCATCTCTGTGAGGCCTGGTATACATTAAATGGGAAGGTCAAATTAAGATATGCAACTCCAGCTATGTAATTTACATAGCTGGAGTCAACATATCTTAAATCCCCTTCCACACAGCAGGAGTTTGATAGGAGGAAAGGCTCCTGTTGGCTTCCCTTACTCCTTGCGAGGAGTAGGAGCACCAGTGCTGATGGGGGCACCCTTTGAGTTTGATGTAGCAGGTCTACGCTACACCAGCAGAATTGAATCCTGGAAGATCAACCACAGCAGCATCAATCTGCCATGTAGCATAGACATGCCCTGAGGGTGTTGCCAATACTCTCAACAATATTTGTTGGTCTGGAAAGTAGCTCACTAAAGTGTGCGAGATCTTCCTCATTGATTAAAAATATTGTTGTAGTTTATTTTCAAGGGAAAATGAAAATGGACCCACAGAGAGAGAAACCGCAGAGAGGCAGGTTTAAGGTGATCAAGGTGCTTCCCCTGAACCCAGACATTTCCATAGTACCCCTGTATGTTCATGTACAGTTAATAATCATGTATCCCTCTTTCAGGCTGTGTTCGACGTTTCCCTTGCTGTTTAGTGAATGCCACAAAATTTCCAGGCAAAACATGGTGGAACCTGAGGAAAACATGCTACAAAATTGTTGAACACAACTGGTTTGAAAGCTTTATCATTTTCATGATTCTGCTAAGCAGTGGATCCCTGGTAAATTTAACTTAATCTGATATCTGTCTGAATTTTAAATAAACTTTTAGCACAGGAAAGAGGGTATATTTTCAAAGCTGGTGTGGGGGAGGGGAAGAAGACTGTCCTGGTAAAGGACTAACTTATTTTTAACTGGAAAACACTGTAAGTCAAAAGACAGAATGATCAATTCTAACAACTAGTGATGATTTCCATTCTGGTTGTTTATTGGATTTTTCTGAAGCTTTGTCTGATAGCTATTTAACACACATAGACTATTGGTTTTATATGTTCATCATTATAATCTTTCCTGGTGCTCATTCTCTTGGAACATGAAGCTGAAACTACTTCTGAACTAAATGTTTGTATCCATATGAAAAAATACTCCCCTAAAAGCTATTAAAAATAAAATTCCTTGGGATAGAAGTGGAGTATATCTGCGTAAAATTTACAAGTTGGTAAATTAACGTGAATCTAAAGAGTCTAAAGGCAGCATAAGTTTGTATAACTTATACATTGACAGCCAGAAGATATAATTAACTTTGTCTCCCTCTTGACATACACTTCCTTAGACTTGTGGTGCCCTGCAGTCTTAGGTTTGGTCACTCTGTACTCAATTGCAGAGCCCCACTTTTGTGTTAGTTTCTGTTTTGCATCCAGAACAATAGTGGAAATCGAACAACCTGTTAAACCGCATTCCAGGAGGAATAACAGGTAGTTCGAACTAGGGCTTTATTTTGAACTACCGGGTCCCTGCTGCATGTAGACACGAGCAGTTAGTCCAGACTTGTAAATTTCATAAATGGTGATATTTAAATCAGCAGTCCCTATGTCTATCTTCCTGTCTGCTGAGTCCAAACATAACATTGGTGACAAGGAGCATCCATTTCATGGGTGTCCAGCATAGGTCCCTTTAAGGTGTGTGCCTGTGCAGCCACCCACAGAAGATTCTAAGCCTGCCCACCTCCTTTGAAGAGCCGCGCAGTAGCACTCACCACTCACGTTCCTGCTTGGTGGACACTTCATAGGTTGGCTAATGGGGCAGCACTCTACAGCTTTGGTGGGCAGCTGGGGCAGCTTCACCACAGCCCCGGTTCTAGCTCCAGTGGCAGCCATATGGCCCGGCTGGCAGGCTGCTGCCCTGGTGTACTCTGACTGCAGAGAGGCTGTCCCTGCTGTGGGTTGCGTGTGCTAGCATTGGAGCCAGGGCATGTGCTAATGATTGCTTGTAAATAGGTAAGGATCTCCTCCCTCTTCTGTCATACTCAGTGTGAGGTTTTTAGCCCATTACAAATGTCTATGACATTAAACAAATGTATTCTGTCAGTTACATGCAAAGTTAGCATGAATCTGTAGCATAGAGCTAGGATTAATTTGTTTTTATAATATACATATCAGTTTCATAGATTAAATATTCAAAGGGTTCAGTTAAACTTCTTGTTTATTTTCCTAGATCATTAGGAAAATCAGTAGATAATTAATGTAACTTTACTGGAGGTCTTAAGTGCAGAATTGTGAATTAGATCCTCCTTTTCCTATCTTGCTCTCTTTTACAGTTGTATTTGTTACAAAAAGAATGGGGCATTGTTTAACCTGAATGAGTAGTACACCTTTGAGTTTAATTACAGTGTAAAGAAAATAAGAAAGAGTTCCTTTGAAAAGTACACATTTAAACTAAGAATTTAAATGTTAAAATTAAGACCCTGATTCAGAGATACACTTAATTGTATTCTTAAATTCCTTTGAAGTCAATGCAATTTAATCATGTGTTTAATGCTAATCATGTACTTGGGTGTTTGGCTGCATAGGGCTGGAAACATCAGCTTTAATTTTAAGTACACGATTAAATATTTTTCTGAAATCAAATGTCAACAATAAAGCATACATCTCAGTTCTAACAATTGCTTGTCCTAAAAAAAAAGTATTGCAATCCTGAAAATAATGTCTGTCAATCTGTTAAATCCTGGGCTTGATTTGCAACTTCGAATGCCTACATTAGCCTCCTTAGTTTGAACTAGGGGGCTAGTGTAGACATACCCTAATATACTGAATCTGGTTTAGTGTTTGTATCGTAATCATTTCAACAGCAGCTATATGTCATACCACAATAGATGGTTGTGAACTTCCTCTAAGTCAATGTAGTTAGTGAGAGAGAGAGGCCTTATGCATAAGGTGGTTTAATACTTTGGTTAGTGGCCAGAGCTAGGAATTAAGAGTCAGATTCCCACTGGTAGAAGCTGAAATCAGTGGAACTAATGTGATTAATATCTGCTGAGGAGCTATATGTCTGGCAATGCAAAAGAGAGACAAAGCAAGTCTGATGCAGAGGAGCTGAGGTCAGGACTGCATGGTGGCTTCCCAGCCACTCTTGGGAAGGGCTGCGCGGGTTACCTGGGTTGACATTAATACTACTATAAATGCTATATGAATTGTATTCTTTATTTTGGGGAGTTGGCAAAGAGAGAAACCTGCATATCTAACTGGAGCTATTTGGTCTTCTAGCTGTGATTCACTGGATAGTGCCTTTCTGGGCTACAGTGGAGTATTAATTTTATTTCTGATTTCATATTAAATAAACATTTAAAGTTGTTAATTATCCCTTTTTTTAGCATTTTCTTCCATATCACCTTCCAACACCCACAATATTCTTGCCAGCAAGCTAACGGAATATGAATTGGATAAATGGACTGTAAGATGGATAGAAAGCTGGCTAGACTGTCGGGCCCAATAGGTAGTGATCAACGGCTCAATGTCAGGTTGGCGGTCGGCTTCTAGTGAAGTGCCCCAAGGATCTGTTCTTGGACTGGTTTTGTTCAGCATCTTTATTAATGACCTGGATGAGGAAATGGATTGCAACCTCAGCAAGTTTGCAGATGACACTAAGCTAGGGGGAGATGTAGATACGCTGCAGGGAAGGTATAGGGTCCAGAATGACCTGGACAGATTAGAGGATTGGGCCAAAAGAAATCTGATGAGGTTCAACAAGGACAAGTGTAGAATCCTGCACTTGAGACAGAAGAATCCCAAGCATTGTTACAGGTTGGGGACTGAATGTCTAAGTAGCAGTGCTGCAGAAAAGGACCTGGTGATTACAGTGGATGAGAAGCTGGATATGAATCAACAGTGTGCCCTTGTAGCCAAGAAGGCTAATGGCATATTGGAGTGAATTAGGAGGAATATTTCCAGCAGATCCAGAAAATTGATTATTCCCCTTTATTCAGCTTTGGTGAGGCCACATCTAGAATATTGTGTTCAGTTCTGCCCCCCCACTATAGAAAGGATGTGGACGCATTGGAGAAGGTCCAGCGGAGGGCGACCAAAATGATTAGGAGGCTGGAGCGCATGACCTATGAGGAGAGACTGAAGGATTTGGGTTTGTTTAGTCTGCAGAAGAGAAGAGTGAGGGGGGATTTGATAGAAGCCTTCAACTTCCTGAAGAGAGGTTCCAAAGAGGATGGAGAGAGGCTTTTCTCAGTAGTGACGGATGGCAGAACAAGGAGCAATGGTCTCAAGTTATAGTGGGAGAGATCTAGGTTGGATATTAGGAAAAACTATTTCCCTAGGAGGATGGTGAAGCACTGGAATGGGTTCACTAGGGAGGTGGTGGAATCTCCATCCCTAGAGGTGTTTAAGTCTCGGCTTGACAAAGCCCTGGGTGGGTTGATTTAGTTGGGATTGGTCCTGCCTTGGGCAGGGGGCTGGACTTGAGACCTCCTGAGGTCTCTTCCATCTCTATGATTCTATGAAATGGTAACTCTTCCGGGCAGTGATAGTGAATTTGAAGAAAATTGTGACTCATGAGTTGTGTACCTCAAATATTTTGGGCAATTTGTGACCTGCAATTCCATTTCAGATGAATAATGAGTTTTTGCCATGCTGACAGGGATTGGTCCACAGGCATACAGACTGTGGCATGCTCTACTGTATCAGAGATGGGAAACCCAGGCAAGTGAGTGGGTTGAATGAGTGGCCCTCCTTCTCAGAGGACCACAAGATTATTGTAATCAAGAAGATTTCCTGGGATGGGTTAGTTTTTCTAACTGCCCTTGCACACATAGAATTTGTGGTGTGTGCGAATTGAACTGTAGCAGCACTTTGGATGCAGAAGGAGTGCATGGCTCTTACTGTCAATGTTATGTGCAATCAGAATACACCTCTCCTTCTGTGCCCTTGCTTTATGTGCATATCACTTTAGTGATATTGGGTAGGAAGAAAATTACACAGATGGAAACCTGCAGAATCTGGTAACAGTGCACATGGGCAATGGTGAACAGAATGCGTCATGGGTCACACAGTAAACCCAGAGGCCACATGTGGCCAATGGTCTGCAGGTTCCCCATCACTGTATTATATCCATATATACTATAGTTACTGCAGCAATGAAGGAAAGTTTCTCTCCTGCCCCGTCGATAACAGCAGAATGGTAGCATGCAAGGCATCACGGCAGAGGAGAGTCAGTGACATGGTTTGTTGCTGCTTCAAGGACAGTATTCAGAGCACAGTCAGTTTGGACAAACATTAAATGATACCTTGGCAGCCATTTTTCCTCTGGATTACAAAATGAGTAGATCCAGACATTCTTACTGAATGTATGAGTGCTGCATTCAAGAAGGCCCTGGAGATGGCTATTGTCATTTAAATGACAGAGAAAATTCTCTGGAATTTAGTGTGAACCGGGAAGTATCTCTCCTGTGTTGATGAGAGACACAACCATGAGAACAACCATGAGAGAGACAGCCATGAAAACATGAGGCATTTCTGTGTGGCCATTGTGCACAAACTACACGTGCTGAAAAGGGTTACAGGGCAAACCAGTTCATGGACACACTTAAGTTACCTGTTGTGCAGTTCAACCTCCAGTGCTACAGAGTAACCATTCACCCACCCGATAAATGCTAAATGTAGATTGATCTGCCATCTCACAATATCTCACAATCAACATGGGCGGGGGGGAGTTTATTTTGCTGCAAATTGCCTTTTGGTGTCACATTGGCATCTTCCCTGTTCCAGGAAGCCATAGATGTGATCTTGAATGGAATTAAGTGCTACTTGGACAAAATCCTTGTTCTAGGAAATATGAGTTATCTTTCCAAAATCAATTCAGTCTCATGTCAGAAGCTCTTTAGCATAATCATTCTGACACTGTATGGATGAAGGTTATAGCCTGGAATTCGGTCTGGTGGCTAGGGATAGATGACGACATTGAGACTATATCTACACAGCAGAGTTTTTGCACAAAACTCATGGAGCGTCCACTCCTCAAGCACGTTTTTGCGCAAGAAAATTTTCAGTGAATCAACAGAATAGAGGGGGGTTTGCGGTGTAGATATTCCTCTTTCTATGAGGAATAAGCCTTTTTGTGCAAGAGCTCTTGTACAAAAAGGTGTGTGTGGATGGGAAACAGGTTTTTTGCGCAAAAACAGCCCATCGAAAGCAGCACAGGTGCCCTGGTGGTCATTCTGTTATTGGCAATCAGAGCTTTCTTGTGAGAGAGTGTCCATGCAGTCTGAATGCTCTCTTGCGCAAAAGCACATCGCTTTTCCAATGTGTTTTTGCAGTGTGGACGCGCTCTTGCGGAGTTTTTGCGGAGCTACTTGTGCAAGAAGCCTGCAGTATAGATGTAGCCAGAGTGGAAGATGAAGTGCTGTGTTGTTCCAAAGAAGTGCAAAAAACAATGCTTGTTTCTGAACTGATACATTGTTTTGCTAGAATTGCTATTCTGGAGTAGAATAATTCCTAGCAATTTAAGAGTCTGCAGTAATGCATCCACAATTTTACTTAAGCTATAAAGGGTTTTGTTATCCATGTAAATGACAATGTGCATGTGCCTGGAAAGTATTTTAATATAGAATCATAGAATATTAGGACTGGAAGGGACCTCGAGAGGTCATCGAGTCCAGTCCCCTGCCCTCCTGGCAGGACCGACTACTGACTAGACCATCCCTGATAGACATTTATCTAAACTGCTCTTAAATATCTCCAGAGATGGAGATTCCACAACCTTCCTGGGCAATTTATTCCAGTGTTTTGACTACTCTGACAGTTAGGAACTTTTTCCTAATGTCCAACCTAAACCTCCCTTGCTGCAGTTTAAGCCCATTGCTTCTTGTTCTATCCTCAGAGGCCAAGATGAACAAGTTTTCTCCCTTCTCCTTATGACATCCTTTTAGATATCTGAAAACTGCTATCATGTCCCCTCTCAGTCTTCTCTTTTCTAATCTAACAAACCCAATTCTTTCATCCTTCCTTCATAGGTCATGTTCTCTAGACCTTTAATCATTCTTGTTCCTCTTCTCTGGACCCTCTCCAATTTCTCCACATCTTTCTTGAAATGCAGTGCCCAGAACTGGACACAATACTCCAACTGAGCCCTAACCAGCACCGAGTAGGGCAGAAGAATGACTTCTCGTGTCTTGCTCACAACACACCTGTTAATTCATCCCAGAATCATGTTTGCTTTGTTTGCAACAGCATCACACTGCTGACTCATATTCAGCTTGTGGTCCACTATAACCCCTAGATCCCTTTCTGCCGTACTCCTTCCTAGACAGTTGCTTCCCATTCTGTATAGGGTGGAGATATGAGATGTTCTGCGCCTTTAAATAGTTTGGTCTCTCTGCACTCAGCTGCAGAGTCTCACTTTTATTTTATTTTCTATTTTGCTATCAGAAAATGAAGCCACTGCAGAAGACAGTGACATATGTCAGCTTCCCCCTATTCATCCCTTTTCTGCTAAATCCAAATATAACAAAGCTTGCCTCTTAATTTTGCTGTTTGTTTCATACATTGCATCCAGGAAACCTATATAATACTTTGTGGTAGTTGTTCAGGTCTTTTTTTTTTTAATGAGTCTATCCTTGAAACCAGGGCACCTATTTACATTTATCTTAGGGTCCTCATAGAGACAGGTGATGCAACTCACAAACTTCCACATGTAACAAACAGGTTCTGAGGGACATCACATCTGTTGCTGCTCTCTCTCTAAATTCTCCTAAGGGCTTCCTTTCACTACCGCTCTTTGTCGGTACAGTTGTGTCAATGCAGCTGCACTGATGTAGCATGTCTGGTGAAGATTTGTGGCGTCCACAGAAGAGTGCTTTTCTGTTGACATAATTACACCTCACTGAATGGTGGAAGATGCTGCTTTAAGGCAACTTCATTGCGCAGGTGGATGGCTTTTCAAAACCATGAGTGAAATAAGTTACATCAACTTAAAAGTGACAGTGTAGACAAGACCTAAATTCCTGATTTCTCAGGTAGGGGAAAGGGTCTTCTCTATTTGAAGAAACATATCAACTCTCCAGGAATCTAGCTAGAGCAGAAATGTATGCACAGTTTTGTTCAAGAACCTGCTGCTCTTTGCTTGTTGAAATAAGCAAATATGTATGATTTCTTCGTCATTAAAAAAATGACTACACACAATGTCCTTTCACCTTTGATACTTGGAAGATTCATAGATGTGATATCACATGTGGAAAAGCAAAAGATGTATCAGATTTGGCCTTTTCACTGTTCATTTTCACTGATTTTGTATCTTCTCTTTCTCTGTTTCACTGTTGTCACCCACTTTTCTGCCAAAAATATTGTTGTGACACAAAATACATTAAAAAGAAGTTCAAATATAGAGTGGAGCAAGGATTCACATTTTTCTTCATGTACGGTAATATTTTGTAGCCTCTCCATATTGTATAAGGTCCATTTCATGATGATTACCTTCATAGTACCTACTTATGTGTAAAGTTAAACTCCCATGTAACTGTTTGCAGGATGAGGGTCCAGGTTTCATGTGATTTGGGGTTTCATAATTAAGGGTCTGCAGGTCTCTAATCTCAATACAACATTGCAGTGTTTCACTGAAATTCTGTTGAGCGGGTTTATATCTAAGCATTATTATTTCAGGCATTTGAAGATATTTATCTTGAAAAAAGAAAAAACATTAAAATTATGTTGGAATTTCTTGATAAAATGTTCACTTACATCTTTGTCCTGGAGATGCTTCTGAAATGGCTGGCTTATGGCTTCAAGAAGTATTTCACCAGTGCCTGGTGTTGGCTTGACTTCCTAATTGTAGGTGTAAGTATTGCATTTGATCAGTTCTGCGAACTGGATTACTAAATACAGTCCAAAATTGAGGCACCTTCATTTGATGGGGAACTGATTTTTTAAAAATAGTGACCACCCACCCAAGATTTTGAAATTTGGTTAATAAAAGTAGTCATTTTGTTAAAAATTTTGGTCTAAAAATTTCTATAGCTTTAATAATGTAAGGTAGCATTAGTAACACAGGTCAGATACGTTTGTTTTGTTAAAAAAAATGGGTGAAATCTTGGCATCCCTGCAATCACTGTGTGTGTTATTATTAATTTCAATTGGGGCCAGATTTACACTTGCTACTTTATACCTGTTAGTATCCCTTTTAAAATGTATTTCTGCTTGTACTGTGACATTTCACACTTTTCATGGATAGGATTTTGTAAGCATGATTTTTAAAAATGGAAAATAAGAACACCAGAAGGTAGGATTATGCTAATATTTTTTGTGTGTCTCCATTCAGATCTCCTTAACAAGCCTCATAGCTAACTCTCTTGGATACGCCGAAATAAGTCTCATGAAATCCCTTAAAACCTTGAGAGCCTTGAGACCATTAAGGGCATTGTCACAGTTTGAAGGGATGAGGGTAAGAATAAATAAAGCAACCATTGAAACCCCTCTGTGTGAACATCAAGTATGTAAAAGGATCCTTTTTCATATGGTTTTGCTTTCATTACGGTTCTGCACAGTAGTTACAGTTACATTTAGTTGCGGTTGGTCCTGCTTTGAGAAATGGGTTGGACTACATCAGTGTTTCTTAAACTTTTTGAGGCCACGGAACACCAAACAATATTTTTGTATGTGGAAAACCTATGAAAATGTTCTTAAAAAAAACTTGTTGACAGGCAAAAAAAGATAAAAACAAAAAAGTAAAAACAAAGAAGAGGTCGTAGCATACCTGTGAGTTGTTCACAGAACACCAATGTTCAGTGGAACATAGTTTAAGAAACACTGGACTAGATAATGTCCAACCCTAATATTCTATGAGTCTATTATTTGAATTCAATTTTAAGAGGTGTTTCTAAAACTTTATTTTGTAAAGAATCTCACTGAAATGGCAAAACAAAGTTAAATCATGTTCAAAGTTTATATGTTTGTATTTTCCTGGTGGTTTGATGAAAAATGAAAAATACACACAAAAATAAGACTTCAAAAATCATCCCTTTTTGGCCAATTTTCACTGGATTCCCTCACTTTTCTTCCATTTGAATTCAGACAGAGAAACAATCACAAAGCATTTGAGGATTTTTTAAAAATGAAAAAAATTAACCTTATACTTATAAATCTAGAAAACTAATAAGTAAATTTACCCCTAAAAAATCTTGATATACTTCAGTTTTAATCTGGAATGCCAGGTTTACCTTATAACCATGTGACATGTGTTCATTGTTTGTCTGAACATTTTCTTGATCACTTTTGCATTTTTTTGACAAATGAATAATTCTCTAGGAGTTTGCTTATCTCTTTGGTTTTGCTTGGTGATCTTAGCAAGAACACAAAAGGATAAATCAAGATGCCTTTGAACCAATGGCAAAAATCTCATTGACTTTAATTGGACCAGGATCTAGCCATTAGCACCTGGTTTTGCTATTTTTGTATTTCCTAAATAAGAATGGTCATAGTGGGTCAGAATTAAACTCAATCTAGCTCACTCTCCTGTCTTTGGACAATGACCAATACAAGGTACCCCAGAGGGAATGAAAAGAACAGGTAATCATCAAGTGATCCATTCCCTGTTGCTCATTACCAGTTTCTGGCAAAGAGAGGCGAGGGACACCATTCCTGCCCATCCTAGCTAATAGCCATTGATGGACCTATCATCCATGAACCCTGTTATAGTTCTGGTTTTCACAAAATCCTCTGGCAAAGAGTTCCCCAGGTTGACTGCTAATATTTCCTTTCATTTGTTTTAAGCCTGCTGCCTGTTAATTTCATTTGGTAACCTGGTAACAGATAATTGAGACTGTATAATTTGATATGCATATTTGGGATTATGGTTTCACAATTTGCATTATATTGCATTTAACATTGAGTTTCATCTGCCTTTCTGTTGCCTAGTCACCCAGTTTTATGAGGTATTTTTTTTGTAGTTGGACTTAACCAGCTTGAGTAATTTTGTATCATCTGCACATTTTGTCACCTCACTGTTTATCCATTTTTTTCCAGATCATTTATGAATATGTTGAACAGGACAGGTCCTAATACAGACTCTTGGGCTACGTCTAGACTACATCCTTCAGTCGGCAGAGGGATGTAGTCTAGACAGACCCTTGAGGGGGGACCGCTATTTACCTCACTCCATTCTGAAAGTTGACCATTTTAACCAGTTATCAATCCATGAGAAGACATTCCCTCTCATCCTCATCACAGCTTATTTTCCATGGCAGGCAGACTGAATCCTGCATAAGTGTTTCAAATCTGTCCACAGTTAAAATTGAGCAACCCCTATAGAATTCCACAGCAGTTGCACACGTACAGCTGAAGGCAGTTGTGTAACTAACATATCTACTGCTTTTCTTCGTTCTGTCCTCAAATCATCACCTATATGTGGGAGAATCTTACATAAAGAATTTGCCGCTGCTCTTCCTATAGAAGAAATGGGGCAACTTCCACATTCTGGTAGAACCAGTGACAGTGACGCCTGTCCATGTGAGGGTCCTGTGCCTGTAGGCACAGCTGCTGCTCCTCCTCCCAGTTCTCTGGCCCCACAGCATCAATTGGAGAGCCTTTCCTGGGACAAGGAAATGATGTTGTACGAGTAGCATTCTATATCTCTGCCTATGGCAAGTTGTACTAGCTGTATATTTACAAGTCTGATGTGATATCTTTGTTGTCTGTGGGCCACAGAAAAAAGGTGATATGAGGGATTGTCAGCCATATCAGCTGTCTATATTTCTTATTTATATGAGGGACTTGAACTGAAATGATATACATTTGTGTATAGGCCATTTGCAATCGGTGGTTCATGATGATTTTTAATCCAGACTGGATATTATATTAAACAGGACACATAGAGATGAGGGGTTTTGGTGTATCAATAAAGGCAACATGAGGATATTGGAGCAGAGTTAAGACAGTTTGTACAATCTTATCTAGAGATTTGTTCCTCATTTGTATAATCCCAGCACTCTAAAAATGTTGTTCTCAATAAATACATTTATTTATAACCTTAAAATTATCTTAAAGTTTTTTTCTGGGGATGTCCTTAGTTTCTGTACAAACTATATAGACCTTGAAGGCTTTTCTGGCCATGTCAAGCCCAAAAAGTATAAACTTGACTAGCATAATATTTTATGTTTCTTCTTCGAGTGGTTGCTCATGTCCATTCGAAGTAGGTGTGTGCACCGTGTGCACCGCATCTTCTGGAGCGTTTTCCTTAGCAGTACCCCTAGCGCCGGCAGGACGCCCCCTGGAGTGGCGCCGCCATGGTGGGGCATAAGTACCCCTGCCGGCGCTGCCCCACCTCAGTTCCTTCTTACCGCAGTGACGGTCATTGGAGCGTCTCTATCTCTCTTAGTCTATTAGCTAGTTAATGGTTCCCGTTCTCACATTGGTTTGTAAATAGTTCTTGCAGTTAGATAGTTAGGTTCTTTGTTTTGTTCCTTCCCCCTTGGGGGTAAGGAATGCCAGGGCCGCAAGGCTTCAAGACGTGCGCTGACTGCGGGAAGTTTATGCCCAGGGGTGACCCACACGACAGTTGTCTTAAGTGCTTGGGTGAGGCTCATCTCGCTATTGCCTGTAAGGGTATGTCTACACTACCCCCCTAATTTGAACTAGGGGGGGTAATGTAGTCATTGCAAATGAAGCCCAAGATTTCAATTTCCCGGGCTTCATTTGCATGAAGCCAGCCGGCGCCATTTTTAAATGCTGGCTAGTTCGGACTCCGTGCTATGCGGCTACACGCGGCACGGACTAGCTAGTTCGGATTAGGTTTCCTAATCCGAACTAGCTGTACACCTCGTTCCACGAGACGTCGAGGTCTCGGCACCGGTCTCACTCTCCTCTGACTAAGGGTATGTCTACACTACAAAGTTAATTCGAACTAACGGACATTAGTTCGAATTAACTTTGATAGGCGCTACACTAGCGCTCTGCTAGTTCGAACTTAATTCGAACTAGCGGAGCGCTTAGTTCGAACTAGGTAAACCTCATTGTACGAGGACTAAGCCTAGTTCTAACTTACTAGTTCGAATTAAGGGGTGTGTAGCCCCTTAATTCGAACTAGTGGGAGGCTAGCCCTCCCCAGCTTTCACTGGTGGCCACTCTGGCCAACACCAGGGAAACTCTATTGCCCCCCTCCCGGCCCCGGAACCCTTAAACATGCCTGGCTACGGTGCCCGTGCTAGGTGCAAGCCTGCCAGCACCCAGCTAGCAGACCCTACACCTGGCACGGCTCGAGCCAGCCACCCGATGCCCCCCAGCCCTCCCCCTCTTCCCGGGACCAGGCTGGCAGCTCCCGGGAACTTGCCTGGGACCGCAAGAGGCGGGCACCCGCCTGGTTTAGTGCGGACATTGTGGACCTCGTCCACGACCTCCGCACTAGGCACAGGAAAGTGGCCCGCTAGGGCAGGAGAGCTGCCAGCCTGGCCACCCAGGAGCAGGTGTGCATGAAAATCAAGGTGGTCCACTGAGACCCCCGACCCTGAGCCCTGATCTTACAATGGCTGTACTGGGTCAGACCAAAAGTCCATCTAGCCCAGTAGCCTGTCTGCCAACAGCGGCCAACCTTAGGGGCCCTGGAGGGGATGGACCGAAGACAGTGACCAAGCCATTTGTCTCGTGCCATCCCTCTCCAGCCTTCCACAAACTTTGGGTAGGGACACCACTCCTACCCCCTGGCTAATAGCACTCCATGGACCCAACCTCCATCACTTTATCTCACTTCTCTTTAAACTCTGTTCTAGTTGTAGCCTTCACAGCCTCCTGCAGCAAGGAGTTCCACAGGTTGACTCTTTGCTTTGTGAAGAAGAACTTTTTGAAGCCTGCTACCCATTCCTTTCCTTTGGTGTCCTATAGTCCTTCTATTATGGGAACTAATGAAGAACTTTTCTTGATGCACCCTCTCCACCCCACTCATGCTTTTATAGACCTCTATCCTATCCCCCCTCAGTCTCCTCTTTTCTAAACTGAAAAGTCCCAATCTCTTTAGCCTCTCTTCATATGGGACCTGTTCCAAACCTCTGATCATTTTAGTTGCCCTCCCCTCTCCCACCCTCTCTCTTCCCCTGTCCCACCTCCTTTTCCCAGTCTCCCCGAGTTTTGTTCAATAAAGAGAGATTCTATTTTTGAACACACGTTTTCTTTATTTTGTACATCAGGAAGAGGGGCTAGAGAAGGGTAAGTGGAAGGAGGTGAGGGAGGAATGGGGTACGAGCCCCCGATGGGGAGGACTGGGCTGGCTCTGCGGGCTTCTGGGTGTGGAAGCTCTCCTGCAGCCCCCCAATTTCCCCCTCTCCCCAGATGGCAGCCTGCGGCAAGAGCAGCCGGGCTGATGGCCGAGTGCTATGATGTGCCCAGTGTGGGCACTCAGGGCACTCCAAGCCAGGACTGCTTTGCAAGTGGGGCACCCCTGAGAACTGTCTGTCCGGGGTGGGGGTCGGGTCCCTTTAAGCACAGCCCTCGGCTAGCCTGAGGCAGCAGCTCCACGCGCTAAGTCCTCATCTGATGCCCTGCCGGCACTGCTTCCGGCCATCCTTAACCCCGGTTCAGGGTCCACTTAATGTGGACATGCTAGTTCGAATTAGCAAAATGCTAATTCGAACTAGTTTTTTAGTCTGGATCCGTTAGTTCGAATTAGCTTAGTTCAAATTAACTAATTCGAACTAAGTTAGTTCGAATTAGCGCTGTAGTGTAGACATACCCTAAGAGAGTGAAGAAATCCCGGGGAAGGTCCCCTTCGAAGAAGGCAACTTCGGCTGGGCACCGCGCCGAGGGCTCACCGGTGCGAGTATTGTCCCCGCCGCACTGTCAGCGCCGGGGAGGCCTCGATAGTCCTGGTCACCTGCCTCCACACCGCCCGTCCACGCTGAATATGTTCGAGGCGGCGCAGGATCTTATTAGCCTCACAACCTCCCCTCCATCCTTGGATGACTCGGAAGGGTCGAGGTCACCATCGTCGGAGGCTCGGCTGGCTACGGCTTCGCCTCAGCATGGCCCAGGTTGGCATGCTAAGGTGGCTTATGAGTCGAGACCACCGCATGTGGGGTCAGTACCGATCGCTACTTCGGCACCTTTCTCGACGCCGAACCGTCATTCTCAGGGAGTTTCCAGCCATGCGCGAACTTCGTTGCAGATGAGCTCCTTGCCAGCTCCCCGCCTGGCGGTACCAGTGCCGTATATAAGTAGCCATGTGGCATCCACTCAGACATCTCTCTCCTCCATGGAGGTCACCCAGGAGCCGGCGTCCGTCTCCGTGCCTTCATCTGCACCGGCATCGACGCAGTGGTCTCACCAGCCACTGGGCCTGGGTGCCGCAAACGCCGGCCACAACTCAACTGGCACTGGGCTTGAGCACCCCGGTACCACAGCCATCGGCGGCATCTCAACTGGCACCGAGACTGAGCACCTCGGTACCGCAGCTGCTGGTGACTCAACCGGTACCGGGCCTAGGCACCCCGGTGCCGCAGCTGCTAGCGACTCAACCGGCACCGGGCCTGGGCAACCCGGTGCCGCAGCTGCTGGCGACTCAACCGGCACCAGGCCTGGACACCCCTGTGCTGCAACTGGCGACGTCGCAATCGGACCGAGCCTGAGCACCCTGGTGCTGCAACTGGGTGCCATAGAATCCTCGGCACTGGGTCTGGGTCCCCCGGTGCTGCAACCATCAGCAAGCCTCCCGGCACCGGGCATGGTTCCCCCGGTCCCACAGATAGTGCGGCCCCGACGTACTCATGCTGGTAAGCCCGAGTCCATGGCAAGGTTTGCACCGCATTCTTCCTCGGCTCCACCCTGGCCGGAGTCAGATTATTCCTCGGACTCGGATGCTGTCTCCGTCCGATCGGGCTCTTCGGGAGCATCCTCGGCCCGCAGGTCCAGGTCCAGACATAGGAGGGACCACACTCAACAAACGTGGCCTCCGCACCCGCAGTGGCCTTTCTGGACCCCCTGGGCCTACCATCAGTGGCAAGGTCAGCTGCCTCCTTCTCTGGAGTTGGGGACTTCAGGGCACCGCTCCCAACCATCGGCATGCCTGTCCCGGGCCCCCCGCTCCCCTCTTCGGGCACCGCAACCTGATCCAGCGGCACCGCAATCTCCTGCTCCGGAGGTGGACCCATTGGGAGCGCAAGTTGCCCAGATGGCACCGCAGTTGGCGACAACCGTTCCTGTGCCAGTTCAGGAGTCCTCATCGTCGTCGTCTCCGGACGAGGCACTAGCAGACCCTGCATCGAGTTTGCCGTCAATGGATGCCCGCACGCACCAGGATCTCCTCCGCCGCATGGCTTCCAACCTGGCCGTTCCGGTGGAACCTGTCATCGAGGACACGGATCCAATGGTGGACATCCTCACGGAAGATGCGCCTACGCGATTGGCCTTACCGCTTAACAAAACGGTGTCAAAGATTACTAATGCCCTGTGGCAAACGCCGGCAACCTTGACCCCTACCTTAAAAGGGGTCGAGAGGCGTTATTACGTCCCGCACTCGGGGCATGATTACCCATCCCCGGTTCCTTGTTCGTGCAGGCCGCGGCCCAAAAGGAAAGACTCCCTCAGCCTGGTCCTTCTCCAAAGGCGAGGGAGCCTAAGCGGCTGGACCTGTTGGGCCGTAAGGTGTACGCCACAGGGGCGCTACAACTCCGCATCGCGAACCATCAGGCGATGCTAAGTAGGTATGCCTTTAACACCTACCAGGCCGCCAAAAAGTTCCGAGACAGACTCCCTGTGTAGGATCGTCAGGAGTTCGCGGCTATTGCCTTGGAGGGTAAAGTCATCGCGCGAACCGCTCTCCAGGTGGCTCTGGACACTGTGGATTCAGCAGCCCGCACGATGGCGACTGGTGTCGTTATGCGTCAGGGGGCATGGCTCCACGTCTCGGGAATTCCCCCGGATGTGCAGCATACGATACAGGACTTGCCTTTTGAGGGCAAAGCTCTGTTCTCGGAGCACACCGACTCTAGGCTCCATACCCTAAAGGACACAAGGTCCACCTTGAAGTCCTTGGGCATCCACACACCGGCTCTGCAGCGGCGGCAGCTGCCTTATAGGCAGCAGGGGAGGGCACAGCCCCAGGTCCCCTGTGGGGATTACTGGAGGCGCCGCTCCCAGGCCTCCGGTGGAGGTTCCGGGGCAGCCGCGCCCCCTGGGGGGGGTAGGGGTCGACGTCATCGCCCCAGGACTGATACCCAGTGGGGAGGTCCTCACGGTCCTTCCCATCAGGGGAAGCCCCAATTTTGATACCCTGTTCGAGAGTCCCGTACCAATCTCCCACCCTGTCCCCTCGTTTGGGGCCAGGCTATCCCTTTTTGCCCATGCATGGGCCCTAATAACATCGGATGCCTGGGTTCTGAACATAGTAAATGGAGGCTATTCTATCCCTTTCCTAGGCCCACCGCCCTCAATACCCCCCTAACCGGCCTTAGTAAGGGACACCCCTCACGAAGACATCCTGTGTCAGGAGGTGTCTGTGCTCCTTGAAAAAGGAGCAATAGAGGAGATTCCTCTGCATCTGCAAGGAAGGGGTTTTTACTCCCGTTATTTTGTTGTCCCCAAGCCGAAGGGTCATAAAACACAGGTTCAGAATGGTGACCTTGGCATCGGTCATCCCAGTGCTACAATTAAGAGACTGGTATGTGACTCTCGACCTCAAGGACACATACTTCCACGTGGCGATCAAACCCAGCCACGGGAGGTTCCTCAGGTTTATGGTGGGCCAATACCATTTTCAGTTTATGGTGCTCCCTTTTGTTTTATGTACGGCACCGAGGGTATTCACGAAATGCATGGCGGTGGTTGCCGCATATCTCTGCAAACAAGGGGTGCACGTGTTCTCGTACCTCGACAATTGGCTGATCCGAGTCGCTCGTACGGACAGGTAGAAGCTCACATGGCACTCACAAGAGCCCTTTTCCTAAGGTTAGGACTCATGATAAATGTCGAGAAGTCATCCCGGACTCCCTCCCAACAGATAGAAATCGTGGGAGCCCTCCTCGATTCGAGGGTGGCAAGGGTGTTCCTGCCCAAGAGCAGGTTCCTCTCCATAGTGGAGCTGATCTCGGGGTTAACTTGGTCCCCTATCACGACTCCTCGGGTCTGCTCCAGGCTCCTGGGCCATATGGCGGCGTGTACGTACACAGTCCGCCTTGCCAGATTGAGGATGAGACCCCTGCAGGCGTGGTTGGCGAGGGCCTTCAGCCAATCCAGGGGTCTTTGGGACTCGATAATTACGGTGCCCACAGAAATTCTGGACTCCCTCCTATGGTGGACCCAGGAAACTGTGGTACGCAGTAGGGTTCCCGGAGAGGAGTACACCCATCCTCGGCTCCTATTCCAACTATTCTTGACTACCTTTTCCAGCTTCGGTCTAGTGGCCTATCTTTTTATTCTATCAAAGTCCATGTGGCATCTCTCTCCGCCTTCCACATTGGTATGGCAGGAGTCTCCCTTTTTTCCAACCCGGTGGTTAAAAGGTTTCTTACTGGCCTGGAAAAGCTGTACCCCTCGGTGAGGGCCTCGCTTCCCGCCTGGGACCTTAACGTGGTCCTCCACAGGCTTATGCTACCTCCCTTTGAACTGCTGGCCACGTGTTCCCTGCTGCACCTTTCATTGAAGGTTGCTTTCATCGTGGCCATTACATCGGCTCGAAGGGTGTCGGAACTAAGGGCGCTAACTGTAGACCCGCCCTACCTTGTTTTTTCTCATAACAGTGTAAGGCTACAGCCTCATCCAGCCTTCCTCCCGAAGGTGGTATCACCATTCCACCTGTCCCAGGAGATTTCTCTCCCGTTTTTTTCCCCCAAACCTCACACCTCCTCTAAGGAGCGGGTGCTGCACTCCCTGGACGCCAAGCGGGCGCTGGCATTCTACATTGATAGGACCAAGCCGTTCTGTAAATCACAACAATTGTTTATTGCGTTTGGGGACAGAGTGAAAGGGTCTCCTATTTCGACACAAAGGCTATCAAGATGGGTGGTGCAATGCATCATAGAATGTTATCGACTGGCTGGTAAAACCCCACCCAGGGTGAAGGCACACTCTACCAGGGCGCAGGCGTCCTCGGTGGCCTTTGGTGCCCAGGTACCAATCACAGAAATTTGCAGGGCAGCCACTTGGTCTTCCCTTCACACGTTTGCAACACACTATGCGCTACCTCAGCAGGCCAGGGAGGATGCAAGGGTGGGCTCTGCAGTCCTCGAATCTGTGATGTAAATATGTAAATATATATATCCGGTTGTCTTTGTTCTTAATATGTGCCTTATCAGTGTTGGATTGTTCAAATAAATCCATTTATTGTTCACCTTCCTTCATGACTCTGGTGGTATGACTGCTCCGACCCCTCCTCCGTGGGGTTAGCTTGGTAGTCACCTACTTCGAATGGACATGAGCAACCACTCAAAGAAGAAAAGAACGGTTACTTACCTGTAACTGTTGTTCTTCGAGATGTGTTGCTCATGTCCATTCAACTCCCACCCTACCTCCCCTTCGTCGGAGTGTCCGGCAAGAAGGAACTGAGGTGGGGCAGCGCCGGCAAGGGTACTTATGCCCCGCCATGGCGGCGCCATTCCAGGGGGCGCCCTGCCGGCGCTACGGGTACCGCTAGGGAAAATGCTCTGGAAGACGCGGTGCGCACACCTACTTCGAATAGACATGAGCAACACATCTCGAAGAACAACAGTTACAGGTAAGTAACCGTTCTTTTCTTTCCTTCTCTCCTATTTTGAAAATGGAGTGAAACTTGTAAGAAACAAAAATAAGAAAAACTTGCCTGGGTTTGGGATTTGTTATGAATCTGAAATGTATTCATTTGAATATAGGTCAAGTGTTCTGCTAAACTTATACTCAGCTCTGGATTTTCCCACTCCATTTACATGCTATTCCTGCACTTTCCAGGTTACTCTTGAATTGTGAAAAGACTCCGCATTATCTGCAGCATTCTTTACATATCAACCTGAGATTCATTATTGATGTTCTAATAAGTAATTTTCCACACAACTTGAATAAATGTCACGTTGACATGCATAAAAACAGACCTTTATACTAATCCTCATGATGGAATACTGTCTACTTAGAATCTTGTCTAAAAAAACAAACCAACCAACCAACTAACCAACCAACCAACAAACAAAAACCTTACGCACCAAAAAGGAATATTCAACCATGACTTTCAGATACTTTATTGTTATTTAACAGTGCTCCCTGTTTCACAGAAAACACAGAACAGGTTCCTTGTCCAAAATAACTGACAATCGAAGGGCCTGATCTCACAAACACTATAAATGTAAGAATCTAAGGTGGGATATGATAGGTCTATAAAATCATAATTGGTGTGGAAAAAGTGAATAAGGAAAAGTTATTTATTTATTCACACAATATAAAAACTAGGGGTCACTAAATGAAGTTAATAGGCAGCAGGTTTAAAACAAACGGAAGGAAGTTTTTCTTCACTCAGCACACAGTCAGCCTCTGGAACTCCTTGCCAGAGGATGTGGTGAAGCTAGGACTTTAACAGGGTTCAAAAAATAGCTTGATCAATTCATGGAGGTTAGGTTCATCAATGGCTATTAGCCAGGATGGGTAGAAATGGTGTTCCTCGCCTCTGTTTCTCTGGAGGTGGGTGACAGGGGAGGGATCCCATGAGGATTACTTGTTGTGTCCCCTCCCCCTGGGGCATCTAGTATTGTTCACTGTTGGCAGGCAAGATACTGGGCTGGATGGACCATGGGTCTACCCAGTATGGTTGTTCTTATGTTCTTAATATAATCAAAATAGTTGTCGCTTCAATGTAAGCATTTATGGGAGTAACATTACTCATGTGTGTAACTTTTTGCTGAAAAAGTATTGCTTAGTTTTTCAAAACAATTTAATGTTGCAAAAAGTGGTTTAAGGCCTTATTCATGCGAATACCTATAGTAACTGCATTTTTTAAAATTTTTTCCTAAGGTGGTTGTAAATGCCCTAATAGGTGCCATTCCTTCCATTATGAACGTTCTGCTCGTCTGCCTCATTTTTTGGCTCATTTTTAGTATCATGGGAGTGAGCCTGTTTGCAGGGAAATTTGGAAAATGCGTTACCAAAGAAAACCCTGGATTCACTAAAACTATTAAGGATAAAAAGGACTGCGAAAACAAAAATGACACACAACAATTATACTGGATAAATCCTAACGTCAACTTTGATAATGTTGGCTCTGGTTATCTGGCTCTTCTTCAGGTGGTAAGCTCTATTTTGCCTTTCTGGCATGCAGTGAGGTGGAGTGAAGTCAAAGTTTTTCCTGTTGTTTATCCACATCTGCAAGGAGCGGGAAGCTGTATCTTTGCAGAGTCTGCTGTCCCATTCCCATACCATGTTCAGAGTAGACATGTTAAGTAGCAGTTAATTGGCTAATCGAGTAGTCGATGCAATTTCCATCAACTACTTGATTAGTCAATAAGGAAGGGCAGTTTCAGTGGCTCGTGCCAGGTCTCAGCACAATCTGCTGCTGCTGCTCTGCATTATTAAAGGGACAGGGGAGCTGGTCCCGCAGGTCTACCCACCACCATCTCCCCTGTCCCTTTAATAGTGCAGAGCAGCAGAGGGGATAGAGAGATTGATCAAGTAGTTGATAGGGCTATCCGATAAGCTGCTGCTTGTTGAGTAGTCAACTACTCGGCTACTCGTTCACATCCTTAGTTCAGAGTGGCAACATAGTTCACCCATGCACAGTCACTTATTCCAATGTACACATATATAATGTCTAATGGTACTCTACAAATTGATTAGGTGACCATTTGAAAATCTGCTCCTCTGATTTGCAGCTTTATCCTGTGAAGACGGTACATGTGTTATAATTTCATTAAACTAAAGGCAAAATTCTCTCCTGCACTGAGTAAAGCTCAATGCAGAAATAGGAAGTTGGGGAACGAGCACCAGTAGGCTGGTTCCAATTCCCTGATTCTGGCAATCGACTCCCACTGCAGATAGTAAATGAACCACAAACAACATAAAGTCCTTGCCTTGCATGAAGAATACTGGTGTAGTGGACTGTTGTTGCAACACGCATCCTTCTGGCCCCTGGCATGTTTCCTACAGTGGTAGAGGTGACAGGGGCCCAGCTCTATCACAAACATGTCAGCAGGGAGAGCCCCTACACAGCAAGGGAGTTCTGTGCTGAGCACTTGTGGGCAGTCAGCCATTCCTTTGCACCATCCAAGAAGCACAAGCATATTGTAAACAAATTTAAAAAATCTCTCCCTAAAAGCTAAATATGATTTTAATATTTTTTTTGTTATTCTAGGCAACATTTAAAGGTTGGACAGACATTATGTATGCAGCCGTAGATTCAAAAGGGGTAGGTCATGAATATTAAAATGTTAGCCCTTATAACAATCTCTCCAATTTTTACTTGTGTTTTGTAATTTTCAGATGTATTAGTGTTAATCAATACAATGTATAGGTCAAATCTGTTCATTGTTTTGTAGAATGTATAGGTGCTATCTATTCATTGAATTAAAATGGATGACCATCCATTCAAAATAAGTGGTGTATTATTATTGTTGTTGTTATTATTATTATTATTCCACCCAGCATCCAACCAGGATCAAGGCTCCAGTGCATTAGGTGCTTAACAAATGCAGAGTAAGATACAGTCCCTCATCCCTAGGACTTACATTGAACAAGATAACCAGCATGCAGAGGTGAAAGTAAGCCAGGACAGCCCAGTATACCATATTGGCAAGAAAGAGGCTGGCAAGATCCAGTATGCCATGCTAGCTATTGAGAGCTGGTACAACATATTGGGAAGACACTGTAGTGCCCCCAGCCCCTCCACAGAGCTGCCTGTCTTCCATTTCCATGTGTACAGCAACATCTCCTCAGGAGAACAGGGGTGGGGTGAGGAGACTGGGAGCACTATAGCATCTGCTGGAGGTGTTCTGTTCCTTTCTTCCCTGCCTCTCCCAGCAGGGTAAGGAGTAGATCCCCCCAGCATCCCTCAGCCACGTCCTTCAGCAGGGCTGCTGCTGTTCAGATGGAGTAGAGGAAACAGCTCTGTGGAAAGATAGAGAGTAGGCCTGGGGCTTCTGTTCCTTTCCATGGTGGCAGAGGAAGAGTGGGAAAAGCAGCAGAACTGCTGACAGCTCTTCTGACTGCCATACCACTCTTAGCCCCCTGTCTAGAATGGGGAGATGAGGGACAGGGGAAGAGCATGGGGACCCTGGGCTAAGGAAAGGGATGAGTTACATGGGGAAGTCAGGTCACCCCTCTTCGCTAGTATTTCTCCCTCCCCCACCCCCCCCATACAAAGAAAAAAATTACTTTAACTCCTGCCAGCATGTCTTCTGAGGAAAGGAATGAGCTCAGACATAACCACGTTAGAAAATTATTTTCTCAGGCTTATTCAAAACTTAGTTGCTTTTGTCCAAAAGTAATGGAATATCACTTTAATCAAGGGGTTAAAATGGAAGAAACATTTAGACCAAGCTTCTCAAAAGAAAAAGCTTAAAGTTACGCTCCTAAATAAGTGATATAATTTTCTAATGTTGAACAATCAACAGTTCCCACTGACCTTGATCAAAGCTCTTGGCTACTTGCTGTCTTTGAAAATCATTCCACTAAGGTTTGATTCAAATCTCATGGAAGTCATTAAAGACTCTGGTCAACTTCAGTGGACTTCAATGAACTGGGCATATATTTAGTCATGATGGATAATATTTTAAACAGATGATTAAAAAAGAGAAATATTTTCTTATGTGTTCCTGCATGAAGACAGAATTGTAACTCCTTTTGCTCTCCTTAAAATAATTCTTCCTTCAGTCATTTTTTTTCTTTGTCAGCAGTGTTTGTGGAATGTCCTACAACTTCCTTAGCATAAGTATAAGCAACATCAATATAATTTACAGTAGGGGTGGGCAATCATTTTGGATGGGGGGGCACTATATAAATTTTGGAAGTGGCCACTGGCTGATCTAGAAGTGGCGGGGCCTTGTGCGGAAGGGAAGAGGCCTCAGGCGGAGGGGACGGGGTTGAGAACTACCCTGCTGGCTAGGGTGACCTTGTTTTCTGAACCAGCTGCAGCTAGTAAGAACAGTTTAATTTAAATTATGAAACAGATTAAGCATTTTAACTTTCTCTTGTTAGTTTATCAAACTTCATTTTAAATAAAGTAAAATATTAGTTCAGCACAAAAGGTTTCAGTGTTTTCTTTATTTATGGCAGGGTTCAGGGGCTTCCCATAGACCAGATTTACTTTTCTGGGATTCTGGATTTAGTGGATTTTATGGACTTCCTTAGGCTCCGGGGTAGGGACAAAAATGAGAGGTACAGTGTGTGAGACAGGGCTGCTAGCAAGGATAGCAATAGGGTGCAGGATCTGGGAGGGAACTGGTGTGCAGAAGCAGGTTGGGAATAGGGTGTCCGGCCAGGTGGAGGGAGCAGGAACAAGGGGGGGTGCAGTGAGTGGCCAGGAGAGAGAGTGCAAGAACAAGGGAGGATGTTGGAGCAAGTTGGGGGTCCCAGATCTAGGAGGAAGGGAAGTGAGGGAATTGAGGTGGGAGGGTGTCTGGGTATGATGGG
This sequence comes from Pelodiscus sinensis, assembly GCF_049634645.1. Classification (NCBI taxonomy): domain Eukaryota; kingdom Metazoa; phylum Chordata; order Testudines; family Trionychidae; genus Pelodiscus; species Pelodiscus sinensis. The sequence continues at coordinate 246,213,529 of NC_134712.1, read as the reverse complement.
GAACCTTACCTGGTTTCGTGCCACCTTACAGCAACAGCTGCAGCCATGCTGTCCTAGCTGCCTCGGTGGGAGGCCTTGCAGCCACTGTGGCTGCACAGTCCAGGGCCGGAGGCACCTCTGCCACAGACATGTGGCTGTGGGTCAGCACCAGAGGCTGGAGGCACTGCTGCCACAGTTATGCAGCTCAGGGCTGGAGGCACTGCTGCCATGGCCATGCAGCCCTGGGCCAGCCCTAGAGTCTGCATAAGCTGCAGCAGCAGCTACACGGCTCTGGGCCAGCCTCAGAAGCTGGACATGCTGCTACCATGGCCACGTGGCCCCGGGCCAGCCCTAGAGGCAGGAGACACTGCTGCTGCAGTCCGGAGCTGGCCCCAGAGGTGCCGCCACCGTGGCCACAGGTTGCCCTGGAGGCACCATAGCCCAGGGCCAGCTCCAGAGGTGCCACTGCCATGGCCACACAGCTTGGGGCAGACCCCGGAGGAGCCGCTGCTGCAGCCACATGGTCCAGGGCTAGCCCCCTTCCCTCATGGCAGGCATGTCACAGGTTGGGCACGTCCATTAGCGGGCGGGGCCTGGAACTGCCTCACGGGCTGGACCAAAACCCTAGGGAGGCCCGATTTGGCCCGCTGAGAGGCTTTTGCCCACCCCAGATTTACAGTGATCACTTCCATACATGGACAAGGTAGACCTTCACAATTTCAAAGAAAACAAAACAACAGACAGTTGCAATAATACCAGTAAACTATATTGGGCCAAATTCTCTGCCCACTTACTCCATTGGAAATCTGACCACAGGAAATCTGGCATATTTATTTTTAGAAGATATTTTCAAGTTACCAAGAAGGATAATCAAATGCTAAGAGAAACATTGTTTTCAGATAAATTGTCATCCGCATCTGCTATGGTGTCCTTTGATTTAATTTTGTCCAAAAGTCATACTGTAGATTTTCTCTCCCCTCCTCATGTATACTCACTAAAAGCAAGATTTATTGCTGTGCACTATGGACAGTTTTTAACTAAACAACTTTTTTCAGCATTTGTAGTGATGTGGTAAATTTGATACCCAGTAATAAACTGCCTGGGAGGGGGGAGGATATCAATGAACTTATAGGGACCTAATTCTAGGATCAGAGCCATATTATTTTCAGTCGTTTTTTGTCTTTATTATTTTTGCAGAAAGAACAGCAGCCACAGAGGGAACGCAATCCATACATTTATCTCTATTTTGTGTTTTTCATCATCTTTGGATCTTTCTTCACACTGAATCTCTTTGTCGGTGTCATTATTGACAATTTTAACCAACAAAAGAAAAAGATAAGTATATTGGCTTTGTTTCAAGACCCCTAATATATCCCTTGCATGATGTCTTCAGAGTACACTGAAGATCTAAAACTTTGTTTATATGTATTCACGTTTATTACATGGAACAGCATCTGTATTGAATGTAATTGAAGCAGCACTACAAATGAAGTGCATTGCCATTCCTTTCCCATGTTTTCCATTCATATAACCCTTGGTTCCAGGGGCAGCACTTATTCGAGAAGATGTGAAGTCAGCTGTACCATCCCTGGAATGTTACTTCCCTCCCTGGAGCTGACCACTCTAGGACAGGCTCTGAGGAGCAGCTCTGTGATTGGGCAGTGGGCCAAGGCTGGTAGAGAGCACCAAAAGTTGGAGATCAAAGGACAGGGAGTGACTTAATCATTTCCTCGTGTGCCTGAATTTTTAGTAACCTAGTAATTTTTCTGCTTTCTGAGCCAAAGGAGTGCCCCCATAGAACTTTTTAAAATGCATATGGGCCTAATTAGGACAAGTAGGCAAAAGCTAAAAAGGCAGAAAAAGAAATGTTGGCTTCCAATATTTTTGACTCTTTCTCGTCCATAATAATATCATTATCTCCATATACTTAGGTAGACAAGACATCTTTATGACAGAAGAACAGAGAAAATATTATAATGCAATGAAAAAGCTGGGATCCAAGAAACCTCAAAAACCTATACCAAGGCCATTGGTGAGACCACTAAAGTTCTTCCAACTAAAATATTTCTAAACAGTGAAAAAATATAGCAAAATTAACATAATCAGCCAAAATGTATTAATTATATGTAATATATGCATTATATGCAATGCATTTGTTTCCAGTGATGTTTAGAGAATGTTCATAGATTTATTTCTAGACCATGAAATTGCCACTGAAGAATTATAAAGAATAAATATGCATGAAGTCATTCACAGATATACAATTACATATTTACCCTGGAAGTGATTATCTTTCAGAATGGGAAGGCGCTATATTATTATTTTTTACACTCTTCCTTGCTCTAATATATCTGTCTAGAATGGAATTAAATAACATTGAAATATATAAAAACTGAAAGTAAATATATACACTTGCCAAAACAGGGCCACATTTTCATAACTAATAAATACTCCCTTTTTCTCCTACAGAACAACTATCAAGGTTTTTTTTTTGACATTGTAACAAGCCAAGTCTTTGATGTTATCATCATGGTTCTCATCTGCCTTAACATGATCACTATGATGGTGGAAACTGATGATCAAAGTACTCGGAAGACTAACATTCTTAACAAAATCAACATGTTCTTTGTTGCCATCTTTACTACAGAGTGCATTGTGAAATTGTTGGCCCTAAGACGCTACTACTTTACCAATGGCTGGAACATATTTGATTTAAGTGTGGTCATCATGTCCATTGTTGGTAGGTAAAAATGTACAAACAAGCTCAGTAATAGCCCTCTATATTTTTTTCATATGTTTCCATGACTCCTTGATGTCATTTCCTCCCTGCCCCTTCTCCCCATAGAATCATAGAACACTAGAACTGGAAGGGACCTCAAGAAATCATCAAGTCCAGTCCCCTGCCCTCACGGCAGGACCAAGCACGGTCTAGACCATTCTTGATAGATGTCTATCTAACCTGCTCTTAAATATCTCCAGTGATGGATATGCCACAATCTCCCTAGCAATTTATTCCAGTTTTTAAGCACTCTGACAGTTAGGAACTTTTTCCTAATGTCCAACCTAAGCCTCCTTTGCTGCAGTTCAAGCCCATTGTTTCTTGTCTTATCATCAGAAGCCAAGAACAATTCTCCCCCCTCCTTCCTGTGACACCTCTTTAGATACCAGAAAACCGCTATCATGTCCCCTCTCAGTCTTCTCTTTTCCAAACTAAACAAGCCCAGTTCCATAAGTGTTCCCTCAGAGCTCATGTTTTCTAGACCTTTAATCATTTTTGTTGCTTTTTTGAGCAACACACATAGGGTATGTCTACACTGCCACCCTAGTTCGAACTAGGGTGGCTAATGAAGGCATTCGAACTTGCAAATTAAGCCCAGGATTTAAAGCTCCTAATTCGAACTACCATTAAACCTCCTTGCAGGGGAAATAACGGTAGTTTGAATTAGGAGCTTTAATTCGAACTACCTACTCCGTGCCACGTGTAGCCGCGAGCAGGTAGTTCGAACTACGGGCATTTAAAAATGGCACCCGCCTAGGAACATGCAAATGAAGCCCGGGATATTTAAATCCCAGGCTTCATTTGCACGTTCAAATGCCTACGTTAGCCACTCTAGTTCAAACTAGGGTGACAGTGTAGACATACCCTCAGCGACTGTGCAAAATTTCCCATATAACATCACGTGCTTGTTACACTTACATGTTTTCCATGTGAAGCAACTGTACAGCTCTTGTGGGCACAACATACATTTCAGTAAAGTTTTTTTTTTTAAACTTTTAGAGATAAGTAATTAATTTTTTTTAAAATGTGTAAATTTTCCCATCAAAGCTGCCAGTGCTAGATCATCAACACATTAATGTCAGGCATACATCAGTTTTATGAAAAATATAATTCTTTCAGTTAATAATTCAGAAAAATTAGAAATTCTAACTGATTATTCCTTTTTTTAGGTACTGTGCTTTCTGACATTGTTAATGCATTTGAAAATTACTTCTCACCTACACTCTTCAGAGTCATTCGCTTGGCTCAGATTGGACGAATACTAAGACTTGTCCGAGCTGCCAAAGGAATTAGAACACTTCTTTTTGCTTTATTGATGTCTCTTCCTGCTTTGTTCAACATTGGCCTCTTACTTTTTCTGATCATGTTTATTTATGCCATTTTTGGCATGGCTAGGTTTGCTTATATTAAGTGGGAGAGTGGGATTGATGACATGTTCAACTTCCAAACTTTTGCTAACAGCATGCTCTGTCTCTTTCAAATCACAACTTCTGCTGGCTGGGATGGTTTTCTCAATCCTATTTTAAACACTGGACCACCACACTGTGATCCAAACATACATGGTACTGTGGGGGAATGTGGCAAGCCTACTGAGGGTATTATATTCTTTGTAAGTTATGTCATTATATCTTTTCTTATTGTTGTAAACATGTATATAGCTGTTATTTTAGAGAACTTCAATGTTGCCACGGAAGAAAGTACAGATCCTGTAGGTGAGGATGACTTTGATATGTTTTATAAAGTCTGGGAGAAATTTGATCCAGAGGCAACTCAGTTTATTAAGTATTCTGCACTTTCAGACTTTGCAGATGCTCTGGCAGAGCCTTTACGCATAGCAAAACCAAATAAAATTGAGCTCATTGCTATGGACCTTCCTTTGGCCAGTGGAGACAGGATTCACTGTTTTGATATTTTATTTGCTTTTACCAAACGAGTATTAGGAGAATCTGGGGAGATGGACAAACTGAAAGAACAAACAGAAGAAAAGTTTTTGGCTGCCAATCTATCCAAGTTTTTTCATGAACCAATCACAACCACTCTCAGACACAAACAAGAGGAAGTTTCTGCCATTATTATCCAGAGGGCTTATAGAAGTTATTTGATTCAACGGTCCATGAAGCAGGCCTCTCTCTTATACCATCATAGAACTAGTGATGGTGATAGCCTTGAAGATGTTTCACAGAAGGAAGGACTTATTGCATTCATGATGCATGAAAATTATGGTAGGACTCTAGACACGTTTGAAACTGTGTCCTCGACATCTTTCCCTCCATCCTATGGCAGTGTCACTGGGGACACGAATGACAGTCCCCAAGAAGATGGCAGACATGTCTAAATGTAATATACTATTGGTTGTCAGCTGTCTTCAGACAAAGATGAACAATCCATTGTTTAATATTTTGTTATTAATGCTTTAAAACAATCACAGTATATAATGATGTAAATGTAGAACAACGAACACAGTCTTCTTTTTAAACAGCTTCAAAAGAAATGAGGTTGATTCTACCCTTAATTATGGAAGTCCATAAGCTGTAACATTTGTCCTTTCTACCTTCAACTTTATTCAGTGTTTGTATTTAGCTATAACTAGGAAAAATCTGGGTGGCATCACAGCTGTTATATTAGCAGCAGTCCCGAATTAAGGCAGAATTCTTGGTCCAGTCATAGACTTAATTAGAAGAGCACGCTGCTTACTTCTAATAAACATCCATCTACTTAGATTGTTTTGCCTTACTGAAAACCAAGTTCAAGGAGTGTTAGGTAAGTTTCAAGGTATCTGGGAACAAATAGTTATCTGGCAAAAGGGTGGGAGAAAATCTAATGGTTTGTGAAGGATTTGAAGAAGGGTGGGGGATGAAATGTATCCTAATTAACACTTTGATTACAAACCTGATAGACTAAGGCTCCCAATCTTTTCAATTCTGTGATCCACATATCACAAACATAGCTATTGCATGACCCATTGATATGTCAAACTGTACTGGAACTCCTCCAATATGATGAATTTAAACACTAGCCGTGCTATGTATATTATTGTAGTCAAGTTACTGCAGTATAATAATGTAATGAATGTAACACTTAACATTACAGAAACAGTAACGAATTAAGTGAGACTTTTTTTACACAAAATTGAACTGTGAACTGAATTGTGAAATTGGCATCTTTTCTTTCTAAAGATCTTCACAACTTTTATGACATCATGATCTCATTAGCCAGGACTTGTCCACAAAGATTCTATCATAAAATCTCGAATATAATGCGCACCGATGTATAATGTGCACTTTGACTTTTGAATTTTATCATAATGAAAAAATCTATACTCCTATATATAATGCTTACTCCGACTTTGCCTATTGTACATGTATTTTATGATACCTGTCATCATAGATACGAAGGCATCATTAAATATAGTCTATTCAATTATAAGTCTATGGTATGCCGGCACGTTGTATTTCCTGCCTTTTTGTATTGCCGGTTGATTGCACGTACGACTATAGAATACGTGGCATTTTGACGCTCTATTTCCTTTAAATTCGGTTAATTTTAGTAATGTTTATGACTTATTTTCATAAATGTCAGCAATTAATTGACTATAAAGTATTTCATACAAGAAGTAAGACGTACATTTCATATTATTTATTGTTTTTAAATATTTTAAAGCATTCTAGGAATCTCTGCCATTTCAGTTGATGTTGATTTCATGTTTACTGCCGTCTTAGCGTGGCGCCAGCATAGCGGAGGTTTGTCGTCTTCTGACACGGAACTGCCAAAATAAAACTTTAAACAATAACTCCTATATATAAAATGCGCACCCTGACTTTGACCCAAAAACTTAGAAAAAAAGTGTGCATTATATTCGAGATTAAACAGTATACCTTGGCCTAGCTTTAGTCTCTTCTACCACGCATGTAAATCCTATTTAATATAAATGGGTTCATATGATTGGTATGAACCATTTTGCTTTTCATTGTCTGATTTGTCTTCTTTTCTGTCACATTGTCAGATATTCAGAGCCATAAGACCACTCCAGTCTCTCTTGACATTTACATTCTATATTTTAAAAATCTGTTGATTTTTATAGTAACTCTGTTTTCAAGATAAGGTAAAAAATTGCAAGATTCCTGTAACTACCAAAGGTTGCTGGTCTAGGGGAAGCACAGCTTTCCTTTCTTCACTGCAGTGATTTCAGACTAAAAAGAAGCTGAGGATGCGATATTAGACTGGGACTCTGATGTGGGTTCAGTTCTGTGCTTGGCTACAGACTTCCCATGTGACCGTGGGCAAATCATGCTTGATTGCAGTGCAGATGTACTGTAATTTCTCTTTCATTCAGTGCTCCCTCTATAAAATGGAAATAATAATACCTCCCTTTCCCCCACTTTTGTCTGTTTAGATAGTGAGCTCTTTGGGCAAGAATTGGCTCTTACTATGCATATGTACAGTGCCTTGTACAATGTGGTCCCAATCTTCCTCAGAGCTTCTAAGTACTATTTGAATACAAAAATAATAAATAATATTTGTAATGCCTTCTCTCTCTCTCTCTTATTCCCTCTGCTTTGCCGGGACTATGTAGTTTCTCAGTTTGGAGCTTTGGGCCCATGCTATTAAATTCTCCCTATACTTTGAAAGTACACACCATGGGCAATATCCCTTATTAAAGCGAATCAGCTTAGTTTTATTGAAGTCTGTGACTGCACTATTGAAATCAGCAAAACTATGCTAATTCACACCAGATAGAGATCTGGCAAAATTGCTAAATTCTTACATTGTTTTTATTAGAATTACACAATTTTAAAAATGATCATTCGTCTTGTAACCCACCAAAAAACAGAGGGTGGCCCAAAATGATTGCACCTGTAGTGCATGTATTGGGAATCATGCTGCTGGTCCCAGTCCCTTGATTGGCACTTTTCCAACTTAAGGGCTGCAGAATCAGACACTACTCCTTCATTTCCCTTCCCCTTCTCCTCCCTCGCCTGTGCGAGTATTTGGACACTGGACCTGAAGAACAGAATGGTTCTTGTGAGTCTTGCAAAATGACCTACCTTGAGAAGTTAAAGCTACTACTTCATTAAATGGAAAATAAATCACTGAGTGAGCACAATTACATTTACTGATATTTGGGTGGTTAATTGAAAAAAAAAATCCAGGTTTGCAAAGTATTAAAACATATGGGTGTGTTGATGAGATGTGTGATTAGAGATTCAACAATGAGTCCTTTTTCACAATGAAAGTATCATGTGACTCATGAATATATACACATTGAGTTAAACATATAAAATGAAATGTGTATTTAATATATGCTCCTTACACTGTAAGAGCAGTTTAAGGCATCAAAATGTGGGCTTTGTCTCTCCTGGCCCATTGGCCATGTGCATAGGGCATAAACTATGGGACCTTTCTTTCCACTCATTACATTTAATAGTAGTAGTCAATTCTGACTTGATAGTGGTTTCCCACATATTGTTAGCCTATATGCTAATCAGCTAAAGAAATTACCCCAGGCATGTTCCTGGGGAATTATCTTTTTGTAAATGAACTTTACCCAAGCCGATTCAAATGTAAATCATTATGGATACTAATGAGTTATCTCGATTGTACATAAGAAGCCAAGTCCTCAGCTGGTGTAACTCTCCATTGACTTCATGGGAACTGGGCTGATTTACATCACTGAAAATGTGGCCCAAAAAATAGGTAATTTAATGTGTCCAATGGGATATATGTTTAATTAAAAGCCTTCTCGGAAAGTCAACAATCATTTTTAAACACATTTTTATAAAGCTTTGTGTAACTAACCTAAATCTTTCTTGAAAATATATATAAAAATACATGTGTACACATGAAAATACACACATTCATATTCTCTGGCGGTAGAAGACAAAGGAGAAATTTCAAGCCAAAGTGGTGTGACAAGGTGTGACGTAGTGGGGGTACTTGCTGGGCTGTGGTGACCCCTGCTGTCTGGAGCAAGACCCAGCAGGGAAAACCTCGCTAGGCAGAGGTAATGCCAAACTTGTTGAACCAGTGGCCAGACACCCACCATGGAGAGGAACAAAGGAAGGTGGAATGCTGCCCTGACTGGGGGGCAGGGCTGGAAGGGAATTTAGTTAGTTACTGTCTGGGAGCATGGAGGAGAGCCTAGGGAAAGAGGCTGGAGTTTAGGGGCCCAGTCTCCCCCATCTCAAGGGGGCCTGAGGCATCCTAGCCCAGCTCTGTGACCAGACTACATCTGTGCTGTGCTGTATCCTGGAGAGGCAATAAACTTCCTCTAGTCCACCGGCTGGTGCAGTCTGTTTGTGCCATTTCGGGGTGCAGGAGACGGGGGACCCCAACGTGCTGTCACACAAGGTCAGGCCAGAGGGATACAAAGAGTAATGGAAGGGAGGTATATTAGCTTCAGACTGAGTAAATCTTTGTTCCTAGGGCAACTGGCAGAGGTTAGTCCAGAACCAGTGAGAATTTACCAGAGTCAATCAGGGCAACTGTGCACCTGGAGCTAATTAAGCAGACTTACAGAATCAAGTATGCTTATGCTGATTAGAACACTAGGGGCCAATTAAAGAACCAGTGGAGACTGGTTATAAAAAGGCTCCTCTACAGTTAGTGTGAGAGGAGCTGGGGACAGAAGGTGCGCTTCTGGGAACTTAGGAGAAACAAGCACCAGTGAACACGAGGAGGATGACCCTGACAGAAGGAAGGTGCTGGGGAAGGTGTGGGGAAGTAGCTCAGGGGTTTTGTAGCTGTCTTGCAGCAGGTGTTGGAGACTTGTATAGGCGGCTGCTATTACAGGTCCCAGGGCTAGAACTCAGAGTAAAGGCTGGGCCTGGGTTCCCCCAAACACCCATTTCCACTCAGGGAAAAGACTGGCTGAGGAAAAGAAAAGGGTTACCCAGTCCTGCACCACTTGGAGATCCACCGAGACTATGGCATTTGGTTTCCCTTTATAACTTATGCTGGCCAATAATGAGAGGAGCTCAACAAACAGCTAGCTGATGCCCTAGGTGTGATGCCTCAGTTGAGGGCTGCTGTGAGCATCTGAGGCAAGCAAACCCACACCATAGAATCATAGAATAATAGGACTGGAAGGGACCTCGAGAAGTCATCGAGTCCAGCCCCCCGCCCTCAAGGCAGGATCAAGCTCCGTCTACACCATCCCTGACAGATGTCTATCTTACCTGTTCTTAAATATCTCCAGAGAGGGAGATTCCACCACCTCCCTTGGCAATTTATTCCAATATTTGACCACCCTGACAGTTAGGAATTTTTTCCTAATGTCCAATCTAAACCTCCTCTGCTGCACTTTAAGCCCATTACTCCTTGTCCTGTCCGCAGAAACCAAGAGGAACACATTTTCGCCTTCCTCCTTGTGACACCCTTTTAGATATTTGAAAACCGCTATCATGTCCCCCCTTAATCTTCTTTTTTCTAAACTAAACAAGCCCAGTTCATGAAGCCTGGCTTCATAGGTCATGTTCTCTAAACCTTTAATCATTCTTGTCGCTCTTCTCTGTACCCTTTCCAATTTCTCCACATCTTTCTTGAAATGTGGTGCCCAGAACTGGACACAGTACTCCAGCTGAGGCCTAACTAGTGCAGAATAGAGCGGCAGAATGACTTCACGAGTTTTGCTTAAAACACACCTGTTGATACAACCAGCCCAAACCAACGGTACAAATTACTACTGACGCCTCCCTACTGGGCTGAAGCACGCACCTATGACACCTTACCGCTCGGGACAGGTGGCTGCCACACAAAACTCTGCTACACATCAATCTCCTGGAACTCAGAGCCAAGAGGAATGCATGCACACACTTCGCTCCCAACATTACCAACTGCATCATCCACATAAAGCCTTTCTCTGACTTAGGAACCAGTTACAGACGAAGCAATTGGTCGTAACTCGGTTTGTTCGTAAGTCAGACCCCATAGAGTTACACGGGACCTCGCTGTTCGTAAGCGCGGATTGCGTTTGTAACTCGGGGTCCGCCATTTACAACAGCTTCGGTCGTAACTGTGAATGATCATAAGTCAACCGTGTGCAACTTGGGGACCAGCTGTACTTACAGAAAATACAAAGACCAAGTTCTATATAAAAAGTCAGGGCGGTGCCCATTCCCAATCCCTTTGTGCAGAGACCATCTGTTTATATAATTGGTGCATTCACCACGGAGTCACCTTAAGAGCCTCATATCTCTCGAGTGTGAACAATGTCACAGCGGACATGAGAAGCTGCAACTTCTCCACCAACCTCGAGTAGGAGTTTCACCCGGCAGAGCTCACCCCCACATTCTATCGATAGGGCTATCCATCCATAGATCATTTTGTCACTCGGCGGAATACTAAGTATCCTCACTTCTGTTCCTTTGTGAGTCTCAGCCAGGGGTTGTTGGGAAACACTTTCCTGATGAATTGGAGCGAACCACTGCACTACGCATTTCCACCAATCCCACTCATTCCAAGGGTCCTGTGCAAGATTCACCCCAACAGGGCCCAAGTCATCCTGATAGCCCCCTCATGGTCTAGGCAGACCTGGTTTTCATACCTCCAATGCATGTTGCTAGAACCACCATATCCATTTCCTCACCATCACAACCTCGTCTCTCAGAACTGGGGAAGACTAGTCCCCCCTCAGTCTCACATCCTTCACCTACATGTATGGCTCCTGTCTGGTTCCACAGGACTGAATCCCAATGTTCTGAGCAAGTGAAATCTGTTCTCCTTCATAGCAGGAGGCCATCTACCAGAATTACTTACCTGCAGAAATGAAAGCCATTTTCTTCTTGGTGTCAACAGGCACACATCGATCCCCACACAGCTCCATTTTGCTACATTTTTCATCTAAAGATTGGGAGTCTATCTGCTTCTTTCCTCAAGGTGCAGCTGGTGGTGGTAATGGTCTTTCATGATCAGGTCCATGGTTCATCTCTCTATGCTCATTCTACTACGAGGAGATTTCTCCAGGGTCTTCTGAATCTCTACCCCCCCCCCCTCCCCACACACACACAGCGTCCCAGCACCCTCATGGGACTTCAATTTTGTGCTCAATTGCCTTATGCGACCCCCATTTGAACCTATGACTACGGTTGTGTCTAGACTACACCTCTCTATCGACAGAGAGATGTAGTTTAGGCACATCGAAATTGCTAATGAAGTGAGGATTTAAATATCTCACACTTCATTAGCATAAACATGGCCATCGCTTTTTTTAAAAAAAACTCCAACTCCTTCGACAGAGAGGTGTAGTCTAGACACACCGTACATGTCCACTGCCTTTCTTTCTGATGAAGGTACTGCGTCTGATTGCTATCACCTCTGCCAGGAGGGTCAGTGAGGTAGGAACGTTGATGGTTGATCCACCTTACACAGTTTTTTCAAAGGACAAGGCGACTTTACGGCCACATCCTACATTTTTGCCTAAAATCAGTACTTCATTCCACATCAATGAGTCCATAGTTCTTCTTCAAGTGATGTCCTCATGGGTGCATTACTGTTGATGTCAGGCTCATCCCAGCACTGCAGATCAGAGACTTTTATTAGCAGTATCTGGTTGGGCTGCGCATGTGCAGGAGGGTGCATGCTGTTCTCACCTTTGGAGTATGCACCCACGCAAACTCCCCTCAGTTTCTTCATTACCACTCCCACCTGCAGACAGAGCTCCAACCTCTCTCCTCCTCACTTTCTGTAGATAAAAACTTAGTTATAGTTAGTTAAATATTGTTCAGGTTTTCATTCTAATAGTAAGAATTAGTTAAATAAAAAAAAATGTCTTTTACATAATGATCAGTTGTAAATAGTTACGGCACAGTCCCTTAGGGGCAGCACGCTGTGACTAGCAGGCCACCTCGAGCCTCTACTTAAAAAAAAAAAAAGCATTGGGACAGCGTTGAACAACAAAATGCCAGGATCCCCTGGATTTAACAAATGTGAGAAATGCCACAACCCTATGCCAACATCAGATGGCCATGGCTCTTGTATTGGCTGCTTGCATGAAACTCATGTCCCCCAAAAATGTATTTATTGTCGCAGTCTCATGGCCCGCAAGGATAGAGAACTGAGGGTATGTATGCTACTGTTTGTCAAAGCGCTCTATCATCAGTTAAACAAGGAGGGCAGTAATCATCCCAAAGCTGCTTCTCCACAGAAGAAACCCTTCAGCTCTCCTGCACCTAAGATTCTGGCAAAAAGAAAGGTCTTGCCAGCCCGCTCCCACCCATCACGAATTAGCATGGGAAATAAGCTAGGCTCGGGCACTGAACGTCTCTGTGCCACGTCCATAACAGAACCCAAACCGCAATCCCTAAGAGAGCTGACACGGGTGCCACACTTGCCAATGTGGTTCTCTCATCTGCACGTGTCACCTAGCCGAAGCGCACCTCCCATTTCTTTGGGTACCACTGTGTAGTCGTTAACAATGGAGCACCGACAGGGACATCACTTGAAATAGAAAAGGAAGTTACTCACCTTGTGCAGTAATGATGGTGCTTTGAGATGTGTCCCCCCATGGGTGCTTCATGACTCACCCTGCTCCCGTCTTCTTTGGCTCCAGAAATATGAGACAGGGAATACACGAAGAGTCGGGCTGCACATACAAACTCCAAAGGTGTGATTAGTATGCCCCCTTCCACTCATGCACGGCCTGAGCAGATACTGCTCAAAAAAGTGTCCACTCTGCAGCACCGAGATGAGTCCAATACTAACAGAGGAGCACCCATGGGGACACATATCTCAAAGAACCATCATTAGTGCACAAGGTGAGTGTCGAAGACTAACTTCATCAGTGAGTAAGTTTTTTTGCCTACTTTCTTTCCAAAACCTCATGCTTACCCCAGGGATGCCATGCTTTATACTCTAAACCAGTGTTTCTCAACAAGTGGTATGAGTACCCTTAGGAGTACTCAAGAGAAGGCTGGAGGGTATGCCAACACAACTGAAATTTGGAGAAAATTGAATTTTTGTTTTAAGTTTTACAGCGCTTTATTATTTTTGTACTTTTTACACCCAAAAATTTCATCTCCCACCCAGCTACAATTCAGTTGTTTAAACAAATGTGTTGCAATGGCAGAAAAAATTGTGCTTGTCTGAAAACTATATGTAATGGGCTACTTATAATTTTTTTTAAAAGGGGGTACTTTATAAAAAAGGTTGAGAAACACTGCTGTAGGGGCATTGTCCTTTTATGGGCATTGTCCTTTTATGTAGACAGGACACAAGCACCCATGAAGACAATCATCTCAAAGAAATCCAGTTACTGCACCAGGTGAGAAACCTTCCCCTTTCCTTAAATTGCCTTGTCTTTTTGTCTCTATCATGAAGCGTTCCTGGGGTACCCCAATCTTGATCCAGAGGATTTCCAGATGGTTATCATCCTGTATAGCCTGCTGTTATTCCATCTGGGAATAGGTCACTCACATCTCCACCAAGAGCACACTCCACTCCACTTCTACTGACTTTTTGAATGTACCCCTCAGGAGACCACACCTTTGCCAGGCATTACATCATCATGCCTCAGCTTGCGGCTGATACAGCGGTGGCTACAGCACTGTCATCCTAGGCCACCAAGTAGTGACTCTGAGTCCCACCATCCATGCTGAGTACTGCTATGTAGTCACAAGAGGGATGTAGATTAGACATACCGACATTGCAAATGAAGCGGGGATTTAAATCTCCCTTGCTTCATTTGAATAAAAATGGCCACCACGTTTTGCTGAGTCAAAAGTTTGTTGGCAAAAAGCAGCTGTCAAGATGGGGATTGAGTGACAAAGAAAGCCTTTGTCGGCCGATCCCTTATGCCTCATAAAACAAGGCAGGCACAAATCTGGGCACTGGTCCTGGGTTTGATACCTGATGATCCTGGGGAGAGGAGTGAGAGATGTAGTCCATGGGAGGGGCAGCTGGTCAAGGGAGTGATGCTGGAGGTGGGACTATAGAGGTGCCAGCAGGCTCAGGTAATTGACTCATAGTTTCATTAAAAAGATGGGAGAAGAATTTGAGGTGTCACCTTGAAATCTCTCAGATTCAGTAGGGCCAGCCCCATTGATTGAGGCATCCCTATACTCAGCTCTTGGATGGGAATTTGCAGACCCCAGCATGCCTATCTCCTACTTCCCTACCAAAAAAACACTAGCTTCTACACGGAAATACCATCTGATATGAAGCAAAACATTGCACTGTTGAAGAGGGGCCTCCATAAGCTTCCAGCAATGGTGGGGAAACAAGCCATGGTGATTTGGGGGCTCTCCCACTGTGCTTTTAATGTCTACAAGACTCATGACATGGGAAGAAAACAGAGACATAGTTTCTATTGTGATTTTTGTACCTACGTTTGCCAAGTGAAATAGCTCTGATTCTCAACATGGCAATGCCTCTTTTTTTAAGTCAGAGATTTTGCTTTATGCAGCAGTAGAAAAGCATGGGGGTCTGCCATAATGGCCAGATGTCAGGCACTGGCAGCTGCGGTGCAGCTGGAGGCTGTCAGGACCAGCTTCTGCTTTTCTAAATTTTGTTCCTCCGGTTTCCCGGGCAACGCCGAGTAAGTCCAGCTAGTAATATATAAAGGAGAATGTTTGTATGTTTGTGCTTTAATAACTTGGACACCATAAGAGCTAGCGCAACCAAACTTTGCATGGGATAACCTTTCATCCAGGAAAAAGTTTTAAGGGACTGTGGGAGGAAAGAGATGAGAGACCGACGCCTCTCCCCACGGCTGCACTGTGCTTGGCAGTGCGGGGAGAAGCGGCTTCCCAGGGGAAGCAGTGGGGACAATCACTCACTAAGGCCAGCGGAGGGACAAGGAAGTGGAGGGCAGGCTCGGGTGCCAGCGGCAGGGGTGCGGCTCCCTTCCCCCTTTTTCCCCTCAGGTTCCTCACTTCAGTTATATTAATTTTCCCGAGCAACGCCGAGTAACTCCAGCTAGTTTCAAATTCAGATCATGTGCGACTAGGCCGGAGGACTGAGTTACCTAAGAGCCATGGCAAACAGAGTGACAGAGTAGAGACACACACACTCGGGCAGGGGGTGCTTGCGAGAGGTGAGTGTGCTTCATTTCAGGTGTGCATCAGAATGGAACATATCCAACAGCAGTTGCACCAGTGCCAAATACAGAGGTAACTTAACATACCTACTCGATAGTCACCTGTGTATGCATCCAGTTATGCACTGGTGCTTTTTGCCACATCATCATACTGGGAGTTCATGTTCTTGTGATTAAGAGGAGTACAGCTCCACGAGGAGTACAGCTAGTTCGGATTAGAAGCCTAATCCGAACTAGCTACTCCGTGCCGCGTGTAGCCGCGCGGCACGGGGTTCGAACGAGTGGGGATTTAAAAATGGCGGCGCCCCGCTTATGCAAATGAAGCCCGGGAAATTCAAATCCCGGGCTTCATTTGCAAGTGCGGTATGCCTACATTACCCCGCTAGTTCGAACTAGCGGAGTAGTGTAGACGTACCCTCATTGACTGTGAGGGTTTTCTCCTCAGACCTGCTAAAGTCAATCCCCTCCTTTGGGCTTTCTAAGGATAGCTTAGAGGTTGGCACCTCCCTTCAGAAATAGCAAACAGCAGCTTGTGGCATGAAACTAGAAATACAGGGTCTGGCCCATGAAAGCTCATCACCTAATAAACCATCTTGTTAGTCTTTAAAGTGCTACATAGTCCTGTTTTTTGTTTAGGATAGCTAACTGTTAAACTTGTTGAACACTTCCACCTAGTGGTTTTGCTTAAGATGACATATAAAGTGAAGCTTGGAATCTAAGGATTTATATTGTATGCTTCAAGTTCTTGTTCATAAGTTACTATGATGAAGTAAATACTAAAGTGGGTGAAGCCAAATAATTGGTTTTATGATGTACTTTTTACAATTTAGACCTCAGTGGGGAATAGATAAGTAAATAAGACTCAGAGTTATGGGCAGCTGATGAAGGTGGAGTGGAGGAGGCAAGCCCCCAACCCCGCCCTCAGCCCCACCCCTTCTGCTCAGGCCCCCCATTACAGGGAGGGAGAGTGGTGCGTGGACCCAAGTCTCCCTGGCCCAAGAGCATGGAGACGGCGGGTGCTCGGGGGCAGCAACACTGAATGCCTACTGTAGGTGTTCTGAGGGCAAAATGTGGGCGGGGCCATGCCGGCAGTTTGGGAAGGCTGTGTCTTCCCCCATCTAGCATACCAGCTGCCCATGCTCAGACTCCTAAGTCATTTTTTAAAATAGAACAGAAACTCCTAAGTCACATAGGTGCTTTTCAAAATTTTGCCCAAAGGCCTCCTGGCAGAAAAGGGATTTTTTTGTAGGCTAGCCCAAACTGCAGTCAAGGATGCAGGTTATCTTAGGATCTATCCAACAGGTGTATCCTGACAGATTGTATTTTCTTAGCCACTGAGTTACCTGACCATGCTTACCACTTTAGCTCCCTTTTATCATGAACAGAATAGGGAGGCAAGAAACCTGCTTCCTGTTCCCATCTCTGACAAAAGCTTCCAGTGCAAGCTTGCACAAGTCACTCAACTTCTCTGCCTCAGTTTCCCCATATGTGAAACTAGTTCCCCTTTGCTTCTTACTAGGCATAATAGGGTGCTCCCTGTCTCCATAGACCTGGGGACAGACCAGATTTTCACTGTGATCCTGGGGTCCAGCAGCTGCTCAAGATTTGTAACTCAACATCTATTTCTCCTCAGGCCTGTTAAACTCAACCCCCTCCCCCTTTGGGGAGGATGGCACCTACCTTCAGAAATGGCAGACAGACAACAAGCCACAGTGAAATCTGGCTCCCAGCTACAGTGTTATCGAGGTCCCTGCACAGACATCTGAGCAGGCTGCATGAAAGTTCCCTTCACTGAAACAAGGCCAAGAATGGGCGGGGAGAGGGGAGTTTTTAAAACTCCCTCCTATTCCCTCAAATTGGAGAGCAAGCAGGAAAGTTCAATGGAGCCTCTTGAGTCACAGGAGAAGACAATGTTGGACGGTATACGGAGGAAGAAATCTCCAATCTTCGCCAGCACATTGGCTAGGTCTGTGCTGTGATGGCTGAAAAGGCAACAATGCTTTCTCCTTCCAACACACTTATTTACGTGAAAGACCTCATGAAATGTATGGATATCAGTGAGTCATTTGTATACAGTTGCTTATTCCTTGTTCTCTACAGTTGGCCCCCTCAGCTTGGAACCAGCATAGGGTGAAGTGATTCAAATCTCCTTCCTATGGAGACTGGTTTATATTCTCTCCCCTTCCAGTCTCCAAGGTCCCATGTGAGGTCAGGAAGTAGCAACTATTTCCCTGAGGAAGACTTGTAGAAAACCTGTTTGCAGACTGTCCTTTAAATTCTTAATGACAATTGGGAATTAAGAACAAATTACTTAGACCACCCAAAAAGCCACAGCCAAGGAAGCAATATTGACCTGATTTAGAGGGAAAGTGAAGGCACTTATAAAAAGTTAAAAAATAATATATCATATGCACAAAAGGGGAAGATGATTATAATTAATATCAATGAGAAGCTAGGGATTGTCGATAATTGAGAAGTGAAGAATAGAGACAAGGAGAAAACTATGGCTGGCAGAGTTAAGTACAATAAGGGTACAGCTACACTGCAGGGCAAAAGTTGAAATAAGCTATGCAACTTCAGCTACGTCAATTGCGTAGCTGAAGTCAAAATAACTTAATTCAACTTTTGGCGCTGTCTATACAGCAGGAAGTCAAAGGAAGAACACTTCCTTCGACTTCCCTTACTCCTTGTGAAATGAGGGCTACAGGAGTGGGAGTTATTTCGTCATTATTTCGACATAATGGCTTGCTGTGTAGACACACACTGTGTTATTTTGAAATAACATCAGTTATTCCAAAATAACGCTGCTGTGTAGACATATCCAAAGAAGGAGTTAATTAAGTACATTAGGAACAAACAATTATTATATTGGTATTGGTCCAATAGTATGGGTCAATTAATAGATGAAAAGGGTAGAATTATCAATAACAATGCAGAAAGTCAGAAGAGTTCAATAAATATTTCATTTCTGATCTGTATTTCAGAAAAAAACAGATGATGTAGTCATAAATGATAGCACTCCATTCCACTATAATGGATTGTCAAATCACAGATACTACAATAGATGTTTGCTTCAAATAGTGTCCATATGGATGCCTCACTTCAAGTGTGCATGTGCCCTGCACCTCTGTGCAGAGGCCTTTTATTAGCAGTGCATGTTCAGCCTGTATATTCATCCTACACATTCTCATGCCAGTCACCAAAGCTATATGGGCATGTATGGGTAAGCTGCCATCAGTTCTTTCTCAACCACCTTTGGCCAGAAATGGCATTTAGTGGGTGTCCGTTTTTCTTTAGATTCAGGATATAGTTTTTGCTACTTTAGCTGGAAATGTTCCCATTTATTTTTTCCCTTAAAAATGTTTCCCTGATTGATTCATGACTGTCTCAGAATGTGAGTCACTCACTTCACCAAAAGCTGGACGTTTTGCAACTCCAATCATAGTTCCTCAATGATTTTTTGACTAGGGGCAGCCTGTTCATTGAAAGTACAACAGGTGCTGTTAAATAGTAGGAAGGAATAATACAAGACAAACTTTCCTCCAGAATTGGTAAAGAGATCATCTTTGATGTAATGGCATCATCTTTTTATGCAGTCTTGGATTACCTTTTCAAATTGAAAACATCAGGACATTCTGTGTATTCGGTCAAGGTTCACTTAGCATCGATAACAGCTTTCCTCTTCATAATAGAAGGGTTCTGAATTTTCACCCATCCACCACAACGAGGTTCCCAAAATGTCTTATGAATCTTTGTGCAGAAATTAGAGAGCCTTCTTTGCTTTAGGATCAAAATTTTCTTAATCATCTGATGAAACAGCTGTTTGAGCTACTAGTTGCCTCCTGTTACACTTATCTATGACGACAGCTTTTTGGTGGTCATCACAGTGCCCAAAGAGTTGGGGAAATTGGGGTTCTAAATGCAGGCTCTCAATTTACTGTGTTCTCCAGGGAGAAGGTATGATAACTCCATCCGAAACTTTTATCAAAGGTTTCTTGTGAAGACCACATTAACCGAACTATTCACCTGCCAGTTTTCTTTTCTAAGCTGCTTCCAACTATGCAGAAAGCTGTCTTCCATACACTAGATGTCAGAGGAGCAATAGGGCTTTACAGAATCAAACCATACAGAAAGTCCTCTAGACTTTTTGTGTCTATTGTGGATAGATCTATGGCAGGGGTGGGCAATAATTTTTGACAAAGGATCCACTCCAAGATTTTGGAAAATGGTCAAGGGCCACACTCTTCCATGATATTAATGGAGGAGGTGCAGGGTCTGGGATGGAGGTTGGGTGCAGAAGAGAACTTGGGGTAAGACACTGGGATGCAGGAGGGAGACTGGAGTCTGGGAGGGAGTTGGGATGAGGCAGGCGGTTGTGACCTAGGGCAGGGGACTGGAGTGCAGGGGTTTGGGATGTGACCTAGGATAGAAGGGGATTATGTTCTGGGGCAGGAGATTGAGGTGCCAAATCTGGGAGGGGGTATGAGTATAAGAAGGAGACAGAGGGTTTAGGTATGTTGAGTGGGGGATGCAGAGAGTTGGGGCAGAAAAGGGCTGGGGTGCCAGAAGAAGTCTGTGGCCAAGAGACTTAGGGTATGTCTACACTACCACCCTAGTTCGAACTAGGGTGGTTAATGTAGGCAACCGGAGTTGCAAATGAAGCCCGGGATTTGAATTTCCCAGGCTTCATTTGCATGTTGCCGGGCGCCGCTATTTCTAAATGCTGGCTAGTTCGGACTCTGTGCCCGCGGCTACACGCGGAACGGACTAGGTAGTTCGAACTAGGCTTCCTATTCCGAACTACCTGTACTCCTCATGGAACAAGGAGTACAGGTAGTTCAGAATAGGAAGCCTAGTCCGAACTACCTAGTCCATGCCGCGTGTAGCCGCGGGCACGGAGTCCGAACTAGCCGGCATTTAAAAATGGCGGCGCCCGGCAACATGCAAATGAAGCCCGGGAAATTCAAATCCCGGGCTTCATTTGCAACTCCGGTTGCCTACATTAACCACCCTAGTTCGAACTAGGGTGGTAGTGTAGACATACCCTTACTTATCAGCTGCCAAACTAGCCTGCCTGCCTGCAGACCCTAAAATGTTTCCCAGCCAGCCTGCCTGCTTGCCTGGCCATGTGCTTCATGAATAACTGAGGCCAGGAGAAGGGAGTTGATTCTTCTTAGCTGCCTTTTAGTTCAACAAGCAGCTTTTATTGACTGGTTTCTGCCAGAAATTGGCCAACGGGAATGTGTGGGGGTGGGGTGGCTCCTAAAACTTCCCTCCTCCCCTCCAGTTTTAAAACAGAAATGGAGCCTTGAAGCTCCACGTGGTGCTGCAGGGCAAGCGGGGGAGCCTGCCTGAGGCTCCCTGCTGCCTCTGTGAGCCGGATCCAGTGGCTTGGTGGGCCGGGTTTGGCCCACAGGCTGTATTTTGCTCAGACCTGATCTATGGGATCCACTCTCTCCATTCACAGATTCTCTAACTGGATCTCTGGATAGGTGACTGTTTGATTGTAGTTCCAAACTGACTGCACATGCTACAAAATCACACGTGACATTTATAGGTCCACTCAATGACATGGCAGATGCTGCTGTCTTCAGGGCTGCAGTGTGGACCTTGGCATATAGTTTTTCCTGCCGTTATGCTTTGGCTTGTACTGCTAGAATGGATGCTGCAGTAGACAGTGCAATTCTTTCTTCAGTAGTGGTCTCTGTCCCAACCGTTTCACCACCTTAGGAGAGTTACATGAAGTAGTGCACCTGGAGGGAAACTTCTTGAATAAAAAGGAAAAGCTATGCACCTAGTGCAGTAAGTGGAATTCTTCAGAATGTGTACCCTCCCCTGAGTGCTTCACTACACATAGTCCCACTCTGCTTCAGTTTCCTCTCCGGACTTTGCAGAGAGAAGGAACTGAGGACAGTTGGGCTGCACAGCCCTGTATAGCCTTGGTATGGAGCACAAGGATGTGTAATGTGCATGTATAGGCCAAATCCACATTCCTTAAAAAAATTTCCAAACAAAAGTGACAGGTCCATGCACACCTGACGTGGAGCATGCACTAGGAAATCTCAATGAACTCCCAGTCACTGTACAAAGTGAGTAACCTCTCCATTTTTAAATCAGCTTGTCCAGATAACTTGCACCCAAGAGTTTGAGAAGGGCTAACTGAAGAGCTTGCTGGACTATTGATACAGGCAGTCCCCGACTTACGCGGATCCGACTTACATCGGATCTGCACTTACAAACGGGCCTTTTCTCGCCCCGGAGCTCACGGGCGGCGAGTCGCCACCCGTGTCCTCCGGGGTGAGAAAAGCTTCTCTCGGTCTCCCTGGTCTGCTGCGGGGGGGGGGTCCAGCAAAGCCGCTGGACCCCCCCCAGCAGACCAGGGACACCTGAGCAAAGCCGCCGTGTCTTAGCTTTGCTCGGGTGTCCCTGGTCTGCTGGGGGAGTCCTGGACCCCCCCAGCAGACCAGGGGGACAGGAGCAAAGCCGCCCAGGTGGCAGGGGTCCCGCCGCCTGGGCGGCTTTGCTCGGGTCTCCCTGGTCTGCTGGGGGGGAGGGGGCACAGCTAGTGCGCCCCCCCAGCAGACCAGGCTTTTGTTGTGGGACGCCTCGGGTAGAGCAGCTGGGGTGCTGCTGGGTTGGTCCTGTGGGAACCTACCGGGCAGCGCCCCAGCTGTTCTGTCCCAGGCTCCAGATTCAGCAGCTGTTGAAACTGATCAGGCTGATTCCAGGAAGCTGGGGGCAGAGCAACTCTGCCTCCGGCTTCCTGTAGTCAGCCCCTGGTCAGTTTCAGTGGCAGCAGCTGAATCTGGAGCCAGTTCCGACTAACATACAAAATCAACTTAAGAACAAACCGAAGTAGGAATAAGAGATCCTCCGGAATAGGGCTTTATTCCGGAGGATTGGGCCAGTCTAGATGCTTTTTTCCGGCTTTTCCCCAAGCTGGAAAAAAGCGGCGGACATCTTTATTTAAATCCCACGGGGGATATTTAAATCCCCCGCGGATTTCCCTATTCTGAAGTTGAAAATTAGCATGCCCCTTTCGAAAAAGGGGCCAGTGTAGACGTAG
Organism: Pelodiscus sinensis; assembly: GCF_049634645.1. Taxonomy (NCBI): domain Eukaryota; kingdom Metazoa; phylum Chordata; order Testudines; family Trionychidae; genus Pelodiscus; species Pelodiscus sinensis. The sequence continues at coordinate 246,190,675 of NC_134712.1, read as the reverse complement.
CCAAGGACTATAATAGAGTTTAAAGAGAAGCTGGATAAATTCATGGAGGTTAGATCCATAAAAGGCTATTAGCCAGGGGATAAAATGGTGTCCTTGGCCTCTGTTTGTCAGAGGCTGGAGAGGGATGGCAGGAGACTAATCGCTTGATCATTGTCTTCGGTCCACCCTCTCTGGGGCACCTGGTGTTGGCCACTGTCGGTAGACAGGCTACTGGGCTAGATGGACCTTTGGTCTGACCCAGTACGGCTGTTCTTATGTTCTTATGTTATATGTTCTCAGTCCTTCTCACAAGGTTCCTGGAGAGGCCTGCCTTATTCTGGCCTCCATGGTCACAACAAGTCACCACTAAGGAGTTTGGGGTCATGAAACCACACAGCAGTGCCACACACAGCACAGGGTCATGCCCGCACTCAGTCAGCATTCACTCCTGGTCAAGTGCAGCAATGCAGAGGAGACTGATCCCCTGACTGGGTACCTGCCGGGGGAAGGAAGAGGAGGGGACCCCAGTAGCACTCTCTTTGCCAAGCAACCTCTGCCACTCATGTACATCTCCCCCATCACACTCTCCTCCAGTGGACAGGGATAGAAGTTCTATTTCTGTGGGATACCGCCAGTGTTGGACCCAGTGTGTGCGGGACACAGAAGGAAGCCGAGCCATTCCATCTCCCTCCTCCTGCACATAGGCTTCTAGCCTGGTTGGCACTTTCCCATGTCTGCTTGTCCTTGGGCTGTGGGTGTAGCGATGCTCCCCTGGGATGTCTCTGCCCCTGCAAGAAAGTGGCTGATGTCTAGGCAACAGATGGCTTTGCTCGAAGCACATTGCCCAGCTCAGAGATCTCAGAGATTAGAGCTAGGGTTCATTCACAGTGTCTTCTGGCATGACTGCCCTTGTAATTCTTCTTCACAGCTGGCCCAGCTACAAGTGTGGCACATCCACCTCCTCCCACGCCATCTTCCCGACTCGATGGGATCTGCCGGAGCAAATGTGTAAACCACGCATCTAGTGTGGTTCACTGACCAATGCAGTGGCACCTAGACCACAGCAACAGTTAAGATCAAGAGACCTCTCCAGCAGGGGCTGAGAGCCAGCTGGCTTTAGCTCAGAGGGTAGAGGCTGCTGTACTCTGCTTCAGAGGTCTCAGGTTCAAAACTGCCTGGTGGTGGTTACAAGCAGGGGCTTGTACAAATACACCTGGGGAAAACCCAATGTGCGAGCACATGGCCTGCCTCTAGTCCCTCATCTGGTGGCTTTATGAGGAGCACCGCGAGCAGGCTGCTGACTGGGAGGAACGCTGGCTGACCAGGAGCAGTGAAAGGCCACCTGGGACCAGCTGGCATGCCAGCATGAGGCCATGTGCTCCTCCCTCACCTTGGTGATGGAGCACATGGTCTCACACATGAAGCAGATTATCAGGCACCTCCCCACTCCATCCCCCATGGTTTCCTCTCCAAGTCTTCCAAGGACTGCTGGGGCCCCTGAACGCAGGGCAGTGGGATCTTCAGAGTAGCCAAGCTGACCAAGGCAGGTGCTGGTCCCTGAGCCACCCTCTCCCTTTTTCTCCCCCCTCCCAGCCATCGGGTAACTGTGGAAACACTCGGAGGGCAGAACAGCCCAAGCCTATAAACTAAAGAACATGGGTGGAGGGTGGTGACTTTGGGGGCAGGCGACCCCGATGATGATTGGGCTGTAAGCCTGAGGGGGAGCCCGAACATCTTTTGGAAGAGGTGGGATTTCCAGAAGATGTGGGCGTCGTGCGCCTTCCCTAACCAGGGGAACATCTAGACTAGCGCGCGAGCCGACAAACAGCTGATCAGCTGTTTGTCGGCTCAGCGCGGCAGCCATGTAAATGTAAATGAAGCCGCGATCATTTATATCGCGGCTTCATTTGCCTTTGCTGATTTGTCTAATCTACATGCCTCTGCCGACAGAGGCATGTAGTCTAGACACAGCCAAAGGGGGAGAGAGAGGAGGAGTGGCATGTGGGAAGCGGCCATAGAGAGAAGCCTTGAAAGCACGAGTTGCAGCTAGCCTGACCAAGCAGCCGCAGGAAGTGTCTGCCCTCCTGGTGCCCTCTCCAGTGTGCTTCCAGGGGCTCTAAATCCAAGGCAGGCTCCAATCACTGTGGATGGGCTAGTTCAAAATAATTCTGAGCAATGTCGATGCTCCCCCAGAGTGGGGGACACACTTTCGATTTGTTATTTCAAGGGTAATTATTTCAATTTTCCTAGAATCATAGAACTGGAAGGGACCTCGAGAGGTCATCAAGTCCAGTCCCCTGCCCTCCTGGCAGGACCCAGCACTGTCTAACTCATCGCTGACAAGTGTCTGTCTAACCTGCTTTTCAATATCTCCAGTGATGGAGATTCCACAACATCCGTAGGCAACTTATTCCAGTGTTTAACCACCCTGACAGTTAGGAAGTTTTTCCTGATGTCCAGCCTAAACCTCCCTTGCTGCAGTTTAAGCCCTTGCTTCTTGTCCAAGGAAAACAATTTTTTGTCCCTCCTCCTTGAAACACCCTTTTAGATCCTTGAAAAATGCTATCATGTCCCCTCTCAGTCTTCTCTATTCTAAACTAAATAAGCTCAATTCTTCCAGTCTTCCCTCATAGGTCATGTTTTTTAAACCTTTAATCATTTTTGTTGCTCTTCTCCGGACCTTCTCCAATTTTTCCACATCTTTCTTGAAATGTGGTGCCCAGAACTGGACGCAGTATTCCAATTGAGGTCTAATGAGCACAGAGTAGAGCGGAAGAATTACTTCTCATGTCTTGCTCACAACACTCTTGTTAATGGATTCTAGAATCATATTTGCTTTTGTTGCAACAGTGTCACACTGTTGACTCATGTTTAACTTGTAGTTCACTGTGACCCCTAAATTCCTTTCAGCAGCACTTCTTCCTAGACAATCACTTCCCATTCTGTATGTATGAAACTGGTTGTTCCTACCTGAGTGGAACACTTTGCATTTGTCCTTATTAAACTTCATCCTATTTACCTCAGACCATTTCTCTAATTTGTCCAGATCATTTTGAATTTTGACCCTGTCCTCCAAAGCACCTGCAACCGCTCCCAGCGTGGTATCATCTGCAAATTTAATAAGCATACTCTCTATGGCATCATCTATCATTGATGAAGATATTGAACAGAACTGGTCCCAAAACAGATCCCTGCAGAATCCCACTTGTTATGCCCTTCCAGCATGATTGTGAATAGTTAATAACTACTCTTTCTCTTTGCACGCAAGCACTGATTGAAAGGCTGAGAACTATCTTCCTTTCCAGCTGATGGAATGTTGGAGACTGTGACAGAGCCGCTGGGCTCTGCACTCCTGCGGCAAGCACCGCCCGGGGAAGGAAGGAATGGCGTCGGTGCTGCCAGCGAATTATTGAGACATCTCCAGGCTGAGGGTTCACGGTGAGGAAGCCACCAGACACCCTAATCTCATAGCCAGTGCTGAGGTAGGGACAGCGCGGCGGCAGTGGGATGGGCGCGCAGGCGCAGTTGGACAGGTGAGTTGCAACCAGGCGGTACCTGTCCCGTGCAAGGGTCGTGGTGACGCACAGCTCACTTGCATCAAGCAGCAAGCGTGGCGCTGAGGTGACATCTTTAAAAACAGCTGCCGCAGCCCAGGAAGGGGGAGGATTGGATGGTAAGGTGAGGAGCAGCAGGAAGGCTCCGGAGAGGGATAGTGAGGAGAGCGCACCTCCGGCGACAGTCGCGCTGTGACGGGTTAGGCTTCTGAGGTGCGAGCCAACAGGAGGCAACTGGGGGAAGGACTAGGTGGGTAGGAAGTGGCTCAGGGCATAGTTTAAAGCCTGCAGGTCAATGTGTTTCAGGTGGCGTCCCCATCGACCAAGGGGAGGTTAAGGGCGAAAGAGTAATCGTCCCCCCCTTACGGCCCTAGGCCGGAACCCAGAGGTGTGGGCAGGCCCGGATCCCTCTACCCGCCATCCCGCTGGCATAAGGCGAGGAGCATTGAGTGGCAGGTGTTGTATCGAGTTGTAAAATACTAACTGAATTAAAAGAAACTAAGCCTATTTCAAGGAGGCTGATAGACTAAGTTGTGGGAGACAGTCAGGTTGGGTAAGGGCACCAGGACCCTGATTGTGACTACGGGGCGACGCGCCTCCTAGGACACAGGGCGCACTCACTCACAGAGACAAGAAATTCTGTGAGGGAAGGAGGCTGAATACATCCCTTAATGTGCGCTCTACTGTATATATCAGACACTGAACATTTTCTTCATGCTTGGACACATTAGTAGACTCAGGGTATGTCTACACTACCCCGCTAGTTCAAACTAGAGGGGTAATGTAGGCATACCGCACTTGCAAATGAAGCCCGGGATTTGAATTTCCCGAGCTTCATTTGCATAAGCCGGCCGGCGCCATTTTTAAATGCCGGCTTGTTCGAACCCCGTGCCACGCGGCTACACGCGGCACGGGCTAGATAGTTCGAACTAGCAAGCCATTCCGCACTATCTGTACACCTCGTTCCACGAAAGCTCATGACACCATCTACAAAGCTCATGACACCATCTACATGTTTTGTTAGTCTTTAAAGTGTTATCAGACTATGTGTTGTTTTTTCAGTTTATGTTAGTAGCAAGACAGTGATAAGATAGAGCTGATATCCTTTATCTGTTCTGTTCAACCTTCTGTTTCCTACTACCTTTTTTTGTTTTGTTTTTTGTTTTGCTAGTGCTCAGCTTAAAATGTCTTCATCTGAGCAGTCCCATTGGTTTTAACAGCTTTCAGTGATATTTAGTTCTATTGACCCAGCCAACTAAAGTAACAATGCAATTTTTTAGAACACTGATTCTCTGCCTTTTTGGTCAGTGACAAAAACAGGGCCACAAAATCATCCCATGAACCCACCATCTTTCATGATCCTTTATGGCCACATCACAGGAAGAAATAATGGAAAGGTTTTGGTTCATATTGCTTTGGCATGGGAAAGCTGCTGGTAGTGGGCTAGTTCTGCTGTGTGGTGAACACTGGTATATTTGTTTGTGCAGTGCTCTGCACACTGATTTTGACTGGTCCTTGGGCATTGCCATAATAAATACAATTAATAATAAGATTCTTTTCTATCCCCCATTCTTTCCTTCCCTACAGCACACAGTGCTGCTTCAGGAGCCTATGAAGCCAGCTCTCCAGCCCTTGAATTGTTCCTTCCCTTGCCCTGGAGGTGAGCCCTGTGCAAGTGAGGAACTATTTTGAGACTGCATGATGAATAGGAGGGACCTGAAGCAATATGCTCTTTCCTTCCCAAGACCAGGATGTATCTGGATCTGATATTTTTTATAAACAGAGTCTAGCGTAATGGTGGTGTTGCCAACTTTTGCAATTTTATCACAAACCTCAATAATTATTACATGTGTTAATTCTCCAGCTCTTGGAGTCTTGGGATTGTCTTGATAATTCATTTGAAAACCAGGATGTGTTTTTTTAAATTAATTATCTTTAAGCTAATCTCATGATTTTTGAGGCCTGATTTACAAGGGTTGAATGGTTGGGGTTAGGAATGTTAATGTGTTACACTCACACACATACCCACATTGCTGCCTCTGTATCAGAGGCAGCAGGGCTTGAGGAAAGCGGGAGCCAGTGTGTGTGAAGAGCCGGCTTTTAAGACGCAGCAGCTCAGGGAAGCTGCAGGGAGGCGGGAGCTGGTGCTACAGCAGAGCCATCTTAAAAGCCAGCTCCCCACAAGTATCAGCCTCCGCAGAGCCACTTGTCTTCCCACCTGCCCTCTATGGTGCATGTAAACATGTAAGTGCTACATTTTTCAGCAGTTACACATTTATACAAATACATATACTTTTATTTTAAAAAAATAAAATAAATTGATTTTCTGCATCCAGAGTGAAATGCATGAGGGTAGACCAGCACTTAATGGAAAGTAAATGAGATTTTTAAAAATATAAGGTGCTGTTAGTAAGACGTGAAATGGGTTTTTAAGCTATTTTCTTTAACCAAGTAATGTTAAAGGTGAACTGAACACAAAATGAAAATGATTATTGCTTTTGCCCTTTACTGTTCCTGTATTATATATAAAGATGATACCAGCAAATCATTTACTTATTGTGACTTCATTATTTCTCATACAAACTGCAGCTGGTGTGGCCGGCACAGAGGAACCAGGGCTGGTGGAAGGCCAGACCAAGCAAGTGGTCGGATGGTGGAGCAAGCAAGGCGCCTTCTTTCCCTGGGAGGGAGGTAAACTCACACGGATACAGACCAAGGACAGCCACTGTGAGTGGGATACAGTAAGGGAGCAGAGAGGAGCCCAGAAAAGGAACTTTTGATTGTAGAATTTAAGAACATGAGGCAGAAGCCACTGCCTCTCACACTGTGTGGTAAGATACCCTGCTCACAGTTTTATGAGTATGAATCCTGTTTGTTGCATTATCCTTAATTAATGTCAGGTGACTTCCCTCTTTCATTATAAGTTTCTTTTCTACACTCAAGGGTGCGTCTAGACTACAGGGTTTTTTGAAAAAAGTAGCCTTTTTTAAAAAAAAACTTCCCCTGCATCTAGATTGCTACTGCATTCTTTTGTAAGTAAATCGAAAGAATGCAGCAGTTTTTTCGACTGCAGAAAACCTCATTTTACGAGGAAGAACGCCTTTTTTCGAAAGTACTCTGTCAAGAAAAGGCTCTATGTAATGCAAACTGTGCTTTTTCAAAAGAGAACGTCCAGATTGCCTGGTGGGTGCTCTCTTTCGAAAAAGCGGCTTGCTATTTTGAAAGTACTGGTTGTAGTCTAGACGCTCTTTCAAAAGAGGCCTGCAGTCTAGACGTAGCCTCAGACGTTGGCTTTGTGAGTATGGAAGTATTGCTTCTCAGTGGTGCCTCAGGGTGGTGTGTGATTTTTTCCCCCCAGGTTACTGGATGGGATATCGAGCCCATTCTGTGTGGAATTGTTGGAAAGGAACCCTTAGATATGAACCTGGCTCTGCCTGCTACTGGCTCCTCTTAGCAGAAGGGTTACATGTGATTAAATTTTTGCAGGATTGGGGCTTTAGTATCTATAATTGACTGATTCTTGGATCTGCTTTGTTGGCAACTGAAAAATAATAGTTCAGTTTAAGCTTCTGTGTAGTTCTGCTCTTCTGGTTGTTCCTATTGTTTACCATCAAGGCATACTTTACTCAAAGAAACATGCCATCTCCTTTGTTTCTTTACAATTCATTTTTATTTTAAAGGTAATTGCTGCCACAAATAGCAATATTTTCTTTAGCCAGTAGAGGGAGATGTTGGTCTGACAGAGAATTATTCATAATTACTGCATCACAAGTATCAGGAGAGAAAGATTCTTAAACAGTTTCTGTATTGAGGTGATAGCAAGCTTAATGTGGAATCTTGTGTCTTGGGCACATAATAAAAAGTAAGTTATATCATGTGCTTCACTGAATAGCTAATGATTCATCATCTACATGAATCATCAGTCTGTGTTTCTCTGTTAGAGCTATTTGGCCATTTTGCATCAAATTAATGTGGAAGAAAATATTTTATTACAAACAAAACACAAGGAATAATTTAATTTTTAAAGAATTTTCCAGTTTTTCATTGCAAAATTGCAAACCAAAGTCCATTTTTAATCCAGAAACATTTTCTAAAACTCCAAATAATTTTCAAAAGACAAACATTTTTCAGTTTTTGAATGTCAAGTTTTCCTTTAAAAAATATTAGTTTGAAATTTAGAAAAAAATTCCAATTTTTCCATGAAAAGTAATTGGAATACTTGCAGAACTGATGCTGCCTTCCTCTTAGAACATCTCCGATTGCCTGATTGCTGGAAGGAGCAGCGGAGAGGGGAAGGCAGGGGAGGGGGAGAGAACAGGGACACATTTCTGGAGAAAAGAGTGTGGGGTGGAAGGCAGACAGCAGTTGATTCACTGGCTAGAGCTTATCCGGCTTCCCATAAACATACACATTTAGCTTATGTCAGCGGTTGTTTGAACATATTAAAGTGTTCAAAACATGCTATTGTGTTTCCCTTAAAAATAAACTTTTTAGGGTGCAGAAAATGTTTCTTTCATTTTATCTAATTAATTTGGATTTTTTTATCTGCTTTTTCCACTTTTTAAGTGGTTTCAGTTAAAATTGTTTTATTATTATTATTATTGTTGTGTTTCTGTAGTACCTAGGAGACATTGTCAAGTACCAAGATCCCATTGTGCTAGATATGGAACAAACATAGAACTAAAAAAATCTTGTCTCTGCCCCAGACACTTTACAGTCAAAGTAACTTACAGTCTAATTAACTACAAGTTAAACCTCTCTAGTACCCTTGGAACCTGACTGGTTCTGAACCAGATAATCTTCTGGACCATGGGAGGTCAATATCGCCTAGCAGCATTACCAACACTTCCACTGCTTACTGAGCTCTTAGAAGACATTTAGGGGTAAACCAGAGCTAAATAACAGCACAGAACACCGAGAGCTAGGACTTGGGACTGTAAATAAACTGTATGGGACCGCAGGAAACTCGAACACACATCCGACTAACTAAAATAGTTCTGGATGATGGATATTTCTCGGTCAGAGAGTTCTGGACTAGAGAAGTTGAACCTGTACCTTCAGTTATGTTCCTTCATTAACAGTGTTATGACTGAATACTGTATGTACTGAAGTGATGTTCAGAAAGAAAGACAGTTAAAAACAAATACTCAAATAACATGTACCTTTTTATAGGGAAAGTTTATGAAACTCATAAGGAGAATTGTTTTTGAGATGGGACCCTAGACTTGTGAGATTTAGTTCTACTACTAGCTTCACCACTGACCTACTTTGTAGCCTTTGGCAAAACCCTTTCATTCTTTCTATTTCCCATCCTACCTTTTATTCATCTTGGCAATTTACAAGTAAATAACATAAATAAATATTTGACTTCAGTATTTCCTATCTATTTGGATTGGTCTGAACAGAAGAGCTCATTTTATTAAATAAATAATATTATTTTGGTGGAATGGGAGTAATTTCCCAATTTTTAAAGAAATTAATCATTTACCTGATGTATTGTAACATGCTGGTTTTTGTTTGTTTTTTGCTTTCAGATGAAAAATGGTAGATGAATTAAACATTTATGGTAGTGTAGCTCAAAAAAAGCCCTTGATCAGGTGTAGGGAACTAGATTCACCCCGGCTGCAAATAAAAGAGAGGAACAACCAACTCATTGCTAGGGCATGATGTTAGTGTGTGCATTTAAAATGCTAGCAGACAAACCTTACTCTCCTTAAATTTAGCATCGCAACTTGTTATACCCATAAAATACTACCCAGCATTTTCCATTGACTAAAGTTACCAACTCCATCCTTGTTTGCTTCATTGTGTTACAAAATGCATGTAAAGCTGTACAAGTGCATCATCTTGGGGGGAAAAAAACATTTTAACTGAAATATATATGTACTTGACATTATTTTTAGTAGTAATTAACCATGTATAATCCTGAATAAGTTTCCACTAAGATGAAGTCTTACTGGAGATCCCACATGATTATTTTTTAGAAGAAAGAAGGCTGTGGAGATTTCAGATGGGAAGCAAGAACAAAAAGGGATATGAGTAGTGCAGATTCCAAGAGGCATTCATTTGGAGCAGGAACTGGGGGCAGCAGTGGTATTCTGCTGGCAGAGCACAAGATTGGGATAATGAGAGTTGGGGAATGAGAGCTTGGATTGGGTGAAATAGGAAGGAGGTTGAGTGGGAGTCAATGGTTAGGGAGGTGGAGCTATAGTTGCTAATCATCAGTAAATTCATGGACAGTCTGTAAAAAAGAGCTAACATTGGACCAGTCTATAGAATCCACAAAACCTTTTAAATATCAGTAAAAACCAGTGGTTCTCAACCGTGGGCCATATGGCTCCCCAGGGGCCATGCCCTACCTCTTGGGGGCCTCATGGAAAAAACGGAATATTAAATTATGTACCTTTTTTTCCAACTAACAGCAGCTATTAGGTGGGGCCACAGTGGTAAGCGAGGCTCAGAAGGGGGCCATGAGCAAAAAAAGGTTGAGAAACACTGAGTAAAAACCACCAAGCTTTGCAGTGGAGCTGAGGAATCCCTCCCCTTTGGCCCCGAGGTGAGCTCAGTGCAGTGGGTCAGATCCAAGGAGTCTACAATTACTGGGAGATGGGACCAACACTTCCCCCTCACTCCTTCCCTGCAGTTCCCTCCTCTGCCTCTTCCCACCTCCCCCCTCACAGCTGCCTCCCATTCCCATCTCTTCCCTTCCCACCCTCCTCCTCACTACTGCCCTGCCATTCCCTCTTCTCTTCGTCCCACCTCCCCCTCATAGTTGCCCCACCATTCCGCTTTCCACCCTCTCCCTCACAGCTGCGCTGCCATTCCCTCCTATCACCTTCCCCCTTTCCCTTCACAGCTGCCCTGCTATTCGCTCCACTCCCATTTTCACCTTCCCCCGTATTGCTGCCCTGCCACCTCATCCTATTCCCTTCCCTGCTTTGCCCTCACAGCTGTCTCGGCCATTCCCATTTCTTCCCTTCCCACCCTCCCCCTCACTACTGCCTTGCCATTCCCTCCTCTCCCCTTCTTACCTTCCCCCCTCACTACTGCCCTGCCATTCCCTCCTCTCCCCTTCCCACCCTCCCCCCTCACTACTGCCCTGCCATTCCCTCCTCTCTCCTTCCCACCCTCCCCCTCACTACTGCTCTGCCATTCCCTCCTCTCCCCATCCTACCCTCCCCCCTCACTACTGCCCTGCCATTCCCTCCTCTCCCCTTCCTACCCTCCCCCCTCACTACTGCCCTGCCATTCCCTGCTCTCCCCTTCCCACCCTCCCCCCTCACTACTGCCCTGCCATTCCCTCCTCTCCCCTTCCTACCCTCCCCCCTCACTACTGCCCTGCCATTCCCTCCTCTCCCCTTCCTACCCTCCCCCCTCACTACTGCCCTGCCATTCCCTCCTCTCCTCTTCCTACCCTCCCCCCTCACTACTGCCCTGCCATTCCCTCCTCTCCCCTTCCTATCCTCCCCCCTCACTACTGCCCTGCCATTCCCTCCTCTCCCCTTCCTACCCTCCCCCCTCACTACTGCCCTGCCATTCCCTCCTCCCTCCTCACTACTGCCCTGCCATTCCCTCCTCTCCCCTTCCCACCCTCCCCCCTCACTACTGCCCTGCCATTCCCACCTCTCCCCATCCTACCCTCCCCCCTCACTACTGCCCTGCCATTCCCTCCTTTCCCCTTCTTATCCTCCCCCCTCACTACTGCCCTGCCATTCCCACCTCTCCCCTTCCTGCTCTCCCCCCTCACTACTGCCCTGCCATTCCCTACTCTCTCCTTCATACCCTCCCCCCTCACTACTGCCCTGCCATTCCCTCTTCTCCCCTTCCTACCCTCCCCCCTCACTACTGCCCTGCCATTCCCTCCTCTCCCCTTCCCACCCTCCGCTCTCACTACTGCCCTGCCATTCCCTCCTCTCCCCTTCCTACCCTCCCCCCTCACTACTGCCCTGCCATTCCCTTCTCTCCCCTTCCTACCCTCCCCCCTCACTACTGCCCTGCCATTCCCTCCTCTCCCCTTCCTACCCTCCCCCTCACTACTGCCCTGCCATTCCCTCCTCTCCCCTTCCCACCCTCCCCCCTCACTACTGCTCTGCCATTCCCTCCTCTCCCCTTCCTACCCTCCCCCTCACTACTGCCCTGCCATTCCCTCCTCTCCCCTTCCTACCCTCCCCCCTCACTACTGCCCTGCCATTCCCTTCTCTCCCCTTCCTACCCTCCCCCCTCACTACTGCCCTGCCATTCCCACCTCTCCCCTTCCCGCTCTCCCCCCTCACTACTGCCCTGCCATTCCCTCCTCTCCCCATCCTACCCTCCCCCCTCACTACTGCCCTGCCATTCCCTCCTCTTCCCTTCCTACCCTCCCCCCTCACTACTGCCCTGCCATTCCCTCCTCTCCCCTTTCCACCCTCCCCCCTCACTACTGCCCTGCCATTCCCTCCTCTCCCCTTCCTACCCTCCCCCCTCACTACTGCCCTGCCATTCCCTCCTCTCCCCTTCCCACCCTCCCCCCTCACTACTGCCCTGCCATTCCCTCCTCTCCCCTTCCTACCCTCCCCCTCACTACTGCCCTGCCATTCCCTCCTCTCCCCTTCCTACCCTCCCCCCTCACTACTGCCCTGCCATTCCTTCCTCTCCCCTTCCTACCCTCCCCCCTCACTACTGCCCTGCCATTCCCTCCTCTCCCCATCCCACCCTCCCCCCTCACTACTGCCCTGCCATTCCCTCCTCTCCCCTTCCTACCCTCCCCCCTCACTACTGCCCTGCCATTCCCTCCTCTCCCCTTCCTACCCTCCCCCCTCACTACTGCCCTGCCATTCCCTCCTCTCCCCTTCCTACCCTCCCCCCTCACTACTGCCCTGCCATTCCCTCCTCTCCCCTTCCTACCCTCCCCCCTCACTACTGCCCTGCCATTCCCTCCTCTCCCCTTCCTACGCTCCTCCCTCACTACTGCCCTGCCATTCCCTGCTCTCCCCTTCCCACCCTCCCCCCTCACTACTGCCCTGCCATTCCCTCCTCTCCCCTTCCTACCCTCCCCCCTCACTACTGCCCTGCCATTCCCTCCTCTCCCCTTCCTACCCTCCCCCCTCACTACTGCCCTGCCATTCCCTCCTCTCCTCTTCCTACCCTCCCCCCTCACTACTGCCCTGCCATTCCCTCCTCTCCCCTTCCTATCCTCCCCCCTCACTACTGCCCTGCCATTCCTTCCTCTCCCCTTCCTACCCTCCCCCCTCACTACTGCCCTGCCATTCCCTCCTCTCCCCATCCCACCCTCCCCCCTCACTACTGCCCTGCCATTCCCTCCTCTCCCCTTCCTACCCTCCCCCCTCACTACTGCCCTGCCATTCCCTCCTCTCCCCTTCCTACCCTCCCCCCTCACTACTGCCCTGCCATTCCCTCCTCTCCCCTTCCTACCCTCCCCCCTCACTACTGCCCTGCCATTCCCTCCTCTCCCCTTCCTACCCTCCCCCCTCACTACTGCCCTGCCATTCCCTCCTCTCCCCTTCCTACGCTCCTCCCTCACTACTGCCCTGCCATTCCCTGCTCTCCCCTTCCCACCCTCCCCCCTCACTACTGCCCTGCCATTCCCTCCTCTCCCCTTCCTACCCTCCCCCCTCACTACTGCCCTGCCATTCCCTCCTCTCCCCTTCCTACCCTCCCCCCTCACTACTGCCCTGCCATTCCCTCCTCTCCTCTTCCTACCCTCCCCCCTCACTACTGCCCTGCCATTCCCTCCTCTCCCCTTCCTATCCTCCCCCCTCACTACTGCCCTGCCATTCCCTCCTCTCCCCTTCCTACCCTCCCCCCTCACTACTGCCCTGCCATTCCCTCCTCCCTCCTCACTACTGCCCTGCCATTCCCTCCTCTCCCCTTCCCACCCTCCCCCCTCACTACTGCCCTGCCATTCCCACCTCTCCCCATCCTACCCTCCCCCCTCACTACTGCCCTGCCATTCCCTCCTTTCCCCTTCTTATCCTCCCCCCTCACTACTGCCCTGCCATTCCCACCTCTCCCCTTCCTGCTCTCCCCCCTCACTACTGCCCTGCCATTCCCTACTCTCTCCTTCATACCCTCCCCCCTCACTACTGCCCTGCCATTCCCTCTTCTCCCCTTCCTACCCTCCCCCCTCACTACTGCCCTGCCATTCCCTCCTCTCCCCTTCCCACCCTCCGCTCTCACTACTGCCCTGCCATTCCCTCCTCTCCCCTTCCTACCCTCCCCCCTCACTACTGCCCTGCCATTCCCTTCTCTCCCCTTCCTACCCTCCCCCCTCACTACTGCCCTGCCATTCCCTCCTCTCCCCTTCCTACCCTCCCCCCTCACTACTGCCCTGCCATTCCCTCCTCTCCCCTTCCTACGCTCCTCCCTCACTACTGCCCTGCCATTCCCTTCTCTCCCCTTCCTACCCTCCCCCCTCACTACTGCCCTGCCATTCCCACCTCTCCCCTTCCCGCTCTCCCCCCTCACTACTGCCCTGCCATTCCCTCCTCTCCCCATCCTACCCTCCCCCCTCACTACTGCCCTGCCATTCCCTCCTCTTCCCTTCCTACCCTCCCCCCTCACTACTGCCCTGCCATTCCCTCCTCTCCCCTTTCCACCCTCCCCCCTCACTACTGCCCTGCCATTCCCTCCTCTCCCCTTCCTACCCTCCCCCCTCACTACTGCCCTGCCATTCCCTCCTCTCCCCTTCCCACCCTCCCCCCTCACTACTGCCCTGCCATTCCCTCCTCTCCCCTTCCTACCCTCCCCCCTCACTACTGCCCTGCCATTCCCTCCTCTCCCCTTCCTACCCTCCCCCCTCACTACTGCCCTGCCATTCCTTCCTCTCCCCTTCCTACCCTCCCCCCTCACTACTGCCCTGCCATTCCCTCCTCTCCCCATCCCACCCTCCCCCCTCACTACTGCCCTGCCATTCCCTCCTCTCCCCTTCCTACCCTCCCCCCTCACTACTGCCCTGCCATTCCCTCCTCTCCCCATCCCACCCTCCCCCCTCACTACTGCCCTGCCATTCCCTCCTTTCCCCTTCTTATCCTCCCCCCTCACTACTGCCCTGCCATTCCCACCTCTCCCCTTCCTGCTCTCCCCCCTCACTACTGCCCTGCCATTCCCTACTCTCTCCTTCATACCCTCCCCCCTCACTACTGCCCTGCCATTCCCTCTTCTCCCCTTCCTACCCTCCCCCCTCACTACTGCCCTGCCATTCCCTCCTCTCCCCTTCCTACCCTCCCCCCTCACTACTGCCCTGCCATTCCCTTCTCTCCCCTTCCTACCCTCCCCCCTCACTACTGCCCTGCCATTCCCTCCTCTCCCCTTCCTACCCTCCCCCCTCACTACTGCCCTGCCATTCCCTCCTCTCCCCTTCCTACGCTCCTCCCTCACTACTGCCCTGCCATTCCCTTCTCTCCCCTTCCTACCCTCCCCCCTCACTACTGCCCTGCCATTCCCACCTCTCCCCTTCCCGCTCTCCCCCCTCACTACTGCCCTGCCATTCCCTCCTCTCCCCATCCTACCCTCCCCCCTCACTACTGCCCTGCCATTCCCTCCTCTTCCCTTCCTACCCTCCCCCCTCACTACTGCCCTGCCATTCCCTCCTCTCCCCTTTCCACCCTCCCCCCTCACTACTGCCCTGCCATTCCCTCCTCTCCCCTTCCTACCCTCCCCCCTCACTACTGCCCTGCCATTCCCTCCTCTCCCCTTCCCACCCTCCCCCCTCACTACTGCCCTGCCATTCCCTCCTCTCCCCTTCCTACCCTCCCCCCTCACTACTGCCCTGCCATTCCCTCCTCTCCCCTTCCTACCCTCCCCCCTCACTACTGCCCTGCCATTCCTTCCTCTCCCCTTCCTACCCTCCCCCCTCACTACTGCCCTGCCATTCCCTCCTCTCCCCATCCCACCCTCCCCCCTCACTACTGCCCTGCCATTCCCTCCTCTCCCCTTCCTACCCTCCCCCCTCACTACTGCCCTGCCATTCCTTCCTCTCCCCTTCCTACCCTCCCCCCTCACTACTGCCCTGCCATTCCCTCCTCTCCCCATCCCACCCTCCCCCCTCACTACTGCCCTGCCATTCCCTCCTCTTCCCTTCCTACCCTCCCCCCTCACTACTGCCCTGCCATTCCCTCCTCTCCCCTTTCCACCCTCCCCCCTCACTACTGCCCTGCCATTCCCTCCTCTCCCCTTCCTACCCTCCCCCCTCACTACTGCCCTGCCATTCCCTCCTCTCCCCTTCCCACCCTCCCCCCTCACTACTGCCCTGCCATTCCCTCCTCTCCCCTTCCTACCCTCCCCCCTCACTACTGCCCTGCCATTCCCTCCTCTCCCCTTCCTACCCTCCCCCCTCACTACTGCCCTGCCATTCCCTCCTCTCCCCTTCCTACCCTCCCCCCTCACTACTGCCCTGCCATTCCCTCCTCTCCCCTTCCCGCTCTGCCCCTTGCTGCTACCCCACCACCCCTCCCTCTCCCTCCTATTCCTGCTCTGACCGCCCCCACCCTGGCTGCGCACACCCCGCCTGTCCCGGAGAGGCGCCCCGGCCCGTTGCCCCGTGAGACGCGGCTGGCGTCCAGCAGGGGGCGCTGCCCGGTCGCGCTGGCGCCCGCGGGGAGCGCTCCGAGAGTCCGGCGCTCGCTGCTGGAGCGCGGCGGGGGCTGTGCCGCTCGGGCGGGAGGGGCGGTGCCTGCGAACGCCTCCCTTCGGCTGGGCGCTGGGCGTCCCCACACTCGGGCAGGGCGCGAGGGAACCATGCTGCCTCTGGCGCGCGCGCCGTCCGGGATGGGGAGGAATCGCTCCAGCGCCCCGGGGCAAGAGGCGCCGCAATGAGCTGGAGTTTCTCCCCCCCTGGGCAGTTCCTAAGCTGGGCGTAAAACTCGGTGGATACAATGCAGTGACCCCGGGAATAAAAACCATGTGAGTGGCTCTGGTTCCTTTGGGCGGCGGCAGCGACAAAGCAGCGCCTTTCGGACCGCGCCGAGCAGCGGGAAGCTGCACCGTGGGCGTGAGCCTCCTCTGCCCCTCTTGGTGGATGGGTGCCAGCAAGAGACACCGGGAAACCCCCTGAGCGCCCCTCGCTCCTGGCTGCTGCCCTGTGCCCCTCGCGCCCTGCCGGGCTGGCGAGTTCGGCTGCGGACTGGGGAGAAGGAGAAGTTGTGGTCCCAGCCACGCTGATGCTGGGGTGTGAGAGCCGCGGCGTGGCCCCTCTGGCGAGTGACTTTTTAGTAAGTGATCCTGTGCGTTCCCTCCCGCTCGAAAAGCTCCTTGACGAGAGCAAACAGCAGAACAGATGTGGAGAAAGTGATGTTGGAGCCAGTTGGTCAGAAAATAAATAGTTGGGGCGTGGGAGGGGGCAGTGATTTAGAATTAAAAATATATAGTGAAGGCACCGGTGGGGGGGGGGGGGGGAGAGGTATATAGACTTGTTTGGAGTAAGAATAAGCCTGGTGTTGATCTTATTTGTCAAAAAGTTAGCGGGGGAGATCCCATGTCTCCCGACGCAGTTTGCAACACACTCACATTTAAATCGTATGTAAAGGGTACCGGTCCGCATTGAGATCTCTGCTTGGCTAACAGTAATAATATGACAATAAAAGCACGGGGATATCCGGAGGAGATTTCTCAAGACATCTGGGAGGGAGACGGTGACGTCCTAGGGCACCGCGCGAGAGAAGAAAAACAGAATTAAAGCCAAAAATCTGCGCACCCGAAATGGAGCTGCAATGGGACTAAATCGGATTTTTCATGAGGATTTGGACGGGAGGGTTCAGTTGAGCTTTTACAATCACACAGGCACGCACAGAGCAACAGGTCTGGTTTTGCTTCGAAAGGCTGAATAAAGGTGATTTGTGGTGCTTGATCTTAACCTTTCCTGTTGAGTTTGGTGGCATTTGGGGGTTTTTAGCCAAGAGGGGAGAGGTGTGTTAAGGGCTAGGAAACGCAATTCGTTTTTACCAGTTTGGCAATGAGTAACTCTCCCGAAAGACAGGGCATCTTGTGAACTAAACACTGGGTGCGATCCAAAAAGGATTTATCAATACTAAAAATAAACCAGTCCGCGGATGTGTCCAATAGGCTGGTGTCCAGTGTCAACGTTTTCAGGCTGATTTGCGGATTTTAAAGTGTTATTTATTTATTTTGGGGGGGAAAATGTCCTGTCCAAGGTGCTGAAATTCGTTTTAGTGTCATTTCCCAGGATTTATATGTTTTGGAGAGGTGAATTCCGAATTCTTTCTATGTGATTTGAACTGAAAGGTGGCAGCCAGAGGAAATTGGCATGTGTTTTTAAACATGGACAGTCTATTTGATCTTTGCTTTTGGCCTGGGAAAGCAAGGCAGGTGGAGACGCAGATGGAAGTGGCAGAATCCTATAAGCTTTTGGTGGCGGAGACTGTAAAAGGTCAGAGCTGCTGAGTGCCGACCACTTATTTTAATGGCATGAGAGGACAGTGCTGTTTTGGGGGCATGTAATTGCCAAGAAATGTTATACTATCTGGTTCCCGTAAAGTTGGGGAGGACCAATGTCAGAATGAGATGGAATCTGCTGGTTTCGAGATAGCCTCTGTGTGCATAGTCTTATCAGATGGCAAGTGCAGGAGAAAGAAACACAGAAATATAGCTGTTTAGAAAAAAATCTAATTTCTGTAGGCAAAGTAGCTCAGTGATTAAATAATTTTAATGTTGGCCTGTGGTACAAGTTGTGGTATTTTTAGATTTACATGTCAAAAGGTTTCAGCCTTAAGAAGTGGAGTCTATGTAATTCTTCCTACGTGACCAAAGTTAAATCTAGCAATATTCTTATACAAATATGACAATGAACTCATCATACATGAGGGGGATCTAATCTTTGATGTATGTTTCTCTCTATGTTTACTCTTAGGCACTGGTTTTCAACCAGGAATATGAATAGCCCCTGGGGGTATTCAGAGTTCTTTCAGGGGGTACATTAAGTCATTTAAATATTTACTGAGTTTTACAATGATCTACATAAAAAGCACTTGCAAAATTGGTATAACTAAAATTTCATACAGACAATGACTTGTTTGAAGTACTCTATATATTATACACTGAAATGTACATACAATATTTATATTCCAAATTATTTATTTTATAATTATATGGTAAAAATCAGAAAGTAAACATTCTTTCAGTGATAGTGTGTCATGAGAATTTTGTATTTTTATGTCTGATTTTGAAACTTGGGGATGCACAGTACAAATTAGACTCCTGAAAGTGGTGCAGTATTCTAGAAAGGTTGGTTATTAATGATACAGTTTTGTTTTTCTATAGCACCTTACATCTGAGGATCTCAAAGTACTTTACAAACATACAGTTCAGATGCGCACTCCTTTTTTCACATGGAGAAATGTTTTTCTCCACAAGTAGTTCCACTGGTTTCAGGCATGCAACAACCCTAGGGAAGTATTGCCATCCCTATTTCACAGAAAGGCAAACTGAGTTTAAATAATTTACTAGCAGTCACATAAGAACAGTCATACTGGGTCAGACCAAAGGTCCATCAGCCTAGTATCCTGCCTTCTGACAGTGTCCAAGTGATTCATTCCCTGTTGTCTATCTTCTGACAGTAATCAAGTGATCCATTCCCGGTAACGCATTCAATCAATCCACTCCCTATCACTCATTCTCATCTTTTGTAAAACAGAGGATCTAGACACCATTCTTGCCCATCCTTGCTAATAGCCAGGAAGTTTGTGGCATCACCAGGAATTGAAACCACATATCTGCACACTTAGTTCTGAGCTTTGGCCAGAAGGCTTCCTAGTTCTCAGTTCTGGTTCTCTTGCTGGGAGTAAATACACAGTGTACCTGAATTCTAGCACAAACTGACCCCTGTAATCTGTGCTTTTCTTTTTTTTTCATCCAGAACTAAAAGTCTGGGTGTACTTTGACCTAAGAGTGTCTCTTTAGGCTTATCTTGCAAAGTAACAGTTTCTAAATGAGGATGGAAATCAGGTCACATTTCTGGTTCTACAGGATTTATCTCATTTCTCTTTTTTTCTAAGTAATTAGAGTCACTAGTAATGAGGAGAAGAAAACTCTTGCAGCTCTGGAATGTGCCTAATCTCTCTTGCCTTCTTCTAATATTTGTGACATAGAATCAACCCAGGTGATATGTTAGTTTGACATGTGAGGTCCATTAGTGTCAATGCATAGGAAGTGGTTACCTTTAGGGGTTGGTACAATTTCTTGGTCACTCTTACAAATGTATCTGTTTTTCCTATGATAAATAATGTTGCCTTGGTATTTCCTTCTACTTACTACAGGGATCAAGTAGAATATTGCAGATACTGAGGTGAAATTCTTTAGTACTAGGTCATGCCTGACCATATGCAGTCATGCATGGGATTAAGATCCTTCCGTGTGCTACTTCTCATGTCTCATTTTAGGGGTGGGGGAGGGGAGGTGGAACTGTATACCTGATAATTCCTATCTGTCACAAGCTTTTTAAATGTAGAAGTGCCTGTCAGGAAGTAATAAAATAGCACCAACTAAATAATTACTTTACATTGACACATTTAGAAATTCTGTAGTAACATTGAAATGACACCCTTCTTGCCTATTCCCCTCCTCATCTAAAACCGGCCAAACTTTTAAAAATAATTATTAAATGTAACAATCATACAAACAGTGTTTCTCTGCTGAAATACTACATAATTTTTCAGATCAAACTGAACTTTTCCAGTTCACTCATAAGCTTCTCCAAAGGGGTTTATACTGTTAATGCTAACATGCCCTGAACTACAGCAGCGCTACATACCATGTTACATAAGTCTCCCCGTAATTTACAGAAACATATAGTTGTAATAATACTCTAAATCCAGATTATAATTTGACAGTTATCAACAGAATGTGCTTTAACTAACTTTATAATTTCATGCCACATTAATATGGAACATTTTAAAAATAGTAATAAATGTTCAAATTTGGGTGCTTAAAGTTAGATACCTAAATCAAGTGTTAGGTGCCCATAAAGTATCTAATGTTCAGAAGTGCTCAGCACTTCAAAAGAGTCTTTGGAATTACCAGACCGGACAGGACCAGTGGTCCATGTAGTTCTGCATGCTGTCCCTGTTAGCTTCAGGTATTTCAGATGAAGGTTTAAAACACCCATGCAATAGGTGGTTATAGAATAATTTACCGCCTCCCCTCCCCTAGGAAAGTTTCTTTCTATACCCATGCGTGAGAAACAGAAAAGTCCTGTTTTTATTCATTATTGTAAGATAATGTTCTTGTTATCCAGATAAAAGTCCATTTTTGAAACCTGGTGCCTACATATGCAAAAATTACTCTTGTTTATAAAATGCTGTCTGGGAGTCCAGTTCTATAAGCATTCCAATTGTCAAACCCTTGTTGTCTCAAGGCTTGCAGGATCAGGTCCTGAATCAGTTCTAAGTAACCAGCAAAATAATATATATTTGAAAAAGATAATTTCTGCAAAATTTACAGGATGAAATTCACCCCTGCCCAGAGGGTCAGCACAAGTCTTATGCAGCACTTAAATCCTTAGAATAATACCTGTGTTTACTGTACTACGGTGAATTTCACTCACATTGAGGAATAGACTCATGTAAAATATAAACCTGTTTAAAATAATCTTTGTGAGTTTCAGATGAAAACAACCTAGAATGTAAACAAGTGCAAAGTTTATCTATGCAAATATATGGAAAAACTTTAAATTTAATCTGTTCTCTATAAATTATTAGTTGAAAAAGTGGTAGGATCAGAAATGTTAGATTCCTATTTCCCATAGTGAAAGCAAGCCTTGCAAATCTCATTCACTTGGTGGAGTTGTGGTAACAATTATTCAGGAAAAAAATTATTCCAGTTTTACAAGAAGTCAGCTTTAGAACACATCATGTAAGGATCATAATGTGGTGAGTGCCTGTCCATTTAGTATATTCTAAAATCTGATATTTAGAGGTGATTACATAATGTACAATTTAAAAAAAACAACACTACAGCCACTTTAAAATACCTGCCTTGTTATAAGAGGATAATTATGTTGTTTTAATGAAGATGGGTGCTTAGGGGAAGGCAGCTTTATGTACCAATAGTATTATTTTCAATGACATTGACAGTGTTTATGAGGACTTTGTAAAAACTATAGAATAGTGTGTATAAGTTTTAAAATACTGTGTAAGTTTAAGATAACTATGTCCTCCCACACACTAAATAAAGAGTTCTCTTGGTCCCTGTGATAATCCCAAAGCTCACCATGTTTGTGTCTTTACCCCAGTTCCCATCCTGCTGTGGTTCTCATGTTACAGGGATTGTCTTGCCCTTCCCGCAGAGGATAGCTGGATGTGAGTACTTCCCATATTAATATAGAGAATGCTACAGAGGCTCTCTCTGCCTCCTAGCGGCTAAGCATATTTCTTCCATTACATTGCCAGCACAGAGTGAAGATCTGATTTTAAGTTTCAAACATGGTAGAACAATGCACTACTCTGATGTTGTTGGATTGGCTGGTAAGATCTGCTACAATTGGTGCACATAATATTTTACTAATACAAGGATATGGGAAGAACATCAAATAATTGAATGATCTTTCTTTCTTGTCAACAGTATCATTGAAAGGTTTAATCTCCAACTGATGCATTCACATGAATATGAGAGTTAGTGCATCTATGTATATTGATGGGGGAAATAACCACTTTAAATGTTCTAATATTCCATACAATTACCAGGGGTGAAGGATGTTCTTCACAAGCCAGATCTTTTAAGTTCTTATGCAGTTTTTGTTCCTAAATTTCCAAAGCTAATGGTAAAATTCTGCTCCTTGTTCCATTAGTATAAATGCAGACTAATTCCTTTAACTTCAGTGAAACTAAACTGTATTTACACTAGTGTAACTGAAAACAGAATTTAGCCTAAAGGCTTCCAGTTTCGGGGTACTTTTGTGTTGTAATGTCCAAATATATCAGATTTAGTCATATTCTTTGTCTCAAATAATTAATTATTCTGTAAAAGTTTCCAAGAAAGAGTTGTGTATTTAAAATACTTCCACAAAAATTATTTACAAGACTCCTTAGAGATTAATTTTAGAAAATGTTTTCCCTTCTTTTGAAACCAGATATAAGTTGAAAGGTAATGTACTAAGATTAAAATATAGCATGTAATTACATATGGCGCATAAACTGCTTTCCTGATTTTTAGTGGGTTTAGTTTTTTAAAACTTTCTCAACAGACAGCCTGTTAAAGAGAGAACAGTAAATGATGTTATGAAACCACCCATCTTAACTTAAAAAAAGAAATCACCTACAGCAAGCTGAGAGAATGGAAGAGAGAACCAAAAAATCTCTCCCCCCATACCTTTTCTTTAGTAGGCACTACTATAATACAAATATGTTATGTTTTTCAGTAAAACCAATGACTGTAGTATATAAGGGCTGACCAAAAACCCATTGCAGTCAGTGGACGGTTTCTTGTTGATGTCAGTAGGCTTGGGTCTGGACCTAAGTGCTGTATAGCAAAAATAGATCTCTAGAGAGAGATTCATGGTACATTCTAAAGAGTGTTATGTTCTTTTCCTTTCCCTAATAAGACAAAGTTGAGCTAGGGGTATATAATTTAATTTTATATGCAGTACATATAAGCTTTACCTCACAAAGAAAGCTTTTAAACAACCAAGTGGCCTCCAAACAATTGGGAAGAAATACCGCTAACTACTGTTACTTACTGGAGTACCAAAGTGCTCTCATATTCTTTTTGGTGGATTATAAATCATGGTTATGAAAATGTAACCATAAATGGAACTGGTAAATGCAATGTTTATTTCCCTTCCACTGTTCCTTTGATGCACTATTAAATACTCTAATCTGTAATCAAGTATTGTTCTATTTACTGAAAGAATCATTCACCTTTCAGCTACATTTCACACCTTTTTGCTTGTCTCAAAGGATGCTAAGTTAAAAACTTTCAACCTGTTTGCTCTATCATAAACAGAGCCAAGATCCTTCTGGGATTCTCTGGTTTACTGGATTATTTCCAACAATTTCTCCTCGGATTCCAGAAAGACTCTCCAAAACACTTTCATTTACTACACTGTCTCCTTTGAAGTGGCATGGGGAGTGGCAAAAAAGTAATGCTGATGTCCTGCTGAGGATAGAGTGAGTGGCTGAATGTGAGATTTTGCCTGAAAAGTTTGAAAGATCTTGTTTTAGAAATCAGCTATGGTGTTATTTGATCAGTGAGCTAATGTGATATTCAAAAAGTGAAACCAACACTTTTAGATGTGTTTTTTGTGCCTCACACCATGGCAAATCTAGAGCACTTCCCCATGTGGTCATCCTGTAAAAACCTAGTGTTGGGAGACTGAAGTAAGTGAGATCAAACTCAGCCTCTGAGTGAGGCTGCACATATGAACTAAAATCACTATGAACAGTTAACTCCCGCATATCACAGCGTATAAATCCCATTCAGTAGCTTCATAATAAAGGGCATAGTATACCTGAAGTTTTTCAGAATGCTGTCAAAATTATTGTAAATGGTTGATCCAAAGCCTAGTGGAAACAACAAATAGATTCTTCTTGACTTGTGTAGATCAGGCACTCCATTTCTGAAACTTTATTCTTCTTCCTGTGATTTGTAATTTTTAAAAATATTTTTAGATAAATTATGTGATGTGTTGTTTATTGGATTATGTATTGCTGGAATCTGTTAGGGTATGTCTAGACTACATCCTTTTTTCAGGAAAGGGATGTAAATTAGACGTATCGAAATTGCTAATGAAGTGGGGATTTAAATATCCCATGCTTTATTAGCATAAAAATGGCTGCCGCTTTTTTTCGGCATGGAGCTTTGTTGGAGAAAAGCGGCAGTCTAGAGGTTGATCTTTTGAAAAATAAAGCCTTTTTCGAAAGATCTTGTAAATGTCATTTCACGAGGGATAAGGGATACCTCCTTTTTTGGGGGCATAAGGATCTTGTAGAAAAAAGGGGTTTTTGTGCAATAAGAAAATATCCACACTGCTTGTTTTTTGCGCAAAAAACCCAGCGCAAAAACGGATTGGCACAAAATATGCTAATGAGATCATAACTTATGCCAGTGAGTCCCTTATTAGCATATTTTCTGCCAAAAAAACTTGCAGTGTAGGCACAGGAGAACAGGGCTTTTGTACCTTTCATTGCTTTGATGCTCACAGAAGCACAAGAGCTGGCTGGACAGGGCAGAGGAATGGAGTGGTATGCACATATGCTGATAATATTTTTTAAAGGCAGCCCAATGCTGTTGGTTTGTTGGGAGTTGCTGGGCTAAGAATCTCTATCTCTATTGCAAGTGGTATTCTGAAGGGCTGTATATTTATCAAGATTAGGAAGAAATATTTAAAGCCTTTAGGGTTGGTTCAGCGTTAGGCCTATTGCGACTGACAGTCTTCTCCCCACTCCTGCCCTAGGAACATTTTTGGAGGATATTTCTGTTTCACTGGATGAGTCCCCCTTTAGTGAGATGATGATACACTGTATCCCTTTAGCTGCATTCCTGTTGTAAAGCTTCATTTCATTCCCTCAGTCCCTCCTTTGCCATGACTGATAATGACTTTTTAAATTCATCATCACATGGGGTGTGAAATTCCAGAAGTGAGTGCATAGCCCAAGGATGCAGACTCTGCTCTCAGCCACATGCATGTGGAAAAGACCCCTCTGCTCCGGTCAATGCCAAACTCTGCAGCTGCTATTGCAGGCTGGGCACCACTGCTTCCCTACTATGTGTATCTGCATGGATTGCAGATCCACCATGTGCCTCTCTCCTTTTGCACTTCTAGGGAAATGCTCCATGGTACATGTAGTCCAATACCCCTGCTGGGCCTCTCCACCGCAGCCCCACCAGATGTTCTTTCTTCCATAGTAGCCACAGTGGCATGGGGAGCATTACTCCTTAATGCTGGGTGTGTCTAGACTACATGGCTCTGGTGACAGAGACATGTAGATTAGTTTACTAGACATACCCAATTCATTTAAATTTAAATGGCTGCCGCACTGAGCCGATCATCTGTTTGTCTAGTCTGGACACTCCAGAGTCGACATCAAAGGCATTTGTCGACCACCCCGGTAAACCTCATCTCACGAGGCATAACAGGGCAGTCGACAAATGCCTTTGATGTCGACCGTGGAGCATCCAGACTAGTGCGCTGAGCCGACAAACAGCTGATCAGCTCAGCGCGGCAGCCATTTAAATTTAAATGAAGCAGCGATTATTTCAATCGCCGCTTCATTTTCCTATGCCAGGTAGTCTAATCTACATGCCTCTGTCGCCAGAGGCATGTAGTCTAGATGTACTCTTAGATTAATTGAATCCTTTGTTCCCATGTAGTTAGTTCAGTGTTAAAATGGTGGCAGTGATAAGTATCTTTATTTGTTGACTTTTGAAATATTTTTTCTCCCTCCCTGCACTGTCCCTCACGTCCTTATTTGATATGCAAAGCTGAATTTGAGAGCCCTTCATCTTCAGTTCAGTTCAAAACCAGCTGTGTGAAGTAGGTATCAGAATTGCTCTGTTACACGAACACCTGGACTTGGACTGTAGACCATCTGTGTGAGCTGTACGGCTGATTGGTTCATTTTATAAGTCAGGTCACTCATGCTACTTTACAAGTTATCCCTTTGTGGGATAGTCATGGAGTGACACTGGCTTTAGTTTCAAGGGCTTAGTGAGTTTTCCTTCTCAAATGGTGCTTAAGAGCAGCATTGTTGATTGCAAATGGGGAGTGTAGCAATCAACAAATGTCAGGAAATTTGGTGGGTTCTTTCAAATAAACACCTAAAATTTAGCTGCCTGTTTGGCCTAGAAATCGTGCTAGAAATTGCATGCATTCAGGTATTCTTAGAAGAGTTGAATTACTCCCTGATTCCAACCAATCCAGCTTTTCTCATCTCAGTGGATTTTGGTAATTCTGGTCCTGAATAAAACCAGGAAGAATAGAAAAACAAGAAAGTAAAGGTCAGAAGTGTTATCAAGCTATACAGACATGAGGGTGGGATTAACTCCCATTTTAGGCAGTTAAATCCAACATGTAGGTACCCCTTGCCTTCACAATTCCCCTGCTCATTTTCCACATAACCCTCTGAGTTTCTTGTTACAGCCCCCACGGTGCCTAAATTTTACCTCAGTCCTGACACTGCTCACACTTAGCTCACACCAAAGCCCCAGTAGGAGCCACAAGTCAGACTTTCCCTCAAGTAACTTGTCTTCAGGGCCTCATCTAGCAGACATGCTCAGAGCATGCCTTCACCTGCACAAAAGATGGTATGTCATTTTTACGGGGTTGGGAGCAGGTTGTGAGGCACCTCACTACCTCCTACCCTTAGCATGAAAAAGGTCTAGTTTACACACACGTCAATCTAACCTACATAACTCCAGCTACGCAAGTAGCAGCTGAAATCGACGTACCTACTACAGTGTCTTCCATACAATAAGGTGAGTGGGGCTGCTTTCCCATTGAGTTGGTGGAGTACCTGAGTCAATGGAAGATTTCTTGGTGGTTGATTTATCACATCTAAGCAGACAGATAAATTGATCGCCAGTGGGTTGATCGCTGCAGTGTCAATCTACTTTGTAGTGGAGAGAAGCCCAAAGCCTTTCCTGTGCCTTCCAGGGGTCAGCTCCCCACTTCTGCGGTCGGTACAAGCTCTGCCCACTCAGCCTACACAGGCTCTGCTGTCCCTCTCCAGGCTAGTGATAGGTGCACACCAACCTCTGAGCATATGCATCCAGCTCTTGATCCACTGGACATCCCCAGAATTCTCAGATCCTCTGCAGCCAAAGAAAGAGGAGCCTCAGCTGATGAACACCACACCGCTTAACACACAGCACTCAGATTTGTTTGCAGAGAAAGCGAGTACAGTGCAAGTTTGTGTAACAAAGAACAGAAATTCAAGTGACAGCCAGCAAAAAATAGTGGAAACGAAGGGTTATGTATTCAAAAAATCATGCCATGCATTTCACAGCCTAAACTAAGAGAAATCACCTAAAAATCTTCCTACCATGCAACAGCCAGATTCAGCTTTGGTCCTCTGTCCTCTTGCCTCCACACTGGAAGATGCAGCACGTGCCTTTGTCCCTAAAGTTATACTCCAGAAATCCATTGTCATCACTTGCAAACAGGAAACCCCTGACGCTTGTGTTTTCCTGTTTAGAGTCTCCCCTGGAGACTTTGTAATCACTTGATAAGCATTTTGTTCAGACTGTAAATAGATGTTAATTGTGAAGTATACAATACTCAATTATATGTAGACAGACAGATTATAAACTTCTCATGCCCAAAAGAAACCTGCTTCTCATCTTTGGGTGACCAGTGCCAAGTCATGGACATTAAGAACCTAATTGTCAGTGTATATACATAACTTCTTACCCATTATTGGTACATACATTTCACAGTGATCGTGAGGACCAAGGTGACCTAGAGTTTTAGTAGAAATGTTACATAAGGCTTTTCAGTGAATTAGTATTCATGGATCCCTGTGACCTAAGAGAATAACTTCCCAGTGCCCTCGGCCAGCTGGCACAAGTGGTCCAGTGGTTCACAGTCAGCCCCGGTCTTCACTGGGGAGTTATTTTGAAATAATGCTCCTTATTTCAAAATAATAAGCGGAACATCCACACTACCAAGCCCATAATCTCAAAATTAGGGGCCGCTTATTTTGAAATCTGTACTCCTGCTTTCCTCGGGGAATAACACTTATTTCAAAATAGTTATTTTGTAATAGCGTTACCGTGGATGCTCCGCTGCTGCTATTTCAAAATAACTACTCCCAGAGTAATTTTCAGTAACTACTCCCCAGTGCTTCTTGGGGTTCTAAGTCGAGGTAGCGTGTCCACCACAATGGAGCCTGCCTCACACTAATTTCGAGTCTCCCCTATAGTGGGGACACGCTATTTCAGTTTTGTTATTTCGGGAGTTATTTCAAATTTAGTTATTTTGAAATAATTTCCTAGTGTAGACGTGCCCTTGGGGTGCCCTCTAATACAGAGGTTAGAGCCTTTATCCAGGATGTAGTATCTACCTCTGCTTGACATGGAATAGGGATTTGAGCGTAGGCCCCCCCCCCCACCTCCCGGACAGTACCCTAATCACTGGATTATGGAGTATTCTGGAACAAGCCAGCTGGGGACCAACTGACTAAATAGCAGTTCTGTAGAAAAGGATCTGGGGATTACAGTGGAAGCTGGACATGAGTCAACAGCGTGCCCTTGTAGCCAAGGCTAATGGCATATTAGGGTGCATTAAGAGGAGCATTGCCAGTCGATCCAGAGGTGTGATTATTCCTCTTTACTCGGCTCTGGTGAGGCCACATCTGGAGTATTGTGTCCAGTTCTGGGCCCCCAATTACAGGAAGGATGTGGATGCATTGGAGAGGGTCCAACGGAGGGCAACCAAAATGGTTAGGGGGCTGGAGTATATGACCTACAAGGAGAGGCTGAGGGAGTTGGATCTATTTAGTCTGCAGAAGAGAAGAGTGAGGGGGAATTTGATAGCAGCCTTCAACTTCCTGAAGGGAGGTTCCAAAGAGGCTGGAGAAAGGCTGTTCACAGTAGCGATGGATGGCAGAACAAGGAACAATGGTCTCAAGTTGTGGTGGGAGAGGCCCAGGTTAGATATTAGGAAAAACTATTTCACTAGGAGGGTGGTGAAGCACTAGAATGGGTTGCCTAGGGAGGTGGTGGAAACTCTATCCCTAGAGGTGTTTAAGTCTCGGATTGACAAAGCCCTGTCTGGGTTGATTTAGTTGGGATTGGTCCTGCCTTGGACAGGGGGCTAGACTTGATGGCCTTCTAAGGTCTCTTCCAGCTCTATGATTCTATGATTCTAGGCCTATTTAGTAACTCCTGCTGAAGCCATTCCATTGTATTTAAATATGCATTAGGAAGAAAAAGTGATAATGACTCTGTAGCCCAGTGGTTAGTAAACCCCCCTGGGAGGTGAGCAACCCAGCTTTCAGTCTCCTTGCTCCAAAGTATTTAATTAGCTATATGGACTGGAGAAGCTTCAGCAGGAGAGATTGACATTAGCCCAACGGTTACAGCTCTCACCTTGGAGGCTAGAGGCTCAAGTCCTTACTGTATATCAGGCTATGAGTGTAATTGATGTGAACTCCCATGTCCTGGGTGAGTGCCCTAAACAATGTGCTAAAGATTATGAGAGAGGTTTCTCCTCTTCAGTTATTTTACAATATCCCAGTAACCTGGGTTAGGCAACTGACTTCTGGAGCAGGTTTACAAGTGGAGCAAATCAGTTCCCTCCATTCCAGACGTAGCTGTTCACGTCCCTTTGGCTTCACCCTTCTCCCTAGAACTTGCTATTGGCTGGCTTTAACACATCATTATGTTGGCATTTGTGTATCCCATTCTCAGGCACTTAACCCTTTCTATACTTTATAAAGGAAGCCTGGGTGTCTAATTCAAGGTTGTGAATTTCACTAGGTAGCAAAGTCTCTCTTATGACTCCTTACCCACACTGCCTGATTTTGATCCCACTTGCACCTGTGTAAATCAGCATAACTACATTGAAATCAGTGTGCTCTGATACTCTAGTAACAGGTGATGGTACAAAACCCTGAAGGCAGAGGGGAGTCACGCCAGGGTGAGGCAGGGTGACTCTGTGCTTTGTAACTAGATAAACAGCAACAAAGAGGATGCTGCTAGAATACCTCTGCACATTAGAAGTTTAGTTCCATCTTAGTCTGAGTTTTGAGAGACGATTCAGGACTTTGCTTGTTTTATATGAAACAATTCGCTCAAATGGAGAACCAAAGGGAAAAAATATAAAAGGGATGCCTTGCTGTTAGCTGGATAGAATTGCTAGTATCCAGGCTCCATGAAGTAAGCTGTAAAGGGCCATGTTCCCTGGAGGAATTAACTCCCATTGATGGCAATGGCCCAGATACTCAGCCTGTATAATTCAGCATAGCTCCATGGACGTCAGTGGAGCCACACTCATTTACAGTAGCTGAAGATATAGCCCAGTTACATGTTGGTGAAAGACATCCTAAAACAGTGGTTCTCAGTTAGGGGTCTGATGCCATGAGCAGTTTGCAGGGGGGCCACCAAGCAGAGCCAGCATTAGATTCCCTTGTGCCCAGGGCAGAAAGCCAAATTGAAGTTGAGGCCCTGAGCTCCACCACCTTTTACCATTGACTCCCAACAGGATCCTGGGTGATCCTGTGAAGTGATCCTGCTGAGCAGCATCAACGCCTATTGGTTTTTATTCAGGGAAGCTGAAAAAAAGTACCATCTTGCAGGAGCATTCAACACAAAACAGGGCTAGGTCCTCCTCAACTCAGTTTTGGGCCCATAGTGTTCCAAATTGCACTTCAAATTTTTTTTTTAAATGGCAACTTCTGGGTAGGTTAGGTAGGATTTCATATGCATGCTTTTATGTTTTTCCCAGTGCAGTGTTTCTTTGCCGTTCATTTAATAAAGAAATGGTAATGAATGTGAAAATCACTGCTTATTAAAACATGCTTTATTTATAGGAATGTCATGATTTGTTCTGCTTTCTATTAATCTCAGTGTTTCCTATTGCACCTGTCCTCATAGTATGGCATATTGTATGGTTCAATAAGTGACATTATTTACATAATCTTCTTTACTAGAATGAGGCATTACAACAGGTGTTATAATGTAGGCAAATAGCTATTCTGAAAAGCAAGCTGACTCTATTGATCAATGCTCTTTGCTGTGGTTACCAAACAGCATGCTAAAAATAAAAAAAATATATAATCAAGATCAATGTCTAATTGATTTTAAGTTGTCATGTCCAGTTGAAAAACAGAACCAGTGCTCTCTGGAATGTTGTTAATGTTCTGGAGCTTTATAAAGCTTGAAAATAAATGCCTATGTTAATTGCTGTGTCTGAGATCTGTGGTTTCCAGCTTTGTACAGACTTTTAGGCACTTAAAAGTCAGAAAGAGTTCAACTGTTCATTAAACACCTTTGTGAATGTGCAGTTGTAGCCCACACACGTGTTTCACTGCCTCATGTAGTGACACTTAGACCACTTACAAAGAGAAAGAATGAGTTTCCTCTATAGCCTTAGCTGAGAGCCAGCTGGCTTTATAGTTCAAGCTGGAGAAGAGGCTCATGCACTAAGCTCCAAAAGTCTCAGGTTTGGGAAATTCCTGTAAAAATACTCCCCTGTGAGGTTTGCTGCCTGGGAATGGTGGTTTCTTGAATTATAAGAAAATGCAGTGTGAACCACTGACTGTTCAGAAAAAGGACCCGGCATCATTCTCAGATCAGCATTACAGTGATGTGAATTTAAAACACATACAAAATGGAGGAACTCTAATGAGATCTGATTGTGTAAAACACCTCTAACTTGGGATCAACTCTTAGCTGCATCATAATTTTTTTCTCTTTTGTCTCTAGTATGGAACCAAAGCCATGAAGGGCAGAGAAAGGATGCTGGGGTTCAGAACTGTGTTCTCATGTCTCCAGTTTTGACCTATTTCTGGTTGTAGTCAAGGTGTAGTCCTTAGGGCTGAGGAAATTCCTCGAAAGCTTGAGGCTGGGCAAATACCTTTATGCTGCCCATCCTATCCTGAAATTTGCCATTCTTTCTCCTTCCATTGGCCCCGCGCTCCTGGGGTTCTCTCTTCTTCCTCTGTTTAAGCGTGTATGTTTCTGGTTTTACTGCACCATATGCTGTGTGAATTTGGCAAACAAAAAAAAACCCAGCATAATATGTTTGCAGTATAAACATTTCCTACTCTATGGGAGGCACTGTGCCGGTTAGTGTCCCTGGGACAGGTCTGTCTGTCTGTAATGCAGCCTCCATTTGATGGCAGTCAGTTTTGGGGTATGTCTACACTATGGGACAAAGTCAAATTAAGATACGCAACTTCAGCTATGTTCGTTGCATAGCTGAAGTCAAAGTAGGTTAACTTGCCTTTTGGCGCTGTCTACGCTGCAGGAAGTCAAAGGAAGAATATTCTTCCTTTGACTTCCCTTACTTCTTGAGAAAGCAAGGTTACCAGCATCGACTGGAGTGCCCCTCTCACTTTGAATTAGCTGCCTTAACTAGACCGCTGATTCGAACCATGGCAATGCCTGGTATTTTCTGAATTTCCGGCTGGGTGCCAGACCAAAGCCAGGCGGGGGAGCGACTGGGAGGTAGGGCGCAATTGGCGCTGGGAGCCTGTGGTCGCGTGCAAAAGCCGGGCGGGGTGGGGTGGGGGCTGGGACTCCCAGCCACTCCCCAAGCCCGGCTTCTGCTCGCGACAAGAGGCTCCCAGTGCCAATCGTGGCCCCGCCTCCCAGCTTGGGAGCCTGTGGTCATATGCAAAAGCCAGGTGGGGCGGGGACTGGGACTCCCAGCCCTGCCCCCCGCCTGGCTTCTGCTCACAACTAAATGGAGCACCTGCCAGGGGTGCGGCCTCTTGGACTCCAGGTGAAGCCAGTGGCTGCACCCTCCAGCCTCTCCCCCCCCGGCCACTTTGCAGGGAGGCAGGGGAAGCCCTGCGCAGCCGCCAGCAACGGGCCAGCTGGGGAAACCCAGCCACCGGCCTGCAAGCGGGGGTGGAGGAGAGGGGACAAGGCATCTGGCGAGGGGGAGTCAGTGGGGAACGGTGCAGCAAGTGGCGAACCCTCAGCCGCTTTGTAGGGAAGCGGTGGAAGCCCTGCGCAGCCACCGGCAATGGGCCAGCTGTGGAAATCGTGTTATTCGTGTAATTAAAAAAAATCGTGCTATTGTGAAAATGTGTTAAGCGGGCACATGTTAAATGAGGAATTACTGTACACCTGTGTATGGGCTTGGCAAAATCTGTCTGTCACGGAGTGACTGGCCCCTTTAAGAGGCAGTGGGTGCAATGCACCTGTGACTGGATACTTGCTGCCCAGTTAGGCGTAAGAGAAGTCATGTTGGCTTTATAAAGAGAAAGACAGCAGCAGGGCTGGGGCATGTTACCAACTGATCTTTCTTAAGCTAGTGAGGTAGAGCTACTATGAGAGGAAGCTGTGCAAGAGTGTAGGAGCCCCTGAGTTACTAGAGGAGAGCAGCAGAGGGACTTGACAAAGCTTTCTGAGTGAGTTGAAGAAGGCTAAGCTCCTGTCAGGAGGATACAGGAGTAGCTGTTTGGTGAAGAGCAAACTGGAAATGAAGGCTTGCTCCCGGCCTGTCTCGATATGCCAGAGTGAAGTATGAACTGCTGTGTTGTGGTGAGAGACTCTGGGGGTTGTTTTGAACTGTTTGTTATTAAACCAACCCTAGGCAGGGGTGGTGTTCGTGTCATCCTGTGTAGAGCTTATTAAAAAGCATTGAGAAGGGGAAACTGAGGCAGGCTTGTGTGAAGTAATGCTTTACCAGCAATGCTGTTACCGGTCAAGCAGTCCTTTCTATGCTGGCCATTAGAAAATGGCAATGGGGTCAAATAATGACACACACAATCTCTCCCTTTTTTTTTTTGGCCAGTAGCTAAAAACATCACTGTCATTGGTTTGTCCCCTTCCTATGCTAGAGACAGTAAATAAAAATGGCTCTGTTTTAGATATCCAATGGCCACTCGCATTTGCAAACTGAAGTTAGTTAGAGCCATGACATTCTATAAGCAAAGAGAAACCTAGACAGACAGACATAACTATTCATAGTGGGTATTTGGCCATTTTCTACTCACCTTTTTCCAGATGCTGTAAAATAGACATGTCTGTCTCTGGATACAGTCTGCAGACATGGCGGGGATTACGGGGTGGAGAGGAAGGGAAGGGTGTTGTATACAACTAGTCTATGTCTACACTGGCAAGTTATTCCGGAAAATCAGCTGCTTTTCCGGAAAAACTTGCCAGCTGTCTACACTGGCCGCTTGAATTTCCGGAAAAGCACTGACGATCTAATGTAAAATCATCAGGGTTTTTCCGGAAAAACTATGCTGCTCCCGTTCAGGCAAAAGTCTTTTTCCGGAAAACTGTTCCGGAAAAGAGCCAGTGTAGACAGCACAGTAGTGTTTTCCACAAAAAAGACGATCGGGGCTTTTTTGCAGAAAAGTGCGTCTAGATTGGCCACGGACGCTTTCCGGAAAAAGTGCTTTTCCGGAAAAGCGTCCTTCCAATCTAGACACGCTTTTCCGAAAATGCTTTTAATGGAAAACTTTTCTGTTAAAAGCATTTCCAGAAAATCATGGCAGTATAGACATAGCCCTACTGTTCCAGTGCAGTACCATCAATTATCAGAGATAAATCTAGAACTCTGTCCTTCAACTTGCTTGGTTGTATGGAGGGACTGTGTCACTCTTGAACATGTACCATGCATGCAACATGAAAGGGCACAGCCAATCAGATAGGGACTGGCCAAGTTACTCACTTTAGGGCTTGATACTCTAAGGCTACGTCTAGACTACATGCCTCTGGCGACAGAGGCATGTAGATGAGGCTACCAGGAATAGGAAAATTTAAATTTACATGGCTGCCGTGCTGAGCTGACAAACAGCTGATCAGCTGTTTCTCGGCTCAGCGCTGTAGTCTGGACGCGCGGGTGTTGACATCAACGGCATTTGTTGACCACCCAGGTAAACCTCATCCCAGGAGGCATACCTGGGTGGTCGACAAATGCCTTTGATGTCGACACCCGTGCGTCCAGACTACAGCGCTGAGCCGACAAACAGCTGATAAGCTGTTTGTCGGCTCAGCACGTCAGCCATGTAAATTTAAATGAAGCGGCAATTATTTAAATCGCTGCTTCATTTTCCTATGCCTGGTAGCCTCATCTACATGCCTCTGTCGCCAGAGGCATGTAGTCTAGACGTAGCCTGAGACTGGAGGCTGATTGGCATGTCTTCATCATGGGCTGGATCAAGGGCAGCAATTGATCCAGCAGGGGCTATTGTGTCTGTGATGCAATAAATCGACTGCTGAGCACTCTCCCATCAAGTCTGCTTACTCTTCTCATTTTGGTGGAGTATTGGAGTTGATGTGAGAGCATTGGTTGTTGACTTACTACTGAGAAGATACCACAGTAAGCAGACCTAAATATGTCGACTTCAGCTATGTCATTCACGTAGCTCAAGTTGTATAACTGAGGTCAACAGCCTATGGTAGTATAGACAAGGTCAATGAATAACTTTAAGCTCCTGTTTTTAGTATTGGCCTGTGCATATTTAAAGAAAAGTCCATAATAGCTTTGGTAAGGTATGGAAAGTTTACATAACTTTTCTTTGTTAGTAGTTTAGTTTTTGAAGGGATAATGGCTTCTTGCCACAAAGAGATAGGATTTGAATAAAAATGCAATTGAATCCTCTCCTGCTGTAATTATTTATGCACCTGCTTAACTTTAAGTACAGACTCACTAAAGTCAGTTACAAAAGCACCAGGGGCTTTGTATTTTCAATATTCTTTCTTTTTATTACCTTGACCAGCTTTGGAAACATGGATGCACTGCCAGTATTGGCCTTGTAAACCTCAGCATTTGTAATTTACTTCATTCTATGTCTTCAGTAGAACAAACTTTCAAATTCTTTGTATAGAGCTTCAGTCAGATTTTTACATCAATGACTTAAAACCACAAGTGATGTGAGTCCCTCCATCCAGGTTCGTCCTCTCAGCACCCCATTGTAATAGGGAACTACTGTTTTCCCTCTTTGACAGATGAGAAGACTGGAGGCATGTCTATACAGGCAGTCCCCGAGTTACGCGGATCCGACTCCGCACTTACGAACGGGGCTTTTC
Organism: Pelodiscus sinensis; assembly: GCF_049634645.1. Lineage (NCBI taxonomy): Eukaryota > Metazoa > Chordata > Testudines > Trionychidae > Pelodiscus > Pelodiscus sinensis. Next base: position 246,154,484 of record NC_134712.1, on the reverse strand, counting down.
TCGCCCCGGAACTCGCGGACGGCGGGACCACCCAGACGCGCAGTGGTCCCGCCACCGCATCCTCTGGGGCAAGAAAAGCTGCTCCGGGTGTCCCTGGTCTGCTAGGGGGGTCCCCAGCAGACCAGGGACACCCCGAGCAAAGCCGCGGAGGCGGCGGGGTCCCGCGCCTCCAAGGCTTTGCTCCGGGTCTCCCTGGTCTGCTGGGGGGGGCGGCACACCTAGTGCGCCCCCCCCCCCCCCCAGCAGACCAGGCTTTTGTTGTGGACGCCTGGGGTAGAGCAGCTGGGGTGCTGCCGGGTTGGTCCTGCGGGGAACCTACCCGGCAGCACCCCAGCTGTTCTGTCCCAGGCTCCAGATTCAGCCGTTGTTGAAACTGATCAGTGGCTGATTCCAGGAAGCTGGGGGCAGAGCAACTCTGCCTCGGGCTTCCTGTAGTCAGCCCCTGGTCAGTTTCAGCAGCAGCGGCTGAATCTGGAGCCAGTTCCGAGTTACGTACAAATTCAACTTAAGAACAAACCTACAGTCCCTATCTTGTACGTAACCCGGGGACTGCCTGTACTATGCAGAAGATCGACGCTGCCATGGTCGATCTTCTGGGGTTCAGTGTAACAGGTCTAGTATAGCCCCGCTAGATCCAACTGAAAGGGCATCCCCATTAGCATTGGTACTTTACTCCTTGTGAGGAATAAGAGATGCTGATGGGAACCTTTGCTCCCGTCTGCCTCCCACTGTGTGGACAGTGTGGAAATGCGATGGAAGATACATCGACTCTAGCTATGTAATTTACGAACTTGGAGTTGTGTATCTTACTTCAGCCTTCGGAGGTAGTGTAGACCAGGCCTACGTGACTCCCTAGGTCACTGAGGAAGCTGATGGCACAACAAGGAATTAACCCTGTGTCATGAGTCCCAGATGAGTGTCTGGACCACTGGATTATCTTCCCATTAGCCTGTTCCTAAAATTGCCCTCAACTCCTCTTTCCCCAACTGCTACCCCAAGTTGCTCCAGATCAGGGGTGGGCAAAAGGGCCTCCTTAGGTCGGGGGAGTGTGTGTGGATGTGCCCAAAGACTTCTCCACTCTGCCCCCGCCTTGTGAGCAGCGCGTGGCACTTTGAAGCACCACGCGCTGTTCGCAGGGTGGGAGGAGACATCATGCGCTCCCCCGCCCCCAAACCCTGATTGGCCTGGGGGCAGGAGGAGTGCGTGAAGTTTCCTCCACCCTCACCCCCACTCTTTGAGGAGCACACGGCACTTCAAAATGCCGTTCGCTCGCACAGGCTGGAAGAAGGGCGAGGGAAGCTTCGCACAGCTTCCCCGCCCCCAGGCCAAGCAGGGTTTGGGGGTGGGGGAGCGCTTGATGGCTCCTCCCACCCTGCTCACAGGGTAGGGCAAGAGGAGGCTTTGTGCACTCCCCCCGCCCCCAGGCAAAGGGGCTCCCCCACCCCCAGACCAATTATGATCTGGGGATGGGGAAGCCCAGAAGCATTCTGGCCTAAAATGATTGCCCACCCCCTGCTCCAGATGTTTTCCCCTTCCATCTCCCCAGAAACCTTTAAGACTCTCCCTCCCTACCTCCCCACTGCTTTCTCCAGACCCTCCCACCAGCTCCTTATTCCTTCCTACAACACCTCAGCACCATATTCTAGGTATGCATCTCCCTTAGCACAGCCATACATATGGGAAGGGCTGTTCTCATAGCCTTAGGCCAGCAGGGACTTCCCCCTTATGCCAGAGGTATTCCCTAGTAGGTAGATGCACTACCTTACTGGTCCCTCTCTGCCTGCAGAGTTAAGGTACTCTGGAAGCTGGAACTGAGTGCGAAGTGTGCACAGAGGGATTGGGCTATAGCAAATATGTATGCCAATGCTCATACCTGAAAAGTGCAGATATTTGTGTGTGTGCAGAATTGGAGGCTCACTTGAAGCCCTTCTGAAAACGAATCCCAATGCTAGTTACATCTGTCCATTCTGAAACACCATATTATGGAAAACAGCTCTGGAAGATGGTCACTTTCCCTTTCCTTCTCTGTAAGAAGTGAAATTCACCCCTGTGCAGAGGGCCAGCACGAGGAGTAAAATCCTGGTCTTGTTTGGAAGCAGTGGCAAAACTCTCCCTGACCCTCCCAGTGGGGTTATGATTTTGGCCAAGGTCTGTGTGCCATTTAAGCCCTCAGAATAGGGTTAATTGGGGACATATGCCTACCTCTTACAGGTTGGATTTTCAGAGCTAAAGGATGAAAGAAAAGCTATTGTTGGAATAACAAAGAATTGAAGCTTGTGTTTTCTTGTGATTCAGTGTCAGTGGTCCCAACCCTGAATTTCCTTAATGCAATAAAAACCCTGCAACTCAAACAGAGGAATCTTCAAAACTGCTGAAAAAGGAATGACCGTATTTCTGAGATTAACCGAAAAGGGGAAATGTTTTTTTAAAATGTAAACCAAAGGGAAAGTGCATTTTTAGTTCAGCCAAAAGACTGATTGTACCTGCTAGTAGCAAAAACAACTTCATCAGCTTGTCACAACAGATACTATACACCCAAGGCCATTTGTAGCATTAGCAATACAATAACAAGCATAGAAAGCTGAAAGCTCACGTCACCTGGACACTGGTTACAATCTGTGCTTCCATGCAAATATGCTGTTGGTTTAGCAAGTGAAAACCTGTGGTGGTGTTAGCATGAAAAGCACATTTAATCTCCCTTCTCCTTTTAGATTGTGGCATTCAAGACAAGGTTGCTAATCAGAACTATTATTATAAAGTGCCCATAACCATGCTAGCATTATTTACTTTGTGATTGCTCTATTTTAACTATCTTCATCACATGATGAAGGAGCATAGTAGCTGACCCATTCTCCCAGATAGCAGCCAGAAGATTAAATGTCAGGAGGATTCTAGACCTTGCATTTGTGAATGAAGAGAGAGGCACTTTGGCCCTGAAATGGCAGGGAGCAGGTCAGATGCATTTCCAGTGGACTGATTTCCACTGTCTCTGAAAACCCCTGCCCTGTTTCCTTAGCTTTGACCATATCAAAATCATTATTTCCAGGCACAGTTATTGAGCTAAGGCATCAGAGGGCAGGTAGGCTCTAAAACAGCGGTGGCTAAGAGCATTTTTCGTCTTTAGAGCTAATGATCGGCACCTGGATTTTCACTCAGGTGTGAATTAGCAGTCAGTTGAGAGTGCAGATCCCAAAGGTAATATACTCTTGATGTGTGCTATGCAGACGGTAAGCAGCCTCACATTGCATTGACTGAAGCTTGTGTAGTTGTAGGGTGATTATGTTGCAACAATTCAGTCTTGAAGTGACAGTTGTCTGGGTTACTAAGGTTAAACTTTCTGTTTATAGGAATGGTTGTAAAGACATCCCTGGCCAGTGCTGCTATTTGAGCACTCAGTATACAGCCCTCACATTGCAAACCACTTTACTATGAAGATATATGAGGCAGATACCTTCAACTTATTGAAGTTTTTGCCTTTGCTAGTTCTCTGGTGTTGCCCTTTCTGGCCAACTATTAATCCTGATTTTTCTAGTTTGAGCCTTACCCAGTTTGCTTTTATCCAGGTCTCTCTTTCTCTCTCACAAGCACTTGGAGATCAGGGAAGTAGTTCACTCAGGGTCAGATTATGAGGAGAACTGAGGTTGTGTGTAATTGTAGCCACACACCTGCTGAGTATGGCTCACTGTCCCATGTAATGACACTTAGAGGGAGAATGAGTGTGCTCTACAGCTTTAGCTGTAGAGGCTCATGCACTAAGGTCCCAAGTTGGGTTCTGTCTATTGACATTGCATAATCAGTGTTTTTGTTAAAGCCATTGTATCTTGTATACCCGTGGAGCCCATCTGGTCCTTAGTGCTTTCACATAAAGATTGATTAGGGATAGTAACAGGCTTGCACCTGTAGCACAGAAATCTGAGAGCTTTCAAAGAGAAAGTTTTACAACATTGCCCTAAGTTTGTGATGTTTCTGACAGCAGTAAACAAAGACACTTCCCTTATCAGGTCTTGCAGTCAAATAGTGCTTCATAGTAGATGGGTTTCAAAAGTATTAATAGACTTTGTAGAATCAGCATGCATGTCTGGCCTTTATCCATTGCTCTGGAGAGGTCATTGACCAGTGAGATTAATGCTGTTTTCAGAGCTGGAACCAGTGTTTGTCAGGTCATTTGAAAGCTGACCTGCACAGGTGAACATGATTGTTACATCCTATATCTGGGAGACAAAACACAGCAAGCCTGAGTGTAATGCTTATGTGGAAATGTTACCCAAAGCTGTCCCATTGTGATGGGAATGCCTGAAATGACTCCCATAGGCACCATCAAGCACTCCTAGAAGTTTGGTAGGAAGCCATCTTAAAGTTCTTTGAACAACTTGGCTTCAAAGTAGATGCTTCAGTCAAGTCCTTCCACTAAATTCTAGGACTCTGTGAATGCTGCACATGATGATGTAGTTGCAACATTCCACTATGCTTATCTGTTTAAAACGGCCACCATTGGATGCATGTGCATCTCCTTGCCTTCAGTTGGAGATACACATCTGCATCCAAAGAATCCTGCACAGTTAATGGTATTGAGTACACCGGAAGAGCTCAATATAGGGATATAATTCTGACCACAGTTGATAGTCAGGTGGTCTGTCAGTATTTCAGATGCATCAGTCTTTGCTCATGACCTGATGCCTACCAGCTGAGTGAAGTTTTTTATGCAAACGTTGAATTTGTCATGTGGGCAAATGCCCTTTTCACCTTACATTTGTCCATACATACCATAGCTAGAAAAGACAACATGTACATTTGCCAGGTATTTTGTTTTGGCCTACTAGGAGTTTCTCTTTCTCTCAATTTTCTTTTCAAGAAAGCACTGTGGGAATAATATAATTACCCTTATTCTAGATTCAGATGTGCAATATGCCATACATTGCTGGGGATCTAAAATAAAATCAGAAGTGTGCACAAATGCAGAAGCCTATTGTGAAGTTATATTGAACTACATGCTGCCCACAAAAAACTGGAATCTGCCTCCAGAGGGGTCTTTGTTTACTGAGTGGACAAGGGGTGATTGTCTGAGATTCACATCTTTGTTATCTGTTCAAAGACTTTGCATGAAGCTGAACCATAGTCCCAAATGAGGTAGGTTGGATTCAGTTGCTCTGTTTGTGATTGCTGAAAGATTGCTTAAGGGTAGTGTAAGGACTTTCTTAGGAGACAGCTGGTTCTTCCATTGCAGAATTCCCAGGAGGAAGAGAGCAAGTGTGTGCCCAGATTTTGACACCTGCAAAGAAACATGGATTCTTACCTCAAATTTCCTTTTTTATTAGTTTAAAGACAGATGCTTGGAAGGTAAGGGCCATCATGTAGTCTTCAGTATACCCTGTTGTGTTCAGCATTTGCAGAGTAGTATATGATATCTGCCATGTTTATGAGCATTCTGATGTACCAGTGCATGACATAGTAAATCCAGAAATAGAACAGCCCTTTTCTCTTATCTCTTGTTGGTTTACATCAAACCTTTAATGTTAGAACAAGACCGGGTAGCTCAGTTGATGTGATGTGGCACATTTTGCTTCCCAGAGTCAGCAGTTAAAATCCGTCTCAGGTTAGCTGTAGCTCCAGGTTATTAGCATTTGATCATTGTGTTGCTATAGGCTAACATGGGCTGCTGTGAATCAGGCATTTGCCTTTTGGACCAGTCAGTAATCTGGGCTGCAAGGCAAACCAATAGGTTGGTCATACTTTGTCCCACAGCAGCCAGCAGATGCTGTTTTTGGTGGCTGAGTGATCCTAGCAGCTGATTGGCAGTCTACTTGCTTTGCCTGTTCCAGGAATGAAAATGGAAATGTTTCTGTTGAACAAGGACATGAGACTATGCTGGTCCTATAGCCACAGATCTGACACTGGCACCTTTCACAGCAGGCATCATTTTGCTGTTTAGAAGCTGTCAAGCCAGTTTATAACTTCTGATTTCTAAGTTTTGGAAGCCTGAGCACTCAATGGGGTGTTATGTTCAGTCTCTGGAGACCTGCTGTACCCACTCGATATGCACAGCTAAGCTGATGGCACTTTGATTCCTGTCAATTACTGTGCACTTCTCAGATCAAAGAGTATTACAAAACATCCCACCGTTCTAAAAGCAGTATTGAAAGGGGGATGGCAGTAATTGAGGCTTTCATTTGAGAAAAGGTGCTGGGATGGGAGCCAGCAGCAGTTACGAGAAGAAGAAAAGTTAAGGACTGTAAGGCTCTTAATACAGGAGTCGTCTGTTCTAGGAGGTAACTCTTAAAAAGAAGCAATATGACTGGCGTAGTGCTTTTATTTTGATTTTATAAAGCGAAGCTGGTACAATTTTTTTTTAAAACCTAACTACTAATCCAGAGATATTAGCTTGACCTGCCACCCACACGAATATACTCAGTGAGCCAGTATAAGTCCTCCTCCCATCCTCAAATCTCAATCATTCTGACAGTCAGAACACAGAGGAGCCCTACAGCATGTCCCTACGGTCAATACACCTATTTCAAACTAGGTTGGGGGAGTGAATGTCAAAATGCTGTATGGAAAACATCCTCCCTCCAGCATAGAATCGTAGGACTGGAAAGGTGCATCTACACTGAACCCTTAGCTTGAAATAAACTACACAATTTGAGCTACACAAATTGCATAGCTTATTTCAAATGTATTTTGAAATAAACTGCTCTTCTGAAATGTCCCTTAATCCTTGTGTAATGAAGTTTACAGGGACATCAGAATAGCAAGCTTGTTATTTTGAAAGCTATTTCAAAATAACAGACTTGTTTAAAAGATGTGGAATAGCTATTTCAGGATACCAGAGGCCTCCCTCCCTGTCTAGATGCACCCGATGACCTCTTGAGGTCTCAAGAGGTCATCAACTCCAGTTCCCTGCACTCATGGCAGGAGCAAACATCATCTAGACCATCCCTGATAGGTATATATCTAACCTACTCTTAAAAATCTCCAATGATGGAGATGCCACAACTTTTGCAGCTTCCCTTTTATGGCAGGAGCTGACTTCCTCCAATAGCAGCAATGACAGTATCACACAGGAAGAAAAGCTGGCTCTCAGTCAAGCTGTTCACAAACCAACTATAGCCTTATAGGGTAAAACCAATGCTTTGAACTCTATCTGGAAAAATGCCAGGCAACTAGGGCAGGTAATAGAGAAATGTCATGATGTACTTGTAGTGTGAAATAAAATTCAACAAGCAGACAGCCTTATTTTGCTCTGAATTGAGTCTGTGAACAGTCTTCATTGACAATGTAGTAGTACAACCTCCTGGTGACAAGGCAATGTAATCTACTATATATCTGAGAGAGTGACTTTGTTTGTTCAAGAACTCCTTCTAAACGCTCAGACCTAGGACCACCAAATTCAGTATAGAGTTTCCTCATAACTTAAAAACAACATAAGGGCTCAGTTATGCCAGGAAAATGGGTTGTGCCTGGAATGGGATTACTTCTCATAAAACCATACAGAAAAGAGTAAAAATCACCAGGTACTTGAAAGGGGCTGGCTGGAGGCATTGTCCCAGCTCCGAGCCTCAAACCGCCCAGGTATCTCTTGCGGGGGGAGGAGGAGGGGGGAAGGGATGAAGTTCCCTCCCAGATTAATATGGGGACATTGCTGGCTATTCCCCCTTGTCATGGAGTGAGGGGAAAGTACACATTCCTCACTCTGGCTAGGAGCACTGGGTGCAGATGAGTTGTGCACTTTGCTCTTGCTCCCTGACAGGGACAGGAAGAGAAAGAGCAAGCAGACCTGGTATGAATTGGGGGGAAGGTGGCTTTGCCACACATACTCACCTGCCCAGAACTCCTCCTCACCCCCCGACCATGATTCTTTCACATCCCCAGCTCCCTGAACTGAGACCCTCCTTAATGACCTGAGCAGCAGCTGGTAAATGAGCTAGTATTATATAACAAAAGGAAACATGGACCAGTGTACGTAGCACTGGACAGGAAGTCAGAAAATGTGAGTTCTAATCTTAAATCCCACTGGACTCCTGTATGACCTTGCACAACTTCCTTCAGCTCTCTGTGTTCCTGGTTTCTCTCCCACCTTTCATCTGTCTTATTTAGGCAGGGGGAGAACAGAGGGGAGTGTCTCTTTTTGAACTAGGCAGCAGGCAAGCACACAATAAAACTAGATCTCAGTTGGGGTCTCTCTGAGTACGTCTAGACTGCAAACCTCTTTCGAAAGAGGCTTTTTCAACAGATACTGTAGAAAAAGACTCTTTCGAAAAAAAGCGTCTAGACTACAAACAGTCTTTTTCGAACAAGCCGCTTTTTACAAACAAGCTGCTTTTTTGAAGGAGAGCACCCAGGCAGTCTGGATGCTCTCTTTCGAAAAAGCACAGTTTGCGTTACATAGCGCCTTTTTTTTTGAAGGAGCACTTTCGAAAAAAGGCGTACTTCCTCGTAAAATGAGGTTTTCCATGGTCAAAAGAACTGCCGCGTTCTTTCGATTTACTTTTGAAAGAATGTGGCAGCAGTTTAGACGCAGGGGAAGTTTTTTTTGAAAAAGGGCTACTTTTTTCGAAAAAAAACCAAAACAAACCCTAACACCCTAAGTGTTACTGTAATATGATTACTAGGGCTGAGTTGGAATTAGGGCTTCAAGTTGGGGTCTGTCTATCATTGGACACACCTGCAAATGTTTCCCAGCTAGGCACTGAAACTAACATTTCAATGAAGTTGATTTCAATGCCTATTTTGCGATTGCCATGCCCAGTGTATTCATTAACACTATCTAAAGCCCCTGTCTGCACAACAGAATCTTCTGGGCCAAATTCACCCTTGGAGAAGTATAGAGAGGAAAACAAGAATTAATCTGTCCCATGGTGATTAAACACCATGCTTAAACATGACCAAAATCCATATGTGTTAGAGCATAATTTGGCCTTGCTGATATAAAAGGGACCAACCTGTACTAAACAATGTGGATACCAGGAGTGGCAGATCTAAATTGATGGTATTTGAATTATGATTATTTAATTCCAGCTGAAAACCTTGATTTTAATTAATCAGTTTTCATCATGTTTTGTACTTGTACTTTATTTTCCTGAAGAAAGGTTGATTCTCATTGGTTGATAACCATAAAAACATGTTGATTTGCTACAAAATGTAGCCTTTATGCTAAATTAGGTTCTACTTTTTGATAACCAACAGGATGCTCTGTGTCTATATGTACTTTTATTTTAGCAGCTATACTGTGTAGCTTAAATTATATTTATTCTTCTGAATTTTTTACATTTTTATTATGGTAGAAAATGGGGAACAATGCATTTTCCCATTTAACTTTTTTTTTTCTGCATATGATCTATGTCAAACTCTAGATGGAAATTAGAAGTAAATTAAAATGCACAGAATAACATTTTAATGTTTTAATTAAATAAAACTGCCTCAAATGTGTTAAATGCATAAGAGAAAAGTTCATTAAAAGTTTATCAAAACATTTTGCATTGAATACTAACTGATCTGTTAAGCAAAGGAAGTATTAGCCGTAGTTGGTCAATGGAACTGACTGATTTTATCCTATAAAACTTTAGAACTAGTAGAAATCATCCTCTTACACCTTGTTTTTATTCATTGACTAGAAGAGGAAACCCATTTTTTTCAACTCCCAGTTGAATTAATGGATTACTCATTAAACTGAATTGGTTGAATAAAGTGAAATGAATAAAACATACTCTCTGCACCTGCAGAAGATGCTGAAGTATCAAAAGCTGGTTTAGCGTTTCAGCAAACTCCAATTCCATGTACTTAGCCAGCAACTTCCATCAGTTCTGTGGTTCAACTTTCTTTAAAACACAGCAGTAAACATAGGCTGTGTCTAGACTGGCAAGTTTTTCCGCAAAAGCAGCTGCTTTTTCAAAAAAACTTGCCAGCTGTCTACACTGGCCGCTTGAATTTCCGCAGGAACACTGACTTCCTACTGTCTGAAATCAGTGCTTCTTGCGGAAATACTGTGCTGCTCCCGTTTGGGCAAAAGTCCTTTTGTGCAAAGCTTTTGCGCAAAAGGGCCAGTGTAGACAGCTCAGATTTGTTTTGCACAAAAAAGCCCCGATCACAAAAGTGGCGATCGGGGCATTTTTGTGGAAAAGCATCCGTGCCAATCTAGATGCTCTTTTCCACAAATGCTTTTAACGAAAAACTTTTCTGTTAAAAGCATTTGCGGAAAATCATGCCAGTCTAGACGTAGCCATACTGCTTAATGTTATTTTTATTTAATTTAAATGATTATACATTTTAAACTTTCACATAAATGATAAAAATATAAGTTTAAATTGTTTAAGTAAAAATATTTTTTTTCATTCAGCTTTGGTTTTAAACCCATTCCAGTGCATATCATAGAGTAAATGGGGCGTAGTGAACCCTCTTCTTGAGCTGAGATGCTTTAAATCATTGTCTTTGATTGTCACCCCATTCCTGGGATAGCACAAGAGTAGCTGTATGTCAGGGGGGATAATTTCCACTGCTTGGTGTGCACAAGGGGAGCATGTATTCTAGCATTTATTAAGAGGGTACAGACTGCTTCTGTTGGCACCAGCCCACAGAGCAACTCCTTTTCAGGCAGTTTGCTCAAGGAATCATAGAATTATTGAATACTAGAACTGGGAGGAACCTCAAGAGATCTTCAAGTCCAGTTCCCTGCCCTCATGGCAGGACCAAGCACCATCTAGATCATCTCTGATGGATGTCTATCCAACCTGCTCTTAGGTATCTCCAGTGATGGAGATTCTACAACCTCCGTAGGCAATTTATTTCAATGTTTACCCACCCTGACAGGATTCTTGTCCTGTCATCGAAGGCCAAGGAGAACTATTTTTCACCCTCCTCCTTGTAACATCCTTTTAGATTCTTGAAAAATGCTATCATGTCCCCTCTCTGTCTTCTCTTTTGTAAATTAACCAAGCCCAGTTCTTTCAGTTTTCCCTCATAGGTCATGTTTTCTAAACCTTTAATCATTTTTGTTGCTCTTCTCTGGACCTTCTCCAATTTCTCCACATCTGTCTTGAAATGTGGTACCCAGAACTGGACAAAATATTCCAATTGAGGCCTAATCAGCAGAGTACAGCAGAAGAAAGACTTCTCATGTATTGCTCACAACACTCCAGTTAATGCATTCCAGAATCATGTCTGCTTTTTTTGCAATAGTGTCACACTTACTTAGCCCACTCACATTTAGCTTGTGGTCCACTATGACCCCTAAATGTCTTTCAGCAGTACTCCTTCTTAGACAGTCGCTTCCCATTTTGTATGTGTGAAACTGAGTGTTCCTTCCTAAGTGGAGTACTTTGCATTTGTCCTTATTAAACTCTAGCCTGTTTATCTCAGACCACTTCTACACTTTGTTCAGATCATTTTGAATTATGACCCTATCCTAGAAGCACTTGCCCCCTCCCAGCTTGGTATCATCTGCAAACTTAATAAGCATACTCTCTATGCCAATATCTAAATCATTGATGAAGAATATAAACAGAACCAAAATATAAACAGAACCAAAACAGACTCCTGCAGTACCCCATTTATTATGCCCTTCCAGCATGATTGTGAACCATTAATAACTACTCGATGAGAATGGTTATCCAGCCAGTTAAGCACCCTCCTTCTAGTAGCCCAATCTAAGTTGTATTTCCCTAGTTTATTGATAAGAAGGTCATGCGAGACTTTGTCAAATGCCTTACTAAAGTCTAGGTATACCTCATTTACCGCTTCTCCCCTATCCACAAGGCTTGATATCCTATCAAAGAAAGCTATCAGATTGGTCTGATATGATTTGTTCTTTACAAATCCATGCTGGCTGTTTCCTATCACCTTATTATCTTCCAAATGTTTGCAGACGAATTCCTTAATTACATGTTCCATTATCCTTCCTGGCAGAGAAATTAAACTGACTGGTCTGCAGTTTCCTGGGTTGTTCTTATTTACCTTTTTATAAATGGGCACTATATTTTTCCTTTTCCAATCTTCTGGAATCTCTCCCAACTTCCATGATTTTTCAAAGATGTTAGCTAAAGGCTCAAATATCAGCTTTATCAGCTCCTTGAGTATTCTAGGATGCATTTCATCAGGCCCTGATGACTTGAAGACATCTAACTTTTCTAAGTAATTTTTAACTTGTTCTTTTTAAATTTTAACTCCTAAACCTACCCCATTTCCACTAGCATTCACTGTGTTAGGCATCCTGCCGGCATCAAACTTCTTGGTGTAAACTGGAACAAAGAAGTCATTAAGCATCTCTGCCATTTCCAAGTTTCCTGTTATTGTTTCTCCCTCTTCACTGAGCAATGGGCCTGCCCTGTCCTAGGTCTTCCTCTTGCTTCTAATATATGTATGGAACGTCTACATTTGGCTCATTTTGTGCCTTTGCCTTTCTAATCTTGCCCTGTGGTGTTTGCTTATATTTATCTTTTGTAATTTGACCTAGAAGAAGGAGAGGGCAAACAGTTCCTGCTCAGAGGGACTTGGGGTTCAGGAGGGTCAAGGCTGTGACAAAGGGTTGGTTTGTGTGTGTGTGGGCTTTGTGAGGGAGTTTGAGTGCAGGAGGATACTCTAGGCTGTTGGTTGGGGTGCAGGGTCCAGGCAGCGCTTACCATGGCTCCCAGGAAGTGACTACCAGGTCCCTGCATCCCCTAGGCTCCAGCAAATGCCTTGTGTCTGCAGCTGCTGCACTTGCAGCTCCCATTGGTTGTGATTCCCCGCCAATGGGAACTGCAGAGCTAGAATTTAGGGGAGCACTGCAGAAAGCCTCCCTGCACCTCAGGGCCACAACATTCTGGCAGTTGTTTCTGGAAGCTGTGCTGAGTTTGGACAGGTATGGAGTCTGCCTTAGCCCTAGGCCCTTGTTGAAATGCCAGATGGACTTTTAATGGCCCAGTTGTCAGTGTGAACTGGAGCTTCTTTTCAATAGAGCATTCTGGGAAAAAAACAGACTCCTGGCAACCCTGTCATGGGCCTGTGTTCATGCCACTCATCTTGTTCTTACTTCGTCTGCATCTCATCTTATATTTACCCAGTCCCTCCAGAGTAGCCCTTAGAGCAATCCACATGCTAGAAGTTACAGAACCAGTTGCGTTAACATTAGGAAAGATGAACAAAGCTAGGCTGGCAGAAGGTTTTTTTTCTGTATTGTTTTGCATGGGGATGGCTGTGACAGCCACCATTTTGGAACAATCTGGGGACTGAACTGGAACCTTCTAGAGCTAAATGATTGAGCTTTTGTCATTTCAATCTAAGAACCTGGCTGCTGCTGTAAACGACTCCGACCCTTTTCAGATTGAACACGTAAGTAGGTTCGCTGTTGGGTTATAGTATTCAGTCTTATTAGACAGCAAAGGGGCTTGATGAAGAGATGTCAGGGTCTGTTGGAATTATTTAAAAAAAATACATGCTGGACCTTTGCTGACTTTGCTACCTGTGGGGGAAGAGCACGTTCATAAACAGCCAATATTCTTATTTATTCACATCACTCTCCAAATTGACCAGCAAAACCCAGTATAAATATTGGACACTTTGCACAAATCCAGGAGTGATGGTAACTGTCAGTCTTGAATGTTATCATTATAAGTCAGTATTAAAAATTGCTTGACTGTGTGACTACATGATAACGCAATGCCTGCAGGGCTAGTAAATCATACTTTCTGATTGCCACTGGTTTAACATAATCAGAATGCTTGATGTCTTATTCAAATACTGCAAGAACAGGAAGTCTTGATTAATGCTGAATTAGCAGTCTTTGTTGTAATGTAGTTTCTGGTCCAATGGATATCTTGATGATAGTGTTTGGTCTGAAGGCCATAGATTTATTGGTGGTCACAGATCAAAATACCTTCATTTTCATAAATTATGCTGCTGTATTTATGTTAACAGATGCATGAAAGTCCAGAATCCATGAGCCTGAGGGAAATGTTAACATTCTCAACAATTAACTATAACACTACTTCACAGAACGATAGTGAATGTGAACCATGACTGCACCTTGTCCTCCAAAGTGAAATTCAGAAAATGCAGTTGTTAGGTTTGACCGTGCCATTTCATCTACGGACCATGTAGCAAGATCACATAATCTTAATTAATGGATTGTTCTCATGGAACTCTGAATTTATGCTTCCCCTGGTGTACATCTCCTTTCATATTTCCTCTATAGTCTTTCAGTGATGCCAGCCCTTATGTTTCCTCAGACATACTCATCTTTACACATTCCATGAGGGTCCTGTCGACTTGGTTGCCATCTGTGATTCAACTAGGGACCTCCAGAACTAAAAGCATCTGCCTCTAAAGCGTGCACCATGTATTGTAGCCGATAACTGTGCCCCATTTCTCCTCTTTGGGATGGACAAACAGGAGATCAATTAACACTCCCACTGGACAGTTGGCTACACCCCTTATGTCTGGATGATCCCCCCTGGTGCTATTTACCAAGTTACTTCCCTCTCTACACCCTAATCCGCCACTAAAATTTCATGCCTGCTATGAAATCAACCAGAAATAAAATGTACAAGGGAAGGGGGGAACCCTGTAAAAAACAAAACTATCATGATGTCTACATATTCCTGAGTTAATGTGCTTTCTTCTCATCAGTGTTATTCTCCCTCTTTTCTGTTTATGAGCCTCTCTTGACGTGCATTACTAAACTTTATTTTGAATGCTCATCACAGCAGGGAATAGATCCCCGATTGCAGGTTCCACCACAGTCCCTGAATACCTCCAGAGCCAATGCACAGGAGCTGCAGATAGAGTGGATGTGCCCATTAGGAAACACCCTAGGTGTAAAGAAGAATTCCTAGTGGCTCAGGGCTAGTGGAGTGGTGATACATTGTCCATTATTGGTGCCCCTGAGTAGAAATGAGGCTGAAGCAAGGCGGTGGTGTCTTACCGGACTGCGGAGGGAGGAAGTGTGCAGCAGTGTTTTCTTCACTCTAACCATTCTCTGGTGTTCCAGCTTCCTGGGCCTGCTGTAGTTTGTTGTTTCAGAATCCAGTGAGGCAGCAAAGGTGATGTGTTGATGCTGGCAGACCAGGTTTGTGTATTCAGGCCAATTTGCTTGTGTGTTAGTATAGATCAAAGAGATTGTTGAAGATAGAACAATGTACTTTGGTGCTTAGACTTCATAAAACCCATGGGATGTTGCCTGTTATGTTAAGCAGCAAACATTTACACTGCATATACCCCTGTAACTAAATATCCCATCAAAGAAGCCTTGTGGATTACTAATGAAGGACTTCATCAGAAAAGAGTGCTAATTTCAAAGCAAATGTGTCAGAGGTCAGAGACTCAAAATGTGTTCCTCACGCCCTGCTTCATCAAAAGAAAAGCCCGTAGGGACTTCAGAAATGCCAGGGACACTGCCAGCTTATTTTCTGTGGACCTCCTCACCATATAAAACTAAGCTGTCCAATATTTAATGTCACCCCACAATCTGTACCCCCAATTCCCACTATCAGTGCCAATATTATCACCTTGATCTCAGAGGAGATTGTAAAGGATCAGAATGACTTCATAAATTATATTAGGACACAATCTTGGGAATGTAGTGAGGACTTTAAGAGTGAGAGCGTGAATGGCATTGGGTGTAAAGGGTGGAGAGATACTGCATCAGAAGTCACTTTGGTTGAGGAAAGTTTGGTAAGGGAAGAGGACAGACTCTTTGGCAAAATTCAAAATATTTTAGTTTTGACTTTTTTGTGACTGTTTCTCTGGCAAAAGTTCTCTTTGAATGAGAAGGTTTTAAGGGTGATGATGTGGTTTGGTGCCAGGTATTTGCTGCCTGCTGATATCTTAATAGGCAATACTGTAGCCAGGTCTAAGCATGTAAATTATTATTATAACCAGGTCCCAGGGTAAGTATGGATCTGATTTACCTGTTTTGTTGGTGGTCATCAGGGAAGGCTGCAAAGAGGAGGGAAATGAGCTCAGTCTTTGTCTGTTGTGAGTAGCAACTTGCCTTCTGAGGAGGAATTTGAAATTCTTCTCTTGGGCCGCAGCCTGCTCTCTCAAAAAGAGATTGTCACACCCCACAAACTAGTCCTTCTCTGGACTAAGAGGGGACTGGAACTCCTAGCGATGCCCTAGCTAGGGAGATTGTTTTATGGATGCAAGATTTGTACTATAGGAAAGTTCTATAGTAATCCTGGCAAGATTTGCAAGCAGATAGCTGAGCCTGAGAAATGCAGGAGAGAATTGTGTGCTTTCTGGCACAGTTGCCCATTTGCAGGACATTTAGGAGTGAGGCAGGGGAGGGAAACTGACTGACTGAAATAGAATCGTTATTAGCCTTGAATGTTTGAGTCTGTGAAAGATTACGGTAAGAGTTGTGATTGCACCTCAGACATAAATCAAGGGATTAAAGAGGCATTTGTGAGTGTGTCTGTAGGTATTGTGAGACCTCTCACTCTACCTTTCAGGGATGGAAGGAGAGAGTTATTTATTGTGATGGATTCTGAAGCCACAGCCTTGTCTAGCATTGAAGCTGAAACATAGGCTTCAGCTTTAGTCACCATTTTCAGTAGAGTAGATTTGTCCCAGAGAAATTGTGACAGACCATGGTGCAAATCTCATTTCTGTAGTTTTCAAAAAACTATGGTAATTTATGTTAAGTAAAGTATATAAAGGCTGCTTCCTGTCACCCAGAAACGAATGGGCTAGTGGAAAGATTTAATGGAACTTTAAAGCTACGATAAGAATATATGTCTCCAGGCATGAAAATTACTCTGATCTTATATATGTGCACGGAATTGTAAATCTACTGGGTTTTCCCCCTTTGACCGCCAGTATGGAAGGCATGTGAAGAGATCATTAGATTTGATTTGAAGCTCTTGGGAGAGCAGTACTGAGGAAACAGAACAGCCACTGGGGGAGTAAATCACTCAGTTTCAAGGAGAATGTACAACTTATGATGAATTTAGTCATGCAAAACTTTGAGAAAAAGCAGGAAACTGAAAAAGTTTGGTGTGATTGTTATACTGAAGAAAAGTTGTTTGAGACAGGTAATTTGGTGTTAGTGCCAATCCCTAGAAGAAAAAAACAAAACACAGGATTATTGAGAAGGATCTTTGGAGGTGATTGAAAGAATGAATGAAGTCTTACAAGATACAAGGAAGCCCAATGGCAAAAGGGCCGTGCAAGCCCTGCATGTCAGTAGATTAAAAGCTCATCATGAAAGGGAGATGACAGTAAGTAAAACATGATTTCTGGTGCTGATGAAGAAACGATTTCCATCTAGGGTTGCCAGGTGTCTGGTATTGAACCAGACAGCCTGGTATTTGTGCCTTCTGTCCTGTAAAAAAATTCAGAAAATACTGGACACCTAAAATTGTCTGTTTTTCCCGAGGCCGATGGAAGGATGCTGGCTGGGTGGAGGGGCCTTGGAATTAAAGGATCCGCGGCTGCATTTCAGCCTCCCCGCCTTTTTTTGTTGTTTTTTTGCTCAACAACTTTTCTAGCTTTTTTTTTTTTGCTCAACAGAATTTTTTCCTGGTGTTTTTTTGGGGGGGTTCGGTATTTTTTGTGAAACCATCTGGCAACCCTATTTCCATCCCTTATTTGACTTAGTCAAGGAATGCAGGGAAGAAACTTCTGCTGAAAAACACTGAATTCAGGGAGGATTTAAATCCAGTCGTAAAGCAGGCAACGCTGTCTTTTTTTTTTTTTTAAAAAAAAGGCACCACAAACAGGTATTTTCCTAAAAAAGCAATTTTTAACTGACAGTGTTGTACACTCCATTCAAATCGTGGGGCACCACTCTGTTGTTAGCACAGCATACTCAGGTAAGGGGGAAAAATTCAGAAGGAGATGGAATACATGCTTGAAATGGGGGAAAACACTAAGAAAGCCTTTGAGTGTTGCTGATTGTAACTATATGTAGAAAGGACAAAGCCATTAGCTTTTGTGTGAATTACAAGAAACTAAATGTTATCACACAACCTGACTGATAACCCACACCCCCAAACAGAAGATTTACTGTAGTTATTGGGGGTTCAAAATTCATAAGTACTTTGGATTTGATTTGTGGGTCCTGGCAGATTGTCCGAGATTCTGATGGCCAGAAAAAAATCTGCTCTTCTAGTGGAATTTTGCCTATATGAGTTTAAGGCTATGACTTTTGGATTAATAAATTAAGGGGCTACCTTTCAGCAGCTTGTCAAACATTGGCCAGAGCATATATAGATGAGCTGGGTATTTTCAGTAGCTCCTGACAAGTCCGCTTAAACCATGTGCAAATTCTGTTCCAAAATCAGAGAGAAACCAACCTCACTGTCAAGGACTCCCAATGGGTTGCTGATTTTTCTTACTTAGGACACCAGGAAGACACTGGGTTGGTTTGCCCTGACCCTTTAAAAGTGGAAGGCATTCATAGCTGGCCTGCTCCTTGAACCAAGAAGCAGGTCCAATACCTTCTTGGCCTGGCCAAGTATTACAGAAGGTTCATAAAGAGATTTAGTAACACTGTGACCCTAGTAACACACCTGTTTGGTTAGTTCCGATTTCAGCAAACCATCTGAGCTGTGTACTAATGCTTCTAACATTGGTTAGGGCACAATACTGATGCAAAGTGGTATGGGGGGTAAGAGGCATCCCATTGCTTACTTAACTGGAAAACTCATTCCCATGCTGAACAAAACTATGCTGTAATTGAGAGAGAATGCTATGCCATTGTCTGGGATTTTAAGCAAGTTAAAACTTATTTATGCAATGCAACATTTACTATTTTAAGTGATCATGCTCCTTTGGCATGACTGCACTGAGCTAAGAGATCCAATTCTAGTTTCTGGCAGACCAGATCACACCATAGTGCATTCTGGCCACTTGTGTATTAGTTTAGATTACTGAAGACAAAAGAGTGTATTTGGTGTCTAGACTTCATAAAACTAATGGGATGTTACTGGCATTATTTTATTTTTCTCTGTAGCCTATTATGATGCAACAGCAGCCCTGCCTACCGTGGGGGGCAAAGGGATATTTGGCCCAGGGCACAGTGATTCAAAGAACACTGGGCCCATTAAATCACCACCGGAACATTGCGCCACATGCTTCATGGCTCTACCCCTGGCTCTGCCCCTTCTCCCCAAGGCCCCACCCTTTCTGGGAGCGTGGAGCCATCCCCTCCCCCTCGTCTCCCCTGTGCAGCATCAATCATTTTCAAATATCACAAACTAAAACCACCAAAGAAGCCTTGTGGAATACTAATGAAGGACTTTATCAGAAAAAGCGCTAATTTCAAAGCTAATGGCCATTGTGTGTCAGAGGACAGAGACTCAAAAAGCATTCCTCACTCCCTGCTTCATCAGAGGAAAAGCCCGTGTGTGTAGAGCCACTGTCAACTTGTTTTCTGTCAGGAGAAGTTATAAATATGGATTTAAGGAAAGGCCCTCGATCTCTGGACTCTTATTGGGAAGCGTACCCAATAGAAGTGGAAATCTCCAGAGATAATCTGGTATCCTGCAAAGATTTTGGGAA
This sequence comes from Pelodiscus sinensis, assembly GCF_049634645.1. Classification (NCBI taxonomy): domain Eukaryota; kingdom Metazoa; phylum Chordata; order Testudines; family Trionychidae; genus Pelodiscus; species Pelodiscus sinensis. The sequence continues at coordinate 246,135,014 of NC_134712.1, read as the reverse complement.
ATCTGGCAGGTAATTATATCACTGCCACCATTTTCAATTACAAATTGTGATTCACCTGTATATGCATTTTACCTGCCTTAGCATCCCAATAACTCTGTTCTTGGCTCATAATTTTTTAGTTAGTTTACTGTAGAATTGGGTACTAGTATTGTCTTTGGTGTGAGAGCCAGAACACCAGTTGATCTGGAGGAAGTGACTAGTCTCTTGGAACTGGGAGCAGCAACCAGCAGAGTCTATGGCAGGGGTGGGCAATAAAACAGTTCACCAGGGTTGGCCCCTGTTGGGCCACCACAGCTATATTTACCTGCACCTCCGCAGGTAGGGGCGATTGCAACTCTCGTTGGCCACGGATCGCTGTTCTCAGCCAATGGGAGCTGTGGGAAGTGGCATGGACCAGGACACTGCTTCCTGCAACTCCCTTTGGCCTGAACAGTGATCCATGGTCAACAAGAGCTACACTCACCCATACCTGTGGAGGCACAGGTAAATATAGTGGTGGCATTTGCCCACCCCTGGACTCAATTGTAAGACTATTGTAGTGATCTCTAGATGCACATTTTGTTACTGGCTTGTTGAAATCTAATTACAGAACACACTACCAGCTTCGGGTGTTTGTCCTGCTTTCTGACAGTCTGCCCTGAGGTAGGCACTCACAGTTGTGAGCCACTCCAAAGAGTGTGACAGGTGGCATATGACCAGCTTTGCCTCCTCTCTGAAAGCTCGTAGACTGTTGTAGTGCTGTGTTAGGGAAAGAGTGGTGTATGTTCAGTGTTTCTATGGAATGTGCATGTTTTATGTGAGGAGCAACAGTACAGAGAAGAGGATGAGTGCAGATGTCAGAGCATGTGATACATGTTTGTAAAAATAGGTGGGCAGGCAAAGTTTTGTGAGTTAAAAAGTTAAAATCTAAGTTAAAAAGGTTTTAGGCATTTTGGTTTAATATATGAATATGAACTATAACTCATTTGTAGAATTCCTGGCCCCAGGAATTCCTGATTTCTAATCCCAGATCTGCCAGTGACTTGGGTCCTGAGTCCAGGCCTTGTCCAGGTCCTTTAAAACTGGACTGCGGTGCTGGCGGGGTTGTGGAGGGACATTGCTACTGCCAGTACCCCTGGAGGAATTGTAGCTGACTCACCCAGAATTCCTCCTGGGAGCTGCCTGAGAACACATGCTGCTACCTTGGGAGAAGCGGCAGCAAGTTCGCTTCTTGGCACCTGACTGCCAGGCTAGCTAGTGGTATGGATGAGCTGTGCTGTAGCCTCTCTCTCACCTGCACAATTCTCTGTTCCCTGTGTGGGGGCTCAGGCTGTCTGAGCACTTTACGTGTCTCAAGCACCTGAGCTGGACCAGCTACAAGAAGGCTCTTACCTTCTGATCCTACTGCCAGCAGGTGTAAATTTAGTGTCCTGCCATTAACCCTGTAGGAGGAGATTGGGAGTAGGGATGTGATAGTATAGTCGATTAACCTATAAGGGTGTCTGGGACCTACGCCTGCTGCGGCTCTGCATTTAAAATGTATTAGGAGCCACGCAGGCATGTAGCCTGGCTCAATTCCAGCTCGCATGAGGTCTGGGAGCTTACACCCGCCTCTGGACAGTGGCTATTGCCACCCCATGCTACTACTTCTATAGTTTTTAAACTGTCTCCCCTTGTGAACCAGCTCCCACCTGGCATCCCACCCTGCTGCCTCTGATACAGAGGCAGCAGTGCAGAGTGGCAGGGGGCTTCTCGGCTGTGGGGCTGGAGCGCCCTGGCTGCCATCCCCACCCTTGAAGACTATAGAACAGTCGAGTAACTGATAAGAATTCATGAGGTTAATCGACTATTCAATTAACCAATATTTAACATCCCCGGTTGAGAGATCATCACTTCATGCAGCTCACAAGAGGCCTGGGTTTTGGAGTGGGGAAGAGGCACAGCTTCCTCACCCTAAACATCCTGGAGCTCCAAGTGGAAAAGGTTGTCTGAGATGAGAGCTGGTGGAAGTCTCCCGTGTGCTGGGGCTGCTCTAGGTTCCCTCCTCCTTGGCATCCTTCCTCTGGGTGATGGGATTTGAATGGCAGAAGAGGCACCACACAGAATCCCCATTGCGGTACCAGCCAGGCCTGAATTTGGCCCCAAGTGTGATAAGTTTTAAAGTTTTCCTCTAAGATGAAAGTCTTTATTTAAAGCCCATTTAATGTAAGTTCCAAAGCCAAAATGCAACTGGCCCATTTGCCCAAGACATCATTTGAGAATACTTTTATCCGACAGTTATTCTGAGATTAAAAACAACTGGCATTCTTCAGTTTCTTGGATTCCAGGCCATCATTTATTCATCAGAATCAAAGTGCTTTATGTTTTTATGTGACCAGTTAGACAGAGTCTTACTGTCTGCCTCCTTTTTGTTTTTGTTTGCTGTACACCCAAGGTTTTGAAGCTGTTCCACCAACTAATTTTTTTGCTATACCCTCATTTTCAGTCACTCAACATTCAGAAAGAGCCATTTCTCTGGTTGAATGTTTCCATGTTGCAGTCTAATTCTGAAGCTGTATTTTGGTACTGAAAACCTTAGTTTGTTCTTTTGTTTTTTGAATGCGACAAGGAGGAGAAAATGGGAAATGATACTTTATCAATTTAAAATATACTGTCAAGAGTATAAAATATTCTTGATATCACACTAGGACAAGCAGGGCTCCAATCAAGAGCCCAGTTCCTATTTTGTAAGTGCAATCACAAACACATAGCAATAGATTTCTGTCCCCAAAGGTGTGAGAGTCATTTTAGCTGCTCAATATCTGAGTTGGGGAGAGGGGGACTCGATTCTTTTTGGGTCCCATTCCTATGCTCATATTCATTAGGCCTTGTAGGAAAATGTCCTCTCCCCCCTCCATCCACCCACACTGGGTACATCTAGACTACAAGCCTCTTTCAAAAGACATCATCTAGACACCCACAAGACTTTTTAAAAAGCAATCTGCTTTTTTGAAAGAGCACCCTGGCAATCTGGACACTCTCTTTCGAAAAAGCCCTGTTTGTGTTCAAGAAAGAACTCTTTTGAAAAAAGGCATTCTTCCTTGTAAAATGAGGTTTACCGTTGTCGGGAAAAAAAGCCGCATTCTTTCGATTGAATTTCGAAAGAATGTGACAGCAGTCTAGACGCAGGGGAAGGTTTTTTGAAAAATGGCTACTTTTTTTGAAAAAAACAGAGTAGTCTAGGCATAGCCACAGGGAATTTTGGCTTTTCCTCGACAAACCAGTTTTCTTTCCAGTTTTCAATTTTGCTTGACAAAAAAAAAAAAAAAAAAAAAAAAAAAAAAAAAAAATTGCCATGGAAATTTCTGTGTTTAAAAACTTTAACCTGGATTTTTTCTATTTAAACAGAAGTTTTGATGGAATATTTCCAAGCAGCTCTCCTATTCTGTCAACCCTGAAAGGGAGCTTTATATAGTACTTCTGCTTACATAAAATCATGGAGGATAGGTCCAACAAAGGATGTTAGCCAAGGGGGTGGTTAGAAACATAACCCTATGGTCTGCGTCTCTAAATCTCCAAGCGTCAGAAGCTGGGATTTATCATCTGTTAAATAACACTGTTTTATTTGTTCCCTCTGAAACATCAGAAGACAGGATATCTGGCAAGCTGAACCACTTGTCTAGAATGATCTAGAATGGCCATTCTTATGTTCTCAGTGCACATACCAATGTTTGTGTTTTTAATGGGACTTTAAAAAAAAATCTCTCACCTATTACTCTGTGAAAGACCCATAGCAACTGAGGAAAGGAATTAACAACTATTCAGGGGAAACTACAAAACCAATTACAAGTGTAACCCAGAGGCACTGAGACCACTGAGAAAGGGAGCATGAGATCTGATCTAGAGACTTATCTAAGAGCCAGCTGGCTTTGAGCTCCTAAGGTAACAAGTTCAGTCCCATCTGCTGATGACCTGTGTTTGTTACCTCTACACAGGCAAAGTGTTATTACGTGCACACACTATCAAAAACAGATTTAATAATAATCTGCCATTGGAATTCTGACTAATACAGCTGCTTGAAAATCTTTCTTTGAAACTATTTTTGATAGAAAAGTAGGTGTTTGACTACATGAAGTTTATTAAAGTTTCTGCTTTCCCCAGAAAATGTTGAATTTTTGTCAGTTATGCTGCCCCATAGGAGCTGTATTTCAGTTGCCTCAAGCCTCCACTCACTTCTATGGACAAGGTTCCCTAGCTAGGATATCTCTCTCATAATGCACCATGGCTAGGTACAGTAGACTTCCAATAATCCGGAACCTTTGGGACCTAGGTGGTGCCGGATTATCGGATATGCCGAACTATCAGGAAGTATTATAAGGTGGCTTGTATATATGTAGAAGCTGTAGAAATCATTTTCATATTTAGCTAGAAGCCATCTTGTATAACAGAAACCATTTCAGCTTTTCTCTCAAGCATGTAGACCAGAGTGAACTTTCTATCACCCCATGTGCCAGGCCAAGACAGATGTGCTATTGGAATGTGTTAATTGGGCTGGTTTAGATAGGAGAGGTACTCCCTTGAACCTGTCCGCCATCTAGGCTTTCTTTTCCTAGCTTAATCGATGACTTCTGTAATTAGATGCCCTGACGTCAGGCTATTTGGTCAAGGGTATAAAGATACTAGGATTGATTGTATTAGGCAGCCTCACTGGGCCCGGCTCTGCTGGGACCACTTTTGGCTCACTTTGCTTTTATTGGCCAATAAAACTGTCTGTTTAGCCGCGTAAACTGAGTGAGGCTTTTGCTTCAACATTATATATATATATATATATATATATATATATATATATATATATATATATAAAATGTTTTTAACCCTTTTTATTGTAGCACAAGCACTGTCCAGTGTCACAGAATGCCAGTGGCAGACTGACTCGGTCCCGTCCGGTTTCACTCGGTTCAGTTGCCGCCGCTGCTGCCTTGTGACTCGTTTTTTGCAGAAGCTCGCTCACTAGGCTCTTGCCATTTTGATGCCAGACTATCGGGACTGCTGTACAATTGGATGCCGGACTATTGGAGTTTTACTGTATTTCCCTAGGCACTGCCTGCCTTCTCTGAGTCAGTCACTTGCTACATATTTTTAAAATGACTGTTCAGTTAGGAAGTCTGGACCAGTTCCAGACCATTGTCGAACCCTTTGTTTCAAAAAGCATGAGGTGATCTTCTCAAATGTTTCTGATTTTACACATTAACTATTTGGTCCCATAATATAAATCAAGCAAGAAGCCCTAATAGAGTTGCCACTGTTGCACTCTTTCCTTTTTCCTCTTCTCCTGAAAGAACTCCCTCTTCCCCGTCCACACACGCCTTTTTGTGAAAGACCTCTTTCGCAAAAAGGCTTCTTCCTCTTAAAATGAGGATTATAAATGCTGGAAAAACCCCTCTGTTCTTTCTATTTTCTTGCAGAAGAACGCAATTGCAGTGTGGATGTTCCTCAAGTTTTGTCGGGAAAATGGCCATTTTTCTGTCAAAACTCTGTATTTTAGACATACCCTTAGAGTCCTGGATTCCATTTTCAAAAGTGTCTTCAGTGCTTAGTGGCCTAAGTCCCATTGAAAGTTAATTCAGGTTCCTAAGTCACATGAGTACTAAAGTCAGCATCTGTTTAAGAAAAAGTAAAAGCAGCCAGGCTATTTGCAAAGTACAGCAGCTAGGCTGGGAGAAAGGGAGCTTGATGTAGAGGCTAAAAGCTACATAGTATTTATTTTTAAAAATAGTTGAAAAGACGGAAAATAAAAAAGTTTACCATCTCTCCTCCCCCACATCCTTACCTTAATCTGTGTCATTTACATACCTGGTTGTAGTGTAATGTGATGTTAATCTATTAGTTGCTATTCAGTATCAGATTTCATGTGGGTTTTCCATGGGCCAGACAGAAATTTTCATTTTTCCTACTCCAGGGCCATCCCCAAAGTCCACTGAAGTCAAAAGAAAGATTCCGTTTGGCTTGAGTGGGCTGTAGATTGTTTCCCCACCTCCACCCCTGAGTCTAGGTAAGTTCTTAACTCTCTGAATGATAAACTTGGCCTCCAGACATACGCAGTTTTTTATGGTAATCAGTCAGGATATCCTGCCTTCTTAGAAAACAACAATCTGTCACTCTCACAGGGTGAAGAATCTCTTTCCCTCTATCTGAGTGGGATATCTGCCAGCTTTTCCAAACAGCACTGTCAATCTCCATTCCACCAAATAACCAAGTACATTTCAATACATTTCAGCAAAAAAGGCAAACCCTCTTTCCTCATGATACTGCTCTGCAGTTTGTCTTTCAAGATCCTCCACTTCCTTTACCCACAAAGATAATTTTGCTGCTGTAGTTCTAAATGTCTGCCCTGTGATTTGGCTCATACAGGTCTTAAGTCACAAATATTCAGAGTTAGGGTCCCACCAAATTCATGGTCCATTGTAGTCAATATCATGGTTATAGGGTTTTTAAAATTGTAAATTTCATTATTTCAACCCTTTACAATGCCGTGAAATTTCCTGACCCAAAAAGGAGTTGTGTGCGGAGGGGTTACCAGGTTATTACAGGGGATCTTGCATCTTACTTCTGTGCTCCTTCTAGAGGTGATGTTACCTTCAGAGCTGGGCAGTTGAAGACTGGCAACTGCTGGCCGGGAGCCTGTTTCCGAAGGCAGAGCCACCACCAGCAGCGACGCCGAAGGAAGGATGGCATGGAATGGTATTTCCACCCTTACTTCTGTGCTGCTGCCTATACAGCAGGGCCCAAAGCAAGCAGCTGTCACTCTCTGGCAACCCAGCTTTGAAGTGAGCAGCCCAGGAGTATGAGTGGCATGGTGTGACTTCTGCACTGCTGCTGGTGGGGTGCTGCCTACAGAGCTGGGTGTCCAGTCAACAGCTGCCTCTCCAGCCACATAGCTCTGAAGATAGCAGCACAGGAGTAAAGGTGGCATGATGCCAGCTCTGAAGGCAGAACCCCACCAACAGCTACTGTTCTCTGGCCATACAGTTCTGAAGGCAAAGCAAACGTGAGCGGGGCAATACCACAACCCCCGTAAAATAACCTTTCAACCCTCCTGGGTTAGGACCTCACAGAATCATAGAATCATAGAATACTAGAACTGAAAGGGACCTCGAGGGGTCATCAAGTCCAGTCCCCTGCCCTCATGGCAGGATCAAGCACCGTTAGATAACCGTGATAGATGTCTATCCAACCTGCCTATCCACAACCTCCGTAGGCAATTTATTCCAGTGTTTAACCACTTTGACAGGAAGTTTTTCCTAATATCCAACCTACACCTCCTTTGCTGCAATTTACGTCCATTGCTTCTTGTCCTATCATCAGAGGCCAAGGAGAACTATTTTTCTCCCTCCTCCTTATAACATCCTTTTAAATATTTGAAAACTAGTATCATGTCCCCCCTCAGTCTTCTCTTTCGAAACTAAAACCCAATTCTCTCAGTCTTCCCTCATAGTTCATGTTTTCTAATCCTTTAAACATTTTTGTTGTTCTTCTCTAGACCTTCACCAATTTCTCCAAATCTTTCTTGAAAAATGGTGCCCAGAATTGGACACAGTACTCCAAATGAGGCCTAATGAGCAGAGAGTAGACAGAAGAATGACTTCTCATGTCTTGCTCACAACACCCCTGTTAATAGATTCAAGAATCATGTCTGCTTTTTTTGCAACTGTGTCACACTATTGACTCATATTTAGCTCTCAAACCTCCAATTTGAGAAATGCTGATCTCCCCCGTTAAATGTGTATTGTAGTGGGTAAAAGATGTAAGAGCAGATTTCATGGAGTGAGACCAGATTTCACAGTCCATGATGCATTTTTCCTGGCTGTGACTTTGGTAGGACCCTCTTGATAATTCATGTTCCAGTAGCACTTGGCGATCCCATTCAGGATCAGGGCTCCACCATGCTGAGCACTGTCCAAACACAGGTAAGGAGAGTCCCTGTTCACAAGCACTTACAATGAAAGACAAGTGGGAAGAAGGGGAATGAGGTGACCGTAATAAGACCACATGGGTCAGCTCTGTGTGCAACTTGGGGGAGTGGTTGAAGTGGAAGGAGATATATGGAAGAACCATGATGAAAGGAGTATGATGGGTGAGACAACCCCTTGGGGGTGATTTCCGGGGTACTGACAAGACCACTGCCATCCTCCTTTTTGCTCTCTGAGGCTTCTCGCCACCCTGTCCTGCTGGGCCAGCTCCCTGGTCTAACTCAACGAAGGCACAGAGCTGAGAATTATGCCCCCCCGTGCCCCTGAAAAGCAATGCAAACACTGAATCTCTTCAGGTCCAAGGAAAATGAAGTTTTGGGCCTAGCTTCCTGGGATACCAAATGGGATCAAACCCCCCAATGAATTATTTGGGGAAGCCCCTTTTAACAATGAAAGGGGGAATGTATACACTGATTGCTTCTCCAGGTAATAATTATTTACACTGGGCTTGATAGAAAATAAGAGTGACTTTATTAAGTACAAGCAGTAGGATTGAAGTGGTAATAGGTAAGAACAGGCAGAGCAAAGTAGATTAAAAATAACAGAAATCTCTTAGGGTATGTCTACACTAGCCCCCTAGTTTGAACTAGGGTAGCTAATGTAGGCATTCGAACTTACAAATGAAGCCCGGGATTTAAATATCCTGGGCTTCTTTTGCATGTTCCTGGGTGGGCGCCAATTTTAAATCCCCTTAGTTCAAACTGACTGCCCACAGCTACACGCGGCAGTCAGAAATTAATCTGAACTAAGTCCTTAGTTCGGATTAACTGTTACTCCTCCTGCAATGAGGTGTAACAGTTAATCCGAACTAAGGACTTAGTTCAGATTAACTTCTGACTGCCGCGTGTAGCTGCGGGCAGTCAGTTTGAACTAAGGGGATTTAAAAATGGCGCCCACCCGGGAACATGCAAAAGAAGCCCAGGATATTTAAATCCCGGGCTTCATTTGCAAGTTTGAATGCCTACATTAGCCACCCTAGTTCGAACTAGGGGGCTAGTGTAGACATATCCTTAGCTACTTCTACACTAAAACTTCAGTACAAACTTATTACAGACTTATTACAAACTCACTCTAAAACCAGGGCTGTTCCTCACCATGGGGTCTTTGGTTTCTTCCCTCGGGTGTGCCAGCCAAAGACCAAAGATTCCTACTTTCCTATTGTTTTTAAAGATTCCCTTTTTGCATGGGAAGTCCCATAATGTATTTTGCGTCTTAAATCCCATAATGTATTCCCTACTCCATATGTCTGATTTTACACACAAAAATGATACACGCACCAAAATAAGGTAAACAGATCCAGCAGATTATGACATGAAGATTGATAGGTTACCTGAAGCAATTTGTCCATAGCCCTTTTGAGTTATATGCATTCGTGTCCATAACACCATTTCGTAAAGCATGGGGGGGGGGGGCGGTACGGCACAAGAAGTAAGGGAAGAATGAGGGTATATGTGAGGGAGATAATGTGAAGGGGTGATCTGTTGAAAGAGATGAAAGGCAGAGCGGAGGAGATGCCCTGGGAGTAGGAAGGAAGGTGATGAGAGGGGAAAAGGCAGAAGGTGAGGTGTATGGTTACAGATCTTAGGAAGGTTGGGACCACAGAGGGGGACAAAAGGAAGTAGCTAATCATTGTCTCCAAGCAAAAATGAGCCACAGCCTGTTGATATTGCAAGCATTTGGGAAAGTGTGTGGTGGGGCTTGGTGCCTCACACTGAGTCTTTTGGTCCAGTGGAGCCCTGGAGGAGTAGTGGAGGGCTTGGAGCATCTCACACATTCCCTACACGTGCTGGGTTAACTAGCCTGTATTGCCTGGCTTTCCCTTCTCTCATAGCCAGCATTCTACCCAATCATCTACTTTAGTCTCTTTGTTTCCTGTGAAGTAGGGAAAGCTTCATTTCTCCACGTTTTTGGTTCAATGGGGGCTTGAAATGCATGCTTTATTCCTGACCTAATTAAGTACCAGTTGATGGAAATCCTGTTATTGCTCCCAGCATGCAACCCAGCCCAATATGTAAGTATAATCTGCTCATTGGTTTCTGTATCTCTATTATTTCTTCCAATGAATGAAAGACCTCTGTATCTCGATGAGGAGACTAGTGATTAGCTCTGTATTCTGTAGGTGTTCTAACAGAAATCACAATTCTAAAAAAGGCCCACTGAGTCATACAGACTCACTAGTGGTCTGCGGCCGCCTTATAGGTGGTCCGTGGGAAGGATGCCCCCAAATGGCATCTCTCTAACCGCCACCCTCTGGGGCAGGCCTGGCTGCTTGCTTTCCCTGCCGGCCTGGGACACACGCGGTGTCTCCCAATTGCAGCCCACCCCCCACCAATGGCCCCTCATTACCAGCTACAGCTCACGCCACAGCATTCCCCAACATCTACCAGGCAAGTCCGCACTACCTCCGTCCCACCGCCCACTCTATCCTTCTCCCCCTGCGGGATTGCCTCTGGTGCGCAGGGCCCCCAGTCCAGCCACGCCGCCTCCTCCTCCATCTCCAGGCAGCAGACAGCTTGTTTTTTGTTACAGTGGCTGCCACTGCTGCCAGAGGCACCAGCCAGTCTGAGGCAAAACCCGACAGAGCCGCTCCTGCACTTCGGCACCTTGGAGCTGTCACCTTAGCTCTGGCAGGGGCCGTGCGAACCCCCAATTGGTCGCTGAGGGGTGGGGCTCACTTGGGCTCGGCAGGTGCACTCCTTGCACTGCTGCTTTCTCTCCTCCGCCCCATTCCTACCCCACTGGGGGACCTGAAGTGCACAGAGCTGCTGGCTCTGCAGCTCTCCACGAGCAGGGTCTGTCAGGGAAGGTCAAGGCTTTCTTCACCTTCCCTCCCGCCGCAGGCCCTCCAAGCGTGAAGCCAGAGCTGGTGCTGCAGCCTTGTGGCTGTGCGGGCTCCCACTGCGTGGCAGGGGCTGAGTTCCCTCCCCTTCCCCACCTGCTGGGGGAATGGCAGAACACTATCTGGAGGCTGTCCAAAGCCAGGTAAGCGTTCCCCCTCATGCCCTGACCTCCACACCCCTATCCTTCTCATTCACTCCACTGCCCCCGCCAAGACCTGGTATCCCCAGCTTGCTCCAACACTCTCCCTTGCTCCTGCACCCTCCCTCCTGGTCAGATACTCTACCTCCACCCTGCTCCTGCATCCATCATTGCTCCTGCACCCTCCCTCCTGGCCACACACTGCACCCTCCCTTACTGCTGCTCCCTTCTCCTGGCCAGACACCATATTCCCAGCCTGCTTCTGCACCCCACCTCCCTCCCAGATCCTGCACCCTATCCCTATTCCACTTGCTGACAGCCCTGTCCCACACAGCGAACCCTCATTTTTGTCCCCATCCTGGAGACTCGGGGGGGGGGAGGGGGAGTCCATAAAATCCACTAACTCCAGAATCCCAGTAAAGTAAATTTGGTGTATCGGAAATCCTGAACCTTAGTCCTCCCTGTACCTTCCCCTCGCCCCATGGGCCAGAGGAGTGAGATGTCTCAGTTGTGGGCCACATCATTGGGAGTTGGGGTTTTTTGGAAGCGTTTTTTGCTTCTCACTTGTGTGGTCCTCAACTGATTTTTCTATGAGTCAGTGGCCCCCAACCCAAAAAAGGTTCCCCATTCCTACCATGGAAATAAAGAAAACATTGAAAACTTTTGTGTTGGATATGAATTAATAGTTTACTTTATTTAAAGTGAAGTTTGAGAAAGTTAAAATGCTTAATCTGTTTAATAATTTAAATTAAACCGTTCTCCCTAGCTTCAGCACTAGCAAAATGGCTCAGGCGGTAATTATGTAATTAACGGTGAGTTTCCATTAGCAACTGGTGGTTGGTGGAATGGTTTATATTGAGCCAGGTGGTCCACGGACCAAAAAGTTTGAGAACCACTGCTTTAGGCAATCAGTATACAAAGTTGTGTTTTATTTATCAGCATTGACTATCACATAATATTTTAGGACATGTTTAATCATCATTTGATACTTACTGGTTATGGTTAACCAGAGCGGGGCTGGAGCAGAACCCCACACAACATGGGCAGAGGGCTGCTTTCACCCGGAAGGACATGCTATGGACAGGGACACTTCAGCCCCGCTGGAGCAGGCCATGTCCATGGTGGGACCAGCCCAGCCAGAGCAGCGTACTATGGATGGGGTCACTCCAGCTCAGCTAGAGCAGCCCCAGCTTGCGGCAGGGAAAAGGGCTTGCTCCAGCCCACCCACCCTCATTTAAGTGGTTAACCAATTAAAGATAAGTTTTAACTAGTTAACTGATTAAATGGGATTTTAAATCCCTAACTGTCTAGGGCTGAATAGATTCCAACTGCTCACCCCATTACACCAATTTTATGCTGATGTAGCTCTATAGTTTTCAACATAAGAACATAAGAACGGCCGTACTGGGTCAGACCAAAGGTCCATCTAGCCCAGTATCCTGTCTACCAACAGTGGCCAGCACCAGGTGCCCCAGAGAGGGTGGACCGAAGACAATGATCAAGCAATTTGTCTCCTGCCATCCCTCTCCAGCCTCTGACAAACAGAGGCCAAGGACACCATTTTATCCCCTGGCTAATAGCCTTTTATGGACCTAACCTCCATGAAATTATCTAGCTTCTCTTTAAACTCTATTATAGTCCTAGCCTTCACAGCCTCCTCTGGCAAGGAGTTCCACAGGTTGACTACACGCTGTGTGAAGAAGAACTTTCTTTTATTCGTTTTAAACCTGCTACCCATTAATTTCATTTGGTGTCCTCTAGTACTTCTATTATGGGAACTAATAAATAACTTTTCTTTATCAGCCCTCTCCACACCACTCATGATTTTATATACCTCTATCATATCCCCCCTCAGTCTCCTCTTTTCTAAACTGAAAAGTCCCAGTCGCTTTAACCTCTCCTCATATGGGACCCATTCCAAACCCCTAATCATTTTAGTTGCCCTTTTCTGAACCCTTTCCAAGGCCAAAATATCTTTTTTGAGGTGAGGAGACCACATCTGTACACAGTATTCAAGATGTGGGCGTACCATAGTTTTATACAGGGGCAGTAAGATATTCTGGGTCTTATTTTCTATCCCTTTCTTAATAATTCCTACCATCCTATTTGCCTTTTTGACCGCCGCTGCACACTGTGTGGAAGTTCTCAGAGAACTGTCCACGATAACTCCAAGATCTCTTTCCTGATTTGTCGTAGCCAAATTAGCCCCCATCATACTGTACGTATAGTTGGGGTTATTTTTCCCAATGTGCATTACTTTACACTTATCCACATTAAATTTCATTTGCCATTTTGTTGCCCAATCACTCAGTTTGGTGAGATCTTCTTGGAGTCCCTCACAGTCTGCTTCTGTCTTGACTATCCTAAACAGTTTTGTATCATCTGCAAACTTTACTACCTCACTCCTTACCCCTTTCTCCAGATCATTTATGAATAAGTTGAAAAGGATTGGTCCCAGGACTGACCCTTGGGGTACACCACTAGTTACCCCTCTCCAATCTGAAAATTTACCATTTATTCCTACCCTTTGTTTCCTGTCTTTTAGCCAGTTCTCAATCCAAGAAAGGACCTTCCCTCTTATCCCATGGCCATGTAATTTACACAAGAGCCTTTGGTGAGGGACCTTGTCAAAGGCTTTCTGAAAATCCAAGTATACTATATCTACTGGATCCCCCTTATCCGCATGCTTGTTAACCCCTTCAAAGAACTCTAACAGATTAGTAAGACAGGATTTCCCTTTACAGAAACCATGTTGACTTTTGTCCAATAAATTATGTTCTTCTACATGCTTCACAATTTTATTCTTTACTATTGTTTCAATTAATTTGCCCGGTACTGAAGTTAGACTTACCGGTCTGTAATTGCCAGGATCGCCTCTAGAGCCCTTTTTAAATATTGGTGTCACGTTGGCTACCTTCCAGACATTAGGTACGGAAGCCGATTTAAAGGATAGGTTACAAACCACAGATAATAGCTCAGCAATTTCCCATTTTAGTTCTTTTAGAACCCTTGGATGAATGCCATCTGGTCCCAGAGATTTGTTAACATTAAGTTTTTCTTTTTGTTCCAAAACCTCCTCTAATGACACTTCAATCCGGGACAGTTCCTCAGATTCATCACCCACAAAGGACGGTGCAGATTCGGGAATCTCCCCAACATCCTCAGCCATGAAGACTGAAGCAAAGAAATCATTTAGTTTCTCCGCAATGGCTTTATCGTCCTTGATTGCTCCTTTTATAGCTCTATCATCTAGGGGACCCACAGGTTTTTTAGCTGGCTTCCTGCTTCTAATGTACTTAAAAAACATTTTGTTATTTCTTTTTGAGTTTTTGGCTAGCTGTTCTTCAAAATCTTTTTTTGCTTTTCTTATTACATGTTTACACTTGATTTGACAGTGTTTATGTTCCTTTCTATTTATCTCACTAGGATTGGACTTCCACTTCTTAAAAGATACCTTTTTGTCCCTCACTGCTTCTTTTACATGGTGGTTAAGCCACGGTGACTCTTTTAGGTCTCTTGCTATGTTTTTTAATTTGGGGTATGCATTTAAGTTGGGCCTCTATTATGGTGTTTTTAAAAAGTTTCCATGCAGCTTTCAGGGATTTGGCTCTAGTCACTGTGCCTTTTAATTTCTGTTTAACTAACCTCCTCATTTTTGTGTAATTCCCCTTTTTGAAATTAAATGCCAGGGTGCTGGACTGCTGAGGTGTTCTTCCCACCACAGGAATGTTGAATGTTATTATATTATGGTCAGTATTCCCAAGCAGTCCGGTAACGGTTATATCCTGGACCTGATCCTGCACTCCACTCAGGACTAAATCGAGAATTGCCTCTCCCCTTGTAGGTTCCTGCACCAGCTGCTCCAAGAAGCAGTCATTTAAGCCATTGAGAAATTTTATCTCCGCTTCTCTTCCTGAGGTGACATGTATCCAGTCAATATGGGGGTAATTAAAATCCCCCATTATTATAGAGTTCTCTATTTTGGTAGCTTCTCTAATCTCCCTCAGCATTTCAATGTCAGTATCGCTGTCCTGGTCAGGTGGTCGGTAATATATCCCTACTGCTAATTTCTTATTATTGGAGCATGGAATTACTATCCATAGCGATTCTATTGAACATGTTGATTCACTTAATATTTTTATTTCATTTGATTCTACATTATCTTTCACATACAGTGCCACTCCGCCACCCACCCGGCCTGCTCTATCCTTTCTATATATTTTATATCCCGGTATGATTGTGTCCCACAGATTTTCCTCATTCCACCAGGTTTCAGTGATGCCTATTATGTCAATCTCCTCATTTAATACGAGGTACTCTAGTTCACCCATCTTATTAGTCAGACACCTAGCATTTGTGTAGAAGCACTTTAGAAATTTGCCACTGGTTATTTGTCTGCCCTTCCCTGATGCATTGGATTCCTTTGTATGCGGTTGTTTGTCTGCTCTGGCCCATGGTTTGCCCTCTCCCCTCTTCTCTTTCTGACTACAGCTTAGAGAATCTCTATCAATGGATTCTCCTCTAAGAGAAGTCTCCCTCCGATTTATGTGCATCTCTGCACCAATCGGCTTTCCCCCATCTCTTAGTTTAAAAACTGCTCTACGGCCTTTTTAATGTTTAGTGCCAGCAGTCTGGTTCCACCCTGGTTTAGGTGGAGCCCATCCTCCCTGTATAGGCTCCCCCTCTCCCAAAAGTGTCCCCAGTTCCTAATAAATCCAAACCCCTCTTCCCTACACCATCGTCTCATCCATGCATTGAGACTCTGAAGCTCTGCCTGCCTACCTGGCCCTGCGCGTGGAACTGGAAGCATTTCCGAGAATGCCACCATAGAGGTCCTGGATTTCAGTCTTTTTCCTAGCAGCCTAAATTTGGCCTCCAGGACATCTCTCCTACCCTCAGTGCGAGAGGATACCGCAACATCCTCTGGGAGGAGGGTCCCAACTACGGGATGGTTTCCCTCTGCTCCCAGTAATTGCTCTGTTCCCTTGAGACTTTCATCCTCCTTAAGAGCACTGGGGCTCTCAGACTGGAGGTGGGACAGTACTACAGTGTCCCGGAAAGTCTCATCAACATAGCTCTCTACCTTCCTTAGCTCCTCCAGTTCAGCCACCCTGTCCTCCAAAGCCCGAACTCGGTCTCTGAGGATCAGGAGCTCCTTGCAACGGGTGCACACATACGCCACCCGCCCACAGGGCAGGTAATCATACATGTTACACTCGACGCAATAAACAGGATAGCCCCCACTCTGCTGCTGGGCTGTTGTGTACTCCATTTTTCTAATGAATAAGTTTAAGTATAAACTGGGATTCTTTTTAAACCTCTGGAGTATAGATTATTCTAAGAGTTATGTTTTAAAGAAGGTCACAAGTGCCCTCTAAACTCCCTCTCCAAACTCTCCTGTTAGCTGTTCCTGGTCGCGCTCCTGTGTAATTAATTGGGAAGCTGGCCCTAACTCTGAAGTCTGAGTAGCTTAAAGTGAATGAATGAATGAATTCTAAGGCCAATCTCTGATGATTATACAGAGCAGATACCAAAACCTGATGGGCTTCAGTGAATTGTATGAGCTGGAAAATGTGCCTTAGTAACTGTATAGCACTGATCTCCTCTGATGTATTTGTGCAATCCAGCGTCTGTCTATTTTGAAATAGCAGCACCTGCAAAGAAAGCAGTACTGTATATGTTAGCTCATTAAAAGTAATATTAAGTATTTTATCATTAGAGAATTGTTACTTTGCACCAGTATTTAATTCTAGGCATAGCATTTATTTTTCACCAAATACTATTTCAATATGAGAATGAAATCCTCTAAATTCATTTCCTTTTAGCTCATGTTAGTTTTCACAGGATTTTATCTTATCAGTAAGTCAATGGTAATGTCAGAATGCGATGATTCTGCTACAGTAGATGCCAGCAAAACTCATTAAACTGGATTTACAAGCAGATACAGTGGTGGAGGCAGAGTTGGTTGGAAGCTGATAAAGGGCTTGTAGGTCAGTTATTCAGAGGTTTCATTTTTGATGTACTGTGGAGGCTACTGCTTTTTCCTGACATGATCGTAATTAAGTTGTGTCCCTCTTTTACTTACGTCAGTTATTCTTCACTTTTTGGTTTTAGGGAAGAAGTGTCTCACCATCACATTATGTGATATCATAACAACCTATAGGGTTGCCTGCCAAAGCATGTAACAAAGAAACCAAATCTCATGGCTGTATTTACATGACAGTATCAATATGGCTAGTTACTTCAATACTGTACATTTCCTAAAATCTAGCCTCCTGGAATAATAAAAATCTTAGCTATTTCAGTGAGATTTTGTTGGAGAGTTTCAGAAATGCATACTTCTGAGTTCTTTTCTTCTGAGTACAATGTTTGGTATGTGTGGCTCAGGGGATTGGTAATATGATCTGTAGGTCACCAGTTTGAACCTGACCCAGGTTAGGAGGGAGTGCAAGTTATTACCACTTGTTCACTGTTCATGGAACTATGTGAAATTAAATCAGAAGAATTTAAACCCATTCCTAACAAACAGGATGTTTGTGTCTCAAAAACTACTACCAGAATGGTCAGTATTCCTGTTTGCACTTTCAACAAAGGGGCTAAGTCTGGTTTGAATGCTTGTACAGAGGGAACTCTCTCAGCACATGCACACCAAAGAAGTGCTCAGAATTTCAGGTTACTGCTTTTGTTGTTTATTCTAAAAATAAACAGAGGCTGTCAGCTTCCTGTGCTGTCTTTCATGAGCAGTAATTTAAAAGAAAACTGCCAGCAACATACTTTCTGACACATATGGCAATCTTAAAGGTTTTTATGTACTTTAAAAGCATTCCTTTCCATCTGTCTTTAGTCACAATAAATTACATCCTCTGCTGTTGTAATTGGTGTAGCTCCATTGAAATGAGCAAAGCTATGCTGACTTAGACCAGATGGAGATCTGGCCGATGATGATCCACGTTGGGAAAATTCACTTTGTAAATCATCTTTTGTGGACTTTTCTAAATTATGCTTCTTTTTTTTAAAAAGGAAAGAATAAAACTGACATCAGCTTTTGCAGAAGTAACGAGTGCATTCTCTGAGACTTCAGGGATTGTTTTGCTCTGTTCAGTTCACCTCTCCTTGTTCTCATGTGTTATACCCTCCTAACATACATAGCAAAGGCAATGTAAAAATCGTTCAGTATACAGAGACTCTCCTATAACATCTTCCAGTGAACAAACTAGAAGTACTTTACAACTATGACGTAAGGCCTTGTCTCCACTTACCGGGAGATTGATGCTGCAAAGATTGATCTCCCAGGGTTCAATTTAGCTGGTCTAGTAAAGAGACACTAAATCAACTGCTGATTGCACTCTTGTTGACTCTGGTACTGCACCTGATAACAAGGAGTAACAGAAGTCAACGGAAAAGTTTTTCCCTTCAGCCCCCCACAGTGGGGTGCTGTGAAATTCAGACTAAGGTACATAGACTCCTGCTATGCTATTCACATAGTGTGCGGGTTGCATATCTTAGTTCAGTTTTGTCCCCTAGTATATACTTGGCCTAAGCTTGTGATTAGAATTTTTGGAAGAACCCAAGTGACTTAGGAGCCTAGGCCATGTTTTTTTCAATGAGACTTGGGAGCTTAGGGGGATTTAAATGCTTTTGAAAATTGTATTTTATTTGACCATTTCCAAACTCTTGGCAATAGAACCAGTATGCCACCCCATTCTGCTTTCTTCATAAATTAGTTTATGTGCGTGTGCACACACATGTGTTTCTATACCTATGCCTGTAACCCTAAATAGGACATGCTAATCATTTCTTCTTCATGTCCCTGTCTCAGTAGCTGCATGTTTTGCACTGCTGGAGGCAGCACTCCACTCTGGAGCCAAAGGGAGATGCCAAAGAGAAACAAAGGGATGGGAAGAGGAAAGCAAATGTGATCTGCTGCATCAAATAATTTAAAAGAAAGTTCATCTTTGATTTTTGTAGCTGGGCTTGCTCAGACAGTAATGCCCATACTTAGATCTAGTTATCTCTTACACAAAACGTACCACTGTGGGATACTGGGTTCAGTTTGTTTTTGTTTCACTTTTACATTGATTATAATTCCAGTGGAAACAACGTTGCTGGTTAAGGGCCAGGGTCTGTCACCCTAGTTCATGTTGAGCAGAATCAGGCTCTCTTGGTCTTTGGACATGTTTGTTTACCTGGCTCTGACTAGCACAGCATGTGCACTCCTGAAAATTAGTAATGTATTTATCTTGAACCTACCTGAGGTGGGAAGGGAGTGCTATTGGAAAGTGAGGCACAGAGAGATAGTAGCCTCCGCAAACTCGCAGAAAGAAGCTGGGGAACAGCAGAGACCTGAACCCAGATTCCTGAGTTCTAGACTAGTGTGCTGACCACCAGGCTGTTCTGCCTTTCTTTTAGGGCTAGATTGTGTCTCAAGGTCACTGACTATAATAAAAAACAGCCTGTTGTTGTGTTGCCTGAGGCATACCTTGGGAAAGGAATTGTAAACCCCTATTTCTGGCTTCACGGAGTAGTAATTTGCTGCTAGCCTTCACCAGGTGGTCAGTTGCAGGTGCAAACTCCTAGGCACTCTGGCCCAAGGTATAGGGAGCAAATCATAGAATCATAGAATCATAGAATAATAGGACTGGAAGGGACCTCGAGAGGTCATCGAGTCCAGCCCCCCGCCCTCAAGGCAGGACCAAGCTCCACCTACACCATCCCTGACAGATGTCTATCTAACCTGTTCTTAAATATCTCCAGAGAGGGAGATTCCACCACCTCCCTTGGCAATTTATTCCAATATTTGACCACCCTGACAGTTAGGAATTTTTTCCTAATGTCCAATCTAAACCTCCCCTGCTGCACTTTAAGCCCATTACTCCTTGTCCTGTCCTCAGAAACCAAGAGGAACAAATTTTCGCCTTCCTCCTTGTGACACCCTTTTAGATATTTGAAAACCGCTATCATGTCCCCCCTTAATCTTCTTTTTTCCAAACTAAACAAGCCCAGTTCATGAAGCCTGGCTTCATAGGTCATGTTCTCTAGACCTTTAATCATTCTTGTCGCTCTTCTCTGTACCCTTTCCAATTTCTCCACATCTTTCTTGAAATGTGGCGCCCAGAACTGGACACAGTACTCCAGCTGAGGCCTAACTAGTGCAGAGTAGAGCGGCAGAATGACTTCACGAGTTTTGCTTACAACACACCTGTTGATACAACCTAGAATCATATTTGCTTTTTTTGCAACAGCATCACACTGTTGACTCATATTCAACTTGTGGTCCACTATGACCCCTAGATCCCTTTCCGCCATGCTCCTTCCTAGACAGTCGCTTCCCATCTTGTATGTATGGAACTGATTGTTCCTTCCTAAGTGGAGCACTTTGCATTTCTCTTTATTAAACCTCATCCTGTTTACCTCTGACCATTTCTCTAACTTGCTAAGGTCATTTTGAATTATGTCCCTATCCTCCAAAGAAGTCGCAACCCCACCCAGTTTGGTATCATCTGCAAACTTAATAAGAGTACTCTCTATCCCAATATCTACATCATTGATGAAGATATTGAATAGTACGGGTCCCAAAACAGACCCTTGAGGAACTCCACTTGTTATCCCTTTCCAGCAGGATTTAGAACCGTTAACAACAACTCTCTGACTACGGTTATCCAGCCAATTATGCACCCACCTTATCGTGGCCCTATCTAAGTTATATTTGCCTAGTTTATCAATAAGAATATCATGCGAGACCGTATCAAATGCCTTACTAAAGTCTAGGTATATGACATCCACCGCTTCTCCCTTATCCACAAGGCTCGTTATCTTATCAAAGAAAGCTATCAGATTAGTTTGGCATGACTTGTTCTTCACAAACCCATGCTGGCTATTCCCTATCACTTTATTACTTTCCAAGTGTTTGCATACGATTTCCTTAATTACCTGCTCCATTATCTTCCCTGGGACAGACGTTAAACTGACCGGTCTATAATTTCCTGGGTTGTTCTTATTCCCCTTTTTATAGATGGGCACAATATTTGCCCTTTTCCAGTCTTCTGGAATCTCCCCTGTCTGCCATGATTTTTCAAAGATCATAGCTAAAGGCTCAGATACCTCCTCTATCAGCTCCTTGAGTATCCTGGGATGCATTTCATCAGGACCTGGTGACTTGCTGACATCTAACTTTCCTAAGTGATTTTTAACTTGTTCTTTGTGTATCCTATCTTCTAAACTTACCCTCTCTCTGCTTGTATTCACTACGTTAGGCACACCTCCAGACTTCTCGGTGAAGACCGAAACAAAGAAGTCATTGAGCATCTCCGCCATTTCCAAGTTCCCTGTAACTGCTTCTCCCTCCTCACTAAGCAGTGGGCCTACCCTGTCCTTGGTCTTCCTCTTGCTTTTAATGTATTTATAAAAGGTCTTCTTGTTTCCCTTTATGCCTGTAGCTAGTTTGATCTCATTTTGTGCCTTTGCCTTTCTAATCTTGCCCCTGCATTCCCGTGTTGCTTGCCTATATTCATCCTTTGTTAGTTGTCCTAGTTTCCATTTTTTATATGACTCCTTTTTTATTTTGAGATCATGCAAGATCTCCTTGTTAAGCCAAGCTGGTCTTTTGCCATATTTTCTATCTTTCCTACACAGCGGAATTGTTTGCTTTTGGGCCCTTAACAACGTCCCTTTGAAATACTTCCAACTCTCCTCAGTTGTTTTTCCCTTCAGTCTTGCTTCCCATGGGACCTTACCTACAAGTTCTCTGAGCTTATCAAAATCTGCCTTCCTGAAATCCATAACCTCAATTGTGCTGGTCTCCCTTCTACCTTTCCTTAAGATCATGAACTCTATTATTTCGTGATCACTGTCCCCTATACTGTCTTCCACTTTCAAGTTCTCAACTAGTTCCTCCCTATTTGTTAAAACCAAATCCAGAACAGCTTCTCCTCTGGTAGCTTTTTCAACCTTCTGAAACAGAAAGTTGTCTCCAATGCAGTCCAGAAACTTATTGGATAGCCTGTGCCTCGCTGTGTTAGTTTCCCAACATATGTCTGGATAGTTGAAGTCTCCCATGAAGGAACATAAGGGCTATAGGTCTTATTCCCCTTTATACCTCTGCTTAGGTATGCTGCCCAGACTGTAATCAGACCTTTAGGGTAAACGTCACCCATGTGAATTATTGTATTAATTTAGATGGACTAAAGGGGACCAAAAGGTCAAAGGGGTTAGTATAAACCAGTCTTTGTCCAAAATTAAATGGTATAAAATAAGGTGCAGGGTTTGCTATACAGAGACCTCAGCCTGCTTAGTACCATAGCAAACACACCATTAAAAAACTTTTGTAACTGCAGAACACTTAAGTGCTATTGAAAGTTAATGGGATATAGATTCTGCAGATAGAGGAAGGAAGGAAGGAAGGAAGGAAGGAAGGAAGGAAGGAAGGAAGGAAGGAAAACAGAGCATTTGAAATATAACATTAAATAAGGCTTTTGTTTTAATAAGATCTCTTTTTCCTTTTCCCTTTAGCTGGGGAGTTTTTGCAAGGGAAAACTCCTCGTTTGACAGTCTTTTAGATGGTATGTCTTATAAGGAAAAAAGTGAAGAAATTAGTAGCGATGGGATGTGGCTGCTTAAAGTCTGATCCTGTTCCTGAGAAGACAAAAGAACAGCAAAGCTAGAAATACTGCTTGTGCCTCAGGCATCGACTTTCACTTGCAACCTTGATTCTGGAGAAATGCAGGCACAGTCTCATCCGCCACCCCCAAAATTGGCAAACTTGTACCAGCTGGTATTGCTTTTAGTGGCATCTTTCTGGTCACAGGCTTACAGCAGTGTTGTCTTGGCTGGCTAAGCCTGCCTCTTACTAGACAGCAGGGAAAAGGACATGGATAAGAAAGAGAAGAAATAAGGTGAGAAAAGAAAGGGGCACATGGAAAAGGGGCAGAAGGAAGAATAGACCAAACTCTCATATTCCAGGTTGTATTCAGAAATTAGTCAAAGTGGTAGTGTCATCTGGCTCCTTCTTTGTGGCCTGTTCAAGATATCTCTCAGGAGTAGGACAGAGAAGATGTAGCATCTGAGGAGACGGTGAGGGTGGCAGCCATGATGGTGAAGGTCTATCCAGTAGCCAATTATGATCCTAAGTCTCTCTCTTTAAGGCTCTGAAAAGAGAGTGATGGCTGGAAGAGTCCATCCCTCCTTTGTTTTGCCCCTCCCCGCCCCCCGACTTAAGTGATTCACTGATTTCTGGTCCTCCACTCTTCTTGTTTACCAGTCATAATGTTGATACAGACTTAAGTGGTCTCAGTAGGTCTTTTTGTTTGTACTAATTCAGTCTTTGTACTAATTTGATTCTTTTATTTTTTTCCGTCTTACTTTTGTACCTCTTCCCATCCTCATTTGTTCTGGAGAGTGTGAAATTCCATGAACTCACTCACTTTTCAAATCGAACTCCCAATTAGGGTAAATCTGTAGACCCATTTATCCCAATGCTGGAGAGACAGCACAAGCCTATATACCACACAAACCCTGTTTTGAGAACTTGAGTGAGTCTTAAATGGTGCCCGGGTCTTGTACACAGCAGTGAATTTACCTGTAGAAATAAAAACTGAAAGACATCTTCAGGGTGGAAAAAAGTAGCTGAAGGGATACAGTTCCCAAGGAAATACTGATCTTATCAAATATGACAGTTTTAATGTTGACATTTTATTGGTGGTTTTCATTCAATGCTATGACATAGTAACCAGTTGTGTTGATACTTTGATATCTGATCAACCTTTTGTTTACATAACCAATCCATTTTTATCAGCACAGGCTGGTGTTGCCTGGATTTAAGTAGGATTAAGGAGAGAAATATTCGTTCTGTGCATAATGATACTACTGAAACAGTGTATTGGCTAGGTCTTTGAAGCTTAATGCTTCAAAAATGTGACTGAGAAGAGTGGAAAGATACAGACTGTTATGAAAAATGTGAGTCACAATAACTATTATCACATAAAAAACTGTGTTTCAGCTCTTTGATTCAGTCATTGATGATTTTCCTTTTTAGGTTGTGTGCTTTCAAATTGTATTTAGAAACATCTGGGCTGACCGAAGCTATTTGTAGAAATGTTTGTAATTCATAGATTAGAAGAAATTAAACATAATAAATACTCATTAAATTTCAACCATTTCTTTAATGTGTCTGAGTTTGAAGAATAGTTCTTCAAAATATACACTTTGAAATGTAGTAGGTTTGGTAAGAGTAGTGTAGGAATGAAAAAAAAAGACATTTAAATCTTTTTTTCAGAATGAAAATGATGGTAAATATGAATCTTGATAAGAGATTATAAAATAAGTAGCAGTAACTGCTGTAATTAAGATTGCATAACCATTTCCACTCTAACATTTTAGTTTTAGTCACTTGCAATTTGCTGAAACTTCCATCTTTTGATTAAAATCAAAAGGTTTGATCTATGTTTGGAGCATTTTTGTTTTCTTTTTAAAAGAAAGTTCAAGCAAAAATGGTTCAGCCATTTTTGAGCATATGAAGAATGCAGAATTCTCTTTCCCATTCCCTTGTTCACTAGGAACTGCAGATTTCAGTAAGGTATGAAAGTAGTGCTCATTAAAGAGAAGTGTCTTAGGTTAGTTCCACACCACAGGGCAAGGTTGGAGTTGACTTACCTTAAGCCGAGCTTCGGCGCCATCCTCCCGGGGGACGATAGATGGGAAAAATGCTCCTGCTGACTTTCCTTACTCCTCATAAGAAATAGGAGTACCAGTGCCATTGGGGGCACCCTCAGCATTCGATTTAGTCGGTCTTTACTAGACCCACTAAATCAATCACCAGAAGATCTACTTCCACAGTGTCGCTCTTCCCACAAATGAAGATGTGGCCTTCAAGTGTTCTAGTGAAAATTAAATTTGATGTGACTACATTATGGACCCTTGAAAGTTGAATGATACACTTACACAGTAAAGTTTCCACACTTTCTCACATTATACTTGTGTACTATTAAGGAAGGCTGCACTATGCATACATATGCAGCTAGCTCGGCTTTGTCCGTAAAATGTAGTCAAGGACTGATTCAGGTTTTGACCAGTAAATTGCATGACCTGAAAGTGTGCATGGGCTGAGCAAAGGAGCTCCTCTGCAGCTCTGGGGACAGTAAACATAGGATATAATCATTCCCCTTCTCCTCTGAGCACCATTTTGGTTCCATATTAGAGTTGGGCTACTGGTCCTGATATTCATATACATTGCACTCTCGGACCTGAATTAAGCTTCTCGTGTAGTAATTTTCATCTGTGCAACAAGTATAAAAGCTATTACCTGTGTATGTGAGTGGGGAACGCTGATTTGGTAGCATTCTACATTCACTTAATAAGTGCAAGTCAGGAGAATCCAACTCACTTAGACTAAGTGCCCGTCTCAGTTCCTGGCTCCACAAGCCGATGATTTCCAGTTGATTAATTGTGATTGCAGCTGGCATTTGAAGGTTTCTCCAGTGAGAATGATGGGCAGGAACTGAATGGGCAGAAATTACTGCTTGACTGTACTGTGTCCTCTTTCATCGTTCTCTGCATTGCTTCTCAAAATCTTTTCATCTACTTTCATGATAAACAAGCCAAAGAAGAGAACATTCTACACCTTACCTCTTTGGTGATTGATTTGTTTAATTTTTCTTTGTCTCAGTAACAGCCCTGCAGTTCCCTCACATGATGGCCTCTGGGATGCCCACTTCTGACATAGTTACTTCAAGAGATGATTGCTCTTCTCTCTGTTGTGCATAGACACTTGAGATCCATTTGGATCATTCTACTCAGGCAAACTCCTGCCTTAAGAAACCACATTAAAATATTCCTCAAATATACTGTCTACATTCCTCTCTCTCTATTAGGAAACCACCTCTGTTAATCAACCAATTTTTGTCATTCCCTTCAGTGGTCATGAAGACGTGTTTCACATTAGGGTCAATAAGAGGAATAGCTGGCTTCTGTCTGCTGACGTTATTTATGGGAATGAAAATGCCATTTATCTGTAGTTGTGGGGTTGAGTCACAGAACAATGAGAGTATAAGAAAACTCATTTCTGTTTTGTTGAAAGGTTTTTGTAATTTCTTATTTTTTATGACAAAGGGGAACAAGTTGGTAATTTAAGGGAAGATATAACTGAACCCAAAGACAGTGTACTAATTCACCTGAATCCTAGTTGTTCAGATTGGGAGCAATGTAAAGTATGATACACATCAGTGATTCCCAAAATTTAGAGTCGTGACCCAATACTGGGTCACAGGGCTTGGAGCACTGGATTGGCAGCCGGAGCTCTCCAGCAGCCATTCGGGGTGCTAGGTGAGTGGGGAGGGGACTCTAAAATTATAATTATTGGGTCACTGGAATACACAATTTTTCCCAACTGGCCACAAGAAAAAAAAGTTTGAAAATCTGTGATATACAGGATAAGGCAAGTCATTCTCTATGATATGCCATGATCAATGACAATCCAATGAATTCATCTTAAAACAAAGTCAGAACAGGAAAATAATAGCTATTTGAAAGACTACTTTACTCAAATAAATTGAGTCAATAAATATGTTCTTTCTCATACAGAAGTGCAGTTAAAGGTTTGTTTGTTAACATAAATGCTGTCATTACAGAGTTTAATAGAAGCAACCTATGTGGACTTAGCCTGTATAAGTAGATGAATAATATTTGAAAGCAGAGAAAAATAATAGCAGCTGAACCAAATACGGGTGTTGCCAAAACCTGTGTAGATTTTGTTTGTCACTGAGTTAGATTTTAATTTAGTAAGAATGGTTGTGCTGCTGTGAATTAAAAAGCTTCTTCATTTCCCATATGTTATGAGTTTTATTGATACATATTAGAGAATGAAGCTTATTCTTGCTGACAACATTTTTTTAGTCCATCCTTGTATAGGAGACCACCTCATGGCCTAAGCGCAGTTGAAGTCCCACAGAAGACTTCAAAATAGGGCTTCAAAAGTTCATAGGTCTTGTGCAGGCTCTTGGCATGTGGATGGATTTACCCCAGTTTTCTTAATACTGTACTTTTAAATTCATTTTAATAGCTATCAGTGTGTCCTTTAGGAAAGATCAATAAATCCATTATAATGCTGGTGAGTTAATACAGATGCAAGAATTCCCAGTTCCAGACACTTATTTTCCTTTCTGACAGGTGTTGAGAATGTTCATGAGGATACATACTCAGGCCAAGATGTTCAATCTTGGGTGCCAAAAGTTCAATCAATCTGTATTTTGATAACTAAATAGTACTAGGTTGATTTTTTCAGAGGTACTGAAGTGGATGTGTTGATTGCTCAGCACCTGTGAAAATCAGACCACTTTTACTAAGATGCCCAAATATGGATTTAGGTGCTTAACTTTAGACATGCATATCTGAACATTTGCACCTCCGCTTTTCTAGGGTAGTGGGAGGTAAAGCAAGAGAAAACATGCAGCCATTAAAGGCACTGATAGGAACAAGGAAGATGCCCCTTCCTATCCGTAAGCAAAAGTAAGTGATGTAAGAGAATGCTACAGAAGCTTAAGGTGGAAAGTTACAAATGCTCATAAGTGACTGCAGAATCTATATCCCATTGACTTTCAATAATACTTAAGTGCCTTAGCACATAAAAGTCTTTTGAAAGTGGGATTTAAGTGCTTTTCAAAATTTTACCCTCTTCAGATATGACCACTCTGACAACTCCTTATTTGGATTCCTTTTCCAATTAGTTGTACAGGTTGAATGTCTCTTCTCATAACCTGACTGGTACCAAACCAGAAAATTTGCTGAACCACAGGAGGTCAAAACTGTCTAACAGTATTACTAACACTTTCACTGCTTACTGGGCACTTAAAAGACATTTAGGGATAAAATAAAGCTAAACAACAGCACAGTACACTGAGATCCAGGACTGGTGGCTATAAACAAACTTTATAGGACCATGGGAAACTTGGTCACATCCATGGTAAGTGGACATCTGGCTACCTAAAATCATCCTGGACTACAGGGCTGTGTCTACACTGGGCCACTTATTCTGGAAAATCAGCCGCTTTTCTGGAATAAGCTGCGAGCTGTCTACACTGGCCCTTGAGTTTCCAGAAAAGCAATGATGCTCTACTGTACAAAATCAGCCGCTATTCCGGAAAAACTATTCTGCTCCCGCTCGGGCATAAGTCCTTATTCCGGAACACTGTTCCGGAAAAACGTGTTTACATTGGCCACAGATGCTTTTCCGGAAAAAGGGCTTTTCCAGAAAAGCAGCCTGCCAATGTAGACGCTCCTTTTCCGGAAAATCTGCAAACGGAATAGTATTCCATTTTAAGCATTTCCGGAAATTCATGCCAGTGTAGACACAGCCCAGATGTTGATGGACCAGAGAGTGCCAGATTAGAGAGGCTCAACCTGTATTTTCTGTAGTGTTTTATTGAACGTTTATGAATGGGCAAAATACCAGATTACTGCTAACTCATGTGTGTTCTGGTTTGCCAGTTCTGCAGTCACTTACCTTGATTCCTTTTGTTTTAGTTGCTTCCCCTGCTAAGAGTAAAGACCAGTACAGAAGAAGCAGGATGAAAAGATGGCCGACTTCTTGTTACCACCAGGTTCTAACAGCTTCCACCAGTTCACGCCTGAATCCTTGGCTGCTATTGAGAAGCGAATTGCAGAGAAACTTGCAAGGAATGCCAAGCAGGAATACAGAGATCAGCCAGAGGATGAAGAAAAGCCTCGGCCTCAGTTTGACTTACAAGCTTGCAAAAAGTTGCCTGGTATCTATGGGACTCTTCCTCCAGAGCTCATTGGGGAACCACTGGAGGATCTCGACCCTTACTACAGTGACCATAAGGTTAGAGTCTTCAGAGTTTGCATTTGCTTTCTTGGATGGGAGACATTTTATACAGGGGACTCTGGTTTTGTCTTTCCTCGCTCGGTAAAAATGGTTTCTTCTGGTATAAGTTTGAAGAGCGAATGTGGGCAGAACTTCCCCCAAAGAACTAAAGAGAAGGGCATAGTGGAATAAGGGCACATCTACACTAAAGGGGAAGGTTGACTTAAGATATGCTACATCAATGTAGCTGGAATTGATGTAACTTAAATTAATGTCCATGCTGCCAGGTGGTCAATAGGAGCAAACACGCTCATCAGGTTCCCTTAGTCCTCATGAGGAGCAGGAGTACCAGCGCCGACGGGAGTGCCCTCTCAGTTGAATTAGTGGGTCTTTGCTAGACCTGCTAAATTGAATCCCGGGAGATTGATCGTGGTAACTTCGATCTTCCACATAGTATGGATGAGGCCCAAAAGCTTGACTCAAGTAATTCTGAACGTTAATTTATATTATGTGAGAGAAGAATATTAGATGAGTTAAATGAAACTGTGGGTTCCATCTAATGTATCCCTCCCCCCCCCCTTTTTTTTTTTTGGCTGACATTCATGCCTGGATCCGGGTCCTGTGCGTTACTTAAGCCTAACTTTTAAGCCTTTCTTGTTAAAAGTTGATGTAGTAGCTTGGGGTTTGTGCTGACCATTTCCCCGGAAGGGAACTTCACCTACATAGCATAAGAGGTATATATGCTAACCATTCCTGAAAGGTGAAATTCATTTCTCTGTGGAGGGACAGCAAGAGTTGGGATTGGTCCTGCCTTGGATTTGATGACCTCTGAGATCTCTTCCAGCTCTATGATTCTATAATTCTCTGATTCTAAGAGCCCAGATACCATTTCATTCTAATTTAAGATGTCAAAATAGGGCTTAGGGTGGAATTTAACTGGTATAATGTGCTGGCCAGTTGCTTCAGGATGAATTTCATCCTGGAATGAATATCACCTAGTGAGAATTGTATGGGCTGGACCAAAGCTACTCTAGTATGAACAGGTCCCTCCAAAGACAGTTCACAGTATGACTGCATATTTTGCTTGCTACAGCTTGTTTATCCTGTACTTCAACCACGCTATAACATGGATGAGAAAATAACAATGCCAACACACACACCATTTACATTTTTCATGTGTTCCTCTTGACTATCTGTTTTTTCCCCATTAAGCTTGCAATTATCATATGCTCCCTGAAGTAATCACTGGCATTTTTGTTTATTCCTTCCACAAATGTACATAGCAAAAGTTAAACAGATTCAGAAATAGATTATTTATTGGAGATGTCTGGAGTCAGTCTATAATAATCAGTGACTATCTAAATATAGTGTGCCTAAGCAGAGGCACAGATGTAGGATTTTAGTCTTGAAAGTAAGGTTCTTGAAGGGTGAATTCTGAAACTGCTTAAAGCTCATATTAGAAGTGCCTTCATCTTGCTGCCACCATTCACAGGACAATCTCTCTGTTGCCTAGCTCTGTTCATTTCCCTGCTATGCTGGCAGCAGGAAGGATGAACTGCACAAGGAGATCTATTCTAACTTTCTGCCTGTTGAGGATCTCTTCTACTTGGGGTGACCTTGGAGTGAACCTCTCAGACCCAGCTATTTTTGGCCAGGAATCACTACTTGGTGAATGAAAGAAGGAATTAGTGTATTTTGTATAAACAAGCTACTGTATGTAGATGACTACCACTAAGTGCATCCTCACATGGAAGATTTAGAAGAAATACTAAACCACTGATATGATCAGGTGAAATAGCAGGAGACACAAAGGAGCCTGACAAAGGCCAGGTCTATGCTAGCACCAGCAGCTTGGTGTAAGGTACACAACTCCAGATACATAGAATACGTAGCTGGAGTTGGGTTACCTTAAGCTGAGCTTGGTGGTGTCCCCACAGTGGGAAGCTGACAGGAGCATTTGAACAGGAGTACTGAACATCGGCAGAGGTGCCTTCTGAGTTTGATTTAACAAGTCTTAACTAGACTTGCTAAATCAAACTCCATAAGATTGATCACAGCAGTGTCGATCTTCCATGGAGAGAAGATGTGGCCAAAGATTGAAGTCATGCTGATGATTGAAGGTGTCACAGGTAAATTGGACATAGAGATTAATGGAGTCAGACTAAACTAGACTGACCAATTCAGATACTTCTGTGCATAGTAACATAGCAGGTTTGAACATGAGATAGAGTCCTGATTAGGGAGTGCTGAAAGAGAATGGAATAACATCATAGAGGTTGTGTATGATAAACCTATGCCATTGAAATGAAAACCACAACTATGCAGAAGGGTGGTGCACACTACAACATTACTTAGTGCGAGAGCATTGTTGAAAAAGATGGCAGGTTTGATGCTTAGAGGTATTTGAGATGAGATGTCTTCGCACCATAAGAAGGGGGTCTCACAAAGAGACAGAATATGAAATGCAAGCATTAGGATAGAAATCAAAGTTGTGATGTGGCTGACAAAGTCCAAGAACTGCAACTCTATGGATCTGGCCACATGGAGGATGAATGAAGAGTGCCAAGTGAAAATAGCATGGGAAGAGAAGGTGATAGGAAAGAGATTCTGAGGAAAGCTGAGATAGCAATGGATGAACATTTATTGAAGATAGAAAGTAGGCGGTCCTTAGTGCTGCCTTTGCATGATGACTTAACTCCAGCTGATGAGATCAGGGGAAGAAGATAGGTATACATGAACAGATCTGTCATACTTCAGTCAGATCAATTTGTTATCATTCAGGAAACATGTTCAACAGTCCTGGATCATGAGGGTTGATATAGCTCTCGAGATTACGCTGTGTTACAGGTTTGGATTCTTATGGCCTGACTCTGCAAGGTGCTGAGCATCCAACTCACCAAAACAAGGTCATCAGTAACCACACACTTTTAGAATGGGAGATAAATGTTATATCTCAGGCACCACTGTGGGTGACACGGGCTTTCAGAAGAATCTGTATAGGGAGGAATTCACAGCTCAGAAGAAAGGAGAGGAGGGAGGCTTGGGGCATTTTTCATGAGGCAGACAAAGACTCTGACGTAGGATAGGTCTTTTGGGGAAATTGATCATTGGATGAATGGAAATTTGCATCCAGAAGGAACTGAGAAGGAAGTTAAGGACACTGGGACAGGAGGGAATATGCTGTTGGAAACTGTGTGAGAGGGCCCTGATGTATAAATACAAACACTAAATTTTCTCATTTAATTTTCCATTTTGTTTTCCAGACATTTATAGTCCTGAACAAAGGGAAGACAATCTTTCGATTTAGTGCCACTCCTGCCTTGTATATGCTTAGTCCTTTCCATCCAGTCAGAAGAGCAGCAATTAAAATTTTGGTACATTCATATCCTTTGACGTGAATTCTCACCTGTGATGGTTATGTATTACATGTGGCTGTGGGTATGATATTATCTGGTTTTATCAAACTATTTAAAAGCTGGATATTTGCTTTCATTTACTGCAGACATGACTAGAAATGTGCTGGATTTCTCCTAAATAAGATATGGAAAATGTCATTTTTTTTAATAAGAAATACAGAGCTAACTCCTACTTGCTTTATTCATGCAAACAGACTTCAGTGAAATTGCTTGTGTGAGTAAGAGAAGCAAGGCTTGAATCAGAGGTAATAGAAGGCACCTTTGAGAGTCAGTGTGGGAAATTTGCTGTGATACATCAACAGGACAAATTTCATCTGTTCACTTCCCTAGTTCGAAGCAAAGTTTGCACATTTGATAACTTTCTTCTGGAATGCATACATACCTCCTTCAGCACTGTTCCACTCCCATTTTGCACTTGTATGTGGCGGTTTAATTGAATCACTGACTCTTTTCTTGCCAGAAAATGAGAATTGGTGATCATGTGATGATTCTGTTGATTCCTGCTGGGGCATGGTCATTGTCAGAAGACAAGATACTAGGCTAGGTTCATGTTTGGTTTAACCCAGTATGACCGTTCTAATGCTCCTATGTTGTGGTTGAGTGCATACAAAACTGTGTGGGGTTAGCATTGCTGTTCGCTCTAGACATCTCACAGTGGGTGAAGAGAAGGCAGGATTGTTGTCTCCTCTTCAACTTTATGGCTACATCTATACTGCACCCTTCTTCCACAAAAACTTATGCAAATGAAGTGCAGAGTAGAATATCGCCACCATCATTTGCATAATTAATTAGGGGCCGTTTTTGTGTAAGAGGCTTTTGCGCAAAAAAAAGCTGTCCTTTTTGTGCAAAACTCCCCTCTTGTGCAAGGGCTGTTCTTTTTTTCAGAAAGCCTCTTGCACAAAAACAGCCCCGTAATTAATTATACAAATGAAGCGCAGCAATATTCTACTCCACGCTTCATTTGCATACGCTTTTGCAGAAGAAGAGTGCAGTATAGACATAGCCTATATTGGGTAGCGAACCGTGCAAAGAAAGGCACAACACAGTTCTGAAGTCAAGCTGCATATGGCTGCTTCCCAGTGCAAAAGGCCTGATCCTGCACTCCGAGATAAATGAGTCTTTACATCCTTCCCCATAGCCTCTTAGTGATTTGGCTAATGACAAGATATCAAAATTAGAGCCACACTCACACAGCTGTTCAGAATTCCTAAAACTTGTATGACGATACGGAATAAATGAGGTGAGCTTCCTTAGCCCTGAGTAAGGAGATTTTGAGGTAAAACCCTCTTAAACAAGCATACACCTGAATTTAAATAACCTAACCAAAGACAATTTTCTCTGTGGTTCTACCAAGATTCATGTTGGATTCTCCAATTTAATGAAGAACCAATCCGGATTGAAATATTTTGCAATTTTTTATTTGATTTTTTTTAAACTTTCCATTCTATGAGAATTGTTGATATTTCTACCTCCAATTCAGGATGAAAACAAATAGTGAAATATTGGAATTTCAGCTCTAGTCCTGAAGAAATTTAACTAAGATATAGTTTTTTTAAAGTATTATATTCCATTTTTCTCCATCTGTCTAGGAGATTTTAAATATGCTTCAGCTAAGTCCAAACACCAATTCATCTATTTGGTATAAAAATTCCTGTAGTTTGTTTATATGCACATCTTACCAATTCCACTGCCTTGCTTTTTGCTGTATTGTCTTCTCTCAAGTTCTGCACAAAAGTTCCAGTATTGATAGCCTCACACAGCTCAGAATCCACGCATTGCTAAAATGACTGGATGATATTCTAGTATGAACCCAATCCACATGAGCAGTGTCCATAGTTACAAAAGAGTAATGATAGGCATCAAGGAGATGAAATAGAATTACAGGCAGTCCCCGGGTTACATGGATCCGACTTACATCAGATCCCTACTTACAAACGGGGTGAGGCAACCCCGCACTAGCTGCTTCCCCCCAGCAGACCAGGGAGACGCGAAGCTAGTGCCTCTCCCCCCCCCAGCAGACCAGGGAGATGCAGAGCGGCTTTTCTCAGCAGACACCTCAGCTTGAGAATATGTACCAGTTCCAACTTACATACAAATTCAACTTAAGAACAAACCTACAGTCCCTATCTTATACGTAACCCGGGGACTGCCTGTATTGATTTGTTATCAAATTCAGAAAATTCCCTTGAAATGGATACATCATCCAGGGGAAAAAATAGCTCATACTCTTCCATCTATGTTTCTCTCAGAGAAAACATATGTGAAGGTTTAGAGGACAAAAATTCAACTTAAAAATGAACAAATATCACCATGCAAGACATTCCCCCAATTACTCTCTTCATAGTTACATCTGAACAACTTTGCTGAAGTCAGTCAAGATCAGTGGAATCCGATTGGTCTGAGAGAAGAATTTGGTAACTCCCATCTGTTAACAGAAAACATAAATATACAACTAGACCTAATCAATTACAGGTCTAGGGGCCTATCCTGCCTTCACACATGGCCATCTGAAGCCAATAGATATGGTGTATATGTTGCAGAGGGCAGAAATATGCTGCCAGAAGTGGATGGGGACCCAAACCATAAGAAGGAAGGAAGAACTTTTCTCAGTACTTTCAAGAGAAAAAGCAATGAAAGTCTGGGGCATACATTTCAGAGACACATTGAAACAAAAAAATATGGTCCAATCAGAAGCATAAACTTTTGGGAATTAAAGACCATAAAGCTAATAACATTTTAGTTCCAGAAACACCTCAGTTGCACTTCGTAACAGTTGTCTCATGCATCAACAATCAGAAGGAAGGAAGAAAGGGATCCACTCTCATTAGAAGAGCATTAGAGTTCCTACATTAGTCAGTACACCCTTGTCAGTCGATAAAGGCTATTCATGTCAAAATAACTGTAAATATAAAGGGCAGCTGGTGAACAGGAAGTCAATATTCCAAGCAGAATGGAGCCTCAATTGGCAAATGCTCAAGCAGATAGTATCACAGACATGAACTCAGAAGCTGGATCTAGTGCATTGCCTGAGAGTATTCAGCTGTCTTTTTTTTTCCTCTAGGAGAAAAACCAGAAGAGTGTCAGCAAATGTGGTACATTGTCACAAGCATGAATCAGGTTGTTTAGTAGATACGATCTCTCCATTTCCAAATGGAAAAGGACAGCATAGGAGGCAAAAGGAAGAATCTTCCTACAAACAGGATGAGGAGCCCAAGTTTCTTAGATGAAACAGATTTATCTGCAGCTCCTTTTTGGGGGATTTCCATAGAGAGAGGACCTAATTTTTCAGTGAGACACATAGCCTCACTAGTTCAGTTTATCTTTGACAATCTGACTATTGAGAAAGATGTTCTGCTAGGGAAAAAAAATCTGTAAGATGTGATAACACTTTAATTGAAATATTTTGCATTATTAATGTGTCAAGCATGTTTTTGTATCTTTTCGCCCATTTTAATGCATTTGGATTCAAATACATTATTTGGTGCAGCCACATTCTTGAGAACATCAGGCTTATACACATTCTCAAAAAGTGGGAATAGATGCTATATGGAGGAACAAGTGGTCTTTGGGGTGAGGTGGACCTACTCTGAGGGCCCTCCTTCCCATTCCAGGATTAGTCTGCAAGAAGATGGAGCTGCTTTCTTCTCTTCCTCCTCCTCCTCCTCCTCCTCCAAGAGTGGCATTGGGAAGGAAAGACCAGCTTCCACTTCCAGCCTAGTGCCACCAAGGATAGATCATATCTTGAATGAGGCCAGATTTGTGTCTCCTCCTAAATGAGACCAAAGTCATATCTAATGTGTTTAAGGAGTTGAAAGGGTTATTTCTGCTTCTAGCTGATAAATGAAGTCCCAGCTCCCGTCACGAAAGAAGATACTGAGTTGGTGCATTTCTCCCATAAGGACAGGCAGGGGAGATCTACAGAGATGGAGCACCTCGTCACTTTTCTTGCTTTTGCCATCTTTCTCCCAGATCGTACCAGCCTCCTGACACTACTTTTGCTGGAGGTCAGTAATGTTGGAGATTATTGCTCAACAATGTAGACTCTTTTCTCTTTCACTACTCAAGACCTAATCTTGTTCTTTCTCATCCAGGGCAGCTGGATTTTTATGAGGAAATTCTACATTAAAGTAATGGGACAGGAAATGCATCTGTGGCAAATATATAAGGCTTTTTGAACTTGTTTAGCAGTTTGGAACATTACAGTATGTCCCAAGGGAAAATGGATTAGTGGAAAGAGGGACATTCAAAGAGGGACAATACATTCAGTTCCTAAAAACACTAAGCACTTGGATTATTATTATTTTGGGTTTCTATTTTACTACAGTAAAACTCCATTGGTCCAGCATCCAATGCTCCGGCACTCCTGATAGTCCGGCACCATCGGGAACCCGGAAGTGCTCCGGGCAGCCGGACAATTGGAGCTGCTCTGCGCCCGGCTTTCCCGATTCAGCAGCTGCTAAAACTGACCAGCAGCTGAATCGGGAAAGCCGGGGGCAGAGCAGCTGGGGTGCTGCCGGGTTGGTCCCGTAGTGCTGCCCCTCGGGGCTGCGGGACCAACCCAGCAGCACCCCAGCTGCTTTTGGGGACTCCTGTGGCAGAGTAGCTGGGGTGCTGCCGCGTTGGTACCGTAGCACTGTCCCTCGGCGCTGCGGGACCAACCTGGCAGCACCCCAGCTGCTCTGTCCCAGGTGTCCCCAAGAGCAGCTGGGGTGCTGCCGGGTTGGTCTTGCAGCGCCGAGAGGCAGCGCTACGGGACCAACCCGGCAGCACTTCAGCTGCTCCACCGCAGGCGTCCCCGATTCAGCCGCTGCTGAAACTGACCAGCAGCGGCTGAATCAGGGACGCCTGGGGCAGAGCCGGACTATCGGAAGGGTAGTCTATGAGGGGTCTGAGGTGGCATCCCCGCCACCCCACCCCAAGCCCCTCATAGCCCCCCCCCTCTGATAGTCTGGCATATCTGATAATCTGGCACCCCCTGGGTCCTAAAGGTACCGTATTATCAGAAGTTTACTGTAGTATGAAGTCAGTGAAACTCTCATGCTTGGTAGAACTTTGACCCTTTGGGGAAGTTGGAATGGGGGTCAACACAAACCATATCGTGTTATTTAAAAAAGCTTGTGATTCTCTCTATACATTTTGTTAGTCTCTGAGGGTATGTCTACACTACCCCGCTAGTTCGAACTAGCGGGGTAGTGTAGACATACCCTGAGGTGCTACAGGACTACGTTTTTTAAGGTCAGAGACTAGCATGGCTACCTCTCCAAATCTTTTTACCATATCCTCTAATATCCATTGTGTGCCATCCTGTGGTGAATAATAATCCTAATATTTCAGACAATTTCCTGATTGTCATAGCTTCTGGGCCACTCTTACTCTTCAGATCTGCTATCTCCTTTCAATAATTATCCCTTCCTTTCAGTTCAGTGAGTTGCTTGAATTGTTAGGCCCTTGCCCTGGCCTGTGTGGAGCTGTTCTGGCACCTGGGGTAGGGAATCTCACTACTTCAACAGTAACCTGCAGTGGCCTTGGCTCCCGTTCTTGGTGGTTGGCACTTACCTTTCGTAGTTTCTGCAGGTGATTTCAGATTGATATATGAAAAGAGAGATTGGTGTGAGTTTGGGGGCAGAAGTGAGTGGTAAAATTTGAGTTCAGATCCAAAGTTCAAGGACTGAGAAGGTTGGCCTGGGAGTTTTGTTTGAACATAAGAATGGCCGGACTGAGTCAGACCAAAGGTCCATTTAACCCAGTCACCAGTCTCTCAACAGTGGCCAATGTCAGATGCCCCAGAAGGAAAGAACAGAACCAGATAATCATCAAGTGATCCATCCTGTCTCCCACCCCACCTTCTGACAAACAGAGGCTAGAGACACAATCCCTGCCTGGCGTGGTTCATAACCATTGATGGACCTATCCTCCATCAATGTATCTAACTCTGTTTTGAAACTTGTTAGAGTCCTGAACTGCACTACATCTTCTGGCCAGGAGTTCCACAGGTTGACTGTGCATTGTGTGAAGAAATACTTCCTTTTGTTTATTTTAACCTGCCACCTGTTAACCTCAGTAGCTCTAACTTGCCAAGGAATAGTGGGGACTAGTATGAATGGGAAATCCAGCATTGTCCTTTCTGGGCTTTCTTAGTTAGCCCGTTGATGCAGGTGCAGTCAAGATTCTGCTCTTCTGAGCTCTCAGTAAGTCTAAAACAGGGGACGGTGTCTTTAATATAGTGGCAAGTCCTATTTTTACCTTTTGCATCTTTCCTTAGCAGGTTATAACTGGGACTTATTAGCATTCCAATCATCTCATCAGGTTTCGTTCATCCTAATTACACAGCTCCTCTTACTTATTACTCCACACTTCTAGTACTGGTACATAAACAACTGAAAAAAATCTTTTCATGTTCTTCATCACATTGGCTCAATTTGTTTGTGGCATACTGAGATTTATTTTGCACCAGAGTTGTCGCCTTAGCACCTTCCCCTGTGGTGTTAATTTAATGCCCTCTTGACTACTCCAGCTAGTTTCAAACCAAGAAGATTAGTTTCTTTTACCTCTAATAAAGACATCACAGGAATGTTACTAGATTCAGTTTCTTACCGCTTTATAAGACTACATGGATATATAAGATGAATTCGGGGACTGAGACAGGGTGATTATAAATCTTTAAACTGAAAGGTTTTCCTTACTTAAGCTTAAATGAGGCTTTTGCTAGTTTGAAAAAGTGTTAAAATCACTTCCTCCCCATTTTTTTCATAGAATTTTCACTGTATTTGAAAAGTAATTCCCAATTTTCTAGATGCAGCACAGTCTTTTTGTACCTGAAAATATGGAAGAGATAAAACTGTTACTCTCCAATCTAAGCCTGAGTTAAGCAAATTAGGCTGACTCCCAAACATGCTCTTTCAGTCACTCACTAAGAGGCATAGGCCTCTGCAGTGGAAAATGTGTTTGGGTGAGTATTCCCTCTGAGTTCAATTACTGGTTTCTAAGTTTGCACATGGGAATACATGGAGCAGTTACTATCTATTTAACTATATGCTGTTGTGTACGTTGTAGATCAGAAAACATTCCATGCTGAATTCAGCACAGATTGTAGTTTCATAAAAAGATGATTTTCATGTGACTTAGATGCAGACATTTCAGACATACCCTCAGAACTCATGGGAGATTGCTATTCTGTAACAGAAAATGATCACAGAACTATGATAAGGGAGGGAAGTGGAAAAGATGTGCATATTTTCTGAATTAACAACAGAAATTCTCATTCAGGTTCTCCTTTCTCTCTCTTGCATGTATCTCAAGTCATTTTGACCATATGCCAGGTCATTTTCCTAGGCCTTCTGTGCTTCTCATTAAAGATGATATCAGTAAAATGTGAATTAATATTAACAAATGAGAGTCCCATTGCAGTTGGTAATTTTTACAGTGTGCAGCTTTTGTTTTAAAGGAAGTGATTCAGGAAACTCAGTTTTCAAACTTGGGAACCAATTTAGGATGTCCAGTTACATTAATGGGATCTCAATTTGCTATTTAGAGGAGTAGAATGCATATTTAGTCCAAATAGCCTAGTTTCCTAAGGGATATCTTGGTGTCCTAACTGAGGCACAATATTTGCAAATTGGGCTTCTACATGTGCAAAATTCTGGTACTGGAGCTACTAGCCTTTGGTATCCTTCCATACCCACAACATGATTCAAAGCCTAATAGAGTGAATGAAAAGACATGATCTAGACTAGAGCATGCCCCGTTCCCAAGAATGTTCAGATGACCCAGTTCTAAGAGCAGGAAAGCAGCAGCTTTGAGGGAGAGTATAAAGAAATTGAAGATGAATACATGATTTTCAGACAGTTTTTTTTACACAGTCTCACCCTCTGTATTATTATCGGTATATATACTGATATTTTATTCTTTGTTTCCTGGTACAACATAAAGTACTAAAACAGAATTAGCAGATGAATGGTTTCCCTTTTGTAGTTTAAAATGCATAACTGCTCCTCTCATACTCAGAAACGTTCACACTTCAGCACACTGTCACAAAATCCAAGCCTTCCCATGATTATATGTTTTGAATGTTTTATTCACTGAATGCCGCACAGTAAATGCCGCCATTTTACTGTAAAAAAAAAAAGATGCATAGAAGATGCAGGTGATTTTAAAAGGGGTAGTGCCCACAGATTGTACTATAATTAGGGGTTCAAGAATGTCTTCATTTATAATTGCACACAACTTCTGTGTGTTGATGTGTAAGCATGCTATACAATATGAATGACTCATTAGCTCAAATATGCACAGTGCTTGAAAAAATTAAGGACCTTTTATGAGGTCTTTTTACCCAGTTCCTTTTTTTCCTTAACTCGTGTTTACATTGTTCAGTATATTTATCATGTGCACTATTTTAACCAATTGTGTGTTCATGGCACAATCGGAGGTTCAGTCATGGAATAAATATGTTGAGTAAGTATCTCTGCTGATCTGTATATGCCCTGTCTTTAGCTCTTTTATACTCTCTTTTGTTGTTGCTTTCTCATTTTGTTTGATTTCCAATGTTATCCAATTTCCTTCCATTAATATTGACTTCTGTGCAATATTTGTCCTGACAAAATGTTTTGCCAGGTGTTTCTCGTCTCTGAAAACTGCCTTAGAAAGTAAGTTAACAATTTTCAGTCTACCAAGCTCATACTTTCTGCTGAATGCACCTGCTATGCTACATTTGGATGGAATCATGGTATGATGAGAGCTCCATTTGAAATTGGCCTACCTTCCTGAGTTTCCATTTAAGAGATTAATAAACTGCATACAGTATTTATAGAACATACTTAGCTCAAACCTAAAGGCACAATCCAAAGCCTGTTGATATTGATGTTACTGAACTTCGGGTCAGACCCATGATGAAAATGGCTGTGGTACATACAAAAAATTGTAGATATATTTTATGAGCAACCACCAAAACTTTGAAATTTTCTGTGGGTTTTTCTGTATTTCAGACGGTCAAAGTGCAGAAAACCCTCCAAGCTTTAACTGACAGTTTCCCTTTTTTTTTAAGCTGGCTTTAAAATTAAGTGTGATAAGTTTGCATTTCTACAAGTTATTTCAAAATGTTCCTTATGGAAATAGATATGCGAGCTAATCAACATACAGTGCATTAAACAATTACTTTGGCTCATTGAACCAATCAGCAGGGACTTTTTATTTTTGTCAGATATATGATAAACACAGCCATCTGCTGTTCTCTACCCTGGAGGCTGGTCAGTTAGGGCCTCAGGGAGAGACAGCAAAGTATCCTTCTCTTCTTTAGGGCTTCTAAGATCATGGAAGGCACATCTTCTGGTTAAAAAATTGCTTCCAGAAATTACTAACTTTAAGCCAACTCTGAACCTAACAGCTGATTTGATCATCATAACATCCTAATATCAGGATGCATCATGTATTTCAGTATGAGTATACTATCCTACAGCTATGTCAGTGGCTTTCTTCCAGACCTCTTTCCCCCAGTGTTGTCTTTTTCCTGTTGGAAATTGTTACAAAGTACAGTGCCTATCTTGTATTTGACTAAAGTATGGACATAACATGTATGCATGAAAAACTTAAAAAACAACAAATAGTCTAGTAGCACCTTAAAGACTAACAGAACATGTCGATGGTATCATGAGTTTTCGTGGGCAAAACCCACCTCTTCAGATGACCATCATCTGAAGAAGTGGGTTTTGCCCACAAAAGCTCATGATACCATCAACATGTTCTGTTAGTCTTTAAGGTGCTACTAGACTATTTGTTGTTTTTTAAGTTCTTCCTGTTACAGACTAACTCAGCTACCCCTCCGAAGCTTTTGATGTATGCATGAGTCAGTCTACAGGTCTGTACTTTGAAAGTTGAATATTTTAGAGGGAAAAATTAATGTGCTAGACATTTCTTTCAGTGAGTAAAATGGTAATAGTGTCTCCAGTACACCAAATAGGCTGTACAACAAATCATAGTCAGAATAGAAGCATTCATTGATCACGCAGCATGGAATGAATCCTTCCCTTTTCATTAAAAAAAATACCTCTCAGTCTTTCCTCCTCAAATTCAAAGCCCAAACTCAATGGTAGCTCATTTTGAAGACCGGAATGATCCAGTGAATTTTAATTCAATAATTATTTGTAAAATTAGACCAATAATACATTTAGAGAAATGAAAATGAATCTCTTTTGCATCATGCCTCAGTAAGGATGCAGAACCCTACAATAAAGAGAGCAGTGCTCTATACATATATTATAAAGCATCACTTAAAAAGAAGTGGAATAAACACTTAAATCCATTTCTTTTTTAAAAATGTAACTTGGTCCCAAAAGATCAGTTATCATTGTGGCTTCTGTTGTTATAGAAACCCTTCAATTGCTGAAGGACCTCCTCCACATCCATTCAGACTTAGAAGATGACTGTGAAATCAATTAAACTGTCTAGCAGGTTGAACAAAGTGTCATTTTAAGAAGCATATGTTCAGCAACGCGATTTTTAAAATTTTTTTGTACATGTTTTCACATTTATTAATGAAAAATAAGCTTAAAGAGCCCCTGTCAATTGCACGGCCTGTATTTTGGATTCCTGAAGCAGCACCAGATCTAGAAGCCAGGAAGATCTAAGTAAAGGACATGCTGCCCTAGTGAGAGCTCGGGGAGCATTCCTCTTTCAAGACTGCAGGGAGGCTTACAGATACAGTAGGACTGCTAGCTCACACCATAAGATGGCGGGGGTACTGGAGCAATCTCTGTGGGGGCCGGGGAGGTACCGAGAGTCATTGAATCAAAACAGAAACAACTTCTAGCTAGCAGGTGCGGTAGCCTCCTATTAGTGATGTTTGATTCCCACTGGCTGGTGTGGAGGCAGGGCAGGGCCACTGACTCTTTAGTGGCTAACACTTACAGGGCCCTTGAGAGGGTCTTTCTTTATTTGTGCTCAGCTGAAGAACAAAGGGCACCAAGACAAGGAGACTTTGCATCCTGCCTTCCTCTTGGTGCACAGTCTGGCCCTTATTTGCTACACTACATATTCTTGCAAAATCTCAAGCCAAACTATGGCATTTGCGTATTCATACCATTCTCTAGATTATAGCCAAAGAGGTCAAATCTTGGCCATCTTGAAGTCACTGGGAATGCTCCCATTGACTTTAATAGAACCAGGATTTCACCCCAAAAGCCAGAGTCTAGCACCCGTTAGTCAAGTCATGATTCCTGACTTAGTGGTTTTGGGATCAGGTGATATACGCCCAGGTGTGAGTGGGCAGTAAAATTCCAGGCATGTATTTAGTGCACAAAGGCTAGAACCTGACATGACCAGACAGTATCAGTAATCTGGGGAATGAGAATTGCACACCAACTGCTATTTCCAGTGAGGAGGCCCAAAAATGTGGTAGCCTATGACTTGTGAGGCTTTCTTGTATATGGAGGCAGGCCTACAAAAATAAGAATGAGAATTCTGCCTCATTATCAAATGTATCATCACTTCATCAGAGGAGTTAAAAATAAGAGGCTAATGGAGGTATGTGATACAGAGAACTGTTGGTGATGTGTTTAAAGGCTATTATTAATTATTATGATTTCTTATTATTATTATTATGAGGCATGTGTCTGTTAGAGAGATGCCCAAAGTAAGCACTTACAAATGGAAAAATGAGGCTGTCTAGTCTCAGCTGGTTGGATCATGTAAAGGACAGTCTTTGTAACTATGTGGACAAACAAACAAACAAATCAAGATTGATGGGAAAAGCTACAGAAAGAGGTTCAGAAGTCAATTGAGTTGAGACTCTGCATAAACACAAAGCAAAGAGATGGCCCCTGCCCTAAAGCACTTACAAATTTTCTACTGAGGTTATTAAAAATCCATTTCTTTTTGAAGTTCTGGATCTATATAATTTCTGTTCTTGATTAGAAATGGTCCTGAGGGGAAATCCTCCAGATCTGTCTAATCGTCGGGTAAAATCTTGGCTCCATTGAAGTCTGAGGCTGGGTTTCACTCATAAACTTTACGGGGTGAAAGAGGCCCCAGCTCTGAATCTTATAGCGTGGGTCCACGGCTACCATCCATACCAAATGTGCTCAGTTTTGTTCCAAATAGGTTTATTGCAAAGGAGAACTCATAGGCTAGTTCTCTCTGTTTTGTCATTCACAGTGAAGAAGCCATTGGTAATGCAAATCTTACTTTAGTAAATGAAAACACATGGCTTCCCCCTTTTTAAATTCAGGCAGGTCCAAATCATTATATGTAATCCATATTTTCAATTAAGGCATTACACTGCTATTTAATGCTCCTGGCAGGTATTACGTACCACAGACAGTGAAATGCCAGGAACTTTGCTGTTGGAAATCTATTTCTTTTTAATGAATAAGGAAGAACCAACCCATTATTTAATCTATTGAGCATTGATGTGGCCTGGGTAGAAAGAGATGAGAGGTATGAATAGAACCTTTCACTTAAATACAAGAAATAACAAGGAATGCTGCATAACCCATTCCTTTCCCATTGACTGTGGCAGGCGTGCTTCAGAGTCCAGTAATGTAACATTTCTAGATAGTTTTCATGCCTGACACAGTGACTGCAAATTCATCTGGATACACTGCAATGAAGCCTGCATTCATTATAAGGCTGTCATATATGCTTCCCCATTTCTCACATGGTCATCTGGTCCACACATGAA
Source organism: Pelodiscus sinensis (assembly GCF_049634645.1). Taxonomy (NCBI): domain Eukaryota; kingdom Metazoa; phylum Chordata; order Testudines; family Trionychidae; genus Pelodiscus; species Pelodiscus sinensis. Next base: position 246,090,149 of record NC_134712.1, on the reverse strand, counting down.
GCTGTTCACAAAGGGCCTGATGCCACATGAGTAATCCTGTTGTAATGAGTACAAATTTCTCATCTGAGTCGGTCTGGGCCCAGAGTGAATAAGCTGCGTGTGCCTCAACTCCTTCTCCACTAACTGCTAATGGTCTTGATTTTTCTTGGACACTTTATTCCTCAGGTACACTTTTACTGGCATTTACACTTTTGAGTCATTGATAAAAATATTGGCAAGAGGATTTTGTATGACAGAATTCACCTTCCTTCGAGATCCATGGAACTGGCTGGATTTCAGCGTCATTGTTATGGCGTAAGTAGCACTCCATTGTTCTCTTTCAAGAGTGTGATATGCAGTGTAACTACTTTTCACCTATTCTTAGAAAATCACCAATGTTCTAGCGCAATAATTCAGCTACAGCAGATCACCGTGGAATTATTCCTGAGTGGTTCTAGAGCAGGGAAGTAGGAGCCTGGATTCCTAGATTCCAGTACAGATTTGGGCAGCTTGCTGGGTGATCTTGGGCAAGTTATTTAACCTCTCTGTGCCTCAGTTTATCTATCTGTAAAATGGTTATAATAATATCTGCCTACTTACATGGTTTTATGAGCATTCATGTTTGTAGGTGCTGTTAGATCCATAGATGGACAATGTTATGTGAATGCAAGTGATAAAATACATAAATACATCTGGAAAAACTTAAAAAACAATGTGTAATCTTGCAGCACCTTAAAGACTAACAAAACATGTAGATGGTATCTTGAGCTTTCATGGGTACCACCTACTTCTTCAGATGAATGGAGTTATTAAAGGTCCAGTTCTAAATAAATAGGGAATAAGGGGAAGAAAGAAGGAAAAAGAAGGGAAAAAAGGGAGGGAAATAGAGTGTTCATGCTACATGAAAGCTGACAGAGAAAGTGCAAATTGTTCTTATGTACCTATTGTTTGGTTTTTACGTTTTTCCAGTTACAGACGAGCTCGGCTACCCCTCTGAAGCTTATAAATGTATCTTAGTGATAACTGCACTGCAAAAAAAAGGAAAGCTTTCTGCTTTGTAATTCTTCCATCCCTCACACAGACCACAAAAGTAGCTCTCATGTTTCAGTTGTAACTGTTTCTTTGTTGGAGACAGAAAATAGTAATTTGTATGTCTAACAGGGACTGTTAATAATAAATAACACATTTTAATTAGTAGTTACTAAAGTAAATATTCTGTTAAAAAAAAACACCTCACTCCAACCCCTAATAACACAACAGAAGCCAGCAAAATAGTAAGATGACTGAAAAGGAAACAAGAAGTTCTGAGCTTTTCCCTGAAAGATGCCTTGCACCGCTTTGGCATATGTAGAGTGTGGAAGTGCTCAAGAATCTCTGGCTCACAGAGGACATGGTATTGAGAGGAAGTTAGAGCATAACAAAGCTTCAGGCTTTGCAACTCTCTTGGGCAATTCTTTTGGTCACCAAAAGAATATTGAGATCACAAACCCTTTTTGTTCCTGCTCCCTCCCCTTGTAACATAACCAATACTTTTTCTATGGGGGATTTAAGTAGAATCTCCTGTGGTGGTTGTTAAGCTAAGCAGAAACGTATTGCATATACTGGGAACAAGGTCCTTTCACTACTTCCTACCCCATGGTTGAGTGCCCTATGCACTGTAAGGGTAGTATATTTTGGGTCTTGGTGAGCTGTTCTATCTGCCCAGCCAAGAATGTCTCTGGTCTACAGCAGCTCTTAGCTGATGCAGTCACTCATGTCTGACTCTGTGCCCATCTCACCATCTGGCTCCAATGTAGGCAATGTGAGTGGTCAGAATGAAATGAATTCCACCCATTTCCAGCTGAAACATGGGCTCATATTACAGGCTCGTACACGGGGGAATGAGGGGGATGAATGCACCCCCATGGTTTCCCAAGTTCTCCCAGGTTGTCTGAGCCTCTCCCCCATGCTCCGGCCAGCCAGGGAAAGACGGGCTGATTTCCCTTCCCTACCCCAGGAATGAGGCTGGGGGTGGGGCTGGGCCACTGTGTCAGGAACGGAACAGCCACCACCCCTTTCCACAGTTTGGGTTGGGCTGCCACATGGACTGCTTCTTCCCCACTCCTCCTGGGTGGCCGGGGAAGTGGGCTGCCAGTCTGCTTCGTGATCCACCGGTTGACTGTGATCAATATCTTGGGCACCCCAGATATTGAGCTATAATTGGGCTATAATTGGCCCTGCTGGGCATCCCACAGACACTGGGCGATTAGCAGACTGTTGTTCTTCTCAGTGCAAAGATGGCTGCCAGTTAGGATGCCAATATAAAGCAGACAGTAGACAAAATGATGACATGTATGTATTAGCTTTCCATCGCTGACAGTTTATTTTGAAACGGCTGTATACAGGCAATTTCACCGCAACTGTGTTGATTCCTTGTGTTAATATTATTCTAGTTTAAATTAGTATTTATTTTTGAAATTTTTAGGCACAACTGGAATATAACTGGAAAATAAGGGACCATTTTAAATTTAAATGAAAATAATTTAAAAATAAATCCCTTTGTAAAAAAATGGTCCCTTATGTTCCAGTTGTGCTGGTTTTTATTCAAAAAAGATTTAAATATCACCCTGGGGAGAAAAGAGCAGCAGGAAAGATACATTTTAAAAATTATATTTTAAAAAATTGCAGTCCACATTAGGGATGTTAGCGACTAGTTGACTACCTGATAAGCATAAGCTTATTGGGTAGTCAACTGCAGTATCAACTACTTGCTTCACCCCCCTTGCTACCTCTTTGAGAGGCAGCAAGGCAGGGGAGACAGGAGCTGGTACTAGGGGGTGCCAGCTTAAAAGCCAGTTCCCCCCAGCACCTCTATGAGAGGCAGCACAGAGGGCGGGAGATAGGGGAGGCTGCTGTGAAGCAGACCCTGTCTGCGGGGGTCCCAGTGGGGAGCTGGTTCCTCCCCTCCCCCCACAGACAGGGGCTGCTGCTGCCAAGCAGCCCCTGTTCACGGTGGCCCGTGCTGGCCATGCTCAGGGGCTGGTCTGGCAGCAGCTCCTGTCCATGGCCAGCCCTGGCTGCCATGAACAGGGGCTGATGCCGGAGCAGCGCCTGCCTGGAGCCAGCCCTGGCCACCACGAACAGAGGCTGATCCGGCACCAGCCCCTGTTTGCAGTGGACAGGATTGGTCCAAAATGCTCGCGCTGGTCCAAAATGCTGCGCCACCACATTTTAAATGTAGCAAGAGCTCTGCGGCTCTGCAGAGTGGTCCTTATCGACTAATTGTGTAGTTGATACAATCAACTACACAATTATCCAGAAAACTGCAATTTCACATCCTTAGTCCACCTTTACAAAAAAAGCATCCCACCCTAAAGAAATTCCTGCGTATGGGCCTGTCTTAAGACTGAGGCCCATATAGATCACCTCAGAGAGGTCAGAACCAGTCAATCAGCTCCTTGATACACTTTCACATCTTTCTTCAAGCAGACCTGAGTGTGCAGGAGAATCTGGGCCATCGATTTCTGTGGAATTATAGCAGCATAATCTGGAGCGATTCCATAGGGAATCTTGCCACATGCTATATTTTGCAGCACAGAATACACTGTGTTTATTTTGTCAATACCTTCTTTTCTCTCTTCCTCTTTGCTTCCCCAACCACCCTCCACTCTTGAAATTTCTGCCTTTGCTTTTCTTTTCACCTGTTCTCTGCTACGTTTTTCTGCTGCTTCCCCGCCCCGTTCAATTTTTGTTCTCTCTCCCCCTTTCTCCTCATTTGTTTAAAGTCTCCTTCCAGCAGAATGCAAACTCTGATAACACTGATATTTGAGCTGAACACCTGACCCATCATATTTCAGTGGGTCCAATTAGGTAAAACGTGTCCATTCATCCCTGGCCCAACTAAGGGCATTGAAGTTCTTTGCAAGATTCTAATGGGGGTAATTTTGAGACCTAACTTTCCATTAATATTAATGAAAAGAATGTAATTTGGAGGTATAAAATAATTATCATTATTTTCTATAAATATAGTCCCATTGATTTCAGTGGTCTTTGACTGGGGCATAGTATTAAGATGGCCAGATTCTGATCCTATAATCCTAAATTGCTCTGGCTGAAATCAGCATGTGGACATACTTATGATAAGCATTTAAAAATAGCACAAAGAAGAAGAGGTCCTTTTGGGGGCCAGCCCTATTGTAGTTGTCTGTTTGCATTAGTTCACGTGAAATATGTTCCTCCTGCACTGCTGTGTGTGATTCTTTTGCATTGCGTTTAAAAGTAGAGTGAAACAATGCACAGCCAGGGACTGGAACTGTTCTGCCATCCCCCCTACAGGCATGGAATGGCACCAAAATAGCAGAAGCATGGTTGTGTAGTTCTGTTCATGCAGGACTCTCCCACTCTGGTGTATTATGGAGCCGTGTTATTCATCGGCTTCCTCTACACTAGCAAACAAAGGACTTTGAGGGTGGACCAGGAAAGAAGAACAGTAAGAGTGGTGGACCTGCCATGATGCAAAGCCTACCTCTCCTTGCGGCTGCAAAATGGCTGTGTATCTCCTGCGCTGTTGCGCCTCAGTGGAGTGGGTGGGCAGTGTAGTATTCTACCCTCACACTACTTGGAGGGGACATTCTTTCCTGAGAAGACCATCACAAAAGAGAAGACCATCACAAAATTTATGATCTACTTAGCTTACCTAGGACTTAGGCAGTTCACAGGTCTTTTGCTGGCTCTGCTTCAGTAGGATGATTTTCACCCACTGTGTGCAGAAGCCAGCATTTGGCCCCCAAGAGCCTATGGGATTTTTGCTCTTTGTGATAATGTGTGGGTGTTTTAGTTCTTGAAGTGGTACAAAAACTATGTGGGGTCCAGTTCTCCTGCCAGCAGCTTCATAGCACCTCCACAGCAGGCTCCATTAAGTTCTCTAGCAAGTGTAGAAATGCTGCACTTCCTGTGCACTGTACATACCATCCTGGGGTTTCCTGGGACCTTTCTTGCTGGGGCAAACCCAGGACAGGGCAGTTTCTGGCTGCAGTTACTCAGAGTAGTAGAAAGTTTTGTTACCTCATTTCTGCATATAGCAGCTGCTAATATTAAAGAGTTATCGAGAATGTCTACTGAGAAGCCAACTGGTGTGGCTAGAGAATAGGGCCCCAGTATTTTGTTCCTAGGATGCATGCCAAATTACTGACCAAATGTTTTTAATCACTTAAAAATGTTTTTAATCACTTAAAAATCACTAAAATAGAGGGTCTGCAGTGGGGAAAAAGCCGCAGATGAAACAAAATTATGTCAATAATCAACTGCTTCAGATTCAGTTTTTACTCCTGTCAGTTTCTATTCCAAGCCATTCTGTATTAACATATTTTAATCAAATGTGTTTTTGACAGAATTGAGGGGTTCAGTGATTGGATAGGGCTGGAATGGAATGGAATGGAATACTGATGCAAACCACGGCAAATGGTTCTTCAGGCACTCAAGTAGCAGTGAGCGAGTTAAAATTGATTGCAAAATGATCTGAGTGTTATGAATCCTGTTTCCTAGGTATATAACCAGAAGACAGTTAGAAGCTATGGATAATGGGCTCTACTCTGACACATTTTGTACTTTACATAAATGCAATTTGCAAACCATTAAAACCAGAAGTGTACTAAATCTCAGGCAGCTCTATAGTCTTGTTTGCTTACAGTTCGATTGATACTACTGGAAGTGCGGCCTATGCGCCTGGAAACATGAGCAGTGAATAGTGTGTAAGGATTCAAACTGGGATGGAGAGCACTGAAATCTGAGGTTCTCTCCCAAACAAATTCATGGGTGTAAAGCTTTGGTGTGCCCAGCCAGAACATATACTGGTGATCTGAGTTAACTGAACAGCTATCAGGAGGAGATAAAGTCATTTTGTTAGCTAGTATTATTGTACAAATCCCATATTTCCTTTTAGAGTTATTGGGTCATTACTGTGAAATAACCATTACTTTCCTTCCTAAGCCCATAATGGACCAGTTGTATAGGCCTCTTGTAGTACAATAGATCAGTAAGCATTCCAGATTGTACACAGGATCTGTTTTCCATATTGCATGGGAGTATACATACATAGTACCCTGCACACTCACTGGGATTGCTCTTTATTATTTAAAAGCTAGACTGTGTACAAAAGGCAGTATCATTTGATTATATGCTTATCTACAGATTATTAATATGCTCTTACAAATCTGCAGTGAGTAAAACCATAGCCATGTGCCATTGGTTACTTATAATTTCTGGACATTTTGGGAGTTCAGCTGCATACAGCCAGGATGGTATTCAAACCAGTCTGGAGGAGGCTCTGCCATTAGGAATTGAATAACAGCTGCAGAAAGAAGTTTTCATACCATCTCTAGCTGCCAAAGAGGGCTTTAGCCCTCATTTGACTCGAAGAGAGAGGTAGTGAGGGTACACTAGAGGAGGAGCTACTGATTAGATAATCCTGTGTGCACCAACTCTCCCCTAAAACTCGGGAGAACAGAACCAGTGTTGCTATTGCTAGGTCATATTAGTAGGCGTGGAGAGGCTGCTCTGTAACACCTCCAAAGGTATCTGTCCAAAACTCAGTGAACTTCATCCTTGAAACACCAGTTCCACTGGATAGTTACCACAGGATTGAAAGTTACCACAGGATTGCTTCAAACCTGTCTTCTGCAACTGCAGGCAAAGACTCTGTGATAAATAATTTTTTCATCATCTCTTGGAGCTCACAGTAGTTGTACAATGTTCCAAAGCAATATATGAGAAATAACCCTATGGAATTATTTATGTTGATATTTTCTCATGTATTATATGTGATTGATTTATTTCAGGGAATATTTTATACTTAAATTTCCTATCGTAGTTTTATAACTTATTTTCCAGGTTTTTTTCTTTTTTAAGTTTTCAATCATTCTTGCGGGGATTAAAATGGAAACAAGATGGTATAATGTGTATAATATGCACAGCTGAGCACAGTTACAACCAACTCCTACTTATGGTTTTAAAGAACATGATGCCTAATTCATAAGATTTATGATGTAAGAAACATTTAACATCCTGTACAATATGATATACTCAGGAAGAATGGCATCTAAGAACAGCCTTGTAAAGTGGGTGTACTGTTCATTCAGGTGTATTTATTTTTATGTGTGAATGCACCATTCATTCAATCCAATAGCATGCTCTACCGTATAATTCCAAATAACTGTGATTTAATTCTACAGGTATGTAGGAGAATTTGTGAAACTAGTCAGTGTTACACCTCTTCGGACTTTCAGGGTATTGAGAGCTTTTAAAACTATTTCAGTAATCCCAGGTAAGAAGCCCTGATCCTTGCATATTGGCTCTCAGCTACAAGTGATTCTCTCTCTGTCTCTCCTTGTCCCCTTGACTGTTGTTTTTTGCTGGCGTTTTGTCATTGTCTGTGTGTGACTTTCCCTTGTTACAGATACATAACTGAATTTGTGGACCTGGGCAATGTCTCAGCCTTACGAACGTTCAGAGTACTTCGGGCGCTGAAAACAATCTCAGTCATTTCAGGTGAAAATCAGGTTAAACACTCAGGCTGCGGTTAAAGCCTACATGCCATTTCCAGTAGTAAATACAGTGAATACAAATGACTTACGACAATAGATACTGAATGGGAATGGATGAATGTAGGGAATGTGACCTGTCAATAGAAGACTTTTTCATATGTTTTTCAATTCATCTTTGTGGGCAAAAAGAATCACAATTGTTTCCATAATTACAAAGCTCACTAAAACGAGTACTATTGTATAATAAGCTTTTTATACAGTGTATCATTAATCATATCCATAAAGTACTCATTCATGAACCATATGAAAATGGCAATGAAATTCCATTAACATCTTCAGATTTTTATATTAAAAATGAAAGAATAAATGATAATGTCAAAACGTATTAGAACTTGCAAGTGCCTCTGTTGACAACTTAAAGTTTGTGCTAAAAACTGAACTCATTTCAAGGCTGAAAACATAGGTAGCTTAATTCTTCTGGCGCTATCTTGTTTACATTAATTCTTGTCGTGTTGAAGTCAGTGGGAATTTTGGCATTGACTTCAGTGGAGATCAGGTCTCTCCCAATTGATTTTTCACCTTTTTAATGGAACAATCCCAGTGTTTTGACCCGGTTCCATTTGTGAATTAACCCTTTTCCCAGAGCATAGTTTTAATCAAACTATTTGATCCCTTTTATTGTTGTTCCTTACAGTGATTAATAATTGTTTCAAATTAGTGATTTATTCAGAGATGAGCCCATTTCAGAGCTAGCTCTTTGAAGATACATTCTTGCCAAGTGTTATCTATGGACAGGTCTCATTCAGCCTCAGTGTTTAAAATATACAACCTGCATGGCAAGGTAGAGAAGATAGCAAAAACCGTGCATGGTAGATCCTGTCAATGATTATCCTGAACAGATGTTGGCAATTACATGTCAAATATATTTGAAAAATGAAGAAGATGGCACAAAATCTCAAGCACGGTCATTAAAGTGTAGTGAAATGTTTCAACACAGTAGACTAAAAACACTTGAATATAACGTGAAAATCAAGACAAATGACCTAGCATAAGCCTTTATGGGCATGTGTGTTATCAGCTATGATAACCAACAGCCACACATAGCTTAAAATTTAGGCATAAATTCACTGATTAGGATGTGCAAGTTTTAAGAACACACCTTGTGCAATTACAGCCAGATCCTGCAAACCTTGATCATGCTGAGCAGTACCAGACTCCACTATTAGTATCATTAAAGTCAGTGGAACTTCTTGCAAAGTAAGATAATAGTCAGTGTGAGGAAAGGTAGCAAAATCTGGCCTTTAATGAGTAGTTTTAGAGGTTTGAAGCTTCTGGACACCTGTAGTGTTTCTGTTTTTTCTATTTAATTTGTCATCATGGAAAGTTAAACCCAAAGTAGCAGGCAAAAATAAGATTTTTACAATTAAGCTGTTCACTGTGAAAATGTTTTTGCTTGGGAAATCTTTGGCTCAACTGCAAGCAGAACTCAGTGATTTACAAATCGCAAAAGGCAATAATAATAACTAAACAAACAAACAAATAAAAACTCCTAACAACAAATGATCTCTCTCGCCTTTGCCAGTAATTTGAAGATTAACCTGAAGGGACAGTCGTCTCCAGGGAACGCCTTTCAGTTTCCATCTTGTCTTCAATCCAGAACCTCCTCAGAGCATAGCCTACCAATTTTGCTGTTATGTGTGGTGATTCTGTGATGTGTTAAGAAATCAGAAAGTGGACAGAAGCTTGTTTTGATTTCAGACAATAAATAGTTGTTGCTATTTTGTAATGAGAAGAGGGAGAGGACAAGAGGCTGTTATTTAAAATACACCCAATCCTTTCTGTAGTATTAAATACTTGATTTGAGCCATTTGTTGGTGAAAGAAGATATCAACTATAATTTGTCAGTGCAGTACACTTATATCACATGTTTTCTTATTTTCCCCTCTAGATGTAGACTCAGCTTACTTTCTTGTCGCTATTTCAATACCTGGTTGCAAGGGGCTGAATATTTTGCTAATAAAACTCCAGGGAGTTCTGCCAGCAGAGAGTTTGGTCATTGGATTTTACCATCCAAAATGTCTGTGTTTTGAGCATGCAAAGTTACACAAATGGAGAGCTATGAATCATTAGGCATCTATTTAATTCCTAGTAAAACAGAGATGCATGAGACCTCTTGTGCTGTTTGATAATTTCAGCTGAGTTATCCTTTAAAAAAAGTATTAAGATAAGTCTATTTTGGAGCTCAATTTGAGACTTTAATAGTAATACTGGGTTACCTTGAGATGAAATAGTACAACATGTGTTGATTTAAATATGAAAAAATGCTAAACAGTAATATCTTAAAGGTATTCTAAGGCTGCATTGTGTTTTTAATGCCTTGGTTATTTCTTAGTTGAAGAGGGTTATTGCTGGAATTCACTTTCTTTTGTCAAGATCTGAGGTGATATCCAATCACACTTTTGCAATATCTGGCAATTTCTTTTTTGAAATACCTGACATTTGTGAGCTCAGGGAAATTGCTTTCTTGAAATAATGGGCCAGATCCTCAATTAGTGTAATTCTTCCATCCAGCAAAGTGCTCACTGACTGATTTTTCAGAAACATTCAGTATTATCTTAACTCTGCATTAGCCTAAATCAGTGGGAGTTTTACCATTGATTTCAGTGGGAGAATCCAGACTAATGTTTAGTGCTTTTGAAAATCACACTCTTAAGTGTGTACCTAATTGGAGTAGACCCACTGAAGTCAAAGTGTCCATTGAGTTAAATAGACACCTTTTCATTAGATTTCAGCAGCATGCCATTTCCATGTATACTGGCTCAGAATCTGACCCAATCAGTCTATGTTAGGAATTTAAGTGCTGCTTTAAAAAAATGCCTTGTCTCTGATTTCTTCATATATCTCCATCCACTTCAGCTGCTTCACTTGGGAATAATCAAGTCCTCATGTATGTAAACTTAAAACATATTGTAGGTGATTTTACCTATTAATTAGAACTTTGCACTTTGCTTATAATCATGTCAACTAGACATTGTCCATTTAATTTTAAAATGACATTCTTGAACCAGCCCATGGGCAACTCAATAACACCAGTCAATGCCCCATTTGGTACGCAATCTAAATATCATGGAAGTCTATGGAAATCTTTCCATTGACTGCAGTGGACTTCAGATAATATGTGCAGAGAAATCCCATCAGTCCTTGATAACTAATAAATAAAACACATTAAGCCCCAGTACAGGTACTCATTGAAAAAGGCTAAACTCGGGCTGTGGAATATTGTTAGCAGGAACAAGGGTCATAAGCAAGAGCCCTCACCTACAAAGGATGAACACTGGAGACTGCAGTATAAACTCTGCCAACGGGAGCATCTCTGCTTCAATGTTGGGATGTGAGAGAGAGGTGGTGTCAGAGGTTAATAGATTGGAGGCCTTGGGGACCTGGTCCAGCTCCCATTGAAATTAGCGCACGTCTGTCATTGACTTTGGGAGTTGGATAGGGTCCTTAAAGGCTATAAATTACATGCTGGTTCCCATTCCATACTGAATTTATAGGGAGAGCTCAGAGCGCAAATCTTTAGACCTTATGGTTGAAATTTATCTGTGTGTGGAGTGACAGCAAAGGACCCTGAGCGCCATTTAAATCCCACTTATGTCCAACTAGAAGATTTACCCAGCATTGCCCAGGTCTAACTCTAATAAATTTCATTTTTCTTCTTTTAAATCATTGTTGTGGCATGGGTCTGTAGGCCACCCCGGAGAGAGAGGACAACCCCAGCCCTCACTCACCGCAGCAGCTGGGGGCCAGGTGAGAAGTGTTTCTCCATGGCTGCTGCAGCTGTAGCGGACACAGCCAGGGGAGGTGTACATGTGCCCTGGCTGGGGGACAAACTGACACACAGACAAACAGACACACCCAAAAGCTCTCTGAAATATGTTATTGATGCAATCACTTTCTCCACCCCTGCCTCCTACTATATGGAGTTATGGCTGTCCAGGTCAACACCTCTGGCCTCTTGCTGCCCCAGTGGTCATTCAGCAGTATAACTGGCCCTCCCGCCTGACTCCTCCCTTTCCACTTTATGAGAAACAATTGAATTCCATGCATATCCCATTGTCCTGGTACAACCAACCCCTAACCTTGCTTTACATTAGGATAAGAGGAAGCTTAATAGCAAATTTGGTGGTCCTAGCTCTTAGGAGGAGGAGGAGTTCAGCCGTTTAGGAGGAGTTCTTAAACAAACAGACTCAGAGTTGGACAGACGGACACACAGACACACATTTCTAAAATACAGAATAAGATTTAAGCCCCACTTTAAAGATGTATTACAGGAGGTCTTGTTTTGTCCCTCCCTATAAGATTCAGTTTCATCCTTACAGTATCTATGTACTCCGCTCAGGAAGCAAGCAGCAGGTGGGAAGCTGTCTAGAGGGCAGCAATCAAACATGGAGGTGGAAAACACATGTTATATGTTAATGTCTTTATATAAGATGGGCCTAGGAAAAACTCATCCTTTTCACTGAGAGATGATCTGCAGAATCACTGACAGTCTTATACATTTTCCAAGATAATAAAAAATTCTCAGCCACAAAAAATACACGGTAGCTAACAACATAATACACTCACTGAAGTGTATTCTTTTCTTGCTACATACAAGTAACTCCAAGAGACATTAGTGAGAAATATGCATATCTCAGGAGATGAGAATAGACAAAATGATAGCAACCATAGCGCAAATCACACTCTGTGGTTTGATTTTGTTTTTCTTTTCTTTTTCTGGGAATATGCAGGAAAGTGTCTGATGTGCAGTAAGTGATTGCCAACATCTGGTATGGAAGGCATACTCAATAATGCTAATAATCTATTAAATTTTATAGAAAGAATGGATGGTTGGGGGGATGACTGTTTTCACTGTTTGATGTTGCTTGCATTGTTTATGGTTTATGATTTGCTTTTGAATACTTATTATTTGATTAACCTTTGGTGGTGTCCTAATGCATTAACCTCTACTATTATTAACAGTAATGTTTTGGGCCAAATCCCACTTGTTTACTCCCTCTGTTTATCTAGGTACACCACAGCATCTGAATTTAGTGGCTCTACCCATGTGAGTAAGGCAAGCAGGATTTGGCCATAAAAGTGTGGAAAGAATTTAGCCATTCAGAAGACTATGTCATTAATTAATCAGTAAGGACCTGATCCAAAGCCAATTCATGTTAATTGATTTGTGACTTCAGTGAGTTTTGGATCAGGCCTTAAGACTTTCTGCTGCATGCTGCCCTGTTTGGTACTTGACCTGCAAGAGTTAAATAAATGCCTTTTAATGCTCTATAAATAGTACATTCTATTAAACTGTATTGCAGTGTTCTCATTGGCATTATTTCAAAGGAAGATTAGTTCCATAGAAGATTTAATAGTGGTCTAAATTTGAATACATCTAGCAATTATCTTTACAAAACATGGAGACAGGATCTGGGGAAAGCAAAGCACCCGCAGCAAGGTTCTGAGTGCCCTCAATTCTTGTTGACTTAGCTCTCATAACACCAGCATTGTAGTGTTTTGTCTAGTGATGATTTAAATATATTAGCTAGTGATACACAAGCTGAGTGACTAAGAGAATGACAGTTACCTCTGCATATTGATTTTATGGGATAAGACAAAAATACAGTGATCCTGCAAGAAATATTCCAAATCGCCTTCTGGTTTTACCCATAAAAATACAACATACCAATAAAAGTGAAATAAGAATAATTTATTTTAATCAATAATTATAATTGAATTACTAAAATGCTTTTCCACTAAACTGCTCAAGTTCTAAATAAATAAATAAAATGGAGAACCCTCTAAAAATTGAGTTCTCTGGTCCTTGCAAAGATTAAACATATAAAATGAACACTGGAGGATAATCAGTCCATTTAAAACCCTAGCAAGTAAACTGCTAGAGTAAGTTTCAGAAATTGACCTTAATATTAAACAGCAGTGGGTCCTGAACTTGCAAACCTTTCCTCATGTTACATATACCTTACCAATGCAAATAAATATTCTCAGGGTTGAATCTTAATATTCTCCTTGCTCATACAAGGAGTCCCAATTCTTCTCTCTCAGGTGAACAAAAGTTTGCGGTTTCAAATTTTTAATTGTCACACAGTGTGGGACATACACCACATTAAATTGCTGTGTGAGATATCTTGTGATATGTCAAATGCTATCAAGACATCTGGCAAGCTAACTAATGGGGCCACAGTACTAAAGGAATACAGATGGACAGTCTGATCTTGAATTCATATGAATATAAGTGCATGTCCTGCAGGACTTTCACATGGATTATTGTGAGAAAAGTGTAAATGATTAGAATTTGTGGGTTAGATGTTTTCCCCTATCTAAACCCCAATTCTTAGTCATACATACCACATTTGAGTAACTGCAAAAAGACAAATGACAATATATGTAAAGAGCAGCCAGTGATGAAAGCTCCAACAAAGCATGTCAGTGAGTTAGATAGAAAACAATTAGAAGAACTGCTCTAATGCATTTAGAATTGATTTTCCTCACTGGCTGTTTTGTTACTGTTCAATTTAAAACCATTAACTGTCTGATACTGTTTTTCTTAATACCCACTCTGCCCCCATTGACTTGTGTGGGAGTATTGCCTGAAGAAAACCTGAAAATTTGAGGTGTAACCAAACTTTCTGTAGATACACAGCAAGGCAGAATAAAGTCTCCTATTGGGACACCTGTTTCTTCTTGATTTGTTAATGTTAATTTGGGGCCCGATTATCACTGCCATTCAGGCACCAAAGTAAGTGGGCAGGTTTCCAGAAGAGCTCAGTACGCTCAAAATTCTGGTCCTTGTGTAGGTCCCTCAAAAAAGGGGAGAACTCATCTCAAAAAATATTACTTGGCATTGATAAAGGTTTAGAAAAGGGCAACAAAATGATTAGGGATTTGGAACAGGTCTCATATGAAGAGAGATTAAACAGACTGGGACTTTTCATCTTAGAAAAGAGGAGGCTAAGGGGGATATGATAGAGGTCTATAAAATCATGAAACGTATGGAGAAAGTGAATAAGAAAAAGCTATTTACTTGTTCCCATAACACAAGAACTAGGGGGTCACCAAATGAAATGAATAGATAGCAGGTTTAAAACAAACAAAAGGAAGTTTTTCTTCACACAGTGTGTGGTCAGACTGGGGAACCCTTGACAGAGGATGTTGTGAAGATCTGGACTTTAACAGGGTTCATAAAAGAACTAGATAAATTCATGGCGGTTAGGTCCATCAATGGCTATTAGCTAGAATGGCTAGAAAGGTGTCCTTAGCCTCTGTCAGAGGCTGAACATGGATGACACGAGAGGGATCCTGTGATTATTACCTGTTCACTCCCTCTAGCACATCTGACATTGGCCACTGTTGAAAGACAGGATGTTGGGCTAGATGGACCTTTGGTCTGACCCAGTATGGCCGTTATTATAAAAACTGGACCCCACTGTGGGTGCTGGGCACTTGAAAATCTACTGGACACTTGAAAATCTAGCCCTGAATTCTTTTGAAAAACTAGCTCTGGAATAGTGTTTCTACAAATCTTTCTTTTCTTTTCTTTTTTTTCTTTTTTTGCCACTGTACAGAGGGACAAATGTTACAGCCCTTTCTGTCCCACCGTGGCATAAACTGGCTTTGCACAGGAGATCCAAGAGAGGTTAGAGAGAAAACATGACCTTCCTACAGCCTAATTTAGTTCAGTAATGGCTGCATGACCATTCCACTGTCATTAATATACTGAATGGCTTCTGATAACCATTGCACACTGCACAGAAGTGTAATTTGCTTATGTTTGTGGATCCATGAATGGGCAGATTCGTTGGCCCATGCTGAGACTTCAACCTACTGCAGAAAAATCTATTTCCCTTTTTTCCCTAAAAGTTTGAATAGAGAACAAAATTGGTTTGCTTCCTTACAGCTCCTTGTGTACATTTTGTTTTTGTTTTTGTTTTTTTTAAGCTTTTAGATTTTTTTTCAACCCATCCAGCTCTAACCCAGTGTTCATAGATATTTAGTGCTATGGGGTGGAATTCCTTGAGTATCAAGACCTAATATGTATGATAATGTTCAGGGGACAGATCAACTCATTGTGAATATTTCCCATAAAAAACCTCCCCAGCTTACTCTTACATTTTTTCTTTTAAATTAATTCCCTTTAATGGTACCATATTAGTGTTGTTAAGGACCAAAAGCATTCGTTATTGTAATGGAATGGTCATTAAAATGAAAGTTAATTAAAAAAACCATAGCTGCTAGTGGCATGCAATTGCACTGGAAGTCCTGCTAGATATGTGACAAATAAGAAGGCTTTTTAAAAAAGAATGAGTCTTCCTTGGTGCTGTTTACCTCATGTAGCACCTTGACCTCATTTTATGTGAACTAATTGAAGTTAGTGGGACTATTTGCATGAGTCAGTCAAGCAGGATTTAGCCCTATTACATAAGGTGTCCACACAGAAAGCAGAAAACAGATGCTTCTTCATGTTATTAAAAGTTTTACGATTTTCAAAATATCTTAGTGACTTAGACTCCAGAATCCAATTTTCAAAACTCAATGACACCTATACTCCCAAATCACTTCAGTATTTTTGAAAATTTTAGCATGTGTTGACAAGTCCATTATGTAAATTGTTAATATGTTTAAAGATAATACGCACCAGGAATTTATTGAAATACTGCATACTGTCTATTCAGTTTTATTTTACATATGATCAATTTTGTGTCTCACTGTTTGTCTTTTAGCTCAAATATTTTTTTCATTAGGTTTTAATGTTTTTTTCAACAAACCTAAATAGGAAGAAATTTGTCCAAAATATTAGGCCCAAACTACATTTTCACATGAATCACTTCTGCCTTGTTTGTGCTATCAGGTTGCAAACATGTCATATAGACCCTTTGGTTAGGCACTATAGCTTTGGGAGTTTCAGCTCTCAAATGGAATTAACAATGCCGTTGTTCCCATTTTTAAGTCTATGAACTCTTGGCTTTTATCTCCCTAGGACTGAAGACCATCGTAGGTGCACTTATCCAGTCTGTTAGGAAACTTGCTGATGTGATGATCCTGACCGTTTTCTGCTTGAGTGTCTTTGCCCTCGTAGGCCTCCAGCTCTTTATGGGCAATTTGAGACACAAGTGTGTTAGGAACTTCACAGAATTTAACTCTACCAACAGCACATTTTATTCAGGCGTTCAGAAGTGGAACTCCTTGGATGATTTTCTTAATGATTCAGGTAACCCCTTCTCTTTAACCTTTAAGTTAGTTATCTGTCTCTGCATTATGATAATTCAAACCTATGTACAAACCAATAACTGCTTAAAATATGGATGGACCAAACTCCTCCCCCAGAACAGTTATTCTTCACAATGGCCAAGTGATTTGAAAAACTTCAGATGTGGCACCTGTTTTTGCTGCATTGTTAGAAGCAGGGCTATCTTGTTGGCACTTCATAGGCTCATGTGATAATTGAAACAATCACTGTGGTGTTGCCATTTCTTGAGACTTTTTGAGTCCCATGATATTTGATGTTTCTTAAAGACCCAGTCAGATGGTTATATGAAAATCTGACCTTTCTCACTCTTTTTTCCCCTTTTATTTTTAGTTCTCATAGTTAATTGGAAAAGCTTGAAAATGGGATCCCAAATTACTCCAAAAACCAAAGGCAAATAAAATGAATGCAATCTTTTACTAATGACAAAAATCTCATGATTTGGACACTTGACTCCCGATGTGGAGTTGGCAGTAGTGCATTATCTGGTGCTGTGATAACATTACCAGAAGCTCTGCTTTCTAAATCAAAGCATTTCCAAGCAATCTATAGGTTGTTTTTCTTTGAATTACAAGTAAAAATATGTTCACACAACAAATTTTACAAAATTACCTTTTGGGTAAATACATTTCATTGTCAGAATGAATGCCTCCACTGTTGATAAAAGGTCTGATCCGAAGCCTGTGGAAGTCAGCAGATTTTCATTGATTTCAATGAGCATTGGTTCAGGCCCTAAATAATTTAATGATGCTGCTGAGGAAAAGTAAATAATAGCAGCATGACAGATGTGATTCATGGTTAATTTATGAAAGGTGAAATCGGCGAGGATTTTGTTACTTTATTTTGAGAAAAAGGACACCCTGGTGGTTATTTTGAGAAGAAGGACACCCTAGTGGTTAGGACACTAACCTGTAATTCAGATTGGAGTTCAATTCTCTGCTCCACCACAAAATTCTTGGGTAACTCACTTAGGGCTAGAACTTTCAAGGACATTGAGTGTCTAGGTGTGGATCTTAAAATTCTTTTAAAAATATGGTTGTTAGCATGCCCATGTCTTAGGTCTTGAAACCCTGTGCAGATTCAAATGTGTATCCCTGGATGCAAAACCGTATCCACAAAGCTGCAGGGCTCTGCCAGGAACCGCAACAGCAAAAAGAGCATCATGTTGGGCCATTGCTCCCAGGAGCCAATGCCCTGTGCCAGCAGCTCCTCTGATGTGATTGTACTGCCCCTTGGATAAACAGATAGGATGGAGTGGGAAGAGAATTTGGCTCTGGATCACTGTGTATAAAAGTCAGGAATAGCCTATGTAGCAATTGTCTCTGTACAAACATAACTAATATGAAATATTAATTATCTGAGTTACCAGGTGTTGCTCAGGTCTGTAATTTGGGAATTCCATCAAATGTACTTTGTTTCTTCATCCCTATAAACTCTTATCAATTACAGTAAAACCTGTGTTATCCGGCACACTCGGGGATTAGGGCGTTCTGGTTATCTAAAAATTCCGGTTATCTGAGGGTCCCATCAACCTAGGAAAAACCAATGGACAATAATAGTAACATTCAAGTTTTTAATATTGGCAGTTCTGTAGAGTGAGGCAGTTGGTCTCACATTTCTATTTTGAGTTAAAGATGATTAGTACTTCTTAAATAAAAAATTGTTAAGCCAATCAAGGTAACCAAGCCAGGTCTGTGCACCTGAAGATGTAATAGTATTGTGGCTGGAGGAAATGCCAGTAAACAAAGTTTTTTGGTTAACAGAGTGCTGGATAACAAAGGTTTCACAAATGTTTTAACATTAAAGGGCTATACTCAATTTGGTTTCCAATAACATTTTCTTTCAGTTTTCAAACCTTAAGCATTGATTTGACTGTGCCAAAAAAGAGTACTAGTGCAAATGTCTCTACTTCTTTTCTGTACAGTTTATTGAAAAGCAATCATATTGTGAAAAATCATCCTATTTTTCTGGTTCATCATGGTTCAGTTTCTTTTAACAGTCACTCAGTTAAGTCAGTTTTGAGGACTGTACTTGCTTTAGTGATTCTGACTCTTTTTCTGTTTGATTTTATGTAAAGCAATCCCATTCCAGACACATCCCATTTTCCCAGCATAAGCAAACTCTTCCTTAGCTTCCTCTTATTATAACTTAAAGTGGTATACTGAATTTGGTGGTCTTCGTTCTTGCCATTTAGGAGCTGTCCTTGATTAAACAGATAAATAAACTCTCAAATATATAGTAGATGTGATGGGGAAATACCTTTATTGGCTGGAGGAGTGGAAGGGGAATGTGACCTCGTAGATGAATAACAGCCTTAGTGTGATGATGGTTTTGACTGCCTTAGGGTTTGGCCTTGCGGTATACGTAGTAAATAATAGTAATACTAATTAAAGGTTTTAACATGTTTTTATAATGATGGAAAATGAAGACCGAGTGAGGTAGCAGTGTTCAATTACAAATGGTGGACAGGATTAATTAAACAAAATGGAAGGAAGTGTTGAGTCAGTTTGGAAAGATATTGGGGGAGCAATGAGAATGAAAGAAAATAAAGAATCAAATGAAGTAAAAATCTTAAATGAACCAAAATGTTCCATAGAATCTCTATGTGTAGTAATTCCATGCTATAATAATAAGAATATAGCTGTAAGGATATATTATCGACCATCTGACCAGGATTGTGATAGTGACTGGGAAATGCTAAGGAACATTAGAGAGACTATAAAAATAAAAAAACTCAATAATAGTTGGGGATTTCAGCTATCCCCATATTGACTGGGTACACGTCACCTCAGGATGGGATGCAGAGATAAAATTTCTTGATACCTTAAATGACTGCTTCTTGGAGCAGCTGGTGCTGGAACCCACATGGGGAAATGCAATTCGTGATTCAGTCCTAAGTGGAGTGCAGGATCTGGTCCAAAAGATAAATATAACTGGATCGCTTGGAAATAGTGACCATCATGTAATAAAAATTAATGTCCCTGTGGTGGGAAAAACACTTCAGCAGCCCAACAGTATAGCATTTATTTTCAGAAAGGGGAACTACACAAACAGGAGGAGGTTAGTTAAACAGAAATTAAAATGTACAGTGACAAAAGTAAAATCCCTGAAAGCTGCAGGGAAACTTTTCAAAGACATCATAATAGAGGCCCAACTTAAATGTGTACCCCAAATTAAAAAACACACTAAGAGAACCAGGTTAAGTGCCACCATGGCTTAACAACCAAGTTAAAAGAAGCAGTGAGAGATAAAAAGGCATCATTTAAAAAGTGGAAGCTAAATCCTAGTGAGGAAAAAAAGGAGCATAAACTCTGTTAAATTAAGTATAAAAATCCAATAAGAAAAGTCAAAAAAGAGTTTGAAGAGCAGCTAGCCAAAAACACCAAAAAAGTAATAGCAAAATGTTTTTAAGTACTTCAGAATCAGGAAGCCTGCTAAACAACCAGTAGGGCCCCTGGATGACTGAGATGCAAAAGGAGCACTCAAAGATGATAAAGTCATTGCAGAAAAACTAAATGAATTATTTGCTTCGGTCTTTACAGCTGAAGGTGTTAGGGAGAGTCCCAAATCTAAGTAGTTTTTTTAGGTGAGAAATCTGGGGAACTGTCTCAGATTGAGGAGTCATTAGAGGAGGTTTTAGAACAAATTGATAAACTTAACAGTAACAAGTCACCGGGACCAGATGGCATTCACCCAAGAGTGAATGTACAAGTATACAAGAGGAATGTGGGGAGTGTCTTTCTGCTTCTCAATTGGGGGGGCCATGTCTCTGAGGGTTTGGTTGCAGTTTTTGCTTCTCACTTGTATACAGCCCCTGACTGATTTTTCTGTGGGTCAGCAGCCCCCAACCCAAAAAAGGTTCCCTATCCCTGGTCTAACAGGTAGTCCCGAGCTAATGTAGTATGTAACCCCTGTGATTCTGTGCTGTTGCTTTTTAAAGCTCTAGTTAGCTAACTCTGTCTAATTTCAGTCACCTTTATAGTTCATTTGGAGGGAGGTTCGCACTAGGCAAGCAAGATGATAAAAGAAATTGGAAATTCTTCGATATGAGGTGAGATTAAAAAATCGGGACTGTTTATTCCTCCAAAATGACAAAGGAAAGGTGACTTGAAGTATTTGAAGCATGGGTTAATATAAAATTAAATTTATTGGTTTGTTTGATGTGCTTGGACAAACTAGGACTAAGAGACATGGATTTCAGCTTAAAGACACTTTATGTAAAAATGGTTGGTTTTTTTTTTAAAGAAATAAGGTGAAATCGGTGGAATGAGATTCCAGTGCAAGAAGGGGCATCAAGCAATATTCATGTATATAAGTAACAGAAGGGGGCTGGATACTGAGCACTTCTGAAAATCTGGCCTTTATTTACCTACTTAGATAAGAGCTGTGCTCTTTGAAAATCTGGCCCCACTTGTGGGTAATGCACAGTTGAGAAGCTGGGTCTTAGAGACCAAGAGTTTTAAAAGTGACTTTTGGTTTTGGATATCTCAGTTCTTAAGTATCCAGTTGGAGAAGTCTTAAAGGGGTCTGCTTTTTAGAAAGTGCTGAATACACTCCTTTTAAGATGTCCTCGGTTGGGCACCCAAATATTGAAATACTTGAAATCATTAAACACTTTTGACCAGCTAACTCTACAAAATTTGATAAATTAAAGGTGTATTGGTTCTGTTTTGTGCAGTAGCTGACTGCCCTTTTTGTGGGTCGGGAGAGAATTTTCCAGGGACCTTCCTTTTTCTCCAGACTAGATTATAGGCTTTTTGCATGGTAGTATTTTTATTTTCCTTTAGCACTAAACGATAGATGTACCAAATGTCTGAAAGAGCGTTAACTTTTTTAAAAAGTCTATATGATACTGACTAGAGATTGCAACTTTTTTCAACTTCACTTTAATCAATTTTTCACTGAGTTGTCCACAGTGGTGATCAATTCTGAACAATTCACTTTCTTGAGCTGATATTTGTTAATTTAAAATGCTATATGGCATAAGACTACTTCCAGTGACTGTGTGTGTGTATGTGTATTACTTTCCATTTATCTTTCACCATGTTGCCCATTTGCCTAGTTTGCTTAGGTCCCACTGATGTTCCTTCTCTGGATTTGCTTCATGTAAATAATTGAATCACATTATTCACTGCTTTCTTCATTTTTGCTATCATTAATAAATATACAGGTTGAACCTCTCTAGTCCGGCACTCTCTCGTCTGCCAACATCCATGGTTCAACATGATTTTAGTTAGCTAGATGCCCGCTTTGTATGGGCGTGGCCAAGTTTTCCATATTCCCATAAAGTTTGTTTACAGTCACCAATCCTGACTCTCAGTGTTCTGTGCTGTTATTTAGCTCTAATTTACCCCTACATGTCTTCTAATAGCCCAGAAAGCAGTGAAAATGTTGGTAATGCTACTAGACAATATTGACTCTTGTGGTCTGGCAAATCTTCTGGCTTAACAAAGGTCAGGTCCCGTGGGTGCTGGACTAGAGAGGTTCAACCTGTTTTAAAAACAACCTGGCTTAGGTTAACTTATTGTTAACTTTCTTCCATGACATTTATTCATACTCTTTGCTTCTGTCTCTGCTTCTTTTGTATTTAAAAGTCTGAACATTTTTTCCTTTCTTTGTTTTACTATTATGAGCTGAGTAGGTTTTCCATATTCCACAACTGTCTCTGTAATCATAAATGCACCTGGTTCATCTAAAGCTTTGCTTTCAGTTTCATCATGTGAATTATGCCAAAAAACAGCATTTCCAGAGAACATATTTAAGCACTTTGTTGCATATTGCTGAAAAACATATGTCTGAGCAAGTGGTGCTCAGTATGCCTTGTTATGTTCCGTTCAGCTTACAGTTTCAATAGCTATGCCTGCTGTGGCTAGCCAGCATGGGAAATGTGGCATGAGATTATTAAAAGACTATTAAAATCCACAAAATGCATATTTATCTTTAGACATCTCATGTCTCATCTGCCTTGTCACAGAGCCATAAGATGGTCTGCTATGGAGGAAGCAGTGGTGACCACTCTAGTGAAGGTTGTGTAAGTCTTTCAGTTCCAATCCTTCTTTTCAGTCATAGATATATTTTGGAAGTGTTCCTCTTTTGAGCTGATGGTGGCATGAGGGGGTAATTCTAATGTGCTTTTAAAAATTGATTTAATTTAATCTGGGACCACAAACAGTATTCTGCTCATAATAATAGTTTGGCTATTGTGTGTCATCATTGCAGGGCAGAGTTAAGGTTATTTGGGTGCCTTCACCTTGTGTTTCCATAACACTAATTATTTTGGATTTCTTTTATGTTTAAACTTAATTCTGAATTTCCTGGGTTAGAAACTCTTGGTTTTGGGATAGGGACAACATTCTTACATTGTTTTTCCTTTAGGGCATGTTTACACTAAGGAGCTTAGAGCAGCACAGCTGTACCACTGCAGCTGCACCATTCCAAGATCTCCTCTGTCCCCACTCTATGCTAATGGGAGAGAGCTTTCCCATTGACATAATTAAACCACCCCATCAAGCGACGGTAACTGTGTTGGTGGGAAATGCTCTCTCCACAACAGTGCTTCTGTCAGTGTAATTTATGTTGCTCAGGAAGGAGGTTCACACCACTGAATGACATAAATTATACAAAAAAATGTGCTACTGTAGACATAGCCTCAGTTTACTGGCACCTACTCTGCCTTTAGTATAATTTACAATCGTTTTTCTCTAGGACTAACTATGAAGGCTTCTATCATTGCTCAGATGTCTGTTAGTCTGTTATGAAGACATTTCTTGCAGCCAGAGGGAGATGGGGAGGAATAAAGTGGTTTAAAGTCACCTTTGCACTTTCCCGATCCTGGCCTTCTCTGGGTCCTAGAAAGCCCCACTCTAACAGAAACAGCTCTGTAAACCTTTCTAAATTTTTGCAGCCTCCCTGAGCTGCCCTATGGGCAGGGTCCCACCAAATTCAGGACCCTCTTTGGTCAATTTCATGGTCATGGGATTTTAAAAGCCATACATTTCATAATTTCAGATATTTAAATCTGAAATGTCGAGGTATTGTAATTGTGGGGTTCCTGAGGCAAAAAGAAGCTTCTTGTGGGGGCCATGGTATTGCTCCCTTTACTTCTGTGTTGCTGATGGCAGAGATGCTGTCTTTAGAGCTCTGTGGCTGGAGAGAGGTGGCTGCTGGATAAGACCCCAGCTCCTGCTGCTAGCAGCAGTTCAGAATTAAGGATGGCATGGTATGGTGCTGCTGTCCTTACTTCCATGCTGCTGTCTTAGGAGCTGGGCTCTCTGCTGGCAGCTGCTCCTCTCTGGCTACCCAACTTTGAAAGCCGCTTTGCAGAAATAAAGCTGGCAATATCAAGCCCCCCCTACAATAACTTTGTCTCCCCCCCCCCCCATGACCCTCTTTTGGGTCAGGCCTGCCAGTTGGAGAAACGCTGGACTCCCCAGTGAAATCCATACAGTATAGGGTAAAAACACACAAAAGACCAGATTTCACAGCCGTGAATTTGTTGGAGCTCTGCTTAATGGGCTGCTGTGCTGTATGCTGCAGTCCTACCTCTGGCGGGCCCTTCTTGCCCTTATGCTCCAGTTTCAGCCAGGCCTTGAGGAGGGAGGCCTTTTGAAGGTAGGGTTATGGCTCTTTCCTACAGTGCCTGCATTTAGGAATTCCTGCCCCAACTGGTGCTGGGTCTTTTGAAGTGCCTTTCCATTGTAATGGCTTTAACCCTAGCAGTGAGGACATAATATAAGGTCCTTCTGTAGCAATGTCTTTGATCAATAGCTGAAGAGTTGTACCAATTCCCTTTAATGATCATTTGACAAGAATCACTCCTTTTCACCTGACTTCTGAAAATCTTTACTTTAACAGCAATTATTTTGAATGAACTTTAATAGCATTTACACAGGCAAACTGCTATTTTGAAATAAATTTGAAATAGTGGAGCCCTTATTTCAAATTTGGTAAACCTCATTCTATGAGGAGTAACACCAAATTCGAAATAGCTATTTCGAATTAAGTGCTGTGTAGAAACTTAATTCGAAATAGGGGGCCTCCAGCTCTTCCCAGGGAGCCCTGGTGGCCACTCTGGGCACAACCAGGAAACCTTACTCTCCTCTCCCCCAGCCCCAGAACCATTAAAGGGGTAGACCCTGGCCACAGTGCCTGTGCCAGCTCCAAGCCTGCCAGCCCAGAGCTAGCAGTGGCCACCGGGGCCCCTGACCCAGTGGCCCCAAAACATGAGCCAGCAAGTCACTGGCAGCCAGCCCTCCACCGCTCCCCAGGAGCAGTCTGCCAGCTCCCAGGAGCCTGACAGGGGCTGGAGAAGGCAGGCGCCTTCCTGGTCCAGGGTGGAGATCATGGACCTTATTCAGGTTTGGGGGAGATCCCCCCAACGTCCATGATCTCCGCACTAGAAAGAAGAATGCGGCTGTCTATGGTATGATATATGCCAGCCTGGCCACCAAAGGCCACATGCGAACCCAGGAGCAGGTTAGCATGAAAGTCAGGTTGGTCCAGCGAGACCCCCAACCCTGAGCTTCCCATCCCCCTTCTTCCTCTTGCTTCCCGCTTTCAGCTCCCTCCTCCCAGGTTTCCCCCTCCCCTCTTCCACCCTCTTTCTTCCCCTCTCCCACCTCCTTTTCCCAGTCTCCCCAGAGGTTCATCCCCCCCTCAGTTTTGTTCAATAAACCCAGTTTCTATTTTTGAACATACGTGTATTTTATTTAACATCAGGAAAGGGGGCTAGGAAGGGGTAAGTGGAAGGACGTGAGGGAGGAATGGGGCACGAGCCCCCAGTGGGGAGGACTGGGGAGGCTCTGAAGTCTTCTTGAGGTGGACGCTCTCCCTCAGGGCCTCCTGGATCTTGACAGCCTCCTGATGGACCCCCCGGATGGCAGCCTGCAGCAACTGCATCTGGGCTGATGGCAACGACTCCACGAGACGCCCCAGCATGCCCAGGGGCAGCTCTGGCTCCATGTGTCTGAGTGCTGTGGTGTCCCGAGTGCGGGCACTCAGGGCACTCCAAGACAGAACTGCTTCGCTGTCCCTCATCAAGGTAGACAAGCAAGCGGGGAACCCTGAGAACTGTCTGTCCAGGGTGGGAGTAGGGTCCCTTTAAGCACCGAGCTCAGTTAGCCTCAGGCAGCAGCCCCACACACTAAGTCCTAACCTGATGCCCGGCTGACACTGGTACCGGCCTGCCTTAACTTCGGTTCAGGGTCCACTCAATGTGGACGTGTTATTTCGAAATACAAAATGCTATTTTGAAATAGTTTTTGCGTATAGATGCATTATTTTGAATTAGCTTAATTCGAATTAACTTAATTAAGTTAATTCGAAATAGCACTGTAGTGTAGACATACCCTCATAGCCCATGTACAGCACAGGCCTGTGGAGGTGGTAGTATGGAGCATCGTCACCTGAGGGAGGAGACTAATTGTAACTGTACCTTGGGGAGGCACATTTCTTCCTAGAGCTTCATAATACATTTTCCTAAGGCCTCCCCCAGGCTTCTCCACATCTCCTATGGGTTAGTTAGCGCCCCGGGAGGAAGTGCCTGCACGTAAGGGAGCTAAGGGACCCCAACTGTAGTTGATCCTTCCAGAAGAGAGTACAAAAGGGGAGGCATCTTGCACTCTGCCAACTGATGTATGCACTCCAGGGCTAGGTACAGGTTGAACCTCCCAAATTCAGGACTCTCTGGTCCTGCAACATCCGTAGTTGAGCCCCAGGAAACACCCGGGGGCATCGGGGCTCTCCCTGCTTCTGGGGACTTTGATTCCCCTCATAATTTCTTTGACATTTGCTGCGCCTCTCACCTACACCTGGTACCCTCTGGCGGCCAGGCAGCCTCTGCCACCCTTTCTTCTCCCCCACCCCCTGACTGAAGCAGGGATGGCAGAGGCGAGTGGCTGCAATCCCAGCGGCAGCAGGGTGGCCTTAGTAGTGGGGAGGGGTGGCTGGGCAGCCCTGGGTGGGGAATCCCTGGCAGCAGCAGGGCCAGTGGCAGCTGGGTGGCCCCAGCCTGGAACCCTGGAGGACACCCTGGAGCAGTGGGACTAGCAGTGGCCAAGCGGTCCCCACTAGGGACCTTGGGGCAGCGGGCAGGCAGCAAGGTGGGAGTGGTGCCAGGCCAGCTTTACCAGGGCCAGTGGCAGGGCAGGGAGCCTCAGGGGAGGAGTCCGGGAGTGGGGCAGCCAGCCGGGGAGCACTGACCTCCCTGATCTGGCAAACCCCCTGATCTGGGAAGCTCAGGTCTGGAGGGAGCAGGATTGGGGAGGTCCAACCTGTACAATAAAGCTCAATTACAATTCCCAATATAGATTTATTTTTCAGATGCTGTTTTGAAAGTTCCTTGTGCAACAGCACTGTTTGTTGGGTGGTAGGAAGCGCAAGAGACAGGAGGTGGGAATGCTAAAAATATTGGGGGAGAGGGAGACAAAGTGGAGGGAAAGCAGAATATTGGGAGATGCAGTGTGAAAGGATTTGCAGAGGAGCCAGAGGGTACCGGGTGTACGTGAGAGTAGCAGCAAATGTCAAGGTAAGTACGAGGGGAATCAAAGTCCCCAGAAGCAGGGAGAGCAACAGGAGAGCAGCTGAACATAATAATTATATGCAAACCCTGAGAGTGGGAAAGAACTACCTGGCAGTGCCATTTATTCCTGAGCATTCTTTCCTAACAATACCTTTGATACAGCATGTTCCGTGGCTTTTGTGTGTGACATGTTTTTCATCTTCAAACTCTATTTCTCTAGTAGAGATTTCACTGTGTGTGATATAGCCAAAATGCAATACAAATTTGTTTTAATCACTGCAGGTTACCAGCAGGTGTGTGTGGGAAGGAAACAGGTGGGAGAAAAATAGTTGGGGAGATTCTTTGTTGATTGGTTTCTTTGTCATACAACAGCACTGCACAATTATGGCGCTTTCAGAGTCATTTTTAAAATTGGGATCTGGACATTTTGGTGGCCTCTACTTCTCAATGCTGTCAGATTTCTGAGAGGGGAAATTTACAAGCCAGTATTCAGCCATGTGGCTGAAACAGAGAGTCCCAAATAATAGCCACTTCTGTGCAGCTTTTAATCGGCAAAAGGGCTTTATTCTGGGCAGTGAAGAACTATAATTGAACACCACTCAGATTTTGCAAATGAATTTTATTTTTTCACAATTAGAGTAAATTTATTACACATCACATGCATTCCATGTTGAACAATGAACCGAAGCATCATCTTAGCTGGGCTTCTTAAGATGGGAGCAGTAGTTACCCTCTAAAATTGTGTGGCTTACTGTCAGGGTAGCTGACGGCTTTTGTGGCCCCCTGGCCAAGGTGGCATGGAGCCTGGCTCTGTATTCCTGGAAAGAGTGGGGCCTCGCGTGAACGGGAGGTCCAGTGCAGCCAGCCCTCAGTGCTGCATTGTGTGCTGCACTCCCCCCTCCCCCCCCCCCCCAGTCCTCACAGCTACACAGGGAGCACCACATGGCCCTCCCGTGGCGATTTACAATGCCCTGGTCTCCAACTGCTGCCACTGCCACTGCCACTAGAAGACCCAGGCCCTTTTGAATCACTGGGCCCTGGGGCAATTGTTCTTTTTGCCCCCCGTCAGCGTGCCTACTTACTGACATGACACTATCTTATTTCTCTTCAGTGGTCCACAAGCCACTGACATGTTTGATGACTTTCCTTCTTTTGTGTGTGTGTGTGTGTGTGTTGGTTTTGCAAGAGAGATCATGGCTTTTTGCCTAGTAGCCCTATGTAAGTGCTGACTTTTATGCACAGTTCTGCCTTGTAGGTCTTGACATAAGCTGATAAATATTTTAATTTGGAATGAATTACCTTTTCCAGTAAATCTGCCTTTGTTTACTTAATAGACTATGCTGTGAACATTTGCTTAGAACCTTTCTATTCAAGGAGCAATGTGCATTTGAGTGGTTTTGTCCTGTGCTCCCTATTCTGCACGGGGTGAAAATGAGCCAATATTTTTAAAAAGCTATAATAAACTGGAAAGAGCTTAGAGAAGAACAACAAAAACTATGAGAAGCCTAAAGTATTGATTTGGGGAAAGACTCTAACAGAACAATGTATCCTATAGGCAGAGTTGGAAGGATGCCTGTTGTTAAGGTTCCCTGATATTTTCTATTGTCCAGTTTTCAGTTAGGTACAACTTTGCCAATCTTCAAACATTTGGGATGACATTGCCCATACTAGGTTTCTGTTTTAGTTGATTTTTAATGGTTATTTTTTTAAGCTTCCATAAAAACAGTTTTAGCTGTATCCACACTTTGTGTGTGCAGGGGGAAATTGGTTTGTTCATGTTAAATTGTTTTGCTTTTGTAAACACAAAACACAACAAATCCTCCTAAAACCACTACTTGGAGAAACTCTAGCACCTCCATGCTTTTGGAGCCAATTTCGAAATTTGGTAGGAGGATAGCCATGGGTACATGGAAGGCTGTCCTTCAAAAATTCACCTAGGTTTATCCAAATTAAAAGCCCATGAAAAATCACTGTTTGCACATAATCAGTAGTGGTTTGTTACGGGTTGGCAGCAAAGACCTCCACACATTCCATCTGCTGTGAGCTTGCTCCTCTGCCACCAAAGTGCGTCCGGCTCCAAGCACCTTTATCTGTGCTGACAACGCTCCCTGACCTCACATAGCATGAGCTCCTGACTTTTAATCTAGAAGAAAGAGTGACCTTTTGACAGCTGACCTGTTCGTCTAGAAGAAGGAGTGTGGGGAGAAAGCTTTGTATGACATTATTCAAATTGCATATTGCACTATCTGCAGAAACTTGCATAAAATTGTACGTTTAAGATTAGCACACCTCTGCTCTTGGCAATGGGAAGGGTAGGACGTGGACCCACATGCAGTTTGGCAGTGCTTTTGGTGAGCTCATAGATGTTTGAAGAGTAGCTGAGTTGGTACCATTGTGCTCTAGGAGCTTCTGGAAAACAGGGGCTGCTGGGAGTTTTTGGGCCGCAGAGGCAGGGGCTGCTGTGGGAGGAGGCTGTCAGTGGTTAAGGATGTGTAGGGGCAGTGGGTGCTGGGGCTGCTGGAGCGAGGCTAAGAGTGGTTGAGAGATGTAGAGGGGCAGTGGATGCTGGGGTAGGGGCTGCTGAGGGTTACTAGAAGGAGGCTACACTGTATAGTGGGTGCTGAACCTGGTAAGGGGCAGAGGTGTTGGGAGTGAGGGGGCTGCAGAGGCAGTGAGTGCTAAGGAGCTGGGAGGAGAGACAGTTGTTTGTGGGGCCTATTTGGGTCACTGCTGGAGGAGATGAAGTGCCTGAGGGCTTATGCTGGGGGGAGCCTGCTGCACCTGGTTGTGGAGGGTGGCTGAGAGCAATATCAGGCCCTTCACCTTGTGGTGGTGTTGCCATCGCTTTCGCATGGAGAGGAGGAGCTGCGGGGTCTTACTAAGCTGGTATCACAGCAGTAGGATTTCTGCCTCATTCAGAGCACACAGTTATGGACAGTTAAGGCAGAGAGTTGTGAGAAGTTAGTTTTCCTGTGTTTAAGACACAAGATGAGGACCCAAGAGAGCTGGGTCCTATTCTTGGCTTAAGATTCGCTTACATATTGGCAACAATAATTTGGTCTAATTCCTGATTTTGCAACCTTAAAGTTATTTTAATTCAATTTTAATGTACTGCTTTTGTTTATTATTGATAGAATAAAGGAATAAAACCGGTGTAGTTATCTGTCCACTAGCATTTGCATACAAATCTGAGGGATGTTTTGGAAAAAACACAGATATAAACATTGGCTAAACAACCTATTTTCCTATTTTTCCCAAACCTTGTTCTTGGAAATAACTGAACTGCTCTAGCTGACGCTTTCCAAAATATTCATCTTGAAGTAGTGACCCAAGATGGAAAATTTGAACCCACATGATTAAAGACTGGCAAAATAATAAACATTTGAAAACAGCAGCTTTATAACTGAAAGCATAACCTACCTTAGCAGCATGGTTTTGTTGATAGTTCATGCTATAATAAGTAGAAATATAGACAAATTAAAAGTAAAATGTGGACAGCTGGCTAAGCAACAACTAAGGGAAGGATTGGAGATTTTCACAGTTTATGAATAAGGATGGAAATAGGAAAGAATCGAATGATTTAGGATAATAATGGGAGGGGTATGACTAAGAGTACACTAAGGGTATGACTAAGGGTGCACCTATGATGTAGGTGCACTCTTCTGTCGGAATAAGCTATGTAATTTGCACTATGCAAATTGTGTAGCTTCTTCTGAATCTAAGTCAAAAGATCTTATTTTGAAATTTGGTGCTGTCTACACAGCGCCAAATTTCAAAATAAGGCGCTATTCTGACAAATCCCTTAACCCTCCTGAAACAAGGGTTACAGGGATGCCAGAATAGCATGCTCACTGTTTCAGGAAATAGCAGGTGCTTTTAAAGATGCGGCATTGCTATTTTGGGATACTTCCAATATCCCGAAAGAGCAATGCAGTCTAGATGTACCCTAAGAGTAATAGGGTAAAATTAAGAAAAAAAAACATTTGAGGTGAATATCACGAGAAACCTGTTTTGAATAAAGACTCTCCCAAGGGAAACAATAAAAACTTTGTAACTGAAACATTTAAAACTGGATTTTCAGAAACAGTGCTAAATGTTTGGAAGAAAGATGTACCTGGAGACCTAACTGCTTCTTTCCATCTTTAATTCCTGTAAATTCCTAATTCTGAGAATAATTTGCAACACTAGGGCCAGGCCTACACTAGACCCGGTAGCTCGGCTTAAGGTGCACAACTCAATGTGGAGTGCCTTGTCTTAAGCCAAGCTTGGCAGCATCCCCACAATGGGAGGCTGATGGGAGCAAATGCTCCCATTGGCATCCCTTACTTCTCGCAAAAGGAGAAGTACCAGATGCTGGTGGGGGCATCCTCTGAGTTTGATTTAGCGAGTCTTAACTAGACCCACTAAATCGAACTGCAGAAGATCGATCACGGCAGCAGCAATCTTCCTTTTAGTGTAAAGACCTTACTATTCTTTGATATTATTGCTGACTTAATCATGCTCCCACTAAAATCTATGAGAATTTTTA
This sequence comes from Pelodiscus sinensis, assembly GCF_049634645.1. Lineage (NCBI taxonomy): Eukaryota > Metazoa > Chordata > Testudines > Trionychidae > Pelodiscus > Pelodiscus sinensis. Next base: position 246,058,299 of record NC_134712.1, on the reverse strand, counting down.
CGAGTGAACTCAGTGGGAGCAAAATGAGGATGCACATCATTCTCTTGTGTTTTACTGGAGATGGTGTGGGTCAGATGCTGGGAACTCATGCAGCCTAAGGGAATGTATCTTTCTCTCAGCCAGCGGTAGAGCTTTCTTTTGGAATTTATTCCATCTTAGAACATTTCTTTCTGACAGCAAATGTAGCTAGAAGTTGCCTACTGCAGAGAAAAAGAAAGATGGTTCCTATTAAGGATGCGAAGAACAAAATAAGTTGGCAGTTATTAGTTTATGGCTCCATACAAATATGACACTGGACCTTCATCTGTAAAAACACAGAGGAAAAAAAACACTTGTAATAATTGTGGCCTGCTCTGGACTATATACTTATCTTAGTTACACCTGTGTCAACCCTGAATGCCACCGGACCGAGTTATTTCAGATTGACGTAGGTGTAACTGAATACTGGATCTGGCCCTTTATCTTTTGTGTTGTGGTTGGTATGAGGTCGCTTGCTTGTGATGGGAAAAGCAAACATTCCTTCCCTGCACAGTCATGCTGTTCTGCTTTATAAGCTCTCTGTCACATCGAAAAACATCTGAGCACCAGTCAACACCATCTCACCCAGTGCCTCTGTTGAGAGGAGAGAATAGGTTAGAGAAATAGTCATTGTCCACTGACATAAGTGGATATGTATACATTAGACTACAATAGGCTGATAAACTTGGAAGCTTGGACTATAAGGCTGGTTGCACGATATTCAGACTTGCTGAGCATCAGCAGTGCAAATTTGTTGTTTCATTGGACCCCTCTGAAAATCAAGCCCTAGAAATCTAGTGCTGGCCCACTGGCTTGGGAGGCTCACTTATTGGGAACTGTAGTATTGTAATAGGAGATAGAATTGATTAGTCCTAAGTGGCGGCTCTGGAGATCACAGGATCTGATTGAAGAGGTGCATGTTGCTGAACCATTCAGCAATGGATACTACATTTTAATTACATTTAATTAGTCTCCAAGTGTGGCAAATAGAAGAAGCGTAAACTCTGGCAACTCCAGTGTAGAAGCATAATTAGGCAGGCCAAAAAAAATTTGAAAGGCACCAAGCAAAAGATTAAAAAACAAGCAGCATTTTTAAGTGCATCAGGAAGCTTGTCAGACAGTCAGTGGAGCTGCTGGATGAGTAAGGTTCTAAAGGAACACTCAAGGAAGATGAGATAATTGCAGAGAAGCTGTCATGGACTCACAGGACTTGTGCTCTCTTAGCTCCATAAAATCCCTGGGAGAAACCCCCTTCAGTGCGGCAGCCCTTTTTGGGGACGGGGGTCCACACTGTGTTGGGGGTGAAGCCAGAGGCCCCTCCACCCCCTGGAACTGCACCTCTCTGAGCATCCAGGTTGCCTGTCTCTCGCTGTGGGCTCTGTCAGGGAGTCCATCTAGTCTGGAGCCCCAGGGCCTCCCCTCCCAGAGGGAATAATACAACTCTCTGATCTCTAGACCAGAGTGTGTCTCAGCCAGTGTAAAACCAGAGGTGAAAGTAAGCAAGAGCAAAAGCCAGCAGGGAGCTATTTAAAGAGCTGGCAGGGAGCAGGATTGCAAAAGGACAGTACCTGTAAGAAATTTTAGTTACTTTCACTGGCCCAGATGGTATTCACCAAAGAGCTCTGAAGGAACTGAGATATGCAATTTCAGAACTACTAATTGTGGTATGTAACCTATTGCTTATATCAGTCTCTCTGCTAGATGTAACCCTGATTTAAAAGGTGGGGGGACGGGCCAAGAGACAATCCTGGCAACGACAGGCTAGTTTGCCTACATTCAGTGCCAGGCAAACTGATTGAAATTATAACAGTAGAATTGTCAAACACACTGATGAAATCTATGATTGGGAAACAGTCAAGGAGGTTTTTGTAAAGGATAATCATGGCTCCCTAATCTATTAGCAGTTCTTCAGAAAGTAAATAGAGGGAGCCCCCGACATGCCACCGCCCGAGTTCCAACCTCCCCTCCCCGCCCCCCCCCCCCCCAAATTACAACTATTTTTGTAAGTGCAGAAGGGGCCAAAAAACCCCAACTTACATCCTCGGCCCGCATTTACGACTTGCGATGCTTCCCCAGGAACCAATCTCGTCCAAAGTTGGGGGCCGCCTGTAGGCATGTGGATAAGGGTGATACTGTTAATGTACTTGGACTTTCAAAAAGCCTTTGACAACATCTCTCACTAAAGGCTCTTGAGCAAAGTAGGCAGTCATGGGACAAGAGAGAAGGTCCTCTCATGGATCTCTAACTGGTGAAAACATAAGAAACAAATGGTGGAAATAAATGATTAGCTTTCACAATAAAAAGAGGAAAATAGCAGGGGCACCAAAGATTTTTACTGGGACCTGAGCCCTTCAGCATATTTATAAATTATCTGGAAAAGGAAGTGAACAGGGAGGGGCTAAAATTTGCAGACAATTAAAAAATTATTCAAGATAGTTAAATCCAAAGCTGACTGCAAAGAGTTGCAAAAGGATCTTATAAAACTGGGTGACAGAACAACAAAATGGAAGATGAAATTCAGTGTTCTTGAATGCAAAGCATATTGAAAAATATCCCAACTATACAGACAACATGATGGGTTCTAAATTTGCTGTTACCACTCAAACAAGGCATCCTGGAGTCATTAAGGACAGGTCTCAGAATTTTAAGAACTATAAGGGAAAAGAATAGATAAGACAGAAAATATAATGTCACTATCTGAATCCATGGTATGTTCATATCTTGAATACAGCATGGTATTCTGGTCACCCTATCTCAAAAATATGTACTGGTTAGACCTCCCTTGTCCAGCACAGTCACTGGTCCCGAACAAGGGGATTTGCTGAATGAGGGGAGTTCCCTCCCAACATGGTTCATGCAGACCCCAGCTAGCACTCCATCTGAGCACCACTGTTGCCTGCCCAGCCATGGTTCCCCAGGCGGGAGCTCCATGGCTGCCACTGCTTCTGGGGCTGCCGGGGCTGCCAGGACTGAGACGCTGTAGCTGCCAAGACTCGGCAGCCACTGCCAGCCCCCCATTACCACCCAAAGCAGGGGCCAGAACTCCCTGTTGCATCCCCCTCCTTCAACATGGAGCTCTTCGCTGTGTCGTGTGGCCCAACATCCTTATACCTGGACTCTGTGGTCCAGGAACATCCATCCAGTAGGACCACAGATGTTGTCGGACCAGAGAGTCCAGGTTAAGGGAGGTACAGCCTGTAACAGAATTGGAAAGGTATAGAGAAGGGCAACAAAAATGTTAAGAGGAGTGGAACTTCTTTCATATGAGGCTGGATTAAAAAGACTTGTGCTGTTCAACTTAGAAAAGAGATGACTGTGGGGGACATGGTAGAGGTCTATGGTGTGGAGAAAGTGAAGAAGGAAGGATTATTTACTCCTTCACATAATACATGAACCAGCGGTCATTCAATGATGTGAATAGACAGCATGTTTAAAATAACAAAAAGAAGAACACAGAATGCACAGTCAACCTGTGGAACTCATTGCCAGTGGATGTTGTAAAGGCCAAAACTCTAACTATGTTAAAAAAGGATTAGATAATTTCACAGAAGATGGGTGTAGCAGTGGCTATTTAGCCAAGATAATCAGGAACGTAATCTCGTGCTCTGGATGTTCTTAAACCTGTGACTTTCAGAAGCTGGGACTGGATGACAGGGAATGGATCAGTCAATAATTGTGCTGTTTCAATTATTCTCTTTGAAGCATTGGGCGCAAGCCACTGTTAGACCTAGTATTGTGCCTGATGCTTGTGTTCTTATATAACATTTGGGTCATGGTATCTAAAACTGATCAGCAATTTTTTATTTTGTTTTGTTTTAATTCTTTTTTTCTAGCCAGCCTTATTGGTATACTATATGTTTATGTGGCTGAATTCTGGTATACATGCAAATGCATTTGCACTGTAACCTTTCTGAAAATGAGTGCTGACTATTGAGTACTAATTGCAGATGTTTGATTTTTTTGCAAAACAGAGAAAATAATATAGCACCATCAAAGTAAATGCATATAACTTTCAGTTGATCTTGGGCCATTGTTGTTGTGCCCTTTCTTTCATTATTTAATATGGCAGGATGATTATCTTGGGTTTTTTATACTCCTTTAGAGAGAGGCATACACATATGTTCAAATAAAAGTGCATGGCACATTGCACATCTACCTTTAAATACACTCTCCCTTTTAGTAGAGCTAGTCACACATTTGTATTTAAAACTTTTCTTTTACACAAAATGGTTTTTTGTCAGAAATAAAAAGAAAGGGGATCAGAAAAACAAAAGAAAATTGGTTTTCAGTGTTTTTTTATTTAAAAATCAGATTTTTTTAAAAAGTAAAAATGAAAGAATTGTCAACATTTTCCTCAAAACATACTTACTATTTTTAAACCATTTCTACCTTTTAGAGCTAAACTGTGTTGAACGTAAATAGCACTGTGTTGCGCTGACTGTACTTGTGTATGATACAGTCAAGGGAGGTAAAGCTGAGGCAGGAGGGAGCAGTAGAGCATAGCCTGTGGTGTCATGGGAAGGGTTCTGTTCTGTTCTTCATCATTGTTGTTCAAAGATCTGTTTTCCCCAGCACAGTAGGATATGTCTGCACTGCATAGAATTTATGGTGACATGTGTGGTATGTGCACAACACACACCCTAGCACAGCTATAAATAGCTGTATAGCTGGTAAGGTTCTGCGTAGGGCGAGCGGAATACAGACATACTAGATCCATGGAGGTATGTATCCTACATGGTTCTCTATGTGCCCAAATAGTGCATCCCCTGTCTACACTGTCTCCCTACTGCTTTTCCTGCTGTAGGGAGCTGCCAGGGCCTTTTCTCACCCCAGGAAAGACTCCAGCAATGGGGAGCTGCCGGAGCCTTTTCCTAGTGCTTCCCTTCTGCCAGAGCCTTTCACTGCAGCATGTAGCTAAGCATACCCTGCATGCCACCACCAGTAGTGTGCTGTTTAGCCCACCATTAGACAGAAGGCTGCACCAACTTCCTTTGAATGATGATGTGACCAGTGTGCGAGCTTATGATAAAACAGCAGTTTTGTTCTTCAGTGATACTACTGAAGTTACCACTGGGGAATCAGCAATTCATCCCCTCTTCGAATTCACACTTCACATGGTAACTGTCACTCTTGCAGTGCAGACTAGCCTCCATTGCTTAGATATCTTCCACCAGCAGTGCCTCTGTACTGATTCTCCCCAGTGCATTTCATAAACCTCTTTGGGATTTAGCATCCTGTTGGCTTTAGGAATATAAATGTTTGAGTCAACAGCAGATGACAGATCATATGTGCACTCTTGGGATTTTAAAACTCATCCTGAACACTGTGACTTGTTTGTACACATTCTGTCTTTCTAGTGCTCTCGGTCCTGTCTTTCCTGCATCAGCTTTTTGCACTGTATCAGTGTAAACAAGGATGAAATGTCACTCCAGTGGCTCCAGTCAGCCAAGGAGGTAGAACTCTAGCAGTGGTGAGGAGTAATTGTGCATCACCACCAAAAGATCTGAAATGAGATCCAAGGTCTGGAAGCTGAGGCTAGACAAATTCAGACTTAAAAATAAAGTGCAGGATTTTAACTGAGAAGGTAATTAGCCATTGGAGCAATTTAGCAACAGTTTTGATAGATTTTTCCATCATTTGCAATCTTTAACTCAAGATTGGATGTCCTTCTAAAAGATATCCTATAGCTCAGCCAGAAATTATGGGCTTGAAGTTGGAATCACTAGGAGCATTATGCAGGAGATCAGACTAGAGGATCATAATGGCTCTGTCTAGCCTTAACATCTAAAAAATGACAGCCCTTCAGGGTATATTCTTTTCCATATTGTTCAGCACCTACATGCATTGATATAATTCCTTAACAAAATGCAGTGCACCAGAAGTGTGCTGTTTATCTCTTATCATATGGTCTCCTCAAGTATGCTCATTACCCTAGAGATATGCCAGGACAATATCTGTTGAAGGGATTCTTCAGAAATAGCAAACAGGGTTAAAAATCTTGGCAGTGTTTTGAACCAAGATCTTTCCTATGTGGGGCGAAATACAAAAGCACATAGTATGAGCAATGTGTAACATTATCCTCTGATGACTTGTGAACACCAGCAGATGACCTCATGATCACGAGGCTCACTAACTGCAATTTCCTCCTAGTAGGAATCAGAACAGGTTTTTGCATTGCTGGTAGCTTATTGGAAATGCAACAGCATATTGGGTCACTGGCTTAAACTGTGTTCCTTGCATTGGTTTTGTATATAAGCTTTGACTCCTGGGAGAATTCTGCACCATTACACAGACATAGAATTCATGTTCCATGCGGAAATTATTTTCTCTGCAGAAAATACATTCTGCTAAAGAGGTGCTGCAATTGCACCTTTCACTCATCAGGAGGTGCTGGTTCCAGAACAGAAAGTAGTTCCTCCTGGGCAGGAGCAGTTAAAATTCTGGATAGGGAAGAGAAGAAGCTAGATTCCTCAGAGTCAGGAGGCATGGTCTATGGGGGGGGGACGGATAGCAGGGGGCACATGGAGCTCCTGGAGGATCACAGACTGGGTTTCAAAAGGGTTAGTGGGGGCAAGACTGGAGCAGGAACTGAATGCAAGGGAGGGTGCAGGGACACATGGTGATGGGTGGAAGGGGTTGGTTGAGAGGGAGTGTAGGGGCACATGGGGAAAGAAAACATGGGTGCAGGGACATGTGGGTGTTGGGGGAGAGGGGGTTGTCTGAATGGGGATGCAAGGGACACATGTGGCAGAGCCTGACTAAATGGGAGAGATTATAGGTCAGCAAGGGTCTAACAATCCCTCTCCCAGAAAAATAACTCCCATGCTTTTCCCTCCCACATGCAACAATCCTCCAAGTTCACACTCAAGCTACTTCTCAGCAATTACTTCCCTGTTCCTTGGCTCCTCCATTACTCCTGACTGCCCCAAGCCTTTGCACTGTTTCTGACCAGTGTGGGAAATGCATTTCTGTGTTGTAGTTTCAATGAATTGTTGCTTGGTGTTCTGTATTTATATGCCTATTAAGGAATCTATTTGTCAAAAATATTTCCTGAATCTTTCCATTTTCTGTATTGGTACAGATGTACTTGCTAAGAGGTAATTTGAAACAAATTTACAAAATAATTGAAACTGGCATGACTTTATTATGTTATTTTTACAATAAAAACACAGAAGTTAAAAAGATTGTGCACAGAACTTTTAATTTTTTGGGGGGAAGTAGGGACATAGAATTCCCCCAGGAGGAATAAGCTAGCATTCTTGGATTCTAAAACCATTAACAATGTAATCTCATGCAGAAAAGGAAACCTCTTTGAGCATCATCTGGTTCTGCTCACACAATGCTTGCTATGTAGTGCTCTCAGTCTTATGTGTTAAGTCAGCAGGGAATTACCACTTTGATATGAGTTCTAATATATGTAGAATATGTAGGGTCTGCATGTATGCTAAGCAGGGTATGCATCTTGCTCCTTGCTGAAAACCATCTCAATCCACTTTCACCTGCTTCTAGAAAGCATCTATTATTATTGAATCCAGATCAGCAATCAGGGCCTGATTAGACTCTGTACTCCTCTTCTCCCCTCCCCCCCCCCCATTTGCTTTTTAGAATGGCTATTGTTTATATATACATTTACCCTTATATTCCTATTTCTTTTAATATTAGGGTTCCATGTTTGTTGTCTATTTGGATGTTAAAAGAATGTATTTTAATTATGCTATTGTTACCTTTATTTTGTGTTCTTTGTCAAATAAAGGCTACTAATGAATTTTAAATACCAATGGCAATATCTAAGAAGCTTTAAAATTAGATATTTTAGTTTTTACAAATTATTCCACAAGAACTGAGTATGTTTGTTCCTGAAATTTAAAATCAAACTAATCTCTGTATGCAACCCTGCATAGATTATTTTAAATATAGATTACTTTAAATATATATATTGTTTGGTGGATAATTGTCAGTCATTGTATTCATTTGGGAATGTGTTTGTTAGAAAGCAAGTTGTCAATTCATGATTCCTTCCCTTTTGTGACAGAAAACTACTTCATAAAAAATGGAACTACAGAAGCACTACTCTGTGGCAACAGCTCAGATGCTGGGTAAGTACAATTAAAAATATCTTTTCTTCATCTCTTTTTCTTTCTTTGCTACATTTTGATTCAGTTCTGTCCACTTCTAAGACCATGTCTTCACTTGCCACGCCAGAGATCGATCTTCTGGCATTCAGTGTAGTGGGTCTAGTTAAGACCCGCTAAATCAAATGTTGAGTACGAGTTGGTGCCGGTACGCTTCGCGGTCATAAGTTGTAAGAGAAGTCGGTGGGAGAGTCTGAAGATGGTGCCAAGCTCGACTTAAGGTAAGCTGACTCCAGCTATGTATTTTACACAGCTGGAGTTGTCTACCTGAGCTCAAGTTTCAAGGTCTAGTGTAGACCTGGCCTAAGTGGGACGAAGTAGGGATTTCAACTTCCTAGTGTCAATAATGATGGAAATAAAGATGATAATATCATACATAATAATACAATTTTCAAAACACTAGCGGAAAGAGGTTGGTGTAGCTCACTTGTCAAGGTGTGAATTCTTCAGCAACCTCATTACAAGCTCTTTTTCAATCTATTTAATTTTTTCCTCAAAAAGGTGCTTGAAACTCAATATCGTTTTGGCTGAGTGATAGTAGTTGAAAGGAAAGATGAAGAAAGAAACAGAAAAGGAGGATGAGGAAATAGACTGATGATTAACTCCAGTAGTTCTAGCAGAGGTAGTACAGAATAATAAATTCAAACTTTTGGCTAGTACTGAAACCAACATGCTTTGGACATGCAAAGACACTTTAATTTGTGAGCTGCATGTGCATGTAATTGAGGGGCAGAAGAATGTATTCCAGTTTTTCAGACCTCTGTTGGCAGCAGAAATAGCAGATAATATAGGCCTCATGAGATGTTAATTCAGGTTAGCTGCAGAGAGGCAGGGTAGATACGTTCCTTCAAATACCATGTGTACACACAGTCCTCATCCTTCTCAACTACCTCTGATCCTAATTCTCCAGGCTCAGTGGAAGGTGGTGTTGTGGTGAAGGGATTTTACCTGGGAGGGAGTGGCTCTTGTGAACCTGAAAGGATTTGGAAGGAGGTTAAATTATGAGGTGAGAAGAATTTATGGTGGGGCCAGGCAGAGGGTTTTAAGCCTGAGGGAGGTTGTGCAGGAAGGAAGAAGGGGGAACTCAGAGTGAGGGAGAGAGAATTCTGAGGCTGGTAGGTAACTGAGAAGAGAGGGTGTGGATCTGGTTGAGATGGGCTAGAGAAGCACCTGAGTAGGTTGGGGTGGCTATATTTGGACAGATGATTGTGGAGGAAGAGAATGGGGATGTGATTGGCAGGAACTGTGATGTGTGTGGCTGAGGGGAAGGTAATAGGAAGTAGGAGGATAAAATCTAGAGTGGACTGTAGGGAGAGGCGGAGAGAAAGAAGAGGTCAGGACTAGGATAAAACAGTAAAGGGCCCCCAGAGAGAGAAGCACTGTTTTTGCCTGCCACTGTCTATATCTGTATTTACATGCACACAAAGTATAACTGGATGTGTCAACCTTCCCCCTGCATGTCTTGTATGTCTGATCTGTATTGCCAGGCTGATTTAGACTGTAAGCTCCTGGGCAGAGGGATTTGCTTCAGTAAAGGTTCATCGTCAGCATTGAGTAAATAAACATGGCTGTTAATAATGCACTGTGTTAGTCCAAGCTCAGGCTGGACTCCAAGGCTGTAGGGGAATTTTGTAGGAGGTCTCAGGACTTAGAAGTTCACTGAGGCCCTCCAGATAGTGACAGTTTAAACAAAGGTCCTGCTAATAAGTAGATTTGAGTCCTGGCTGGCAGCAGGATACCCAGACCTTAGTTCTGTAATGCCACTGGGGCTAGTGGGGAGAGCAATTACTACTGGAGGAGACTAGGATCAGGAGGTTTAGAAGAGGTTGGGTACTGGACTTCGTTTCCTCCCATTGGTCTCTGAGTTTAAATTAGTGCCTGTTACAGAGTAGTCAGCTCTGTTAATGGCCTGAGAGGCTATAGTCTGGCAGCCCTATTTCTTTATTAGACCCAGCTGCCGAGAGTTCGGATGATGCCCATAAAGGGCTGACAGCTCACAGCTGGATGTGGGGAGGACACTCATGCAGTTATATCCCGGACAGTTCTCTTTTTAGCTGATTTGTCCTCTGTCCGATAATAGAACAAACCCTGATGTGCTTTGGTCTGGTATCAAATAGGGGGACACCCTTTTTAATAGCATGCCGCTCCACCCCAGCCAGCCTGAATTCACATGCAGTGCACACTTGAAAATGGTGTCTGTTCTGCAGCGTGATTTCACACACACCGTTCATTCAATGTCATCCAGCAGGGCTGGGTCACCCAGACACAGGGATGGACCCACTCCATTCCCAGAAGTGCCAGATTTGTCCAGTGTTCTGGGAACATGCGAGCAGCCACCCTAGTTGGATGGAAGCTTCACGAGGGAGGTTGGTTCCTGTAACTGGCCCTGGAGGAGAATAAAAGTCTTCTGCAATCTGTGTTGCTCAGAGAGTGTCTTCTGCAATCTGTAGTAGAGAGATAGAGAGAGACTTCTGTTTGCATTAATAAACTGTGCCTTGAGGAAGGGCCTGAAAGTGATCTGGGCATGGTGTTTAGTCTTTCTGGGGCTAGAAAGATGCACCAGCAGGGTTATATTCAGGTTTTCCAGTTTGGAACAAAAGCTGTCAGCACCTCCACTATAAAAATTGTTTCAGCATCCATGCAGTAGGTAATTTTTCTGCTTTATCCAGTTTGAGTACGGTGTCCAGTTTTAGGTGCCAGATGTGGACAAATTGGAGAAAGTCTAAAGGAAAGCAACAAAAATGATAAAAGATTTAGGAAACCTCACCTTGGGGGAAATATTAACAAAACTGGGCATGTTTAGTCTTGAGAGAAGAAGAATGAATGGGCACCTAAGAACACTCTTCATCCTTTTATGACATTCCCCTATCATATTGGATGCTCAATTGTTCTGCATGTGTGCTGAGGATAGAATAAGAAATAATGGATTTAATCTGCAGCAAGGGAGATTTAGATTAGATATTAGGAAAAACGTTTTTACCCATAAAGATAGTTAACCTCTGGAATAAGTTTCAAAGAAGGTTATGGAATTCCCATCACTGGAAGTTTTTAGAAAGAAGTTAAACAAACACCTGTCAGGAATGGTGTAGGTTTACGTGGATCTGCTACAATTCAAGGGACTGGACTAGATGATTTTTGAGGTCTCTCCCAACCCTGCATTTCAATTATTCTTTTTTAAAAGTTAAGGTGTGGAAACATGGTAGGGTATTTTAAAATGACCATTTGTCCCAGGAACTTCCTTCAGAATGCCTAAAATGCACCTTTAATATTTAATCAATTCAAATACTTTTAAAAATCTAACTACAAAATGTTGGTTCTGGATATAGTGCTGTATCAAGCAGAATTTGCTGGGTTACCAGGTATAACAGTGAAGTAGAAACAAGGCTTAGCATCTGCAAAAGTGTTGGAATGAAAAGTCAAATGATTACAGACTGTCCACTGTTGTTTGCATTGTCATTATAGCCATGTTGGTCTCAGGACATAAGAAAGACTAGGTGGGTGAGATAATTTCTTATATTGGACCCACTTCTGTTATCGCCCTCTCCAATAGGTGTTGTTCCAATAGAAGATATTATCTCACCTACCTTGTTTCTCTCAAATGAGTGTGGGTGAGATCAAAGCTGTTCTTTTTCTCATAGGGCTCGTCTACACTGGCCCCTATTCAAAGTAGGAATAAGAGCCTCCGGAAAAGGGCACTTTTTCCGGAGGATCGGGGCCAGTGTAGACGCTCTTTTCCGGCTTTTTTAAAAGCCGGAAAAAAGCGGCGGACATTTTTATTTAAATGCCGCGGGGGATATTTAAATCCCCCGCGCATTTCCCTACTACGACTCATGAAATTTACATGCCCCTTCCGGAAAAGGGGCCAGTGTAGACGTAGCCATAGTGAACGTCAGTGACACTTATTCAGTGTTTCACAACAAACACATTCAGGCACTAAGTTACTGGGAAAAAATCCTCCTCTTTGAGGCTGCATCTAGACTGCAAGCTTCTTTCGGAAGAGATCTTCCAGAAAAGCTTATTTCGAAAGAGAGCATCCATGCAGCAAAAGCGCAATAAAAAAGTGACGTGCTTTTTTGAAAGATAGCATCCACACTGATTGGACGCTCTCTCGCATTTAAGCTGTGATTAGTCTGGACGGAGTGGCCACTAGGGCACCCGAGTTATTTCCTGGAGGCCTCTTCTTTCGAAGAACTCCCTCTTCTGCATTCACACATGCCTTTTTCCAAAAAAGCTTTTTAGGAAAAAGGCTTCTTCCTCGTAGAATGAGGTTTACCGCCATCGGAAAAACCCCTCCATTCTTTCAACTTTCTGTCGAAAGAACTCAATGGCAGTGTGGCTGCAAGTATTGTTTTTCCGTGAAAATGGTAATTTTTCCAGAAAAACGCTGCAGTGGAGACGCACCCTGAGAAATAAGCACATGTCAGGAGTCAGCAGTTGGAAGTAGTGACATGACCATGATGTTTTTAAAATTCCTTTTTGTTTTGTGTGACTAATTCCCCATGGCTCCCAGCCACCTCTGGGAGATGGGGATGGGCGGGAGGGGGCTAACTGCTGCTGTCACACACACACACCCCTGTTTGAGGGATGGGGTGCAGTGGGGGAGGGATGATAGGACAGTGACAGAAAAGGGCAGGACTTGGGGACAGGAGAGTTGCGAATATGCAAAATTGTGAATAACTAACACCGTCTCTGATGTGAGCAAGAGCTGGGCATGTATCACCAGCCACCCCTCAAAATAGACATATACAACCATGCAGCTGGCTTATCTTTGAAAAATCCCATAGATGACATAGGTTTTAAAGAGAGATTTGAATAACAAATGGGAGGTTGATTGATGCACTGGTCAAGGAAGTCTTCCAACCATGGAAGGAGATAAACAGAACAGAATGGAGGCTGATTCAGAGGGGGCTAGCAGGCAGGCTTGGGAGCAGTGGAGTGAAGAAGATGAGTATAACTGGAAGTGAGGAGAAGGATGCAGGTGGTGCACAGATGTAGAGGCTTGTGGAGGTGAAGGACTGGAAACTTGAGCTTAATGGGGAAGGAGAGGAGAATCCAGTAAAGGGATATAGGAGACTTGATTATTAGAGTGATCATTACAATTGAGCTGTCTGGAGTGGCTTATGATCCTGAGTGCCTGCCTCAGGACAGACTGTCAAAAGCAGAGCAGACACTCCAAACTGGTAGTGTGTTCTATATTTAGATGTCACCAAGCCAGTAACAAATGTGAGCCCCTAGGTCACTATACCAATCTTATGATAGAGTCATATATAGTCCACTTAGACTCCTTAGTCCATCTTATGACCCAGACAAACTGGACTTTAGTGATAAATGGTCGCTAAAATCACACCACGTTCAGGTTGCATCCAGTCCCAAGAGATCAGTCACTTTCCCCCAGATTTTACATCAAAGGTAATGCCTCTGATCAATCCGGGTATGTCTACACTACAAAGTTAATTCGAACTAACAGATGTTAGTTCGAATTAACTTTCATAGGCGCTACACTAGCGCTCCGCTAGTTCGAACTTAATTCAAACTAGCGGAGCGCTTAGTTCGAACTAGGTAAACCTCATTGCACGAGGACTAAGCCTAGTTCAAACTTACTAGTTCGAATTAAGGGCTGTGTAGCCCCTTAATTCGAACTAGTGGGAGGCTAGCCCTCCCCAGCTTTCCCTGGTGGCCACTCTGGGCACCACCAGGGAAACTCGTATGCCCCCCTCCCGGCCCCAGACCCCTTAAAGGGGCACGGGCTGGCTACGGTGCCCGTGCCAGGTGCAAGCCTGCCAGCACCCAGCCAGCAGACCCTGCACCTGACACGCCATGAGCCAGCCACCCGATGCCCCCCAGCCCTCCGCCTCTTCCTGGGACCAAGCTGGCGGCTCTCGGGAGCCTGGCCAAGACCGCAAGAGGCGGGCACCCACCTGGTCTAGTGCAGACATCGCGGACCTCATCCACAAACTCCGCACTAGGCACAGGAAAGTGGCCGTCTAGGGCAGAATAGCTGCCAGCCTGGCCACCCAGGAGCAGGTGTGCATGAAAATCAAGGTGGTCCACTGAGACCCCCGACCCTGAGCCCTGAGCTTAGAATGGCCGTACTGGGTCAGACCAAAGGTCCATCTAGTCCAGTAGCCTGTCTGCCGACAGCAGCCAACTCTAGGTACCCTGGAGGGGATGGACCAAAGACAGTGACCAAGCCATTTGTCTCGTGCCATCCCTCTCCAGCCTTCCACAAACTTTGGGCAGGGACACCATTTCTACCCCCTGGCTAATACCACTCCATGGACCCAACCTCCATGACTTGATCTAACTTCTCTTTAAACTCTGTTCTAGTTCTAGCCTTCACAGCCTCCTGCAGCAAGGAGTTCCACAGGTTGACTCTTTGCTTTGTGAAGAACAACTTTCTGTTACTAGTTTGAAGCCTGCTACCCATTCCTTTCCTTTGGTGTCCTCTAGTCCTTCTATTATGGGAACTAATGGAGAACTTTTCTTTATGCACCCTCTCCACACCTCTCTTGCTTTTATAGACCTCTATCATATCCCCCCTCCGTCTCCTCTTCTCTAAGCTGAAAAGTCCCAGTCTCTTTAGCCTCTCTTCATATGGGACCTGTTCCAAACCCCTGATCATTTTAGTTGCCCTCCCCTCTCCCGGCCTCTCTCTTCCCCTCTCCCACCTCTTTTTCCCAGTCTCCCCCAGTTTTGTTCAATAAAGAGAGATTCTATTTTTGAACACACGTTTTCTTTATTTTGTACATCAGGAAGGGGGGCTAGGGAAGGGTAAGTGGAAGGAGGTGAGGGAGGAATGGGGTACGCGGCCCCGATGGGGAGGACTGGGCTGGCTCTGCGGGCTTCTCGGGGTGAAAGTTCTCCTGCAGCCCCCCGATTGTCCCCTCCCCCCAAATGGCAGCCTGCGGCAAGTGCAGCCAGGGTGATGGCCGAGTGCTGTGATGTTCCACGTGTGGGCACTCAGGGCACTCCAAGCCAGGACTGCTTTGCAAGCGGGGAACCCTGAGAACTGTCTGTCCGGGGTGGGGGTCGGGTCCCTTTAAGCACAGCCCTCGGCTAGCCTGAGACAGCAGCTCCACGCTCTAAGTCCTCATCTGATGCCTTGCCGGCACTGCTTCCTGCCATCCTTAACCTCAGTTCAGGGTCCGCTCTGTGTGGACATGCTAGTTCGAATTAGCAAAACGCTCATTCGAACTAGTTTTTAAGTCTAGCTGCGCTAATTTGAATTAGCTTAGTTTGAATTAAGTTAGTTCGAATTAGCGCTGTAGTATAGACATACCCTCCCATAGTAACTATCCAAAGGTTTCTTAAGTTGGAAAAAGAGAAAGGAGTTATTTACAGGTTAAAACGAGCAAATTAGTTGCCATCTAAATCGTAAGAGCAGCTGAGTTGTAAGTGATCTGTATCTCTGGTTTCAGTTTAGTCTCTGGTCCTGTCAAAGTTCAGACAGATGGAAAATCATTCAGTGGCTTTGTTTTGTTTCCTTTCTTCAGCTTCCAAATCTACAGGAGGAGCTTCCTTGCTTATAGTATTTCTCATGTGTGATAGGGCCGTTGCACTCACCCAGGAACCTACCCCTGCAACAAATCCCGTTGCCAGCTCTGTCCAAGCGACACCATCACAGGACTTAACCGCATAAGTCACAACATCAAGGGCTCATATAATTGCACATCCATTAATATGATCTATGCCATCGAATGCCAGCAATGCCCCTCTGCCATGCATGTTGGCCAAAATGGACAGTCTCTATGACAAAGGATAAATGGACACAAAGCAGACATCAGAAATGGTAACACACATACACCAGTGGGGGGAGCATTTTAACCTGCCTGTTCACTCAATCATGGATTTAAAAGTATCCATTCTTCTACAAAGGAATTTCACCATCCAGTTACAGAAAGAGACTACAGAGCTGGAATTCATTTACAAGTATGACACTGTTACCCTTGGCTTGAATAAAGACATTAACTGGTTAATGCAATTTCCCCTGCCTGTAACATCCACATTTCCACATCAAAAGGTATAAATGAGACACATCCAGCCTATTTAATTATCCTCATTACCATGGGTCCTACAATTGACAGGTACTTCTTTTGCTGTTACATATATATTGGATTCTGTTATTTCCACTCCAACTCATCTGATGAAGTGGGTCTGACCCACGAAAGCTCATGACCATATATATTTTTGTTAGTTTCTAAGCCCTGGTCTACACTAGGGAGTTATTTCAAAATAACCCCCCTTATTTTGAAATAATAAGCAGAGCGTCCACACTACCAAACTCACTATTTTGAAACTAGCCAATTAGCCCGTCATAAGACGGGATTTTCAGGTCTTCTCTCCTGAGTGCTCTTGCTCTGTCTCTCTCTCTCTCTCTCTCTCTCTCTCCTCCTACTGCCTCTCCCCTCTCTCTCAGCTCTCCTCCGCCTCCTGTCTCTCTCTCCCCGCCCCCCTTCCCTTTCCCCTTCCCTCCCGCCATGGTGCTTGGCTGAGTGCTGCCTGCTCAGTGGGGCTGCCGCGAGGGAGGGGGACGGGGTGGTAACGTACACGTCCAGGGGGCAGGGCCGTGTATGTCACCGCCCTCTCTTCCCCTCCCACCCCGGGGGAGCCCAAACAGCCCTCTGCACTGCTGGCTCCCCTGGCGGCCCGGCTGAGGGGCGCAGCACTCAGCTGAGTGCCACAGCGGGAGGGGACGGGGGAACAATGACGTACACGGCCCCGCCCCCTAGCCGTGTACGTCACCGCCCCTTCCCCTTCCCCTCCCTCTGTGGCGGCTCAGCTGAGTGTGGCGCGCTCAGCCAGGCCGCCGCGGGGGAGGAGGGCTGGGGCGGTGACATACATGGCCAGGGGGCGGAGCTGTCTACGTCACTGTCCCTCCCCCTCCCGCTGCGGCTCGGCTGAGGGGTGCATCTCTCAGCGCCACAGCGGGAGGAGGAAGGGGGGTCGGTGATGTACACGGCCCCGCCCCCTGGCCGTGTACATCACTGCCCTGCCCCCCTTCCTGTCCCACTGGGGCTCAGCTTAGTGGAGCGGCGCACTGCCAGCGCCACTCAGCTGGGCCGCGGCCGGGGAACAAGTGGCGGCAAGTGCCCGTTTGGGGTCCGGCTGCGGCCAGTGGCTGTACCCCCCCCGCCAAGTCTGCTTCCTGCCCCCCTCCTTCCATCCAGCCCCACGGCCCCCGATCTCCCCCCAGCTCTGCTTCCCGACGGCCAGTCCCAGGACCCCCTGGACATCCCCCTCCTCCCCCTCCCACCAGCACTGCTTCCCTTCCTCCGGGCCCCCCCCATTCTCCCCTCCAGCCCCACAGCCCCTGATCCCCCCAGCTCTGCTTCCCGCCCCCCTTCCAGCCAGTTCTGCCTCCCTTTCCCTCCCTGAGTGGCGCCCCGTCCCCCCTTTCCCTCTCTCCATGGTGCGCTGCGCTGCGCCGCTCAACTGGGCCCAGCTGAGCGGCGGTGCTCCCGCCAGGCCCAGCTGAGTGGTGGCCATTTGCCGCCCAGGGCCCAGCTGAGCGCTGCGGGTGAGCAAGCGGCGGCAAGCGGCCTTTTGGGGTCCGCACTCCCCATGCTGAGCGGCACAGTGCACCACGGAGGGAGGGGAAAGGGGGCCGCTCAGCTGGGCACCGGGCGGCTGCTTGCTCTCCCGCTGGGGCCCAGCTGAGTGGTGCAGCACTCAGCCAAACTGCCATGGAGGGAGGGGAAGGGTGGCGGGACATTGATGTACACGGCCAGGGGGCGTGGCCGTGTACGTCAGCGTTATAGACTCACAGACAATGGGCTACTATATATATGATAACTGGCTGGTTATTTTGAAATCCTACTTTCCTTGGGGAATAATGCAAATTTCCAAATAGTTGTTTCAAAATAGCATTAGTGTGGATGCTCCGCTGCTGCTATTTTGAAATAACTACTCCCCAGAGTAATTTGAAGTAATTACTCCCCAGTGCTTCCTTGGGCTCTAAGACGAGGAAGCGCGTCCACAATAATGGAGCTGCCTCAGACTAAATTTAAGGCTCCCCCACAGTGTGGACACTACCTCAACTTGGAGCCCCAGGAAGCACTGGGGAGCAGTTACTTCGAATTACTATGGGGAGTATTTTGAAATAGGAGCAGCGAAGTGTCTACACTAACAAACAACCTGGATCCCTCGGCTTACATAAACACTAAATAAGATACTGATCTGGAGCAAAATTAACATGCATGTGAATTGGTCTGGTCTCCAGCTAGAAGTTTATCAGTTCTCAGCTAATGCCTGCAGCATGAGCAAGAGCAGGCACCTGGCCTGCCCGTGTCCTATCTCTAGGATGGAGAGTTAAAGGATCTTGCAGTCGTACTTGCTTCATTTTGAATTTAGCTAGTTAGTAATGAACAGGAAAATGTGTATCATGTACTTTGGATTTAAAAGACAAATCTAACACAGTGTAAGTGAACAGTTAGCATGAACGCAATGGGAGTTTGAGTTAGGGATATTAATTTAAATTAATTGGCTAATCGAATAGTCAATGCAATTTGCTTCAACTATTCAATTAGTCGATAAGGGCGCCTCTGCCTTTGAAGTGTAGCAACGGGGTGGTGAGTGGCTGGCTAATTCTCCCCTCCCACCCCCCACCGTAAATTAGCAAATATACCCCTGGCACAGAAAAGTCTTGTATACCCCACGGGTTATTCTCATGCGCAGTGTATACAAGATTTTTTTTACTGAAATAGAAAAAACCACGGGGTATATTTTGGTGCAGGGTATAGTCACTAAATTACGGTATACGGATCTTGTGCAAAAGGGGTTTTTGCGCAAAAAGGACCCGTCTATACTGCTTGTTTTTGCGCCAAAACCTCTTGTGCAAAAAGCATTGGCCGAGATATGCAAATGACAGCATGACAAATGCTAATGAGCGCTTCATTAGCAAACTCTCTGCCAACAAATAACTGCAGTGTAGACTTAGCCTGAGGGTCCTGCCTTACCTTGCAGTGGCAAAGCTCTAGCCTATAAGCAGAGATGTTGGCACCAAAATTATTAGTGCAGGCTGTCATTTAAAAAGACCAAACCAAAACATAACAACCCACCCTCAACATTTATGTTCGTCCCTGCCACATGTTTGTAACTCATAACAATAATGGGAAAGTGTTCTTCTTCATGTAACCAATTGGCTGCTGCTCATCATCCAACTAGAAAACACCGGCTGTGCTGCTGAGTGGACCAGATACATGCCCATTGTCTTTACTGGACCACAACCGCATAGCTGATGTGATGGTGGAAGACTGTCAGTGAAAGGGTTCTACCAACTTACATCAAGCTGATATATTATTAATGTCATTACATTATGGGCGTGCTCTTTTTTCTTACTGAAATTGTAACCTGCTAATTTTGTAAAAATGCTTATAAACCTGGAATCTGGTGTTTTTCCTTATCAAAATAGGACACAAATTTAGAGGGGCGACATCAGCTTGGAATCTAGTCAGATTTCTATTTGTGGCCTCACTTCCTAGTCCCCTTCCCCGAAAAATGAAAATGAGTTTCAGCTTCTATACTTGTCCCTGAGTTTTCTCCCAAATTTTGTGACTTTTGCAATGATATTTTCCTATTTTTTTCAGATTTTTTTTCTCTTTCCACACAAACAAGAGAAATTGTCTGTGGGGAAAGTGTGACACTGACTAGACACAAAGTGCTGTCATATGCACAAAGTAAACAAACTAGGCAGCACAAGATAAAAGATCCTTCTGTTCCATTTGTTTTCATTGTTAATAAACTCACATGCTACTTGTACCAATAGTAAAGAAAACAGTTTTTCTGAGCAGCCTGGGTTTTCAGTCAGTGGTGTTCTTTTCAAGTCTCAAGGTCAGACAGTTTAACATATTTTTTCCTTTCTCATGACATGTACTATATAGTCAGCTTTTGGGCTGTAGTCTACACTATCATACTAACAATGCAAGTACATTTGTATCATGTCTGTACTGATATTGCCAAAAAGGCTAGTGAAGAGGAAGGAAAATTGGCCTCTAAAGCTACTTCAGGATATAAAAAGAAGGTACCTTTGGCAACTGCATCCTAGTAACTGTTGCTATAGAAACTTTAGCTACCTTTATTCTCACTGTGACCTTCATTTTTCTTAGCAGGCTACATTAAAATAACATATGTATAGAATGAAGCATATTTCTAAACAACTTTGTAACTCTCTTACTCTCACCTTAGTTTACAAAGAAAAGGAATTCAGAATGGTAATCCTCTCAAAGCGGGTGAAAAGTTATAAGATGAATCCTAACCCTGATTTAAAATATCTTTATAAACGTATTTGTTGTGTTGCTCTTTCATGGAGGCAATCTATACCAATACACAAAACTCTATCTGCAACCCATTTTTGGTCATAGTTACCAAGCAAACAAAAATGGCATTTTAGTGACAAGCTTTGCTTGCAGACATATTAACAGCCCTTGCATACAGTGTATCACAATGATGCTATAGTCCTATGCCCTTCAACTGGAATAATAATCTTTGCACTTGCATATCCTCGATCAAATGATTTCAAAGTACTTCACAAATATTAAGACACTCACCACACTCCTCTTCAGAGGGTAGTAAATATGCCTCACCCTGAGGAATAGGACATTGCATTTCCTTCATTTTATATACATTGCACTATACTGCCCCATACTGTATCTCTCACCTGGACCTTGGCAGTTTGAAAGGTATGAATAACTTGCATGCCCACATATACCATTCAGTATACAACATCCTCTCCCTCAGCTGCTACTCCATGGACAATAAGGAAGCAGTGTCATGTCACACAGCTCCAACTGTGCTGGAAACCGTGGCATTGAAATTAATAAGCCTCCATTTATTGCTATTATTGATTATGTATTGTATCGTCCAAAGGCTCCACTTGGAATTAAGACCCCATTGAGCTGGGTGTAGGTACAGACATAGCAAAGAGATCCTTTGGCTGGAAGTTTACTATCCAAAAATGCAAACAAGCAAAGTGTAGGGGTTAGTGATACAGGTTGCAAATGAATGAAATTGGTGAAGATTTGGCTCAGCTGGGCTTTGTTATTTATGCAGGGGAAGGGATGGGAAGCAAAGGAATAGCTGCAGCTCATTGGCTGCTTAGCTAGCATCATCTAGGTCTCTTGGACACCTCAGCAGAGGTGAATCATAAGGAGGATAAGGTACTGGCTGCTGGGATCTTATCGGGAAATATTCACCATGCATACAGGCAGCCTGGAAGAAAAAGTGGAGGTGTTTGAGGGCTTAGACATGCAGAGTACTAAGCATGCTGGCCCCAAATCAACAAAGTGTGTGAGTAACTTTAAGCAAGAGTCATTCCACTGAAATCAATGGGACTGTTTGTGCTTAAAATGAAATACGCTTAAAGGCTCTGTTGGATTGGGGCTGGTCTGCTCAGCATCTGACAGGCGTGAGCCCTACAGGAGAAGTTGGCTGGTGTGTGGGAAAGGCTAGGAATGCTGACAGAGCGAGGACAGACTTGCTGTTTTCCCTTAAACCCGTGGCATCTTAATATGCTGTTAAAGATGATGTCATTTGGTGTAGAGCTCGATGCATTACTTTAAATGTTAAAGCCCATGATCCAATTATGTGATAATTTAATCAGCAGCATTAATAAACTTATTACAATCCCTCTTAGTGTATCGCCTATTTGAAATGAATGTAACTAAGTTATGATGTAAATAACACTTGTCATCTACTTTGTGCTGGTTCAAATCATGCTGGAATGTGGATAGTATGTTAGTGGCAGAAGTGCTCTTCACATCAGTGTAAAAAAACCACAAGAAAGCATGCATACAATCTTGTGAAAAATTCTAGAGCTGGCGGCACACATTTTAGTACCCAGTTTGAGGCTAGGTTGTATATTTGTAATGCCACATCTCTGAGTCAGTCATGGGCACCAAAGACTGAATCCAAGACTTCTGGATCTAAAAAAATAACATCTCTGCTAAAGTAGCCAGCTCTGTTGGTCCAAGCCAAAGTGGGCTCACCAGCCACACCCAGGACTTGTAGGTTATACATTTACCACCTGTCCCTGTTAAGGGGCAGTGAATTGCTATGCTGCAACAATACAAGAGCTTCCTCTGCTACTGGCCCATACTAATACTAGGATATGTCTAGACTACATGCCTCTGTCAGCAGAGGCATGAAGATTAGGCTACCTGACATAGTCAATGAAGCAGGGATTTAAATAATTCCCACTTCATTAAAATAAACATGGCTGCTGCGCTGTACCGACAATCAGCTGATCTGGCACAGCGCGGCAGTCTAGACGCAGATCTGTCGGCAGGGGAAGCCTTTGCTGACCGATCCCTTATGCCTCATGAAACGAGGGTTACAGGATCAGTCGGCAAAGGCTTCCCCTGCCGACAGATCTGCGTATAGGCTGCCGCGCTGTGCCGGATCAGCTGATCGTCAGCACAGCGCAGCAGCCATGTTTATTTTAATGAAGCGGGGATTATTTAAATCCCCACTTCATTGACTATGGCAGGTAGCCTAATCTTCATGCCTCTTCTGACAGAGGCATGTAGTCGAGACATACCCCTAGAGTTCAACCTCCCTTTGCTGGTTTGTGCATTAGGGGTGGAACCAAATGCCCACTTCCTACCCAGTGCCCGATAGGGCTGTTGTAGGTACACAGTGTTTGTTTACTTCTGTGTGCCTAAAGCAGAAGGGGTTCTTACTTCCATTTGCATGGGTGTATAGCCTTGGCCATGACCTGGCTCTCAGGATATAGGTTTTACATGTGCCTGAACTGAAAGGCAGTGGGATGTTTTTGCACAAGCCAGTGGACAGAGCCTATATGCAGCCCCTTTGAGGGATACCCAGACCAGCTGATTGCTTAAGCTGCCAGAGCCTCTCACGGGGTGCACTCTCCTATTTTATGTCTATTATTATTGCTAGGCCAGTGGTGGCCCATCAGGGTTCTGTGTGCAGCTCACAAGACATTTTGTTTGCTGTTGCTCATGCACAGGGTTGCCGGATTCTGTTGGTTTCTGTCCAGATTATGTTTTGTACACACACGTAAAGGAAGGCCATATGAAGTGAGGTACATGCTCATTGCCCACAACATTGACTATAAAAGCCACATGCTTCCTCTACCTCCAATCAAAGTGCTGTTACAATTCAGTCGGCACACCTCACCAATTCTAGGTACACCCGCGCAGTGAGCAAAACTACCCTATCCCGGGAAAGCGTCTTGGTTATGACAGTCTTGCAGCCCATTGAGGTGAAGGAGGGTAACTCATGCATCCCGCTCACTAGTCTAGGTTTCCCATTGCTGTGCTAGGCTCATTTAGTAAGTCCCACAGTTCTCCCTTCCTTTCCCTACTTGGCTTCAAGCCTAAACAAACCTGGGAAGTCCAGTGGTCCTCTCTTTACCTGCTAAACTCAGGCTTTCCCCTCTGCTGTGTTGCTAAGAGGTGGGGGGGAGATTCCTGTTCTATTAAAATTTGCCAATTAACTTTTATTTCAGTGATTTCAGTTATAAATAGTTTTCAGAATTTTTCACCTTTTTGTTATTCCAAACTACAACTTTTACAGGAGCGATTCTTTATCACAGTTCTTTTAATTTAAAAAAATTCAGTTGGTATGTGTCTCCAATTTTTGTTGTCTGTTTATAAACCATCCCATTTAATAGATGGAGTTGTGTTTTTGCTACTTAGGTCAATTGGGAGAACAGACCTTTGCATAGCTCCTCATATGCTTAAAGACTTCTTCTGGGATGACAACATCAGCAGCTGTGAATTGCTACCTCCTAATATCATGTGACTATCATTTTGTATATTTTCAGATTCTGAAATATTGTGATCCAACACAGAGTTGTTCACCAATCTTCTTTCACTGCAGAGCCCTATTAGTTCATTAGAGTTTGGATCAACAGGTTGCTTGGTTTGTCCAGATTAAAGTCTTAAGCCAGAGCATTTTGTAATTATGCCCCTCAGCTATTACTACCTGGAATGTCCAATCTGAGTCATTATTTAAAATGAGACCTATTCTTAGATCCTTTAATTTTCTGTACTGGTGCCAACAAACTATAGTGATTATGGCCTGATGGATGGATGAGTAGATTGGTGCTTTTAACTGTTCTTAATCGATGTCACCGTAATTGTATTGTGATTAATTGTACAGCACCCTGTGAAGGATGTTATATTCATGTGGTTTCTCACTGTTGCCAGTCTGAGTGAAATCCCATCACTCTCTTTCCCCTGGAGTTGTCAAGCATAAAAAAGCAACTAGAAAATCCAAAGGGAAAGATGCAACATCTGGAGTAAAATCCAGAGTTGGTTTTTTTTAAAAGAAAAAGCACCTCAGAAGGCACAGGGGTGGTTCTAAAATAATCTAAAATGGGAGCCCTTCCAGCTAATAAGTCTCCCATGGCTTTTTCATGGGAAGCAGCCACTTGTAAAAATGTTCTTTCCCACACAGTGCTTCAATAGTGTGTGTACAACCTATGGATCACCGCTCCTTGTGGGGGAGTTTTTCTACAGTAAGCTCCCTTGGAATTGCAGGTCGGAGCAAGTGTACACGATACTAGGGAAGTATGGATCTTTGTCTCCTTGGGTTGAAAGGCTACTGCAGATATTGGTTAATGGAGTTCTTTAGATTAAGTGATAGAGGCTCATGCTTTTAGTACCAAAGGCCCCCAAGTCTGAAAACTGCTGATGTCCTTGGTAGCGTAGGTTGTACACGTACTCCATGATCATGCAAGATTTGTTATTAGCAATCTGTGATATACCTGTCAGGTCATCTTATTGTAACCCAGAGGTACTGACACTACTGAGAGGGAGAGTGACGTCTGCTCCTCAGCCTTAGCTCAGAGGCAGCTGGCTTTTAGCTCATGCATAGAGGCTCATGGCTTTAGCTCCTAAGGTCCCAGGTGCAATCTCACCTGCCTATGACCAGGGTCTGTCGATCTTACCACTGGGGTTTTGTCTGAGATGAGCTGCTGGGAGGCTTCTGAGGCTCGGGATTCACGAGGTCCAGTGTTGTTCAGGAGCAGGCCTGGAGCTTCATTATGTTAGTGAGAAGACTACCATATTGCAGGGAGATGTAGGCATAAGAAAACTTGCACAAATTAGGGTGGGATTATAAACAGAAGACACTGACAGGGTTTCTGTCACTCCCTGCAGCACCAGGAAGGGTTATGGCATCGTTCCTAGTGCTTTTCAAAAGAGAAAACTGGCATCCCTCTCAGAAAACTGTCTCACGTACATATAAGTAGCTGGTTCAATTCTCATCCACTCAAAAATAAGTCACCTCGGTTAGTGATGGTGGCAGTGAATCTGAAGGGAACCTTCTCGTGGCAGTGAGGTCCAATCTCAGACTCCGTCATATTCATAATTGATTGAAGAGGGTCTCCAGAGGGAACACATTCTAGAAATCCTTTATCTGTGCTGTATTTGGAGACAAAGCTCTTCCATTGACTTCATTGGGAGCAAGGTTAGGCCCAAAGGTAATGAAATATGATATCCTTCAAGCCACATATCAGATGTCTCAGCAGCATCTGCTCTTTTCAGATCATTACAGTAAAGAAGAGAATAGTGACACCACCCAATGGGACCACTTGGGATTGTTTTCAGAGGAAAGCCTTTCCATCCTTGAAAAAAAAAAACCGGATTCCAAGCAAAGTTCACTCAGCTTTCCTTGAAAAAACGAATGAGACTTACAAAAACTTCTCACATCCTGCCTGGACATGCTGCCACGAAGCAGGCAAAATTAATGTTTCTCCAGATCACTGGAAAAATATCCTAAACATGCCATCGACACTGTTAGGTGTCTGCAGTATCAGATCAAAGACAGAAATCTGGCAAATGGTGACAATAGATGCCTTTGTGCTGGGACAGGAGGCTTACTTAAAAGGTTTACTTTGCACAAGAGAAATGGTCAGGCCACAAATTCAGAGGAACCGCGTAGACTTTAGAAAAGAGAACAGCTGGATTTTTATCCCTTTTCTTCTTCCCCAAGCCAGTCATGGTAAAATCATAGTAATGCAGGAGCTGTGGCTCTCAACAAAGGGAACCAAAGTAGGGAAGCTCAGGAAGGAGGTCCTTTTCTTAGACTGGGAGAAAAATAATTCCTTTTTTCTTCTAAGATAGTCAATATGACTAGATCTTCAGGGAGTGTAAATAAGCAGGAATCTAATGAAGCACACGCAGTCACAGATTATATTTTCACTTGTATGTCTAATCAAATGTAAACTATGAGGTGGAAGGTTTCTATCTTCATCTAAAGTCCCATGCAGAGATAGATATGGATGCATTTTTCAAAGTTTCAGTATTCTTTTTTTCTTTTTGCTTTCAAAACAGATTTATTTCAACACTTGTGCTTGACTAATGATATTAGATTAAGCTTCTTAAAGTGTTGCTGAATTCATAATATCGGTGTCTGACACTGGAAGAGATTTGGGCAAATTCAAAACTGACAGTGCACTGAGGAATTATCTGAATCCTGAGGTTGCATTGCTAACTTGTAATATGGAGATATGATCTATACCATATACATAACTGTTCTGTTCTTAAAATAGTATTTTGTACTATGACCTTTTTCCCTCCCCCAGAATCACCACATGACTAACTTTGAATCCATTCTAATTTTGGCTTACATGCAGAGATTTACTTTCATTTGCTTATTATTTTTGTTTTGTTATTTTTTTATGTTTATTATTGCTTTTTGTCTTGTTGTCTCTTTGTATTTTGTTCTGCTAAACATTGTGCTAAAAACAATCGTGGTTGAAACACCTTAATCTATAATGGAAAGTGTGCATGGTGGGGTCTTATTATTCTGTCATAAAATATGCCATACTTGTGGGATGTGTTTTCCATTCTGCATGATAGGTGAAGAAGTGTTTTACAGGATCAACTGACTGGATATTGCTGACTAATAGCCCTGACTATAGATAGGATTACCATATTTCCCTATGCTGAATAGGGACACCTGGTAAAATAACTTGTATTCAAGCAAATTCAATGGCAATTAATCAGAACGATAAAGTACAAAATTTAAATCATCACCAGATTGAGGAGATGTGTATGCACGCACACATCTCTCACATTAGGGGATGATGACTGACCTTCCCCTGCGCTCTCTGCTCTCGGTGCTCGGCTAGATCCCTGGCACAGACATGCCTCTCCTGGTGCCATGTCTTCTGAGGCTGCCTTTGGAGGGTGGGGGGTGAGAGTTTCTGCCAGGGTTTCTTCCAGATTGCTGCCAGGGCCCACACAAGAATGTAGTGAGCAGCAGCAGAATGTTGACACTGTGTGAGACGGAAGGGACAGGAGCTGTTTCCACTGGCCGGGGAGGATGGGGGGAGATCGGTGGTCTGGCCCATGACTCTGTTGAGTTCACCTCTTCTCCCCGCCCCTTCCCCCAACCCCCGCAGCTGGAAGCAGTTTCTCCCTTTCTGCCTGCAGTGTTGAAAGGCAGCTAACACTTCCAAGCTGCTGCCGGCCACAGACATAACCCAGGCAGCTCCTATCCCCCAGCTACAGTGCAGGCAGGAAGGAGTTAAGCCTGAAGGCTGTGTGGTGCACCAGGGCCCAGGGAACCTGACCTCAGGGGCTTCAGCAAATGCAGCCAGAAGGATGGTTCAGCAGGTGAGGGTGCCCAGGGGACAGAACAAGTCCCCTGCTCCCTCAGGGCAGAACCCAGAGTGTGTGCATCTCCCCCTCCCCCCACTGCGGAGCCTGTAGGTTCGGGATGTGAACAGGCTGGAAATCATTCCTTCCCTCTCCCACGCCCCATTCCAGAGTCAGAGAGGCTCCTATGCCAGCACTGTGCTAGGTTTGGTAAGTGCAGGGCTTGGCTCCTCCATGCCAGCATCCGAGGTTGGGAGGATCTTGGGCTTTCTCGGGGGGCTGCCAGCCCAGTCAAAGGTGGTAGGCAAAGGAGCCGGCTAGCCGGAATGTTAGTGTGCTGAGTGCTCTGGCCAGGGGCTTGTTCTCTGCACGGCTCTGGAAGTGGAGTGCACCCTCCTGGGAGGGACTTGGAGGAGTAGCAGGGCTGGATGTGAAGGGGCATGACAGGAAGAAGAGGAGCATGTAAAGGGGTGATGGGTGGAGCAGGTAACTGGCTGCCCGCCTCTACTCACCAACCATCACAGCTCACAGCATGCAGCTAGTCTGGGGGGGGGGGGGGGGAGGCAGGTATGGCCCTGCCAGCTGAGAGCTAGCACACAGCGGGGGCTGTGCTGACAAAACAGCAGCAGGGGAAGCAGCTGGCCCCATGCTTTGCCTCTTTGCCCTGTCACCCCAGCCTTGCCCACTCACCCCCATCATTGGCCCCTGAACCCCAGCCCCTCCCATTCATAGCTGCTGAGTAAGTGGCTGGTGAGCTGGCATCTGCCAAGCGGTAGGGCTCACCATTACTGATCGGGGTTGGGGAGAGGGGAAGAGAAACAGACTATATGGAACAATTTGCCCCTTTTAAAGAAAATGTCGGGCTTAAATACAAGACTGCCCCTTTAAAAATGGGACATCTGGTCACCTTAACGATAGACAAGTTAGAAAATTGATTCCTCTTTTTCACTGGCAGAGGTCCACATTCACCAAGTCCAATGTGCAGCGTGTTGCTCTGTTCAAAAACACGGTTTGGCAATCATTCTGTCATTAACATGCCTTCACAAAGCCATGTTATTGTAGCCCTTCCTAACCATGTCTACCAGAGCTTTTATAGAGCTGGGAGATCCTTTTGAGGCTCTTTGCTTATGTCCTGGATAGAGGAGAGCTGCTGGAACAACTGTGTGAAAAAAGGCATGCAAGTTTTGTGGAGTTCCTCTTTTCCTGCCTATTAGATGGATCTGGTACCCTTTCCAAATGACTACTCACATGGTTGCTTTAGTAAGTGGTAGGGTTAGTTGTAATTAAAGGGCTTGGTTGCTGTGTAGGGCAGAGTGTTTTAGAAAACAAATATTTGTAAGGAGTTGTGAATTTTAATGAGAGAATGTTTTCCTTGTGGCGTGGCATGCCATGCAATAAGGCAATTTGCAAGATGCATGGACTAGAAGCTTTCCTGAAAGAAGCAGCCTTGTAGGTAAGGGCTTTTCTTGGCGTGGATGTGAAATCTCAGGCTCCTCTGGTGAGTAGACAGAAGGATTGGGCACTTTGGGTGTGTCTGCACTATAGAGGGTTTTTTGGGGGGGGGGTTGGAAAAACTTCCCTTACGTCCACACTGCAATTGTGTTCTTCTGGAAGAAAATCGAAAGAACAGATGTTTTTTTCCAACATTGGTAATCCTCATTCCATGAGGAAGAAGCCTTTTTCCGAAAGAGTTCTTTCAGAAAAAGGTGTGTGTGGACGGGGAAGAGAGCATTCTTTCAAAAGAAGAGGAAAGAGGAAAAAGCACAGGCCACTCTGTCCCTAATAATCACTGCTGAAATGCGAGATAGTGTCCATTCAGTGTGAATGCTATCTTTTGGAAAAACAGATCGCTGTTTTGACGCTCTCTTTCGGAAGAAGTTTTTCTGGAAGATCTCTTCCGGAAAAGCATCTTCCAAAAGAAGCCTGCTATCTAAACATAGCCTTAGATGGAAGGTTCACTGCTCCCAGGGAGTGCATAGTAGGTCAGGCTGAAGATCTGATAGTTTGAATCACATAAGAATATTGAGCCTAAATGCTCAGCTGGTATAAATCAGCATAGAGCCCATGGGTACACCAGTTTAGGGTCTGTTCCAGTATCTCAGCTGTTCTCAAGATGACCACAAGGGGTAAGAGAAACCTTTTTTATTGTTGTAGTTAAAAACCTGGTGATCAAGCTTCAGTTCACCTGTTTAGGATGGATCGTTTCAGTGCATTATATATATATTAAACCATAAATATATTTCTATGTAATCTGAATGTTCACATGAGATGGAACAACTTGCTTGTATATTTCTATGTTTGTAGCTTTTGACTGAAAACAGCCAGTGTCAGCTGTAGGAAAACCAGTTCCTCCACATTTAAGCTGCCTAGAATGAGCTTTATTTTCTATTTTTATTTGTAGCACGTGTCCAGCAGGATATAGATGCCTAAAGGCAGGTGAAAATCCTGATTATGGCTATACAAGCTTTGATACGTTTGGCTGGGCCTTTCTCTCTTTGTTCCGCCTGATGACACAGGATTGCTGGGAACGTCTCTATCAACAGGTATCAGATCCTCTTGTGAAAATATGAAATAAACCAGTCATCCAATTACAATGATAAACTGGTTTCTCTAGGTAGTGAGTTAGTGTCTGGCAAACCGGGGTGTGAATCTACTGTAAAGTAGCTTGATGTTCCCTATCTTTTTGTGTGAAACACTTTCATGTTGTAGTGCACTGCAGAACTTTTAGTGCAGAAAAGCTACACAGCAAATTAGTGAGTGGCAAGCTAGTGTGCTTTAAACTCATGGCCTGGCTTGCAATGCACTAACTCACTGTGTAGACAAGTCCAAGTCGAAAGTTGAAGTTAAGAGAAATTGGTGGCAATTAGACACAGAATGAATTACTGTCCTGTCAGGACATCCTGATTAGCAACCATCAGTTGCTGCAATGAATTTTTAGGAGATTATTAGTGAGTGGATGGCTCGAGGGGTTGTTAAATGTGAGAAAGAAGTTCTAAGTAACTTGTTTGACTCTGAAAGCTATCACCATATAATGATGGTTGGTGTAAAATGAGGTGGTGATCCCAGTCCCGCTCAAAGGAGAGTGATTTTCACCTTACAAAAACCATCACTTCCCTTGGCATGCTTCTTAACAGTTGCAGTGGAGACCCAGAATTAAATGAATATAGAGACTAAATTGTATCCACACACCTAGAAGTGTTCTCCCCAGAGCAAATTTTCCAACAAGAAGGCCCTGAGGTTCTTGTGCAAAAATTGTCTGAGCAATAACTTCATGCAGTTGTAGCAACTGTGTGTGCAAATGGACAGGTCAACTAAATGCTCATTCTTGCATGCATTTGCTGTAATTGTATGTGCAGGTTTCAGGAACTGCATGCAGAAATAAGGCACAACATTGCATCCAGATGGTTGTGTGTTCAAATGGGCTTCTGTCCCCTGAAAATTTGGTTCTCAGTTTCAAGACTGAAACGCGTGGGTATGGAAATCAGGAAAGAGTCCATTTTGTATGGTTCTTTGAATAACCTGAGGACTCCAGTTTACTGTGCCACCATCTGCATAATTTAATTGTATCTCATGAAAACTAGTAACACATTGAAATAGAAGTCAATTAAATGACTGCAATTCATTTAATAGGTACAAAATTATAGGTATAGATTTGGAAGTTTCAAGTTGTGACTGAAATGGAAGGCTGAACAATTAGCACTTAGTAAATTTACCACTGTCTGAGGGCAAGTTGTATATTAGCCCACAACATTTATGGTCAAGGGGCAGGTTTCTGAAGGTCTGTCAGACCTCAATATGCTGACTTTTCAGTGGAGAATATTTTTGCTACAGTTGATTTTAAGTTAATCTGTTATAAAACTCAGACATGATATTCATGAGGAAAAAAACACTCATTTTAAAAATGCATCTTGCTGCATGACACAAAGATCACCTGATTAAATTATGGCAATTTCATGATAATTTTGCGACTTATGATTGTTTCTATATTGAACAGGGTTCTGTTTAGGCTGTTAGAAAATCTAATTCAATCACAAGTAAATAAATATAAGTCCTTTAAAACATTGTGTAAACCTTAATCGTACATCAGATTCTTTATTTTTGTGTTTATAGACTCTGAGATCTGCTGGGAAGATCTACATGCTTTTTTTTATGCTGGTCATCTTTCTGGGCTCATTTTATCTGGTCAACTTGATCCTGGCTGTAGTAGCCATGGCTTACGAAGAGCAAAACCAAGCCACTATTGCTGAAACAGAGGCAAAGGAAAGGAAGTTTCAGGAAGCCATGGAAATGTTAAAGAAAGAGCAGGAGGTCTGTAAACTATTCTCTGGTTCGTCTTGGCCTGAACATGCAATACCACAACACTCAGTCTCTTTATTTTAAAGGTATAAGACCAATGAAAGAAAGGCTCTGTTTAAAATGAGTTGCTGGTTATTGTCTTATTCAGAGCAGTTACAATCCTTTCTAGAAGAAATGTATTGGTAATGGTTTGTGACTGGAAAGGGTTTGCCTACACACAAAAGCTGTACCAATATAGATAAAATGGTGCAACTTCCACATGCCCCTACACCTACCTGCCCAATGGCATGGACACAGTGATATTGGTACGGGACATAAAACATTTGCATAATGGTCTGTCTGTGTCCGCACCAGTACATCTTTTTTGGTAAACATGACACTCCGAACTGCAGCAGTTACATTGAAACAAAACTTTGTGAAGTGGGCTGTGCCCATGAAAGCTCATGATACCATCTTCCTGCTTTGTTAGTCTTTAAAGTGCTACCAGACCATTTGTTGTTTTTTAAGTTTATCCTAAAGGGTATGTCTACACTACCCTCCTAGTTCGAACTAGGAGGGTAATGTATGCATACCGCACTTGCTAATGAAGCCCGGGATTTGAATATCCCGGGCTTCATTAGCATAAGCGGGGAGCCGCCATTTTTAAATCCCCGCTGCTTCGAACCCCGTGTAGCGCGGCTACCCGGGGCTCGAACTAGGTAGTTCGGACTAGGGTGCCTATTCCGAACTACTGGTACTCCTCGTTTCACGAGGAGTAACGGTAGTTCGGAATAGGACCCTAGTCCGAACTACCTAGTTCGAGCCCCGGGTAGCCGCGCTACACGGGGTTCGAAGCAGCGGGGATTTAAAAATGGCGGCTCCCCGCTTATGCTAATGAAGCCCGGGAAATTCAAATCCCGGGCTTC
The DNA here is from genome assembly GCF_049634645.1 of Pelodiscus sinensis. Classification (NCBI taxonomy): domain Eukaryota; kingdom Metazoa; phylum Chordata; order Testudines; family Trionychidae; genus Pelodiscus; species Pelodiscus sinensis. Next base: position 246,025,380 of record NC_134712.1, on the reverse strand, counting down.
ATTAGCAAGTGCGGTATGCATACATTACCCCGCTAGTTCGAACTAGCGGGGTAGTGTAGACATACCCGTACAGACTAACTCAGCTACCCCCTGAAGCATTTGGATTAAAATACCCACACTTCTCATCCATGCTTTTTAACATTTTTTTTCATTTGCTTCATTAATTTTACAGTTTCAAACCACTGCTGTTTGACAAATAAGAGCGTACGTTTACCTCTTCAAATATTTACAGTTTAGGGCCTACACAGCTAAAACCCTTTGTTACAGACAGTTTAACAGGTGTTTCCTGAGATTAAGCTTTCCACAATGTGAAATGGAGCTTGATTTAACTTGAGCTTCTGGTGGTATCTACTCCCCACACCTTGATTCCTTCCCCTGCCCCACTCATTCCCAGTACCCCTCTCCCTGCTCCATCAGCTTCCATCTCCACTCAGTGCCTCACCCAATCTCAGTCCCCCATAATCACTTCCTCCCTGTCCTCCCTTCATTTACTCCTGGTCCCAGTCTCCCTCATTCTTACCCACCTGCCAGCCTTCCTCCCACCAAACTACGTCTCTGTTCCCCTCCCCTACAGGTCTGTCTGTCTTTAATTTTTCCTCTGCATTTGCACCTCAGCTTCCTCCTCCATGCTGCCTATGCCCAGTGGAGGGTTCATTGAGAACACGAGGGAGACAGGCTCTCTGCTCTCTGTTCTAGTGTCTCACCCTGGCCCATCATAAGCAGATCTGAGGAGAGTCCTGCTCAGCCCCCATGTGCATGCCCAAGAGCAGACAAATTCTTTAGCAAGCTCTTAAGCTCTTGCAAGTATCTGCTGAGCATATGCAAATGGTCACAGGTGGGCAGGTTTCCATGGGACAGCAAAAGTTACATCTCTGATATTAAGGACAGTCCCTTCCCCAATTTCAAGTGGAGACACTAGAGCTTCTCACAGAAAAGGCTACCAGGATTATTTATCATGGACAAAACAATGTATTTCAGTAGCATTGTTCTCTGAAACATTTTGGCTGAAACTTTCAAAAACAAAAAATTAGCCTGAGGCAAGCAGGGAAAATTTCAGCCCAAACTGTTAAAGTTTGACAATGTCATAAGTAACTGAAAACAAGGTCTCATACTGGAAAGACTAGGGCAACCTTAATAGCACCATTTTTGTAGATAAAGCAGAAAGGAAAATTTCAGCTGTTCAGAATGGCATTTATGGTACGTGGTACAAAGAGAACACAGTTCTAATTGAGAGGCTTGCTTGGGGCTGATCAGTCAACTTATGTAATTGCTCTAACACATTCCTAAGGCTGAAGCTAACACCAAACGAGTAATCTTTGAGAGGGAAAACACGTCAGCATACCAATTAAATCCATTGATGCAAATAGACAAGATGGGGAAGATCAAATCTTTTATTGGACCAATTTCTGTTGGTGAAAGAAGCTTTGGAGCTACACAGAGCACTTCTTTTGAAACACAATGGTATATGAGAACAATGCCCCAGGAAAGTGTCTGAAACCTCTTTCTTCTTCTTTGCTGTAAGCAGTGTGTTCAGAGATGTATCCCAAAAGAGTTAACTTTTGCTGTTGTGTTGTACACTGTTTGATGGAGGGTAATAGAGCTACCTCCACTCCTTAAAATATATGCCTGTTTCTTTTTACAGCTGTTAACTTGCTGCATTATTTTGACTGATACCTGGGGGCGGGGGCGGAATCCTCTGTTTCTTAAGGGCAATTGCTTGTTTGATTCTGATGGCTTACAAAACATAACAATGAAGATTCATAAGTTTCCACTGTAGGAACCTTTAGCATTGTTCAGTGATCATCTGATACCTTCTGTATTCTGGCAAGGAACCTGCAAATGGGGCCATGCTGAGTAGGAACCCTAAACCTAGTTCTAATGCTCTCCCTCCACATTTTATCTTATTTTGTGCAAGTCTGATATTTGCCAAGTTTCATTTGCCTCTTGGGAGGTGCAAAGCTGCCTGTTCCTACCCGAGAGAGTCTCCAGCTCTCATCAAATGCTTCATCATGGATTTGCAGCTTATTTTCTAATATTCTGATTTTTCTTTCCTGGCTTTCCACTGATTTTTCAAGACCATCAGTTTGTGCTGGCAGGCTTATTTTAAGTCAGCTGCCGCTGGGTTTCTAGCCACGCTCCTGTTATCAGAATTTTTGTGCAGTGATTCCATACGATAGCTGACGAAGAGAACATGATGCGGAGGCATGTGGAGTTGAAAAGTCTGTCTTATCTTCTTTTACACCCCTGGTTTGCATTTGTCGCCTCGGATCCCTGATCAGCGCTGGCGCTGTCATTACTTGGGATAAGATTTCATTTATAAAAATGTGTCAGCCGAAGTACCTTGTGTTATTAGTACCATCCTGTGAAGAGTACAGAGGTCTTGCAATGCACAGCCTGTTGGCAGCCGGCTACGTGCTATGCCTAGTCAAACTTTTTGATTAGAAGAGCACTGCCAAGGCTTGGTAGCCCTAAAATTTCACCAGCCTAGTTCATTCTGGTTAGAAGTAATACATCATGTGTGCATGCATTCATGTGTGTGTGTGCACACTTTTTGCTGGTTGCCCATGTTGGTGCACTACCTATTGAATGATATAAAAATCTCGCTCTGGAGCACTTCAGAAAACAGCGTTGCCATGTCTCTGCCTAAGCACAAGCAAGGAGGCGAGTGCTTGGATAAGAACATGATATGAATCTGTGAACTTATGGTCTAAGGCTACATCTACACTACAGAGGTTGGGTTTTTTTTTTGAAAAATGGCCGTTTTTTAAAAAAAAAAAAACCTTGCGGAGCATCCACATCTCAAGTACGTTTTTTCACAAAAAAAATCAAAAGAACAAAGGGGTTTTTCTAGTGTAGGTATTCCTCATTTTACAAGGAGGAATGCCTTTTTGCAAGAGAGCTCTTTCGCAAAAAGGTGTGTGTGGACGAGGAAGAGGGGGGTTTTGTGCAAAAAAGAGGAAAGAGGAAAAAGCGCAGGTGTCTTGGTGGCCATTCTGTGCATAACAATCAGAGCTTATTTTTGAGAGAGCGTCCATGCAGTTTGGATGCTCTCTTTTGCAAAAGAAATTGCTTTTTCTATGCGCTTTTGCAGTGCGAACACACTCTTGCGCAAGAAGTTTCTGCGGAAGATCTCTTCCGATTGCAGGCTTCTTGCACAAGAAGCTTTTGTCTAGACGTAGCCTTAGACTGGAAGCCTAGTATCCTGAATATATTGCTAGTGAGTCATCCTGTGGATAAGTGGAGATGTTAGATTGTTGCAGTGCTGAGATGAGAGGGTGGACAGAATTTTTTAAAGACCAGTATAAGACAAATGGAGTCTTTTTACAGTTAGTAAAATATTGTGACCTATCCATTTTATAGCATTTTAGCCTTCTGTGTGAGCTGAAACTTATGCATGAAAAATAATTGCCAAAATGAATAATCATGATTACTTACTGACCTAAACTTGTATCTGCTATGTTCATTTTTAAGGCACTGGCTGCTAGAGGAATTGATTCAATGTCACTTAGCTCATTTGAAATGTCACCTTTAGCATCCAAAAATGCCAAAGAGAGAAGAAATAGAAGAAGGAAAAATAAATCCTTGGGGCTAGAAGATTATGGGGAAGACCAAAAAGTTCCCAAATCTGAGTATAATGATAGTCAGCGAAGAATGGTAAGTTATCTGAAACGTCAATGATGGTTTTCTTTACTCTGTACTTTGGTGAATAATCTGAGCTCTCAATGATAGTATTATAATTAAAACAACAAAACCTTTAATAATAAACAAGGATTAAACATTGAGCATTGTAACTAGCATGCACAAATTCTTTTATGTTATAAATGTGGAGAGAAACTTATCTACTCTAATTTCAAAGTCATCTTTTCCAATGCCTGCTCATTTTTCTCATTTTTTTGGAGTTTTTTTAAAGCATTTCAAACTTTCCTGTCTCATTTATTTTCATTGTAACATGTTCATTGTACTTTTCATCCATCTAGTTATATCAACCATATTCCTACTAATAGGCTAGTGTCTATTTTGCTTTCTAGCGGTGTGCAATGAATACCTGAAAATTTTTTCTTAGCTTTTTAATATTTTTCCAGTCTCTTCTCAGTACACACTTTTTGGTGCTGTTTTCACATTACACTGTAGGAAAAAAAAGAATATAGAAAAGCCTGTTGTTGAAAATGGTCTAGATGGTGCTTGGTCCTGCCATGAGGGCAGGGGACTGGACTTGATGGGCTCTCAAGGTTCCTTCCAATTCTGTGGTTCTATGTGTGAATGTGAGGCTGCAGATATTAAAGATACTGATGACAGTTGCAGATATTAACATTGTCTGGTTAATAGGGGGCAAACTTTAAAGCAGTTTATTTGTTATTTTTGAATAGCCATGTAATGGGCTAAGTCTTTTTAATACTTTATTGTCAATATATTTAGGGACATTTGGCAACCATAAAAAGTGCATGGAAAATGTGAAAGTGGTATAAGTAGATGTGACAAATTAATGACTCCCCAGCTCAAAACATTTATACGTGACACATTTAGGGTGTTTTATCCTGAGAGGCTGAGGCTTTCTTGATATTGTTTAATTAGCTGAGTGAATTGCATTACTAATTGCACCATTATTAATGCTAGAATTGCTGTTTTAATTAATTCTGAGTGGGTTTCAAGATACCAAATACCAAAATGATCTGGAACCAGAGCTGTACATTTGTAAGTGTGTTTCTTAGGTTATATTTCTTCTTTGCATTTTTTTGCCCCCTGGATGTCATATGCATGAAGAACATGGAAGTAACATTTCAAGGCTTATAGTAAATCATCTTTGTGAAGTTGTGCCTGGCATGGTTTGAGGGAATACGGCTGAATCATCATCACTCAAATGAAATCTGAGTGGCTGTAAGCACACTGCCAGCCGGAATCAGTTTCAATGCCTGTGTCGTGGAAACACAGATATGGATTTTTGACCATATAGTAAATGGTAGCAGTCAAAATGAGCTGCCCTTCTATACAGTGGGCTTGTTATCATTCTTTCTTACACTGGTGTAAATCAGCAGTAATTCCACTTGAGTCGATGGTGTCTCTCTAGTGTAAATGAGATCAGAATCAAGCCCAGAACATTGCATTGGGATGGTTGCTGCTGAAAAATGTTGAACTCTAGTAATAAAGAATTGGACCATGGAAAAAGTTGAGATGGAAGTAACAAGTACACAGGCCACAGAGGTCACAAAGGTAAAAAAGCCAAACCGTATATTCCTACCAAATAGTGTCTCTCAGTTTATTTCCGCTTTACGGATGAGAGAGAAGAAGGACAGGCTTTATGTCTACGTACATTTCCAAACACTGTTTTCAGTATTCCTTTTCTGTTTGTTTTTAAGTTTGCTTAATGTTGGGCTTAATCACTGCTGATGATTTCTCAGGTTTGCAGTCTCTTTTTAGCTGATGACAGTGTATCATCAAAATAGCCAGTGTTTCTATTCACGGGATAATGCGTTGTAGTTAAATGATCTGACACTTTCAGAGACAGCGATACATTTACATTGGGATCCACCGCTTCTCTTGTCATTCTGTTTCATTTTTTCTTCTTCTTCTTCCTCCCTCCTCTTCTTATTTTCCTTGCGATTCATTTCTTCCCTTGTTTTTTTCTCTCTTGTTCTCTGACTTCAAAGTTCATTCCTTAGCCACCTTTGAAGATGTACTGTGAAACCTTAAACAGGGTCTGGATTCACCAATCACACTATTCATACTTCTCATCTCCCTTCCGCATGTCCTTTCACTCTGATCACATGGAGAGGGAACAGGAGCAAAGAAAATGTTATGGTACTGTGTGAACATAGCCCTGGCCCTTTACGTTTCAGTACATCTTTAACAGCTGTGTATGAAACAAATTGATGGCTAGGAATGGTTATTAAATCTCAAAATCATATTTTGATTAATACAGCTAAAGTAAATCCTTATCTGAGGCATTGGATTTAAAATGATACTTAATGCTTGTCCTCATAATGGGGTGGATCAACTCTGCAGTAATTGATACACCTGCAGTCGATTTAGCGAGTCTAATAAAGACCCACTAAATCAATTGCCAGTCATGCTCCTGTCGACTCCAGTACTCCAGCAGAACGACATGAGTAAGGGGAATCAACGGGAGAGTTTTTTCTGTTGACCTTCTGCAGTGAGGACCCCATAGTAAGTAGACTTAAGCTACGTCGATTTGAGTTATGTTAGTAACGTAACTCAAATTGAGTAGCTTAGATCCTTCTGTCCTTGTAGTGTAGACCTGCCCTTACTGATCTCCTGCAGTAGATTGACAAACTCAAAACCTTCATGGCTCCCCAAAATGTGTTGCAAAATGTTACTTCTTTTTCCCCTTTTTCCTTTCTGGGGGCTTCCAGACTCTCCTTGACATTAGCTATGGTCCAAGTGCAAACTCAGTGAAACGCAGAGCCAGCCATGGAAGTATATTCAGTTTCCAATTCCGTGGCAGAGACATTGGCTCCGAAACAGATTTTGCCGACGATGAGATCAGCACTGCCGGGGAAAATGAAAGTCAGCATGGCTCACTCTTAGTTCCAAGGACTGGGAGACGTTCAAGTGTGCAAAGTCAAGCAAGCTATAGTTCTCGCCCTCCTACACCAAACTACATGCAGAATGGCAAGAGGAACAGCTCAGTGGATTGCAATGGTGTGGTTTCCTTGATAGGAGGAGGCACTGGGGTGCACAGCCCAGACACGACTTCTCCCTCAGGGTTACTGCTGCCCCCGGTTATTATGGAAAACTCTGGAACAGGTGACATGGTGAGTACAATATGAGTTTTGTATGGTTTACATTCTTGTTTCTTTCACCAATGTTATTGGCATTTGCTATGATCTCTGTAAGTAACACGCAGCCTCAAACAATCACCAGTCCTCCCCATACAAATTGTGTGAAGAACACAGGTCAAATCTCACATTGATTAGCATATTGTTCAGCCATAGAGAAGTTCATGTCCCTCGGATGGAAGTTACTCACAGCATTCTGTGTGGAGGCTAATATTTGTACTTTGGTCTTCATCTGGATTCTTTTGCTCAAAAATGCAAATATGTATGAAAAATGAAATCCTCCCACACCATTCTTCATATGGTAGGTCTCTGGTGGGTTACTTCTGCCATTTCCACCTCTGGCATTTTCTGGTGGACAAAACCAATATTTTAAAAATACTCCTATGTGGACTTCATTCCATCCAGCAATTTCCCCGCACACATCTCTGTGCTCCTACAGTTTCTACCTGGATACAGCTAGCCATGAGTTACTCTAGAACTGTTTGGGGGTTGCTTTACAGATCCCACATAGCTACCAGGGAGACTTTAGCATCCACTTCAAATCAATCTCAAATTAGTACAGCAGATGATTAACTGGGCTTTGACTTCTTGCAGAGTCTTTGCCACAGAGTACTGGGGTGTAGCAATGTAATAAAAATAATTGGCTTTCCTATTGAAATGACCTCTTTATTTAAGAATAAATAACAAGGGTAATACTTTTAGGCCCTCATAGGGGGAGCAGAGCAAAAGGGGCAGTTGCCCTGGGGCCCAGCAGTTCAATAGGCCCAGGGTTCCCAGCCATCACTGTGAGTTGCCATGGAAGCACTGTGAAGCCTGCTCTGGGCTGCTGTCAGGACTGGCTGGAAGTCGGGGGGGGGGGCAGTTTAGCTTGCTACAGGTGGTGCTGAGGGCTGACAGTCCCAGCCCTTCCCCTTTTGCCTGAGGTCCCGCCCCTCCCAGGAGGATGAAGCTGCCCTTCAGGATCTGGCAAGTCTGTTTGTCCTCCTGTTCTGCACCATCGTTTGGCAAAACATCAGCTGCCATTTGCAAATGCCAGGTAAAAAAGGCAGGTGCAGTATGGAAAAGCTGACTGCATAAAACTGGCAATGCCCTGGCCTGCTCTCGAATTATTGTCAGATTATCAACAAGTGAGACTTGAAGTAGCTATTTTCCCAGATCTGAATAGCTTCTTCCATTTCCAGCTTTGGACTTGATATATTCCTGACTCTCTGATCTGCCCCCATTCAACTTGGAAAGATCCCTGTGGGACCTCTAATCTTCCCCATAGTAGTCAGGAACCTCCCCCCCCCCCACCACATACCCAACATTCAGTACTTCCTAGCATGTCCTCTCAGCTCCCCAATACACTCCTGCACAACCTCTTTTATAATTCATTTTAAAAACCGACAATAGGTTTGCAGTCTCTTCAGTGGTCATTTCATTGCTCCCTTTCTGGAGGCTTCCTGAAATGTGTTCTGCTTCCCTGGACTGAGATCCTCACAGGCTCTTACACAAACTTGCAGGGGGACAGGAGTGTACAAGGACCTTCTGTTCTTCTTGCATGGCCTACACAAGGGACTACAACAATGGCAGTCCCTGTACAGCCCTGTGGGTGCACAACACTTCAGAAAGGCTGGCAAAGGAGGCGTCTGGTCTAGAATTCTATCACCTCCCCTCTGTGCAGGGCTGAGGAGCAGGACAGCTGCACTGGTCAAGCAAGCTACCCCATCTTAAGTGATGACATAGCCTGCACAGTCCTGCAAATAGAACCACTTGTAAACTTGAAGATGAACAGACTTTAGTATGATTAACAAAAGTATTTGTGTTCTTTTTTATCTGTTCCCAACATTAAAGAGATGGATATTCTTCCAAATATTTGCACCTCCATTTTATGTAACCGCTAGAAGATTTACCTGGTGTTGCTTGGATCTTTAACTCAATTAATTTTTGTTTTTTGAAAAATGAAATGGAAATGTGCATGCTTTATTTAAATCATTGCTCTGGGGTGGGGCAGGAGGATGTGCGGTTCAGTATGCAGGCTGCCCTGGGGAGAAAGGACTACCCCATGCTGCTGCGGTGAGAGAGGGCCCCATCCGAGAGCAATGATTTAAATAATGCATGTACATTTTCATTTTATTTTATTTTCCAAGAAACAAAAATTAATTGAGTTAAGGACCTGAGCCATGCCTGGTAAATTTTCTAGTAATAAATAAAAGTCAAACTTAAGGACATTAAAATAAATTACATAATGAATGCTATGGATAGTGGGATTCTGAGATAAAGCAGTGTGCCTGTTGTAATTCTGAATTCATTGTTATGTATTTAACGTTTATTAAGGTTGATCCGATACAACAAACCATACAGGACAGTTTGATTAAGTGTAACTTTGCATGAAACATGCCATAGGTGGGCCAGCTATGAAGCACGAGGTTTCTGAAGAATCATTTTCTTGTGCATTTATGAAAGCTGCCTGCACCAAAACAGAAAAAATGGTGATAGTTTAGTGGTGTTCCCTCTTTTGTTTGTCTGCCAATGCTTCAAGGTGCCAAGCACCCTCCACCCCAGCTCTTTTGGTCAGAACTTCACAGGGAATATTTGGTGCTTTGGCCAAATTGGGTGGGTTCTTACGGAAATTTTGAACACTGCCAGCAATTGCTCTTTATTTGCCAGCTTCTTTCAAATACATATGTTGAAAATTAGCTGGGCTAGGTGGCGGGAGGGAGTGTTGGAGGCACGTCTGTGGTTGTCTAGGAAATAATGCTAAAGCTCTATAGCAACAGATGTTCATTTAGTGATGCAATGTGAAGGATGTTGTGTCTTCTGTGAAACAGGTTTGATATCTAATCTATCCAGAAAATGTGAGCTGGAGCTAAAAGCTAATTGGCAGCAAGCCCGTTGTCTTACAGATTCATTATTTAAGAGAACTGTGCGCAAATTAACTAAACTGTGGTGCAAATGCAGAACAACTGATAAATTGAACACGACAGTGTGTTTTAAGATAAAATGGACCTCCTTTTGGAGTATTGTTTGTATTTTTGAAGATTTCGTTCAAACATGTTTAAACGAACTGGGTTGCTCAAGAATGAAGTTATTTGTTTCCTTAAAAAAATCAGATATAAGAATAGTGAAGTTGTGAGGTTCTCTGTATTACTAATGTATCTTCGCTCCTGACTGTAAAGGTCCATTGCTTGAAGTGTTAAGGCAGTTAATGTGATGTTAATATGTTCCCTGAAATGATGGAACCAATACAACAATGAATTTTGAGGAGTTCACATCAGACAACAGTCATCCTCTATAATTTTGCAAAGATATTTATGTATTTAGACATTTCTGTGGTGCTCACCACATTAAGATTTGAGTATCTTCATTTTTGAGTGGCCCAACTGAGACATTTCAGCAGGCCCTGATTTCAGATTACAGGTGCTCTGTGCCTTATGGAAATCATGCCATTTTAAGACTTCTCAAACTGATCACTGAAAAACAGAAGCAAAATACAGGACTATGTAGCACTTTAACGACTAACAAGATGGTTTATTAGATGATGAGCTTTCGTGGGCCAGACCCACTTCCTAAGATCAAATAGTGGAAGGAAGTGGGTCTGGCCCACGAAAGCTCATCATCTAATAAACCATCTTGTTAGTCTTTAAAGTGCTACATAGTCCTGTATTTTGCTTCAGCTACACCAGAATAACACGGCTACATTTCTATCACTGAAAAACAGAGGCACCCAAAACCACTAATCACGCATGGAAATATTTATCTGTAGGTTTGTCTGAAGTAACTTTCGTACTAGAGATTTTATGTCAGATACAGTAGTTCAGATCCTGAAGAACAACATGGTGGCTATGTGTTATTCAGCTGCCCAGCCAAGGGCTAAATCAAGATCCTGCCCATCTTTGGGAATGGGAAATATCTGTTCCTTTCTATTTTTCATCTGGTGGAGTAGCAAACCCTGCAGCCTGCAATCTGAGTCGAGTAGCAAACCCTGCAAGCTTGTTACCTACACGAGTGATCTGTGAAAGCTTGGTCTGTAGACATTCTGGTAGAGGTGGGATATTGTCTAGGTGTATGTATGTGAAGTGAGGGGGCTACTTGTTAGACATAGGTAGCAATGATGCTCCATCAGTGAGGAGCCAGGTTTTTTGGTTTTCCTCTCCTCTAATTCCCAAAGACCGTTACAAAACAGTACAGAGATCGCGTCATGGCCCATGTCGTCCTGTCTGTTGATGTTCATAGATAGTGTTCTAATTGCCTATATCGGTGTCTGTACAGGAGCTCTGCTTGTTTGCTAAGCCATCCTGCTGTCTAATGTGCAGCCTCAGGGCCTACTCTACCCTAGAACATTAAAACAGCTTAACTGTGTGACTCAGGGTGAGAAAAAACCACGTCCCTGAGCAGTGTTCCCTTTAAAGTTTAAACTGTGCAGCAGTACAGGTGATTAATCAGCCCCACCCAGTCAGTCAGCTCCCTGCACAGAGCCCATAGCTTCTAACTGGGCAGGGCTGATTAATCACCTGTGAAGCTGTGCTGGGAACACTGCCCCGAGTGGTGAAGACAACTTAACCTTACTACAGACAGTCCACAGACAAATTCTTCCATCCACCTAGCCATTGCTTCTAGGGGAGGTTCATCCTCTATGCCATTGTGAGAACTCCTCTCCTCGCTATAGGGCTACGTCTAGACTGCATCCCTCTGTCGACAGAGGGATGTAAATCAAGCACATTGAAATTGCTAATAAAGCCGGGATTTAAATATCCTGCACCTCATTAGCATAAACGTGGCCGCTGCTTTTTTTTCGAAACAGAGGTTTTTTTAAAAAAAAACGGCAGTCTAGACGCGGATCTGTCGAAAATAAAGCCTTTTTCGACAGATCCTGTATTCCCCAAAAAATGAGGTTTACAGGATCTGTCGAAAAAGGCTTTATTTTCAACAGAGCTGCATCTAGACTGCCGGGGGAGGGGGTTCAAAAAAACTTTGTTTCAGAAAAAACTGGCGGCCATGTTTATGCTAATGAGGCACGGAATATTTAAATCTCAACTTCGTTAGCAATTTTGCCGAGCTTAATCTACTTCTCTCTGTCGACAGAGAGGTGTAGTCTAGATACACCCTAGGTAGTGTCTATACTGACACATTGTAGTGTTTGAAGTGTGGACATACCCTAGGTAACACCTAGAGCACCTGTGTAAACAATTGCTACTTTGCCACGTGTTTCTTTGCCCTTCACCACACCTGTTGACATTTATATGCCATATACAATCACCTGAAAAACTGGAGAAAGAGAGACAAAATTCTCAGGCATTTGCCAAAACAACAAATTGTTTTTCAGCCTGTGTAAAAGCAACAGACCCTGGTTGTCAGGACCAAACATGAGGCCTTTGGAGTTTAGTGTATAAACCTCTACTGCATGAGCTAAAAGCCCCACGCTGCCTAGCTAATGGTGTAGACACATTGATCTCCGTCTAAGTGGTCTTGAATGGGACAGAACACCACACCCAGTAGGTGTGCAGGTTACACGTGCAATCTAGAAACCCAGTGAGATCACCTGGGGAATAAAGTAACATATTATAAGAGTACGGTGCACATTCCCTGAGTACAGGTAGCCCAGTGTCAGGCAATGGCAGCTCAGATACAAAGGAGGAACTGACATGGAATTCCTGACATGGTTTGTGAGCTCAGTCCAAGAAATCTAAGCCACGTCTGAGTTGTGAGCACTCTTGGAAATTTCCCATATTTGATATAATAACATGCTGTGTATGGCCTGATCCTGTCATTGCACCCATTGTATTAACATATTGTAACTCAACTGTTTCATTGCTGTTACCCTCAATGCACACCAAAGTGAGTGAGAAAGAAACTAGGCTCTTGTACTCCAATCCTCATTCCTGCTCTGGCTCTGTCAGCCCTTGAAATGAGGAGTTTCTGAAGTTAATGTCTCTTCCCCTCTCCTCAGGTATGCTGAGCACTGTTCTGGGATGCCGAGAGTGCCAGCCCTTGGTTTTTAATAGAAAAGGCTTATGAATTAAACAAGCAAATTGATGCCATGCTACAAGCTTAGGCTTCAGTGCATTTGCAACACAGTTATTTGTACACAGGTGACCAATGGCTTTGCTGTGCCGTGATAAGAATTTCCGTAGTTATTGAAAAGGTGAGAATAACATCTTGCCCACAACAGGTTAACCAATTTGAACAGAATGGTATTAATGAGCTACCACAATGCTATCTCCTGTAGCTTGACACATCAGATCCACTGAGGATTCTTAAGTAAATAGCAAGAGATCTCTGCTTGCTGGAAAGAGTTTCATTAGGGTTAAGTTGTAGACAGTATTCCATCCTCTCTTGCCTTCCAAAGCCAGCCGTAGCCCTGGGGAAATCTTGGGGTTTTGGCATTGTTTGTTCAGTCAAACAATTGTTTTTAGAGGTTAGAATAGGCAAGGAGCTAGAGCTGAGTATAAACCTCTGGGGTCATTGTTATTTATAGCTTCTTAGTATGTAGGTACACACTGATGGCCAGCTCAAGTGTTGTTGGTGAATCAGCCTCAGGAGCAGATCCACGTCTGGGACTTGGGAATAGCAAAGTCACTGATTAACTTGGATTTTGAGCATGGAGGGACAGCCAAATATAAGCAGAGGTGAAAGAGCTTGTGCCACAGCAGTGGCAAGGAGACCCTGAACAGCACCAGAACTAAGCTTGCAGAGACTAGCTTTCAAATGGAACTCCATGTTTCCAGTTTGAACTGTCGGACTGGTGCTATATTATAGGGTTAGGTCTAAAGCCCACTATATCAACAGGAGTCTTCCCTTCCCTAGGACAAGCAGATCTAGTTCTTCATTGCCAATCTGAGCAGGCAATGGATGTCTTTAGATTTCTTACTAAGGAGTCTGTTCACACTGGTCAGTTCCTGAGGCTCCTATTGGTCAGATTTCCTCCACCTCTAAAATAACAGAAATGAACAACAGAAGTTGCTCACTTGACTTCTGGGGGGGTGCTGGGCCCTCAGCACTTTTAAAAACAAGACCATGTATTTAGGCATCCATTTTTGAAAAGATTGGACTTTGGTTTGACTAATCACAAAACCATTTGCTGACCAAACCAGCTTTTGATTGTTGACTGCTATACAAAAGCAAGGATTTTTTTCCTCCTAGCTTTCCCCAAGACTGTTGAAAAGGCAGAATGTCAGTGTGTTCCCTATACTGAGGAAAAGTGCTTGTTGACAAAGAAAGCAATCCAAAAATCACCACTCCAACGTAATGCAGACAAGGATTTGCTAAAACGCTAAAATCAGATTGGTTTTGCCCTTAGCTGCTACCACTGCACTTGCAGAGCTTTTACACTGTTGCTAGTTTCAGCTTATTTGCAAACTTTGCTTAGGTAAATCCTGAATGGGCATATACCTGCAACTGATTATGCAAATCTGAGATAAACATTGCAGGCTTCTTTAGCATGCAGTGCTGCTTCTCCTTCTATAATGGCATTTCCGCAAAATTAAAGCCCTTCATTTCATGGTTGTGTGCTATGATAGTCTCCTTCAATCTTATTAAATATTTGTGCTGTCACTTTATTGGGTCCATTGTTTATACTGTGGCCTGTCCACCCCTTTTTTATGCTTGAAAAGGCTTTTACAGTACAGGGGAAATTAAAGCTGAACCAGCTCCAAATGCAGCCTTTAAAATGCTTCCATAAAGGTGCCTATCTTCATATAGCAGCACCAGCACCCTTCAGAACTGTGGCTACTCAGAACAAAATATGACTGCAGTGTTATAGATCCTCATTTGCATGAAAATTACAAATATGTATATATGTGTGTCTCTATGGAATTAAACTAATACAAGTGAGAAACATTCCTGACAAACAAAGAAACCACATAGAAATATTCGTTTCTTGCTGGAGGTGTCTTTTTTGAAAAACTCTGATGTGCTTTCATAGCTGGACTTTAAAACGATCTCTGCACTACTTTAAAAATTGTTAATTTTGTTTCATTTCTATTGAAGAATAAGTACCGTGAATTATTATGCCTGTTGTCACAGACTCACAAGTTGTGCCCACACTTGGCCTGTGTGGTCCTCAGGGGGAATCCTCTTCAGTGCGACAATCCGTTCTCAAGGATTCATGCTGTCTTGGGAGTTAAGCAGCTCTTGCCTCCTGGGATCGTACCTCTCTGAGCCTCCAGCATGCCTGTCTCTTGCTATTGTCTCAGAATTGGGTATACTGTGATTATTGAGAGGAAAATAGAGAAATTGGAAAATCCAGTTGGATTTGAAATTTTCAGGTACTACAGCTCAAACCTCTCTAGGCCGGCACTCTCTGGTCCAGCAACTTCTATGGTTCGCCATGATTTTAATTAGCTGGATGCCCACTTATCATGGGTGTAGACAAGTATTCTGCAGTCCCATAAAGTTTGTTTACAGCTACCAGTCCTGGCTTTGTGTTCTGTGCTGTGATTTAGCTCTAAGGGTAGTTCTAGACTGCAAGGCTATTCCAAGGAATGCATCTGCTATTTCAAAATAATTTTCAAAATAACAGATGCGGTATTTCGGCATCTCTGTAAACCTCATTCCACGAGGAATAAGGGATGTGTCGAAAGTGCTTTATTTCAAAATTTGGCTCCGTGTAGACGTGCCAAATTTCTAAATAGCCTATTCTGAAATAAAATCAAAATAAGATACGCAGTTTGCGTAGCGCAAATTGAGTATCTTATTTCGATTTTAGAGTGTAGTTTAGATGTACCCTAATTTACACCTAAATGTCTTCTTAGAGTCCAGTAAGAAGTAGAAGTGTTGGTAATGCTGCTAGACAATATTGACCTCCCATGGTTCAGCAAATTCTTTGGTTCAGCACAGGTCAGGTCCCAAGGGTGCCTGACTAGAAAGGTTCAACCTGTATAAATAACAAAGAAGGTAATGCTTGACTCTGTATTCTATTATGTTGACAGTCCTATGCAAACAATACTCTAATAGTGATATATTTTATAATGATAAATATAACAGGAAGTTTGCCTATGAACAACCCTGTTAGAAATGTAATGTGGTAAATCTGTTAAATTGATTGTTGCAATTTTGGACCTTAAGGAGTATATCCTGTGGGTTCCTGGGAGTAAAGACCATGTTTTGCATAATGGCAGCCAAGGTATGTTTCTTGACATAGCGCTTCTACATAAGACAGCAGAGGTATAATATTTTTCCTTATAACCAAAAAGTTGGGTTACACAGGACAAAAAAACACTGGTATGTGCTAAACTGTGTGACAGCAGGTAGGAGGATGAAATCATGGTTTTAAAAAAAGAAGGGTTAAATAATCCAGAAGAATTTGAAGTGGGAGATTAATTTATACTTCATTCTGCAGAGAAGGAATTAAAAGAGCAATTTCTTCCCTCTTACTCTTTTTCGTTCATTTGTTACTTCTTTTTCCTTTGGAATTTGTTTCCACAGTTCCTTTGCCAGACTATTTCTTTCCATTTTGTTATATTTCCTTTTGCCTTTATGTGCTTTATTTTGTATTCCAAATGGGTGTAAATGGCTATGTAATTTTGTGAATGTTTTCTTCTTTAATAAAATGTTTTTGTTTCTTTGTTTAGTGGAGAGAAATTGAAGGGAGGAGGGGAATAAACAAGCTAATTTAGCTAAAATCTTTTTCCCTGTTCCCCTTCTCCATAAACTCCAGATAACTTGATGAGTTCTTGTATTGTTAACATTTACAAGATTTTGTTTAAATAAGTTTGATTACAACAACTTTTCCTTTGTTATGATTTTGACTTGACGTATGTTGATCAACTTCTTTTATAAAATAAATTAATAAAGCATATTCTTTAAATGTCACTGGTGGTAGTCTGGTTTAGCAAGTGGTTGATTTGGTATTTTAAAATTCCTTATAGTAATTTGCTCTGATCTGCCAGTGGTTGATATTTCTAGCTACAGAACTCTGATGTTCTATATTGTTAGGATGATTATTATTTTATTTGTTGTTGCACCTAATGGCCCCAGCCCCACTGTGCTAGAGTTTATACAAACACATAACAAAAAGGGCAGTCTGTACTTTGAAGAATATACAACATGCATGCAGAACTGGTCACTTACCTATAAAAAATGTATATATATGAAAAGATGAAAAGGGCAACAAAAATGATTAGGGTATGGAACAGCTTCCATTCAAAGGGCAGGAATTGTGCATTTTTAAAAACTAAGGAGGGGTATATGATAGAGCAAGGGTTTCAAGCTCACAGCCTGTGGGCCATCTATAGCTAGAATATTTCTGCAATTCAGCCTGGGAGTCTCTGTGGCCTGGGGCAGGCTTGTCCATATCCATCCACCAAGCCCCGGCCCTTCCTGCTCTGCACTCTCCTCCTCCCATTGCACCCTTTTCCCAGTCCTCTTTCCCCACAAGAAACACAACCTAAGAGATTACAATGGGGCTTGATATGGGGCAACAGCAGGGATTGACTCCCATACCCGCATGCGCTGCAACAGCAGGAGCCACGGGGAAATGGAGCACACACACTCCAGGGTTGCAGGGAATGCTCCAGCCATAGATGGCCTGTGGACCGTGAGTTTGAGATCCTGTGATGGAGGTTAATAAAATTACAAATGGCCTGGGGAAAGTGAATAAGAAAATGTTATTTGCCCAATTGCACAGCACAAGGACTAGGAATCACCTGATGAAATGAACAGGCAGAAAGTTTCAGACAGACCAAAGAAATACTTCTTCACTTAATGCACAGTCAGCCTGTGGAAATTGTTGCCATGGGACACCATAAAGGCCAAAATTATAACTAGGTCCAAAAAAGAATTAGATACATTAATGGAGGTAGGTCTATCAATGGCTATTATAAGATGATCAGGGATGCAGCTATGTTCCAAGTGTCTCTAAATGTCAAAAGTTGGCACTGGACAAGAAGGGATGAATCCCTCAAAATTACCCTGTCCTTGTCATTCCCTCTGATGCATCTAGCACTGTCTACTGCCAGAACGAATAATACTTGGCTAAATGAACCATTGCTCTGACCCAGTACGGCCATTCTAATGCTCTGAAAAGCTCACAGTCCAGACTAGAAAACTAGTTTGTAGGTGTGTTTTGTTTTTCAAACATGTTATCACTGTCACTGAATTACACTTCTTGCAGAGACCCTTCTTTGGTAGAGAAGTCACCTCTAAGAGGGATCATAGAAGATTAGTGTTGGAAGAGACCTCAGGAGGTCTACTCCAACCCCCTGCTCAAAGAAGGACCAACCCCAACTAAATCTTCTCAGCCAGGGCTTTGTCAAGCCAGGCCTTAAGAGCTGGAGACTCCATACTTCCCTACGTAACCCATCCCAGTGCTTCACCACCCTGCTAGTGAAATAGTTTTTCCTAATATCCAGTCTAGACTACCCCACTGCACCCACTGTGCCTTGTTCTGTCATTTGCCACCACTGAAAACAGCTTAGTTCCATCCTCTTTGAAATTCCCCTTTAGGTAGTTGAAGGCTGCTATCAAATCCCCCCTCATTCTTCTTTACATGAAATAAGACCAGTTCCCTCACCCCGTCCACATAAGTGATAAGCACCAGCTCCCAAATTATTTTCGTTGCCCTCCACTGGACTGTCTCCAATTTGTCCACATCCTTTCTATACTGCAGGGCCTAAACCTGGATGCAATACTGCAGATGTGGCCTCAACAGTGCCAGACAGAGAGGCATAATCACTTTCCTCGATCTACTGGCAATGCTCCTACTAATGCAGCCCAATGAACTATTAGCCTTCTTGGCAACAAGTGCGCACTGTTGACTCATATCCAGCTTCTCCTCATATCCTTTTCTGCAGAACTGCCACTTAGCCAGTCAGTCCCCAGCCTCTAGCAGGGTTCTGGTATAGGTAATTCTGGACCCTATCCTTTCCCTCCGGTATATCTACCTCTCCCTCCAGCTTAGTGTCATCCATAAACTTGCTCAGGGTGCATGCCAACCCATCGTCTAGATCATTAACGATGATGTTGAACAAAATTGGTTCTATGACGAACTCCTGGGGCACTCCACTTAATACTGGCTGCCGCCACACAGGGTATGTCTAGATTGCATCCCTCTGTCGGCAGAGGGATGCAGATTAGGCAGGTCAATATTGCAAATGAAGCAGGGATTTACATATCCCGTACTTAATTTGCATAAAAATGGCCACCGTTTTGGCCGACTCAGCACTTTGTCAGCAAAAAGCGGCAGTCTAGAGGGGGATCTGTTGAGAAAGAAAGCCTTTTTCGACAGATCCTGTAAACCTCCTTGCAGGGGAATCAAGACTGAGGGGAAAAACAACTGAGGAGCGTTGGCAGTTTTTCAAAGGGGCATTATTAAGGGCACAAAAGCAAGCTATTCCGCTGCGTTGGAAAGATAGAAAATATGGCAAAAGACCGCCTTGGCTTAACCACGAGATCTTGCATGATAGAAAATAAAAAAGGAGTCATATAAAAAATGGAAAGTAGGACAAATGACAAAGGATGAATAAGGGAAACAATACAGAAATGCAGGGGCAAGATTAGAAAGGCAAAGGCACAAAATGAGCTCAAACTAGTTACAGGAATAAAGGGAAACAAGAAGACTTTCTATAAATACATTAGAAGCAAGAGGAAGACCAAGGACAGGACAGGCCCACTGCTCAGTGAGGAGGGTGAAACAGTAACAGGAAACTTGGAAATGGCAGAGATACTTAATGACTTCTTTGTTTTGGTCTTCATCGAGAAGTCTGAAGGAATGCCTAACATAGTGAATGATAGTGGGAAGGGGGTAGGTTTAGAAGATAAAATAAAAAAGAACAAGTTAAAAATCACCTAGAAAAGTTAGTTCCATGCAAGTCACCAGGGCCTGATGAAATGCATCCTAGAATATTCAAGGAGCTGATGGAGGAGGTATCTGAGCCTCTAGCTATCATCTCTGGAAAATCATGGGAGACAGGAGAGATTCTAGAAGACTGGAAAAGGGCAAATATAGTGCCCATCTATAAAAAGGGAAACAAGAACAACCCAGGAAACTACAGACCAGTTAGTTTAACTTCTGTGCCAGTGAAGATAATGGAGCAAGTAATTAAGGAAATCATCTGCAAACACTTGGAAGGTGGTAAGGTGATAGGGACCAGCCAGCACGGATTTGTAAAGAACAAATCATGTCAAACCAATCTGATAGCTTTCTTTGATAGGATAACGATTCTTGTAGATAAGGGAGAAGCAGTGGACATGGTATACCTAGACTTTAGTAAGGCACTTGATACGGTCTCGCATGATATTCTTATCAATAAACTAGGCAAATACAACTTAGATGGTGCTACTATAAGATGGGTGCATAACTGGCTGATAACCATTCTTAGAGCATAGGTATTAATAGTTCAAAATCCTGCTGGAAAGAACAAGTGGGGTTTTGCAGAGGTCTGTTTTGGGACCGGCTCTGTTCATTATCTTCATCAATTATTTAGATATTGGCATAGAGAGTATGCTTATAAAGTTTGCAGATGATACCAAGCCGGGAGGGGGCAAGTGCTTTGAAGGACAGGGTCATAATTCAAAATGATCTGGACAAATTGGATAAATGGTCTGAGGTAAACAGGATAAAGTTTAATACAGGTAGTCCCCGAGTTACGCGGATCCGACTTATGTCGGATCCGCAGTTACGAATGGGGTTTGCTGCCCGTCTCCCTGGTCTGCTGGAGACCAGGAGACCAGGGAGACGGGAAGCAAAGCCTTTGAGGATGCTGGCAGCGGGACAGCTGCGGCGCGTCTGGGCTGTCCGCTGTCCGCTGCCCGCGTGCTCCGCGGCTGTCCCGCTGCCGGCGTGTCCCGCGGCTTTGCTCCCCGTCTCCCTGGTCTGCTGGAGACCAACAGACCAGGGAGACGGGGAGCAAAGCGGAGCAAAGCCGCGGAGCACGCAGGCAGCGGACAGCCCAGACGCTTTGCTCCCCGTCTCCCTGGTCTGCTGGTCTCCAGCAGACCAGGGAGATGCGGAAAAAAGCCGCGGAGGACCCAGGCGGCAGGACCGCGGTGCGTCTCGGTCCCCCTCCCGCATCTCCCTGGTCTGCTGCGGGGGAGGGCGCAGCTAGTACGCCCCCCCCCCCCCCCCAGCAGTCTAGGCTTTTCTCCGGATGCCTGTGGTAGAGCAGCTGGGGCGCTGCCGGTTGGTCCCGAGGAGCAATCCAGCAGCACCCCAGCCGCTCTGCCCCAGGCGTCCCCAAGTCAGCCGCTGCTGAAACTGACCAGCGCTGACTACAGGAAGCCCGAGGCAGAGTTGCTCTGCCCCGGGCTTCCTGGAATCAGCCGCTGATCAATTTCAGCAGCAGCTGACTTGGGGATGCCTGGGGTTCTTAAGTTGAATCTGTATGTAAGTCGGAACTGGCGTCCAGATTCAGCCTGTTGAAACTGATCAGAGGCTGATTCCAGGAAGCCCAGGGCAGAGCAACTCTGCCTCGGGCTTCCTGTAGTCAGCCGCTGGTCAGTTTCAGCAGCGGCTGAATCTGGACGCTAGTTCCGACTTACATACAGATTCAACTTAAGAACAAACCTACAGTCCCTATCTTGTACGTAACCCAGGGAGTGCCTGTAAGGACAAATGCCAAGTGCTCCATTTAGGAAGGAACAATCAGTTTAACACATACAGAATGGGAAGCGACTGTCTAGGAAGGAGTATGGCAGAAAGGGATCTAAGGGTTATAGTGGACCACAAGCTAAATAGGAGTCAACAGTGTGATGCTGTTGCAAAAAAGGCAAACATGATTCTGGGATGCATTAACAGGTGTGTTGTGTGCAAGACACGAGAAGTCAGTCTTCCGCTCTACTCTGCGCTGGTTAGGTCTCAGTTGGAGTATTGTGTCCAGTTCTGGGCACCGCATTTCAAGAAAGATGTGGGGAAACTGGAGAGGATCCAGAGAAGAGCAGTAAGAATGATTAGAGGTCTAGAGAACATGACCTATGAAGGAAGGGTGAAAGAATTGAGTTTGTTTAATTTAGAAAAGAGAAGTTTGAGGGGGGACATGAGAGCATTTTTCAGTTATCTAAAAGGGTGTCATGAGGAGGTGGGAGAAAACTTGTTCATCTTGGCCTCTGAGGATAGAACAAGAAGCAATGGGCTTAAACTGCAGCAAGGGAGGGTTCGGTTGGACATTAGGAAAAAGTTCCTAACTGTCAGGGTGGTCAAACACTGGAATAAACTGCCCAGGGAGGTTGTGGAATCTCCATCTCTGGAGATATTTAAGAGTAGGTTAGATAAATATCTATCAGGGATGGTCTAGTCAGTACTTAGTCCTTCCATGAGGGCAGGGGACTGGACTCGATGACCTCTCGAGGTCCCTTCCAGTCCTAGTATTCGATGATTCTATGATTCTATTAATCTCCTCCAAATGCTTCAAAATGGATTCCTTGAGAAACTGCTGCATGATTTTTTCAAGGAACTGTGGTGAGTTTGCAGTTCCCTGGATTCTCCTTCTTCCCTTTTTTTTAAGATGGGCACTACATTTGCCTTTTTCCAGTTGTCCAGTATCTCGCCTGATTTCCATGAGTTTCTGAGGTAATGGCCAGTGGCTCTGTAATCGCATCACGCCCTTGGATACATTACATCTGGCCCCTTGGACTTGTGCATGTCCGGCTTTTCTAAATAGATTCTGAGGTACCTAAGGCCAGTGGGGGTTCCTGGTATATATGGAGCCAATGATGCAGTGACAGCAAATTTCCTAGATTGGGTTCAGGACATACCCCCATTAACATAGCATCTGAGCAGCCTGTCTTTAATCTGTTTATTCCTACTACACCTATGTGAGGGAGGGAGCTATTATCATCTCCCTTTTACTGATGGGAAACTGAGGCATGGGGAGGCTGAATGAGTTGTGCAAATCACACATGAGATCTGTGGGGAGCAGGGAATTGAAACTTGATCTCCCAACTCCACTGTCCCTTCCTGCTGTGAGAACATTAGCATAAGTAAAGCAAAAGGGCTTTGTCTCTGTTTGAAGCTGTAGCTTGTATGGAAAGAATTCCTGCTGTTTGGATTCTTGTAAGGTGACAGTAGTAGGTCTCATCTTAGATACCATATGTGCATGAAAGTATACTATCCTCTTGCCTAGCTCAATATTACCAACCCCAAACTGTCAGAATCATGAAACTGAAATAAAAATTAAGATTTTTTTTAAATTGTTTGCAGTGCTTTTACTTGATTACTGGGTTTTGTTTTTTCTTCAGCCATGAAGGCTAGAAACTTATATTTTTATATTTATATTTTTTCTTAAAATGAAAGCTATGATGCTCACAAAATCACAGATGGAACACCAAATATCGTAACACTTATGATAAATTCCTAAGGAAAGCCATGTGATGAATAGACCCTTTTCATCTCTAGCATTTGTTTTGTTTGGTATCAAAGGCCAATAACTGAACCTTTTGTTCATATCCCTTTTCCTCTGCTACCTATATAATTAAACAGTTAACACATTTCAGAAATAATGTTATAATTATTGTAATTAAATGGAGTTTCTTTCACAAGCTGAGCCCTTACTGAGTAGATGTTTCTCTGATGTTAGAAATACCCTTCATACTCACTTGCAGTTTTTTACATGTTCGGTCCGGATCAGTGCATCTAGTTCAAGGGGCAACATTTTCAAAAGCATGTGTCAAACTTGGATGCTTAAGTGATATTTTCAAAAGAAACATTGCCCCAAATCTTTAAGGGTAATTAGAGGATTGTTCTGCTCGGTGTTGCAATGCCCAAGTCCCATTTTCGAAATAAAAGTCTCCTGAAACTTAGGGTTGTACCTACCTAACTGACTTTTGAAAATGGAATGTAGCTGATTTTGAAAATTCTACTTCATGTCTGCCCTGACTTCATCCTCTCTCGTACCTTGCTGACCAAGTATATCCATTTACAGACCTCTCCCTCTGATGAGGCGAGCAAGAAGCAGCTTTTGATTCCCCATCGCCTTTCTGTGGACCAATATGATCAGCCATTTCAAAGGCAACGAGCAGTGAGCGCAGTCAGTATCATTACCAGTGCCATGGAAGGTAAGACATTCCTCATTGCTTCCTTAATTCAATCCCACCTACAGGTTGGTAGGAAGGACTATAATGGTTTACATGTCAATATCTTTTATGACAAAAAAAAGTTGCTATGCTAGATGTTAGTTAGAATCATTCCACACATCTAGTGGGCTGGATTGCAGCCCTACAATCCAGAGGAGTCGGGAGCAGAACAGAGCTGTGTTTCCCTGAAGCAGGGCTGGAATTCGGACTGTGAGGGTCATAGGTTAGCTTCTGCTTCCCTCTGGCTTCGGGGGGAAGTCATCTGCAGGAGCCCTACTGACAGAAATTACTGCCTACTCTGCTCCTCTCTGGAGCAGGCCAGTGCATGGATGAGGTGAGTCAAGATACTGCCATTCCCCTCTTACATGCATGGGAGAAGTATCCCACTAAGAACTGCTCCCCTTTCTCCACAAAAGGTCCAATGATGCGAGTAGCCCGCACAGGAATATAAACGAGGTCTCTACATCCATTTTGCATCCAATTTAACATACAAAGGAGAAAGGGCAATTCAATGACAAATATTTGTAAATAACCATCAAGATTATATGTTCAAAACTCTCCCACTGCCAGTCAACTCAGCTGCATTGCAGGTGAAAAGTTGTATGAGACATGTCTCCAAAAAACAAAACCATTTTCAGTCTTATCTCGAATTTTCCCTAAAAGCAAAACTCGGTTTCTGAAAAGAGCAGAGTAGGTGAAAATAATGAATTTCCAGCCGCATCAAGTTCATGACTTTGCTCAAGCATGTGGACTTTCACCATCCCAGCCACTAAAATGTTAGTTCAGTGGCAGGGAGGGCAAAATCTTGGATCGTATTTATGATTCCCTTCAAAAATATTAGTATTTGTCCATAAGACAAAAAATACTAGATTCCCAATTGTATTTTGAGACATATGCAGAATATAAAGTAAAAATTGCTCTTTTTATGTAAGATATCTTTATTACTTGTTCTTTATTCAAAGGTCTTTAAAAGGTTCTAGAACAATATTAGCTTATCAGATTGCATACACTATTAACTCTTTTCTAACTGCATCCTCAGTCATTAATCACTTTGGCTACATCTAGACAATAAGCCTCTTTCGAAAGAGGATTTTTTGAAAGATACGTTTGAAAAAGCCTCTTTCGAAAAAGAGCGTATAGACTACAATCAATACTTTCGAAAAAGCAAGCCGCTTTTTCGAAAGAGAGCACCCAGGCAGTCTGGATGCTCTCTTTAAAAAAAGCACAGTTTGCATTACATAGCGCCTTTTTTTGAAAGAGCACTTTCAAAAAAAGGCGTTATTCCTTGTAAAACGAGGTTTTCCACGATGGAAAAAATTGCCGCGTTCTTTCGATTTACTTTCGAAAGAATGCAGCAGCAGTCTAAACGCAGGGGAAGTTTTTTTGAAAAAAGGCCACTTTTTTCCAAAAAAACCCTGTAGTCTAGACACACCCTTTGAGGGTAGGGAGGTTATTTTAATCCCTCCTTCAAAATGTTACATCTGGCAACAACTATTATGGTTGGAAATGATGGCCAAAACTGAGACATTTCAAAATATTTCTAACAAAGAAATGGTAACAGGCACTACTTTATGGGCCAATATATGTAACCCACTGTAAGGTCACCAACCTCTTTCAATTAGACTCAATTACTGAGTCTCACATGCTTCCAAACCATGTGTGTCTAGATAAAGTCTGTGCACAGATTCTTGCTCTTGAAGATTTTTCAATTGTGAGGTTTAATTGGTTCTTTGTTCTTGGGATGTTGT
This sequence comes from Pelodiscus sinensis, assembly GCF_049634645.1. Taxonomy (NCBI): domain Eukaryota; kingdom Metazoa; phylum Chordata; order Testudines; family Trionychidae; genus Pelodiscus; species Pelodiscus sinensis. The sequence continues at coordinate 245,999,852 of NC_134712.1, read as the reverse complement.
GTTCTGTTTTCAGTTTATAAATATGGATTATGATTATATTTTTGTCCTGTTTGTATATGCATCCAGCTCATGGGATGGACAAATATTCATATATCTACCGTAATTAAATAAATAAAAGTGCCCTCTAAAAGTAAGCACACATCAATTGCCATTCACAAAACAGCATTTGTGCATAAAAGCCAGCATCTGCAATTTCAAAATGGGTAGTCAGAAGTTGGATTACCCAATCTATATCCACAAATATGAGGTTGCACATGCAAATTTGGATTATGTTCACACAATAAATTATTCACGTTTTTTCAAGCCTGGTTTTTACATGCTTCTTTTGATATTGTTGTGCCATATACACCTTGGTATATCTCACCTCAGTCAAAGTTATAATCAGGCTATAGCTACACAACAATAGTAAGTCGACTTAAGTGATGCAACTCCAGCTACGTCAATAAAATAGCTGGAGTTGATGTTCCGTAAGTCGAGTTACTACTCTGTGAGAGGGTCGATGAGATAAACTTTCCCATCAACATCCCTTACTCTTCTCGTCTGGAGTAGAATAACCGGGTCAATGGGAGCATGATCTGCAGTCGATTTGGTGGGCCTTAACCAGACATGTTAAATCTACCACCAGAGGATCAATCTCAGAGCATCAACCTAGGTTGTAGTGCAGATGTAGATATAGGGTAACCATATTTCTCTATGGTGAATACAGAAAACCTAGTAAAATTGCTTGAATACAACTGAATTCAATCACAATCACTTAGAACTATATAGTAGCCCTTCCCTCCCTGCCCAATATACTATAAAATTTCCAGGGCCTCGTGAGGGAAGGGAAAGGCATGGACTTGGTTATAGGTGTAGGATGACTTCTATTTTGAGCGTAGGGGCCAGCAGTGCTCAAGCTAGCTCCACATGAGAGATTTGGGGAGGGACCTCAACTCTGATTCACCCTTGCAGGCCACCCAGCCTGTCTTGGTTGTAGCAGGGGAAGTGCTACCAAAAATTATTATTCAAACGGGCTCAGCTCAAAAAGTTTGAAAACAGTTTAGGGTGCAGGGAGGGAATAGCTTAGGGTGTGGAAAGAGGTGCAGCGAGGGGCTATGGGCAGAGGGAAGCTAAGACTGTAGATAGAAGAGTAGCTAGAGGCTATGTGAGAGCAGGATGCAGGGAAGAGGTTGCTAGGGACTGTGTGTGGCCAGGCAATATCCCAGAGATGGGCAGGGAGAAGGTAGGGGCTGTATGCAGGCAGGGAGTAGCTCAGAGTGCAGGGAAGACATAGCACCCCTTACTGTCCATGCACCCCTTACTGTCCATGTAAGAAAATGGGGCTGGGGGCTGAGAGGCAGCTCAACCCCCTGCACCAGCAGCAGCAGGAGGAGAGGAGAGAACACCACAGCTGTGTGTGCCAGGGCATCAGCCAGAGGAGCTGCTGCCCTGCACTGCCAGGCTCTAGCATCCCACCGCCACACTGGCCAGGGATCAGGAAGAGAGAAGAGGTCAGGCTACCCTGGAATGCCCCTTTGCATTGATGTTTGGGGGGCAATATACCCAGTGCCCCTCAGCTCTGCCCATGGGCTCAGGAGGCTTCTGTGGTGTGGGGAGCACCGGGGAACCAGGATTCAGCCCTGCCACTTATTGCGTCAGTGGGGAGGCAGGACCGGAGCTGCAACCCCCCAGCTCCTATCTTCAGCCATGCAGCTGTCACCAGGGCTTGGGCATTCAGCTCTGCAAGGGGAATGTCAGGGATCGGGGCTTCAGCCCTGTGAGGGGGGTGCTGGGGATCAGAGCTGCAGCCCTGTAACTCCTGCTTCAGCCCCGCAGGGGTGCTGAGGTTCAGGCTCAAAAGGCTTGTGGAACCCCATTCAGGGCACGTCTAAACCACATTCCTCTTTCAAAAGAGGAATGTAAATGAAGCAAATCGAAAGTGGAAATGAAGGGCGAATTTAAATATCCTGCACTTCATTTGCATATTCGCATCCCAGGGCTTTTTCACAAAAGGGTTTTTTGAAAGTGAAAGCACAGTTTAGATGGGGTTCTTTAGGGGGAAAAAACACCCCTTTTTCAAAAGAACCTGCACTCCTGAAAAAATGAGTACGGGTTCTTTCGAAAAAGAGTTTTTTTCCTAAAGAATCTCATCTAGACTGCACTTTCACTTTCGAAAAACCCTTTTTCGAAAAAGTGCTCAGACGTGAATATGAAAATGAAGCACGGGATAGTTAAATCTGCGCTTCATTTGCACTTTCGATTTGCTTCATTTACATTCCTTTCAAAAGAGGAATGTAGTCTAGACATAGCTTCAGAATCCCTGCTTTAGGTGACACACCCCTACTCCGTCCTTGCGCGCATACACATGCACTCATGTGCACGCGCGCACACACACACATACACACACACACGCTCACACACAGGGCTGCCTCTCCTCCTAACTGATGTTCCCTCTTCCTGCTTCTCCACCCTGCCTGAAGCCAACACATGCTCCCCCTTGCCACCACGGGCTCACATTCACCCGCCAGACGCAAACTAGGGGCAGCCTGGGACTGCACCAATTGCCGATTGACCTATGAGAGAGCAGAAAGTACTGGCCAATTTGCCCATTTTTTTTAAAAAGGCAGAACATGTAAAAGAGGGCTTGAATATGGGACATTAAAAATGGGATGGATGGTCACCCTATATAATCTGCTTAATGAGTATCATTGGCACTCATGCTACATGAGAATGTATCAGTTTTCAGATGAATCCACTTTAACATAATTAGCATTAAATTTAATGAGTACATCCAGCTTTGTGTGTGTCACTTGGTCATCAGTGAGGATGCCACTGATCACTGTGGCTTTGAACCTGTATCATACTCCTTACGGCGCCTCCTTGCAGTCACTTGTGTGTATACTTACACTGAGCCAGCTCCAGGATTTGTACCTAGACACTGAGCCAGCTCCAGGATTTGTACCTAGCCATCGTGTGGGTTCTGTTCTGTATTGCATGCACTCCAGAGTAAGGAAGGGTTTAGAGCCAGTGTTTCATTTATTAACACTGGGACATTTTTAGAAATTCAGATCCACATCTGAGTTTGGCTTTCACACTCTTTGTCTTCCCTTCCTCCCCTGACTCAGAATATTTATCAGGTGGCTTGGTGAGAGCTCTGATTAAAGATAAGTGATTGCCAAGTAAACATTTCTATAACAGCCATTTCTGTAATATTGATTGTGAGCAAGCTTTTTTTCTGGGCTTCAGATTCATGATTCTGTTTGAATAGAATCTCATCATAATTTTTTCCAGAATAGATCCTTGGTCACCATAATGTAGAAAACTCTTTTTCCTTGACATACAGAAAGACTGTGGAAAGGAATTCAACTCTTGGTCCACAAGTCATAAGCCATGACAATGAACTGTGGTCCCTCTCCCCACCATTTCTTCCATTCAACAGCATTTCAGTGTATCCTGGCTACAGTTTCGTACTTACTGATACATTGTTATTAGCAGAAATAATTTTGCAAAACATATCCCCTCACAGAACCATGCACTGAACAAAAGAAGTAACAGAGATTTGCATTCAGAAACCATCTTTGTTATACGGCTGTGTTACAAATCTGTTTTCCCAATTTGATAAATAGGACGGTGAGCCCTTGCTGATAAAGCTTAGCGGAACCCGCCATGTGTAATTCATAGATATTTAGAGTGCCTGAAGTTTTGTTGCTAAACCAAATCTAAATGTTTGTAAGCTGGCCTGGCCACAACTGGTCATTCAGTAGCTGTGGGAGCCTGAACTAAGTATATCACTCCAGTACCGGTCATGGACATGGTAAGCGAGCATGCTTATCTTAACTTGCTCCGCTCTCCATGGCAATCAGCACCCTATTTGTGTATCCTTGTAGCAGCAGGTGTGCTGTAGACGTGGCCTTTTAAAGCCCTCAGAGCCTGTCCATAGGAATACAGACATACTGAAGCTAAAGGCCAGTTACTATAGGCTAAGACATTTCCCAGGGGAAAGGGAAAAGGGAAAGGCCTAGGCAGGAGAGAAGAGCAGACAATGAGCCCACATAACTCAGGCAATAACTTGAGTGTTGTCCCTAACAAGTTTGATCTGAGGAAGTGGGTCTGGCCCACGAAAGCTCATCATCTAATAAACCATCTTGTTAGTCTTTAAAGTGCTACATAGTCCTGTATTTTGTCCCTAACTCAAGCACTATCCACATACAAAAAAATATTAGCCTGTGTATAGCGGCGCTTTTAACCCCAGCTGGCTGGTCCCTCGCAGGGTAGAGGCTATAGCTGAAGTCAGCACATCTTGTCAGCTGCTATCCCTGCTCCCTCTGTGCAGCAAAAGTTACTTCACATGTGGCCACTCTCACTCAGGACTTGCTAACTCAAGCGGAGTTAACGGAAGGGTAGGTAACTGGAGTTACTCTGCAGGGAGGATAAAACCTTGGTTTCTCTGCCCAATGTGTCATTATTTACATCAGTTGAAAGCAGGTGCACATTATGCTGCCGAATTACTGAAAGCTTGATTCACTGGTGTCCTAGCTGGGCTTTCTGCCAGCACAGTTGTTGTGTGTAGTTTTCAGTCCCTCAGTTAAGGTAACCAGGACCAATGCAAATTTGGGAAATAAATAAATGACACTAGAAAATATCCCGAGTTCATATCACCAAATTCTCTTCAAATAGGAAAATGATCCATTTTTCAGCCAAATAATCTGTACTTTGGATAGTTAAATTATTGTGGAGCATCTCAATGTACTGATGAATCCATCATTACACATGATGTATCTTTACTAACCCCCTTGCTCCTGGATCTTGCAGCTGTTTTTCTGGTGGCTTTCCACGGAAAGACCAATATTCCAAAATGGAGTCTTGACTCTACAAATGGGTTACACATGAATTCAGTTGCTCCCATGCAGAATCCTATTGGCCTGAAGTCCCAGCTGGGGAGTAACTCTGTAGCTATTTTTAGACCTACTGGGGATGCTCCTTCCAGCCCTATCCCTCCCCTGCTTTGCTTTAAAGTGTAGACCACATATTGAGTATGTGAAGTTTCAGGTCTCATTATTGATATAAGAACATAAGAATGGCCGTACTGGGTCAGACCAAAGGTCCATCTAGCCCAGTAGCCTGTCTGCCGACAGTGGCCAGCACCAGGTGCCCCAGAGAGGGTGGACTGAAGACAATGATCAAGCGATTTGTCTCCTGCCATCCTTCTCCAGCCTCTGACAAACAGAGGCCAGGGACACCATTTCTACCCCCTGGCTAATAGCCTGTTATGGACCTAACCTCCATGAAATTATCTAGCTTCTCTTTAAACTCTGTTATAGTCCTAGCCTTCACAGGACTCTGGCAAGGAGTTCCACAGGTTGACTACATGCTGTGTGAAGAAGAACTTTCTTTCATTAGTTTTAAACCTGCTACCCATTAACTTCATTTGGTGTCCTCTAGTTCTTCTATTATGGGAACCAATAAATAACTTTTCTTTATCGGCCCTCTCCACACCACTCATGATTTTATATACCTCTATCATATCCCCCCTCAGTGTCCTCTTTTCTAAACTGAGAAGTCCCAGTCATTTTAACCTCTCTTCATATAGGTCCCGTTCCAAACCCCTAATCATTTTAGTTGCCCTTTTCTGAACCCTTTCCAAGGCCAAAATATCTTTTTTGAGGTGAGGAGACCACATCTGTACACAGTATTCAAGATGTGGGCGTACCATAGTTTTATACAGGGGCAGTAAGATATTCTGGGTCTTATTTTCTATCCCTTTCTTAATAATTCCTAGGATCCTATTTGCCTTTTTGACCGCCGCTGCACACTGTGTGGAAGTTTTCAGAGAACTATCCACAATAACTCCAAGATCTCTTTCCTGATTTGTCATAGCCAAATTAGCCCCCATCATACTGTACGTAGAGTTGGGGTTATTTTTCCCGATGTGCATTACTTTACACTTATCCACATTAAATTTCATTTGCCATTTTGTTGCCCAATCACTCAGTTTGGTGAGATCTTTTTGGAGTCCCTCACAGTCTGCTTCTGTCATGACTATCCTAAACAGTTTAGTATCATCCACAAACTTTACCACCTCACTGCCAGATCATTTATGAATAAGTTGAACAGGATTGGTCCGAGGACTGACTCTTGTAGGACACCACTAGTTACCCTTCTCCATTCTGAAAATTTACTATTTATTCCTATCCTTTGTTTCCTGTCTTTTAACCACTTCTCAATCCATGAAAGGACCTTCCCTCTTATCCCATGGCAATGTAATTTACACAAGAGCCTTTGGTGAGGCTAAATAGTAACAGAGAGGTAGCCGTGTTAGTCTGATCTTGCTAAAACAAAAGGAAAAACTATGTAGCACTTTAAAAACTAACAAGATGGTTTAATAGGTGATGAGCTTTCGTGGGCCAGACCCACTTCCTCTGGCCCACGAAAGCTCATCACCTATTAAACCATCTTGTTAGTCTTTAAAGTGCTTCATAATTATTCAGCTAGTGCTGCCTTACGTACATGGGGCCTGTGTCTCCACTGCCTTGCACCTTGTGTAATTGTGTGTGCCTTTGCAAAGTGTGTGCAACATACTTCTGTTCTGATTTGATAGCATCCTGCAACCACATGGCATGCACTTTACACAGATGTAAATGCTGTAAGATGCAGGATGGAGGAGATGCAGGCCATGCATCTTACCATGCATACATATTCTTCTCTTTTTATGATAGAAACCAGGCTCCCTTGCAAAGTCTGATTAAAAGAGTTATATTCAGGAGAACTGCTTGGGCATTGATAGCAAAAGTCTCCTTCATTAGAGGCCACAACTAAGGCCTGAACTAAGTACATCAATTCTTGTGTTAACAAAGTACATTGCACCCCATTGTGTGAGGCTCTGTACATACGATAAAGGACAGCCCTTTCCTTTACAATCTAAATGGATAACACAGATAGGGGATAGAAGCTATTGACCGCTATTTTACAGCGGACGAAAGAATGCAGAAGGAGGAGCGGTGAGATGACTTTCCCAAGGTCACATAGGAAGTCTGTAGCAGAACTCAGAATTGATCCTAGATCTCCTGAATGCTAGCTCACAGTCAACTCCTAACTGCAAGGCCACCCTTCCACTGTTTTTAACATGACATTCCTGCAGTAGCTCACTGTCTGCAGGAATCGACCCACAAGAAGAATGACCATCATTTGCCAAAAAAATAGTAAGTGCTTTCTGTATTTTTGTTTTATTATGTCTCAGAGGTCTAGCCGTGCTAGAGGTGTAGCCGTGCTAGTCTGTACGTACGTACGTACACACACACACACACACACACACACACACACACACACACACACTCACACTCTCTCTCTCTCTCTCGCTCTACAATGAGCTTTCATGGGCAAAACACACTGCTTCAGATAAGCTTGAGTTGGAAGGGAGAGGAAAAAGAAAGTACCTGTCATTATAGTGCTGGTGCTAATGAGGCTAATTGAGTGGGCTGGAAGTGTCCCATACTTAGCTTTTTATGTCAATGAGGTGTTAAATGTAAGGAAGGCTGGTTTTATAAAGGGACATCCAATTAATGTCTTCGTTCTTACCCAGGGAAACAGCATCAAATTTGCATATGAAGGTCAATTCTGTACTGTCTCTCTGTAAATGGCTTATGAATTTCTTTGTAGAAAAATGGCTACTTTTAAATCCTAGATTGAGTGACGAGGCAGGTTAAAATGTTTCCTTGCGGGTTTATGTTGTTATCATTTCTAATATCTGAATTGAGTCCATTTAAGTTGTTTTATTAGAGCAAGAGTGCTAACAGCAGTCATAAATAATTGTGTCCGAGAGTTTCCATTTTATATTCCTCTGGGTTTGGTCTCTCATAAGTTTCTGAAACTTTTACCTGTTGGGCTGAAAATTTTCAGGCCTAGAAAATTTCATTATCTGAACTTTTTTAAATTGGATTTTGTGTTTGAGTACCAGGAAAGAATTCTTAAAAATCCATTCTCCATTATAAATATGATTCTTGTATCTATTTTTAAGTTTTCTTGTATTGAAGAGACTGAGTTAGAAAGTTACCATTTGCCAGGGAGGTAGTCTTCTTTGAGAATAAGCATCTTTGAGTATTCCCGGAAAAAAATTGGTTTTGATTTGACTGAGTCATGATTTTTATGAGTGCGGCTACATTAACAATAGCCTGCCAATTTTACAAATAGATCTGAATGGATATCTGCTTTGTTGGCCTACTGGGCAGACTGAAAAATCAGAGGGAAGGAGGAATTGTTTCAGGTGAACCCGAAATTGATATGTTTTTAATTGTTACACAAAATTTGAAAAAAAGAAAGTTCAAAGTCAAATAAAATGTTTTTGTTCAAAATTGAGGAAAATCCTTACACCTGAACAACACAGGCCATATCTAAAGTGCAAAATTATGCTGACCTAACTTATATCAGCATATAGCCAACACAGTTACAAAATTACTTGTGTGTGTGTGTACACATTACTCCTTGGTTTAGCAATATGCATTCTCATCAGAGCTTGTATTCATTGTTCTGTCAGTGTAGAGCAAAGGCGGGGAACGTTTTTTGGGCTGGGGGCTACTGACCCATAGAAAAATCAGTTGGGGGCCGCACACAAGTGTTGTAGCCCCCGACTGAGAAGGAGAGACACTCCCATATTCCCCTCACACACCAGAGCCTAGAGGGGTCCGGGCTAGTAGATTTTGTGTGTGTTCCAGCCCCACAGGAGGATGTTGGGATGGCTGGAATGCCAGTGCAGGCGCCCCAATGCTGGGGAGGAGCCCTGAGCCTCAGGGACCAGATCCAGACAAGCCGGTGGCTGCATCTGGTCCTCAGGCTTTAGGTTCCCTACCTCTGTATAGAGTATTGTGGGATAGCTCCTGAAAGCCAGTAACAGTCAATGGAAGCAATGCAGTGTCTGCACTGACACTACATCAACCTAATTACATTGACCATGATTCTATGCCACTTGGGGAAGTGGTATTACTAAACCACCAGTGTAGAGAGGCACTTTTTGCAGGAGCCGAATATACGTCATGACATTTCCACAGCTAGGTTAATGCAAGGCAGGTTACATTGACCTAACTGTGGAATGCAGACCAAGCCTAGTTATAGTGACCAAGCCCTCAGTGTAGGCAGCATTTGGGATTATTGTCCATTGTAGAGGACCTACTCCAAAATGAGAAGCTCTCCAGTCAACCTACATAGCAACCTCACTCATGTCTACCTCAGAGCAGCTGTGCTGCTATAAGTATAGACACGCTCTCAGACTCCTAAGTGCCTTAGTTACTTCTGATAATATGATTTGAGCCATTTAAAAAAAATCTTACCCTATATTTATGTTCAGTGAGGTAACTTTAAATTAGTCGGTGTTCTCTTTTCTCCATTGTCTAGGCTATCACACCTAAGTGGGAAATGCATTTGAACCTTCATATTAAATGAGATCTGTATCACTGCTTTGATTTACGTTTTTCCTAATGTTACTTTTGTGACGTTATACGGTTTGAAGATTAAGCCAACATTGATTTTGGTACTATGCGCTATGCAAAAAATAAAGATATTTTATACACCCAAGGAGTTTATATTTTACCCAGTTGTTGGGGGTAAACTGGTTAAAAAATAAACTTAGGTTCTACCAAATTCACAGTCTATTTTAGTCAATTTCATGGCAATAGGATTTTTTAAACAGTAAATTACATGATTTCAGCTACTTACATCTGAAATTCCATGGTGTTGTAACTGTAGGTGTCCTAACCCAAAAATGAGTTGAATGGAGGCATAAGGTTATTTTAAGGGTGGTTGCAATACTGTTACTCTTCCTTTTGTGCTGCTCCTGGTGACGGTGCTGCCTTCAGAGCTAAGCAGCTGGAGAACAGTGACTGCTGATTGGAAGCCCAGCTCTGAAGGCAGTTGAAGAAGTGTGGATGACAACACTGTAACCCCCTTCAAATGACCTTGGGACACTTTTGGATCAGGACCTCGAATTTGAGAAACCCAGGTCTCCCCTTTGAAATATGTATCGTATAGGATAAAAGCACACGAAACACCAGATTTCATGGGAGAAAACATGATTTCTTGGTCTGTGACACATTTTTCAAGACTTTGAATTTGGTAGGGCCCTAGGTATGAGCAAAAATCGGATTCTTGATCATTTCAATGGATGCTGGTGGGGTGTGTGTGTGCTTTCATTCATTTAACATGTTCTCTTCTCACATAAATCAGTGTTAATTGACTATGCCTTCATATTCTGCTTCTCACTTAGAGCTTGAGGAATCACAACAGAGATGTCCCCCATGCTGGAATCATTTTGCCGTTAAATTTCTCATTTGGGATTGCTGTCCGTTGTGGTTGTTAATCAAGAAATATGTAAAGTTCGTGGTAATGGATCCATTTACTGACCTCACAATCACCCTTTGCATCGTGATGAATACTCTCTTCATGGCCCTGGAGCATTACAAGATGACAAAGGAGTTTGATGACATGCTTTACATAGGCAATCTGGTAAGTGAATTTGAACCTCAAATTGTATTTGGAGAGTTTGTTTCTGCTCTTTCAAGTCCTGATGGCTGAAAGCTGTTGGTGCTAGAGGTCTTGTGAAGAACCCAGTCAGGTGCTCTCAGCAGAAGGGTATCATTCTTGATATGGCTGCCCTCCTGGTGTTTGAAAATAAATTAAGAAAGGATGTGTATGTACTATCACTAAGCAAGCATACTCTGCTGCTTAACCATGGATAGTAAAGTGTCACTTCACTGATGAGACCAATAGATTTCTAGCAGGTAACTGTTATAGGAAATAAAGGAAGAGGGATCTTAGAAAGCTTTTAAAAATCAATAATAAACATGTGTAAGTCACTGAACATTAATTATTTTTAAGTTAAAAAATACTATGGAAAAATAAGCTAATTACCTGGTGGAGCAGTAACCTGGAGTTGTCCCATTTGTAGTTATACCACAGCCAAGATTTTCAAGTGTTTAACAGAGTTTAATGCCAGGCGGTACACCACATCATCTAGTCCAATCTCCTGAGTATCACAAGCCACCAAGATCTCCTAGGACTTACACATTAAACCCAACAGGTTTTCTCAGTCTGGGGCTTTCCAGCTTGAGAGAGTCTATAGTGCTCTGATTTCACACAGAGCTGAACACTCACCTTTTTGGAAATCAAGTCCTTTTAAGTGTCCTCAAGTCAGGCAGTCAGAAATTGAGGCACTCAAAATCACAAAACCCTTTGAAACTATTAGCCATATTCTAGAGACAATACAAACAGTACACAGGCAGTCCCCGGGTTACATACAAGATAGGGACTGTAGGTTTGTTCTTAAGTTGAATTTGTATGTAAGTTGGAACTGGTACATATTGTAGGGGAAACTCTAGCCAAACATTTCTCCAGAGCTCAGTTTTATTCTCCCACACCTCACTTCCCTCAGTCCTTTATTCTCAAGCTGAGGTGTCTGCTGAGAAAAGCCGCTCCCTGGTCTGCTGGGGGGAGGGGGTGCTAGCTTTGTGTCTCCCTGGTCTGCTGGGGGGAAGCAGCTAGTGCGGGGTTGCCTCACCCCGTTTGTAAGTAGGGATCCGATGTAAGTCGGATCCATGTAACCCAGGGACTGCCTGTATGTTCCTAGAGCAGGGGTGGGGAACCTAAGGCTGAAGGGGCGGATCTGGCCCCCGGCTTGCCTGGATCTGGCTCCCGAGGCTCAGGGCTCCTCCCCACCTGAAGCATTGGAGAACCCATGCTGCCACTCCACTGCAGGGCTAGAGCACTCAAAATCTACTAGGAGGGGGCCCCCCTAGGCTCTGGCATGCGAAGGGAATGTAGAGAGCGTCTTTCTCCTTCTCAGGGGCCAAGGTAGTGAGGGTTTGTGGTTTTCTTTTGTTTTTGGCTTTTCACTTGTGCAGCCCCCGACTGATTTTCTGAGAGTCAGTGGCCCCCAAACCAAAAAAGGTTCCCCACCCCGTCCTACAGTTATTATCCAAAAAGAAGCACATACTGGATGCAAGGTTATTTTCATTTTTGTAAAAAACCTGGAAGTAATCAATTATTAAAATATTAAACAATATATATTTGTGGGTCTGTCCATTCACATAGTTTCACCAACATGTACACAAAGAGCTGATAGGTACAGATAAGCACAAGCAATGGCTAGGCTTCTCAGAGTACTCCTGGCTCCTGGAATCTGCTAATCATCTGATACAGAATTTTCCCTTACTACTCCTTTCCATTCTCAAAACTGCACCAACTGGCTTCCTGCAGCAATGTCAGTTACTGTCCTAGGCCAATGGACCAATCACCACATCATAAGTCTTTCAGTCTAAAAAGATTTCCCTTTGTAGCTATAGTCAGTGAAGGATTATGTCTTGCTCCAAGACCTATGTTGTTGCTCTTAGTAGATACAAGGAGCTAAAAAAGCCCTCTCATTGGGAGATGTCAGGTCCCCTCAGCAGCAGACTCTTGTGCAGGAATTGTGGTACCTCCTCTTACTCCTCATATGGACAAAATGGAGGTCACTCAGAACCTGGGGCTTTTCAGCAGGTGACCAAGTGGCAATTCTGCAGCTGCCCACTCTGATAACCTAAAGCAAAGATGTTCATTCTCCCTGCTCCTTACCTAGCCTGTCATCTTCTCCCTTTGCCCAAGCTGCAGGTAACTTTAGACTCCAGCAGTCCCTGTGTGACTCCCCCACCATTCTGCCTGACCGGGTCTGGATGACCTATGTGCAGTCACTTGGATAGAGACTGAAAACAGAGATAGGGGGTAGGGAGAAAGTAGTTGATAAGCAGTTCATTTTATCTTGCTCCAAATTTCTCAGTCCTACTGGGTTTAGAGCCATGTCTCCTGTTTGTAATAAAGATGACATAATAAAACCAAGCAGGCATTCTTCTTGCTGTGATGTTTGCAATTCAGTGTAACTTCAGTTGTTCAGGTGAAGTATCAGTGGTGCAAGACCACGCTTAGCCCTTTCCCCTCAGTTTTAATAAACCCAGACTTGAATGGGCACAGAAGGGTAAATCTGTCTCCTCAAGGTTTTCACTATTGCAACATTCAGAATGAAACCCCAACATTTCAAAGTGGAATGGAGCATCAGTCTCAAGACAGTCAGTCTGGCTGACTGGAGCAGTGGACATTGGAAGTTCTAGGTCCCCAGTTTTGAAGAGGTTCACTTGGTGGGACATGGACCTCAGAAGCCCTACAGCGCCTGCTGCCTCTACAGCCCCTTAGACTGGCCATCTAGCAGCTGGGCTGTTGAGGACACAGGTGCATGAACTGGCAGGAAACCAGGCAGGTTTTTGACAGAAGTTCTGTCGCAGCCCTAGCTGAGTTCAGTTGGAACATCTCTGAGATGAGTCTCTTCAAAATGTTTTGATTTCGGCAAATTAGCATATTCCAGTGAAACAGTATTTCAGCTAATAACTAGCAACTGGCTAGTTATTAGCATGACTTTATGAAGAATCTCAATCTGTCTCAAGTCACTGCACTGCAAATTCCTAAAGGAGCAAAATCAAGATTCTTTTCCTCCTAACCCAACTTAAAAAAAAGACAACAAAAAAAACCCCTAATAGTTCTCTGCTGCTTTCTGATAAGAATATTCCCTATAGTTATCCCTCCAGCCAGTAGGGTAGTATTAAATGGGAGGAAATAATAGAGAATAAAAGACTATTTTTTCTCTAAAAGTCGTGAAAGAAACAATAGGAAAAAAAGGAAGCAAGTGCCCTCTTCCTCTGAGAATAAGTAGAGAGAGTGCAACCCTTTCTCTGGTACTTGTGAGAATTGGTTCTGATTATGTTATTTGCATCATAAAGTTACACAACAAAGCTCTGATTCTCTTGGCTCCTTGGGCTCTTCATTTAAAAAAGATAATGTTTTTACCTGATATCAAGAAAACTAGCAGAACCATACATACGTCTCTGCATATTTCATCTGACCAGGCAATCTTCAGTAATGCTAGTTCTTCAATACCAGACAGCAATATTTTCTGTATTTTTCATCCTTCCAAAGAAATCAAGAACTTAGTGATTTACATTAGGGATTTTGTGGCTAGATACTTTTATTACAAGAAAAGATTTAAGATGAAATCCCTGAAAACTGTGACAGTAGCATTTAACTCTAAAAGGATTCCCATCATCAGTGGGATTCCAATATTCTTATTTTTACACACACACACACGCACGCGCGCACACACACACACGCGCGTGCACGCACACACACACACACACACTAACAACATCAATCATTCTTACCATAACCTGTATTATAGCCAATACCAGTTCACTGCTCTACCTCTGAAGACAATGTCTAACATAATCCCCTACCTGGATGATTATTTAGTGGAAGCAGGTTTTTTGTTTGTTTTTGTACAATCACAGTTAACATTGAACAAGGTTCCAGGGATTTTCCAGCTTGGAATTTATAACTAATACACAGAAAAGTCACTTTTGCCTTTACAGATTCTGGTTCCCTCAGACACTCTGATGTCTTGTTAGCCCTAGCTTTTCCATCTCAAAAGACAATTGATTAAAAAGCAATTGTTCTTCCAGAGTCATCCCTCAGCAAGACAATGCATGATGTGTTCAGCATGATAATATCAATTTTTGGGTCAGGATTCTCCAAGCAACTTCACAGATACTGACTCTTGTGATTAATATCCCCATGGAGTTTGTAGTGTCCATCACTAGAATCCTAGGTATCTCTACCCATAGTGACTCAGAAATTATTAACTTGTTGTGCAGTACTGCTGCTGGAGATCAGCTGGGCTGAAGTAATTTAGCATGCTGGCCTTCTAAGAAAGGTGGGCCACCCACAATGTTTTGACCAGACACATTTTATCTTCCTGATCAGAAAGAGAAAGGCATTTTAGATATGGGAAAAGATAAAATGCTTATCTGGAAGTCTGTCTATGTGTTTATTCATTTCCTAAGCATTATAGAGTAAATGTCATGGCTTTCCCAAAAGTGGGTTTGGCCATTTGTTCCTTAGCTTTGCCATTTTATAATTCTATGTGATCCTCCCTTATTTTATTTGGTTTTCCTACTTATTACTTAGAGACAATTAATCTGTCTTGCTGACAGAATTTCCTCTTGTATGAACATTAGTAGTTGACTCAAGTCCATTATAGGGATGTAAAATCCTGATGAATCAGTTAACAGGTTAAACCTTAGGTTAACCGATTAAGCAGAATTCCATGGGGCTGCCAGCTCCTATTCCCATGTGTGGGGCTGGTGGTCCCAATCCCCCCCCCCAGGGCTGCCAGCAGCAGGAGCCAGCTTCTGCTCCCACTCCTCCCTTTTCTCCTATGCATGCGGCTGCCAGCTCCTGACCCCCACGAGGCTGGAGCAGCCCGCCACAGGCAGAGGGCTACTCCTGGGTACCAGGTAACTGGTTACCTGTTCACATCCCTAGTCCACAGCATATACATATCTTCTGATCTCCAGTGTGCACTAGCAAAGGCTGTTGTGTCATAGAAAATCAGGTGCTGCAATATGCAAATGCAGTAGATGATTTTTCAAGCCACACAGACATGTGCTTCTTTCACTAGAGGGTTGGAGCCAAAATAACCCTAAAATATGTGGAAAACTATGCAGCTACATAATAACTTCTCTTCTAAGCCCACTATTTACAACATTGGACTTAAGGAAATCTATTATTATGAAGGGATTTTAAAAAAGCACCAGGCTTGGCATTTTCACACAGTTTGCAAGTATGGGTTCAAATAAGACACCTCCTTTAAAATCAAGTCTGGCATCAATAAACAGACTTCCCTTCCCCATAAGCATATGCATGTTATACAGAAAAATGTTTTCAAGATTTAAAAAGTTTCTCTATGTGACATTTGAACTAAGTTATAAATAAGCAAAGTGTTTTCAAGGCACTTTCAAAAGCAAATTGACGGGTCTATTTTTAAAAGAATAATAAGGCTCTATTTGGAGTCTCTAATCACCATCACGGCCAGCAGTAATCTGAAAGTGTGAGGACTACACTGCATGGGATTGGTGCAATAACTGAAACAAAAAGGGCTAACTCAACAGGTACTGAAACCCAGAAGTACATCTTTAACTGTGTCATGGCAGTCACTCTCTCCTCTCCAATGAAATGGACGGACTTAAGTTTAAAAAAAACAACCTTTATTTCCTCCCCTTATTGTTGAGATTCCTTTTTATGACAGAGGGAGATGAGAATAATGTCTTAATGCAAAGGTTCAGCTCATTCCCTGCTGTTGTCTGTTGACAGCAATTCTAATGTTATAAAAGGATCCGACAAGCCCAGAGTACTAATAATAATGACAGTCAGAACCCTGCATCTTAAGATGGGGAGCTGTTTGACTGGCTGGCTGGAAGGAGAGAGGAAGGAAGGGTGCTGGTGGTGAGAGGTAAAACTACTGGAAAGGAGGCCAGCTGGTGGATGGCATCACCCAGGAATGAGGGGTATTAAAGGTTCCGTCTGTGCTGGGACCCTCCCTTATTCAAGGAGCAGAGTCCACAGTGCTCACCTTCCTTCTCATTTCTGGTGGTAAATATACTAGGTTATTGGCTACATTGGCTGTGGGCATTACACTAGCCACCACGTTGAGTGGGGCTGGAAAGGAATGTTTCCCTTTCCACCATATTGGCCCAGGAGCAATTGGGGTTTTTTGCCTTCCTCACAGCAGGTTCTGGTGGACCCTGTTCATGCAGAACATGATGGGGTGTAGGCCATATGGCGCAACTCATTGTGTCAGTGTATAGCGGATGTGCAGTGCAGGTGCCCTATAAAAGAGGCATATAGTAATGGATAAAAGTCATTGGGAAAGAACATAATGGAGAAGTGCTTGGAAAATGAGTGAGCTGGGGGTAGATGGGGACTCCTGCGTCTGGTACAGCATAGTGCCAACCCCCCATCATTGTTGTCCACCTTACCCCTCCTACAAGAGGGGCGGTTGGTAAGGTCCCAGCAAGGGAATTGCTGGAGAGATCTGGATGGAAAGGGGGGGAGTTGTTTGAAGGGGACTGTAAGGTCCTGGCAGTGGATCTGCTGGAGGGACCTGAGTGGAAAAGGGGCTGGGGAGGGAGAGCTAGTAAAGGCACTCCCATTGCCCTGAGTTAATTGTGGGGGAAAACAAGGGAGGGTTACCTGCACTGTATATGCTATCTACCGAGTAGTCACAAACATCTAAAGATAATGTTGTGTCCTGATTAAACCCATATTGCATGTCTCCTCTCCTTCTTTCAGCATAGCCAGACAATAAGTATTCATTGTACAGTAGAGATGAAATAAGAAAGATTTGCTGACAAAATGTTGTCTCTGTATTTTAATTCAGCATATCGGCAGGATGTCATTCATGCCAGGGAGATATGTTTACAGACTGATCTCACTTCTTTTTTTCTTTCCACAGGTCTTCACTGGGATTTTTACAGCAGAAATGATCTTCAAAATAATTGCCTTAGATCCCTACTACTATTTTCAGCAGGGCTGGAATATTTTTGACAGTATAATTGTAATCCTAAGTCTAATGGAACTGGGTTTATCCAGCATGGGAAATCTATCTGTTTTACGCTCATTCAGATTGGTAATGTTTCCTTATTCTCTTTTGCAAAACTTAACCCCTTTCAAGAATTTAATAGATTATCTTAAAATTACATTCATTGAAAAGGAAATTAAATTTTACAGTGCCTGTAGTGACACTAATTGTAGACTGTGGGCCAAATGGAATTATTCCAGATTTACAGCAGAGTAAATGAGAACAGAATTTGACTCTGTGTCTAGCTGTGTCAGTTATTTGCAACACATTTAAGCTGAGTTTGCATAGAAGTTAATACAAAAGTTGGTACATAATTAATGAACTGTGAAGCTCGAGGAACTAATAACGTGTCACTTTAAAGATTTTTATTTCTTAAATATATAATAAACATGCCACTGTATTTTAAATATAGTCAAAAATGGATAGCCCTGCATTAGTCACAAACTGATTTTTTTTCCTCCAGAACCTATCACCAAAACACAGAACCTGTCTTTCATTGAAAATCCTTAACTGTCAGGGCCTCTCAATGTGTGGGAGGGTGACACTCCATTAATGGGAGAATTTGTTGACGTGTTGGATCAGAAAAGTAGTTTTCTTGCCAGCCTGATCTTTGCGTCGCATTCACATGCCAAGATGTCCATGCTAATCGTTATGACCATTATGTTGCTTCAGAAGTTTTGAAAAGCAATGAAAGCAAACTTTTTAATTGCCCTAACTTTACCATCTGTAAATATTTGCTGCTTGAAAATGCAACTGCATGGCCTGATGTTGCCAGTGGCTGAAAGCTTCCCACAATCCTTTTTCAGTAGGGATGAAATTAACCCCTGTGCAGAGAGCCAGTATAAGGATTAAGCACCATTAAGTCCTCAAAATAGGTCGTATGTGGGATTTAGGTGATTTATAGGCCTTATGATCCTCTGCACAGAGGTGAACTTTACCCAGGGAGCTGAAAAGTAGCAGTATCTTATGCCTACTCAGGAAAACACAGGCGTTTCATGGGATTGGGCCATAGAAAATCCAGCACAGCGCTGGGCAACCTAGGCTAGTGAGTGGGTCTCATGAGTGTCCCTCCTTCATCTCAGTGGGCCACGAGATTGTCATAACCAAGATGGTCTCCCAGGAGAGGATAGTTTTGCTATCTGTGCTTGTGTACCTAGAATTTGCAGGGTGTGCTGATTGAACTGTAGCAGCCCTTTGATTGGATGCAGCGGGAACACACAGCTCTCATAGTCAAAGTTGTGTGAAGTTAGCAGGTAATAAAATCCCCAAACAGATTCCCTGACTTACTAACTAAAAATTGGTGCACTCACACACTCCATGAATGAGCCTCAGGTTCACAGATGACTCAGTCACTGCAGAGGGGCTGGTCTCTTCTGGCAGGGATCCTCTTCAGGCGGGAATCAGGCTGCTTTGGTCCCAGGATTTCCCCTCACCGCAAAGGGGTGCAGGGCTCAAGATGCAGGCCACACAACTGCACCAAAATTCAAACTATAACCTCCTACCCCAGCATTCAGACCCACACAGCAGGCAGCAGCCCCAAACCAGCAGATAGAGCAGAGCTGACCATGCGGTGACTGGTCTCACCCAGGAGCTGGAGAGCCAACTCAGCCTGGCTGGGGAAACCTCCCAGCAAACTCCACAAACTGGGAATCAACAGTGGAGACATAAAACCCAGCTGAGGGATCCTGCCTTCAGGTCCCTAGAGGCTAGTTCTCAGGGGGAAACTCTGCATGCAGGCCTGGGGCTTACTAGCTCCCACCCAGCCAGTCCTCCCCTTGCCCTGGCTGGCCCAAGACTCCCCCAACAATGGCCTCTCCTTCCCACCCTGAACTCCCTTGGAGGGGCATCTCACTCCCTATGGGTTGCCGGGCAGACTCTGACCCTGGTAGGGAGAGGGAGCCAAGGCAAACTCAGAGTGCCTGTCCCTGAGCTTCCAGCATACAAAGCCCCAGGACTCTAGGTCATCTCCTGGGGGTTACACATGGGCTACTGAAAACAAATCAAGCTCCAGGAAGGGGTACAGTAGTCTGGAAAGATTGAGAGCCATTGACATAGGACACACCCATCTGATCGTAATGCTGCATAGCTTATTTGCAGAAAAAAATCTTTGTCTGTCATGGGAGAAGCACAAATTGTAGTGTAATTACTATACCTATTGGCTGCGTCTAGACTGGCAAGTGCGGAAAAACTTGTCATCTGTCTATACTGGCCGCTTGAATTTGCGCAAGAACACCGATGATCTGATGTAAGATTGTCAGTGTTCTTGTGCAAATACTATGCTGCTCCCGTTCAGGAAAAAGCCCTCTTTCGCAAATGTATTTGCGCAAGAGGGCCAGTGTAGACAGCTAAAAAGTGTTTTGTGCCAAAAAGCCCCGATGGCGAAAATGGCGATCGGGACTTTCTTGTGCAAAACCGCGTCTAGATTGGCACGGACGCTTTTCCGCAAAAAGTGCTTTTGCGCAAAAGCATCCGTGCCAATGTAGACGCTCTTTTCCGCAAATGCTTTTAACGGAAAAACTTTTCCGTTAAAAGCATTTGCGGAAAATCATGCCAGTCTAGACGTAGCCATTGTGATTTTAACAAAACAGCTGCACAAATCATGCTGTATTGCACATTGTTTCCTAGTATTAAAAATATTCAACATTTTACCCATTTTTAAACAATTGAATACCCAGAATGTCTGTCATTCTATGAGCTGACACTGTGCTTTTCTGTTTTTTTCACAGCTCAGAGTCTTCAAGTTGGCAAAGTCCTGGCCAACCTTAAATACTCTCATTAAAATCATTGGTAACTCCGTGGGTGCCCTGGGTAACCTCACCTTGGTTCTGGCCATCATAGTCTTTATTTTCGCTGTGGTCGGAATGCAGCTTTTTGGAAAAGACTACTTACTAAAAGTCGAAAAGATAAACAATACTAACAAGTTACCCCGCTGGCATATGTATGACTTCTTCCATTCATTCCTTATTATATTCCGGATTCTCTGTGGAGAGTGGATTGAAACCATGTGGGATTGTATGGAAGTGGCTGGGCAACCACTGTGCCTTCTCGTCTTCTTACTGGTCATGGTGATAGGAAACCTAGTGGTGAGTTTTCAGGATTTCTTCACCTATTTCTATTGTTTATGAGCAAATGTACTCCCTTTTCGCTCAAGAAATTGCAAATCTCCCATGATGCACAGGTATTGTTCTATATCTATGACTTTCTGGAAAATTGCCTTTCATTTTCATCCAAAGAACTTCTTTTCATGTCTCAGGGACAAAAACTGCAGAATTGCTTTACTGATCTTGAAAAAAAGCATTAATTCTCAGAGGAACAGAATGGCTTTCATTAGAAAAAAGGGACTTGAATTGATGATCATGATTGCTTTACTTAAGTTCAACCAAAGTCTTATGTGTTTTAGTGGGCCATAAGTGATTCATGGCCACGTGCTATACAAGAGTAAATTCAATTTAACTGTCTCCCTACCAGAATCTATTTTTAGTTCAATTCATTTTTGTTTTTGAATGTATGTAGCCTACTTGATCTATGGGGAACTTAGGTTATGTTTACTGTAAAGTCACTTTCTTGTTTGTTTTGTGGTAGAATATTTCATAAGTAAAGGATGAGTTACACAAGCTCTGAACCAAGTAAGACTGAATCTTCTGTCCCTGTTGTTTTATGGAGCACTTTGCTGGCTTGCAGTCATTTTGGAAATGTTTTGCTTATTCAGCTTACAGAATGTTTCTGGCATTGTGGATCTGGTGGGCTTGGTGTTGACACTATAAGCTGTTTAAAATGGGTTGTGCTGAAGAAATCTTGGAGTTGGTCCCTGTTTGTTTTATAGTATTCTTTTCAGAACTCAGCATTTTGGTTTGAAGCTCTAAGTATAAGATACCGACTATGGGGAAAGCAACTGAAGGAAACAGAGTGAGGCATTTATATCTGAAGCTAAACTAAATTTAAAAGATCAGATTTATACTGAAAACTTTTGATACAGATTGCAACGTCAGTTTTATAGCTGTTGACTGCAAAACAATGGAAAGATTAAAATCTGGTTTAACAAAAGGCAATGAAACTTTTTTTACAGATTTTCCTTTGAAGCTACATTTGGCCTGAAGAATTAGGACACAGTAATTTTTTTCCTGCATATCAAATGTGCTTCTTTCTTGAGGTTTGACATAGGAGCTGGAAAATTAACCCGTCCCTGCATGTCCTCCAAACAATTGTTTTACTCTTATTTAAACAATGGACACAACCTTTGATAAAGAAAAATTAAAATCATATTTAGCAAATATGAGAGAGAATATATGACTATGCCAGATCATTCCTTTAGGAGAGAGGGGGATCAAGTAAATTTTTCCCTAGTTATTAACACTCATCGTATATCCTTAGACATCTTATGTGAGGATCAGGAAATATAAATCAGATTCAGATGAGATTACACTAACATGTATATATTTAAGCTTTTGTGTTTATCAGCAAATCTTTCTAAATGTAATATTGACAGACTGCATCACCATGAACAATTCTAAAATTACCACTCTATCAGAAATACAATTGTTAACTTCATCAATTTCAGGAAATAGTTTTGTAGGCATGCTGTAACTGCTAAATAATTTGGAAGCGATTTATTTTAGGTTAATTAGCTCATAAAAGGTAGAAGAAAGGATGAAAATGGTTTTTTTTTGGGGGGGAGAGGTTTAACCTAAGAGGAGAAGGGGAAAGTAAACAGGATGATGAATACTGAATCACAAGAATTATGTAAATGGACCACGTTACACATAGCTTTCACAATTTTGGTTTTAATGATCAGATTGCAGATTGTGGACTCTGTTCTCTTAGTGAAATCAGTCAAAATATCCAGTTGCCTTCAAGTGAGCATTGGGTTGGACCCAGACTCTTTTACTCACCTGCTAAATAGAATTAGTCACAAAATGTGTTTAGAATATCATTAACATAAATTAACCCTTCATCCTTTGGTGGGAGAAGGCTCCAGTCCTGTGTGTGCTAATATATATAGGAGATTTCGTTCTATAAATAACTATCAAGCACTGACACTGGCATCTCATCAAGAAAGTTTTTAACTCCTTTTGCTCCTTGTTTCATGTCTCTGTTTCATGTCTGGGTTATAGAGCTCAGGGCTGAAAAGAAAAATATTTTCATGTTGGATCCTACCTCAGTTGTACTCAGAATCTTTCCTAGATCCTGAGAGCAGGAAGGGAAATTCTTGCCATTTATTCATATAGACAAGGGTTTTCATGCACATCAAAATTATGTATGTGTGAAATCATAGAATCATAGAGCTGGAAGAGACCTCAGGAGGTCATAAAGTCCAGCCCCCTGCCCAAGACAGAACCAATCCCAACTAAAATAAATGTATAGGTACTTGGAATTGTGTCCATGGCATCTTTGCCTTCTGAATCTGTAAAAATTCCCATAATGTGAAGTATATTTACTTTTTAAATTCCTCCAGGACTCCTTTTAGCAATGAGCTGGATTGGCCTTCAGTGAAGCTACATATATACAGGTGATTCAGAGACATAAATGTTATGATCCCATGACATTTGGCTTCTGGAACCTGGTTTGTATATACTGTAGTGCCATACCCTAAAGGGGACACATGATTGCTTAGTGGATGTCTTGAGTAACCTCACGCTGTATAACAATTTAACTTTTTTGGGGGGGGAGGGATGGAATTTTAGTAATTCCTAAATCTTCCATGAAAATACATACTTCCTGAGAAGTACATTGGTGCATTATGGTGTAAATGTGGAATTCTGCTTATTGTTAGGCAGCCCATGTTGGAGTCATCCTTCTAACACTGAACCCCAGATCACAGCCACAAAATTATGTACTGTGTAACTGTTCTTAGCACCGTTATACAATGATGCTGTCATCACATTGCATTTCAAGTGTCATTGATGTTGCTCTGGAGGTTATTACAAAATCAGAGGAGGAATGTAATAGCTATCCCACACTTACAGGAAACAGCTTCTGAATCTCTAACTGCATAATTATGTTTACAGTAAAATCTTACAAATGAGCTAGCATGTTTCAGATACAAATTTGGGTCACTGGGGTTAATAAGGCAAACTATAGACAGACAAGTTATTAAAAAGGGATATAGTCAGGTCTGTAATGAGGTACTATCTCATTCCTGGCCGCTGTTAGTGAAATCTACTTGTGCCTCATCATGTCATGTGCGCTGTCACTAAGGACCCAAGTGTGATGCCACATGCCTCTCAGAGGAGAATTTTGTAAGATGAATTTGAAAACTTTTGAATACTAGCACAGGACTTTGATATGATTGACAAAGCAAATGCCAGAAGCGGCAACTTTGCAACCTGCTTGTTTTCACGTACACACGTTCACACGCTTCTCCTTTAAAAGGATTTGCGAAGTATTTTCCTTTTTTACTCCAGAAGATGAATACCAATCTGACATCCTCTAATGAGAGTCCACCAAGTAATGCCCGCCCTGATCCAAGCACCTCCAGGACATCATTTTCTGCAGTGTCAGGATCCATGAGCCTCTGCCAGATTTTACTGCTGCCTTTACACAACTGCTTCCCTCATTCTGAGGTCATAAGCATCTCAGGATGCATTGTGTTTAATTAGAGAAAACAATTGAAGTAATCAAGCAGTTGGTCAACAGGACATGTCTTAAAGATAAAAGGGAAACAGGCTTACTTTACAAGATCTCTAGGGTTTCCCTAGTTATTTCATGGCACTTTGTGGAGCATCTTATGTCACAGAATGTGGTAATTAGCATTGGGACCTGGAGGAGCGGTAACTAATTAAAAGGGCTTGGGCATGAGGCTGATACATACAAGAACCACCATATGGAAAGCTCTGTATCAGAGGTATTATTTAGTTTTTAACCTTTGTGTCAATTTTATCTCAAGCCAGAACAATTTTGTGTAATAACAAACTCTAACAACAATGATCATTTAAGTGCCTGGCCCCAGAGCTGCCCCGCATGTCTTAAATGAGACTTTATCAGGTCTGCTTTAGTTAAACTTAGTGGAAACTTTTCTGTTTGAAAAAAGTTAGATGTGTCTAACATGTATTTCTCTCCCCTCCCCCCAACGCACACACTGTTTCCATTTCTCACAACAAGCCTCTAAGGCATATTCTTTCTGCCTTACCATAATGTGCTGCGTGGTTGTGACACACTTAGAAATCTGAAAATGTCAGCATTCTTGAAACATTCGTCCTTCTCTGCTTTCAGGTTATAACTCTTATCACACAGGATGGAGTCTCTAATTAGGTTCCTTGAAATGGAATTCTGGGAGGATGACAGTACATTCAGGTTAAATTAAAACTGTAGTCTGGAATTGGTTTTATGCCAGCACATGTCAAGCCTGGTTCGCCACTTTGTTCCTCTACTTTTGTCAAATGTATAAAATAGTACAAAACTGGTTTGGCTTCAGTACAATTTGCAGTGGTGTGAGCAGAAAATCAGGCCCAGTTACAGAAGATATGATCCAAGCATGATATGTCAGATGCCGCACATTGTATCACCGCAGACATCAGTGACGGAGGACTTGCTGACAGTCCCATGATTTGTACAGCCTGAGGCAGGATATTCTTGATGGAGGAAGGACTCCTGAACTCACTTCTTCCTTTGCTATGACAGAGCCTGACCCTGTGTACATTGAGTACATGTTTCCACAGACCAGGCCTGTAGTCAGGCCTGCCAAATGGCAGGGGCGGGGAGAAATTGCCTCGAAGCTCCATGATTCAAAGGGGGCTGGCGCTCTCAGCTGCTGCCACTATTACTACACTGAGGGTTGGGGTGGTGCGCTGCACTCCATGTGGCACTGAGGGATGGCTGCCCGGGCCCCGCCCTTCTGCCCACCTCCTTCCCTGCATTTTACCCAGGGGCCCACAGAGGCTATTTGCCTCCCTTGCCTGTAGTTCAGGCAGGCCTATGGTGGCAGAAGCAATTGAGAAACCAGACATGGAAAGTAAATATACCCTCTTCTTGCAGCAGATGCCTATACCTGGGTGCAAGAACCATCGCTGTGACATGTCTTTTCCCTTCCCTTGATGCCTGTCCCACTTCTCACCCCTTTGCAGCTGTGACTCCCCCCCCCCCCCCCCCCGGCGCTTCTCTTCTCCGAAGCAGAGATTCACGTAGATTCCCTGCCGACAGGCTGATTGGGACACAAAAGGTCCTGCTTAAACTGAGACTAGACCAGACGAGACATGCTAAGCCCTGATTAGTCCCCATCTCCTGGAACTATAGCAGCATCTTTTCCCTTCAGGGAGTGGAGTATAGAGAGACCAATGAAAAGTAGCCCTCCCCCCCTCCTTTTGAGAAAGTGAGAGAGTCTGAAAAAAAGCGCTCCTTTTTCCAAGTGACTGACAGTCTCTTAGGCTAGCCAGTGAGTGGGGATTTGTGTGTAGACGGGAACTGAATGTAAAACACAGATAATTTTGCATGGGGCCAGCAACTATGTGTGAGAGGCTCAAATTGAGTGGGGAGGGGTGAGGCTGTGACTGGGAGTGAGGGTGAGGAAGGCAGGGAGTGAGTGAGGAGGGGAGAGGGTGTGACTTGGAGTGGGGGGAGAGGGGGAGAGAGTGTGACTGGGAGTAGGAGTGAGGAGGGCAGGGAGTGATTGGAAGGGACGTGAGGCTGTGAAAGGGTATAGGACATGTGAGAAAAGTAGGGGGTAAATAGGGAGCAGAGAGAGTCTAACATTGGGATTGGGGAGGGGAGAAAGCGGGACTGGATTTACACCTAGGGTTCTGGGCTTGGGGGGAGCTGGCTTGGGTTGTTTTTTTTAATTAACGACAAAAGGGCACATAGAATCTTTGGAGTCATGTGTTTCAAGAATTCTGTAGATGGAGTCCTTTACTGCTAACCTACATGCAAACTCCAATCTCTGTGTGTGTCCCTGAGATCCGGGGTCCCCTGACTAGCGTGTCCATCCCCTGTGCTCACCGCCAGATGGGGGAGAAGGTGACCCAATCCCTCTTACCCCATCTCTCCTGCATCACCCATCATTGCCAACCCCAGCCTCCTGAAATCAAGGCCCACCCAATTGTCCTCCTTTGGCTACGCCACTGTCTGACACATTGCTTCGGTTCACAAGGGCAGTGGCAACAAAAGAGCCTTTCAAACTAGAGGACTAGTGTTTACATTCTAAGGCCATCACCTATTGTAACACTGTTTAATATTGGACCACCCAGTGTTGGTGCACAGGACAGTTAATTCATGTTAGTATGTTTCCGTGCTTAAAATTAAAAAGTTTCTGTGAACTTAGAGCAGGGAATGCAGATTTACAGATACTAGCAGGCAAACTTGCCTTATATGACGGATAAATTGTGCATGCAAAAATGTGCATCAATGTCATGAAATGGCTACAAATGCAGTAGAATATAAGGCATTCAAAAGGTTAACAAACCACAGGGCCACTGATGAAGCTCCTTGTCTGAGGTGCCATTTGCCTGGTTCTAGATGTATGAGACACATAGTGAGTAACAGTGCTGGATCTAGCTGGGGCAGTGAGGAAAGAAAGGTGGTTGATGGAAACAGCATCGCTGAGGAAGGAGTGATGGAAAAGTGAGGAAAGAAAGAACAAACACATTAAGTTGAAAGAAGTTCGTGGTAAATAGACTTCCCAGAGCCAGTTTTTAGTTAACTAAAATATAACAGGGACCACGGGACGAGACAGAATCGATGGACTGGGCAGGGCCAGAGGGAAGGCACTGGTGAGTGTACTGCAGTTGTCACCAGGCAGCCAAGTGCCTCAGCCTGACCCTGCTCTGAGTTTGTGAGGGGAGTTGGACTGAGCTCTCTCTTTCCTGGTTTTGGTTTGTTCTGAGTTGCATGATTATATGTTATGTGAAATTGAGCTGAAGTATTTATCCTCTTATTTAGAAGCTTATTTTTCAAAGCAAAGCAAAAAGTTCCATTGACTTTAATGGAAGTAGTGTCATATCCTATGTGATGGGGCGTCTGCCCCAAACTGACCCTTTAAAGAGTTAAAACCCTGGGAGAGGGGTGGAGCCAGCAGCTTGTGACAGAAAGCAGCCAGATGGGGCCCAGCTGAGGGCAGTATAAATAAAGGGTTCTGGAGGGGAGGAGAGACAGACTCACTCTTGCTTAAGCTGGAGAACAGGAAGGATCTGGCTGCCAGGGAAGCTAGAGGCTTCCTGATAGAGAGCAGGGCTCTGGGAAGGCAGGCAGAGCTGGGGAAGCTCTGGCCAGGCAAGCTCCCAGGTTGCAGGGCCTGAAGCAAGGCCAGAGGGCACTAAGGAATATAGATGGGATAGCAAAAGGCAGCAAGTCCACACCCCTTTGTCAGTGACGAGTGGCCACTTCAGACTGCAGTTTGCCCCGGTAGCAGGGACTAGATGAAGACTGGCAGTAGGGTCACTGAGGCAAGTTGGGCATAATACGTAGAATCATAGGGTTTAAAGAGTCCTTTGGAGGACATCTAGTCAAATCCACTGCTCAAAGCAGGACCAGTCCCAACTAAATTATCCAGTTAGGGCTTTGTCAAGCCAGGACTTAAAAACCTACAAGGATGTAGAATCCACCACCTCTTTAGGTAACCCATCCCAGTGGTTCAGCACCCTCCTAGTGAAATAGTTTTTTTCCTAATATCCAACCTAGACCTTCCGGCACTGCAACTTGAGACTATTGCTCCTTGTTCTGTCATCTGCCACCACTCTAGAATAGCCATGCTCCATCCTCTTTGGAACCCCTCTTCAGGTAGTTGAAGACTGCTATCAAATCCCCCCTCATTCTTGCAGACTAAATAAGACCATAGGCCAAGAAGGATTAGATCGTTAGCAGTAAATGTCAGTAGACATCTATTTCACTGAGCACACACAAACTGAAAAAATATTTCCATCCATAATAATTGAAAGGTACAGATAGTCCAAGAAAGAAAAATGCTCCTGGAGACCTTATTAGAGTTTGACTTCAGGGCATTTACTTTCTGATATTGACAACTTATGTTTTAACTGTAAATCTTTAACATTTTGAATCTGAGTCTTTTGCCATGAAATACTTGTTGTGACCTGCCCTTCTCAAACACCTCTTCCCCCAATATTTTCTTGCAACTGTGAAAATGTTTATAATTTTTAAAAAAAAATCTTAAAAATAAATACCAATATTGTCTGTCAGGTATATAAATTGAAATATTGAATCTAGCCAAGCCTAACTATATTGATTCCCTAGGGGGGCAGACAGATTTGTGGACCCTGAGCAAGGTGTGGGGGGCAGCTCTATGCTCCCAGCAAGGGCAGGGCCATGGTCCGAAGAGATGGGTCAGGAGCAGCCAGCCCTCAGCGCTGCCTGGAGCACATGTAAAGGGCCAACAGCTCTGACTGCCACCACTTCTGCAGTAGCAGCTGTGGCGACTGGGGGTAGCCGCAGACCCTTTTGAAATGCCAGGTCCCGAGGCAACTGCCCCCTTTGCCGCCCCCTAGGATTGCCAGAAACCAAAAATACTGAACACCCAAAAATAACCAAAAATACTGAACACCCTCTCCTTCCCCCCCCCCCCCCAAAAAAAACACTGGGGAAAAAATTCTGTTGAGAAAAACAAAAGGGGGGAGACCAAAGTTGTTGAGCAAAATAAAATAAAATTTAAATTTAAAAAACAGCATGGCCCCTTTAAGAAACGTTTTTGAGACATTTTGGCCTTTACAGGCTGCCGGCGGTCGCCCGCCATCTTGCCTCCCTGCGCCGGGCTGGAGAGCTCCCCTGCAGAACCGGGTTAGCACCCGGGATTTTCACCTCCTGGCTAGGAAAAAAATCAGAAAATACTGGGCATTCTAGGTGTCCGGTATTTTCTCAATTTTTTTTACCGGACAGGAGGCAAAAATACCGGTCTGTCCAGTTCAATACCGGACACCTGGCAACCCTATGCCTGCTACTCCTTTCCCCCATGTTGGTAGACCTGATTACTCCTTTCCTTATCTCTGATCTGCGGTCTTGAAGTTTGTCTGGCATAAAATGGGCAGGGAACAGGCTTTCTAAAGTTGCTTTTATAGTCCTAATGCTCCATGAATATTTGATAGGAATAACAAAGCAAATCCAGGATGGCAGCCAGGATTCTGTGACTCCCTCAGTCGTTCCATAAGCCTGCAGTTTGTCCCACAGGTCCAGTTTTAAATAAGAGGACACTACTTGTCTGTCTAGTCCCTGCACTACCCTACACCAATCCTGGCTACACAGACATTTTCATAAAATGATACATTCGATCCATCAAACTATGGGCCTATTCATAATTAGAGCCCTGTGTATATCAGAGCTTTAATGTAATTTTTAAGTATTTCTAAAAGGAAAAGGTCTACGACAAAGCCTTTAGTATAAAATTTACCTCGGCTATTCAGTGTCAAGAACTGAATGAATTAAGTTGCCATTTAGAAGTGGTGAATTTTCTTTTACAAATAAAAACCTTGCAGTTTACACAGGGCCCTAATCATAGCCATTAGGATTCATGTATGGATCTCCCCTTTTCCACAAGGATGCTGAGATCAGCCCACTGGAGCAGAATCTCCCTTGCTTCTAACTTCAGAGGTAGGCAGTGGGCAGGCCAGAGTAATAGTATGCAGGACTATTTGCAGGGGGCAAATGAGTGTGAGTGCAGCACTTTACAACCAGGGGGGAAGTGGGATGAAAAGTCTGAGGAAAAATTCATAGTGACTTTCTACCCGAAATCCCTTCCCATGGGCATCTATGTGAGAGGGGACCATCAAGCCCTTTGTAGTTGCCTACTAGCCAGTAATTATGAATGTCATTAAGTAGTTATGTACTTGATGAAAATGTCCAAATTATTTATTTATCCAGTCACAAAAATTCAGGGTTGTTTTCCCCCTCTCTTTTTAAAATACTGTACTTAACAACAAAGCAAAGGGACCCGCTGCTAACCAAAGCATTAGGGATGTGATAAATATTTGATTTTGATTAGACTGGCATACTAATGTTGCCTTTTGTTCAATGTTTGCAATCGAGTAAACAGAACATCAAGGAACGGCACAAATGATGAGTTGGGATGCATTTCTAATTCAATGTGTTGCGTGGCTCCTGTGAATATCTTTTAGATTGCACATTTTCTAAGGCATGGACTGGGCCATCATTGGCAGGGGAGCAGATAATAAGGCAACTGGGGAAAGAGAGAGGCCTAGTAGTTACCAAGTATCCAGTAATTATGTATTTTATCATGTAGTTATGTACTTGGTGAAAACATCCAGATTGTTTGTTTATTTAATCATCATAAATTCAGGCTTGCTCTTTTGCTCTCTCTTGGAAGTACTTGGCAACAAAGCAAAAGGACTGCTTCAATAAAAATATCAAATATTTACATCCCCTGACCCTCAGCCTCTCTAAAAGAGGGGTCAGAAAGTGTCAGGTTTATATGTCAGCCACGGTCTATGTCAGCTGTGGCCAATCCACGGCTCGTGAGCCGCATGCGGCTGTTCCACCCCTGGGGTGCGGCTCACAAAGACTCCCCCCCACCCCCGGCTCATAAAGCTGCTCCCGTGCCCCCAAAAACGTCCCTCTCCTCCCGGCTCCCCGTGCTGACCTGTGCAGGGGAGCTGACTGGTGCAGCCAATAATGATGGAGAAATAAAGACGGTATCAGCCAAAAAGCCTCTAAATGCATTTTCTTAAAGGGGCAGAGTTTGGTGGGGGTTTTTTGTTTGTTTGTTTTTTGCTCAATTAGAGCAAAAGTACTTTTAAAGTCCTTTTTTTTTTTCTCTCTTTTTTTTTCTTGCTTGACAACTTTGCCCCGGCTCTTTGTGCTGGATCCACTGATATCTTGGCTCTTTGCCCAGAATGGATTGGCCACCCCTGGTCTAGGTGAAGTGATGACTTACACTGTTTATAAATTCTTTGACTAGCACAATGGACAGAGGTGCTTACTTCAAAAAGTCCTGGCTTGAGGGCCAGTCAAAGCTTGTTGAAGTTAATGGAAAGATTTCAGCTAAAGTCACTGGGCTTTGGGTCTGGCCCTTAATGACTAGGTCTGAGACATTCTCAGACATTAGCAGTATCTGTACCAGGCACTGTTTAGCACTGCATAAGAACAGCCCTATTGGATCAGACCAACGGTCTCTCTAGTCCAGTGTCCTGTCTTCCTACAATGACCAATGCTAGGTACCCCCAAAGGGAATGAACAGAGCAGGTAATCATCAAGCGATCCCACCCCCGTCACTCAATCCCAGCATCTGACAAACAGGCTAGGGACATAATTCCTAACCCATCCTCCATTGATGGACCTATCCTCCCCAAATGTATCTAGTTCTTTTTTGAACCCTGTTAAAGTCCTGGCATTCACAACATAAAAACCCACACTCTTTTTGGAGACCAGAACACTCAGTCTCTTGCAGCTTAGACCAGTCGTGTTCAACCTTTTTTTATTCACAACCCCCAGAACACTCAATTGGGAAAAAATGTTTTTCAGCAAAACCAAAAAAACCATGGCCCCTTTAATTTAAAGCACCGCTCCGCTCCTCCCACCCCTGCTATGCATACGTTGGGTGCCGAGCCGGGAAAACAAAATGGTGGCTAGCCCAGCATTGTGACCTCCCAGCAAGACAGCCACAACCCACGGGTTGCGCACCACTGCCTTAGCCCACTCAACCATTTGTTCACTTACTCCTTGTATGAGCCGGAGGAAGAGTGAAGAGAAACAAGGACCTAGATGTGTGGGACTCTTCCCAGACTGTACATATACCTGCCACTACAGGTCAGAACCAGTCCTGAAAAGGGCCTTTGTACAGTGCCACCATCTATCTCTGCCATAAGACATGTGACAATGATCAATGAAGTCAGAATACTTCTGTGTTCAATTGAAATGTGATTTCTAATAGGATTGACTTTGTGGAAGTTTAGTCCAAAGGTCAAATTTCAAGAATTTAAGTGGCAAAAGCTTGTAAGAGCTGTCACTAAGGCAGTAAAGGATGCATGCTGGGGACCAAAGATAAGGTCAGTAGCTTTGTTTGAAGCACAGATAAGGTCAATGACTGAAGCTCTGTCAAGATGCCAGCATTTTAAAAACACATGAAGTATTTTGGGAAAAGTTTTCAAGACCTGAGCTTCCATTATTATAAAATTAGTTAAGGATGCTTCATCCCAGAGGAATGAGGCCTTGATTCATTAAAGTTTCTTGGCCCCAAAAATGCATGAAAATGGAATTAGGACACTGGCTACAGTTTTTAACAAGTTTCCAATGATCTTATTTTCTTTTCAGATTTGCGGTATGTCAAACTAGAATTGCTATGGCCAATTTCCTTATTTTTCATTATATATCCCCAGAGGGATTTACCACCCAAAAATTACTGCTTAGCTTGACCCAAATGATGCAATTCTGAATTAACTTATTATTTAGCACCTAACAACAAACATTTTCTTGTTCAAATGCGGGTGAAACATTTTTCTGAAAATGAAGAGCTGATTAAGAGGGTTGCTAACAAGTGCTACTGTGAAAGTAAAGCAATCTCCTTAGAGGGGAATAAAGTATTTATACTGAAGGTCTTACCCATCACCCATAATTTACGTAAACTAAGGTGCAAAACTGCAAGAAAAGAAGTATACTTTTGCAGGAAACTCTGGGGAAGATTATTGAGTCTTCATTTGGGATTTAGTGGGAAGCTCTGAAGATGATGAATAGTTCTTTTCCTGTTCCCATGTGGCAGCAGTCTTCTTGCATAGGTATTGACAGAGATGTTGAGACTATATCAGACCAGAGGTCTAGCTACTCTAATCCTTGACCAACACCAGACGTTTGAGACATAGGTGAAAAAGATTTCATACACGCAGAGAAATCCTCATCCATTTGATGGGGAAACTAGGCAGGCATCGAGGAGTCCTGTGGCACCTTATAGACTAACTGAAGTGTAGGAGCATAAGCTTTCGTGGGCAAAGACCCACTTCGTCAGAGGCATGCATCTGACGAAGTGGGTCTTTGCCCACGAAAGCTTATGCTCCTACACTTCAGTTAGTCTATAAGGTGCCACAGGACTCCTCGTCGCTTTTGCAGATTCAGACTAACACGGCTACCCCTCTGATACTAGGCAGGCATCGATACCAAATAGTAACAAAAGAGCACAAAACCTAAAGTATCCCTTTATATTTCTCTTTGTAATAAGGTTAGTGTCACTGGAAATTAAATTATCCTGATCCCTCGACTAACCTAGTATGGTAAAGTCAGGAGACCTTCTTTTGAATTCTTTCTCAATCATTTTTGGCTACAGTCTGTATCGTTATTTCATGCCTGACTAGGGATGTAAGTGACTAGTCGAATAGTTGATTAGTTGTGTTCCCCACCCCTAGCAGCAGCAAGCAGCGGGGGAGAACAGGAGCCAGTGCTGGGGGAAGCCAGCTTAAAAGCACTGCACTGTCTCCTGCTGGCTCTTAATACATTTAAAAATCAGAAGTGAAGCAGGGGGACCCAATGCAAGCTGGGACAGCTGATTCCTGGCTTGCACTGGGTGTCCCACTGAACTTTAGACTTTTAAATGTATTAAGAGCTGGCAGGCAGGCTCTTAATACATTTAAAAGGCTGGTGCGCAGCGGGAGGGAGGGAGGACCCTGCATGAGCTGGGATTCAGCTGTCAGGCATGAAATAACAATACATTTAAAAGACAGAGCCGCAGTGGGGTTAGCTCCCTGGCTGGAAGCTAAGCCCGCTGCGGCTCCCCTGCTTATCGACTAATCAACTACTCAATGGAAAATCAATCGACTAGTCAATTAGTTGATTAAACTAAATTTAACATCCCTATGCATGACATTGCCAAAGGATTTCCAAAATAGGTGAAAGAACATGTGCTGACTCTTCCACATCAGAAGTGAGCTCTTATTGTAAAGACTGGAATGCAACTTGAGCTTTATCCTTTTTAGGATTAAATATGGCTCATGGCCAGGCTTCTTCAGGCTTACAAAACGTTTGCAAAATTAAAAAATATATTGTTGACTCCTAAAAAGAAAAAGATGTAACGTTGTGTATTAAAGGCATGTGATATCACCTTGCTAATGCTTAGATTCCTACTGTCCCAAATTTAGAGACTAGATATATTTTACAATGCAAAATGACTCCATTTTACATTTTAGACAAGGACTATTAATTATAATATTAAGCCAACTGTGCAGTGTCTAGCCAGAACAATCTTAAAGGAAAGAAGTGAAAGACTCGCTTTGTAGTATCTCTAAATCAATAATTGGTTCCTGTGTTAACTATGATGTGGTATTTGGTGTTAGTAATTACAGTAACCAATAGTTATGGGAGGTGTTAATATCTTGTTATAAGAAGTGTACTTGGTAACAGTCAAATATAGAGGTTTGCTTTACATTCATGAAAAAAACTGAGCAAGTATCTTGAGTGTTGGAAGTAGTTGTATATTTGGTTTCTGCTTCACAGATAAAAAGTGTGTGTTTGTACAAGATGTGTATTGTATTAGTGTCTGGGGACTCCTCACTGTAATGGTCATAGTAAGGATGTTAAGGACTAGTCAACTGGTTGACTATCTGATAAGCAAATGCTTATCAGATAGTTGAGTCGACTAGTTGATTGTCCCCCTCTTTGCTGCCTCTATTAGATAGAGGCAGCAAAAGGGGGGAAACAGGGTACTTCAAAACGGCAGCACTGCACAGCTGATCCAGAGCTCAGCTGTGTGGCACTGCTCCTTTGAAGCACCGCTTCAGTGTTTCAAAACAGTGCCTCACGGAGCTGACCCCGGGCTCTGTGCAGCATTGCCCCTTTGAAATGCCGCCACGGCGTTTCAAAGGGGCAGCACCGCATGGAGCCCAGGATCAGATATGTGTTGCTTCCCAATTGAATCGCCATCACAGTGTTTGCGGGGAGCCCAGGGTCAGCACAGGTTCTCTGAATCCCCTGCTCGACCCCAGGCTTTATGAGGGCACTTCCACTTTGAAATGCACAAGAGCCCTTGCTGGGGACTCTTGTACATTTCAAAGCTGGCATGCGTGTGTGCAGCCCAGAGTCAGCGGGACTTTCCACTAGCCCCAGACTGCACACGGAAGTGCCTATCGACTAGTCGAGTAGTCAATGGAAATTCCATCAACAACTAGACTATTAAATTACTTGATATTTAACATCCTTAGTTCATAGCAATGAGCAAAAGGTCATAAGGAATCTGAACAAAATTTCCACTCTCTAATAAGGCTTAATAAATGCAGTGCTTGTACCTTAAATATAAGATAGATAAGGTGGTTGAGGTAATGTCTATTAGTGGAGCAAATTTTGTTGCTGAGAAAACCAAGTTTTCAACTTGTCCAGCGAGCTCTTCTTTTGAGCTGGGAAACTCCTCTGTCACTCCTAAACACAAGGTGGAACAGATTATTACCATAAGTAGTTAACATATATTTCAAGGTACCATTCCAGGTGAAGCAGCCTATTAACATCCCTCCAGAGTAGGGAGGAAAGGAAGAGGGAGGAAAACAACTGGTGTGAGGGGGTTGCTAGTGGGTTGTTATCATGTTAACGAAGCCAACAATGTAAAGTAGTAACACTGCCCAGTCAGGTCACTACACCGGATTGGGGCCTGCATAGTAACTTGCTAAAAACCTCCAGATTTACCCTTTTAAATTTAAAATACTGTCACTTCTCTGCTAATTGTATGATAACTCAGGAGGCTGGCGTTGATACCAAGAAGCTGCTGTGGTGGTTTTACTTTATGGCTACATCTACACTGCGGAGTTATTTTGGGTTACCAGAAGTACTGTGTCTTTTGAGCAAGCCTGTTATTTCAACATCTAATGGGCTCACTGTTCCAACGTTCCTGTAAACCTCGTTCCACAAGGAATAAGGGATGTTTCGGAATAGCTCTCTATTTCGAAATTAACTTGAAATAAGTTATGCAATTTGCATAACAAATTGTGTAGCTTTTTTTGAGCTCCGGGTGCAGTGTAGATTCACCCTTTGACAATTAAGACCAGTGTGAACATTCCAATGGAAAACATGATTTGTCCCTCCCCATAATCACATCCTGGTGAGAGACAGTGGTAATGATCTTCAAACTTGTATCCATTACAAATGAGTATAATTGATCTGCCTTTCTTGGCATATATGCCATACTCCTCACCAGGCTATCTGCAGTTTTGATGACATAACACAAACAAAATCCATCTACTTTATCTCTGTTTGTTGTTAACCAGTTTTAAACTGGATAATTTTTTTCTAATGCTTTTGGAATATATTGAGCCCCTAACATCCCTTAAATAACTGCCTTGCCAGAATAGGCTTAACAACACATTTGGCTGAGAACAATTTTGCCATTCTAATTATCTTATTTTGTCTCTCTAGATAGCTACTTGAGCTGGCCTAAATAACACTATTAGAGTTCTAATTGTACTGGTGAATTATAGCCTCTTTTGATGTCTGTTGAGCACCCTATGGGAACATATGTGATTTTACATCATGGCTGCAGTATGGAAAGGAATATGTCTTGCCAGTGTTCCCTGTAAGTTGTGTACTTGGGCAACCACCCAGGAGAGTTTGAAATGCTGCCCAGTTGACTAGCAGAATACCCACCATTGGTGGCAGCATGTGTTTTTATTGGTGGCGTGCACAAAATACCTCATTGCAGATAACAAAATTGATTCCACACATGGAAGGAAACAATTAGTGGGAACATTGCTCGCCACCACCAATCTCACTCACTCGCTCACTTACTTACACACATGTACAAATGTGCATGTTCTAAATTACAAAAAGCAATAGTGCAAGATTTTTAAAAGTGGAAGTGATTTTGAGTTTCTCTGTGCGAAACAGGAGACACGTTAGAGCAGTGGTTCTCAAACTTTGTGGCCTGCCGCCCACCCTGTTCTGAGCACGTCTTTTTGTGGACCACCAGCCAACCATCCTGACAAAATGGGCACAGGCCAGATTCAGCCCACCAGACTCACCTCCCCAGGAATCCGCCAACCTTGCCGGGGACCGCTGCTGGAGCACCAGTGCAGGCTTCCTGATGCGGAGGCGTAGGACAAACCCCGAGCCCACAGGCCACCTGCAAGATGGTTGTGGACCACTGTTGGTCCACAGACCACACTTTGAGAACCACTGCCCGAGAGGGACTTATTTTCAGAAAATGCTAAGCACCCATCTTCTCTCAAAATATGCCCAAGTTGGACTCTCAGCATTGCGGCACTCGAAATCACTAGTCACTTTAGAAATTCTTAAATCTTGTCTACAGTGGTGAATAGTAAGCCATACATGTTACATTAGTTTAAATGATAAAAAATGAGCAGTGTAGATATCTGCTGAGAGATAAGGAGTGTCACATGGGTCACTTTGAATCAGTACTTAGCAATATGAACATGCCACATGTGCTCAGCCTTGTTTTAGGAAGCGAGGAGGCAAGAAATTTGGATTCCCAGGCTTGGAACTTCTTAGAGCCCAGGCGAATATGCACCTAATCTCACATTTTAAAAAGTCACTTGCACATTATAGCACAACATTTCAGACACAGTCTAGCAACAATAATGCTTACAGAGTGCCTTTTCTCAGTCATTCCCAGGCCAGATTCACCACTGTTTTATTCCAGCTTTATGCTACAAGATAGAAGGATTGGGCCTTATTCTACTCTCTTCCTTGTGTAAACCATAAGACTTTACTGAAATCATTGGAGTTATACCAGTTTTACATGAGCAGATGAGACAGAAGCCAAGCCATTATATTCACCCAATTTTTCTCTGTGGATAAAATGTATTTTTAACTAGCATAACAAATTGCAGACCATATATTCTATAGAGCTATTTTGATTTATACTAGATGAGGTTCTAATTCGCTATTTCATTATATTAAATTAGAAGATTTACTCATTGTTGCTCAGGTCCTTAACTCAATTTTTGGTTTTTTTGGAAATTAAATTGAAAACATTTAAATAATTGCTCTGAGGATGAGAGGTTCAATATGCAGGTTGCCTTGGCGAGATAGGACTTACCCCAGCCCTCTCTTACCAGAGCAACTTGGGTCTAGGTGAAAAGAGCTGCTTCATGGCTGCTACAGCTCCAGTGGGTGCAGCCAGAGGAGGGGTTCATGTTCCCCAGCTGTGGCAGGTTCAGGCTTGTCTACCCCTGCACTCCGCAGCCAGAGTGAGGACTGCAGCAAACTGTGCACTTTTCCCTCATTCCCTGACATAGAGAAACAGCCTGTAGTGTTCCCATACAAATAGGAAGGTGGGTAGGGTTGCCAGGTGTCTGGTATTGCCTCCTGTCGGGTAAAAATTTCAGAAAATACTAGACACCTAAAATGTCTGGTATTTTCTGTTTTTTTTCCCTGCCAGGAGGTGAAAATAGCAGACACCTGGCAACGCTACAACACACTCAGCGCCCAGGCCCAGCCCCCGGACCCTCCGATGGGCCCTCCTGGACCCCTCGCCAGGCCCCCGTGGACGTTCCCCCATCCCCCTGCTTACCTGGTTCCGCAGGGGCTTGTGTTATTGCTGGAACAGAAAAACAAAATGGCCACTGGCAAACAAGCCTCTTCTTAAAGGGGCCATGCTGATTTTTTTTTTAATTTAAAAATTTTTTTTTGCTTAATTGCTGTTTGGGTGCTTTTTTTTGACTCAACAACTTTGGTGTCCCCCTTTTTTGGGTTTTTTTTTTTTGGAGGGGGCATGTTCGGTATTTTTGGTTAATCCATCTGGCAACCCTAAAGGTGGGTGCCTGGTGTATGGGAGGCTTGGGTCTGGGGCCATGCTGGATGGGGAGCCCCTTTCATCTGCCTAATGATTCTGTCTCTTTTCTGTATGGTTTTGTGTGTCCTCGTATGAATCGGGGGGAGCTTCACCCCCTCCCCTCCCCTGCTGTCCCTAAAGGGCACCTGGGGGTGGGAGACATGAGGTTGGAGGAGTCCCAGATGGGTGGGGTGCATCCCCGACAGCCCTTTTTACCTGCCTAGTGATTTCTGTCGTTTTTTTCTGCATAGTTTGATGAGAAGCAATCCCATTCCAGGCACATGGTAGGAGGGATAGCTCAGTGGTTTGAGCATTGGCCTGCTAAATCCAGGGTTGTGAGTTCAATCCTTGCAGAGGCCATTTGGGGCAAAAATTCATCAGGGATGGTACTTGGTCCTGCTGAGAAGGCAGGGGACTGGACTTGATGACCTTTCAAGGTCCCTTCCAGTTCTAGGAGATAGGCAATCTCCATTATATATCACATCCCATTATCCTGGCACAACCAAACACTTACTTTGTTTTAAGTTATAAGAGGCAGCTGCATACTAAATTTGCTCATACTAGCGTAATCCACACACCTAGGCTATGTTTACACTCGTGTCTTCTTGCGTGAGTAATATGCAAATGAGGCTAAGCGTTGAATATCGCCGAGCCTCATTTGCATACCTAATGAGCCACCATTTTTTTCAGAAGAGGCTCTTGCGCAAGAAGGTGCGTCTACACTGCCCTTTCTTGTGCAAGAAAAACCCTCTTGCGCAATGCCGTTACACCTATTACTTGAGAGGAAGAATGGCATTGCGCAAGAGGGTTTTTCTTGTGCAAGAAGGGGCAATGTAGACAGCTCCGTCTTGTGCAAGAACCTCTTCTGCAAAAATGGCGGCTCATTAGTTATGCAAATGAGGCTCGGCGATATTCAACGCTTAGCCTCATTTGCATATTACTCGCGCAAGAAGACGCGAGTGTAGACATAGCCCTAGTGTGGTTCACTGTTCTATGCAGTGGCACCTAGACCACAGCAACAGATAAGATCAAGAGACCTCTACAACCAGCGCTGAGAGTCAGCTGGCTTTTAGCTCAAAGGGTAGAAGCTCCTATACTAAGCTTCAGAGGTCCTAGGTTCAGAACCTCCTGGTGGTGGTTACACTAGCTCTTATTGTTTAGCCTGTTGAACAAACAGGCAAATGGGTGAAAGACAGAGAAACTCTCTCAAATATATAATAGATTAAAATTAACAAATCAATAGACAGGACATAGTTTTACAAAATATGGTAATGAAGAGTTGATGAGAGAAAGTGCCTTATAAAAGTTTCCCTTCCTAGCATCAACCCGTTTTATAATGTCAAGTACGATCACCTACAGACCTAGTGTGCAGGCCAGGAATACTACATCCAAATTCACACTTATTTTCATTGCTACATTTTAAAATAATTGGTGAGAAACTTTAAACAAGGTATTGTCTTTCTCCATCCTATATTCTTATTTTGCCATGAATCCATAATGCCGAATTTATGATATCACGATCATTTTGATAGCAAGAGACTGGGATGTCACAATCCTGGGATTATGACTTCGCTGCAGGATAAAGGAGAAAGTGGACTGAGAGCAAATAAGCCTCTTATCCAGGCACAAATATCTGAAATAATAGAAAAGGGAATATAGAAAATAACTGTTCATGTAAATTGCTTTTTGCAGAAGTGTTCTCTCTTTGTAAATTTTGCCCCAGGGTGAAAATGTACAAAGGACTAGAAAATATACTTCCAATATAGGAAATAATCCTCCACTGGCAGAGAGATGGACTAGATGACCTTTCATTACACATTTCTGGCTCTAACTTTAAAAAAAATACCCTCTCTGAGCTGGGTTTGTTTGCTGCCTCTAAGATTTCGCTGTTATAAAAAGTTAATTATTTCACGGTATTTAGTTTTCTAAAAATCATACAGATCATAAAGCATGAAATTGCAACTTTACAAGCTGCCCTGAGTAAGGGGAGCATGTAGCTTTATCACCCCAGGAGCAGACTAAATCCCTCTCCGGGCCCCTTTTTCAGCTACGAGCATATTATTCCACTCATGGAATGTTTAAATCATCTGTGTTTAACTGGCTACTCTAATTAGCAAGTGGGCAGGAGGATAGTATTGCGCTGTTCCTTCCC
This sequence comes from Pelodiscus sinensis, assembly GCF_049634645.1. NCBI lineage: Eukaryota > Metazoa > Chordata > Testudines > Trionychidae > Pelodiscus > Pelodiscus sinensis. Next base: position 245,958,599 of record NC_134712.1, on the reverse strand, counting down.
CCATCCCACCCACAGAAGGGAATATCAAGTGAGTACTGTGTCAGGCGAGGAATATCTCCTAACCAAAGACAGAGTCAAAATATAAGCAGGCCAAGCACAGAGCCTTACTTCCCCTTGCTCACTTGTAAAGGCTGCAGTAATCTAACCCCACGTTTTTTCTTGTTTTGCAAGACAAAGTGATACATGGAGTGGGGGAAGGGGATAAAACGAAACATAATGCAGACAGCCAATACTATAAAGGCCAGACATCTACTATACTCCTGCTAGAAAACCTGCTAACCCATCTAGCTGGAGATTCCTCTTACATTTGGTGGAATCTTCCGATGGCGCAGTGTTTTTCAAACTGACTCAAAAGGTGGTCCCAAGGCTATTGTAAGGGGGGGGTCACAGGATTACTAAACAATTGCTGGGGGAAGGGGATGTTGGATGGGATGGAAGGATACAGCAGCTGCCGCTTTTCAGATGCCCAACTTGGAAGGCAGCAATAGCAGCAGCAGCAGTGCAGACATAAGGGTGGCAATACCACGACTATACTCCTAGGAATATGTACAGTAGTTTACTATCACATTTTTGTGGAGAGGGGTCATCCCAGCCTGAAATACTTTCAAAGGGAGGGTACAGCAAAACAGTTTGAGAACCCTAAATAGGGACCTCATAGTAGCTGTACTTTCGCTTCTACCGCCTACGCCTTACAGGAAATGTTTATTACTGGTAAATGAGCAATATGACTAGCTCTGGCTACCAGAATGATCCTATAGGACAAACAAAAGGAAGCCTTTTTTCACCCAGCTGCCCATCTTTGAAGTGTCTGTTCCTGGGTCTGGTCTGGGTCTACTAGCTAATCTTGTGCAAGTGACTTCAGTGCCTCAGCTTCTCCATGTGTAAAATGGGGGTAATTATATTTACTTCTTTTGCAATGTCCTTTGAAATCTATTGATTACAAGCATTATCTAAGGGATAGCTAGCTAATATATAGTGAGTAAATATATTTTAAGACCATTAGTTTGAATTTTCTGAAGGACCTGGTGATTTTTTTTCTCAACTTTTGGGTTCCTGACATGAAGGAGTGCAAAGGGAGCTAATTTTCCAGCACTGTCTGAAAATCAGGCCTCTCTGGAAAATGTGGCATAAGGTCAAATGCTGGGAGTGAGTAAATATGAAGTGCTTATAAAGCAGTTCACTCTATTTAAGCACTGAACAATATACCTCTGAGGCAATCTTGTCATAAAAGAGGGGGCGAATGAGATGTGAGGTTTCTTTTTTTTTTTGTTAAAAGCATGAACTGTAAATAGGGCTTTGTGCAAAATGTCAGCTGCATTTCGGAAAGGAAAATGATATTGACTTGATAACCCAGGATAAATAATACTAAAAATAAGAGCTACTGTATACAGCTGCAGGTGTGTTTGTATAAAGTTGCAGCTCGGGAAAAGGCCCAGAAAAGCAGTGATGAATAGACTAACTGCAAACTGAGTTTATTTCAAATAACGACACTAGGACTCAGTCGATAATAAAGCGTGGTCATCTGCGGTTGGTCGTGTTCCATGCCCAAAGGGAGGTTGTTGCTGGAACTGATTCCCTACCATGTTCCCTGTGTAGTCCTTTCATGTACAAAATGGGTGTGAAGGGCTAGGAAATCAGACTGTTTTCTACCCATTGTGTACAGGTGCAAATGGTTGAACAAAAGTAGAAGCAAGTGGGAAATCAGGCCCCCAGGATTTAAACAGCAGTCACTTGAGGAAGATTGATATTGATTTCAGTTCATCCTTAGTTTGCATCCAGCCAGTCTTTCAGATTGTGATGCTTAGGGGTCTTCTTTCCACAGTGATAAATATCTCTGCCTTTAAAACCTGTCTTAGGACTTAATGACTCTCTTGGTAGCTTGCTCACCATTACATTTTCTGTTTCTATGTATATGTGTCCAGCTCAGTTTACCCCTGATATACAATACATCTAATTGCTTGGTTTTTAATTACCTGATTGGCTGCATTTCTTTGAATACCTCCATCTGAGCACAAGAGACCCAGGTCTCTGTCATTTTAAATTTTGATTATGACAAAGGAGAGGCACACAAACTGTTTGTCTAGCATTCTGAACATGAGTTTACAGAATCCAAAAGGTGACTAGTTACCAAACAATTAGCTGTAATTTCACATTGGTTTCTAGTTTGAATACATGCTGCTAGTTCAAACATATCTGTTAAGTTTCAAGGGAGACAAATATAATTCTAAATGGACACAGGGCATCTGCATTCATTATAATCATTGTGATTACAGCGAGTACTTTGTGAATCAATCATTACAGGACACTTCAGACAAAGTGTTACCAGTATAATGAAGACCATACTCATTTGCAAAAGGTTACAGACCATGCATTCTGAGTAATTAAAAAGAGAGAGAAAGAGAAACTTCTAGTTAACTGAAAAGCTTCATGCCAGCATGGATACATTTTTTGTATTTTTTAATATATATACTAATAAAAATCTCAAATAAAAATTTATCAGAAAGAGGAGGATCTGACTTGGCTTTTGTACTGACCTAAACTGTGTCAGAGTACAAAAAATAAACTTCCTACACAAAAGTCTATTGTGCTGGAAAAGACAGTGAAAACTGTCTATGCTAAAAACTCCGTGTGAATTCCAAGGCCTAGATGTATATCTCATTCATTGGTTGGATGGTTGTTTAGGAAGCAATCAAGGGGATACCGGACTGTTTCTTAACTTTTTTTAATAAATGTCTATTATCTTTTATATTTAGCCACCGCACCTGTCACCATGGCAGAGCTAGCTGCACCTCTGCCTGTTCTCTGCGTGCATCCACCTTAGGCATCCAGCCTCTTGTCCTTGTCTGCCTGGGGCGAAATAATGTGGCATTTGCAAGTGGCACAGCTGCACTGATGCAGTTGTGCTGTATAGAGCTGCTGGTAAAGATGCGCTAAGACAGCAGGAAAGAGCTCTCTCGTTGGCCTAATAACTCCTGCCTCTGCAAGAAGTGGTAGCTGTGTGAGCAGGAGAAGTTCTCCCACCTACATGTCATTGTCCACTCCGGTGTGCGGATCTGTATAACTCACGTTGCTCAGGTGTGTGGATTATTCACATTGCTGAGCAACATGAGTTATATTGATATTATTTGTGGTTTAGCTATCGCTTTAGGTCAATACCAACTTCACAGCTGTGAAAAACGTGTCATGGACCCTGAAATAAGCCCTTCCCCGTGACATCTGATATATCCTTGTTCCTAGGAGCACGCCATCAAAGGGAGCTTCCTACCTCAGACTAGGGATGTTAGATAGCGGGTAATAGAATAATTGAGTAACCACATGAAATCTTATTGGTTACTCAACTATTTTATAGCCCCCAGGGACAGGGTTGGCAGCCAATGCACTCTGGCCCCACTCCCAGGGAGCCCCCTGCCACTCTGCGCTCCTACCTCTGTGTCAGAGGCAGCAGTGTGGGGTGCCGGGCAAGAGCCAGTCCATGAGGGGAGCGAATTTAAAAAACAGCTCCCCTCGTGGACTAGCTACCTGCCATCCCGTGCTGCTGCCTCTGTATCAGAGGCAGCAGTGCAGGGAGGCAGCAGCCCTTGTCCTTGGGGATCCAAACTCCCCACGGGCAGAGGCTTCTGCACAGGGGTGGGAAGGCTGCCACACAGAAGCCTCTGTCCACAGCAGCCTGGGCTGGACACAGACAGAGGCTTGTCTGGCAGCAGCCTCTGTTCACGGGGATGCGGGGGTCCTAACTCCTCACAGACAGAGGCTGCTGCAGCCTCTGTATACAGGGAGCTCAGACAGTTTCACAGTAGCCTCCCCTGTCCTGCCCCCCATGCTGCTGTCTCTGGTAGAGACAGCACTGGGGGAAGGACAGGCAGCACCACAAAAACAGTACTGGGGGGAATTGGCTTTTAAGCCAGCTTTCCCCAGCACCAGCTCCTGCTTCCCCCGCCTCCCTTTGCTGCCTCTGGTACAGAGGTAGCAGGGGGGAATGCGAGTAGTTGGCAAGGTTAACCGATGAGCCTTGGCTTATCGATTAACTGTATACTCAATTACTTGTTTGCATCCCTACCTCCGACTGGGCAGGGAAAAGACAGGAGACAAACTGCTTTTGTCGGTGGGAGGGGAACCAGACCAGACCTCTTGGAACTTAAGGACCCTACCAGTGACCCAAGAGTGTTGTTCCACGTTGAATCAGCCATTTCATAGAACACTAGAATTGGAAGGGACCTTGAGAAATCATCAAGTCCAGTCCCCTGCCCTCACGGCAGGACCAAGCACTGTCTAGATCATCCCTGATAGATGTCTATCCAACCTGCTCTTAAAGATCTACAGTGATGGAGATTCCATAACCTGCCTAAGCAATTTATTCCAGTGTTTAACCACATTGACAGTTTGGAAGTTTTTCCGAATGTCCAACCTCAACCTCTTTTGGTGCAATTTAAGCCCATTGCTTCTTGTCCTATCATCAGAGGCCAAGGAGAACTATTTTTCACCCTCCTCGTAACACCCTTTTAGATACTTGAAAACCACTATCATGTCCCCTCTCAGTCTGCTCTTTTCTAAACTAAACAGGCCCAGTTCTTTCAGTCTTCCCTCATAGCTCATGTTTTCTAGGCCGTTAAACATTTTTGTTGCTCTTCTCCGGACTGTCTCCAATTTCTCCACATCTTTCTTGAAATGTGGTGCCCAGAACTGGACACAGTACTCCAGATGAGGCCTAATGAGCGTGGAGTAGAGCCAGGAGAATGACTTCTTATGTCTTGCTCATAACACTCCTCTTAATGCATCCCATAATCATGTTTTCTTTTTTTGCAGCAGTGTCACATGGTTGACTCATATTTAGATTGTGGTCCACTATGACCCCTAAATTCCTTTCTGCAGTACTCCTTCCTAGACAGGCACACCCCAGTCTGTCTGTGTGAAACTGATTGTTTCTTCCTAAGTGGAGTACTTTGCATTTGTCCTTATTAAACTTCATCCTGTTTACTTCAGACCATTTCTCTAGTTTGTCCAGATCATTGTGAATTATGACCCTATTCTCCAAAGCACTTGCAATCCCTCCCAGCTCTGTATCATCTGCAAACTTAATTATACTTTCTATGCCATCACCTGACCCAACACAGACCCCTGTGGAACCTTACTTGTTATGCCCTTCTAGCATGATTGTAAACCATTAATAACTACTCTCTGAGAATGGTTATCCCTCCAGTTACGCACCCACCTTATAGTAGCCCAGACTAGGTTGTATTTCCCTAGTTTATTGATAAGAAGGTCATGCAAGATTGTATCAAATGCCTTACTAAAGTCTAGGTATACAACATCCACTGCTTCTCCCTTATCCACAAGCCTTGATATCCCATCAAAGAAAGCTATCAGATCGGTTTGACATGATTTGTTCTTTACAAATCCATGCTGGCTGTTACCTGTCACCTTATTTTCTTCCAGATGTTGGCAGATGAATTCCTTAAAGTCTTGCTCCATTATCTTTCCTGTCACAGAAGTTAAACTGACTGGTCTGTAGTTTCCTGGATTGTTCTTATTTCCCTTTTTTATAGATGGGCACTATATCACTCTGTAGGTCCAACTGAATTTTAGGTACCTACTTTTTTTCCCTTGGGAAATATGCAACCAACTACCTCTTTAAAATAAAGTGGTTTTATGTAGGAGTTGGAACAAAGCATGAGAGAAAAAAAGAAGTTTAAAACAATGAACAACTGATAGACACATTTAATCTAATCTTACGCTTCACTACAAGCTAATTAGAAAGAGCTGAAGTTACAGGAACGAAATAGAACGAATTAATATTCTCTTACCCAGCCCAGATTTTCCTGTGTGCATGTGGGTGTTTAAATCTGGCTCTGTTCCTGGCTCTGTTTTTCTTTGGTCAGCAGAAGCATCCGTTAAGGCCTACCCTGAAGCATGCCCTATGATGGCAGCTCCATTGTTTGAACAATTAGACCCATTCAATCTCAATGGGTTTAAATCATGGGCCTATCTCTCGTGGATGAGCATGTTGAAACTGTCAGATCCCCTTGATTAGTCTAACACACCATTATAGACGTCAATTACATTTTGGTTACAGAACAAAATAGGCATTTAATGCAGCCACTTATAGTCCTATATTGTCACAGTTACATGCTTCCCATCAGAAGACAGGACCTGTAAGTAAGAGAAATCCAGATTCTCTGACTAGTAATTTGAAAATGAATTGAGTTTTCAAGAGTTGTCCAGCCTTTGGGCACATTGTGCCTGATTTTCATTAACGGCAGCTCATCACCTCTGAGATTGAAGCCAAAGGTGTTCCAGTTAGACTCCCAAAAACACAAGCAGCCCAAATCAGAGGCCACTTTTGAAAGTGTTGAATTTGGTATCTGTAGGGATGTTAGTTTGGTGCTTAGCCTGAGTGGACTGCATATCAGATATCTCAACTGTTAACTAAAGTATGTTATCAACATCTAATTAGTACTATATTCTATATTTTTAAATGTACATCCATAGACATCCTATAGACAACCACCTAACCTCAGGATGATTGTTTCCAACAACCACAGGACATATCACACTAATACCAACCCTGGAACTTTCCCTTGCAACAAACCCCGTTGCCAACTTTGTCCACATATTTACTCTGCTGACACCGTCATTGGACCTAACTATGTTAGTTACAAGATCAAGAACATATATTCCTGTTCATCCAGAAATATAATTTATGCCATCATGTGCCAACAGTGTCCGTCTGCTATGTATATTGGACATACTTCTCAGACATTTTGCCAAAGAATCAATGCACACAAAACAGACATCAGACAGTTTCACAAAGAAAAAACAGTTTCTTGCCATTTCAACCAGACTGGGCATTGTCTCAATGACCTCACTACATGCGTTCTGCTTCAAAGGGACTTTAACACAAGACTACAAAAGAAAGCCTCAGAACTGTCATTCATGCTTCAATTTGACACTTTACGAATGGACCTTAGCAAAGATGCTAATTATCTTACCCATTACAAAGATAGCTTCCCCAATTATCACCCCTAATATCATTATATCGTAGACACTAACTTCCCCCCCTCACCCACCCTCTGTTCTAAAATCTGATTTGTCAGTTTTATATGTGTTCACTTTTTTTTGATTGTATCCCTCTGGTATATATGGTCATGCCAATTTTCTTCCACAATTTGATCTGAGGAAGTGGGTCTGGCCCATGAAAGCTCATCACCTAATAAACCATCTTGTTAGTCTTTAAAGTGCTGCATAGTCCTGTCTTTTGTTTCATTTATAGTATGTGATGAATGAACTTTAGATTAGGTTCTGCCTTTTCCACCTTTAGAGCATGTCTACAGTAGGAAATTATTTCAAAATAAGTTATATCAAAATAATAACTCCCAAAATAACTATTTTGGAATACCGTGTCTTGAAATGAGTCCAAGGCAGGCTCCCTTAATGTGGATGCACTACCTCGTCTTAGAGCCCAAAGAAGTACTGGGGAGTAATTACTGTGAATGACTCTGGGGAGTAGTTATTTTGAAATAGCAGCAAAGCATTCACACTACTGCTATTTCGAAATAAACGTTATTCCTTGTGGAAAACAGGAGTTATTATTTTGAAATAACCAGTCCATTATTTTGAAATAATGAGCTCGGTAGTGTGGATGCCCTGCTTGTTATTTCGAAAGTCGGGGAGTTATATTGAAATAAAATGGTGTAGAAATTACCTGGTGTAGACCAGAACTCAGATTCCTAAGTGAAGAGATGGCATCCCAAATACATTACCAATGAATATTTGCTTCTGGTACATGCTATCATAAATCTTTGACAGACAAGGAAAGTACATTTATTTCAGTCCAAAACCATTAAAACCAATGCAGATATTTGAAAGTGTTTCCAAATTTATTGCCATAATTAAGTGTTACAAACATTTATGTCATTTTATACTGTGAAATATAAATAGCATTGTAAAGCTGAATAGAAACCAAAGGAGCACCAGAAGCATTTTTCTTACAGTATTTTATTACAACTACCAGAAACCATTTTGCTGTACAATTAGTTTCCTTCTTAAAGCTAGAATGCTAGTCATATTGGCAATCATAGTAAAACTTGAGGATATTTTCAACTGTGTCTTAACATGAAAGTTATCACTCTCTTCTGTTCTTGGGTTTTGTTTTCTGCTTTTAAACTTTTTGGAGGGTCATGACATTACTATCTATGCTAAACTGTTATTCCTGAAAAATATATATTTTTTAAATCTGTGGGATTCTGAGTCTCTCATTACTTTCAACATTGTAAATCAGGAGCAACTCCATGAATGTCACAGCAGGTAGCAGTATTAGTCTGTAACTTTAAAAATGAGTAGTCCTGTGGCACCTTAGAGACCAACAAAAATATATATTGTATCATGAGCTTTCGTAGGCAAAACCCACTTCAAGATCATCTCATCTGAAGAAGTGGGTTTTGCCCTTTGCTAGTCTCTAAGGTGCCACAGGACCATTCGTTGTTTTCCACAGATGCCCGTGGGCTTTCCTTGGTGTAAGTGAAATCAGAATGAGACTCTGTAGTTCCCAAGCCTAAGTGTTAAGTTTCAAAGCAATAGTACCATTGATTTTCTTTTGACTTTAATTAATTTCAGGTGCTCAACCTGTTCCTTGCCTTGCTTCTGAGCTCTTTTAGTGCTGACAACCTTTCAGCACCGGATGAAGATGGAGAGATGAACAATCTGCAGCTCGCTTTTGCTCGGATCAACAGGGGACTTCAATATGTGAAAAACACAACATGGGATTTCTGTTGTAATTTACTTAGGCATCCGAAGACGACAGCTGAAAAGAAGGCAATGATTAAACTTGCTGCCCAGAACACAGATGTCCTTCACAATTGTGTGAACAGCCATACCATTGCAATTGCAGAGAGTGGTAAAGATGTGGAGAATCATAAAGAGAACAATGCTGAAGCCGGGACTGACAAAAATGGGCAGAAACACCGATTGATGAGTGACAATGATGATTTTCTGACCAACCCTGACTTGTCCATCTGTGTTCCCATTGCTATGGGGGAGTCTGATATTGAAGATCAAGAAGATGAGGAGGAGCAGAGCACATTCACAGAAACAGAACAGGTAGGGAGCCAAAATGTTTATTACCGGTAGTTCATGGAGAGGACATCCATTTCCACATACAACTCTAGATTTGTATGCAAACATTTCAGGCCATATCCTGCCTTGGATATGTACCTGCCACTCTCATTAAACTTCAGAAGAAGTTGCGTGTGCATATCCAAGGGCAAAATTCAGCCCTTAACAAGGGAACATCTACTATCATTGTATCCTTTCTCTGTGTCTAAAGGAATTATGTCCACAAGAGTAACTAAAGTCCCCTCCCACATCCAGCTCAGTTCTTTACTTTGAGTCACAGGAGTGCTAGAGAGGTCCCTTTGGTTCTCTGGCAATTTAAAATGATGGTGGTTTCCATATATGATGAGGGGGAAATGGATTGATTTGGGTCACATAGCAGAACTTCAGCACCAAGTAGTTCAGTGGCTGATTTAGGAAGTACATTTTCTAGACAGGAAAACAAAGAGTTAGTAACATGCCTTCATTGATATTGTAGACTTATTTGTTCTACAGAGCTCTCAATAGAGCCGGTTGGAAAATTCTGAATGTTTTGAAATTTTAATGAAAAATGGAGAGAAATCATTCACAACAAATCTTATTTCCTCTCACTTTTTGAACAGCTTCTGCCTCTTAGGTTCATGGATCATAGTTAATTACGTTGCAGACAAAGCCTTTAGCTCTGACCCAGCACCCATTGAGCTAAATGGAAATTCCATGGATTTCAGTGAGCCCTTTGGATCAAGCTGAAGGGGTTTTTTGGGTCTCAGAATGTAAGGAAGCATGTTCAAACACTGTGTTCTGGGCCTCCTTGGAGAGGCATAATATGAAAAAAGCATAACTAAATGACACAGTAGAGAGTCACAAATAGATAAATTTTAACCTCTTATGTTTCACTTTGGAAAACTTTTTCAGTGTTATTGCACTCTGTCGCCAGCAAATATTGCCATATTGATTAATGAGCTGACAACAGAGAAGATGGAGAACTAGAAATCTAAGTGTTATCAAGCTATGTCATCCAAATAGACACTGGGATAAGGGAATATGCAGTCAGAAAATATTTGTAAATACCTGAAAGCAGGGGTGGGGAACGTAAGGGCCAAGGGCCAGATGCAGCCCCCAGCTTGCCTGGATCCAGCCCTGAGACTCAAGGACCTCCAACATTGGGGACACCACGCTGGCACTCCAGCCCCCTCACTGCCCAACTGCAGGGCTGGAGCACACAAAATCTACTAGGCTGGGTCCCTCTAGGTTCTGGTGTACAAGGGGAATGTGAGGCATGTCTTTCTGCTTCTAAGTCAGTGAGGGTTTGGTGATTTTTTCACTTCTCATTTGTGTTCAGCCCCCGATTGTTTTTTTTTTCCATGGGTCAGCAGCCCCTGACCCAAAAAAGGTTCCTCACCCTTGCCTTAAAGGGTTATTTTTCTTTCCCTTAATTTAAAGGGACATGCATATTAAAATAATCCATTTCAGTGGAGGTGGCATGGAAAGTAAATTAAATCTAAACTTGAATGTGACTATCTTGATCACATCACAGGTACTGAATAGGAAGAGGGAAATGGGATGACTTAAGAGTTTAGTATTCAAGCCTCATTCACTAGATTGATAGTTACTAGGCATTATAACTATGCTAACTTCATTTTTGTGGGAAACATATAAGAAGCTGGGAAATAAGCTTCCTTATTCATGTTGCACTTTTAAAACTTAGATCATGTTATACTTCCGGATTCTGCACTACTCCTTATCCCAAGAAATGCCTATGTTGCCATGATAATCACAGTGAATTGTGCAAAGGGAAACCAAGAGAAATGCAAATGCAATTTATATAAATGCATTGAAAGACCCATGATTATGGCTAAATATCTCTTCTAGTTGAGGGCATTACATACAAAAGAAACAAGAGCTCCTTGGGAAAGATTGTTATGCATTCAAATCTATTCTAACTTTCCCCTAATTGTAATATATATAAAAACAATTTTGGAACCAGTGAGAATGATTGTATGCTTGTGTGTCTAAAGAAGGATGCTTGGATGAGAAAATGTCTCCTGCTTCACTGAAAGATGTTGGTTGAAATGGGATTTAGTGGTCACAGTTTGGCAGTTACTTAGAATCTTGCTTTATTTGCTTCTGTTAAGTAGAATATATTGTTGTTGCCTGGGAGAGGAGGTAAAGGAAGTGTATAAATCAACATGTATTAATGAGTATTCCTGTCTGACATCCATGACAAGGAAGCTCACAGTTCTGCCCACTCATTGCTTCTCGTGGGGCTTCCAACAGTGAAGTAGAGCATCTGACGCAGAGTCACTGGAAATGTGCATTAGAGGGGAAAAAAAGCAATTTTGATGCATCTCATAGAATGTTGAGTGCAAGAAGAGATTTTTCCCTGTATACGGGAGACATTTAAAACTTCTTCTCTGTGCAGCCGGTTGCCACTGTGATTAGCCTATTATATTGTCGAGTGCCTAGAATTTTGATGTACTTCTCTTAGACTTCATTTGCTTCTGTGCTTCTCAAGTGCATTGTTAAAAGAATTAACACAGTTGGTCAAATTCTGTAGTCCTTTTTCAGGCAAAACACCTATTAAAGACATTAGATCATATTCTGCTCAACATACATTGGTGATAATCCAGTTAGCTGGCATAATTGAGGGGCTGATGTCAGTTTGCCTAAATTGGGACTGCAAGATTGGATGCAACATTGCTAGAAAATATGTATTCTTGGTGCAGTAGAAGCCTTCTGACTTCAAGAGCCTTTACATCAAAGGAGAGTACCAGAAAACTCCACAGGAAAGAATAAAAAGCCATTTTCAAGAAAGCCTCAGTAGTTAAGTAAAACTGCACCCATGTTGGTAAGTGTAGCAGCCTGAGCATTCAAATATTAAGAAACCCTTTTACAAATGTATTTTCTATTCAATGAATTAGGAAAAGTTTTAATTTCAACTGGCATTTCTATTATCTCAGCCAATGCTGGCAGCAGCCATCTTGCTGAAAGGTACCAATTTGTGACACTGTCAGTATGGGAGCCTGTAATAACCTGGTACACCTGTGAACACCTTAATCTCCCTTTTTATAACTGAGATACACTGACAGTAAAGAAATATGGAAGAGACGTGTTTGCAGCCTACGCATATAGCTTAGAAAGAAAAAAAATCCATAATGGAATAGAAAATGACAGGTAGGACTTAGGTCCAGAAAATATGATTGGGTAGGTGATGCCTCCACCCCATCCAAACTTAGTGGATCTGTCTTTCTTTCATGTATTTATTAGGTGCCAGTCCTTGTAGCATTCCCAATGAGTACTTTAAGATACAGAGACTAAAAAAAATTCATCATTAATTTAAGCATATCACAGGAGCAAGAATCACCATAGTAAGTCATCTGTGTATTTTCTGTATGTTCAATTGTCAGTTGTCTGAAAACAAACTAATGATAAAGATTTTTCCAGTACCTTTGAGATAGAAAGTCCAAATATTGATTGTTCTCTGAGGAATGAAAAAGCCTTTCTGTATAGTTAAACTATTTTAACGTACATCTTGTGATGCAGCACAATGGTGCCACAGTAAGTGTGTGGTCACAACCTTTTCAGATTGTCTTTTCAAGCACTATTTTTGCCTCCTTGAAGGCTTGAATCATGGAAATCATGTTCTAAACCCATGTAAAGTCCTTTCAGAACTCTAAGCATGACCACCCTCGTAGCTGTGACATCAAATTCACAGCTCTGAAAGAATGGGAGGAGATCAAGGAGACATTTCATCCTTCCACCATCTTAATCTGCAAAAATGAATTCATCTCACTAACAAGGCCCTATAGGAAATTATCTTAAAGTTACCATATTACAAGGTTTTAGAAATCAAAATGGGCCTGATCCAAGCCCCTTTTGCATCACTCCACATGCTACCAGGGGTGGTTCTTTAGCTTTGACCCTACTGCTTCCTCCAGAGGAGAGTGTAGCTTGCTCAAAACAGAGCATCTGGCTCAGAGTCTCTACAATACTCTTAGACTGACTCTTACTCTACAGTACTCTTATCTTGGCTGTTTGGAGACTATGTACTCTGACTACGACAGCTCGCATAGGGTGAAGTAGCTGTGTAGATGGTGAGGCATGGCTTAGGAAAGTAGCGTACTGACAAATTGGACCTGTGTACATCCCTACACAGCTCTATACTCCCCCAGAAGGTGCCTTTCCATCCAGACTGCTACTTTCAGCCATGCAGTGTCATACTGGCTCCCACTTCTAAACCCTTTCCTGTCCCAGGCAGAGTCTAGCAGGGAGAAGACAACTGGGAAATGGTCCACCCAGCTCCCCCTTGCTAGAGCCTTTTCTCACCCGGGCGAAATGCGTTGGCAGTAAGGAAAGGCCCTGGCAATCTCCTACTGCTAGAGCCCTCCTGTGCCATAGTGTAGGTCTCTGGCAGTAGAGAGAGCCTCTGGTAGAGGGAGGCAGAAGGGATGGCGGTGAAAGGTTCTGGCAGTGAGGAGCTGCTAAAGACTTCCACACTAGCTTCCTCCACCAAGGCTTTTCACTGACGCATGTAACTACATCCTGGGGTGTGGACACAACTTGCTCTTCACTGCTGCATGAAGCTACATATGCCCTGTACACAACCCAAGGTGGTGTAGAGCGTAGATGTAGCCTCAGGGAATGTCTACACACCCCAGCCCAGATGTGAGTAGCAGCCTGTGTACATGTACCCATGCTCTCTGTGTTCTGGCTAACTCACTAAGAACCGCAGTGAAGATACTGCGGCACAGACTTCAGTTTGGATACTGCATGCCTGCCTAACCCGAAAAGACCAATTCAAGTAATTGAATTTGGTCAGCAGAGCCCAGTCCTCTGTCTGCATCGCATGCTGGTTGTTGATTAGCTCAGTGACAGCAGCAGTGCACTCACATGAGACTATATGTCAATGTCAAACACAGTGGGCCTGACTGAGCTCACCCAGGGGAGTTACTCCTGATTTACACTTGTGCCAGTGAGAAGAGAATCTGCACTGCAGTGACTAGTATGGGAAAGTTTTCTGTCACACGCGGTGTTAAAGCCGTGATAAAGCTGTGCCTGGGTCCTGTGCTCAGCAGAGATAACACCTCTTGCAGTGTCTTATTCCATGCAATTTCCAGCCAGTAGGACTCGCTCACTTGTTTTTGAAAAGTGCCGTCATTGGTTCGTTAGGATGGTACGGCTCATTGGGTCATATGGAATGTGCTTGCCGCCGGCTGCCATAAAGGAGTGCATCTCTGCTCATTATACTCCCTTGCAGCCGGCAAAGGTAACTCTGAATAACACCCCCCCTTTGTGTTTCCTAATGGGCCAGATCCCACACGGCTGCTTTGTGCCTCCTTGGTTTTGCAAAGAAGCTGAAAAGCCAACAGCTCCAGCCACCTTGGGATTCCCCCTGAAAGGGGAGATTGTTATGTAGCATCAAGTTACTAGAGTTGCTACTAGGCCACTCCATTCGTTGATGCATATGGGCTGTGGGTGACCCCATAGCTTGACAAGCCAACCCCCACCCACCCTACCCACCAGAGCCTCTGCCTGCCCCCACTGTGGCTACTGCTGGCCCCTCCCCAGATTGCCCCTAGCCCTCCTGCCCTGTGTCCTGCACAGTTCCAGTAGGGCCTGGTTTTGCAGACATCCTAGTTTCTTACCTGAGTAACTGCAGTGACTCCAACGGTATAACACCTGATTTACCCTGGCATCACAATCAATCCCATTGACCTCCATAGGAACCGAGCCTGCAAAGTCCAGGTACCCAGAATTCCAAACTGGTGTCAGTTACACTCATTTTGCACAACCATTGAATACCAAATTGGTCCAGGTGACACTACTTTGCTACGTGCTTTCATTGTCTGATCCATGATTCTTCCTTGAGGGAACTCGCACTGAAATCAGGGTTAGTTTCACTGGTCCCCAATATCTAATTTACATTACTAATGTATGACCGCAACTGAGCTGTTTGGAAAACTGAATGTCCATTCCACAGGAAATTCAGACATTTTGAAATATGTTTTCATTTGGAATTGGAACAAAAAGTCAAAATTTCCCATGCGACAAAGTGGATGAAGTAATGTCTTTTATTAGACCCACTTCTGCTGAGACAAGTTTTCATGCTTAAAGAGAGTCCTTCTTAGGTCTTGCATCTATCAACATCTGTTGTTTTAATAAGGAAAAATGCTTTGTTTTACTCATGTAGAAACAAAATATAATATCATAATATATATTAAAATAATATTTTATATAATACAAAGGTTGAAACAAAAAAAAACCTGATAATGTCAAAGCAAAACATTTTGACATGATCAAAATGAAATGAGAATGTAGAACATTTCGTCAAAATTGACACATTCCCCCAAAACCTTTCAATTGCGATGAAAACCTGTCCCAGAAAAAGTGTTTGGACCAGCTTTTGTCATCAGCTTTGAATCTAAGTGTAAGCCAGGAGTGGGCAAATACCAGCCAGTGGGCTGGATCCAATCCACCAGGAATAGCTTCTGGTAGGCCGCCACCACTATATTTTCCTTCATGGCCATAGGTACCATTGACTGCAGCTCCCATTGGCCACAGATTGCTTTTCCTAGTCTATGGGAGCTTCAGGAAGCAGTGTCCTGGTCTGTGATGCTTCCTGCTGCTCCCATTAGCCAGGAACAGCGATCCACGGCCAACAAGAGCTATGATTGCCAATACCTGTGACTGTGCAGGTAAATATAGTGGTGGCAGCCTGCCAGGACCTAACCCTGGTGAATCGCCACCATGTTATTGCCCACCCTTGGTGTAAATGAGCACAAGTTGATGTAACTTACCAGCTGAGTGAAAGTGCCTGGAAAAAAAGATTCAAGAAAATTACTGTGGCTGAAAAGAAGAATGTGAACGTCATTGGCAAATATTAACCAAGAAAATCTTTACATTTGTTTTCACATTCACATATGTGTCAGCATTGAGATTTGTTACATCAGTTTGTTACATCAAGATATAGCAGACAGGACTAGACGACTTGCTGCCAGTCTCTTCATTGATTTGATTAGAGCAGTCACACTGCTAACAAAGGTTTAAGGGTTATCATTTAGTATAAGATGCCTGGAAATCTATTTCTCCATAGCATAATGCCTAAGGTCCATGAAACATTAGAGGGCAATTTTAAAAAAAAAACAGCCTGGCACTGAAGGAACCGATATCGGGTATAGCTGACTTGACAATATGCATTTGGACAACTGCCCAGACTATGGACTACATGTCAGTCACGGTCTACTGGGCGCCATTTCCTAGTACCCATGTTCCCCTAACCCCTAGCAAAATGCTGCCCTGAAATGAGCATTTCTCGTTTTCTCCCTTTAGTAAAGAACACACTGCCACTCAACATTTTTGATCCAGTTACAAAATGATTTACTTCCTAGGCCCAGAGGGATGTGTGCATGGAAGTGAGTGTGCATGTGAGAGACTGAAATTGTCATGTCTGATAATGAACACAAAATATCTAAATTGAAAATAATGGCAGCGATAAGCCAGTCAGATGTTCTGTTATTATTGGTTGTAATAACACGGCACTCTTGATGATGACAGAAATATTAAGGCCTTAACTGACTGAAAAGATCTGTGGTTATTTCAGTCACTGTGTTAAAGCACATGGTGTTTCTAGGTGAACTTTAGAAGTACAATAACTAGAACTGAAACTTACATTGGAAAAGCTCATTTGTTTAAATTCCCCATATTATATTGTGATGAGATCCTAATTACCAAAAAAATATAAAGTGTGCAGTGATTAAGCATCAGGATGCAATTTAGCAAAAGATATTCATTTGAACTCTGAACAATGAACACTTACGAAACGCTTTTGCTGCCTATTTAAGCCTTTTGAATTGATAGGATAAATTAACTTTGGCAGTGCATCCCTTCGCCAAGTTCCCCTACTTTGACTCATGGTAAAACTGAACTCTTAGCGGAATGAAACTATTTGATTATGGACAATGCACTCCTGGCTGTGGAAAATGATCTTAGACCATTAAGACACAGCGATTAGAATTAATACTCTCTACTTTTCCAGGCCACAGTTCAAACTCTTTTAAATGTTCTGGATTAATTTGAGAGAGAGCATTCCAAAAGTGTTCTATTTACTTTCCTGAGAGAAGGCTTTTGGCAGAGAATCCATACGTTGGGCAGAGACAAGGAAGTTAGTTCAGCTGTGTCTGGGATGATAGATAGCCTCAGAAGTTTTAGATATGATCTTCTGTAGTACCCAAAAACTGAAAAGCATCTGGACAGATTTGACTTCAGCACAGCTATGACAATTTACATCAGCTGAGGATCTAGCCAGCTATAATTGCGTTGATATTTAAAGGCCAGATACTCTTGCTTGTGCTGACTACTCGTGGAGTAAGGTGTTGTTCAGTAGGAATAAGTGTGTACAATCTGTCTACAAATATCTGAATTGCCCCAGTGATTTACAGGAAAAAAATGTTTGGAGATCATTTGGTGACCAAATACTGCCTTCTTGTACATGCACGAATGAAATCAATTGGCCAGTTCTGCCCGTAGCTATGCTGGTGTAAATCCAAAATAAAGATTTAATTGACTTCAGTGGAGTTTTTCCACCACACACTAGTACAAGAGAACACTATTGGATGTCCTGAACTTATTACCTGAAGGCAGTATTTGACCCACTGACTTTACAGACAAATATAATTGTGTTTTATGTAACCAAGCCTACTTGTGGAGCTCACAAGCACAGTTCAAACCTGGTATCTTAGCTGCTGCTTCTGCATTGTTTACTGAAATGCTTTTCTGTCTCTCTATATAAACTATGCTCCCATTAAAGTTGTGCATGATGTCATCTTTTTAAAAACCAAATCACATAGAATTTGTATTATGAGTAAATTGATCCTACTTCCTTTGGGACAGATTGTATCTATATATAAGAACTGGTCAAATGGATTAGATTAGTATTCTGTCTACTCTGATTCCGCTTTCATTAACAATTACGAGTACCAAATGTTTCAGAGAAACGTACAAGAAACTCTTTAGTTACAATTTTAGGATATCCTGCCCCCCAGGAAAGTTTCTTCATAACCCTAAACCAAAAGGAATTATATCCCCTCAAAAGGTCTTCTTTATTATTTAATGTTTTATTTGATTAATATGACTTGGGATATCCTTGTATTCATTTTCTCTCCCCCCCCCTCTCTTTCTCTAACACTCATACAAACAGAGAGAGAGAGAGAATATATCTAATCCATTTTTAAAATCCTGCTGCACTTGACCTCAAGGTACCTTGTGGCAATAAGTTCCACAGACTACTTTTGTGTTGTGTAAAATGTATTTCCTTTTATTCACTTTGAATTTGCCACCTCTCAGTTTCATTTCATGTCCCCATGTTCTTGCATTGAGATACAGGGAATAGAAGCTCCCAACCTACCTCCCCATGACCATTCCTTATTTGGTATATTTCCTCCCTACTTGCTTAGCCCACAGAACAGGCAGTTACAATTACCGTCCATGTTAAAGCACTGGGTCTATCCTGCTATGTTCCCCCAGCGGCACTGAGACCTCCAGAGGGGATAGAGAGGAAGTAGATCCCTGGAGCTGGAGGGGGAGTAAACTGTGTCAGAGAGGGCATACGCTGCCTCTCATGCCGGTGAGCTCCAGGAGGTGGTGTCACATGCCTCAAAGCACGACAGCACCCCCCAAGCTTTAACTGAAATGCCTGTTTGAGGTGTGGGAGTGAAGATGTTCCTCTGGCTGCAAGGTGCTAATAGCGCTGTCTGGGGGCAGCTCTTGTGTGTGTGCAGATGCAGTTATTCAAGTGGAATGATGAATTGGGTAGTAAGTGAGGGAGGAGGAGACCTTTCCATAACACTTAGGCAACTTGAATTTCTACCATTGGTTTTTCTTTTTCTTTAGACAATAGTTTCCTTGTGGCCCGAATGAGTCAGTCAAGCCTTCTTATGGAGACAATTCCTTCTCCCAGATCCTCACTGTCCAGGAAGTGCTTTCCTTTGCAGTCTTCATGTCTTCTCTGACAGCCTTTGGTCTCATGACTAGCTATGTGTTTCTGGATTACCCCTACACTGCTACAAGCTTGCTCAGTGCACTGCAGATACTGAGATCTGCACAATGCAGAGTGATTACTCTCTCTCTATGTTACGATTCCCCTGTGGTATAATAATTGCTGGTTTGTCTCTGCTTTTTCATTTAATTTGGTAGTAGCAGCCCTGCTTTTCTGATGTGATTCTTCAAATGTGGATGGGACGTTGCTCTTATGAATACACTTAAAAACCAGCAGCTTCATAGCAACCCTCCTTTCCTCTTATTAGTCTTTTTCTCTAATTAAGGGAAGAATGGAATTTTCTATGCAAATTTGGGGATTATTTTCTAATTTGCACCAATCTTGCACCAGCATAAGGATGAGGAGAATCAGTTCCATATGTATTTAGCACTGGCAGAAATGAACAGCAATTAGTAGTTTCTTTGGGTTTATTATATTTATTTCAATCCTTTTTAACTACATTTTTCCAGGCTCTTTTTAAAAAAAGAGTGAATTTAGCATTTCTGAAGCAGTGCAAACTCCTTACACAGCAACATTTATGTGCACTTTTTTATTAATCCCCATAGCTAGCAGTTAGATAAATGGTAGTTTGGTTTTCATGATCATTTAATTCTTGAACTTTGTGCTGAGGAAGGGTTACTGGGTGAAAATGGTTGCAAAGGAATGGTGCCAATCACTGACAATCATGGTGATGTTGTGATTTTCATGGCTATCCCCAAAATATTTGCATTAAGTAGCAATTTCCTAAATGTAATAGATTTTAGGGCCCGTCGAGATCATTTTGATCATGTAACCAACTTCCTGTGTAACACTGGCCATTAGAATTTCATCCCAAATGTCCTGCATGATCAAGCCCAATAATAGAGCTGGGAAAATCACTGATTTTTGGTTCACTGACAGTTCTAAAAATTTGGTTCTGGGTCAAAGCAAAATTGAAAATTGTCAGAATGTTCAGTTAAGCAAACAGTAGGAAAAATTTCATGGTGGGTGAAGTAACATTTTTCATTCATTCCAAAATAAGCTGTATTTGGTGTATTTTTAATAGAAAGAGTGAAATAAAAGGCTAGACTGAAAAACCCAGCAATAGAAGGAAGTGCTAGTACCCCTTTATATCCACTAAGCAGGCTCACTGATAGCTAGGCTGGGGCAGAGGTTGGGGAGTGGGAGGAGGTGAGGGCGTGGTACTTACCTCAGGTGGCTCGTGAAAGAGACTGACACACCTCTCTGGCAGAAGCTTTGAGGCAGAGGGATCAGAGGGACTCCACATGCTACTGCCTGCAGGCACTGCCCCCACAGCTCCCATTGGCCACAGTTTCCGGCCAATGGGAGCTGTGGAGTCAATGCTTGGGACAGATGCAGCACAAAGGGCTTCTCTGTTCCCTCCCCTCACTTAGGGACAGTGCTTAATGCATCCAGGAGCAGAATGCGGAGAGAGCTTCCAAATGCTTTTAAATCACCTTGGCCCCCAGGCATTTGCACCCTTTGATCCCCCTCTTCCCCCCCCCCCCTTCATTGGCAGGCCTGCCATTAGGAATTGGGAAAGACATCTCCATTATTTCACATAGCCCAGTAAACAACCATGAAGCCTCCATGTCCCATTATCGGTGTTATTAGCCATTCAGTCTTTCCTATTATTAAATTGTTTACACTCAAAGACTGAATTTTGGAGGCCTTGCAGTTTAAAATGACCTGCCAGTGATTAAACCATTCATTATTGCAATGCTGACTTGTGTTCCTCCAGCAAAACAGTGAAGCCATGATGTCAGCCATCCTGCATTGGCTAAAACTGTAACATCACTACTATTGGCTGTATTCTCTTCCGACAGTAATGGCGTGACCATTTGACAACTTCCTACAATTATCCTGGTATTTTAATTCTCACCCATGTCAAGGGGTGTTGTGCATTCCTAAAATGCCAGCACAATCCCATACGCTATATAAATCCTACATAATCTCTTGAAATAGGTCTTCAATTAATCTTGAGTGGTACATACGCCTAGTACTGGCACATTGCACAGGGGTGAATTTCATCCTTGGTGCACAAGGCTGGATTAGCACTCTGCGATATGTTCTGGGCAAAGGCCCTTTTCCAGGAGTCACAAATCAGTTTATGGTTCCATTGTGGAAATAAAGTGAGGCAACCCATAGCCTGATCCAGTTGACATACCTTTCCAGCTCAGCTCATCTGTGTTGGCCATCAGTTGGGATGTGTCTGTGTGTGTGTGCGCACATGCCCTCACCCCTGTTTACCCACATGCTTGGCAGAGGGAGTAGCCACTGAGTTTCATATGCTTTATGCTTTGTGGGGTTGCCTAGAAAGGACAGTCAGGGGCTACGTCTACATTGGCATCCCTTTCCGGAAAAGGGATGCTAATGAGACGAGTCACAATTGCAAATCCGTGAGGGATTTAAATATCCCCCGCGGCATTTGCATTTGCATGGCTGCCGCTTTTTTCCGGCTTGGGGATAAGCCGGAGAAAAGCACCAGTCTAGACGTGATTCTCCGGAAAATAAGCCCTTTTCCAGAGGATCTCTTATCCCTACTTTCAAGATACAAATATTCCCTGTATCTCAATGCCCTTTCCTCCGGCTTATCCCCAAGCCGGAAAAAAGCGGAAGCCATGTAAATGCAAATGCCGCGGGGGATATTTAAATCCCCCGCAGAATTTGCAATTCCAAAGTCTACATTAGCATCCCTTTTCTGGAAAGGGGTGCCAATGTAGACGTAGCCAGGGAGTATAAGCATAGTCAGAGTCATGATCAGAACCAACAGTGAGTGAACTGTTGAAAAAATCAGTTTTAGTAGCTCACCTCTGAAAAATATGACATGGAATTGTCTTTCTAACTTGTATAGGGTGGAAACCTTATGTTTCCACTGGGAAGGAATAAAACGAGCCCTTGAAGGTGACTGGTATTTGTTTTGTTTTGCCAGCACCAAGTCTTTTTTTCAGAGGCCAGGAATTAGCACTGTCCCCCTTTGAGCCTCTGAAACTTAACCACTTTCACTTCTACACACGTGCATTCCAGGGGCAATGAGCGTTCCTCCGTATTTATGTGTGTCAACGACAGGCAGGTGGATCCATACACCAATGAACTTGAGACACCACGCTGATTACACGATAGTTTCAACACAAAGCCAATGTGTCTGTTTTTCTTGTGTTCTAATCAGCTCCGAGTATGTTTTTGGGGTTTCTTTCTACTTGGTGGTTTAATTTTAAAATAAAATATACTGGTTTGCTTCTTGTTATAAGGGGACTGAAGACCCAAAATCAAAACTAGAAATGAGAACAAAAACCAAAGTTTTTGAGGTGTGCATACCACTGATTTAAGTGTAGATGTCTAAAGGGGAAGGGGCTGATACATAGACTCTGGACCTCCTAACACTTATTCTATATGCATGACATCAGGGTACTAACCCATGGGGGGCCCTGAGCAGGAATTCTGGGGGCAGGGAGGGAGGCATGCCACATATAATAAAAAGTGAACGGCTTCACTCTTGAGCTGCTTGGGGCCCTAAGCCATTGTTCAACCTGCTTATGCCTAGCTTCAGCCCTGCAAAAAAAAGTGGGAGGGGAGTTGTTTTGCTTTATGTTTTCACTTCATAAATTAATAAAAACAACCGAGTCTGTCAGTATTAACACAACACATATTGCTGTGACAACTCAGCACTTGACACAAAAAATTCAAAAGAAATTACATAAACCACCTACAGGAGGGAACTTTACTGGAGATAAATCTACTGCCGTTCATGCCAGAAGAACAGATGGCCTTGAATCAAAACAAAACCACAAACAGTCCCACGTTAAACGAAACAAAGTCAATACTTCTTGGAATCTGTGAGGAAGCTTGGATGACCCTGCAATGTGTGCTGACAATGAGAGAGGTCATGCTAAATGAGAATGGGTTTACCAGAACCAGCATCAGTTACTTCCAGTACTTGATCTCCTGATACTCAGAGTGGGATTGACAGGCTGTTTTTTTCCTCAGGTCTCCCCCTCAGCTGTAGCTTGCAGGCCTAATCAAAAGGTGCATTGTAATGACATTCCATCCTGATACAGTATCCCAGTACCATTGAATTTTGTCCCAATGGGATAGTTTTGGACCAACACAATAACATCATATTACTGGGGCTGTGTCTACACTTAGGGTATGTCTACACTACAAAGTTAGTTCGAACTAACGGACGTTAGTTCGAACTAACTTTCCTAGGCGCTACACTAGCGCTCCATTAGTTCGAACTTAATTCAAACTAACGGAGCGCTTAGTTCGAACTAGGTAATCCTCATTCCACGAGGATTAAGCCTAGTTCGAACTTACTAGTTCGAATTAAGGGCTGTGTAGACCCTTAATTCGAACTATTGGGAGGCTAGCCCTCCCCAGGTTTCCCTGGTGGCCACTCTGGCCAACACCAGGGAAACTCGTCTACCCCCCTCCCGGCCCCGGACCCCTTAAAGGGCCACGGCACGGACCCTGCACCTGGCACGGATCGAGCCACCCACCCAATGCCCCCCAGCCCTCCCCCTCTTCCTGGGACCAGGCTGGCGGCTCCCGGGAGCTTGCCCAGGACCGCAAGAGGCGGGCACCCGCCTGGGCTAGTGCGGACATCGTGGACCTCGTCCACGATCTCCGCACTAGGCACAGGAAAGTGGCCAGCTAGGGCAGGAGAGCTGCCAGCCTGGCCACCCAGGAGCAGGTGTGCATGAAAATCAAGGGGGTCCACTGAGACCCCCGACCCTGAGCCCTGAGCTTACAATGGCCGTCCTGGGTCAGACCAAAGGTCCATCTAGCCCAGTAGCCTGTCTGCCGACAGCGGCCAACCCTAGTGACCCTGGAGGGGATGGACCGAAGACAGTGACCAAGCCATTTGTCTCGTGCCATCCCTCTCCAGCCTTCCACAAACCTTGGGCAGGGACACCACTCCTACCCCCTGGCTAATAGCACTCCATGGACCCAACCTCCATGACTTGATCTCACGTCCCTTTAAACTCTGTTCTAGTTGTAGCCTTCACAGCCTCCTGCAGCAAGGAGTTCCACAAGTTGACTCTTTGCTTTGTGAAGAACAACTTTCTGTTACTAGTTTGAAGCCTGCTACCTATTCCTTTCCTTTGGTGTCCTCTAGTCCTTCTTTATGGGAACTAATGAAGAACTTTTCTGTATGCACCCTCTCCACCCAACTCCTGCTTTTAGAGACCTCTATCCTGTCCCCCCTCCGTCTCCTCTTTTCTAAGCTGAAAAGTCCCAGTCTCTTTAGCCTCTCTTCATATGGGATCTGTTCCCAACCCCTGATCATTGTAGTTGCCCTCCCCTCTCCTAGCCTCTCTCTTCCCCTCTCCCACCTCCTTTTCCCAGTCTCCCCCAGTTTTGTTCAATAAAGACAGATTCCATTTTTGAACACAATTGTCCTTTATTTTGTACATCAAGAAAAGGGGCTAGGGAAGGGTAAGTGGAAGGAGGTGAGGGAGGAATGGGGTACAAGCCCCCGATGGGGAGGACTGGGCTGGCTCTGCGGGCTTCTGGGTGTGGAAGCTCTCCTGCAGCCCTCCAATTGCCCCCTCTCTCCAGATGGCAGCCTGCGGTAAGTGCAGCCGGGCTGATGGCCGAGTGGTGTGATGTGCCCAGTGTGGGTACTCCAGGCACTCCAAGCCAGGACTGCTTTGCAAGCGGGGCACCCCTGAGAACTGTCTGTCCGGGGTGGGGGTCGGGACCCTTTAAGCGCAGCCCTCGGCTAGCCTGAGACAGCATCTCCACGCTCTAAGTCCTCCTCTGATGCCCTGCCGGCACTGCTTCTGGCCATCCTTAAGCCCGGTTCAGGGTCCACTTAATGGGGACATGCTAGTTCGAATTAGCAAAACGCTAATTCGAACTAGTTTTTAGTTCTAGACGCGTTAGTTCGAATTAGCTTAGTTCGAATTAACTAATTCGAACTAAGTTAGTTCGAATTAGCGCTGTAGTGTAGACGTACCCTTAATAGTTTCAAGCTCAGCCATGGCAGCACTTTAAACTGAATGTGCCGCCACAGCACGAGTGCTGGGAGAGAACTCTCCCAATGCTCTGTGTAAACCATCTCTGTGAGGGGAGCAGCTAACAGCTCTGGGAACATGGCTCCCAGCACTATAACCTGGTTCACACTGGCATTTTACAGCACTGTAACTTGCGGTGCTCAGGGGGGATGTTTTTTCACATCCCTGAGCCAGAAAGTTACAGAACTGTAAAGTGCCAGTGTAGACTTGGCCTGAGGGACATCATGTCATGAATGTTGCGGACAAGCTAGGTTAGGTTAGAAGTTCTCAAAAGCTAACCTCACGGGAAGAGTCCCTGATGCCAGCTCTGGCTGTTAGTAAATACTGACAAGTTTTTGATTGACTTTACCTTAGCTATGCAATATAACAATTCCTCAACAATTCAAATCAACCGAGTCACACAGTTTGTTCTCAAAGGCTTCACAGTTTCTCATGTCTACGGGTGCACAACCTTTAGTGCACAAATGAGCTTGAGACGTCAGCCAGATTACCCTGAACTTTCAACATGAAACAATTGTTTCTGTTGTTCTAGCGCTATAACTGATACTCTGCCATTAAGATTACTTGGTGCTAAGTTGCATGCACATTGCATTAAAAACCCTTTTATGGCTGAATGCCTTACTAGTGTACAATATACTTTGCATATTAGGCATTTCCCCTGTGCGTTTTCCTATTTCTAGGGATATACTTTTAAGCCTGTAACTTCCAGAATAAACCAAAACGGTAACCCAATGATTTGGGAGAACTCTTTGACCTGTATGTAACTGGTGCCGAGCTGTGCCTGGCAATTTTATGTAGTATATACTTAAGCACAGAGTACAGACTTGGTCATGCATAATTTAATTTATTAAAGTTAAAATATACATTAGACCTCATGCCCTCTGAAGCAGGAAACTAGTAATTTAATTTAAAATTAATTTGCTACGAAAGCAGAAAGACATTTGAATGGGGCCGATACAAACTTGACATTCTGAGAACATTTGTATGAAAAGCAATTTACTTAACCAACCACTCTCTTTTTCTCCGGTGTTATTTCAGATAGTTATGGTTTGAATAAAGAGCTCTTTCTCTTCTCCCTTCTTCTGCTGCCTCCTGCAGTGAAAAAGCTGTAGAATCGAGGAAGGGAGGGTACGACATGGAGGGGTAGAGAAGGATACAGAGAAACTTGTTTAAAATACTGTTGTTAAAATCCAGTTACACTTGTAATTTTTTTCTCAGCATGGAAGTCCCTCCTTAAGCATTTCAGCACAAGTCTTTGAAATCAGCCTGAGCTTGATTAATATTTTAGTAGCAGTGGCAGTAATGACATGGAGCATGGTAATACTCTGTTAATGTATTGGAGTTATAAGCTAGAGTCTCAGCTTGACTGATTTATACATATCTTGCTTTTAGGAGGCCTGGGGGGAGGGAGGCCAGGGGCTGGGCCCAGTTGCCGAGTGTGCGTAGGGTTGCCAGGTGTCCGGTATTTTCACCTCCTCGCGGGGAAGAAAACAGAAAATACCGGACATTTTAGGTGTCCAGTATTTTTCTGATTTTTTTACCGTACAGGAGGCAAAAATACCGGACTGTCCGGGTCAATACCGGACACCTAGCAACCCTACTTGTCTTACAAATTTAGGGCTCTATCCTACATACACAACTGGGCATAATTCTTAGTACTGTCAGTAACATAGAATTCAGCAATAGTAATCACCACACCCACTAATAGGTGTCAGAATGTAATGGTACTGCTTGTAGTACTACACACTAGGCCTAGTAGAAACCATTGGAAGAATATGGCATTCATTGTCATTCAGAATCTGAGCTCCAAACAGTCCCTGTTCAGCAAACATCTGTGCATGTGCATAACTTTAATCATGTGGTTAAATCCCATTGATTATGGCTCCAGGATGTATTTAAATGCATTGCTGAGTGGGGTGGACATAGTCATGTGTTTAAATTTGTTCCTGAATTGGGGCCTATGTAGAAACAGAAAGCTGACAATAATGGGAGAAGGTTATGCTTCTCCATCCCCTGCTTTAATATTGCTTTATTTTTTTCAATGTTCTGTAGGTTTCCTTCCTCTTGAATTTATGTGTTCTTTTTCATATGGTTTTCTTTCCACCATTAAGTACAGATGCATACTATCCCATAAGATATTGCCATCTTACCTACCTCCTTCACACAGAGCACAGTCAACCTGTGGAACCCCTTGCCTGAGGAGGTTGTGAAGGCTAGGACTATAACAGGGTTTAAAAATGAGCTAGATACATTTATGGAGGTTAAGTCCATTAATGGCTATTAGCCAGGACCGGTAAGGAATGGTGTCCCTAGCCTCTGTTTGTCAGAGGGTGGAGATGGGTGGCAGGAGAGAAATCGCATGATCATTACCTGTTCGGTTTACTCCCTCCGGGGTACCTGGCATTGGCCACTGTTGGCAGGCAGGATACTGGGTTGGATGGACCTTTGGTCTAACCCAGTATGGCCATTCTTTGTTCTTATGTTCTCCTATGCTTACACTAAGGCTGTTTAGCCTTTTGTTGGTAAAACTTTTGTCAATCAAGGGTGTAAAAAAAAAACCATATCCCTGACCTACAAAAGTTTCACTGACAAAAGCACCAGTGTAGTAGTCAGCACTGTTCCAACATAGCTACTCCACCTGTCGGAAGTGGTTTAATTGTGCCAGCAGGAGCGCTCTCTTCCATCTGCATCGAGCAGTGACACTGGAGAATTACAGCGTTGCAGCTGTAGAAGTACAGCTGGGCCTCTGTATGGTCTGTAATGTAGATGTCACACTGCTGCCTGATTTTGTGACTGCAGATTGCATCTCTTGATTATTTGACTGAACTGAAAGTGCCTCTCTCTGTTTACGGTCACTGGAGAAAAATTCTCTTGCAAAAAGCAGAGACTGAAAATAGTCAAGATTGCAGAATGATTCCTCCCTCTAGCAACAATATCTGGGAAGAAAGCTGCCCTCACATTTTTTACATCAAAGAATCTTAACATATACAACTGCTAACCCTCAAAAGTTACAACATGAGCATGTGTAATCCTCCTGCTTGCTATTTTGCCTTAAAGTGTCATCCCTCAATGAGGGCAGTGCTTGCTAAGGAGTTTTGTTTACGAAATAAGCATGCTACCAAAGAACAAGAAAATAAACATATCTAGGGTTATCTCCAGCAGGAAAAACAGCTGCAGCTAAGGGGGCAGCAATGCAAAAGCCCAGAAGTCCGGAGTCAGACCTCTGAGATTTGTGAAGAGTTAAGTGAGTTGTATGTGGATAAACAATTGAAGGTTGAGCCACCACCATCACCACCACCATTACTACTAGGGCAAAAAGAGGTAACAAGAAACTACTTTCCTACCTGATATTGCATGAAATCAGTAGACCAAGATAATAATGCATGCAATAGAAATTAAGGTGGGTTTATTTGCTTTGAAAAAACAACGTCTCTGATGGCAAGGAAGAGATGATAAGAAATTGCTTTGGTAGCCTTGATAAAGGAGAAGAGATTCTTTATAAAAACACTAGAGAACTTGGAAAATGCATTAAAAAATAAAAATATTTGCAACTGTTCTCCAAGTTGTATCAAGGTATGCAACCATCGAGGAAACCTTAATGTTACCATCCATGGCTTTAGGATCTGAAGTGTATGCAATTCCCTTCCAAGAATGACTATGGAAACAAAGCATTGTTTTTTGGATACATTTAGAGGCATGTCTGCTGACTTCACTGGATCAAAATAAATTTTTGTTCCTTTTAGCACTGCAGCCAACACAGCTATGACAATATAAGCACCAACCACACCAATAATTAAGAAATTGTAATGCCTGGTGTAATTAAATTGGTGTGAGCCAAAGTATGAGTTTCCAACTGACTCTCAGACTTGTCTGGGAGGAATGCATATTATTTTTACAAATTTGATAGAATTATTGTGATATTCCACAAAGTTTGACATTAAATAGCAGAGCAAAAATCTTGACAAATTGTATCACAACATTGAGTTACCCATGCTGCAATATGCAGATGTACTGATTTACTTTTTTTCCATATGAATTGAACATCTGATATAATAGATAAATCTATATCTGTGTTGTCTTTGTAATCCGGAATTCCACATTTTGAGAGGTATTGTTTTTTGTAGTTCTAATGTTGCTTGAATATAGGGACCATGATCTCTGCAGGAACGAATTGGAAGGAAAGAAAGTTGTTCAGATTTATGTAATTTTAAGGTCCATGCTTGCAAAAAATGACTATTCCCCACCCACAACGTAAAATACTGAAAAGTCTGAACCCAGCAGAGGTCACATGGAAGGAGCTCTGTGGTATTATGGAGAATTCACTGAGCCAGTGTTCTCCTTTCAATACCCATTGATTCACACATGTATTATTGTGACTAGAAAATCCATTAGCCATACGCTCTTTAGTTAGAATAATTCTCAGCATTTCATTTGAACCCTTGTCCCCAGATTAAAAGGGCCCTAAATTTAAAAAGAGGGAGACTTTGAAACTGATATTCCAGCCTCAGGGGGGAAATACATTGTAAAGAATGAGAGATCACAAGCTAATAAAATCTAGAGATATCTCTGGCTGAAGATGAAAGTCCATCAGGAATTCTTTGGCATGAGGAGAGAGGCTTTCTACGTGTCACATAATAGTGAGGAGAACCTAATTTCAGGTTTACATTGTGTTAGCCTGTTGTTATTGCCCTCTCCACCAACAGTAAATTTTAATATCTCTACAAGAGAACTGTACTAATGCAGGAAATTGGAAAAAAAATCTCCTTTGTTAGTTTTGGACTGAAATGCCCAATTCTGGTAAAACATTCTATCTATGATATATTCAGCAGCACAGTGATAAAACAATAATCCCCATTTCCTCCTTCACCTTTAAATGGGTCCCAAAATACAAAAGCCGTCTTCATCTAGTAAAATACAACTGATCCTATTTGTGGCTGCTCAAAAAGAGGTGGAGAAACATGGCAGTATTCCATGGAACACTGGAAATCAAATGGAAGTTCACATCAGGCTGTGAATTCCGGCATTAAAGAGTAAAGCCCAAAGGATGCTATTTTTGAAGGTCAGTGTCTGCATGGACATTAAATGCCTAGAGTCCTACTCTTCACGAATAATTTCTGTGAGGTCTCTGGGGGCAAACAAGGACAAGTTGATCTATTTGATAAATGTCCTAGGAACTTGTGACTAGCCATATAAAATAAGTAATTGCTAGGATGTCTTTTAACAGATTTGTTAGGCCCAAGAGAGAGGATTTTCAGTGATTCGTTCAGCAAGAGGAAGTCATAAGAAGCATTGAATGAGTCAGGAATAAAACAATGTTGATGTCAGTAAAGAATAAATTATATGATTAAAAATTCATCTCATCTGAACTGTCAGAGGCATTTGAGAAATAGAATCATTGATGTCGGAGATGGAAAAGACCAGTTAGGATGATCTGATTCATCTTTTCTATTGAATATTGCCCTGAATGTCTTTAAATGTGTCAAGCAACTGGGATTTCCACTATTTCTCAAAGCAGACTGTTCCCTAGCCTAGTAAATCTCATTGGCAGGAATTTTTTCCTGATAACTAGCCTAAATTTTGCTTTTCTGACCTTTATCTCATTATTCACTTGTACCATCATAAATCATTCCTCTTCTTTCATGAATTTATACTTTGTAAATTTTAGAATACTCTTATCATCCCCCTGCACCATTTAGTCTTCACTTAACTAAGAAACACATTAATTTTCACATTTAATCTTTCATTCTAACCCAATCCCTTCGTCCCGCTAATCATTTTTGTTATTCTTTCAAGTCTTTATCTCTTTTTGGTGTTGAGATACCGAGAGCTAACACCGTATTCCAGTGGCAGGAACCTGAGACCGGCATAAAGAGTAAACGTTACTCTGCTGTTAAGACATGATGCTTCTGTGCATGCAGAAACCACATAAGTCCTCTGCACTTCAATATTCCACTCATGTCTGATTTGCTTTCTGATATTATTGCAGCTGTGCCTTGAAGTCACATTTCTCCTTTCCACTGAATAAATGTCCTTCGGTTAAACTTTCCCCCAGATGTATTGGTTTGTACTTTTCCTCATTTTGCTGTCTTCCATCCATGTTGCTAATCTCTTTTCCTCTGTCCTTCATGTAGGTCATCACTCTTTCCAGTTTTGTATAATCTACCAATTTTAGCATTCCGTCCCTCGTCTCAATCATTCATTAAGATAAGGCTGGAACTAATTCTGATTCCTGGAGTAAACCAGTTTCTATTTGCTGTTTGTCACTATCTTATATTTATTGTCCTTCAGGTAGCTATCAATTAATCAGACAGCGGTTGAATCCAAGCTAATTTGAATGAATGTTAAGAGAAGATTTTTGTGTGGCACTGAGTCAGGTGCATTACTAAACTTTATGTATGGTATCTGCCATTTTTCTACCATCCACTAACTCTGTGAAGTAAGACTAGGTTTTTCAGCTGAAGATAATACGTTTATGAGAAACATTAGGCCCTGATTCTTCTGTATATCTGAGTGCAGGTGACCAGGGCAGACAGATGTTTGTTACTCCCTGATTTAGAGTGGCTCCACGCAGAAGAAAAACACAGGAACAGTCTGAAGTTATGGCACTGATGGAAGTTGCCTCAAGGATAGGTCTCCACAGCAATTAGACTCCCACAGCCTTAGGGAAAACGATGCCCGTAGCAACCTCGAATTTTGGTTGTCCCCCTCTCCCCGCCATTGCTCCTGGCCCCATCTGCCTCTCCCAAGAGCCTACCCTTCCCTTTTACCCCTGCTTCCTCCATGGGTTCCGCTGCCCCATTCCCCCTCCTGCTGCCTCTCCATCTGTCCCTTCCATTGCCGTACCATCTTACTTTCACCTCTGGTGCCCCCTGATCACGGTACTCTGGACGGTTGCCCTCATTGCCCACACACAAAGCTGACTTTGTCCATGCTGACCCAGGCCAGCTCACATGAGGCTCGGGCTGTAAAATTGCTGTATAGATGATAGGGCTCAGGCGGAACCATGGGTTCTAGGATCCTTTCCCTTCATGGGGTCCTAGAGCTCAGGATCTAGCTCAAGTCTGAACAATCTACACAGACATTTTCAGCCCCATAGCCCAAGCTCTGCGAGTCAGTCAGCTGACCTGTAGTAGCCATGGCCATACCATGCATCCTTTATTCCAATGTAGCTGTGTCCCTAGTGGCCCACCAAGTGGACCTTACACTGGTGGAAGATCTGGCATAAGAGACACTGTCCATTTCCAGCTCATGCTCTGCCCCTGACATGCTTCCTCTTTCCCCTTATGCCAGGGAAATAAGTAGTGACAGCTGTCCCTGTTGTATGCTAGTAAAGGGAATCCCCCTTTCCAAGACCATTTTGCAATGCTGTAGTGCACAGTGGTCTAGACCATCTAGGGAGTCCATCCTTAAGCCTTTGTAAATAATCTACAGTTCATGGTCCTCTAGGAGTTTACTGATTTTATCCTCTTTATTCCATTATTTTAATAAAGATCTACAGACAAAGACTTGGGGTAGTTAAAGTGCAACAGATAACAATTCTTTTGCCAGGATCATTCTCCTTTCCTTTCTTCAAAGCTCAAGACTATATTTGCTGCTGTGTGGTCTTCTGGTCTCTTCCCACTTTTCCATGAATGTTCAATAATGGTTGTCAGTGGTATGTTAATTGTTTATCAATTCCCCTTGGGCCTCAGAATGTATATTGTCTGTATATATTAATGAAAATAGAATATACATTATATATATGCTATCATATATACTACAGAATGTATATTGTACTGTAAAAATAATTAATGTTAATGTTGAAGTGCATGGAAAAACAACTGAGAACATCCAAACAGACATAGTATCTGCAGATTTGTGTACGTTTGGATGTTCTCAGTTTGTTTTGTCATGCACTTAAATATTAATTATTTTACAGTATCGTCCTCACTTGTTACTTATCTAGATTTCAACAATTTTTCATGGTGAAGATTTTGAACAGGAGATAATTATTTTTATCATTCTTTAGTTGTCATTAATGACAGCTCCTTCATCAAATGATACTTTGGGTCTTGAAAATATCTTGCCATTAATATGTTTGTGAAACCTCTTCTTATTCCTTTTAGCTAGACAAATCCGAAATTTTCATCAAAATGATTTTTTCTTGAAAAATACCATTTTGGGCAAATTTGAAATGTTTAGAAAAGCGTGTTGATTTTTGACAATTGTGTTAGAAAAAACAGAAATGCAACATTTTGAGAATGTCAGAATATCCTCTTTAAATGTTTTCAGAATGGAACATTTCAGTTATTCATTTCAAAATAACTTTCTGAAAATAAATTTGTTTTTATATTAAAACATTTTGAAAGTTTTTAAAGGATCGAAACCATAATGAAAATGTTTCAATTTTATCAAATCGAAATGTTTGGATTGACTTGAAACAAAAACAAATGGAATGTAATTTGGTGTGAAATTTCAAAATGTATTCTTTTCATTTCTGGCTAAGATTAACTTGATTTGCTTTTTTTTAATATTTTTTTGGGAGGGTAAGAGTGGCGGCTGGTGTTTCTTTCTCCTACAAGTCTTTCCTCTTTTTTCTCCTGATTCTTCAGTGATTGCAACCATTCTTTTCCATCCCCTGTACAGACCTTTAGACTTTTGTCCAGTGTCTTCTGAAGCCACATTTGCTGCTGCTGCTGCTTATTCTTTAAATGCTTCTCAAAAGAACTATTATCTTTTGCACTTTAAGTACTGCCCACTTGCCTTTCGCACTGATATATTTTAATGCTTCCCCATAATTCCCTTCCTCCATAGATCATCCTTATAGATTTTCTAATTCTTTAGAATGTGTGTTCCTGAAATCTAATACAATTGTACTGTTGTAGTATTTTTTGAATTCCTTAGTCCTCCAATGCTGAACTCCCATAGCTACTGGTACCAAGCTGGGTCTCTTCTCACATTTTCTGACATTTTCTTTCTATTAGTGGAAAGTACATCCAAAACGGTTTCCCTTCTATTTGGAGTTTCTACTTTTTTTATCATCAAGTTGTCTTGTAGTGTGTGTAATTTAGGAAGAATCTTGATAATCCACTTTAAACATTGACTGTGTTTATAACTCAATAGATAAATGGGCAAATAAAATCCATTATGAATTTGTATCCAGTGGTTCCGACTGTGATGATAATTGTCCCAGCATTATTTTCATTCTTGTCCTCATCTAACCTTATAGACTAGTCTGTAGCCAATGAGCCATTCTCTTCATATTTTCATTCCAAATAGGAATTTTTAGAAAATTTTCTTAATTAAGACTGTGATTGACTTTGTTTTTGCCCTCTCTCTTGAAATGATATTTCTCCGTTCTTTAATTGTCTGTAGCCCTTTTTCCTAGCCAATTTAGAGACTTGTTAACCCTGTCCATAACTATGACCTAAGAAGTGTTACAATTAATTGCAGATGAATAGGTTTTGTTCCTGTATGTAAGCATTTCTGGAGTGAACAATCTGGTCCATTTTAGTATAACTTTAGTTTCTGTTTGCAATTGGCTGTAGAGTTTTTACATGGACTCTGTACATTCCACAGCAGAAGGCTCACTTTCACATTAATAATAAGTATTAAAGTTGTAGTTGTTCTTT
Source organism: Pelodiscus sinensis (assembly GCF_049634645.1). NCBI lineage: Eukaryota > Metazoa > Chordata > Testudines > Trionychidae > Pelodiscus > Pelodiscus sinensis. Next base: position 245,923,851 of record NC_134712.1, on the reverse strand, counting down.
AACTGCATCATCGTCTTCATTACAAATATGTTGCAAGCACATCTCACCTTTCCCCTAAGCATCTCAAAGTACTTTACAAGTGTGGGCAAGTATTATGATCTCACCTTGTGGATGGGACATAATACTAGTACAAACTGAGGCTCACAGAGGTTCAATGGTTTATGAGAGTGAGTTACTGAAAGAATAGCCCATGCCTCGCGACAGTGTGTATTAATATATTGCCTAATAGACACTAACTGAATTTGGTTGCTCCATTGTGATACACACTAATACAACACATTCTATGACACACTGTGCCCTTAAGAGTTGCTAATCTAACCAAAGAAGACAGGTGGTGCATCAGAAAAAGAGATTATTATCCCCATTTTACAGATGAGGAACTGATATGTAGATAGAGGCAGTGTCACTTTGGAAAAATCGCTTAAAGCCCCAAGCCCAGGAATAAATGCAGATCTCCTCATCAAGTATCTTGACCACTAGATCACATTATATCATAATAGTATTGCATGCTCTTTTCCAGTGTATAAAACATGAGTAAAGAACGCAGGCCATAAGAAAACTGTCAGGAGCTCTCCCATACTAAATCTCAAGATACAATTATGTGGCAAAAGAGAACTTTATTTTAATTTATATATAAAGTTTTAAAATAATACCTCTCAAGTTTTCTCTTGTGAATGATTTTGTTGTAGATAACACGGTGATTGTGCTAACAAAAAACACACACAGGAACAGGTAGATTTGTTATCGTGGAGAATGGACAGTATATAAAATGCATGGCAATTTTTTCCTCTGTTATAATTCTTTGCTGGGATGTTGTTCAGCTGAATTAAAAACACAGCAGCTTCCTTAAGAGAAAATTGATCAATTTGTTCTCCTCATCTTTGCCCCTGTTGCCCACAAGCCTGATGAAATCAGTCTCTCTGAAGGCAGCACAGTGGATTTGGCAAATCCTGGAGAACTACTTGAACAGATCCCTGACCTGGCTGAAGAGTTAATGGAACCTGAGGACTGTTTTCCAGAAGGTAAGGCTCCGCTTATTTCATTGTGATTGTAACGTGAGAATGCTTCTGTTCACCCATCAAACACGTCTCCACATTAACACCAAGGTGTTCTGGCTACTTGCATGAGTATTTCACCGATGCACTTCATTTCACAGATACCACTATGCTCCAAACACATATGCAATAGGCAGCCGTTACTTGTTAACATTTGTCTGTGAATTTCTAAAAGCCTGATAAGACAGGAAGCCTAAAATTGCTGTTCAGCTTTTAGCTTGATAGGCTTTTCGCATCCTGCTTTGTGCAATGCAGCTTATTTTATGAAGTTGTTTTGACCTGGCGCTCTGTCTTCAAAGACAAGTATGTACTCAGAATCAGCACAAAGTTATCTGAGCTCATTGGAATGTAATGGGTTAATAGACACCACGTAGAAAGTTCATGATTCTCAGGAGAATGGTTTGAATTTATTTTCCTGTCTGTTCCTTACTGTTGTTTCAAAGTTAAAAAAAAATGAATTGTGAAAGAAATGAAGATTAGCATGCTCACTAATTTTGATTGGATAGATGGTATGATACAAACAGGGCATTCAAGTAAATTATATTAGATAGCATCCTAATGCTTTTACATATTAATATCAAAATATGCCAGCATTTTACCAGTTTAATCTCCACCCATCACTGAAATGCGGGGATAAAACACAATAACTGTATTGACAGCCCTTAGCTTTAGTTAAATCCTTGAGGGAAATGTCTCTTAAATGCAGTTTCTTCTCCAAGTGAGTTTCTGTTCCAATTGATTTTTCAATTAGATTCTTCAGTTCCATTAGGTCTCTGTGAGAGAAAGAAGGTTAGTTGAATTTTAGTTAATCAATCAGTTATATTCCTTTGAAAATTCAAGGCATATTATACTCAGAAAAGGCAGCTCAGATGGGATCAGACAGGGATAATTCCCAGGGTATTTGAGAGCCCTTGAAGTCAGCAAAAATGTGTGTCTGAGTGTGAGAGAGATGATTGAATGAGGTAAGGAAGCCCTGCAGGGCTTACAAATGTCTCTAGGACCTAAATATTTTCTTGGCAGCTCTGCTTAAAAGCAGTAGTCAAGGAGTAATGCAGTTAACTGACGATAGCATGCTACTATGCTGCAACTGTTCCAGTCAATACAGTAGATTAGATGTGGTGTTTCCATTCTCTCATAATGTACTTCTTATTGAGGCCAGTGAGCTATAATCCTTGCTACTAAATTGTAATTCTAATTGCACACAAACCCCCCGCAGTTAAAGAACATTATTACAGCTGCAAAGTCAAGCACTCAAAAGTTAGGGATAACGGGATTAAGATTGCTCATGCTTCATGGTACAGTCTTTAAGTAGAAGATAACTATACAAATTATTTTCCAGGGGATCCCTGCCTCATTCAGTGAATTAATAGCTATATGATATTTCACCATCCTTTCTTCTGCAGTGCCCAGCCTCATTCACGATTCATCTTCTAACATCTGCAACAGAATAGGCAGGGTTGTACAAACAATTGCTTTGCTGCACAATCCTGATTTTTTCTGAGAACACCATCCCCCAATGTAATTAACAATTATTTTTAGAAAAACCACCAGAAAGCCTATTGTATCACACACATCTCTGTCACTTGAGCTAACACAGTAACTGTTAACAATAGTAAGCTGTTATCTGCTCCATGGACCAACAATAGGAGAGAACAAGACAGGCTTTGCCAGTTGTGAAATCACTATACGCTGTCTGCAAATGACTGTAGAAATTCATACCCTTTCAGTGTTTGGAAAGGGAATATGATTGTAGACCAGAGATGGGCAACCAAGGCTAGTGACTGGGTCACGAGTGGTCTTCCTTCATCTCAATGAGCCACAAAAATTGTCATAACAATTGTTGAGGTGGATGAGGCTTTTTTAAAACAACAAAATCATCTGAAGCACAGGATTTGGTGCTGATGGGAGACTTCAACTATCCAGATATATGTTCGGAAACTAACACAGCAGGGCACAGACTATCCAATAAGTTCTTGGACTTCATTTAAGACAACTTTTTATTTCAGAACGTTGAAAAAGCTACTTGGGGGGAAGTTGTTCTAGATTAGATTTTAACAAATAGGAACTGGTTATGAATTTGAAAGTGGAAGGCAGCTTGGGTGAAAGTGATCATGAAATCATAGAGTTTGTGATTCTAAAGAATGGTAGAAGGGAGAACAGCAAATTAGACACAATGGATTTCAGGAAGGCAGATTTTGCTAAGCTCAGAGAGCTGGTAGGTAAGGTCCCATGGGAAGCAAGACTAAGGGGAAAAACAGCTGAAGAGAGTTGGCAGTTTTTCAAAGGGACATTATTAAGGGCCCAAAAGCAAGCTATTCTGCTGCGCAGGAAAGAGCAACTATGGCAAAAGACCACGTTGGCTTAACCAGGAGATCCTGCATGATCTACAAATAAAAATGGAGTCATATAAAAAATGAAAACTAGAACAAATTACAAAGGATGAATATAGGCAAACAACACAGGAATGCAGGGGCGAGATTAGAAAGACAAAGGCACAAAACGAGCTCAAACTTGCTACAGGCATAAAAGGAAACAAGAAGATATTCTATAAATACATTAGAAGCAAGAGGAAGACCAAGGACAGGGTAGGCCCATTGCTCAGTGAGGAGGGAGAAACAGTAAAGGAAACTTGGATATGGCAGAGATACTTTTAATGACTTCTTTGTTTTGGTCTTCACCAAGAAGTCTGACAAAGGAATGCCTGATATAGTGAATGCTAGTGGAAAGGGGGTAGGTTTAGAAGATAAAATTAAAAAAAGAACAAGTTAAAAATCATTTAGAAAAGTTAGATGTCTGCAAGTCACCAGCGACTGAGGAAATGCATACTAGAATACTCAAGGAGCTGATAGAGGAGGTATCTGAGCCTTTAGCTATCATCTTTGGAAAATCATTGAAGACAGAAGAGATTCCAGAAGACTGGAAAAGGGCAAATATAGTGCCCGTCTATAAAAAGAGAAATAAGAACAACCCAAGAAACTACAGACCAGTCATTTTAACTTCTGTGACAGGAAAGATAATGGAGCAAGTCATTAAGGAAATTATCTGCAAACACTTGGAAGATAATAAGGTGATAGGGAACAGCCAGCATGGATTTGTAAAGAACAAATCATGTCAAACCAATCTGATAGATTTCTTTGATCGGATAACGAGTCTTGTGGATAAGAGAGAAGCAGCAGACGTGGTATACCTAGACTTTAGTAAGGCATTTGATACAGTCTCGCATGATATTCTTATCAATAAACCAGGCAAATACAACTTAGATGGGGCTACTATAAGGTGGGTGCATAACTGGCTGATAACCGTTCTCAGAGAGTAGGTATTAATGGTTCACAATCCTGCTGAAAAGAAAGAACAAGTGGGGTTCCGCAGGGGTCTGTTTTGGGACAGGCTCTGTTCATTATCTTCATCAACTATTTAGATATTGGCATAGAGAGCATGCTTATTAAGTTTGCAGATGATACCAAGCTGGGAGGGGGAAAGTGCTTTGAAGGACAGGGTCATAATTCCAAATGATCTAGACAAATTGGATAAATGGTCTGAAGTAAACAAGATGAAGTTTAATAAGGACAAATGCAAAGTGCTCCACTTAGGAAGGAACAATCAGTTTCACACATACAGAATGGGAAGGAGTACGGCAGAAAGGGATCTAGGGGTTATAGTGGACCACAAGCTAAATATGAGTCAACATTGTGACACCGTTGCAAAAAAAGCAAACGTGAGTCTAGGATGCATTAACAGGTGTGTTGTGAGCAAGACATGAGAAGTCATTCTTCCACTCTACTCTGCGCTGATTGGAGTATTTTGTCCAGTTCTGGGCACCACATTTCAAGACAGATGTGGAGAAATTGGAGAAGGTCCAGAGAAGAGTAACAAGAATGATTAAAGGTCTAGATAACATGACCTATGAAGGAAGACTGAAAGAATCGGGCTTGTTTAGTTTGGAAAAGAGAAGATTGAGAGGGGACATGATAGTGGTTTTCAGGTATCTAAAAGGGTGTTACAAGGAGGTCGGAGAAAAAATGTTCTTCCTGGACTCTTAGGATAGAACAAGAAGCAATGGGCTTAAAGTGCAGCAAGGGAGGTTTAGGTTGGACATTAGGAAAAAGTTCCCAACTGTCAGGGTGGTTAAACACTGGAATAAATTGCCTAGGGAGGTTGTAGAATCTCCATTTCTGGAGATATTTAAGAGTAAGTTAGATAAATGTCTATCAGGGAAGGTCTAGACAGTATTGGGTCCTGCCATGAGGGCAGGGGATTGGACTCAATGACTTCTTGAGGTCCCTTCCAGTCCTTTTATTCTATGATTCTATGATAACCAAGACTGTCTCCTGGGATTGAGTAATTTTGCTAACTGCACTTGCGTACCTAGAATTTGTGCAGTGTGTCCATTGAACCATAGCAGGAGTGCATGGTTCTCGCAATGTTGTGTGCAGTCAGCATGCACCTCGCTTCACGTGCCCTTGCTTTAAGCGTGTGTCACTTTTACGATACCACTAGGAATAAACACTATATCAAGGAAAATCAGCAGAATCTGGCAATCCTGTGTGTGGGCAACAGTAAACAAAACATCTCACGGGCCACTCATACAATCCCAATGGACAGCATGTGGTCCCAGGGTGCAGGTTGCCCACCACTGTTTTAGACTTTCCTGCAATTCTCCAACCTCCGCAGTCCATCCCCCAAGCTTTTCCTCCCATGCTGCACCTATTCCTCACCCTCACTCTGGCTCCTATCCTTCCTCTTGATCCTGTTCTCCTCTTCTGCTCTCCCTAATTCCTTACCTCTCTGCATCCGTATCTAGGTTTCTTTCCAACTTTTCCTGGGCATAAGCAGGAGAGCACTGAGTGCACAGGTCCTGAGCCTTGCACCACAGTGGCTCTGGCAACACACGGAGGCTCTCGAGTTTCTCAATGAAAGTTTTTAAAAAATGTTTTTCACATGGACAAAGCAATACATTTTTCCCTTATTTCATTTTCAGAAATGCCTGAACCATTTATCCTGAAATGTTTCAAATCAATTCAGCCTGAGTTACAGTTCAACACTATTGTGCTACTGCTTCCACTGGCCCATGTTCTCTTTGGATTGTTTGCAGAATTACAACTGGTTCATTATCTTCTTGCTTCAAAACAAGCTATTCAAAGGGACACTCTGGTCCCCGTTTTCTCCTCACTCCTTAATGGGGAAGCAGTTTTTCACTGAGCACTTCACATGTACATTTTCCCACTACCAAAGTCTTTAGACTTGACAGTATGCTTAAAAAATATCTTCAGAGGAATTGCTGAAGTAGATGCCTTGCTCTGCAATCACTTAGTACCAACTAATAAGCATTTTGTTTTGCTCAATTTATTGACTTCCATGAAAATATGACATGCACAACCTGATGTTTCAGAAACAATTAGAGTAGAGATCATGGCTGGATAATTCAATGGCAAGGTGAAATAAATCTGGTATCAGCTGAATAGCAGTGAAAACTCAGGTCACAATCCCTAATAACTGCTGCTAGTGGCAATTTATAAATGCAAAAGAGAAAAGGGGCCTCAAATAGATCCCTGTAAAACACCACAGCACAAGTCTAAAATGACCCATAGACACTGTCACCGGATAATGTTTCAAATATGATTAAAACCAAGCCAAGGCCAACAAAAGACTCTGAACATAGGATACAGTAATTAATAGTGTCAAATGCTGCCAAGAGGCCCTCAAGAACTAGAACAGAAATAAGACCTGGTTTGGTTTTGTTCAGGTTATTGTGCACTCTGAAACCTAGGAAAGAGAGTTGTAGTTGACTTTGAATGATTCTTCAGGTATTTTAGATGGAAAGCACCAGATTTGAAACTGAACTAAATCTCCTCATCTACACAAGTTGGCTTCTCTCACATAGGCCTTATTATTATTATTATTACTATAGTGTGTTCAAAATGTGATGGAATATTCAAAATTGAATAGCTACACTCACAACCTTTTAGTTTTAAATGCCCCCCGAGAAGGAAATAGGGGAATCTGTAGTCTGCAAAGCCATCTACAGACTGAACCAAATCTGTGGCTTTGTCAGAAGCCCATTTCTATATAATCCTAAAAGCAGAGCAGGAGGCAGATTGTGATTCAGAGATCCTGTTTCTGGTTTGGGTGTGGTGTTGGGAGGAATTGCCTTGTGTCAGCCACTAGCTGGCATAGCCTGTAACCCCTGATTTGCCAGCATAGCTGTGCTAGCCAGTGCATTTGTGATTAGCCAGGACTGGACATCACAACCCAACTTGGATAAAATCTGTTACCTCAGAGATCTAAGTGTACGACTCTAGGAGCTCATATATTAGAGGAGTTCTATGGCTTGTGTTGTACTCAAGGTCAGGTTAGAGTTTCACAATGATCCCTTCTAGCCTTCAGCTCTATCAATCCATGATTCACATCCATGTCGGTAACAGCCTTCCATGTTCTACAGCAGCCCAACTTCATTACCCAAGTATAGTTACATTTCATGATGTTTAAAAGTGATTGTAATTAGGACCTTACACCAAAAGATAACTACAAAATGGCTTTAAATTAAATATAACACTAACCAAATACATTCTAACAAATATTATTCAAGCACAGATTATTCCATCGAAACATACAAGAAATTAATCTAGTTTTATTTACAACAGATAATCAACATCCCCTTCTAACTGATACAGTTTTGACTGCTGTGTTTGAATATATCTCTGCATAGTAAATGATTGTGGATTTTTAACAAAAGGTCCACAGAAAGCCTCAATTTCATTACTCATCAGGTTTTTAATGTGACATCATGCTAGCATTTTAGCTTATAAAGTAATAAGTTAATATAATACAGCTCACTTGCCTTTAATGGAGATACTTGCATGAGAATGCACAGAGGTAGTGAGATTAGCCCTTAACTGGAGAAAACAGGAAAACTTGAATGCAACACAGAATATTCACACAAACTGCACTGGACATTTGCTATTATTGTTTTCATAATTCATTTGCCATTGTTGCAGGCATTCGAGTAAGAGCTTTCTCTCTCATCATAGAGCCCTCTCTTCTACTTGTACCTGAAGTGAAATCTGCTGTATAGGATGCATCACACTCTGCTCACAAGAAAGCTATTGTCAGATTGCAACTTTAGCATTACGTAATTTATGGTTTCACTACTGGAGACCATAGTGGGCAAAGGAAATAACTCAGTAGCTGTGAAAAACAGGCAAAAAGTAAATGACATTATATGAGACTGATGCATTTGGACATGTTCCCAGATGAAAAAAATCCCTCTTTTGGTCAGAAATTACATCCACTCTTCTGATTTGAATTGAAAACACATTGTTATTGGGCTAAATTCACCACTATATAAGCCAGTGCAACTTTATTGATTTAACAGGCAATGCCTTAGACTAGCAATGGTGCTCTCTGTGGGTCTGATATTGTCACTCCATACTTATGTCAAATAGAACCTTAATCCTTAAACAACACTTTGGGGAATCAATGGATTTAATCACAAGTTAGGATGGCAGAATCTGTGTATCTCTAGATCATCAGGTGGAATCTGCCCAAGTCAATAACGACCACTTATTAGTACTTCATACATGTGTAACAGACTGAAGTGATTTCTACTTTATGTGATGCCAAACATCATAACACTTATCTTTTTGAGGCCTAGATAATCACTGGATTCACCGGGTATGAATTTGGCACCTAGGCTCCCTGTATGATGAATGCAAAGATATAAACCTATAAGAATGAAATTCACAAAAGCCCAGCATGCTGAGCAGCCTAAGATAACCAATGGGAGAGGGGGATGTGCTAAGCTTTGCCCTTCGCAGGTTGTTAGAGGCCTACGTCTACGTTTCAGGAAAGTACCCATCTCTGGATGGGATTCCCAGCCAAGAATCCTCACCTCAATGGTTTGTTTGCACCCTCAGCAAGTTCCAGGATGACACCATGTCGGAGCTTTCTGATATGCCCATGTCTATGAAATACACAGGCCCTGGATGTTAAATATTCCTGACTGTTTTTTTTTCCCTCTTTCAGTCTGTGTCCGATTCTTCCCTTGCTGTTCAGTGGACACTACAACATTTGCAGGCAAAATTTGGTGGAGGCTGAGGAAAACCTGCTACAAAATAGTTGAACACAACTGGTTCGAAACTTTCATCATATTCATGATCCTGCTGAGCAGCGGTACACTGGTAAATTTAGCATTATCTCTTAATAGGTTTAAAGTATATGTGTTTCTAAAGGGTGGAGATGATGAGCTAGTTACATTCCACTGCAGAAAAACTCAACCCGGCTGCTAGTTTTCCAAAATATGGTTCGTTTGGGAATAAAACTTGTCTTAGACCTTGGTAAATTCACTGTCTTGCCTCAGCATTTTACAAAGATGTTCACTAAAAAGTTAATGCCAGATCCTTCCACTCTTATTCCCATGCAGTAGTACATAACTCCATGCATCATCCAATGGCAGCCAAACACCACATGAGTTGAAGATGCTCCAAGATGGAGCAATAGTCCTCCTCAAGGGTTGGTTTCTTCAGGAACAGACTACAGGCAGTCCCCGGGTTACGTACAAGATAGGGACTGTAGGTTTGTTCTTAAGTTGAATCTGTATGTAAGTCGGAACTGGCGTCCAGATTCAGCCGCTGCTGAAACTGACCGCCAGTTCTGACTTACATACAGAATCAACTTAAGAACCACAGGCGTCCCTAAGTCAGCTGCTGCTGAAACTGATCAGCAGCTGATTCCAGGAAGCCCGGGGCAGAGCAACTCTGCCTCGGGCTTCCTGTAGTCAGCACTGGTCAGTTTCAGCAGAAGCTGACTTGGGGACGCCTGGGGCAGAGCAGCTGGGGTGCTGCTGGGTTGCTCCAGTAGCGCCGCTCCTCGGTGCTACTGGACCAACCCAGCAGCACCCCATCTGCTCTGCCCCAGGCGTCCTGATTCACCCGCTGCTGAAACTGACCAGCAGCGGCTGAATCAGGACCTGGGGCAGAGCAGCTGGGGTGCTGCCGGGTTGGTCCAGTAGTGCCCAGAGCGGCGCTGCAGGACCAATCGGCAGTGCCCCAGCTGCTCTGCCCCAGGATACAGAACAAAAGCCTGGTCTGCTGGAGGGGGGGGGCACACTAGCTGCGCCCCCCCCCCAGCAGACCAGGGACACGGGGAGCAGAGCCGCAGTGGCAGCGGGGTGCCGCACCTCTGAGGCTTTGCTCTGGCAAAGTCTCAGAGGCGAGGGACCCCGCCGCGGCTGCGGCTTCAGTCCCGGTGCCTGTGGTCTGCTGGGGACCGTCCCCAGTAAACCACAGGCACCGGGACTGAAGCGGAAGCAGCGGCGGTTCCCCCGCTTCTGAGGCTTTGCTCTGGCAAAGCCTCAGAAGTGCGGGAACCCGCCCGGTGCCCCTGGTCTGCTGGAGACGGTCTCCAGCAGACCAGGGGCACCAGAGCAGCTTACGAACGGGGCTTTCTCGCCCCAGAGCTCGCAGGTAGCAATCCGCCACCTCAACCTCTGGGGCGAGAAAGCCCCGTTCGTAAGTGCGGATCCAACATAAGTCGGATCCGCGTAAGTCGGGGACTGCCTGTATTGAATTCTGAAGTAATGTTGGAAGGTTGCCCTTTCCTAGATTTCACTGGCTAAGAAAGACACAGATCTCTTTTTTAAGGTGTGAGTCAGATGTTCCTTAGAGGATGGAGTTCAGAAGAAGGTCCAAGGTCAGGACCATCCTTACTTTCTCTTTTGCTGGTGGTGGAAGGGACAGATCTCAAAAAAACAATTTGTTGTAACATGGGTTTAAGCTTATTGGAGCAGCTGGTACAGGAACCCACAGGGGAAGGCAATTCTTGATTTAGTCCTGAAAGACTCCATAATCGAGGCCCAACTTAATGTATACCCCAAATTAAAAAAACATAGAAGAACTAAAAAAGAGCCACCGTGGCTTACCCACCATGTAAAAGAAGCAGTGAGAGATAAAAAAAAAATCTTTTAAAAGTGGAAGTCAAATAGTGAGGTAAATAGTAAGGAGCATAAACACTGCCAAATTAAGTGTAAAATGTAATAAGAAAAGCTAAAAAGGAGTTTGAAGAACAGCTAGCCAAAAACTCCAAAGGTAATAACAAAATGTTTTTTAAGTACATCAGAAGCAGGAAGCCTGCTAAGCAACCAGTGGGGCCCCTGGACGATCGAGGTACAAAAGGAGCACTTAAAGACGATAAAGTCATTGCAGAGAAACTAAATGAATTCTTTGCTTCAGTCTTCACGGCTGAGGATGTTAGGGAGATTCCCAAGCCTGACCTGTCCTTTGTAACTGACAAATCTGAGGACTTGTCTCACACTGAAGTGTCATTAGAGGCGGTTTTGAATTTAATTGATAAACTTAACAGTAACAAGTCACCGGGACTGGATAGCATTCACCCAAGAGTTCTGAAAGAACTAAAATGTGAAATTGCGGAACTGTTAACTATGATTTGTAACCTATCCTTTAAATCAGCTTCTGTACCCAATGACTGGAAGATAGCTAATATAACGCCAATATTTAAAAAGGGTTCTAGAGGCGATCCCGGCAATTACGACCAGTAAGTCTAACATCAGTACCGGGCAAATTAGTTGAAACAATAGTAAAGAATAAAATTGTCAGACACATAGAAGAACATAATTTTTTGGGCAAAAGTCAACATGATTTCTGTAAAGGGAAATCATGTCTTACTAATCTAGAGTTATTTGAAGGGGTCAACAGACATGTGGACGAGGGGGATCCAGTAGATATAGTGTACTTAGATTTTCAGAAAGCCTTTGACAAGGTCCCTCACCAAAGGCTCTTATGTAAATTACGTTATCATGGGATAAGAGGGAAGATCCTTTCATGGACTGAGAACTGGTTAAAAGACAGGAAACAAAGGGTAGGAATAAATGGTAAATTTTCAGAATGGAGAGGGGTAACTTGTGGTGTTCTCCAGGGGTTAGTCCTAGGACCAATCCTATTCAACATATTCATAAATGGTCTGGAAAAAGGGGTGAACAGTGAGGTGGCAATGTTTGCAGATGATACTAAACTGCTCAAGGTAATTAAGACCAAAGGAGACTGTGAAGAACTTCAAAAAGATCTCACCAAACTAAGTGATTGGGCAACAAAAGGGCAAATTAAATTTAATGTGGATAAATGTGAAGTACAGTAGAGTCCCGATTATCCGACCTAAACGGGACCGACAGGTGGTCGGATTACCGAAAATGTTGGATGATAGGTACTCTACTATAGCCAGCGCCGCTTGGTTCCCATCCCTGCATGGCCCTGGCCCCTTCCCTCCCTGCAGCTCCCAGGCGCGGGCCGGGAGAATGACCCCACTCGCTACCCCATTGTTCTCCTGGAGCCGCTGATGCCTGCAGTTCCTGGGAATGAAGTGTCGCCGGCAGGAGCAGCATCAGCGGCTACAGGAGAGCGATGGGGCAGCAAGCGGGGCAATTCTCCCGGCCCACGCCCTGGAGCCACTGATGCCGCTCCTGCTGGCGCTGCTTTGTCCCCGGGAGCTGCAGGGTCGGATAAAACGGAATTTCGGATTACCGAAGGTCGGATAATCTGGACTCTACTGTAATGCACATTGGGAAAAATAACCCCAACTATACATATAATATGATGGGGGCTAATTTAGCTACAGCTAATCAGGAAAGAGATCTTGGAGTCATCGTGGATAGTTCTTTGAAGACATCCATGCAGTGTGCAGTGGCAGTCAAAAAAGCAAACAGGATGTTCGGAATCATTAAAAAAGGAATAGAGAATAAGATGGAGAATATCTTAAATATCTGAAATACTGCGTACAGATGTGGTCTCCTCTTCTCAAAAAAGATGTACTGGCATTAGAAAAGGTTCAGAGAAGGGCAACTAAAATGGTTAGGGGTTTGGAATGGGTCCCATATGAGGAGAGAGACTGGGACTTTTCAGCTTGGAAAAGAGGAGACTAAGGGGGGATATGATAGAGGTCTATAAAATCATGAGTGGTGTAGAGAAAGTGAATAAGGAAAAGTTACTTGTTCCCATAATAGAAGAACTAGGGGCCACCAAATGAAATTAATGGGCAGCAGGTTTAAAACAAATAAAAGGAAGTTCTTCTTCACACGGCACATAGTCAATCTGTGGAACTCCTTGCCCGAGGAGGCTGTGAAGGCTAGGACTATAACAGGGTTTAAAAGAGAACTAGATAAATTCATGGAGGTTAAGTCCATAAATGGCTATTAGCCAGTATGGGTAAGGAATGGTGTCCCCAGCCTCTGTTTGTCAGAGGGTGGAGATGGATAGCAGGAGAGAGATCGCTTGATCATTACCTGTTCAATTCACTCCCTCTGGGGCACCTGGCATTAGTCACTGTCAGCAGACAGGGTACTGGGATGGATGGACCTTTGGTCTGACCCAGTATGACCGTTCTTATGTTCTTATGTATGGAAAGAATTGAGAACCACATGAACTCAGTCGGTCTTGGCTTTATGATTATAGTTCTAGTCTTGGATCCCCTCCACAGAGGTTTCCCCCGTACTCAAATTAACTTTTCTGCAAAATAGGATGAAAATCTTAATTGCTGCCTTTGGCTTTTCAGAATGCTAGCATTCAACATGTGGCTTAGTGTATTGGGCTGATTAACCATTTTGCGCTCTGGAATAATTATCGAGGTTCTGTATATATGGACTGGGATGGACACACATGCACACTCTCACTCACTTGCTCTCCCTTTTGTGTTCCCTATAGTCCGCATTCAGGTAAAGAAAGATCAGCATGTTTGTGCTTATCCATTTAGGCCCTGATCCTGCAAGCACTCATCCACATGGGTGACTTTACATATGTGAGGAACATTACTGGCATCAACAGAGCTCCTCACAGATATAAAGTTAAGTATACACAGATGTCTTTGAAGGACTGGGGCCTTATTTTGTTATTCAGAAACAACACACTAAACACTCTCCATCAGAGTGAGGGACACAAAACCAATTCAGACACAAGACAGTCTTGTAAATTTAGAACATAAAATATCAATATCCTACTACTTAATATCTGGTTAATTTAAAAATCTTCTCAGGAAAAATAAGTTAAATTATGAGCAACCCTATGCATTTATTTTATTTTTGCCATGACGATTATTTCATATCTTAATTGGATTTTGATTGAGGTAGGAATAGTAATGGTTTGCAGTAGCTCTGTTCAGCATAGCATTTTGTCCTAGATTGTCAAAACATGTTATAAATGTTAAGTAAACCTATGGTTGTGGGATACTTTGTAATAAATTAACCCTGCAAAGAGCTATTAATACTCAAAAAGCTGGTGTGTTTAGTTGAGAGGCCCCTGAAGAAGAAAGAATCTGAGCACTTCAGGGCACAAGGAGGTGCATGGGAGGCAGTCACTCAGTTACAGGGATTTTCAAATGTGCATATGGAATTTGGAAGCACCAGTCCTATTAGCACATCATTGTTTTTGAAAATCTCCCCCAAAATCAGAAATAAAAATAAAGAAAGATGAATAGTCTTCATGCCTAGAGTTTAACAATCAAATTATGTAGACTAGACACCTCCCTTATATATGTCATAACATTTCTGCTTGTCTAGCAAAATACAGTTTTAAGTGCATCTTCATAATGAACAATTGTATGCAGGAAAAAAAGAGAGTTACTCATTACATTTAGAAATACAAAATATACATTTACTGTGACTTCTGGTATTAGTGACTTCACATCAGACAATACTGTTGACTTGGACTGTGATATTAACATTTTCCACTGTAGTACTTCAGGGCAATTGTAAAGTGATGCTTTATATTTCCAGGCATTTGAAGATATTTACCTTGAAGATAGAAAAAACATTAAAATCTTGTTGGAATATGCTGACAAAATTTTCACTTATATCTTTGTCCTGGAGATGCTTCTGAAATGGGTTGCTTATGGCTTCAAGAAATATTTCACTAATGCCTGGTGTTGGCTTGACTTCCTAATTGTAGATGTAAGTATAACTTTTGAAATATTATGGTCCCTGCTTTGGGTTATGTAACATGCGGAAATGCAGATGAAGTCAGATGGCATTCATTCATGTTGATTACCACGGGAGCATACAGCCTCGCAGGGCCCATGGGCTAGTTGTAGGACTGGCCTTGTGTTCCTGTAAGGGACGAGGCCTTGGGAAAAAGGGGCAGGGCCAGGGCAGCTACCCCTCAGCACCACCTGGATTGTGATGCATCCCCATAGCCCTCAGCACTACCTAGAGCACACCACATTAAAAGGCCCAGGGCTCTCCTACCAGTGATGTGGCCTGGAGGCCAAGGCCTGGGGCTGTTGCCCCTTTTTTCTTCCCTCCTCCCCCTGTCAGTTGGCCTCATGATAACTTAATATTTATAAACAGTTATGACTAACTGCTCCTTTCAATGCAAAACAATCCACGGAAGCACTTATTTGAATTCATTTGCCATGGAGAAATCTCAGTGTGGCATAATAGCAAACATATAACTATAATTTCCCTTCCTACCTTATTGGCATTAATAAAATGATCTTCATCTCTTAATGTTCCCTCTCTGTCCTGATAAGTTTGCCAGTACTTGCACTTGCAAAATGATAGGCATCGTTCTGGGAGGAAGAAGCAACCTTACATGAACCTTGACATAAAATGCAAGGCTTGGTATGTCATGGAGCATCCTCTGGCAAACAGGGTGCCAGAATGAAAAGCAGCTTTGTATCATTACACAGAGGCGTTAGTGTGCTAATTTAAGTCGCACTTCATTTTCAGCCGTAAGAACTCACTCTTTCTCTTAGCATTTCACATCTCATTCCACACGCCAGGCTCACACAAGGTCTGGTTACCTCGGACTGCGCAGCACATGCCCTCAGCACACAAGTCTTTTAGCAGATTAGTGGAGCTATCTCCTGGCATAGCTTCCTAGGGAGGTTGCCAGGAGTACGTAACAACATGTTCAGTGCCATCTCCCAAGTATTTACAGTTGAAGAAGTCCAGGAGATGAAGGCATGAAAAGTGTTCTTGAGCTGAAAGTGGCTTCTCCAGTATAAAGTCTTACAAGAGAATCTGATTCCCTCATACTGTCAGATAGTGGAATTTGCTGTTCTTAGTTTTCCTAAAAGGGAAATCCCTAAAACTAGACAGCAAGACTGAATCCAGGTAAGCCCACTACAAGAATGATAGATCCAGATTTTTATACTTTCTTCCCCCAAAATTCATGGGTCTTTAGGCGCTGGTAGAGATCAGCACAGATACAAATATGTAGATCCCAAAATGCTGCTGTGCTTGGATGTGGGCTTTGAACCTGCATCTGCAGCCTATTAACAGGGCTGGTGAATTCACTCGAGACTAAATACACTGGACCAAAGCTTTTTTTTTTTTTAACAGACAGATGAACAGGAATTTTTCATCTGATTGTATCAAAAATGGGTTAACTATCACAGTTATCCCCTTTACTCTTTAAAGTGCTACATTGTCCTGCATTTTGCTTCAGCTACCCCAGACTAACACGGCTACATTTCTATCACTAGTTATCCCCTTGGCACTTTTACTATCTTGACGTATTTGTGCCTAAGACTAGTGAAGCTCTGTGCATACCTGTCATTTAGTTGCTTTTAACAAATGCCCTTTTTCCCATTTTACACCAGAACCTTGTGTCTAGGGATAACTGCACTTTCTTTGACCCCAGTCCAGAGGAGTACTTTATGTACTTCAGTGTTCCCTTTAAGCTGTGCACTTCTGTGGCCAATCAGGAGAAATTCAAAGGCTGCCCAGCTGATTAGTAGTGCTCCTACAAATAGATTTTGTGTTTCTTTTAGTGGTGCACATTTTACACATGCCTTGGTGCACACACAAAAATAATTTCGTACATGGATGGAAAAGTTTAGATTGGGAACACTCACATGTTTAATGCTGTGAAGGTGTTTAAGTGCATTGCTCACTCAGGGCTTCACCTAAGCTGTACTATTTTTTAAATTAATGTGCATAAAGTTCATTAAATTATACCACTGTCTCTTCCTTCTATGTATTCTGAGAAACCTCTTAAAGAGAATGCATTTACTTTTCGCTCAATAGCTTCAATGACAGAACAAGGCATGGTTTAATGGTTTGACCATAAGACTGTAAGCCACCAGCTCCAGTGTTATAATCCTGAGACTGGCTCTCAGCTGTGGCTTTGGTAAATCACTTAGCATTTCTGCCTTAGTTTTTCCATCTGTGGGATGGGGATAGCGGGAATTGCCCATAGTACCTCGTAGGCATTCAGAGGATTAGTTGCAGATGTCAGTAAAGTGCTTTGGAAAATAGGAAGTGCCATATAATAGCTGAGTATTGTCCCTACTGTATACTGAGTAGAAAATTTGTGCATTGAATGCATCAGAACAATTTGAAGCTTTAATGCAGCTTCATTACAAACAGTTTCAAGTGAGTTGTACAGTTGTAATGAATGTATACTTATTAGAGTATTATGTGTGTAGCATTTAATTAACACCGAAGGGAGTAAAACTCAAAGCCCAAGCTAAGATTCTGTCCTCCAGCTGTAAACCTTTCATTTAATAAGTGTTACTTTTTAATCCTAAATCAGCATCTGACCCAGAAAGTTTCTTTGAATAATGGTGTTTGTACATGTAACACTATGACACACTGAACATTTACTCTCAGATATTTCTGGTGATCTAGATATTTTGGTTTCTCAAAACATATTTTAATTTTTGCTTTTGCAAATCCATTTAGTTAACCAAAAATTGCTTCTGACTTGAGTCACTCAAGTAACTTAATTGACCCAATCACTTGTCTATAGAGTTCCCAGTTGACAGATTTTCTTCTTGTCTCTTTCTGATCCCCAAAGTCACTTTCCAATGTTTATGAAAGTCTTGCCCTACTTTTTTGAAGGTTTTAACAGATGCTCCTCTCCAACTGGTATTGTTTATCCATGCAGTATGACTCTGAAGAGGCACACTGACATGCTCTGATTTTCCTATGCAATTTTTCCTTTCATTTTAATTTCTTCTGTCCTTTGAGAACCAAATCTACTGCTGCAGAAATGAGTCAGGGAATGAAAGGATGAAACTATTTGTCTGACTCTCTTAGTTGTGTTTGTTATTCAGAATTAATCACTTAACGATTCTCGACTTGCCAATTGATCCTGCCTTGAGGGCGGGGGGCTGGACTCGATGACCTCTCGAGGTCCCTTCCAGTCCTATTATTCTATGATTCTATGATTCTATGAATTGTTCATGAACAGTTTATTGTCAATATTCAAAATTCAAGTGGTGTTGGCTGAATTTTTTCATTGGAGATGTTAGTCAGATGGTATCATTTGTGTTCTCTGGCCTTACTAATGCAAGTCTTAGAATCAGTTTTCCAATGCCAATGCTTACATAACCAGTTCGGAATTTGTTTTCAGTAAATATTTGCTGGTATTCCATTAAAATTCAATTTCTACAAACATTTCTGCTAGGGAATTAGCTCCCTAGAATCTAAATATTAAGTGAACACAAAAAGGTTTTAAATCATGTTACATTTGTTATTTAAGTAAACATTTGAAACATATTTCGGAGGTCTTTTTTCAGCTGTGACAAACCTTTGGTACCGATTTGTGCCTGTAGAACAGCAATGACTTTCTCATAATTGTAGATTAGTAAAGTAGATTCCAGATGTCAAAGTCTGGACACCAAAAATACCACAGTAATCCACATTGCCAGATATAGCATCCCTGAAGGATGATCTGTGATAAAAAGCCTCAAAACATCTCAAATGAATGTGCCGATTTAACAGAAAGTGCAGGGTTTAAACATATAGCAATACAATAATGCCATATTAACAGCATAGCAACAGATTTGTTGAGGGAAGTGGCCAAAAAGCAAAATACACCCTGATTAAAACCTAGCTGGGAAGGACCTCTGTAGAAATCTACTCAAATACTGGATACACCTACCTAGTTTTCAAATGTATTAATACAGACAAATCTAATGCAATCAATTTACAGTGAGCATGGATTTCTGTGTGCACATGAGGCAGGATGGTAGCCATTGCAAACACACAGTTGTCAATTACGAATATACTGAGGATCTGAAGCTTGAATACGTGTGAATATCATTTTGATTTGCACCAGATAGAAAGAAATAGTGATCATGCACAATTTTCTTTATTAGGATGTACATGTATATACTTACACAAAGAATAGCCATTTATCTAAACATTTATGCAAACAAAAACTTAGAAAGACTAATAGAAATGTGGGGCTGGAAGGGGTCATCTAGTCCAGCTCACCTTCATTGAGCAAGGCCTTGATCATCCTTGATAGGTGGTTGGCTAACCTGTCCTTAAAAAACTCCAGTGATGAAGATTCTACAACCTCCTTTTGTGCTTAACTATCTTTATAGCTGGAAATCTTTTCCTAAACCTTACCTAAACTCCAATGCTGCAGATTATTTCTTGTCCTACCTTTAGTGAATGTGGAGAACAGTTGATCATTGTCCTCTTTCTTATAGCCCTTGATACATTTGAAGACTGTTATTAGCCTCCTCTCCCTCCCCCCCTCCCCCAACCTTCCTTATTCAAGGCTAAATATTCCCAGTCATTTTAACCTTTCCTCTTAGGTCAGGTTTTCTAACCTTTGTATCATTGTTATTGCTCTCTTCTGGACTCCATCCATTTGTCCACATCTTTCTTAGTGTGGCACCCAGAACTGGACACAGTATTCCAACAGAGGCCTCACTACTGCAGAGTAGAGCAGACAGTTACCTCCAAAATGTCCTATATGACACTCCTATTAATACACTTCAGAATAATATTAGCCTCTTTTTTTTTTTTTTTTGCAATTGCATCACATTGCTGGCTTATATTCAGTTTGTGATGCACAGAACTCCCCAGATCCTTTCTAGCAATATGCTCCATAACCATTTATTTCCCATTTTGTAAAAGTTCATTTGATTTTTTTTCCTTCCCAAGTGTAGTACTTTGCCTTTATTGAATTTCATATTATTGATTTCAAACCAATTATCCAATATGTCAAGGTCATTTTGAATTCTAATCCTGTCCTCAAAAGTGCTAGCAACCCCTCCCAGGGTGATATCATCAATAAATTTTATAAGCATATATTTGACTCCACGATGCAAGTCATTAATACTGGATTCCACTAGATATAGCTTCCCAGTTTGACAGCAAACCACTGATAACTACTCTTTAAGTATGGTCTTTCAGCCATATTTGCACCCATGACATAGTAATTTCATTTCAACCATATTTCCCTAGTGTTCTTTTGAGAATGTCTTGTGGGACTTTGTCAAAAGCCTTAATAAAATCAAGATATGTGGCATCAACAGTTTCCCCCATTCCACTAAGCCAGTAGCCCTGTCAAAAGAAATACATTTTCTTTTGGGGGGGGGGGGAGGGAGTTGGAGGAGTCGGTTGCAGTGGGGCTATGGAAACAGGAGGCTGGCACTGGGAGGGTCTGGTGATGGGGGACTCTAAAGGGAGGGGGCCTGGCACTGGGGGGGTTGCGTGCAGGAGACTCTGGGGTCAGTGGCTGGTGCTGGGGGGTAGTGGAGGGTGGGGGCTCAAGGGGTTAGGGCTGGCACTGGGGAGTTCTGGGGGCCGGGGCTACTGGTGGACCGGTAACATTTTGTTTGCATATTTGCATGTCTGTTATTGGCATAATTAATATGCAATTATGCAAATAAAATTTTACTGATACGCCAAAAGCTTGTGAATTGGTTTGCCGGTCTCTGGAATAAAAAAGGCTGGGAACTACTGATCTAGACTATCCCTGACAGGTATTTATCTAACCTGTTCTTAAATATCTCCCATGCTGGAGATTCCATAACTTCCCTAGGCAATTTATTCCAGTGATTAACCATCCTGACAGCTAGAAAGCTTTTCCTAATGTCCAACCTAAACCTCCCTTGCTGCAATTTAAGCCTATTGCTTTTTGTCACAGGTTAAGGAGAATAATTTTTCTTTCCCCTCATTGTAACTGTTGAGGTACTTAAAAACTATTATCATGTGCCCTCTCAGTCTTCTCTTTTCCAGAGTAAACAAATTTAGTTCTTTCAGTCTTCCTTCATAGGTCCTGTTTTGTAGAACTTTAATATTTTTTGTTGATTTTTCAGGACCTTTTCCAATTTCTCCACATATGTCCTAAAATATGGCACTCAGAACTGGACACAGTATTCCAGTTGAGGCTTAATCTGCATAGAATATAGTGGAAAAATTACTTCTCATGTCTTGCTTACAACACTCCTGTTAATACTTCCCAGAGTGATGCTTGCTTTTTTGCAACAGTGACATACTGACTCATATTTAGCTTGTGGTCCACTATGACCCCTGGATCCCTTTCTGCCATACTCCTTCCTAGATAGTCGCTTCCCATTCTGTATGTGTGAAACTGATTGTTCCTTCCTAAGTGAAGTATTTTGCATTTGTCCTTGTTGAATTTCATCCTGCTTACCGCAGACCATTTATTCAGTTTGTCCAGATCATTCTGAACTATAATCCTATCCTCCAATGCACTTGCAACCCACCGTTCTCCCCCCCAATTTGATATTATCTGCAAACTTTATAACTGTACTCTTTCAATTACATAGAACAAATACAGGAGCAAGTAGACTTCATCAACCATGTATGTTTGCATAGTTCTTAATGTTCCTTTCAGTTGTTTTTTCTAATCTAGTAATACTAAATTAGCCTTACCTAGTTTGAGTTTCATTCAGCTATCTCTAATCCAGCTCCCAAGTTTTGTTGGCATTACATATGTCATTCCATCACACTAGCAGGTTCACACATACACAAATGGCAGTTTAGAGACTGGTGTCATTCAAATATTTAAGGAACTGCAATAAATAACATCCTCACTAACCATATCCCAATGGATCAATGTACACATTGTACAAAGGGGGAACAAAATAGTACTCTAGAGAACCTGTCATGAAAGACTTTTTGGAGAAGATGAGCAATTACCTTAATTTATATCTGGGAGCGCTCAAAAAAGCAGCCACTTTTTCAACTTCTCTAAACAGCTACAGTATACTCAACAAATCCTCATCGTCAATAGTATCTATGTCATCTTATTATATCAGCATAGGCATATAATCTTCATCCTTCTCCAAAAGATAAACAATTAGTCTATATCGATGCAATTTCTGTAATATCATCATCATCTTGGAAAATCCCAAAAGGACACGGTGTCTTTGCAAACTAAGCACCCGCTAGAGCTCTAGCAATGTTGTTAAATTTTCTGGCTGGATGTTCAGTTTATGTCCATAATTGTCAGTCTTATCAAGCCACCCAAAGCTTCTGACACCAACATGACCACCAGCCATATGGTGGCAATCATTGGTACACACTTGGGAATTTTTTAGTCTTCCATCCTAATAATGTATCCATACCAAAAAAGTCACTGAAACCAAACATGCTGATGGAGGCTGTTGCTGGGTTTGCCTTTGAATATCTTCATCTCTGATCTTCTCCTGCCACCTGATATGGAGCAGCTGATAGACTTGACTTAAGAATCCAAAACATCAAAAGTTCTTCATCTTTCATCCATGCCCACAATTTGACTTCTTTGTAATAGAATTGGTATAAATACCATCCTATAGACTTGTAGCTTTGTAGCAAGCTTGATGTTGCAGCATTCTCATAAGGGCTCCTGAAAAGTTCAACACCTTCTGTGTCACTTTCCATATCTTTGATGGTTACTACATGCTCAATGTCTGGCCAAGACAGATTAATACTGATTTGGTTGCAATCTAGAGGCTGCTTGATAGTAATGGCCAGGAACTGAGTTTTATATGGATTAAAAAAGAAACCATTGGGTGCAGCTTCTTACCCAACCAGATTGGCCAACAAGACATTTTCATTAGTATATTTGGATTGTGATGAAGAATGGTGTTCAGCTCAATATCACCAACAGCTATCTCCTCAACTTTATCCAGAGACCAATTAATGCTGATATTGAATAAGAATGGTGAGAGTATCTAGCCTTGCCAAACTCCTGGGGAGACAGGAAACTATGCCATGTATCTGCTGTTGATTCAGACACAAGATTCCATTCCATTATAGAACTCTGGGACACCGAGTCGCCTCATCAGATCCTACATGCTTCCTGAAGACACTGAGTCAAAAGTCAGATGGAAGTTTATAACAAGTGTCATGCATGGCTTATTTAATTCAGCCATCTTTTCCCAAAGCTGTTTCAAACTAACTATCTGGCTGACAGCGGAACAACCAGAGCTAAAGCTGCACTGAGTTATTCCAATATTTTCTATAAAGTTATTACTGACTCAATGTATTCATGCCAAAGGGAAGACTTTCCTGGGGATGGACAACAGCAGAACGCCTCTACTGATGCTATTCTGTCTTATCAACCTTTTTGAACAGAAGCAGAACGATACCTTAATAATGTCATTGGGGATGGTAGTAATGCTCCAGATGGTTCAACAGAGCCTATGCAACCTCAGGGCAATTATACTTTCTCCTATCTTCAGTAACTTGGGAGTAATGTTACAAACCCCTGGTGCCATCCCTGGCTTCAGCTCATGGACTGCAACCTGGATCTCTTCTGGATTGAATGAAAGTGTGTGTACTGGAACTTCCTGTCACTTTTCAAGTGAAAGTGAGACTTCAGCCACCAGGCACTGCTGAACTTGAGGTGAACCATCCACTTCTGCTGACTAAAGTGCATCTCTGACTTTGATGGCAGCCATTAATGAGCAGAAATTAGCTCAATGCACCCCAAATCTCTTCTAACCAAGCAATCAAATTGCTTTCTCTTCTGTCATTTCAAGACATCTTTGCTGAGCAATGCCATCTCAGTGCTGGATTACTGCAGTTGGAGCTCAGAAAAAGGTGACCCTACAATCTGAGGTTCCAATACACATTCTTCAAGAACAAAAGCAAAGGTTGAATGGGTTTGACTTTAGAATGCCATCAAGCCATTGTGTAATTAAAATAAGGAATCCTGATGGTTGACTCAGGTGGCCAGTTTAGAACCAGTTGCCACCAGCCATCATCTCTGCACTCTTTATTTAACATTATGATGTTGATGGGTATATGTGGCATCAGCCTCTGCATTAAAGAAGCCAGTCAGTAGTAGCATTCAGAGCCTACAGGATCAGTGTATCAACAGGAAGGTCATTCTAAGACATTCGTCAATTGTCCACTTCCATGTTTTATACCGGCCTTAAAAAAATTGAAAGGTGTCATTCTCCACAATTCTGTCTGACAAAAGTGATAGTTGGAGACACCTCAGTCAAGAGGTGAATGGATGGGAAGCAGATTAAAGGTAAATTGAGTATGGGCCCAAAACACAATACTTTGTCTCGATTTTCAAAAAAGATAATGATATGGACCAAGGGCATGAAGGCAGAATGGCTATTGGAAATGAGTGTACAGAAATGGAAATTTCTGTGGTAGCACATGAGATTGCTAGTCCACTTTTTTAGATAAATGAAATGCAGTAGATCTGATATACTGGGACTTCAGGAAAGCATTTGTCACATGGGAAATTATTAGTTAAAGAAGATGGGGATGAGCACAAGAATTGAAATGTGGATAAGAAATTGGCCAAAGGGGAGAAAGCAACAGGTTGTGCTGAAAGATGAATTATTGGAATGGCAAGTTAATAGTGGAGTTTCTGAAGGATCAGTCTTGGGACCAATCTTACTCAATTATTTTTATTAATGACTTTGGCACAAAAAGAAATGTGCTAATAAAATTTTCTGATGATACAAAGTTGTGAGGCATCAAAAATAAGGTCTAGCTGACCTTGAAGATGTGAGCAACAGAAATGAAATGAAATCCAATAGTATAAAATTTAAGGTAATGTACTTGGCATCTAATAATAAGAATTCCTGCCATCAGGTGGGGGCTCATCAATTGGAAGCAACGAAGAAGAGAAACCTTGGTGCATTGGTCGATCACAGGATGTAGACGAGCTATCCATGTAATGCAACAGAAAAAGACAAATGACTTTTTGAATTCAGAACATCATGAAATCATTGTGTAAGAAATAAAAGGAATCTTAGGACAGGATACAGTAGGTGTCAAATTTCCAATAGAGTTAGAGAAGTATTAATGCCATTGGATAAGACACTGTACGCCGTCATATGGAATAGTGTACAATCCTGATCATCCATGTTCAAGAAAGATGAGTTTAAACTGGTTCAGGCGCAGAAAAGAGCATGATCAGAAGAATGGAAGGCCTGCCTTTTGATAAGAGACCGAAAGAGTTTGGCTTGTGTAGCCCAGCCAAACAAAGGCTGAGAGGGGGATATGATTGGGCTCTATAAATACACTGAGGGAACAGTCAAAAAGTGGTTTGTTTTCCCCAGTGGATGGAGAATGGGGGCATAGACGGGGTTTGCTTTTTTTGGTTTTGGTTTTTACTTTTCTTCCTCTGAAGCCCCAGAGATGAACTTATCTGGAGATGGGACATTGAACAGAGTGGGCTATCTTGCTAAGCTGGCACTGACTGTTATGTCTCCCAGGAGCTTACATGGCAGGTTCTTTCTCACATGTTCAGGATCTAGTTCTTTGCATATGTGAGGTTGGGAAGGAATTTTCCCCTGCGTCAGATTGGCAGTGAACTTGAATGCTTTTCACCTGATTCTGCAGCATGAGGTGCAAGTCACTTGACAGGATTATCAGGCTAAATCTCACTGTCACTGTGGGAGCCTCAGGCATTGTTGCATCTTGGGTCCTCCTATTCTTTTTGTGGCACATAATAGTTTAGTCTCCTGTGGGCTGTAGCACTTTGGTCTAACTTTGGTTGTTGGGTTTATTGTCAGGTGTAGGGAGAGGGGGTGGTTCCCTGTCATATACAGGAGTTCAAACTAGATCTGATAGTCCCTTCTGTACATAAACTCTATAACTATGGTTCTATAACTTCATTTTCTTGAGCAAGTAATCAACCATCATGTTCTCAAGAGAAACTGGCATCTTATTCTTTTCCTTCTGGAAGTATTGGCAGTATCCTGCAACATAAGTCCCAATACTTCCTACCTTGCATACATCAGACAAAAGGGAAAGAGATCTAATTCACAGATCTTGACCCAGACACCGTCCCTTCTCTCTCTGGCTGGGATCCTCACAAGTGTCACCTACTGAAAAACTTTAATAGAGAAGATTGTGTTTGTCCCACCCCCACTTTCCCAGACAATCTCTTCTACTGCCATAACAGAAGATATTGCTCAGAATTGCAGTGAACTACAAAATCATTTGAAAACCCTAATGCGAGAAAAGAGATTTGACTCTGGTGCCACATGCAAACTAGCAAGATTACTCAGGCTGTCAGTGACAGTTGGAGTCCACAAAGGACTTTTCTTCACTTACTGAAGGATTGATATTCCATTGATCAAGCTACCGGAGTTTGAGTTAGCGGGTCTAGTAAAGACACTAAATCAAACACTGAGGGCACCTCCGTCGACCACGGTACTCCTTGTTGTCTCGAGGAATAAGGGAAGTCAATGGTACATCGACTCCAGCTATGCAATTCACATAGCTGGAGTTGTGTATCTTCCATCAATTCTCTCCACTATGATAGACCGGGCCTAATTGGGATTTTGTCGTTGCTCTTGTGGAAGTGAAATAATGTTTTAATACAATTTGCTGGCCAGAAGATGTTTCAGGAGGATTATCCCACTTCTTTGTGAATGGAGCTGTAACAGAATGTGCCATTGCCATTGGCTGCGATCTGATTGGCTTGTACTTAGAGACTTGTATTTTTTTGGAGACAACATCCTGTGTTTTAGTTTGAGACCTGTTCACAGGTGTTCAATTGTTAAGTGCAGCACCATTTTCTGCAGAGTACTAAAATCAAACACAGAGCATTACTTTCCCAATTAGTTACCCGGAAATTATGTGTTCTAAGATCCCTATGATGAACTTAGAAGGAATGCCTGGCTGCTCTGTGCATTACACTTCTAACAGGTTTTGAGACCAGCGGTTTGCAACTAGCAAGTCTTGCTACTCAGCAATCCCAGATCAGGAACTGAATTGAATTATGCCCTGATGTTTTATTGCTTTTACATGATAATTAAAAATTTATCTGAGGTAAATATTGATGGCTTGTGATTACTAATTTTCTATTTTTGTATTCCTTGTTGATTAGTGAGGTGATTTCTGTTTGCTTAGTCACTAATTGCACAATCTGCAGTAATCAGTTGTTCCCTAACAGCACTGAAGCTCTGTTTGTATTGTTTGGAAAATATCTTAAAATCATGTGCTAAATTTCATCTCACCTTTGTTAGGAAAAATGTACAAGAATAATATGATGACAGTGGAGAGAGCTAAAGAAAAAAATAGACCTTTTCACATGGAAGAGTCATAAGAGTAAATTAGTTACTAAAAATCTACATGATATAACAAAAAAATTATTACTTCAGAACAATATTAACATTTTGTCTAGTTTTACTCCAATTCCACAGACCAAGTATGGTTATGGGATTCTTTAAAACTAACCCATTATGCCTCTTTCCAGGTCTGAAAGCCCAAAGACAATTAAGGAAGAAAGTTCCCACCCTTCAGATTTTGCAACCTTTTCTTCAGTAGTAAAAAAAGGTGTGCTTGCAAACATGTAACTAACACAAGGCAAAACCCTCATGAAGAAAAGGCAGCTGCAGTTTCAACATGTGTTATGAGATTAAGGTGAAACTTAGAATCACCCTCAATTTGCTAACTCATGTTAAAACTGCTACTCTTCTACTCTTCACCAGGATTTTAACTTGTGTTAATTTTGAGGTTAACTAACATGGTAAAAGTATCAGAGGGGTAGCTGTGTTAGTCTGAATCTGCAAAAGCGACGAGGAGTCCTGTGGCACCTTATACATGCATCTGACGAAGTGGGTCTTTGCCCACGAAAGCTTATGCTCCTACACTTCAGTTAGTCTATAAGGTCTAGCATGGTAAAAACACACTTCTTTTACTAGTGAAGGCACCAACTTGGTCTCAGAGTGCTAGCAGGTGAATGAATCAGACAAATGTTGTGTTGGGTGGATAGCAAAACAATTAACAGTAGAAAGCACAGTTCCGCAAGAACTTATCACCCACTGCCAACGGTAGTGAATTGTGGGATTTAGTTTAGATGGCTTTTTAAAAAGCATTCCTTATTTAAAACAAAATGCCCCTAACTTAGACATGCCACCTGTCTGCCATTTAAATACTCAGGTAGCTAATTCTGCAGTTGATCCATTTATGGGATAGTCATGGAAGGTAATGGAAGTTCCTTATACTAGTTAAATGTATCCAAAAGCAAAGGGCCGGCATGAGACATATGCAGCACTTAGAACCTATTTTCAGGGCTAAAGTGGGATTGAAGAAGGATTGACAAGTTTAATGCATTGGGTCTGGCGCCCATGCATTTGGCAGCCCAGCTAGAATCCTGGGCATCCCGGAGACTGAGCAGAATTATCCTACAGTTACTCCTCCCAGCCATCAGAAATACTGACCCTAATTAACAGCACTGCAGGCAGTCAGGGCCTCTCTCCACTGCTCTCAACATTCACCTTGCCGGTGCCCAGTTGGCATGAATCTTGTGGCAGGGAAGAGAAGGAGGAGTCAGCAGGCTGCACAAGCGAGTCATGGTTGGGAAGGTACAGAGAAAAGGCAGGAGAGCAAGTGCAGGAAGGGGGTAGAGTGATGATAAAAACAACAGGAAAGGACAGGGACAGGCTACGGTGCTGCAAGGTGAGCAAGGATAGTTGGCAGTGACCAGGTGCGAGGATGTGAACTGAAGGGCTGTAGCAATAGAGCTGGGGGCTGAATAAAAGAGCCTACTCCTGGCTTTACCTTGTATCCAAATCTGCTACTGCCCAGCCTTGACTGTCTCAAGCTCTCCTTTCATTCCCTCTGCCCTCTTCTTGAACAAGCCCCAGATCTCCTCCCCAACAGTTGGCTCCAGAGTCCCTCAACAGCTGTTCTCCACTGATGCTCCAGTCTCCACTGTCACCACATTTGTGCCACTTGCTCCTGTGGGGAGGGATCAGTAAGTTTCTGCCTCCCCCATGCCTGCCCTGTGGCTGAGAGGCAGCCTGAGGAAAAAAATAAGTGTCTTTCTCACTGGTGAAATATACCACACCGGGTATGGCACAAAACTCAGCAGCTGTGCCTATGTAATACATAGTGTTGTGGTAGCCCACTGCACAGGGTTGAAATTCACCCATGAAGTGGCCACAGTGTTGGCACTGCAAGTGGTTTGCACTAGAGAAAGCAGATTGAGGGTCAAAAGATACAGTACAGTCAATATTCTACCCTTGTTTGTTTTTGCATTATGACTCTTGAGCTGCATTTCTTGGCAGATGTATAGAATTAGTATACTCCTATTTGCTGCGCAGAAACTGAGTGTTCTGTGAGGCTTATTTGAAAGTAATAAAATGTTACATAGAATGTACCTGATTATGTAGATGCAAATCCATTTTGGGACCATTCAGTGCTGAGCAGATTCATCCACACAACTGGCTTATAACACGGAATCTTAACCATAACTCAAAATTTTAGAGACCCTGCCTAATAAATGATTTAAGCTTCTCATGTAGAATTTTTTTACATTTTATGTTTCCCACATCAACCATAGAAATTCTAAAAAAAAAAAATTAAAAAGAGAGAAACTAACATGATACACACATTGGGAAAACATGCAATTTCAGAGCCTTATCTTGTGAAAACGTCCCCTTGTATCTAATCTTGTATCTTCTTTCATCATGTCATTCGTAACATAACTCCAGGCAGGATCCTGATGTAAGTGTCCCTAAGAGATGCCCAGGACCCTCAACTCCTACTGACTTCCATAGAAATTCAGCATCCTTGGCATCTCATAGATTTGAGTCCCCAAATTGTAAACTCCCTAGATAAGTGATTGTCTTTATTTTCTCAGCAGTCACTCTGCATACTTCTGGCCCACTAATCTGAACTAATAATAAAGAATTCTCCTGACAGCAGTCCTCTGTTTCAGGGAGAATGCCAGGGAATTAGTCGGTCCATTGGCCTGCAAACCCTTTTTAGAAAAAAATCCTTTGTGTTTGAAAGTTAAGCCACCCTTTGGATCAGGGATGGGCATTCATTTTTAAAAGGAGGCCACTTCACAAATTTCTGAAGTGGCCCCAGGTTTCCCCAGAAAGGGTGTGGCCTTGGGTGCAAGGGATGAGGTCAGGAGACTTCCAGTGCTTCCCCACCCACAGATCCTGATTGAGTAGGGTCAGAGGAGTGGCAGAGCAGCTGCAGGTCAGATCCACCAATTTGTCAGGCCGCATCCAGCCCCTTTGCCCACCCCTGCTTGGGATGGACATCAAGTTTGTTACTGTACTGACTGTAACTGCAAGTGAGAACATTCTTTAACTTTAAGCTATGTCCAGATGTGAACCACTGGGCAAGGTGCGGAGGGGAGGTAGTTCTGCACTCCTGGAAGAGGCAGGCTCATCTCCCCCCACAAGCCCTTCAGCACCACCCAGCAGCAATGTAAAGGGACTGGGTCTCCAGCCACTGCTTTAGTACTAGTGTCCGGGAGCACTTGGCTCTTTTGAATTACCTGGCCTTAGAGCAACTGTCCCCATTGCCCTCTGACCCCAGGCTTAATCAAACTTTCTGAGCCAGCTTTTATCCCCATTACACCAGTGTCAGCCACTATCAATGTTACAGGGATTGCAGAGCTGTAATCAAAGGGCGTATTTGACCCTGTGTGTCAAGGTTTGGCAAATCAGGAGGTGAGCATGGTTCTGAAAATTGCCTCATCCTTTTCCTGTCACCTCGTGGATTTGGTTGTGTGTTGTGTGTGTGTTTGCAGGAGGAAGGGTGGATTTGGGAGGGCTGACAATATAAATGAAAATGTTTGTTTGTGTGGGGAAGTTGATAAGCCTGCTGAGCTTTTCCCCTTCTAGCTGTGTGTGATCTCACTGTGAAAGACCTGAGAAATTAGCTGAGCTTTAACTTTTGATTCCCAGTCATCTGCATTGGGAATTCACTGGAGCTGTTAGAAAAAGCCTGAACAGGTGTAACGGAGGTGACAGAGAGTAGGAGAACAGATAGATGCAACGAGCATCGTCGAAAAAACAGCAGGAAGCAATTAGAGGGCAGAAATGATTTATTTAAAAGCATTTAAACCAACAGGACTGGCATATGCTATTACAACAAGGCTGTCCTCTCAAAAGGAAACATTCCCTTGCCAACTGCACAAATGATACATAGTGAAGCAATTGAGGACATGGAATATTAATAAGAAAGCTTCCTGGCCTTGGTTTGATTATTATGGCTAAAAATGAAGATAACACAAGTAAAAGTATCTCAGAGAAAAAAAAGTCTATCCATACACCTCATTTACTGAATTCCTTTGTTTAAAATGGCTCAGATCTAACTTTTTTGAGTGATCTCTGATTTTACAATTAATTATGAACCAAAAATTCTATCTAAATACTTGCTTGGCCCATAACATTGTAATATCTGTAAATACTGTATAATCAGTCATGAATTTCTCTTCACACAGTCTGCCTGTTAAGGAAGTCATTTATTTGTTTGTTTATGTTGCAATAGAGCATAGGACCTCCCATTGTGGACTAGTATCCTGTTATGTTAGGTTCTGTATAAAAAAGTAACTACCCCAGGGACTTTACTGTGTAAACATTTTACTTGCAATGAGGTGACACACAGGGAGATTGCAACTTGCTCAAATAAATCTGTAGCAGAATCCATACCACCAGAGGTTCCTGTCTAACGCTCTACAACCACAAGACAACTCCTTCTCATTTATGCTTATAATTGAAAGCACTTAGATATCCAATTATCTGATTTGTATCTTACAGTCAAGTAGCTAGATGTCTAAGGAGTACTTCACAAGCTGAAGGGGTAGGTTGATGCCTTTTTTTTAAAAAAAAAAAATAGAGGTAATGGAATTAATGCTCATTAAGAAGGATGTTGGAAGAAATGCCAGCTGTGCTAAGATTCTTTAAGATTTCAACTGACTAATTGTATTGAAGTTGCTTTTCAGCTTGCATAAATAGCTCCAACGTTCATAATTTTCTGAAATTATTCTATTTTGGGGTTCAGTCCTGCTCCTATTTAAATGAATTGGCACAAAATTAAGACTAAGAACAAGATTTTCCTAGCATAAATGGGAGTTAGGCAACTGACTCCTTTTTGTCCCTTTGCACATCTACCCCATGCCTGGCCTCTATTCAGACAACAAATTTGTAAAAAGCCAGTAAGCTAAATACAAGTAGGCATTTTTGACTAGTAACTAGAAAAATGGGCTTTTCCCACTTAAAAACAAATTAAGTCTTAAGGATAATTTAGAAATGATGACTTTAGGTGCCTGATTTTAATCTAGTCTCCTTTTTGTACCTGGAGTTTTGAATGCCCCTTAATAACAGGTGAAGTTTTGCACCTTCATTTATTCTCATTTTGATATCTAACTTCATGACAAAGGCAGTTATTTATAGACACAAACTGTAGGTTCAGAAGAAAAGGTTGGGATTAAAAAAAAAAATCTGTCAACTCTCTAACCTCCCACAGGGCTAAACCTCAATGAGAAGTAGTCTCTGAGTTTGAAAGAAAAATATTACTCTAGTATTTGGCATTTCTACAGCACTTAGCATTCAATGATCTCAAAGTACTTTTTAATACACTTTAATTAATTAAATCTCATTACATATCTATGAGGCAATTAATCATAACAATTTTACAGATGGGAAAACTAAAACCCAGGGAGAGGCTAAGTAACACAACCAATGTCACATAGGAATAGGTTTGGCAAGCCAGTCAGTCAGTTGATTGGACAAATAATATTAACTGTGACCAGTCAATTGACCAACTGTTTTTTGAACACAGTCGAATAGTGCTAAATATTTCA
Organism: Pelodiscus sinensis; assembly: GCF_049634645.1. NCBI lineage: Eukaryota > Metazoa > Chordata > Testudines > Trionychidae > Pelodiscus > Pelodiscus sinensis. Next base: position 245,891,012 of record NC_134712.1, on the reverse strand, counting down.
GCACCTGAGATAGGCAGCAGTCTACATTTTGTATTTCATCATGGTGCCATTTATTAGCAAGCCTACTTAATCTGCTCACTCTGCTATATGTTAGGAGGAAGGGGAACTAACTGAAAGATGAGCATTTTGATTTACTGGAATCTTCTAGAACAACTTTATATATATATATATATATATATATATATATATATATATATATATATATATATATATATATTTGCATATGAGTCTGCATGTTATATGGTAATTTCAAAAGCATATTAAATAAGTCAGAGAGCGCTTACAATATACACTGACTAGACAAATATTCTGAAATTAACTCAGAATAGATTGAGAAAAGAAGAGGAGGGTTCACAGTCATTAAACCTCCTTCCCCAACACAAAGTGAAAAAATGCATAGACATTAAGATGTTGGAAGAATTACTTGACACCTGCATAGCATAAATAACATTTTTAAATGATTGTTTTCCTTGATAATTTCTATATATTTGTTTTATTTCTATTTAATTTAATTTAATTGTTCAGTCTTTAATAATGCTCACACTTAAATGTGTACCTAATATTGCCAAAAAGGTGGTAATTTCTGTTTTGCTTTTTAGAACTTCATTTCATTGTTTCACATTTTTTAGTTAAAATATAACTCAGCTAAGTAACTGTTTTTTAATTAGACATAAATATCTATTTAAATCTAAGCCTGCTGGAGACCATAAAGTCTTTTTTGTTCCTGTTATGATAAATTGGTTCTTGAAAAGGCTTGGCTATTTTTAGACTGGTCAAATACTCAACCCTACATACAAAATCTCCAGCAGAACCAGGGCTAGAACTCAGTTCTTTGTGCTCCCATTCCTTGTGGCTTTCATCAGAATATTGGTTCTTTTCTGGGGTTCAACTGACAGTGATGGAGAGTGCTTTCTGTGAGGCATGACTTCCACTGGTGTTCACCATTAGCTCAGTACAGGGCTCTGTGTTACACAGGAACACTAACATGAAATGGGTGGCACTGAAGACAATGAAGATGAACACTAGAAACACTGAGGTGTCTTTAGAATTATATAGATCTAGACATTTTTGATGGTGCAGAAGCAGTCTCTGATTTCTAGTAGCGAAAGAAGCAACTTAAACTGGTCTTATTTATCACACATTTCATTAAAAGCAGGAACAATAAAAATGCAGGATGCAAACAGGTCTAGTTTTCTGTTGAAGAGGAAGAACAAAGAATATGAGCAGGTCTGGGAGGTATTCTACTCTGAATGTCAAAACAGGATATGACTTCTTATGCATAAAAACATGGAGCTTTGTTTTTTTAAAAGGTTAGTTTGTGCAGCTCTTACCCATGCGGGTGAGCATTTAGGTGCAAGAGCATTGAAGTCAGTGTGACTACTCAGGTGAATAAGGACCCAAAGTAGCTGCCAGGCTCCTTGTGGTAATCCCCAACTCCAGTCTTTAAAAAGATTGGAATAACAGAATCAGTGGATTCAAATGGCAGAAAAACATCCCTGGTTGTATAGAAATGGGCTATGTGCTTCAAGAAAGAAATTAGTCATCACATTATCTAATCCTAAAATACAAGGTTGGCCTTTGTGTGGAGTATTGTGGCCATATACAAATCTCCAGTACATACTTGCTGAGGCCCTGACAAGCCAATGAAATCCATGAAAAGACTTCCATTGTCTTCAGTGGCTTTTAAATCACACCCTGCGTTACTATAGAGGCAGAATTGTTAACAGTGGCTAGACTAATCTGCACACCAGTGGGGGGTACTGTTCTCTGGGATTTGTGATTATGCAGAGTCCATGCACTGGCATACCACTTGGGGTTAATCTGGACAAATACAAAGCAAAAAAGCAAGTATGCCACTTGGAATTTCATTTTCAGTACCACTGGAGTGATGCTTTACTCAGATCAACTTCTTCTAGGCATTTTATTGTTAAAAGCGCGGGTCTAATGAACCTGTATCAATTATTCTGAAATAATAGAGCAAGTAATTAAGGAAGTTATCTGCAAATACCTGGAAGATAATAAGGTGATAGGTAATAGCCAGCATGGATTTTTAAAGAACAAATCATGTCAAACCAATCTGATGGCTTTCTTTGATAGGATAACAAGTTTTGTGGACAGGAGAGAGGTGGTGGATGTGGTATACCTAGACTTTAGTAAGGCATTTGATATGGTCTCGCATGGTATTCTTATCAATAAACTAGGCAAATAAAACGTACATGGGGCTACTATAAGTTGGGTGCATAACTGGCTGGATAACCCTTCTCAGAGAGTTCACAATCCTGCTGGAAAGATATAACAAGTGGGGTTCCGCAGGGGTCTGTTTTGGGACCGGTTCCATTCAATATCTTAATCAACGATTTAGGTATCAGCATAGAGAGTACGCTTATTAAGTTTGCAGATGATACCAAGCTGGGAGCGGTTGTAACTGCTTTGGAGGACAGGGTCATAATTCAGAATGATCTGGACAAATTGGAGAAATGGTCTGAGAAACAGGATGAAGTGTAATAAGGACAAATGCAGAGTGCTCCACTTAGGAAGGAACAATCAGTTTCACACACACAGAATGGGAAGCGACTGTCTAGGAAGGAGTACGGCAGAAAGGGACCTAGAGGTTATAGTGGAGCACAAGCTAAATATGAGTCAACAGTGTGGCAAACATGATTCTAGGATGCATTAACAGGTGTGTTGTGAGCAAGACATGAGAAGTCATTCTTCCGCTCTACTTTGCGCTGATTAGGCCTCACTTGGAGTATTGTGTCCAGTTCTGGGCACCACATTTCAAGACAGATGTGGAGAAATTGGAGAAGGTCCAGAGAAGAGCAACAAGAATGATTAAAGGTCTAGATAACATGACCTATGAAGGAAGACTGAAAGAATTGGGCTTGTTTTGTTTGGAAAAGAGAAGATTGAGAGGGGACATGATAGCAGTTTTCAGGTATCTAAAAGGGTGTCACAAGGAGGAGGGAGAAAAAATGTTCTTCCTAGCCTCTGTGGATAGAACAAGAAGCAATGGGCTTAAAGTGCAGCAAGGGAGGTTTAGGTTGGACATTAGGAAAAAGTTCCTAACTGTCAGGGTAGTCAAACATTGGAATAAATTGCCTGGGAAGGTTGTGGAATCTCCATCTCTGGAGATATTTAAGAGTAGATTAGATAAATGTCTATCAGGGATGTTCTAGACAGTACTGGGTCCTGCCATAAGGGCAGGGGACTGGATTCGATGACCTCTCGAGGTCCCTTCCAGTCCTAGTATTCTATGATTCTATGCATTTTTAGGTCCTTGAGAGGTGACTTCCAAAACAGAGATGTGGTCCTCTGTTCCAATAGATACAAATCTTCCAGTTAATTGCAATGACCTCAATGAGCCATCAGTCTGAAAAATTTCCCATTTAAATCAGTGGGGTACAGGAAGATTTCTTGACTACAAATGTGTGTGTGTTACTAATATGGTATAGGTTGAATCTCTCTAATCTGGCACCCTTGGGTATGTCCACGAGGAGTACCGGTAGTTCGGAATAGGAAGCCTAATCCGAACTACCTAGTCCGTGCCGCATGTAGCTGCAGGCACGGAGTCCGAACTAGCGGACATTTAAAAATGGCGGCGCCCGGCGATATGCAAATGAAGCCCGGGAAATTCAAATCCCGGGCTTCATTTGCAACTTCGGTTGCCTACATTAACCACCCTAGTTCGAACTAGGGTGGTAGTGTAGACATACCCCATGAGAGCTAACCAGTTCCAGACAAGAGAATTTTCTGGATAAAGGGAGATCAATATTGTCTAGACCATCACCAACACTCCCATTGCTTACTGGGCTGTTAAAAGACATTTAGAGGTAAACTAGAGCTAAATAACAGCACAGAACACTGAGAGCTAAGACTGGTGGCTATAAATAAACTTTATGGGATTATGGGGAACTTGGCCACACCCATGAAAAGTGGACATCCGGCTAACTAAAATCATTCCAGATGACAGATGTTTCCGGACCAGAGACTTCTGGACTAGAGAGGTTCAACTTGTAATAAAAATATCTAGTTGTCTGTGTATATAGGAAAGGGAACTAAACATTGGAAGGTAGATATTCAGCTGCTATAAACTGTCCTAAGAAAAAACAGCATGTGATCCTGCAATTAAAGACTGTACCATAATGCATATGTGCAAGGGGGGTGAATTATAGTTTCACAAACCCATTGGCTTTTGCTGCCTTGCAGTTTAGGGGAGCACACCACAGCATCACTTGGTGTACTCATCTATGCTCAGTTGCTGCCCTTTCCCATCCACAGCAACTCCCTGCCCTGCCTCCTTCCTGGCCTGGCTCTGGTCCTGGCTCTGACAAACATGGGGCCACAGGATCTTTCCTTTCCCCCAAGACTCCCTTTCCTCATCCATCACCTCAAGTTCTCCCCTTCCTTTGGAATGGCCCTACTCCCACCAGTCCTTCAACATTCCCCCCCCCCCCTTCCTCCAGGATTCTCGCCTATCCCAGCAAATCTTCCTAGGAAGAGCTGCTTAGGAGCCAGAATCCAGGACTGAGGAATCTTAACTCCACCTTCCAGGAAGCAAGTAGATAGGCAGGGCCCACCCCCTGTGAGATCTTGCCCCCTTTCTGGCTCTGGTGCTGCCAGATTTGGGCAGGTATTTGGGTGGCTCAGAAAATTAGATTGGGGGAGGGGGGGAATTGGGGTTGCCAAACATCCAGTATTGGCCTGGAGTGCCCCAGAATTGGCATTAATCTTCCAGTGACTATTGAACACAATCCTGGAGATTTGAATTGGATATTTTAAGAAAATGACATTGTCATGTTAGGGGAAAAAACCTCCCCGAATAGCTTCAGTCAGAGTTAGCAACCCTAGGTGGGACTGACCTCCCTCGAGCTGCTATGTTGTGAATAATGCTGGATATAAATCAAGACTGTCCATTTGTGCAGTTGTGGAATATAGACAGCACCTACATAAAGTGCCACTGCATGTTCTGGGATTTAGTTTGATTTGTTTTTAATTTAACTATTAATACATTTTTAAATCAACTCTTTTCCATTTATAATAAACCAATTTAAAAGTAACTGATTTTGTATGTTGCACATTCCTTTTCCCTATGCCCTATCCCTCTTATCTGTAAAGATTGTAAACTCTTTGGGGCAGGATCCACCTTTGGCTCTATATACGTTCAATGCCAAACACAACTTATGATAAATTCCATTTCTTATTTATTTATGCCCCAATGGTGCCCAATGAATGTTGGGTTCTCATTGGCTATGTCTACACTCGCGGCTTCTTGCGCGAGAAATATGCAAATGAAGGTAAGCATGGAATATCGCCAACCCTCATTTGCATACCTAATGAGCCGCCATTTTACAGAAGAAGCTCTTGCGCCAGGGGGAGCTGTCTACACTTCCCCTTCTTGTGCAAGAAAAACCTTCTTGCGCAATGCCGCTACGCCATTTATTTTTAGGAATAACAGCATTGTGCAAGAGGGTTTTTCTTGTGCAAGAAGGGGCAGTGTAGACAGCTCCCCCTGGCGCAAGAGCCTCTTCTGCAAAATGGTGGCTCATTAGGTATGCAAATGAGGCTCGGCAATATTCCACGCTTAGCCTCATTTGCATATTTCTCGCACAAGAAGCCGCGAGTGTAGACATAGCCAATGAGAACCCAACATTCATTGGGCACCATTGGGGCATAAATAAATAAGAAATGGAATTTATCATCTAAAGAAAATGCCATTATCCTTTTTAAATATTGGATTTTAATCCATGACAATCACTCATAGAAGCTTTATTTAACTAACTCCTATAGGGTATGTCTACACTACCACCCTAGTTCGAACTAGGGTGGTTAATGTAGGCAACCGGAGTTGCAAATGAAGCCCGGGATTTGAATTTCCCGGGCTTCATTTGCATATTGCCGGGCGCCACCATTTTTAAATGTCCGCTAGTTCGGACTCCGTGCCCACGGCTACATGCAGCACAAACTATGTAGTTCGGATTAGGCTTCCTATTCCGAACTACCAGTACACCTCGTTCCGAACTAGCGGACATTTAAAAATGGCGGCGCCCGGTAATATGCAAATGAAGCCCGGGAAATTCAAATCCCGGGCTTCATTTGCAACTCCGTTTGCCTACATTAACCACCCTAGTTCGAACTAGGGTGGTAGTGTAGACATACCCATACAATGTATATTTTACAGCTACATATTACTTATCACCAGACCCTAAAGCTGATTTACAAATTCCACTGTTTATCTCACCAGAAGCAGTTTAGCAAGAACTTTAAACATTTATTAATTGGCTAGGTTTTTTTTATGTTTATTTTATCAATCATTCTTGCTCCTGCCGTGGAAAAAAGTGTCTATATTCTGTGAAGGGACAGTTTAGATACATGTTACTAGTTCTGTTAAGCCACAGAGATAACACGAAGCCTGCCTATAAAATATTTGGCATGGGCCTGGCTATCCCCAGGGCTGTCTGGAATGGGCACGGTAAGTGGTTAATCACCACTTTTTTTTTAAAGCCAGTTTTTCTTGAGCACAGCATTGAAAGAACAGGAAATGAAAGCATTAGTAAATAAATGTTGATAGAACAGTGATGGGACTAGTTTGTCTGTATCTTTCCTGATTGCAAGAAGCTTAGAGCACCACTAGAGCCGACAGCTGAAACCAGCTTCCTCTCGGTTTGAGTTATATCATCAGCTTGGCAGGGGAAATCTTTATACATGAAACTGTCCTTGACCAATCATAAGGCGCGGGTGGGACAATCTTCCCTAAATACCAGGATGAGAGGGTGCCCTACAATGCAAGCCTTTCCACAGCAACAGGGAAAAAAAGCCACAGTAGAGCAGGCAACATCATGTTTATTTTGGTCTGAGCCCCGGAGGTCTTCCTGGCAACTTTAATTCTATATCTGAGCTGGACATACTGCTTGTTTCAGAAGCAGCATCCGTGGAACAAATGTTAGGAAGTCTTTAATATAGCGACCGACAACCTAGGCTCGTGAGTGGGCGTCATGACTGGTCCTCCTTCATCTCACTAGGCTGCAAGATTGTTGTAACCAAAATGGTCTCCTGGGCTAGGGAAGTTTTGCTAACTGTGCTTGCATACCTACAATTTGTGGGGTATGCAGTGCTTTGATTGGATGCAGAAGGAGTGCATGTGCCCTTGCTTTTAGTGTGTGTCACTTTGGTGATACTGGTATAAAAAGAACAACATGGATGGAAACTTATGGCATCTGGCAACACTGTGCATGAGTATTTGCAAATAAAATGTCTTGTGGGCCACACAGAGAACTCTGACAGGCTGCCTGTGTCCCTCAGGCTACAGGTTGTCCACCCCTACTTGAATAGCATTTGGGCTAACCTCTGGTTTGTTTCCGTAATGAGATGAACTGTGGCTGGGTGCAAAAAAACACCTTATATTTGATGAAACAATACGTGTGCCATCTGCAACCTTACTCCTATTGCATAGCACAAGAAATCTCATTGGGTGAAACCCCGACCCCACTCATAAGAGTTAACTTAAATTGATTTAAATTCATCCATTGACTTTATGGGCGTATTCAGCTGAATTAGTGCTACTCATTGCTAGTAAAGTTTGCAGAAATAGTCATACAAAGGGCAAAAGGCAGAAAAATTCTAAACAGGTTTACTGTGTAGTCAGTAGTGTCTGTGGGACTCCTGCTCCTTGAGCCAATGAGGAATCATTAGGGCTGCCAAAAAATGGCTTTTTGTTATGATTTGATGGGTACATGGAAGGTCAAGGAAAGGCTAGGGAAAGCACTCTGACAGTCCAGTTTGACACATATTGTCATGTCTCAACATGTAAGGAGACAGCAACTGTGAAAGTTTATCATTAGTATTACACAATGGGTGGGCTATAGACATGGGGTGAATTAAACTCAGGGTGCATCCCACATTGTCATAACCATCCTGGGCATAGAAACATAGGGTTGGAAGAGACCTGAGGAGGTCACCGAGTCCATCCTCTTGCCCAAAGCAGGACCAACCCCAACTAAATCAACCCAGCCAGGGCTTTGTCAAGCTGAGACTTAAAAAACTCTTCATCACCTCCCTAGATAGCCCATTCCACTGCTTCACCACCCTCCTAGGGAAATAGCTTTTCCTAATGTCCAACTCCAGCCTGCCTCACTGCATCTTGAGATCATTGCTCCTTGTTTTGTCATCTGCAGTCACTAAGAACATCATCTCTCCATCCTCTTCGGAACCTCCCCCCTCCCTTCAGATAGTTAAAGGCTGCTATCAAATACCCCCTCACTTTTCTCTTCTGCAGACTAAATAAGCCGAAATCCCTCAGCGTCTCATAAAACATGTACTTCAGCCCCCTAATCATTTTATTGGCCTCCAGTGGACTTTCTCCAATGTGTCCACATCCTTTCTGTAATGAGGGGCCCAGAACTGGATGCAATACTCCAGGTGTGGCCTCACCAGTACTGAAAAAAGAGGAATAATCACATCTATAGATCTGCTGGAAATGCTCCTCCTAATGTACCCTAATATGCCATTAGTCTTCTGGGCTACAAGGGCATGCTGTTGACTCATATCCATCTTCTCATACACTATAATCCCTGGGTCTTTTTCTGCCAAACTGCTGCCTAGCCTCTCGGTCCCCAGCCTGTAACAGTGCTTGGGAGCAGGGGCGGATATACGGCAGGGCAAACGGGGCGGCCGCCCAGGGCCCCGTGCTTCAGAAAGCCCCGCGCATGCGCCATGGCGCCACTGCGCATGCAGCGTGGCAAAGGGGGGGCCCCGCGGAATTATGCTGCCCGGGGCCCCACAAAACCGTCATCTGCCCCTGCTTGGGAGTCTTCTGTCCTTGAACTTCATCAGATTTCTTCTGGCCCAATCATCCAATTTGTCTTGGTCACTCTGGACCCTACCGTCCAATGTATCTACATCCCTACCGTCCAATGTATCCACCTGCAATGAGGTGTTGTGATGGGCTTGCCTCCTCTTCTATCCTGGAGGACGAGGGGTGGGAAGACGCGAGTCCGTCATGCCCAGACCTGTCCCCGTCGGTCCCGTCCTGGGACATCAGGCTCTCTATGCGCGAGGCTCCTTAGCCCCTCATCATTGGGCACTCCTCATCTGTCACGCTCCCTCACGTGGAAGGGAGGGGAAAAGGGGGTCCGGGCTCGGGCCCGCCCTCACTCACGGGCCCCAGCCCAGGGCCCTAAGGACTCAGACTGCCTGCCAGTCTGGGTCCGGCTGATGGGGGTGTGCCCCTAAACGCATCAGCCCACGGGCTTCCTCACCACCCTGCCCTGGGCTACTTCCTTTCCCCATTCCATGGTCCTTACCCCGGCGGCGTCGGGTCTCAGCAGGGCGAAGTCTCAGAGTCCATCAATGTCCCTCCTGTTGGGTCCAGCCTCTCGGTCCAGCTGCTTCCTCCCCTCTCCTGTGTTATCTGGCGGGTTTTAAAGCTCCTGCCGCCCCGGTGCACCAGAGTCCATCCCGCCCCCTACCTCGTCCATACCATTGATTGGCCTCTCGGCTCGTCGGGGCTGGTCTCTGCACCTCTCTGGCGGCGCCTCTGCGCTCGCCCAGCTGAGCCGCGCTTTCGCGCAGCTGAGTCGTGGCGCTGCCCCGCCAAGTCACGCCTCCGCTCAGCTGAGCCGCGGCTTTCCTGCTCAGCTGAGCCGCGGCACTCTCTGGCCGAGCCGCGGCTTGGGAGCATGCGGCGCACGGCCGGTATCTGCTCCACGGCTTCTCGGCCAGGGCACAGACCCCCCTGGCTCTTAGTGCGGGGTCTTGATGCCCCGTCACAGGTGTGACAGTTAATCCGAACTAAGGACTTAGTTTGGATTAACTTCTGACTGCCACGTGTAGCTGCGGGCAGTCAGTTCGAACTAAGGGGATTTAAAAATGGCACCCGCCCGGGAACATGCAAATGAAGCCTGGGATATTTAAATCCCGGGCTTCATTTGCAAGTTCGAATGCCTACATTAGCCACCCTAATTCGAACTAGGGGGCTAGTGTAGACATACCAAGAGAGATGAAATTTCTGTACTGCAGACCCCTTTCTTTCTTTCCCTTTGTTTTCATGATGCCACAGCTTTAGCATGTGAGGCTATAACCACTACCTAAGATGGTTTTCGTATAAGCAAAAATCTGTAGCCACTCATCCAGTCCTATAGTCAGGAAAACATAAAGTAATGCTTTTTTGAAGCTATCCTGTTTTCCTTGTATTCTTAGCAACCTATATTCCTGTCTTCTTGCGGTGTCTCAGTTCTTCATGGACAATCTTTCATTCTGTGTAATTGTGCCTGCATTCCTACAGCAGATACTAAATTGTTTCTTGGACTTTGAATATGTCTCATAACCAGTCTTTGTGCTTCTTTAGTAACTATAAATTACCATTCAGGTTACAGTGACCTGTTAGCACTCTAAATGTAGTGACTTCACTTCTTCTATAATAGTAAGTATACTTTTAGCCTCAAGTTTAGGACATGTTTATAGAACATTCATTCTTTTTTCTCTTCGGTTTATAGATCTTGCCATTCTGAGATAAGTTTTGTCTTAACTGAATTTTTGAAGCCTTGTTTACTTTTAACATTAGCCCAGCAGGTTCAAGCTTAACAATTTCATCCTTAAATTTATAGGCATTTCTACTTTTTCTACCTGCAGCATACACAGTGATATCATACTACTCAGTCCATATGCAATTTGCGGAGTGTGGGCCTGGATTGACTATAATATTTCTAACTAGGACTGTCAAGTGATTTAAAAATTAATCACAATCACACTGTTAAACAATAACAGAATGCCATGTATTTAAACATGTGGATGTTTTCTACATTTTCTAATATATTGATTTCACTTCCAACAGAGAATACCAACTATACAGTGCTAACTTTATTTTTATTACAAATATTTGCATTGTAAAAGCCCAAAAGAAATATTCGTCAATTCACCTAATACAAGTAGTGTAATGCAATCTTATTATCATGAAAAATGAACTCTCAAAGATAGATTTATATAAAAAAATAATTGCACTCAAAAATAAAACAATGTGAAACTCTGTTGCCTACAGTCCACTCAGTCCTGTTTCTTGATCAGTCAATCACTGAGACAAACAAGTTTGTTTACATTTGCAGGAAGTAATGCTGCTCATTTCCTATTTACAATGTTACCTGAAAGTAAGAACAGGTGTTTGCATGGGACTTTTGTAACCAGAATTCCAAAGTATTTATGTGCCTGATATGCCAAACTTTGATATGCCCCTTCACGAGGTAGCAGTTTTAAAATAAACAAACGGAAGTGTTTCTTCATGCAGCACACAGTCAACCCGTGGAACTCCTTGCCAGAGGAGGTTGTGAAGACCTGGACTTTAACAGGGTTCAAAAAAGAACTAGACAAATTCATGGAGGTTAGGTCCATCAATACTTATTAGCCAGGATGGGTATGAATGGTGTCCTTAGCCCCTGTTTATCAGAGGCTGGAAATGGATGACAGGAGAGGGATCACTTGATGATAACCTGTTCTGTTCACTCCCTCTGAGTCATCTGGCACTGGCCTCTGTTGGAAGACCAGATACTGGGCTAGATGGACCTTTGGTCTGATCAGTATAGCCGTTCTTATGGCTACCGTTCCAGAGGACATGCATTTATGCTATTGTTGCTTGTTAAAAAAAATAATGTGTCAATTAAATTTGTAACTGAACTCTTTGGTAGAGAATTGTATGTCTCCTGCTCTGCTTTACCTGCATTCTGCCATATATTTCATGTTATAGCAGTCTCAGGTGATGGCCCAACATATATTAAAAACATAGGAATGGCCATACTGGGTTAGACCAATGGTCCATCTAGCCCAGTGTCTTGTCTGCTGACAGTGGCCAATACCAGATGCCTGGCGGTAGGGAACACAACAGATAATCCCCATGTGATCCCTTCCCTGTCATCCACCTCCAGAGAAACAGAGACTAGGAACACTATTCCTACCCATCCTGGCTGCATATTGTTTAAGAACACTTTAACTACAGTTTTGACAAAATGCAGAGAAGGTACCAATGTGAGATTTCTAAAGACAGCTACAGCATGCTACCCAAGGTTTAAGAATCAGAACGGCCTTCCCAAATTTTAGAGGGCTGAGGTGCGGCGCATGGATTCAGAATTCTTAAAAGAGCAACACTCCATTGTGGAAGATACAGAATCTCAATCACGTCCCCTCTTTCCCCCCTCCCCCCGCCCAAAAACAAAGTCTTCTGCTGGTAGCATCTGGTTCAAATTAAGAAAATTAACATACATTGGTTCATACCTTTTTTTACGTTATTATCAAGCAGAATCTGTCATCAGCATGACCTCTGGAATGGTGGTTGAATCATGCCAGGAGCATATGAATATTTAGAGAATCTGGCATGTAAATATATTGCAATGTCAGCTACAGAAGTGTCATGTGAATGCCTGTTCTCACTTTCAGGTGACATTGTAAACAAGAAGTGGGCAACATTGTCTCCTGCAAATGTAAACAAACTTGTTTGTCTGAGCAATTGGCTGAACAAGAAAAAGAACTGAATGAACTTGTAGGCTCTAAAGTTTTATGTGAATTGCAAAATATTCTTTGCCATTTTGACAGTGCAAATATTTGTAATAAAAGATAATATAAAGTCAGCACTGTACATTTTGTATTTTGTATTATGATTGGAATCAATATATTTGAAAATCCCAGAATATTTAGTATATTTCAATTGGTAATCTATTGATTTAACAGTTCAATTAAAACTGTGATTAACCACAATTAAATTTATAATCATGATAAATTTTTTTAGTTAATCACATGAGTTAACCAAGATTCATTGACAGCTCTATTTGTAAGTATTGCTTTTGAAGCGGAATTAAATGTTTGATATCCATAATCTATAACTGGCCTTATTAATGTTGTATATATTATCAACAAAGTATTCTTAACTGTACCCCAGCAATGCTTTTAAGCAGATTTATTATATCTTTGTATTCAGTCTTGATACTATCTATATGACCCCCTCCATGTTAATTGGTTATCGAGCATAACACCTAGGAATGTACAATTCTGAACTCCCTGTATTTTTTCTACGTGTAGATATAAATTCTGTTTCCCCCACTCTCCCTTCTTGTGAAGACCATTCCTTTTGTTTTGGCAAGTGAGAATTTACCCCAAGTATCTCCATATTCTGAAATTCCCAAGTGCCTCGTCAGTTCTGTCCACAGCTATCTTAAGATTTCTATATTTGGCCCATATAGCAGTCACCTAAAATAGTGATACCTATTCCTTCCTATGGATTCTCCAGGAGATCATTAAACAGGATTGGGCTGACAATACTTCCCTGTGGAGTGCTGTTAGTGAGTATATAAATATTCAGCAAAGCTGACCCCACCCTCACTTGTATGATTCTATCTCCAAGGAAATCTCTATCCACCAGAACATTCTTTCTCTTGTTCCAATTGTGGTGAGTTTACACAACAAGCCTTCCCTCCATAACATGCATACACTTTTTCTATGTCCAAGAAGACAGCTATTATAAACTCTTCTTCCTAGGGCTTTTTAATTTCTGCTTCTAATCTTCCAATATGATTAACTGTGCATCTTCCTTTTCTGAAATCAATTTGTACACAGTTTATAATTTCATTTTTCCAGGCATGCAGATAAGGAAGAACTTAGTTATGTAGCGGGCACAAAGGAGAGACAAGAAGGAACATGGGAAATTAAATCAGTATCTTAGACATCTGTATGCTAATGCAAGAAGGTGTGGGGAATAAACGTGAAGAACTAGAAATACTAGGAATAATCACAGCTATGACATAGCTGGCATCACAGAGATTAAACTAGCCAGACACATGAAGGATAACAAGAAAGTATTATACAAATAGTTTAGAAGCAAAAGGAAGGCCAAAGACAGGATAGACCCATTACTCCATCATGGAAAGACTAACAAAAAATGTGGAAATGGCAGAAATATGAAATGCCTTCGTTGTTTCATTTTTTACCAGAAAAGTTAGTAGCAATCAGATGTCTAACACAATGAACTCCAGTGAAATTGAAATTGGATCTGGGGTTAAAATGGGAGGGGAAACATGTTAAAATTACTAAAAGTTAGATGTCTTTAAGTTAGCAGAGTCTGCTGAAATGCATCTTAGAGTATGCAAGGAGATGAATGAGAAGATATTTGAGCTATTAGTGACTATCTTCATAAACTCATGGAAGATGGGAGGTATTCTAAAGCATGGGTTCCCAAACTGGGGGGGGGGGGGGGGTGTGAAGAAATTCCAGGGGGGGTGTGAGGCAACCCAGCCTCCCCCCATCAAGTTTTGCTGCCCTGTTCAGTTCCTTTTTTTTCCCCTCAAGTTTTGCTGCTATTTGGAAGGGGGGCGTGAGGGTTTTTCAAAAATCAAAGAGGGAGGCATGATGCCAAAAAGTTTGGAAACCACTGTTCTAGAGGATTGGAAGAGAGCAAATATAGTGCCCATCTATAAAAAATGGATAAAGGACACCCTGGGGTGTCAGCTTAACTTCAGTAGCCAGAAGAACATTAGAACAAATAATTAAGCAATCAATTTGCAACACCTAGAAAATAATAAGGTGATAAGTAACAATCAACATGGATTTATCAACAAAAAGTCATGACAAATCAACCTAACAGTTTTTTCCGGTCATCTGAAGAAGTGGGCTATGCCCACAAAAGCTCATGATACCATCTATATGTTTTGTTAGTCTATAAAGTGCTACCAGACTATTTGTTGTTTTTTAAGCTTTTTCTTTAACAGGGTAAAATGCCTTGTGAATAGGGGGAAGTGATAGAGGTGATATAGCTGCACTTAGTAAGGTTTTTGACACTATCTCATATAATCTTCCCTGTTTGCTTCCTCTAATTCAAATACAGACATTTCTCATAGGGGTTGCTGTGTTAGTCTATAAAGTGGGTTATGCCCACAAACGTTCATGATACCATCTACATGTTTTGTTAGTCTTTAAAGCGCTGCAAGACTATTCTTTGGTTTTTAAGTTTTTCCCATTACAGGCTAACTTGGCTACCCCTCTGAAGCTTTAAAAACAATGGGTAGTCCTGTGGCACCATAAAGACTAACAAAAATATATAGTATCATGAGCTTTCGTAGGCAAAAAGCACTTCATCAGATGATCAGCTGAAGAGGAATAACCAAAACCAAGTATTTTATAACAGGGAAAGGAACGGGCGGGGGGGGCGGAACCCTGTTAATTGTAGGACCGGTGCTATTGAGGCTAATTAAATAGACTGGACATGTCCCATACTTAGCTTTCGATGTAAATGTGAGGTGTTAAAGGCAGGGAAGACAGATATTTCTGTTCTTTTTTCTTCTTAATCCGAAGCCATTCCTTATCCTTTGCCTCTAATCTCCATTTTCAGTGTCGTTTCCAGCCTTTTCCTTCCAGCCTACACAGCCATCCTGCAGCGCTGCAAACAGTCCGCTCCCCCTCCTCTCCCACCCAAGACCACCAGCAGCCCAACTAACTCCCTTTCTCATTATTTTTCTTTCTTTATGGTGAAGCAGATGACTGAATAGCCTATAGCCACCACCATCTGGGTCTGTAATTCCTCAGTATTTAGCACTTTGTTTCCCCTCACTCTGCCTTATGTAGTATCCCAGCACTTTTTAATAATACTCTTATTTCTTCAATGTTTTTACTAAATCACGCCATGTAATTATTTTAACATTAAGTTATTTGAGTGCCTCAACAAACTTTGTTCCTTTCTTTGTCACAACCCTGATACACCCACCAAAGGTGGCCAATTGTTTCTTCCTCCTTACAGAAT
Source organism: Pelodiscus sinensis (assembly GCF_049634645.1). Lineage (NCBI taxonomy): Eukaryota > Metazoa > Chordata > Testudines > Trionychidae > Pelodiscus > Pelodiscus sinensis. The sequence goes on along the minus strand of NC_134712.1, from coordinate 245,875,246 downwards.
GCACAGAGTCCATCTTTGTGTCTTTGTATTTATAAAAGATTTTTGTTTAAGCCACAATTGCCAGTTAGTACTCTAAACAAATCCCATCATTAGCCCTATTCAAGTCCTGATGTATGTCATAAACCTCCATTCTAGGGCTCAATTAAAAAAATCTTCATTCTCTTTTTTCATTAATCTACATTTTTTACCATTCCTCTTTTAAAACTTTTCTGTGCTAGGCTTTTGAATTCCTGTTTACTCAAGGGTATTTCTAGATCAGCCTTCTACTGCTTACAGCATTTTATCAGCTGTGTCCACCATTTCATTCCCTGTTATCCCACTGTTGCTGGGATTCAACCTAATGCTACATGTGTCCCCATGGGTACTAGCTCTCTTATTAGACATATAACTTCATTGATTTAATCACTTCTGTATACTGAGACACCCTTTTTTTAGTGCCATAAGGCCTGAGAATGAATCTGAAAAAATGATTGCTGCTCCTGTGTCTACCTCCCAGAGCCAATTTAATGCTATCATTATTGCTGCTAGTTCAGCTATTATGACAGCTACATAGTCAGATATTCTTGTAGATGTACTAATTCTCAATCTTGGTATATAACATACTGTCTCTTCTCTTCCTGTTCTTTTTTTTTTTCTTTTTGGGACACATCTGTATATGTTTGACAAAACTAAATTTACTTTTCATGCATATTGGTACACTTAATCTTTAATACCTACCATCTCTGTTTTACCCTTAAATTTATAAAATCAATCTCAATCCACATTGGGACCTACAGCTTTCCATCATAGCTAATTTTCCCATGTCTAAAAGTTTTGACTTCATTCAGCTGTCCCTTGTCTTCCAGCTCCAGCATACATGCTCTTAAGTCAAGCAGCCTACAGAGTTCTAACATCATGTGCTATATTTCACCTATTGAATTCCAAACAACCCTCATCAATTTGTTTGGAACTTGAATCATTGCAGTTCTGATTAACTTTGGCCTGGGAAGTTAGTTCTAGTAGTTTCATTCACAGCATAATGCATTTCACTAAAACCTATATGTAGCACACATGTAGGTCTTGTAGTAAATTCACCTCACACCATTTGCAGTGTCTGGCATTTTCAATCAAGCCAAACTCCCCATCAGGTGTAGCCTATGTAATTAATTGGCCTTGTCTATGAAACCTTAACCCCTTCAGGGTTGGAAGGAGGGCAAACACCTCATCAAAATGCTACTGAAATATGATTGTTTTGATGTAAACATTCAGATGAACTCCTTGAGGGACAGACACTTAGAATCATAGAATCATAGAATAATAGGACTGGAAGGGACCTCAAGAGGTCATCGAGTCCAGCCCCCCGCCCTCAAGGCAGGACCAAGCTCCACCTACACCATCCCTGACAGATGTCTATCTAACCTGTTCTTAAATATCTCCAGAGAGGGAGATTCCACCACCTCCCTTGGCAATTTATTCCAATATTTGACCACCCTGACAGTTAGGAATTTTTTCCTAATGTCCAATCTAAACCTCCCCTGCTGCACTTTAAGCCCATTACTCCTTGTCCTGTCCTCAGAAACCAAGAGGAACAAATTTTCTCCTTCCTCCTTGTGACACCCTTTTAGATATTTGAAAACCGCTATCATGTCCCCCCTTAGAGATGCGCTTGTTTCCCACAACTCTTTTAGAAGGGGACTGCAAATAATTTTTTTAATCAAATGCCATAGAAATATGTGCTCAAAATATATATCTGAATGTTCTGTATAGCACAGGAAAAGGAACTTGTGGCACATTGGGAACTTAAAGCGTCCCCTATTCTCTTTCCTACTGATCTTTAGAGTCCCGACCCACCATAGATCACCACTCCCACTTGTAAGTCTCTCTGTCCCACACTAACCTCTTGGAGCTTGTCTTCTCTAGGGAAAAAAGCAGGCCCGTAGGCAGGAATTTCTGGGTGCAAGAGGGTGCTTTTTATGTAAATGTGGACTGCAATTTTTTTTAAATAAAGGAGTTCAAAATAGTCATGCATTGAGTGTGCATAAGAGAGGTTAATGAAAAATGTGAGTGGAAACAGTGATTGGTAAAATGATTTTGTTATAATATACTAAAAAGCTAAACAGTAATAAAGGTTTTATAGAAATTGCCTTCTGGGATCATGGCCGGCAGTGTGGCCACCATGGCCCCTCGCTCCCTCAATCACTTCTGTCTGCTGCTGCTCTACCTGCTCGGCGAGGCCAGCACTGGGTGACTGTGGGTGGGGCTTCTGGCCAGCAAGGCTGAGCCTGGGCCGCTCCTCATGGGTAGGGGGCGCTGTTCCCCCGACCCTGCTGTGCTGACACTAGCTCTGCCCTCCCATCCCCCCACAACACAGCGCTCTCCTATTCCCCTACCACAGTGGTTCTCTAACTCTTTGGCCCATGGCCCACCTGGCTCCGTGCAAACCTTTCTATGGCCCACGAGATGCTAATGGAAACTCGCCGTTAATTACATAATTACACTCAAGCTGTTTTGTTAGTGCTGCAGCTAGGGAGAATGATTTACTCTAACCAGTAAGAAAGGAAATATTAATTTACATTAGTAACAGACTAAGCACTTAAACTTTTTCATGTTAGTTTATCAAACTTCATTTTAAATAAAGTAAAATATTAATTTATGTCCAATACAAAAGGTTCCCATGTTTTCTTTATTTGTGTGTGGAGAACCTTTTTTGGGTTAGGGGCCACTGACCCACAGAAAAATCAGTTGGGGACCACACAAGGGAGAAGTAAAAAAAAAAAAAAAAAAAACTTCCAAAATCCCCATCACTCACTAATGGCCCCCCAGCCCCACCGTGGGAGGGGGCGGCACAGGGAGGACTGAGGTGCAGGGCTTATGATAGAATTATAGGGTTGGAAGAAACCTCAGGAGGTCATTGAGTCCAACCCCTTGCCCAAAGCAGGATCAACTTTGAGATTTACTCTTCTGAGGATCCAGGGTTAGTGGATTTTGTGGACTCCCTCTAGGCTCTGGGATTGGGCCAAAAATGAGCAGTGCTCAGTGTACAGGACAGGGCTGCCAGCGAGAGGAATGGGGGTGCAGGATCTGGGTGGGAAGTGGGGTGGAGGAGGGGGTGAGGGTACAAGGTCTGGATGAGAGATAAGGTGCAGGAGCAGGCTGGAAATAGGGTGTCTGGACAGGAGGAGAGGGCAAGAGCAAGTGAAGGTCCCATGTGTGGCCAGGAGAGAGGGTTCAGGAGTGGGCTAGGCTATCTGGCCAGGGACGAGGGTGCAGAAGCAAGTCAGGGATAGGTGTCCGGCCAGGGGAGAGTGCAGGATCAAGCTGGGGGTGTGGGATCTTGGTGGGGGGCATGGAGTGCAGGAGTCTGGTCATGAGTAGGTGAGGGGGCATTTACTTGCCTTCGGGTCCCATGCTGGTCCCAGTCATGGCCTCCTGCTGCTCCCATTGGCTGGATTTTGGTCAATTGGAGCAGTGGGGAAAGCTTCCAGGCAGAGTGCCTGTGTGCTGTTGTTCCCCCTGCCAGGGGGAGGGGAAGTGCTTCTTCCCTGTGAGCTGGATCATGCAGCGAGTCTCGAGGTGTTCTCCCCTCCACCCCAGTGGGAAGCCAGCACTGGTGCTCCAACTTCATGGGGGGGGGAAGAGGAGGGAGGGCGAGGCTGGAGCACCAGCATGGCTCCCAGCTGTGGGGAAAAGGAGGGGGCCTGAGCTTGAGCCACGGAGCCCTCTCACGCTTATTTAGGGGCATGGAGGGTGCGTTCCCATCCTTCACACACACTCTGTGCAAGCGCCCGAAGAGTATGTTCTTAACTGGGGTCAGCTAACACATGGTGACTTATAAAAGGCAAACTAAAAATGCCACGGCAGCTTACAATGATAACATGTTAGCAGTTCTGTGTAAACCCTAGGTTCCCCTATAGTCTTTGTCTTGACCTGCTAATACGTGTGAAGACTACAAACTGCCTGGTCATCACTAGGATTTCACCTCATCTTCGTTATAGCATGTTAGCTAACATAAGTTCATATGTTAATATTTTTTCCCTAATGAAGATAGGAAATTTAATTTAGTTTTAATTTTATGGAGACCACGGACTCTCCATAGGAGTATGCTTCATTTTATAATGTTACAATATTTCATGGTTTTTAAATGTATTTTTATCTAGCAAATCCAGTGGGCTATAAAATTCAAATATTAAAAGAGTTAGAAAAATGTGCGCTATTGTTAAAATTGGGGCTTACATTCTCTCCACCAGTGCTTTCCAGATTCTTGCAGGGTTCAGGGGGCAAGTTTTATATAATACAGAACAAGGCGGTAAGCTATCAAGCTTGCAAAAGAAAAAAAAACACAAATTAGAAAAACGCTGACTTTCTTTTTTGCCATGCTTATGTGGGGCAGTCAGCACTGATTTTGAAAGCTGTTTGATTTTTATATGGCCTTTAGGGTCACAGTTAATCAAGTCCAAACAGCCAACGCTCTGCTGTAGTGATTTTCCTATAAATAAAATTTGTCAGGGAGCTATCACATACCTTTGAAATCAACAGTAGAGTATTTAGACAAGTTGTCTCGAACTGAGGGAGGACTGACTCCAGCCTTGTAAATCATTGCCAAATATCACACAGCTTGACGGGTTAATCCTCTGGATAGATACCTAATACTGTGTAAATCTGTGTCAGGAGGGTAGCAGCACCTGTGTTGTATTTCAGGGTGACATATGTGGCACTCTGGAGAAACTGGTAACCCAGTGTGGGCTGAAATCTGGCTTATAGGATTTGAGCAATGTACCTTCTCCCTTGAGCAGAGGTGGACCTATGCCCCATAAAACTGGGACTGAGGGATGAAGAGAAGAAAGTACATGTGTGGGCGACCTGAAAACCTATCAAAAGTTTTGCCTTTAAACCATGCTGGGTAAAAATAACAGGCGGAGAAAGATCTTGGTCGCACTACGTTTTAATCATTTTCTTATAAAAATACATTTTAAAAAACCCCCGAAGAGCTGAACTTTTTAGCAAGTGTGTGGGTTTTCGGTTTCTGTTTTTCATATAATCTCTCATCCTATTCATAGGAATGCACACGGCTCTCTTTTCCGTTCACCTCCCCCACAGGCAAACAACTGTGGACAAGCGCTTAAGGACTCCGCAGGACTAGTGCCATTGTCTGGTTTTGCCAGACAATAGAAAAGAGACACCAGGTGTGGTTTAATTAGACTGTGACGTTATTCGCTTGAAATATGTGGGAGTACCTGGCAAGAAATTGTACCATAGAGGAAGGAGAAGGGTCATCTCCCCACTGTTAGTTCCAGCCGCCCTTCCTCCATTTCTTTAAAGAAAACTAGGAAAAGGAAGGGGTTGCCTCCCTGCTGTACAAGATAGGGGACCACCTTCTTCCCTCTTATTCAACTCCTTTAAGGGAGGATTTCCTTCAGTCCCTTTCCTACTCCATGTTTTTTGATTCCCGTATTCCTCCAATATTGAGTAACTGTAGTGAACATCCACCACAAGATTCATGTAATCAGTTGAGACACTATAACCGAACCCTCTTACTCCCCCGCATTGGGTCTCAGACCAGCTGTTGGAAAGGTGAAAGAAAAACCCATTGTGGCCCATCTGTGAGGAAAAAATTCCTTCTCTGGCCCCTTAACAAAAAGAGCAACTAACATCACGTCCACACTAGATCAAGGAGTAACCGGTCTTTTTGCCATATTCCTGGTGGATGTATGCTGATACCTTGAGCCTCATAAAGGTAGCCTCTGTGGTGCTGCAGGAGTATAAATATCCTCCTACTCTTCCAGTCAGTGAGAAGGTGAGTGCCATTACTTTTTCCTGGCCTGGGCACAACTATTCCCTGTCTATCCCTGTAAATGTTCCCTCTTCTTCCCACCCATTTAAGAAATTCGGAAAGGAGAAATGCCCCCTTTTTTCCCAACTAGCTGGACAAAAAGAAAATGTTTGTGCCAAGGTTGCAGTGGGCACATTACTCATTTTTTCAAAGGGGGTACGGATAGAAATAAGGTCAGGCACCTTCTGAAATTCCTGCTGGGGCAATACACCTCACAGGGCTGTGTATATACGCTGTGATGGAGTCCTTAGTAAACAGGGAATACCTCAGTAATGGCAATGACGTTACAACGTTGAGATCAACAACCGAAAAGCTATTTTATATATGCACACAGCACATGTGGGCTGAATCATAAGAACTTCCAATACCAGATGCCCCAGAGGAAGGGATCACAACAGGTAATCCACACATGATCCCTCCCCTGTCACTCACCTCCAGAGAAACAGAGGCTATGGATACCATTCCTACCTATCCTGGCTAATAGCCATTGATGGATCTAACCTAGCTCTTTTCTGAACCCTGTTAAAGTTCTAGCCTTCACCGCATCCTCTGGCAAGGAATTCCACAGGTTGACTGTGCGCTGAGTGAAGAAAAACTTCCTTTTGTTTGTTTTAAACCTGCTGCCTATTAATTTCGTTTGGTGACCCCTTGTTCTTTTATTACAGGAATAAGTAAATAACTTTTCCTTATTCACTTTTTCCATACTAGTCATGATTTTATAGACCTCTATCATATCCCCCCTTATTCTCCTCTTTTCTAAGCTGAAAAGTCCAAGTCTTTTTAATCTCTCTTCATATGGGACCCGTTCCAAACCCCTAATCATTTTTGTTGCCCTTTTCTGAACCTTTTCCAATGCCAATATATCTTTTTTGAGTTGAGGCGACCACATCTGTACGCAGTGTTCAAGATATGGGCATACCATGGTTTTATATAGGGGCAATAAATTATTCTCTGTCTTATTCTCTATCCCTTTTTTAATGACTCAACATTCTACAGAAAAACTCCACTGGTCCGGCATCCAAAGCTCCAGCACTCCTGATGGTCCGGCACCATCGGGAACCCGGAAGTGCTTGGCAGCCGGACCATTGGAGCTGCTCTGCATCTGGCTTCCCGATTCAGCTGCTGCTGAAACTGACCAGCAGCTGAATCGGGGAAGCCAGGGGCAGAGCAGCTGGAGTGCTGCCGGATTGGTCCCTTAGCTCTGCCCCTCGGGGCTATGGGACCAACCCGGCAGCACCCCAGCTGCTCTTGGGGATGCCTGGAGCAGAGCAGCTGGGGTGCTGCCGGGTTGGTCCCGCAGCACCGAGGGACAGCGAAACGGGACCAACCCAGCAGCACCCCCGTTGCTCTGCCCCAGGTGTCCTGATTCAGCCACTGCTGAAATTGACCAGTGGCTGATTCCAGGAAGCCTGAGGCAGAGCATCTGGTGTGCTGCCGGGTTGGTCCTGTAGCGCTGCCCCTCGGCGCTGCAGGACCAACCCTGCAGCACCCCAGCTGCTCTGTCCCAGGCATCCCCAAGAGCAGCTGAGGTGCTGCCGGATTGGTCTCGCAGCCCCGAGGGGCAGCGCTACCAGACCAACCCAGCAGCACCCCAGGTGCTCTGCCACAGGCGTCCCGATTCAGCCACTGCTGAAACTGACCAGCAGTGGCTGAATCAGGGACGCCTGGGGCAGAGCCGGACTATCGGAAGGGGGAGCTATGAAGGGGTCTGAGGTGGCATCCCCCCCACCCCACGCCCCTCATAGCCCCCCCTTTCGATAGTCCAGCATATCTGATAATCCGGCACCCCCTGGGTCCTAAAGCTGCTGGATTATCGGAAGTTTATTGTATTTGCTTTTTTGATTGCCGCTGCACATTGAGTGGATGTTTTCAGAGAACTGTACACAATGACTCCAAGATCTTTCTCTTGAGTAGTTGTAGCTAAATTAGTCCCCATCATATTTTATGTATAGTTGGGATTATTCTGTCCTATATGAATTATTTGACATTTATCAACATTAAATTTATTTTGCCATTTTGATGCCCAATCACTTAGTTTGGTGAGATCTTTTTGAAGCTCTTTACAGTCTTCTTTGGTCTTAACTACCTTGAGCAGTTTAGTATCATCTGCAAATTTTACCACCTCACTGTTTACCCCTTTCTCTAGATCATTTAGAAATAAGTTGAATAGGATGGGCCCCGGGACAGACCTTTGGGGGATCCCCCTGGTTACCTCTCTCCACTCAGAAAACTTACCATTTATTCCTCCTACCCTTTGTTTCCTGTCTTTTAACCTGTTATCAATCCACAAAAGGACCTTCCCTCTTATCTCATGACAACTTAGTTTGCTTAAGAGCCTTTGGTGAGGGACCTTGTCCTGCAATCCTTTCTTCTTACATGGGCAGCATTCCCACTAAAGTCAATTGGTAGAGTGAAGAATAAGGATGACAGAATTTGACTTTATGTTCATGCCATATTAAGGCTGAGATTTCAATCATAACATTCAAGATTCTGAGAGTCAAAGGCAAAGTAAAAGTAAATAACCACTTACAGCATGAGGCCTGAGTAGGAGTGCGGAAGGAAGAGTGAAACTCCTCGGTGATTCAGGGCAATGTGGTTCTAAAGGTTGTCGCAGCACGAGATTTGGTTGGCTACATTAATAAAAGATGGTGACGACACTACCAGGTGGGACGGAGCATCCCAAATGAGTGTCAGTAAAAGCTTTACACCACACTAATTCTAATGAAATTCAGAAATGTTGCAGAGTTTTAAAAGTTTTAGTACGACTATTTTTCATAGGCCTACCATCTGTAAAAGCTAGGCTGACACAGTAAATCATGAACCCCAAGTGAGCAAACCTCACAAAGAGCCAGAAAAAATCACTACTTAATATATGAAACATACAATATATCTCATCTCTCTACCTATTGAGCTTTTATACCATGCTTATCACCATAGTATAGAGACATTTGCTATCAGTTTTCTTTCCACTCCAGCCACAGGAGATGAATCAGTGAGGTAAGTTTGCCTATTGCACCATGTTAAAGAATGCATCAGTGGCCAGTGCTCTGTTCTCTAAGCTGTTGGGCTTCATCCCACACAGCTGTGCTGATTTACACCAGCTGAGAATCTGACCCATTGTGTCTGCCCCCACACAATGAGTCCAGGAGCTGCTACCCCACAGCTGGCTGTGTCTAAAAAAGGCAACAGAACAACTAATTTATTTTTAAAAATTAAAACATTGATTGAATTGTACGGTTATGTAGAGATAATTACTGTCTAGCCTAGCTTTCTGTAGTGAAATGACTACACTCAGAAGAGTAGGGATGCCCCCAGGGTTAGGATGCTAGCTGGGACTTATTTTCTGCTCCATCACAGACCTCCTGCATGATGTGTTTCTGGCGCCATCTGTAAAATGGAGGTAATAGCCCTTCCCCACATTACAGGGTGGTGGTGAAGGTAAATACTGCAAAGCACTCAGATATTACAGTAATGGGGACCATATAAGCATCTTAGATAGACAAAAATAAAGGATTTATCAAGGTGAGCAATGCACATATTAAGGCAGGTAGCAGGTAAAATCTCAATTCCTGGGAACAAAAAAGATTGTAAAGATGAAGAAACAATTACTCAGCATATTTTACTTATGAAAGCCAGAGAGATGCTTAAGTGTGTGGGCGTAGCTTCTTTTTATCACTCGCTGGTCAGTAAGAATGCAGGCTATGAATACCAACTGTGGCTGTGAAGCCCATTTACTCCGTGTTTGTTCCTCTGACCAGTAATCTCAACTTCCATTCAATCTGCACAGATTTCAGTTGTTTGCCTGATAGCAACAACACTTGATTATGACCAGCTGGGCGCTATGAAATCTCTCAGAACACTGAGGGCATTGAGGCCCCTTCGAGCCCTATCCAGATTTGAGAGCATAAGGGTAAGGGTATCTTTTAGTGTCTATGAATGAAGTATGTGCACCTTCTCATATTTAATGCCCAGCACCTTCTCATATTCCTTACAGGAAAATAACATGGAATCTTCTCTTTTAGGTGTCGTAGGGGGATCCAGATAACGGTGAAAGATTATATACATAATTCTTTTTAAAGAATCCATAATAAACTCAGAGCTAGTTTAGGGGGAGATTTTTAAATTGTTTTTTAGGGTTGATAATTCAGAATGCAATGGCAATCTTAAAATCTTCCACCAGTTTAATAAATCATTGGATCTTGCAAGATCGTAAGGTGATTTATTGGGCGAGAACTAAATTGTAGTACTTACATGATTCAGTAATACTTTTAATGGTGATAGATGCAACACGTTTTACGAGGCATAAGGGATCTATTGGAAAAGGCTTTCTTTAGCAAAAGATCAGCCTCTAGACTGCTGCTTTTCTCCGACAAAGCTCCGTGCCGAAAAAAAGTGGTGGCCATTTTTATGCTAATGAAGCGCAGGATATTTAAATCCCCGCTTCATTAGCAATTTCGACCTGCCTAATCTGCATCCCTCTGCTGGCAGAGGGGTGCAGTCTAGACATACCCTAAGACTCCATTTCTGTGAGTTTACATTAAACTGGAAAGCAAATTTTTATGTTCTGAGGGCATCATGGAAAGAATTGTGTATATATCCTGGTGTTAAAATCTTTTTCTTTCTGCATTCATCTAATTCTATGGCTTCCATTTAGGGTATTTCGTCATTGTCCCACTAACTGGTTTTTTCTTTTCAGAAAGGAAAGGCAGAGGAGAAGTAAAATGGTAGGATTGTGCTAATAGTTTGGACTTTTGCTTTATGTCTCCATTCAGGTCTCTTTAATAAGCCTCATAGCTAATTCACTTGGATACTCCGAAATGGGTCCTATTAAATCCCTTAGGACCCTCCGAGCTTTGAGACCATTAAGAGCATTATCACGATTTGAAGGGATGAGGGTAAGAGTAAATAAAGCAACCATCAAAGCCCATATGTGTGAACATCAAGCATGTAAAAAAGCCATATTACTTTGGCTTGTTTTCATTATGACTGCAAAGGAAATGAATGATAATGCTGTGTGGGGAAAAAAAATCCTCCATTGTATTGATTGCATTAGTATAGCTGCAGCTTTTACTCTCTTGTGGATTTCATGACAAGCTAATCCAGCTGCATAACTTGTCATCCTGTTTTAAAAACAGCTTTTTGGCTGAGGTAACATCTGGCTAACAATTATCTCTTTAATGATCAGGCACATCAGAGATAATAATTTTGCTACAGGTTTGCTCCTGTCACCAAATTTTATTAAAATTAGAATGAATCACAAAGTTGTTGAGGACTTTTTCCACTAATAAAGAATATGAATATTAGAGGTACACTATATATAGAAAACAAATAGGCAAATTCACCAAAACTTTTCTCTGAAATATTTGAATTTTAATATAGAATGCCAGGATTAGCCTTGGAACAATGTGACTTGTGTTCATTGTTGTGTCTTGCATGTCTGTCCTCTCCCATTTGCATTTTCTTGAATGTATGGATGGGTTTTCTGGTACCATACATATTTATTTGTGCTTGTTTAGCATTGCAAGTATGTTTAAGTATATTTTGGGCTTTGTTTTTTAAACTGTTATTATCATGCATGACTATCAAATGATGATAACTGCATTCTGTATCAGTCATGGTTAACACTAATACTGTAGATCACATGGCAAAATAAAACAAATCTCTGTGTGTCACAATCTGGAACATTGAGGAGTATATAAAGTATCAATGTAAGCTCCATTTCCAAGATTGCTGATTCAGATATATGTACAATGACATCTGTCTTATCGGAGACCTAAAATCTCTAAAATATGTCCCTAAATTCGTAAGGTATTAATGATAAAATAAGATTGGTACATGGGGGCTTCTTTTGCTTCTAGATCACAAGTTCAAAGTTAAGATAAGGCACCCTAATGATAAAAAGCCTATATATTTTAAAGAGTTCATGGTTTCAGCTGACATTCTAGTGCTTCATTTTCCATACCATAATTGTACATAGTAAAACAGCCAGAGGACTGAATAGTCCTAGAAATTGAGCTAACCCTATAAATTAAGTCCATTGTTGGAGCAATACCAGGCATCCAAATTTGAACTGTTTTGGTGCGAAATACTGCATTCTTCATACAATGCCCCTATGATACCATATTTTAAAGAGTATTCACATACACACACAAAATAGTGCAAATAGAGCTTCAGTGATGTCACTTTATCAGAGCTTCATCAATTTAATAGAACTACTTCTGTTAACACCAGCTGAGGAGCTGACCCCATCTCTTTATTCAGAGTGGCTGTGTCTACACTGGCCACATAACCCGTAATAGCTATGGAAATGAGAGAAGTCAGAATAGGGAAATGCGCGGGGGATTTAAATATCCCCCGCGGGATTTAAATAAACATGGCCGCTTTTTTCCGGCTTGGGGAAAAGCTGGAAAAGAGCGTCCAGACTGGCGCGATCCTCCGGAATAAAGCCCTTTATTCCGGAGGATCGCGCCAGTCTGGACGCTCTTTTCCAGCTTTTCCCCAAGCCGGAAAAAAGCGGCCATGTTTATTTAAATCCCGCGGGGGATATTTAAATCCCCCGCGCATTTCCCTATTCTGACTTCTCTCATTTCCATAGCTATTACGGGTTATGTGGCCAGTGTAGACACAGCCAGTGCCACATACCCAGATTGACCTACTATAGGCCACATTGCTTTTCCACATTCAGGAGTCCTAGAAGGAGCAGAGCAAATATGCCCACAGCTGAGAGTGATAAAAACCTGATCTAGACCCAATGTCGCACCAGTTTTACTAAAGATGTGATTTGTGTGCAGACATCTTAAACTGTTTTCCACCTGACTTACACTGGATTTGCTTAATCAAAACCCATATAAACCAGTTTTAAAGTGTTATAAGAATGTCCACACATGATTTTATATCAGTATAACTAAATGATTGTTAGCCCAGCAACTTCGGTGTGTAGACAAATCCAAAGTATCGGGCATTGAAGAGATCGAAAAGCTGAGGGAGTAGAGAAACACTGAGGGAAGGTTGTTGACAGAGCTAGAGAAGTTGGTTTGTGGTAATCCTGCATGAAGGAGGCCATTTTCTGTTACATCAGTCCCAAAAATTCTGTTCCTAAAATATCCATATTCAGAGGTATCTAAGGTTTCTTCACATTACGTTCTTTTGCTCAATATCCCATCAGTATAGTTGGAATGTATACGTGTTTGTGCCTCTTTCTCTGAGCTGTCAGAGGTACTGAATTCACTTGTAAATTATGCTAAAGTATATTTGAGAATAAATGTTTAGCATGTCTAACGATACTTATGATAACTAGGGACAATAAGACCTTTCATTATTAGGGACTCATATTTTCCAAAATGCACAAGGAAAATTACCCAAGGAGAGAGAGATTAAATCATGTTAATGTTGAGATGCAAACAGAGTGGGGAGATAATAATTTGTGCAGTGCCTTCAGTTGAGGATCTCAAAGTAGTTTACAGAGCTCAGGTATAAGCAAGAAAATTCTCATAGGATGCTTCACTCATCTGTATTTTGCCTAGGCTTTGAAGTGAAGTGGTCCCAACTAAAGGATAGTGAGATAGATAGGTGATTTGGGACCAGTGAATTGGAGGCATTGATAAGTGGTATCTCAATGATCCTAACCACACAGAGGGTCCCTGATGGCATGGCAAATGGGTGTATCATGACAATGCCTTCCACATCCCATTGCTTCCTATCTGGCAGTGGGCTGAGTCCTAGTGCAGGCAAAAGAAATCCTTGGCTTGCACCAGCCCAACAGAAGCTTCTGTGACATAGGAGGGAGCTACCCTTTGGCTATCCAAAAGGAAACCCCTATGGAAGGAGCCTCCCCCAAAGAAAGTTCAGCAGAGGCTTCTGCTTATGCCCAGGGGAAGCATAATGGTGCATATACAGCTGCCAAATCTTGCTGCCAAAAACTGTCTGACTGATAGATCTCAAAAAGGAATTATAAATAAGCAACTGTTCTCCAGGGAGGCAGTATTTCTAGTGTGGTCTCAGGGATCTGTTCATGACTGAAAGTTCAATGTCATTGTCAATGACGATAGAAATGTAGCCGTGTTAGTCTGGGGTAGTTGAAGCAAAATGCAGGACAATGTAGCACTTTAAAGACTAACAAGATGGTTTATTAGATGATGAGCTTTCGTGGGCCAGACCCACTAAGTGGGTCTGGCCCACGAAAGCTCATCATCTAATAAACCATCTTGTTAGTCTTTAAAGTGCTACATTGTCAATGACCTGAAAGAAAATATAAAATCATTGCTGGTAAGCTTGCTTATGGTACAAAATTGATGGAGTGGTAAATAATGTTAAGGCAGATCAATTATACAGCACAAGCATGATAGGAAACTGGGCTCACTTGAACAACATTCATTTTAATACAGCTAAATACTGCATGCATCTAGGAACAAAGAAAATAGGACACACTTGTAATATGGGGAACTGTGTCCTGGAAAACGGTGATTGAGAGTAAGCCACAGAACATGAGTTTCTCTTGTGATGTGATGGCTAGCAGAGCTTTTGTGATTCTTGGAAGATGGGCAAGGGAATATATCAAGTTGGCATAGGGAGATGATATTACCTCTTAATACAGCTTAAGTCAGACCATTATTAGAATGATAACATTCTAGCATCCATGTTTTAAAGGGGGCATTGAAAAATTGGAAAGAATTGGAAAAGAGCTGCAAGAATTATTCAAGTTCTGAAAACTCTGCTTTGCAGAGAGAGATTTAAGAAGTTCAGTCTATTTTGCTTATCCAAATGAAGGCTAAGAAGTGACTTGATCACAGTCAATACTATAAATACTGACTTGGGGGGAAAGTTCTAATAGTAGAGGGCTCTTAATCTAACAGACAAAGGCATAATGAGATTCAGTGTCTAGAAGCTCAAATTCAGACTAGAAGTAAGACATACATTTCTAACACCGAGACTAATTAAACACTGGGACAATTTACTTAACCATGTGGTGATTTCTCCATCACTTGAAATCTTTAAATTGAGATTGGATGCTTTGCTAAAAGATATGACCCTAAATTATCCAAAAGGTATGAGCTTTATATCAGAATTACTGGGTGACCTTTTCTATGGCCAGTACTATACAGAAGATCAGACTAAATGTTCACCATGGTTCTTTCAAGCTTTAAAATCTATTGGGCATATGATCACCTGGTGTAATTGTCCAGGAAGTCAGTGGAGCTATAACAGTTTACACAAACTGAGGATCTGCACCATTATGGATCTGAGAAAGGAAATACTAAATTTAGATGACCTCCAGGTGCCAAGTAGGACATTAGGTGGCAAAAGGCTACCCCCAACAGAAATTATGTGGAAAGAGGTTTCAGGCACAGCTTATAAGGTATTAATGGGAGTGTGGTGTTAAGAAACTATATTTTATAGATGACTGTACAGTATATGTTATTTCTAAACATAACAGACATTTGGTTATTATCTTTGTGAGGTTTGCATCTCAACTTTCACATAAATTCTTAATAGTTTCTTCTGTTTACATAATCAGATCCTTAACCAGCTGTCACTTGCATTGGTAGAAATTAGAAGTAGCTCCTTTTAAACAAATGGCATTACATTGGTGTAAAATTAGTATAAATCAGAGGAGAATTAGGCCCTTAGTTAATAATTCATTCATGGAGGTGTTGCATGATTTCCTTCAAGTCTTGTGTCATATTTTGTTATCTACAAGCCACTGAACATAATTCAGCACCAGGAAAAAAAGGAGGATGCATGCATGACCATCATTTGTATTATCTAGCCTTGTATGATTGTGTTCTGTTCCTATGCATGATCATATGCATTGTAATCTCTCTGTCTGTAAGAGCCATAATGTTTTCCTCTATGTCATACATAGTATAGCTGCAGTAATTTGGGGTCGCATGGATGGACGTTGAACAAAAACATCACTACACTAAAGAGCAAATGAAAATTATTAAGACATCAGTTTGGGCAGTATTCCAATGATCATTTGCTTTGAAATTATTTTGCACTCTGGCTTATAAAATAAAGGTTCAGTTAAAACTATAAATTAAGAATGCACTAAATCTAAAAGTAAAAGAAAAAATAGCAAAAGGGACGGTGGTTGTAAAAAGTCCACATATGGCAAAATAGGTACACACAGCTGGTCTTGCAAAAATTTGCTCCTTTCAGAAATGTGCAAAATGTAGTTCCAGGCCTTGAAAGAGTTATGCAATTGTGTATTTTCTTCAATATACCAGAATAAACTGCCTGCTCTAAATATGTAAAATAATTTTACTGTGCTCTTTTATCCTTTCCAGAAACACACAAGTAATGGTGAAATGAATTTGATATTATTGGCTTGTGAGAATATTGAGCACTAATATGAAAGAAAACAAGAACTGACATTTTCCATAACCAGATTCAAAACTGAATAAAATCTCATTTTTATGGATCAATATCACTTTGTCTCAGTTTATGAAATGTAAACGGAGAAGGGGAAAAGCTTAATGTCTGCGTATTAGATTCTAATCTTGAAAGCATGAAACAAACAAGGAGACAAATTCATATAGTAAAGTCTGGAATCTGTAGAAAGAATGCCAGTATACTTTGTGTTGGTCCTGCAAAGTAGTGGCAGAACCTAGAGTAGCTGTGGATATGTAAAAAACAGTACAAGCCATTAATATAGAGTGAAAAATACATTTGTGATAATGATTTTTCTTGGGAAAATGTCTTTTATGTTATGCTTAGCATGCATCAAAGGCTTTGACATTTTGGATGGTGGTTTAGAATGCTGAATAACATATATAAGGTGGTTGTTATATTAACCTTATATTTTGGAGTGCATGTTGATATTACTGAAATGTTGTGATTGGAAACTATAGAATGCACATTGTGTATTCCATTTGCATTGGTTCAGATGCATATTCCAAGCACTGAGTTTTCTTCCTATGACAATTGTTTATAAGTACTTTAATTGACTGGGTCCTTTCTGTGCAATATTTAGATGTGTTTTTGTATATATGGGTTTGCACACTAATCCTGCCTGGAGCTGATAGGACTGTGCAGAAAACAGAATTATATAGATTTTGGTACAGTATGTAGTGAGATAATGTGAAGCTGATATATATTAAATCAGGATGTGTTGGCTGTTTTAATGCTACATCCTGTCGAGATAGGAGTAGTAAATGAAGGGATTAAATCATAAGAGTAGATCCTCCATATTGATGGTCAGATCTTCTTCCTAGCTGCTCTGGTCCAAGAATTTCAATGAACCTGTTTTCTCACAGTAATAGTGACTTCCAATCAATGGTATCTTTGACAGATGAGACATCACTGGATCAATTACTACTAAGATAATCAATACTCTTCATAGAATTACAATTTCAGGGATTGTCTGGGTGGGGGCTGAAATCAGGAAGAGGTTTAGATACTTTGCTGCTTCTCTTCCTCTCTCCTGGTACCTTAACTATTGTACAGTAAAACTCCATTAGTCCGGCATCCAATGCTCCAGGACTCCTGATGGTCCTGCACCATCAGGAACCCGGAAGTGCTGGGGCAGCCAGACAGGCTTCCCCCATTCAGCTGCTGCTGAAACTGACCAGCAGCTGAATTAGGGAAGCCGGGAGCAGAGCAGCTGGGGTGCTGCTGGGTTGGTCTCGTAGCGCTGCCCCTCGGGGCTCCGGGACCAACCCGGCAGCACCCCAGCTGCTCTTGGGGACGCCTGGGGCAGAGCAGCTGGAGTGCTGCCAGGTTGGTCCCGCAGCGCCAAAGGACGGTGCTGTGGGACCAACCCGGCAGGACCCCAGCTGCTCTGCCCCAGGGGTCCCCGATTCAGCCGCTGTTGAAACAGAACAGCGGCTGATTCCAGGAAGCCTGGGGCAGAGCTGCTCTGCCCCGGGCTTCCTAGAATCAGCCGCTGATCTGTTTCAGCAGCGGCTGACTTGGGGACGCCTGGGGCAGAGCAGCTGGGGTGCTGCCGGGTTGGTCCTGCAGCGCCGAGGGGCAGCGCTACAGGACCAACCCGGCAGCACCCCAGCTGCTCTGCCTCAGGCTTCCTGGAATCAGCCGCTGGTCAATTTCAGCAGTGGCTGAATCGGGATTCAGACGCTGCTGAAACTGACCAGCAGCGTCAGTTTCACACAGCAGGCTGAATCCGGACGCCTGGGGCAGAGCAGCTGGAGTGCTGCCTGGTTGGTGCCATAGCGCCGCCCCTCGGCGCTGCGGGACCAACCGGGCAGCACCCCAGCTGCTCTATTGCAGGCATCCCCGATTCAGCTGCTGCTGAAACTGACCAGCAGCGGCTGAATCAGGGACGCCTGGGGCAGAGCCAGACTATCGTAAGGGGGGGCTATGAGGGGCCTGGGGTGGCATCCCCTCCCACCCCACTCCAGACCCCTCATAGCCCCCCCCCCCCCTTCTGATAATCCAGCATATCTGATAATCCGGCACCCCCTGGGTCCTAAAGGTGCCGGATTATCGGAAGTTTACTGTAACTATTGTGTCCTGCTGTCCTCCCATTATGTGTTTAACACATCACTAAACATAGGGTCCAATATGAAGCAGGAAGATTCTGAGAAGTACGGCAACATTGTTGTTGTTAAGAACAACAATTGGTTGCCAACTGGAAAATCCTCTTTGCATGAGTGAGATACTGACAGATTATTTTTAAGGTACAAAAAAGAAGAGTATTATGTGTTCTTAAATTTTTCAAAATAGCAATTCAGATATTCAGCTAGTGTTAATCCAGTTTACATCAGCTGAGGACTGGCCCAGTTACTTGAGTGTGCAAAAGAGCTACTTAGGGCTGTGTTCATGTAAAGGCCTACAGTAACTATATGTTTTTCTTTCATTTCACTTATTTAAGGTGGTTGTGAATGCCCTAGTGGGAGCCATCCCTTCCATCATGAATGTTCTGCTCGTCTGCCTCATTTTCTGGCTCATTTTTAGCATCATGGGAGTGAACCTGTTTGCAGGAAAGTTTGGAAAATGCATTAACAAGACAGCAGGAGATATGCCTTTAGACTCTAAAGTTATTAATAACATGAGCGAGTGCATAATCTATAACGTGACAGGCAATTTGTACTGGACCAAAGTTAAAGTCAACTTTGATAACGTTGGTGCTGGTTACCTGGCTCTTCTGCAGGTGGTAAGTTCAATAAAAAATGCTTGTTCTTGTTAGGTAGACACCCAGTGCTTCGGTCATACAAAATGCTGTCATAAGCCCCCACTAAAATCAGTACCTTCTAGGATCTGATTCCAAGTTAATAATTAAACTTTTCCTTTTTACCTGAACTGCCAAACACATTTTTAACTGGTATAACTGATTTATACTTTTGCTGATTTATACTTTTGCCAACCCACCAGTTGCTGGTTTTAGACGGAGAGTAAGAGTTTCCAGGAATATACTCCATGCACCACTCTTATGGGGGTCTTCCTGGAGGTTCTCCGACCCCACGGGTAGATAGGAAACCATTTTGTTCTTCTTCCTTTTGTAACCTAAAGCAACATTGAGGCAGAGTTTCCAAAATGAAAGTCACAGTGTGTGAAGGCAGGTGTGCCTGGATAGAGTTGATTTGCTTTACTGAACCTATGATGGATCACCAGTGTTCCATTTAGACCTTAAGTGAAAAAGGCCTGGGTTCTCTTCTCATGTGCATGTCATAAATTGGCAGTAACTCAGATGAAATCAAAGTAGTTAATCCTGGAGTATGTGACAGGCCCAGACCAGTTGGCTTCAGTAGCTTGATGGAAGGGAAATATAATGGCCGCTGGATGAACAGTGTTCTGAGTGACCAGGGCAGGGGCTGCTATAGAGCAATTAAGTCAGGCAGGAACCCAGAGTCAATTAACAGCATGCCTGAAACAAGACATGCTAATCAAAACTCCTTCAGACCATTAAGGACCCGCTGGGGCTAGTTTAAAAAGCTTCCCGTTAGAGAGGGCAGGGGAGCTCAGGACTGGGCGTGAGGAGATACACTGGGAGGAGCAGGAAGGATGTGGGCAGGTGCCAGAAAGAAGGTACCTGATAGGAGTCATTTGGGCAGGTAGCCCAAGAAAAGGCTGCAACACTGGTAGTGAAGGAAACTCTGCCTGTTGCCACTGCCTTAACATTCCTGGGCCAGAACCCAGAATAGTGGGTAGGTCCAGGTTCTCCCCAACGCTCCCCTCACCACTGCACAATGTTTCCCTCAGAGGGAAAAGTGGAACTACAGAGGAGTTTCTCCCCAGACTTGTTGACTGGCCTGAGATTAAGGTGGCTCAGGAGGCTGTGACCCTTGCCCCTCCTAAAGGGTGAAAGGCTACGTTGAGGAATTAAGGACAAAATCACTGACTAAAATCCTTTGACCACCTAGTAAAGAAGTTCCAAAGTTGTCATCCAACAACCACTAGCAGTCTGCAGAGGACATGCTGTGTAGCTGGTCACATGATGCTAGCTCTGCTTCCTCCAGCTGCTAACTTTAATTAAAAGATAGCTAATTGCTATTAATGCCCAGCCCCTCACCTGCTTTAAATTAGAGTAGCACCACTGACTTCAGTAGAGCTCGGCCCATTTATACCAGCCTTTCGTGCATTCTAATCATTTTGTTTTATGTCAACCGTTGATTTAGTTGTAGGAATGGGAAGGGAAGTGATCCATACAAAATGAAAGACAAGGTGTCTATGAGATAATCTGTCAGCACAGTGAAAAAGTTTGACCCTTCCTTGCTATACTAGGATTCAGATATGTCCTGAAGTGATCATAGCCAAGCTCCTAGTTCTTCTTCAAGTCATGTCCCTATGGATGCTCCGCTTCAAGTGAGTAGCCACTTCCTGAGACCTCGATCAGAGATTTTCTGCTAGCAGCATCCTTTGGGCTGTGTATGCATCCTATATATCCTCATGCCACTCACCAAGGCTGTAAAGGGCTGCACCTCAAATTAGGGATGTAAGCGACTAATCAAATAGTCAACTATCTGATAAGCATAGGCTTATTGGGTAGTCAAGTGATGACTCAACTACTCGCTTCCTCCTTTCCCCTGTTGTCTCTGTACCAGAGGCAGCAAAGGGGGGAGGAGCAGGAGCTGGTTCTGGGGGGAGCTGGCTTAAAAGTGAGAGGGCAGGGGAGGCAGAGCCACAGCAGTCCCGGCTTGTGCCGCCCCTGGGAGCTAACCCCTCTGCGGCTCTGCACTTTAAATGTGATAAGAGCCCAGCAGCTCTTACTACATTTAAAATGCAGAGCTGCAACGGCAGTAGCTAGCACCCTGTCCTATCGACTAATCGAATAGTCAATGGAAATTCCATCGAGTACTTAATTAGACAGTTAACTGTTACTTAACATCCCTACCTCAAATCACTCTGTTTCTTCTCAACCACTTCAGCCTGAGACAGAGCCCTATCATGTCTGCCTTGAGTGTGCCATGGCTCACTTCTTATTTTTAGTTAACTATTATTTAATATTAGATTCAGTCATTGATAGTAGATAAGTAGTAGGAGGATTAACTTTGTTCCTCTCCCTTCCTTCAGGGAGCCTTACTTTCTGGCAGGATATGCCTGGCTCTCCAGGATTCAAATGTTTCCTTTCTTGTCAGGAAACTATTCCGATGAGCAAGAACCACTCTGTGGGTATGTCTACACTACCCCGCTAGTTCGAACTAGCGGGGTAATGTAGGCATACCGCAATTGCAAATGAAGCCCGGGATTTGAATTTACCGGGCTTCATTTGCATAAGCGGGGCGCCGCCATTTTTAAATCCCCGCTCGTTCGAACCCCGTGCCGCGCGGCTACACGCGGCACAAACTAGGTAGTTCGAACTAGGCTTCCTAGTTCGAACTACCGTTACTCCTCGTGGAATGAGGAGTAACGGTAGTTCGAACTAGGAAGCCTAGTTTGAACTACCTAGTTCGTGCCGCGTGTAGCCGCGCGGCACGGGGTTCGAACCAGCGGGGATTTAAAAATGGCGGCGCCCCGCTTATGCAAATGAAGCCCGGTAAATTCAAATCCCGGGCTTCATTTGCAATTGCGGTATGCCTACATTACCCTCCTATTTCGAAATAGGAGGGTAGTGTAGACATACCCTGTGTGTGTCTGCTGCCTGGGGGAGTCATACATCTGCCAGAAGTGTAACATCTGCCTGGCCCTTAAATCTTGAACAAGGAAGTACCAAGAGATCAAGTTAAGGCTGCTAATAATGGAGTGCTCCCTTTGACCCACTTCATAATCAAGTCTGGAGAAATTCTTTCCTCCTTCTCCCCCCACATGGAAGTCTGTCTCTGGGAAGATCCAGCACCCCTTTGGCATCAGCAAAGGGAAGATTCCTGGGCCTCCATATAGCTCCAAAGGGAAAGAGCTTTAACTCCCTCCCATAAGGAGTCTGCTCTCTAAAGACTTCTGTCCTCTGCTAAGTGCATGTTCTCAGAAGTCTTGACCAGTTATGGTACTCAGTTTAGTACCATAGACATGAAAGGTTCTCAGCAGTCTAAGGAGAAACATAGCTCTGCCATATTCCTTTTACCATCTCCCAGGAACAAAGGAGGTAAAGATAAGCACTCTTCCAGACCAGTGTCATTGTACACAGCTCCATCTTTGGCACCTCCCCAGTCAAGACCTTGGGTAGTGTGCTAAGTGAAGCATCAGATACCATCAGTGCCTACTTTGGTGTGCTCTAAATCCTTCTATTGTCAAGCACACCACAACATTAGTACCAATCCTCCACTTGGTACTACAGGGATTTCAATACTCAAAAGTGGCGGATGAACCAGAATCTCCACTTCTCGTGGGTACTGACTACCTCTCAGTACCAAATCCCCAATCTCCATGCCACTTTCACTCTCCAGTACCACCAGACTTCCCACCTTTTTCTGTTTGTACCCCCAGTTAGAGGATATTGAAGGGGATAAAGGAGGCCTCCATTCATTCTCTTTCCTCTAAGGGCAGGCTTCTCCCACCCACATGTACAGGAAGTAATTCTTTGACATACATAGGGAAGATCCTCATGCATAGCCCCAAAGTGGTGGGAGCAACCACAGGGGCCATCCACACTATATGGACTAACCCAGTGGCTATATTGAAGTCTCTGGGCTGTGTACCAACAATTTGCCAAATCACCAACTCAGACACATCAATAAGTTAGAGATATTCCATCCTGTTCTTGTTAAACGAAACCCCAACATGAGGAGACATTTCAGGAACTAGGGCAGATAAAAAAGCCATCCCTCAAATGCCTGTCTCTTTATTGTCTCCAGGTGAGGCCATGACACCTCCACCACCACCAATGGCCAGTGATTTCCAGCTATATCAAGATCTTTTAAAGCAGATAGCCAGCATTCTTCAAATTACCACCCAAAGATGTCAAGGATTTGCAACACAAATTATTTGACATTTCGCAATCAACACCACCTACAAGAGTTGTGTAACTCATTAATTAGGTACTCTTGGACCCAACTAAGATTGGCTGGTGAATAGCCACTACTATCCCACCAGCTTGCAAATGGGCACACCAAAATATTATGTTGCCTCCAAAGATTCCAAAATTTTATTCTCCCTCACAACCCATGCAATGCTCTGGTGGTGGATGCAGTGAATGGGCTGGTTATGCAACACTATACCATGTCTGCCCCACATGACAAGGACTAAAAGTGTGTAAAGCTCTTTGGACAGAAGTCCTATTAATTTGTGACCCTGCAATTTCAGGTCACAGACTATCAGGCAGTCATGGCTAACGATAATTTCACAAACGGTAATACATTTATGACCTTTTATTGATCATCTTCCATGGGAACAGAGGAGACAATTTCAGACCATCATTATAGAGGGGCCAGTTATTAGTCAGGGTGTCTCTTCAACTGTGTCCTTGGATGCTGCAGACACCAATGCCAGGTCAATTTTTATGATGGTTGTTGTGCATAGACTCCAGGAGTTCCCATGAGGTCTCAGTCTCCTCTTGGATGTTTGAAAGTTGTTCTCTGAACCACTGATGAATCTCTTCACACACTAAAAGACTCCAGAGTCATGTTAACATCTCTAGGTATATGTAACTCCTATAAAAAAAAAGAAAATTGAAGAGGTCACCAACTGCTCAGATATCTCATCCTCTCATTTCTCTGGGTTTCACAGATCTACCAAACCCCTAGGAAGAGACACAAATTCCAGCCAAAGAAAGCTTCTCATCCTCCTTTCAAGTACCTAGTAAAAATTGAAACAACAGTTTTGATGCGTCATTCAAGGATTTAAATTCTTCCACACATGTAGTTTACCAGCTGCAACCCATTGTTCACTTCCTCCATTTCCTATTTCCAACATAGTGGGAGGGGGGTCACTCCAAACAAGTAAAACCCAGAGGTCATAGTGCTCAGAATCTCAGGTTGCATCATCCACATTACATCTCTGCCTTTCTCCCTTGCTTTCCCCATCCCTCTTTAGGAATAACTCTCACACACTTCTGTTGAGACAAAAAATAGACACTCTCCTTAATTTAGAAGTGAAAGAGCCAGTTCGAGCTCTTCTCAAAGGAAACCAATTTGAGATCTAAGAGTATCAAACAAATTTGAAAGTCTCAAAAGTTCAGGAGGGCGGCCTCTGGCAGATATGACCCATTGACTTGAAGCAGAAGATTGCATTTTGGATCTCAATCTGTGAGATGCCTCTTTCCAGATAGTGATAGACCCATCTCACAGAAAATAACTAAGCCTAACAGTCAGCCAGAAACATTTCAATAATGAATACTTTCCTTCCACGTCTTCTCTGTTCCAAGGGTCTTCTTAAAGGTCCTAACCATTGTATCTGCTTATCTTCTTTGAGAGGCAATTTTAATCTCCTTGCTCAAGTTTAAGTCTTACAAAACTATACTGTCATCCACTCGAACAGTCCTTTCCCTTTTCCAAGAACTGTGTCTTCAGCTCAGTGTAAGAAAATCCATAATAAACTGTGCAGAGAATACAGTTCATAGTGGCATACTTGGATTCATTGGCAGCCAGGGCCTACTTTTCCACAGACATACTCATAACTATCAAATCTACTCAGAACCATTCAAAGGAGATTCTGAACCTCAGCAAGGAACTCTCTATAGGCCCAGGATCATATGACAGCTTGCACTTTAATAACTAATCACAACTTCACTGCTTCTAAGGTTGGCACAGAACAATCTATTCACCAACAAGCAACTGATTGGAGAAGCAAGTCGCAGTTCCCCTTCATGTAAAGTACTCCCTAGACTCGTGGAAAAATCAATTGAATGTTGGTGCAGGCATTCGGTTTTTTTGCCCTACTCCAACAGTAACCATGGCAACGAATGTATCCCTACTGGGTTAAGGAGTTCACCTCAAAACACTCATGGCTCAAAGCACATGGTTACCTCATTTCATCTCAAAGGCTATCTAACTTAGTCTCATACTTTATTAAACTTTGTTACTAGTTAGCTAGTTTAGATTATCCAGGTATAGCTCAGAAAGCCTCCGCAGCAGCTTTCAGAAATATTCCCATTGCACAAATATGTAGAGCAACTAATTAGGAATCTGTTCCTATATTCACGAAACACTACTCCCTAGCAAGCCATTTAGATTTGACACCTCTTTTGGCTAAGCTGTTTTATAATCTCGCATCAGATAGGAAAGCTGTATGCCATGAAAGTCTTGTATAATTATATCAGGCCATGATTATTCTGCAGTACCTTCCAGAACAAATGATCATCATAGCATTATATAAATATTAGTAATAAAATAGCATGGATTGGAGACATGCTTCAGAGTGAAAATGGCATAGAACAAAGTTAGCACAACTTGTCCTTGTTTGTTGCCGAAAGCTCTGAGCCCTTTAAATCACCACCACAGCGTTGTGTAGCTTGCTCCGGGTGGCTGTTAGAGCTGCCTGTAGAAACGGGGCACTACACGGCACGCTCTAAGCAGTGCTGTGTGGCCAGCTACCCTCAGCCCTCCCCCCCTAGGAGCATGCAGCCAGCTCCCTTCTCCTCCCCACACACATACACACCTTGCCCAGAAGTCCAGCATGGCTGTCGACTCTCCTGGTGGTGGCTATCTTGGATTTCCTCCCTTTTAAATAGAGTGTCTCCCAGCCCCAAATTTGAAGTGTTTGTTTTATTTTAAGATAATTGGCTTTTGGTTGCCTGGTAAATATTGAGGGCCATTTTCCCACAGTCCACCTATCCTCTCCCTCTGCTGGTTTACTGCATGGTGTCTAACCAGTAACCTCATAACAAAATGTAATCATGTCCCAAGATGAGTTTATCCCCAGATAATCTCATCACATGACAATTTTAGTTGAAAATGATGTTTCTCTGGAGAGCTTCCAAGCAGGATAATATCACAAACACTCCTATGAAGATTTTTGTCACTTCTTGATCCAGTATGTAAGTGGCTAGTAATTCCAGATAAATAATTTCCTTTCCCAGTGATGTGTTTCTTTCATTCCTGATATCTGCTCCTCTTTGCAAATGAAGTGTCTAAGGAAGTCTTCCAGAACCCTAAGAGGATTTTTAATTATCTCACTTGTAGACCATTTGCTAAAACATAAAATCACAGTTCTGCAGTCCCATAATGTTTTATCTTCAGCAGATCAATTCACCAGCCAATGTCAATAGGTACAACCATGTTGCATGCTAAATGTTACACTCTCACCCTGGCTGGAATCTAGCACATTTCCTGTAAATAACCAGGGATAAAATGCCTAAAGATAAAAGATTGGGAGAATGGTGCAAGTTAAGATCATATTGCAACCTCTTATTTCCTCCAAACCCAGTCTCTCTGAACACCAGATGAAATTGTAAGTGGAAAGTGACAATAAGAAGATGGGAAAGCTCTTTCATGGGATTAGAAAAAGAGCAGCAAAAAGAAACCATTAGAGCATCTGAGAGGGATCAAAATGACAGGGTTAAATAATCATTTGTTTCAATGAAATCACTGACCACCTCACTGGCCTTCTAATCTCTTCTCAGATTCTCTAAACAGTTATATAGATTTTCCAAAAGGTGCTGCTTTTCAGGGGCTAATCTGTTTTATCCAGTAGGTGAGAATGGGTACAAAGTTATGAACACCATTTTATGTGTATTCATTAAAAATAAATAGTGTTGACCTCGGTATGAATTTTCCATTAGCTAAGCAGGATTTAAAAGCAAGAATAGAAAGCATTACCTTAAAGATTTAATTTAATAATAGTATATAATGGCGCTTTTGAAAAAGCACTTTGAATATACCTAGCATAACACAAAGGGCTGGGTGCCCATTGAGAATCATGCACAAATTCCAATTAGGGAATTATGTGCTTAAATGCCACAATAAAAATTCAGAACAAGTGTCCTGAAGATACTGAAAAATGTTGGAATGTTCTGCTGTCCTGCACTCATGCTCTCAGTATGCTGCTGTAAGTCAAGATAACACAGTGGAAGTAAATGTAGCTAATTCTTCCCACACACCAGTTTTAAAAGCAATGCAAATCCATTGATTTACTCCCACATTACAGTGGTGTGAGTAAAATGAGAATGAGGTTCAGTGGAAGTGCACAGGTGTAAAACTAGCATAATTTAGGCTAGAATTAGGCCTAGTGTTGTATCAGTTTAGTATCATGGCAGTAGATTTTGATATTCTAAAAATAGGATCGTGGGCTGCATTTTCATTCTGAGAGGCTATACCAAGGCCCTTTTACACTGCATTGGAAGTTTGAAAGGGCTTAAATTATATTCATAGAATCATAGAATCATAGAATAATAGGACTGGAAGGGACCTCAAGAGGTCATCGAGTCCAGCCCCCCGCCCTCAAGGCAGGACCAAGCTCTGTCTACACCATCCTGACATATGTCTATCCAACCTGTTCTTAAATATCTCCAGAGAGGGAGATTCCACCACCTCCCTTGGCAATTTATTCCAATATTTGACCACCCTGACAGTTAGGAATTTTTTCCTAATGTCCAATCTAAACCTCCCCTGCTGCACTTTAAGCCCATTACTCCTTGTCCTGTCCTCAGAAACCAAGAGGAACAAATTTTCTCCTTCCTCCTTGTGACACCCTTTTAGATATTTGAAAACCGCTATCATGTCCCCCCTTAATCTTCTTTTTTCCAAACTAAACAAGCCCAGTTCATGAAGCCTGGCTTCATAGGTCATGTTCTCTAAACCTTTAATCATTCTTGTCGCTCTTCTCTGTACCCTTTCCAATTTCTCCACATCTTTCTTGAAATGTGGCGCCCAGAACTGGACACAGTACTCCAGCTGAGGCCTAACTAGTGCAGAGTAGAGCGGCAGAATGACTTCACGAGTTTTGCTTACAACACACCTGTTGATACAACCTAGAATCATATTTGCTTTTTTTGCAACAGCATCACACTGTTGGCTCATATTCAACTTGTGGTCCACTATGACCCCTAGATCCCTTTCCGCCATGCTCCTTCCTAGACAGTCGCTTCCCATCTTGTATGTATGGAACTGATTGTTCCTTCCTAAGTGGAGCACTTTGCATTTCTCTTTATTAAACCTCATCCTGTTTACCTCTGACCATTTCTCTAACTTGCTAAGGTCATTTTGAATTATGTCTCTATCCTCCAAAGAAGTTGCAACCCCACCCAGTTTGGTATCATCTGCAAACTTAATAAGCATACTCTCTATCCCA
Source organism: Pelodiscus sinensis (assembly GCF_049634645.1). NCBI lineage: Eukaryota > Metazoa > Chordata > Testudines > Trionychidae > Pelodiscus > Pelodiscus sinensis. Next base: position 245,846,877 of record NC_134712.1, on the reverse strand, counting down.
ATATCTACATCATTGATGAAGATATTGAACAGTACGGGTCCCAAAACAGACCCTTGAGGAACTCCACTTGTTATCCCTTTCCAGCAGGATTTAGAACCGTTAACAACAACTCTCTGACTACGGTTATCCAGCCAATTATGCACCCACCTTATCGTGGCCCTATCTAAGTTATATTTGCCTAGTTTATCAATAAGAATATCATGCGAGACCGTATCAAATGCCTTACTAAAGTCTAGGTATATGACATCCACCGCTTCTCCCTTATCCACAAGGCTCGTTATCTTATCAAAGAAAGCTATCAGATTAGTTTGGCATGACTTGTTCTTCACAAACCCATGCTGGCTATTCCCTATCACTTTATTACCTTCCAAGTGTTTGCATATGATTTCCTTAATTACCTGCTCCATCATGTCCTCTTTAAGGTCTTATTATAATGCCAAAGCAATAGGGTAAAGGAGAACTAGGCCTTGTAAGTTCACTGGTGTGTTAACAAGTGTGGGGAGGAGAACAGGGAGGCTGAACGTCCCTATTAAAATATATATCCTCATTAATAGCAGAGGGGGACAAAAAATCACTCACCAAACACATTGTTTCTCTATAAATGTTCTTTTATTCAAGTTTCAGTGGAAAAAAACAATCCCTCTGAAGAGCCATCATTAGTACCGGTTGAACCTCCCAAGTCCAGCCCCCTGGGGACCATTCCGAACCAGAAAATTTTCCGGACCACGGGAGGTCAATATCGTCTAGCAGCATTACCAACATTTCCACTGCTAGAAGACAGTTAGGGGTAAATTACAGCTAAATAACAGCAGAGAACACTGAGAGCTAGGACTGGTGACTGTAAACAAACTTTATGGGACCGTGGGAAACTTGGCCACACCCATGAAGAGTGGACATCCGGCTAACAAAAATCATTCTGGATGTCAGATGTTTCTGGTCCAGAGAGTTCTGGACTAGAGAGGTTAAACCTATAGTGAAACTTTTGTAATGGCTTATCTCCAGATTAGTCTTATGTTCTTCACACAGACCTTATCTTCCTGTATGCATTTTTAACATGAAATGTAATCCTGATCCAAAATGCAGGACAATGTAGCACTTTAAAGACTAACAAGATGGTTTATTAGATTATGAGCTTTCGTGGGCCAGACCCACTTCCTCAGAGATTTTGATCTGAGGAAGTGGGTCTGGCCCACGAAAGCTCATCATCTAATAAACCATCTTGTTAGTCTTTAAAGTGCTACATTGTCCTGCATTTTGCTTCAGCTACCCCAGACTAACACGGCTACATCTCTATCACTGTAATCCTGATCCACTGTGTATGATGGGAGCATGTTCTTTACAACTTTCCCATCATCCTGTCTGCTGAGCATGGTGTGCACCTGCACATTCACAGCATTTGATTACTCTCTTCCAAGCTGAACAAACCCCAGGAGCCTGATTTTGCTCTTATTTATGCTGCAATGAGACTCTATTGATTTTCATAGTGTTGCCCCCAATTTATTCCTGGAAAGCAGAATTGGAGCTTCACAGTGAATGCACCCAGGAGCTGGTGCTCACCAACTTGAATAAATGGGTCCATAATTGGGTCCTGAGTCTTTAGAATCTTTCTAATTTTAAATCAGCTTGAGATGATGGTTGAAAAGATCATGATTTAACCTCAAATGAAGTTAATAGCAGTCCTTTGTTTTCCTGCAATCTGGCAGATCTGACCCCCTCTGGGTGTGGGGTTTAGGGGGTGTAGCAAAGAGAAAGGGATGAGACCAGGATGCCTCTGATCCAGCAGTACCCAGCTATCAGAACAGACTGAATTAGGGAGCCACAAAGATAGGATAAAGCTCCCTTCCCTCCCCCCACTTCAGGTCCGCAATGAACGTAGCTCTGCCAGGTGCAAGAAGCAAGGCCCTATTTTGCTTTTTCCTGAAATCAGCCAGGCGTATTTTTATTCTTCAGTGACGCATTAGTATTTCCCATTTACTTCAATTTCTTACCTGCAGAAAGAAGCTGTTCTGAATTCTGGAGATTTAATTGCCACGTTTAAAAAAAAATAATCTCTATTAAAAGCCATTATTTCACCACTAAAAAGTTCAAGAAAGAAAGAAAGAAAATAGCATGAATAAGAAAACCCGTAATGGAAAGTGACCTTGCTGTGATCTCAAGCACCTATATGAACAAAAATTAATGGATATATTTTGCTTTCAAGAAAAAAGCAATTTATTAACAATGATGAAAAATGTTCACCATAATATTTTCCAGAAAAACACAAAGCAGCAATGTACATTTGAACATAGGCTTATGATGTTCCTAATTATCTGTTTTTGATTTTTCTTTCTAGGCAACATTTAAAGGTTGGATGGATATTATGTACGCAGCAGTAGATTCACGAGGGGTAGGTTACTCAAAATGAATGCTTTCTTCTTGCATCCTTCTTTCCTGTTTAGTTGAATTGTGCACCATTCTCGCTGGTTAGCAATAAAACTAGCTGTGTGCAACAATGATTTTCTGTTTTGAGTAAAAGAAAGAAGGAGTATTGTTTAAATTAAATGGACTCTAACTATACTATAGTTTATACTACAGTGACTAAACACTTCAACTACATTGCAATTAAAATGTAATTACACTGTAGTAACATTATCCCGGGTTATCTGAATCCAAAGCTATGGTAACTAACATCTATTTTCCAGATGATGTCAAGAAATAAATCAGTGGGGGACACAGCACCTCTATCTGCTAAATGATTAGAACACACAGGAGTGCTTTCACTCAAGAGTAATTGTTTTTACTGAGTACAAAGCACATATCAAAACTAGCAATCCTCTAGAAGCACTGCAAATATAGTTACCCCAAAGTCTGACATGGTCTTGATGGACAGCCCACAGTGGCCAGCCTGTCTTCTGTAGCTGAAGAGTTTGTTGTAGATTCCAAGCTTGTAGAAATCCTGTCAAAAGAACTTCTTCCAGGCTTCTCCAAAGTACACGCTCTAACTAAACTCTTTATAGGTTTTCTCTTGACCAAGCATATACGCGATAAGAGCCCCAATAGGCTAACAATCTCCCCAGCAATAGCTTAGCAGCAATGAATAATAATTCATTATTCTACTTATCATCAAAGCAACTTCAGCAAGAAACTTATGTCATATCTCCACTTACTGGAGGATCAACGCACCAGCAATTGATCTTCTGGGGTTCAATTTAGCAGATCTAGTAAAGACCAGCTAAATCGAATGCTGAGGGCACCCTTGCTGACTGCGGTATGCCTCGCTGTTGCAAAGAGTAAGGGAAGTCGACAGGAGAGTTTCTCTTGTAGACCTCCCCCTGTGGGCCCCCCCCCAGAAAATTGATGCAAGGTATGTCAACTCCAGCTATGCAATTCACAAAGCTGCATCGATTTTTTCCACCAGTGTAGACCTGACCAAATGCAGGCTCACCCAAGCCAGGGTCAGCAGTTCACATTCTCTCCCACCACTATCCCCATTCTCCTGAGTCTGTCCTTTCATTTTATCAACACTGCAATTGTGTAGATGTTTTTGTTTTGTCTGCCTAAGCCGAGGCCAGATTTTTCCTGACTCTGTGGTACCCTCATTTCTAGCTTACAGTGACTAAGTGCACAAGATAGTTGTGGTTATATCAAATCAATTTCTCTCATAACAGTTATGCTACCAATATCCATGATTACCACTAGTTCATATAAGCAGGAATGTAGCCAGGAAATTAATTTATTTGTTCCCCTTTTTGATTTCATATTTATGCATTACAGTGGATATATTCTGAAGGTGCACTTTTTGATGCATGTACCCAGTACAAAATCTTCTAACCAAAGATTAACTACATGAATTACACTCTATATTTACACAGCAAACAAAGTGTAGTGACATTGTGACCATAACAAAAGTATTATAAAGTATACCTAAAATGATTGTGGCATTTGAGATACCAATGGTGACCTTTTAATGGCAAGCACTGACTACTTAAACACTGAATGGGTACTTACATTTTATAATATTTTCTGGGTTATTGAGTGACAGTTTATTTTTAATCTTTTGATGTGTATGATGATGGCACAATTTTTTCTCTCTCTTCTTTTTACAATTGCTTTATATATTTGCAGTGTGAAGAACAACCTGAATGGGAATGTAATTTATACATGTACCTCTACTTTGTGATTTTCATCATCTTTGGGTCTTTCTTCACATTGAATCTCTTCATAGGCGTCATTATTGACAATTTTAACCAACAAAAGAAAAAGATAAGTATTGTATACGCTGTATGGTACCTTGTGATGCAACATGGAGGCGCTCTCAGGATAGATTTAGAAACAGCAGTGCAGCCAGTTTAGCATCTCAATTAACAGAATATCCCTTGGAACCATCTTGCATTGCTGTATGAATTCACAATTGTAGAAGCCTCGTATTGCTACACAGGGCAAGTGCTCTGGAACACTGAGAGTCAGATTTTGCTCGTACTAATCAGGCAGCAGTGTTAAAAGCACTAGCCTAGGGCGGGGACCCTTTGGGCTTGTCTACACTACACTCCTGCTCCTTGTGAGGAATAAGGGAAGCCGATGGGAGCATTTGCTTCCATCGCCTTCCTGCAGTGTGGACGGTGATTTAAGATACGTTGACTCCACCTATGTAAATTTGTAACTAGAGCTGTGTATCTTAAGTCCACCTTCCCCTTTAGCATAGACCAGGCCTTAAGGATTAATTGTGTCTCAGGGCACAACTTTTCCCAAGTTCCCCACTGTGCAAGGAACAGTGTGTGCAAATGGACACCATCCTTTAGAATGTTTCAGCCTGTCTGCCTCAAAGCAGCTGAGCCTTCCACCTTTGCTACACTGTGTATGCACCCAAGGTTGGAGCTATCCATACATGTGACTATGTCCATACACACAAAGCAAAGGAGGATGAAACTCCTAGCATCCTCCCTCCCCCCATGTATCTACACCAAGAGTCATAGTGTGGGTTACTTCTTACAGTATTACAGTACTAAACCCCATTGGGCACTTATTGGGTATTAAAAGGAAGAAAATAGAAAAGAAAGGAAACTTCCAATACCACAAACTTTGTTTACATAGCAATAATATTTATTGTTCAACAAAAGTAATAGTAGCTTTATCTCCCTATACTTAGGTGGGCAAGACATCTTTATGACAGAGGAACAGAAAAAGTATTATAACGCAATGAAAAAACTGGGCTCCAAAAAACCCCAAAAACCCATCCCAAGGCCACTGGTGAGAATATCTAGGTTATTCCAATTGAAATAAATATATATATATATATATATATATATATATATATATATATATATATATATATATATATATATATATATATATAATCAGTCAATGTCTTTCATTATGCGAATATAATCCCCTGGAAAAATGCCCCTTTTATAATTATAATTTGTTTGATTCAGCCATTGTTTCAAAGTATATCTTGTAATCATCTCTGCACTGAAATGATTTCTGGTCAAATCCATGAATGCTGTAACACCATCAGCTATTGAGGCCTGTAATAAATAAACTGGGTACCCCAGTCCCAATTTGTAGTAAACAGGCTACAATTTCATAAAAGCTACCACTGCCATGGGCAGGTATGTTGGTAGAGTCAGCAAAGAGCCTTAGGATTAAATGGACATGAAAATCCAATCAATCCACCACCCCTTTTTTCATTTACGAAGTTCTATGTGCAAACTGTGACCTATTTTCTTCAGGATTCCAATTGTAAAAGAGAGGGAAATATAATTTTTATATGATCTAAGTCTTATAACTAACCCTCATGATCCTTTTCTTTGTTTCAGAATAAATACCAAGGTTTTATTTTTGACATCGTTTCAAAACAAGCCTTTGATGTCTCCATCATGATTCTCATCTGCCTTAACATGGTTACCATGATGGTGGAAACAGATGACCAGAGTCAAGAAAAAGTTAACATCCTTCATAAAATCAACATGCTCTTTGTTGCCATCTTCACAGCAGAGTGTATCATCAAAATGTTGGCTCTAAGACACTATTACTTCACCAATGGCTGGAACATATTTGATTTTGTTGTTGTGATTCTATCTATTGTGGGTAGGTAAAACTCAGGGGTGGAGAAGTCTTTTTGCCAACACTGAAAAAATGAAAAAAGGCAGAAAGAAAGAATTGGGTTTTGCCTGTATTACATGCTTTCTGCAGTATGATGCTGAGTACCTTCTGTGAGTCATTGGGTACCCTCAGCTCCTCCAGTGGGTAAGCCAGCTATGGGAATGGGTCCTAAATGTCTAAATTATATTTAAAACATATAAAAATAATGCTGCATAACGATCAAGTGTGGCATTACCAGGCAAAGTTAGAGAGGGTGGTGGATATGCCGAACATAACATAACATAACATAAAATATGCTGAACAAAAATGGCTGGCTAAGTGGATAAGGTATCAACCCCTGGAGACAAGTATCAGAGGGGTAGCCGTGTTAGTCTGGATATGCAAAAGCAACCAGGAGTCCTGTAGCACCTTATAGACTAACAGATGTATTGGAGCATAAGCTTTCGTGAACAAAGACCCACTTCATCATCTGACATGCATCTGACGAAGTGGGTCTTTGCCCACGAAAGCTTATGCTCCGATACATCTGTTAATCTATAAGGTGCTACAGGACTCCTTGTTGCTTTTGCCAACCCCTGGAGACTGGGTTTGTGGATTCAAATCCTGCCCCTGCCTGCACTAAAAGAAGTGAAGGCTATTATTGGAAGGTGAGGAGGTGCCTGAGCTGGCGAGGTTCTTTGTCTGGCCGAGGGCAGCCAAAATGATTAGGGGGCTGGAGCACTTGACCTACGAGGAGAGGCTGAAGGATATGGGCTTATTTAGTCTGCAGAAGAGTGAGGGGGGATTTGATAACAGCCTTCAACTTCCTCAACTGGGGGGTTCCAAAAAGGATGGAGAGAAGATGATGGCAGAACAAGGAGCAATGGTCTCAAGTTACATTGGGGGAGCACTAGATTGGATATTAGGAAAAATTATTTCACTAGGAGGGTGATGAAGTCCTAGAATGAGTTACCTAGGGAGGTGGTGGAATCTCCATCCCTAGAGGTTTTCAAGTTTCAGCTTGACAAAGCCCTGGCTGGGACGATTTAGTTGGGATTGGTCCTGCCTTGGGCAGGGGGCTGGACTGGATGACCTCCTGAGGTCTCTTCCAGCCTTAGGATTCTATGATAACAGATAAACCCAGGTAAAACATACATGTTGTGTTCTGAAAGTAACAAGTAACACCCTCCCATGCCCTGGCATTGATTTCAATGGTAATTTAATGGCTGATGGAACAAAGGCTGGTGTGTTACAGAAATGGAAAGGGTTAGTAGTTTCAATGCGTCAGCCTGTAAAAGGAAAAATTAAAAAAAAAAGCCCACATGGGTTTTATTTATTTATTCATTTGTAGTTCAGTAGTGTCTAGCAGACCCAGTCAGAGACCAGAACACCATTATGCCAGGTGATGTCCACGCACAAAATAAACACAGCATTTATGTTCTACCTGGATGTCCCTGCCCCAAAGAGCTTACAGTCTGAGTATGAACTACTAATTAAAAAAGAAAGTAGCAATGAAAGAGTGTGATACTTTGAGATGAAGGACTGATCAGATGGACAAAGGTAACCAAGGAATTCTAGAGATTATTTCCTCTAAAACCAGCGTTTAACTTTCATATCTCCTAAAGATGTTACTGCTGTGCTTTTTTTTTTTTTTAGTCAGGGGGAGATGAACACACGGGGTATTATAGACTTTCACCTCAGAAGCAATGGCTGAAATGGTAGTGACTGAAAGATATAACTGTTTGTGATCTCAGACCCAGTTTGCAATAAGCAGGCATTCGCATCATAAAAACTATCACTATACATCTTTGTAGACTTAACAAAGAGCCCAAGGATTGAATGGGCATGAAATCCAACTAATCCATCCCTCACTTAGCTGGGTGTCTGCAGATTCTCAATCTTTTTTGTTTTTCCTGAGGCCTCCTCCAACATGTTATAAAAACCTCCACAGTCCACCTGCGCCACAACAACTGGTTTCTGCATATCCAGTAGATTCAAAGCCGATCTGGCATTAGTTAGCAGAGAGCTGGACAATTGCCTCTGATCCTACACTACACAGGGGTCCCTGCAAAGCTGACTTGCTTTAGCTTCAACCTCATGTAGCTTAGGATTTGGCTTTCTGTCCTGAGCCCCAGGAAGTCTAATGCTGGCCCTGGTCTTTGGTTTATTTTGGAGAACCCCCAGAACCTGCTCCCAGCCCCCCGCCCTCCCCCAGGGCCTCAGAGTTCTGGCTGAAAACTGCTGCTCTGGGGGAAGGCACAGGCATAGTTACCAGGATAGCTGGGAGGGAGTTCATTGTTTGGGTTGGCAATCTGGAATGGTCATTGCTGTCCATGTATTGATTGGTTGTTTCTTTTTCTTAAAGGTACCGTGCTTTCTGACATCATTCAAAAATATTTTTTTTCTCCTACACTCTTCAGAGTCATTCGCTTGGCTCGGATTGGCCGGGTCCTAAGACTTATACGGGGAGCCAAAGGAATTAGAACTCTTCTTTTTGCCTTAATGATGTCCCTCCCTGCTCTGTTCAACATTGGTCTCCTCCTTTTTCTGGTCATGTTTATTTATGCCATTTTCGGAATGGCTAATTTTGCCTATGTTAAAAAGGAGTATGGGATTGATGACATGTTCAACTTCCAAACCTTCGCCAACAGCATGCTCTGTCTTTTCCAAATCACAACATCAGCTGGCTGGGACGGGCTTCTCAATCCTATTTTAAACACTGGACCGCCACATTGTGATCCAAACCTAAAAAATGCAAATGGTTCAAAGGGAGACTGTGGAAGTCCCGCTGTGGGGATTCTATTCTTTGTTACTTATATCATTATATCATTTCTCATTGTGGTAAACATGTACATAGCCATTATTTTAGAGAACTTCAGTGTCGCCACAGAGGAAAGTACGGAGCCTCTAAGTGAGGATGACTTTGATATGTTTTATGAAATCTGGGAGAAGTTTGATCCTGAAGCGACTCAATTTATTGAGTATTCTGTACTTTCAGACTTTGCAGATGCTCTGGCAGAACCTTTACGCATAGCAAAACCAAACAAAATTAAACTCATAGCTATGGACCTCCCCATGGTCAGTGGAGATAGGATCCACTGTTTGGATATTTTGTTCGCTTTTACTAAACGGGTACTAGGAGAATCTGGAGAAATGGATGCCCTTAAAATACAGATGGAGGAAAAGTTTATGGCTGCCAATCCATCTAAAATTTCTTATGAACCAATCACAACCACACTCAGACGGAAACAAGAGGAAGTTTCTGCTATTATTATCCAGAGAGCCTACAGGAGTCATTTGTTTCAACGCTCCTTGAAGCAGGCCTCTTTCTTATACCGTCACCAGGCTTGTGATGGTAACATGCTTGAAGATGAGGCACCTGAGAAAGAAGGTCTCATTGCATTCATGATGAATGAAAATTATGGTAGGCCAATAGACAAATCAGAAACTGTGTCCTCAACATCTTTCCCTCCATCCTATGACAGTGTCACAAGAGCCACTAGTGACAACCTCCAACTAAAGATAACAGACTCTACCAAAAGTGATGAACATGTAGATTATTTGCTATCTCCAGACAGAGATAAAGAGTCAATTGTTTAAGTGTTTGTTTAGAATGCTTTAAAATATTGTTTACAGAATGTAATGCTGTAACTACACAACAATTGAAGCAGCCTTCTTATTAAATATTAGTTGCGAAAGAAACAATGAAGTTTTTACCCTTAACTATGGGAGTCGATGCGTTATAACCTTTGACCCTGCTCTTTTCAACATTGCTCAATATTTATATTTATATTTATATATGCACAGGAAGAATTTGTGCAGGGTCATAGCTGTTATATCAGTGGTGTGATTATGAATATGCTAGACTGTAAAACAGTAAACACAGTGTATCTATCTATCTATCCACAGATAAAGCCAGGCTGTAAACATTCATTTAAGGTCTTACTCATATTAGTGTGTTTACTTATGGCAATGTATGACCTTGCATTCTAAAAAGAAAAAAATATATCACAGCTGCTGTAGCAAAATGTAACACTTACTGTATATGTTGTGAATGGTCTTTCATAAATTTATTATATTTGATATTTTTTTACTTAAATCAAATAATTGTCTCTCTTTCCATGGAGACAAATGATCCTTACACTCTACATGTGAAACACTGAACCAGGGTAACAGTAATTGGTGGGACTCCCATCTTTCACAGAGGAAAGTTGTTGCAAAGTAAAATATGTACTCAACAATATATAACTGTTTATAACAATATGACCTCCCCTTTGGGACATGTTATCAGTAAGAAAAAAATTAGAAGAAGGAAAGTGATGTCAGATATTAAAGAGAGAAATGGCTTGTTCTACCCTACAAGAAATCAGACAGTAATGGGTGCTGCTTGTGAAACTATTAATAAAAATACTAATTTTAGTATGTTTAAAAAAATATGCTTTGCCTGTTGCAATCAAACTCTTTGGGAAATAGGTTATGACCCTGTAATCAGATATAAAGTGCCCCAAAGCACTATTTTCTGTTAGAGTGGGATAGGATCTGTTTTCTTCAATGACACGGCACTAAGCATGCTTACTGCAAACTCCATGCATCAACATTACTCTCTAATGCTTTGATGCAGGTGATTGTGCAGTGTGGAACGGTTGTTACAGTGTTATCAATGAGGTGAGAGAGTCTATACAAAAGTTCTGATATTTGGAACCCCATCTTGGCTTCCATCTTTTACTTAACTGGAGGCCATGTTTCGATTACTGGAATACTTTCCTTTTTGCAGGCAGACTGAGGAATATTTGCATGTTAAATACCGATCAGCCTCAGACCAAATGTAATCAGCAATGGTATCCCATTATAAGTGACTTAGGAGCAGACATTTTAATGGTTTTATACTGTAAAAAATGTAATTTATTATCTAACTTCTAGCCTTGTCAGAATGTGAGGAAGTGTCTATGGAATATAAAGAGATACGTCCATGGTTACAGAAAATCTTCTCTTTGTTATTTTCAAATATAATGGTACTTGGATTTGGTTGTTCTTCATGGGAGGTCTTGCCTGAGAAGTCTGTAATGAGCCATTGCACCGCAAGGAATAGTAGCCATGTTTTTCACCTCGGAGAAAAAGAATTATCAAGAATGTATTTAAAATATACTGTAGTTGAGATTTAGTTACATTCTGGATTATAAAGGTGTCAAAATCCATGTGGTGCTGTTACTGAGAATCTTAGCTGTCCAGTAACAAGACCATGTCACAATGAAATTTTCCTGTGACCACATTATCTGTTGACAAAATAAGTCAGAATATGTGAAGAAAACACACAAAATAGTATGAATACATAGATATTAATGAATTTTCTTCATCCAGTAAGAGGTGTCTCAGGCATTCAATTATGTGAGTGGTCTATTGGTTATTCAGGGGCCTTGGTGTCAGGACCTCTGTGATCTGTTCCTGATTCTTGTGTGTGATGTTTAGGTAAATAATTTAACTTCTCTGTGCCTCAGTTCACCCATCTGTAAAATGGGGATAATAATACTTATCTACCTCACAGGGATGTTGAAAGACTAAATTAATGGCTGCAAAGCACTATGAGGATGAAAGGCACTCTGTAAGTATTATTATAATCATTCTATATTGTCCCCAAATCCTCTTTTTATGGTGTACACCATAAAGATGTTCCTTCTGGGATTTTGTTGCCTTTGAATCTTGTATGTAATTAGATTCCAACTTAAGGGAACTACTCCAGATGTGTTTCTCAGAGTGGAATTTCTTCCTCTCCCACCCCACATCCCAATAAATTTTGCTCATGACTTCTCAAGTTAGAGAACCTTTGCACAGATTCCTTGTGTAATTTATGCTGTAATATTATACTGATTGTACATATCACCTGGAGAGAATATGTGATATTTTATATTTATATGTGTGTATCATGCAAGTTTTTAGAGTGTCTGACACTCAAACAACATGACCTACTGATTAAAATTTTGTCTCTTGAAAGAAAATTATTGATCACTAGAAATGAGCTGCTTCCTGTAATTGAAGGTTTAATTAGGAAAGACTATATACATATACATACCAAACTTCATCACATTTATTCATTGACAACTAATAGGATTATTTTCAAAGTTGAAGAACAAAAGGGGGGGGAAGAAAATGCTAATTGAATGGATATTGTTCAACTAATTTCTTTAAAAAGATCCTATTTTTAGACCGAAAGAGTGAATACCTTACATGATGTATTGAAAATTGCTCACATTGTTTTCTTATTTAAATTGTGTTACTTGATTTAGCAGATTCTATATTAAAGTGTAACTTCTTAATATACGGTAAATAACTTTGAAGCCAAAAAATAGAATGATGTGATAGAAGATTAGCTCGCCACTGATTATAATACAAGAAAGGTTTTCCAGCACTCATTGGACCCCTGAGATGAGCATTATTTTAATTATTGCAAGACCCTATCAGATCAATACAATTGCAAACCATATTATGTTGTAGCCCAAAGCTGTAAAAAAGTCATTCTGAAAGAGGGCCTGAACTATAGATGTTTACAATAAAATTTCTAAAAATAAATTGTAAATCGGGTTCAAAAGCTTTGTAAAATGAAACATTGGTTTTCTATTGGATTTTTCTATTGTTTTCTGGAACATTTCTTGAGAACTGAAGTATAATTACTGCATTTGTATTATATGTCGGATTCCCTTAAAAACTTCAAATACCTGACCTGCAAGTCTTTACTAAAGGAGCTATGGATCGCAATCTGTCAGTGGTACAACCTCCCAGTATAGTGATTTGTAGTTAGTGACTTGATAGTGCATACTGACTATACGCATGATGGGTGCTGTCATTTTCTGCTCATTTGTTTAATAAAAAGTACAGCATGAATCATCGAACTACAAAAAGAGCACACAAAATTTCAGCCAATATAATAGAATATACTAAGCCATTTGTATATGGAAAAAGCCAAGTTTACTATGTTTCTTTATTAAATAAATAAGGATAACACATGCTTTCTGTGCCAAATTATTTTCTTATTATAACCACATTTACATGATTTCTCCAAATCTTGCTCGGCAGCCAAATTTGGTTGACAAGTGCAGAAAAACTTTTTTCGTGTGTATTAAACGGTAAAGTAAGGTGACTGATGCACATTAAAGGCTTGATCCAAATCTTGTTAAAGTCAGTGAAAAGACTTCCATTAACTCTAGCAGAATTTAGATCAGGCCCTAAAAGCTTCTGTCCAAAGTGAGTAATATATAAGACCCATCCTGCATGTCTAGCTCAAACAATCCTTGCAAGCAGACTTTGCAGGAATATGGAGTGTGTTAGAAATGTGGAATCAAGCCTCAGTAATGTCAAAACCTTTTGCACATGTAATGTTCTCTCGATAGTAACACAGATTTCCCGTTTAACCATATTGTTATGATTATTTTATCTGCTTTGAATTAGGTCTTGTCTACACACAGACTTGCACAAGTTTAGTTAAACCAGTGTACGCCAATGTTTGGACACTTTGATTTAAGAGAGACTTGTTCCTAATCACTCTAAGATGAACCAAAGTGAGATTGGTTTAAACTGAAATTAGTGTTTGCACAGTCTTTTTAGCACTGGTTCAACAAAATTGCTTTAAATCACATCTGAAGTTAAAGTAGTGTATCAATACATATAGACAAACCCTCATTCTCCTTAAAAGATAGAAGTAGTTCTGAAGAATAAATAATCTACTGAATTCTGAGCAATCATGGGTAGAAAGCATAGAGGGGTGCAGATCCTCAGTAGGTATAAATCTGTGGAGCTTCACTGAAGTTAGTAAAGCTATGTCAGTTTTCCACCAGAGTTGGGCCTGTTTTGCCTGTGTGTAAATTACATAAGTTCCTGATTATGTTAATACAGGCAGTCCCCGGGTTACGTACAAGATAGGGACTGTAGGTTTGTTCTTAAGTTGAATCTGTATGTAAGTCGGAACTGGCGTCCAGATTCAGCCGCTGCTGAAACTGACCGCCAGTTCTGACTTACATACAGATTCAACTTAAGAACCCCAAGCATCCCCAAGTCAGCTGCTGCTGAAACTGATCAGCGGCTGATTCCAGGAAGCCTGGGGCAGAACAACTCTGCCTCAGGCTTCCTGTAGTCAGCGCTGGTCAGTTTCAGCAGCGGCTGACTTGGGGACGCCTGGGGCAGAACAGCTGGGGTGCTGCTGGGTTGCTCCAGTAGCACCGCTCCTCGCTCCTCGGCGCTACTGGACCAACCCAGCAGCACCCCAGCTGCTCTGCCCCAGGCGTCCTGATTCAGCCACTGCTGAAACTGACCAGCAGCGGCTGAATCAGGACCTGGGGCAGAGCAGCTGGGGTGCTGCTGGGTTGGTCCAGTAGTGCCCAGAGCGGCGCTGCAGGACCAATCAGCAGCGCCCCAGCTGCTCTGCCCCAGGGTCCACAACAAAAGCCTGGTCTGCTGGGGGGGGGGCACACTAGCTGGGCCCCGCCCCCCAGCAGTCCAGGGACACGGGGAGCAGAGCCGCAGCGGCAGCGGGGTGCCGCGCCTCTGAGGCTTTGCTCTGGCAAAGTCTCAGAGGCGCGGGACCCCGCCGCGGCTGTGGCTTCAGTCCCGGTGCCCCTGGTCTGCTGAGGACCGTCTCCAGCAGACCAGGGGCACCGGGACTGAAGCCGCAGCAGCGGTGGGTTCACACGCTTCTGAGGCTTTCTGCTGCAGACCAGGGGCACCGGGAGCAGCTTACGAACGGGGCTTTCTCGCCCCGGAGCTCGCCGGTAGCAATCCACCACCTCGACCTCCGGAGGGAGAAAGCCCCGTTCATAAGTGCAGATCCGACGTAAGGCTAAATTCTTGGGCAACTTTGAAGAGATAGTAGTATGTAGTTTGGATTAAATTCATAGTGCGCCATGAGTGCAGGTCAATTTAGGGAGTGCGGTTATAGTAAGCTATGGCAGCTTGCTTTGGTTTTAGTGGGAATTTTCATAATGACGTCAGCTGTAGCAATAGGAGCGCAAATAGAAAAAGACATGTTGATGGCTTTGTAATCAGAGGCAGGCCACTACCAAGGTCTAGTAACAAAGGACTCCTGTGCAGAGTGACAATAAGACTTATTTTTATTGCTATATGGTGTGGGTGCTGAGAAGAGACCAGAATGTGAGTTAAACAGAGAGTAAACAGGCAGGAAAACAACGCAGAAAAACAACTTTGAAATTGTAAGTGAGAGAGGCAGTTTCTTTGTGTTGATTTTTACATTTTGTTGTGACATAAATTCCCTTTTTTTCCCCCAAAGAACAAACATGCTGCTGAGTGTTTACATCGGAGAAAGAAATAGCACCCATGTCAAAGGGAAAACATGTGAAAGCAAATAGTCCAAGTGGAATGGCTCTTGGCAGCAAGTAAAAAATGCTTCAAAGTCAAACGTCACTGATAACCTCTGGAGGACTGAAGGTGTTGGACTGCAATGAGGGTATGTTTTTGTCAGCACCTCTGCAAAAGCTATTTTAGCAAGCTGACAACTCTGCCGTTTGAGTCAGTTTAGGTGCCATGTGGTTTTACATGTGCCATGTTCTTAAAACCCATTAAAATCACAGTTCTGGAGTACAGTGTTTCTCAACCTTTTTTTATAAAGTACCCCTTTTAAAAAAATTATAATACCCCCAATACCTGCAGTTTTCAGACACACAAGATTTTTTCCACTATTGCAACACATTTGTTTAAACAACTTAATCGTAGCCAGGCAGGCGATGAAATTTTTGGGTGTAAAAAGTACAAAAATAGTAAAACACTGTAAAACTTATAAGAAAAATTCAGTTTTCTCCAAATTTCAGTTGTATTGATGTACTCCCCCTCCCCCGGACTTCTCTCAAGTACTCCTAAGGGTATTCGTACCACTGTTTGAGAAACACTGCACTGGTATATCCTACAAACGACAGTGCCTTGCACTAGAGGGTTGGAATTTTGCTATTCTAGGGAATTCCAGTACTCTTTTGTTTTGAAAAGTGGCTATGGACAATGTTACACACCGTAAACATTTCACAATCAAATCAGATTTCGAACTGCTACGAGATTGGCTTTAAAAAATCAGGAGTTGGGGTTTTTTTAAGTTTTGGGTTTGTTTTATTTAGCTGTAGGTTTCTAGGCCTTTTGGATATCTTTGGGTCACATTTCAAGCTTTTCTTCTAAACAATGAAGGCTAGAAGGTTCCCACACAGCCACATGACTCCACAAGCAGGAGCTTTAAGGAAAATATCAAATCTTGCAACGCTTGTGACACGATTGTGAGAGGTGGCCTCACTGGGAATGAAAATGCCAGGCCGTGCTGAAAAGGGACTATGTCCAAAGTCCTTTTTTTACTCAAGTGATCCACTCTTGCGTGAAATCCTGGCCTCATTGAGGTTCCGAGAAGTTTTGTCACCTACCTCAGTGAAACCAGGCTTTCACCCCTCACTCACTTCTATCACCCTAGTCCTAGTTTCTCCCCTTAGTGACAATAATATAGTTTTATTGCTCTTAACCCTGCAGCAGGAAACCAGTTAAAGGAAAATTAGGTAATTTCAATCCAAGGAGATTTTACTAGCATCACATACAGGGCTGGATTACCCAATAGGCAGACTAAGCACATGTTTAGGGCACCAGCAAAGCAGGGGCACCAAAAAAAAAGAGATTTTTACAGTATAGTATTGTTTTAATTTTGAATTACGTATGGGGGGGCACCATAATCTTGTCAATGCTTGGGGCCTCTAAGGGTCTTAATCCAGCCCTGATGACATGTTGTAGAGGGGGAGGGATAGCTCAGTGGTTTGAGCATTGGCCTGTTGAACCCAGGGTTGTAAATTCAATCCTTGAGGGGGCCATTTAGGGATCCGGGGCAAATCTGTCAGGGATGGTTCTGCTGTGAGGGCAGGGGGCCAGACTTAATGACCCTTCCAGCTCTATGAGATAGGCATGTGTTACTAAAGCACAAAGAAGACAGAGACTACTCTGGTGTCACTCAGAGGATGGTCCATCTAGGACAGAAACATACCCACATATTGGCTTTGATCTCCTCTCTGTCCAAAATGCCCTTTTGTGATCCAGTGGGAGGCGGCTGTAGTGAAATACTAACTCTGTCATCTCACTTTCTATCTGTTTTGTTAATTTTTAATCGCTGCTTTTTAATGAGAGGTTGAATCTTTTGTGTACATCATGAGTGGCTTTTTTCTTAAGCTGAGTTTACACCTGTGCATCCTCACTGGCAGTGTATTTTGGAAACCATTGGGCTGCATTAGCAGTAAAATGGGGACATAATCTGGCCAGCAGAACCTTTATTATTCATGGTGTCTGAAAAGGAAAGAACTCAGGGTTGATTCTGTAGGGCTGGTTAATAAAACTTTTTATGTGTAGCCTCAGCACACTCGATAGGTGATTGGCAAACAAACAAATGTGGAACCCCACAGTTCCATTTTACAGTTGCTCTCCAGAGCCTAACTGAATCGGACTTTAAATGCCTGGCCACGCTGACATATTAATTTCCACTGCCATCTAAGGGAGAGTTGCAAAACAATTTTGAGAGTGTGTCACAGGCAGACCAGGTGACCTGGCCACTTAAGGGCCATTAGGCCTGCTGCTAGCCAGCCCTGTTCAATCACTCTACCTTTCTCATAATTAGCTCTCCCAGCTTATTGGGCCTGGACTAATTTGGATCAGGTGACAGTCTGAAGCACCAGGGCTTCATAAAAGGGCAGAGAAAAATCACCCCTGGCATGGTGTGGAGGCAGGGGTTAGGCTCTCCTGCATTCCCTGCGATGGTAGGAGCCACAAAGGAAGTGGAGGGCACTGGACAAGTTCATTCACTCAGCTGCACTCTGCTTCCCTTGAGTGGCACCAGCCCCTTTCCCACAGTGATTCCCGAAGCCACATCTCATGGGGGATGGGGAGCCATAAAGGGTGAGTCTAGACTACAGGGTTTTTTTGAAAAAAGTGGCCTTTTTTTAAAAAAACTTCACCTGTGTCTAGACTGCTGCCATGTTCTTTTGAAATTATATTGAAAGAACCCGGCAGCTTTTTCGACCATGGAAAACTTCATTTTACAAAGAATAGCGCCTTTTTTTGAAAGTGCTCTTTCGAAAAAAGGCGTTATTAAACGCAAACTGCTTTTTTGAAAGAGAGCATCCAGACTGCCTGGGGTGCTCTCTTTCAAAAAAGAGGCTCTCTTTTTCAAAAAAAAAAAAGAGGCTGCTGTCTAGATGCTCTCTTTCGAAAGTGGCTTTTTCGGAAGATTCTTTAGGAAAAGCCTCTTTCGAAAGAGGCTTGTAGTCTAGACATACCCAAAGGGAAAACGACAGGACGATGGTGGGAAGGGACAGGGCTTGAGGGCCAGTAACCCTAACCCCCCACCCCCATTGTCCTCTGGGAGTCCCAGGCCTGATGGCAAAATTGCTCCAGCCAGGGATGGCCCAGGAGTTTGAGACCCCTGCTATACAGAGTCTACAGTTTCATTCAATGGCTTTCAGTTCTCCCACTATGTAAATTGTTCCAACCCCACTGGATGAGGGTTAATACTTCCTCACATGTTGCGGGGAGGAGGCAGGCTGAATGCTGCATCCAATGGACTGTGAGGTGCACTTTCCCACAAATGTAACATGGACAACATAGAATGCAACAAGCAGAAAGGATTTTCCCCCTAGACTCACAGGAGGCTTGGAAAACCTGTTGAACTAAGCTGGGTCATATTGGAAGAATTGTGAGAGAAAAAGTCCATTGGAAATGTGAAGGCTTCCATTGTATGGGACACTCCAGACCCTAAAATACTTGAAAGATACCCCTAAGCATTTCCCATGGTGTGTTGGCTGGTAATTATTATTGTTCATTATCCCTTTGGAAGTGCCCTAAAGTCTGTCAAGAACATATAATCCAGGCTTGGTACAGAGCAAATTAGGCCTTGAAGGTGAATACTAGTCCAGCTCCTACCTATGCTCAGTTTTTTCTCTGCAGGTGACAGCCATGCCAGATAGGAATAGAGTAAATTTCCTTTCCTTGTCAGGGGAGTAACAGGTCTAAGAAAGCTCTCCAAGGGCTAGCTTGCTGTGTGAGGAAACCGGGAGCACAGCCTATGAATAAATCCTTTTACTTCACTGAAGACCAGGGCTGGATTACCCAATAGGCAGACTAAGCACGTGTTTAGGGCACCAGCAAAGCAGGGTCACCAAAGATAAATCAGATTTTACGGTATAGTATTGTTTTTATTTTGAATTACATATGGGGGGCATCATAATCTTTTCAGTGCTTAGAGCCTCTAAAGGTCTTAATCCAGCCCTGCTGAAGACAATTATAAAGATTACGGAAGGGGTCTGTCTATATTTGAAGCATACTTTATACCTCAGGGAAATGTGGTTTAGGAAAGATCATGTTGTCACTAGAAAATTCAAGAATTTCAGGAGGATGATATTCCTCTAGATGACTGAAATCCAGATGACTGGTCCCGTACTGCCAGACAGACGTCATCTTCATAAATAAAATGCCTGTAAGTAGTGTTAGGAAAGTCATTTGTGAAAAAGTTGAAGTGCCGGTGCTAAAACTGAGCCCTTAGATAGACTGTTGTTTGGGGGCCTCTAAGAGCCATTTCTTTATCCAAGTAAAAATTGAAACAGCAGCCTCTCACAACACTCCCCTACCTGTGGCAACCCACTCCAGTAGGACATTTTTTTTTTAATTGTATCCTTTGGTATATATGGTTGTGACAATTTTCTTCCACTATTTGATCTGAGGAAGTGGGTCTGGCCCATGAAAGCTCATCACCTATTAAGCCATCTTGTTAGTCTTTAAAGTGCTACACCGTCCTGTTTTTTGTTTCAGCTGCACCAGACTAACATGGCTACATTTCTACCAGTAGGACATATGGCATTTTGTACAGTAGGCCTATAGGCCACAAAACCCTGACGCTCTAAGGCTTGTCCAGGCACTGACCCATCATTAAAACAGCTGCTGTGATTGCTGCAATCACTGGCTGCCTGGATTAAATATATGTGAAGGCCTTTATAGCTCCTGGCAAAATATGCTCAGACTTCTGACTAGAGGTGGACTGGCCCGGCAGGATACCAGGAATTTCCCGATGGGCCGGCGTCCGGTGGGCCATTGTGTCCACATGCTGTTGCCCCTCATGCCGAGCGGCTCCGCATCCACGCTGTATGTGGCACGCAGAGCCCAACCCACCGCCTGCACCACCTGCCTGACATGACGCAGGGGACGGCACTTGAGGGGCATGCAGAGTGATGACATGGGGAGGGCCATTCTCAACCCATTTCCTGGGCCTATTTTGATTGCCAGTATGCTCCTGCTTCTGACCCATATCTAGGTTTTTGCACACCTTTCCCAGGGTGTCAAGCCAATGCTGTAACACTCTGTATATGATCCTCTAAGTTCTGAGGGATGCCCAGGTGCTACCAGCTTCCAACTCACCTAATGTGCATACAGACTTTCCTGCCATATTCGTGTAGGCATTTCAAATGCCACAGAGCATGAATACTTCTGACCGGTGCCTTGACACCACAACCAGTCTGTTTGACTCGCTGTGACTCACTCTGAAACACCTTTGTTGCTCCTCTGTGATATAGTGTCCTTGGCCCGTCATGGAGCGAAACTAAGGTTTATATTCCAAACTCTCATCTGTCAAAGAAGCTAATGGGTCAGACAGGTCTGCCTGCAAGGTACAGATTTGCTTAGTGGTTATCTCGTCACAGAGAGATGCTCTGAGAAAATGGCCCCTTAAATATAACCACCAAAGCATTCTCGAATCATAGCACTTATTATGCAGCTGTGTGCAATGCCACAGAGACATTAGGCAGCA
Organism: Pelodiscus sinensis; assembly: GCF_049634645.1. Lineage (NCBI taxonomy): Eukaryota > Metazoa > Chordata > Testudines > Trionychidae > Pelodiscus > Pelodiscus sinensis. The sequence goes on along the minus strand of NC_134712.1, from coordinate 245,826,011 downwards.
TTATACAGAAATGTTTACTTCTGATTTCCCCCAAGCCTTGCTTATCCCTACAGAAAAGTAAGCTATGAAATATAAGTGTTCCTGAAGGAATCACATTAAACTTGGTTTGTCTCTTCCCTTAGCTGGAGGCTTCCAAATAAACCCGGCTGAAGTATGCATTTATTTTATACTTTTTGCATTGCCTGTTAAACCCACTTGTCCCAACATTACTGGGCTAAGTTGGATTGATCTCCTACTCAGTGTTGCCTTGGACTCCCTCAAAGCCATATAGTGGCTAAATTGATAGGAATTATCAAGCTCTTACACGCTCTAGGCAATGATACCTTAATTTCCTCAGGGGGACTGTTTCTCCATCTCTGTCTTTATTAAGAGGAAATTTTGACGCTGTTGGTCTACCCTATTTGGACACTTACCCACTCCTGTTTAAGAGCTTTCCCACACAATTTCAAAGGTCATTGAGACGCGCGACTATAAACTGGACAGAGAATCTCCTAGAGATGAGCACCAACGATACCCATGAAACGCAGGGGTGAGGAGCCACCGGCCCCCACACAGTCCACGAGGGATAGATGCTGACAGACCCTGAAAGGCTTTGTTTACATGTCCGGAGTCACAGCTGCTCGTAGTGCCAGTGGTTCGCTGTTCCCAGCCAATGGGAGCTGCCGGCCAGGCAACTGCTTCCTGCAGCCAGGGCCATTCTTAGAAGAGTGCACAACCTGGGGAATCTCCCCCTGCCCAAGTACCCCAGACCCAGGGCTCAAGGCAACCCCCACAACTGCAGGTCCCACCCTGCCTCTGTTACCCACCTCCCCCACACGATGCAAGCTGGAGAATTGCTGGGGCATGGCACGGGGAAGCAGCAGACGGTCCCCTCTCCCCTGCACTCATTGCAGTGGACTAACTACTGCGTCCCACCCCACTGTCCTCTCCCGGCCTGCTGCTCTTGGCTTCTCTGTGGCAGCAGGAAGCACCACACCCTGGTGCCAGAGCACTCTGCTTCCTGCTGCCACCGAGAAGCAGAGTGCAGCAGGCCAGGAGAGGACAGTGAGGCAGGATGGAGCAGAGCAGCCTACCAGACCACTCTAGCTCCCACTGCTGCAGTGAGTGCATGAGGTGTGTGTGTGTGGGGGGGGGGGTTATCCCTGCTGCCACCCCACACCAGGCACCCGGGTAATCCCCTGGGTCCCTTCCATAGGACGGTTGATGTGACCACCATAGGGCCACGTTGAATCTGGCTGGCTGCCCTGAATCATCCTTTGGACATAACAGGAAAAGCGAACCATGGCCACCGGGATCATGGGTAATCGTGCCAGCCGATGCTCAGGAAAAACAAACCATCTGGTGGCCTGTCAGGAGCTAACCCTGAGGAACTGTCTGCAGCCCGCATGCTGGAGGTTCTCCACCCCTGATGTAGAGTCTGAATGACCTGAAGTCAATGGCAAGACCCCCGTTCACTTCAATGGGCTTTGATCACACTCACACAGGATCTGCTTGAGCTATAGGCAAAGTAGGCAGGGGCCTCCGGCAGCAGAGTGATGGCCATGTCAGATCTGAGAATTGTAACTTGGGATATGGGCGTGCAACACCACTCACTCAAATTTGGCCCTGCTGCCCCTCCATTATGAGAGTGGGGCAGGTAGGCCAAATCTGCTGCCTTAGGCCTGTGAAGAGGGTGGTGTCACACTAAAATTTTGTCTAAGAAGCCCTACACGCAGATCCAGTTTAAATCCACAGGCTTTAATGAGGATGGGGTGGGGAATATGGTTAGGGTTGGTATTTGTGGGGAGGTCAGAGTACTTTTGATTATTTTTGTGGCTAAATCAGGGAAGGTAGTTGACTAGCTTTGCTTAAATGCTTATGGATTATTAATAAGACATCAGAACAGAACATAAAAACATAAGAACATAAGAATTTCCATACTGGGTCAGACCAAAGGTCCAGCTAGTCCAGTATCCTGTCTGCCGACAGTGGCCAACGCCAGATGCCCCAGAGCAAGTGAACAGAACAGGTAATCAACACAAAATCCCTTTCCCATCACCCATTCCCAGCCTCTGACAGAGGCTAGGGACCCCATTCCTATCTAATAGCCATTGATGGACCTAACTTCCATGAATCTATCTAGCTCTTTCTTGAACCCTGTTAAAGTCCTGGTCTTCACAACCTCCTCCGGCAAGGAGTTCCACAGGGTGACCATGCACTGTGTGAAGAAAAACTTCCTTTTGTTTGTTTTAAACCTGCTACCTATTAATTTCATTTGGTGATCCTTAGTTCTTATGCTATGGGAACAAGTAAATAACTTTTCCTTATTCACTTTTTCCTCACTAGTCATGATTTTATAGATCTCTATCATATCCCCCCTTTAGTCTCCTCTTTTCTAAGCTAAAAAGTCCCAGCCTTTTTAATCTCTCTTCATATAGCACCCATCCCAAACCCCTAATAATTTTTGTTATCTTTTTCTGTACCTTTTCCAATGCAAATATATCTTTTGAGGTAACCACATTTGTACGCAGTATTCTAGATGTGGGCGTACCATGGTTTTATATAGAGGCAATAAGATATTTTCTGTCTTATTCGCTATCCCTTTTTTAATGATTCCGAACATTCTATTTGCTTTTTTGACTGCCACTGCACATTGAGTGGATGTTTTCAGAGAACCATCCACAATGTCTCCAAGATCTCTCTCTTGAGTAGTTGTAGCTAATTTAGTCCCTGTCATAGTATATATATAATTGGGATTATTTTTTCCAATGTGCATTACTTTACATTTATCAACATTAAATTTCATTTACCATTTTGTTACCCAGCCACTTAGTTTTGTGAGATCTTTTTGAAGCTCTTCACTGTCTGCTTTCATCTTCACTATCTTGAGCAGTTTAGTATCATCTCCAAATGTTGCCACCTCACAAAAATGTCTAGAATACAGCTAGGGGTTTATCTAGACATAAAACATACAGCAGCACAGCTATGCCTCTGTAGTAGGTCAGTGAAGACACATCATCTATGCTGATAGGAGGCTTCTCCCATTAGCATAAGAACTCCAGCACTTCAAGAGACAGTAGCTGGTTTTACAGGAGATTTTGCTCATCAACCTAGTGCTGTCTACATGGGAATTAGATGGGCTTAACTACAGTATATCCATAATTCACAAACGTGAGTGACATAGTCATATTGATCTAACTTCCCCTTGTAGGCCAACCTTAAGTGATATTTTTCCACTATACCCTTTCTGGGTTAAAAAAAAATTAGAGATCTAGCGATCCTGAAACACTTTGCAAATTTGTGTCAACTTTGCTGAATTATTTCAATTAAAATGAACCAAAAAATAGAAACATTTCAAACAACCCCCACTTTGATATTTTTTATTTGTAATGAGCAGGGATGGCCACTCACTGATCCCCGGGGAGGAAGCTGGATGGGCTGAGCTGAAGCCTGCCCCTTTAAGTCCACAGCAGCCTGGGGGAGGGGCAGGAAGTATAAAAGCTAGGCCCAGACGCTCACTAGGAGACCAGCTGTTGGAGGGCAGAGGTCTACCTGAGAAGGCTGAGGAGCTGGCTGAGGCAGACAACTGGCCTGAGCCACCAGGCCCTGGCCTGGAGGAGGAGATGACCCTTTTCTCCCTACATCTAGACTGGGACCATACAGACCCTGGTGACCCACCCCAACCAGGAGAACAGGTACAACCAGAGGGGGAGTCTGGAAGTGGCCCAGGGGAAGCAACGGATGATCAGGCAGATGTCACCTTTTAAAATGGGTCACTGGGCTTCGGTGTGGATCCCCTGCTGACCCCAGTGGCTGCGAGGCTGACACTGCTTGGGCTGGGACGTGGTGGAGTAGGGAGGGCCTACGTCCCTCCTGCCACCTCTGCATTTGGGTGGCAGTCTTCCCCCTCCCCACTTGTGCTACAGAAACTGTTTGCTTGCCTGGGCTGCCATTGGACTGCAGAAACTGTTTGTTTGTCAGGCCCACCCTGAACCAGGGCCTGAGCTATGAGTTTCACTGTGGGGAATTTTGTTTGTTGGCCTGCCTTCCAGCCCTAGTCTTAAAGGGGCTGCTGGGCTAGGATGTAGGGGCCTGAGCATTGGGCAGGGACTCAGGACTGAACAAGAAGTCTCACATTATTCAAAACCACTTTTTGTTTCAAAATTTCCTTTAGTTTCTTTTTCAAAACTAGGCATTTGATATCTTCATGAAATGGTTCATCTTGGGGCAAACACAAAAATCATTCTGACCCAAAATGATTTTTTTTAAACTTTTTGATGACCCAAAGCAAATGTTTTAATTGCCAGCAAACCAACAATAAAAAATACATGCATATGTAAGCTTGTTTAAATCTGCTCAGTAAACTGAAATAACATTGGGAAGGCTGAAAAATATGTAACTTCTAAGAGGCATTTCTAGGAGATGTTCATCTGGTAAGGACACCCCTTTCCCAAGCTATGTAAAGGATCAGAAATCCTCTTACCTTCCAGGGATATTTGTGGGCAGAAATGTACTCTTTATTTTAAGGAATGTGAGAGCATTTATAATTTAAAAATGTTAAGTGTTAAGAGGTACAAAACATTGAAGGACTCAGTTACAATTGCATAGCGAACTGACAACAAAACAAAATGTTGGCAGAGCTCAAAGGTGTGGTAGCAAAATGGTCAGAAGGAATGCAAGGCATGGTCTTTGTCATGCAGACTCCTCTGTAGAAAAGGTCGAGAGGTTTTCAAAAAGAAGCTGGCAGCCCAAGGGTGCAATGAACTTGGAGTTTGCTTTGTCCTTGTTTCTGGACCCTTCCTACCATATAAATCACATCGCAAGAGATAATGGAGGGAGCGAAGGCAATCCTTTCACTATAGGCGTCTTGTTAAGTGGCAACAACAAAATCTGTTACACAGCCTGTGGCGAGGAATATGACAAGTGTATCTGATTCAGTTGAAATTGAGCATCACTCCTCCCCCCTGCATCTTACAACAGCATAAATACTGCCAATCTGTCCAGGATGCTCTGGGCATGTCTGCCAGCAGCTGTCCCTCCGTGAACAGAGAACAGGTATGTAAGAACTTTGGTGTACTTTGTGCCCCACTCAGCAGGAAAACTCCAACTGATGTTGCTGCAGATCCAAAAGGTTTAAGACTTAGTCACCCAATCTACCTAATCACTCTTTAAAAGATCTCCAGGTGGCTGTCTTGTCCAGTTCTACAAGCCAAATACACAGAGAGGCGTTGGAATTACAATTCATCCACAAATTCAGTTCTCACACTGATGACCTCCTCAATCAAGAACGGATGGCTGGGATATTATCAACCTAATATTCAATGAAGGTGCCAACAGTTCTTTGTCTGTGTAGATTCTTGTACTTGTACCCTTCCTATCTAACTTCTATCCTGTGATCCTTACCAGCTTCTTTTAACTAGCCAATCTTCACATGCTTATAGGTTACCAGTTCTGCCTACTTGTTTTCCCTTTGATATTTTCATACCCTCTGCTCCTTGTTTCCCACCCCTTCCTTTTCTTTTCCTCCCTCCCTGCCCTTCTCCCCTATTTTGGGTCTGCACATCCTAAACTCAAACCTCCGGTCATCTGAAAAAGTGAGCTGTGCCCAGAAAACTCATGATACCATCTACATGTTTTGCTAGTCTATAAAGTGCTACCAGATCATTTGTTAAGTTAAAAAATACATAATATTTCAGTTGTACAGCCAGCAAGGCCCATTATGTTATGCAAATTTCATTATTTCTATCAATTGGTGCAAGAAGCAGCAGGCAAGCTGTCAGCATTAGCTTTAAGTTGCCACTTAGATATTGTATGAAATAGTCAAGCCTGGTGACAGACATCAGTGATGACACTCAAGGCAAAGCTGTCCAATTTCAGCCCCCTCACACCCTATTTCCTGGGCACCAGCCCATGACCATGAGCTCCAAGTTCTGGCTTCATTCCTGAGCCAAATCTGGAGTTTGGTGGAGAGCAGGCCTAGAGTTCTACAGCTTAGCCAGGCTCCAGCCTTGCAGCTTGCTAAGCAGAAGTCATTTTCTGCTTGCAAAGCTCATTGGGCACTGGGAACGTAGACATAGGTCCCCAACTGCTCCATGTTAACTTTTGGTGATGCTCTAAAACAGCATCTCCCCCTCCAGCTTCTTCTGTCTCTCTTCCCCATGGCTACGTCTACATTGGCCCCTTTTCCGGAAGGGGCATGTTAATTTCAGCTATCGTAATAGGGAAATCCGCAGGGGATTTAAATATCCCCCGCGGCATTTAAATAAAAATGTCTGCTGCTTTTTTCTGGCTTTTAGAAAAGCCGGAAAAGAGTGTCTACACTGGCCCCGATCCTCCGGAAAAAAAGCCCTTTTCCGGAGGATCTTATTCCTACTTTGAATTACCATGCCCCTTCCGGAAAAGGGGCCAATGTAGACGTAGCCCTTGCCTTTCTGAGGGCTTATTCTGACAAGGATTACTTTCTTCTTGTTGTGCCATCTTGACTACTCTGAAACCAGATGTCTCCTAGCCACAGAGCAAGCACGTGAGATCCACTACATTACTCAGCTCATGTTTGGTATCCAAGGCCTATTCAACTTTAGACTCCCCCAAGGAGGCAATCAACAGGAGTTGTGAAGGCATGGCCTACTGTGGAAGGTGTAGTTGACCTTTGACTTGGATGTCTGAAGGGCAGTTCATTCCTGTCATTAGCTGGCCCAAGCTGGAAAAGCTAATGATCCAACCAGTGGACCAAATTCAGTGATGAGTCCTGGTCATGTGCCGCCTGAGGCATGTTGCACATATGCTAAGAAGATTTGGGTGTCTAATTCCTGGGAATGGGACTGGCAAGCCCAAGCCTATTCCATAGATCAACGATGACTTTTGACTGTTACTACAAGGTCTTTGACTTGCAGCAAAACCAGAGTCAGATGAAAGGACTATGAATCTGGGTCAAGTTTGAAGGTATTTAGATGCTAAACTCACATTGATTTGCATGGGGATTAGGTGTTTAAATACCTTTGAGAATCTCTGCTTTAGACTCGTTCTGATTTCTCTGAATCTCTGGCTCAAGAACTGCAAGATGGGGCCAAAAGCCTCTATCTGCTAGCAACGTGGCCTGGAGATGCACGTATGTCTAGAGATGAACAACTCTGCAACTCCTTAGCCCATTTCCATGACTGAATATTTTTCATATTTTATAAGTGGCTTAAATATATCCCGTCAAACATAAACTGAACAAAGGAGATTAAAATATGATCCTAATGCAAGGAAACAATTGAAAGCATTTACTCGAAATCCCTATTGGTCTCCTCTTTATGCTGTTGCAGCAAATCTTCTCTCCAAGGAATAGCCCAAGTGAATGGCCACTCTTCTGAGGGATTCTGTCAGGATTATAGAATCCTCCACCCATCACACCACGGGTCATGTATTGGTAGCAGCATGTCTCCTCAAATGTTGTTGCAGCCTTAGGAGCATAGCAGTCTCTATACTTGCTGTGACTTTCACTGAAGGGAGGTATTGACCTGGTAGGTAGAGAGTTGTCAGTCAACTCTTTTGTTGCCCTGCTGTTGTGGTTCAAGATATTATCCTGAAGGATAGCCCCATATCATGGGCTCCATGATACCTGCTCTCACTTGTTCTGCTGAGCACGGAATCACACAAGCTCAGGAAAGAAAGTAAAGAATGTATTCATTTAGAACCGAGAGGTAAGACAACTATAACTCAAGGGGTTACACACTTTGTTAGTGGGTTTGAAATAGTCTTGAAATTCTCTCCCTTTTGTTCTTCCAATATCTATCAGGCATACAGAGGATTCCATAACAGAGGTCAAACTGCGTGCTTTCGACCATACCTAGGTTTGTGTTACTACTGGGAGGCCAGATGTTCTCTGGGGTGGGCCTCTGGCTCTGGAACGTTCTTACCCCACTGGTGTGGCTTGGCCTGTGGCTGGCACAATGCAAGCCTCACTTCTTCAGGGTCTGCAGTAATCCTCTCATCTTGCCCAGGTGAGATGAATGTGGAACTGGCCTGCTGATCCTTCAAGATGGGAATCTTCAGGCTGGGTTTTGATTCATTTGATTTATACAAGATATGATCTGTAAATTTGGCCAATATTGAAGGACACATTTGGTCAAAAAAGTAACATCGATGGTATTTCTTCAAAGCACTGCCAACAGTGACTTGTTTCTCTTTAGTTCCTGATTCTCTAGTTTTTTATCTACTTACTCTTTCCCACAGAAAACAGCACCTTGATAAGTGATAGGGCTTTGAAAAACTCAGTGATGTGTAGGATGAATCCCTTGAGGTCGCATATAGACAGTGGGCCCCGATTCTCCTCCCATACTCATTTTACAGTGATGTAACTTCACTGGAGTGCCTCTTTGTTTTGTTTTTTAACCAAGTGTGAAGGGAATTGGGCCTATAACTCTCATACGCTGCAATGAGAGTGTCCCTGTGTTGACAGATCCTGTACTCCTCCCCATGGCCAAGGGGGGATTGGGTCATTGATCAGTGCTCTATAATGGTCACATAGAGGAGCAGTGGTATTGACTAGTGGATAGGTCTCTCCAGTGCTCTGTATTCTGGTCCTGACTGCTGTTGAGCTGTTCTGTAACCTTAAGGAAAGTCACAACACCTCAAAGTGCTTCTGCTTCCCTTCCCACGTTGTGCCTGTCTGTCACCTTGTGACAGAGGCTGTCTTTTACCATGTTGTATAGGTCTCTGGAATTGGTTGGTGTCTAGCTGATACCTAATTACAAATACTTGCTGGAAATATTACTGGAAAACCTACTGTCCATGTAGGCCATTTTCTCAAGAATAGTCACCGTCGAGTCACTATTAAGATAATGTTTCACTAGCTAAGAATGACAACATATTTCTTAGGGGCACACAGTAATAAAGGCCGCACAGTAATATGCTGCACATGCCACACAGCAAAGTCATGATACTGAAAAAGGTAACTGGACACTTGATACACCAAATGTGGCAAATCACAAAGGAACATGAAGGAATAATCAGTCAGATCCTTAGTCACAGGAACACTCTAACCACCCCGAAGCATTATATATCATCTTCCTCATAGTGATGATATGCCCATGCCTAACAACTGTTACAGTCCATCAGTTCCGAAAAGCACACACGTCCATCCGCATATAAATTGAGCTAAGTTGATCCAGACTAACTTTTGCTGCATTCATGACTTCTGGTTGTGTATCTGACAGAAATCTAGTCCAATTTCTTCTCCCGCCATCACGTTTTTGGTAGGATTAGTCCCTCCTTACAGGAAGAAATACCAATCACTTTCCATTTTATATTTTAATTTTATTTTTTTTACCCAGGAAGTCAAACTGGTCCAATCCATTTAATATTTGACAACTGGATATGTGCTGCAGAGAGTGACCAAGAATCTTTGTGTTTCCGGACAGATACATTGAATGAGACAATTGGGAATGACTGTCTGGTTGTTTCATCTGGCTGGCAGGAAAGACTGCATTTGTCAGAAAGCTTCCATTAGTTGTGCATTCCAGTTATAATCTCCCTGCCCTTGCATGGTAGCATCTGTTTCAGAGCCAGTATTATATAACCACAATTGGCTTGCACAGAGCATGCTAAAACTGTGTTTAGGAGAGCCACTGATTCCACAGTATAGGCGTCAGAATGCTTTTTTTTCCCCTTGAATAAAATTGCATGCTACACTTCACCAGGAACACCAGGCATCTCTTCTGTTGATTTTGTGTTTTTTAAATCCCCCAAATTTCATTAAAAAAGGTATTCATCAGTCATTGAGCAGTGTTGCTCTAGATTCCCAATTTAGAAGTGTGCTGGAAACTGCAGGGTTCACATGAGATTCAAAATAGTTTTAAAGAGATTTAACAAATATTTAGAACTAGTGACAGTCGGATTAAGTGCTGGGTAACTCCAGTGTCAAATGTGGTGAGAGGCTAAATTTTTTTTTTTAAGTGACTGGCAAATAGTCTGAAGCAGATCGAGGGATTAAGAAACAGCTCACTTAGGATTGTAGAATTCATTTCAGCAGTTCCTTTTTAAAACTCTGATGCCTACGCATCTGTTGGACATTATATTGGAAGGCATTGTGATGAACAATGGGTGGAACTTTGCATACCTGTGCAAAAACCTCTCCATGGAATTCTATTAATGACACTGGAATGTGCTGCCCACACCACCACGTGGGACTACGGTGGAAATTTAAAGGGCCCAGGACTCTGACAGCTACGGCTGTTGCTGCATCCCAGGGCAATGGCCCCTTTTGCTTCCCATATCAGCGGCCTTCTTTAACCCCATATGGCTGGGCTTTGGCCCACACTTTCAAAATTTCTCATTCTGCATCAGCACCTCCTCCCTAGTAAGAAAACTGCCTTTCTGGTCCTGCTAGGGAGAATTTCCATCAGTGCAGGCATTTGTCAGACAGCCATACGCTTCCCTTCACAGGTCCCCCGGCAAGCCTTGTGTGGGGCGGGTGCTCAGAACAGGAGGGGCCCTGTTAGTGGGGAGAAGGAGGGGAGTCCCGATCACATACATAACTGTGCAGACTCTTGGTTGCACAAGATCTCATCAGTATCTCAGACTATGTCTACACTGGGGGGGGGGGGGGAGAGGTTCATAAAAAGATACACAAATTGCTAAACGCAATTTGCGTATATTTTTCCACTTTTTTCGGAAAAGGCTTTTCCAATATTTGTCTACATGGGTCAAATGTCAGGAAAAACCTCCTCTTTCGGAACATCCCTTATTCCTCATACAAGGATGCTGAAAGAATGCGCCTGCTTTTTCAGGAACTGTTCCAAAACAGTGGATGCGGCAGAGCTTTTCCGGGATACCTCCGGTATCGCCAAAAAGCTCTGCAGTGTAGACGTAACCTCAGAGTGGGTATGAGGAGAGACACCAGACTCAGAACAGCGCCTGGTTGCTGTAAATTGCATTAGAGAAACCTTGAACAAGGAAGGTGGAAAGATGACTTGAAGGCACCGTAAGTGCCCCATTCCCAATGGGCTGCACCCTTCTCTTCTGAATTGCTAGAGGTGCAGTACAGAATCACTGCCCTGGGGTTTGATACAGGAGTGCTATAGACATGAGAAGTGTCTATGTAAATAGCCCCAAGTGCTACTATCTATGTGGAGTTGTTTCTGTCAGACTAATAAAACTAGTTGTGCCCTGAAAATGGCTTCCTCTGTACCACTCTCTACATCTTCTCATCACAGGGATGAGCTGGCTTCCTAAAGGTAACATGTAGGCTACAATTCTGGATCCTCTTTGACTGGATGTTTTATTTCAGGACTAGAAAGCAACAAGTTTTCCAAGATGAGATTTTGGGTACGTCTACACTGCAATGCTATTTCGGGATACCAAAGGTAACTTGGGATACCAGAGGTCTTTTGAACACGTGCACTATTTTGAAATATAGCAGACACGCTATTTCACCATCCCTATAAACCTCATTCTATGAGGAGAAAGGGATGACTTGAAATAGTGCTTTATTTAGAAATACGCAAAATAAGCTACGCAATTTGCATAGCACAGTTTGCATATCTTATTTTGAGTTTTGGGTGCTGTGTAGATGCACCCTTTGACACACTGCGCAGAAGCAAAGCGTATCTGATGGGGCATATATGACTCCCAGAGAGGGCTATCGAACTTCTAGGATGATGCTATGCAAAAGATGCGATTAGTGAAGAATTCTTTTTATGAATTTCAGTGGTCAAGAAGGCTCTCTCCCAGTCTGGCAGACACAAATCTGACCTCTGTTGTTTATGCTGCTAATAGAATCATAGGCCTGAAAGACTTAAGAGGTCATCAAGTCCAGTCCCCTGCATTCATGGCAGAATCAAGCACCATCTAGACCATCCCTAACGGGTGTTCGTCTAACCTGTTCTTAATCTCCAGTGATGAAGATTCCACAACATCCCTAGGTAATTTATTCCTGTGCTTAGCCTCCCTGACAATTAAGAAGTTTTTCCTAATGTTCATCCTCCCTTGCTACAATTTAAGCCCTTAACCTCTGATGGGACAAGAAGTAAAAGAGAATAATTTTTCTTCCTCCTCTTTGTAACAACTTTTTAGGTACTTGAAAGCTGTTATGTCCCTTTTCAGTCATCTATTTTCCAGACTAAACAAACCCAGTTCTTTCAATCTTCCCTCACAGGACATATTTTCTGGACCCTGAATCATTTGTTACTTTTCTGTGAACTTTTTCCAATTTGTCCACATCATTCCGGAAACGCAGTGCCCAGAACTGGAAACAATGCTCTAGCTGAGGCCTATTCAGTGCAGAAGAATCAATTCTTATTTCTTTTGTCATCTCTTGGCTGGACTACAGCAATAGGATATACCTGGTCACAAAGGGTTTGGTGCTTAGAAAATTCTAACTGGTACAGAACATTGCAGGAAGCCAACCTAAACTACTTACTGAGAGTACATCAGAGCAATCCTCTCCTCCTTACATGGGCTTTCCAACAATACTGAATCAAGTTCAGGATCTTTCCTCAAGGTGTTCCATGGCTTAGGTCCAAAGTATGTAAACAGTTGACTAAAGCTGTGGGATAGAAGACTGACAGCTTTGCTCCTTTGACACAATGGCGCACTCTGAGGAGGGTAGAATTTGTTTGTGTGTGCAACTGAATGCTCTAAGAGCCAAGACTGAAGTGAACTCCCCAGGCACTAAGGACCATCACAACCAACAAGAGGCAGAATGGCTATTTTGTGATACCTCCCAAAATAGCACTGCAGAGTAGATGTAGCCTGGATGGGAAAGACTCCAAGGGTGCATCTACACAGCAGGGCTTGAAATAAGCTATGCAAATTGAGCTATGTCAATCGCGTAGCTTATTTCAAAATAGCTGATTTCGAGTTTTCAATTATTTCAAAATAGAGCATAAAATGAGGGTTACAGGAGTCAGAGTAAAAAGTCCTCCAGCTTGACATTATAGCCAAATAGTCTGCATCTACCCAGCTGGCAGTTATGTTATTTAGAAATAATGTTAGTTATTTTGAAATAATGTTACTGTGTAGACATGGGAAAGTTCTCTGTAGTAACTTAGGCTATGTGTCTGGCTGTAAAGTCTTGCTGAAATGCTCACGGTGCAACTGAATTCCATATTTGGAGTTTGGAAGGAATTTTCCCTGGATCTAGTGGCAGAGAGCCTGGGGGGTTTTCACCTTCCTTTGCAGCATAGGGTACAGATCACTTGCATCTTTAAATTAGTGTAATTGGTGGATTCCCTGTAACTTCAAGAGTTTAACTCATCTAAAGATTATGGGTCTATTAAAGGAGTGAGGGGGAGAGGTTCTGTGACCTGCAATGTGTAGGAGTCAGACTAACTGGTCATCTTGGTCCCTTCAGGCCTTAAAATCTATGCAGCTATGATGGTGTGAAATCTCTGAAACAGACAAAAGCCATGACACAAAGTTAGTCTCATGTAATACCATCCACTTGTCTGCCAATACACAGAAATAAGTCTTACATTTGATTTCAGTTTTCACTCCAAGTGTCTGCCTAGAAGGCAGCAGAATGAGCTGAGAACTTTTCCTGGTCATGTTCATATGATTCGATATATTCCACTATTTCAGTAATCCTTCCAGGGTGGTACCCTTGATTTGTACTCCTAATTAATTTAAGGGATAGGATTTTCAACAATCCCAGATGCTTCAGAGGAAGGTGAAAACCCCTATAATGGATAAGTGTAGAATAAAGTATCTTCCTAACATTAGGCACTCAGACTATGGCTAGACTATGTTCTATTTTCAAAAGAGGATATGCAAATTCCCATGGAATTTTTCCTTTGGGGGGGGGGGAACCTTTTTAGGAAAAAATGCTTTTCCTTAAAATGAGGCTTATGGAACTTGCATATGCTCTTTTGAAAATAGAACGTAGGTTAGAAGTACCCTCAGTGTTTGGTGCACACCTTGTAATATACTGTGCACTGGTTAGAGAAATGTGTATCCTAACAACTCTGGAAGTTCTCACTGTTCACGCAATCTTTTAACCCTACCAACAATATCTTAGCCTCCATGTTATGTCAATGAGTCCAACAGTTAGTGTAGGCATTGTCTGACTTTTTTTTTCATAACTTATCATTTTTAAACTGGCCTTTTAAAGACACTGATTGTATTCTTGTTTGTTGAGCAAAGGTAATTTAAGAGCTCCCAATATATCCTCTCTAAATCATTCATTTTCTTATACCCATACAACATCAATACCAGTAGTTTTCTTTCTAACCTGCAAGTAGTCAAAGTGATTAGTGAGGTTTAGGTGCCTCAGTTGTGGGGTACCATCTAGGATGTCAATAAGTAGTTGAATAGACCATTAACCAATAAGCCTGCTGCGCCCACCCTATGCTGCTGCCTCTATTGGGGGGGGGGGGGGAGGAGAGATCAGGGAAGGCTACTGTGAAGCAGCTTCTGCCTGCGGCAAACCCTGAAGCGGCTTCTTCGCAGCAGCAGCCCCTGTCCACGAGGGGTCCTAATAATACCCAGGTTTTCCTGAACAGTTGATTTAGAGCCAACAATATATGAGGAGTTTAGGTTATTCCTTCCACTGTGGATTATGTTGCATCTGTCACTGAGCTTCATCTGCCACAGTCCTGCCCATTCCCCTAGTTATGTGCTGTCCCGGAGGACGGAAGCTCATTCTGAGGAGGGAAAATGTGGCTTGTGTATTCTGAAGAAATGTTTTTATTTTCCAACTGGGATAACTTGAAGAGACTAGAATCTATACTTTGAAACAATGTTTTTCCTTCCACTTACAATGAGTCTGATTTCTTCAGGAGACTAAACTCTTCAATTTGTATTTCCCTTCTTTCTCCCCCCTCCCACCCATTTTTTAACTCCTCCCCCTTACTATCTTGTGTAGAGATACCCACAGAGTGTGGAAAGCCTCTTCTCACATCAGAGTTATTTGAAAATAACTTTACTAGCATCTACACAGCCAAACCGCTATTTCAAAATTAAATTGAAATAGCGGAGGGCTTATTTCAAAATTGGTAAACCTCATTCCATGAGAAATAACGCCAATTTTGAAATTGCTGTTTCGAAATAAGTGCTGTGTAGACCCTTATTTTGAAATAGGGGGCCTCCAGCCTTGCCCAGGGTGCCCTGCTGGCCACTCTGGCCGCAACCAAGAACACTCCTCTCCCTTCCTCCCTCCCCGAGCCCTTAAAGGGGTAGACTCTGACCACAGTGCCTGTGCCAGCTCCAAGCCTGCCAGCCCAGGAAACAGTCTTTCCTGCCCTGAGCCAGTGGCCCCAAAACATGAGCCAGCAAGCCACTAGCAGCCAGCCCTCCACCGCTCCCCAGGAGCAGTCCCCCAGCTCCCAGGAGCCTGCCGGGGCCACAAGGCAGGAGCCTGCATGGTCTAGTGCAGAGATTATGGACCTCATTGAGGTTTGGGGGGAATCCTCCAATGTCCATGATCTCCGCACTAGACGGAGGCAGCCCGGCCACCAAGAGCCACATCTGTACTCAGGAGCAGGCGCAGATGAAAATCAAGGAGTTGCAGGCGGCGTATGCCAGGGCCATGGGGGGGCAGCTCCCAACCAGGGCTGACCTAGACCCTTGCCCCTATTTCGATGCCCTGGACCAACAGGCGGGACAGGCCATGTCCCCCAGGTGATTGTCAACCCTGCAGCAGATGGCCCTGACCAGGGCATCGAGGAGGAGAGCCAGGAGCTGCAGCAGACCAGATGGAGGGTGCTGAGCAGCCAGGTCTCCTGAGCCACCCCAGCAGGCCTGTTGCTGGTGTTGGTGGAAGCCTAGTTCGTGCCCCGTGTAGCCGCGCTGCACGGGGTTCGAACCAGCAGGGTTTTAAAAATGGCGGCTCCCCGCTTATGCAAATAAAGCCCGGGAAATTCAAATCCCGGGCTTCATTTGCAAGTGCGGTATGCCTACATTACCCTCCTAGTTCGAACTAGGAGGGTAGTGTAGACATACCCGTATTGACTGCTTCTCATTGGGATTGAGAGAAACGCTGCCTTCTCCGGAGTGAAGATCGCAAGGGTGAGAATATACCTGCTACGTGTCTGTTTTTGTGTATTTGTGCGCATTTAATAAGATCTCAGAGAACCAAAAGGGTTTCATGGTACCTATAAGTGACTTTTTATTGTAATTTCTGTCTTGTCCTTTTGTAGTGGCTGTCATCTGTAACAAAGCAGTAACATTTAACAGCTAAACTTGCCTTGTAACAATAAAATAGTAACTGTTGAAGCTTTAACCTGACTCCTCCTGTTGCTGTAACAGAACCAGACACAATTAAAAGAATCCTAGCCAGTCAGGGGTAAATGCTCAGAGCTGAGCATTGAGCTGTGCCGCCTCCACAGGGCAGACGCTTGGGGCACCCATCAGCCTCCCTGGCTGCCCACTGCAAAGGGACTCTGTCCTAGCAGTTGAAGACTCGGGTGTGTGATAAGGCTCACAGACCACTCACTACCCTGGCCACCAGATGCAGCAGGATGCCCTCCCTCCACACAGCCACTCTACACAGGCAGGGGACACTTCCTCCTTCCTCTGCCCCCCTAACACACACTCTATATAGCACAGAGGCATAGGTGTGGTCTTGAGGTAGCTCCCACTCCCAGGGATAGCAGGAGATTCTGAACGTGGCCTGCGTGCAAGCACATCGACTCTGATGGTGCGGGCCACAGTCATCCTTGCCTTGCAGAGGGGGACTGGGCTTCACCCACTGTGTTCCCAGGGATAATTGACCACTTCTCTTGTTTCTCTACAGCTGCACCCTCTTCCCCCCCCCCCCCCCCCCCCCGCCCTGGGACATGCTCCCACACTCGAGGGCTCTGCAGGACCACTCGTGCAGTGGAGAGGTAACAGCAGCAGCACTTGGGGGCACTGCAAGTCCTACACTGCATCCTCCAGAACTGGGTGCAAGAAGACCTGCAGCTCCGGCAGAAGCAGCTTGCCCAGATCCTGGGGCAGAACCTGCTGCCTCCCCAGCTACTGCTGCTCCTCCCACTTCTCCATCCACCTCCTCTACCCCATTCCCCTGGGGACTCCAAGGCCCCCCACACCCGCGATGCTTGGAGACAGTTGGCCCAGCAAGACCCCCAACCCTGAGCTTTCCCCTTCCATCTTCCTCCTCCCAGGTTTCCCCCTCCTCTCTCTCCCTTCTCCCACCTCCTTTCCCCAGTCTCACCAGAGTTTCATTCCCCCCTCTTCCCCCCCCCCATTTTGTTAAATAAGGAGAGTTTGTATTTATGAAAATACATGTTTTATTTTACACCAGGAAGGGGGTTAGGGAGGGGTAAATTGAAAGTCATGAGGGAGGAATGAGACACAAACCCCCAGTGGGGCACACCAGGGAGACTGTTAGTGCTCCTCAGGGTGGAAGCTCTCTCGCAGAGACTCCTGGATACTGACAGCCCCTCGATGGACCTCCCAGGTGGCAGCCTGCAACAAGTGCAGCCAGGCTCGCAGCAACTCATCCACGAGAAGCACCAGAGCACCCAGGGGCAGTTCTGGCTCCATGTTGCAGAATGCTGTGGTGTCCTGAGAGCGTGCTCTGGTTGCTCTCAGTCAAAAATGCTTTACTGTCCCTCATCAAAGTAGACAAGCAAGCAGGGAAACCTGAGAACTGGCTGTCAAGGGGTCGGCTCTTTAAGCACAGACCTCAGTTACGGTATGTCTACACTACCCCACTAGTTCGAACTAGCGGGGTAATGTATGCATACCGAACTTGCTAATGAAGACCGGGATTTGAATTTCCCGGGCTTCATTAGCATAAGCCGGTGCCGCCATTTTTAAAAGCCGGCTAGTGCGAACCCCGTGCCGCACGGCTACACGCGGCACGGACTAGATAGTTCGGATTAGGAAGCCTAATAACCATAAAACTATGGTTCACCTACATCTTGAATACTGTGTACAGATGTGGTCTCCTCACCTCAAAAAAGATATTTTGGCCTTGGAAAGGATTCAGAAAAGGGCAACTAAAATGGTTAGGGGTTTGGAACGGGTCCCATATGAAGAGAGGTTAAAGCTACTGGGACTTTTCACTTTAGAAAAGAGGAGACTGAGGGGGGATATGATAGAGGTATATAAAATCATGAGTGGTGTGAAGAGGGGGAATAAAGAAAAGTTATTTATTAGTTCCCATAATAGAAGAACTAGAGGACACCAAATGAAATTAATGGGTAGCAGGTTTAAAACTAATAAAAGAAAGTTCTTCTTCACACAGTGTGTAGTCAACCTGTGGAACTCCTTTCCAGAGGAGGCTGTGAAGGCTAGGACTATAACAGAGTTTAAAGAGAAACTAGATAATTTCATGGAGGTTAGGTCCATAAAAGGCTATTAGCCAGGGAATAGAAATGGTGTCTCTGGCCTCTGTTTGTCAGAGGCTAGAGAAGGATGGCAGGAGGCAAATCGCTTGATCATTGTCTTCAGTCCACCCTCTCTGGTGCACTTGGTGTTGGCAGCTGTTGGCAGACAGGATACTGGGCTGGATGGACCTTTGGTCTGACCCAGTATGGCCATTCTTATGTTCTAAAGCCCCCCGATGGACCACCCCGGCTGGCAGTCTGCAGCAAGTGCAGCCGGGATGATGGCAACAACCCTACGAGATGCACCGGCGTGCCCAGGGGCAGCTCTGGCTCCATGTGGCTGAGTGCTGTGGTGTCCTGAGTGCAGGCACTCAGGGCACTCCAAGACAGGACTGCTTTGCTGTCCCTTGTTGAGGTAGACTGTGACGGGACAGTGGTGGCCTGCACTAGAACGGGGCGGGCAACAGCCCCGCCGCCGACCGAAACCCCAGGAGGGACGGCTGTGCCGGCGCACCGGCAGGAAAACACGCCCGCCGCTCGTGGCGGGGAGCAAAGCCTGGCAGCCGGTGCAGGCAGCTGGGGCCGGTGGAGCGAGCCGGACATGCGCGGCCCCGGCAGGGCGCGCCGAGAGATGGCCCCGCCCCCCACGCCGCTGAGGACAGAAGCGGGGCATTGAAAAGGAGGCGGCTGATCCGGCATCGAGAAGGGACGCCGCGGAGACGATCCCTCCCGCCGCGGTGGAGCCGGACGAACAGGACAGAGGGCAAGGACCCGATCCAAGAACCCGGCGCCGCGAGCGAAGAGGGGAGGCCAGGCTATTCGGGGGGCAGGGATGACCCCACGGGGGCGGCTAGGAAGCAGCCCGGGACAGGGACCTTTTGGCACCCAGGGGCTGACGCACTACGGGTTGGAACCCCGTCAGCCGGGTGAGGGAGTGGTAACCCCCAAGCCCTTAGGATCCCGGGCTGGGACCCGGTGGAGAGGGCGGGCCCGGGTCCCCCTAGTTCCCGCCCGCAACACAGCACACTTTCCCCCACGGGGGACTAGAGACAAGGACCCGGAGTAGGAAGTGATCCCTGGGAGGTGGGACCGACACCTCCCGGACCGAAGGGGTGGACTAGGGCTCGCTGGGCCGTGACCCTCGGGGAGGGGCACGAGCTTGCGCCCATAACGGACCCTGTCACATAGACAAGCAAGCGGGGAACCCTGAGAACTGTCTGTCCGGGGTGGAGGTAGGGTCCCTTTAAGTACAGAGCTCAGTTAGCCTCAGGCAGCAGCCCCACACACTAAGTCCTAACCTGATGCCCTGCCGGCACTGGTTCCAGCCAGCCTTAACTTCGATTCAGGGTCCACTCAGTGTGGACGCGCTATTTCAAAATAGCAAAACGCTATTTTGAAATAGGTTTTGTGTGTAGATGCATTAATTTGAATTAGCTTAATTCGAATTAACTATTTCGAATTAAGTTAACTTGAATTAATGCTGTAGCGTAGACATACCCGTAAAGAGGCCTGAGACAGCAAGGTGGTAACAACCCTGCATTAGGCTGCCTCCTAGGAAACAGCCAGGAGAATGAAAGATGATAAACCCAGAAAGTGAAGGGCTGATTTGTTAAAGAAGGTGAGGGTCCAAGAACCTGACCTGAGTGAGAGCAAACTACAAAGGGTCTGTCTGGAGAAGCGAAGAGGCCACCCCAAAAAGTGGTGGCAATGAATAAAAAATAAACCCCAAAGCCAAAATGGAGAACCAAAACGGACGCTCTAAAATGGCTGACTCAAAATGGAACGTCCCAAAGAATTTTAGTCTCAAAATGAAACCACAATTTCCAATAGAAATCTTGAAAGAGGCCTTCTTCCTAAATCTCCCACAGGGAGAAATTTGGATCATCCTACCTTGCTCTAGCTCCCATTATCTTCACTGAGCATTTAAAAGGTCAGAATGATCACTTCTTGCCAATACCATTGCAGAGCACGATGTACACTGTGTAGGCTGGTAACCCCTTCTGGGCTTTGGGGAGGTAACTCCCAACAACCAGTCAAACTGGTGTATCAAATGCTATACCTGGTCAAATTTAGTCAGAAGCAAAGCTTGACATCGTTCATCGGGTATAGCCCTTGATCGCCAATAAGCATGTGCACTCAGGGCCTCTGCTTTGTCTCATCTAAAAACCAGCAGCACTGTACCTTTTGTCACCACACTAGAGCTTTATTTCAGGGCTGGCTCACCAGAAAGGAGATCACCTGCCAAATCCCCAGCATCTACCTCAAGTTGGAGACCTCTCAAGTGTATCTGCCCTGATGCCAATGAGTCTGTCAGATACACAGGAATGGCAGTGCAACGAGGCATGACTGCAAGCAATGCCTTAAACGCACAATCTTTTCTCAGTCTGTTTTTGTGAATCTACTTTCCTCTTAGCTGTAGAAATTAAAGAGCAGGAGAAGAAACAGAAATAAATATTTCCCTTTCTGCTGGAGCGAAATACACAAGACATAGCTGCTAGAGGCGAACTGAGGGGCGAACTCCAGATTCCTGTCTAGAGCGGAGAGTGATTTCCAACTTAAAAGCTGATTAATCCAAGTGCTTTTCAATTTACAAGGCAGAGATCAATCAATAATTATCCCATTTAATCCCAACACAAATCCTTTAATTTTTTTTAATTAAAAGCAACCAAGTACCATCAACTGGGACAAACCAAAGTGCATTAAACCCTAGAATCCTGGGGAGACATTAACCTCAGCTGTAAATTGTTCATGTGATTTTATTTTGTCACTGCCAGGTTTATTGGCTGCTTTGTTTGCTGCCCTTGAAGTTGGGGGTAGACAGACCTGAGCTCTCCTTCCAACTAGGCGGGGACTTGCAGATCAGACAACAATACCTCATCTAGCAGTACAATCAGAAACAGAATGTGGTAAACTCCATCAGATTTCTTCTTTCTAGCAGCAGATCCTCCCCCCCCCCCCCAAGGAAGTCAATGGCAACAGAAGGACCAACTCAAAGCCTGGTTCGCTGGTCCCTTGTAGGCTTTTTGGCATTGCTAGTGGCTGGCTGGCATGCCTGAAAATCACAAACCCAGCCCGGGAGGGTAGAGAATTACAAGCGAACATAATGTCATTCTACAGGCTCAGATTGAAGTCTTTTTTCTTGACTAGAAATTAGTAGGTTGTAATTATAGATCTAATCAATTATTTAGCATAAACAGCTCAAACGTCCCTGGAGTGCTAACCTGGTTGCCGTCAGCTTCCACAGAGATGAGAACAATGCCAGTCATCAGGGTAGGACGGCCCATGGGAATATGGACGTATGCTTTTGTTCTCAGCTTTCATTTGGCGGTTGAATCAGGAATCGTGTTTGTAACGGATTCTCAGCTAACTCAGAGTGACATTTCTATTAGTCCTTACAATGAAGCTAACTCGTACCTTTCGTCAGAAGGGCAAACAGATCTCCATGAAATGGGCACTTTACATATTAATTTGATCCTGCTACCACTTTACACTAAAGCTTACATTAATTAAAAAGGCCATTGATGCTGTTCAGCTGAGTTTGTCAAGTCATTCCTAAAATAAAGACACCAGGCTACAAGAAACAAAAGGAACCCCCCGCATCTTGTTTCCATTCCATAGATTTACCTCCCTATTGCTTCAGAGGGATAGCCGTGTCAGTCTGTAACTGAAAAAATGTAAAAACTAACTAATAGTCTTGCAGCACCTTATAAACTAACAAAACATGTAGATGGCATCATGAGCTTTAGTGGGCACAGCCCACTTCTTCAGATTAATGGAGTTAAGAGGTCCAGTTTCCAAATAAATAGCAGAGAAAGAGAGGGGATGAGGGAAAAAGAAGGGAAAAAGGGGGGGAAATTGTTAATTATTATCCCTGCTAAATGAAGCTGATAGAGTGGGTACTAAGGCTAGGTCTACACTACAGCTTTTTTCTGATTTTTTTTAAGAGGCTTTTCCGAAATTTGGCCCGTCTACACTGGGCCAAATTTCAGAAATTCCCCTCCTTTGGAAAATCCCTCTTCCTCATGGAAAAAAAGGTGAAAGAGCAAATGTGTTCCTGGAAAACCCCTTCAGTGCAGATGTACCCTAACTGACAATTTTCCACCCTTTCTTTCCCCTTCTTTCCTGCCCTTCTCCTCCCCCCCCCCATTCCCTTCTCTTGCTGTGCTGTTTATTTGGAAACTTAACTCCATTCAGCTGAAAAAGTGGGTGTGCTCACAAAAGCTCCTGACACCATCTATATTTTTTGTTAGTCTCTAAGGTGCTGTGAAACTATTCTTATGTTTTAAGTTACCTCCCTATGCAATCCACTGGTGCATGTGTACATTTCAGATCCCTCTGTCTGCCTTTCCATGGAGGATATGAGTAGTCCCATCCATAATGGCTTGGCTGTTTAGCTAAACTCTGACCAATTGCATGCCACAGGTCAAAGACAAGGGCTAACAGATGCAAATACAACCAAACAGTGACACACTCCCCTTAGCTTTTAGAATGGCTTTACAATGGTGCAGCTGCAATTTTTCTTTTTGCCTAATGTGACAGCCTTTTAAAGAGCTGTTGAGCTTTAAAAGCCTGTTTATATTAGGCTTTAAAAAAATAAAGTCTTTGCAGTACTATCCTGTACAGTAATGTCTTTGCTGGCATCCATGGAGGAGGCAGCTTCCTTTTAAATGGTTTATTATTGGTGTGCCTACTGCTTTGTTTTCATCTAATTTAACAACCTCTAAGAGCAGTCCCTCCCCAATCCCCCCCCCACCCCCCCCGAGCTGGCAACTATTGCTCTTTAAAAGGCATTTGGATAAAATAGACGTAATAGATAGCAAAATAACTTAAAATCCCTTAGGACAGCAACAACCCAATATACATCAGGTTTGATGAAAGAGAAATCCCCTGCCATACAGGCAGTCCCCAGGTTATGTACAAGATAGGGACTGTAGGTTTGTTCTTAAGTTGAATCTGTATGTAAGTCGGAACTGGCGTCCAGATTCAGCCGCTGCTGAAACTGACCAGCGGCTGACTACAAGAAGCCCGAGACAGAGTTGCTCTGCCCTGGGCTTCCTGGAATCAGCCTCTGATCAGTTTCAACAGGCTGAATCTGGACGCCAGTTCCGACTTACATACAGATTCAACAAAGAACCCAGGCGTCCCCAAGTCAGCTGCTGCTGAAACTGATCAGCGGCTGATTCCAGGAAGCCTGGTGCATCTGGGCTGTCCTGCTGCCCGCGTGCTCCCTGGCTTTGCTCCCCGTCTCCCTGGTCTGTTGGTCTCCAGCAGATCAGGGAGACGGGGAACAAAGCCGCGGAACATGCCGGCAGCGGGACAGCCGCGGCGTGTCTGGCTGTCCGCTGCCCACGTGCTCCGTGGCTTTGCCCTCCGTCTCCCTGGTCTGCTGGAGACCAGCAGACCAGGGAGACGGGAAGCAAAGCCTCTGAGGACGCCGGCCGCGGGACAGCTGGATCCGCGTAACTCGGGGACTGCCTGTATACTTCCTTCTACATGGCAAATAGTCACCATACACATTAAACTAAAATGCCTTGCGCTCTTCCCCAGAAAAGATGCCTTGGGTATACCTTAGCACACAAAGAGACCTAAGGAGTCCTTTAATCCAGGGTCACTTGCATAGTAGTACATTAGTAATACCCAGTGTGACGTAGGCATTCCCAACAGGCTGTTGGAAACAAGAATGTTGGAATTGCCTAGTGACTTTTGGCTGCCCAGTTTGAAAAGTCAATCCCCTTTCAAATTTCTCAAAATGTCTCATGTTGGGCACCTAAATCAATAGTCGTGTATGGAAAATGTAGACTGTGTCCTAGATACTAAACATGGTGCCTTATTCTAGACTCTTCTTGCATCTTAGTGGGGTTCTGTCATCCCATTAACAATCCTGAGAGCCAGGAGTCAGTAGGGCTGGTAACATTTTTGTGGCAAATAGTATTTTTCAACTGAATTTACTATCAAAGGGCCGCCAGAACTATTCATGAACTTGGGTTACACTTGGTGAATAGTTCCAGCCCAATAAAAAAATGAGAAACATGTTGAAGTCAGAACAATTCAGTTTGACAGTTTCAAGATGAACCTTTATGACGTATCAGTTTGAATCAAACCATTTCTTTTCTGGAAAGGCATGTTGAATTGCCCCAAATCAATAATATTTCAATTTGATGAGGAAAACCACCAATACAACAATGTTGATTATCAACAAGCACATTTGGAGAGGGGATTGTTCAGTCTGGCCACCAAATCAAAAACATCCATTCTTCTTCGAGTGCTGTCCCGGTGGGTGCTCCATTATAGGTGTCGCTGCGTCCTCGCACTGGTGACTGGAGTTTTTTCAAAGCAGTGCTCTACCGCATCGCACATGTGCAGAGGCTGTCTCCTAGTGCCATTGGCACCCGTTGACTGTGCGCATGGTGCAGCTCCCTCACTTCCTTCTCTACCACCCTCAGCAGCAGATGGAGCTCCTCACAGTCATCTTTTTGCCTGAAAAAAAAATACAAAATAGAGACTTTAAACTTCTTAATTTCTTCCCCAGTTTGAACTCCAATTCATTCTAAAAAAAACCCACCCATAACTATTTTTTTGTTCAGCCTTCCCCTGTTCATTGGACTTGTACTCTAAACTTCCTTGGGGTCTAACTCCCACCCCCTTTTTCCTCGAAACAACAGTCACTATACCCAGTTCCCCAGGGTTCAAGAACTGTGACACTTGCAGAGATGCAACCCTGTCTCTGGTAAACATTCCTCTTGTGTCAAATGTCCAGGAAAAAGCCATATTCCACAGAAGTGCTTTCACAGCAGCAGCTTGAAAGCCAGAGCCAGGTAAGAGAGAGAGCTTCACCTGAAAATGATATTACTGGAAAAATCACCACAGCCTTCAGGAGAGGACCCTGCCAGTCAGCATAAAACTGAGGCTAATAACAAGGCTCAAACTTCCAGCAGTGCCAGTAGGCACAATCAGCGACTTATCTCTTCATAAGTCAAAAGCTTCTCTAGCTAGGTCGCTGCTCGCAGGGCTGAGTTCGGCTACAGTGAGCACCATTGACAAGCCAGGCACCTTTGGAATCAGCTCGGCGCAGAAGTGGGTGGATTCAGAGCCAAAACAGAAAGTCTCCACAGCAGCATTGTTGATGCTGACATGAGACTCGGCACCAAAGTTGACCCGTAACAAGATGCCACCCCCTCTGGCACTGACATCGGCACAGACTATGGCATCGACACACAGAGCACAGTCAACACCGACCAATATCAAGGCGGCACCAAAGCAGAACAGGCCGAAGCAGTCTTCGGCTCTAAGAATCTTTTCCAAGACAGTGGCAGTGGTCACAGCACAGTTCCAACAACAACACGGAAGGTCAGTGGGTGCCAATGGCACCATGAGATGCCTTCTGTGCATGCGCGGTGCAACATGCACGACTACAAAAAAGTCTCTGACCGCCAGCATGAGGATGCAGCAACACCTAAAGTGGAGCACCCACAGGGCACACATCTTGAAGAACCATCGATACGGCACAAGGTGAGTCACTTCGTATTTGTTCAGTTCTAGAAGCGAGCCCAGATAATTTTATAAGCCCATTTGACCTGAATTTATCCACTCTGGACTCAATGTTTTTTTTTTCTTTAAACACATTATTGTCTCTATACAAGTGAAGATTAATTCCATAGACGTAATGCATTGTATTCCCATTCAGGCTCTCAGGCAGCTCTCAAACAGGCAGGCACACACTGCTGCTTAACTTGGCAAATCGACTACTATTCTGGATTATTGATTATGTTTCTCTACATGAGCCTTGTTAGAGAGCACTCTGATTAGAGGCTCTGCTCTCTGACTTCTAAATATGTATTCTCTGCCTGAGGGAAAATGAAAAAATTGGGATTTCTGGGGCTTTCTTGTGCACAAATTGAGCATAAGTAATTGGAGAAAAGGTGGTGAGTAGCAATGTTAGTAACTTTGAAACTGTAGTTACTGATAAAAGTGGCTGGGTGGGGGATGATCATAAGACCTATGACAGAGCACCATCTGGTTTCACCCATTATAGATAGTTTGACTGCTTTTGGGGGGGTTAAAATTCAGCTAATGGAATTTGGCAGTGTCCTAATCTTCACCCATGGGAGACACAGATGAGTAAAAGTAGATCTGAAAGAGGCTCCTGCAACGCCCATTGACTAGGATTAAATAAGTTAGTTCATGCTGTAGCTTAAATGGATCAACACTGCCATAAGTCCAAAACTTCATTCCTTAGAATGAATGTGGTTAGATTGCTGCTGTCCTCTGTAAGGCCCATGGTCATTGTGAAGACATTCTGAATGTAAAGGCCATGGCAGGGCAGCAGTGTATTATTCAGTGATGTTCTGAGTGACCCCCCAGTGCCTGGCTCCAATAAAAGCGAGCAACCACGTCCACGTGTGCTCTCTCTCTAAAGTATTTTCTTCTATTGCAAATCATTCAGAATAAAGTTTGTGCTTTTCCTGTTTGGGGAGTCCGTATTTTGATCAAGCCTCTCAATTCCTTTGGACCAATCTTTTTTTATTGGGAAAGCCTCTCTGAACTCGGATTGAGTTATGAAATCAGACAATACTAATATATATAGTCGAGAGCTGTCAGATATCCTGCTGGACTTCCTCCAGGAAGGGCAGAGGGGAGTATTCAGGACTTCTCTAGCTCAGTCTGATTTTGTTGGGGTGCCGATGAGAGCTCTGAAATTTCACTCATGCAGAGGCCTGTGTCCCTCCCATTGTTCCCTCCTCAGCTCACGGGTGCTCTGGGATTAGCATTTTTGCCGACTCACTGTGTGGCTCTGGAATGTCTCTTGGACTTGCTGCAGTTGCTGCTAGCGCACAGAAGATATGCTGTAAACTCATTAGCTGTTATCAGTACAGTGCTTTTAGCACACAAGCAAAGGCCGACCACCTTGGCAATGCAAGAAGTTTGATTTCTCACACCGCTTTTGGGCATGTACCGCAGAGGGTTAGAGCTATGGGAATCTTGCAAGCAGGGTAAAGGGGAGCACAGCTTCCCACTGCAATAGAGCTCTTTTAATATAGGGGGAGATCAGACGAAAAAGGCAGCTTCCACTTAGTATTCTGTGCAGGTTTCCATGTGCATCACAGTAGTATCTGAGTGCTTTCCAATAATACATAATGTCATATGACTAACATCTGTACTGTTTGTTCCAGTCCCCGCCCCAGAGAGAAGAGTGTGTAGTGGACTGTCTTGTTTGGGAAATTTGTATATGTACATACACGTACATACATGTGTTACCATGCAGCAAGCCGGGTCAAAGAAATGAGTCTTGTGCTTGGAGTAGAAGGTGGTGATGTTTGTGAGGATCATTAGTAGCTGAGGGAAGTGCATTCCCCGGTCTTAGTCTGGCCCCTGAGAAAGATGTGTCCTGTGCAATGCTGACAGACCCCAGACCTCTGCAGGCAGAATGGACCCTGGGAGCTCTGGAGCATAGTGCATGAGCTTCTGCCCCAAGAGCTAAAAGCCAGCTGCCCATTGGCTATGACTGTTGAGCAGACTCTCTGTAAGTGGCCTCAGTGCCACTATATGGGACAGAACACCACACCTGGAAGGTGTGTGTGTTACATACTTACCCTAGCTGAGGAAGGCTACATCTACACTGGCATGATCTTGCGCAAAAACTCTTTAACGCAAGAATTCTTCATTAAAGTAGTTGTGCAAGAGAGTGTCTACACTGGCTTGTGCTTTTGCACAAGAGTATCCATGGCAGTGTAGACGCTCTCTTGCGCAAGAAAGCTCTGATGGCCATTTTAACCATAGGGCTTTCTTGCGCAAGAAATTCATGTTGCCTGTCTACACTGGCCTCTCGCGCAAGAACAGTTGCACAAAAGGGTTCATTCCTGAGCGGGAGCATCATAGTTCTTGCGCAAGAAGCACTGATTTCATACATTAGAACCTCAGTGTACTTGCACAAGAACTCACGGCCAGTGTAGACAGGCAGCAAGTTTTTGCGCAAAAGCGACTACTTTGGCGCAAGATCATGCCAGTGTAGACACAGCCGAAGTGTGTCCCAAGCTTCAGAGCCTTCCCAGTTGAACTCTTGGAAGAGCCCCTGCTTATAATACCAATGGACCCTTGTTAGAATCATAGAGCTGGAAGAGACCTCAGGACGTTATCAAATCCAGCCCCCTGCCCAAGGCAGAACCAATCCCAACTAAATCAACCCAGCCAGGGCTTTGTCCAGCTGAGACTTAAAAACCTCTAGGGATGGAGATTCAACCACCTCCCTAGGTAATCCATTCCAGTGCTTCACCACCCTCCTAATGAAATAGTTTTTCCTAATATCCAACCTAGACCTCTCCCACTGTAACTTGAGACCATTGCTCCTTGTTCTGCCATCCATTGCTCCTTGTTCTGATCCTTAATGTAGGAAGATCTATTATGCCAGTGCAGCAAAGTTACCATGCTAAAGCAGGGGTCTGCAACTTATGGCTCTTGAGCCAAATATGGCTCAGTATGGAACCAAATATGGCTCGTTCGTCATTCCCAAAATGCATGCCACTTTTTAAATTAAAATGAAAAATTAATTCAAACTTTTAAAAACACATAATTCCTCATGTAACTGGAATGCCTACATGAACCTGAATTTGACCAGTTATGATGTAAACATCAAAGAAATGTGTGAAAAGCTGCAGCAGCAGACATCCCATGAAATAAAGTCTGAGTACAATGTTACATTGATCATTATTAATCATGTCACTTATCAATAATATGAAGTTGTATACTTTCAGTCATGCAAATGGGCATTTTTATTCAGCTCTTTGTTGACCACTTGTTCTGAATTTGACGTAGTCTGGCTCTTTGGTTTGAAAAGGTTCGTGGCCTCTGGGCTAGAGAATTAGGCAATTTTTTAAAGATTATATGGGCCCAGGCCATGGAGCAACTTGAAGCTAGGAACCTTGACTCTAATTCAAAACGCTATTGGAAGCCAGCATAAGGCAGTCGTTTGACGTGATCACAGACGTCTGTGTTGCTGAGACATGTTGCAGCATTCTGAAGCACTGAAGGCTTTATGCATAGATATAATTGTGACATTATCCAGGGTACAAACTAGACTCTTGAACAGCTGTGTCCCCTCAGTTTTCTAACCTGGGATGCCTTTTACACTGCTTCACTTGAGAGCAACCATTCCTGGGCTGCCCCCACACAGCCAGTAAATAATCCCCAGCAATATTTTCTGAGTGCTGCAGTCAGCCAATCAGCCACCCATGAATTAGATTAGAGAGTGACAATGGCAATTCCCAATCCCAGACCTGTCCCCAGAAATGCGAATCTCGTACTGCCCAGTCCCTTTCTGGACAATACAAACTGTTATCTCAAATGAGGTTCCCAAAGACTTCAATCCAAATCCAGGGGTTTAGATAAAAAAGTTTATTAAGGACGGAAAGATAGATGTTAAGTGATTACAAATAATGAGTCATAAAACTCAGAATTGGTTGCAACGAAATAAGAGGTAAAACTCAAACTAATACCTAACTTAACAAGCTAAGCGCACTAAGAGCAAACGTGTCTCTCTCTCACCACGTGTTCTTGCAGACTTACTAGCCAGTTCTTTCAGCCAGGATCCCTTCTGAACCAGTGATGCTTCCTTTGTCTTTCAAGTGTTGTCGATGCCGTAAGTAGGTATGAAGGAAGAGATAAACTGGGGCATTTGCTCTCCTTTCATTTATCAATTCTCTTCTTGGAGACTCCCACCTAGCTGGGTTTCAAGGAACCAAAAATCCGAGAGGGAGGAATTTTCAGGTGTTTCCTTGCCAACATGAAATTTTTTGCTTACGCTCTTCTGCCAGCCAAAGAATGGCCGCTTAATTACATAATAGTCCATGTAGTCTAGACACACTCTCAGAGAAGCCTGCATGAAGAGCATATTAACTGCTCCCCTGTTACCATTAGTTTCACTGGGGTCTGTGGCTACGTCTGTACTGCTTCCTTCTTGCGCAAAAGCCTATACAAATTAAGCGTGGATTAGCATATTGTCACGCTTAATTTGCATAATTAATTTGGGGCCTTTTTTTGCAAGAAGCTTTTTGTGCAAGAAGAAAAAATTATTCGTAATTTTTTCAGGAAGAACGGCTCTTGCGCAAGAGGGGGTTTTTGCACAAAAAGGAGACATCTACACAGCTCCTTTTTGTGCAAAAGCCTCTTCAGCAAAAATGGCCCCTAATTAATTATGCAAATGGAGTGTGGCAATATGCTAATCTGTGCTTCATTTGCATTGGCTTTTGTGCAAGAAGAAATATAGACGTAGCTTGTGAGAGGCACACTTAACTGTATAATGTATTTTTAAAATATCATATGAGAAGAATTGAACTGTACCTCTATGCTACAAATTGCACAGGTAATCGTAACATTGTCTTAACTTAATGCCTTGAATGAGTGCTTTAATGCTAATCATCTGCATTATTCTTTTAATCTTTCCAATATATACACTTCCTACTCAGCAATGACCTCTGTATTATAAGCTGTTGGTGAAGAACGGTATAAACTATTTTCACTTATTTGTAGTCAGTATTTGTAGAAATGTTCATTCCATCCACTTGAGAAGAGTGATAAGGAGCCCACATTTATATTTGTATTTTGACCCCCAAACTTTAGAAATGGATTCTGGAACAGTAGAAAAAATCACTCTCTCACCACTGGAAGTGCAGCTTCCTCTGGAGTGGTGCTTGGCAACAACACATAGCAACACTCCAGGACAGGAACTGATTAATCAAAGCATATTTGCTTATTCTTTTGTGGACCTGCCATCTTACTTGTCTCCCCCTTTCTACAGAATGCATAACAAGGTGTAGGTTAAAGTTCAGGACTAAACTGTATTACCACATCTGTGTGAAGACACTTGCATCAAGCCTCTCCTCATGATGCCTGGTGCTTATCAGTAATGTTATTCGCCTGAAAAAGAAATTCCAAATCAGCCACTTTTTTCAAGGCAAAATAATTTGTCTTTCTTTATTGGCACAGGGTCAGACCCTGCTGTCAGTTCCATCACTGTAAATCCAGAGGAACTCTGCTGCAGCTGGCTTTTTGCTGCAGTAACTGAGAGCAGAATTTATGCCTGTCTTTTGCTCCTAGGGGCCTCTCCATTTCAATTAAAGGTATGCTGCCACAAGAATGCTTCAGGCTACATACTTGACCTGACACGTTGCAACAGCTCTGTCGAAGTAGCTCTGATGTCTCATACCCATCTGTAGGATGTGGATATTAGGCCGATCCATGATATGATATATTGCAAGGTTTCCTAAGTATCGTTTCAATCCATAGAGGAGCATTAGGCGGATGTTAACTGTACAAGTCTAATTCAGGATCCATTAGGGAGAAGGTTATGAAAATATTCTGATGATGATGACTCGCCAGTTCCAAACAGGAGGAGCTTAGCTGTCATGACCGGTCAGTAGAGGCTTCCCTGCTGAGAAGCTAGGATTTTATTTCTGGAACAGCTTTGGGAGGGGAGGAGCAGATATCTCCTGGATGAGAAGAAAATCTATTGCCCTTATCTCTAGGGAAGGTTCAATCTGGGGGAGGAGGTGGCAGCTTCCCCTGTCAGTGTCTCTTTATGTAACAGTTCAGTGTCTATGCTGCTTTGTTACATGTGTCAGGCTGATACAAATAAAGATAAATAGAGTGTCCGCCCTTCAGAAACAGACTCTAGTTCTACAAGCAAAGGGCTGGATTGCCCTTGGCTCAGAAGGGCAGGGGCAAAGAGGGCACCTGGAGTTTTGCCCCCATTCAAGGGACAAAACTTCCCTTCATACCTCCCCAGCAGCACTAAGAAACCTGAGGTGGGTGGAGAAGAAGCAGGGCCAAAGCTGTGAACTGTCTATAGAGCAGGCCCGACACAACAATGAGAAATCACTGCACCACCCTAAGGCACAATTTTTTCTTGGGAGTGCCCTTTGGGAGCTCCCACACTACCTTTTAATTAGGGCAGTTCCTAAATCATAGAATCACAGGGTTGGAAGAGACCTCAGGAGGCCATCGAGTCCAGCCCTCTGCCCAAAGCAGGACCAATCCCAACTAAATCATCCCAGCCAGGGCTTTGTCAAGCCAGGACTTAAACTTCCTAATGTGTCCATTTTTCATATCAGGAACCCACTCTCTGAGCCACTCTAAGGGTATGTCTACACTACAGCACTAATTCGAACTAATTTAATTCGAATTAGTTAATTCGAACTAAGCTAATTCGAATTAGTGCATCTAGACCTAAAAACTAGTTCGAATTAGCATTTTGCTAATTTGAACTAGCATGTCCACATTGAGTGGAACCTGAACCGAGGTTAAGGATGGCCGGAAGCAGTGCTGGCAGGGCATCAGGTTAGGACTTAGAGCGTGGAGCTGCTGCCGCAGGCTAGCCGAGGGCTGTGCTTAAAGGGACCTGACCCCCACCCCGGACAGACAGTTCTCAGGGGTTCCCTGCTTGCAAAGCAGTCCTGGCTTGGAGTGCCCTGAGTGCCCACACTCGGCACATCACGGCACTCGGCCATCAGCCCGGCTGCACTTGCCCAGGGGGGGGGTCAATCAAGGGGCTTCAGGAGAGCTTCCACCCTGAAAAGCCCACAGAGCCACCTCAGTCCTCCCCATCGGGGGCTCGTACCCCAGTCCTCCCTCACCTCCTTCCACTTACCCCTCCCTAGCCCCCCTTCCTGATGTACAAAATAAAGTACACGTGTGTTCAAAAATAGAAACTCTGTTTATTGAACAAAACTCGGGGAAACTGGGAAAAGGAGGTGGGAGAGGGGAAGAGAGAGGGTGGGAGAGGGGAGGGCAACTAAAATGATCAGGGGTTTGGAACAGGTCCCATATGAAGAGAGGCTAAAGAGACTGGGACATCTCAGCTTAGAAAAGAGGAGCCTGAGGGGGGATATGATAGAGGTCTATAAAAGCACGAGTGATGTGGAGAGGGTGCATAAAGAAAAGTTCTTTATTAGTTCCCATAATAGAAGGACTAGAGGACACCAAATGAAATGAATGGGTAGCAGGCTTCAAACTAATAACAGAAAGTTCTTCTTCACAAAGCAAATAGTCAACCTGTGGAACTCCTTGCTGCAGGAGGCTATGAAGGCTAGAACTATAACAGAGTTTAAAGAGAAGTTAGATAAGGTCATGGACATTAGGAAAAAATTCCTAACTGTCAGGGTGGTCAAATATTGGAATAAATTGCCAAGGGAGGTGGTGGAATCTCCCTCTCTGGAGATATTTAAGAACAGGTTAGATAGACATCTGTCAGGGATGGTGTAGACGGAGCTTGGTCCTGCCTTGAGGGTGGGGGGCTGGACTCAATGACCTCTCGAGGTCCCTTCCAGTCCTATGACTCTATGATTCTAGAGGTTGGGTCCATGCAGTGCTATTAGCCAGGGGGTAGAAATGGTGTCCCTGCCTCTGTTTGTGGAAGGCTGGAGATGGATGGCACGAGACAAATGGCTTGGTCATTGTTTCGGTCCATCCCCTCCAGGGTCCCTAGTGTTGGCCACTGTTGGCAGACAGGCTACTGGGCTAGATGGACCTTTGGTCTGACCCAGTACGGACATTCTAAGGTCAGGGCTCAGGGTCAGGGGTCTCAGTGGACCACCTTGATTTTCATGCAAACCTGCTCCCGGGTGGCCAGGCTGGCAGCTATCCTGCTCTAGACGGCCACTTTCCAGTGCCTAGTGCGGAGGTCGTGGATGAGGTCCACGATCTCCGCACTAGACCAGGTGGGCGCCCGCCTCTTGCAGACACGGGCAGGCTCCCAGGAGCCGCCAGCCTGGTCCCAGGAAGAGGCGAAGGGCTGGGTGGCAGCAGGTAGCTGGTTCATGCCGCACCAGGTGAAGGGTCTGCTGGCTGGGTGCTGGCAGGCTTGCACCTGGCATGGGCACCGTAGCCAGCCTGTGCCCCTTTAAGGGCTCCGGGGCCGGGAGGGGGGCAGACAAATTTCCCTGGTGGTGCCCAGAGTGGCCACCAGGGCAAGCTGGGAAGGGCTAGCCTCCCACTAGTTCGAATTAAGTGGCTACACAGCCCTTAATTCCAACTGCTTAATTCGAACTAGGCATTAGTCCTCGTAGAATGAGGTTTACCTAGTTCGAATTAAGTACTCCGCTAGTTTGAATTAAGTTCAAACTAGTGGTTTGTATGTGTAGCGCCTATCAAAGTTAATTCGAAATAACGGCTGTTAGTTTGAATTAACTTTGTAGTGTAGACATACCCTTTGGCTGTCTTACTCCTGCAGCAATTAAGAAGAGTTTTGCCAATGGCTTTCATGGGAGCAGGAGTGGACTAATAACTCCAAATGTTCTGAAATCAGGGTCAGGTTCCTCTGGCCTCATCTGCTATCCAAGAAAGGGGACTTAAAAACCATGACTTTTTTAAAAATATGGATTTAGGTTCTTTAATTACCTTTTGGTTTTTCAGTTGTTAGGATTCATGTTTTCAGACTTCTCTCCACAATAAGGGCTAGGAAAAAAGTGAGTTCCTCATGTGATCACAGGACTCTGGAAGCTGGGACTTTAAGAGAGCATCAAACATTCCAAGACGTGATTAAATCGCAAGAGATAGCTAGCCTGGGTAACTCACATCTACCAGTGAGAGCTGTCAATTTTCTTCTATTACTGAGGATCAGATTAATCACCAGCTTCCATTTAATCTGCAGAAAACAGTCAACTTCCCCACCCCAACGCACTTGATTGGATGACTAAAACAAGTACAGTAGACTTCCGATAATCCAGAACCGTTGGGACCTAGGTGGTGCCAGATTATCAGATATGCCAGACTATTAGGAGGTACTATAAGGTGGGTGTGTGTGTGTGTGTACATATATATACAGTATATATAATATATATATATTTGAAATATAAGTCAAAACAGCTGGAGAAAACAGAAGCACTGTCCAGGGTTACACGATGCCAGTGGCAGACTGACTTGGTCCCGTCCGGTTTTGCTCGGTGCAGCTACTGCTACTGCTGCCTTGTGACGCTCACTAGGCTCTTGCCGACGCTCACTCACTAGGCTCTTGCCATTTGACTATCGGGAGTGCCGTACAATTGGATGCCGGACTATTGGAGTTTTACTGTACTTTGTTTAGAAAGTGTCACGCATACTGTCCTACCACAATTGTAGATATGCTCCTCGCTTGGGCTGCCAGCATTTTCACAGGATGTATAGGGAATTTTTCCCATTTTAACACTTGATCCCATGCTCACAGTTTTACTGCAGACATCTCAGATGCTAGTGCCAACAAAAAATCTCTGCTTTGTATTTGGTAATCTCTGTGATTCCTGAGAATACATTTCCTGACATTGTCCCACCTTGTAAAACCCTGACAATTAATGCACAATAATACACAAATATTACTCCATGGAGGAACAATCTGATATTTAGAGTCAGGAGTTCAAAGAGGATTAAGAATCACTGGCTATGAACAACATGCATTGCTTGTGGATGGGGAAGCTGCAACAGCTGCTCTTACTTTGCAGGCACTGAAATTATTTAAGCACCAGTAAGGGATGGTAGTGGAATTTCTTACAGCTACGAAAGCAGTTGACCTATATTTATTGTACTGATCAGAAGCAGAGGTCACAGATTTAGGAAAGCTATTCTAGAGCAGTGGCTCTCAATCTTTCCAGCCTACTGAACCTCTTTCTGGAATCTGATTTGTTTTCCATACCATCAGGTTTGCTTTTCTTAAAAACTGAAATCAGACATAAAAATGCAAAAGCTATTTCTGAAAAAATGCTTACTTTCCCAATTACAAATTAAAGCTGTAATTATAAACTAAATTAAATGAAATATAAATATTGTGCTTCCATTTCAGGGTATAGTGTATATAGCGGTATAAACAAGTCATTGTCTGTATGAAATATTTAATGTGCTTTATGTAGTCTGTTGTAAAACCAGGCAAATAGCTAGATGAGTTGATATATGCCCTGGAGGACCTCTGTGTAAGCCTAGGGATATGTGTACCCCTGGTTGAACAGCAGATGCAAAGAAGTTTTTTAGAAACTCTGAATGCAAGGCTGAATGTCATGTTACCAATATACACATGACACATATCTGTGGGTTTTGGGTTTTTTTGTGTGTGTGGGTCTGGAAACTTACCATTCTATATACTGTACAAAAGTGTAATAAATTAATGTCACCACTGTCACTGGCTGCTGACTTGTTCTAGTATTTGGGAATGTTGCTTCAGAGTTGACTTGTTAACACGGTATATTCAATAATGATTATCTCTGTGTAACAGCTTCGATGCTGGGTTGGTTCACTTAAATTCAGTGGGTGATTGAACTGCTAAAAATAAAACAACCAAATGAGAACAGGGATCATATCAAGGTGCAAGATTTAAATTGTCCGGAGGGCATAGGACAGGGGTGGGCAATCATTTTAGAAGGGAGCCCACTTCACACATTTTTTTAAGTGGCCCCAGGCCACCCTGGAAGGGGCGGGGGCAGGCCACTTCCATGTTCCCCCACCCACAGACTCTGATTGGCCTGGGAGCGGGGGGAGCGTGTGAAGTCTCTTGTCCTCTGCTCCACCCTGCAAGCATGCGCGGCACCTACAGTGAACTGCCAGCTGTTCAAAACAGCTGGTGATTCACTCTAGGCACCACACACCCCTGGTGGGGGGGGAGGAGACTTTGCGTGTTGCCCCATCCCCTGGTCTCGATTGGCCTGGGGGTGGGGAAGTGTTAGGGTGGCTGTGGGCTGGATCAATGTGTTTGGTGGGTTGGATCTGGTCCACAGAGGCTCTCTTGCCCACCCCGGTATAGGATGATGGTGTAGGGGAAATATACTGTAAAGTAAAGGGATTACTCTGATTCCTGGAGCAAACTTACACTCTTAGCTTGCCAACAGGAGCACTCAGATGGGATGTAACTTCCAGAGAGTGGCCCAGAGCAGTCCCTTCTGTATGTGCATGTGAAGGGGATCTTCTCTGGCAAGGATCTTTCCTATCAGTGGCACTATAAATGCTCCCTGCCAAGACTGTATCCAAGTGATGTTTTGCCAAATTTTGAGCAAGGGAATGAGGAGGCAGCCTCTTCTTCAGGAGTGGCGACAGCTATCTGAGTGGATATGTTGGCACAAAACATGATTTACTCCCCCTGAGGCACTGCTGTTTCTCGTCAGGACTATGATGGCACCACGCCTGCTGGAGCTATACTGCCAGAGAGAGGGGAGCCCCAAAGGAGCAGCTGTTCCCAGGAACAGCCTCTGTCTCTGCAGAGCCTGTGTCTGAGTCTGAGGGGTGGGGATCCCAACTCTCCAAGATGAAGGGATGCAGTGTGGTCTAATGCAGGGCCCCTAGTGGGAGCGGTGGGAGATCTATTTCCGGCTCTGCAGCTAACCTTCTGGATTATCAGAATGGGTGTTGTTGGTCTTAATTCTAAAAGATGGGCTCTACTTCATTTCATGAGGAGTAACAGTAGTTCGAACTAGGAAGCCTACTTTGAACTACCTAGTTCGTGCCCCGTGTAGCCGCGCTGCACGGGGTTCGAACCAGTGGGGTTTTAAAAATGGCGGCTCCCCACTTATGCAAATGAAGCCCGGGAAATTCAAATCCCGGGCTTCATTTGCAAGTGCGGTATGCCTACATTACCCTCCTAGTTCGAACTAGTGGGGTAGTGTAGACATACCCCCAGAGACTTGCTCATGGGAAGCAGTGATCTGGCCCAGAGTTTCTGAAGGAGACTAGAATTCTGCTGCTTTTCAGAAAGAACCAGCTGTCTTAGGCTGTGCCTAGACTACAAAGTTCTATCAGAAAAAGATACGCAACTTGCGAACCACAATTTGCATATCTTTTTCTGCTTTTCTTCTGAAAGAGGCTTTTCCAACAGTTGGTCCATCTACACTGGGCCAATTGTTAGGGGAAAAAAGCCTCTTTTGGAACATTCCTTCTTGCTTGTAGAACAAGGTTTACGGGGATGCTGAATTTTCTTCCAGAAAAGCAGACACATTTCTTGGACAAGGCAGAGCTTTTCTGGGATGCCTCCAGTACCCTGGAAAAACTCTGCAGTCTGGACATACCCCTACAGTGCTCATCGCATCAAGGTAAAACGATCCCCAAAATGACTGAAGCAATTGTCTTTATTGGTATTAATGGTACTTTGAGAGCCCCATTGCGCTAGGTGCTATTCATCAGATGGTAAGACTCGCTTTCTGACTCATAAAGCTTCCAGTCCAAACAGAAGAGGTTAACATAGGGAAGTATTTCCTCATTTTGTAGCTCGAAGGCACAGAAAGATCAAGTGACTTGCCAAGGTCACACAGGCATCTGTGACAGAGCTGGAATGGAATCCAGCTCTCTGCAGGCTCACTTCACTGCCTTAACCAGCAGACCCTACTTCCTCCCAGGATGCTAGTATTTTTTATTAAAAACAAGCATCACTACTGCAGACTCTGAACCAGTTCCAGTTACAGGAAAGGCACAGGCTTAAATGTTAATGGCAGTCCAGGAA
The DNA here is from genome assembly GCF_049634645.1 of Pelodiscus sinensis. Taxonomy (NCBI): domain Eukaryota; kingdom Metazoa; phylum Chordata; order Testudines; family Trionychidae; genus Pelodiscus; species Pelodiscus sinensis. The sequence goes on along the minus strand of NC_134712.1, from coordinate 245,787,341 downwards.
GAAAGATGATGCTAACATTCTCAGAGGATGTCTCACAGCATCCTGTGTACAACTCTGTGAGCAAAAACTCATCGGCTAATAATGGCTTAGAAATGGTCAAAAGAAGCTGAGGGGAGAAAATTCCAGTCATTTTTGAAGTTCCTGTGTTCAGTAAGTTGTGTGCTAGAGTGAGCTGTCTTCATAAGCGACTCACACTTTGAACACCACTCCTCAGGACTTCAGCCCTCACTATCTATTTGGAGTAGGAAGTAAACTTTCTCTCGGCCCATAATGGTCTTTTGCAAAGTTTCTTGCTTCTGGTAGCTGGGCACTTGGAGTCAGGCTATTGGATGTGATGGACTGCTACACTTATCAGCTACATCTAGACTGGCATGATTTTCCAGAAATGCTTTTAACGGAAAAGTTTTCCGTTAAAAGCATTTTCGGAACAGAGCGTCTAGAGTTTTGTGCAAGAGTTTTGCGCAAAATGGACTTTTGCCCAAATGGGAGCAGCATAGTATTTCCGCAAAAAGCACTGATTTCTTACAGTAGGAAGTCAGTGCTTTTGCAGAAATTCAAGTGGCCAGTGTAAACAGCTGGCAAGTTTTTCCAGAAAAGCGGCTGATTTTCTGGAAAAACTGGCCAGTCTAGACACAGCATTCCAGTAAAACATTTCCTATCTACACCCAGTGAATCTTCCAGTACATTTTTCAGATTTTTCAGAGGGGTAGCCAAGTTAGTCTGTAACAAGAAAATCTTAAAAAACAACAAATAGTCTAGTTTCACTTTAATGACTAACAAAACATTAGATGGTATCATGAGCTTTCATGGGCACAACCCACTTCTTCAGCTGACAGGAGTGTTGGAAGTCCAGATCCAAGAATTGAGTTTCTTTGTGTAGTTGATGGATTTTCACTCTATAGGCTGAATGCAGTGCCCTTGCATGTTCAAAAGCTTCTGAGGGGCATGTTGATTTTTGCCAAATGATTTTAAGAAAATACACGTAGAGATGTTTTGGCAAATAAGAGCAAGAAAGCAATTTTGAGAGGAATAAGGGATCTTCCGGAAAAGGCTTTATTTTCTGAAAGATCCCGTCTAGACTGGTGCTTTTCTCCGGCAAAGCCCCGAGCAGGAAAAAAGCGGCAGCCATGTTCATGCAAATGCCGCAGGGGATATTTAAATCCCCCACGGCATTTGCAATTCCTACTTATCTCATTAGCATCCCTGTTCCGGAAAAGGGTGCCAATATAGACACAGCCTTAGGGAATGAAAAGCCTCAGACCTCTCTCTTTCTTGCTGTTCTAAAACTGAATATCCGAGTGGTCCCCTTTCAGACTTTCCCATAGCACTGCCCTTGGGATTAGCAAAATGCAGGACTATGTAGCACTTTAAAGACTAACAAGATGGTTTATTAGATGATGAGCTTTCGTGGGCCAGACCCACTTCCTCAGATCAAATAGTGGAAGAAAATACTCATAACCATATATACCAAAAGATACAATTTAAAAAAATTAACACATATGAAAAGGACAAATCACATTTCAGAACAGAAGGGGGATGCAGCGGGTGGGGGGAAGAAGGAAGGTAAGTATTGGGGTTAGGAGACTCTGACAAGTATTCTGTTCTTAGCTGAGTGTTTTCAAATGAAAGTTTGTGCCGTTTGTTTGGGATTGAACTATTTACGAAGGTCCAGAGTTTTCTAGATTTGGCAGCTTTGCCTATGCTTGCTTGTTGGTGGTGTGGCTTAGTGGTCAGAACATGCTTGAAGATGCCTCTCTTTGTGTCAGTTACTCTGTGACCTTAGCCAAATCACTTAATCAGTCTTTGATTCAGTTTCCTCATCTGCAAAAGGGGTCTAATGCCATTCTAAGTCACAGAGATACTGGTAGACTTAAACTCTGTAAAGTGATATGAAGTGTTTGGACGATAGGTTCTGTACCAGTGCAAAGCATTAAGGAATGATGGGCTAGCACTCAGGGCCCTAGCTTGAGAAAAAGGACACCTGGCTTCAGTTTGCTAGCACAGACGTTCTGTGTGACCTTGGGCTCACTGAACATAAGTTCTCCATGGCTGAGTCTAGACTGGCAAGTTTTTCCGCTTGCCAACTGTCTACACTGGCCGCTTGATTTTGCGCAAAAGCACTGACGTTCTACTGTCCGAAATCAGTGCTTTTTGCGCAAATGCTTTGACGTTCCTGTTTGGGCAAAAGCCCTTTTCCGGAAATGTTTTTGCACAAGAGGGCCAGTGTAGACAGCTAAAAACTGTTTTACGCAAAAAAGCCCCGATGGCGAAAATGGCGATCAGGACTTTATTGCGCAAAAACCGCGTCTAGATTGGCACGGACGCTTTTCCGCAAAAAGTGTAGACATACCCTCACTGAGGGACACCAATGGTACAGGTCACTGACCTTGCTGTGTCTTGGAATAAAAATGGATTTTCCTTGCTCACCGCCTATGAAGGAAGCTCTTACACATCACTATTAGCAGTTACGTCCCTCTCCGGTTTCTCTCTTTGCTTCTTTCTACAAGACTAGTTTAAACTGCAAATACAGTTTAAGCAAATATTATATTCTTCAAACTACTCTTCTTGTGTCCCCTGCTGTTGTTATCCCTGCTCTTTTATATGGTGCAGAAACCTAGGTCATGCCCAGCAGACACCTCAAAGTTCTTGAATGGCACCATCAAGGGTGCCTCCACAAGACCTTGCAAATCAAGTGGGATGACAGGTGCACCAACATCAGTGTTCTGTCCCAAGCAAACGCCTGTAGCACTGAGGCAGTGGTCACTACCAGCAACTCCGCTGGACCGGTCATGTTCTTAGAATGCCAGACAATCGACTCCTGAAGCACGTCGTGTTCTCACAACTAAGCTGTGGCCAACAGATAAGAGGCAGACCCCCAAAAAAGCACTTCAAAGACTTCCTTAAAGCCAACATAAAGAAGTGCAAGAGTGACGTAAGCTCATTGGAAACCCAAGCCCTTAACTGATCCAAATAGAAAAGGACCTTGTGGCAAGAATCCCGGTATTTTGAGATACGGTGAAGACAACATGAAATGGATAAATAGGAAAGGAGCAAAGAATGCACCACAGTCTGACTCAACCCGCCAGATCTGCTGCTTCCATTGGGAAGTGTCTGCCCCAAGCATGATCTGTGGATTCCAGATTGGCTTTATTGGCCACTTGAGAATCCACTAGTGATAACTGGCTATCTTTTTATGGAAGACTATCATCCTCGAACTCTGAGCAGTAGTCCTGGAATAATTTTTAAGATGGGGGAGTGGAATTATTGTCCCCCCCCACACACACACACACCTGTTTTGTGCCCCTCTGACGGCTGCCAATTCGACTGGACTGCCATTCGTGGCAATGGCATCCAATCCATGGAGAATTGGTAAAGCTAGCCCCTCACTGCCCACAAAGGAGCCACAGCCGGGGGCAACTGCTGAGCTCTGGGCGAGGCCAGGAGCAGAGCCCCAGGCTGCAGCAGAGTCTTCAGGGCTAGTGGCCTGGATCCTGGGGCCAGCAAGACTGGCAGGCTACTGATCCCATGGGGATGGGGCCAGTGGGCAATGGAACCCCAAGGACTGGCAGAGCCCACACGGCCATTGGATAGCGGAGGTGCCAGTGGTGCCAGCAGGACCCAGAAGGTTCTGTGGGATCCCACGGAGGCCAAGAACAGGAACTGGCAAAGCCAGCAGCATGTTGGCAGTGGGGCCAGCCCCTAGGCGTGGGGAAACTGGGTGCAAAACCTGGGAGTACTGCAGTACCGCGTCCCCCACACCTGTACTTTCTGTGCCTATAACTCCATGGGGCTCATTGTTGATACTCTTCATGTCAGACGTTATTTGTGAACTTCACATTGCCTTCGATGAGCCGTAAACATCTCCAGTCCAAGAGTAGGAATCTGAATGTTTAATTTTAAAATCCCTCTTCTCCATGGTTAATTTTCCTTTGTCAGGGGTGGTCTGTCTCACTGCTCTTGAAGTACCAGATGCCAAAATTTAAGCAGTTGCGACTGCACTGCAGACCATGCCCATCGAGGACACAGATAAAGGGGAACTTTTAAACCTAAACTGAGTAGATAGAGTCTCCTCCACTCCTACTTCCCCATAAAAACCCTGCACTCCCCTCAATGCCGCAGAATCCTGGAGAACCAGTAAGTTAGGCCACCTTCTGCCGTCTTTCCTCCCTATTCCTCGTGATGGGAGTATCAGTTCCACAGACACCTCCTTCACCCCAAATCTTTTAGCAGGAGGTACCCCTGGACAAATCTGTGGTCTCCCAAGAGGATCTCTCAGGGTATGTCTACATTACCCCCCTAGTTCGAACTAGGGGGGGTAATGTAGTCATACGGAGTTGCAAATGAAGCCTGGGATTCGAATTTCCCGGGCTTCATTTGCATGAAGCCGGCCGGCGCCATTTTTAAATGCCGGCTAGTTCGGACTGCGTGCCACGCGGCTACACGCGGCACGAACTAGCTAGTTCGGATTAGGCTTTCTATCCGAACTAGCTAGTTCGTGCCACGTGTAGCCGCGCGGCACGCAGTCCGAACTAGCCGGCATTTAAAAATGGCGCCGGCCGGCTTCATGCAAATGAATCCTGGGAAATTCAAATCCCGGGCTTCATTTGCAACTCCGTATGACTACATTTCCCCCCCTAGTTCGAACTAGGGGGGTAGTGTAGACATACCTTCAGTAACAACAGCAGAAGGAATGAACCAGCAGTCTCAGAACATGCCTGCAGTTTAAGGATATGTTTAATAGGAAACATATGAAATGAAAGGGAAAGATGGGTTAAAATAAACTGGAATCAGACTGATTTATATAAAATGACAATATAGGCTATGGGGTGAGACTAATATATGTAACACTTTAAAAGAATAGGAAAGAGCAGGAATGAGAGCGAAAGAGCTATGTTGCATTCCTTTCTTCCTTTATTTTTCCTTGCATTATCTACTTAGGATTTTCGGAGAACCTGACCTTTTATGCAAATCTTTGCCTTATAGAGTTCACAATCTAGTTATGATGGTAAAGAACCTAGAACATCTGGAGTGCCATTTAATAAAGCAACACATCTGGGAAGCAAGCAGTACCTAAACTAAGCTGGTTTTTCCAGCTTGGGGTAGAGGTTGCCAGGGGGTTGTACTGTGCATTTCCCAGCCGGGCCTTTTAATATCATCAGCAAATGTATAATATCTTTACATTCCAAAGACCAAAAACTAGTTTCCTTTCCATTTAAAGAGATGGGATTGTGCTGTTGTTTCTACGTCTGCCCTTTTTATTCACAACCTCAAAATAAATAACCTGGACAATTGGCTTAAAATAGCCGCTTTGAATTCTAATGAAATTTCTGTGAGACTTCAAATATTCTGCTGTTATTCAACAGCTATCCCCAGCTGCCCTGGCACATTTACAGACCCGATGTATGCTCTAAGACTAGCTGGGTAAATAACGCAAACAGTTATCCATCGCTATAATAAATGTCTATTATTAGTGCTTACAAACCCCAGTCAGGATCAGGGCCCCATTGTGCCAGGCATTACATAAAGGGATAGGAAGACACTGTCCCTGCCTTGAAGACTCTGATGCAAGAAAATAAGTGACATATGAAGCAGGCAGAGAGGGCAATTCAGTTTTACAATTGTAGCTCTTTCTCTCTGTCTCACACAATCACGCTTTAAATACGCTTTCAGGGGTTTTTTTTTCTTTCTGCTTCCAAAATGAATTTACATTGGTCATGCTCACGTTTGGTGTAGTGTTAAACTGTTAAGTTAATGGGGCGGCTGGGTTGCAAAGGGTGTCACTGCCGATTCCTGCCCATGTAGAGCTGACGAACAGGGAGCTCTGTGACCAGGAGAAAACAGAGAACTGGTGCTTGCCTATTAGTGTGGCTAGCTTGTGTGCTCTTAGGGTGGATTTTCAATCTGTACTTGACCTGCATACTGTGGAGTAAGCACGGAAGTTCAGCCCCAAAAAATTATTCATTGGCCATGATACTTGCTGAAAGGAGGCGCGAAGCCAGGTAATCATCCCCCCTCATATCCAGACTCCCACTCCTTAATCCTCCTCACTCACTCCACACAACCCAGCTTGCTCCAACACCCTCCCTTGTTCCTGCACCCTCCCTTCTGGCCAGACACCCTACTCCCATCCTGGTCCTGCACCCTCCTTCCTGGCCTGGCCAGACACCTGCCCCCACCCTGCCCCTGCATCCATCATTGCTCTTGCACCCTCCCTCCTGGCCACACACTGCACCCTCCCTTGCTCCTGCTCCCTTCACCTGGCCAGACACTCCACCTCACAGCCTGCTTCTGTACCCTACCTCCCACCCAGACCTCGCAACCTCTCCCCCTTCTGCACCCCACCTCCCTTCCAGATCCTGCACTCCATCCCTATCCCACTTGCTGGCAGTCCTGTCTCGCACACTGAAACTTAGAAAAAGTTCTCTCACTGTGGGGCAGACAGCCACAACAGACCTCAAGACAAAGTGGGATAAGGGTCCAGCTCCATGCCCCCAGGAGGAGCAGGGCTGAGGGCGGAAGGGGGAGGGCCTATGGCAGTCAGCCCATAGCACTGCCCAGACCTCAGCACTGGGCCTTCGCAGCCCTCAAAGCCACGTGGAGCAGCAAAGGGGGCTCCTGCAGCAGCTCAAAGGGGGAAAGGCTCCAGGCCCCTTTGAAATGCCAGGCCTCTGTGCAATACCCTCCTTTTGCCCCACTCTGGCAGTGGACCTGGTCTCTTGTACTGTCTTTCTGCACTGTGTGTTGCATGGTGGCACAGTGAGAAACAAAAGAAAAATACATCTCTCATTCCCTCACTGCAGGGCTGACCCCCTTCTGATCCTCCCGTGAGTCGGCTGAATGGACAATCTCCATTTTATCCATGCAACCTTGGACACACAGGGAGAGTCCAACAACTCGAAAGACACCTGTTTCCAGAAGACTCTGTGTCAGTTACTGCATCAATGGCCCTAATTGGCACTCCAGCTGCCAACCTCAAGGATGATCCCCAGTTAAACTGGGACCAAAAAAAACCCAACCGCACAGCAAGTTAACAAAACCCAGCCATCAGCATGATCCGCATAGTTGAATTTAGTGCTCCAGCTGTCTGGCCTGAAGTGTGTATACAGAATGCATCCTAAGTGCTGCTGATAAGATTGGGGTTCCAGAATGTGTAATACTGAGAATGCTTGCTGCTGCTTATCAGTGAGCTGAAAAACTTTCCAAAGTTTCCAGGCCATCAGCTCTGACACCTTGATTCGGACCAGATGACAGGCAGATGTGATACCGAACAGCTTTCATGCCTCTGAGTGATACCAAAGTGGCTGAGAAACCAAAAGCTTAGAACAAGCTGTTGAGTTGGGTTTTCTGACATCATGGCTGTTGAAATGCTCCACTGACTGGCGGCTGCAGCTGTTCTTAGGCTGAGATGTTACTTCTCATAAAAAACAACAAGTGGGCTCAGTCCCAAGCTGGGCTGTGCACTGACTTGGCACCACCACTTGGCATTGGAGGGAACCAAAGGTAGCTGTAAGTCCTCATTACCCCAACTCTAGGCCAGAACAACCTGTCCCATGCTAGTATTGGAACAACTTCACGGTTGCCTACCAGTCTGCCAGCCAGGGATCATCAGAGCACACGGGGCTCTTGCCTAGTCACTCAGGGTAATTAAAGAAAACGTACAAAGAGTAATCCTTTAAATTGGAATAGGCTGGAGAGTAAGGTGGCTGATTACTCACAAAAGCCATATGCCAGGGACTTCTGATCATAGTCCTCTGCCTTGGAGGAAGCCACAAGTGATTTCATGCAGGGATGGCCTGACGAATTTCTGTTACCCTACGCAGAACTAGTTGGATGCAAAGTCAAAGAGGAGACACATGTTAGCAGAAACTTTCTGAAGGGTTTTAGAGTTTTACTCCTGGTACTCTGTCTACCCCACCCAACAAGCTGATACATCTTCCTCACTTCCTGTAGCCTTTCAAATCCAACTGCATCTTACCCAGGAGGCGAGATGAACCATAAGCTGCTGCAGACTATGTATGTAAGGCTCCAACACTGATATTTTTAATGTGATGGAAGTGCAAGCACTGGATGCCAGAGTCCCAGAAGTCTGAGCATGTGTGCACTGTCAAGCATAGGCATTAAGCCACTGCCCATTGGCATTTCTCTTTTAAAGTTGGGGGAGGGGTCTAGTGAAGAGAGTAGGATCCACTTTTGTGAGCCTGTAATACACTGGCAAGAGTGAATGACCTGCCAACACTCAGACACTCGGTTCTAATGTTGCTGAGCCCACCCACTGCCTTTTGCCTCTGGTTTCATAGATTCATTGTTTCTAAGACCAGAACGGACCATTGAAATCACCTGGTCTGACCTCCTATAATAATACAGGCCACAGAACTTGTCAGTGCTGAAGAATCCACCACTTCTGCTGGTAAGTTGTGCCAGTGGTTAATTACTCTCACTGATAGAAATGTATGCTTTAGTTCCAGTCTGAATTTGTCTAGCTTTAACTTGTAACCATTGGATCATGTTATACCTTTCTCTGATGGACTGTAGAACCAATTATTAAATAATTGTCCTGTCGAGTTATTTATAGACTGTGATCCAGTCAACCCATTACTAGGGGAGCCGACAGCTATGCCAGGTCCCTAGGCAAGGTGGGGGTGGGTCAGCTCTGTGCTCCTGGAAGGGGTGGAGCCTTGGGCAGAAGGGGTGGGAGCAGGCAGCGAATGTGCCACCCCCCCCCCATACACACACACAGCACTTGCAGCACACATACAGGCCTTGGAGCCACCCAGAATGGCCACATGGCTCTCTGGCAGCAATTGAAAAGGCCTACAGGCTCCTAGCAACTGCCGCCTTTGCCTCTCCTGTCAGTGGGCCTGCCCATTACCTTTTCTTTGTTACGCTAAAGAGACTGAGCTCCTTGAGCCTATCACTATCAGGAATGTTTTCTAGCCCTCTCATCATTCTCATGGCTCTCCTCTGAATCCTCTCTGATTCATTAACATCCTTCTTGAATAGTAGGTTTCAGAACTGGACTAGTAGGTATTCCAGTGGCAGTTGAACCAATGCCAAATACTGAGGTAAAATAACCTCACTGCCCCTACTCAGGAGTCCTGTGCTTATGTATCCCAGGCTCTCATTCTCTCTTTTGATCACAGTGTCACACTGGGAACCCGTGTTCAGCTCATTATCCATCAGATCTTTTTTAGAGTCCTGGCTTCCCAAGACAGAATCCCCCCTCTTCTAAGTATGGCCTACATTCCTTAGTCCCAGCTGTATAGATTTACTTTTAGCCATATTCGAATGCATGTTGCTTGCTTGCACCCAGTTCACCAAACAATCTAGATTGCTCTAAGTCAGTGACCTGTCCTCTTCATTATCTACTCTTCGGCAAATTTTTGTGTCATCTGCAAACTTCAGTGACATGACAACTTTGCTGATACTATCCCACCCAATTAGATATGCCTTAAAACAGGTGTGGGGAACCTTTTTCCAGTCAGGGGCCACTGACCCATAGAAAAATCAGTCAGGGACTGCACACAAGTGAGCAGCAACAGCAACTACAACAACAACAAAACTCACTGTCCTGGCCTCCAACAAGCAAAAAGAAAAGAGAGCGAGCGAGAGAGAGAACGAGAGAGGGAGACATGGAGACACTCACCTCACTCACACTGAACTCGGGACTCTACTCATATACCAGCCCTGTGGAGAGGGTGCCAACCAAGAACGGGCACTGGCTCACCCCACTCTGGGGGGAAGCCCCAAGGCTCAGCAAAGTAAGCTGGGGGCTGATGCCAAGCCACAGGGCATAGGTTACTCACCTCTGGTAGCAAGGGCCGGTGTTTGGCAATTGGAAAATTTACTAGTAACAGGGCAAACGGACCAGTTGTTGCTGCTGTGACAGATAAACTATAGAGATTCTCACAGCCACACAGGGCTGGAGGGAAGCGATGGGCCTGCTTTTGTAGCAGATGGGACTGGGTTAGCTGTGGGACCAAAGAAAGTCAGAGAAAGTAAGCTGAGGGGAAGAGAGACTCTGTAGCTCTCAAGTCAAACCATGAGCAGCGGAAGAAGATCCTGAACATCCCCAGGGGACCCAACTACTAACACAAAGAATGGCCCAGAGTGATGAAGGAACCGTGGCGCAAAAATGTGCATAAGGTATATTTTCTAAATAGATCTGTGTATTTCTCGTGTACTGAGCAATGGTGGTTCAGAATCCTGTGAGAATTGCATTTGTCTATGTGTTACATGTGTCTCATGCTCCTGAGGATTAGTGGATAGACCCAGAATGCTCACCCAGCTGGCGTTCCGAGAGCGAGCATGTTCCAGGTGTGGGAGAGCTTGAAGGTTCAGCATGGTACTAGGGGGAGTTTGACCAGGAGCTCTCAATTCTCAGGCGGGGGGGGTGCTTGACAGAACATCTACACCCAGAAAGTGTTCCTAGGGACCCCAAACCAGGGGCAGTGCCCAGACACGATTCAGACTCTGGAGGCTTAAAGTACATAGGACCCATTGAGGTGAGTTCCTTCACAGTAGTTTCATGAGTGGCCAAGAGGGGGCGCTTGACTAGATCTGTAACAGTGAAGTGTAGCTTAGGCCTTCTGTGCATGTGAGTAAGCAGTGGCTCCATAGACGATTAATTAGAGGTTCTCATACCCACGGTTATACTTCTATCCACAGTATCTTCTCTCTTCTTTCCAGACCAACTTTTCTTTCATACTACCCATCCCTAGAATCTCAAAATGTTGCTTCTAATATCGTGATTGGCCCTGTATAAATTTAAATTTGTAAAGAGCCTCTCAACTGAAAATTATGTAAATCACTATTGCTGGCTTAGTGCTTTGTTAATTACAGCCACTGTTGGGTTATGTGTATTTTGTTACTAAAATTTTATACAATATTATTCCTTAACGTTGGGATCACCACTCTTCTTGATTTAAGGTCACTTTAGAGCTCAATCCAATTTTAGAAACATTTGGAGATAGACTGTGGAATTTCAGCCCATATATTTGCAGATATTTTGTCCCTCAAAACACCTTGTCACTTAATTATTCCATGCAGGAACTTTCTCATAACTTATCTCCTCTTCTGACTTGTTCACACTTAAAGGTCACAATCTTGTGTCTCTGATATCATAAACTCGCCCAAACTGCAAACTGCAGTCTGACTTCTCAGAGGAGACAAAAGACTGCATGAGGAATTCTCGTACAAGATCATCTTTTTCAAAGACCTTGTAACTAAAACTGGAGTTGGTGTGCATACAGCATTTCAGGGAGACAATAGAGAGGAGAAAGGCAGCTATTTGGTAGCATTCCCCTGAGATCAGCTCTGTACAAACAGGAGAACCAACAGGTTGGAAAGAATGGGGAACAGGTGCTCATTCCTAGAGCTGGATGGGAAATAGATTTCCTGTTCTGCAAAAAATGGGATTTTGAAAATTATTCTCATGCCACATAACAGAGACTTGAAGCTTCTCAGAAGCACATTCTACTAACCTCATAGTTATAGCAGTCTCTGGGAGCATACGAGGCCTTGCTTCAAAACCCTGTTTAACCCACTTCAGAGCAAGGACTTGAAGCTAGCTCTCTCAGACCTAAGATGAGCACTTTGACCACCAAACTAAGGCTTATGCAGGAGGGACTCTTTCTCATCAGAAATTCCTTTGTGGATCAGGAAAAACTTTCCCAACAAAAGCTGGTTTTGAAACTGTCCCTTTTTCTGTGAATAGGATCAGTTCTGATGAACTGACAGATTCCAATGAAAAACATTTAGTCACAAACTTCCCAACTAGCTCTACTCAAATCCTCTGATTATGAAGCATGTTTCTAGGAGCCTGAAGTGAAAGAAACAGCACTGACTCCTTTGCCTTCTTCTGTGACTTCATCGCAGAGCAGATTTATATTTAAAAAAACAACAAATAGTCTGGTAGCACTTTAAAGACTAACAAAACATGTAGACTAACTCGGCTACCCCTCTGCAGATTTTTATTGTAGGAGACATGGCGGCACGGGCCACAGTGTGTGATACTGCCCAGCAGTTAGGTGGGTACCAGGAAGCTGCGCATATTATAAAGTGACAGCTATCTATTCCCACAGCTCTCTAGCCAGTGTGCATTTTGGAAGCCACTTCAAAAAGGTTGCTTTGTCCATGGATTTTCAGGTGTAGTCAAGCCATCTTTTCAAAAGTCTCTTCAATGGGGCAGACAAATATATACACAAGACTCCATGTTTACACTACATTTAGTCCTTGGGGGCTAAATATTGTATTTGACACTATAAGAGGCTAAAGTACAAAAATGCTAAGTATCTGTGTGAACTCTGTAATTGAACTTTTCTATTCAGCTACTCACTATACCAAGTTGAATTCGCTGGCTATATGTGCTGGAGGAAAGTAATTCTGCAAAATGAATATTCTCAGACTGGTTGTCCTATGGGATCTCTTCTAGCTGATCATTCTGTGGACCAAATCCTGCAGTGAGGTTGGTCAAGCAAACTCCTGCTCCCATTAAGGCCTGGTCTATACTAGGCCAGGAAGGTCAGCTTAAGGTATGCAACTCCAGCACGCAAAATACCTTAAGCTGAGCCATGGCAGTGTCCACATAACACTCCTGTTGGCTTCCCTTTCTCCTTGCAGAAGGAAGAGTTCTGGATGCTAGTGGGCTGCCCTCAGCGTTCAATTTATACTAGACCCGCTAAATCGAACACTAGAAGATCGACCTCTGGAGCATCAGTCTTCTCATAAGAATAGACATGCCCTAAGAGTCCACATGGATTCAGTGACAGGATCAGGGCCTATGATTATGAGCATATGACAAGACATTTGGGTTAGTTTAGTGAGAAGAGCTTGTTTTTGCCAAATATGAAACAAACTCAGATCACTGGCTCAAGATTTAAACTAGAACACCAATCACTTGGAGGTTCAAGATCCATTGGGGTTATCAATGAGTCTGGGATCCTGTCTATTTTTATTTTGATACATCCTCTAAAAGTTTCACTAGAAGGGTACAAATTGCTATATACACTATACATATTCCAGGTGTCCATGTAGTTGGAAATGCTATAGCTAACTGAGTTTCCCTTGGAAAAACTATGGCTTGAGTGAAGGGATTCTCAGTGTTTTGCAACACTTGAAAATAATAAAACAATACAGATGTTGTAGAGATGTTGAGAAGAACCCAAACCATCAGGTAGATAGATAATAATAAAAGGACTCAGAAAGAGATGCAAGAGCATTTAGCGATAAATAGGGATTTGTAAGTATTAAATGCAAATCTTAATGGACTTGTATTCTCTGCAGTTTGAAAAATCTCCATCTACAGAGCAGAAGTTCTGCAATTAGAAGAACCTGTTCATTGAGGGAAACAAGTATTTGGCTAATCTGAAACCTGTTTTTTGAAATCTACCTCACACATGCTGCCTTTCAAAATATTTACTTTGTTTCTTTCCAGGATGAGCTGGAACAGATTCTTTCTGCAGCAGCTTGGAACAGATTCTGCCTCAAGGTGTGTCTAGACTACAGGGTTTTTTCGAAAAAAAGTGACCTTTCTTCGAAAAAACTTCCCCTGCATCTAGACTGCTGCCGTGTTCTTTCAAAAGAACACAGCAGTTTTTTCAACCGCGGAAAACCTCATTTTACGAGGAATAACGCCTTTTTTCGAAAGTACTCTTTCGAAAAAAGGCGCTATTTAATGCAAACTGTGCTTTTTCAAAAGAGAGCATCCAGACTGCCTGGGTGCTCTCTTTCGAAAAAGCATCTCGCTTTTTTGAAAGTACTGGCTGTAGTCAAGACGCTCTCTTTCGAAAGAGGCTTGTAGTCTAGACATACCCTCAGAGACCTAGCGCTATTACTGTAAAGGAATATGGCAGTGCTAACTTTTATTAGAATTGATTTCAAACAATTTACAAGTTTTCTCTGTGTGATTTAAAGCCAAATTTGGCTGTTATAGTGGTGCAAATCAAGAGTAATTCCACTGAAGCAATGTATCTCTGCTTTCAGGAGTGAAAGCATAAAGCACAATGAAGTAAGAGTCACTTCAGTAAAATTATATCTGATTTACATTGGAGTAAAAGAGCTAAATTTGGCCCATATATTCTGATTATTCCTGTTAAAATAGCGTGTGATAAAGTCACTGTAGATTCCCAACGCTTAAAATAATTTAACATCTTCAAGATCATGGAGTAACCACATCAGGTTACTGTAGCAACATTATTAAACATTTCAGCTAAATCATGCTGATTAGATCCCAAGACAGCAACCAACCAAGTCTGCAGTTCCCCCAGGCATTGGCATAACTGGCCTTGAAACAAATAATTATTTTTCAACATGAGTACAAGTTAAGTCTACCAAGCATGAAACTCTCAAAATTTTAATTCGCCACTTCATCAAAAATCCTTTTAAACCAAGGACAGTCTGACAAATACTGAATTACATTTTGCCTTCCAGAACTGACTGTTTAATCAGCATTATAAAATCAAATATTTAACAGCTTTACTCTAGGGTAAATATCTTGGGGTAAGATTTGCTTTTTTTGGCTACTAACAACTGATATAACTGCTAGGGTTCTAGCTTGTTTAACACTTACAGAAGATTTAGTAGCCAGAGATCCCTGAGTCTCCAACTAGCAGCTGACACATAGTCCATTAATTGAAAACAGTTTTATCATTCAAATCATTATTGAAGTGAAACCTATACAAGAAACTACAATTTATTAGAGCCCTCCTGCTTTAAAAGAGTACCCCAATTTCTCCCCCAGTTCTATTCCATCTTTACTTAGAGGCCATCTCTGTTAAAGGACTGACTTTTGGAGATGAGGGTCATCCTTTGAGTGTTGCTTAAGAGAGGTTAATTGTATTTTGGGTTATTTAACATGTAAATGGATTGTAGTGTATCTTGTTGAGTTCCCAGCTGGCTATTATGGAACAGAAGACAGTTCTGATGACTATTGGCAAAAGATGAAATGATCAAATATAGTATTGATTCTACTCGTGTTTTTTTTAAAATATGCACTTAAGTTGTCTGTAAGAAATACCATTATGCAAATAAGTAGCTCAATGTGCATCAGATACATAACTATGCATGCAATGGGGTTTAGTGTGAGGGTGATGGCAGGTGTTGGTAGTCTGGGATACACAAGTAGACACACTAGATGATTTGGTGCCCTTTGTGTCCTTAGACTATGATTCAACGTGTACTTTAAGTAGCTGCTTGCCCATATACGTGAATATTATTTTTGGACCTATTTATCCAGTTCATGTACAGGCATCTTTTATAGCAGCAATTGATAGTTCACAATTTTGTGCAAAATCGTGCTCGATGGACAGTGGCACATGTTGGGTAAGAGGTTCTCAAACTCTTAAGACCTTCTGTGTCACATCTGAAACTTAGTAGCACTTCTCACACTTAGTGATTTTTAATCAATGTAATTACAATTGTAATTGTAAACATGTGGCAATGCCCATGTTTCTGTGCATGATGATGTTTGTTTGGACTGAAAGCCATTTGTAAAGGCAAAAGTCTTTGTGCTGCTTTCAAATCACATTGTCTGACTGCAGCCCAATTTTCACAGTTTTGAGACAACTGGGGGAAATTACAGAATAGATTTTAAAGGTCTATATAAGAATTTGGCCCCAAACACACCAACTAGCCTAACTATGGATTGGTTTAGTGCAAACTAGATATAAACTCTGTTAAACAAAACTACAGGGATTTAAATAATTATAAGCAAAATTAGAATTTCCTTCAAAGCCCTAACAAGAAGTGACCCCCATGGTGGGGGCTGGATACTGGCACTAAAACCATTTAAACTGTAGCTGTGAATATTTTTCAAGATTTCTCCCATTTGCAGGGCACATGGAGATAGGTTATGGCTTGCCCCTACCCCCTTCCACCTTTCCCTAAGGGAACTAACCCAGGGCATATCTATGCTAGGACATTATTTCAAAGTAACTTACTTTGAAATAACTCCCGAAATAACTATTTCAAAATATCATGTCCACACAACAAGGAAGCCTCGAAATTAGTGCGAGGCAGGCTCCCTTAATGTGGATGCACTACCTTGACTTAGAGCCCCAGGAAGGATTGGGGAGTAATTACTTTGAATGACTGGGGAGTAGTTATTTCAAAATAGCAGCAGTGGAGTGTCCACCTTGCCGCTATTTTGAATAACTACTTTGAAATAAGCATTTTTCCTCATGGAAAGCAAAAGTTGTTATTTCAAAATAACTAGCCCCTTATTTCAAAAGAACAGTGCACTAGCCCCTTATTTCGAAAGAGTGTGGCTGCTCTGCCAGAGACCAATTAGTTCCTCGTCTTCAGAGCAATTCGACAAGACTAGTCAGAAAAATATTTAAAGCCTGTGACTTTTAAAGTCCCAGACCAGTGCAAAGCTCTAATCTTGCAAAGTGCAATGCATTTGGTGAAATGTAATCAGCAAGCAAATGTATATATTGTAAAAATATCCAGTACCAGGATATGTTTGCAGCGCATGCATGTGCCCAGAGCTGTGCACTGTTACAAGGAGTTTATGCTTACCAGCATGCCACCCTGATGCCCTCCTCTTTCCTAAAACATGCTGCTCAATATGCAGAAGGCATCAACATAAATAACACTCACTGCCACACTACCAACTATTAAGATTGTTTCCATTCCATAAAATGCTCTGGGGTTTGCCCCCTTTGTATTCAACTTGTTTTTAGGAGGCAGGGAAGGATGGGGATTGTTTGGGGTGGGGCATAGGAAAGGGAATTCCAGAGTGGGTGATTTCCCCCCATGGAAACTGGGTTTAATTAACTCCAACCTTTAGCCAACATGCAAGCAAATAAGCTTCTGCAGCTCCTGTGTACCAAACCCCAAGGTTCAGTGTAGGAACGTCATTCTGATTCAAACACTGCAGGGTTTGCAAAGCTCTGTTTATTCATGGGTTTTCCACTGCACAGAAATAATAATGAAGTTAAAGTATATGTAGGTCAAAAGAAGCAACTTTAGCCTCAGCTTGGTATTTCAAACAATTATGCTAGCCTGAAATTTAACATGCTTTTCAAGCTGTGTATTTTAAAGGGAAATGCGCTCTTCAGTCCAAAATTAGTTTTTAAATGATGAGAAGATGGTTTAAAGACAACATCCTCCGTCCGATTCACATGAATAAACAAAACACGGACAGTGTGCTTCGACAGCATGGCATTGGTTTTGTGTAGGGCCTGCATTATGTAGTATGTTCACTGTAATGCAGGAACCAGTATTTCTCTTTTTCAAAGAGATGGAGCAAGTTTTTTCCAAGAAGAGGGAAGGAATCTAGCCAGCCATTAAATGTATGGCCGATTCAACTGAGTAAGTCTCTGTCATACAAGTTGGCTACTACCCAGGAGCTAGATTCTCTTCTGCACAGAGATCTGCTCAGCATGAGGAGCTCAGGAAGAGCTGTCTAAAGGACCATATGCCAGCTATGTATTTGCACCAACCCTCCCCAACATGTGCCTGTCCTGGAGATGGCTGGAAGAGTTTGCTCTGAGGCCCCCTCTGTGAGGAATATGCCACCCGATAACACTTTGCTCCTCACATTCTTAAGGAAATTCTTCTCGGGGCAGACTATAGCCTCTCTGTGCCATTCAACTGCCAAGGAACTGGGCAAGAAGTTTGGCCTTAAGTCAATTGACAAGAGAAGAGACTTTGATCAATCTTTGCCATAATAGAACTGACACTGTCCTTTAAGACGGAAGAGTTATTGTGTAAAAGCTACAGATGAAAAAAAAGGAGTGAAACCATATTCGTAAAATCTATTTCCAACTATTATAGCTCTGAAAGCGGATATAACTATTAGCAAGAAAAGCAATCTCTTAGCAAGGGAGAGAGAAGGATTTTCAGTCATTGCTGAGATGCCTAATAATAAGTTAATGATTAAAAACAATCCATGGACAAAAGCAACTTTCTAATCCCCCATTAGTACAGCGGTCTATCTTTTTTAATATATAAATGATTCATTATAGAATTTTACTTCCATAAAAAGCTCTTACATCCTTCTTCTGTACCTTTGCCAAATGGCATGGAAAGCCAGAAAGCAATTAAAACACATATGGGTTGAAATTATCGGTCTATTCCCACAAGGCCATGTGATTAGAAACTGGATTAAGATGTGCAATGCAGAGTACATATAGTATAGGGGCCAAATTCTCAGCTGGTGCAAATTGTCTTGACTCCTCACTTCAGTGCAACTGAACAGATTTACACCAGAAAACTCCATGTGAGCAGTGGGCCTACAATTCCATAGACTTACATCCTGTGGAGTCATTCATCTCTGTGGAAAGTGGGTATAGGGTGCTATTGTCAGCATGCCTAGGAATAGAATTAGTTGCAGATAGAGCTAGAGGCTCCAGCTGATTACACTCCTGGTCCTTGGAGTCACTTGCACCCATGCAAAGTGAGTGCTGCCAATCTGAACTTCCAGAATTGTACACCCATTTTGCACTGGTGCAGATAACTACACACTGTGTACAGTAATGGTGAATTGGGGCCACATTTTGATGCTTTGGGAGGGGCAGGAATATACTCCAGCAATGCAGTAATATAGTTCCTTTGGGAACTGAAATTCACAATTAGCATCAACCAGGCTTCAGTCCCAGCATAAATAAAAGGGCCGGGGTGGGGGACACAGGGGAAAAGAGGCTTCACAGGTGCCAAACCAGCACACAGACATTTGAAAAAGAATACAGGAGAGTGAAGACACAATGCCAAAGGTTTCCCTTTTTAGACCTCCCTTGTTACACTAGGCCATGGACTGATAGGAGGAAAACTCAATGTGCTTATTGTTTCAGTAGTATTTTTCCTCTGAAGAAGCAATGCCAGCTCTTTACTTCCCCTGCGAGGCACCAATTAGACATTTCTGAGACTAATATTTTAAGGTGACTGTAGGAGACATGGAAAGGCACTGTTACATTCCAGTTCCTTCTTCAGCACACGCTGAATCTTGCAGCTCCTTATGCACTGAGTAATAGGACAGCAGCCACCTCTTCAGAGTGTCTCCTGGTCGAGTCTTTGTGCATCTCCATTCCTTCATTCCTGGTGTCCTCTGGTCTTCGGCGGCTTAGCCCTCCAGCCAAGTCACACATAGTCTATGTGCGAAACACCCCTTCTGGGATATACTGTGGAATCAGAGCTATCTCAAAGCCCTCCTTAATGTCCTCCAGCTCTTCCTGGGCTAAGCACTTTAGCAAACCACTGTCGCCCTCTTTGGGCCGTACCTTAATGTGACCAACAGGGCTTATCTCAGTATCCTAGCTGACCAACTTACATGTGAAGGTTCCTGCTCGGAGGTGGAGTAACACCCTCTGGTCTTCCTCCGTGGAGACTCTTCAGCTGCCCTTTAGTCCTCTGACCCTGGCTTTCTAGATAGGTCGTTCTCGATTCAGGTCCATTCTGGGATGGAAGGGGTAACGGTTCCACATACAGTCCATTTCCCTGAGACTGTCAACACAGCCACTTCCCCAGTAGCTGTTGCAGGGGACCCAGGACCAGCCACTAATCTGGGTCACAACCCAGGGACCTACTAAGTAGCAGCCATGTGCCATGTCTCTTTAATAAACTGTTTCCCTTGGCCACCAGGAGCACGCTCCTTTCCACAATCTCAGCCAGAAAGCTATCTCCCTTGGACTTTCAGCTCCTGCAGCCAGTCAGGGGCACCGCTTGCTCTCTCCAATCCCTTGCAGCAGCCTGAGCTCACTCTGGCTCCAGAGCAACTTTTATATGATTCTGCGGGGCCTTGACTAGCTGCTTCCTGCAGCCTCTTTCTTGACTGCCTGCATGGGACACAGCCACTCTAGGCAACTTGGGAGACCCCCTCCACTGTCCTTCTCTGGGCCAAGGTGTGGCAGGGCCATGAGGCCTGTAGCGGGGGTGGGGGTGGGGGAGGGAGGCCTCACGGCCTAGCCCTGCTTGCTACCTCCTATCACTAGCCCTGTCTTTTAATCTAAAAAAAAATAGTTGTTGTGGCACAGGTGGACTGTGGAATTTTTCTAGCATGTTGGGAGAAAAGGCTGAGAAGCCCTGCCATGCACTGAACACAAGAAGACCTCCCTCATCACATTTAGCCAGAGTTTAGGGTACTTTGCTGGGATGTGGAAGTCTCCCAGTTCAAGACCATTGCCTTTAACTAAGCTACTCACATGGGTAAAGTCAAGTATATAAGTGTTTGCAAGATTTGGGTCTAAATCTGTTAAGTGGAAATCATCTTTCCACATTCATCTCACATATCCAGACCAAAAGCCCTTATTTCAATAATGGTACATCCCAGACCTTTCATCCACACCCTACTAAGTGGATGACCATAAACACCCAACATTTTCTTGTGAAATGTGATTTAAATCTCTGGTAGTAAAGCACGCCAAAAAAACCCCAAAAAACCCACAACCCACATCACAACAAACATCAGCTGCTGCCCTTCTCCACCTTTTCACTTTTCTAGTAGATGATTTCCTTAGGCAGACAAGTAAGACACAATTGAGTTTGTGAGCCTAATGCATATCAGTTCATGCACTCTAGACCGGCTTCCAAAACTGCAAAATATACCATATGTCATGCCTAGACGAATGGTTAAGGTTTCTTTGGCATGCAAAAGAAAAGTATTAGCTTGCAAAAGATTATGCTACCTGAGGAGAAAAGGTAATGTGTGTCTACGGGCTTACAATTCAGCCGTGTGCTGGTCCCTATTTTCATTCCTCTCAAACCATCCTGTGTGAAGTTGGGCCAAACTTTCTCAAAGACACTTCAGTACATCTTAGTGACAAACAACTTTCAAACACTATTTATAGGGCTATTTTCCCAAGAGCACCGTTTTCCCCCTTCCCTGATGTCATTTGGGTTTTAAACCCTAGTTTCACCTCTTGAGCTAATCATTGAGAATATAGAAACATACCAGCCTCATGCCCCAGTTCCTTGACTCGTCTTTTAGAAAAAGACATTGTAATATTGTTGCTGGCTGCCTTTTGGAGACAGACTTAACTGCTGTATAGCAGGATCCTGCTTTGCCCCTGACGACTATGTCTGTACTGCAGGCTTTTTGTGCAAGAAGCTTTTTGCGGAAGAGATCTTCCGCACAAACTTCTTGTGCCAGAGCGCGTCCACACTGCAAAAAGGTGTTATTCCTCGTAGAAAGAGGAATACCTATACTGCAAAAACCCCTCTGTTCTATCAATTCACTGTAAATTTTCTTGCACAAAAATGCACTTGAGGTGTGGATGCTCCAGGAGTTTTTGCACAAAAATGGCCGGTTTTGCGCAAAAACTCTGCCATGTAGACATAATGACCGTGGCAGAGGGAACAGACTGTGTACTGTATCAAGCATTTCACATGCAGTAGAGCACATGTATTAATAAAAAGTTTTCCGTTAAAAGCATTTTGGGAAAAGCGCATCTAGATTGGCAGGACGCTTTTCCGGAAAAGCACTTTTTGCGGAAAAGCGTCCGTGGCCAATCTAGACGCGCTTTTCCGCAAAAAAGCCCCGATCACCATTTTCGCGATCGGGGCTTTTTTGCGGAAAACAGTACTATGCTGTCTACACTGGCCCTTTTGGACAAAAGTCTTTCGGCAAAAGACTTTTGCCCGAATGGGAGCAGCATAGTATTTCTGGAAAATCGCTCACGATCTTACATGAGATCGTCAGTGCTTTTCCGGAAATTCAAGCGGCCAGTGTAGACAGCTGGCAAGTTTTTCCGGAAAAGCAGCTACTTTTCCGGAAAAAGTGGCCAGTCCAAACACAGCCATATAGTCTCACTGAATGGAACTACTCTGAGGAGCAGCACCTTACATCTGAGAGTCAAGGATGATTGAAATTACTAGCCTACTTTCAGTGCGTGGTGTCTTCTACATGGATGAGATTCTTTAATCTATGTTACACAGAAGGTCAGACAAGATTATCATAATTGTGTCTTCTGGCCTTAAGATTTCTTTTATCTAAGCACACCAGTATATGGCCCAAAATAAATGCACCAGCTGAACATGATTGAGCACTTGTTTGATATGTGAATGTTTCGTTCTATAACTTTAAATTTTTTGTACCTACAAGACACACACACTCATTCAGTGATGGCATAAAATGACTTACATGGTTGTTTCTACTAAAAATCTGAATTATTAATTGTATAAAGAAGAGTTAATTAAATGTGAAAGGCTGCCAGCACTGTGGATTATGATAAATACAAAATAAAAAAGATTTTCCCAGGGGAATCCTGCTTATCAGTAAGGCTGAATGCTGAATTGTTACACATCTACCTCCACCAGCCTAGGGCAAGTCCATCCTGATTAAGTGTGAGTTTTGATTTGGGGGGAAGGGATTCTCTGCATAGTTAAAACGGGCAGGGGCAATCATGTTGCTGAGCATGAGGGGAAGAAACAAAATTACATCATCAGATTGGTTTCCCTTTCACAAATGATTTCAACATTCAGACATATAGAAGCAGTTATAACAAAATCCCTATTAGAATTTTAACTCATGCATTAGTTGCCTGAGGACCTTTAGAATGCAGTTCCCCATGGCCTTTCCTGTACAGTGAACACTAAAGTGTCAAATCGGAGTTTCAGTTATGTCTGTTCGACATGCATGCTGTAGCATGTACCCCTGCCCTCTATCTATTAGAATGTCAGATTTGCTTTCTGGCCTCTGAGAGGTGATGTTAGCCTGGACAGGTGGCCACCCACAGAGCCAATAAGCTAACGCTCTGGTATAATACAAGTGTGTAGAGAGACATAATTCCTGGATTCTCTCCTCCGTGCTGCTTGTGTGTGTGATTTTCTGATAGCCATAATGCTACGTTCCCTCAGATTAGAATAATGTATGCAGAAAAGGTACTTGTATACATTTGTATACCCTAGTGTGTTGTATTCAGTGACATCCTTGTGCATGTGGCCAAGAACCCGTGCATAAAGTAAGTAATTGAACCTGGAAATATTTAGCACCAAAAATTCAGACATCTAGACTACATCTACACTGCAGTTTTTGCGTAAAATCTGCAGTTTTTGCACAAAATCTTGTGGAGTGTCCACACCTCAAGTGTGTTTTTGTGCAAGAAAATGTACCGTGAATTGACAGAACAGAAGACTTTTTGCAGTTTAGGTATTCCTCTTTCTACAAGGAATAACTCCTTTTTGCACAAGAGATATTGCACAAAAAGGTGTGTGTGGATGGGCAGCAGGGGGGGGGTTGCGCAAAAACAGCCAATTGAAACAAGCACAGGTGCCCTGGTGGCCATTCTGTTAATGGCAATCAGAACTTTCTTGCAAGAGAGCGTCCATGAAGGCTGGAGGCTCTCTTGCACAAAAGTGCATCACTTTTCCAATGCAGTGTGGACATGCTCCTGCGCAAGACTTTTTGCGGAAGATCTCTTCCGCAAAAAACTTCTTGCACAAGAAGCCTGCAGGGTAGATGTAGCCCTACTATTTGAGCTAGAGGAGAAATTCTTTAAGGCTACGTCTACACGCAGGCTTCTTGCGCAAGAACTGTTTTGCACAAGAGTTCTTATGCAAAAGGTCTTCCGCAAGAGTGCGTCCACACTGCCATGTACTTTTGTGCAAGAGATGTGGTTTTGTGCAAGAGCGTCCATGGCAGTGTGTCTGCTCTCTTGCACAAGAAACCCCTGTTGCCTGTTCACACTGCCTTTTTGCGCAAGAGCTCTTGCGCAAGAGGGCTTGTTCCTTGCGGGGACAGGAATAACTCTTGTGCAAGAAGCCCTCTGGTCCAACGCTTTACTGTAAATTTACTTGCACAAGAACGCGTGTGCAGTGTAGACGCTCCACAAGTTTTTGCGTAAGAACATTTGTTCTTGCGCAAAAAGCCTGCAGTGTAGACGTAGCCTAACTGCGTGACACGAGGAGTTGGCCCAGCAGCTGACGGACTGTTAGCGGGAGACATGATCATGTGGTCTAGTCTAGACCAGTGCATTGTAGCAACATATCCATATTTTACAGGCACAATTTACAGTACGTGACTTTTGAAAATAGACCTGAGACCACTTCAGTGACAATACACTCAATGGTACCGTCACCATATACAGTTACAAGAGTTAATTATAGTTCTTCACTATACAATTTATGAGATTTTGTTTAATTGCACAATCATTTCCCACCACCATTCCTTTCTAGATTGTCTACTTCTAAAAGCAATTCTCTAAAAGCAAGATTGTCTTAGCCCTCCAGCATGGCACACCCACTCTATGTCTTCTGTGTTGAAACTTCAGACGGAATGTGGTCAGAATCACTCACTCCTATGTTTTCAGGTGGTGGCACAAATAGTTCTTTACCTTAGCGGATTTGTCATGAACACTTTCTGGCAGTCTTTAGAGGACACTGCTAACATGGAGGGATGTTAAAAAGTGGGTATTTAACTAATAGAGTAGTCGATAGGATTTTTATCGACTACTCGATTGGTCAGTAGGCAGCCCGGCCTCCTGGCTCCTACTGCATTTTGAATTGCACAGCCACAGTGGGATTTTGTCCCACACCTGGCACAAGCCAGAACTGAGCCAGGCTGCCTGCCTAGCTGGCAACAGCCCCTGTACATAGGAGTCCCAGTGGGGATTTGGGACCTCCTGCACACAGAGACTGCTATCATGAAGCAGCCCCTGCTCCCACCCCTGGATAGAGGCAGTGGAGGGAAGAGGGGTGGCACTGTAGAGATGGTGCTGGGGGGAATTGGCTTTTAAGCTTCCCCCCGCCCAGCACTGGCTCCTGCTTCCCCCCCCCCCCCCCGCCCGCTTCCTCTGATTCAGCCCCAGGGCAGGAGGGATAAGGGGTGCCCTGACAACAAGGTGGCAGGGAGGGTTCCCGCATGGCCTAGGGGATAGGGCACTCACCTGGGGAGGACAGGGTCATAGGTTGAAGTCCCAGGTCAGGTCACCCAAAATCAGTCAGCCCTGGGGCTGGAGGGATAAGGGGCACCTTGACAACAAGGTGGTGGGGTAGTCTCACATGGTCTTCAGGATAGGGCACTTCCTCTGATTCAGAGGCAGCAAGTAGGGAATGCAAGTAGTTAACTCAACTACCTGATAAGCACACACTTATCAGGTAGTTGACTAGTCAACTACTCCTTTACATCCCTAGTCACATGCTGGATTAGGAATCTCAGTTATGAAAGCAAAGGAAGTCTCCAGACTTGAGTTTTCAAGTGAAACTTCTTTATTTTGAAAGGCTTTGCCCTTTGTCAAGGGTATACATGAAAGCCGTTATTCTCATTACCTCATGTACCTAAACTTCCCCCTCCAGATCCGCTCACAAGGGGGAGGGTCAAAGGGGGCAGATGCCCTGGGGCCTGGCGATTCAAAGGGCAGGTGGAGTGCCACCCTCCGAGCGATACGGAGAGTTGGCTGCCCTGGCCTTGCCCCTCCCTCCTGAGACTCTGCCCCTTCTAGGAGTGCAGAGCCGGAACCATCCCCCCCCAACACCTTGGCCAGGGGCCCATGAAAGCTATCAGCTCCTCTGTCCCCGTCAGCTATGAAAGCTGCTGTCAGCTGGTGTAGCGCCGCATGTCTCAGTTTTGCTTATACAGATCTACCTCAGACCTTCAAGCTCAGACACTGTATTTGAAACCCCACTCATTCACTCCTCTGGGCTCCCTGCTGTGTACTCTGTGCCTGTCTTACTCAGACTGTAAACTCTGCAGGAAGGACTCTCTTATGTTGTACTCTGTACAGAGCAGAGCACGTTATCTGAGCGGAATAAAAAAATCTCTCTAAATGCTTTGATGGTGTCCGTCAGTGAGTGAGTCACAAGCATTCATATATTTATTCTGACAGCACCTGAGTTAACAAAATTGCTCTGACCTGTAAAAAAAAGCAAATGAGGCAAAAAGTCAGTGAGTTTGCCCAAGGTCAACAAAGGAAACTGGAGGCGAAGCCAGGAACTGAACACAGATTTCCCAGTCCAGTGCCTGAACCAAATAGTCATCCTTCATAGTTGGACACTGCTTCACTTCCTAAATTGGGAAAGAGAATGAGGTGTCACTCGGACGATGAGTGGCTCCCCACTGCATTCCTGCCTTGATGGGCACGAGGGATGACTGGGTGAAGTTATATACAGGATGTTGGACTAGATCAGGGATGTCAAGCATGTGGCTCACAGAATGTATCTGTGCTCCCTGTGACATTCGGACTCTTTAGAAACTAAGCTCACTTTTTTAAATGAAAGTCTCTAGCCTGTTTTGCCACTGAGAACCCTCCAATTCTGAACTGATACAGTGTCTGTCAGGGTCTGGAGCAGTGAATCGGGCAGGTAAGCTCCCCTGTTGAACAGAATGGGAGTATCAACCATAAAGCCCAATGATGACAAGTCAGGGTTAATATTAACCATTTAATCACTGATCGTTTTAGTGGATGCAATAACTGGAGGGAATATTCCCTATCGATTTGGAAATTGGACACTGCTCAGGGCAGGAAATACAGAGAAAAGAACAAACAAGACATGCAAAAAGAGGGATCAGAGGGAGACACAGAAAAAGGGAGGGGTCTGGAAGAAAGAGAAAAAGGGAACAAAATCACAGTACCCAAAAGGGAAGCAGAATTCCTTGCTGACTGATGATCCAACAATAAGGCACTGAACACATAACCCAGTGTTCAGTTACACAGAAGCCATTATTTTTCCACTGATCACTTCATAGACTTCCTTCTGACAGCAGTGGTTATTCCCTGTGCACTTTGGGGACTCCACAGTCCTCAGTTTGTACCCTGGACCACAGACTTAATTAAATACCATTTGACCCTTTCCTCCAAATGAGCCCGACACTCCCGCAGTAGATGATCACAATGATCCTTTCTGACCTGAAATTATGAGTGCGTCACGGTCTGTTTGCATTACATTTCCAGCCCAATTTCAGAAGAGCACAGAAATTGTATACTCTTCTGCAATCTAAAACTCCGAACCTGATTTAGATTTGCCCAGCACTAGTTACTGTCTAAAATAACTGCACAGAATGGAACCTTTTCTCCTCTTGGTTTGGGCATATAACTCCCATGAGCGTTCTGTAGGCACACTTGATGGGAGACCAGACCTCTATTAGAAAGGTGGCAGCAAAGAACAACACAGTGATTAAATGCAAAATTGAAATTATAATGAAAATTGGGGCACTGAAAAGAAATTTAATTAAGTAAGCAACTGCAAATCAAACAGAAATGTATTCATTATTTAATCAAATAGTGAGCGCAAAAATCTCTATTAATCAGGATAGTCTTGAGGCGCAGACAAAGAAACAAATCAAGGAACCAATTTAGAAGCAATAAGAAAATAGCACACAGCCCCAGTATAAAAAGAGCATTTGTCTGAGAAACACAAGCTTAGTTTAGACAAACATTATGTCTCTTATCACCACAGGCCTATTTGTATAAAATTTTGTATGCTGACGTTCTGATCCTATACCAGATATATTTGATTTTTTTAAACTTTGTATGCATAGAATAAAAATATACCAAAAGTGATTTTTTTTTCTTTCCCTATTTCTGTCCTTTTCTTCCCATTCCAAAGTCCTTGTTGGGATGTAAAGGGAATCTATGCCTATGATGTTATTGTGGCTTTTATCAGCCATTTCCATAAACTAAGAACAAAACATACATTCCCCATCTAAAATGACTTCTTGATTATAATAACTTAACGGCAGCAGAAAGAACAAAAGTAAGGTTACCAGAAGAGAGCACATTGTGTGTCTCCTCTGATAACAGGCCACCTCCATTCTGAGAACTGACTGAGGCTACTTGCAGCATAGAGAATTATTATCTACTATATATTTGAGAACGATTATCTGTCTGTCCAAGAACTCCTCCTAAGTGCTTCAGGGGGTAGCCGAGTTAGTCTGTACAGGATAAACTTAAAAAACAACCAATAGTTTGGTAGCACTTTAAAGACTAGCAAAACATGTAGATGGTATCATGAGCTTTCGTGGACACTGTTCACTTCTTCAGATGACCAGAGTGTTGGATGTCCAGAACTAAAATAATTAGGGGAGAAGGGGGGAGGAAAATGGGAGGGGGGAAACAAGAAGAGGTAGTGGGTATAAAAATATCAAGGGGAAAGCCGAGCTGGAATGTAACAGGAAAAACAAATAGTCTATAAGCACCTAAAGACTAGATAGTCAAAAGAGGCAGATAAGAACCATTAGTAGGCAATAGAGAAGAAGAATACTAACACCAGATACAATACAGACAGGCTACGTCTACACTGGCCCCTTTTCCGGAAGGGGCATGTAAATTTCAGCAGTCGTCGTAGGGAAATCCGCGGGGGATTTAAATATCCCCCGCGGCATTTAAATAAAAATGTCCGCCGCTTTTTTCCGGCTTTTAAAAAAGCCGGAAAAGAGCGTCTACACTGGCCCCGATCCTCCGGAAAAAGTGCCCTTTTCTGGAGGGTCTTATTCCTACTTCCTACTTTGAAGTAGGAATAAGACCCTCCAGAAAAGGGCACTTTTTCCGGAGGATCGGGGCCAGTGTAGACGCTCTTTTCCGGCTTTTTTAAAAGCCGGAAAAAAGCGGCGGACATTTTTATTTAAATGCCGCGGGGGATATTTAAATCCCCCGCGGATTTCCCTACGACGACTGCTGAAATTTACATGCCCCTTCCAGAAAAGGGGCCAGTGTAGACGTAGCCACAGAGAATCATTGGAACCTTCATTGTTTGGTCGGCTGATAATGTCCCAGCCATCCAGTAGCTTTATTTAATCCATTAGCATGAGTATCAAACTTGTGAATGAATTGTAGTTCCAGTCCTTCCCTATGTATTTGGCTTGTGGAATGGTCTGTAACAAAATAGCTACTTGAAGATCTGTTAATGACTGCCCCCGTAGATTGAAGTGTTCCCCAACAGGTTTTTGTATGTTCCCTTTTAGGACCACCAAATTCAATTAACAGCTTCTTCTTACTATAACTTATAACAATGTCAGGGTTTGGTTGTGCCAGGAAAACAGGATGTGCCTGGAATGGGATTGCTTCTCAGCAAACCATACAGAAAAGAAACAGAATCACTAGGCAGGTGAAAGGGACTGACTGGGGACGTGTTCCCTCCCCCCATCCAGGTCTGCCTCCCATCTCCCTAGGTGCCCTTTAGGGAGGGTGTATTGGATGGGTGAGGCTCCTCTTACCCACTCCCTCCCCCCCACCCCCGATTCATATGGGGAGCATTGCTGGTTGTTCCCCTTCTTCAGGCAGAAAGGGGAAAGTGCACAGTTTGCTGCAGTCATCACTCTGGCTGGGTAGTGCAGGGGGCAGATGCATCTGGACCTGCCCCAGCCAGGGGACATTTGCTGCTGGAGCTGCAGTAGCCATGGAGAGGCACTTTTCACCTAGCCCCAAGCTGCTACAGTAAGGGAGGGCAGGAGTTGTCCTCTTTCCCTGGGACACCCTGCATTCTGAACCCCATATCCCCATCCCCATCCCAGAGCAATGATTCAAATGAAGCATGGACACTTTCATTTTATTGTCCCAAAACCAAAAATTAATTGAGTTAAGGACCTGAGCAACACCAGGTACATCTTCTAGTTTAATATAAGTAAAAGTGGAAGGCTCCAGCTCCAACACATTAAACCTACATGTAGAGCTTGATCCTGTATGGTTCATGTTTGTAGAGCCATGGTTCTCAAAGTGCAGTCCGCGGTCGCCTGCCAGGTGGTCCGTGGCTCGAGCTAATCCCACCTTGTCCCCCCACAGCAGAGAGCGCACTGGCACTCCAACCTCACGTCCGCCAAACCCTGATTCTGCCAGACCAGCTCAAAAGAGACAGAGAGCAGAACCACACTGCTTTTCTTGACTCCCTCCCGCTCAGCTCAGCTGGGGAAACACCTTCTTAATAATGGGCTTTCCCTGCTGTTCTCATTGGCTGGAGTTGCAGCCAATGGGATCAGCGGGAGATCATATTTGGACCCATGAGGGTGCAGAGCCAGGTAAGTAGCTCCTTCCAGGCCCAGACCCCCACACTTCAATCCCCTTTACTCCCCCTACACTGCCAAGACCCCACCCACCCCCAGCTTGCTTCTAATCTGTGAGCCGGAGGTGGCCTGTGAAAGCCTCAGCCAGCTTCCTGCCTGCTCCGCCCCCACTCAGTACTCAGGAAATCTGGGTGCAGGGCCATGTGTGTGTTTCTGAATGCTGAGAGCCTGGAGGGAGGGGAGACATGCTTCTCATGCTGCCCCCACCCCCAGTAGCTCCCAGTTTCGGCCAATAGCAGATGCCTGTTTGCAGGACAGGCAGCATGGAAAGTGCCCCTCATCCCTCATCCCCTAGGCTTACAGCATTCAGTTCAGAGCATGCAGCTCAGCTGATCAGGTACAGAGCTGGAAGGCAGGCACCCTGACAAAGGAACCTGCTGGACTGCTGGCTGGGAGCCAGATAAGGTCTCCCTGCCAGAGTCTGTCTGCGGCACCCCAGTCCCTTCCTCCCCCAAACCTCTGCCCCCCCCTACCCGATGTAACCCAAAGCTTATGCACCCCTGCTCCATCCCCCATACACCTTCCCAGACACTGCATCTCCTTCTATGCCCCACCTCACGTCCTTCCCAGGCCAGAATCCTCTCCTGTACCAATACCTCTCCCAGATTCTGCATCCCAGTCCCCTGTCCCAGGTCACAAATCAAACCCGTGCACCCCTACTCCAGGTCACACTTCTCACCCCACTCCGTTGGCCCAGGGCATGATTCCATCTTTCGCCCAACCTCCATCCCAAACCTCCGCACCATTAATAATGGAAGAGTGTGGTCCTCGATCACTTACCAAATTCTTGGAGTGGCCCCTGATCAAAAATTATTGCCCACCCATGCTCTACACCCTGCCTTCTGGCCAGACACCCTACCCTCAGCCTGCTCCTGCACCTTCCTCCTGGCCAGACACCCTCCTCCTTATCTGCTTCTGCACCCTACCTCCCACCAAACTTTGCATCCCACCTCCTGCCCAGATCATGCAACCCCATCACTGTCCCACTCACTGGCAGCCCTGTCCCACACACTGAACCCCTCCCTCATTTTTGTCCCCATTCCAGAGCTTAAGGGGGTCTATAAAAGAACCGCAGAAAAGTAAATCTGGCCTATGGGAAGCCCCGAACCTCAGACCTTCCGGACCTTTCCTCTTGCCCCATGGGGCTGGAGCACCAGAGGAATGAGGTGTCTTGGGGGTTTGGGAAGAGGGTTTTTTTTTTTTTTGCTTCTCTCTTGTGTGGTCCCCAACTGTGGATCAGTGGCCCCTGACCCAAAAATGGTTCCCCATCCCTGCCTTAAATAAAGAAAACATCGAAACCTTTTGTGTTAGACATAAATTAATATTTTACTTTATTTAAAATGAAATTTTAATAAACTAACATGCAAAAGATAAACCACTTAATCTGTTTAATAATTTAAATTAAACCATTCTCCCTAGCTGCAGCGCTAGCACAATGGCTTGGATGTAATTATGTAATGAATGGTGAGTTTCCATTAGCAACGGGTGGTCCGTGGAAAGATCCGCATCGAGCCAAGTGGTCCACGGACCAAAAAGTTTGAGAACCACCGTTGTAGAGTGATGTTGACAAGCACAAGATTCAGAGTAATGAGTAGCATAGGAATGGCCAAGGGATCTGACCCATTATAATGGAAGCGCTGCCAAATTATTCCTACCTAAAGTTGGAGGGAAAATGACGAGCAAAGCACCTCATATGCATGATGAGGATCGCACTTAAGTCTGGTCTCCTAAAACATGCTCATTCTCTGCCCAAGCACTATCTCTTTTTTGCCGGACACGCGTGTGAATAAGACTGTACACGTCTTAGTTGCCCCCTCACTTCAAAGGGTTCTACTTGCCATCTAAGGTTATTATGCAGCATTAGAAGCTCTTCCCGACCCCTTTTAAAACTGTGCTATTTCTGGGTAGCCAAATGAATCATAAGCAGCACACAAATTGCTTTCCCAGCCTTTTTTCCTTCTCTATGAATCTGGAGTTATTCATAAAACCACAAACTCCGAAGAGAATTGTACTCCTTACCTGACAAGTGCAGGCTTGTCTTCAGTTCAGTCAGTCACATATGAGCAGAATAAAAAGTTAAGGAACAAAACAAGCAAGTAATTTACTGCACTGCCTAAGTACAGCATGTCTAGAGCTTAATAAAAATCACATATTCAATTAGCAGCTTAATTTAGCATTGTGTGAATCATGACTCACTGTTGCAAGCCAGAGGAGATAGGTAGCTTAATAAGCTTCCCACAAACTCTCTACAGAAAGAAAGAGGTGTTTATGCAAATAACAGAGATCACCAGCATAAACCTGCTGATGTCTTTAAAATGGCAGTGTACGGAAGTGTCTGTTCCACAGATGAACTTAATTGCAGCTCTGCAATTAAAGGAAGAAGGAGTCTACATGGTTAGAGCAGGGAACTCGGAAGCAGAATTCCAGGATTCCATTTCCAGCTGTTGGGTGGGGACCTTAATCCAGTCCCTTCTCCTTTCTGTGCCTATCTAAGATACTTTTATAGCCCGTGTAGCACTTTCCTCCAGACAGCACTGACACATGGATTTGTTCTTTTAATGCTTTCAGCCAGTTCTATCCATAATTTGGTGTCCAACATCAAAGAAAGGGAACATTGTGGGCCAAATTCTGTGCTGATTTTACTCCCACTGCAGCTCCATAACTTAGGGATATGCATAGGAAGAAAGACCGTGGTGCAGCAACATACTTAAGTATGTGCTTAGCTTTAAGCATGTGACACATACCATGACAGTCAAGTTAAGAGTTTAAGCATGTACTTTGTTGGATCAGGCCCTAAATTGGTGCAGATGGTGTCTGGCGTCTTGGTGACTCAATCATGAAGCTAAATATGTCGGGTCATTGAGCACTGACCATAACAGTGATACTTCCTGCTCATCCCAGGATTTGGATGTGTCGGGGTGTGACTGCAGCATATGCAGATATACCTGAGCCAGCTTGGTTCTAGGTAGCTTGAATAACAATTAACAGTCAAGCTTTGTAGGTTTGCTGCAAGGATCCTGGGAGGGCTTGCACAGCTTAGTAGGGTAGGTCTGCATCTACAGCTACACCACACAGCACTGGCAATGGCATGCATGGTATATGTTGTGCTACACTGCAGTGAAAAGCACACTGTAGTATGTAACTACACATGTCAGTGAAAGGCACTAGCAAGGGGGGAGACAGCAGGTAAAAGCTCTAGTAGAGGGGAGCTACTTAAGGCTTTCCTCACTGCATCCTCTCTGCCAGATGTTTTTCCTGCTGCTTCCGCATTGCCAGTGCCTTTCACTACTTCTGGTACCTTTCCCTATGGTGGAGCAAGATTCTGACTACAGGAATGCAGCAGGACAAATAGCACTGTAGACAGTGGAGGCATTGCTGGGGAATGTAGAGAGCCATGTAGTGTACATAGCGTAAGGCTCTAGAGTGTCTCTGCTCCCATAAGCTATTTCTCACCATCTGCACTGCTGTTTATGTTTGTGCTAGGGGAGACATGTCATGTGTACTCTGCACACTGCCACAAAGAGTGTGTCTTATAGACAAACACTGTATGTGTTGCGGTCACACCTCTGGTTACAGTGAGTGGTCCTGTGGCACCTTAGACTAAGTCTAGACTGCAGGCTGCTTTCGGAAGAAGCTTTTTCGGAAGAGATCGTCTGGAAAAACTTCTTTCAAAAGAGCGCGTTCACACTGCAAAAGTGCAATGAAAAAGCAATCTGCTTTTTCAAAAGATAGTGTTCACACGGATTGGACTAAATCGGGTGGTTGATAGCAGTGTTCCCTGTATTGGAAAAGGTTCAAAAAAGGGCAACAAAAATTATTAGGGGTTTGGAACAGGTCCCATATGAAGACAGATTAAAAAGACTTGGACTTTTCAGCTTAGAAAAGAGGAGACTAAGAGGGGATATGATAGTGGTCTGTAAAATCATGACTGGTGTGGAAAAAGTGAACAAGGAAAAGTTATTTACTTATTCCCACAATATAGGAACTAGGGGTCATCAAATGAAATAAATAGGTAGCAGGTTTAAAACAAACAAAAATAAGTTTTTCTTCACTCAGCGCACAGTCAACCTGTGGAACTCCTTGCCAGAGGATGCAGTAAAGGCTAGGACTTTAACAGGGTTCAAAAAAGAGCTAGATAGATTCATGGAGGTTAGGTCCATCAATGACTGTTAGCCAGGATGGGTAGGAATGGTATTCCTAACCTTTGTTTCTCTGGAGGTGGGTGACAGTGGAGGGATTATGTGAGGATTACCTGTTGTGTTCCCTCCCTATGGGGCATCTGCAGGAGCGGCTTGAGGCCGGCTGCGGCAGCTGGCACCCCAGGCGGAAGGCACGATCTGCACCCCCGCCTGCATGGCCGTCAATGGCCGTGACGTAATCACGGGCCGCCCCTGGGCATCTGGTATTGGCCACTCTCAGCAAACAGGATATTGGGCTAGATGGACCGTTGGTCTGACCCAGTATGGCAGGTCTTATGTTTATTAAAGGAAAATCAAATGTCTGGTGATCTGAATCCTGCCACAGCCCTATAAAAGCCACTGAATTTAGAGCACCATCAAAGATGGATCAAGATCACTGAAATTCTGAACTTCATTCATTTCAGGCACAAAACTTGGCTAGGGCTGCATCAGCTTTGGGCTGCAAATCCAGATGGAAGTCTCAGCTGATGAGATCACAGGAGCACTGTTCATGAGTTCAAAAGCACCAGGGGACAAGTCTGCTGCATTCAAAGTGCGCTGAGAGTGGGTGAACCTGGGACATGGGGGGGAGGCAGCTCTCAGCCCCACCTCTTCCACCTGAGGCTCCGCCCCCTGAGGGATCCAAGCCCACACCGCAGCAGCAGGTCTCCGGCCCCACGTGCGAGACCCCCAGGCCCTGAAGCATGGGAAGGGAGCACACCATGTGGTCCCAGCCTCCCCTGCTCTGAAGCAAGGGAAAGGTGGGCAGCACACAGTCCCAGCCTCCCTGGGCCCGGGGAGGGCAGGTAGCATGCAGTCCCTGCCTCCCTAACCTCAGCATGGGTGAAGCCTGGGAGCAGCCTCGGAGCCATGCTGAAGCAGGAGGTGGAATGTGCCCGGGGCCACACCTGGCAGTTTGGGGAGGCAGTGCCTTCTCCTGCCTCTTATACCCACTGCCCAGGCTAAAAGTGCCAACAAATCGTCGGCTCGCTTCCTGCCTCCTGGCCCCATTATTGCCCTTCTCTGGTCCAGAGGTAAATAAGGCCCTCTCACTCGTGGAAGCCGAGAAAACTGCAGGACCTGATGGTGTCCTTCCAGAACTTCTTAAAAACCTCAGAGCCAATGGACAAAAGTGGCTAGCAGCACCATTCTCCAATAGCCATTCCTCAGGGCTCGTCCCAAGGATGTGGTGGAAGGCTATCGGTATTGTCACTGACCAGCACTGGGTTTACAATGGCACTGGGCTAACACTCAGAAGGGGCCCAGTCCTGAACATAGTCCCACCTCTCTCCCCACACCAAGGCCCACTCCTGCTTAGCCTCTTCCCTTCCTCCCCCCTCGGCCCTGGCCACTTCTTTCTCCTCTCCCCCCTCACGCCCTGATTGCTCCTCTCCACCCTCTCCCTATGCAATTGTAGCCTTAGAGAGAAGAAGCCAAGTGGGGGTGAGGCCTCAGAACACTGGCAGGGTTTCGGGGGGGAAGAGGCTGAGTGGAGGTGGAGGCCTCAGGATGGAGTGGGGGCAAGCCCACAGTCCAGGCATCAGGGCCCACAAAAGATTAATTGGGCCCTACCACTGCCAAGTCTGAGAAGCCCGCTAGTAATTCTTCCTCATATCGGCCTCATTCTCTGCATGTCATACAAGCTCCTGGGGAGAATACGTCTGGTAAGGATTACACCACATGTAGAAGCAAGGTTACCGAATGAATAAGAAGGTTTCCCACCAGGCCACAGCTGTGCTGAGCAGGTATAAGCTTTATCAACACACACTCTGAGGTGGAATTCCTGGAAAAACTCAAGACTGGGGCAGCATTCTGAGATTTATCTGCTGCCTATAAAGAATGGCCTAGGCCTGAAAGCCAGCAAAATTATTCCCATTGAGTGAAATGATAAAATTCTTCTGCAAGGTTTTGACCAGTCATAGGTTTTGTGTTGTCCTTGTTAACAAGATCAGTACCACATGCACAGTCAATGATGGCCTACCACAAGGTGCACTCCTAGCAACAGTCCTTTTTACTGTCTATTTCAGCAACCTTGCTCAAAGACCAGCATGAAATGTATCTATGCTTGTAACATTGCTTGGACTACACAAGCACAGGATGTACCTACCACCGCGTAAATCCTAATTAAGGACCTTAAGAGCATCGAGGGATATTTCTTATACTGGTGGCTAAACTAAAACCCTCTAAGACTGATGTTTCAGTATTTCATCGAACCAATCAAAAGGCTAGGGCACAACTGCACATGGATTTCTGTGGCCAGCAGATATGACACAACCTGAGATATCTAGGTGTGCCATGAGATCAAATACCACCAGCACTTGAAAAACGTTTATGGCAAAATGAAGATGCATGTAAATCTCATCCAGAAACTAGCAAGAATGACCTGGGAAGTTAATGCAAAACTCCATTGACCTTTTTCACTTACCCTGGCCTACTCCACCATAGAAAACTCCCCACCCCGCTGGACACATAGCTTTTTGTTAATTCTCAATACTGTCATGTGGCTTATTAGAGGCACAGTAAAATCAATGCCACAACATAGTTTCCTCTACTAGCAGATAGCAACCCACCTAAAATTGGTTGTAACATGAGATCTTCAGGAGTTCCATCATATTTAAGGGAACAAGGACCTTCCACTACATGAAAACTTAAATAATGTATTAAAATTCCAACTCAGAACCAGAAAAACTTTTTGGTTTGCAGCACGAGTTTGAAAACACTGGGTTTTCACCTGAAGATCAAAGGACAACCAAGTTGAAAGGAGGTTTGTGTCCTGAAGAAACACCTCAAAGACTCAGACGAAGTACTCAACAGCTTTTGGGAAATGTCTACTTTGAACCACATCCGTACATTGCATGGTAGATGTGCCTACCTTCTCCATGAATGGGGTCTGGGACACAGGCCTACTTGTGATTGTGAAAATGGACTTCAAACTATGAAACAACTCATCAATCAGTGTTCCAAATCATATCCCGGTGGTATCTGCCATTTACTCCATGTCACCTAGAGCAGTCAATTAGGGTGCGTCTACACAACACTGTTATTTCAAAATAATTTTGAAATAAGAGGTGGCTTATTCTGACTTCTGTACACCTCATTCCACAAGGAATAATGCCTCTTCCCAAATTGCTATTTCTAAATAGCTGTAGTGTGATCATTCCATTGCTGCTATTTCTAAATAGCTCCTCCCCAGGGCCATTGAAAGAAATTACTCCCTAGTGCTTCCTGGGGCTCTAAATTGAGGTCGCGTGTTCACATTAGGGGAACCTGCCTCGGACTAATTTCAAGGCTTCTCAGAAGTGTAGATGCGCTATTTCGAAATGAGATATTTCGGAGCATTTCTTCCAAAACAGCTTATTTTGAAATAAGTGTGCAGTGTAAACGTACCCTAAGTTTGCCAACCTAGACTGAAACCTCTAACACTGCTTTTTTCTTTATAAGCCACATAAAAGAAGAATATCCCTTACACTTCCTCTCAGGACATTTGCCTGTAAATACTGGACAATCCTGGCTGTTTTTCTGAACTCTATTTCAAGGGCCCTGCAGATCAGACTCCACTGATTAATTACCGTATTTTCCGGCGTATAAGGCGACTGGGCGTATAAGACGACCCCCTAATTTATTAGTTAAAAGATAGGTTTTCGTCTTATACTCGCTGTATAAGACTACCCCCCCTTAAGAGGCCAACCGGCAGTGCCCCAGCGCCCCTCCGCCTCCCCAGCTTTGCTCCCGGTGTCCCTGGTCTGCTGGAGACGGTCCCCAGCATACCAGAGGCACTGGGAGCAAAGCCGCAGCAACGGCGGGGTCCCGCGCCTCCCCGGCTTTGCCAGAGCAAAGCCTCAGAGGTGCGGGACCCTTCCGCCTCCCCGGCTTTGCTCCCAGTGTCCCTGGTCTGCTGGAGACGGTCTCCAGCAGACCAGGGGCACCAGGAGCAAAGCCTCAGCGGCGGCGGGGTGCCACGCTTCTGAGGCTTTGCTCTGGCAAAGCCTCAGAGGCGCGGGACCCCGCCACGGCTGCGGCATTGCTCCTGGTGTCCCTGGTCTGCTGGAGACCGTCTCCAGCAGACCAGGGGCACTGGGAGCAAAGCCTCAGCAGCCTCTGAGCCTTTTTTTTTTTTTTTGCTCTTTGTGCTGGATCCACTGGTATCTTGGCTCTTTGCCCAGAATGGGTTGGCTACCCTTGGTATAGGGGAATATAGGAAGCAGGGTGTGTGCTGAAAAATGTCTTCCCTTTCTTTTCCAGTCCATTCCAATGTTCTTTTCTATGCTGCCTTCATCCTTTCCTGTATATTGTCTCTCATAAACAGGATTACTCCTGACTCCACCAACAATTTCTTCTCCACAAGGAAACAGCCCTCAAGACCCTGAATATTGTTTAATTGCTCAGGTCATAAGGGGTAGCAGTAGTAGTACCATCAGCCTGTGCCTCACTCAGAAAACTCAAGAATTAGCCCCCCACTTTCATGGTCATGGCATTAATCCTGAAGTGTAATAAAATGCATTTTGAGAGATATAGTTCAACATTTGTTATAACAACTAGTTATCTATGGCTGTTCAGTAGAGCTATTTAAATGTTGTATGCTGTGCTAGTAGCATTCAAATACCTTACCTGGTAACAGTCTGGTTAAAATTACAGTTTTCTTTGAATTAGTGTTTGATCTTATAGCTAGCCTGCATTTTCACTGGAGAAACTTGTAAAACTTCCTAAAACAAATTAATCCCAGCAAGCTCAGTGGAGCTACAGTGGGCATGAGTTTAACCATAGGATAGTTTATATCAAATGGCAATAGAATGTCTTTGCCTCCTGCATATCTTTACCATGACATGAAATACAGCTATTTTCATATAGTGACAGTCTCCACTTGCAACAGATGTATCAGTACACAGAAAGAGGGATACCATGGAAAGTTTTATGTATTAGCAACTCTGTTGAACCCAAACTACCTTGTACTCTGTAATGCTACATGTCAGACATCTGCTAGGAGATTATCAACTATTTTTGTAGGGGTAGGACTTTGGATTTGCAATACTTTCCATGTGAGTATTTACAGGAAATGTGTAATAATTATTTATGTTGGGAAAGAATTTCAGTTTCTAAATAGTGAGTGTCCAAACCTTGCTAGAAAACAAATGTTACATTTTTTATGTGTTCATCTTCAGGGCCTGGGAAAGCAGAGCCCACCCCAACCCCACCCCCAGTTTGGCTGTTGCACTGAGCAAGCTTTCTTACACCTGAGGAAGATGCTTTGAGTTGCTTCAGCCTTTCAGGTGGATTAGCCCACAGTTCACCAGGGACTAACTAGTCAGAGAGCAAGAAAGTCACAGGAAGCAGCATTGCTGATAAACTGGTGGGGTTCAACAAGTGTATTGATTGCAGACATACAGCTCGCTGGAGAAGAAATGACTCAAAGGTTGTAAGTGCCCTGTTACATGCTATTAGTCAGTGCTATTCTATTTCCCAGAATTCAGACTCACTTGTATGCAGTAGTTCCCTCTGACCAATACATAAGGAATATTACAATGGTCTGGCTTTGCTCGGGGATGGGGGAGGGAAAAGCGAACAGGCAAGACAATGCCTCCTAAATCCATGCATGCAAGAAAGGGACCCTGCATGTGCAGATTTCCCCTTCCTATCTCTTCCAGTGCAGAAAGGGGGGGAGGGATAGCTACTATGACAGCACAGTCAGCCCCTTCCAGGGCCCCTCAAAAGGAACTATATGTGGGGGGAAGAGCAGGGACTGGCACATTCATATTGCTCCCCCACCATCCTCATGGGGAATGCAAAATAGCCAGGTGTCTCCCCCTGGTGGGGAATCCCCTTTAAGGGTCTCTCTTTACCAGCATCCCCACCCCATAGGGGATTCTGGTGCAGCCCCACACTCAGGTGCATGGTTGTAGATATGGGTGCTCCAGGATTAATATGGAGGAAGGGAACATCTCTGCAGTTGGCTCATGCTTCCTGGGGATCCACTGAGCAAGGGCACCGGGATTGGGGGCGGGGAGGGTAGCAGCTGTGAGCTCCTGGATGCAGCTTGCTTTTCATCCTGTTCCCCGGACTATCAGGGAACAAGGGGAAAGTACTTGCATTCCAGGC
The DNA here is from genome assembly GCF_049634645.1 of Pelodiscus sinensis. Lineage (NCBI taxonomy): Eukaryota > Metazoa > Chordata > Testudines > Trionychidae > Pelodiscus > Pelodiscus sinensis. The sequence continues at coordinate 245,747,144 of NC_134712.1, read as the reverse complement.
ATGCCTCTCACACCTGGCTGGTGAAGGGAGGGGACCGAGGAGTAAATCACAGAATGTAAGTATTTTCCCCCTCACTCTGATAGTCTGGGGAACAGGATGAAAAGCAAGCCGTGTCCCAGAGCGCATGGCTGCTGCTCCCCTTACCCTCCTGAAATGGCACCCTTGCCATTGAGTTTGAGGACTGACTCTATGGCTGGTTTGGGGTGGGACAATTCTCCCGTTGGGATGATTGGGGGAAAATTCCACAATGGGATCCCTTCCTGAGGGGACGGGGGGAAGAGGCATTGCAATCCAGCTCAATATGTTGGGTTTTGAAAGGCGTGTATGTGAAATTTTATTTATTGTACCACTAAAGAGAGATCCAGAAAATCAAGAGCTGGCCAATGGGGCACAAATCAGTGGTTCTCCCCAAAGATTCATGACTAATGTCAATGACAGCAATGATGCTTGGGGGAGCCATGCACAGCTGAGCCTAACCACACCTTTGGCAAAATTCATTTGCTGATTCCTTGCACATATTACTGAAGCACACTGGGCCAAGTGCCTCGCTGGCATAACTGTGAAGAGGTCAGTGGAGAAACACCAGGGTTGAACTTGACCTGCTATGTTTTGTATGCAAAATGTGTGTGTAAACAGTGCCCTCTGCCTTTTCAAGAAAGAAGCTTTGTTTTTTATTTCACTTTCCAAGTTCATTCTTGTAGATAGTTCTTGCCTGAAATATTTTGTTTTTCAGGAGACATTTTTCAGCTTTTGTCTGTTTTGGGGTTGTTGGAGTTTTTTTTGCCAAAAAAAAGTTCCCACGTGAGGAGAATGTGGGAAAGAATTTCACACTAACTCTAGTAACCATCTAGCTGACTTTAGTAAGAATGTAGTGTTCACAAATTATTTCATAGAATCATAGAATCATAGAATAATAGGACTGGAAGGGACCTCGAGAGGTCATCGAGTCCAGCCCCCCGCCCTCAAGGCAGGATCAAGCTCCGTCTACACCATCCCTGACAGATGTCTATCTAACCTGTTCTTAAATATCTCCAGAGAGGGAGATTCCACCACCTCCCTTGGCAATTTATTCCAATATTTGACCACCCTGACAGTTAGGAATTTTTTCCTAATGTCCAATCTAAACCTCCCCTGCTGCACTTTAAGCCCATTACTCCTTGTCCTGTCCTCAGAAACCAAGAGGAACAAATTTTCGCCTTCCTCCTTGTGACACCCTTTTAGATATTTGAAAACCGCTATCATGTCCCCCCTTAATCTTCTTTTTTCCAAACTAAACAAGCCCAGTTCATGAAGCCTGGCTTCATAGGTCATGTTCTCTAAACCTTTAATCATTCTTGTCGCTCTTCTCTGTACCCTTTCCAATTTCTCCACATCTTTCTTGAAATGTGGCGCCCAGAACTGGACACAGTACTCCAGCTGAGGCCTAACTAGTGCAGAATAGAGCGGCAGAATGACTTCACGAGTTTTGCTTACAACACACCTGTTGATACAACCTAGAATCATATTTGCTTTTTTTGCAACAGCATCACACTGTTGACTCATATTCAACTTGTGGTCCACTATGACCCCTAGATCCCTTTCCGCCATGCTCCTTCCTAGACAGTCGCTTCCCATCTTGTATGTATGGAGCTGATTGTTCCTTCCTAAGTGGAGCACTCTGCATTTCTCCTTATTAAACCTCATCCTGTTTACCTCTGACCATTTCTCTAACTTGCTAAGGTCATTTTGAATTATGTCCCTATCCTCCAAAGAAGTTGCAACCCCACCCAGTTTGGTATCATTTCCCAACTCCTGCTACATGAAACACCCTGGACACAGTTTTGAAAAAACCTCAGCTGACTGTTAGCACCCCCACCACATCCAATACAAAAATGGTCAGTTGCAGTTTGGTTTTGAGGGTTGCTCAGGACTTGTCTCCACTTACCAGAAGATCAACGCTGCGGAGACCGATCTCCCACAGGTTGATTTAGTCAGTCTAAAAAGGACTCACTACATTGAGCACTGATCATGCTCCCATCGACTCCAATACTCCACCAGGTCATAAGGAGTAGGGGAGATCAATGGGAGAGTTTATCCCATCCATAAGTTTGCAGATGATACCAAACTGGGTGGGGTTGCAACTTCTTTGGAGGATAGGGACATAATTCAAAATGACCTTAGCAAGTTAGAGAAATGGTCAGAGGTAAACAGGATGAAGTTTAATAAAAAGAAATGCAAAGTGCTCCACTTAGGAAGGAACAATCAGTTCCATACATACAAGATGGGAAGCGACTGTCTAGGAAGGAGCATGGCGGAAAGGGATCTAGGGGTCATAGTGGACCACAAGTTGAATATGAGCCAACAGTGTGATGCTGTTGCAAAAAAAGCAAATATGATTCTAGGTTGTATCAACAGGTGTGTTGTAAGCAAAACTCGTGAAGTCATTCTGCCGCTCTACTCTGCACTAGTTAGGCCTCAGCTGGAGTACTGTGTCCAGTTCTGGGCGCCACATTTCAAGAAAGATGTGGAGAAATTGGAAAGGGTACAGAGAAGAGCGACAAGAATGATTAAAGGTTTAGAGAACATGACCTATGAAGCCAGGCTTCATGAACTGGGCTTGTTTAGTTTGGAAAAAAGAAGATTAAGGGGGGACATGATAGCGGTTTTCAAATATCTAAAAGGGTGTCACAAGGAGGAAGGCGAAAATGTGTTCCTCTTGGTTTCTGAGGACAGGACAAGAAGTAATGGGCTTAAATGCAGCAGGGGAGGTTTAGATTGGACATTAGGAAAAAATTCCTAACTGTCAGGGTGGTCAAATATTGGAATAAATTGCCAAGGGAGGTGGTGGAATCTCCCTCTCTGGAGATATTTAAGAACAGGTTAGATAGACATCTGTCAGGGATGGTGTAGACGGAGCTTGGTCCTGCCTTGAGGGCGGGGGGCTGGACTCGATGACCTCTCGAGGTCCCTTCCAGTCCTATTATTCTATGATTCTATGATTCTATCCCCTACAGTAGGGATGCCGCAGAAATTCAAACTAAGGTACATCAATTCCAGCTACGCTATTCACACAGCTTGAGTCGCGTACCTTAGTTCAACTTTGCCCCCTAGTGTAGACCTGGGCTCAGTTTTGAAACCCTACATGCAAATGAGGCGTGTCAGCCCCTGAAACCAAGGTAAAAGTCTGTAGAAATCCCGGGAACCTGATACTACTGAGCTGGAATCAAACTGCTCTAGTTACTTTTTATTGCACAGCAGTGGCCTGATTCATGTGTGGCATCTTATCTCCAAAGCCGCATCTCCAGGTAACTATAGTCAGCGGGAGACTATAGACTTGCCAAGCCCTGGCAAGGTGGGGAGGGGGAGGGGCGGAGCTGCTCCATGCCCCTAGAAGCAGCAGAGCCTCAGGCCAAAGGGGTAGGTGGGTCTAGGCAGTCTTCAGCGCTGCCCAGAAAGCACCACGCCTCCCCCAGGAAGTCCTCCGTGCTACCCAGAGTGTGCCGCATGGCACTCGGGCAGCGATTTAAAGGGCCCAGAGCCCCCATAGCCACTACTATGGCAGTCGGGAGCTCCAGGCCCTTTTGTATTGCCGGGCCCTAGGGAAGTTGCCCCCTTTGGCGCATGGTTGGTGAGCTTGCCTACAGTAACAATCAAGAGCTCTTGCTTAGGGCTCCACACACACCTGGGGGGCGAAGCTACATGCCAGGCCGTCCAGTGACTATCACAGAGGTGACGTCCATAGGCAATGGGGAAAGATACCAGTCCGCACAACTATATTATTTTGTACGTGGTGTCCCTGATGGCCAATTCACAAGGCAGCATTGGTATCAGCTTTTCCACTCTCACCACAGGCAAGAAGTGCTTCTATAGTACTTCAAAAGGGTCTGGTGAAGTAGTGTTACAGCAGTCACCAAACAGGCCACTAAACATTATCTTTTAGGGATGAGATAAGACATCAAAGTGGTTGATTCCTGGCTCTCTCTGTCGGAGCTGAGCATCAGTTTATGAATCCCCCTGCCGGCCTTTCAGCCGAGTGTGAGTGAGGGAGAGTGGGGCGGGGGGATTGTCATTTTTCTCGATGCCCTTTTTTAGTCAGCTTGAGTGCCTCACCCTTTGCAACAAGCTGTATAGAAAATCCAGTCAGGCATTTAAAAAAAAACCCACCTTTAAACTGCCATAAAAAAAATTCCCAGAGAAACACATAGGTGCCTTGGCAGCTAAATGCACAATGGTAAACAGTAACCACCAAACAGCTGAAAGCAATGCACATTGAATGAATTCTCAGTCTGCCAATGAACCAAAACAGCCCCATAGTTTAGAACCCCTCTCTCGAGTATGCGCCTGGCCCCAACCAGCCCCTCCAATCCCTACTGAATACATAGAATGCAAAAAATATTGTTGTTTAACTAGATGTTGTTTTCTGGACAATGTGGGGGCGGGGGGTTGTGGACAAGAAGGGAGGAAGAACAACTCTGTCCTGAGTTGGTTGGAATTAGCTAGCCGATTAGTGCTGATTGTCTACTTGAGAAGCTGTTGCCAAGCTATTTCCCCCTCCCCATCACCTAATACATATTGTGTCATATGCTTCTCAACAGGGCTGTGAGGAACATTATGTCACATTGTGAACACAGAGAAAAGAAGAACATCTCTTATCTGAGCACCGCCTACTGTGGAGAAGGTGCCGGCTGACAGGAGATAGGAGCAGGCTCGCCTGAGAGAACTCTGACAGACCCTTACTGGCGAAGGGTAGGCGTTCGGCTGGTGGCTTCCTGCGTCAAATACTAATTTAATGAATCATTTTTCAATAACATGGTAATTTACTCAACTGCATTCCTTCATCAAGCTCGTTAACTCTATGCTGGGCTACATCTGCAGCTGGTGTAATTAACCCCCTCCATTTACTTCTGTGGTACTTTGCCATCTGAAGATCTGGCCCACAAGGGCGCCATTTCAGGAGATGGGGGGGGGAGGAGCAGCAGCTGTGCATACCGGGATGCTGCTTACTTTTCCTCCTGTTCCCCTGACTATCAGGGAGCAAATGGAAAGGACACGGATTTCGTGAATTACTCCTCTGCCCCCCTCCCTTCACCAGTCAGGAGTGAGATGCATGCATAGAAGCCGTGTACTTTCCCCTCATTCTCTGATAGTCGGGAACGGGAAGAAAAGCAAGCCACATCCCAGTACGCATGGCTGCCCCCCCTCAAAATGACACCCTTGCTGGCCCCTTGTGCTGAGGCAGCACACTGAGAAAATCCTTCTGATTTTGTCAGTCACATGAAGACTTAAGACCAAATTTTTTTTTTTTAAATGGCTTCTCATTTTCAACAGCTCCATTTCTGGGTACCTGACCGTAGATACCTACAAAACAAGACAAATAAAAAGCTAATTTGTATAATGTGTGAATTGCAGCAGGTAACATTAAAAGGAAGTTGACACGATACAAAACAACTTTCTTCATGGATCATCAGAGGAAGCATTGCTGCAGCAGCAGATATAGGGCAGGGTGAGCAGGGCGGCTGCCCCGGGCCCCGCGCTTCAATAAGCCCTGTGCACGTGCTACTACCTGTCGGCTCTGGCCATGGTGCATGCACAAAATTGTGCTGCCTTGGGCCCCGCAAAACTCTCATCCGCCCCTGCATTGCTGAGTTGTACATGGCTTGCTGACTGATCCTGGGGCAAGGTCTATGCACTATGCAACTTCCATAGATCAATTCTCTGTAAGAGATTGTAGCACAAAATACATCACAGCTACCCTGCACCACCCAAACGAGGGAGATAAATTATTGAGTGTATAATGGACTGACACAAAAAAAGGAAATGTTAAGGTCAATTTTGCAATGGAATTATTTTCAAAGGGAGGTTAAGAGAATAGCATTAGAGATGTTGCAAAGTAGCTGAGATGAAATGCTGATGGATTTAGCATAGAAGAGGGCTTTCCATTAGTGAAGGGGGTGGCTTAGCCAGACCCAAGAGGTCACATGCACCTCAACCAGCTGCAATCACTTCACAATGAACAACTCAAAACTGTGATGCAATTTGATATTTGATTGTGAGTAATGGAAAGTTGTCAGCTAAGTGAGGAAGAAAAATATGTGATAAAATTTAGCTGTGTTGGCCTGTTTAGACTGCTGTAATAATAATGTTGAAGGCGAAATGGTGAGGGGTTGGCAGGGAGACTTTCACCTGGTCATCACTGGTGTGATGGCCATTTGATGGCCCAAGTCTCAATACAAATGCTAGCCTGCAAACATCCCTGTCTTAAAGGCACCCCACTAACTGGCTGAGCTGACTGGGAGACCAGAGATAGGCACCTCCACTACTTGGGCTCTTCAGCCACAAACTCAGTGCTGGAGGGGGACATCTAAACCAGGTCAGCTGCTTCGGGAGCCAAAAGTGTCCATCTCCTGCTCCCACTCACCCTTTATTTCTCTTTTTCCCAGCTCTCTGCTTGCAGGAATTATGCTGACCCCATACCCACAAGGAATCAGTAGCCTGTGCCCTTCCCTTCTGTGGGAGCAACTGACAGATCTCAGGGCACACCTACTGGATCGGGCCCTGCTATTGAGACAGGCATCTGCCTGCTTTGTTTGAGAAGCCCGGGCTTTCAGCAGCTCCTTTGCTGGAGGTCAAAGTTAGCTGGTTTTGCGGCTACTGACTGCTAGACCCATAGGTACTGCTGGGGATAAGCAGCAGCTGATTGGCAGGTTTGAAAGTGTTCATGGCATCTACATGGCAAATGTAAGCCCCTGTGCAAGACAGTGAGCACTAAAAGAGAGGGGACCAGACTGGGATGCAAGAGACCAGGACTCAGATCCCAGCTATTGCTGGGTGAGCCTGGGTAGTCAGCTCCAGTTCCATGCCTCAGTTTCCCCTTCTATAAAATAGGGTTAATGATGTAAGTCTTCTTTGCAAAATACCCTATCTTAAAGGTACCCCAATAACTGGTTGACCTGCTATTTACAGTATACAAGAGCAAACTATTATTAATAATAATAATTAATAATAAATAGCGGCGAGCTACCTAAATATCTTTAAGGTTGTGGCCTTAAGCCTCTCTAGCCCAGATCTACAAAGGGACTGAAGCATTGCCCTCCTTTTTGATTTCTGAAAAACCCTCATGCCCTCCCCACCCCCCAAATAGCAGCAAAACTTGTTGAGCAAAAAAAAAGGAAAAAAAGAACTGAACAGGGCGGCAAAACTTGATAGGGAACCCATGGCCTAGATGCTATCTTGCATGTAAGCAATGATTGCTGTGGACAGAATGGCCACCAGGGCACCTGTGCATTTTCCTCTTCCCTCTTCTTCCGAAAAAACTACCTTTTCCCCGTCCACACACGCCTTTTTGCGAAAGAGCTTTTACACAAAAAGGCTTCTTCCTCGTAGAATGAGGATTACCAATTGCACAAAAAAACCCTTTCTTTTTACTGTCTTTCAATTTACTGTCAAAAGAACACCCTTGCAGTGAGGACGTAACTCAAGTTTTGTCGGAAAAATGGCCGTCTAGACATAGCCTCAGATTAGCAAGTCACGAACAAGGACCTGCTGCCTAGAGCACCTTGCAGGAATGAGGCAGGTGCCTGTCTTGCTCTGCACACAGTAGTCAGAGAAGAAGGAAGAGGAAGAGGCAGAAACACCCACCTTGTAACTTTTAGTCCTGTGGCTACAGCACTTGCCAGAGATGTGGGTGAGACAGGTGCGATTCACTCCTCCACTTGACACAGAGAAAGGATTTGAACAGGATCTCTTCTCTCAGGAGAGTGCTCTCACCAATGGGATAAGAGTTATGAGTTGCAGTTGTGTGGCACCACCACCATCTCCTTTGGCCAGATTTGACTGGCACTCAATCTGGCAGATGGTCCTACCCATAAAATTGAATGCCTGTATTTCCCTGATCCATATATCGCTCTGGGGCTTAGATATGTGTCCAGGGATGCTGTAGTCCACAGAGGCTGAAACACACCCATCTAGGGAACTGTACTCTGTAGTGGCATACGCTGCTGTTGGACCTAGGTGGACTGATTATTTGGGGAAGAGGCCAGACTGCATCACAGGAATGAGCCCAAGAAGGATGTTCTCATAGCAAAGCACTGATACTGAACAGGCTTGTTCTTTACTTCCAAGGAGGCTGGATGATTCTGGGGTGATCTAGTGCAGGTTTGGGCATGAAGAGATTTGACTAAAATGTGAAGTCTCTCCCAGTAGTCCAGACACTTTTGTTTGTGAGAAGTCTATATTGATGCTCACACAATTGGTACAGCTATGGTACATCTTATTGCTCCAATAAACAGTAGCCTGCAACCCAGTTAATTTCATTTACACTAAATTATTGTAGGTGTTTATTTCCCAGGGATTTTTGCCCTTTATCTTCCCTTGCCATTAAGTGGTCAGAAAAGTCTTTTGTTGCTTAGTAACCAGTGGGATTAGAGCTACATAGTTCACCCTCCGATTGAGGAAAACAGGCTTAAATTTTAGAAAATGTAGATTGCCAGCAGTTTTAAGGTCATCTTGCGCAAATTACTTACTGAGTTCCTAGATAGATCATCTTCTCAGCTCTCCTGGAAGTGGATTATAATGATCGTCTTTGGTTCTGTTGTTTTCAGCCATAAAATATTGGGATGCATTGAATAAACTAAGTCTCATTCTTTAGAAATAGCCTTTTTGTATGCACAAATGTTGCCCTCCAAAATAACTGCACCTGAAATATAGACACATGTTCACTTTTAATCACCCCACTATTAGGTTATATCTGTAATTCAGCCATTCAGATTGACAGCTGTAAAGCCAACGGACCTTGGTCATTGGCAGGAGGTACTGAACCTTAGGAGCTAAAGCCATGTGCATCTACCACATGAGCTAAAAGCCAGCTGGCTCTGAGCTAAGGCTGTAGAGCAGACTTCACCTTTTCTCTGGGCATGCCTACACTTACGAGAAGATTGATGCTCTGGAGGCTGACCTTCTGATGCTTGATTTAGCGTGTTTAGTATAGACCCCCTAAATCGAACACTGATTCGGTGTCCGGTACTCCTCCTTCTGCAAGGAGTAAGAGATGCGGACGGGAGTGTGTGCTCCAGTAGGACTCCTGCTGTGTGGACATCACCATGGCTTGACTCCATGGCATTTTGCATAGCTAGAGTTGCATACCCTAAGCCGACCTGCCTGGTCTAGTAGGGTATGTCTACACTACAAAGTTAATTCGAACTAACGGATGTTAGTTCGAATTAACTTTGATAGGCGCTACACAAGCGCTCCGCTAGTTCAAACTTAATTCGAACTAGCGGAGCACTTAGTTCGAACTAGGTAAACCTCATTCTAGGAGGACTACGCCTAGTTCGAACTTACTAGTTCGAATTAAGGGGTGTGTAGCCCCTTAATTCGAACTAGTGGGAGGCTAGCCCTCCCCAGCTTTCCCTGGTGGCCACTCTGGCCAACACCAGGGAAACTCTACTGCCCCCCTCCCAGCCCTGGACCCCTTAAAGGGGCACGGGCTGGCTACAATGCCCGTGCCAGGTGCAAGCCTGCCAGCACCCAGCCTGCAGACCCTGCACCTGGCACGGCTCGAGCCAGCCACCCGCTGCCACCAAGCCCTCCCCCTCTTCCCGGGACCAGGCTGGCGGCTCCTGGGAGCTTGCCCGGGACCGCAAGAGGCGGGCACCCGCCTGGTCTAGTGCGGACATCGTGGACCTCGTCCACGACCTCCGCACTAGGCACAGGAACGTGGCCAGCTAGGGCAGGAGAGCTGCCAGCCTGGCCACCCAGGACCAGGTGTGCATGAAAATCAAGGGGGTCCACTGAGACCCCCGACCCTGAGCCCTGAGCTTACAATGGCCGTCCTGGGTCAGACCAAAGGTCCATCTAGCCCAATAGCCTGTCTGCCGACAGCGGCCAACCCTAGGGACCCTGGAGGGGATGAACCGAAGACAGTGACCAAGCCATTTGTCTCGTGCCATCCCTCTCCAGCCTTCCACAAACTTTGGGCAGGGACACCACTCCTACCCCCTGGCTAATACCACTCCATGGACCCAACCTCCATCACTTTATCTCACTTCTCTTTAAACTCTGTTCTAGTTCTAGCCTTCACAGCCTCCTGCAGCAAGGAGTTCCACAGGTTGACTCTTTGCTTTGTGAAGAAGAACTTTCTGTTACTAGTTTGAAGCCTGCTACCCATTCCTTTCCTTTGGTGTCCTCTAGTCCTTCTATTATGGGAACTAATGAAGAACTTTTCTTGATACACCCTCTCCACCCCACTCATGCTTTTATAGACCTCTATCATATCCCCCCTCCATCTCCTCTTTTCTAAGCTGAAAAGTCCCAGTCTCTTTAGCCTCTCTTCATATGGGACCTGTTCCAAACCCCTCATCATTGTAGTTGCCCTCCCCTACTTCCTTTTCCCAGTCTCCCCCAGTTTTGTTCAATAAATAGAGATTCCATTTTTGTACACAATTGTCCTTTATTTTGTACATCAGGAAGGGGGGCTAGGGAAGGGTAAGTGGAAGGAGGTGAGGGAGAAATGGGGTACGAGCCCCCAATGGGGAGGACTGGGCTGGCTCTGCGGGCTTCTGGGGGTGGAAGCTCTCCTGCAGCCCCCCAATTGCCCCCTCTCTCCAGATGGCAGCCTGCGGCAAGTGCAGCCGGTCTGATGGCCGAGTGCTGTGATGTGCCCAGTGTGGGTATTCCGGGCAATCCAAGCCAGGACTGCTTTGCAAGCAGGACACCCCTGAGAATTGTCTGTCCGGGGTGGGGGTCGGGTCCCTTTAAGCACAGCCCTCGGCTAGCCTGAGACAGCAGCTCCACGCTCTAAGTCCTCATCTGATGCCCTGCCAGCACTGTTTCCGGCCATCCTTAACCCCGGTTCAGGGTCCACTCTGTGTGGACATGCTAGTTTGAATTAGCAAAATGCTAATTCGAACTAGTTTTTTAGTCTGGATGCGTTAGTTCGAATTAGCTTAGTTCGAATTAACTAATTCGAACTAAGTTAGTTCGAATTAGCGCTGTAGTGTAGACATACCCGTATAGACCAGGCCCCCGTGCCTCTGAGTTACACAAGGAACAATTATAATTCAGATGAAAATACTATGTAAATTGCATAGAGCTGGCATATTTGATTGCTAAGGGAATGGTCAAGATAAGCTTTTCAAGAGCTCTCAGCAGCCACGCAGGTTTTTTCAAAAGAGCTTGTGTTTAGGCACCAAAATGGGTCCAGATTTTCAGAAGAGCTCAGCATCCTGATTACTAAATTCTGTTGGAAATTTGGACCCTTCTGTAAGTGCTGGGCACTTGTCTGAGGAGAGGACAAAGCATGTTTACTAATTGCTTAGATTTCTGGGATCATCTAGCTTGCACTTGGCATGCTCTGGGGTCCAATGCGAATTTCATCATAGTCAGTCCCATAACAGTAACTTTGGATACCTACCAGGTCTGCCGATGGGGGGGAAGGAAGGGGAGGACAAAGGAGTCAGTTGCCCTTGGGTCCAGTGAGTAGCAACAGTGATGACTGGAGCCCTGGGTCCTTTTTATTGCTGATGGAGCACTGCACCAAATGCTCCAGGCAGCAGTAAGGGCCGGGGGCATTATCACTTGTAAGCTGTGTACTTGTGTGACCACTCAGGAGAGATTCAAATACCTCCCAGCTCAGTAGCAGAGTGCCCGCTCTGGTGGTGCACATTCACACATGCCTTGGTGAACAAAACAAAATGTATTCCACACATTGGTGGAAAAAAACCAACATGGATATAAAAGATTAGAGGGAACATTGACTGGGTGGGGGGCACACACCATGCTCCAGGCAGCACTGAAGGCCACCTGCCCTGGTCCCCTCCCCTTTCACCCTCTGCCCTGCTCTTTCCAGGAGCATGGAGCCAGGCCCACTCTATCTTGCCCAGGGCCATAGAGGCTGTCCGTGCCCCTGTACCTGCCTTTATTGTTTGCAAAGGACAAGTTTCTGCTTAGTTAGGGGAAAACAGGCTTTTAATTCCATTCTGCTTGATTAACCACCGTGTCAAGAACTGTACTATTACAACTATACAGGGGTAACTAACTCCCTGTCTGGCACTCATTCCAGAATAAAAGTGCCATTCTTCCAGTTTAGTTTACTTTATATCACTTCTAAAGTGACATCATTCCTGGCTATACGTGGATTACCTCTCAACTGTGTTAATAGCGAAGCAATTGTGTACTTGGGGATCTGCTGTCTGAGTGGAACATACAAAGGCATTCATACAAAGAATGAAAGTACAGATTTTTTTTTTGAAAAGCGGTTATCACTTTAAGATTTACTCCCATATGAGTGGAGGATAAGGTCTTACTCCTTTCCAGTCATTGACAACCTCTTGAGCAAACTGCTTAAGGCTATTCCCAATTCCTCTTTCAAAGGTATTCAAGACATATCTGTGCAGATACATCTGCCAGCAGATATATCCCAATTTCAACCTAAATAAACAAGCAACATGTTTTATACTCAGGCATTTGGCTAAAAGCCTTCGTCTCTTTTTTTTTTCCTCTGCAAGTGCAGCAACAATTAAAACTCGATGGCTCTAATTACACCAGCATGGGCTGTTATTTTCCAATCAGCATTAAAATGTGTTGTTAACAGCAGTGAGGCTTTTTTTTTCTTCCAATAACCTCTGTTACTCACCATCTGATGAAAGGAATATAAAGATTGGTATTTGACTTTGGGGTGAGCTTTTCTGGGAACAGATATTAGCTGCTATTCCACAGAGCAGGACAAAGCTGGTATTCTACTTTCCCTTCTAGTTTACTTGTCTAATTTGCCACACGTAATAACCTTGCCAAGCTCCCAATCTTTTTTAAACAGTGTATACACTTTAGTAGTCCATCTATTCAGCCCTCCAGAGTAAAGTGCTATTAGAAAGAAAATGATTTCCTTTAACTTCAACAAGGCTCTCTAAGACTTGAAAAGCCTCTGTTCACAATTCATAGTAGCAGAGTGGAGGTTTTCTGGCCTGAACAAAAGCGCCAGAACCACAGGTGATGCAATTCGATTAGAAGCTCCCAAGGCTTAAATTAAATAGAATTATTTATCAAATATCTGAGCCATTAGCCAACGCTCTTAAAAACAGAACCGCATTATCCGCTTCTCCACACACACGCGTCTCTTTTCTTATCGGATGTTCTGAAGTCTCAGCCAGATCCGATACAAGTAAATATTTTAACTTAAAAACCAAACAAACAGCAGTTACAATAAGCACCACAACAAAAAGTCTGGATCATGTTTGCAATATTTTCTGTATCTGCCATGTGTTGCTATGCAACTGAGGCTTTGTTGCATCCCCAGAGGAAAAGCTGTCCTGCCCACCTACCAGGACCCACGTGGGTGTTGAAAGCACAGAGGAGATATTTGCTTCTGTCGACCTTTTCACTGCCCACAGTGGCCTGTGCAGTTTGTGCAAGCCAGCTAAGCCTCACTATGACTAAGTGAAAAAGCGTCCCGGGAGACAAGTCCACCATTGTCTTGCAGCCTGATAAATTCAGTACATACTTGTAATGGGGCAGACCAAGCCCTGACCCCAGAAAGGGCCATAGAGAAGTCCTGAAGGAGGCTAGAGTAGGGACAGAATAAACTAGCCAATCAGGGGCCAGGGAGGCCTAGAAAAGGAGCTGCAAAACTCAGCAGCAGCTCAGTAACTCTGGGACCCTTAGCCAGTGAAGACTGGGTGGCTGGCTAGCCACAGGAGCAACAGCATCATGGGAAGCTATGTGGACTAAGGTGGACTATATGTTAAGCTGGAGATAAAGCCCTGAGGTTAGGGCAAAGACGTTGTCTCCAGGGCTATGTCTACACTTGTGGCTTCTTGCACAAGAACATCTTGCAAGAAGTCTTGCACAAGAAAATGTCCACACTGCCATGTGTGAGCTGTGCTTTTGCGCAAGAGCTCCCATGGCAGTGTGAACACTCTCTTGCGCAAGAAAGCTCTGATGGCCATTTTAGCCATAGGGCTTTCTTGTGCAAGAAATCCCTGCCGAGAGTCCACACTGCCCTCTTGCACAAGAGCTCCTGCACAGGAAGGCTTACACCTGATAAAAAAAGAGTGTAACTCTAGCACAAGGAGCCCTCTCTTACCACGCCGTACTGTAAATTTCCTTGCGCAAGAGTGGGCGAGCAGTGTGGACGCTCTGCGGATTCTTGCGCAAGAACGGCCATACTTGTGCAAGAAGCCGCGAGTGTAGACATAGCCAGGGGGGGAAGCCCTGGAGACACCACTCTAGTCTGGAGTGGAGCAACAGACTGACACTCTACAGAGGGTGCTGGGATGGGCCCCCGTTAAGTGTGTATCCGGGAGGGGTTTGTGATATACAGATGTGTGACTTGGCTGGAGGGCTGAGTTGCCCAAGAGGCTTTCAGCTAACAAATTGGGGCAGTGCAGGAACCTGCACTTGGCTAGCTAGAGCCACTTGCGTGAGGTGAGTGCTACCCTGTTACAATACCACAATCATATTCACTCCCTCCTGCTACACTCTGAGCTTGGGGCCCAGTGCTTTGAGTGACTGCTACTGTCCTTCAACAGGAAGTCAAGGGGAGTTGAGGGCACTCACTACCACATAGGCTTGCACCTTTCAGAAATGCTCCAGCAGACTGGCTTCAGTCAGGTAAACTGACAATCACAGGCAGCCATTTCAAGCCACTTTCTGTTCTTTTGCTGAAGTGAAATGATTAGGAAAACCACCCATTGCCCTCTTTTCATTTTCGATGAGAGACCCATTTAGATTAGGTACAGATGGGCCCTTGCCTCAGTATCCAAATCCCAGAGCCAAACTTTCAGAAAGACCAGGAGTATTTGGAGCTTGTGGTCTGAGCCCTGTCAAGCAGGTGTGACACACACAGGAGTGCCGGTGAGCGACTGGGCTGGTGCCAGTCACATCTGAGTGGGGTTGGAATTACAATAAGCCATTCTCTGTTACATGGCACGTGTCAGTACACACAGATTACAGGGACTGGGTCTTTTTCCAGTTCAGTATTGCCAACCCCAAATTCTCAAAAATCATGAGTTGGGCTCCAAAATCATCAGATTTTTAAAAAATAATTAAAAATGAGGCTCTTTTTCTTTGTTTTTAAAAATTCACAACATATGTTCATGTGTCTTAGTAACCACAAGGGCTAGAAATGTCTTTCCTATGGACAGCTGAGTTTCTCAGGCAATCACTTGCCTCCAGGAGTTAGAAATTAAAAAGAAAAAAGCACACAATGTAAGGCTAATGGTAAAAAGCCACAAGAGCTAGGAAGACTGGTGTAATTGGAATGGTTCTGATCTGCTCTGATGCTTATCTAGCCTTTTTTATGTATCCTGAAGTCACTTGCAGGATCTGGACTATTTTACTGGGCCATAATGAAGCTGATTAGCATGGAAGCTTAGCTTACAAGAGGGGCACTTCAGTGAAAATGAATGAGCTCTGTTTTAATGTTAGTGCCAATAACTTGGGATCTAAGTCTGCCATTTTTACTTATATCGAGTAGCACTTTGCCTACAGGGATTCCCATTGATTTCCGTGATTCTACCTGCAACGTAATATGCTATTCAAAAGAATGACAGAATTGGTTCCTTGACGTATTGTATTTGCCATAGTGTTAGGTGAACATGAAAGGTTTCAGTTCCATGTTGATTCTTATTGATAAGTTAGCCAAAATTCTTTGCCCTAGAAATCTGAGCTCTGTCACTCATGGGATTTGCAGGGCATCCTTCTTTCCCCCAGGCCAGAAATACCAAGGCAATACTGTTTCTCAAGGTGATTTCCTGCCTCTGCTTGCTGATGAAAAAACAGAAAGTGCAGAGGCATACAGACATTTACAGGGTGATATATGACCATTCTGAAACCCTGAAAAAGGCTCAACTCAAGTTCAGGATAAAAGCCCAGATCAGTTCTGGTTTGACAGGAATGGGTTTGTTAGTCCCCAGTTTGAAAATAACCATGGAGCTATGAGTCCTTGATTACTGTAGGGAAGCAGTTTAGATTCAAAAATATGAAAATCTGCAGAGCTTTCATGACACCTCTAGAAATGAGCTATTCCCTTTAAGAAACCTGGCATTTTGTAGAACAGTTTGCGCTTCGTTAAACATTTTCTCTTTAGTGTCATCCATTAAAGTTCATCTTTTAAAAATATACTTCTTACTAAGTCTGAGATAATGCCTGGCAACTGATCAATGATCTTGGCGGTGCACCAAAAACTGGTGTATCTAGATACAATATACAAGGTTAAGATAAGCCCAGCTATTGCCTAATTAGATATGTGACCAATAAAGAATCTTGTCTGAAAGTATTTTTTGCCCTGTTTCTAGGGCTGTCAGGAAAATGAAATAAACAACAAAACAACAAAAATCAGCTAAAATGTAGCAGCCCCACAACTCTCTCTTTGCCAAAGGCTAAACAGAATGGGGACTACAAAAGCTTGGAGTTCACAAATCTAAAGAGAGAGAACGCATGATTTTCTAGTGGATTCTAAGTCTGGCAAGACAGGTTCTCCTATTGCTGCATTAAATCATAATCTGAAAATAAAGGGCATTTTAAATGTCACTTGATGTATTTGTCTGATGTCTATTTTTTGTCCTATCTTAGTTCTCGCAAGCTCTCGAGTTTTTGTACAGGGCTCAGCACACTTTTGACGCATTAATAATAGGTGGGGTTGGAAATCCTTCCTAGCATTAAAGTTGCATGATGCTTCTCATTATAAAACCCCCATTTTCAGTTGCTTATAACTTTGCCAGACAATCATTTGGGTGGACATTTTCTATGCAAGGTGTCTGCCACAGAAGGATTTTATTTATTGATTGATTTAAAAGTTAGCCAAAATGGTTTGCTGTTTCCAAAAAGAAGTCTATGGAGAAACACAGTCACAGAACTGAAAGGCAGGAACTGGGACTGGCTGGATCAGGACACTGGACCTGGGGCGAGAAGCCTGAGGAGTGAAGGCTGTGTGTGACATCTCTGTCTAGTGCCGGTCCGCACTGAGGCTGGCAACCTACTACTGCTATTGGTTACTCCACTGGCTCCAGTGGCTCCAGTAGCAGAGGTCTGTGTGGTACAACTAAGTCACCCACTCCTATCATGCAGCATGTGGGTGTAAATATGGGTATGTCTACACTACAGTGCTAATGGACGGCGTGAGCCCCCAAGATGCGGTCCAGGATGTGAAAGTGGGGGCAGGCCTCCAGGTCGGCCCCTGGCAGGCAGGCCCGGGAGTAGGACTGCCGCAGGTCCTTTATTTTGCAGCAGACCTGCTCCCGGGTCCGCTGGTGGCCTCTGGCGGCCAGGCTGTCAGCCATGCGGCCATAGACAGCCACATTCCTGTGGCTAGTGTGGAGATCGTGGACCGGGGCCGGGAGGGGGGCAGACAAGTTTCCCTGGTGATGCCCAGAGTGGCCACCAGGGCAAGCTGGGAAGGGTTAGCCTCCCACTATTTCGAATTAAGTGGCTACACAGCCCTTAATTCGAACTAGCTAATTAGAACTAGGCGTTAGTCCTCGTAGAATGAGGTTTACCTAGTTAGAATTAAGCACTCCGCTTGTTCAAATTAAGTTCGAACTAGCAGTTTGCTAGTTTAGTGCCTATCAAAGTTAATTCGAACTAACGTCTGTTAGTTCGAATTAACTTTGTAGTGTAGACATACCCTATGAGGCTGTCGGTTTAGAGCTGTTTTATTTTTTCCAGTTTGCTTTTTAAAAAACCTGGGCGATCATAATGTTCCCGTCACACAGCTTGTGTGTTAAGGCTGGAAAGTCAAACCCTGAAAAGTTGAGAACTGCCACAATTAAGATCGCAAGGGTGGTGCTCCATTAACAAGCAGCTCTTGAATACATTATTTTCTCCTCATTGTTCAATGGGTGCCCCCTCTCCCCCCGGCCTTATTGTCTGCACATTATTCAAACCCTGCTATAAAGACAGAATTATGAAATTGCCTCATGGACCTTTCCAAAAGGCTTTTCACTACTGTCTCCAAGGGCTTCACAGTTACTTAATTTATCAACCCCACTTTCCAGAGAGGGACCCAAGGCACAGAGAGCAGGTCAAAACAATCCAAAACATACTTCCTGTCAGGGGGGTTAAACACTGGAATAAGTTGCCGAGGGAGATATTTAAGAGCAAGTGAGACAGACATCTATCTGGGATGATCTAGATGGTGCTTGGTCCCGCTGTGAGGGCAGGGGACTGGACTCAATGACCTCGCAAGGTCCCTTCCAGTTCTAGTGTTCTGTGATTCTATGAAAGGGCCCGACCCGTGCTGTCACCTCACTCCAAGCCCACCCAGGTATTCCGCTGGCCTGTGTAGCTTGGGGAATGGGTGCAATAAGGAAAGGAGAGGAAGGAGCAGGGATCGGAGAGATGGGGCAGGACCTGGGGCAACAGGGGTGCCCAAGGCCCTGGTCCCCACACCTGGAACAGAGAGAGGGGGTTGCCCCAGGGCCCTCACTCCTTTAGGGACAGCCCTGCTTCAGTCTCCCATTCACCAACATTGTTCGGTTTTGTACTGTTCTTTGGCTGTAGTTTCTGTGTGTACAAGACACACGAAACTCTGTTCTCCACTGCCTTGCCCTTGGTCTAGTCCTTTAGAAAGGGGTATAAAATACCACAATTCTGATATTGGAGACCTCTTTATACACACTCCACTCTGGTGCAAATGATCAGACAAGGTACAAGGCTGTGAAATATCAGGGTCAGTGAATCCTAATAATGACCACTTTCCCTTGCCCAGTGTTTCATTCTTCATGCTGAGTGGACTGTGACCGTTTATGTCTTTAAAACAATTTTAAATTAATCTAGTTACAGGTTGGGCTTCCCTGGTCTGGCGCGCATGGGCCCTGACCGGTCCTGAAGGAGGGAGTTTGCTGCACCAGGGGAGGTCACCTCCTCTGCTAACAGACTCTGAGTTCTCCCAGGGTCTGTCAGTAGATCACCAGGCTCTGCTGCCCAGCTCCATTGACCCAGGGCCATCAGGGTTCTGCTTCCCTGGGCCACCGGGGCTTCACGGCTAGCTCTGGGGCCTCCAGGACTGTGGGCTGCTGCCAGATCAGAGAGTCCTGGACCACAGAGGTGCAACTTGTATTGCTGTATCCCAATAAGAGTCTAGTGTTCAGCATGATCTACTTTTCTAGGCTGTGCAGTAGTAATAGTGTTACTTAGCTCTTGTATGACGCTTTCCATCAGTTGCTTGTTTTATGGTATAATGTGGCAGTTTTGTTCTGGGGCACAGTGAGTATTATTCTGTTTCAAACGCCTTCCACACAGTATGGCTATGTCTACACTGGCAGCTTCTTGCGCAAAAACTTGCCTGCTGTCCACACTGCACGCGTGTTCTTGCGCAAGTAAATTTACAGTCTAGTGTTGTAAAACAGGGCTTCTTCCAGAAGAGTTATTCCTCTCCCCACGAGGAATAAGCCCTCTTGCGCTAGAGCTCTTCCACAAGAGGGCAGTGTAGAAAGGCAACATGAATTTCTTGCCCAAGAAGCCCCTATGGTTAAAATGGCCATCAGAGCTTTCATGCACAAGAGAAAGTCCACACTGGCATGGATGCTCTTGCGCAAAAGCCAGTGTAGATGCGCTCTTGTGGAAGACTTTTTGCACAAGAACTCTTCCGTAAACCAGTTCTTGCGCAAGAAGCTGCCAGTGTAGACGTAGCCATTATGTGTGTAACAAGGGAGGGCTTCTCGGCAGCTTGCAGAGGATCCGCTGCCTCACCCACAGCCTCTTTTAGGCAGTTTTATTGTCCCAGACTTACGCAAGCCAAACAGGTCTTCAGGTCACCCTAGGCTCTTCTCCCAGGAGGATTTTCCTCTTTACCTCTCAGGCTGTCGCTGCCTCCACTTGCAGGGGACTCCGTCAGTCCTGCTTCATACAGCTTCCTAGCTCTGTTTTAGGTCTTCTCCTTCTTCATGCCCAGCTGCCTGTCCAAAGCCTAATCTGCTTCAGGTACTGCAGGACAAGGGCACTAGCCCTGTTCCTTCTTCTATAGCCAGTGTCACCCTATGTCAGGGTGATCATAAAGAATTGTTGATTGCTAGGTCTGCTGTTTTTTATTTACCGACCATATCTCAACATGCCCTGCTTCTCAGAGTAGAAGCTGGGACGAGAGCATATGTGGAACTCCCAAGAGAGAAGCGGAGGGAGACTTTCAAAGGCACAAAGAATAAGGGTGCCCACCACTCCCATTGCCACTGAATGAGAGTTGGGTGCTTTTGAAAGTCCCCCTCATAACTGGACTTTCATGGCCTGGCTTTTTAACTGTGCTGAGCATTCAAGTAAGATGTGGAGAAATTGGAGAGGGTCCAGAGAAGAGCAACAAGAATGATTAAAGGTCTAGAGAACATGACCTATGAAGGAAGGCTGAAAGAATTGGGCTTGTTTAGTTTGGAAAAGAGAAGATTGAGAGGGGACATGATTGTGGCTTTCAGGTATCTAAAAGGGTATCACAAGGAGGAAGGAGAAAAATTGTTCTTCCTGGCCTCTGAGGATAGGACAAGAGCAATGGGCTTAAACTGCAGCAAGGGAGGTTTAGGTTGGACATTCGGAAAAATTTCCTGCCGGAGTGGTTAAACACTGGAATAAATTGCCTAGGGAGATTGTAGAATCTCCATCTGTGGAGATATTTAAGAGTAGGTTAGATAAATGTCTATCAGGGATGGTCTAGACAGTACTGGGCTCTGCCATGAGCGCAGGGGACTGGACTCGATGACCTCTCGAGGTCCCTTCCAGTCCTAGTATTCTATGATTCTAATCTCCTTGTGAAGATAGTGACAGCTGCAAATGCAATGTGTTATGCAAGGGCTCAGCACCATTGCAAATCCCGCCGTAGGACCCAGTCTGACATGTTCACTGCTGCTGACAAAATTCCCATTAATTTCAAAGGCAAAGGACCAAAATCAGCAGAGTTACTGTGGGGAGGGAGAAGGTGATGAAGGGGGACACTCAGGGAATGGCTACACTGCCGCAGCACACGATAGCACAGTAGGAGAGATGCTTCCTACATGGAGGGAAAATGGTCTTCCAGTGACGTAGCTGGTTCACCTCTCCTAGCTACAGCAACAGAAAACTCCTTCAGTCCACTTAGCCGCATCTAAACCCGGATTAGGCTGATGTAACTATAGCGATCAAGGCAGAAATTTGTTCACAGCCTGAGTGACGTAGAAAGATTGAACTATGTTTCAGATGTAGACTGGGCTTCACTTGTTCAAGACATTCTCCTCCCCTTCAGCCAATTCTGTGAGTCTGTCTGTGGCTATGTCTACACTGGGAAGGTTTGGCGACAAGAGTGCTGTCGACATGCAAAAGTGAACACCGGTCAAACCAGTTTCTCTGTCTCCCAATGTTGACATTTCATGGCAACATTTCTAGCTCCCCGTCAACAGACAGAGCAAAGCAATGTGGGTAAGCATCCCACAGGGCAGTGTTGTGGGAAGAGAGTGCTGCTCTGTGAGCTCTCTGTGCTGAGGAAGATCAAAGCAGCGCCGCAGTCTCTCCAGCCCTCCCGCTGCAGCAGCAGTCTGCCTGCCGCTCTATTTCTAGCAGGGCAGAACAGAAACATTCCAATGATTTGCTCTTTCTTTGTTCCCCAATAGGAGCAGCTCACTCAGCTGTCAGATACTTCCCAGAGCTTTGAAAGGGGAGGGGCGCATGCCTGCAGAACAGCAGAGATCACAAAACGCTGAGCACAGCCATCAGGGTAGGCATTGTGGGATACTGGTGGAAGCCAGTTCTCTCAACAAAACAGAGTCCACACTGGCTCTTTGGGAACAGTAAAGGGAGAGGAAAAGACAAAAGTCTCTCACAGGGTGGAAGTTTTTTGTCACCAAAACTGGGTGTTTTTCCCAACAAAAGTTGCCTTGTTGTATAAACGCTCTCCCTGTTTCAACATGAAAAGGCAGGTTTTTGATGACAAAACATGACTGTAGACAAAACCTGAGAAAAGCAACTGGCTTGCTTTTCCCCTCCTGTAGCATCACCTCCAAGCCAGAGTGCAGTTGACCAGCAACACAAGATGCATTAGCACTCATTTGGTCTGGCTAGAATTCATGGTGTATTTGCATGTTGTCAAATTAACATTCGCATCAATTTAAATTCTACATGAGTCACCATTAAACGATTCAATCTCTATCTGAACAGCCTTCAAATAGAACTGACCTTTCTTTTAATGCTTGGGCTCAGGTAGGGATTTAGCTGAGAAGAGGGAGAACTATTCAAATGCAGATGCCAGGGTCAAACAGCTTGGGGGTTTTCAGCATGTAACTCACAAAGGAAGGGAATTGCCACTGCATAGTGAGCACTTGACATGCACTTTCTCTAACATGGTTTCTTGTCTTCTTGAATTAATTTCAAAAAGTGCAACATACACAGAACTATGGCAGGGAGGCAGAAAAAGAACATGTATATGGAATCTCTCCTATAGGCTTAGGCAGCGGTGGGGAAACTAAGGCCCAGGAGTTAGATCCAGCCCCAGGCTTGCCTGGAGCTGGCTCCCAAGGTATGGGGCTTCAACATTTGCCACCCAAGTAGTCTCCATTTTAGAGAACTCAGAACCAGGGCTGGATTAAGGGGGGGGGGCTAGCCGGGCAGCTGCCTGGGGGGCCAACCTATGGTGGGCTCCTGATGGCAGCTATAAGGGGCGCCGCATGCCCGGGGGTAGGGGCTGCGCAGCACCCTTTAGAGCTGCCATCAGGCACCGTGCACCCGGGATCAGGGGCTGTGTGACGCCCCTTAGAGCTGCCATCAGGCGCCGTGCGCCTGATTGCAGCTGTAAAGTGCGCAGCACGCCAGGGGCTTTTGTTGGTTTGGGATACCCTCATTTTTCTCCAGACATAAAGGTACGAAAGATCTTTGGGTGGCAAATTTTCAGGCTAGCCTCTAAACTTCCATAGGTCAATATTTTCTATTTAGAAGCTTCACTTGCCCTGCAAGCAGTCCTGTGTGTAGGTGAGTGACGTAATGGAGGCCAGTGGATTTGAAGCTTAGGTGCCTGTGTAAATGAGCTGCTTGGTTCTGAGCTTCACCTCTAACATTTAGATGACTTGAGTGCCAAATGTGGAATTCAGGGCATCACATCAGGTGCTCATTATGAACACAGGGGCCTAGATGTGCACTTAATAGAGCTGTGAGCGCAGCCACAAACCATTCATGATTCCTAACAGCTTGTGGCACGGCAGTTTCCGATGGTGTTGCGATGTCATGTTGATGGTGTCCCTTTCAAAGCTTTGGACTTTGTCTCGCAGACTTACAAACAGCTCTGCTTCCATGAGGCTGCCACTACTTTCAACGACAGCTGGCCAGCTCTTTCATTTTCACACACGTTAGAAGCTCTGTGAAGCCCCGCCGCCGCCCTGCGGCAGCGCCTCAAGTTTTTCGGTGCTTTGCCCCCGCACCAGTGCTCCTAGTCTTTCTTTTATCCGGCTTTATCTTTGGTTTCCCTCTCCCAGGCACGACGGGAGGGGAAGGGGGGCCCGGGCCCACCCACTCTCACGGGCCCCAGCCCAGGGCCCTAAGGGTGCGGGTTCGGCTCGACCCACCCCAGCTGACGGAGTGTACCCCCTTAACTCGTCAGCCCACCAGTCACGCAGGACTCTGCCCTGGGCCACTTCCTTCCCTTCCCGCAACCGGGTGACTCACCGTCCCCGCTCGGGGCTCGCTCGGAGGAACTGCCGAGGGTGGGGCCGCCGACTCCTTGGCGGGCCGCCTGCCTCCGTCCCGGTGCGTTCCCCCCTGTCCTGCTCCCTGCTCCGGCCTTTTAAATCTGGCGCCAACATCCCGGCGCCAGTGCGTCTCAGCGTCCCCAACGCTCCGCCCGGACGTCGGTCCGTTGCCCTGGCAACGCGGCTGGCGCCGCGGCGCGCTCCCGCTGACGTCTCCCACCGCGCTGGGGCTGGGGGCAGCCTGCGCGGCTGCCGAGCAACCGGGGCAACGCCGGTAGCTGCCTGGCCTCCCGCCCTACAACGCCTCCCGGGGGGCTGTCCCCGCGTGGTGCGGGCTTGCCCCGTCACAAGCTCCTTATTCCTGTTGTCCCTTCCATAGAGTACTTGGAGATGGCAAATCTTCAGCAGCACAGCCAATGTCATACAAAGAAGTGAAGCTCTTCCAGAACTGACATTTGGGGTCTCTCAATCTTTGCCCCATACTGGGGCCCAGACCCTTAACGTTATGTAGACATCTAACCCATTGATTTCCACTAGGAGCTTTCCATTAACCTAAGTGAGAGCAAGATCAATTTGTTTGAAAAAATACGTCTCCCACCATGTCCCCTCACTTTTTTCCACCCATGTGCAGAATCAATTTTGTGATGTGCATCAAGGCATGTCCAGATGTGCACCGCTGGTAGAAACACACACTTTCAGCTGTTGGTGGCTGTGGGCACTCTGCTAATCAGCTGGGCAGCACTTGAATCTCCCCTGGGTGGCCACCCAACTGTACAGCTCACAGGGAGCACTGTCGCCCATCTATTCATCTGTGTTGTTTTCTTATCAACATTTTTTAAAATTAGAATTGTACGTATCTTAAAAACTAAACTTTGTTCCAACTTGTTCTTGGGTTAACCCCTTACATGTGGTTATAGGTCTAGATAGAGACGCCTAATAGCCAGAATTCACTTGTAAATGTTGAAAATACAGGATTTACATAATTACATATCTCTTGGTTTGATTTCAGATCAGGACCCAGGAACAGTGCTCATGAATGAGTAATCTCAGTTCTTACCCATGAGGAACAGTCACTGTGACATTGCCTAGGGATCAATTCCTGATTATTTCATAAAAATAACTATGGGAAAGGGTCTCAGTGACAGGAAATTAACACACTTGTCCAAAGATGGCAAGGTATTTGGGATGAATGAGTGACTTTTTTTTATTTTTGGCAACCTCCATTTCTTTTTCACCCAACAATTAATATAAATTGGTCTATCTGGGATCCATTCTTGATCAAGCTTTTACACAGTATTTGGATTAACCCATGCATAATAATAAGACTGGTCTGCAAATTGAAACAAAGTTTCAGTTGTTTTGATAAAAATAGGTGACTTTACATAATTTTGCTATGCTGATTTCAAAAATGTATCTATTTTGCTCTCTCACATAAATATTTTTCATAAATCAAAAAATTGACATTTTTCATGCTTTTTATTCTATCTTATGCATTAAAAACTTGATAAATAGTAAGTTATAGTTCTTTTAGAAGTCCTTGTTTAAAGAACAAAGGAGCAAAGTGTAACATTTAACAACTGAGTAATTTTAAATGATTAGATGCAACTGAATCAATGCTTTTTTGACAACTTTTTATTGTTTTGAATGATATTTACGACTGTATTTTCTGCAATTTTTCTGCATTTCTTCTGCATTTTTCAGTAATCCCCTAACATGGCATCTCAAGGTTGCCTGAATGATTCAGACATATTTTGTTACATTTGTGGTAGTTTTGTTCCAAAGTCTTGATTCCCAAGTTCTATGCCAAAGTAGGTGTGATATACGTGTCTAACAAAATCTGTTATGTTCTGTCTTTGCTTCTTTGGATCATTCAGGCAACCTCAAAATGCCATGTTAGGGGATTACCTGAAAAATGCAGAAGAAATGCAGAAAAATGCAGAAAATACAGTCATAAATATCATTCAAAACATAAAATAATGAAACCATTCTGTTTTGTTCTCCGATAATATAATATAAGGCGAGCCTCTTCAACAAAATTAAGCTAGATGGCATTCGTTTTGATGAATTCAATTAATTTGAGGTATTTTTGCATGCAAGTTCTTGAAAATAAGTCGCTGCATATAGTTTTAAGTTCTTGAAAATAAATCACAGCATATAATGTATAAGACATTATAATAGTATTTTTGAAAAAGTAGGCTTCAATTTTCAGAAAATCTGTATGTCATGGGCAAAAATGGATATAATTTTTTAACTCGGCACCCCAAAATTAGTTAAGAACAGTTATTTGTTCTCAAACAATGGAACCTGTGCAGAAGGGTGCAATCAACCAAATTAGGGATAGCTACTCTATTCCACTTTGTAGGCTTAACAGAATCTTAGCACTCATCTGTTGTCTTTTACATTTCCAAACTACTTTTACAGTGTATCCTGCCATGTTTTTAATGTCGTGTCAAAGAGAGATCAATGGAGGTGCACGTAAACAAAAGTAAAATTTTTGTAAGAATGTTCATCTTTACTAGCCAAAACAGTGGGGTGTGTCTAAACTGGCAAGATTTTGTGCAAAAGCGGCTGCTTTTGAGCAAAAACTTGCCAGCTGTCTACACTGGCCACTTGAATTTGCGCAAGAGCACTGACTTTGTAATGTTCAAAATCAGTGCTTCTTGCGCAAATACTTTCACGCTCCCACTCGGGAAAAAGCCCTCTTGCACAAGAATACTTGCTCAAGAGGGTCAGTGTAGACAGGGAAGAACTGTTTTGCGCAAAAAAGCCCCCATGGTTAAAATGGCGATCAGGGCTTTCTTGCGCAAAATCGCATCTAGATTGGCCACAGATGCTTTTTCGCAGAAGCTCTTTTTGCAGAAAAGCATCCGTGGCAATCTAGACGCACTTTTGCAGAATACTTTTAATGGAAAAACTTTTCCGTTAAAAGTATTTCCGCAAAATCATGTCAATCTAGACGTAGCCGTGAAGTCCAGTGACACTTTAAAAATGAACACATTTATTAGGGCATAAGCTGCTCTGCTACCTCGCCAAGACATTTCACATTTGTTTTAGCCCCTTGGATTTTGGGAGGAATTATTTGGGGTGCATACGTCAGCCAAATAAGTTTTAGCTGAAATTTTTTTGCTCAGCTCTAGTCCCGAAATAAGCAGAATTTGCAAAGAATGCAGGCATATCTAATAAATGTGCACTTTGATTTTCTCTCTCCATCATGGCTTGATTAGATGTCAAGCAATGCCTGCTGAGACACCTTGACATGTATTTAGGATATGTTTTGTACAACGTATGCCTTGTGGGGTATCGTTCAAAAAGTCTTGATTTGCAAAACATGAATATCTCACTGGAGTATATGTGTCATCGTTGTGTGTGAAGTTAGGAAGTTTGGCTCTGTATGTCTTACTGAAACACAGTGTGAGGTTTAAAACATCCACTAGCAGCCTTTCATGTACAGCAGTAAAAAGGCCATACAATGGGAAAGGCTTATTGAGGAAATACACACAAGCACAAGGATTACCCCTGGAACTGTGTGCAATAGAAACTTCTCAGACACAGCACGCCACAATGAGAGATGTTTGACCCAGGTCAGAGCAAAGGCGCTTACCAGCAAGGGGCATAAAAGAGGGACAGTGACATTATGGGGGGACTGCACTTGCCCTACAACAACAGAAACACCTGAGGAACAAAGCCTGACCTGTGGGAAGTAATGGCCCTAGGCTGGAAGGATTTTCAGGCTGTGTAAGAAAACCTGGGAAAGCCAAGGCAACTTGTGCCTTAAGAATCTGCCAGCCTGTTTAGCACTCAGGGTGATTTGTATCTTACCTATCTAGCGCGCTAAGCTCAGTTTGCAGTTTTTATTTACCAAAATAATCTGCTTTCTTCTGTTTGTTCTCTCTTATAACCATTTAAAATTTACCTTAGTATTTAATAAAACTATTTCTTGTGCCTAACATAACCCAGTTTGTGCAATGCATATTGGGGGGAGGGATGGGGCAAGATGTTGTACATACTTTTTCCGCATTGAGGCCATGTGTCTGCTAGGAATGCAACTTAAGAAACCCCAATTTAACAAATTTGAACTAGAGTGTCCTCACTATGGGGAAGTCTCGAAATTAGTACGAGAAAGACTCCATTAATTTGGACATGCTACCTCAACTTAGAGCACCAGGAAGCACTGGGGAGTAATTAGTTTGAATTACTCTGGGGAGTAGTTATTTCAAAATAGTGGTACCATATTAACTCTTTTTTGAAATAACTATTTTGGAATTAAAGTGATTCCTGATGAAAAGCAGGAGTACAGATTTCGAATTAAGCAGCCCGTTATTTCAAAATAACAGGGTTGGTAGTGTGGACACTGCTTATAAATTCAACCGAAGGGGGGGGTTATTTCGAAATAAAGTCCTAGTGTAGACCAGCGCTGAGGGAGAGGGCACATTTTTATGAGCTTGTACAGTTCAAGACAGTATTATTGCAGGATTGTCCCCTGAAAGGGACATGTACTTGAGTGCTGAGTGAGTCCGCTCACACAGAACTGACTTCGGTCTGTGTCTGTAGCTGGTTGTGGACCTACCTATTTATGGGTTCAGGGGCTGGAGAGGCCTTCTTCAGCAAAGCTGGTAGAGAGAATCCAGGCTGGGGGGAGGGTCCAACTCATCACACATGCAATAACTAATGATTGCCTTGCTTAGGCCTTACTGCTACTTTACTACCACTGGGCTTGCAAAATCCATGTCATCACTCTTTGTGGTTTTATTAATCTGGGGCTTTGGCTGTCCCCTCCCTAGCTAGACAACACTTGATCAATTATTTGAGTCACACTCTATTGCCTACCTAACAGCATCTGTGTTTAAAAAAAAGTTGTGTTACTAAGGTGTGTAATGCATGATTTACTGACAATCCAGTTGTTCGGAAAAGCTGTTAATGGGGCTATCGCAGATGTTTGAAACAACAAAGCAGTTAACAATCCCATCTGAAAGAAAACGAGTAAATTGTTGGTGATGTGGAATATTACCCTTCAAGGTTTCCTGTTCTGATTATTTAAGGCACTAAAATGGACCAGTATTTGTCGAAAAGGAAGAGCCAGTAATGCCAAAAGAGTCGTTGTGGGGCATATTTTCTGCAGTCATGAATTGGCACATCTCACTGAGGTCAATGGAACTTCTTCAGCTTACACCTACAGAAATTCTGGCCCTGTAACCATGAAACTTCCAAAGAGCTAATGTGTCGATCAGATTCTGCCTCTCAGTGGAATTTGTTTATTCAAACTCTTAAGTAAAAGCACATCACTGAAAAGGTTAAATGAGTGGGCTTGGATGAATGCTGCAATTATCGGTGCTTCTCTTGTCCAAGAACTGGAGAGATGTGCCAAGATTATAGAGACTAGAAATCCTTTGCCTTTCATTCACAGAACACAATACAACTGGGATTGCTATTTTCCAGATTCTACTCTTCATTTTTTTTCCGCCACACCCTCTGTACTGTTTAATAACCCTTTATTGAATGAAACAGAAATCCAATGCCAGATGCACAGACATACAACTAGGCACATTTCCTCCACTCTGTAATAATCCAATTATGGCTGAGTAATTAAAAACTGCGCCCTACTAGCAAGTTGAACCACTCTCTCAAAAATGAGGTTTACGTGGATTTTCGAAAAAGGGGGGGTTGCCAAAAAAAACACGTCCTGACTGCTTTCTCTTTCAAAGCTCTGCTTTTGAAAGTGAGATTGGAAAAGCACTTTCGAAAGTCTTTCGAAATATCCTTTTGAAACTTCAGCATAGTGTAGACGAGCCCTTTGTGGATTCTTCCTTCCTCCCACCTTTGTCATTGTTTGCATGGTCCGCCTTCTCCATGATTTTCTTTTAAAAAAACAGGCCAAGATTTTCAGATCCTGTCTGCTTAAAAGTAGGATCCCAATACCCTATTTAAGCACCTAAATACATGTCCTAATTTTTAAGAACTGCTTAATGCGTGGAGGCTCTTAATGAAGTCATGGGTGGCTGCTGAGCCCTTTTGAAAATCAGACCATGTCTTCAGGTACAACTCAACATGTTTCTTAAATTTAAACACAAGCTTTGCCTTCAGTGGTCTACTCACACACTTAAAATTAGACAAGTGCTTAAGCACCGTACTGAATTAGGGCCTTAGGTGCGTAAATACAGACTTAGGAGAGTAGCTTGACCATCAGTCATAATATAGAATCATGGAACCTCGAGAGGTCATCAAGTCCAGTTGCCTGCACTCATGGCAGGACCAGGCACCATTATAGACCATCCCTGACAGGTGTTTGTCTAACCTGTTCTTAAAAATCTCCAATGATGGAGATTCTTCAACCTCCCTGGGCAATTTATTCCAGTGTTTAACCACCCTGACAGTTAGGAACTTTTTCCTAATATTCAACCTAAACCTCCATTGCTGCAATTTAAGCCTATTGCTTCTTGTCCTATCATCAGTAGCTAAGGAGAATATTTTTTCTCCCTCCTCCTTGAAACTATCTTTTAGGTACTTGAAAGCTATTGTCAAGACCCCTCTCAGTCTTCTCTTTTCCAGAGTAAACAGACCCAATTCTTTCAGTCTTCCCTCATAAGTCATGTTTTCTAGACCTTGAATAATTTTTGTTGTTCTTCTCAGGACTTTCTCCAATTTCTCCACATAATTCCTGAAATGTTGCTCCCAGAACTGGACATAATACTCTAGTTGAGGCCTAATCAGCAAAGACTAGAGTGGAAGAATTACGTCTTGTGTCTTGCTTACAACACTTCTGTTATACATTCCAGAATGATTTTTGCTTTTTTTTGCAACTGTGTCACACTGTTTACTCATATTTACCTTGTGATCCTCTATGATTCCTAGATCCATTTCTGCAGTACTCCTTCCTAGATAGTCACTTCCCATTCTGTATAAGTGAAACTGATTGTTCCATCCTAAGTTGAGTTCTTTGTATTTGTTCTTATTGCATTTTATCCTATTTACCTCCAACCATTCCTCCAGTGTGTCCACGTAATTTTGAATTATAATCACATCCTCCAAAGCACTTGCAACTCCTCCCAACTTGGTATCATCTGCAAACATTGTAAGTGTACTCTCTATGCCATTTTCTAGTGTTTATATTGCTACGTCTGTGCTAAACTCTGAAGGCTTTGCATTATGGCTGACAATGTTTTCATTTCCTGATTTCTGAGGTCTGAAGAGTCAAATTCACCTTGCCTGTCTTATTCATGTGACCAGTCCCAATGCAGTTCTTGGTATTACTCATGTGAGTTTGAGTTTGCAAGATTAGGTCCTAAGTCTTTTGAGCAGAGACTTTATCTTCCTATGTGTGTAGAAAATGATGTGAATACCTCTGATATAATTATTATAATAATTAAGGCCTATATTCTATCACCCCGACTCACATCATTAACACCTTGCTCCAGAATAGTCACATTAAAAGCAATGAGTTCACTTTTTGTATAAGACACCATTTAATGTAAGGTTATAAGAATTTTGAGCTAAAACAGAATCAATGGGACTGTATGGAAAATGGTTAGACCTTCACATAGCTAATATTTAGATTCCCTACTTTGCCACTGGCTTCCTGTATAACCTTGGGCAAGTCACTTAGCTTCTCTGTCTCCATTTCTTATGTGTAAAATGGATATAATGGTACTTCCCTGCATCCAAAGGGTGTTGTGAGGCTAAAGCCATTAACAATTTTGAGGTATTCAAATACCATGCTAATGAGCCTAAGATAGATGGCAGCAGGAGGAACTGAGATGCAGGGATCAGGAGAAATGGATAGGGAGAGTCCTTCTTTCATTCTCTTTGCTATTTATTCATCTTTGAAAAAACTTAACAAGTGGTCCTGTAGCACCTTAGAGATTAACAAATATATATATATATATATATATCAATCATGAGCTTTTGTGGGGACAACCCACTTCTTCAGATGAGTGGAGCAAGAGGTGCACAGAGGGACACAGAAACCCCAAAAATTTAAAGCAGAAAAAGAGGGGGGAAGGGGAGGAGAAAAATACTTGTCAATTATAGCGCCCGTGCTAAATGAGGCTAATAGAGTGGAATGTAATTGTCCGATACTTAGCTTTTGATGTCATTTGCATGTTGAATAAGTTTTTAAGTTACAGACTAACAAAGCTACCTCTTTGAGACTTTTCTTCTTCTTTGAGTTGTTTATTCCATCTGTAGGATGGGGATGCCCAGGACCTAACCGAGAACCAATCCCCGTTGTGTGAGGCACTGTAAAACAGCCCCCAGGAGCTCACATGACAGCGACGGGGCAGTAGGGATGGTACAGAACACACAAACAAGATAAACAATGTGGTGGCAAAGAGAACAGTTGGGGCATGGTTTTTCTGCTTTAAGAGGTAGGATTAGCAAAAGCAGGAGCAAATAGCAAAAGCAGGAGCAGAGCCTGTAAGAGGACAGGAAGGAAGGGAGGCTAGAAACCCAACATTTTCTGCCCTCACAAGAAGCAGATCCCACCCCACAGCATGAAACAGCATGCAGAACAATAAGGAGATTTGTTAGCAACTGGCAATGCTTGTGAGGTAATTTTCCCATGGTAACAAAGATGGCAGCAGCCTCTCACTTGACTGCAACACTGTCTCCTCCACAATCTATTCTCCAGGCCCCTCCTGAAACTCCAGGCTGGAAACATACCAGCTGCCTCCTGAAGTAGTCAAGAATATGATCTAATTCCTCCAGGCTCTCTGCCATTGGCCAAGTAACATCCCTGTCGGTAGGTGTGGGGGTTGCTGCAGCATTCCTAGGTTCAAGTGATTTCCATGATATACAAGGTTTACAGTTTGGTTCAGTGGCTCTCAGCACCCCTGCTATAAAAATGGTTCCAGTACCCCAATCCCCATCTCCCTGCCCACCAGCCTCTTGGAGATGTATGGTCAGAGGCATTGATTTGGGGTACAACTCCCCAACTGCTGGCTACTGATCTCACCCTGGAGCTCCACCAGTGCCTTGTGTGAACAACTGGCATATTGGCACAAGGACCTTCCTGGTGGCATCCCTGTTCTGCACTGTAATCTATGGAGTAATGGAGCCAACCACGTGGTATGTGAGGTTGAAATGTAGCACCACTATATGTAAGCTGAGTGGTGCTATTCAGAGAACATAAGAACGGCCTTACTGGGTCAGACCAAAGGTCCATCTAGCCCACTATCCTGTCTTCACATAGTGGCCAATGCCAGGCACTTTAGAGGGAATAAACAGAACAGGTAATCATCAGGGGATCCCTCTCCTGAGGAGGGTTCCTCCCAG
The DNA here is from genome assembly GCF_049634645.1 of Pelodiscus sinensis. Lineage (NCBI taxonomy): Eukaryota > Metazoa > Chordata > Testudines > Trionychidae > Pelodiscus > Pelodiscus sinensis. The sequence continues at coordinate 245,714,274 of NC_134712.1, read as the reverse complement.
AGAAAGGAGCTCACCAGCCCCGTTAGAGGCATGCATGGATTGTAAGCACTTTCCCCTCGTTTCCTTAGCGTCTGGTGAACGGGATGAAAAACAAGCTGCATCCCGGAGCACCCGCTGTTGCTCCTCCATACCTTCTGAAATGGCGCCCTTGATTGATGCACTTAACCTCCATGAATTTATCTAGTTCTTTTTTGAACCCTATTGAAGTCCTGGTCTTCACAACCTCCTCTGGCAAGGAGTTCCACAGGCCAACCATGCGTTTTGTGAAGAAAAACTTCCTTTTGTTTGTTCATAGAATCATAGAACTGGAAGAGACCTCAGAAGGTCATCAAGTCCAGCCACCTGCTCTAGGCAGGACCAATTCCAATTAAATCAACCCAGCCAGGGCTTTGTCAAGCCGAGACTTAAACACCTCTAGGGATGGAGACTCCACTACTTCCCTAGGTAACTCATTCCAGTGCTTCACCACGCTCCTACTGAAATAGTTTTTCCTAATATCCAACCTGGACCTCTCCCACCACAACTTGAGACCATTGCTCCTTGTTCTGCCATCTGTCACTACTGTGAACAGCCTCGCTCCATCCTCTTTGGAACCTCCCTTCAGGAAGTTGAAGGCTGCTATCAAATCCCCCCTCACTCTTCGCTTCTGCAGACTAAACAGACCCAAGTCCCTCAGCCTCTCCTCATAAGTCATATGCTCCAGCCCCCTAATCATTTTGGTTGCCCTCCGCTGGACCCTCTCCAATGCATCCACATCCTTTGTTTTAAACCTGCCACCTATTAATTTCATTTGTGACCTCTAATTCTTATGTTATGGGAACAAGTAAATATGTAAAGGGTCCCACATCAGTGCCCTAGAGTGCCAACAAACCCGTGAGTGCTGAGAAATCCCTGCTGGAAAGGGATAACAAGTGGAGTTCCTCAAGGGGCTGTTTTGGGACCCGTACTGTTCAATATCTTCATCAATGATGTAGATATTGGGATAGAGAGTACGCTTATTAAGTTTGCAGATGATACCAAACTGGGTGGGGTTGCGACTTCTTTGGAGGATAGGGACATAATTCAAAATGACCTTAGCAAGTTAGAGAAATGGTCAGAGGTAAACAGGATGAGGTTTAATAAAGAGAAATGCAAAGTGCTCCACTTAGGAAGGAACAATCAGTTCCATACATACAAGATGGGAAGCGACTGTCTAGGAAGGAGCATGGCGGAAAGGGATCTAGGGGTCATAGTGGACCACAAGTTGAATATGAGTCAACAGTGTGATGCTGTTGCAAAAAAAGCAAATATGATTCTAGGTTGTATCAACAGGTGTGTTGTAAGCAAAACTCGTGAAGTCATTCTGCCACTCTACTCTGCACTAGTTAGGCCTCAGCTGGAGTACTGTGTCCAGTTCTGGGCGCCACATTTCAAGAAAGATGTGGAGAAATTGGAAAGGGTACAGAGAAGAGCGACAAGAATGATTAAAGGTCTAGAGAACATGACCTATGAAGCCAGACTTCATGAACTGGGCTTGTTTAGTTTGGAAAAAAGAAGATTAAGGGGGGACATGATAGCGGTTTTCAAATATCTAAAAGGGTGTCACAAGGAGGAAGGAGAAAAATTGTTCCTCTTGGTTTCTGAGGACAGGACAAGGAGTAATGGGCTTAAAGTGCAGCAGGGGAGGTTTAGATTGGACATTAGGAAAAAATTCCTAACTGTCAGGGTGGTCAAATATTGGAATAAATTGCCAAGGGAGGTGGTGGAATCTCCCTCTCTGGAGATATTTAAGAACAGGTTAGATAGACATCTGTCAGGGATGGTGTAGGTGGAGCTTGGTCCTGCCTTGAGGGCAGGGGGCTGGACTCGATGACCTCTTGAGGTCCCTTCCAGTCCTATTATTCTATGATTCTATGAGTCACGCCTTAGCCGAGCAACAGTTTGTGAGGCCCAGCCCAGGGTCAGAGCAGGTGGACAGACAGGGGAATAATACAAATAGACAACAGTTCACAATTTAAGGCTCAGTCCTATCACCAATTGTTCAGCGATTAAAGCTCTAGCTGGGTCCCAGCCAGGCAGGGGGTTGGGTCTCCTCACTCTTGGAGAGCCAAGAAGTGCAGGGGTTTGTGCCCCACAGTAGGGAACTTGCCACCCAAAAGGAAGTGTGGGGAGGGGGGAGGACGCGGGCATTCCCTATTCCACCATGTCCCGGCCCAGAGCCCTGATAGTGGCGGCCTTGCAGCCACTAGGTCGGTGGGGATCTGCTTACAAAAAATATTTCCTTATTCACTTTTTCCACAACAGTCATGATTTTATAGACCTCTATTATTCCCCCCCCCCCGCCCTTATTCTTTTTTTTTCTAAGATGAAAAGTCCCAGTCTTTTTAATCTCTCTTCATATGGAACCCATTCCAAAACCCTCGTCATTTTTGTTGCCCTATTTGAACCTTTTCCAAAGCCAAGATATCTTTTTCGAGATGAGGTGAACACATCTGTACACAGTATTCAAGATGTGGGCGTACGATGGCTTTATATAAAGGCAATAAGATATTCTCTGTCTTAGTCTCTATCCCTTTTTTAAGGATTCCTAACGTTCTGTTTGCTTTTTTGACTGCAGAAGAAGGGTATAAGTGGGAGCAGGAGCGGCTCGAGGAGAGCTGCCGGCAACTGGCGCCCTAGGCAGAATGCTCAATCGGCGCCCCCGCCTCCATAGCCCTCGATGGTGTGACGTCATCATTGGGCACCACATTTAACTGCCGAGGTTGCCTGCATCCACGGGCCGCCCCTGCGTGGGAGGACAGGGAAATAAGGCTCCAGTGGAACTGTGGGAAGGCATTGGTGGACTACCAGCCCCCTGATTTATGAGGAACAAGGTGACAGCTGTGTCCATACTGCAAAGTGAGCAGAGCACAACCTGAACTGAAGCATCAGCTGGGGCTCCAACCCATAGGTTTGGATCCAGATGTTAGCCTGGGTTCACAGCACCTCCGAAATCAGGTCAAAAATTTTGTGTGGGGAAGGGAAGGGGAGAGAAGGTGAAAATCCAGGGACAAGCCTGCTTAAGTCTCTGCTGTGAAAATACGCTGTGAGAGACTGGCAGGAGAAGGCTGGGATGTCTTTCATCCCGTTTGTCTGATCAGTGACTCACTCTCATTCTCCTGTGCTGATTCCATCTATTACTTTTTTTTTTTTTTAATTCTCTCTCTGGTGCTTGCACAGGAGGGACAATGGAAAATCCTGAGCAGAGCTCTGCAGGACAAAGCCAGCCCAGAAAAGTGAGTTTCCAGGACACTGTTTAGCACGTATTTATGCATTTAAACTCAAATCAACCCTAAACAGAAAGAAAGAAAGAATTGTACAGTGGCTTAGAAGTACAAAACAACAGGAAAATGTGCACGCTGTGCAAATAAGGAACAGGGCTTTGCCGTAATGCATATCACAGAGGACTGTGTATATGAGCTTCTGTTTTCTATTTCACCAGAGGTACAGGTGCTTCGCAACAGGGTTTTTCTGTGTGAGAAACAGGCATTGTGGGAAACCATCATGGACAACAGAAATTTTTTTGAAAGTAAGTAAATACATTTCATAGAATCAATGACTCTAGGGCTGGAAAATATCCGTTAGATTAACTCACTCCAGCTCCCTGTCACTGCAGAATTGTTCCTTAGTGGAGACGTATTAGTGCTTTACTCAGTCTAGTTTTAAATGTCACATTTCATTTCCTGCCACAATTATAAGGAGCTTTTATCTACGGGATGTGTGTGGGAAGGGAGGAGGGTGTTTTCACTTTTGTATGCAAATGTATTCTTAGGTACTGTCCAAGATACAGGACAAATATTTGCTGTTGTAAAAGAAAAAATGCTAATAATTCAAAGTCTAAATATTCTCTCAGATCACTCGCTATGATATGCAAAACCAGCTATGCACAGCTCTCCATGTAGTATAAAAACAAGTGGATTTATGTGAGCAAGGCTGATCTTGTGTATTTAAGATATTGGGCTGGAACTGAGAAGCACTGGGTTTAATTCCCATCTTTGCCACAGATTCCCTGTGTGACCTGAGGCAAATCGCCTAGGCCTGGTTTTGAGATAACAAGAGGAGCGTCCACACGACAAGCCTTTTATTTTGAAATAAGGGACTGGTTATTTTGAAATAATAACACATGCTTTTTCACGAGGAATAACACTTATTTTGAAATGGTTATTTTGAAATAGCGATAGAATGGACACTCTACTGCTGCTGTTTCAAAATAAGTACTCCCCAGAGTCAATCAAAGTAATTACTCCCCAGTGCTTCCAGGAGTTCTAAGTCGAGGTAGCACGTTCACATTAAGGGAGCCTGCCTCAGACTAATTTTGAGGTTCCCCTGAAGTGTGGACATGCTATTTTGAAAAAAGCTTCTGGGGATACAACAAACCGTCTGGTAGCACTGTATAGACTAACAAAACATGTAGATGGTATCATGAGCCCACTTCTTCAGATGACCTAAACTCAAAACTCCGGTCATCTGAAAGCTCATGATACCATCTATGTGTTTTGTTAGTCTATAGAGTCCTGACCATTTGTTGTTTTTTAAGTTTATTTTGAAATAGTTATTTGGGGATTATTTGTTTCAAAACAAGTTATTTTGAAATAATTTCCTACTGTAAACATGCCTTTAGGGTTAGGTTCACAAAGGGACTTAGATGCCTAAAATCTTCTTTAGGTGCCTAAGTCCAGCATTCAGGGCATTCACAAAGCCCCTATTCTGTTGCTGTCTAACCCTATAGATGCCTAGCACAATGGCTGTTTTGAAAATGTCAGTGGTGCCTCTATGGGTGACCTAAGGCCCTAACAAGGCACATAGGTAGCTAACTGGCTTTGAGGATCTGGGCCTTTGGTCTCACTCTATTTTGATATCCTAGCTATAAATTAGGCCTGATAGCACTTCCTCATGGCAAGAGTGTTGTGGCCATGAATTTGTTAAGGTGCTCAATTGGGAGGTAATTAGATGTGAATGAGTCAAATATGGTAGGGTTGCAGGCATTAACTTTTGTCTAGATTTTCCACTGCCTTCCCCCTTACTTCATCATCCGAGGCTCGGTGAAGCCAGTGGAAAGACCAGTGCTGGCCTTACCATGAGCAGGTGCCAGACTGTGGGGGAGTGCCACTAGGACCCAAAGTGTAAAAAATTGTGTCTGCTACTGATGCATATGTATTCTCTCTGCTCTAGATGCACAGAGATGGTGAAGTGCCATGAGAGGAGTAGAACAGGAAGAAGGCAGAATTGAGACCTTTCAAAGTTTTGGCCCAAGTGAGGAGGCATGGGGGCGTCATTTCAGCTCCCTGCCTCAGGTGCCAAAATGTTGTGGGCTGGCCCTGGGAAAGACTCCCATGGACTTCAAAGGGCTTGGGCTCACCCCTATTTTGATTGGGCACTCACTTCACACTCACATGAATGACTCCAAAAGGGCCAGATGGAAGAGAATCATGCTTGATGGCACCATTATGGCAATACAGAGATTATATTCATTTGACTAGACCAGTGTTTCCCAAATGGTGTTCCGCGGAACCCCAGGGTTCCGCAAGAAAATTCCATTACAATAGCATTTTATGATTTAAAAAATAATATTTTTGTACATATTAAATGTGATTTTTGATTTTAAATATGTGCAATTAAACTAAATGTTGATCTCATGACTTTGTTTAGCACTTGTTTATTATTAGCCTTACTTATTTGTGGTCTACTTTTTCAGCTCCAAATCTAAGACTGTTATTAGGGGTTGCACAGAATTCTTTGAAGTTTAAAAGGGTTCCATGGCCAAATAAAATTGGGAAACACCGGACTAGACTATCTTCAGTGAAAATACACAGACTATCTTCAATGAAAAAAGCTGACTGTGGGTCCTACTACTTTTCAGACTCTGGGCATTTGTGCAAGAGTTTCCTGACAGCTTTACCTTTTAAAAATATCCCCCTTAATCCCACCTTTGTAAATGGTTCCAGCAATAAGTCCCAACTATTGTGCCTAGGAAAGTGGCCCTGCAAGAGCCTTAGAATGCAGTGTTTTGAGATGTGATTAGAGAAGGAAATTTGTCAGCTTCCTCCTTTCTAGCTCTGCTTTATTGCCATTTAACAGAAAAGCCATCTCTCCACAAAACCACTTAGTCCATTTGTTTTCTTAATACAGCATAATAGATATTTGTTTTACAGCTTAGTTTGAATACAGACCTAGGGACTGAAAAAGCAGCTAATTTATGGCCTTAAACACAATGGTTGGGGTTTGGTTTTTTTCATTAACAAGTCCTAAGGAAAGAACACTTTTATTTTAGGTGAGGTTTTTACACCTGTAGATCTTGCCAAGAGCTGTTGTCAGTAGTTGCTACCAGTTGCTGAGCAATACAGGCAGTCCCCGGGTTACGTACAAGATAGGGACTGTAGGTTTGTTCTTAAGTTGAATTTGTATGTAAGTCGGAACTGGTACATATTGTAGGGGAAACTCTAGCCAAACATTTTTTTTAGTTTTGGATAGCATAGGGAAAGGTTAACTCCCCTCTAATGTTTGTTTTGCTGTCTGTTCCCCTGTTCAGAAGATTTCACATCTATTTCTGTCCCTGTGACAAACTCAGGACTAAAGGAGTAACTCATCAAATACCAAACAGCTCTGCACCATGCTTTGAGCTAATAGCTTTATTTCCACACACCACCCAGGGTTCTAGGAGGAGGGTCCTTTTTTTGCTAACACAATGAGGCCAGCACTTTGTTTGTTTTGGTGGAGTCTTTGTTTGCCCAGGGAGCCCAGCATGTATAGGGGGAGGAGGGGCGGAGAGGCTGCTTTTGTCTGCTGTTCCGCAGCCTGTTGCTCAGGGGAGGGGGCAGCCTGTTGCTGGCAGCGGGGGGAGGGGGGAGGCGTGCAGGATGCGAGGCCGCGGGGGGGGGGGGGGCAGCGGGCGTGGGGAGGCACTTTTCCTCTGCCCGGCAGCTCTGCGGGATCCCTGTCCCTGTGGCCAGCTGCTACAGGCAGAGGCCAGTTGGAGCCGGCCGAAGAGGAGGAGAAGGTGGATTCTAGGACCCAGGTGAGCGAGCCCCGGGGACGCTGCTGTGCTCCGAGCTGGGCATGTATAGAGGGGAGGAGGGGCAGAGAGGCTGCTTTTGTCTGTTCGGCAGCCTGTTGCTCAGGGGAGGGGGCAGCCTGTTGCTGGCAGGGGGGTGGGGGGGGCAGCGGGCGTGGGGAGGCACTTTTCCTCTGCCCGGCAGCTCTGCGGGACCCCAGTCGGAGCCGGCCCGAGGAGGAGGAGGATCCTAGGACCCAGGTGAGCGAGCCCCGGGAATGCTGCTGCGCATGTGCGGGAGTTGCCTCACCCCGTTCGTATCTAGGGATCCGACGTAAGTCAGATCCACGTAAGTCGGGGACTGCCTGTACTCAGAGGCTGGAGTAGAGCACAGCTGGTTCAACACATACTTAGGACAGCAATGAGTTACTAGTGGGTTAGCAGCAGGAAGGTACTGACCCCCCACCTTACTATTTGTGTGCAGATCAGTGTAAATATGGCATATGTCCTCATGGTGGGTACGACTTGGGCTTAGCCTGCTTCGTAACATGGATTCTGAATAGGCATCACATCAGTGACATCCGTCTGTGCCCATGGGCGGTGGGTGCAGGCCCAGCTGGGGAAGGCAAATCCTAGCCCTGCCCCTTCAGCAACCTTCCCCCCCTACCCCATGGAGCCAAGACCCACCCAACCTTTCCTGGCCACCGGGAGGGCTGGGGCTGGCACGCTGTGGCCCCGGTCCTCTGTGGCGGCCAGGGAGCCAAGCTGCTACACCATGGTTCTAGCCTTCCCCTGCAGCCAGGGAGCCTGTTTGTCACACCACAGCTCCAGCCTTTCCTGGCAGCTGGGGAATGTAGGCAATTTTGAGAAGGGAATGCCTTCCCTTGCCTACATTACCCACTGCCCATGTCTGTACCCACACTTTGTCCAGTGCTGCAAACCTTAACCACTTCTTCAGGAGAAATGCAACAGAATAGCACAGCAACTTCTAAAATCCCACATGGGGGGGGGGGGAACAGTTCACCCCTTCATCCTATAGTCCCTCTGGTGCAAAGAGCTGTTGCTCCAAGTTCCTTGAGCCATAAAGTAGTACAGTTTTCACCAGAGAAGGTAAAATTCTGCTCATTTAGAAGGTAAAAACTGCTTTTTTGTCATTTTGAAAACGTCTGTTCTTATGTGGCAGCTTTGCCCGCGACGGGAGCAGGAGTGATGTAGATCAACCCACACAAGCAGGAATCCGTGACCCTGACAGCCTCCGGGACTGACTGAATGACTGACTCTCTCTCCCATGCTGAGGAGAGAATCATCCCCACTGTTTGATATTTGCAAGGCTGATGGTTGGAACAATGGGATGAGCTAACACTGAGCTAGCCTTTAACAAAATGCATACCGGCCCTAACTCAGAGACTCTGGTGCATTCTCTTCCCATCCTTCTTATATCTGATACACTAGCCTTTAATTAAACAAATTAGCAAGGGATATGGTGGATTCACCATCGTTTGGAATCCTTCATCCCAGATTGGATGCCTTCCCATAACATATTGAGGTTCAGCCACAAGTTGTTGGGCATGCTGCAGGAACATGAATGAAATCTGGCTGTTGTCATGCAAGAGGTCAATCTTAGATGATGAGTTTGTACAGCACCTGGCGTAATGGGGGTCAAGGTCTGTTTGTGGGACTAGTGGGCACTACTGCAATACAAATAATAGACCCTTCTGAAATCTATCAGACACATATAGGAGAGACTAATTTGTACTGTCAACAATTCTGTCTGTCTCTAAAAATTTAGTGCCCACGTTAACAAAATCACTCAAACTTTCTAGCTGTTTTCTTCTTCCCCTGGGGCAACTGAGTTGGGGCTGGCCAACCAGTTTTATGAGAACACATTCCAGGGAATATCCAGGGTCAATGGATGTTTTGGGCCTTACTGGAATGGAGACATAGTCCAGTGCCAATATGTAGTTCCCAGTTGCAAGGCTGGTTTGGGAAGATAACCTACAGAAAACTGATTGCGCATAATTGCATGGTTGTGCCAAAAATGAATCTCTTTGAGGCAGGGACTATCTCTTGTGGTATTATAAAGTACCTAACATCACAGGCCTTAATCCTGATAAGGGCACTTGGGTGCTACCCAATGCACTTCATTAGTAAGTTGCAATTCACCACAAGAGCTAGGTTAAGCCACATAAGGTGATGAGTGATAGAAATGTAGCCGTGTTAGTCTGGTGTAGCTGAAGCAAAATGCAGGACTATGTAGCACTTTAAAGACTAACAAGATGGTTTATTAGATGATGAGCTTTCGTGGGCCAGACCCACTTCCTCAGATCAAATAGTGGAAGAAAATAGTCACAACCGATGAGCTTTCGTGGGCCAGACCCACTTCCTCAGATCAAATAGTGGAAGAAAATAGTCACAATATGGTTGTGACTATTTTCTTCCACTATTTGATCTGAGGAAGTGGGTCTGGCCCACGAAAGCTCATCATCTAATAAACCATCTTGTTAGTCTTTAAAGTGCTACATAGTCCTGTATAAGGTGATGAGTCACTCCTGTGCCAAGCTCCAGCCAATCCACAAGCCGATCTGGTGGCTCTCCGCATGGATGCGTGAGCCCCACAGGAGAAACAGCAGCTCCGTCTTCCCAGTGTCACTTCATGGCTCTGAACTCTCTCAGTCAGACACTGAGATGCGAAGGGTGAGGCCTAGTGGTTGGTGCAGCGGCAGCCAGACCAGGAACCAGAATGACATAGTGATGACATACTCCTCAGGCCTTATCCAGCTCCAGCCCTGCTCAGACTTCAGCCTTGTTCCCAGTCCTGTTCCAGCACTGCTCTTCCACCTGCCAATTTCCTAGCCCTGCTCTTAGCTTACTGCAAGCATACCTGACGCCTGACTCCGGCTCCTACCTCCGATTCCAGTTCCTGGCCTTACCCTCCACATCTCAGTCTCTGACAGAACTCCCAGTGTGGTCAAGAAGTGTGCTGTCTGCTATTTGCCTAAGGGGCAGTCACATGGGTTACATGAATCTATCAACACATATGTGGGAGTCTTTCTGCTGCTTCCTGTGTAAAAGCAACTCCCCCGGAGCTCCATGGTCTTTACCTTTTGCACAAAGCATCACAATGTGCGTCAGGAACTCTGCGATTATCCTGCAGCATCTTCTCATCCTTGCTGGGGCTGCAGCGCTGCCCTGCCCTCTTCTTCCCACTGCCAGGCCGATGTTTATACTGTGATAGATTTTCATTTAAGATTTCATAACGTCCAGCTGCATTTGAGGTAAAAATGTGTTGTCTAAAAAAGTAATTCACTGAGAGGCGCTGGCTGGAAATCATTTTCTGAACCACAGCATAATTTTAATCAGAGGATCATGCTGTATCCAATCAAAGGAGGATTTAGGAGAGAGGGAGGAGGGGTTCTAGTGTGGCATTCCCAAGGGAGCTGTAAATCCAAGCCCTACTTCAGGAAGACAGGATATCATGGGCTTCACATTCTACCCAAACCTAATTTGCACTAGAATTACATGGATATTACTAATGTACACAGTAACTCAAATTGATTAGCTTGCTATTAGTAAGAGCAATGTGTTCACTTGGTAGCTGTGGTTTCCTTTTGAGCAGAAGCCTGGTAGGCTTAGAGCTAGTAGGGAGTGATGCTTTGAAAACATGCATGTTCTAATAAAGAGGGCCATACTATACTGCCCCTTCTGGCGCAAGAAAAACTCTTGCGCAATGCCGTTCTTCCTGAAAAGTAATAGGTGTAACGGCATTGCCCAGGAGGGTTTTTCTTGCGCAAGAAGGGGCAGTGTAGACGCTCCTTCTTGCACAAGAGCCTCTTCTGAAAAAAATGGTGGCTCATTAGGTATGCAAATGAGGCTCAGCGATATTCCACGCTTAGTCTCATTTGCATATTACTCGCACAAGAAACCGCGAGTGTAGACATAGCCCAAGAGAGTGAGGATTGGTGTCGGGCTCCGCCGTGTCCCTGGGAGCAGACACATGTTGCCCTAAGTCTCTAGGTACCAGTAATTCTGGGGACTTTCATGTTACACTCGTTCCGCTAGAAATGGGATCAGTGCAAATTGCACAAAGAACCAGTAAGTGATCACCTGCCTTAAGGCATAGTAAACAACTGCCTGGGTTGCTCTTTAAGCCAATGAACTATTTACAGCATTTCTTAATTAAAGGGTATCTGAGAAGTATGCCACCACCAGGACGTTGTAGTGTTGGCACTGGCAAAATGCAACTGTCTATACAACACATTAATACAGAAGCTTGGTTCTGTATCCTCAGAGCCAGGGTGCTCAGTGAGAGCAGGACATACCTGTCAGGAGTAGAGACTGGTCAAGACCAAAATCCTGGATCTAGACTTTAGAAGGCATCCCCTCAGCTGATGTAAACTGGCATAACAGGGAGCAATGCCTATAAAGCAAAGCCCAGATGTGGCTCATCAGCAGAGACAGAACCTGGGACCTGTGGATTGTAAAGTACGTTGCTCTGCTGACTGAAGTAGAACATAAGAAAGGGGTCAGCCCAAAGGTCCATCTAGCCTAGTAACCTGTCTTCCAACTGGGGCCAGTGCCAGGTGCCCCAGACGGAATGAACAGACCAGATAATCATGTGATCCATCTCCCATTCCCAGGTTCTGGCAAACAGAGACCAAGCTGTGTTAGTCAAATGCAGTGGCAGATTCAAACTACTAGGTGGCCCAGCTCTGTGGGGGGATAGATCACAACCCTACGCATGGGTTACACACCAGCTGAGAGTCTGGCCCCTAAATTTTACACCTGGTGCTGACTTTGGGTCAGGAATAAAGTTATGTCCCCTCCACACAAACTCAAAAATGTTACTTAAATACATCTTGCAAGAACTGGACAGATTAAGAGGTCTTCTTGCAGAGCATAAAACTCCATACCCATAGAGCTCTAATCAAGGAGATGAGTCAGGGAACAACATCCACACCTTCAGACCTTAATCTTCTATGAGGATACAGGATACTGGACTTCATGGACCTCTGCTTTGATCCATACCTGGTCCCTTCACGTTGACGTTTGAGGCAGGTGAAGAGGTCCCTCCCATGGCACATGGGAATGCAAAGACATCTCCCACCTGCTTGATTGCCATAGGCCCCCTGAGAGAGCTCTGATGTTGCAAAAGGTGCTTCAGCTGACTCTGAAATAGGCTGCAATTTAGCCAAAGAGAACAGCTGATGGCTGAGGGACACGGTTTGGCTGCTTGTACTCTAGCAGTGCCACAGGCTAGGCCAGTTTTTTTCCTAGCTTTCACTATTTCAACATTTCACGGTTTTAGCTTGGTTTGCATTTTTCAGTTTTCTTGTATAATCAAAATCAACTTTAACCCTATTTATATAGCCAGCATGTTTCACTTCGGCTGGGGTTGCACTCTACTCCACACTTACTGGTGTAGATCAGGAAACGCATTTGCAACCATCTTATGGGATGATCATAACTAACCCCTATCTAGTATATGATAGCCAGGGATTTCTAATTGCTTTTCAAATGACGGAAAGCCTCTTTTCATCTGTGTGTGTGCACGCGTGTGTTGTGAGCAGTGAAATGATTTGCTGAAGGTCACATAGTCAGAGCTCAACTCTCCTGCCACTGCACCACACTGTTTCTCTGTCTGATGATGGAGATAGAAACAGAATTAGGCCACAGAACGCTGGAAACATTTTCTGGGATCTGACACCCTCCCTCTCCCCCGTTTGGAATCCATCTTTGAGTTTAAACTGATTTAGTTTACAAACTTGGGGACTGCAGCTATGTTCAGCACAGTGCATTTCTAAGCCTCTGACAGAGGATCCCAAAGCACTTTACAGTATTTGGGCCAATGCCATAGCTAAACAGTGGCACTGTGCTACTTTCTACCAGCTGAAGATCTGGCCTGATTAATTGAGCCTCCCACTACACCTGGGCAGCCGGGAAGTCTTTTGCTGCCCATCTCCACAATTCTCACTACCTGTGTTTTGGGATCGCTTGATGTATCTGAGTTGCAGGCGGCAGCCTCAATCAACCTGGCTAGCTGAGTGGAAAAGAGGCAGGCTGGCAGGTGCTGGTCAGAATCCATAAGGTGTTTTACTCCAGATGGATGCATCTGCACACAGGGAGACAGGATCCAAGACTGTTAGCAGCACTGGGTGGAGGAGGGGCAGGGCAAGGCAAAGTGTTCCAGCATGTTGACTGGTGTGGCTGACTCTCTCCCAGTTCTCTGGCTACAATCAAACCCAAGTTTGCTGCACGTTACAACTTGCTGAGAGAAGCATTAGCAGAAGTCCGCAATGGCCTTTATTCCCTCCTGCTTTGGATACGAGTTAGTCTTTGAACGATGGTTCCTCTCTATGTTTGGGTAACAATCTATGTCCCGTTTCTTAAACAACATTAGACATGCCTCATTCAAGATCCTTTGTCTGCTTTGCTCCTTGCCTGTGGAACACATGGTCAGTGCTAGTGGGCACGCCAACCGTTATGCCTCACTAACGTGTGCAAAGTAATTTCATTCAGCTTCTTGAAGTGATTATTTGGGGACTATTGTGTGGCCAAAGCTGCTGATTTTACACTCAGTGGGTGGGAAAGTGGCCTCACAAGGCTGCATGTAGGGCACAATGGAATGCATGCTTGAGTTACTCCCCTAATTTTACTACACGTGAGAGCAGACTTTTACTTGTACACATAGTGAACACAACATACCCAACCCAGAACATCAAAATACACACGTCTGAGATTTTTAGGCATGTACGCTCAGTCACTGTCCAGTGTTTTAATCCAATTTATGACAACAGCAGATATTGCATTAATTGCACAGGGCATTAGCGAACATACAAGACCTGGCTCCTCCAGAACAGCGTAGGTGGGGCTGCTTAGATAGACCTGAAGCACAGAAGGGAACAGTTCCTACCTCCCTTTTGGTTTCTCATCTGTGTGGCTGTACGATTGCTGGAGAAGACAATTAAAAAATAACAGCAAAATTACTCCTCACTTCCCCACTGAGTCAGGTCACCTCTGGGGTTTATATACAACTCCTATAGAAGCTCCTGAAACACTGGAGCAGACAGACCTATCATTTTTATTTTTCTGGCTTAAATGGGACAAGTCACTTCACTTTCCTGTGATTTGGGTTCCTCTCCCAGCCTTTGTCTGCCTTATCGGTTAGACTATAAACTCAGACCAGGAACTGTCTCTTACCGTAGTCTCAGCTGGGAGCCTCTTTGCACTATTGTAATACAAATCACAGCTGGGATATGGACCAACACTACATTCAACTAATGGCTAGAGAAATAAAAATGCCCCCCTCTCTCCCGGTGCATTGCAGACTGGTACAAATTAAAGCATTAAAAAGTATTCTCATAGTATATAAAGTGTTACATACTCATCTGCGATTCCACTCCTAATGAAGTAGGATTTGGACTTGGCATACAGCCAGGCATACAAAATGAAGACATCAACACTACTGGTAAATCTAGTACAAGTATGTTATTTCCACAATCCTTTTCATCTGGGAAAGTCATGGGTTTGTCCTGTACATAGCTTTTTAATGTAATACATGAACTCATAATTCTTTTAAAAAGGGGGTATGGTAGCATTCCAAACAGGAAAGACAGTTGTTACTATAGGAAAGGAAACAAAGCGTCTTTGTTATTTACAGCTTTCACTTGAATCCTCCATAAGACTTTCAGCCTCTTAAAGTTTATATGCAGCTGGAACAGATAGTAAGTCAAGTATCTGTTATAGATTTCAACTGCCCCCAAACGGTCAAATATCAGAACTGCATTCACATTTCATACCTCTGACAAAATAAACACAAAAGCCAGAAAGAGTTAAAACCAAATCCAAAAGAAGGGCAACTGCTGAAAGGTCCATCTGAGAACAACATTTTTTCCTTTTCTTAGTGTCTCCATATTAGCCACTGAAAACACTTTGTTTACCAACTCCCCTGCTCTGAATGGAAGTCTGTGAGAATGCTGGTGAGCAGCAATCAGGAAATGTCTGTATCCGATTGCAAATGGTAGACAGATGTCACCACCCTTCAACTCTTTTATATTAGGCCAACACACTGGGAAGACTGAAGCAAACCAATGCTAGCACTTCCCACCATTTGTTTTTAATCACACTTAGATATTTTAAATCACATGGTGGTTTATAATTTCTCCAACAAAATCTAGGCATGTTGGTGGACCCAGATGATGGTGAAGGTTGAAAAACTAATGAGGATTGTACCAAAATTCTAGTTAAGCCTTAGTAGTTAACAGTAAGAGGAATTCTGACACTACTAATAGCAACCAATGTTTTTATATGTGGCTCAGCATACAGGGCAGTAATTTATGCTTAGAAAAAAATAAGCCAAGAAATGTCATTATTTGTGCTGTATTTTCTGTTTCCTTTAGAAAGCTTTGTTCCAGCCACCAAAGTCATTACCTCAATTTGTGAAATAGGCAAAGTAAATGCTTATGATTGTATTATATTCTTTGATTTGTATCAGATAGGGATGTGTTTTTTCTAGGCCAGTACTAGCTATTTACTAGAGTTATTGATTAATTGCAATTAACTTGTGTGATTAAATAAAAAAATCAAGATTAAAAATATTGTGATTCATCACAGTTTTAAATCACACTGTTAAATGATAGAATACCAACAGAAGCAGACAGGGGCTGCAGACAGGGGAGTCTGACAGAGGGAGGCCTACGATGGTCAGGAAGACCCGCAACACCTGTACCAGCACTGCTTCTGTCTCCTCCACCGGCACCTGTCGCCAGACAGAGCACCTGAGCATGGATGCCTCTACCCAGATCCTGGTGTGGTTTTGCAGGGACTGTGGATTGCAATTCCCACTTATTGATATCCAGGCTGGGGAGATCATCCAATGCGAAAGGTGCCTGCTGGTGGAATCTTTCAGGCAGCAGGTGGCCGAGCTACAGGAGAAGGTGGCTAGTTGAGGAGCACCCGCATGCATAAGAAATTCCTGGACCGTGTTCATGAGGAGACAGCTGAGGTAGCTGTCCTGGTACACAGGACTGGGGACACACCACTGATGGAGGAGGAGACGGCTCAGGGTGGACAGTGGCAGCTGGTTACTTCTGGCAGCAGGCACTGCTCCACCCCTGCTCTGAACCCTCCCACGGTAGTACTAGGAAACCGTTATACTCTTCTTTATACAGGAGATAAGCAATCACCCCCTACACCGGAGGAGAAGTCCCATACCCCCAAGGCTGGGAAGTCTGCTGCCACCACTGTGAATAGGAATAGGAAATAGGAAATGAATAGAAATGTATTAAATATTTTGGATGTTTTTCTACATTGTCAAATATATCAATTTCTATTATAACGCAGAATATGAAATATACAGTGCTCACTTTATATTTTTATTACAAATATTTTCACCGTAAAATGATATACAAAAATAGTATTTTTCGGTTCATCTCTTACAAGCACTGTAGTGAATTCTCTTTATTATGAAAGTACAATTTAGAAATGTAGCTATTTTTGTTACATCACTGCATTCAGAAACAAAGCAATATAAAACTTTACAGTCTACAAGTCCACTCAGTCCTACTTCTTGTTCAGCCAAACACATTTGTTTACATTTACCGTAGATAATGTTGCCTGCTTCTTATTTACAATGTTATCTGAAAGCGAGAACAGGCATTCACATGGCACATCTGTCGCTGGCGTTGTAAGGTATTTACGTGCCAGATCTGCTAAAGAGTCATATGTCCCTTTGTGCTTCAACCACCATTCCAGAAGACATGCATTCATACTGATGATGAATTGTGCTTGATTCAAAACAGGTGGCATGGGAGCGGGCAGAATTATCTTCTGCAAATATAAACAAACTTGCTTACCTAAGCAATTGGCTGAACAAGCAGTAAGACTGAGTAGACTAAAGTTTTACATTGGTTTATTTTTGAATGCAGGTTTTTTGTACATAATTCCACATTTGTAAGTTCAACTTTCATAATAAAGAGATCGCACTACAGTACTTGTATTAGGTGAAATGAAAAAAACTGTTTCTTTTCTGTTTTTTACAGTGCAAATATGTGTAATAAAAAGTAAATATAAAGAGCACTGTACACTTGGTATCCTGTGTTGTAACTGAAATAAAAATACAGTAAAACTCCATTAGTCCAGCATCCAATGCTCCGGGACTCCTGATGGTCCGGCACCATCAGGAACCCGGAATTGCTGGGGCAGCCGGACAGGCTTCCCCCATTCAGCTGCTGCTGAAACTGACCAGCAGCTGAATCGGGGAAGCCGGGAGCAGAACAGCTGGGGTGCTGCTGGGTTGGTCTCATAGTGCTGCCCCTCGGGGCTGAGGGACCAACCTGGCAGCACCCCAGCTGCTCTTGGGGATGCCTGGGGTAGAGCAGCTGGAGTGCTGCCGGGTTGGTCCCCAGCTGCTCTGCCTCAGGGGTCCCCGATTCAGCCGCTGCTGAAACAGATCAGCGGCTGATTCCAGGAAGTCACAATGCACAGCGGTCTCTGCAGTGAGGTTTTGGGTGGTATGGCAGATCTAGACACTGCAGGGGATACCTCTTGCCTTTAAGCTTGCTGCTCATGAGGCTGATGCAGCATATGACTTTACTGGACTAGAAGGGAGGGTTACAGGCCTTCTTGTTAGGGATGAAACAGAGCCACAAGCCATCCCTGAATTCCTACTTCCACTTCATACACCTGCCAGGGAGGAGTGGATAATAATTAATAGGAGTCTGGATCCACAAAATAGCAGACTCCACCCTTCTATCAATATGTGGTTCTCTATTACCCATTAGATAAGTGCGGATTTACATTTATGCTAAAACATGATGGGCAAAGCAAAATGCTTCCCCCAAAAGAACCCTCCTTTACACCCAGTGGTAAGGCTCCTGCCCTTCCTATGGGCATGTTTTCATGGTAAGACCAGCCCCGAGCCTTGCTGACAGCAGCTCACATAAGTCAGTGTACCTCATCTCCTTCCCCATGGAATCAGGGACACGTTATGCCTCTAATAGCTTGCTGAGCTGTGTGTTTGCCAAGTCCTCTAAGGGGATTCCAGGCCAGGCACTCTGCTGCCTCTTGGACCTCGTGAGGGGAGGTAGGTGACTGTGTTGTGATGTACTGTGCATTTTGTTATAATTAATCAAATGGATGGGTAAAATCCTGGCCTCACGGAAGTCAATGAAAAATTCACCACTGACTAGACAGTGGATATAAATGTTGCTGGGTTTTAAGATGTCCGCCAAGTAAAAGAAAAAAAAGTCATGTCAGCATTTATTTCATTAAAACAAACAACAGAAAAACAAACTCACCACACACCACCATCATTAATTCTACAGCTTTGTGTTAAAATACATCTGTAGGGTCAGTTACATTTAGATGGGTTCCAGTTATACTCCTAAGGTGTCCACTGTCTATTTTTATAATATTTCTAGAAGAGATTCCATACAAACCTTCATTCTGACGTCAAAGCCTTTTCCAAAGGCCTCATAAGCCAATCGTGCCAGGAAAGAATCATTTTCATTTTCCACACAGTACTGTGGCAAATCAGACATACATCATGTTACAAGAGGATGAACATTGCCCTGAACTCCAATGCCTAATTGTTTCCACCTTTTTTTAAAAAATAGCCAAATTGTAAAATCCAAATTGTGTGTGCACATCCCTCCTTTCTGAGTCTGACATTCCAAATATAGTTTCTGAAATGCACACTCAACCAGCTCTCCTTTCTCTAGCTTCCATTTGCTTTTGCTCCACTAGTTCCGCCTCCTTCTTCTTGTAAAGCTTCACTAGATATTCATCAGGCTCAATTCCCTTCTCCCTTAATTCTGACATCACCTTTTCCAGCCTGTGCAGCGTTCTGGCACTCTGAACTTTCCGGGCAGTGATATACAATGTAAACTCATCAAACCCCATTAATTTACAGGTGTCTACATCACAGATATTTTTAACATCTTTGGTTTTGTCCACCTGTGGGAAGAAAATCAGCCCTGACATTTTCTCCAGGTCTTCAATATTCACTTGAAATTCAAGTAGTTGGTGACTGAAGCCTATGGGATCGTTAGGCACCACAAAGGCCCCCAGCATGAGGGGCTCCGAGGAAATTCTGCTTCGCCTGGCGAGAATCACCTTGTAGAGGTGTGACGGTACAGCCACATCGTCCTTGCCAATCACCTAGCAACAAAATAGTTAAATTAGAGATATATATCTGAACTGGAAACTAGGCCTAATCCTACAACTTCTGGAAATGAGCTAATATCAACAAACAGTAATATCAGCATACAGCAGATCATGAACGCTATACTGGATTACAGTATGCTCCCGATTCAGTTGTTCTGTTACTCTCAATACAACCCCATCCTCTCTGGTGAGCAGAGACATAGAAACATGGTACAGAACACGCTGGAGAGAGCTGCACAGATGTTTGGCTGTTGTTTTTCAGAACACTGTATTGGTCCTTCTTACCTTGACATGCTAATGCAACTGATTTTCCATTAAATGTCAAAAGCAAGAGGGTTATAAGTAGGTGTATAACTGCAGAGCAGTGTTTCTCAAAGTGGTCCATGAAACAGATGATCTGTATTCCCAACTGTGCCAATTATTTCCTTTTTACCATTAGCCATGTTGTGTGGATTATTTTTGAAGTGAGGATCTTGTATATGAAACATCAGAAATCTAGGATACAACATTAGTAAATACCCCATTTATCCAACAATACAATTCAATTAATGTAACACAAGCCGGCAAAGCAAAAGCAGAAAAGATCAAATCAGGGCTTAGATTTCCACTCCCCAGTGCTATCTGGTATCTGACACTGTTTCTTTGCTTTCATGCCGCATTGCTACTGATCTCTGTCATGCCCCTTTGCCACCAATCCCTATACAAACTGCTCCTAGATGCTGGAGGGCCATAAATTCCATAGGGCCGGGAGATCCAATACTTCTTGCCTGCTCCAGGCAGAAGTGTCTAGTAGCTCTCTGTTCGTATAGCACGGTCGGACAGTCAAATGCAAACAGCAGAGGTGAGCTTGGATGGATGCTCACTAAGGTGAGCAATCAGGAAGAGGTATTTCAAAACATATGTGTGGAGTTTTACAGGGTGCTGGGGTGAGCTTCTGCTGTCTGTGACCGCTGAGGTCAACACAAGTTATGCAGCATATACGCTTCCCTGAACTGACAGTGGGTTTGCGCCGTTGGTGTGTGTGTGGGGGGGGAGGTTACTGCAGTGCAGTCATGGGGTGCTCACATCGCTGGCGAAGGGCACACTTTGCTAGAGACACATGCACAACTAGGTTGATTCAAGTCAATTTACATCAACCTAACTTTGAAGTACAGACAGCACCCTAGGTACTGTATGGTCCCCATTATCACAGTATGAGTGCCTCACAATGTTTCACAGATTTATCCTCCCATCACCCCTGTGAGCTAGGGCAGTGCTATTAACCCCATCTTAAAAATGGGAAGCTGAAACCCAGTGAAACTAAATGAGTCATTCAAGTTGCATGAGGAAGTCTGTGGTGGAGCAGCAACTTGAACTCACATCTCTCAAGAACCAGGCTACCAGTCTACCGCTGGGGGAGCAACATTCTTCCTCTATAAACTCAACTGAGATAGGATAAAGGCTTGGTCACATTAGCACACCATTCCCACGACAAAGGTTCTTTTCAATAGCAACAGCTCCTATATGATTTACCATGTGTCCTTGTTAACAAGAAATCCATATTCATTTTCAGAATGTAAACATCCCTTTTTATCAGTTCTAGCTTACTCTCTTGCCTATTGGTTGTGATACATTTGCGATGCACCATACACAATATTTAAAACCTAAATTAGGGATGTAAGCGACTAGTCAAGTAGTCGACTACCCGATAAGCCTAGGCTTATCAGGTAGTTGAGTGACCACTGGACTACTCGCTTCCCCCCTCCTTTGTATCAGAGGTGGCAGGTGGGGGGAGCAGGAGCTGGTGCTGGGGGAGCTGGCTTAAAAGCCGGATCTCCCCAGCACAGTCTCCGCAGTGGTCTCAAAGCCTGTGTGAGCCAGGACTGCTCAAGTCCCAGCTTGTGCTGGCCCTGGGAAATACCCCGGCTGCAGCTCTGCATTTTATTTGTAGTAAAAGCCAATAGGCTCTTACTAAATTTAAAATGCAAAGCCACAGTGGCCCTGGAGCTGGTGCGAGCCAGGACTGCTCAGTCCCAGCTCATGTTGGCTCCGGGAACTACCCCCGCTGAGGCTCTGCAGTTTAAATGTAGTAGGAGCCAGGCTACCTGCACACCCAACTCCTACTGCATTTAAACTGCAGAACCGCAGCAGCAGTAGCTCCTGGACTTGGTGCGAGCCGGGACAGAGCACTTCCCCTTATCGACTAATCATGTAATCGATACAAATTGTATCAACTACACGATTAGCCAATTACCCGCTTTTTAACATCCTTAACCTAAACAGGAATTTTTATGAGGGACCCCAGATGTAGAAAACACTGTTTACTTGGGCAGTGGTTAAGATGCTCTAAGATAGCCGAATAGCCACATTATGAGGAATCTCCATTATTCCTCACTGTGTTTTTATTCTGTCTAGCAATTCATTAAGACTACACATAAGGACCAGTAAATGACGGGATTGCTGTTGTGCATCTCAAAACAGATCACAAACTCCAAATGTAACTTAAGAACTTGGAGTGGATAATCAGAACTCTGAATTCATTTGAGGCCTGTAACATGCTCACATACATCCATACATCGAGGGCTACCATTACATCAGAGAGACCTTCCTGTGTCATGAATCCATCTGGCAGGAGACACCATTCAATGAAGAACTGAATTTTCTTACTGCCAGGAAAATTAACTATTTGAATAAATTATGTTCCGATGGGTATTTTACTAGGACCTTTTATTTGCTATGCCGTTTATCTGGCACATGGACAGAACACACAGTCAACCAAATGTAGCTCGGTTTATGTCTAGAAGATTTGAGTGCTGTTAATTCTTTTATATAATTGTATTTTAAAAACACAATTAAAATGGCAACACAAGAAAATGAGGTAGATTCTTAGACATGAAATATGAAGATCTCTGGTAGGATGTATAAAATCTAGGGATGTGAAAGGTTAACTGGCTAATCAGTAAGCGTCATCCTAAATAGGTAATGCTTATCGGTTCTGGTTAACCAGTAGGGGCTGGCCGGAGCAACCCCTGTCCGTAGCGCTGTCACTGTGGCAGCGTAGCCTCCTCTCCAGGAGTGGGGCCAGCAAAAACTGGAGGCCCTGATCCTAGGGAGGCTCCACAGGATAAAGCTATTCAGCTTAAATAAAGCTTATCTTTTTACTGCAGCACGTGTAACCACTAAGATTTTCAGTGGTTACATGGTTAGCTTTTTAACCAACTTTTTGGATCCCTAATAAAATTCAGAAGTAAAACACTGTATTCTAGGTTTGTAGCATGCGTAAAGACACTGGCCCTACATTTTTATTTCCTGACATCTTTGTGGCATGGCTGCTTTCTTTGAAATCATATTTTATCTATTTCACTGCTGTGATTGATCCAATTAATTACAAGCACTTTTAAGTTGAGGTAATGGTTCAAATGTACTTTGGCTCCGCAGATATTCAGTATAATTCAGTTATAGAATAATCTCTATATATTTGAGTGGGACAGTATTGAGCACTTTTGCACAAGATAATGCATTTTTAAAACCCCGTCTTGCCAACGGCTATTGAAGTATTCAAAGTTCAGTTCAGTCTGTTCCAATATTTAACTCATTTAGGTTTCTGCTAGCCCTGTGGTGGATTCCTTTAGTGTTTGAAATGGTCCTTCTACATCCTTTTGCAATAACTAAAACCATAAAAGCCCAATCAGTTAGAAAGAAACCACCCTACCTTTAGGAGAAAGGAAATGGAAATCATAGCTACAGAGTTTTCATTTTTGGCGCAATAACTTGGCAGCACTTCACTGCTGCCTTCTCTGTATCTCTCCATATAGATCATAATCTCAATTTTCTTTAGTTAACATTATCAACTTTATCATTACAGCAAGCATTTCTCTCCTTTTTAGGGAGTTTCATGATGGTAACAACTTATCAGCAGGTGAAGACATACTGCAGACTACAAGTAATCTTTCCTTTGCCCCCCACACTTTCCCAAAAATTTCCTCTGTCCTCAACCCTTTCCCAACCTATGTATATAAAAGTCATGAAGACAGCACCAGGAAAAGCAATCCCTAATATCTTTATGCTAAATTCCCTTCCGATGATGATAGATGTCTTGATCTTAAAGAGTCGGAGTTCTTAAGCTTCAAATCACTTTGTATTTAGCATTTAGTGTCTGTGAAGCCAGACTTACAGCTCCTGGGCATGAAGAGCTTAATCAAAAGTGATTGATGTGCAGGTAATTTTAAAATCTATATTAAAAATAACCACCCCCCTGTGCTTTATCTGATGGATTCAAATTGAATTGTAAAATGAAGGCTGTTGCTCATTCTAGGTGAAATTCAATCCTTTGCAGAAAGTGATCAGCATGAGGCCTATGTGTGTTCTGGGGAAATTGAAGTTGTACACAGGCTTTGTGCTAGCCCGTACATAGGTGTGAATTTCACCCACAGTGAGCAAAACACTGTTCTAATGAATTTTTCCTGTAACCGGGGTTAGCCTAGTCCAAAAGCTTCCTCTTATGCTATCCAGAGCAGGCTTAAAGCTTCTATACCAGCCCCATCCAGCAGTCTGTAAACAGCTTTCTTTAGGGAGAGTTGGAGAAGAGTTTGCGGAGATGCATGTCCCTGCAAATATGTTTCTTTACAAGACAAGTCTTCTGAAGCATAAAGCTTACACTGACCACATACAGTTTTGTAGTGCAGGTTCTATCTGCAGCCAAAGTGACCGGTGAATGTTACAATGACAATGTGTGGCTCTTAGAGAGAGCCATTATGGCAATGTTAATACATATGCAATATGCACACAATACAAAACTTTGCATGATGGCCAATGCTAGTGGTATTTGTTTGCAAAACGTGGCACATATGCACTGCATTGTATAACAACACAGTAACAAGAAGAATCTTATCTTCCTCCATCATTTCCCCATTCTGCACAAGTACCTGCACTGAAATACACACCTATTGCTTGAGAGAGAGGCTGTAAAAGACTGCTATGGATGGTTCTGTAGGTTGCTCAATACATGTATGCACTGCACAGATGAACAGTCAGTAAATGGACTAAAGAATGGTTCTGTGGAGGTAGCAAAGTTTGAACAGGAAAAACGGGACGATTACATGAACAGTTCATATTGTAGTGCCATCTTGTGGAGCTTCTAGTGTAACTGCAGCAACAGTCATAATTGCAGGGCATGTATACTCTACTATGTTGACAATGTTAGTCAACATTGCATTAATTAAGTTGATTGTGTGTGTCCACACCACACTCACTGTCTCGGTGGAATACGTCCTTACTAGCAGTGCTTGCATCGATGCACAGAGCAGTGCATCGTTGGTAGCAATCCCACAGTACAACAAGACATAAGGGCTATGTCTACACTGGCCCCTTCTCCGGAAGAGGCATGCTAATTTCAAACTTTGGAATAGGGAAATCCGCGGGGGAGATTTAAATATCCCCCGCGGAATTTAAATAAACATGTCTGCCGCTTTTTTTCCGGCTTGGGGAAAAGCCGGAAAAAAGCATCTAGACTGGCGCAATCCTCCGGAATAAAGCCCTTTTCCGGAGGATCTCTTATTCCTACTTTCATGTAGCAGACTAAAAATCTTTTTTTTTTTTTAACTTTAACAATATTCACATCTCTCTCTTTATTGGGAATAGCAATCTCAAATTTCAGATCTCTTTTCTCTTTGCTGCGCCTATTAGTTTTGCTACCAACATTGATTAACAAAACTGTTTGCTGACCCATGACACTCTTTGGAGTTTCCTATCACATTCACTTTTGCCCTGGATTTTCAATATTCTTGCTATTTTACCAGCCAAAGATTACATGTATTACGGAGGTTGCACTGTCCCACCACGATGCATTGTTAGTCTTGTTCTCAACACAAACATTTGTTGTTTTCACCAGACTGAAATTCCTAAGAGCTACAGTCACTGGAATACTAGACCCAGAGTCCACAAATGAGCATGCAAAACTATCACATCTGAACATCTCAGAGGGGTAGCTGTGTTAGACTATAACTGAAAAAACTGAAAAAACAACAAATAGTCTAGCAGCACCTTAGAGATTAACAAAAAATGTAGATGGCATCATCATCCGGCTGATCCCGCACAGCGTTTCACAAGGCATAAGGGATCAGTCGGCAACGGCTTCCCCAGCCAACGGATCCGCGTCTAGACTACCGCGCTGTGCCGGATCAGCTGATCATCGGCACAGCGCGGCAGCCATGTTTATTTTAATGAAGCAGGGATTATTTAAATCCCTGCTTCTTTGCCTATGCCGGGGAAACTAGTTTACGGAGCCATGTAGTCTAGACATACCCTATGACTTGTCACACAGTTACAATGGTTCCTTGGTAACTTTCACCCTCACTTACCATGACAAATCTGTAGCCTGAGACAACCAAATGAGCAGGATCCTGCCTTAAAATTTTATCAGATCAGAGCAAGAGCAGGAGACAAGAAAAGGGATTCTTTCCAGAGATATAACCTTAAAAGCCAACTACTCTATAGAACACAGGCACGTCAATGTCAACATACTATTTCTGAGTATTTGTTTCAGGGACAGTGTCTCTCACAGGCACCACACACATCCACGCTAACCCCAATACAGGCTGTGCTTCAAAGAAATAACAGGACACTGCTAGCTTTTTAAAAGGATACATACTTGTCGATTTAAACACAAGCTTTCCTGAATTTTAATTCTGTAGTCAACCCAATAAAAGGGCTACAGCTGCACAGTCATTCAAGAAGAGAAAGCAAATCTCCAGTAGGAAGGAAATAAATTTGCATGGGAAGCAATTATATCTGAAAAGTTGCACTGTGCCATCTAGTGACAAGAAAATGCAAAACTACCATGAACAAAAATTGGCAAAGGACCCTGGGCTTTCCTGACAGTGAGCTCCAGCTCAGAGCTGGCAATCACCTAAGACTTCTGCAGGACATAGTTAACAGAACTCAAATTCCATCAGGACTTAGCTGCCAGTACACATTAATCAGTCCTGCACACTCTCCCTGAACCAGGCAATATTGTCAAATACATTTCAACAATACCTACAGAAATTTCCTTTGGTGTATAGTAACTCTTTCCTCTGTGTGTGTGTTTTGGAGCTCTGTCTATATAACTACTATGGGGGAGCAGAGAATCTCTAATTCAGAATCTCTTGGAAACACAGAAAGAGTCAACTCTCAAGCAAAGCAAGTCTACACTGCCATCCAGATCCAGGAATAGCAAAATTAAAGGTTAGTTAAATCTCCAGGTCATCTACAATGCTATATGCTGAATTTCCACACACACCATCCCTTTAGCTTCTACATTTGGCCTATGGCCCCCTCTGATCCAGTGCCTAAGGGCACGTCCACACAGCAGGGCTAAAGCCGAAATAAGCTATGCAACTTGAGCTGTGTCAATTGTGACTTTTGGTGCTGTCTACACAGCAGGAAGTTCAAGAAAGAGCACTCTTTCTCCAACTTCCCTTACTCCTTGTAAAATGAGGGTTACAGGAGTTGGAGTAAGAAGTCCTTCAGCTCAACATTATTTTGACATTATGTTGAAATAACTCCTTGTAATGTAGATGCGGTCTATGTTATTTCAGAATAATGTCAGTTATTCTGAAATAACACTGCTATGTACACATAGCTTTAGAGAAGATACTTGATCTTTTTAGCTATAACGTCAGAGACAATGTTGACCAGGACCATTAGATAACATCATGCCTACTGATATCACCCCAGGATTAACTCATCAGAGATTTATCATAATTTGATCCAGGATCCCTTGTAGAAACAGGATTCTGGAATCCTCCTTGCTGTTAGTGTATTTTTTCCCTGGCCATGAGTGTTCAGAACATCACTTGTGCTCTCCATACCAGTCCGAATGCCCTTGCATTCATGTTGCTATTGGACCTGTTAATTTTGTTATTACAGCCCTGGTTTCCCTGCTTGATAAGGAGTGAGGAGTTTGAATGCAGTCCTGTTCCAAGGACTCTTTTCATTCTACTTGTAACATAATCAGCATTCAGTATTCCTGAGGATGTAACACAGAAAACGTGTCACATACTGAAGAACTATGTTAAAATAAACAAAAAAACCTCCCAGAAAACCAGTTAAGGTTGAGAGAGAGAGAGACCTACCTTTGAACAGGCAATATCTTGATTCAGAACAGAAACCACAACCCAGGTGAGTGCCCTAACCCAGCGGCTAAACAGTTGGTCTTTCTCAATCACTCCTACAGGAGTGGTTCCATTGGCATAAAGAATTAAATAAGCTTCGGGTCAGAGATCAGGGAACTAACGTGATAGCCCAGTTTTGACTAATCTTCATTTTTCAATGAAAAAATGTTTTATTGAAAATTTCCCAATCAGTTCTACATAATTCAGCCGCCTTGTACATATAGTAGGATGTTAGCTATCGTTTAATTGAATAGTTGTGTAGCCGCAGACAATATTATTGGTTACATGACAATTTGATAGTCCCCGGGGGCAGGCCGGCAGCCAGTGCATTCCTGGCCCCACTCTCAGGGAACCTCCTGCGACTCCACGCTACTGCCTCTCTATCAGAGGCAGCAGAGTGGGGTGGCAGGTGGGAGCTGGTCCGTGAGGGGAGCCAGTTTAAAAACCAGCTCCCCACACAGATAGGTCTTTGACATTTATAGTACTTAAGGCCCTGTCCCTTAAACCATATGCCCTTTGGGATAGGAAGCATGTCCATACTTGTCTGTATAGTACTGAGTAGATATGGGGTGCTAATAATGGTACCAATGTTTGCATGCAGGTTCTTTTCCCTTGTAATATCTAGATTAAAAGAGATCAATGAAAACCCTTGAGAGCAGGGCTGGATGAACTCAGTGGCTTTAGGGGCTGCAGTTTAAGGCTTTAGGCTCAGGGGGTCGGATGTGGCCCACTGCTTCTTTTCATTCAGTCCATGCCAAGTCTCTGCATTGTAAGCCGGACACCAGTCACCGAGCCTCTCCCACCCCTGCAGGGCTGGAATCGCAATGCCCCATCAGCCTCTAAGTGAAGGGCATTCAGGGAATCTCTGCATGCTGCCCTGTCCGCAGTGCTGGTGCTGTAGCTCGCACGGCCCAGGAAGAGCAGACAATGGGGTGTGTGGGAGCAGCGCCGGTGGACACGGGCAGCTTGCACTGCACAGAGCGGCCTGGCCTCTCCAGCAGATCCTCACCCTCCTATCCCAGCCCTGAGACTCCTTCTCATACCCCAACTCTTGCTCACAGCCTACACCCTGAACCTCCAACCACATCCTTGTCCCCACTCCTGAGCCCATCCCACCACCTGGAACTGCACCCCCTTCCTCACACCAATCCCCTGCCTCAGCCCTGAGCCCATTTCCACATCCCAAACCCCAGGGTTCCACAAAATCTAATGGTTCCAGACCCACAGGAGAGTTATTCCGGCTGTATCAGAGATGTTTCCCAAACATCTTTACATCACCATCACACACCTGAAGAGGTGCTATTAGGATTTTAATCACCTATTCCTCAATTGCTGGTGTAGATGACAGCAGTACACCCCAACTCATATAGTTGGTCTCTGCCGTGTGTCAGGAAAACATATTAATTCTGTTTAAACATCTTTAAACATTGAACAAAAGAAATGTGTCCAGTAAATAGTAAATACTTCATTTAAAAAAAAGCCTCAAGCAAAATGCCTTGTGTGAAATAAACAAGATGGTGACTTCTGTTGACAACAATTGCTGAAAAAGTTAGTTATAATTTAGTATGATTCTATGGCGAACAAAGGAATGTGATGCAATAAAATTACAGTACAAGTCATATTTAAAACCAACAATCTGCCAGCAGAGGAAAATCACTAAACTCACATTCAGTGGAGAACAGTAATATATAAAACAAGACAATGTCAGTTTGATTTGCTCTGGACAAAGATGAAAAACCTGCATCTGCCTCTCCAGTGACACAGAACAGATTCTTCCTGTTGGCATTCTATTTTACATTTGTGTATATATATTCTGCAAATGTATCTCTCAAACACCAAGCATGGTCATCAATCTATCTTTTGCAATAAAAGCCTCCATTGGAGGCAGATGTGCTGACAGAATTTATCTTGGGACACAGCAAGTTCAGCCAATAGACAGAAAAGCATTGGCATATAAGGAGTTTGAGGTTAATTCCTTTCTGGAATTAAAAGGCAAATGACACAGCAGTCCAAGCAGGAACTGGGAACAATGCCACGGCTGCTGCTCTGACTTTCCTCTACAATGATCTAAAAATAATGTTTTGGGGACATCCATGATGAGAAAAACATCGGCCTTGCCACCCGTGGATCTATATTTCACCACTCAAATAGCCAAGAAGAAAACGAAAACTGAAGAGTAGGTCAGTAAATAGATTAATGCATACATACATGTTTTAGTACTTCCACATTTTTTGCTTCACAAAAGAAAACAGTACAGGAGCATAAAGATGTCAGAAACCCAGCCACAGCATTTACTTTGTTGGGGTGTGTCTACACTGCCACCCTAGTTCGAACTAGGGTGGCTAATGTAGGCATTCGAACTTGCAAATGAAGCCCGGGATTTAAATATCCTGGGCTTCATTTGCATGTTCCTGGGCGGGCACCTCCTTGCAGGAGGAATAACAGTAGTTCGAATTAGGAGCTTTAATTAGAACTACCTAGTCCGTGCCACGTGTAGCAGGTAGTTCGAACTACGGGCATTTAAAAATGGCACCCACCCGTGAACATGCAAATGAAGCCCGGGATATTTAAATCCCGGGCTTCATTTGCAAGTTTGAATGCCTACAATAGCCACCCTACTTCAAACTAGGGTGGCAGTGCAGACATATCCTTAGTATGTAATTGCAATGCTTGAATCTACTCTACAACATGCCTCTTTAACCAACTTCAAAAGAATGACATTTTCCCATGTCATCCACATCAAAAAAGAGATAAGGGGTTGGCTGTGGATTATGGAACCTTCCATTTCTAGGTCACTGGTCTGACCACAAGGCATGTCACTACTGAAAGATGGCTAAAAGCGTATCCACCAATTATTGCTCAGTAACAAATTCTTTGGGTTCCTAGTTGTACGGGTGAAATCCTGGCCAATGGAATCAATAGCAGAACTCCTCTGACTTCACAGGAATCAGATATCAATGAACTTTTATGTGTGATTTGGCAAATTATGACCCATTTAAGGAGAGAGCATTAGATTTTACTGCTGAATAAAAAATTGCTACACTCCAAAGTCTTGTTCCCCAAAGGACAAATTCCTGGTGACAGCGAAGAAGTCTCTACTAGAAACAATATCTACAATGACAAAAACTGGGAAATTTTAGATATTTTCAGTGTATATTTTATTTACACTAAGAGAATGAACCCTTTAGAAGCAGCTAAACACAAGTGGCTTGGTCAATATGCAAATTGTTCCTATTAAGAGTCTTTGAGTCTCTTCTCAAATTTCAAAGAGAATCAAGCACCAAGAAGCACCTAGTATTCATGCTAGTACAAACAAACAAATTCACAGCTTTTGAAAACACTGAAAGTTCCTCTAAATAACTTTTAGAAGCAGAACAACAGCCAAATTACAATCATATTGGATTGAAACCTAACTTGTTTTCTGTTACATTCTATTCCCTTTTGAATACATCCAAAACACCACAGAAAATAAATGATCATGCATATGCATAATTAAAGATTTTAAATTGAAATAATTCAAATAGTAAAACTAATTGCATTACTCCTGTTCCCCAACTAAATAGATGCTAGTTTGGGAATACAAAAATTTAAGTGGCAAAGGAATCTATCCATGGTATCTCATTCTGGAAAAAGGCAATTTACTAAAAGGGTTTATAATTGTGACCATCACCTTGCCATTTCCTATTCCAGACTCTCATAAGATCGAACTTCACTTCATAGCTTGTATCAAAACCAAAACCAATACAACATTTATGAAAGACATGAGCTGTCGTCAAACCCAGGGACGATGAAGACGTCTTGGCACCAGACTAGAACAAAATGCAGTAATCAAAGCCGCAGGGACACATTGTGCCACTGTATTATTCAATCATAATATGTTGTCATCAAATTATTTGAAATAAAGGCTGTAAGATACAGATCCTGCTCTTACTTTTTTCCTGCAGTGCACTAACATTAACATTTCAAAACTGACAGAGTCACAGAGTGTTGTTTTTAAATATTCCCTTCCTTTTCTTTGTACTACGAGGAGATGTTCCTTCAAAGACACAATTTGAAAAATGCTGACTAAAACATAGGGGTGTAAAATCCTGTTTAAAATGTTGACTAGTTAAACCGTATGTTTAACCAGTTAACTGGCCTGTTGTATCAAGGACTGCTCCAGCCAGGCAGGGGTGGCCCGCTGCACCCCTCCGTGGGGCTGCTCCGGTCAGGCTAAGTGCGGGTTAACCTGGTAAGCATGCCGTTAAGGTGAATGCTTACCGGGCAACTGGTTAACCCTTTAAATCCCTACTAAAATGCAACACAGTAGAAACAACTGCTGGATTCTGAACAATTCTACAGCTTGCTGGAAAATCATTGTCATTTTAAAAATATTCCTGGGATCCACCCTCTGATTCCCAACTGATTGTTAATTTCTTAATAATCCAAGATAATATTTTTTAAACGATAAACAACTGAAACTAAACCGTCATGATAATCAAAGTGAAGCAAAGTCCAGTGAGCTATACATAAGGGGGAACTCCAGAACATTCTAATCCTAGTTCTGCTGCTGACTCGCTGCATGGCTTGGTCAAGTCACTTAGCCACTCACTTTCTGTATTTGTAAAACGAGGACAGCAATTACCTACCTCACCAGAATATTGCAACAATTAAAGCTTGTAAAACTTTATCTCTGAAGATGAAAAATATGAATTATTATGGATTTATATTTTACTAGCACCCAAAGACCTTAGGCAGGATTAGGTCCTATTGTGCTAGGTACTGTACAGTCAAAGTTAGTCTCTGCCCTGAACCGTTCCTACAAGAACTTATACACATGCTTACCTTTAAGAATAAGAGTAGTTGGTCAAGAAAAGGAGGTGGGGGCTATCAGTCACCTAAACAGCATTTTTCAGTCTCTTGGCTCGTAATGCAATAAGTTCTGAAGACTTTGTCCAAAATTTCAATGAACTATTCAGGCATCAATGTGTGTGATATAAAATAAGGGGTAACAGGGAGGGAGGACAAAGGTTACAGTGGTAAGGCTGCATCTGAAGCCCACTGAACTCAACTGATGCCTTTCAGCTGGCTTTACTGACTTTTAGATAACACTTTAGGGCTGATATTTAAACTGCTGTCAAGGGGATTTTGGCAAATAATTAACAGGAACAGGATACCCAAAACCCTTATGTGGCTTTGAAAACCCCACGCTGTGTTAGCATTGTGACGAGAGACGTGCATTTTTAAAGAATATATAAATAAATGATTAAATAGATACATATACATCAGCAAGCCCCACTGGCCCTCTACCTAGCAATTATCTTGCATCACAGAAGCACAAAGTACAGTTTTAAAACAGCTTTATAAAGAAGCATTTAAATGCCCTCTGGTACATGAATAAAACAAAGGATTTTATAACAGAAGGCGCAGTAGCACAATCTCAGAATGTAGGCTAGCTACAATAGTGCTAATGTTTATTACAACGTTTTCAAGGATTAAAAAGTTTAATTTTGTTTTAACCAAGCTGCAAGATAATTATGTTTATATGCTTCTGTTTCATATAAGGATACTGTGGACAGTGACATTCAATTTAGTATATGACAACAGCATAGATACCTACCTCATAAGTAACTCTTTTTTTCCCATCATCCCCTGTCTGTGGCAAGGTCAAAGGTCCAGAAACTATCCAAACATCCTCAAATCTCTCAGTCAGCTCCCGACAATACATTTCCATTCTGCAAAGATATTCCTCATGTCAAGGAATGCCAGTAGGTGAACTTCAAATTTAAAAAAAAATGCCTAAAACACAGAGGGCAAGACAAACTACTCTAAAAAATAAGTACCAATATTGCATGCCAAGAAAGGAAAAAAGCATGCATAAGTTAAAGTTGTTGTCCCATCTCCTTTATTCACTCCTTACCGGTTAATTTATAATTAGTCATGCATTTTCTTCACACATTTGAGAACTCAAATCAGCAGTTTCATCACATTCCCTCAAAATCAAATTCCTCAGTCATTTCCTCTACTGAGTTCTTGATCGCTGTCATTATATAAGACAATTTCCAAACGGTGGGCTGCATCCTATCTCATTTCAAAAGGTTTTTAATATTATTTTTGTTTGCGCCTCTATATTACAAAGCAATCACAGTCCTTCAACATACTACCAAAGAATTTTAGAAATACAGAATTAGATAATCTTGTAAGCTGCCTTATTAGTATTTTAAATGTCAAATTACAAGTATTTCAGGCGTTCTCTCTCATGCTCTGATGCCAATTCCAGTCACCAAACTTTACTGCTCTTCAGTGTGAAACTCGTTAGAAAAATAGGATACTGACCAGCACAATCACTGCCCCGAATAAGGTATCAAACCAAACGACATATTAATGGGGTTCAGGCAAATATTTAGGGCATTAAGTTTGGAGTATGAAAAGTCTGTCCAGGTGAACAGCTTGCCAAGTCATGCCTAGTTTGCATAAAATGGAACTGGTTATAGCCACTCTTTACATGGCTCTTACAGGTCATAGCAGTTGCTTTACATTAAAGCGGTCACTGTGGAGACCTTTACTGGAAGTGAAGAGGGGGGATGTAACACATTCGGTTTCCAAGTCTCACTTGGTTACCTTTGAAATAGTCAAATGTACAGTTAGTTATTCATCTACTCGCGTTGGGTGGAAGAGAGGGAGGAAGAAATTGATGGGATAAATTAGTATTGAGAGAGATTTTTGGTAGGGAGAAGTCAGGAGACACAAA
This sequence comes from Pelodiscus sinensis, assembly GCF_049634645.1. NCBI lineage: Eukaryota > Metazoa > Chordata > Testudines > Trionychidae > Pelodiscus > Pelodiscus sinensis. The sequence continues at coordinate 245,680,241 of NC_134712.1, read as the reverse complement.
AAATCCAGAGGTGGCAGATAAAATGTAAGAAAGAGAGAGAAGGGTCTCGAGGGGAGAAAATGAAAAAAGAACACAGATGCAGGTTGGACTTCCCGAGTCTGGCACCCTGGGTCATGAATGAGGGAATGTGCCAGACCAGCGAAGGTCCCCTGCCGCTGGCCTGCCAGCCCACTGCTGGCTCTGCTTCTGGCTCCAGCTGGTCCTCCTGCCTCCAGTCAGCTATGCTGCTGGCCTTGGCTGGATCCCCTTCCAGGCACACTACTGAACCCCGGTGCAGTGGGCTCTCGGTTGCACAACTCCTGGTCACCACTGACGAGCTCCCCACACTGTTTCACTGCCCCCTGCTGCAGGGCTCCATGCCACACCACTGGACACACACACACCTGCCACAGGGCTCCTGGGTGTGCCTCCCCTGCCCTGTCCTGCTGGTCTCCCCTCCCGCCATGGGGCACCTGGCCATGCTGCCCCTCCTCCCGGTGCCAGTGTCTCAGGGCTCTCTGGATCGTTGACGTTGCTAGACCAGAGAGAACCGGTTTAGGGAGGTACAGCATGTACTGAAAGACAACATTACAAATAATCCATAAAAAGAAAGGGGAGAAAGGACGAGAGAGAAGACAGGAAGGGGTAACAAAAACAAAAAAGATGCCTTATGCAAAACAGGTCATGCAGCTTTTTAATGTTACTGTTACAATCTGCTGAATTTGTATATCCTATTTTTGTGCATGTATCATTCTTGTATGCGGTTAGAAATATGAAATGAGGATCTGTTTATAATTCTAAATGTGCTAATGAGAGCTATTAGTGATACTTCAGGTAACTAATGACTTTGTATTCAAACCAACGACCTGTGGATGGCCTTTTTGTCCTATAAGTCCAAACTGTGGTTGGTTCTAAGAAGACACGTGACCATGCTACCTGGCACTGGACTCCCTCTTGAACCTGGTATAGTAAACTTCCGATAATCCAGCACCTTTGGGACCCAGGGGGTGCCGGATTATCAGATATGCCGGACTATCAGAAGGGAGGGCTATGAGGGGTCTGACCCCAGACCCTTCATAGCCCCTCCTTCCGATAGTCTGGCTCTGCCCCAGGCGTCCCTGATTCAGCCGCTGCTGGTCGGTTTCAGTAGCGGCTGAATCGGGGACGCCTGCAGCAGAGCAGCTGGAGTGCTGCCGGGTTGGTCCAGTAGCGCTGACCCTTGGCGCAGCGAGACCAACCCGGCAGCACCCCAGCTGCTCTTGGGGATGCCTGGGGCAGAGCAGCTGGGGTGCTGCCGGGTTGATCCCTGCAGCCCTGAGGGGCAGCGCTACGGTACCTACCCGGCAGCACTCCAGCTGATCTGCCCCCGGCTTCCTGGATTCAGCTGCCGGTCAGTTTTAGCAGCGGCTGAATCCGGGAAGCTGGGGGCAGAGCAGCTCCAATGGTCCGGTTGCCCGGAGCACTTCCGGGTTCCTGATGGTGCCAGACCATCAGGAGTGCTGGACCATCAGATGCCGGACCATCGGAGTTTTACTGTACTTTTCCATAGGGATGGAGTATGCCAAACAAAGGGTTTCCACCATGGGGGAAAATCTATTTAAGCAATGGGAAACCATCAATCTTTTGTCTTCAGCTGGCCTTTGAAACTGCCAGGCACACTATAAGAGGATACAAAGAACTTTGAAAACGCTGTAGACCCAGGCCAGAGTAAAAATCAACTCTGACTTGAAACATTTTACCCAAGATAAGAACAGCTCTTTAGAATAAGAATTTGCATGTTACAAGTTTCTTAGTGAATTAGAAATAGTTAAGTGTTTTTTGTTCATTTTAATTTAGTAAGTTACTTCGATCTGACTGTTTTCACTTACAACCACTTAAATCCTACTTTTTATACTTGATAATAAACAAAAGTGTTTTTATAAAGTGCAATGTAAGTAATTGTTACCGGGGGAGGGAGGGCATTGTACATATGTCTCTTTCATTGACAAAGGGAGCTTTTTCTGTAGACTTTTCCTGTGTAAAAGACAGAATAAGACAGATTTATTTGGTCCCTTTTGGGGGTTGGTTTCCTGGGTGCTGAGCCTTTTTTAGCTGAGTCTTCCCAGAATGGAACTGTTTCAATGTCTGTGTTGCTCTGCAGGAGGGCGGTAATCCCAAATCTGTGGTTTGGCTTGGGAAGGACCAGAGGATCTGGCCCAGAGGGCAGGAAGGCAGGCATCAGTGGCATGATCACCACATAGGTTGAGTCACAGAAGTCCCCTCATCACAGCAATATGAACAGAACAAACAACACATGCTAACTATATGCCTTTACATTGGAGGGGAGTGGTAACCATGATATTTAATTCTACCTAGTAGGCAAAGACCACGGGGCAGTAGGTGACCGATGTAATTTACAGCTCTCCTGATCAGCCAGAGTTCTTGGCTGAGTGAAGTAACAGAGGCTCCCAACCCTCAAGTGGCACATGCCTACCTTTAGCATCATGAAAAATTACACTCAAATGCCTGAGGCATTAAAACAATAGAATCTCTCTTAAAATGTTATTGTACGTTATGTCTTCATACAATCCTATAACCTTACTGGATGCCTTATATACTGAAATGTATGTATATTCCACTACAAGTAAAAAGCAGCATTTGCTAGAATGATGAATCATTTCCTATGCTAGATTTTTAAATGTAATATTTTACATTGTTGTACTATCCTCTCCGTGATTGAGCCTTGTGACATTCATCACTCCCTCAGATGTCTGAGCCTTAAAGATGTTGCATCCCACACAAGTACGGAATCAATGTTTGTTTTAGCTACTAATTAGTTTTCACCTCAAAAGAACCCAAGGAACAGAGCCAATATGAACAGTCAATACACATCATCCAGTTCTGTCACCCCAAAGCTGCAACACTGCCAGTCTTCACAAGTGAAGGAGATTTTGGCTGGTTGCTATTTGGATGCATGTACAAGTCAGGCCTTGCAGGTCTCCAACCTGTAGCCATAGGAATGATGGGGGGAGTCATATTCCAGCCTTCCACCTGGCAGCTTACAGAAAGCAGCTGGGAAGGGCCAGGGTTGATGAACCCCAGCTGGGGCACCCCTCCCCCCCCCTGCTCTGCCTGGGAGAGCTCTAACTCTGCTGATTGGGCCTTAGCCCCTGTTTAAGCCACAGAAGAAAAAAAGAAATTGTCCCTAAAACTGGGCTTCACCTTGCTGGTCTGGGATTTACCTGATCCTGTCCTCCTGGTATCCTGACTTAGCCTGACTCTTGGTAACTGACTCTTGGTAACTGTGCTGCCCAGCTTAGAGGGAACGCTGCTCTTGATCCCTGCCCTCTGGTTTCTCTCTGAATTCTAGTCTCCTGGGCTATGTCTACACTTGCGGCTTCTTTTGCAAGAAATATGCAAATGAGGCTAAGCGTGGAATATCGCCAAGCCTCATTTGCATACCTAATGAGCTGCAATTTTTGCAGAAGAGGCTCTTGCGCCAGAAGGAGCTGTCTACATTGCCCCCTTCTTGCGCAACAAAAACCCTCTTGTGCAATGCCGCTAAGCTGATTATTTTCAGGAATAACGGCATTGCGCAAGAGGGTTTTTCTTGCACAAGAAGGGGCAGTGTGGACAGCTCCTTCTGGTGCAAGAGCCTCTTTTGCAAAAATGGCGGCTCATTAGGAATGCAAATGAGGCTTGGCGATATTCCATGCTTAGCCTCATTTGTATATTTCTTGTGCAAGAAGCCGCAAGTGTAGATATAGCTCTCTTGTTCCAACTAAGGATGCCCACACAATTAACTGAGAAGCCTGAATTTATTGGTTAATCTTGTTCACTACATGCATTCCCCTCACTTGCTGCCTCTGTATCGGAGGCAGCAAACAGGGGAGGGAGCGGAAGCCGGTGCCTGTGAGGAGCTGGCTTTAAATAGGCTCCCCACAAGCACCAGATCCGCTTACCACCTGTCCCATGCTGCTGCCTCTGATAGAGAGGCGGTAACACAGAGAGTGAGGGGGGCAGGCTGGAGCAGATATTTGCAGGGAGCCGGCTTTCAAACAGGCTCTCCACACGTGTCAGCTTAGTGGACCCGCCTCCCCCCCCCAGTTGACCCCTCCTACAGAGGCAGTGAGGGGGAGCAGGCAGGAGCTGGTGCCAGCTTAAAAGCCTCTGGGGGGATCCAGCTTAAAAGCCTCTATCAGAGGCAGCAGTACAAGGGAGTGGAAAGGGCAAGAGAGGCTGCCGCAAAGCAACCTCTGTCCACGGCAGCAGCCCTTGTCCACGAGGGGGTCCGAGTTCCCTATGGGACAGAGGCTGCTGCTGCGGACCAGGCTCTGTCCATGGGGAGCTTGTACACCTGCAGACAGGGGCTGCTGCCTCTGTATTTTTAAATTGGCTCCCCTGGCAGACCAGCTCTGGCCTGCCACTCCACACTGCTGCCTCTGATAGAGATTCAGCAGCATAGGGAAGCAGGGGGCTCCCCGGGGGCCATGATAGCAGTTTCCGGTATATTAAAGGGTGTCATAAGGAGGAGGGAGAAAATTTGTTCAGCTTGGCCTCTGAGGATAGAACAAGGAGCAATGGGCTTAAACTGCAGCAAGGGAGGTTTAGGTTGGACATTAGGAAAAAGTTCCTAACTGTCAGGGTGATCAAACACTGGAATAAATTGCCCAGGGAGGTTGTGGAATCTCCATCTCTGGAGATATTTAAGAGTAGGTTAGATAAACGTCTATCAGGGATGGTCTAGACAGTACTGGGCTCTGCCATGAGGGCAGGGGACTAGACTCAATGACCTTTCGAGGTCCCTTCCAGTCCTAGTGTTCTATGATTCTATGAAATAAATTGTGTCGCTGGCCCTACCTGTCCGACAGATTGTTCCAACCCCCCTCCTGGCCCCAATTCCGGCCACTTTATCGGCCGGCGCCAGCTCCTCCAGCTGTGTCTGGCGCTGGGCATTCTGCGTTGGTGCACACAGTGCCCAGCCTTCTCCCTGGGTCCTAGCACCCGCCGGATCTCGCCCTGCCGCCCAGGAGCATGCCCAGCAGAGACGCTGCGGCGGCGGGCTCTCTCCCAAGAGGGCCACGCCATCGCGCTTGGCAGTGCGGGGTGCTGCTACCCCGTCACACAAATTAATAGGATCGTGCGCGATAATTTTTCAAAGGACCAGTATTTTTTTTCTAAGGACCGGTACTGGGCCGCGGACCACACTTTGGGAAACGCTGCCCTACAGGTTTGCGTCACACAGCTGACCAGAGTCAGCCAGCTACTCCAGGAACAAGTGGACCAGCTATGAGCCGAAACCACCATACTTCGAGCACACCTTGAAGCCCCCCACCATGTTCCTCTACTGAAACATTTTGATAATTCCCGCCCATCATTCTGGGGCTTTATGAACCAATGTTGGCTTCTGTTCCTAATATGTCCCCAGACCTATGCTTCTGATTGGTTCAAGGTGAAACTGGTAGTCAGTCTGCTGATGGGAGAAGCACTAGAACAGGTCTTCCCCTTGCTGAAGAATGACAGCCTGGTACTGCTAAATGGGAATGATGTTCTCCAGACCGCAATGGTAACATTAGAAGATCTGCACAAGGCTTGAATAGTGAAGCTGCTTTGAGACAATCTGGCAGGGGCAAGACATGGTAGCTACCTGTGCAGAGCATGTCTCATAGCAGATACCAGCTGATACCAAAACAGAAGATGAGATGGCCTGTGTAGGGAAACCCATAAATATAATCCACTTTTGTGGATCTCACTGTTCATACAGATAGCTGGCTGTGTGAAACAGGGAATGCAAGAAGAGGCTCCCTGGAATCCCCTATCCATATGCTGTTTCCTTGATGCCCTCCATCCTGCCAAACTGATGCAGGTGAACATAGCCTGTTGGCGGCTCACTCCTGAGGAAAGGAAACATCACTGTCAACACAATTACACCTGGAGGCAAAAGTGCTCCACTGCCAGATTTATGCCATGTCCAAAGCCAAACTGACTTCACTCCAAGAACATTTCCAGGAGAATCTGGCCTGAGAGTTTATCTGTAAGTTAACATCACTAGCTGGCCTTCCTTCCAGACCTCTTTGTTAAGAATCCATCAACTATCATGCACTAAATCAAACAACAATAAAGAACCCGGACCTGCTGTCCTTGACTTCTGGAGTTAAGGATCACATAGGAACTGTCAAAATATGTACTAGGTTGGATCTCTGGCAAGCCAATAACCTTACATGCACTAGGGAAGGTGAGGAATGGAAGACCATCTTTGAATACACGACAGTCATTCTGAATACCTGACGATGCTGTTCAGGCTGATCAAAGCCCCTGCAATCTTCCAACACTTTGTACATTGTGTGTTCTGGGATGTTAGAGCAATACATAGTGGTTTATCTAGACAATACCCTACTACTCTCGGATGACCATGGAGCAGCCCAGCTGTCAGTTTTGAGCAGTCCTGGAGCATTTATGGCAGCAAAGACTTCATGTCAAGTTTTAGAAGTGTGAGTCTGAGAAGACTTCCACAGAATTTCTGGATTTTATCCTGACCTTGAAGGAATCGAGATGAATCCACACAAAGTCCAAGCCATTTGCAACCGGACCATCTCTACATATGACCTGGGATCAGCAATGCTTCTAAAGGTGCTCAATTTTTAATCAACAGTTTATTCCACGTTTTTCAAAACAAGCTGGGCCCCTCACTATTCTGCTTCAGAAGAATGCCTAGTTCCAGTGGTCCCTCAAAACACAGCAGGCATATGATCAGCAGAAACTCACCTTTACCACTGCATCCATACTGCCCCACCCAGATGACAGACAATCCAATACCATAGGTCATATATCTATGTGCCCATAATTCACAGAGGCTTTTCCCCACTGAACAGAGCTGTGAGATTCTAGCTATAGAGCTCCTAGCCAATGCCTAAGCCTCTGAAGAATGCCAGTGTTATTTAGAAGGGGTTCATCATCCATGTATACACTGACCACTATCCCATATTAAGGATGCTAAATAGTGACTAATTCTGCCTTTGAAATGTAGCAACAACCCTAGGACAGCTGATCCCAGGCTCCACACTGAGTTGCTGCTTTGAAATGCTGGGAGGAGCCTGATGCTGGGCTCCCCATGGCATTTCAAAGCAGCAGCGCCACATGCAGCCCAGTGTTAGCGGGGGAATCCCCAGCTGATCCCGGGCTCCACACAGCGCTGCCACTTTGAAATGCCACATGCAGCCTGGGGACACCCCATCTGGCCCTGGGCTACACACGGCATTTCAAAGCAGCAGCGCCACGTGGAGCCCAGGGTCTGGCCACAGGCTTCAAGGAGCATGGATGCTTTGAATTCCCCTCTTCTCCACCTTGCTGCCTCTTTCTGATAGAGGCAGCAAGGAGGGTGGGGAGGGAAGTGACTAGGGGTATGTCTACACTAAAACGTTAATTCGAACTAACTTAGTTCGAATTAGTTAATTCGAACTAAGCTAATTCGAACTAACGGATCCAGACTAAAAAACTAGTTCGAATTAGCGTTTTGCTAATTCGAACTAGCATGTCCACATTAAGTGGACCCTGAACCGGGCTTAAGGATGGCCAGAAGCAGTGCCGGCAGGGCATCAGAGGAGGACTTAGAGCATGGAGATGCTGTCTCAGGCTAGCCGAGGGCTGTGCTTAAAGGGTCCCGACCCCCACCCCGGACAGACAGTTCTCAGGGGTGCCCCGCTTGCAAAGCAGTCCTGGCTTGGATTGCCCGGACTACCCACACTGGGCACATCACACCACTTGGCCATCAGCCCGGCTGCACTTGCCGCAGGCTGCCATCTGGGAAGAGGGGGCAATTGGGGGGCTGCAGGAGAGCTTCCACCCCCAGAAGCCCGCAGAGCCAGCCCAGTCCTCCCCATCGGGGGCTCGTGCCCCATTCCTCCCTCACCTCCTTCCACTTATCCTTCCCTAGCCCCTCTTCTTGATGTACAAAATAAAGATAACATGTCTTCCAAAATGGAATCTGTCTTTATTGAACAAAACTGGGGGAGACTGGGAAAAGGAGGTGGGAGAGGGTAAGAGAGAGGCTGGGAGAGGGGAGGGCAACTAAAATGATCAGGGGTTGAGAACAGGTCCCATATGAAGAGAGGCTAAAGAGACTGGGACTTTTCAGCTTAGAAAAGAGGAGACGGAGGGGGGACAGGATAGAGGTCTCTAAAAGCATGAGTGGGGTGGAGAGGGTGCATACAGAAAAGTTCTTCATTAGTTCCCATAAAGAAGGACTAGAGGACACCAAAGGAAAGGAATAGGTAGCAGGCTTCAAACTAGTAACAGAAAGTTGTTCTTCACAAAGCAAAGAATCAACCTGTGGAACTCCTTGCTGCAGGAGGCTGTGAAGGCTAGAACTAGAACAGAGTTTGAAGGGAAGTGAGATCAAGTCATGGAGGCTGGGTCCATGGAGTGGTATTAGCCAGGGGGTAGGAGTGGTGTCCCTGCCCAAGGTTTGTGGAAGGCTGGAGAGGGATGGCACGAGACAAATGGCTTGGTCACTGTCTTCGGTCCATCCCCTCCAGGGTCCCTAGGGTTCGCCGCTGTTGGCAGACAGGCTACTGGGCTAGATGGACCTTTGGTTTGACCCAGGACGGCCATTGTAAGCTCAGGGCTCAGGGGTCTCAGTGGACCCCCTTGATTCTCTTTCACACCTGCTCCTGGGTGGCCAGGCTGGCACCTCTCCTGCCCTAGCCGGCCACTTTCCTGTGCCTAGTGCGGAGATCGTGGACAAGGTCCACGATGTCTGCACTAGCCCAGGCGGGTGCCCGCCTCTTGCGGTCCCGGGCAAGCTCCCGGGAGCCGCCAGCCTGGTCCCGGGAAGAGGGGGAGGGCTGGGGGGCATCGGGTGGGTGGCTCGATCTGTGCCAGGTACAGGGTCTGCTGGCTGGGTGCTGGCAGGTTTGCACCTGGCACAGGCACCGTAGCCAGCCCGTGCCCCTTTAAGGGGTCCGGGGCCGGGAGGGGGGCAGAAGCGTTTCCCTGGTGTTGGCCAGAGTGGCCACCAGGGAAACCTGGGGAGGGCTAGCCTCCCACTAGTTCGAATTAAGGGGCTACACACCCCTTAATTCGAACTAGCTAGTTCGAACTAGGCTTAATCCTCATAAAATGAGGTTTTCCTAGTTCGAACTAAGCGCTCCGTTAGTTCGAATTAAATCTGAACTAACGGAGCACTAGTGTAGCGCCTATGAAAGTTAGTTCGAACTAACTTTGTAGTGTAGACATACCCTAAGAGACTAGTCCTTCATATCCCTATTCCATTTAGCCCCTGAATCAGAAACAGCAAGGCTGATCCTTATCTTGGAGCTTTGACACTGAGCTGTATGGACCTAGCCAGGAATCAGACCACATCCTTACGTCCTGCTACTCCTTCTTAAGGACCTACTCGTACTGATTTGTTCTGTCTCTTCTTTGAAAGTTCTGCCTCGCAAACCACCAATGACAGGGAGCCACACAACATTTGGAAGGGTGGCATGTTTGTGGATAACCATGTTTACATTCCCCTGGGGCAGACAAGAGTGGTGGCTTCATAAGCTGTACCATGACCACTAGCTGCCCCCTTCCCTCAGCAGCACAACTGGGTTGCTTTAAGACTCTACAATTGACATGTCATCTTTTCTGGTAGCCCTCAATGTGCTCCATGACACAGGCTTCCGAGGATCCTGCAACATGCATGTGATCAAGCAAGATGACGCAACATAAACTCTGAGGTGTACTCCAATCTCCAGACACTCCACCCCAACCATTGGCAGCTACTGAATTGTATTGTATTGTGGGGTTGTCAAGAGTCAACTATCTTGACGGCGGTAGACTTCTTCACCAAAATGGCCCACTTCATGCCCTATGCTCAGCTCCATTCTGCTGAAGACACAGCTCAGCTGTGGATTAGCTGTGTAACTCATTTCCATAGACTAATGAAACGCTTCACCTCCAAATGAAGGTTGCAATTTAAAGCCCAATTCTGGCAAGAGGCCCTCTGTTTTGTGACAGTCTAGCTGCACCTTTCTTCCGCCTACTACCCTGAATACAATGGTCAGATGGAAAGTGTTACTCAGATAGCAGAGCAATACCTACAATGTTATAAAAAGAAGACTGATCTTTGCTGTTAACTCTAAGTGGTGCTTGGATAAGATAACACAGATCATGCTTTCACAAAGAAAAGCCCCTTCTTTGCCAGCTATAGGGCCAACTCCAATTCCAACCATAGCTACATATGACCTCTCCTAACCTGACCACCTCAGACTTAGTGCAGAGAACTCAGCAAGAAGTAAGGGGTCACCTGGAAAAATTGAAAGCTGACTACTGGTGACTACCTATGGATCACTTAAGATTACTTGTTCTGTTCATTCCCTCGGAAACCTCTGGCATTGGCAACTGTCAGAAAACAGAATACTGGGCTAGATGGACCTTTGGTCTGACCCAGTATGGCTGTTCTTATATTTTTGCGTAATGATCAAGTGACATGCAAACCAGCATTATCGACCATGCCACCTATCCAGTGGAAGAAAAAATGGCTTTCATTGGAGCACCTTTGCACAGATTCTCGTGTAAGCTGGACTTCATGTTCCTCAGCCCTTATCAAATCCGTTGACAACTCAACCCAGTCATCATTAAGCTGCATCTACCCCGATCTCTCAAGTTCCAACCAGTATTCCAATAACTTCCTAAAATCCTACACAGAGAATTTGTTTCCTCACAGGATCCAACCACCTCAACTGCCAATGTATATACAAGGACAGGAGGAATACGGTGTGCATATGCTCTTGGACTCTAAAAGTCAGCAGGATACACTTTTATGAGTGATTGATGGGGAAGGCTATAACCCTGAGGAATGTACATAGAAGCTGGCAGAAAACATTCACACTCCTGCCCTAATATAAGCCTTCCATGAGAACTATCCCAAGAAACCTAGACTCGTAGTACCTGGAAGGTGCCTTTGGGCAGAGGCTGATGTCCAGCCCTGGACTTCTCAACCAAAGTCCATGGAGGTCCTGGGAGTCATCACACTTCAATCCTCTACCTGGAAGCTAATAAACTGCAGCTGGGACCATGGTTGATGAAGCCCAACAAGGTCACAACCCCCAATTCTGCTGTCTGATTGGGACAGCTACATGGCTCTTGACTGGGCAACAGTGCCTATTTAAGCTAGAAGAAGAAACAGACTTTTGTCCATAAAACTGAGTTTCATCCCGCCATGGACCACTGGTCTGGCTGGTGTTTACCCTTTCCTGTCTTCTGATCCTGACCTCTTGGGATATTGGCTCTTGGTAATGGCTTTCTGGTTCAACTGCTTGAGGCTGACCTGCCATCTTAATTTCACCTGACTCTTGATCCCTGCCCTCCAGTTTGTCTCTCAATTCTGAACTTTTGGTGTTCCAAACTGGCTTGACTCTCAATAATTGGCTCCTGAAGTTAAACCCTAGGATAAGTAATTATATTCACCTAACTAAATCCCTTCTATAATTTCTATTGGATAATGCACCAAAATGAATGCACATTGTTCTTGGCAATGCATTTCTTCATGGAGGAGGTTGCAGGATATAGTATGAAATATTTTTGCAAAGTGCTTTTGTATCCTTTGAGATGTATGAATATGATACTATTAGTGTTTTACCCCTTAGTCTTCATCTTACACTTGTTCCATGCAAAAGTAACATCTCACCTGTTCCAGAATCCAGCATTATTCTTATAATTCTGGGGCACAATATTGGACAGGTAAAATGTTTCAGCCATAGCTCGCTATAGAAAGAAAGAAAGAAAATGGTGCCAGGTTATTGAAATGCAATTGAGATGGGCTGAAAATAAAGCCAAACTTTAGGAGGGCTAGGAATTAGAACCCGTATCTACAGCCAATTTTCATAACTGGACATTATTTACATAAGAGGCAAAATCAAAATCCTAGATCAGAGTACCAGTGAAGTTCTGGGGAAGAAGTAGAAAGGGAAAACAGGTTAAGGATTTTAAGTAACGGTTAATTTACTAGTTGAGTAGTCAATGGAATTTCCTCCGCTGAGGCTCTTGTACATTTCAAAGGAGGAACACGGAACATTGCGTGCACCCCGGGGCCAGTGGGAAGCTGAACCTGCCCATTTGAACACCGCCTAGGTATTTCAAAAGGGCAGCTACACAGCTGATCCCTAGCTCAGCTGTGCAGTGCTGCCCCTTTGAAGTGCTCCCTTTCCCCCCCCCCTTTGCTGCCTCTATCTGATAGAGGCAGCAAGGGGGGGGGAAGGGGATCGACTAGTTAACAGACTATCTGATAAGCATTTGTTCATCAGATAGTCGACTAGTCCTTAACACCCCTAAAACAGGCCCATCTGTAGTTCTATAGAAATATTCACATGTTATCCATATTTGGAGCCAGCAGACATATAAAATAACATTGAAGCATAACAATGAATGACAACAAATGGTCTCGTAGCACTTTATAGATTAACAAAACATATAGATGGTATCATGAGCTTTTGGGGCACAGCCCACTTCTTCAGATGACCGGAGTTTTGAGTTTGAATGACAGTAAGGAATTAATGTTAAAGGGGCATAAGTTTATAATTAATTTGGGCATAGCTGGCTGCCTTTTCCAGAGAGAAGGGAAATTTACACTTATGATTCTTATTTCCCAGAATGGTTCAATATATTTTTGCCCTTACTTGGCTAAAAATATTTTACATTACTAATTTTTTACAATTTGAAAAATATAAAGAGTGCAGATGGTGAAATGGTCATCAAGATCCTGATTCAGCACAGGATTATGCCCCTGTTTAACTTTACAAATTGTGAGTAAAGAAGGAGCATAAATATTTCAGGATTGTGGCTCAAGTAATTCCAAACAAGAAGCAACCTTACCTTCTTCTGGTTCTATGCATTTATAAGTATGTGAAAAAATATAAAAGGAAAATCTCAGGCTTTTATCCTGAATCTTATATCTTTATTTTATTAGAAGTGCCTTTTCAGATTCTCCTTATTCATAGAAGTTAAGGATCTAGCAGCATTATTTGGAACAATGCTTAGTATAGTTTGTGTTGGTGAAAGCTATGAAATATTCCAGTTAGCATGTCTAACTCTATTTTAGTCCTGGACCTCATTGCTAAACATGCTGGAATAACACTGACAAAATCCATCAGTGACCCTTTCGCTGTAAGTAAAAGGGCTAGTACTTTAATCCACTAAATACAGTGCTGCCATCATTCTGCTCTACCACATATTACATTTCAGGACAGAAATGCACTTTCTCGCTGCTTCTTAAATAGCAAATAATCTACATTATGGGAAAAAACAAACCAAGACCAGATAGAATCAAGGCTGTTTTGTCTATCAGCCAATGGATTAAGAGACCGATATTTTGATACAGGTTCAACCTCTATAGTCGGGGCTTCTGTCATCCAGCATCCCCACGGGTGCTCCTGGGCAAGCCTCATGCTCAGCAACTCCTCCCCCACCCTTCCAGAGCTTCCGGAGCACTGCAAGAAGCTCATTTCGCCCTGGTCCACCCTAGGGAGTTATTTTGAAATAATAAATTGAGTGTCCACACTACCAAGCCTGTTATTTCAAAATAACAGGCTGGTTATTTTGAAATCTGCCCTTCTGCTTTCCTTGGGGAAGAATGTTTATTTCAAATTAGTTATTTCAAAATAGCATTACTGTGGACACGCTGCTGCTACTTTGAAATAACTACTCCCCAGAGTCATTCAGAGTCATTACTCCCCAATGCTTCCTGGGGCTCTAAATCAAGGTAGCGTGTCCACAATAATGGAGCCTGCCTCAGACTAATTTTGAGGCTCCCCAGAGTGGGGATACACTATTTCAAGTTTGTTTTGGCAGTTATTTTGAATTTTGTTATTTCAAAATAATTTCCTAGTGTAAACATGTCGCCACTGCGCTCAAGCTCAGGGAGGGAGGAGGAGAAGCGGGGGCTGGGGAGCATTCAGGGAAGAGTCAGGGTGTCTGAGAAGCCCTGAGGATGGAGGCCAGGAGTGCAGCCCCACGGCTGGCAGCAGAAGCCAAGAGTGCAGCCCCACAGGGGCCGGGAATGCAGTCTGCCAAATGGGGGCCGTGGCAGGTGGCGGGAGCCAGGAGCGCAGCCCAGCGGCCACCTAGCTGTGCTCCCAGCCCCCAGCTGCAGCGTTCCTCAGATGCCCTCCCTCTTCCCCCAAGTGCCTTCCTATCCCATCCCCGCTTGGTCAATGCTGCCACCAGAACAGAGCTCTGCAGCAGATTCCCTGGTTTGGGACCAGTCAGGTCTCAAGGGTGCCGGACCAGGAAGGTAAAACCTGCACCCTTATCTTACAACTTTATAGATCAGGTAAGTAAAGACACTTTGTAGGCTTTAAGAGCATACCTAAGGCAAAAGCTAAGGCAATCTCTTAATTCCCTTCATACGGAGAATTAGAAAGGGAACAGACCTTGAAACAGTCTAATCCATTCCCCAGCCAGAACAGGACTGCCCTTCACAGTATGTTTGCTAGTGCTTTGTCCATTGAGTTTTAAATATCTCAGTACCTGTTGGCTGCTTTTCTCCACTTGCTTATTAACTCAGCATCAGGAGAGACATTTAAGGTGAGATATGTAAATAATCTCCATGCTGCAGGTAGGGAAACTGGGACACAGAAAGTTGTGGAGTTGCTCAGTTTCACACAGCAAGCCTACAGCATAGTGAACCCCAGAACTCCTGATTCCATGTCCTGTCCCTCAACAAGTAGGCCAGACTTCATCCCAAGAAAACTCAGGAGAAATACATTTCAGATCACCCTCCCTGTGACAGGCAGTAGTTAAGAAAGATTCTTACTACTGAAAACTTGTTATCTCCTGCAGGTGCCATATGTCCTCGCGACCACCCGCTCCCAATGTAGTCTTCATTGACAGCACTAAACATTAGAGGGATACTAGGATCTGGTCTGAATTTGCAGTGCCTTCTATCTGCGTTGCCTGAGGAACAACATAATAAATAGTTAGGTTATTAGTGAACCATCATCATTACAGAATAAAAAGAGCTGTTTCCAAATGTGCCTTCCCAAACTGCTTGCCTACGTCTAGACTGGCCACAAATTCCGGAAAAGGGATGCAAATCAGGTAAGTCAGCATAGGGAAATCCGCAGGGGATATTTAAATCCCCCGCGGATTTAAATAAACATGTCCGCCGCTTTTTTCCGGCTTTTCCCCAAGCGTTTAGACTGGCGCGATCCTCCGGAATAAAGCCCTTTTCCGGAGGATCTCTTATTCCTACTTGAAAGTAGGAATAAGAGATCCTCCGGAAAAGGGCTTTATTCCGGAGGATCGCGCCAGTCTAGACGCTTTTTTTTCCGGCTTTTCCCCAAGCTGGAAAAAAAGCGGCGGACATGTTTATTTAAATCCGCGGGGGATATTTAAATCCCCCGCGGATTTCCCTATGCTGACTTACCTGATTTGCATCCCTTTTCCGGAATTTGTGGCCAGTCTAGACGTAGCCCTTATGTTTCAAGATTCTAGGTACAATCTGAGTATTAGTTCTATCAAAATCAAGGAAGAAAATATGTCTTGATTGGCACAGCAATCAGATATATATCAAGAATCACATATCTCAAGAGGTTTAATCTTGGCTGGATAGTTTGATTCTGATACTTTGGACAACATTTTAACATGTCAGATGATTACAGTCACTTGAAAACAATGTTTAAATTACAGCTTTCACCATATGAACCACTGAAGTCAATGGGATGACTTACTGATAGTTCTAAGTGCTTGTAGGACCATGTCTGTAGATCTGAAAGTTACGCTGAAGACTGTGACTGAGATATAGCTGAAGGGATGCAACTTCTATAAAACATTTAACAATTACACAGCTACCTTTCTTACCAACAACTTTCAATACGAAAACTGAAATAATTCTATAAACTTAAGATAGTTGTATATCGTTTACGTTTCATTCAGGAGGTGAAAACAATTTAATTATTTTCTTACATATACAACAGAGAAGAGGGAATCAGATGTACTCAAGTGAAATAGTGAAACTGGGGCAATGGTAGTACTGGGTTTCAAAAAGCATGTGTTATATCCTGAGTAACACGTGAAACAATGTATTACAATAATTATTTGCTTTTGCCCAGTTGATTTCACTTAGTTCAGCTTTCCCAAAAACATTATTTCAGGGATACATATTACATACGCCTAGTTTTCTGGTATTTTATATTCTAACTAATTCTGTCACAGAGCTATTTTGATTACTTCATACTCTGATCCTGCAAAGACAGACATGGGTAGATCCTCAGACAGTGTAAACCTATGACAATCTACCACAGTGGAAGATTTGCTCCAGGATCACCTTTAAGCACTTGAGTAATCCCACTGCCTTCAATGAAAATGAGCATTTCAGACACACACACACAGATGCTGAACCACCAGACTTGCATCTGGGTAAACTATACAACCACCTCATCCTATACCTGTTACTCATGTCCTTCCTCGTCCCTCCACAACCCTCCCTCTCCCCCACGCTGAGATACACTCAAACCCCTGTCACGTTTGTCACATAAGCCATATGCCTGCAGAGAAATCCTTCAGTATGCTCCCTTCTGCCAGCACACAGACCCACTAGAACAGGCATGAACGTCTGCACTGGTAGATCCCTGTTAACAGGACTAGGGTTATCAAACCAGCACTTCCATGCAGTTTCACTGACTTTGGTGAGCACAGGGCTCTGCCTCCACAGAGCTTATTGCAGGACTCAGGTGACAGACTAAAAGATCTACAGAACAAGACCAGTCCCCTTTAAGTATTTTCTATGAAGTGCCTAGCCAACAGCCAAGCTAACCGATTAATCCTAGATAGTTTAAAAGATCTGTCCAGCTCTGTGTCCACTTCACTAGACCTAACCAGATATTTAGACCAGAGACAAATTAGAAAGCCAGTATTAAAGAATAAGATAGCTTTGACCACCCAGCCCTGATGGTGGTGAGTCCCCTTGTAAGAACTGGCGCCACAAAACGGACCAGTACAATTCAGGTGAGTCCCCATCTCCCCTGTGCCTACCCATGGGAGTGGGGAAGTAAAAAATCCGTGTCTTTACTGCTAGGACTGGGGTCCCGTCGCAGAGGGTGGCCAGCAGGCCAACAGACGCCTCGTTATATAGGAAGAGCTTATTACACTTTAGATTTTAACTGCTAGAACACAGGGGTTCCTTCGCAGCGGGCAGCCTGGGAAAGGCTGGAAAGGTGCCCCAACGGATCTTGTCACCTGGGAGTGACACAGAACCAAACGCCTAAGCTCTCCCTATGTCTGTCCTTTTATGACCGGCTGAAGTTCTTTTAAATTGTGCTTGGTTCTGTTACAGCAACTGAAGGAGTCAGGTTAAAGCTTAAACAGTTACAGGTTTATTAAAAGACTTATAAAAGCATATGGTTACAATGGCTATTGCTCTATTTTTTAAATGCTAACAAATACAGATTTTAAAAATGGTTACAAAGAAAATAAAGATAGAAAATAGAAATAATGGTACCAAGTGACAGCTTAATCTTTAAAGAGCTCTAAGTCTATGTATATATATACTTAAGCAAAGGACCACATCCAGGTACAATTTTTACTCTTTTCTGTGCCTCTCGACTCTAGCGTGTCAGGCCAGGGCCGGTCTCTCAATTCCTAGGAAAGACGAATACGAGGTGGGCGTCCCCTTGGAACCTCGGGAGATCAAACACCAAACTTGACCAGCAGATAGATGGTAGATTGACACTCAGAGAAAATGCGCTGCTGGACCTATCTTTATACCCCTGGGGGCCCGTATTCTCTTTCTTATCTAAGATGCTGAATTGTACTGGTCCGTTTTGTGGCGCCAGTTCTTACAAGCAAGTTTCAAGTTAATTTACACTTGCAAGAGAGATAACTAAATTGTGAGCACTAGACATTTTTTTACTGGGCGAGAGATTCCTCCCCCCGCGGATGGATGTGTGTTCGTATCAATATGGGTTTCATTCAAGGGCACTCCTTGGCAGCCTCTTGGTCAGCAATTGGCGTATCTCTGTTTACAGCCATTCACGGTCACACAGCCTGGGCCTTCTGCTCTGTGTGCCCTGTATGCTCCAGGCAAGCAAAAATGGATGTTACAAGGGGGGGTTCCTGTCTGGCTACACACATACATACATACCCAGTGTCTTGTGTTTGGAAATATGTTCAATCACCCATCTAGGCAATCGTTTTGCCTGATCATAAGAGAGTGCATGATTTGTGTAACATCTGGTCTCTGTTCCAGCTACAGGGAAACCATACTGTTCCAGCAGAGACTCTTCCACTGGCTCTAAGGGGAAAAACAAACAAAATGTGACCCTCAGAGAAAATTGGGATTAGAAACAGAAGAGGAAGGGGAACGTCTCTTATGTGTCTTCACAGAGTATTGAACAACGGGACTATTTGAGTTTAACTGAAAATGTATCTGAGATTTAAAAAGGAACGTAGACAAATAACTCCTGTCCACCAGAGAAACATCCATGCTTGATGCCAAGTGTACATTAATAATAATTATATGAATAATAATTAATTGCATTAATAATTAATATTTAATAAATAACTAATAATAGTGATTCCCTGGTCACAATTACAGTTGACGACCTGTCAGCCAACTCTTAGTCCACTGAACTCAAACTCAGGATAGACTTTGTGTTGATTTTTGTATTCTTGTTTCACACCAAATGTCAGTGTAAATGTCAGTGCTGTCCCCTTCATCACACAGCCTTATGGCTCAGTCTGTCAGAAGGGGAGACAAGAGGCCTGAGGAGCAGCGAAGGCCAACGCTCAGGGAGTGGGAGCTGGGATAGGAACTTCCTAACTGTCAGGGTGGTTAAACACTGGAATAAATTGCCTAAGGAGATTGTGGAATCTCCATCACTGGAGATATTTAAGAGCAGGTTGGCTAGACATCTATCAGGGATGGCCTAGACAGTACTGGGTCCTGCCATGAGGGCAGGGGATTGAACTCGATGACCTCTCGAGGTCCCTTCCAGTTCTAGTGTTCTATGATTCTATGATTCACAGATCAAACCAGCAATGATAAGCCCCCACATTCTCACCTCCCAAGGAAGCCTGTGGGCCGTACAGGTATTTATCGCACCACAGAATGCACTCAATCTCTCCTAGCAGCAGGCTTTTGCTTCTTCCCAGTTCGACAAAATGCTTAAACATGGACTTTGCCAGCGCAACCCACGCAGACACTCATACCTCTATGGTTCACCAGGGCCTGAGTAACAACGGAGCAGAACCCTTTGCAGTATATGTGCTCATATGTCACTGAGCAAATCTACATTCATGGACAGGCTGAAAGAGTTCTCCCACCAAACGACATTGTCACACACAGTGTTATTCTCCCCATGGTTATTCTGGAGGCCCCTGCATGTTCCCTTTCATGCCTTGGCTTATGAAACTATAACTAGATTGCAGAAGTCCTGGCAAAAGAAGGATTAATTACACTTGCAAAGGGCGGAGAATGATTGGTTTTGGCCAACTGACATCTCATTGGAAATATCTACAGACTTGTTTGGATGCCAGAATCATCATACCATCTGCACCACTGGGGCTTGCTGTGCTCATCACAATCTTTGCAAAACCAGAAGTGAGCCATTTCCCTATGATAGCGAGGGGCTACTGACTTGTACCTTCAGCCAGGAAGGAGACTTACTGCAGCTGGAGCTGGATGCACCCAGGCCACAGAAGTCAGGGGATGTTTTGTGCTCCCACCTTGTGGGCATTCTCGGGCCAATGGAAGAGGGAGCATAATACCTTTATGTCAAGTATCAGAGGGGTAGCCATGTTAGTCAATTCAAATGTCACCCAACTGATTTAGCAGAGTGCTCAGCTAGTTATTTTGTTTCTACTGGTGGCACACAGTTGCACATGCTTTGGTGCACATAACAATTTATTCTGCACATGGATGGAAAAAGATTAGAGGGAACATTATTCCCTGTCTGTAGAAACAGTGGCACAGCTGCAGCTTGCGGACACTGTTTCATGAACAAGTCAACCTATTGAGTGCAGGCAATCTCTCTCTCATGAGTCCTAGCCTTCATTTAAATATTTTTATTTCAAACTGTAGAGAACATAACAATTGTTAAATCTTTCTGAAATCTGACACCTCAACAAATCCTGCTAATATATAAGGGGAGTGGGTTGGTGCATTACTGACATACACACAACCAATTCAATGGGAAAGGGGAAAAAGAACAAAAGAAACCTTTAAGAAGAAAATGCCTGAAAGTCAAAAATATTTATGTACTGGCACACCTACAGTAACTTATCTCCCACCACCAGACACTTATTTTTGTACTAAAAATAACACAAATACCCGTAAGCAACAATCAAGCGAAAAAGATGTCATTACAAGCAATTAACTACTTGTGCGCAAAAGCCATAGGAAACCACTTCCTTACCACGTTTACTGATTAATTTTCACTGGAAGCAGCAACAAGGAAGGTGGATGTTATTTTTAATTCAATTCACATTCAATGGTCTCAGGATAAACCTCTGCTCTATGTTGGTGTGTGTACACACACACACACAAAATATGACAAAAATACTGTCATTACAGCAATGGGGGGCAATCTATTTATTGGAGAAGGAATAATAGGACAGTGGGGGAGGTTTCCTGAGGATAAGAAATTGTAGGGAGGAATATTGGCAGGGCCGGCCTTTGGGGTGAGCGACCTGGCTGATCACCCAGGTGCCATAGTCAGGGCACTGTGGTGTCTATGGGGCCTCCCTGAGGCCTGGTGTGGCATCCAGAAGCGAGTCACTGCAGAGCAGGGTCAGCCCTATAGGTGGGTGATGTGGTGGGGGGAGCTATGGGCAAGAAGCAGGGCAGACACAGTGTATGAAGCTTACGTCAATGGGAGAAGATTGTAGGAGTGGGGAGCCCAGGGAGACAATGAGAGCCTAGGGTGTGAAAATGCAAGTTCACACAGGGTGGTATGTCCCCTGAGGCCAGCTTTGGCTACTGGGGCTGGTCATGGGGCAATGTGGGTAGCTCTGTTAGGGGATGGGGCTTTGGTGCTGACTCCTTGGGAAATATGGGGAGGTCTGTTGGGGGACAAGTAGTGAAGAAGACATTGGGGTTAAGGGATTCATCTGGTTCCTGGAGCGATGTGGAGAGATCCCTGGGGGCTGGGCAGTGAAGAGGGTTACTGGGATTAAGGATGTTAACTAGTGGTTAATTGACTAGTCAATAGACACTTCCACATTCCTCCTTTGAAATGTGGGCAAGAGCCCCAGCTGACTGCAGGTTTCCCAAGGCATTTCCCCAGAACCCAGGGTCAGCTGGGCGGAGCTGCCACTTTCAAGTGTTTGTCAGAGGCTGGAGAAGGATGGCAGGAGACAAATCACTTGATCATTGTCTTCAGTCCACCCTCACTGGGGCACCTGGTGTTGGACACTGGGCTAGATGGACCTTTGGTCTGACCCAGTACGGCCATTCTTATGTTCTTATGTAAGTACCCCTTCTTCCCACCCCCTTTGCTGCCTCTATCTGATTGAGGCAACAAAGGGGGGGGGAGGGGAAATCGACTAGTCGACTATCCAAACAACATTTGCTTATTGGATAGTCAATTAGTCGACTAGTTTTTAACATCCCTAATTGGGATAGGGAGTACTGGAGTATGAGTGATCACCTGGCTCCTGGGGCGATGTGGGGAGGTCAGTAGGGGCTACACAGGACACAGAGGGCTGTGGGGCAAAGGGGATGGTGATGGCGATTGGGAGAAGAGCTGTCAGGTGGCTAGCTCCTGCGCTCATGATGGAAGATCCACAGGAGCTGGGCAGGAACGAACAAGGAGGGCTGATGTAGGAACGGCACTAAGAGATGGGGCTAGCTCCTGGGGCAATGCAGGGAAGCCTGGGGGAGCTGGACAGGGAGGAGGATTACTGAGATATGGGGCATTGGAAGATAGGGACTGGAGCTGCCTCCTCAGGAGAGGTGTGGAAACCCATGGGGCTGGACCCTGGCTCCTGGGGAGCCCTATGGGGGCTGGGCAGGACCCAGAGAGCTGGTGAGGCATCTAGGGATGACTCTTGATTAGAGGGTCAGCAGGTAGCAGATGGAGCTGGGCACTAGGGGTAACCAGGGAACGGGGGAAGGGAGAAGGATGGTGGAGACCAAGGGAGCCAGGCACCTGGGGCAGGGCTTGGGGGATGGCGGAGGCCGGGAGGCCGGGCATAGGGGGGAGGGAAGGGGCCGGGCACAGAGTTAGTGGGGGGGGGGGGGCAGGCACTGTGGGGGAGGAGCTGATGGGGCCAAGCGCCGGGGGGCGGGCACGGAGCAGCAGGGCTGGGGGGGGGGAACCGAGGCCAGGCACCGGGGAGGGCTGGGGGCGGGCTCGGGCTGCCAGACGCCCAGCTCCCGGCGCACAGGCTGCCGGGCCGGGATCCCCCCGCCCCCCGCCACGCTCTTACCCTGCGGCCGCTCGCGAGGGGGCGCGGGGCCGGGCTGGCGGCGGAGGAGCCCCAGCGCGGCCAGGCCGGAGGCGGCGGCGCCCAGCGCGGCCCCGCACACGAAGCCGCCCAGGAAGTGGCGCTTGGCGAAGCCTGAAGTTCTCGCCATGGCCCGGCCGGGGGGAGCAGGCGGCTCCCGCTCCGCGCTGCCCCACAGAGCCCCCTGCAGGCCGGCCGGGGAGCGGCCCGGGGCTCGCTGCCGGGGAGCGCAGGCCCCTCCGTGTCCGCCCCCCCCCCAGCAACAAGCGGGGCAGAGCTGCCCGCGGGGCTCCCACCCCGCTCCCAGCCTGGCCCCCCTTGGTGCGGATCATCCCCTGGGCGCTGTGGCTAGAGGGGATGGGGAAAGCTCGAGGCAGAGCCCTAGGGACAGGCCATTCCCATTCCCGCTTTCACCTTAGCTTCCTTGGATGAAGGAGGTAACCTAGTGACAGATGATGTGGGGAAAGCTGAAGTACTCAATGCTTTCTTTGCCTCTGTCTTCACGGACAAGGTCGGCTCCTGGACTTCTGTGCTAAGCGACGCAAGATGGGAAGAAGATGGACAGCCCTTGGTGGGTAAAGAACAGGTTAGGAACTATTTAGAAAAACTAAACGTACACAAATCCATGGGTCCAGACTTAATGCACCCAAGGGTACTGAAGGAGTTGGCAAATGTCATTGAGGAGCCTTTGGCCATTATCTTTGAAAAGTCGTGGAGATCGGGCGAAATCCCGGATGATTGGAAAAAGGCAAATGTAGTGCCCATCTTCAAAAAAGGGAAGAAGGACGATCCAGGGAACTATAGGCCGGTCAGTCTTACCTCGGTTCCTGGAAAAATCATGGAAGGGATCATAAAGGAATCCATTTTGAGACACTTGAATGAGAGGAAAGTGATCAGGAATAGTCAGCATGGATTCACAAAGGGCAAGTCGTGCTTGACCAATCTGATTAGCTTCTATGATGAGGTAACTGGCTCAGTGGACATGGGAAAGTCAGTGGATGTTATATACCTTGACTTTAGCAAGGCTTTTGATACGGTCTCCCACAATATTCTTGCCAGCAAGTTAAGGGAATGCGGATTGGATAAATGGACGGTAAGATGGATAGAAAGATGGCTAGAAGGCCGGGCCCAGCGGGTAGTGATCAACGGTTCAATGTCAGGATGGCGGTCGGTTTCTAGTGGAGCCCCAAGGTTCGGTTCTAGGACCGGTTTTGTTCAATTTCTTTATTAATGACCTGGATGAGGGGATAGATTGCACCCTCAGCAAGTTTGCAGATGACACTAAGCTAGGGGGAGAGGTAGATACGCTTAAGGGCAGAGATAGGGTCCAGAGTGACTTAGACAAATTGGAGGATTGGGCCACTAGAAATCTCATGAGATTCAACAAAGACAAGTGTAGAGTCCTGCAGTTGGGACGGAAGAATCCCAAGCATAGTTACAGGCTGGGGACCAACCAGTTAAGTAGTAGTTCTGCAGAAAAGGACCTGGGGGTTACAGTGGATGAGAAGCTGGATATGAGTCAACAGTGTGCCCTTGTAGCCAAGAAGGCTAATGGCATATTAGGATGCATTAAGAGGAGCATTGCCAGCAGATCCAGAGATGTCATTATTCCCCTTTATTCGGCTTTGGTGAGGCCACATCTGGAGTACTGTGTCCAGTTCTGGGCCCCCCACTACAAAAAGGATGCGGACGCATTGGAGAGGGTCCAGCGGAGGGCAACCAAAATGATTAGGGGTCTGGAGCATATGACCTACGAGGAGAGGCTGAGGGACTTGGGTCTGTTTAGTCTGCAGAAGCGAAGAGTGAGGGGGGACTTGATAGCAGCCTTCAACTTCCTGAAGGGAGGTTCCAAAGAGGATGGAGAGAGGCTGTTCTCAGTAATGACAGATGGCAGAATAAGGAGCAATGGTCTCAAGTTGTGGTGGGAGAGGTCCAGATTGGATATTAGGAAAAACTATTTTACTAGGAGGGTAGTGAAGCATTGGAATGGGTTACCTAGGGAAGTAATGGAGTCTCCATCCCTAGAGGTGTTTAAGTCTCGGCTTGACAAAGCCCTGGCCGGGTTGATTTAGATGGGATTGGTCCTGCCTAGAGCGGAGGGCTGGACTTGACGACCTTCTGAGGTCTCTTCCAGTTCTGATTCTATGATAAGGGGATGGTTGGATGAAATAACATGATCTTGGTAACTAATTGACCATTCATTTCCAGATGGAAATAGGTCAATGGAGGGATGATAGGAGTTGCTATAGGGAACTTTCTGGGTGTCTGGCTGGTGAGTCTTGCCCACATGCTCAGGGTTTAGCTGATTGCCATATTTGGGGTCAGGAAGGAATTTTCCTCCAGGGTAGATTGGCAGAGGCCCTGGAGGTTTTTCGCCTTCCTCTGTAGCATTGGGCACAGATCACAGCTGAAGGACTCTCTGCCTGTTGGGGCCTTCAAAGTATTGGAAGGCTTCAATATCTGAGACATAGGTGAGAGGATTATTCTAAGAGGGGTGGGCGAGATTCTGTGGCCTGCACTGTGCAGGGGGTCAGACTAGATGATCATAATGGTCCCTTCTGACCTTAAAGTCTATGAGTCTATGAGTCTTAGCTGTGTCTAGACTGGCCAGTTTTTCCAGAAAATCAGCTGCTTTTCCCGAAAAACTTGCCAGCTGTCTACACTGGCCGCTTGAATTTCCCCAAGAACACTGACTTCCTACTGTCTGAAATCAGTGCTTCTTGCGGAAATACTATGCTGCTCCCGTTCAGGCAGAAGTCCTTTTTGCGCAAAAGGGCCAGGCTAGACAGCTCAGATTTGTTTTCCGCAAACAAGCCCCGCTCACGAAAATGGTGATTGGGGTTTTTTTTTTTTGTGGAAAAGCGTCTCTCGCTTGGCCACAGACACTTTTCCACAAAAAGTGCTTTTGCGGAAAAGCATCCGTGCCAATCTAGACGCTCTTTTCTAAAAATGCTTTTAACGGAAAACTTTTCCATTAAAAGCATTTCTGGAAAATCATGCCAGTCTAGACGTAGCCCTGGAGAACAGCTTGTTTCCCCCTCTCGAGCCTGCTCCAGGAGTTAGCTCAGGGAAGTTCCCCAGCCTGAGCGACACGGGAGGCCAGAGACCTTAATTCTTGCTGCTGATTTTGGCCTGTTATTCGCGCCTGCAGCAGCCACAGCCCTGCTCCTACCCAGAGCCGAGCCAGTTTTACATGATAATAAATTTAGTCTGTAACTGGTATGGTTGAGATGGGTCAGAATTGTGGCTAAGAAAAACCGAGGACGACTAGGGGGCCAGATGCCAGATTCTGCCCCTCTTTTTGTTTTGTTCAGGGTTTTTGACTGTACCCATTAATATCTATGCACTTTCCAAAACCTAAGACATACAATGTGACTTAGGACAGTAGATATATACTCACTCTTCTCTTCCACCCCACAGCTGCATAAGGTAGATCAGAAGTGCATTTTCCAAAGATGTTAATCCATAGTTGCTGTGTAAAAAAGCACATGGGGGCTGTGATCATCGTTAGATTCTGTGGTAATGAATTCCAAAGGCTTGGGCCTTTTATGAGAAACATTCTAGGTAGCTCAGGGCTTGTCTGTACTACATTAGGTCAGTGAAGTGCCAGGGCAGTAATTCAATCAGCTGGTGTCTTCACTGGGGGGCACATTCTCATCCTGAGCATTTCCACCAACTGAAGTAGGGCAAGGTGGGGCACTGACAGCCATACTGGACTCACAGCCAGAGTCTCCAACCCACACTGAGGTAACAACCCCAGCTGTGAACCCATGGGTTGTCAACTCATGGGTTCAACTGTGAGCCCCACCCTGCTCACAGAATGACAGATCACCACTGAAGTAAGTAGTGCAGTATCTATAAGGGCACTGCATCTCCCTAACTACACTAAGACCTATGTCTCTTGTGGAAGTAGGTTTCTCTCAGTGTAGCAGGCCATGTATTGTGGCAGAAGCAGCATTCTAGTGTGGATGCTGCTATAAATATAGGGAATGTAAGCTACCTTAAGTCATCCCAGCTCTGATGTTGATCAAACATCAGGCCACCCATGCTCTTCTGCCTTCTGGCAGATCTTTCCAGTGTTTCCAAAAAGCAGAGCTAATGAGACCTCTACTAAGTCTTTCAATTCCCAGGCTGAAATGAACAGCCTTAAAAATAAGGATGGTTAAGATATTTTAAAAATGGGTGCTCTGAAATTCCTATTTAGGCACCTAGTTAACTGGCCTGATTTTCAAAATGGCTGACTGTTCTGCCACTCCTGCAGACTCCAAATAGGCATGCTAAATGGAAAGGGTGCATGTTCAAGAGTAACATGTGAGAAGAGTTATTTGAGCACGTCAGCACAGAGATCTTGATATCTAGCTCATGGAAATCCTGTTGCACACCTGTTAGAAGCCCTAATTTTGCTGAAGTGTTGGTGTGGTATTTAGTTTCTACAATTATGCTGAGTTACATAAGCAGCAGAGAGATTCCAGATGTCAAAGATCAGCACAATTGCCTTGCTGTGTTCCCTCTCCCACCCAACAAAGGTAGGAAACAAAGATGACACATGGGGACAAAAGGGAGCTGCAGTTTCAATAGTAACTCGTTACCTTGGATAACCCCCTCTGTACCTCAGCCTCCTCTATAATATAAGGGTAAATGTGCCTCCCAGCAGAACATGAGTTAATAAATGTTTGTAGCACACTTGAGTGCTAAGAATTAACTGAGAACCATAATATTTGATGTCCCTTGGTAGCTCATGAGGGCCATTGTTGGCCAGGTATGATTCTCTCACCTTCTCACAGCTAGGGTTGCAAAATCCCATTTAATTAGTTAACTGGTTAAACTGATTAAAGTAGCCCCCCTGTCTGCTGAGGCCAGACTGGAGTGCCTCTTCGCTCTGCCACAGGCAGGGGATGCTCCAGCCTAGACAGAGCAGCCCCACCTGTGGGGTGCACAGGCCTACTGTGGACAGAAGCCGCTCCAGAACTGGCAGGCGGGGAGCTGCTCCACCTCCCCCACCATTTAATGGTTAACTAGAACCGGTAAGCATTATACATTAAGAAGGAACGATTAAACTTTGTGTGTCCCTAGTCCCAGAATGCTCATGCTGTCCATGTATATGCATCTTATCTGGGGACAGTAGGACTAGAAACAGAGATTAGTGCTCAACCTGTGCACATGCCCATAGGATTTGCCTGTGTGGCCATCTTTTTTTTATTAACGAATTATTTGTTGCCACACATTTCTTGCACAGGCATGAGATTTCCATAAGTTTCTCAATAGCATTAAAGGGCACATTCCATGACTGAACAGATTCAATTGAAACATCATTTCAGAGTTTCACTGCCCTCCAATAAGAAGAATTTTACAGGTGATGGGTTGGACCTAGGCAAGCTGCAATTCTGTGCCAATCTCACTAGATGGCAAGGAGGCCATAAACAATGAAGATGCAATGTATTCTGAAAGCAAATAATTCAGGCAGATGTAAAGAAGAAAAATGTCTTTAGAATTTTACCAATAAAAGAAGAGCTTAATAGTTGTAATTTATTGTTTATTTTCATATACAAAAAGATAAACTTGAAATATTTCTCTCTAGTTTTTTTCCTCCTATTTGTTGGGATATAGCTGCTTCACGCAGGGCAAACACTACATTCATACTGGTTTATTCAGGCACCCAGTGCAAAGCTGAAACAGCAAAACCCCAACATGGCAGATCTAATTTCAATCTTGAGACTCACTTCTAAAATACCACAGTAAAAAGGAACAAAGATCCACTGCAAATTTATGAACTATGATACAATGTTCTTTCCAAAACATCTTCATCTCATAACTGCAATACAATGGATGTCTGCTTTAGGCCATTTTATATATGTATATATATATTTTTATATATATATAATATATATAAAAATCAGCACACTTCAATCCAAAAGGGGTTACAGCAATGAGCTTAACTCCGTATACTCTTTTTTCTTTAACAGGATACTTCAATATAACTTTTGTTAACTCAGTAGTACAAGCTAGCTCTGTTCTACATTTTAATAGCTACAAGAGTGAAATATAACCTACAACATTTACATTTCACATATCCTGGTATACAAACAGTATTTATTGAATTTGAGCCAAGGACCAAAAGAACCTTTAAAAATTATTTCACCATCTGATAGAGCTTTCTGTGATTTACACTCAAGTTTACTTCTGCAGTCTTCTCAATTATTTACTTAATGTCATTGTCAGACTTTCTTAAATCATTCAAACTGGAAATCCTGAAGAAACAGGTTACTGCAAACTCTTATGTATATTCCATATATACAAGTTAAGTAACACAGCGTAATAAGACTTAGCTATCCATCCTAAAACTGATATACACATATTTCACTAGGCTAGATAAGTCTTAGGATATTTTTTTTAAATAAAGCACAAATTTAGAAGTAGCTAGTAAAACTGATAATATGACAATTTAAAATGACTAATTGTTAGGGTGAAATTTCTTTCTGCTGGTGCCAAAACATTTTCAGTTTTGTACTATGCTGTGTTGTTTAACTGTATGTGTCTAAAGTTACATGCAGAAAGCTCTTTCCACAAGAATTTACATCAAACTGTACTTGTCAACTTTACAATAGAAAATTAGTCAAATTTCACAGAAATGTGAATAGTAACAGGTGAAAAATTAAGCCTTAAACTCTATCATGAGGATCATGCAGAATTCATAAGCAGTATTTTGAAGAAATTGACAATGGCATTGTGTGGACTTATGGCATAGAATAATATCAAGAAGTATGTTACTCACTTCAACGTAACTTTAGTTGTTCATGGGTGTGGAAAAGTCCCCACTTCCCCAAGCAATAGTTACATCAATCTGAGTGCTGGTATGGCCAACACTATGTCGGCGGGATAAGCTCTTCTACTGACAAAGCTCCCACCACTTGGGTAGATGGAGTAATACTGATGAGAGGAGAGAGCTCACTCCCATCATAAAGCATTGGCATTAGCAGCACTGCTTCATCAGTACAACTTCACCACTTTGGCAATTCTAGCATAGACTAGCCCATAGGCTGCAGTAACCACCTCCTTAAATTCTGATGGAACAAATAGCTGGTTTTGCACCATTATGTAACTGTATGGCAAGGCCATCAATGTTCCAAATATTTTCTGGGAGATTTTAATACTTTTGTAAAAGGTGTATCAAAGATTCCCTGTTATCAATAACCACACAAACATTTGTCACTTACACCAACACTGATGCTTTAAAGAAGTGGTCATAGATCACCCTCCTCCCCTTAAATTACTTAATGAAATTTCATATAGGTAAACTGCAAACTGTATTGGTTCACTAGGTATCTAGCTAAAATTAAAACAAATTTTAATCCAAACTTCCCAAAAACATGACCAATGAGAATGTAATAGGTTTTTCCTTTGGGAAAAACTAGTAGGGCTGCAGTTTCTTTAAAGCAGATACTGTTCTGGCATATTCTGTTAGGGTCAAAAAGATGATAGTATTTAAAAGCCACAGGGGAATAAAAAGATTAAATCCACTCATATTATAGGTCTCCTAGATAGCCAACACAACTTTCTCTGGATAACAGAGGGTAACACTCCCTGGACAGCCTAAATCCTTATCGCATAGCCACCTTTTTATAAGTTAGAGGGTAAATCTGCAGCCTAGAAAGGTCACTAGCTACTACTCAAGATTTCAAAATGACACTGTGATGGTCACTGGTTAAGCTTTAGTTCATTGCAATAGCAGAGAAAGGTGAACAAGATAGTTACTGGTTTCCTTTTTACAGAAACAGTCTACAGAAGTTTTCCCAGAATGCACTGTAGTTTTACAACACTAATCTTACTGGAATGTTTTATAGTGAGTTTAACAACTGGAAATATCACTGAGCCTTCTGCTTCAGAGAAGACCAAAAGAAATACAGGAACAGCATTTTAATCACATCATTTGACACAATGAAATGTTGAAAACTGTAGAAATTAGGTTAATAAAGGAAGCACTTTTCAGATAACACCCTCTTGAGATATATATCTCCAGCACAATGCCATTACAGAGCTTTACAGAAGCCCTTTTGGTTTCAAAGGTTGGAAAACAGAAAAGCTTGCTTTTCTTTTTCAGTCCTTGGGGATCTTTTCCATTTATATATATATATATATATATATATATATATATATATATATATATAAACACCCATATGTAGCAGGGTTCCTGTTTGTGTATGTTACAATATTGTAGTATCAAGGAGAATCCAGATAGCAACACTGTTCAACATGAGGTTTGAGGTAATTGGTTCTTGAAATACCTGGATCACAGACTGCATCCAGAAACTACAGCTGGGCAATGAAAAGTGTCCCTCCCCTCCTTCCCCCCCAAAAAAAACAAGTAAAAAATTACAGCAGTTGCTTTTACGTGTTAAAAACAAAGGCACAACAGAATAGTATTACATTTCAAACTGAAATGGACATAACAGATGTAGGATCTTTCTGTGGAATTGTCCCAACAGAGAGGATAACTACTTACTTCATGGATTATTACTTTAGTTATGGAAGCAAAATTTTAACCTATATTTAATGTGTTAGGGAACAAGAAGGTCCATGTATTATTGACCAGGCACTGTTAAAAAGTGCTCTAGGAACACATTAATCTACTTTGACTCAAATCAATTCAGCAGGGCCAAGATATTACTCAGTACATGTCTACACTGTTGCTGCTTTGCCACTTGTGTGCCTTAGTGTAGCTGCAGCCTATACTGAGGGAAGAGGGGTTTCCATCACGTACTTCATCCATCTCACTAAAGGATGCTATTTAAAGAATTCTTCTGTCAATGTAGCTGCATCTACACCAGGGATTAGATCAACCTAACCAGTGCTCAGAGAACAAATTTTTTCCCAGCTCCAAGCAACATATTTTGGATAATCTAAGTGCAAACCAGGCCTCAGAAGGAGCACTAATACAGAAATGGACCTGCAATTACAAATGACAGGAACTACTCAAAGTCTTCCTAGTCTAGAATAAAAGGGACACTGTCAGAGTGACTAGACCATATAAAATTATTATAATTTCAGTGAAAACAGGTAGTTTGGAATTAAGATGCTTACTGCAATGTGGACTTTGTGGCATCAGAGTAGAACATGAGACCTAGAAAGCAAAACTGTCCAGTCTGGTTTTCTATTTAATTTAGCTTGGACAGTATAAAGTGAACAGTCAATATTAAGTGGTGACAAGTACATTTTAGGAAGTTTTGTTTTTTAATTCGATGACGTCTTTGATTAGTAACACAGATTAGGAAACTTTCTAAATAGGAATTTTAACCTGGCAGTGTCCCACTAGTACTTTTTTTAAAAGAACACAAGGACAAGTATCCCTTATATTGACAGTGAAAGTTGATTTCTGAAAAACAGAGCACTTGTCTCAATTTTCTGGAAAATCCTGACCCAGTTTATATCTATATTTTTGGGGAAGAAAAGGGATTTCTATGAATTTGTTTTATTGGGTTTCCACTGGCAACAGTTTCTTAGAGATCATATCATCAATGCATCAGAAGCAGCTCCTATAAGTGGATGTGTGTCAATGAGTAAAATCAGCCTTAGGATTTGTTCTTTGAAAATTCTTTAGACTCTGACTTTAAAATCCCCTGAAGCATCACAGCACATGCACACCACCACACTAATCACATATAGATCTTTGCATGGATATGTGAAAATAGCCTTCATGGTTAAGCCTAAAATGGCTTGTTTACAGAAGGGATGAAACATGCAAGATTACCAACTGAAAAACATACAGGGCAGTCCCCAAAACATGTCGTAGTACTTCCAAATCTGCTTGTTAAATTGGTTTCACATTAAATTATTTCATCCTCTATATTTTGATATAGTGCAGAGTTAGATTAAAAATTACATACATTTTATATAGATATATATTTTCCTGTGACTACACAATTTTTCCCTTTTCCCTGAAGAAACATATTAGACTTTACAAAAATAATTTGTGGTACAAAAGAATCATCACACAATGTAGAATTTTTGCTTATATACGTAACTAAAATATATTTTTCAAAAGTAAAAAAGTCAAAATGTTCTTATTTTCCTCTTATTATATAGTCTACTTTTTATTTACAATGTTACCAAACAATAGTCTGTATGCAAAAGCGATATAGTGGGGGAAGGGAGTGGGGAAGTGGGGAGGTGCTTCCAACTTCTCAACCAGAGTACTACTTGGACAGGACTGCAACGACTTCATGTTTGCAATGTTATCAAGCAGTAACTTCTTCTGCAACTTGACTTTCTTGCTTTCATAACAAGAAATTAGTTCTCTCTCCCAGAAAAATTGGGGCATGCTGTCTAGAAGGCAGTGCTACTGGAATTAAGTATATGTTTTTCAGTTTACATGCAGTCAGAGGAGAAATCATTACTCCTGGTAAGAAGGGCCCAGATCTTACAATGACTGCACATGAAGATTCCTACCAGGAATTCTGCATCCAATGAACTTACATAAGAACATAAGATTTTTATAACTTCTGTGATTAGGCCCAATGCTACTCCTACTGAATGAAGTCAGTGACTTCAATGGATCAGGATTGAGACCTTAGTACCAGGTGAAATGTAAC
Organism: Pelodiscus sinensis; assembly: GCF_049634645.1. NCBI lineage: Eukaryota > Metazoa > Chordata > Testudines > Trionychidae > Pelodiscus > Pelodiscus sinensis. Next base: position 245,647,272 of record NC_134712.1, on the reverse strand, counting down.
ATGCTATTCTGAGAAATGGGAGGGGACATTTGCTGCATCTTGCCCCTGAAATGTATAGGGAGATCAAACATGGACACTTGGCATTTCCACAGGTGTAATTCTTGTCAAATACTTTTTGGAGGGTAGGGAGGGCAGATTTTAATCTTAAAAGTATGAGAGAAGTCTACGACATAGCATCTTATGACTTAATAAAAATGACTATGAAGACACAAAGCTCCAAATCTGTACAGCTTTATAATTTCTCTCTAACTTTGGTCTCTATCCTCTGCTTATCTCAACATCGCAACTTGGGGGTTGGAGAAAATTGTAATTTTTTTACTCTTTGCACGTGTTGATAAACCTAAGGAAATTAAAGCATCTTAGATTAACATTGATTCCAAGGAGCTTAAAATGTGGAGAGATGCTTTTGAGTATTAAAAATTGTTATTGACAGATATAACAACATATAGTAAGGGTCACCTCCTACACGCTGTTAAAATACTCTCAGGCTTTGTCTACACTGAGCTTTTGCGGCAGAAAATATGCTAATGAGGGACTTATTAGCATAAGTCATGATCTCATTAACATGTTTTCTGCTGTTTCTTTTTGCACACGGGGTTTTTGAGCAAAAAGAAGCAGTGTAGCCGCCTCCGTTCTCCGGAGAGGTATAAGGATCTTGCACAAAAACTCGCAGTGTAGATGTAGCCTCATTGACTTCAGTTGGAGTTTCCTGACTAGAGAGCAGGATTGGGTGGCAAATTACTACTGATTTAATATATGAAGTTTGTTCAGTACTTCTGTAGTGAGAACTGGGCTGAAAGTTTGTGTGATAACAGGTTTATATGTTTAATACACTATCCACAAGCATAATAACTGCAGGAGGAATTGAGAGGAACTCTTTCACTCAGGACGGGTTTAATTTAAAAACATCTTTTACGTGAAAAAGTCTTTAATTTCATTCCTGCTTAGCCAACAATCTGTGGTATCAGTAACATGATAAAAAAACTCTCAGTTTTATATCATAATTAGTTAGACAGTTCTATGAAATTTTACAAATTGATGGATTCACTGAATTTTAAGCCTTTCTATAAGAACACAACAGCTGAGAATAGTTTGTGTGTGTCTTAACATTCTTATTCTTATCTAGAGGGTGATGCTTCAAGCTCACTTTTAGTAGTACCCTTATACCTCACTGACCACAATATGAAGACAGGTCTGAGACCACAGTGAATGAAATTTACAAAATCTTTATCAGATTTCTGAATTGGTGCTTAGTTGTACTATAACTGTAGCACAAAAATATTCATATTCTTTGTCTTTTTTTAGTATAATAGGAAATTTAATCCCTGGCTCCTGCTAGGGAGTTAAAACGATTTAAAAACCGCTTTCTATAATATGCTATTCTGACACTCATCTAAGATACTTGTAAGAGATGGCAACAAGTCAGCTGTGTTGACAGCAATAAACTGAATAGATTACTTCTTTGGTAGGCTGCTAGAGATTACTTAGTGATCAGAGCAAAAATCTGCACTCAGCATGAATAAATTAAATGCTGCTTATCAAGGACTAATTCATAGCCTTCCTTATAAAGTGCACATATATTTAAACATTCATGCAATGCACTAATTTCCAGCCCGCGTACAATGATATTATCATTATTATCCAGGATAGATCTGCTAACTACAGCTCCTGTAGAATTTCCCAGAATAAAATGTGAACTCATACTTTAGTCAGCCAGTTAACTAAATGAGTCAATGTGACAAATTCACAACCTGAGTTAAGATAAATGCTGATGAAATCCTGGCTCTCCTGATGCCAAAGGGAACTTTGCCATTGACAATTTTAAACATCTTGGATGGCAATTAACATTAAACTATGCCTAGCAAATTGAATAATGATGCCCAACAATAAAATTCTACGGAATATATTTTAAATAGGCATGTCTGAAGTTTGCAGATGCAGTAATCACTAACACTTCAAAAATGAGAATATATGGTCAGTCATATTCAACGTGGTCTGGAGGGGAAATCATTGCAATTGCTTCTGACTCTTACACCTGTGGAAATACCTTATTGCTATCTTAGGAAATGTCTTTCAATACTGAACACAATTCCAATGGATATTGTAAAATGACAGTTGAAATGCTGGATTAGCAGTGATGAAACTACTCGTTTGGTATCTAGAAACCTGCACAGTCGATGAGATCATCTACATGAAAAGTATGCACAAGTTTAAGTTAAACTGGTATGTTTTTTAAACTGGGGCAAATCTTTATGTAGACAAGACCTCAAGACTTCCTTCTCTGGCATACTAATCTGCATGCACGCGCACGCACGCACACACACACAGGAATTCCCTTTTACCATTTGCTAAGTTATGTTCACAAAATGATCTATTAGGAACTGTAAAGCCAGGGAAAATGCTGATCTCACAATCAGTTGTTTGGTCAAAGTTGGTATGTCCATACAGTTCTCCACAGTAAAATAAGGTACACATGTTAAGAGTTTTTGATTATTCTTCTTCAAAAGAGACTTTTGAGGAGAATGTCTAATAAGCTATTGAAAATCATATGGCACTTTCAATAAATACTTTAAAGCTTCTTAAATAAATCAGTTTTTTTTAAAGCAACTGCTGTAACAAGCTTGTTTTATCAATTACACAATTCTGTAGGAAAAAATCCAGAAACAGCACAAAGATCATAGTAGTTAAAAGACAGTACAGCTTTTACTTTTCATAACAATCTGGACTGGCTCCCATTTCAAGAATAAGCCAAAAAAACCTAAGGTTTATTCAATCTTAATTCTTATCTAGAATTCTACCCCCCAAAGCTTATATCGCTCCTTTTCAAAACACTAAAATCACATGTATATAAATTTCAGTGCAGAAATGTATTCACAGAGCAAAAGAAAGCCCCCAGTCCTGGAAACACTTATGCACATGCTTAACTTTAAGTATGTGAATATTGTCACTGACCTTAACAGAACTACTTGCATGGTTAACTTTAAGCACTACAGTGTTCGTAGCATTGGGGCCAAAGATGTTAACTATCAATGGGCCAGAATTTTATTATTTTGCTTGTGTGTTTGTCCAAGTTTTCTGAACAGGATCACATTAAAAATCAGAAACTTCCACATACACAAATACACTTACATGTGTGCACATATTAATATGTGAATATACATTCAGTAACTTGAAAGAAGTATTTAAGATTTTATTTAGACAGACAAGTGAAGGCAACTACCTTATTGTCTCTACAATATCAAGGACTCTGTCCATTTGGGGACTCTAGGTTTTTAAAGCCATGCTTCTGAGAAAAATATTTGCAATCTATTTTTTGAGTTGGTAATTTTGTTTGCTTAATATTTTTACACCTAGACTAAGGTTCCCCTGTTGACATTTTGTCAGTGACAAAAAAAATTCCTAATTTATTTATATAATATATACTTTTACATCATAAAAGGTCATTTGTTTAGGGGTATGTTTTGGTATAAAAGCAAATAAAAGTTTAAAATTTCTGGCAATCAAATGAGGAAAGATAACTTTCAGGCTAGCAAAATATTGATTCTTGTACTAATATTATATTCTGAGAAAAACATAATAAAAAGATGTACTGTCCTTTCACTGAAATAGATCAAATACAAAATGGAAACAGCCTTCACAAACAAGAGTGAATAATGCCCAGATACCTTATATAGGCAGTTATTCTACAACTGTATACAGTTATTTACAATGATGCTTTATAAAACAAAAACAAAAAAATGGTAGCACTTCCTAAAAGATTTTGGAACTTTTTTTCTTCTTTTTTTTTTCTTTTTTTAAAACTCCCTTGTCATAAAAGCCAACTTACATTAAAATAGACTTACTACAAGACAACACAACTAACAAAATATATAATAAAACTCATACAAGTAGAAAATTCTGAGGTATTTCTGGTTTGAGGTGGTCTGTGGTCATGAAGATTTTAATTTTTTTTTCAGTTTAAACCTCGGAAGCCATGTAACGTGTTTTGTGTGTGTGTTTTGTTTTTTTAAACATTGCATGTTTTGCAAATTAAAAAAATATTTAAATGTTGAATCAGCAGCATTAGGAACATTCACTGACTAGAGCAAGTGTATGGCATACTAGAGTAATGGTATTTTAGAATATGCACCACTTTAAGACAAAAGAGTTTAACCACAGATAAGGAGAAAGCTAAGTCAAACTGGTTTAACAAATTCTATGATTAACTTTAATGCTGCTCTATTACCTCCCTATATTCTGCAAATGTACAATTCAAATGTTTCTTGGGTGCAACTGTCTGCCATTGGTCCAGGTAATTTTTTCCTCTCCAGTTAATAAAGGCCTTTTAGAGTGCCAGAATCAGACTTTTCTTCTTTTAAAAGATCTACACTGATAACTTGGGCTAAGCAGTTATCCAGCCCAGAGGACTTATTCCCTGAACTGCTAGGCTACGTCTAGACTGGCCCCTTCTCCGGAAGAGGCATGCAAAGCAGGCAAGTCAGAATAGGGAAATCCGCGGGGGATTTAAATATCCCCCGCGGGATTTAAATAAACATGGCCGCCGCTTTTTTCCCAGCTTGGGGAAAAGCCGGAAAAGAGCGTCTAGACTGGCGCGATCCTCCGGAATAAAGCCTTTTTCCGGAGGATCTCTTATTCCTACTTCCAAGTACTTCATACTTGCAAGTAGGAATAAGAGATCCTCCGGAAAAAGGCTTTATTCCGGAGGATCGCGCCAGTCTAGACGCTCTTTTCTGGCTTTTCCCCAAGCCGGGAAAAAAGCGGCGGCCATGTTTATTTAAATCCCGCGGGGGATATTTAAATCCCCCGCGGATTTCCCTATTCTGACTTGCCTGCTTTGCATGCCTCTTCTGGAGAAGGGGCCAGTCTAGACGTAGCCCTACTGTATTTGAAAGCAAGATATAAATGCTTTCAAATCTTCCAATACTTTACAGAGTGCTTCAGAGCATATGCTATTACTTCTCTCAATTACACAGCTTAAAAGCATTTTTTTCCAATTCTTAACTGGAGAATTAAACGTACACACACACACACACACACACACACCCCCCCCCCATGGTTTGGTTTTGTTCTGTTCTTTTAACACTTAAGCCTGAGATATTGGGGGAAGTAAGAACTGGTACCTTGCTTATCCCATTGGCTCTTTGACTGAACTTTCTCCATATGCTGTGGTGATTAATACTCTGCCTCAAAAAAGTTCTTCCCCTCATTAACTGGTTACCTGAGAAGTAGCTCCATAGCAAATGATGTTTCTCCAAATGCTGCGAAGTCCAACGTCACTCTCCCCCTATTCCCTATACTAACCACCCTCCTTCAATTTTACCACCAAAGAGTTAACATTCTCTTCCCAGTTTCTTGTGTTTTTTTTCCCATTACAATGACACCCGTTAGATCCGTAAAAGACACATCTGCTGTTTGTTTCGTTTTGAAGCTTACTGTCTAAAAAAGAAAACAGGGGAAAATAATCCTTTTGAGGAAGGTGTAATCTTATGTAACAGTCTTAAGTTTCCTCCAAAGTTTGCAGCATTGCGTTTTCTAAGATGGTTGGTGGTTTTCCTTTATGTCAGAGATGCTCTGTGTTGAAGACAGACCAATAAAGAGAAACCCAGAAAACTGAATAAAAAACAACTGAAGTGAGTTTGTTGAGGTTCTGAGGTACCTGCACCTTTTCTGCATTCATTAGTCGGCACCTGAATGCTTGCTGAGATGTCTTTTTTTTTTTTTTTAATACAGTAGAGCAATGTGCTGGTAAAATTGATCCAATCAAAAAAAAACAAAACAAAACAACAACAACAACAATAATAATAATAATAAAAGTCAAGATAAAATAGCAGCTGCATTCATGTGTTTGTTGGGTTTTTAAACTTTTTTTTAAATCCACTGAGTCTGGAAAGACAAAAATGAATCAGGACTTAGATACTAGACTCTTTGGGTGGCAAGTCCACGTTGGTGACAGATGTCACGATGGAAACGAGGCAGTCCGAGGTAGTGCCGTTTACCGATTTGCGGATCTGAGAAATGCGCTCCTCGACACAGCCTGCTGAAAGCCGAGCCTCTGCATCGTGATCCCAGCATTCTTCAATTGTAACACAGAGCTGTGCCAAACCCTGTGGAAACAGGAGGAAACACACACTTAGCATGTGGATTCTCATGGAAATCTTGTTTTTAGAAGTGAGAACGAGGCATGTGGAGCAACACACAGAGCCTGGCAGTGGACATAGGAGAATCTGAGTACAGGCAGTCCCCGGGTTACATGGATCCGACTTACATCGGATCCCTACTTACAAACGGGGTGAGGCAACCCCGCACTAGCTGCTTTCCCCCAGCAGACCAGGGAGACGCGAAGCTAGCGCCCCCCCACCCCCCAGGAGACCAGGGAGATGCGGAGCGGCTTTTCTCAGCAGACACCTCAGCTTGAGAATAAAGGACTGAGGGAAGTGAGGTGTGGGAGAATAAAACTGAGCTCTGGAGAAATGTTTGGCTAGAGTTTCCCCTACAATATGTACCAGTTCCGACTTACATACAAATTCAACTTAAGAACAAACCTACAGTCCCTATCTTGTACGTAACCTGGGGACTGCCTGTATATTTCCTCAATAGAAGATCCTATGGACTTGTCTACTAGAACAGTTAGTTTGTGGCAAGACATAGTGTAAATGTACCCATCACTAGCCTGCTGTGGACACTGCTGCTACATGCTGCAAGTTTCCTAGTGTGCTTTGATCTATCCTGCTTTGAAATGGGAGCTGATCACAGCATACTAGAAAACTCCTCATGCACAGCAGCAGGGTCCATGCAGACACTCTGTACAAAGCAGGCTAGTATGAGTTACATTTACTCCAAGACCTTCTATAGTATCTAGCTCACATTCTACAGTGAGTATTGCCAACCTCACATTCTCAAAAGCCTGAGATAATCTCACGACATTTTGAGGCCTACTTTAAACAGTGTGTGTTTTTTTTTTAAGAATACACTTAAGTTCTTTGATTTATGGGCCTTCAGGATGCATTCAAATCAAGCTTTTACCCACAAACATGAAGGCTATAAACTTTTTTTTTTTTAAACGGAGAAGAGATTCTCAACTAATCTTTAGATTCTGGGAGCAGGAAGTTTAAGGAATAAAACCCCAAATATTGCAAGATTTACGAGTCAATAACATTGTTACAAGTACCATAAAATTCTTCTTCCTAAAGAAATACTGCTTCATTAGCTTACTCATCCTGTAAAATTGCTGGATTAAAGATAGCACCTTCCATACAGCTGAATGCAGGTTATTAATACTCTGAATTGTATCCAATTTTGAATAATCAGGTTTCATCCACATATTATGTCCCTGATTTTGGGGAAACATACAGAATTTAAATTGTCTGAAATAATGGTAACTGTATGGCTGAAGATAGGGGTATTTAGCCGCTTAGTACATGGGGCTTGAGCTTGAAGTCATCATGTTTTAGTCAGCAGAGGTAAGGCATCTAACATTTAAGTGGCCCGTATGCAATGACCTGGAGAGCTCAGTTCAAAGAGTGGAAAGACTCCCAAAGCACAAAAGCCAGTTGTGGCAATTGGCATTTCTTCAGAGAGAAAGAGGACTGAATTGACCTGGAGTCTGCTGTGCTCTCCTGAACAGGGCTGAGACACGTTGGCTAGTGAAATGAGGGGAAATCTTGCTCTGACACTGCAAATGCTTGGGCCTCTTCTATGGATAAACAGAATGCTTCATTTTCTGATGTCAATCTAGACCATTTCACAAGCACTAAGCCTCAAAACAAAACAAAAAAAAATCTAATAGCCTGACTGGGAATCCTTGTCATGGCATTAATGCACAAAATGTTATAAAATATTCCATTTCTGGCTATGCCGGTGAAGGGTGAAACTGCTTAAAAATCAGATCAGTTGATTAAAACCACAGTAAAAATAGGACAAACTATCCAACAGAATGGGCACTGCGTAAGTGTTGATTCCCAATGTTTCCACTGGCCTCCTGCCTGACCCAGGGCATATCACTCAGTTTCCTCAGCAATGGGGATATGTTACTGACCTCCTTTCAAAAGTTCTTTGAGCTCTGCTAATGAAAAATGGTATATAGGAGCTGCATACTCTTATTTTTAGCTATGGATTTTTCTTCTGAAGCAATTTTCCACACCATATCAATGAAGGGGAAGGGAAGCAGTAGTCAGGGAGAGAGAAAAGGACAGGGCCGGTTTTCAGACATGCTCAGTGCTTGTAGTTGTGGGTGCTCAGCTCCATGAGGCCCAGGAGACTAAATAAATAAGTTCATATGTAGTTTAGTTTATGCCTCAAGACAGTTCCATTCTGCCAAACCGTTACAAGATAATTTCCCTGATGTAACTGGCTTGAAGTTAACATCTAATGCTCAACCGTGTTGCTAATTCTAGCAATCAGAGGAAACATTTTAAGCTGTTAATGAGATGGGACATACAGAGTGTTTCAGCCAGTGATCCTTGAAAGCAGGTCGCATCTTTTTGTGCACCACCACTTCCTGCAGGTCCTCCAGGGATGGATGCTGACCTATCTCCTCTTCAAAAGGCAGCATATACTCATCCACTGGACCTGAAGTACAAGGAGAAAGCTATGTTAATACAGAGAAGGACTCCATTAGGTAGATGGATTTCTTTACTTAGGCTGAACTGCAATTCGATAGCAAAAAAACAAAGCAAAGCATGGCACACTACATGTTTCATGTCATTTTATACCAACCTGATTTACATTCCCCCTTCAAAAAAAACCCAGTATGCCATCACTGCTATTTATCGATTCATGCATTTGCTACTGATGTTTGCTTGAACCCCAAATCTTCCACAATTCTCCAATTTATGCCATTTTCCTAGTGGAAAATTAGTGGGGTATTTTGTAAAAAAACTAAGCAAGTTAACTCCAAATCTCAGTTGGTTTGATGCATTACTCCAATGTTACATACAATGTTCTGGCAATAAATATCAATATGGCAGACATGACTTGCAGGGTCAAACACCAATAAAATATTTCTCACTTGTTCTTTCATGATCTAGTCTGATCATAGACTTATGGAAATAACAGCCATTTGTTTTTAGTTACTACACTATATTGGTGATCCTGAGAATCGACACTTTCCTTAAAGAAGCCAGATCTGATTAAGTGACAGACGGTCTACTACAGGTGTGGCCAACCAGTTAGAAACTAAGAGCCAAAATAGCTGTAGATAGTAGTGCAAAGGCACCTCCAGCCTCGCTCTAACCCAATTCACACACCCCTCTCCCAGAGCCAGGCATTCACAGGCCCCCTGCTCTAACCCAATTCCCCTCCCCTCCCCCAGAGCCACGCACCCCCAGCTTCCACTCTCCCCCCCGCTCTAACCCAATGCACCCACCCTTCCCCCAGCCAGGCACTCACAGCCCCCCTGCTCTAACCCAATCTCCCTCCCCTCCCCCAAAGCTAGGCAGCCCCAGATTCTTTTAACAACACCCTGGGTCTCACCGGAGCTGCCACAGCCACATGCTTTTTCCTCCAGGCAATGGGGCATGTGTGCAGAGTGGCTGTGAACTGTCCAGGCGTGCAGCTCCGAAAGACAATCAAACGTTCCCTTGAAGGCAGGTGCCGCCGCCCCCTCCCCGAATCCTGGACATTTTTTGTGTTTTAAAAAAGCCAGCCGGACTGCAATTTAACATGCGAAAATGAGGACATGTCATGGAAAAACCGGGCTGAGGGTAACCCTACAGAGCCTCATTTCTATGAGCAAAGAGCCGCGGGTTGGCCACACCTGGTCTACAAGGCATTATCAATGTAAGTAAATCTAGCACAGTTGTGCTATTAACAGTAATATCCATAGAACAACGTACAGTTCAGGAACTTAGGGTGTGTCCACAGTAGCTCGTTAATTCGAGCTAGGTAGGCAAATGAGATGACCGCAGTTGCAAATGAAGCCCGGGATTTAAATATCCTGGGCTTTATTTGCATGTTCCCGTCCTGTCACCATTTTGAAATTTCACTAGCCCGAACTCACTGCCGCACGGCTACACACGGCAGTGACACGTTAATTCAAACTAAGTCCTTAGTTTGAATTAACTGTTACTTCTCGTGGAACTCCGGTTTGCAACTCCGGTCGCCTCATTTGCCTACCTAGCTCGAATTCACGAGCTAGGGTAGACATACCCATAGATAGTTCTTGAAATTCTTTGGTGTTTCAGTGGACCTCTAAATAAATGACCCAAGATGGAAAGCAGGAATGCAAACAGCAACTTACACTCTATATAAGTATATGATGGGATTTTTGAGCCACTTTAGGAAATAGGGGCTGAAAAAACTTGATCTTGGTCAGTTCTACTTTGGAAAGTGGTCAACTGTAATAGGACAGCAACTTTAAGAAAACCAATTCAGGGTTAAAGAGCTAATTACACTGTAGAAGAGTACAGAAGCCTTTGTTTTGACCCTTCACTTACAATTAAGTCTCAGTTCACACTGGGAGCTGGACCATGTCAAGCACAAATGCATTCTGAAACAAAGTCATTCATGGGGAAAGGGGCTTGAAAACAGCAAAGAAAATAGTTTTCCAATAGGAATAGAGAGATTTTCTTTTCCAGGGAGGATTTCTGTTTTAATTGTGCTATAAATTATCCCTAGCTAGCAGGTACAGAATGATTTCTGAACCTTTCAGACAAGTACAGATGTGACCTGTCCTGAACTGCAACAGCACATGAAAACTTATCTAAACAGCAGTGTGGTCTACAATTGTGGCAACAAGTTTGGTTTATTAAAACATCATTTGACATTTCATAATTGTTAAGAGTGTATCTAAGCAACAGCCTGCCAACTGAAGTGAAGAATTTTTTTAATGGTACTTCTGCATGGTCTCTCTGGACCAAGTGGTGGCCTCTTTCAAACCTGACACAATTACACATGGGTTCCTGCAAATGGAAGGAAAAAAGAAAATAGCTGGATAATTTATTCTGCTCATGAACAGTAAGCCATCAATACACATTACACCTCTAAAATCCGGGTTTCTTTGGTCTGGCAACATCCGTGGCCTGGCATGACAACAGATGTTCCAGGACCAGAGAGTGCTGGTGGAGGTCCAGGAGCCAGTGTGCAGCTCAGTGGGGCTGCGGGGGGGAGAGGAGCTGGCACGCGGCTCATCTTTGGCTGCGGGAGAGCGCCAGGAGCAGGCGCACAGCTCAACTGGGCTGCCGGGAAAGCCAGGAAGCGGGAAAAGGAGTGTCAGGGGCCAGCAAGAATGGGGCCCTGAAATGACCTCCCCTGATCTGGAAAAATCCTTCACCCAGGACCAATGAGGTCCAGAGGGTGCCAGACCAGGGAGGTCCAACCTGTACTCCAATGTTTCAATATGTGACTATTACTCTGAAAGGTGATTAAAAGTCCATTTAATTTTTCCCAATGATGTGCCAATAAATAAAACAAATCTAAATATTTAGCCATACTCTGTAGGAAGGGAAGGTATTTTTGACATTTCCAAGGACTTTTCAAGGATAGCCACAGTAGAGATAATTGCAGTTAGCCTGGAGACATTATGGATTCATTGTTTATTAGCCTCCAATTATTTCCCAATCCAATATGCTCATTATTATAAGTAATGAGGTTCCTCATACATGCACGTTACTTGCTAGACTTGCAAACTCAACCTGGACTCAGGAGTTGAGCAGGATTCTTTTTGGTGCATGCACTTCCAACAAGAGAAGGTTCTGCAGGCCAATTGTCTTGCAACTGACATTTAGCCTGAAATTACTGCTGCAGTGCAAGTCATAGTGCCATTCAGCTCTGTTTCCCAGCACTGGATGTGCAGCGAGACTAAACATTCAGCACTGAAGCCAGCAGACATGGCTCTGAATATATGCACAGAGCAGGTCTGTTGAAATGGACAGTGCCATTTACATATGCACAGGAAGTAGAACTGCACTCTGAATTCAAGCCAGCTTCCTTTGAAGTCCAAGGAGGTCTTTCCATTGACTTTAATGGGACCTGCCTCATGCCTTTTTGAAGCTGTGTTTAATAAAAGGCTGATGGGGAGGACCAAATGGAAGATCTGAATCAGACAACCATGTGAGACCCGCATTATATTCCCAGGTCTGTAGCAGACCTACTGTGTGACCTTGGGCAAGTCGCTTTAACTATGTGTCACTATTTCCTTGCACATCTTGTCTAGTTCGACAGTAAGCCCTCTGAAGAAGAGACTAGTCTCTTGCCACATGTATGTAAAGGGGTCTCGATCTGATTTGCATCTCGACACGCTACTGTAATACAAACAAATAGTAATATTTGAAGCCCAGGGGAATCAGATAACGGACTGGATGTCTGTTCCATAAGGCGATTCCATACAAAAAGCGAAGGTCTTGAACAGTTAGTCGTGGAGCTGACAGAAATGAAACGACTGCTTTTGCCTAACCTCAGCAGGGAATCTTCTGCACACAGCAAAACTGTCACTGATTAGCAGATGCACTATTTCCACATGACACTTCTTGCTTACAGACCAGAGGCTGCCTCATTCTTCAAGCACTGTTTCGATGAAGAAACGTTGAGAAAGTCAGGCAATGCCAGGAAAGCAAACTCTTGCAGCTATGGCTTTGATTCCTTCTGAACTCAAGTGCTTAGGTTTTTATTCTTACAGTATAAATGGCAGCATCTTCCATTCTGGGTGGTGTAGTACAAGGGAAAGGGCAGATATATTAGCCTTTCAAAACTTGCTTAGGCAACAAGTGAAAATGAACAGCTTTGACAACAAACGAGACCCCCTTTGGAAAGAGACGCTGCATAGGGTAGTGCATTTAATACTTTAAGGTAGGCCCACTGTCAACTAAGGAACTATTTTCTCTCTCCCCTCATTTGCCATTTTTATTAGATTTCCAGTCATTATGCAATAAAATCTGCTCACTGTTAAAAGCATTTTGAACCTTAACTCTTTGATGTCAGAGGAAATGACAGTGTATTGGAAAATCCAGATAAGCATCTTAATCAGAAGAACATATATTGATTTTATGAAGGCAAAACCATTCTCTGGCCCATACACCCCAGCTGAGCTATGACAGCAAAGAGGGGATCTTGACACTTACCATCGGCTGCTGTGCACCTGGAGATTAACTCCCACAGTACTAGTCCCATCGCATACATGTCTATTCTGAGGAAGGCATCTCGCTGGAAGTTGATTGCCCCCTCTAAAACCTCAGGAGCCATGTACCTCCTTGTTCCCACCTACATACACACACAAAGAAAACCCCCCGCAAGTTAAGTTACAAAAGATTGATACTACATATCTAGTAATCTCAGCTGTTCCATCGATCTCAAAGCTACTTCTCTGCTAAGATGGCTGCAAACTGGCTCCAAATGAAATAGGTCCACCCTTTCTGGCATTTCTCCTCATTAAAACCATTTCAAGATACATGAAACTATTGCACAAAGGCTCCAGGTGTGTAAATATGTACATGTTGACCATTCAGGGGACACTAAGGGTTTGCATTAAATGCCATGAGGTAAGAGAACTATAAAATTCTGTCATTCGTCTACCCCATTACCTCTAGCTATTGCAGCATACACTGTATGTAAAACCATGTTAATCTTTCGAGACAATCCAAACACCCTAAGTTCAAGAGTTTCTCAGTTTTTGGATCATAGTTGATAGCTTAAATACCCCCCTTTATACATTTAAAGAGGAAGATTGAGCTGAAAGTTTTAGTGAATCAAGGTTTGACAGCCATAGATAGAAGTCTCATTTATTCAGAGAACAGGTATAATGTAGACACTGGAAGTTTCACCCTACTGTCCTGCCAATGTGCCTCAGCCATATTCTAGAGACCACCTCTAATCAGCCATATTCTAGAGACCACCTTTAATCTCCATTATACATCACTGTTAAAAATCTCCTTACTTTTACTCCAAAGAGATCTTTATAGAGGTGCTACAAATACGTGCGGTGAAATATCAAGTCATGATGATGAGTAAGAAAGAAAGGGGACTGGAGAGGATGATGGAATCATCTGTTCAATGCTGAACTTCATTAAAAAGAAAATTAGTTGCCCCTTTAGAGAATCTTCCACCATAAAACTTTCCATCTTGCAAGGGTCTTACCTTAGGGACAAAGACTAAGCACAAAAAAGATGTAGCAGTCAGAAAGGTCTAGAGAGGTGGCAAAAATTATCAGAACTGCAGCTGGATTTACAGAGGTATTAACAGTAACAACCCATTGCTCATTCTTAGGCTTTGTTTTCACTTCCAAGTTTAAAGTGTTGCTGAGGCAGCACTTTCATATGACAGTGTGGTCACAGCACCAGCGCTCTGGATAAACCACCTCAACGAGGGGAGTAGCTCAGAGCGCTGGGAGCCTGTTTACACTGGCACTTTACAGTGCTGTAACTTTCTCACTCAGTTTTTTTTCCCCTGAGCAAGGAAGTTACAACACACTAATTTGACAAGCCCACCCATAGTCGGTCAGTGGAAAAGAAGTAGACAGGAATTGAACAGTGTACTCAAAAATATACAGGCCTGTAAAGGAAAAATACTGGCTCTCCCTTTAAGCCCAGTGCATCACTCCTAAATTGAAAGATAATACATTCAGAATCATTTAAAAAATGAAGGGGTTTTGTTTGGTTTTAGACCCTGTGTATTCAGCTTGGGAGATTTATTGCTGCAGAAGGTCTCTAAGCAACTACAATAACTGGACTTAAAAAAAATATATAAACTGAATAACTTTATGACCCGATATTTGATGCTAAGACCAGTGATCAAATCTCATGTTGGAATGGATAAAGTGAATGTTGAGAGGGGTCAGGATGGTCTCCACCTCCATGCTATGCAGCCATGCACAAATTACTACATGCACTATTGGAAAGGGTGAGGGGTCGCCTTCCTCTGCAGTACTGGAGCCAAGTTACTTTAAAATGGCAAGTAGAAAGTGTCTAGCGGAAATGTAAAGATCAAATGCCATTATTTATGGAAGTGTTTCTGCTCACTTTGTTCCCTGATTCTGTATTTGGGATATAAGTAGTTTGCAAAAGTAGAAGGACATGTGTGTGCATGGGCGTGATAAAATATGTAAAAGGTAAATCTGGATCATGTCATAATCTACACTTTGGACACCACCATTCAAGCTAACTGAACATCAGCAATTAAAAAGACATTTTGTATCTGTTCCAATTCAGATTAACCAAGCTGAGCAAAGCAATGCCCTTCTGCGATCTCCTGTGTCACTGTCGACCATATCCTGCATCTGTGGAAATACTGATGGTGTCCAGCAGACACTGCTAGTCCCACATTTATTTTTACAAAGGAATTGTTACCTGTCCATGGGTGTCTCCTGGAGGCTTTCCAGGCTCAAACCGTACAGCCAGTCCAAAGTCAGCGAGAACTGCTGTCAAGTCATTCTTCAACAACACATTTTTACTCTTGAAGTCCCTGCAGATGGACCAGAAAGCAAGTTAGAGAAGAATTTAGTATGGCACAAATCCCATCACATTTAAACAAACAGGTCAAAACTTGACTGGTTTAATTGCCATGCTCAGGTTGAGCTCTGTGACCCAGTGTGAACACAGTAAACTGAAGATGCATTTGTCTTACATCTCTGAGATCAGACCTGCATCTACGAAAGCATTAATCAAACTAGAGCCCACACTGCTCCTGACCATATTTAACAGAATTCCTTCCCTTCCACCACATACTCCTTTGGGTATGTCTACACAGCAGCATTATTCTAAAATAACATAGTGCACATCTATACCATAAGCCTTTATTTTGGACTAACGTCGAGCTGGAGGACTTCTTACTCCGACTCACAGTAACCCTTATTTCACCAGGAGTAAGCGAAGTCGAAGGAAGAGTGTTCTTCCTTCAACTGCCTGCTGCGTAGACAGTGCCAAAAGCCAAATTAAGTTATTTCGACTTCAGCTACACAACTGATGTAGCTGAAGTTGCGTAGCTTACTTCAACTTTTGCGCTACTGTGTGGACGTACTTTTAGTGTGCATTTTTACAGAATTCTCCAGTTCAAAAAGACACAAAGAACCTACAGTAGAGTCAGACACACACGCACACTGTTTTAAGGAGTGGCATTAGGGCACTGCCTGCAAACACACCCCTCATGATTATACATGCTACACAGAGCAGTGTGGGGGCAGATTCCAAGCTGTGCACTGAAGCAGGTTCCAGCCTTTGTACTGAAATTGGGCCACTGCTTACATTCCATGGATGATCTGTACATGTGTGCCTTTGGCAGCTCACTATTTCACGGTCAGCTTCTCTTCCCTCAGCCTGGAGGGAGGATTGTAGTGATGCTGCCACAGAGAAGGTAGGGATCCTGTGCTACCCAGTCAGTGCAGGAGATATAGCGGTTATATTGGTTCCAATATAAAGTCTAAGGGTATGTCTACACTACAAAGTTAATTTGAAATAACAGACGTTATTTCGAATGAACTTTAATAGCATCTACACAGGCAAACTGCTATTTTGAAATAAATTCGAAATAGTGGAGCCCTTATTTCAAATTTGGTAAACCTCATTCAACGAGGAGTAACACCAAATTCTAAATAGCTATTTTGAATTAAGTGCTGTGTAGACACTTAATTCGAAATAGGGGGCCTCCAGCCCTTCCCAGGGAGCCCTTGTGGCCACTCTGGGCACAACCAGGAAACCTTCTCTCCTCTCCCTCAGCCCCGGAGCCATTATAAGGGTAGACCCTGGCCACAGTGCCTGTGCCAGCTCCAAGCCTGCCAGCCCAGAGCCAGCAGTGGCCACTGGCAGCCAGCCCTCTACCACTCCCCAGGAGCAGTCTGCCAGCTCGCAGGAGCCTGACAGGGGCTGGAAAAGGCAGGCACCTTCCTGGTCCAGGGTGGAGATCATGGACCTTATTCAAGTTTAGGGGGGACGCCCCCAACTTCCATGATCTCCGCACTAGATGGAGGAACGCGGCCATCTATGGCAGGATAGCTGCCAGCCTGGCCACCAAAGGCCACATGTGAACCCAGGAGCAGGTTTGCATGAAAGTCAGGTTCGTCCAGTAAGACCCCCAACCCCGAGCATCCCCTCCCCCCTTCCAGCTCCCTCCTCCCAGGTTTCCCACACCCTTCTCCCACCCTCTCTCTTCCCTTCTCCCACCTCCTTTTCCCAGTCTCCCCAGAGGTCCATCCCCCCTCTCCCAGTTTTGTTCAATAAACCCAGATTCTATTTTTGAACATACATGTCTTTTATTTGACATCAGGAAGGGGGGTTAGGGAGGGGTAAGTGGAAGGACATGAGGGAGGAATGGGGCACAAGTCCCTGGTGGGGAGGACCAGGGAGGCTCTGAGGGCTCCTCAGAGTGGACGCTCTCCCTCAGGGCCTACTAGATCTTGACAGCCCTCCGGTGGACCCCCCAGATGACAGCCTGCAGCAACCCTACGAGATGTACCGGCGTGCTCAGGGGCAGCTCTAGCTCCATGTGGCCTAGGGCTGTGGTGTCCCAAGTTCAGGCATTCAGGGCACTCCAGAACAGGACTGCTTTGCTGTCCCTCGTCGAGGTAGACAAGCAAGCAGGGAACCCTGAGAACTGTCTGTCCAGGGTGGGGGTAGGGTCCCTTTAAGCAAGGAACTCAGTTAGTGTGTGGGGCTGCTGCCTGAGGCTAAGTCATAAAACAATATTTACACACACACACACACACACACACACACACACACACACACACACACACACACACACACACACACACACACACACACACACACACACACACACACACACAGAAGGTAGATCCCATGTTTAAAGTTTCTACCATTTATGGACTATACAAAAACCAGCATTTCATACTAATGGACAGACCCTTTCTCCACTTGGCAGTCTCTGCAATGTTCCCTCAAAATGGCATTTGCGAAGTGGGGGACAGCACCACCAGGACTACCTACACACTGTTCCCATGTACATATGGTATACAGACTTTGTATCTGGGCTTTAAAAATTAAGTGTGTCTCTGACTCCATTCAAAGTCAGCCGTTTTAAGAAAGTCTAACTGCAATTTTAAATTAGAAGAGAGCTTAATCTTTCTCAAAGTTTCTCTAGTTGTTTGCTATTATAAGCAACCCACCATCACCAACACATATGCTAGATGCTTTTTAACAATTACTGTATTCATTAGGCCCATTAATTTATGAAGCAAGTGTTATAGTTGTGTGTTTATAATACTTTGTCATCCTAATTAAAGTAGTAGCCCTTTACAAAACAAGGTCTCCATGGAAACAAGCTGGTATCAGATGAACTCAGCTCACCCTTTCTACAGTTTTCAATAGTTGTGTGTGACGGGGATCACTTAAACTTAATTTCTGAACCAGTACTATCCTAGAGCTATTGCCTGTCTAGGAGTTGGATCACTAGTCATTGACAAAGTCCAAACTCCCTTTGTAGTGGTTTATTATGGATTAACCAAAATTTCATCCACAAGCCCTTCAAAGCTATGTCCTTACCTCTGTCTTATAGCAGTTGCTGCTTCTCATAGCTCTCCTTGGATCTATATGGTGAACTGGAGCCAAAGGGAGCCACAAGGCTGTGTGTGTGTTTGTGTGCGCATGTGGGTCTGTCCCTAGGGCCACTTTAAAAACTTCACCCAGCATCCCCAGCACAGCCGGATACTTATAGTTCCTCTCCTGCACTTGGGAGAGGCCTGCACAGGAGATCTAGTGGGAAGGAGACGCTCCACCTGGTGGAGTCCTGCGGCGTTTCAAAGAGGTGGCAGCAAAAAAAGAGGCTGAAGCAGGCTCAGGCAGACGCAAAGGCTGTTAGCAAAACTCCTTTTGCAGGCCTGCTGGACCAGAGGAGAAGGAGGGGATCCATTCCCAGAGTGGGAGGGAAGAGAAATCCCTGAGCCCCTTCCCTGCACAGGGCACCTTACAGGAGAAAGGGGAGGCCACAGCAGGGCCAACTCCGCCCCCCCCCCCACTTTCCCTGAATAGGCTGGTTGCAGCAGGGAACAGCCTCTGGCAGACTGGAGACTTAACAGTTAAGGAGGCATGCATGACTGGAGGATGGGGGGGGAGGGGGAGGGAAACATGTTACAGTAGTGGGAGGAAAGATAACACCCTCCCTCCCCCCCGAACTCCTTCTCAGCGTGGGGAGCTGAGAAAAAGGAAGGACGGGGTGGCCACAGCTGGGATTTGTGTGCGCGCTTGTGGTGGGGTTGGTGGCCCCCAACTGATCTCTCTCTGCAGATTAGTGGCCCTCGACCCAAATAATATTCCCCACCCTGTGTTAGATTAACAAACCGGAATGGCCTGTTAGCAGCTTTACACTATCTTATAGTAAGAATGTGAGTAAAAAACCTAACGAGAAAAAAAACTCACTCCCTGGCCTTTCCATGTTTTCATCAGAAAAGGGATGTTGGTGAACATAACCCAGTTATAGACCTCAGACAGCAGGTGGCAATGCCCTGTATGCTCTGCATGGTAATTTTCCTGTATTCTTTCAGTTCCCTCCGTGACCTTGCTAAATGCAGGACACTGCAGCCTTGCACGACATAATTAATGAGGTCAGATACAATTGCTTTCAACTAAAAGTGACCTGTCAAAATATTTTGGGAAGAGAGAAATCACTGGACCAGACAGAGGGACCAACTACATTTCTGGGCGTCATAAGGCCACATCCAGAGACAGGCTGCACTGCTCAACCCCCAAGTCTCAGCCTTCTGAGAAAGGAAATAACTGTTCCTTACCATGGCAACCAACAAATCTGGAAGTTCTAGCTTGGGAGTTTCTGGCGAGGGATTAAAGTGGGCGAAGTGATTTAGCGTTCCTTACAGTAAAGCAATTTTTGGAGACATTTCTGCAAAGTGTAGGATTTGTCATTATAGCATATTGAGGGCAAAATTTAAAGCATGCTTAATTGCTTAAGCAAAGCTGTGCTCTCATGGTTCTCCCTCATTGAGCTACAACTCCATTCGACAGAGGAGTTAATCTATGACACAGTCACTACACCACAGTAATACTCTGCTCCAACATCTTACAAAGGACAAATGAATGATTAGGGGCATACATATATAAATATGCATACACATAATTCCGGGCATACTATGCAGCAATCACCTTCTCCGTGTGCATCTACAAAAAAGGGAAAAACGAAAAAAACAACCAAATTGATCAAGTAAACAAAAATGTCAAGAAAGGCCCCCCCTCCCGACCACAGAAAGAAAAATAATCCTTCCCAGAAAGAGCTTTTGGATTTCAAAGCATGAGACAAGAGGCTCTATATTTATGTGCTTACATAAAAACAGTCCGATTTTCTGAACAACTGAACATCTGTTGACTCCCACTCAGATCTAAGAAACAGGATTTTAAAGCATGGCCAATCACTGGCTCGGCAACATGACCTGAAGGTCAGCAAACTATTCAGACAGACCAGGGAACTGGGAGGAAAATGGGGGTGGGAGGAAAAAGAAATTAAGCTCTACAAGCAGGGACCTGCACTGAAAATCCCTTTGTACTTCGCCTCCTCCCATTTAGATTTGGGGCCAGTCCATTTGAGTGTCTTATCTGGTAGGTAACAGAATGCAGCAAGAGAAGACTATTTCTTCCTCACTGCCATTTACACCTGTGTGTATCCCAGAAGCCACTGGCAACAATGATAAAGATTAACACACGTTTGTTTTATTATCTGCTCCTTTCGATTAAAATGTGATTTTTAATAAGTCAGCACTTTTCTATTGTGCGCTAACAGCTCATACATCCAGGGTAAAATATTTATACCTACCTCTGGAACTTCCACTACATGCATCTGACGAAGTGGGTCTTTGCCTACGAAAGCTTATGATCCAATAAATGTTAGTCTATAAGGTGCCACAGGACTTCTCGTTGTTCTTACAAATAACAATATGCGTGCATTTCAACACCACAACTAGACAGCTATTACCTTCAACTGGATACACACTGCAGAGGTGATAGCTTGCTCTTCTTTCACCCACCTAACCTTAAATTGGGTTGTAGGTGTGGTCTCCAGTATAGACAGTGCTGGGCCTGCACTACAGACCTGATCCAACTTCTGTGGAAGTCAGGAAAAGACTTCTTCTGACATCAACTGGCAGTGGAATGGATCACTGCTTACGAAAGCCACTTGCTTTTATGCAGGGTGTAATACAATAAAATCCATGTCAACATGCTA
This sequence comes from Pelodiscus sinensis, assembly GCF_049634645.1. NCBI lineage: Eukaryota > Metazoa > Chordata > Testudines > Trionychidae > Pelodiscus > Pelodiscus sinensis. The sequence continues at coordinate 245,626,167 of NC_134712.1, read as the reverse complement.
TTTTAAATGGCATGCCAAATCGCAAAGGAGCGGATGGGCAATTAACCTCTTCTTTTCCATCCTTGCATTGTGCAGCAATGAGGTTCTTCAAGATGCACCCCTCTCTGGGTGCACTGCCTCAAGTCCTCATGTGCCTCCCAAGCTCTTGATCAGAGATTTTCAGTTAGCAGCATCTGTTCTGCCCATGCACAGACCCCGTGTGCCTCCTTCTTGGAGACACTAAGTTAGACTGGGGCGCATGGTGAATCACTCATTTGCTTCTCTACCCCAACATCCCCTAGGAAATAGCCTGAAGAGGAGGGGAAGGAAGGCAGGGCAGTGGAGATAGTGACAGATATCAAAGAACCACCGTTATGGCACAAGTTGAGTAACTTCTACTTCTCTGAGTAGTGTCCCTATGGGTGTTCCACTTCAGAGGACTCCTAAACAATATCCACAGAAGGAGAGTGGAACTTTGGAACAGAGTCCAGAATCGAAGATAATACCGCAGAACTAAGTGCCACTTCTGATCTGATTGCATGGATGAGGGAGTAGTGGTTTGCAAATGTATTTACTGACGCTCCTATAGCTACTCTACATCTCTCAGAAAATTATACATTCTTCAGTACTGCTATAAATATTGCCTGTGATCTAATCAAATGTGCTATCACTTATGGGGGGTGGAGTGGGGAATAGAGCAGGTGCAGACTCTTAACAAGTGAGGCAACCAGATGTCCATTCCAATAGTATTTGTGCAGAAAGAGAACCCCCTGGATCTATACACAATAGACATAAAGAGCCAAGGTGACCACTGTAATGTCCTGGTCCTCTTTAAATAGAAGGCCTAAGTTCTTCTAACATCCTAAGATATGGAAAGAGTATTCCTGTTGAAAGCAATGATGTTTGGATGATGGATGGACTGATTTCATTAGGTCAGAACTTTCATTAACAGTTATGGATATGGGTTTTAGGAGACCTTATCCTTAAAGAACACTGTATATGGAGGTTGGGTGAGGGGGAGACTGTTTAAAACCCTGAATTCCCTGACCCTATGGACAGATGTGAAGGCAGTCTTTGTAGATCAATGGAGCAGGAAGAAGTTTGCTATATGGTTTGAATGGAGGTCTCATAAGAAGACTGACAATCAAACCAAGGTCCCAAGGAAATGTAAGTTTTGAAAGTGGGGGTAAAGAGTACCCAACCCCTTAATGAATCTAGCCAAAGCCAAGAGAGCATCTACAGAGAATTCCTCCACCAGAGGACAAAAGTCTGGTATAGAAGCCAAACGTACCTTAATCAAGCTCATGGATAATTCTGATTTCTTCAGATCCAGCAGGTAATCAGGGATGAGTGGAAGCAGAATTGAATCAGAGCAAAGAGTGCAGAGACTATGCCAATAAGAGAATCTCGTCCATTTCCTCAGGTAAACAGTGCTTTTACTTCTGCAGAGCAGGGAGCCTCTAGCCCAAGAGCCATGAAGGAACCATGCCCTGAGATGCAGAACTGTGAAGTTGGGATGAAGCATGCAACCCACATCCTGAGGTAGGGAACAAGGAATGGCTGGAAGCTTGAATGACCACAGGACAGACAGGTGAAAGCAAGTATGGATATAAAGATCATCTCAACCAGCATGGCACTAAAAGAATAGCTCCAGCTATGCGCGATCTAATCTTATTCCTGATTCATACAATTAGAGGTGATGGGACACGTAAAAAGATCCCTCTTCCAAGGCAGAAGGAAGAGGTTTCCCAAGAATTGGTGACCTAGTCCTCTCTCAAGCAGAGAGGAGGGCAGTTCCCATCCTTGAAATATACTGCGAATATCCAACTTCCATTCACAGTCGTGTGAAAAATGAGAGGATCACCTGTGATCTGAGTGCTTGGGAGGCAGACCACTGAAACATGGATCTACTGGGTTATACACACGTTCCACAGCTTCACAACAGCCTGCTTGATGATACTGAACATGCAGAGCATGTTGTCTGACATGGCCCTAATTGTTTTGTCCTTTATGAGGAGCAGGAAATAATGGCAAGTGTTCCTGATAGATGTGAATGCCAATAGACTGACGTGTAGACTAATTTCTTGGGATGTCCATCTGCCCTGAATTGTGACGGTACTGTGATGTGTGATGGGTGTATCGATTTATGAAAACAGGCATCTGTCAGGCCAAAGACCAAAAGCCAAGTCTTTCCTCTGGTAAGGGAATTATAGTTACCATGGTCACCATCCTGAACTTTTGAGGCTTTGAAGTCTTGTTTAAGTCTTGGATCTAAGAATAGCCTCCATCCTCTGGCCTCCTTTGGGCTCAGGAAATAACTGAGTAGAATCCTGCCCCAATGAGGGGAAGAAACTGGTTCTGTTGTTCCTAGCTAGAGATGAAAATCCATCTGTTGTCTCAACACAAGTTGGTAGAAGAGATCCATGAAGAGGGACAGGGAAGGGTGGTGAGGGAGGGAGGGAGGGATGTAAACTGGATGGTATATCCTGATGTAATGACCTCTAAGACCCACTTGTCTGTAGTGATCATCAGGACCACAGAGCGCCAGCTGGTACCTGTATAGGCCTGGGCTAACTGCCTATCCCCCCACACCCTGTAGTTGTGATCAGACTTGCAATTTGCCTGCCATGTGCCACTAGTATAAATGCCAGAGCCATGCTATCTGCCTCCAAACATGAACAGCCGGTACCTGAGCCTAAGGCCCACAGCCCAAGCACCACTGCCCAAAGGGATGGTGTAGACGGAGCTTGATCCTGCCTTGAGGGCGGGGGGCTGGACTCGATGACCTCTCGAGTCCCTTCCAGTCCTATTATTCTATGATTCTATGACCTGTGCCCAACCCCACATCTCACCTGTTCCCTCCCCCCCCCCCACATCTCCCAGACACATATGCCCAGTCCCACACCTCGCCTGTTTCTCTCCTCCCGCCCCCATTGCCCACAGACCTGTGCCTGGTCCCGCATCTTGCCTGCCTGCCCCCTCACATTGCCTAGAGACCTGTATCCGACCCTTCACCTCGCCCTCTCTCCCCCACTTCCCAGAATCTATCTGCGCCCAGTACTTCCCACTACCCCAGATAGCTGATGCCTTTGCCCTGCAACCGGCTAGCTTCAGTGCTGGGCCCCCACTATCCTTAGCCCCACTGCCTCCCCCGCAGGTACTGATCCCAGTAGCTGCCCCACCACTCTCCCGCCTGGGCTCCCATGAAGCGGCGGTGGCTCCGGCCCCTGAAGTGGCTTCCTGCCGCCTGCCTCACACCTCTCGGCTCCTCTGGCCCTGGCTGCCAGAATGGCCACCCACCTCATGGCTCCTCCGGCCCTGGCTGCTGAAGCCACCATCTGTCATGCACTGGAGCAGCCACCTGATGCCCGCCATGCAGCTATGCATAGGAGGTGGGCGGGGTGGACATTTTTTCAGCACACCTGCACAAGTGCGGAGCTTAAAGGGAACCCTCGTCCGAGACTTCCCTTCAGGAAATCTTGGATACCTGCTTCACCTGAAGCAACAAGGTCTTGCCTTGGACACCATTCGAGTCCCACTGGCAGCCATTCCCACATTTCATCTGCTCCTGCAAGGACAATCTGTAGTCTCCCATAATGTCACCTCCTAGTTCCTCAGGGGTGGAATGGCTCTACCCCCAGACCAGAGGCCTTCTCCCACAGTGGGATCTGAACCTGGTCTCGGCACGGTTCATGGGACCCCCCCATTCGTGCCAATGGACGTACTTAGCATGGCCATCAGTTACAGGGACAGCCTTTCAACAGAAAAGGCAGCGTTTGAAGCCTGGCAGGCTAGGAATGCCCCACTAGGGAAACAAATCTCTCAGACTGACTTTGTTTTTTAAGAGCAGAACAAAGCAATCTTCTCACTACTTACACAAACTCACTCACTCCAATGTCACTAACAAATACTAGACTAGGTATCTAAACACTAAAGAAAAACCAGAAAGGCTGAGGCACATTCCAGGCAGGCACTCGGGAGGCACCTCCACATGTTATAAAAATTCGACAGCCTATCTGGGCTACAACAACTGTTTTTCTGCATTAAAAAAAACCCAAAAAACCACAACAGAGAGGCAAGCAGGGTTACGGGGGGGGGGCCCATTAAGCTAGGAAGCTCAGGATTTGGCTTCAGCCCAAGGGTGCAGGGCTTGGGGCCCCAAGGTTCAGCATTGCACAGCACAATTTCACCTGTCTTCCCTGAGCCCCAGCCCTCCTGCTTGGCAGATCCCCTGAAACCTGCCATGGCCACCCATGGGGCCAGAGTCCCATGGTTGAGAACCACTGCTCTAATAATCAGCCTCAGGCCGAAGTAACTATGGCGACTCGCCTATATATCCTGATGGAGTCATGGTGTCCAACATACTAGCCACATGTGGCTATTTGGCTGGTTGAGTGTGGCTAGTTCGCTATAGCAGTGGACACTATAGCGGCTATTGCTTCAGAACTGGTTGGGCACCATGGCTATAAAGTCTTGGATTCCACTGATTTATATACAAATGCTCTTATTTGAAATGTCCACTAGGGGGCACTATTGCATTGCCAAGTAAGGATTGTAATAATTGCAACATTAATCCTCCTTTTGTGCCAGAGGCCAATGGTGTTAAGGAATTAGCTGAAGCTTTTTATGGCAGTAACTCACTCAGACTTAACTGAGAATTCAAGCATGTTATCAGTGCATTGTCCTGTGCTATTCCAAAGTATCACCCAACTTTAAACCTATTTGCTCAGATTTCTGTTACACAGGGAAAGCCAGTGAAATACAGCCCCTACCCTAAAACATGCTCCATAGATGCTAAATTCACAGATGGGGAATGAATTCTTCCCCGTTTCCTCCCCTGCATCATTTGCTAAATCTATTGTGACACTAATTACCATGGTCCACAACTTCAAGACTTTTGTATGGCTTTTCCCCTGCCCCACCCTTAGGAATTTCACATATAAATCACTGCATTTATTATACAGGGGCAAGTGTCAAGGAGGCAGCATTCCCTCCACAAGCAATTGAAATGCAGCTGCAGGCTCTTGCACAAGACTACTGCTCTCAGAATTCCCTTAGTGTTTTGGAGGGGCAGGCGCACACATACAGCCACTGAACATAAAACACTTGTTATAAAAGAGATTTCATTTTTCCTATGTAAAAAATCAGTTTCACTGTATCAGATACAGACTACTGTAACGGAACTTCATGTTTCAGCCCAAGCTAACCTGCAGTGCAGTGGATGAAGGCGTGTGTCCAGGGACTGCCATATATATATATAGCCTTTCACCTGATTTGAATCCTCCCTGAAAACTAGAGCAAGACTATCTATAGTTATTTTAGAACAAGCTATATAGAACCATCACAGCATGCAGCAGATCTACCAAGTGAGTATCCAACTGTTGCCGTAACCTTCATCCTTCTGCACTCCATTCACTATGCCATTCTAATCTGTACCACGTTTAAAATGTACTGTAAGCTCTTTGGGGCAGAGATCTTTTTTGAATCTTTTGTACAGCTCATGGCAAGCTGTGTGCTATAAAATATTGAGTAACAAACAGCAACCATTTTGTTTTTCACTTATTCTTTCCTTCTGAACAAAAGCTCAGCTTAAGAGGATGGAATTAAAGACTAAGCATCATCAAGTTTGCATAGCCAAGTCAACAGACAGAATATACAAATTACCATACAATTTATTCAGATTATAATGCCAGGAGGGACAGTTTTCATCATCTAGTCTAACCGCCTGTAGAGCACAGGATTTCCCTGAATCAATTCCTATTTAAATTAGAGCAGATCTTTTAACACACATCCAATCTTAATTTAAAAATTGCCAGAGAGATAGAGAATCTACCACAGCAGTTGGCAAACTGCTCTATTGGTTAATTACCTTTTCTGTTAGAAATTTCCACCTTATTTCTACTCTAAATTATTCTAAATTCAACTTCCAGATCTTGTTATACTTGTGCCTGCTAGCCTGAAAATCCTCTACCAAATTTCTACTCTCCAAGTATATACTTACAGATTGTGATCCAGGGGTACCCCTACTTTTAAAAGGGATGTTAAAAATCCTGTAATAAGGGAACCATGTAGGCGCTGACAATCTCAGTGGTTACAGAGTTACCCATGCTGCAGGCTCTGCAGAACAAAGCTTATGTTCTGTGTCCCGCAGCAAAGCCTTCCAGGGAGGGGAGCCACCAGCTCTTGCCTGCCGGGCTCCTAGGGAGGCTGCTTCGCTGAGTGGAACCAACACCATTAACTGATAAGCGATAACCCATAGAGACTGCTTATCGGTTAAACACATAGTTGTCCACTCAAACATCCCTACTTAAAACCTTCCCTTATTTAAAATAAGCAAATTGAGCTCTTTGAATCTATTTTTATAAAGCTTATTTTCCCATCCTTCAATCATTTTTGCAGCCCTCTTCTGAACCCTCTCCAATTTACCAACATCCTTCTTGAATTGCAAACACCAGAACTGGACACAGGATTCCAATGTGAAGGTCCTTTGGAGAAGGACTAAATCAATATCCTGCCTGCTCTACCTGGACATTAAACATCACTTGGCATCATCAGTGGATCAGAGGAGGTTTTTTCCCCCCTGTGTTTTTGGCCTAAGTGCCTTTCTTCTCCAGGGCTGATTACTTATCTGGCTATTACTGTATGTGTATCTCTTGCAAAATACTTTAGGATGAAAGGCATGACATAAAAGCAAGCTCTCCTCCCTCCCTCCATTCAACAAAACTGTCATCAGAGGGTCATGTATTTTAGAAAGACAAGGTGGGCAAGCTTTTATTGGACCAGCCGTGAGGGCAGGGGACTGGACTTGATGATCTCTTAAGGTCCTTTCCAGTTCTAGTGTTCTATGATTCTATGACACTATGAACTTCTGCTAGTGCAAGGTCCAACCTTTCAAGTTTCATGGAACTCTTCAGGTCACAAGCTGAAGAAGCACAGTTATGCAAAAACATACAATATTTACCTATGTGCTATAGCAGGTTTGTGTCCTTCCCCCTTACACCAGGGAACATCTTCATGTAGGTAGGAAAGTCCACGGGCCATTGTTTCCGCAACATGGCAGAGTTCATTCCAGCTGATAATATTCCCCTTCAGGTAATCTGTCAGCGAGCCCTGAGAAATAGGATGCCATATAGTCTTAGAAGTTAATCACAGACCTTGGTGAGTGACAGTTGTGCCAAATCATCAGTTTAGAGAACGGTTTTAATGAGTGCTTGAGAAGTTTGAACTTTGATTTGACAGAAAAATCCACTTGCAAAGAACAAAACAAAAAAAGAAAAAGGGAAGAATGTCAGTGAAATACTATCACTTTCCTGGACTTATTGCAATGCATGGATTTAGAGTATTTGAAATAAAAAATTGATTTTTAAAAATTGTTTTACTAAGTCTAGCTACTTCAAAGAAAAACTGGAGCAATTATACAAGAAGGTGAAAGCCATAAATGGAAAAAAAGATCTTACATTCCATCACCTGGCTATGGAAATGATTGGCTCCATGAACCTGAGATTAAATACAGGGATATCATCACAGCTCAAACCTGGATTTGTGCAGGTTTGTTTTATTTTAAATGTTAGTTATATTTGATAACTAAAGCAACCCATTAAAACTTACAGCCATAGCTCTGTTTAAGTAAACACAGAGCCTGTTTGAAAATGAAGAGGAAGGACTGGGACAGTCTGTCAGGTCTGAATGCTCTCTCTCGGATTTACCTACACAGGTGCAAGGTTACTACTGCTTGCAAGTGCAAAGAGATGTTAAAAATTATGTAAAAGGGTAACCGTGTAACTGCTGAAAATCTCAGCGGTTACATGTGCTGTGGGCTCTGCAATGGTCTTTTCCACTTCTCCTCCTGTCCACCACAACAGATTGATTTTCTAAAGCTCACAATTTTTCTGAGAAATCTTTAACCAACTCTTAGTTGAAAGAAAACAGCAAACTGAATAAGCTCACTACTGAGAAGTGGGATACACTCTGAAAATAGCTATATGTGGAACATGACATTCCAAAGGGGTTGTTAAAATGGAACACACTCATTCTAAATCCTGCATAGCTGCCTAACAAGCATCAGTCCCTTTAGCACCCCTCAAATGGAGATGTGGGTATACTGTACCTTGTCATGGAAAGCTGTGATCAGCCATAGTTCCATCTCCAGGTTTGTTCCTCGCTTCTCTGCTGCAATAAACTGCAAAAGGTTTTCATGCTTCATGCCAGGGGTGCTGAAGATTTCTCTCTCGCTCTGCCAGGATTGTTTATCCTAAAGAAGAAGGAAAAATGATCGAAGACCACTTCTAAATTAAACCCTCCATTTCAAGCAAATAGCTGCCATGACAGTGCATTGCTGATGCTCCTCTGAAAGTCACTCTCAGCCATCATGAAAAAGAAGTACAAATGCCTTAAAAATTAGGCAGTTTCCCAAAGGTCTAGAAGCCAGAGGGGCAGAAGACATTTTTGCATTCAAACCACCCTCAGATATTTCTGTAGCCTTAAAAAAAAAATCTGACAACTCAAAAAAAAAAAAAAAAAAAGCAGCTACAATTTCTGTAAAAGCAAATAAAAGAACGAATACTACCTAGATTTCTATTTTAGCTGTAACTGTTAAGATCATCATAAACCAGAAGGGATTGTGTCAATGCCCAACTAGTTTATCCACTGCTGGTCTGAAGAGAGGATATGGAAATCTCCTTCTATAAAGTCACAATGAAAAGCACAAGGAAGAGGAGGATTAAACAAGAAGGCCTTTGGTGAGGAACACTCGGACTTTTTTTCAATTATTTTTCTTCAAGTGGACATGTTTGATTGTTTGGTCTTTCTGTTTGCAATTCTTACAGAGCTTTGGATGTTCAAAGTGAAAGATACAATGTAATCAGCACAGTAATGTTCCTGTGCAATTAGTCTTCACTCCATTAGGACTGTGGCTTTGTGAGCTGCAAATTACTTGTTAGGTCAGGGCTGGATTCAGAGTGTGCCTAGGCAACAGTCATGCAAGATGTAGGATTAATAACTCTTTGGGTATTGAACTACGTGCTGCCTCACTTGAATTTGTACAACTCAGAATACTTGTGTTGCATAAATTGCAAGGTTTCGTCCCCTTGGAGGCTAGTCTGATTTACCCCAAGAAGAGAGTCACACTTTCAGGCTGGGTCCAACTCAAGTTTATTGGTTGCAACCACGGTACGGCTAAGGAACTCAATGTTCAAATCAGAGCCGACCCCCAACATCTCATATGCAGGGGTTTTTATAGGGTTAACATCCTTCCTGGTTTAGGTGCCTTAACATGATAGGTTACTACATTTTTGACGTTTAGCATTCCTATAGGTCAGGTTAATTTTCCAAACGAGGTTAAATACAGTGCCTACTTGCTGACTTTGCGGTTACAGCTGTATTACATTCATTCACTCTTGCTGAACAATGGGCAAGCCATACTTCCCTTTTCCCTTTCCTGCTTGAGCCGGTCACAAGTTTAAAGGATGTAGAATCTATCCATATCTCTACTTAACAGAAGACTGGTTTCACCTCCCCTCGTCTCCTTATTATAAGTTATTACCTGTGACAGGCCTTGACCTTTGTCATGTCTTACTCCTATACAAATAGCAAATATATCTAAGCATTAGCAATGTATGTATATTGTACGTGCCCCTCATAGGGGAATCAATGGCTCCGGGGGATTTGACTTCCCTTTTACACATCACTTGGACCAAAGTTAAAATACCTGGTGGATTTCAAAATGGGATCATCTGTCCAGTTTCAAACAGCAACCGCCTCAAGTGGCATTTGCTACTGAAAGGCATTGGAGACCCTTGAATTTCTCTCACCTGTATGGGAAAGATTTTCACTGCTACATAGTCATTCATCAGCTGAGCCTTCCAGACACAGCCAAAGCGCCCCCTAGCTTTGATCTCCAGTAACTGCAAAGGCTTAAGGCCAACCAGCGGAGAAGGGGGTGGTGGCCCAGGGTCCTAGAAAACAAAAACAAGAATAAAGATATGGGTTACAAACTTAAGTCAAATAACCAAGCAAGAGGGACAATTTAATCTGATAGAAATTTTATTGTTCAAAAGCAAGTTATGACTTAGTAGGAGAGCAGTGTGAAATTCCCATTTTGTTTTACAAAACTTTTGCATAAAACATTGCCATTTGGTAGTATTTTCCACCTTCATATGTGGTTTATATGAAATGTTAAACTACTTGTTTAATCAAATCATGGCAAAAGCTTTAATTTTATTGTCTTTAATGCAAAGGCTGCATTCATTTGGAAAACAAACATTTGTCCCTTAAATGATATCTCCTGCAAAAAAAATGCAACCTTCAGTTTTGTAAAAAAAAATTAAAAAGCGCAAAGTAAAGTACACTTAGAATTAATTTCAAATAGTTTTCCACTTCATTATGAATATTTCACACCATTCTAATGAACTGCAAGTAAGCAGGTTTGCAGTCTATAAGTCTCAACAGGCTTCTATAAAAATAATATCTGTATAAACTTAGTGTTTTCATGAAAGATGCTATTTAGAATATAATTAGCTTCAGGTAGAAGAGTAGTAGTCTTCTTCCAACCCAATCTATCTTCCATGTTGGAAAAGCTCATATGACATAGGCTCGGACTAGCCACGCAGGAATAAAAAAAAAAAAAAAGGAGTTAGGCAAACTAAAATTAGGCCATAAGATTTCTTTTTAACTTTACTCTATATAAAAACATTAGGTTCTTACAGCATGTGCTAAGACAGATATGATGAATTCTAGCATGGCACTGCAACATTTGTTTAAAAATTTAACAAAGCAAAGTTCTGCCATCTTCCATTAATATGCCATCATAAGACAAATCCTCAAAACTCAACAGCTTCTGTTCTTTCATAACCACCTGGTAAACTTAGTGGAACAAAGTTTACAAAAGAGAAAAACGTCAATTGTTGCCCTTTAGTTTTCACGGTATCAGGCTTCTGACTTACCTCATTAATGTCCACATGCCCGTAGGGGGGCTTTCGGTGACGGTACATCCAGAAGGCCAAGAGAATGGCCATTGACAGAACAGCAATTGGAAGCAGAGAGTAAACCAGAATGTTGAGTAGTGAGGGTGTCGGTGGTGGTGGCTCATATATTACTGTAAGAGGGAGGGGAATAGTAAGTGAACTAGGATTCTCTGTATTCGTAATGGGATTTGTGGCTGTAGTTCCAGACATGCACAAGCATTTGCCCTCCCCCAGCTCCTTAGCGGACAACATTTGCTGAATGACTCTTGTAATGATCAATTTACTAGTTAAGATCTAGCCCCGCATGCGCTAAAATACCACACCAGAATTTCCCCAAACAAGTTCCATAGATCCAAGTAAAGCAGGAAATTGCTTAGTAGAGTTTAAGTCTATGTACTTGCCAGCTCTTAACATAGGCACGGAAGGCAAACACCCTTCCCCACCACTGCCTTTAGCTACCAAAGAGAAAGGTTCTCCAGGGGTGGCAATAAGATGTCAGTTTAAAATAAAATATTGCAGAAGCCGTCAGCAAATATATTGTCTCCACCTCAGTGAAACTGATGAAAAAAGAATGGAAAGTCTACAAGGAGCCATATTGTTTCATTGGAGACATGGACGAGGAAAGGACAAAATGCCAGTATTTGCCAAATTAAGCAAAAAGCTAGTAAGGAAAGGCTTATTTTGTTAGTATGAGATTATGAAGGTAATAATAAAAACAGTAGGTAATAAAAATATGCAATCAATAACTTTTTCTTAAAATCCTGGAAAATTTAATAAGGTTCTAATCTCTCTATGTATAAAAAAAAAGTTTTTCCTGCAGGACAACAGAGTGTCACGTCACTCTGCGTCCCGCAGGCTCCGCCCTCCCTGCCCCAGACACTGTTCGGGGACGGCAAAGCTGCCTGGCAGCCTGACCTGGGCAGATTCCGTTTCCCAAAAGGCCGCAGCCAGAGCTGAGCGGACAGGACACTTGGGAGGCAGAATCTGCCTAGGTCGGGCTGCCAGGCAGCTTTGCCGGTCCCTGAACAGTGTCCAGGGCAGGGAGTGATTCCATCCAGGGCCCGGGCACCACTCGGGAATAGCCTGCCATAAGGAACGGGGCTGTGGCAGCATCGCCGCCATTGCTCACGAGGGAGACCCCAAGTAGAGACTCTGGGGCGGTGGGACCTGAGGACGTTGGGGACCTTCTTGTCAGCCTGAGGCGCCAGGAGAAGTGGTGTGGGGTCTGGTGGCTAAGGGGAGCATTGGCTGTGCATCAAGCCAGCACCGGTGGCCCCCTGCTTGGGGGAAGCAACCACTGCACCATTTCTCATTCTGGCAGCGGTGCTCGACCGTGCGCGTAGGGTGGGCTGAGCTTTGGCTCACTGCCTGGGAATGGGGGCTGCAAGGCCGTGCTCCTCCCAGGCAGGGGTTCTCAGGCCCCCGGCCCAGGGGGTTGCTTCAGCGGGTGCAAAGCCTGAGGCACGGCCCACTCATGCTATGAACGGAGGCAGGCTCAGTGTCCCCGACTGCCTGCCGCTCCCCGAGCGGCCACATCAGCATCGAGCTGCCCTGTTGGAAACTGCTGCTGCAGTCCAGCAACCCCAAGACAAAGGGGAGTCCCAGCAGCATTTGGAGCGGCTGCCAACACAGCCGAGTGGGGGAAAGCTAGTGGGGGAGCGCTGCCTCTGCATGGTGGCGCCCAGAGACCCCCTCTCACTGCATAGCTCCCCGTCCCTCTTTCTACCCCTCATGTGCGTCCTCAGCCCATCTCCTGCCCCCTTACAGACTCCCTTCCCCCCTTCTCAACCTGGCATCCCAAAGGAACCCCTGCTCTCTGACCCTCCCTCCAGCCTCTTTCTCTGCCTCCTTTCCATTTCCACTGCCCACAGACATCCCCTTTCCCACTTCACAGCACTCCCGCATGCCACCTTTGCTGCCCCCTCTCTCCAGACAGCTGCACAGATCCTGCCATCACAGCACCCCCCCCCCCCGAAATTCCTGCATATGGGCCTGGTGCCGTTTCTTCGCGGGTTAGGTTGCCTGTTCATGGGAGGAGGCAGGGTGTGCATAGGGAGGGAGGAAAGGGGATAAGAGTGTATGTGGGGATGGGTAGTGTGGTATGGGGGGATGGTGAGGGTGATATAGGAATGGAGGCAGGGGGATGGGCAGTGGGGGTGTGGAGCGGGAGGGATTAGGGAAGGATGGGGGTGTAAGAATATGGAGGAAGGAAGTGGGGCCAGGGATGGAAGGAGGGGGGTGGGCTTTGGGCCATGGACTATTTTATTGGTGGGTGGGGCAGGAGCAGGAAGGGTGCAGGCAGGGGGGACTGGCTGGCGATTGAAGGACACAATCAGTTAGGGTGGGCTGAGAGCATTTGGACAGAAGGGCCCATCCAGGGGTGTGGTTGGCAGGAGTGGAAAAGGGTGCCAGTAACTTGGGGCCATGGAGAGCACAGCCAGGCTCAGTGCACTATTAACAGACTCTCTGGCTGCAAAAGCAACCAGCGAGGGGGGGGGGGTGTTGGTGAGCGTAGCCCCCTAGTAAAATTCAACAGAAATTACTCTGAAAACCTATACAACAGAACAAGACACTTTCTACAGATTCCTTGAAAACACCCTATAGAAAAAGAGATCTTATCTATTAAAATTGTATAGGATGTTTTAAAAGACACATATAGAAAAACTTGTAATACTTTTCCATAAGCGAGAACTTGTTATTACTTGCCCTTTAACTTACACAGATTGAACCTCTCTAGTCTGGCACACCCTGGTCCGCAACATCCGTGGTCTGGCATGATTTTAGTTAGCCAGATGTCCACTTAGCATGGGTGTGGCCACGTTTCCTGTGGTCCCATCAAGTTTGTTTACAGCTACCAGTCCTGGCTTTCAGTGTTCTGGGCTATTATTTAGCTCTAATTTACCCCTAAATGTCTTAGAATCATAGAATAATAGGACTGGAAGGGACCTCGAGAGGTCATCGAGTCCAGCCCCCCGCCCTCAAGGCAGGATCAAGCTCCGTCTACACCATCCCTGACAGATGTCTATCTAACCTGTTCTTAAATATCTCCAGAGAGGGAGATTCCACCACCTCCCTTGGCAATTTATTCCAATATTTGACCACCCTGACAGTTAGGAATTTTTTCCTAATGTCCAATCTAAACCTCCCCTGCTGCACTTTAAGCCCATTACTCCTTGTCCTGTCCTCAGAAACCAAGAGGAACAAATTTTCGCCTTCCTCCTTGTGACACCCTTTTAGATATTTGAAAACCGCTATCATGTCCCCCCTTAATCTTCTTTTTTCCAAACTAAACAAGCCCAGTTCATGAAGCCTGGCTTCATAGGTCATGTTCTCTAGACCTTTAATCATTCTTGTCGCTCTTCTCTGTACCCTTTCCAATTTCTCCACATCTTTCTTGAAATGTGGCGCCCAGAACTGGACACAGTACTCCAGCTGAGGCCTAACTAGTGCAGAGTAGAGCGGCAGAATGACTTCACGAGTTTTGCTTACAACACACCTGTTGATACAACCTAGAATCATATTTGCTTTTTTTGCAACAGCATCACACTGTTGGCTCATATTCAACTTGTGGTCCACTATGACCCCTAGATCCCTTTCCGCCATGCTCCTTCCTAGACAGTCGCTTCCCATCTTGTATGTATGGAACTGATTGTTCCTTCCTAAGTGGAGCACTTTGCATTTCTCTTTATTAAACCTCATCCTGTTTACCTCTGACCATTTCTCTAACTTGCTAAGGTCATTTTGAATTATGTCCCTATCCTCCAAAGAAGTCGCAACCCCACCCAGTTTGGTATCATCTGCAAACTTAATAAGCGTACTCTCTATCCCAATATCTACATCATTGATGAAGATATTGAACAGTACGGGTCCCAAAACAGACCCTTGAGGAACTCCACTTGTTATCCCTTTCCAGCAGGATTTAGAACCGTTAACAACAACTCTCTGACTACGGTTATTCAGCCAATTATGCACCCACCTTACCGTGGCCCTATCTAAATTATATTTGCCTAGTTTATCAATAAGAATATCATGCGAGACCGTATCAAATGCCTTACTAAAGTCTAGGTATATGACATCCACCGCTTCTCCCTTATCCACAAGGCTCGTTATCTTATCAAAGAAAGCTATCAGATTAGTTTGGCATGACTTGTTCTTCACAAACCCATGCTGGCTATTCCCTATCACTTTATTACCTTCCAAGTGTTTGCATATGATTTCCTTAATTACCTGCTCCATTATCTTCCCTGGGACAGACGTTAAACTGACCGGTCTGTAGTTTCCTGGGTTGTTCTTATTCCCCTTTTTATAGATGGGCACAATATTTGCCCTTTTCCAGTCTTCTGGAATCTCCCCTGTCTGCCATGATTTTTCAAAGATCATAGCTAAAGGCTCAGATACCTCCTCTATCAGCTCCTTGAGTATCCTGGGATGCATTTCATCAGGACCTGGTGACTTGCTGACATCTAACTTTCCTAAGTGATTTTTAACTTGTTCTTTGTGTATCCTATCTTCTAAACTTACCCTCTCTCTGCTTGTATTCACTACGTTAGGCACACCTCCAGACTTCTCGGTGAAGACCGAAACAAAGAAGTCATTGAGCATCTCCACTATTTCCAAGTTCCCTGTTACTGCTTCTCCCTCCTCACTAAGCAGTGGGCCTACCCTGTCCTTGGTCTTCCTCTTGCTTTTAATGTTTTTATAAAAGGTCTTCTTGTTTCCCTTTATGCCTGTAAGAGCCTTGTATGTCTTGTAAGAGCCCAGTCAGCAGTGGAAGTGTTGGAAATGCTGCTAGAAAATATTGATCTTCCATGGTCCAGAAAATTCTCTGGTTCATTACAAGTCAGATCCCAAGGATGTCAGAGTAGAGAGGTTCATTCAACCTGTACCCACAAATGCTGGAAGTCACCACAAATACATAAACATTTATTTATAATCTGTCCAGTGAGCAAAATACACTAAGCATATTAAAAGGAATGTTTGTCTATACTTTCAAAAGTTTAACTATATTATCTCTCCTCTTACTAAGCTTCCTTTTTTAAACAACCTGTGTATCGAGCATTCCCCTTGCTCACGACACACCAGGTTTCTGCATAATTCCATTTTTTTAAAGCATATATACGACAAAACAATTTACCTGCTAAAGTAAATTTGTAACTGAAAGCACCCTCTTATTTCTTGCTTTCTGAATAGCTAGCAATTCAAGATCATCACAAACTAGAGATCAAAGTTTATGAACAGATTTTTTTGTCCTCTTCCAAAATGAGTCACTTACCTTCTGGACCAGTTACTTCAGGTAAGTGCGTAAATTTTTCATTGCAATAGTTCCCCTCACAGCAGCAGAAAAACACTTGAGGGTTCTCTTCTGTGGCGACACATTCTTGTCTAGATCAGAAACAGAAGAAATAGAGAAACAAGGGTGGGGGGGGGGGAGGGAAGAGAGGTAGTGAATATATACTGTCTTTGAAAGTGAATATCTTACTGAAGTGAATTTTCTGTTTTTCTCTCTCTTCTGTTGCATTCTGCAGACCAATTGTTTCTTAAGCTAGGAAGTTTGTTTTTAAGGGAATAATCAAGAATGAGACTTTGCTATAGATTTCTAGTTTGCAGCCATTGTACATGACTGTATAAACTCAAGTAAGAGTGAACATTCCAGTAATTTGACAAACAGTATACACTTCCTTCTCTCTTCGCATATCTTTAATCACATGTTCTTCTCTCTCTGGACCTTTGCCTCATTCAATGTATTGACTGGATGGACAATGCTCAAAGGAAGAATTTGGCTGCTGTGTAGTGAATGATGCAGAGGATTCTTGTTCTAGGTATACACGGGACAAGGATGGGGACTGCAGGAAAATAAAGATGTTCTTGTGACTAAGGCAGGTGAATGCTGCACAGAACTCTGTACTGCCCCTGCCTCTGTCACACAGCTTGCGTGTGACACTGAATAAATCACTTTAATTTACAAGGTGGACAGATGTTCTTAGGTATCAGAAAATGGGAACACATAACTTGTGACACCCAAAGGCTAGTCTGCAGAAGAGCTGAGCATCCAACTCTAGCTGTGGATAGGAGGTATGGATTCTCAACAACGTAGTACAGAGGAGTAAGTACGTAGCTGGGAGTCAGATGGCCCAGAGTTTAATTCTGCCTCTGCTGCCGATTCAGCGCATGGCCTCAGGCAGTCTCTTAGTCTTAGTTTTGCCAGATGTAAATCAGGCAGGAGAATATTCTCTGATAAATGCATTAATATGTGCGTGAAGCACTCAGGACAAAGTGGAAAGCACCTCAGCAGAGACCATGAAGAAACAAATAATTCCCTATTCACTGCAGGCTTCAGATGGTGTAATAAATAAGACTGATCTATAACAGAACGATAAGCATTAGAACACCAACCAGTTGCTCCATTCCCTGAGTACTCCCCATCCTGAGCACTGACCAAGGCTGGGACCACATGGGGGAAAAAACCATTTTAAGATCACGTAATTTAAGACAGCATTATAAATAATATTCACAAGTGGACCAAATTAATGTTACACGGGCAATCTAAATTCTGGAATTTCCTAATTTTGAGTACTTGACTTTGCAAATAAAGTTCTTTTAACATAATATTTTTGGAAGGGGGGAGCTACTTTAAGGCTGCTCAGCTTCAACTCATTAGCAACATTCTGACCCCCATGAATGTCAAAGCCCTTGACGATGTATCAACCAGAAACTTCAGCTCCCCAGACTAGACTTTCGTGTTTTGTTCTTCACATCTAACTTTAAAACTTGTAACTGAGTAACACTGGACAAAAACCATTACATATAAACAGGAAGATGGGGCATTTTAAATTGCAAGGAGGCCAGAAATTCTCCTTGAGCCAGCCCCACTTTTGTTGTTTCTGTATTTAACTATATTTCCATTTTACTAACATGTTCTAACAACTACCTGCATTGGTTGTCTTACTTGCAACTCATGAAGACTAGGTCTTATTGATGCACTTAATACAGTTTCCTACCTCAGGTAACTACCAGTTTGCTTTAAAGAATTTCTACCTAAATATTAGTACCCCTGCCTTTTAACAAATAGGAGTTGTAGCTTTAAATATTCTCAGTTGTCTCCAGTTCAGATAGCACTGCAGTGATCTAGCCGTACTGTTTCAATATTTTGTATATCTTAATGAGATTCTTGTATAGGTATTAAACAAACGTCATCTGTTTTCCATACATACTTTTTCCTGCCAGGTCAGTGCAAAAGGTGTTCCAATGATAGTAGTAGTGTTCTACTACTCACTAGGAATGAAAAATTCCATTAAAAAAGTTAACTGGTTAAAAGTTAAGTTTAACCAGTTAACCAGGATCTTCACAGTGCACTGGGACTAGCAGGGCTGGAACAGCTCCCCATGGGCGGGGGGCTGCTCCAATCCGGCCGAGCCACCACTAAACTGGGTAACTGGTTAACCTTTTACATCTCTATTACTCACTTTCTCACAGGGCATATTGCTAGTGTTTACAAGCACCTGTTTTCCGTGTCTTTTTTTTTTTTTTTTTACACTTTTCAGCGTATTAACTAGTTAGATTGCAGACTTGTGTACTATGAACTGTATCAAAATATTTCTTAATCTAGCTAAATTATATGCCTAACTTCTTTCCCTCAAAATAAAAAGAGGAAATAATAAAATAATCATATGTCTCACACATTATTATTACTCTGTGAATCCATGCAAACCTCCTTGATTGTGGCATTCACAGCACATAGCTATAAGTAAGGGTGGAGAAGGCTCCTTTAAATTCATGGCACCATTTTCAGTCATTTATTCCTTCATGTGTGGGGAAATTTCTCATACAAGATCTTAGCTAGGAAATTATTTTATTTTTTAGTTCAAGGAAACATTAGCCATTTGAGTTAGCCAAATGAAGATTGTTTCAATAAATTAAGTAATATTCTCATATACCTTTTCCTGAATGCAGGCAATGCAAAATATTTGAATGAAAATGACACTAGATTCAAGTATTTGTAGCCTTCAATGGAGAATGCATGTTTTGCAAAATCTGTTAGTTAAGAAATTAAGTTAATGAGTGAAAACAGCCTACTCTGCATAGGCAATTCATTATTTCCCTTAATTGCTTCAGAGTGTGCCCGATACATAACCCTGGGTAGCTTGACGTGCTACTTAACAAGCAGTAAAATATAATGTTGAAGAAAACAACACTTTTTTCTATAGCTGTAAGTGCATCATTTTGCTGTAATTCATATGCTCTTCAAATGAATTTTAATGCTACTCCTCCAGTGAGACTATGCACATAAATGAATTGTGCAATGTTGATTTATTTTTAAATTGTACCCTTTTCTACAGCTTTGAATGCACATGTGCCATGTTATGGCATATTTGTTGGGTGATCACATAATGGAACACCACTTTAGTGCACAAGTAAAAGAGGTTTAGATACTGTTTAAATACTGGAATGAATACATAAGAATCTACACAATGTCCTATACCACATCTATGCTCTAAAAGATTAGATTAAAGGACAGAGTTAAGATTGCTCTAGGAACAATAACCCTAAATTTCCTGAACTTTGTATCAATATCTCAACCTTAATGTGCAACAAGGCACTATGTAGCATATAATACTAACCATTATCTACATTACTAAGCAAAAGACACTAAAAATTGATAGAACATGTAGACTCTCCTTTTACCAGAAGACACTATATACATAATTACGGAGCAACATAGCTATATCCCAACAAGATTGCCCTGAGGAGCCAGTTAACGGCCATGAGGACATGAATGCAGTTGCATTCTTTTTAAAGGCACGTTTGTTTATACTTTGATCCCAGGGGCAATGATAAATTGTAACGGAACAACTAAAAAGCCACCATTAAGATACAACCTGAACACTCAAGAAACAGAATTGAAACTAAACTTAATT
This sequence comes from Pelodiscus sinensis, assembly GCF_049634645.1. Classification (NCBI taxonomy): domain Eukaryota; kingdom Metazoa; phylum Chordata; order Testudines; family Trionychidae; genus Pelodiscus; species Pelodiscus sinensis. The sequence goes on along the minus strand of NC_134712.1, from coordinate 245,606,312 downwards.
AAAATTATTTCTAAAAATTCAGAATGGAGCTTTCACCATTTATGCTGTTTGACGACACCTGGTATCTCACTCAGCTTGGACCACAGAGCTAGATTTGGTCAGTTTCTACCTTCTGGTTCTCATGCCACAGAGTTAGTGTGTTTATAACCATGCATGCTTACAAGGGGTAGAGGGGGTTGAACAGGCTTTAATGGGGCTGCAACCATCCTCCCTTTCTTTACAACTAGATGGATGGGGTTAGAAGATCCAGAAACACTTATTTGTTGGAATGCAGGGTAACAGGATGGAAGAGGACAAAACCTGTGCATTGCAGCATGGAGGCATGTATTATACTATGCCAGTGTCACAATGGTGCTGAGTTTGGGAGCATATGCTATTACAGGAGATTTGGTAATGCTAAACACTTCTGTTTGAACTAGGGCTGTTGATTATTCAATTATACTGTATCTGGGTAACTGCATCAAATCTTAGTGGATACATGATTATTTGATAGTCCCTGGGGGCAGGGCTGGCAGCCAGTGATTAGGAGGCAGTACCTCGGGGGCAGTAGCAGCCTCTGCCCACGGGAGGCCCAAACACCCTGTGGGCAGAGGCTGCTCCACCATTCCACAGAGAAGCCTCTGTCCATAGAAAACTTGGGTCCACTGCAGACAGAAGCTGCTCCATGAAAGCAGCCCTTCTGCGAGAGAGCCAAGCTCCCTGCGGAGAGGCTGTGCCAAAAATCTCATCTGCCCACCCCCACCCCCAGAGCTGCAGCTCATGGGGAGCCATCTTTTAAGCTGGCTCCCCCGGGGCACCGGCTCTGGCCTGCCACCCCCCAGCTGCCTCTGTGGGAGGCAGCAAGGGGGGCAGGTGGCTCTACAGAGCCAGCACGCACAGAGATCTATCTTAAAAGCTAGCCCCCTGTGTGTATCAGCTTACGCCTCCCACCCTCACTCTCCACACTGCTGCCTCTCTATCAGAAGCAGAGGGGTGCTGCACAGACACATGAGCCAGCTGGCCACAGGCACTGGCTCATGCCTCCACATCCTCTTGCTTCCTCTGAATCCGAGGCAGCAACGGGGGGCAGGAGGGAGAAGGAATGCACATAGTTGTTTAGATTAACCAATAAGCCCAGGCTTATCGATGAATCATTTAAACAACTACATGTTAACATCCCTCGTTTGAACACAGAAAATGGTAGTGAGCTGTTCCTATTCTTCTCATGAGGATCAGCACTACATGATTAAAGCATCTGGAAGGACTGATTTGTTGAGGGGGGAAAGAAAGAGCAAAATCTACATGAATATGGAGATTGATTATGCAACTACTAAAACGATGGGTGTGGTGGGAAAATAACCCAGCTACAAATATCTGAAGGAGTAAGAGGGATTACTTATGAGCTATATGGTGGTGCAGAATAGTTAAGAGGAATGGGTTAGAGCTAGGAACAGCTTCAATGAATAGGATAAACTTGTTGAATTAGGGCCAAATTTGGCTCTGACTTAACCCCATGTATTTCAATAGGTTTGCACAGGAAATAAGTTCACAGTAGAATTTCCTATGAGACCTAAACTCCAGAATGGTCTCTCCCAGATAATGGTGGAAACCTCATGTCTTAGAACACTAAGGCTGCGTCTACACTGGCATGATTTTACGCAAATACTTTTAACGGAAGAGTTTTTCCATTAAAAATATTTGCGAAAGCATCCGTGCCAGTGTAGATGCTCTCTTGCGCAAGAAAACGCCGATGGCCATTTTAGCCATCAGGCTTTCTTGCGCAAGAAATTAACACTGCCTGTCTATACTGGCCTCTTGCGCAAGAGGGCTTATCCCTGAGCGGGAGCGTCAGAGTATTTGCGCAAGAAGCACTGATTTCGTACATTAGAACGTCAGTGTTCTTGCGCAAATACTCGCGGCCAGTGTAGACAGGTGGCAAGATTTTGTGCAAAATCTTACCAATGTAGACACAGCCTAAAAGGAATAGGATAAAAGACCTAGGAAATACTCATTTGGAAATAATCGGTTTTCCTGAAAAAGCAGGATTAGTATTATCTTGGCATTTAAACACACAGAACCGGGTATGTATCATCTTAGTTCGTTTCTGCCCACACCTTAGAGTGCTATCATTGTACTAAAACAAAAGTACAGGAGTTCCCTGCAAGTCGGGGGCATCGTAACTCAAACCCTCATTTACGACAGGTGCCGTGCGCTGTCAAACGCAGGCTGAGGACGTAAATCAGGGGTTTTCAGTCCCTTCCGCACTTACAAAAATGGTTATAAGTGCGGGAGGTCAGAACTTGGGCGGTCACAAGTTGGGGGCCTCCTGTAACTATGTATCTTAGGGCCAGAACTAGCAGTCAGTATTCCTTTAAACTTTGAAACGAAGGAAATTTTTTTTTAATTGCAATTGTTCTCCTTAACTAACATAGGATCATGTTACATGAACTTATGAAACAAGACCATATTTTCTAAAAATCCAAGACCTTAAATGCATCTCCAGACCCTTCATACAGGAGTGCTCATCTCCCTTACAGCTGGCTACAGACAGCTCCACATCCCAACACACATTTACTTCCATGTTCCATTCCCCCCATCTCTCCCAAACCAGAATCCTATCTTCAGCCCAGCTAGCAGGGACAGGGAGTAAAGAAACCCTTTACAATCCCATTAAACCAAGGACATCTCAAACCCTAATGCCCCCAACATCTGTGTTTTTCTAGGCAGCTCCAAATAACTCCATATTTTCCTTTATGTAGCCAAGTACTCTTGGAAGAACATATTGCTCTTCACTCAATCACACAGGACATATTTTTTCAGAGCATGCCAGAACTGCTGAGTTTTCCTATGAAAAAATACCCCAGAAAGCACCTTTTGTTGCTTACATACTGAAAGCAAAAAGAGTTAAGTGTGATTTGCAATTGAAGCCCTTTCCACTTGAACTGCAATTTAAATGGGTGTGTCAGGCACCAGGCTGGCTATTACCTGTCATAGCAGTTGAAGTCATCTAACCAGCAGCCCTTCTTCACCAACTCAATGGAGCCAGAGTTGTTTCTCCAAGAAGCATAGCAATGAAGCCTTTTGTCCTTCTCTCCTTCACAGCGTTCCACGCCACTCTGGTTGGTCTTCTCCTGCTCCCAGTTGGCATTGTAGTAGACGCATTCTCTCGTCTCTGCCTCCCCATGACCTGGCCCTGAGTATACAAAACCAAAACATACTTAAATTGTAGCCAAAGTTAAATACATGAACAGACATTTCCACATGCTAAACTGCTGAGCCTGGTGAAATGTGTCTACCTCTTGGTGTGCATGTTCCATCTTTATCCATAATTTACATAGAACATGCAATAGTGGAGCATCTCACATTTAATTAACTCATTTATCTTCCCTATTCCTGTGAGGCAGAGTATTATGCTCATTCCGCAGACAGGGAGCTAAGCCACAGAGAGATTATGGGATTTACTTAAGGTCAGGCAGGAAGTCTATGGAAAAGCTACGAATTGAACAGAGATCTCCTTGAGTGTCAATCCAGTGCCTTAACTACAAGATCATCCCAGAATTATGTATAATATTCAAGTGACCAACCATGTCCTGCAGAACTTAGTGAGGCAGCCCATGTCTAGGATTGCCAGGTGTTCGGTATTCACCCAGACAGTCCGGTATTTTCCGCTCCTGTCCGGTAAAAAAAAATTCAGAGAATACCGGACACCTAAAATGTCCGGTATTTTCAGAATTTTTCCTCGGCCAGGAGGTGAAAATGCAGGGCACCTGTCAACCCTACAAACATTCAGCACCCGGCCTTCCCCCGCCCCGAGCCTCCCCCTGGCTCCCAATACCCCCAGCCCTCCAACCCCACCGCTATGTTTACCTGGTTCCCCAAGGCTGCCAGCACAAAATGGCAATGCTTTCCCCTGGGTTTTAATGTTCAACCGCTCCCCCTGTTCCTATCCCTGCTGTTTTATTTTTTAAAAAATATATATTTTTTGGCTTACTTGGAGTCTTTTTTTTTTTTTTGCCCAACAACTTTGGTTCCCCCCCCCCCCCCCAACAGAATTTTTTTCCCTGGGGAGGGTGGGGGGCGGTATTTTTGTTTCAACCATCTGGCAACCCTACCCACGTCTGGCCTCACCTTCAGTACAGGAATAAAGGCCTAGGCTTAAAAGGAAGCATTATGAGACATTGCCTTCTTATTAAATATGAGGGATGCTGGTATCTTTTCCTTTACTATGGAAACCTAATGAAATCCAGGCTCCCTAGAAAGTTTTCACAGTATGCTCGGGATATTCTTGGTGTAACAATGATGGTAAATTAATCCTAGTGCCACCAACACTTCAATACTGTTAGTAGGCCAGTTTACAGAGAAAATACACTTCAAAACCTCATCATGCCCAAATGGAGTATCTGAAATGTTGTATGCCCTAACCATCAAAGGAAGCTATTGTTTTGCTGGACTCTCATACAGCATAATCACTACCTGAAGGAAGAGATTACTTTGGGGTCTGAGGGAATTATTCATGATTCGTAAAATTCACCTTATTCCTCACCCAAGTCTCACTTAAACCCTATTATAATAGATGATTATGCATTTCTACACATTGAGCTATTTTGAAGATGTAAGTGGGGCATTAGCCTCAGGCTGACTCTCTACAGCAGGATAAATTTCATCCAACATGATTCCCCTCCCCCCATTAATTTGACTGAGGCTTGCAAAGAACTGGATGGAGTTAAAAAAGCCACTATGAACTGGTACAACCAAGCTGTCTTCCTGATACTAACATTACTGTGGCTAGAAGCCAAATTAGTAACAAGGCCTGACTGGATTCAAAATGGAAGTGCTGACAAAAACAGTTACACTGATCCAACGTGCCAACAATTTTTTTTTTAATTGAAATGGGGGTCAAATACACGATGAACAGATCTCACACACAGGCGTGCACAGTCTTATGTCTCGAAAATCCTAATTTTATGATAGATATGTTCTGGATGAGATACTGTAAAGACTAAATGTGAAAAGTGGGAGGGAGAAATCAAATGCAGCAAGAGTGGTGTATAAATAGAAACTTCAGAAACATCACCACTGAGTAACAAATAGCAGGTTGCTTTTTAAAACTCCTGCTGAGATGCCGAACTATAAACAGGTTACATGAAACCAGAAATAATAGTATACGTTTTCAGATTAATCTTAACCATATAGACTGCAGCCATCCTACCATGGGATCACCAAACTTAAACAAGGGCAGGCCTGGGTCAGGCCAGGTCATTACTTGGATAGGTCCAAGGAAAATCTAGGTATTAGTGATTCAATAAACAACCTTGAATCAATCCCCCAGCATGGTGATAAAGGAATAATTGTTCTGCTAGATGTATCACTGTCTTTCCGAGATGTAAAAATAGTGCTCCCAACTTCTTGTGGCCAATGAAAATCTCATTGCACTCTCAGGATTAAATTCTGCCTCCCACTTTACAATCTGCCTTAAGATGATGGCACTTAGTCTTTATTGCTGGAGAATCTGAGCACTACACAATTGCTAACCTTTATCTGCACAACAACTGCATAAGGTAAGACAAGGCTATTATCCCCACTTTCCACATGAAGAACTGAGGCATGGCGAGACTAAGTGAATTGTTCAAGGTCACACAGAAAATCTTTGGCAGAGCAAGGAACTGAATTCAGGTCTCCCAAATCCCAGATTAGCATTCTAACCACTGGGTCAGCATTCCTTTGTACAGCCTGTAACCTCCAGACATGTACTGGATTTTTCTCACTTCCTCTCTTGTTGTAGGATGGTAAGATTTGCCTCCATTTCACGGGTGAGTTTTCATCTACAGAGAGCTTGGAAAGCAGTCTGAATTCAAGGTGCTATCGTAGTGTAAGTTTCACCAGGAAATTAGCCTATTACTGACAACTGGCTTAACTACAGGATTTAACTACAAGAATGAACCAGGACAATTCAAGGCTTCTGAAATGGGACTGCACATCGTTTGCTCAAAACCATTCTTGCAGTTGATTCTTGCTCTGTACCAGATCAACTGCCCTGGTTACTTGATTCTTACAGTCAGAGAAATTATCCAGTGCTGATGTGGAGAAGACAGACTGGGAAACTCTTTACATTTTAAAGAAGTATTTAATTCTTCAATGCCTGTTCTCCCCCTCAAGAACAATCTTTATCAGGGGAAAGATTTAAAAGGGTGGGAAATAGCCAGAAAGTGGAGCTTTGAAAAAGAAAATTATATTCAAAACACACACGGGAGAGTTCAATTTTAACAGCACCTGAAGGTTTTATCAACATTTGCAAATCTCCATCCAAGTCCTCCTCTGACAAGCTGCTTACTATAGCAAAAACCACCCACAAATATCCCCAGACTCAGAGACGCGTCAATATTGCTGCTCCTCAACAAAGCCTTTGCATTTGATCTGTTGATATTTACATGACAATTTGTTATAGAATTAAGCCTATCTGTTAAATACCCAGTGAAATCAACGCCAAAGAAGGGAGAATTTTCTCCTGTGTTTCTTTTGAAGCTAGGAACGCTTACCTTTGCTTTACTGTAACGTGTAACATGGCTTCCATCTTAAGCAGTTGCTGATTGCTAGCTAATATTCAACATAATCTTCTAGTCTTCTCTAGAAAGTGACTACATGATCAAAGGATGAGTCAAGATCAAGACTTACATAAAATCTTCTCCACAGGAACAAAGAAGAATAATATTCCTCACTAAGCTGACTCGAGTGGGATTTTTTCCTTTCCTCCTCACCTAAGCCTTTTAGAAAGCAGACTCATCTAGTGAGCCAAACAGAAAGGTGTAACCCCCAATTCTAGTCCCAGCTTTGACAACTCTCCATATAACCTTGGGCACAACTTCACAACCTCCATTACCTCAACTATAAAGTAGGGATATATCATTTGCAAGGATGCTGTGATAAATAATGTTTGCCCAGTGCTTTGGAAAGGAAATGTAAAAACCAGCAGCTGTAGTTCTGGGCCCCAAAAACAGCAGACACTTGAGCACGAGAAATTCTTTAATAAGTTTGAGCAGTGGCCCCTCTTCCCCCAGTAGAACATAAGTCTTCTCTGGAGCAAGCTTCAGACTAAGGGTAATACTTATTTCATACAAAAAAGAAAAAAAATTAAGTCTACATCCAGCAAATATGCCAAAAAGCCTACCAATATCCACCTGAGTTGCCCCAAAAAAAACCCCCAAAAAAACCACCCAGGGTTTTATTTATTTGGGTGGTGTTTTTAAACAATCCTTCAAGGTAGTTGTCTTAAAAGAGACACATATTTATAAACTTCACTCTTCGTAACACATTAAAAAAAATTGAGATGTACCTATCTCCTAGAACTGGAAGGGACCTTGAAAGGTCACAGAGTTCAGTTCCCTGCCTTCACAGCAGGACCAAGTACCATCCCTGACAGATTTGCCCCAGATCCCTAAATGGCCTCCTCAAGGATTGAATTCACACCCCTAGGTTTAGCAAGCCAATGCTCAAACCACTGAGCTATCCCTCCCCCCATGTTCTGTTAGTTGCAAAAAGCCATTCGGCAAGCATCTTTTTCTGCTGCGTTTCTACCACTACAGGAATGAAGGCAAGACCCTTTTGTCTCTCTCCAGCAGTCTCACTTGCATAGCTTTACAAATGGGTAATAAATTACCTGCAACAGGGTAGTGCACAAATTATTCCTATAAGCTTAAGTCAGTATAACTATGTCACTCACTCATGAAGAAAACCCACCCACCAGAGCAATGAAGTTATACTGATTTAGCTCCCAGAATAGGCACTAGGGATGTTAAATGTAGATTAAATCAAGTAGTCGATAAGGGCTGTTGCTACACTTCAAAGGTGAAAGCACTGCAGGGAGATTGGGGCCAACAGGGGGACTCAAACAGTCTCATGGGCCTCGTGCTCCCTGCAGAGTTTCAAAGGGGCTGGAGTTCCCAGCTGACCCCAGGCTCCACGCGACGTTTCAGAGAGGCAGACCCCAGGCTTCATGCGGTGCTGCCACATTTGCTTATCGGATAATTAACTAGTCATTCACATCCCTAATAGGCACCGCAGCATTTATAGGAGGGTTTCTCCTATCAATATAAAACTACCTCTTCTCAGGGTGATGGAGTACCTACACTGATGGAAAAACATAGGAATTGTCTTCATTAAGAACCGCAGCTGCACTGTTGCAGTGCTGTAAGTATAGACAAGCTCTAACTGAATTTGATACCAAAATGTATGTTTTGCAATCTGTACACTAAAACAACATTAAAGGTAAGTTGAATGAAGCTGGAAAAGCTTAAATAGGTTGACAATAGCCCTTTAAGAAAGAAAGCTCGGTGTGGGTGTACTTCATTGCTTCTGTTGTCCCTTCTAAGAATTAAAACTAAAGATCTAGGAAGGAACATGTTGAGTCAAAAAAGACTGTATAAAAATTAGTACAGTAAATTGGGTAATACACCAAAATTTTAGGCTGGAGACCTTTGTAAATAAATGTCACAAAGGCTAAACAACAGGGGTTTTCAGAAGAAGAAGGGCATCCTTTAAAAACTGGAAGTTATATTCTACTGAGGAAATGCAAGGGAGCATACTCTGGCAAGTCAAATGCCAAGGTGTGATTAGACTGACCACAAAAGGATTTGAAAAGCAACTAACTAGAGACAGAAAAATTAACAGCAAAAAAATAGCGAGCATATCAGAAGTGGAAAGCTGGTCAAATAATCAATGGCGCCACAGGAAGATCATGGTGCTCAAAGAACACTCAAGGAAGATAAAGCCATTGTGAAGAAGAAAAATAACATCTTTGAATGAGACTACACTGCAGAGGATGTGAGGGAGATTTCCTCACCTGAGCTGTTCTTTATAGGTGACAGATCTGAGGCACTGTCCCAGATTGAAGTGTCAGAGGAGGTTTTGGAACAAACTGATATATTAAACAGTAATAAATAACAAAACCAGACAGAAATCACCCAGGAATTCTGAAGTAACTCAAAATTCAAATTGCAAAATTAAACTTCTGGGTATCCTCTTGCTTAAATCTGCCTCTGCATCAGATGACTACAGTAATTAACATGAAGCCTAATTTTAATTAAGGCTCCACAAGCAATCGAGTTAGCCTAACTTCAGTACCAGGCAAGTGGGTTGAAAGAACATAGTAAAGAATAAAATTATCAGATACAGGTGAACACAATATGATGGGGAAGTGTCAACATGGATTTTGTGAAGGGAAATTGGACCTCACCAGTCTGTTAGAAATCTTTGAGGGAGGGGAGGATCAAACATCTGGACACAGGTAATCCAGTTGATATACTGTACTTGTAGAAATCTTTGAGGGAGGGAGGATCAAACATCTGGACACAGGTAATCCAGTTGATATACTGTACTTGTACTTTCAGAAAGCCTTTGACAAGGTCTCTCACCAACAGCTTAAGCAAAGTAAAATGCCATAGGATAAGAGGGAAATGAATCAGCAGCTGGTTAAAACATAGGAAACAAAGAATAGGAATAAATGATCAGTTTTCACGATGGAGAAAGGTAAAAGTGGAATTCCCCCAAAGATCTGTTCAGGGACTAGTGCTATTCAACATATTTATAAATGATACAGAAAAGGGGGTAGACAGTGATATCCAAAGCTGATGGAGAAGAGTTACAAAGAAAATCTCATAAAACTGGGTGAATGGACAACAAAAATGGCAGAAGAAACTCAATATGGATAATTGCAAAGTCATGGTTGCCAGATGATGTTGTGAAGACCAGGACTTTAACACAGTTCAAAAAAGAACTAGATACATTTATGGAGGTTAGGTCCATCAATGGATACTAGCAAGACTCGCTGAACTGCAGTGAGCCCCGCTCGCCAGTCGCGCTGTCCGGCGATCTGCGCATGCTCTTCCGGGTTGCAATCTACTCACCATGAGCAAGAAGACTGCATTATTTGTTGAGCCCTGGATATTACCCAGGACAGGTAGGAAGGGTGCCCCTAGCTTCTGTTCGTCAGAGGCTGGAAATGGATGACAGGAGAGGGATCACGTGAGGATTACCTGTTCTGTTCACTCCCTCTGGGGCATCTGGCATCAGCCACTGTTAGAAGACAGGATACTGGGCTAGCTGGACCTTTGGTCTGACCCAGTATGGACATTCTTATGTTCTTATGCACACTGGAAGTCACAATCCCAACGAAACATACAAAAAGATTGAGTCGAAATTAGCTATTACCACTCAAGAAAGATCTTGGTGTCATTGGGAACAGATCTCTGAAAACTGGGGATTTTAAATTGTGTAACTGCTGAAAGTCTTAGTGGTTATATGCACCCGCAGAGTGGGCTCGCAGCTGGCTGCCCAGAGTTAGGGCAGGAGCCTGTGTATTACCATTAACGATAAGCCCGGGCTTATTGGTTAACCATTTAAACAGTTATTCTTTTACATCCCTACTGAAAACATCTTCTGAATGTTAGGAACCCTTAGGAAAGGGATAGATAATAAAACAAAGTATCATAATGCAACTATATAAATCCCATGGTATGCCAACACCTTGAATATTGAGTGCAGTTCTGGTTTTTCCATCTCAAAAAAGATAGATTAGAACTGGAAAGAATACAAAGAAGGTTAACAAAAATGATTATGGGTATGGAACACCTTACATATGAGGAGAGATAAATAAGACTGGGAGTGTTCAGTAGGGATGTAAGCAACTAGTCAGGAAGTCGACTACCCGATAAGCCTAAGCTTATCAGGTAGTTGAGTCACTACTTGACTATAGCTTCACTCCCTCCTTGCTGCCTCTGTATCAGAGGAGGGGGGAGAGCAGGAGCACAGAACCATTTGGGGGGAAAGGTGGCAGGCGAGACAGAGGTGCAGCAGGGGACAAGCCAGGTCCCCAACCATTCTGCTTCTGCTTTTTAAATGTAGTAAGGGGCTGACTGGCCCTCTTTTGCCTGCCCCTTCTGAGGCCCTGCCCCCACTCACTATATTCCCACTCCCCTGATGGCTCACTCCCCCATTCACTTGCATTGGGCTGGGACAGAGGAGCTGCAGGAGGGGGTGAGGGCTATGGGGCACAGGAGGGTATTTCAGGCTGGGACTGAGGGATTTAGAATGTAGGCTGAGGCGGGAGCTGGGGTGCAAGGGAGGGTGTGGGCTCTGGGGTGGGGCTGAGCAGCAGGTTGGGAGGCAAGGGCTCTTAGCTGGGGGCAGAGATGAGGAGTTTAGGGTGTGGGAAAGGACTCCATGTTTGGAGGCCCAGCGCAGGGGCTCAGGCTTCCCTCAGGTGGCTCCTGGTCAGCAGTGCAACGAGACTAAAGCAGGCGGGTGGGGTTAGGAGGCCCTGCACACTGCTCCTGCCCTCAGGCAGTGCTCCTCCACCCCCATTGGTGGGTTTGCAGCCAATGGAAGTGCAGATCACAGGGCAAGGGCAGGGGCAGAGCGCCAAGCCCAGTGTTCACCGTTTCCCCACCACCACCCCCGACATAGGAGCCGGACCTGCTGGCTGCTTCCGGGGCGCAGCACCATGCCAGAACAGGTGGGGACTAGCCTGCCTTAGACCTAGAGCACCATCAGACAGACTTTTAACAGCCCAGTCAGCAGTGCTAACTGGAACTGCCAGGGTCTCTCTTCAACGGTGTGTTTTGGTTGAAAACTGGACACCTGGTCAGCCTAAACACACAGTTAACTTGTGGATCATTGCCAGGGGATGTGGGGAAGGCCAAAGCTATTCACTGGCTTTAAAAAGAAAAAAAAAGGAAAAAAAAAAAGAGAGAGAGAGAGAGAGATCTGGATAATTTCACAGAGGATAGGTCCATCATGGTCCTGGTTATGAGAACCAATACCTGACTCCACATGACCTAGCTCCCTTGCTGTAGGTAGGTGCCAGGGATACAGACCCATATTCTGGGTATCTCAAAACCTCCAACTGCTAGAAGCAAGGACTGGACAACAGAGGATGGATCGATCACTTGATAAACTGTTCTGTCCTATTTATTCCCTGACAGTACCAGCTGCTGTCAGAAGACAGGATAGTTAGCTGGAAAGGCCATTCATCTGACCCAGCATGGCCATCCTTAGGTTCTTATGTAGCATAATGGTTCAATTCTTGTTTTACTCAAATACGTATGTTGCTGAGCATCAACCTCATGACGACAGTTTGAACTCAACACTTTGCTGTGTCCCTACATAAAGAGCTCCTTGCTTATTTTTCCACCCTATTTTTAAAGCCTTTATAGGTGCTCCAAAATTATGTTAACATCTAAACATCATAAATGTACCCCTTACAAATCCAGTCTAGTTGTATTAGCACCTATCATCAGTGTCCAAGCTTTCAGCATGTTAACAGGCTGGCATAGCAGCCTCTGCTTCACCATCCAAGTCCAGTAATGAATCCAACTGGCCTATAAGGCTTCGCATCACTTTGAAATGACAAAGGGTGGGGCGGAGAGAAGAGTGTCTTGAAAAGTTGAACCTTAGATTAAAAATACCTGATACGTCTAAGACCAGCAAAAGCACTTCTGTTTTTAAGCCATATAGGGTTTAAAACTCTCTAAAACCAGAGTTCAGTATAACACTGGGAATACCAGTAAATAAATGTGTAGAAGGAAGTCTGGCTTGAGTTCTGTTTTCTGTCAATAGATTAGTCACTAGGCAGATCCCAAGACAAGAGCTCTGGAAGTCTTCTGTCAATCAGAGCCTGTTTAACTATTCTCAACATATAGACTATCACCATGGTAACCCATGGTGATGTCATTACAGCCAATCTCAAAAGGACAGGAGGCTTTAAGTCATTTTCTTTTAAAATTAAAAAAGGTACTTCATATTAAGAAATGCATCCTCTCTACTCACCAGGGATAAGAATAACCAGGGGCTTCTATATTCACACTATGACACAGACTTCAGAGCTTCCATAGACATTCCTTCTCCTTCCTCCACTATTTTTTTTTAAATTGGGCTCAAGTCAATTAAAGATAACAAAGAAACTATGAAAAAGAATTAGATTATTACACTCCATTTCTCACATTGCCAATATAATGTGTTCCTTGAAGTACAGGGAATATATTTTTAACAGACATTATCAGCAACTTGGAAAAGGATTTAATTATTTTGAATAATTTCCTGTTATTTTAAATTGAATGAGGTTTGTTTCTTTCACATATAAAGTCTAGAAAAAGAGCCCATGAAAGACCACAGAAGCCCAAAATTGCTCAAACCACGCCGGTGTTCTTGTTTACAGAAAATAGCTCTTAACAGCAGCGCACGCGCAAGTGCGCGTGCACACACACACACACACACACACACACACACAAAATTTTCTGGCCCAATGCAGAGGCTCACTCAGGAAAAGGTTGAACAAATCATTCCTTTGCCTAGATAAAACTGATTCAAGTAGTAATTAGCAGGGTCATGATTATTAGCACCACTATCCTGCACCAGTACAAATGCATTGCCAGCAGTAAATCAATTTCTGGATATAGGGCATTTTCAATTTCAGCTCAACTACTCATTTTTATATTTTGTTTAAAGGAGGGATCATATTATTCATCCATTAGGAAATCCTACGTTGTGCAACATCAATTAAGGACAAAGCCAAAACGTAATTATTTTTCCCCTTAACATCACTAACTATAGCTGTCTCCTCAAAAAGATTTTGGTTCTTTAATAAAAACCACCAGGGAGATCAATCAAAAGCATTTAATGCCTTGTTGCTCCTGCAGTTCATGTTTAAATTGCACTTTGGGTCTCAAACGAGGCAATCTGGACAGTCAGTGCTCAAACTGGATTAGTCATCACAAAAACCCAGTGGGGGATACGCGTGTTAGATTATTTGCAGTGGTGCTGTAGCTGTGTGAGGTACTATCTTATTTTATTGGTCCAATAAAAAGATATTACACCTCACCTGCCTTCTCTGTGTTCTATTAGACAGACAGACCAGTGCTGTGTCTAAAAGAATAAAACAACATTAAGGTTAGGATATTGTGTATTGGGGCACGGCACAGCCATATAGCATTTGCCTCCATCTATCACAAAGTGTGGAGGGAAGCATGGAGCGTGGCACTCTTGGATCTGTTTATTAATGTCCTAAGGGATGCATGCTTCCCTCATACCCTTGCTGCAGATTTAACAGGTGAAAGCCAACCATTCCTCCATTAACCCTACTCATTAGGAGGTCTCTCTCCTCAGTTTCTTTGTATCACTAAACCAAGATATTACCTTGCTTGACAAATGATTTCTTTGGAAGGATGTTGTTCCCCCCTCCCCTCCTTCTCCCTCTATCACTGGATTCAGATAAGCAGCCTAATAAGGAGCAAGCTGTTGCATAGCACCATGAAATTTCTTTTTGGCTATTTCCCTTAAGCCTATTGGAAATACACTTTTATATCAGCAGTAATGATTTCTTTGTATTGCTATAGCACTCGTACAAGTCCAGTCACCCACCACAATCCCATTGTGTTAGTTGCACAAAAGCCTTAAAAAGTCCATTTTTGCCCCCAACATGTTTACAATGCAAGTGGAAGAAAATCTGAGTGTTTAGAAATGAAGTTATGAATATCATGAAGACATTTCCGGTTAAAGTCAACCAAAGAGAAAGGAGACAACACTTCTGATCAGATGCTATAGATAACTAAGCAAAATTTATACTCAATCCTTAAGTGTTCTTTGAAAATATAATTATTTGTTCGTTCCCCTCCATGGAGGGGAACATGAGGATGTAAGTGATGAACTAATGAAATGCTACAAACTTTGTGACAGTCTGTGAATTTCAGCCCATGAAAAAATTTCTTCTTCTTAGACAAAGAAATGTGGTGGACAGGGAGCAATTACTAGGAGTAAAAATATGCCTGCATTCTTTCCCACAATTTCATATACATCTAACATTGCCTCTCTCTGTTCACTACACCTCTGCATCACCACCAGCTGGAAACCCAGGAAGGCCCTGCCCTGTAAGAGACCAATCCTAGCTCTTCTCCAGGGAGAAAGTAGTCGTGTTTATTACACGCAATATAAGCCTATAATGATGTAGAAACAAATCTCTAGTGAATCACCATTGCCAGAAAGCTTCATTGTCTGAACAGCAGCACTTCACAAGCCACACATGGTCCTCGGAGTTTCGTCAAGAGGGACATTTCAAATATGCTTTCGAATGTGCTGAATCTATTAAGACAGAGCCCCAAAGTGCTTTTCTACTGATTCTGCTTGACATTTCTAAATATCACAATTCCAAATGTAATTCACTGGTAATTGGAAAAACTGTAATGCATGTGAATGGACAAGAAGATGTTGAAGGTCGGGCATCAGGAAACTGTGCCCTTAAGACCCTGGTTTGCAAACTGTGCAGTGCATTCCCTAGGGAGCATGATGGAACATTCAGGAAGGGTATAGCAGGACATAGAAACAGGCTAGCCCTGCTCTGCTCTGGCCTGTTTCCAGGCCCCACCTCGCACAAACACACTCCTCTCAGCAGGCAAAGGCAGGGGGAGGGAGCAAAGAAAAGTTTTGGGACCTCTGCCCTAATAACTTTGGCATCTCATCACCCTCTCACACTTAAATAACCAAAGCTTAGTGTTTGGCAGCATTCCTAGCAACGTTACAAGGAAAGGAAAGGAAACGGTGCAAGATCTCTTTGAGGTGTCAGGACAGATCATGTAAAACAGTTTTTAAAGTCAGCCATAAATCAAAATCCAAATATACCTGATTCTCTGTTCTGCCTAAAGGAGATGCAGTGGGAGAAAGCTGCCAAGATGTAGGTGACCGACTGCATTGGCAATTTCTACAGTGATGTATATGAAATATACATTGTGAGTGAAATGCACAAGTTTCTCCTAAGATTTTAGTAGTACAAACTGGACCTCCCTTGTCCGGTACCCTCAAAACCGGAAAGGTCCCGAACAAGAGGATTCGCCAGATCCGGGGTGGTTCCTCCCAGCATGGCCCCTCTGCCCCCAGCTAAGGCTCCAAGTCCAGCCCTGCTGTTGCCTGCCAGGCCATGGTTCCCAGGCTGGAGCACTGAGGCTGCTGGGGCCGGAGCGCCATTGCTACCACTGCTTCACGCCAGAGCTCCACGGCTGCCGCTGCTGCCGCCACCCCTGAGCTCTGCAGCTGGGGCTCCACGGGTGCTGCTGGCGGCCTCTGTGCTCAGCGGCTGGGGCCAGAGCTCTGGCCACTGCTGCCCAGCCACAGGAGCAAAAACTCCCTGCTGCGCCACCTGCCCCACCCTCTCACATGTTGGGAGTACCAACGTGGGGTTCCGAGCTGAGTCACTGCCTCCTCACTCCCCCGTTACTCCTGGCCTGTGGCCCGACCTCCCTGTACCTGGGCTCTGTGGTCCAGGAACACTTGTGGTCCACCAGACCAGAGGGTCCCAGTTAAGGGAGGTACAACCTGTACTATTTTAACTCAATACTGTCACTTTTAGACTGTTGGGTTCCAGTTGTTGAAGACTTGATGTTTTACTAGTGCTAAGCAGAAATCTCATGCGCTACTCATCTGCCTTTCCAATGCCTGACAATATCCAGGGGGGCCAGCGCTTTTCCTATCTGTCAGGAAAGTGATTTGGTTTTGGCCTGACAATAACATGTACCAGGACTCCAAAGTCAGGCTTACGGCTCATTCTCCCTATTTTCATTACACCAGTTTTGTTCAGGAAGTAAAGTCTTAACCTCCTTCCTTGTACTACTCAACAGATGGCCCATAGCCCATTTGTTTGCGGCCCGTGGTGCAGTTTGGGTTTACGCAGGGCTCAACCCGCGGTCTGCTGGTGGGAGCAAAAACAAAAAAGCAGTCAATATAATGGTCTTCTGTTGATATGCCTTTTAGTAGTTAAATTCCTGGACTGTCATTGCTCATTAAAAGTGCTGTCATATGGGTGGAAATCGGGTAAATATTGCATTTTATTAATACCAGCAGAACTGACTTAAATGGAGCCTATGTGTTGTATAAGTCTTGCCTTAATCTTTGTATTCATGCCAGTCAGTGTGAAAGAAGCTATTTACATATTTTTGTATGTATATGCAACCACATTTAAGTTGTGGCCCTCAGCATGTGCTGTGAGTTTTCTTGTGGTCCCCGAGGCTTCCAAAGTTGAGTAGCCATATCATAGACAGTTAAATTCTATGGAAGTAGGTCCTCTAGTTTAACACCGGAGATTGCCAACAGATGAGCTCACTTGATGTTGATATGCAGCCTCTTTTTCCATCCAGAGTCAATAGGTTATACCAATAATTCTACAGAGCTTCAAGGACACCCTGAGTTCCAGCATAGTCCATGCGTGACTGCCTGCAGACTACCCTGATGGGACAAAGCCTGAGCAAGTTTAGCAGGCTAATTAAGAAACTCAGAAGGGGGTGGGGAGATCCTAACACAGTAGACGGAACAGAACTTTCCTCACTGCTGCTTTTGATTGAGTAACAAATTGTGGCTTTTAGCCATCAGTCAGATTTTAAAGCACTGTCCCCATCAAGATGACTTACTCACAAAGCAGTGGAAGCTCTATTTCAGGGAGCACACTGAAAACCAAAATGCTGTGTATAGTAAAGAATGCACTTCTTCACTTTATAATCAGTGTTTATATTGATAAAGGACAAACAGGCACTATATTGCAGATGGATTCCTCAATTCAATCCATTTGACCCCATTTAGGAACTTCAGAGGATTCACTGGAGAAGTCACAGCTTTTATACAGGCTGCAACAGAGTATGGTTTCACTATCAAGAAACAGGAAAACACAGTGGCTTTTTAAAGCCTAGTCTCCAATTTTCACTGGAATTTCAAGAGTTAATTAGCTTCAGTCAAAGAAGGCAAAGAGGCTGAACCAGAGAATGAAAGAAAAAAGGGCACAAAGAAAAGCAACTCTCTAGCCTTTGCAATCACACACTGGCCTTAAGCCCTCCAAAGGAAGTCAAGACATTCCTGAAATTCTTCAGAGGATGAGAAGCAAATCAGTCAAAGAAGAAGATGCCAATTTCTCCAGCCTTTATATTCTTAATGGTAAATCCCATGTGAGCAATTCTCTCAGTCCCTTTTGCAATGGAGTTTGCTTCCAAGTGACTATGTTACATTTAGAACCTGTCTCGTGTTTACAGAAATGTACCTTTTTTCTTTGGATCTATTGAAACAAGTCTATAACGGAATGACCCCGATGAAGGAATGCTGCACAATCCAATACCATCATGCAAATTCCAGTGACACAGATAATGACAAAAATACATTTATAAAAGGGTGCTGAATGCTGAAGGTATTTTAGGTAAAGAACAAATAATTTAGTTTCCCATATTATCCTTCAGCTTGATTTCATGCACTGACCACCAGCTATGTATGGATTCCACTTTAAAATCTATATGTATTTGAGTAGAAGTACAGTTCAAGAGATTTAAATCTCCACTTGTCTGTCCTAGAGATGGAATTCTATTGAACAACACTGAGTTCCTGTATAAAAGACATTTCCTTCCTTTAAAGCTATAGAGGTGCATAAAAACAATCCAGACCATGCAGAAACAACACACACTGCACCCACATTCTTGCCCTGATGTCTGTCATCTATTCAATAGCCTCACTTCAGGAAATTGGACACAATCACGCTTTAGTGATTCAACATTTAAACACTGGTCAATTCTCATGGCAATTAGATTCTAATATTTCAGAAACAACATGAAGAAATTTTACAAGGAAAGAACAGACAGTCACTCAGGAACATTTAAGTGTACTGAATCTGAAACCACAGTGCATTAGGCTTGGCGTTCTCTAGAAAGAGAATTTTACTGCCATTAATAAAGAAATGTGAATCATTTGATTGTTATTTGGAGGTTCCCAAAACTGCCAGAGTGTTACAGGTACCCTCTGTGCTGATCCACAGAAGGTAAAAGTTGCTTCAGCCCATAATACAGTGACCCGGATCCTTAACTCAGGAGAATGAGTTATTGGTTTCATCCACAGTGTCAGCCAAGATGGCTTCACGCAACAATGATCGCACCTCTTTCAAATCTTCTCTGAACACTTTCAGTGCCCCATGACCCCAACTGTTCCAAATCGCTCCCAGACAAGCCCAAGAGCTGTACCTAATCTGCAAAGACTTAAATGCAGCTGCCAACCTTTTTAACATGGCTAAAGAGTTCAAGCATACAGGGCGCCCTGTGAGACACTACCACAGCTGGATACAGCTTGAGCTGAAGCCCCCTTCGATTATGAGCAAACGCTGTGAGCAAGACACACTGCAAAGGGACTTTGACACTGGAGCTCAGATTGAAAAAGTCTGAATCCACACACCTCCAAGACACACTGCAATTTTATGAAAAGTCATGAATAGGGCTGACAGCTGTGGGTGACGTAGGATGTCATCTGGGTTTTTTTCTGTTTATTTTCTGGTTTTGATGCAAGTGATAGCTATTAGTTTTAATTTTTACATGCCTATATATTTTTGATTATGCCAAAGGATACTTGGGCTTTGCAATGTATTTTTCATATTACTGTATTCAGGCATTGAAATAAATGTTATTGCATCTCATTACTTTTATAGAATTGTGTTCCAATACCCTGGCATTCTCTCTAAGTGCCTTTAACTCATCACTGCAGTTTTATCTGGCCGTCTCCATGCCAGGCCATGGCAATCTCTTATTATTTTCATTAAAACAGTAACTCAAAGTTACACTCTGGCAATGCACTCTTCTAAAGTCCTTCACTTGGACATTTGATAGCCACTTGGTTTCAATGAAGGCGCAGGAAATGTTCATTTCTGTAATCAAGACTGGTTCCCAGTGCTGTGTCCTCTTCAGAACAAGCCACGCCGTAGACGTTGACAGTCAGAAATTTTGAAGCAATGCTCTCTCAGCAATCCTCGCAAAAGATTTACCATTGGGAATAAGCAAGAAACTTGAGTTTCTGTAGTGAAGAAAAAGTGGCTGCTATATCATGTGGTATTCTAGAACTGCAGGGAATGTTCCAGTTGCCCTTGACTTATATTCCATGTTTATCAGATCCTTTCAGATCAATGGAGAAAGACTCACATTGAGCCCCAAACCAGCAAAGCACCTAAGAAGGGGCATAATGAAAGTTGGATCATCAAAAGATTTTCTCCTCCTAAAATTTCCATGAAGAAAACATCAAATTAAGAATCTTCTGAAGAGACTCTTAACACATTGCTCTGTACAAATCTTGATTTCTTAAAATATCCTTTATATCATTTGCAATACTTCTTACAAGTCCAAAGTCGGGAAATTTTTGTCCTAATTTATATGGTAATGACTCTTTCAGAGGTCCATCAGCAAGACATGCTTGCCTTTTGTTTACCTTCATTTACCTCTTGCAGGCATGCATGTCCCCAGACCTCCATGCCTGCAAGAACACACGCAGCTCTGGGAAACCAGACAGTGACCAGAAAACCTACCGTTGCACACTCCTCTGCTTCCAATCACATAAAAAGGCTGTGTTAATTATAAGAAGTGATGTTAACACAGGCTGGACACACATTGCTTATTGGTATCAATGCAAATTGAAGGTTTTTATTAGACCCAGATATTTTCCAGAGATAGATTTAAAAAAAAAAAAAAAAACCCTTTCTATTTCCAAGACAAATGTAGGGTTTTCACTGCAACAGCAGCCTATTGAGCAATAACACCAGTAAGTTAACTACCAGGTCTGTGTGCATTTCAATCAATTTTCATGAACTTTGGTAATGCACTAAAGTTATCCAAGGACAAAAGGGAAACTTTTGATAACTTTTCACCCGCCACACTGAATTGCCCATCTGCTTTCCAAGTTGTAACATGCTAATCTTGTCATCTTAACACAGGACCATGGATGCAGAATTCCATGCAGCACAGCCACAAAGAGTAGGGTTGCCAGGTGTCCGGTATTCTAGCAGACAGTCCAGTATTTGCATTCTGTCCAGTTTAAAAAAAAAACAGAAAATACCAGACACGTGCAATGTCCAGTATTTTCTTATTTTTCCGGCTGCACACCAGACGGAAGCCTGGCGTGGGTCGGGGGAGCAGCTGGAAGGCAGGGCCACAATCGGCAGTAGGAGCCTGTGATTGCAATGAAGCCTGACGGGCGTGGAGGGGCGGGGGGAGTGGCTGGGACTCCACAAGCATGGCTATGGTGTTGATATTGCCTAGCTCTCACACCTCAGTCTCTCTGCTGAAGGTTTCTCTGGGGGAGACACACACAATTGTCTCATTCTAAGGGCTTGTCCACACTTAAAATACTGAAGTGGCACTACTGTACCAATGCATTTCCACTGCTGGGGCATGTAGGCAAAGATTCCACTTACACTGCAACAGCAGGGAGTCCCACCAAAAGGTATTCTACCTGTGTCAAAAGGCACCTTCTTGTCACCATAGTAATGTCTACACTACACTAGGAGTTAAGTCTATTTTCCACACCTCTGAGCGACAGCCATCCCTATGTATATTGCTAGTTGAGCCAAGCCCAAGAAGTGATCTTGTCTCCTTTGGATATGAATGTGAAACATCAACATGTGACATAAGCAAGCAAGCAGTAGACAAGTGCTAAGCACGATGGTTCAAAGCAATGCGGAGAGAGTAAGACAGAAAAATCGAAGCCCATCTACCAGTCAGCAGAATAATTGATGAAGTAAATATGACACACAGAAATCAATTGACGCTTAATACAATTACAATTCAAATGGCAAAAAAAAAAAAAAATCCCCACAAGAGATGGAAAATGTAACTGCCTGTTATAAAGCATCATGTGAAATTTTGCAGGGACTGCTGACTTAATCTTCTGATCCGGTTGCTATAACTGGTGACTGGAAAACAACTCCAGCTATGTTTATTCTTTAGATAAAGTCCAGTTAAAAATGCATCCAGGCTTGAACAATCTGTGTAACAATGCCGTGGAAAACCCAAATGCAATATTGCACTGGATGCTTTAGAAAACTTCTTAATGGTGTAAAATGTAGAAAATTATCTGCACTGGGCTTGACTAGATGATTCCTAGCCAGCTCCCACTAATTTAAACAAAGGCTGCAAATACATTTCCCCTTAATAATACTTTCGTTTTATACAGCTCTTTTTTACAATCATTTGCATTTTAGTGCTGCCCAGGGGCTTGCACATAAATCGGGCTCCATTGTGCTAGGCTCCATATAAATGCACTGTACAACAGTCCTTATCCCAAAGAGCTAAGTCTAAACAGAGAATACAGACAATGGATGGGGACAGAAAACAGAAGCGTGACGTGTCTTGCCCAATATCACACAGTGCACAATGGTAGAGTGGGGAACAAAAAAAGCAGATATTGTGATCCTTTTAGGATGAAAAGGCAGAGTTGCCTACTAAAAGTCAAGCATCATTCCCCAAATAAAGAGAAACTGAGGCAGAAAGTAACTTGCTTGCAGTTACATTACAGGTCACTGGCAGAGCCAAGAAGAGTCCCTTGACAGCTATGCTGTTTCTCTATCCACTAGGTGTAACAGCCAGCCTGACCCCATCCTTGTGCATTCTATTGGTTTTGGTCACTTTCTAAATCTGATAGCTTTTACAAATGTACAGTACCCTATTTTCCTAAGTATTCAGGTAAGGACTGGGACATTTTCCAAGGCAGCAGAATAAGTACTTCTTTTGCATTTTTAAATCCATGATCTACATAAATAGGATTTTTAAAAAAATGCTGCAGAAACAAGGCTGCAAGCAGAGCCCTGACATAAGATACTATCTTTGCCTCTGCTACTACAGACATGTCACTCAACTGGAGCCAGCCTCATTCACACACACACACACTTGTCTCCAGCCATGGTGCTGGCCCTAATCCCTCACCATTTCAAAACCTATGATACTAGACAGAGACAGGAGCTGTGCAGACGCTGAGGATAAACTAGGCAGAGTGCCTTAGATTGTCTGCACACCAAACTAACCCTCTCTCTTCCTAGGAAAAATCTGGACAGCTACAACAATTTCACACTTGTATTAAAGGTGTCTAGGAGATAAACAGAAATCTCAAAGGGCAGCACAGGTTCTCTCAAAGCAAGGTCCACTCCTAGGGCTGCCTTAAGTAAACAGAGAACTATGGACATGAAAATTCTTATATGTATTTTAGAACCACCCTTAAAATAGGGCAACATTCTGAGTCTCTTGGACGCATTCTGGAGCAAGCAACACAACGCCTGCCAGGATCCTAAGCTTTCAGCGGCTCACTTTTCACATCAGTTGTGTGTGTGTTTATTCTTAGTTAATTACCTGAACCTCATACCCTCCTTTCCTCTCTCTCCATGGACAGTTTGACTCTCTTTGCAATATAATTGTTCGCAAACTCTCAGCAAAACTAAGAATGAAAGAACGGATCCTGAACTCTTATTTTATTTTAGTAAGGGTACTCATGGAAGAGTATGTAGCTGCACAGAAAGACATGCATATGACAAAGCAGAAAATTGGCCGTAGGCATGGGTGCATGGAGCATTCTGAAGCTCTTCCTATAAATTAGTCCTTCAAACGCTAAAGGAGAAAGTAACAAATTCAAAAAGGTTCCACTTTGAAATTATTCATGACTTCCACATCAAAAGGTTCTGTCAGAGATCAACATGCCACTGCCCCAAAGAGATCAAAATGCAAACTAAAAAAGTCTCTTCAGGAACTAGGGATATTAATGGTTAACCAGTGTGGGCTACAGCAGCCTCACGGGCAAAAGGCGCTCCAGCCCGGCCAGAGCAGCATTTTATCAGTTAACTGGTTAACTAATTAAACAAGATTTTACATCCATATCAGGAACCTGATCTTTCATAACATTTATATCATCTAATTCATTTTGAGATGATATATATAAATTAGTCCCTCGTTCCAATCCCCCCACACTAACCCAGCAGCACATTCTGCACAACTTCAGAACATACTGTACACATCAATCTGCCTCTCTCCTGAAACAGTAGCTTCCTGGCACTAAGACCAATACCAGCAATTTTTTGTTTTTCTTGTTTAGAATTTTTCCCTTATTTTTTCCTTTCAATTACAAACCTCAGGAGCTCAAAAAAAAAAAAAAAAATCATGTCTACTCCTTGCCTCTTCTCTCCCACACACAAAAAATTGTTTTAAATGGTTCCAGAGCTTTCAGGATATATTCACTTTATATTTTCAGGCTTTTCTTTATAACCATCAGGGTTAGACGTAATTAATTTTTTTTTTTAAATGAGAGTCCCATGCGCCTTCCTCTTGATTCCAGTAGTTGTCTCTTTAAGAAAGACACCAGAAACCGTAAAACTTGTGGTAACATTGTGAGAGTTGCCAACAGTGCGTGCCCGTGGGCTCTAGCAGAGGACTAGATACCTGTTGTGCTTATGGTCCAAGAGCTCACAAGACAGCATGGGAGGACAAGAAATTAACATCCTCCAACAGGCATATCAGATTTAAGCTTCATTTTCCTGAGCTCTCTCCCAGTTCAATCAGGGTCAGAAAGTCTGCTCCTTTCACCTCCAGAGTAAAGAAAAGCAATGGAAGGAGCAAGCTGTTTCCAGAGCCTAGCACAGGAGTTCTCGGACTGGGGGTTGTGATCTCTCTGAACCTTGCAAGGTTATTATGTGAGTATTAAGAGCCATCAGACTACACTCCCAAAGCCCACTTAACCTCCAGCATTTAATAGTGTTAACCATATTTAAAAAAAGGTGTTTTTAATTTGAGGGGGGATTTCCACTCAGAAGTCTGTTGTGTGAAGGGGCTCACTCGTGCAAAGCTTAAGAACTACCAGCCTAGCTCATCAAGAACTCACACTTAGCCATCCAGCTTTTTAGGTTTAGGTACCTGCTGTAATGCTGGACCATTCCACTGTAAAGCTGTGTCTAAACCACATGGCTCCATCGATGGAGCCATGTAGATGAGGGTTGTACGCAAAGGGAAATGAAGCCGCGATTTAAATAATCGCGGCTTCATTTAAATTTACATGGCTGCCGCGCTGAGCCGCCAAACAGCTGATCAGCTGTTTGTCCGCTCAGCGCACTAGTCTGGACGTTCCCGCGCCGACCTGAATGCCCTTTATCGACCTCCCTGTTATGCTTCGTAGGATGAGGTTTACCGGGGAGGTCGATAAAGGGCTTTCATGTCGGCAGGGGAGCGTCCAGACTAGCGTGCTGAGCCAACAAACAGCTGATCAGCTGTATGTCGGCTCAGCACGGCAGCCATGTAAATTTAAATGAAGCTGCGATTATTTAAATCGCGGCTTCATTTCCCTTTGCCAAACAAACAAATCTACATGGCTCCTTCGACGGAGCCACGTAGTTTAGACGTACCCTAAGATGGAACCTATACCAGTGCCCAACTACCAGGAGGTACCTGGGTATTACTCTCACCATAAGCACCTTTTCTCACAGAAAAAAAACATTTTCCTTGAATCTGCTCAGAGTGTGGCATGAGTTTGAGACAGGTCCATCGTAGCATGCATTGGAGGAAATTTCTGCAGCAGGACTCTTTTCAGAGAACTGTCCCCAACCAGTCAGGTATGGAGCATTTCCCATTCCCCCAACTCCACCTCCTCAGGAAAGAAGGGAGACAGAATATTTTGAGTGTATTTCTGTCTGCTTTCCGCCAGTCTCCTGCTTAGATTTCACTCAGATGAGTTTGATGTGTGTAAAAATTATCAATTTTGGGTAAAGGTCAATGATGGGGGGGCTAAAGAGAAAAGACTGGGATCTCTACTAGAATATCTGATGGAACTGAACATTTTGGGACATGCGCCTCAACCACATGACAGCTTTCCTCACATGCTCAACTGATCAAGGTGCATGTTAGAGAAAAGAAACTGCTCCCCCAGTAAAAAAGTTTGGCCAGGCCGCTCTTGTTATAGTGGGCTGCAGTACTCCTTGAGAGAAACCGGCCGCACCCTTCCTGCATACCATTGCCTTTAGAAAAAAGGAAAGGTGTGAAAAGGGGAAAATAGCCTCAGACTCTCCCACCCATCACCTTGGCATGAGAACTGCGGGGCTTACCTGGTCGCATGAAACCTGCACAGTTTCGGCCCTACCCCTGGGACACAGACCCCCCTCACTTAGTGACCATTGGGCCATATATGATAATATGCAAGTGCGGGAAAGCGATGTGCATATTTGGGGATAAATTCCCATGGCACAGTTTGCTCTAGGAGGTCTTCACAACACATGTACCACCGTGCGTGTGCCTTCTCGTATACTTCAGGCCGGCAGCGCTTTGATCAACCGACCAGCCACCTCCCCCGACTCTCGGGCGTAACCAAGGCCTTCGCAACCGAACCGATATCTGTGAAATGTTCCGTGTGCTGTGTAAGTTGGTATGTATGGATTTGATTTTTTTCTTGTTGTATAAGCTTAGTGTTGTAGTTGTTTTTGGGTAGTACATAAGAGTTTGTAGTTATCACTTATTTAATTACTGTAGCTGGATATTTTAAGATTAGAGACTATTCCCCTTGCCATTCCCATCCTTATATCTCTGACACGTTTTACTAGAAGCCATAGAATAAATATAATAAATACTGTAAATCCGTTATTAACACAGTCTATCAAAAATCTTAGAATAAATACTATAAATTCACCATTGTCATAAATAAATATTTTTTATTTCATAAAACTGTCCACCTGGTTCTGTCCTTCCCCCCTTGGGTATTTATCATCGGACCTGTGATTCTTGCGACAGTGCAAACAAGAAACAAATATCTGGCTCCTAGGAAAGGTGGAATGCTAAGGATTAAGAGATCACAAGGTAAAAAGCACTCTCTGCTTCTTCAACATTAAAAAGTACATGTAACTTTGGGTGAGAGGAAATTCACCTGCCATTTCCAATTGGTTTTACAATTGGCATGTGAAAGTTACTCTCTGGTCAGCACAAACAAAATCAGAAGGGGCCCTCAGTAGGGACGGTCTCATATGTACAAGCTACTCTTGAAAACTAAAGTTCTCCCCAGAATAAAAAGTTTGAGATTATCAGAAAATTAGCTCACTTTTTTCCACATTCTATATGTACATTCCTGTTAACCGCAATCAAATTGTCTGCATACATGAGAGAACTTTTGCAGTATAACCTGAAGAAGCATGAACTTAAATTGAAATAATGACACAGATATAATCCTACAAGTGGACAACCATTTTAGTATAAAGGTGCCTTTTGCTAGTTCACCTTAAATCCCCTCCCAAGCAACATAAGATCAAACCAAAAAAAAGATGCTCCCGCTGGAGCATAACTATAATGTGGTATAACTGGTATACCAATTTATGTCGCAATAACAAAGTTGACACTGGTTTCAATGACCTACCCTGTGGATGAACTTTTTTTGGGGGGTTGTTTTTCTTTAAGGGTTTGCAAGAAAGCTCCATGCCCCCTAAATCTGTTGATCTTTAAACATACTTTTGTAGAAGCTTTTGTTACCAGATGAAGGGAGTAGAGATTTTCTGGACATTCTAGTAATTTTACTAGAAAACAAATCTTCAAACCCTATCCAAGACTGTAATGCTACCACTCCTGGTAAAATGAGACACAGAGTAAAATACAAGTGACCAGAGGCCATACAGCAGCAGAAACTTTGGGTGGTAAGACTTGCTGTTAGCTGGTTCTCCCCACATACATTGAGAAAGGAAGTTTTAAGGTGAACAAGAAAAGCAGCAGGCAATTGGATATTTCTTGGCACCCATTCAACTGCTCTCCCATCATCACTACCACCCTTCCTGATGTCAAGGTTCACCAAAAGCAGCTCGAGTAGAGCTAAATTAGGTTGTGCTTTTTCAAACAAAACAAAACAAACACTGCACCTCTATTTCTGGCGTCCCCAACTCAGCTCACTCTCAGGCACTCAACTCTGTCCCTCTCTAGCTCAGTGGAGAATCACATGAAACCTTCCATTTCTAGAAGAAAACCTAAATATAACCCTCTTAAAGCAACAGAGAGTTATTTAAAATGAAAATATGCTTTATGATTTTGATTCTGTTCCAATTTCCAATTCACAATGCTTATAAAGATCAAATGAAACCTTTTGAGTCATCCCACAAACCTTTAGGAGTAAGTGTTGCTCCATAAACTTCAGTCCTAGGCACTAGGTTTGGCAGGGTATAATACCTACAACTTGTCTTCATTACTTTTTTTAAGGCCTTTTACTGGAGGGTAACTAACACACAGGAGCTATTCACAGGTACACAGTGAAGACCAAGCACTTCCGTTTTATCCTGAAGTAATCTTGGCCCATCTGATTACCCTCAGGTGGGATATAATGCTGGGTTTGTGTTTTTCCCCCCTATTCAACAACAAGACAAGAGAAGTGTGTACATAGCAGTGGAAGCTTAACAGTACATTGCTCCTGCATACAGCTGAGTCACCCACAGCACTGACAAAGATTAACATTTTTTCTAAACAGAAAAGACTATAGACTATCTTCTCCAATCAGCTCCCGTGGTAGGAGAGACTATTTCTAAGCCGCATGCTGATTGAGAGGGGGCTACACATTTTAGTTAGCAGCCTATAAAAGAGCAGCCTCATGCAACCACACTCCAAGCCACATGCCCTCCCCTACTGAGAGCAATGCCTGTCCTGCTAATGTAATCCGTCAGCCCTGCCTAGCAACAACTGCACTTGGTGTCCTCACACTGAGATCAATGCCAGCCAACCAGAATCAGTCACTAGCACAATGCAAGCAATGTATACAAAGGGGGTCCAGCCAACAAGTGTGGAATTTAAGCCCTTACATTATTGAAGTCGGAAAGACTCCTCTATCGATCAAACTTTGCCACTATTGCCACATCACCTACGCCAACACCTGGTTTAATGCTGACCAAATTAGACATTTTCTGGGGTAGTAGTCCTACAAACACACCAGCGTGGAAAGAAGAAGCTGAGATGGGGGGAGGGGTGGGAATTATCAAATCAATCACACTTCTTGCTACCACACTTTAAAGGAAAACTGCAGCAATGGCTTATGTCCACTGAGCTCCCAACACTGCTTTAGAGTTTACAGGGCACAGCTGGCTAACTTTTGTCTGACTCTCCAGGCAATGTCCGCTTTCACAGACTCTCAGAAGAACCAACTAATTTAGATAGGACAGAATGTAGTTCCTTGTAACAGGGCACCCCAAAAATAAAATAGGTGGTGGGGAACAGTAGGGTTATTTTCAAAATGTTGATTTCTTTTGCAGTAGTTCAGGCACACCAGGTAGAAGTGGTCAACTATCGAGCTGATCATGAATTTTTGTTATATTCCAAGTATTTGTAGCTACCTAGACTCTGCAATTAGAATTGTTTGCATGCCACACTGTAATTTTCCTTTAAGAAAGGGTGTTTTGTTTTACAGCCTGACTACTGGATTTCTGCAAGCTGCTCACCCTCAGCTGGGAACTAACTGTGCTATTGCCACCCCTCCTTCCTGCCTGACACTCATCTGACATATCTACTGCCAAGGATTTTCCACACCATAACTTCCCCCTCAACAGCATGCCACAGAATTGCCAGTTGAAATTTGCTTAGTAGCTATTATTTAAAAACCATGTGGATTAGGGGAATGGATTTTTTTATTGCTAGCTTCTTCCATTTAAATTGATCAGCTATACATAGCTGTGCCCTAAACCAGTGGTTCTCATGACCCAGAGGAAGAAAATTGTTGATGCCACGACCCAACATAACTTGACTAGAGCGTGGGCCCCCTTGGGTGGGGCTGAGGATGAGAGCTTTGGAGAATAGGAGGGGGCTCTCACTGGGGGGAAGAGGGGGGAAATCAGGGCTGGGGCAGGAGGTGCTGACCTTAAGCAGCTCCTGGTCAGCAGGGTGCAGGGGAGTGCTAAGGCACCTTCCTGCCTCTCCTGGCACCACAGACCATGCTGTGCCCCAGAAGCAGCCAGCAGTAGGTTCTCAGCCAATTGGAATGAAAAGCTAGTGCTCAGGGGAGAAGCAGTGCAAGGAGCCCTCTGCACTCCACTCCTCCCCTCTTTTCCCTCCCGCAACACCTCATACCCTCCCACCAAGGAACCAGGCCTGTTCCGGCTGCTTCTGGGGTGCAGCACAATCTGTGGTCCCAGGACAGGCAGGTAGCCTGCCTTTGCAACCCCACTGGTCACCTGATCCCCCTGCAGGAATGAGTCCCAGTGCCTGGCATTCCACGCCCCAGTACTGGGTCACGACCCATGGTTTGAAGACTGCTGCCCTAAATTAAGTGAGCAAATCATTTAAACAGAGGGGAAGTTAGGCTAAAGAGCAAACCAATAGTACCCCATACCATTCTTCCAAATGCAGCATCCAAAGAGACTCCTGGAGACAACAGAAGGAATTTTCTTATAAACTAAGAAACCTCTCTCTTGGCCCTGTCACAGGATAAGTTTTACTTCCTGAAGCACAATGTGGCCTATCTTCTCTAGCGGCTTCCCAGATAAAGAATCAAAGCTGCTGAGGGCTTGTCTCCACTACAGTGTTAGCTCAAGCTATAACTGAACTAACACACACACACACACACACACACACACACACACACACACACACACACACACACACACACACACACACACACACACACACACACACACACACACACACACACACACACACACACACACACACACAAATCTCTAGCTTGAGTTATGTGGCATTTTAAGCTTACACTAGACTAGGCCTATCAGTGGCATAAGGAGACGCTTGTGAGCGGATAACACCCAAGCTAGTAATTCACTGTAGCCGCATCTCCAGAATACAGCTCAAGTTACACTTCAACTCATAATAAAATCACTCTGTGCAACTTGAATTCCTCCATCAACCTAGTTCTATCTTCACTGGGACCTAGATCTGTTTAACTATGTTGCCCAGAGGTGTGGATTTTTCACAGCTCTCAGTGAATGACATAGCTAGGTCGACCTAACCTTTCAGTGAAGACTAGGCCTCAATCAACTTCAAACACGTGGCCTGTGGACCTATATAATTTTCTGGCGCACCACAATGTGTTTTTTCTGGACCTTCTCCTGGGTGCCATGTAAAGTTAGGATTTTCTCTTGCACATGGTCTACTGGATTCCAAACACCAATCCAGACCTTTTGAGTCAGTTGGACAATGTATACAGAGTAGAAACAAAAAACAGAAGCCTGCCTGTCCACATGTCCCCCTCCAAAAAACAACAAAACCCATATCCCTCTGGTAGCAAGTCTCAGAGCTCAGCATCAACAGATTTGGGATTACACTAAAATAGGCTAAAAATAGCTGTACATGAGCTGGAGAGGAAATCTGGGTTTTAAAACCCAGCCAGGGTCTTGCAGCCAGGGCTCCTACCTAGACTGGAGCTTACAGAGCCCCATGAGCCTGAGCCAGCTGACCCAGGTGCTGAGACTGGCTACCCAACACATTGGTGTCAAGACTTAACTTCTACCCATTCTCTCCTAAATTCTCCAGTTTTGTGCTATACCTCTCTCTAGAGGGAGCCATGGAATCCATGGTACTGCTCATTCATGACTTGAAGGAGAAATGTAATTTAATGTCAGTCTGAAAGCACTTTATTATTTAATTGTTCCTCTGAATTTATTCTGGCAAGAGACACTTCATACCAGCACTTCTGGAGGTGTGTCTGCTTCTCCCATTCCTAGGATTCCATAGAATTGAGGGAAGCAAACTAAAAGACTCGTTGTACCAGAGACTTTCGTTTCCAGCCATTCTAGCTGCCCCGTTTTAATGGCAAAGAAGTTCTAGATTTACAGAATACAGATTACTGCAGAATACAGATTAAGGGTGTTTAAGAATCCTGACTATCGGGGTCATATCTAGTCCTTTTCACAGAAGGTCTTATGGCAGTGGCTCTCAACCTTTCCAGACTATTGCACCCCTTTCAGGAGTCTGATTTGTCTTGTGAACCTCCAAGCTACACCTCACTTAAAATCTGCTTGCTTTAAACAAAAAAAAAGTGTCACAAATCATTATTACTGGAAAATGGCTTACCTCCTCATTTTTGCCACATGGTTATGAAATTGACTGGATTGTCAAGACTGTACTTACATTTCAGTCTCTAGAATATAGACCAGTTTAAACAAATCATCTTTATGAAATTTTACTTTATACTGTCTTCAGTAGCGCTTTTTATGTAGCCCGTGGTTAAACTAAGCAAATATTTAAATGAATTCATGTACTCCCAATAGATCTCTTCATAGTCCCGGAGGTATGCAAGAACTACTGATTCAAGGTATGATCCAGGTGGACGAAAGTCATTGGCCCTGTGAAATCTGGAGATAATGAGTGGTATTTTCACGAGTTCTCAGCATTAGACACTCTGCTCTCATTAAAGAGAAAGGGAGCTTTACCACTGACCTCAATAGGTGCAGAATTAGAAGTCATGTGCAGCTAGGCTTGCCCACTATATATTAGGCTGATCTTCTAAACATATCCTTAGACTTGAGAGCTAAATTTCTGGGATAAGCCCCTATCCCCCATTTAAAGATGCATGATACAACTTCTGCATACAGTTTATCATCTTCTCTGGAAAGGCAGGAGAGAATACTAGATGTCTTTATATTTTATCCCAGCAACTATGTTTCCTAGCCCATTTACCTTACCCATGTTACTCTGTGCACACCTAGGCTGTGTCTACAATGGCAAGTTATTCCGGAAAATCAGCCGCTTTTCCGGAAAAACTTGCCAGCTGTCTACACTGGCCGCTTGAATTTCCGGAAAAGCACCGACAATCTAATGTAAAATCATCAGTGCTTTTCCGGAAAAACTATGCTGCTCCCATTCAGGCAAAAGTCTTTTTCCGGAAAACTGTTCCAGAAAAGGGCCAGTGTAGACAGCACAGTAGTGTTTTCCGCAAAAAAGCCCCGATCGCAAAGATGACGATCGGGACTTTTTTGCGGAAAAGCGCGTCTAGATTGGCCATGGACGCTTTTCCAGAAAGAGTGCTTTTCCAGAAAAGCGTCCTGCCAATCTAGACATGCTTTTCCAAAAATGCTTTTAACGGAAAACTTTTCCGTTAAAAGCATTTCCAGAAAATCATACCAGTGTAGACGTAGCCCTAGAGTTTTGTCTTGGTACTGACAGTCTCTTCAAGGCACTCTAAAAAACACCCATGAAGTTTGGCATTGGGGTTCTTAATACTCTCTTGCTGCTCAGTCATCATTCCACTTCATGCTCCAATGAGCTCTGTGACAGAGGCCTCAAATGGTTTCTCTTTGGAATAAACAGTATGACTGAGGAGAGCCCCACAGTGAGAAATGATGGGCCGAATGCCCTAATCACTGGGTGAGATACTTTGGACCATGTAATCCAGTCAGGCTAGCAGATCATACCAGTCAGGCTAGCAGATCATACCAGTCCCTAATAAATGAAATAAGTACTAAGCCTTCAGCAGGTTGACTGGCATTGTCATCTGGCACCTGTTTCCTTGAACTGCTACCCTACTGTGTTTCCAAGTAGTGTAGGCAAATAATGTTTCAAAGCATACAGGCGAAGAGACAAGTTCATCACAAATTCTGCTTAAAACAGCATCTCTCTGCCTCTATTTAACCAGGAAAGGGAGTTAATTTTACTAGCTGCAGATAAACTGTGTTTTTAAAATGCACTGACCAGAGTAAAAAGTGAGACAGTCACCTACTCTTCAAAATGAAATGTTTTTGAGAGTAAAACATATGGTTCAGGTAAAAACTTGCTTCACTTAGTCATGAAGTGTTTCTCCCTTCTGGCCTTGTAAAATGTCATAGTTAATTCAGTCACATCACTCCGCTCTGGCGGTGGACATTTTCTGTTAACAAATCAGATACAAATGAGTAATTTCATCCAGAGAAGGGCTGAATTATGAGGGGCTTAGTGCATCAGCAAAGCAGACTGATTTCTTCATGGTGCATCCCCTGTGTCCAGAAATGGTTTTAAAAACAACCTTGCTCAGGGGGGCCTTTTGTAGTCAGATTTCTTAGTGCTGTTAAAGAGCTGCCTTAGAAGTGTGAGATGCCTGGACAGGAGTGGCCAAGTATCCCTACAAGTGTTTTCTTATGATCATTCTCTCTATTGTGTTCAATGAGGATGCTTGATTCCCTGACAGAAAATGGAGAATTAGGAAGGAGAGGCAACAACCAATTCGGCCAAATCCACATCCTCAGTTTCAAGTAGGCTTCTGAAGGGGATAGGACACGTGATGTGGTATACTCTGTTTACTGCCAATTTTAAGTGGATGGATGAAAGGAAAGGAAAGGACTTCCCTGGGGTTTGCTCTTCTTCTTCAGGGATTTTTTAATATAACTGGGGGCCTTCACATCTGAATTCACCTCTCTCTTTCCCTAGTAGGCCCCAGTTTGGAAGAAGAAGAAATAGGATGTGCCTTCTTGCCTGAGCCAGCTACAAATAAGTTATTTCATGACAAAAAGAGGCAATTGCCTGGACACTTACTCAGAGTATTCTTTGGGACCAGATTGAGGGTACCCCAGGTGGAGTGAAAAGGATACTACTAGTGTTAAAAAGCGTTTATTTGTACAAATGTGTAACTGTTGAATTTTTCAGTGGTTACACATTTACATGTGGGTGGGGGAAAAGGACATGGGAGGGGCAAGAGCAGAGAGTGGTGCAGGTGGAAGCCAGTTTTTAAAGCCAGCTCTTTGTTCATGCAGGCTCCACGGAGCTGCCTCCCCCACTGATTTCTGCCTACCACCTAAGATTTGGTGCAGCTACACGATTTATTACATTAAACAATATCTAACATCCCTAGGTTGAACGGCCACCCAGGAGAGATTCAGGTGCCGTCCAGATGATCAGCAGAGCACCCACAGCTACAAGCATGTATTTCTACTTGTGGTGCACATCCACACGTTTTGATGCACACACAAAAATTCATTCAGCACCTGGATGGATGAAATTAGAGGGAACATTGATCCACACCCACTTTTCCAACTCTATCAGACCAGAGACTATTATATCTAAATAGATTGCCAGAAAGCTTTAACTCTAGCCTGCATGATTACTCCATCCAACCTGCAAAGAGCAATGGGATTCCAGAAGACCGATATCTGAATCCAGATTAGAGACAACACCTCCCCCTCTGATTCCACACTTCTCTTTTGCCCCTTGCCTTAAATAGATATTTTTAAAAATTAGTAAAATCAAGCACCAATGACCATTCTCCACTCCTTTTATAATCATGGCACACTTAGACCGAGGCTTCCTGGCAAACGAAAAGCCATTAGCAGTCTACTGTACTATTCTGTTTCTGCACATTGTGAAACACAGATAAATCATTACCATACACTTACTTTAAAGAGGAACTCTCTTTCCCTTCCTTACCAATATTTTTTTTGCTGAAACTGATGCTGGTGGTCATGTACACTTGCATCTCTTTAAGAAACAGGGTTTGCTGGATTAAGAGATTTTGCTGGGCCAGAGAGAGGGGTAAGGATTGGTCATTTACCTGGAACTCTGAATTCCCTGCCAATCTCAGGCATCTCCCTCCACCACAATGGGAGTGGCAGGGAAAAGTCTGTGACAGCCTGTGCTGTTAAGCTGCTGTTCCCCAAGCTGAGGGAAGTGAGAAGGAAGGGACAAGCACACTCCCTCCACCCCCTGCCAGGATCCTACACCAAGGGTGTTCCTGAATTAGATACACCCTGAGGACGGACGTTACAATGTAGCATTACTGGCAATATTTTTACATTCCCCAATCAATGGCTTGATAAAGATCAGAGACCAGCTAGGACTCTGCTGGACTAACACTGAGCTATTGCTAAGCTTGCTAACAGCACCAATAAGAGCACAGATTGAACTATCTGCAGATGCACCTCTAGAGAATCAAGGAATGCAATTTATAAAGCTGTAATGCAAACCAAGAAGCCTTAAAAGTCCCCCGATCACTCGCACGATGTTGTAAAAATACTACAGTACGAGGAATGCCAGAGCAAAGCAACACCACCAACCAGCAGGGCCTAATTCTATATTTAATAGCAGCTGCCATCTTTTAATCAATTTTGATTAAACTCTAACACCACTGGAGGAATTAATGCAAAGGCAGCACATACCCATAACAGGACAAGAATAAGCCTGCTTAGAAGCAGCACATCTGCTCCTAACATCCTTAGTGTATTCTTCAAACAATAGGAAGAAAAGCCAGCCTCTAGGAGCAACGACCCTCGCTTCTTTCAAACAGTGCCCCTTGCTCAATTCATGAAAGTTTGCCTTGCCTTTTCAAGTGAAAAGGCCAGAAGAATACTTGCGAAACAAACCAAAACCTTGAAAAATGAGTGTAACTTCAGAAGGCTGCAAATCACTAAATTTAAAATAAGAGCCACAAATTGTGTTTAAAAGAAAATTCACAACAAGCTAAGGGGCCAAGGATTTGGGTTTGGGAATGATTTTAAGGAACAGGAAAAATATAATTTTTAATCAGTCCTTCCACAAAGAGCCCCAGTGTAGGGAGATTTACAAAACTAATGTGCTGAAGCATAAACTGACAGCGTGACAACCTCTCTCTTCCCCCCTCCCATTCCTGTAAAATGTGCTAATAAGGCTGATCCTCTCTCAGAATCTTTGTTCTTAAGCGGTTTCTGCATTGAGTTCGTGTCTTTCACCAGGAAGGGGGAAAATGGCTTCTTATGTGGAAATAAACATTTTGAGTACATTCACTACCTCCTGGGCCCCCCACCAGCAATACAAATTGGGATTTGGGACAGTGAGGGAGTAACAGAACAGAGGCCGGGGGGGGGGGGGGAGCAGAAGATGGTTACTGTTATAATGAAAAGCAATTCTGGGTGGTTTAAAACAGGCTACACCAGAATCCTTAAGGGCTCACAGCACCTTCTACAAAGGGATACTGATCTTCGACTAGGGCTACCAGGTGGATGCTGTGTGGTAATATCTCCAGTATTGAAAGAAACAAATAATCTATTTACAGTTCTCTTGCTATTGGAGCAAGGACAGCCATGTTTAAGAAGCAAGAAAAGTAGAAATCGTTGGCTGAAAATACCTTTCACGAGTAAGAGATCTTAAATTACAAGGTTAAACCGGAGACACCGAAGCTCACGCATTTCTAGGGGGAGAGTTTGGGTATGACAATGACAGACTGATAAGGGCACAGATAATTGTATAGAGACAGTCAATTCACTGCCTCAATCTCCATACTGATGTTACTGCAATATGTTCCATATCCTGATTGAAAGGAAAGATCTTAGTGTTGATATAGATTAAACCACAAATACGAGTTCAGGCTCCTCCTTCAACATATGCACATGCCAAATGCTATGCTAATAAGCCATAGTAAAATATGTTTTACCCTGCAGCCATATATAAATGAAATTCATTTGAACTTCTGACTCCTAAATCTCTGGATATTCCTGCTTTGGCAGGGAACTGGTGAAACTAGTAACCTCTTGCTGCCACTTCTGAAGCCATTTGTGTTTCTGCTCCAATTCCTTTCTGGGATCTAAAACTCAAAAGGTGATTATTGGGAGATTCATCAATTCCACACCCCCTGCTGCTGCCGCTACCACACCCGCCTTCCAAAATAGGCATCTGATGGCTTTGACCTTTAATATGATGCAAAGCAACAAATGTCCATTTGGTGTCCAATCCTGTATTCCAGCTGGAAATTTGAGCGCACAAGATATGTGGGATAAGGGCTTTACATGCACACCATGCACGTTTAAATAATAAAATAAATAAAGCCTTTGCCAAAAAAACTAACTACTTCTTTACGCAGCCCACTCACAGCTGCTGACTGGTATTAGGGTTACAGGGTAAAGGAAGAATTCTTTCAGTAATATTTTTAGCTAAATGAGCACTGCACTTATTTTTGAATAAAATAACTTCTCCAAAGCTAAAGCACCATTACTAAGCATCCAGGGAAAACTCAGCTCCCTCCCAGCAAATAGTCCATGGGAGAGGTCTCAGGAAGAATGGGCAGACAGAGGACCTATGCCCCCCATCATCTCCTAGGAAACTAGGATTCTCCCATCCCCAGAAAACACTTTGGCCTCTTCCCCTCACTTCCCAAATCTACTGGATCCCTGCTGACCTCCCCTGTGCTTTGGCACAGCTCTGACACTCAATGGCCCATATCCCAATCCCCTGGCACTATTTGTATTACAGTAGCACCAAGGTACCCCCAACTGAGATCGGGACATCACTGTGCTAGGTATTGTATGGGACACTAAGACAATCCCTATACCAAAGAGCTTACAATGGAAATAGGTGAAATTTATTATACAATTATTTTTACTCAATCTCTGTGGAATGCAGAAGGGACAAGGGCACTCCCCTATTGCTCCCAACCACAGTCAGTCACTACTTCCTTCCTCCGGCCCAGGTGGGTCCTCACTGCCACGTTCTTCAGCTTGGTCCATGTCACCCTCAGCTCTAGTTCCCAAACAAATGAACAACAGGGGAAAGTAGCACTGATAGCTTTCAATAGCATAGCCCACGTTAACACTTTTTCTCTACTCCCCTCCTCCATCTGGTGGAGGTGCTCGTGAGACTCTCACATGTGGACTGGAGGATGGAAGACATGTCTGTCTTTTTCTATGGTTAAGAACTTCCACCATAATGATTACACTGAACTCAGCAAAGGACCACAACACACAGATGAGACCTGTACAACTTAAATACACCACTGAATTTCATCCCTTTACGACAGGTTGAGGGGGGTTCTAAGCCATCAATATCTGCAAAATCCCACTTTTAGTTGAGAAAAAAATACATTTCTGGCCATTAGAACGGCTCGGATAATTTTACCAATGTGAACGGATACAGCATCCACTTTCCAAGCCAGCAGCTCAAGTGCCTCCCCCCTCCCCCCCGCTTAGAACTCTGCCAATGACTTATGGGGTGAATCTGACTGGATGACTAATTTCACTGCAGCACACAAGGTTCTGCACAACAGAAGTTCTCTCTGCTTCATGTTGGGAAAGCTTGAGCAGCAGCAGCGGTGGCTCTTGGCAGCCATCAGTCCATCTACAAAACCAGGAAGGGAGCACTGCACTGGTCTACATACAGTTCACATTCTGAATGGTCTTTCTGATCTTAAGTATTTTTGTTTTCATGAAATCTTAAATTTGGCAAGAAAACCCCCTACCGGCCATGGAAGTGTGAATTTGTTCAAGCCCTAGTAAAGTTACACCTTCAGATAACGTTACTGGAAAGTAGCAAAGGTTACAATCAACTCAAAATTAGAGTCTCGGAAGGGCAGCCTTGTTAGTCTGTAACTTTAAAAACAACTTTAAAAAACAAACAAATAAGTAGTCTTATGGCACCTTAGAGACTAACAGAAATATATGTATAGTATCCAGAGCTTTTATAGGCAAAACCACTCACGGTCATCTCATCTGCAGAAGGGGGGTTTTGACCACAAAAGTTTATGACACCATACATATATTTTTGTTAGTCTCTAAGGTGCCACAGGACTACTCTTTTTTTTTTTTAAGTTTTTTTTCAAAGTCAGAGCTCACTCTTCAGACTTGGGGTCTTTTTTGACTTGAAAGAAGCCTAAAATTCAGGCCTGCACAATTCTAGAAGGTTAAAAAAAATTCCAAAAACAGTGGTAAAATTAAAACCCTCATTCAATACAAGTTCTCTCTGATGGGGGTCAGATTGGCAGTCAATGAGAGTGGGCGGGAGGGGAACAGATTCTCATTCCCCACTAACTCTGTGGGGTCCTCTAAGAGCCATAGTTCTCCCCCTTTTAGCTGACATGTGCATGCCAACCTTTTCTACAGTCCATTTAGAATTCTGATGTCATCAAGGCACTTTTAAGGACGGGCGTTTAGATCATTTGAGCTCATCTCACCCAGAGTCACTGTAATGAATCTGAACTATGCTAAAAAGACAAATGAGACCCAGACTCAGTTGCAACATTCTGTCTGAGCTGAAGCCCTATGTCAACCATTTAACAAGTGCATTTAAATGTTAATGGGCCTGTTTCTTCTGTTTAATGTTCATATTAGTAACCTCTGGCCACAAATGCTTCATTAAAAAAGCTTATCAAAGTGCACACAGAGTCCTTGGCTCTTTGAGCTATAGCTAACACACAAGGCACACACACATCCCTCTCTCCTTGCATGCCTTTTTTGGCTGTGAAACCAAATCCCTGTTCAACTGAGTCAGAGCAAACTTACCCAAAGCCAAAGTTAGTGGGCACGACATGCTCTGCCCTATCAAAGTGCCTATAAGCTTCTATGGTCAGAGCCAACCTAGCTTCATCAGCATTTTCTTGTACTTCCCAAACACAACAGACAGAGGACACACAGAAAGGGACTTGGATTAAAGGATAGTGCTGCATTGATCTGAGTGTTCACTTTAATCTTTTCCTGTGGCAGCAAAAGATAGAAGGCCAAAATTCAGTTTATACTGGCTGAAATTCTGTATTTTCAACCAATGAGGGATGAAGCGGATAAGGATCATTCACTTGGTTCATTATGAAGCCAAAGCAGTTGCTTCCATTCCTGTAACGTGCATGCTGTTTATCAAAGAACTAACATCACACTACAAACTTCTAGTAATTAAGGACTAATGTGATCAAGTCAGTTTTTTTAGAGGGGAAGCTGGGATTCTTAGACAATAAGTAGTCCCTTAAACACAGAAGGGCTCAACATTTAAGATAAATGGAATGTTTCTTAAATACCAAGAATAAAACACTCATGCTTCTGGAAGTCATGCAAATAAAAATTATCTGTATTAATTCAAAAGCACTAAAGGCTACATTAATACCATTTCAAAGACCTAATACAATTGATACAGGGGGGGAAATGATCACTCCAGTTATTTAAATTCTTGGAGGCAAAGGGTGTGTGTCAGTTTAAAATAGACCCCACACTCCCAATGATCTGATCAACTAGATTCCAGGCACACCCATACAGAAGAATCTTTTGCATCACCCAAATCAGTGATCACCCATAAGAAAGGAAATAGTTATGTGAGAAGAAGATTTCAGCAGTCTTTTTTTGAAAGTTAAAATCTTCTCTGGGCCCCTTAAGGCAGACTTGTGGTATGGCACAATCTTGTTCAAGTAGCACAACGTTCTGGGACCATGGACTTCACAGCAAGTAAGGGACCACCCTTATTCATGAGTATCAGCATCTGTCCCCAAACCTTTTACAGAGAAGGCACAAGAGATCAAGGGCCAGATTTTCAAATGAGTGTATGTGAGGTCAGATGTGCTCATGTAGATAGATCTGAACACACACAAAAAAGGCACACACAAAAGGACAATGTATAAAATATGGCCCTAAGTGACTTGCTCGCAATCAGACAAGAAGCTACTGGCAAAGTAGCTCAGAAGTCATGACTTCCAGTCTTCCCACCATGACTTACTCTTGATAATTAGTTTTTGAAAGAATAGTTAGTTTTTATTGCATAAACATTATTAATGAGGATTTAGATACAAGGCACCAAACTCTTAACTGGTGAGTGTTATTAAGCACCCCTCCATTTAGATCTCTTGATAATTAAAAAAAAAAAGCATGAATCATATTATATGCAACTATGTTTTTAAAATAACACTTTCATTATATAGCTAAGCAAACTGTGGATATACCAGAAAGAGTCTGACAAGCTAAAAGCAAACACATTTTGAAATCCATGGGACTACTCAGCCAAGTGCTAATTAGGGAAGTAATAGTATAGTTGATTAACCGATTAACCAATAAGCAAAAGCTTATAGGTTAATGATATCGACTACTCACATTCCCCCCACCCCACTTGCCAGTACATTTTTTAGCAGGGTAGCCAGCAGTCAGGCTCAATCCTGTCTTGAAACACGTCTAGAACCTACCCCGGCTGCAGCTCTGCATTTAAAGTGTATTGAGAGCCGGGCAGGCAGCCCAGCTCAGTTCTGGCTCACACTGGGTTCGGGAGCTCAGACCCACCTTAGACAGGGGCTGCTGCCACTTCGCACTGCTGCATCTTTATCAGAGGCAGCAGCACAGGGCGACAGGCATCTTGTCTGCGAGGGAAGCTGTTTTTTAAACTGGCTCCCCTTGCAGATCAGCTCCTGCATGGCACCCTGTACTGCTGCCTCTGATACAGCCCCATCCGCCCACCCGGGAGGAAACTACAGAATAGTCGACTAACCGATAAATATTCTTGAGGTTACTCAACTATTCAATTAACTGATATTTAACATCCCTAGTGGTAATCAATGTGAGCAAGGCTACCAGAATCTGGGCCTAATGACATGTCTACTCTAGTCAGTTTCACTGGCAAAGCTATGTCAGTTAGGAGTGTAATTCTTTGCCTATATATTATGCCAGTAAAGCCCCCAGCAAAGTTGGAGTCCTCTCAGTAAAAAAGGTTAGACCAAAATACCACTACATTAAAGTTCACTCACTCAGTCTAAGCAGACCAAAGCAAGATGTTATGTGCATTACCCCCCACAGTATAAACTAGTCCATGGTATAAGGACTCACCTCAAAAAAGCAGACACACACATACTCAAATCCATCCTGGTTCAGTATAAATACTTTACTAAAAGCCTAACTTTAACTAATAAAAAACGCAAGTGCTGGACTCTGTGAGACACACACTTCAAAAACAAAGAAAAAGGGATTGTCAGAATTTTATGGCAAGTTGCCAAAGAAAAGGAATCCAGTCATTCCCATTACCACAGATATACCTCAAATCCTAGATTACAGGTAGAGTTATATTAGATGACTGGGATGACAAACACATACTCATTCCATACTCATTTGCCTGCCATTCTGACCCAAAGATAAAAAACCCTACAAACTCCTCATTTTCAAGTATTTTCATTATCCTCACAGGAATGAAGGAGAAGGAAATTCAGCCAGATCATTTAGGAATAGTTGGCTTTAAAAGAAAATTCACTGAATCACTGGACAAAAGTTTGCCAATTGAGAAACCTTTTGACACAGTCAACAATATGCACTCAAAATACTATGGTGCTCGCTCATCCCCCCGCTTTACTAAAGGAGATGCTGTCAAGGAGTTACTTTCAAGTGGAACTTTTCAATTTATCTCCGCAAATGCACAAAATCCATTACAGCTAGAGATGAAGTCAAAATGCTTTAAAAAAGGCAGGAGCTGCAGCTGTATGAAAGTCGTTGGGATCGCAGCATTTCTAAGCATGCACAATCACCAAGATATTTGCAGAATACTGGCCACCAGAGAGCTAACCTGAAAAGCGCTTCTTGCGGCTAAAGGGCATCGTATTCTGCAGCAGACAATATATAAATGGTGCATCTCTCCTCCCTTATTAGGTTATTTTATTTGCACACTATTAAAAAATGAAGGCATCCATCGTGTGTAACTCTTTAAAAAAAATAAAAAAGAGAGAGAGATAAAAATAATTATTTATACCACTTATTTAAAAGTAGTTCCAAACCTGGAAATTTAGTTCTCTATATCTGGTTGTATGCATTTGAAAGCGAGGCAGTTTATCCTCTGGCATTAGAAGACTAGGGAAAGAACAACACTTCCTTACCTTGGCCTAAATACGTCCAATCATAACACACAACCTAATAACTGTGGCTAGTCATTAAAGGCTCCAATTTAGCAAAGCACTTGGGCATATCCATCTCTATTCCAGCAAAGCATTTAAACAGAATATTAAGAGAGTTTATATGGTATTGGGCTAAGCTAGAACCTGATCTAGGGTCTAAACAAAGAAAAAGGAAAAGTTTAATCACATTGTCATAGGAGTCATCTCATCAGTTCTAACTATGACAAAAAAATTGAAGAGTGGATTTAAAAAATTATAGGTCTTAAAACCTACTTTTGGGGAACAACTTTGGAAGACTAGATCACAGCATTTGGAAGTGGAAAAAAATACCTTGTCTATCTTACTCCAAGCAAAGGATTGCACTGAAAATAGTTTGATGTAAACTACGGATTTTAAAATCCTTTTTAATTGTTTAACCCGTTCATCCATTACCCGGGTGGCCCCCCCACCCCAAGCTGGAGAGCCCTTCTGCTCCCCCTCCTCTGTGCCCTCACCATGGAGGGCAGGGAGCTGCTCCAGCCTCCACCAGTTAACTTTTCACATCCCTAATTTAAACATGCCTTTGCAGAATGCATAACCTTAGAACTTCAGTCCCATGCTGTCACATGGAAACCAGTAAAGCAAAACTGATCAGCCTATCTTCATTGTTTAACCTCAATGTAGCACACAAAAGTAAGTCTAAGAGTGGAAAAGTGTTAAAATAGTTTTTAAAAAGTTAAATTTTATTAGCAGTGCTAGTTAACAAAATAAATAAAGATTTCTACATTTAGACACATACCTTTAATTGGCCACATCTCTGTCCCTTTAATTTTCTCTGAGCAAAAATGAAGGATTATGAATTCATTTTAATTTTGGATTAGAAAGTGAATATAAATATTAGCATGCAGCAGCATCTTACACTTTTGTGTAGTCTCCATTAAGAGAAATCTGCTCATTTAAATTGTTGCCATGAAGATTCTCTTAGGGTGTTGTGTTTTTGTTTTGTGTTTTGAAGGGAGCATGACACCATTTAGTTAACGGACAACTGATCTGGGGCTAAGCTACAGATCCACCACTGTTAACAAGCAGCTGCAGGCCCCTCCACACCCACAGAGCACCTGACCAGGGGCAGCATGCAGGGAGAGAAGGAGGTGTTGCCCCCACAGCAACAGACAGTAAGAAAAACCACAGGTTCACATACACCACCTATAATTCTCAGAGTGTACGTGTAGCCACAGTGGGCTTACATTTATGCACTCCAGTGGACAAATGCTTACTCCCTTTCATATTTTAAAGTTCTACATCATTAACATTAACATTTTGTATTATATGAGTGCAAAAAACTCAGGCATTGTTTTACGGTGTTGTTTTTCCCATTAATGAATATCACCAACAGCCTTGGTTTTCTCTATGTCCCTCAGCAAGTATCCCCTTAAAAACTGCTAGGTCCTCAGTTTTTACATCACTTTGTTCAGCTCTTCAAACACAGGAAGAATCAATCCTCTGTCTTGTATTTGCAATGTTTATGAGAAACGCACGGAGTCCTGCAGGCTCTA
Source organism: Pelodiscus sinensis (assembly GCF_049634645.1). Taxonomy (NCBI): domain Eukaryota; kingdom Metazoa; phylum Chordata; order Testudines; family Trionychidae; genus Pelodiscus; species Pelodiscus sinensis. The sequence continues at coordinate 245,561,496 of NC_134712.1, read as the reverse complement.
TGTTTCTATCACAGATGGCAGATACCAAAAGAACTATGCAGGTTTGTTTTGAAGGAGCAAAAAGTATGGGATATGGAGAAAATTGCATGCTGGGAACTAGACCCTTTAACTGCCAAAGATCCCTGGGTGAGTCATTTCTATCCCACAATATGTGAAAGTTTCACAAAAAAGGCATTGCACTGGACAATAATAGCACATGGCTTGGTAGGATACACTTTGCATCAACACAAGCATTCCTGGTTAGCAAGTCCAACGCTGAGGCAAGCAAATATATACATGTGCACAAAACTTCAGCAGCTATATGCCAACTTAATTTGCACCAACCAGTTTCTAGTGCAAACGTGAACTCAATTCCACTTTCCACTCAAGTACTTAGATGAGAGAACGGTGCTATAATAACGTAAGTTTTTTGGGTTCTAGTCAAGTGCTCAGAGGATGTCAAAGACAATAGAATTAATGTAACTTTTGTTTCTGGGCCATTTCCAGCCATTCAGAAGCAAGGGGATTAGAGCTGATAATCTATAAATTGCCTCGTCAAATAAATGGATTTATTTTGACTGCAGTAATCTAATCTTCTAATGCTCCTAATAAGCAAATACAACTTTTCCCCCTTAAATCAATACAATCCTTCTAAGAGTCTTGATTTAAAATTATACATAAATCCCTCAAATTCGCGCATTTAAAATTTATTACGTCAGAAAGCCATTTGGTTATTTATGCAAGCTTTTAGCTATTTCTTTTAGACCTTTGTGTACATCTACAGACACTCAAGATATCAGAAACATTACAATAGCTTGAAAAGTCTTATTATATATCTTATTAAAAGGTGCTAAAGCATTTTATTCAACACTAAATCTGCAGCTCTTATGTTAAACTGAGCTATTTTTTGCTATTAAAGAACATAATATGAAATACTTTGAAATCTACCTCACTTTTCATTTGACCATAACTAATCTCAAAGACTCCATGAACTTTCATTAGGCCAATGAAGTAAAATAAGATACTATACTTGATTACTAATATTAATGTTAGTTTCAGTAGTTAACCCACAGTATGAAAGACTTTATACAATCACAGTGCAATTTTATTAGAATCCTATCAATAGAATAGAAATTACATATTTTTAACCAGTCAACTGAATAGCTAAAGATTCAAGATCTCTAGAACTATTCCTGCAACATGTATACTTAATGGCTGGTTGAAAGTAGTGAGGTGGAAATGGTCAAGCATTTTAAACAGTGTCATCTTAATCAGCCTTAACCTTTTCCTACTCTACATGCATTTGACCAACTCAATTATAATGTGCAAACTGGAATGTATGATTGACCAGATCTTCATGAACCAGCAGTAAGTGTTCTATATAAATCAATTGTGGCTTATAGACCACAGCTGCAACAGACTATTGCTACAAGCAAGGTAACTGACAAGAATGACCAGTAGTCTATAATGGAATTATAGTAATCTATGTTTCTACTACAACTGTTCAGAATTTGAAAGGCTAATTTCACAGAGATATTTGAAATTACAAATGGCTTTAATTTGAAATTCTGACTTTTCTCATTCTTGAATGTTTATGTTTTCAAATTTTCATCCCAATATTATCCAAAACGGTTATTGACATTGGCTTAACAATAACCCTTTAAACAAAACCATTGTCTTTTTAAAGCCCAGAATTTTCTTTCAAGAAAGTAAAAATAAACTAAAGCGTTTGACAACTCCCCCACCCAAAACTTGTTTTTCCAGAAAGGCCATTTTGGACAAAATAACTTGGCTTGAAAAGTTTAGACCAGCTCAAATTTTCTATTGTGTTTATTGGGTTAAAGAGCCAGGACTATATTATGACTGGTCACATGCAGCTAAGGAGGTGTGGGGAAATGGTTAAAATCACTAATGTAACCTTTTTGTTGAAACGCTCCCAGTTAATATTAAGTTGTTAGAGTTCAATAAAACCCAACTTAGTCTTCAGGTTCGACCCTCTAGGTCAGGTTCAGTAAGTTTATTTAGTAGAGAACTACATGGTGACACTTTGGTTTTATCATTCAAACTTTGCTTAACTAACAATTTTCCTTTTAAATAAAAAATGTCATGCAAACTTGATTTACACTGTTTCACCTTGGAGTGGAAGTACAATTATAACTGCATATATTGGTGGATGATGAGTCCACTGACAACAGTTCAAAACCAATCTTATAAACCTGGAATCTAATGACACCCTTTCCTGCAATTTAGCATGACTACTCCTTTTATACTCCATTATAATACTAATTAACATTAAAAGTACCCCTTACCATAATTAAATTTCTGCTACCTTATCAACTCTAAATTTTATTTAACATCTGCATCAATATATTTCCCATACTATCAATAGAGGTGGCATTTTAATAAAATGTTCATAATTCTTAAAGTCACTCATTAAAAACCTTGCTTACACCTGTTATAACCAAAACATAATGGCAACGTAACTAAGGGTCATGTCTATATTAACTTTTACTTTCCCTCAACACCATCTCCAACCTATCATTAACTTCTCCAACTGACAACTTCAATTTCCAATACTTCTCCACATTTATGCTAGCTTAGGCCCAGAACCTAACGTCTACACATTTAGTATCCTCAACCATCCTATATGCTACACTCGGTGTCTTTCCCTTTGCTTACCAACGATAATCAGAGAAGAGGGAAGCCACCACATGGCAAGGTCTATACCACATGCTATGTCAATCACAGCCCCGAAGGGAGATAGTTATACAGCAAAAGTCAAACTCTTTGGCCAGGTCTACACTAGATCCGGCAGCTCGGCTTATGGTACACAACTCCAGTTACATAGAATACATAGCTGGAGTTGTCTTACCTTAATCTGAGGTTGGCAGTGTACCCACAGTGGGAGGCTGATGGGAGCAAACATTCCCGTCAGCTTCCCTTACTCTTGGCAAGAGCAGTAGTACTGGACACCGATGGGAGCATCCTCTGAGTTAGATTTAGTGAATCTAAACTAGACTCACTAAATCAAACCCCGGAAGATTGATTGCAGCAGTTTGCTTCAGTCCTGGGGGAAAGACGGTACAGGATAGCATAGGTTTCACTTAAGTATCTAATCTAAAAATATTAAACATGTAACTGGATTTAAATTCTGTTACATGGTTAACTGCAGGGCTCGGCTGGGCTGGAAGTCAGTTAACTGGTTACCGGTAAGCATCACCCAGTAAGGTAGCTATGGATCACCATTCCAGGACCATGGGAGCTGCAGGAAGTGGTGTGGACCAGGACACTGCTTCCTGCAGCTCCCATTGTCCAGGAATGGCAATCCACAGCCAACAGAAGTTGCAATCACCCATACCTGTGGAGGCTGGTAAAGATAGCCTCTGGTGGGCCATCGCCACTCAACCCTAGTGAGCTGCCATTGTTTTATTGCCAACCCCTGCCATAGATCCTCAATAACTTGACCCTAGTCACCCAAAGCAGCATAGCTTCTGAGAGCCTTGTCGTCCTCCAAGGCACAGTCTGAGTTTTGAAAGGCTTTTGCTCTGGGCTAACTCAACGTAGGAAACCTCTGAGGATTTTCTGGGGAACAGTAGCTTTGTGACTCCCACAAGCCACGCCCACTGGGAGAGTCTACAGGGGCCTGCAGCTGCATTGACTTCACACTGCTCCCTTCAATATATTTTGGCATAAGAGAAACATTGTCTCTTCCCTGAACATCCAGTTTTGTCATTCCCTTCCTAGAAAACATAGGCAGGCATGGCAGGCTTTTATATGCCTATTGCCTACAAACATTCAAATATTTGCTAGCTTGTCTTTACATAAAACTTAACATTTTCCCTTCATCACAGTATAACAATCATGGCTATGGCAGTTTTACTCCATTATTGAGGATACGGCACTCAACGTCTATAGAAGAAAACAGCCTTTAAAAAAAAAAAAAAAAAAGCTTCGGCAAACAAGAAGAGCAAGTTCATCTAAATCAGGGCTACTCAACACATGTCCCACAGGCAATGGGCGGCTGCACCCCATTTGTTTGTGGCCCACGGTGCAGTTTGGGTTTACGCAGGGCTCAACACGCAGCCCACAGTTGGGAGCCAAAACAAAAAAAAGCAGTCAATATAATGGTTGGCTATTGATATGCATTTTAGTAGTTAAATTCCTGGACTGTCATTGCACATTAAGAGTGATTTTATATGGATGGAAATCTGGTAAATACTGCATTTTACTAATATCAGCAGAACTGATTTTAATGGGGCCTTCACGTTGTATAGTCTTGCCTTAATCTTTGTATTCATGCCCGTCAGTGTGAAAGAAGCTATTTGCATATATATTTGCATGTATATGCAAACACACTTAAGTCGCAGCCCTTGGCATATGCTGAGAGTATTATTGTGGCCCCTGGGGCTTCCAAAGTTGAGCAGCCCTAATCTAAATACTAGATCCATTGGAAATAGTATACTTAGTTTTCCAGAAAGCCTTTGACAAGGTCCCTCACCAAAGGCTCTTATGTAAAGTAAGTTGACATGGGATAAGAGGGAAGATCCTTTCGTGGCTTGATAACTGGTTAAAAGACAGGAACCAAAGGGTAGGAATAAATGGTAAGTTTTCCAAGTGGAGAGAGGTGGAGAGTAGGGTCCCCCAAGCGTCTGTCCTGGGACCCATCCTATTCAACTTATTTATAAATGATCTAGAGAAAGGGGTAAACAGTAAGGTGGCAAATTTTCAGATGATACCAAACTGCTCAAGACAGTTAAGATCACAGCAGACTGTGAAGAGCTTCAAAAAGATCTCACCAAACTAAGTGACTGGGCAACAAAATGGCAAATGAAATTTAATGTTGATAAATGTAAAGTAATTCACATTGGAAAAAATAATCCCAACTATACATAGAATATGATGGGGACTAATTTAGCTACAACTACTCAAGAGAAAGATCTTGGCGTCACAGTAGATAGTTCTCTGAAAACATCCACTCAGAGTGCAGCGGCAGTCAAAAAAGCAAACAATGTTGGGAGCCATTAAAAAAGGGCATAGAGAAGAAGACAGAAAATATCTTATTGCCTCTATATAAAACCATGGTACATCTACATCTTGAATACTGCGTACAGATGTGGTCGCCTCATCTCAAAAAAGATATGTTGGCATTAGAAAAGATTCAGAAAAGGGCAACAAAAATGATTAGGGGTTTGGAACAGAGATTAAAAATATTTGGACTTTTCAGCTTAGAAAAGAGGAGACTAAGGGGGGATATGGTATGGAAAAAGTGAATAAGGAAAAGTTATTTACTTATTCCCACAATAAAAGAACTAGCAGTCACCAAATGAAATTAATAGGCAGTAGGTTTAAAACAAACAAAAAGAAGATTTTCTTCACTCAGCGCACAGTCTACCTGTGGTACTCCTTGCCAGAGGATGCAGTGAAGCCTAGAACTTTAACAGGGTTCAAAAAAGAGCTAGATAGATTCATGGAGCTTAGGTCCATCAATGGCTATTAGCCAGGATGAGTAGGAATGATATCCTTAGCCTCTGTTTTTCTGGAAGTGGGTGACAGAGGAGGGATCACGTGAGGATTACCTCTTGTCATCTCTCCCTCTGGGGCATCTGGCATTGGCCACTGTCAGCAGACAGGATACTGGGCTAGATGGACCTTTGGTTTAACGCAGTATGGCCGATCTTATGTTCTTAGTCCACTGTCAGTGTTTCAAAAGCTTGTCCATCCATGGGTCGGGGCCCAGCATCAGAATTCTGCCAGATTTCTCGGTGACATATGAATGAAACAGGGTGGAATGAATGGTCATCACCCACGATCCAGAAGACAGATACTAGTTTGAATGGCTCATTCAACTCCTCAAACTGAGAAGGATAATGCGAGCAAACCTCTGCCACAGCTCTCAGAGAATCAGAGTGGCTAGGGAAGGTTGGATTTTTCAGCTGTCTCATGTGAGGGAAATGGAAGGTCATAACACTGAAATTAAAATGAGTAGTTCAGGACCACTCTTACAATTAGCTGTTCTGTAAGCTGCTACAAATGGTGGCTGGGCTGGAGGGAAGAAAGAATCAGGCAATGAGCTAGCTTCCTGGTAATCTCCTCCTTTTGTGGGGGGAGGGAAGAATCATTGCCTTTCTATCCAGTCCCACTGCTGAAAAGCATGAGGGGCCAGCTTGTGAGTCACAGAGCTTGCATAGGATGTGGAGGCCCCAAACGGTCACTTTTCCCTCTGCGTGTGCTCAAGGCCAGTTCCAAGCTAACTCTGTTCTGAGTTAATGGTTACACTGCTGCAGCTGTGAAATGCTGTTAATTCTTTCCTTAAGCCAAATCTTCAGAACTCCAAAGGCTTAGCGTGACCTCTGACCCCCAATGCCATATGCTTTAAATGCAAGCAGCTGGCCCAGCTTTAGCTGGTTTAAGGAAGGTTAAAAAACAAACAGAAAAACCCAAGGAAAACCCATTTCAGCAATATTTTAAAATGAAACGGGTTGCCCATAAACATATGCCCTTGCTTCCTCTGCCACATGCATACAATATAATAAATTGCACACCTTTTCTTAAAACCCATATTGTTTCCTGTACTGTAGCCTCCAAAAAGGACAATGCCATGCTCTGTTCAGTCCTGCGTTGCAACAATTTGCACCACATGGAGTTTATTGGGGTGGGGTGTCTAGTTTTTGTCTTTATATCAATCATAGTATCTTTTCTCCCTCACACATTCTGACATGTAAGAAGAGGGAAGAAAATTGTTTTTCATGGCATGTTCATAGCTTGTAGCTCCAGGAGAGAGAGTTTAGAGCTCACTGGGCAGTCTCTACCCAAATCCCATTCCCAACCAACATTCCAACCACCTTTCTCCTCGGTAAGTGTGAATCCGCACAATCTGAGCCCACTAGAAGCTCTAGCCTTGATTTTCAATGCAAAGCACTTGCATCATTTTTCTATAAAGTGTGTGCCTGGACTCTCACATAGACATATTTAATTTAGAACATGACGACAACCCAGTCTGAGGCACCCATAACACTGTGCTTTAGGGATCCTTACATATCCCAGCCTATACATTTGTTGTTCCCAAGAAAGCTTCAAATAGAGAAAACTTCATTATGATAACGCCGACAATTTTATGTCTCCAAACAATTACAGGTAACTAAGAATCAGCATGTTTTGTTCTTGAAGAATGCGCCTCAGTTAATTGTTCGATTTCATTTATTTATTTATTATATATCATAGAATACTAGACCTGAACGGGACTAAGAGATCATCGAGTCCAGACTCCTGCCTGTGTGTGTGCGCGTGTGTGTGTATAAAAAGGCGTTATGTTACACTCTCTCTAAAAAGTACAGAAGCAGTAAATGAATGTTTAGAGATTTGATTAGCTGGACTGAAACATTTGTACACAGCTAATTAAAACTGCTGCTATTATGATGCAAAGTATTTGAAGCCAACCTAAGTAGTTTCTCTAACAACCTATAAAGTAGTTTCTCTAACAACCTATAAAAATGAATTAATTACACCCATTTCCAGGTGATATTCAAAGGCCTGATCAAACGTCCAGCAATGCTTATCTCCCTCAAAATCTTTAACATACCTCTGTGAAATGAGAGCAGATGGTGAACTAAGTGATTTCCCAAGGTCACAAGGGAAATCTTTGGGGGAGTTTGAGGCTAATGCCTAACCACACAACTGTCCTTCTTCACTCAGTGGAAAGACTTTCCAGAATCCCAGGTTGGACTTCACACACAGCAGTGCCAAAGTCTTCTTAAACGACAGTGATTTTCTCCTTCATTCTCCCTTTACAATCCCCTGTAGAGTTGTTTACCCACATCTTTACAAAAGCCTGTATTTTGCTATGTCTATCACTTCAGAAAACAAGAACATTACTGTCAGTCTCCTTTTGTCTGTGCACAAGCATTTTCAATTTCACTAAGGAATGTAACTCCTTTGTGGAACCTTGACTCTTACTTAACCACAACTGAAAGCTGGCAAGGAGCACTATACTTTTGGTGCCTCCAAGGGTGCTGAAATAAAGGGGTCCCAGGCTCATCAACTTTTCGACACAGTCCCATCCCAACCCTCCTCATCTCTTTCCTCCCTATGGATCCTCCACCAGACCTGAGTGGGAGGCCTGCAGGATGGGAACATGGGCCAGGGATAGCTCTAGACCCCAACCCAAGGCAGGTGAAGGGTCTGCGGCACAGGTTCCCACACCTACCCATACAGCTCTTACTGTGGGCGGGCTGCAGTCAGGTCCAGGTAAGAGTCACAAGCAGCTTTGAGGAACTGCAGACCCTTCTGAACTGGGTAGGGACCCAATGCTGCTTTCAGGCCCCCATCCCAGGCAGGTTGCGGGCACCAGGTGCAAGGTAGCCTCCTTTCCCTCTCCCCCCCACCCCCCACGATCTGCCACCCTTGTGTGGACTGTGCACCAAAATTGTGGTTGATTTAGTTCTCTTGGTTAACTAGTAATGTTGGCTAGAACAAAAATGAAATACTTTGATTCTAGGTGCTGTTTCATGTTAGAAAAAAAATTTGAAAGAGCTAGTAGCCTTGTCCATGTCTATGCTATCACCCACTTCTAACACACACAGAGGAAATGACAGCTCTACCTCATTACCATGCAGTAACAACTCAAAAAGATCATTTACCAGGGCTCTCCTCTTCATCATATATTCAGAGTGGAAAAGTGATCCTGCCTCGCCATGCTAAACGCCCCTACCACATGCTCCACATCATCCTCCACCTCGACCATCCATGATTTCATCCTCAGAGTAGAGTCCACCCTCCAGTGCCACGAAAACATCCACAGCTTTTCTGCAGTTAAGACTGCTGTCCAGGATGTCGTCCTGTTCCTTATAGATGCAGCAGGTCTTTCAGAACAATGGTAGCCTCCCTTGGCCTTCTGGTATTCCTGGCTCAGCTCCTTTAACTTCATAAGCCACTTGTGTTTGTCCTGTTTGTAACAGGGATGTAAGCGACTAGTTGAGTAGACGACTACCCGATTAGCCTAGGCTTATCATGTAGTCGAGTCACTAATCAACTACTCACTCCTCCATCCCCCTAGCAGCCATGGGGAGGACCAGGAGTTGGAGGAAGCAGGCTTAAAAGCCGGTTCCCTCCAGCACTGTCTCTGCAGGGAGGCAGAGGCTCAGAGGAGGACCTGGCGCAAGCCGTCCTGGCTTGTGCCGGGTCCCAGACCGCTGCAGCTCTGCCTTTTAAACGTAGTACGAGCCGTCAGGTTCTTACTACATTTAAAAGGCAGAGCAGCAGTGGTCCCAGAGCCCGTGAGAGCCCAGACTGCTCCGTCCCAGATCGCACCGCCCCTCCGGGAGCTAGCTCCCTTATCGACTAGTCGATGGAAATTCCATGGGCTACTCAATATGGTTATTAACCACTACTTAATATCCCTAGTTTGTGGCCCTTCTCTAACAAGCCATGAGAAATCTGACTAATTACTAGACTTCCTACAGCTAGAGCAAAGCAGGGACTGCACAGCCTCCTCTCCCCACAGTGTCAGAAGATCCAACAACTCAACATTCCAAGTGAAAAGGCATTTGCTGCATGAAGCCACCATCGGTGGCTGGGAAAATACTGTGAGAGCTTTCTACCTGGAGGAAAACAAAATGGAATTTCAAAAGTTCCCAGGCCTTTAAAGGGGAGACTCCAACCAGAGGCTATAAAACAAACTATAATAGAAATATCTGAGGAACAATTCAAAACAAAAGTAATGCCTGTATACTTGGGTGCAGGGCAGTAGAGTTCAAACCGCTGACCAGAGTGGTCAGGATGGGCATTACTCAATACTCAAGGAGCTCACAGAGGAGGTATCTGAGCCTCTGGCTATCATCTTTGGACAATCATGGGAGACAGGAGAGATTCCAGAGGTCTGGAAAAGGGCAAATAATAGTGCCCATCTATAAAAAGGGAAATAAGAACAACCCAGGAAACTACAGACCAGTTAGTTTAACTTCTGTGCCAAGGAAGATAATGGAGCAAGTAATTAAGGAAATCATTTGTAAACACTTGGAAAGTGGCAAGGTGATATGGAACAGCCAGCATGGATTGGTAAAGAACAAATCATGTCAAACCAACTTGATAGCTTTCTTTGATAGGATAACGAGTCTTGTGGATAAGGGAGAAGCGGTGGATGTGGTATACCTAGACTTTAGTAAGGCGTTTGATACGGTCTCGCATGATATTCTTATAAATAAACTAGGTAAATACAACTTAGATGGGGCTACTAGAAGGTGGGTGCATAACTAGCTGGATAACCGTACTCAGAGAGTAATTATTAATGGTTCACAATCCTGCTGGAAAGGCATAATAAGTGGGGTTCTGCAGGGGTCTGTTTTGAGACCGGCTCTCTTCAATATCTTCATCAACGATTTAGATATTGGCATAGAAAGTACGCTTATTAAGTTTGCAGATGATACCAAGCTGGGAGGGGTTGCGACTAATCTGCAGGATAGGGTCATAATTCAAAATGACCTGGACAAATTGGAGAAATGGTCTGAGGTAAATAGGATGAAGTTTAATAAAGACAAATGCAAAGTGCTTCACTTGGAAAGGAACAGTCAGTTTCATACATACAGAATGGGAAGCGACTGTCTGGGAAGGAGTACGGCAGAAAGGGATCTAGGGGTTATAGTGGACCACAAGTTGAATATGAGTCAGCAGTGTGCTGCCGTTACAAAGAAAGCAAACATGATTCTGGGATGCATTAACAGGTGTGTTGTGAGCAAGAAACAAGAAGTTATTCTTTCGCTCTACTCTGTGCTGGTTAGGCCTCAATTGGAGTATTGTGTTCAGTTCTGGGCACCGCATTTCAAGAAAGATGTGGAGAAATTGGAGAGGGTCCAGAGAAGAGCAACGAGAATGATTAAAGGTCCAGAGAACATGACCTATGAGGGAAGGCTGAAGGAATTAGGTTTGTTAAGTTTAGAAAAGAGAAGATTGAGGGGGGACATTATAGCAGTTTTCAGATATCTAAAAGGGTGTCATAAGGAGGAGGGAGAAAACTTGTTCATCTTGGCCTCTGGGGATAGAACAAGAAGCAATGGGCTTAAATTGCAGCAAGGGAGGTTTAGGTTGGACATTAGGAAAAAGTTCCTAACTGTCAGCACCTCCTCCCTGCGGGCTAGAAATGCCAACACCCTGTACCTATCTGTTCTAGCCAGCCCATCCACTTGTGTCTTTCAATGCTCACCCTGCCTGCGAGATGCCTCACCATTGTGGAGCATGCTCCTAATGGAGGCCATATTCAAAAGATCCCACCTGCGGGCCACGTGTTAAGCCCCACATAAACTGAAACCGCACCGTGAGCCGCAAATAAATAGGCCATGGGCCGTATGTTGAGTAGCCCAGATTTATAGCAACATAACCAAGCACCGTGTCTACTGACACTCTTATCAATATAACTGCAGCAAAAAGCTCTGTGCCTATTGTCATGATTAAGGGGTTAACTACACCTAGCCAGGTGGAGAGACCAATAAGAATGTAGGTGGGACTTTTCAAACTGGGACAAAGGAATTTGGGTTTTTTTTTTTCCTTTCTCCCTTTTTTTTCTCTCTGGGAGAGTTCTCTGCAGCTACAGAGAGGGACAAGCATGTCTCTCTCTCTCTCCAAGACACCATTCTTCATTTTCTGTAAGTAGGGTAAAGTTTAGGTAGTTTCGTTAGTTTAGGTAGTAGACATGTCATGGCTCCTTCCCCACTCTGGCATGATAAATGCAGAAGTGGGGGCCAGCAAGTGTACCCCAAAGCCTTATCTACCAGGCTTTGGCATAAAACTTCCCCCAAGATCTTAAAAACCCTAGATCTTGGGAATAAAACTTCAGCTGCCACCACCCAAATGTTGCTAAAGAAACCAGGGGAAAGATCATTTGGGAAATCTTCCCCCTAAAACAAAAATCAGGGCACACCATTAACCACTGCCAGGTTAATAAAAGAAAATAAAGAACTTTTATTATTACAACAATATTCTGGTTGCAAGTATAATGACTAGAGAGGAAGGTAACAAAATATACTCATGGAGAAACTCCATGGGCCTAGAACTTAGTTACAAAGAAAAGCCAAAACATCTTTTAAGCAGTGCCAGATCTCAGATCCCATACCCAATCCATAACACAATAAAACCTAACGAAACTACCTAAACTTTATCCTACTTACAGAAAATGAAGAATGGTGTCTTGGAGAGAGAGAGACATGCTTGTCCCTCTCTGTAGCTGCAGAGAACTCTCCCAGAGAGAAAAAAAAGGGAGAAAGGAAAAAAAACCCCAAATTCCTTTGTCCCAGTTTGAAAAGTCCCACCTACATTCTTATTGGTCTCTCCACCTGGCTAGGTGTAGTTAACCCCTTAATCATGACACCTATCATAGTGGTTTTAATTGGTCAGCGAAGTGAGAGGTTTGTCCACAGAAGGAGCAATGCAGTGTGTACACTTCCATTGTTTCATCAATGAAACTAGACATTGGTTGACAAGCTCTGCTGTGTAGAGAAGGTCTTAGTCAACTGGGTATCTAAAGGGAAACAGTTTAACAGAGTGAAATCCAAATGCTGACCTTGGCTCAGTCCATTCAAAACCATCCTTTAGATCTAGGATGGTTCCCACCGCCTTGAAAGAGACAGTGACAAAACCATTCCTTAAGAAGCCTTCCTTGGACCCATGCAATGTGAATGACTATCACACAATTGCTAATATTTCTTTCTTGGGTAAGGTACTCCAGTGGGCAGAGGTGTTGCAACTCCAAGCTTTCTTGGAAGAAAAAGATTATCGAGATCCGTTTCAGTCTGGCTTCAGGCTGGTTTTGGAACAGAAACCACCTTGGTAGATGACCTACGCCGGGAGATAGATGGGGGAATGCTACCCTGTTGATTCTCTTGGTCCTCTTGGCAGCTTTCGATACCATCAACCATGATATCCTTCCGGAGTGCCTGGTGGAGTTGGGTATGGGAGGCAATGTTTGCAGTGGTTCTGGTCCTACCTGTCAGGATGCTTTCAAAAGGTGGAGTTAGGGGATTGCTGCTCAACCCCATGGCAATTGTGCAAGGTCCTGCAAGGTTCCATCTTGTCCCCTATGCTGTTTAACATATACATGAAACCTCTGGGAGAGGTCATAAGGGGATTTAGAGGACGGTGCCATCAATATGCAGATGACACCCAACTCTATTTCTCTGTGACATCAGATCCAGGTATGGAAGCAATCAATCTGAACCAGTGATGAAATGGATGAGGTCGAATAGGCTGAAGATTAATCCAGATAAGACCAAGGTCCTGTGGATCAGGAAGCCATATGCCCGGGAATGTGGTAGGATACCTGTTCTGGACAGGGTTATACTTCCCCTGAAAGAACGGGTACACCGCCTGGGAATCCTCCTGGATCCTTTTTTAACATTTGAAAAATCACATCTCCTTGGTGGCCAGGAGACCTTTTGGGCAGCTTTGACTGATCTGCCAGATGTGACCCTTCCTGAGTAAGAAGGACTTAGCTACAGTGATTCATGCTCTTCTCACACCCAGACTGAATTATTATAATGCGCTCTATGTAGGGCTGCCTTTGAAGACTCTTCGGAAGCTTCAACTGGTCCAGAATGCAGCTGCTCAAGTTTTAATGCAGCACATAGGCTAGTGCTCCAGCAGCTGCACTGGCTTCTGGTATGTTTCCGGGCACAGTTCAAGATCTTGGTTCTGACTTATAAAGCCCCAAATGGGTTGGGACCAGGGATTGAGGTCAGCTGGAGAGGCTCTGCTCCAGTTATGGAGCAGGTCTCAGCCTTTGCCACTAGGCTATGGAATTCTCTCCCCCAGGACATTCGCCTGGTGCCAATGTTGGTGTGTTTAAGTGCCAGGCCAAAGCTACCCTGTTTACCCATGCTTTTGATGACGTATAGGTGTGTGTCTTGAGGTATTTTAACAGGTTGTATGCCCCCCCCTTTGGAGTTCTGTATTTTACTTTTAAAAATATATGTATATATATTTGTCTTTTTAAAAATTTTGTAAGCCGCCTCGAATATTTTAAATAGACGGGAGGGGTAAAAATATTTTAAATAAATAAATACATTTTAAAAAATTACTACAGGCTAAAGTTATCTAACAGTTGGGCTTTTTGGTAAACTAAGACCCCCAAAAAGTGCAGAGTGCAGAATCATTACTGACACACAAACATTTCCACCAGAAGCAAAGCTACACCATTTCACAAGACAGAATCTTCCACTGAATTCCTGATGGTACCCTTTTGCTACACTGTCTTCTAGTATCACAGGACAACAGTTGGTGCTACTTTTATCTAACACTATTTACATCTCCCCCATTCCAGCTCAGCATTCATGAAACCCTTATATAGATACACGAGCACAAAGGGAGAGGTGTGATTTGAGGATAGAGTAGCCACAAATTAAGACTGGATGCTTCAAAAACTGTATTACAAACCTTAAAGAAAACAAAGTTTTTATTTACGGAGAATATAGTGTGCACAGGATCCTATTCAGTCTCAACATAATCACCAATCGGAATTTTACAAGATTTCTGGATAACCTGGAAGTTGACTAGTTACTGTAAGATCCATTACTTGTTGGGGGTAGAGTACTACACTGTGAAACCCCTTGTGCATTTCTGCAGATGTATGTTTCAGTTTCTGAAAGTTCCAATTCAGTGCTTCTTCACCGCTACCAAAAATGCCAGGAAAATCAATTTTTCAACTCCACCTACACTGTTGGGCCTCTAAGCACTAGCCTAACACAAATTAATAAACAACTGTGTATGCAGTTTTGACCCTTTCTAGCAAACTCCAACCACAAGCGATAAAGCAAACTATAATAGAAATATCTGAGGAACAGTTCAAAATAGAAGTAATTTTGAAGCCATCATATCCTTGGCACTTATTTGAAGTCTCATGTTAGCACTGTAGGTTCTTTCCTTTGAATGAGATTTTCCTAAGATATTACCAACACCACTCTCTGCCATGTTTGTCTGAACAATACAACTAGAACTAAAATGATATAAAATAAACATGGCACATGTTAAATGGATTCAAAACTGGTATACTGTTAGGTCTCAAAATGTAACTGTAAATGGGAAATCATTATCAAGTAGGAATGTTTCCAGTAGGATCATAGAAGGGTCAGTTCTCAGCCCTATACTATTTAACATTTTTTCAGTGAACTGAAAAATCATCAAATCATCATTGAAAGTCTGCAGATGACACAAAAGTTCGGTAGAGTGGTAAATAATGAAGAGGACTGACACCACTACAAAGTAATCTAGATGGCTTGGTCAACCAGGCCCAAATAATATGGCTGTGTCTAGATTGGCAAGTTTTTCTACAAAAGCAGCTGCTTTTACGGAAAAACTTGCCAGCTGTCTACACTGGCCGCTTGAATTTCCGCAAGAACGAGAGCAACCAATAAGATCCTACTTATCAGCATCCCTAACAAGCTCTTCAGTCTAGCATTGGAAGGTCTAACATGATTCAGTGGCTGGAAATAAGACAAATTTTTATCAGTTTGCGGAAAAACTGGTACGTAATGGTAAGTAATAATCATTAGAACAGTTTACAAGGGTCATGCTGGATGCTCCAACACTGACCATTTTTAAATCAAGTTGGATTCTCCCAGGAATTATTTGGGGGAAGTTCTGCATTGCACAGGACACAGGCAAACAGACTAGATGATCACAATGGTCCCTTTTCCAGATTATATGAACGTTTGTCTCCATTACCGTTCCTTGGGTTACTCCACATTTCAGCTCCATTAGTGGCAGCTGATGTAGTCAGGATTGTAGTCAGAACCTACAGGGACACTCATTTTAAAGAGCTGCAGTACCTGTGAGGAATTTTCCCTTCTTGGAGAGAGTCGTCCCTGTGGGTGCTCCATTCTTGCTGATTAGAGAGCAGGTTCTATCACAGAGGTAGTAGTTTTGGAGTGTTTTGAAAGGCTGAAGAAAATACTAACCTGCCTAACTGAGTATAAGCAACTAGATCATATGCAAGGGAATAGTGGTTTGCAAACGTATACTGTGATGCCCATATTGTGGCTTTGCAAATATTTAACAGCGGGACATTGTAGAGGTATGCCATTGAGGTAGAGACATCTCTCACAGAATGGGCTGTCGGACAGCGAGGAGGTGGAGAGCCCCTAACTTTGTAACACAAATGGATGCAGCCGGCTATCCATTTGGACAGTCTTTGTTTAGAAATTAGAGCTCCTTTATAATGGTCCACTTTGGATATAAAAAGCCATGGGGGGTCTTTCTGAAGGCTTTGATTCTGTCTCTATAAAATGCAAGCACCTGTCTGATGTCTGAGGTATGCACAGAACTTTCAAATGAGTTAACACGTTCCTTTGGAAAGAAAACAAGAGTTGAAGGGGTTGGTTAATATTAAATGAGGAAGGAATCTTAGGTAAAAGAAAACTTTGGGCAGGTACGTAGAGTAACTTTGTCTTTAAAGAATATTGTGTATGCAGGATCAGCCATGAGTTCTGCAACGTCTCCCACACGACAGGCAGAAGTGAGGACACCTTAATGAATAGATGTAGCAAGGAGCATGAGGTGTGTGGTTCGAAAGATGGTGTGTGGGAGCATAAAATGAAGTTTAAATTCCATGGAACAACAGGGGCTCTCACATCAGGATGAAGGCTTTGGAGGCCCTTTAGAAATTGTTTTGTAGTTGGATGGGTTCCACCGCCCCTCGTTGAAGTTGATCTACTTCTTGACATAGTTGTGTCTCACGGGAGGGGTTCCTGAAAAGGGACAGGGTAGGTGGGTGGGTAGAGTTAGGGGAGGAAAGGAAAGGGAGAATATTCAGAAAGGACCACCTCTAAAACCCATCTGTCAGAGGTTATGGGTGCCTACTGATTGTAAAATGGGCATAGTTGATCTGTGAATATTGGGATGGTCATGTTTGGCAGTGTAACAGATGGGAAGTCTTACTGGCCCTTGTCCAAGCCTTCAAATTTGCTCATTAGGTGAGGAGAGGGGTGCCAATCCAGGTTCTGAATAGAGCTGTGGTGTCTAACACACTAGCCACTACTGGCTATTTGGCCTGAGCAATGTGATTATTTGGCCAACTGAGTGTGGCTAGTTTGCTATAACAGTAGCCACTATAGTGGGTATTGCTTCAGAAGTGCTTGGACACCATGAGACTAGAGTATTCTTTCACTCCCTACTGCTGCAACATCACTAACGGCATGTTACTGGACTCACAACAAGGTTTTAGGCTAATGTAAGGAAAAGCAGACGCATCTGTAGCCTAGATGCAGGAGAAATGTAGTGAACAGCGACAGGACTCTTACAGAGTCTTTACTTAGTTAGCTAAAGCATTTGACAGTTGGCACAGTCAGCAGACTGGGGATTTGGCAATAAATTATGTAAGTTTGATTGTCCAGAAAAATTCTATAACATTCTGTGCATGTTTCATGACGGAACACTTGGATGAGTCTGCAAAGATGGCATTACATTACAGACTTCTTCTATTTTGATATATTGTTGAATGATGTTACTATAGATGAGGAACTGACTAGTCGGATCAACAAAGCCAATTCATTTGGTAGATTATCAAGAGGAATCTGGCAGCAGCGTGGAATTAAGTGTTAAAGCAAGCCTTAAAAAAAAAAAAAACATCTCTAAACCAGTTATGCCATCCCACTTGTTGTATGCATGTGTGATTTGGATCTGCTACAGGCATCACATGTTTCTAAGCAAGTTCCATTTGCAACATCTTCATGCCATCCTCTCCATCAAATCTACCAAGAAGGAGATTCTGCAACACTAACTTCACAGGGACTGAAGCCATGCTGATAGCATCATGACAGTTATGTTGGGATGGCCACATGTTGAGGATAGATGACATCAGACTGCCAAGCAGCTGCTCTCTGGCAAACTGAAAGTAGGCAACTGTATACAGGGTAGCCGGAAGAAATGTTTTGTTTCAAGGACACACTGAAGGATATATTGAAACAACATAACACTGACATTGACAGCTGTGAGTCACCGCTCAGCAACAGACAGATCACACTGGCTAGTGCAGTTGTCAACCACAGGGTTGCCCAGTTTGAGATCAATGGCTGTAACAGCAGCAGGCATCAAGTTAGCTATACTCTTCACGTGGAAAGGACTGCCGCCCATTAGGGATGTGAAAGTTTAACTGGTAAGCATTACCCTTAACGGGTGATTCTTACTGGTTCCAGTTAACTGGTGAGGGCCGGAGCAACTCCCTGTCAACCATAGGCAGTAGCGGCCCCCTTGTCAACTCCCTCTTCAATCAGTTAACTGGTTAAACATCGCATTTAGCCAGTTAACCAATTAAACGGGACTTAGCATCCCTTCCACTCGTGCATCAGCCTTTTTAGTCAAAACCATATTCACAAGATGTCAGACCATTGTCGGCGTTATCTTCGGGCTCAGAGAACAATCACCAGAGCAACAACATGTTCCCTGCCCCCAAAAGAGTTTACAATCTAAGCCTTTCCCCTTGTGCTCTGGTATCAGACACCCCCAGATTATGAATGCCTCTTGCCTGAGGGACAGAAGGGGTTCTATGACCCGCTCACCACCTTCTCCTCGCTCACCCTAAGGCGGCAACCAGAAGGTGGCCAGAGAGCAAAGGAACAATGTAAAGCACAGAAGTGGGGTGTTATTTTGTTAAGACTCCAGTTAACAAGAGGTGGCAGTCACATTGCCCTTTGCAAACTTCTTCAGGCTAGCATTTGATCTCTGGCCTCAGTTAATAAATAACCCCAACAAGAACAAACTACCTATTTATTTTTTAAAGGAAAAGCCGTGGGTGGCTTCTTCGTTTCTCTCACCAACATTCTTATTTGGAAGCATTAACCTTAATCTGGAAGGGGTCCCAGCCCAAATACCAAAGGTTATGACCTTTTCTTGGGTTTTTAAACAGGATTCTGTGGACCTTTATCACACAAATTCCACAGATGGAATTTCCACTCCATCGGCATCAGATCCCAGCCCACCTTACAGATTCCTTCCTGGGAAAGGAGCTTTTTAACCATTTAGAAAAATAAATAAATCCCAGAACAATCCTCCATTTTGATGCGTCTTAGTGAAATGTAAGTAAGATCAAAGCAGAATCAACATTAATGTAGTGCGAAGACAGCTCACATTTGACAGTTTCTTTAGCACAGAAAATCATGTCACAAACCAAACTGATTCAACATACAGAGAATAAATAAAGTATCTATAAAAATAAGCATCAGCATTTCAAAAGGTGATAGATGCTTCCAGCATTACACAGACATCCACATAAAATCCAACCGATAAAAATAAGCCATGACACAAACACAAAAGGCCTTATACACTCAGATACCTTCAAAATATATAGTGCAATTACATTTCTGCTAAATGTGAGAAAGAGAGAAAGAGAGAAAGAAAGAACAATTTCTGCAATTTGAGAATATCCAATTACACAAAAAAGAGTTCTCTGGCCATATATTTGGTTATGGATGAACAAGTATTTAATGAAAACAGAGGGAGGGGATTTTTATAAATCCGCTTGTTACATTATCTGTGGCATGTGATGAGTAATAACTAGCATGATCTTTCCGAAAGCTTTAAGATGAGTACCCTCAGATCACATGGATTTTCTCCAGCACACCACACAGCATTTTAGCAAATTCAAGAAATGGAAGGTTTTTGATAAATTACATTAATTCCCACATCCCAGTACACAGAGCTAAGAATTCTATAAACTTTTAACTACACTAATCTGCCACATAGGAATCACGGACTCATTACCATCTCTAATAAAAACGAATACCTCCCTCATCAGCAAATCAGCATCCTAGATTCCCCAATGTACTTAGAGACTTGTTTTACTTCAGAGTGCTGTCTCATGCAATTCTCAAATAGTTAGGAAATCCTATCTCATTAGTTAAGTGATTAATTGTCCTTTTTTTAGCCAGCATGTTTTTAAATACTTTATAAGGGGTAGGGTCACAGAGGGGGAGAAAGAGCTAAAGACTTCCTAAATGTTTCTATTTTATCCCCATTTTCAATTGCTTGGAGCTTACTAGAACATTCCTAACTTTTAGGCTGCTAGGCCTTTGCCCAAAAGCAAGTTATTTATTCTGAAACAGAACCCAAATGGCTCAAGTGAAGACTTGGGAGACCTTGATTCAATTATCCATTCTGCCACAGCTTTCCTGTTTGCCACAGCTTTCCTGTTTGACCATAGGCAAGTCACTTACATGGGAATAGCAGCACTGCCCTACCTCACAAGAGAAATGTGAGGATCTATGCATTAAAGACTGCAAGGTACTAAGTGATGAGAGCTATAAGTACCTTCAATAAATAGAAGACAGAAAAAAAATACTTTGTCCACAAAAATTTGAGACGCCTTTCCTGCAAATAGCACAATGGTTGAAACAGCTTGGGAAAAGAAAAATTTGAATTTGATAATGGAAGTCTTTACTGAAGAAAAGCACTTTATGAGTGTCCTAGAAAAAAAAATTGGTTTGAACTGATAACAACAAGCCTTTGGATAATTCACTTTCCACACGCTCAGTTCAACTGGCACAGATTTGAATACTATGAAAATTTGCTAAAATTGCAAAGACAGATTGCTATGTACATGCACAGAGTAGTTAGAAAGGGCTCTGATTCTCTGTTAGACTGGAAACTCTTTGAAGGCAGAGACCACCTTTTCCTTTTGCGCTGTTCTATCTAGTTCAATGGGGCCCTGGACCATGCCTGGGCTTCTAGCCACTATGGCAATACAATTTAACCAGAAGGACAGGGAAGAAATGAGCTCCTTTTCTGCCTCAAAAGGATTATCAATGTAGAAAACACCCTAGTGTTTCAGAGCTGGGTACAAGCAAGAGCTATGCCCTCAGAACAGGAGTCAATGACTTACCCTTGTGCAATTTTGCAGGATTCCCCCCAATGCAGAATTTTGAATAAATTAACATTGTGTACACAGAATTTCCTCCCTCTCCCTCTCTCCCCCGCCCCCCGAATGGGCTGCAGTGCTGTTAGCCAGTGGTAGAGCCCCTACTTGCATACAGAAGACACGACTTGGGGGGACGGAGAGAAAATTAGAGGGATCCTGGCAACTGCAGTTTGAGTGCCCTGGGGGAAGAAGAGGGTGGTGCGCAAGAAACTTTGTGCAAGCTTCGGACTGAGCATCAGGTTCTGGATTCCTGGGCTCTTTTTTTTTTTGGGGGGGGGGGGGGGGAGAGGACGACTGGGCAAGAGGAAAGGGAGGAGAGTGAGGACATGGCTATCTGGGCCAGGTGGGCCCTGTGCCTCGGCTTTGGGGGAAGGGGTGTCTGATAACCTGACTGGGCTCTGGAGGAGGAAAGGGGAACTGGGCTGTCATCTAAGTTCCCTCTAAGTGTCACAGTCGTATGCATGCCTATTAAGCCTTGTGAAGGGGCTCAGGGCTGCAGCAAGAAGAGGTGCCTCTATTTAAGCCTTGAGGTTGCACCGGCAGAGAAAGACACCTCTCCCCACCAGCCCTAACCCAGTGCTGGAATGAACCTGCCATGGCCAGAAGATAGGTGCCCCTACCCCATCCTGGCCCTGCTGGAGCCACTGTGCCTGTACAGAAGGGCGCATCTCACCTGGCCACAAGCTGATGTGGGGAGAGGTCTGGGAATAGTCCTCTCCCCTAGGGCAGCCTGCCCCTCCAAACCTCCAACCCCACCCGAGAACCTGCACCCCCAAACTGGAGCTCTCATCCCCCTCTCCCCTTCACACACACACACACACACACACACACACTGAGCCAAACCCTCTGCCCCCATCCACATTCCCAATCCCCAACCCGCCACATATTGTCCAGGTGCGGAACAAATTTAATTATGTGAACTAATATGAAAGTGTTGTGTACATAAAATTTATTCCAGACATGATCATAAAAATAGGCGGGGTTGTCATGGGAGTCTCTTTCTGCTCCTGGGAGAATGTTTGTGCATCTGTATGAGTACAAACATACTTGCTGACAGGCTTTCTGAAATAAATTACCAAAATAATTGAAACTGGTACGATTATGTAGTGTTATTTTGACAGAGTTTACAGAATTTTGCAAAAGAACGTTAAAAATAGTGTGCGCAGAAATTTTAATTTTGGGGCTCTGAATGACCTCAGAAGTAAATGCCGGGGATGCGGGGGGAGAGACCAGAGCAAGAGAAGGCCAGACAGGAATTATTACAATCCTGTTCCAACTCCCCTAGTCATTCTCCCAGGAGGTCTGAAGCTAAACGGAGCTTGTCCCAAAGCATTCAGAGGTGAGGGCAGCAAATTCTCACATCTTGGAGACTTCCCTTCTGAGAGCCATCTTCAGTAGTGGACAGATTAAGTTCCGGGGGCGAAGGGAAAAAACAATTGGCTGTCAGTGCCAACCCTACCACAGGAAAATAGCCCTCAACAGATTCACACAGTTTCTTACATCATTCACTACTGTGGGAGGAGGTTACCTGACAGTATGAAGCAGAAGCCCCTGTGGTCTTATCTCTGTACCACACTTCAACTAGAGAGAGAGACAGAGACAGAGAGAACTGAATAAGGGTAGGGAAAGAATCCAGAAAATTGTGCATAGATTGAAATGCCCCAAATAAGGCTACTGGCCTCTGGATAAAGTGCATTGATCCAAGCAGAGAAACTAGCAACTAGCTTGAAACAACGGAAACCCCAAAGGAAAGTTGTGTGGTGTGGGATTAGAAATGGAAAGCCATCAGTCTCAAGACTAACAGAGTTGCAGTACTCACAGGGGAGAAATGCATTTTTAACAAGGCAAACGCAACTGAAGCCACAAAGATTGGCTAGCAGAGAGAAGGGGAGGAATCAGAAGCAGGTAGAACCAGAAACGACTTTTAACTCATCTTTGAAAGAGCAGGTTTTGAGATGTGCATGGCTCCTTACAAGAAGCAAAACACATCCACAGTTATGGTTGGTTCAATGGCTGGGGCTCACCTCTGACTTTTGTCTCTTCCATAAATTCAAAGCTTACCTTCGAAACCCGACAACATTACTACTTGGGATTACGCCAGAATCTAGGGACCACAAAACAACATTAGAACCCCATTGTGCTAAATGCTGCACAGACACATTATAAGAAAGAATCCCTATCCTGAAAAACATGCAGTCTATAAACAGCCAAGACAGGAGAAGAAACAAGTACAGAGAAGCCACTTGCACATGGTCACATGGCAAGTCAGTGGCAGAGCTGAGAACAGAAGTCTTGTGATTCCCAGTCCTCTGCCCTGTCCACCCAGGCACACTCCCGGCTAAGAATCAGTCATTCGCATCATGTACTCCTTCCCACACTCCTCCTCTTCTACAAAAACGCTTTAAAGGCTCGTGTGTAGCGTTCAATCTTCTGCAAGGCTCAGGGAGGGGAAAAGGAAACGGCAGCGCATGGAGCTGGCAAGCCAGATCCTGCGGGAAGGCTTGGGGGTTTCCCCTCCTTTTCACTCCACAGGAAGCCAGGGCTGGGGCGCCAATCTTGAGGGGAACTAAGCTGGTGAGTGAGGCAGCTGGGTGGAGGAGCAGGAGTTGCCTGCAGGGCTCCTTTCACTTCGGCTCTGCCTACTCCTGCCCCTAGCCTGTTGACACTGATATGCTTATGTCACTTTGTCATCCCTCAGGAAATATTTTTTTTTTTGTAATATATACAGAGAAAGAGAGAGAGACTAAGTGTCAGAGTCGATAAAGAAGCCAAACAAAAAAGACACACACCTCTAACCAGAGAAAGACCATCTTACTCTCTGCTCCCCTTCCCACGCTACCTCAACACACTCATCTGCTGAAGTAATCCACTGTTGGCAGCCTGCCAGCTGGAAACCAAAAGGGGCTTTTCCTTTCCTGCCGCTCACCCTCATTCAGGCACTTCTTGCTCGTACACAATGCTATTTATAGCTGCGGGCAAGAAACCAGGCACAACTCAACCGCAGAACCACAGCTTTAAAAAAAAATACACTACAATAATTTTGTTTTTGTTATTGCTTCACAGCCAACACTGTCACATGCAAATGAGATTCCAAGGGAGGAAAGAATTGCAGAAGTGAGGTTTGCACTCTGTTTTGTTAAGTTAAAAATAACCAAGACAAAAAAAAACAACCCTCACAAAATTCTACCACAGAGAATGATCTCTTACTACTACTACATTGTACATGTTACTGACTAGATAACCCTCTTTGAAGATAAGTTTTAAAAGCAAGTGGAGAGGATGGGAACCACACACACACAAAAAAAAATGCGGACAGAAAACTAATTAAGTGACAGGCTAGAGAAAAGTTGCCTCTTTCAGTCATTAAAATCTTTTGATCCCCAAGAACCAAACTCACCTTCCATCAACTTCCTTCTCCTAGGAAATGGATGAGAAAGAATAGGGGTTATTTCCCCAAATTCTGTTTGAGGCAGATCTCTCTTACTCTTTTTTAAAAAGCAAAACAAAGGAAATGAAAAGGATGTGGTTTCATTAAAAGACAGGTCTGAAATGCAGTATTTTTATTATAGGAGAAAATCATTATAACCATAAAGCCAAAACCTCTGCGCATTGTGCAATGATATGCTTCCACAGAATTTCCCTTGCTGTTTGTTTCAGGCTATATTTGTTAAGCGCAAGCATTGAGCTTTGAATAAATACAATCTCTGCCCCATATCTTACAGCTTGTCTTCACAAGGACACAGGTGGTGAGTTCTAGGGCCCTGTGGTATCCAGGCACCAGGAATTTTCCTGGCCATGGGTCCAGCTGCACCAAAGTTCAGGTTCCGGTGTCTCCCCCAGTCCTACCTGCTGCCTCTGGGTGATTTAAAATGGCCTGAGACTACAGCAGCTTCTGTCCACTATCCCCCCCCCCAGCAAGCACCCCCCCCCCAAAGCCAACAGGAAGCTGCAGGCAGTAGTGCATGGAGATCCCCAATTGCCCACTTACCAGCTGCAGTCAGAGGGGGATTCCCCTGGTAAGCACCGCACCCCCCACCCTCTCCTATACTCCTCCCAGAGCCTGAACTCTGACCCTCTCCTCCCACCCCCCCAAACTCCCTCTCTAGGGTCTGCACCCCTGAGCCCTCCTACATCCCCACCCTCTGCCCCAACCCAGAACCTGCACCCAGCACACAAACTCCATTTCAAAGCCTGGCCCCACACACCCTCCTGCATCCAAAACTCCCTCCTGCACCCTAATCCCGTGCCGCAGCCCAGAGTTGGGACCCAGCACCCAAACTCCCTCCCTGAGCCTTAGGCCAGTGGGGGAGGAGGGATTTTGTCCAGAACCAGCACCTCTCCCTTGTCCATTCTGGGCATCACCAAAATTTCTGCAAACCTGCTGCCCAGCACGAGCAAATTTTAACTTGAGCTTAGTCACAATGTAAAACATGTTCCCTCTCAGTCTTCTCTTTTCCAAACTAAACAAACCCAATTCTTTCAATTTTCTTTCAGGGCTGGCTCTACCATGCGGCGAACTGAGGTGGCCGCCTCAGGTGCCAGACTGGTGGGGGGGAAGGGGGGGCCCGCCAGTAGGACCCAGAGAGAAAATTGTGTCTGCTGTTGGTGCATATGTTGGTGCATATGTAGCAGAGCCATGAGAGGAGTAGAACAGGAAAAGGCAGAATTGAGACCTTTCAAAGTTTTGGCCCAAGCGAGGGGGCATGGGGGCGTCATTTGAGCTCCCTGCCTCACGTGCCAAAATGTCGTGGGCCGGCCCCGTTTTCTTTCATAGTAGGGATGTCATAATGTAGTCAAATACCTGATTAACCAATAAGTCTGGGCTTTTTAATTAATCTTATCAACTACATGCATCTCCCGCCCCTTGCCGCCTCTGTATCAGGAAATGGATGAGATACAGATGCAGAAGAGGAGCCAGTAGGCGAGGGAAGCCGGCTTTCAAGCCAGCTCCCCGCAGATATTGGCTCACGCAAACCACTTACCACATACTCCCCCACCCCATACTGCTGCCTCTATCTGTATTAGAGGCAGCAGAGCGGGGAGGCAGGCAGGCAGGCAGGCAAGAGCTGGTCTGCACTGGGGGCTGGTTTTTAAACCAGCTTCCCTCACAGATGGGCTGCTGCCTCTGATTCAGAGGCAGCAGCGGCCCCTGTCCGTGGGAGAGGGAGAGGGGGGCAAGCCTCTGACACAGAGGCAGCAGTGCAAGGTGGCATGGGGCCCCCCAGGAGTGGAACCAGGAGTGCACTCACTGCAAGCACCGCTCCAAGGGACTATCAAATAGTCATATAACTGATATTTGATGCGGTTACCCAACTATTCAATTAATCACTAGCTAACACACCTATTTCACAGGTCATGTTTTTTAAACCTTTAATAATTTTTTTGTTGCTCTTCTCTGGACCTTCTCCAATTTCTCCTCAAATTCTGAAATTTTCTTCACATAAATCCCAGAACTCAACACTATACTCCACATGAAGCCTAATCGGTGCAGAGCAGAAAAGAATTACAGGCAGTCCCCGGGTTACGGCAATCCGACTTAAGTCGGACCCCTAGTTACGAACGGGGGGGGGTACCCCTGGTGCGGGGTGCCTCCCCCATTGTTGCCACCTCTGGCGGCATGGGGGGCGCTTCCCCCCAGCACACCAGGGAGACGCGGAGCTAGCGCCCCTCCCCCCCCCCCCCCCAGCAGAGCAGCTTTTCTCGCCGCGAAGGACGCGGGCGGCGGGACCACCAAGACACACCGCGGTCCCGCCGTCTGTGTCCTCCGCAGCGAGAAAAGCCGCTCCGCGTCTCCCTGGTCTAGTGCGCCCTCTCCCCCCCCTCCCCCCCAGCAGACCAGGCTTTTCTCACCGCAGCTCTGCCTCGGGCTTCCTGTAGTCAGCCGCTGGTCAGTTTCAGCAGCGGCTGACTTGGGGACACCTGGGGCAGAGCAGCTGGGGTGCTGCCGGGTTGGTCCAGTAGCGCCAAGGAGCGGCGCTGCGGGACCAACCCAGCAGCATCCCAGATGCTCTGCCCCAGGCGTCCCCAAGAGCAGCTGGGGTGCTGCCAGGTTGGTCCCGCCGCGCCAAGGGTCGGCGCTACCAGACCAACCCAGCAGCACTCCAGCTGCTCTGCCCCAGGTGTGTCCGATTCAGCCGCTGCTGGTCAGTTTTAACAGCGGCTGAATCTGGACGCCTGGGACAGAGCAGCTGGGGCACTGCCGGGTTGGTCCCCGCAGCGCCGCACCTCAGCGCTGTGGGGACCAACCTGGCAGCACCCCAGCTGCTCTACCCTAGGTATCCCCAAGTCAGCTGCTGCTGAAACTGATCAGCGGCTGATTCCAGGAAGCCCGGGGCAAAGCAGCTCTGCCTCGGGCTTCCTGTAGTCAGCCGCTGGTCAGTTTCAGCAGCGGCTGAATCGGGGACACCTGGGGTACAATATGTACCAGTTCCGACTTACATACAGATTCAACTTAAGAACAAACCTACAATTCCTATCTTGTACGTAACCCGGGGACTGCCTGTACTTCTCAGGCCTTTTTCACATCACTCCTGTTAATGCATCCCAAAATGAGGTTTCCTGTTTTTGGCAACAGCATCACACTGTTTACCCATATTTAGTTTGTGGTCCACTATGACCCCCTAGGTCCCTTTCTGCAGTACTCCTTCCCAGACAGTCACTTCTCATTTTGTATATATGAAACGGATTGTCCCTTCCTAAGTGGAAGACGGGAGAGATTCCAGAATACAGTGTCCATCTATAAAAAGGGAAATAAGGACAACCTAGGAAACTACAGACCAACTAGCTTAACTTCTGTGCCAGGAAAAACAATTGAGCAAATAATTAAGAAATCCATCTGCAAGGCAAGAAAAAGAAAAAAAATGTCATAAAGGAAAAAATTTCTAATTATACCATTAAAAACTGAAACAGGTTGCCTAGGAAGTCTGTGAAATCCCTGACATTGGAGGTTTTAACAACAGGTTAGACAAACACCTGTCAGGAAGATTTCGTTATTCATGACTCTGGCTCAGCATTGACGGCTGAACAAAGTGATCTGTTAAGGTCCTTTCCAGCCCTACATTTCTAAGATATCTAGCTCAAGATTTAAAATGAGACTGTGGATCTGTTAACAGGGTCGCTCACATCAACAAGCTTGGATTTTTTTTAAAATGAAAGCTCTTTGATTTCGCAGAGAGAGGTGTTTCAGATACTGCTTGAAAGCTAATTAAATCATATCTGTAGCTTGAAAGCTAATTAAGTCTTTATTCCCTATTATAATAGATAATTACAGTGCATAATAGGAAGTGACTTGTCAGGTTTTCTGTTAAAATGTTCACACTTTATAGAAATAAGGTGGGGGGGGGGGGGAGATGGTTACATGGGCTCTCCCGGCCTACTCTAGTCTACAAAAATTGCCAATTGCTAAAAGCCTTCTTGGATGGTGGCAGAATCAAGATAGGAATGAAGTCAGTCTGAAAGCAACCTTGTGAAGAAAAGGAAGAAAAAGAGAAACCAATGGGTTAATTTTTTTGGTACTTAAGTTATTCATTAGGATCCATAATCAAAGGAACATTTGTAGAGCCCAGAAGGGCCTGTATATACATAAACGCATGCATTATACCGGAAAGGAGAGAATTCCTTTCAAGGCTCATTTCCTGTGCAATGTTGGTTTTATATGCACTTCCTTCTTTAGTTCACTTTCTCCTTTAGCTATGTTCTCCAAAAGGACAAACTTTCACCAAAGCCTTGAGGAACACCCTCCCCCTCACGCACAGGTCTTTTCTTACTCTGTGGTTACTTACATGGGCAAATGGATGGAGACATTTCTTATTGCTGGTCTCCCTTATTCCCCACAAATTATGCCATATACTTTTGTCATCCCTGATTTAATTCTGTTTAAGAATCATGTAAGCATGGTGACTTAACGATGACCAAACAGGGTAAACGAACACATGCACCCCACCAGTCTATATCAAATGTACCGGACCCATCCTCCACAGAGCACCGCTAAATGTCAGTGTAATCCTTCTCCTCTTTCTATTTCACAGTGTTCAACTAAAAATACTTATTTTGCTAGTAATCACAGCTGCTGTTACCTACTTGTTCTCAGAAAAGATGGCCGTATAGAGCAGGGATGGGAAACCTTTGGCCCACAGTTGGCTAGGGATGGAGACTTCCTGGATCCAGCCCTTGAAGCTTCTTCGGTTGCCAGATGGTTTCACCAAAAATACTAGACTTCCCCCCACAGCCAGTTAAAAGGTTTCTCAAAGTGGTTTCGTGGACCACTTTGAGAAACACTGGTCTGAACTAATCACAGTCCTTTTGCATGCATCTAAACACTTTCCCATTCTTTTCAACTGGTTTTCTTTCATCTTTCTTCTAAGCTTTATCCAATCTCTCCACATCAAGATCTGAAAAGTACACCCTGCTTTGAAAAGAACTGTGCTTTATTATTGTATTTAATATTAAACAAATTGCACTTGCTTCTAAAGGTTTTGTAATTTAAGGTTATTTCTAGCTCAATACAATGTGTGGACTGAAACAAAGATCTGGTGCAAGGCAAGTTTCATCTGCTTTCAAAGCACCTTTCAGAAACAGCTAGCATTCAGCAGCTATTCATATAAGGAACTTCATCTGTGAATGTTCTTCCTTTTGAATGGTAACCTGCCACTACCCTCTCTGATTTCCTACTGCCACTATATCAAGCATTGGCTGGCATGCCCTAAAAGGCCTGTCTTGCCAATTTCAGATCTAGGATATACCGTACTCTGGTTACTAAGTTCTTTTTTGTGGGGATGGGGAAGCCTACAGGGAAATATTATTGAGCACAAAATAGAAAATTCATATGCACAATTACACATATGGGTCATTATAATTTTTAAAAATCCATCACTAAAAAAAAAAAAATCTTTCCATGATGTGCAAGTCAGGGAGAGACCAGGGAAACAGTGTGGAGAAGGACAGAACCAACAAGCTTCTAACTACTCTGACAAAATTCTTCACCACTGTGGGCTTATCACCATTTGACATATCCCTTTCTGAAGGCTCTCTTGGACAAAGCAACCAAGAGGCCAGCTGGGGTCCCACGTCCCAGGTGAGCTCTGCAAATTACAGATTAGTGCTCTCACATGCCAGCGAAGGGAATAGAGAGTGAGGAAACAATTCACTGGACCTCCTCCTCCTCTTTCTGATCAGGACACTGGAAAGGAAAGGTAAATCCTGACCTGGCTCTTCTCCTTCTACAGGCTGATATCTGGGGTGCTGCATCTACACTTTGCCACCAGGGTTGCTTTTTGCTATCACCTCTGTGCAGAGTCAGGAAACAACCACTCCGCCTCACTCCCTGTTAAAGCCCATGGCAGAAACCAATGCCCCACCTAATATGAGAACAGACGGTCAAAAATAGAAAATCTGAAAAGAGATAGGGCATTATGGGAGAAATTGGTCTTTAAAAAAAACCCAAATTAACTGCTTCAGTATTTGTTTAGTTATTAGATTAGTACAGTCCAAGGCAATTAAGCATATTTGAAAGAGAAGGCCCTATGGCAATGCTTAGTCTATCTTTCATGCAGCTGATTGCCATTCTTTTGAATTGGTTTTCAATAAACACAGCTTACTTCAATATTTTATGTGCTTACATGAAAGGTAAATCTGTCAGTGTAAATCCTTTGTACAAGTCCTGTAATAATCTAAATTATTTTAAGATTAGACAAAACAATACTGTGTACATAACTGTATATGAATGGCACACATGGGAACTAAAATCTTTTCCTGCACCCTCCTATCTTATTTTGTAAATTCATTTCAATCCAAGTTCATATTGGCACAATATTTTCTTTATCAATTAAATCCAAGTAGGGTTCCCATTTTTTTCCCCCCCAACATTAAATTGTTTTAGGCTAGACAGATTTTGCATGTTCCTATATCTACTGTAATACTCAACTCTTCCTCGACTGGTGGTTGATTCTATTATTGTCAACAGAGAATATAATTTGCCAACAATAGAATTAATATAATCCACTATCTGTAGCTCAGAACCTGTTGATGCTTAAGTTCTGCATTGGATAGAATAAGAACAGATTTTTGGCCCAGGTGCAGGAATGTATTGTGTGTGTATGTATTTTGATATATAGATATAGATATAGATATAGATATAGATATAGATATAGATATAGATATAGATATAGATATAGATATAGATATAGATATAGATATAGATATAGATATAGATATAGATATAGATATAGATATAGATATAGATAGAGAGAGAGAGAGAGAGAGAGAGAGAGACTGACTCTCTTTCAAAAGATTTTGGCAAAGATGTAGCCCTAACCCAAACCTAAATTTATTCTTGCTCCGAATACTGCTCTATAGACTTATCTAGTCAATAGCTCTGCTTCTATTGGAATGGTCTATGTTCTTTACTGTTTTCACATACATTCATTTTTATTTAAATTGCTGTAGTGCAGTTGGAAGAGAGAGAGTGGTAGCAGCAGGGGGTTACGGCAACCGGAGGCTGTATTTCTGAACACTGGCTGAACCCTGCCTGGGGCTGCGTTATGTCCAAACAGAGCACTGATGTACACAAAAGGTATCAACAGAAGAATCTTGCTGGAAGATGGTGTAGAAGCTTTACCTGATTAGGGTTGCCAGGTGTCTGGTTTTCACCGGGACAGTCCAGTAATTGCGTCTTATGTCCAGTAAAAAACAAAAAACAAAACAGAAAAAACTAATTTTTTTCCCCCACCATGTTCGGGATTTTTTGGGAAAGTATCTGGCAACCCTGTGCCTGATGTTTTTATTCTCACAGAGATTCCATGGCAGGGCTGCCATTTCCCCACTGCCATGGTGCAACACTCATTTTTAGTGACTTTCACATGTTGACAGCACTTTCATCAACAAACCTTTCCAGTGTAAGCATCGCCTCAAACAGATTATTATTAGACTCCAATGTAACAAATTCAAAATGTAATTATGGAAGACATGAGATGCTTGATAACCGAACTGTACTAGCTTAAACCAGGATTTTTCAAAGTTAATTATAGCTGTGTTTCTATTTTTGGGTGTTCAACTTGAAACACCCAGGAGGTATGCAATTTTCAAAAACTGCTGAGCACCCAATCTCTGAAAAATTTGACTCCTAACTGGTCTTAAAATCAACATGGTCTCGTGGAAAACATT
This sequence comes from Pelodiscus sinensis, assembly GCF_049634645.1. Taxonomy (NCBI): domain Eukaryota; kingdom Metazoa; phylum Chordata; order Testudines; family Trionychidae; genus Pelodiscus; species Pelodiscus sinensis. The sequence continues at coordinate 245,529,470 of NC_134712.1, read as the reverse complement.
GGCCAGTGTTCCCCCAACCCCAATATCTTGCTCCTATGAGCAAAGATTTTCACTGAGGGTACGTCGAAAGCTTCCTTCGAAAGAGATTGTCTAGACAGCCACAACTTTTTTGAAAAAGCGATCCATTTTTTCGAAAGAGCTCACAGGCAAGCTGGATGCTCTCTTTCAAAAAAGCCCTGTTTGCGGTCAAGAATGCCTTTTTTCAAAAGAACTCTTCCGAAAAGGCGTTCTTCCTTGTAAAATGAGATTTACCACTGTCGAAAAAACCACTGCATTCTTTCGATTTAATTTCGAAAGAATGCAGCAGCAGTCTAGCTGCAGGTGAAGTTTTTTCGAATAAAGACCACTTCCCTCTCTGCCCCCAAAAAACCCCTGTATTCTAGACTTAGCCTTAGGTATCACCTGGTCAACAAAACCAGTATTTTCTTTAACATATTGTAAAGGATTCAGAAAAGTTACAGAAAGAATATAGAATGATACGCCATCTGTTTACCAATCTGATATTATGCTTTGTGTAACTAAAGCAATTTAACAACTGAAGCCTATTTGACATCTAGTCTGTATAGTGGTCCAATCACTAGAAGGATTTGAGAAAACGATACTCCTATATTTTTCACGTTTAGTTATTTGTAGTCTTCGCTGCTTTATTTATTACACTCACTCAAGCATTTTCCCTGTCAACTATTTTACTTTTTTCTTAATGAAAACACTTCTTTTTTCTCTGCTTTACACTTCCTGTTACACTGAAGCTGACATATTTGGCCTTGTTTACTTCCCGGGTTGGGGCATCAACATCTCTAATTAAGTCAACCCAGCTCTGCTTCTTCCAGAAGTGTGTTAAATTGTGTCTTCATGTCAGCACAATGCATGACAAACCACCCATTAAAAGCCCCAACATCATACAAAAAAAATTCTTAGCTGAGAAATTGTTAAGTATTAACATTTAATATTTAATTGGAAATGGATAGCGGCAGGTGGGAGCACTTATTGTTTATGTTCTATTACATCTCACAAAGCACAAGGCACTGTCCAGACAGTTATCGTTCCTTAAACCTGAAGCTCTCTACTCCTGTTAAACATCTAGTGGGAAGTAACTGTATGAGATTTTTAATACGCATGGCACCTATGCTAGCTGCACATAGGGAGAAAGTGATTTATTATGTGTGGACAGAGTGATGCATGAGGAAGGATAGAGCATATTTAGAGATTTGGCATCTTCTGAAGAGGAGCTCTGTTCATACAAATAGCATTTTAAATACCTCCTCTGGAAGTCTGCATTCAAAAACTGTAAATGAATCATGCATTTCCAGAATACAAGGTGCACCCAGACATCAAAACCACTTACATACATAAGTCCAAGAGACACTAATCAGTACCATATCAACCTCAAAAAGGCATGCTTTAAAAAAAAAAAAAAAAAGTAGTCAACTCATTCCCCATCACCATGCCCTTCAGACAAAAGCCTGGGAAAACGGAGAGCTTTACTGTGCTGAGAATGTCAGATAGATTCTGGATAGGGAGGCTCAATTAGGGAAATGAACACTAAGTCAAGAACCCACCACTCTTCACATTCAGAGCTGATGTACTGCAACTCATTGCCTTTCACACATGAAGGAGTTCCTTGGTTTTAAGAGAAAGAACTTTTGAAGCAGGCATTTATTTAAAGGGGAGGGATGTTGCATGTTTCACAGCTAGACAGGGGTGAGGTTCTGGACCACGTGCTTGTGTGGGATGGATGGTAAAAATACAAGGAAGCTTTAAAAGGAAAGTCAGCCAGATATTTGCCCTCAGAAGAAAATGAGTAAGGTTGGCTTGATATTGGGAAGTGTTAAACCGGGTACTCTTGAGTACATGTCCTCAGCAGCAGTCTAAGAATTAAGAGCTTTCCAGATGTTAAATATGTTAAATTAAATGTTTGTATCGGTCTAGCTTGTATTGTTTGCTACACTTTAATTTGTATTGAGTAACTGCCTGCTCTTATCTCTGTAGCCCTGGTCAGGCCACTCTACTTGTCTCTTTTACCTTCATGTGTGTCAGATCTGATTTTTAAGCCTTGTCTAAACTAAGTTTTTAAAAAGGGTGAGAAGCTTCTTAGCCTGATCTAATTAGCACCTTCTGAAATTCTAATCAAAAGAAAGTAAATTTTACTTTAGCAGGAACTCACTGATCTAGTTAAACATGCTACTACACTGCAAAAGAAATGGAACGATTTTGCTAACTTTCATTCTGCTGTGCAGCAGATTGTTTTCAATACTCCATGTTGGCCTACCAGGTCTGGAGGGAAAATAAAGGGAGGCACTGGAGTCAATACAGGCTCCTGTGGTTCTGTGTAAACTCAGCTTAAAATGTATGTCAAGGAACTTGATCTATTGACATGGCAACTGTGAAAACTGGAGTCCATTTGAAATTTAAAATAGTGTTTCCACCCCTCTATTAATGCCAGCAGCAGGGTGGGCCCCACAGCCCTTGTTTCTAAAATGCTTTCACTAGAAGACATCTCTCCCAACAGAATGCCTCCAGACAACTGTTCTCCTCAAAAGCAGGCAGCACAATTGATTGGGGCTCCATTTTGATGCAAATTCATATTATTCTGTCCTGGAACAGCAGGTGTTCATTCAGCCATGCTTTCCTTTAGAAAAGTGAAGAGCCAACTCCCATTCTCTCCCCCCTCTCCACACACACACACTCCAGGTTTCCCCCGCCCCGCTCATTTTAACCATTTCCCAACTATGCATATGTGAAAAGGTGACTTTGGAGCTACCCACAGATAAGCCCTATGCGGTAACATGATGCTATGCTATTGTGTCAATACGACTTCTGCTGTAAACCCCAAAAGCTAGATGGCAAATATGCACAGTACTAAGTTTCGCAGAAGCACTGATTGCTAGGCTCTGTAAGAACTAATGGTGATGTGTGCTGAAGAGAAATGTGTGTTAGAACTGGTGGGAGGATTTCATGGCTGATAATCAGTTGAGTCAGGGAGCTGAAGTAATAGAAGAGTTTACAAGTGATCATACTCCAAAAGCAATCTACTCAAAGCCTCCGAAGGAGAGAGATTCATTCTATCATAAGAAAGATAAAACGGTCACTGTTCAATACTTCAAGGTTATGCGTGTTTTATGTAGAACATGTATACAAACGACCAGCCAGCAGAGGGAGCACAAACTAACCCAGCACTGTGCCAAGAATAATTTAATTGAGGATGCTATTAAACCAAAGATAATTAGCTAAACATCATTAGATGAAAAATGCTACATTTATTATTTGTATTGCAGTAATACCCAACCCCTCAAGCAGGATCATGTCCCAATTCAAAGGCAGGGGTGGGGAACCTGAGAATGTGGCCCCCGGCTTGCCTGGATTTGACCCCTCCAAGGCTCAGCACCACTACTGGCTAGCATTGGGGAGTCTGTATTGGTGCTTCAGCCCCCCTGCTGTTCAACCATGGGGCTGGAGCACACAAAATCTATTATTTCTGTCATGGGAGGGGAATGTCTCTCTACTTCTCAGATGTGTGTCATGTCAGTGAGGGATTTTTGTTTGTTTGTTTTTGCTTCTCACTTGTGTGGTGTGCAGCCCCTGACTGATTTTTCTGTGGGTCTGTGGCCCCTAAACCACAAATCCCCACGCAGGTTCTAAGGCAAGAAAGGACAGTTGTGATCATCTAATCTGATCTGCCATGTAGCATAGGCCATAGAACTATGCCAGAATTATTCCTACTGCTTACAACATTTGGAAAATCATTGAGGTTTTAAAATTGCCACAATCCTTGGTTAAAAAAAAAAAAAATTGTTCCAACGGCTAATTACTCTCAGTTTTAAAAATTTACTCCTGATTTCTGGACATCAGAACACAATATAGGTCTGTTATCGCATATTTTTAGGTACTTCTAGACTAGTCATGTCATCCCCCTTAATGTTAAGCTCAATATATTGAGCTCCTTGAATCTATCACAGTATAAGGTATGTTTTCCAAGCTTTTAATCATTCTCATGTCTCTTCTCTGAAACCCCTCTTAGTTCATCAGCATCCTTCTTGAATTTCAGGCACCAGAACTGGAGATGGGATTCCAGCAGTGGTTGCATCAGTGCCAAATATGGAGATCAAATAACCTCTCTACTCCTAAACAAGAGTTTCCTATTTATGCACCCAAGAATCACATTAGCTCTTTTGTCCACAGCATCATGCTGGAAGCTCAGTTCAGCTGACTGTCCACTATGAACCCCAGATCTTTTCCAGAGTCACTACTTCCCAGGATAGAGTGGCCCACCCTGTAAGTAAGGCCTACATTCTCTATTACAAGATGTATACATTTATATTTAACTGCATTGTGCTCAGCACTGTACAAACATGTATGAAGAAACACTCCCTGACTCCAAGTTTGTAATCTAATTCAAGAAGAATGCAACATGCAAACATCAGAGAGGACCAGGAGAAGGACAGCAAGAGCAACAGAGACAAAAGCTAGGAGTCCTAGAAGCAAGCAATATATATAACTTTATGGTTCAGACATCTTTAAGCTTGGATTTTCAAAGGACTCCACTGAAATTCAATGGGATAGGAGTACTTAGCTTCCTAAGACTGCTTGGAAACTCCATATTCCATCTTTCAAAATTAACTATTTGAGCAAGTCTCACAGGGTCTCTCCCTAAGGGTATGTCTACACTACAAAGTTAATTCGAACTAACAGACATTAGTTCGAATTAACTTTAATAGGCGCTACACATACAAACCGCTAGTTCGAACTTAATTCGAACTACCGGTGCGCTTAATTCGAACTAGGTAAACCTCATTCTACGAGGACTAACGCCTAGTTCGAATTAAGTAGTTCAAATTAAGGGCTGTGTAGCCACTTAATTCGAACTAGTGGGAGACTAGCCCTCCCTAGCTTTCCCTGGTGGCCACTCTGGGCACCACCAGGGAAACTCTTCTGCCCCCCTCCCGGCCCAGGAGCCCTTAAAGGGGCACGGTCTGGCTACGGTGCCCGTGCCAGGTGCAAGCCTGCCAGCACCCAGCCAGCAGACCCTGTGCCAGCCACCCGCTGCCACCCAGCCCTCCGCCTCTTCCCGGGAGCTTGCCCAGGGCCGCAAGAAGCAGGCGCCCGCCTGGTCTAGTGCGGACATCGTCGACCTCATCGAGGTTTGGGGGGAAGCCTCCAACGTCCACAACCTCCGCACTAGGCACAGGAAAGTGGCCGTCTAGGGCAGGATAGCTGCCAGCCTGGCCACCCAGGGGCAGGTTTGAATGAAAATCAAGGTGGTCCAGTGAGACCCCCGACCATGAGCCCTGAGCTTAGAACATAAAAACATAAGAATGGCCGTACTGGGTCAGACCAAAAGTCCATCTAGCCCAGTAGCCTGTCTGCCGACAGCGGCCAACACCAGCTACCCCGGAGAGGATGGACCAAAGACAATGACCAAGCCATTTGTCTCGTGCCATCCATCTCCAGCCTTCCACAAACAGAGGCCAGGGACACCATTTCTATCCCCTGGCTAATACCACTCCATGGACCCAACCTCCATGAATTTATCTAACTTCTCTTTAAACTCTGTTATAGTTCTAGCCTTCATAGCCTCCTGCAGCAAGGAGTTCCACAGGTTGACTATTTGATTTGTGAAGAAGAACTTTCTGTTATTAGTTTGAAGCTTGCTACCCATTCATTTCATTTGGTGTCCTCTAGTCCTTCTATTATGGGAACTAATGAAGAACTTTTTTTTAATGCACCCTCTCCACACCACTCATGCTTTTATAGACCTCTATCATATCCCCCTTCAGTCTCCTCTTTTCTAAGCTGAAAAGTCCCAGTCTCTTTAAGCGACGAGGAGTCCTGTGGCACCTTATAGACTAACTGAAGTGTAGGAGCATAAGCTTTCGTGGGCAAAGACCCACTTCGTCAGATGCATGTACATGCATCTGACGAAGTGGGTCTTTGCCCACGAAAGCTTATGCTCCTACACTTCAGTTAGTCTATAAGGTGCCACAGGACTCCTCGTCGCTTTTGCAGATTCAGACTAACACGGCTACCCCTCTGATACCAGTCTCTTTAGCCTCTCTTCATATGGGACCTGTTCCAAACCCCTGATCATTTTAGTTGCCCTCCCCTCTCCCACCCTCTCTCTTCCCCTCTCCCACCTCCTTTTCCCAGTCTCCCCAAGTTTTGTTCAATAAAGAGAGTTTCTGTTTTTGAACACACCTGTCCTTTATTTTGTACATCAGGAAGGGGGGCTAAGGAGGGGTAAGTGGAAGGAGGTGAGCGAGGAATGGGGTACGAGCCCCCAATGGGGAGGACTGGGGTGGCTCTGCAGGCTCCTCGGGGTGGAAGCTCTCCTGCAGCCCCCAAATTGACCCCTCCCCCGGATAGCAGCCTGCGCCTAGTGCAGCCGGGCTGATGGCCGAGTGCTGTGATGTGCTGAGTGTGGGCACTCAGGGCACTCCAAGCCAGGACTGCTTTGCTGTCCCTCATCGAGTTAGACAAGCGAGCAGGGAACCCCTGAGAACTGTCTGTCCGGGGTGGGGGTCGGGTCTCTTTAAGCACAGCCCTTGGCTAGCCTGAGACAGCAGCTCCACGCTCTAAGTCCTAATCTGATGCCCTGCCGGTACTGCTTCTGGCCATCCTTAACCCCGGTTCAGGGTCCACTCAATGTGGACATGCTAGTTCAAATTAGCAAAATGCTAATTCGAACTAGTTTTTAGGTCTAGATGCACTAGTTTGAATTAGCTTAGTTCGAATTAACTAATTTGAATTAAGTTAGTTTGAATTAGTGCTGTAGTGCAGACATACCCTAACTTAACAGTAGCAGTGTCCTGCAGGCATTAGGAATTATTTGGAGGACAGGGTAAAAATCCTACAGATCAACTTTGGGTAAGTGAAGATGTCCAGGTGGTTGAGGTGCACGAGATAAATTCAATAAAACACCAGCGCAGATCGGCAGCACAGGTCAAAACTGTAAATGGCTTTAGAATAGGAGGACAAGAATCTTAAATGTGATGCACTGGGAAAGGAAAAGCCACCAGATGAATTGAAAAAAGGAAGAGGGGCCGCAAGGGTTAAAACAATGAGCAACTAAGAGGATATAGGCAGTAGTTTCAATGGACTAGTTAGCGAATGTGTGTGTCAAAAAAAAGAAAAGAAAAAGAAAAGAGGATGGGCTGCAGTTCACTTTGTCTACAATACACAGCTTTTAGTGACACGGCTGTGTCCATGTCACTAAATGTCTGACAGCATAAGCTGCTGTTTGTCAGCTCTCTTGCTGAGAAAATACTTCCACGCCAATCAGCAGTATTTGCATCTTTTGTGAGAGGGAGGGGATATTTTTAGCACCTTGGAACAACAAAAGTTGTGTCGTTCAGCTGCCAGTGTAGACACAGCCGAAGATGCAAGAAGAGAGCATTCGGATGAGAGTTTATACAAGTATATTGCCATCACTCTACCTGTTAGTTATCACAAGAAAATGAATTGAGAACTGTGGGATGATGGAGTAGGGGTCCCTGTTTGACAAAGTTTCTTCCTTTCTGGTCTCAAATTATCAGTTCTGTTTTCCACTTGAAAATAAGCACGTTAAAGCAAAAGATATTTAAAAACATTGTTGGCATCTAAAATATTTGTATTTAATGTTTCAGATCCTTTTAGCAATAAGAGGGGGAGGGACTACTGCTCTCCTAAATCAGTTTTATTTGAGGTATTTAAAATCAAAGATAATCAAAGAGATCGTGAAACCACTATAGCAATAACTACTCTAGCTAACTTCCTGTGCCCAAAATTGACATGTCCTGATTTAAACAGAATGCAAGAAGCAAAAGACTCTTCCATGAGACACCAGGTGAATGAGGCAATAGCTTTTATTGGACCAACTTCTGTTGGTGACAGAGACATGCTTCCAAGCCCTATAGATCAGTGGGTGAAGATGTTGCTATACAGATGAGGAGACATGGGAAACACAGATCAACTTAAAGGTGTGAAGACCTTTACTAAGACAGAAAGTTTGTTTCTCAACAGAAGACACTACCTCACCCACCATCTCTCTCTAACATTCTGGAACCAACATGGCTACAACACTGCATACAAGACTCTTTCATGAAATTTGCCCGTTTCTACTGTTCTATGTCTACACTAGCAACTGTCTTACAAAACTCTTGTCTTTCAGGGGTGTTAAAATGACATCCTGTTACCCTTCTCCTGGACAAAAATATTTTGCTGTGGACAAGAGCTAGTGTAAAAAAGCATTTTGTCAGCAGGAGCATACCCTGCATACAAAACTGGGAGGTGGAAGTATCTTGTCAACAAAACAGCCAACAAACAGTAGCTACACTGCCCAACTTTTAGTGACACAACTTCGGTGACACAGCCGTGTAGTATAGACAAATCTCATTGTTATAGTCTCTATTATGGTGGCCTCTGTGGCTCCATTGAGGGATCCACTGTGCTAGACAGTATACAAAACATGAATAAAAAAGTCAACCTCTGCCCTAAACTGCTTACTTATCTATCTAGTAGGAATGTAAGATTATAGCCATTTAAGCGGCTAACCAATAAGCATGAGCTTATCAGTTTCCGTTATGGTTATACACCGGCTCCCGTCCCTGCTCCCAGGGAGCCAGCTACCACCCTGCGCTGCAGGCTCTGTGTCAAAGCGCACAGTGCAGGGTGGCCAGCAGCTGATGCACTTAAAACAGCTCCTGTTGCACACCAGCTCCAACTGCTGACTTTGCTATAGGGGAGCCGGCTGTGGCCCTGTGCTGCACACTCCCTGGGAGTGGGGCCAGGAGCCGATGTGCACCAGGGGATGGCTTATAAGCACACTGATTCCCAGCTGCCATCCCTGCTTCCAGGGAGCCGGATGCCATCCCACAGTGCAGGCTCTGATACAGAACCAGCAGCGCAGAGCGACAGCTAGCTCCCCAGAAGTGGGGCCGACATAAGCCGGCTCCCAGCGCACACCAGCTGCACTGTGGGCTCTGGAGTATAAACTTGATGCTGCAGCGCCCACAGTGTATATAACCGCTAAGATTTTTAATGGCTGCACAAGCTTTTTCTTTTTTTTTTTAAACATCCCTACTATCTAGCTTAGTACAGTTGAATGAAGCAAATACAAAAGGTAGATGGAAGATAGAGGTAGGAGCTTTAAAAAGAAGCCTGCGTTGGTTTAGTGAGCATTAATTATGGCTTGGCACCTGCATCACTAATTACAAAAATATGCTGAGGATGTCACATCCAAAGAGGTTTTTCAAATTCTTGAAAAGGGCAACCTGTTCATGTCTGGAACAGCTTGGCCTAGAAAACCAGCTGGAACACAGAAAGCCAAACTCAAGAGCTTCTTAGTGCAGATAAATTAATGTCCTTTGGAATTAAAATACTGAGCCCCAGTCACAGCAATAATATGAAAAAGGCACTGCTCAAATATTATTCAATGATCACACCAAAACCCTTTTTCCTTTGTCACATTTTTATATGTCCGAGAGACTGACAAGGTGGGGAGAGCTAGTCACGTATTTCTAAACATAAGGCTCTACCAAAGTTTGTAGATCTTACTCATCACGACAAAATGTCAAAGCTCGGTTCTTCTATAGCACCATATTTCATTCCATTTGTAGAAAAATAACATCTCAGAAATAATCAGACAGAAGTGAGAAGTTACTTGGAAATTATTTTGAATATTGTTAAAATTAGGTATGTTAAGATGAATGTAATTAAGTAACCATGTAACCTCTAAAAACTTCAGATGCAGAGGCAGCAGCCAGGAGGTGAGGGGAGGGGGCAGGTGGTTCCCCAGAAGCCAGTGCTCATGAGGACTGGCTTAAAAGCTTCAGAGGCAGTAGTGTGGGGAGATGGGTCTGGCTTGCGTGTAACCATGAAGGTTAACCAATGAGCCTGGGCTCATCAGTTAACCATTTAAACACTATTGGTATCAAATCCCTACTCTTGACTACAATAAATAAAAAGAAGTGCATTTAGCTTCTAAGCATAAAATTAAAGTACATAATCTGTGGCATCCAACTGTTGCCAGCTTTGTCTTCTGCAGTATTTGAGAACTTTATTTTTCTCCATTGTTGATGCCTGTATGAAATATTGTTATGAATCAAAACCCACAAAGTGATTAGAAGATAGTGACTGAAGATTGTGGGATATTCACTAATTCACACAAATCTATTAGTCCTATAATATAAAGAAATCTTTTCAAGGTTCAGATTTTTAGGGTATCACAATTCTATTAATAAAAAAAAAAAAAAACTTAAAAAAAAACCCCATGAGATTTACGTTTTCCTAGGAAAGTAGGATAAAAGTTTATCCGTTTGTAAAGGACGACACAAAGGGCTCAATTCAGTTACCCTGTACCTTTTGTAGCCATTAGCACCAATGTAAAGCAAATGCAAAATTATCCTAAACCAGGATGACACCATTTTACATACTCTTTACATCAATGTAAACGACTACTCAAAGTCCAGGCACCAGAGATAATCAGGCCTCTCATCACTTGTCTACATGGAGACACTCAGGAAAATTAATCCAAATCAGCTGTTAAAGAGGATTAGTTAACTACATTAATTCTGAATAAGAATGCCCACACAGAGGTTAAAAGGCCCTTAATTTGATGTAGCATCTAAATTTGGAACTCAGTTGAGCTAAATAAGATAAAGGCTGCTTAAATTCAGAATAAGTGTCCACACAGAGGTTTAATGCAGTTTTACTAATCCATTATAAAATTCACACTTTTTAGTCCAGCTCCCCAGAAGTCAGTACTCACAGGGAGCCGGCATTTAAGTTGGCTCCTCCAGAGCACTGGCTCCTGCCCGCCCCCGAGGCAGGTAACAGACAAGCGTGGGGGGGGAAATAGGGGAGCCCTAATACAGAGGCAGCAGGGTCAGGGGAGGAACCGTGTTCCCAAGTACACATTAACATCCCTACTCCTCACTGCTCCCAAAAGCAGCCGGTACATGGCTTGGCACTGCACAACACCCTCACCTGCATGCACCATCTCCACAGTACCCTGGTCACGCTGGTCCAGGACTCTGCGTTTCTGCATTTTAAATGTAGTAAGAGCCTGGCAGCTCTCGCTATATTTAAAATGCGGAGCTGCAGTGTGCACAAGCTGGGACTGTGTAGTCCCAGCTCAAGCTGGCTCCTGCCATTCGAGCTCTGCAGAGCGGTCCTTATTGGCTAATCATGTAGTCTATACCAGTGGTCCCCAACCTTTCAAGGTTGTCGGGCGCCAGGGGGCATGACCGTTCGTCCGCCGGGCGCCAGGAGGCGTGGCCGTTCGTCCGCCGGGCGCCAGGGGGTGGGGACACTTGCGCCCCGGGGCCGGCGCTCCCCCCGCCAAGCGCCGCGCGCCCGGGGCCGGCGCTCCCCCCGCCAAGCGCCGCGCGCCCGGGGCCGGCGCTCCCCCCGCCAAGCGCCCGGTGCCAGGCCAGCCCCGAGCACCTGGCGGGCGCCATGGTGCCCGCGGGCACCGTGTTGGGAACCACGGGTCTATACAAATTGTATTGATGTCAGAATTAGCCAGATAACCACAAATTATCATCCTTAGTCAAGAGATCATTATCCTTTTTCCCCCCACTGTCCTCCATCACTTGTAATGTAAACAAGAGTTGGAGCAGATCGGGACTACAGTCTCTCCAATCTTTCTTGAATTTGTTTTTCTACTAAAAGGAGGTTCTTTCTTCATCATTGAAGCTAAACTTCTATCCAGGGATCTGATAAGCAATACTGAATTGCTCTGATAAAAGTCTGACCTACAAGTCATAGTTGCAAACAAGGTATATCTTAAATGCGATCTCAAACCAACAGTGAGATATAGAAAAGGTGTTGTTCCAAACCTTGCTTAATTAAGCTGTTTGTAGGGCCAACACTATTTATTGCTTATTGAGCAAAGGAATGTCCCTAAAAATAAGGCAATAAGCTGCAATGGTTTACATTTAAAATATCTTTAGACACAAGATAGATATAGGCCATATCACGCCATCTGTATCCACACACATACTGAAGTAAAAGGCACTTTGCTTAAGACCAGCTTTATTTTGCACCACTATTTTCATACATATGCCCATTCTGTGTTTTATATCTTGCTGATCTTTACATACTGTTATTCCATTCCATTGCCCCATGTGCCATTGCTAGGAATATTTATTGTGTCCATTCTACACAAAAGGTAAACAAAACAGCTAGAAAGAACCAAGTCATCTTTAAAAAACTCTTCAAGGCAATTGCTAAATCAAATTGAGCCAAACAATAGAATAATTATCTCTGGGCCATAAAAGTCACAAGAATGCCTGCTGTAAAACCACATAAGGTCACACAACCAGGAGTCCTTTAAATTGATCCTACTTTTGTTGTCATAATTCTGTGGCTGTGTTCTGGTTAGGGATGTAATAGTATAGTCAGTTAACTGATTAACCAATAAGCAAAAGCTTATCAGTTAGGGTTCATCTAGACTACACAGAACAGTCGAAAGATAAGGTTTCCGTAGCTTTTTGACAAGGTGGGGGGGGGGGGGTCGCCGAAAAAGCCGCGTCTCAACTACTTTTTTTCAAAAGCTCTGCTTTCGAAAGTGCAATCAGAAGAAGATAGGCAAATTCCTGTGGAATTTGCATATCCTCTTTCAACTGTTCCGTGTAGTCTAGATGAGCCCTTAATGCTATAGACTACACACACATTCCCCTCCTCTCCCACCCCCCGCAGTAAATTTTTTTTTAACAGGCTGGCCAGCAGCCCGGCTCAGTCCCGGCTTACACGGAGGCCTCCCCCCACTGCGGCTTTGCATTTAAAGTGTATTAGGAGCCAGGTGAGCAGGCAGCCTAGCTCAGTCCCGGCTCACGCCGGGTCCAGGACCAGAGACACACACCCCTGGACAGGGGCTGCTGCCTCTCTGCACTGCTGCCTCTGTTTTTAAACTGGCTCCCCTATACAGAGGCAGCAGCCCAGAGTAGCAGGGGTCTCCTCAGGAGCGGGGCCAGGAGTGCCCTGGCTGCCAGCCCCATCCCTTGGGACTATAGAATAGTCGACTAACCACAAAGATCTCATGAGGTTAATCAACTATTCAATCAACCGATATTTAACATCCCTAGTTTTGGCGTGGGGGTTTTGTTCTAAGCCGTGTCAGGATCCAAAGGCTTCACATCAAAAGATGCATTACTTTTCATTTGTTCTAGTAAAGCCACAAAAAGGAACCTCTTTGAAATATTACTGTGTGTACATACTCATACCCTTTATCTAGATACCACGTCTGCTCTGCTCACACACTCACAACTATAACGACCGTTCCACCAAGAGGCCATATGTAGTAATACCTTTCACTGGTAATGGAAGATTACTTCCAGTTTAAGTGGCAGTATCAGGTCCTGGGTCCTGCTGCAGCATGTGGTGTCTACCTATCAGCTCATCTCACCATTTTTAATAGCTACAGCGAGACATGAATTGAACAAAGAAAGGATTTGGAGATAAGACTCAAATACTGACCTGGGAATTGGACTAGCTGAAGAACAAGTGGCCCACTACCCATTCGTTACAACAGACGAACACCAGACTGACAGATTGTTATAAACATTTATTTTCTAACCTCCAGGACTAGCCATCTTTAGGATTATCTCCTCCACCTGTTGATGACTAGCAAGGGGTCTGTCAGCCCTTGTACTTATCCTGAGGCAGTGAGATGTTTGAATCTTATATCCTCTTAAGAATCTTTGCTACAATACTTCTCACTCTGGTGAAGCAAAAGAAGCACACAATGCAGACCCCAGCTGTCTGTCCATAGCTAAAAGCCCTACTTTGTTGCTAGACTCCTTACAGCCAGATATTAGGCAGCGAGACGATCCAAGCACTATTTAACAAATTCCTTTCGACAGTCTCTTAGGCTCTCTCACAAAAAGTTTGGAAACTTGACACTGGTTGGAGCACACAGCACCTCACCTAATAAATGTTTTATTGGGCTGAATAGCTCAGCAGATTGGAAATGGAACACACAACAAAAGACTTGTATACTTTCGTGTCCACCGTTCAAACATCACCCCTCCTCCCTGTCAACAGCAGCCAGAAGTAGATACTACCCAATAACAATTCAGCCATCTGTGTAAAATGGTGATCTTACGCCAGTTCCTAGCAGAGAAGCGTCCATATCACACCCTCAGGATTTAATAATTGATTTGGGAAACTGAACTAAGATTTTACAACTAGAGACGGTCAATCCAGAAGAGGGCTGAAGCAAACTGACATACAGTAGGACAGGAAACTGCTGCTCCCTGCTATAGAGATAGGCGACTTCAGTCAGCATAGTGATAGAAATGTAGCCGTGTTAGTCTGGTGTAGCTGAAACAAAAAACAGGACTATGTAGCACTTTAAAGACTAACAAGATGGTTTAATAGGTGATGAGCTTTCGTGGGCCAGACCCACTTCCTCAGATCAAATAGTGGAAGAAAAATTGTCACAACCATATATACCAAAGGATACAATTAAAAAAATGAACATATATGAAAAGGACAAATCAAATTTCAGAACAGAAGGGAGATGGGGGGAGGGTAAATGTCTGTGAGCTAATGATATTAGAGGTGATATGGCACACTTCACAGGCATTAAGTTTCCAATTTTTAAATGTAATTATTTGTGCTACAAATGGTTCAAAAGTTAAGTCAAATAAGAGAGCATGTGCATGAGAGTCTACACATTTGTCCACTGGTATATCACTCTCTGAAGTTAAAAACTCAAAACTCCAAAATGTGTTTCGTCTCCAACTGCCACCTGCATATTAGCAATGTATGGAATGCTTAGAAGCCATATGTATGTGATGAATTAGTCAAATGTTTATTTCCTCTTTAAAGCAACACTAGGGATTCAAGTGTTGTTGATGTCGGTGTGATCACAATGCATCCCAAAATTTGAACTCATCTTTTTAGAATTACAGCCCAAACTGCAATTTGTTCCCAGAGTATGTGAAACACAAATACAATGTGAATCACAATTTCTTTCAGTGTCTGTGGTTCTTCCTCCCCCACCCTCTCCAGCCAGAGATTGAGGCAACAGAACAGCTGCAGATCTATCATTTTTGTTGGTCTGGTTCCCTGACACATTGAAAACCTGTCTCAGCTCTCATCACCAAGAATGTTTGTGTAGACTACAGATATAATCTAGCTCTCTGTGTCTCAACCACGTGGATAGAGTAAACATCCACATAAAAAGCTTTTATTTGTAGACTTTTTTAAATTTAACTTCACTGTTTTGTGGATAAGCTTTCCATGTAATGAAGTAAGCAGTACCACAATGCATTCTTTAACACTAGCTGACCTGCTAAATAGCTTCTTGTAGTTTGACACTGAAGCAGCTGGGTATTGGATTACAAACTAAAACCAAATGCAGAGACCTGGCCTTAACCATAGAATCAGAGGGTTAGAAGGGACCACAAGGGTCATCTAAATGCACAAAATATTGATGACCTACTGTACAGAGCTCCTTTCATTTAAACAACCAAAGTTATAAATTAGCTAATCTAATCAACATGTCCAACATAAGGATTTAGGGATTGGAAATAAAGGAAGATGGCTTAATTGGCATTTGCAACTCTGAAAAATAATTAAGTACAATTTATGCATGTGCCAAAGTAAGTGCAAGTTTGTCACATAAAACTGGATCCTGAGAGTCCCTTTTTCCAGTTAGATAATGGAGGAGAGAGGGAAGAAAGCTGGAAGAAGCAGAGGAAGGAGGCATCTTCCCTAAATGCTTTGCAAAAGCTACAGCAACACCGCTATGGAAAGAATTTTCTGCCCTTGACTGAAAGGGTAAACCCCCACTGAAATCAATGGTAAAACTTCTTAAGTGGGGTCAGGAATGTCACCCAAGGATCAGAGCCTTCAACTGTCCCAACATCTCTCTTCCCAAGACAGTTTGCATAGCTCAGGTCAGCAGATCTCAAATGGCAGTACAAGTACCACAAGGAATATAAAGACCAATCAGATGGTACAAGGCTTGGTTTACAGTAGCAGAAGAGAGTGCTGTAACTACATGCAATAAAAATAGGAAGAGAACTTGCCAAGAGCTTCTGAGTTTCAAGATGTGGTACGATGGACCTCAGACCTTGTGTGAACTCTCATCTGGGCATTAGTTATCTCACTGTAAAACCGCTACCTTTTTCGGCATATGAAGATATAGCCATAGTTTTAAACCAAGTTAGCTCATCTAGGTAAACTTTTGGGGTGTGAAAGAGCCTAAGGCTTTTACCATGGCCAGCTACTGAGCTAACATGACAATTACCTTGTCTCCACTAGACTCATGTTTTTCTTCCTTCATGAAAATGCAGCATTAAAATCTGAGAACTGCCAGCTTAGAAACCACAGAGTTGCATTCTGGTGCAGTAACAATAGCTACTGGAGTTGGTGACTCATTACCCTGTCATGAAGCCCTCAGCAGCCCCAGAGAGAGACCGCTTTCTTACCATAACTCCCAAGACTCATCTCTTATTATTAAGTCTCTGGCAAAAATTGAGCAGAGAACTGGAGTTGTTGCATTTCCAAGGTTTCCTGAACCAAGTGTTAATCAAGACAAATCTGGCATACTGCCTCATGTGACAGGTCCAGAAGCACTGGAAATATGGGAAATGAAAGGGATTTAAATTGATTGACAGCCATATGAAAATCAGTGGGGCAACTTGCTCTTAAGTTGTAAAGCTATGCAATAAAGCTAAACCACTTGAATTTGAATTTGTGGTGCAGCTGACAATCAGATCAAAACAATCGTTTGACATCATATGGCAGGGGTCAGTATCCACCGACTCTGGTGAACACTCTTACTGGCGCATCTGAAGAGAGGATTCCTACAATCTAGTCACAAGATTCCTTAGCCCAACCAAATAAGAGAAAAAAATACAGTCAAGCCACCTGCTTTCCAGAGGAGGAAGGGAGCATGAAATGCAACACTCAACAGCCAAAAGGCCACATCATACAACAGCCTCTGATGTATGGTAAACCTGAATGAATGAACCAAGCGTCAAGAATTTGTGCTTTTCTTTCAGACCACAATAGCGAGAACCCCCCTCAAAGAATGGAACCTAATCTCTAAAGAGACACATTTGGGGTGGGGAGAAAGAGGAGCAACTTATGAATAAATCCTGATAACAGTTTGTGAACAAAATCGTGGAAAAATAGATGGCACCATCCCAGCCAAAGTTCTCAACACTGGGCTTAAGAGAAATGTTCAACACATGCTGAGTACCCTGAAGCCTATTTCTGTAGCTTTGAACAAAATGCAGGAAAATAGCTGTGTTACTGCTGATGCTGTTGAAATTTGGAAGGAAGGAAGGAATGAGATCTTAAAAAAGAGAAATATGCAGTGACAGAGATAAATTACAAGCATTAAAAAAAATAATAATAAAACGAATGGCACAAGACTATCTCCAGCTCATATTCTTGCAAATATTCTCAATATTGGGTACCAGGAACAAACGGTAACTGCTGAAGAACTGGAGTTGGCTATGTCATGGGCATCCACTAATCATCCCTCCATAATGCAAACTATCATAAATTCCAGAAATATGTGTTTGCTGATGATGTTCTAAAGAAAGTCACACCGGTGAACTGGTGGAAGCCACTTAAGCACTTGGATTGCGAGTAGGGATGTAACTGTGTAGTCGATTAATCGATAAGAAAAGCTAATAGGTTAATGCTACAGACCACCCCAGGGGTGGGCAAAAGGGCCTCCACGGGCTGGATCCGGCCCACTAAGCGGGTTCATCCAGCCCTTGGAGGTCCTGCTGCTCCCCGCCCCCAGGCCAATCAGAGCCTGGGAGCAGGAGGAAGCCCGTGAAGTTTCCTCCTGCCCTGCCCTGCCCTGCAAGGAGTGTGCAGCACTTAGAAGCACCACGTGCTCCTTGCAGGACGGGGCCAGGGTGGGAGGAGGCTGTGCGCAGGCAAGTCCTGATTGGCCTGGGGGTAGAGGGAGCATGCAAAACCTCCTCCCGCCCTGCAAGGGGCTCAGCTGATGGGTGACTAAGCATGGTGCTCCCTTGCAGGGCAGGGCCAGACTTCGCTTGCTACCCTTGATTGACCTGGGGGCAGGAGGTGAGCATGCGAGGTCTCCTCCCACCGCCAGGGGCGCAGGTACCCAGAGGGAACTGCCACCTGTTCAGAACAGCTGGTGCTTCTCTCTGGAGGATCGGGGGCAAAGACTTCCATGCTTCCCCACCCACAGACCTTGACTGGTCTGTGGGTGGGGGAGTGCTTGAAATATCTGGGCCTCGGCCCTTCTGCCTGAAGCCCCGCCACTTCCAGGGCAGCCCGGGGCCACTTCAATTTCTGAAGTATATTAGTAGGAGCCAGGCTGGTAGGCAACCCAGCTCAGCTCTGCTCACACCAGGTCCGGGAGCTCACACTGCCACCCCAGGCAGGGACTGCTGCCACCCTGCATGCTGCTGAGTCAGACGCAACAGGTTGGGGCAACAGGTAGCCAGTCCGTGAGGGGAGCTGGTTTTTAAACTGTCTCCCCTCGCGGAGCAGCTCCCACCTGGCACTCCACGCTGCTACCTCTGTTACAGAAGTAGCAGCATTGAGTGGCAGGGGGCTCCTCAGGAGTAGGAGCAGAGTACACTGGCTGCTGTCCCCACCCCTAGGGTTGCCAGATGGTTTAACCAAAAATACCAAATACCCACCCCCCACCAAAAAACAGGGGGGGGGGAGATTTTTGTTGAAAAAAAAGGGGGGAGGACCAAAGTTGTTGAGCAAAAAACAAACAAAAACAAAAAAAAGAGGACCCAGAGAGTTATTAAGCAAAAAAAATTTAAAAAACAGCATGGGCCCTTTAAGAACAGGAGGGGCTGGGCTCCGCCTCCCCTAACAGCAGCCGGTGGCCATCTTGCCTCCCTCTCTGCTCCGGGCCAGACAGCTCCCCTGCAGAACCAGGTAAGCGGCCGATGAGGAGGGCGATTGCTGACTGTGTGTAGGGTTTCCAAGTGTCCCGTATGAATCTGGACAATCTGGTATGCACCCTGGCCAAGGGGAAAAAAACCCAAAAAAAACCAAAATTCTGGACATTTTAAGTATTTTCTGAATTTTTTTTACTGGACAGGAGCCGAAAATACCAGACACCTGACAACCCTACCTACCCCCAGAGACTATAGAATAGTCGACTAACCAATAAGAATTCATGAGGTTACTTGACTATTCAATTAACCACTATTTAACATCCCTAATTCAGAGCCAAAGTGATAATCTAACAGCAGTAGCTTCTTTTGCCAGTGGAGAAAGAATATTTTCTTCCTTTGGACTAATTGGTTCCAAACTCAGAAATGGTTTGGGACCTGAAAAAACAGGAAAGCTTGTTTTTCTTTTCCAGATTATGAACAAACAGGAAAACGAAGGTGAAGATGACTGAGTTAGCAACAAAAGCCAACGTTTTAAGTTTCTTATGTTGACCTGGTTGACACCAAAGATTTAATTTTTTTTTTACATTTCATTTACTATTGTAAACTATTTTTAAAAACATGAATGTTTAACTAAATTCAAAAATTCATATGGTTTTGTTAAAATATTATATGTTGGCTATTGAAGAAAAAAAAACCTTCCAGAATACTGTTCTTTTAGTTAAATAAAACAATTTAAATGTTTGGTGATGTTTTCCTCCTAATACAGCATGGCAAGAAAATCCTCCAAATTATAATGATTAACCTGTTGAATTAGAGATAGTTCACTTCCCAATGACAATAAATATCTGCTTCAATTACTGTTGGTAAATGAAATAACCGAACAATCATTCAATTTCTGATATAGCTGTAAAACTAATCTGAAAAGTTTTTAAAATAAATCACTGCTTAAAATGTATAGTGTGTACCTTCTAAAAATGAACCCTACAGCTATGTCTGAGTTGTGAAGACGTAGTAAGGTTATAACAGCCAACAAGAATGCACTTTAATGTATAAACCCATGATTAAATCAAGTCTTCCAGACTAGTGATTTAAATCACTAGTCTATTTGATTTAAATCAAATCCATACTGTTCAAAACATCCCCAACACCCAGACTCTGCAGCTGGATTCCTTCAAAAACTAAGACGCTTTTCCCAGTCGCTAATGGAAAAGGCTGCAGTTGGATTTTGCTACCAGACACTGCTGAGCAGATAGAACGGAGCAGCTGGCTCAGGCGCAACTGGTTGAGTAGAAGGCAGTATGGGGGGGGAGGGGGGTGTCAAAAACAAAAAACAAAATTCCCGTCTGCTATGTCTGACTGAAAGCCCTTTGGATTAAGAAGAGATCCATGCTGGAATAGAGGGGGGGAACACAGTTGAGAGAGGGAGCAGAGGAATCCAAGGGAGTGAGTCATTCACGATTCTTTCACTGCAAACAAAGAAGGGATGGGAGAAGGTCATGTGCTGAAGGATCCAGGGGTTTTGCGACTTGCAGCAGTATTCTTAGCGCACAGGAAAATGCAACAAGTGCAAATCTGTAATGGAGATTTATATCAGTCCCTCCCTCCTCCACCTCAGCAGAAAAACATCTCAAAGATAGTATCACAATTCTGATCTTGGTTCATATCCAGAAAAAAATTTGTTTCCACCAGTTGGCTTGGCAGAGACTGGACTAACCTGCCTGGCTAGATGTATGTGAAAACAAAGAAGAAGAAAAAAAAAGAAAAAAAGAAAAAAACCACATGGCTTCAAGCTACTACCAATCAGTAGCACAAACCTTTCTCATTAAGACACACATGGGAATAATGCCTCTATTATAAACATAGAGAATATGATAGATTTTAGAGAAATGAGGCAGAGTTCAAGAGCCTCCCATTAATATGATAGGTCTCAAAGACCAGAGAGAAAGGACAGCCATACCCATCACACTTGAGATTGGGACGCTGTCCTGAATCATCTATGCTAAATCTGCTTTTATTTCCTTTCTAGCTGGGCCATTCTCTAATCACAACTGAATGAAAGAGTCAGCACTCTGGAAAAACAAACTGAAAGGAAAACATTCCTAACCATCAGCGGAAAGTCCACTCCATCTTCCTCCCTCCTTTCCCCCACAAATGTGTGCCATTTCAGGTTATCAGCCAACCAACACAGGCAGAGCCGCCAGCTGTGGTTAAAGACATGATCAACCATTTGCGCAGCAGACTATAAGCCATTTCACTGTGTGCTAAGAAAGCTCAACCATTCTTAAACAGCATAGTTGTGCATGTACAGAAATAAGTTACTATGGAGAGGAAATGTTAAGGCAGGTGAAAAAAATCTTTATCGTCGAACTAACTTCTGTTGGTAAGAGAAAAGTTTTTGATCTTACATAGAGCTCTTTTTCAGCTCTCCACATAAGTGGCATTACTCTTACAGGGTTCAAAGGCAATGATGTGCTTGCTAATTTTGTCAACAGCTGGTAAGAACCCACACAATAGTTCTAGAACATTTCAATTTAAAACTCTACAGTTTAGCTGGAATAACCAACTGTGCTGCTATTACAAAATGGAAAGGCCGGCAAATTTCATTTCTTCTAAATCAGGAAAAAAAAGTCAATACAATTTTTTTTTAAAATCCTACACAACTATAGTGAGTGGTGATTGTCCTGAATTCAAACCAAAGGCAAAATAATTCAACTTATGCCTCTTTTGGGACAGCAGCATTCTTTGCAACCAAATGTAACTTCATCGTGACCAATCCCTTCTACAAGAAAAACCTTCTAGAGTATTCAACACACTGCAGCAACATTCTTGTTTCTAGGGTCTTGGTATCACTATTTCTCTATAAACACACACCCACACACACCACAGACAATTCTGCAGGATGACTGTCCAAAAAATTGGGGCTTAATTTGGGTCAAACCTTATTATTTACAGAAATAATTTCCTGTTACCACTTTTCCACAATTTTCTACTGTCAGCTGCCTGGGGCCACCAGTTGCAGACTTGGGCCAAGAGTGGGAGCTTCCACTGTCAGCACTGTTCACAGCAGGGTTCCCATTGTCAAAACTGTGGTGGAAGCCTAATGATGCAAATACTATAAATTAAATAGGGACACAGCTGGAGACTGGAAGTTACTTATTAGTGATCCTGCAAAAGAGACTGGGGGCAGGGGGTTGGAGGGTGATTTGGAGAACACTACAAAACAGTGGCTGCTTGATCAGCTTTCCCCACAGCTGGATACTATAGAAAGCTGCTACAGGACTATACATGAACTGCAAGTTAAAAAATGCCATCTGCTGGCCATGGCTTCTGTTCCACAGCATTAGCTGCATTTTGGACTAATGCTTATCATATATATATAGCTGCCCATTGTCTGTGCGCCTGTAATGCTGATGTACACGGCCACGCCCCCTGGCTGTGTATGTCAGCGCCCCGCCCCCCTTCTCCCTCCGTGGCTGTTCGGCCCAGCGCTGCGCTGCTCAGCTGGGCCCCATCTGAGGCCCTTTGGGGTCACGGGGGAAGGGGCGGGGCTGTGTACGTCACCGCCCCATTCCCCTCACGCTGTGGCACTCAGCTGAGAGCTGCGCCCCTCAGCTGGGCGGCCAGGGAAGCCAGCAGCGCCAAGGGCTGTTTGGGCTCCCCCGGGGTGGGAGGGGAAGGAAGGGCGGTGATGTACACGGCCCCGCCTCCTGGACGTGTACGTCACCGCCCTGCCCCCCTCCCTCACGGCAGCCTGGCTGAGCAGGCAGCACTCAGCAAAGCACCACGGCGGGAGGAAAAGGAAAGGGGAAGGGAGGCGGGGAAAGACGGAGGGGAGTGAGAGGCATGAGGGGGAGAAGAGAAAGAAAGAGACGGAGAGAGAGGCAGGAGGTGGAGAGCTGAGGGGGGGGAGGCAGTAGGAGGAGAGAGCGAGAGAGAGAGAGAGAGAGAGAGCGCGAGAGCGTTCAGGAAAGAAGACCTGAAAAATCCCGTCTTATGACGGGCTAATTGGCTAGTCTTGGGATAAGATGGCACCAGAGCATGGCAGATGTCTCCTACATCCCCTGAATCTTCTGGAATCAACTGAGCTGTACTGTGCACACACATACCCCAGAACCGATTGCTCAGCTATTATCAGATGCAGGAAAGTAGGAGTGGGGTAACCTTTGGAGAACCGCACACTGACATTCTGAGCAATGAGAGCCAGTGCCCACCACAGTCCTTTCCTAGGTTCCTGGTTGGGGGGAGGAGAAGAATGCTGGTCCAATAAAAATCAGGAATGTTGGAAGGGATGCCACAATAAAGGTTGCAGATATAAAACTCTTAAAAGGAGAGAGCCCAACATGGCAAAAAAGTAAGTGTTGAGCCTAAGTAAAAAATAAGATTATACTCCCCCAAACAGTAATGCGAGATGAACCAGGCGGAGTAGGGGGAAGAGGAATCCTTTTGTTCTCATCTCCAAACATAAATCCCAGCTTCCTCTGCAGGTTTATTCCCCTCCCTTGCAGCACACACATAAAATGCGATCACAGGCACAGCATGCATTTCAGCAGAACTGTATTATCTGGCTGAGTGGGATGTGAAAGGAAAGGAGAAGCAGCAGCAGCAAGTCTCAACTGCATTAAGGATAAGGAGAGAAAGACAGAAGCAGCAGCTGCCACTGGTACCAGGATAGAATGATGCTGAAACACTCCCATTAACAAGGATGAAGGTCTTTTCAACCAGTGGCACGAGTACCCTTAGGGGTACTCGACAGAAGTCTGGGAGGGTACGTCAACACAACTGAAATTTGGAGAAAACTGAATTTGTGTTTTACATTTTACAGTGCTTTATTATTTTTGTACTTTTTACACCCAAAAATTTCATTACCAGCCAGGCTATGGTTAAGTTGATTAAACAAATATGTTGCAATGGTAGGAAAAATTGTGTGTGTCTGAAAACTGTAGGTGCTGGGGGTACTTATAATATTTTTTTAGAGGGGTACTTTATAAAAAAGGTTGAGAAACACTGGTCTACAACTCTCCTGAAGTATGTTTCCAGTTTGGTTTCAGGGGACATTTGGGGAAGACTAGCAGGGGAAAGAAGCAAAGTAAGAAGAATGGGTGGGAAATACGCAAAAGATACCTTGTGAAGACTAAGGATGTGAATTGTTAATTGGTAAGCATCACCCTCACCGGGATACAGGATAAAGCTTTTCACTCTAGAAATTCAGATACACTTCACTTGCGCAAGATTAATATGAATTGCAGTCTTTAAAAAAAAAAAAGACAGAAATGCCCACACAACTGTTATGGAACTGTCTCTCCTTCAAATATGTAAAATGTCAGCTAGCAGCAGGTCAGCCTCAAACAGGGTGGCTCGCTCTCACCCTCCTCACTTTGATTGACAGCAACTTACACTGCTTACCTTAAAGGACATGAGGGCTCGATCAACTGAGGTGAATTCTAAAAGAACAGAGGTCACATTATTTCTTTTACAGCTGAAAGGCTGCACCTATACACAATAACCTTTGTATTTTCTAGAAAAGATAATTTCTTACTTGAAAAAACAAGGTACGTGTCAGTCACTGCTACCAGTCGAGGAAGACCAAGACAATTAGGTAGAGAAAGATAATGCCTACTGTGGACCTAT
Source organism: Pelodiscus sinensis (assembly GCF_049634645.1). Lineage (NCBI taxonomy): Eukaryota > Metazoa > Chordata > Testudines > Trionychidae > Pelodiscus > Pelodiscus sinensis. The sequence continues at coordinate 245,505,006 of NC_134712.1, read as the reverse complement.
CCTCTTTACATCATGCAGAGGTCATCATGACCTAGTGTTATTCGTGCTACTTGCCCTATTTGCTGAATAGAAATAGAGTTTAGTGTCTTTGTAAAAACCTACTCAGCAAAGCGAAGGGCCCAAAAATAATGCAGGTACCAGAAATGTTTTACGCGTTACCTGAAACCAAGGTCACATCTATACTATAAATTACTTCACTTGGGGGTGTGAAAAATCCACACACACCCCCGCACAACACTGTTATACTGACCTAATGGCATCCCCTCCCCGGGGAGGTGGATTAACTTTACCAATAATACAAGCTAGGGATGTTAAAAATCAAATGGGGTAACCACATACATTACCCGCGCTGCGGGCTCTGGAATATAAAGCTCAGCTATATATTGCAGAGCCCACAATGAAGCTTCCCAAGGAGCAGGGCCCCCAGCTCCCGCCCCAGGGAAGAGGCGGTGTGTAACCCACGCTGTTAACCAATAAGCATGCACTAATCAGTTAAACAGATAGTCATTTACACTCAAACATCCCTTGTAAAAGCTCTCCCATCAGCATGGTAATGGCTTCACTGAGCAGCATCAGGTGTACTGATGCAGCATTTTAAGTGCAAATTTGGTTTAAGACAGGGGGGCAGAGACCAGAAAGGGAAGGTGATGGAGAAAAGAGATAGGAAACAAGATGATCTGACATGCTTTTTCAAACATCACTATTATTCACCTCACAACAAATTAATATGAAGCCTCTTTTCAGCAGCTGGGTCCTCCATACCCCCATGAGGGAAACTGCTAGCTTAATAATCACACTTTCTGTAAATGCCCATGTTATTAATACTACAGGCTACTAAAATTAAAGTATTTTAAACAGCTATTTTCTACCCTTTGCTCAACTTGTACAATGGAAAAATACCAGTGGTTCACAAATGGTAGGTTGTGACCTGATTTTAGTAGGGTCACCAGCAGTATTCCTTCTAATATTGCCATCTATGTGTGGAATACATTTTATTATGTGCACCAAGGCACATGGATATGTGTACCACCAGATGAAACACATGCTCCTGGCTGTGGGTAGTTCGCTGATCAGCTGGGCAGCATTTGAATCTCTGCTAGGTGGCCACCAAATGTTCCACTTACAGGGAACACCGGTCATCAGGGCTGGTGTTTGGCCCTGAGCCGCAGCATGTTTAAGACTAAGCTTCACCATCCAGGTTGAAATCTGAAGCCTTGATGATGGGGCTCATGTTATGCCTCTCCCCGCTTGGGGCCGAAATCCTTTGGCTCTGGCCCCCTCAGAGGGCAGTGAGGCATGGGCAGATGCATACTTCAGCCCCTACTCCTGGGGACAAGTCATGATTTTTTCCCCTCAGAAGAGAGTCACAATGAAATGAAGTTTGAGAATCCTTGAAACAAACTGATCCATTTCACTGTCAGGCTCCCATGTGCTAGTAGGCAGAACACTAGAATGTGTAAGTGGCAAACACTACAGGAGAATGGCATTTCTTTAAAGTTACTTTTACTCTTTGAATAGTCAGTGCTATAAAAAAAATTCATTTTAACACACACAAAAAAATCCACACTTTTCTAGGCCTAAACTGATCTGACACTTGAATGGTATGGAGCTGTGGCAAGTATTTCTAAGATCCCAATCTGCTAAAAAAGATCTGAGTGTCATTCTACTTCAACACTGCTCCGAAGCTCTCTTTTTTCGTAATGCCTTGTGCATTTAAGAGGCTATAACTCAGGAGTGTGCGTGATGGGGGAATAGGACTACATCAGTGTATCTGCATTTAGGAGTTCTCTCATGCAACATCTGTAAGTCACAGCTGACATCCATCTGTCCATGAGCTTGTCCAGACCTTGTAAAAATGCGACAAGCGACCTCCTAATGAGCATCAGGAGGCAGATGGAGGTAATTGCAGTTACCTCTCTGGCAGCCTTGCTGAGAACTCACCCCAGGAGGTAGGGGAAATGAAGAAAGGAATGGTTTTGATCAAATTTTCTCTCTACAGCCCTTTGAACACGAGGTGGAATGTGTGTAAAGAATTATAAGCTCTCTGCGTGGTCTGCCCCCAAACCACCATCTACACTTTTTAGAAGTATAAATAGCAGTATTTACCAGACAAGGATTTGAAAGGCTCTGTACTAATAAGGACTATTAATCTGAAGCTAGAAAAAAAAAAATCTATTCTTAAAGAAAGTGCAAGACCAGCGAGGAGGATGCAGGACAACTCCTCTCCTCCGCCCCCAGGTACAGGCCCCACCTCTGCCTTGGCTCCACCGTAAGCCCCACCTCTTGCTCCTCCCCCAAGCAACACCAAGGGATTGCCAGAGGGCAGGGCACTGGGAGAGAACAGGGGTCAGCTCCCTCCTTCCGCACTCACCATGACCCAGCAGCCTGCTCCGCTCTGCCCACTGCACTCTCCCAAGCCGGCTGTGTTCCTCTTCACCGAGGCGACAGGCAGCAGAGCACCCTGGGGCTGACCCCTGATGCCACTCCGCACCAGCCCCACAGGTAAGATCTCAGACCGTCCTGGACCCCATCCATGGGACAGTTGAGCGGGCCACCTCAGAGCCCTTCCAAAGTGCGGCGCCTAGAGCAGTGGTCCCAAATTGTCTTATAGACAGGACGGCTCAGTCAGTGGAACGCCTGACAGGGAAGGGCGTTCTCTTAGGCTAAAAGGCACTAATGGAAGTCAGTAATAGAGATGTAGCAGTGTTAGTCTGGTCTAACTGAAACAAAAAACAGGACTATGTAGCACTTTTAAAGACTAACAAGATGGGTTATTAGTTAGGCTCTGGGAGACAAATGAACACTGAAATTCAGTGGTAGACACAATTGGGGAGTGACCCAAAATATGACCTGGCAGACCCATGGGGATTCTATGGAGCCATCACCCATAGCTTTCCCAAAGCCACGCTCAGAATCATAAAGGTACACGGTTAAAAGGGACTACAAAGGTAATCTCACCCCCTGCCAACATGTAGGTTATGGTGTATTCTAAATCCAAGACATTGATTATCCAGAGTATTTTTGAAAGGCTGTCGTGAAGGAGATTCCACAACTTCCCTAGGCAGTCCAATCCATTATTCCACTGTTCTTATAGTTAGGACATTTTCCCCTCAGATTTAATTTAATCTGCTATGCTGTAGTTTGAACCCCTTGCCTCTTGTCCTGCCCCCTGTAGCAGGAGAGAACAATTTTTCCTATATCTTTTTGGCAGACTTTCAAGTATTTGAAGACTGCTATCATTTTGCCCCTTAATCTCCTCTTTTCCAAACTAAACATACCCAGTTCCTTCAGCGTTTGTTCATATAGATTGCATTCCACCTCTTTGATCAACTTGTCGTTCACCTCTGGATCCTTTCCAGTTGCTCTATCTTTTCTATTCAGCAGTGACCAAAACATGCCTAGAGTGCTGTGTCCAAACCAGTGCTGAGTAGAATGGAACGATCACTTCCCCTGACTTGCATGCTATGCCCATTAATGCAACCCAGAACTACAACTTGCTTTTTTTTGCAACAAGATTGCATTGACTGGGGATGTTATATTTAATAATTGTGTAACTGCACCAAATCTTAGCAGTTACACAATTATTCAATGATCTCCAGAGGCGAGGCCGACAGCCAGTACACTCCTGGCCCCACTCCCAGGGAGCTCCCTGCCACACCACACTGCTGCCTCTGAGGCAGCAGCACAGGGCGGCAGCAGCCTCTGTTTGCAGGGGGCCTCAAAGCTCTGTCCTCAAGGCAGCAGAAAAGTCAGAGAGAACAAGTTGAAGGAGAGCTGGGGGGGGGGGGGGGGGAGGGAGAGGAAAAAAAAACAGGTTCCCCAAAAATATATCGAGGGTACATCTAGACTGCACTCTAGAATCAAAATCAGATACACAATTTGCACAGTGCAAATTGTGTATCTTATTTAGATTTTATTTCAAAACAGGTTATTTCAAAATTTGGCACATCTACACAGCACCAAATTTCGAAATAAAACACTATTTTGAGACATCCTTTATTCCTCATGAAACGAGGTTTACAGGGATGCCAAAAGAGCATGTCCATTATTTCAAAAATTATTTTCAAATAGCGGACACGTTCCTTGGACGCAAGGTAGCTATTTCAGGATACTTCTGGTATCGTGAAATAGCCTTGCATTCTAGACATACCCCAAGACACAATTGGCTTGGTTTCCTGTCATAGCCAAAGTGCCTTGCAAATATCACTGACAGAGGATGCAACCAAAAAAAAACAAAAAAACACACACAATTTGCCCTCGGAGATAGAGATGTAGTAGTATAGTCGATTAACTGATAAGCATAAGCTTATAGGCTAATGCTATAGACTACACACATTTCCCCTTCTCCCTTGCCAGTAAATTTTTTAGCAGGCTGGCCAGCAGCCTGGCTCAGTCCTGGCTCCTGCCAGGTCTCGGACCTACTCCCACTGAGGCTCTGCATTTAAAATGTATTAGGAGCTAGGCGGGCAGGCAGCCCAACTCAGTTACAGCTCACAGCGGATTCGTGAGCTCAGACATCTTCCCCTCGCCTCCCCTCCAGAAAGGGGTTGCTGCCACTCCGCATGCTGCTGTATCAGAGGCAGCAGGATAGGGTGACAAGCAGCCAATCCATGAGGGAAGCTGTTTTTTAAACTGGCTCCCCTCACGGAGCAGCTCCCACGTGGTACCTCACATTGCTGCCTCTGATAGAGAGGCAGCAGCATGCAGTGGCAGGGGGCTCCTCAGGAGTGGGGCTGGAGCGCACTGGCTGCCAGCTACCCTCTCCCCCACGCATACTATAGAATAGTTGAGTAACTGATAAGAAATTCATGAGGTTACTTGGCTATTCAATTAACCAGTATTTAACATCCCTACTCAATTATGTTCACTGGCTTGGTGTTCATCTCTAAGACAGGCATGACACAGTTTTACTTCCCATAGCAGGAGTATAACTCAGTAGCCTTCTGATCTGGCAGTTCTTAAATGCCAAAAGGCATCTAAACACCATAAATCCTCCAAACATCACTAGCACAAGAGAAAAACTTGTCTGTAAAAGAAAGGCTTGTAAAGCTGGAACCACCGAAGACTGCCTTTCCATGGCCAGTCTGATAGTCTTAATACTACTGAAGGGCACTTACCCACATTTTTTTACTTTTGTGGAAGCTTCAATGGAGCAAGACTGGAAATCTTATCCCAAGAAGGAGGTTAAGCTGTAGGGTTAGAATGCTATCAAATGAAACAGGCTGCTTTGGCAACGTGCGATGAAACAAAATAAAAACAAGTTTTATTTGAAGGAGAACTGCAACAATAGACTTACACACACACACACACACACTGACACACACTGAAGTAGGGATATAAAAATTTAACTGTTTTAACGGTTAATGGTATCCGATAAGCCCGGCCTTATCGATTACTGTTAACAGTCATATACAAGCTCCCGCCCTGCTCCTAGAGAGCTGGCTGCCACCCTGTACCGTGCCTCTGATACAGGAGACAGCAGTGTGAGGCAGCAACCGGATCCCAAGAGTGGGGCCAACAGGTGGCAGCCAGCACATTGGGAGCCAGTTTTTGATACAGAGGAAGTAGCGGGGGTGGTAGCCAGTGCACATCAGGGCCTGGCTTAAAATCTGGCTTCCAGTGTGCACTGGCTCCCAGGAAGCCGGCTGCCTCCCCGGAAGCCGGCTGCCTCCCCACAACGTGGATACATGATTTTCAGTAGTTACACGAAATTACTGGTACCCACTTTTTAACATCCCTACTATGAAGAGTAGCAGATTCACAACTCCAAATATGTGGCTACCACCAGTGTTACCATCTGGCAAGATTTACATTAAAATGGTGGAATGCCTGGTGTGGATCAGAGTGCTCTTTGAAGGCTCAGAAACCAGAAAGCAAAAAACAAACAAAAAAAATCTTATTTTTTCATACATTCATAATTTCTTAATGAATCTTATGATTTATTCCCTCAACTTATGATTTTTAAGGCCTGGGATGGCAATGCTGATCTATTACAAATAAAATCATACATCTTTTGTAAGAGAGGGTTAGTGATAACACAAGACAATAACTCATTGTATTTAACATTGGAGTTGCTAGCCTGGATCAGACAGACCCATGGCACTGGATCAGACCCATCTGCCACCAGATGTTTCGCAGGAAGGTGCAAGAGACCATGAAGTAAACAGATAAGATAGCCTTCCCACAGGAAAATTTTCCTTCAAACTCCCCATAGTTAAAGGTTAATATCCCAAAGCAGGATGGACTAGATCCCTCAGAGACAACCTCTTGTCTTCAGCCACAATGTCACTGTCAAGGCTAGTGGTTTAGTTTGTTTTAACAGTTGAGAGGCTTAAGAGACTGACAGAAGCTTTCATTTAGGTAGGAGACATTTACATAGCACAGACCAACAGGAACTGAGGGGGCAAAGTATTGTAGAGAGCTTGTGATACATTCACATCCTCATACTTTAATTACAGGCTTGCAGCCTAAAGAATTTCACTCCTTAAAATAGAGATAGTCATTAGAGCTCTTTACACACACAAAAAAAATACTATTATAGTAACAATCTCAGAGAAACATGATGTAAGTTACCGAAGGGCACATTATCTTCTCTTCTAGTAAAATGGTTAACAAATGTAACATGCATGACTCCTGAGGGACAGACAGCATTATATATAAAGTCCCTCTGCTATACAACTGGTGAAAAGACAGCTGTTAAGTCAGACAGCGTGGTTGATTACTTTGGCTCATTTGTTAATACTATTAAACACCTTTAATAAACTCTGTCTAGAGTCACAAAGCAAAGGCATGGACAACTACCAGACAAGGTGTACTTTTCACAATCTTGCATTTGCAGGTGAAGTTGTGTACTTCAGTTAAGCGTACGCTGCTGTCCAAAGGAAGCTGTATTTCCCAAGGACTCATCTGGGTTCCCCTTCAATTTAAAATTTACATATGACGATAAATATGTTGAAACCAATGACTGTAGTCTTGTTTTTTCCTAGATAGCCGATGCTTTATGCTTCTTTTCTGTCAGCTCCTCTCTTAAATCATACAATGGCCTCAGGGAAGCATTATGGTGATGACTGATGCATAGAGATTTCCTACAGGAACTCCCCAAGTCAAATTCTGGATTCCTGCCCTCCCTACCCCGCCCCGCCTAGCAGTTCAGAGGAAAGCTAATCCAGGAGTCAGGCACTAGATGGTATTCTGGAGACATGAATTCAAGTACCTGCTTTAATAGACTTTCTACATAGTCCTGAGCAAATGATTTAGACCAGAGCTTCACTAAAGTTTAAATATACCAAATCAACACCCCTGAGTGAAGTAGTTAAAACAACCTAATCTCAGGTAGAAAAAATGCTATGTTAATCTAGCTACTAAAGGGGAGATGAATTAACTATGATGGGAGACTCCCTCCTACGAGTGTAATGAGTCACTGAAGTGCTACAGCAACCACACTGCAGTGTTTCTAGTGAAAACAGCTTCAGTCTCTGTGCCACCACACTGTATCTGTAAAATGGGAACAATACATTAAAATAGATTCTGAGGTGCTCAGAATCCACAGTAAAGGGAGGAGGCAGCAGACATAAAATACATAATATTTCTCTCGAGAAAACTGAGCATCACTGCAGCAATAATTTACCACACTACTTGATATAGGCCAGTGCTGGGCAACCTGCAGCCCGTCAGTGTTCTATGTGGGGCCGTGAGACATTTTGTTTACCATTGCTCACGCACAGAGTTGCCAGATTCTGCTGGTTTCCACCACAGTTTTCCTTACCGGTATTATTAAAATGATATGCATGGAGAACAAGGGTACAGGATGTGAGGTGCATGCGGATTGCTGTGGGAGAACCATGCATGCTCATTGCATCCAATCAACACAACACGTATCCTAAGAGACAGTCTTGGTTACAACAATCTTGCAGACCAGTGAGATGGAGGACCACTCATGCAACCCACTCATTAGCCTACATTGCCCAGGACAGATGTGGTCAATGTAGGCTAGCGAGTGCTGCATGAGCTTCTAGATTACCAATATTATCATTGCCTGATATACCTATTTAAAAAAAAAAAAAAAAAAGGCAGAAATTGCAGGTCTCCAAGTCCAAATGGAAAACTCTGCTAAAACATTATGCTGTTGCTCAGTTTATACCCAATTAAAATTACCTCTAATTATAAAAACGTCAGCTCGCTAATAATTAGAAAAACGTCAGCTCGCTAAAAATAAGAAGTTTCAGTTCTAGAGCAGACAGGAAAATATGAAGTGTAGACCACAAAAATGTTAAAAAAATAATCTCACCCACTTTTTTTTTTTTTTTTGGTCATGCTCACTCCTTGGTTTTTCAAAAACTAGAAGCTTTTTTGGCTGCTTTTTAGAGAAACTCTGTATGAAATGAAACTTTTCATTTAAAAGTTATTCTTCTATTAAAAAATGTGAACAGAATTTTAAACCACTTCTTTCAGAATGGCTTCTTCCCGCTCAGTCTATGAAAAGGACTAGGAGAATGAGAGCCAAAGGTTCAGAGCACAGAGGTTACCTGTTTGCGATTGAATTAAGACCTTGGATACCAGAAACTATGTCCACCCTGACCCTCCTGTTGACCTCTCTCCTCTAAAATGGGGGGGGGGGGGAAAGGAGGGGAAATCCCATCATAAGAAGATATGCACACACAAAAATATGTTTAAGACATAAAAATATGTTTAAGAAGATTTATTAGAATGTTCTTCTGCTTTATTAGAGATCCTAATAACGTCCAAATTATAGCAAAGCTCAATTGTGTAACCAGGGAACCTAGATTTCATCCTTGATAAAGACACATATTTTTGTCTCACAGGAGAAGCCTGTAATTCACTAACAAAGATGACCTTTTATATGATATGCTTCAAGGCTGCAATTAGCTGTGGAAAACACTGTACTTACCTGGCAACATGAGCTTTTGTACCCTCTGCTAATTTACTAGTACAATCCTCACCAAGCCTATTGCAGCATTCTACCAACAACAAAAATTAAAGAAAAAAAAAATACAAAATCAACTGTCACCAAATCCAATTACTCTCAACAACTCAATCCAGTTTTAATTAAGATGAAAAACTTAACTGATCTACTAGCAATATCTCAGTGACCAAAACAATAAAAGGTAGTGAATTATAACCCACAAATACATTCTGCTCATACCCATAGCAGCATTCATGAACAGCTAGAATTTTAAACATTAGCCAATTTTATATCATTCAAATGATACCTTAAAACAGTGGTTCCCAACCTGTGGTCTGTGGATACCTGGTGGTCTGCGATGATACTGCAGGGGGTCCACAGAAACTTTAAATGGATCAGGCTAACTGTGTTGGGCCCGATCCTTACTTTTCTCCCCCCCGGCCTCCTCCGAGGGCTCCTTGCCTGGCCAAGAGTGAAATTTCAGGAGGGTGATGGGGCAGCAGCGAGCGCTCCAGGAGGCGGCTTACTTTTCATCCTGTTCCCTGAGCGCTAAGGAAGCGAGGGGAAAGTGATAGTATTCCCTGCATGCCTCTCACACACCAACCAGGTGTGAGAGGCATGCACAGAATGCAAGCACTTTCCCCTCACTCCCTTAGCATCTGGAGAATTAGATGAAAAGCAAGCCAGGTCCCAGAGCGCACAGCTGCTGCCCCCGACCCTCCTGAAATTCTGCCCCTGCATCATATCATAGATGGGAAGGGGGGCGGGAGCTGAGGAAGCAGCATGGGCCAAGGGAAGGAGGCATGAAATTTTAAGATTGAAAAGGGGTCCGTATGCTCGAAAAGGTTGGGAACCACTGCCTTATAAGATAGATCACTGATCATAATGGTGACATTCATCAATATAGAATGGCTTTTCTTAGACTAATATCTACACAGAAAGATTTGAAAAGACTACGATTACTCTAACAATGTTTCTACAGCTAGAAGGAATTTGGGGGTTGAAATAAATGTTTTCCTTCCACTCCTTGTCCTCTCAAAAATCAGCTTTATGTACTTTAATCAGAAAGTTATCAAAAATGTGTTTGCAATCACATCTTTAGAAACATCTTGTATACCTCTGATGACTCTACTGCTTCCCATTAGTCACAAATAAAGAAGATAATTCAAAGCCATAATATTTCACCAGTGGAAACTGTAATGTAAAGATGGCTCCTATGTTTTAGTCATGCCATCAAACTCTCCTTAGAGCACAGTTTGTTACCAATAGATAAGGCTCTACCAAACTTACGGCAATGAAAAACACATCATAGACCATGAAATCTGGTCTTGTGTGTGCTTTTACTATACATACTATACCGATTTGGGGGTGGGGATGCCAGCGTTTCTCAAATTGGGGGTTCTGACCAACATTCCCTCTAAGCTGCATGACAGCAGGGCCCCACAGCTGCTTAAATCAGCCACGCCCAGCCCAGCCAGGGGTGTAGGGCTCCGCACATAAAGCTGCCTGGCTGGTTGAGGAGCCCTTCTCCCTCAGCTACAGCAGCAGCTCCCTGCTGAGAGCAGAGCAGCAAATCTTGAAAGGGGAGCCCTGAACCCCTGGCTGGGCAGGGCTGATTAAACAGCTGCAGGACGCTGCTGCCACACAGCTTAGAAAGAACCTTAGTCCTGGCCCAAAAAGAAATTGTGGGGAGTCACAAGGTTATTTTAGGGCTGTGGGTCTCAACTGGTGGTCCATGGTGACTTTTTCAGTGGGCCACAGGAACATTGTCCAAAGTCACACGGCATGAGCAGGCACCGCCATTAGGCTGTTTTACACCGTGTTCACAAGCATGCGGCGCATCATCCATAGCGTCACTTATGACATAACTGTGTTTTGTTGCCAGTAACTTCCGTCTGAGGCTCTGAGCATCAGCGTAGCTGCCGCCGTCATGCTGAGCGGTTGCTGTGTCGTTCATCCTATGCTACATGTGCTGGAGGTGGTCCACGAAAATTTTTTGATTGGCCTTGTGGTCTGTGGACTGAAACGAGTTGAGAACCACTGTTTTAGGGAGTGTGCCATATTGTCAGCCTTACTTCTGTGCTGCCTTCAGAGTTAGGCGGCTGCAGAGCATCAGCCATTGGCCAAGCACTCAGCTATGAAGACAGCACCCAGCCAGCAGCCGTACAGAAGGGTGGCAATGCCATACTGTGCTATCCTTACTTATGCCCAGCTGCTAGCCATGGTGCTGGCTTCAGAGCTAGACCCCTAATCAGTAGGCCCTCCACTACAGCTTCCAAGCTCTGAAAGCAGCGCTCTTGCCAGCAGAAGTAAAGGCAGCAATACCAGAAACCCCCTCCCGGTGTGGGGTTTTGTAATCCATGTGTGAAATAATTTTTCATGTGCACCAAGACATGCAAATGTGCGCTACCATTTGAAACGCAAAACATTAGCTGTGGATACATAAGTGCACAGCTTAAAGGGAACACTGCCTCCTATAATAATCTTGTGAGTCCTCCCAGCTCCTTTTTGGGTCGGGAGACCTACAATTACAAGCACCATGACATTTCAGATTTAAATAGTTGAAATCATGACATTTAGTATTTTTAAAAATCCTATGACTGAGATTGACCAAAATGGACCATGAATGTGATAGGGTCCGACAAATAGGGGAAGGAAGGCACTGAATTAAGGACTGCATATCATGCTTATCCAGAGCAGAGAAACAAAAATAAGTTTTAGAAAATACAATCTATGGGAAAGACTGAAAGAACTGGGCATGTTTAAATCAAAAGGTAAAAGAGATGGTGGAGGGGGACACAATCTTCAAATACGACTTGTTATGAAGAGGACAGTGATCAATTATTCTCTGCATCCATCAAGGACAGGACATGAAGTAATCAGCTTAGTTTGTAGCAAGGGAAATTTTAGTTAAATATTAGGACAGACTTTAACTATAGGAATAGTTAACTTGTTACAGTGATTATTTCAAGGTTGTGGAATCCCTGACAGTTGATGACTTTAAAAACTGGTTAGACAAGATTTACGTAATCCTGCCTCAGCACTAGCTGAACTCTTAAGGTCCCTTCCAGATCTACATTTCTATGATTCCATGATGACCCAGTCCTAGTTAAATTCTGCATTGGGAAACCTGTTCTCATAAGTAACCTTGCCTGTTGCATCTACACTGAGAAAATATGTACTGAAGTTGCTCAGGTGCGGTAGCCATGGTGTAAGAGGCAGTATAAACAGGGCTCAAATTCTTAGATACTTTATCTTCTGACTCAGGTGGAAAATTATTTCCATGTGCAACTGCATCTCCCAGCCCCCTAAAATGCACAAGGCCACTTGGCTCACAGAAGAAGGCTCACCGCATTGCATTCCACTCTAAGGCACATTCTCTCTCATTATTTTGAAGGACAAGAAGCTACTAAAGCAATCTTCCAGCCATCCTGTTTCTAACGTTTTTGACTCAGCGAAGGTTCATGACTTCACACTAACCAACAAAACAAATCAATAAGATCCTGTTATAGCAGAGGGGTAGCTATATCAATGCAAAAAACCCTCTTGTAGACAGGTCTGTAAAGTGGTGCTATACCAGTGAAACTCATAACCAAGTTACTTTGAGGTTCAGATAGGGTAAATTAAAATCAGAATCAAGCTCTTGACAAGGATGGCCACTGAGAAAGTGTCTATGAGCAGAGAGATAAAATAAAAAGAAATGTATATGTCTTAAGTTGAACTAGTAACTAAATGCTTCCATCAGAAAACAGCATACAATACAGGTATCCAAATGCCATTGAACCATTCACAGATTCTGAGAAAAATGAATTTACATGTTCTGAAGTTTCTGCACTCTTCCTTAAAGATCTTCTGGTTTATTTAAAATTATTTACACTCCCACTTAACCATTTACTTTCCTCCCTTAACAAGATGTATATAGAGGGGGGGAAAATACACAACATTCAGATGAGACGTTAAATTTTGTTTTTGAAAGGGCAAGAACGTTATCTGTTTAGAAAGATTAAATTATTGTATAGTCCCCCATATAGGTTGCTAAGAAATCACTCTTGTTTAATGATTATGCACTGAATGGGCAAACACTTATCCCAATGGACAGAGAGCAGCTGTTACTATAACAAAGACATTCATCTTCCATTCTTGGAACTCTGAAATTCTATCAACAATGCCTGTAAAATGACTCATCTTGCTTAATTTCAACCAGCTTTCGTAAACCAAACTATTTTTAGCCAACTTTTGTCACTCTGTACATTAAAGTTTTATACTTCAAGTTATTTCAACTGTGTTTGTAAGTGACCTGAAATAAACAAACAGTTATTCCATTCCCTTCAACATATCCTGCATGAACAGTGCACTCATCTCTCCCAGATCTATTCTTCAATCAGCAATTCATTGACAATGTGTTTGATCACTGTAGTTACACATTCTTACCCTATTTATCTAACAGGGATGGTGATCACACTCATTTTTTAGCTTATAGTTGCCTTTGAAGGGGTTCCTTTAGTTTAGCACATACTTATGTTACAAATACAGACTCTGCATCTGTGATATGCAGGTAATAGAACTTCCTATCCTGCACAAAAAGTTTTTTTTCCCCTAAAGATTTTAGCTCATCCAGAAAATTTAGTGTTTACCTTGTTCCATCAGGTGAAGGAGGAACATATATGTATTTATAGAATATTTTCTATAGAACAGTTTTCTGATTTCCTTAGGGCAGTGTTTCCCCAAATGGTGTTCCGCGGAACCCCAGGGTTCCGTGAAGTGAAAATAAGGGTTCCGCGAGAAAATTCCATTACAATAACATTTTATGATTAAAAAAAATATGTGATTTTTGTTTTTTAAATATGTGCAAATAAACTAAATGTTGATCTCGTGACCTTGTTTAGCATTTGTTTATTATTATCCTTAATTATTTGTGGGCTACTTTTTCAACTCCATATATTAGATTGTTATTAGGGGTTCCACAAAATTCTTTCGAGTTTAAAAGGGTTCCGTGGCCAAATAAAATTGGGAAACACTACCTTAGGCCAACAGTTCCAGAAGTTGGCAGACCTAAAACCAGTATTAATATAACTAACTGCTCACAAGACAACCTAAAATGGGAGGCTTGGCATATCTCTGGGACTGTTTTGTGCTTACAAGAAAGCAGAGTGTTTCATTTCCAAGCATTTTGGAGTACCAGATATATAGGTCCAACAACCATTGTTGTGACACTAGAACTGCTCACGCTGGTAAAGGACTGCACACTAAGCCAAAGTGGATTTATTCCATGAAGTGGTAAGTAAAAATTTCTGTCAGATCAAATTATTCCCACTGCTCACACAAAGTTTTCTAGACCCTAACACAACAATTAAGGACAAATTATGAAAAGTGGATTTTATTCCAGTCTTTGGATTGGAAGGCTAAATTTTATATTAAAAGTTATACACAAGTTTAGATCCAGAAGAGCTTTCTTGCTGTTGTAATTATTTACAGTACAATAACCACTAAAAACCTCAAGCTGAACACAAGCCTCCCACTTTGCTATATTCACCCACAGTTATGAGAGACCCAAGATCCAAAGAACTTACAGCCTAAATAGAAATGAGACAGAAAAAGAGTAGTGGAAAAGAGCAAGAGAGAGATTAAATGACTTTCCCAACATCAGTTGTTTCCAAGGCAGAGCAAGGAATTAAAATTGGGCTCCTTGAACCACAATTTAGGATTCTAACCACTGCACCATGCTACTGCTCAGCATTAGGGATGTAAGGGAGTAGTTGACTACCCAACAAGCATATGCTTATCAGGTAGTCAATTCCACTACTTGCTTCCCCACCCTTGTTGCCTCTGAGTCAGAGGCGGGGGGGAGGGGAGAGCTGGTCCCTTCAGCACCTTCTCCACAGTGTGGGAGGGTGGGGAGCAGAGCTGCAGCGTCCCGAAGACGGCGCAAGCTGGAGCTGTTCAATCCAGGTCCCGCCAGCCCTGGGAGCTAACCCCGCTCTGCAGAGGCTCTTACTACATTTAAAGTGCAGAGCCACAGCTGGGGTAGCTTCCAGGTCCAGCATGTGCCAGGACTGAATAGTCCTAGTTCATACCTGTAGAAAGAGCCTAGCGGAGGTAGCGAGCATTTAAAATGTTACATTTAAAATGCAGAGCCACAAGCAGGGGTACTCAGCGCCGTCCCTCTTTATTGACTAATCGAGTAGTCGATGGAAATTCCGTCGACTACTTGATTAGCTGATTAACCACAATTTAACATCCCTTCTCAGCAGATCCACAAACTCTGCCACAATCTGGTTTTTCACCTAGTTTATAGGAGAGACTAGATTGAGTGCTATAAATTCTTTACACGGAATGGTCAGTTTACCCACAACCAGCACAGCAATAACTATAAGTCAGCCCAAAGCAGAGCCAATAAAAACCTGCTATTTCATTCTGTAAATGCCTCATGTTACAGAAAAAAAAAAAGTTAAGATTTTTAAAAATATATGTGGGAATATTTTCATATCTTTTTGCCTGTAAAGCTTTATACCTTATATACCATAGGTTCAAATAAACAAGGCTAGGAAAAATAACCTGAGATTACTTTTCCATGTCTGATTTTAATGCACATTTCCAGGGCAATAATTGAGTTTAGGGCCACAATGGGAAGCAGGCTCCATTTCTAACCCTTCAGGGCTGAGGTACTACCATAGTACAAAGCAATAAAATAGTAATAAAGTGAAAACATTCCTCATTTATCTGGCAGGTCGATTTTAAAAACTGGTGGCCATCTGAAGCTTCTCGGGGAGTTGGAACATTAAACCAGGTACCAAGGAGAAAGAATTAGGAGCAGGCACTAAGTGAGATAATCAAAGGTACATAATGAGCATATGTGTTTCCACAGCTCTACAAGGTGTCCATATAGGAAGCATGGATGTTCTCGTATCTTAATGCTGGTAACTGCATCAAATTAAGCATTAGAATACCTACAGGTCACATCCTGCAAAAAGCGTGTAGGAAATTCCTAAACTAGATCACATTGTTGTAAGAGAACATGAAATATATCAAAATGTATAACCATTTAGGATGCACATTGTCTCCTCACTCATGTTTCTGGTTGCACTAAGTGCTACCAATGCTTCTAAGGAATTCAAGTGTCTCCACTGACCACAACGCATATTCTAGATAATTTATAGAGGAAGAAATGCTAGCAAGATATTATAGAAATGGTGTTTATTACCACCAGCCCAAAATTGTTATTTAGTCTCAAATTGCTGATTATTGCCAAACGTATGTGGGAATGATAAAAAATTACTGGAACACACATTTGAGAATGTGTGCTGTCTCAGACATAAGACTGTGGCTTGAAGAGAGCCTTTTAAGTTATTGAGTATGTGAAAGCAAGAGAGACCAAGTTCAAAAACGTGAGTGAAGCAAGGGGCTTCCCAATGACAGGCTTAGCTCCAATCTGATACTCCTACTAGGAAAAGCCCAAGGACAATTTCTCAGACCAAAGATAAGGGAGAACTAGCAATCTTAACCCATTAACTACTCTACAGACTTTGTAATTCCTCAAATTTAACTTATTTTTTAAAGTCTACTTTCAGTCAGACCAGTGGAGAAAGGAACTGACTTGAAAGAAAAAAACAAAACAAAAAAAAACAAAACAAAAACCACCACACACACAGAGAGAGTTTCTATTTCATTGTAATCCTTCCCCCAACTGAACCCAATGTGAAAAAGCCATCCCTGAAGTTACACTAAGCATGCATTTGGCTGAGTGGCTTTGTTTCAAGGCAACTGTAAGTTTATTATACAAATAACTGTGGACAAGAATGATGTCAAACATTATGAAGGTCTCAGGCAGTCACAGCAAACACCTCACCACTGATTACACAATACTGTAGTTGGCAGCTTCTTCCCACACCACAGTCTCCTTACTTTAATTATGTAGTATTTAGCTTCCTCTCTCAGATAAAGGCCTTGACATCATCTTTGCAACATTTAAATGTCCTAGTTTCAAAGACGTATCAATGGCGGGCAGAGCTACTGGTGAGAACTGTAGTTGTGCAGACAACTAAAGTAAACAAAAGAACTTGCCATCAGCACTCAGAAATGAGAAGAAGCTCACAGAAACAGCACTAAAAGGCTTAGCAAATACCATACCTGAAGTGCACTCATTTTATAAAATAGTTTTATAATCCACAAAAAGGAGAGTGAGGAGGTTGACTGAACATCTTTATTTCAGAGTCACAGCTGCATTCTTTTCTCCCTGGGAATGCAAGGCTATGTATTATGTACAACTTTCTAAAAAGCCTAAACAGAAAACATTTCTGACAGCTGTAAATAAAAATGGGCTTGTCAGAAAACAGGGTTACCTGATTACTTTACTATTTGATAAACATACAATTAGGGTAATTTTACATGCCAGGTTCATGTCACACCTAAGAGCTCTAAGTTAGGGTGGAGACTACCAAAAGAGCAGCATAGTCATTGGAACGGAAAAGTAATTTTTACCAATACCCTCAGATTACCTATATTAAAATAGGAAATGTGAAAATAAACATGGCATATAAGGTACGGCTGTGAAATAATTAGAACAATACTGACTTTTTTATTTTTGATTCAGAGGGGTAGCCGAGTTAGTCTGTAACTGGGAAAACTTTAAAACAACAAACAGTCTTGAAGCACCTTAAAGACTAAAAGAACATGTAGTTTTATTTTTGTAAGAGCCGCTGTAGCTGTTTAGGAAAAAGTACAGCCTTGTGTCTAGAACAGAGCACTAGGAATCAAGAATTCTATAGATTGTTTGGACTTATCAGTGATTTGCTAATGGATGGAACATAAATACATGAAAGGCAAATTCACAAATACTATAGTAAATAGGCCCCACAAATACAGATAGATAATCTTTTCCAAAAGGGCTTGAATGACTGGTTACTCTAAATGGGTCACAGGGAGCACACTACAGTCTACTTAATGGTCTCATTTCACGATCTTAACATTTCCATTTAGTTTATTTTATGTATGTTCTCAAACCAAGCTCATCAGCACAGTATCTAAGTACCTTCCGCTAAACAATATGACTACTGAGTCACATATTTGTTCTCTCATCAGGAAGAGAAACACATGCAGCGGAGTGTCATGTTTGGGTAGTGGGTTTGGTTTTTGTTTTGCCTTTTTTTTAAATGAATACATGGGTTGCAATGGGTTTATGTTAGAGAAGGCAGGTACAAGAAGTGTGTCTTATACTTGGGGCAGAAGTCTGTGATAGACCTTAACAACTTAGGCAGTTTATTCCACAATTTCTCTTGGACTATCACCAGAGAAATTTCTGTCTCCTCTTTAAAATCCCACATTCTGACTAGACTAAGATCTTCAGTGCAAGGGACTGAATTTTACTCTATATCTGCACAGGATCAGGCATGGATTACCATACACTATACAAAGCAAGCCTCCAACCTTGCAAGTGATGGTATGGACTGCTATACCACCATAAAGTCCCACTGACTACTCAGGCCCTGTCTCCACGTCCAGGAAGATCGATACTATGGTGGTTGAGCTTCAGGCATTCGATTTAGCAGGTCTAGTAAAGATCCGCAAAACTGAATGCCAAGAGTACCCCCATTGGTACCTGTATTCCTCGCTGTCACAAGGAGTAAGAGAAATCGACAGTAGTATTTCTCCCGTCAATCTTGCACTGTGGAAACAGTGCCAAGCTCGGCTTAAGGTATGTCAACTCCAGCTACGTTATTTATATAGCTGGAGTTGCGAACCTTAAGCTGACCTTCAGGTATAGTGTAGCCTTGGCCAAAGTTTCATGCAGGAATAGCAGTTTGCCTACACACTATTTGTTGGCCAGGAACCTAAATAATACACAATGAACAAAGTATTTAGTCTAACCTTGGGCTAGTCACTAATTTCTCCTTGCCTCAGTTCCCCTCCTGCAGACTAAGAAGAATGATAATAAATACGTCTTCCCACCCTTTGCCTGTTTAGCCTATGAGCCCTAATGGACAGGGATGCCTTGCTACCTGTACAGTACCTAGCAAAACAAAGCCCAGATCTTGACGAAGGCGGCTATGTATCACTGTAATGAAACCAACAACAAAGTACTACAGGAATGCACCATTGTAGGTCAATGCCAAGTACTATAAAGTAACAAGAAGTCTTATATACAAAAAAAATGTTTTTTTAAAAGGTCTACATGTTGGCCTAAGTTTTTATTTTATTTTACACAGTAAAATGGCAATTGCTACCCAACATTTTTTGTTTTCAACAGAAGCAGCACTGCTATACTCAAGTAAAGAGAACTGAGAAAAAAAGAACAGGTCATTAGTGCATAAGAATAAATGTAATATTAATATCTAAGCTCAAAATCTGCTAGGTTTACAGAATGCAAGAACACAATGTTTCATCTTTAATGTAGTTTCTGACCCTTTGATTTCAACAGCTCCAAAAAAATTTTACTGGGAAAGTTCGGGAAGAAAAGTGATGTATATTATCCTACCTCAAAAAGGGACAAATGGCTAAACTGTTTCTAATTATTTCTTCTTGAAGTACTAATGAAGGGGGAGGTAAAACATCAACAAAGCTTTAATGCCCAGGGGGGAGGGGGGAAGAAGAGTGCTTGTAGTGGTGAATACTGTTCCACAACTCTTAGAGACATCCAGTTTCACCATTGTGGAAAATATCCTCATGAAGTGACAAGCAAAAGACTCTTAAATGGGGACAGAATAAAAAGTGGTCAGTGCTTCATCAGACTACTTCATTTTAGGGAATTCTGTTACCCAAACAAGACCTCACATCCTCCTGCTAGCTCTACAATCAAAGGCTGAGTGAGATGAAAGGGAAAGAGGACACCTTTTTAAGGACTTTTCTACACTGGGTGAGGGAGGGGGAAGAGAAAGGGAGAGAGAGGGTACTCCATCTAAGTTCCAGAACTTCAGCAGCCTAACTAGGGCAGCTGAAATCAACATACAGCAATGTCTTGGCAGCAGTGTATTGATAGAAGACACTCTCCCATTGACTCCCTTTGTGCTTCTTGAGAAAAGCAATTGGCAGTCGATTCATCATGTCTATATTAGACATGATAAAAATCTACCCCAGCTGGATTGATCACTGCCTTGACAATCCGGCCCATAACATAGACCTGTCCTAAAGGAGAGACTACACTTTGTGGTTCCTCTTTCCAGCTTCCACAAGACTCCGTAACCAACAAGTTACGCTATGTTGCTCTCACTGTTTTCTGAAGCTAACTACACTTTTTAAAAACATCATTTCACGGAATGAGAAATACAAATTCTGACTTTGAAACAAATACCAAAAAACTCTACTGCACTTGGGCTCTGTTTAATAACAGCCTCTTTGCCAAAATGTAAATAGTTATGTAATTCTTAGAAGCCATCTGAAAGGATAAACACCACTTTAAAGAACTATTATTGAGTTTTGATTCAAGTCAAGCAAGGTGTCTTTCTCTTTTCACCACTCACTTTGTGTTTATTTGTTTTAAGTATGAGATGTCAGAATAAGAGGATTATATCTTCCGTGATATTTACTCCGGGTGCCCAGCTTGACAAACATTGAAGAGTGCTGATTTTCAACAAGTGCTGACCACCTACTGTCTGCAATTAGTCTGTTCCAAGGTTCTACAAGTTGGGCACCCAGAAATGAAGACACCCAAAATCGCTACTCATTTTTAAAACATTTAGATTAGGTTATTACACTTAAATTAAGACAAATGACAACCTGTGTCTGGCAGAAAGGTGACGAGTTTTTATATTTGCAAGATATTACTCTGATCATCAGAAGAGGACAGGAACCTCTCAGTTAACCAAAGCAGCCTATTGCCATTCCATGAATGGTCACCTTCTTAACCACTACTACCACCTCATCAACTAGGATTTAGGGTGCATTTCTGAAGCTAGACACTGAAACATGAAAGACCCAGAATCATTGCCTTTAAAAAAAAATACTATGATTTATGTAAAATATGTCCTGACTTAAGGAATATGCACAATGGGTATTACGCACCTTCATCATTTTTACTGGTGTGCCTGCCTAGAAAAAATAATTTACTCTGTATTAGGTGAATTTTGAAAATGCCTCTTGGTTCTTTTCATAATTTGGGTATTTATGTTCTGCTGACGAACCTAGCACAGACAAAGTTGCCCTACAGATTAACAAAGCCAGACATGGGGAATGGGGCTGTTTATCCCATTAACTCCTCAAAAAATCCTGTTGTATTTGAGCCTGAAAAATAGTAGGCCTGCCTTACAAAACCAGTGTGTTTTGGACAGTTTGGGGAGGGGGAGGGGAGAAGATAACAATAAAAATGAGGTAAGGCTTGTTTCTTTCATCTATTCAGTAGCAGCAGGGGAGATCTAAAACTATTGCATTGCTTTAAAAAAAAAAAAAAAAAAAAAAAAAACCTGACAATGACAAGTATTTCTTTGCTGATCCACACGAGAATGGGGACCAGAGTGGATAGGATAGTGGTGACAGCTAAGCTGGTGGGAATGCAAGAGCTCTGCTTTAATTGGCTGTTTCTGCTCAGTTGATGAGACACTAAGAAAAATATTACTGCCAGGATAGGATGGTTACTTAAAGGCACACAAAAACAGCATACATTTCTACATATAAATGCTTTTAGTTGGATGTCAACTAAAAGAAATTTATGCTATTTTTCGAGGCATGGGTGTAGACTGTCTCTCCTTGTTCTAGGGAAGCTGATTTTCTTTAACCTTTATTAGCAAACAAAACACGCTCCAAAAAAAAAAAAAAAAAAAAAAAAAAAAAAACCTGCATGAACAGAGATGCTCTAAAATTTTCATTGTTAAATACACAGTGCCCTATGAAGTTTGTGAGGGTTCATGTTACAATGCCACTAAATCTAATAAATAGATACAGATACACACACACACACCTTTAAACATAAGCAGTGTCACAGTCTTGTAGAGAAGAAAACTCTTGATCATTGGGGTATAATTACCTAGATTTCATTATTTTTTAAATATCTTAGCCACAGGGTTCAAAAGTTTTGTGTTTTTAAAGGCAATCACCATTAACCTTGGGCCAGTAGCCTCATTGTGTTTAATTAGTAAGCTAATGAAGCCAATCTTATTCTCTCTCTCAAGCACAAAAGGATAAATACAAGACACTGAAAGAGATCAGATTCATTGCTACCTGATTGTACTTATTTTGGAATGAATTTAAATCCTGCAATGTTCTAGAGAAGTGTGTATTAGATCACTATTTCTGAGCATTTGGGCTGCAGAAAATTAGCAAACAAAAGGCTAAAAATGAACATAATGTTTTCATCAACAAATCTTAAATACTCCAAAAATTAAGCACACAACAGACACTTTTAAAAGAATAGCAGTCTGTGCTTGTTTTTTTAGCCATCCAAGGTAGCACAGAAAATCCATCAACTATGGAGGTTGAGCTATTTTTAAAAAGCCCACTGCTTGTCCACACCATACTTCAAGCAACACACATGCTTTGAATCCTCACCAAAAAGCTGCAACTTTGTTCTCTTTTCGGACACAGCTGCTTAAGGAAAAGCTGGACAAATAAGGAGGGTTATACTGTTAAACAAATCCACCTTTCATCCAGTATTTGTGTAAGAAAATACATAAAAATGGATTTACAATACTGCTGGTGCTCTAATCTGATAATCCACTGGGACCTTTTAAAATAAATATGATTATATACATTTTAATTACAATTTCAGAAAGCCTGTGGAGGTATGTACTAGTGGATTGTGCCTTTTTATAACATGATACAGACAGTAATCTTACAGTCCATTTTTAGGCAACTTTATTTTTCTCCTGGTTATGTTTTTGCCATTATAGGAAATTACAGAAGCAGATTTTAACAACAAAGAGGGACCATCTCACTTGAAAGCCACATGAGCTAAAAGGATCCAAGTAGTACTCAGAAAGAAAATGACTAAAAAAAACCTCTTTTATGCACGTTTTCCAGCCTGAGATGTTGAGAGCTAAATAACACTGTCCCAGCTACCCTGCTCCTTCCAAAATAGATCGCTCAACAAGATCAGGTATGTAAATACAATCACTCATAACCCCTTGTAAACACAAGGAAACAAAGCTGTAGACAAGTGCCCTATCAATTAGCTACATGTCCTAGCTGGCTTGATTTCCACCATAAATTAAAATTTTCTCTGCTCCTTCTACCACTAATGCCACTACCTTCAGTATGAATTTGAAACAATTAAGAGATGGCATTGTTGAAAATTCAAAACCCAGGCAGTGGCACTGCATATTTAATGGGCACTCGGAACAAAGAACCACCACCAGCAGCAAGAACCTTGCGCCTGGTAGATTTCAGCTAGTACGATTCCTGGGAACACATTCCAAAACAAACCCAACCCGATCTCGCGCCCTTTGCCCCCCCGACCCTCTTTGCAGAACCGGACAGGGTCGCCTCCCGGTTTCCAGTAAGAAACCATCTAACCAACGCAGTGGGAAATCTCCCCCCACCCCCGTCTCTCCAAATTTAAAATAAAAATAGCCAAAGGACAAGAAAACTGCATTCACATCAGATGCACACAAGCAGCCTAGGGTACAACTGTAGCACACTTCCCCCCTTTAAAACTAGCAGCCTCCTGCGATCCTTTATTCACAACGCCTCCGCCACCCCCTAAAAATACACACCACACCAACCACCCTGTCTCTGTTCGGTATTGGATACAACGTAACAAGTTACTACACACAGACTTCCCCTATCAGAACACCAGATGTGACAAAATAAAGATCAGATTAGGATCTATTATGTTTGGGGGGGGGGGGGCGGAGGAGATAAAAACAAAAAAAGAAAATTGCCGTGTACTAGTGGGAAATCACTCCTTTCCCTTGCAAAATGAGCCCTGGAACCATGGTCCATGGAGGGAAATGCACTGATTTGGGGGGGGGGGGGGGGTCAAATAATTAAGTCTTTCTATTTTGTAACAAACCCATATTAATAACATTCATGTACGTGTCTGTAGGATCAAAAGATTGTGTTGCTGTGTGCGATTTGTAACCTAGATCATTGTTTTACCAATCCCCAAAGGGTGAGCTCTCCTCCTCTCCACTCCTCATCAAAACAAGGAGGGAAACCACACAACAAAGCAGCCCTACAACGCTAAGGCTCGCCTCCCAGAAATGGCTCTAGCTAAAAAAAACACCTCTTTCCCCCTTGACAAAGGGGACACTCCGGTTTTGTAATAGCTCAACAGACCTAGCAGAAAGGGAATATTTTCATAAGTACACACCACATATCCCTGAAACACTGAACTACCCCCTAAAAACCCACAGTTAGTGTCACATGCGCGCCCCACCACGCCCCTTTTGCCCCAAAAAGACAGCTCTTCAAGCTAAAGCAAATGTAAATCAAATGTATCTCAACGCTTTGGAAGATTCATTTTGTAGCATGGCCTTCTGATCCCCTTAGCACGTCCAATGTTTACATTAAGTTCCATCATGCCACACAATATCCCCATGAAAATGCAAACCCTGCAGATTTGTGAAGTTTTCAAAAGGATCACGAGGGAAGGTTTAAAAACAAAATACCCCCCCCCCCAAAAAAAAAGCCTCTCAAAAGATGGGTTCTTCCGCTTCTCTCTTACAACTTTCTATTATGTCACCGTGTCACAAATCAGCCTAAATGACACATCTCATAAAAATAGCAAAAAATCTATGGGATCATAACATTTCATTAAGGGGGTAAGGGAGGAGAGACACGCTTCGACCGACTATCAGCACCGTTTAACTCTGGCAAGCTATTTACAAACGGTCCCTTTCAAAGAATTAAAAGACACGATCAAGAAGAATCTTGTGGAAAAGGCGAGCAACGTTTCTTAAGGGCTAGTAAACTCACACGAAATTAACACATTCATGAAAAAGAGAAGGGGGAAAGAAATCAAGCAATTTACACAACGCAACCTTGCAAACCCGGGAGTAAAAAACATATGGCTCTCTCTACCTGAAAAACAAAACAGTTACTAACAACCAAAAGGTTTTCTTTTTTTTTTTTTTTTTTTTTTTTTTTTTACTACGTTCAACTCGATTCTGACACACACCATGCCATTTTACAAAGTTTCCTAGGAATCTGAGGCCAGGAACACTAATTCATTCACACTCTGCTTAATTAAAGGAACACTGCAGAAACATAATCCATTGATATCAAAACCAACAACGAAAACAGGAGGGTTTCTTCTAAAAAAAAAAAATCTTAGGAACAGCCTTTTCCCCCCACTATTCGTTGCAGTTAAGGGATATTTAAGGGGAAAGGGAGGTAGTTTCGAATAACTGCACACCATTTGATTCTTTTTTCGAATGTTAATACAAAACTGGTGAAGGGAAAGACAGAAATTTACTTACCTGCACCGAAAGTTCCACAAAGAAAGGCGAAAGTCAACCACGAAGCAATCATATTCCTTTACTTTTTCCCCCCCTTGTGTTTCCCCCTCTACCCCCAAGGGGGGAAAAAACCGATCGGGAGAGCGAAAGGGGCGGGGGGCGAGGTTGGAGGAAAATGAGAATCGCTCCCGAAAAACAAGCACAACAAAAATAAGGCTCCCACAAAAGCGAGTTGAGTTCCTTCACAGTTGCAACAACGTATCCAGTTCGAATGGGGCACCAAATGGCAGCGCCAGGACAGCTGTAGCCCGGTAGCCGTCCGGCTCCTGCTCCGAGCTTTCCAAGAGTTTGCTCGGCCGGGGCTTTTGTGCAAGGGAGACAAGCGTGCAACACACCAACTCTCTCTCCCCCACCCCCCACCCCAGCCCAGCCCCTTCTGCCTGCCCCAAGCAGCGGGGACGAGGGACAACAACACGCACGCACCCAAAAGACAGGGAGGAGGAGGAGGAGGAGGAGAAGGAGGAGGGGGAGATAAGCAACCCCCAGCAGCACGCGCGCGACCCCCGCAGCCGGGCGGCCACCACCAAATGCAAAGCGGGCGGCAGCCCCGAAACTTTGCAGCAATGTTACCAACCCAGCATCCAGGGAAGCTGCTGAGCAGCAGGAGGCACCAGCCCAGCGGCTGCCGAGGAGGAGGAGGAGGAGGAGGCGGTGGCTGCCCCGGCGGCTGAGCGGCGGCTGAGAGAGGAGGAGCGCAGGGAGCGGGCTCCGAGGCGGGCAGTGGCGCGCGGGGCTGGCTGGGGCGAGGGTCCGGCCCGAGGCATCGCTCGCGCGGGGAGCGGGCGGCGGCGGCCGGCGCGGGGCAGGGCGGCGGCAGAGGCTGGCTCTGGAGGGGCCATGTACAAAAAAAAAAAAAAAAAAAAAAAAAAAAAATCCTGAACCGAGTCCAAAATGGCTCCTGCGGGGGGAGAAGCCGAGCCGGAGCCGGCGGGGGACCCGGATGTTGGATACAAAGGCGGGCGGCGGGGCGGGGGCCGGAGGGGGCTGAGGCAGCCCGGCCGCTGAGTGGGGGGAGGCGCTGCCCGTCAAGGCGGGGGCGGGAAAGGAGGGCGAGCGCCGGGCAGCCCCCCCCCCCGGCCGGGGGCCCCCTTCCCTCCAGTGACAGGCCAGGACTTGCCCGCCCGCGCCCTGCCGGTGGCTCGGGGCCAGGCGCAGATGCCAGGGAGGAAGGGGCCGGAGGGGCTGGTGGGAGCTTGGAGGGGGTGAGCTGCCCCGGGTGGGGGGGATTTCGGGGACACCCCCACCCCCGGCGGAGGTTGGTGTCAGCCCCGACGCAGGAGGTTTTATGTCCCTCCCAAACTTTGGCGCCGGTGGGTGACCTCCCACCTGCTACTCCCGTGCCCCCTGTGACTCATCCTGGCCGCTTTCTGATTCCAGCCACGCTCCTGCTCCTCTCTTGTGGCGGTGAGTTTCAGAGGCTCTTGGCGCCAGCTCTCTGGACTGCACTGTCGCTTTAGCCTGCCCCGTCCCGCCAGGGATGTACAGGGGGGAAGGCAGCTAATGCTGCATCCCTGCTGGTAAGCCAGAGGTGGAAATGGGGAGCCACAAGAGTCAAAACTGGAGAGAGAGGACAGTCCAGCAACAGATGTGAGAGAGCAGGGACTGAGGGGGCGATCAGTCACCTTCTGCTCCAACATCTGAAAGCCAGAGAGTGCAAGAAAAATGTGTTCTCTCTCAGAAATCATAGAAGACGTTATCAGAAAGTCATGAAGAAAGAGTGTCCTTGGAAGAATGAAGAGAGCTGGCAAACATGCCCTCCTACTACAAAGCAACTGCCATTAAATCAGATATGGCCAGTAGTGACAAATGGGACCCAGCAGATCAAACAACGCGGGAAGTCTTCTTCTGAGAGAGATTTACGGGGGTGTTTCAGACCAGCTGCACTTTGTCAACACTTAAATAGCTTGTTATGCGATAAAGTCTTAGGGTGGGAGTTTCAAATGCTGTCAGCATTGGCCTAACTCTGCTTCCATTAAAGGCAGTGGTAAAACACCTATAGATACACTGACATTCAATCCCGATTTTTCCGGGACAGTCCTGACTTTAAATACTCTGTCCTGGTGTCCCCATCAAGTAGTGAAATGTCCCAGAAAGCCCTGCCAGACATTTCACTACCTGATGGGACAGCGGCTTGCAGGAAGAAGCAACCAAGAAATGACTCTGTGCCATTGCTCCTCACATGATACAGCAGCCTCCTTCTTCACCACCACCCTCCCCTTGGCAAAGCACATAGGCAGCACCATTGGATCTTTGCCAGCAGGCAGCCAGACCAGCTTTTGGAGGTATGCGGCACCTCTTCTCTCCACTGTCCCTGTGGGACCGCCTCTGCTGTGCAGAGAGGATAGGAAGGGGTAGCTACAGATGATCAGAGTAGGGCTAGAGGCGGAGTAGACACAGGGGGAAGAGATGGGCTGGTGCAGGGGTCAAGAAGGATGGGGAGGGGGACAGGTCCCCAAAGGGGTGACGGGAGTGAGAAGGTCAGGAGCCAGGACACCAGAAGAGAGTGAGGGATAGGGGGGCAGCAGCAAGCACCAGGGGAGCAGATGGGGTAAGGGGAGGAGACATGGCAGCAGAGGGACAAGAGAGAAGTTTATAAGATATTAATAAATATCATAAAATAAATAACAGTGGCACACATCTGAACAAGCGCACATGAACTCAATAGTGGTGCACAAGACAAAATTCACTCCACTCATGGGAGGAAAATCTTAGAGGGAACACTTCCTCCAGCCTCTCTCCCCAAGTTAATGCAATACAAGCTGGGTTAATGCACTTGCAGGCTACTTGCATGGGGGGTCCTGTGGGGGCCAAACCCATACCTATTGGTAGAACAGTGGGAGGACTTCTTAGAGAGATCACAAACATGAAGCTTTAAACAAAATCTAGAGGCTCCCTGGGAATACTTTTATAAGAGCTCGTGGCCAGGGACCATCTTTTTGTTTTATGTTTGTATGTCTAGCACAGTGGATCCTGATTCATAATTGGTACACTCTCCTAACTCATAAAAGGCTTCCTAAGAACAAATAAATTATTATGACTTTGATACCAGTAAAGAAAAATGCATGTGAGATGGAAAAATGCATGCAGTAGTTGTGATTTTCTATATGGCAAAGGCACTTTCAGAAAAATTACAGAGTAAGTTTGCACTAACAGGTGGTGCATGTGGAACAGCTAGTGAAAATGCAAGTCACCTATCAATAAAGTAGAGGGAGTAACATTACAGGTAGCAAGAAAAAGAGGGAAAAACCACATCCCACAGAGCAAAGACAAGACCTACAAAAATGTTTCAAGAGGACAGATACCACTGGTCACGTGTGGCAAAGGAGAACACAAGACAGAGAAGAAGGCATGTCACCACTACATAGACTATACTGGCATAGCTTTGTCAGCTTAGCCATGGGCATCTGTTCGCCTAGGCAGGGGAAGGCTTTGCATTCCCAAACTGACAGGCATGGCCCTACCTACACTGTGCCCCCTGCACATTCCTCCCTCCCCTGGTGCTCTGGGGCTGGGGAGGCTGGGGCAAGCACAAACCCACCTACTCACCTGCCTTCCCTGTGAGGGCAGGGAAGGAGCAGAGCCTCAGCAGAAGGGGCAGCGTTGGAGGTGAGGCCCTAACTTCATCAACCACCCATGAGCTTAGCAGTGCCCCATAATGTAGATGCAGAGTAAAACTATAGAAGGGCATTTTCTGCCAGTCTAGGACACTAATGCTCTGAACAATGTTGGCTACATTGACAAAAGCATTCTACTGTAACCTGTTCGTTCTATACAAAACACAGCCCCACAGCAGATGGCTTAAAACTTAGCTGTTTTCGTTCAGATCTCAAAGCACATGTAAAGCTATGCCTTAATTAAACTTTATGACCCACCTAGAAGTAAACAGAGGCCCAAACTGGGTGACTGATTTGTCCAACACCACAAGTGAGTTAGAATTGGAACCTAGAGATTGGAACACCTAATCCAGTCCTCTGTATATTTAAATTATATCTCCATTATTAAACCACAGTGGTTCCATTCTTCTCTGGCCAGCTATAGGTGATTACCAGCAGGCCTAATTCTTCACTGCTTTGCACTTTCATTCACAATTCTGCAAAGTAGGTGTAAAATGCTACAAATAGCCACAGACACTCAGTTTGCAAAAGTGCAAGAAACTGCAAAGCACAAATCAATGACAAATAAGGCCCCCTGGCTTGTCTGTGGAAGAGTATTTGTCACACAAACACCAAGATACAACTTCCTTCTATTATATTATTTCATATTTGGATATTTTTAGGGCTGTCAGGAGATTAAAAAATAATTGTGATTAATCACATGAGTAAAAAAATTAATTGTGATTAATCATGCAATTTATTGCATTGTTAAACTAATAGAAACCCATTTATTTAAATATTTTGGTTGTAGTCTACGTTTTCAAATATATTGGTACCTTCTTTGTGTTGTGTGAAATCTGTAGTGAAAGTGTTCTTAAAATGAACAACAGGTGTTGGGTCACTGTCTGAGACTTCTATAACATGGAATATGGTAGAATGTGGGTAAAATAGAACAGAGGACATACAGTTCTCCCGCCAAGGAGCTCAGTCACAAATTTAATTAACATGTTATTTTTTTAGAGAGCATCATCAGCATGGAAGCATGTCCTCTGGAATGGTGGACAATGCATGAAGGGAAATATGAATGTTTAGCATACCTTGCAAAAAGTGCCTGTGTACAAAAGTGTCTGTTTTTACTTTCTTGTGATGTAAATAAGTCGTAGCATTTTCTCCTGCAAATGTAAACTTTTTTTCTTAGAGATTGGCTGAACAAGAAGTAAGACTGAGTGGAACTTGTAAGTTCTGAAGCTTTACATTATTATGGTTTTGAGTGCAGTTATGTAAAAAAATATACATTTGTAAGAACACAGAGATTGCACTAACGTATTTGTCAATTGAAAAATACTATTTATTTTTATCATTTTACAGTGCAAATATTTGTAATAAAATATATATTTGGATTTCAGTTGCAACACATAATGCAATACATCTGAAAATGTAGAAGAAGAGCCAAAATATTTAATACATTTCAGTTGGTATTTTATTGTTTAACTGTGTGATTAAAACTTCAATTAATCATGATTTTTTTATCGCAATTATATTTGTTGAGTTAATCATGCAAGTTAACTGCAGCTAATTGGTAGCCCTAATATTTTTCAAAATACAACGTTACAATATTTCCTGTATTTGCAACAAATTTTAAAAGGTGAAATCACATCTCCGTGAGAGTCAGAACCGTCACTTCCATTTTGCTACTGCTAAGGCCAGCTTTCTGCCTGTCCTGGCTCCACGGACTGTAGTGTGCTCTGGAAGTAGTCAGCAGCAAGTCTAGCTCCTAGGTGGAGGTGAATAGCCAACTCTCACAAGATAAAAAAGTAAAATAAGACAAAAAAAGCCAATCCCATTTCAAGCCCAATATGAGCTCGGTCCATTTTTGCTCCCCAATGCCTGGCAACAAACAACCCCAAATCCAATTCCTTTTTCAGTTGGCACTGCTCACTTCCAACAAATATGCCCAAAACAAGCCATACTTCAAAAGAGGTGGTTTTTTTAAAATCAAGACACAGAGCAGTAAGTGGACACAACCCCCACCCAACCCAACCCCCTGTTACTCCAGAGACTTCAGGTAAGCAATTAAAAATGGCCAATTGGTGGAAAAGTTAGGGTTAGGGATGTCTCCGCCAGCAGCCAGATTTGGCCTGACAGTAGCGTATCTATCACCGCTTAACTGTTTCAGAAATGACGGACAAAATGTTTAGGGCCAAACCATATATTTGAAAAAAAATGGTTGAGCACAACAAAAGGGCAACGGTACATTGAATTGAATGACCCCACCCTATCCCGAAAAAAAGGAAGATAGAAAGAGAACCCGATACAACAAGGGGAGATCTTACAACAATGAGGAGGTGGCGATGGAAGCCTGTGACCTTCTACCCGTAGGCTATTTGGAAGCCCTTGGGGAGGACTGACAGGGAGGTACCGTGAGGCGAATCCTTCCTGTTGAAGGGGATGCCCCAAGGGAAGAGGACCCTCGCCTCGGTGGTGGACAGCGCTGCTAGAGAGCTTCACGAATCCTTCGACCACGTGAAGATCCACTCAGGGACACAGTGGTAAAATGTCTCAATACAGTCCATGGATCCAGTCCCAAACTAGTACTGAGAGGTTTCCCAAGTACTCAATGGAGACTCCATAGATCAGGCCAGTATAGATAGTCCCTAGGCCATAAGTCCACGCATGCTGGAACTTCTCACAGGAATAAGGGGAGATGACAGGAACCCGATATGAATGAGAAGAGAAGAAGAACCCGAGCCCTTGACAGGACTAGGCTTTTAAAGCACTTAAGGCGGGAAAACTAGACGGGCAGCGTGCAGCAGTTGGCTGTCTGCCAAAGCCAGTCAGAGCAGAGTGCAGAGGTATTAGCGAGGAGTGCAGAGGTGATTTAGGTAGGAAAATGCGGGCAGGACACTGTAAGGCAGGAAACCTTTGAACAAGATCCCAAAGATTCTATTTTGTTTTACCAGACTCCATTTTGAATTTATACACGCCATGGTAACAATCCCCTTCTTGATGGTGTATTAGAACCGGAACGAGTTATTATATATCATCATCATTAACATTTCTCTTTTTCCTCTATCATAAAAGCACTCACAACTGTGTTGGTTAACTTAGGTCTTGATTTCTTAATGCACGCATACAATGTCAATCCCATTGTGTACAAGATTACACATAACTGTACAATACAACTTATGATCAATGGATGTTTCAGAGTATTCGATACATTATTCATATCGATCACCAAATCCCACCAGTGATGCTTCTCCATTGTGGATTGGATTACCTTGCTTATCTTTCCAATTTTATTAATGTCATGCTGTACAACAATTCCCGTTTTTATCCCAGCTGTTTTCACCTCCTTTACTAACTCTATCAACTCAGGGTGATGGAGCAATGATTTTAGCGTTACAATATCAGGGCCAAGATGAATAGGCTCTATTTTTCGCATCAGATGAAGATCAATATTATAATTATCCCTTGTAGGCATAAACAATGTTATGTCTACGTCACACCCTCGAATGTGCAAGATATTACATATACAAAGGTTATCGTGAACTGTATGATTAACAATATAGAAGGTATTAACAGTAAACATGAGGCACAAACTTCTGATACATCCACATCCTTCCTGTACTTGCGCTACCACAGAGTGATTGTTATGGATATCAGAGGGGTGCAGATCATAATGACACTCTCAGCCGAATTAAAACAAATATGGTTCTCTTCCCACAGTCCGGTAGTACAGGTATATCCTAAGTCGGATTGTTCCACACAGGCTTGCAAATTTACAGTCTTAATGGACTGGTTTACCATATAGGTCCACATTTGGTCTGGTAAAGGCATCATCACCGAGTGGTTGACAAATAGGCCTAGTGGAATAATAGGATAGATATGTTCCTTGTGGGCTTTAGATAATGTGACTATTGCTAGTTGCAATTCTTCTTGTTTTAGGTCGTATGAAGTGTCTAGAATAGACCACCATTCCGTGTTGTCTTTTTCTAAATCCGATACCTGTGGTTTTAACAATTAGATTACTTCAGCTGGTACCTTTCCAGATACACTATGTCTGATTATGTCTTTGGCAATGGTGATCCACAAGGATTGTGCCTGGATACAGGCTATTGCCATAGACAGATTTGCTTGCAGGTATCCGACAGAAGCTATCAGTCTTTCATGATCTTTTTCCTGTAATTCCAACCATAAGGGTAGTATTTTGGTTATATCAAGCTGCATGTGATTAAGGGACAGTAAAGCATCTTGGATTGGATGGGAGAGTGCAGCAACATGCTGCAACAATGTAGCCAGTTGCTTTGCCATTTGTATTTGGTTGACAGAATTTATGGTGCCTAGGCTGGCTCCAATGCCTCCCATTAATTTGGCAACCAGATCTCTTTTAATTCTTGATGGTGGAATATTTTGTTCCATTATTTGCAGCCATCGATTCCACCCTATTAGTAGCAGAGTGACGTACTGATGACACTCAGGATTAATTCTTCCAGATGATACATGCAAGGGGACCATTACAATTTTTACAGCGTACTGTGGTTCTATCATGACCGTTCGTATCAAGTCCTTTTTGATTACATATGGACCTACATATTTCACCTCTGGTGGGGGTACCACTACGATGTTTAATTTGTATCTAGCCCCATATGGACCTTGTATGATCCAAGTACCTGATGTTCTGATCTCCTCTTCAATATCTCCGTGACAACTTCGCCCTATGATATGGTCTCTTTTCTCCAAAGTACAGTATGGTGAACCCTGATGAACAGTGGTGCGGGCTGATTGTCCCATATCTCCACAAGAGATCCAGAATTCTCTTTTTCGCTTGTGTGGATCAATGATGACTAGAGGGATCTTGTCTATGTTGCGTGCCATATGTACCACTTGTACAGTAATATTGTTTTTTCCAGGCTTGACCAGAGTGGGACTGAATACGTCTATGAACACACACCTGGTGGCATCCCAATTATCGGTTTTCTGATGGCAATTTATTATGCATCATACAGGACATTGTTGGTGACAATCTGTCTTTTCCAATGCTATACTCCAATCACATCCTCCAGTAGGACTCAGCTTCATGTCGAACCAATTAAGGGTTTTGATGGTAATTTCCCTCACTTCTTTCTTTGCTGAAATTACTAATTCTGGTCAACCTGATATTTCATCTACGAGATTGGCGTAGATGATCTTTCCGTCAAATTCATAGGTATACATAATGAGGTCTTGAGCCTTAAACAGTTCTGAGTCGAACATTCCTCTTCTAGTAGTAGCTATGAATATGAACGACATCTTTTGAATATTCCAAAATCTTAATTGGCGGTCGATGGCCATACAACTCCAGTAGTCGGTGTTGGCGACTAGTAATCCATTTATCATAGTTATTGGTATTATAAGAAACAGTTTGTGCCATGACCACGACTTCATCTTCCTGAAATATAATAAACAATAATTATTTACAAGGGTAATATACAGATGAACATTAATTTAAGTTATAGGAGAACTTTCGGTGCCTTTCCATTTCTTTAGTTGGGAACTATGAAACCATTTCATTGTTGTTTTTGCCTTATGTTTTCCAGACTTATTTTCTAGTTGATATACGGTGGGTCCAGCTTTGATGATGATGAAGCAAGGTCCCATCCATCGAGGCCTATGCAGATGTTGGGTTTCACTGACGTATCTATATAAAACTTGATCTCCAGCTTTCCACTCCGGTGGCTGAAGATACTCAACTAGTCGTTGATCTACTTTGTTTACATTCCTTTTAAGGTTACTGGCAACTGACATTTGGATGTTATACATTGTTTCCAGTAATTGGCGTATATACTTTTCTGTGAGTACTTTTGGTTGAAAGTTATTAGGTGGCACCCCTCCGTGGACCCACCATATTTCGGGGGTCTTCATTGGTCGTCCCAGTAGAGCTTCATGTGGAGTGTACCCTGTAGCACTTACTGTTGATCTAATGGCCATCAATATTAAAGGAAGCTGTTCATCCCACTTCTTTCCGGAGGAGTCGATAACTTTTCTTAAAGCATTTTTCAGGGTTCTGTTAGTCCATTCCACCAATCCCGATGACTGTGGATGTCCGGGAATGTGAAAATGCTGTTTGATGCCCAAAGCACTGCACAGATGACGGGTGACATCTCCTGTGAAATGGGTACCCTGGTCGCTATCTATTACGTATGGTAGTCCAAAGCGAGCGACAACGTCCTTTAAGAGTACCCTTGCAGTTGTCTTGGCGGTACAATTCTTTGTTGGAACCGCTTCTACCCATTTTGTAAATGGATCCACCATAACCAGACAGTACACATTGCCTTTCGAGGATCTTGGCAAGGGTCCAATAAAGTCTATTTGGAGACGATGCCACGGACCACCTATGGGCTGGTGCTTGATCGTTTTATAAGGTTTTTCTTGTTTCAGATTATTTGGGGTGCATCGCAAGCAGTTTTGGATATGATGCTTGACATCCAATTTCATGTTAGGCCACCAGGCTATGGATCGTAGTCTTTCTAATGTTTTCTCACTTCCAAAATGTCCTTGAGCATGTGATAAGGAGATCAATTCAGTTTGGAGCATCGAAAGAAAAAATACCATAGGGTTACTTTCTTCATCAGGTGTTTCTTTTTGTTTTTCTGCCATGATCACTCTGTAGGGATGTTTGTAAATCTTATAGTTTTTGTACACCCCGATTTTGAATAATGCTATCAATTCTCGGTCCAGACTTTGCATTTTGATTATGTCAAGACACCTATCTTCCTGGGCAGACTTTAGAGCACTCACCGTCTCTGGTACCTTTTCCCACCTTTGACTTGTAGGTAGGGCAGCAGCTTCTTTAGCTAATTGATCTGCTTGATTGTTCCAAATCGAGATCTTCGCCTGATTCTTTCGGTGTGCTCGCACTTTAAACAAGTATGTCTTTCTGTATCGAATTTTAGTCAATTTCCATGTGTAATTTAATAATGACGCATGAGCCACAGGTTTATCATCAGATGTGCACATCCCTCTCTCCTTCCACACTGGCATCCAATCGATAAATGTGCGGAGTACCCACTTGGAGTCTGTGCAAATGGATATGTTGTCCTCAGAAGTACTGTTTTCTAGAGCCAGTATTATTGCTATGATCTCAGCTGCTTGGGCGGACACGGTCTTCACTGGTCTCAATATCTTCTTGTTAGAAGGAATATGTACAGCGGCTGCTCCAGTGGATAAAATTCCATTATGTCTTCGGCATCTTCCATCAACTGCCCAGATATGGCTTGGGGTGAGATCTTCAACTTCCTCATAAGTTTCTATCAGCGTAAATGGAGAAGTTTCCAGATGGACTTGTTGATTAGGTATTGGGCACACATGTTCGGGAAGGACTGGCATACATAATACTGCTGGCGCGACATTGGGTGTTTTAGATGCCTCTGTTGTTATATTATGATTAATTAGCACAAGAGTCCATTGAGCCATTCTGGGGTGGCTGACTCTACCATTATTCGCCCTTCCGGAGATGATGTATCAAACTGGAGTATGGTAAGTCCTGAGTACTATAGGGGCCATTCCTATGATATATTCCCAGTGGTTGATGGCCCATACCAACGCCAATACTTCTTTTTCTCAGGAAGAATATTGCTGCTCTACATTGGACAAGGTCCGTGACCCATAAGCCACTGGTTTGACTGAGGTGCCGTTGGATTGGAGCAATACAGCTCCGATGGCCTCGCAGCCCGTGGACAGTTGTAACTGAAATTCTTTTTGAGGATTAGGATAAGCCTCCATTAGTGCTTCCATTAGTGCCCTTTTACAATTTCATGAAGGCCTCCTGATTAATTTTACTCCACTGCCATGATTGATTCTTCTTTAATAACCAATAGAGGGGTTTAGCTTTCAATCCAAATTCCTCAATGAAGTCCCGGCTGAATCCTAACAGTCCTAAGAACATACATAAAGTATGTACATTGGTCGGAGCAGGCAGTGCAGCTACCATTTTCACTCTTTCCTGGTCTGGTCTTCACCCAGCTCCACTCCTAAGTACGTTACGGTGTTTTTCTCTAGTTGAGCTTTTGAGGGGTTGACGATGAATCTAGCTTCTTTTAGGATGGAAAGTACTTCTAGTGTTTCCAGGTGCGTCTTTCTATCTTGTGTAGCAATCAATATGTTGTCGACATAACTGATGACATTTTTGGGAAGTTTTAATGATTTCCATAAATTGGACACGATGCGATGACAAATCATAGAATCATAGAATACTAGGACTGGAAGTGACCTCGAGAAATCGAGTCCAGTCCCCTGCCCTCATGGCAGGACCAAATGCTGTCTAGACCATCCCTGATAGACATTTTTCTAACCTACTTTTACATATCTCCAGAGATGGAGATTCCACAACCTCCTTGGGCAATTTATTCCAGTGTTTGACTACCCTGACAGTTAGGAACTTTTTCCTAATGTCCAACCTAAACCTCCCTTGCTGCAGTTTAAGCCCATTGCTTCTTGTTCTATCCCCAGAGGCCAAGATGAACAAGTTTTCTCCCTCTTCCTTATGACACCCTTTTAGATATCTGAAAACTGCTATCATGTCCCCCCTCAATCTTCTCTTTTCTAAACTAAACAAACCCAATTCCTTCAGTCTTCCCTCACAGGTCGGGGCATTGTGAAACCCTTGTGGAATTCTGGTGAATGCATATTGCTGTTGATTGTAGGTAAAAGCAAACTTGTGCCATGAGTCCCGATGTAGGGGAACAGAAAAGAAAGTGTTGGAGTTATCCAGAACAGAAAACCAGCGTGCTCCATTGCAGATCTGTGAGATGATCTCTGGATACTTTGCGACCACTGGGGCCATTTGCGGTATTACCTTGTTAAGTTCTCTAAAGTCAACAGTGAGTCTCCAGCTGGTCCCGTCTGCTTTCTTTACTGGCCATATTGGGGAGTTACATGGGCTGTTGCTCTTTACTATTATTCCTTGGGCCAATAATGCCTCGATAGTGTCATGGATTCCATTCAGGGCTTCTACAGGATACTTGCACTGCCTTATAGGTTTTGGGTCAGGACCATGTACCACTATGGTCTGTTGGACTTTTTGTGAGAGGCGAAGACTTCTTGGAGTTTATTCACAATGTCTTGAATGTCTGACTCCCACCTTGGCATTGGTATTTCTTGACACGGATTGATTGACCCAATTCGATGTGATGAGGATATAACAATCCCTTTGTTGTTTTCATCCTGTGTTTGATAGAGACACTTGTTAGGCAAATCAATAATGAATCCAAACTTCCTAATTAAATCCATGCCCACAATTCCTTTTCCATCCAATTTTTGTAATCCAGTGGCGCTGGTTACTTTAAATGGACCTACTTGGCATTCAATCTAGTCGATAAAAGGAACAGTGGAAGTTTTTCCATTATAGGATTGTAGGGTCATAACGTGATGGATAGTTTCATTCTTGATCGAGGTATGGTGCTGTATGCACATTAGGCTTGTGGATGCCCCTGTGTCCAACAAGGCCTGTTGTTGAATGCATCTGAACTTCCCTTTGTAGGTAATATTGATTACCAGTCTACCATATAAATCAAATGTTATGGTAATCCGACAGTCCATTGGGGGCATGGAAGCTTGGTTTCTTCATTGTTCATCTGAAAAATTCCCACGGTCCAAATTGTCACAACATCCAAGATGACGTCCTCCATTGTTGCGACCACATGGTGACTCCGGAAGTGCCGTTCGTGCCATACAACATGATGATGTACAAGATGGCGGCGACATAGCAATCTTACCTTCCGTACAGCCTGACGATGTGGGAGTAGCCATTTTACTTTCCCTAGATACCAATTCTTTAAAGATGGCATCTGTGTCCAACACTTTGATTTTATCCCAAGACATATATTTTGCCAACCGTTAAGACAGCACCTTTCTAGTTGCAAATATGTCCTCTCTTTTTCCATGCAGCGTCCTGGGAGCAGATCCCGGCTTTTTTGGATAAGAAGAGTTGTTAGACTTCTTAGAATTTTCTTCCCAAGAACCAGTTTGGAAGGCAGAGATCCTTTTAGTTTGTGCTTTGGACCCTGCACTTGCCAACTGCTGAAGGTTAAACATTTCTCTTAACTGACTCTCTAACATGGGGAGTGGAGTATTAGTAGGATCATAAGCCCCCAAGGCCAATTTTAGGTCAGGAAGCAAGCCCTGATAGCACATATGCCTAAATTGAGGAGTGTCATAATCCACCATGTCACCCCTCCGACTCCTTCCTATTCCTGCCAGCCAAAATAATTTTTTTTTCTTATTACATACACATCAGGTTTTTCCCCTTCTTTTTGCTGGTCAGAATATGCTTTCCCTATGAGATCTTCTTGGGGATAGTACACTTTGTATACAGCTTTGTATAATTCACTAGGTTCAATGTTAGGGTTATTTATCACCATGCCCAGCAAAGCAAGGTAATCTTCCACCGGCTTACACTCCTTTAATAATATTCCAATGTCCTCTGGACTTAAATTCAGGGTGGCACATATGCGGGCTATCCAATTTAGCACCCTCTCTTTGTTACATGGACCCATGCTTTTCCCTAAAGCCCGAGCCTGCTCAGGGATTAACACCTTTTGTTCATATTTGATTATAGGATCTGGCTGTCCCGGATACCACACCATGGTAGTGGTGACGGGTGCCATGCAACCCTTATCACCCACCCCTCCTGTATAGGAAGGTGGAGCTGTTGGGATTTCTCCCTTGATATCCTCCTCTCCCAGCCAGTTTATCTGCTTGGAGTGCAGATTAACAGCAGCCATCACTCCTTTGGCCAGACCCAGCTGCTGCTGCAGTTTTTTTATTTTATTCTGGCAGTGGGTATGGTCTTCCTCAGCTGTTACACTACTGGCCTCCTTAAGTAGCTGCCTTACTGCAGCTTGGGATCCATTTAACTGGTCAGTGCTTTCCAGAATAGTTTCCTCAGCTTTCTCCAGCTTGTAGCCCAGTTCTGATACTTTATTTTCCAGGGAGGAAACCCTTATATTTAGTCCCTGGTTCAGGGAGTCCATAGACTCTACCCTCCTCACTTTTCTGTGCCACCTGAGTCTCAGCTACCCTCCTCACTTTTCTGTGCCACCTGAGTCTCAGCTATTGTTAATTGGTGTAGAGACTCCTCATACAATTTCTTATAAGATTTAACATGGGTGGCTATGTCCCCCATGGCTAAGCCATACCATAAAGCCCTTTTTTGAGATTTTCTTTTAGGATAAGGTTTGGTTTCTACATATTTTTCCCATAGGACACTGAACCGGTGTAGAGAATCCTCTCCCTTTAAGGATCCCTCTACCCATGGATTGTTCCCTTTACCAAAAGAATTCACTGCAAACTCCAAAGAATTTTTATTTACAGCTGGCCTCCATCCGGTGCCATCAAAGAGCTGCAGGGTAGTCATCTTAGATCTCTATAAGCGACTGCTTACCCAGTCGTTGCTACACGCACAAAGGAATGGAGAACCGAACGTAGTGGCTGGCCGAAGAAAAGCGGCGGAGGGGTTTACATTTGCAGCTTATGCGCCGGACCCTGTGATTAGCCCCGAGCTTTTGTGGCACGCTATTCTGGTTCAAGGGGAGGGCCGTGCCCTCAGCCGGTAAGGTCGGGAGCCTCCGGCTACGGGGTATCCTATAACCAAAGGGGAGCGTCCTCACCCTGGAAGGTACAGGTATACTTCCGGGTTTCTAGTATTGGGGATACACAAAAGAGGTAGGTGGCCCAGGGATATCCCTCCCTGAGCCTCTGGGCCATGTGTAACTGAAGTATTTTGTTGTGTTCTGCTCCCTCTCCTTTAAGTCAGAGGGGACCCGGGATCTAACAATGACTGAAATCAGTATTTGCCAGGTCCTGCCGTGGTCACCAAACTGTTACCCCGGAGACTTCAGGTAAGCAATTAAAAATGGCCAATTGGTGGAAAAGTTAGGGTTAGGGATGTCTCCGCCAGCAGCCAGATTTGGCCTGACAGTAGCATATCTATCACCGCTTAACTGTTTCAGAAATGACGGACAAAATGTTTAGGGCCAAACCATATATTTGAAAAAAAATGGTTGAGCACAACAAAAGGGCAACGGTACATTGAATTGAATGACCCCACCCTATCCCGAAAAAAAGGAAGATAGAAAGAGAACCCGATACAACAAGGGGAGATCTTATAACAATGAGGAGGCGGCGATGGAAGCCTGTGACCTTCTACCCATAGGCTATTTGGAAGCCTTTGGGGAGAACTGACAGGGAGGTCCCCCGAGGCGAATCCTTCCTGTCAAAGGGGACGCCCGAAGGGAAGAGGACCCTCCCCTCGGTGGTGGACAGCGCTGCTGGAGAGCTTCACGAATCCTTCGACCACGTGAAGATCCACTCAGGGACACGGTGGTAAAATGTCTCAATACAGTCCATGGATCCAGTCCCAAACTAGTACTGAGAGGTTTCTCAAGTACTCAATGGAGACTCTGTAGATCAGGCCAGTATAGATAGTCCCTAGGCCATAAGTCCACGCATGCTAGAACTTCTCACAGGAATAAGGGGAGATGACAGGAACCCGAGACGAATGAGAAGAGAAGAAGAACCCGAGCCCTTGACAGGGCTAGGCTTTTAAAGCACTTAAGGCAGGAAAACCAGACAGGGGCAGCGTGCAGTGGTTGGCTGTCTGCCAAAGTCAGTCAGAGCAGAGTGCAGAGGTGTTAGGGAGGAGTGCAGAGGTGATTTAGGTGGGAAAATGCAGGCAGGACACTATAAGGCGGGAAACCTTTGAACAAGAACCCAAAGAT
This sequence comes from Pelodiscus sinensis, assembly GCF_049634645.1. NCBI lineage: Eukaryota > Metazoa > Chordata > Testudines > Trionychidae > Pelodiscus > Pelodiscus sinensis. The sequence goes on along the minus strand of NC_134712.1, from coordinate 245,463,353 downwards.
TCCTTTTTTTTTTTACCAGACTCCATTTTGAATTTAAACACTCCATGGTAACACCCCCTCTACCCACCAAACCAATAATCAACACCCCAGGGGGCATCTACCAGGCCAGCAGTACATGGAAGGCAGTCACATACAGTCTCCTCCTCAGCCCCACATGTACCTTCCAAACCAACAAGCAAATCCCAACCACACGCCCCCATCTCTTGCCCTCAGCCCTACCTAATTGTAGCTTCTTAGGGTGGTAGGTAGGAATGAAGCTCACCATCTAAGAAGACTCGAGGCATCTGAGTTTGAGTCTCCTCTCTGTGTGAGTCTGAGATGTTGAAAAAAAGCAGCATGGAATCTGAAACTCTGACCCCTTATGGAATCTGAAACTCTGCCCTGACTCTTCCTGTAGTTTCCTAACAATCAGGCTGACCTGGAGCATTAACCTCTCCCCATTGTCCCTGGGGACTAGGAAATCACACTTTCTGGTGGGAAATTTAAAAAAAGCAGCCATCACTTGGGAAACCCAAACAAGCAACAACTCCAACAAGCCACTTAAAGATCCAAGAAAGCCCAAAAAGAAGCAACAAGCAAATTGAAGAAATGACTAATCCAGTCTAGTTAAAATAAGTGGAATTGGGCTTGTTTTTGGCCACATTGGCAGCCTGTCATAGAATCATAGAATACTAGGACTGGAAGGGATCTCGAGAAGTCATCAAGTCCAGTCCCATGCCCTCATGGCAGGACCAAATACTGTCTAGACCATCCCTGATAGATATTTATCTAACCTACTCTTAAATATCTCCACAGATGGAGATTCCACAACCTCCCTGGGCAATTTATTCCAGTGTTTGACCACCCTGACAGTTAGGAACTTTTTCCTAGGGGGTGTGTCTAGACTACATGCCTCCTTCGACGGAGGCATGTAGATTAGCCAGATCGGAAGAGGGAAATGAAGCCGCGATTAAAATAATCGCGGCTTCATTTAAATTTAAATGGCTGCCCCGATCTGCCGATCAGCTGTTTGTCGGCAGATCGGGGCAGTCTGGACGCGATGCGCCGACAAAGAAGCCTTTCTTCATCGGCACAGGTAAACCTGGTTTCACGAGGCTTACCTGTGCCGATGAAGAAAGGCTTCTTTGTCGGCGCGTTGCATCCAGACTGCCCCGATCTGCCGACAAACAGCTGATCGGCAGATCGGGGCAGCCATTTAAATTTAAATGAAGCCGCGATTATTTTAATCGCGGCTTCATTTCCCTCTTCCGATCTGGCTAATCTACATGCCTCCGTCGAAGGAGGCATGTAGTCTAGACACACCCCTAATGTCCAACCTAAACCTCCCTTGCTGCAGTTTAAGCCCATTGCTTCTTGTTCTATCCCCAGAGGCCAAGATGAACAAGTTTTCTCCCTCCTCCTCATGACACTCTTTTAGATACCTGAAAATGACTATCATGTCCCCACTCAGTCTTCTCTTCTCTAAACTAAACAAACCCAATTCTTTCAGCATTCCTTCATAGGTCATGTTCTCTAGTCCTTTAATCATTCTTGTTGCTCTTCTCTGGACCCTCTCCAATTTCACCCACAGACACTTCCCCCTTCCCCTACACAGCTCCCATTGGCCAGGAGCCAGATCTTGGGCACCTACTTGCTGCTGGCCACTTCCAGGGTGCAGTGCAGGCCACTGTGCCAGGAAGCCTGCTTTACCATCCCACTGCATAACTGAGCAGGAGCTGCCGGAGATACGCCTGTGCCCCAACAATCCCATCCTAGCCCTGAACCCCTTCCACCAAACCCATTCGGAAACCCCTTCTGCACCCCACAACTGTGCACTGCAGATGGGCAGCATGGCGGACAGTTTCACGTTTTCTTCCGGAGTTAAACTAGGAGCTATTTGACAGTTTGCAAGCCAGCCCCTTAAATCAAATTGAAAAGCATCCCTGCTGCCTCAAAACAAATGCGGGGCAGACATGGAAACCTAGAGCTCCTTTTTGAAGCTTGTCTGCCAGAGCAGGGCTCCCCGGTGGACATCCGAGAAGAACTGCCACATCCCAACCTCAGCCCAGCCAAAGCACTTTGGTAGCAGCTGGGCTGCTTCAAGGTTTTACTTTCACTAATTTACCTATGGCCTTGTACCTCCCACTGTACAGAGAGACCCGTAAAACAGTTCCCTGGGGTGTTTTCATGGTATATTTTTAGTGGTTGTCCCACATTTTTGCCCTTTGTTCCAGATTTCAGTGTTTTGAGGATGAGACGCATGTATAAGAATGCCCAGTGGGCCAAGATAAAGTACACCTGCATTGCTCTCATGAAGGCTAAGAAGGAAGTAGCCTCTCTCAAAAAACACAAGGTGTGTGAGTGTGTGTGTTTATGTGCGTGGGAGGGAAATAGAGTAGTGGCGCAGGAGTAGTTTATACAGCCGTGGGTACTGCTGACAAAGTGAACACAAACAAATGTTCAGGCCTTACTGCAGGCAGGGCTGGTCTTACTGTGAGGCGAACTGAGGCAGCCGCCTCAGGTGCCAGACTGTGGGGAGGGGGGGCGCCACTGGGACCCAGAGCGTAGAAAATTGTGTGGGCTGCTGGTGCATATGTATTGTCTCTGCTCTAGATGCACAGAGATGGTGGAGAGCTGTGCTGGAGGAAGAAGGGCACAAGAGACATAACAGGGAGGCAGGAGAAAAGGTGGCATGGGGGCGTTAGTTGAGCTCCCCGCCTCAGGTGCCAAAATGTTGTGGGCCGGGCCTGCTGCCAGGCTGTGTCCCAGAATGCCCTCTGACATGGAGGGCCTGTTGAATGGTCTCTTTAGAGGAACTTGAGGAGCCAGATATAAGACAGTACATATCCCCCCCCCCGCTTTATAAATCTGTACGTTTCCTGTTATACACCAGCCCAGAATTTGGTCTTTGGGTTGAAATGAAAACAGAACTATTACATGGATTTCTGTTTGCCTAAATTTTGCAATCAACACTTTAGCCAGGAATTGCTCGGAGACCAAAAAGTTTCAGTGCTAGAGAGCTGGACATGTCTGATCTTCCCCCTACTGTTTCTGCTTCCTCAGGCCTGGCTCAAAGCCTACTATCAGTGCAGAGCTTCCTCCTACTACATGCCACCAGTCATGCAGCTGCAAACAGAATTCTAACTGGGTGAAGCTCCCATGGCCCACTGCTTGCCTACTCGGCTCCTTCCATCCCTTCAGCTCCCCAACCAGCCTAGTCCTTTGGCTTCCCTCCTCCACCTTATCTTAATTCTCCATCCCCACACCCACTCCACTTCTTTCCTGTTCCCAGGCGACTGATCCTGTTCTTCATTTGCCAGTGATCACCACTTACTTCTAGGGCTGGGGGAAAATCATCGGAAAGACGCTTACTATTACAACAAGCCTGGCTTGGGGGCAAGACCTCAGGCGCCAAAGTGTTGCAGCCGGGCCATGTTAAGAGCTGCCCAGGTAGCTGTGGGGACTTGCAGATCTGGCATCTCCCCACAAAGGGGGCCTAGGGAGCAAGGGCACGGGCTGGGGGCTGCTCTCAGACCCCTCAGCCCCAGGCAGGTAGAGGGTCCATGACTCCACACAGCTGCCAGGTAGGGTTGCTAAGGAGTCTATCAGAATCAGCTTCAATCTCCCTGTGACTATTAGAATCAATCTGGGAGAGAGTAATAGATCAAAAGTCCAGTTGGTGGGACTAAGCTGGTATGTCTGGCCCCTAGGGGCAGGGGCAGCCAGGGAATTTCAGCACACTGCCTCCCCCTATCTCCCCCCTCTCCCCCAGTTCCACAGCTCCCATTGGACAGGAACTGCAGCCAATGGGAACTGCAGGGAGAAATGCTGGCTACTTCTGGGAGGCATCTGAGGTAAGCACTTCCCAGAACCTGTACCTCTCCCCCTCCCATACTCCAACCCCCTGCACTAGCCCTTAGCCTCCTCCTGTAGAATCATAGAATCATAGGGCTGGAAAAGACCTCAGAAGGTCATCGAGTACAAGTTATGAGTGCTCCGGTCATCTGAAGAAGTGAGCTGTGCCCACGAAAGCTCATGATACCATCTACATGTTTTTTTAGTCTATAAAGTGTTACCAGACCATTCGTTGTTTTTTTCTGCAACAGACTAACTCGGCTACCCCCTGAAACAACTAATCAGAAAAGAGATCTTGGAGTCATCGTGGATAGTTCTCTGAAGACGTCTGTGCAGTGTGCAGCGGCAGTCAAAAAAGCAAACAGGATGTTAGGAATCATTAAAAAAGGGATAGAGAATAAGACAGAATATCTTATTGCCCTTATATAAATCCATGGTACACCCACATTTTGAATACTGTGTACAGATGTGGTCTCCTCATTTAAAAAAAGATATATTGGCATTAGAAAAGGTTCAGAGAAGGGCAACTAAAATGATTAGGGGTTTGTACAGGTCCCATATGAGGAGAGATTAAAGAGACTAGGACTTTTCAGCTTGGAAAAGAGGAGATTTAGGGGGACATGACAGAGATCTAAAAAATCATGAATGGTGTGGAGAAAGTGAATAAGGAAAAGTTATACCATCTCCTACAGCTGGACAAGACCTTGGAAGGTCATTGAGTCCACTCTGCTGCCCTCACAGCAGGACTAAATACCATCCCTGACAGATTTGCCCCAGATTCCTAAACAGCCCCCTCAAGGATTGAGCTCACAAGTGTTGGTTTAGCAGGCCAATTCTCAAACCACTGAACTATCCCTCCCTCTATAACAAGTTATTTACTTGTTCCCATAATATAAGAACTAGGGGCCACCAAATGAAATTAACAGGCAGCAGATTTAAAACAAATAAAAGGAAGTTCTTCTTCACACAGCGCAGTGTCAATCTGTGGAACTCCTTGCCTGTGGAAGTTGTGAAGGCTCGGACTATAACAGGGTTTAAAAGAGAACTAGATAAATTCATGGAGATTAAATCCATCAATGGCTATTAGCCAGGACAGGTAAGGAATGGTGTCCCTAGCTTCTGTTTGTCAGAGGGTGGAGATGGATGGCAGGAGAGAGATCGCTTGATCATTACCTGTTCAGTTCACTCCCCATGGGGCACCTGGCATTGGTCACTGTTGGCAGACAGGATACTTGGCTGGATGGACCTTTGGCCATTCTTGTGTTTTTAGGGTCAGCTCCATCCACTTTCAAAAGTGGAAGGACCGTGATTTCTTGACTGCTGTTCCACCACCCCTGCCATGCATGAGCGGATCGTTCCTGGGGGACATACAAATCAAGAACTGCTGGGAGGGGAAAAAATAGATGTTTTTAAAGAATAAATAGAAATACTAGCACATCTTCCATAACAAGAATTCAGCACTTCCCCCATTTAATTTTGTGCCTGATCAAAAATTAAAAAATAAAGGGACTGCTAATTTTAATAGATGAAATGCATCTGAATTTTATAATAGTGGAGGAAATGAAAAACACAAAGTAATATTATGGTGTTGTTAGAGATTTTAATAATGATTCTGCCTGCAGTTGCTGCTGCTATTACATAGAATATAGTTCGTTAATGAAGGAGTGGGGGAACCACAATTTTTATGGCAGTTGAACTAAAAGGAAAATTTAATTTTATGTCTGAGTCTGAAATACTTGGAAATAGCAAGAGTGCAAGCTGCCCATGGTCCCAGAGCTGAGACTAGCCCCCAGGGTGAGGTAATAGAGCAGGGTGGTTAACACTAGCTTTGTGTAGGTTGAGAGTTGAAGCCAGGCTATGAAGAAGGTAGGTCACTGGCCAGATGAACACAGATGCCAGAGTGAAGGAACTGCCTCACACAGTTTATCAGCAATTCCCCCAGCCATTTAAGGAGTCGTGTTTACAGGGCTTGAAAGCAGTCTCACCAGTCATCTTGTACAAAAAGATCCAGCCCGTCCACTATGAGGACTCTTGGAAATTTGCAAGTGTGCTCTTGCTGAGTTGCTCCCACGTCAGTTGGGCAGGAAGGTTCAGCCGCCCTGACCTCAGGTATGGAGTTTGTCTCCCCACATATGGATATGAACTCGCCAATGGTTACTGACCCCAATCCTCCACTCACAGGGAAAGGGAAGTCACAGCATGGAAGAAGACAATGAGTACAATTGAGAGCAGTCATTCTTTCCAATGTCAACATTTCTCTCCTCCTCTACTCCCTCTGATTCCCCCAGAGCATCCAGGAAGGGAACTTCCGAAGGCATGGAGGAGACTATGCCATTGAGGCTAGATGCTATCTCTGGTCATTTCAGTTCCAAGTCCCATTTGCTTATCATAATGGAGAAGTGTGGCTCAGTAGCTATTAGTCAGGGCCTAAGAGGAGGTGAGTATTAAAAGGAAGAGGGGGCATCAGACCATTTCTTTGGGCTCCTTAGTAAAGTGGAACCCCTGGCACTCACACAGAAATTTTGGAATGAAACTGCACTTTAGTATTTAGATTACAAGGCAAACCAATAAAGAGAAGAGATCATTAAACATTATTATATGAGAGCTCTGAGAGTCACCAGGACAATTTAGAATATGTAATTAACAGTACAATACAATTTATTTTTATATCACATTCTTCATACAAATCAGCAAATTCTATTACTTACCCCAAAAATGCAGAGCAAACAGCAAACAGTAATTTAAGAGAGGAAGACAAAGTGGCTATTGAAAAACGTATGTCTTACATTCCCTGAGAGCTGGCAGCAATCGTGGTTTAATATTTTAACTGCTGTGATAGGTTATAGTGCCGAAGAAAAGTACATTAATAACCATGGGACATCTAAAAAAATCTAATTACGATGAAAGAATAAAATCAGTTTTATTGACTGGGAAACAAATAAAGCTATGTAAAGGGAAATGAAGGATGCAAAATTTAAAAAAAACATGATTATGAGTCATTTTGATCTGCATTCTCTGAAATCTTCAGCTCTCTTTGATTCCTTGGAATCTTAATTTAAACCTAGTTATGGGGCTCTTAGTGGTCAGTAATCTTCAGGTGATAAAGACAAGGCATCAAATGTACATGTATTGGAAGCAGGTGCTAATTGGTTGCAGTCCAAGGAATTGAATCTGGATTGAATTAGATTCAAGGTGTCCATGCTGAGGTCCACTGGCAGCTTTTGATGTAGCTGGACCTGAAGGCATTGATGCATTTGTGGACTCTGGCTGGTGTAACAGAGCTGCTGTCTTGACTGGCTCCATTCTTTACTCTGAGAGGTCCCAGAGGTCAATGTTCAGCAACTGTTCATCTGCACCACAGAAACTTTTGTATATCACAGTGTGCTCAGGGAAAGTTAGGAGATTGTTTGAGATGCAGAAATATGGGCTAATGCAGGCCTCCTTCATTATAATGAAGTTGCATCTGCGTATACCAGAACCTAAATCTGACCATGTCTTTGTTGTATCTATTTGTAGACTTTCCCCAGGCCAGCCAACAGGAGGGGACAAAGGGGCCAACTGTCCCAGGTCCTGGAAATTCAAGAGGCCGAGGCTCCCAGTCACCACTACTACCTACTGTGGTAGTGGCTGGAGCCCTGGGTCGTGGCTTGTAAGGATAAGTCGCTAGCTGGCCCTGATACATTTTGTTTACCTGCGCCTCTGCAGCTACAGGCGATCGCAGCGTCCTTTGGTCACAATTTGCCGTTCCTGGCCAATGGGAGCTGCTAGAAATGGTATTCCAATCTGCACCACTTCCTGCAGCTCCCATTGGCTTGGAACAGCGAATCTCAGCCAATAGGATCTGCAGTCACTGACACCTGCAGAGGTGCAGGTAAACAAAGCATCTCGTGGCCAGCTAGCAACTTGTCCTTACAAGCCACGACCCAGAGTTTGAAAAACCCTACTTTAAATCACCGCTAGAGTGTTGTGTGGCACGCTGCAAGTGGCTCTCAGGGCTGGTGGGAAGGCTGTGGCATGCTCCAGGTGGCCCTGAGGTCTGACTACCCAGCCCTGCCACTTCTGTCCAAGGCCCCACCCCTTCCAGGAGCATGGAACCAGACCCCCCACCTTTCCCTGGAGCCCAGCCAGGCTGTCCCTCCTCTCCCTCCCCCTGACTTTCTCTAACATCTATGAACATAGCTAACTAACAGACGCTTGACCTGGAAGGAGACACGTGGTTTACAGCTTAGGATCCTGCTGGATCTACAATTCCTCCTGGAGTTCTAGGCAGCAACAACAGCTGAGAGCGCTAAGATGTTGTGACATTTCCTTCATGGTGTAAACTTGACATGATCATCCATGGCTTTGTCCCATTCCAGACTGGATTATTGGGACTATACAGTACTTGAAGAGAAGACTGCCAGGTGCAGTTCAAAGTGTTGGTATTAATCTACACAAGGCCTATATTGTTTGGATCCTTACTATTTTAAAGGCTGCATCTCTCCTGTTGCTCCAGCCCTCCAGCTAGGACCCTGGGGTGCTCTTACTGACAGTTCTTTGGTTTGTATGGGTTGGGGCTGCTGGAAGGGTTCCCTCACTGGAGGGCAGTTACAGGCCATGCCAAACCAAAAGCCACATCCATGCAGTTTTCCAAAAATATAGGTTGGTCCTCCCTGATCCCGCACTGTTGGGACCTGACCAGTCCCCAAAGAGCTCCTGTGCAAAAAGGAGTGTGTGGACGAAAACAGGGGTTTCTTGCGCAAAAAAGCACAGGTGCTCTGATGGCCTTTCTGTGAATGGCCATCAGAGCTTTTTTGCGCAAGAGTGTCCATGGCAGCGTGGACACTCTCTTACGTAAAAGCATATCGCAGTGTGGATGCGCTCTTGCGCAAGAAGCCTGCGCAAGAAGCCTTCTGAAAGTTTGCATGGTAAGAAACCTCTCTAATTCTAATTCATGGTATGGGTGAAGCAAAATTTTTCTTTTGTTAAAAAGGATATTTGTGACCTTTCTATTGGTAGGGGCAATAATGGTCTTGCTTGAGAAAAAAAAGTATTTATGACATCAGCAGAATAAGGAGCCTATGTCAGAGACTGTACAGCTTTTGCCATTCTGCTGTGACAATGGTTTAGGAACCAGAAGAACTATAGAAGCAAATTCTGATCTTATTTACGTGCACTTGCTTCAGGGGAGAGATTCCTGATTGACACCAAAGGCATCAGTCTTGATTTACTCTGGCTAAATGAAATCAGAATCGGACCTTCAACATTTTATTTAAAACAATGTATAAATGTAGAAATTCATTTTTAACATTTGTGCGCCTCAAAAAACTTCAAAAACAACAAATGGTCCTGTAGCACTTTAGAGACTAACAAAAACAAACAAAAAAAAGATGGAATCACGAGATTTCGAGGGCAAAACCCACTTCTTCAGATAAATGGAGCAAACGGTCCAGAGGTACAAATATATAGCAGAAAAAGAAGGGAGAAGGGAAGGGGACAGTGTCCCTGATAAATGAGGCTAAATGAGTGGGCTGTAAATGCCCACTACTTAACCTTTGATGTCATTTGGGTGTTGAATATAATATTCCATTCAGGAAATATCGTTCAATCCCTGGGGGTATGTCTACACTACAAAGTTAATTCGAATTAACGGACGTTAGTTCGAACTAACTTTCATAGGCGCTACGCTAGTGCTCCGTTAGTTCGAATTTAATTCGAACTAACGGAGCGCTTAGTTCGAACTAGGTAATCCTCATTCCACGAGGATTAAGCCTAGTTTGAATTTACTAGTTCGAATTAAGGGCTGTGTAGCCCCTTAATTCGAACTAGTGGGAGGCTAGCCCTCCCCAGCTTTCCCTGGTGGCCACTCTGGCCAACACCAGGGAAACGCTTCTGCCCCCCTCCCGGCCCCGGACCCCTTAAAGGGGCACGGGCTGGCTACGGTGCCCGTGCCAGGTGCAAGCCTGCCAGCACCCAGTCAGCAGACCCTGCACCTGGCACGGATCGAGCCACCCACCAGATGCCCCCCAGCCCTCCCCCTCTTCCCGGGACCAGGCTGGCGGCTCCCGGGAGCTTGCCCGGGACCGCAAGAGGCGGGCACCCGCCTGGGCTAGTGCGGACATCGTGGACCTTGTCCACGACCTCCGCACTAGGCACAGGAAAGTGGCCGTCTAGGGCAGGAGAGCTGCCAGCCTGGCCACCCAGGAGCAGGTGTGCATGAAAATCAAGGGGGTCCACTGAGACCCCCGACCCTGAGCCCTGAGTTTACAATGGCCGTACTGGGTCAGACCAAAGGTCCATCTACCCCAGTAGCCTGTCTGCCAACAGTGGCCAACCCTAGGGACCCTGGAGGGGATGGACCGAAGACAGTGACCAAGCCATTTGTCTCGTGCCATTCCTCTCCAGCCTTCCACAAACCTTGAGCAGGGACACCACTCCTACCCCCTGGCTAATAGCACTCCATGGACCCAACCTCCATGACTTGATCTCACTTCCCTTTAAACTCTGTTCTAGTTCTAGCCTTCACAGCCTCCTACAGCAAGGAGTTCCACAGGTTGACTCTTTGCTTTGTGAAGAACAACTTTCTGTTACTAGTTTGAAGCCTGCTACCCATTCCTTTCCTTTGGTGTCCTCTAGTCCTTCTTTATGGGAACTAATGAAGAACTTTTCTGTATGCACCCTCTCCACCCCACTCATGCTTTTAGAGACCTCTATCCTGTCCCCCCTCCGTCTCCTCTTTTCTAAGCTGAAAAGTCCCAGTCTCTTTAGCCTCTCTTCATATGGGACCTGTTCCCAACCCCTGATCATTTTAGTTGCCCTCCCCTCTCCCAGCCTCTCTCTTCTCCTCTCCCACCTCCTTTTCCCAGTCTCCCCCAGTTTTGTTCAATAAAGACAGATTCCATTTTTGAACACAATTGTCCTTTATTTTGTACATCAAGAAGAGGGGCTAGGAAAGGGTAAGTGGAAGGAGGTGAGGGAGGAATGGGGTACGCGCCCCCGATGGGGAGGACTGGGCTGGCTCTGCAGGCTTCTGGGGGTGGAAGCTCTCCTGCAGCCCCCAATTGCCCCCTCTCCCCAGATGGCAGCCTGCGGCAAGTGCAGTCGGTCTGATGGCCAAGTGGTGTGATGTGCCCAGTGTGGGTACTCCGGGCAATCCAAGCCAGGACTGCTTTGCAAGCGGGGCACCCCTGAGAACTGTCTGTCCGGGGTGGGGGTCGGGTCCCTTTAAGCACAGCCCTTGGCTAGCCTGAGACATCATCTCCACGCTCTAAGTCCTCCTCTGATGCCCTGCCGGCACTGCTTCCGGCCATCCTTAAGCCTGGTTCAGGGTCCACTTAATGTGGACATTCTAGTTCGAATTAGCAAAACGCTAATTCGAACTAGTTTTTTAGTCTGGATCCGTTAGTTCAAATTAGCTTAGTTCGAATTAACTAATTCGAACTAAGTTAGTTCGAATTAACGTTGTAGTGTAGACGTACCCTGGGTAAATGTGTAAAATTTGCATTTGAAGGCCAATTCCACAGTCACTCTCTTTAGTTGGTTCCTGAAATTACTTTGTAAGAGGATAGGCACATTTAAATCCATTAATGAGCATCCAGGCAGGTTAAAATGTTTCCCATCAGGTTTTTGTGTGTTACCATTTCGAATATCTGATTTGTGTCCATTAATCCTTTGTTGTAAAGACTGTCCAGTCTGGCTAATAGACATGGCAGAGGGGCATTGCTGGCACTTGATGCATATATCACTTTAGTTGATGGGCAGTTGTATGAGCCTCTGCTATCTAGGCTTACGTGGTTAGGTCCTGCGATGTCACTTGTGTAGCTGTGTGGACAGAGTTGGCATCAGAGTTTATTGCAGGGGTGGGTTCCTGGGTATGTTTGAGGTGTGATGCTGGAAAGAATTTGTTTCAAGTTAGGGGGTTGCTAGTAGGCGAGGACTGGCCTGTCTCGCAAAGCCTGTGGGTGAGCGATCATTTTCCAGGATAAGTTGTAGATTGTTAGTGATGAGCTGGAGGGGTTTAAGTTGGGGACTGTAGGTGATGACTAGTGGTATTCTGTGTTTTTGGGGCCTATCTTGAAGAAGCTGATGCCTGGGTACTCATCTGGCTTTGTGGATCTGTTTTTTCACTTCCTCGAGGGTATTTAAGTTTTAAGAATGCCTGGTAAAGATCCTATAGGTGTTTGTGAGATTGGAATAAATCCAGCTGTATTTTAGGGCCTGGCTGTAAACAATTCATCGGGTAATGTGTCCTGGATGAAAGCTACAGGCATGTAGGTAAGTATAACCATCAGTAGGTTTCCAGTATAAGGTGGTGGAAATGTGGCCGTCATTTAATTGTGCTGTAATGTTAAGGAAGTGGATCTCTAGTGTGATGTGGTCCAGGCTAATGTTGATGCCACTCTAACAGTGTAAATTGGCCTTCACATGAGTTCATGATTCATAGATTTCATGGCCAGAAGGGACCACTGTGATCATCTAGTCTGCCCTTCTGTATAACACAAGCCATAGAATTTCATCCAGTCAGTCCTGTATTGTGCTCAGTAACTCGTTTGACTAAAGCAATCATAAGGTGTAACAAACTATGTGTAAATGAGAATGAATATTACTAATTAGCAATATTACAATAGTAAAACAGGATGGAAAGTGACACTCCAGGATCCTTATACGATGAAATTTAATAGGGGGAAGCAGGCAGGAGGGGAGTTACTTCCTCAGAAATCTGATCCTGGCTGAGTTCTCTCAGTTCTCCCTTGGTCATAGTATTAGACTTAAGTGCAAGGTGAGGGTGTGTGCACCTCTCAAAAAGCAACACTTGGGGCTTTGCAAGATCAGGCCCCAGCTGGGTTTTCAGGAAGCTGTACCGGGGTGAATGAGTGCAGCTTTCTGTGAAGAATCCTGTTAAAGATACCGTGACAAATAATTGAAATGAAAAGGTGCATTTTGCATGACCGATCAATATAGAAAAGTCAATTACAAGTAACTAATGTTGGCTAAGTGCTTTGAAGATTAAAATCTTTTATATATGAATGGTGAACATCTCTTATTGAAATGATTGTCGTCTTAATGTTTTAAAATGGTTTTAAGTGTCTTGTTGAATTGAGGTCTTAAATATGTGAGTACACAGTGCAGCATATCTTGTGGAACCTGCTACAGCTTTATTGTGTATATTCAGTAGCTAGTTTTACAAGACACGGGTGTATGCATAGCTATGTAACTCTAAGAGCCCAGACTCTTGCACTCAATGGACCTGATTCTGCACCATTGAAGTGAATGGGAGTTTTATCTTTGACATCAGTAAGATCAGGTTCAAATAACTGAAATAACTCCAAGACTTTCATGACTGGTGGCAACCATGGGGTAAAACTGCTGAGAAGTCTAATGAAAGTCATCAGTTTATTGACTTGTCTAAAAAAGCCACCTTATTCAAGAGATACTGTATTGTCTATTACAGGCAAATTCTCTGGACCATCTTCATCCAGAGGAACATCTTGAAGAGCAATACTTCTTTGTGACCATGTAGCTAGAAAATCTGATTTCACTCTTAATCAAATGGGTTAATTCACTCTGTCAAAGGGTTGGCTGGATAGTGTTTGTCACCTAACTCCAAGAGAGACCAATCTGAAAAGTGTACTAGTCTAGCTGCGAGTAAAATGTACAAGGAGTACCTCTCCAATGCATCATGTTTATTCTGTTGATCAGACTGCTGCATAATTGCCTCCACCTATCACTTTGAGCTGTGCTGTCTTCCCTTACAAGATCTTTTGGGTTTATACTTGCCACTATTTGATTGGGCCACTTCTATTGAAAATCTAAAGGTTTGCCTGAGGAAACATGGCTGATTCTCTAGGAGGCACTCTAGTCTCAAAGGACTCGTTTTCATTAGGATAAAAGTGTGTTCTTACCTCATGTTTGCCATGAAGCAAAGTGCTAGTGAAGTTTTCATGCATGTTAGAAGGCCCAGGTAAAGTCTAGGGGAGCCTAGAGTTGTCCTTGAGCTGCTAAGTCATCATAAAACTACAGCCTAACTTGTCTTCAGCAAGACTTTATCGTGTGTCAGCTAACATGGGGAAAGGATAGTCGCTTTTTCCTAGTGAAGACATGATTCAGTTACTCCCAACCCAATGCCCAATGAAATGAGAAGGAGGGATGTGCTGTTGGAGGTGTTACCTTACTGATGTGTGTTAAAACTGCTTGTGATGGATACAATCCCATGTTCATCTCAAATGGGAAATTGCTGAGCTATTATCTGTGGTTTGTAACCTATCCTTTAAATCGGCTTCCGTACCTAATGACTGGAAGGTAGCCAACGTGACACCAATATTTAAAAAGGGCTCTAGAGGCGATCCTGGCAATTACAGACCGGTAAGTCTAACTTCAGTACTGGGCAAATTAGTTGAAACAATAGTAAAGAATAAAATTGTGAAGCATGTAGAAGAACATAATTTGTTGGACAAAAGTCAACATGGTTTCTGTAAAGGGAAATCCTGTCTTACTAATCTATTAGAGTTCTTTGAAGGGGTTAACAAGCATGCGGATAAGGGGGATCCAGTAGATATAGTATACTTGGATTTTCAGAAACCCTTTGACAAGGTCCCTCACCAAAGGCTCTTGTGTAAATTACATGGCCATGGGATAAGAGGGAAGGTCCTTTCTTGGATTGCGAACTGGTTAAAAGACAGGAAACAAAGGGTAGGAATAAATGGTAAATTTTCAGATTGGAGAGGGGTAACTAGTGGTGTACCCGAAGGGTCAGTCCTGGGACCAATCCTTTTCAACTTATTCATAAATGATCTGGAGAAAGGGGTAAGCAGTGAGGTAGTAAAGTTTGTGGATGATACCAAACTCTTTAGGATAGTCAAGACAGAAGCAGACTGTGAGGGACTCCAAGAAAATCTCACCAAACTCAGTGATTGGGCAGCAAAATGGCAAATGAAATTTAATGTGGATAAGTGTAAAGTAATGCACATTGGGAAAAATAACCCCAACTATACGTACAGTATGATGGGGGCAAATTTGGCTACGACAAATCAGGAAAGGGATCTTGGAGTTATCGTGGACAGTTCTCTGAAAACTTCCACGCAGTGTGCAGCGGCAGTCAAAAAGGCAAATAGGTTGCTAGGAATTATTAGGAAAGGGATAGAAAATAAGACCCAGAATATCTTACTGCCCCTGTATAAAACTATGGTACGCCCACATCTTGAATACTGTGTACAGATGTGGTCTCCTCACCTCAGAAAAGATATTTTGGCCTTGGAAAGGGTTCAGAAAAGGGCAACTAAAATGATTAGGGGTTTGGAACGGGTCCCATATGAGGAGAGGTTAAAGCGACTGGGACTTTTCAGTTTAGAAAAAAGGAGACTGAGGGGGGATATGATAGAGGTATATAAAATCATGAGTGGTGTGGAGAGGGCCGATAAAGAAAAGTTACTTATTAGTTCCCTAAATAGAAGAACTAGAGGACACCAAATTAAATTAATGGGTAGCAGGTTTAAAACGAATAAAAGAAAGTTCTTCTTCACACAGCGTGTAGTCAACCTGTGGAACTCCTTGCCAGAGGAGGCTGTGAAGGCTAGGACTATAATAGAGTTTAAAGAGAAGCTAGATAATTTCATGGAGGTTAGGTCCATAAAAGGCTATTAGCCAGGAGATAAAATGGTGTCCTTGGCCTCTGTTTTTCAGAGGCTGGAGAGAGATGGCAGGAGACAAATCGCTTGATCATTGTCTTCGGTCCACCCTCTCTGGGGCACCTGGTGCTGGCCACTGTCGGTAGACAGGCTACTGGGCTAGATGGACCTTTGGTCTGACCCAGTACGGCCGTTCTTATGTTCATTTCCACAAAGGGTAAAGGTATCTGTAGTTTGTCTATGTGTATCCTACCTCATAAAAATCACTCACACCTGTGGAAGTGTCAATCAGCGACTCAGGCTTGCCACTGTTGTGGCATTAGGGAAACTTTTATTTCCTTTGCCCATGCTGTACCTGTCCATGGTGGTGCTTTCGTTTCCAGGGCTGTTTGTCTGCCACCTTGCACAAACACTACATTTGCTTAAAAGAGCATCGCTACGTGGCCAACTTTTCACTGAATAATTCCAGCTTTTGTTACTGTGACCTGCCCTTGTAAATTTGAAAAGAGCTTTGAATACGCACCCATGAGAGCTGGAAATCTCTTCTATGGAGCACTTGTGGAATAGACTGGCTTAAAAAAACACTCTGCAGAAAGAATGAAGCCTGCCTGCAAAGAAGTGGAGTTTTTTTCCTCCCATGAATAGGATCTCAAATTAGCAGCCAAAGTGAATCGTTATGCACCCTGGCCATATGTCACTTTCAATGAATAAGGCCTCATACTCTGCAAACAATCAATTTAAACTATACCTATTAACAAGAATGCACATTTTCATAGTAATAACTCTATGCATGCCAACGCACCCGGATTACAAATAGACGAGAATTATCATAGCAAAGGGGAGATGGAATTTTTCAAACAATGGGCAAAGCGCATATGTACACACACATACAACACTAAAAGCTGCCATTCGTATCCCTCTAGTGTCTTTTTTAATGTCATGAACTTCTTCAGATGAACCAATTTTTTTTTTTTTGGCATACTTTCTTTAGGTTGAGAACATTGTGTGTCTTACTTGCTGGCATGAGACTATTTCAAAAGAAACTACTGCACTATGATCAAGAACCATCAGCCTGGCCTACACTAAAGGGGAAAAAGTCAACTTATGATATGCAACTCCAGCTACATTAATTACGAGAGTCGAAGTATGTTAAATCACATTTTGGCACTGTCCACACAGCAGGAGGTTGATGGGAGCACATGCTCCTGTTGTCTTCCCTTACTCCTTATGAGGAGCAAGACTGCTGGCACCAACAGGAGTGCCCTCTCAGTTCGAATTAGTGAGTCTTCTCTAGACCTGCTAATTCAAACCCCAGAAGATCAACTGCAGCAACGTCTATCGTCTCTATCGTGTAGATAAGCCCATAATGACAAACAAAATGGATAATAGCTATAATAGAGCCCTGAAGGTACAGTTGTGCATTGGGGACAGTGCAGAGTGCACTGTTCCTTAAGTAGGCTCAATGTCCGCCAGAACTCCAGGGATACAACTGGTAGGGTTGCCAGATGGTTTCAACAAAAATACCGGACACACTTGACATTACATCACAATCTACATTACATCTTATTTAGAAAATACCAGACACCTATATTTTCTCATTTATATTTTCTCAATGTTTCCCAAACAGAAAGCTCAAATAGTGGACTGTCCGGTTCAAAACCGGACACCTGGCAACCCTAACAACAGGTTCCTATCTACTAATAGCTGCACTAGTCTTCATGCAGGAGAGTGCAAAGTCTATACTATCTTGGCCCTTTTTGTGGAGCTGTAAAAAGAGAGGCAGGGTGGTCCCAGGAACAGGGCTCTGGCCTGGGATTCAGGAGAGGGTCTTTATTCTTTGCCTTGTCACCCTGCTGTGTGATCATGGACAACTCACTTAATATCTCAGCACTTCTGTTTCCTCCTCATATATTATCTCTCTTGTCTAGTTAGACTGTAAACTTATAACTGAATTATTGACCTTGAGGTAAGCATTACTAGATGATGTTCAATAGTCTGTCATGCAGGAGATCAGACTAGATGATCATAATGGTCCCATCTGGTCTTGAAAGTCTATGAATCACTTTGTTTGTCATACAGTCGGGGTGAGAGGGGGGGAGACACACTTTTGTGTATGGTGCCTTTTGGCACTGCCACACAAATAATAAAACTTGTGCATGGTCCAGTCCTGAGAAAGCAGACATAATCTTTCCCTCAATGTCTTAAAGATTTTTTGTTAGGTGTTGCCTTGGCAACCTCTGTGCAGAGGGCTAACATACTGTCTGTGCAGCACCATTTGTGAGACAATCTGTGTGCTTTGCAAGGAATGTCACAAACTGGTGTGGTAATGACAGAGTGCTGTTGCTTGAGCGTTTGGGGTGCGGGTTTTGTGCTGAAAAAAGAATGAATTTAGCAACTTGCAGTTAGCTTTACTACGTTATTGATTAGTTTCTTTTGAGTAGCTTATGCACTAACAGTTGGAAGATAACAGCACTAAAACATTAGTGTTTGGAATAAAAGATTATTACATTCATCAAATCATGTCCCTATTTGCAGAGGAATATGTTTACCTTCCAGGAACGCATGCTGTGTGAAAGTCAATGTACACGCAGTGGAGTAGCAGAATGAGTCTGATGCACCATCTGAGTCCCAATGAAGCCATCAAAGTAGAACTGACAAAGTGCTTTGCCTTGTCCTACCTTTCAGCTCAGGGCTAAATTATTAAAAAGTACATTTTGAGGCTCATCCTAAAAATTTCAATTATTTCTTTTCTAGCCAAAATAAGGTAAGGGGGCCTGTTCTAGTCCTGATGGCTTGGATGGGAGATTTTGTACATTTGTCAGATTTGTTGGACCCGTGAATTAATAGTACTCTGTTCTTATATGTTGACAGGTTGGACTTAATATAGGGTTAATTAGGTGACATTCTATAGCTTCTGTTATACATGAGGTCAGATTAGATAACCTAATGTTGACCCACTGGTCTTAAAATCTCTGAATGATGATGAATATAAACTAAAATATGTCAAATGTTCTTACACTTGTGTATATATAGTGTGCTGCGTTTTGACCCCCCTTTCAGCATAAACATATTGGAATAGCAGAGATATCTGAAAGAATAAGGAGAAACTCCAACCAACTATCTCCTCTAGAAGAGATGACAGGCAGCACCATCTTCCAATGGAATGCTTTTCTTCAGTCCTATTCTACCAGCCCATGTCTCAAACCACACCTACCTGCCACTTATCCCATAGGAGATGGAGTAGCCCATTACAGTAGTAAGCCACACAAAGTACATCACTACCTAGCATGACACAGTGTCAGATAGAACACATTTCTCCCAGATCATCAGACCGATTGAGGCTTGCTCAACTGGCACTCAAGTGGAGAAGAGATGGTGAAATGCACTCAAGTGGAGAAGAGATGGTGAAATGCACAACTGGCTCGGGCTTATGAGCAGCCAGACACCAGTGCCATTTGACAAGCACATAAGGGGCTGTGCTCATCTGGGAGGCCTTGAGGGAGCGTTTCAGTCAAAGCCAGCTGTGAGACTCTTCCCCCCACTCCCTCGGGCCTCTCCATAAAGGGCCCCTGCATTGCCTTTGTGTGCCTTTCCTCCCACACCCCTCCCTTCCACTGCCTTCCCTTCCCACCTTCCCCCCATCCCCTGCAGAGCAAATAAAAAAGCCTTTTTTGTTTGAAAATACAAGTCTGTTTATTAGGGGGGATATATAAAACGGGAGGGACTGGGGAAAGAACCTGGAATGGAGGAGCGGGAGGAGGGCTCAGGGATGGGGTTGGGAGTGACATCTGCCTCGGTCAGCTTGCGAGGTTTCGGCTGCCCTCGAGATTCCACCATCCTGAATTCTGGGGCCCTGGTGGCCCCTGGGGGGCTAAGAGCGGAAGCCATGGTGGGAGTGGGGAGGTGGCTGTTGGCCCGCTCCATTCACAAGGTCATGCGCTTCATGACCAAGGTGAGGGAGGAGCACATGGCCTTGTGCTGGCATGCCAGCTGGTTCCAGGGGGCCTTCCACAGCTCTTGGTCAGCCCAGCGCTCCTTCTGTTCAACGGCCTTCTCCCGGCGCTCCTCGTTGAGCCCTCAGACAAGGAACTGGAGGCAGGCCATCTGCTCACGCAGCAGGTCTTTCCCGGGTTCTCTTCCTCCGTGGGATCCCATGGAGTTGGGAAGATGGTGCCGGGAGGTGGTGGACATGCCACACTCGCAGCTAACCCAGCTGTCAAGAAAAGTGACAAGGGCAGTCGTCCCAGGAGGCGTATGAAGCCTAGCCCTAATCTCTGAGCTGACACCAAAGGTTTGGGTTCAGACAATGGTGATGTGCTTTGAGCAAGGCCATCTGTTGCCTAGAGAGTGGGCACTTTCCTGCAGGGGCATGCAACACCCATGGCCTGGGGGCAAACAGGCAGGAGCCTGGAGGCAGGAGGGAGGGATGGGGTGGCTTGGCTTCCTTCTGTGTCCTGCACAAACCAGGTCCAGCACTGGCAGAGAGAGAGAGAGAACTTCTGTCCCTGCCCGCTGGAGGAGAGAGGGAGGTGTTGGGGGAGGTGTGTGTGTGAGAGTGGCGTTGCTTGCCAGAGAGAGTGCTACTGGGGTCCCCTCCTCTTCCTCACACTGGCACGTTCCTATCCACAGGATCAGCCTCCTCCACATCAGTGTGCTTGATCAGGAATGAGTGCAGTCATGACCCTGTGCCATGCATGGCACTGCGGTGTGGTTCCCTGACCCCAGACTCCTTGGTGGTGACTTGTCGTGGGAAGGTGTCCCATCACGGAGACGAGGTAAGGGAGTCCTCTCCAGGAACCTTGTGAGAAGGACCGAGGGGTTCCTGTGTGAGGGCATCATGGGGGTGAGTGCTGTGGACTGGCGCTCCATGTGCACCCACGTGCATAGGCTGTGGTATGACCTCCAGGCCAAGTAGGCTGAGAGAAGAGTGCGTAGCCCATCACCTGCCCATGCGTAGTTATAGAACTCAGCTGAAATGGCGTCCCCGGGTTCGTCTGACATCTGGGAGACATGCTGGCTTGCAGGCATAGTTGCCTGCCTGGCCTGCTCCTCCTCCATAACCCCACCCTTGTGGAGGCTGACGCCGGGTGTGTCCTGGCCAGACTTTATGACAATGGAGAGGAGGAGGTGACCAGATCCCCTTCCAGGATGGCATTGAGCTGGTCGTAGTAGCGGCACATATGAGATTTCGCCCCAGAGCATCCACTCTGCTCCCTGGCCTTGTTGTAGGCCTGCCAGAGCGCTTTGATTTTTATGCGGATCTGGTCGATGGTCCGGGCGTGGCCTTTTTTGGCCAAGCTGGAAGCCTTTCATCCGTAGATATTGGTGTTTCTCTTCCTGGTGTGGAGATCCTAGAAGTTGGTCTCCTTGCCCCAGCCTCGATGAGATCCAGGGTCTCTGAACCAGTCTAGGCTGAAGCTCTCCTGTGTTACTGGCCAGTGGCAGCCGAGGATGCTGCAGGAGTGCTGGCAACCATGGGGAGCACAAGGGGAGTGCTGGGGTCTGCCATGGCTCCTGGGATGGTGCTGTGTGGCACAGGGCTAGCAAAGGTCTGCAGATGTCACAAGCCCTTTTCCCGCAGCCTGCTGCTTTTAGCGGTGCAGGAGAAGGGGAGCAGTGGAGCTGGCAAGTGTGGCCAGAGCAGCCACAAGTGCAGCTGTGAGAGCCCTCTGGAGGCCACCTATTTCCAGTTAGCAGCACCAGATTGTCCACACAAATGCTATTTTGAAAGAACAATTTTGAAATAAGCATTATTCCCCAAGGAAGCGAGAGCACAGATTTCAAAACAACCAGCCTGTTATTTCAAAATAACAGGCTGGGTAGTGTGGATGCTCCACTTGTTATTTTGAAATAAGCAGGGTTATTTTGAAATAACGCCCTAGTGTAGACCAGGGCCAAGTGTCTAACCAATCTAAAGTAAGAGATGGTGCTCATCTCCTAGATGATGGGCAAGTCAAGTGAGATACGCAATTTGAAAAAGGACTTTGGAGAAGACTGCTCTTTGAAGAAGAGTTGCTAACTCCACTGTAAATTTACAGAATTGCCGCCCCCAAGTGCTAAAAAACATGAGTCAGGATCACACATCATGAGACTGGCTTAAATATATTGAGGTTTTTTTTTTAAAGTTGACATTTTAATTTCCCTTCTGGGGATTTTTTGAACATTTAGGGTCCCTGTGTTTAAAAGAGCTGTTTTGGAAAAAAGCATGTGTGGACAGGGAAGACGGAGTTCTTTCAAAAGAAGAGGAGGGAGGAAAAAGCACAGGTGCCCTGGTGGCTACTTAGTCCACAGTAATCACAGCTGAAATGCGAGATAGCGTACATTCAGTATGGACCCTATCTTTCAAAAATGCAAATTGCTTTTTCAATGCGCTGTTGCCTGTGGACGCTCTTTTTGGGAAGAAGTTTTTTCGGAAGATCTCTTCCAAAAAAAGGTTATTCTGAAAGAAGCCTGCAGTCTAGACATAGCCTCAGACTTAAACTTAAGAGTATGCTTACATATTTAGCTGGGTCAGAGCTAGAGTGTGCCGCACCTTACAGGATCAAGCATTTTTGCCTACTCATATTTGCCTTTAAACATTAAATAAGTCAAAAACAAACCTGGAAAGCTAAATGCAGAGTCTCTGAAGATGATCATGGCAGTTTTGGAATGACAAAAGCATTCAGAAGAAATGACAAGAGTCTGTAGGCAACAAGCTTGTGTTTCAAGGAGAAACAAGACGAAAGGAAGAACAATAAATCAGAGATGCTACTTACTCAGATGTTGTCTTTGAGGTTTCACTTCTTGAAGGCCATGTCCCCCAGCATGCTGAGGGCCACTCTCCTTTGATCAAGACTATTAATTTCTGTCAAGCAGTGAAAAGAGCAGGGTGTGCTCTGTCTGCCATGTGTATCCAAAGACCATGTAGACATTGCTTTGTTTGACATGTTCTGTGAGCATTTAGGGAGTTAACAAATATAGACAGATTTATAAATTTTAATAAAAAAGGATTATAATCTAATACATTTTAATAATGTATTCTCTTTGGGGGCAGAGGGTTAACAGTTGCTCCTTTCTGAATCATCATTTGCACTCTTATAAACTAGTCTCTGGAGAGGCCTCTTCAGATCAGAAACTACCATGCAACATGGAGCAACTGGTTGCTGCTTTCTGGTTGCTTTCAGCCAGTACTGGCATTACAGGTCATGAGGTACATGGAAAGAAACACAAAGGGAAGCTTGCAATGTTAGTACTATTCTACGGCTGTCATCTTCTCAGTGTGTGGACAAGTTCACCTAAGAATTATTAATCTTTTTAAAATGTAAACATTTTCTCACAAATATCAGTTATGAAACTCAGGGTATGTCTACACTACAAAGTTAATTCGAACTAACAGACGTTAGTTCGAATTAACTTTGATAGGCGCTACACAAGCAAACCGTTAGTTCGAATTTAATTCAAACTAGCGGAGCGCTTAATTCGAACTAGGTAAACCTCATTCTACGAGGAGTAACGCCTAGTTCGAATTAAGTAGTTCGAATTAAGGGCTGTGTAGCCACTTAATTCGAACTAGTGGGAGGCTAGCCCTCCCCAGCTTTCCCTGGTAGCCACTCTGGGCACCACCAGGGAAACTCTTCTGCCCCCCTCCCGGCTCCAGAGCCCTTAAAGGGGCATGGGCTGGCTACGGTGCCCATGCCAGGTGCAAGCCTGCCAGCACCCAGCCAGCAGATCTCGCACCTGGCACGGCTCGAGCCAGCCACCCGCTGCCACCCAGCCCTCTGCCTCTTCCCGGGACCAGGCTGGCGGCTCCCGGGAGCCCGCCCAGGTCTGCAAGAGGCGGGCCCCCGCCCGGTCTAGTGCAGACATCGTGGACCTCATCCACGACCTCCGCACTAGGCACAGGAAAGTGGCCGTCTAGGGCAGGATAGCTGCCAGCCTGGCCACCCAGGAGCAGGTGTGTATGAAAATCAAGGTGGTCCAGTGAGACCCCTAACCCTGAGCCCTGAGCTTAGAATGGCCATACTGGGTCAGACCATAGGTCCATCTAGCCCAGTAGCCTATCTACCAACAGCGGCCAACACTAGGTACCCTGGAGGGGATGGACCGAAGACAATGACCAAGCAATTTGTCTTGTGCCATCCATCTCCAGCCTTCCATAAACAGAGGCCAGGGACACCATTTCTACCCCCTGGCTAATAGCACTCCATGGACCCAACCTCCATGACTTTATCTAACTTCTCTTTAAACTCTGTTCTAGTTCTAGCCTTCACAGCCTCCTGCAACAAGGAGTTCCACAGGTTGACTATTTGCTTTGTGAAGAAGAACTTTCTGTTATTAGTTTGAAACCTGCTACCCATTCATTTCATTTGGTGTCCTCTAGTCCTTCTATTATGGGAACTAATGAAGAACTTTTCTTTATGCACCCTCTCCACACCACTCATGCTTTTATAGACCTCTATCATATCCCCCTTCAGTCTTCTCTTTTCTAAGCTGAAAAGTCCCAGTCTCTTTAGCCTCTCTTCATATGGGACCTGTTCCAAACTCCTCCCCTCTCCCACCCTCTCTCTTCTCCTCTCCCACCTCCTTTTCCCAGTCTCCCCGAACTTTGTTAAAGAAAGAGTTTCTATTTTTGAACACACATGTCCTTTATTTTGTACATCAGGAAGGGGGGCTAGGGAGGGGTAGGTGGAAGGAGGTGAGGGAGGAATGGGGTACGAGCCCCTGATGGGGAGGACTGGGGTGGCTCTGTGGGCTCCTCGGGGTGGAAGCTCTCCTGCAGCCCTCCGATTGACCCCCCTCCCCGGATGGCAGCCTGCGGCAAGTGCAGCCGGGCTGATGGCCGAGTGCTGCGATGTGCTGAGTGTGGGCACTCAGGGCACTCCAAGCCAGGACTACTTTTGTCCCTCATTGAGTTAGACAAGTGAGCAGGGAACCCCTGAGAACTGTCTGTCCGGGGTGGGGGTCGGGCCCCTTTAAGCACAGCCCTCGGCTAGCCTGAGACAGCAGCTCCACGCTTTAAGTCCTAATCTGATGCCCTGCCGGCACTGCTCCCGGCCATCCTTAACCCCGGTTCAGGGTCCACTCAATGTGGACATGCTAGTTAGAATTAGCAAATCGCTAATTTGAACTAGTTTTTAGGTCTAGATGCACTAGTTCGAATTAGGTTAGTTCAAATTAACTAATTCGAATTAAGTTAGTTCGAATTAGTGCTGTAGTATAGACATACCCCCAGAGACTTGTATCCAATGGAACTCTAGACTATAAACTGCCAGTGTGTGATTTTGTTAATTTTAACAGAAATTGGGCACACCAAGCAGAAATTAATCCAACTATTGGATTTCCAGGATATGGCTCTCCCATCTAGGCAGATAGATGTTGTTCAGAGGAAACTGTAAGTAAATCAGACCAGCCAATTATCAAAAGGAGATTTTTTAAGCATTGTGGCCCCAACAAATGATTTTCATCTCTTTTTCCAATCTATTCCCTGCAAAAGGCTATCCTGCAAGAGAAGTTCTGCATTCCAAGAAACCTAATTTACATTACTAATGGAAACAAAGTGCAAAGAATTTTTCCAAAGTTCTTTGATTGTAATGCTACTTTATAAACCTCAACTACCAGCTCTGTGTTTGTGTTCAGTGTCTGAGATATCCCAGAAAGGCTGTGGTGGAGGTCCAGAGGTATTTTTAAGCAAGCTGAACTATTTTACTGTTACCTTGTACAGCACTGGTCTCTATCCGTCCGTTCTCTTATTCACAGACTATAAGCTCTTTGGGGGCAGGGATGGTCTTTTCATTGTACGTATGTGCAGTGCCTAGCACAGTCGGACTTAGATTAATGGTTTCCAGGCATTACCACATTATAAACATTTTTTGTCATCCAGTGCTACCTAAGAGGAGTGGCAATGACTGAAGCCCCACCAGGGAGGCTGACATCAATCTGTTCTTCCTCATCTCAAGAAGGCTTCACAGGAATTCTTTCTAAGAGAAGATTTTCAGACTGCAGGAAGATCACACAGGGCTAAACAAAATCACTTCACTAAGGCTGTGTCTACACTAGGCCACTTATTCCGGAAAAGCAGCCACTTTTCCAGAATAACTTGCCAGCTGTCTACACTGGCCGCTTGCTTTTCCGGAAAAGCAATGACGATCTACTGTAAAATTGTCAGTGTTTTTCCGGAAAAACTATGCTGCTCCCGTTCGGGCAAAAGTCCTTTTCCGGAAAAACTGTTCCGGAAAAGGGCCAGTGTAGACAGCACAGTAGTCTTTTCCGCAAAAAAGCCCCGATCGCGAAAATGACGATTGGGGCTTTTCTGGAAAAGGTGCTTTTCCGGAAAAAATGCTTTTCCGGAAAAGCATCCTGCCAATGTAGACGCGCTTTTTCCGGAAATACTTATAATGGAAAACTGTTCCATTTTAAGCATTTCCGGAAAAGGGTGCCAGTGTAGACGTAGCCGATGGGTATGTCTACACTGCATACTTATTTCAGAATAAGCTATTCAAGAAGAAATACTCTGAAATAGTTTAATTTTGAAATAGTGCATCTACACTACACGGAAGCCTTGAAATTAGTCCGAGGCAGGCTCCCCTAATGTGGATGCGCTACCTTGATTTAGAGCCCCAGGAAGCACTAGGGAGTAATTACTTTGAATGGCCTTGGGAAGGAGCTATTTCCAAATAGCTATTTCAAAATAGGTGTTATTCCTCGTGTACAGAAGTCGGAAGTTTACAAAAGTTGGAATAAGCCGTCCATTATTTCAAATTTATTTCGAAATAACAGAATTGCTGTGTAGACGCTCACATTATTATTTCAGAATAACGGCTGTTATTCCAAAATAATGCTGCTGTGTAGATGCACCCTAAGAGTTGCTGAACAGTCCCAGGCCCATAAGGGATGCTTCTGTGGCAACTGGAACATTTTAAATAATTTCTGCAGGAAACCAGAAGCTGGGTTGACACACATGTAAATGGAAAAGGGGCCAATTGTAGCTGTCCTTCAGTGTGTTATTCTTGAACTTCCTAGTTTCAGACACAGCTAGTACAGGTTGAATGACCCGTTTAGTGTAATCCTTTACCCTCACCACATTCTGGCAAGGCGCTCTTCATGACAGGCCTTGAAGTTTGAAATCTACTCCCCTCCTCCTAATCCATCAGGCATGCTACAAAACACATCTCTCCTTGATGCATGCAGAGTGAGAGGATGTGTTCTGAGTACAGAGGACTTGCAAGTGTGGCTGAGATGAGCGACTTTGTTTTTTCTCCTTCCTGGTTTAGTGGAAGCTGCTGTTTACTTCTGTTTGCACTAGTAGGATTACATTTTCTAGTAACTACCAGTGCCCCTTTGGATTCTTCTAGTAAATTGTAGCTATGCTTTCTTGATAGGTGCAGAAATGCAGAGGTTTCCAACAAATCCCTTTTCTTCTTTCTTTCACTGGGCTTAAAAAATTAAAGGCAGTTACACCAGCACATGCTCAAAGTCAATGAACCAACCGGAAAATGTTCAGAAGAAAATCCTAGTGCAAAACAAAGGGGAATAACTTTGCTGAGAGGAACAAAGAGGGTGTGTCTAGACTACATTGCTCTGTCGACAGAGCCATGTGGATGAATTTATTAGACATAGCAAAATGAAGCGGTGATTTAAATAATTGCCACTTCATTTACATCAAAATGGCCGCTGCACTGTGCCGATCAGCTGATTGTCGGCACAGCGCGGTAGTCTAGACAGGGATCAGCCGACCCCAGAACGCTTTGTCATCAGATTCTTTATGCCTCATGAAACAATCAGCTGATCGGCACAGTGCAGCGGCCATGTTGATGTAAATGAAGCGGCGATTATTTAAATTGCCACTTCATTTTGCTATGTCTAGTAAACTCATCTACATGGCTCTGTCAACAGAGCCATGTAGTCTAGACACACTCAGAGAGTGAAAAAAGGATCACAAAACTGACTGAATTAGATAATCAGTCTAATTATCAAAGACAGACAAAAAGGTAAAACATTTTTGAAAACTATAATTACTGTACTTATCTGAAACCTTCCTGTGATGGTCTGCCTCTCATGAGCACTTCGTGCCAGTTGGTTGTGAACCTGCACACTCTCTCTCTCTCTACCTCTGGTGCCTCCTGTCTTCCATTAACCTCATCAGGTGGGTCTTCAGTGCCTCAGGCCAGGTGGTCACACTTGCTCATGAACAAAAAACCTCATCTGGGGCAAAAGTTCCAACAGAGCCTGTCCCTGTGACCTTGGTAATTTGTTTAGTGCTGTCTCTAGATTCACTCCTCAGCCTCTTCTGGGGTAGGTTTAAGTCCCTGTCTGCCCTAGTTTAGAGCACTTGGGCCTCTACGTTTTATTCCTTTCTGTGGGCTTAGGCTGCATTTCCAAGAGTGGGGTGGGAGGAGACCTGGTCTGCCAATGACTTCAGGTCCCAACCCAGGGACCCTCTACATCAGCAGTTTCCAACCATGGATCGGCAGCCGACTTCCAGGCCACACCCCTAACTGCTAATAAACCCCACCCACTGGGGTTCCCCATGCAGCAGCACGGCAAGTAGCCTGGCGGGCAACTGGGTGTGCTGCGCTTGGAGCCAGGGCCGCAGCCTCACTGTGGCCCCAGTTCCAGCTCTGGTGGGGCAGCTGCAGCATTTGGCCCCAGCTGAGGCCATGGCACCCAGGTAAACCCAAAAAAGGTTTACCGCATATAAGCAGTGATTGCTATGGACAGAATGGCCCCAGCCAAGCACCGCAGCTGCATTTAGCAGGTGCCCAGATGCCGCAGTGCTCAGCTAGGGCCAAGCAACACGTGAAGCCCAGCAGCTGTGGCACTCAGCACACTGCGGGCTCTGTGCAGCCCTCCCGCCATGCAGGGAAGCGCTCTGCACTCAGCTAGTGGCAGGGCTAGGTGAGGACGGCGGGGTAGGCATGGGACGGGGCTAGTGCTAGAGGGGAGGGCTCTGGAGGTGTTGCCTGGCTCTAAGAGACGGGAGGGGCTGACACTGAGGAGCACTGTGACATCCAGGATGGAGAGCTGGCTCTGGGGGTGGGACTAGTAGTGGGGGGACTAGGGGGCAAGGCTAATATTGGGGACTGGGAGCTGACAGGGAGGGATCTGGGGGTTTGGGTGCAGTGGGGCTCTGGAAACAGGAGGCTGCCACTGATGTATTTGGGGTAAGTGAGCTGGCACTAGGGAACTCTGAGAATGACAGGCTGGCGCTGAGGGGGGTTGGGTGCAGAGGACTCTGGATCAGTGGCTGGTGCTGAGGGGGGCCAGGGCTGGCACTGGGGGCCAGGGTTTTTTATACCACAGACTGGCAAACCCATTCACAAACTTTTGGCAAACCGGAAACCTTTTATTTGCATAGTTGAATATTCATTTGCATAATGAATATGCAAATAAATGTTACCAGACCACCAAAAGTTTGTGAATGGGTTTGCCAGTCCCCGGTATAAAAAAGGTTGGGAATCACTGCTCTAAATAGCACCCAAATGCTGCTTCCAGTAGTTGCTGCAGCTATCCCCTGAGCAACTTCCATATAACTCCTACCTCTCCACCCATATCTCATAACTGAAGTTGTTCCTCAGAGTACCAGTGCCACCAGAAGCAATCTTCTAGCTCTCCCTTCAACTCCAGCAAAGAGAACCTTCCTTGCCCCCTCTGGTCCCTAACAGGAACTGCCTGAATAGGCCCAGTAGCTCCTTTTAATTGAGCCTGCTGTGCTCTGATTGGCTGTTTCCCTGAGCCTTTCTAGGCAGCCTGCTGGAGGATCCACCTTCACTGCTCCTTTCTTGGCCCAGGGTGTGGTAGGACCATGAGGCCTCCAGCAAGGGGCCTTCAAGGGCCTGATACACCTTAGCACACCTCCTGAACTGAAATTTCCAAGAAATTTCCAAGAAAAATCTCTCCAAGCCCTATAATTGTAAGAAAAATCCTAACTATGACCAGATCCCAACCTTATAACAGGAAATGAGGATCCCAGAGAAGGAACTTAGTTTCTTTAAGTCCAAGCATGTAAACACCCAATAAGTAACTTTATTCATTTCAGTAGTTCCATTTACTTCAATGGGATTTTCCATGTTAGTAAAGATCCTCACAGACATAAAAGTTTGCAGGGTCAGGACCTAGGACCATAAGCTTTACACAGGGCAAGATCTCTTGCTAATAGTGCATGACAATAGCACAAAGGAGCCCTGATTTTTGTTAAAGCTTGTGGATGCTACAAAAATAAACATTAAATTAAAAAAAGACAATTTCCTCACACACACACACACACACACACACACACACACCCTCCCCCTCCCCCCCCCCCCCCCAACCCCAAGCAAGATTCCTGAGGCACCAAAATGTGACCTCAGTGATCAGGTTATTAAGCGCATTTGTGACAAACACCATCTTGGCCAACATACCAGAGATCTACAACCTAAAAGCACAAGCCAGGCCTTTTGAGCTAAAGAGCCAAGACCGTGTAGTTGGGTTTGTAACAAACCCATGTCCTCTTAAGATCTGCTAGAGGGGATCTCTGAACACACCAGTGGTTATACATTCACTTTCCATTTCTGAAGCTCGTAGGGTTTCTTCAGTGTTTGCCTAGTATTTTGGGCAAATGTGACTGACTATGTGAGCTGTGTGGATGTACAACAGCTGCAGAAATCCACTTGACAGCAAAATAGGAACTTTTCTTAGGGCTTGATCATGCATTTAGTGACATCAAAGGTAAGAATCTCATTGACTTTATGCTGCAGTATTGGGTCTTCAATAAAATGAATAAAAACAAATCCTATGTGCCAGATTTTAGGATGTGTATCTGGTCTTGCTAGGCAAAATCCCAGCACCAGGATTTATCTGAGCCTAGCTAATTACAGTAGAGGTAAACCCTCATTTTACAAATTCCAATTTTACAAGAGTTTCTGTTACCCTTAATGCCTTCCCCAGTCCCAGTCACAGGCTATTGAATTGTCCCTTATTTTACAAAGCTGTGTTTTAAGAGTGTCCTGAGACTTCTGTAAGATTGAGATTTAGAATTGCTAAGAAGTTGTATTAACTAGAAAACTCTTGCTCAGTGCAGAGTTTGCAACTCCACAGACACCAGGGTATTAACATTCTGTTTGTCCTCCTGTTGGAAGAGACAGATCTGAAGAGTCAATTCTAAAACAGTGGGCGACAACTTAATGAAAAATTGAGCTCTATGTTTAATTTCCTTTTAAGTTTAGTTGAGCATTCTACAAGATCAAAGAGACTTTGTGGTTTGTAAATGATCAATTATATCAGAGAAACCGATTATAACCCAGGCACAGTTTGGTATTTAAGTAAGTATCCTTTTTAATACCAATGTATAAAGTAGGCTAATGAAACTAAAGCACAAGTATAATTTTCTATTATACAAGTTTATAAGCCAGTTTAATGTAGCAGTTTTCTAACACTAAACATAGATTATGAATTTAATTCTACTAAAAATTGTACCTGTCTAGAAAATATTCTGCAGATACCATACAATTGTCAATATAAAATGCTATCTTAGATTGTAAGATCTTTGGGGCAGGAACTGCAGTTTACTAAGTGCTTTGTATAATACCTAGCACAATGAAGCCTCCAGGGTCTAGAGTAATACAAGAAGATAAACAATAAAACACTGAAATGTAGATTTATAGGGCGAGTGTTATAATTCTGCTTGGACATGAGAATTCTGTTTTCAGCCTACAGCAAAATTCTCCCCTCAGTTATACCCAGGCAACTCCACTGAAGTCAGTGGGCCTTCTTGGGTTAAATGGGGGCAGAAATTGGTTCCTGGGCCTACTATAACACATCTTACATTTGTGATGAACAAGATACACCTTAGATATTAGATGAGATGGAAAGAATCACAACCCTAACTCTGAATTTCCTTTTTTTTTTGTAAGAAGTTGTATTAAATCTACTCTGTCCCTATCAAAAAAGTAGATTTTTTTAAAACCCCACTAGGTATAGAGCTAGATGAAATCTGAATTTTGGAAAAACTTCATGAAACTTTCTGAATTGTTTTGGATTACCTCTATTTAAAACCTGAACATTAAGTCCTGAATTTTCAGCAGGTCTCTTGTGTAAGCCCATACTTTGCCTGCACACCTCATTATACTCAACTAGGAACTAGCACTAGTTTTGCTCACTTGCCATCCAGAGGTGCTCTGATGATTAGTGTCACTATGAACTTCGCAGCCAACTTGCTGTCAAGTTCTCTGGGAAACTGAGTCAAAGAACGGAAGAGATTCATTACTTTTGATTGGTGCAAGTCGCTAATTTAGAAGCATACGCCTCTTTGCTAGTAGTTGTGATAAAGCAGTTCTGTTCAGAGCAAGTTTCATTAGGAATTTTAATTTGAGATTTAATTTTGGCTGTCATGCTGTCAATACCTATGTATTGCACTGCCACCTCAGATTTAGGCCTTTAGGAAATATGGCCAAGATCGTCAAAGGAGCACAAGGGAGTTCGGTGAAAATCAATGGCAGTTGTGTTCTTAATTCCATTAGGGGCTTTTGAAAATCCAAGCCTGCATCCATAATTCATTTTCTTTTAATACACAAAAATGTGCCCCTCCCAAATATCTGGTGCTCTGGCCATCATGTACAATAGAATGGTAATTGCTTCCTATGACTGATGCAGACTTTCTTTTGAAATACTATTAGGCAGCACAAAACAAACTTATCATCAAAGAAAAGTTAAAGATAGAGGGAGATGTGGACTAAGGATGAGATCGGAGACCTGAAAGATAGGACTTGAGTTCTAAGCCTGGCTAGGTCACGGACTCCTTCTGTGGACTTGGGTAAGTGTTCTCGGAGTCGCCAGCTGTAAATAGATACTTGCCAAGCACCTCTGAAACTCAGTTTGCTCACCCCAGATCAGAAGGTTACTTGATGCTGACATTCTGTGCTGGTGAATGTGGCAAGGAGTCTTGTGGCACCTTATAAACTAACTGAAGTGTAGGAGCATAAGCTTTCGTGGGCAAAGACCCACTTCGTGGATGCATCTGACGAAGTGGGTCTTTGCCCACGAAAGCTTATGCTCCTACACTTCAGTTAGTCTATAAGGTGCCACAGGACTCCTCGCCGCTTTTGCAGATTCAGACTAACATGGCTATCCCTCTGATACTTGTGCTGGTGAATGTGCATTAAAAGTGCCTTTCTAAGCCAGTTTCATGAATCACACAGGATATGATTCTGTTGCATCTCCAAATACAGAGCCATGCATCTTTCGCTTAAGCATGCATTTAGCTGTGGTGATCCACTCCATTCAATTCTTACTGTTGGTCAAGGCAGCAGTCATCACACTGACTTACAGGTTGACTAATCCCATTGTTACACTGGGAACGATGTAACGTGTTAATTTAGAATGAAATTAGACCTGTTCTGACTAGATGTAACTGATCCCAGAGTCAGAAGCAAGGTTCGCCAGGTAATCCGTATCTCTATCACCGGCGATTTATGGACCCGATAATCAGGCAATACAAAGTCTGGGGCCAAACCATGTATTTTGAATAAACAGCACAAACAAGAATAATAAACACAACTCACCCACCCTATCCCTAGGAACCAAGAAGATAGGAAAGATCCCAATACAAGAAAGATATACTTTACAAAATGTGTGTCAATCAGCGCCCGCGATCTTCTACTTCATGGCTAATTGGAAGCCTTGAAGGAGGACAAGCAGGGAGATCCCTCGAAGCGATAATCCTCGCCTCTTGGCAGAAGAATGCTGGAACGACACTCAATCGCTTGGAGAATGGCTCCTCAGGATATGGTACTAGTTGCCCTCTGCAGGGGCGGCCCTAGACTAGCTGCCAGCAACTGGAGCCCTAGGCGAACCATGCAATTGGCACCCCCACCTCCAAACCCCTCAATGATATTGTGCCACCATTTTGCGCCCCATTTAACATGGCACCCTAGGCCTAGTTTGCTTATATAGATGAGCTGCCCCTGGCCCTCCGGCTAAACCGTCCGGTCCAGAAGGTAAGTGGTGGTAGATGGTAAGTCCAGTCTCAGTCCAACGACTCTAGCCAAATACCCTCCACATGGGGCGTTCCCACACGCAAGGTGGCTAATGAGTCAAAACCAAGGCCTCACCAAATCAAAACCATTAATCCAAAGATGACAGGGAAAAAGGATTGGAACCACAGGAACTTGGAAAGATCAAAGAAACCAGAGGAACCAACCCGAACTCTCTCAGGCCAGAGCTTATATAGGCTCTGTGGTGGGAAAAAGATGTTGATGAGCTGGGTGCAGAATTTAGGGCCGTGTGCAGCTGGTGAGTGGAGTGAGTGCACCTTTTAGGAATGAGTGCAGCAATGTTGGGGCTGAGTGCAGCTGTTAGGACTGAGTGCACATGGCTTAGGGATGGGTGCATAGATGGGGTCGTGTGCACAAAGCTGTGGTTTTGGTGGGATGCTGCATCTGAGGGAGAAAGCATTCCTTAAACAAAATGGAAGTTCTGTGGACTCCATTTTGTATGCCCTTGTCAACATGAAACTCACGTTCAGGGTAACACCTTCCTCTAAGTAGCCCCATTGAACTCAGTGAAGCTATTTACAGAGCAAGCAACCAGTCAAGAAGCACAAAGGTGGCAGAAATCTGTCCCTAAACGAAAAATTTCTGCCCTTCTCCCTGATGTGATCTCTGGGTCCCTCCCCCCCATTTTCAACGCTTGGATGTAGTGAGTAAAGAAGAAAACAAACTGCATTTTCTTGCTTTGCCTATTTCATCCAATACCCCCTTTGCACAGATTTCAGCCAATGGCACGAGCACCAAACTTTCCCTAACTAGATAGAAGATGCTGAAGCCAGACAGGACTCAAGCCAGCAGCTTTGCTCAGCACACGAGACACAACCTGGGGAACCAGGAGACTGTAGTTTAGATTGATTTGAATTCACTATTAAAGTATGAAAACTGGGTCATCATTTGTAATATAATAGGGATAATAGGTTGGGTGCTCAGTTTTCTCATCATTAATCCAGTTGCCTCACTGGGATAAACTACTCAGCCTTGTAGTTAATCTTCAAATAAATATGCTTTTAATACTCAGCAGGCATTCATCTAATACAGGATAACTGTCTTAGGGAGGCTAAATGAAATGCATGTTGGTAAACTTAATTTAGCCAGTTACTGGAAAGAGGGACTATTCACAACTCCCATGGGGCACACGCATGGCTTGCCTTCCACCACCAATGCAGATGGATTTGTATTCTGAAGATGGAGCTTGTGGGATCTGAAGATGTCCCTGAAGATGTTAAAGCAGGACACATGCCTCGCTCTTACATTGTGCTTTTCTTCATTAGATTGCCAAGTGCATTACCGAGGTGCTCTGTGCCACTACCCCTGTTTTGCAAATGGAAATTGAGGCACTGAGAAGTGAAGAGACTTACCAAAGTTTGCATCGCAGGCCAATAGCAGAAATAACTTTTTCAGTTTAGAATTTGCCACCTTTTGCTGCCTTTAATTTGATTTATTGTCTTCTTGTTCTTGTGTTATGAGATTGGGGAGGAGGGACACGACAGACGTTCCCGACCAATCTTCTCTAGATTATTCGTTATATTGCAACGTTTTATCTTATCCTCTCTTCTTCATCTCCTTTCTAAATAACAATTCCGATGTTTTCCTTCTCTGTTCATATGAGGTTTTTTTCCACATTCCTAATGACTCTCATTGTCTAACTCTAGACCTTTCCTCCAACTGTGCAATATCCCCTTGGAGATGGGATGAGCAATACTTTCTAAGGCAGAGAGATGACCCCATTTGTACAATGCCATTATAATATTTACTTCTTTCTCTTCCATCCCATTCCTTATGCATGTTAAGAGCTTGTTTTGTTTTGACTGCAGCTGCACCCTGTGGCCTTATTGGGCAGTCAGCAGTACCCAAGCTTTTTTCCAGAACTGATCATGTTACTCGTCTATACAGACTCCCTCACACCTAGCGGGGAGAATCTGCTTCCTGCCCCCTAGTGGTGAGATGTGCTGTAGTGGCTCTCCTCTGGGATCCCCTGCAGACAGCTGTCCTGGCCCTGTAGTGGTATGTCCCTTTCTCATGATTTAGCCTGCCAGCCGTGTCACTTTAGTCCAGCCCTTTCTGGGGAAATCTGAGTCCATCTCGTCACTGGTCTAGCAGCATCACGTGAGAGGTCTGGCCCAACTTCAGGTTTTGGGTCTTCCAGCTCTGGATTCCAAAGCCTTCACGCACCATCTCAGGTGGGCCAACACGGGAACCTCGGACTGTCCTCAGCTCTGGGTTCCAGCCTAGGCACCCTGTACAAAACAGGTAAAGTCTGTTCAAGCCATTTGCTGTACTCCTGGGCTGCCTCCTACTGTTGTCTGCAGATAGGCCTCTCTCACAGTGTCTGTCCTAGGCTGACTCTTTTGCAGGTCCCCCAAAAAGGGACCCAAATTAGCTGAAGAACAAAAGAAACAAAATGGTTCTGCACCAGGCCAACCTGCTCCAGGGCAGCTCTGACACTTAGGAGTCTGTATGTAGGCTCAGGGCAAGTGTTCCCTCTAAGATTTTCCATCCGTGAGTGGAGTGACTTTTGTCTTGTGCGCCGATACTGACGTCACGTGCGCTTGTTTGGATGTGTGCCACTGTGGCACCCACCAGTTACGAACAAAGTTGCATATATAGAGATACAGGTATAGCTATAATTTAAATTGCTATGCATGAAAAAAATACTAAAACAATGGATAATTAACAAGGTGCATGACCCTGTGCCCACCCACCCTGAAAACCATCCAGTTTGCTGGCCCTTGCCCCCAACACATACTGTGGGTACCCCACTCCCTGTGCCCCCATCAGGACCACACACAGCCAACTGGTACCTGTATAGACCTGGGCTAAGTGCCTACCCCTATGCACCCCCTGTAGTTGTGCCCAGCCTTGCAATCTGCCTGCCATGTGTCACCAGTATACATGCCAGAGCCATGCTATCTGCCCCCCAAACACAATCAGCCAGTACCTGGGTCTAGGGCCCACAGCCCAAGCACCACTGCCTAGAGTCCTGTGCCCAGCCCCACATCTCACCTGTTCCCCACCCCCCACATCACCCAGAAACCTGTGCCCAATCCCATACCTCACCTGTTCTCACCCCCCCCATTGCCCAGAGTCCTGTTTCCAGCCCCGCACTCTCCCCACTATCCAAAATTGCCTGTGCCCAGTACCTCCCACTACTAAAGACAGCTGGTGCCTTTGCCCCCCCACCCATGCCCAGCCCCCGATGTCCTTGGCCCCACTGGCACTGACCCCAGTACCTGCTCCGCCCCTTTCTGCCCAGGCTCCCACGTGGCAGCTCCAGCCCTGGCCCCAGCCACCAGAGCAGCCTCCTGCTGCCTGCCATGTGGCTCCTCTGGCCCTGGCCGCCAGAGCAGGTTTACAGCCACCGGTCCTGGCTCTCAGTGTTCTGAGCTGTTATTTAGTTCTAATTTACCCCTAAATGTCTTCCAAGAGCCCAGTCAGCAGTGGAAGTGTTGGCAATGCTGCTAGACAATATTGACCTCCCATGGTTCAGCAAATTCTGTGGTTCAGCACCAGTCAGGTCCTGTGGGTGCTGGGCTAGAGAGGTTCAATCTGGACAATGTCTTCCACAATTCGACCAGGATCCATGACTAGAGCTACAACAGGGGAGGGCAAAATATGCCCTGCGAGCTGGATCTGGCCACCAAGTCGCTGGATCTGACCTGTGGCCCAGTGGGAGCCTCAGCCAAGCTCCCTGCCTGCCCTGCCCGACACTCAGACAAGCTCGCTTAGAGCCCATGTGTGGTCTCTGAACACTGCAAGCTGGGGGGGCGAGGGGGAAGAGACTTTGTGCCCTTCCCCGACCCCCAGCACAGTCTCACAAGGGACAATAGAATCTACCTGTTTGTAGAACAGGCAGCACGCAAAGTACCCCTCCCCCTCTGCTTGGGCTCTCAGTCTTCAGAGCAGTATTTGGCCCTCAGCAGCTGGCTGTTCTGAGTGGCCTGCTGGGGCATGGAAGGCAAGGAGCTTGGCTGAGGAACCTGCTGGGCTGCTGGCCCAGGAGTCACCCAGATAAATGTCTCCCAGCCCGAGCCTGCCTCCGGCACCCCAGCCAATCCCTCCTCAACCCTCTGTCCACTTCCTGCACCCATAGCCCATGTAACCCAAACCATCTTCAGCCTTTCTCCTGTACACTTACCCCTTCCCAAACCCTGCACCCCTCTCCGCTGACCCAGGTCACAACTCCCTGCTTCATCCAAACTCCCTCCCAGATTGCACACCTCCTCCTGTACTCTAATCCCTTACCCCACGTGCCCTTTTGTACCCCACCTCCATCCCAGACCCTGTACCTCCTCTATTAAGATCACGGAAGAGTGCGGCCCTTGACCACTTACCACAGTTTTGGAGTGGCCTCCCATCAAAAATTATTGCCCACTCCTGGGCTACTAGAAGATACTACAGCTAATACTAACCATTTAATCTGCTACTGTGTCGCTCATTCACCTAGCTTGGCTAGGTACCTCTGAAGTTCCTCACAAACTTCTCTATTCAGATATATGTTGGGAAAATAACACAGCGGGGTACAGACTATCCAATAAGTTCTTGGACTGCATTGGAGACAACTTTTTATTTCAGAAGGTTGAAAAAGCTACTTGGGGGGAAGTTGTTCTAGATTTGATCCTAACAAATAGGGAGGAACTGGTTGAGAATTTGAAAGTGGAGGGCAGCTTGGGTGAAAGTGGTCATGAAATCATAGGCTGTGTCTAGACCGGCAAGTTTTTCCGGAAAATCAGCAGCTTTTCCGGAAAAACTTGCCAGCTGTCTACACTGGCCACTTGAATTTCCGGAAAAGCACTGACGATCTCATGTAAGATCGTCCGTGCTTTTCCGGAAAAACTATGCTGCTCCCGTTCAGGCAAAAGTCTTTTTCCGAAAGACTTTTGCCCAAAAGGGCCAGTGTAGACAGCATAGTTCTGTTTTCCGCAAAAAAGCCCCGATCGCGAAAATGGCGATCGGGGCTTTTTTGCGGAAAAGCGCATCTAGATTGGCACGGACGCTTTACCGCAAAAAGTGCTTTTCTGGACAAGCGTCCTGCCAATCTAGACGCGCTTTTCCGAAAATGCTTTTAACGGAAAACTTTTCCGCTAAAAGCATTTCCGGAAAATCATGCCAGTGTAGACGTAGCCATAGAGTTCACAATGCTAAGGAAGGGTAGAAGGGAGAACAGCAAAATAGAGACAATAGATTTCAGGAAGGCAGATTTTGGTAAGCTCAGAGAGCTGATAGGTAAGGTCCCATGGGAACCAAGACCGAG
Organism: Pelodiscus sinensis; assembly: GCF_049634645.1. Lineage (NCBI taxonomy): Eukaryota > Metazoa > Chordata > Testudines > Trionychidae > Pelodiscus > Pelodiscus sinensis. Next base: position 245,424,666 of record NC_134712.1, on the reverse strand, counting down.
GGGAAAAACAACTGAGGAGAGTTGGTAGTTTTTCAAAGGGACATTATTAAGGGCCCAAAAGCAAGCTATTCCACTGCGTTGGAAAGATAGAAAATATGGCAAAAGACCACTTTGGTTTAACCACGAGATCTTGCACGATCTAAAAATAAAAAAGGAGTCCTATAAAAAATGGAAAGTAGGACAAATTACAAAGGATTAATTTAGGCAAACAACACAGGAATGCAGGGGCAAGATTAGAAAGGCAAAGGCACAAAACAAGCTCAAACTAGCTATGGGAATAAAGGGAAACAAGAAGGCTTTTTATAAATACATTAGAAGCAAGAGGAAGACCAAGGACAGGGTAGGCCCACTGGTCAGTGAGGAGGGAGAAACAGTAACAGGAAACTTGGAAATGGCAGAGATGCTTAATGACTTCTTTGTTTCGGTCTTCACCGAGAAGTCTGAAGGAATGCCTAACATAGTGAATGTTCGTGGGGAAGGGGGTAGGTTTAGAAGATAAAATATTAAAAGAACAAGTTAAAAATCACCTAGAAAAGTTAGATGTCTGCAAGTCCCAGGGCCTGATGAAATGCATCCTAGAATACTCAAGGAGCTCATAGAGGAGGTATCTGAGCCTCTAGCTATCATCTCTGGAAAATCATGGGAGACAGGAGAGATTCCAGAAGACTGGAAAAGGGCAAATATAGTGCCCATCTATAAAAAGGGAAACAAGAACAACCCAGGAAACTACAGACCAGTTAGTTTAACTTCTGTGCCAGGGAAGATAATGGAACAAGTCTCTTCTAACAGCAAAAATTACTTCTCTACCCCAGGAGTTGGGATTTAAGCCTGAGCCTACCTGAGCCCCACCCCCTTGGTGGGTGGGAGGGGACAAAATGGACAGGGGGTGCGTATTGTGAGCACCCTACCTCAGAACTGAAATCTTTGGGTTCCATCTTCGGCTCCAGATGGTAGGACTTAGGCTTCGGTCCCAGCAAGTTTCATACCAGCTCTGGTGATCCCATTAAAATGGAGTTGTGACCAGTGTTCCTTCTAATTTTCTCCAACTGTATGTGGAATAAATTTTTTTATATGCACCAAGGCCTGTGTGGATTTGCACTATCACTAGAAACACATGCTGCCAGCTGTGGGCAGCTGGGGGGCACTCCGCTAATCAGCCAAAGGCAATAATTTGCAAGGTAAAAGATTATCAATGTAGACTATTTAATAACATTAATGTTAAAATATGATACATAGTTTATAATGCCAGCATGAATGCTTGATCAATGAAGATAGTGATAGCTCCTGATGGGGTGAACTAGTCTGTAATTAAGATTTGATTAATCTCTAAAACTCAGTTTAATTTAGATTAAACTTCTATTGATTTGTATTTTTTCACAATTACATTCTTAGCATAGCAAGCTTCTATGCTCATTATGGTGCTGATTATTACACTAGTAGTGAGCTTAAAAGGTCCGTCTAATCTCTGACAAGTGTGTCACTAAGCAACTTGAAGTAAGCAATCACACACCAAGGAGAGGGCAACCAAATCAGCCTGTGACTAACTTGGTTTGAATGTGCCAGAATGAGACAAAACAGGTACAGCAGAGAAGACTGGGCATGAAACAGTCTTGTAGACTCCTTTGGGATATGTCCCTCCTACCCCCCACCCAGTGTTGTAAAATCCCAATCCAATGCACACTGATGTCAGTAGGGGTATGTCTAGTCTGCGTCCCTCTGTCGGCAGAGGGATGCAGATTAGGCAGGTTGACACTGCAAATGAGGCAGGGATTTAACTATCCCGTGCCTAATTTGCATAAAAATGGCCACCACATTTTGCCAACTCAGCACTTTGTCGGCAAAATGCGGCAGTCTAGAGGGGGATCTGCCAAGAAAGAAAGCCTTTTTCGACAGATCCTGTAAACGTCTTTGGTATAAGGGATCTGTCAAAAAAGGCTTTCTTTCTCGACAGATCCCTCTCTAGACTGCTGCTTTTTGCCGACAAAGTGCTGAGTTGGCAAAACGCAGTGGCCATTTTTATGCAAATTAGGCATGGGATATTTAAATCCCTGCCTCATTTGCAATGGTGACCTGCCTAATCTTCATCCCTCTGCTGACAGAGGGATGCAATCTAGACATACCCTAGGGCTGTGTCTAGACTGGCCAGTTTTTCTGGAAAATCGGCCGCTTTTCCGGAAAAACTTGCCAGCTGTCTACACTGGCCGCTTGAATTTCCGCAAAAGCACTGACGATCTCATGTAAGATTGTCAGTGTTCTTGCGGAAATACTATGCTGCTCCCGTTCGGGCAAAAGTCCTTTTGCGCAAAACTTTTGCACAAAAGGGCCAGTGTAGACAGCTCAGATTTGTTTTCCGCAAAAAAGCCCCGATTGCGAAAATGGCGATCGGGGCTTTTTTGCGGAAAAGTGCGTCTAGATTGGCACAGACGCTTTTCCACAAAAAGTGTGTTTGCGGAAAAGCGTCCTGCCAATCTAGACAAAAATGTTCCGAAAATGCTTTTAACGGAAAACTTTTCAGTTAAAAGCATTTCCGGAAAATCATGCCAGTCTAGACGTAGCCTAGGTGTCTTCAGCATGAATCAGAGAATAAAGAACATGGCTGTGGTATCAACTAAGTTTACTTACAAATAGGACAAGAGCTGGACTACAGTGTCAGGAGTTTGATACTGGCATAACCATAAAGGTTTGGTTACAAAGAAGCTGATGGATCAACGACAAAAATAGATAAGGTGGTTCGGTCCAGAGGATGGTCCTTTGTGGATGGCCTTTGTGGCATAAGGCTAGGATTTCCCACGGGCTTAAGAGAGCGGGGGTGTCTGTCCCAGCTATGTTAATATTGCAAGCTGGCACTTCAAGCTTATAAGGGTTTTCCTGGTCCTGCTTGTAGGCTAGGGGTCTTTGTGCGAAAGTCTGTGATTTGGGCCTTAAGAAACTAGTCTACAAAGAATCAGGCTAGGGCAATGGGGTTGAAAAGAGTCCCTCTGGCATATGGACCAACCAGCTTTGTCTCCCTCTGTTTTGGGGTTCTTGTGTGCTAGGAATTTGAATTCTAAGAAAAAGCAGTGTTACTTCACACCTTTCCACAGAGTATTTTATGTTTTTATCTCTTTGTGTTTGACATGAACATAATACTGTCCAGCTGTCATTGATTAGCACCTCCTGATACCCCACTGAAAATAGCAGTTTAATAGCATAAGAGAGGATACAAATCTTAAATCCTCACAAAGAGCCAATATCTTAAGTCATTTCATGACTAATAAATTAGATCACTAGATTCTTCTATGGAACAAAATAGTTGTGGCACTTAATGTCAATCATAAAAAATATAATATTACAATACAGTGACAATTAAAAAGAAATGGAGGAGCAACCTCAGCGTGATTGCTAGGATTTTAAGTAGGTGCTGTCATGGGTCACTGGTAAAGAATCAGAGAAAGAGTCATTTTTTTCAAACACTGAACAAGGACTATGAGAGCAGCATTATTCCTAAAGCTGCTGTCTATTTCTGCTTAATTATACAGCTTCTGCCTGAACTTTCCCCAGACTCACTCACCCACCCCTCTCTCTGAGATTTAATGAAACAGTACATCTCTCCACAGTTTTTGTGGCTTAATCACTTCCCTGAAGTGTAGGAGACCAGACCCGTATTTATTAGATACAAATTGATTTAATATAACTATACCCTGCCCAATTTGTATAATGTCACTATTTATCGCCACTGTCAGTCAGGACTACAGTAGTCTGGATGAGAAAATTCAGACATACTCTGAAAGCTTTCCTTACTTCAGAATCCTGAACACTCGACCCCACCCCTCCCATAAGGTGCTAAGTGTGGCCCTATATCTGATGAGCAGCTTCCCTCATCCAGTGTCTAAAATTACCATCGTCTAAACAACTACTTGGATCAAACTCAAAGTCTATAGATGCTATGGAGTTAAAATTCCGATAAGCTAACACAGCCAGAATAGAACTGGATTATTAGAAGCATTCATGATGGCTCCATGGTGGGGTTACACTGAAATTCTACTTTGTATAGGTATTTGGCTGAATAATTTTTCCCAAACCTATTGCCTTCCTATTAGTAGCCTACCACCCTGACCTGGCACATGTAAATGGCCAATTCATTTCCACAGAGGATCAAAATGCTGCACACAAAAGTGGATTCCCCAGTAAATAACATTAGTTGCACAGGTAAGCATGGGTGGCCCTGTGAAGTTGTCAAATCCATTAGAGATAGAACAACTGTGTGTTAGCCTCTTCCTTCTCCCCTGTACTGCAGCTCCTCTCTCTAGTAGTTTCCCTTCTAGTTTTAAAAGTTACTTTAACAAGACTCTCCAAACAGCACTGTAGCTAAAGTCCTGGCCCAAGAGTGGTGATTCAGTTCTACTGGGCATGTGTGACCCGGGGCAAAACACTAAGACCAGTGAAATCTCAGGTTTTTGAAATGCCAGAGTATTTCAAAGACCCCTTCTTCCCACAGCAGACACTCCAGCTCTGGGGGAAATAGCAAAGCTCAGCAAGTTGTGCACTAGCCATTTTGTGCCACCACATGATCTTTCAGTGTTATGCTGATCTGGCTCCCCATTCTCCCTCCTATTTGAATTTATTTGCTATGTTTTGGCTAGCAAGATAGCAAGGGCGGGGGGACTCTCCTATTCGGTGTTAAGAATCCACTACCACGGTACAGTGGAACCTGTGGAACTCCTTGCCAAAGAATGCGGTGAAGGCTAGAACTTTAACAGGGTTCAAAAGAGCTCTAGATAGATTCATGGAGGCTAGCTGTATCAATGGCTATTAGCCGGGAGAGATAGGAATGGTATCCCTAGCCTCTGTTTCTCTGGAGGTGGGTGACAGAGGAGGGATCACGTGAGGATTACTGTTGTGATCCCTCCCTCTGGGGCATCTGGTATTGGCCACAGGATATTGGGATGGATGGACCTTTGGTCTGACCCCTTATGGCCCTTCTGTTCTTATGTTCTTACTGCAACCAAACGTATTTTCCATCCAAAGTGTGAATGCAAGTTACCAGCCTCCTTTGAAAAAGAATATCACTTCTAGGAACATTTGAGGGTCTAAGACCTCACCTACATTGGGGGTTTCCTTTGACTCCAGCAACTGACGACTAGCTATCAAAGTAGCTGCCCCTGCGAAAGGGCCAAGAGTAGACACAGAAAGCTCTAGTTGAGTGTACTCTGGTTTCAAAGAGGGGTCCTTGCCACCAGAGTAAATTGTAGCTTCTTTTGTCTGCACTGGAGCAACTTCAACAGACACAGGTGGCTGAGGTCTTGCCATATTGGAAGGGCACAATGTAGAGGGAAACATGGGTCTGCCTCTCCTTTGCCCAATGACCCCACTGCCCTGTGCTCTCCCCAGGCCCTTGTGACCTGCTAGGAGGGTGGGGACTTGTCCTCCCCCATACCACCCTCCCCAGCTGGGTTTGGCTGGGGAGCGGGACGGAGCTGCTCTCATGTGACCGACAGGCTGAAGCTGCTTGAGAGACCCTGGTAGGGGAGGGGGCAGTGGCAGTAGGTCACCTTCCCCTCCTCGTCCTGAGCCCAGCTTTCCGGAGACAGGACGAGCAAACCAGAAATATGCCGGGCAGAGAGGGACTCCGGCTTGCTCGGCCCCTCTCCCTGAAACCCAAGCCCAGGGTGGGCGGGGGGAGGCAGCCTGCTGCCAGGGCTGCTTCATCCAGGCTCTCTCAGGTGACTGCTGCACTGAATGGAGCAGTGACTCAGAGTGGCCAGCGTAAGAAGAGACTAGTCCCGCCCTCTCTGCTCCCAGCCCAGGCCCAGCTGCCTGGGGCTGAGCATGCGGGAGCAGGTGCAATGGGAAGACATAGCTCCTCTCCCTTCTGCCTCAGCAGGCCATGCAGGCAGGGCACTTAATGCCACATGCTGCGCCTGTGCATCACCTTGGTCAACAGTGGTTGGCCACTGACGACTGGAACTGAGGCAAATTACTCATCTAAACAAGGCCTTGGAGGCCCGCTCTGTAGAAGTGGCTGAAGCCTGAACTTTTACATTTTGTTCCTTTTAATTAAAAAAAAAGAGATTGCAAGTGCTTAAGCCACGCACATAAAGACCATGGCGGGCTCTTTCATCCTTGCAGCAGCAGGTATGGTGGATCACTCAAGGGCTCTGCCTCTCTTAGAGCAATCATTCTGGAGAGTCATGTAAACAATATATAGTAGCCGGGTTATAAAATGAGAAGACTGATTACTATAGGCCAGTTAATATAGTGTGTCTGTTTTACATTATCACCATTCCGGCATGCCATACAATCTGATCCTGTAGTTATAAACAGTAAGATTGCACCTCTGGAAGAGGAATCGTTGTGTCCCCTTGTGAATTATTCCTTTTCCTTTGCTGTTTGAAATCATCTCTATGGCGTGAGCAGAGGCCCCTGAAAGAGGGGAGGGAAATGGAATAGGATTTGAGATCCATGCAGAGGTAATGTAACCACAGCCTATGTAGGAGATATTCCTGGAGTGGTGGGAGAGGGGTTATGGTGCCCCACTGCACAGGGATGATGTGCGGGTAATGGGGGGGCACAAGAGGGATGAGGGTAGGACTGGTGGGTTGCACTGCTCTGTAGATCCACAGGCATTTCCTCTCACAAAAGATATCAGGAAAGTTACAACAACTTTGAAACAATGCAGAGGGTCTTGCTGAACATCTGCAAGAAATGAGTTTTCATTCCCAGAACTCCCCAGCACTCAGCTTAACTACTAGTGCAGTGAACTGGGATCAAGATTCAGACAAAAACACCATCATTTTCTCCACAGTATTAAACCAAGGAAATGTGGTCACAAAAATAAACTTCTGGGCCCTCATTTTCCACTATGGCTATGTCTACATTATACAGGAGTATCCCGAAATAGCTATTCCACATCTTAACCGCAAGCCCATTATTTTCAGCTCACTCTTCCGACGTCCTTGTAAACCTCAGTCCACAAGGGCTGTGTCCAGACTCAGGGGTTTTTTCGGGAAAAGTAGCCTTTTTCCGAAAAAACTTCACCTGCGTCTAGACTGCAGCCGTGTTCTTTCGAAATTAAATCGAAAGAACGCGGCTTTTCTTTCGACGGCGGTAAACCTCATTTCACGAGGAAGAACGCCTTCTTTCGAAAGTGCTTCTTTCAAAAGAAGGCGTTCTTGAATGTAAATAGGGCTTCTTCGAAAGAGAGCATCCAGACTCACTGGGTGCTTTCTTTCGAAAAAGCGGCTTGCTCTTTCGAAAGTTCCGCGTGCAGTCTAGACGCTCTCTTTCGAAAGAGGCTCTTTCGAAAGTATCTTGCAGTCTAGACATAGCCAAGGAGTAAGGGATGTTTTGGAATAGTAGGTTATTTCAAAATTTGGCGCTGTGACAAAATAAGCTATTTCAAAAGAAGATCAAAAGAAGATCCACAATGTGTGTAGCTCAAACAGCGTATATTATTTTGAATTACAGTGCAGTGTGGACATAGCTTCAGATTGAGCTATGCTCAGATATAGGGTGGTGACTGCAGGAGTCTGCTTCAATTCCCAAATCTTCAACCTTACTGAAAGTTATACCAGCAGCACCCTGCTTTAAGTTTTGCTTCTGGCGTAAGGTCTGTAATGTCCCTGCATCAATCATGTTTTCATGTCTCACAGTTTTTGTCTCTGTCCATTTAGACCTTGACAGACTGAGAGTTGTGCACCCAGTCATGTGCCAGCATTTCTATGTTGTTGTCCATATTAAAGACTGACTGATAGCATGGCAAGTGTCATGAGCTAGTGCTCATGCATGTAGTCTGCCAAGTGCAAGAAAATGTTCTGTCTTGAGGACATACGCATTGCTGGCTTTGGTTCTGTGAGAGTCTGTGCCAAGGGAACAGTGTGAGCAACAGGAGAGATTGCTCTGAATTGTGACCTGACTAGAGGCAGCTCTTGCAAATGAGTTGCCCCACTGGAACTAGACATGGTGGTTGGGCTGAAATGTTTAAAAGAGGGAATTGCCTACATGCTCTTTGTGACCAGCACTGCCCCAGGACTGGTGGAGGTGTGTAAATAAAACAATTCTACTTAGAATATCCCCAGAATATGTGTCATTGATTTCTCCTCCTCTGGGGGCACTGACCTGCAAGGCCCTGGACAGCAACATCTACTACCATATGTCAGAGGGGCAACACTGAGATAAGGAGGGACATTGTCTGGAGGTGTGCCTAACGTAGTGAATACAAGCAGAGAGAGGGTAAGTTTAGAAGATAGGATACACAAAGAACAAGTTAAAAATCACTTAGGAAAGTTAGATGTCAGCAAGTCACCAGGTCCTGATGAAATGCATCCCAGGATACTCAAGGAGCTGATAGAGGAGGTATCTGAGCCTTTAGCTATGATCTTTGAAAAATCATGGCAGACAGGGGAGATTCCAGAAGACTGGAAAAGGGCAAATATTGTGCCCATCTATAAAAAGGGGAATAAGAACAACCCAGGAAACTACAGACCGATCAGTTTAACATCTGTCCCAGGGAAGATAATGGAGCAGGTAATTAAGGAAATCATATGCAAACACTTGGAAGGTAATAAAGTGATAGGGAATAGCCAACATGGGTTTATGAAGAATAAGTCATGCCAAACTAATCTGATAGCTTTCTTTGATAAGATAACGAGCCTTGTGGATAAGGGAGAAGCGGTGGATGTCATATACCTAGACTTTAGTAAGGCATTTGATACGGTCTCGCATGATATTCTTATTGATAAACTAGGCAAATATAACTTAGATAGGGCCACGATAAGGTGGGTGAATAATTGGCTGGATAACCGTAGTCAGAGAGTTGTTGTTAACGGTTCTAAATCCTGCTGGAAAGGGATAACAAGTGGAGTTCCTCAAGGGTCTGTTTTGGGACCCGTACTGTTCAATATCTTCATCAATGATGTAGATATTGGGATAGAGAGTACGCTTATTAAGTTTGCAGATGATACCAAACTGGGTGGGGTTGCGACTTCTTTGGAGGATAGGGACATAATTCAAAATGACCTTAGCAAGTTAGAGAAATGGTCAGAGGTAAACAGGATGAGGTTTAATAAAGAGAAATGCAAAGTGCTCCACTTAGGAAGGAACAATCAGTTCCATACATACAAGATGGGAAGTGACTGTCTAGGAAGGAGCATGGAGGAAAGGGATCTAGGGGTCATAGTGGACCACAAGTTGAATATGAGTCAACGGTGTGATGCTGTTGCAAAAAAAGCAAATATGATTTTAGGTTGTATCAACAGGTGTGTTGTAAGCAAAACTCGTGAAGTCATTCTGCCGCTCTACTCTGCACTAGTTAGGCCTCAGCTGGAGTACTGTGTCCAGTTCTGGGCGCCACATTTCAAGAAAGATGTGGAGAAATTGGAAACGGTACAGAGAAGAGCGACAAGAATGATTAAAGGTTTAGAGAACATGACCTATGAAGCCAGGCTTCATGAACTGGGCTTGTTTAGTTTGGAAAAAAGAAGATTAAGGGGGGACATGATAGCGGTTTTCAAATATCTAAAAGGGTGTCACAAGGAGGAAGGAGAAAATTTGTTCCTCTTGGTTTCTGAGGACAGGACAAGGAGTAATGGGCTTAAAGTGCAGCAGGGAGGTTTAGATTGGACATTAGGAAAAAATTCCTAACTGTCAGGGTGGTCAAATATTGGAATAAATTGCCAAGGGAGGTGGTGGAATCTCCCTCTCTAGAGATATTTAAGAACAGGTTAGATAGACATCTGTCAGGGATGGAGTAGACGGAGCTTGGTCCTGCCTTGAGAGCGGGGGGCTGGACTCGATGACCTCTCGAGGTCCCTTCCAGTCCTATTATTCTATGATTCTATGATTGTTGCCCTTTCTTCCAACTCCATATTGTTATAAGTTTCCAGTCATTTCAGAACAGCCTCAATACTACTACAACCCTAGCTGAGCTGCCCCTTGAGAATGGTCACCAGGCTGCTGTAGTGAATTGAAACATCTGATCCTATTTGCTTCTAAGATAGTCTAGGCAGCATCCAGACACTGCTTATGTATGGCCTTTCAGCCACAGTCTTTGGGTACAGACTTCAATGCTGGTGCCCCCTTCCTGGGCTGTAGGGTCTGGCACTCAGCTGTTGTGGGGCTCCAAGGTCCAAGAACAGTGTTCAGCCTAACCACATGAAGGCAGAAGGGAGATACGATCACTCTCTATAAATACATCAGAGGGATAAATACCAGGGAAGGAAAGGAGTTATTTAAGGTAAGGGCCAATGTTGGCACAAGAACAAATTGATATAAACTGACCACCAACTAGTTTAGGCTTGAAAAGAGATGGTTTCTAACCTGCAGAAGAGTAAGGTTTTGGAACAGCCTCCTGAGGGAGTCCTGGGGGCAAAAGACCTAATCGGTTTCAAGGCTGAGCTTAATACGTTTATGGGATGATAAAATTCCCTGCAGTGGCATATGGCCCATCTGCGATTGCTAGTAGTAAATACTTCCAGTGGCTGGTGATGGGACACAAGATAGGAAGGACTCAGAATTCACTGTAGTCATCCATTCTCTGGTGTCAAGCTAGTGGGTCTCACCCTTATGCTCAGGGTCCAACTGATTGCCATATTTGGCATCAACATTGATTTTTCCCCCAGGTTAGATTGGGATTTTTCATCCTCTTTTGCAGCATAGGACAAGGTGCACTCACCAGTTTTACATTAAACGGCGGATTCTCTGTTACTTGAAGACTTTAAATTATGATTTGAGGACGTCTGTAATTCAGCCAGAGGTTCTGGGTCTAGTCCAGGAGGAGCAGGCAAGGTTCTGTAGCTGGTGAACCACAACGGTTAGATAGTTTGACTAAAATCAAACATTCAAGGTATATCATTAAAATAAAAAAATGTGTTTTCATTCTTAATTCCCCCATTTCTGCAGCCAGCACTGCTAGTGCTCCCCTCTTGGGAAGTGAACAATATCACAAACCTGCTGTAAAATCTCAGCGTTAGATTCAGAAATCAGGTCGTTTCCCCCTAGGACTCAGCTTTTCCCAGCCCATGCAGGCTACATGTCCTTTTGAAAAACAGCTGCCCTACTTGCCATCAATGGAGTCCATTAGTTTTCAACCAGAGGCCCGGCGCCCGCTGTGGGGATATGAGTGGGTTTCAGGGGGTCCACCACAATAAACCAGAGAGCAGGGCCAGCACTTCTGTCATGTGATACTTGGTCACCAGACTGAGGCATCAGCACAGAGTTCAAACTTGGGAGATGGATAAGGAGGCACAGGTGGGGCTAAGCTCAACTTCCTTTAAGGGCACAGCCTGTCCTGTGACAAACACATTATAACTAACATGTAACATGTTTCTCAGCTGTTTTTTTTAAGTGGGGAATAATTTAACAACCTTAAAGTTACCCAAGTTTGGGTTGGCAACTGAGTGAAGCCTAGGGTAGAGTGACTTAGTCTACCTGTTGGGTTAGGTCAGCACAGCTATGTCTCTCAGAGAAACAAAATACAGGACTATGTAGCACTTTAAAGACTAACAAGATGGTTTATTAGATGATGAGCTTTCGTGGGCCAGAACCACTTCCTCAGATCAAATAGTGGAAGAAAATAGTCACAACCATATATACCAATGCATACAATTAAAAAAAAAGTGAACACCTATGATACTGTAGTCAGTATAGTATTTTGAATAGTGATAGAAATGTAGCCGTGTTAGTCTGGGGTAGCCGAAGCAAAATGCAGGACAATGTAGCACTTTAAAGACTAACAAGATGGTTTATTAGATGATGAGCTTTCGTGGGCCAGACCCACTTCCTCAGATCAAATATATGGTTGTGACTATTTTCTTCCACTATTTGATCTGAGGAAGTGGGTCTGGCCCACGAAAGCTCATCTTCTAATAAACCATCTTGTTAGTCTTTAAAGTGCTACATTGTCCTGCATTTTGCTATAGTATGTTGATCTTAATGGATTGTTGATTGTTAATGCAAGAAGATGGACATCGTACCCAAAGGAGTGAAAGTGAACAATCCATTAAGATCAACATACTATACTGGCTACATCAAAGGTGTTCACTTTTTTTTAATTGTATCCTTTGGTATATATGGTTGTGACTATTTTCTTCCACTATTTGATCTGAGGAAGTGGGTCTGGCCCACGAAAGCTCATCATCTAATAAACCATCTTGTTAGTCTTTAAAGTGCTACATATTCCTGAATTTTGTTTCAGCTACACCAGAGTAACACGGCTACATTTCTATCACGTGTCTCAGAGGTGTGACTTTTTTCACATCCCTGAGTGATGTCGCTATGTTGATGTAAGTTTTCAATGCAAGCCAGTCTTGGGAGTCATTAACCCCTCATAGACGTTTGCTACGTGTAATGAGGGTTTGGTCTCAGAGGAGTTTTCTGCCATGGACTAGAGAACCAACCACATTGACTGAACATTTTTCACAAGAGGCCAAGGACAGACTGGGTAGAGAGACTGAACTATCTTCCTGCTCCACAGAGGGGGGTGTCCTTCAGATCAGGGCTGAAGAACATTGCCCCCCCCCAGTGCGGGGAAACCTGAAGTTCTGCTTCCTGATCTGTAAATGTTCAGTGGATAGAGGATGCACTAAATGTACTTTTAAAATGTTTTCCAAAAGACATTTGAAGGAGTGATCTTGATTTCTTGAGTCTCTAAGATTTAAAAAATAAAATAAAATACAAATTACTTTGCCACTTCAGGAAAAAGCAGGCATCATATATCAAATGCAGTCCTGGCATAACTATCAAAATCAAGAGAGGTAAACCAGAAATGAATTTGATCCCATAACAGTATCTATAATCACATCTCTAGCATTTCAAAGATGCTTATTACCATGGTATCTGAACAGTGAGCATAACAATGTAGGTACCACTAGCAATGTCCAGAGGTAACTCATCTTTCCATAAGTCTCCCTCTGGTCATATGTAGTTATACAGAAACACAGGCTAGGGAGATGATCTCATCTACTTTCCCTAATACTGCTTATAGGCCTTTAGCAGATATAAAAACAATTTTAATATGAAAGTGTCATAGCTAATTGAAAAGATTTTTTTTTACAATATCTCACGCTGCAGAGAAAAGAATATTCAGGAGATGCTGTAAAGAGGCCACGAGGAAGAAAGCTAAAAAAAATAGGCCAAACACAAGGACATAAAATAACCTGCAGGGTGCCAATTTAAAATGTTAAATGAAACGATGGATTTGTTATGATTTGCATACACGGAGAGGAGAGGAGAAAACCTAAAGCGAGTGCAAGTTTGTTAGTATTAAGGAGTTAGGGCAGTGGTCCCCAACCTTTTGAGGTTGTCGGGCGCCAGAGGGCGTGGCCGTTCGCCCGCCGGGCGCCAGGGGGCGGGGACACTTGCACGCCCGGGGGCGGCCCCCCCATAGCCGCATGCCCGGGGGCGGCCCCCCCCATAGCCGCTTGCCCGGGGGCGGCCCCCCCCATAGCCGCTTGCCCGGGGGCGGGGCCCGCCCATAGCCACGCGCCTGGGGCCGGTGGCCCCCCCCGCAAGCACCCCACAAGCGCCACACACCCGGGGCCAGCGCTTCCCCCTCCCTCCTGCAAGCGCCACGCGCCCGGGGCCGAGGCCGGTGCTTCCCCCTCCCCCCTGCAAGCGCCGTGCGCCCGGGGCCGGGGCCAGCGTTTCCCCCTCCCCCCTGCAAGCGCCGCGCGCCCGGGGCCGGTGCTCCCCCCTCGCAAGCGCCGCACGCCCGGGGCCGGCACTCACCCGCAAGCGCCGCGCGCCCGGGGCCGACGCTCCCCGCAAGCGCTGCGCCATGTGCCCGGGGCCAGGCCAGCCCCGAGCACCTGGCGGGCGCATGCAAGTGCCCCCGCGGGCGCCATGGCGCCCGCGGGCACCGTGTTGGGGACCACGGAGTTAGGGTGATTCATCCATGTCCAGAACAAGAGCTTGGCACCTCTTCAGTCCCATCTAAACACTGAAGTAGCAAAAGATTTTGTGCTCACACCTGTGTAGGAGTGGATCGCACCCTAAGGCTGTCTACACTGGCGGGGAGTTCTTGCACAAGAACACTGACGTTCTAATGTGTGAAATTAATGCTTCTTGAGCAAGAACTATGATGCTCCCGCTCAGGAATAAGCCCTCTTGTGCAACTGTTCTTGCGCAAGAGGCCAGTGTAGACAGGCAACATGAATTTCTTGCACAAGAAAACCCGATGGCTAATATGGCCATCAGAGCTTTCTTGCGCAAGAGAGTGTCTACACTGGCACAGAAGCTTTTGCACAAAAGCACATCTCTTGCGCAAAAGCACATGCCACTGTTGACATTCTCTTGCGCAAATGCTTTAACGTAAAACCTCTTGCGTTAAAAGTATTTGCACAAAATCTTGCCAATGTAGATGTAGCCCAGGTGCATAGGCCTCTAATAAAGAGGTGGGTGTCTGTTTGGTTGTGGATTTAGAAGGGCTTGCTGCTTTACGGGTGTGTTTGGTTCTAGGGTTTGTGTTCAATGCAGGATGAAGACTGGAATCACAGAAAAATTCATACCCATAGTTTCAAATATAGTCTTCACCTCTGTGTTTGAATTAGGGGCTTTGGTCTAGATCCCTAGGATTCAGCCCTTATCCTCGATGATAAACTGTACTGATTCCTGAGTGTTTGAAACCTGGCTACCCTGGGAATTAGTTCTGAGCAGGTGCAGCCTTCTCTTCTGGTAGCATCTCTCCCCTCAACCTCTTGCCCTACAGATCCCTCTCACTCCAGGAACTCTGTGACTCAGGCCTCCAGCCACACCCTTACATGGCTCCCTAGTTGAGTGGCTGAGGGAAGAGAAAGTGATATATTGAAGTCTTCCTAGAACAAATCATCCCATGCAGTCCACTGTCTTCTTCCTGGTCTGGGCAACATCTCCAATGGCTTGTGAGGGAACCCAGGCCTGCCCTCCACTTTGGGTTCCAACCCAGAAGCCCTGTAATCAGCAACAACAGTCTGTACTAACCTATCCCATGCTACTGTTCCCCCTGAACCTTTTATCTAGCCTGCCTCCCAACTCTCCTCCCAGGGAGTAACCATAGGCTACCCTTTATAACTCTGCGCACACCTTCCTTCCAAAGCATGACTGCAATTGGCCTTCATACAAGTCCCAGCTTTTGGGCTTCATAGAGGCCGCTCCTGTTCCTGTCCAGCTGAGCCTGCTTCCAATTAGCTACCCCTTTGCAGTCTAAATCTCTCCCCTGCTCACAACTCACTTGATTGATTGGGCCTGCCTGGCCTAATTCAGCCCCTCAGGGCTGGTATGGGGAATACACCAGTCACAGGGCCTTCAAGATAACTTCAGTTTAGCAATCAATAGGCAGCCGGTGCGGGCAGATCATGGAACACACAGGATATGTTCTTCCAGCTGGAAGGACCACTTAATACATGGATCATCAGAACCTGCAACAGTTTAACTGTCCGCCTGACTTCCCAGCAGGGTACAGGAGAGAGAGGTAGTTAAAAATGGACCCCCTTATGAATAGCATATTTACAATGGATACAGTGCTCAGGCAGAGAGAGATGTGTAACTACAGCACCCTCATGGCCTATCCGGGGTCAGCTCTGCAGGGATGAAATGGGGAAACGCCCTTCCAACGCAGGGCACCAACTCTCCTTCCCCTGTAAACACACTGGAATAGTGCAACGTATAGAGGAAAGGGAAATACTCATTTGGAGAGATGAATGGAAAAGACAGCAAAAGGGAGAAGATGGGGGAGAGGCAAAACAGGGAAACAGCCAGCGCCAGGCCCCACAGGCTCCTGGGAGCCTGTGATTGCACAGAAGCCTGGTGGGGGCGGGGGAAGTAGCTGTTTGCAGCTTTCCAGCTCTGGGAGCGGGACTCCCAGCCACTCCTCCCGCCCCCACCCGGCTTCTGCGCAATCACAGGCTCCCAGCGCCGATCGTGGCCCCGCCTCCCAGCCTGGGAGTCCCAGCTGGGAGGCAGGGTTGCGATCGCTGCTCTGAGTGCCCCAGAATGGGGGGGGGGAGGTATTATCCTGCGTTCCTGGTATTTGTTGTTGTTGTTTTGCTCAACCAAAAAAATACTGCGTATACGGTATTTTTTGGGAGACCATCTGGCAACCCTACCCACTATTTGTGGTGGCACAACCCTGCCCAAGGGGATTACATATGGAAACTGGACGGTAGATGATCTTTATCATCCTTGCTATTGCCACAATTTATGCTATTGTGTGAGGACATAGTTTTAAAATTAATGTTGGAAATAAAAGCTTCTAATGCTGGAATTCTGCTTGAATGCAGTGAAAGCCATGAATCCCACAGCCTGATCTGACTCTGCTTTGACACAGAGGTGTATTGCAATGTGGGCACAGCCTATGCTTGGAAGGTGCATTGGAGCAGTGCTCTGGCAGGCGCTGTACTTCTCCAGTGGCCTATTTCCCAGGCTAGACTAGACAAGCCCTTAGCTTCTGATGCTGCACAGGGCTGAACAACTCCTGCAAATAGGGTTGCCAGGTGTCTGGTATTTACCCGGACAGTCCGGTATTTTCGCCTCCTGTCCGGTAAAAAAAATTCAGAGAATACTGGACACCTGAGATGTCCAGTATTTTCTGAATTTTTCCCCTGCCAGGAGGCGAAATGCCGGGCACCTGGCAACCCTATAAACACTCAGCGTCTGGCCTCCCCTTCCCCCCTCCAACCTCCGACCCCAGGGTTACCTGGTTCCCCAAGGCTGCCGGCACAAAATGGCTGCCAGCCAAAAGACCTAGGGGAAGCAATGCTTCCCCTGGGTCTTAGTGATCAACCGCTCCCCTGTTCCTATCCCTGCACTCACTCTTAAAGGGGACATGCTGTTTTAATGCTGTTTTATTTTATTTTATTTTTTTCTTTGGCTTAATAAGTCCTTGGAGTCTTTTTTTTTTTTTTTTTTTTTTTTTTGCGCTCAACAACTTTGGTCTCTATCCCTTTTTATTTTTCCCTTCAACAGAATTTTTTCCCAGTGTTTTTTTTTTGAGGGAGTGTGTGTGTTCGGTATGTTTGTTTCAACCATCTGGCAACCCTAACTGCAAAGTGCTGAGAGCTTCCACCTCCCCTGACTTCAGCCCCTCACAGCATCTAGGCCTCAAGAGCAGGCATCACCAGGGTGACAGAGGCTAAGTGTGTCATGGCTCCCATTTTAGCTGCCCCAGTTGTCAGCCTTGCTCTTGGACAGATTTGTGTCTGGAAGGAAATAGTTTGTGGCTTTCTGGATGAATGTGAAGCTTACATGTCTCCTCGGAGCCATGGTGATTTGCCATGTTGGAATAAATGTATTAAGTAGGTTGTGCAGAACAGTAGACCACTAGCCAACAGGCTATTTCTTTGTGTGTATTTGTGAACAGCAGAAATTGGCATTCATCTCCCCAGGCAGGTTTCTGAAACGTATACTGTCCTTTAACGGATTCCTTAATATTTAATATCATGGTAGGATGAAGTCTGATTTTATGGTTAAAAATGTCAATTTTCACAGCTGATTGAACTTGTTTAAATGGCAAGCAGTTTACTTGTATTGAAAACCATATAAACAGATCAACTTATTTACTGACATTAAGGGAAGAGAATACTTTATACTCTTACATTTTTTTAAAAAGTAGCTTAGGTGACTATGTTCATTTTGCATTCTGCCCTTCCTCCCCCCCATCACTCATGGCAGATACGTGGGCTTTTTATAAGCTACAATCTATCTGGCAGCAAAAATAATAGCATAGCCAGCTAAGATACCTTTCAAAAGTTTTCCATAATTATCAGCTACTTGCAAGTCCATTAAGCACACAAATAATTGTTAAGGCTTTAGCAGGATTAAGCAGTCAAACACATGAAATCCAGATTCATGGAATCACAGAAGTCAGTTTTGTTAATGTTTTTCTAACTGTGGAATTAATGTAAGTGTACATGGGCATGGAGCAAGTGGAATTCATTCCTACGCAAATTCTTTACCTCTGTCTCGTTTTAAAAAATAGCTGCAACATTAAGACAAGTGGTAGTGCTTAAAAATCCTATTTTGATTTAAAGAGGTGGGTTGAAGACATGGAAGACATGGTAATGAACCTGCTGTCTCACTACTGGGTACCCACGTTTGCCTCCAGAATGAGCAGGAGGAAAAGGACTAGGCCACCAGGACTGGGCTAGGAGCCCAGGTCAGCATCTAGCTAGCCACTAGAGAGCAATGTATTATCCAAAGTGACATTGAAGGGCAGAGATCTGCTGCATGAGATGCGTAGCAGGCTTGGGGTTGGCAGTGGAAGGAAGCCTGGGTAGTAGGCAACCTGTGACAAGGAGGCTGGTTAAGAAGCCACAGGCTGTGGCTAACAGTCAGCTGCAGCAGCAGAAATGGGAAGAGCAGCCTGCAAGGGGAGGTGTGATGCAATCATTACAGAAAGACAAAGGGAAGACAATGCAGGTCTCCTCCACCAGAGTACTGCTAACGTATGGCTTATAAGACTAGCGGTCAGCACTAAAGGGTATGGACTAGAAGACATGCCCTTAGTACGAGGCCGTAGGAGCCTGTCCCGGGGAAGATTCACCACCATGGCGCCTCCAGCTGGTTGCTCTGGGAATTATCTTGTTGACTTGCTAGACATCTCCCTCTAGCTAGTGTCTTCCCGTGTTCCTCTTTGACCATGGTATCCTCTTCAGGACACTGCCCTCTGGCAGTGCCCATGCCAGTCTCTCTGACGGCCTCTCATTACTGGCAAAGGAGTGTGGACCTGCTGCCCCAGCCTACCATGGCTGCCCCAGTAGCTTCAGCCCTGCCAGCCTGGGGGCTTTCTTGGCCAGAGCCTCCCCAGCCCTGCCTTTCTTCCCCAGCACTGCTCTCCCTCTAGGAAGCCTCCTGCTTCCCAGGCATCCAAGTCCCTCCTCCTCTCTGTCAGTTCTCCCCCTTTCCTTCCAGGAGCCCTTCATTATATCGCCCCCAGCTGGGCCCTCATTAGCAGAACAGCCTCAGCTGGGGCTTCACTCTCAGCTCTCTCTCAGGGCTGGGGTTTTACCCTTAAAGGGCCTGTGCAGGGCAAACGCTCTGTCACAGAGCCCCATAAGTCTCTCTTGTAATCTTCTACCGGACTGTCTCAGTTGACAGGATTGGGAACTGCTGTGTTGGTCTTCTAATGTAACTGGCAAGACATGAGCCTAGTGTATGCTAGGGATGTAAGCGACTACAGGCCGTCCTTGCTATAAATCCAAGATATGGTCCAAACAACTTTTACTTTTAGTGAAACAACCTAAAGTGGGGAATTTTTTTCCCATGACTGACTTCCATTTGGGCAAATTGGGGTTTTTTTGGTGCAACTTAAGAGTGGGGAATGATACATCAGTTTCTACATGCGTCAGTGACTTTAGTGTGGAATGGAGGTATACCGGAGCGACTTATCGCGGGGACGGCCTGTACTCGACTAGTTGACTACCCGATAAGTATATGCTTATTGGATACTCGAGTAGTGATTTGACTAGTTGCTTCAGAGAGAGATAGCAAGAGAGGGAAGAGCAGAAGCCGGTGCTGGGGGGAGCTGGCTTCAAAGCTGGTTCCCCCCAGCACCATCTCCACAGTGGCGGGGGAAGGGAAGGCAGGGGCACAGTGGGGAAACGGTGTGAGCAGGGACTGAAGCAGTCCCCGCTTGCGCCAGGTCCTGACTCCTGTGCCTCTGTCTTTGAAATGTAGCAAGAGTCCTGTGGGGCTCTTGCTACATTTCAAAGTCAGAAGTGCAGTGAGAACCCGGGCAAGCAGGGACTCAAGCAGTTCCTGCTTGTCCCGGGTCCCGACTACTGTCGAGAAAGCTGTGATCAGGCGAGAGGGAATCATAGAATCATAGCCCTGGTCTACAGTAAGGAGTTATTTCGAAATAACTCCCCTTATTTTAAAATAACAATCAGAATGTCCATACTACCAAGTCCGTTATTTCCTCAGTAATTAATCCCCAACGCTTCCTGGGATTCTAAGTCAAGGTAGTGCATCCACATTAAGGGAGCCTGTCTCAGACTCATTTTGAGGCTTCCTTCTAGTGTGGACACGCTATTTCAAAATAGTTACTTTGGGAGTTATTATTTCAAAACAATGATAGAAATGTAGCCGTGTTAGTCTGGTGTAGCTGAAACAAAATACAGGACTATGTAGCACTTTAAAGACTAACAAGATGGTTTATTAGATGATGAGCTTTCGTGGGCCAGACCCACTTCCTCAGATCAAATAGTGGAAGAAAATAGTCACAACCATCTATACCAAAGGATACAATTAAAAAAAGAGAACACACATGAAAAGGACAAATCAAATTTCAGAACAGAAGGGGGATGCGGGAGGGGAGGGGACAGACAGAGACCAGAAACTTCAGGATCTCTACCAAGCATTTATAAACCTCAACTACCCACCCAGAGAAATAAAAAAGCAGATTGAATGAGCCAGACGAATACCTAGAAACCAAGAAAACCAACAATAGAACACCACTTGTCATCACCTGCAGCCCCCAACTTAAACCTGTCCAACACATTATCAATAAACTACAGCCTATACTGGAACAGGATACTAAACACCCATAGTCTCCTATAGACAACCACCTAACCTCAAGATGATTCTTACCAACAACCACAGGACATACCACACTAATACCAACCCTGGTACATTCCCTTGCAACAAACCCCGTTGCCAGCTTTGTCCACATATTCACTCTGCTGATACCATTATTGGACCTAACCAAGTGAGTTATAAGATCAAGAATACATATTCCTGCGCATCCAGAAATATAATTTATGCTATCATGTGCCGAAAGTGTCCGTCTGCTTTGTACATTGGACAAACGTCTCAGACACTTCGCCAAAGGATCAATGCCCACAAAACAGATATTAGACAGGATCACAAAGAAAAAACAGTTTCTTGCCATTTCAACCAGAAAGGACACGGTCTCAACGACTTAACTACCTGCATCCTGCTTCAGAAGCCTTTTAAATCTGCACTTGAAAGGGAATCCTCTGAACTGTCATTCATGCTAAAATTTGACACTCTACGCGTGGGTCTCAACAAAGACCCCAGTTATCTTACCCATTACAAAGATAGCTTCCCCAATTATCACCTCTAATACCATTAGCTCACAGATATTTACCTCCCCCCCCCCGCATCCCCCTTCTGTTCTGAAATTTGATTTGTCCTTTTCATATGTGTTCTCTTCTTTTTAATTGTATCCTTTGGTATAGATGGTTGTGACTATTTTCTTCCACTATTTGATCTGAGGAAGTGGGTCTGGCCCACGAAAGCTCATTATCTAATAAACCATCTTGTTAGTCTTTAAAGTGCTACATAGTCCTGTATTTTATTTCAAAACAAGTTATTTTGAAATAATTTCCGAGTGTAGACATGCCCATAGAAAACTAGAACTAGAAGGGACCTCGAGAGGTCATCAAATCCAGTCCCCTGCCCTCATGGCAAGACCAAACACCAACTAGATCTGTGGTCTTCAACCAGTTCTGAAGCAGAATTAGCCACACTCAACCAGCCAAATAGCCACACTGTTCAAGCCAATTAGCCATACTCAACCAGCCAAATAGCTACCTGTGATTAGTGGTTTCCATTTTGGACACTGTGGAACTAGATCATCCCTGAGAGATGTTTATCTAACCTGCTCTTTTCATGATGTACCTCGCTTGCTATAATTTAATCCCATTGCTTCTTGTCCTATCATCAAAGGTTAAGGAGAAAATTTTTCTCTGTTCTCCTTGTAACACCCTTTTAGGTACTTGAAAGCAGTTATGTTGAAAAAGACCTTAATATATCAGTCCAAACTGTGAATGAGTCCTCATTCCAATGAAATAGATGCATGTTTCTCTGTATGCCAATCAGCAAAGGTCCATGATATGATTACAGCTCAGGTTTGAGCAGTCTCCCAGACCAGAAAGCACAGAAAGAAGTGTCACTAGCACTGACAGACCTATGAACTGAGATTCAGTCTCAAAGTAGCTGGACAGTAAACATAACGAATCATATCCCATTGATTCTTACCTGATAGGGCTAACCATAGACATTTACAACAAACCTACTGCCTACAGGAAGAACAATCAAGAGCAACAGCGTCCTTACAGAACATAAGCTACGGGTGTCAGGGCCATGGTACACACGCTCATGTCCCTAAACTGCAAATATCTACACACAACCTCTGCAGAGATTGGCCTTACTCTTATTAGGAAGAGATTGAGCAAGGGGGCAATAGATGGGGTTGTTTTTAAATATGCACACACTGACCCTTTTTTGGCTTATGTTAAATGTTTGTCCATTGATCGAGCAAGGGGGCAGTGCCAGAATGTGGCTTAAGTCTTACCTAAAGTTGGTTGAATAGTTTTTTTTAAAGTGTTTGGTACCAGCATCATCTCATCATCTTTGTAGCCTTGAGTGACTCTATGGAATATGTGAGACCATAACATTGATACGATGTTACAGAATTGCAAAAAATCCTACAGGCTATGCCATGTAAGGAATCAGGAGAGAAGTTATGATTTGCCAAGTATGATAATCTTGTTTATATGTTTATCACTTTTGTATTGTGAGTTATAAATACATGTTTTCAAACTGGTACTGTGTTTCTGGGTGACCCTCCCTCCCCCAGATACACTGGCATCAGTCCTCCCTTACTTGCTTGATGGTCATCAGCTATGCAAATAACTCATTGAGAGAAGGCAAGGGCTACACCTTATGAATCAGCAAGACATGTAGTGGCATGCCTATGGACAGAGAACTCAAAGGCTTTTCCATGCCATGTGCTGGAACTTCTGTTCAGGAAAAAGGAAATACAGACTACATGGCAAAGGATATAAAAAGGCAACCAGGTCTTCTCCATTTTGTCTTCATTCCTGCTTCTTACCTCTGGAGCAATTTTTCTACAAAGGAGGCTCAGTCTAAACAAAAGACTGAGGCTATATCTAGACTACAGAGTTTTGTCGGATAAACGGCCATTTTTCCGACAAAACTTGAGTTATGTCCACACTGCAAGGGTGTTCTTTCGATAGTAAATTGAAAGAACAGAGAGCTTTTTGCGCAATCGGTAATCCTCATTCTACGAGGAAAAAACCTTTTTGCGAAAGAGCTCTTTCACAAAAATCCATGTGTGGACGGGGAAGAGGGAGTGCTTTTGGAAGAGGAGGGAAAAAGCACAGGTGCCCTGGTGGCCATTCTATCCATAGCAATCACTGCTTACATGCGACATAGCGTTCAGGCAGTCTGGACGCTGTCTTTCGAAAAAGCGCATTGCTTTTTCAGTGCGCTTTTCAGTGTGGACACTCTGGTGTGTAAGAAGTTTTTTCAGAAGATTTCGTCTGAGAAAAAGCTTCTTGTGCAAGAAGCCTGTAGGCTAGACATAGCCTGAGTGACCCATCTAAGTTGTGGATGTATTCCAGAGGACCTTTAAGCTAGAAATTCAATACTGCTAAGAACCTGATATATAGATTTGGAGGCCCTGGTATGTATCCGAGTACTTTATCATTTAACAACTCACTTCTTGTTCTCCCTTTTTTACTTATAAAAAAAGTTTAGTTTTAGATACTAGAGGCTTGGTGGGGAGCATGGTATTTTACATAAGATCCAAACAAATATTGACTTGGAAATGAGGCTACCCTTTAGGTTCAGAAGAACATTTGGTATATATTATCAGAGTTTTTAAATAACTTCTCACTGTACTGGACCTTTGTGCTGATTGGAAACCAAAGACCTGGAACGTAATAAAGGAGGCCGTGTGATTTCTTTTTTCAGCTTATCAATAGCCAATGTAGGGGATCAGCAGCACAGTGTGAGACTGGTTGCTGAGTTTGACTGTGGTTTTAACTTCAAAAATTGGTGGTTAATCTGCTTTCCCTTTTTCACTCTGCCCTGACCTTGGTATTTTTAGCGAGGACCATCCCAGGCTCACTAACCAGGTCACAACTTATTTTTTGTCCCTCCACATTGTCCACCAATGCTGGGACAGATTGACTAAGGTCTTTGAAGAGTGTGCAGAAAGGAAATTAGGAAAGCATCTACTTTAAAATTAAATCTAACTAACAAAACTGGTATGTTTAATGCTTCATCTGTGCGTTGTCTCTCTTTCTTGGTCCATCTTATTTGGTTAAGCCCCAGTCCTGGAAAGATTGGTGCGGATGTTTCATTTTAGGTAGAGTGAGGAGTCCTGCTCTCAGCACTGAATCATGTGTGTGAGTTTTTAGTACAGAATCAGGGTATTAGACTGCAAACTACCTGGGGCAGGGACTGTCTTCTGTTCTGTGTTTGTAGAGCTCCAAATGCCCCGGAACTCCAAAGGATTATTGAGACGTCTAATAAAAATCAAATAACTTTTTATCGCATCCAATTATTTTAATAATGATAAATGAATAATAACAAAAATCAGCTGAATCAGTTTTAAGCTCATACATCAATGTGTTGCCACATGGACCCTTTGAATTCATGCCTGACTCAGAATGTTTCACCAAAGGTATGGAGCCAGCTACCCGAGGTGAAGACCAGCTATTACAGAAGACTGTGATACAACAGAAATGTCAGTGGGGTCCATCGACCAGCTTTCACTTTATAGTCCTCTTAAGTGAAACAAAGTTTTACAGTTAGAAGTCAAATACTATCAAACTATCTATTGAATTTTGTGAGGAGTGATAGGATGTTTGCTTTCTTTTCTGGTAGAAAAATCTCTATTTTAAGGATGCCCTTGATATCTCTTCCTTCAAAGAGAGAGACAAGCTGTCACTTTGTATAGGGAATTTTAATTAAAGCTCTGTACTTAGACAGAAGAGAGTTGTAAGGTTACAATTATATTCCCCTTTGGGTCTATTTTCTCTTACGTTTCTATAATGCAATTAAAGAAGGACCTGTGCTAACCAATACTTATATCTGGCTGGGGGAGTGCACAATCATCCCTCCCTGTCACTCTCAGAGGAAGGCCTCACTATCACACACCCATAACAGCAATTAGCAATCTCTAGGGTTCAGGCCCTCAGGCAGGGCAGAGCAGTAAATAGTCTATGGTCTAGCTTCCTGGCCCCAGCAGACAAGAATAGACCAATACAGGTTTCCTGGCAGGGAGGCTGCTATCCCAGGGTTGGGGTTGACAGCAGGAGGTAGGGGACCTGGGCCCACCCTATTCCACTAGGTCCCATCCCAGGGCTCTAGTATCGGTGGAGTGTTCCACCACTGGCCAGCAGCAAGGGTGACTAGTAGGAGGGACATAAAGGGGGCACCTGCTGGGGTGTGTGTGTGAATGTAACCCCTCCACGGAACATTACTTGGCAGGGTTGTGTATCTTATTTCGAGTTACGGTGCAGTGTAGACGCACCCCACTGTGCACCTTGCCTCCTCCCATACCTCCATTCCCTTGCACCCCCATACTCCCTCCCAGAGCCTGCACCCCTTCCTGCAGCCCAGTCACCTGCCCCAGCCTAGAGCCTGCACCCCAATCCCAGAGCCTGTGCCCCAACTCCATCTCAGAGCCTGCACTTCAGACCCCGCCTCCCCGCACCCAAACTCCCTCCCTGAGCCTTAGGCAGTTGTGTGTGGAAGAGAGAGTTGGACCTGTTCTGGACAATAACAGAATTTCTACGAATCTGCTGCCTCTGCCAGGAGGCACAACTCTGGCCCAGAGCACCAGGCGTGTGCAGCCCCAGTGCCAACCCAAGTCAGGGCTGTGGCACTGGGAGATGGGAAGAGCCAGAGTGGGAAGCAGGACTGGGCATGGGGATCGGGCATCAGCCTTCCTCAGCTTATGATACCCACCAGCCATGGCCCAAAGCATTGTGTGCAGATCCTGTGTGCTGGAAAGAACTTCACTCTGATGTGATTTATGCTGCACAATAAGCCTAGCATGTATTTTCTCCAACTTAATATCAGTTGAGAAAGAGAGGTGGCAAGTCATTCAAGGCCCATGGTGGTCCAGTCCAGCTGTATTAGTCTGAAACACGCAGGAGGTTTGTGACCCCTCGGTTGACACGCTGTGCTCTACGTGCAAACTCAGCTGAGAGGTCACAGGGATACACCAATCTGTTTTGCGCAGCATTCTGTGTGCTAAGGGAGAGACAGACGACTATGAGGTTTTGTAGGTAAGAGATCAGGGTGTTAGAAACCTGATCAGTTTTTACAGAGGGGACAAAAAATATCATTTACCAGCTGCTATGTTTTTTGTACACAAGAAAAGTGGATCTGTAACAAGGATGTATGAACCCTTTTTCCATTATGAGCAACTGGTGTGAGAGAGGAGGTCTGGAGCCACACACAGCCCTGCTGACGGGGGGGAAAAGGGGGCAATTGCTCTGTGGCCCAGTGATTCAAAGGGGCCAGGGGCAGTGGCCGGAGACCTGGCCCCTTTGAATCACCACTAGAATGCGTGCTGCAGGCAGCTCTGAGGGTGGCACGGGATGGCACACAATGCGCTGGGCAGCACTGAGAGCTGCCTGGGGACCAGTATGGAGTGCTGAAGGTAGTGCTGAAGGCTGGCTGTGCTGGCCCCACCTTTTCCACCTGAGGCCCCGCCCAGTCTGGGTGCACACAGCGGGGGCCGCCCTACACCTTGCCAGGGGTCCACAGAAGCCATCGGCTCCTCTAGCTGCACAAAACAGGAAAATGGTCCTATAGAAGCTATCACCTCACTTGCTTTGTCCTACCAAGTAGCTAGTCAGCCTGTGGTCCTGCCACTGTTAGCACATGAGCCGAGAGACTGTCCATATACAGAAGCTTCACACGCACAGGGGCCTGCCTCAGATCTATGGTCTTCACGGGGAGTTTTATCATTGATTGGAACGGAGCAGGACTGGGCCCAGGCTGGGGTTTTTTCCGAGCATGCCAGATGTAGGCAGCCGACTGTTCAATGCAAGTGTGCTGATTTGTAGCACTGCCGAGTGAACAGGAATTCAGTGATGAGTGAGAGGCCCGTGCTTTTATTAGCTCCGAAAACTCAGCAGCCAGCCGGGACTTCCCTTGGCAGGCAGAAGGGGCAACGTGGCAAAGGTCAGTGTACTTTGGCAGGGCCAATCTGTCCTTAATTTCACTCATATTACAGTTCTGTTGTTTTTTGGAGTGATTATTCACGTTATTTACTTTTGTTATTTTTCTGAATCTAACCCCCCTGACTCTAAACCTGTCAATACCTCAGCAATAATAGTGATGAATAAAAAATGGTGGGAAACCCAAGAAAAATATTTGCCAAGCTGGCACTTTACTATTTCTTTCACTTATGCAATGATCTGTAACAAGTAAGAAAGCTGGGATTTTCCCCTGACACAAGCCGAGGTGGCTTAACTGTATCATTTTATACTTTTCCAACTGTTCTATCGTTAACTGGACTCACCTTCCTGGAAGCCAAGCCAAACACCAGTGTGTTTTTCAGACACTTCCTATTAGGAATATGAATGTTTAACCGGGTAACTGGTAAGACTCATCCTTAATGGTTAAGCGGTGGGGGCTAGAGCACTACCCCTCCTGCTGCGGGCAGGACGAGCAGCCCTGCAGGGAGCCTGCCACAGACAGGGGCTGCTCTGGCCTGGCTGGAGCAGCCCCCTTCCTATTGTGGGCCTAGGCCCAGCCAGCGTATAGCCCCTACCTGAAGCTGGGGGACCACTCCAGCCTAGAAGCAGGTGAGGGGGAGCACTCCACCCAGGCTGGAGTGCCCCCCATTAATCCCCCCTTTAATTGGTTAACCGTTAAACAACATGGATGGGATTTTACATCCCTACTTCCTATCAGCCTAGTGGCATTCTAATGATCAGGTTTCCATGGCTGGTGTAAAGGAACAGGAGGTATCCCAGTCAGAATTATGTTCCTTCTTTCTTAGGCTTATGACCCTCCCTCCTTTCCTTTTTAGCCTAACAACTTATGCTCCCTCAACCTGTCCCATCACCATATTACCCAAACACCTCAGATTTGCATGGTTTTACCCTCACAACATCCATGCGAGGTGGGGAAGAATGATGAACCCATTTTATAGATGGAGACCTGAGACAGAGTAATGTAGGGCCAGGCTTACAAAAGTGCTCAGCAGTCAACATACCGGACTCTGTTGGAAACCTGACCCCAACTGTGGTTGCTAAGCAATTTTACACAGATGTCCAAAGTTAGGAACTGAGTGAAGACTCAGACTTTGTGGTCAGAAGGGACTATCTTGATCATGTAATCTGACCTCCTGCACATTTTAGACCAGAGAACCTTGGTGCAATAAACCCAGAACCTCTGGTTGAGCGACTGAAGTCCTCAAATCATGATGTAAAGACTTGAAGTCACAGAGAATCCACCATTTACACTAGTTTAAACCTGGAAGGTCCAGTTTAGCCCTTAGTCCCAAGTTAGCGTCTTAATGACAAAACCACCTTTTCTCCTCACAGCCTAGCTATGTCTCCGAAGCAGACTCAAAATAGGCTAACCCAGTCACTAACCACACTTCTCAGACAACAGATTTCCCCACCCTGGTTTTCTGTGAAACAGGAGGCAGCCACCATGAGACTCTCTTTAGCCCTCGCCAGGAAATCAGAGATGAAGTGATGAGTTCACCTGTTTTATCACATCTGCTTTTGAGAGTTTCACTGTAAAATCAGCTGTTGGGGTGCTACTTAGATGGTAACAATTCTTTACTGTTTAGAACATTAAAAACAAGCCACCACGTCTAGTATACGAGGCAGAATGGAAAAGAAAGCAGAGAAAAACAATACATAGCCACATCCTCATTCCAATGCAACCAGGATTTAGACTGAAGTGAGCACTGAATCCTATAAGAATTACTTACAGGCAGTGTAGCATGCACCGGTACGGAAGCCTGCATGCAAGGTAACTACCTCCGGTTCAAGTCAGTGCTGGGCAGGATGATACTAAAGGCCCAAGCACCACTCTTCAGGGGACATCTTATTTCTCTTCTCTGCAGAAGCAATATGTTCATGATACTGATCTCTGGCTTGCCTTTGGTGTGGATGGCGGTGTACACATTCGCTGGACTGTGGGCCAGCTATAGTTTTCTTCTTAGCTGTCATGTTCCCTTTGTTCCTCATCTGTACTTTGCAGCATTGG
Organism: Pelodiscus sinensis; assembly: GCF_049634645.1. Classification (NCBI taxonomy): domain Eukaryota; kingdom Metazoa; phylum Chordata; order Testudines; family Trionychidae; genus Pelodiscus; species Pelodiscus sinensis. Next base: position 245,395,698 of record NC_134712.1, on the reverse strand, counting down.
AATGGCCTAGCTACAAACACAGTGGTAGGCACCATGGCTGGATGCCATCTAGCTATCTACATCACCTGCATTACTGTTTGTAAATGGGTTGCTTACTATTTGTATGCATTATGCTTGTAAAAGCACCTCTGCAGGACATAGGCCTTAACTCTCCTGTCTCATACAGGCAGGGCTCCCTGTGCATTGCTACAGGAATCTTCTCTTATTGACACCTAAATGCATTGCAGACTTTGAGGTGCACAGATTCTCCGATAAAGGTGGCCATAGAAGTACCATAGATGGATAGCTTTGCATGATCATCCCTCTCTTCGTGATGTGGCTTCCTCAACTGTTCTGCACTCATTACAATAGTGTCCCTCTCTAGCAGTACCCCGCAGTGGGCCAGTTTTTTTACATCACATTTTGTAGAAGAAAAGGAGAAAACCCCTCATCAAAAGCCATTTTAACACCCACCGATTCCTCATATGAACCTGTAACTAAACCTGGAAATGAAAGAAAAGTAAATGCTTAATGAGTGGTTGCAGGAGACGTGCCACTTGCAAACCATGAAGTTAAACTCATACACTCAGAACCACTCAATACATGCTTGCTAAAGAGCGAAAACAGTCATCAGCTAAGAAGAGTGGGCCATTTTCTCTAATCACTAGTGTGCATTGAGGAGACCAAGATGGAGAACAGCTCAAAACAGAACAAACCCCTTCTTGTGCTGAATAAAATATAACAAACACAGCCTTGTGTACCAGCTTTCTAATGTACTTCACTGCACATTTCAGTCAAGGAGCCGGTAAAATGCTAGCTGGAGTTCCTCCTAACCCATCTAGAGTGAAAGGCCTTTGAGTAGGGTGACCAGATGTCCTGTTTTTAAATGGGCAGTCCCATATTTAAGCCCTCTTGTAGGTGTCCCGACTCTTCCTTCCTTCCTTCCTTCAATACTGGTGGGTTCTACTGATGGCTGGATCCTTGCTCACTATCGTCACCTACCAGTGATGAGTGGAGGAGTCCAGTGGCTGATGATGGGGGGGGGGGGGGAGGGTGTGCGTAAGGCTGGTAGTGAGGCAAGATGAAGTGCTTTGGGGGGTGCTGCCTGCTCCCCCTGCAAGTCTACCAGTGCAGCCACTGCTGTGTGCCAGTTTTTAGTCAGCAAGGCCCCACCTCCCATCCTGTTTCTGTCTGGCACTGGCTATGAGTGGCTGCAAGCTGTGGTGGCTGGCAAGTGTGGGCAAGCGCCACGTTGCCTCTGCTGCCCACCCATCGTCCCCTTACATGCTCCCCCCTCACTGTCCTCTTCCCGCTTTGCCCCTTCTCCACAATCTCACTGCTCCACATCCCTTTGCAGGGCATCCCACCATCAGCACTGTGCGGAGAACCATCCCTGGTTGGAGCACTCAGCTCACCACGCCCAGCCAGCAGGTTCATTGTCTCTTAGGCTATGTCTGCACTGCCGGGTTTTTTCGGAAAAAGATTCGCAAATTGCGAATCAATTCTTTTCTCAGAAGAGGCTTTTCCGACATTTGGCCTGTCTACACTGGGCCAAATGTCAGAAAAAAACCTCTTTTTTCAGAATATCCCTTCTTCCTCGTAAAACGAGGTTTACAGGAATACTGAAAAAACACATCTGCTTTTCTGACATTTTTTTGGGAAAATCAGACACGTTCATTGGACGGGGATACCCGGAAAAACTCTGCAGTCTAGACATAGCCTTATTGCCTCTGGCTGGACTGGTGCTGCAGGAAAGCACAAGACCTTCTGGCTGAAGTTGCTGGCCAGGAGGAGCCAAGCCCTCCATGAGCCAAAGCCCTGCACAGCGCTGGCATAGGGAATCAGAACACTAGAACTGGAAAGGACCTCGAAAGGTCATCAAATCCAGTCCCCTGCCCTTTCGGCAGGACCCAACACCATCCAGATCATCCCTGATACAGGCTGGATAGACATCTATCTCCAGTGATGGAGATTCCACAACTTCCCTAGGCAATTTATTTTTAGCCACCCTGACAGTTAAGTTTTTCTAATGTCCAACCTAAACATCCCTTGCTGCAATTTAAGTCCATTGCTTCTTGTTCTTTCAACAGAGGCCAAGGAGAATAATTTTGCTCCATTCTCCTTGTGTAGCCCAAGGTCCAGTGTGTTTTAGCAGCAGCCCTGGAAACTACAAGTTGTGGACTACAAACCGCAGCATATTGGGAGAACTTCTTGGTTCCTGCCAGGATGCGCCCTCTGCCCCCAGCAGGGTCTCAGCAGGGACTGTGCTAGAAGCAGCACACAGGCTGCATGCTGAGAGGAGGGGCTGCTGAACAGTTATCCTGTTTTATGTTTTTTTACAGAGTAAAGCCTGTTTCTGGTGGTTTATCTGAGTAGGTTTTGTTGCGGTGCAGACACACACAATACACAACGTAGAGCACACCAAGCAGCCTCAGGCCTAGCCTCCCACAAGCCTTCCCCTATGCTGAATAACCTCACACTGGGCTAGCGAACAGGAGGGGTTACACTTGTAACACACTTATAGGTAATTGAAAGCTGCGTCCCTCCTCACTCTTCTCTTTTCTAAACTAAACAAGCCCAATTCTTTCAGTCTTCATCATAGGTCATGTTTTCTAGACCTTGAATCATTTTTGTTGCTCTTCTCTGGACCTTCTTCAATTTTTCCACCTCTTTTTTGAAATAGTGCCCAGGACTGGACACAATACTCCAGTTGAGGCCTAATCAGTGCAGAGTAGAGGGGAAGAGTTAATTATTTCTTGTGTCTTGCTGACAACACTTCTGTTAATGCATCCCAGAATCATGTTTGCTTTTTTTTGCAAGTGTCACACTGTGACCCATATTTAGCTTGTGGATCACTATGACCCGTAGATCCCTTTCTGCAATACTCCTAATGGCTTCAGAAACCTCCTCAATCTGTTCCTTGATTATTCTAGGATGCATTTCATCAGGCTCTGGTGACGTGAAGACATCTAACTTTTCTAAGTGATTTTTAACTTGTTCTTTTCCTATTTTAACTTCTGAACCTACCTGGGTTTTACTGGCATTTGCTGTGTTAGGCATCCAATTGGCACCAACCTTCTTGGTGAAAACGGACACACAGAAGTTTTTAAGCTTCTCTGCCATTTACACATATTCTGTGGAAGCCTCTGCACCCCTCATTCAAACTCCGCAGTAGTAGTAGCAGTGGGGCGGGGGGAAAGGAAGCGATTTCCAGCTCATTCATACCCTGAACCCTCAGGATCCACAGCAGCCCCAGAAGCAGGGCTTATCACCAGGGTTCCCTCTAAGCTGCATGGCTGCGCACAAAACATTTTAGGCCCGCCCAGCTCGCCTGCAAAGCTGCACCACCACTCACTTTCCTGCTGACCAGAAGGTGGGCAGTGGTGGTAGCAGCCTGGTAAGTTCTGGCAGGGCCACATAATGGCGGGTGGCAGCCCTGCCCATTTGCTACAGCTGGAGCCGGGGCACAGAGAGGGCTAGGCCTGCTGGGGCAGCCTCACCAAGGCCCCGATTCCAGATCCACTAACAGTTAGGAGTTGGGGACCAGCTGGGGGCTAGTTGGGGACCAGCTGGGAGCCCTGCAGCCAGTGGTTGGGGACCCAGCTGAAGGGTTGGGAGCGGAGCCAGTCCAGCAGCCAGGGGGGCTGGGAGAGGACGGCAGACGGAGCTTGGCCGGGGGAGAGGGAGCACGGCAGGAGCCCAGTGGCCAGGTCTGGCAGAGCATATGGGGCCATGAGGAGAGACCAGCTGGAGGCCACTGGGCAGAGCTCAGAGGCTAGCAGCAGAAGGACTGGAATTGACTATCTCTGGTCCAGCAGACTCCCTTGTTCGGGGCCAATCATGTCCCGAGGTTACTGGACCAGGGAGGTCCAACCTGCATTATAATCTGAGGAGGCTGAGAAGGATGAAATTGAGCAGTTACTTTTGTATGAGCTTTTCCTGGAACAGCCTCAGGTGAGGCGATACTTCTGGGCTAAGCTAGCTAGAGCTGACTGGTGGTACAGGCTAACGCTGTAGAGCTGGGGTGAATAGCAGCAGCAACAGGTCTCCAGGATGTCAAATGCCATTTTTCTAGAAATCTGTGTGGTGCTGACCTTGGAGCTGCAGCACCATGACACCAATGTTAGAGCTCTCCTCAACAGGAAGAATCATGTGGCAATTTGTGACTTGGAAGTTCACCACCACTAGCTCCTACTAGTCAGTAGCTAATTGTTTTGGTGCTGGTAGATCAACTGTCAGGGCTGTTGTCATGGATGTTGCACTGCTGTCTAGAAGTTGCTGTCTTCTGGGTCCTAACGCTTGGCAATGCAAATTCATCAGTCCCTTCTTGCACATGTTTAGGATTCCCAGTTCGTACTGCAGTCACTGATGGAGCCCACAGGACTATTCTTTGCCCCCCACACCAGACCTCAGAGTTCATCAACAGAAAAGAGTATTTCTCCATGGTGGCCCGGAGGACCATCCAGGATGGGTCTCTCTAGTATTAAGGTGGGAATGCTACTCATTTTATTTTGGGCTATACTGAATTTCCTCTCAGCCACTGAATAAGGGGCTGTGTATAGCTGCATTGACCCCAGAAGAGGTCCAGAGAAGAGTTGTTTTTTCAGGGGGGTGCCTCATTTTTCTGAAGCTCTTGTAGTGGTGCAGTAGTGCCCTACCTCTGACTCAGCCCTGAGAGGAAACTCTTAATGGATCCTTCTGAGTCCCAATTCCTCCAGAGCACCTGTCTTGTTCCATAAAAGCTATGATGCATCAGCCCATCATAGTGACATCATATGCCCTCCCCCATCTACCTATTTCCCATCCATTCCCTTGTCTCCCTTCTGTGCGCCTTTGCTTGCCTATGGAGAGGAATAGCAGCTGTGCAGAAACTGGGCTTGGGGAAACAAACTTGATATCTGAGTGAAATTTGAGTGGCCACATAGAATCTGGATCCTTCACACTATTTGAGCAGCACTAAGGGGTGATGTTGTAATTGCAAGTCTGATGCAGTGTGTATAGAGATTAAAACGTGGGATTTAAAAGTTAGTAGTCCTAGGATTTATACAATAAGCTATTCTTTGTCTTATTCTCAATATAGCAGTGTGACCTCTGCACAGGGTTCAGGCAGGTTTTACCGTAAGGGCCTTTGAGAGATCATCTAGTCGAGATGGGGGAGGGGCTGGGAGAGGGTTATAAACAGAGGAACTTGGCTACTGAAAATTTTGCAATATTAATTTTCTTTTTATTTGACTTAATATAAAAACATTTAAAGTCATGCACCTTGTTAGTTATCCCCCATTTTAGTATTCTTTCTTCCACAACATTTTACAGAATATATACAAAGTATTTGTTAAGTTGGGCACCACAGTGGCACACGTTTGAACAAGCACATGTGACCTCAATAGTGGTGCACAAGACAAAACTAACTCCGCTCATGGGTGGAAAATCGTAGAGGGAACACAGCTTTGCACCCTCTTCACCTGTGCATCTTCATCACCTGCACCCTGGGTCCTGCCCCCAGGCAGTGCAGGACTGCTACATTACCTAGGCACCTTCCTCTGCTGAGCCACCTCTCTGGCTATGTTTGCTAAGGTCCCTGCAGTTGGGCTCCCTGATGCACAATGTATCCTGCCTATGCTGTAGCTAGGAGACAGGAGGGAGCTGCATCATGTCAGTGGCCAGCAGCAGCCTGGAGGGCTTAACTGCCTTTCAACCCTGGGCAGGTACGAAGGGAGAAGTTTTTGTCAGCCACATGGGTAGGAGAAGCAGGAAGAGAAGAGCTCTGCAAAGACGCAGGCAAGGTTATTAATCTGTGATGGGGTTGACTCACCACTACGGCGCATCCTGCTGGTCACACCGGGACTGAGCTCTGACACTCGGCCGTGCACCCTCGTCTGGCTGGTGACTCGCTCGTCGCGTCCCTGTCTCTATTTGGATGCGCATTGCTCCCAGGACACGGCCCTCTGCTGCACCCCCTCTCCCAGTCTCCCAACGCCTTGAGGGGTATCAGCAGTCCTCAGTCTCACCTGCCACTGTGGCCTACTGCAGCCCCTAAGTTGAATCCCTTTGCCTCGGGACAAGTCTCAGTCTGTATAGGCCATTCTCTCCCATGGCAAGGTGTGATGAAAAGCAGGGACAGGGCAGGTGGTGGAATCTCCCTCTCTGGAGATATTTAAGAACAGGTTAGATAGACATCTGTCAGGGATGGTGTAGATGGAGCTTGGTCCTGCCTTGAGGGCGGGGGGCTGGACTCGATGACCTCTTGAGGTCCCTTCCAGTCCTATTATTCTATGATTCTATGATTCATTCAGGAAAAAACAGGAGCAGAAGCAACTGTGGCTGCAGGGAGCCCCTGTGATCAGAATCCTCATCTGAGACACCTGCATTCCCTGTTCTCAGCCTTCTCTCTTCTTCTTCTTCCTGCAACCCCCGTGTTGCAGAGACCCTGTGGCTGGATGCTGCAGGAAGCCTCGGCAGAGCCTCAGGTGGTAGAGTCTCCTCTTTTTCGCAAATATGAAATCATACAAAATAAAGCAAAAAACGCCCCTTGCAGCTGTGGAGCCTGCAGCTCCTGTCCTGTGGGGCTGGGCCTGGCTCCCCACTCTGGGCATCCAGATAGATGAGTGGCCAAGCCAAAGCAGAGGTGCTATGACTCCTGTGTGCTAAGCAGCGACACCCAACAGGAACTGCTTCCATGGGGAGAGTGCAGAATGGGCTTTGCTCGGCAGCCCTCTCTTCTCCCTAGGCCAGGGCTACTCAATTTGGAAGCCCTCGGGGCCACAATGATACTCATAACACATGCTGAGGGCTGCAACTTAAGGGTGGTTGTATGTTTATGCAAATATATATGCAAATATATGCAAACAGCTTCTTTCACACTGATGGGCATGAATACAAACATTAAGCCGTAAACCGTGGTGCTGGACCCAAATGTGGCCAGTGTGAGCCAGTCAGCACCTCTCAGGCTCTGCTCACAAGGCTAAGCAGCCAGCACTTCCCACAATGCCCCGGAACTTCCTCTTGGGGGCTAGAAATGCCTCACTATTGTGGAGCGTGTTCCCAGCGGAGGCCATGTTCAACACATCCCACCTGTGGGCCACGTGTCGAGTAGCCCTGCCCTCGGCGTTCCAACCCCTTCACTCAGGGGCAGGACCTCCCCCACTCACCAAGTTCCCCCCAAATAAAATGAACAATTATAAAAAATAAAAAAAATGTCACCGGGCTCTGTCAGGTGGCCTCTCAGAAGTCGTCTGCTCTGCGTCGCCAGCCTCTGCTGAAAGGCAAGAAGGGGGACTGCGTTCTCCAAGGGGCTGAAGCCCTGCAACGAACCGCCTATTGGCAGCATGTGACAGATGCTCTTCAGAGTGAAGTATCACACTAGGTCACATCTGTGGTATCATTAGTGGGGCTCAGCCCTAAAGACCAGCTGCCCCTTCCTTCCCTCAACCCCATCTGTGTGTGCTAGTCCAGAGCTAATACTTCATTCCTCCATGAAGTGCCACATTGATTGTTCTGGATATGTGGATTGAATTGCTCACTCTTCTAAAAGGAACATATGGGGAAAAGGTAATGACTGTGTAACAGTTTTTGGGGGGCACCCAATCTAATACTCCTTGAAGTCAATGGGGGTCCTTTCTAGTATTCCCTCTATTTTTTTCTGTCTGTGTGAGTGTAGCTCAAGGTCCAGTGTGCTTCAGCACTAGCTCTGGGAACTACAAGTTGAGGACTACAAACTGTGGCATGTTGGGAGAACTTCCTGGTTCCTTCCAGGATGTACCCTCTGTCCTCCAGCAGGGTCTCAGCACTGACTGAGCTGGGGGCAGGTAGGCTTCAAGCAGAGAGGAGGCTGCTGAACTGTAACCCTGTTTTCTGTTCTTTACAGAATAAAACCTGTTCCTAGTGGTTTGTCTGAGTGGGTCTGGTCTGAGGCGCACAAACACTGACACACAATGCAGAGCACACAGAGGAGCCTCAGGAGCCTAGTCTCCTTTGTGTGAAAAGTCACAAGGCCGTCCCCTATGCTGAATAACTTCCTACTGGGCTTGTGAACAGGAGGAGCTATGTGTGGAATAAATATTGTTATGTGCACCAAGGCATGTGTGGATGTGCACCACAAGTAAAAACACAGGTTCCTGGCTGCTGCTGGCTGTGGTCACTCTGCTAATCAGGTGGGTGGCATTTTAATCTCTCCCAAGCACTCAGTTTAGAGGGAACACTGATCCTCTTGTTGACTTTGACAACCATTGAATGAAACCTGTAAGCAATAGGCCTCAGCGGATAATAACCCTGCAAATGAAATTACTTTTTCATGCTGGTTTTGGAATGCTTTGCTAGCACTGAAATTTCAAAAGGCTCTGCTACAGGAGAGCTCTTAGCATCAGTGCTAACAGACACTTGAGAGTACTGCATAGTGTATCACAGCTTTTCTGTTTGTATCGGGACCATTTTCTCTTAAAAATCGTGGTGCTAACCAGGTTCCAGCTATTTCAAAGAGGTGAAGTTTTCTTTACATTTCCCCATTGAGCATAGTCACTACACAGCAGAGAGACACACACACATACACGTTCAAAGGGGAAAAGAAGGAGGGCAAGAAAAAGGATTATGTTTCAAAGATCACTACAGGCCAAACATTCATAGCCATCACCCTGGCTTTTACCAAGAAACCCTTAACAATGTACAAATGGAAACACTTCAAAGATAAAATTAATAATTTACCAGTATTCAGATTCTCCAAAGGGGTTTTGAACAAGTTTTAGATTTGCTAGTGAATGTTTCCCTCAGGCAGAAGGGTAGAGCAAAAAAGGCAGAGTGAGCCCTCGCTCCATTCCATAAGATACATATACTCTATGTTGTTTTATTTCTTGAAAAGAACCAACTAAGATTCTTTCCTTGTCCTTTCCCTACCCCCAAATAAAGATTAGGTTTAGAATAAGCAGAACACAGGACAAATACAAGTGAACACTTTCTATCTAACTCACAGCAAAACAAAAAGAACTGAAATGGACCAACACTGTGACAAGCTGCTTTCACACCTTTCTTCTTTCTTCAATTAAGATCAAATATGCAGCTGCCTCCCAAATGATACAGCAACTTGGTGTATTGAGAGGGAGAGTGAATGAAGATCCCAGCTGTTTTCTGGGTAAACCCTACACCATGCACAGGCTTGCAGTGGAGATAGATAAAGACAGTTTGTGATGGAGTAGCGGCAGAACTCCTTGGCTACGTCTACATTGGCCCCTTTTCCGGAAGGGGCATGTTAATTTCAGAGGTTGTAATAGGGAAATCCGCGGGGGATTTAAATATCCCCCACGGCATTTAAATAAAAATGTCCGCCGCTTTTTTCCGGCTTTTAGAAAAGCCGGAAAAGAGCGTCTACACTGGCCCCGATCCTCCGGAAAAAAAGCCCTTTTCCGGAGGATCTTATTCCTACTTTGAAGCGGCGGACATTTTTATTTAAATGCCGCAGGGGATTTAAATATCCCCCGCGGATTTCCCTATTACGACCTCTGAAATTAACATGCCCCTTCCGGAAAAGGGGCCAATGTAGACGAGCCCCTTAAGAAGCAGAGGTGGGTCTTATGTTTCAGTGAAAAGCTTTCATTTCACAATACAGAGACAGGACAGATGAAATTTTATTGGCACATTATACAGAAAGCCCCAAAGATCTATGACCCAGATTCTCAAACCGTAGTAGGCTCCTAACTTCCACTGAAACCAGTGAGATGGGGGGCAGGTGAGGTAATATTTTTTATTGGACCAACTTCTGTTGGTGAGAGAGAGAAGCTTTTGAGCTACACAGAGCTCTTCCTCATGTGACCTGTGTAGCTCGAAAGCTTGTCTCCCTCACCGAGAGAGGTTAGTTCAGTAAAAGATATTACCTCACCAGCCTTGTGTCTCTAATATCCTGGGACTGACACAGCTGCAATAACTCTGCATTCTGAAATGAATGGAAGTTAGGAGCTTAGGTACCTTTGAAGATCTAGTCCAGTCTGTCTCCATGTCTTTCTTTAGCCTGCACCATGTTAGATACCACAGGCTCAACAGGAAGGCTCCGTGCCACAAGAGTCATTGCTCAATTTGACAGCATAGGGGACACAGTCAGCAAAACAACGGGAGACATTCGGCCTGCAGCGGGTGGCAAGCACAGTCCTTCCAGCTACACAGGGGGAGTAGACAAAGGAATGCCAACTGTCCTGCTGTCTACTAGGGCATCAGCCCTCTTGGTGGTGTTGAGTGATGCAGACGCTGGGAGTGAACTTCTGTCTACGCTGATGTCGATTGGTACTTTGCCATTGACTTCAGTAGTCTGAGGATTGAACTCTCTGGCTCCCTCAGGTGATGGGAGAACTCCTCATTGCACTTGCTTTTCCTTCTGCAGCACACACCCTGTGTTAGCCTCCCTCCCCCCAATGCCCACCCTTTTAACAGAACTGGGGATTACTGCTAGTGGGGGTCGGGGCTACTTTGTGCTTTTCTGTCAGTAAAAAGTGTGCCATTTGGAAAGGAAGCTTTGAAGTTTGGATCACAACGGAAGTCAGGTTGTGATCCAAACTGAAAAGTGATGCTTACATGAGCTCAAGCCAAAGGCGTGGCTGGTGGGAGGAGATATAATAACAGCAGGCAATTAAAAAGGCTAATCCTTTTCACCAGAACAGCTCTGCTGTCCTTTGGATGGATAACCCACTTGGATGCCCCACCCCCCGCACCTCATGGACTGGCATGATTTTCCGCAAATGCTTTTAACGGAAATTTTTTTCCATTAAAAGCATTTGCAGAAAAGAGCATCTAGATTGGCACGGATGCTTTTCCGCAAAAGCACTTTTTGCAGAAAAGCGTCCGTGCCAATCTAGATGCGGTTTTGCGCAAAAAAGCCCCGATTGCCATTTTCACCATCGGGGCTTTTTTGCGCAAAACAATATCGCGTTGTCTACACTGGCCCTCTCGTGCAAAAGCATTTGCGCAAGAGGGCTTTTGCCCAAACAGGAGCAGCATAGCATTTCCGCAAGAACACTGACAATCTTACATGAGATCGTCAGCGTTCTTGCGGAAATTCAAGCAGCCAGTGTAGACAGCTGGCAAGTTTTTCCGCAAAAGCAGTTGCTTTTGCGGAAAAACTTGCCAGTCTAGAAGCAGCCCATAAGTTTTACCACATCTGTGGCAGCACTGAAGCAACTCGGTGCTGGATGAATGTTAACAAGAAGTTACTGGGCCTGATTCCTTTTCTCAGGATCACCATGGCAAAGCAGGGGTCACTTGGCAGTAGTCAGAGCAACACCAGTCTAAAGCCAGTGAGAACAGGCCCAGACCTCAGGTCTCTTTATGAAAAGGAGGAAATCAGGTCTCAGTGAGAGGCAGTAGGCAATGTTCCCTCTATTTTTTCCCTATCCGTGTGTGGAATAAATTTTGTTATATGCACCAAAGCATGTGTGGATGTACACTACCAAGAGAAACACATGCCACTGGCTGAGGGCACTCTGCTAATCAGCTGAGCAGCATTTGAATCTCTCCTGGATGGCCACTCAAGTGCTCAGAATACAGGAAACACTGGCAAGGGGACCTGCTTTATCTCACCTTTATACCATAACTCTACTGATATTCACTGAGTTATAGTAGTATAAAACTGGTGCGAGTGCAGCAACTGGCTCTGTACTGTGCTGATGCTGTGTCGAAAGCATTTTGAGTTATGTAACTTGTGGCATGCTGATATTTTACCAGCATAATAGCTTCCTGTGACTGTTTTATTGCCAGCTCCCTTTTAGCTGTTCTATACAGATACATAACATTACCTCTAATGTGCACAATCATCTTCAGGTCAAGTTATACGCCATGGAGAAGGCATATGGCTGAGCAGAGGGATTTCCCTCTCTCTTTGCTTGTCCTTGAATCCTGTGGAGTCCTTGATATGCTTGGGGATCACATGGAAGGCCAATTCTAAGCTCAGTTCTAGTCATCGGGTTGATTTGGATTTGAACAAATGTAACAGAGCCAGGTCTGCTGATGGGGGAGGGAGAGGCAAAGGGGACAATTACCCTGGGGTTCCATGATTCAAAGGGTCCTGGAGCTCCTGTTGAAGCACCAGGCTCCTTGGAATTGCTGCCAGAGTGCCGCACCAAGCGCTCTATAAGCCTCTGAGGGCTGGGGGCGGGGCGGTGCTAATGGCTGACTGGATTGGCCTCAGCTCCATTCCTTCTGACCGAGGCCCCACCCCTTCTAGGGATGCAGAACTGGCCCCGCCCCACACCTTGCTCCAGGGCCTGTGGTGGCCCTCAGCCCTGCTGAACAGAGCAGAAGCTGGCTCCGCACTTGTCTCCTTCTCACGCACATACATCATGCTGCAGGATTCTGCTCTGACTTCAAAGCAAGCACAGTATGCAAATGAGTGTGCTACACCTCAAAGGAAGTTGTCATTGGGCACAGAGCACTCCTTTTATCATCACTCATAACTTATCAAAGAAAATCATATTAATTTATCAGTAAAAGGAAATGGATTTTCACGAATGTAGACAGCACCAAAGGGGCTGGTGACACAATAAGAGAGACTCGATTAATCAGGCAGAGCATCCTGCATGGAGTTTGGGAAGAGCAGAGCATTCATGTACAAGAGTCAGACTTTCAGAACCCTAATCCCCACATGGCAGCTTTGCCTTTATTAGGCCAGGATGTTGTACCACCGCCAGCTGGCAAAAATCCCTTTCCAGGCTCCATCCTTGCAACTGGATCCAGATGGACCGAGTGATAGGCCCGTGGGAAGATTCATTGTTTCGACTGGGGACACCTCCCAGGCACGATGGCCCGTTCACATGAATCCACTTGCAGGCGGGGGCCGCAACTTTTGTAGAGCTTGGTACCAGGACCGGTGGCCACATTCCAGAAGCAAACTAACCTGTGACATGACCAGGGAAGGTGAACTTCACCTATCCGCTGACAACCAAAGTAGCCCCTGGGTGTGGGTGTGTGATAGGTGCCCCCTGCGCTGATCGCAGAGGTCAGGAGTCCATCACAGTCCCAGCTCGGCAGCCTTGTCTCTTTAGCTCATGCTTTGAGCTCTGGAGGTAGGGTTTGGCCACTGGAGTGTTAGCCAAGTGGCAACTGTCCCACCAACACAAGGCCTATGCCTGGGGGTTAGGTCTAGAAGGGTCTCAGGTCCCCCAAATCTGAGCCACCCCCTGCCAATGTGCTCACCCCATCTCAGCCGGTGAAGCCCCACCAGGGTCAGCACGGCCTGAAGCCTGCTGGCTGCTCAGCAGCAGAAGGAACAAGTTGCATCCCAGGCGTCAGGAAGTGAGGCGAGTTCAGGGGCCTGGCCTGGCTTGGTGCTGTGGGCTGAGTGTGTTCTGAGCACAGCCTGGGGCCTCTGGCCTCTTCCCCAGCATGGCGGCAGCAGCAAGTCCTGCCAGTGGAGTGGGGGCTGGTGCCAGCGAGAGAGGGAACGAGACAAACGAGGAGAGGAGTATAGGGGCGGTAGACGAGGGAACCAGACACAACTACAGCTGGCTGCAGTCACCAGCACCACTCTGCAACTCCCTGCGCTTCCACCCTCCCCTGATGCTCATAGCCCTTCCTCCTATTCTTCCCCCAGCTCCTCCCCACAGCCCCCTCACTCCTAATAACCCTTAGCCAGCCCCTGCTTGGGCACATCCAACTCCCTGCTACTCACACCCTGCATAAACAGCCCCCAAATACATGCAGATCCGACAAACTCTCCAACCACGGCCCCCAGCCATCCCACCTCTCCCCCACTCCGACCCCCATCTCCCTAGATAAACCTGTCCTATCACATAGCCCCCCCCAAATTAATGGCTCCATAAAACGTTACCTTGCCAAAACCCTCCCTCCATTTCCCCAGTCCTCCCACCACTGTCCGCCATCTCCACCCCAAACCCCATTCCCCAGTAAACCCACTTTTAAAAACCTGCCCTACTCCATCCATCCTCCATCCTCACACCACTTCCCTACCCCCAACCACTCCATCCTGCCCTGCCACTTCACTGCCCCCCAGACCTTTCTGTTGCCCTAACACCCACTTTCATCCACCTACAGATCAGACCATAGTTCCATTCGGAGGAGCCCACCACAGCAAATCTGCAACGTGTCAAAATGGATAGCTGCGAACCACATGCTTCAGGAGCCTTCAGTGTCGGGTAAGTATGGGGCAGGCTCGCTACCCAACCCCCTTCCCTGGGCCCTGCTTTCCATGCCAGGCCAGGGTAGAGACAACAACACCCCCACCCCTTCCAATACACAAGAGTGTAAGGCTGGACAGTTTTACTCCATCCCTCCCAGTAATATTTTCCCCAGGTGCCTGTGGACTTTTGTGGCACTCCAAAGACCTAATCGTATGCTGGCTCCCCGCAGGGCTGTCTGTCACCTCATAGAGGTGCAGTCCAGTCATCTGAACGAGAGACTGGGTGCCCACAACTGGGGTTTTAATCTTGGCTCTGTCTCTAGCTCCCTGGGTTGCTCACACTGACTCATTTTCCCCATTTATAACATAGGGGGAAAGGGCCTGGCTGGCTGTTGCCTGGCATGCTGTGGGGAGTTGTTGTAAAACGCTACTCAATAAGAACAGAGTGCTATACACCCGCTGTGCACCGGTGTGAATAATCACACAAGGTGGAGGGCAACTGCTAACAAGGACCAATAAACCTGTTCATCTTTGGGCCACACTCCCACATTCCTCACCACGCTTTCCAACAATGGCATAGCCAGTGGGAGTCTGGGAGGGGGGCAATTGTTCCCAGGCACCACGTTGGGAGGGGCGCCAATTTAGTCCCCCTTCGCTTTCCCTGTCATCCCTCGGCTCGCCTGCTCCTCCTCCGTCCGCCGCTGGCTGGAGCCTCCTCCTTGCCTCTCTACTCCCAGCCTGACCTGATGGCAGCTTGGGGTGCAAATTTTGCCTTTGCCCCAAGCACATAACACCCTCGCTATGCCTCTGCTTTCCAAGTATTTCTATGCACCCTAAAGAGGAAACACAAAGTACCGCAACACTGAAAAGTGCTAAAGACTGGTTACACACTATGATTTATTTACCTAAGGCTAGGCAAAAGGCATCTTCACTTAATTTTAGAAGCAGGAGGCCTGACACAAACACAAGAGAAATCAAACAAGCGAAAAAAGGAGAACAAGCGACTTATTTTCGGGAGACACCGTCAAATGACATAAATGATAAAAGATGCTGCAGCACCTTCCTGTATGAGCAGAAATGTGAGGGATAAAACAACAACATCTTATGTGCAGGTGCTGTTGCACGTGGAACCCGGAGGGCTCTATGTACTGGCACACAATACAGTGTCATCGTCAGAGGCCAGGATATGGTGGGCATGCCCAGTGGTCAGAGCAGGAGTCAGCAGCCAGAAAGAGCCAGATTCAGAGGCTAGATGCAGACCCAGAGTAGAAGCCAGAGTCAGGCATCAAAGCTAAGGGTCAGAGATAGGTTGTCTGGAGTGATGCAGGCTGGGTCCAGAGCGGGAGCAACCACTGGCTAATTCTTTGAGCAGCTGCAGGGCTTATGAGCTGCTGATTCTTCCCATCACTCAGGCAGTGTAGCTAATCAGGCAGTCTACAGCAAGCCAACTGTTTGGTAGGTTGCCTAGAGACTGGCTCTGTACAGGCCTCGACTCCTGACAGGCTTAGCTACAATGGGTCAAATGGTGCAGCTGCACCTGGGGACCAACCAAAGGGGCTGCTGGGGGAGAGCAGGGCCCACTGGTGGGAAGCCCCTCTGGCCAAGGTGAGCCTTGGCATGAGCAGCTGGCTACGATGTGTGGAGAAAATGTAGGGGATGCGCACAGGTGCAGGTGGGGCCCAGAGATAGGAAAGGGCAGTGAGTGGCTCTCAACCTTTCCAGACTACGGTACCCCTTTCAGGACTTGGAGTTGTCCTGTATACCCCCAAGTTTCACCTCACTTAAAAACCACTTGCTTACAAAAATCAGACAAAAACACAAATATGTCACAGCACGCTACTACCGACAAATCACTTAACATTCTCCTTTATGCCACAGAACTATAAAATAAATCAACTGGAATATAAATATTGTACGTACAGTTCAGTGGATAGTATATCGAGCAGTATAAACAAGTCATTGTATGAAATTGTACGGACTTTGCTAGTGCTTTTGATGTAGCCTGTTGTAAACCTAGATAAATATCTAGATGAATTGATGGCTCCTTAGAAGATTTCTGTGTACCTGGTTGAGAATCCCTGAAATAGGGGAACTAGCCTGGGATAATGGGGGACCTGACATTCGGTGGGGAATTGAAGGGGAGCAGATTTCAGAACTGGGAAGTTACCCCAACTTATTTTGCCCCAGGGCTCTCAAGGGCTTGTTACACCACCGTTGTGATTTACAAGGGTTATTTCACCAAGCAAGGCAGCCACTCCAGGAATGAGATGAAGGCAAGGTTTTAAAAGCGCACAGATCCTCTGTACCACAGGTTATGACATGAAGTGATGTATTTAGTCAGCTCTGTCAGGGGGAAGTGGTTAGACAGAATCTAATGATCCGATTTAGAATTTTGCCAGGACAGTAAGTTAAATCTACTCTGGTTAAACCAAATGCCATGGGCTCTCTGGTGACAATAAGTCAGGGGTGGGCAATAATTTTCAATGGGGGACCACTACAAGATTTTGGTAAGTGGTCAAGGGCTGCACTTTTCTATGGCGGGGGTTTGGGGCAGAAGTTGGATGCAGAAGGGAGCTCAAGGTAGGGGGTTGGGGTACAGGAGAAGGTGTGGGGTCTGAGAGGGAGTTTGGGTGAAGGAGGTTGTAACCTGGGGCAGAGGATCGGGGGGTGGGATCTGGGAGCAGGTAGGGGTGCAGAAGAGGATTTTGGCCTGTGGGGGTTAGAAGAGGGTGCAGAGTCTGGGAGGGACTTGTGACCTGGGATTGGGTGGGGGAGGGAGGTTGCAGAGGGTTTCAGTGGTGACCTGGAAACTGGTCAATGGGAGCTGCAAGGATTGTGCTGGGGGCAGGAGCAGTGCACAAAGTCTCCCTTCCCCACAAGTGGCACGCAGCACCTAGAGGCACATGGCCCCAGCAACTGGCTGCTTTGAGTGGCCTGGGACTGCAGCAGCCACGGAGTCTGCTTGAGGGTCCAGGCAGGCTGTGGGCCAGATCCAAAGGCTTGGTGGGATGACTCCAGCCCGTGCACTGTATTTTGCCCACCCCTGTGATAAGTGGTGAGGAGGGCCCTGATTTTGCATTTCCTCTGAACAATATGTCCAGCATCTGTGTCCCCTAACAGCTGGGTAGTGCCACCAGATTTAGTTCACTGCTGACTCAGAGGGAGACGCACTACCAATGTATCTTTGGCATCAGTGCTACAGCAGCTAGGTTTTGAAGGTCTTCCATGTAAGGGCTGACCTGGCTGGCTTTGCCTATCGGTAAGATCTGATAGATTATCACAGTGCAGGGGAGTACTGCTGCAGCAGTCTTAGTTTTGTGAACTTAAATGAAACTACTGGGCCCATGTGAGGTTTTCAGGATCTTTGGTAAATTGATGGAGTGTGTTAAGTGGCTACTAGACCCAAAAGAAAAAAAGGACAATTTTTCCTTCTACTGTTCCTTTGTATCGATGTATTTGTTATTCCCCAGTTGTAATGTGCATGTAATGGCAGTCCTTTAACTTATCAGGCATAGCAGAACACATTAGGTACATCTTCATAGCATAAAAACTCTGAGCTCCATTATACTACTTCAGTGATACAGACGTGTCTTCCAGATACTGCCACTCCACTCATGTTCAGGCTGCCACGTAATCATTTATACTCTACTTACCAGTCATACCTGCACAGCTTCTGATGTACCTTGAACCTAAAAAAGACCATCGAGGTTAGGCCACCTGATATAAAACATCTGGGCTTGCAGGACAATAAGGCTGCAGTGATGGCAGGTATGTCACAAGAATCTAAATGAACAGAGCACAATTCATATCCACTCAAGCTTGTCCCAACTCACAAGAAGCAACAGGAAAAGTAATTTATATGCTTTTGAGAATTCATGTGTTTTAATTACGCTAAGAGCCACCTTACACTTTCAATCTAAAAATACTTTACTTTAAGGAGAGCAAGAAAGAACCAAAATCAAGTCTGTGAGAGAGTGCACAGTAAACATGTCTTCTTTTTAACAGGGTATGGTCATTCCAAGAAAAAAATGGCTGTTCTCTCACCACAGAGGCAGAGCGCTTAGACAGGTAAAGGAGCCAGGCACAGAAAGAAAAGACATCAGAATATCATACAGAAAATGAAGTAACCTCTTTGGTTCTATGATGGAAGGGTAATCACCAGCAGTTAGTTATTAAAATTCAGAACTGAATAACAAGGGGAAAATATTATTTATTTTTTAATGGAAAAAATATCCTGTCTTCATTACTCTTTTGATAGATCTAACCCACTGATTACACTTCACTCCTTTCGGCTTAATATTCCTGCCACTCTTGTTTTATGGTTTCCCAGGGCATGTTCATATTTCACGTTTATATGCTGCAATTTTTTGAGATCATGTTTAGATTCTCTAGCCCCCTCACTAGGCTTTAATTCAATTCTCTGCTTTGCTTAGAGCAATAAACAAGGTGTAAATATGGCACAAAAACCTGGATGTTGCTTTCTCCTCCCTCCCCATTACTCCTGTCGATTTGTGTGATGCAATTATTCTTTTTTCTGTTGGTCTGATCATCAGTCACGTCTGGTGGCTTGATCCAAACTGGCCCGTGTATTGGCAGATGTGACACAAATAGCAGCTTCTGTCAATAATGTACCTTTCAACCTGGTCTCTTCCAATTTCTTTTCACATTGTAACAGCAATTGTGGTCAGATATACTTGCTTAATTTCTATACCCTGTGAAGCCAATGGGCCATGCTATGCCTTTTCAAAAGTCTCAATTACAGCACAGTTCTAATGCCATGAAGTCTTGGGTTACTTCCAATCACTTCCAAAATGATTTGCTAGAGCTGATGTATACAAAGGGCGCAGACTTCCAGTGCTTCTCCATCCTTCTAGTGAAACAGTTTTTCCTAATCATATTTTAAAATACATGTTGACCTATTGCTCTTATTTCCCCTTAATTTTTTTGTACTCTGAATAAATGTGTGTGTGTGTGTGTGTGACTGGATCTTATGATTGAGTGAGAATACCCTGCACTAGGCAGGAAGGGGTTAACCCCTCACTGTGGATGGAGGAAGTCCCGCCCCTCTGGCCATACTGAGCATGCTCAAAGTGGTAGGTCAGTATAAAGGCAAGCAGCTCAGCTCAGTCTGGGAGGAACGCTGGAGAGGAAGGGTGTGTGGTGGAAGTATTTGCTGAGAACCAGCCACAGACCTTCCCTGCAGGAGCTGGGAATTCAGCGGCCCAGATTAAGCTTCCTTGGCTGACAGAACACCAGGGATCAGCCTGCACTGAGGAACCTGGACACCCTGAGGCTTTATGCACTGCCACAGCACCAACTATGGCAGGAAGCTACCTAGGGTGGGTGAGTGAGTGGCACCTCCTCCCTCCCCTGGTGAACTTTTGGCGGGATTCCCCACTGAGCCAGTGATGGTTTGCTCTGGGGCTCCATGGACCAGGACCTCCCTTTCCTGGGCCACTGGCCCTTTGTTGATAGTGCTAAGTTGACTCTGGCTGTTAGGCCACACTACCCTGAAGTGAAGGGCTTCTGTACTGACTCTGGCTATTAGACCTCGCTGCCCCGGGGCAAGTGACTTCACTCTAGAAGCTTTGGAGTGAGGTATTTGTGAGGCCTGGAGACCACCTTGTAGTCAACCACAATGTCCCCCAAGCCATGCCCACATGGGCCAATGTGTATGTGCATCATGACAGAGCTACTGCATTTCAATCCAATGGCAGTGACATAATGGGAATTAAATGCAATCTTCAATTACACATACTCTGGAAAAAAATAAAAACGGAACAAATCAAGTTATTACTTTAAAATGTGGATCTTTTTGTGAATTCACCCCAACCCCACACTCTATTTGCAATTGTTTTTTGTTTAAATACAACAACCTCCCCACAACCCCACGCATGAATGCGGCAGAGTGGGGGCCATACACGCACGTTTCAGCTGTGATCTCCCAAAGCCATACTCCAAAGGAAAGCAGGTCATTTGCAGTCCTCAAGCTGCTGAGATTATTTATGGAAAAGCAGCCACTACACTTATTGTACCTCCTGCTCTCAATGGAACTCATCATTCAGAGCTGTTGAGCAGTTGGGAACAATTACAGAGGATAAACTGAATGAAATATGTGATGCCGTGAATATGTCAAGATTCTGACCGGTGGAATTTCCATACATGAATAAATATTGAATACTGCTTAGTAATGAGGCTGGTGCATAGCTTCTGCATTGGCATGTTGTAATGTAAAGTAATTGCTACCTTTGTTATCTGTTACTGGCTTAACAGAATGAAAGAAAAAACTTTGAGTCTGTAAGACAAATAGGAAATTAGGGGATGCATCTCCATGTGCTTGTACAAATAGTAAAGCTTCCCTTTCACCATCTATTTCACAGTTATAGCTTTCTCATTGCCTAAATGGAGACTACAGTGATAAGGAACATGAATACGTTACAGACCTGAGACGAATTTCCCCAAGATGTGGATGCAGAAAAAACTGGGACAAAAGAAAATGAATTTCTAAAGTAGTTGGATCAAAGGATTTTTTGAGGGAAGTTGTTAGATCTGTAAGCAAGCAACAATGCTAGAATTTCACATTCTTAGATAAGGTTTATCCAGAATACATACACAGCTAAGCATTCCCTTCAGTTCATTGGGAATTTTTCCGGAATACCAACTAAGGGCCTGGAGAACAGGCCACCAAAGAGTGATAGTAAAACCTTCAGTGCCACAGCACAGGGGCTGTTCAGAAGTGCCAGACTAGTAGAGATACAGCATGAAGAAAAAGGGGCATCAGTCCCGCAGGACTGAGACCAAAAATGAGCCCCAGGGAAACAATGGTTTTGTGACTAAGGCATGACAACCCCAATTCAGGAAAGCATCTCTGCTCAGGACAGCTTTTAAGCACATGCTTAAGCCCAACAGTTCTCAGTGGAACTCCTGTGCATGTAACCTACACACCTACTGGGTGTGGCTCACTGTCCTAAGCCCCCACTCTGACCCAGCCCTTTCTCTAAGTCCTTGGCCCCCCACTCACTCCATCTCTCCCCGCATCACTTGCTCTCCTCCTCTCTCACTCACTTTCACCAAGCAGGGCCAGGGGTTGGGGCATGGAAGGGGGTGAGGGCTCTGACTAGGTGTATGGGCTCTGGGTTGAGGAGGGAAATGAGGGTTTCAGAGTATGGGAGGGGTTCTGACTTGGGGTGTGGGCTCTGGTGTGGGGCTAGGGATAAGGGGTTCAGAATGCAGGAGGAGGTGTGGACTCTGGGAGGGAGTTTAGGTGTGGGAGGGGGTTCAGCTATTGGCTCTGAGTAGTGTTTACCTCACATAGCTCCCAGAAGTGGTGGCATGCCCAGGTGGCGTGGCCAGGTGGCACAGGCATCAGCCCTGCAGCTCCCATTGGCCATAATTCCCAGCTAATGAAAGCTGTAGAGCCAGTGCTCAGGGCAAGGGCAGCATGCAGAGTCCTTGTGGTATGTCTCCACCTGGCCATTTCCAGAAGCTCCACCAGTATCCAGGCGCTGACAGTGGCCACTACCATCTGCTGCAGAAGAAAGTTTAAAAACCCTGAAGTTAATAGTTAAAAATAAACTGCTCCTAGGGAAAGTTTTTCTTTTGCTACCATGTAGAAGCCAGTTTCTGTTCTGATTACACAAGGTTTTATTGTTCTGATTACACAAGGTTTTATTAAATACATGATGCTTCCCCATCCCCCATTTAAAAGTTAAAAACCTTCTATTTTAGTTTTCTTTCCAACTTTCTAATCATTTTAGTGGCAAATGGCTGGCAAAGTATAGACCTAGTTAAATACCAAAAATTATTAACCAAAGAAGATTTTAGATAAAAAAATGACAATTCACTGGATAATATATTGGGGGGATAGTATTGCATTAGCTCTAAGGATCTGTCAGAATGACATCCACATCTGGCCAACTAGGGACCTAGCACTCAGATAAAGCAACAAATATTTGCTCCTTTCAGCCCACATTTAGCCACACAGATAGGTATTGTCTGTTTGGGCTGTCAACTTTCTTAAGCCTTTTTTGATGATTCCCTGTTCTGCTCATTTCCTATGGGGCACCTGGCACTGGCCACTGTTGGAAAACAGGATACTGGGCTAGATGGACCTTTGGTCTGACCCGTATGGCTGTTTTTATGTTCTTAAGCCAACCCTCCTCTTAGCTACACCTACTCAGGCTCGGAGTACATTGCTGCTAAAGTTCATACTATGATGGAGACTATCAGCCACGCATCTAGTGTTACAAACTCTGGAAGAATCTAATTCCTCACTGAAATGTTTCAATGGTGAAACTGATAATTTCTTCTATTTTATATACAGATGTTGAAGCATTGGGAATAAAACAAAACTTGGTTCTTTGTGGTGCTCATGGGCCAGCATTGATAAACCTTGAGAAAATCATGTTTAGCACTATGCTGTCTTAGCTTCACTGATAGGATCATGAATCCAAATTGTGATGGGGGTGGCATTCTTTTGGCATCATATGAATTAATAAGTTAATTCCTTTGTAAGTGGTCAGAGGAGGGCTAAAGAGTGAAAGATGTTTTTGTTGTTAACGCCCTGGAATAGAACTCAGAAGGGCTGATTTCCCAGCTCTCCCAGAGATGTGTGTGACCTTCGGCAAGTCTCTTTAATCTCTCTAGTCAAGATTTGCAAAAGTGACTGTCACTAGTGATTCTGAGTGGTCACCGTGAGACACTTTAAAGGGGGCTAATTTTCAGAAAGTATTGAGCACCTTCCCTTTGAAAAGCAGGTCTCTTTATAGCATCTCAAGCTTGATGCTTCAAAAAAAATCAAGTATCAGAGGGGTAGCCGTGTTAGTCTGAATCTGCAAAAGCGACGAGGAGTCCTGTGGCACCTTATAGACTAACTGAAGTGTAGGAGCATAAGCTTTCGTGGGTAAAGACCCACTTCGTCAGATTTTCAAAAAAAAATCAAGTTACCCCAAATCTCTAGTCATTTAAAAAATTCTTGATCTCACTGCCCCTGTTCCCTATCCATAAAATGGAGAGAACATCACTTATCACCCTCCAGTCTCCTTTGTGGGATCATGTTAATTAGCCCTAGAGGCACATGTTAGTTGTAAGTTTTTGCAATCAGTGGTTTGTCTCCATCAATCAATGTAACAAAACAGCCTCCCCCTCTGCCCCATAGTTAATCAAAATTTCCCGAGAAGGAAAGTTAAAAACATAAGGGCTGTGTCTAGACTGGCCACTTTTTCCGGAAAAGCAGTTGCTTTTCCGGAAAAACTTGCCAGCTCTCTACACTGTCCGCTTGAATTTCTGCAAAAGCACTGACGATCTCATGTAAGATTGTCAGTGCTTTTGTGGAAATACTATGCTGCTCCCGTTCGGGCAAAAGTCTTTTTCCAATAAACTTTTGTGCAAAAGGGCCAGTGTAGACAGCAGAGATTTGTTTTCCGCAAAAAAGCCCCGATCGCGAAAATGGTGATCAGGGCTTTTTTGCGGAAAAGCGCGTCTAGATTGGCCACGGACACTTTTCCGCAAAAAGTGCTTTTTCGGAAAAACCTCCTGCCAATCTAGACGCGCTTTTCCGAAAATGCTATTAACGGAAAACTTTGCCATTAAAAGCATTTCTGAAAAATCATGCCAGTGTAGACGTAGCCAAGATGTTGCAGTTGCAGCTTTTAATTAAATGGTCATTGGAGTTAACAAAGCCTCCCTTTTCAGTGATAACTACTGAGGAGGATTTGGGTAGGCAGAAGGATCAGCTCCAAGTGACAGACCACTTGCTGAACCGTGGCTTTCCTCCAGACCGTGGCAGAGCAAAGCAATACACATCACTGCGGGTGGGTGGGTGGTTCTGTCCTTGGTGAATAAGGTTGTTTGGATCAGAACCAAATTGTTAGCTTCCCTGAAAGAGATACCGTTTCTGGGGGAGCATCTCTTTATTGGTATTAGAGTAATGTCTGTGAGGCACCATTTAGACCAGGGTCCCAGTGTATATTACTCCAGTATACAGCAGTCCCTGTCCCAAGGAGCATATCATTTCAGATCTGGGGGAAGGAGGGGAGAAGGCAAGGGGTGCAAAAGTGGCAGTTGGCCCAGGGCCTGGCTATTGAAAGGGATCCAGGCCTCCAGCCGCCACCACCACTGTCACAGTAGCAGTGGTTAGAACCCCGGGGCTATCTGAATCACTGCCGGAGCACCGCTCCACATGGCTCTGAGGCTGGAGGGTGCAGGACAAGTGGCAGTGAGGGCTGGCTGACCCTGACCCGCCCTTTCTGCCTAAAGCCCCGCCCCTTCCAGGGCAGGAGCTGCTCTTCCACCCTCCTTGCCCCAGGGCCCGCAGTGTCTGTCGACCCTGCTGGCCAAGGCAGAGCGGCACTAAGATGGGGAGCAACATGCCCAAAGTCACTCAGCAAGTCAGAGCCTGGAACAGCCCTGTCTCTTGCGTTTCAGCCCAGGGCCTTGTCCCCAGGAGAACATGCTGCCTCACAACTGAGATTTTTTGTAAGGCTCCAAAAGAAAGACATTGCAATCATCGTAATTGGGAGGGGGAGTGTCAGACCAGTGATCTGGGATCTGTAGCAATGTTGGGGTTCTGAAGCATGTGAGCATGAGAATCTGAGACATAGATTTCTGAAAAGCCTTATCAACTCCACTGCCTGTAAGCTACGTTTGATTGCATTAAGGGTATTGATTTCACGAGACTGTCCATGAAACCCTACAGCCCCCACTGGGCTTTGATTTCACACTGGAAATTCAACTGTGGTTTTGTCAAAAGGTTCCTGGAAGCCAAGGTCCAGTGTGGGTCCCAAAGCTGACTCACTGCTTTGTGCTGAGGAAGCTACATGAAACATGGTGGGTTCTCACGATTTGCAACCAAAGCCGGGGAAAACATGGTACATTCAGCTAAGATTTGCCTTGAGTTTGGGATTCAGAAGAACTCCAAAAATTGCAGGGGTGCATGTGAATCCCCAAAGATCAAAACAACAAATGAAACCATTTGTATGAATCCCCATGGCCAAAACCATCAACTTACCCACAATACTGCAGTGAAAGCCTAGGTGTCACTTCATAGGATTAAAATACTCCCCCCCACACACACACACTGATAGTAGGCAGAGTACTAAAAAACTCACTCCTGTGATGCTTACCTCAGATGTTGACTAAATAATGGCTTCACTTTTGGCCAGTTGATTGGTTAGTTTCATCCTCTGCCCTCCAAAGCTCTATAATCAATAGGTGAAATCCTCCTTCAGTGGGATCTGAAACACAATCTTTTGTGCTTTACTCCAGGCTAGTGTGAGACTGCTGAGCTAGTCAAGATGTTGCCTTCCTCTTCGTAGATTTTCATCTGCTCTACAGATGGCAAAGATCACATGAACTAAGCACTATGTATCCCTACCCATTGTATTCATCCTGGACTGATTTTTTTTACCACCCCGCCCCCCCATGCCAAGGTGCTCTTTTTCTAGCTCGTCTGATCTCTTTCCTTCTAGCTGCTGCATATTTACCCATACAAGACAAACTAAAACCTACAGCTATCAGACATTGCCATGAAAATGGAAAAGACAACTCCAGAGGCAAGTGTGAAAGAACTCTCGAGGCATGCACATCATGTTCCTGCCCTGCACATTTCTGGGGGCTTTAGGCTCAGCAGCTAAGGCTTTTTGAGTTCCATGCAGCTATGTGAACATATAAAGTCCAAGATTTTTATGAAGTATCAGCTCCTCCCACCTTCTGAAAATTAAGTGCCATTACGTTGACACAAGTTGAGCATCCAAAAATGGAAGCACTCCACACAAGCTCATGTTTGAAAATCTTAGCCTTTGTGTACAATCCCCAGGGACGGATATAGGGCAGGGCGAACGGGGCGGCCGCCCTGGGCCCCGCGCTTCAGAAAGCCCCGCGCATGTGCATGGCATCACTGCGCATGCACCGTGGCAAAGGGGGGGAGGGTCCCGCGGAATTATGCTGCCCGGGGCCCCGCAAAACGGTCATCTGCCCCTGACAATCCCAATAGTTAAACTCACTTAACTAGGTAACAAGTATCAGAGGGGTAGCCGTGTTAGTCTGAATCTGCAAAAGCGACGAGGAATCCTGCGGCACCTTATAGACTAACAGATTTATTGCAGAATAAGCTTTCGTGGGCAAAGACCCACTTTGTCAGATGCATCGCCATGACATGCATTTGACGAAGTGGGTCTTTGCCCATGAAAGCTTATGCTCCAATAAATCTGTTAGTCTATACGGTGCCACAGGACTCCTCGTCGCTTTAACTAGGTACGTAAGTTTGAGCTTTGAAATAGAATAACCATAATGGATCTTCGCACAGTCCTCTAAGACAGCTGGCAAGAAGCTTTCTTCTATGCAGCTGAGCATTTATCTAAGAACAAATGCTACTGTTTTCCCCCCTCCTGGCAGGTAGGTAACCCTAAGAGGTTTAAGCATCGTATTACTATCCAAACCACAAATGATGGGCAATGTGAAAAGCTGGATTTTCCGGCACACACACACCTTACATCTGCTTTGCTACATCAGAGACAGAATTAGTTCTAATGCTGTGTTTGTATTAAATACATGGATTAATGAAGCTCAGCAAGAGAGTGCTGTCTTAGCTCTTCCAGCCTCCAGTGGATTTAGATTACGTCTCTCAGTACAGAGACAGATGGATAGCGTGATATACTCTGTATTTGCCACTTGGAAAAACTGTGGCACTAAATCAACAGTTGTTCTCAAGGAAGCATATTAAAGTGCCTGTTAGATCTCACAGGCTAAGCAGATTTGGGACCAGTGGGAGACCCAAAGGAAAACCCCTTGGGTTGCTGAGCAGTCAACGCTGCTCCTTTTAAATCAATACTGACCAAACGCTCCATTATGGTCACTGTGCCGGTAGGTGCCATGTTTCAGATGACGCGTCAAACTAAGTTCCTCATCACTTATGGTTGTTAAAGACGTCATAGTACTATTACGCCTAAGAGTAGGTGCATTGGCAGCAGAGTGCTGGCCAAAATCCAGTTCAGGTAGTGACTTACAGAGGATCAGAATTCCTCCTTCAATTTCAGTGGTGCCTCCCACTCTTCCTCCCTTCCTGTCTCAGACAGATGTTCAATGTGGTTTGCTGAGGAACAGCTGGCACATTTCAGGGCTGGGTGAAGAGATCTCTGTGTGTGTATATTGGGGGGAAAAAAGCTTTGGGATCTTATGACATGAAGCAAACAATATAAAAGTGACCTATTTATTATTATTTTTGCTAGTCTTCCAAATGGGAGTAGCAGGAAAGTTTAAATTAAAAACAGGGAAAGCAGCATTTCCTGCTCTGAATCACTATATGAAAATAAATCCAGATTCACAGTTGATCTTTTCAAATCAACAAAAGCAGCAGCAAGCATGCCAGCAGCAATACTAGATCTCGGTGTTCCAGGCTGCCACTATCCTGCTGTAACACTAATTTAACCATCACATCCTGCTGTGACTTCATTTTCCCTTCTTCCCCAGTCTAACCAACCCCCACAACTGGTACATTTGATTTATTCTCCCTAGTTTGGTTTAACAACAGTTTAACCCAAAACCTTCCAGCCCTCTTCCTTAGGGTCAGTTAACCCTTTCAGTTCATGATCGGCTTCGATAATCCATTGTGCCGCTCCTGGGATTCTAATCCCCTTTTAAGAGTTTTGTTCCTGCCTCTGTCTGCAGGTAGCTCTTTCCCTTAGATTACTAGGGGAAGCGTCTTTGTTCCCCTCTGGATCCTCAGAAGGCCTCTCTCTGCTCTCACCCGTGTATCAGGCCCCATCTCTTTCTGACCAGGACAATCCTGGCAAGGCAACCCTGGACTTTTCCAGAGAGTCCTTCCCTCAGCCTTAGTCTCTCTCTTTCTTTTTAAGGAAACAGAGTCCTGCTTGTAGGAAGTCCTCTCTCCAGACTGCCATCATGTGGAGCCTGGTTACCTCAATTAACCACTGGACCAAGTCCAAAGCCATCCCCTGCTGCGAAGTAGAAAAATAGGCATAGGTGGAACTGAGCCTAATTCCCTTGGAAGGGCCAATGCATTCCGTGACACTTACATAGCATCGTAGGCACAGGGTTGCCAGATGGTTAAAACAAAAATACCGACCCCCCCCCCCCCGCAAAAAAAAAAAAAAAAAAAACCCCACCGGCAAAAAATTTTGTTGAAGGGGAAAAAATGGGGAGGGGGAAATCAAAGTTGTTGAGCAAAAAAAGAAGACTCCAAGAAAAACAAAAACCAGACCGGCCAGGAAGGGAGCAGTGCTGGCCGGGAAGAGGGAGGCCTGGAAACAGCTAACGGGGGGCAACGGGGCTGGCCACGGGACATGGGAGGGCAACAGGAAGCAGGGCTGGTCGTGGGGGGAGGAGGGACCGGGCGGAACGAAGCTGGCCGCGGGATATCGGGGGAGGGTGGACCAGCCGGGAGGGGGCGGGGCTGGGCAGGAGTAAAGGAGGGCGGGAAGCACAGCTTGGGGAATCAGGGGCCAGGAGGAAGGGTGGGTGGGAAGCAGAGCTGGCGGGGGTGTGTGTGTGCAGCGGCGCTTGCCGGGGGAGATCAGGAAGAGGAACGGCCGGCGGGAAGCAGAGCTGAGGAGGGGGGTGGTGCAGGGGCCTGGCCGGGGAAGATCAGGAGGGGAAGTAGGGGAGAACCAGCCTGTCGAGAAGGGGGAGGGGGAGCAAATTGGCCGGTGGGGAGCAGGACTGACCTGGGCACTTGCTGCCTGTCCCGCGCAGGTTCCCGGTGACGCATGAGCGAGGAGGAGGCTTCCCTTCCTCCTCATACTCAACCGACTGAGGGCTCCCTGCGGCAATTGTGGCCCCACTTCCCAGCTGGGACTCCCAGCCATTCCCCCGCCCACGCCAGGCTTCCGTCCGGTGCACAGCCGGAAAAATCAGAAAATACTGGTCATTGTATATGTCCGGTATTTTCTGATTTTTTTACCAGACAGAGCGTGCAAATACCAGACTGTCCGGTACAATACCGGACACCTGGCAACCCTAATTTATGCATAGAATCTGATTATTTGCTACAGCTGGTGAATGCAAAGGGCACAGACTTTGATGTAGCAAAACCACAGTTCCAAAAAAAATTTGCCTAGTAGGTCCCACTCTCTGACTATGATTCAGTCTATCCTTTGTCCAGTTTGTCTGCCATGGGATTGCAGGACTGGAACCTCATTTTCACAAATAATTCCACTGATTTGCTTAGGGTCACTCGCTGACTCAACACCTGTGCTCAGAAATCAGGGTTTGCAGGATCTGGAATTCATCTTATGAGCTCTTTGATGTGGGCCTGATCTTGTTTCCATGGAAGCCAATGAGGATTTTATACATTCATGACACTTACTAATGACTAATAGTATTGATGGAGTCTAGCTTCCTTGGCCAATGTTTCGGTCCTGTTAGACGTTGTCCAGACTCACAAATAAAAAACATGTCCTGATCCCAGAGTTAATATTCTAAGTGACAAGACAGACAAAGGTACGAAAAAGGAATTATTACTATTCCCAATTTACAGATATGAAAGAGAGGCACTGAGAGATTGACTTGTCCCAGGAAGTCTCTAGTGCCGATAGGCACTGAATATACATCATCTGAGTCCCAGTGGATCCCAATGATTTAGGAAGTTGTGATCTCCTACCATAGTTGAAGGGGCAGAATGAACAATCTTCCACAAAGATATTTCTCCAAAACATTCTTGCAGATGAAAATGTGCTAAACTCATATAAAGAATTTTTAAAACAGGAACTAAAAACCCTTCTGCTCTCAGTATCGCTTTTAGCCCTAATCTTGTTACAAAATGACTGGTTCTCCAATCACACTAGAATCTTTCAAACTAGAAGGACCTACCTTTCCAATCTGAAGAAGAAGGTAATGTTTTCATGTCTTCTTTTACATCAAAACTCAGCAAAAAAAATCCACAAGTCTGATTTTTTTCCTCTTTCCTTTCAAGGTTATCTTTATCACTTCATCATTGTCTGCCAGGATGTCCTGCCTTCTGACACGCAATATCAATAGCACTAATGGAGCATCTCCATGATTACATTTTCAGTATGGGTTTTTAAATAAGTGCCACTTTAAATATAATAATGCATATCAGAGGGAAGAACAGTTTTGGGATACAAATGTTGTCTCAGGGAGTGGTGTGAGTGAAAGAACAGTGATATGAAGGAAAGATTTTCCTAAGGCTGACACTGTCACTGGAAAGCTATTATTTCAGAAGAGCAGGCATCTCTGCCAATATGTACCATTAGAAATACACACTTTCATTAAAAAATTATTTCAATTATTAGATGCTATTCTCCAAATCCATACTCATAGATCTGTGGAAGAAGGAATGAAGAAGGAAATAAATGGCTTCAAAATGAATGAAATTATCGCCCAGAAGTTGGGAAGATACTGAACTCCATTAACCTGTACCCACCACCATCTTTCACAAGAAAAATGAGGAGAAAAGTGTGAATGATTAATAAGGGGGGAAAAAGAATTAAACCCATCAAGCTATGCACTTAACTAATCCCTCCCACTGTGAGATTTTATTACTGCCACCCTCAGCTTCCTGCTCCTCTGCCTTCATATGGTCTGTCACACTTATTTCTCAGACCTCAACTTCTATAGATTGTAAGCTCTTTGGATCTGAGACCATGTCTTGCTATGTGTTTATGCAACATCTATCACAATGGGCCTGTAGTGAGGCAGAGGGACTTCCCTCCAAAATGGGGAGTGAAGAACCACTATGCTTTTCCTAGTGGGTGGAGCTAAATCTACCACATCCCCTCACCAGAAGTCTCAGGGCAGGGTAGAAAGTATAAAAGAAGAGCCATGGTGTTCAGCTGGGGCTGGACCGTGGGAGAGAGAAGATGTTTCTTCCAGGGATGAAACGTTTTCAGGATCCTGGACTAGTCATCAAGTGGAGCTCTGCTCTGCTGTCAGCAGAGGCCAGAGACCCCAAAAGAGGGGACTGAAGTGAGAGAGAGACAGAGCTTCCCTCATAGGCTATTGATTACAGGTTGCCTGTGGTGAGGCAAAGCGCACTCCTTCACCACTGGTGAGTGAGGGGCTCCTACAGCTTATAAAGCCTGACAGTTTAAAGCTATCTGGAAAATAAATTCTCCCCTCCCTGCCCATGGGAAATTTCAATAACATCAAAATCCTTTTTGTCAACATTTGCATTGGAAATATTTAGCTTTTTCTGAAGAACCCGGGAGCTGGAATGTTTTTGGCCCAAAACCTTTTCAATTTTCATTAAAATATAAAATTTTTGGCAGAAACCAGGATGCCCATGAAAAGAGTTATTTAATCAATCCCCCCATTTCCTCCTGAAAAACATTTCTTGATAGAAAATGTCTGACCAGCCCTATTTTGAGTGCTAGAGCAACACAGACAACAATAAAAACAATTAATAAAGCGCAGACATGGGAATACTTGGAACACTGTAAGATAGATATATCAACAAGACCAGAGGAGATGTACTCTGAAGGAATGAAGGAAATATAGCCGATGAACTAATTGCACCATTAAATTCATTTCTGAAAAATGCTAGACAACTGGAGAAGTAACAAAGAAACAAACACATTCTCCATATCCCTATCAGCCCCAGAATGACAAAGCAATTTTCAGAAAATGGGCAGAAAGTCATTCTAGTAAAGTAGTCATCAAAGTATTGGTTACCCAGATACTGTGACTCAAAATCATGTTCCAATCCATCCTTGCTCCTCCTTGCTTTCTCCTCACTCTGTATGTACACTAAAATAAAGCAACATGTTCCCAGGCTGCAGCACTATAAATAAAGTGTGTTTCTTGTGCACTGAGCAATCCTTCTACGGGAGTTAACTGGGCAATTACTGTCTGTAAAGTCTAATTTTCTGTATCTTCAACTATAATGGAATAAATATCAAGTCATTAACAATAATGGAACAAATATTAAGTGCTTAACCATTTAGAAGATAACTCATCCATGATCTGTAATCTTGATATCCATTTTAATTATTTTCTTAATGACCCAAAACCACCTTGCTGTGCACCATGTGTGTCTATCAGTATTACCCTAATTCTCCCTTCCCTAGTCAGCTCCTTGTTTGTGAGACCCAACTGCTGTGTCATGTTAAACTAGACTATAAACTCCTCAAAGCAAGTGATCTCTCTTAATATGCATTTCACTAATATCCTGCACCATTGGAACCCAAATCCCAAATGAGGCCTCTAGGTGCTCTTCTAATACAAATAATGAAGAAGCAGCTTGAATTGATACGGGATGGGGTTATAAGGAATACATCATGTGCACTGCAAGACTTTCTTCATAGAAGTACAATTATAAAGGACGAAGGAAGCTCTGCAGTTACAATGCATTTGGATTTTAAAGCATTGCAAACTAGGTCTCACAAAATCTTTGCTGTATGTAGCCCTATAAATGTGCAGTCTCAAAAAGATTAAAAGTCAACAAAAGCAAGGAAATCTAAGACCCTTATTGTCACAGTAGATCCATGAAAATCAACTGGATCTGCCCTAAAACTGATTTGGTTTGTGACTTGACAGTGTGGCTGCTATGATTCAGCCAAGTACTTGAGCACACACCTAAGTTTAACCATTTGAGGAGAACTATTGAAGTTTATAGAACTGTTCACATGCTTGGCTACATTGCTGGCATGGGACCCATATCACAACACAAAGTGTGTATTGAAACAACTTTTGTAAAAATGAGGTTTTGTGGAACAATGTCTAGTCTCCAGCCACATCTTTCCTTTTCTGTCAGCAACGGGCACAAGAAGCCACACAGGATTGTCTCTACGCAAAAGAATAAATGGACACAAATCAGACATCAAGAAGGGTAACGTATGAAAACCAGGAGGAGAGCACTTTAACCTCCCTGAACACATAGTTACTGACTTGAAAGTTGCCATCCACAAACAAACCAACCAACCCTTCAAAAACAGGCTGCAATTTGAAACTGCTGAGCTGGAATTCATATGCATATTTGACACTATCAGAATAAATCTGAACAGAGACTGGGAATGGCTCTCATATGACCATAAGGCCATCTTGACACTAAGGCTATGTCTACATTGTGCATTCTTGTGCAAGACGATATGCAAATGAACCACTTAAACCTGGTTCTTGGCTAGTTCCCTCACCATCCTTCATCTCTCAGATGGGCTACCGTTTTGGAGATGCTCTGTTCAATTGGCTGGATTCACTACTGCTTTACTCACTTTTACACTCGTGTAATTCCATAGCTTTAGATGAGTTGCAACGCTGGAAAAAGTGAGTAATACAGTGGGGCAGCATTTCTCAAACTGTGGGTCGCGACCCCCAGGGGCGTTGCGAGCAACTTGGGGGGGGGGGGATTGCAGCTGGCCCTCTTCCCTGGGCCGTGAAGACCGGCAGGGCGGCGGAAGGCAGCCACCGGCAAGCTGTGCAGCGTGGCCAGGGCCGTGGGACTCCAGGAGCGCTGCTCAGCTGCAGGAGGAGGCAAGGCAGTGGGAGAGAGGCTGGTGCCGGCGCAGGAGCGGATGTGCGAGGGGCCGGACGGAGCACGGTTGCCAGGCGACCGAACGCTTCCCCAGCTGGGAGAGGGCTGGTTCCCTCAGGCAGTGGGCTGGGGGATTGGGTCGGGGCAGAGGACCCGGAGGTAAATAAGGGCACGTGGGGGGCCAGAGGAGGAGGCAGAGGAGACATGGGAGAGAAGTGGAGGACGGAGGAGAGAAGAGAGAGAAAGAAACAAAGGGACACGAAGCGGAAAAGAGGCACAGAGGAGAAAGAGACATGGGGAAGGAGCCTGCAGGGGGAAAGGGCATGGAGGACTGCAAACGCCTTGGAGGAACCCCAGGAGGGCAGTCTGGTGAGAAGGGGGGAGGAAGCGACCCAGGGCAGTGAGGCTGGGGGGTCACACAAATTCATTTAGCATTTTAGGGGGTCGTGGTATCACAAAGTTTGAGAACCCCTGCAGTGGGGAATCATGCCTAGTATTTATACTGGCTAACAATAGGGCAGGGAAGCCTCAAAGAAAGTTTTGCTTTTGAGTATTGTGAAGGATATAAGTGGTGCGGAGACCTTTGTGATGGCTCTCAGCACAGAGATTAATTTCACACTAATCTCATATCTGTCCAAATAAATATTGGATGCTCAATCTGAGTGTCAACAAATGAAACTGTGGCCCTACTGAAGCAAACAAATAAAACCTGATTTCTGAAAACAAGTACGAAAAGTTGTGGGAGAAGTTAGAAAAGCATCTACTCTGTTAAAGAAGTTGGTGGATATGGTAGCATAACAGATGAACTCACCGAAAGCCAAATACCAGGCACAAGACTGTGTGGGTCACTCTATTAGAGGTGGATGAGAAATCCAAAAATAAAACAGCTGACTGTACATTGTGATCAGCATACTATACATATGTAAATCATTGCTGACCCTGAGAAGAGCTGCCTCTGCATTATGATAAGGTCCAAAGCCTGATTGAAATTTCTCATAAAGGGCATTATTTTGGAGGTGATCCTTGGATGACTGCAGCAACAAACCCATCAATGCTTTCCTCAGTCATCTGAAAAATAGGTTTGGAATGAGTAGGACATTGGCCAAATGAGTTTCTTAAGAATTCACTCGCAAGCTTTTTATATTGCTATCTGCTTCCAGTATCATTGGACTAATGACAATACCATTCTGAGACACAATTGTACAGTTATTATTATGCTAGTAATGTGCAGGCATTGTTCTGGGTTTACCTCCATAGCTGTTCTAATTTAGCTGAGAAAGACCTTCCTACTAATGCCACATTAATGACGCCAGACAGTGCTGCATGCATCAGCTCCCCTCATCAATCATAGATCCCCATCAGAGTGAGTTGGGGGTAGCTGCAGTAGGGCTCCAGCAGTATGCATTTATGTACACATTGAGATTATAAGAATTTTTATTTATCAATATAGTGGGTCTGTAATAATGAGCCTCACTACCAAGAGCGCCTCCAACTGGTCCCTCAGGGAATTTGCCTTTTTGGTGCTGGAGCGCCCCCTTCTGGCTGATGTCTCACCCACTGTTACTGTTACTCTCCATCACTAACTCAGGGCCTATGTCTCTCCCAGACCGTGGCACCTTCCTACCCGGGGTGCTGCCCTAGCACAGTGCCCCCACATTCTGGAGCCCTCCCTCTCCGGAGACCATCAGTCCCCCTATGCCCACTTTGCCTCAGTGACCCACTGCCAGTCTTCATTTAGCCCCTGTCACAGGGGCAAACCGCAGTCTGAAATGGCCACTCATCATTGGCAGAGGGGCATGGACCTGCTGTGTTTGCCTATCCCGCCTGCCTCCCTGCAGCCCTGAAGCCTTCAAGCCCTGTAGCCTGGGAGCTTGCTTGGCCAGAGCTTCCTCAGCCCTGCCTGACTTTCCCCAGCTCTGCTTTAAATCAGGAAGCCTCTAGCTTTCCTAGCAGCCAGGTCCTTCTTGCTTCCCAGTCAGAGCAAGAGTGAGTCTCTCCTTTCCTCCTGGAGCCCTTATTTATACAGCCCATAGCTGGGCCCTAATTGGCAGCTATCTGCTGCAGCTGCTTGTTCCATGGCTCCAGCCCTCAGCCAGGGCTGGGTTTTAACCCCATAAAGGGCCAGTGTGGGGCAAATGCCCCATCACAGGGTCAGAACAATGAACACACTGAAGTTGGGTCTGTTTTGCAGGGTTTGAAACTGACCATTTTTGTGAAGCTTAAACCCGAAAACAGAAACTTCTCAATTTGTACTGAAAACATGATGGACAGATTGAGGGGTGGAGAAGGGGCTTCCTGTGATGCTTGGAAGAGCACATCAGTAGCCACTGATAGAAGGGTGTATATGCTGCTCATCCATTCTCTCCTGCTGCGTGAGATTTTGCCCACTACTGCTGGTAGCACACATTCAGTTCCTCATTCAGGACTGGACCATTTGGGGCACGTGAGGGGAGAAACCAACCCAGTGAAGAAGAGCACACCTTATACATCTTTATTGGAGGATCTGCTCTTGTTGGACTCCAGAATAGCAGGCTGGCCCTTCACTTATGCCAATGCTCCTGCACTTAATCTGCTCCCAGTTGTCAGCCTCATGCCCACCCATTGTTAAGAACATAAGAGCAGCCATATTGGGTCAGACCAAAGGTCCATCTATGAAATGCTGGGCTGTCACTGGGGCATCGCAAAGGCTGAACAGAAGGACCAGGTACCCAAATGTCAGTCCTGTATATGGAAGGCAGTCCTATGCTCATTGCCTCTCTAATCCACACCAATTTATAGGCCCCACAAAGGTCCAGTCTACTAAACACTTTAGTGGAACAAAGTCTTTCAAAAAGCTCATTAATGAGAAGGAGTTATTGATTTTGAATTGTAACCCTGAGAAATCCAACTTTTTTTTTCTTTACAAAGTAATTTGGAGTGCAAATTGGAGATGTAAAAGAAAGGAGAAACCCCTTTGTAGATTTTCCTGGAGATAGTCATGGGCTACGTCTACACTGGCATGATTTTTCGGAAATGCTTTTAACGGAAAAGTTTTTCATTAAAAGTATTTTCGGAAAAGAGCGTCTAGATTGACAGGACGCTTTTCCACAAAAGCACTTTTTCTGGAAAAGCGTCCGTGGCCAATCTAGACACGCTTTTCCGCAAAAAAGCCCCGCTCGCTATTTTCGCGATCGGGGCTTTTTGCAGAAAACAAATCTGAGCTGTCTACACTGGTCCTTTTGCGCAAAAGTTTTTCGAAAAAAGACTTTTGCCTGAATGGGAGCAGCATAGTATTTCCACAAAAGCACTGACAATCTTACATGAGATCGTCAGTGCTTTTGCGGAAATTCAAACGGCCAATGTAGACAGCTGGCAAGTTTTTCCGCAAAAGCAGATGATTTGGAGAACTTGACACCAACCTCCAAAAGGAAGGAAAGACAGCCAAGAGGGACTTCGGCTCTGGGGGTTGGAGGTTGATGGGCTAGTCATAGCTGTGACAGGGTGTATGTGTTCTTCAAACACATCAAAGTCCTTTCATTTAAGACAGGTCAGTGGCCTGAACTGCAGAGATTCTGAGGATTAACATGCTCAGACTCAAGATTTTGAGGAAAGCAAGACAAACCATAAAGGCGCTCAGCCTATGGTCCCCAGAGTTGGGTTTCAGGAGATAGAACTGTCAGCCAAGTAGGGAGATATACCTGTGAATGCAATTGTTGTGGGTGGTGAGCCAGGGCATGCTGAAAACTACTGGCAGATGGAGTAGTCAGAAATCTAAACTCGAGGATCTCTTAGGCTGTCTACACTCGTGGCTCCTTGATCGAGAATTATTCAAATGAAGCTAAGTATGGAATATTGCCAATCCTCATTTGCATACCAAATGAGCCACCATTTTTGCAGAAGAGGCTCTTGTGCCAGATCCTAAGAGATCCTCCAGTTTATATTTCTAACCGCTAAATCTGCCAAAGTGGAGGATCTCTTAGGCTGTCTACACTCGTGGCTCCTTGTGCGAGAAATATGCAAATGAAACTAAGTGTGGAATATCGCTGAGCCTCGTTTGCATACCTAAGAAAAACCCTCTTGCGCAATGCCATTATTCCTGAAAATAATCAGTGTAACAGCATTGCACAAGAGGGTTTTTCTTGTGCAAGAAGAGGCAGTGTAGACAGCTCCTTCTGGCACAAGAGCCTCTTCTGCAAAAATGGTGCCTCATTAGGTATGCAAATGAGGATCGGCAATATTCCATGCTTAGCCTCATTTGCATATTTCTCATGCAAGCAGCCGTGAGTGTAGACTCTGGAGAGTAGCATCCTCCATGGATGTGCGCTGGTGAGTAACCAGGTCTGAGCTGATGACAGGAATGAGCCATCAATAGACTCCACCAAGTGCAGAGTGCTTGTACTGGGGGTGGAGGGAAATCTTATGCAGTCCAGATACATGAAGTTGCTTGAGGCTCCCAGTTTACCAGAACCTCCAAGTGGACCTTGGCCATGGCAGAGTGTCAGACCTGTAGAGAGAACTGGAAATGCACCAGGAACCACTTGTTGTCACTAAGGCTGTGTCTAGACTACATGCCTCTGTCGTCAGAGGCATGTAGATTAGACACATAGGCAAAGGCAAATGAAGCCGCGATTTAAATGATCGCGGCTTCATTTACATTTACATGGCTGTCGCGCTGAGCCGACAAACAGCTCATCAGCTGTTTGTCCGCTCAGCGCACTAGTCTGGACGCTCCCCTGCCGACATCAAAGCCCTTTGTCGGCAGCCCCATTATTCCTCGTGGGATGAGGTTTACCGATAGAGGCATGTAGTTTAGACGTACCCTAAGGTACCAACAGACAAGTACCAATTCTGGGGTACCAGTAAAAGGAGGAAAATGCCGCCCTAACCTGAGCCCCTGCATCAGCGGCTGGGGTTTGGTATTCCCAGACAAGGGGGCAGATTGGACCCTGGCAGGGCAGCTTAATGCAAAGAGCCCTGGTTCTCCACACTCCAGGCACAGCCCCGATGCCCAATGCCATTTAGGGAAACACAGGTGCATCTGGAAAGCCTGGTGAGAAGGAATGTAACCCTTTTGGAAGAAAGAAGATCCATTAAAGTGTAGACAAGATGGAAAATACTAACTAGAGAGGAGAACACAAGCCTGGCAGAAAGTAAAAGAGAGGGACAGGAAAAAACCTAAGGAAATATTCTCATTGAACAAAGATAGCAGGAGCATGTTAACAGTGTTTGAGTGGTTATCAAAACCTCTGCCTCCAGAATGCCAAGGGGAGAAATGCCACAGATAACCAGGAGAAAATGGGACATCAGCAGACCTCTCCAGAGAACAAAGAGGGTAAGAATGAGACTATTGCCCCTGCCAGACTTCCCCGGGTTTGAGGACCTGTGGGCCAAAGTGGAATTATGGAGGCAGTCCCCCTGCATCAAACATGACTTTCGGTGAGTGGAGAATGGACAGACCCTACAAATGGATGCTAGATGACCATCCTGGGTGCAAAGAAGGGCCAAAGTTGAGCAGTGTCACCGTAAAGGGAACAGAGCATGTGGAAAGAAAAACCTTTGCATCAGGCAAAGAGGGGAGGCATGTGATAGAGTGCTAGGAATCAGCACTCTGGTTACTCTTCAATCAGTTAGGTCCCCAGGGAGGGCCTGATTAAGGAGCAGAGTATCTGATTGCCAGATCACCTTGGGGCAGGGTAGCTAATAAGATAATTAGCCCACTAACAAGGCAACAAGACAGAAGAGTAGGGAAGAAGAGAAGCAGAATAGAAATGGCTAAAGAGACCTTTCCCACCCCTAGCTCCTGGGAGAAGTGGAAGTGAAGCTGAATGACACTAAGAAGTATGGCAGCATAAGGAAGGTGGTGAGACAGGAAGCAAAGGGTAGGAATAAATGGTTAATTTTCAGAATGGAAAGGGGTAACTAGTGGTGTACCCCAAGGGTCAGTCCTAGTACCAATCCTATTCAATTTATTCATAAATGATCTGGAGAAAGGGGTAAACAGTGAGGTGGTAAACTTACAGACAATACTAAACTGCTCAAGGTAGTTAAGACTAAAGCAGACTGAAGAACTTCAAAGACATCTCACTAAACTAAGTGACTGGGCAACAAAATGGCAAATGACATTTAATGTGGATGAACGTAAAGTAACGCACACTGGGAAAATAACCCTAACTATACATGTGGGCTGTGTCTACACTGCACCCCTTTTCCGGAAAAGGGATGCAGATTAGACACTTTGGAATAGCAAACATGGCTGCCGCTTTTTTCCGGCTTGGGGATAAGCCGGAGAAAAGTGCCAGTCTAGACGTGATTCTCTGGAAAATAAACCCTTTTCCAGAGGATCTTTTATTCCTACTTGAAAGTACCTTATAATGAATTAATGAATGGGATTAGGGGGACACAACTATTTCAGGTTTCCTGCCCCATGTAAGAAGAGAATCAGAGGGTATGTCTACACTACCCCGCTAGCTCGAACTAGCGGGGGTAATGTAGTCATCTGCAATTGCAAATGAAGCCCAGGATTTGAATTTCCCGGACTTCATTTACATGAAGCCGGCCGGTGCCATTTTTAAATGCCGGCTAGTTCGAACCCCGTGCCGCGCGGCTACACGCGGCACGGAGTAGCTAGTTCGGATTAGGCTTCCTAATCCAAACTAGCTGTACTCCATGAGGATAAATGTAAATGTACTCCATGAGGAGTACAGCTAGTTCGGATTAGAAGCCTAATCCGAACTAGCTACTCCGTGCCACGTGTAGCCGCGCGGCATGGGGTTCGAACTAGCCGGCATTTAAAAATGGCGCCGGCCGGCTTCATGCAAATGAAGCCCGGGAAATTCAAATCCCGGGCTTCATTTGCAATTGCGGATGACTACATTACCCCCGCTAGTTCGAGCTAGCGGGGTAGTGTAGACATACCCAGAGAGACTGAACCAAGTGTTGGTAAAGAACGTGCACATTCACCAAAGGTGTTGTTGTCATCACATATTATTTTCATCTTTTTTTTTTTTAATCTTTCAAAAGCAGGAAGCACAATCTCAAACTCACAGGGTGCATCTAGATTGGCAAGATTTTGCACAAAAGCAGTTGCTTTTGTGCAAAAACTTGCCAGCTGTCTACACTGTCCGCTTGAATTTGCGCAAGAGAATTGACGTTCTAATGTAAGAATTCAGTGCTTCTTGAGCAAATACTTTGACACTCCTGCTCAGGGATAAGCCCTCTTGAGCAAGAATACTTGCACAAGAGGGCCAGTGTACACAGGCACCTTAATTTTTTGCGCAAGAAAGCCTGATGGCTAAAATGGCCATCGGAGCTTTCTTGCGCAAAAGTGCATCTATACTGGGCATGGATGCTTTTGCGCAAAAGCACTTTTTGCACAAAAGCATCCGTGCCAATCTAGACGATCTTTTACAGAAATACTTTTAACGGAAAGCTTTTCCATTAAAAGTATTTCCGCAAAATCATGCCAGTCTAGACGCAGCCACAGTTTATCATCAGTACCACTAAGCACAGTAGGAAACCATCTCTTCTACTTTATGGCACAAATTGGATGATGGTCTCCCAAGTGATAAGTTTAAAGTTATGAGTAAAGACCAACATTTTCAGATCTGGGTGCTTAAATCTGAGCTCCTAAATCCATATTTCGAAACCTAAATGAATTGCAGTGCATTAAGTTTCCCATGAGAGCAGATATTAAAGGGAAGTGGTGGATTCTCCCATCTCTTGAAGTCAGGACTGGGTGCCTTTCTGGAAGGCATGCTTTAGCTAAACACAAGTTATTAGGCTCAATACAGGAGTAACTGGGTGAATCTATGAATCCATGAAACTTGGGCTTGATGTCAGTAGAAACCGCAGGTGTACATGAGCTCTGATAGAAAACAAGGCCTCTTGTCATTTAGGTGCTTACCTTTGGATTTAGGAGCCAAACCTTAAAAGCCCAGATTTGAAAACGTGAGTTCTAGCCTAAACCAATGGCACAGCACCTTCAGCTCAGGAATTTCCCCTTTGCATTAACGCAGGTGAACCAATTGAATAGACATTTCAACTGCCGATGAAAACTCCTAGTACAACGTACACACGCAGTTTTGTAGCCAGGTAGGCTGAACAACCCCTGCTGGAGATGTCTGCCCCACCCATGACTGATGGGTGCTTTCACCTAGTCAGGTAGCTTTTCTGCTCTTGCATTGCTATCCAATTTAAGGTCCAATAAGGTCTTTCATTGAAATGAGTGGGGAAACCCAAATTTGCGCAAGAGGGCTTTTTCCCGAACGGGAGCAGCATAGTATTTGCAGAAGAACACTGACAATCTTACATTAGATCGTCAGTGTTCTTCCGCAAATTCAAGCAGCCAGTGTAGACAGCTGGCAAGTAAAGTATAAATGAGACACAAAGTAATAAAGTACAGCAACTTCCATGATGTTTTTGCCATTTCCCCTTGCCCCACCTCCCCGAATACCATTGCTGGGTGCCTCCTATTTCCGTAAGTGAGGAACTGCCAGCAGAGCAGAAATCAGAATTCAGTGTTTGTCTTCTAACTGGAGCTGCCTAAACCATATCCAATCTGACCTTCTACTTAGGTCTGACCTACAGAGAACACCGCTAAATTATGTATAACGGTTTTGTGATGAAAAGCAACGCCAATTACAGGGACATGATGAGCCCATAAAAATACTGCACATAAAAATCAAAAAACAAACTTAAATCCAAGTCCCAGAGCCAAAAGCTCAATGCTTTAACCACGGGCTGTAGGCTAAGCTTCCTTCAGGAAATGCATTTCCACCATGCGGTGGAGAGAGGAATTGAAATGCTCTCAGTAATAAAGACGACAGGTTCTTTATCTTTTTTCTTTGGGTGGGTTTCTCATTTTCACACAGCGTCTTTCAATCAGAATTCAGGCAGTTTACTTGTAAAGCTAAAAATGGATAATGACTTTTCGGTCAATTGCTTACCCGTCCACAATATCATTAAACAATCAATAGCAATTAGTGTCTAGTCAAGCCAGTTGTTTTAATCATTTAAATCAAAATGCTCATAAGTTATTGTATGTAAATATTTGAAGATGTTTACATTGGGGTACATTTAATCCTACTAATCAAGGGACTAGAAGAATTAGTGACCAAAACAGATTTAGGGTCTGATTCTCAGTTAGCCTGTCCCTATGCTTGTGGCAGAATTGGAAGGGCAAAGGTGGCTTTAAGCCATCTGTGTACTTCCTGGTGAAATCTTGACATCAAAGACAATGGGAGTTTTGACTTTGACTTCAATTTGGCTAGGATTTCGCCCCTGTCTTCTAGGGTGTGTCTAGACTACATGGCTCGGTCGACGAAGCCATGTAGATTAGGCAGGACGGCAAAGGGAAATGAAGCTGCGATATAAATAATCGCCGCTTCATTTAAATCAAAATGGCCGCCACGCTGTGCCGATCAGCTGATTGTTGGCACAGCGCGGCAATCTAGACGGGGATCTGCTGACCCCAGAACACTCTGTCGGCAGATCCTTTATGCCTCGTGAAGTGAGGCTTACAGGTTCTGCCAACGAAGGGTTCTGGGGTCGGCAGATCCCCGTCTAGACTGCCGTGCTGTGCCGACAATCAGCTGATCGGCACAGCGCAGTGGTCATTTTGA
Source organism: Pelodiscus sinensis (assembly GCF_049634645.1). NCBI lineage: Eukaryota > Metazoa > Chordata > Testudines > Trionychidae > Pelodiscus > Pelodiscus sinensis. The sequence goes on along the minus strand of NC_134712.1, from coordinate 245,352,569 downwards.
TTTAAATGAATTGGCGATTATTTAAATCTCAGCTTCATTTCCCTTTGCCGTCCAGCCTATCTACATGGCTCCGTCGACCGAGCCATGTATTTTAGACATACTCCTAGAGTTGTGCTGTGAGATGAATAGATCCTGGTATAAACAGAGCAGACGAAGGGTTGCTCTAAGTTATGCTTTGCTTCACATGGCCCACACTGGACCCTGAGAAGTAGAGAATAGTTATAGCACAGTGCATTTTGGCTATATCCCCTTAATTTGCCTTCTATGCTAGGGGCCGGGAGCAGGGCTCACAGGGTATGTCTACACTACAGAGTTTTGTCGGAAAAACATCTGTTTTTCCGACAAAACTTCAATTACGTCCACGCTGCAATTGTGTTCTTTCAAAAGAAAATCGAAAGAAGAGAGGGGTTTTTCCGGCATTGGTAATCCTCATTATACAAGGAAGAAGCCTTTTTGTGAAAGAGCTCTTTCAGAAAAAGGTGTGTGTGGACAGGGAAGAGGGAGTTCTTTCGGAAAAAGAGGAAAGAGGAAAAAGCACAGGTGCCCTGGTGGCCATTCTATCCATAATAATCACAGTTTAAACGTGAGAATAGCATCCAATCAGTGTGGATGCTATCTTTCAAAAAAGCAGATTGCTTTTTCGATGTGCGTTGGCAATGTGGACGTGCTCTTTCAGAAGAAGTTTTTTTGGAAGATCTCTTCTGGAAAAGCTTCTTCTGAAAGAAGCCTGCAGTTTAGACATAGCCCCAGACTCCTTATGCTACTCCTGCAGTAGCTAAAAAAGTCTAGTGCAGAAAGTAATCAGATAGGGGGCATTTCTGCTCTGTTTATATCTCCTTGGGGCCTTAGTGTAACTGGAAATTAGGCTGTCAGATTGTGGAGCATTTAGCATCATGATTTATTCTAGGAAAGACAAGGACTTCACATCCAGGAATATTTTGCTGATCGGTGCTTTGTAACTTGCTTCTGGTAATGACAGTGATCACCATGTAAATGAAATGGGATTTCTTACTAGCTTTTTTGCAAAACCAAATAATTCTGGAGGTCCTTATTTGCTAACTGTTAAGGCCAAATTCAACCCTATTGTAAGACTGCTGAACTCAATCCAGGGATGAATTGTAAATACATCAGAAAACCATACAAAGCCGCATCATTTGTGTTGCTCTTTAAAGATCACAAGGCAGCTCCTTGCACTCAGATCACAGAAGCAAATAATGTATCCACAAATTAACAATCATAGAATCATAGAACACTAGAACTGGAAGGGACCTCGAGAGATCATCAAGTCCAGCCCCTGCCCTCACGGCAGGACCAAGCACTGTCTAGATCAGTGTTTCTGCAAGTGCTGCGCGAAACCACTTTGAGAAACACATTAACTAGCTGCCCCGGTTTGTTTATTTACTGGCACCGTGGCCACAAAGCCTCACAGCTTCCATTGGCTCCATTTCGCTCTTTGCAGCCGAGCAGAGCAGCGGGAAGCCAGTTAATGTGTTTCTCAAAGTGGTTTCATGGAGCACTTTCAGAAACACTGGTCTAGATCATCCTTGATAGATGTCTATCCAACCGGCTCTTACATATCTCCAGTGATGGAGATTCCACAACCTCCCTCGGCAATTTATTCAGTGTTTAACCACCCCGATAATTAGGAAGTTTTTCCTAATGTCCAACCTAAACCTCCCTTACTGCAATTTAAGCCCATTGCTTCTTGTTCTATCCTCAGAGGCCAAGGAGAACAATTTTTCTCCCTCGTGGCAATGTCATCACCAATACAAATATACCCTTTGGCCCTCATCTAATACCCAAGGAAGTCAATGGAAAGACTCCCAAGCAACTTCAATGGACTTGGTGAATTTAAGCTTCTGATTGGGACAAGAGATCGTCTCTATAGCTAGTTGTGGGGATATGCAAAGCCACCGTGTCCCATTTCTAAAGCCATGTGAGAAACAGCAGCAGGAGAAGGTGCCTGGTCTTGCCTCAGTTAATAGTCTCAGACAGGTTAAAAAGGCATTAGGAGGGTATTAGAGCACTAAATGGGATATTAGCTCGACAAAGAAGTTTGGAAAAGGGATAAAAGAACCTTAATGCTTATGTTTAAGGTTTAATGTGGGTCACTGAAAGACAACAGTGTATCATTCAATTAACAGATTGATCTAATAGAAAAAAAAAGTGTAAAGATTGCAGGGCTTTTTTGTGGTTAAAAAGCCCCCAAACAAACTACCATGTTAAAAGGGTGAGGCATTAGGCATAATTACAATGAAACCAATACGAAGATCACAGTAAACATACATCACCAGCCAGTCCAGTGTCACAGCTAGCCCAAACCAAAGGTTATGGCAAAAAGAGCAAAAAACATTCTGAATCTGATAGCTGAGTGTAATGGTATGAATTTTTTTCTCCCTATTTCTATGTCCTTTTAGTCCACATCCCTTGTATTGATTGGAAATTGGTCTTTTCATCTGCTGGGAAGCATTGCCTATAAGCTATACAGGAGTGTAAGCTATACGGCAATGCTTCCCAGCAGATAAAAAGACCAATTTCCAATTAATGCAAGGGATGTGGAATAAAAGGGCATAGAAAAAGTGTGTGTGTGTGTGGGGGGGGGGGGGGGGGGGGACCATAGCATTGCCTTCTGCTATCAACTTCAGAATGACAATAGGCTGAATCCATTTCACTAGGATGCAGGTCTAGGGAATCTAAATATTTCAAAAAGGAGTTCAAGTCTGTTGCTTAGATCACCAAACCACCCGCTCCAGTTTATTGCCCTCATTGCTAATTTAGGTCTCAATCCTGCAAAGATTTATGCATGTACTTAAAGCACATGAGTGGTCCCAATGATGTCATTGTGATTGCTTGCATACCTGTGTCTTTGCAGACTCAGAGCATTTTCTCTGTCTGACATTTTCTCTGACTGACCATTTAAAAAATATTTCAAACAGAACTTTTTCCTCATCATCAACGAGAAGCAACATGAGTGTTAACCTAGAGTGCTCAGATGAAGTTGTTCTTGCACCACGGTGCAATTCTGGGGCACAGAGTCTCCCAATGAGCTTTAAGAATCAGAATGATGCTTGCTCGTTAAGTCCAATGAAGCTCCAGCAATAGGAGGAAAACATGTCTTTTTCCCCTAGGATCTATAAAAGTTGTTTGAAAACATTTTTTTTCTTAGCATGGAGTAAGATTTAACACACTACAAGCAAGGTATCAATGACTGGCTATTTCACAGGACAGATGCCATAATGCAGAGCTTTTCACTTTCACAGCTAGTACCTTGTGATGGTGTTTGGCTGTCCTATGGTTCGTAAAGTGATGTATAGTTTTCTCATTCTATGTTCCCATGAACAAGTGTCTGCATCACAACATACCTCATGTAAGCAGGCAGCTTTAAAGTCAGTTTCTGTTGAGAGCTCATGGCTTAACGGGCAGGGAGGCTGTCTCATGGAGGCAGCCTCACTATGTCAGCGTTGAGTTGCTTGAACCCTCTTAAATTCAGAGGCTTCCCTTCCATTCGTATAACAACTATAACCTAGGTGGGGCTTAAACAACTTTCTTATGTGCCTTCTTGTTTGTTGCCTGGAGCAGTGCTCCATCTGATCAAAACAATACTCTCCCTCTCCATGATGGCTGCATTGGCTTGAAGATTCTTTCCATTCCTCCCTTTGAGATCACCTCACCTGTTTTTGAAATCTCCCAGCTGTCCTGTGGTCATTCCTTCCTGCTTCAACACAAATTGCTGCTGTTGTTGTGACCAGTATAGGGAGGAGTGCATTGGCCCAGGATGCTGGACACTAAGGCTGTGTCTAGACTACATGCCTCTGTCCGCAGAGGCATGTAGATTAGACACATAGGCAAAGGCAAATGAAGCCGCGATTTAAATGATCGCGGCTTCATTTACATTTACATGCCTGCCGCGCTGAGCCGACAAACAGCTGATCAGCTGTTTGTCGGCTCGTGCGCTAGTCTGGACGCTCCCCTGCCAACATCAAAGCCCTTTGTCGGCAGCCCCGTTATTCCTCGTGGAATGAGGCTGATCAGCTGTTTGTCGGCTCAGCGCGGCAGCCATGTAAATGTAAATGAAGCCACGATCATTTAAATCGCGGCTTCATTTGCCTTTGCCAAAACAACAAATCTACATGGCTCTGTCGACAGAGCCATGTAGTCTAGACGTACCCTAATAGCATCCCAGTCTCTCTGGAAGGACTTGTATCTTGTCTGGTATGATGGACTAGTGAACAATTTCAAGGTGGAACATCTCGGCAAAGCTAGGATTCCCAGCTCTCCCATGCTGTAGAGCTGTTTCTGCTAGCTTTGGGAGTTCCGATTTTAAATACCACATTTGATCAGCTTCTTGAATATGCCCTAGTCTTCAATCTAAAACTAAAACAATGCCCAAGTAGAATACTGAGTCCAATTCCCCTCAATGGCTGGGATGTTAACAACAGTATTCACAGTCTTGGTTTGGGCCCATCTCTAACCCAAAATAGTGAACATGCAGAAGAAGTTGCAGCACCATGCTACTCTATCCCAAGCTCAGAAATAAGTAGGAAAAATAAATGCTATTCTCCAGGCCTAAAACATTAATTCTTAGGTCCTACAATAACTTGTAAAAACCTCAGTCTAACTACAAAGGGAAATTTCCTTCTTACCTCTTTCAGAACTTCACCAGGTTCATCATTTTGGTGGGATTCTGGGGAACACACTTGACCTCCTGGGAAGACTTGGGAGTGAAGACACTAGTCTCAGGGCCTAAGCAATTGGACTGCAGGGTACCCACTCTCAAGATGGGTGTCAAACACAAAGCTGACACTGGGAGAACAAGCATAGAGGCCCAGAAATGAAGGACAGTTCCTGAATTATACCCAGGCCCAGCAAGATAAGGGGATGATGAGCAATTCAGGTTCCTTTGTGGAAATCTGGCGTGGGTTCGGCAGACGGAGCTTGACCATATCAGTGACACCTGCCTTTATAAAAATGCCAAAAAATACAGTCTCTTAGTATATATTTCAGTAGGCTCCATTACAGTTCTTCCTCTGGTATCTGTTAGCATTTTATTGAATCATAGAATCATAGAATCATAGAATAATAGGACTGGAAGGGACCTCAAGAGGTCATCGAGTCCAGCCCCCCGCCCTCAAGGCAGGACCAAGCTCCACCTACACCATCCCTGACAGATGTCTATCTAACCCGTTCTTAAATATCTCCAGAGAGGGAGATTCCACCACCTCCCTTGGCAATTTATTCCAATATTTGACCACCCTGACAGTTAGGAATTTTTTCCTAATGTCCAATCTAAACCTCCCCTGCTGCACTTTAAGCCCATTACTCCTTGTCCTGTCCTCAGAAACCAAGAGGAACAAATTTTCTCCTTCCTCCTTGTGACACCCTTTTAGATATTTGAAAACCGCTATCATGTCCCCCCTTAATCTTCTTTTTTCCAAACTAAACAAGCCCAGTTCATGAAGCCTGGCTTCATAGGTCATGTTCTCTAGACCTTTAATCATTCTATTTGGGAGTCATAGAGGGTCCTTCTGTGCTCAGGTAGGCAGAGTTCTCCCTACTTCATTGCTGATGCAGCAGCTTTCCTCAGCCTGGGCTGGTGAGAATGATTAAAGAGCAGAGAAGAGAGCAGCTCCTGCCCTTTTATAATGTTCCATTCTCCTCTGTGGTGACCTCCTGATTAGCCTTAACAGGTGACCACAGACCCCTCTAAGGAGACTTCGTTGCCAGGCAACCTCCCTCTTGACAAACCAGTTCTCTTGGTTTGGTAGCAGCTTATGGTTCAGGATGGTTCTGTTTCCATGAGGGAAAAGGACAAGAGTGAAGGCAGACAAGCCCTGCATTTGAAACGGAGGCTACATTTTTGACACAGATACATATGAATAGCTCCCAATCTCAAACAGATCCAGTAGGCAATAAATACACAGAATACATCCTCAGTGCTGGTTTGTACTGCTGGTGAACGTAGTCAACAAGCCATTTCCACTCATCTATGTGGGGTGAGGGAGAGGAACAAATGACGATCCACCTCCTGGACAATTTTCTAATTGAAAATGGCTCTATGAAAATAAAGAGAAGTGGCTGTGGAAAGCAATTGAAAATCTGATCCTTCTCCAGCCTCTGTGCTGCTAAATGGTGAGAAATGAGGTCACAAACGCTTGCTTATTTGGTAAGGCTAAAATAGCGCCTTTCAGAATTCTGCGTTTAGCAATGCACATAGAAAGGAGAACATTGCTTTAGAGGGGTAGCTTTCTGGCTCTTTATACCATCAACATGAGCTTTTCTTCCATGGCGAAGTGTACAGTGTCACATATTTTAGTTGTCCATAGTGCTTGGGAGATGCTGACTAAAGCCACGTCTAAACTACACCCCTCTGTTGGCAAATGAAGCAGGGATTTAAATATCCTGTGCTTCATTTGCATAATCGCGCCATGGCACTGTTTCAAACAAGTGCCATTTTGAAACTGAAACCGTGGTTTAGACACTTTTTTTTTTTACAAGGGTGCTCCATTGTCAAAAAAACCACGTCTAAACTGCGGTTTCAGTTTTGAAATGACGCTTGTTCGAAAGAGCACCATGACGTGATTATGCAAATGAAGTGCTGGATATTTAAATCCCCACTTCATTTGCACTTTCTAAGTGCTTCATTTACAACCCTCTGCCGACAGAGGGGTGTAATTTAGACATAGCCATAGAGGGTGGAAATGTTACATTTCAATATGTTCCCTCTCCCAGCCCTTCTCTGCTACTGTGCGAGGGGGATTCTGGCCAGCAGCCAGAGAGAAAACTTATTTTTCACTGTTGATCATCATAATTCTTGCTGGTTGTAGTAAATAAGGTAACTTGAAGTGTTAGGAGGTTTATACTTGGAATACCTGCCATGCTGCCATTATTGGGATCACTCTTCCAGCCATGGAATAAAAAGGTATCAAAGTTCAGATAAATGAACTGGTTACAGTAATTACTCATTTAACACGTGCCCGCTTAACACGTTTTTGCAATAGCACGATTTTTTTTAGGGAACTTTTTTGAATAACACAACCATCCCCGAAATAACACAAAGATAATCATGTGATGGACTACTTCGTGCGGTGGTATAAGTTGATGAAAACAGTGGTAATACGCACGAGTGGATGAACACACGTGGTCACAGCGCTTCTCCGCTCACTCACGTGTTTATCTTAGTGTTTTAACAAACCACGGCGATTTGTGTTGCTAGATATCTAATGTTGATGTTGATGACCAAGCACCAAAAAAAAATTGACTTTGCCACCACCACCTGAAACACAACCCCCACATTTTCCATTATTTTTAATGAGAAAATTGACCCTGCATAGCACGTTTTCGCTTAGCACGAACATTTTCAGAAATGCATCTATAGTGTTAAATGAGGAATTACTGTATTGGAAACAACAAACACCTCTCAGCATCCAGTTCTCAAATAAGGAAACCAAAGGCAGTTTGAGCAGTAGCTGCTTTTTCAGCCCCAACCAAGATTACACGAGTTGATCTGTGCTAACGGCTGGATGGCGTCCCAGTGCTGAGCTCAGCTTACCCTTGTTCAGGGGCAACGGAACATTTTTAAGAATGGGGGTGCTGACAGGCCCTAACCCTGTCCTCCCCTGATAAGTGGAGTCTGGGAGCAAAGCCCTGGCATGAGGGGCAGCAGCCAGGACCCAGGGCACAGGGCTTGCAGCAGAGCCCCCAGTGTGCAGTCGGAATCCCAGGGCTGGAGGGCAGCAGCCAGGATCCTGGGTGTGGAGTTGGCAGCAGATCCTCCGGAGTACAGGGCAGCAGCTGGTTCTTTGGGTGCTAGGCCAGTAGGACTCCCTGCATCCCTAGCTCCCACGTCTATGCCCTTGTTCCAATAGATCGCTGCCCAGCTAGAGTCAAATGCTTTTTCCAGGCTTTTCTCCAGGCTAGTGGTTTTTCTAATCCCATAAATAACTGCCCTCTGGCTTTCCAATCACATTACTCTAGCGAGGCCATGGTAGCTTGGTTACTCTCAACTGGCAACCCAAACCCAGATCCCATGAAAGGAAGATCAAACAATTTTCATATCAGTTGCTATAATGTCACTGCCGAGTATAAAAGCCTGCCCAAAGCCAGTCTATCAAGGGCCTCATCTAGCCCCCATTGTACACTCCAGACAAGCCCTTGATATCAGTGGGACTGATTTCAGTGCAGAGGGCAAGGCCCTCTCCTGCATGTTGTGCTGCATGAGCAGAGCCTTGTGCCTTTGTAGTGTGGCAGGGCATTGCCTTGTTCTAGCCCTTTAGGGGGCTGAGACCTGGAATCAGGAGGAAGCCCAGCTGAGGCAAATAAGGAGGGCCCAGCTGGAGACTACAAGAACAGCTCCTGCGAGGAGAAGAGAGACCTGCCTGCAATGAGAGAGGCTTTGGCCTAGCAAGCCCAGGCTACCTGGCCTGAGGCCCAGGGCTGCAAGGAGGTAGTCATGGAGGGCAGGGCTCACATGGAGGCAGCCCTAAAAGTCTGGGCTGCAAGGAGGCAGCTGAGGTAGGCTGGGGGAGTTTGAGCCAGGGAAGCCCCAGGCCATAAGACCACAAGGCAGGGTTGCAGGAGGCAACTGGGCAGGCAGAGGTGCTCCTTTGGCCAGGGAGGAATGGTCGGGAGAGACTGCAGTCTGCCCTGAGACAGGGCTAGAGAGGGACTGGCAGTGGGCCAACGAGACCTGGAGGGTGCTGAGGAACTGTGTGTTCCTGGAGGGAGCTGGGTGTTCCTGGGAAGAAGAACTGGGGGTCCTAAGGAGTAGGGAGGACCCTGGAAGGAGGCCTGAAGGAAGAAAAATGACTCCCCTCCCCCCCGGAAGGGGGTGCAGACCAAGATCGGAGTGGTCACTGCTGGAGGGCAGTGCCCTGAAGAGAACACCTCACCCAAAGGGGGCATGTCGGCGTTGGAGCAGCCGGTTACTTTCCCAAAAGCCACCCTGAGGGAAGAGCCATGCAGAAAGTGAGTCGAACCTGCTTCGGTAGCTTGAAAGCTCAGGGCCTAAATCAGGGCATAGTTTGGCCCCCAATGTCTGTGTACAGAGCAGGCTTCCACCGATAATGAGATCTATGGAATAGGTCAGGTTCTGCACTCAGTTATACCCATACAATTCACTTAGCTTCAATGGGCTTGCATGCGTTGAAGCAAATTTTGGCCCTCTGTGGTCATTGTGGATTACTATACATGGGTCTGCTGTGACTCCTACAAGAGTCACCTGGAGCAGATTCAGAATATATTGATGGCATAGGACTCGGCGTTTTGAGTCAGTGTGGTTTAGTGGATAGACCAGCGCTCAGCAGCTAAGGGTTTTGTTCCCAGCTCTGCCACTAGTCTGCGAGGTGACACTGGGCAAGTTCAAGCAATGTTGTGCCAAAGTTTCCCCATCTGTAAATTGAGGATTATGGTACTGACCTTTGCAAAGCACTTTGAGATGCACTGATGAAAAGCGCGATAAAGTCATAGTTCCCCTGAGCCAATGGCTCATCGGGCTGACACAGCTACAGCATGTCAGTTTCCTAGCCAACCGTACACAAAGGAATGAAGTAGCCAGCATTATGTCTGACTGCCCACTGTATATTCTCATGCCATCTTCCCCGTACCCCAAGTCTGGGTTAATCAGATCCAGGATTTTGGGCTCATCTCTAATGTGAGCCCCAATAAGTCAACCCGAGAAAAAAATTCACACAACCCCATGCTAAACAAAATTTTCACATTTTTCACAGCTCCCACAACGGGTGTCCACACAGCCTGGAAACAGCTTTACAATCCCGAGGAGGATTACACGGCACTGTGTAGCTGAACTAGCACTTTGCCTGAGGCGATGCAATAAGAAATAAAATGTTTCATTTATTTCTAGTGTCTAACCTGTTGGGTTCAGTTTGTTTCTTTCTTTTTAATCAAACTAGTCCCCACGTGTGCTTGTGATAACGAAGATCTCTCAAGTTTGCTTATTTAAACAATGCTTGCTGCACAGTTTTTAGCAGATGATACAAATCTTCTGTCAGTTAATTGAACCAGCAGCACAAAATTCATGTTTCAAATATTCACTGGAGGGCAACAGCTGAAATATCAAACCCTCACCTGTGTGTTAATACTATTCTTTGCTCCTGTAGTGCTGGAAATACAGGGATCACCTGTAATTAAAAACTGCCTTTTGAAATTCTTCTTGTATCACGGACTGGTACATTCCTCCTGTACTTTACAGTTTATATCCTTATTTTAAGATTGGGTCCCCATTCTCAGAGATATTTAGGCACCTGACTCATTACTGAAAGGCATACATTTAAATTAACAGGAACTAGGTGCCTAATACCTTCAACGATCAGGGCCTCGGTCCTTTGCCTTTGGATGAAGCCAGAATGCTAGAGAACAACATGTTCCAGGGATGACTGTGACATTTAAAGAATCGCTGTATGTAATCATAACACTGATTGTCTCAATTTTGTTGTGAGGCTCCACCTTTAATAGCTCCCACTGCTGCCAGACCTGATTAGCTCCATTTACAAATCAAAAGACGATCATAGAATCATAGAATACTTGAACTGGAAGAGACCTCGAGAGGTCAAGTCCAGTCTTCTGCCCTCACGACAGGACCAAGCATCATCAGACCATCCCTGATAGATATCTGTCTAACCTGCTTTTAAATATCCCCAGTGATGGAGATTCCACAACCTCCCTAGGCAAGTTTTTCCTAATGTCCAACCGAAACCTACCTTGCTGCAGTTTAAGCCCACGGCTTCTTGTCGTATCATCAGAGGCCAAGGAGAACAATTTTTCTCCTTCCTCCTTGTGACACCCTTTTAGACACTTGATGGGCCTGGTTTTGATCTAAATTAGACTGGCCCGGATTAGGAGTCATTCCAATGAAGTCAGTGGGATTACACTGATATGAAAGGTGAACAAGGGGCATTGTGGGCAGGAGCAGCCACAGGGACTCCCAGACTCTATAAGAAGCTGTCTGCTCTATGGCAAGCAAAGAGAACAACATAGAACTGTCAAGGGAAAAACATAAAAAAGGAGTCCTATAAAAAGTGGAAACTAGTTCAGATTATAAAGGATGAATAAATTGTGCAAGTATGTAGGGGCAACATTAGAAAGGTGAAGGCACAGAATGAGCTCAATTTAGCTAGGGACATAAAGGGTAACAAGAAAACATTATACAAAAGGAAGCAAGAGGAAAACCAAGGACCGGGTAGGCCCATTACTCAATGAAGAAGAAAAAATTAATAACAGAAAACGTGGAAATGGCAGAAGTGCTTAATGACTTCTTTGTTTTGGTTTTCACCAAGAAGGATTATGGTGATTGGATGCCTACAATAGTGAATGCTGGAGAAAAGGAGGCAGGTTCAGAAGTTAAAATAGGAAAAGAACAAGTTACAAATTATTTAGAAAAGTTAGATGCCTTCAAGTCACAAGGGCCTAATGAAATGCACCCTAGAATACTCAAGTTGCTGATTGAGGTGGTATCTGAGCTATCATCTGTGAAAAGTCATGAAAGATGGACGAGATTCCAGAAGAATGGAAAAGTGAAACTATAATGGTCATCTATAAAAAGGGAAATAAGGACAACTCAAGAAACTACAGACCAGTTAGCTTAGCTTCTGTTCCAGGAAAGATATGGAGCAAACAAATAAGGAATACATCTGCAAACAGCTGGAATATAATAAGGTATAAGTAACAGTCAGCATGGATTTGTAAAGAACAAATCATGTCAAACCAACCTGATATCTTTCTTTGATAGGATAGCAAGTCTTGTGAATAAGGGGGAAACAGTAGATATGATATACCTACACTTTAGTAAAGCATTTGGTAGTTTCATATGACCTTCTTATCAATAAACTAGGGAAATGCAAACTAGATGGGCTACTAAAAGGTGGTAGGCCTAGTCATTCCTGATACTCTTACTAAAATCAAATGTTTTGCTTGTCTCATGGAAGAGATTCATCAACATCTGACTGTGCTTCTGTGGCTAGCAAAGTTGGCAAAGGACTTATTCTGGTCAGTAGCCATTGCAACCACAGGAGATGGGCCACTGGTTTGCTCCTCGGACATAAGATGAAATTCAGCACTAAGCTGTATGTGAACAAGGGGTTTGCCTCCATTGTCTGGGCGTCAGTTGACCATATGTAGGACAGAGGACAAAGAACACCAGAGCATTGTGATGGGCTGAGGGATGACATTGGTGGACTCCCAGGGCCTGAGTCTACTATGGCTGTGATCACACTGCAAAACAATAGGGCTTGAACCCTGGGTCCCAGCTGGATTTGGACCCTGCACACTATCAGGTCCTAGGACCTTATATCTGAGCCCAAGAGATTTGTGTGGAGATGGACAGGGGGTTAGGGTTTACACCTGAGTCTGAGCCAGAGCTTACATTGCAATGGAGAGATACATTATGTGGCCTAGTGGGATCAGAAATACCGAGTAAGAAGCTATCACTTCTCTTACTGTGACCACACTCTGAAATGTGAAGCTCCACTGGAAACTGTGTTCATGAGCCCAATAAAGTAAGAAGTGGCAATTTCTACTCTGCTCCAATGAGATGAAAGTGGGAAAGAGGTGAGTGTGTGGCTGACTCATCTCCCACTAAATTTCACGTTAAAAATACCATCGTGACACTTTCCTTTTAAACAAGTTGCCTTTGGCATTTTGATCCAGAACCCTTCCCACTCCTATATCTTCAGCGTGATGTTTGCAAGAGATATGAGCTCACTTGCACCTCTCTGTAAACACAGCTGTGGAGCATACCCCAGCTCCTCTCTTTGAAAAAATGTAGTTAGAAAATCTGAGACTAATGATGGAGCTACCAGAATGTTATTGCACAGACAAATTCAATAGGCATGTTACCTAAGGACTGCAGAACCGGTCCCTGGAGAAGCTCTGTTTGAAGCCCAAATCCCGATCCTATGTGTTCAAGGGCAAACTCCCACTGACTTCAGCAGGACCAAGATTTGGCTGTTACTTACAGACTTTTGTTGTTGGATCGTATTAGCTAACTCTACTGGTAGGAGGGTATATCCCTTACCCAGTGCCATATACCAAAGCCCATTCATTCCCAGGTTGGCTGTGATAATCATGCAGAAAATTAAATGTGACCTTATGATAGACAGTCCCAATATTTGGGGCATTGTCTTATACAGGTGCCTATTGTCCCTCACCTTCTGTCCCCAGGCCCAGCATCCTTGGCAAGGGGGGGGCAGCTCTAGACCCCAAGGCAGAAGGGGAGGGGGGGCTGGGAGCATACTCCCTCCCCCAGCCAATCTTTTATGCAGTGGCAACAGCTAGCAGCCCTGGGGCTTCAGAGGCAATTTGAAGGACCTGAGCTCCTACCTGCTGCCTCAGTGGCCAGGAGCCACGGGTCCTTTTCAATTGCTGGGGCCTGGGGCAGCTGCCCCTTTTGCTCCTCCCCTGTTAGCGGCCCTGCTGGTTGGAGCCCAGAAGTCCCCTTAGGATTGACACCCGGTGGGTTGATCAAGCCACTGAGCCCGCCTTCCTGCCCTCTGGGGTTCCCCAAAACCCTAACCTGCTGGGCCTCTAGCTCTGGTCTCCCCCAGCCAAGGCACAGAGTTCGAGTAACAGGCCTTCAGCAGAGTAACACTGACACTGAACCAGCTCAACTCTGGGAGAGCTCAGCTATAGGGCCATTGGCAGCACCCAGGAACATAAATTTACACAGAGAAAGCTCTTAAGTTCGCCCTCTTTAGCAATGAAAGAGAAATATGGACAGCTGTTGCAGGTAACAGTTATTTACAGCAGGCTTAATCATTAAAAAAAGTGTTTTATTAAGTATAAAAAGTGAGGTTTATATGACTGCAAGTGAAAAAACACATCAAAGTTACTAAACCAAAATAAACAAAACACACCAGCTAATTTCAATACACCAATAAACTTGTTACATGCAAATTCTGACCCTAACCGCTGTTCTAATAATCTCTTTCACAAGACAGGCAGCTTCCTAGTGTGGGCCCAGTCCTTCTCCCTGTTCAGTCTTAAATCTTTCCAGCAGGAATCTCAGGTGGTAAGCGGAGGTCTGCTGGCACCTGCCTCTATCCTTAGGTTTCCTTCCTTTACATCCCTTTTGCCCAAAGTGGGAATTCCTTGTGCTCAATTAAAATTTTTCTCACCCTGAGTAGAAAAGGTCCAGATCCAAAATGGGTTCCACGAGGTGTACCGGTAGTTCGGACTAGGAATCCTAGTCCGAACTACCTAATTCGAGCCCTGTGTAGCCGCGCTGCACGGGGTTCGAACCAGCGGGGATTTAAAAATGGCGGCTCCCCGCTTATGCAAATGAAGCCCGGGAAATTCAAATCCCGGGCTTCATTTGCAAGTGCGGTATGCCTACATTACCCTCCTAGTTCGAACTAGGAGGGTAGTGTAGACATACCCTTGGAGACTAGGCCAGTGGGCCTTATTTCCTCTAAAAGAGGGGCATTACACTTTGGGGCTAGGCCCAAGTGGGCTGAACTATGCCCCGACGAGGGCAGCAACCCCAGTCGAGGGGGGGGGGGGGCCGACAAGCACCCAAAAATTTGGGGCACCACTAGGTTTTAATGTTCACCCCTGGCTCTTCCTATCCCTGTTCTGTGGCTCTGCTTTCCCCGGAGAGGAACTAGTTAGCATAAAAATGAACAGCCTGCCAGACCTATTAGCAGAACATCAAACCTTTGAAAGAGCCATTCAAATGGTAATGAAGCCATTTAACAGGCATTTTCCAAGCCCAGGTATATAACATCAGTTCCTGAATTTACTGTGGTACTCTACAGGCACTTAGTTTGAAATGTGGTTTAAAGATATTTCATTAGTGTGTTGCTGAAGATCATACAATCATATCTCTAAAAAAATCACACACCACCGTGCTGTCATCGGGCATTGGGGCACCTGTTTAATAGTACTGTGTGGGGCTTATAAATCCTAAGGACAGTCTTGCATTTAAGGTACTCCCGCAGGTGAACAATTTTTGCACTGAGTGGATGGTGCTCACATGCTATTCCTCCCAGCCTTCATGCAACAAAATACTGGGAGGTTCCTCAAAGGAGAAGATTCATTTAGAGGCTTGTGTGATCTCCCTTGTGGTGAACACGAGCAATAAAAGCAGTTGATCCCACTTTTGGGGGTCAGATCAGACGAAGCACATCAGCATTTTGTTTAGAGTTTTATTAAATCTCTCTCTGAGACCATTTGTCTGTGGAGGGTACTCAGAAATTCTCAAAATATTAATCTTCAAAAGGGAGCACAACTTTTGCTTCACTTGCAAAATGAAGTCTGTTCCTTAGTCAGCTAATATCTTGCAAGGCAGTCCCATATATGAAAACAAAAAGCTTAATAAGTTTGGATGCAATCACAGTTCCCTTTGCTCTGTGAAGGAGCACAGTCTCTGGATATCAGGTTGTGTAGCTGTTGACTACCAAGAGGTACTGGTACCTGGAGGTGCTCTTCTCCAAAGACCGGCCCATGTCCATCCTTATTCTTTCGAAGAGTGTTGTGATTTGTGGCAAAGGAACAAGCTGAGCCTTTGGGGCACCTTTGGTTGTGGAGCACTGGCATTCTGGACACAATGAGCATGTTAATATAAAAGCCTACCCCCAGGCCTGCTGACGGGGGATGGGGTAAAGCACCGGGGTCTAGTGATTCAGAAGGGCCTGGGGCTCCCAGGTGCCAAGAAGGCAGTGGTGCCTGGAACCCTGGGCCCTTTGAATTGTAGCTAGAGCCCTGTGTAGTGCGCTCTAGAGCTCCTGAGGGCCCACTCTAGGCAGCGCTGAGGGCTAGAGCCAGGGGTACACTGGGCGGCACTGAGGTTTGGCTGTCCTGGTCCTGTCTTTTCTGCCAGAGACTCTGTCCCTTCTGGGAGCACAGAGTCACCCCTACCACCTTTCCCAGGGGGCCAACAGTTGGGGGACCACAGGCATTTAGAAGTGGGACAATACAACAATCTTCTCCTGCCCCAGATAGCTGGCACAAGAAACATCACACATAATTTGCATCACTAGTCAACAGTATTTGAGTGGCATGAGTAGGTGGGTCCTCATTTCCCAAGGTGGTTGGTTCTCAAACATGGTACAGGCTCTCCTTCCTGAGAACAAAAGGGGGGGGTTGTGCCATCCACTGAGATCCAATCACTTCTCCATTTACAAAGGCTTGTTACTCTCAGGCATGGCTTAATGTGGGATCGTCTCTTTGTTCCTGGACAAAGTTTCTTGCACTAGGATTCCTGAGTTTGGGGTGGATATCATCTTCTTCTCCAATTCTGGCTTAGGTGGGGGTGTTTGTGAAGTCCCTTTCCCTACGTCTTTTGGTTTCCTGAGTCCCACTAACTCCATGTCTTCCATGAGAAGGGATTGTCTCAGCCCAACCAACTGTTGAGTTGGTTAGTTTGTTCATGACTTGCCAAAAAAGCTCTATCATCATCCTTTTATACTCTCCAGCCAGAGTTACTATGAATAATTTGATGTGTACTCCCCCCTCAGTGAATTGCAACTAGGGGTAGGCTTTTATATAAGCATGTGAAATGTATATGGATTGTCTCTTTGGGGTGCCGTCTTCCCCAGCTAGAGAGAATTGTATTACAGTTTGGCGTCACCTAAAGCCTAGGTGTCCTTGTACCTTCTTCCCCTGTAGACCAGTACAGTTAATTTTTTTTGAGGGGGGAAGGGATTTTTTAATGAGCATGCATCTACATTGTCCGGCCCCAGGCTCATTCACATTCCATGAGGGGGCATTCTTTCCTTGGATGGCTTTGCATGTCCTTGCTGCTCAGAGGAGTCACTGTGTACCGTGCTAGCCTCAGTGACATCTTTCTTGGTTGAAGACAGATTTTGTCAAAGGGTACACTAGAGTCTTCTTCTGAGAATCCTGTTTTAACTAAGTGTAATGGGCCGGCACTCACCTCTTGCAAGTGCCCCGGCTAGCCGAATGCGTATGCCTGCACTCTCTCAGTTGAAGCCGAAAGCCTCTTTGGCAACTCAGTCCTCCGGCCAAGTCACACTCTTCAGGGGTACACATGTAATAGGGCCCATCTTGGTGCCTTCCGTAGTGTCCCTTTGAGTCCATTTCCCCTCTCTGGATGAGAGTGGTGCTCCCAGAGCTTCCCCTCTTGGAGACAACATCCTTGCACTTACCTCAGGGCTTTACATATCTAGCTGGGGCCATAATCGTCCATCTTCAGAGCTGCCCAGGGGGCTGCCACTCTCTCAGCCAATCAGTCCCTGGTTTGCACACCTTCAGGGCTCCAGAGACACTGACTGCTGCTCTGGTCCTGCAGCTTCTTTTATAGACCTTCCTGGGCCCTCATTGGCTGGTTCCTCAGGTAGCCTCTCTACCTGCTTGGGGGACTTCTCTATGGGTTCTCAGGGTGAAGTGTAGAAGGACCACAGAGCCTTGCACGTATATCCACCCCCATCATACCAAATGAGGTGCAAGTTGGTCATTTGGGCAAGGCCTCTCCCTTACTGAGCAGGAAGTTTGGGAGGGTGTGTTTTTAAATCACAAAAATATATTTAGGTTTATTCTGTTTACGCAGCTAGTGTAGCTAAAATACAGTTGACACAACTTTCATTAAACCCTTATTTCCTGGAATATCCCATGAACAGGACAGATTTATCTGAATCCATGCACCTCTGGATATTTATTTACGCTTTTTTTATTTTGACTCTTTACTTTAATTCAGCAGTAGCATAACCCTTGGAGAGCTACTGTACTGGGCAAGGAACAAACTGTATTTTTGACCTTTTTGTTGAACTTCACCTATATTGACGCTTCAAGTGTATAAAGCTGACACTGGTTTTCACTTTTCTACTGTTCATACGTCAGGGTTCTGCTAGTATTTATTTGGAGTGGTTTGAGAAAAGAAATGGAAGTCAGCAGACCTGGATTTTGTTCCCAGCCCTGCAATTGCCTGCATGTACTTTTGCACTTCACTTACCCACTCTGTAGCTCTGCCACCTGGCCTTTAAGTAGTTTAATATCCATAGACAGGAAAATGCTACAAACATGCTAAGTAATGTTATGCTAATAGATGCCAGCAGGGAAATCTTAGATTCAAAGACAATCAGACTTCATTAAAATCAATGGGTGGGACAAGAACTTCTTTCAGGATCAGGATAAAGAGCAATCAAGCTCTTTTATTATTTCCAGGGAATCTGAGGAACCATGAACTGAGAAGAGTTCACCTTTAAACTGAAACTGACAAGCTTGTGCTCCTCTAAAATGTGGTAAAGACAGCTGGAGGACACTGGAGGTGACTACCCAAGACAATAGGCCACACGGCAGGTCACAGCTAAGCCATGTAGATTAAAAAGGGATTCCCCTGACTACCAAGGTGTATGTGTTTGGATGCAGGTTGTGTGTGCTGGACGCAGATCGCCAGGGAAGGAATGGTGAGAGTGATTCTGAGAGGAAACAGATGGACAGAGCTTCTTGGGCACAGAGGTTGCTGAAGTGGCAGGCTTGGGAATTCCTGAGCAAGAAAACTGACTACTGTTTGTTTCTATGGCATCGAGAGAAATAGGACTTTGTAAAGAAACAAGACACCACCATAGAAATACCTGACTCAAAGCATTTTTCCATCCTAACAAAAACAACCTCGCAAGGCTTGAATATTAACTAACCACCCAGGCCACAGGGGCAATGGTTATTATTTCCTTTTCTTTACCGGTTCTTCATTTTCAGATGCCATGGCATGCCATTGTTGACTGCAGAAATATTCATGTATCTACAGTAGATTTTGGTAGGTTCTATCTTAGCCAAGTTTAGCTGCAGAGACAGAGTGTTTTCCACATGATTGTACTGGGGTTAAGGGCAGGGGAGTGTAAAATAGGAACCTGCCCACCCTAAGGGTATGTCTACACTACCCCGCTAGTTCGAACTAGCGGGGTAATGTATGCATACCGAACGTGTAAATGAAGCCCGGGATTTGAATTTCCCGGGCTTCATTTGCATAAGCCGGCGCCATTTTTAAATGCCGGCTTGTTCGAACCCCGTGCCGCGCGGCTACACGCGGCACGGGCTAGATAGTTCGAACTAGCAAGCCATTCCGAACTATCTGTACACCTCGTTCCACGAGGCTTGCTAGTTCGAACTATCTAGCCCGTGCCGCGTGTAGCCGCGCGGCACGGGGTTCGAACAAGCCGGCATTTAAAAATGGCGCCTGCCGGCTTATGCAAATGAAGCCCGGGAAATTCAAATCCCGGGCTTCATTTACACGTTCGGTATGCATACATTACCCCGCTAGTTCGAACTAGCGGGGTAGTGTAGACATACCCTAAGTTATCTTCTGTCAGTGGATGAGAGCTGACGCATCTCTCACTATCCCGGCGTTACCCAGAATAACTCCAGGTGACTTCCTTTCCCCAGATCTACCTAGAAAGACTATACCAGTGGAGCCTTATCTGCTGGTCCCCAGAACACTCTGGGATTATAGCCCAATTACCCTCATTCTTAAGGGGGTGCTAAAGGGCTACCACAACTTGCCCCACCACTGCCCCATTTCCTTCTCTTTGCTGGTGTCCCCCATTCCCTTAAAGTGCATCTGGGACCCCACAGGCCACTCTCTTGAGGCATCTCCTTCTTTGGGCTGTTGTTTCCCTCCGTGGACCCTGCCTGCTGGGTCTGTCACCCTGTTCCTGCCCCTTGCACAACTTTCCTGCCTGTCTGGAGCCCTCTGATTGGCCAGAGGCCCCTTCAGTCCCAGGATTCCAATTCCTCATTAGCCCCTCCTCTCTCAACCAGTACCAAGAAAAGGCACCAACCCTCCCCCCAACAGAGTTTTACTAATGGGCCAGCAGTCTCCATTATGTGATAATCTGTCTTTATTGGGGCTCCTAAAGGCTGATACCTGCCTGTCAGTTTGCAAGATCCTCACAAATGACAGAAAGGGTACGTCTAAACTACATGGCTCTGTTGACGGAGCCATGTAGATTTGTTTGTTCAGCAAAAGGAAATGAAGCCGCGATTTAAATAATCGCGGCTTCATTTAAATTTACATGGCTGCCGCACTGAGCTGACAAACAGCTGATCAGCTGTTTGTCGGCTCAGCGTGCTAGGCTGGACGCTCCCCTGCCGACATGAAAGCCCTTTATCGACCTCCCTGGTAAACCTCATCCTACG
The DNA here is from genome assembly GCF_049634645.1 of Pelodiscus sinensis. NCBI lineage: Eukaryota > Metazoa > Chordata > Testudines > Trionychidae > Pelodiscus > Pelodiscus sinensis. The sequence continues at coordinate 245,332,466 of NC_134712.1, read as the reverse complement.
AGGCATAACGGGGAGGTTGATAAAGGGCTTTCAGGTCGGCGTGGGAGCGTCCAGACTAGCGCGCTGAGCCGACAAACAGCTGATCAGCTGTTTGTCAGCTCAGCGCGGCAGCCATGTAAACTTAAAAGAAGCCGCGATTATTTAAATCATGGCTTCATTTCCCTTTGCCGAACAAACAAATCTACATGGCTCCGTCGACAGAGCCATGTAGTTTAGAAGTACCCAAAAAGTCCTCAAATAATTTCAGGCTTTGTGGTGTTGTGGCATTGTGCAGTGATGGGTTGACCATGTCAACAAACCACTTCACAACCTCCTGGATTGCCTTGGCAATATGTCATGACAGTGCAAGTGTCGGGATGGTGCAGTATGATGGGCACAGTATACATACTGTAGTGGAATGATTAGATAGGCTATAGAAAGTACCATAGTTCATAGGAAAGCAGCTAAATACAAACAAGGGTGCTGTTTCTGCTGGTACAAGGTCAGAGCTCTCAATTTCAGTGGAAAAAATACCCGCGCCTAGACACACTCTACACAGGCCGTTAGTAAAATGCATATTTATTACTGAGGATGATTGCTGAGAAAAGATTGATTGTAGTGCATTTCAGTGACTTTATGCCATAGTTAACTAGCTCACCTGGGTTGTCCAAATGACACACCTTGTTTTGTCTGCAGACCAATCCACAGTAAATAACACAGTTCTAAATTGGTGCTTTAGTATATATTTTCCCAGTGTGTAGCCCATTTTCTCCTCATTTCAAGTGAGTTTCCTTCTCATATCTGCTGAATGAGAACATTTAAACTTAATATGCTTGTTTACTTAACTCTGTACAGTGTTTATTATTTGAGTAGTTCACAGAATAAATGTGAACATCTCTTGACTCACGGCTCTGGTCGACCATTTAATGGGCATGTTTCAGGTTTCATGGGACCCCTGGCCAATTAAGAGGATGCTAGTGGGTGTTTGCTAGCCTCCCCATCCCGTTAGCAAAGTAATTTCTTTTTTTTTTTATTTCTTCATCGGTCTCTTCAGTGATGCCCGCAGCTAGGCGAACTGCTCCCAGTGAATATTCTGATATCTAGACCCCCTTTTCAGCGGCTGATTTTAGCCACAAACAGACTAATTTTTTTTACAGCACTGTTAGTTATTTGAAATTATTTGACAGATGTTTTATACAAACATATTTCAGCCTCTGAGTTACTCCCAAACAATTCACCAATGCTATGGATAGGAGTATTGGCTCTTCTTAGTTTGTTGTTTCTGCTGTGTGTACCTGTCTCACAGGTGCGGGCTCTGTGGGTGCCCTGGGGCTGGAGCAACCATGGGGAAAAATAGTGTGTGCTTAACACCCTCCAGCCACAACTGTTTGATGACACTCTCAATCAGCTGTTTGGCAGTTGGGGGCAGGACTAAGGGGAGGACAGAGAGCAGCAAGCAGGCAGGACCTCAGGGAGAGGGTGGAGTGGGGGCAGGAAGAGCTGGAATGAGGATAGGGCCTTGGATGAGGGGTGGAGTCTTGGGGGGGGGGGGAGGAGTAGGAACAGGGCCTTGAGGCAGAGTGGGGGGCAGAGCCCCCATAGAAAAGAAAAACTCAGCACTTATGTAGTCTCAGGCTACTGTTTGATGAGCCCAGAGAAGGGCTTTCAATCATGGCTGTTGAACACGCACCAGCACACATGAAAGTATACACTTCCCCATCTAGTCACATGCAAAAACATAGCCGCATCAGCGCTTGTGTAACGGGCAGGAGCTGCTTGGGTAATATTTTGTATACATCTATTCTGCTTCCCTTTTCATCCTGCACCCCATCTCCTCATTAGTGAAGCCGGGGCCAGAGTTCTTTCTGTCTTTTCAGGACTTTCCAAAAAGCATTACACAGAGTTAAACCTCAGGGCTACGTCTAGACTGGCATGATTTTCCGGAAATGCTTTTAATGGAAAAGTTTTCCTTTAAAAGCATTTGCGGAAAAGAGCGTCTAGATTGGCACGGATGCTTTTCTGCAAAAAGTGCTTTTGCGGAAAAGCGTCCGTGCCAATCTAGACGCGCTTTTGTGCAAAAAAGCCCCGATCACCATTTTCGCGATCGGGGCTTTTTTGCGCAAAACAAATCTGGGCTGTCTATACTGGCACTTTTGCGCAAAAGCTTTTGTGCAAAAGGACTTTTGCCCGAACAGGAGCAGCATAGTATTTCCGCAAGAAGCACTGATTTCTTACATGAGATCATCAGTGTTCATGCGGAAATTCAAGCGGCCAGTGTAGACAGCTGGCAAGTTTTTCTGCAAAAGCACCTGGTTTTGCGGAAAAACTTGCCAGTCTAGACACAGCAGGGCTATTGAACACAAAACAAAGAATGTATGTTAATGGTCCCCAGTCAATTTCAAAGAGCTCGCACATGCGCTCTTTTTGGAAAGCAAACATTTAATGCTGTAAATAGTATATCACATTGTTCACAGCAGTTAGGATACTATAAATAACTGATCTGCACTCTCTTGTGCTTTATAGGTGAGAGTATAAAAGAGCAATAATGTGCTAGTCTCTGACAAAGTGTCTGAGTGTGTTAACTGCTTTACCATTAGTGTGTCCTCCAAATTATGTTAAGCCAGAAGCTTCACGTTTTGGGGATGGAGTTTAGGAAAAGGGTATGATTAAGTACAAGGGAATCTGAAAGGCGGACCCTGAACCCAGAAAGCTTAGACAATTGGTCAGATAACTCCAGCTCTCAGAAGGCAGTGTTAGAGTGCAGAGCTGCAGTCACACAATGCACTGTCAACCCATGGAACTCCTTGCCAGAGGATGTTGTGAAGGCCAGGACTTTAGCAGGGTCCAGAAAAAGCTAGATAAATTCATGGAAGATAGTCATTGATGGACCTATCAGCCAGGATGGATAGGAATGGTGTCCCTGGCATTGGCCTCTGTCAAAAGACAGGATACTGGACTAGATGGACCTTTGGTCTGGGCCAGTGTGGTTCTTCTTATGACTGGGGATCCCAAGATGCGAGCAGTGGTTGGTCTCTGTTCAGGCTCCAGATACTTAAAATACCAAAGATTCTCCTCACAGCAGTGTAGTGGGTGGCAATGAAGAGTGCTGGCCAGATCTGTGATAAACACTCCTGCCCCCATATCCAATAGTTCAGCAGTTAAGATACTTACCTGGGATATGAGACTCAGCTCCCCACTCTGAAGTAAGGACTGGAACCCAGATTTCCCACCTCCAAGGCAAATGCTCTAACCACCAGCCCTTGGGCTATTTTGGAGCGTGTCTCAATCTCTCCTGTAGAAACTATTCACGTTGCATAAATACTTTAGTCATTGGAGGAGAGCTGGGTCCCTGAATGTCCCCTCTGCTCAGTAAGAACTTGAAGTACCACACTGTACAGTCACTCTCAGGGGCGATGTGATTATTTGCAGGGCCTAGTTTGAATGGGGCGCTGCGGTCCAGGCTGCCAGCAGCCATACATCAGGCCCAGGGCTCCGGTTCTGCCCGTGTGGGGCTATGGTGGATGCTCCCCCAGAGGACCAGGCCACCCGGGCACCCTGACCACCGGCACCCATGGCAGCCTCCTCCTATTTTACCATGGGCTAGGGGCTCTGCCATCGCAGCCCACAGCTTTGAGATGCACCCCAGGTAGGATGCACCAGAGCCAATAATAAAGCACAGGACCATGTGCGGAGGAACCGACTGCAGATTTCTCATGCTGGCCCTGGTCATTCTCACTGTCTTGCTTTGGCCCAATGACTATCCAAGTCCAACTTTATCACCCTTCTTGCTCCTCTGAAGTCACTACTCATTCCAAAGTGCCACCATGTAACCGAAAGCAGAATTTTGCTCTTCAGACTGTGGATCTCCTTGTTGCTAGTGCAGCATTCCTTGAAGAATGGCATTGGGCCAAGACACCAACATGAGGCTTGCTTGTATGGTAAGAGATGCACCATTCTTTGCCAGCCTTTCATCAATGTATAGAAACATGATGAACGTGATGACAAAACATGGTGATATAAAATGTTTACAATACAAGTACAAATCTGTGCCCGTCTTCTCCAGCCAAATAATCTTCTACAGCAGCATATCAAATTACATGTAGTACTTTTTACAGCTCTAGAAAGTCTGAGCCTGATTCTGACCTCACATTGTTTTATACTGATGTAATTCCATTGCCTACACTGACACAACTGAAAAAAGAATGAGAACTATAAAGTAAAAAAGAAATAAACAACTTCTATATTACTCTGAAGATGTGTCAAACAAACTGAACAACCTATAGAACCTGCAGAAGTCTTTTTGCCTCTGTATTTGTGTCTGAAATATGTAGGTAGCCAGGATATATGGATACTTCTAAATCCTGTCTATTTGCATCTCTAACTGCCATCAATATAATGTAAGACTCTATAAACTCTTGAACACAAAAACATGTTTTTCCTTCCTTCTGTGAGCCCCCTGCTCTCTGTTAACATGGACTACAAACTTTTGCATAATAAGTTCAATGAACAAAAATGTAAAGCAAGTGGATCCCAACCCATGATAAAGAAACAGCCCGATTCACAGTAAACAGCTGAATAGAGCATTAGATGTTTGCTCTGCGCTTCATAGATCTTCAGTGGGCAATTCCCTACTGAAACCATTCAGAGAGAGCTTTCAGCACATGCACGCACACATACACAAATACACACACAATCACTGGTAAAATAATATTGCAAGCAGGAAACTTAAATCTGGAAGAGAGGAAATGCAGACTGGAGTTTGCCACTGCATTGTTTATTCATTCCTCTGTGCCTAGATGTTAAAGTTGAAGAAACATCCAATTCTTCTTCCATTCAATCAATTCCAAAATTCTTACTGCCTTCAATAAGAGCAGAAACAAGCCCATACAGCTAAGTTCACCCATGGCAGAAACAGATGCAACCCTCATTGACTTCCATGGACAGTAGTAATGCATTTGGGCTGTGTCTACATTGGCAAGATTTTGTGCAAAAGTAGCTGCTTTTGCGGAAAATCTTGCTGCCTGTCTACACTGGCCAGAGTATTTGTGCAAGAACACTGACTTTGTAATGTACAAAAACAGTGGTTCTTGCGCAAATACTTTGATGCTCCTGCTCAGGGATAAGCCCTCTTGTGCAAGAATACTTGCACAAGAGGGCCATTGTAGACAGCAAGTATTTGCGCAAAATCATGCCAGTGTAGACGCAGCCTCGGTGTTTAAGCTCCAACTTCCAGCAATAGTTTCAAATCAAGGCAGACCAGACACCAAGCCACTATTCTTATTGTATTCAAGGACAGACTTGAGTAGTGGCTAGTAGAGATGGGTTTTCCCATCCTGTGAGAACTTTCAAGATTGAATACTTTTCTCATCCCAAACTGGGGCTATGTCTACACTGCAGACAGGGGCAGATGACAGTTTTACGGGGCCCCGGGCAGCATAATTCCGCAGGGCCCCCCCTTTGCCACGGCGCATGCGTAGTGACGCCATGCGCATGCGCAGCGGCGCCCGTAGACGCCATGCGCATGCGCAGCGGCACCCGTAGTGACGCCATGCGCATGCGCAGCGGCGCCACGGGCATGCACTGGGCTTTCTGAAGCGCGGGGCCCGGGGCAGCCGCCCTGTTCGCCCTGCCCTATATCCGCCCCTGACTGCAGAGCTATTTCAGGATACCGGAAGTACACAAAATAGCTATCCTGTGTCTTAACAGCGTGCCCGTTATTTCAAAATATAATGGGCTCACTATTCTGATGTCCTGGTAAACCTCATTCCACGAGGAATAAGGGACATTTCAGCATAGTGGATTGTTTCAAAATTTGGCACAGTGTAGACAGCGCCAAATTACGAAATAAGCTGTTTTGAAATTGACTCAAAATAAGCTATGCAATTGAGCAGCTTATTTTGAGATGTGTGCAATGTAGATGCACCCTGAGAGGAAAAGTCAAAATCATTCATGAACTGAAAATACTAAAGCAAGAAAGAATTTGGGGTCAAAGCTATTCACAGCATTTTGCTGTGACCATTTCCAAATCGTTTGTTTCAGTTTCAACCTCTGAATTTTTTTTGCACCGTTTTGGCAATAAATTACATGCCTAAATTAAATGTTCTTTCCAACAGAAACATGGACATTTTCATTTGGAGTTTGTCAAAAGAGCACTTTCAAAACTTGTTTTTTCAAAAAAATTCCTAGACAGGCACGTTGTTGACACAGACCCTTTCTGGTGAACATTTTGGCTTTGATGAATCAGCATTTTCTGTCAAAAAAGCATTTTATAAAAAATCTGGACCCCCCCCCCCCCCACTATAATGTGTGTCTGCACTGTGGTTGGGAACATGGTGCTCAGTGTAAGTAGGCATGTTAGCTCTGACCTAGAACCCTAAAAATGGCCATGGCTACACAAACAGTGGCTCAGGAAGCCCCTCTACTGCAATACACGGGGCAAGTGTGACTGTGGCTAGCCTGAGCCACCTTCTGTGCTCCCAGCTGTAGTGTAGACCTACCCCCTAGGGCCTAGTGGCTATGTCAATGCCTGCTGATGGGGGTGGTGGTGGTGATAAAGGGACCAGTTGTCCCAGGCCCCAGGAGTTCTAAAAGGCCTGGGGCTCCCAGCTGCTACTAGTGCTGCAGTGGTAGTGGCAGAAGCTCTGGGACCCTTTGAATCACTGCTGGAGCACCAGAATACTACACTGGGTGCTTCATAGGACTCTAAGGGTGTGTGTAAGGGGGACTAGCTGCCCCTACCCCTTTTGCCCCTTCCGGGGGTGCAGAGCAAGCCCCCCACATCTTGCCCTGATGCCCGCGGTAGCGGTCTGCTTCACTGGTCAATGTGCAAGCAACTTTACCAAGAATCACATGCAATTGTTCTCAGGAGGGAGATGACCCAATAGCTCTTTTCCATCTCCAAACCCCTATATTCTTTAGCAGTACTGAGCCTACCAAGATTCAGGGGAAAGTGCATCCCCAATTTAAATACGCTTTATTCCCTTGACTTGAGTGCAGTTGCTTTCTGCTTATTACAAGCTGAAATTTGGCTCTGAAAATCCATAAACATTCCTTGGCTGGCAAAATGAGTCCAGTTTATAGTCTCTTTTCCGCTGGCCATCTGTTACAATGCTCTTCTTTCTTAAGATGTCTCAGCCCACAAAAAATATATTGGCTTAGTCATAACATTTCCAAAAGGGTTTTTCTGTTGTCTTGCCAGATATGGGGGGAAGCTCTCTGCCAATGTGTAATTTCTTTCCTAATCCCACTGAAATGACACCTACCGGTGAGCTAAGGGCTCCCACAGCAGTTTTAATCTACAGTATATGTGACTTTGTGTAATGGGAGGCTTCATCTCGCAGTCATCAGTGATGGAGAGCAGAAACATCTTTCTTTTCTCTATGACATTATTAGGCATTAAGAGCACTATATGGCAGTGCATATCGGCTTCTTTATTTTCTCTCTCTAAAAGCAGCTGGCCACCTGGTGTGCAGTGCACACAGTGAAATTCCAAATGTAATGTGTTTTGTAGTGAGAGAGATTAGAAGGCTGCTGTAATGAATTTCATTACCAATGTCTTTATATCCCTGTCTGGTTGGAAGAGAGATCATCCAGACGTAGGGACAGCACTTTTTAAAAAACGTATCCTCCACCTCTCAACTCTCTTGCTACATGAAAAGCTGCCCCTAGGTTTGATGCTCCATCCAACTTCTCTCTCTTTTTAACATCTGTCAGGAGGTGGGTTTTCAAAAGAGATCAGGCCAGATTTTTAAGGGTTCTGTACCCACAATTGGAATCAGCTTTTTTTTTTTTTTTATAAGCAGACTTTGTTCCCAGTTAGACACATAAGCCAAATTTTCAGACATGCTCAAAATTGCAGATGACTTTTGAAAATCTGGACCTATATTTTCCAGTAATTTGCCAAATTAATGGAAACCAAAGTGGGGAAAGGGTCATTCAGTTATCAGTTACAATGTTCAAAACTAATCTAATTGCTATATTTATTTCTGGGTCCAATCCCCATTCAGGAGAGGTATATTTACCAGTTCTATTCATATTCAACCAAAATCGTGCAACAGTGACTCATTACGTAAAAGTGGATTTTCATTCCTACTCACCTTGTTCTCAAAAGAGAAGAAGGGGAGAGCAAAATCACATAAAACAATGATGTTAAAATTTTCGAAAATAATTTACTTAAAGACAGCGTTAGAACCTGGAAAATTTGAGCTCCAAAATGAAATGTTTTGAAAGGAACTGAAAGTAGAAGGTTGTTAGAATGAGACCATTCTTCTTCTTTCGAATGTCATGTTCAATGCTATATTTCTTTGTCAAAGTTAGACATCCAGGCTCTCCAGCCAGTGAACAGCATCGCTGGTTAGATTGTGGATATCCTCCAATGAGCCAGTGAATTTTTGTGTTGGGCATTCCGCAACAATGTGATGCATAGTTTGCGGACTGCCACAGTTACAAAGTGGAGATGGCAACAGATTCCACTTATGCAGTAGATAACCCTGACCAGTCCTAAGCCAGTTTAGGACACACCACAGTCTCCGGGGAAGATCAAAGCCTTTCTGCTCAGTGGAGGGATCTGACACAAGATGTTTGTTTGGGACGTCAACTTGCTACCATTCAGCTCACCATAGTTTCTTGACATTGGCCATGATTTCCTTCACTCACTGCCAGAGAGGCTTATGGGATTTTAGACACAATGTTGGAGGCTGATCAAAGTCTTTCTGGATGGGAAGAGGTTGGCTGTTGCGGTTGATATGTTGGTATAGTCTGTATTCCCACTCTTGTCGATGAATGTTTGGTGGGGCAATGTTTGCCAGTGGTGGTAACCATTCTATGGCAATGGGCTTTAAAGTTCCCGTTATCACTCTCTATTAAGAATCTTTGCTTGTAGTGTTGCTCCAGTTTGACACATGAGTAAGCACGGATGAATCCATGTTCACATTGAGTCCCATTGGCTACCACTCAAGAGATCTCTTCTCACATACTTAGGCTTTGCCTACATAGAGCACAGCAGTGAAACCGCTGTCGTGTCAGCTGCCAGCACAATAGCATGACCACACTTGCAGCACTTACTATCCCACAGAGCACCTCTTCCTCTTCTGCCTCTGAGGCTTGTGGGAAGGCAGAGGAGGGGTTGCAGGGAATCCTGGGTTCTGTCCCAAAGCCCCATGGTGCATCACTTTGCATCCCAGCAACCCCTGTGCTTCTGTATGCATTCGGAGCCCTCTTTCAACAGGTTTTGTGCTGCATCCTTGTCTGCAGGCCTGGACACTGAACACGTCACACATGGCAGCTGAGTAATTCCATAAGCTGCAAAGTGACGAAGAGGAGTCAGACTTGTGAAACCAACACTGAGTGGTGGGATCACGTTGTCATGCAAGTCTGGGATGAGGAGCAGTGGCTGCAGAACATTCGGATGAGGAAAGCCACTTCCAGGGGATCATGTGCTGAGCTTGTCCTCACCCTGTGGTGCAAGGACACTAGAACAAGAACCTCCCTGCTGGTGAAGAAGCGTGCGGTGATTGCACTGTGAAAACCGGCTGCTCTAGACAGCTCCCAATCAGTTGCCAATCAGTTTGGAATGGGAAAGCCAACCATTGGATTCGTGCTGGTGGAAGAACGCAAGTCTGTCAATCCTGCTCCAGAAGACCATGCCTCTGGGCCATGTGTGTGAAATTGCACATGGCTTTGCACAGATGGGCTTCCCTAACTGCAGAGGGGTGAGAGATGGCATGCATATTCCAATTCTGGCACCAAACCAGCTAGCCCCTGAATAGAATAACCACCAGGATTCAATCTCAATAGCTCTCCAGGCACTTGTGGCTCACCGTAGGCATTTCACAAACATTAATGTCGGCTGGTCCAGAGAAGTGCACAATGGACAAATCTTTTGGAACACTGGCTTGTTAAGAAAGCTGAAAGTGTGGACTTTCTTCCGGGGCCAGGAGATCATCATGGGTGAAATAAAAATGTCCATTGTGTTCCTGGGAGACCCCATCTACCCCTTAATGCTGTAACTCATGAAGCCATACACTGGGAGCCTTGACAGCAGCACGGAGAGATTCAACAACAGGCGGAGCAGGTACAGAATGATGGTGGAATGTGCTTTTGGCCATTTAAAAGCCCACTGTTGATGTTTGTATGGGAAGTTGGACCCAGCCAATGACAACATCCCTACGATTATAGCCATGTATTGCAGCCGCCGTAATACTTGTGAAGGGAAGGGTGAAAGTTTCACGCAAGGTGGGACTGCTGACACTCAGCACCTGAAGTCTGAGTTTGAGCAGCCTGAGACCAGGGCCATTAGAGGAGCACAGCATGAGGCTGTAAGGATCAGGGAGGTCTTGAGGCAGAGGATAGACACTACCTGGTTAAACATAAGCTATGTTCACATACCTATCACAGGCTGGGTTCATCCTGGAAGATATTTCACTGCTGAAGGTGAGCACGGAAGCAAGGGAGGGTCTTCTGCGAGATAGGGAGCTTCCACCTGGCCCTTACATGACTTACCTGTGTGAAGAAATGATCCCCCCCCCCCCCCCGAGCTGTCCTAACCATAGGACAGTTCAAAGCAGCCTTCCCAGCCCCTGTGATTTGAGGAGCCTTGTGGCAGCTGCCATGGGGCCCAGTGCAGCCTGGGGGATTATCTGGTGTGGAGTTGGGCAGCAGGGGGCCCTCCCCATACTCATTGCAGCAGGAGACGTGGGAAGCACAGCAGCCAGCTCTACTCTGCCACCATTTCCCACCTAGGTCCTCTGTTTCACAGCAGTGGTGGGAAGTGGAGCCCCCCAGTCCCAGCCTCAACCCCTGTCACTCTGCTTCCCCAGGGCAGGAAGAGGTGGGGTGGGGTGCAGAAGGATTGGGGTTTGGAGGAAGGGAAGGATTGGGTGAAGGGCTGGAGCAGGGCTGGGAAGAAGTGGAATGGAGTGAAGTCGGGGGGGTTGCCCTGGGCCCTGCATCTGAGCCACAGGGGAGTTGCCCCAGAACCCTCTAGGGATGGTCCTGCCCCCCCATGGCACAGTGGCATGGGAATGTTATCTTTAGTGGGACAAAACACAACAGCTCTGCCAAGGAACCTGCGGAGTGAAATCGCCCAGCATCTGCATGACCATTTCTATGAGATCCATGAGGCCAATGTCCGTGAACACCATCAACACCCTGTTTCACATCTGACTAGCCCTGTGTCAATACTAGCACCATGCAGAGCCAAGTCTGATTTCTGCAACCTTCCCCATCCCAACAATTTGCTTCAGTGCCTCCAGAAACCAGAGCCACTTACCAGGGGCATCCTCTGCTGTTTGTGCTTCACCAGCCTCTGACTGCTGTGACTGGTGCGCCTCCTCCAGGCTAGAAAATAGCTCCTGACTGCATGTATCTGGGCACATGGAGCTGTCCTCTGGCTCTGGGTTCCCCTCACCCATGGCACCCTCGTCTTGGCTTGGTACACTCTGAGATGGCCCCTGACCCCCCGAATATACTTCAGAGCAGAGGTGGGATTGCCCCCAACTATTTCATCCAGCTCTTTATAGAACTGGCAGGTCGTGGGCTCAGCACAAGAGCAATGGTTTGCCTCTCATGCCCTGTGGCAGGCTTTTTGCAGCTCCATCAATTTGACCCTACACTCCATGCATCACCAGATCTGCCAATGGATATCATACTTCCTATAGCTGGAGCACAGCTGGGATTGGACTGCCTCCTCTCCCCAAACACTGATGAGATCCATTACCTTGGCATGACTCCAAGTATAGGATCTTCTGCTGCATGTAGCAGGCATGGTCACCTGGAAAGATTCACTGAGAATACACCATGTATCACCAAGCAAACAGAAAGAGGACTTTCAAAATTCCAAAGAAATGCAAAAGGTGGGTCTGAGGGTTGGTCACCTGGGAGCAGGGCAGTAAAGTTCAAACTGATGACCAGAGAGGTGTGAACAGGCATTGTGGGACAGGATTTCCTCATCTTGGTTTAGGTAACAGGTTTAAAACATACAAAATAAAGTGTTTCTTCATGCAGCACACAGCTAACCCATGGAACTCCTTGCCAGAAGATGTTGTGAAGACCAGGACTTTAACAGGTTTGTCAGGGGGCTCGCCCCTATCTTGGGGTTGCCACCCCCATCCGGGGCCTAATTCGGCCCGTTTGGGCCTAGCCCTCACAGTACAATGCCCCTTTCTTAGGGGAAATACGGCCCACTGGCCTAGCTCCAAAGTACAATGCCCCTCTCTTAGGGGAAATACGGCCCACTGGCCTAGCTCCAAAGTACAATGCCCCTCTCTTAGGGGAAATACGGCCCACTGGCCTAGTTCCAAAGTACGATGCCCCTCCTTTAGGGGAAATACAGCCCACTGGCCTAGTCCACAGTTCAGTGCCCCTGTGCTAGGGGAAATACGGCCTCCCGGCCTAGTCCACAGTTCAGTGTTTGTTACTCCGGTCCTCACTTGCCAGGGTTTCGGGCAGCAGGAAGGGTAGAGGGGCCCGGGCCCTCCCTCTCCACCGGGCCCCTACCCAGGGCCCTAGTAGTGACGGGCAGTTCCCACCACTGGCTTGGCGGGGGCTCCTCCCTGCAACGCCCCGAGCCCTCAGGGGCTTCTACAGCTCCCTGCCCTGGGTCGCTTCCTACCCCCTGCTCGCAGCCGGCCGCGGTCCCACCTGTCGGTCGCCGGGCTGTAGTGGTCCTCCCCCCGGCAGCCGCAGAGTTGGCGGAGTCCGGTCCAGTGCTCGGGTCATGGGGGGTCGGTCGGCGGCTCCGGCGTTGGGGCCGAGCTCGGTGGAGGCCCGGCAGCAGCACGCTCAGCTCCCTTGGCGACTCCCTCTCTGGCCAGTGGTTGCTAGCTCCAGCTCGGGTCACAGTCTGCCCCTTCTGAGCAGGCCAGCAGCCTTTTGTACCTTGGCTCCCTTTGGAGCATGCCCGGTAGGGCTGTGTGGGTGGGGCCTTCTCCGCCCCCGGCCCCAGGTGGTTTCCCTGGGCTTGAGTGCAGGGCGGGGCCGCCCCGTCACAAGGTTTCAAAAAAGAACTAGATAAATTCATGGAGGTTCAACCTATCAGTACTTATTAGCCAGGATGGGTAGGAATGGTGTCCTTAGCCTCCATTTGTCAGGGGCTGGAAATGGATAACAGGAGAGGGATCACTTGATGATCACCCGTTCTGTCCACTCTCTCTGGGGCATTTGGCATTGGCCACTGTCAGAAGGCAGGATACTGGGCTAGATGGGCTTTTGGTCTGTTCTTATGTTCTTAGGTACTGGATGGCTGTCACAGTGCAGTAGTACACCATAGCATCCACACTGGCATCCTAGCACTGGAGCCAGAGCTCAGCAAGCTCTACACTTCTTGTCGAGGTGGTTTACCTAGAGCACAGCAACTGTGGAGCTAGTGTGCACTAAGTGCTTTGCCAGTGTGGACCCCACTGTATCTTGCCAGTGTAAATAAGGTTAGTTAAAGCATTTTGCAGAGTCAAACCCAAAGTGACTTATAACGTTGTGGCAGATAAGGATATAAACCCCAGCTCCCCTGGTTGCCACACCCAGGCCTTATCTGCCAGATCATGCTTCCTGTCCTCAGATCATGATTACTCAGGGTTATTCAGAAGCAGACTCGGCTATGAACTCAGATGAAAAAGGAACTAGCAGTTTTCTGCCACCTGCAGGTGTACTGTTGGGCTTGGGGATTATAGGCCCTCAATGGCAATTCACTTTTGTTCCACACAAACTTTCACCTGCACACAAGCTAGTAACACAGTCAAGTGACCCCTACCTTCTGATTGCACAATACTTGGCTAAAAAGAAGGGATCTCAGAATTTGATATAATCAAGATGGTGGAATGCTGCTATAGAACAACCATTCCTAAAGTTAAGGCTCTGCCCCTGTAGCCCAGTGGTGTCTGAGTGTTACGGGTCCCTCTCTCTGCCTGATTTCACAGAGGATATGAGTCATTATAGATGGTAGACAAAGAGCATTCGTTCTATAGTTCAAGTTACAGTAGCTCACGCTTCTATCTCGGGAGGTCCCAAGCCTAAACTCCCATGTTAGTGGGTACAAACAGGTTTTTCAGATGTACTGCAGCCTGCCTGTAGCAGGGAACCTTTGGGCCAAATTGAGCCTTTGTTTACATATGCATCTCTCCAGTGGAAGCTAATGGGAGCCACATATATACATCCCAGTGGAAAATTGGCTTCTTGTGCTATTGTAAATGAACCCACAAGGAAATGCATTTGTAAGCACTCTGTGCGGGTACAATTGCTCTGGACAGAACAATTTGACTGTCAGAGAGAAAAGTACAACTTGATTAACTCACCGCTGTTATTCAAACAGTGTGAGGGCCTGATGGAATTTACCTCCAGCTTTCCAGGTTTAAAACCTGTGGATAGATTCAGGACAGCTAACAAAGCATAGTAAGAGTGTGTGCAAAAGGTGCAGGTTATAGAATCATAGAATCATAGGACTGGAAGACCTCGAGAGGTCATCGAGTACAGCCCCCCGCCCTCAAGGCAGGACCAAGCTCCGTCTACACCATCCCTGACAGATGTCTATCTAACCTGTTCTTAAATATCTCCAGAGAGGGAGATTCCACCACCTCCCTTGGCAATTTATTCCAATATTTGACCACCCAGATAGTTAGGAATTTTTTCCTAATGTCCAATCTAAACCTCCCCTGCTGCACTTTAAGCCCAACTACTGGGGATAGCTTTCTTTTCTTGAGTAGGGCAGCTGGAGGGAAGAATGATTCACACGAGACTCTTTAGACTTTCAATGGGAGGGAATGTAGTGGAGGTGGAAAGTGCTGAAATAAATTGGTTCCTAAAAATCCAGGAATGCCAGTGGCTTTTATGTTAATACCTCCTGCACCTTCCACTGCAGATTTCTGGTCAAAGAGATGTTATAGCTGGACTTCCACTAGCAATAAAATTACAGAGAAGCTACTAGACAATCAGGTGTCTGGATTTACAAGTTGCCATCTGGATGGCCCAAATAAACAAGGCACCATCCATTTTCAGGAAGTGGTTATGACACATTACTGCGTTCTTAGCTGAATGCTCCATTGTGAATTTAGGAATGCGAAGGTTGGGGACTCAGTTGTGTCTATACTGAACTTGAAAGTTCCAGTGGATAATCTAAGTTTATCTAATGTGGCTATTTTACTAGGGTCTGGATCACATCTTCATATCAGTGAACTGCACTATTTCCCAAACTATTTGGTGTACACAAATTAGGCAAGAAAATCAGGTTTGACTCATGAAGGATTTTACTGGCCACAAAAGGGCTCACTTCACACTGAGAATTATCCATCCCAAAGCTTGGCCAGCTGCAGTTCCAGGGAGTATTTTCCTATGTGAAATGTGTCAGATCACAGAGAAGCAGGGTGGTCTTATGATGAAGGCACTTGAGAGAGACAAAGGAGACCTGATTCCAATTCTTAACACTGCCCCAGAGCGTGTGATCTTGGGTAAGATCTCACTGTGCCTCCATTCCTCACCATCTCCTCTTTTCTGACACTCTTTGCCTGCCCTGTCTGAGAGGCAGGAACTATTCTTTTCCTGTGTATGTACAGCACCTAGTACAACACAGCTCCTAGGGATGTGAACAATTAATTCCTCCTGCACCTTCCACTGCAGATTTCTGGTCACAAAGAGATGTTATAGCTGGACTTCCACTAGTCGACACACTAGTTTACTAGTCATTTCCCCCACCCTCTTGCTGCCTCTATCAGAAGGAGGTAGCCGGGGGGGGCGGGGGAGGGAGGGAAGTGGTGGGGGAGCTTCAAAGCGGCAGCGCCGCATAGAACCCGGGGCCAGTGGGAGTACCCAGCTGGCCCCGGGCTGCATGCAGTGTTTCAAAGTGGCAGTGCTGCATGGAGCTCAGGGTCAGCTGGGAACACACCCACTGACCCTGGGCCCAATGCGGTGTTGCCGCTTTGAAATGCCACAAAGAGCACGGGGCCAGTGGGGAACTGCCCTGGAGCTGTTGCTACACTTTAAAGGCGGAGGCGCTCTCATCGGTTATTCGAATAGTCAATGCAATTTGCATTGACTATTCAATTAGCCAATTAATCTAAGTTTAACATCTCTAGCAGCTCCATTTGCCGTTGGGGATCTCTGGGCCCTTCTGTAATATAAACAAACCATCGGACATATTCAACAGCAGGGAGGAGAAAAGGAGCAAACTACAGTATTGCTCGGGTCCTTAACTCAGTTAATTTGGGGGCGGGGGGTTGAAAAATAAAATGAAAATATTTATGCTTCCTTTGAATCATTGCTCTGGGATGGGGATGAGGGGTTCAGTATGCAGGCTGCCCCAGGGAGAGAGGACTAGCCCAGACCTGTCTCACTCTAGCAGTTTGGGGTCAGGTGAGAAGCACCCCTTCATGGCTGCTGCAGCTCCAGCAAACGCTGGGGGAGGGGTGTATGGCCCCCAGCTGGGGCAGGTCCAGATTTGTCTGTCCCTGCGCTTCCCAGCCAGAGTGAGGAATGATGCAAATTGTGCACTTTCCTCTCACTCCCTGACAAAGAGGAACAGGCAGCAAAGTTCCTGTACAAATCAGGGGAGAGGGGAGGTTCAGCTCACTTACCCTTCCTAAAGGGCAATTGGGGGGGTGGGAGGCTCAGGACAGGGCAGTCCCAGATGGGGGGCATGTCCCCAGCCAGCCCCTTTCACCTGTGTGGTGATTCTGTCTCTTTTCAATATGGTTGTCTGAGAAGCAATCCCATTCTAGGCACATCCCGTTGTCCTGGCACAACCAAACCCTGACCTTGCTTTAAGTTAGGCTAAGAGGAAGCTGTATCTCAAATTTGGTGGTCCTCATTCTTACCGTTTAGGAGGAGTTCTTGAACAGACAGACAGATGGACTCTCAGACAAACTCTTTCAAATATATAGTAGATGAACAGTCTTGCCTTTGGGGTGAGCCCTCGAATGTGTTTCATTTTCTTACTTAGGTATCACCGAGGCTTGGAAGGCACAAGTTACTGAATCCCTGTTGCTATCCTTCATCTTCTGCCACAGTCTATCAGCATTGCCAGTCAGCATATCTGGATGTGAAGCACTCCCCATACGAATGGGCTATTCATCTTCTGACACGGCACAGGCCAAGCATGTGAAATGTCGAGAGATTAGACACTGCCAGAGTGAGAGATTCCTCAATGCAATTAAAGTGTGGAGAACACATAAATCACGGATTTAAATGATTCCATCCACAGAGCCATTTTCTCCTCCCCCTCCGTGTACACAGGCAGCATGGACTCCGCATCACGGCAAGCAATCTGGAATCCAATTGAAAAGCTGCTTTTTGGAACATGTCGTGAGCATACAGATTGAATTGTCCAGCATGCAGAGGCTTCCTTAATGGGCTATGATTGACGAGGCTGCAATAGACCATGCTGACAGGTGAGGCAGCCACAGCAAAACAGCCCAGTGAAGCAGAGTGAGGAATGGAGGTGAGATGAAGCCGCAATATTTGAATAAAACTGATGTCAGAAAGGCAACCATGCTGATAGAATATCAGCAATAAGAGAGGGAATGTGAGAAAAAGTACATGGTAAATGAAGCGCTGAGGCTGTTAAAGGCCCAGTTATTTTCCAGTTAGTTGCCTTCTGATTGTTCATTAAAGTACAATATCCAAAAAGCAGCCCTCACAACCAGCCAGTGAGATTTCACCTATAGGCTGGAAATCGCTCAAGTCCCTGGACGGTGACGCATTGCAGAGGAGGTCTCGTTCATTAGAATCCATACACAAGCCAGTGGAGCAGCTTTTGGATGGGTGAGTGTAGAAAGTGCTGGGAAACTGATTTTATAGAGAGGGACTTTGTACAAGGAAGAACCACGAAAGCAGTCATAGAAAACACTTCCTCTTCTGGTAGAGATACTGGAGGGCTTTGAGGTGACACTTGCAAAATCTGCTCCTTTACCTGGTTGGCAGCACTGGTGTATAATCTCCACTGGAATCTACCACTTGGGGTAGCCTTTGATGTCTCTGATTTTTTGAGGTACAGACCCTTTGTGGCACCTGTTGGTTGTATTGCTGTTGGAGCCTGGTGGATGAGAGAGACAACAGTATTATCACATCCCTCTTATAACATTAAATGCCAAGAGTGGAAATAATCCCTACATCTAGAGGACAGTATTTCTTCTTCCTCTCAGGCCCACCCATGGTTACACCCTTGCTGCAGCTGTGGGAACTGGGGCACTGTTTGCTCTTCTTTCCATTCCACTGACTATCAGGGAGTGAGGGGAAAGCACACAGCTTGTGTACTTTCCCCTCGCTCCCTGTTTGTGAGGAGAAGGGGAAGAAGAACAAACAGCATTTGGGTACACACGGCTGCACCCCCTCCCTCCAACCCCACCTCACCCTCCCAAAATGGCGTCCTTTCTGTCACAGCTAATTGATTTAGTGGAAACAAGCATTCAAAGACTAAAAAGGTGGCTGAAGACACTCTGGCTGTGTCTACACTGGCATGAATTTCCGGAACTGCTTAAAACGGAACAGTTTTCCGTTATAAGTATTTCCAGAAAAAGAGCGTCTACATTGGCAGGATTCTTTTCCGGAAAAGCCCTTTTTCTGGAAAAGCGTCTGTGGCCAATGTAGACGTGCTTTTCCGGAAAAAAGCCCCGATTGTCATTTTCGCGATCGGGGCTTTTTTGCGGAAAAGACTACTGTGCTGTCTACACTGGCCCTTTTCTGGAACAGTTTTCCGAAAAAAGGACTTTTGCCCAAGTGGGAGCAGCATAGTTTTTCCGGAAAAGCAGCTGATTTCTTACAGTAGATCATCAGTGCTTTTCTGGAAATTCAAGGGGCCAGTGTAGACAGCTCGCAGCTTATTCCGGAAAAGCGGCTGCTTTTCTGGAATAAGTGGCCCAGTGTAGACACAGCCTCTGTGTTTAGCCTCAGAATTCACGCTGTACCTAAGGCATGTGCATCATGTGTTGGCTTTCTGCTGTACTGTGGCTAGTGAGGACAATGAAATGTAAACTCTTTGTGGCAGGGGCCTTTTAACTGGTTGGCCTAGCCCACGTGCTGTGCAGCATTGAGCTGCTGTCTTACTAGTGCTCTAATAATCCCCTAAATCTCCCGCATGGTTTTGTCAGTGTGCTGGGCAATAATGGAGCAACGCCTCACTGTATCTGTAAACAAACAAGCAGTATCTTTAACGCCATCTGCCACCCAAACTGAATTCCCTCCCTCCTCCAAAAATGAAATTCCTCAACAAAAGGCAGCTGCTCAGACAGACTGCCCTCTCCCCCTCTCTCTCTTCAGAATTGTTTGCAAGCAGGTGTCTTTCCCACCTTCCTCCCAGGACAGGGAACGTACACAAAGGTGCAAAATGAACCACTTCCCTGGATTTGCTTTTCTTATCAACTTAGGCTTTGTCTACAGTTCTAAAATTAAAGCAGCAGCACTTTAACGTGGACACGGCAGGAGCATGGAGAGAGCTCTCTCAGAGCTCCAGGTAAACCACCTCCACAAGGGGAATAGCTAACAGCACTGCGAGCACAGATGTCCAACCTAAACCTCCCTTGCTGCAATTTAAACCCATTGTTTCTTGTCCTATCATCAGAGGCCAAGGAAAACAATTTTTCTCCCTCCTCATTGTAACATCCTTTTAGATACTTGAAAACTGCTATTATATCCTCTCTCAGTCATCTCTTTTCTAAACTAAACAAGCCCAACTCTTTCAGCCTTCCCTCATAGGTCATATTTTCTAGACTTTGAATCATTTTTGTTGCTCTTCTCCAATTTCTCCACATCTTTCTTGAAATGTGGTGCCCAGAACTGGACATAATACTCCAATTGAGGCCTAGTTAGCACAGAGTAGAGCGGAAGAATAACTTCTCGTGTCTTGCTCACAACACACCTGTTAATGCATCCCAGGATCATGTTTGCTTTTTTTTGCAACAGTGTCACACGGTTGACTCATGTTTAACTTGTGGTCCACTATGACCCCTAGATCCCTTTCAGCAGTACTCCTTCTTAGATGGTCACTTCCCATTCTGTCTGTGTGAAACTGATTGTTCCTTCCTAAGTGGAGCACTTTGCATTTGTCCTTATTACACTTCATTCTATTTACCTCAGACCATTTCTCCAGTTTGTCCAGATTTTTTGGAATTTTGACCCTCTCCGCCAAAGCATTTGCAACTTGTAACAATCTTACATATACACAGCATCCATCAGCCCTAAGCTATATATAAGCACATCACTTCCTGCCATCACTAGGACACAGCAAATATTTAATACAATGGTGTCTTATCAGATGAGTCAGGAGGTGAAGTTGTGGATGGCACTCTTTCCAACTGAAATCCAGGTGGGAATTTAGATAAAACACTATGTCACACCAGCTGACATTAAAGATGCTAACATTAACCACTGTAATTATTCAAGGTGGACTTTGGGCAGCACAATGGGTACATCTAGACTACACCTCTCCATCGACAGAGAGATATAGATTACCATAAAATTGTGAGTATAATGCGCACCTACCTTTTCAACATCAGAATCCTGGAAAAAAGTGAACTCCTATATATAACGTGCACCCCCATTATACTCGCAATTTTACGGTGTATATAGGAAGGAAGGGGCTGCTCCCACCTGCAGGCTCGCCTAGGAAACGCGCGCACAGCACCAGGGAGCCAGAGGTGGGGCCCCTTGCCCTCCCCCCGCCTAGCTGTCCACGCTGAGACTGGGCAGGCAGCGAGCCAGGCTGCTCCTCGCCTTGTTCAGGAGCCTGGCTGAGCTCGCGCCTGCCGTGGGGGCCCCCTGCCCAGCTGAGCTTGCGCCTGCCGTGGGGGCCCGCTGCCCAGCTGCCCATGCACCACACTGACACTGGGGAGGCAGCGAGCCAGGGCACTGCAGTCTGGTGGCGCCGCTGGCTCCTCGCCTTGTCCAGGAGCCTGGTGGGGCGCTGTGCTGCAGCTGGAAAGTTTCTGTGCAGAGGGTAGGTGGAGTTAAAAACTTTAACAGAAAATCTCCTATGTATAATGCGCACACCGGCTTTGACCCTAAAAAAGGGGGAAAAAAAGTGCGCATTATATTCGAGATTTTACGGTAGGCACGTCGAAATTGCTAATGAAGCAGGGATTTAAATATCCCATGCTTCATTTGCATAAACATGGTTGCCACTTTTTTTCGAAATGGAGCTTTTAGGAAAAAAATCCCCGGCAGTCTAGACGGGGATCTGTCGAAAAATAAACCCATTTTCGACAGATCCTGTAAGCCTAATTTTTTGAGGAATACAGGATCTGTCGAAAAAGGGTTTATTTTTCGACAGAGCCCCGTCTAGACTGCCAATTTATTTTTCGAAAAAGCTCCGTGTCGAAAAAGAGTGTTGGCCACGTTTATGCTAATGAAGTGTGGGATATTTAAATCCCTGCTTCATTAGCAATTTCGACGTGCCTAATCCACATCTTTCTGTTGATGGAGAGGTGAAGTCTAGACATACCCTCAGAGTGATTCAGGACAGATCTACACTAAAGGGGAAGGTCGAATCAAGATACGCCTCTCCAGCTACATTAATTACATAACTGGAGTTGACAAACCTTGTTTCGAGTTTCCCCGCTGTCCCCACAGCAGGAAGCAGGAGTACTGGCAGCCAGCAGGGGCACCCTCTGTGTTTGATTTAGTGGATCTTAACTAGACCCTCTAAATCGAATGTGAGACGCTCAACTGTAGGAGTGTCAATCTTCCTTTTAGTGAAGACATGACCTTAGTTATACTAAACTTAACTCCCCAGCCCATGTAGATGGTGCTGTGATTTTTTGGTTTCCCTGGAATGCCAATTAAGGTTCTTTAGATACCACTGAGCCTATCTTCAGTCACCCTGGGTCCCCTTTTACTTGGTCTTGCTGAGCCAGGCCCTCAAGCCTCCTCCAGCCACAGCCAACTGCTCATACAGAGATTAGTTTTGGAAGGACTCCGTTTAAAGGATTTATTACAGCACACAGAATTTCACACACTCCCAGGGTGAACAAACCCAAAGTTATTTGAATTTTGCATCCTTCCTCAGTGTTAGGGAAGGTACGCACAGTTTCTCAACTCCCCTCCCCCCCATTAGAAATTATGTAAACTGGGTTATATTCTAAATCAGAAGTGAGTTATTAATTATGAAAAGATGCATTTCAAGTGGTCAAAGAGATAGTAGACTGATCAAAGCAGATTGCTAAGAAAATAATACAAAGCATGCAAACTAAGCTAGATTTACTAAAAATGAATTGATCACAAGCTAGGTGACTATTGGCCTGTATCCAGTAGTGCTCTCCCCCACCACTTCAGTTACAATCCTTTTGTTTCCAGGTGTTTTCCAAAGTATTTCTTTGGCATTGGGAAGCAGAGGTAAAGCAAGCAGATAATTATCATTGTTTTCCTCCCCCACCTTATACAGAATTTCTATAAGGCTGGAAACTTTTGATTTCCCCCACCACTCTGTGGTTCATCAGACCAAGGAGTTGGTTAGTATTAGGTGATCAGGTCACCTGATTCCATTGTCCATGAGTCAGTAGCAGGGTGGAGGGAACACAGGAAGGCCAAGCCTAGTCAGAATCTATCATTTCAGTTGATACCCAAAGTGTCAGCAGTAGGAGCAACACAATATGAAATACAATATACAGGTCAATATTCCTAACTTCAAATACAAAAATGACACATGCCTACAAATGGGATAATCATATTCAGCAAATCATAACCTTTCAAATCATATGTTACATGAATTATCTTGCATAAAGCATATCTCGGTTATGTCATAGTCACGTTATTAGCACATTTTCATAGAGCATATGGAATGCCAAGTCAGACGTGCTATATTGGTGGGAGAGTTTTTCTTACTAAGCTACCAACTCTTGAAGAGGTGGGGTTATAAAGCCATCAGGAGAGCTTTCTTCCATCAGCTTAGAGCACTTTTACCACACATTCTACAGTGGTACAGTTGCATCAGTGAGCTGCGCCAATGTAAATTTGCAGTGTAAATCTGCCCAAAGAGCTTCCAGGACCATTATTTGCTAACTTTTTAGTTCTAGATCTCTGAAAGACTACCCTGTACCTTCTAAGACAGGGGTGGGCCATAATTTTTGGTAGGGGGGCCACGCCAAGCTTTTGGTAAGTGGTCAAGGGGTGCACTTTTCTATGGAGGGAGTGCGGGGTCTAGGTTGGAGGTTGGGTACAGAAGGGTGCACAGGGTAAGGGACCAGGGTGCAGGACACAGTGTGGGATCTGAGAGGGAGTTTGGGTGGCAGAGGGGGTTGTGACCTGGGTCAGGGGATTGGGTGTAGGTTGAGGGAGGGAGTGTGGGTGAAGGAGAAGATTTTGGCCTGGGGGAGAGGTGTAAGAGAGGGTACAGGGTCTGGGACAGGGGGTGCAGAGGGTTTGGATGGTGACCTGGGGAGGGAGTTGGGGTACCAGAGGCAGATGCTGGCTGGGAGGAGTTTACCTAAGTGTCTCCTGGCCAGCAGGCTGTAGCACCCCCCAGGCATGCTGGACTCCTGTTGCAGCCCCATCCCGCTTGAAAATACAGGCTGCTCCCTCCACGTGGCTCTCAACTCCATTGTTTGCAGCTAAAAGGAGCTGAGAGATTGGCTGATGTCAGTTCTTACTGGCTGATTGTTTCGAGCCAATAGGATCTGAGGATTGGGCTGGGGGCGGGGAGATTGCATGAAGTCTCCCCCTCCCTGCAGAGCAGATAGCCGCAGGGACTGCGCTTAAAACCATGCTGCTGTGTGTACCTGAGGGTCCTGGCAGGATCCGGCCCTCGGGCCATATTTTGCCCAGCCCTGCCCTAAGACCATGCAAAGCACATTGCCTCATAGCACAGAGTTCCAGACTCAACCTGATGATTCACTAACACTGTTCCCTATGTCATCTCTCTATAGATCTCCCATTCAAAATGCTGCTCCAATCTGCTTTGGCTTAGCTTGCATTATCAGGGAGGAGCATAGTACAAAACGGCTAAGCGATGGCTGCCCCTTTCAGCTGCTGTGATTAATTTTATTCATACATTCATAAATTCCAAAGCCAGATGGAATACTAAATATTCCAAAATATTGGCCTCTAGCACCAGCATGGTGTTGACTAGCTGCTCCAGTCAAAAAGGGGCAAAGTTTGGGACTCTACTCATGTTCCAGTTGGAAGCAGAAGTGTCTGGAGTCTGCTATTTTCTTTGTTGCAATCTTGTTTATTTACAATGGATATGTACAAAGCCGTGGGTCTCTGAACACAGAAGAAACCAAGAATCAAAGGAGCAGTTCTTTAGTTTACAGCCTCCAAGCCTCATACCTATCAGCAAAGGTGAATGCAAGCTGGAGCGCCCCCGCATGGTGCACTGGTAAGAGTGGCTGGCTGGGGGTAGGGTTCTGGAGGCTGCTGGCCACAATACACCAGTGGGCTCAAACCAGCACCCACAGCCCCCGTGCAGCGCTGCCACAGCACACTCTGGTTTCAACCCCAGGACTCGGGCAGCTCAGTACTCGCCATCCCAGCCAGTTCCGAAGGGATCCAATGGCTGGGTGTCACCATCCCTGTGACTCCAGCCAGTCCTGGATGATCCAGGGGTCAGGCATTACAGTCCCCATTAGGGATGTGAAGGACTAGTTGACTGGTCGCTCCCCCCCTTGCTGACTCTATCAGAAAGAGGCAGCAAGGGATGGGGGAAGAGGATGGGGTACTTCAAAGCGGCAGCACTGTTTGGAGCATGGGA
Source organism: Pelodiscus sinensis (assembly GCF_049634645.1). Classification (NCBI taxonomy): domain Eukaryota; kingdom Metazoa; phylum Chordata; order Testudines; family Trionychidae; genus Pelodiscus; species Pelodiscus sinensis. Next base: position 245,307,829 of record NC_134712.1, on the reverse strand, counting down.
CCAGACCCCAGGCTCCATGCAGAGCTGCTGCTTTGAAATGCTGCGTGCAGGCCAGGGCCAGCTGGGGTATCCCCAGGCTGCATGCAGCGTTTCAAAGTGACAGTGCCGCATGGAGCCTGGGGTCAGCGGGGGAGTGACTCTGGGCTCCATGCAGTCCTTTAGCCTTTGAAGTGTAGCAACAGCCCTACGGCTGAGGCGCCCTATAGATTCATTGAGCAGTCAATGTAAAATGCATCGACTATTCGATGAGTCAGTTAGTCAATACTAACAACCTTATCCCCATCACCCCAGCCAGCACTGGAGGATCTGGAAGCTGGGCAGAATGATTCTCGCTGCCCTGGCCAACACCAAGCTCCCCCCACCTCCCTGCCCTTCATCTTTCTCCCCCCACATTCCTATCCCTTTCTCTGAGCCCTCCACATACCCTAGATCCCTATCCTTAGCCCCCTGCATCCATCCTACAATTACATTTTTACAGGTATTGTGGTATAACAATCCCCGCCGGCAAACACCCACCCTGAGCCTCCCGGGGAGAGGGGGTTGCAATATGGCCAGTGCCTGTAGGAAATTAATTTGCTTTCACCTCTGCAGAGCAGAGGTGTAAATGAAGATTGAACACAACCCAGGAGGAGGTTTAATCCAGTTGATAACATCAGCCAGCCACCAGCCACCCATCCCAAACAGAAGGAAAAGAAATTTAACAAATTACAAATGATACAAGCGTAACTATTTACATACAGATGGTGCCTTTCTGGCAGTGTAGTTTCACATCACCTAAACATAAACAGGATTTTTTTCCTCTCTCGTGTTTTTTCTCTCCCTTGAATTCCTCTCCACCATCAGGGAGGAATGTCTCAGTCAGCCCCCATCGAATTTTACTCTGGATTCTGCTGGTTGAGGCAGACCCTGCCCTTTCTAGACCAGTCTGGATTCAGCTCTGTAACTACTTTTCCAGTCTCAACTTCCCCAGCTACATTCTCAGATGTGGGGGCAGCCATCCTGAAATCCTGTCCCTCAAAATGTGAGAAATGTCTAGTATGAACTGGGTTTTGAATCATGGATAGACCAAGAGTCCTTTCAAGTCTGAAAATGCTAACTCACACCCTGGTGACGGCTGAAATGTCAGAAGCATTCAGCAAATGAATGGTGATCTGTTCCAGATTTAGCTCCACGGGAGTTTTAACACTTAAGACTGTCCAGAATCATAGGTCTCAAAACAGGTTTGAACCACGACCCAGGTTTCCCTTGCTGAAAGTAACAAGTAGCCAGGGGGCAGCACAATTAGCTCACTTGCAAACCCAGTTATCTCACCTGGGCCTTATCTTTAAAGGGAATTTCCACTGACTGAATTAGAAAAACACCTTTCCTGGTGCTGATTAGAAGTTATTAGCCATAATGCAATCCAAGCCAAGTATTTGCTCATTTGCTACTTCAGTCACCCAGACTTTTGGCTTGAATGGTATGGGTGGGATGGGTGCCTACTCACTGTCTCCATTTCAGAGAAATTTGGGGAGATCAGTTTAGGGTCCTCGGTTCCTTCACCTTTTTAACATAACAATCATTATGCCTGAGCATTTATGTCAAGTATCTCAATAAATATACATCACAGATCTTATTCCGCACTCAGTAACCAAACTCCCATTATCGATTTTTAATTGTTGAGATCTAAACAAAAACTTGCAGCTGATGTTTTTACCTCCACCAAACTTTGCCCCTTCAGTTTGCTTTTCCCGATTTCCAAACCAGGAGAGAGGCTTTCACTGCACCAGCAACAGTCTGTCCTGGCCTTCTTAAATTTATAACAATCCTCCTTTTCATAGCCAGTCTTGTCACAGTACTGTCATTGAAACGAATCGTTGCCTTTAATTTTTTGCATTCTTGTCGCCTTCCTTTGTTTTACAAACCAAATTTACAAACCGTCTGTACTAATTATTCAATGGAGTCATCATGGACTCAATCAGAATTTCCCCTTTCATACCCAGCAAACACAAAGGCACAAAGCTGTACCAACTGGATGGGGATCAGCTCCCACCTTCCTTTCTAGCAACTGCTTCTTCCTCTGGTGCACTCCTGAAGAAAAAAAAAATCAAGTTCTGTGGCAAATTCCACAGCCCGTGCAAGTGTCTTCAGCCTCCTTTTGCTGATCTTGACTTGCAAATTCTAGTCCCTCTGAGCATCTATAAATCCATCCGTTGGCAGTCTATTCTGAAGGCCTCTGGGTATCTTGGGTAATAGGAACACAAATCTTCAGGTGTTCTCTGCTGGTTCAGATGGGCTTTCCTCTTTCCCTGTCCTTCAAGCTCTTAGCTGTGCCCTGGTGTTTGTTTACATTAGAGACCTAGAGCAGTACAGGATGATGGAAGGGGTTCTGCAGCTTGATAGAGAACTTTAATCTGGCACATTCCGACCTTGCTATCTTCACTTGGAATATCAAAGGAAAAGTATCTTAAATAAATGGTACTTTGATATTACAATGAGGGCTCTCCAGGAATACTCTGTGCTAGAACAAAAGGAAAAGGTCATATGTGTGCAGAGGTATGTGGTAATCAGAAAGAGGGAGTAGGAATCAATGTTCCCTCTAATTTTTCCATCCATATGCAGAATAAATGTTATGTGCACCAAGGCATGTGCAGATGTGCACCATCAGTAGGAACACATTATTGCCAAATGTGGGCATTGTGGATGCTCTGCTAATCGGCAGGGTGGCACCTGAATCTCTCCTGGGTGGCTGCCCAAGCACTCAGCTTACAGGGAACACTGGCAGGAACATAGTCCACCCCAAAATACATAGGTTTTTTTCTCTAGATGTGCTTCCTCCTTAAAACAGTTGGGGTCTGAGTCAGCTTCTCCATCCCTGCCTGCTCTAGTATGCATGGATTTCTAGTGCTAATGGCTAATGTTCACATCACGCTTTAGCCCAGTGGTTCTTGATCTTTCCAGATTATTGTGCCCCATTCCCAAGTCACATTTGTCTTGAGCACCCCAGTTTCACCTCATTTAGAATCAACTGGCTTATAAAATGAGACATACAAATGCAAATGTGTCACAGCACTCTGTTCCTGACAAACTGCTTCCTGTCTCATTTTTACTGCCCAATTATAAAAGAGTGCCATGGAAATGTAAGCTCTGCACTTATGTTTCAGGGTGACACTGTACCTGTTTTACACTTGAGAACCTTGTCTGAAGCCCAAGCCTGCTGCCTGGGTCTGAAGGATAGAACTTAGCTTCCTGGGGGGACTCTATAGTGTACTGCTGGGGCAACTGCCTGCTTGCCCCCTCCTCATGCCAGCCCTGCATTTGCAACCCACCTAAACCCATCCCATGATCACCTTAGAGGCTGCAAGCCCCTGGTCAAGAAACACTGATCCAGAGGAAAAACAAGATGTCCTGTGGTACCTTGGAGACTAACAAAGGTATAGGATCATGAGCTTTCATGGGTAAACCCCATTTCATCTAAATGAAAACCCCCTGGAAGACCTCTGAACATCCCCAGGGGCACCCGTACCCCAGTTGAGAACCACTGCTCTAGCCAAATGTGTTCAAGTTTCAGCTGGTTTTCTATGCCCCCTGTGGCAGCACATGCACCTCAAAAGTCCAAGTTAGCCCTCTGGCCACCAGGTGGAAACCAAGCCTGCTCGGGAGTCTTTCACTTGGAAAATCCTCCAGACGTAGAATCTCAGTCATCTTCAGAAGAAACCTGGCCAAGCCCATTTTGGAACAATCAGACCCTTTTCTCGAAGATATATGTCTCCCTGTCAATGGCTCATAAATGGATGAACAGCTCAGCTCTTTTTAATAGAGTTAGGCACAGGGTAGTAATAGACTCGTGCACATCTTTCCCTTGGCTTAATTCATCTTTCTACAAATCATTACCATTGTTGGAATAACTGCTATCACTACATAGGGTTCCTTCTCGCAGCAGCCTAATGACATTGGTTTAATGTACAGTTGGTGGAAAATGAGATTGTGTGAGCCGCATAGCTCATGCTGGAAAGGGAGGGGGGCTGGCTTTGTTTTTTTCAGTTTCTTTAAAGGAGGACAAAAGGTGCCAAATTAAACAGCGCCAGAGGATGCAGCTTGTTTCTTTACCTACAGGCTAGCTACAGCATGGACATCAGCAGAGGGGACTACTGAAGCAGATGCAGAATAGCTACCGCATGGGTATCAGCAAGGCAGCCTCCTTCCACATCCTCCATCCACATGCCCACTCGCCTGTCAAAGAACTGCTGGTAGTGCTGACAGGTGTGCAGTCTTCAGATGCAGGCAAACTTACGCCCTCTGCTAAGCCTGCCAACAGACATGCCAGCTCCAACCATCTTGCTATTGATGCTCAGACCTGCAGCTCTTGATATTTTCACGTAAGGGTAATAGGAGAATTCTTTTGCCAAACTGGTTTTCTTGATTTTTTTTAATCCTCTTAACAACCGTGACCTGAGAGCAGAGCTGCATGTAATGCCCAAGGTAGAAGATGGTCCCAGCAAAGATCTCTTCTGCATCGACAGGTGTGAGCAATTGACCAGGCACATTAAGGTGGAAGAGGTTCAGGCTCTCCTGTGATCTCAATCTCAGGCCATTATTGAATACCAGATGGACCGTTGATCCAAGACAGTGTAGCCCTTCTGCATGTGGTAACTAGAGGTATCTAGGGGTATGTCTACACTACCCCGCTAGTTCGAACTAGCGGGGTAATGTATGCATACCGAACGTGCAAATGAAGCCCGGGATTTGAATTTCCCGGGCTTTATTTGCATAAGCCGGCCAGTGCCATTTTTAAATGCCGGCTTGTTCGAACCCCGTGCCGCGCGGCTACACGCGGCACGGGCTAGATAGTTCGAACTAGCAAGCCATTCCAAACTATCTGTACACCTTGTTCCACGAGGCATACAGATAGTTCGGAATGGCTACGTAGTTCGAACTATCTAGCCCGTGCCGCGTGTAGCCGCGCGGCACGGGGTTCGAACAAGCCGGCATTTAAAAATGGCGCCGGCCGGCTTATGCAAATAAAGCCCGGGAAATTCAAATCCCGGGCTTCATTTGCACGTTCGGTATGCATACATTACCCCGCTAGTTCGAACTAGCGGGGTAGTGTAGACATACCCTAGGGGTTTCTCATCAACAATACAACACAAAACCAGCTCGAGCCCCCACCCAATGACCAGGAACAATTACAAGCCACCCCCTGGGCAGCCCTAAGAGGCAATACTTCTCCTCTCACAAGCACAGAGTCTGAGTGTAGAAAAGAAACTTTTAATTAAAGGAGGGAGGTCGCCTGGCATTCATTTAGGAAAATACCTCAAACAGGGGCCATAAACATAAACCATGAGTAAAAGACCCACCCCCAAGTAAGCTGGGCAGTTTCTTTTTCCCTTCAGGTTCTTACATCCAGCAACCAAAAGGCCCTGTGATGTTCCCGTCCTTTCTCTGCTCACCCCACTCACAGCTGTTGTCCTTGGTCAGTGCACACGTAGGCCTGGTCTACACCATAGAACAGTGGTCCCCAACCTTTCAGGGCTGCCGGGCGCTCAGCGGTGGGGCCGCTCACACGCCACGTGTCTGGGGGCAGGGCCGCCCATGCGTCGCATGCCTGGGGCCAGCACCGCGCACGTGCTGCGCACCTGGAACTGGCATCGCACATGCGCTGCACGTTGGGGCGGGGCCGACCCAGATCATTCTGCGAGCGCATATAAATGCCCCGGTGGGTGCCATGGTGCCCGCGGGCACTGCGTTGGGGACCACTGCCATTGAAGGTCAAATTAAGATACACAAGTCCAGCAATGTTAATTAGATAGCTAGAGTCAACTTATTTTAAATTGAGTTTCCACAGTGTCCACACAGCAGGAGGCTGATGGCAGCAAACACTTCCACCAACTTCCTTTATGCATCATGAAGAGCAGAAGTACTGGTGCCGACAGGGGTGCCCTCAGAGTTTGATTTAGCGGGTCTTCACCTGTCCTCCTAAATCGAATCCTGGAAGATTGACCATGGCAGCGTCAATCTTCTGCATAGGGTAGACATGGCCAGAGGGTCCAGAGGTGCATCTGTAGAGTTCACCTACTGCTGAGGGTGGAGAGGGATAAGAAGGCACTTCACTCACTGCACCACCCAGGCACTTGCTCACTGCTCATCTTTGGCTGCCTGTCAGCCAATCGCCATCACTCCTCACTAGCCATCCCGATGGTTGATCATTGCGCCTTTTCACCAGTTGTCCTGCTGGCCAATCTTCACACCTCTCTGCTGGCTGCCCTGTTGGCCCCTTGCCAATCTTCTAGGATGTCTTCAGGTCACACCATGTAACACAGCTCTCAGTGATACCTGTTGCTAGTGGGGGAGTCCTTCTGCTGGGGCCCACGGATCAGTCTCTTGCATCAGAAACACTGTCCCAAAGCAGGTCTAACACATAGACCCAAGTATCTATGGGTTCAGCTCTGTGGGGTGTAACAAGACTCTCAACTGAATTTAAATTAGCTCCTTTATTACACACTGGATATAGGCAGGGTCAAATGGTTTCTAGGACTCTTAATGTCCCACACCCCCAGGTAGAAGTATCTATCCTCTCTCAACTCACTGGGCTGTGGAACCCATGGTTCCCACCTAACGAATGCTGTTGAGTTGAGGGTGAGTCCTTCAGCTGGGATATGCCAACTACAGTTCTGCTGCCATTGATAACAAGGATAACAGCCCTTTATTACTCATGCCCCATAACAAGGAGACTGGGGATCCAAAACCAGCCAAAAGTGATCATTTGGGCAAGCAAACCCATCATGCTTAGCAACTAGGCAGGGTGGATGTGCCCATGCAATCAAGATCAGCTCCTGAAGTGCTCTTCCCTAGGGGTATGTCTACACTACCCCGCTAGTCGAACTAGCGGGGTAATGTATGCATACCGAACTTGCTAATGAAGCCCGGGATTTGAATTTCCCGGGTTTCATTAGCATAAAGCCGGCTCCGCTATTTTTAAAAGCCTGCTAGTGCGAACCCCGTGCCGCGCGGCTACACGTGGCACGGGCTAGATAGTTCGAACTACGTAGCCATTCCGAACTATCTGTACGCCTGTACATTCTGGCCTGGAGTGAGCACGTGCTGCTTTTCTAGAAACACAGAACACTAGAACCGGAAGGAATCTTGAGAGGTCAACATGTCCAGTCCTCTGCCCTCATGGCAAGACCAAACACCAGCTAGATCATCCCTGATAGATGATTGTCCAAACTGCTCTTAAAAAGGTCCAGTGATGGAGATTCCACAACCTCCCTAGGCAAATTATTAATTTAAATTACTCTCAGTAGAGTTCATAGATTCCAAGACCAGAGTGGACCATTGTGGTCATAAAGTTCATCCGCCTATGTAACACAAGCCACAATGTAATAACCCCCAAAATAATTATTTTTGAACTAGAGCAGATCTTTTAGAAAAAGTCTTAATTTAAACACTCGCAGTGAGGGAACATAAGAACGTAAAAAAAACTTCCATACTGGGTCATATTAAAGATCCATTTAGCTCAGTATCCTGTCTTCCAACAGTGGCTAATACCAGGTACCCCAGAGGGAATGAACAGAATAGGTAATCCTCTCCTGCTGCCCATTCCCAGCTTCTGACAAACAGAGGCTAGGGACACCACAAACACTGGTAAATTGTGCCAATGGATAATTATTCTCACTGTGAAAAGTATACACCTTGTTCCCAGTCTGAATTTATCTACCTTCAGCTTCCAGCCACTGGATTATGTTATGTTTTTGGCTGCTAGACTGAAGTGACCATTATCCAATATTTGTTCCTCACATAGGTACTTATAGACGATGATCACATCACCTCTTAACTTTTTCTTCGTTAAACTAAATCAGGGATGGGGAATCTTTTTTGGATTGGGGGCCACTGATCCACAGAAAAATCAGTCAGGGCCTGGACGCAAGTGAGAAGAAAAATTCTATCACTGATGTGGCCCCTGACTGAGGAGAAAGACACATTCCACATTCCCTTCCCACACCACCGCCTGGGGGGCGGGGCACAGCCTAGTAGAATTTTTGTGTTCCTGCCCCGCGGTGGGGCAGTGGGAGGCTGGAGCCTCAGGGGCTAGGTCCAGTCAAGCTGGGGACTACATTCAGCCCCTGAGGTTCCCAACCCCCGCATTTATCACTACAAGGTGTATTTTCCAATACTGTAATCATTCTTGTGGCTCTTCTCTGTGGCTTCATCCTGCAGCCTTTGATTTTGTCGCTATATATTAATCTTGCTGCAGCTGGGGCATTTATGAGCACGTAAAGAAGTGGTTTTCAACCTTTACTTCATTTGCAGACCCCTCAACAGTTTCAAATGGAGGAGTGGACCCCTTTGGAAATCTTGGCTGTACTCTGTGCATCCCCAGGGGCCTGAGGACCACAGGTTGTAAACCAGGGACCTAAAGCAAAGAATGGACTTGAGCTCCAGGCTGCACTTCAGCGTTTGTAACATCAAAGAGAAGAAATGGAGACCTCTAAACTTATTCCTTGGCAAGTAAAACATCCCTTCAGTTTACAGACAGATCCATTGGGGTCAGAATCTGTAAGTGAGAAGCCACCCCGACTGTTACTGACTCAGTGATAGCTGAAGATGTTCAGCGGCCTGCAGGATTTGGCTCATTTGTGTAGTTCCAGTCTACGTATGTATTATATTGATGCTAGGGGGTTCTGACATTAACTAAATATACTGGATTTGATTTATGCAGCCTACTGGTTTAGACTTGCCAACAGCAGCACACAGGATGCTGTCCATTACTGTTTACACCCGCGAGGCCACATTCTAGGCTGCAATTTGCACAGACAACCCCCATGAAATCACCAAGGCTGCACATGTGGACTTGAGGGCAGAATCTGATATGTGCAATCCTGTTTCTATAGTCATCTGAAACAGTCATTTCCTAGCACTGCATGTATTTGTGTATGAAGGGAAGTAGCCCCATTTAAGTTCAGCAACATTTACAATTAGTGTGCAATCATTTAAATAGCTCTGATCCCATGGCACAGAAGGTGGCTTCAAGCTCCCAACTGAGGGTCCCCAAAGTTTTGGGGGTGTCCCCAGCAGATATAGGAATGGCATAGCTAAATGACAACCCCCATGCTCCTGACATAAGTGACATGAAAGGATGGGCAGCCAAAGCAGCGAGGGCTCTCCAGGAATCCTCTGCTGTTCGTGGGAGCCACAGCCAGCTGGTGCAACTTAGAACAGGCCTGGAAAACCATCACAGGATCAGGAATCAAAACCAGCTCCCTTTTGGCCATTCCTACTCCAGCGGTTCTTAGCGGAAGTGGTGTACAACTGAGGGTTAGGCCTGTTGCCTCCAGAAGGTCTGAGGGAGTTCACACTGCAGCGGTACAACCTTGAATGAGAGGCAGAGACCACTTCCCTCCACTCCAGGCTGTTTTGGTTTTACTCAATGCTCCTCTTGTGGAGAAGAGTTTGTGGCTTCATGGTAGGGTTGCCAGATACCTTCACAAAAAATCCCAAAAAATCCCGAACAGGCAGGGAAAAATTGGTTGAGAAAAAAAAACATATTAAACAAGAGGTCGCTGTGCCTATAAATTACCACGTTCCTTGATTCCCTCACCCTTGCAGATGCCGCCAGCCATCTTTCTCAGGGAAAAAAAAAGGGCCACTGTGCCTTTAAATTACTGCACTCCTCACTCCCCTGCCCTCGCAGATGCCACTGGCCATCCTTCCAAGGAAAACAGAAAATACCAGACATGTCCAGTATTCTCTGGGGGTTTTTTTACCAGACGGAAGGCCAAAATACAGAACTGTCCGGGTGAAAACCGGACACCTGGCAACCCTACTTCATGGAGCCGGCCTCAGACATGGCCTACAAACTCGCTCAGCCAAAAAGATACATGGGGAAGGCAGACTCTAGCCTAGAGAATTGCAAGGCATCCATCAGAAAAATGTGGGCCTTGCACACTGGTTTTTCGGCCCTCCCTCTCACAGGTAGCCCAGGGACATGATCCTGCCTTACTGCTCATTCCCACTGAGTGCAGCCCACAGCACAAACCTTTCGCACTATCCTGACAACCCCTGGGATGCTGGGCTCCTGCGCTGTTCCCACATATCAGTACTAAATTCACCTGAAGGAAAGCAAAAATACTAGTGACAAAGCAGGGCAGCAGTCAGCTTGAAAAACCAAAAGGAATGCCAGGGACGTGCTTTTGAGAGGCTCAGCCATCTCTGACTGAGCCACGAAATAACAGAGCTCAGATAGTTTTCCTCCTCATTTCAGAGTAAAAGAGCCATCTCTAATCTTGCAGTCACTGCCCGCTCCTCTGTCGCAGTCAATTGAACATTTATCGTTTTCCTGGAGGTTCTAATGAGGGGCTGAAACCGTTCCAAGAGCAGTGGAATTATTTTTCTCATAGATAACATCATTTTGTTTGGAAACCCCTCTGATCCTTGCCTCCAGTGAGCTATTGTTAGTGTGAGGTCATTAGCTGTGTGTGTGTACCACATATTACAATACTCACTACTCCTGATCTATGACTTTATGCAGGGAAAATATAACTGGCAAAAAGAGAGGCGCTACAAGAAGAGTAGCGAGGGTAGTGCCTGACAGAGTGGATGCTGTTAATATGACATGAGCCTGAGCCAATAACCACATCCCACAACCATGTTCATCTCAACATATTTTTCCTCTTAGGTCTTCAGCTTGGTCCTCAGATGGAAATAATGATTTATGTGAACATGTATGAGACAGTCCTCAGGCAGAGGAGAGAGGCAGAAAAAAGAATGTTAATTTAATTTACTTGTTAATTGCATTTCATATCTGATTTGTTTGCGATACATAGTGGAGTGGAATTAACATGGATACCAAGCCAAAAATAAAGTCACAGGTGCTTCTGTCTTTGAATTGCATAGAACTGAAAATGAGAGTGTGGAAAAAAAATGCTTTGGAGAACTTTGGACTGGAGATGAGAAAGATTCAGTTTGCTCCCTACCTAAAACCTCTGGCCTCATCTTCCACACTCCTACCTTTCCCACTCTCCAATTCTTCCATCACAAACGTTCCTATTCCCACAGTAAATTTCCTGGGCTAGATGCTCAGATTTCAGGACATTCTTAGTCCTGACCCTGAGGGACTCACAGATGACTTTTAATCAGCCTTGTGCTCCTACAAACCATCAGTCTGAGGGCTGTTCTGACTTTGGCCTGGGATCCCATGCACATGGAGCCTGTCACTTCCTTTTCAAAGAGGAACCCTGCACCAAGGGCTCAAGGAGGACAGCACAGAGTCAAATCTCAAAGGGGTAGCCGTATTAGTTTGTATCTACAAAATCAATGAGGTGTCCTGTGGCACCTTTGAGACTAACAGATTTATTTGGGCATAAGCTTTCGTAGGTAAAAACCACTTCGTCAGAATCAAGGAGTAGAAAACACATAGGCTGGGATATATATGTACTAATATATCAGAAGAAGGGAGTTACTTCTCAAGTGTGGGACCAAAGTAAACAAAGCCAATTCCATCAGGGTGAATGTGGCTCACTCTGAGCAATTGATGGGGAAGCGTGAATACCAAGAGAAGGAAAATTGCCTTTGTAGTGAGATAACCATTTTAAGTTCTTATTCAATCCTCATTTGATTGTGTTAAACTGAGAGTCAGTTTGTCAGTTCCCTGCCATCTGGAGATTCGCCTTTCTGCACGTGGTATCTTGGCTCTGCTCACTTGAGGACTACAGAAGCAGCTGAAAGCAGCTGCAGCAGGGCTTAGAGTCCCTTCCTCTACCCTCACCCATGTAAAGCCATTCCTAAAAATCATTTCTTCAAGCAATCTTTCCTCCTTGCCTTCCATCATTAACAATCCTCAGATGCTCCCAGTCCTGAACTGTTGTCCAGTATCTGTTTCTGATCTTATTTAGATCAGTCACTTTGGAGCAGGGAACCTTTCTTATCATAGAGTCACAGGGTTGGAAGAGACCTCAGGAGGTTATTGAGTTCAACCCCCTGCTAAAAGCAGGACCAATCCCAAGTAAATCAGCCCAGCCAGGGCTTTGTCAAGGTGGGACTTAAAAACCTCCAGGGACGGAGATTCCACCACCTCCCTAGGTAACCTATTCCAGTGCTTCACCACCTCTTAGGGAAATTTTTTCTAATATCCAACCTAGACCTCCCCCACTGTAACTTGAGACCATTGCTCCTTGTTCTGTCATCTGCCACCACTGAGAACAGCCTCTCTATCCTCTCTGGAACCTCCCCCCTTTCAGGTAGTTAAATGCTGCTATCAAATCCCACCTCACTTTTCTCTTCTGTAGATTAAATAAGGCCAAATCCCTCAGCCTATCCTCATAAGTCATGTGCCCCAGCCCTCTAATCATTTTTGTTGCCCTCAATGATGGAAGTGCAGTGTAAGTCAATAACACATACTATAAATATCAGTTCTATTTTAACCACCCCTGTTCTCCCTGGCTTCCATGGGTGCAAGCATCACTCACCTGTGTGCCTGGGTGTCTGATGATGACATCACCTGGGAATGCCAGTGGTGATGCTGGATTTATACTGCCCCTGCCCCCCCGTCATCCCTCCACGACTGTACACTCCTTTGGGTTCCAGAATCCTAGATGTTTGCTTGCACGGGCATCTAAAAGATTGGAAGCTGGAGCCAGCACTCTCTTGGTTTTATGTATCAGCCCAGGCAGGGCAAGCAATGACACAGTCCCTCTGCTGATTGGAGTTGGTCCCATCAAAGACGAGCAGCTCGGGATCCTGGACCTGGTTTCATGGGAAGGTATCTCTGCCTCTCCTCAGACTCAGTCTCCCTGCTGTGCCCCTTCCCCTGAAAGTACTCTCCCAAACAAGGAGGGGGGTTACTCATAGTTCCTTAACTGCAGAAGGATTGTCCTTAGGGGGCATGGGACCTGGGGCAACACCCCTCTATGAACCTGGCCGGGGGCCTGGGGCAACTCCTGCAAGCCCTGTCCCCACCTTACCCCTCTCCCAAGTCCTGCCCCTTCTCCACCCCCACCATGGCCCTTCCCACCCTTGCATCACTCCCTTATCCCTTGCAATGCAAGATAGGGGATTACCAGGGGGCAGGCGGCAGCAAGGGTCACCCCCCACACTCACTAAAGCAGTGGGTGGTGGGAGCTAGAGCGGCCCAGCAGCCTGCTCTCCTCCATCCCGCTGCCCCACCCTCCCATCCTGCTGTGCCTTGCCTCTTCGTGGCGGGGGAAAGTGGAGCACCCTAGGGCCGGGGCACTCTACTTCCTGGCTGGTAGAGGGTGGAGTTCTGCACTAACTTTAACAGTAGTTAGTAATAAACATGAGCTAACCTCCTCCACCAAATCCAGCCATGTTTTTTCCAGTGGCCAACTGTGAAGCTTCTCAGATGTCAGTCAGCATGTTGGTTCAGCAGTAGCACTACAATGAATTCATTGGCTGGTGAGGAATTATGGGATATTCTTTAGGAGGCAATTGCTCACATCTTCCTTACAAATGCAACAGGATAAAGCAAGAGGGAATGTACCGAGGGACAATTCTGCATTAGAAGATAAGGCCTTTGGCTTTCCCTGGGCCTCCAATGACCTTGCCCGGTCCCGCTCTGGCACCAGAGGACTGGACAGTCTCTTCCACTGCATATATCATTCTCTCACACCATTCCCTACGCCTTTGTCAAGATTCAGTTTTTTTCCCCCACACCAAAGGATCCATAATCATTGACAGCTCACCCAACTAGAGTAAACAGATTTTAAGGCCAGAAGGGACCATTTAGTACAGTGACACACAGATCTCAATGGTTTAGGAGTCAAATTAGCGATCAGCCTTATGCTAAAGAGCCACAATAGTGTGAATTCATTGTTTCATTTACTGTGGTACTATATATTCATATTTACACAGTATGATATATTGCACGTGTGTGTGTGTGTGTGTGTGTGTGTGTGTGCTCTCTCACAGCAAAATGATCGACCAAGTATTATTATTTTATCAACTCCTATTGGTTAACACTGGATTATTGTGTCTTCTAACAAGTGCACTCAAATATTGCTTTCTCAACAGAGACAGAAGAAGCTTGGTTTGATGAGTGTGTGATGGATCCTCCCAAGCTTTATGAAATTGACTTATGAATACCAATATACATAACTTGAAGATGCTTTGGAGAAAATCTCTCATCTAACCTGTCAATTTTAATGTCACAACCTGCTGGATCCGTATATCTTATTTTGGCGTATGTATCATTCTTGTATGTAGAGTAAGAAATATGGAGTATGGAACAGTTTGTGGTTTTAAATGTCCAAACCAAAGCCATCCAGGGTGTTTCCCTCAATGTCTGAAGCTATGTCTACACTGTAACGCTATTTCGGGATACCGGAGTATCCTGAAATAGGTATCCCGCATCCTCATTTTTTGAGGAGTACAGGATCTTTTGAAAAAGGGTTTTATTTTTGAAAGATCCTGTCTAAACTGCCATTTTTCTATTGAAAAGCCCCATTTCGAAAAAAACCCGCAGCTGCCATTATGCAAATGAAGCACGGGAAATTTAAATCCTGGCTTCATTTGCAATTTCCAAGTGTCTAATTTACATCCCTGTTTCAAGAAAAGGGATGTAATCTAGACACAGATTTAGGGTAAATTTGTAGTAAATGTTAGAACTAACTATGCATTTTTTGTTATTTTAAATCTGTAATTCACTTTGGTCTGCCTGTTTTCAGTTGCAACCACTTGAATGCTACTGCTTGTACTTAATAAAACCACTTTTATTTACTATCAAGCCCAGTGTAAATAACTGTTACCTGGGAGAGGAATCAGTGTGTACGTCCTCCTTTCACTGTTAAAGGGGGCCTGCCTGAGAGATTTACTTGGGGTTCTGATCTCATTTGGGGGTTGGGTTCCCGGAAACAGAGCCCAAAACTACATTCTCTTCAGACCTGAAGAGGTTCAGTGTCTGTATTGCTCTTCGGGGGGATGATCTCAGCTCCTTGGCTGGGAAAGACCAGGAGATCTGGCTGAGCAAGACAGATGGTGGTGAGAAGCCCCAGAGAGCAAGGAGGTAAGTGTCAATGGCTTTCTCAGCACTCCAGGAAGCACCTGAAGGGGTCTTCTATGACTGTACCCATCAGAGAACGGGTGGAGTCAGAGTGCTCTGCCTGGGGAAGGAGGAGTCAGGGCAGCAGGGGATAGTTGGGCATCAGAGATGTGAGAGAGAGTCAGGTAGGAGTTGTGTAGGAAACAAGGGAAGCTACTGAAACTCAGTGAGGAATGGGGCAATGTTGGATCCCTACCAGGGTACTGCAATGGGTGCTCCAGCCCTTCCAAGTAACATTGTTGCCTCTACCCCCCCCAAACATGTGCACAGTGTATAGGGAATGACACAGAGATGCAAACAGAGCAGGCCCCACAGTATTTCTGTTGAAGGGGGAGGGGAAGGTAGCATCCCAAATTCTGCTGCCCCTGTTTCTGGATGTAAATACAGCAAGAGTTGATGGTCACTTTCTAGGCTAAAGATTAAACCAAGGCACTAGGACTTCAACTCTTTCTCTTGCCATGTGTTTAGAAGCTGAAGACTATGTACAATTAGCTTATACTTGTGAGCACCTGCATACAAATTAAGCTACCATGCCCTCTCAACTAGAGACAAGTGAATTATAGTTTGTTTGTCATACATACGTGGCTTCAACTTACAGTAAAAAAATACATCAAAATATAGTCAGTTGAGCTGTAAACCCCAATCAGTTGCAGAGACTAGTTGAAAAATAATGTGCCCTTTACCTTGAGAAGTATTTTTCCTAAGCTGCCAAATAGCTATCCCCAAAGGCATCACTAGATTATTGACTAGTCCAATATTTGTAAGATAATCATTCAGTTGTTAGTTCCCAGGCATTAGGCCTCCATTAACATTAGTTGAACTCAGAATAATTTAGGATCAAATCCTGACCCCACTGATGTTGATGGGAAAACTCCCATTAACTTTACTGTCCAAGGATTTAGCCTTTGATGTGTAGAAAAGTTATGATTTTACTGTATATCTGTGAACAGAAAATATCTTCCCAGAGAACATGCTGATGCTACACATCAGGAGAGGAAAATCACTCAGTGTGTCTGACAATCCAATCACTTATGAGTATTTAGTACAAACATCCTATTCCTCCCAGTTTAAGTGTGAATTTTCACTAGCTCTCATACAAATGAGACACATGAAACACACAGACAACAGTTCATACCCAGGCATCTGCAAGCCTGCATGTTAGACATGCCCTAGAATGTAATGCTTCTTAGTCCAAGTCCATGCACTTGTGTGCAACTGCATGCTGGCATGTATACACCGCATGCTATTCTTTTATATATATTTTAAATTCACGGGCCCACATTCTGAGCTGCAGCCAATGAACACTCAGGACAAAGGTGGCTTTGAGTCAACTTTATGTTTCCTCAATTCTGGGGCCTCCTAAATAGAGGGCTCATTCTGGGCATAAATGAGAACAGCCTGCAGGAAAGACATCAGTGCAATAATTAGCACTGCCAGTATTTACACCTGTATGGATCCAAGAAGAAGTGAGAAAAGGGGCGTGAGATGCATGTATATTTTAGGATGTCCCATAAAGATTTATGTGATTGATCTTGCTAAGTCAAGAGAGAGGTTCTAACCCTGCTGACATACACAGCATGTTTCCAATTGTTATTCAGATGGAAAGTTTCTGTGTTAAATGCATCAATACAGACTATGTCTGGACTTCCCCGCTAGGTTAAGAGTTAAACTTTTAGTTATCGGATCCCTTATGGGATATAAACTATCATTATCAGATACATTTTCTTTCCATTATGCTGTAATAAAATCCTCCTTGAAATATAAATATATACATTTCCTCTGAGGCATCCTATTTGCTAAAGAACATGGTGGAAATCTAATCTCCTTTTAATCAATAAAACACCAAATGATGTTTCTATTTAATGCAAACTTCGCTCCTTACCATGTAATGACCCCGTTTCTATTAAGAACACAGCCATTAATGGAATAAGTAATGAGTTACTACTATACCACTGCTACATTCAGGTTCCTCTTAATATTTCCATTACAAATCCTGCTATTTAAAGACCTGTAATTCACCTAGAGTTGAAGTTTTATCTATAAAATCTCATTCCCTAGTCCGTGATTTTTTTGTTGTTGTTTTGGTAATTTTGGATTCTAATTCCTGCTCAGTCACAGATTCACCACATGACACTGGCCAACTCATTTAACCTTTTTGAACCTCAGACAACCCAACCAGAAATTTGTGTCTAAAAGAGAAAGATGTTGCAGAAAACTAAGTGTTGAACTTATCAGAACTTTAAACCAAGTTTAAAAAGGGATAATGGGTGGCTCAGGGGATTGATAATGTATTTCTGAGCATTCTGTTTTCAGGACATCACTTTGAATCCAGCCTAAACCAGCACTGAAACAAAAGTGGAAGTCAGGTATTTCCAAAAATAAGAATTAAGAGGCATAGTTAGTGCTGGTCAAACCATTTGTAAGAATGGCCATAGTGGGTCAGACCAAAGGTCTATCTAGCCCAGCATCTCATCTTCTGATAGTGGCTAGTGCCAGGTGCTTCATAAGGGATGAACAGAACAAAGCAACTTAAGAGTGATCCATTCCATTAACCAGACCTAACTTCTGACCCTCAGGGACTTAGGGACACCTGGTGTCAACTCTTGTACACATGAGCCTCCAAAAACACACACATTGTGTCCTTCAACTCAGTGGCTTATAGCCACTGATTGACCTGTCCTCCATGAATTTATCTAATTCTTTTTTGAATCCAGTTACACTTTTGACCTTCACAACATCCTATGACGAGTTCCGTAGGCTGGCTATGTGTTTTGCGAAGAAGTATTTCCTTTTGTTTGTTTTAAACATTCGGCCCATTAATCACATTAGATGACACTTCAATCTTGTGTTATGTGAAGAGGTCTATAACACTTCCCTATTTACTTTCTCCATACAAGTCATGATTTTATAGACCTTACCATCATCTTCCCCTTAACGTCTCTTCTTCTAAAATGAACAATCCTGATGTTTTTAATTTTGCTTCACATAGAATCTCTTCCATATCCCTAATCATTTTTGTTGTTCTTCTCTCTACCTTTTCCAGTCTTTTTCGAGATGGAGGCAACCAGAACTGCATTTAGTGTTCAAGGTGTGGGCACGGGCACTGGGTGTACCGCTTGCTTGAGGAGGCAAGCCTCAGCCCCCCCCCTTCCACCTAAGGCCCTGCCTCTCTTGAGCCCACCAGAGCCTGGCCTCCATTGTGGCCAAATCCCCCATTATGGGCACTGGACCTGCCCAAATTGAGCACCACTCTTTCCACAACACCAGGCCAGCTGTGTAGCTCCAGCTCCCCCCTCCCTGCCCTAAAGCATCAGGCAGTCCCAGCTCCCTACTGCAGCAGCCTAGCAGCTGAGAGAGACTCACTGCTCTGTTGTCAGCAGGGAGCTGCCACTGTCATGTCTCTCCCCCAGCCAGGCAGTAGCATATGCAGAGCCCTGAGCTCCTGGCTGGGAGTGGCTCATGAGGCAATGGTGGGGTCATGCTACTGGCTAGCTTAGAAGGAACCTGGCTCCAGACACAGGGTACAGTGATCAGTGTAAGCAATAGCTTACGTACCCACATTGAGCAGTTCTGTAATTTCATGTTTCAGTTTCATCAGAGCTCTCAGGCGAATACCATCTGATCCTGGTGACTTGTCACTGTTTAACTTATAAAACAACTCAGTCTGGAACAGTACCTCTAGATCTGCCACTAAAAAGAATGGCTCTGCTGCGAAGACCACATAATTCATTTAGCTTCTTCTCAATAATCTTGCCCTCCTTGCATTCTCCTTTAGTATCTTGATTGTCTAGTGGCCTCCATTGGCTGTTTAGCATGTTTCCTGGCTCTAATATACTTACTAAAAAATGCTGTTAGTTTTAATGTCTTTTTCTAGTTGTGCTTCAAATTCTTTTTTAGCCTAATTATACTTCACTTGCTAGCGTTTATGTTCCTTTCTATTTGCCCCACTGGGAGCTGACTTCCCATTTTTGAAAGACGAAGTGGGTCTTTGCCCACAAAAGCTTATGCTCCAATATATCTGTTAGTTTATAAGGTGCCATGCTTTTGAATATTCAGACTAACACGGCTACCCCTCTGATACTTGAATTTTTGAAGGATGTCTTTTTGCCTCTTACCACCTCTTTTACTCTGATAATCAGCCACAGTAAACTTTTTTTGGGGGGTCTTCTTACCTTTTCCTTTTTGAAATTTGGGGCATACATTTAGTTTGAGCCTCTATTATGGTGTTTTAAAGAAGTTTCCATGTAGCTTTTCTCCTTTGAGAGAGTTCTTTATACATTTCTGTTTAATTAGCTTCCTCATTTGTGTGTAGTTCCCCCTTTTAAAGTTAAATGCTACTCTGATGGATTTATTTGGTATTTCCCCCCTACAAGGATGTTACATTTAATTACATTATGCTCACTATTACTAAGTGGTTCAGCTATATTCATTTCTTGGACGAGATCTTGTACACCACTTAGGAGGACTAACTCAGGAATTCTCTCTTGCCTTGTGCTTTCCAGGACAAGCTTCTCCAAGAAGTGCCCATTATTAATCATATTTATAACATATAAACAGCCCTATTTTGTCTAGAATATGCTTATGACACAAGCTAGGTGAGGGGGGTGGAAATAGTGCTGGGGTCTTCTGGGGGTGGGGGTCTCTATGAGGCAGGGGGCTGGCACTAGGAGGCTATGGGGGCAGGGCTGGCACTGAGGGACTCTGGGGATGGGCTGGCGCTGGGGGGAGGCTCTGGTGGGGTTGGGTGCAGTGGGGCTCTGGAAACAGGAGGCTGGCGTGGGGAGGGTCCAGTGGTAGGGGGGCTGTCCCTGGCGGGGGCTCTGAGGGGAGGCTGGCACTGGGTGGTAGTGGAAGGGTGGGAGGTTGTCATGGGGTGGGTGGCCTGTCCCCCCTGGGAAACCGGGCAGGGTGCCTCACCCCGTAGTCTGGCCCCAGCTATAGCCTCTATCAGTCAGGCTCAGTGGCCGAGGCTGTAGTGCCCTCAATTAGTAAAGCCCAGAGGCCTAGTCTCTAGCAACCCTTGTCAGCAGGGCTGTAAGACCCAATGGCCAAGTTTATAGCATCCCCATCTGGCAGGGCAGTAAAAGGCTCAGTGACGAAGTCTCTAACACCCCAGTCTGCGGGGCAGTAAGGTCCAGCGGCCAAGTCTCTATTACTATAGGTTCACCCCCTTCTGGGGATCAAGAAAGGTGGGGATAGGGGAGCCCAGGCTCTCCCTTTCCACCGGGCCCCCGCCCAGGGCCCTGTCAGTGGTAGGCATATCCCACAGCTGGCTCGGTGGGGAATCCGCCCAAAATACGCTGAGCTCGCTGGGAGGCTTCCAGCTTCCTGCCCTGGGCTACTTCCTACCCTGGTCACCGGCTGGCACATTCCCCACCTGTGTCCTCCAGGTTAGGCACTGCTCCTGCATTCAGGCAGGAACTCCTTCCTCAGTCGTGGTCAACCCTGACTGAGCTTCTCCTCTGGCTTTTATACTAGGCCTGCAGTTGGAGCATGCCCAGCAGGGCTGTGGGGGAGGGGCTTTCTCAGCCTAGCAGGCCTGGTTAACCCCTCCCGGGCCAGTGTGGGGTTGGTGCACCCCATCAGGGGCTCTAGGGGGTAAGGGCAGCCCAATAAAATTATGCAAATAATGAATATGCAAATATTGCCAGTCCACCAAATGTTTGTGAATGGGTTTGCTGGTCCCTGGTATCAAGAAGGTTGTGGGATTCATATATATCCCTGGCCCTGCATAAGTGAAAAATAAGGGATATTTAACCTTTAAAGCAAAGGAAAAATGAGAAAAAATGCAACAAGCAGTCTTTCAAAACCCTCAATTAAACAAACACAATTTGCAACTTGCCCTGAAGATCAGCAAACTTAGGGGCTTTTTGGACCAAAGGCATATTTCTTAAAAATGATGTAAATTAGCCAAGAAACTTGGAAAATAGTATGGATTTTTTAAATATAAGACTGAATTTGAGCCGTTTTCACTCACAAGTAGTCTTCCTTTTTTTGGAAAGCAAACACTGTTTTTGAAAAAACTCCGATTTTGAGAAACAAGTCATTCTGCAGGGGTAAAAATGACCAAATTAAGCTTTTGTGAGATCATTTTTGCCCATATTTCAGACAGCCTTAATCATGAATAACATAGAGCTTAGCTCACTAGACTCTGCTCAAAATGAAAGGTTGAGTGTATGGTAAAGATGAAGAACAACTAGCACTACAAAAAATATTTTTTGGAATCCTTTTTTTCCTTCCCCCCCCAAATTTTGATTTTTTTTGAAATTTCTTTCCCCCCCCTCCCAAAATCTCTGAAATTTTGGAATATGAAAACTGTTGTCAAAACTGTAATTCCAATTAGAACTAATCGCCGGATAGAAACAGAGTTGGTAACATATTCACAAACAAAAGCCTTTTACTTCTGTGCCTTGCACTTTGTGGGATCACACTCATCATTCCTTGCCAGTCTCATACAACTACTTTTGAAAGATCCACAAAGTCCAAAACTGTCACAAACTTACACTAGCATGAGCATTATTTAATTTTGGCTATGTTATTTTCATGTTAAGAGGCTTTACTTATTCATTCAGCAATTAATTAATCACACATTAATGAATAGCCAACCACTTCACAAACTCATTGGCTGGAAATTATTTTTCTGAAATATTCATAGAATCATAGAATAATAGGACTGGAAGGGACCTCGAGAGGTCATCGAGTCCAGCCCCCCGCCCTCAAGGCAGGATCAAGCTCCGTCTACACCATCCCTGACAGATGTCTATCTAACCTGTTCTTAAATATCTCCAGAGAGGGAGATTCCACCACCTCCCTTGGCAATTTATTCCAATATTTGACCACCCTGACAGTTAGGAATTTTTTCCTAATGTCCAATCTAAACCTCCCCTGCTGCACTTTAAGCCCATTACTCCTTGTCCTGTCCTCAGAAACCAAGAGGAACAAATTTTCTCCTTCCTCCTTGTGACACCCTTTTAGATATTTGAAAACCGCTATCATGTCCCCCCTTAATCTTCTTTTTTCCAAACTAAACAAGCCCAGTTCATGAAGCCTGGCTTCATAGGTCATGTTCTCTAAACCTTTAATCATTCTTGTCGCTCTTCTCTGTACCCTTTCCAATTTCTCCACATCTTTCTTGAAATGTGGCGCCCAGAACTGGACACAGTACTCCAGCTGAGGCCTAACTAGTGCAGAGTAGAGCGGCAGAATGACTTCACGAGTTCTTTGAGTTCTTCACTTCATCCTTTGAGTCCACATTTTTTTCTCCCTCTCCCTCTCCTTCCCCCCCCCCAATACTAATCAAGTAATTGAATTATTCTTTCAATGAATACTATGATCATCTCTAGTTATAACATTAGCTCTCAGATACGAAAGTGATAGATGCAATAAAAATGTACAGACAGATTTCTCCTGCCCCTTGGAAATATTTTATGGAAATAGAGATGTTGCATGTACCATATTAAGTCCTGCTCATTGCAGAAACAGGTCAATGGCATCCCACATATATCCATTGCAAGACGAGGATCTTAAGTATCAACAATCCAGCAGTCTATAAATATTGCCTCGGAGACACCTTTCCCAAGAAAACAGTAACTTAATTTGTTAGGACTGACAAAAGATTCCCCCCAACCACAATTGTCCCAGTTCAATAATAGAGGTCACAGATAAGACCTAGAGAAATTTTTGTTGACTTTTGAAAACACTGTGCAGCAGCACTGAAGTAAAGAAGGGAACTGCCACATCCAATTGGGAATAAAAGACGTCCACTGTAAGCTTAATGCAATTTTATTGGAATTAAATTCAATCACTTCATCTTTGATGCAGTAATAGATCAGCATATAGAACTCAAGTGCATAGCCCCAGCTGCATCATGTTTCTGTGGTCAGATGTGCCAGCATCAAAAGCACACTTTATAAACAAGGGTGAGTGGAAACTGATTTTGAATATTTAAAAGGACAGTGCTTTCCCCAGTTGTGTGTGTTTGCAGTTCGCATGAACTCTGAGGCCCCTTCTTCCACATCCAGCATCTATTTCCAAGACAATGCAAACAGAAGCCTCAAAGGGTACGTCTACACGGCAATTAAAACCTACGGCTGTCCCATGCCAGTTGATTTTGGTTCACGGGGCTCAGAATAGGAATCTATCTAATTGCAGTGTAGAACTCCAGACTCAAGGTGGAGTCTGGAGTCTAGGACCCTGCAAAATAGAGGCCCTCATAGCTTGGTCTACAGCTGCAACAGGGGAGTCTACATTGCAATGTGACAGCCCTGCAGCCTGAGGCTGCTGAGCCAGTCAGCTGGCATGGACCAGGTGTAGGTGTCTAATTGCAATGTAGACATACCTAGAACAGCAAATCCTAACTGTGAGATAATGAAGCCCTGTTCTCTAATTACCCCGTAAAAAAATATAAAAGTACCCCCAGCCCTCCATTCTAACCCAATGCACTGACCCCTCTCCCAAAATCAAGTAGTTCCATCCCCCCCCATAACTCAATGCCCTCCCCCTCCCACAGAGCCAGGCACCCCAAGCCCCCCCACTCTAACCCAATGCTCTTCTCCCTCTCCTCCCCCAGAGCCAGGCATCGAACATATGGTAACCCTACCTTTGAAATGCCCGCTCCTGCAACCTGGCCCTGCCTCAGTGGCTTGTCTGCAGGAAGCAAGTGGCCCACCAGAGCTGGGGTCACTGGGTGGGGCTGTGTGCTCCCACCTCAGCCCGGCGCCCCCCTAGTGTGACACCCTGGGGGCAACTGCCCCCCCTCGCTATGCCACTGCTGCAGGGGGCGGATCCTTTGGAGCAAAGCTTATTGTGCTGCTTCCCCGCCTTTTAGCTCCTCTCTTCAGCGCCACAGTGAACGGGCGATGGGGATGGTTGTACTGAGCTGCTGGTGGGGGTGGGATACTGCGCGTCTCTAGGTTCAGCCGCCCTCCCAGCTGGTGTACCCCAGGGAGGCTGGTGGAAAGGAAACGAACTAGGAGAGGCAGCCATGGAAGTGATTTTTTTTTCTTTCCACCCAAACCCGACCCGCAACTTGGAACTGCCCTGGGTCTCCCTGGAGCCACTGCCTCTGCAGCCATGCGCTTTTCCCGTCAGGCCCTGGGGCGTGCGCGCAGAGTGGCTATTAACATCTGCGTGCGCGGCTCTGAACATTCAATTTGACAGGCATGTGCCACCGCCGCCTTCCTGATCCCCTTTGCAGGGCAAAATCCCAGAGATCTTTTGCCAAATTTCACTTGTGTTGATGTACCCCCCAGGACTTCTCTCACATACCCCTAAGGGTACATGTACCACTGGTTGGGAAACACTGTTATAGTCCATCTCCTTCTGTTCATTAAATGTGCATGCCAGGAAGAAGGGTGTGGAAATGGGTAACACACAAATGACATCAAGATCCTCAGATAGTTTAAATCGGTTCAGCTCCATCTACTTCAATGGAGTGACATCGGTTTTCACTCGCTAAGGATCTGACCCTTTTTAAAGAGCCGATGGGTAACCTCTGACCTGATGGTTTGCAGGACAAAAGGTACTTTTGTAGGGGTGATTTTTTCCAGTCTTGATAATGAGCTTGCCTCTGCCTGTTTGCAAAGCTTCTACATTGTAGAATTTATGATATTTGAAAAGAAATAACTTGCTTCTGAAATGCTCGACAGCCCAATTCACATATTTTATTGCACAACAAGCTCATTTATTAATAGAGAGAACAACCCCTATACATTTTAAAGAGGGAATTAAAAGGAGAAAGACTGAAAGCTCAAAACAGGACATTTTTCCATCTATTTTGATATTTTTCCCACTTCTCTTTGCCATTGGGAGAAACATATTAAAGTTACACTCCAAACAGTGTTGACCTTTTATAACCTGTTCTACTTTTCCGGCCCTCCCTGCTTCCACAATCGTACGTATCACATTTATGGTAGAGTGGTATTCTTAGGGGTCAGCTAGTGTTTCAGAAGTGTTTGCCCTTCTTAGTGTTCTCAATCCATGTCATGGTCCCACTGCCTAGGCATGGGGGAGGCTCTGCTGTTCCGGCAGCCCCACTACCCTGCTCTCAATATCACTCAGCTCTGGCTATAGACTGTCCTAGGTTCCTCGGGGTGCCAACCCCCATGCTGTCCTGCCCAGTCCCAGCTGCAGTGTCCATGTGTTAGTGACTCTGAGTACTGTGGTGTGCTCATGGGGCACAGAGGTATCTGTGTTGGACCAGCACCAAGTGCTCCCCATCTGGGCCCAGCCCTCGCACCTGCCGGCTCAGAAAATGCTCTGCAGCTGTGGAAGGAAAGATGCTGACTGGCCTGGGACCAATAGAAGTACTGGACCACCATTCTGGCTCCTAAAAAAAGTGCTGGAAAAGCATTCCCGAGTGTTCCGGCACCACCTGACCGCTATTTGAGGCACAGACATGCAGGGTTTGATCACTGCAGATAATGTGCCCAGGGGCATGGGTACAAACACCTGCGTATTTGTATAAGGCCTGCTGTAAAGTGGCAGATGTGTAGCTGCATTGATGCAGGAGAAGCCCAGAGAACTCAATAGCTTCCTCTGGTATTACCTTGGCTACTGGGGGCAATAATTTCATACTGGCCCTAATCATCAGCAATTACTATCCCCCCTTTGCTACCGAGGAGAATCAAGGCTGATGCATTCACAATGCATCTGTATGGAAGGACCAACCATACATAGCCCCTGCTCTGCACCCTATGAGCACACAGCAGTAATTAGAGTGACCTACACAGGGGAGTATGAATGGAAATTATATTCCCCGGCATCCCTTTCTGGGCACTCTAAAGACTGAACTACTAGTTTTCCATCAAGAACAGTTTTTAATGGATTTTTGACCTGCTTTATTAGAGATCCTGGGATTACAATTTTAGAATGGGTCTCAGTACATGCATGCTATGAGATTCTCAGTGCTGCAGAAAGATTTCTATGTAAGCCCTCCATAAGCTTTCTTGCCCAATGCCTGTCTCTCAACTTAGTCCACTAGTTCTTCTTGAACCAGGGGATAATATAGTGTTGTAATAGGCCAAGTCACAATAGGTACCCAAAATAGGACTCTCGGGGTACGTCTACACAGCAGCATTATTTCAGAATAAGTGACATTATTCCGAAATAACAAAGAGTATGTTTACCCTGCAAGCCTTTATTTTGAAATAATGTTGAGCTGGAGGACTTCTTACTCCAACTCCTGTAACCCTCATTTCGAAAGAAGTAAGGGAAGTCGAAGGAAGACAGTGCCTAAAGCTGGGTTAAGCTATTTTGACTTCAGCTATACAATTGACGTAGCTCAAGTTGCGTAGCTTAATTTGACTTTTGCCCTGTTGTGTAGACTTGCCCTCAGCTAACTCAGTAACACCACATTGTGTACCAGTAAAACTTTAGCTCCAAGGTTCAGTTGCACAGCATAGTCAGAAACTTACAAGTTCATGAAGGATATTGCATGCACTTTTGTAAATGCTTCTGCACGCTCCTCTAATGCACTTAAAGTGGAACCTGAGAGGGACAGGTGTCATTTTCCTATAAGAAAGAAAGAAGGAAAATAAAGCTACTGCTTTTCAGGATATTTTTAAGTAGCCACAGGGTACTCCAGGATAATTCGGACACCTTAATTAATTTCAGCCTGGAAACTGTCAAGCAGGTTTTTTTCAATACTAGCTATTTTTATTTTTATCTGTGCCTTAGATAGCACTTTGTTCCAGGGTGACCCTGGGGCATTTTCAATTCCCAGAAAATTAAAGATCTAAAGCTAGCAGCGAAGTCATCTTAGGTGTCTTGTTCAGGGTTTTCCAGTGAGCTGCTATGATCTGTTTCTATCTGAATGTAATCTCTCTCTTTGGTTTCCTTTGAACTAAATCTGATAGAAGGAAAGTCCAGCTCGGTAGAGTTCATCACATTAACTGCTGGCTTTTAATAAAAGCCCTACATGAATGCACTAATATTATTGTACAGCATAGGATAAGGTACTTGCAGATTACTGGACAGTACAAAGTTAGCTCCCCCATGCCCAGTTTTATTCTTAAGCTTGAGAATCTGCTATTTCACTTGATCACCACGAGACTTTGGGAAATGGGAGGGGACTGTAAATCCAGAGCCACACATTTCCCTTTAGAATTTTATGAAAACATTTGGATGGGTGAGGAGGAGCTAATTTGCACATTTAATAGCTGAAATGTGGTCCTATATTTTGACTAGCATATGAATAAGACCTGATATTACTATATTGGATATTTCAGGGATGAATGGCGTAAAAGGAGAAGGTCACTTTCGGGAGTATTCAGATTTAGACCTGAATTCAAAGATTTCTCCTATGCAGAGTCCCCATAGTTCAGCTACTCTGACTGAAGCTAGATAAATCCAGATTGGAAATAAGGTGTACATTTTAAATTGTCAGAGTAATTAACCACGGGAACAATTTACAAAGGATAGCAGCCATTTTGCCATCACTAACAATTTGTACATTATGGCAAAGGCACAAAATGAGATCAAACTAGCTACAGGCATAAAGGGAAACAAGAAGACCTTTTATAAATACATTAGAAGCAAGAGGAAGACCAAGGACAGGGTAGGCCCACTGCTCAGTGAGGAGGGAGAAGCAGTAACAGGAAACTTGGAAATGGCGGAGATGCTCAATGACCTCTTTGTTTCGGTCTTCACCGAGAAGTCTGGAGGTGTGCCTAACGTAGTGAATACAAGCAGAGAGAGGGTAAGTTTAGAAGGTAGGATACACAAAGAATAAGTTAAAAATCACTTACGAAAGTTAGATGTCAGCAAGTCACCAGGTCCTGATGAAATGCATCCCAGGATACTCAAGGAGCTGATAGAGGAGGTATCTGAGCCTTTAGCTATGATCTTTGAAAAATCATGGAAGACAGGGGAGATTCCAGAAGACTGGAAAAGGGCAAATATTGTGCCCATCTATAAAAAGGGGAATAAGAACAACCCAGGAAACTACAGACCGGTCAGTTTAACGTCTGTCCCAGGGAAGATAATGGAGCAGGTAATTAAGGAAATCATATGCAAACACTTGGAAGGTAATAAAGTGATAGGGAATAGCCAGCATGGGTTTGTGAAGAACAAGTCATGCCAAACTAATCTGATAGCTTTCTTTGATAGGATAACGAGCCTTGTGGATAAGGGAGAAGCAGTGGATGTCATATACCTAGATTTTAGTAAGGCATTTGATACGGTCTCGTATGATATTCTTATTGATAAACTAGGCAAATATAACTTAGATAGGGCCACGGTAAGGTAGGCGCATAATTGGCTGGATAACTGTAGTCAGAGAGTTGTTGTTAACGGTTCTAAATCCTGCTGGAAAGGGATAACAAGTGGAGTTCCGCAAGGGTCTGTTTTGGGACCCGTACTGTTCAATATCTTCATCAATGATGTAGATATTGGGATAGAGAGTACGCTTATTAAGTTTGCAGATGATACCAAACTGGGTGAGGTTGCAACTTCTTTGGAGGATAGGGACATAATTCAAAATGACCTTAGCAAGTTAGAGAAATGGTCAGAGGTAAATGTGCAAAGTGCTCCACTTAGGAAGGAACAATCAGTTCCATACATACAAGATGGGAAGCGACTGTCTAGGAAGGAGCATGGCGGAAAGGGATCTAGGGGTCATAGTGGACCACAAGTTGAATATGAGTCAACAGTGTGATGCTGCTGCTGCAAAAAGCAAATATGATTCTAGGTTGTATCAACAGGTGTGTTGTAAGCAAAACTCGTGAAGTCATTCTGCCGCTCTACTCTGCACTAGTTAGGCCTCAGCTGGAGTACTGTGTCCAGTTCTGGGCGCCACATTTCAAGAAAGGTGTGGAGAAATTGGAAAGGGTACAGAGAAGAGCGACAAGAATGATTAAAGGTTTAGAGAACATGACCTATGAAGCCAGGCTTCATGAACTGGGCTTGTTTAGTTTGGAAAAAAGAAGATTAAGGGGGGACATGATAGCGGTTTTCAAATATCTAAAAGGGTGTCACAAGGAGGAAGGAGAAAATTTGTTCCTCTTGGTTTCTGAGGACAGGACAAGGAGTAATGGGCTTAAAGTGCAGCAAGGGAGGTTTAGATTGGACATTAGGAAAAAATTCCTAACTGTCAGGGTGGTCAAATATTGGAATAAATTGCCAAGGGAGGTGGTGGAATCTCCCTCTCTGGAGATATTTAAGAACAGGTTAGACAGACATCTGTCAGGGATGGTGTAGATAGGGCTTGGTCCTGCCTTGAGGGCGGAGGGCTGGACTCGATGACCTCTCGAGATCCCTTCCAGTCCTATGATTCTATGATTGGACATTTTTCTACAAGATATGAACTATGACTAGAGGGAAGATCTCTGGCCTGTGTTATTCACCAAGCCAGATTAGATGATCATAGTGTTCACTTCTGATCTCGGCCTCAACTGCTGATTAGGGCTAGATGTGGAGGAATGTCAGAGGCTTAGAAAACTAGTCTGGACCTCAAGAGACATGAGTTCAAATCCTTGCTCCAGCAGAGTCTTCCTATATAACTGTGGACAAGTCTCTTATCTCTTTGCCTCAGTTTCTCCATCTGTAAAGTAAATATAATAGCACTTTCCTACTTCACAGGGGTCTTATGAGGATAAATACATTAATGATTAGGAAGTACTCAAACAGTGCAATAAAGTGCAGGCCTACATGTCCCTAAGATAGACAGATATTATCTATAGTTCTTCCCATTCATGAATTCTAAAGGTATGCCTCATTACTCACTTCTGACAGATGGGGAAACTGAGTCATGAATGGTTGAAGTGAGTTGGCCAAGGTCACAGTGTAGATGAGTAGCAGAGCTGGGCATACATCCCGGGTCTTTGGTGTCCTATCTATCAGGCCATGCTGCCTATAATGAAGCAGAACATCTCAATGAAAGCAAAAATATGTTGTTGCTTTCACTGAGGAAATGCATTCCAAACAATAAACACAAACTTCTTCCAAAGAGAAGCCTTTGTATGAAGAATGCCGTCAGTGTGTGACAGTTTTCCTTTGGCAAAGAAATGCACCTAGGCATGGGTCAAAATTTGTTAACATACTACTTTTAACCTTAGTTGAACTGATTCACTTGGTATTTGCAAATGAAAATGAGGTCACGTTTTCAATAACATGCTACATATAACATACAGTGGAGCTGACTGCTGCAGAGATCAAGAGAAGAGACCTGCTATATGACAAAGTCCATAGAACTTCTCCAGAATAATGCCTAGAGCAGATCTTTAGTAAAACATCCGGTCTTCATTTAAAAATTGCCAGTGATGGAGACTCCAACACAATCCCTGATAAATAGTTCAGTGGTTATGATTTAAGTTCCCCCTAAGCTGTGTGGCCACACAGCTTCCCATTGAGCAGAACTGCAGCAGGGAGTGATCACTTCCCAAGCCCTGAAGCTGAGGTAGCCAGCAGAGGAGCGCCCCTCCCTGCCAGCCCTAGCACTGAGCTGACGCTGCTGGGGAAAGAGGTCTCCCAGGTAAACCCAAGCCCCAACCCTCACCCCCCCCGAACTGTCCAGGCACCCCAAAGCCCTCATCCCTGGCCTCATCTAAAGCCTACACTCCCATAAAAAAGGTTGTATCCCCTCTGGTATCCCAACCTCCATCCCAGAGCCTGAACACCAGCTCCAAGCCCTGAGCCCTTCCTCAACCCTGGAGTTCCTGCATCCCAAACCTCTCATCCTTATCCCCACCCCAGAGCTTGCAGCCCGAGCCACAGCCCTTATACCCTAACCGTCACTTAGTTTGGTGAGATCTGCTTTGGTCTTAACTATCCTGAGCAATTTGGTATCATCTGTAAATTTTACCACCTCACTGTTTACTCCTTTCTCTAGATCATTTAGAAATAAATTGAATAGCATTGGTCCCAGGACGGACCCTTGGGGGACCCCACTAGTTACCTCTCTCCACTTGGAAAACTTGCTATTTATTCCTACCCTTTGTTTCCTGTCTTTTAACCAAATATCAATCCATTAAAGGACTTTCCCTCTTATCCCATGAGAACTTACTTTACTTAAGAGTCTTTGGTGAGGGACCTTGTCAAAGGCTTTCTGGAAATCTAAGTACACTATCTCTACTGGATCCCTCTTGTCCACGTTTGTTGACCCCCTCAAAAAACTCTAACAGATTAGTAAGGCATGATTTCCCTTTACAGAAATCATGTTGACTTCCCCCAACAAATTATGTTCTTCTACATGTCTGACAATTTTATTCTTTACTATAGTTTCAACTAATTTGCCCGGTACTGATGCTAGATTTACCGGTCTGCAATTGCCAGGATCACCTCTAGAGCCCTTTTCAAATATTGGTGTCACGTTAGCTATCTTCCAGTCATTAGGTACAGAAGCTGATTTTAAGGATAGGTTACAACCCATAGTTAATAGTCCACAATTTCCCATTTGAGTTCTTCCAGACCTGTTAAGACAAGGTCTAATTCCTTCACATTGGCTGTAATGATTCTTTTTGAGTTAGAAAATTGGCATGTAAATGTTTAGAAATTCCAAGGTTGTTTTAGTACTGGCAGCATGAGACCTCCAGTATATATCACTCAAATGGAAGTTCCTCGTGATAACACATATTTTTCTTCCCTACCTGTTGTAGATAGGTACATGAGGCGGTAATCATCCTGTTCCCTAATGTGATGTGGTGATCTGTAGCAGACGAACTATTTTGTACTTTATCTCCTGAACTTTGATCCATAAGCATTCAAGATCATTTTCTTTGAGCTATCAGTTACTCAGTCTCCTTTTCTCTTCTATTTATGCCTCTGCTTCTGGTTCCTTTCTTGTTTTTCCTAAAAGTGCCCACCACCCTGATGTCTAATATCACCTCGTGAAACCAGGTTTACCTGTGTCGATGAAGAAAGGCTTCTTTGTCGGGGCATCGTGTCCAGACTCTCCCGATCTGCCGACAAACAGCTGATCGGCAGATCGGGGCAGCCATTTAAATTTAAATGAAGCCGCGATTATTTTAATCGCGGCTTCATTTCCCTCTTCCGAGCTGGCTAATCTACATGCCTCCGTCGACGGAGGCATGGAGTCTGGACACAGCCTTGGTGTGGTATTTAGGAGTCAACATCTCATCATACTAGCTGGCCATCTCACTAGCAGTGTGTTAGCCTCCCAGTAGAGCTGTGATACATGGATGTGTTATCTCATATATACATGAGACAGAGCTTAAACAAGTTACCCCAAATCACACAGGGAATTTACAGCATAGCTGGGCACAGAACCCACGACTCCTGAAGCTTAGCAGATAACCTTTCCCACCTTTCTGTCTGTGTGGGAAAATACTCAGTTTGTTTCCAGCTAGCCACCATATCTTCACCAATAGCCATCTGGCACAGGGAAATTCTTTCAAAAAGTTTTACAATATTTTTTCTCCTGCACTGTCCTACTAATCACCACTTAGCAGCATCTCATAGCACTTTACACCTTTGAAGCGCTGTACAAACATTCACAAATTTATTTTAGCTTCAGGGATCCTGTGTAGACTTCCTGCTTGCAAAGAGACACCACAGTGGAAGATTAGTGTTGGGGAGTAATTCTGCTCCCTTGCTCACAGAAGAGATGGGGCCTTGTGAGGGGAATGCCCTAAAAATGGGTCCATGGGAAGGACAGCACGTTTTCCCTGTGAGGTGCCTGCTATGGCAGTGACTGTGTGGTCAATGGAGATGGTATCCTTTTCTTTAAGAGGAAATTCAGGTCTCAGTTGTCCATTTCTTTCACAGAGATCTCAATTCCAAACAGAATTCAGAGCAACCTTTCTATCCCAAAATAAACAGTAGCAATAGCAATAGTTCGTACTATAGAAGGAAGGAAGGGGAACATGTAAAGATAGAGCAAATACTTCTCACCTGCCAGAATAGTGATAGAAATGTAGCCGTGTTAATCTGGTGTAGCTGAAACAAAATACCGGACTAAGTAGCACTTTAAAGACTAACAAGATGGTTTATTAGACGATGAGCTTTCGGGGCCAGACCCACTTCCTCAGTGGTTGTGACTATTTTCTTCCACTATTTGATCTGAGGAAGTGGGTCTGGCCCACGAAAGCTCATCATCTAATAAACCATCTTGTTAGTCTTTAAAGTGCTACATAGTCCTGTATTCTGTTCTAACCTGCCAAAAATTCATTTGCAGCAAATGGAGGACGTTTTCATAACCAATTTTGTTATCATTCGTTTTGCTTAGCTGAGCGCAGGAGCAATGATGTCAATACAGGTTGAACCTCTCTCATCCGGCACCCTCGGGACCTGACTAGTGCCGAACCAGAGAATTTGCCAAATCACAGAAGGTCAATATTGTCTAGCAGCATTGCCAACATTTCCTCTCTCTTACAAGACGTGTAGGGCTGAATTAGAGGTAAATAACAGCACAGCACACTGAACGCCTAGTGGCTGTAAAGAAACTTTATGGGACCATAGGAAAGTCAGCCACACCCATGCTAAGTGGACATCTGGCTAACTAAAATCATGCCAGACCATGGATGTTGCTGGAGTAGGGTGGTTCAACCTGTACCTCTTAAACCTCCAAGAATACCTTTTTTGAACAGACTGTCCCAGAGGCCTGAAGGGACTCAGAAGTCTGAATGCTCACTCTGTTAATAAACTGCAGGGGGGTAGGTGAGTTAGTCTGTAACTGAAAAAACTTAAAAAACAACAATAGTCTTGCCACACCTTAAAGACTAACAAAACATGTAGATGGTATCATGAGTTTTCGTGGGCACAGTCCACTTCTTCAGGAGTCCACATGGATGCCTTCCTCTTGTGGGATTGGCACCCCATCATCAACCTCAGCCTGGCAGTCCACACGAGAGATCTACTTCCTTGACACGACAGACACATTACCATCACCTTATACCGGAAACCTATCGACTGTTATACTTAGCATCATGCCTCTAGCATCCATCCAAGACACATTTCTCAATCTATTGTTTACAGCCCAGCCCAAAGATACAACAGGATTTGCTCCAATCTCACAGACCGAGACAAACACCTACAGGATCTATACAGAACATTCTTAAAACTGAACTACCCATCCGGAGCAACTTCTCTATCAACTTCATGTAGCATGGAGACTCTAAATGACTGCTTCTTTCCCTTTATTTCCTTCTCTTGCCCCCTCCCCCCATCCGCTATTTATTTAGAAACTGGACCTTTAATAACTCCATTCATCTGAAGAAGTGGGCTGTGCCCACGAAAGCTCATGACACCATCTACATGTTTCGTTAGTCTCTAAGGTGCTGCAAGACTGCTAATAAAGTTTGGTGCCTCCTTTGCAGTCAGCCTAACTCCTTAGGGCTTACTAAGCAGGATAGTTCCCACCACTGACAGCATACACATACTGAGGGCAAAGGGGTGTGTGCAATGGGACAAAACGAGTGAGAGCAAGCAATAAACAACAGAGCAGCAGAGACAGCAAAATGGTAAAAGTCTGACCGTGAGGAGCACGCTGCACTGTATGAAAGGTGCACTCCCTCCCTTATGTAGCAGGAATCACTTTCCACACATAGAAGCTACTTGCTTCAGAAGGTTGAATTAACTCAGGTTTCATTTTGGAGGCACATGGCAAATATGTTATGCTTTGTCCAGCTCTTTTAGTGCTGGTATTTTTGTCTAAGTGCTTGGATTCAATGAATCCATCACATCTGTTTGCTCTCTGGCTCTGAAATTTCCATTGCCACCACTCTACAGAGCTTGGCAACACTTCACCTGATCTTCCAACTCTGTCTTGTCAGCATTGCTTTCATTTGCAAGACATATGCCTCAGCAGTCTGCTATACAGAACCGTCTACACAACCTAAGTTCAGTTGCACCTGTCAGTAACACCCAGTCAATCTAGATGTGGATAAACAGTTTTGAAAGTATTTGCTGCTTCCCCCCTACCCCCGCGCAACCAGTGAAAGCTAATAGGCATTGGAATATACTGCTGGTAGACATGTTTAATGTTGCTGGATATAGGATTTGCCCTCTGCATTATATGAAGGAGACTTTGGAAGCTCTCATTGCTCTGAAGAATTCACTGGATATGCTCTTTTCCAGAGAGACCAAATACCAGTACTAATGAAAAATAAACTGATCCGAACTGGTTGGTGTTTCATGGAAGCACTTTTTCCTGATAAAGCTGCTTTTACATGGTCAGCATTGTAGAAGAGCTGGGGGTGGAATTTTCTGTTATTTCAATGAAAAATGGATTGTAAAGCCTAACTTCTTCAGAAATTTTGAAAAAATGAACTTTTAGAATCAAAATTTCAGTGAAAAAGAAATTGGCAGAGGTGTCTCTAATAAATCCTTCTGAAGCAGACTGAGTTCACAGAATTACAGGCAGGAAGCGACTGAAGATTGTGAGGACCGATTGGGTCATCTACGCCATCCCCTTTATTGCTAATCTATTAATTACAGAACTATTTCTAGTGCTTTAGTAAGAGTAATTTTAGGGTTCCAAGTGACAGCACCTGCTCTAGGAAATTATCCTATAGTCTAGGAAGAAGGTCCTTCCTGCTTGGTTGCCCTTGGAGTTCTGAGCTAGAAGCTAAAATGGCCGAAGCCTCTGATGTGTGGGTTAGTGGCACTGGCAATTGTACTCTCCAGCACTGTGGCCAAGTCACCAAGTAAGACAAATGTGGATAAGAGGATTCTGCAATATCGCTGGTACCTCCGGTGCTTGGTGAATTATTGTTGTACGCTCATTCCACAATGGCAACTGGGGATTCTTCT
Source organism: Pelodiscus sinensis (assembly GCF_049634645.1). Lineage (NCBI taxonomy): Eukaryota > Metazoa > Chordata > Testudines > Trionychidae > Pelodiscus > Pelodiscus sinensis. The sequence goes on along the minus strand of NC_134712.1, from coordinate 245,272,092 downwards.
AATCCCTGGGCAGAAAAGCAGAAGTAGAGGGCAGCGCAGTGAAAGAGATGACATGCCCAAGTTCCCACAGGAAGTCTGTGATATAGCTGTGATCTAGCTGTGGTCCCAAAGGAGTGCCATAGTGAAAGTTGGAAAGCGCACAGTAATCCCACCTTAGTCTGTCTTGGGCAAAAGCTTTTTCTAAATGAGGTTGTACCAAGGCACACAAGAAGCCAGGGTTTCTGAAAAAGCTGGTGTCTTGAATCCTATCAAATAAGCAATGAAAATATTGGGATATAAGCTGGGAAATCTCTTCATCTAGTTGTTCCCCAATACCCGTTAGGCTGTAAATTGTAATATTATCTGGAATTGTAATATCATAAGAGGGGAAAGTCAACGCATCTGCCTTTGCAAACTCTTTTTTTGGTAGTGTTTGTTTAGGACTCAATGCAATCAGATTAACCACAAGGGTCTTTTGAGATGTACCATGATTGTCGCTCAGCTCCAGGCCTGCTTAATGTAACACAGCAGAGTGTGTGTGTGGGGGAGGAGGGTATGAGAAGGGGAAGGAACTGCTAGATATTCAAATACTACCGTGGCAACAGGGGGAGCAAGAATGCTAAAGAGATCAAAGGTTAGGAGAAGAGAACTGGAAGAAAGGCCATCTAGCAACAGGCATAGCTTTCAGACAACAGCTCCAAGGCTAAAAAACTGCATGGCAGTAAAATAATGAAGTCAAGGCCCTTGCATGACTTCTTCTGTAGCTAGAAAGTGTTTAAGCCGGAAACAATCATATTTAGACTGGGCACAATAACATTATACATTTCAGAGTGATTGATTCATAACTCCCAAGAGTGTGTTGCAGTATTCTTTTATTCTTTCTTTTCTCAACAGCAGCTTGTAAAACCCAGCCCTCTAGAAAGATGAAAGAGATCACTTCCTTACAATCTCCTTGACACCAGTAGCTCCCTACAGCATTTAGAAAGGAGCATTTTAATGCTTAATGCTCCGAGGAGGAAATTTTAACTGCCATCAGTACAGCCTGTTTTGATGGCCACGATATTTTGGTGACAGGTAATTTTCATACTGAACTGATTAATTCCAGAACACTGGAACAATGGGTTTCCTTCAGCTGCTGAATAATGTATGTCCGGCATTGCAACTGGTGTCAGCAGGGTTCCTGGTTAGTGACAGAAATTCACACCAATGCTATTTTAATAAGCCATCACTGCTAAAGAAAGCTATTTACATTATTCATCTCCAACATTTGCACAGACATGTCAACTGGGGGGGGGGGGGAGAAGGAGGGAAAGAGGTCAGAATAAAATATTGTTTCTTAAGCATTTCATTTTATGATCAGTATAAACGAAACAAAGCAAGGTGTGTTTTAAGCATGCTGGTTTAAATGTACTTTCTCTGATCTGCAACTGGGTCAGTTTAAACATATAAGGAAGTGGAAGAGCTTGATAGAATAGGGAATAGAATTCGGTGAACTAGGCAAAGGATGGTCAGCAAGCCAGAGCAAAGCTGTACCTTGGCTCAACTTGATACACGTGTGTCAGCCAAGTGGCATTAGGACTGTCCCAAGTACAGTTGGTTATAACAACCCCCTTGGGACCATTATGGCAGCCAGGGATCATCAGAAAGCAGCATTTCTCTAGTCATGGCTCTGTACAACTGAGGTTGCCATTATACTGGCTGTGCACCACTCAGGAACTAGCCAAGTGACTGAATTTGGTGAGTTTCCAGTGCTCCACTGGTGTAATCAGTCCAGGGTGGAATCAGTCCAGGGTAATCATCTAGCGTGGAATTATGGAAGTGAGATATGCAATGATCAGTTTTGTCACTGACAGCCCATCTTGCCAATGCAGGATTGTTCCACTTTAGTTACGAATGACTCAGACAGAGAACTCATCTGAAGACGCTTTGGGGGTAGACAAGTTATTCTGTACAGGATAAACTTTAAAACAACAAATGGTCTGGTAGCACTTTATAAAGTAACAAAACATGTAGATGGTATCACAAGCTTTCATGGGCACAGCCCACTTCTTCAGATGACCAGAGTTATGAGTTTAGGATGTGCAGACCTGAAATAAATAGGGGGGAAGGGGAGGAAGGGAAAAAAAAGAAGGGGGTAGGAAACAAGGAGCAGAAGGTACGAAAATATCAAAGCAAAAAACAAGTAGGCAGAACAGGTAATCTATAAGCATCTGAAGAAGTGGGTTTTACCCATGAAAACTATAAATATATATGGGGACTACATATTTTGGTTAGTCTCTAAGGTGCCACAGGACTACTAATTGTTTTTCAAGTTACAGACTAACACAGTGACCCCTCTCAGACGTTTTTCAGACAGAGAAAGCAAGGGATGTGTTTGTGGTTAACATTTTACTGGAAATCAGGGGCTGGAAGTTCAATTACTGACAGTCAGACTCAAGTCATCTTAGGCAAATCATTTAGAAATCAGATTTTCAAGAAATATCAGTGTCTATTGAAGCACTAGCTCTGTGGTTAAATTGTCAGAAGGCCATGCTTTTTACACAAAATTGACCTAAATTATGGGTGCTGGCTCTTGAAAAATCTAGCCCTCTCCATCTGCAGGTCTCAGTCTCCCATTCATAAAGTGGGAGTAAAATTTCCAGTCTCCTTCCATTATTTGTCTCTAATGTCTAACCAGTAAGCTCTTTGGGGCAGTCATGGTCTCTTAGCCTAGGTCTACACTAGACCAGGAAGGTTGACTTAAGGTACACCATCCACACACTCCTGTCAGCTTCTCTTACTCCTTGCTGAATGAGGAGTAAAGGACACCAGCAGGGGCTGCCCTGAGCATTCGATTTGCGGGGCTACACTAGACCCACTAAATCGAACGCTGGATGATCAACCTCTGAAGGGTCAGTCTTCTCCATAGTGTAGATATGTCCAAACAGTGTTTGTACTGTGCCTAGCACAAAAGGGGCCTGATCTTACTAAGTGCCTCTAGGCATGATCAAAATATGAATAGCTTTAATATTCAAGTAACGGTGCTTTGAACAGTTGCACTTCCTTGGATGCCACTCAAGAATTCCAGCTCACGCTTTGGAGTTTATACCCTTTAGAAACCTGTAGATCTGTCCTGCTCCACTTCTGGAGCACTGGGAATGTTTTCTGTGAGCATGCATGTTTAGTGTGGGATTTGCCTCCACTTTGATACGTGATAGTATTATGAACTGCATTCTTAATTCTTTCTTGGGAGCAGAGAGCCAACAGTAGGTGTGTTTAAGATCTATTAAGTCCCAAACCCCCCCACAAACATATGTAATCCTTCTGATGGGTAGGCCTGGCAGTAACCAGGGCTGGGTTCAATATCTTGGGGTCATCACACATAGAACCGGCTTGAGCCCCCACTCAGTAATCTGGGAAATTCATGCACCCCTGGGCGCCTCTGAGAGGCAATGCTGGTACCTCTGAGAGGCAATGCTTCCCCACTCGCAAGCACTGAGTCTGAGTGTAGGAAAGAAACAGAGAGAGAAGTCATACGCCATTAACTTGCGGGAAAACCCCATAAACAGAATTCATAACCCCAAACATGAGCCAAGCCCCCACCCCAGCCAAGAATCGCCCGAAGTCCAAAAAAGTCCGACACCCCAAAGGTCTCTGTCCCTGGTCCGTGCCATCCAGAGTCCCAAAGTTCACCGCAGGGTTTCACCTTCCAACCTGGGTAGAAATGGGGGTTGGGAGCTAGATGGGGGCACCTTATACGAAACTCCGCCACGCTCCACCAGCTGTCTCGTTCCACACCTCTGGACGCTCCACTGGGCACCTGCTGCCGCTCCACGCCCCGCCGCTGGTCACCGCTCCTCGCCTGCTGCCGCTCCACACCACACCGCTGGTCACCGCTCCTCGCCTGCTGCCGCTCCACGCCCCGCCGCTGGTCACCACTCCTCGCCTGCTGCCGCTCCACACCACACCGCTGGTCACCGCTCCTCGCCTGCTGCCGCTCCACGCCGCTGCTGCTCTTCGCCTGCGGCTGTTCCACACCACTTCACTGGTGCAACAGGTCTGGCACTCAGCCAAACCCATGATTTCAGCTCTCAGTGATTTCAACTCTTTAGCCACCAGCTGGACTGGCAACTGAATCCAGCTTTCACTGGACTAGCAAAAGGAAAAACTCCTCAGGGAGTCTGCTTTAGGTCTGTCCTTAAAACAAAGGGGGAAAGGTGCAGGCTGGGCCAGTCTTATAGCTCACACCTGGCAGGTGTGAAGCAGGCTGACTCAAACCTTTTAACCCTTTCCCCCAGCTCTGTTCACTCAACTCTGGAAGGGGGGAGGCTTGTTCTTCCGAGATCTCTTACCAGGATGGTGGTGTCTCTTTTGCAAGCACTGGTGGCATGTTTTACAGTTCCCACATTTAGGGGTAGCATGGTAAGTTACCCCCACAACAGTCCCAAATTATATACAGTTTTCCACACTCCATTCCAACATTGACCTTCCATCAGCCCTGGCTGAATGGGATTTACATAGCCACACCTCAGATTCTCTCCTGAGCAGTATTTACATGTCAACAGTTAACAGTTAAATTACCTTGTAGAGCTAAACAACTGTAGTGGGCACACCCACCCCTCCTTTTAGCTGGCTGACAGCAAGCAGCAGTTCAGCCCCTGCTTACACATAAACAAAGCAGCACAACCATTTTTTCTGGCTTTGAAAAAAACCAAAACAATAAAAATTCCCAACTCTCAAGAACATGACACCATAGAATACATTAATACAATCTCAGGGCTAAGTGGAAGGGATTGCGCCCAGTATTACAATGTGTTATTTCAATCAGTCTCTCTGGAGACCTATAAGTGAGACCTATTGGGAAAAAATTAGTTTCCTTACAGGGCCATTACACTGTACATTAAAGAGTCCAATTGACATGGCATGCTGAACTGAATTTTCCAACCTTTTAAAGAGCCTTCACTTTTAATTTGGAACATGCATGAGAAATTTCTGTCTTCTAAATGTAACTGGCTTCCTATTACCCTCCTCCCCCAATCACAGGGTCGTGTCCTTGCCATCATAAATAGCTGTTGCGCAAAGGATTGTAGAAACATCCAGCAAGAGACCACCCTTAACCTGAAGGACACATATTCTAAAGAGATGAGACAAAGGATGTATTATCCAACCCATGTTTGACAACTTTTAACAGGTTGCTGGGGGGTTTTAAAAAAAGTTATTCCCTTCCCTTGCTAGAAACTAGACAAAACCAATAATTTTTTGGCTTAGAAAAATCTCCACAATATATTGTGCTCTTTTAAGAATAAAATTTCAAAAGGAGGCCAAAGTCTTCAGAAAGGATTTTTACTGCCTTTATTTTTAGGGCTACGTCTTTTATGTGCCCGGCTTTCAGTAATTCAGCCTCTCATAACTTGCACCCAAATCGGGACTGAACTTAAAAAGTGACTGGTGGATTTAACAACAATGAATAGTCCTGTGGCACCTTAGAGACTAACAAAGGTATAGGATCTCGAGCTTCCGTGGATAAAACCCACTTCATCAGATGAGTTGGAGTGGAAATACAGAATCAAAAATATACAGAACAGCAAAATCAGTTCCGTTACCTACTGCATTGTTTTTAAAGTTAATGACTAACACGGCTCTCCCTCTGAGACTCCTTACCATGGTGGCTTTAAGGCCACTTAAGACTACTTTGTAGTAGGTTTGACAGAAAAAAAAACTCAGGAAGCTATATTGAGCACAAAACCTGTAGGCACACATAGCTCATGGAATCATCCCATTTGGTTCTTGTGTAGATTAAAACTAATTATTTAATGCTAACCCCTCAGGATTCTTGTGGAGCTCTAATGGTGAACTTTTACTGCTTGTTCTCTAGTTTTGCAATATTATGGTGCATGGAGCAGGAAAGCTTCTTTAGATATATCAACCCTGCACTAATTTTATGGCTGGTTAATATTGCATCACACTCAAGTGACCATATACAGCTAATGAAAGCTATAGCATGGCTGGACTCCAGCAGAAAGTGGTCCCCAATATGTGTGGCCTTTCTGGGAGCGGGAGTAAAAAGGGCAAGGATCTTGGTTAGCCACCCACAAATCCCCTCCAGTTCCGCAAAATAGCCTCACTCTTTTCTGCAGCATTTATGGTCCAGAACCAAAGGCTTCATTTTAGGACACCACGCATGGCTCTGGTCCTCACTGCTCCAAAGCTAAGCTTGTAAACAAGATTTTAATGCACACCCATGCAATGTGGAAAGGAAAACAGGACCCGAGAAGCAGCTCTGTAGGTCCAGTGCACTGTCTTTGCAATCCTCGTGCCCTGTACGTGCAAGCACAGCTCCCACTGATACCCCTCTGGGTACTGGCCACACTCCAAAGAAGGCAGGGAGAAGAGTGCATTCCTCAGCCAGGCTAGCACCCATTGTAAGGTTAGACCAGCAAGTACATTCCCACTGCGCAGCTTTGCACCATGCTCACTGAGGGGCCATACCCATGAGGCACAGCCACGCTCAGGCTAGAGAAGAAGAGTCTAGTGCTTAAAGACTAAGAGATCTGGGTTCAATTTCCTGCTCTGACTGCGGCTGCCTCTGTAACCTGGGGCAAGTCACGTGACTCAGTTTGGGCGCTGTAGCAATGGGATTATAGAGCTTCTTTTCTTGCCTTCTTTATATAAATGGCAAGCTCTTTGGGTCAGAGATTATTTCACTGTTTTCACAGTGCCTCCAGGTGCTACTGTAGGCTCAATAGTTTGTAGAGCTCTTGGAACAATACAGTTGTTAGTGCCGAGCTAAGTATTCTATGAGATCAAAATAATTTGTCATCAGCCTACAAAATTACCTTGAAAAGGAGCCTACACTAGAGCCACTGACACATGCCTGCAACCTTGACACAAAGGCGTGGGTGGGATTTACTGAAACACATAGAGCTTGCTTCTAGATTTCCATCTGCATGAAACGCAGCTCACATGAAACCAGAATCTCTCATAGTAACAACTGCTCTCAGCACAAATTGCCTGGAAGGGTTCTATGGTCACACATCATCGCTCATCTTAGTAGATCCTGCCCGGAGAAGCAAAGCTATCCCCAAGCATTTTAAATTCAAAGAGCTGTGACCTCAGGATGTTGTGCCAGTTCAGTACCAGGCAGTCCAATGACATGATCAGCAGGTAAAGTTTTATTAACTAACCGCTTATTTCAAATGGACACATTACTCACTATCAATTTACAAAGCATATAGTCAGTCCAGTTTGGGATAAGTGTTGTTACTAAGGATGTTAAATATTGGTTAATTTACTAGTCAAGTAGTCAATGGAATTTCCATCGACTACTTGACTAGTCGAGAGGCACTTCTGCATTCCTTCTTTGAAATGTACAAGAGTCCCCAGTAGGGGCTCTTGTACATTTCAAAGGAGGAATGCAGAACTCCACATGCAGACTCAGGGCTGCACATCCTGCTGACTCTGGGCTGCAGGCGGGCCAGCTTTGAAATGTACAAGAGTCCCCAGCGGATTTGAAGCCTCTTTGAAGTACCTCCTGTCCCCCGCCCCACCATTTGCTGCCTCTATCTGACAGAGACAGCAAAGGGGAGGGAGTAATTGACTAGTCGACAGACTATCTGATAAGCAAATGCTAGTCCTTAACATCCTTAGTTGCTACAGCAAGCTGGCCTGTGTCTATAAGCAGCTATTTCAGAAACAGAAACAAACTGCATGAGACCTGAAAGCTTCCCAGAACCTTTAGAAACAAGATAATATAAGCCTCCCCCTCTGCCTTTCCATATCACTAAGGCCTTGTCTACACTACAGAGTTTTGTTGGCAAATGTTATGCCAGCACGCAGCCGCTGCTTTAACTAAATCACTGTTGCATGCCCACCTTATGCTCTTAGTGTCAGCAGAGCGCATCCACACGAGCAGCTCCTGAATCGACAGAGCAGTGCACTGTGGGTAGCTACCCCACTGGGCAACTGGCCACAGGATGCTTTGGGTGGGATTTTCAGTGCCTCATGTGGCAGGTACAGCATCACATGATGAAGTTTCTTCATCCTTTGGTTACATGGGTATCCTGCTAGATTGCCAGATACTTTTCAACAGGAGAGGTTGAAGGGGATGGAGGGAGACAGAAACAGAGCATCTGTTGTGTGAGGAAACGTGTATGGCTGTGTCTACACTGGGCCACTTATTCCGGAAAATCAGCCGCTTTTCCGGAATAAGCTGCGAGCTGTCTACACTGGCCCTTGAATTTCCGGAAAAGCAACGCTCTACTGTACAAAATCAGCCGCTATTCCGGAAAAACTATTCTGCTCCCGCTCGGGCATAAGTCCTTATTCCGGAACACTGTTCCGGAAAAGGGCCAGTGTAGACAGCCCAGTAGTCTTTTCCGGAAAAAAGCCCCGATCGCAAAAATGGCGATCGGGGCTCTTTTCCAGAAAAGCGCGGCTACATTGGCCACAGACGCTTTTCTGGAAAAGGGCTTTTCCAGAAAAGCAGCCTGCCAATGTAGACGCTCCTTTTCCGGAAAAACTGAAAATGGAATAGTATTCCGTTGTAATCAGTTCCGGAAATTCATGCCAGTGTAGACACAGTCTATATGAGAGAGACGGAGAGTGTATGTTGGGGGAAAGTGAACGTGTCGGCATCCTGTCTCTTTAAGTTCAGACAATAGCTGGAACCCACCAATCCTGAAGCAGGATGGGGGAGGACCCCCTCCTATCAGTCTCTGCCTCCAATCTCCTCTCTGCACAGCAGCTTGCTTCCTTCCCTCCCACCCTCCACCCCCCGCTGTTATTTTTCCAGTGTCAGGGAGAGCAGGTTTCCAAATTAATGACTCTGTGATTCCCTCTATTTCTCCCACAGCCTCCTCAGGTGCTTGGAGTAGCTCGCTCAGCAGCTCTGGGGGTCTCCGGGCTGAGACATGTCAGAGCTTCCTGGAGCTTTGAAAGGGGAGGGGTGCATGCCTGTGTAGCTGGAGGCAAGGCAACAGAGTTCAAAGCAGTGAGCAGAGCAGTCATGGGGGAGGCCAGTTATGGTGACATACTGAATGAGAGCATCTATACCAGGGAAAGGCAACCAAGATGAGTGAGTGGGCTGCATGAGCGGCCCTCCGTCATCTCAGCAGGTTGCCTGATTGAAACCAGTGCTGGGCAACCTGTGGCCACAGCCCACTTGGGTTCCACCTGCAGCCTATGCACCCCCCTCTCTGAACAGCTGCGAACAGCTGATTTGTGGCATTCAAGTTCTGGGAGGAAGGGAGGGGAAGGAGCAGGGATGGCGCACAAATCAGTAGATTCATGGCGCTCCAAAACGGGGGAGGGGCAGGAGAAGGAAGTGCAGGGTTCCAGTGCCTCATTGTGTGGGAGGCACAGGAGGGAGGAGGACAGGAAGCAGACAGGGGAAGTGCGGGCCGCAGGTGAAACCCCAGTGGGCTGCATGTGGTCCTTGGACTGCAGGTTGCCCACCACTGGTCTATGCTGATTCTTTGTCACTTTTACTTTGCTGCAAAAAGCTCTATGCCTCTCACTGAGGTGGCTTTATTTAGTTGGCAGCTGTCAAGGCTGATTCGCCAGTCTGGCATGATGAATGCAGAAGTAAGGGCCCGCAAAAATACCCCAAAACCTTATCTTTCCAGACTTTGGTATAAAACTTCCCCCCAAAATCCTAAAAACCTAGATTTTGGGGATAAAAATCCGCTGCCACCATCAAGTGCTTTTGAACCCACAAACAGGAGTGGATACTTGAAACCAACCCCCAGGGCACCCCAAGCTCTTTCTCCAAAGAGCTTGAAAAAGAAAGAGAAAATATAAACTGCAGTCTGTGGCTGCTATCCCCTGGTCAGAGGCATGCAGATCCCACAGACAGATTTTCCAGGACACAGAAATGAACCAATACCAGGTTAATAAAAAAAAAGAAAGAACTTTTATTATCAGAACAATACTCCTGTTGTAAGCATAATGACTAGATGGAAAAAAGTACCAATTAATATACTCACGGGGACTCCCATGGGCCAAAACTTAGTTACAAAGAGAGGAAAATCCATTTCTAACAGCACAGACATCAGATCCAAAGTTCCACAACAAAAAACCATAAAACCTAACCGATTTATCTAAGCTTTACCCTACTTGCACATTTTGAAGAGTCTTTTTCTTGGAGAGAGATATGTCTCCTGTCTCTCTCAATACCTGGAGAGCAAACTGGCACAGAGATAAAGGAGGGAAAAGCCAAAAATTCCTTTGTCTCAGTTTGAAATCCCTATCTGCATTTCTATTGGCTGACTTCTACCTGGCTAGGTACAGTTAACCCCTTAGTCTCCAGGCTACTGGCCATCCCTCATGACAATGTCAGCAGTACAGGAGAGTTTTGCTGCCAAATGGCAGTACATCTCCATGGTTTTGTTGGCAAAAGCTGTCTTTTGCCAACAACACTGTAGTATAGACAAGGCCTAAGTTATTCTGCCATTGGAAAATTCATAGAGTGACTGGAAATGTATTCCTCATGGCTCAGCACAACTAAATTGGGGTCCCTTTGGTCTGCTGAATACAAGTCAAGAACTGTGAGCAGAGAACCGCAAGGGTTGACTCAATTTTTTAAATGAATTTTCTCCATCCGCCTTTTATAAGAATCTATCCCATGAAAAATCTTGCTGACCAATTTTATTGGCACAGATGTCTGCAGACAGCAACATTCAAAGCAGCATCTGCTAGTTTTCATGGTAACCAACCTTTTTAAAAAAAAATCACCCCCACATTTCAAACTGAACGAGTTTGCAAACACATCCAATTAGAACAACAAATCAGATCACATGACTTAGCTGGCCAATCAGAACTCACAGCTTGGATTTCACATACTAAGTACTGAATCCTTGCAGAGAATTCACAATTATTCAAACACAAATTCTTGAGGGATTAGGTTTGAACAAATAAATTCAAGGAATCACAATCTGTTTTATATTGTCCATCCTCACCAGGCTGTGAGCATTCACTATCAGTGCTGGAAAAGCAAATGCATGAAATAAAGCACACCAAAAGACTACACACTAAAGGGGCTTTGGAAATGGTGCATCTCAGAGGCTCCTATGCCATGGCACACCATAGTTTTGTCTCTTGGAGGTGGGAATATTTTGGTCCAGTTTTGGTTGTCAGGTTTAGCTAGCCCATTTCAGAGAAACAGAGGCTTCTTCCAACACCCCCCAAAGCCTGTCTCCCTCCTTTTACTTCAGCTCAGAATCTGAATCATTCCCTCACTGTTAAACCATACTCTTGCCATTCCTGTCTATCTTAGGACACTATTTGCATAGCCTCTATGTGGTTAATCTCATGAGTTTTCTGACACCGTTCAGTGGAGAGCAAACACAGGTAAAATTAACACTTAGTTGGCCAAAGGACATTTTCACAACAGCAATGGAAAGAAAGAGTGACCCTCAGTCTGCCAGAGTCAGTCTAAGGAAGGGCCTCTTTGATCAACACAAACATCTAGAGTAAGCCTACGAGAGCACCAATGACAGCCAAGAGACATTGTGGGTGAGGTAATATCTTTTATTGGACCAACTTCTATTGGTTAGAAGTTGGTTCAATAAAAGGTTTTATCTTGCCCACCTTGTCTCTCCAATATCCGGGCACCAATACAGTTGCAACAATACTGCATGTTATAGCTAAAACGCAACAGAGTACTTCCTTAAAAACACAACAGGCAACTAGGTTTACCTCTTACTCCCCCGCCCGCTTACCTTATTCACATCAAACTCATCCCTCACCAGTTGCCATGCATTTTCTGTGTTATGCTATAATTGGGAATCCTTCTTGTGGCTGCTGAATAGACTTAGGGCTATGAGTATGAAAAATAAAAGAGTTTATTCCAGGAAACTATAAGGCAAAGTAATGCATATTGCAAAACATAATCCCAACTGTATGTATAAAATGATGAGGACTAAACTATGTGGATAGTTCTCTGAAAATATCCAGTCAATGTGCAGCAGCAGCCTAAAAAGCAAACAGAATGTTAGGAATAATTAAGAAGGGAATAGAGAATAAGACAGAGAACATCTTATTGCCTCTATATAAATCTGTGGTACGCTCGCATCTTGAGTCCTGCATGTAGATGTGGCCACCTCTCCTCAAAAAAGATATATTTGCAATGGAAAAAGTTTAGAAAAGGGCAACAAAAATTATTAGAGGTTTGGAATTGGACATCCTTCTTGTGGCTGCTGAATAGACTTAGGGCACTGAATCTGGAAAATAAAAGAGTTTATTCCAGGAAACTGTAGGGCAGAATTTGCTTAGGTTTGGTACTTGCAAGAACACTATACAGCCCTTCCACTTCGCAAGGAGAAAGCTAATAGACTGTCGGATTGTGACAGCCTGTGCAGCCTCTCATCTAATTAGGTCAGATAAAAACTTGCATGAAGAAGCAGGTGAAATGCTGTAGTTTCAAGGAAGACAGTACATTATCTCAGTTAAAATTAGAGAAGCTTCTTCCAGTCACAAGCCCTTGTCCAGAACGGAAGCCAACCTTTTTTTTCTTTTTTCTCTTTTTTTTTTTACAGTTCAAAATATGTGTGCTTAAAGGCAAGCCCTCTTCCTTGGAGAAGTGTATGAGCTGGTGAAGCTACTTGCCCCACCCCAACCCCACTCTGAGAATTGTATTTTGTGATCACAGGAACATCAGGCTACTTCCACTGCTCTAGTATTTCTTACCCAACCCATTTCAGGCAAGGATCTACCTCTTGCTTTCTGTTCCTGGCACAGGCGCGTTTAAGGACCCTCCCCCAAGCACCTGTGTGAACCTGGGCTGCTGCTAATTGATGGCATGGAGCTCTCAGAGCCTTCCCAGTCTATTGATGATGGCTGAGCTGTTGTCATCTTGATTTTGCCAAGTAATTTTTATTGGCTACGTCTACACTGGCCCCTTTTCCGGAAGGGGCATGTAAATTTCACTAGTCGTCGTAGGGAAATCCGCGGGGGATTTAAATATCCCCCGCGGCATTTAAATAAAAATGTCCGCCGCTTTTTTCCGGCTTTTAAAAAAGCCGGAAAAGAGCGTCTAGACTGGCCCCGATCCTCCGGAAAAAGTGCCCTTTTCCGGAGGCTCTTATTCTTACTTCAAAGTAGGAATAAGAGCCTCCGGAAAAGGGCGCTTTTTCCAGAGGATCGGGGCCAGTCTAGACGCTCTTTTCCGGCTTTTTTAAAAGCCGGAAAAAAGCGGCGGACATTTTTATTTAAATGCCGCGGGGGATATTTAAATCCCCCGCGGATTTCCCTACGACGACTAGTGAAATTTACATGCCCCTTCCGGAAAAGGGGCCAGTGTAGACGTAGCCATTATGTATACCCCCTACAGTTCTGATCTGTAGATTTTAAGGCACTTCAGAAGGGAGGCCTGTATCATAGTCCCCATCAAAGTAAGGAACTGAGGCTATGTCTATACTACCAGGTTATTTTGAAATAAAAACTCCCAAAATAACTATTTCAGAACAAGAGTACTCCTCTTCACAAGCAGGAGTTATTATTTCGAAATAACAGGCCCATTATTTCAAAAAGACAGGCTCACCTTGTTATTTCAAAATAACTTCCCAGTGTAGACATGCCCAGAGAGATGAAGGCTGTACATCACATGAGTGCCAGAACTCAGGACTCCTGATTCCCAAGCCAGTGCACTATCGACCAACCTCACAAAGCCTTTGAGCCAAATGTCGCCTAAGATAAGATGACCATATATCCATGTTTCTCATGAATTGCTGGTATTTCAGGAGCTGCTTTGCAGATGCCTGAAATATCCTATGTTATCAGTGAAAACATTAGGGCTTGATCAAGACTTATTACTGCACCATGAAGAATTTGGTCATTGCTTTACACAGGAACAGGGAAGTCCAGTGGAATGAGATGAATTGTGATGAAAGGGGTTTTGAATCTAATGAGTGTTGACACTCATATCAGAGCTTTTCTCCTTTGCTCCAAATGAACATCAGTGGCATTTGTTCAGAGGTCCTGACCAGTGCTCCCTGTAAGCCATGTGCTCGCGTGGCCACTCAGGACAGATTCAAATGCCACCCAGATGATTAGCAGTGCGCCCACAGCTAGGTTTTTGTTTTTACTTGTGGTGCACATTTGCACATGCCTCAGTGCACATAGAAAAATTATTCCGCACATGGATAGAATAATTAGAGATGAAAAGATTACAGGGAACATTTGTCTTGATAAATTCTTTCAGACACATGTGTGTTCTCTGTTCCAAGAAGCCTGCACATGTTGTTGAGCTAGAAGCTGGCAATCACCCATTTTAAAAAGTGCCTTTTTGGTCTTTTGTGTGACTGCTTCATGATTCTAATAATGTCACTACAAAAGTGCCCTGGGTTTTCACATTGAAAATAAGGTCTCGCGACTATCATCCCTCTAGCCTGCTGATTCCATTCTCATCTCTTCCACCCAGCCCAGCCCATGGACTCAAACACAAAGTTACATTAATCACAAACAACAATTTTGTTTTCTAAGCAAGGAACAAAATATTTGAAATAGACACGAGAAGCAGTTATGGTTGCAGTTAGGGTTGGTCCTGCTTTGGGTTGGGTTCTGGACTCAATGACCTCCTGAGGTCTCTTCCAGCCTTAGGATTCTATGATTAAGCAGCAGAAGGATCCTTGAAGATATATGGGGTAACATCTAAAGCAGCCAAGTGCTCTTCCCCTTCTAACCTTTTCCTTCCTTCACTCTCTGCTTGTTTCAACACTATGCTAACTGTAGGGGCTGACCCTGCAAACATAACTACGAACAGCAAATGGTCCTCCTCAAGTGGAACAGTTCTGAGTAGAAAGCACTATGCTAGTGGTAAGAATGTGCAGGATTGGACCTTCTGGCTTTAAACCCTTTGGATACGTCTATGCTGCCACTAAGAGGTGTGATTCCCAGCTCAGACAGACTCACGTAGCTCAACTTGAGCTAACATGCTAAAGTTAGCAATGTGGATGTTATGGCAGAGACTAGCCACTTGAATCCTAGCCTGTCCACCCCTTTGGTGCCAACCTCAGGCTACTACTGCCATACAACAATGTCCATACTGCCATTTTAAGCCAGTTGGCTCACGTCTTTCAGAGCTGGCCCAAGCTATGGGCTGACCAGGCGACAGCCCAGGGCGCCCGATTAGGAGGGGCGCTACGTGGTGCTACCGGGCTGGGGCGGGGCTGCACATGCGCCGTGCGCCCAGGGGCATGGCCACACTGGCATGGCCTAATGGCTTGGGCTGGCCCTGTCTATACTGCACTGTTATTTCAAGATAACTAGAGTTATTTTGAAATAACAATGTGAGCGTCTACACAGCCATTCCGTTCTTTCAAATTAATTTCAAAATAAAAGCGGCTTATTCCGAAATCTGTAATAAACCTCAGTCTACAAGGAATAATGCCTACTCCGAAATAGCTATTTCTAAATAACGCCTGTGTAGATACTCCACTGTTGCTATTTTGAAATAGCCCCATACCACAGCCATTCTAAGTTATTCCTCCCCAGTGCCTCCTGGGGCTCTCAACTGAAATAGCACGTCTACATTAGGGAAGCCTGCCTCAGACTTATTTGAGGCTTCCCTGCAGTGTGGATGCTCTATTTTCAAATAAGCTATTTTGGAATAATTATGGACCTCTATGGTGGCATTCTCAGAAATGCTTCCAGTTCCATGTGCAGGGCCAGGTAGGCAGGCAGAGCTTCAGAGTCTCAATGCGTGGATGAGACGATGGTATAGGGAAGAGGGGTTTAGATTTATTAGGAACTGGGGACACTTCTGGGAGAGGGGGAGCCTATACAGGAAGGACTGGCTCCACCTAAACCAGGGTGGAACCAGACTGCTGGCACTAAACATTAAAAAGGCCATACAGCAGTTTTTAAACTAAGAGATGGGAGAAAGCCGATTGGTGTGGAGATGCATGTAAATCGGAGGGAGACTTCTCTTAGAGGAGAATCCATTGATAGAGACTCTCTAAGCTGTAGTCAGAAAGAGAGGAGGGGAGAGGACAAACCATGGGCCAGAGCAGACAAACAACCGCATTCAAAGGAATCCAATGCATCAGGGAAGGGCAGACAAATAAGCAGTGGCAAATTTTTAAAGTGCTTCTACACAAATGCTAGGTGTCTGACTAATAAGATGGGTGAACTGGAGTACCTCGTATTAAATGAGGAGATTGACATAACAGGCATCACTGAAACCTGGTGGAATGAGGAAAATCTGTGGGACACAATCATACCGGGATATAAAATGTATCGAAAGGATAGAGCCGGCCGGGTGGGTGGCGTAGTGGCACTGTATGTGAAAGATAATGTAGAATCAAATGAAATAAAAATATTAAATGAATCAACATGTTCCATAGAATCGCTATGGATAGAAATTCCATGCTCCAATAATAAGAAATTAGCAGTAGGGATATATTACCGACCACCTGACCAGGACAGCGATACTGACATTGAAATGCTGAGGGAGATTAGAGAGGCTACCAAAATAGAGAACTCTATAATAATGGGGGATTTTAATTACCCCCATATTGACTGGATACATGTCACCTCAGGAAGAGAAGCGGAGATAAAATTTCTCAATGGCTTAAATGACTGCTTCTTGGAGCAGCTGGTGCAGGAACCCATAAGGGGAGAGGCAATTCTCGATTTAGTCCTGAGTGGAGTGCAGGATCAGGTCCAGGAAGTAACCGTTACAGGACCGCTTGGGAATAGTGACCATAATATAATAACATTCAACATTCCTGTGGTGGGAAGAACACCTCAGCAGTCCAGCACCCTGGCATTTAATTTCAAAAAGGGGAATTAGACAAAAATGAGGAGGTTAGTAAACAGAAATTAAAAGGCACAGTGACTAGAGCCAAATCCCTGAAAGCTGCATGGAAACTTTTTAAAGACACCATAAAAGAGGCCCAACTTAAATGTATACCCCAAATTAAAAAACATAGCAAGAGACCTAAAACAGTGTCACCGTGGCTTAACTACCATGTAAAAGAAGCAGTGAGGGACAAAAAGGTATCTTTTAAGAAGTGGAAGTCCAATCCTAGTGAGATAAATAGAAAGGAACATAAACACTGTCAAATCAAGTGTAAACATGTAATAAGAAAAGCAAAAAAAGATTTTGAGGAACAGCTAGCCAAAAACTCAAAAAGAAATAACAAAATGTTTTTTAAGTACATTAGAAGCAGGAAGCCTGCTAAAAAAACCTGTGGGTCCCCTAGATGATCAAGCTATAAAAGGAGCAATCAAGGATGATGAAGCCATTGCAGAGAAACTAAATGATTTCTTTGCTTCAGTCTTCACGTCTGAGGATGTTGGGGAGATTCCCGAATCTGAACCGTCCTTTGTGGGTGGTGAATCTGAGGAACTGTCCCGGATTGAAGTGTCATTAGAGGAGGTTTTGGAACAAATAGAAAAACTTAATGTTAACAAATCTCCAGGACCGGATGGCATTCATCCAAGGGTTCTAAAAGAACTCAAATGGGAAATTGCTGAGCTATTAACTGTAGTTTGTAACCTATCCTTTAAATCGGCTTCCGTACCTAATGACTGGAAGGTAGCCAACGTGACACCAATATTTAAAAAGGGCTCTAGAGGCGATCCTGGCAATTACAGACCGGTAAGTCTAACTTCAGTACCGGGCAAATTAGTCGAAACAATAGTAAAGAATAAAATTGTGAAGCATGTAGAAGAACATAATTTGTTGGACAAAAGTCAACATGGTTTCTGTAAAGGGAAATCCTGTCTTACTAATCTATTAGAGTTCTTTGAAGGGGTTAACAAGCATGCGGATAAGGGGGATCCAGTAGATATAGTATACTTAGATTTTCAGAAAGCCTTTGACAAGGTCCCTCACCAAAGGCTCTTGTATAAATTACATGGCCATGGGATAAGAGGAAAGGTCCTTTCTTGGATTGAGAACTGGTTAAAAGACAGGAAACAAAGGGTAGGAATAAATGGTAAATTTTCAGATTGGAGAGGGGTAACTAGTGGTGTACCCCAAGGGTCAGTCCTGGGACCAATCCTTTTCAACTTATTCATAAATGATCTGGAGAAAGGGGTAAGCAGTGAGGTAGTAAAGTTTGCAGATGATACAAAACTGTTTAGGATAGTCAAGACAGAAGCAGACGGTGAGGGACTCCAAGATGATCTCACCAAACTCAGTGATTGGGCAGCAAAATGGCAAATGAAATTTAATGTGGATAAGTGTAAAGTAATGCACATTGGGAAAAATAACCCTGACTATCCGTACAGTATGACGGGGGCTAATTTGGCTACGACAAATCAGGAAAGGGATCTTGGAGTTATCGTGGAGAGTTCTCTGAAAACTTCTACGCAGTGTGCAGCGGCGGTCAAAAAGGCAAATAGGATGCTAGGAATTATTAGGAAAGGGATAGAAAATAAGACCCAGAATATCTTACTGCCCCTGTATAAAACTATGGTACGCCCACATCTTGAATACTGTGTACAGATGTGGTCTCCTCACCTCAAAAAAGATATTTTGGCCTTGGAAAGGGTTCAGAAAAGGGCAACTAAAATGATTAGGGGTTTGGAATGGGTCCCATATGAGGAGAGGTTAAAGCGACTGGGACTTTTCAGTTTAGAAAAAAGAAGTCTGAGGGGGGATATGATAGAGGTCTCTAAAATCATGAGTGGTGTGGAGAGGGTCGATAAAGAAAAGTTATTTATTAGTTCCCTAAATAGAAGAACTAGAGGTCACCAAATGAAATTAATGGGTAGCAGGTTTAAAACGAATAAAAGAAAGTTCTTCTTCACACAGCGTGTAGTCAACCTGTGGAACTCCTTGCCAGAGGAGGCTGTGAAGGCTAGGACTATAATAGAGTTTAAAGAGAAGCTAGATAATTTCATGGAGGTTAGGTCCATAAAAGGCTATTAGCCAGGGGATAAAATGGTGTCCTTGGCCTCTGTTTGTCAGAGGCTGGAGAGAGATGGCAGGAGACAAATCGCTTGATCATTGTCTTCGGTCCACCCTCTCTGTGGCACCTGGTGCTGGCCACTGTTGGTAGACAGGATACTGGGCTAGAAGGACCTTTGGTCTGACCCAGTATGGCCGTTTTTATGTTCTTAACTATTCCAGAATAGCTTCTTTCAAAATAAGCGTGCAGTTTAGACGTACCCTGAGAATCACACCTTCCACCTGCAGTGTATACATACCCTTTGAGGCAGACCATATATCTGCACTGGGAGTGATGGGAGGTAGCTGGCCCTCTTGGGGTTATGGCAGCCATAACCAGCTCCCCTCTTGCAGTAGCCATCATGGGCTATAGAGAGCATAAAGAATCAGGGTATGTCTACACTACCACCCTAGTTCGAACTAGGGAGGTTAATGTAGTCATACGAACTTGCAAATGAAGCCTGGGATTTGAATTTCCCGGGCTTCATTTGCATGTTGCCGGGTGCCGCCATTTTTAAAGGTCCGCTAGTTCGGACTCCGTGCCCGCGGCTACACGTGGCACGAACTAGGTAGTTCGGACTAGGCTTCCTATTCTGAACTATCTGTACCCCTAGTCCGAACTACTTAGTTTGTGCCGCGTGTAGCCGCGGGCACGGAGTCCGCACTAGCGGACATTTAAAAATGGCAGCGCCCGGCAACATGCAAATGAAGCCCGGGAAATTCAAATCCCGGGCTTCATTTGCAAGTTCGTATGACTACATTAACCACCCTAGTTCGAACTAAGGTGGTAGTGTAGACATACCCTCACTGGGATTCAGGAACATCTTTCTTGGTTAAAGTAGTTTGAAACAGGATGGGCAGCTCAAAGGTGAAGGGGAGATATGGAGGGTGAACCACTTATCTAAGTTGGGAAGGGGACTCCCTTCTACCTTTAATTGTGCTCCCCATCCTTTAACTCCCCACCCCCCCACCACCACCTCCTGCCTCAGGGCCTTCTGCAGGAGGAACAGAGCCCATACTATGCTTGCTGCTGAGGGTCCTACATTCTGGGAGATTCCACTGTGGGAGGAGAGGGCGTTGGGGCACCAGAACCAATGCAAAACAACCTAGGGAACATGGACTAGAGCACCATGTATGTACTTGGTAAAAGCACCAGATACAGCCATTGCAAATCATATAAAATCCCCAAGTTTACTGAGCATAATTGCACAACATGTCTATTGCAGTAGCACCAACCAAGCTGAAACCCTGTTATGCTGGATCCTGTACAAACAGATAATAAATGGCAGTCTCTGACCCAACGAGCTTACAGCTAGTGGCTTATCAGACTCCATTCTACCTGCTGACCCTACCTCTGTCTGTTCTGGTAGGAGCAGCTGTTCTCAGATTATGGTTCTTAATTTGGAGAGTTTTATCTGACATTTTGACTACTGAAGCACGACATTTCTCTGTTTTCTGGAAGCAGGTTGTGCTCAGAAAGGATGAAAATCAGCTGCTTTTCTCACAGGCCTCTAATCCCATCCATGTTCTGTTTCCTTTCTTTTTAATTCCTCTAAAACCACCTATGAAAAATGTTGATCATTTTGAGGAGAATCATGGGTCTGACCCAGGCAAACATTGGTTCCTCAAAAGAGTCGAAGGGGAGACAATTAGGCGAAGTGGCTCAGCTAATGCATAAACAGTTTGTAATTACAGGGCCAGGACAGGCACACATGTGCTACCTGGGGAACAGTCTTATTAAATAAAGCAGAATTCTGTCATCTTCTTAATCATGAAATATTGATGAAGCTGTAAGCAGCCCATCTGAGGTTTTAGCCTTTGCCCTCTGTTTGCGCCGTGTGCCCATACTGCTGTTCAAAAGAAAAGAAGGGAGGGGGGAGGGCAGAAACAAACCCCAGCAATGCATTCACATTATACAAGCGGCACTATCTGGGGCTGACAGATTGTGTTGAGCTTGCACAGACATGCAGATTACAGAAATAAGAATTCTACATTATCTACAGCCAGGACCTTCTTTTCAACTGATCGTTAGCAGAGGGATGGTTATACATGGATAAGTAGGGGTGGGACACTTTAAAAGGAGTGTTGTCTTAGGCTATGTCTACACTACAAGGTTTTTGTGCAAAAACAGAGGTTTTTGCGCAAAAACTGGCAGAGCGTCCACACCTCAAGTGCATTTTTGTGCAAGTAAATCGGCAGAACAGAGGGCTTCTGCCAGTAGAGTTATTCCTCACCCCATGAGGAATAACTCCTTTTTGTGCTATAGCTCTTGCACAAAAAGGCAGGAGTGGACGCTCCGGAGGGGTTTTTGTGCAAGAAACCCCTGTCAGAAAAAGCACAGGTGCTCTGATGGCCATTCTGTGAATTGCCATCAATTTTCTTGCGCAAGAGCATCCATGCAGTGTGAACGCTCTCTTGCACAAAAGCACATGGCTTCTGTGATGTGCTTTGAGGTGTGGACTCGCTTTTGCGCAAGACGTTTTTGCGCAAAAACTCTTGTGCAAAAGGCTTTTTGTGCAAAAATCCTGCAGCATAGACCAAGCCTTAGAATTCTGAGGCTCTATGGCCACAGTCTGACTGACTCCTTCGCTCATGCTGAGCAGCTGTGGTGATGTCAGTAGGATTGCTGATGGAGTTAGATCCTACTTAGAATCAGAAGCTGGTTTTCGGAGCACCCGCAATTAAGAACTAGCTTTGGCCCCCTGTTCCCTTTCCTCAAGTGATTACAGCACAGCACCTCAATATAGGCATCTAACTCTTACTGATTTCATCTGGAAGGTAGGCACATAAATGATCTGGAGAAAAAGGTAAACAGTGAGGTGGTAAAGTTTGCTGACAATGCTAAACTGCTCAAGGTAGTTAAGACCAAAGCAGACTGTGAAGATCTTCAAAAAGATCTCACCAAACTAAGTGATTGGGCAAGAAAATGGCAAATGAAATTTAATGTGGATAAATGTAAAGTAATGCACATTGGAAAAAATAATCCCAACTACACATACAATAGGATGGGGGACTAATTTAGCTACAACTACTCAAGAGCGAGATCTTGGAGTCATTGTAGATAGTTCTCTGAAAACATCCACTCAGTATGCAGTGGCAGTAAAAAAAGTAAATAGAATGTTAGGAATCATTAAAAAAGGGAAAGAGTATAACATAGAGAACATCTTATTGCCTCTATATAAAACCATGGGACGCCCACATCTTGAATACTGCATACAGATGTGGTTGCCCCATCTCAAAAAAGATATATTTCATTGGAAAAGGTTCAGCAAAGGGCAACAAAAATGATTAGGGTTTTGGAATGGGTCCCATATGAAAAGAGATTAAAAAGACTTTTCAGTATAGAAAAGAAGAGACTGGGGGAGGGGCGGGGGGGGGGGGGTATATGACAGAGGTCTATAAAATCATGACTGGTGTGGAAAAAGTGAATAAGGAAAAGTTATTTACTTATTCGCATAATAAAAGAACTAGGGGTCACCGAATGAAATTAATGGGCAGCAGGTTTAAAACAAACAGAAGGAAGTTTTTCTTCACTGGGCACATAGTCAACCTGTGGAACTCCTTGCCAGAGAATGTGGTGAAGACTAGGATTTTAACAGGGTTCAAAAAGGAGTGAGCTAGATTAATGGGGGTTAGGTTCATCAGTGGCTATTAGCCAGGATGTGTAAGATGGTGTCCCAAGTCTCTGTTTTTCTGTAAATGGGTGACAGGAAAGGGATCACGTGAGGATTACCTGTTGTGTTCCCTCCCTCTGGGGCATCTGGCATTGGCCTCTGTTAGAAGACCAGATACTGGGATAGATGGAACTTTGGTCTGACCCGGTCTGGCTGTTCTTAGGTTCTTATGTTCTTATGTACATAAATACTTTGGAGAACCTGGTCAATTTATTGCAGTGCCAACATACCCCATAGCAACCCAGGATCCTGCAGACTGTCAGCAGACTAATACTTCTTGTCTCTTAATTAGCTAGAAAGAAAGCTCCTCCTGCTGTGTGGCTGGGCACAGTTTTGAAGGCTCCTCTCTGTCACCCCTTAAGTGGCTGCACTGCAGTGCTGCATGCTGTAGCACTCTCCACACGTACCCTGACACCCTTCAGGATGACAGCTGCTATATAAAGGCTAACCTATCACATATGCAGCTCTTGTTATGTTTATGGGAGGAGACCCACCGTGCTAGCACCAGGCTGGTAATGTTTTGCCTGCAGATGAAAGGGGCAATTCTCTCTTGGCAAAGGGGAGAACATGCACAGGTGAAGCAACGTGCCCTCTCCTTCGGTGCTGGCCCCGGATTCTTGGCCAGTGCAGAAGCCAATAGTCAATGGCCCAACGGCACCCATTTTGTGACTTCTGAACCAGCAGGACAGCACCTAGCACTGTGGAATCATGGCCCCGGACCAGTACTCGTAAGTGCACCTGGAATACTAATTGACAATATGCAGGGGGAGGGGAATATATATTTCAAGTGTTTCTCACTTACATGTGCACAGGGGCCCCCATGGCCGCTTCATTCTCACTATCAATACAGAAGCAACCCAAATCAAGCCAGTAAGCATTCTCCCCCTCCTTGAAAGTACATGTTTGTGACAGATAAACAGAACTGACCTAAACCCATTAGTCTCCACGTTAGTCCCCCTTACTCACTCGTACATCTGTCCTTCAGCCAGCCACTCAGTTTTAAGAAAATCAGCCAGCTAGAAAAATGAGGTGTTCTCTACACATTACTCATGTTGCTGCAGTGAATTAATTATGCTGCTCTCTAATCAGCAGCCTCACTCAATAAAGCCTCTGATAGGATGTCACACAGCATAACATGGCACAATGGTTTGAACACAGTGACATATGCAGCAGCTTACTGCAAAACAAACCTGCTTCCAGATGTTATGCATAAGCCAAAACCTGCTCCATAACCATCAGCAGCACAGCTCCTGTGCATGCCTAAGAGCCTCAAAACATCTGCAAACTGAAAAAGGAGGAGTGGTCTAAAGAGAAAGAGCCCGGGGAAAATCACAAAAAAGTTATAACAGCAAAACTGCAAACTGAAGAGTATGTTAGTGGTGCTGTGAACAGTAGAAAATTGCCAAGAGCCAGATTCGCCCCCTTTAAATTGAGTAGAACTTTACTTCTCTCTTAGTTCCATCACTTTCCATTCTAACTTGTGGAGTTAGGTTCTATTTTCATGGCTGTTCAAGCATATAGATGGTTCAGTAGCAAATGCAGGGAGTGTATGGACTTAATCTCAGGTCACAAAGAATTTGGGAAATTTTGCTGCATCTTTCCATAAGCAATAGCCTTTCTGTGGACTGTTGTAGTGCAATACTAAACATCTTTCCCACAGGGCTTTAATCTCTCCAGGGGGTGTTTCTAACTATTCCCAGTGCTGGTTATCAGGAATATCTATTTCTTATGGCTGGATAGCAGAACACAATGTACACTGCTAAGGTTTGTAACACATTTTCAAGAATCTTAACACTTACCACTCCATTTTACAACAAATGAAGCATGTAGCCCAACATGAGAACAGATTAGAATTGGAAGAAGGAAACATTTGGGGTTAGATTGTGCCATCAGGTTTTAAACAGATACACCTCTTTTTAAATCAGTGAGGGGCTGTATTAAAATATCATCCTAGTATAATATGTCTTCTTAGTTTGGAGGGCTGCTTTCATTTGTGATGAGTGCAGTGTCCAATAGATGCCTTAAATCCCAACTAATGAAATCCATGGTTTGCCAGACCACCCAAGTTTTTAAAAGATCCCTGCAGGACCAATCATAATTTTATTTTGATCTGATTTTCCCCAATGGTTTCTAGTAGATATGGATCTGAGGCAAACTCAGGATGTGAACAATTCCTAGACCACAGGGAATTTCTAATTCAGATGTGATTCAGAATTTAGCATTTCCAGGCATGCCTCTTATTTAAAATAAATTCCCATGTCTATTATAATCTACATGGTTATCATCGGGTAACAAGTATTAGCTTAGAAAGAAAGATGGTGATACAGAAGTAAATTAAAGAAGTCTAGATTTAGAATGGGCAAGAGCCAGTGCTTCAATTCGGGAAAACAGAATGCCCAAGTAGGCTAAGTTGCCAGCCAGTAACTACTCAGGTCCTGATTCAGGAATGCCTTTCCTGAATGCTAAGTGCTTTCCTGAATTGGGACCTCAAAGAACAATTAGGGCTTATTTCCACCCTGAGATTGAATCTCCGGAGATTGATCTCCCAGGGTTCGATTCAGCAGGTCTAGTAAGGACCTGCTAAATCGACTGCTGTTGGTGCTGTGCCCCCATTGACCTTGTTGACCTCCAGCAGTGGGGAAGACGTGGAAATTTGACCTAAAGTACGTCAACTCCAGATATGCTATACAGGTAGCTGGAGTTACGTATCTTAGATCAACTTTCCCCTCTAGTATAGACCTGGCCTTAAATAGTTTTCTAGGAAGGAGAAAAAGGGAGCCTTCTCTGCTTGAACAGCCTTACTGACCTGAATGCTCATTCTTTGCCAGTTTTGTTCAGCTGAAGTTGATTTAGAACTATCACATGTGTCTTATTAAACATTCATCTGGAATAATTATATGCAGGCCCAGATCCTCAGATGGCCTAACCAGACAATGCCAATTAATTTTTCATGTATGTTACAACATACTAAATACTGTGAAGGTTAAACAAACCCTGCCTAGGGAAAATAAATATTCTTAAAAAGCCAGTTACATTTTGTTTGAACAGCTGCCAATAACATTGTGATGACGTTACTCTAAATTCACTTTCAGGTAAATGAGTTCATAGATGTAATAATTTGCCATCTTGTGCACCATCTTCCCCATTTTTACCTTCTGCTCTCAAAAACAACAAACTTTCAGTTTCTAATAGAAAAGAGAGGGGCTTTTTTTGGCATCAAGCAACTAGTGTATAGAGCTTCTCTCGGTAACCTGCTTTAAAATGCATCCCTTGTCCTGTGCCTCCCATGTATATAACCTTCTGTTCCTCTCTGTACTCTGACTTTTCTCTCTTTCTCTCTTTTTTTACTACCATATTATCCCATATTGCAATTGTAAAACCACATTATAAAAGCAGCCAATATTGAACTAATTTTATCACAGGGCTAGTAATAAAGTTTAACACCAACTATAATATTGTTGTACACCAGAAATATTGCAACAGAGCAGTAATATCCTGTTAAATTCATTTTCCACCAAGCACTATAAGATCTTTTGAAAGATGTTAAGGGTGAAGGTTTTTTTGGTTTGTTTAAGCTTTATTTCTGTGGAGTTCTATAAATGTTTAAATTTCATACAAAATTAGATCAGCTGATTTCAGAAGCTGGGCAGTAATTGTACTGGTGATATGTCAAATACCTTTATAATCTAAACAAAGTAACTAATGGTCAGTAACCACCCTACATAATAATGTATATCATTAAAGCTTGCCCGCAGAAAGGACTACTTGAGATTTGGTACTAAGTGGCTCCCATTACTGTACCATCTCTGTGTGTCACCCTTGAATGCATTTATCCTGTAAAATGGGCTTAACAGCACTGCCCTGTTTTAAAGACAGGATATGTGATTTGCCTACAGCTATTCTCAGAGTCTGTAGCAGTGCAAGGAATTGAATGTGGAGCACCTGTCCTATCCACTGGATTATCCTTCCTCTGCATAGGCAGAAAACAGTGATGGCTTACTGATATCTGTTGCCTTGGGCCATGGCTAAAAATATTAGCCACCCTTCTAAGGGCAGGAAGTAAATTACCCCTACCAGTATTCCCTCTAAGCTGTGGAGCAGCACAGCTTCACAGGTGATTAATCAGCCCCCTCCTTCCTCCCTCCCCCAGGTCAGTCAGCTCCTTGCAGGGAGCCCTGAGCCTCTGACTGGGAGGGGCTGATTAAAATTTTTTTTTTAAAAAAATGGAGATTGCCTATCTCCTAGAACTGGAAGGGACCTTGAAAGGTCATCAAGTCCAGTCCCCTGCCTACACAGCAGGACCAAGTACCACCTCTAATTAATTTTTGCCCCAAATCACCTCCACAAGGATTGAACTCACAACGCTGGGTTTAGCAGGCCAATGCTCAAACCACTGAGCTATCCCTCCCCATATAGTGCCTCAGCTTAGAGGGAACATTGGCCCCTACCCCTGAAAGCAGCATAGGGTATTATAATTAGTATTTTATTTATAGGAGCAGCCAGATTGTGTTAGTGCTTTCCAAACGTCTGAGAAAGGGCTATTCTTGCTCATAGGTGCTCAGAATGGAAGGCTATGCTCAGTGTATGTATGCACTGGATTAATTAAAGGTATATGTTGAAACACATTTAGTGAATCCAGTACCACGGCCTACGCTGACACTCATTTCACTGAAATCTGGGTTTTAAATCAGTTTAATTTGCACAAGTAAATACGGCAATATAATAGGGTCCTCTCAGATTTGCATCTGTTTAACTAGATTAGGCTTTAAACTAATTTTTGGTAAATAGATGCTGAGTCTGTACATAGACAAGTCTAAAGGTAGATGTACAGATGGACCAGTAGAAAGAGATTAGGGGAAGAAGAGCACAGGTCAATTCAGCTGTTAGCAACTCAGCAACATTCATTGCCATTTCTTATTTGTACAATGGTAGCCCCTATAGGCCCAAACAAAGATCAGAGTCCCCTTGCACTGGGTGCTGTACAAATAGTAGGAGACTCTCCCCTGCCCTGAAGTCAGTGGCTAAGCAGGGACATAACCCTAGGTCTCCAGCTTCACAGTCCAATGGATTCACTATAAGGCCATGTCGCACTTTCTCTCAAAGTAGGACCTAGATGTGGGTCTTTAAGATGTTCATAGTCGTGAACTGGATATGCCCCTTGGGGATGAGCTCTGGGAGGGCATATCATGCACAAAGCCAAGCACAAAATATGTCAGAAGGTCACATTTCACAGCGCCCTCCTCCTGGTGTAGGGTGGCCCAGCACGTAGCCCACCCTTTGTTTCCCCTCCTCAGAGCTCCTCAGAATAGTTCTCTAGTACTCTCTTAGGTAATAGCACCCATGTCATGAAATAATTTAGTAACATGGACACCTCAGATGACACAAGAAAGTCCAAGTCCGTATCTCAGAAGGTTTGAACTCCATCACCTTCCGTGACTCCAGGCTTTTCATCAATGTCACTCAGTCTTCAGACTCAAAGGCGAACCTCTCCCCAAGGGCCCTACTAGGGTTCAAAAGAGCAAATAGGTAATAATACTCCTTCTCTACATGGAATAAAAGTCTCCCATAATAATTCTCTCAGAAAAGTCACCCATCCCTCTGGGGTCTTTCACAGTTCCCTGTGCCTTGTACAGGACAGGGACCACAGGGCAAATCCTCAGGGACTTCATTTTCATTTAGGCTCCTTCTCTCACTAATCCAGGCTTCCCTATCTCCCTATTCTCAGAGAGCACCTATAGGGTACGTCTACACAGCAACATAATTTTGAAATAACTTAGTCTGCATCTACACAGCAGGCAGTTATTTCGAAATAATGTCAAAATACTGTCAAGCTGTAGGACTTCTTACTCCAACTCCCATAACTCTCCTTGTATGAGGAGTAAGGGAAGTCAGGGGAAGAGTTCTGTATTTCGAAATAAGTGCTGTGTAGATTCTCCCAATTTTGAAATAAGCTACGCAATTGATGTAGCTCAATTTGCATAGCTTATTTCAAGTTAAGCCTGCGGTGTAGATGCACCCTATAGAGTTTACTGCTCTCCACAGCTTCCCTCAAGCCCATGGCAAAAGCCCCGTACCTGTTCTCTCTGCCTGTTTCCTGAATAACTCTCAAGCATGGCTCACCCAGTCTGCTTCCCTTTATGGCCCAGCCGCCTTCACTTAAACCCAGGGGCAGATATAGGGCAGGGCGAACGGGGCGACCGCCCCAGACCCCGCGCTTCAGAAAGCCCGCGCATGCGCCGTGGCACCGCTGTGCATGCACATGGCGTCACTGCGCATGTGCCGTGGCAAAGGGGGGCCTCGCGGAATTATGCTGCCCGGGGCCCCGTAAAATGGTTATCTGTCCCTGCTTAAACCCAGCCGAGAGTCAGCTGATCAGTCACAGGTGCACATGGCCGATGACACCCTGTGATATTGCAGAGGGGACTATGCACTGGCATTAAAATAATCCAAGCGGCAAAATATGAATGTATGCCACCAGCCACAAGACATGGAATTCAAGCGATCAGCAACCACTTAAGGGAGAATTGTGGTTCACACGTATCTGTATTTGATCCATCTAGTTACAGTAAGTACAGTACCCTGCCCATTCAAGAATGCATTTTAAAAATGATCTGATCTTGGTAAGAACAAAATCCAGGAAGAAAAGTGTTATTTTTCTTTAAATTGTGGTCTTTAGGAGCATTTGGTGTTTTATTTGCTAATACCTGTGCAAAGCAGATGGTACATTTAAATGTACATCACTTTGGTCCAGTGTGATATTTAAATTGCTCCCCAGCTCCCAACTAAAGCTAGTGCCTCAGTCATGCTGACTTGCTAGAAGTTTTTTCTGTTTGTTTTAAATCTTCCCTGAACTTTCTTCAGATAATTATAAGGCTTGGTTTTCCAAACCCCCATTATAATCCTAGAATAAAGGTGGACACAAAGGAATAATTACACAACCCATTCAAGGATATACAGCTCCAGTTATACTAGAAATGGAATCCGGAAGTGTCTGAGCCAAAACCCACAGAAGTCAATAGAAGTCTTTCCACTGATTTCAATGGGTTTTGGTCAGACCCTCAATGTAGATAAGATGGAAAGTTACCCCTTAATAAACAGCTGCTCTAGCAAATAAGCAGCAGTGATATCATCACAGCAGTTTGCTGAAAGTTTCTGTCTCCCAGTTCGTAACCATTTTCTGCAGACAAACTCCTCAACATGCCTCCCAAAAGAGGTGCTCGCCCACACTACAGGGGCAAGTGTGTTCTGACCATCCACAGCCGCCTTCATTAATCTGTAGTTTGGCTGCGCATGGCAAACATTTCCTGGAGCAGGTGTCGGCACATAAACATATAGGCCACACCCTAGCCCACTAGTTTCTCCTGCATTCCCAACAGACGTCATGATCTGAAATGTGGCTTCTCTTCAGATTGGAAGTGAGCCTGAACAAATTATAGCAGACAGCCCATTGTAACGGTCAGCAGACCTGTCCTGCTCTGGTGTGCCACAATGCCTCAGTTTTTCTTCCTTTTTCAACCCACTGCATTCTCCCCTCTTCTCCCCACTCCCCCATATACCTGTTGTTCCAAATTAAAATCTCCCCTTAGGATCTGATCTGCTAATAATGGTAAACAAATACTATCCAGCTCCTTAACTCTTTCATGGCCCTCCTTCGGGGTCTCACAGTCATCCATGTTATCAAGACTGTCTACCAATCTTACTCTTTCCCATGTAAGGAATGCCACCAGTCCCACTCTGGCACCACAATTTTTCCTCAGGCTGTTTTGGAGAGCCCGGTATTGCCCTCCAGGGTGAACTTAAGCGAGTTCTTATTCAGGCCCTACCAAGTGTTTCATCTGAGAACTCCCAGTCCCACCTGTGGGGAACCACAGTATCCTGAATTCCCTTTTTTGAAAGGGCCACGGGCCATAAGAGATGTGCTGAGACCAGTATCCTGTTATGCCCACTCTTCCCTTCTCAGTCAAGAGTTTCTGGTGGACGACTACATAGAATTGGCCGCTCTTATTTAAGCCTCTAAGGCTGTTCACAATTATAGCCCGCTAAGGATTTGTTTGGATGGCAGTTTGGAAAATATCAGCATTTCATGAGGAACAAGCCAGTTTCTATTGTCAGATCATTTTATTTCTATCATGTCCCACAACCTTATGCTACACTCTCCCCCAGAGTTGCATAGATCTTGGGTGCCCTCAAAAACAAAAGAGCCCCTGGCCTAGGCTTCATTGTCTACCAACCTGTACAACACTGGAAAGGACCATGAATAACTCCGATTTTTTAAGAGGCAAAACTCTCAGCCCAATTTTATGTTTTCAAGGCTCTCTTCATAATCCAAAGGACTACAGAGTAAGCTGGTTTTTAAATGAAAACAGAGATTAACATCAGTGCTCTCCTTTCTTTATTTTTTCTCATTTCATGGTCTTCAGCCAGAACAAAAGTACTGTAATTACAGCTGTGGTTTCTACTTGCCCTGAGTTGACATGGAAGCATTCCCAGGTAAGGTGGCAGTGTTGAGGCTTGAGTGATTGCGAACAAGTAGGTGCTATTTCAGCACACTATGGGGAGTGCAGGAAGTTGTTAACCATGCTCAGTTGTAGTTTTGAAACTGGTGTGAGAAGCTTCCTTAAGAACAGAGATTTCCACATGTACACATATAGCCCCTTAGTTAGAAGCTAAAAGCTCCTGACCAATCAACAATGAGTTCTGTAAGGGGTACAGAATTGCGATGGTGAGCAACATCACCTGTCAAGTCCAGCCTAGGCCCACAAGGACAAGATAGAGTTGCCCAAGGAATCTAGACTGAACCTGTGCGTTGAATCGCTGTAATTTCTTATAATTTTACAGAAGCCAGTGGACTTGAGATGGGCAAAACACCATAAAGGAGCAGCTGCATATTAGAGGCCAAAAATCAATAGTGTGGATGCTAAAACAACCGGTTATGTATGTGGTACAACTACATGCTTAATTAAATAGTCCATATGATACCCAGCATTAGTCTATGTGACAGAAGATTGTCAAAAGTCCCAAGCAGTTTGTGCATATATCTGTATCGATACCTGAATAACAGTCCAAAGATAAACCATTACAGCACAGCGCTTACAATGCTACTCTCACATCACTAATTATACATATAGATATCTATATGTATAATTATACATATAGATATGTATAATTAGTGATGTGAGAGTAGCATTGTAAGCGCTGTGCTGTAATGGTTTATCTTTGGACAGTTATTCAGCAAAAGGAAACATGAAACTACTATCTGTGTGTGCGTAATAGTGTTATGGTAAAACTGGTACTGAATTCCTATGAAGAGACAGAAAGTGAACTGTATTATAATTTTGCACTTTCAGTATCGAGACGGTTCTGCTGGATAAATCCAGCTATAATCTCTCACAAGATTATGAATGTATGGTCTGTACAAATCCTCTAAATTGGAGGAATACTGTAGCATGGGATGGGTAAGTGAAATGACTTGCCTCCCTCTACATAAGAATGGCCATACTGGATCAGACCAAAGGTCCATCTAGCCCAGTATCCTGTCTGCTGACAGTAACTAGTGCCAGATGCCCCAGAGGGAGGGAACACAACAGGTAATCCTCATGTGATCCCTCTCCTGTCATCCACTTACAGACAGACAGAGACTAGGGACACCATTTCTACATAAGCTACATCACCATCTGTGAAATTTCAAAAATCAAGAGGGGCTATGGACCCCAAAGCAATTCTGCCCAACCTGCTCTCTGCCATAGTGCCTCAGATCCCACCAGAAGGGACTGAGTACCTCTCTAGGTGTGAAAGGGAATATTCAGTTTCCATAGCCAGGCAGCTCAGTCTTCCCGTTGACAATGCCACCAACATAGCACCAATTATGGCGTGGGTCCTTATCCACTAAGCAGCTGTTCAATGCTACCAACCAGCTGACAAAGACAGTGACTACTGATTAGGGCTCGCTTTGAACTGACCAAAAAGGAAGAGAGAACTAGACTCCTTTTTTCATCATCAATATCCCTCAACTATTCAGCCTTCCTCCTTCCCCTGCACATATTTGATTTTTATATAAATTTAGTGTTTCAGAAACTAAGGCAAATGCCACTTGCTAGAGTCAAGCTAGAGAGAGCAGGTACTTCACACACATTGCTGACAATACACCCAACTCCTGACCTGTAATGCACTGTCCAGCTTGTCTGGTGGCAGCTCCCTCTGGAGCAGATATTGTTAGATTGTAGGGTGGTTGTGTATAGCGACCACAACTGGTACCACGGTTTAGGGTCCTGCTGGTTAGGGGTTATGAGCATCTGCAGCTCCAAAAATGGGCCCTTTAGCCAGGATTTTCTAGCTGATCTTCCCTTGAAACTTAGATTGTATTTGAACCCTTGCTCTCTGGAAATGAAAGGTACAATGTTCCACCAGAGATCCCCCGCCACACCTTTCCTTGCTGTAAGTTGTTTTAAGTAAGAATTATGAACTGTACAAGAAATAGTGCTTAAGAGATGACATCTTCCAGACTATCTTTGGTCCTCTTAAGCTACGTCTACACTGCAGCGCTATTTCGGGATACCAGATATATATTCCGGTATCCTGAAATAGTTATTCCACATCCTTTGAGCACGCCTTTTATTTCAAAATATGACGGGTTCACTATTCTGACATCCCTGTAAACCTCATTCCTCAAGGGGTCAGGGATGTTCCAGAATAGCGATTTATTTCACAATAAGTGCTGTGTAGACAGCGCCAAATTTTGAAATAAGCTATTTCAAAATAACATCAAAATAAGTTACATAGCTCAAATTGCGTAGCTTATTTTGAGCTAAGGGTGCAGTATTGACGCACCCTAAATGTCTACCTGGCGCAGAGCAGCTCTTGGATTTTGCACACTCTGGCTTGCCTGACTTCTTCCTAGCTGCTGTCTTGCCTTCTCTTTTGGCTGATTGCCTTCTCTGTCTGGTGCATGCTCGTGTTTCCTGTATATCATGAAAACATGAATATTTTCTTTGACTGTTACATCCATTGACACCAGCAGGAGTTGAAATGTCCAGATCCACAGCATGTCCACATGCTGCATTAGCGACCAGCACTGCACCAGGAAATCCATGCTGTTTCCTTCAAGGGGAACATATAACATTTTAAAAGAAAGAAAGAAATCTCTCAAGTGGCATCTGCAAGTTAATAACTAAGTACTGCCTGCAGGGAAGGAAGGAGCATTAGTACGCAGTGTGATGATGGGACTGTATTCAGAGACTGGAGTTCTAATCCCAACTCAGCCTCTTCAGGTAACTTTGCTGTGTGACCCGGGCAGGCTGTTTAACTCTTGGGTATTTGTCGCTCATCTTTAAATTTGGAAGAACACTTGTCACAGAGTCCTTTCAAGCCCTGTTATGATGAATGCAAACATTGCTATTACTTGTCATCCAACAGGAACTGCTCCCCCCCCCCAATTAAAACAGGTATGAAAATGATTTACACCAGCTGCACAATTGGCCCATAATGAATATCATCCAAGAAGGACACTTGAAACAATCTATTCAAAGCTGGCTTTCAGCCCACTGATGCAGGCAAGTATAACCACCACCGGGCAGAGTCAAACCTGGGACCTCAGCGTAGGAGCCTCTACAGCTTGACCTATAAAGCCAGCTGGCTCTCAGCTTAAGCTGTAGAGCTCACCTGGTCTCATCTCTTGCTGTAAGTGGTCTAAGTCTCACTACATGGGACAGTGAACCCCACCCATTAAGTGTGTGGGTTGCACAAGCATCGAACCAAAGGTTGACCATGACCTTGATGTCACCAGCCAAGATGGCAGCATGCCACAATTATTATCCACTGATGGCTCTTTGGATCAGAAATGTAAGCAATTCCCTGCTGGGGACCAGCCCCCTGACCAGACAAATATGGACTGGTAGGTGATTGCTGGGCAGAGTCATTGTCTGCAAGTGTAGAGCAGAAAGATGGCAAGATGGCCACCTGGAAGAATCTGTTGGTAGGGTTGCCAGGTGGTTTTGACAAAAATACCGGACACACTTGATCTCAGATGGGGGGGAGGGGAAGCAGCCATGGAGGGAACAGGGCTGGCCAGGAGGAAGTCGGGGGGAGCGGTGCTGGCTGGGGGGAACTGGCCGGTGAGAAGTGGGGCTGGCCCAGGCTCACGCGGATCCCGGGGTGCTGCCCATCCCGCTTATGGTCCCGGCGGAGCACACAGGTGAGTGCAGCCCCGGGGATTCCATCCTGCACCAGCCCCGACCTCCCTCTACTGCGTAGTTGCATACTGCCTGGCTGTCTGGTAGACATGCTCACGAAGCATGAGTGCATCTACCAGCCAGGCAGTACACAACTATGTACTGATACTCATGATAATAATAAAACGTATTTAATTAGAAAATAACGGACATATAAATATTTGTTTCCCGGACAGAAAGCTCAAAAACTGGACTGTCCAGTTCAAAACCAGACACCTGGCAACCCTATCTGCTGGGGGATTTTGGGAAGGCACTGAGGATTAAACTTGTTTCAGTGGTCGTATCATGGCACTGAACTACAATCACATTGGGATTCTCTTGAGCGAGCGATAATCAGTTCAGCATCCCTAAAGATCGACTTCAGCTTCTATTGTGATCAACATATGCTGGAAGGAATTTTGTGTTTCTACCACCTCCTCTGTGTCCTAGCCCCAGGAAGAGACTTAAAGGCATAAAGCAAAGGACACAGGACAAGTTACAATCAAAATGGCATTCACCGAACAGAATGGAGTTTGAAGTTCGATATCTGGTATATTATACCTCAGTCAGTTGTTACGGTTCTATATTGGAAACGTTATGCTGCATATGCTATTTACTATTAATGCCAGAACATGCTGGAAAGTGGACATGGGTTTCCTGTTAGTTTGAAATTATGCTTCTCTTTGTGCCTTCTCATAGCATGGTTCTTGTGCAGTATTTGACACCACCCAAACCAGTCTTTTAGCTGCACTTTACCTCCTTTTTGGTGTTCACACAATGTATCCTGCACTTTCAATTTCATTTACAAATAATGCAATTGAGGGGGATGATTAGATTCCTTCAATTTTAGTCTTATTCACTTAAGCTGGTCTGGCACAGCGG
Source organism: Pelodiscus sinensis (assembly GCF_049634645.1). Taxonomy (NCBI): domain Eukaryota; kingdom Metazoa; phylum Chordata; order Testudines; family Trionychidae; genus Pelodiscus; species Pelodiscus sinensis. Next base: position 245,236,477 of record NC_134712.1, on the reverse strand, counting down.
AAGAGGAGGAAGCTACCAATTGACACCAGAGAGGGAATGAAGGAGGATGGTGTGTATGTGTGAGTAAAAGAGAGTGAAGAGGGTCATAGATTTTAAAGCCAGCAGGGATCACTGTAATTTTTACTAGAAGTGGATAAGCTGTTTCAAATATCTGACCACTGGGTATGTCCACATTGCAATCAGAAGGTGTGACTGCAGCTTGCATATAGACAGACCGTAACTAGCTTTGTTCTTGTTATCTCCAGTAACAATAGTCGTGTTGCCATAGCAGCAGGAGCCAGCTGCTCAACTATGTATCCTGGGCCCGTACTGCAGGAAGCTAACCCATGCTGCTGTGGTTACACTACTGTGGCTACTCAAGCCAGCTCTTACTGACACACACTGGCTAGCTTTGAGTGCAGATATGTCTACAAGAGCTTCAACTGCACTTCCCAATGGCAGTAGCGACATATGTTAAGTGACTCACCCCAGGTCACATAGGAAGCCTATGGAAGAGCTGGAATTTGAACCTTGATCCTTCATGTCCTGGACTAGTCTTTAACCACAAGGTCAATTCAAAATGGAATGCTGGGGTTCTCTTTTCTATGACCTTGTATGTTTTACTGGGGCATCATTTTCTTTTTCCATTTTTCACCTTGATCTCAGTTGTGTCACTACTAATGACTTTGTCCTAGTGTAAACCAATTAGAAGGGGCTGAGGAGATCAGAGAAAGAAGCCTAAGGCTACGTCTAGACTGGCATGATTTTCCGCAAATGCTTTTAACGGAAAAGTTTTCAGTTAAAAACATTTGCGGAAAAGAGCGTCTAGATTGGCAGGACGCTTTTCTGCAAAAGTACTTTTTGCGGAGAAGCGTCCGTGCCAATCTAGACGCGCTTTTGCGCAAAAAAGCCCCAATCGCCATTTTCGCGATCGGGGCTTTTTTGCACAAAACAAACCTGAGCTGTCTTCACTGGCCCTTTTGCACAAAAGCTTTGTGCAAAAGCACTTTTGCCTGAACGGAAGCACCATAGTATTTCCGCAAGAAGCACTGATTTCAGACAGTAAGAAGTCAGTGTTCTTGCGGAAATTCAAGCGGCCAGTGTAGACAGCTGGCAAGTTTTTCCGCAAAAGCGGCTGATTTTGCGGAAAAACTTGCCAGTCTAGACACAGCCTAAGTGTTTGCACAGTCTCTGCTTGTGGAGTAGCCATCTGAGTCTCCCAACTTCAAAAACAAGTAATACCCCTTGACTTCAGTGACTGCGAAGGAAGCAGGAACACGTTCCCTAAGCATAGAAGCTGAGGGTATCTTTCCCTAAAAAACAGTCACTGATCATTGCCAATGACACAGACTTAACATCTTCCCCTATAACTGAACCTTGGGCAGAGTCATCAGAAGTTTGAGACTCCAACTCAGCAATTTCATATCAGAACACTGAGTCCATGTTGCCTTCTTCTGTTTATCAAATAGGATATCACAAAGTCAGCTTATATTAATTTGCCTCACCACGGTGCCTGTGGAAAGCCAATGCATTGCAATGGACGACATAGTCCCCTTAGCTAGCACAGAGAACAATTCTTGGCTAGCACAGAGAACAAGAGAGAACAATTCTTTTAAGCAGTCTCCCTGTCCTCTTCATCTTGTTGCACAGATCTGTGCACTGCCTCTTCCACACCTTGCAAAAGAATTCTGTCTTACCTTCTTATAAGAATATAATCGAGTAGATGGTGTCTTTTTAGTAGGTTCAATGGTTCAGGAAAGGAGTGTTATGTTTTAAAGAGTGTGGCTGGTAAGCTGGCTCCCCTTTTAACATGTTGCACGTACATGAGAGAAGCACAAAAAGGAAAGCACCAAGAGAAAAAAAGCCGAGCAATTTGAAAAATAAAAAAAACGAGTCTTCCCCTCCGACAGGGAAAGCAGAATTCCAGAACTGCACTCTGACCAACAACCTACAGTCCATCAATTCTGACAGGCTTCCCAAGTAACTTTCACAAAAAATGTACTTGGACCCTGTACAGATATTGCATTGAATTTTCTAAGCTAAGATCTTGTCAGGAGAACCTAGAACTTAATTTATTGTATATGTTTACCAGCTGTCTTTGGGTACGTCCATAATGATTCTCTTTTTATCTGGCAACAATAGAGGACAAAGGTGCAGTGATGCAAAGAAAGATACATTAGCTGTCAGAACCCAGGTAACATATCTTGCTAACATACTCCATTCTATTTTCTCCCCACTGGCTTGGAGCAGTGTTTTCCCTTAAAAAGCATCCTATCATCTCTGACAGAAGCATTAAACATGAAAAGCATCAGTACTATAGGAAAGTGCTACCTGCAATGGAGCTAGATAAAGCTTTGTCATTCAAAAGGTTTTATTTTTCCTATTAAGTCCTTTTTTCTGGAAAGCATCAAGCATTTACTTTAAACTTTATCTACTCTTTTTTTCAGTGACCACATTTTCTGTCAGTTGCTGGGATGGATGAGAGCATTATATCCTGACAGGGTTGAATGGCATGGGCCATGCAATTGCCATAGCTCTTGCTGAAAATGAGCTATTGGAGGGGCATGGATCTATAGAAAGTTCTTTTAGACACCTTTCAGAGAGGGCGATCAATCTAATTTACATGAAATAAGGACTAGCATGAAACTTCATCTTGAAACACAAGTGGAACTTGCATCTTTTGGCTAATTTGCTATCAATTATTGTTATTAAAACAGTTCTTTTGGTTTGGGTCAGAACTGGACCTACAGATTCTTGTGAGAGAGGCTATACTTGGTTTTTCTCCAACATCAGATATCCTTATGAGCAAGCTTATTCTCAAACCCAACCTCAGGGTTCTGAGAAGAACAACATAGCATTGCTCAATCCACACTGCTTAATACATTAGCTATAAGAACACAAATACTGCTACATTTCCAAGAAGGCTCAAAGGAACATTATAACAAGCCAGCATTGGAATCAGAACTACAGTCGAAGATGTGGTACCAACCGAGAGCTTGAACTTGCAAGACTGCTAAGTACTCTCCACTATCACTGAAGTCTGTGGAAGTTGAAGATACAGAGTATCTGGAAGAATCACACACTTAGAGCATGTCTACGTAACCCCCACACCTAGTGTGGTTCACTGTCCCATGTGGTGGCACTGAGACCACTTACAGCGAGAGATAAGAACAAGGGATCTCTACAGCCCAAGCTGAGAGCCAGCTGGCTTTATAGCTCAAGCTGTAGAGCCATACTGGCACCAGGCTGATTTGAACCTGGAGCCTCATGTAGGAGCCTCTACAGCAGGGCTACTCAACATGTGGCCCGTGGGCTGCATGCAGCCCGTGGCCCCTTTGCATGCAACTCGCAGCATCTTGAGCAGCTTTCTGGGCCACCTGCCTGTCTCATTGCCGGGGCTCCAGTGGCAGAAGAGCTGAGCACCAGGCCGCATGCACAGGAGCTGGTGGGGGGAAGAGGGTGGGGAGAAGCAAAAGGCACAGCAGAGCATGCCTGTCACGTCTGCCACAGTGGCAGCACCTCCCTGAGTCAGGCCACGTCAGCGCGTGCGCAGGAGCCGCTGGGGGCAGCAAGAGGCACGTGGCAGAGCTGGGCAGCGTGACAGTGAAGTGGAGACGGAGCCAGGCAGCAAGGCCAGGGTGAGAAAGGTCTGTGCTGGGGCTTGGGTACTAATCAATATGATCTTCTGTTGATTTGTGTTTTAGTAGTTAAATTGCTGAACTGTCATTTCTCATTAAAAGTGCTGTCAAATGGGTAGAAATCGAGTAATATTGCATTTTATTAATAGCAGCAGATCTGACGTAAATGGGGCCTGCATGTTGTGTAGTCTGGCCTTAATCTTTGTATTCATGCCCGTCAGTGTGGAAGAAGCTATTTGCATATATTTGCAACCGCATTTAAGTTGCAGCCCTTGGCATGTACTGTGGGTATCATTGTGGACCCCGGGGCTTCCAAAGTTGAGTAGCCCTGCTCTACAGCTTGAGCTATGAAGCCAGCTGGCTCTCAGCTTAGGCTATAGAGCTTGTTCTTAGCTCTCTCTGAAGTGGTCTAAGTGTCACTATCTGGGACAGTGAACCACACTAGGTGTGTGGGTTACTTTTACACTTGCAAGAAGATTGACTCTCTGGAGATCTATCTTCTAGTGTTCAATTTAGCAGGTCTAATATAGACCCATAAATCGAATGCCGAGAGCAGCCCCCACCAATGTCCAATGCTCCTCGTTCTGTGAGGAATAAGAGAAGACAATGGGAGCATGTGCTCCCTCGGCCTCCTGCTGTGTGGCTCAGCTTAAGCTAAGCCGACTCTTGCTATGCATACCTTAAGCCGACCTGAATGAATGAATCAGATCTACAAGGCAGGGAAGCAAAGTAGTAGCTAATCTACCTGTAGAAGCTGTACTGATATGTTGATAGAAGGAAAGTTAAAACCAGTTCAATCCTTTCTATGTAGGACCCACATAAAGGGTAAAATAAAGAGAAAAGAGGGCAAACGAAGAAGAGGAGTAAAGAAATGAGAAAAGTTGAGATTTCTAAGGGAAGGCCATGCAAATCTACTGTGCTATTGTTGCCTTAGGGCTCTGGTCAGCTCAGCTGCACAGTATCTACTCAGGCTCCAAAGCTAATTAGCTGCTGCTAATTTGCATCTGACCTCTAACAACATGGACAGATATAGATCCAGGGATCTGATTATAAAAACACTCCAGAACAGGATATTCTGGTTTGGGTTTAACTCTAATATCTACCTTCGCTTCAGTTTTACCTTCAAGGCAAGGGTTTAAACAGGCTCAAAAGCTGAACACGAAAGAATCTCAGCTGATCCTGGCAAGTTTCATAGTGAAGACATGAAAAAAAATGAAAGTTTTCAAATCTAAACCAGAAATGACCCCAGGGTTGGTTGCAAGCTTTTCAGTCAGTCACCCATGAATCCTTCAACTCACCTGAGCTGCAAGAAATCAGCTACATTTCTCCTGGGTTCCAGGCCCACTGCAAACATTTATACAGCTCTAATTTCCAGTTAGCATTCAAGGAGACGACAGAGAAATGCTCTCTTTAAATGACTCAATCTCATTTAGAAGGTACATCAACTTCTCCATTCTATTATCAGAATCATTGTAATGATTCCTAGGAGCATATCTGAAATGGTAACGGGCAGGAAATTACCTGTCTGGCTTATAGTAAAGGACGTAGGAAGAAGAGGAGAAATGTACTAGGGAAACCGGGGAGAAAGGAAAGAGAAATCTCAGACCCAAGCATAATCATCATAATTGATTTGTAGATGGATACAAATAAGAAACCCAAGGATATTTTATATTAATCACTAGGGGGTGGGGATAGGGTGGGCAGGAGGGTACACCTCCAACTTCCACTGGTCAACAGTCACTCATACAAACAGTCCCAGTGAAGTCAATGAGTCCACAGAAAGCAAAGCAGTGTGCTAAGGTCCCACAGCAAGAAATAAAAGCCAAGTCTCTTAGTCCTATCAGCTAGTTAGTGGACATTTGCTAAACACTCACTCACACACCCATTACCACTGTGCTCATAGTGGGTGTATAAAGACAGTTTAACTATACCAGGGATGGGGAAACTTTTTGGGTTGGGGGCCACTGACCAAAAAAAATTAGTCACTTATGGCCCCCAGGCCTTAGGTTCCCCACCCCTGAACTAGACAGATGCAGGATGTCAGCCACACCCTATTTTGCTACACACCAGCTCCTCACAGAGCAGAAGGTGACCCAGCTCTTTCAGCCCACTGCATTACTAAAACCCGTTAGGCCACGTCTATATTAGACATTTGCTACAAAATTCTGACCATCACTAACACCACTTCAACCCCTGCTGTGTTAGCCATGTGCAGACCCTTCGGCCTGGGCTACACCTGAAACTTAGCTCAACCAGCAATATTGCTCAGGGCTATGAAGAATTTCACACCCTGTCTGACACTGTCAATTTAACCCCCACTGTAGACACTGCTAACTTAGAATTCTTCTATCTACTTAGCTACTGCCTCTTGAGGGGTTGGATTTACTGCAGTGACAGAAAAAACCCTTCTGCCATTGTAGCAAGTGTCTACACTACAGCATTTCCACCGCACAGAGGCAACACCATACCTGTGCCACTGCAGTGCTAGTAACATAGACACACCTTTATAGGCTCTACCAGTCAAGCTGCCATGAACACAGAGTGATTCTAATGGACAGAGTACTTGAAAATGCCCGGGGCACCTGGCAGCCCACCTATGCTTAGGTCTGCTAACCATGGCGCAGCTCAGCAAGTGTCATTGAAGTTAAAGGATTTCCTAAGGAATTTGGAAGGGCCTATAGCTCATAGATTTTTTAAGACCAAAAGGGATCATTATGTTCATCCAGTTTGACTTTACTGCATCACACAGCTCATATAATTTCACCCAGTGAAATCAAACTCCACATCAAACTCAACAACTTCTGATTGATCTAGAGCACACCGAAGTCTTGATGTAAAGATGGCAGTGGTAAATTACCATCACTGCTAAAAGTAATGCTGCTTTGAATGACTGATTTCACCTTGAACATATTAGTAAGAAACCAGGAAGAGTTCTAGGGTGTCCACTTTCACCCAAATAAGGTGCCTCCCCCACCCAACTAAGATGCATAATTTTATCAGTGAAGTCATTGTCTCTATCCACAGGAAGAAATGATGTGCTAGCCAAACTAATGTCACTAACTGAAATGACAGGTTAAATATAAGTGTGCATGATTGCAGCCTACAGGATGGTAATGCATATATCAACTTCTTTCAAATGTGACTTTAACATTACTGCCATTCTTTTGGAAAAAACCTTTCCCACAATGAAAATGACAATCTAGTGATGCTAAATTCCACTCTCAGTTACATTGCTTTAAAGTGACTTTAACAGAGTTATCACAGATTTATGCTGGTGTAACAGAGCTGAATTTGGAGGGTTTTTTTATTTATTACAATGTACTGCCATGTGACTGTTTTATATCATCATATGAGTGCCCTGCATCTTCGGATCAGTGTGAATATCTCCCTCCTAATCCTGTGCAAAGAACGAAGGTTAATTAAACCCATGTTTGATTTATAAATGTTATCCCTTCTGGGGAGCCAAGCACAACTCAAGCTGCAAGACAGTGCACTGTTTATTTTTCTCCCCCATGGGAGACGCCTTTCATGCAATAATTTATGGCATAAATAATATTTTAGGGTAGGGGCTGTTAGGGCTTATTGAGCAACTCTGGTGAAAACTGTTCTCAACTAAGGCCAACTTTTAAAGAGATAGTGAAGAAGAGCAAGCCAAATGATGCAAGCATCCTCCAAGGGAGCTGTAGCAATTTGTCCTTTAGTGAGTAAGCCATAAACCAAAGACATAGCATGATGCCATCAGATGTAAAAATCCTGGAATTTTAAACGGGCAGAATTTCTTACTCAGAGGTCCAGATTCTGACCTTAGTTACACTGGTGTAAATCTGGAGCACTTCCATTTGAATCATTGCAGTTCCTCTGGATTTATAGCAGGGTAAATGAGAACAGAATCTGACCCTTAGAAGTCATCAAAGGCCAGCTCCTAAACTGGTGCAGGCCTGGTTGTCTGACCCCATCGCTCCATGATTGGTACCTATGTGGATATAAACAGTTATGGCTCCTGCTATATTCCATTTCCTTCATGAGCTTCTTTGGTGGCCATCTTCCAGATCACCTTCCATCACACTGCCACACTATGTTGCTGTATGAAGTTAGGTATGGGCAGGCAGGAACAATATGAAATCTCTCTCACACACACCTCCCTGTGAAAAATTCAAAATTTCTAAATGCCACAAAAATGGCTGCAAATGCCATACCAAAATTCACCCATTTTCTCCATGAAAACAATTCCACTCCAAACATGCCTTTTTTGAATTCGCAAAATCTGGCCTGACTTTGAATACACAAAGCAATGATGCAACGGGGTGGACTAGGCCTTGAGGCCTGCCGGGGGCCTTGTAGCTTTGCCACCACCTAGGGTTGCCAGATGGTTTAAACAAAAATACTGAACACCACCACCCCCCAAAAAAACACCTCAGGAAAAAATTCTGAAGGGAATAAAAAGGGGGGGAGGGAGACCAAAGTTGTTGATCAAAAAAAAAAAAAAAGATTCCAAGTAAGCCAAAAAAAAAAAATTAAAATAAAACAGCATTAAAACAGCATGTCCACTTTAAGAGTTAGTGCAGGGATCGGAACAGGGGAGCGGTAGAGCATTGCTTCCCCTAGGTCTTTTGGCCAGCAGCCATTTTGTGCCGACAGCCTTGGGGAACCAGGTAAGCATGGGGGTGGGGGAGTTGGGAGCTGGGGGGAGGCCAGGCACTGAGTGTTTGTAGGGTTGCCAAATGCCCGGCATTTTCGCCTCCTGGCCAGGGAAAAATTCAGAAAATACTGGACATTTTCGGCGTCCGGTATTCTTTGAATTTTTTTACCAGACAGGAGCTAAAAATACCGGACACCTGGCAACTCTACCACCACCACATCCCACTGACCCCAGAAAAATTCAGTAGAGAGGTCCTCTAAGTTACCTAGTGGCTGTGTGGGAAGCAGCCAGTCAGGACCCAGCAGGCCAGAAGAGCTGCAGGGCCAAAGCCAGGGAAGTTTCTTGTTAGAGTTGGAGTAAACCAGATACTGCTCCAGCCTGGCTCCTGGTCCTCTATGAGAAAATGTGTTGGAGCCACATGGAACAGAATTTATTTAAAGGGACATTGCAGAAGGCTGCTATTTATAGGGTGCCTAGGCTGAAACCTGGAGTACAGGACAAGCCTGCCCTCCCCCCCATCACCCCCCAGCCAATAGGGAAGTGGCCTGGACTTTGAGGCACTGTAGATGGGGGACTGAAAGTCCCAGAGAGGATGAAGACATTGTTTCCAAAGGAGTCCTAGGGCACCACCCTCTTCTGGAGCAGGGACAAAGTGAGAGAGACGTTAACAGAGGGCACGGAGACCTGGTCTACACTAGGACCTTATTTCGAAATAACCGTCCCCTCCCAAGTTTGAATTATTATAAGCAGTTCATCCACACTACCAAGCATGTTATTTCAAAATCATAGGCTGCGAAATTCAAACTCTGTACTCCTGTTTTTCATCAGGAGTAACACTCATTCCAAAATAGTAATTTTGAAATAACGGGAGTGTGGATGCTCCAGTACCACTAATTTGAACTAATTACTCCCCAGAGTAATTAGAACTAATTATTCCCCAGTGCTTCCTGGGGCTCTAAGTCTGAGGTAGCGTGTCCACATTAACGGAGCCTGTCTCGGACTAATTTTGAGGCTTTCCTGTAGTGTGGACAGGCTAGTTCAAATTTAAGTCAAGTCAGGATTTCTTAAGTCGAATTTAGTAATTTTTAAATAGTTTCCTAGTATAGACATGGTCTGAGAGAGGCCCCTGTTGGATTTGTACCTTAAAAGGGGGTTGTGTTGTTTTTATCCCACACTCTGTATGACTTTTTCTTATGGCTGAGTCAGCAAACGCCCACCACAGGCAGAGAGAGCCTGTGCAGGCACAAGAACTTGGTCATGGGGTGCTCACAAGAGATGAGCACAAATGATCATACTAGGATATACTGATTGGTGCAGCAAATATTTCAAACATACATGAGGGAAGAGGGTTGGGAAGAGGGTTGCATGATGGGAAGAGGGTTGCATCTGCTACTGTAAGAAGTGTCTGCTTCACCCACTCCTCCCAATACCCTGTGGGAAGTAGTGGCGATGATCTCCACTGAAACACTGCTTCACTTGTAAGCTCTCTAGGATAGGGACTGTCTTCTTGTGGTGTGTGTGTGTGCAGCACCTAACAGAATGGGATCCTCCTGCTCCTAGATACTACAACAACACGAATAATAAATGGAACATTTGCCATATTTTCTTTCACAGTGACGCAGATTCCCGTTATTCCCTTATTCTAAGTCTGGGGAAAACCCTGCAGCAGTTCCAAGGTCATTGGGTTTCAGTGTGTAATGAAGACCTCTGTAGTGGGCTACAGGACTAAAGAGAGAGGCTGACTGAGCTGCTCTTTAATGTTGACACCAGGGCACTGTCATGGGGAACTCTTCTTACCATTGGAATGCCTCTTTCTGGCCCCATTTGGGTATTAGCTCTGTCACTCACCGCCTTGCTCACTTGCATCTCTCAATGCTCCCACTTCATGGCTCAGCCTTGTGGCCAAGTCACTGTACTATTCCCCTTCTGGGGAAGTCACATGCATCTATGTCTCTCCTGACCTACTGCCCCAGTCAGGCTTCTCTTTCATGGTCTTCTTAATGGTGCTCCTTTTCCAGTGGCAAACCAGGCCCACCCTCAACATAAGGTTCTAGCCCAGGGACCCCAAATCTAGTCTGCACATTCCTATCCCTTACTTCTGTTTTCCTGTCTTGTCATCTGCCCCTTCTCTCAGCTACTGAGTTACAGCCCTTCCTGGTTCCTGTCCATCTGCACTTCCTTTTTAATGAACCCTCATTACTCCCCGTCTTCCCTAGGTTTAGCATGCGTGGTTAACTGGCCCATCTAGCCCCCATAATCCTTTTAGCCCTGGTGTTATGGCACTCATTTTCATTCTATCTAAAACTGAGTGCTTTGCTTTACGAAGGCCCCTGTTCAGCAAAGCACTCACAAGCTCATCTCTACACATGTGCTTAAGTCCGTTGATTGCAATTGGATTTAAGCATATATTGGAAAGCATTGCTTAATAGGGATAGATTTAAGCATGTGCAGAAGTCCTTTGTTGAACTGGGACTTTGAGCAGAATTATAAGCACTGGAATTCCAGGTAAGGAGAATCCAAACTTGGCGGACCATACTCTGATACCCAGGAAGAGGAAGTAGGTAGCTGGAAAGCCAACCCCACATCTAATAATCCAAATGAGTATTTGTTCTGTTTTCCAGACGTGGTCTGTTTAATGCTGACAGGCAGAATCAAAGCTGGGACTGCATGAGCTAAAAGCCAGCAGGCTATTAGTTAAGGCTGTAGAGCACACTCATTATGGTCTCAGTGCCACTAAGTGGGACAGTCCACCACAGCCAGAAGGCTTGTGGGTTACACTTGCAAATAAGGAGCCCTGGAACACCACCCTTTTCTGAAGTAGGGAGTGGTTTATACCGCTGTAAGAACAGTACTTCAAACACTTTGGCCTGATTTTTTTTCCACTCAAACTCTTTCTGTGCTGCACATGTAATTTGCATCCCCAATAATTTGCAGTCCCAATGTATGTCATCATCAAAGTGTCTAATTATCAGGTAGATACAAAGGAGTGATTAAGTGCCAGAATGAGATAAGTAACATGATTGGCATGCATAAACAACTGCAAGCACAAAATTGCAACCACAACAATTTGGGAGCTACAAAGGGAGTCAAGATTTTGAAATCTAGCCCTAAACATTTAAACATGTACAATGATAACCTTGGATTTATCTGGTAAATACACTTTAACTATACAAAATCTGAGCCAACAGATTCTGAACAACTCACAAATGTTCAGACACTTTGTATTCTACATAGCAGATTTGCAAAATTCTACTTATCTACTCAGCTAGTGCAAGGAATTTTTTCCCCACTGTTAGCTAAATTATCATGATTCTTTTTTTCATTATTATCTTTAGCGTGCTAAGAGTGAGCAAACAGATCCTATGCTTGGACTGGTACATTTTGATAACAAATTTTCAAGGCTATTCAAATTAGGGGAACTATGCTATACAAAAAAGATCCAACTCTGAAGAGTTTCTTTTAATATAAAGCCACCAGCAGGTATAGAATATTAATTCTGATTTGTATTCTGACATCTTTTTGGTTTGAGATATTCACCAATACCATAGGACATTTATGGAATGTTACGTTACAACCAGAATTTTATTTTTCTGGTTTAAAAGCAAAATTGTGGCCCTCCTGCCTTTAATGGTATATCTGTAAAAAGCATTGAGCTTCATGCCTAACTTAAAAGTCCTGTGCATCACTGCAACATGGTTACTGAAAATGGAGGCATTTGCATTTGCAGACTGTTCTTGCTTGGCCTGGAAAACAGGAAGGAACAAGAGAGAGGGAGGAGCTGGGGTAAATGGAACAGAATAAACCAATGAAAAATGCAGCAGAAAAGTTTGTGGAAGGCTAAAAAGAAGCACATTGCCTGTATTCCCTTGTTTCAGTAGCCCTGTAGACAGAGTTTTCTACCCTGGGAGGGGAGAAGGACGAGATAGTGCAGGGATCCATAGTTAGGGTTGCCAGGTGTCTGGTTTTGAACCAGACAGTCCAGTATTTGAGCTTTCTGTTCGGGAAACAAATTGAGAAAATATAAATGAGAAAATATAAAGCTCAAGCTCTGCGCTCTGCCTTGTGTCTCTGGCTCTGTCTGTCTGGCATAGTCTTCTCACCAGCACAGCTTGGACCCCTGCTCTCTCCTTAGCTCAGCCCTACTCTGAGCCAGGCAAATCCAGCTCTCATAGAGGATGGGATTCCCCTGGCCTCCTGACTCCCTCATTAGCCTACCTAGAGTGGGGCTGTCTATCAGGCTGACTTTGAGTGTTAGCCTCTTCCCATTGTTCCTAGGGGCTGTCAGTCTCAGGGTCCTGATTTCTCATTGATCCTTCCACTTCCTTTTGGTACTGATAGCTAGCCAAACCCCCCCTCCTCCTACCCGAGTTTTCGTCAGGGGCCAGCAGTTCCCTTACACCTGCATCCACATGCCTACTGAGTTACATGGGTAGGTAAGCTCATAGAAAACTTGGGAGCAGCACAAATTGGGCTCAGGAAGTTGCCTTTCTACCAGACCCTGTCAAATGTTCTGAAACCTCAGCAAAGAATCTGGGTTGGAATATGTGTTTATAACTCTAAGGGTGCGTACACTGTACCCGCAGCTCGAAATAAGCTATGCAAATTGCATACCTTATTTTGAATGTATTTCAAAATAGAGCACTATTCTGAAATGTCCCTTAATCCTCATGGAATGAGGTTTACAGGGATGTGGGAATAGCAAGCCCATTATTTTGAAAGCTATTTTGAAATAACGGGCTTGTTTAAAAGACACAGAATAGCTATTTTGGGCCACTGTCTTGACACACCCTAAGTTCCTGCATTGGATCCCTGCTGCGGTTTAAGCCTTTTCCCCATCTCCTGTCTTCACTTTAGTTGTGCCTGCTCCTAGATGCAAACATTGGCCCTGAGGTAAAAACAGAGCGGTGATGTGTATGAATTTGTAACCTGCTTGTAAAATGTCACTGTGCATTGTTGTCTACAATAGACTTCTGTCTGCTGCTGCTCCCAGCAAATCCAGTTAGTCCTTCAGCTCAAACGGTAGATGTTTGTTTTTTGGCACTGCCGGTCCCAGGTCAAGCCCTGCTAACAGACAATGAGATCATTACTGATATTCTTGGCAGCCTATGGGAAGAATGATCTTTTTCTGAGGTCTCAAGTGTTTCATGTACCATGTGCTGGCTAATAACAGAACTCCAGCCTTAAAAAACTAATCTGGCTCTTTATTCAGAGAACTATTTACAGAGGTGGTACAACTGCAGCTTGGATTCAAGTTTCTGCTCAAAGACTGACTTCCTTCCAGGTACCTTCTCCTAAACCTTCTTCTGGCAACCTATGCTTCGCCCTCCAAGTCGCATAGAGGTTGATGCATCAGGCACAGGAAAGAACAGCTGGCTGGAGACTGTGGAGAGCTGTTATTTTGTACCGGGTACAATGATAAATATTTGGTTTGCTTTTTAAAAGGACGGCTGGAACCTTTCTAAGCTGGGACTCTCTGGTCCAGCAACATTCCTGGTCCAGAAGGACCAGGGATGTTTCAGGACCAGAGAGTCCCGGTGGGGGGCTGATGGCTAGGAACAAAACAGGCAGCAAAACAGGGAGCCCAGCAGCAGGGCTGCTGCCTGATGGCAACACTGTGTGAGGGATGGGATGGCTGTCTAATTCAAAGGGGGGCAGAATTCCCACTAAAGCCTTGCTAGAGAGACCAGAACGATCAGGTAGCTTGAGCTGAGATTATCAAACAAGCTCTGAGGAGTTCAGAGCACAACTCTCATTGACTTCAAGGGGCACGTAACTTAACTCCCTTAGATCTCTTTGAAAATCTTAACCTTGATCCTAGCTAAACCATTCATGTGGCTACCGAGCCGCTGTGGGATTCTGGTAGGGAAAGTCTGTTAATATACAAGATTTGGCTCACTTGCTATGGAAGCCCCCTTGCCCCATAGCCATGAATAATTCGTTCTCCACAGTTTCCATGGCCTAACACAGTGTGAAAAGCTGGACAAGTCTTTGCAAATGAATTGAGCCCCAGAGTAATTACACATTCCTGCAGATTAGTTGATACTGTAATTGCACTTCGTTGTTACCATGTGACCTAAGCCAGAAATAATCATGTATTTACTTTTTATTTATATTGTAACTTGCCATCTACTGTAATTATACTGCCACTCCATGGCACTTAACGCATCATTGACTGCTCCACAATTATCATGTTAGTAAATAGTGCTTAGTGGGGAGATTTGTGGCCTGTAATTTTAAAGCCCTACCTGTTTAAGGTTTAGTGTGTCTGTATAAAAAAATACTGCATCTCTTGACAAATGCATTTTTGCATAAAGCACACCAGATTGCAGAAGAGTGAAAAAGGAATGCTTAAAAATGTACACCTTTCAAAATGCCTCCAAACATAGCTGGATTTGGGATTGTAAGGCTCTGCTGTTAAAGTCAAGCCAATAACCATGCAAAAAAGAATTTTCTAAAGTCTTCCAGTCTGTAACTGGAGGTTCTTGGAGATATGTGGTCCCTGTGTGTGGTCAGGGCCTGCACAAAGTGTGTGTGGAGGGGAGGGGGCATTCCAGGCCCCTGGAAGGGTGGAGCCTCATGTGGAAGGGTTGGGACTGGGGGCTAGCCCTCCCCCCAGCCAACCCTTTAGCTATTCAGGGCATGGAACAGTTGTTTTCTTTGCCCACTCCTCCTGACCACTTTTTTTTCCGTTAAAAGCATTTATGGAAAAGAGCATCTAGATTGGCATGGACGCTTTTCCGCAAAAGCACTTTTTGCAGAAAAGCATCTGTAGCCAATCTAGCCATTTTCGCGATTGGGGCTTTTTTGCAGAAAACAAATCTGGGCTGTCTACACTGGCCCTTTTGTGCAAATGGGAGCAGCATAGTATTTCTGCAAGAAGCACTGATTTCTTACAGTAGGAAGTCAGTGCTTTTGCGGAAATTCAAGTGGCCAGTGTAGACAGCTGGCAAGTTTTTCCGGAAAAGTGGCTGATTTTTCGGAAAAAATGACCAGTCTAGACACAGCCCCTAGGTGTCATTGGCATGGAGAGGGAAGGCCTGACACCAAGGGTATGTCTACACAGCAAAGTTATTTCGAAATAACTATCCTAGCATCTATACAGCCATTCTGTTATTTCAAAATTAAATCAAAATAGTGGAGGGCTTATTTTGAAATTGGTAAACCTTATTCCATGAAGAATAATGCCAATTTTGAAATTGCTATTTTGAAATAAGTGCTGTGTAGACACTTCTTTCGAAATAGGGGGCCTCCAGCCTTCCCAGGGTGCCCTGGTGGCCACTCCAGTCTCAACCAAGAACACTTCTCTCCCTCTCCCTCCCCTTCCTCCCGGAGCCCTTAAAGGGGTAGACTCTGGCCACAGTGCCTGTGACAGCTCCAAGCCTGCCAGCCCAGAGCCAGCAGTCACTGCCCCAACCCAGTGGCCCCAAAACATGAGCCAGCAAGCCACTGGCAGTGAGCCCTCCACCGCTCCCCAGGAGCAGTCTGCCAGCTCCCAGGAGCCTGAGAGGGCCCAGAGAAGGCGGGAACCTTCCTGGTCCAGGGTGGAGATCATGGACCTTATTCAGGTTTGGGGGGGATGCCCCCAATGTCCATGATCTCTGCACTAGACGGAGGAACGTGTCCGTCTATGGCAGGATAGCTGCCAGCCTGGCCACCAAAGGCCACATGCGAACCCAGGAGCAAGTTTGCATGATAATCAAGTTGGACTGGCGAGGCCCTGAGCTTCCCATCCCCCTTCTTCTCCTTGCTTCCCACTTCCAGCTCCCTCCTCCCAGGTTTCTCCCTCCTCTCTCCCACCCTCTCTTCTCCCCTCTCCTGCCTCCTTTCCCCAGTCTCACTTGAGTTTCATTCCCCCTCTCCCCCGCCCAGTTTTGTTAAATAAAGAGAGTTTGTGTTCATGAAAATACGTGTTTTTTATTTGACATCAGGAAGGGGTGTTAGGGAGGTGTAAGTGGAAGGACATGAGGGAGGAATGAGGCACAAGTGGTGCAGACCAGGGAGGCTCTTAGTGCTCCTCAGGGTGGAAGCTCTCCCGTAGGGCCTCCTGGATACTGACAGCCCCCCAGATGGACCTCCTAGATAGCAGCCTGCAGAAAGTGCAGGCAGGCTCACAGCAACGTGTCCAAGAGAAGCACCAGAGTCGAGAAGCCAGGGGCAGCTCTGGCTCCATGTTGCCGAGTGGTGTGGTGTCCCGAGTGAGGGCAATCAGAGCACACAGAGTCAAAATGCTTTGCTGTTCCTCATCGAGGTAGGCAAGCAAGCAGGGAAACCTGAGAACTGGCTGTCCTGGGAAGGCGGAGGTGTTCCTTTAAGCACAGGCCTCAGATAGCCTCAGGCAGTAGCCACACAAAGTAACTCCTGACCTGAGGCCCTGCCAGACCTGGTTCCAGCTGGCCTTAAATGAGATTCAGCATCTACTCAGTGTGGATGCGCTATTTCGAAATAGCAAAAAGCTATTTCAAAATGCATTTTGTGTGTAGACGCGTTATTTCGAATAACTATTTCGAAATTAGATATTTCAAAATAAAGCTGTAGTGTAGACATACCCCAAGGGAGGAACGGCTCTTGCCAATAGTAGCATCACAGCCCTTTGTTTTAAGACACATTTTATACCAGCGAAACAAGTGGACGGAATGTTAACAAATTGCGAAAAAAAGAGCATGTGTGAGAGAAATCAATGGGAAGCATTTAAACGCTGAGGAGACATAGAACATTTAGGGCCACAGACACTTGACTTCAGGCTTTGATAGGGGCATTGGTTATTTTGTTTTACTTCTCAATATTTTTCAGATTAACGGTTGCAATTCTCCACTGAGCTATAAGGTCCTAGCGGCGGCTCTGGCAGCAGTGTTTTGATCAGAAGAAGCCGTGGCATTTTCAACAGACAGGTTTATGAACTGATTTACTGAACACATGAATTTCCCATTGCTAAGCTATTTAGTTGGCCTCTTTCTCTCCCCCTTTCCCACACCTCTTGAGAATTAATCATGAGAAAGCGGTTTGGGGTTTTTTTTGCACAAAAACAGCTGCCAGGTAGAGTTGTACTGCCTCCATTCACATGTTATGTGCATGTGATATAGCCATTAACAGACAAGTGTTTAGATTTACAAAATATTATTGCTATGGTGAACAGTGATATTGGGAGGAGGTGGGCGGGAATCATACTTGAAAAGTGTGTGTCATGTCCTCGATCTCATGGGTAGTTTCATCAAATATAATTTCCTACCACAGCTGCCAGCTAAAGGAGTTACTGTTTTGGCTCAAGTGGTAGAGTTTGTGCTGAAGGTCCTGTTGTGATTTCCATAAGGTCTATAGATGAACTTTCTCTTGTGTTCAGTTTAACAATCAAGAAATGAGTCATTCTCCTATTCAGTGATGATGGGAAAATGCACACATAGTAACACCCTAGATATTTAACCATCACTTTCTATAATATGTGTAATTTTTAAAGTTAATGTGTGACATGAAAAAGGTTAAAAGGTTCACTGTCTGCTCAAGGTTGTCTAGGAAAATATATATCTAAGTACATAGAATCATAGGGCTGGAAGAGACCTCAGGAGATCATCGTGTCCAACCCCCCTGCTAAAAGCAAGTTCAATTTCAACTAAAGCATCTCAGCTAGGGCTCTGTCAAGCCTTGACTTGGTTACCTGGTCAAGAGAATAACAATCTTTATATAGGACCCTGCCTATGGGCAATATGCTTAATATTGAAATTGCTGAGGGTATGTCTACACTACCCCGCTAGTTCTAATTAGCTGGGTAATGTAGGCATACTGCACTTGCAAATGAAGCCCGGGATTTGAATTTCCCGGGCTTCATTTGCATAAGCGGGGAGCCGCCATTTTTAAAACCCCGCTGGTTCGAACCCCATGCAGCGCGGCTACACGGGGCACGAACTAGGTAGTTCGAACTAGGCTTCCTAGTTCGAACTACCGTTACTCCTCATTTCACGAGGAGTAACGGTAGTTCGAACTAGGAAGCCTAGTTCGAACTACCTAGTTCGTGCCCCGTGTAGCTGCGCTGCACGGGGTTCGAACCAGCGGGGTTTTAAAAAATGGTGGCTCCCCGCTTATGCAAATGAAGCCCAGGAAATTCAAATCCCGGGCTTCACTTGCAAGTGCGGTATGCCTACATTACCCCGCTAGTTCGAACTAGCGGGGTAGTGTAGACATACCCTCATTGATTTTATGTACTCTACACTAGAACTGGGGTGGTAGAGGTCTGTGTCTGTGTGTAAGAACATCTTGCCAGAAGTTTCCCAAACGTCAAACATTCAAGATTTTACATTTCCACCAGCTCTTTTAGATGATCCAAAAACAAAGCCAAGGAAGCTTTTTCTGATTTTTGTTTTTTGGAATGATGATATTTCTAATTTCAAAACATTTAAACCAGCCCTAGTTGGCACTTCAAGTAGTACGTTCAGACCCTGGATCGGAAAGCACTTTATGTACATTAATATATATTATATTTGTATGAACATCCTTGTGAGGTTAGAAGGTATTATCATTCCCAGTTAATAGACTGTGGGATTAAAGCATAGAAAAGTAAAGAGACTTCCCTAAAGTCACATGGTGAGACACTGACAGCTGAGAGTGGCATCCAACTGCAAAATTATCCTTTGTCTCCTAGGAGCATAGGACAAAGTCGAACCATTCCCTAAGCTCTCTCCATAGCTAAACTTATGCCAAGCCCCTTTATGGGAGTTTAGTGGAAGTTTACCTATTTGCATTTTTGTGCCCTGTTTATATGTCTGGAACAGGAGTGTTAGACCACCATAAGGAATTACCATGACCTCATTGGAAGTAAGAAACACTGTCCATCTTCCAAAATAGTCTATTATTGCAGTATCTCCAGCCCACGTTTGTACAGAGGAAATGTCAATAGATCAGGAGTGGGGAACCTTTTTTGGGTCTGGGGCTGCTAACCTACAGAAAAATCAGTCGGGGGCCACACACATGTGAGAAGCCCCCCAAAAAACCCCTCACTGATGTGGCCCCTGACTGAGGAGGATAAAGACGCTCCCCAGATTCCTTTTGCACGCCAGAACCTAGGGGGGCCCAGGCTAGTAGATGCTGTGTGCTCCAGCTCTGTGACAGAGGGGCTGGAGCACCGGCATGGATTCCTCACTGCTGGAGAGGTAGCCCTGAGCCCCAGGGGCTGGATCCAGGAAAGCCAGGGGCCACATACAGCCCCCAGGCCTGGGGTTCCCCACCCCTGCAGTAGATCAAACTGGAAGCCAAACTTGCATGATACAAATCAATGACACATGATTGCAAGTGTATAAATTGACACTGAATTTCTCACAATTCATACATATTTTGCTCATGGCATGAACCTTAAAAATGGACCTTACTACAGTGTAAACTCATCTGACAACAAAACAAAGCCCCAGCATTCTTTAAGAGGCGGGTCAAATGAACAAGAACAATGTGTTACATGAAACAAAAAACAGAACTATGTAGCACTTTAAAGACTAGTCTTTAAAGTGCTACATAGTCTTGTTTTTTGTTTCAGCTACACCAGACTAACACGGCTACATTTCTATCACTATTCAATGTGTTACATGACATACTCATTGTAAGTTCTCTCACTGAATCCCCTTTGCAGTCAAATAGAGACCGCGTTCCTGACAGTGACTTTCATGTTGGTGGAATAGTGGCTTTTACAAGTCATTCCATTGGTTTAAATCCAGGTCAGGTGACCAAAACTTATTAATCTCCAAAGGCCATTTGGTTGCCTATCTAAAATGAACTGCAGGATGCCATCTGGTATCTCCTAGATAGATGACCACATAACAAAATCTGTCCTCGTGATCTGAAACCCCAGTTGGCTGTCTGAACAGAGAAACGTTTGATAGAATCATAGAACACTAGGACTGGAAGGGACCTCAAGAGGTCATAGAGTTCAGTCCCCTGCCTTCACTGCAGGACCCAGTACTGTCTAGACCATGATGCATGGGCAGGGAGAATGGACTACTTACCTTCTCTTCCCCAGAGGTGTTCTCTCCAGATATGGTCTGAGGTATATTGGTAGGACAGATGTGCACTGCCAATGAAAAACTGTATCTGTTCAGTAGATAAGATGAGAATTTCAATTTCCAGACTAGTTCTTTCAGTGACTTTTGAGGTCAGTTTCCCTTTTAAGAAGAGTAGGAGGGGAAAGCCCCTATTCTGAAAAAAAAAATCAAATGAATTGTTAGCCAAAAGACCTAAGGAAGAGCGCTATGTAGTTTGTCTCTTTAACCAATAAGTGATCCAAAGAAAGATATTATCTCACCCACCTTGTCTCATAAATAAAACCAGAAAGCTATTTGAGAATGCTTTCATCTGACAACTGATATGCTCTGATCATCTGCAACCTACCTAGTGCTATTTTCACTAGAGAAATTAAATGCTGGGACTTTTGCTACTGCTTTGAATACTATCCTTAAATACTTTACCATGGCATTTCCCAAAGGAAGTGAAGGAATCATTGCCTCGGACATGCAGTTCTGCATTTCTTTTTCATCAGACCCAGATGGCATGGTCCTACAGGACTTGGATGAAAGAGAGCCAGCTGAGGCTCAATTCTGCAGAACCAGAGGTTATGTGGGTCAGTTGTAGATAAATAGGAGTTCACAGGGGACAGTGCATGCCAACTGTAGAGGCATAAACCTGTACGATCAACATATTGACTGGCTTCACTCACTGGCAAATTGTAATGATTCTATTGCTGACTGGATTATATTCAAGCACACACTTTGATGTCCCTTTGACTAAGATAAATGCAATCCCATTTTCTCTCCTTTTCACAGATCTTGCCATTGCATATCTAGCCATTATCATAAAATGACCCCTTGCCTTCCCACGCAGCTCTGAGATTCCACATATTTCTATCCTCTATTGTTCAAATACTTTTTCCAGAATGGCAAGCTTGCCTCCCATACATATTCCTCCTATGCATCTCCTCCTCAGATGGTGAATTTGTGATGGTTCCGATCATTCTTTTTCTTGATGCAAACATCAGACAATGTACTTCCCGAATGATTTGGTACAGCACCATCATAACAATCACAACTTGCTCTTTTAATGGCCAGAGTTTCAACCCCAGTATAATCAGCCATGCCTTCTGGCCTGTGGGTTTCATCATCCAGTACCACATGCTGGTGATATTTTATGAATTCTATGAACAACTTGAAGAGACTCTTACTATAAGACATATTCATAGATATCACTCTTGTAACTGGGAATTTGAATGCAAATGTTGGCTCTCATACATGGTAATCTCTCCTAAAGCAGTTGTAGGAAACAATGACCTGTGTACATAAAATGATAGGACCAGGCATTGAATTCTGCTCTTCGAATCACCTAACCATTAGAAACACCATCATCACACAATATCCTAGACATTTATATACATACAGGTCACCTGACTGGATGATTTTTTTGGCTGTATAATAATACAGGAGTGCTTGAGACTGAGTGTGTGTGACGGGGCAGACAAGCCCTGCACTCTGGCAGAAAGCTGGGAGAACCCAGGGCAGCCGGAGGGCGCAGGCACTGGCATTCTGGGTTGCCAGGGAAAACCCAGCAGGAGGGGGAGGAGCTGGACGCTGCAGGGGACACACATAGGCGGTGCGGCGCATGCTTTAAAAATGGCGCGTCACATGCCTAGGGGGAGGAGGTGAGCCTCAGAGGAGGAGGTTCCAAGAAACAGGGGGAAGGCAGCACCCCGGGATAGGTTGCTGGGAAAGCACCGAAGCAGGTCAGGACTGATGACAACCCCAGAGTGGCGAGCCCGAGATAGGATCAGTGGGACCCAAATGGGAGAGGGACGAGCCGACGGCGGACCCGACGCGTGGGTAAGGGAAGGCATCGGCAGGGTAAGAAGTGGCCCGGAGCAAGGCTTCAAAGCCCATAGGTTGACGTGTTACAGGTGGCAAACCCGTCAACCAATAAGGAATGAGTATCAATTCAACCCCTTTCCAGGGCTCTGGACCAGGACCTGGTGGAGAGGGCAGGCCCGGGTCCCCCTACCCCCACCCTGAAGTCCGGAGACGACAAAGGCTTTCTTTTGACTCTATTGTACGGTGGGAATAGGGTTGGACTTCATTGCACTGAGGGATTGGAGGAAAAGAGGGTTGAAGGTGTAAGCCCCCCGCTCCTTTCGGGGTGAGGGGGAGGCCATATGGGACAAATGGGGTTGGATGATGGGCACGTAGTTGAGAGTGAACAATATGATAAATCCTTGGAAAAAGGGGACCTCCCCATTACAGGAAGGGCTACGGAAAAGGGGTGGGTGCCCCTCTGATCCCTGGGGGCACCTTACAGTGTGCATTGGACAAAGTCTTTCCCAACTGCAAATTGTATACTCCAGCCATCTGAAGAGGTGGGCTGTATCCACGAAAGCTCATGACACCATCTACGTGTTTTGATAGTCTTTAAGGTGCTGCTAGAATATTTGTTGTTCTTTAAGTTTTTCCAGTTACAGACTAATTCGGCTACCCCTCTGAAGCTTGCAATTGTGGGCCAGACCATCTGCAGTTATCCTCAAACTTAAAAACGATGCAAAGTTAGACAGGTCCACTGTATTTGGATTATCAAGAATCAATTAAAATCATATAGTTTTTGTCTAGATGAACAAGGCCAACTCCTGCAGTGATCATTGGCAGGAAATGAAAATTATTATGCTAGAAACGGCCAAAGCACACATTTCAAAAAGTCAGTATTGAACTGCATCATGGTTAACATAGAAAGTATTGGAGATGGGGGAAAGGGGGAAGGGAAATAACAGAGTGAAAGTGAATGGCTTGAAAAGAAAAGACCATGGGCAATAATATAAGGAATCAAGCCCACAGATTCACAGTGGACAGGGCAAAAGAAGAACAAATATATCAAGGGCAAAGTGTATGGAACCTGTGCATTGTGAAGAGAGATATAATACAAAAGAGAGGTTACCATTGGTCAGGCTTCTTAGCAGTAGATTTTCCCAATATGAAACATAATAAAAGATCATGGCGGCGGATTTCTTACTGGGGCTGAGAACATTAAAGCCAGGTTGAACAATTCCTGTGCCTATCTGTATGTCTCACAGTGCCACTGATAATATAGTAGGACAGAAAAGTCAGTAAGAAGCCAGGTAAAGATCCTGCTAAAGTAAGCAGGGCAGACTATTACGAAAATGGAACTTGGGAAAGAATCATTAGTAGGTAAGTCTACAGAATTGTGTGAAGCAATTGGCAAACATGGTACGGATCTTATGTGGCCAATTTGTAAAGACGTATGCATGGCTAAAGACTGGCCAGAAAACTGGACAAAAGGAATTTTCTGCCCTTACCAAAGAAAGGAGTGTAACACCTACGTTCCCTCTAAGCTGCACTGCCATGCCTCTTAAGGGCCACACAGGACATATGGCCACCTGTCGATGAAAATGGCCACTTTTCCCAATAAAAGTTGTGTTGCAGTGTGAACGCTTACACAGGTTTGTCAACACAAGGCAAAACTTGCCAGTGTAGACAAAGCCTTACTCTGTGTGGGTATGTTTACACTGCAACACTATTTCAAAATAACTAGCGCTATTGAAATAACTTGGTCCGAAATAACACAGCAGGCAGTTATTTCGAAATAGTGTCAAAATACAGTCAAGCTGGAGGATTTCTTTCTCCGACTCCTATAACCCGCATTGCACAAGGAGTAAGGGAAGTCGGCAGAAGAGTGCTCTATTTCGAAATAAGTGCTGGGTAGATGCTCCCTATTTATTTTGAAATAAGCAACGCAATTGACGTAACTCAATTTGTGTAGCTTATTTCGAGTTAAGCCCTGCAATGTAGATGCATCCTGTGTGTGCATCACCTAAAGCAATAGTGCCTAGATCACCTCCTGTGATACAAGTCAGGCCTTGAAGACCCAGCTTTGCCATAACAAGGAGCACATGGAATTTTCAAACCAGTTCTGAGATGTACCAGCCATTTTCTCTGTACCTGAATACAGAGATTGATCTCTCAGTAGAAACTGCCATGGCACCAGTGCTCTTCCCCAGAAGCTGCAGTCAGGGATGCTGGAACAATTTTTATTGTGAGGATACCAACAGCTGTTGTACCAAACTGGAAACCCTGCCTATAATGGAAACCACTTCAAGCCAGCCCCTCTTTCATAACCTGGCAAAGCTAGGACTTCAAGTGTTGTTGGAAGGAAAGTTCTTTCCTCTTAATTTCTGGTTAATTT
The DNA here is from genome assembly GCF_049634645.1 of Pelodiscus sinensis. Lineage (NCBI taxonomy): Eukaryota > Metazoa > Chordata > Testudines > Trionychidae > Pelodiscus > Pelodiscus sinensis. The sequence continues at coordinate 245,212,018 of NC_134712.1, read as the reverse complement.
AACAAATCAAAACTGTACTAAATGAACCTACTTTCCACCTCCCCCGCCCCCCCTCCCCTGCGCAAAATATGCCCTACACAAAGTACCCATTTTCTCCTGAATTCTGAAAGGAATTGTACCTCCCAAGCCCTACTCTATATCACTAGACTGCCAAAATTTCAGCTGATCTTTGATTGTTAATCATTCCTTTCTTGTATTATATTTGACACTAAAAGTTATTTAGTATTTTACTCCTCTTTGTATTTAAATGCAATGATTAGAACACCTTTTATATTATACTGCAGCTTTACTTTGAAAAAGAAAAGTGCCAACTATTATTTTATAGTCATGATTTATGGGGCTCTTACTTATAGCGTGCATAACCTGTGCTTGAAAGGCAACAAGATGAACATTCTACGCATGTTCAACAACATATCCTCATTGTTCTTTCCATTAAATATTTGGAGGGAGAGAATCAATGGAGCAATACCTCAGCGGATGTAAATTGGGAAAGTTACACTGAGTCACCATGACTTCACACCAGTTGAGACTCTAGCCCTACCCCTTTGAGGGAAAATGAATGCAATGCCCAAGTGTACTGGCAAACCAGTACATACCCATTTTGGGGGGAGGACATGAAACTGAAAAGGTCACAGACTGGAAAGGCTAGAAAGGCCATTCAGCAAAAATAAACAGAGAGAACAAGACCATCTGTGTCTCAGCTGAGAGAAGCAAACAGTAGTTGGCATAGTCTTGGACCAGCTAGGGTTCCATTACCATCTATTTCTCAAGGGACAGAGAATGATTTAAACATCACCATTTAAGCACCAGGGGGCTTTTCAGCTTAACTGATAATGTGAACTTAAAAGCCTTTCCGTTTGAAATACAGCATAAAAATGTGCACTTACTCTTCCTGTATTCTTGTTACTTACTTCTCTAACCTTCTGCAATTCACATGTGCAAATCAGCAAATAGCTGTCCATAAACTAAATTCATCTTTGGTGTTCCTCCACTGTCCTCAGTTGATTTACACCAGGTATCAGCTTGTGATCACTGTTTTTCTACAGCTCCTCTTTGTTATTGTTACTATTACAGCTGGTTAAGAAGGTTCAGATTCTCAACATGCCAACAACATTTCACTATTTTTCAACCAAGAGGTGCATGTTTGGAGAAGTCTTGTTTTCCACTTGTGTTTGATCCTGTAGGGTGAAATTCACTCCACGTGCGAACAGTCAACACAAAGAACTGTAGGCCAGAAAAGGCCAGATAAGTCCAGTGTTGCCAACTCTGGCAATGTCATCACTAGGCTCACAGTAGTTAGCGCTTTGTCTTAAAGCCCCAGTTCCCGGAGTCATGGGATTACTTAAGAACTCAGTTTTAATTGGAGCCAATAAGTCCTTGCCTTTGTGATTGTGGAGAAAAGCTTGAAAATGTGACTGTAACACCTCAAGAAACAGAAGATAAAGTGCCCTAGTTTTATAATATCACAGAACTCTAGGACTAATGAGAGGTCATCCCCCTTCACTGAGGCCATCCCTGACAGACATTTGTCTAAGCTATTCTTAGAAACCTCCAATGACAGAGACTCTACAACTTTCCCTGGCAACTTATTACAGAACTGAACTTTCCTTATCATTAGAAAGTTTTTCCTGATTTCCAGCCTGCATCTCTCTTGCTGCCAGTTAAGCTGATTCCGTCTTGTTCTAGCTTCAGCACAATCAAGCCAGACCCCTTGCAGCCCTGCTAGTGCACTGCATGGCCTTCCCCAGGTTCCTTCAATCACTTACCAGACATAGGCTGGCTCAAGAATACACACCACTTTTATGGGACCTGCTTTACTAAGTTTTCTACAAAAAGTGACTCACTTTGGTAGTTACAGCAGGTCACTCCACTCTGGGTTCCTATAAGTGTCCCAGTCAGCTCTTTGTTTTGGTGCAAGAAGAAACTGCCCTCACCTCCTGACCACCAGCCTGGGGCTTGGTTGTGCTTCCAACACTCTGTCTCTTCCCTCATGCATGAAATCCCAGATGGGCTCCTTTTCCCTCAGTTAATCTGCGGGCCAAGAAGATCCAATAGGCATCCTTCTCCCTGCTACATCAGAGCTCTGCAGAAGCTTGCTTATTCCCCTTTGCTCCTTATATTGGACCTTTCAGAGTCTTAAAGGGCCATGCCATGTGGCAGGGTCATGTGTCCACTAGCCACTACTGTCTTTAAGCTGGACAGTTCCCTGTGACAAGCAGACAAGGAGAACAACTGATCACCCGTCTCTTTGTAACAGGCCTTAACACATTTAAGACAGTTATCAGCCTCTCCTGACTTTTAGTCTTCCTTTCTCAAGATTAATTGTGCCCAGTTTTTTAACTCAATCACAGATCTGGCTTCCTAAACCTAAACCTTCATTCCCCCCCCCCCTCCTTTGGACTCTCACCAATTGGTCCCCATCTTTTTACAGGTGTGGCTCCCAGAACTGAACACAGTCCTCCAATTGAGACCTCACCAGTGCCAAATAGAGTGGAACAATTACCTGCCATGTCCCAGGGTATGTGTTTACTGAACTCTCCTTTTGGCCATGCGTAGAGTACACAGTCTTCCTTAGCACAGCTATAAAGAGAAGCATAAATGGTGAGGCAGTGCTCCGGAGAGTAAAGATATGTTTGAACCCTTTGAGTATGTAAGGACATAGGAATGGGTCAGACTAACCCTCCATCTAGCCCAGTATCCTGTCTTTGGACATTGGCCAGAGGAATGTTAAATGCATTGATTTGTGTAAACGTGTAACTGATGATTTTTTTTAGCAGTTACATGTTTACATGCAGGGGGGTAGGTGGGAGCCAGCGCTTGAAGGGAGCCGGCTTTTAAGCCAGCTTCTTGTGTGTACTGGCTCCCGCCTGCCCCCGCCTTGTGCTGCTGCTTCTCTATCAGGCAGCCCCCAAGGAGCTGCTGATCATGGGGACTCGGCTTTTAAGCCTGTTCCCCCTGGGCACTGCCTCCTGCCTGCTCTCCCCTCCATGCTTCTACCTGTCTGGGAGAGCAAGCAGATCCACAGGAACCAGCATGCACAGGGAGCCAGCTTAAAATCCAACTCCCTGCGCATACTGGCTCCCCCCTGCCCTGCTGCCGCTGTATCAGAGGCAGCAGCTCAGGGTGGAGGGTGGGACAGATGCCTCTGTGGGAGCTGGTGCATATGGGGAACCAGCTTTTAAATCAGCTCCCTGCCAGCACCAGCTCCTGCCTGCCCTCCCCCTGCTGTCTCTGTGGGAGACAGCAGAGCAAGAGGGCAGGGTGGGGAGACCAGGCTGCTCCATGAGAACCAGCATGTGTGGGGAGCTGGCTTAAAAGATGCAGCAGGGGGAAGGGTGCATGTAACCATGAGGGTTAACTGATAATCCCAGGCTTACCAGTTACTGTGTTCATGGATAGACATTAACATCCTTAGTGGCTAGTGACAGAGGAATCAGAGGAAATGTACAGAACAGGGCAATTATCAGGTGATCCATCCCCTGTCATCTGATGCAGCTTCTGACAGTCAGAGGTTTAGGCACATCATCCAGAATATGGGGCTGCATCCCTGACTATCTTGGCTAATAGCCACCGATGACCCTATCATCCATTACCTTATTGATTTCCTTCTTCAAACCAGTTACACTTTTGGCCTTCACAGCACCTTCTGGCAAGGAATTCCACAGGTTGACTGTGCACTGTGTGAAGAAAAACTTCCTTTTGTTTGTTTTAAATCTGTTGCTTATTAATGTCATTGGGTTCCCCTAGTTCTTGTGATAGGTCAAGGGATAAACACTTTCTCATTCACTTTCTCCATACCATTCATGATTTAATAAACCTCTAGGAATAGGATATTCCCCCTTAATTGTCTTATGTTAGCCGAAATATTCCAGTCTTATTAAGCTCTCCTCATATGGAAGCTGTTCCATATTCCTAACCATTTTTGTTGCTCCTCTCTTTTTTTTTTCCAATTCTAATGTATCTTTTTTGAGATTGAGCAAACAGAACAGCATGCAGTGCTCAAGATGTATATGTGAGGTGGATTTATATAGTGCCTTTCTGATATTTTCTGTTTTATTATCTATCCCTTTCCTAGTTATTCCTAATATTCTGTCTGTTAGTTTTTACTGCAGCTGCACATTGAGCATATGTTTTCAGATAACTGTTTCCAAGATCTCTTTCTTGAGTGGTAACATCTAATTTAGATTCCGTCATTTTGTACTTACAGTTGGTATTATGTTTTCCAGTGTGCCTTAATCGCCATTTATCAACAGTGGGCAAGAAATGGGCAGATGAAATTCAGTCACCCAGTTTTGTGATTGCTTCCCCTGTCGGTAACTCTGCAATCCTCAGTGAAGAATAGTCTGCAGGGATGGATTAAGGCATGGGCTAGCCGGGCAGCTGCCCAGGGTGCCAACCTATGGGGGGCGCCTGATGGCAGCTGTAAGGGGGCGCGCAGCACCCCTTATAGCTGCCATCAGGTGCCACACGCTCGGCTCCCGGATCGCAGGCTGCAGCAGGTCCCACCCTGCACTCCCACGCTCGGCCCACCCCGGGCAGCCCCGGGCTGCACGTCAGCGGCGGTAGCCAGGCTGGGGCAGGCCGGGCACATGCATCCTGTCGCCACCAGTTCTGTGCGCCCTCCCTCATGCACTGGCGCGGGGGTGGGGCCGCGCATGTACCCTCCCCCACACACCGGTGCGGGAGTGGGGCCACACATGTGCCCTCCCCCAACCCAGGGTGCAATTAAACTATCTGCCCGGAGCGCCGGAATGCTCGCTCCGGCCCTGGGTCCCAGTATAGATTCTTTGGGCACCCCATTACATACCTATTTTCCCTTTGAAAACTGACCATTTATTCCATTCTATTTGATATAATAGGCATCACAGAAACTTGGTGGAATGGTGATAATCAATGGGACATGGTAATACCAGTGTACAAAATATATGGGAGTGACAGAAGAGATCTCAGTCGCATGGGTAGGCACTATATGTGAAAGAAAACGGAGTCAAATATAGTAACAATCTTAAATGAATCAAACTGTGCCATGGAATCTCTACAGATAAAAATTTCATGCATAGCATAGCATTAGCAATATACTGTCAGCCACTTGACTGGGAAGGTGATGGGGATTATGAAATGTTCCAGGAGGTCAGAGAGGCTATAAAAGTAAAAAACACAAAAATAATGGGGGATCTGAGGTATCCTCATTTTGTTTGGGAACATATCACCTAAGGGCAGGATTCAAAGAGAAAATCTGTTGACATTATTAATGACTGTTTCTTGGAGCAGCTAGTCCTGGAAGCCACAGAGGGAGGGGGCAATTCTTGATTTACTCCTAAGTGGCACACAGAATCTGATCCAAGAGGGGAATATAGCTGAATCACTCTCTAATAGCAACTATAATGTAAAATAGCAACTATAATTAAATTTAGCATCCTTGTGGGAAGAAAAAGACCAAAGAAACCCACCACAGTAGCATATAAGTTCAAATAGCGGAATTACACAAAAATAAGGATGCTAGTCACAACAGAAATTAAAAGGAACAGTCACAAGAGTGCAATGCATGCAAGTTTCATGGAAGCATTTTAAGAACACTGTTACAGTGGCTCTAACTATATTTATACCTCCACACTTTTTTTAAAAAGGACCAAAAATGCAATCATGGTGTAGTCCCCTTACTGAAGGGGCCTCTGTTTTATTCTGAAAAGACCCTGTGTGCTGCAATCCAGACTACAATTCCCATGAGCCCTTGGGAAAAACAGGACGGAAGGACTCCTGTGTGGGAGAGGTCTGCCTCTTCCATGTGCATGAAGGAAAGAGGCCTAGCAGTCTGGGACTCTGCCTTGGAGTTTGGAACCCAAGGGGGAGCCAGGCTGCTGCCAAGGACATTGCTCCAGTCCAGACCGGGACTAGATGCCTGTTGGAACTGGGATTTAGGAGGCTGCTTCCAATAGACAAAGCACGAGGCAGTAACTTTTGGGCCTTGTTGGAAAAGTGCTGCCTGGGACAGAGCTGCTGTCTAGCCAGGACCGAATCTCCACTACAGCTGCAACATCAGTGCGCCAACGCAAGCAAGTGTCTGGGACTGAGAGTCCAGGGGTGTGCCCACTCTGGGGTGGGGTCACTGGTAGTACAAATGGTAGCTATATAAGCTTCAATTATTGTTATGTGTTTTGTTAATGCTATTCGTTGCTAATTCTGTTAATCCCTGTTTATTTACGTTAAGTAAAGCTTGTTTATTTTAAAGTGTTCTATTAGATGTATATGATTCGTAGTTGTTGTTTTGGATCCATATTATAGCTGGAATGAGTATGTTCCTGGATGCTCGCAAGGCACAGCAGTGAGTGTTTACAAGGCCAGCCAGGTGGAGGAACCGCCATTTTACATTCATTACAAGCAAGGGACTGCAGCAAGGGGGTGGATAGGGCTTTCCCCAACTAAACACCATCACCACTGGCATGCTCAGGATCTCTTTTGGGTTAAAATATCAGGCACCCAGGCACACCTGTGAGTGTGACCTACTCCCCAGTAACCCGGGGGGGGGGGGGCGGGGGGAGGAGGGTTACAATGGCTAAACTGTAAGAGAGATAGAGACAAGAAGATATCTTTAAAAAATTGAAAGTCAGGTTCGATGGGCCAATTGTCGGAAAAGCCTCTTTCGGAAGAAAAGTAAAAAAGATATGCAAATTGCGAAGCGCAATTTGCGTATCTTTTTCCAATAGAACTTTGTAGTCTAGACACAGCCTAAGAGACAGCCTTTCGGTTTGACAGCATACCACTACCAACTACCCTTTGTGCATAGGTTTTCAACCAGTTGTGTGTCCACATTATACTTTTCATCTAGGCCTCTATACCTCCAATTTGCCTTTTAGAAAGTCATGTGGGACTGTGTCAAAAGCTTAATTAAAATCAATTTACATCACATCTACTGGTTTCCCCATCCAATCTCGTGACTGCAGGGTGGAGGGGAGAGAAGGACTGATACATGATTCTTCAGTACTTGGGGCTGGCAGTGCTGTAAGTGGCACTTACATGGGGCATAGCCTTCTCCACGGGGATGAACTTCATTTCTAATGAAAAAATAATTGTGTGACTGGAACATGCCAAGCTGATCCCGAGAAGCCACAAATCCAGGTTTATGACTTTACTGCAGCATCACATTAGAGCTGGGCCTGACCTACAGGTTCCCAGGACCATAACAAACATAGGAAGGGAAAATGCACTTAGTGTGAAACCTGTATTGTGAAAAGACTACCCCCAGAATAAAAGTCTTTGTGCAACGAAAAGAAACGGAAACAAGCGCATTTTGGCACTCTTGGTAAATGTAGGCTATTCTCACACCCAGGGAGAACATTTTACTAAGGGCAAAAAGAAGGGATTTTATTGATAAACCAACCTACTGAGTTTTGTAGCTAGAGTCCCATAGACCGCTCGGTTTCTGATGTTACCGATGAGCCCCAGCAAAAATATATTTTGAAATTCACTCCCATGCAGAAGGCTATAACAAAATGTGATGAGGTATCTGCCCCACACTGGCCTAAGAAGGGTTAATTTTTATTTTTTTTATATAATTTAAAAAACTTCACAGAGAGTGAGCGCTGGAAATAGAGAGAAAATTGTTCATTCTACAAGCACCTATTAAGAAAAAGAAGAAATTTAAGAAAGATGAATGGCTGTTGTCACAACTTTCTATAATGACAAACAAGGCTGTCTGGCCAGGTCTTTGGCCTAAAGTATTCACAGCTTAGCCAAGCCGCCTAGATAGGGTCCCAGTAAACTAATGCTCACCTGTCACTGTCTTGCAGTGCTTTCATTTCAACCTCTCTAACTGCAGTTGATTTAGGCACAGTGAGATATTCTGGGTGGTTTCATGATCAATAGCCAAGTTACTGTACTCCTCTCTCTCTTCCTAGTATACTGCACAATCAGTTCCCCTTCTACAACTTATTATCTCTGTGCCTATCCTCTGCTGGAAGAGAGAGTACATAGAGGGGAAGGATTTGATTTCACTCTATCACTTTGAAACCAGAGCAGCAGCTGGGAGCAAGACAGGCTCTCACAGCTAGTATCAGAACTGATGCTTCGCCAGAGACCTGTTTGATTGGCAAACATGCCTCCATGAGCTTCGTGGGCTCAGCCTGGGAGCACAACCAGGCATCTCAGTTCAAAAGGGTGGTTCTGGTTTTGAGGAATTCATCCCGTATCCTGCGTGATTATAGTAAACATTAAACAATGGGAGGTTTTTAGCACTTCACCAAGTTCCCCACTAACTCCACTGTCTCCCTCAACTGGGAGAAAGAAGGAAAGGCAGCTACAATAACAACAGTAGCTTTGAAAAATTAAAGCTTACTTAGTGGAAAATAATAGCGAGAGTTTCCCCAGATAGACAAATTCATGGAGGACACGGCCTTTCAATGACTCTTAGGATGGGCAGGGATGGTGTCCCCAGCTTCTGTTTGTCAGATGCTGGGATTGAGCAAGAGGGAATAGATCGCTTGATGATTCCCTGTTCTGTACATGCCCTTTGGGGAACCAGACACTGGCCACTGTAGGAAGACAGAGTACTGGGCTAGATGGACCTTTGATCTGACCCAGTATGGCCGTTCTTATGTAGGGAAACCACGGACAGACCCAAAGAGCTACTGACTGATCTCTCTGCTTATTTGTTACCTACAAGCTGATGGAGAGACTAACCCTGATGCAGATGAGAGAGGTACTCGATCTTCGGCTGCCTTCCATTCCTGGATGGGCAATTCATCTAAGATCAGGTGTTTTGTCTGACTCAAGACACAGCCAATACTTGAGAGTCAGGACAGACAGTTGGTGTTGTCCTGATTGATCTGATGGCAACCTATGGCATTTGGGGCTTTTGTGACTGACTGATAAGCTGCTGAAATTTATTCTTTGTAGTTCAATGGTGCAGTTCATCCAAGAAATTATTAGAAACCCAAGCTTCATCCTGCAATTCAGAAAGACAGTTCTCAAACATCTCCGCACTGGGTTCCACATGGATCAGTTCTGGCTCTCCCTTTGTTCAATATATTCCTATATGACCTTCTTGATATGTAGGCCAAGATGTATGTATATGCTAATGACATCTGTACTTCTGACACTGGACACCATTTCTATAGGGCTGAAGGAAGTCTCAGTCAACACATGGACATGTTGACTCCTTACTTCCAGCAGCATAGACTGGCAACTACTCTACATCTAAAAAATCATCTTGCCAATTGACCCATCTTGAGCCATGTATATGGGATGGTTACTGCCATTCCAACATAGGTGGAACTAAAATTCAACCATTGCCTGACAGACTGGCTAGACCTGGAATACCTGAGAAGAAAGATCTCTTTCTGTGCCACTTTGATAAGAAAACTACTGGGAATCTCCTGGGAGCAGATTCCTTGCTCCTTTGTACGTCTGTCTTGGTCCTGGTGTTGACTACAGCTGAATTAAATGAATGGAGATGTCTATCTCCCAGAACTGGAAGGGACCTTAAAATGTCATTGAGTCCAGTCCCCTGCCTTCGCAGCAGGACCAGCTGCCTTCGCAGCAGGAGCTGTCTACACGGCCCCTTCTTGCGCAAGAAAAACCCTCTTGCGCTATGTCGCTACACTGATTATTTTTGGGAATAACGGCATTGTGCAAGAGGGTTTTTCTTGCGCAAGAAGGGGCAGTGTAGACAGCTCCTTCTGGTGCAAGAGCCTCTTCTGCAAAATGGCGGCTCATTAGATATGCAAATGATGCTCGGCGATATTCCACACAGCCTCATTTGCATATCTCTGGCGCAAGATCGTGCCAGTGTAGACATAGCCTTATAGAGGGGAAGTGTTGGTGGGAAAGAGAGTCAAAGGGTGAGTTTATACTCTGTCTTAAAAATTGCAGCAATGGGTCCAAGGGTCCATGTCTCAACTCTGGCTCACAAGGCTGGTGCTACAGTGCTGAAAACAGCTGAGCAGACATTTGGGTTTGGGCTGGAGATAGACTCTGAAGCCTGCAGAAGGGAACGTATTTCAGAGTCTCAGCCTAACAGTCTACACAGATGATTTTCATACCATAGCACATAGACCTGGACTCTGAGGCCTGCTGCTGCAGGTTTTAAAATGCAATAGACAAATCTTACATATATTCAGGAGCCCGTCACTGCACCTGCTTTCTGGTCCACTTGATCTTAGATCCTCAACCAGGTTCACTGGGCTATTCCTAGTTGCCACAGCTATGTACCAGCTTGGCCTGGTTTCCTCTCCATGCTGTGGCTGTGGGGCAGCATTGCAGAGAACAACCCAGGTGATGGAGCAGTGCCACTCTTGACATCTGGGGGAAGATTTACAATGCCCATTGCCTGTCCATACAAAACAAACAACCATGCCTATCTCCTAGAACTGAAAAGGACCTTGAGTTCAGTTCCCTTCCTTCACAGCAGGACCAAGTACCATCCCTGACAAATTTTGTCCCAGACCCCTAAATGGCCTCCTCAAGGATTAGAACTCACAACCCTGGGTTTGGCAGGCTAATGCTCAACCCACTAAGCTATCCCTTTCCCCCCATACAGAGCATTGTTATGGATCCAGGACAATGACAGCAGGTGTCTGCATATAAGAGGCGGTGCTGGTAGGGAATGAGGTTGCTGGGACCAACACAGTGACTGCATGGGGCAGAGCAGCCCTGTCAGGTGTTTATCTAACCTGCTTTTAAATATCTGTAATGATGGAGACTCCACAACCTCCCTATGAAATTTACTCCAGCACTTAACCAGCCTAAGAGGCAGTTTTTCCTAAAGTCTGCAAAGCTGGACTTGTGGTTAAACTTTTGCAGGATCAGCGCCTACCTCTACGCTTATGGCACCATGTAGCGTACTCACCCTGCATGCTCAAATTTCTTATTTTTAGCAATAGTCAGGGGCCTGTTGCACACAACTCATCCAGCTATTCTGTTGGCTGCTGTTAGCTGGAAAGCACCTACTTTCCACAGGATATCGAAGAACTATATTCACTGCAATTTCAGTCAATGGCGTGTAAGCAATAGCCACACTTCTATGAACTATTGCAGCACCGGCAGCCAATGCACGGTAAGTTAATCACTGGTATATCTCTAGCCTGCCAAGTACATAATAGTGTGATAATGAATTTGTATAACCAGGCCTATAAAAACTTTGCTTTTTGTACTCAGACATTTTAATTGACATAGAAATACATTTTAAAAGAGAAAGCAGGCTTGATGAGGTCAGCTTAAATTCTCTAGTACAATTACTGAGTCCATTGAACACAAATCTGAAATCATTTATGTTACATTGATAACTTATGTCTATAGTTTATAAGTGCTGCATTACATTTCAGGCAGTTGAGAGCCTGGCTTTGTTAAAATGGCCTGGCCTTTAATAAATGTCTCTCCATGTTTTTTTCTGTTATAGTTCTTTCACAATTGTGCTTTTTACATGGTGATACAGGTATGGTACGTTTAAATCACCATAAATTACAACTTATTCCCCCTGGTTGTTGCATCCTTACTGTAAGGCATCTGGTTTCCTTTCCTGAAAAAACTGAATTGCATGTAGGGTTCAGAAGCAAAAATACTCCATGTGCCATCTATGAAGGGCCCACGCTAGATACCTCCTGTATCAAGGACTTTTTCAGAGTCTCTGAAAACTGGTAATTAAGTTGAGGTTTTTTTAAAGTAATATTTTATGGGCTTGATTTTGCAAGGTGCTGAGTGTCCTTTGGATTTACAATCAACTAGATGGACAGACAAACGTTCTCTAGATATATTACATGACCCCCATTACAGTAGTACCTAAGTAATTCACTTTGGGGTTCATCCAGGCCAGTAAGGAGTTCTGTCAGCATCTGCCTTGCAATTCTTGGTGGCTTAAATGCTCTGTTGCCATAATTGTCACAGCTTGCAAAAGCCAGTATACAAGCAACAAGGTTTTACCCTTCTTGCCCAGTTACTCTTTGCAGGGGGATCTTTAACAACCCTTTCACCCCCAAATTCCCCCCCCCCCCAAATTCTCTCTCTGGAGTGCTCAGCCCCTCCCACAGTAGCACACACAAAACTTCCTCACATGCACTGCTCCTTTAGAGCCAGTACATAGCAGCCTGTTAGCTTAACTGACACCACGCAGTGAGGAGAGGACAGGCCTAGAAGTGGTTACAAACCAACAAAAGTAAAAATACATTTCTGAAACTAAAGTCTAACTCAACAAACTAGAATTTTTTGGTCAAAGTTGTTTTCTCACCCCAGTCACTCAGCCAGGATGGCTGGCCAGTCTTGAGCCAGGATCCAACAAAGCACTCAGGTTCTTTGTGGTGATGAATGATAATGGCCTTTTGCCATCACTTACATCATCTTGAAGTTCACTGGCCCTGTTTCAGGAGTCAGGAAGGCTTCCTGGGGATGCAATCTCCATCCTGCATCTAGATTGTATGTTACCTGGTCGTCTTTCCCCATTTGCCTGCCTGCCTGCCGGCATTGTTTATCTTGCGTATCAGTTTGTTTTGCATTGTCCGAGGTCACACCTTACTTCATTTACACTGGAGGCAATGGAAATGCTTCATTTGAACTCGAGCCAGTGAAAAAAGCATCCCTGTGTCTAGAACGGGCTGGGCTTAGGTACAGATTGCCAAACACATGTAAGGAATCTATTTCTAGCATATTGATTTAGCTATTTGCATGTTAACTGTACACATATCACACAAGAATAATTCTGATCAGGGAGTTACATTTTACAGTTACATTCATGTTCAGCAATGGCGGGGGGGGGGGGGCAGGTGGACACAAAGGGGGCAATTGCTCCAGGGCCTGGTGATTCACAAGGGCCCGGGCCTTCAGGTGGTGCTGCCACTATTGTAGCAGCTGCAGCAACTGGAGTTCTGGGCCCTTTAAATTGCCATCAGAGTGCCATGCAGGGCACTCCAGGAGGCTCTGAGGGTTGCAGAGGGGCGGCGCTGAGGGCTGTCTGTCTGGCCCCACCCCTTCCACCAGAGGCCCCACCCCTTCCAGGAGCAGGGAGCTGCTCCTTTCCCCACCTTGCCAGGGGCTCAGAGGGGCTGTCGGTCTCCCTGGTTCCGTATCATGACAACGGTGCACGGACGGCCCTGAGCTGGTCAAGCCAGCTGAGACTCACTGCTACATACTATGAGCCCCTTGCTCTTGGGTACTGTGATCCTCTTAGGGTCATACTGGGCACCTCACCCTGCAGTGTGTTTAGCCTCACAACACCGCATGGAGGAAGGGGAGTGCTATTTCCCAGAAAGGGAACAGAGGGACAGGGAAAGTAAGGGTCAGATTTTTAAAGCATCTGGCTGCCTGGCTGCCATTGACTTCAATGGGATTGCCCAAGAGGCTATCTGAAATCCCACTAGATGTGCATGCCTTTAAATATCAGTTACTACCCATCTTGAATACACAGGAAAGCTTGTAGCAGAACAGGTATTCAGATCTCCCAAATCCCAAGCTAGCGCTATCTCTCCTCTGCTAGACCCCAAGGAAGTTGAGCGTCCTTTCCCCTCCTTATATCCTGGCGAGAGGATGTCTTTTCGGTACCAGACTCCAAGTGCTTTCCCAGCCATCTCTCTTACAAACTTGTACAGGTGCCTTTGGATTCGTTAATGTGAAAACATTCATTCATCAAATAGGATATTTTGGATACTATCCACCTGGAAAGAGGTTACCGAGAGTGTAAACACATTTCCCATGCAGAGCTGTGGAATAGAAAAAAAATTCCTGTTGGTGTCCGGAGAAGCAGTCCATTTCTGTTCTGCGGCCCCTTCCCTTGCACCCATCCCCCAGCTTTTCAACCAAGCTCTCATCTCACACAAATCAATCTTTCCCAAGGATGTCATCGGATCCCTGTGCAGCATATTAAGAGGAGCAGGGAATATTGCCGGGAGGAATGCGCTGAGCCAGCTGGTCCTTTGCACCCGGTAGGATGCACAGACCAAAGAGGCATCTGCCACACATGTCACACAGATGAAGCCAACTTTACATTCAACAACTGCACTAGACAAAAGATGAAAGCAGCTTGAACCATAATCTATCACTCTGGCTCTACCCTTCCCCCCTCCCCCCTCCAACGCTTCTCTCTCCAGGTTGTTTACCTAAAGCTGAATCTTGTTTCCAATTAAAGGTTTTCTAAACAACCCTTTAATATTAATTGTTATTACTGCCTGACAACTTTGAATCTCACTGGCTCATTCGCATTCATTAATCCAGTCTAAAACTGTAGCACAAACATTTCTTTCCTGTGATAGGTTCTTTTGGTTTCTTTAAACGTTTTGCATGTTGACGTTTTGTAGAGCTATGCTTTGCTTTTGGGGGTATTTTTAAATGTCTCCAGGTTTGTATCTAAGTTGCTGTCAACCTTGTAGGCAAAATAAGGGAGCAAAATACATGAAAAATCACTCCAACTGTGTTTCCTGGAATCTGCTATTGTCAGAGAAATGCTAACATCACAGAGAGTCCAGGGAGGAGTGTCATGTTTAATATGCACAGGCTGCTACTAATACAGTAGCTTCACATGCTAAGAAACAGAAGTACAGTAATTGCAGCATCTTATGGTGGTGCTTAGAATACGGGCATTTTCCAGACCGCCAGACATAACGAATTTCCCTGGAGGATGTACAGTAGAACTCACTTACAGTGAAGCCAGATAGAGTGACAGTTTGTTTACAATGAAGCAGAAAAAAAGGTGGAAAAGCGTTGCAATGTAGTATAATGTGAAAACTGAAAAACTAGTTTGCTGTGTTTTTACTATTTGGCCAAGATATTTATATAGCATCAACAACTGTAGTATCTGGCTTTGGTCATGGTGCTGTTATATACATAGTAGGAGATTTTCCAAAGTAACTGCCTACATGCCATTTGTGTCTTTGAAAATTTCTGTCATACTGTCTCATATATGTTAAATGCACACATGCATTCAGCCTTTCATTAGAGGATTTCAAATCAGTACCCAGACATCAATTAACTATATCTTGGATTCTATTATTTCCATTCCAATTCATCTGATGAAGTGGGTTTTACCCATGAAAGCTCATGACCCTATATATTTTTATTAGGTTCTGAGGTGCCACAAGAGTACTCATTGTTTATCAATTAATTATATCTCACAACGGTGCTGGCAGGTGGGGAAGTATTATTGATAACCATTTGTATTGTGCTAGTTGCCTAAGGGCTCCTCCAATCATGAACTAGAACATGCTAGGTTCTGTGCAAAGACAGAACAAAAGATGTTTTCTGCCCAAATAGGTGGAAACAGATCGAGCCTCATAAGGAAACAATGGACAATATTGGTTGACTTGATAAGCAGTGGTCTCAGTACACTAGTTTCCTAATCATTATTAAGAATATAAGAATGGCCATACTGGGTCAGACCACAGCACATCCAGCCCAGTATCCTGTCTGCTGACAGTGGCCAAAACCAGATGCCCCAGAGGGAGGGAACACAAAAGGTAAACCTCATGTGATCCTTCCCCTCTCACCCACCTCCAGAGAAACAGAGGCTTGGGACACCATTCCTACCCATCCTGGCTAATGGCCATTGATGGACCTAACCTCCATGAATCTATCTAGCTTTTTTTTGAATGCTGTTAAAGTCCTAGTCTTCATCACATCCTCTAGCAAGGAGTTCTACAGGTTGACTGTTCACTAAGTGAAGAAAAACTTCCTTCTGTTTGTTTTAAACCTGCTGCCTATTAATTTCATTTGGTGAACCCTAGTTCTTATATTGTGGGAATAAGTAAATAATTTTTCCTTATTCACTTTTTCCATACCAGTCATGATTTCATACACCTCTATCATATCCCCCCTTAGTTTCTTCTTTTCTAAGCTGAAAAGTCCAAGTCTTTGTAATCGCTCTTCATATGAGAACTGTTCCAAACCCCTAATTGTTTTTGTTGCCCTTTTCTGAACCTTTTCCAATACCAATAAATCTTTTCTGAGATGAGGTGACCACATCTGTACTCAATATTCAAGATGTGAGTGTATAATGGTTTTATACAGAGGCAAGAAGATATTCTCTGTCTTATTCTCTATTCCTTTTCTAATGATTCCTAACATTCTGTTTGCTTTTCAAATTATTAGCCTCATTTCACATACAAGTGAACTGAGTTCCAAAACATTTTTAGTGATGTTCACAAGGCTACACACCAGAGTCAGGAATAGAATTTGTCCTGTCACCAGCCCTGTGCTCTAGTCACTACACCACACTGATAACTGATACAGAAATTCAAAGGTAAACAATTCATACGGTGAAGTTCTCAAAGGTACCCAAGTGATTTAGGAGCACAAGTCCCATTGAAAATCCCACCCACAATCTGAGAGAATAAACGTATCATGTTCCACTAATATAAATTGGCCTGATCAGGCAAAGCATTTTCCAAAATTGGTTAACATTAGGGGAAGAGGAGCTTATATTTGAAATTTTCAGATGAAGCATTTTACCTGCCTCACAATTTTTACACTCAGATAAGGAAATTCTTTCAGTTTCTAGTGATCTATACTAGATCTGATGAGATGTCAATTTAAAAAAAGGCTGCCATATTGTTACAAATACTGTTTAAGAATTACCACCACCACTTGTATTTTGGTGAGTCTTTCCGAAATCAATGTGCTATGCTCCCTCTGCTGGTTCAGTGGCAGCAGCTAACACTAATCGAAGGGCTGATAATCACTTGACAATTCCAGTGCCCCAATAGAAATGCTTTTAAAGCCTCAGAAATACATTTTCACATGCATGCTATAATATGGGGCCATGGGTACTAAACAGGCAGCTGTGTCATTTTCATTACAGTTCAAAACAATAAAGGGAAAAAATAAGTATTTGTCAAGTGAAAAAAATCATTTCAATAGGAAAAATATGTTGATGCTTCTAAGAGTATGAAAAATGTTAGCAAACTAGAAAAGAAATTGTAGAAATTCTCCATTTAAACAAGTGTTTTGTTGCGCACAGAAAATTCTATAACTGATGTTAAAACATTTAATCAGGATGGAAACTGCTTTAAAAATGATGGAATCGTGTCGTGTATAGTTTCCCACACTGGGGTCTTGAGTAAAAACATGTTTAAAAGCCTAAGTGAGTTAGATACCTAAGTATCATCTTCAAAAGTGACTTAGGCACCGATGGCCAGATTTTAAAGGTATTTAGGTGGATAATGATGCAGATAGGCACCTGCTGAGATTTTCATAAGCATCTAGGCATATCTGCATCTTTAGCTCCTAAATATTTGGTTCCTAGGCTATGAGCTACACTAGGGCTTTATTTCAAAATAACCTCCTTTAGGTCAAATTTATAAGTGGAGTGTCCACACTACCAAACCCTTTATTTTGAAATAATTAGCAGCTTATTTCAAAATCCTCGCTTCTGCTTTTCTCGGAGAATAACGCTAATTTTGAAACAGTTATTTCAAAATAGTGGTAGTGTAGACGCTCGGGTGCAGCTATTTTCAAATAACTAATCCCCAGAGTAGTTTGAACTAATTTCTACTCAGTGCTTCCTGGGGCTCTAAGTCAAGGTAGCACATCCACATTAACAGAGCGTGCCTCGGAATAATTTCGAGGCTTCCCCTTAGTGGCGACACACTATTTTGATTTTGTAAAATTGGGAGTTATTAAGTCAAATTTAGTTATTTCAAAATAATTTTCTAGTATAGACATGGCCTTGGCGACTAATGATAGATATTCAATTAGGATTCTGAGTATCAGGGATTTAGGCATCAAAATGCCGATGTCTCTTATGAAAATGAGATTTACACATCTTAAAAATGTTGCCGTAGTCACAAACAATTCTGGAAAATGGCTAGTAGTTAAATGGAAATAGGAACTTCCCTGAAACTTAATTTGTCCCTCAGGCTATGTCTAGACTGCAGGCTTCTTTCGAAAGATCCTCTTTCGAAAGAGAGCGTCTAGACTGCATGGAGAAATTTCGAAAAAGCAGCTTGCTTTTTCGAAAGAGAGCACCCAGCAAGTCTGGATGCTCCCTTTCGAAGACGGCCTCTTTACATTGAAGAACGCCTTCTTTCGAAAGAGGAGCTTTTGAAAGAAGGCGTTCTTCCTCATGAAATGAGGTTTACCGCCATCGAAAGAAAAGCCGCGTTCTTTCGAAATAATTTCGAAAGAACGCGGCTTGAGCCTGGACGCAGGGGAAGTTTTTTCGGGAAAAGGCTACTTTTCCCGAAAAAACCCCTGAGTGTGGACACGGCCTAATTGGAAACAAAAAGTTGATCCAAACTTTTTCTGTGTTTGAAAATGGCTGGTTAGTTACTGAAAAATTCTGTTTCATTTCCATATTGTTCTCTTGTGTTCTGTCAGCGAGCAGCAGTGAATGGACAGAACTAACTCCTAGAAGCTTAGGCCCAAAGTACACGAGAACAATCAGAAGTATTGGAATTTTCCTAAGTGGCAAATTCTAGGGTTTTAGATGGCTCAGATGCAGTTTGGATACACATTTGAACTTTTGCACACCTCTTGAAATTGAATTTGACAATCACAATTCATATATAATTAATGCAATAGAAAAGGGCATTTGTTAGGCTTGCCAGATGGTTTCAACAAAAATACTGGACATACTTGACATTGCATCACAATCTACATAACATTTTATTTAGAAAATACCGGACATTTATATTTTCTCAATTTGTTTCCTGAACAGAAAGCTCAAATACTGGACTGTCCGGTTCAAAACCGGACACCTGGCAACCCTAGCCTGAGTCTGGATTTTGAAATCTTGGGTTGTGCCTCTGAGCAAGTGTCTTCCTGGGGACACCCCAATGGTTGGTTGGGTCCAAACACGACTTAGGCTTAATTAGGCAAACACAAATATTAGTGCTCTGTTATTTTGTAACAGGAAGCCGCTACACTCACTTTCTTGTTTCATTACAAACAGGCACTTGGGTCAGGTTCACAAATCTTTTGAGGGAAACTGAGCTGAGTTTCAAGTGATCCAACACTAGCTGATTGTTTTGAATAGAAACCACGTCACACTTGCTTCAATAAATCATTCAACTCCACTGTTTTAATTTGAAAGTCGGGGTTGTTTGGGGTGAGATTGCCCATGTAAAATCAGGAAATAAGGCATGTGGATGAAGTTATTATATTATATTAAGAGTATCCCTAACGCATGTAACAATTTGGAGCTGATCAAAATTTTTAATGGTTTTCTTTTTTTTTAAATCAACCTGCCATTTGATCAAAATTGAAGCTTTTTGTGAGAACATGCAAATTTTGAGGAAATCTCATTTAGGAAAAAAGTAAATACAAATCAATTTGCCAGGGTTGAAAGCAACTCTTATTGGGGACAAAAGTTGCAATTTGTTTCAGAATGACTTTTCGTTTTGATTTTTTTATATTTAATTATTTTTTTAAGTCACAATCAGACATCAGACATGTTTTGAGTTTACTGAAATGGAACTTCTGTATAACCTGAAACTTTTTTTTAATTATGTAACATTTTAATTATATAAAATACAGACAATTTTGAGGTGAATCATAGAACTGGAAGAGACCTCAGAAGGTCATCAAGTACAGCCCCCTGCTCTAGGCAGGACCAATTCCAACTAAATCAACCCGGCCAGGGCTTTGTCAAGCCGAGACTTAAACACCTCTAGGGATGGAGACTCCACTACTGCCCTAGGTAACCCATTCCAGTGCTTCCCCACCCTCCTAGTAAAATAGTTTTTCCTAATATCCAACCTGGACCTCTCCCACCACAACTTGAGACCATTGCTCCTTGTTCTGCCATCTGTCACTACTGAGAACAGCCTCTCTCCATCCTCTTTGGAACCTCCCTTCAGGAAGTTGAAGACTGCTATCAAATCCCCCCTCACTCTTCGCTTCTGCAAACTAAAGAGACCCAAGTCCCTCAGCCTCTCATAAGTCATATGCTCCAGCCCCCTAATCATTTTGGTTGCCCTCTGCTGGACCCTCTCCAATGCGTCCGCATCCTTTTTGTAGTGGGGGGCCCAGAACTGGACACAATACTCCAGATGTGGCCTCACCAAAGCCGAATAAAGGGGAATAATGACTTCTCTGGATCTGCTGACAATGCTCCTCTTAATGCAACCTAATATGCCATTAGCCTTCTTGGCTACAAGGGCACACTGTTGACTCATATCCAGCTTCTCATCCACTGTAACCCCCTGGTCCTTTTCTGCAGAACTACTACTCAACTGGTTGGTCCCCAGCTTGTAACTATGCTTGGGATTCTTCCATCCCAAGTGCAGGACTCTACACTTTTCCTTGTTGAACCTCATCAGATTTGTCTAAGTCACTCTGGACCCTATCTCTGCCCTTAAGTGTATCTACCTCTCCCCCCAGCTTAGTGTCATCCGCAAACTTGCTGAGGGTGCAATCCTTCCCCTCATCCAGGTCATTAATAAAGATATTGAACAAAACCGGCCCTAGAACTGAACCTTGGGGCACTCCGCTAGAAACCGACCGCTATCCTGACAACGAAACATTGATCACTACTCAGTGGGCCCGGCCTTCTAGCCATCTTTCTATCCATCTTACTGTCCATTTATCCAATCCATATTCCCTTAACTTGCTGGCAAGAATATTGTGGGAGACCGTATCAAAAGCCTTGCTAAAGTCAAGGTATAAAACATCCACTGACTTTCCCATGTCCACCGAGCCAGTTGCCTCATCATAGAAGCTAATCAGATTGGTCATGCACAACTTGCTCTTTGTGAATCCATGCTGACTATTCCTAATCACTGTCCTCTCATCCAAGTACCTCAAAATGGATTCCTTAAGGATCCCTTCCATGATTTTTCCAGGAACCGAGGTAAGACTGACCGGCCTATAGTTCCCTGGATCGTCCTTCTTCCCTTTTTTGAAGATGGGCACTACATTTGCCTTTTAACAATCATCCAGGATTTCTCCCGATCTCCACGACTTTTCAAAGATAATGGCCAAAGGCTCCTCAATGACATTTGCCAACTCCCTCAGTACCCTCGGATGCATTAAGTCCAGACCCATGGATTTGTGTACGTTTAGCTTTTCTAAATAGTTCCTAACCTGATCTTTACCCACCACAGACTGTCCATCTTCATCCCATCTTGCGTCACTTAGCGCAGAAGTCCAGGAGCCGACCTTGTCCGTGAATACAGAGGCAAAGAAAGCATTGAGTACTTCAGCTTTCCCCACATCATCTGTCACTAGGTTACCTCCTTCATCCATTAGGGGCCCTATGCCCCCTCTGATCACCTTTCTTGTTATCCTTCACATCCTTAGCCAGTCGCAATTCCATTTGCGCTTTCGCCTTCCTGATAACCCCCCGGCATTCTCGAGCTATACATTTAAACTCATTTGTCCAAGTTTCCACTCTTTGTAAGCTTCCTTTTTGTGCTTAAGTTCACCAAGGATTTCCCCTGTAAGCCAATCCGGTTTCCTACCATGTTTGCCTCTCTTGCTACATGTCGGGATGGTTTATTTCTGTGCCTTCAATAAGGCTTCTTTAAAATACTGCCAGCTGTCCTGCACTCCTTTCCCCTTCATGTTAGCATCCCAGGGGATTCTGCCCATCAGATCTATGAGGGAGTCAAAATCTGCTTTTTTGAAGTCCAAGGTGTGGGGAAGGGTAATTTCCCCTGTTTAAGAATGAAAACAAATTTCAAAATCTCAGGGCCTTTTTTGTGAAACAGACATTTGATTCTTGCACAGCTCAAGTAACAATATAGCACAAGGTTTAAAAATAACATTAGCCAGATACTCAGCTGGTGTAAATTAGCATAGCTCCATGTAAATCAGTGTAGTCATATTTTTACACCATCCAAGGTTTTAGCTCCCATTTAAAAAGTTTTCCACATACAAGTGTTTAAGGGAGATTTGTTAATCTTTTCTACACAGAGACAACAGAACATACAGCACAAAAGCCCACTTAACAAGGAATTCCTCTGATTGGTGGTGGCTCTCAATCTGTACTGTACATCTATCCTGTGCATTATCATGTCTGAGACACAAACTGGGAACAGCCCATGTAGCTAATGACCCTAAAGATTGATCCAAGCTGACTGAAGTCAATACGTGTCTCTCATAGCAGGTCAGTGGGCTTTGGGTCAGGGTTTCAGACAACAGAAGGCATGCTAAGCTTGTTTTAGCTAGAAGCGGATCTTTCCTTATCTTATATGTTGTAGCAATGGGGATGAGCAGAAAATTGTACACGGGATGCAAAACACGTCAGAAATAGTGATGCTAAAGTTAGTCGATTAGTCGATAAGCAGGGAAGCCACAGTGGGGTTAGCTCCCAGCCTAGGAGCTAACCCCACAGCGGCTCTGCCTTTTAAATGTATTAAGAGCCTACTGGCTCTTAATACATTTAAAAGGCTAAAGCGCAGCAGGAGGGACCCAGCGCCAGCCGGGCCAGCTGATTCCCAGGTCGCACCGGGTCCCCCTCTGCACACCAACTTTTAAAATGTATTTAAAAGACTGGTGTGCTGCGAAGGGGGACCCGCTCATGCTGAGCCTGCCGGCTCTTAATACATTTGAATGGCTAAAGCACGGGGAGGGACCCAGTGTGAGCCAGGAATCAGCTCTTAATACATTGAAAAAGCAGAGGCGCAGCATCTGGGATTGGGCACGAGTTGGTAATCACCTGATTCCCTGCTCGTGCCCGGTCCCCACTACCCCCCTGCCTCCCGCAGAGATGGTGATAGAGGCAGCAAGGCGGGGGTAAGTGACTAGTTGAGGAACTAGTCAACTATCCCATAAGCTTTTGCTTATCAGATAGTCAATTAGTCGCTTACATTCCTAATCAGAAACTGAGATTGTTCATATCCTCTCAGATTTCTGAAAAGGCATCAGTTTTATTAAGAATATTAAGACACTCCCATTTTTCACTTGAAAAAATACCAGATTTTGGAGTAGAAAATGCACCTGTTTTCCCTTTGGAAACAGTTATTAAGAACAACCTTCTTGATGTATTACATTTCAATAATTCAAAATTCCTTTTGCCTGAAAAACCATTTGCAAAATACATGAAAAAAACTTCATTGCCCGTTTGTTTGTGATATGAGTCACTTCCAGGAAATATGGTGGTAATAGATATTTGAGGGTCAGGTAAAATAGGGAGAAGTAAATTGATGAGAAATTTTGGTCACTCTTACACAGATTTCCAAGAAAGTCTGCTAAGAGAGTCAGCTTCTGCCCCACTATGAATCAGGAGTCTACTAAAGTCAACGGAGATTTGCTAGTACAAAGCAAGTATCAGTTTCAAACAGTCCTTTCCCTGTCAATTCACTGTTGTATTCTGTTCCCAATGACTAGCTGCCTGGGAGATGCACCAGTCTGGAATGTGGCAAACAATAAAGAGAGTAAAGCATGCCGACATTTTCTCAGCTACTGGGTGTAAGCAAACAAAAATACAAAGGCAGGAAAATAATCTTGGCACAGATGGGTTTTTTTGCACATTGCTTTCCACACAGAGAGCAATTTAATCTTGAGTCAGCATAACAATGACAGGTTGTTACAATTACAAGCTGCTTTGGAAGTATTACTATTAGTGCTGTGGCTGTTTATGTTTGGTATTGTTATTGATGCTATTAATACTAGTTGGACAAGTGTTTAATGTTACCATATTGATGTAAATAACATCTGGATTAACAGTTGAGCGAACAACATAATGTGAAACAGTTTGATGGCTGAAGAAGTAGCATTAACTCGGTCACATTTCAGCATGATTTTCCTGCGAGCATTATAGACTCTCATTGGGAGCCAAGAGGAGTTTGTGTAAGCTAGGACCCCAGGAACTCCCTTTTAGCGGGGACACAGATGACATAGATGGAGAGGCAGAGGAAGCCTGCCTGTGTTTTGCCCAGTGAACACATTTGCAGATGATTGCTGAGAAAATTATTGGCTTAACCAGGGTTAGAACCCAGAAACTTTACATCTCAGTAACCAGCACTAATTGTTATTAGGGCAGTCAAGCAATTAAAAAATGTAATCACGATTAACCGCGTGCGCCTCCCCTTTGAAACGCGTTTCAATGGGGCAGCGCTGCATAGAGCCCGGGAACAGCTAGAATCCCCAGCTGACCCCGGGCTCCATGCAGTGCTGCCCCTTTGAAGCGCCACGGTGGCACATCAAAAGGACAGTACAACATGGAGCCCAGGATCAGCTGGAGTGCCCAGCTGATCCCAGGTGCCACACTGCGCTGCTTCTTGGAAATGCCTCCCCAGCGCCTCAAAGGGGCAGCATATTAGGAGCCCGGGATCAACTGGAGTGCCCAGCTGATCCCTGGCTCCACGTTGCACTGCCCCTTTGAAGAAAAGACTAATCGACTAGTCTACTATCCCATAAGCAAATGCTTATCGGATAGTCAGTCGACTAGTCGATCCCCCCCTTTGCTGCCTCTATCAGGTAGAGGCAGCAAAGAGGGAGGAGGAGTTCTTCAAAGTGGCAGCACCACACAGCTGTGTGGTGCTGCTGCTTTGAAACCCCAAGGCAGCGTTTCAAAGGGGGCAGCCATGAAGCCCGGGGGCATCTGGGGACTCCCCAGCTGATCCCAGGTTCTGCATGGCATTTCTCCAGAACCTGAGGTCAGCTGGGGAGTCCCCAGCTAACCCTAGATTTCGCTGCCACAGGGAGCCCAGGATCAGATGGAGTCCCTAGCTGATCTTGGGCTCCACGGCTGCCCCTTTAAAACACCACCTCTGGCATTTCAAAGGGGCAGCTGCTGTGGAGCCAGAGGTCAGCTGGGGGAGGACCCAGCTGAGATCAGTGCCCCATTATGGTAGGCACATACACTTTGTAATAGTCAGTAACTGCATCCCCAAAACTCACACTTCAAATAGACATAGGAACTGTTATTATCCTTTATCTGTAGATGGGAAGCTGAGGTCCAGTGGGATGAATTTATTTGCCACCTGTGAAATGTCAGGTAGAGGTAGGAGCTGATCAGAGTCCGGTACCTGGGTCAGAGCCTGGTTTATGTAACCCAAGGTGCATCTATACAGCACCCTAAATTCAAAGTAAGATACGCAATTTACGCTACACAACTTGCGTATCTTATTTTGACTGTATTTTGAAATAGCTTATTTTGAAATTTGGTGTCTACACAGGGCCAAATTTCAAAATAACACGCTATTTTGAGACATCCCCTAGCCCTCATAGAATGAGAGTTACAGGGACACCGGAATAGCATGCCCGTTATTTTTGTCTAGACATACCCCCAGAGGCACTGAGATCACTGAGAAAAGGAGAGTAAAGTCTGCTCTACAGCCTTCGCTAAGAAGAAGCTGGCCTTTAGCTCATGGATTAGAGGCTCATAGCATTAACCACTAAGCCCTGGTCTACACTAGGGAGTTATTTCAAAATAACGCTCCTTATTTCAAAGTAACGAGCAGAGTGTCCACTCTACTTCTGTTAATTCAAAATAAGGGGTTGGTTATTTCAAAATAAGAAACCCTGCTTTCCACAGGGAATAGCACTATTTCAAAATAGTGGTAGGGTAGACGCACTACTGCTGCTATTTCGAAATAACTACTCCCCAGAGTCATTCAAACTAATTACGCCCTAGTGCTTCCTGGGCTGTGTCTACACTGGCATGAATTTCCGGAAATGCTTAAAACAGAATACTATTCCGTTTTCAGTTTTTCCGGAAAAGGAGCGTCTACATTGGTACGCTGCTTTTCCGGAAAAGCCCTTTTTCCGGAAAAGCGTCTGTGGCCAATGTGGACGCGCTTTTCCGGAAAAGAGTCCCAATCGCCATTTTCGCGATCGGGGCTTTTTTCCGGAAAAGACTACTGGGCTGTCTACACTGGCCCTTTTCCGGAACAGTGTTCCGGAATAAGGACTTATGCCCGAGCAGGAGCAGAATAGTTTTTCCGGAATAGCGGCTGATTTTGTACAGTAGAGCATCGTTGCTTTTCCGGAAATTCAAGGGGCCAGTGTAGACAGCTCGCAGCTTATTCCAGAAAAGTGGCTGATTTTCCGGAATAAGTGGCCCAGTGTAGACACAGCCCTGGGGTTCTATGTCAAGGTAGCACATCCACATTAAGGGAGCCTGCCTCGGACTAATTTTCAGGTTTCCCTATAGTGTGGACGTGCTATTTCGAAATAGTTATTTTGGGACTTATTATTTCAAAATCAGTCCCGATGACCAGGAACTCCTGGCTTTGCAGTTATGTCTGGGTGCAATGAAGACATACCCTAATGGGAATGTAGCAACTACTGAACCAGACCAAGGAAATACCCAGTCAAGTATATGATCTCCAACAGCAGCCGAGATCAGCACACAAACTCTTACTAAGTAGTCTTGTAAGACAACTTAATAATATCCCACATGCCCAATGCTAAAGTAAGCTGCTCTACATGGGTTTATACACATGTAATCTGTCCATACATACTCCTACAAAGTTCTTTAAAATTCGGTTCTCTCTTACTATTGAGATCCTCAGTTCCCTGTAGGGTCCTCCATGATTTTCCCATTTTCAGGTGCTACCTTCTCACTCTGAAAATTGTTAATTCAGAGGAGGCATTCAGATACCATGGGGACGTCAGTAATGGCCAAGGGTTTGTCCACAAGGAGCAACTTGCAGGGACAGAGCCTTAATTTGTTCCTGATCTCCAGCTGGCAGATGCCCTGGAGCCTTAGAACTGATAGCTTTGTAATTTGATCCTGTGGCAACTGCAGATACAACTCCTGTTTATACACATGTAATCCTTCTGCCAGGTGGAGTTGGCAATAACAAGGACCAGATTCAGTATGGGTTCCTTTTTATAATATAACACCGAACCTGAGCAAGCCCCCTCCTAGGGACCTGGGAAAATTTACCACCACCTCTAGACACTGCAAATGATTCCCCTCTCAAAAGCACTGAGCTTGCGGATAATAAATGAGAACTTTGATTAAAAGGGAATCAAGTGTTAATTGGGGAAAACACTCCCCTCCCCCCCCCAAACTCTGGTGGAATGTGGCATGCCTAGCCCCTGCTTAGTGAGTGAGCTTTAGTTTAGGGTGATCCCCTCAATTAGAGCAGGCTTAATACAGTTCTGCTGCCCTTTCCTTACACAATCAGGATGACAACATTTCATTACGTCTGCACTCATCCCCAACCAAAAGTGATCATTTTGGCTTAGCAGTTCCACCAGGCTGTGCACCTAGGCAGAGTAGGCATGTCTATGCAAATACAATCTGCTCTTGAAGTCTCCCCCACCCCATCAGCTCATCACCAGATGTCAAGGGAGAGTTCATTCAGACCCTGCTTACACACACAGAAAGACAGCATACGACCATGGGCGGTTAGTGAGGCTTCCACTGTCGGAGGCAGTAGCTTCCCATCCTAGGTCCTGCCCCCTTCCCAGCCCAGGCCCCACCCCTTTCCTGCCCAGGCCCCACTCCTTTCCCACTGTCTCCCTCATCTCCTCCCAGCACATCCTGTGTCTCTGCTCGCTGTGTGCTTGTCCCCTTCCAGAGAAATCCTTGAACCCAAACAAATTATTTTTGAAAAAAAACCTCTCCATTTTTCTGCAATTTCTTTCTCAACAAAATGTTTTGGAGCATGTGCCAGACATGCAGAAAGTTGCTAATTAACAGCACTAAATTTGGGCAAATTGCTCCAGCATCACACAATGGGAGCAGTCATCCCAGAAAGTCCCAGATTTAAATTATCCTGTAATCCAAGAGCAGTGGCTACTGCACGAATAAAGCAGAATGATTTTGAAATTGTAAAAAACACTTAGCAAAATTGCACTTCTTAGCACTTTCCCTCTGATGACATCAAAACACCAACCTAAAACTAATGAATTTACACAAACTCCTGTGAGGAAGTAAGTATTATTATTATCCCTGGGGTTTTTTGGATGGAAAAACTGAGACACAGGATAATTAAGTTCCTCATCCACTGGTTTTGGGTTTTTTTAAATCAGTGGAAAAACTCCCCTCAAGACCAAGCCTTAAATGATGGGTCCAATGTCATAGTGCCATGTCTGTGACAGGAAGGCCATTGAGAAAACCCCTCATCTTCACATTCCTAGCAAAGGGGAGCACAGGCCACTGGCTGCATTGAGGTGTGGAGATCACCCTGAAACCCCAGCTTCTCGCAGTACAGGAAGTCCACAGCAAGGCTGCACCTGACCCTAACACAGTGTAAGGGCTGGCCTTGCCCCTCTGTGCCAGGTGAACCAGGTGTGGCTGGGCTGGGCTAGGCAGGCTCAGCCCAGCATGATCCAGGTGGTGTGGGCTGCTCAGTGGGGGTATGTCTACACTACAAAGTTAATTCGAACTAATGGACGTTAGTTCAAATTAACTTTGATAGGCGCTAGACTAGCACTCCGCTAGTTCGAACTTAATTCGAACTAGCGGAGCGCTTAGTTCGAACTAGGTAAACCTCATTCCACGAGGACTAAGCCTAGTTCAAACTTACTAGTTCGAATTAAGGGGTGTGTAGCCCCTTAATTCGAACTAGTGGGAGGCTAGCCCTCCCCAGCTTTCCCTGGTGGCCACTCTGGCCAACACCAGGGAAACTCGTATGCCCCCCTCCCGGCCCCAGACCCCTTAAAGGGGCACGGGCTGGCTACAGTGCCCGTGCCAGGTACAAGCCTGCCAGCACCCAGCCAGCAGACCCTGCACCTGGCACGGCTCGAGCCAGCCACCCGATGCCCCCCAGCCCTCCCCCTCTTCCCGGGACCAGGCTGGCGGCTCCTGGAAGCTTGCCCGGGACCACAAGAGGCGGGCACCCGCCTGGTCCAGTGCAGACATCGTGGACCTCGTTCACGACCTCCGCACTAGGCACAGGAAAGCGGCCATCTAGGGCAGGAGAGCTGCCAGCCTGGCCACCCAGGAGCAGGTTGGCATGAAAATCAAGGCGGTCCACTGAGACCCCCGACCCTGAGCTTAGAATGGCCGTACTGGGTCAGACCAAAGGTCCATCTAGCCTAGTAGCCTGTCTGCCGACAGTGGTCAACCCTAGGGACCCTGGAGGGGATGGACCGAAGACAGTTACCAAGCCATTTGTCTCGTGCCATCCCTCTCCAGCCTTCCACAAACAGAGGCCAGGGACACCATTTCTACCCCCTGGCTAATACCACTCCATGGACCCAACCTCCATGAATTTATCTAACTTCTCTTTAAACTCTGTTCTAGTTCTAGCCTTCACAGCCTCCTGCAGCAAGGAGTTCCACAGGTTGACTCTTTGCTTTGTGAAGAAGAACTTTCTGTTACTAGTTTGAAGCCTGCTACCCATTCCTTTCCTTTGGTGTCCTCTAGTCCTTCTATTATGGGAACTAATGAAGAACTTTTCTGTATGCACCCTCTCCACCCCACTCATGCTTTTATAGACCTCTATCCTACCCCCCTCAGTCTCCTATTTCTAAGCTGAAAAGTCCCAGTCTCTTTAGCCTCTCTTCATATGGGACCTGTTCCAAACCCCTCATCATTGTAGTTGCCCTCCCCTCTCCCACCCTCTCTCTTCCCCTCTCCCACCTCCTTTTCCCAGTCTCCCCCAGTTTTGTTCAATAAAGAGAGATTCTATTTTTGAACACACGTGTCCTTTATTTTGTACATCAGGAAGGGGGGTTAGGGAGGGGTAAGTGGAAGGAGGTGAGGGAGGAATGGAGTACGAGCCCCCGATGGGGAGGACTGGGCTGGCTCTGCGGGCTTCTGGGGGTGGAACCTCTCCTGCAGCCTCCTAATTGCGTCCTCTCCAGATGGCAGCCTGTGGCAAGTGCAGCCGGTCTGATGGCCGAGTGCTGTGATGTGCCCAGTGTGGGTACTCTGGGCAATCCAAGCCAGGACTGCTTTGCAAGCGGGGCACCCCTGAGAACTGTCTGTCCGGGGTGGGGGTCGGGTCCCTTTAAGCACAGCCCTCGGCTAGCCTGAGACAGCATCTCCACGCTCTAAGTCCTCCTCTGATGCTCTGCCAGCACTGCTTCCGGCCAGCCTTAATCTCAGTTCAGGGTCCACTCAATGTGGACATGCTAGTTCGAATTAGCAAAACGCTAATTCGAACTAGTTTTTTAGTCTGGATGCGTTAGTTCAAATTAGCTTAGTTCGAATTAACTAATTTGAACTAAGTTAGTTAGAATTAGTGCTGTAGTGTAGACAAACCCTGGGAGATCTGAGCAGGGGAGCAGGGCTTGTCAGGGTGAGGGTTAGATGGGCCTAGTTAACCAGGGAGCCGCTGCTGTTGAGGGGACACAGCCTGCTGGATTCCTGTTCTCACACCCTCATTCCCCTCACTCCCCATACCTTCCCCACTGCCTCCTCCCCTGACCTCCTCACCCCCCTTTCCCAAGGTTACCAGATGTTTTAAAAAAAATACTGGACACACATGATCTCAGATGGGGGGGCGAGGGCAAGAGGGGAGCGGTGCTGGCTGGGAGGGAATCGGGGGGAGCGGGGCTGGCTGGGGAAGATCGGGGGAAGGAACCGACCGGCAGGAAGCGGGGCTGGCCGGGAGGGAGTCAGGCCGCAGAGCCACCTTATCCATTAGGCACAGGGCCTAGGGCCCATGATACTTTTAGGGGCCCACGAAAATGTTTTAATTTCTTTTAAAATCAGAAGAAAAAATATGAACTTTTAGGGTTGAAGAAAATGTTTTAATTTTTTTCTCTCATCAGAAAAAAATTAAACTTTTAGGGCCCATGAAAATCTATTAAATTTTCCCTAAAACAGAAAAAAAATAAAATGTTGAAGTATTTAAAGTTATATCAAAAATAATTTTTAATATTTTTTTTTAAATGGAGGAGGGAGCCCACGAAGACAAAAGTGGCTAGGGCTCACGAAAGTCATAATGCGGCCCTGGCTGGCCGGGGAAGTTCAGGGGGTGGGAACCTGCCAGCGTGGAGCAGGGCTGGCCCGGGCACACACAGATCCTGGGGCTCTGCCAGTCCCATGCATGGTCCTGGCGGGGCGCATGGGCGAGTCCCGCCCCGGGGATTCCATGCCGCCCCAGCCCTGGCCCTGCCCCACTCTTCTCCTCTCTGCTGAGTAGTTGCGTACTGCCTGTCTGGTAGACACAGTATGAGCATGTCAACCAGCCAGGCAGTATGCAACTACGTACTGATACTCATAATAATAGAACTTACTTAATAAGAAAATACCAGACATTTCTATGTCCGGTATTTTCTCCCTTTGTTTCCCAGACAGAAAGCTCTAATACTGGACTGTCCGGTTCAAAACCGTACACCTGGCAACCCTACCCTTTCCCTTATTCCCACCCCACACCCAACTCTACTGCAGGGCACAGAAAACAGGAAGCCTGAAGGGAGAGGACGAAAAGGGGAGGGGATTGGGCAGCTATCTCTGCAGGGCTCGTTGGGCTAGCGAGGGAAGAAGGAGCACTATGGGAAGCACATGTGGGGAGTGGGCAAGTAGTAGGGTTACAAAAAAATACTGGACACACTTGATTGGGAGGGGGGAAGAGACCGTCCGGGATGGGAGCAGGGCTGGCCGGGAGGAGGGGGGGAGGACAGGAAGCAGGGCTTCCCGGGGAAGATCGGGGGGGAGGATGGGAAGCAGGGCTGGTTGGGGGGGAGGGGTTGGGGGAAGCGGGACTGGCTGGGGGAGATTGGGAGCAGGAGAACCAGCTGGCAGGAAGCAGGGCTGGCCGGGAAAGGGTCGGGGGGAGCGGGGATGGTCAGGAGGGGAAAGGGGGAGCGGGGCTGGCTGGGAGTGGGAGCGGGGGGAGAGAATTGGCCGGCGGGGAGCAGGACTGACCCGGACTCAGGTGCTGCCTGTCCCGCGCACCGTCCTGGCAAAGTACAAGTGAGTCCGGCTACTGCTCCACAACGCGCTCGAACAGCGCTCAGGAGCATGGACAGGACTTCTCCTCCTCCCTGAAGCATCACTCCTACGTCACCTGCAACCAGAAGCTCCCAGCACCGATCGGGCCCCGCCTCCCAGCCAGTCCCTCCGCCCCCGCTAGGCTTCCGTTGAGTGCCCAGCTGGAAAACCTGAAAATACCGGACATTGCACACGTCCTGTATTTTCTGAATTTTTTTACCCGACAGAGGTGCGAAAAGCCAGACTGTCCGGTTGAATACCAGACACCTGGCAACCCTAGCAAGGAGAGAAGAGCTAGCCACAGGCTCAATAGCAACTAGGCTGGGAAAGAGAAACCAAACCCACCACCTCCCCACACACTAGTAAGGAGGGGGGAGCCAAAGGAGCAGGAGGGAGTGCAAAGGAGAAGGGGGGCAGCAAAGAGGAAGCCCACTTTGCCCATTGTGGGCCAAGGTGCAGGGGAAGGGGTGGAATGGGGTGAGGGGCCAAGCAGCCAGAGGGCTGAGCAGGAGAAGAAACTGGCAGAGCAGGGCTCGCAGTCCTTCCTGACCTAGTGAGATGAATGGAATTGCAGGCTACAAAACGGAAGGTAGAGCCTTGTGACTAATCAGAGCCTTGGGTCTGTGCAGTGCAGGCTCGGGTAGGCTGCTGAGGAGACTCCCTGCTGCTCTGCCTTCCCAGCTGCCCTGGAACCTGCCTGAACCACACTAACAATATTCCACAGCAACCCCATGTGGCCGTTTGAGGCAGGGAGGGGAGGGGTGGAACTAGCCCAGCTGCAGCTTTGGATAGGCTGTGCTTTGTTTTGCCTTACAGACGAGATGCCCACGCATATGATTGCTGTCCTAAAAAGCTTGCAATCAAATTCCACACTCTAACATGATGAAGGGGGCCAACAAAATGAGAGGGGGCTGGAAAAATCAAGATTTGGAGTAACAAGAGTAGGTGGATACACAGTGCACACTGTGGTTGAATCAGTTTTACATTATATATATTAAAAATACACGCATGCACACACACACACACACACACACACAACTAAAATCATCTCTGGCAACTCCCATCATGTAGGTGTTGGCAGACATTGTTAGGAATTTTTTGACAATTTTTTTTTAAATAAAAAAATGCGAATTGGTCAAAGCCAAAACTTTTCACAGAATCGGGTCAGCTACAACAAATTTTTCAACTCAAAAAACTGTCAGAAAAAATGGTTCAAAAGATTTCAACATTTTTTAACAAAAATTTCTAATTTTCAGTTCAAAACAACTATTCGTTTCAAAATTTAAACTAATTATAGTTGAAAACACTTATTCAAAAGATCCAGATCTCAAGGAAATATTTTGATTGATCTGAATTTTTTTTCCAGATGTTTGGTGCACAAAAAATTTTGAGATTGACTATTTGTCCTAATTTAGGAAAAGACAGTTACCTGTTCTGTAACCGGTGTTCTTCAAGATGTGTTGCTCATGTCCGTTCAACATGGGTGTGTGTGTCCTGCTACCTGCACTGGTGCCGGAAGTCTTTCCCTAAGCAGTACCCATAGGGGCTGGGGTCCCCAGCATCCGCTGGAATCCACATGCATGCTATGCTGTATAGGGCACCTTCTGGCCCCACCTTCCTCAGTTCCTTCTTGCTGGAACTCCAACAGAGGGGAGGAAATTTGAATGGACACATCTCGAAGAACACCAGTTACAGAACAGGTAACTGTCTTTTCTTCTTCGAGTGCTTGCTCATGTCCATTCAACTGTAAGCAATGTCTACAGAGGTGGGTAGGAGTTATGAAAATGCAGACTGCAATATAGCTCTGCCAAATGCAGTATCCCCCCGGCCTGCTGCGTGATGGCATAATGAGATGTGAAGGTATGGACCGACAATCACCTCACCACCCTACAGATGTCCTGGATCGGGACATGCACACGGTAGGCTCGTGAGGAATCTTGAGCTCTGGTGGAGTGGGTCCTAATCAACTCCATTGGCCGGGCCCCTGCTAACTCGTAGCACATGCGGATGCAGGGAGTCATCTACTTAGACAACCTCCAGGAGGAGATGGGGGAAACCCCTCCCAAGTTCTGCACGAGCCACCAAGAGCTGCATAGAGCTGCGAAAGGCATGTGTCCTCCCCAGGTAAAAACCCAGTGTCCGACGCATGTCCAGTGTGTGGCAGCACCTCTCCTCACTGTTCGCATGAGACCTACGGTAGAAGACCAACAGAAAAATGTCTTGGTCCACATGAAAGGCAGAGACCACCTGGAGGAGAAAGGCTGGGTGAAGCTAGAGCTGGAGCTTGTCCTTGAAGAACCGGGTATACAGCGGCTCCGATATCAGTGCTCGGAGCTCCGACACTCATCTAGTTGATGTGATGGCAATCAGGAAGGCCACCTTGAAGGAGAATAACAAGAGGGGCACGCGGCTAGGGGATTAAACGGATGGCCCATGAGCCATGCCAGGACCAGGTTCAGGTCCCACTGTGGGAGAGGGTCCCTGACCTGGGGGTAGAGTTGCTCCAGGCCCCTTAGGAACTGAGAGGTGACACCATGGGACAACAAGGAGCGATTTTGCATCACCGGGTGAAATATGGAAATGGCTGCCAGGTGGACTTCAATGGCAGTCAAGGCCAGACCTTGCTGCTTCAGGAGTAGCGAGTAGTTCAGGATTTCCTGAAGGGAGGCCTTGGCCAGAACCACCCACGGCTGTTGTGCCCATACAGAGAAACGGGTCCATTTGGCAGTATAGGTGGACCATGTCGAGGGCTTTCTACTCTCACGGAGAACCTTCTGTGCATCATCCAAACACACCAGTTCCTGCAGGTTCAGCCACGGATGAACCACGCCATCAGGTGGAGCGAGATGAGGTTCAGGTGGAGCAAGTGACCCTGGTCATGGGAGAGCAGGTCCAGCCTCATCAGCAGCCTCCTGGGTGCGCAGGACATCAAGTTCAGTGTGGACACTTCAAGAGTTACCGTGCTAGGAACTGATTTACTGTACAGTAACTTGCCAGTGTAGACTTGGCCTTAGTTCCACCATTGTGCACGGGCTTGGGGTTGTGAACCAGCATCCATTATCATCATGGCAAATCCCAAATCAATGTAGCCTGCTTGCAGATCAAGCACCGCCTGGATTGATCTCTAACTAGGAACTTAAAGTTGAAATCCATTATCTACTACGGACTAAAGTAAGACGATCTTAATGTGAGTTTCCATTACCGTCACCAAGTCAGCCACCTCTGCCGGGATGTCTTACTGGTGTGTGTGGGGGGGGTGCGGGGGGCTTGGGAAGAAGGGGCAAGGCTGGGAACCAGCCTCCCCCAGCCAACCCTTTAGCATTGTTCAGCCCACGCTGCCTGGGGTTCCGGCAGCGATTTGAAGGGTTTGGGGCTCTGGGTGTTTCCATGGTAGCAAAAGTGATGGCTGAGAGCCCCAGGCCTCAGGGTAGCTGCTTCTTTTGTCCCCCTGCCCCATCAGAGGCCCTGCTGGTACTGTCCTTAAAATGCTTTAATGTTGGCTGTGTCCTGACACATATTGCCCCCTTTCACCTGTGACCTCTGCGAAAGAAAGGCCTGGGGCAGCTTGGCAGGAGCCTGCAACACCAACTTGCTCCATCCATCCAGACTGAGCTGAGCGGCCCACCGGGAGCATGCCCAGCGGAGGCAGCTGGGTGGGGCTTTCTGGGTCCAGAGTGGCTCCTTCGTGGGGCTGATATACCCCATCACAGGGTATACAACCTAGAACGTGGCTATTTTTTAAAGCACTTCCCTCGCCCATCGGGTTTGCTATTCTAAGGCTGTGTCTAGACTACATGCCTCTGTCGTCAGAGGCATGTAGATTAGACACATAGGCAAAGTCAAATGAAGCCGTGATTTAAATGATCGCGGCTTCATTTAAATTTACATGGCTGCCGCGCTGAGCCGACAAACAGCGTGGGACGAGGTTTACCGGGGCTGCCGACAAAGGGTTTTGATGTCGACAGGGGAGCATCCAGACTAGCACGCTGAGCGGACAAACAGCTGATCAGCTGTTTGTCGGCTCAGCGCGGCAGCCATGTAAATTTAAATGAAGCCGCGATCATTTAAATCGCGGCTTCATTTGACTTTGCCAAAACAACAAATCTACATGGCTCCATTGACGGAGCCATGTAGTTTAGACGTACCCTAACTGTAATGCACCTACATCAAAGGGGCTGATTTTCAGGAAGGAGGAGCACCCTAAACCTCAGTTGAGGTCCATGGGAGTTGCTGGGAGCTCAGACCTTCTCATGGATCAGAGATACAGGTTTACATGCATGCACCCAAAACACTGCATTAGGCATGGTCAAGCATCGCAGTCTTCTCTCAGCATCAGGTCAGCTGAACCTATGATTTTGTTTTCCTTGTGTTTTTATAGGGTCAGATCTGTACTCCCCACAAAGCCCGAGTAACCAAAGGAGGAAGGATTAGTTCATACTCACTGGTCACATTCTCCCCTCCCTGTCCACCAAGGCTCTTCCTCCAAGCAGTTGTATATGCCAGGAAAGTGGAATCCACTTGGAGGACCTCTCCTTGTCCTCACCCTGTGCAGCACTTCAGGACTTCCATAGGATTTGGCTCTTCCATTCCATAAAGATAGTGGTCATCATCCAAGTCATTTGCTCTGCAGCGTTAATTGCCAAGTTGGGTTTCAGACTGACAGTGTAATTCTAAAGATCCTCCAGTTTATTTTTAGTTTGGCTATTCTATGTACACAAAGCGGGGAAAGTTTCTTTGGCCAGATACTGCTCTCTGCTATGCCAATGTAAATCCACTGAAGTCATTTACACAAACCTAGCCCTACTCAGAGTCCGGTACTTCAATGGAGTAACTGATACTTATACCACATTCCCGACCAAGAACACTCACTCTATAGCTCAGTGTTTCCCAAATGGTGTTTGCGGAACCCCAGGGTTCCACAAAGTGAAAATAAGGGTTCTGCGAGAAAATTCCATTACAATAACATTTT
Organism: Pelodiscus sinensis; assembly: GCF_049634645.1. Lineage (NCBI taxonomy): Eukaryota > Metazoa > Chordata > Testudines > Trionychidae > Pelodiscus > Pelodiscus sinensis. Next base: position 245,175,350 of record NC_134712.1, on the reverse strand, counting down.
ATGATTTAAAAAAAAATAATATCACGTGATTTTTGTTTTTAGATATGTGCAGTTAAACTAAATGTTGATCTCATGACCTTGTTTAGCATTTGTTTATTATTATCCTTACTTATTTGTGGTCGACTTTTTCAGCACCATATATTAGACTGTTATTAGGGGTTCCGCAAAATTCTTTCAAGTTTAAAAGGGTTCCATGGCCAAATAAAATAGGGAAACACTGCTCTATCTGATAATTACAGGATACAGGTGGAATATTAAAATGAACAAATAGCCAGGAGAGTATAGATCTGAAACGCAATGCTCTCAGAACCCACTGTAAAAAAAATAAACCAAACCAACCTTCCTCATTAAATAAATTTCTCCTTTCATCATTGAGGAACAATGCAGCTTGGCACCCTAACAAGTAGCTCTACCTACTTGGCCCTAACATTTTCCACCATCAGGAACATCAAGGGGGATATAAGCAAGGCTCCTTCTTGTTTCTTAGGTGAACTGCACTGAGAGATTTACAGTCTATTGAAAGGAGTTGGGAATTCTTTAAATTCACCGAAGCCAAAGTAATTCCTTCTGAATGCAGCCCCTGAAGGTGATTGTGCAGCTTAGAATAAGGATGTCAACATGCTGCTTTCATCATTTGATCGTGGAGCTGGTACTGCACATGGAGTTTCTCTTGACCATTTAATTAATGAAGGGACCCACACAGCTGGAATTAACATGAACTTTCAAAGCATCAAAAAGTCCAGCTAAGGAGCAAGCTGATATTTTCATTTATATATTAGCTTATTCTGGGTCATTGTTATCGTTTTCATTCACAGGATATAGCAGCCTCTTGTTCACTCCCTTTTACTTGAATATTCCCTTTCATTTCACCTCTGGAGTGCTTCTGTGTGAAGGCAGCTATCAGTAATTAACAGGGACAATGGGAGTTGGAAGGGAATTTTAGCAAGCTCAGTAGGGATTCTTTGCTCCCCAAATCTTTGAGGAAGAGGATTATCCAAAAACAGTTGGGATCCATGCCAAAGTGCTTCTCTTTCTGATTTCCACTTGCCTGAGCCCAGACTTTCAAAAAACACCCAGATAATATCAAGGATTCTCTTTCAAAAATATTTATTTGCTTATTGAACTGAATGGATTTCATTTCTGGTAGATCATAAACCCACTAAATGTCCCAGAATGCCACAATATCCTATAAATTAGACCATGAATCTAATATTTATTAGTTCGTGCTAGTGGAAACATTTCTTTTACCTTTGTTTTTATGCCAAATACCAATGGTTTCAAGAAATGTAATAAAAGTACAAATGATAGTTCATGAAGCTATTTATAGATTCAATGCCAACAGCTTAATTCCTACAGCAATCAGTCAGGATGTAGCTTTTGGATAATGCAATGGACAAGCACATGGGATAGATGCTACAAATCAAGATTGGACACCTTTCTGCAAGATACACAATATCCAAACACACATACCCAGGGTAGTTGGGTAAACTATAAAAAGGGTAGTTGGGTAAACTATTTTGGTCAGTGTTACGCAGGAGATCAGTCTATGTGATCTAATAGTCCCCTCTAACCTTGAAAAATACTAATCCAGATGTTGCCTGCACAACCAAATAGTTAAGCATAACTCTTCAGAATCATAATTAGGCTTCATAGTTAACACATCGACACAATGAACTCAGAAAGCTCAAATATCTTTGGGGGCTACTGTTTTAGACTGTGTGGTTGCAAACTCAAAAGGACAGTAGTACATTTGTTTCTAGCATCAAGGGATCTGAATCAGGTGGCAAAGTTACAAAATCTCTTTTAAATGAAATCGTAGGATCAGGGAAACAGAGCACAATGCAGAAGACAAGCCTGACTCCTTAAAATTATTTTCCTCTGAGCAGCTGTGAAGAGGTGTGCTCGCCGCACTGGCTTTACACAGGATACCCAAATACATATTACACAGGATATCCAAATCAATCTCATTATTAGGGCTTGTCAACATCAGTGTTTCTCAACCTTTTTATATAAAGTACCCCTTTAAAACAAAATTATAAGTACCCCCAGCATCTACAGTTTTCAGACACACACAATTTTTTTCTACCATTGCAACACATTTGTTTAAACAACTTAATCATAGCTGGGTAGGTGATGACATTTTTGGGTGTAAAAAGTACAAAAATAATAAAGTGCTGTAAAACTTACAACAAAAATTCAATTTCCTCCAAATTTCAGTTGTGTAGCTGTACCCCCCCCCCCCAGACTTCTCTCGAGTACCCCTAAGGGTACTCGTACCACTGGTTGAGAAACACCGGTCTACATCATGGGGGGAGATCAATCTATCAGTTACGCAACTTCAACTCGAGATTAGCGTCACTATAGTCACCATACTCAGTATGGTGTCTTGACAACAATGTGTTAACTGGAGATGCTCTTTCATTGACTCCTTAGTGCTTCTCATTGAGGTGGAGTACTGGAGTTGACAAGAGAGCAATCAACGATCGATCTTTTGTGTCTATACTAGACAATAAATCTACTCCCTCTGGATTGCTCACTGCCTCATCCATCCATGCAGTCCATGGTGTAGAGACCTGGCCTTACGTAGCACTGATGGAGCAGAAGAGCTACTATCTTACACATCAGCAATAGCTGTGCCTGAGTGTGGGGTGAAGCAGAGATATGACCCATACGCTATATGTCGTTGTACCCTCTTTGTAAGCAATGGTTTAGGAGCCAGCATAAGCATTAGAATGAACAGAGAATCACATTAATGGGCAAATAATTCAAAACAGGAGACCTAACCCAGTGTCAGGTCAGAGGGTGTTTGGGGTAAGCCAGGTTCCTCTAATGTGTGCTCATAGGAATGTGTATCTAAATAAAGCCCAGGCAGCTATGTGGAATCATTAGAATGAGCACAGGATTGAGAGCCAAGAATTTCAGAGAGCAATCCCAGCTCTCCCACTGTCTTGCTGAGAAGCTTGGGGCAAGTGATTTAACCTCTGTGTATCTCTAGGAAACGGGGACAACTCCCCCGCGTTGTTGTCAGGATTAATTAGCAGCTATCTTTAAAATGCTCTGCAACTGCTCAATTATCACGGTAAAAATCCATATACTTAAGTGGGTTAAGTGCTTTGGGATCTTTCTGGACGAAAGGCACTTAACGCATGTCCATTCTACAGCTCCGTCCTTTACCCAGAGCTCACGGCTCGTTGTGAGGCTAGGTTAAGTAGCATGGTAAATGCCCTAGATGCTCCTGAATACAGCTTGACATATATTCCATACTGGTTGCATGCTTTCTGGCTGGAAGAAATCCCAGCCTTGTTGACACTATACGTCACTCAGTTTCAGAGGCTCTCTTAACTCTGTGTTTAGGCTTGTCAGCACTCAGCAGATTGAGACACCCTGTCAATGTGTGGCTCCTTATACAAAACATTACTAGAAACCCAAGGAGTCTCCAGGACATTTCTTTGTAATAGCCTTTTGGGTGAGTTACATGCTGGTTGGAAAGGAAAATCTGGGTTATTCTTTCATTGTTTTTTGTTCAAAGAATTCCATCCCATAATGCCCATCTCCAGTAAACCTACAACAGCTCGTCCTCCTGCTGCAAGTGATTTCTATACCATAACATATATCCATAACTGATGCTGCGGAATCATGAATGTGCCTGAGGCTTGCAGTCAATGTTCCCTTGAATCTTTTCCATCCATGTATGGAAAAAAATTACATGCACCAAGGCTTGCGCGAATGTGCACCACCAATAGAAACAACAAACCTAGCTGTTGGTGCTCTGCTAATCAGTGGAGCAGCATTTGAATCTCTCCCAAGCCGCCACCCAAGCATGCAGCTTACAGGGAACACTGTTTGCCATCCATGTTAGCTATTATAGACTGTTTTCAGCAGGGGTATTAAAGAAAGCTCATGGGTCTCCCCTAACCTGCTGTACACAGAGGTGAAGTACCCCCTCTGTTTTTACAGGAATATCAATATTTAGCTCAGTTTAATCAATACACTAGTGTGGTTTTCAGTTTAGATCATTTTAAAAAAAATACTCCAACACTTGCCAAACAACACAATCCCCAGGAACCTGCCACAGCACAAATTCCAGATATTTCCCCCCTTCATTCAAAGAGTAAAAAATAGCTTCAAAGAGAGAACTTTGTTTAATGATTCTCTTGTCAGTGCTTATCAGACCAGAGCCTAGTTCCAATATAAGCCTGTTTCATCATAACAAGTTTATGAAGTTCCGACTGAACACATTGCATTAAAGGACCCATTCTTTATTTGTATTACATCAGTACCTAAAGACCTCAGTGAAGATTAGGGCTCCTTTGTGTTAGGCACTGTACAAACTAAAGAGTTTTCAGCCAAAACAGACCAGACAGATGAAGAGTGTGAGTGGAAACTGGTCAGAGAAATGTAATGTGAGTTGCCCAAAGTCACACAGCAAGTCAGCAGGATAGTACTCATGTCTCTTGATCCCCACTCAGCATACTACCCACTGACCACGCTGCCCTTTAAACAGAGCTCTAACTGCACAGTGAAGGCTGGCTGAAGTATATGTTGGACATGCAGGATTCTCGCACTTTTGGTTTTTGTTCTGGATTTACACTTGGTTACATCACTGGTCCCCTTTACTTGTGAAAACATAATTAGGTTCTGATGTCTGAGGAATTGGTATGGGAACACATCACTTCCTGTCAACATTAGGGAGCTGAAAAGTAAATTCTGTCCTTCAGCCAGATCAGCACTTCCTCTGCCATTTCCCCCTTCTTGGATTCAATTTAAGGGCTCCACTCAGACAGGGTGGCTGTCATGTGGGTAAATGCCCACATCTTGAGGAAGTGGGAATTGAAAAGCTACTTAAAATCAAAGTATTAGTATGCAAAGGCATACTAATCAATCTCAGATGCAATGGACAACAAGCACTTCCCACCTACTCTCACTTAAAGCAACAGCAACGTCTTTAGAAACTAAAAAAGTAAATATTATTTGCTTCTTTTGCAGAAGGGTACAGAATTTCATGTCAGTCTGTGCTTAATTTAGACAAATCTGCATCACTACTGTCAATGCTGTCTGAAAAATGAACACAATACTGCAGAATTGTGAAGTTTTTTTCATTTCATAAGATTTAAAATGAGTCCATTTAATTTTTCACCAATTTTCTCTATTTATTCTGCTTTTTCCTTTTCTAAGGCCCTCTTTGTTTTTCTCTTCATTGAAATGGATTTTAAAAATGAGTGGGTGTTTGAAGGAAAGAGGAAAACAGGGAAGAATGAAAAAGTGAAAAACAAAAACCTGCAGAAGATTTTGAAAAAAGAATTTCACCAAAACAATTTAAATGGGCAGGAGAGAGGGGGGTTGAAAAAAATCTATTTTGAAAAGATCATTTTTGACTCTCAATATGTCATTTGAAAAATTTCAGCCATCTCTAGTCACTATCATCATTTCATCTAGTTCTCCTTGTTAAGCTATAAATTCTTTCCTTGTCCCCTTTAACTTCAGTCAGCTGTTCTCAGAACACCTTACTGAGGCAATGACTCACAACCGTCTTGCTTTGACTGAAAATTTAGGCCATGACCTTTCTTCTATTTTAGCCTTCAAGGTGAGAAACAGATTTTGTTCTGAGGAGGTTCCAGCAATAGTTGACCCTCAGAATCTTAATTCCTGATACCATGGTGATGGTCACAGTATAAGTACCTAGACAGATAAAGTTGGCTTAATTAAAATCAATTTGTAAATGGAAAAACTAGAGATAATAAATTAAATGGGAAGTAAATGTTTCCATCTTCTATTGCTAACAATGTTGCTATCATTATAAACAGAGGCCGCTTTACAGTGGAATAATGATACAATATGACTACAAAGATGTGCAGGGCCAAACATTTAAACAGTGGTTATTGGCAAATGGTGGGTTGAATCAAACCTAGCACAGAGACTGATCATCCAAGGTGTAGAATGGCCTCAATTCCCACTAACAATCGGGGTAGCGGAAGGCACTCTCTATCTTGTGAGGCTGAGGTGCTAGTGAATAATTGTCTCAATGAAGACAGTCCTTGCCTCCTGCTTGTGAAATAGCCATAGACAGACTGTTGTTGACTTAGGTAGATTTATTACACAAATTGATTCCATTAATTTTTTTCATGATCATCTTCACCTTCATGGCCATGGTCATTATTACTTACTGTGAATCTTCAACATTCAAGCTGTGCTGGTTAAATGCTGTTCATCATATGGCATTCTGTCCCCAGTTTGACAATTAATTTTTATGATCACGGGAAGGGCCTGAAGAGGCCAATGGAAATTAAGGAGCAGAAAGAGGATTAGACAGTTGCTGGTCTGAAGGTTATGGGAATGCTGGACCACACAGGTTAAGCTAGGGTAGCCTAATGGAACTATAGTCTCCATCTTTTTCTGAGTCTAAATTTGCAGGAACAATGTTCCATCAAATTTTTTAAAACCAGTTGCAACTGAATAGTATCTAGTTTAAAAATCAGATTTGCATGAAATGGCTTTGATAAATAAGGATTTTTCCAGAGTGAGAAATTTAACGATTATTAATAGTCATAATAGTATTTTGCACTGCTATCCAATGTTCCCTCTAATTGTTTCCATCCATGTGCAGAATAAAATTGTTATGTTCACTGAGGCATGTATGAATGTGCACCACCAGTAGAAACTAAAAACATGGCTGTGGGTGCTTTGCTATTCAGCTGGTGGACATTTGAATGTCTCCTGAGTGGCTGCCCAACCACACAGCTTACAGGAAACACTATTTCCATCTAAAGAGATGTTATCACTAGACAAACAAATATGGATTAAATAAGTTAATCCAAAGTGCTGTTGTCTTATTTACGTATCTGTATTCTGGCATCCAGGAGCCCTAGTCATTGACCAGAATCCCATTGTGCTAGGCCCTGTACAAACACATAGTACAAAGATAGTCCCTGCCCCAAGGTCATCAGAGAAGAGGACTGGAAGTCAAGACATCCAGACTTGTCACTGATTCATTGTGTAACGTTCAACAATTCACTTATGGCCCAGCTTTTCAGAGATGTCAGGTACCTGGAGCTCCATTGATTTCAGTTGGAGGTGCAGGCAGAGCAGATGTCAGAGACCTCACTTGGCTCTGGGAAAGGTGGGGAGGGCAGCTCTGGGCCCCCAGAAGGGGCTGGGCCTTGGGCAGAAAGGGTAGGGCTGGGAGCTAGCCTCCCGGCCCGCCCTTTAACACCACCTGGGGCTCCGGCAGCAATGGAAAGGACCTCCCGGCTCTGGAAGCTGCCATTGCTACTGTAGCAGTGGAGTGGGCCAGGAGCCAGGGCCAGTCCACAACATTTTGGCACCTGAGGTGGGGAGCTCAAATGACGCCCCCATGTCCCCTCGCTTTGGTCAAAACTTTGAAACGTCTCAATTCTGCCTTTTTCCTGTTCTCCTCTCATGGGACTGCTCTGCTACCTACATAAGCACCTGCAGCAGACACAATTTTCCACACTCTGGGTACTAGTGGCGCCCGCCACCCGCCCCCCCCCCCACACAGTCTGGCACCTGAGGCGGCCACCTCAGTTCGCCTCATGGTAGGGCCAGCCCTGCCAGGTGCTCTGAGCCCTTTTAAATTGCTGGGTCCTAGGATAGCTATCCCCTTCCCCTCCACCCCCCCCCCCAATCAGCAGGTCTGGAGATTGATGCTCAGGACCTCCAAAATTCAGCATCTTAATGTCCCCGGTCTCAGATTCGTTCTTTCAAAAGCAATTGTACCTCCTTGATAAGGACGATGAGATTCTATTTGCAAAGTATTTTGAGACCACGGAGTCAGAGGCCATAACAATACAAAGTAGTGTCACAATCCACCTAGAATCCCAGACACATCCTTTTAAGATTATTATTATGCAGATGGTATGGTTAGCCAGAGAGCTAAAAGAGTAAATGTGCCCATAGATATGGCGTCAGGCAGCCTGGCAGGTTAGTTTTTAACACAATCAGAAATGTTTTCTTCAGCATTGTTCTATCCAAAAATCAATAAAGGAACCCTTTTAAAATTACACTTAAAGAAATGCAATTGTTTTGTTCTCTCTCTGTGTACCTACTGTACTATATGCCAGCAGAAGAACAGAGTGTTCCCTCTAAATAGATGACAAACTCAAGCTTCAGAAGACAGATTTGATTTGGGCCACAAAATGTCAGCTCTAATGTGTTCTAAAACCAACAGCAAAAAGATCCAAGTGCATTCTGTGGAGTACATTTGGAAAATATTAGCAATCCAAATGCAAGAATATAGATACTAGAAACTATGTACAAGGCAGGGCCAATAATTGTTGTAAGTCCAGTAAGGAAAATGGGTTTTTAACAGTTTTAGATGATTGCCTTTTCTTGACCTAACTAACAATACAAATAAATTGAGTAAGCTCCTGAGAACTGCAATTGGTTGATCAGTCATGGAAAACAAAACAAGGCCCAAGCACTGAGCTAGGAGCAGGGTGTTAATTCTGGAGGCATATCGAACAGCACAAAACAAATAATTCCTAACAAACCATTTCCTGGGAAAGATTCTTTGCTTTTTTCCCCCGTCTGACTCACAAATTGATTTCAAACAGCTTAATACTGTCTCAAATTTATTTGCAGTTGGATATCATATACCAGTTGGTCATTTGTGCTCTATAGCTTGTGGGCAAAGCAGTTCTTAGACAGGAATGGTTGAAATTGCAAATTTTAAAGAAACATCAACGAAAAGAAAACCCTTGCCAAAACTGTTGTGAATTGCTTTTTTATCCCACTCTGCATGTGATTTTTGAAATGTGAGCAGTGTTGACTTGGACTAAGCACAGATGATGGGCTGTGCAGGAGGGATAGGAGGTATGGTTTAGGGGATACAGCAGTGAGTTCTAGTCCCAGTTCCACCACTGATCTCCTGTGTGACTTCAGGCAAGTCACTTTACTCCTCTGTGCCGCTGTTTATTTAGCGCTGGCCTTCCCACAGCTGGTGCGCTGGTGTAACTATGTTGGTTAGAGTGTAGCCAGACAGGAACCCCCTTGTAACATCCATTTTTGCTTGCCTGGAGCATACAGGGCACACAGAGCAGAAGGCCCAGGCTGTGTGACCGTGAATGGCTGTAAACAGAGATACGCCAATTGCTGACCAAGAGGCTGCCAAGGAGTGCCCTTGACTGAAACCCATATTGATACGAACACACATCCATCCGCGGGGGGAGGAATCTCTCGCCCAGTAAAAAAATGTCTAGTGCTCACAATTTAGTTATCTCTCTTGCAAGTGTAAATTAACTTGAAACTTGCTTGTAAGAACTGGCGCCACAAAACGGACCAGTACAATTCGGCATCTTACATAAGAAAGAGAATACGGGCCCCCAGAGGTATAAAGATAGGTCCAGCAGCGCATTTTCTCTGAGTGTCAATCTACCATCTATCTGCTGGTCGGGTTTGGTGTTTGATCTCCCGAGGTTCCAAGGGGACGCCCACCTCGTATTCGTCTTTCCTAGGAATTGAGAGACCGGCCCTGGCCTGACACGCTGGAGTCGAGAGGCACAGAAAGGGGTAAAAATTGTACCTGGATGTGGTCCTTTGTTTAAGTATATATATACATAGACTTAGAGCTCTTTAAAGATTAAGCTGTCACTTGGTACCATTATTTCTATTTTCTATCTTTATTTTCTTTGTAACCATTTTTAAAATCTGTATTTGTTAGCATTTAAGAAATAGAGCAATAGCCATTGTAACCATATGCTTTTATAAGTCTTTTAATAAACCTGTAACTGTTTAAGCTTTAACCTGACTCCTCCAGTTGCTGTAACAGAACCAAGCACAATTTAAAAGAACTTCAGCCGGTCATAAAGGGACAGACATAGGGAGAGCTTGGGCGTTTGGATCTGTGTCACTCCCAGGTGACAAGATCCGTTGGGGCACCTTTCCAGCCTTTCCCAGGCTGCCCGCTGCGAAGGAACTTTGTGTTCTAGCAGCTAAAATCTAAGGTGTAATAAGCTCTTCCTATATAACGGGGCGTCTGTTGGCCTGTTAGCCACCCTCTGCGACGGGACCCCGGTCCTAGCAGTAAAGACACAGACGTTAAACCTTTTCTTAGAAGCATACACACACACACTGCTCTGACCGTCGGCTGACATAGAGGTGTGATTTTTTTTAAACCAGTATAGTCAAAATAGGACAGCCCTCCCTAGTATGAACACGAGTATACTAGCATAAAAGTGCACTGAACAGGTATTATTTCCATCCAGTGCAGGAACAGTTATACTAATATAAGGTATCTTTCTGCCAGGGGAACCAACAGCCTCTGTGTGCCTCTGGGCAAGGGATGGGGCAGCTCCACACTCCAGGAAAGGGCAGGGCTTTGGGCTGAAGGGGTGGGATTGGGGGTAGCCAGACTTCAGAGCTGCACAGAGCATGTTTCCCCACCTCCACCCTTCAGAACCCCATGGAGCATGCATCGGGGTCCTCTGGCAGCGATTTAAATGGCCCAGGGCTCTGGCAGCCTCCACTGTCTCAGTAGCAGCAGTGGCAGCCAAGAGCAGCAGGCCCCGTTGCCAGGCCCCGAGGCAACTGCCTCCTTTACCCCTCCCCTTCTCCCCCATCGGCAGGCCTGCTTTATACCAATATAACTGCATCCACACTAGGGGAATTATACCTCATGCTTAGGGTTGCCAGATGGTCTCCCAAAAAATACCGGATACACCGTATTTTTTGGTCGAGGAAAAACAAAAAAAAAAAGGAATGCAGGATAATAAGCCCCATCTCTCAGCTGGGACTCCCAGGCAGGGAGGCAGGGCCATGATCGGTGCTGGGAGCCTGTGATTGCCCAGAAGCCTTGCGGGGGTTGGGGGGAGTGGCTGGGACTCCCAGCCAGCCCCCCCCCGCCCAGGCTTCTGAAGCACCCAGAGCGGCAATCACGGCCCTGCCTACCAGCTGGGACTCCCAGGCTGGGAGGCAGGGCTGTCATTGGCCCTGGGAGCCTGTGATTGCCCAGCCACTCCCCCCACCCCTGCCAGGCTTCTGTGCAATCACAGGCTCCTAGCACCGATCGTGGCCCCAGCTCCCAGCCGCTCCTCCCGCCCACGCCAGGCTTCCGTCCAGTGTGCAGCTGGAAAAGTCAGAGAATACCCGACATTGCACATGCAAAGAGCGCAAATACCGGACACCTGGCAACCCTACATACTAGCTTAGTTAAAACAGAATAAGGGCAGACAAGGCCTAGACTACAAAACTTTGGGGATAAGGACTGATTTTCACGACGTATTCCTGAAGTCAACAGGATGAAATTCAATAGGACAGATGTAAAGTACTCCACTGAGGAAGGAACAGTGGCACACATACATAATGGGAAATGACTGCTTAGGAAAGAACACTGCAGGAAGGGATCTGGGGGCCATAGTGCTAAATACGAGTTAACAGTGAAGCGCTGTCGCAAATAAAGCAAGCATCACCCTGGGCGGCATTAGCATGAGCCATGGTAAGCAAGACATGAGAAATAATTTTTCCACCGTATTCTACGCCAATGTTACCTCAGCTGGAGTTCTGTGTCCAGTTCTGGGTGCCACATTTCAGGAAAAATGTGGACAAATTGGAGAAAATCAAGAGAAGAGCAACAAAAAGGATTAAAGATCTAGCAAACATGACCTCTGAGAGAAGATGGAAAAAACTGGTTTTGTTGAAGGCTGGGAGAGAACATGATAAAAGCTTTCAAGTACCTAAGAGGATGGTTACAAGAAAGAGGGAGAAAACTTATTCTCCTTAACCTCTGGGGATAGAACAAGAAGCAATGGGTTTAAATTGTAGCAAGGGAGGTTTAGGTTGGACATTAGGAAAAACTTCCTAACTGTCAGGATGGTTGAACACTGGAATAAATTGCCTAGGGAGGTTATGGAATCTCCATCACTGGAGATTTTTAAAAGCAAACATGCGCTGTCAGGAATGGTTGAGATAATATTTTGTCCTGCCACGAATGCAAGGAATTTTGCTAAATTACCTGTCAAGGTCCCTTCTAGTCCTATGATTCTATGATTTGTACAGCACCTAGCACAAGGAGGTCCTGCTCACTGTGATACACTTTCCTAATCAGGAACAGAAACATTATTTGTAATTCCTAAAGTTAGGCTTCTGCTGGGAAGAAAAAATTCACATACTAAAAATATTCTTCAATTGTGGCATGTTTCACTTCTGCCAGCAGCATTCCAGCCTTTAATTCAAGCAACATTTCACATCATTTTTGGCACTATTTGCCCAGTTCACTCTTGATAGCTTGAGATGCAATAGAGTCAATGGGGCAGTTTAAGCCACACTGAAGTGCAGTCCATATGTGCATCTCTTTCCTTAATAGTTCAGCTTAGATGAAAAGGGCAAGATGCTACCATCGGAGTCAAAATGACAACAATGGGCCATATTCAGACGTGGTGTAAGTGCACTTAGTTCGTTGATTTCGATGGGAGTTGCACTTGGCAAAGTTGACTTCGTTTCCCTGCTCTGCCACAGACTTTCTATGTGGCCTTGGACAAGTCACTTAGGATATATTTAAACTTATTTTGAATTTGGTAAACCTCATTCTATGAGGAATAACACCAAATTTGAAATAGCTATTTTGAAATAATTGCTGTGTAGACACTTATTTCAAAATGGGGGACCTCCAGTCTTCCCAGGGTTCCCTGGTGGCCACTTCAGCCTCAACCAAGAACACTTCTCTCCCTCCCTTCCTCCCCGGAGCCCTTAAAAGGGTAGACTCTGGCCACAGTGCCTATGCCAGCTCCAAGCCTACCAGCCCAGAGCCAGCAGTCACTACCCCTAGCCCAGTAACCCCAAAACATGAGCCAGCAAGCCACTGGCAGCCAGCCCTCCACCGCTCCCCAGGAGTGGTCTGCCAGCTCCCAGGAGCCTACCAGGGACTGGAGAAGGCAGGCGCCTTCCTGGTCCAGGGTGGAGATCATGGACCTTGTTCAGTTTTGAGGGGATGCCCCCAATGTCCATGATCTCAGCACCAGATGGAGGAAAGCAGCCATCTATGGCAGGATAGCTGCCAGCCTGGCCAAAAAAGGCCACATGCAATCCTAGGATCAGGTTTGCATGATAATCAAGTTGGTCCAGCGAGACCCCCAACTCTGAGCCCTGAGCTTCCCTCCCCCTTCTTCCCCTTGTTTCCCCCTTCCAGCTCCCTCCTCCTAGGTTTCCCCCTCCCCTCTCCCACCCTCTCTTCTCCCCTTTCCCGTCTCCTTTCCCCAGTCTCACAAGAGTTTCATTCCCTCCCCCCCAGTTTTGTTAAATAAAGAGAGTTTGTGTTCATGAAAATACTTGTATTTTATTTGACATCAGGAAGGGGGGTCAGGGAGGGGTAAGTGGAAGGACGTGAGGGAGGAATGAAGCACAAACCCCCAGTGGGGCAGACCAGGGAGGCTCATGGTGCTCCTCAGGGTGGAAGCTCTCCCGCAGAGCCTCCTGGATACTGACAGGCCCCCGATGGACCTCCCGGATGGCAGCCTGCAGAAAGTGCAGCCAGGCTCGCAGCAACATGTCCAAAAGAAGTACCAGAGTGCCTAGGGGCAGCTCTGGCTCCATGTTGCAGAGTGCTGTGGTGTCTAGAGTGAGGGCAACCAGAGCATGCAGAGACAAAATGCTTTGCTGTCCCTCATCGAGGTAGATAAGCAAGCAGGGAAACCTGAGAACTGGCTGTCCGGGGGGGAGAGGGGTCCCTTTAAGCACAGACCTCAGATAGCTTCAGGCAACAGCGCCACACAGTAAGTCCTGACCTGGTGTCCTGCTGGAACTGGATCCAGCCAGCCTTAAATGCGATTCAGAGTCCACTCAGTGGCTACGTCTAGACTGCAAGCCTCTTTCGAAAAAGAGCGTCTAGACTGCAAGCAGTACTTTCAAAAAAGCAAGCCGCTTTTTCGAAAGAAAGCACCCAGGAAGTCTGGATGCTCTCTTTTGAAAAAGCCCTGTTTGCATTCAAGAACGCCTTTTTTCGAAAGAGCACTTTCAAAAAAAGGCGTTCTTCCTCATGAAATGAGGTTTTCTGCCATCGAAAGAAAAGCCGCGTTCTTTCGATTTAATTTCGAAAGAACGCGGCTGTAGTCTAGACGCAGGTGAAGTTTTTTTGAAAATGGCTACTTTTTTCGAAAAAACCCTTGAGTCCGGACATAGCCAGTGTGGATACACTATTTCGAAATAGCAAGATGCTATTTCAAAATGCATTTTGTGTGTAGATGTGTTATTTCAAAATAACACTGTACTGTAGACATACCCTGGAGGACTTTCACTGTGAGGGACATATGTTGACAAAATATGTTTTCTGTACAGTCTCAATCAAGTGTGAACATAAATGCAAGGAACTAAGCTAGCCTTCTGGTGCCAACTTTAGTATACAGGCAGTCCCCGAGTTACGCGAATCCGACTTACGTCGGATCCACAGTTACGAACGGGGCCGTCTCCCTGGTCTCCAGCAGACCAGGGAGAGGAAGCAAAGCGGCGGAGCATGCGGGCAGCGGACAGCCCAGACACGACTGGGCTGTCCGCTGCCCGCGTGCTTCGCGGCTTTCCTCTCATTTGCTCCCCGTCCCCCTGGTCTGCAGATCAGGCGGATGGGGAGCAAAGCAGAGCAAAGCCGCGGAGCACACGGGCAGCGGACAGCCCAGACGCGTCTGGGCTGTCTGCTGCCCACGTGTTCCGCGGCTTTGCTCCCCGTACCCCTGGTTTGCAGACCAGGGGGACGGGGAGCAAAGCAGAACAAAGCCGCGGAGCCCGGGGCAGCAGGACAGCCACAGCGCGTCTGGGCTGTCCCACTGCCCCCGTGAGCCGCGGCTTTGCTCCGGACGCCTGTGGTACAGCAGCTGGGGCGCTGCCGGTTGGTCCCGTAGCACCGCTCTTGGCGCTACTGGACCAACCCGGCAGCATCCCAGCTGCTCTGCCCCAGGTGTCCTGATTCAGCCACTGCTGGTCAGTTTCAGCAGCGGCTGAATCAGGACGCCTGGGGCAGAGCAGCTTGGGTGCTGCTGGGTTGGTCCAGTAGCGCTGAGGAGCGGCGGCGCTACTGGACCAACCCAGCAGCACCCCAGCTGCTCTGCCCCAGGCATCCCCAAGTCAGCCGCTGCTGAAACTGACCAGTGGCTGACTACAGGAAGCCCCTGCCCCGGGCTTCCTGGAATCAGCCGCTGATAAGTTTCAGCAGCAGCTGACTTGGGGATGCCTGGTGTTCTTACCTTGAATCTGTATGTAAGTTAGAACTGGCGTCCAGATTCAGCCGCTGTTGAAACTGATCAGTTTCAGCAGTGGCTGAATCTGGACGCCAGTTCCGACTTACATACAGATTCAACTTAAGAACAAACCTACAGTCCCTATCTTGTACGTAACCCGGGGACTGCCTGTATACACAATAATTGCTCAGAATGGTTACTCTATTGTGACTATTAATGGGAGTGGCTAAGGCAGGCCTTGGGCTGATCATGATAATTTTAATACTTGGATGACTGAGAAGTCCTACCTAAAACGATGCAGTACAGGCAGTCCCCGAGTTACGCGGATCCGACTTATGTCGGATCCGCAGTTACGAACGGGGTTCCTCTCCCTGGTCTCCAGCAGACCAGGGAGAGGAAGCAAAGCGGTGGAACACGTGGGCAGCGGACAGGGCTGTCCGCTGCCCACGCGCTCCAAGGCTTGGCTCTGCTTTGCCCCCCCCCCCCCCGTCACCCTGGTCTGCAGACCAGGAGGAAGGGGGGGGGGGGCAAAGCAGAGCCAAGTTGCGGAGCGCGCGATCAGCTGACAGCCCAGACACGTCTGGGCTGTCAGCTGGCCGGGCGCTCCGCGGCTTGGCTCTGCTTTGCCCCCCCCCCCCCCGTCCCCCTGGTCTGCAGACCAGGGGGACGGGGGGGGGGGCAAAGCAGAGCAAAGCTGAGGAGCACGCGGGCAGCGGACAGCCACTGCGCGTCTGGGCTGTCCCGCTGCCCCCGTGCTCCGTGGCTTTGCTCCAGACACCTGTGGTACAGCAGCTGGGGCGCTGCCAGTTGGTCCCGTAGCGCCGCTCTGGGCGCTACTGGACCAACCGGGCAGCACCCCAGCTGTTCTGCCCCAGGCTCCTGATTCAGCCGCTGCTGGTCAGATTCAGCAGCGGCTGAATCAGGACACCTGGGGCAGAGCAGCTTGGGTGCTGCTGGGTTGGTCCAGTAGCGCCGAGGAGCGGCGGCGCTACTGGACCAACCCAGCAGCACCCCAGCTGCTCTGCCCCAGGCATCCCCAAGTCAGCCGCTGCTGAAACTGACCAGTGGCTGACTACAGGAAGCCCCTGCCCCGGGCTTCCTGGAATCAGCCGCTGATCAGTTCCAGCAGCAGCTGACTTGGGGATGCCTGGGGTTCTTAAGTTGAATCTGTATGTAAGTCAGAACTGGCATCCAGATTCAGCCACTGTTGAAACTGATCAGTTTCAGCAGTGGCTGAATCTGGACGCCAGTTCCGACTTACATACAGATTCAACTTAAGAACAAACCTACAGTCCCTATCTTGTACGTAACCCGGGGACTGCCTGTACTGTATGACTTAACAGACCCTCTCCTATGCCTCACTAGAAAATCTGTTTCAAAGGTGCTCCATGAATTGTAGGGTACAGGCAATTAACTTAAATATTAATTATCTATAATGAATGTATCCTTCTTGAGGGCTTGAAAAAGAAGCAAATTACTTGGAAAAGGACTAATTAAGATGATGTAATTTTGACCATGACGAATAATTCCTTTCTAGTGATAGAAATGATCTAATTGAAGTATCTCATTAATTAATGTCTCATGAAATTGACTGATAAAATGCTTCTGTGAATGCCACCTGAACTCTGGCCAGTGGAGCAATGTGCCCCACACACTCCTGCTCTAGCCCCTATTGGTGACAATATAATTAGGCTGTGGAAGCATGCTTTGTACAGGTGAATTGATAACTCTGCAATAGGATTACCTATCAATGCAAAGTTAAAGCCCTACCGTTTTCAAACATTGCAAGATCTCTGAGGTCAGCAAAATAAACTGGAAATCTTGTGAAGATTCATTGGACTGGGGTGAATCCCCTCCACACATATACACCTAGCCCCTCTCTCCCAGCCCACACTAAGGGTATGTCTACACTACAGCACAAATTCAAACTAACTTAATTCAAATTAGTTAATTCAAACTAAGCTTATTCAAATTCGTGCATCTAGACCTAAAAACTAATTCAGATTAGCATTTTGCTAATTCGAAATGGCATGTCCACATTGAGTGGACCCTGAACCGAAGTTAAGGCTGGCTGGAATCAGTGCCAGCAGGGCATCAGGTAAGAACTTAAGAGTGTGGGGCTGCTACCTCAGGCTAGCCAAGGGCTGTGCTTAAAGGGACCCAACCCCCACTCCGGACAGACAGTTCTCAGGGTTCCCCACTTGCTTGTCTACCTCGATGAGGGACAACAAAGCAGACCTGACTTGGAGTGCCCTGAGTGCCCTCACTTGGCACATCACAGCACTTGGCCGTCAGCCCGACTGCACTTGCCGCAGGCTGCCATCCAGGGGGTTCAATCGGGGGGCTGTCAGGATCCAGGAGGCCCTGCAGGAGAGCTTCCACCCCGAGGAACCCAGAGAGTCACCCCAGTTCTCCCCATCGGGTCTCGTGCCCCAGTCCTCCCTCACCTCCTTCCACTTACCCCTCCCTAGCCCCCCTTCCTGATGTAAAAAATAAAGGACACGTGTGTTCAAAAATAGAAACTCTCTTTATTTAACAAAACTGGGGGGAAAAGGGAAACTAAAATGATTAGGGGTTTGAAACAGGTCCCATATGAAGAGAGGCGAAAGAGACTGGGACTTTTCAGCTTAGAAAAGAGGAGACTGAGGGGGGATATGATAGAGGTCTATAAAATCATGAGTGGTGTGGAGAGGGTGAATAAAGAAAAGGTCTTCGTTAGTCCCCGTAATATAAGGACTAGAGGACATCAAATGAAATGAATGGACAGCAGGTTTAAAACTAATAAGCGAAAGTTCTTCTTCACACAGCAAATAGTCAACCTGTGGAAATTCTTGCCACAAGAGGCTGTGAAGGCTAGAACAATAACAAAGTTTAAAGACAAGTTAGATAAATTCATGGAGGTTGGGTCCATGGAGTGGTATTAGCCAGGGGGTAGGAATGGTGTCCTTGGTCTCTGTTTGTGGAAGGCTGGAGATGGATGGCACGAGACAAATCGCTTGGTCATTGTCTTCGGTCCATCCCTCTGGGGTACCTGGTGCTGGCCACTGTCGGCAGACAGGCTACTGGGCTAGATGGACCTTTGGTCTGACCCAGTACGGCCGTTCTTATGTTTTTATGTTCTAAGCTCAGGGCTCAGGCTCAGGGGTCTCTCTGGACCAACTTGATTTTCATGCAAACCTGCTCCTTTGCATGCGGCCTTTGGTGGCCAGGCTGGCAGCTATCCTACCCTAGATGGCCGCATTCCTGTGCCTAGTGTGGAGGTCGTGGACGTTGGAAGCCTCCCCCCAAACTTCGATGAGGTCCACGATCTCCACTCTAGACCAGGCGGGTGCCCATCTCTTGCAGCCCCGGGCAGGCTCCTGGGAGCCACCAGCCTGGTCCTGGGAAGAGACGGAGGGCTGGATGGCAGCGGGTGGCTGGCTCATGCTGTGCCAGGTATAGGGTCTGCTGGCTGGGTGCTGGCAGGCTTGCAAGTTGCACAAGCACGGTACCCAGACCGTGCCCCTGTAAGGGCTCCAGGGCCGGGAGGGGGGCAGAAAAGTTTCCCTGGTTTGGCCCAGAGTAGCCACTAGGGCAACCTGGGAAGGGCTAGCCTCCCAGTAGTTCGAATTAAGTGGCTACACAGCCCTTAATTCGAACTAGGCGTTAGTCCTCGTAGAATGAGGTTTACCTAGTTCGAATTAAGCACTCCGCTAGTTTGATTTAAATTCTAACTAGCGGTTTGTATGTATAGCCGCTATTAAAGTTAATTCGAACTAATGGCTGTTAGTTCGAATTAACTTTGTAGTGTAGACATACCCTAAGTCAGTCTGCACTGAGAGGCCAGTCATGGGAGGTGCTGAATGTTCCCAGTTTTTATTGATTTTCCAAGTCCCACTCACCATGCTCGATCCCCGCTGAACACAGAATCAGATTCCAGGTCTAATTTTTAACTTACACCAGTTTAACACCAGCATAAATCCATACACTTCAGTGGAATTGCTCTTTATTTACCATAATGTAAATGAGAAGAGAGTCAGGCCACTTCCAGTCAGGACTCTTACATGATGGGGGAGGGAAGAGGGTACACATTACGAGGGTCCAGAGGCCCGGCCCAAGTTGCAAATTGCAGTACATGTGTGGGAGAAGACGTGTATTCCATGTTTGTAATGGGCTTTAAAAAAAAAAAAAAAAAAAAAGCGCTACTTGGGCCTTGTATTTCCTGTGCCTTGCAAAGAGGGTTGAAATCCAACTTTGTAGTTTTACATATTCTGTCACAGGGTGAGCTGGCCATATAAAGGAGTTGGCCTGTATTTAGTTCACTGCCTGTCAGGTGATGGGTTGGAACTCAGGAGATAGTCCTGCAGATCACCTGATCCCCAGATAAAGGTAGGTATGCAACTCAGGGTATGTCTACACAGCAAAGTTATTTCAAAATAACAGTTATTTCAAAATAACTTTCCTAGGCTATGTCTAGACTGCAGGCTTCTTTCGAAAGAGGCTCTTTCGAAAGCATCTTTCGAAAGAGCCTCTTTCAAAAGATCGCGTCTAGACTGCAGGCGGATCTTTCGAAAGAGAAATCCGCTTTTTCGAAAGAGAGCACCCAGCGAGTCTGGATGCTCTCTTTCAAAGACGGCCTCTTTACATTGAAGAATGCCTTCTTTCGAAAGAGGAACTTTCGAAAGAAGGCGTTCTTCCTCGTGAAACGAGGTTTACCGCCATCGAAAGAAAAGCCGCGTTCTTTTGAAATAATTTCGAAAGAACGCGGCTTGAGTCTGGACGCAGGGGAAGTTTTTTTGGGAAAAGGCTACTTTTCCCGAAAAAACCCCTGAGTCTGGACACGGCCCTAGTGTCTACACAGCCAAACTGCTATTTCGAAATTAATTAAATAGCGGAGCGCTTATTTCCAATTTGGTAAACCTCATTCCACAAGGAATAACGCCAAATTCAAAATAGCTATTTCAAAATAAGTGCTGTGGAGACACATATATATATATTGTAGCCCAATGTCTGTGACTCTGTAATGCTGAAACGCAGGCAGTTCCTTCTGGGCGGCACTGTTGCCTCCCACAGTGGTGCTCGGCTGACTTCTGCACCACTCAGCCGGGCTGCCACGCAGGAGCAAGTGGCGTAAGCGGCCGTTTGGGATCCGCACTACCCATGCAGCACAAGGGTGCTGCATAGGGAGCACGGGGCCCAAACAGCCGCTTGGACCGCATGCTCCCACTCGGCGGCCCGGCTGAGCGGCACAGAAGTCAGCCGAGCACCAGGACAGGAAGTGAAGGGGGGCAGGGCAGTGACATACACGCCCAGCGGGGCCTGGACAAGCGTGTATCCCTGACGGAGACAGAGGAGAGCAGAGAGAGAGTGAGAGGCAGGAGGCGGAGAAGAGAAAGAGAGACACGGAGAGAGGGGCAGAAGGCGGAGGAGAGCTGGGAGAAGGGGGGAGGCAGTAGGAGGAGAGAGAGAGAGAGAGGCAGAATGAGAGACCGGAGGCTCAGGAGAGAAGACCGACATGGAGGAGAGACCTGAAAATCCCGTCTTAAGATGGGTTAATGGCTAGTTTAGAAATAGGGGGCCTCCAGCCTTCCCACGGTGCCCTGGTGGCCACTCTAGCCTCAACCAAGAACACTACTCTTCCTTCCCTGCTCTCCGGAGCCCTTAAAGGGATTGACTCTGGCCATAGTGCCTATGTCAGCTCCAAGCCTGTTAGCCCAGAGCCAGCAGTCACTGCCCTGACCTAGTGGCTCCAAAATGGTGCAAGTTCTGTAAATGGTGCAAGAACAGCAGTGGGCACAGGTAAAATATTGGCAAGTGCCCTGATTCTACCGATAGGTTAGGGATGTTAGATATTGATTAATTTAATAATCGTGTAACCGCACCAACACTTGGCAGTTAAACGATTATTCAATAGTCCACAGGCATAGGGCCCCACTCCCGGGGAGCCCCCTGCCATCCCACGTTGCTGCCTCTGTATCAGAGGTAGCAGAGCAGGATGGCAGATGGGAGCCGGGCCACAAGAGGAGCCAGTACAGATGCAGCAGTGTGATGTGGCAGCAGCCCATACAGAAAAGAGACAGACTCAGCAGGCAGGTTGGGGGCAGGGTCCCAAACCGGGGACTGTCCCAGTCCTGAGCCTCTCAGGCCCAGAAGGGCCTGTGCCAAGTGATGACGTTTCTACCACTCCCTTTAGACTATTCCACAGCTTAATATATCTCACTGTCTAGAAATGTCACAATATTCAACCTAACATTTCCCTTCTTACTTTTATCCTTTTAACTCCCAGTTGTACCACCTTGTAACACTCCTTCTTCGT
This sequence comes from Pelodiscus sinensis, assembly GCF_049634645.1. Lineage (NCBI taxonomy): Eukaryota > Metazoa > Chordata > Testudines > Trionychidae > Pelodiscus > Pelodiscus sinensis. Next base: position 245,153,879 of record NC_134712.1, on the reverse strand, counting down.
AGCATTTATCCCTCATAATGTTTGCAGACCACCACCGCATGGGTGGATTCCCTCACAATGTTGTAAACCAGGACTTAGTACAGTGCTCGCAAGCATAAGCGGAGTTGGGAGTTTAAGATTAGACTTGTTTCAATACGACAGTAAAAGTTTAGTAAATCCATTGCAGAAATATTACTGGTTTCCCATTTACACTCATATCACAGCGATACTGCCAGTCCTCTGGGGAAGAGAATTCGCTCCTGTATGTAACCATGGCACCAAAACCGACTGATTGGTGTTAGCTTCTTTCAGATCAGCTGCAGCCCCTTGACCCTCACGGTTTGCAGGTCATTCCAGCACCATAACTGACAAAATGAGATGTCAGACACAGGGGCATATTCTCCTGTGAAGGCAAGCACATAACTCCCATTAGTGTTAATGGGAATTATGCACATGCATCAAGTGGAGAATGTATGGCCTAGTCTAGACAGCACACTGAGCAGGCTTGAGTCATCTGTGCTGATTTGATTTTTCTCCCCAGAGTTTGAGGTGAATGGGAATGCATGGGGAAACGGGGGTCCGAGGCATGAACATTGAGGAATGCGCTAAAGAGTGCTTGATGGCCATTATTTGTGCTAGTAATGGGTGGAGTCCTATAGGAACACTTTACTCTTAAAGGGCTGATCCAGATTTTTTTTTTTTAATATATATATATATATATATATACACACACACACACACACACACACATAGAGAGAGAGAGAGAGAGAGAGAGAGAGGAGAAGGGAAGCAGCAAAGCTAAAAGCAGAGGAAGAACTCTCCCTTCCCCACACCGTAGTGATCTAGGGCAGTGCCCTCACAGATTGTGAATGCCTCACAGTCTCATGCCTTCATCCTCACACGCTACCCCAGCACTTACAGATCAGGACAGGAGGTGCGGAGAGGCCTTGCCCTAAGTCAGAAGTGGGGCGGGGCACTGAACCTATCCCTAGCTAATGCCTGAAACTGGCCCACCCTTCCTCTCCGACACTGTGTATAGGCAGGGTCTTATCTATGCACTGCTGTAATACATACAATTTTACACACTGCTTTATCTTACAGAGATCGCACAGTTCAGCACAGGGGTGGGCAAATTACAGCCCTGGGGCTGGATCCGGCCCACCAAGCCTTTTGATCTGGCCCATGGCCCACCCTGCTCCCAATGACTGGCTGCTCCCTCGTGTGCCTTTATGCGCCGTATGCCCTCTACATGGCCAGAAACTTGATGTGCTGACCCCACCGCCAGCCCAATCACCGCAGTTCCCATTGGCCAGAAATGCAGGGCGCAGTCTCCCCCACCTCCCACCCAAAGGGGTGTGCAGTGCCTACAAGCACATGGATGGAGCAGACAGCCATTTTGAGCAGTTTGGGGCTGCAGCAGGCAGAGAGCCTTCTCAGGGTCCCTGCTGGCTGGGAACCATCCAGGTAAGCACCTCCCGACCAGAGGCTGCCTCTGGCACCCCACTCCCTCCCACTCCCCAATTCCTTACCCAGGTCACCACCCAAAACCTCTGCACCTCCCCTCCCCCAGTCCATAGCTCCCTTTTAGACACTGCACCCCTACCTACGCCTGTCCCCCAGGCCAGAATCCTCTCCTGCACCCATACACCCTCCAGGACCCTGCACCCCAAACCTCTGCCCCAGGTTACAACCCCCTCATTTACTCAGACTCCTTCACGGACCCCACACCTTGTCTTGCAACCTGGTCTCCTACCCTGAGCTCCCTTCTGCACCCAAACTCCATCCCAGATCCTGCACCCCCTCCCTAGCAAAGTGAGGCCCTTGACCACTTAGCAAAATCATTGCCCACCCTGGGCTCTACCCAGAGAATCAAAGGGCTGGGGATCCATTCCTAGATCTGCAGTAACGTGCTCTGTGACAGTGAGCAATTCACTGCACTTGTCGGTTCCTTTGGTTTCCCCACCTGTAAAAGGGAAATAAAGACACTTGCCATACTTAAATAAAAACAAACCCCGAAATTAAAATTTAAGCAACGTGGGCTGTGTGCAGAGCTGCTGTGACTGACTGTGAGTGGGAAAGAGAGGATTGTCACTCTGGTACACACAAGGATGCTCTCCCCCTACAGTTTACACATCCTTCACAGCAATAAAGGTTCTCCAGGCTAAACTGCTGTCCTGGGGCCCCTCTGGTGTTTGCTTTAAAAGTGAACTCCTCTGAAAAACCCTGAGTTCCTGTCAAATGAACCCTCCTCTTCTGTAGGGCAAGTGGAATATTAAGGCTCTAGGAGGATCACATAGGTGTGACCAAGAATGGGAATTATTTTAACTGAGGTTGATTGCCTCTCTATTACCAACACAAAGCATGTGCACAAACTCGAGAGGACAACAGTTTCTACCCTATTTCCATATTAGAAACCCTGGCTGATTTTGCTTATTACCCAAATAGAGTTGTCTTGTCCCTGTGATTAGCTAACATGGAGAGGAGGAGAAATTGAACACAGTGAGAGTCACAGGCTGCAGCAAAAAGTAGAAGAGACCAACTCTCTCTCTTTCTTTTTTTTACAATGTTACTTGAGTTAACCCAGTGCTCTGTTAACGTTAACTCACACCATATATCACCTTATCAATAGGCAATCAATACCACCACTGAAATATGATTTTGTTAAAATGTCTAGAAGGCCGTACACGTTTAGCTCTCACACTATTTTCAGAAGATGAACATCAATATAAAAAATAATGAGCCTATAAAACCAAAGCCTAATTCATGCAGCTGAGCTGGCTTTTAAGAAATAGGGCAGAGATTTATATTAAAGAACTTCAAAGCACACAGGCTAGAACAACATTTAGCATCTCTTTCAAACCCAAATGAAGGATGTTCAAGGCTAAGACTGAAACTCAGTTTGCCATTGCTGATAACATGTGGAGATAACAGTGTTGAGAAACCACATATACATCTCAGGCAGATAGATACATAGAAACTATATAAACTTCAGATAAATAAAGAGAATATTACCATTGATATGACAGCTGTCAGAAGCCTGTATCCCAAGAAAAGGGAAAAAATTTATAGGCAGGTGTGTTAGACCAAGCTGGATGAGCAAGCATCTCAGAGAGGTGATTAAGAAAAAGCAGAAAGCATATAAGGAGTGGAAGATGGGAGGGATCAGTAAAGAAAGCCACCTTATTGAGGTTAGAGCATGTAGGGACAAAGTGAGAGAGGCTAAAAGTCAGGTAGAGTTGGACCTTGCAAAGGGAATTAAAACCAATAGTAAAAGGTTTTCTAGCCTTTTAAATAGGAAAAAAACAAAAAAAGAAGTAGGACCACTAATTACTAAGGATGGAGTGGAGGTTATGGATAATCTAGGAATGGCCCAATATCTAAATAAATACTTTGCTTCAGTCTTTAATGAGGCTAATGAAGAGTTTAGGGATAATGGTAACATAACAAATGGGACTAAGGATATGGAGGTAGATATTACCATATTCAAGGTAAAAGCCAAACTTGAACAGCTTAATAGGAGTAAATCGGGGGGCCCAGATAATCTTCATCAAAGAATATTAAAGGAACTGGCACATGAAATTGCAAGTCCATTAGCAAATTTTTTTAAATAAATCTCTAAACTCAGGGGTTGTACCATTTGACTGGAGAATTGCTAATATAGTTCCTATTTTTAAGAAAGGGAAAAAGCGCGACTTGGGTAACTATAGGCATGTTAGTTTGACATCTGTAGTATGCAAAATCTTGCAAAAAATTTTGAAGGAGAAAGTAGTTAGAGACATTGAGGCTAATGGCAATTGGGACAAATTACAACATGGTTTTACAAAAGGTAGATCGTGCCAAACCAACCTGATCTCCTTTTTTGAGAAAGTAACAGATTTTTTTAGATAAAGGAAATGCAGTGGATCTAATCTACCTTGACTTTAGTAAGGCATTTGATACAGTACCACATGGGGAATTATTGGTTAAATTGGAAAAGATAGGGATTAATATGAAAGTTGAGAGGTGGATAAGCAACTGGTTAAAGGGGAGACTACAGCGGGTCATACTGAAAGGTGAACTGTCAGGTTGGAGGAAGGTTACTAGCAGAGTTCCTCAGGGATCACTTTTTGGGGCCAATTTTATTTAATTTTTTTATTGCTGACCTTGGCACCAAAAGTGGAAGTGTCCTGATAAAATTTGCAGATGACACAAAGTTGGGAGGTATTGCCAATTCAGAAAAGGATCGGGATATCATACAGGAATGCTGTATCTACACTCACGGCTTCTTGCGCAAGAACATCTTGCGCAAGGGTTGTTGTGCAAGAAGTCTTGCGCAAGAAAACGTCCACACTGCCATGTGTGCGCTATGCTTTTGCGCAAGAGCTCCCATGGCAGTGTGGACGCTCTCTTGTGTAAGAAAGCTCCGACGGCCATTTTAGCCATAGGGCTTTCTTGCGCAAGAAATCCCTGTCCAGCGTCCACACTGCCCTCTTGCACAAGAGCTCCTGCGCAAGAGGGCTTACACCTGTTAGAAAAGAGCATAGCTCTTGCGCAAGAAGCCTTCTCTTCCCACGCCGTACTGTAAATTTCCTTGCACAAGAGTGGGCGGGCAGTGTAGATGCTCTGTGAATTCTTGCGCAAGAACAGCCATAGTTGAGCAAGAAGCCGCGAAGGTAGACATCGCCTATGAGTACAGGGTCCACCTACATGCCTTGTATAATGGCACTAACACTTCCTTATCCCTACTGGAAATACCTCGCCTAATACATCCCAAGACTGTATTAGCCTTTTTCACGGCCATGTCACAATGGCGGCTCATAGTCATTCTATAATCAACCAGGACTCCGAGGTCCTTCTCCTCCTCTGTTACTTCCAACTGATGTGTCCCCAGCTTATAACTAAAATTCTTGTTATTAATCCCTATATGCATAACCTTACACTTCTCACTATTAAATTTCATCCTATTGCTATCACTCCAATTTACAAGATCATCCAGATCTTCCTGTATGATATCCCGATCCTTTTCTGAATTGGCAATAGCTCCCAACTTTGTGTCTTCCGCAAATTTTATCAGGACACTTCCACTTTTGGTGCCAAGGTCAGCGATAAAAAGATTAAAAAAAATTGGCCCCAAAAATTGATCCCTGAGGAACTTCGCTAGTAACCTTCCTCCAACCTGACAGTTCACCTTTCAAAATGACCCGTTGTAGTCTCCCCTTTAAAACTCTTCAATGGGGAATGTTCCTCCAAAAATGATTGTATGCCACCCTAGAATCAGTCCAGTGGTGGATATAAAAGCTTTGTGGAGTATCCCCTACTCAAGGCCCCCCAGGTGCACAGTAGAAATAGAGAAAAATAATATCCATAGATCTATGATGTCTCCGATGTAAAAATTTGATAGAATGGAGTTTGATTGGGACTTACTAGCTAAGACCCCAGTCCTGCAACCAGGAGCAGCCCTAGACTAGCTACTAGCAACTGGTGCCCTAGGCAAATCATGTAATCGGCGTCCCCACCTCCAAACCCCTCAAGGAAATTGCATCACCATTTGGTGCCCCATTGTGCCCCATTTAACTTGGCACCCTAGGCAATCGCCTAGTTCACCTATATGGATGGACTGCCCCTGCCTGCAACAGACTCCATCCCTGGAAAGTTGTATTGACTTGAGTAGGAAGTAGCGTTGCCAGATGGTTGAAACAAAAATATCCCCCCCCAAAAAAATACACGGGAAAAAATTCTGTTGAAGAGGGGAAAAAAAGGGGACGGGGGGAGAGAAGAGACCAAAGATGTTGAGGGGAAAAAAAAAAGGACTCCAAGGACTTCTTAAGCCAAAAAAATTAAAATTAAAATTAAATTAAATTAAATTAAAGAGCATGTCCCCTTTAAGAGCGAGTGCAGGGATAGGAACAGGTCTTTCGCTGGCAGACATTTTGTGCCAGCAGCCTTGGGGAACCAGGTAAGCATGGGGGCTGAGGGTGTTGGGGGCCGGGGAGGTTCAGTGGGGGGAGAGCGGAAGGCCGAGTGCTGAATGTTTGTAGGGTTGCCAGGTGCCCAGTATTTTTTGCCTCCTGGCCAGGGAAAAATTCAGAAAATACTGGACATCTCAGGTGCCCGGTATTCACCCGGGAAGTCCGGTATTTTTGCCTCCTGTACGGCAAAAAAGATTCAGAGAATACCGGACATCTGGCAACCCTGTGCACCCGCAGAAAGCTCAGGACTGGGGCCTAAATGGAGACGTGTATGAGCCTCTCAGCACTTGCTTTTCCACCAAACAATGGACTCAGACTGGAACTGAACAATCTCCAAATTCAGGAAGACTTGGATCTAAAATTCCATTGTAGGCCTACCTCTGAACACCAACTAAGTATGCCAAGGCTGGTCAGCCACCCAAAAATTTGGCAAAGAGGAAAGAAAGGGCCTTCTAAGCTAGAAGGAGTTGATGCAAAATCAGTTGCATTTCATAGGCTGTGGGAGCTCACACTTGGTTCACTGCATCTAAGGAGGCTTCTGGTTTTTTCCTGCTATTGGATACTTGGGGTTCTTATTTAGTTTTTATTTAGCTTCAAACTCAGCATTATGTATTGTGACTTACAAAAAAAAATCCACGTGTGGGATTTTCAATTACAGCTGCGCATAGACCGAACAATGTACCACACTGGATGAGCACCAGTAGCGAATTAAAAATGTTCCCCCCGCCCCTCTTGCAGGTATTATACAGTACCAGCCTGTTTCTGCTTGCCACAGGGAAAATTCTTTCATCTATCACATGTTCCTCTATGGCTGGATTATGTCACATCAAATCCAATTACCTCATGTCATGTCAGTTTCTGATATAATTCAGCAGAACATACTGGAGCAACATGACGCAGTGTAACAAGATGTGTCAGAAATGTTTAAAACATGCATTATTCTATGCAGCAGTAGAAGCGCACTGGCTGCTAAAATGCCTTTGAGCAACTATATTATCTGCATTCCTTGCAGGAGCAAAATCTAACCCATCTTCCAGCACTGAATAAACTCTACTGCATGGGTTCACAAGGCTCCCAAGTCCTTCTGTGCTTGAATTCTTCAACTCCACTCTGCATTTCCTGAATGTGCAGTGTAAGCAGCAGATGACCATTCATCAGTCATAGCTACAAAGAGCATCTTTTTAGACATATACCCTCACCACACCCAAAAAAGAGGTGTTTTGTGGTTGAGTTCAGTACAAGAGTCAGGATGGAAAGACCCAGACTGTGCAAAAGTCTCCCAAAGAAATGATTTGGGGGGTCACTCAAAAGTGGCCTAGCTGGAGCACAAGCCTTGAAAAAGAAGGATTCTCAGTCATCTTCTCATCAGCTTTTTGAAGTGAAACAGCAAAAGCCCCACTCTCGCCCCAGATGTTTGAGTCAGCATACAGAACTAACTTCATATGGACCACGGAGCTGGTTCAACTCACATAATGAAAAAAGCGATAACAGCATACATAGGACAATTAGGAAAAACTATTTCACTAGGAGGGTGGTGAAGTACTGGAATGGGTTACCTAGGGAGGTGGCAGAATCTCCATCCCTAGAGGTTTTTAAATCCTGGCTCGACAAAGCCCTGATATAATGTAGAAGATGGGATGATTTAGTTGAGATTGGTCCTGTTTTGAGCAGGTGGTTGGACTCGATGACCTCCTCAAGGTCTCCTCCAACCCTAGGATTCTATGATAAAGGTAGAACAAGGCTCCACAAAAGGTAAACAGCCAGAAATAAGGATACACCTACATATTTGACTGCCCCAAGATCTTAACAGGCAAACAACGATCCAGTAGGGTGGCTTGTGCGTATAAGAAAAGTTGTTTACCCATTTCCCTTCTTTTCTTACTTAGGAAAAGGCAGCTTCCAAGGAATGAAATTATCTGCTGCCCTTCTTTCTTGTTTAACATCACCTCCAAAAGGACCTTGTTGGGGACACAGTTTCCCTTTCCCCCAAACCAGAAATAAAACCACTTTCTCTTTCCCCGTACAAAGAGGGAATTGAGTGTAGACAAAGCTCACCTGAAACCAACAGGACAGATCAGGATCTCCCAATAATGAAAAGTCTGAAGGAGTTTGTATTTTTATTTATCCCCTTACGTAAAGTCATAGCTGCACCCAGGGAGGGAATAAATCTACTAATTATTTTCTGGCTGGTAGCAACCACTAGAAGAGTGATGGGCAACCAAAGCTAGTGAGCGAGCCCTATGAGTGGCCCTCCATCTCAGAGGGCTGCAAGATTGAAATGGGGCCTGTGTACTAAGACCCCCAAGAATAAGATGAAATACGATGCACTTGATTCTCCTTCTGTTTCACATCTTTTCAATACACAGTGATCCACTATTAGGACAAATTAAATTGCTGGCAAAAATAACTGGAAGAAGCAGAGGGAGAGCACGTCTCTTACAATGCTGTGTGCAATCAGCATGCACCTCACACGTGTCCTCGCTCTAAATGTGTGTCACTTCTCATTTTGTCAGGGGCTGCTCGACCCTCCCCTTTAATGCAGGCCCTACCCCTTACCTGGCCTTTTCCCTGCCTCCTCCCCTGAGTATGCCCCATCCCTTCTCCTCCCTCCCAGCATTTGAATCTGCTGATTTGCAGCACTCTGGAAGGCCCTTAGCCACCTAGCCGGTGTATAACTTGAGGTAAGCAGATGCCCAACCTAAGAGAACTTTTTTTATAAGGCTTCTTTAGGAAGAAGCTTTTTTCGGAAGAGATCATCCAAAAAAACTTCTTCCAAAAGAGAGCGTCCACACTGCGATCTGCTTTTTCGAAAGAGAGAGTCCAGACTGAATGGATGCGCTCTCACATGTAAGCTGTGATTGCTATGGACGGAATGGCCACCAGGGCACCTGTGTTTTTTCCTCTTTTCTGTTCTTCCGAAAGAACTCCCTCTTCCCCGTCCACACATGCCTTTTTATGAAAAAGCTCTTTCGGAAAAAGGCTTCTTCCTCATAGAATGAGGATTTCCAATGCCAGAAAAACCCCTCTGTTCGATTTTCTTGCAGAACGCGATTGCAGCGTGGACATTCCTCAAGTTTTGTCAGAAAAATGGCTGTTTTTCCGACAAAACTCTGTAGTGTAGACATACCCTAAGAGCAGATGACAAGAGCTGGGGCTCATTGTTGTCAGCACAGGTCATGCATGGGCGGCGAGTTATATGGGTTCGTGGTGCCCATGCTCCAGCAATATTCAGAGCCGGGAGCCCTGCTCCACCAATATTTGGAACTGGGTCTCTCCCCTGGCCCTGCCTGGAGCAGGCCCCAGCTCCCACCTGCTGGCCCCCCCGCACATCCTCCCACTTCGGCCCCAGAGTGTTCTCCCCCCCAGCCCGTCCCTGCCATGTGCAGCTTTCAGTCTGGCTCCCCCTTGCCAACGCACGCTGCCGGCTGCTGCTGTCATGAGTGGCATTTATAGGCAAGCAGGAGACGTTAAAACTGCTCGGTGCAGCATTGCCCTGCACAGCCTAGCTCCGGGTTTGGAGTCCGGGGACTTCTGGGGCCCGAGCGCAGACTCCGGCCCCGCAAAGTGGAAGGCAGAAGGTAAGGTAAGGTAAGGTAAGGTAAGGTAAGGTAAAGGGAGGGGAAGGGAGAAAACTAGGGGGAAGGGATAGAAGAGGAAGGGGCTTGTGTGGAGGGGGAAGAAAGGGGAAGGCACCAAGGGACAAGGTAGAGGAGAAACAAATGCCAGGGGGCTCAGTGCCGACAATGAGGAAAAGGGCAGGAGGGGAGGTGTCAGTGGGAGGGGGAACAGGATGATGCTGGGAGAGGAGAGGAGAGGGGAAGGGCATTGGGGTCTGGAGGGAGGAGGGGGAGGTGCTGGGAGAAGGCTTGAAAGAAGGGTTGGGCATGAGAAAGGTGGGGATGGAGCAAGTCATGTATGAGGGCACAGGGGCATGAGGGGAACTGGGGCAAAGGGTGGTGAGGGGGTGGGCATCAGGGGAAAAGAGGGCAAAGGGGGCAGCGGCAGTAAGGAAAGGGGGAGGCACCAGGAGGGTGCAGGGCTAAGGGAAGGTGCAGGTGCCAGGGGATTCTGGGGGTGAAGCAGAAAGGCAGACACCTGCAGGGAAGGGACCAGCACCAGAGCAGAGAGGCAGGACAGGTGTGTAGAAGGAGGTGTTAGAAGAAGGGATGAGGAGGGGTAGCTCACATGATCAGAGTGGGGCTACTGGAGGAGTGGGCACAGGGGGAGAGAAGGGCTGGTGGAGGGAGGCAGGTCACAGGAGGGCTGAGGACAGTGAGAAGGGCAGGAGTCAGGACAGCAGAGGAGGGTGAGGAGTTGGGGGAGGCACCAGGGGAGCTGATGGAGCAAGGGGAGGAGACATGGCAGCAGAGGGAAAAGGTAGAGGTTTATAAAATATTTATTAATAACTTGGATGCCACAGTGGCACATCCGAACAAGCCACATGAACTCAGTAATGGTGCACAACACAAAATTCATTCTGCTCATGGGAGGAAACTCTTAGGCTATTGTCTACACTGGCGGCTTCTCACGCAAGAACATCTCGCTCAAGGGTTCTTGTGCAAGAACATATCCACACTGCCATGTGTGAGCTGTGCCTTTGCGCAAGAGCATCCATGGCAGTGTGGACACTCTCTTGCACAAGAAAGCTCTGATGGCCATTTTAGCCATAGGTGTTTCTTGCGCAAGAAATCCCTGCCAAGCATCCACACTGCCCTCTTGTGCAAGAGAGCTTACACCTGTTAGAAAAGAGCGTAGCTCTTGTTCAAGATGCCCTCTCTTACCACACCGTACTGTAAATTTCCTTGCACAAGAGCAGGTGGACAGTGTGGATACTCTGTGGGTTCTTGCACAAGAATGGCTATACTTGCGCAAGAAGCCGCAAGTATAGACATAGCCTTAGAGGGAACACTTCCCCAGCCTCTCTGCCCCCGAGTTAATGTCTCACACATTGGGTTAATGCAATTGCAGGATAGTTGCATGAGGGGGGTTTGGTGGGGGCCAAACTAATCCCTGATGGTAGGAGGATGTTGGAAAAAGTCCTTTGAAAAGGGTGATATGACATCTTTTACTTCTGGTCATGTGTCCATCTTGCCCCGAGCGTGTTACCTCCAGCGGCATGGTTAACGGAGGTCAGAGGGTGTGGTTAACAGGGGTCAGGGGGCGTGGCTAATGGGGCACCCTGAATTATACAAACCGCCACTCCTGCACAGGTTGGATTAGGGAGAAGGAAGAATTCCAAAATGGAATACATTAGCTTGTGGCACCATCTCAGCACACTGCCTGGAGAGAGGCTTGCTAGAAAATCTTGAGTCAATCTGACCAACATCCCCACTAGTTCCCTTTCTGCCAGAGATACATAGTGCACTCCGAGGGCTGGAGTAGCAGGAAAGCCCAAGCATCCACAAATGCAGCGAGGTTTGAAACTTGTGGTGACCAGAAATCCCATTTAACAGAGAGTTTGCAAGAGCTACCATCCAATGGCACAGATGCTCAGCTGCTGTAAAGAGCTGTATCCTCAGTGCAGACATAGCCATGTTCACTAGCTAAGGGTCTAGCTAACCCAAGGACTTGAATGTCAGCACAAAGAGAACAAGAACTGGAATGTATTAGGAAGGAGGATAACCAGCATGGGAGCTGGGCTAGGACAGAGCAAGGGATGAGCATGAAAGCAGGATAAAAAGTCAAGAGTTAGATTCAGTCAGATCTCCACACTCATCTGACCCTCCTGATCTCAGTTGCGCTATCGCTAACCGTGACGGGTTCTCTGAATTAGAACAGATAGGATTGTTTTTAAAACACATTTCAGCAAGAACCGGTATTTACAAAGTCCTTTCCTTCCAGTGGAAGAGACCAGGCTGAGACTATGGGGTTTTGACAGGATCCATATAACATAAAAGCAAACAGTGAGATTATAGAACTCACATTTAACTTCCAATGAAGAAGAGAGAAAACCAGGAGTTCTGATCTAAGCTTTATTGGTCCCTATGCAGCGCTGTTAGCTTTTACTGTGGTTGATGCACCCAACATCCATTCCTATAATTTGTACAGCATTAGTCTTTGTCTGGGTGGGAACGTGAGATGAATGGTTAAGTCGGATGACCCAAACATTAGAGCAATTGGAGAAGTAGCATCTCTATTTCTGAGTTCTTGTGATGGGTAAGAATTTGTGACAATCTAGTGGCATATTTTAATGCAAGTCAAGGTCCCCTTCAATTGACTTTGTAAAAAATCTAATTTGTGTACATATTTCCCTTCCAGTGAACAACTAAACCTCCTTGTAAACTCCACAGTGAGCCCTGTAATTCTCTGGGGCTGCTGAGGGAGAAAGCACATTTTAATTGATATAATGTGTCTAAAGAATTTTTAATATTTAACTATGGGAGGAGGGCTCTATCCTGGTTTCTGATAAAAGAGGTAAGAATATGGGTGTGCCTGATTGTACTATTAACAGGACAATAAATTCATTCCTGCTCTGTGGAGAAAATCCTAAAGTTACATTCTCCCACCTTTGCTCGCAGGAGTAATATTTAGTTTGTCAGTATTCCCACCGGTTTCAGTAAGGCTTTTCTAGAATAAGGTGCTATTGAATGTGAAGAGGCCGAAGGTGTCTAGCCCATAGAAATTTGCCATTTCTGGGCTTGGCTGTAGTTTTTCGGTTCAGCTCAACGGGGGTCTCTGATAGGGTCAAATAGCCACAGCAGGAATTCCAGGAGGTAGGATGGGCCCTGAGTACTATACACACTGCTGCTACCTTTAAGGAGAGGCACCTGAGGTAAAGGTGCAAACAACATCAAGGTCTCACCATCTCCTTTTGGGGTGGCGAGAAGCAGAAGCCAGGATTATTCTTTGCACTCTGGGGAACACAAGGACTTGGGCTGTTTCACATCCCCATAGGACTTTGCATTCATGCCTCCTTATGCCCATGTTTGGGGCCTTGCTACAGTCTGGCTTTTTCTAGTCAGGTGTGTGTTTATACAAATGCAATACAGGACCCAGTATTGGATACTGTGTCATACACATGTCTACAAAGTTGGATGGACAATACCACTTCTCCACGTCACAGTACAGACACAATTTGCCATGCCAGGCCTGGCACTGATGTAAACATTTAGGGTTGTTCTCAGCCTGTCATGATCCATAGAACGTGTCCTATAATGATTCCTGGGCATCTACCCACCTGACTTTACCCACCAGGATTTATGTGATCTGTAGTCCTTTGCCTAACTACAAAAATGGATGACAGACAGACACCAGGAAGAAAGGGTGGAGGACAGGGGAGGGACAGGGGAGTGAAATACTGACATCTGTGCCCTGTACATCTGAGATAGCAAAGAAAAACTGTGGAGTGCTTTGTTAGTTGCAGGGTCACAACTAGTGCACTATGTGCATACCACACAATTTTTCAGTTTTCCTATAAAACAAAGCAGCAGGGTACTTACACTAGAGATTATACTGCTTGGTTAAGGGAGGTCAAATATTTCTCAACGGGGTCCCTTTTAACCTTAATAGCAACAGTCTTGTGTCAAACAATAAGCTTGCTGATGCTCTCCTAAGGAGAACTAGCTGATGGATTAGTTTGCATGTAGATGTACTGCCCCAGCCGCAGGCCATACATGAGCTTTATGATCTTGGTCATTCCCCATTCGTTCAGGGGACAGGAGCTGTTTGGGTCTCAGTTCCAGCAGAAAAGCCACTTACAAAAAAAAAAAAAAAAAACCAAACCATTTCGTTCTTTACACTTGCAGTTAAGGTGAAGGCAGCTGTCATGACTCAGAGGTGATCTCTACGCTTCCGGGAATGTTCAGCTGAAAGGCAGCTGTTTCATTTAAGTCAAGTCTGTAGAGCTTTGAACAAAGGAGCTTTTACATCTCTGCTAAAGCTACAGTGAAGAGAAGCACTGGAAAGTTAGTCACTGACACCATTACAGCTGATGGCCCCCAACCCCCTCTTGCGGCGTCCTTCTGGCGTATTGCAGCAGCACTTAGAGGCTTCATTGTTCTAGGCCAGGGGTGGGAAATAATTTTCACAGGACAGCAGTTTGGTTCTTGGTCATGGGCTGGCTCCACCCCCAGAAAGGGCAGGGCCTGGGTAAGAAGGGAAGGAGCTGAGGACTAGCCTCACACCCGCGTTGTCTGGGGCCAGAGGCTTTGTATTAAAAACATAGCAAAGGGCTCACAGCTCTCAGCCCTACCCTTACCACATTGCCTGGCAGCCACTCAGGATTGCTGTGGCAATTTAAAGGGCTTGAGGCGCTGGCCCCTGCCAGGTTAACCCTACAACTGAAAGCCATGAGTCATTTAAATAGGATCCCGCGGCCTGAGACGCTGCCTGGAAATTTGGTGGCCCAGGCAGCAGGAAACAAATAGGAAGTGACCAGATGCATTCCTCAGGCTGGATCTAAGTGTTAGGCGGGCCGGCTCTGGCCACCAGTCCGCATCTTGCTCAGCCCTGTTCTAGGTGCTGTGCATACATAAAGTAAGAGATAGCCCTGCTGGGAATAGTCCAGTCTCTATGCACAAGACAGAGAAAAGCGGCACCATTATCTTCCCGTTGCATAGGGAAGCACACAGAGATGGACACTTGTCCCGAAGTCAAGTTAAAATTGGAATCTGTATCTCTAGTCCCAAACTGGAGCCTTAAGCATGGGATCATCCCTCCTGCCAAGCAAGATCATCTGGCATCTTCCCACACTATGGAACTCAGCCTAACACTCCTGCTGCATTGTGAGCCTGGCATGCCCACAAAGAAGGAGCAGCATTCAGCTCTGAGCATTCTCACTTGCCCCACCAGCCCTGGAGCCTGGTGCATTCCCCCCCATGCGCCTCTGACAATGCATCCTGATTGATAGAAGTGAAGCGTGTTCAATGGGTTTGCACCCACCCCATGTTGCAGAGGAGCTAAGTCTATATAAGCAGATGAGCCGCCATTGTCGAAACTGAGAGTCAAACACATAGATCCATATTTTAGCCATTTAAATCAATGGCCTGGCCTGCAGAGGTGCTGAGTACTCAGCTCCCATCTGACCTCACAGGGTGGCAGGGACACTCAGCCTCTCTGAACATGAAGTTCAAGTTATGCTTTTAAGTTCCCCTCTAGACAGATAATGCCAGGCTCACAAATTAGCACAGTCGGGTGAGAATTGTGCTAACAGCTACAGAAGAGTTATTATTTACTTAGCTATTTGATAGTTGCATATGCTATTTATTTTATTGCTAGCAGATTTACCCGGCATTGCGTAGGTCCTTAATTCATGGGTTTTTTTCTAGATAAAAGGAAATTGCACATGCCTTATTGAAATGATGGTATTTTTAAAAAATATTGTCTTCTACTTTTCAAACCTTAAACATTGATTTAGCAGTGCCAAAACAGCACTATTACAAATCTCTGTTTTATCACTTTTCTGCAAGGTTTATTGAGAAGCAATCCTATTCCAGGTTCACACTATTTTTCTGACTCATCATGGTTAAGTCTCTTTCAACATTCACTTGGTTATGTTAATTTTGAGGACTGTACTTTGTTTTGTAATTCTGTCTCTTTTCTGTTTGGTTTTATGAGAAGCAATCCCATTCCAAGCACATCCTGTTTTCCTGGCACAACCAAAGACCTACCTTGCTTTAAGCTGTGATAAGATGAAGCTATATACTGAATTTGGTGCTCCTAGCTCTTACCGTTAAGGAGTTCTTGATCAAAGAGACAAACTCTCTAACCCATACTAGCAGATGTACCCAGTGTTTCTCAGGTGTTTAATTTTTTTGGGAGGTGTGGGGGGATGCCGGAGCCAGGGCAGGAGGTTAGAAATTTGGGGGCGGCATGGGGTGGAAGTGTAGAAATCATGGCAGGGGGCTTGCAGGTGTGCATGGACTCAGGGCAGGGAGTAGGGTGTTTTGGGGATGGGGGGTGCTCAGGGCATGGGATTGGCAGCAGGGACTCAGGGCCGGGGTGGCGGATGCCTCGGGTACCTGTGGCTGACCTGGCTTGGAGATGGGGACAATGCTGCCTGACCAGTATCCTCTTGTCTGGCACTGGGTCCAAGGGTGGGGGTGGGGGCAGTGGTGTGGCTGCCCTCCTATGTTCACTCTGAGGTATTACTGTCCTTTCTACCAGCCCTTTCCATGTTATAGAAAACAGTCCCATTTGGGGTATGTCCCATTTTCCTGGCACATAAAATAAAACCCTGACTTGGCTTTAGATAAGAGTAAACTGCATTCCAAATTTAGTGGCCCTAGCTTTTACTGTTTAGAAGGCATTTTTGAACAAACATATTCGCAGATGGATGGGCAGACGCATATTTCTAAAATATATAGCTAGATTACAGTTGACTCAATGTAGAATATGTTTAACGTTAGGAATAGCCATTCTGAACAGTCACCTTCAGGTTAGCATGAGTGCATCAGCTCTTTATTGATCATTTGTCAAATATCACGCACATGGATCTGAAGCTGGTTAAGAAGTGTTTCCTCTTAAAATCAATATTTATTCATTAACAACCTTTTAGCAAGTTAATTGAAAGTGACAGGATGCATTTTGCCTAATAGATTGCATTTTACAGAGTAATTTCTGATTTACAGTAATTTTTATTGAGATAAACATTCATTTCTGGTATCCATTTGAAAATGGTTTGTGCGTCTAGCAATTTTGCCTTAGGGAAATGCTGTGCTCTGATTTACTTGGGTGTGAGTTTCCTGGCTTGCAACAACACCTCAGTTGAGTTTTTCCTCCAAATTCTAGGTATCCTAGCAAAGGGACCATGTGAGGGACATGTCAGCAAATTGTGTTGAAGAGCAATTATTCTGCTATTTTGCCTTCAGGGTGGCCTTTAAACACAATTAGATGTCCCCTTGGCATCTCTTCCACATTGAAAACTCAAGCACCTAGGGGTAATATGCTACAGATAGTAGGATCAAGTACATTAGAAAAACAAGTCAGACACAGAATGGACCGACTCTGTTTGCATTGTGGAAATAGTTTTGAGTGGGTAGAGACATGGGCTGAGATTTTATTCCACTTATAGCAACAACACTCTACTAATTCACGTTCTGCACTCCTGGCTTTCCCTCAATCCCTCTTATTCTTAAAGGTGAGGAGCAATTCTGCTTATGCAGGAAGTGTATATTACAGAGAAGGTTGCTCTGAATTAGGATTGCTGGATTCTGTTCCCATCTCTGTCACTGCCTCATTATAGGTGTGGTACTGCTCTGAAAGGTGACTATGTAAAGACGACCATGCGTATTGCCTCTTG
This sequence comes from Pelodiscus sinensis, assembly GCF_049634645.1. Taxonomy (NCBI): domain Eukaryota; kingdom Metazoa; phylum Chordata; order Testudines; family Trionychidae; genus Pelodiscus; species Pelodiscus sinensis. Next base: position 245,136,713 of record NC_134712.1, on the reverse strand, counting down.
GGGGACTCCAAATCAAATGTGCTCACTATATAAGTAAAAAGAAAATAGGGTATTCCCCCCACTCCCACCAGCATTACAAGCCCACGCTGGAATGCAAGTTTCCATATCTTGAGTTATTTCTGGCCCATGCATCAAACAATACAGAATATGCAGCTGGAAATTAGTAAACAATTCTGCAGAAGATAACATGACTGTGCAGGGCTAGCAGGAGTAGAGAGTGGAATAAAAAACATATGGCCCAATTCTCAGGCTTTTATTCACATTGAGTGGAAACTTAGTATGAAAATAGTCCCATAACTCAATCGCATCTTCCAGATAAATCTGTGAACTACAGGATCTCTGTCAAGCATTCTTAGAACTACAATAGCCACCCAGGGAAGTGAAGAAACAGATTGACAGAGTCAGGAGAGTACCTAGAAGTCACCTACTACAGGACAGACCCAACAAAGAAAGCAACAGAATGCTACTGGCCAGTACGTTCAGCCCCCAGCTAAAACCTCTCCTACATATTATCAAGGATCTAGAACCTATCCTAGATGACGATCCCTCATTCTCACAGACCTTGGGAGGCAGGCTAGTTCTTGCTTACAGACAGCCCCCCAACTTGAGACAAATACTCACCACCAACTTCATACTACACATCAGAAACACTACTCCTGGAACCTATCCCTGCAACAAACCCCGTTGTCCACACGTCTAACCTAGAGACACCATCATAGTACCTAACCACACCTACCATACCATCAGGGGCTCATTTACTTGCACAACTACTAATATGATATATGCCACCATGTGCCAGCAATGCCCCTCTGCCATGTCCATGGGACAAACCAGACAGTCTCTGTGCAAAAGAACAATAGGCACAAATCAAGACATCAAGAATGCTAACATTCAAAACCCAGTTGCAGAGCACTTCAGCCTCCCTGAACACTCGGTAACGGATTTGAAAGTTGCCATTCTTGAGCAAACAAACTTCAAAAATGGACTGCAGTGTGAGACTGCAGAGCTGAATTTATATGCAAACTCAACACTCAGACTGGGTCTGAAGAAGGACTGGGAATGGCTAGCTCACTACAAAAGGTAATTTTTCCTCTGAGGATTTACACCTGGTCACCAGCTGTTGAGAGTGGGCTACATCCACTCTGATTGAATTGGCCTCATTAGCACTAGTCCTCCGCGCAGTAATGTGACACTCCCATCATTGCAGATGTGTATATCCCTGTCAGACTGAAGTTTCCACTCCATGCATCGGAAAAAGAGGGCTCCACACCAAGAAGCTTACGCCTCATTGTCTTTGCGGCAACCGGCTAACATGACTACCCCTCTGAAACAATGGAGACAATCCATATGACATTATTATGTAACATAATTAAATGAAAATGATTGTGAAACACTTTGAGGCACATGACTGGACAATGTAATAATTACAACATCTCCTTACTTACCACCAGAGATCACTGAGGAATCCCATTCTGACACTGATAGGCAGGGGAGACGAGGCAGGGGAGACGATAGCTACAGTGGGCCCCTGGGCTGAGAGGGGGGACCTGTTGCACAGTCCTGGAAAAGGCCAGCCCAGGGGCATCCAGTCCTCAGCGCTGCTGTGAGAACACCACAGTGGCTCCCCTGAGCTATTAGAGCCACTCGGCGGTACTGCGTGGTGCTCCAGCAGTGATTTAAAGGACCCAGGGCTCCAGGTGTTGCCGCTGCCACTATAGCAAGGGTGACATCCAGGAGCATCTGGCCCTTCAGAATCACTGGGCCCAGGAGCAGGAGTCCCCTTTGTGCACGATGAATTTGCCCACCCCTTGCTGCATCACACAGGGACTTGCAGAATAGACACTCGAGTGTCTCAAATGTTTAAATACATCCCTACAGTTCAGGGATGAAAACCGGATACTACTAACATCAGTGGCAAAACTTCTGGCTCTATTAAAGACAACAGATTTCACCCCAGATGTTAGGCCCAAGTTACCCCCAGTCTTACCAGGCCTTGTTCTTCCCCCTCCTTGACTATTCAAACAAGACATATGCCTTCCCTCCTTGGCCACATCCTCCTTCCACTTACCACAGATCAGGTCAACCCTAGAGGCATACCCTTCAGTTAGTGATGGAGACGCAGTGCAAGGTTCTCAGTATCGCCATTCTGAAATCTCCACCATTCTCAATTTATCATCCACATTGAGATTAAGTGGTAAAGAAAGTGACACGTTACCCCCTTACTATTGTTTCCTGCCCACTAGTGACAGTTTTCTGCCTACTTGGACCTAAGTCAGATTCTGAGAACATGACGCCCCGGAGTACTACCTTACCCAAATGTCACTGAAGTCACTGGAATGCTTATAGAATAAAGAGACCACTCAGGATGACTGACTCTATGCTGCTGGGAACAGGAGTATTTGTTTAGTAGCATTTACAGATTAGAGAGGAGAAAAGTCGTCATGTCAGTGTGACGCTACAGGAATTGAGTGGTCGGGACACATCAGAATGTTGCACTCCTCAGACTGCGGCATCAACGCCAAACACCATTGTGAAAAATCACAGCTCCACTAGACAAGAGCATGCTTGTGCTCTAAATCTCTCTGGCTGTATTCTCTTCACTAAGATGCAAGCTTCAGGGCAAATTAAAGTCCAGAGTATTTTCTGCTGTTGTGTGATAGGCCATTAGAAACCAATCGATCATCAGAGAAACCAAGACATATCTATTTTAAACATCCATTTGATTGCTGAGACAATGTTACCTGCATGGCCATTTAGTTGTTCAGCCACTGCTCCTGATCTGCAGTATCTCATCACTATGGCAGACACCTAGCACTGCTTGCTTGTTAAAGCATATTTAATACTTTAAGTTAGAAACGCACCCCCTATGCTGAGCTTTGAGGAACCACCACCCATTTATATTTCAGTCCTGCGAGCCTGTACTCATGTGCTTACCTTTACGTATATGACCAGTTCCGCCTGACCCTTACATTAGGCATTAGATAGACTACTTAAGATTTCCACATTATTACTCTGAATGTGGATAGGTCCCCACCCCAGTATTATTTAAGTTATTATCGAGTTGGGAACCCTGATGTGCACAGTAGCAACCCTTGCACTATAAGAACCCGGCTATGTTTACAAATACAGTTAATTAATACATTTAGCACAGGTACATGTCCCTCAGCTTGGGAAGGCAGAGATACTTCAGAATGAACATGCAGCCCGCAGTGCAGTGGCGCGAAGAGCAGCTCTCAGGGCAGGGGCAGAGAGCAGCAAGTAGGGGCCAGCAAGCAGCTAGCAAGAGGCCTCTTTACCTCCCTCCACCCTGGAGGGACATGAGCTCTATGGATGCACCGTTGAACTTTGGGCCTGCTCTGGGCAAGCACAGCAGCTGTGAGTGGGGTGCAGAGATGGGTTGGGCATGTGAAGGGACTGCTGGGTGGCTGGGCTTAAGAACCTGAGGGGGAAAGGGCACTGCCTGACCTACTCGGGGTGGGACTTTTACTAACGGTTTTGTTTATGCTCCGTTTGTGGTGTTTCTTTTCTATATCCAGACTCTGCTTGCAACTGGGGAAGAACAGGGTCAACCTCTATGGTCTGGATTTCCTTCATCCAGCAATATTTGTGGTCCAGCATTCCTGTGGGTGCTCCCGGGCTGGAGCATCCATGGGGAAAAGCCAGGCCCCGTGCTCAGCAACTCCTCCCCCACCTTCTCAGAGCTTCTGGAGCATCTCAACTCTCTCTTTTGCAGCGCTCGAGTTCAGGGAAGGAGAGGGGATAGGGATGCTCAGAGGAAGAGACCCTGCAGGGCCCTGGAGCCAGGAGCACAGCCCCGTGGCTGGCGGAGGGGAGACTGTGAGCACAGCACAGCTACCATGAGGCTTGGTGCACTTCTGAGACTAGGAGGGTTAGCGCTTGGGGGAAGTGGGAGGATGGCTGCAGAGCCCCATGGCTGGTGGTCAAGAGCACAGTCCCGCAGCTGGAGGTGGGGTCCAGGAGCACAGCCAAGGGCTACAGGGCTCAATGCACTCCCACAGAGGTGTATTCCTGACCCCCAGCTACAAGGCTCCACAACCACCCTGGTTGTTCCCCTGAGTCATCTCTCTACCCCCAGCAGTGGCAAAGGGGCTGGCATTGCCCTCCCCTGGTCTGGGAAATTCCCTGGTTAGGGACCGATCAGGACCCTAGGGAGGTACAACCTGTATATTGCCCCTCAGAAGCACCCAGAGATGGTGTGTAAATTTCCCAGGTTACTGAGGCGACGGGGGCGTGGCCTCAATCTGGTTCCATGTTGAACTGATGGGAAAGAGCACCTAGGTATTGAACCCAGCCCTGGCAGCTGCTGGCTCCGCCTAGCAAAAGGGTTACAGACATAAGTTAGGCCGACTTAATTGTGTAGCAGAGACATGGTCACGGTCAACAAACCCAGTAGCGATGTTAGGCAGCAAAGGGAGGGGAGCGGCTCCTATCTGCAGCCAACCAACTGAACCACCATCCCCTGCAGCTGCCAACATGGCCAGTCACGAAGGAAGGCACTCACAGCTCTGCCCAAGAGAGGAAACAAGGCCTACCATGAAGGACAGAGAGAAGAGAAAGAGGGAGTGGGAGACAGAAAAACCTAGGACAGCTAAGGAGCAATACCCCTGTGCCAAGCTGCTTCCCCAAGCACAGCTAAGAGCTGAGGCACACTTCCAGCCTCGGACCAAGTACCAACCTGATTGGGAGCAAACTAAGAGGGTCCCAGCAAAGCCAGGAGTGACCTTCCAAAGTACTACACCAGGAGTCTCTGATACCCCTTTTCCAAAATGACCTGACAAGTCTGTTCGGATAAAAACTAAATTAAAAATCCAGAAGAACATAAGAACGGCCGTACTGGGTCAGATGAAGGGTCCATCTAGCCCGGTAGCCTGTCTGCCAACAGTGGCCAGTGCCAGGTGCTCCAGAGGGGGTGGATTGAAGACAGTGATCAAGCGATTTGTCTCATGCCATCCATCTCCAGCCTCTGACAAACAGAGGCCAGGGACACCATTTCTATCCCGTGGCTAATAGCCTTTTATGGACCTAACCTCCATGAAATTATCTAGCTTCTCTTTAAACTCTGTTATAGTCCTAGCCTTCACAGCCTCCTCTGGCAAGGAGTTCCACAGGTTGACTACCTGCTGTGTGAAGAACTTTCTTTTATTAGTTTTAAACCTGCTACCCATTAATTTTATTTGGTGTCCTCTAGTTCTTCTATTATGGGAACTAATAAATAACTTTTCTTTATTCACCCTCTCCACACCACTCATGATTTTATATACCTCTACCATATCCCTCCTCAGTCTCCTCTTTTCTAAACTGAAAAGTCCCAGTCGCTTTAACCTCTTTTCATATGGGACCCGTTCCAAACCCCTAATCTTTTTAGTTGCCCTTTTCTGAACCTTTTCCAAGGCCAAAATATCTTTTTTGAGGTGAGAAGACCACATCTGTACACAGTATTCAAGATGTGGGTGTACCATAGTTTTATACAGGGCAGTAAGATAGGGATAGAAAAGACACAGACTTTCTTAATAATTCCTAACATCCTATTTGTCTTTTTGACCGCTGCTGCACACTGTATGGAAGTTTTCAGAGAACTATCCACAATAACGCCAATATCTCTTTCCTGATTTGTTGTAGCCAAATTAGCCCCCATCATACTGTACGTATAGTTGGGGTTATTTTTTCCAAAGTGCATTACTTTACACTTATCCACATTAAACTTCACTTGCCATTTTGCTGCATTAGTTTAGGGAGATCTTTTTGAAGTTCTTCACAGTCTGCTTCTGTCTTGACTATCTTAAACAGTTTAGTATCATCCACAAACATTACCACCTCGCTGCTTACCCCTTTCTCCAGATCACTTATGAATAAGTTGAACAGGATTGGTCCCAGGACTGACCCTTGGGGGACACCACTAGTTACCCCTCTCCTTTATGAAAATTTACCATTTATTCCTATCCTTTGTTTTCTGTCTTTTAACCAGTTTTCAATCCATGAAAGGACCTTCCCTCTTATCCCATGACAATGTAATTTACACAAGAGCCTTTGGTGAGGGACTTTGTCAAAGGCTTTCTGAAAATCTAAGTATACTATATTTACTGGATCCTCCTTGTCTGCATGTTTGTTAATCCCATCAAAGAACTCTACTGGATTAGTAAAACAGGATTTCCCTTTACAGAAACCATGCTGACTTTTGTCCAACAAATTATGTTCTTCTACATGCCTGACAATTTTATTCTTTGCTGTTGTTTCGACTAGTTTGCCCGGTACTGAAATTAGACTTACTTGTCTATAATTGCCAGGATCGCTTCTAGAGCCCTTTTAAATATTGGTGTCACGTTACCTATCTTCCAGTCATTCGGTACGGAAGCCGATTTAAAGGATAGGCTACAAACCACAGATAGTTCAGCAATTTCCCATTTGAGTTCTTTTAGAACCCTTGGATGAATGCCATCCGGTCCTGGGGATTTGTTAATGTTAAGTTTTTTTATTTGTTCCAAAACCTCCTCTAATGACACTTCAATCCAGGACAGTTCCTCAGATTCATCACCCACAAAGGACGGTGCAGATTTGGGAATCTCCCTAACATCCTCAGCCGTGAAGACTGAAGCAAAGAAATCATTTAGTTTCTCCGCAATGGCTTTATCGTCCTTGATTGCTCCTTTTATATCTCGATCGTCTAGGGAACCCACTGGTTTTTTAGCAGGCTTCCTGCTTCTAATGTACTTAAAATATTTTGCTATTTCTTTTTGAGCTTTTGGCTAGCTGTTCCTCAAAATCTTTTTTTGCTTTTCTTATTACATTTTTACACTTGATTGGACTGTGTTTATGTTCCTTTCTATTTATCTCAGTAGGATTGGACTTCCACTTCTTGAAAGATGCCTTTTTATCCCTCACTGCTTCTTTTACATGGTGATCCGCCATCGCTTTAGGGCTTCTCCCACTTTTCCCAGTTATGCCAAACTTTTCCTGGAGGTTCTTCAGGAACGTGTTGAATTCCTTTCTGCTCCCAGGTCCTAGTAGTTCTGGAAAGCTTGAGACAGAGTCTCCAGTCCATGTAGCTGAGCTTGTTGGACTTGCCCCAAACTCCAAGCAGTTTGAAATCTCCCTCCGGCTCCAGTCACAACGCATTCAAAATGACGTTTGCGTGCATGCACAATTTAGGGTTAAGGCTGAAAAATTATCCTCAGCTCCTTCCCATTGTGGCTGATATTTGTGGCACTTACTAGGCCTGCTTCTCCCCTGCTGCACCTTGTGTCGTTGTTTACACCTATGTGGAGACCAACAGACCAGGGAGACGGGGAGCAAAGCGGAGCAAAGCCACGGAACACGCCGGCAGCGGGACAGCCGCAGCGCGTCTGGGCTGTCCGCTGCCCGTGTGCTCCGCAGCTTTGCTCCACGTCTCCCCAGACCAGGGAGACCGGGAGCAAAGCCGGGGACCACGCAGGCAGTGGACAGCCCAGACGCGCTGCGGCTGTCCCACTGCCGGCGTCCTCAGAGGCTTTGCTTCCCGTCTCCCTGGTCTGCTGGTCTCCAGCAGACCAGGGAGACGGGCAGCAAACCCCGTTCGTAACTGCGGATCCGACATAAGTCGGATCCACGTAATTCGGGGACTGCCTGTATATGGTTGTGACAATTTTCTTCCACTATTTAATCTGAGGAAGTGGGTCTGGCCCACGAAAGCTCATCACCTAATAAACCATCTTGTTAGTCTTTAAAGTGCTACATAGTCCTGTTTTTTGTTTCAGCTACACCAGACTAACATGGCTACATTTCTATCACTATAATTAAACCACACACTGATGGCTGAAAGTGACGCTCTCCTACTGAGACACAAGTGAGTGGGCCTCAGGCTTGTCCTGTTGTGGCTCTAGGAAATCGTCTGGAATTTCCAGAGGTGTCACCAGTGGGAGGGCTAGCAAAGAGTAGCTAGGAACATGCGCAGGACCAGGTAATGGGGCCTGAGAGCATTTGTGCTCACCTGAAAAGAGAACAATGCAGGATTCTGCTCGTTCCAGTGGGTCAGGAGGATGGGGTTAACACCAAGAGACTACACGAGATGGCAACTGGCACAATAAGATTAATACACTGCACTTAAAGAGCCCCTTCTGCAGAAAGAACACAAATCAATTCATAAATATTCAATACAAAGAAGCCCCACAGTGCCCATGTGAGCTGCTTAAGTGCTGTGATGAGGGATGTGATGAGTCCACACTTTTATGGCTTCACTGGATACCAAACATCAGGTCCTAAATTTCCAAGGATGTCAAATGCAATGTGGCTGATAGGCCTCAACCTCTCATTTGCTGAGAATAAATGTTGTATTTACATAGCAGCCCAATCTACCCTGCCATAGGTGCAGTTTCCATCACAGGGAATATTATTGACTGGCCTGAATACCCTCTAGACCTCATAGGATACGGAAGTAAGGGGTGGAAGGCTGGGGAAGAAAGCTTCTTCTATCTGAGACACTTCTTACTCACACAGAGGTGGCTGATCCCATCTTGGTTCTGGCAGGTAACGTCATATAGGGCCAGGTCATCTCCCCGAGACCTGCACATAGCTCTGTCCTGTTAAATAGCGAGGGAGAATCAGCTGCCTTTGAACTGTAATCCCCTATCCCCACAAGTCACAGATAGCCCCCCACAGCAGTCACATGCCAGATTAGAATGGAGTTTCCAAAAGTGTCTTTGCTCCCATTGAACTCAATGGGAGACTTTGCCATGGACACGAGTGGGGGGAAAAGGTAGGTCAATGCGGAGCACTTTTGAAAACCCCACCCTATGTCTTCATTCTTGCCCAGGGGGCCAAATCCACAGCATCACACTGCCAGTCAGAGTAGAGGCTGCAGATGTCTGCTCTGGAGATTTCCCACTCAATACATTTAAGACTCACATTAGGCTCACCAGTGAGACTTTTTTGCTTGTAGAATCATCCTGACTGAAAAGTCTTTTTGGTCACCTGAAGAAGAGCTCTGCATAAACTCAACAGCCTGATCTCTTTCACCCGCAGAAGTGGGGCCAATAGAAGATATTGCCCCACCCACCTTGACCCTCTATGTGAAAATGAGTCTGTAAAATGAGGGCTTTATGCATAGGGCCAGATTGTGAGCTCCTTACTCACACATGCAGTTCCAGAGAAGTCAATGGGACTATCCACATGAGTGACTGCTCTCCACTGTAAGACACTGATCATCTGGCCCTTACAAAGCCAATGGGTTGGTGTAGTTGAAGTTGCACATGCATTTCCATCTGCAAAGTGGGTGACTGTTTGTATAAGGACCCCATTTGCCCAGGGCAAATGTACATTTCATGTGCCCAGCAAGCCTCCAGGCACACATTCTATAGTCTTAATGTACATGCCTCAGCTCCTGCCCCCAATGACTCTCCTCTATTTGAGCTACACTGATGAGATCGTCATCATCTGGACCCATGGGAAGGAGGCCCTTGTTAAAATTCCAGTGGAATTCTTCTATTTCCACCCCATCATCAATCTCAGCTTGGACCAGTCCACAAAAGAGATCCAGTTGATGTTCACATGAATGCCACTCTATACCAGAAACCTAGTGACCACTATACTTACATACACACTTTCAGCTTTCATCCAAAACATACCACAGGATCCATTGTCTACAGCCAAGTCCTAAGATACAACAGCATTTGTTCCAATCCCTCAGGCAGAGGCAAACACGTACAGGATCTCTATCAAGCTTTCTTCAAACAGGAGAAGTGAAGAAACAGATTGATAAAGCCAGGTAGATACTTAGAAATCACCCAGTACAGAACAGACTCAACACAGAAAGCTACAGAACAGCACTGACCATTGTGACGTAGTGGGGGTACTTGCTGGGCTGTGGTGACCTCTGCTGTCTGGAGCAAGACCCAGCAGGGAAAACCTCACTAGGCAGAGGTAAGGCCAAACTGGTTGAACCAGTGGCCAGACACCCCCCATGGAGAGGAACAAAGGAAGGTGAATGCGGCCCTGGCTGGGGGGCAGGGCTGGAAGTGGGTTAGTTGGTTGGTGGCTGTCTGTGAGGATGGATGAGACAGCCTAGGGAGAGGAGCTGGAGTTTAGGGGCCCAGTCTCCCCCATCTCAAGGGGGCCTGAGGCCTCCTAGCCCAGTTCCTGTAACCAGATTACATCTGTGCTGCGCTGTGCTGGAGGAGCAATAAACCACCCTCAATTCCACTGGCTGGTACAGTCTGTTTGTGCCATTTCGGGGTGCAGGAGACGGGGAACCCCCAACGTCCCGTCACAACCATTACCTACAGTCCCCAGCTAAAACCTCTCCTACACATCATCAAGGATCTACAACCTATTCTAGATGATGATCCCTCATTCTCCCAGACCTTGGGAGGCAGATTAGTCCTTGATTACAGACAGCTCCCCCCCTCCCCAACACGAGACAGATACTCATCACCAACTTCGCAGCCCATAACAGAAACACTAATACTAGAATCTATCTCCGCAACAAATTCCATTGCCAACCCAGTCCACACATCTATCCTAGTGACACCATCACAGGACCTACCCATACCAGCTATACCATCAAAGGCTTTTTCAGATGCACACCTACTAATGTAATATATGCCATCATGTGCCAGCAATGCCCCTCTGCTATATACATTGGGCAAACCGGACTGTCCCAATGCAAAAGAATAAATGGACACACATCAGACATCAAGAATGGCAATATACAAAAGCCAGTGTGGGAACATTTTAAGCTCCCTGGGCACAGATCTTCAGACTTGCAAGTTGCCATTATCAGGCGAAAAATATTCAAAAACAGACTGCAATGAGAAGCTGGAATTATATGCAAATTGGATCCTTAGAACAAGGATTAAAATGACCCATGGAGTGGTTCTCCCATTACAATAGGTAATTTCCCACTCAGATACTCTTACCTTCTCGTCACTGTTGGAGGAGAGCCATACCCACACTGATTTAATTAGCGTTGGTATCACATTCCCAGCACTATAGCCCCTTTTTTTCTTTCTCTTCAGCATCTGAGGAAGTGGGTTGTAGCTCACAACAGCTTGTCCCCTAATACTCTAATACTTTAAAGAGCCACCGGACTCCTTGCTGTTTTTGCTGAAATAGACTTACATGGCTACCCCTCTGAAACATGCCCACCTTGAAAGTTTGGCTTCACATTTTATGCATTCATAAGCCAAAGCACCTTTGTTATATGCACTTATGAGCTACCTACTTTGAAGAAATGAGAAAGAACCAATCTTTTCCCTTAGCTGTCTATTGTGCTGGGATTTGGAGGGCTTGGCGTTATAAATGCTGATCACCTGGACCTGGGAGCTCCCAGCAGCCTTAACAGTCCCGACAAATGCTTCTTTAATATACACACCAACAACATTTGAGTCACTTCAAGAACCTGACTTAAAAAACTTCAACCACCTGCCTCGGGCTTTTTCTTAACGCATGGCACTTGGGTATTCTGAGGAGACTTGCAATCACACAGCACGTGTTGCAGAGCCTCAGAGCAACATATCAAGATACAGTCATAGGGAAGGCTTTCTCCTAGACTCATTTAAAAAAAAATCTGTTCCTCCCTGTGTTTCTCAACCATGCATAGTCACCGTGCTGCGTATGATTGTTTGGTACCCGCAGCGGTGGCACAAAGTCCCCCAAAACAATACAGGTTGATCATCTCTAGTCTGGCACTCTTGGGACTTGACTGGTGCTGATCCAGAGAATTTGCTGAACCATGGGAGGTCAATATTGTCTAGCAGCATTGCCAACACTTCCACTGCTCCTTGGGCTCTTAGAAGACATTTAGGGGTAGATTAGATCCAAACAGTAGCCCAGAACACTGAGACAGGACTGGTGGCTGTAAACAAACTTTATGGCTCCACAGGAAACTTGGACACACCCATGATAAGTGGCTAACTAAAACCATGCCAGACCACAGATGTTGCCAGATCACTGTATCTGTATCTGAAATCTATGACCTGGGCAGCAGAGACGAGTACGTTCTGGGTTAAACCTACATGATATATTCATGAAGTATTTTCTGTTACCCTGTATAGCGAACCGTCCTCATAACACATCATTGTCCTCCATCCTACTGGGTAGAACTGAGGTATGTTCAGACTGCTGTTAACTCTATCCCAACTGAATATTTCAGCTTTCCTTCAGTCATTATTTCCACCTTCTCAAGGAGAGAGAAACCAAGGACTCCAAGTCTGGTTTCCAATTTCATTGCATGTGGAATATACTGTAGTCCCAAACTGCTGGGCCTTAGGCCAAAGTCCAAGCTGATGTTCAACCTTGGAGCTAAACTCTGCTCTCAGTTACACCAATGCAATCTCATTAACAATGCATATATTTAACTGTGTAGAGAATTTGACCTTTAATATTAAATGGAATATATAGTTGTGTATATTCGGTGGTGCTAGCAAATAAGTAGGGGTATGTCTACACTACCACCCTAGTTCGAACTAGGGTGGTAATGTAGGCAACCGGAGTTGCAAATGAAGCCCGGGATTTGAATTTCCCGGGCTTCATTTGCATGTTGCCGGGCGCCGCCATTTTTAAATGTCCACTAGTGCAGACTCCTTGCCGCGTGGCTACACACGGCACGGACTAGGCAGTTCTGACTAGGCTTCCTAGTCCAAATTACCATTCATGAGGAGTAACTGTAGTTCGAACTAGGAAGCCTAGTCCGAACTACCTAGTCCATGCTGCGTGTAGCCGCGCGGCACGGAGTCCGCACTAGCGGACGTTTAAAAATGGCGGCGCCCGGCAACATGCAAATGAAGCCCGGGAAATTCAAATCCCGGGCTTCATTTGCAACTCCGGTTGCCTACATTACCACTCTAGTTCGAACTAGGGTGGTAGTATAGACATACCCTAGGAGAGGTCAAATCTCAGCATGGAGGTGTATGGACTGTGGGTTATTGACATTAAAGTCCATTGGTGCACATTATTTGTGATACTCAAGTTACAGATAATTAGCAAAAGAGACCACAACAGTTCTTTCTGAATTGATACACTCTATCCAGTCAATGCTAAGTTAAAGCCAAATTCAATAAAGGCTCTGTCTTAAGCACCACAAAAACTCCTATCAGGCTGTGTACTAAACTCTGAAAAATAAAATGTCCAAAACATCTTTTTCATCAATTGGTTTCTGAGGACAGGACAGGGAGTAATGGGCTTAAAGTGCAGCAGGGGAGGTTTAGATTGGACATTAGGAAAAAATTCCTAACTGTCAGGGTGGTCAAATATTGGAATAAATTGCCAAGGGAGGTGGTGGAATCTCCCTTTCTGGAGATATTTAAGAACAGGTTAGATAGACATCTGTCAGGGATGGTGTAGACGGAGCTTGATCCTGCCTTGAGGGTGGGGGGCTGGACTCGATGACCTCTCGAGGTCCCTTCCAGTCCTATTATTCTATGATTCTATCTAGGGTAGAGAGGATATACAAATCTGACCCTTACTGATTGTGTAAATCAAGAAAGATTGAGCATGCTGCTTTTGATTTACTTGGACTTTAATCCCTCTTGTAGTGGCAGCACAATACAGTGGACTGAGGAGGAGACTAAAATCCTAACAGCTGGAGTGAAATCTTGGCTTCACTGAATCGGGGTTTTGTCACTGATGTCAATGGGGCAAAGATTTCAACCCTGGTTCTCAGGTTGGGTTATGGAAAACATTTACAGCGTCTTTTAAAGTCTGGATAGTCAGGCTTAAATTTTCCAAAGCAACTAGTGCATTGATTTTTTAAGTGCCCACACTGGAACATCTTCAGCGGGCTGGATTTTCAGTGCCAAGCAGATGCCCTCTGAAAATTAGAGCCTCATAAGAGGTCTCAAAATGGGCACCTCAAACCTGAGGCACCCAACGTCACTCGCATCCTTTGTCTATTCAAATTTGCAAAAATAAGGTGCACTTTTGTAAGAAATGTGCAATTCTTTTCCCATTTGAAAGCTCACACCCATTTCAAAACACTGACTTTTCTGGCACTGCTTGCTACTGAAAATCTGTGTGATTAGAACATACCTTTATATTGCAGACTACACATATAGTATGCACACTAACATAATTTATTACATTTCCATATCTGTGGAGGAGTAGCTTTTCCAGTTGAATAATTCCTGTCTTTCTAAGTAAGCTCACTAATGTAGCAGTACTGCTAGGTAGCCTAAATAACCCTATACCCACTACAGGATAATGATAGGTTGGTAGGCTGGTGCTGTACATGGGAGACGGTCCTGCTAAATTTCATCATACAAAGCTCCCTTTGAGTGGTCAGAGGAAGGAGAATCAAGTACTTGGTGAGTGCCCTATCGCAATATTAATGCCCTTCTTTCTAATTGCTCTCTTCCACATTGTTTGCTAGCATGGATATTATTCAGCCTGTTCATGTATGATAATCACTGATGCAGCTAAATGCTGAGAAACTCAGCGATACTATAACTACATTGTTATACTTTTATCACTGCCTTTGAACAGTGACTCATTTATAATGCTGAACCAGAAATAAAAATAAATAAATTAGTCTGGGGCTCTGTTCTTCTCGCTTTGCATTTTCCATTAACAAGCCCTGCAAGGAAAAATAGATGCCTCCTCTACAGTTATTATTTTCACCCTGTGTGACAACCCCCTCCCCAAGCCTGCATTTCTCAACCCAGTCTGTGGATTAGGGTTGTTATTTCAAAATAGCCTTACTTCATTCTGTGCTAATGCATATTTCCAGCCTGTCACTTTCCCACGTGCTTTGGCTGTCTGGGACTGAAATCCCTCATTATGACCTGTGTTCCAACAGCAGTTATGTGATACGGAATCTCTATGTACATAACGGGCAGTAGCCCATCTGTCTCCTGCCAAGCATATAACAGGTGTGGCCTGCATTGCTCCATTTTGTCACCTGGATTTGAGGGCCAAGAAAGACAGTGAATGGAAGGAAAACTGCATCTCTAAGAGTATATACAGCATGGCTGATGCTCTTCTCATTTCATCACTCCTGATTTACATAAGCACACTTATGTGCTTAATTAATGGGGAGCAGGTTTAAAACTAATAAAAGAAAGTTCTTCACACAGCGTGTAGTCAACCTGTGGAACTCCTTGCCAGAGGAGGCTGTGAAGGCTAGGACTATAGCAGAGTTTAAAGAGAAGCTAGATAATTTCATGGAGGTTAGGTCCATAAAAGGCTATTAGCCAGGGGATAAAATGGTGTCCTTGGCCTCTGTCTGTCAGAGGCTGAAGAGGGATGGCAGGAGACAAATCGCTTGATCCTTGTCTTCGGTCCACCCTCTCTGGGGCACCTGGTGCTGGCCACTGTCGGTAGACAGGATACTGGGCTAGATGGACCTTTGGTCTGACCCAGTACGGCCGTTCTTATGTTATGTTGTTATGTTCACACAGTGATGCTACTACAATGTGTGGGCCAGATCCCCATGTTTGGATCCCTGTGTCTGAGTACTTTCTGCAACACATGGTCAACCTGTGGAACTCCTTGCCACAGGATGTTGTGAATCAGAATACTAGGACTGGGAGGGACCTCAAGAGGTCATCAAGTCCAGTCCCCTGCCCTCATGGCAGGACCAAATACTGTCTAGACCATCCCTGATAGACATTTATCTAACCTACTCTTAAATATCTCCACAGATAGAGATTCCACAACCTCCCTGGGCAATTTATTCCAGTGTTTGACCACCCTGACAATTAGGAACTTTTTCCTAATGTACAACCTAAACCTATACCCTTGCTGCAGTTTAAGCCCATTGCTTCTTGTTCTATCCCCAGAGGCCAAGATGAACAAGTTTTGTCCCTCCTCCTTATGACACCCTTTTAGATATCTGAAAACTGCTATCATGTCCCCCCTCAATCTTCTCTTTTCTAAATTCAACAAATCCAATTCCTTCAGCCTTCCCTCATAGGTCATGTTCTCTAGACCTTTAATCATTCTTGTTGCTTTTCTCTGGACCCTCTCCAATTTCTCCACATCTTTCTTGAAATGCCGTGCCCAGAACTAGACACAATACTCCAACTGAGGCCGAACCAGCACAGAGTAGAGCGGAAGAATGACTTCTCGTGTCTTGCTCACAATACACCTGTTAATGCATCCCAGAATCATGTTTGCTTTCTTTGCAACAGCATCACACTGCTGACTCATATTCAGCTTGTGGTCCACTATGACCCCTAGATCCCTTTCAGCAGTACTCCTTCCCAGACAGTCGCTTCCCATTCTGTATGTATGAAACTGATTGTTCCTTCCCAAGTGGAGCACTTTGCATTTGTCTTTATTAAACTTCATCCTGTTTACCTCAGACCATTTCTCCAATTTGTCCAGGTCATTTTGAATTATGACCCTCTCCTCCAGAGCAGTTGCAACCCCTCCCAGCTTGGTATCATCTGCAAACTTAATAAGCGCACTTTCTATGCCAATATCTAAATCGATGAAGATATTGAACAGAGCCAGTCCCAAAACAGGCCCCTGCGGAACCCCACTTGTTATGCCTTTCCAGCAGTATTGTGAACCATTAATAACTACTCTGAGTACTGTTATCCAGCCAGTTATGCACCCACCTTCTAGAAGCCCCATCTAAGTCGTATTTACCTAGTTTATTGATAAGAATATCACGTGAGCCCGTATCTAATGTCTTACTAAAGTCTAGGTATACCACATCCACCGCTTCTCCCTTATCCATAAGACTTGTTATCCTATTAAAGAAAGCTATCAGATTGGTTTGACATGATTTGTTCTTTACAAATCTGTCCATGAAGGCCAGGTCTTTAACAGGGTTCAAAAAAGAGCTAGGAGGAGATTCATGGAGGATTGGTCCATCAATGGCAATTAGCCAGGATGAGCAGGAATGAGGTCTCTGGCCTCAGTTTGTCAGAAGTTGGCAATGGGCAACAGGGGAGGGATCACTTGATGATTACCTGTTCTGTTCATTCCCTCTGGGGCACCTGGCATTGGCCACCATCAGCAGACAGGATACTGAGCTAGCTGGACCTTTGGTCTGACTCAGCATGACCGTTCTTATGATCTAGAGAGGGAGAGGAAGGAAGGTCTAAGCTCCCTTTCCACACCTATGATTCTTGGTTGAATGAGAACAAACCAGGCTTTTGCAAAACACAATTGTCCACTAGCCATTGATCCTTGCAACACAGTGTGCTCTGGCTTCTCCCGCTCATTCAGCGACAGCCCCCCCAGACTATGCATGGAAGGTGGCAGACTGTTGGCTATGTCTTCTGGGGAGTCACTCTAGGTCAAAAGAATCTGCATGACTAGAGTAGCACTCATCCCTCTAGGGCTGCAGGAGCAGTGCCAAAGGGACAGAGCTGGGTCAGAGTTAGGGTCTGTCCCATTATTTTCAGAGGAACCATGTCCATCTGTACAGGGATGCTTTCAGCTCCTTTGCGTGATGTTGACAAGGGGACAGAATTGCTATAGACCTGGAAACTGTACAAATGTGCCACAATGAAAGATCCATCTGCTTTCTAAGGTCCCAAAGTGAAATCTGATTCCCCTCTCATGTTTTTATGCTTATTGCTGTCATGCTGTTTATACACTCAAGTGATGCACATTCTAATTTTGTTTAACATAAAACAACAACTATGTACTGGCTGCTGAAGTGTATTGACTGTCTCTTCCTTCTGTCCATACAGTGAAAGACACAATACTAAAAAATGCATCTTGCTTTATTTGCTTTCAAAAGTAATGCACTGAGGCTAAATCTACACTATATGGCTGAAATCGATGAACCTTAGGTCGAGTTACCGCAGGGTCTACACTATGGGAGGTCAACAGGAGAAACTCCCCAGACAACTTACCTTACCTCTTCTCATCCCGGGTGGAGTAGAGGGGTCAACTACAGAGAGATCTGCAGTCTATTTGGTATGTCTTAACTAGACCTGCTAAATCAAGTACTGGTGGATTGATGTCAGTGTATTGGTCTAGGCTGTAGTGTAGACATAGGCTGAGTATGAATACAGCAGAAGCTTTATGAAACAAGTATGACATATTTGGTCCCAATGTATCAGACCCTCAGCTGATGTGACTGAGACTTTGTCTACACTACAAAATAAAGTCAAATTTATTAAGTTTAATGTTTAGCACCTGATTTTGTGAAGTCAAAGGTCCAGAGCCAGGCAATTCCTCCTTGGAGCTGGAGCTATGCAATCTGAGCGACTGGCTGACAGCAGTACTTGGAAAAACAAACAAATGGTCGGGTAGCACATTAAAGACTAACAAAACACATAGATGGTATCATGAGCTTTCGTGGGCACAGCCCGCTTCTTCAGATGACTGGACAGTACTCTGGACAGCTCAATGTGGGGCGTGGGCGGGCCTGGGTTGTCCTCCATCTCAGTAACTACTGGAGGGGAAGAAAGAAATCTGATCTTAGGCAATCCAGGGAAAGGGATGCCATCTGGCCCTGGAGTGGAGGAGAAACAGAGTGAGAGCGCACAGGCACATGCCCTCAGCCAAGGGGGCACTCATGAGAAGTGAGTGCAACCCCATCACAGGTACCCACTGTCGACTTTGACAATGATGGTAGCTATCCCCACAGTTCCTGCTGCCCCTTTGCGATCTGCCCTGAGTGCCAGATGGGACCCAAACAGCGCAGTGGGTGGCTCTGGGTATACGTTGTTAGCATCCCATAATGCACGCATCTCTTCCTCCCTTCTTGAAAGCAGTGGAAAACTATTGTTTTGTGCCCTTTTATCCCTGGTTATCCATGCAGATGCCATAGCATGATAAGCATGGAACCCAGTCAGCAGCAAAGTACTATAGCAATCATATTAACCGTCATGTGCCTTATGCCGACATATGTCCAGCTCCTAGCCAGGGTCCACCAGAAAGAGCAAGACTCTCAGGAGGCCATGAACAGACTCTTGTGTAAGACACTTGAAATAAGTGATTGGCAGATGATGGGAGTATTTGATCCTGTTGGCACAATGGAACGCTGGTTCTGGTGCCATGAGATAAGCACAGACTGATGGGACTGCATGGTTATGCAGCTATGGGACAAGTCACAGTGATGCAAAAGTTTTGCATGTGTAAGGCCACCTTCATGGAAGTTTGCAAATTGCTTTCCTTCTCCCTGAAGGGCAGCAATACCAGAATGAGGCCCTCTCTGATAGCTGAGAAGCAATAGCCCTGTTAAAGCTTGCAACACTAGCCAGTTGGGAATCCATTGGGAGTGGAGAAATCTACACTAGGGGCTGCTGTGATCCAAGTATCCCAGGCAATCGATACCCTTCTGCTACAACCGGCAGGGACTGTGCAAAACTGACAGACATAATGGATAACTTTGCCATGATGGGGTTCCCTAGCTGTGGTGGGGCAATAGATGGTACACGCGTCCCTCTCTTGGCACCCAACCACCTTGCCAAAGAGAACGTACACCACAAGGGGTACTTGTTGATCATGTTGTAGGCACTGGTGGATCACAAGGGCCCTTTCACTGACATCAATGTGGGATGGTCAGGAAAGGTGCATGGCATACTTCATCTTTAGGAATGCCAGTCTCTTCCAAAAGCTGCAAGCTGGAACTTTCTTCCCAGACTGGAAAATCATCATTGGATGTGTTGAAGTGCCAATGGTAATCCATGGTGACCCAGCCTTCTTGCTTCCATGGTTCATTAAGCCATACATAGGCAGCTTGGACTGCAGACAGGAGCACTTCCACTACAGGTTGAGCAAGTGCAGAATGCTGGTAGAATGGGCTTTTGGCCATCTAAAGGGAAGGTTTCACAGTGTATTGACTAGGTATGACCTCAGCAAAGGAACATTCCCTTTGTTACAACAGCCTGCTGTATACTCCATAGTATCTGTGAAAATAAGGGGGAAAGTTTTATGGCAGGGTGGGAAGGCGAGGCACAGCGCCTAGCCAGTAATTATGAGCAGCAAGACACCAGAGCAATAATGAGAGCACATAGAGGGGCACTGCAAATTAAATCAAACTTCAGGACTGGACTGCAAAGAGAAACTGCTGAGCTACAGTTCATCTTTAAGTTTGACACAATCAACTCTGGATTAAACAAAGACTGTGAATGGCTCGCTAACTACAAAAGCAGCTTCTGCTCTCTTGGAATTCACACCTCCAGATCAGCTGCTAGAAGTGGGCCGGATCCACCTCGTCATCTCCAGCCTGATCCTGGCCTGCATATTTATTCCTGCCTCTGGAAATTTCCACTACATGCATCTGACGAAGTGGGTCTTTGCCCACGAAAGCTTATGCTCCTACACTTCAGTTAGTCTATAAGGTGCCACAGGACTCCTCGTCGCTTTTGCAGATTCAGACTAACACGGCTACCCCTCTGATACTGGAAATTAAAGAGGCTTTGAAAAACAGCTTTGTGTATGGCCAGACAATGATATGACAGTCGTCGTGTGTAACAAGGTGACCTCGGCTTGCCTGTAAACCTCCCCCGCCTCGCCCCCCACAACACGAGCAATAAAGATGACATTATGCATTTTTATTTAGGAAATAAAAGGAAGCAGGGACAGAAAGGGAGTTCTGGATGGAAGCTTCGGAGCGGGGAGAGAAGTGGCATATTAAAATCCCCCTGCTCAGCAATCATATAGGTGTGAGAATGACAGCCTTTGAAAGCCTGTGCAACACGGTGCTTGCAAGGAGCAGCTCCCACAGCTAGACAAGTGTCTGTGTTTGCTAAGGGTGGCCACAGTGGCACGCTGGTGGGGCAGAGTCTCATGTGGTGATCGTGTGTTTGGCACACATACACCCCATTTGCTAAGAGAGTGCAACTTTCTCTTCCCACAGGAAATTCATGGATGTCAGAGAGCCAATGTGCCATACCCAGGGAGCTCACTGCCACAACAAACATTATTGAAACCAATGATCCAGAAAAAGAATTAGGCATTTATATGGGTAACAAATATATCAGCATTACAATAGCAAGGATTAAAAACAAATCAAGTGTTTTAGAAGGTGTATCAACCTTCATGCTATGGGGCACGAGCTAGCCTCTAAAGAGAATCTGTCTCAGATCTGCTTAGGCTCACCTGGACTGTGGCCCACCAGACTGCTATTAGAGGAGTCTAGCCTCTGGCTCCTCAGGTGTTTAAGCCTCAAGAGTCTGAGCAGAGCACAGACACTGTCCCAGACTTGGGGTCTGGAGAGACTCCCTCAGAGTGCAGACACCCTGTCTGGCACTGACAATCCGGAGAGCTGAGACAATGCAGCCCAGCTGCCCTGCCCCTGGATCCAGTGCCAACTCAGACTGCCCCCATACCTTAAGCACTTCCTCTCACAGAATCCCACCGCAGGTGTGAGCCTTCTAGGTTACAGTTCAACTCTCTCAGCAGCATGTAACATATAGATACAGACACTTTAGACAGAACAGTACCCTGCTAATGCTCTTAGTCAGACAAGAAGTACACCGCACTATACAGAGATAATACATTCTAGACACATTTTCTCTCGCTAGCTTCCTCTTCAAGAGTCTTTGGGGGACCATCTGTATTCAGGTTGGAAGGGTGCCCTTCCCCCCTCCCCACGCTTTTTCTGGCTCCTGCAACAGCTTCGTCTTACACTGGTGAGAAATGGCCAAAGAGAGCAAGCAGAACAACTTCAGCCCTTTCATAACCTTCCAGCCCCTCTATCCGGTGACTCCCAGATGACCAGAACCCTACCTGCTATTTGAGTTGCTAGCCAACCTCTACCATAGTAAACCCAATTCTCCTGGCTGAGGCCAGCCTTTTATGTAGGTGCTTCCATCCTGAATAAATAGCCACCAGCATTTAGTAACCCTCTGTTAGGCTTTCGCTGCTGCTCCTATTGGGATTTCTGTTCAACAAGGAAGTTAAAGGATGCCAGAGGAGACAAAAGGCTTCATAATGGGATTTGCAGCTTGGTAAAGACACAAACAGAAAGTTCATAACTGCACAAAGAATTTGGCATGATTTATATCTAAAACTTACTGGACTTTTCAGTTTAGAAAAGAGACAACTAAGAGGGCATAGAATAGAGGTCTATTCATGAAGGTATGAAAAAAGTCATTAAACAAGTGTTATTTACTCTTTCCCATAACACAAGAACTAGGAGTCCCCAAATGAAATTAATAGAGGGCAGGTTTAAAACAAACAACAGGAAGCATGTTTTCAACACCCAGTCAACCTGTGGAACTCCTTGCCAGAGGATGTTACCTATTTTGTTCTTTCTTTCTGGAGCACCTGGCATTGGCCACTGTCTAAATGTAGGATACTGGGCTAGATGGACCTTTAGTCTGACCCAGTATGGCCGTTCTTATTGTGAAAGCTCCTCCCCAACCTTGGATGGGTCCCACACTTTCAGGTAAATTACTTGCCTCAGAAGCTCACAGCAGTCCTCAATTTAGACACCAGCTTGGCTGTTTGTTGAGCTACTCTCATCATTAGCCAGTATGGGAAAAAGAGGGAAAACCAAAATTCATAGTCTCTCTAGCCCCTCCCCATGGTACAGAGTATGACAAACCCTTGTACCAAAGCCCGTCTCCTTCTAGTATTGAAATAGGAGAGTTGGGTGTGTGTGGAAATCCAGCCCACCCTCTATTCTGGATTCCAGCCTAGGGACCCTGTAATAGCAGCTGTTTATAATGTTTCTGGTGACAGCTATTAATCTCCAAGCCACTTCCCTACAGCCTTCCCCAGCACCTCCTTACCTCAGGTTCTTCCTGCAAATACCTACTTGCACTTTCTCCTCCCAAACACTCCACAACACTTTCTCTCATCTGCACACATACTAAGCAAACAAAAGGGAAGCCTCTTTAAACCAGTTTCAACTGCTTCTTAATTTGGCTTCCCACGTGTTCTAATTAATCTGACCCCCCCCTGACTCTGGAAGCCTCTTAATTGGTTCCAGGTGTTTTAACTGGCCTGATTGTTCTGGATCAGCCCTTGCCAGTTTACCCTGGGAACAGGGACATATTTAATCTGGGGCTAATATATTTCCCCTTTACCACTCTCCTGTAGATCTCTGGCCTAACTCTGTCACAGTATGTTGTGAATTGTGTTAGCAGATCCCCCCAAATCAGCACCAAATCCAAAAGAAACTTCCCTGTGGGTAAATTATCCCTTAACTCACTAAAGAGTTTCTTGCACCTGCCTCTGAAGAAGCGAATCCTGACCACTGCTTGACAAAATACAAGAGGCCTCTTGGACCACTGGTCTGATTCAGTATTTCTATGGTCCCTTAGAAACTAGCATTCATTTAAATAGAAGAAATTTAAGAGGAAGCTACAAGGAGCCTTGTCTACTAATTCCCAGTACTTCCCTTGCCACAGTGGTACAATGTTTTAAATGGCGAGTTCAGAACCTTATTTTGTTGCTTTTAAAACCAAAGTCTGCTGAGACGATCAAGCAAGTGAGAAACTTCAATGGTTCTTGACACCATGGATTGATTTAGATATTCTGGGAAGGTTTCTGGAAGATTTCATGGGAGATGTGCTCACAAAATCTGTTAAGGTTTTATAACAACAAGTGTTGTGCGCATACATCCCTGTGCTCCAAGTTTCCAGCCCAAAAATAGCAAAAAATGAGGTCAGTCCCTGAGACTGATGCCATCGGGCTGGAAAAGAAGTGACAAGAAAGACATTGTATTATTATGAAAGCTCCTCTCTGGGATTGCATTTGCTGGCAGCAGTGTTGAAAGCCTTGTTCATGTCAGGATGTGTCAACATTGACAAGATCCAATGGAACAAAAAGCATGATTGGTCAACTTGAAAAGAAAAAGCTAGACAGTGTTATAGATCCTGAGTCTGCAGTTGGATCTATGCCTGTGCACTGTATGGCTATGTCTACAC
Organism: Pelodiscus sinensis; assembly: GCF_049634645.1. Lineage (NCBI taxonomy): Eukaryota > Metazoa > Chordata > Testudines > Trionychidae > Pelodiscus > Pelodiscus sinensis. Next base: position 245,112,939 of record NC_134712.1, on the reverse strand, counting down.
TAGCCGCGTCTTGCTCAAGAACATCTTGCACAAGGGTTCTTGTGCAAGAAGTCTTGCACAAGAAAACATCCACACTGGCATGTACCAGCTGTGCTTTTGCGCAAGGGCATCCATGGCAGTGTGGACGCTCTCTTGTGCAAGAAAGCTCCGATGGCCATTTTAGCCATAGGGCTTTCTTGCGCAAGAAATCCCTGCTGAGCATCCACACTGCCCTCTTGCACAAGAGCTCCTGCACAAGAGGGCTTACACCTGTTAAAAAAGAGCATAGCTCTTGCGCAAGAAGCCCTCGCTTACCATGCCGTACTGTAAATTTCCTTGAGCAAAAGCGGGCGGGCCGTGTGGATGCTCTGCAGATTCTTGCACAAGAACTGCCATACTTGAGCAAGAAGCCGCGAAGGTAGACACCGCCTATGAGTACAGGGTCCACCTATATGGATCCAACTGCAGGATCCAGGTAGGGACCCTGCAGAGAGAAACAAACAGATCAGTTGGGTTCTGTGAAAGAACAGGAACCTAAGTCGATGGCATTTCACCATATGGTTCTCCTGGCAGGCTCAGGGTCTGAGCTTGTAAGAAATCTGAACAAAAGGAATAGCAAGAAATCACACAGTAAATGCAAAAGAGAGCAATAATTTCTGGTAGCCTCTCTTGGGCTATGTCTACACTATGACTTTTGCTGCATGAGGAAATGAAAATGAAGTGCAGATTAGCATTTTCTCACTCTTTTTTCCAATTTTGAGCTAGGGGTTTTTGCGCAAAAACAGGCAGTGTGGCCGGGGCTGTTTTGCACAAAACCCCCTTTTTCCACAAGATCCTTATGCCTCTCTGGGACAAAAACAGAATGAAAGAGAGCATGTAAATGAAACATGAGAAAATGCCAATCCATGCTTCATTTGCATTGCCTCTTGCGGCAAAAGTCATAGTGTAGACATAGCCTTGGAGAGGGTGCGTTATTTTGGGATTTTTTTTCAGGGACAGGGAAAAAATCACTGACAGTTCCCTTATATTTGTGGTAGTTTGTGATGATTGATATTTACTTAGTTCCTGACACTTTACCAAGTAGGATAGAACTTGTCTGTAACAATATGAAGTCTGCCCCTATGGCAGCCAACAGCCTGTATGAAGATAAGGACTCTGCTTCAAAGACCTCACAAACTAAGGCCAAATTTCAAACTCAGGCAGTAAAGTTAAACAACTAAACCCATATAGGTTTGCCAGGTGTCTGGTATTGACCTGTACAGTCCGGTATTTTTGCCTCCTGTCTGGTAAAAAAAAAAAAAAAATCAGAAAATACTGGACACCTAAAATGTCTGGTATTTTCTGATTTTTTTCCCTGCCAGGAGGTGAAAATACCAGATACTTGACAACCCTACATACACTCAGCAACCGGGCCCAGCCCCCAGCTCACTCCCCCCCCCCCCCAGGGACCCTAGTCCCAGCCCCCTGGTCCCCTGGTCCCCTGGCCCCCTCGCTTTCCTGGTTCTGCAGGGAAGCTGCCTTTTGGTTCCAATCTAGAAAACAAGATGGCAAAAAAGCCTAAAGGGGCCATGCTGTTTTAATTTTTTTTTTTTTTTTTTTTTTGCTTAATAACTCTTGGTGTCCTTTTTTTTTTCTCAGCAGCTTTGGTCTCCCTCTTATTTTCTCAACAGAATTTTTTCCCTGGTGTTTTGGGGGTTTTTGGGGGGGGGGGGGGTTGTTCAGTATTTTTGGTTAAACCATCTGGCAACCCTAAACCCATATAAAGACCCGGTTAGGTGACCCAGGTGTCAGAGCTGCTGAGAACACATAATTTCTATTGGCTACAATGGGAGCTTTGGGACCTCAGCAATTTGGTGCTGAAGTAGGGATGTAGGGGCATGACTCAAGGACTGGAAGTACAACAACAGCAAAACTGACAAGGAAACACAGTTTGTATTTCATGAACTATAAGGAAATACTCAAGGTGTTTAATTACACCTAATGCCTCGCTAACCCTCTAGTGGCCAAAGAAGACAGGATTCTTAGTGAAAGCATGTCTAACTTTGCTTTCCAGAACTAGACAGGTTTACTGGCGATAACAGAAGGGTTATCTCCAATATGCCCATCACTCAGAATCTTAATCTGGACATTGCACATGGACCAGTATAAAATTTTACTCTAATTTGTTTTTTCAAATTGACAAGCACACACGTCATTTTCAAACCAATAGTTACCCTTGTTCTTCTGCCGTAACCTGTAACTTACAAGTTAAAAATCACTTAGGAAAGTTAGATGTCAGCAAATCACCAGGTCCTGATGAAATGCATCCCAGGATACTCAAGGAGCTGATAGAGGAGGTATCTGAGCCTTTAGCTATGATCTTTGAAAAATCATGGAAGACAGGGGAGATACCAGAAGACTGGAAAAGGGCAAATATTGTGCCCATCTATAAAAAGGGGAATAAGAACAACCCAGGAAACTACAGACCGGTCAGTTTAACATCTGTCCCAGGGAAGATAATGGAGCAGGTAATTAAGGAAATCATATGCAAACACTTGGAAGGTAATAAAGTGATAGGGAATAGCCAGCATGGGTTTGTGAAGAACAAGTCATGCCAAACTAATCTGATAGCTTTCTTTGATAGGATAACGAGCCTTGTGGATAAGGGAGAAGCGGTGGATGTCATATACCTAGACTTTAGTAAGGCATTTGATACGGTCTCGCATGATATTCTTATTGATAAACTAGGCAAATATAACTTAGATAGGGCCACGATAAGGTGGGTGCATAATTGGCTGGATAATCGTAGTCAGAGAGTTGTTAACGGTGCTAAATCCTGCTGGAAAGGGATAACGAGTGGAGTTCCGCAAGGGTCTGTTTTGGGACCCGTACTGTTCAATATCTTCATCAACGATTTAGATATTGGGATAGAGAGTACGCTTATTAAGTTTGCAGATGATACCAAACTGGGTGGGGTTGCAACTTCTTTGGAGGATAGGGACATAATTCAAAATGACCTTAGAAAGTTAGAGAAATGGTCAGAGGTAAATGTGCAAAGTGCTCCACTTAGGAAGGAACAATCAGTTCCATACATACAAGATGGGAAGCGACTGTCTAGGAAGGAGCATGGCGGAAAGGAATCTAGGGGTCATAGTGGACCACAAGTTGAATATGAGTCAACAGTGTGATGCTGTTGCAAAAAAAGCAAATATGATTCTAGGTTGTATCAACAGGTGTGTTGTAAGCAAAACTCGTGAAGTCATTCTGCCGCTCTACTCTGCACTAGTTAGGCCTCAGCTGGAGTACTGTGTCCAATTCTGGGTGCCACATTTCAAGAAAGATGTGGAGAAATTGGAAACGGTAAAGAGAAGAGCAACAAGAATGATTAAAGGTCTAGAGAACATGACCTATGATGAACTGGGCTTGTTTAGTTTGGAAAAAAGAAGATTAAGGGGGCACATGATAGCGGTTTTCAAATATCTAAAAGGGTGTCACAAGGAGGAAGGAGAAAATTTGTTCCTCTTGGTTTCTGAGGACAGGACAAGGGTAATGGGCTTAAAGTGCAGCAAGGGAGGTTTAGATTGGACATTAGGAAAAAATTCCTAACGGTCAGGGTGGTCAAATATTGGAATAAATTGCCAAGGGAGGTGGTGGAATCTCCCTCTCTGGAGATATTCAAGAACAGGTTAGAGAGACATCTATCAGGGATGGTGTAGATGGAGCTTGGTCCTGCCTTGAGGGCGGGGGGCTGGACTCGATGACCTCTCGAGGTCCCTTCCAGTCCTATGATTCTATGCTCACTACCATGTAATAGGACACATTCCCTGTTGGTGTAGCTAGACCAGGCTCTCTGAAAGAATGACAGAGGCCCCCGCCACTTTGAGTTTAGAGGCCCAAGCCCAGCCTCAGCCGCAGGCCCCTGATGTATCTAACTTCTCATCCACTGGGTCATACTAAAACCAAAAGAATATTTGAAAATGAACACTTGAGACTATTTATTAAGTCATTATGCCAATAAAGTATATTAAAATGTAACTAACTGTGAGTTTCCACTGCAAGCAAAACTCTTAATTTTAGGAATGTGTTTCTGGCATTGTGTGCAAACTCGTTTATAATTGAAGAAAAATCTAATTTACAGGCAACACCACTGCTAATGTTAAGCATTGCGAGCTCATTCAAATGCTCTTGTCCCATTGTAGGACCATGATAGTTCTTTACTTGTTTTAACACGCTGAATGTGCATTCATCTGAAGCAACTCATGCAGGGAGACTACGTAATGCAATTGTGATATTAGGAAAAACAGTTGGCAGGTCAAGATCCAATATTTTTGAAGCAGTTCTTTTGGCATGCAGTCTGATTTAAAGTTGATAGAATGTATACGTTTCAGGAAGATGATCTTGTCACAGAGATCTCTAAAAATGTCAATGTTGTACCTTCATTGAAACTGTTCAGCTGCTGAATATTGATCTTCAACACTTAGTTCTCTGAACTCCCAAAGGAATCCAAAAAGGGAACAAATTTGTTGCAGTGACTCAGACCAGATTTGATGGAGTCAATAATAACAAAAAAATGATTGACTCTATAGTGCCATTCTGCATTAGATTGAGATGTTAGGCTGCGATTGGTGGAAAACTCAGATGAAATGTCAATACCCTGTCATACTGATTTGGACTCATAAAGGATTGCATCCCATTGATTATTAATCTTTTGAATAATTTTATAAAGTTGTTCAATGTTATCCCTCTCAACATCTAATGTAGCATTGTGTGCTTCAATTACAAGATTAGTTTTGTGGATCATTTTTATCAGCATCAGCCACATGGATGACATTAAAATGCATTCAAATTTGGATGTATACTTCTGAATTGACTTAAGTTCAGTGTGAGCCTGTGTTGTGAGAGTAAGAGATTCAAGCTCACTTAGGGTATGTCTACACTACAAAGTTAATTCAAAATAACAGCAGTTATTTCGAATTAACTTTAATAGCATCTACACAGGCAAACCGCTATTTCGAAATAAATTCGAAATAGTGGAGCCCTTATTTCAAATTTGGTAAACCTCATTCTACAAGGAATAACACCAAATTTGAAATAGCTATTTCGAATTAAGTGATGTGTAGACACTTAATTCGAAATAGGGGGCCTCCAACCCTTCCCAGAGAGCCCTGGTGGCCACTCTGGGCACAACCAGGAAAGCTTACTCTCCTCTCCCCCATCCCTGGAGCCATTAAAGGAGTAGACCCTGGCCACAGTGCCTGTGTCAGCTCCAAGCCTACCAGCCCAGAGCCAGCAGTGGCCACCGGGGCCCCTGAACAAGTGGCCCCAAAACATGAGCCAGCAAGCCACTGGCAGCCAGCCCTCCACCGCTCCCCAGGAGCACTCTGCCAGCTCCCAGGAGCCTGACAGGGGCTGGAGAAGGCGGGCACCTTCCTGGTCCTGGGTTGAGATCATAGACCTTATTTAGGTTTGGGGGGGATTCCCCCAACTTCCGTGATCTCAGCCCTAGACGGAGGAACACAGCCGTCTTTATGGTAGGATAGCTGCCAGCCTGGCCACCAAAGGCCACATGTGAACCCAGGAGCAGGTTTGCATGAAAGTCAGGTTGGTCCGGTGAGACCCCCCAACCCTGAGCCCTGAGCTTCCCCTCCCCCTTCTTCCCCTTGCTTCCCCCTTCCAGCTCCCTCCTCCCAGGTTTCCCCCTCCCCTCTCCCACCCTCTCTTTTCCCCTCTCCCACCCCCTTTTCCCAGTCTCCCCAGAGGTCCATCTTCCCACCCCCAGTTTTGTTCAATAAACCCAGTTTCTATTATTGAACATACGTGTCTCTTATTTGACATCAGGAAGGGGGGCTAGGGAGGGGTAAGTGGAAGGACATGAGGGAGGAATGGGGCACGAGCCCCCAGTGGGGAGGACCGGGGAGGCTCTCAGGGCTCCTCGGGGTGGACGCTCTCCCTCAGGGCCTCCTGGATCCTGACAGCCCCCTGATGGACCCCCGGATGGCAGCCTGCACCTAGTGCAGCTGGTCTGATGGCAATGACCCCACGAGATGCACCGGAATGCCCAAGGGCAGCTCTGGCTCCATGTGGCCGAGTGATGTGGTGTCTTGAGTGTGGGCACTCAGGGCACTCCAAGGCTATGTCTAGACTGCAAGCCTCTTTCGAAAGAGGCTCTTTCGAAAGAGAGCGTCTAGACTGCACGCGGAACTTTCGAAAGAGCAAGCCGCTTTTTCGAAAGAAAGCACCCAGTGAGTCTGGATGCTCTCTTTCGAAGAAGCCCTATATACATTCAAGAACGCCTTCTTTCGAAAGAAGCACTTTCGAAAGAAGGCGTTCTTCCTTGTGAAATGAGGTTTACCGCCGTCGAAAAAAAAGCCGTGTTCTTTCGATTTAATTTCGAAAGAACGCGGCTGCAGTCTAGACGCAGGTGAAGTTTTTTCGGAAAAAGGCTACTTTTCCCGAAAAAACCCCTGAGTCTGGACACAGCCCAAAACAGGACTACTTTGCTGTCCCTCATTGAGGTAGACAAGCAAGTGGGGAACCCTGAGAACTGTCTGTCCGGGGCGGGGGTAGGGTCCCTTTAAGCACAGAGCTCAGTTAGCCTCAGGCAGCAGCCCCGCACACTAAGTCGCAACCTGATGCCCTGCCTGCACTGGTTCTGGCCAGCCTTAACTTTGGTTCAGGGTCCACTCAGTGTGGATGCGCTATTTCGAAATAGCAAAATGCTATTTGGAAATAGTTTTTGTGTATAGATGTGTTATTTCGAACTAGCTTAATTTGAATTAACTATTTCATGTAGACATACCCTTAAAGCCTTTCTCACAGGTCCAAATGCTGTGCAATTGATTTAATGCTATCAATTTGTACTGACCATCTCGTTGTTGACTTGCTATGAAGGGAAACAGACAGATGCTGCTTCAGAATTTCCCACTTTAGAAGACTGCGACTGAAGAAGTTGTACAACTGCTGGATTGTTCCAAAATATGTGATTGATTCTGTGCAATCAGTACCGACAAGATTTAGTGTGTGGTTGTCACAACTGGAAAAAATAAATTTTGGATTTTGCTCAAGGAGGACTCCTTGCACTACGTTGTACTTCCCAGCCATACCGGATCCATTGTCATAGGCTTGGCCAATGCAGACTTGAAAATTTAATTTGAAGCCCTCCAGAATTTCTAATACATAGTGGCATTTTTTTCTTTTGAAATTATCAAACAAAATGCATCATTCTTCAATTGAAACCTTTGAACTTCCTGCAATTTTAACATATCGAACAACCAAGGTCATCTGTTCTTTATGAGAACAATCTGGAGTTGCATCAATAATAATTGAAAAGTATTTTGCATGTTGTATCTCTTCAAGAATTGTTGTTTGCACAAATGTCTCTCACAGCTCAATAAACTTGTTTTGTATTCTTATAGACAGATAATGGACTTGTATGTGTTTCCCGCACTCTTGTGATTCACGAACATGCTTAACACAGCCTGATAAAAGTGGGTCATGCTTGCTAAGAAGCTCAAGTATACCAGGAAAGTTTCTGTTTGTAGAGTCACTGATACATTGACTGGAACCAAACGAAGCCAATCCCAGTTCAGAAAGAAAAAGAATGACATTCACTATGCGCTCAAGAAGTTTTTTCCAGTTATCAGTTTCTGTGTTTATTTCACTCAGGAGTAAGTTTTCAACTGAAGTATCAGCTAATGCTGCTCTACTAGATGATTTCCATGTAGAATGATTAACTCTATGTGATAATGAAGTTTCATGTGCATCTTCGAGGTCCTCGTTTTCTGCCTGCACAGTCTCTAAATCAAGGATAGATTCTGCATCTATTGCTACTGTTGGCATTTCTGTATCTTGATTAATGACCTCCTTATTTTGAGGCAGTGGCATTGAAATGTCATTTGTGGGAACAAAGTTTTCGTAATCAGAACTGGTAGTGTCACTGTCAGTATGGTCACCATCTAATGGCTGAGGCGTCTTTTCTGTGAGAAATAATGTTATTGGCTTTAAACTCCTACCTGCTGCTTCACTCTGTTGCTTTCATCGTCTCTTACTTGCACCACTTTCAAATCTTTGCTTCATTTTAATAAAGGGGTTCTTTTAAAACACAGTAACACACAAATTAATTTGCTAAAGGCTATTGGTTATACAAAATAATTGTATATACTTCACAATATTATATAACAACAGTTTGGGGGTGTTATTTACTATGGCCCTTATAGCCTTATTTCAAAGTCTTGAAATTTCGTCTGCTTACATGTTCCTGTTAGTAAATTCCTCTAATAACTCGTGCATTATGAATATGAACTTGGGGTGATTGCCAGATTAGATAAAAAGTTTATGAAACAACTAGAATTAAAAGTTTTTTTTATCACAAAAAAAGCCTTTAAAGTTTAATCTAAAACTGGACGAAGAGGTAGCTTACAGCTAAGCCTGATACGGTTATTGTATATGAAGACACATAAGAAAAAACAGGAATACGAAAATCTCCTATGCAGAGATAAACATCTAATTTAAAGGTTAAAATCACCCTCAGACCAAGCAAAATCACTTTACAGTAACTGAATTAATTACAACTTTCAATACCTCTAAACTATGCAAAGACAGTAAACAGTGTTTCATACTGTAGAATCACTAATCACAGAAGCTACTCTAGTCTCCAGTCACACAGATGAAAACTCAGATGTGACCAAAAAATTGGTGATGGCCTGAGGTCCCATAATGTTTTAAATAAATTTTTTGCAGGTGTATGTAGAGCTTCTTTTGTTGTCTCTGTTATAACTTCAAGGTGTATAATAAATGGAAATGACTTGGTAGAAAAATGTCAACATTTGAGGCCCCTTTGTCTCCTGAGGCCCAGGCCAAATGGCCCTCCTAGATCCCCCTCTGATAGGCCTGAGCTAGACATGCTGCCTTTTCAGTCAGATGAGTTGCATATGCTTTCACCAACAGGGTGAAATATTGCCTTTGACCAAGGGCCAGTCAAAGGCCTAGATACTACATAAGTCCTATTCTGAAGGCTTCACTTGTTGTGGAGCACACAGTAAGTATTGCTAGCCTGACTTCAGCCAATCTTTCCTAGCATTAGGGACCACCATTTTTAAACCACCACCCACACAGCTGAAATTTATACTCCCCCTTTCCTTTTCCCTGTTGGTATTAAATATGATGAAAGGCCTCTTGCTTCTCTACTGGGAAAGAAACTCTGGTCTGTCTCTCTCTCAGACTTGCTTCTCTGCCAGAAGCACAGAGACCACATCATTCTGGCTATGTCTAGACTACATGGCTCCATCGACGGAGCCATGTAAAACAGTTTATTCAGCATAGTCAAAGAACCAGGGATTTAAATAATCCCCACTTCATTAAAATAAAAATGGCCGCCACGCTGATCAGCTGATCTGGCACAGCGCGGCAGTCTAGACGTGGCGCGGTCGACAAGGGAGGCCTTTGTCGACCGCTCCAGTAAACCTCGTTCTCACCCTCTAAGTCCTTTTGCAAAGTTTGCTGATTTTCAGTCACATCAAGATCCAGGGTTTTCATGAATCACTCCCCTCCATAACAGAGGGTACGTCTACACTACAGCGCTAGTTCGAACTAACTTAGTTCGAATTAGTTAATTCGAACTAAGCTAATTCGAACTAACGCGTCTAGAACTAAAAACTAGTTCGAATTAGCGTTTTGCTAATTCGAACTAGCAAGTCCACATTGAGTGGACTCTGAACAGGGCTTAAGGATGGCCGGAAGCAGTGCCGGCAGGGCATCAGAGGAGGACTTAGAGCATGGAGATGCTGTCTCAGGCTAGCCGAGGGCTGCGCTTAAAGGGTCCCGACCCCCACCCCGGACAGACAGTTCTAAGGGGTGCCCCGCTTGCAAAGAAGTTCTGGCTTGGAGTGCCCGGAGTACCCACACTGGGCACATCACACCACTCGGCCATCAGCCCGGCTGCACTTGCCGCAGGCTGCCATCTGGGGAGAGGGGGTAATTGGGGGGCTGCAGGAGAGCTTCCACCCCCAGAAGCCCGCAGAGCCAGCCCAGTCCTCCCCATCGGGGGCTCGTACCCCATTCCTTCCTCACCTCCTTCCACTTACCCTTCCCTAGCCCCCCTTCTTATTGATGTACAAAATAAAGATAATGTTTCTTCCAACATTGACTCTGTCTTTATTGAACAAAACTGGGGGGAGACTGGGAAAAGGAGGTGGGAGAGGGGAAGAGAAAGGCTGGGAGAAGGGAGGGCAACTAACATGATCAGGGGTTGGGAACAGGTCCCAGATGAAGAAAGGCTACAGAGACTGGGACTGTTCAGCTTAGAAAAGAGGAGACGGAGGGGGGGACAGGATAGAGGTCTCTAAAAGCAGGGGTTGGGTGGAGAGGGTGCATTCAGAAAAGTTCTTCCTGAGTTCCCATAAAGAAGGACTAGAGGACACCAAAGGAAAGGAATGGGTAGCAGGCTTCAAACTAGTAAGAGAAAGTTGTTGTTCTTCACAAAGCAAATAGTTAACCTGCGGAACTCCTTGCTGCAGGAGGCTGTGAAGGCTACAACTAGAACAGAGTTTAAAGGGAAGTGAGATCAAGTCATGGAGGTTGGGTCCATGGAGTGGTCTTAGTCAGGGGGTAGGAGTGGTGTCCCTGCCCAAAGTTTGTGGAAGGCTGGAGAGGGATGGCACGAGACAAATGGCTTGGTCACTGTCTTCGGTCCATCCCCTCCAGGGTCCCTACGGTTGGCCGCTGTCAGCAGACAGGCTACTGGGCTAGATGGACCTTTGGTCTGACCCAGGACGGCCATTGTAAGCTCAGGGCTCAGGGTCGGGGGTCTCAGTGGACCCCCTTGATTTTCATGCACACCTGCTCCTGAGTGGCCAGGCTGGCAGCTCTCCTGCCCTAGCCGGCCACTTTCCTGTGCCTAGTGCGGAGATCGTGGACAAGGTCCACGATGTCAGCACTAGCCCAGGAAGGTGCCCGCCTCTTGCGGTCCAGGGCAAGCTCCCGGGAGCCACCAGCCTGGTCCCGGGAAGAGGGGGTGGGCTGGGGGACATCGGATGGGTGGCTCTGTGCTGTGCCAGGTGCAGGGTCTGCTGGCTGGGTGCTGGCAGGCTTGCACCTGGCATGGGCACCGTAGCCAGCCCGTGCCCCTTTAAGGGGTCCGGGGCCGGGAGGGGGGCATAGAATTTCCCTGGTGTTGGCCAGAGTGGCCACCAGGGAAACCTGGGGAGGGCTAGCCTCCCACTAGTTCGAATTAAGGGGCTACACACCCCTTAATTCGAACTAGCTAGTTCGAACTAGGCTTAATCCTCGTAAAATGAGGTTTACCTAGTTCGAACTAAGCGCTCTGCTAGTTCGATTCAAATTCGAACTAGCGGAGCGCTAGTGTAGCGCCTAGGAAAGTTAGTTCGAACTAACGGACGTTAGTTCGAACTAACTTTGTAGTGTAGACATACCCAAAATCTTTTTACTTCACCTTACATGCAGAGGAGTGGACTTGATGACCTCTCAGGGTCCCTTCCAGTTCTATTATTCTATGATTCTATGTACCCAAAACTCCCTGTTTTGACCCCAGAGACAAGCCAACTCCCAAAGGCTCTGGTTTCCCATGCTGATTTCACATCCCTTCTCTAACCCCCATCAACTTGTTTTCCTGTTGAGTTTATATGCAAATAGAGCTTCTTTTGTTTTTGGCATATCCTTCTTCATTTACCTCAGAGATTTAAGTAGGCTAACTGTGCACAGTCTGAATATAGGGCTCACCCATATGGATCCAACTGCAGGATCAGAGTAGGGATTCAGCAGAGAGAACCAAACAGATACATTCATGTTTTCTCATGGAACCCGAGTGACGTTAAATCAACATTCCTTTGTCCAGGAAAAAGTTGCTTACCGACCCTGACTGGTTACAATGTTTAAACATATATTTGGTATATGCCTACAACTTCTTGCATGACATCCATACCTACACCTCACAATGCTTATGACCACCATTATGACACAAGTTTTTTACTCAATACTTTACATGACATTCTTTCTAAATAATGACCACAATGGTATAGGGGTAATGAGTTTGTCAGGTCTAACAGGAGTTGCTGTTACAGAGCACAGAGTTCATTGCCATTCTTGTTGTTAATAGTAGCCCAAGTGTGCTAATCACTGAACTCTTTAAGTGTGCTTCCTAAAGCATCATTAGCCATGGCTAAAATAGAGATACAGTGTATACAGCCAGTGACTGGGCATGACCTACAACTAGGTTTTTCTTAAGGAGCTTTATTGTAGGTTTGGTGCCTTGGTGCTTTAACATGTGTAAGTGCTGTACTCTTTAAATCTATGCAGGGAGTGATGGGAATGCTGTGCAACTGGTTCTCAGACAAAACTCAGCTGTATCTAAAAGCATCCAACTCAAAAGCTGCCTGGGACACCAAGGCATGCAAGGGGCACGTTACTGGTGATGTGGCCGTTGTTTTTAAAAGAGCGCCCAAGAAACAAAGCTAGAAGAAAATTCATTCACATGTCAAAGGGCCCTGACGTCAAACCATGAAAGCAAAGCATCCCCAGAAGGCGGCAAACTATTGCCGGAGGCCACCCACTCACACGGCTACAGACTGCTGGCCTCCCAAGGATGGGCAGGGATTGGGAAGAAGAAAAGGTTTTCCATGGTTCACGTGTCAGACACAGCCTGATGAGGCCAATCGATTTTGCAGCAAGGGCTAAAGGAGAGAAATTCAGATGTTTAGAAGGGGAGAGGGAAGAGGCTCTGTAGACACTTCCCACTCCTAAAAGTTTGATAAACAAATTTGGCTGCAATGCAATAACCTAGACCAGACCAAAGCTCTTTATCTCTCACTCCCACTGCTTTGAATCAGGAGCATTTCCACTGAAATCAACCGAGCTCTGCTAGGGTAAGTGAGAGAAGAATCAGGCCTTTTAGGTTTGAAAAGGATAGCGCTGAGTTCTGAAATGTGAGCCAAAGTGTCTGATTCCCCACTTACCTAGCCCAGTGTAAATCACGAGTAACCCCATTAAAGTCAATAGAGTTCCACTAGTGTTAAAGAAGGAGATTCAGGCCCAGAAGCTATATTGCTCCCTGCCAGTATTTCTAAGTCCACTGCATATCCACGCTTACTTCCCCTCAAGCATTGCAAGATCTAGGTATAAAGGGTTTCGGGGAGGGAGGCAGGTTGGGGATGTTATTTAACCTTTAACTTAGTTAATTTCTTGCAGTGCTGCGAAAGGCCCATTATGGGTATCTCTAATGTACTTCTCTCTCTGAATGGTATTCATTTTCTGTCGTGATGGAAGGGAAAGGACAGTTTTTCCCAAAGGAGATGAGCAGTGACAAAGGACAGAGCTTGCTGACAGCATACTTAGCCACAAGCCACTTTTACACCCTTTTTACAATAAATAGTAGCTGGAGGAGATGTTGCTTTTCCCACTCTCCCGCCAACCACTCATTGTTGACTGTACCCTAGCAGCCCAGGAGCTCTTGTTAATGCACTGTGATTGAGTATCTCAGAAAGGATGGGGTTTGGGGGGTAGCTCTTGGTTCCCTTTGAAGAGCTGTTTACTCTTTAGTGATGCCTCCGGCCCATTGAAGACAGTGCTGCCTCACCCCTGCTGGGCCCATCTGCTTTGTCTGCCTGCTTTCCTGCTGCCGCAGGCAGGCAGCTGGCCTGTGCATTTCAGCTCACATTTGTAAACCCCGGAGGGAAAAAAAATTAACCCCATGAAGAAGGGGGAGGGAAGGGGCAAAAATAAGACAATGTTCTTGCCTTCAAACCCCAGACCCCTCCTCCCTCCCACCCCCATCCAGTTTATGTCCTCATTAACAAGGAAATGCGTGTGTGTGTGTTCCTACAACGAAACCTCCCCAGCGGGCTATATCCCCAGCGGGGGTGAGTGGGTGCTGCCAGCAAAGCTCTGACCATTTATACCAGCTGGGTTGCTGGCCAGGTATTTGTTGTTGCTGCATGATATGCATCCGGAAAGCTATGCTCTTGCTATAAAGGCTTAACAAGCCATTGCTATGTGCTGGGTGCCATCGGCCCTTGGACTCTGCTGCCTTTATTTCATTTGGTCCTCCTGTAAAGCTTTCAGTGAGCTCCAAGGCCTGGGGGTACAGCCTCCTGGTGAGACTGTTACCCTTTGCAATTTAGTCCTAACCACTGGCCCAGCCTTCCTTTTCACAAGAGCTAAGTTCTGTCACACACACGATGCAGCTTGAGGGTCAGTTATATGGAATTACCCTTAAATGCCCGCGCGGAACGTCCCCCTCCCCCAAATCTAACCGAGTGAGCCAGAAAGCGAGAATTTGAGGCAGCTCTTAGAATAGGTGGAATTTATGGCCCTTTTCTACTTTTGCTTTATTCTCCTTTGAAGCTGTCTGCAGTAAATGAGGTGCTGCTCTTCACACACAGTGCTGCCAGTGGAACCCAACGCCAGCCAGAGCTGTCAAGCTTTTATAGGGTCGGGTCAGCTGCAGGCAGCACTACTCGAGGAGAAATATTTTAAGCCTCTGTGCAGCATCCCCCTATTGGTAAATGGGTGGACAGGACCTGACATACTTCTGAGCCTCTGTCCCGTGAGCATGCGCCGTGTCTGGAACAGCAGCTCTCCCTGCCACCCAGCAGTGTTGCTGAACCCCGAGAACCCTTTTCTCGACTGCTTTGCGTCTGTATTGTGGTTTACTCTGGTGCACGGGAGTAAAGTGGCACAGATTGGAAGGGTACCACTATAAAAGAGGTTGCCAGGAACAAGTCAGTGGGGAATCAGGCTCTGGATAGTCTCATATGTTCACTGCTCTTTACTGAGACAGAAAACAAATAGGGAAAAAATGCCCCTTCCTCCTCCCCACAATTTGCATGGCAGTTGGGTGAGGTGGCTGTGTGGGTTGCCTACATGACACACTTAGGGCTACCTACCCCTCAGTCTAAGGGCACGTCTCCCCTGAAGGGCTTAACTCAAAATAAGCTACTCAAATTGAGCTACGTCAATTGCATATCTTATTGCAAAATAGCTTATTTCGAAATAGAGAGCATCTACACATCACTTATTTCGAAACAGAGCACTCTTCTTCTGACTTCCCTTACTCTTCGTGCAATGAGAGTTACAGGAGTCGGGGTAAGAAGTCCTCCAGCTTGACAGTATTGACACAATTTCAAAATAACTGCCTGCTGTGTAGATGCAGACTAAGTTATTTCGGAATAGCGTGAATTATTTCGAAAGAGTGTTGCAGTGTAGACGTACCCTCTGAGACTCAAATTAGGCCATATTTAGAGTAATCAAGGTCTCTGATACTTGCAGTACTGTTACTGGTCTGGCTTCATTACAGACACTTATTTTTCTTACCCTCGTTTCCTCTCTTCTCTCAAGTCATAGGCTTATCTGGTAGTTTCCATACTGCTGTCCATTGGAAATGATTGGAGACATGAGAAGCTGATTATACACTATCCCCCTATGGCTTATACTGTTGTGCAAGAGGAGAAAATGCCACCTGCTCCCTGATGGTGACTAATTTCCTACTAGGAAAATCTGGTTGCTTAACATCTGTCCAGCTAGGATACTGATGTGATTTCCAGCAGAGATGCAGGAAGGAATTGGAAAATGTTTATGTCAGACTGAGGATGCTAGGCCCAAGTCCAGCAGTATCAACCTACGCATCAAGGCAAGAAAAACCTTGTGGATCTCCACAGAATATTTCCTCCAAAAGGATCTGAAAACACTTGGCAAACTATAGGCAGAGCACAAATGAAATGTAACTATCCTTATGGCTGGGGGAAGGTGCTAACAAACCAACTTGCAGCATAAAAGTGTGAGCTGAGGAATTCTGGCAAATATACACAAGAGAAAGCCACCTCCCCTATCAGAAGTACCAGGATATATTTAATGTTTTATGCAAGTCATACAGGATTTGCACAATATCTCTATGCTGGAGGCATAATGGTAAGCAGACTTTTAGGATCTGAGCAGGCAATCCCAGAGAGTTTAGCAGTTTCAAACCAAATGCGTGCAACCCTTTTAACCCTCTTTTTGGTGACTGTATTAATGCTCATTTACATTCTAACTGTATATTAATAAGAATGTATTAATGTGTATTTATGCACATGTGTGTGAATACCACTGTCCTCTGCTGGATTAAAACCAGAACTGCCCACTGCGTCATAAGCCCTGCAGTGGTAACAGCTCATGGGGGGATTCTCCTTTCATTGAAGAGATCAGGGCTTGATTTTTCTGCAAGTGGATCCTAGTCCTAGCCCCGCTGTTGCCATGATGTACGTGACATCCACAAGCTCCCTAAAGAGCCAAGGAACCGTTACTACCTATGTGAAGCAGTGAAACAGACTTGGAAATAAATGAACCTTGAGTACCATGCGAAGATTCAGGTGGTGTGACCTAGTGGGCAGAGCAGAACCATACTGCAAAAACCAGAGACAAGCCAGTGGCTGGAGTCAGAAGCCCCGAATTGAACCCAAGCACTGAGCTGGAGTTCTGGTCAGAAAACAGGCCAATGGTCAGAGCCCAGAGCTGAGAGCTCTGAGGTAGGAGGGGACGAGGGCTGCAATGTTACAGGCAGGGGTTGGACAGGAAGCAGACCTGGCACAGCTACAGGTGTGGCCAGGAGCGGCCCGAGGCCGGCTGTAGCAGCTGGCGCCCCAGGCGGAAGGCGCGATCGGCGCCCCTGCCTGCACAGCCATCAATGGCTGTGACGTCATCACAGGGCGCCCAGGCCGGCAGCGCCATAGACGACCACCTAGTCTGCCTAAGCTCATGGGCCGCCCCTGGGTGTGGCACATGCTAAGCAGCCCAAGAGCCACTGTTGCTCCAGAGTTATGCAACAATGGCTTCCTCACGGCCAAGATGGAGTCTGCTCTGCAGGCCTCTCTGACCAAGAAAAGACATGGGCAGGAGCGCAGCAGGGAAACTCCCTTCCAGCCCGAGGGCGCCTGTCCCAAACCCCTGGCGTAAATCCCCCCGCACCTAAATAGTACAATGAATATAGGAAAGGGCAATATTCACACACAGAGGCATGAATGGGAAACACAGCAGGGGGAGAGATGAAACAAGCCAACCAGCAGTGCAAGTAGAGCAGTGCAGTCTGGTATGCTGTGCCAGCAAGATGTTTCCACCGGAAAGAGGAACGGCAGGACGTAAGGCTGTGGCCCTTTCAGCGCCACTGTACTGCCCCAGCCCTTTCATGCAGGGTCTTCAATCCCTCCATCTGTGTACTCTTTAGTGATGCTTATGGCCCAGTGAAGACAGTGCTGCCAGATGGTGGCGCTAAATGTGGCACAATCAACCCGCAGGAGCTTTGGCATGGGGCCTCCTGGTGGCTCTGAGTTCTGCTCCTTCCCCTGCTGTGGTTCCTGAGTACTGAAGCAATGAAAGGAAAAGAACCCCAGCCCTGTCCCCTGCCCTTCCATAGAGCTGTGTGTCCGCCTGCCCCCAGCAGCAGCCCCGCCAGAGGACAGGGCTGATGGGAGGGGTGAGTGCACCACCAGAGGAGTGGCTGTTGTTCTGCTCCTTTTCCTGCTGCAGTTTCCAGGAGAGCCCCGGCGTGCAGGGCTCTCTCGGGAAGTGAAATGGGGCAGGAGCAGAACACCAGCAGCTCCTCCCACACAGCTGGTCTGGCCCCAGCTGTGCTCCCACCCAGCCCTATCCTCTGGCTGCAGAACACATGAGCTATGTCTACACTGGTGGGTTCTTGTACAAGTATGGCCGTTCTTGCACAAGAACCCACAGAGCGTCCACGCTGCCCGCCCGCTCTTGCGCAAGAAGATTTACAGCACGGTGTGGTAAGAGAGGGCGTCTTGCACAAGAGCTACGCTCTTTTCTAACAGGTGTAAGCTCTCTTGCTCAAAAGGGCAGTGTGGATGCTCAGCAGGGATTTCTTGTGCAAGAAAGCCCTATGGCTAAAATGGCCATCGGCGCTTTCTTGCGCAAGAGAGCATCTACGCTACTATGGGCGCTCTTGCGCAGAAGTACATCTCAGACATGGCAGTGTGGACGTGTTCTTGTGCAAGAACCCGCCAGTGTAGACATAGCCATGGAGACAGGATGTGGAGCATGTAGGGGTCCTGGTGGGGGGAGAGAGGAGTCATGGGAAGGGTCACATACCCCAACCCACCCTCCATACTAATAAGAAGTGGATTCCACTTGCACCCCTGGTTACAGCCAACATGAGGAGCCACAAGATCAGTGGTACCAGAGGCTGGTACCTTAGTGACCATCAGGGATAAGGCAGAAGTCAGAATTGGTTACATGAGAAATAAGACGACAAACTTGCAATCGAATTCCTCAACTTTACCAAGCAAAATAAAACTTGAAAGCAAAAAGGAGTCTCTTCCCCACAACACTCAGCAGTCCATACTAACTGGAAGCCTTTCAGCTAGGACCATTCTCACCAGTTCAATGATGCTCCTATTGTCTTTCAATCAATTAGTGCTCTGAGTACAGATGGGGCTGGAGAGAAAATGTGTAGGTGTCTAACCCTCAGAGATGCAGGCTGTAGGAGTGGGGGGAGGAGTGCTGCAGCACCCCTCAGCATTTTGCACCCTATGCTGGGTTGCCAGCCGCTGGCCCATGGCTGGGGTCCTAGCTGCTAGCTCCAGAATGTTCTTTCCACCAGCCCCGCTGTCTCTGGGGGTCTCGGCCATCGCCCACTCATGGTCCACTGTCGGCCCCAAGGTTCGAGAGGCTCCACTTCAGGGTAGGGCCTGACATTGGCCAACATCCAGGGCTCCCAGGCTGTGGCCCCAGCCTGGGACTGTGAAGGGTGTGGATGAGGTAAGGGTCACAGCTCAGCACCCCAGCCCTAAAATGTGTTCCAGCGCCATGGCTATCCCTTCTTTTATATACACCTCTTCTCTTTGAGGATCCCCACCCAACCAGGGTGGAGACAACTAGTTTGTGGTGTACGTGAGTCCCAAATTGTCCTTCAGATGAAGTGTACATTTTTGCTTACCCCCTTCTGTATATGTGAAGTCTGAGCCATCAGAGATTACATGGAAAGTTTTTGTTTGCGCTCTTGTCTGCTGGCGAACAGTTGTTTCAGCAATTACATTTTCTATCACCTGTGGTCAGTTCTTTTTTGTCTCTGAGGAGCCAGCCTGTAGGCATTCCCCACAATTACAGCATATTTCAGTAACAAACACACCGAAAAATGTCATAGCTTACACAGATTGCTAATCATTTCAACAGGATAATGATGCTCAACAGGTTATGAGTTTTCAAATGCCATTTCACAAGATAACGTTGTACATAATATAGTCATAACCATATAAAAGCAGTGCATATGGAGGATAGGGTGTCACACTGGCATAGTGAGGTTTTAAATTATGGAGAAGAATAGAATACACAGAAAAATCCTATGCCGGGGGTGGGAGGCAGCAGAGTGTCATTGTTATGGAGGACACATGGCAGCACATTAGCTTGCATGCAGAACTCCATCTTGAAGCTCACCTCCTTGTCAGAGTTCTCAAATTCTATTACAGCATTTACAGTGAGTAGTGAACAGTATCAAGCTACAACAATCAAGCAACATCTTCACTGGCTATGTAGGCACAATGACACAAAGAACTTCCTCCCACCGGCTCTGAGGATGCTCTCGCTGCATCACTTTCTCCCCGGTGAGCCAGTGGAGCAAAACACATAACAAGAAATTACATCTATGCCTGGGACATGGGCGTGAAAGATGCTAGCATGAGGCAACCAAGTCTGACTTGAGTTTCAGCTCATTTAGATTTATTTTAGCCTTAAAAATGGAAGGCCTGTTTTCAATCGGGTGGTAGGTGCTTAGTATTGTCACCCCCAAAGCATTCAAAAATCACAGTCAGGCTCCCCAAAAAAATCCACAAGATTTTTGGGGATTATGAGATTTTAACAAGAATGAATGTGGGATCCATTTACTTGATTTCTGGATTTGGAACTTTAGGTTTCAAATTTCTCTTTGCAACTGTTCGAAATAAAAACATACTTCCCTCTCCTCCCACACATGAAAGCAAAGGCACTCACTGAATCACATGAGCTGTGGCTTCATAGAAAAAAACCACCAAATATCGTAAGACTCACTATAAAATTATGAGAACTGGCAATACAATTGCTTCAGGACTGACTCACTACTATCAGCACCTCCTGCTGGTCATCCTGGGAGTTAGCTCTGCCAGGCAACGTGTTACCCTTCTAGCATTGACTTCCTGCAGGCTCTCACACTGTATGGACTCTCATGCTCCAGGGGTGACTGCATTCACCTCTTCGTGGCTTGACCCTATGGCCAGGTCATTAAGGTCCTTCCCTTCTTGAAGTTCTTACAGACCTTCTGGCTGGCTGGCCTCTGCAATGTCCTTACCAATTCCCAATAGCTGGTAGGGGAACACATGCTTACATGCTACCCTGGGCTCCATCCAAGGTCTCTGCATAGTTCTACCGAGGGCCAGGGCAAGATTTACACCTTACATGCCCCTACGCGCAGCATCTACAGCTCCTTCATGCAGCAATGCCTGGAGCCCCCCGCCTACATCCTCATGTGGCTTTGTGGCCCCCCCCCCCCCAGCAGGCCAGTGTGGCCTACACTGCCTCCTAATCTGGCTTCAAGAAGGCTGCTATGATTTTTCACTTGAAGAAAAAATTCACCTACTACCTGCCAGTTAAGCTGTTTGCTGCCAGCCATCAGACCAGTTACCCTCAGGCTGTTCTGGTGCCACAGTGATGGGCAAAAGGCAGAACTCCATTTTCTGCAGAAATAAAATGATTCCACACCAGCTCATCATCTGATGAACTGGGTGGGTTTTGCCCATGAAAGCTATATACTTTTGTAAGTCTCTGCGGTGCCACAGGACTACTAATCGTTTTTGAAGGAGTAAATAACACTTCCTTGTTCAATTTGTCCACACCATTCTTGATTGTATAGACCTCTGACATAGTTCCCCTTTACTCATCTCTTTTCCAAATTGAAAAATCCCAGTCTTTTTTAGTCGGTCCTCATATGGAATGTGTTTAATACTCCTAATCATTTCTGTTGCCCTTCACTGTGCCTTTTCCAAATCAAATATACCTTTTTTGGGATGAGGTGAGTAAAACATAACATAAGAACATACTAGGTCAGACCAAAGGTCCATCTAGCCCAGTAGCCTGTCTGTCGACAGTGGCCAGCACCAGATGCCCCAGAGAGGGTGGACTGAAGACAATGATCAAGCGATTTGTCTCCTGCCACCCTCTCCAGCCTCTGACAAACAAAGGCCAGGGGCACCATTTCTATCCCCTGGCTATTAGCCTTTTATGGACCTAACCTCCATGAAATTATCTAGCTTCTCTTTAAACTCTGTTATAGTCCTAGCCTTCACAGCCTCCTCTGGCAAGGAGTTCCACAGGTTGACTACACACTGTGTGAAGAACTTTCTTTTATTAGTTTTAAACCTGCTACCCATTAATTTTGTTTGGTGTCCTCTAGTTCTTCTATTATGGGAACTAATAAATAACTTTTCTTTATTCGCCCTCTCCACACCACTCATGATTTTATAGACCTCTATCATATCCCCCCTCAGTCTCCTCTTTTCTAAACTGAAAAGTCCCAGTCGCTTCAACCTCTCTTCATATAGGACCCGTTCCAAACCCCTAATCTTTTTAGTTGCCCTTTTCTGAACCCTTTCTAAGGCCAAAATATCTTTTTTGAGGTGAGGAGACCACATCTGTACACAGTATTCAGGATGTGGGCGTACCATAGTTTTATACAGGGGCAGTAAGATATTCTGGGTCTTATTTTCTATCCCTTTCTTAATAATTCCTAGCATTCTATTTGCCTTTTTGACTGCCGCTGCACACTGTGTGGAAGTTTTAAGAGAACTGTCCACAATACCTCCAAGATCTCTTTCCTGATTTGTCATAGCCAAATTAGCTCCCATCATCCTGTTCGTATAGTTGGGGTTATTTTTCCCCGATTGCATTACTTTACACTTAACCACAATAATTTAATTTGCCATTTTGCTGCCCAGTCACTCAGTTTGGTGAAATCTTTTTGGAGTCCCTCGCAATCTGCTTTTGTCTTGACTATCCTAAACAGTTTGGTATCATCCACAAACTTTACCACCTCGCTGCTTACCCTTTTCTCCAGATCATTTATGAATAAGTTGAAAAGGATTTGTCCCAGGACTGACCCTTGGGGGACACCACTAGTTACCCCTCTCCATTCTGAAAATTTACCATTTATTCCTACCCTTTGTTTCCTGTCTTTTAGCCAGTTCTCAATCCAAGAAAGGACCTTCCCTCTTATCCCATGACAATGTAATTTACACAAGAGCCTTTGGTGAGGGACCTTGTCAAAGGCTTTCTGAAAATCTAAGTATACTATATCTACTGGATCCCCCTTGTCTGTTTGTTTGTTAACCCCTTCAAAGAACTCTAATAGATGAGGAAAACATGATTTCCCTTTACAGAAACCATGTTGACTTTTGTCCAACAAATTATGTTCTTATACGTGCCTCACAATTTTATTCTTTACTATTGTTTCAACTAATTTGCCCGGTACTGAAGTTAGACTTACCAGTCTGTAATTACCAGGATCGCCTCTAGAGCCCTTTTTAAATATTGGTGTCACGTTGGCTACCTTCCAGTCATTAGGTACAGAAGCCGATTTAGAGGATAGGTTACAAACTACAGATAATAGTTCAGCAATTTCCCATTTGAGTTCTTTTAGAACCCTTGGATGAATGCCATCTGGTCCTGGAGATTTGTTAACATTACGTTTTTCTATTTGTTCCAAAACCTCCTCTAATGACACTTCAATCCGGGACAGTTCCTCAGATTCATCACCCACAAAGGACGGTGCAGATTTGGGAATCTCCCTAACGTCCTCAGCCATGAAGACTGAAGCAAAGAAATCATTTTGTTTCTCCACAATAGCTTTATCGTCCTTGATTGCTCCTTTTATATCTCAGTCATCTAGGGGACCCACAGGTTTTTTAGCAGGCTTCCTGCTTCTAATGTACTTAAAAAACCTTTTGTTATTTCTTTTTGAGTTTTTGGCTAGCTGTTCCTCAAAATCTTTTTTTGCTTTTCTTATTACATTTTTACACTTGATTGGACTTTGTTTATGTTTCTTTCTATTTATCTCACTAGGATTGGACTTCCACTTCTTAAAAGATGCTTTTTTGTCCCTCACTGCTTCTTTTACATGGTGGTTAAGCCACAGTGACTCTTTTTTAGGTCTCTTGCTATGTTTTTTTAATTGGGGTATACATTTAAGTTGGGCCTCTATTATGGTGTCTTTAAAAAGTTTCCATGCAGCTTGTAGGGATTTGGCTCTAGTCATTGTGTCTTTTAATTTCTGTTTAACTAACCTCCTCATTTTTGTGTAATTCCCCTTTTTGAAATTAAATGCCAGAGTGCTGGACTGCTGAGGTGTTCTTCCCACCACAGGAATGTTAAATTTTATTATATTATGGTCACTATTCCCAAGCGGTCCTGTAACG
The DNA here is from genome assembly GCF_049634645.1 of Pelodiscus sinensis. Classification (NCBI taxonomy): domain Eukaryota; kingdom Metazoa; phylum Chordata; order Testudines; family Trionychidae; genus Pelodiscus; species Pelodiscus sinensis. The sequence continues at coordinate 245,089,543 of NC_134712.1, read as the reverse complement.
GGTATCTTCTGGACCTGATCCTGCACCCCACTCAGAACTAAATCAAGAATTGCCTCTCCCCTTGTGGGTTCCTGTACCAGCTGCTCCAAGAAGCAGTCATTTAAGCCATTGAGAAATTTTATCTCGGCTTCTCTTCCTGAGGTGACATGTATCCAGTCAATATGGGGATAATTAAAATCCCCCATTATTATAGAGTTCTTTATTTTGGTAGCCTCTCTAATCTCTCTCAGCATTTCAATGTCAGTATCACTGTCCTGGTCAGGTGGTCGGTAATATATCCCTACTGCTAATTTCTTATTATTGGAGCATGGAATTACTATCCTAGTGATTCTATTGAGCATGCTGATTCATTTAATATTTTTATTTCATTTGATTCTACATTATTTTTCACATACAGTGCCACTCCGCCACCCACACGGCCTGCTCTATCCTTCCGATATATTTTATATCCCGGTATGATTGTGTCCCACAGATTTTCCTCATTCCACCAGGTTTCAGTGATGCCTATTATGTCAATCTCCTCCTTTAGTACGAGGTTCTCTAGTTCACCCATCTTATTAGTCAGACACCTAGCATTTGTGTAGAAGCACTTTAAAAATTTGCTACTGCTTATTTGTCTGCCCTTCCCTGATGCATTGGATTCCTTTATATGCGGTTGTTGTAAAATATCATATTGTCTCTGTATAAATGCATGGTATGCCCACAGTATTCAAGATGTGGGCATACCATGGATTTATACAGAAACAATATGATATTTTCTGTCTTATTATCTATTTTTTCCTAATGAATCCCAATAGTCTGCTAGTTTTTTTTATTGCCACGAGATATGGAGCACATATTTTCAGACAACTATGCACAAAGACTCTCTTTAGGGATGGGTTCAGCTAATTTAGACCCCATCAGTTTGTATGGATATTTGGGATTACATTTTGCCATGGTTATTACTCAGCATTTATCAACACTGAATTCCATCTGCCATTGTGTTGCCCAGCCACCCAGTTTTATGCAATCCCTTTGTAACTCTGTGCAGGCTGCTTTGGACTTAATTATCTTAAATAAATGTTGTATCCTCTACAAATTTTGCCAACTCATAGTTTACCCTTTTTCCAGATTGTGGATGAATATACCCAACAGCCCGGGTTCCTGTACAGACCAGTGGGGGACACCACTGTATATTCTTCTCCAGTCTCACCATCTATTCCCACCTTTGCTTTCTCATCTTTTAACTGGAGTGCCTGACTGTGCTTTCAGGGTCATCTAATGATTCTTAGTTTACATTAACGACAAGCCTTTTGTTACCCTGTCTCTGTTGATAAGCACATCTCCTGCCCCAAAGTCTGTGCTGTTCCCAGCTTCCAAAGTCCTCACAGGTCACATGATGCAGTTAAGCTCTGTCTGGGGCTTTTACAAAATTCATGGGGGGAGACTAGAGCTTCCCCATCTGCAAGTGCTGCCCAGCATAAGGGAGCTGCAGAGCCAGCACTTGGGGCAGGGATGACGTGTAGAGTCCCTAGCTGCCACTACACGGAGGAGCTGGAAGGGGGACAAGCCCCATGGAGCCAAGGCAGGCAGTGAGCCAGCCTTAGCCGCACTGCACCGCCAACCAGACGTGTAATGGCACTGCTAACTGAACCCCCAGGGTTCCTTTTCGACCGGGCATTCCAGTTGAAAACCAGACACCTGGCAACCCTAGACTCCTTTTTTTTAAACTCAGAATTCACATAACAAGCCTTTTTTCTGCTTTCCTTGTCAGCATTAATTATTCCAAGATGACTGGCATCAAAGGGATAGCTGAACGACTGACAAAGGTGCTCGTATCATCCACCCTCCCATAGCCCCTCATTCACGACTCTAGCGCTCCCCACCACGGACAGATACCACTGTATTTCAACCCCACAATCAGCTGCACAGTGGACAAAAGCATCCGTGAGTTGTGGATTCCTGAAGTCGTGGAAGGAAACGTAAGCAAGGTGCTGGTGAAGTGAAAGGGAACCACAACTACTAGTGTCTGTGCATGTACCAAAAACATGAGCGGAAGAGCAAGGCTGTCACATGAAATGCAGCCAAAAATCTATTTCTAAACACCCAGAACAGTGCTCCTGCTCTATCTATCACTGTTGCTTTCTAATGGCATCTAGATTACAGAGCTAATTGAACTGTAAAAGTAACAGCCTATAACATTTTTAATGGAGCAGATTGCATTTATAACTTTTCCTCTCTATTGTTAGCTGTACTCCAACAGCCTTTCTTTCTTGTGTCATTTCTTTGTGATTTCCCATAGATTTACAACATAGCTGTCCCTTCTCACAAGTATGAAGGACACCCAAAGGAACAACACAGGTCCAGTTTCCAACTTGGATTCCTTAGCAGGGTAGTCAAATACTCTATAAGCATGCTCACAACCACACACACTATTATTAATCATCTTTATTATGGATGATCTCGCTCTCCCATCATGTACATATAAATATATAAATAAAACAACTTGACTCAATGCATTCAGCCAGCAAATTGGACTGAAAATCAACTGCAGTAAAGTAGATATCATGACCTTTCATATTGCCTCATTATCACCAGTACAGATAGAGGATTATATTCTCGCCAATGGAGAAACATTCATATACTTGGGGTAGCACCATCAGCTGAGATGGTGGAACAAGCCAAGACATCTGGAACAAAATAAAGCCAAGAACACTTTCAGGAGCTTAAATACAGTCTGGAAGTCATCAAAATACAACACCAAAATCAAACTCCAGATATCAGAGCTGCTTACTTTCAATATTACTTAGTGCAGAATGTGGAATCAAAAGCATGACACGTCCAAACAATACAACCTGCCACAGAAAAATCCTCTATATCTTTTGGCTCAGAACAATCACAAACCAAGATCTATTCACACAGCACAGCCAAGAAGATATGAGCACCAACATTTCCAGGAAGCAGTGGAGATGGATTGGCCTCGTGCTTCAGATTGAAACTGATTCCATCACCAAAGTACAATAAGACGCCTGAAGGCAAGCGAAACCAAGGCTGCCCGAAAACAACATGGCGAAGTGGAAGCCGAGCTGAAAAACTTGGAGCGCAGCCATGAAACCACTGAAAGACTTGCCAGAAACGGATAGAGGAGGAGCTTCATCACTGTCCTAAACATCAGGGCTGTGTCTAGACTGGCAAGTTTTTCCACAAAAGCAACTGCTTTTGCGGAAAAACTTGCCAGCTGTCTACACTGGCCGCTTGAATTTCTGCAAGAACACTGACTTCCTACTGTCTGAAATCAGTGCTACTTGTGGAAATACTGTGCTGCTCCCGTTCGGGTGAAAGTCCTTTTGCACAAAAGGGCCAGTGTAGACAGCTCAGATTTGTTTTGTGCAAAAAAGACCCCATCACGAAAATGGTGATCGGGGCTTTTTTGCGCAAAAGCGCGTCTAGATTGGCACGGACGTTTTTCCGCAAAAAGTGCTTTTGCGGAAAAGCATCCATGCCAATCTAGACGCTCTTTTCCGCAAATACTTTTAACGGAAAACTTTTCCATTAAAAGTATTTGTGGAAAATCATGCCAGTCTAGACGTGGCCCAGAAGTATAATGGTAATATCATGATAGAATCATAGAATCATAGAATAGAATCATAGAATAATAGGACTGGAAGGGACCTCGAGAGGTCATCGAGTCCAGCCCCCCGCCCTCAAGGCAGGACCAAGCTCCGTGTACACCATCCCTGACAGATGTCTATCTAACCTGTTCTTAAATATCTCCAGAGAGGGAGATTCCACCACCTCCCTTGGCAATTTATTCCAATATTTGACCACCCTGACAGTTAGGAATTTTTTCCTAATGTCCAATCTAAACCTCCCCTGCTGCACTTTAAGCCCATTACTCCTTGTCCTGTCCTCAGAAACCAAGAGGAACAAATTTTCTCCTTCCTCCTTGTGACACCCTTTTAGATATTTGAAAACCGCTATCATGTCCCCCCTTAATCTTCTTTTTTCCAAACTAAACAAGCCCAGTTCATGAAGCCTGGCTTCATAGGTTATGTTCTCTAGACCTTTAATCATTCTTGTCGCTCTTCTCTGTACCCTTTCCAATTTCTCCACATCTTTCTTGAAATGTGGTGCCCAGAACTGGACACAGTACTCCAGCTGAGGCCTAACTAGTGCAGAGTAGAGCGGCAGAATGACTTCACGAGTTTTGCTTACAACACACCTGTTGATACAACCTAGAATCATATTTGCTTTTTTTGCAACAGCATCACACTGTTGACTCATATTCAACTTGTGGTCCACTATGACCCCTAGATCCCTTTCCGCCATGCTCCTTCCTAGACAGTCGCTTCCCATCTTGTATGTATGGAACTGATTGTTCCTTCCTAAGTGGAGCACTTTGCATTTCTCTTTATTAAACCTCATCCTGTTTACCTCTGACCATTTCTCTAACTTGCTAAGGTCATTTTGAATTATGTCCCTATCCTCCAAAGAAGTCGCAACCCTACCCATGATGACGATGATGGGGACCAACCAGTTCAGACTTCATAGTGCTAGTCACTGTACAAACACAGAGCAACACAGTCCCTGCCTGAAAGAGCTTTCGATCAAAGTAACTAGGAGACAGACTCCACAGTTGCACAGAGAGCCGCCAGACATGTAAGCACCATTTAAACTCCATTTTGAAAAATTAAGTGGGATTTATGTGATGCACAAGCCTGATGCAAGTCTCTGCACAGGGGTGAATTTCACTTTTGTATGCAAAAATCTGCTACTGAAGCACATAAATGCTGAGCTGAATATCCAAATGCAGAGTTTGGGTGTCTGACTAAGAAGGTGTCCATATTTGGAAATTAAGCTTCCCTTATGACTGGAATGTGTCTGTGTTGAATTATCCTTACAGAAAATAATTTTATCAAAATTGATTCTTCCTGAAGTTCTTCAATACAAACAGCATCCAAACCCCTCAATACAGAGGGAAAGGGTACTTTAGCAATGCTAAGAAAGTCAGGGCCAGTTCTACAGTCTGCAGGTTCATCTGTCACAAGCTTGGTTAGGCTGACAGGCTAAAAGGTGGAGAGCAGCTACTCAGCCTCATTCCCAAGTCCATGTGTCCACCTAGCCATTCTTTTACCAGTGTCAGAGCTGAAGCTTGTGCCAGGTCAGAAATAAGACTCCAGGGCTAAACTTTCTCCTCTTCCCAGCCCTTGGATCCAGAAGCAGAGCAGCAGAATCTGCACCCTCCTGAACTTGGAAGAGGTCTGAATTTTGCATTGCAGGCTCATGCCTCCTTGAAGGGGAATCAAGCAACCTTCATCATGCAACATAGCAAAACTGCACGGAGAGTAAGAAACTTCTGCAACCCTCAGCTACAGTCACTAAATATTACCAATTTTTTTCAGTCCATAAAGATTCAAAACCAAAGTATCGTTACTAACGTTGGTCAGGAATTTTCTGTCCAAATGATTTTCCAATGAAAAATCCACTTTCTGCATCGTTGCCGTTTTCCATGGGAAAATTTCAATTTGTCCAGGAAGCTTTGATTTCCCATCTGAATACCGTTCCCAGCTCCATGGTTTCTCCAAGTCTGGAGCAGCCTGCTAGCTGCACTGTCCCAGAGATGGGGCTCCCAGACATGCAGCTCCTCAGCAGCCCAGAAGTGTTGCAGCTCCCACATCCTCACCTTTCCAGATCTGCCAAGCTCCCTGCCTCATTGTTGCCAGGACTTGGAGCAGCTTGGGAAGCCCTGGAAATATTTTTTAAAAGTCACAACATTTTTTTGACTTTTTTTTAAACAAAATGTCAGAATTCCCACTGCCCAGGAAATTGCACTTTTTTATTCCTTTTTTGAAAGCTTTTGGTATCCCATTTCTGAATTACCCACTGAACAGGAATCCCAATTTCTGGCCAACTATCATAAGAATATAAGAATGGCCAGACTGGGTCAGACCAACGGTCCATCTAGCCCAGTACCCTGTCTGGCAACAGTGACCAATACCAAATGCCTCAGAAGGAGGGAACACAACAGGTAATCCTCACGTGATCCCTCTCCTGTCACCCACCTCCAGACAAACAGAGGCTAGGGACAACATTCCTACCCATCCTGGCTAATAGCCATTAATGGATCTAACCTCCATGAATCAATCTAGCTCTTTTCTGAACCCTGTTAAAGTCCTAGCCTTTACCGCATCCTCTCGCAAGGAGTTCCAGAGGTTGACTATGCGCTCTCATTATTATTAGTAGAATTTAGGTAGCATCTAAACATCCATGCCTCCACTGTGCTAGGCACTGTACAAAGAGTTAACAAAGAGGTGGCCTCTGCACCGAAGAGTTTACCGAGGCCTGGTGGAACCACTGTGACCATCTCTAGGCTGACATTTGTTGTGTGAGACACAGGCCATAGAAATTCCTCACAATAATTCCTACAGCAGGGCTTTTAGAAGAACATCCAGTCTTGATTTTAAAATAGTCAGGGATGGAGAATTCACCACAAGCCAATGTTTAATCACTAGTACTGTTACAAATTTACACCTCATTTCCAGTCACCTAATAATAGGTGAGTATGACAAACAGCTGAGGTGAGGTGTACAAAATAGCAATGAGTTTAATACTCTGTCAGAAACATTTGCCAATAATAGAAATGAGCATCAAAAAAGCTCCAGCATGAACTTGGTTCATTGACCAACCCCCTCCTCCCCAAATTACCAACAATAATAAAACTGTTGCTGAACAGAATACCACCAGTTGAACATATGGCCACTACATAGTGAGTTGTGTCACCCCTGAATAGTTCTACAAGCAAAGGACCACTTTTAATAGCAGAACAGTAAAATTTGCCTTTCCCAGTAATACATGTAAAATACCCTCTCTCTCTCACACTGTGTGTACATTTGAGAGAGAGAGAGAATCAGGTTTTAGCCCAAGACACTCGCCTTGTAATGTAAATTACAATAAACGGCAGGAATATGCTATGAAATTCTGGTTTGGTTCTAGGCTGGGCTCAGAGCTAAGGAAGCCTGCAATTAATCAGCTTTCCTTTCTCCCTGTCACTGCAAACAAAGGAATTAGCAATAGAGAGGTAGCAGTGTTAGTCTGATCTTGCTAAAACAAAAGGAAAAACTTTGTAGCACTTTAAAGATTAACAAGATGGTTTAATAGGTGATGAGCTTTTGTGGGCCAGACCCACTTCCTCAGAGCAAAGAAATTAGCAGTGAGTTCTGTAGGGAACAGAGAGAGATCATTTGGCTCATGGGGCGAGGGGGAGAGCAAGGTAGAGTGGTGGGAGGAAAGAAAGGAAAACAAAATTACCAAAATTTACTCACACGGAGCATTCCATAAATATTTAGATATGATCATCATTATCTAAGAGTAAATTAAGTTATAAACAGTCGTACAGGTGAAGGCCTGTCTACATAGGACAGCATTTTATTGCAAGTTAATGGGGGAAATGGAGCACCTCAATTCATCAGGAGGCAGAAGTGCTGTCTGTTGAGATCAGTCCATAGAAATCTTTTCCTATTGGACAGCATAGGCTCATATCCACTCTATACTTGTTATACTGAAAGCTATAGACAATAAGGCTACGTCTACATGTGCTTTCTTGCGCAAGAACATATGCAAATGAGGCACAGCGATGAATATCTCCATGCCTCATTTGCCTACTTAATGAGACACCATTTTTGCACAAGGGGCTTTTGCACAAGAAGGAGCAGTCTACACTGCTCCTTCTTGAGCAAAAAAACCCCTCTTGCACAAGGGCCGTTCTGCCTGAAAGTAAGTGTAGATGGCTCCTTCTTGCGCAAAAGCCCCTTACACAATAATGGGGGCACATTAAGTATGCAAATGAGGCACCGTGGTATTCATCGCCACACCTCATTTGCATATGTTCTTGTGCAAGAAAGCACAATGTAGACGTAGCCTAAGAGGCATAGGTGTGTGAAACTGAAATAAGGAATCAAGTACCTCCTTCTGAGTTGTTATATATCACACCAGCACCTACAGGCCCTGCAATCAGGGTCCATTGTGCAAGTGCTGTAGAAATGCACAGTCAGGGTACATCTAGACTACAGGCTTTTGTCAACAGAAGTTTTGTCGACAGATACTGTCGACAAAGCTTCTGTCAACAAAGAGCGTCTAGACTACATTCAGTTCTGTCGACAAAGCAAGCTGCTTTGTCAACAAAACCCTGTAGTCTAGACACAACCCTAGATGCAATAACACCTTCTGTTGACAGAACTCTGTCGACAAAAGGCGTTATGCCTCGTAAAATGAGGTTTACCAGCGTCGACAAAACTGCTGAGTTCTGTCGACGTTATGTCTACAGAACTCAGTGGTAGTGTAGACGCAGGTATAGTTTTGTCGACAAAAGTCCACTTTTGTCAACAAAACTCTGTAGTCTAGACACACCCTCAGAGACAGTCACTCACCAAGGACATCCGGAGGTCGATCCTCTAGCATTCGATTTAGCAGGTCTAATATAGACCCATAAATCAAACCATGAGGGCAGCCCCTGCTAGTGTCCGGTATTCCTCATTCTGCGATGAGTAAGGGAAGCTGACAGGAGCATGTGCTCCCATCGGCCTCTCGCTGTGTGGACGCCACCATGGCTCAGCTTAAGGTAAGCCAGTTCCAGCGTACATTTTGTATCGCTGGAGTTGCATACCTTAAGCCAACCTACCTGGTCTAGTATAGACCAGGCTCTAAAGAGCCTTCAGTCTAAATAGAGACCAAGAAATGGTGGTAATAAGTAGTAAGTATCAGTCAACCCCACTTTATAGCTAGGGAGCCTTTTCAGCAAGCCCCCAGAATTCACCAAATTAGAGCTATTCCACACCAGGATAGAAGGAGGAGTCAGAGCAAGGTCCAGAGTCTAGGACCCCTCACAGAGAATGCTCTGCCAGCCCCTCTCTTCATTATGAGGAGGAGGGGGGATCCAGCTTGTACACTCTGCTGACACAGCCGTGGCAGATGGTGCAGAGAGAGAGAATCCAATGCAAAAACCCCTTTTCGTGCAAGATCCTTATGCCTGTAAAATAGAGGGGTTTTGCTCAAAAAGGGGTGGGTTTGCTCAAAATGGACACATCCACACTGCTTGTTTCTGCACAAAAACCTCTTGCGCAAAAAGCATCGGATGAGATTATGCAAATGAAGCATGAGAAAATGCTAATGAGCGCTTCATTTGCATTTCCTCTTCCACAACAAAACATAGTGTAGACAAAGCCTCAATGATAGCCCCTTGTGTTCATTCCCTCTACAGCACCTGACATTCACTACTACAGGGAGATAGGATACTGGGCTTGATGCCTCTTTGGCCTGACCCAGCATGGCCATTCTCATGTTCTTACATAGAACCCAGATGTATCTGCCCCTGCTGTAACCACCTAGAATCCACTCTCCTCCCAGCACTGAGACAGAACCCAGGTGTTCTGATGGGGTCTCTCTCTCTCCACAAAGTTAGTTACAAGGTAAGAATATATATTAAAAATTGTAAACCTAGTCATCCCTTAAGTGACTTGCCACAAGAGGTCAGAACGTATTATTAGAGCTGAGTGGTCTAATATTTGTCTTTCTTTTACATAGGGTTTAGATACAGGGCTCCTATCAGCCAACTGCTAAATTATCTGCCAAAAATCTGGAGTTTTCAAGTGCCTAAGTAGCCCCTGGAATCATGGTTAAAGTTCCCCTCCCCCCCAAACCAAAATCTGAAATGGTGCCCCCTGCTATTGAAATAGCGTAACAGACCTAATAAGACACAGCACACGGAATACTGAAAGGCAAATCAAGTCTCGCCCTACAAACAAGAAAAGTTTGTCTTATTCTGAGGCTAACAAGGAGCCTTTTTGACTATTTATGAAGGCCCTGATTCAGCAAGGCACTGAAACTGGTCAGTGGTTCTAATGGCATCAGTGGGACAATGCATATGCTTAAGGAGCTAGCTGAATTGCAGCCTAAAGGTGAGGTGAGCTAAATGGGGGCTGATTTGAAGGCAAAGGATTTCATAGATTTTTAGGTAAAATGGGATCAGCCTGACACATTGCACAAGGCAGAGAATTTCATCCAATTTATTTTATTTTGAACCTGGTAATTTGTGCTAAAGAGTCTCTTTCAAAAAGGCACTCAGTCTTCATATGAAGATTCAAGACATGGAGAATCCACCACTTCCATTGGTGGTTTGTTCCAATGCTTAATCACCCTTGCTATGGGAAATATGTGCCTTATTTCTCATTTGAATTTGTCTGGTTTTAACTTCTAGCCATGGCTCCTTGTAATGCTTTTCTCTGCTAGTTCAAAGTTCCTTTTGGTACCTGGTATTTTTCCCCATGAAGGGGAGAATGTCTATCCTTTACGTGCCAATGCAGTGTTTTCTCAGTCACTCAGAATGGTAGATCCCCTAATAGCAGAACTAATATTCAACGGGCAGCTATTTCTTTAATCGGTTCTTTCATTTGGGTGAATATCATTGTCTGCTGTGGCTCACAGCTCATCCCATGTAAAACTCAGTTTCTACAGAATAGCTGTAACTCTCTTCTTGAATTTGCCATATCAAAAAGGAAAAAAAAGACTCAACAGATGAAGTGACAGAAAATAATTAAGATAAATAAGATTCTTCTCAGAAGCGTATATTTAGAGAGAGAGGTGGAAATTAGACAACGCAGTGTAGTCTGCACTCTGTCCAACTATGAAAACTGACTCTTTGTGTTCCTGTTTCTTCCCATGAGATGTCCTGCAAGCAACTGGCCTGCTAATCGCTAACCAAAGAGATGGAACACTCCTAAAAGGAAGAGACATCTTTGGATGCTTTTTTCATCTTTGAAATGTTTCACAAGCCACACAAACCTGACAGTTTCTTTTAATAAAATGCTATTTCTCCTCTAACCCCATCCTGGGAGTGAGAATGCACCCCACATCACAATAATCATTCCAGCCCACTAACTTATTGCAATTAAACTCAGATGCCTGTCACACACCAAGGGCAGAATCCCAATGGATTCCCAAGAAATGTGATGCATTTATGTGGATGGACAAGCAGAAGACCAAAGCACATTTTGTTAAACAGTGTCTCAATCTAACTGAGTTGTAGTGTGGCAGGCAGAGGTGCGGAGAGAAGGGGAAATAAATCATTAAATCATTTGACTCAAGGTAAAGATTTCTATAGATACCAAAAAATATTGACTGGCTCAGGCAGAGAATTCTGTAATTGAGTGAACATTAACTAGGAAATCTACTGACTTCTAAATCCTGCCAGACCATGAGGGTTTCAACGCCAAGAGAATTTCAGATTTCAGGTATTTAAGTAAAATCCAGTCCTCAAAGTCTAGAGGACATATCCCAGTCCAAACACAAAATATTCTAGCTGTTAATTTGCAGTTATTAGACTGATGGGGGCATTCAGCTGGCTTTATGAAAATCAGGCATTGCTCCCCTTTCTTTTAGGGAAATCCTAGGGGAATTATAAGTGGCTTTTTTAATTTAAAAATGGGGAATGGTTAAACAAAGAACAAGGTGTTTCTAGAAAATAAAAAGATCAAAGCAAGAGTGTTTGGATAGACAAAAGTTTGCAGCAATTATTACATCTTAACATATAGAATACTCAAATCAACCTCATATGTATGGGCTCCATTCCCCCATGAAAAACGAGACTGATGGCTTTGTTCCCAATACTCCAAATCCTAATAAATCCACCTCTGTTTTAAGTTATAATATATGAAACACTTTTCTCTGAAAATTTTTCTGTGATGCCTTGGAAGCTGAGGCTGGAGCTGTAAAATGTGTTTGTTATGGAATCAGAAAACAAGGGATAACACTGCAAGGTGAAGGAATATATCAACCGGGAGAGATTTCTACTAAGGCAGAAACGAAAAAAGTAATAATGGTGTGATATGAAGACATGAGGAAGCAGCTTACTTCAGGGAGCAGCCTTGTTGGGGGAAATACAGTACAGACTACGGCCAAGCAGTTTATTAGATGAGTAAGTTGGTGGAGTCTTCTGGGGGGGTGAAGTCATTTAAGAGTCTTGTAATGGTTGTGTGTCAGATCCTCAGGTGTTGTAAATTTTCAGTCAGTGGAGTTATTGAAATCAATGGAGCTGCACTGATTTTCACCTGCTGAGGAGCTGACCTTTATTTTTAATGTTCAATGATGTTTTCCCATTGGGAGATGCTAAATCTTTTCTGAAATGGTGATCACATATCTCTTATACCATGCTACATCCTGCTACCCAACTCGTCAGTTTTAGCTGCCCTTCAGAGAAATTCAGCGATGTTCCAGTCAGCCTCAGCTTTCATGGGTCCTCCTGATCTAACTCTCACTGATGTTAATATGAACAATTTCACTGTTCTGGGAGCTGGCCTGAGAGGATCCACAAGAAGCTAAGAGGGGAGCTTTGTGCAAAATGGTGGCTCATTAAGTATGCAAATGAGGTGTGACGATATTTATTGCCGCGACTCATTTGCATATCTTCTTGCACAAGAGAGCGCAATGTAGATGTAGCCAATCAGTTTTTTCAATCCTTCCTCATAGGTCATAGACTTTTAATTGTTTTTGTTGCTCTCCTCTGGACATTCTCCAATTTGTCCACTTCTTTTCTGAGATATGGTAGCCAGAACTGGTCACAGTAATCCAACTGAAGCCCTACTAGTGCTGGGTAGAGCAGAAGACTTATTTCCCATATCGTGCTTATTATACTCCTACTAATACATCCCAGAATGTTGTTTGCTTTTTTGCAACAGTGTTATACTGTTGACCCATATTTATTTGTGATCCACTTTAACCCTTCCCCCCAAATTCTTCTCTGCAATACTCCTTCCAGTGAAGTCATTTCTCATTACATATTTGGGCATTAGTTGGGATTGGTCCTGCCTTGGGCAGTGGGCTGGACTTGATGACCTCCTGAGGGCTCTTCCAATTCTATGATTCTATTCCTTCCTGAGCATAGTATTTTGCCTTTGTCCTTATTCAGTCTTATGCTAATTAATTCAGACCGTTACTCCAGTTCATCACGCTCATTTTGAGTTCTAACTCTGTCCTCCAAAGTCTTGCAACCCCTCTCAGCTTGGTATGTGCCATGAATTTTTGAAGGCAACTCTTTGCGACATCCAAATCATTTATGAACCTGTTAAACAGAACTGGGCCCATGGCAGATTCCTGCTGGGTCCCACTTGATATGCCCTTCCAGCTCAATTGTGAATCATTGATAAGCACTCTCTGGGAATACTTTTCCAACGTATAATTGTACACTTTAGGGACACTTATCTAGCACCTTTGGGCTGTCTCAGTGTCGCCCACGTGTGGGTGCACTGGAGGGGAGGAGAAGTGCAAAGAGTCCTTCCTCACAATTTGCCTACTCACGGGGCACCTGTACTTTGGCTCTCAGTGACCAGGAGTACAAAGAAGGAGTTGGCTGGTAGCTCTGGCAACATGAACAGCCCAGAGAAATTGTGAGTCTGGATACACACACACACACACACACACACACACAATTCCCTTGTGAAGAACACTGGCTATACCTTTGCACAGACAGAGAAAGAAAAATAAAGCTTCACTCATCGCCGATAAGCAGCCATCTCTAGGGTGTGTCTAATTAACAGCCTATGGCAATGCTATGCAACAGTTAAGAATAGAAGGGAAAGAATATATTTAAGTGAAACTGAAGGTGCCATGTAGATAGGCAGAATGCCATGACCTCCATCGAATTCTGGCCAGAATTAACTCCCTTGCTACCAATATTTCATCTAATGTTTTTCTATTCGTGTGCTGAATAAATGATGTTATGTGCACTAAGGTATATGTGGATGTGCACCACCAGTAGAAACACAGGCTGCTAGCTGTGGGTGCTCTGCTAATCAGCTGGGTGGCATTTGAATCTTTCCTGGGTGGCCATCAAAGCACACAGGTTACAGGAAGCACTGCTGGCTGCGGTGAGATAAGGCTTAGTATCTCTAATTACGACCTAAGTTCAGTGCATCCACAAGATGACATTACAGGAGCACAGCATCCCCTTGTGGCAGGCAGGGAAATTGATTTGGTACAGTCACCAATGGTGTGCTCCACCACCTGATCAACTCATGCAGTAATACAAGTATGTAGCACTTTAAAGACCAAGAAGATGCTTTAATAGGTGATGAGCTTTCATGGGCCAGACCCACTTGCCCATGAAAGTTCATCACCTATTAAACCATCTTGTTAGTCTTTAAAGTGCTACATAGTTTTCCCTTTTGTTTTAGCAAGATCAGACTAATACGGCTACCTCTCTATTAGTAATACAAGTGTAACACTAAGGGGGAGTAGAAGCACTGGTAAAAAAAAAATCAGCTTTATTTCCTGTCACAGGTCATGGAACTAAAAGCTAACATCTCTGTTATCTTATTATGAGACATCTGCACAGCATGCTTGGGGAACAGATCCACCAGTAAAATGACAACTTGGGGGGGTAAATCCATCCCATTTATAACAGCAATGGAGTTACACTGTAGGATGATTTTGGCCCATTGCTCCTCAGGAAGAAAGTGGAGTGAAATGGGTAGAACCCTGCCTGGATACAAAATTTGTATCTGCACCAGCATCCCTATCTGCCAAAATGAGCCACGGATATCCACATATACATCTGTGGATGCAGATACCCACAGATATAAAGCAGATAACCATGGATTTTCAGGGCTGTACAAAGGGAGTTCAAAGCAAGTCAGTCTTGATCGGCTCCCAAGGAGACAAATGAATGACTCAAAAAGCATAGTTATTGTAATTGCATGGTTTTGTCTCTTTCACCAATAGAAGTAGGCCAAATAAAAAAATATTACCTTCCCCATCTCGTCTCTAAAACAGCATATGTAGAAACAGAAGAGCCTGTTCAATATGCTAAAATGCAGTGGCTAGACCACAGCTATGGTAGTCACATTTTGTTTGGATTCAAATTACCACTGATCAGTTATGCCCTATACAAATCCCTCCCCCATTAAAAAAAAATCTTAAAACCTCTCTTGCGTTATGCCTTCAGGGCAAATTTGCTTTTATGAGCATGAATAATTCATGCATGTTCATTTATTTTTAATCAATATGCCATGAACATGCATGGTTTAGTCAACCAAACAAAAGCAGCATACTCTTTACACTCTCCCAGAAGCTTTAGATTAACCACCAGTAGCCAGTTGGACCAAAAGCACATGGATCTATTTCATTTTTCACCCCTTTCTCTCCAGGAGTCAGTGAAATCATTCCCTGTCCTTCTCACTTGTCAATGGTCTTCTCCATTCCATAGTGATTATTGGAGTGGGGCTAGTCAACTTATCTGAGCTGAAGCTTCTGGGAGAATTTGAAAACAAGGCATTGTTGTTGCTATAAGGAGGGAAGAATAGGAATTATTAATTTGCAATAGGCTGTACATTTAAATATCATGTTGTGTACAATTGCACACTCAAGACTGATGAAGACAACTCTGGAAACAGCTGACTCAGCTACCTCATTAGTAGACTTACAGTTCAGCAGTATTGCAGAAGGGGACTAATGCCTGAAACAGTACAAAGCCACTGTCACTTATGACAGCATTTTCCAAATGAAAATCTTTCCCAGCACTTTTGAAATGCCCCTGAAGGCTTCTGCATATCACAGCCTCACACTCATAATAATCATTTGTACTATGGGAACCAACTGAGGTCAGGACCCCATTGTGCTAGACTCTGTACAAACGTACAGAAAGAGACAGTTCCTGTCCTGAGGAACTTAATAAACAAGGCACTGTTATCTAGTCCTTATATAGATACGGACTAGAGGCAAAGAGAGATTCTGATTTACACTAAACCCCTTAACACTAGAAGAAAGTGACCCTAATGTTCAAGCCAAAGCAACATGCTTAAGATCACACCTCAGATCTCTGGCTAAGGGTAGATTTGAACCCAGTGACCCTCTAAACTCATATGGCACTGAGTGCCAGTACGTGGCCTTGCTGGCGAGATCATCCTTCGTCCATTGCTGGATAGCTAGTATCAGCCCACGGCCAGGATGAAATGCACAATTCCATTGTCCAAGAAGTACAAACCGTTGGCTGATTTGCCCCACGTCTGTGGCTCTAGTACAACAACACGGCATCTCAGTTTGGGAAATGATCAAAGAATTCCAATTCATTAAAGCCACCTGGTTTGAAATCAGCCATTCCAAACTTACAATATTAGCTATTGTGATTTAAGGGATAGCTCAGTAGCAACGTTCTATTCATTAAACCCTCAATTTGAATCCCTATAGGAAAGGTGAACTCTGCCAGTCAGATACTGCATACAACAACACACACACACACACACACACACACACACACACACACACACACACACACACACACACACACACACGGTAACCTGCCTTTTGTCACTCCCATAGCCAGCATCCAAGCAGATACAACTCTGCTAGACTTTGGGGAAGTCTGGCTTCAAATTGGAGCCCTGATCTGACAACAGCAAGCATGAGGGTGACCTCTAAACTCAGATGGCATCAGTGCCCATGTAAAGCAGAGATCAGTGTGGGATGCAGTCTTAGGGTGCGTCTACACTGCACCATAGATCAAAATAAGAAACACAATCTGAGCTACACAAATTGCATATCTTATTTCAATCTTATTCCAAAATAGCTTAGGGTATGTCTACACTACAAAGTTAATTCGAACTAACAGACGTTAGTTTGAATTAACTTTGATAGGCGCTACACACGCGAACCGCTAGTTCGAACTTCATTCGAACTAGCGGAGCACTTAATTCGAACTAGGTAAACCTCATTCCACGAGGACTAACGCCTAGTTCGAATTAACTAGTTCGAATTAAGGGCTGTGTAGCCACTTAATTCGAACTAGGGGGAGGCTAGCCCTCCCCAGCTTTCCCTGGTAGCCACTCTGGGCACCACCAGGGAAATTCTTCTGCCCCCCTCCCGGCCCCAGAGCCCTTAAAGGGGCAACAGGCTGGCTATAGTGCCCGTGCCAGGTGCAAGCCTGCCAGCACCCAGCCAGCAGACCCTGCACCTGGCACGGCTTGAGCCAGCCACCGGCTTCCACCCAGCCTTCCGCCTCTTCCCGGGACCAGGCTGGCGGCTCCCGGGAGCCTGCCCAGGTCCGCAAGTGGCGGGCGCCCACCTAGTCTAGTGCAGACATCGTGGACCTCATCCACGACCTCCGCACTAGGCACAGGAAAGTGGCCGTCTAGGGCAGGATAGCTGCCAGCCTGGCCACCCAGGAGCAGGTTTGCATGAAAATCAAGGTGGTCCAATGAGACCCCCGACCCTAAGCCCTGAGCTTAGAATGGCAAAGGTCCATCTAGCCCAGTAGCCTGTCTGTCAACAGTGGCCAACACTAGGTACCCTGGAGGGGATGGACCGAAGACAATGACCAAGCCATTTGTCTCGTGCCATCCATCTCCAGCCTTCCACAAACAGAGGCCAGAGACAGCATTTCTACCCCCTGGCTAATACCATTCCATGGACCCAACCTCCATGAATTTATCTAACTTCTCTTTAAACTCTGTTCTAGTTCTAGCCTTCACAGCCTCCTGCAGCAACGAGTTCCACAGGTTGACTATTTGCTTTGTGAAGAAGAACTGTCTGTTATTAGTTTGAAGCCTGCTACCCATTCATTTCATTTGGTGTCCTCTAGTCCTTCTATTATGGGAACTAATGAAGAACTTTTCTTTATGCACCCTCTCCACACCACTCATGCTTTTATAGACTTCTATCATATTCCCCCTCAGTCTCCTCTTTTCTAAGCTGAAAAGTCCCAGTCTCTTTAGCCTCTCTTCATATGGGACCTGTTCCAAACCCCTGATCATTTTAGTTGCCCTCCCCTCTCTCTTCCCCTCTCCCACCTCCTTTTCCCAGTCTCCCCGAGTTTTGTTCAATAAAGAGAGTTTCTATTTTTGAACACTCGTGTCCTTTATTTTGTACATCAGGAAGGGGGGCTAGTGAGGGGTAAGTGGAAGGAGGTGAGGGAGGAATGGGGTACGAGCCCCCGATGGGGAGGACTGGGCTGGCTCTGCGGGCTCCTCGGGGTGGAAGCTCTCCTGCAGCCCCCCGATTGACATCTCCTCCGGATGGCAGCCTGCGGCAAGTGCTGCTGGGTTGGTGGCCGAGTGCTGTGATGTGCCGAGTGTGGGCACTCAGGGCACTCCAAGCCAGGACTGCTTTGCAAGCGGGGAACCCCTGAGAACTGTCTGTCCGGGGTGGGGGTCGGGTCCCTTTAAGCACAGCCCTCAGCTAGCCTGAAACAGCAGCTCCACGCTCTAAGTCCTAATCTGATGCCCTGCCGGCACTGCTTCTGGCCATCCTTAACCTCGGTTCAGGGTCCACTCAGTGTGGACATGCTAGTTCGAATTAGCAAAACGCTAATTCGAACTAGTTTTTAAGTCTAGATGCGCTAATTCGAATTAGCTTAGTTCAAATTAACTAATTCGAACTAAGTTAGTTCGAATTAGTGCTGTAGTGTAGACATACCCTTATTTAGTAATCTGGCGCTGTCTACACAAAATAACCCGCTATTCCAAAACGTTCCTTATTCCTCGTGCAATAAGGTTTATGGGGACATTGGAATAGCGAGCCTGAAATAACAGGCTTGCTGTTAAGATGCGGGATAGCTATTTCAGGATACTCTGGTATCCTGAAATAGCGTTGCAGTGTAGATGTAGTCTTAAAGGCTAACTCTGCTGCATTGCCCACCTCCAGCTCCAAGAAAAAAAACTAATTTGGGTCAATATTATCAATGTCCCCAGCAACTCTGACTGGCATTTTAAATACTCCTTGTGCTGTATGGACAGCACATATTTTTAGACAGAGCTTTGATCTTCGCTTCTTCGAGGTGACCTGTCACAAGACGCTCAGGTCTGTGTCACTCATGTACAGCATGACGGTTTCCCTCACTCACAGAGACAGGCTGTGAAACACAATGCAGAGGTTTGGAGAGAAGTACACACTCATTTACTCCCATATACAACCCCTTATTTGAAGCATGAGGACAACAACAAAAAAGGATCATACAAAAATCCCAGTGACAAATATACTACAGCTACAGCTCAAGTGTCAGTAAAAATAATCAGAGGAGGCACAGAGATGGCCACTGACCAAGGTCATGTCTATTCATAGAGTCATAGAACACAAGAACTGGAATAGACCTGAAGAGGTCATCAAATCCAGTCCCCTACCCTCACGGCAGGACCAAGCAACATCTAGATCATCCCTGATGTTTATCTAACCTGCTCTTAAATATCTCCAGTGATGGAGATTCTACAAGTTCCCTAGGCGATTTATTCCAGTGTTTGACTACCTGTCAGGAAGTTTTTCCTAATGTCCAACCTAAACCTCCCAGGCTGCAATTTAAGCCCATTGTCCCTTGTCCTATTATCAGACTTTAAGGAGAATATTTTTCTCCCTCCTCTTTGTAACAACTTTTAGGAACTTGAACGCTGTTATGTCCCCTCTCAGTCTTCTCTTTTTCCAAACAAAACAAACCCAACTCTTTCAGTCTTCCCTCATTGTAGGTCATGTTTTTTAGACTATTAATAATTATTGTTGCTCTTCTCTGGACCCTCTTCAGTTTCTCCACATCTTTCCTGTAACGTGGTGCCTGGACACATTCGGAGTTAGGTCTGAGCAAGCTGGGGTGTAAATCTACAGCACTCCAGTGTGCCATGCACCGGTTGGCTGTGTAGACCCTGCTGTGGCACATTAAATGTTCCGTAGTATGCTTTGACCTGCTGCTGTTTCACAAAGGTTTCAAAGAGCAGCAGGTCAAAGCCCACTCCAGAACTTTTAATGTACAACAGCAGGGTCCACAGAGCCAGTTAGCATGTGGCAGGCTAAAGCTTTGTAGATTTACTCCCTGAACTGGGTTGAAGATGTCAGACCTTACCTCCAGCAATATTAATGGAGATAGGTGAACGGAGAGGAAGAGAGAGACAAAAAATAACACAAGATCTAAACTGGTTTTGGCCATATCAAATAGCGATGATCCCAAGCACAACTCAATATCCACGCCTCCCTTCTCTGTTGAACAGGGAAGGGCAAGGGAATGATTTGGAACCCTGCCCAGATTTGGGTACAAATTGTATGGTTTCCAATGTCATGAGCTGACCCAATACCCCAAATCCTACTTCCCCAGGCACTGGTGTATTCCAAATCCAGATCCAGATCTGAATTGTGTGTCTCCAGCTCTAAACACCCTCTTGTTAGGTCAGATTGCTTTACAAACAGAGAGCTGTTCTGGGACACTAACACTTGGAGAGTTACAGTCAATTTAACTCACATGGACTGCTCTGGGAAAACTTAATGCTATCATAATTCATCCTTCCTCCCCTCCCCCGAAATCCAGAGATGAAAGATTAAACCTCAGAAGATTTATTAAACTGACACTTTAATAGAATTTTTAGATTTTCTCTGTTAATAGTTTAAATGTAATTAAATTCTTTCAAATGCAGGGGAGGGGATAAGGTTAACTTTTCCCCCAGCCTAAGAACGTCCGGAAACAGAGACAGAGCTCTGATGCGTCTCTTAGGCTTATTTGCATGGCAGAGACCTGGATTAGAGAAACAACACAAATCTCATTAATAGTGACAGAAATACCTCTACAACCAAACTTCAGTGTAGGTTCAGCCACCATGTGGCAAACAGCCCTGAGTTCCAAATACTAGACAGACAATGCCAGGGGGAAAGAATAAAACAAGCCACCCATCACTTCTCAAGGCGAGGGAAAGAAAGAGAAACAGAAGGAACAGGATGAATAACTCTAGCACTTGACACCACAACAATTAACTTGCTGAGGGTGGAATAATTCTTGCGGCAGGTCTCTGGCCTTGGCACTTTCTCAACTTGGGTAAGCAAGAGATGTACTGAGCACAACGGACAGTAAAAGAGGTTTCATAAATCCCAAGCTGAAGTCAGTTTTGATTTATGAGATTTGTGGGAAAAAATTGAAAATTCAGGGGTCTCTGAATGCATATGTAATCAGCCGCCACAGCCCTGCTGGTCTCTAGAGGCAACTCATCACACAGACAGCAGTAATCGGGTGCTTCACAATCATATTGAGCTTCTGTACGGCCTTCTTAAAGGTTATACATCCATTCCCAATCAATACTTGAAGCAGCAGACACCCCCCCCCCCACTCCCACGCCATTGAATTGTCTTACATTATTTACAACTCATCAGCTGTGCCCAGTCTCTACTTTCATTCCCAACCTTTCCATCCTTCGGGGACACAAGAAGCTGAGTCTGTTCAGACATGGAAAAGAAGCAGATGTGAGGCTGGCACAGCCAATCCCTTTGTTCTCTATCTAACGAACAGTCACCAGCAAGGTGGCATTATTCTAAGATTCAAATGTATCGTGTTTTCCCATTTCAGAAAGGTGGCACAAAGGGATCTGAAACCCAACTTTCCAGCCTAGTGAGCTCTGTTTGGGAGTGTGAAGGAATAGGCATTAGGAATACAGAAGCTATTGGCAAGCTGCATTGAAGGCTGAGTTAAAAGTCTTATGTTAATGTGAATTGGTGCAGTTTAATATCACTGTATCTGGGGGACATTCTAGTACTGAGCTTTCACCCTCCCTGGTGTTCTGATGCACACAGGTTGACCAGAAGTCCCGATTTGATAAGGCAGTCCCGATATTCAGGGCTTTTTCTTATATAGGCACCTATTACCCCCCACCCTCCTCCTAATTTTTCACACTTTTTCTCTGATCACCTGAATGCATATTGTGCTCTAAGGGGAACAGCAGCTGCAGCTGGTATTACCCAGTTTAAGATTCTAACCCTAATGCTACTGCAATACAGAACACACAGGTAACGACCCCTGGGACACACCATGCAAACAAATGCACCCTCTACTTCTATGCGCAGCAGAGGCCTGGGTAACCCATGCCTGCTTGTTGTGGTACACTGTCCCCCTCCTAGTGACACAGCAGTGTCATGAGTCAGCAGTGTGATGCCGTTGCAAAGAAAGCAAACATGATTCTGGGATGCATTAACAGGTGCGTTATGAGCAAGACACGAGAAGTCATTCTTCTGCTCTACTCTGCGCTGGTTAGGCCTCATTTGGAGTATTGCGTTCAGTTCTGGGCACCGTATTTCAAAAAAGATGTGGAGAAATTGGAGAGGGTCCAGAGAAGAGCAACAAGAATGATTAAAGGTCTAGAGAACATGACCTATGAGGGAAGGCTGAAGGAATTGGGTTTGTTTAGTTTAGAAAAGAGAAGATTGGGGGGTGACATAATAGCAGTTTTCAGGTATCTAAAAGGGTGTCATAAGGAGGAGGGAGAAAACTTGTTCATCTTGGCCCCTGGGGATAGAACAAGAAGCAATGGGCTTAAACTGCAGCAGGGAGGTTTAGGTTGGACATTAGGAAAAAGTTTCTAACTGTCAGGGTAGTCAAACACTGGAATAAATTGCCCAGGGAGGTTGAGGAATCTCCATCTCTGGAGATATTTAAGAGTAGGTTAGATAAATGTCTATCAGGGATGGTCTAGACAGTACTGGGCTCTGCCATGAGGGCAGGGGACTGGACTCGATGACCTCTCGAGGTCCCTTCCAGTCCTAGTATTCTATGATACCCAGGGCAGAGTGATGAGGCTCAACAAGTGCAGAGTCCTGCACTCAGGATGGAAAAATCCTATGCACTGCTACAAGCTGGGGACTGCCTGGGCAAGCAGCAGTTCTACATAGGACGACCTGGGGATTACAGAGGATGAGAAGCAGGCCCTTGTTGCCATGAAGGCTAATGGCATATTGGGCTGCATTAGTAGGAGCATTGCCAGCAGATTGGGGGAAGTGATTATTCTCCTCTGTTCAGCACTGA
This sequence comes from Pelodiscus sinensis, assembly GCF_049634645.1. Lineage (NCBI taxonomy): Eukaryota > Metazoa > Chordata > Testudines > Trionychidae > Pelodiscus > Pelodiscus sinensis. The sequence goes on along the minus strand of NC_134712.1, from coordinate 245,066,763 downwards.
ATTCCCCTCTATTCCCCCCCAAAAAAATTCCCATCTTGTAGGAAGTGGAAAACGTTCCCTTTTTACATAGTTATTTAATTCTTTTGGGTCTATACGTAAGTGAAGGGCACAATCTACTTCTCCCACAGTGACCATGGAGTGCCTCCATTCCAGGGTTTCTTCTACTCGCTTTGTGATTCCCAGAGCAATGAGGCAATCCAGCTCCTCCTCTAGCTCTGAGGGGATCTTCCCTAGGCTCTTTCAGCTGTGTGCTGTTGAGAGATTCCCTATCCTTTCAAAGGTGTCTTCAAACCTTTCCTGAGCTGGAGCCCCTTTAAATTGCTACTAGAGCACTGTGCCATGTGCTCCGTGTGGCTCTGAGGACTGGCGCCATGATCCAGGCAGGGCTAGCTGCCCTAGCTCCACCCCTTCTGCCCAAGGCCCTACCCCTTCCAGGGGTGTGGAGCCGAACCTCCCTCCACACCTTGTCTGGGGGCCCACAGAAGCTGTCAGCCCCCCTCTGAAATCTGGTCTATCATCAGGCACTCTGTCCCCTAAAATCGCAGGACTGACCTTCAAGTTCAGACCAGTCACAAACTCTTCTGTAGTGTCACCTAGCTTGTTCCTTGTGATTACAAACATTCTTCATGCATCCCAATTTTACCAGGAGTGCAGCACTTCTCAAATTTGTGAACCAGGGTCACAATTAGCCTCTTGTGCTTGAGTTAGCTGAAAACTGTTAAACCCAAAGCATCTCTCAACCAGTCACTGTCAAAAATAAAGCGGAATTTCTTCCTTTTTACTAGCATGCACTGCTTGCAAATAATGAATCAAGTGCTGTGTGAATTTCCTCCTGTTGTCCTCCATGTTCCTACATTGTTTAAGCCCCGATGGAGCTGAACTGCTCCATTCTTCAACCTCGGTCATTTGCTTAGGCTATGTGTACACGATGGATTGCAGCTCACACCAAAGTTCTTGTGCGAATTGCCCCGTGTGGATGCTATTTGTGAGAACTAAAAGGTTCCTGGTCCATGTTCACATAGTCGTCTGTCAACCAGGACTATGTAAATGCCAGGTAGGTATCTCTTGGCTTACCCCCGGGTACAGCTATTCAGGATAAAGGCATTACACAAACAAAACTACCAACAGTCTACACACATACAAGCTATTTTGTTCAAAACAGCTCAGGCGGACCCTTTCCACAAGCTGAGGGCTTTGTTTGCTAGCTGTCATGATGCCACTTAGTACTAGTACATACTGCTCCCCTTTCCCTTCTGTAGCTACCAGTGAATGCTGCACTCGAGAAGGACAAGTACCAGAAGCACCATAGGACATTGTTTCAGCTCCTTTACAAAATGCAGAACAGCATTCTAGCAGCACTCCAATACGGTTCGACAGACCTATTCCTCAGTCTAGTGGTTTACAGCCATGCAAAGACACACACGCCACTTCCAGATATAATCATCTTTCAAATATTCACATTTCCAAGGTCTCATCTCCGCTGCACTGCATATCTCATCATCGCCCCCACTGGCACTATGCAGCCATTTGGCCTTTGCACAGCACTTGGGGACGGGCTGTAGAACAAACTATTAAACTGTATTATGCATTCATACCACTCCGTTGACGGAGCCATGTAGATGAGTTTACTAGACATAGCAAAATGAAGCGGCGATTTAAATAATCACCGCTTCATTTACATCAACATGGCCGCTGTGCTGTGCCGATGATCGGCTGATCTGGCACAGCGGGCAGTCTGGACGCTCCGCGGTCGACAAGGGAAGCCTTTGTCGACCGCTCCGGTAAACCTCGTTTCACGAGGCATTTAAATGAGGTTTACCGGAGCGGTCGACAAAGGCTTCCCTTGTTGACCACGGAGCATCCAGACTGCCTGCTGTGCTGGATCAGCTGATCGTCGGCACAGTGCGGCGGCCATTTTGATGTAAATGAAGTGGTGATTATTTAAATCGCCGCTTCATTTTGCTATGTCTAGTAAACTCATCTACATGGCTCTGTCGACGGAGCCATGTAGTCTAGACATACCCTAGGTTGTGAGGCATATACCTTGTTTGTACTATGAGGGGTCTTCTGGCACCTTAAAGACTAACCTTATGCCCAAATAAGTCTGTTAGACTCTAAGATGCCACAGAACTACTCATTTGTGTGGATACAGACTAACACGGCTACCCCTTTGTGACTTATTTAAGCTAGCCTCAGCTATACCGGGCAGAATACTAAAGGACCTTATAGTGTACACATCTGGTGTATATCTCTGGGAAGGAAGCTCTGTCGACAGTCCATATATGTTACAGGACCTTGACCTGCTAGTAAGAGCATCTACTCTGTACAGAAGTACACAACATGGCGTCAGGAGTAAACTAGTACCAGAGGAGGACAGAAACTGAAGAAAAGCAGCAAAAGTTGCGAACAAAGGAGCAAAGCATGCAGCATTGATATAATTGAAAAGTCGTGGAGATCGGGAGAAATCCCGGATGACTGGAAAAAGGCAAATGTAGTGCCCATCTTCAAAAAAGGGAAGAAGGATGATCCAGGGAACTATAGGCCGGTCAGTCTTACCTCGGTTCCTGGAAAAATCATGGAAGGGATCCTTAAGGAATCCATATTGAGGCACTTGGATGAGAGGAAAGTGATTAGGAATAGTCAGCATGGATTCACAAAGGGCAAGTCGTGCCTGACCAATCTGATTAGCTTCTATGATGAGGTAACTGGCTCGGTGGACATGGAGAAGTCAGTGGATGTTATATACCTTGACTTTAGCAAGGCTTTTGATACGGTCTCCCACAATATTCTTGCCAGCAAGTTAAGGGATTGTGGATTGGATAAATGGACGGTAAGATGGATAGAAAGATGGCTAGAAGGCCGGGCCCAGCGGGTAGTGATCAATGGCTCGATGACAGGATGGCGGTCGGTTTCTAGTGGAGTGCCCCAAGGTTCGGTTCTAGGACCGGTTTTGTTTAATATCTTTATTAATTATCTGGATGAGGGGATGGATTGCACCCTCAGCAAGTTTGCGGATGACACTAAGCTGGGGGGGGGGGGGTAGATACCCTTAAGGGCAGAGATAGGGTACAGAATGACTTAGACAAATTGGAGGATTGGGCCACAAGAAATCTGATGAGGTTCAGCAAGGACAAGTGTAGAGTCCTGCACTTTGGACAGAAGAATCCCAAGCATAGTTACAAGCTGTGGACCAACTGGTTAAGTAGTAGTTCTGCAGAAAAGGACCTGGGGGTTACAGTGGATTAGAAGCTAGATATGAGTCAACAGTGTGCCCTTGTAGCCAAGAAGGCTAATGGCATATTAGGTTGCATTAAGAGGAGCATTGCCAGCAGATCCAGCGATGTCATCATTCCCCTTTATTCGGCTTTGGTGAGCCGCATCTGGAGTATTGTGTCCAGTTCTGAGCCCCCCACTACAAAAAGGATGTGGATGCATTGGAGAGGGTCCAGCGGAGGGCAACCAAAATGATTAGGGGGCTGGAGCATATGACTTATGAGGAGAGGCTGAGGGACTTGGGTCTGTTTAGTCTGCAGAAGCGAAGAGTGGGGGCGGGGGATTTGATAGCAGCCTTCAACTTCCTGAAGGGAGGTTCCAAAGAGGATGGAGAGAGGCTGTTCTCAGTAGTGACAGATGGCAGAACAAGGAGCAATGGTCTCAAGCTGTGGTGGGAGAGGTCCGGATTGGATATTAGGAAAAACTATTTCACTAGGAAGGTGGTGAAGCACTGGAATGGGTTACCTAGGGAAGTAGTGGAGTCTCCATCCCTAGAGGTGTTTAAGTCTCGGCTTGACAAAGCCCTGGCCGGGTTGATTTAGTTGGAACTGGTCCTGCCTAGAGCAGGGGGCTGGACTTGATGACCTTCTGAGGGCTCTTCCAGTTCTATGATTCTATGATTCTATAGCATTCTTCAGTATCCAAGAGAGCTTAATTTTTGATAGACATTCCTACAGAATGGACAAACTGGAAACAATATTTTCCAGGATTTTGCACTACAACTAAACTTCACAAGGAAGCTGGAGACATTCAGGTATACTCTTTAATTTATGCTCTGGGGAAGCAGGCAGAGAATATCTATAAATATTTTACCTTTAATGAAGACAGTCACAAAGTTTAAAGGGTTATGTTGAGGTTTGATGCATACTGTATGCCTTTAGAGAAACACAGCAGAAGCAAGTAAAGAAAGTCAGCATGACCACTAGAAGTCATTATCATAAAATCCCTAAAGCTAAGAAGGACAAATTTCGAGCGAACATCAAAGCTTTTCAGCCTAAGAGCACAGGGTATTGAAAATTTCACTTGTGTCCAGCTACAAGTGAGAAATGTAATGAATGCAGAAAATGTAGACTTTTTCAGCTGATTGCTACACAAAGCAATCAGGGAGTTGACTAATATTTCAGACAATCAAGAGCTACCATTTCTGGGATCTATCACATGTGATGACACAGGATCTCCCTGGAGAGCAAAACAGAATATTCATAAAAGAACTATTGACTTTAAAATTGACTCCGGAGCAGATGTCACAGTCGTCTTAGAAAGGACTAACAATCACCTTCAACACCTTACAATCACCTTCAGCTCCTCCCAGCACTGACATCAGCTGACAGTTCTCACTAGCCCTGTAGGTAACTCTGAACTGCATGGGCCAGTTCACCTCAAAAAACTACCTATAAAAACAAAAGCTATGTGTTCAGCATGAATGTGATCACAGGATCAAAAACCAGTAACCTCCTCGGTTACAGTGTGGCAACCATGCCGTGCCTCTTGAGAAAGATGGAAAAACTCAGAGGATTTGATGATATCAGACTTTTGAAAGGAGATATTGTACATATAGCCATATATGACAATGCTGGACCATACACAATAACACCTCTACCAGACAGACTTTCAAAGAGTCTAGCTGTAGATTTTTACAAATTCAAAAGTTTCCATTGCCTGGTCCTAGTGGACCATTTTCCAGGTGTATAGAAATAACATGCTTGAAAGACATTATACAAGATGTCCCAGTTATCGAGAAGCTCACATGCACTTTTGCTTACTTCTGTATCCAGAACAAGTAGAGACTGACAAAGGACCACAGTTCACTGCAGCAGAATTTAAGTTATTCAGAACAAAATATGATTTTGATCATATTTCTAGGAGTCCACTTTACCCACAAGTGAATAGAAAGGTGGAAAGAGCAGTACAAACAGCCAAGAAAATCCTACCACAGGAAGAGCCATTTCTTGATCTTCTGTTATACGGATCTCAACATCCAAAGTCCAGTACAATTCTGGATGGGAAGACAACCTAAAATTACTGTTCTGACTTTGAAAACAAATTTACCTTCTAAGTGTCCAGATATGGACTGAGTAGCCAAATCAGATAAAAAGCCCTCCTCCCTCCCACCCCAAAAAAAAAACTTACACCACCAGTGAAACAGACACCACTGAGTCAGAGAAATTCCAGGCCTAGAACTTGGTGACCATGTTTGTGTCAAACTGAATTAGAGGCCTTGTATATTAAAAATGTACACACTTGGACTGAAGTGGAGATGAACGTAGGAGATGGCTGTGTAGAGAGTCTCTGGGTTAAGCTAAAAGGGGTAAAAAATGAGGGTGATGTCACGCTAGGAGTCTACTACAGACCACCTAGCCAGGTGGAAGAGGTGAATGAGGCCTTTTTTAAACAATTAACAAAACTATCCAAAGCCCAAGATTTGGTGGTGATAGGGGACTTCAACTATCCAGACATACGTTGGGAAACTAACACAGTGGGGCACAGGCTATCCAATAAGTTTCTGGACTGCATTGGAGACACCTTTCTGTTTCAGAAGGTTGAAAAAGCTACCAGAGGAGAAGCTGTTCTGGATTTGATTTTAACAAATTGGGAGGAACTAGTTGAGAACTTGAAAGTGGAAGACAGTATGGGGGACAGTGATCACGAAATAATAGAGTTCATGATCTTAAGGAAAGGTAGAAGGGAGACCAGCACAATTGAGGTAATGGATTTCAGGAAGGCAGATTTTGATAAGCTCAGAGAACTTGTAGGTAAGGTCCCATGGGAAGCAAGACTGAAGGGAAAATCAACTGAGGAGAGTTGGAAGTATTTCAAAGGGACGTTGTTAAGGGCCCAAAAGCAAACAATTCCGCTGTGTAGGAAAGATAGAAAATACGGCAAAAGACCAGCTTGGCTTAACAAGGAGATCTTGCATGATCTCAAAATAAAAAAGGAGTTCTATAAAAAATTGAAACTAGGACAACTAACAAAGGATGAATATAGGCAAGCAACACGGGAATGCAGGGGCAAGATTAGAAAGGCAAAGGCACAAAATGAGATCAAACTAGCTACAGGCATAAAGGGAAACAAGAAGACCTTTTATAAATACATTAAAAGCAAGAGGAAGACCAAGGACAGGGTAGGCCCACTGCTCAGTGAGGAGGGAGAAGCAGTAACAGGAAACTTGGAAATGGCGGAGATGCTCAATGACTTCTTTGTTTCGGTCTTCACCGAGAAGTCTGGAGGTGTGCCTAACGTAGTGAATACAAGCAGAGAGAGGGTAAGTTTAGAAGATAGGATACACAAAGAACAAGTTAAAAATCACTTAGGAAAGTTGGATGTCAGCAAGTCACCAGGTCCTGATGAAATGCATCCCAGGATAATCAAGGAGCTGATAGAGGAGATATCTGAGCCTTTAGCTATGATCTTTGAAAAATCATGGAAGACAGGGGAGATACCAGAAGACTGGAAAAGGGCAAATATTGTGCCCATCTATAAAAAGGGGAATAAGAACAACCCAGGAAACTACAGACCAGTCAGTTTAACATCTGTCCCAGGGAAGATAATGGAGCAGGTAATTAAGGAAATCATATGCAAACACTTGGAAGGTAATAAAGTGATAGGGAATAGCCAGCATGGGTTTGTGAAGAACAAGTCATGCCAAACTAATCTGATAGCTTTCTTTGATAGGATAACGAGCCTTGTGGATAAGGGAGAAGCGGTGGATGTCATATACCTAGACTTTAGTAAGGCATTTGATACGGTCTCGCATGATATTCTTATTGATAAACTAGGCAAATATAACTTAGATAGGGCCACGATAAGGTGGGTGCATAATTGGCTGGATAACCGTAGTCAGAGAGTTGTTGTTAACGGTGCTAAATCCTGCTGGAAAGGGATAACAAATGGAGTTCCGCAAGGGTCTGTTTTGGGACCCGTACTGTTCAATATCTTCATCAATGATGTAGATATTGGTATAGAGAGTACGCTTATTAAGTTTGCAGATGATACCATACTGGGTGGGGTTGCAACTTCATGGAGGATAGGGACATAATTCAAAATGACCTTAGCAAGTTAGAGAAATGGTCAGAGGAAAAATGCAAAGTGCTCCACTTAGGAAGGAACAATCAGTTCCATACATACAAGATGGGAAGCGACTGTCTAGGAAGGAGCATGGCAGAAAGGGATCTAGGGGTCATAGTGGACCACAAGTTGAATATGAGTCAACAGTGTGATGCTGTTGCAAAAAAAGCAAATATGATTCTAGGTTGTATCAACAGGTGTGTTGTAAGCAATACTCGTGAAGTCATTCTGCCGCTCTACTCTGCACTAGTTAGGCCTCAGCTGGAGTACTGTGTCCAGTTCTGGGCGCCACATTTCAAGAAAGATGTGGAGAAATTGGAAAGGGTACAGAGAAGAGCGACAAGAATGATTAAAGGTCTAGAGAACATGACCTATGAAGCCAGGCTTCATGAACTGGGCTTGTTTAGTTTGGAAAAAAGAAGATTAAGGGGGCACATGATAGCGGTTTTCAAATATCTAAAAGGGTGTCACAAGGAGGAAGGAGAAAATTTGTTCCTCTTGGTTTCTGAGGACAGGACAAGGAGTAATGGGCTTAAAGTGCAGCAGGGGAGGTTTAGATTGGACATTAGGAAAAAATTCCTAACTGTCAGGGTGGTCAAATATTGGAATAAATTGCCAAGGGAGGTGGTGGAATCTCCCTCTCTGGAGATATTTAAGAACAGGTTAGATAGACATCTGTCAGGGATGGTGTAAACGGAGCTTGGTCCTGCCTTGAGAGCGGGGGGCTGGACTCGATGACCTCTCGAGGTCCCTTCCAGTCCTATGATTCTATGATTCTATGAATGGAGAAAAAAAATGAACAATTTCAACTGTCAAAGAAAAAGATTTTGGTGCCTAATGAGACTAACAATGGATAGTTTAACAAACAGTCAAACTTTACAGTTTGTTTCTCAGAAAGAAAAATCAACAGAGCAAATTCTATAGGTGGCAGATGCAACTCAAAAGAGATTGACTACAACCATTTTTTGCCAATAATGGACAGCCAGATATCCCAACTATTACATATTTGTTTGTGTAATTGGAAAACCAGCATGTTTCAGACAGACTTAACAGACTGATATGCACTGAACTTTAAACAGTGCATAATAGTGCAAATTTTGTCAATGGTAGGAATGTAAAACACATTAAAGGGGAGGTGTAATGCAATATTAAACATCATTATATTGTTTGTCCACTAGATGGCGCTGTGTGTAACAGACCCTTACATAAGTTATACCTGGCAACACATTAAAGGATCTTACAGTGACTACATCTGGTTTACCTCTCTGGGAAGGATGCTCTGTAGCCAGTCCAAAGTTAATATGCTAGTAGCTGTGCCACAACCTACCGCCCACTAGGCGTACATGACAGATTGTGAATTCTGCCCTGACTCTCTAGAACCAGAAGTGTAGTGGGTACATGGTGCTTCGTGGTTCACAGAGAGAGGTGTAAATGTTTGTAGTATTGTTATCTTCTCTGTCTCCACTTGTGTTAGTTTTATGCTATAATCCTGCTTGCCCTTCATTAGATGGAATTGTCACCAGTTCTCCAGTGACCGTCTGTTGAAGGCATTTCAGAGCTTTTAAAGCTGCTTTCTCAGGAGCCTCTGCATTGGAATGTTTTGGATTTGCAGTGCTCAGCTTTAGACACACAGCATGTCCAGCACATGCAGAGATGCTCATCTGTTCAATAAGGCTTTCTGTATTGTTTATGGTAGTGCACGGGATGTGGTAGGTGCTTCCCAAACATCCCTGTCTCAAGAACCACATACGGTACTCTTAGGGAAGGCAGACAAGCAGACACCATAGAGATAGAGATAGAGATAGAGATAGAGATATGCTTTGTCTGCTCAGTGCCTTATTCTACATGGTAAAAAAAGAGGGAGATACTTGAACTGTTTATTTAAAAGTTCAGCACTATCAATTTAGGCTTGAATAAAGATCTTAACATACTAAAGGAGCAACTTCTCCATCTTTAATATTTCATTTCCAGATCACATGCTATGAATGAGACACATCTAGCCTGACTTAATTAGCTTCATTAATGCTAGTCCTGCAATTGACCGGTAACTTCTTTTGCTGTTATATATACCCTGGATTCTGTTGTTTCCACTCCAACTCATCTGTGAAGTGGGTTTTTTTTATCCCATGGAAGTTCACGGCCTAATAAATTTGTTAGTCTATAATGTGCCTAGAGACTGATCATTGTTTTTATTCTGCATCTGACAAAGTGGGTCTTTGCCCACGAAAGATTATGCTCCTACACTTCAGTTAGTCTATAAGATACCACAGGACTCCTCACCGCTTTTGCAGATTCAGACTAACACGGCTACCCCTCTGATACTTTATTCTGTGTGTGCATTTATTACCCTGGGTGTTTCTTTATGGCAGTGGTCACCAACCTTTTTAAGCACAAGATCACTTTTTCAATTTAAATCAGTCCAGGATCTACCTCAAACCCAAATATCCCTGCCCCACCCCTTTGCCGAGGACCCACCCTCCTCACACTGTGAAGATGGGGTACAAGGGAGAGGGACAGAGTGACATCAGTGCCCCCCTGCCGGTCTCCCCACTCTGCACAACAAGCAGGAGGCTCCCAGGGGGCAGCTCTGAGGCTCTGGGCAGGAGCAGTAGGGCAGCGGAGGGAGGGGCAGCTGAAGTGCCAGCACTTGATAGCCTTCCAGCCAAACCACTCAGGATCACATGTCAGAGATCTACTGGTAGATCCCAATCGACTGGTTGGTGACCACTGCTTTATGGCTACTGCTAAGGAGTGGCAGGTCCTAATGGTTAGAGCAGAAAACCAGGACTATGGAACTGATCGCTCTGACAGTTAAGGATCTTGGCCACACCTTGTGACTTCCTCCCCCTACCCCACATTAATTTCCCCGTGGGAAAGTTTCCCCAACTGCAGCCCAGCCTGTTTCTGTTCTTGGCTAGATCGAAGGCATCAGTCTCCTGCAGGGTTGCCCAGCCAACCCTTCATTCACGTTTAACAACTTTAAAAAGCCAAAGCAAAGCAAGCATCTTGGCAGCAGATCCCATAAGATGATACAAAGGCTGCATCAAGAGCGATGCTGATTCTGCACTCATCATCTAGCTAGCATTGAGTATAGCTGGGCACGTTGTGCTACGGAAGTTTGTTACCAATGCACTGACCACCATGCCCCACGTTCTGTCGCCCATCCCAGGAAAACACCAGTTTGTCACTGAGGAGACTGTTCATTTCAGGTGAAGGAAATAGAAGAGTATAAAGCAGTGGTGGGCAACCCACACGGGGTTCTGTGTATGGCCTGCAAGACATTTTGTTTACCATTGTTCACATGCAGGGTTGCTCTGTGTATTTTTTCCTACTGGTATTCCTAAAGAGACATGCATGTGAAGCAAGGGCACATGAAGTGAGGTGTGTGCTGATTGCCCACATGAAGTGAGGTGTGTGCTGTGCTCCCTCAGCATCCAATCAAAGTGCTGCTATGGTTTAACCCGCACCCCCTGCAAACTCTAGGTGTGCACATGCAGGTAGTAAAACTGCCCTCTTCCGGGAGACCCTCTTTGTTAGGACAATTTTGCAGCCCACTGAGACAAAGGAGGACCACTCATGCAGCCCACTCACTAGCCTCGATTGCCCATCACTGACAAAGTTTCTGGTAGAAACAAGGACTCAGTCTGCAACCTCCTGCTTCAGAACTGAGACAAAATGTCACCTGCCTCACAGCAGGCAGGAAGCCTCTTCCAAGTAAAGGTTCAGTCAGAAGGAAAGAGAAGAGATTTCTCCTTTCTGGTTACATACACTACAGCCGGGCTCACTAGCAGGGGGGTTCATTGTCCTCTTCGATATCAGTGCTTAGTCTCTCTGCCTGATGTAGGCTCCAGACCCAGTGGACCGGGCACAAAGCATGCCAGCTGCCAAAGCCAGCCGGGAGTGGGACAAGGGAATGCAGGGGGCCGGATGCAGGAAATGCTATATTAATGGAGATGGCCCCCTGATAGTAGAGTTCAAAAGTGAACTTTCCAAAATTCAAGGTCATGGTTTTGGATCCAAAGTCTCATTTAGACCATTGAAATAAAGAAGGGACAAGAAGAGATGGGGAAGGGAGGCTTCCCAGTTAATCCCTGAGCAGTGTAATGCTCTGGAGCTGGACTCAGAGCTGGCATGAGTGGGTACCAGTTCATCAGTGTGGGCCTATAGCTTTAGTCTCTCAGTGTTTGTACATTTTGGAGACAAGGTGGGTTAGGCCACTCACCTCACCTCCCCAATATCCTGGGACCAAGACAGCTAGAAGACAATGAGCTTCAGGACTGTCCAACTGCCCTGTGTCCTGGAATTGGCTAGCCTCTCTCAGCAGCCTTACCCTGATCAACCAGACACCATGCTGGGCTACTGTATGTTTATTCCCCACAACAATTAAACATCTCTGATCAGCTCAACTAATTAACTGTTCACAAGTAGTTACTCACTGATAGGGACTTTTGGCACCTTTACCAGCAGTTACCCGACAGCCAAACAGATCAACTGAACAAACTAGACTTTCTGGGAAAGATACAAAGAGCTAAAAAAATCTCACTATGACAGCTACCAGGAAAGCTAATGCAGCATGCAGACCAAATGCTTTTATGATACGCAAGCACACAGGGCAAATGAGGCATTTGCGCTTCTTCCATTTCCAAACTGCAATGGCACTTCTGAAAACAAAATCAGAAGCAGAAGATTGCTCCTGGGTGAGCTTATTTAGCAAATGCATTTTGGAGACCAGGTTTCAGTATGAAGGGGTTTTCATCACAGCTGAATGAAGCCCCTTGAAAATGGGAGGGATTAGATTTGAATGGAAATGCTGACAAACTGAGATCATTTAACTCTGGTGATGAATACAGCTTCTTTAGGTTCCTGGTAGCGAGGAACCTTTAGTAGCGAGCCTTACACTTTTGAATCAGATCTATAGATTTTCTATATTTTCTACTGGGTTCTGCAGTACTTCTAATAGAATTTAGTAAAAAGTTATATCTATTATAAAAGCCTATGAAAAGGCTTCTATAAATTTTACAGGTTTTTTACAGTAATTTGTATAGAATCCTATTAAAAATATATAGAACCTCTAGTGGTTCTATCTCTGTTTCATTCTATAGGATTTTTCCATATAAGAAAATGTCGAGGAAAATATTTTTATTTTGAACATTCCATATAAGCTTGTATTGCAACATAAAGTTAAGACCAAGTCCCTGCTGCATTCCACACACACTCCACTGAACTCTGCCTTTTTGACCTTTGTCTGAATAAGGACTCAGGCTGGGTCAGTGCCCAAAGATAAAGAACCCCTGTGGTTTGAAAGCTTCCTACTATTGATTCCGCGGTCACCCCAGTCAAGTCTTGAATTCCATGGAGCCAAGATACCACAGTGACGGGCAGCTCATAAATGCACATAAACAATTAAAAATTATACAACCCACCTGGCTATCCTAGGACCTAACTAAAATCCTGCTGACAGTGGTACATTGTCTGGAGGGCTATAATAAGGGAGCTTTAGCTTTTGAAGAGAGAAGAATTTAAAATAAATTCAAGTAACATAAAGATGAGCCTGGATCAGACACCTGGAGACACACTTCCTGGTTTAGCTAGAGAAGAGGAGAGGTCCAAACCTAGCTAAATGTGAGATGAAATCAAGCTCTGGATCTCACCCCACACACGTCAAAAGAGTCCAACACACCCAGGCTTAGGGAAAGTTTGGCTTCAGAGCTCAATGCAGGCCCATCTCCTGGGAAAAGAGAGAGGGAGGGGGTATTAAGCCAGATAGATGCACAATGGCAAACATGGGCACTACGACCCACAAGAGAAATGTCGGAAGAGTCATATTCATCTTCACTGGCACATTTTCCAGCAATCCCTGCAGAGGCGCTCAGGACTGACTGACCCATGGATACTAAATTGTCTTCTCAGCCTTCCCGGCCCCAGTTCAGTCCTGTCAGCAAGGCAATAATGGGACATTCACTGTCCTGCCTTTCCAGGGCTGCATTCTCCAGGGCATGAAATCCAGGAGCATCATGGCAGGATTTTCAGAAGTGCCAACCAATTTGTGCGGCTCCATTCATGATGGCCCGTACAACTTCAAGGCCTGACTTTCAGACAATGCCAGGCTCCCACTCCCCGACAATCAGTTCCTCTCACAGTGTCTCAGCTTGGGCATCCAAAATCAATAACCGCTTGTGAAAATCTCAGCCTCAATGTGCACACACACACAAAGCCAAATACTGAGGAGGACAAAATTGCAGTCACAGACAAATCAACTAGCCAAACCAAAACACCCTTTGTATACAGGATGGAAGAAGGGATGGTATCAATTCCTTTGAAAGCATGCTGAGCATAGAGGAGCCACTAGTATTGTCAGGAGAGTCCTGAAGTGCTGATGTAAAGTATCATGCATGTTCTTTCATTTTTGCAACAAAAGAAAAAAACTTAAATTGTACCATAAAAACCTCGTATTACAAAGAACTGATTAACATTTGACTCTGCTATAGAACCTGAACAATGGCTAACGCTGTGAAGTGGCTGCCCAAAAAGGCTAGTCAGAACAATGCAATAATACAAAGAGCCCTTGTGCATGGCAGGAAGTGTGCTGTACTATCTACCCTCCCAGATGGTGCTCTAGCGTTCCTCTTGACCAGCCAAGCCAAGCGAGGTCATATGCTCGATATTTGTTCAAAAATCTTTCTGCAAAGAGGGTGCATGACAAAGTCACTTTGCACACATCCTGCGTATCTATCAGTTTTTCCTTGTACTTGGGTTACAATGGACAGATAACACAGTGAAACAGAGCTGTGCCTATGTTCTGTCTTCCTGTCTTCAAAGCACTTCACATCCATTCACTAATCCTCACACTGTTCCATGGAGTCAGCCATGAGTATTATCCTCATCTTACTGGTAAAATGGAGGCAGAAAAAAAGGGAGAGGGACTCAGAGGGAGTTAGTGGCTGAGCCATAATTTGAACTCAAGAGTTTCTGGTCCTTAGTCACTCTCTATGGTTAACAAAATGTTAAACAATTAGCGCCAAACTCACCGCTGTTCTAAATCAGCGTAGACTTCTGTAGAAATGTGGTTATTTACACCAGCTGAGAATCTGACCCTTGATCTGACTCCTGGGAAATAATCGGAGAGTTAACCATGATGATTTAGCCCTTTTAATCCCCACTGAGGGAGGTCTGCTTAAAACACTTCACACCATCTACTCTAGAGGATGATTTTTACTTAGGCATGGGCAGACTCAAGGAGGAGATGGTCCTGTCAGCTGGATGTGGTGAGATGTAGTTTTAACTCACATGCTTTTGTAAATAAATTGAAGGCTGAAATCAATCAGAGGACAAAGGAATTATACGTGTCTTATGGTGATTTACTCCTTCATCTGTATGTCCATCAAAAGCAAATTTTAGATCCACACATTTTGTCAGGGCGAGAGAGCGTCTTTAAGCCCCAACACCATCATCCCTTTCACCTGCTTGTTTTGGATATCAGGAACATCGGCTCCTCATGCCCCCTCCCACCTCAGTTTGCTGAGGACTTGGCCAAGATTTTAAAAGACCTCAGGAGGGATGTTGCATGGGGCCATAACCTTGGATGCACATCCTCTTCCCCTCCAACTGAGCTGTTGGGAAGAGGTGGCAGAGGTGTAGACTACCTATGGGAGCTGAGGTGGGGAAAAAAAGCTGCCATTTAGGGTGCAGCCTTGTGCACCATCATTATTCTGATCCCCTCCAAAATCTGGATTATGCCAAAGTACAGCAAATTGCAATAACCAGTCTTAAGGCAGCACTTTCCAATGACAGGGAGCAGAGTGGACTCTTAGCCCAATGAAGGTAGAAGAAGGTATTATCAGAGCTGCTGCTGCCTGAAAATTCATGTGTAGTGAAGAGTCTGGCAGGTCTCAGCCTTTCAGCCCAGCCTGACAATCAGAGGGCAAATACTGGTGATATCTAGGGAGGCTTTCTTTAACCATTATGATCACTTATCTTACCTGGGTTAACTAAACATCTGTTTTGAATAGCTGGTCCTGCACCATCCTCTGCAATCGGTCAGCTAAGAGGCAGTGAAATCAGTAATGCATCAGCATTAAACTCCAGCCTGCCACATCAGATCCCACAAATGGAGCAGCCGTAATCCACTGCCTTGACAGATCAAACAGCATTAGCATGGACATTCACCATCATGGCTGGAGCAGACTGAAAGAAAACTCAGGAAGGAGTGCTTAGAGACAGGGCAGTAGCTGGTGAGACTGATTCTTAGAGTGCCTGGTTTTGAATCAGTGTGTATTTAAGGGCTGCTGGGGGTGTGACTTACCTGAGTGAAGCACACAGACAATCTGTGTCAACAGTGGTCCTTGGAATTCTGTGTTGGCTTCTACTAGCCACAGTATTTGTTCCTGTTAGGAAAGTGACATGGGCTCAGCCCGGGAAGGTGGTAACACAAGGAAGGGAATGGAACCAATATGTTAGCAGGTGTATTTCTTAGGACTACACTGAAATGGAGTTGAGGCCACTGGCTTTTGTGACTTCCATGCATCAGATTGTAGCGTGGGTTGAACATGTACCAGGCTGTTTTGTTGCTATGTGAGATACTTGGGTTTCCACTTCCTAAGTGTGTCTCCTGTGCAGTGTATTTCTTTTGCTGATAAATATTTATGCATGTGATTTTGATTTATATTTCAGCGCTTAAATGCTGTAGAGCCTGGAAACATTTGAATTAAAACAACCTAAAACCAAACGAGAGAGAGAGAAAAAAGAGACAGGGACAACCTCTCTACCAAGGGGTCTGCTTCTTCCTACGGCTGAATTTTTCCAGTGAAATGCCCTCCAGAAGAGGCACAACCCTTCCACTTCACCCCCCACCCACTCTGCATCAGTCTGTGCTTTATGATTGTGACTCCAAAACTGCATGCAACAAAGAGGAAAGGTGTTTGCGGCATCACCAAGGTTACTAGAGTGAAAATATCACACACAGCATTTGCATGATTGTACTTCCAAATCGCAGCTTGTAGCAACAGTGCATTTTAAATGAAGGTGATTTATAACTCAAACCAGCGTGCTGATCATATTCTGGATAATAGGCTTTGTCTGGTAGGTTGTTTTTGTTTTCTCTTTGGAGGCAATGAGCTGTGTTTGTGAGAAGGAAAGCAGCGGTGTTTCACCACCTCCCCTGCAAACACTTTCAACCAGTGGTCTCCAATCTTTTTAAGCAAGAGATCGCTTTTTGAATTTAAGTCAGACCAGGATCTACTTCAAACCCAAATACCCCTGCTCCACCCCTTTGCCGAGGCCCCGCCCTCCTCACTCTGTGAATATGGGGTACAGGATGGAGTGGCCCGAGGCCGACTGTGGCAGCTGGCGCCGCAGGCAGAACATCTGATCGGCACCCCCGCCAACACGGCCATCAATGGCCATGACGTAATCATCGGGCTCCCCAAGTGCCCCATGACATCATCATCAGGCGCCCCGGGCACCTCGTTGAAGGTGGCGCCCTAGGCAACCGCCGAGCCTGCCTACACTCGTGGGCCACCCCTGGGTACAGGGGAGGGGGACAGAGAGACATCAGTGACCCCCTGCCTCTGTCTCCCCCACCCTGCACAACAAGGAGGAAGCTCCCAAGGGCTGTTCGGAGGCTCTGGGCAGGAGCAGCCGGGCAGCGGTAGGAGGGGCAGCTGAAGTGCAAGCTCTTGATAGTCTCTCAGCCAGACCAGTAAGGATCCCCTGTCAGAGGCTCCAAGATCTACCGATAGATCCCGATCGACTGGCTGGTGACCACTGCTTTGGCAGACTCAGAAATACACAGGAAGGTTATCCATTCTCAGGGTGGGATTCACAGTCCAGCAGGCATTAATCCCGCCCCTGCTGTGGCCCGCAGGATGTGTCTTCTCTGCAGGCTGGGGCATGATGGCAGCTCGAGCAGAGGCACCTGAGCTAGCTGCAACGGCGCTAGAGCAGGGCCTGAAGCAGGGAAGCCACAGCAGCGTGAGCTAGCCACTCCAGTCCATTAGCCAGGACTCCAGGCATGCTTGGAGAGCCTGCACAGAAGCAAGCGCTGCCGCAAGTTCCCTGCTCTGGGACTAAGTTTGATTAAAGCTCGGGCCTGCCTGCTTGAGCTGTAACCACACCCTGTGAGCAGTGCTGCAAGGGGGCTGTTTTGAACCGGTGGCTCTGGTCAGCACTGCTGACTTGGCCACTAAAAGTTCAGTCAATGATGCAGTGGGGCTAAGGCAGGTTCCCTGGCTACCCTGGCTCCACGTGGCTTCCGGGAGCAGCAGGCATGTCTGGCTCTTAGACCCAGGGGTAGCCATGGGGGCTCTGCACACGGCCTCCTAAGCACCAGCTCCACAGCTCCCATTGGCTGGTAACTGTGGCCAATGAGAGTGGCGGGGGCACTGCCTGCAGTTGTAGGCAGTGAGCAGAATCCGCTGATCCCTCTGCCTAGGAGCTGGACATGCTGGACACTCCCAGGAGCTGCTTGAGCTAAACGCCACCGGGAGCCTGCACCCCAAATCTCCTCCCACAGCCCAACCCTCTGCCCCAGGTCATAATCCCATCCCGCACCCCAGTTCCTTGCCCCAACCCTGAGTACCCCCCTGCATTCCAAACGCCTTGGCCCCAGTGTGGAACCCGCTCCTGCACCTCAAACCCTTTATTCCTGGCCCCACCCCAATGCCCTCCTTGATCCCAACTGCTGCTCCAGCCCAGAGCACCCTCCTGCACTCAGACCCTTCATTTCTGTCCCCCCGAACCTACACCTCCAGCCAGAGGCATCACCCCCTCCCGTGCCCCAATCCCCTGCCCCAGCTGAGTGAAAGTGAGTGAGAGTGGGAGAAAGCGAGTGACAGAGGGAGAGAGGGGGGATGGAGTGAATGGGGGACAGGACTTCAGAGAAGGGGTGGAGCAGAGGCAGGGCCTCAGGGTAGGGGCAGGGCAGCTGGTGAAGCAAAGGTGTTTGGCCTTGTGTGATTACAAAATTAGCATCCCTCTCCATGACTGCGATGCAGACATACCCTAAATCAAGCCCCGCTACCCACCCACTGAGTGAGTTCAAATCCATTTTTAAAAAATTAACCTGCCACCAAAACAAGTCAATTGTAGATCTCTGCTTTTGCAACAGCTGAAAATACGCTGCTGGAGGTGCCAGAAAGGCATTGCTCATCCCTGCACAAGGTCCAATAGGTTGCACCGAAGCAGAACTGGAAATGAGAGCTTTATGCTGTTTCCAAGGCAGATGCCCACGTTTCCAATGAGCTCAATGATCCCGGATGCTCTGAAGATAGCAAACTTTACAGCCATGACACATTTATGTGGAGAAAAAGCTCATTGAGATCACACTTTAGAAGGTGTATCGGGCCCAATCCTCCATAGGCATAAACTGAAATATGCTGATTTACAGCAGTTTTAATTTCTGTCTGTCTGAGCCTCATGTAATTGGATTCATAATAACTAATCACAAGACTTGGCAGGTGGAGGGATAACAAAAAATTTTCTGAGAACCATTTAAAAATGCTCTAAAACATTGTAAAATAGATGTTCTGTACAAAATGTGGTCTAAAGGGAGCACACAATGGTATGGAGTGGTAGAAAGGCTTTGTATGGGGCGGTTTGGCTGATAAACTCATAGATAGCCCTAAATTCATCTCAACAAAATAACGTTACACCACATAAAACACACACACACACACACACACACACACACACACACACACACACTAAGCATTCATATAAAACGTGTCACCCTATAATCTGTCAAATAAATCTGACATAATAAATATGTCACTTTATTTAACAACTGGTGCTGAAGAGAAATAGGCAGAGTGAAAGAAATCAAGACAGGGCTTAGTAAAAACACCGCGGAAGGCAGAAAATAAAGCAATCAATCAAATCCGTGTGGAATGTCTACAGCACTTGAAATAATATTTTATTGTCAGCTATTGATTGGATCCCACTGAACAAAATTGCAAACAATGAATCTGGGGTTATAAACAAGAGTCACAATAAGAATAACTTATTTCAAATTCTCGGTCGCACATCAATGTGTTCTTTGCAAAATGAGATGTGAAGTAAGAGTCACTGGTAGCCTCAGTCACTTGGCTGTCTTACCCCTTGAATCTTGGAAGCTATCGCCAGTCAGTAACAATGGAAATGTTTTTATGAAGCAGCAGTAAAAATAAAACGTTCAACCCTCACAGATTTAAACTTCAACTGTCAAGTTTTCAAACTTCTCTAGGATGAGCGCTAAGGAATGGGGTGAAAATAAAAGTAGCATTTGGTTTGGCTAGGGAGATTTCCTTGTGGGGGTGAGGGAGCGCAAGAGCTTTTCATCCAGTCTCATGGTGTCCCATGAGAGGGTCCAGCGGAGGGCAACCAAAATGATTAGGGGGCTGGAGCACATGACTTATGAGGAGAGGCTGAGGGACTTAAGTCTGTTTAGTCTGCAGAAGCGAAGAGTGAGGGGGGATTTGATAGCAGCCTTCAACTTCCTGAAGGGAGGTTCCAAAGAGGATGGAGAGAGTCTGTTCTCAGTAGTGACAGATGGCAGAACAAGGAGCAATGGTCTCAAGTTGTGGTGGGAGAGGTCCAGGTTGGATATTAGGAAAAACTATTTCACTAGGAGGGTAGTGAAGCACTGGAATGGGTTACCTAGGGAAGTAGTGGAGTCTCCATCCCTAGAGGTGTTTAAGTCTCGGCTTGACAAAGCCCTGGCCGGGTTGATTTAGTTGGGATTGGTCCTGCCTAGAGCAGGGGGCTGGACTTGATGACCTTCTGAGGTCTCTTCCAGTTCGATGGTTCTATGATTCTATCCCCAGTAGGATTGACAGCTTGCCCAAAGCAAAATAAAATAAACCAGGGGTGCAAAGTGTGCTTTAGGAGAGATTTGAACAGCTGACACACATCCCAGGCCCAGGGATCTTTGTACAGTGAGGAGAAACAATTTCCATTACCCCTTGACTACTCAGCTCTCCTCTCATTTGCATCATTCTTATCCTGAGGTAACTCCATTGACTTCTGGTTTACATCAGTGGATGACAGAGACTCTGTCTCTGCTAAAAAGTGATGTGTGTGAATAGCCTTGAGTTCTCTTTCTAACTTAAATTATGTTACGAAGTAGCCCACTGAAATGAATCAGACTGCTGGAGGAATAGGGTCTTCTGAGAATCTCGCCCCTGCTTACTTCTGCCCCTGTATAAAAGAATCACTTACCTTCGTCACTGTGGTTCTTTGGAATGTGTTGAACACATCCCTCCCGTTCCTGCTGTGCACATGTGCTGTGAAAAGGTGCTGTGAAAAGTCCATGAGGGTGGCGTGAGAAAGAGGCCATGGTGTACAATCCAAGGGACGTCAGTATCCCCCTTCAGTCCTTTAAGCCATGAAGCTTTTCAGCCCTCTGGTCTGGAAAGAGCAAGGCTCCCTTAAAGGGCAGGACATGGACAAGCTATATTGGACCTTCTGCAGGAGCCCTGAGGACTGCAACCAGGAACTCCTCCACATGGTCACCGCAGAAGCCATGGACCTGGCACCTGAGTCAGCCGCACACACAGCAGCCTGGAGACAGCCCTCCTCCTCACCCATTTCCCCATGTCTGACAGTGAGGAGAACTCCTGCCTAGCCTCTTGTGGCAACAAGTCTTCACGTTTTTCCAGAGTCCCACAAACTGAACTCTCACCTGGCCAGTAGCACCTGCTGGGTTGCAATCCTGAGTAGTAAACCAACATGCCCCTTACCTCCCCGCAACAGAATAAACTTTCTTGCCAAACAGGTCTAGCTTCTTTGAGTCCACTGATACCGGATTTGTGCCCCGTTGTCTTTGTCTTTCTCTCTCCTGGGCAGCAGACACTACAAGAGACCTCATGGGGCAGGGAACGTGGGCAGGCACATGGTATTTTCATGCAGCCCTTTTTGAAGTGGAGGGAAGGGAAGCGGGGGTCTGCCACAGACCCATAACTGGATCCATAATGGCTTCATTGAGAGGCCAGGCCAGTCTGGAAGGGCCTGCAGCAACTAGAATGCTTATCACATGGGAGGTTTCTTTTAATTTCCCCACCTGGACACTTAAGGCTAACCACTTTGACAACTCATGGGGAGCCTTATAACCATCGGGGGAGACGTCTCCCGATACTGCCACATCTGGAAGGAAGAAGAAGATACCTTTCTGGCACAGGACTTGACGGTACCTGCATTGGTGCTGGAGTAAACAGCATTGGCTTCTGCTATCCCAAGGCGGAGGTATGCTTGGGCTTTGCTCACTGTGACTGGAAATCTTCAGTCCAGGAGATTGTCCCCTTTGGCAACCTACTTCTTATACCGTCCCTTGGGAGCTGGAAGCAGGACTGAGGGATGGGGCCACAGCCAGGAATGGAGCTGCAGACTAACAGATGTATTGGAGCATACGCTTTCGTGGGCAAAGTCCCACTTCGTCAGATGCATGTAGTGAAAATTTCCAGAGGCAGGTTTAAATATGCAAGCCAGAATAAGGCTAGAGATTAATTCAGTCAAGGAGGGTGAGGCCCACTTCTAGCAACTGATGTGGAGGTGTGAACACCAAGACATCCCTATGTTAGATGTCAGATGATGTCTAGCTTTTTCATCTGGGCAGGACTAAATGGTTTTGTGCTTTGCCTCATTTGTTTGTGTTATATGCGGATCACATGAAAGGTAGAGCAGTCTCCTCGCAGATGACCTCCAAATGGATAACATCTTGCAAAACTGCCCCGTTACACCCTATTAGTGGGCATAGGCTCATTCTACGAGAGCGCAAGCTGCGCCTATCGCATTCCTCCGTGACGTTGCCATAGTGGACATTTGCAGGGTGGCTACGTGGTAGCTGATACGCATATTGACAAACCATTACACTATACCAGGGTGGATGCAAACTTTGGTAGATTGGTCCTGAAGTCCTTGTTTAGGTAGACTGAGCCCCACGTCCAGGGCTGTGCGCTGCAACTGATTCTTCTAAGTGGCATGCACAGCAGCAATTACTCACAGAAAAAAAAGTGATTTATTGTAAGTGTGGTTCTTTGAGATGTGATGCAGGCTTGTGCTCCATGACCCACCCTCCATCTCCTCTGCATTGAAGTCTTGTGACCAGGTGAAGAAACTGGGAGAGAGTTGCGGAGACAATGCCTCCTACAGCCACTAGAAGGACAAAGACTATGGGGCCCAAATGCCACCGCCCTACAATACTGCTGGTCACATTTCTCCAGCTCCGGTGCATCGGGCACATGCACACATAGGTGGAATACGCACCTGCATCTACTTGAACTACTAACTACTACTATCTGTTATATTCTGTGTTTATATTCACACAGCTATAAACATTTAAAAGTGACTTATTTTCAGGACAGATGGGTGATCAAAAGGACGAAAGCAGCTTTTAAAGGTGGATTCTCCCTAAAGCAGGGGAAGAGAAATGTTTTTTGAATTGAGGAAAATGGACTTTGCCAACCAGTCCATTGTGGAGTGGCGTGGGGACTCTATGAAGCTTAGAGCTTCCCATGGGGAAGATGTTTAGACACCTAGGAAGCCAGATTTGTATACATACTGCTTTATGTTTTTTTAAGACCTGTTTTCATTCCAACAAATAATACTTGGTTTAAAAAGGCTGTTTGGTCATGGGTGTAGCCAGCCAGTGCCCCTAGAGGGAACTGACATGCAAGTGCTGGATGAAAGTCAGCCCTGCTGAGGTAATCATGGCTGGTCCCAGTTGGACTGGGAGAATCATATGATTCTTCCATCAAGCCAAGTGACTGCTAGGGACCTGATCCCAGAGAGGGGAGTGCAGTTAGCTTAGTAACTGTGATAGCATCCTCCAAGCATTTCTTCCCCTCCTACTACACACATTCCAAGGTGCCTTGCTTTCGTAGCCCATCCCTACTCCTGAACAGGAGGCCATTATCTTTGGAGCCCATCTCTGCTTCTCAGAGAGCAAAGTCTGGATTGGGGAACGAGTGCTGTCTTAAACCTGTACTTTTCTTACTAATTTCTGCTTTGGCTAAGAAAACAAAGCACATCTCTGCTCCAAAGAGGTTCTCTGAGGGTAGATGTGTCATGGACTTCTGAGCATTTGCCGCCTTGCAGAACGCCAATTAGCAGTGGGTGATTAAATAGTAATGTAGCACATATAATGAAGCATTCAGAGGCGAGCAGAATGAGTGATCAAGATGTACAGAGCAGATCCCTTCAAACACTGGAAGTGCGCCCTGCAGAAAACAGGGGAACAGCAGCTGCTGCCTGTAGAAAGGAAGAAAAGAATCCTTGGAACAAAGCAACAGTGCACCCTCTAGTGGGAAAAGCTGGGAAGCAATCTTTCCTCTGTCATGCACCCTGCATGGCATCTCATCCGATGATGTTTTACTGTACAGCTACAAGCTCATCGGCTTCACATGCCCCCAGGGGCAATCTCTTTAACCCACTTTAATCACCATCTACTGTATCAGCACATCAGCTCCATTAGCATGAGCAGGAACGAGTCACCCCGAGCTTGTCAGATAATTTTCCCATGAGCTTTTACCTCATGCCATGCCCAGAGCTTCGTTGACGTGCACTGAGGCATGGAAAGACCACAAGTACCTTGGCAACACAATAACTTTGGGGATCAGCCACAGTGAAGACCGAACAGATGCCAAAGCTCCTCGTGCTGCTGCCTAGAAGCAGCAGGTTAATCTCTACCACATGCAGTGACACATAGAGCAAGGCAAAAACAAAGTAGAGGTAGTTAGGTGCCAGGTCAGGGGTGTAGAATGACCCCTGACCTGCAAGGCTGAGGGTTGTTTCTCTACTGACAGGGGGGCTAACAGACTTGCTGGGCCCCTGGGCAAGGTGTGGGGGAAGCTGTGTGTGTGTGTGGGGGGGGGGGGGGTGATTCTACACTCCAAAGAGGGTTAGGGCCTCGGGAGGAGGCGGGGGCAGTTAGCCCTCTGTGCTGCCTGGGGCATACTGTGCTGGGCCCCTCATCCCCCAGCCAGTCCTGAGAGCCACCCAGAGCAGACCACATGGCAATTTAAAGAACCCAGGGCTACAGCCACCATTGCTCCTGTGCTAGAAGCGGCGGTGGCTGAGAGCTCCAGGCCCTGGGGCAACTGCTCCCCCAACCCACATTGGCAGGCCTGTCTATCAAGCACTGGTGATATTGATGCCTGCTTCAGCTCTTACAGAAAACCATCTGCTGTTGTTAGCCGAGCTGGAATGCACAGCATCGGCCATCCTGGCAGGCACACTGAAAACTGAACTGAGGAACCTCCAGAGCTCAACGCACATGCTGCTATAGCTTGAGTTAAAGAGCCAAGCTGCCTTGGGAGGCATATCCTCCCTGGCTGAAGCGGCTGTAGCGCACACCCATCAGCAGGTTCCACAGGTAGCCTTTATTAATATTTGACTGATGACAGGGAATTCATGCCCCCACAAAACTGAGGCCTAGCCCTGTGAGGCTGCATACGAACAATAAGAGGCAGCCCATGCTCTGAAAAGCTTACAGTGTGAACAAAAAAGACCAAAAAAGGCTGGAGAGAAGCAGCAGAAAAAGAGCAGTGAACATTTAGTCAGGACTCTTCTCTCTCTAATTTGGAAATTGTCCAGCATCTCCAGCTTTAAAGCTGATCTGGATGAGGTAGACACTGGGTGCTCTTTGACATTTTTAATATATGAAATCTTCTTTTTAAACGTAAATCATTCAGATAAGCACTGGGATGGACCATAGGTCTGAGAACAGGGTCACATCCCTTGGTTGGTTGTGCTCCTCCAGGATTTGTATTCTCCTCTTTTAAGGATCTTGTTCCCCCGCAAGAAAAAGAAAGAACACAGGGCCAACATTCCCTGCTACTAGTGCTCAAGCTTCTGTGGGAAATTTACTACCATGCCTTTCTGATCAGAGCTGGAAGAAAACTGCCCTTCAGACAGATCAGACTCACAGTTGAGAAAGAACCTCTCTCCTTTTATTACTTGGCTCTCAATCGGTTACAAGAAAAACAACTTTTTTTTCTTCTTAATCACCTTCATCGAACTCCCCTGAACTTTGGGATAATGTATGCTGTGTCATCGGCGCAGCGCCGCTCTGAGAATGGTAAATAGGCTCCCATGTATTTCTCAGGCTGACAGTTCACATTATCATTGAGACTTAGATAGAATTGTGCAGTACTGAGCAACAGAGAATCAGAATGCCTGCATCAGGAGTATCTTCCCCTCCAAGGAACTCATTTACAAATGCTTATTAAAGAAGCCCCACAACATGGCTGTGGGTGCTAGAGAAGGAAGATTATATCCTTGTTTCAAAGTAGAGTAAACTGAGGCAGAAATAAAATCCTGGCGCCATGACTACTAGTCCCCTGCTCTAATGAGTAGCCCCTGCTCCCAGCCTGTGTCTTGCTGCTTCACTGCAGTTAAGGTGTTCGGATGGGATGGGCCTCTGGCCTTTATAAGGAAAAAGGAAGGAGAACAAGAATCCATCCCAAGAAAGCAAAGAATAAAAGTTCTCAGTGGAAAGCATATTTTTACCTATATAAGGGAAATTTACAAAGCTACCCATGGGAGTTAGACACCTATTGGAACTGGACATGTAACTATCCTTTGTTTTTAAAGATCTTCCCTCTAATAATTATTCCTTTGTTTTTTGTATCTTTAAGTCCTGGCAGACTCTGCTGTTCGCAGAGAGAGGCGGCCATTTTGTATTAGATTAACAGCAGACTGTCATACAAAAACACACTGTACTCTTTTATCATGCTTTCAACGCTGTTCTTTCTTCTCCTCTTAGTTAAAAATAAAGGTGAGCGTGTGACTTCTTTAGGAAATTCACTTGCAATTTATTTCTCTCTTCCTTCTTGTATCCCCAATTAGTTTCTTTCTGAATTTCTTGCTGCAGCTTTCTTCATCTGACAGAAACTTTCAATTAAACGAAAAGATTGTCAGCAATGTAAACCACTACTCCTGTCCCTGCTCCAGTTCTGGCTAGAGCTTCGTTCCCTTTATAAAACCCATCTAGTAAGGAAGTTCAGCATCCTTAAATAAATGCAAAAGGCCATGACGTTTGCCAGGTGTGTGAAGAGAGAGAAATTTTATTACACTGATTCACTTGTCTCAAGTTAGTGTTGATGAAAGAGAAGAGTACACAGGACAAGTGAGAGTAAGGGTGATGTAAGCAGGTGCTATGCAAGCTTTTCCTGCCCAGCTCAGCTAAAATAACCCATTTGTGATGTTTAAGTAGAGGCTGCTAGTCATCATCAATTGCGGGTCGTTTGGTGATGTATATGCAAATGTACAAGGGACTAGGATGAACCATCAAAGATGAGATTTGTCTTCTCAAAAATAGCTTGTCTCTCCTAGGCCTTGTCTATACTATGTCGGGGATCGATGCTTCAGAGATCGATCCACCAGCCACCGATTCAATCTCCAAATCAAACTTTCCTGTCTACACTGAAACTCCACTGAGAAGAGTAGCCAGTATTGAAGGGAGGACAGGCCCCTATTACCTTACCACTCACAAGATGCCACAATGAATATGTCAACTTCAACGACACTATTTATGGGGTTAGTGTAGACAAGGCCCTAGAGACTTGAAGTGCAGTATGACATGCAATTTATACTTTCAAATGCACACAAAGGATAAACTGAATTTTGGGAAATGGCCAGTCCATTTGTGCTTTGAATATAGTGTTAACAAATCATCACCCCAGATATGCCCATTAGGAAAAAAGGGTTGCCAGGTGTCTGGCATTGACCCGGACAGTCCGGTATTTTCGCCTCCTGTCTGACAAAAATATTCAGAAAATACTGGACGCCTAAAATGCCCGGTATTTTCTGATTTTTTCCAGGACAGGAGGTGAAAATCCTGGGTGCTTAGTGGGTTCCACAGGGGAGCTGTCTTTGGTCTCCCCCTTTTTTTTTCCCTCAACAGAATTTTTTCCCCAGCAGGGTTTTTTTTTCGGGGGGGGGGGGGGCATAATTCGGTGTTTTTGGTTAAACCATCTGGCAACCCTATGGAAGAATGGCTCATGCCTTTGAGTAGCAAATGTGTCTATATAACTGCCACCAGACGCATTTGAACCTGGGACCTCTGAAGCAGAGTATAGGAGCCTCTACCCTCTGAGCTAAAAGCTAGCTGGCTCCCAGCTGATGCTGTAGAGGTCTCTTGGTCTTAACTGTTGCTGTGGCCTAGGTACCACTTGCATTGCTCAGTAACCACACTAGGGTTATGTCTACACTGGCGCGATCTTGCACCAGAGCTATGCAAATGAGGCTAAGCGTGGAATATCACTGAGCCTCATTTGCATATCTAATGAGCCACCATTTTTGCAGAAGAGGTTCTTGCACAAGAAGGAGCTGTCTACACTGTCCCTTCTTGCGCAAGAAAAACCCTCTTGCGCAATGCTGTTATGCCTGAAAATAATCAGCATAACAGCATTGCACAAGAGGGTTTTTCTTGTGCAAGAAGGGGCAGTGTAGACAGCTCCTTCTTGCGCAAGAGCCTCTTCCGCAAAAATGGCAGCTCATCAGATATGCAAATGAGGCTCAGCAATATTCCACGCTTAGCCTCATTTGCATATCTCTGGCGCAAGATCGCGCCAGTGTAAACATAGCCTAGGTGTGTGGGTTACATCTACACAGCAGAATTGCACACACACACAGGATTTTCTGCATGGAGCCTTCAGTTCTCCATAGGGGTGCAAAAGTGGAGTCTGAGCGAGCACATAATTACAGTAATCTTGTGTTATCTACCATCCAGATCATCACATAAGCAGCTCTTGTCAGGAGGCTGCTTTAAAAAAAGAGCACCTTATTGGCACCTAAATTAAATACCAAGACTCCACTATATTAGGCTCTGTATGAACAGAGTCTCTGAAGCTCCTATTCCCTCCACTCCTTTTAAAATTTTCCTCCATAACAAGTGTGCAGCTAAAATTATCACCCCTGGATGACCATCTGATTCAGCACACCAGGCTGTTTCTGCTTAAGAGGTATTTACTCTGCTGAGAAGCTGTCCCAACGGATCTTTGGGGAGTAAGGGATGGGATGGTAATGCCTGCCCTCCTGCAATGTTAGGAACCCAAACAAGATAACTGAGCTAATGCATGGGAACCACAAAGCTGAAACTATCCTATTTCTCACTGTCCAAGCTTTTTAGTGGGAAAAATTAAAAAGCAACCAAACTTCAGCATAGATGTAATAAAAAATAAACTTTAAAATAAAATGACAATGTGATTAGTAGCACAGGTAAGATTTTAAAAATATTTGTATTTGTGATACCCTTTTACTAATTCACATAAAAATCAATTCATTCAGACCCTAGTCCAGAAAAACACAGACATTCACACTTAGTTTTATATATACTTAAGCCCATCTCTCTTTAGCAAAGCCTGTAAGCACAGGTTTAACTTAAGTGTGTGCTTAAATCCCATTCAATGAGAACCACAAACTTAAACATTTTGCGGAATGGGGCCCTCGATCACTTTAAATGCTGTGTCTCTTTTCAGAACAAAAATCAACAGCAACAGCAGAATTGAGCCACTATGTGATATCTGTGGTCTGTCACACAGCTACCAGAAAAACAAAAAAAGCCAAGAGACATGTAAAAAGCCTTCTTCCCTCAACCTTGCCCTCTTTCTTTAAAAACAGCCAACAGGAAAAAGATGTATAATTTAGTGGAATGGTTTGATTGGTGCATTTGATTATTTTAAATGTCAGCTTAAGTTATTCTCTTGTCTTCAGAGCTGCTGGGCCTTGCTTCAAAGTCATTCTGAATCACGGCTCTTAGTCTTCGCCTGCTGATGGGCCCCCAGGTAGTGATGGAAATGTAACTTCCCTTGACACAGATAACCTCCAATAAATGAGCAAGTTCCCTTTTGACATGCTGATTATAATAAATGGAGGGTTATCACGCAGTTCTTTAAACAGACAGAAAATGGGTCAAATTCTGCTCTCAGCTTCCACGGGGACATATGGGTGTAACAAAGCAGGATTTACTTCTTCGTGTTTGCAAAGCAGTAGTTTGCAAATCTCATTAGTCTGTTGCTAGGACTCTGATGGAAAAGCAGTTTTTTAACCTGGAATAGCTTATTCTTCAACAGATGGATAACACATTGGGACATGCCAGCCAACAGTAGGCTGTGGAGCCCAGAAGTCAGGCCAGGAGCATTAGTCAGTCATTCTCAGAGCCCGGTCAAAAATTCTCAAGGCCAGCAGATTAAATATTGGGCCCTATTCTGATCTCACAAGGGTTTTACACTAGTGTGACTCTATTGACTATAGTGGGGCTACCACAGGTTTGCAGTGGTAAGAGATCAGAGTCAAGCCCTATTTTCACAAAACATCATTCCACCTGGTCTCTAAATGAGATCATTTTGTTTAAAAAGAATGGCTTTGTGCACCCAAAAGTTGAAGTCAGCATGAAGTGCCTGGAAACCTTATTTACTTCAGTGAGTCAGACTGCTGCCTGGACTTTCCTGAAAGCCTTTGCTTTCCAAAGGGTCTCAATGCCAGCCTACCCCTACACTCAGAGAATAGATCTCTCATACCAGGGGAGTGACTTGATTTTACTGCAGTTCTGCCTTGCCCTGTTCTGCTGATGGTGCCTCTACTTGGGGCACGTGGCTCTGGTCTTTCCTTTTCTAGTAGAGACCACTCATTACTCCTCTCTCTGCTGTCCTCTACAGGAAGTCTGTGCTCCTCATCTTGGGTATTTTTCAGATAGCACCAAACACTCATTAACGTACACAAAAAGCTGAATTCAGCACTCTTTCTGTAAAATGGATGGTAAATCCTTAACAATGCTAGTCTCTCCTTGGAATAATAAATTATGAGGACAAATGGCAGAACCATTATCAATGTCAATATCCAGTCATAAATAGCCTTATAAGAACACTGAAATGATTGTGTTTTATTGCATTAGGTATCACTTGTCATTAATTACAGCAAGAAACTTTTTGTACTTTGATGGAAAGCATTGTAACCTGCTCAGTAATAAATTCAAAATAGTCTTAAAACAAAAGTAACCTCAAGTCCCCGCCACATCGACCCGAGTGCAAAATGGCATTTTAAGCCCATGATGACACAAAAATAAAGCTTTGTAAATCTTCCTTATAGCGTATGCATGCTACTTCAGTGCTCACCACAGCCATTGAATACAGGTGGGTTTTTTTTCCTATTTAAAATATTTTGTAATTATGCGTTAAGTATTTTTCCTTTTGGTTTGGTCCTTTATGCTACTATGCCCCATGTGATCTAGAACAGAGATACCTGCAGCACTAATTTAAATCAATAGGAGCTGCCAGGCTCAGCATCTGTCAAAGGTAAGGACTCTTCTTTGGCCACACTCCTGCAAACCTTTACCCAAGTGTACTTAACCAGAGTCCAGCTGACTTCAGTGGGAACTGACTGTATGAACCATATGAACTGACTGTGTTTGGATGCCAAAGGCTCTGGTCCTTCATACATTTGTGCACCTGAATGGCTTTGTGCATGAGAAGCACTACTGAGTCCAGTGGGATCACTCAGAAATATGTTTGCAAAATGGGGGCTGAATATGGATTATGCATTTAACTCCAGACACTCCGTTTTGAAAACATTGACTGTTTCCATTATATTTAACGGCAAAGAACACCTATTATTCTCACTGTGATTTATTGCTTGCATCATAGGACCTAGGAATCACATTCCTGTGCGCCATGGGCTTAGTGCTAAGGGTTAGTCTCTGCTTTGCCAGCAATCAACACTGTAGCGATTGATCCACTAGCCATCAATTTATCATGTCTTCTTAGATGCAATAAATCGATCTCCGAGTATTTGACCAGGACTTTAACAGGGTTCAAAAAAGAACTAGATAAATTCATGAGGTAGGTCCATCAATGGCTATTAGCTAGGATGGGTAGGAACAGTGTCTCTAGCCTCTGTTTATCAGAGGCTGGTGATGGATGACAAGAGAGGGACCACTCGATGATTACCTGTTCTATTTATTCCCTCTAGGGCACCTGACATTGGCCACTGTCGGAAGATATGCTACTGGGCTAGATGGACCTTTGGTCTGACCTAGTATGGCTGTTCTTATGTTTTTCTCATGTCAACTCCAGTAGTCCATCAGGACGAGAAGAGCAATTGGCATCAATGGGAGAGCAGTCCCCGTTGACCTTACTACACACAAGATGCCACAGTAAGTATGTCAACTTCAGCTACACTACCTGACGTAGATAAAATCGACAGCAGGCTTTAGTATAGAGAAGGCCAGAAGTCAGTGGGAACTGAAAGCCAGTGACCTTTCACAGAGCTGCTCAGCACCTTGGGAGATCAAGCCCGAGATAAACAACAGAAGTTGCAGGATTACCATTTGCTTCTTGATGCCTGCACAATAAATTAAATAAAAAATAATAACTGCTCATTTATGGCAACTTTTTTCCCCTACTGCCTATCCAGTTAAGACTTCACTTGGCAATCTGAGAGTTTAGCTCCCCAGTGTACTTGCTTAAAATTTAACAGATGGCCTCTAATAAGTAAATTGAAAAGTGCAAATAAGGTTAAAACAATTTTTCTTTATTGAATATCATTAACTTCATGGCTGCCCACTTCAAAATGCTAATTAAACTTCACTTCCTTATGTAGGGTCCTACTGAAGAAAAATTGCTGTGGGGTAAATTAATCTTGGTTGCAGAAGACTGGACCAGAAGGTCTGAGGCACAGCTGTTAGTCTCTGCAAGGTTATGCAATATAATTTGAAATTTTCCACACATGGCATTTTGTCATACCAGATCCTTCCTCAAAATAATGCAATCAAGAAGGGAGTTATGAGGGTCTGATGTGAAAATCTGGTCCCTTCCACTGTAAGGTAAGAAACTGAACAAAACCTGTGTCTATAAACAACAGTGCTGCTAGTTCACCTCTAACACAGTTTGCTTGACTAGTGTGGATGAGGATTTCTAAGCCCCATGCTTTAAACAATGCTTCAAACCTTACTTAGCCTCTGTCTCTAGAGCCGCATACAGCTCTTGAAAAGAAGAATGCCCTTCTGGGTAAGACTTTGGGTTGGGATTTGTGAGATGTGGGTTCAGTTCTCTCTCTCTAGTATTTCCGTGGTTCGCAGAACTAGAGTATCTCAGCACCTCACAATCATTAATGAATTGTGTCCTCGTAACACCCTGGAGGTAGCAGTAGGCATTACCCCATTTTACAGATGGGGAATGGAGACACAAAGTAGGCTAAGAGACTTGCCCAAGGTCACAGGAAATCTGTAGCTGAGCAGGGGATGGAGTCAGTTTCCAGACCTTTGCTCCAGGCCCTGCTCACTTAGGCCAGGGGTGGGCAATATAATGGCAGTGGTTCACCAGGGTTAGCCGCTGCCACTATGTTTATCTGCACCTCTGCAGGTAAGGGTGATTGCAGCTCCCATTGGCTGGAAACAGCGATCCGCAGCCAATGGAAGCTGTGATTCCCTGGTACCCGTAGAGGCACAGCTAAATACAACAGTGTGGGGGCCTGCCAGGGCAGATCAGATCTGGCCTCTGGAGGCAATATTTGCCCACCCCTAATTTAGGCCATACCTTCGGTGCTCCTTGTCACAGAGTGGTCCCCCAAGAAGCCTTTTTAAAGCCTCAATCACAGACCCCCACCACTCCAGATCTCCTTCACCACTAAATTTTACTGTATTCTTCCAGCGGGCAATAGCCTATAGTGTTCTTTAAATGTATTTACTGTCCCTAATATGCTTCCCCACTTGTGACTGGAGAAGAGACCAGCATTAGGAGCATCTAATCCTGCCTACTTTGGCCCTCTTTCAGGTGCCAAACTCTTCCAGTATTTCCTTCCTGCCAATTTATAGAAGCCCCACATGCTTGGTTGCTTCTCCAAGCTGTAGCTCTATTCAGTTAACTGAAATCCTCTCTCAACTACGTATCTTTCAGTTAGGTCCCAATTACTATAGACTGGTTGGTATAAGAGTGAGAGGGTGTTAACTTAGCTCCTTATTCAGCACACCCTGTTACAGTCCCTGGGCAAGTCACTTAACTTGGGTGCCTCAGTTTCCCAAACGTAAAATGGGAACAGTATGACAAAAGCTGTTTAAACCTGTCTGGAGCAGGGATATCTCTAATTATATTTGTATAGTGCTTCAATGGCGCCCTGATCCTGAATAAGAGCCACTGGTGCAATTGTAATATAATAGCAGCAGTGGTGTCTGTGGACCTAAATCAAGTTCCATACACTCTGCTTAGTTTCCAGCAAGGTGAGTGGAGTGCCACACACAGGTGCATTGCTCGATTTGCACACAGGAACCAACGAGCACAAGTCACCAAAGTCCCCCACCCATTTCTGGGTGCAAAGGGTGGAGAAGAATCCCTTGGCTCTCAATAGGCAAGAAAGGTGGAATTATGATGCAGGAGAGAAAAAATATCATATGGAGCACAGAAAGCCAAAGGTAATCATAGCAGGGCATTCTGAGGAGTGTTGAGTCTATTAGAACGACACCTCTACACTACAGAGAATGGTGCATATACTTCAAATGACTCATCTGTTTGGCTGCAAGTGCAGCCAGAGGCAGTGGGAGACTGAACCAGAGAATGGATGGGACAGGTTGCAGTTTATAACAAGGATCAGCTTTGTTCTTGCTGCCGTTCACATCCACTCAAAGTCATGCTGATCTGAAAGCAGGAGTAGTTTCTTTGGCTCTGAAGACATACCAGTATGGTTTCACCTATCACAGGGACAGAATCTCAAACTTCCCACAACTCAAAGGTACCGAAGAGGAGCACTCTTTCCCTTTAGATATGCCATCTCCACTCATCGGAAAAATGTGAATTTGCTTCTACACTTAAATATTCTGTGTATAAATTGTAAACGTTAAATGGGGTATTTGACATCAATTATCTGGCCTCTCTCACCAGAGTTATTTCTAGTCTACACAACCCAGATGCAATATATTGGCTTTTACTCCTTGCCCCAGAACACTCATTGCATGGAGCACATATTATCCAACACACCAATTGAAAAATCATTCTAGCTCATGGCCATGCTCCCAGACCAGCCATTGCATCCATAATGGATGGATGGAGAGAATGGAAGCAGTGTTGGGACTTTCATTCCAGTCGTTAGATGAAGGAATCGTAACAATTGCAGATTTCTTTCTTTTTACTATGGAAATGACTGAATCAACTTCCCATGCTAATATGTAGTCACCCCACTGCCTGCTGCCACTGGCTTCATGCTGGCTGGGGAACTTGTTAGCAATAGTTGTTTAAGTATAATTGGTTCACTCAGAAGTGTACCTAAAATGTCCACAGAACAATCACAGTGAGACGCTATATTCACTGGGCAAATGGCAAGATGGATCTATACAGAAAGCAATTTTGTTTGTGTCTCAAGTGTGCTGTTAAGGTAGGGAGATAAAATCAGGAGAAACTGTTGACTCAGGAAATGGTGCACTGCCATTCCCAGAAGAAATTGTTTTAACATCAAACACGAGGGAGGGTCTTGAAATGCAGAATATTTGCTTATTTGTTTGACTGAACTGTGACTAAATTTAACTGAACTGTCTGACTAAATGGTATAACTACACTCACTGTATTTTTCTCTGCTTGAGTCAAAGTTTCTTCAAAGTGACAGTGAGGCAGGAACTGCAATAATTAGGTCAAGAAAAGGAAATTAGGAAAACATATTTTCATTTTTCAACAATATCTTTCTTGATCAAAGGGGCATATCTGCTATAAGCAACAATCCTCAAACTGAGTCACTTAGGGAAGGAAGCTAATGAAAGGAATGAAACCATGAGTGACAGGGGGAACGTCCCACCCTGACCTAACAAGCTACAGCAGCAGTATCAAGAGATGCTCTCAGGAGGCATAAGCAGTGACATCAAAGTTCTGTGCAAAGTCTTTGCTTATTTTCTGTAACTTGTATTTTATTCTAAGATAAAAACCTAAGGTGAGAAATCATCTTGCAGTGATTGCATAAAACCTTCCATAGCAAGGTTTATATTTAAGAGTTTACCATCTGCAAAAAAAGCAACATTTACCAGCTATAGAAACACTAGAGATTCCCTGTCCATATGAGGAAATGCACACAATTCTCTCAATAGTTGGTAATGCAGTGCACATTGCATTATGCAACACCTGTCTATCTCAAGAGAGTCTTATTTTACCTCAAGAACTGGACTTGCAGACACAATATGAATGCCTGGAAGAGTACAGCTGAGCCCTAGTGGGAAGTGCAGACAAGGACACACAACACAGAGAGGGCAAGATGATGTAACAAAGTAACCTGTCTGTATCCACAGGGTATCCCTGTATGAATGGATTAAGGGGATTTTCTGGTGGGAGTCTGTGACATGCCAGGTGAGCCTGAAGCAGGTAGGACAAATCACATCTAGTCAGGAGGAAAAATAAAGGATTATTGGACCAACCAGGCTTTATGATTATACAGAATTAGTGGGGGAAGGCAATATCTTGCCTTTTTATGAGATAGGAATTAAATGGAGTCTTAAGGAGCTTCTATACAGTTAGCTACAGAAAAAAAAACCCAAGTACCTCACAGGTGGCTTCTTTCATCTCAAGGCCCTCCTCGCCCTGAAACATGAATAAAACTTGTCTGATGAAAAATAAACCAGTTGTAACCCAGAGGCACTGAGACCATTGACAAAGGAGAGTGAAGTCTGCTCTACAGCCTTAGCTGAGAGCTAGTTGGCTTTTAGTTCATGCAGTAGACTCACAGGGGCGGGGAAACTTTTTTGAGTAGGAAGCCGCTGACCCACAGAAAAATCAGTTGAGGGCCGCAAACAAGTGAGAAGAAAAAAAAAACCAAATCCTCACTGACGTCGTCCTCGACTGAGGAGAGACACTCCCCACATTCCCCTCGCATACCAGAGCTACAGGGGACCAGGCTAGTAAATTGTGTGCTCCAGTCCCACAGGGGAACAGCAGGGGGCCTGGAGTGCCAGCACGGGCTCCCTAAGGTTAGGGAGGAGCCCCGAGCCTCAGGGGCCATATCCAGGCAAGCTGCAGGCCGCATCCAGTCCCCAGTCCTTAGGTTCCCCATCCCTGTGAGGCACATGGCATTAACCCCTGAAGTCGCACGTTCAATCCCACCTACTGACCTGGGTCTGTCAGCTTTTGCTTGCCAGGGTATTGGTATTCACCAATCAACATTACAGACATGCCTAGAGGCCATAACCAAGAGCAGAGCCCTGTGGCACTAGGTGCTGTTCAAACATAGGAAAACAGACCCTGCCCTGAGCAGCTTACAATCTAAACAGAGGAGACAGAGAAGTATCATCTCCACTTCACATGGGCAAGCAAAGCACATAGCGATCAACTAACTTGTCCAAGGTCACTCAGAGAGTCTACTGCAAACCTGGGAAGTAAGTCCATAGTTCCTGTGTCCTGGGCCAACATGAGATCCACCAGACTTTTCTTTCCCACCAAAGTGATGTTCTGACTTCTAGGACAAGCTAACCTGATTAGGTCTGAGTGCCATATTTGGAGTCATGAAGGAATTTCCCTCCACGTCAGACTAGCAATGACAGGGAAGGTGTGTTTACATCTTTATGTGGGTGCCGGTCACTTGCCAGGATTATCTGGGTGTATCTCACATCAGGATTTCCCTGCCATTGCAGCAGTCTCAAGCACGGGGCACGTAGGTCTTTGTTATTCTCTTGCCCAGGGCACTGGTCTCCTGTGGGCTGTTATACTTTGGTCTGTCTGTTGGTGTAGCATGCTGGTGGTGGTCAGTGCCAGTGGCCTTTGGTATATAGGAGGTCAGATATGATCTAGTGGTCCCTTCAAGCTCTGATTCTCAAGCTGTATCCAAGTTCCCCAGATCATACCTCTCCTGCAGTTTTCAGGAGGATTTTGTAATTCACACCTCTTATGGCCCAGAAGCCTGTAATAAAGCTGTACCCAGGAATAAGGGGGTTAAGCCAGTTATAACATTTTACCCAAAGTTAAAGTGAATATAGTTAGAATTTTCCACTTTCCCCAAAAAACAAGACAGAGAAAAGGAGCATTTGCAGCCAGCAGCACCTATGATAAAGCTTTAACATACTCCGTCAAGAAATAGTTGCTAATAAAGATGATGTACTTCAATCATACTAGTCAACCAAGGATCTAAAAGTAGCATTTAAAACATTAAACAGGCTTCATAACTGGCAAGCAATTGGCATTATCTCCATTGTACTAATGAGTAACACAGACACAGAGTGGTTAAGGAACTTAATTCAAGGTCAAATAAAATTGCAGAAAACTAAACAGAATCAAGAAATAACGATGCCTAATTCTGTCCTAGCATCTTGGCAACATGCTTCACAGGTAGTGAACAAAATGAACTAGCATACACAATGGTCAAGAAATAGCCAGTTTATAACAAAGAACATTTGCAAGAGTCTCATATTTGTCAGAGACTTGTTTAAGATACTATAAAACAGCAGAAAGGCCTGTCAAGTAAAGGTAGCATCAAGAATGGATCTTAAGAGGCAGGCTCACCCAATGAAACGTCAAACAAAAAGAGGACTCTTCGTTCCAAGAAAGCAGTAGAGGCAGCAGCCCATTTTCAGGAAAATCCAATGGTGAAATACAACGGAACAACACATTTGCTGCCTGAGGTAGAAGTTTTGGAACTTTTGCTGGACAAAATAGAACATGTCTCTGGAAAAACATCTTAAATTCTGATAGGATGACTCAAACAAAGCTAAACCATTGTGGACTACACAGGTCCAAAAGCCCTGATTTAAGGAGTGATGAAACCTTGAAGAGTGGATAAAGGCTGTAATTATTACGATCAAAAAACCAAGAGAGGTACAGTACACAGATGCTTTAGATACGAGGGGTTTAGCTATAAGCTTATTATAGAAATAATCAGCCTGATTCGTCACTGCCTTGCATTGTGTTCTTATTGATGCTTATGTAATACAAAGCAATAAAGACTACCATTCGGATTTGGTAGCCTTTTATGCCCAATTTACATAGGTGAAAATCATGATGCTAAAGGCCAAGAAGTGCAAAAAAACCAGGCCTATTGTCTATGGGTATATTTGTGTATTTGCCATATTATTGTGAGACTTTAATGACTTGGTCCTTTAATTGTACTTTGAATCTTTAAAATGGTATACAGGCAGTCCCCGAGTTACACGGATCCGACTTATGTCGGATCCACAGTTACGAACGGGGCTTTTCTCGCCCCGGAGGACGGAAGCGGCGGGACGCCCAGATGCGCCGCGGTCCACCGCTCCCGTCCTCCGGGGCAAGAAAAGCTGCTCCCCGTCTCCCTGGTCTGCAGGGAGACGGGGAGCAAAGCCTTGGAGCACGCCTGCAGCGGGACAGCCCGGGCGCGCTTGAGCTGTCCCCCTGCGGGCGTGCTCCGCGGCTTTGCTCCCCGTCTCCCGACCAGCAGACCAGAGAGATGAGGAGCAAAGCCTCGGAGCACGCCCGCAGTGGGACAGCCGCGGCGCACCTGGGCTGTCCCGCTGCGGGCATGCTCCAAGGCTTTGCTCCCCGTCTCCCTGCACACCAGGGAGACAGGGAGCAAAGCCGCGGAGCACGCCCGCAGGGGGACAGCCAAAGCGCGCCCGGGCTGTCCCGCTGCGGGCGTGCTCCACGGCTTTGCTCCCCGTCTTCCTGCAGACCAGGATAGAAAGTAGATGCTTTCAGCAAATTCATTCATTCCACCAGAGGTCTACCTCTTTGAAAGTGATCCCTTCAGGAAAATTAAATCTCCTCTTGTTCTTTTCCACTTTCATCATATAATGCTTTAGGCAGCAAAGAAAATAAATTTTCTCAAGGGATCAATTCATTGGAGAGTCACTCCTCTCTCAGAGACTATGGTTAGAAGACCATCCTGTTAGGCTTTGTTGACACTGCGAGTTTTTGAGGAAGAAAATATGCAAAAGAGGGACTTATAGGGTTGCCAGGTGTCTAGTATTGTACCGGACAGTCCGGTATTTGCTCTCTATCCAGTAAAAAAAAAATCAGAAAATACCGGACATGTGCAATTTCCAGTATTTTCTGATTTTTTCCAGCTGTGCACCGGACGGAAGCCTGGCATGGGTGGGGGAACGACTTGAAGTCCCAGCTAGGAGGCGGAGCCGTGACTGCTGCCGGGACTGCTGCCGGAAGCCTCCTCCTCACTCGTGCGTCACCGGGAGCCCTGCACGAGACAGGCAGCAAGTGCCCAGGTCAGTTCCGCTCCCTGCTGGCCAATTTGCTCACCCTTCCCTTCCTGGCCGGCTGGTTCTCCCCCACTTCCCCTCCTGATCTTCCCCGGCCAGCCCCCCTGCACTGACCCCCCCCAGCTCTGCTTCCCGCCGGCCCGTTCCTCTTCTTGATCTCCCCTCGCCAGCGCCGCTGTACCCCCCCGCCAGCTCTGCTTCCTGCCCACCCTTCCTCCTGCTTTCCATTGGATTCCCCCATCTCCACTGGCCAGCCCCATTGCCGACCTCCCACCCCCAATGAAGCATGCTCGGGTTTGTTTGTTTTTCTTTGTAGTCCCCTTACTAAAGGGGCCTCTGTTTTTTTTCCTGGAAAGAGCCTGTGTGCTGCAATCCAGACTATAATTCCCATCAGCCCTAGGGAAAAAAACAGGAAGGAAGGACTCTGGTGGGAGAGAGGGCTGCTCTCTCCATGTGCATGAAGGAAAGAGGCCTAGCAGTCTGGGACTCTGCCTTGGAGTTTGGAAGCGAAGGGGCAGCCAGGCTGCTGCCAAGGACATTGCTCCAGTCCAGGACTAGATGCCTGTTGGAACTGGGATTTAGGAGGCTGCTTCCAATAGGCAAAGCACAAGGCAGTAAGTTTTGGGCCTTGTTGGAAAAGTGCTGCCTGGGACAGAGCTGCTGTCTAGCCAGGACCGAATCTCCACTACAGCTGCAACATCAGCGCGCCAACGCAAGCAAGTGTCTGGGACTGAGAGTCCAGGGGTGTGCCCACTCTGGGGTGGGGTCACTGGTAGTACAAATGGTAGCTATATAAGCTTCCATTATTGTTATGTGTTTTGTTAATGCTATTCATTGCTAATCTGTTAATCCCTGTTTATTTACGTTAAGTAAAGCTTGTTTATTTTAAAGTGTTCTATTAGATGTATATGATTTGTAGTTGTTGTTTTGGATCCATATTATAGCTGGAATGAGTATGTTCCTGGATGCTCGCAAGGCACACCAGTGAGTGTGTACAAGGCCAGCCAGGTGGAGGAACCGCCATTTTACATTCTTTACAAGCAAGGGACTGCAGCAAGGGGGTGGATAGGGCTTTCCCCAACTAAACACCATCACCACTGGCGTGCTCAGGATCTCTTTTAGGTTAAAACATCAGGCGCCCAGGCACACCTGTGTGACCTGCTCCTCAGTAACCCGGGGAGGAAAAAGGGGGTTACATCTTTTTAAAATGATTACCTGGTAACCGCTAGCAGTTCTCGGGGGGGGGGGGGGGGGGGGGTTGGCTCAAGAACTTTGGTCCCTCCCCCCACCCCCCTTTTTTTTCCTTCAACAAAAATTTTTCCCGGTGTTTTTTTTTGGGGGGGGGGGAGGAGCGGGTTTGGTATTTTTCTTTCAGCCATCTGGCAACCCTAAGAACTCATTAGCATAAGTTGCGATAACATTAGCATATTTTCTGCTGTTTCTTTTTGTGCAAAAAACCCTTGTGCAAAAAGAAAGGGCAGAAAATATGCTAATGATATCGTGACTTATGCTAATGAGTCCCTC
This sequence comes from Pelodiscus sinensis, assembly GCF_049634645.1. Taxonomy (NCBI): domain Eukaryota; kingdom Metazoa; phylum Chordata; order Testudines; family Trionychidae; genus Pelodiscus; species Pelodiscus sinensis. The sequence continues at coordinate 245,025,791 of NC_134712.1, read as the reverse complement.
ATTAGCCTATTTTCTGCTGAAAAAACTTGTGGTATAGACAAAGCCTTAAGGAGCATGGGTGCAGCTTGGCTCTTTCCTTATACTCCAAGATCCATAAGGCTCCAACCTACAGTGTCTTTGATGTGGGAATGAGAAGTCATGCAAGTCAAACAGCAGCAAACCAGTTCCCTCTAGCCAGCAAGTTTCATGGCTGTTTATGTGGCTGGGATCAGTTTTCTATGCAGTCTCATTGGGTTTGTCCAGAGCAATAAAAAGATTGTGGTTTGGTCAGGGTTAGTTAATATGATAGCTAACCCACTTTCTATTAGTTTAGATGTAGGTTAACATTTTGCCTGTATTTAGCTGGTCCAGGGAGCCTAGGATCAACCTCAACCAAATAAATCCAAGTAGACGATGTCAACTTGCAGCTAGATCAGGAAAAAGATGGGTAGGCTGGCATTCGCTGTGTTAACTCTGACCTGCTTCCTAATCTGGAGAAAAGGGCCCATGTTCCTGCATCACTGGGTTTTTGGGAAGGAGTGTGCCTCTCTGAGATCTGTGACTCCTTCTCAGATTAGCCTGTATGCCCAGAAAAGAGAAAACAAAAGGGCAGGAAGAGTCTTACAACATTTCTTTAAAGAACTTTCTTAGGGGAGATTTACTGACTTTCATTGTATCTGTCAGTAGTCATGTGACTTGGCTGAGCTGGAAAAAGAAAGAGCTTGTCTTTATAATTCTTATACACCAATCCTTAGAGGTCACCCCTAATAAACCCATCACCACAGCAAGACTGTAATTCAGTGGTGCTCAACCTGCAGGCCTTCATTGCCTTACATGTGCCTCTCTCTTCTTAGGGCTGCGTAAGACCTCCTGCAGCAACCTGACAACACAACAGTCGCCTTGGGAGAAAATGACAATTTGAAACAAACACAGAGAGGCAGACGTGCACACGCATGTTGGAGCCAGTATTGGTAAAATCAGACTTCTTATCCCAGGTGACATACATCAAATGCCAGGATCCTCACTCATCCAAAGTGATACTGCACAAAATGTTCCCTTCCATTACCCATTTTGAGTTGTTAGAAGATTTTTTTTACATATGCATCTGAATTCCAAACATACTAACAGTTGGCAGTTCCACAGCACCTATCATCACCGATCCTCAAAGCACTATCTCATAAATAAATCAAACCCTACAGTACCAGTGTGAAATAAAGCAAGTATTACCCTCCACACATAGAAAAGAAGAATAGCTAAGTGGCTTGCCCAATGTGACATAACATGTCTAAGACAAAGCTGTGAAGACTCCAAGGATTCCTGATTCTATCTTCTGTGTTTTAACAACAAAGCATCGCTTCCTCTCATATCTAAATAATATTTTTAATGTTGTGCGGCTGTTGGATAACAAAATGGCTGTTAAAGGTAGAGGGCTATTGTTATAATAAGTGGTACATGTTATAGTGTTGTACCTTGGGACACAGACTAATAAGCACAAAGCCCTGGTCTACACTTGGACCTTATTCTGAAATAACCCTCCCAAGTTTGAATTTGTAAGTGATGCATCCACACTACCAAGCCCATTATTTTGAAATAATGAGTCACAGAATTTGAACTCTGTACTCCTGCTTTCACGAGGAGTAATGCTAATTCCAAACTAGTAATTTTGAAATAACATTAGTAGAAACACTCTGGTGCTGCTAATTCAAATTTATTGGTCTCTGGGAGGCTTCCTGCAGCTCCCCGTGCTTCCTGGGGCTCTAAGTCCAAGGTAGCGCATCCACATTAACCGAGCCTGCTGCGGAGAAATTTCAATGCTTCCCTGTAGTGAGGACACACTAGTTTGAATTTATTAAATCGGGAGTTCTTAAGTCAAATTTAGTAATTTTGAAATAGTTTCCTAGTGTACACATGGCTAAAGAGAAAAAGCAATGCATAATGATAAATGTGGATTTATGATGCCACTTTGTAAAAGTAATTGCTCAAAAAAAATCCATCTTTTAGAAACACGAGCATGTAGTACCGAGCTTGTTAACAGCAAGAACAGCTCTAATTGTTCCATCATGAACACAAAGGACATTGTTCATATTCACGAATAATGTATTTAAACATAAACCGATAGTAAAGTCCACTAAGTTATCTGCAGCCCATTCAAATGAATAACAGAAACATTCTTTTATAATCCACAAGAGGAGGTTACTCACCTTTGCAGTAACCGACATTCTTGGAGATGAGTGTCTTCATGGGTGCTCCACATCAGGTCAGTGCCTTGCTGCTGAGCCCATTCTCCCAAGTCTTCAGAGCAGTGTCCCTATAGCTGCACATGCACACGCATCTTGCCACGTGCACCTACGGTGCAGGTGTTGCACATGTACAAGCCTCAACCCCTCCCCCCCATTTCTGCTCTACCCCAGAATGGTAAAGCCCTCAAGAAGGCCAGAATTCCAAAGTAGAGGGGAGGAAGGGAGGCTAGTGGAGCACCCATGGCAACACTCACCTTGAAGAACGTTAGTTGCTGCAAAGGTGAATAACCTCCTCTTCTTCTTCAAGTGATGTCCCCAAGGGTGCTCCACATTAGATGGCTGTAAAGCTGTATCTCTCTAAGGAAGCAGGGACTTCAGATCCAACAGAAAAGCAGCAGATAGTACTGCCTTAGGGAATTTGAAGTTAGAGAAAAGTCCTTGAGAAAGTGCATAGTGCTCTGCGAATGTATGTTCTGATGACCACATAGTGGCTGTGCAAATGTCTGCTAAAGGGAACTTCCCTAGAAATGCCACTGAGATAGACATGGCTCTAGTTGAGTATGGCCTTATACTGTCAGGAGGATTAGCACCTGCTAAGGAAGTGCAAAGACTTATACTGTCCGAAATCCAGAGAGAGTGTCGCTGAGCTGAGATGGCCTGGTCTTTATTATGATTCACTATGGAGACAAACAGTCTAGGAATGGATCTGAATGGTCTTGTGCATTGTAAATAAAAGGAAAAGTGCCCTGCGTAAATTGAGAGTGTGTATGTTTGATATGAATGAGTCAGATTGGGGTTTTGGAAAAGAAGTAGGTAGGTGTATAGTCTGAGTCAAGTGAAAAGACGATTGTACCTTTGGTAAAACTTACAGTGAGTGCATAGGGTGACCTTGTCCTTAAAAAAAAGTGGTGCAAGGGAGGTCCTGCCATGAGTGCTGCAATTTCACCCATGCATCTGGCCAATGTAAAGGCTACAAGAAAAGCCATTTTCATAGAAAGGGGCAATAGGGAGCAGGTGGCCATTGGCTCAAATGGGGAGGTCTTTGATGAACGGGTGTTTAAAACTAGGTGGAGATCCCAAGGATTGTGCCAAAGGGGTCACATCTGGGTAAAGTGCTTGTAGGCCTTTGATGAACCTCTTAGTGAGAAGATGTGCAAATACTGAGGCATCATCTATTTTGAGAGGAAAAGTGGTTATAGCAGTGAGGTGTACCTTGATAGAACTCATCGCAAGACCATCTTGTTTAAAGGTGCAATAAATATTCCAAGATTAGAGGCAATGGAGATGTGGACGGGTTAGCATGATGAAGTGCACAACATACTGGGCAGTGTTTTGCTTAGAGTGTCGGCCATGGTGTTCAGGTGACTGGGAAGTGTTCAGCAGTGATATATAAGCCATGTCTTAGGCACCAATTCCAAAGTGCAATTGCTTTAATACATAGTGTAACCTCCTGTTAGAGAAGATCCTTGTGAGAGTGGTCCCTGAAGAGGGACTGAGTAGGAGGCTGGGAAGGGGGCGCTGACATAAGGGGAATAGTACATCTAAGCTTGATTATTTATAGAACCCATTCATCCAGATGTTTTTCTTTTCCAGTTGTTAAAATAGGGTGGCAGATGGTGCTGCTGGAACAGTTTAGATGGTGTAGAAGGTGTTGAAATGGGTGAAAGATTTTCACAACCCTTGAAGTATGACTCAAATTTGCTTATTAGAAGGTTGTGATTGCTGAGAGCTGTCAGAGGGTTGGTGTCATCATTGGACCCCTGCCTCTGGAACAGTTCTGTTGATGTTGCTCTTGTCTGTTATATTGTTGAGTATATTGAGGGTATCTGAGTCTAGGTTATGGCTTATACCTATATTGTTGTCTTCTCGTTTTTGCAGGATTGTGGATGCCAAGAGATTGGAGTGGTGCTCTAGGAACCTTCATGGAATGCGGCACTTTGTTAGTGTTGGCTGTGAATAATTTCTGGCTGTTGAATGGAAGGTCTTCTACGGTTGATTGGATCTCTCGAGGAAAGGCTGCAGAACTGAACCAGGAGGCCCTCCTCATGACTCCAGCTGTTGCAGTAAATCAAGCTGCTGCGTTGGCAGCGCAGCTTGAAGTGCCATCCTTGTGTGACACTCAGTAATCATGGCTTTCAACTGTTGCTTTTTTGCCTCAGGGATATCTGAAATAAAATCATTTAATTTTGAATAATTTCTATGGTCATATTTACTGAGTAATGCTGCATAATTTGCCACTCGAAATTATAAGGTGGAGGACATGTACACGTTTCAACAGAAGAGATCCAGCCTTTTGCTGTCACGATTGTCTGGGGTAGATCTAAACTGCTGCTTGGTCTTCTGATGGGCTGCTTCCACCACCAAAGAGATAAGTGCAGGGTGGGTATAAAGAAATTCTGATCCTTTTGGAGGAACATAATTTTTTTTGTCAGCCCATCTGCATATTGGAGTGGCTGTTGCAGGCATTTGCCAGATAGTCTCTGCTGGTTCAACAATGGCTAGATTAATCAGAAAAGCTAATCTTGGAAGTCGTACGAGTTAATAAAATGTCAGTCAGTTCATATTGGTTCTCTGACACTTCCTGTGTGGGCATAGTGAGTTTGGCAGATATCCGTTTAAAAAGATCTTGAAAATGTGAGAAACTGCCTGCTGCAATTGGAGGAGGGGGCATCACAGCTTCGTCTGAGGAGGACAATTTTTTAGTATCAGGCGAGGTATCTGGTGTGGGGTCAGATTGCTCCCTTTGTATTGCACGTAGTCTTTGTGGAGATGGAGATTGTGGTGAAGACAACAGTTGGGCTATACAAGGTTGTTTGCAAAATTGTTGGTGCTTCTTGTAAGGCTGCCATGGGCTCCAATACTGCCACTGTGGATAAGGCATGGGTGGTGGCATCCATAGGTTGTTGTACCAGGTTGGCGTGTTTTGGTGTCTGGAGTGTGGAGAATGAATCCTGGCTGAATATACAGAATAATTAGTGGTGGGGGGAGTTGGTAGGAGAGAACAGTACATCCACATCCTCTTCAGAGTCTCTAGAAAATCTCTCCAGCAATATCTCTGGTCTCAGTGCCAGCGTACCTGGAGAAATGTCAGTGCCCAGGAACGGTGAACTGAAAGTTGAAGAAACCAGGAGGTCTCTGTGTTGTGTGTACTGTCATGCCAGCGTCAATGGTGCGGCTGTCGGCTACACAGACACCACTTGCGGGGCCATATGATGTCTTGGCACTGAGCAGCCTCATGATGTAGTCAGTGCTGTGATCGTGCCTGTACCATTATTCACGAATAATGTATTTAAACATAAACCGATAGTAAAGTCCACTAAGTTATCTGCAGCCCATTCAAATGAATAACAGAAACATTCTTTTATAATCCACAAGAGGAGGTTACTCACCTTTGCAGTAACCGACATTCTTGGAGATGAGTGTCTTCATGGGTGCTCCACATCAGGTCAGTGCCTTGCTGCTGAGCCCATTCTCCCAAGTCTTCAGAGCAGTGTCCCTATAGCTGCACATGCACACGCATCTTGCCACGTGCACCTACGGTGCAGGTGTTGCACATGTACAAGCCTCAACCCCTCCCCCCCATTTCTGCTCTACCCCAGAATGGTAAAGCCCTCAAGAAGGCCAGAATTCCAAAGTAGAGGGGAGGAAGGGAGGCTAGTGGAGCACCCATGGCAACACTCACCTTGAAGAACGTTAGTTGCTGCAAAGGTGAATAACCTCCTCTTCTTCTTCAAGTGATGTCCCCAAGGGTGCTCCACATTAGATGGCTGTAAAGCTGTATCTCTCTAAGGAAGCAGGGACTTCAGATCCAACAGAAAAGCAGCAGATAGTACTGCCTTAGGGAATTTGAAGTTAGAGAAAAGTCCTTGAGAAAGTGCATAGTGCTCTGCGAATGTATGTTCTGATGACCACATAGTGGCTGTGCAAATGTCTGCTAAAGGGAACTTCCCTAGAAATGCCACTGAGATAGACATGGCTCTAGTTGAGTATGGCCTTATACTGTCAGGAGGATTAGCACCTGCTAAGGAAGTGCAAAGACTTATACTGTCCGAAATCCAGAGAGAGTGTCGCTGAGCTGAGATGGCCTGGTCTTTATTATGATTCACTATGGAGACAAACAGTCTAGGAATGGATCTGAATGGTCTTGTGCATTGTAAATAAAAGGAAAAGTGCCCTGCGTAAATTGAGAGTGTGTATGTTTGATATGAATGAGTCAGATTGGGGTTTTGGAAAAGAAGTAGGTAGGTGTATAGTCTGAGTCAAGTGAAAAGACGATCGTACCTTTGGTAAAACTTACAGTGAGTGCATAGGGTGACCTTGTCCTTAAAAAAAAGTGGTGCAAGGGAGGTCCTGCCATGAGTGCTGCAATTTCACCCATGCATCTGGCCAATGTAAAGGCTACAAGAAAAGCCATTTTCATAGAAAGGGGCAATAGGGAGCAGGTGGCCATTGGCTCAAATGGGGAGGTCTTTGATGAACGGGTGTTTAAAACTAGGTGGAGATCCCAAGGATTGTGCCAAAGGGGTCACATCTGGGTAAAGTGCTTGTAGGCCTTTGATGAACCTCTTAGTGAGAAGATGTGCAAATACTGAGGCATCATCTATTTTGAGAGGAAAAGTGGTTATAGCAGTGAGGTGTACCTTGATAGAACTCATCGCAAGACCATCTTGTTTAAAGGTGCAATAAATATTCCAAGATTAGAGGCAATGGAGATGTGGACGGGTTAGCATGATGAAGTGCACAACATACTGGGCAGTGTTTTGCTTAGAGTGTCGGCCATGGTGTTCAGGTGACTGGGAAGTGTTCAGCAGTGATATATAAGCCATGTCTTAGGCACCAATTCCAAAGTGCAATTGCTTTAATACATAGTGTAACCTCCTGTTAGAGAAGATCCTTGTGAGAGTGGTCCCTGAAGAGGGACTGAGTAGGAGGCTGGGAAGGGGGCGCTGACATAAGGGGAATAGTACATCTAAGCTTGATTATTTATAGAACCCATTCATCCAGATGTTTTTCTTTTCCAGTTGTTAAAATAGGGTGGCAGATGGTGCTGCTGGAACAGTTTAGATGGTGTAGAAGGTGTTGAAATGGGTGAAAGATTTTCACAACCCTTGAAGTATGACTCAAATTTGCTTATTAGAAGGTTGTGATTGCTGAGAGCTGTCAGAGGGTTGGTGTCATCATTGGACCCCTGCCTCTGGAACAGTTCTGTTGATGTTGCTCTTGTCTGTTATATTGTTGAGTATATTGAGGGTATCTGAGTCTAGGTTATGGCTTATACCTATATTGTTGTCTTCTCGTTTTTGCAGGATTGTGGATGCCAAGAGATTGGAGTGGTGCTCTAGGAACCTTCATGGAATGCGGCACTTTGTTAGTGTTGGCTGTGAATAATTTCTGGCTGTTGAATGGAAGGTCTTCTACAGTTGATTGGATCTCTCGAGGAAAGGCTGCAGAACTGAACCAGGAGGCCCTCCTCATGACTCCAGCTGTTGCAGTAAATCAAGCTGCTGCGTTGGCAGCGCAGCTTGAAGTGCCATCCTTGTGTGACACTCAGTAATCATGGCTTTCAACTGTTGCTTTTTTGCCTCAGGGATATCTGAAATAAAATCATTTAATTTTGAATAATTTCTATGGTCATATTTACTGAGTAATGCTGCATAATTTGCCACTCGAAATTATAAGGTGGAGGACATGTACACGTTTCAACAGAAGAGATCCAGCCTTTTGCTGTCACGATTGTCTGGGGTAGATCTAAACTGCTGCTTGGTCTTCTGATGGGCTGCTTCCACCACCAAAGAGATAAGTGCAGGGTGGGTATAAAGAAATTCTGATCCTTTTGGAGGAACATAATTTTTTTTGTCAGCCCATCTGCATATTGGAGTGGCTGTTGCAGGCATTTGCCAGATAGTCTCTGCTGGTTCAACAATGGCTAGATTAATCAGAAAAGCTAATCTTGGAAGTCGTACGAGTTAATAAAATGTCAGTCAGTTCATATTGGTTCTCTGACACTTCCTGTGTGGGCATAGTGAGTTTGGCAGATATCCGTTTAAAAAGATCTTGAAAATGTGAGAAACTGCCTGCTGCAATTGGAGGAGGGGGCATCACAGCTTCGTCTGAGGAGGACAATTTTTTAGTATCAGGCGAGGTATCTGGTGTGGGGTCAGATTGCTCCCTTTGTATTGCACGTAGTCTTTGTGGAGATGGAGATTGTGGTGAAGACAACAGTTGGGCTATACAAGGTTGTTTGCAAAATTGTTGGTGCTTCTTGTAAGGCTGCCATGGGCTCCAATACTGCCACTGTGGATAAGGCATGGGTGGTGGCATCCATAGGTTGTTGTACCAGGTTGGCGTGTTTTGGTGTCTGGAGTGTGGAGAATGAATCCTGGCTGAATATACAGAATAATTAGTGGTGGGGGGAGTTGGTAGGAGAGAACAGTACATCCACATCCTCTTCAGAGTCTCTAGAAAATCTCTCCAGCAATATCTCTGGTCTCAGTGCCAGCGTACCTGGAGAAATGTCAGTGCCCAGGAACGGTGAACTGAAAGTTGAAGAAACCAGGAGGTCTCTGTGTTGTGTGTACTGTCATGCCAGCGTCAATGGTGCGGCTGTCGGCTACACAGACACCACTTGCGGGGCCATATGATGTCTTGGCACTGAGCAGCCTCATGATGTAGTCAGTGCTGTGATCGTGCCTGTACCAGTGCCGGAAGGTACACCGGTCACTGGAGCCAGTTGCGGTGCCAGCACGGTTACATCCACTGTGTCTGGGCCTGGCTAGCACAGGTGAAGAACCGTTGCATGCCTAATAAGTAACGTGAGTGACAAGCTAGAGTCAAACTGAGGTTTTTGGATTCCAGAGAACTGGATGAAGTATTCTCCCAGGACTGGACAAGTGTTCTGGAGGGTAGGTCCATCAATGGCAATTTGCTAAGATGGTCAGCGATGCAATCCCACGCTATGGGTGCCCCTATCTTATGACTGCCAGAAGCTGAGAATGGATGACAGGGGATGGATCACTTGATAACCGCTTGGTTCTGTTCATTCTCTCTGAAGCACCTGGCATTGGTCACTGTCAGAAGACAGGATACTAGACTAGATGGACCATTGGTCTGACCCAGTAAGGAAGTTCTGATGGTCTTACAATAGGTTGAGTGTAAAAGGTCTCAAAGAGAATCTAAACAGATACACAGATGCAGTCCCAAGAGCCTGCAGGTACCATTACATGCTTCAAGTGGATAGAAATGTACTTCCAGTGACAACACCTAATAAAAATGCACTTCCTCCAATGATCTCAAAGAGCTTCTACAAACATTAATTGACTTTTATAAATAGCTAAATGAAATTAGACCCATTTTAAAGATGGGTAAGATGAGGTACAGCAGGTGAAGTGATTCAGATTTAAACCTGTGTTCTCTACCCATAGGATACATCCCTGTATCAAAGATATAAGAAGCTCCAATCTGCCCCATTTTCTGTAAATTAGATCTAACATTTAGACTTCTAGTAAGCTGACTATATAGCACTCAGCCAGACACAGTTTGGGCACCCCCAGATGTACCACATTGTAAGCACATACAGGCAGTTTCTACCAGAGGGCTTATTTCTAACAGATCCTTATTTGTTTCGACATTCTCTATTGTTTGTAGCATGTTTAGCCAAGTCTCCTGTCTTTCGGAGGTCACAGCCATTACTTTACAGAGAATTGTAAAAGCACTGAGATCAAATTACAGACTAGGAACCAAACTGCCCTTATAGTTACTCCCAGGCAACCTTTCATGTACTTGCATAGACATAAGTTATAGCAGGATATGATCCACTGCAGCCAATACAGGAGTTTGTAATAGCAGGTAACAGTCAATAAGGCATTTCCACAATGGAAACAAAATAGCACTGGGACCTAAGAGGGGAAAATGAAAAAGTGTTGTCTTGAATATTAATTTCTCTTTTCAAAGGAACATAATTCTCAGGAAATTCATGTACCTTCTGTTTTAGATTATTCTAGCAGCTTCATAAAATATCTACATGTTAAGGAAAAAGGAGAGAGAATCAAAAATCAATCGTGCTTAGTTTTTTGCAGCATTTATATAATTTCTGTAATAAACATGGTATAAAAACAGTAGTCAGACTAGAGACATACAGAGAGATAGCTATAACAGATAAATGGATATAGAAGACAAATAAAATAGGCAGAAAGACAGGACAATTAAGTAGATACCTATGATACAGACAGATATGGTAGACATATAGCTATGGACAGACATGTAAACAGAATAACTGAGTAGACAAATTAACCTTTTATTATCCAGTTATTTCAAAGTACCAATTACAATGCTGAAAAGGATCTGAGAAAAAAGTGGACACAAAGAACAACTTGCGTGATTTCAGCAAGATTTCAATCTTTCAGAAACTTTTCCAATTATACTATTTTAAAAAACATTTGAATATGTATTAGACCTTGTTTTTAGCACAATATACAGAAGAATGCTTTAAAACAACTGCAGTACATTGTCAACTTTCTTCTCATCTTCACCCTGGCAGTAAATTCCTTAGGTTAGTTTTTGAAGATTTTTCTTTTTCTTGCTATTTAGCCAGATGAGATGGGATTGGATTGCAAAGCACTTTTTGTTCAAGCGCTTCATATCTTTTCAGAAGGGGCTGGTAGACCTAAAAAGGAAGAGAAAGTTACATGTTTATGTTTTTAAAACATGGATTTTACTTATTTATTTACTTACTTACTGATTTACATTTTAAAGTATCATCAGAACCAACCAAAGTGTTAGGTGGTCTTTTAAAACACACACTGCTATTCTTCATTCTGTTTATAATCAGTCTTATTATCAGTTCTTTTACAGCTCTAATATCATGATGCTCTCATATAATCTCTATTGTAGGTGTGGTAAGATGTGTCTTGTGATGAGCATAACTTATTATTGCAAGGGGAAGTAAGCAGTCTGTTAAAATAATTGTTTACTGACAGTTTGACATACATTTCTAAAGCCCAGCCTGCTCTTCCTAGTTCAGAGGTGGGCAGTAAGCTGGAGGCTCTTTGCCAGGTTAGCCCCTGGGGAGTCACTGACTTTATTTACCTGTGCATCTGCAAATATGACCCTCTGCAGCTCCCACTAACCGCAGGTGCTGTTCCCAGCTAATGGGAGCTGTGGGAAGCGACACCACTTCCTCCCGCTCCCTTTGGCTGGGAGAAGGGATCTATGTTCAATGTGAGCTGCGAGCGCCTGTACCTGCAGACATGCAGGTAAATAAAGAGCCAGCGGCCCTTCAGCGACTAACCCTGGGAATCCACCTCTGGCCCATAAGCCACTTACTGCCCACCCCTATTCTAGCCACAGAGCCTAAACTCTTCTCCATGCCTTCATCTCCCTCAGTATTAATATCTGTATCATTCTCACCCTTTTTGGTCTACTTGCTCCCTGCACTGATGTATTCCTTGGCAGGTCGGCGTTATGCCTGCCTGCTGTCACTATGGGGCCATAAAGCTATAATAAAACAGATCCAATACTGGAAACCCTTACCCATGGTAACTAACAAGAGCCAGCATTTAAGTGATTTTCACTCTTGCCAAACACGGGCTCCAGCCTGCAATCCTTACTTGGGCAAAACTCTAAATGGCTTCACCATGAGTTTTTCATGAGTAAAAACAGAAGCTGTGTGTGTGATAGCATATAAATGCAGAACTGACCTTTAATCAATTACAAATACAGTACTTCATGGCATCATTTTTTAATACACATTCAACTGGAATTAAATAAAATATCCCAATATGATCAGATCATCTCACAAGAGAACCCATTTGTAGTTTTTCAAAGATTTTATCACCTGAAAAGGGGGGGGGGGAGGAGTGATGGTGTTTTGACTGTGTGTTTCCATTCATTTCAGAATCTTCAGTATCTGAGTCAGTTTCTTCCTGAATAATTGTTTCAAATTGAGATGCTCTCTTTGGAATTTAGTCAAGAATTGTTGACTAAAGAATTGAATTGTTGGTCAAATTCAGCAACTGAGGAGCCTTCTTTGAATAATTCTACCCATCACTAATAAGATGTTAACAACAGTTAAAGCAAATCTATATACCACCAGGTAAATTTACAATGTACCCATGGTATGTGAGAATATACACTGTATATTTAAATTGAAGCCCTGTCAAGGTCAGGAAAATTGTTGTTTTTAAAACATGGTAGCTAATAGGCGTTTAAAAAACATGTCAACTAAAACTATCTTCAGGGATGGAGCATCAGACCAGGAGATAGAAGACCTATGTTACACTCTTGCTTCTACTGTTGATTGACTGTATACCCATGGGCAACTTGTTTAATCTCCGTGCCTCAATGTCCCCTGTCTGTAAATTGGAGATAAAGGGATCGATGGACAAAAAGGATATGAAAATGCAGAACACTATTACAATGAGAGTCATAAGAACATAAGAATGGTCATACTGGGGCAGACCAAAGGTCCTTCCAGCCCAGTACCATGTCTGCCAACAGGGGCCAATGCCAGGTGTCCCAGAGGGAGTGAATCGAACAGGTAATGATCAAGAGATCTCTCTCCTGACATCCATCTCCACCCTCTGACAAACAGCGGCTAGGGACACCATTCCTTGCCCATACTAGCTAATAGCCATTTATGGACTTAACCTCCATGAATGTATCTAGTTCTCTTTTAAACCCTGTTATCGTATGTCTACACTCGCGTCTTTCTATGTGAGAAATATGCAAATGAGGCTATGCGTGGAATATCGCCGAGCCTCATTTGCATACCTAATGAGCCGCCATTTTTGCAGAAGAGGCTCTTGAGCTAGAAGAAGCTGTCTACACTGCCCCCTATTGCACAAGAAAAACCCTCTTGTGCAATGCTGTTATTCCTTAAAATAATCAGCGTAATGGCATTGCGTAAGATGGTATTTCTTGCGCAAGAAGGGACAGTGTAGACAGCTCCTTCTGGCGCAAGAGCCTCTTCCGCAAAAATGGCGGCTCATTAGGTATGCAAATGAGGCTCAGCGATATTCCACGCTTAGTCTCCTTTGCATATTTCTCACACAAGAAGCCGCGAGTGTAGACATAGCCTTATAGTCCTAGCCTTTACAACATCCTCAGGCAAGGAGTTCCACAGACTATGCGCTGTGTGAAGAAGAACTGCCTTTTATTTATTTTAAACCTGCTGCCCATTAGTTTCATTTGGTGGCCCCTAGTTCTTATATTATGGGAACAAGTAAATAACTTTTCCTTATTCACTTTCTCCACACCATTCGTGATTTTATATACCTCTATCATATCCCCTCTTAGTCTCCTCTTTTCCAAGCTGAAAAGTCCCAGTCTCTTTAAAATCTCCTCATATGGGACCCATTCCAAACCCCTAATCATTTTAGTTGCCCTTCTCTGAAATTTTTCTAATGTCAGTATATCTTTTTTGAGATGAGGAGACCTCATCTGTACGCAGTATTCAAGATGTGGGCGTACCATGGCTTTATATAAGGGCAATAAGATATTCTCCATCTTATTCTCTATCCCTTTTTTAATGATTCCTAACATTCTGTTTGCTTTTTTGACTGCCACTGCACACTTCATGGACGTCTTCAGAGAACTATCCACAATGACTCCAAGATCTCTTTCCTGATTAGTTGTAGCTAAATTAGCCCCCATTATATTATATGTATAGTTGGGGTTATTTTTTTCCAATGTGCATTACTTTACATTTATCCACATTAAATATCATTTGCCATTTTGTTGCCCAGTCACTTAGTTTGGTGAGATCTTTTTGAAGTTCTTCACAGTCTGCTTTGGTCTTAACTACCTTGAGCAGTTTAGTATCATCTGTAAACTTTGCCACCTGACTGTTTACCCCTTTCTTGAGATCATTTATGAGTAAGTTGAATAGGATTGGTCCTAGGACTGACCCTTGGGGAACACCACTAATTGTCCCTCTCCGTTCTCAAAATTTACTATTTATTCCTACCCTTTGTTTTCTGTCTTTTAACCAGTTCTCAGTCCATAAAAGAATCTTGCCTCTTATCCCATGACAACTTAATTTATGTAAGAGCCTTTGGTGAGGGACCTTGTCAAAGGCTTTCTGGAAATCTAAGTATACTATATCTACTGGATCCCCCTTGTCCACATGTTTGTTGGCCCCTTCAAAGAACTAATAGATTAGTAGGACATGATTTCCCTTTATAGAAACCATGTTGACTTTTGCCCAACAAATTATATTCTTATATGTGTCTGACAATTTTATTCTTTACTATTGTTTCAACTAATTTGCCCGGTACTGACGTCAGACTTACTGGTCTGTAATTACCGGGATCACCTCTAGAGACCTTTTTAGAAAGTGTCTAGCCTGACCTATTTAACTACATGGTAGGACCCAATGTATGTCACAGTCCAGAGTATTAATATTTTGTGTTTTTTTGTTAGCAGCCTTTTTTCCCCTGTGCAGAATACAAAGACGTGTAAAAGTGAATAGCCACTGAAGAGCTGAAAACTGGAAAATAATGAAACCACAGAGGTGATCTAATATCAAAATAATAAAGGCTTCGTCTCAAAGCAAATCCATGAGGATACAATTGCAACACTGGGGAATGATGCCCATGTGTCACAGTTTAAATAAAATCACACAGGTCTATTGAACTGTTGGATTTTAGAAAGGGAGAATCAGCACCGAGGATGACTCAGACAAGCCAGAGCATCAGAAAACCTTGACACAATCCACAGGATGCCTCAGACAAGCCAAAGCATCAGAAAACCTTGACACAATCCACAGGATAATGATGAATGACAAGACCAACAGTCAGGTTCATAACTGAGACATGGCATTGGCAGTCGTTCCGTGCATGCCATCTGCAGTGAAGACTTGGGCATGAAAAAGGTTTCAGCAAGATGGGTGTCCAAAGTGTTCACTGCTGATCAGAAGACATCATGACAAGTTTCCAGGGAACTTCTTGCTTCTCCAGGACAGTGCATCACCCCACACATCCCAGACTGTAGTGACCACAGCAACCAAAGGAAAAAGTTGGAGTGATGATACTGTGGTGATCACAGAAGTTGAGGAGTTTTTGAACATTCAGGACAAGGACTTCTATTACATAAGCATAGCCAAACCGCACCTGTCTATTCTGCCATTGCACTAGAACATGTATACTGATGTCAGGGGGAGCTATATTGAAAAATAAACAAGTGAATGCAAATGATGATTTTCTCTTTGCCAGATTCAAATTTTCTGAACGCCCCTTACAGCACATCACAGAGTATATGAATTTCACTAACTATATGAATGCCTGATGTGTGTTGTGGGCGGCATTTAATTCTCTTGGGGGTGGCTACCCAAGCACTCAGCTTACAGTGAACACTGGCTCTCAGTAACTGTGGAATACCAGGAAGTGCCATTATATATCCCAAAGACTGCTATTGCCCCTATTTTTC
Organism: Pelodiscus sinensis; assembly: GCF_049634645.1. NCBI lineage: Eukaryota > Metazoa > Chordata > Testudines > Trionychidae > Pelodiscus > Pelodiscus sinensis. The sequence goes on along the minus strand of NC_134712.1, from coordinate 245,010,150 downwards.
TTAAATATATATGTAGGAGCAAACAAAATTCTAAGCAAACATTTATGCATTGTATTAGAAGCATCAATATGTCATACAAAAATAGATCCTTTATCTACTGAAACATCTATAGTCAAGCCTCACTAAATCTTGCTTTGCTAACCCATAAACTTGATAAGCTCTGGTTGCTTTACCAGATTCCTCAGCAAAGATTTAATAGCTTAGTGCTATTTTACTAAGAGTGCTTTATTGCTAAAATAGCAGCTCTCATATGACTTACACGACATTATTTTTACAATACATATGGCTGGACATTTACTAGCACATTATGAAGTATTATTGTGAATACATCACTCTAAATTAAAAAGTGTCAAAATAAATGAACAGCCATGTTAACTGATAAGTGTCCTTGACTATTTTATTGGCCTTAAACACTTACTTGCTAATTTGCAAAATTCAGGCATCTGCAGTGGGTCTCTCAGACATCAGTGTGAATGAGTGCTGTAATATATACTGAACGCACATGGGAAAAATTAAAACCATTCCTCCTACTTTATTTCTGTTTAATTTGGGCTTAATTCACCCCTTGTACAGAGACCCAGAACAAAGTCTGTGAACCATACATGTCCTTCTTAACCCATTAACTGTTACTTATTATAAACGATGGTTCTTTGAGAGCTGATGCAGCCATGTATTCCACTTAAGTTGTGTGTGCCCAGTGCACCAGAGCCAGAGAATTTTTCCTAGCAGTACTTTAAAGGGCAGAAATCGTGCTTTGTGCTCATAGTCCCTCTCCAGTGACCCAATGCTGATTGTATCAATGCAAATTTTATGAAATAAATAGACAATGCAATTACATGCGATGCACTAAGTGAAGTGGACTGCACTAAACCTTCTAAGCACAAAATGCTACATAACAGCAGTAAATGAAATCTTATACCATTGAATAGGTACTTGACTTGTAAAAACACAGGAGATGTGATTATCTCCAGATAATCATATTCTCTCATGCCTTTTTGCTTAATTAGCCAATAAGCCAACCATCACCATTTTTAATAGACTTCTAAAATTGAGCTGCATTTTAATGCCGTAATACATATTGTTATAAGTTCTTTCAGTTATTTCAGTCAAGCCTAGTGGTTCTGTCAGGCTGAAATGTAGGAAATTTCTGTGCCCAGAGTTCTGTGGTGCCTTTCTTGTACAATCCCAGTTCCTTGGCCCAACAGGAGCTATGGAAGGCATCGTGTTCCCCAATGTGAAAGAGAGCATAACTACTGCTACCAGTATGGCCGCAAGCCAGTGCTGAGGGATGGACAAGTTCAGGGCCCATGTTCACTCTGTCCCTCCTCCTCTTTAGGGCAGTTGGCAGTGCTAGCACCACACACCCCTTCTGCTCAAGTAAGTGCAAGGTCTGGCGATGGTCCTCAGCTCCTGTATGAGAAGCACAAAAGGAGATTGGATCCATGCGCACATCCTTCACATCCACATAGGGGGTCAAGCCAAATCTACCCTACAATTGTAAACACGATAGAATAGAAATTATACTTTGATTTTTGAAATTAAGTTGTGCTTAAGTTTCACATTCAGGATTCAAATACAGTGAGCTATAATATTTTACAGCAGTCAAAAGCAGGCTTTCCTCTTTCCAGTGATCTGGTCCTTGTCGCTTCAAACCTATACTGGCAAAAGGAGGAAACCAGACTAGATTCCTGAGTTAGGACCAGCTTTCCCTACACTGCCAAGATCTGGCCCTCGCAGTACAAAAAGCGAGGGATCTGTGAAATCAGCAACTTCACAGGGGTTAGCCAAGTTCCTCTGCAAGAGCTCCTCAACAAGACAGAGCTTAACCTCAGGATCACTTTGAAGTTTATAAAAAGAACCATCATTTAAGTGAAAGCCACTAAACTAAACAGAAAAATTGGATGAACAGGAAGATGTAGCCCTGTAAAAAACAGAACCAAACTGACTCATCATATTATGAATTTTTACTGCACTGTTCATACTAACCCACTATATTACTGACAGGCCCTCTGGCTTTCTGTAGTTTCACAGCCATGAAACTAACCAACAAATCCACTATCAACTGTAAAATCATAGAAAAGGAGATAAAAATTGGAGTGAAATTTGTAATTGAATGAAACTGCTTTTTATGTGATGCAGCTGGCATGGTAAAGGGGGTGCAGAAATGGTCATTCCTCAACTTGTTTAGCTGCTACCATCTCTTTAATGACTCAGTATCAACTGGAGCAATAATTCACTGTCTCTGTATCATTTAAAACTAATAAAAAGATGTGTGATAATAGCCCGGTCTAACGGAGTGAGAATGGAGGAAGAAAGTATTGAGACGGAAACAACTAATTATTTTAGTTGTCAGGATACTGTATGGCAGTAAAATCTGACACACAAAAGAATTCACTGTGGATTCTTTGACGTAGGCTGTATCTAGCCCTGCATGGGACCAAGGATCCCACTCAGCTTTACCCACCGTTGCAAGTGGTAACTAAACGGGGACTAGACAGACCAAAAGAAATGAACTTGTGACTCTGCCCCATAGGCCAGAAGCCAGCCACAATGTTTCTGATCTGTCTGCTATGACTTGCAACTACTGCAATCCTACTTTTTATACTTGCTTATTAATAAGCCCAGTGTAAAATAATTGTTAACTGAAGAGGGGGGGCAGCTGTGCATATCTCCCATTGATAAAGGGGACTGTGCCCCGCGCCGTCTGGCTCAGAGGCCTAGTCCTTTGCAAAGAGGCCCAGAGGCCTAGCCTTTCAGGATCCACCCCTAGTCCGGAATCTGGGAAGGAGGGGTAGGGGAGCCCGGGCCCTCCCTCTCCACCGGGCCCCAGCCCAGGGCCCTATGAGTGGTGGGTGGTTCCCGCCACTGGCTCGGCGGGGAGTTTTCTCCGAAACGCACCAAGCCTGCTGGGCCTGTTCCTGCTCCCCGCCCTGGACTGCTTCCTACCCAGTCTCCCTGTCCGGCGTAGGTCCCACCTGGGTATGCAGGTCCAGCTGTGGAGGCGGCGTTGGCAGGCGTGCCAGTGGCACTGACCGTCACAGCGTCTGGAGCAACCGTGTTCAGGTTTGGGATCGACCGCTGGCACGGTGGCTGCTGGGGCGGCGCCAGCGGCGAGGGTGGCTGCAAGCCGTAGGCGCCAGCGACTGGTGGGGTGTCCGTAGCTGTGGCGTTGGCTGGGCCTCTGGCTCTGGTGGAGTTGGCAGCTGCTCCGATGCTTGGGCTGGAGCTCCTTCCCCTCCGGAGGTTAGCCGCGACTGAGCTATTTCCCTGGCCTTTATACCTGGCCCGCAGTTGGAGCATGCCCAGCACTGCTATGGAGGCGGAGCCTTCCCAGCCCAGCAGGACAGCTTGCTCTCCCCTTGGCCAGTGCAGGGTTGGGCCGCTCCACCACAGGGACAATCAACTTATGAGCTTGCTCTATACAAACCTTTATACAGAGTCAGTAAAATGGATTTATCTGGGGGTTCTGGTTAGGAATTTAAAGGGTTAATTGGTCATGCAGTAAGCATAAGCCTTACCAGCCTGCGTATTGGCAGGGCTCAACAAATCATGTAATCTACTCGCCTGTGGCGCGTGATCTGCACATGCGCAGCTCGCAGAACCCCGCGGCTGGCGATCAGGGCTTGCCGCCACTTGGCGAGCCCTGCTTATAGGCTAACTGGTTAACTGACTGAGCTCAATGTGCTGTGGGCAGGAGGCTGCTCCATCCGGGCTGGGCCAGGCCCACTACTGTGTGAGTGGGGGGAGGGGGGGGCTGTTGCAGGTGGGTCTGGCCCAAGCAACCCCCTGCCTGTGGCACAGCCTGGTGTTGCTGGCCAGCCCAAGCAGCCCCATGGTAGGTCCTGCCTGGCCCAAGCAGACCCCCTGCCTGCAGCATGGCTGGTTTGGCTGGAGGAGCCCCCTGGAAGGCTCAGCCCAGCATGGTCAGAGCAGCCCATAGCATGGTGGGAATAGCTGGGCTGGAGGAGCCTGACACAGGTGGGGGGGCTGCTCCAAAGTCAATCTATTAAATCTAGTGTTTAACCAGTTAACATTTTAAACATTAATACTCCTAGTTCTGGTCCACTGGGATTGTGCACCTGGGTGCTGTCAAGTCCCTTTGACTAAGCCTTCCCAGAGCTGAGCTGATCTCCGTGTCTATGTTACTCTGCTATGGGCTGTGACCACAACTCTGTGCCATTGCTGGAGGAAACCAGAAGGTTTGGCTCAGTAATACAGGGTGGTGGGTCATTCCACAGGGCAGGAAGGTGGGCTCAGTGGTATTTCAGCACATCAAAGGTACATCTAGACTACAGGCTTTTTTCGACAGAGGCTTTGTCGACAGATGCTGATACGAAAAATTGATCCACTGTCGAAAAAGAGCATCCAGACTGCCGGACACTCTGTCAACAAAAGAAGGCACCCAGAAGTGCTCCTGGCAGGTCACAGGGGCCAGCCTTAAATTTCAGGCACTGCTGCATGCTCTTTGCACAGACACGTGCTTAAAGGGATCCTCCTGGACAGCTGTTGTTCTGCTCCTGCTTCTGGCTTGCCTACCTCCTAGAGGGAAAGCAACGCTGTTGCAGTTCTTGCTTTGGTTGCCCTGCTTCCTCGGACACTACAGCAGTTTGTTTTCAGGTTTGTTTTTGTGCTTTTCACTGTGTTTTTGGCCATGGAGCCTGAGCTGCCTCTGGGCAGGCATGGCCCCACACTGTGATGATGGAAGTTCTGCTGCATCTTCATGAGAGCATCATGACGTCTGCGGCAGAGCTGGATTCAGAGCCCAGCTTTGAGCCCCACTGCCCCTGCCACCAAACTTATTCCTGGAGAGGCGAGTTTGGAGGCTGGACACCAGTTCCAACCGGTGGGACCAGCTAGTTATGCAGCAGCGGGACGATAACCAGTGGCTCCCAAATTTCCGGATGCGGAAGTCCACCTTCCAGGAGCTCTGTGACTGGCTTGCCCCTGCCCTGCAATGCCAGGACACCCACATGTGGCCCGCATCCCCGTGGAGAAGCGCGCCACTATTGCTCTGTGGAAGCTGGCCACCCCCAACAGCTACCGCTCCGTGGGACATCAGTTTGGTGTGAGGAGGTCTACTGTCAGAGCCGTCTTGATGGAGGTCAGTCACTCTCGGGGGACAGTCCATGGGGACGGACGGATAAGGGGGACAGTCAGGACCGGGCACAGGGAATGGGGGATGAGGTAGGAGTGGTACAAACCTGCCTGGCTTCACCCTGCGGTGGTGTGGAGGATACGGGGGGGGCTGCCTGAGAGGGGGCTCTTGGGGTCTGGGAGGGGAGGGTGGAGGAGCACCTCTCATCAGGTCATGCAGCTCCTCTAATGTCCTGTTGTGTGTGTTTGTATTTGTCCCTTTCTGCAGGTGGTGACAGCCATAAACTCAGAGCTGCTTCACAAGACTGTCTGCCTCGGAGACCTGGATACCATCTTGGCTGGATTTGCGGGGCTGGGTTTTCCGAACTGCGGTGGAGCACTCGATGGGACTCACATCCCGATCTGCGTGCCAACCTATCGAGCAGCACAGTATATTAATAGAAAGGGCTACTTTTCCATGGTGCTGCTGGCCCTGGTCGACCATCGGGGACAATTCACAGACATTTGTGTCAGGTGGTCAGGCCGGGCACACAATATCTGCATATTCCAGAACTCATATCTGTACCGCAGACTGGGGCATTCTTTCCAGAGAGAAACTATGCAGCCGGGGATGTGCAGATGCCTACGTGCATCGTGGCAGACACGGCGTGCCCCCTTATTTCCTGGCTCATGAAGCCATTCACGGGACACCTGGATGAGAGCAGGGAACTCTTAACTCCCGCCTGAATTGGGCTCGCTTCCAGGCGAGTGCTCCTTTGGCCGTCTGAAGGGAAGATTTAGATGCCTACTCACTCAGCTGGACATGGGGGAACACAACATCCCCGATATGGTTGCTGCATGCTGTGTGCTGCACAACCTAGTGGAGAGGAAAGGGGAGGCCTTCCTCCCCACGTGGGGGACACGGGCTGATGTGGAGGGGAGGCACTTTGAGCAGTCCCAGACAGCTACCATCTGGCAAGCCCACCAGCTGGGATTCTGGCATTTGAGAAGCCCTGAGGGAACAATTCTCCCAAGGAATCCGATGATTTTCCTCGGGGCCTTCCATTTGTGGGATTGCCCCATGCCCCCAGTGTCTTCCTTCCCAAAACCCTTCCCGACTCCACATTCACACATTGTACACATTCATCACACACTGAGAACAGAGACAGGTGTTGTTGAAAAAAATGTTTACAGTTTATTTCACTGTTGGTTTTTTGAAAAACTAAAATACTCTTTTGTTCAGAAAAATAAAGGGTTTGTAAACAAAGTAAAGTGCTTCCCTTACTGACTCTCACAGGTGGGAAGGGGGAATGTCAACCTGGAACGGGGGAGGAAAGCTCAGGGCTGAGGGTGCTGCCTTGATGAAGAGCCCCCTGCACTTTGGCTGTGGAGGCCTTCTCACACAAGGCCGCACATGCAGGCTAGGACAGTAGGGGGCTGGGCAGGAAGTGGGGCTGTACCTGCGTCTGGGATGGCAGGGGCTGAGGGGGCGGGCAGGCTGAGCAGGACCAGGCACAGGACCGGGGAAGGCCATGGCCTCCCGGACAGCAGTGCAAATCTCAGTTTGCTACTGGAGAAACTCATCCAGCAAGTACCTGCGCCACTCTGCCTCTGCCTCCATCCTCCAGTTCACTGCATCCTGCATCCCTTGCAGGACCAAGATGTGCTCGCGCACCAGGTCCAAATACATGCACCAGTGCCGAAGGGTTCCCTGCAGCCATCAGGGTGGTGGGGCAGGTGTGGCGCCCCCTCCTGGTCAGCTGGTCCAGCTGTGGAAGACAAGAGGGAAAAGTCGTCAGTCATGCACACTCACACTTCCCCTCAGAGGGCACGCCCTCCTTCTTCTCAGCAGTCAGTGCCTGTCCTAGGGTCAGAGGATGCTCATGTGCATCTCAGTAAGGCATGGTGTGGCCTGGCAGCAGTCACGGCCTCCCTGGAGCCCAGAGGTGTGCAGGCCACCATCCTGCCCCCCCCCCCCAAACACACACATCCCATGGCCAAGTAGCACAGACAAGTGTCAGGCCACAGTTGGGGTTCTCACAGCTGAGAGGCTTGAAGCTGTGTGGCAATCCCAGCCTCCCCAACCCATGCCTGCACCTGGCATCATTGTCCCCCCATGGCTGTGATCAGCATGACATGTCACAGCACTGCACCATCCACTTTGCTCCTGTCTGCCCCGCCCTGTATGTGTTGGACCCTCACAGCACTCACCTGATGTTCCCTTCCCGGTGTCTGAAGGTGTCTGGGAGGCCTCCTGAGTCTGGGTGTCTGGCTCCTAGGTCAGGGTCACTGTGCTCCTGGTGGTGTCTTCCTCTTCCTCCTCCTCCTCTTGGAGCTGCTGGTCCTCTGCTGGGGTCTCACCCTGGAGTTGCGGCCGCTGCTGCACAGGGGTCTCCAACCCAAACTCCACAACCCTCTCAGGAGGCAGGGATTCCCCTACCCCTGGATCCGGTCCAGGTCCTCATAATAGGCACAATAGTATGCCGTTTCCCAAGAGCAGGAACTGTGCTCGTGGCCCCTGCCTCAGCTCCTAGACATTGGCTCTGACCTGGGCTAAGGTGTGGGGGTGGGGGGGGGACAGTAGGGCCTGAAGAGCCTCCTCCTCGGACCAGAGCTCCAAGAGGGCTTTTATCTTGGGCCCAGACCAGGAGGGTGCCCAGCGTTTGGTGCCCCTGGCTTCCTGGGCGGATGTGTCCCTGGAAAGGCCAGGGAGATCTTGGGGGGCTTGTCCCTGGGACATCGCTCCGAGTGGCCCTACCAGGAACAGCTGCTCAGTCAGGGTCCTGGCTGTAGCTGGCTTGCTGCCAGAATGCTAATCCTGGGTGCCTGTGCCTTTTAAAGATGGCTACAGGCAGGAACAATAGAGTTGAAAGCTATGGCACGAATGTCCACCAGGGCTTCTTCCGGGAGGCCTTTACTTTCGACATAAATTCTTCCCCACATCCATACTTACCTTTTGTCGGCAGAACTCTGTCGACAAAGGCGTTACTCCTTGTAAAACGAGGTTTACCGCCGTCGAGAAAACTTCATTGTTTCTAATTAGCGACCATATGGTTGTTCAGACTGGAAGTTATTAAAGAAGATGTGTACGCCTATCATAAGTGACTGCTGATCAATGTTAAGAACCAAGCAAGAAGGGATTTTTCTGATTTTTTCCAGAGAGAGAAAATAACTTCAGTCACATCTTTCCAAGTACCACTTTGCTGAAACTAGAGACCACTCTGTTAGTATTACCAGTCAGAACCCAAATGACCAGCACTGGCATTAAAGCCTAAATTATAACACTTTGGTCCTTGAAAGTTGACATTTTTTCCTCTCTGCATGTATGTGATTGAGAAAATGTACTCTTTTATGGGTCTGAATATAGTGCACTCAGATACTATATCACTAAAAAAACAGAGATCTCCCCAAATCAATCCTAGTGCCTCCAAAGTTCCAAGTACATCCATTTAATTGGCAAATATAATAACCATTCTTAAAACATACAGAAAATGAAATGAAACAAAATGAAATGAAACTGCAAATGATGAAATTCTAAAGCCTACTCACCTGATCTGTCCCAGCAGTTGGTGTAACAACTAATCTAGGTTCTGGTGCTAATTTCACTACATCTACCCAGGACACACTTGTTTGTGCCACAAGCCCTGCAGAGAGAATCACAATACTGATCAATGCTCAAAAACAAGATGAGGGATGTGCCTTGACTCACTGGCAAATTAATACATTATATTGATCCTCCCTCGCCAGGTCAGCATTCAAGAGTGAAGGATAAATGGCAAAGATCTTACATTCCAATGCGCTAATCTGGAAAGTGGGGACTCGAGATTGAGTTTATGTCAATCATTCAATTTGTACTCTACTGCGGGTTAGTGGCAGAGATGCAGTAATCATATATGGACACCAATAATACAGTAAGCATCAGTGAAATTATGCAGAAGCAAGAGATCCAAGGACAAAGCGTAACCAAAATAAAAAGCACAGCTAGAAAGGTAGGGAGGAGATGTGAAAATGGAATAAAAAAGGTGTTCTACAAATAGTCATAAAACTAGGATGACATATGAGGCAGGTGAACAATACAAAGGAATCCCTTTATTATAGCATTCTCCCTTGCAGAGTAAGCTACGGTGTTTCAGGCATTCTTGGCTATTCCTGCCAAACAACCTAGACCAACTATGGAATACTGTATTTATAGATATAAATCATAATGCTGTTAAAGGGCTATTGTCATCAATATTTCATTTATGTTAGCAAGTCTTTATTTTTAGACAATTCCTCTTCTCAGCCAGAGGAGACAGCTGAACAGCATCAATCAAAAATGCTGTTGAAAAACACATAGCATGCCATGGTGGGAGGGGCAGGCTGGACATCAGTATACCTGAGCAAAGATTTCAAATACTATACTGACAAAGGGAATCCCATCTTCTGACCATATGAAATAGCTGCATAAATCTTAAGGAAAGCTCTGCATCTCAAGCTGCATTCAATGGACAAGAATTTGCCTCTAGCAGCATATACTGGAAAAATTAAGGATGATTTTTGAAGTATAGGACATATCTGGAATAAAACAGAGGAAGGATTTGGGGATTTGATTCTAAAGTGTAAAAATGTTCACAGATTGCTCCACTCCTTGGGACAGTCTGGTGCTGCTTTATTTCCACTCTCCTAAATGATGGCACCATTGCTTCTTCTTTGAAAACAAAGTGGCAGAAGCATATTTTTGTGTTAAAATTACTGATTCAGCTTCTCTGCTGTGCAGAGTTATTTTGTCTTCACACTTGTGAGAACAGTCAATGTGGGTGTAACCGTGCAGCTGAAACCAAAATTGACTTCTGTAAATGAAACCTGCATGCTTTTGTGATGATCTACACTGTCTTGCTTCTTTCTCCCTGTTACGATCCTGCACAAACATGGGTTCAAGCCGTCCCATTGCTAAAATGTGTAATTGAGGCCTATGAGAATTTTGCCTGACTAAGGTCTTGGCCCACACTTGTGAACTGGTTCAACAGTAAAATACTCAGGAAATGACGTCATGGTCTATTCAAGTGTTCCAAAATACCTGAAGAAGACAGTCCTTCCTGGGAGTCAACATTATTAAAATGCTGGGACCCAGCCATTACAAGTTTTTGCATCAATACACAAATTGACACCTTTATCTCTAGGACTTCAGCTGTTGCATTACAACTGGTGATCTATGGCAGTAAATGAAATGAGCAAGAGATTTATGCATTCACAACATGAAGTGTACACAGCTTGAATGTGCAGCACAGCACAGCTTGTATACGCTGATAGATGGTTTGTCATTTAAAAATGCCAAGATTTACACTGAAGATTTATTTTAATGTCGCCCATTTTGGCAGGACTATTACTAGGCTGGTTTTCTTGAACTTCTTCCCCTTTCCTTTGTGGGTTTAGTCAAAGGAGGGGAGCTTTAATTAACACCCAGGTATCTCCTGGAGGAGGATCAATGCATCATGGCTGCACATCTCACCCAGCAGACTGCATCCACTTCCATTTGCATTGCCATTTTGTCCAGACCCTACTGCTAGCTGAGAGGAGACTGCAGGCAGTTTGTGTTGTTGTGCCCTACATTATCCTCTAGGCAAAAGATCTGCCACTGCGAGCCCAAGACTAAATTCTGCTGCAAGAAGTGATGGTGAGTGAAGCCCTAAAACAAGAGTCAGCAACCTTCCTGAAGTGGTACCAAGATTTAACCCTCCTGCCCTGGGCTGTGCTGCTCTCCCAGTGGGAAAGGAAGGAAGGGCTCTCTCCACTGTGTGCCCTGTGGACCACCTGGGTCAATGCAAACCTTTCAGCAAACTACCAGTTACTAATGGAAACTCACCGTTAATTACATAATTACCCCGCCATTTTGCTAGTGCTGCAGCTAGGGAGAACGGATTAGTTTAATTATTAAACAGATTAAGTGTTTTAAACTTTCTTATGTTTTATCAAACTTCATTTTAAATAAAGTAAAATATTATGTCCAACATAAAAGGTTTCAATGTTTTCTTTATTGATGTCAGTGGAAATACTCCCTTTGACTTCAGTGGGCTATGGATCAGGTCCACTAGGATTTATTCTTCACTTTTTTTCAGAAGCTTTAACCATGGGCATTGGGTGATTGAAAATTAAATGTTCAGGTTGTTAGGAGGACTTTTCTTTACAGCCTTACCATGAATTGCTCTGTAAGCACATCCTAAACAAGCAGAGTTGGCGGTGTCAATAGTATATACTGGTGCACTAAACACATCAGACAGGACCTGGGAAATATAAAAGCATCTGTTATACATGACTATGCAACACAGGGCAATAAATCATTCCTTATAGTTGCTGAGGCAAGCAAATGGTTCCTTCACATGATAAGCAAATGTTTGAGCAGGCCTTTTAACAGTTACCTCTGGGGTCAATGTGTATTGACCCTTCTCATGTGACACAGTACTAACCATTGGTAAATCTGACTCAGACCAGGTGACTGGGACCAGGAAATGAAGATATATTTCTTACTGTGTTGTCACTCCTTTATTACAAACTAAGAGAGGGTTGTATGAAGTCATTATCTCTCAGGTAAGATCTCAGAAAACACATCCCCCAAAACGTGTAAGGGTCAGATATGTTCACTCTTGAACCACAAAATTGTGGGCCAGATTCTCTGCTTCACTAAGTTTATATGGAGCAAAGTAGAAGGGAGAAGGGGAGAAGACAGGAAGTTGACGGCAATTCCCCAATTCTCTGCTCAGACATAACCAAGGTTAGAGCAGCTTCGAGGTCCAGAGCATTCCAGCTACTCCTTCTTTCTGTCCCCAGCATAGCCCTAGTTCTGGGCTCTGCGGGCAGAGTGGTGCAGGAGACAGTGTGACCCTAACAGTATCCCAATGAAAAAGGATAAGGAGTTAAGTGGCATCTGGTAGTGAGTTTCAGCTGGCCAGGATAGTTCAGTGTACGAACCAACTCATTAACGTTATAACCTGTATTTAAATAGGTATAATGCAAGACAACAGTAAGCTAATAAGATATTCATCATTTATATTACTGTGTGCTGTATGCACCGGGGTCAAATTCAAAATTACAAACATACTATGAATTATGTTCTTAAAGACTGTGTGCTGGGCAGGGCTGAAGTTACCCCACTCTAGACAATGGAATGTGGCTCTCCCACTTTGAGTGCACTTCTAAAACACAATGGACAATGGAAATGCAATTTACAAAAAAATAAACAGAACTATCAAGGCAACAAGGGGAGGAGATAATCATAGCAAGGGGAAGACATTGCAGGAAACTGACCAATTTGCATTTTAGCAAGCAGCAGAAAAAGAAACCAGCGTGAAGCTTCCTTTACCACAAGATTATGTTGCCTTCCTCATAGCTTGACTGAACTTTGCTTTAAGATAACCTGCAGAAGGATCCATTGCAAGCACTTTAACACAGAGAGGCAAAGAACCTCCATTTATTTTCCATCTAATGAGATAGAGGAACCAAGCACTTTGGACTTTGTCACCTGAGTGGTGATCAGCCATCTTGCTGGAAGGTAGATTGGTAAGAAAACAACTTTGAATAAATGTAAACATGGCAAATGTGATAACAGCCTTTAACTACCTGAAGGGATGTTCTAAAGAGGATGGAGAGAAGCTGTTCTTTGTAGTGACAGATGGCAGAAGGAGGAGCAATGGTCTCAAGTTGCAGTGGGGGAGGTCTAGATTAGATATTAGGAAAAACTATTTTACTAGGAGGGTGGTGAAGCACTGGAATGGGTAACCTAGGGAGGTGGTAGAATCTCCATCCCTAGAGATTTTTAAGTCCTGTCTTAACAAAGCCTTGGCTGGGATGATTTAGTTAGGGTTGGTCCTGCTTTGGGCAAGGGATTGATCTCGATGACCTCCTGCGGTCTCTTCCAGCCCTATGATTCTATGTTGTATTAAGTGTTAGCCACTGGAAAATGTTTTCAGTTTTGTTTGCTTATAACCACACCTATCTCTACCCTTTACTTGAACTTATATAAAATTCTATCTTCTTTTGTTAATAAACGTGTTTTATTTTTAATCTAAACCAAGCCAGTGCTGTGTTCCCTTCAGATAGCATTGTGAAATAAGCATCTCTGAGTATCCATCTGTATCAGGCATCAAATACAACTCTATTTAGGGGACAAACGGAAAATTGATCAAGCCATCCTTTTAGTGTCTCGGTGACTGAATTTAAGTGTATTCATAAATTAACATAAGAACGGCCATACTGGGTCAGACCAAAGGTCCATTGAGTCCAGTGTCCTGTCTTCCAAAAGTGGCCAATGCCAGATGCCCCAGTGGGAGTGAACAGAACAGGGAATCATTAAGCAATCCCTCTCCCATCACACATTCCCAGCTTCTGACAGAGGCTAGGAACACCATTCCTATCCATCTTGGCTAATAGCCATGGACCTAACCTCCACAAATCTATCTAGTTCTTTTTTGAATCCTGTTAAAGTCCTAGTTTTCACAACATCCTCTGGCAAGGAGTTCCACTGGGTGATTGTGTGGTGAGTGAAGAAAAAATTCTGTTTGTTTGTTTTAAACCTGCTACCTATTAATTTCATATAAATTCATACACATAACAAACCATTTGGAATGTGTGATTTCTTCCTCATAAGTGATTAAAATAACTGATAGAACTTTTCATGAGAAGACCTAGGGGGGAGAGAAACCAGGCCCATGGGGAGGGGATCCTGTGGGGGGAGATAGGCGCTGGTGGGCTAGGGGGAAAAAAACAGGCCCCTGACTCCAGCCTCCTGTACCTCCTCCATATCCCTAAGGCCCTGACCTGAAGGACTTGGGTAATGCCAGCTTAAGTCTACTAGTAACAAATAAAAGGAAGTACTACTTCATGCAACACACAGTCAACCCATGGAACTCATTGCCTGGGGATCTTGTGAAAGCCAAAATTGTAACTGAATTTAAAAAAATTAGATAAATTCATGAAGGATAGATCCATAAATGGGGAAGAATGCAATCCCATGATCTGTCTCTAGGCTTCTAGCTGCCAGGTGCTAGCACTGGATGACAAGGGATGGATCACTTGATGTTGCCCATTGCAGCTGGGGAAGAAGGCCTAGAGGCAGATTGCTACAGGCAAGAAGCAGGTGGTCTGAAGAAGCAGATCTTAATAGCCTGCTATTGGGGCTCTAGGCTGAAATGCAGGACAGAGGGATGGACAGAGTTTCCCTACAGGGAAGCAAAAAGACTGGTGAAAGCCCCAGACAAGGGTTATAAGGAATAGTAGGCCTAGAGTCAGGCTGCAGTCCTCACACAAGGCTGCCAGATTGTATTTGGACAGGTCTCTCACTTTCCTCAGAAGCAGTGAGACTAAACCATGGCCTAGCCAGAGAGCTGAGTCGCTAGACAAAGGGGCACCCAGCAGACCCCAATGCTGTGTAATTGAGATGACAGCGAGGAAACCCCAATGCTGCCCAACTCGAGGTGGCACATTGGCTGGTGAGTCATTTTGTCACAAAGACCTTTGGCTGTTCTGTGGTAGGTAGAAATAAATAAGCAATCTCAAGTCCAGTTACTACTGGACAACTGTCCTTATCACAGATACAACCATCACAACTGGCACTAATTATCCATCACAGGAGAGAGGCTGAAGACTAAACAGGCTAGGGAGGCTAAACTACTTTCTCATCACCGAGAGGTGGTCCTTTCAGAATGGAACTGAGGTGCATTGGCGGGGCAGTATGCAGTAGATGAAATCAATGCTGCCTATGCTATACGTGTCCTACCTCCAGCACCCCCACAGACATCGTGGCTGAGACTTTCAAAAGTGTTCACCACTGACCTAACTCTTCTCTCACTGAAATTAATGGTTCAATGTTGAACATTTTTTTAAATGACGCCTTAAATGCCCTCTTACCAACAAATTCTCACCAGCAACTGTACACCGCACCACAGTAACTCTAACTCAGGAACCAATCCCTGCAACAAACCTCGGTGCCAACTCAGCCTTCATATCTACACCAGCCACACCATCACTGGTTCATTTACCTGCACATCTACCAATATAATATACGCCATCATGTGCCAGCAATGTCCCTCTGCTATATACATCGGCTAAACTAGACAGTCCCTATGTAAAAGAATAAATGGATACAAATCAGATATTAGGAATGGCAATATACAAAAACCTGTGGGAGAACACTTCAATCTCCTTGGACACACAGTAGCAGATTTAAAGGCAGCCATCCTGCAGCAAAAAAACTTCAAGACCAGATTTCAAAGAAAAACTGCTGAGCTACAGTTCATCTGCAAATTTGACACCATCATTTCAGGATTAAACAAAGACTGTGAATGGCTAGCCAAGTACAAAAGCAGCTTCTCCTCTCTCGGGGGTGTGTCTAAACTACATGGCTCTGTCGACGGAGCCATGTAGATTAGGCAGGACGGCAAAGGGAAATGAAGCGGCGATTTAAATAACCGCCACTTCATTTAAATCAAAAAGGCCACCGCGCTGTGCTGATCAGCTGATTGTCGGCACAGCGCGGCAGTCTAGACGGGGAGCTGCCGACTCCAGAACCCTTCGTCGACAGAGTCTTTATGCCTCATGAAACAAGGCTTACAGGATCTGCAGACAAAGGGTTCTGGGGTCAGCAGCTCCCCGTCTAGACTGCTGCGCCGTGCCGACAATCAGCTGATTGGCACAGCGTGGCAGCTGTTTCGATTTAAATGAAGTGGGGATTATTTAAATCGACGCTTCATTTCCCTTTGCCATCCTGCCTAATCTACATGGCTCCGTCAACGGAGCCATGTAGTTTAGACGTACACTAGGTGTTCACACCTCCACATCAGCTGCTAGAAGTAGGCCTCACCCTCCCTGACTGAATTAACCTCGTTATCTCTAGCCTGCATATTTATACCTGCCTCTGGAAATTTCCACTACATGCATCTGACAAAGTGGGTTTTTGCCCACGAAAGCTTATGCTCCAATACATATGTTAGTCTATAAGGTGCCACAGGACTCCTTGTCGCTTTTGCAGATCCAGACTAACACGGCTATCCCTCTGATACCTGAACTCAGGTTTGGTGGCTAAAAAGACGTGATAAACTAGTCAACTGTAAATACCCTTCAGCAAACTCAATTTAAAATTAGCATTGGGTTAACATATAAAACATGGGGAGCAATTGTAATTTGTTAACACACTTGACACAGTATCTCAAAATATAAAAAGTATCTCAAAATCTCAAATGTCTGAAGATATATTCTCAATCTAGTGTGCAGCTATAGAGGTGGTAGACTCATTATACCAATATAAAACTCTATTGCTAAAGCTGTTAATACCCACTGCAATGTAATTTTCTTAAACTCAGCATTCTGCACTTACTTGTAAGATTTCTTTATTGTACGATGCTCCACCAGTGGCCAAAATCCTTGTTCTTGGCACTACAATGCAATAGAAAGATCAGTTAAATATAATCAAGATATACGCTACTTAACTGAGCGATTAGAGAGTGTAAGTGGGAATAAGACAACAAAGTTTCTATCACTAACTTTATCACTAGCTTACTGTGTGATTTGAGCAAATGCGTAACCTCTCTCTTTGCTAGCAATAAAACTGAGCATAGCCTTGCTTAGCCACTGTTATAGAACATGTTTCAATCCTTGGATAAGGATTATACATTATTTATAATTCCTATTTTATATTGTGGTATCAATAACAGTAAGCTCTACTGAAGAGGGATGCAGCAACAGACACAAAATGGTATTACACTATAGTTGTGATTTGAGGCCTGTCCCCATTTGGATCTCACTTATGGACGTGCAAATTGACAATTTACAAAAATCAGCAAATTTCTCAAAACATATCTCTTTGTGATGGTCACAATCACTACTCAGTGAAATCATGGCAAACTCCATATGTTTGAATGATAAGCATGTGTTTCAAAGAAGAGCAATTAGGGAGGCACTAACTCATTCTGATGCAGGGGAATCATAGTCTGCACTCAGCTCCTTTGCTAATAAACCCCCTGGGGCAGGATGCCAATCAGTGGGGATGAAAGGCAAGATTCAGAATCTGTGTGGACAACCAATCTGGAAGAACCAGATACTGCAAGGTAAATAATTGTGGTTCACTTCCAAGTGATTGTCCACACCCTTTCAACTCTTGGTGGCTAACAAGCTGTAAACCCTGGGCTAGAAGGCAGGAGGGTCTGAAAAGTGACTGTAAAATACCTACCTGAACTAGCAACTGCGCTGTAAGCTTGCACCAGAGAAGGGGTCCGCAACCTATGGCAGGTATGACACTTATGGCACACAAGCCAATTTTCAACGTGGGAGGGAGGTCTGCCCCGCCCCTCCTCCCCTGCGCAGCTGCTGGAGATCGCTCCCTCCTCCCTGCAACAGGTTAGGCTGCGGTGGGAGGAGGCAGCGCTGGGGCTGAGGTTCCTCAGCAGCACCTCAGCCAGGAACAGAGGCACCGCTGCTGCGGCCACATAGTCTAGGGCTAGCCCTGGAGGTGCTGCTGCTGCAGCCACGCAGTCGATGGCCAACCCGGGATCACGTGGCAGCAGCTCCAGCACCTCTGGCCTCCGGGGTCAGCCCCAGGCCACGTGGGCCGCAGCAGCAGGGCCTCCAGGGCCGGCCCCAGGCCACAGGAAGGCCTCTGGGGCAGCCCCAGATTGTGTCAACAGTGGCAGCAGGGCCTCTGGGGCCGGGCCCATACCACGTGGGCTCTAGCAGCAGGCCCTCCCTCTGGGGTGGCTGGGACAGCATGGCTGCGGCCACTGCTGCAAGGGGGCATGATGCCAGGTAAAGTCCCCCCTCATGCCCAGACCCGCCCCCACCTCAATCCCCTCACTTTCCTCTACCCTCCCCAAGACCCAGCATCCTCAGCTTGCTCTGACACCCTCCCTTGTTCCTGCACCCTCTCTCCTGGCCAGACACCCACCCTGCTCGTTCATCCACGTTGCTCCTGTACCCTCTCTCCTGGCCACACACGGCACTCTCTCTTGCTCCTGCTCCCTCCACTTGGCCAGACACCCTACTCCCAGCCTGCTTCTGCACCCTACCTCTCACCCAGACCTCGCAACCTCTCCCCTTTCTGCACCCCACCTCCCTCCCAGATCCTGCACCCTTATCCCTATCCTATTTGCTGGCAGCCCTGTCTCACACATTGTACCCCTCGTTTTTGTCCCTACCCCAAAGCCTAAGGAGGTCCATAAAATCTACTAAGTCTGGAACCCCAGAAAAGTAAATCTGGTCCATGGGAAGCCCTGAACCTCAGTCTCCCCCTTCCCTTCCCCTCACTCCATGAGGCTGGGGCACCAGAGGAATGAGGTGTCTCAGTTGGGGGCCACATCAGTGAGCACTGGGGGTTTTGGAGGAGTTTTTTTGCTTCTCACTTGTGTGGTCACCAACCGATTTTTCTCTGGGTCACTGACCTCCGATACAAAAAAGTTCCTCACCCCTGCCATAAAGAAAACATTGAAACCTTTTGTGTAAGACATAAATTAATATTTGACTTTATTTAAAATGAAGTTTGATAAACTAACATGAGAATGTTAAAACACTTCATATGTTTCATAGTTTATATTAAACCATTCTCCTTAGCTGTGACTGGTTCAGAAAATAGGGTCACCGAACCCAGCCTGCCCTTACTTCCTCTCCCCCACCATATCCCTGGCACACAGATCCATGAATAATTTAAATCTTGGTTCACCACTTCTGAAAGGTTGCCAACCCCTGCACTAAAAGGCAAGATCTGCATCTTTCTTTATTTAGTAATGAAGCTGCAGTAAGTAGGATTATTATTGACTTTAAAAAGGATCACCAGCACTTGGACCCATAGATAGAGGCAAATAAGTCAAATCTCGGCACTTCACCACTGAAAGGTTGCTGACCCCTGCACCAGAGGATAATGAATAGTAAAGGACTGGATAAAACCTCACATTGCTCATCTACATACCTCTCCGAGCAGGCTGTGGAGGCCAGTCACTTGAAATCTGGTGGAATTAACTCTAATCTGTCCAGGTGGCTCATCTTAGTCAAAATGGGGCAACTCCTGATGCTGTTCAACACCCACTTGGCTGTTCCACCAATGCGGGGGGAAGAGAAAGAGGGAAGCTGCCCCAGGACCCAGTGATTCAAAAGTAGGGTTGCTAGGTATCCGGTATTCAACAATGTGCAATGTCTGGTATTTTCTGCTTTTCTTGCGGGGGGAGCAGCTGGGGAGGCAGAGTTGTGATCAGCGCTGGGAGCCCTCAGCTGGTTGCGTGAGGAAGCCTGGCAGGGGCGAGGGGAGTGGCTGGGGAGCTGGGGCCGCGATTGGCGCTGGGAGGTTCACATAGTCCAAATATATGATGTAGACTGTTGATTGTTTATAATAACGTTCCCATTCAGTGTTAAGCATAGTTGTGATGGTTTTGTTTTTTTGGCTCAACAAATTTCTAGCACGTGTGTTCAGTACTTTTTGGGAAACCATCTGGTAACCCTATTCAAAAGGGTCCAGGGCTCCTGGCCACCACCACTGGTAGTGGCTTGAGCCCTGGACCTTTTAAATCACTACAAGAGCCCTGGGTGGGTCACTCTGGGCAACGCTAAGGGGTGGGAAGTGGGGAGGCACAGTCCAGTTGGCGCCGACAGCTGGCTACTCTCAGCCTCACCCTTTCCACCTGAGGCACCACCTCTTCCGGAAGCACAAAGCCTCCCCTTCCCACCTTGTTCAAGGGCCTAGCAATTCTATCGGCTTCCCTGCCATTTAGTCTCTGTGAAGACAAAGGCTGTCCCTTATCCCTTTCAGCAAATGTCATGAACTACACCTTAATGGATTGAACCTATTCAAATGAAAGGATAATGCTCTCAACATCCAGCATAGCCCCCTACAGACACTGTTGTAGAAAACAATCCAATCTTATGCTCTTGTGCCCAAAGAGCAGAATCTGTGTGGACAATCTCTTGAACTGAGCCCATACCTTTTGAGATATTAAAAATAGCATCCTTTTTATCTTTGAATCAATGTTTCAAGAAATGACTCCTGTTCATTAATAATTCTCACTGTACTGCGTCTTGTCATTTGTTTTATGCTTGTCAGAGCACAAAATCTGTCTTCATGTCCGTACCCTCAATTCATTGAAGTACCTAAGCATTAGTAGTAGAGCTGATTGCATACTTCATTGAAAAAATGCAAATTTCTGTAAGCCAAAACTCTTTTTTGTCAGGTTCAACAAAAGCATTGTAGGGAAATTCTCTCAGCTATAGGATGGGATTGCTAGCCAAAATGAGACCAAGAGACTAACCCACCCCAGACAGACTGATGGTCAGTATACTCACCTTGGATGCAGAAGACCCAGATTCAAATCCCTTGCCTGAAGCAGACGAACGTGGTCTCAAATCCAGGACTCCCACTTCCTGGTGAGTGTCCTAACCATGGGGCTATTCTGGGAATGCTCTATGGTTTTTCCATTTAAAAAAAAAAAAACTCTCAGTTTCATCCGAATGAACAATGGGGGGAAAATGAAATCTTCAAAATTTTCAATGGATAGGAACATTATTTCCTGCCCAGATGGCGTGGGTCGTCCCTGCTGATTTCAAAAAGACTGTTCATATGCTCAAAGCTAGTCTCATATGTAAATACCATTGCTTAAGTGGAGTCCATGGACAGCCTCAATTTATGGAAATAGATGTTTTGTAATCATCAATAATAACTGCTGTAGTGTTTGGTACTGTTATATTCTATAATGCTGAAGACCCTTCCCAAAAGAGATATTTCAATGATTAATTTTTTAATCACTAGACAGACCTAGTAATCACGATTAATCACTCTGTTAAGCAGTAACAGAATAACATTTATTTAAATATTTTGAATGTTTTCTGTTTTCAAATTTATTTCAATTACAACAGAATACAAAGTGCAGTGTTCACTTAATATTTTTATTACAAATATTTGCACAGTAAAAAAAGAAAAAATATTTTTCAATACACTTAATACAAGTACTATAGTGCAATGTCTATCATTAAAGTTGAACTTAGAAATGTAGAATTATGTACAAAAAACTGCACTCAGAAACAGAACATTGCAAAGCTTTAGAGCCTATAAATTCACTCAGTTCTATGTCTTGCCCAGCGATTTGCTCAGACAAATACTTTTGTTTACATTTGCAGGAAATAATGCTACCTGCTTATTTACACTGTCACCTTAAAGAGAGGATAGGCATTTTCATGGCACTATGATAGCCTGCATCGCAGAATATTTATATGCCAGATGCAGTAAAGATTCATACATCCCTTCGTACTTTGCCTACCATTCCAGAGGACATGCTTCCATGTCGATGATAGGTTCTGTTTGATAACAATCCAAACCAGTGCAGATTGACACACAATCATTTTCATCATCTGAGTCAGATGTCACAAACAAAAGGTTGATTTTCTTTTTTGGTTTAGCAGTTTCCACAGCTGACTGTTGCTCTTTAAAGACTTCTGAAAACATGCTCCACATCTCATCTCTGTCAGACTTTGGAAGGCACTTAAGATTCTTAAACCTTGGGTTGAGCGCGGTAGCTAACCTTTAAATTCTCACATTGGTATCTTCTTTTCTTTTTGCCAAATCTGCAGTGAAAGTGTTCTTAAATCGAACAACATATGCTACATCATCATCCAAGACTTCCATAACACGAAATACATGTCAGAAAGCAGGTAAAACAGAGCAGGTGATATAATTCTCTCTCCAGGAGTTCAATAACAAATTAAATTAATGCATCTTTTTAATGAGCATCATCAACATGGAAGCTTGGAACAATGGCCAAAGCATGAAGGCGATGTCTACACTACAGAGAAGATCAAAGCTGCTTCAGTCGATCTTCCAGGGTTTGAATTGGCGGGTCTAGTGAAGACATGCTCATTTGAACTGACAGAGTGCTCCTGACAACGCCGATAGTCTTGCTCCTACAAAGAGTAAAGGAAGTCAAAAGGAGAGTGTGCTCCCGTCGACTTCCCGCAGTGTGGACAGTGCCAAAATTCAATTCAAAATACTTCAACTTCAACTGAAGCTACGCAATTAATGTAGCTGAAGTTGTGCATCTTGATTCAAACTTATCCCCTTGTTTAGGCCTAGCCTAAGGGGTATGCGAATGTTTAGCACACCTGGTTTTGAGTACAGTTATGTAACAAAAGAAAAATCTACATTTATAAGTTGCACTTTTCATGATAAAGAGATTACACAACAATAATTGTATGAGGTGAATTGAAAAATACTATTCTTATAATTTTTACACGGCAAGTGCTTGTAATAAAAATAATATGAAGTGAGCACAATAGACTTTGTATTCTGCATTGTACATTTAAACCAAATATTTGAAATGTAGAAAACAAAAATTGTTAATAAATTTCAGTTGGTTTTCTATATTTAATAGTGCAATTAAAACTGTGATTAATTATACTTAATTTTTTTAAATCACAATTATTTTTTTAGTTGATTGTGTGAGTTAACTGTGCTTGACAGCTCTGCAGATTACATCTATATTATAATTAGTCTCAATTTGGCTTGAGCTAAAGACAAAACACAATGGAAAAGGTGGTCAAACAACTCTTGAGGCTACAAACAACTCTTCATATTCTATCTTTCAGAGAATCTGTAGTAAAAGCCCTGAACATAAAGAACAAATAAGTGAAGATGTAGTTTGCACAAGGGCGTCATTCAATTTCTAAACATACAGTGACTTGCTCAGATAGAGATTTTATGACACAGTCAAGCTCTGCAAGGAGGATATCACTTTCCCAAATAAATTAATCTTATTTTTGGTGGATATTCAGTGATGCACAAATTGAGTTATAAAAGCCATTAAGATCTCTGTCAATGTCAGTAAACGTATCAACCAAATGGCAGATTGATTCCTCAGGGGAAACAAGTTTCAATTATACCTACATAGAGTGACAGATCCCTGTCAAGATTATCACAACTATGTAATGCAGAAACAAGTGAAAAATAATCAATAAACCCCTGTGCCTGGAAACAAATCTGAACTTTTTCTGGTTTGCCTACTAGCTGAATTTCTCTTTTGCTACACCTGTTTGTGGGCACGATAGTCTCAAAAAAGCATCACATCCCAAATAAAAACACCACATTTGAAAGTCATCCTGCTACACACACACACACACACACACACACACACACACACACAAGTTTGCCTCACTTTGCTGCAACACAACGGTCAGCATTTTAAAGAATGAGACTTGCTTTTGCCTTCAGCCAAATGGGAAATGCCTCATAGATGCCACTATGACTATACCAAAGTAGGGGAGGAACACAGAACATAAAGGTGATAAGGGCAAATAGTAGGCATCCAAATGAAAATTACACCCGTGTCTTGGGTAAATTGCTTCTTTCACCTACTTCTACCTATGCACACTCTAACCCTTTGGTTTTTTATATGCTGTTGTTATGCAAGCATCCAGCTTTGGATTATTGTAATAAAGGAATAGGTCTCTTTTTTTTTATTGGGCCCAGGTAAACATTAAGCTATATATTGCTTATTTTGTGCATTCTCCAAATTTGTACTAAGTGACTTCAGTGTTCATACAGAAGACCACTCTTCTACGCTGGCTCCCGGTTCCTGACCATCATGACTCACTCCTTAGTTGCCCCGGAGTCTGAGTCTGCTCAACTGCAATGAGTCAGCAATTACCTGTAGGCTGTGTCTACACTGGCACCCCTTTCTGGAAAAGGGATGCTAATGTAGAGTTTGGAATAGGCAAATCCATGGGGGATTTAAATAAAAAGCGGCAGCCATGTTAATGTAAATGCCATGGGGGATATTTAAATCCCCCGCGTATTTGCCTATTCCAACGTGCTACATTAGCATCCCTTTTCCGGAAGGGATGCCAGTGTAGACGTAGCCATAGGGTTCATAGAATCATAGAACAGTAGTACTGGAATAAACCTAGAGAGGTCATTGAGTTCAGTCCCCTGAACTCATGGCAGGACCAAGTACCATCAGCCAGTCCACAGATAAGGTTCCATCCTTGTGATCCCAAGTCTGCACTTCCTACTCCTACTCCTTTCTCTCAGCACTTTCGGAGCATCATGAATTCGCTGATTTGCATTCTGTCCCCGCTCCTTCCTCGCCCTCCCAGAGCATGAACAACCACACAGGCTGGGGTTTTAAGCCGCAATCCCCTTACATTCACTGTGATTCTCCCCAGGCAAGTCTGACTAAGCATCTAGTCTCTACACTTCCATATGTGTCCAAGGTCTATGACCAGGAATGGTAGTGACTACAGAAACCCTAACAGCTTTTTCAAAACAGAGTACATTTAAGGACAAAAGCATACAGAAAAAGCATAAAACAAAAGAAATATAAAAAACATACTAAATGTGCCACAAATCGCCCATTTTCCACATAGTTGAAGGTTGAAGTCCTTCCAAACCTCCAGCAGATTTGGGACCAAAAAGCAGGGCTTTTTACTGAATCAAACAGAAGTCTCCCCTGTCAGGATAAACTTTTAACAGGCCTCTCAGCCTCCTGAAAATAGGTAAACCCAGTCACTGTCCGCTCTTTCCCAGAGGTCAAGCCCCAGAAAGTCTGCATATCTGTATAACCAGCTTTTGGATTTCACATTAATTATCTTCTGGTGATTGCAGATTCCACAGGAAATCCTTCAGTAAGCCAGAAACATATAAATACATACAACCTGTATTGATATAAAAAGCTGTGAATATTCTAAAGGCTCACATTGCCTGGTCCATTTGCATACCATGGTCTTTGAAGTACTCATGTTTTCAAAGTTGGCTCAAACATTCAGGTAAATTCATAACATTAAACAAATAGTCCCAGGATAGGCTTGTGTTCATTATATCTGTCACAGTGAGCAGATCACTGAATTAACTGTTACAAATATGCACTGTGGACCCAATCCAAAGACTACTGAAGTCTACGGAAAGACTCCTGTTGAAATTCTGGAGAAGACAGTTCCCTTTCCTTGGTACAAGTAGTTCAGAAGTATCTACACATTCTAACAAGTTTCATGGAGCTGGAGCTTTTTTCTCCATCACGACTGTGCCCCTAAGTTAAAGAGCATGATGAAACAGGCATTCAAGATGCAACATCACCTCCTTGCAGCAACAAATGTGATTGCAAATAACTGCAATTTACTATTTGCAACTAAAGGCAAAAATCAATCACTTCTTTATTTCCCTAATTAAACCTGAAATTCTGCAATTTAAAGAAAACAAACATGGCTTTTGATTATAGATGACTTTATATTATTTTGTCTGATTTATAAAACAAACCCTCTAAAATTGTCCTCCTTATAAATCAACATATACTACCTCAAAAAGTCATGTTTCTCGTTCTTATGACCACCAACTTAGCAAAAGTAATCTCATGCTCTTTTGTGAACAGTTCCAGCCTTTTCATTGTGGTATACCATAAGGCCCAACCACATGTAATGTACTGAGTGCCCTTCTGTGGCCCTCCAGAAACCACTCAGCAGTTTGTAGCATCAGACCCTTAGTCACAGGCATCTCTGCCAGACTGTGATAAGGCACAGCTGCATATATTCTAGTCTGTTGTGAATTCTTTAACTCACAATAAACCGAAAATACCACTGCAAACCACGATTCACTGAAGTTTAGATCTAGCCAAACAAGGCATTGATGGCACTAACTGGATCCACCAAGTTCCGGATCTGATAAATTAACATAAATGATCTGCCCAGAACAATTCTAAACCAAGGGCTGGCAAAATCCCACCAAGCAGCTGGATCCAGCACATGAGCACAGCAAGAGCTTCAGCCCAAATCCTTGCCTGTCCCCGCCCCTGCATACTGCCAGCCCAAGGGAGAGTGGGAGGCTATTGTATCCTCGACCAGACCTTCAAGATGTTTGTCTAGTACTTGAAGGTTGAGAGTTGGTCCTTGCTCTGCCTGTGCCTGGTCTGGCACTGTCTTTGTCTGGCCTCATATTGCTTCTGTGGTTGACTGAAGGGCATGGGCCTATATCTTTGTGTAAAATATTTTCCCTGCTTCCTCTTTGTTGTAAGCAAGTGGATGGCCAGATTCTTTAACACAGAGCGGTAGTCTTTCAGAGTGTGTAGAGAAACATATATGGAGTTGGAAATAGCTTTGAGCCTTCGGAGGGATGGTCTTCCATGGCTGCTTGAACTTCTCATGGAAAGCCAGATAAGTGCAGCCAGGATGGTCTTCTCATCATCATGGCCATGGCAACAAAGCAAGCTGCCATATCTGAAGAGTCCAAGGCCGCTTGCAAGGCAGTGCAGGAAATGAGCTGCAATGGGGCCAACAAATAGGCCTTCCTGCCCATCAAGTCCAAATGTTTCCACTCTTTGTCATATGGAGTGGTTCAGGGAGCACTTTGTTTCCCTCTTTGATTTACTGCTTCTTTCACCAGAGTGTTTGGGCAGGGATGGGTGAACAGAAAATCAGCCCTTTGAGGCACCACATAATATTTCCTGTCTGATCTTTTACAGATTGGTGGGAAGGTAGCAGGTGTCTGCCAGATGGATTTGACTGGGTCCATCAGGGCAGGGTTCATTGGCAGTACCAATTTCACTGAAGAGAAGGCATGCAGAATACTGGTTAGTTTGTGCTGTGTCTCCAGCAGGTTCACCAGTAGATCTGAGTCACCCTCTTATGGAGCTCCTGGAATGCCTTGAAGCTGTCTCCTGATGTAGGGGCAGGAAGCATTGGTGACGAGGATGAGATATGAGTGAGAGATGGAGAAGAAGCAGAGATTTCTTCACCCCAAATATCTTCTTCCTCTACCACTGACCTATCCAGAGCGTACAGACAGAGCCTGTGTTGTACAGGAGGTCAGTGGCTGAGGCTGAGGCTGGGGTTGCTGTTGCTGTGTCTTATATAAAGCCCAATGGTCCTAGCAGGGCCAGTTGGTGGGCATTGGTACCACAGAGGACAGCTACTGTGGTGGTTGCCACTGAGGAGGCAGTTGGGCTTGCTTAGGAGAGGAGTACCCAGGTGTCTCTGTACCCACTATAGCCTCCTGTGATGGGGTGTATCAGCCTCGCACTGTGAAGGCTGAGCCTAATCAGGCCCACCTGGCTGAAGAAGCCCTACCCCCACAACTCTGCTGGGCATGCTCAGACTGCAGCCCAGGTATAAAAGCCTGGAAGGCGGCTCAGTCTGGGCTGACTGCCAGAAAGGAAGGACCTCAGAGGGGAGCTCCTGACCAGCACCAGCCAGCCAATCAGAGGGAAGACAGCAGAGACTCGAGTACCAATTGGGACATCTCCCCGGCCGTTGATGAGGGAGAAGCAGCCCCCAGGGAATTAGTGGACCCGGCGAGCACCTGGAACTCTATCCCACCAGACCAAGTAGGAAGTGGCCCAGGGAGGGGACCAGAGCCGCCTCTCCCGCCCCAGAATCCTTGGTGCATTTTGGATGGATTCCCCGCTGAGTGAGTGATGAGTCCTCCTGTCACTCATAGGACCCTGGGCCGGACCCGGTGGAGTAGGGTGGGCATGGAGCCCCCTACCAGGAGTGTAGCGCCCTCCCATAACTTTGCATATTGACTCTGGCCAGGGGGCCAGCGAACCTGGCCTTAAGGGACCAGCTATTGACTTTGTGTATTGACTCTGGCAAGAGGGCCAGTGGACTCAGCTTTAAAGGGCCAGCGAGCCTTTCTAGATAACCAGTTCTGATTGAGCAGCCCATCAGGCCCTAGAGTCAGGGCCATGCTACAGCCTGGGATAGAGCGTGTGGGGTGGACAGTAGACCCGGGAGGGGGAAAAGAGAAGATGCCCTGCAACAGCTCCTCATCTGCATCGCTGGATAGTGGCAGTGCCAACCATGCAGGAGTAGAGAGGCTGAATCTTGCCAAAGTCGGGGTACTGTTAGTGCCGAATAGTAGAGTTGTCGGTATCGAGGTGACCCATAATTCCTCACTAGTCGTGAAGATCTGCAGTCATCAGTGCTGAAGGCGGTGCCACAGCCAGTGCCGGTGGGATTTGCTGTACCATCAGCACCCAGTGTTTATGCGTTTTCAGTGCCAGGAGTGGCATGGACACACTCGGTGCCAAGATGGATTGCAGCTTTTTCAGTGCCAACACAGAGTCGGAAGATGCCAGCAGTACCAGTTTACATTTTAACTTGCACCTTAGAGCTGGTCTCAGTGAAGTCCTGAGCCTATCAATATGTGTTGGTGTCTGACGATCCCGATGCCTCTCTCTTCCGTACCTTAGGTATGAACGGTACCGGGGGCATTTTATGAGGTGGTGCCCACTTTTTTGAGTGGAAGTCACCTCTGGCAGCTGAATGGGCTCACTTCCTGGACTGCTGGTCTGAGGCAGAGTCCTTGGCACTGGAGCCTAAAGGGGCAGCTTTCTCTGATACTGCCATGACTGCCTTGGTGGCGTCAAGTGCTCAGGGTCTGATGCTGGCTGCAGTGTTTTCCAATAGGAGCAAGTTCAGCTGAAGTTCCCTGGCCTTCCTCATGTGTGCTATGAGCTGTTTACAGTGCTCGCACTGGGAAATAAAATGAGCTTGTCCGAGGCACCGAATACATTGTCAATGGCTGCCTGACACAGGTTTTGAAAGCCTGCAAGATAGGCAGCGTTTGAAACCTGGGTAACCAGGCATCCCAGGGAGAAAAAACAACCAAAGGGAAAGGCCCTAACAAGAAGAAAAAAAAATTAACTATAACTGTTGAACAAAACTAAGAACTACTGTCACAACAACCAACAGCACTAACTCACGCTAATAAAATTTTGAAAATACTGGGAGTGCAAATATCAGTTCTAACTGAAGACGACGGTGGCAGAGAAGGAACTAAAGGGATGGTTGGTTGCACATGAGGAGTAGCCACACTGGCGTGTGCCGGCTACCCTCTGTGCGCAGCCTACCAAGGGCACTGCTACCTAAATTTTCTGAGTAGAGGTGCAGGCGGAGCACCCACAGGGACACTCCTTGAAGAAGAACCAGCCATTTTGCAGCTTACCTTGGCATGTGCATCACTTGAAACTGAAGAAGTTTTAATGTTTTGAGATCTACCATAATTTTTATTTATGTTTACAGTTGCTCAATCAGGAGGCCAACAATTTTCCTGATTAAGCCATTAAAAAAAAAATTCCTTGAGGACAAAATTGATCTTCAGCCTCTAAAGCTGCATCTACCGTAACTATCAAGAATTCAAGAGGACATTTTTAAAAATGAAATTTTCTCAGGAGTGCTGCAACTGTAACATAATACCTAGGTTACAGTTTAAAAACTATGTGTTTAGATTACTTTTAATTATTAAAAAATCTCTAACACTGGAGAGGAAAATAAGGTCTGATTCTGGTTCCACTAATACCAGAGACATCAGTGAACACCCATCACTGTAAATGAGAGCACAAAAGACTCCAAGGCCAAGATTTTCATATGTGACTAGTAATCCTGAGTACCCCGAACTTTCAAAACGTATCAAGCACCCTGTCATGATCATGAGGGTTAGCCAGCAGCCTGGGGATTAAGGGGTTAACTATACCTAAGCCAGGTAGAGTTGGCCAACAGGGATGTAGTTAGGAATTTCAAAATGGGACAAAGGAATTTTGAGGTTTTCCCTCCAGCTACTGAGGGAGACAAAATGTCTCCCTCCAAGAATTCTATTTTCACTATCTGTAAGTAGGGTACTGTTTAGATAAATTCGTTAGGTTTTATTGTTTTATGGTTTGGGAAATGGGATCTGAGGTCTGTGCATTTTTTAAAATGGGTTTTGCTCTCCTTTGTAATTAAGTTTTGGCCCATGATGGGGTTTCCCCCATGAGTATATTAATTTGTGACTTTTGCATCTAGTCATTATGCTTGCAACAGGAATATTGTGTAGATAAGAAGTTCTTTCTCTTTTATTTTTATTAATCTGGCATTGGTTAATAATTTGTGTGTCCTGGTTTTTACTTTAGGTGTGAGATTTCCCAAGTGATCTCTCCCCTGATTTTTCTTATCATTACTTGGGTGGTGGCAGTGGATTTTTATCCCCAAAATCTAGGTTAAGATTTTGGGGGGGGGGGGAGTTTTATACCAAAGCCTGGAAAGATAAGGCTTTGGGGTACTTTTGCAGGCCCCCACTTCCGCATTTATCATTCCAGAGTGGGGAAGGAGCCTTGACACCCCTTTCCACACTCTAGGGAGAGATGTCAAATACTGGCTTTCCTAAGGCACTGAGTCATCAAGGTCTATACTAAATGTTAAATCCTCATGTTTAAGGGCCTCATACCATTTCTATTGCTCCAGTACACCTACATTCCTTTAGTCCAGTTCTGTTCAGACCCTAATTTTAAAAAATATTAACGTCTCAATGATCTTTTTTATATATTTGTGATTTCAGAACACGCAGGCCTACTTTTTTTTTTTAATGAAGCCTTAATTGCAAACTGTTGCAGACTAACAACAATATACTACAGAGTTCAAGACACAAGACTGGAAGCTAATTTTATCCCAGATGCAACTCTGTTGACTTCAGTGAAGTAATGCATCATGCAGCAGGAATCTGTACCATTAACTTTAAAAAAAGCTATTTGGGAATATGCAGCTATAACAGGAATAATGGTAAATTGACATGCAGGCAACAAGGCCTCTAGAAGATTGGTACCCTTGGTATAAATACCAGAGAGCTGTAACTGCAGCTGAGTCTGAATATTTGGGCTGATTTCCTCTCTCTGCAACTCAGGGAAGTAGATCAGAATTTTGGAACAGCAGTCTAGCCATGCTCACGCCACTTCGACTTGCTGCTAGATTCTGACAGTGATAGCTTCTTTTGCTCCCTTCCTTCCTCTTTTTATTTTAACTTTCCTGCTCATTTTTGCAAAAAGGGGGAGAGGGTGCAGCTGGGGGCATGGGCGGCGGGTACCATGGGCATGGGAAGGCTTTGCCTTCCAAAACGGCCTAACATGTCCTTCCCTGTGCTCCACCACCAGGCCCCTTATGCCTGCTGTTCCCATGCCAGAGGCTGGGGAAGGCAGGCTGCGGGCTGCTCTGGCCTCACCGCCTGCCCAGTACTAGAACTGGGGCCACTCTGGCCATGCCACCTGCTCAAGTGCTGAGGCTTCTCCGACTGCGCTGTCTGCCCAGCACTGGGTCTGGCAGCTCAGCAAGGGGCTTCATTGGGAAGACACATGTGACTCAGGAGTTAGCCAGGTGGCACAGCACAGGGGTTGCGATGCCCAGCTCTCCGGGGTCGGGGGAGGGAGGTTGGGGTCATGCTCCCTAGCTCTCCAGGGCTGAGGGGAACTAGCATGGGGCAGAAGCCACAGTGGGTCTGGGGGCTAGCCTCCCCAAGCCAGGGGTTTATCTACCTCCCAAGGCTGAGAATAGCATTTTCCCGCCTGGGCACTCCTTCTCCTTACTGGAATGATTAAGCCCATGGAGAATAAACCCTTCCTGAGCCTCCACTGCAGCACTGCCTTGTGAGATCCTCTGCCCCTTAAAGACCTGACAGAGCAGCCAAGAAAGCACCAAGACAAATCCAAGCAATGTTTAATATGTGAGGCAGTTTTCCCAGGCTCAGCAGAATAGGAGTTGAACCCAGCCTGGCCTTCCATCAGTAACTCCATTAGGTTCCAGGGCTACCAGCTGGACAGGTAGGTGGGATTTGTTACCCATCAAGCAGCCATGAGTCCAGTGGAGTATGGGGAAAGGAGGGGGGAAGAAATGGACCAGGAATCCCAGTGCTTTGGAACAGGAAGAGGTTCCAAAAGCAAGGAGGACTCTGGCCTTTTTCACTTTCTATATGGGCACTGGTCAAGGCACTGGTGCCAAGAGGAGCCCGATGCTACGGGTGCACTATGCACTAAAGCCAACGTGGTGGGTGCCATGTCCATCTTTGCTGGCTCCAAGGCTGGTCAAAGAGCAGCCTTCATGAGGAGGGTCCTAAAGTGAAGGTTGTGTTCCTTTTATGTCTGGAGATGAAAGTTTAATAAGGGTCTCTCATGGGCCTCAGGAACTCCCTCCATCTTATTATTGGTAAAATTAACACCTGATGATGGTTATGATGTTTTTAATTTAGCTGAAAAATAAGTACAGGCAAACTAATAGGTAGAATGATTTTTAAAATTGCCCTAAATCAATATTAAATTGTTCTGGCTCTCAGTGTAACTTAAATGGAAAGTTCTAGGTAGCCAGCCATTCACTGGGCTGGGCTCTTGTGAATTGGATGCTGTTGCCAAGCAACAGTAGGTGCCAAGGAATGAAATACAGTCTGTAGAAACCTAATAGCCTGAAGAAAAACAAAATCCCAATCTAAGATTTACGGCATATTTAAAAAGGAGACAGAGAATGTCACTTACACATATGCACACTATTAATTTATTGTAAGTATAATTAGTATGTTTTCATAATGCATAATTAACTAGCAAAACAAAAGAAAACTGATAGGTGAACTGCATTATATTTTTCTTTATTAAGCTTAAATAGAAAGTCAAAAGATTCTTAAGAATTACTCCATTAAGACCCAAGTCCTGACATCTACCATGAAAAGATTTCAGTCAAAAAATGCCATGTTGACAGACAATATTATAATTGCCAATGATCCATCTATGCTATCTACATACCTGTGTTTTTCTACCATGCTCATAGACACAGCATCTGATCATCAGAAAATTGTGTAAGCTTGTTAAGATTTTAAAGTATTTTAGCAAGTAAATTAAAATACATGAACACAGATCACCTGTTTGGGGATCCTGATTGACAATGTATTTTACTCTACAAATATAAGAGGAGGATTTGGACTGAAAATTTTGGTTGTACCCAATAGAAGGGACTAACTGAAAGCTTAACAAGATCAAGTTGAACCAATAGAAACAAAAGAAGCTGCTGCAGCAGCAGGATTGAGAGTCTCAATTCCATGGTCCAAATTCTTCCCTGCGTTAGGACCACTTTCGCAGAGTGACCTTAAATGCTGCATAGCTAGCCACAAAAATATATAGGGGGATCTCTAGTAGCACAGAACTGTCTCAGTGGCTGTTTTATCACCACCTGTCTCTGCAGCTATATTGGGGGTGAAGAAATGCAGGCGTGACTGGATTTTCCTACACCCCAGTGACCTCTGGAATACCATAATGGCCCCTTGGAGTCACTGGCAGTCAGAACATTCTAATGAACTGTCATAAATTATACTAAGTTAAGACAGGGGACCAAATTGGTGCACAGCCAGACATGAATAACTATGGCTTAAAGGCACCTTCCTCTGCACCTCTAGTACAGATATAATACAATGGGTTTTAAATTTTAATGACCCTGGATCTAACTTGTCTTATATTGGCACAGTCTCTAATAATAACTTTCCATCATATGAAATCACTCCAATTAACAATCTCTTTTCAACAGAAGCTTAGCATTGACATAACAATGGTTTATTTCAGATCCATGTCCAGGCACATTTGGCATAACTAAGTGGGAAAGTATACATGGAACAATCCTGAAATAACCTTGGCTTTAACTAGTGTTATAAAATTGTTTAACTATGCAATATTTTCGAACACATAGGCTGTGTCTAGACTGCATCCTTTTTCCGTAAAAGGGATGCAAATTAGACATATCGCAATTGCAAATGAAGTTTGGATTTAAACCCCCCCCGCTTCATCAGCATAAAAATGGCTGCCGCTTTTTTCTGGCTCAAAGCTTTGCTGGAAAAAAGCGCCAGTCTAAATGCGGATCTTTCGGAAAATAAAGCCTTTTCTGAAAGATCCCTTATTCCTCATTTTAAGATGTCTTAAGATGAGGGATAAGGGATCTTTCGGAAAAGGCTATATTTTCCGAAAGATCCGCGTCTAGACTGGCGCTTTTTTCCGGCAAAGCTCCGAGACGGAAAAAAGCCGCAGCCATTTTTATGCTAATGAAGCGGGGGGGTTAAATCCCCGCTTCATTTGCAATTGCGATATGTCTAATTTGCATCCCTTTTACGGAAAAAGGATGCAGTCTAGACACAGCCATAGAATTAAACAAGGGTTGATGTGGAACGGGGAAACACTGAAGATGATTTTGTATATCTTGGGCCAATACAGTATCATTTATAAAACATCACAAAAGAGCTCAACTCTAGTAAGAATAAGTCCATCAGGGGGCTTTGGTGATTGATTGCAATAAATAGATGAGAATCCAGGACTCTTCAAAACTCTGCCATTCATACACAGAGTCCAATCAAATCATTTAGGTTGTACTAGAAGATTTACCTGGCATTGTTTGGGGCTTTCACTGAAATAATTTTTGTTTTTCTTCATTTAAATCTTTATTCTGGAACGGGGCGGGGGATATGGGGTTCTGTATGCACCAGGGCTGGGCAATAATTTTTGACGGGGGGCCACTCCAAGATTTTGAAAGTGGTCATGATATGAATGGAGGAGATGCAGGGTCTGGGATGGAGGTAGGGTACAGAAGGGAGCTTTGGGTAAGGGAGGGAAATTGGGTGAAGGAGGCAGTTGTGACTGAGGCATTGGACTAGGGTGCAGGGGGTTGGATTGTGACCTAGGGCAGGAAATTGGGGTACAGGAGGGGGTGCAGGGGTTTGGGTTGTGAGCTAGGGCAGGTGGGGACTGTGATCTGGGGCAGAGGATTGGGGTGCCAGATATGGGAAGGGATATGGGTGCAGGAGGGGAGCAGAGGATTTGGGTATGTGAAGTAGGGACCAGGAGTGGGGGGGTGGCAAAGAGATGGGGAAAGGAGGGGCTGGGGTGCCAGAGGCAGAGTCTGGCCAGGAGACTTACTAGTCAGCAGCCCATTCCTGAATCAGGCTCCCTGCCTGCCCTGCCCCTGCAGAGGCTGCAGCCATGTGCTCTGTGAATACCTATGAGCCATGTGTTTCATGGCTGCCTGTTATTGAAAGAGGCAGCTCCCACCGGCCAGTTTCTGGCTGGAAGCCGGCCAAAGGAATTGTGCAGGGGTCAGGAGCAGCTCCTAAAGCTTCCCCTATCCCCTCTGTGCTCAGTTTTTAAAGTGAAACTGCTTCACAGCCACATTTCTGAGGGGCATGCGGGTGGGGTGAGGCAAGCAGGAAGCCTACCTGCCAGCATCTGCAGGCTGGATCCGGTGGCTTGGCAGGCTGGATCCAGTCATATTTTGCCCTTGCCTGGTATGCAGGCTGCACTGGGGAGAAAGGACAACCCCAGCTCTCTCTCACCGAAGCAGCTTAGGGCCAGGTGAGAAGCACCTGTCCTTGGCTGATACAGCAGACACAGCCGAGGGAGGACTACATTTCCCACAGCTGGTGGACAGGCAGACACACACAAACAGATACATAAACAGATGAACTCTCTGAAATATATAGTAGATAGCTGTCCCCTGCTCTGTCCCTGCCCCCTGCTGACCCAATGGGGTTATAGCTGTCCTGGTCCCACTCTCTGGCCCCTTGCTGCCCCCCTGTGGTTATTATGCAGTATAACTGTCCCTCCTACCAGACCCCTCTCTTTCCATTATATGAGAAACAACTGAATTCTAGGTGCACCCCATTGTAGGGATGTTAAATTGAGGTTTTTAGTAATCGAGTATCTCCCCTCCCCCGCCACCACTCCTACTGTGTTTTAAATTGCAGAGCCACAGGGGGTTTGGTTCCCGACCTGGAGCAAGCAAGGACTGAGCCAGGCTGCCTGCCCACCCAGCTCCTAAATGTAGTAGACTGGTCCTCCTGTAGTAGCACTTTCTTGTGAAAGTGGTTACTGAGGAGGGATCGGGAAGGCGACTGGGAAGTAGGCATGTTAGTGTCAATCAAAAGAACTACACTCAACCCCTACTCCTTGCTGCCTCTGTATCAGAAGCAGCAAGGGGGGGGAGACAGGAGCCAATGCCTGTGGGGAGCCAGCTTAACCTGATGCAGTATTGCAGAGAGCAGGCAGGAGCCGGTGCTCGGGGAGGCAACTTAAGGAAAGAAGAGCACCAGATTCCATGGAGCCGCCTGCCCTCCAAACCCAGAGCTGTTGCCTCTGATAGAGCGGCAGCAGCTTGGAGGGTGAGGGGGGCAGGAAGGAGCTGGTACACGCAGGAAGCTGGCTTTTAAGCCAGCTGTCCATGTGTGCTGGCTCTGTGGAACTGCCTGCCCCCTAAGATGCCTTTCACAGAGGCAATGGGGGACAGGGACAGCAGGCAAAAGCACCAGCTCCTCAGAGCTGCCTCGCTCCCCCTCTCCCTCCACACTGCTGCCGGGGGGGACGACAGAGCCAGCCTCTGTCCACAAGAAGCTCAGGCCCCACCGCGGAAAAGGGGGCTCCCTCCTTAAACCGGCTCCCTTCGCGGA
Organism: Pelodiscus sinensis; assembly: GCF_049634645.1. NCBI lineage: Eukaryota > Metazoa > Chordata > Testudines > Trionychidae > Pelodiscus > Pelodiscus sinensis. Next base: position 244,973,891 of record NC_134712.1, on the reverse strand, counting down.
CTCGCGCCGGCCTGACATCCTGCAGTGCTGCCTCTGATACACTGCCTCTGATACAGTGCCCTCCCTGGGAGTGGGGCCAGCAGCGCACTGGCTGGTGGCCCCACCCCCGGGTGGTCGGCAAATAATTTTGTAACTGTTAAGAATTGTTAACTGCGAAGAATGGTTACACAATTATTAAATTAAACAATTTCTAACATCGCTAGTGGGAACAGGAATGGAAATTAAGTGAAAGGTGTAGCCCAGTTCCAGCATGCTCAGAACCCACTGGTCTGTGATGTAGGATCATACTTTTAGGAAGTGGGACAGGTGGTTGGCAAGAGTAAGGGACGAGAAAGATGGTACTCCAGGAAGTGGTAGGCTGCTCTCAACCAGCAAGTCAAAATGTTTGAAGATCCAATTTGCCAAGATGAACTAGCAGCTGCAAGAGCCTGGCCCAAAAACAGAGGGGACCAATGCCATGCCATTGGGGGAGGCAGATGAGGAACCTGGAGAACTGCCAGAGCCACTAATGGCAGAATACCCCAAAGAGAGAGGGGATCTTTGGACCACAGCACCCTAAACCCTATACTGTGGTAGGAAGCAGCCCAGAGAGTATGTCTACACTACAACGTTAATTCAAACTAACTTAGTTCGAATTAGTTAATTCGAACTAAGGGATCCAGACTAAAAAACTAGTTCGAATTAGCGTTTTGCTAATTCGAACTAGCATGTCCACATTAAGTGCACCCTGAACCGGGCTTAAGGATGGCCGGAAGCAGTGCCAGCAGGGCATCAGAGGAGGACTTAGAGCGTGGAGATGCTGTCTCAGGCTAGCTGAGGGCTGTGCTTCAAGGGTCCCGACCTCCACCCCGGACAGACAGTTCTCAGGGGTGCCCTGCTTGCAAATCAGTCCTGGCTTGGAGTGCCCGGACTACCCACACTGGGCACATCACAGCACTCAGCCATCATCCCGGCTGCACTTGCCACAGGCTGCCATCTAGGGAGAGGGGGCAATTGGGGGGCTGTAGAAGAGCTTCCAACCCCAGAAGCCCGCAGAGCCAGCCCAGTCCTCCCCATCGGGGGCTCGTGCCCCATTCCTCCATCACCTCCTTCCACTTACCCTTCCCTAGCCCCTCTTCTTGATGTACAAAATAAAGATAACATGTCTTCCAAAATGGAATCTGTCTTTATTGAACAAAACTGGGGGAGACTGGGAAAAGGAGGTGGGAGAGGGGAAGAGAGAGGCTGGGAGAGGGGAGGGCAACTAAAATGATCAGGGGTTGGGAACAGGTCCCATATGAAGAGAGGCTAAAGAGACTGGGACTTTTCAGCTTAGAAAAGAGGAGACAGAGGGAGGACAGGATAGAGGTCTCTAAAAGCAGGAGTTGGGTGGAGAGGGTGCATACAGAAAAGTTCTTCATTAGTTCCCATAAAGAAGGACTAGAGGACACCAAAGGAAAGGAATGGGTAGCAGGCTTCAAACGAATAACAGAAAGTTCTTCTTCACAAAGCAAAGAGTCAACCTGTGGAACTCCTTGCTGCAGGAGGCTGTGAAGGCTAGAACTAGAACAGAGTTCAAAGGGAAGTGAGATCAAGTCATGGAGGTTGGGTCCATGGAGTGCTATTAACCAGGGGGTAGGAGTGGTGTCCCTGGCCAAGGTTTGTGGAAGGCTGGAGAGGGATGGCACAAGACAAATGGCTTGGTCACTGTCTTCGGTCCATCCCATCCAGGGTCCCTAGGGTTGGCCGCTGTCGGCAGACAGGCTACTGGGGTAGATGGATCTTTGGTCTGACCCAGGACGGCCATTGTAAGCTCAGGGCTCAGGGTCGGGGGTCTCAGTGGACCCCCTTGATTCTCTTGAACACCTGCTCCTGGGTGGCCAGGCTGGCAGCTCTCCTGCCCTAGACAGCCACTTTCCTGTGCCTAGTGCGGAGATCGTGGACAAGGTCCACGATGTCTGCACTAGCCCAGGCGGGTGCCCACCTCTTGCGGTGCCGGGCAAGCTCCCGGGAGCCGCCAGCCTGGTCCCGGGAAGAGGGGGAGGGCTGGGGGGCATCAGGTGGGTGGCTCGCTCGATCCGTGCCAGGTGCAGGGTCTGCTGGTTGGGTGTTGGCAGGCTTGCACCTGGCACGGGCACCGTAGCCAGCCCGTGCCCCTTTAAGGGGTCCGGGGCCGGGAGGGGGGCAGACGAGTTTCCCTGGTGGCCAGAGTGGCCACCAGGGAAATCTGGGGAGGGCTAGCCTCCCACTAGTTCGAATTAAGGGGCTACACACCCCTTAATTTGAACTAGCTAGTTCGAACTAGGCTTAATCCTCGTAAAATGAGGTTTTCCTAGTTCAAACTAAGCGCTCCGCTAGTTCGAATTAAGTTCGAACTAGCGGAGCGCTAGTGTAGCGCCTATCAAAGTTCATTCGAACTAACGTCCATTAGTTCGAATTAACCTTGTAGTGTAGACATACCCAGAGAGATTAAACCCTAGTCAGCAGTGATGCTGATCCCTCACCCAAACCCCAAGACCATGTGATGCTCACTCCTTGCCCAAGCCCCGAGATGATGGTGGTGCTCACCCCTTGCCCTAACTGTTGGCTGCCACTCCCAACGGGAGCCAGAGCCTTTCTACAGACTCCTTTTAGCTGTGTGCCCCAACCAAGTGGCTATGAGCTAAAGACTGTTTGTGACTGTGTCCAAAGGGCCACAGCTTCCCGACAGGCTGTTAATTACTATCTTCTCCAGCCAAGTGGCTGGGACAAAGACTATGGTGCTTCATGCTGCCCAGCGGATGGGAGCTCTCCTCCCCAAGTTACTTGCAATCTGCCAATAGAGGCCAAGTGGCTTCCCTCTCTACTAACATGTCTCTCTCTCTCTCTCTGTCATCAGAGTATAAATTCCCAGGGACTTAAGGGTTGCCCTTAAATCCTGAAGGCTATTAATCCTCTCATCCATCTTTTAAGAGAAGAGCGAGGGGCCTTGGAATAGCAGGTCTTGTACAGTTTGCTACACCTACAGGGGAAGACCTGATAACTGCAGCCAATATGAATGCCACCCACTAACTGCAGGAGCCATAACTTGAACTTCTGAGTCTGCCACATCTAGACTTACTTGTAAAGCTGATCTGGCAATTAATTTGCCCTTCTCCATCAGAGCAGTGAACTCCTGTTCAGTTTCATCTAAAAGCCTGTCCTTAAATTTTAGGACATTATCCTTCAGGCTAAAATCGTACCAACCCAGCTGAGCCTGCTGGTTCACAATTCTCAGTTGTAAGCCTCCCATGGGATACATCTTCCTGCGAAAGAGGTCAAGCTTCCTTGTTCCTTTCCCTTTCAGGGCTGATGCCTGTTGACTCTGTCTCTCCCTTTCATTTCCAGCAGACAATAGCAGGGACAGGAGGTTGTAAAGTTTTTATATCCCTCAGAAGGGCTGTATTACCTTTCACCCTTTTAGCAGTGAGACGAAGGGAGAATGGAGTCTGTCAAACTCTTAATGGAATCTACAATAGCCTTGATCACAGGGAAAGCAAGAAGGGAGGCAAGGATCCAATCCTAGAAAGACCCATAGAGATAAAAATGTCCATCAATCTGTGAAACTTTCCTTGCACCTCTTCCAGCTGAATATCCAGAACTGCAGATATCCCTTTTAGTAAGTCTTGATGGACCTTGCAGTCATCTTGCAAGAGTGAGATAGGCTCTCTCACTACCGTTTCATCTGATGACAAAAAGGTTTGCCACTGTTGAGGAGATCCCTTCTCTACCTCCTGCACAAGACAGTCCCAAGTAAATAACTTCACTTGAATGGTAGGTACAGCTCCCCAGAGACAGGGAATGGTGTCCCTGCTGCACATGCTCCCAGTACCTACTTGATATAGGAGGGCTTGAAGGGAGTGGGGATAAGAAACACTGATTCCGAGTGGGACCCAGCTACATGCCAGCCTTTGCTCCTTGCAATGAGATCTAAACCATAGTAAGTAGGATCCCCACTGGGATTGCTCAAGTCTGGAAGAGTAGGATCCAACTTCAGAGTCTAATGAGGAAAAAGAGTTCGCTTTCTCTGACCATGGGTACTGGGGAGCCAAATTGTGAGTCTAATAATGGAGGCATCAGTGAGACCATCACAGGCTAGCCTCTTGATGCAAAATGCAGCAACGGTATCAGCCACCAGAACTGACCAATGCACTGGGGCTGGAGCTGGCATGAAGGTTCTAACACATCTGATCCTGGTACAGGGTGGTTGTACCTTGCCTGTGGTCATACCTGTGCCCCACAGGTAAAACTGGTACAAAAGTTCAGGAGTTCCCAAGCTGTCTCAGATGCTTCACATGTAGCTGGTACCATCAAAGGTTCCAGACCTGTGGTACAGCAAGCTGTGCCAGTCTTGGGATCACTGTCAACAGGGCCCTCCTGATCTCTGGAGTCATTCATTCCTCTTTGCATGCAGGCTGTAACTGGGGGGAGGTCTCTCTTTTTTGACACCCCTTCAGAGTCCTTGCCTCCATCTGAACATAGGAACAACCATACTGAGTCAGATCAAAGGTCCATCTAGACAGTATCCTGTCTTCTGACAGTGGCCGATGCCAGATGCCCCAGGAGAGAGTGAACAGAACAGGGAATCATTAAGAAATCCCTCCCATCACTCATTCCCAGTTTTTGACAGAGGTTAAGGACACCATTACTACCCATCCTGGCTAATAGCCATTGCTAGACCTAACCTCCATGGATTTATCTAGCACTTTCTTGAACCCTGTTAAATTCCTGGTCTTCACAACCTCCTCTGGCAAGGAGTTCCTTCACACAGACAGGCCGTGCATTGTGTGAAAGAAAATTTCCTTTTGTTTGTTTTAAACCTGCTACCTATTAATTTCATTTGGTGAAACACCTTCCCCTATTTCTAGTTCTTATGTTACAGGAACAAGTAAATAACTTTTCCTTATTCATTTTTTCCACACCAGTCATGATTTTACAGACCTCTATCATATCCTCCCACATTCTCCTCTTTTCTAAGATGAAAAGTCCCAGTCTTTTTAATCTCTCTTCATATGGGATCCGTTCCAAACCCCTAATAATTTTGGTTGCGCCTTCCCCTATTTCTAGTGCACCCCAGAGTACACAGCATGCTACATTCTGGGTTCTCTAATTTGCAATATATACTATTGTGTATAAGTGAACAAAAATGCACATCTTTTCTAATTCCTTACAGATAAGACATTTAGCAGTAATAAAAGACACAATGACTTTCCAAGGGCATGTATCTGCTTAATTATTCAAAAGAAAATTGACTCAGGCACTGTGGTATGAAACACTAAAATATGCAAACAAGGTAAATTATGGGAGAAAGCAGCAAGAAGAAAAATGCAGTTGATGGTGGAAAGAACACATAGGGACAGATCCTGATCACCTTACCCACTATCAGCTCCATTTACTTCACTGTAAAGAGAAACAGATATGCTATTTCAGATAAATTACTCTATATAACACTCAGCAACTAGCCAATGTCATGAAATAATCTGACCAACAACTGGCCACCTCTAGAGCACCTACAATATTTTGACTTAATGAGGCAAGATGTTTAAAGGAGGAAAATGTGGAACTGTACTTCATTTAATGGGGTCAAATCCTAATTCAAGCAAAACACCCTTGGCTTCCATGGAAGTTTTGTGTGAGTAAGGACTCAGTGAGATAGGAATTTATGATTTCCCAAATGAAGGATCTGAAATGATAGAAAATAACAAAAAAAAGATTAATATAGAGATACAGGCAGTCCCCAGGTTACGTACAAGATAGGGACTGTAGGTTTGTTCTTAAGTTGAATTTGTATGTAAGTCGGAACTGGTACATATTGTAGGGGAAACTCTAGCCAAACATTTCTCCAGAGCTCAGTTTTATTCTCCCACACCTCACTTCCCGCAGTCCTTTATTCTCAAGCTGAGGTGTCTGCTGAGAAAAGCCACTCCGCGTCTCCCTGGTCTGCTTGGGGGGGGGGGGAGGGGGGCGGGCGAGCTAGCTTCGTGTCTCCCTGGTCTGCTGGGGGGAAGCAGCTAGTGCGTGGTTGCCTCACCCCGTTTGTAAGTAGGGATCCGATGTAAGTCGGATCCATGTAACCCAGGGATTGCCTGTATTGCAAAATAGAATTTTAGGAACTTCCATAACTCAGACACAAAGTCCACTCAAACAAAGAGCACCTGAATTTTAGCTTGGACCAAAAGAAATCTCTTTTCAATCAAGGCATCTATTAAACTGAAAGTCTCTTGTAAGCAAGGGAGTTTGTGTTGTATTTTCATCAAAACTGCTGAGAATAAGCAAGAGGAAAATGACTAAGTAAACTGAACAAGAAAGTGCCTGATCTTGATGAATAATTCAAGGATGAACGACAACAAATGCTGATTTGTTTTTAAAGGCAAAAAGGCAGGATACAACTGTCCTTGGGTTAGAAAAATGACCTTTTCTTTGTAATGATGTTCTTGTCTTTAGGCACTGAATCACAAGCTCAGCATTTGTAATTCCAGTTCACAGCTCTGTTGTTTCTCTCAAAGCTTGCCACTTCTTGCAATATAATTTAATCTTTACTTTACAGGATAACCCAATTATTGCAGAATCTCAGCTATAATACTAGGCAATCTAGTCAATCCCTTGATTGTTTTACAAATATCGTCTTGATCAGTCTGTTTATACCATTTTAAAAATAATTCAGAACATTCCAAAAACATTCCTGCATTCAGGTCAAATTCAAACCCCTTGCCAGAACTTGGGTTCAGAATCATTGGAAGAAGATAGGAATGGTGTTACAGGAATGCTGTAGTCAGGATGAGTCATTATAACTGAGGTCCCTTTTGCCCATTATTTGTATAATGGCAGCTGCCGCTTCTCTCTCTCTCCCCCCCCCCCCCCCCTTAAAAAAATATCTCTGGAGATATTTAAGACTTGGCTTGGGGTTATAGTGGACCACAAGTTGAATATGAGTCAGCAGTGTGATGCTGTTGCAAAGAAAGCAAACATGATTCTGGGATGCATTAATAGGTGTGTTGTGAGCAAGAAACAATAAGTCATTCTTCCGCTCTACTCTGCACTGGTTAGGCCTCAATTGGAGTATTGTGTTCAGTTCTGGGCACCACATTTCAAGAAAGATGGGGAGAAATTGGAGAGGGTCCAGAGAAGAGCAACAAGGATGATTAAATGTCTAGAGAACATGACCTATAAGGGAAGGCTGAAGAAATTAGGTTTGTTTAGTTTAGAAAAGAGAAGATTGAGAGGGGACATGATAGCAGTTTTCAGATAGCTAAAAGGGTGTCATAAGGAGGAGGGACAAAACTTGTTCATCTTGGCCCCTGGGGATAGAACAAGAAGCAATGGGCTTAAACTGCAGCAAGGGAGGTTTAGGTTGGACATTAGGAAAAAGTTCCTAACTGTCAGGGTGGTCAAACACTGGAATAGATTTCCCAGGGAGGTTGTGGAATCTCCATCTCTGGAGATATTTAAGAGTAGGTTAGATAAATGTCTATCAGGGATGATCTAGACAGTATTTGGTCCTGCTGAGGGCAGGGGACTGGACGATGACCTCTCAAGGTCCCTTCCAGTCCTAGTATTCTATGATTCTATGAAAAGGAAAACCATGTTATTGGACTTTCCCCCATAGTCCTCTTGGTCAAATAGCATGAGATACACTTTTTTTGTGCCCCCCAATGATCTCACCTCCTTCATTGACCCCAGAACCTCATCAGGGATTAGATAAATCCCAAAAGTTAAGAGTTCATTGTCATATCAGGGTGAAGCTATATCAGCATTTTCACAAAGTATTGTTTGAGGAAAGACAATCGGTTTCCCATACAATGACTGTTTTCTCTTCTCTCTGCTAACTCATCTAACTCTAGAAGAGTAGACAGTTTTCCTGATCCCAAATTCATCAATGCATTTCAAAAGCCACTTTGATTTTACAAAGTCAAGTAGGGTTGCCAGGTGTCCCGTTTTGAACTGGACAGTCCAGTATTTGAGCTTTCTGTTCGGGGAAAAAAATTGAGCAAATATAAATGAGACAATATAAATGTCCGGTGTTTTCTAAATAAGATGTAATATAGATTGTGATGTAATGTCAAGTGTGTCCAGTATTTTTGTTGAAACCATCTGGCAACCCTAAAGTCAAGGTGATTGAATTTTGATTTGCACCTCCATTTTTGTCTGTGTATTATTCTGTATGTTGGTCCCTAAACAATGCAGAATGTATATTCCTCGCTATAAATTATAAATTTTGCTTGCTATGGAATATCATTTATTGAAAAACACCAAATTCTGTTCAATCTTTGATGGTGGGGCTCCTGTGGAGCCCCAAGAGACAACCAAGCTCCCTGCAACAACTAACAACCAGAGTGAATCCAGTAGGGATTTCAACTAGACAACTACACGATTAATCGATAAGCTTGGGCAACTACAAGCATTCCCCCTCACACTTGCTTCCTCTGCATCAGAGGTAGCGAGGAGGAGGGGAGAGGCAGGAGCGGGGAAGGCAGGCAGCAGTGCGGGGTGGTGGGGGCAGGGCAGGCTGCCTTGAAGCAGCCTTTGTCTACAGCGGGCCCTGTCCATGGGGGGCGCGGGGAGGGTATCAAAGCTCACCACAGACACAGGATGCTCCATGACAGGAGCCCCTGTCTGTAGGGGGAGGGGGGGGGTCTGAGCTTGAGAGTAGCATTACGACTTGTTAGCATGGAATTGTATTTTGGGGACATTCTGATCTCTGTATACCAAGGTAAATTCACTCAAGTTAATGGCTACTTTACATACATATTGATAAACATATATCAGAATCTGGCTTAGGCAATCATGCCAAAAAAAACCAAATCCCATTCGCCTTAGTCCCTTGGAAACCCCAGGATGGCTCATAACAATAGGGAAAGCAGGATTGGTCTCATGAATTCCAGATAAAAATTCAAAACAAAAAACCTTCAAGCTTGTATGCAAAAGCAAGTTGTGGGAAATATTCTGACCTTAACTAGCATTGGGGCAACTCCATGGATGTCAATGGAGTTACTTTCTGTGTTACGCTGCTATGAAAACAGAATCAGACCACATGGGCCTCATTTATCATTGTCAGGCATTTTCTGTCATCATTTACAGCAGATAAAAAGAACACAAAATGCTACCAAATTAGAACAGCAGCATTTCACATCCACTGTGCCCTGCACCTAAGTGTAGTGATTTATACCAGTACAAATGGCAGATTGTACTCTGTATCTTTAAGTCCAGCTTAAGTGAAAGAATACATCCAATTCCTCAATAATATGACTGCTGATTAGTCCCCTGAAAAGTAAATGAAGTCTTGTACATGTCAGATATTTAGCCTTAGCTATACCAAAAATGATCTTCAGGGAGCACAAACATTTCCCCTCTGGCAACCTGTCTGTCACAGCAAATCTGTAAATAAACTGTCAAAATCTATTGCAATCACTCTTGAATCTGCAAGGGAAAAAGTAGTAAAATTGGTACAGCTGGCTCCAGTCCCCGTAGAACTGGGCTGAATTCACAGTTTTAACACGGTTCATTTCTTCACAGTAAGTCCAATGTGATACACTGTGCACAGAAATGAGTGACACCTTTGCTAATCATTTTCTTTAACTTATCCTATTTGAAGGTAATAAAGGATGCAATGACTTTTCAAGGGCATGGACTGGTTAATTTTTCATAAGTAAATTGACTGCAGCGCTGCAAATTTACAAAAATCCACTAAAACATACTGTAAAGCAGTGGTCACCAACCAGTCAATTGCAATCGACCAGGGCACTACTAGTCGATCGTGAGGCAGTGTTCCCATTCCCCTCCTTGTTCCCCCCACCTGCGCTGCCACTACAACCTCCCACCCCTCACAAAACTGGAGCTAGCTCCAGCTTCCTGCAGTGTGTGGAGGGGGAGGGGGAAGTCCTAAGGCTCCGCGACAGAGCCGGCTTTTCAGGAAGCGCGTGCACTGTTCCTCTCCTCCTCACACCCACCAATACCCTGCTCCTATCCAGACACCATCCAGCACCCTACCTCTGCTCCTTCCCTTCTGGCCAGACACCTGCTCCCAGCTTGCTCCTGTACCCTACTTTCCACCCAGATTCTGAATCCCTATCCCTATCCCACTCACTGGCAGATCAAAAGAATCCCAAAAGAATAAATCTGGCCTGGGGCCTTGAACCTCAGTCCTACCTACCCTCCCCCCCAACAGGGCTGGAGTACCAGGGGAGTGAGGTGTCTCACTTGGGGCCACATCAGTGAGGGTTGGGGGGGGCTGGTTTTTTTTGTATCTCACTTGTGTGGTCTCTGACTGATTTTTCTGTGGGTCAGTGGCCTCTGACCCAAAACCAGTTCCCCGCCCCTCCCATAAATAAAGACAATGTTGAAATGTTTTGCGTTGGATATAATATTTTATTTAAAAATGAAATGCGGCCAACAAGCTCCCAGCTGGGGCCAAGCCCCCATCTGGCCACAGCATCATAACACTCCTGCACAAACACACACACACGTCCCAACCCTGAGCCCCTCATATCCCCAAACTCCTTCACCCTCTACATCCCCAGTCTTGTGCCACAACACTGCTGCACCACCCACACACTGCAAACCTGTGCCCTGAGCCTGTCATACACCTAACCCCCCTGCCCTGAGCCCATCAGATACCCCAACCCAAACTCCTGCACCACCACATCCTCAAGTATGGCTTGCTCAGCACCCCAACCCTCCACCTGCCCCCTCCCCGAGCCAGCATCCCCTTCTCCACCTCCTCCTACACCCAAATTCCCTCAGAGCTTGCACCTCTCACCCCTTCCCACATCTAAATCCCTCATTCCCACCCCAGAGCCCACAGCTCCTGTCCCAACCCAGAGAGAGTAAGTAAGGGCTGGGGACAGCAAGTGATGGAGAGGAAGAGAATGGAGAGGGTGGGGCCTTGGGGAAGGGATGGGGTAGATCTTGGCTTGGCTTGACATTTAAAAAGTGATCTTGGGTGTAAAATGGTTGGAGACCACTGTTGTAAAGCCATCTAAAGTAGGAAGATTCACATGTAAAATGGAAAACAAAAGCACCGGTACGGGGAGAGATGATATTTGAATGTTTCCTTAAATGGACAAATGGAAAGCATGAATAACAACGCTACAAAGAACCCAAGGAGTTAGCCAGGGACGGGGATTGTAAAACTAATCTACTATGTGTTTGAGAGAGTTGGTCTGTCTACCTTTATCTTCAAGACCGCCTTCTAAATGGTAAGAGCTAGGACCACCAAATTCGGTATAGAGTTTCCTCCTATCATAATTTTAAGCAAAGCAAGGGTCTTATTGTTCCAGGAAAATAGGATGTGCTGGGAATGGGATTGCTTCTCATAAAACAACATCTCCCACTCCCCGTCCCCATCCCCATCCAAGACTGCCCTACCCCCCAAGCCTCCCACCCCTTGCCCCAGGAGCTCTTGAAGGGATCTGAAGTCCCCCCTCATGTCGTATCAGGACACTCCCTGGCTGTTTCCCTTCATCAGGGAGTGAGGAGAAAGTGCACAGTTTGCTGCATTCCTCACTGGCTGGGGAGTGCAGAGGGCAGACAATCTGTGCAGTTTGCTCTCGCTCCCTACAGGAAGAGCAAGAGCAAGCAGCAGGTATAACTCTTAGGGTGGGGCACTTCACCCCACCCCACCCCCAGCTCATCCCACTAAACATATGCGCTCACACAGAGTCCCCTGCCCAGAGCCTCTCCTCATCCCCTCCCCCAAACCCTGATTCCCACATCCCCCCACAAGCCCAGCTTCCTGCCTTGAGCCCCTCCTTAAGGTCCTAAGCAACACCAGGTACATATGCAAATTATAAATATTTGTAAACTGGACAAACTGTTCAACAGAAAGAACTAGCATCTTTGGTTTTATAATTTAATGGTGCAGATTAAATCTTGGGAATCATTCCCCTCTCTTATTTCACGTGATTAACAGAAAGATAACTAATCAGGTGAGCAGAATACAAGGATTCAACCTTATTGGATAGGCATTAACCAAACCTCTAGACCCATAAAAATGGAGATGTGAGATGAGAAAGACAGTGAGTTTTTCAGTTTTGTCAATCTGTAAAAATAAATCTGTAACTGAGGGTTTGGGGCAGTGTAACTGGAGTCACTCCTGAGGGCTATGTTGAAGAAGTAGTGTCCAAAAGATAAGTCTTGATGAAGCTAGCTGGAATAGTGACTAGGAGTGCATCTAAACAGCAGGGTTTAACTCGAAATAAGTTACACAAATTGAGCTATGTCAATTGTATAGCTCATTTCAAAATAGGGAACGTCTACACAGCACTTATTACAAAATAGAACACTCTTCCTCCGACTTCCCTTACTCCTTGTACAATGAGGGTTACAGGAGTCGAAGTAAGAAGTCCTCCAGCTTGACAGTATTTCGACATTATTTTGAAATAACGGCTTGCTGTGTAGACACAGACTAAGTTATTTCAAAATAACATGGTTATTTTGAAATAATGTTGTTGCATAGAAGTACCCAATGAGACCAGGAAGAAAAGCAGCAACTAGAGATGAGGGCTGCCCCCAAAATGGCATCTGTAGAGAATAAAATCTCCATCCTGGTGGCCCTGAAGAGGAAGAACAGAACAGAGAGAGGAGGATCACCTGGATCTCTCTTGCTTCCCCAGGATGGGCAAAGCATAGGAAGTAAAGGACGTCCTAACAGCTTATGCTGTGACCTTCATCAGGATAGCCTTGAAGGGCTACAGTGAAGTGAGATTTCCCCAACTGTTATTTTACAAACTGCACTGTCAAGGGGTAGCATGTAGCAGTGCTTCCCCAGGAGTGGAACACAGAACTAATTGTGACTCAGTCCCTCCACTCCTTACAGTGCAGAAGAAATTTACTTTGCCTCTTCCCCAGGGACGGCTTACTTCCCAGAGCCCGCAAACAATAAAGGGCATAGCTATGGTTCTTTCCACAACCACTTCCTTGCAAGAAGAGTATCTGGTAAGTAGCTCCTGCTCATCCAACCCTGGCCAGAGTAACAATCTTCATGGAGATGTAAATGGGTTTTATTCCCTCTTAGTCCCTCTGTAGGCAAACAAAGGATATGGAAAGTGAGGGACATGACAGTCTTTAGCTCAACCAACAGGACCCAAAGGTAATTTATTTACACCTAACTGGTTAAGAGCAACCCTCTAGCTATCCCTCACTATAAGCACAAGAGATTTTTTAAACTTTTATAATTTCTACCGAAACATTTACACAGCTAAATTGCACATCTTACATGGATTATGATATAGATTAATATCACAGGCAATTATATGTTCAGCAAAAAAAAAAGGAGGAATAAAATACAGGCAGTCCCCGGGTTACATGGAACCGACTTACATCGGATCCCTACTTACAAACGGGGTGAGGCAACCCCGCACTAGCTGCTTTCCGCCAGCAGACCAGGGAGACGCGAAGCTAGCGCCTCCCCTCCCCCCCCCCCCCCAGCAGACCAGAGAGATGCGGAGCGGCTTTTCTCAGCAGACACCTCAGCTTGAGAATAAAGGACTGAGGGAAGTGAGGTGTGGGAGAATAAAACTGAGCTCTGGAGAAATGTTTGGCTAGAGTTTCCCCTACAATATGTACCAGTTCCGACTTACATACAAATTCAACTTAAGAACAAAGCTACAGTCCCTACCTTGTACGTAACCCGGGGACTGCCTGTACTTGTGTGCGATATGGTCAAGTTAACTTTTGGAACCTCCTGACTTTTGAATGCCTGATACTAAATGTTGCACTAATACTAGGGGATGGTGTGGGCATCATGTTTCATTGCTATTATTATTTCACACGGGGGAAAAAAGAGGAAACATTCAAATATCAGAGAGAGAAATCCAGAGTTACGTGACATGCATGCCTTACAATCTCTGTAGGTGTGATCAATGGTGCTTGTAAATACTTTGAAGTGCAGCTATTGCACAGCTTGTAAGTTTCCTTGCTCTGGAGCTAATGGGTTTGTGGAACTATAAGCTCAATAAGCTCCTTAGTCTAGATCTAAGCAAAGAGCTTGCTACAGTTACAAAGCTTCACTACTCCTTGCTCCAAAGTTTTTAATCTTCTTAGTTTACGCTCTTCTCCTGCATCATCTTGTAAATCCCTGTAATCTGTACCTGTACTGTACAAGTGAACTACCTTCCCATGCACATTCATTGCATCTAACTTTAGGTACCTGATCCCGCAGGTTGATAAGAGCCCTCAATTTTTAATTAAGTTAAAGGGAGAATAGAATTGTTAGCACTTCGCAAGAAGTGCTCAGCACCTCACAAGACCAGATCCAAGGCAGCAGCTACAAGTTAATTGGAATTGCTTTGGTTTAAGATGCACCTACATTTTTCAATGTCCATCATTTTAAGTCCAAGTTTTTTCTATTCTCATAAATCTGACTCCTCAATAAAAATCTATTCAATACCAGCTTTGAAGTTTCAGGGCTGGATTTTCAAAAATGTTCAGCATCAGCCTAACATTGCTACCACTAAAGCCAAAGGGAGTTTTCCTATTTATTTTTGTAACACAATGTTCAGCCAATACTGAACACTCTAGAAAATTTCACCTCAAAGTTCAGTCATTTTTGAGTTACACTCAGGAAAACAATATTGGTCAGAATTTACCCCTTCTTTTCCTATTCCAAAACAATAAATTAAAAATTCACATTCAGGCAGTGAACAAGGGCTAATTCTGGACCTAGCTCAATGCGTAAAGCCAGTTTTACTTTCAAGTATGGACATTTTCATCCCTGTCTATAACTATTCTGAGAAGTTATGATTTGACAATATCGGGCAACTTTAATTATAATTATGACTCTTAATATTGTACCTTTTCCATGTGCAAATGCTGTCTCAAATTAATCTTTACTTTTTACTAACATCTGCTAATTGCATCATTGTTGTTCTTTGACAAGCAAGTTACCTGCTTGATTGCTGAGAAAACAACTCTTTCCAGGAAAGCATTTAAGCATGTCCTTAAGTCCCACTGACTTCAATAGACTAAGTGGTTTTTTGAATAAGAACCTTAATTGTGCCTTCACTTATTCTCAATGTGAGCTTTATCGCTGCATTTGAGAGCTGTACCTGAAACCCAAGACATCATAACACAGCATCCTAATCAAAAGGCTGCTAGCAAGGCCATTGGCTTCACAGTTCTGTTATTATAACTGGCATAATGTAATACAGCTAAAAGACTTAGGCATTCTTCTTTTGTCAAAAGTAATTAAACATGCTACTGACTTCCTGCACAACTCAAAAGCCAATGGAGAAATATGTCTCCAGACCCATTTGAGTGACAAGGTTAGATCATCCTTCTCTCCCTTAGTTTCAGCTCCATCACTGAATGTGTGCATCATGCTGTAAATTAATCTGTAAAAATCTGGATAGACTGTCTAAGATGTAGCTGTCCAAATAAGGCAAAATAACACAGGATGGCATCTAAGGGTTCAGACTGGCTTGCAGCCACAATAGACAGAAATAGTTAATATACAAATGTTATTCAAGAGGAGAAAATAAAAGTAGACTTTTGTCCAGTTACATTTTAGAAACTGGAAAAAAGGTCTCAAGACCTTTAAATTGCAGGTTGAAGAAATGCTACGTACATTCATTAAGAGTCTGATGCAGAAATTACAAAGTTCCTTCAAGGTGGGCTATTGAGTTTTTCTTCTCCTGTGACATAAAAAGCTCATAAAATATAATTTCCCCTTGTAAGCTTAAAGAAATGGCTATTAAATTAATCAACACAAGCTACTCATCACCGGTGGGGACACAGATGATTGTAAAAAGAATTAAAGCATATCAAAATGAGGACTAACAGACTTTCATAATGTGATACAGAACCTATTGCCTCTAGACATTCCTAACCTTTGTCCATCATACCTATTTATATTGTAAGCTCTTCAGGGCAGATACACACACACACAGAAAAGCCGTCCACGAGGAGTAACGGTAGTTCGGAATAGGAAGCCTAATCCGAACTACCTAGTCTGTGCCGCGTGTAGCCGTGGGAACGGAGTCTGAACTAGCGGACATTTAAAAATGGTGGCACCCGTCAATATGCAAATGAAGCCCGGGAAATTCAAATCCCGGGCTTCATTTGCAACTTCAGTTGCCTACATTAACCACCCTAGTTCGAACTAGGGTGGTAGTGTAGACATACCCTAACAGATTATTGATATGAAGAACTTGGCTCAGGACAGGAATGACCAAAATTTGTTAGTACCCAATGACAGCTATTCAGTGAAGTATCTGAAAGAAATTGGTGAACATCTGTCACTACCTCAGCCTTTTTGCTAACTCTCAACATAAAGACCAACAACTAAGACTGCAAAATTCAGCAATGCTCTTAATAACATGTTTAACTTACTGTGAATAATTCCACTGACATCAATGAGTCAATGGGACTGCTCATGTCCTTAGAATTAAGCATGTTCATAAAAGCTTTTCTGAAATGAGGTCTAAACAGGCAGAGAGAATGAACCATGCTCATTTCTACAGGAGGTTCCTCAAGGTCAGGTTTGAGACATATTGATAAGGCAGCTTTCACTGCTGTTTCCTATGTAATATCTCTTCTCTGAACACAAAGAGGATTTTTGTTTCCATTACCATAGATTCTGCAATAAATGTGTTTTGTCTTGCTTTTCTTTATTTTCTATCATTCTCTGAGCTCTTGAAGACACATAAAAGCCATACCCCACCACTGTTTGAATCACATGACAATGCTATATTTAGCAATAAAACAAGCCCTATTTTTAAATTTTAAAAGTCCAAAATAATGACAAAGTTGTAAGAGGAAGAAAGTGAAGACAAATCCGGAATGAAAAGACATGAGAGGAAGTCATAAATTTATTTTTCAATAAACTGGATATGTAAGTTAAATACCTCCTAAAATAAAATTGGTTTTACCACTAAGAATGGTTCTACAAAGCATCAATAGCTTCAGCAGCTTTAAGGGAAATGTTTTCATTCCAAGAAATTATTTGAATCGACTTTTTCAATGTACTACTTTAGGCACGCATACTTCACAACATCAGACAAAAGGTTCATTCCAGACCCGCTGACTTTTTTAACCTTTTCAATATAGCTATGTCAAAAGGACCCCATTTTAAAGTTATGTTTGAACTCCACTTGTTTTCATTGGAAAATCCCAAATAATGTATTGGGTAATTAAAGATATTTTTCCATAACCATGCATTTCTTTTATATTTGCTTTAAAGACCACAGAGACACAGAACAACTGAATTGAGACCTAGAAATGCCAAAGGGTTTTTCATACATGGGATGCACTGGGAAGTATTACAAAAGGTAAGCAAGGAGGTAAGGAACACAGATACTGTATTTTGGCTGATGAATATGGAATTCTGGTATTGCAAGAGGCTCACTACTTTCTAGGTGACAAGGAAAGTAGCTTACAGCATGTTTCCTAGCTTAGCAAACTGGCTTAATGTTATGATCTTCAAATGTGAGGAAACCTAACGGAGAAATTCTCAATGTGTGGGGGTTTGTAGGGAATAAGTACCTTCACAAAATTTTAAAAAGCCCTTCTTATGCTTCAAGAAATGCAAAATAATTTCAAACATCGTGGTAAGGGAGTATTTATCCCAAACCTGCCCTGAAGCTTATTCCAATGTTAATCAAGATCTGAGACTTGATCTTGACTTCAGGCTTCTTTCAGAAGAAGCTTTTCTGGAAGAGATCTTCCAAAAAAACTTCTTCCAAAAGAGTGCGTCCATTCTGCCAATGCGCATCCAAAAAGCGGTCTGCTTTTTCGAAAGATAGAACCCACACTGAATGGACACTATGTCACATTTAAACTGTGATTACTATGGACAGAGTGGTCACCAGTGCAGCTGTGCTTTTTCCTCTTTCCTCTGCTTATGAAAGAATTTCCTCTTCCTCGTCCACACACACCTTTTTCTGAAAGAGCTCTTGCAGAAAAAGGCTTCTTCCTCCTAGAAAGAGGTTTACCAATGACAGAAAAACCCCTCTGTTCTTTTGATTTTCTTACAAAAGAACATGATTGCAGTGTGGATGCAATTGAAGCTTTTTCAGAAAAACTGCCATTTTTCTGAAAAAAACTCTGTAGTGTAAGACATACCCTTTAGATACAAATTTACCTCTTAAACATCTTTCACTTCAATACCAAATTTATCTCCCAGTCCATCACACATAATGTTGATGTCATATCACTATTACTGAAAATTGACTCTTGAAATTTTGAACCATTAAATTGGATTTGCATTCATTCTCTACAAACCCCACACACTGAGAATTTCTTCTTGTTAGGTTTCCGACTGCTGGGTCAGTTGCTATTACCCATACTCTGTCAACACACACTTAGGCAGGTTGAGAGTTATAAAAGAATTATGCATACCTCTCTCAAAATATACTCTGGCAAATGCATCTGATTGCAATGGCAATTTTATCTGAGTACAGAAAGATTTGCCCCAAAGAGACACTATGAGATGTGGATACAAATGCTTGCAGACTGAGTCACATCTGTATGATTCTGGAATTTGGACATCTCTTCTGTTCCCTGTTACACAAACTATAAGACACATTTTTCTCTTAGTTATACTATACTGTTCCTCTCTATTAAAATAAATAGAATATTACCAATGTAACTAGCAGCAGTTTCATCCTGTTTTCTACCACCATTCTGGTAGTGTTTAAAGAGAAATGCATTAGCTTCCAAAAGAAACAAAGACTTCTGTACAAATGAATCCCCTAACCATTTTGTTCCAGATTCAAAATGGTATCAGCCATGATTAACATATTTATTATGTTCATAAGGCGCCTGAGATGTTGTGCCTTCAACCCATATTTATTTCAGAGTTTATAATATCAGGAACTCTGTAGGAGATGCCCAGCACCTTACAGAATTGAGTCTTAAAAACATAAACGAAGGCATTAATATCAATTTGGTATAAAATCCATTTCTGATAGTAGAGTACAGGCTTTATTTTTAAGTCTTTTGATCAACTATAAATTTATATCACTTCAAATTGGCATTTCCTTTTACCACCTACTAGTATTTAAAATTGGCAAAACAGACACCATTGGACATCTTTAAGTAAACTGATATACATGATGGAGTTGCCTTTAGCAATTCTTCTTACCTCACAAAGTCTCCTGTGACTGTTCACTCTAAAGTTCAATGTATCGTCCTCTGATGATGCCAGCTAGGTAAATTGCCAAACATGAAATCTCAAATCCTGAATAATTACACAGTGTTAATAATCCAAACTTCTGACTAAACAACAGAAGAGGCAAGAGGTTTCTAGGGGTACATCTAAACTACATCACTTTTTCGATAAAGAGATATAAATTAGTGGTAATTTCTCCAATTCTCACACTGAGCAAAGCATTTAAGTTAATGTATTCCATTTAATGAAGAGTCAAGAACTTGTGCTGCAAATAACAGATCAGATATAATTGGAATTTTTCCACCCCACTAACCTATAGTACATCAATAAAAACAATATGAATTGAACCCAAAATCCAATGTATTTGCATTTCTTAATTTAGTGTTTAACTAATTTAACAATAGTAACAACTTAATTCAAATTATTATCTAGAGCAAAAATTAAAAAATGTTTTAAAAGCCATTAAAGATTTGATTACATTTCATCTAAATTGATAATAGCTTTCTTTTCAGTAAATGCCTTTTTATCCTCATCCCACTGAAATAAGAGGTTACTTACCTCGTAACTGTAGTTCTTCGAGATGTGTTGCTCATGTCCATTCTGATTAGGTGTACACGCGCCGCGTGCACGGATTCCGGAGCTTTTTTCCCTTAGCAGTATCCATAGGGCCAGCAGGGAGCCCCCTGGAGTGGCGCCGGTATACCGGTGCATATATACCCCTGCTGGCCCTCCCACCCCTCAGTTCCTTCTTGCCGGCTCCTTCCGACACAAGGAGGTGGGTGGGATGCAGAATGGACATGAGCAACACATCTCGAAGAACTACAGTTACGAGGTAAGTAACCTCTTCTTCTTCTTCGAGTGCTTGCTCATGTCCATTCTGATTAGGTGAGTCCCTAGCCGTGTCCCCCCTCCGGAGGCAGGGTCGGAAGGTGACTAACTATTATTTTATTATTCTGCAGAACACAGAACTGCCATCCCGATGGCAGCAACCTCCCTGGCCAGCTGCGTGATTGCATAATCCTCTGCAAAGGTGTGCACCGATGACCAGGTTGCTGCCCTGCAGATCTCCAAGATCGGCACGCAGGCCAGGAACGCCGCCGACATTGCCTGGGCTCTAGTGGAATGTGCTGTTATGCGCGGCGGTGGTCTACCCGCGCCCTCGTAGCACAGTCGAATGCAGGAAGTAATCCACGAGGATATACGCTGCGCCGAGACTGGCTGACCACACATCCTTTCCGCCACTGAAATAAACAATTGAGTTGACTTACGAAACTCTCGTGTCCTATCTATATAAAAAGCCAACGCCCTCCTAACGTCCAGGCAGTGCAGAGCCTGTTCCCTGGGCGACGCGTGTGGCTTGGGGTAAAACACTGGCAGGTAAATATCTTGGGACATGTGGAAGCGTGAGACCACCTTGGGAAGAAACCCCAGGTGTGGACGCAACCTCACCTTATCTTTAAAAAACACCGTGTAAGGTGGTTCTGAGGTGAGAGCCCTAAGCTCTGATACCCGCCTGGCCGAGGTAATGGCCACGAGGAAAGCTACCTTATAGGACAGATGTATCAAAGAGCATGAAACCAAGGGCTCAAACGGGGGCTTCATAAGGGCAGTCAGGACCAGGTTAAGGTCCCAAGCCGGTACCGGAGGCCTCTCATATGGCATCATCCTGTCGACTCCCTTTAGAAACCTTTTAACCAAGGGATTGGCAAAGATAGACCTTTGGCACCCCCGGCGTGGAAGGCCGCTATGGCCGCCAGGTACACCCTTAGGGAGGCTGTGGCCAGGCCCTGTTTCCGCAGCTATACGTAGCTGGAGGCCCCCCGTGGCATAGGCCTTCCGGCCAAGTAGGTCCAATCTCCTAGGCTCCTTCACCTTCAGGGTAGGACCTGGAGGCCCTTGGTGCTCCTTCTGCCCAACGGCCTGAACCACTATGGATCCCGGAGCCGGGTGGGTAAAAAGATGCTTGTGCCCCTCCTGGGGTACATAGTACCTTCTCTCGACCCCCTTCTGGGTCAGTGCAATGGAAGCCGGCGTCTGCCACAGAGTTTTAGACAGCTTGTCCACCATTTTATTCAGTGGGAGTGCCACTCGACCAGGGCCCGCTGCCACTATGATGTCCACCATAGGATCTAAGTCCTCATGAACCTCCTCATGCTGGACCGCAAGATTGACCACCAGCCTTCGGAGCAGCTCCTGGTGCGCCCTGGAGTCCATAGACGGGGGCTGGGGTGCGGGGTTGGCCAGGGCCTCGTCTGGTGAAGATGATGAGAACTCCCTTGAGGGGATTGCCTCCTCCTCAGCTATCTGTGCCCTGGTTCCCCCTGGGCAGAGATGTCCACATAGGTTGCGCCTGGCTGGGACATAGCCCCCTGCCCCTGACCAATAACCGGAGGTCTCGGCATCGCCACCATAGACGAGCTGCCTCCAGGTGGGGGGGGCTATCAAGGGGGTGGCGGACAGAGTGCTACTCCTTCGGGATGACCCCGCTGCCGGCCCCGTAGAGGGAGGCCCCTGGGCCTGGTGGTATGCCCAGGGTGTCCAGAAAGCCCACTGGGGTTGCCCCTGCCACTGCTGCTGGTCCACCGGCTCCCGGTGAGATGATCTGACCGACGAGCGGGACCTATGACGGGGCCGTGACCTATATGAAGATCTGGCCGAAGCCACCGACTCGGCCTCCGACTCCGAAAAGTACTCTGATGCTGACCAGGGAGGGGCCGATGAAGCCTGCACCCTTCACTGGGCTGCCGTGGCCGATGGCTTGCCCCTGTGCACCGCACAGGGTGGAGGCCTTTGCTGCGGTGGTACCGCGCCCAGCTGCATCTGATAGGCCGGTACATAACCCTCCGGTGCCGTCATGTGCAGCGGCGCTGCGCTCTGCTGCTGCGCTCCCAAGGAGTAAGCAGGGATCGGTGCCGGGAGAGGCATCAGCGTCGGTGCCGTGCGGGGCGCCTGCTGTGGCACCGCAGGTGGCGCACAGTACGGTGCGGGGCCCTGCACCGCCCAGGGGGCCGTCTGCGGCACCGGACCCTGCACCGGTGCCGTCGGCGCCGCAAGCGCACTCGCTCCCGGTGCCGTCGGGAAGGGACCCGGGGTCGGTGCCGGTGTTCGTCCCGGCTCCGAGAAAAACTGCTGCTCGGCCGAGGCCCGCCCTTCACCCAGAGGGTCCCACGACCCGGCCATAGCCTGCTGGGGGGCACTTGAGGCCGGTGGCCGGTGCCGGCGCGGTCCGCTCCTGCGGCACCGGGCCCTCCCCTTCATCCACAGCCATGTGAATGAGGTCCCGGGCCGCCTCAAAAGTTTCTGGGGTGGAGGGCCGACGGACCTCTCCTAGCCCCACGGGCTGCCCTGGGCTCTTGCCCTTGTCCGGGCTGCGCCTCTTTTTGAAGGACTTAGAAGACAGGTGATCCCTCCTTAGGGCGCACCGTCTGGGCACTCCTCTCTACCGAGCGTCCCCTCGAGCTCTTGGAGGCCCTCGGCACCGGTGACTGCGATCTGTGCCTCGGTGCCTTGTTGTCCGACGGGGGTGCCGCCGACGGTGCGCTGCGGGCATAGTGAGGCCGCTCCTCGCTCTGAGGCTGCAGTGCCGACTCCATTAGCAGGAGTTTCAGCCGGGAGTCCCTTTCCTTCTTGGTCCGGGGCTTAAAGCTCTTACAGATAGAGCAGCTTTCAGCTCGATGGGCCTCACCCAGACACTTTAAGCAGTCGGAGTGGGGATCTCCACAGGGCATAGGTTTAAAGCCCTGGGGCCCTGGCATGCCCTCCCCTCACGGGAGGGTTCCACTGCTCCCTTAACTAACTAAATATTTAGAGCACTTAACAACTACTTAACTCGATAAAAACTTCAACCAGAACTATAATACAACAGATAAGAAATAAGCTGCTAAGAGATAGGCTATCAGCCTGAAGCATGCTCCAGCTACTGTCACGGGAGGTAAGAAGGAACTGAGGGGTGGGAGGGCCAGCAGGGGTATATATGCACCGGTATACCGGCGCCACTCCAGGGGGCTCCCTGCTGGCCCTATGGATACTGCTAAGGGAAAAAAGCTCCGGAATCCGTGCACGCGGTGCGCGTACACCTAATCAGAATGGACATGAGCAAGCACTCGAAGAAGAACATGAAGTTTTCTCTGTGCAGCCAAGCTTTAGACAAACCTTGTTAGATCTACTGGCATTATTTCAGGCAATTAATTAATAAACAGGGAGGGGGGGTTAGGAAAAACTGCAAAGAGTGGCAGTAAAATGGATAGAGCTGCTTTTTAAAATACTACATTCAATTGAGATAATTGCTCTTATTCAGACACGTTCAAGAATGCAAGTTGGCTAGGGATAGCCTATCTATTACTTAACATTTCCTAGGCATTCTTGGCATGACTGTTAAGTATCAGAAACTCAAGTTGCACCAACTGCTACAACAGAGAAAGAGATATCTTCCTATATCTCTAATTGTAGTGGTAGAGTGATAATTAACAAACGTTCCCATTAAAAGACGTTAATTAAATCAAGGGTATAAATATGTATGCATTAATTTAGAAAAGTATTATCAAAACAATATTAAAATGTTTGAAGCCACATTTGGAGTTAAGGTCCTGCAAACTACCTCAATTCTGACCTTGTTTCCATTCCTGTTAATTGACAATGCAGTAAGGACCCTGGTGTAATCACAAGTATTAAAACCAACTTTGCCATATTAACAAATGAAAACTTCATTCCTCAGAACGTTTCAGCAATTGCAAACTCTTGGCATCTTCAGCCAATTTTTATATAGTAGATGTGGTAGAGATGAACATCAGGCCATATGGAGAGGCTCTATGGATGAAGCAAATAAAGTGGACAAATTTCAGAGCTTAGTAGAAGTAGTCACAGCCCGATTGCCTCACTGAGTGACACCAATTTACTCCACATCTCAGTTTAGTGCAACGTGTTTTCTAGTCCATTTCCAGAGAATGGATAAAGTTCACTAAAAAGGAGCTTTCTAGTAAATTTTTCAAGACTGCTCAAGAGTTTGGAAATTAAGGCCACAATCTTACACACCGGCATCTGGCATTCACATGAGAAAGTGGCCAAATCACTGGGAAAACTTGTAATAATTATAAACTTAAAAAACAACAGATGGTCTGGTAGCACTTTATAGACTAACAAAACATGTAGATGGTATTATGAGTGAAGTCATCTGAAGAAGTTGGCTGTGCCCACGAAAGCTCATGATACCATCTACATGTTTTGTTAGCCTATAAAGTGCTACCAGACCATTTGTTGTTTTTTAAGTTTATAATTATTACAAGAGTTTTCCCAGTGATTTGACCATATAAATGAAAGTTCTCTGCATATGCAAATTATGATACATGCCTCTCTGAACGTAAGTGAAGCTCAAGGATGGACAGCCATTCCATCTCTTTCAGACCACTACTAGAAATTCAAAGCATCTTAAGACAGTTAGGGTGTAGCTGTAGGGAGGACCACTTGTTCTGTAAGAAAGCAACTTAAGGGGGATAATCATTAGGTTCTATCTCAGTAACCATAATCTATGAGCTTTATGAATATACACACTACGCAATCCTAGACACTGCGCACGTCAAGTACGCAGTAGATTGCAGGGCTGCTGCTAGTAGGTCAGGCTTCTGTACCAGATATGGACTGGCTATAGAGCTCCTTTCTCAGAGAGGTACACCAGATGTGTTGTCCATTATATTCTTCAACGACTACCAGGCATATCTGTTGTATGCTTAGATAAGGTATGTTAAACACATTGACAACTAGTGGCTGAACAGTTTAACATTATTTTACAATCCTCTCCATGGTGCAGATGAAACTGGACCTGAAAAAAGTTTCCTTCCTGGCTTAGTACCAAGAGCTAGTTATATAATTTGAGGTAAGTAGTCAGGAGCCCAGTAATGCTATAATAAAATTTCCTCCAAAGAGAGAAATCTATCAGCGTATTTAGGGAACATCAGAGTAGTTATCACAAGTTCACAGCCCCTCATACAGCTCTAATTCTAAATAGGACCTACAGCCTGTAACAGACAGATATCTCCTGCCTTCATTTTAAAAAACAGACCTCACAAGACTAAACAACAAACTATAAGTAAAATCTGACCCAAAAGGACATAGAATAAGAATAAACCAGGAGGAAAACATTGAGGTCATTATATAAGATCCAAAGCTTGCTGCATCTTGGTGTTGAGAAAGACCACTCCCCCTTTTATACCCTCAGCACCTCGAGGGTGAGTGGGGGAGAGATCCCACTGGACACTGTTTTCCAATATGTTCCAGAAGCTTCCTGATCACAAAAATGGGAATACGCAGAGACCACATGAAGAAGAATGTACAATTTCTCTAAAACACAATTCAGCAGTACTTCATTCTAGCATTCTACTTTAAGGGCCAAATTCTGACCTCAGATGCTTATTGGGACTTCTGTGGGTACCCAATATCCACATCCAAGAGCAAAATTAAACATTTAGTAATTAGCTTCGATATCACAATGTCTGGAGCACAAGTGTTCAGTCCTTGGTAAGTTATTTAACTAGAAACATTCTTAATTGGAAGAGATCATTCAAGCACTTCTCCTTTCTCATTACCAGTATATTTAGAACACAATATTGGAAACAATTTTTGGCTCCTCTTCAAAACTGTAAAAAGTTCAATTTTGATCAAAATATATACAAAAATAAAATGTTTCAGAAGTGACAACCTGAGGTAAGAGCCCAAATCCCATGGACTTACACTTGTGAAAATTGAACTTACGTGCTTTCAAAAATTTTACCCTAGATGTACATTTAAGCAACTCTATGAGATCAGCAATCACCTTCTCGCATACTGTTTATAGAGCTGCCATTACATAGGTTGATTCTGGACATTAAACTACTATTTGTATGTTCCAAGATGACCACTGAATAGACTGAAATAAGTTATCTAATTTTCAGAATTTCTATGCTTACAGCAGCTCAACCCAGGGAGCTTATTTGGATGCCTAAATAAAGATTCCTACATAAGATTAAAAACTAACTTCACAACAGCCCCTGTACACTGGGTAAACAGACTGGAATAGTGAAAAGGAGCTCTAATAGCCCCAATTCTGATGAGGGGAGAATCTCCACCCCATGCCAGAGTCACAAGAACTGAGGAAGACATCCACAGGTTGTCTTCCAAGAACCCTAGTCCTTTCAAAACCCGACAGAAGGCAAATTGGGGGAGAAGACAGAAGAGGATGGGGCTGGATTACAGCTCCCAAAGCCTGCATGTGCTACAGGGATTCTCATTTGTTGCAAATATACCAAGCAGCCCATTAGCTGCCCACAGGGGAATACTGTAAATTAAACTAGCTCTCAAAACTGGTGGTGTCTTTCTTTTTACAAATTAAAATTGAACATAATTAAATATTCTAAATAATAAGTGTTCATTATAAATATAAATAGCAAACATCATTATACGTTGGGTAACAGATTGACTTGAACACGATTTGGTTATCTCTAGAATCTAAAATTATGTTCAATTGATTTATCATTTAGAAAAGCTCCAGGATATTTATATATGTACGTTATTACTGAGAGAAGCTTTCTGCAGTGTTTTTGTTCTGTTGTGCTGTGTTCAGTAGATTAACATGGGCTCAAGGAAAGATTTCTAATAATTTTTTCACTGATAGTTTGTCGAGGATAAATCAATTTTTAGCACCATCACTCTGCTGCTAACATAAGATTACAGAACACAAATGGGCAAAAAACACCCTGTGAATGTAAGACATGGAAGATAATTGTCCTATTATACCTGGCATTGGTGAGGCCTCAGCAGGGGTACTGTGTCCAGTTCTGGACAACACAATTTAAGACCAATGTGGACAAGCTGGATAGGGACTATAGGAAAGCCACCTTTAAGAGGAAAGGTGAAAAAAAATGGGCATAGTAAGTCTTGAGAAAAAAGACTGGGGTCAGGGAATAACTGATAATAGTCTTCATACAAAAAGGATGCTGATCTGTTGTTCCCCCACGCCCATTGAAAGTAGGACAAGAAACTTAGTCTGCAGCAAGGAAGATTTAGGTTAGATATTAGGAAAACTTTCTAACAGTAATAGTCAAGTATTGGAACATGTTCTCAAGAAAGGTTGTGTAATCCCCAACACTGATGGTTTTAAAGAAACAGTTAGACTAACGCCTGTCCGAGATAGTCTAAGTTTACTTGGGTCTGCATCAGCACAGGGAACTGGACTGGATGACCTCTCAAGGTCCCTTGAAACCCTATAATTATATAAACCACATCCCAGTCTGAAGGAACAAAACCATGAATTCATCTAAATTCCATTTTATAAGTAAGGAAAGAAAGCATATGGAGGAAAGGGTATGATTCCCTTTCTATAAAGACATTCTCTTGGGCCAACTCTGGGTTTGGGAAGTTGTAAAGCACTTTGAGATCTATAAATTAAAAGTGACATATAATGTGACAAGTGCACAAAAACCAGGACACCTGAGATGAGAAAATAGGGAATTAAATCTGACCTGTTTGTGACAATTGGAACAATAGGAGAATCTCTGGGGGAACTGAGTGGAGCCCAATTTCTTTCGTCACATGTAAACAAGAAAAACAGAAAAGACGGAGGGTCACAGGAAGAAAGTTTAAAGTAGTAAATATGTACAGCTTAGCCAAGTAAGAACTACAATAACTGTAGTATTTTATGAATGCTATAAGCATCCAAGAAGGGGAGGTACTTACAGTGCTATGTGGAGGTTTAACTAGAAAAAGGGGGTTTAAAGAAAAGATTAAAAAAAAATCAGAGGGGTAGCCATGTTAGTCTGGATCTGCAAAAGCAACAAGGAGTCCTGTGGCACCTTATAGACTAACAGATGTATTGGAGCATAAGCTTTTGTCTTTGCCCACGAAAGCTTATGCTCCAATACATCTGTTAGTCTATAAAGGTGCCACAGGACTCCTTGTCGCTTTTATGAAAAAAAAAATACAGGCTGAAAGCTTCCTAACAGTGAAATATTTTATGCAATGGAATACCCTAAGAAACAAGGAATAGGGACCACATCACCAGAATCAGCTAAAACTTGACTGGAAAAAGTACTAGCAAATACACTGGAGAAAACACTCCCTAACAGATTGCAGCTTCCTAGCAGACTAAGTACACAGACAGCCTCCCAAAAAATGGTCATGCTAGGGCTGTGTCCAGACTCAGGGGGGTTTTCGAAAAAAGTAGCCTTTTTTCGAAAAAACCTCACCTGCGTCTAGACTGCAGCTGCGTTCTTTCGAAATTAAATCGAAAGAACGCGGCTTTTCTTTCGATGGCGGTAAACCTCATTTCACGAGGAAGAACGCCTTCTTTCAAAAGTTCCTCTTTCGAAAGAAGGCGTTCTTCAATGTAAATAGGGCTTCTTCGAAAGAGAGCATCCAGACTCACTGGATGCTTTCTTTCGAAAAAGCAAGCCGCTTTTTTGAAAGTTCAACGTGCAGTCTAGACGCTCTCTTTCGAAAGAGGCTCTTTCGAAAGTATCTTTCGAAAGAGCCTCTTTCGAAAGAGGCTTGCAGTCTAGACATAGCCTAAGTGAATAATGTACCCACCAAAACAGAATTTAAAAAAAAAAAAATCACTCCCCATCTGAGCATGTCACATTTAAATACTCAGCATTGTGCTGACTTAACATTAAAGCAATTGTTCAGACAATGACCATCTTATCAATTGTCAAAAGACAGACAAATAACGCAGTTTCCAGTCTCTTTAAATGTTCAGAATTTCTGTTTTAGATGCGTTTCCTTTCTGACGATAACGAGAGAAGAACGAATTCCCAGCAAGACAATCCATGCAAAAAATTCTAGTGCACAAAGGCTGCTTCCTATAACACATTAGGTCACTTCCTTGGCAGGTATTTTATCTGTAATCTTCTAAAAAAAATGAAACTGACTGTTACTTCCCTCTACCAGATTAAAAAACAGCTGTTTGTGTGGAGTAGGGGGCTCAAGGAATTAGTAATCAGCTAACAAACCTTTTGACCTCCAGGTCACTGGTTCAAATCCCAGCCCTGGTCAATTGTGACCAGAAGTCATTGCTACCTGATAGATGTTTGCTGGCCTGTGAGATACAAGATATGGTATGCTGAAAAGCTGGTTCACACATTACAGCTAGGACCCTGGTGTGCTGTTTCACTGATAAAGATTTGGGACCCTCTGGATTTTTGACACCGGCTTCATATTAATTAAAGGCACAATCTTGTTCCCACTGAAAGTAAAACTAACCTCTCTCAATTCTAGAGCTAACAAGCCTCTCCCCACAGAGAACAGCTGAGGTGTATTAGCAAAGGGCACTGTAGGAAGCCTGCACTGCATATTTAGTGGTTAAATAGAGGCTTTAGTTGCTTTCAAAAGCACTACATTATCTTAAACTATTTTAAGTTGTTTTCATTTACTTCCCCAAGCAATGGTCCTCAGACACAGGAGCCACCCACACACATGCTGCTGAAACAATATCTGAACTCTGAGCAACAGCAAGAAACAAGTAAGCAGCCAACACAACATTTTATTATTGATTTTCTTTGAGAAATGTAAATCCTTCAGGGCAAAAATATCACTTTAATCTGTATGCAGATAAAAAATGGCTCCATCACAGGGTTCCTTATTTCGGCTAGGAAAGAAGGCATACGTAATTACAGCTCAAGCAGCCAGATTCTTCCCCAATGAATGTAACATCAGTACTGTACCTTTAGGAATGAAGGTATTCCAAAAGCGTGTGATAATTTATGAAGTAAGAAGATAGATACTGTTTCCTATAAACAAGACAAGTGATGGTAACTATAGGCAAACACAGAGGCCATTGAAGGTTTTACCAATAACTCACACTGACCCATTATCAAGAAATTCTTGTTTATAGGCTGAAGGAAAAATAGCAAGAAGAATGCAGAGCCAGGAAGTCACCTTATAATCAAATGGGATAATCCATGTCACACTGTTGGAACTTAATGACACAGCATCATGAACAATAATCTGCCCAAATGTCTAATCTCCTCCAGGAATATTTTGTGTAGCTGTCTTACTACAGTATAGTATGGTTTCCCTCCATTTTCCTACTCACTGCTGGGAGGGAAGATGGATCTCAGCAGCTATGCTCAGCATTTTTTCAGTAGAAAGAGGTAAAGTTTTATAAGAGTCATAGATGAGACCTCAAAAAGAAGCCAGCAGCTCTCAAATCACAGATCAGTATCACTGCCCTAGACTTGTTTAAAACACAAGGAGAGATATTACCTTTCAGCAAAGGTTGAAAACATTATTGTAGAAAGGAGGGAAAATCCACTGGATGCACTGGACTTTGCCCTCCCCCGATCTCTGTTTGGATTCTTTTGAAATAGAGAGTCTCAATCACATTGCTGCGACAATGGCAAAGTTAAACCCTAGAACGAGCCTAGACTGGTGCACTCTGATTTTTCTTATAACTAGTAGATGTCACTATCCTCTTTAATCAGTCAGAAGAAATGCACTTTCACAGATCTCAAATACAATTAACTCGTGGCAGTTTAGAAAACAAAATCTTCCATGTTTTTAGCAAAAGAGCAAAAACTTGGGCGTGCCAGGTACCAGAGTCATCAATATTTAAGCAACCAAGTGTACTATCCACACGAGTAACATAACATAAGCAATGGATTTTCACATGTAGAGGATAGTGCAATCTCTCTCTCTCATTCATATATATATATATACACACACACACACACACACACACACACACAAAATATTTGTGCCTCTCTCTTGTGTGAGTCTGTCTGTCTACGAGTCTGTTTGTGCAAGAACTCCTCCTAAATGGTAAGAACTAGAACCACCAAATTTGATATGCAGCTTCCTCTAACCCTGTCTTAAAGCAAAGTCAGGATTAGGTTGTGCCAGGAAACCTGAGTGGCAGGATGCTATTCTCAGAGTCACCACTGGGGGCAGCCGCACCACAAAGAGCTCACCATCTCACCTGCCACCGGATCAGGTAAGTGGCCCCTTACCCCAAACCCCTACTCCCTCGGACCCAGCACCACGCTGAGAAGAGCCCCTCTGGCCCATTGCCATACTCTTCCCCTCCCCCCCCCACCAAAGAGCACTGCTTGGGGCTGGCAGTGCAGAATTCCCTCACTAGGGGTGTGTCTAGACTACATGCCTCCTTCGACGGAGGCATGTAGATTAGCCAGATCGGAAGAGGGAAATGAAGCCGCGATTAAAATAATCGCGGCTTCATTTAAATTTAAATGGCTGCCCCGATCTGCCGATCAGCTGTTTGTCGGCAGATCGGGGGAGTCTGGACGCGATGCCCCGACAAAGAAGCCTTTCTTCATCGACACAGGTAAGCCTCGTGAAACCAGGTTTACCTGTGTCGATGAAGAAAGGCTTCTTTGTCGGGGCATCGCGTCCAGACTCCCCCGATCTGCCGACAAACAGCTGATCGGCAGATCGGGGCAGCCATTTAAATTTAAATGAAGCCGCGATTATTTTAATCGCGGCTTCATTTCCCTCTTCCGATCTGGCTAATCTACATGCCTCCGTTGAAGGAGGCATGTAGTCTAGACACACCCTAGAGGAGCCACCAACCCACCTCCCCACAGCATTGCCAGGCTGCTCAGCACAACCAGCCAGCATGCACAGCCCCCCGCAGACCAGGTCTGGGGATCGCCATCAGGAGGCATGTGTGGCATCCCCCAACCAGGGTAAATCTTCTAGTATGTAATAAATACAGACAAAGGGTCTTAAACATAAGTGTTTTCACGTAAAAAGCTCCAAACAGTATATCCATCTCCATTATTCTTCTGATGACAGATAGTGAGAATCAGACTCCTAAAAACCTAAACTAATAATCACACTACAACAATGTCAGAAAGCTACAGTACTATACCGCCCTGCTGGGCACTTTTGAATACACAAATGTCATTATATTTATTGGGTCTGTGAACATCACAGTAACTCCCTCCCCATACCTCCTGCCTTGTGTACAGTTTTCTTTCAGTATCTAAAATATACTTCACTCAGCTGGCGGCAAGCATAGGGTTCACTCCCTATATTACTTATTTTAGCAAGGGACACTGACACTAACACTGGATTCCCTAAAACCAGGATAGAAACCCTGGTTGGAGCTCCCTAAAATGGTAAGAATCAGCTAAATCGTTTATCCCCAGCTAAAGTAAGAGTCTTACCTTGCTTCTGCTGACATTAATGCAAATTTTATAATTGACTTCCATGGGAACAGGACAAGTACTTGATTACCCTCTTAGAAGCAATACAGGTTGCTCAACCAGTCTGAACCTACTGACACTTTTAAAGCAGCTGTGATATTGTACACAATCTCCTGACACACACCATAGTTTTCTATAAAAGTCTCATAGTTTTGGTTTTAGAGGATATATAAGAGGTACCAGTGCTTTATCACAACAGATCCCCAATCTATACATCAGACAGGTCTAGGATCTGGTCGCTGAACTCTAATTGTTGAGTTGAGATTAAATTTCAAAGACGATGGGACAAAACAGAAGATATTTACAGTACAACCAAAGCCCAGAGGAAAAAAGGGAACACAAAGTCTTCACCTTATCTCTGCAGATCGCTAAATCAGAGAATATAAAGAACAGGAGCTGAGCAAGTTTCCGTTGTTTGTTCCAAGTTAGCAATGCTCTACCTATGCCCCAAATAAATAATCCTAACAGGATATAGGGTGTTGCTCAATCATTTCCCTTTAAATCTGAGAAGGATTGGAACAACTGGAAAACAATGACAAACATATTAAAGCCTTTAAATCATGACAGATACAAGGTCTAACATCTCTCACAAGCATCACCTGATGACTCTCCCAGTTTTAAAAAGTGTTGACATACAAAAAGTATATATATGTTAGTTTTAATTAAATTAAATCACGAGATGGAATCTACCGCCCTCTCCTGGTAAATAAACAAATTGTATACAGACATCTCTCTCTCTCTCTCTCTCTCTCTTAGCAAGTACAGGGTTGTTCTAAGACTTCTACAAAAGTTTTTTTTTCCAGTATGAAATGCATCTAAAGTTTAGATAGGTGCAATTGGAAACACAACTAAATAAACAAGCTATGAATTCTCAGTGTGTCTATGGTTTTTCTAGAAACTGGTGCTGCAACAGAAAGAAAGGGGATTTTCGTTTTCCTGTAAAGTTGATAAATTAACTCATAAAATGAAAGTAAACTAGAATACTTATCCAGCATTAAATCTCCTTAAGTCAAAATAATGTGTGTTGTTCATTTAAATCATTATTCTATGGCGGGGATAGGAATGAGGGGTTAAGTATGCAGGCTACCCTGGGGAGAGAGGACAACCCCAGTGCTCTCTCAGGGCAGCAGCTTGGGGCCAGATGAGAAATTCCTGCCCATGGCTGCTGCAGGGGGCACAGCTGGGGCAGGGGTACAAGTGCCCTGGTTGGGGGCCAGACAGACAGACACACACAAACAGACAAACTCTCTGAAATATATAATAGATAGCCATAGTCGTGCACAGCACATTTCATTAGGGTGTTAAACCAGGGAATTTTTTTTTTAAAGGTGAACATTTATTGAATACTCAATCATAAAGGACATTATTTATTCATCAAACAAACTAAAGAAACAAAAACTTAACTAAACTTAATTTTTTTTAAATGAACAACTAAACTTTACTTAAAAAAATACAAACTTAAGTATGGGACATTGTACTACTTAGTTTGTTTTTTACATGTGCAATTCGGCACTTATTGCATAATACAGCAATCCATATTTTAAAACTAAAAGAGCATATCGTGCAATTAAATTAAAACGCAAAGCCACTTTTTTTTTTTTTTGACATTATAGGGTAACCAGGTAGTCTTAAAAAAAATACTGGACACACTTCATGGGGGAGGTGGAGAGGGAGGAGGGACCAGCCGGGAGGGGAGCGGGACTGGACAGGAGGAAGGGGGGGGCGGGAAGCAGAGCTGTCAATGGGGGGGGACAGGGGCTGGCCAGAGGAGATTGGGGGGCAACCAATGGGAAGCAGAGCTAGTCGGTGGGGGTCGGGCGGAGTGGGGCTGGCCGGGGAAGATCGGGGGGAAGAAAGGGGGGCCACCAGCAGGAGCAGGGCTGGCCAGGGGAGCTGAGGAGGAGGGGAGAACTGGCTGCTGGAAGCAGTGCTGGCAAGGGGTGCAGCGGGGTTGGCCGGGGAAGATTGGGAGGAGGAACTGGCTGGCGGGAGGTAGAGCTGGCGGCGGGGGTTTGGTACAGCGGGGCTGGCCGGGGGAGATCAGGAGAGGAGGGGAGAACTGGCCGCCAGAAGCAAGGCTGGCGGCGGATGCAGTGGGGCTGGCCGGGGAAGATCGGGAGAAGTGGGGGAGAACCAACCAGCCGGTCAGAAGGAGGCGAGGGGGGAGGAGCATATCAGCCACTGGGGAGTGGGCAGTGCAAATCCCAGGGCACTCTCTCCCTCTTCCCCCCTCCCCCGGCACGGTCCAGGTGAAGCGCGAGTCAGTCTGGCTGCAGCTCCAGCACACGCTTAACCAGCGCACAGGAGCATGGACCGGGCTGCCCTTCCTCCTCACACGCAACCAGGGCTCCCAGCACCAATTGCGCCCCACCTCCCAGCCACTCCCCATGCCAGGCTTCCAGGCGCCCAGTCGGAAAACCAGAAAATACCAGACATTGCACATGTCCAGTATTTTCTGGATTTTTTTACTGGACAGAGCCCCAAAAAAACAGACTGTCCAGTAGAAAATTGGACACCTGGCAACCCTAAAACATTATGCACGCCAGTGTAGATGGCTGTGCCTTTCTCCATCTCTACCATCCCAATGGGGTTATAGCAGTCCCAATCTCTGGCCCCTTGCTGCCCTACCCTGTGGTCATTCTACAATATAACTCCCTCCTACTAGACCTCTCTCTTTCCATTTTATGAGAAAATCAAATTCCACGTATATGCCATTGTCCTGGCACAACCAAACCCTGATCCCGCTCTAAGTCTGTGGTGTCCAAGCAGTTCTGAAGCAGTAGCCACTATAACGGATACTGCCATAACAAACTAACCACACCCTGGCAGAAGGGATGCTTTCTGTAACTCAGCAGCTATCTCTCTAGTTAATTGAAAAGCAGCATTTGTAGGGTCTGATCAGGATCCAATCCAGTCTGCCTCAATAGGACAACTATGACTGTAATCCAGCAGTAGGCAAGATATGACCCGTGGGCTGGGCAGGGGCGGGAGACTTCGCACGCTCCCCCATCCGAAGCCTCCAATTGGCCTAGGAGCACAGTAATGAATGAAGTCTCCTCCCCTTGACAAGGACATACCCCTTCTGTCCAAGGCCCCGCCCTTCTGCCTAAGATCCTGCTGCTTCTGGGACTGGCCTGCAACCACTGCCAAAATTGGTGAAGTGGCCCCCCTACAAAATTTATTGCCCACCCCTGCTGTAATCCAAGGATCAAGGGCAAGGGTAGGGCAGATCTAAATTCCCAACAATTGAAATCAGCTGAGACAAGGTGGATGAGGTAATAAGTTTACTATTGATGAGAGAGACAAGATGACCAACAGAAGTTGGTCTAACAAAAGACATTACCTAACCCACTTTGTATCTCTACTATCCTGGGACCAACACAACTACAACACTGCATACAACTACACTGCACACCATCGGAATTCAATTTAGCAGGTCTTTACTAGACCCACTAAATTGAACCCCAGAAGATTGATCTCTGGAGTTCTGATCTACCTCTAAGTATAGACAAGGCCTAGTAGCTTGCTCAAAGTCACACAGGAATTCCTATGGCAAAGCCAGGACTTGAACACAGATGTATTAATCTTAAGTCTATTGTCTTAATTAAAAGACCATCCTTCTTTTCATTTAACAAACATTCTAGTTTAAAAGTTATTAGTGAAGACTAATATTTTGAAATAGCCAGAATACCTCAAGAAATAATCTTCAGACTGACTCCGAGAGACTCATCTCCCCAGTTAAAACTGGTATATGCTAAGAATCAGACTTCTATTTGCATAGCCAAGAATGTCATTTAACAAGAACCTAAGTCAAAATTCACATCAGTTTCTGTACCAGTCAGACATGATAAAGTCAGAACCACTCTTTTTAGTAATCTTTGGTTCCATTACCTCTGATGGGTTTTTTTAATCACACTTACTGATTTTATATCCCAGCTTTTCAGCATGAATCCTCTTGGCCATGAACTGTCCTTCAATTAAGGCTCGTATCTCCACCTCCTTTGGAAAGTCTGGAACCTGTATCAGAGGAATACATTCAATTAACATGCACCTTATATAGTATACAACACAAGGCTGGAGTCTGGTTTAAAAAACCTCCACAGATTTATAGTTTCATTGTCCTTGTCTTCACCTTGAAGCCTACAGTCACAACTCTGCCCCTACTCGTCAGTTACATACACACAGGACTTCTAGAAGCTCATGACAGACAGAATATAGCCCATAACCTTGGCACTGTTGGTAAATCTTTCAATCTTCAAATCAGTGCATGATAGGGTGTGTTTCTAATGCCAGTTGTAAATTTTTCTGCATTCACTCCTCCACACCAACAGCTGCTTATAACATTCTCCTCAAGTACATTATCTTCTCTGGGGTACATTAGAAAAAAATTAAATATACTAAGTAATGTCATACGCAGAAAAGTTTAAATTTGTCCTATGTCTTTAAAAAAAAAGGAAACAAAAACGAATCCTTTTCACTGATTCATTCACTGTAGTAAAGAGAGATTTCTCCCTTGTAAAAAACAGTTGCTTATCTTACAGTAACCATTGTACGAGATGTTCTGTGCACGTAGATCTCACTCATGGTGCACATGTGCCCTCTGCATAGGAGTTTGGCCATTTTGTCAGCTCTGTCCACTGTGGATCACATATGCCTTTTTCACACCCTTAGAATCCCTCCCTGGGGCATAAACAATAGAGCCTATAAGTTAGTTCTTTCACCACCCAGAGTACAGATTAAGAGTCTCTGGGTGGCAGGGACGGGGGAGAATAGGGAGTCATGGGATCCACATGCAGAGAACACCTCAAAAATAACATTTACTATAAGGTAAGTGTGGAGGGGTGTCTGCCCCACACTGGCAGAAGGGATAAAGCCACTCTGGGGAGGCCATTCAGGAGGCAGCCAATTAGGAAAGGGCGGATAGAAACAGAGAATAAGAAGGTTTAGAGAGACAGCAATCAGGGCCAGGATGGGCCATATAGGAAGGGCTGCTGAACAGAGAGCTTCAGTCACTCCCTGGGGTTTGAGGAGGGAGAACTGGTTGCCCTGAAGGAGGGAAAGATGACAACCACATAGAGCAGTGCTGGACAAGGGCAGGGAGAAAGAGTGAGCTCCCAGCTAACTGCTGCCAGGCTGAAGCCTGCTATAAGGGCTATGAGGAAGTGGCCCAAAAAAACAGAAAATGGTGACTGAAGATGGCACAGAGCATGGCTGCTGACTAGAGGATCCGTGGATTGGGACCTAGAGTAAGTCTCGGTTTTGTTTTCCCCCTTGGCCCACTTGCAATTGAGGGAAGTGGCTAGAGTACAAACTGCAGCCTGCCACTGAGGCAAGTGGCTGGACAGAGGACTGCCAGTACCACAGAATAGGGAGAGAACCAAGTGGGGCACAGCCAGAGAGCCGTGTTCAGAAGCGGACTTCACAGTCCTGAGAGTGACATGGGTCCTGAAGTAATGGTATTAAGATGTCACTAGATGAAGGCGTATCGGTGAACCAGAGCCAATTCCCAGGATGGCCAGCAGGAGGCACTGTAGTGGTGAATTACACCCAGTTACAGCTAATATTTACAGTTTCTGTCTTAAAGTCTTTGTATGTGAGGATCTGGATCATGGTGTATAGCCCACAGTTCGGTTCCAGGTGGTGGGAGCCAGGAACTCATCTGAATAAAAACTGGAGAACTGCTTTCCTGACTTGTGCATCAGCTTCTGATGTTGCTAGCAGAGAATGACGACTGGTAAATGAATGCATTGAGGACAATGTCACTGATCTATAGAGTTCCACAATTCATTTTTTACTGAAACATGCCACCAATACAGCCTAGGCTCTCGTACAGCGAGCAGTAACATGAACTCAAAATAGAAATGTATTAATATTATACAATATTTGAAACAGGAAACAATCCATTTCAACAACCTTTGAGCAGAGATTGGGTTGGTTTGCCAAGTAAGTGGCCCATTGGCTCGATGTAGTTTCCCTTATTTAGCTCCTGGAAGGTCACCAGATTCTTTATTTACCTGAGAGTCTGCAGGTACAGCTGCTCGCAGCTCCCATTGGCCATGGATCCCAGCCAATGGGAGCTGCGGGAAGTGGTGCAGGCCAGGCTATCACTTCCCACTGCTCCCATTGGCTTGGAATGGTGAACCATGGCCAACTATAGTTGTGAGTGGTCGTGCCTGCAGACACTCAGGTATATAACGACTTTGGTGGTCCACCAGGGCCTAACCCTGGAGAAGCACATCAGACCAACCGGTCACTTATTGCCCACCTATTCTCTAGATGTATTGCCACATGTGATAAATAGTTTCAGAGATCTTCTGAATGGTCCTACAATATAACGGCCTCCTCTTAAAGTCCAATGTATGAAGTTTAGATTCACTAGAAGATGAATCTCAAGAGGGGGAGCCATGTTAGTTTGTAACTTTAAAAACGAGTAGTAGTACTGTGGCGTCTTAGAGACTAACAAAAATAGTGACATCACGGAAAAAATACAAGTTAAGTGAAAAGTTAGATCAGCATAGCTACAGCACTCAGGATTGTGAAAATCCACACCCCGAGTGCTATAGCTATACTGATCTAACTCTCAAGTTAGACGTAGCTAGCTCAAAAGCAGATAGTTTCTCTCACCCTAGCAAACTTTGTTCAGGGAGGTGGAGTTTTACAGTGAAAGAAAAACCTGTCCCATTGCCATTGGCTGTGTCTGCACTACAAGGATATGCAGAAATAGTTACAGCACCATAGCTGTTCTGCAACAGTTCCCATATAGCAGATGTTGCCTCCAACAAGTGATTTCTTTGTGCCCCCAGAAAATGGATGCCTGTGTACAAAAAACAAACCTTTAATCTCAGCTATGACATCCCAAGTCCCCTAACACAGGAGCACAATAAATAGATGTTGTCCTGTTTATAATGAGCTAGCTGGGTTCAAAGTCAGTACTGTAGATACCTTCAAACATGGGACTCAGGCCAGAAAATTCCTTCAGAAAATCACTCTTAGGACCACATCAGTATATGAAATCTAGAAGCAAGTATCACAGATGCAAAAGAGGACAAAGTTCTCAGCCCAGATAGGATGAAC
This sequence comes from Pelodiscus sinensis, assembly GCF_049634645.1. Lineage (NCBI taxonomy): Eukaryota > Metazoa > Chordata > Testudines > Trionychidae > Pelodiscus > Pelodiscus sinensis. The sequence continues at coordinate 244,934,528 of NC_134712.1, read as the reverse complement.
CTCCTTTAAATCATGAATATAACGTGATTCACTACAATATGGTAAATATATTATTACTACCTTGTTGTTGTCCCTGTTGAATCTGTGAATTCCAACAGCTTCAGGAGTAATTTCTATCACATCAAAATAGAAACCTTAAACCAAAGCAAATTAAAGAATGTCATGTTTTCTTCTAATCCAAAAAAACCTATCCATTTCAGAAAATGGCTAGAAAAATAACAAATATGTATAATGCCCATAAGAGTACAAAACTGTAACAGAGTGGAGCAAGAAAAAGTTTGATTTACTAAACTATAAATTTCAAATTTTGTACAGCATCTTCCAGACACAAAATAAAATCACAGAATGTTTCCTGACCAATTCTAGGCCACACGTTTATTGAATGAATTGTATTTCCTTTGATTTACTAAAACGTGTTTTTAAAAGCATCTCTGATGCCAGGCAGGCACCTTTAATACTTAAATAGAAATACAAGCCATGTAATAAAGACAAATTCAGCAACTCAGCCACGCTATGTAAAAGAAATTACCAATCAAATACCTATGTATACAAATAGTGTATATGGGTTACTAGAAAATAACTGGGTACTTAACTTAAATGAGTTTTGTTTTTCTTCATTTAAATTATCGTTCTGCGGTGGGGCTGGGAACAAGGGGTTACGTATGTAGGCTGCCCCTGGGAGAGAGGAAAACCCCAGCACTCTCTCATGTGAGAAACACCTGTCCATGGCTGCTGCACTATAAAAATTTCTGAAAGTTTTCCATTTTGGACTTTCCAAATTTTATTGTATTTTACTGTTTGTTCATCTTTATATTTTCATTATTTTTACACTGTTTCATGACTACTACTGTCATAAAATAATAGTTTAATTATTCTATGTTTTTATTTTTAAATGATTATAGGCAACTGTAACTTAGTGCTAACTGAAATCTCTTATCTGGTCTTGAACAAAGGGTCCCCTGTTTGTGTGATGATGAAACAATTTGACACTAAATACAAAGTACACACAGAATACTAAGTGTTAACTTATTCTCTAGATCATAGCATGTCCTCTGTGTGTGGTAATGAAACAGTACTATCCCGTTTTCAGTTGCCAAGATGGTTTCCAGAAGAAGGGGCTGTATTAAGTGGCCAATCAAGAGGAAGGCTAAAATTAAAATTAGTCTTCCAACTAAACAGAATATTTTTGGGTATGTTTTGGTACTCTCTCTTCCCCCCCCCCCCCCCCCCGCCAATTCCTTAACTCTTGGCCTTTATCATCACCTAAGTTTTCATTTCTATTACTTGTGAAATAATGATTGCATCCAAGCAAACCCTGGAGTTCCCAACTCGTGAAATAATGATTGCATCCAAGCAAACCCTGGAGTTCCCAACTTTGTCAAGGTTCATACCTAGGTTTCCATTGTTTCCCACAACCGTACATTTTAGGGCTCTGGAGAATTCGTCCCAGGAGCCTGAAGCACAGTCATCTCGGATCCTTTCTCTCATTAGAGAGCCATTCTTAAAACTAAAAACAAAAAACAATAATAATCATATATTCAAAAGCTGCATTTTCCAAATCATTTGGACCCCAGGTTATTAAAAAAGATTTTGATGCACTCTAGAGGATTTAGACACACAACTTTCACCAATATTAATTGAACATATGTCTAAATACCTTAGGGTATGTCTACACTAGCCCCTTAGTTCAAACTAGGGAGGCATTCGAAGTTGCAAATGAAGCCCGAAGTGTAACAGTTAACTTGAACTAAGTACTTAGGTCAAGTTAACGTTTGACTGCAGCGTGTAGCAGTGGGCAGTTAGTTCGGACTAGGGGAATTTAAAAATGGCACCCGGACGGGAAGATGCAAATAAGAACATAAGAACATAAGAACGGCCTCATTGGGTCAAACCAAAGGTCCATCTAGCCCAGTATCCTGTCTACCGACAGTGGCCAACACCAGGTGCCCCAGCTAGGGTGGACCGAAGACAATGATCAAGCGATTTTTCTCCTGCCATCCCTCTCCAGCCTCTGACAAACAGAGGCTAAGGACACCATTTTATCCCCTGGCTAATATCCTTTTATGGACCTAACCTCCATGAAATTATCTAGCTTCTCTTTAAACTCTATTATAGTCCTAGCCTTCACAGCCTCCTCTGGCAAGGAGTTCCACAGGCTGACTACACTCTGTGTGAAGAAGAACTTTCTTTTATTCGTTTTAAACCTGCTACCCATTAATTTCATTTGGTGTCCTCTAGTTCTTCTATTTAAGGAACTAATAAATAACTTTTCTTTATCGGCCCTCTCCACACCACTCATGATTTTATATACCTCTATCATATCCCCCCTCAGTCTCCTCTTTTCTAAACTGAAAAGTCACAGTCGCTTTAACCTCTCCTCTTATGGGACCCATTCCAAACCCCTAATCATTTTAGTTGCCCTTTTCTGAACTCTTTCCAAGGCCAAAATATCTTTTTTGTGGTGAGGAGACCACATCTGTACACAGTATTCAAGATGTGGGCGTACCATAGTTTTATACAGGGGCAGTAAGATATTCTGGGTCTTATTTTCTATCCCTTTCATAATAATTCCTAGCATCCTATTTGCCTTTTTGACTGCCGCTGCACACTGCGTGGAAGTTCTCAGAGAACTGTCCACGATAACTCCAAGATCTCTTTCCTGATTTGTCGTAGCCAAATTAGCCCCATCATACTGTACATATAGTTGGGGTTATTCTTCCCTATGTGCATTACTTTACACTTATCCACATTACATTTTATTTGCCATTTTATTGCCCAATCACTCAGTTTGGTGAGATCTTCTTGGAGTCCCTCACAGTCTGCTTCTGTCTTGACTATCCTAAACAGTTTTGTATCATCTGCAAACTTTACTACCTCACTGCTTACCCCTTTCTCCAGATCATTTATGAATAAGTTGAAAAGGACTGGTCCCAGAACTGACTCTTGGGGTACACCACTAGTTACCCCTCTCCAATCTGAAAATTTACCATTTATTCCTACCCTTTGTTTCCTGTCTTTTAACCAGTTCTCAATCCAAAAAAGGACCTTCCCTCTTATCTCATGGCCATGTAATTTACACAAGAGCCTTTGGTGAGGGACCTTGTCAAAGGCTTTCTGAAAATCCAAGTATACTATATCTACTGAATCCCCCTTGTCCGCATGTTTGTTAACCCCTTCAAAGAACTCTAACAGATTAGTAAAACAGGATTTCCCTTTACAGAAACCATGTTGACTTTTGTCCAATAAATTATGTTCTTCTACATGCTTCACAATTTTATTCTTTACTATTGTTTCGACTAATTTGCCCGGTACTGAAGTTAGACTTACCAGTCTGTAATTGCCAGGATAGCCTCTAGAGCCCTTTTTAAATATTGCTGTCACGTTGGCTACCTTCCAGTCATTAGGTACGGAAGCCGATTTAAAGGATAGGTTACAAACTACAGATAATAGCTCAGCAATTTCCCATTTTAGTTCTTTTAGAACCCTTGGATGAATGCCATCCGGTCCCGGAGATTTGTTAACATTACGTTTTTCTATTTGTTCCAAAACCTCCTCTAATGACACTTCAATCCGGGACAGTTCCTCAGATTCATCATCCACAAAGGACGGTGTAGATTCGGGAATCTCCCCAACGTCCTCAGTCGTGAAGACTGAAGCAATCATTTAGTTTCTCCACAATAGCTTTATCATCCTTGATTGCTCCTTTTATAGCTCGATCATCTAGGGGACCCACAGGTTTTTTAGCTGGCTTCCTGCCTCTAATGTACTTAAAAAACATTTTGTTATTTCTTTTTGAGTTTTTGGCTAGCTGTTCCTCAAAATCTTTTTTTGCTTTTCTTATTACATTTTTACACTTGATTTGACAGTGTTTATGTTCCTTTCTATTTCTCTCACTAGGATTGGCCTTCCACTTCCTAAAAGATACCTTTTTGCCCCTCACTGCTTCTTTTACATGGTGGTTAAGCCACGGTGACTCTTTTTTAGGTCTCTTGCTATGTTTTTTAATTTGGGGTATACATTTAAGATATTTAAATCCCGGGCTTCATTTGCAACTTCGAATGCCTACATTAGCCTCCCTAGTTCTAACTAGGGGGCTAGTGTAGACATACCCTTACAGTGCTTTAAAAGTCTCTAACTTGGTGCAACTGATGGGACAGACAAAGGCCTTCTCTTCTTCTTTGACCTTGTCATTGCCTACGGGCCAAACGATCTCCCTGGGAAAAATTAGAGCAGTCTCAGGGTTGTCCTAGGGGCCATTTCAACATCATAGGATCACATTTCAGTTACACACCCAGCATGTCACAGAACAACCACAGTTCTTCCCATCTATGAAAGAGACATCTCCAGATACCTATTTAAAGTACAGTTATGTCCCTTTTGTACTAATAGTGCAAAGATTACATGCTTTGGGTCAAGGATTTAGCCCCTAAACCATTACCATGAATTTGATTTCCATTCATCTAAATTTAATAAATTGCCTTAGATTCTTGCTCAGCCACTTCAAATTATACAAAAATTAACCCATCCATTATATTGGCACCAGAACTTATTCGTCACAATTCTGCAGCTCCTGCTCCCCAAATTAAAAATGGGACTGTCACAATGTTGAGGCAAATGTTGTAATACACTGTACAGAATATTGAACTTTTTATTCATTATCATTTTGCAAAGGGAACGAGAAATATTTTGTTGACTTTTAACATAAGAGAAAAAATATGTAAACGGACATTACCATAAAAGTGCCATATAAGCTTTAGAATCAACAGGATTGCAGAAAATATGACCTTCTAAGGCAGGTGTTGGTTCTTGAATCCAAAGAAACAATGTGTCACTTGTACCAAGGCTAATCTGGAGAAGAAGATAATTGCAGACTTATAAAATGGGAGGCAATATAGACATTAAATTAAATCTATTTATTATTACTGCTAACTTTTTTTAAAATCACACCATTAAATGAACTGGATTCTTATTGTAACAAATGATGATTAAGGTTATCACCCAATTAAGTTCATTCCGGATAGAGAAAGAGACCCAGCAATTTATAAATTTGGAGAATTATCTTAAAAGTACAGGTATTCCACAAGTTTGTTTAAAGTCCTGCATCCAGCTCTAGAAACAGCTGCAATGAGAATCGGTCTGACTCCCGTATATAGAAAATCAACAGATTCGCTATTTTGATTTATTTGAGAACCTAAGGTTATTGTCCAGGTTACTATTTTAGTCTCTGTAGTATCTCTAACCTTAATCACAGTGATGCGAACATTTTTCATTAATGCATACTGACTTACCGCAATGTCCCCTTCTTTAAGTTTCATTCCTGCAAGCGATGCTGAAAACATACAGAAGACAGTTCAATTAATAATTAGGCATGCAAAGTATTTATGCTACATTATATATGACATTCTGTTCTGTGCAGAAAATCATACCAAGGCCTAAACACAACTTCAAAATGGACTTGAGTGGTGCGTGAGGGTTTGGAGACATTCACCCTAAATATATTAAGTTAGTCATTATAGGGCACGGGTGGGAAATAATTAGGTGTGGGCCACTCCATGTATTTTAGGAAGTTGTCATGGGCCAGATCTGGGCTCCCAGAAGGGATGGGGTCCCAGACAAAAGAGGCAGAGCTGGGAGCTAAAGAAAGAGAGAGAGAAGTGTGTGTGTGAGAAAGAGAGAGACTCGGCATGTATTATTTATACCTGCCTCTGGAATTTCCACTACATGCATCTGACGAAGTGAGTCTTTGCCCACGAAAGCTGTTAGGGTACGTCTACACTTGCTTCCTATCTCGAGATAGGAATGCAAATGTAGTGTACCGAAATTGATGAAGCACAGAATTTAAATATCCCATGCTTAATTAGCATAATCACGTCCGGCCATTTTGAAATCACATTATTGCAAAATAAAACGCCCCATGTAGCAGCAACTTCTCTCTCGAAATAACTGTTACTCCTCATAAAATCCTTCTGGCAATGATGGGGCTCATATCCTCTTATCTGCAGTGTCAACAGATCTTGGTTTAAGATTGTTTTGGGACAAAAGATATGGAAAACTTTTCTGAAGCAGGTTGTAGGGAACTGAGACATTTTGGACATGTCATACTTTCTCATTCCCCAGGATTCTGCACTGGGCAAATCACTTAATCTCCCTTATTTCCCCATCTGTAAAGTGAAACCAAGGACAGTCCCTTTTGCCTACATTTTCCATGACTTGTCTATTTTGATTAGAACTGTCTTTTACTATACATATGTACAGTGTCTAGCAAAAAGAAGCTCCTACCCTGGTCACATAAGCACTACTGTAATACAGATAAATAATTTTAAAATTTCAAGAAATAGTGCTTCTGCACTCCAGTCCATGGGAGTTTTCAGAACTTCCATAAGCATATACAGGCAGTCCCCGGGTTACATACAAGATAGGGACTGTAGGTTTGTTCTTAAGTTGAATTTGTAAGTAAGTCGGAACTGGTACATATTGTAGGGGAAACTCTAGCCAAACATTTCTCCAGAGCTCAGTTTTATTCTCCCACACCTCACTTCCCTCAGTCCTTTATTCTCAAGCTGAGGTGTCTGCTGAGAAAAGCCGCTCCACGTCTCCCTGGTCTGCTGGGGGAGGGGAAAGCTCTAGCTTCGCGTCTCCCTGGTCTGCTGGGGGGAAGCAGCTAGTGCGGGGTTGCCTCACCCCGTTTGTAAGTAGGGATCCGATGTCAGTCGGATCCATGTAACCCGGGGACTGCCTGTATTTCCATAAATATAGCACATCTTGGACACTAGGGAATTTTGAAGACCTGCAATTATCTCTTAATTAGAATTTTAATAAAGGGCATCATTAAAATCTCTGCACCAATGAGATTAATGAGGAAGTTTAAAATAATAAAAACAAACTTTCCAGCGCTCTGATGCCTGATCTCCTGATGTCTTTTTCAAGGAAGGCTTAAGCACTATATCTTATAGTGTTGACATTTGTCTTCTGGTCATTGTTTTCCCTTTCAAAAAAATATATGCACTCTACACGAGTAACTATCTAAAGCACAGCAGTATCATTAATGCAGTGTTTGGGACTGTGAATGTGAAATTATACGCTACTTTTTTAAGGGTTTATTTCCTGTATATAGAATTTTACTTTTAAAACTTTTTACAGATTTTAATGGCAGATTTCTTTTTAAAGGTTTGGGAATTGTTTGTCTTACTTTAAATATGTTTATTTGAACTAGGTGTTCTCTCCTTCACACACAGGATCAAAAGCTTAACTAAAGAAAAGTTCTAGTAGTTAAGAGTAAATCTTTGATCTCTGTTTCTGCCTTCAGGCTTGGAAGACAAAAGCAAGTTCTTTAAACAATAGATTTTCTCAAGCTAAAATGAAACTGTTAACTGGCAAAGGAAGTTTTTGAGACGTAGACAAACAAAAACTTATCAAGGTAGAATTTAGGTGCACAGTGATGATGAGATGCATTTGGAGTCTATACACTATATATCTCAAACAAAGTGTGTTATCTCAGAAGAATCAGTGACAAAAGCTGTTGGAAAAAGGTGCCTGTGTGTGACATTCTTCCACCATCTGTAGATCATCTGTATATTGCAATATGCACTGAATAAATCTCAATTTTCAAACACAGAATTATGGAAGCATATTTGTTTACTCTCTCACCTGGATTGTCACCGGTAAATGCTACAACTTTACAGTCTGGACTAAACCCATAGCGTTGAATATAATATGGAGAAAGAGAGCCCTAAGGAGTAAACAACATGTTAAGAAAGCTGAAAAGTGCAAATTAATCCCACAATGCCAAATACATCGATAACTCAGATAGCCAACTAATTCTGTAGCAGAGATGTAACCGATAAACTGATTAAGCTTATCAGTTAATGCTATAGGCTACATGCATCTCCTACCCCCTTGCCAGTACATTTTTTTTAGCAGACTGGCCAGCAGCCCAGCTCATCCCCAGTTTGTTCAGGATCTGGGACCTACCCATGCTGTGACTCTGCATTTAAAGTGTATTAGGAGCTGGGCGGGAGGGTGGGTGGGCGGGCGGGCAGGCAGGCAGGCAGGCAGGCAGGCAGGCAGGCAGGCAATCTGGCTCACACCGGGTCCAGAAGCTCAGACCCCCACTGGACAGGGGCAGTTGCCACCCTGCACTGCAGCCTCTATATCAGAGGCAACAGCACGGGGCAACAGGCAGCCAGTCTGTGAGGGGAGCTGGTTTTTAAACTGGCTCCCCTCGCAGACCAGCTCTTGCCTGGGACCCCACAGGCTGCCTCTGATAAAGAGGCAGAAGTGTAGAGTGGCAAGGGGCTCCTCGGGATTGGGGATGGAGTGCACTGGCTGCCAGCCTCACCGCAAGGGACTACAGAATAGTCGAGTAACCAATAAGAATTCATGAAGTTAATCAACTATTTAATTAACCGATATTTAACATCCGAATTCTGTAGTACTTCTATAGAAGTTACAATCACTATTTACATTTATTTTATACTGTTGTGCTTTAGAGATTTTTGAGCTAACATTTTTATAAGATACCAACAAGTAAACCTCCTGAAAACCTCCCTCAGATCAAATTCTGAAATGAAGCCAACAGCAGCATTTTGACTTGAGATCTCCTTCCAGGTACTCAGCACATACATGCACATGTTCCCCATCCACGTATATATTAATATTAAAAATGAGACAGAAATACAGAATGATATGCAAACACACAACTAGTATGCATCACCATCACACGATATAAATGTTCATCAGTGATTATCTTTTATTTTATGGTTAAGGATTCCATTTTTTCATGTCTCCCCAATAACAAAACCAACAAATAGCAGCCAAAGACTCTTCTTTCTTTTGGTGGTACTGATCAGACCAAATCAATCTATTTCAAGAGGTATTCAGCCAGATTTGTTTTGACAATATAACAAAGATATGCTAGGGGAACAGAGGGCTTTTAATAAACCTGATAACTGACTGAAGTTATTGCATGAGTCCTTCAAACTTTATAACTACCATACTCTACTGCACTTGAGAAGCTTGAATGTCAGATAATCGTATTTCTTCAGTGTTAGAAATACAGTATTATTCACTCTTAAGTCAAACAACTGTTCGCAGATGTGCAAGGAAAGAAGAGAGACTTCTATCATTTGAGCATTGCTAACGGGGTCACCACAATCTTAGTCTTTGTATCCGCAGCATGCAAAGACCCTGGGGAAAATAGTGACAGCCAACAGCCACCAAAGTAGGGCTTGTGCATCCTTTCAAAGTTATCAGCACTCCTGCTCTGGAATGCAGTTCCATAGTACTCCTGAACATATTAGGTCAGTCAGAACAGCTCAGGGAGCTTACTACTGGAGCATAGCCTCTCTCTACAAACATAGATCACGAGGACCCTACTGTTACACACAGAGCACACCCCTGAAATGTTCCAGTGCCTTGTTCATCCGCAGTTATCCTCCACAAGCACATACCAGTACTGAGCTGGATGGCACAACAGGTCCCAGCTTTTCTTCTAATCCTGGTGCACAAGCACTAAGGCAGGTAGTGGACCACATTTTATCATGAATCTGCAGTAAGTTCATTCCAGAACCTAGCAGACAACAGCATAAAAACATGAGATGTAAACCCTGAAACATGAGACTACATTAATGAAAAGAAAACAAAGATACTGTATTAGAGGATTTCACCTGGCTAAAGGCAGAGAAAAAACTATACACAAACATGGGACATTTAATACTGACATGGAATGGTCTCAGCTTGGCAGAGCTCAGGGATGCTGTACTGTTACCAACGCACAACTCTGTGGTAGTTTTCATTTTGGAAAGGGCTAGAAATCTTTCCCACTGCATAGGGGCCAGGTATAGCCAAACTTCTTGCCCTCCAACCAGTGAGGCTAGACTGTGAAAATAGGTGGGGAATACATCCATAGAACCTGCAATCCCTCAATACTAGCCAGCAAAATGAGACGCACATGCTGCACGCAATCAAAGGATGGTGCAGCAACTGCATTCTCTTTGCATAAGGGAATTGTGCCTGAGGCACAATATTGCAGGAATTCCTACAAAGGTGGTATGTACTATTGCCTTGTACCTAGCTTGGGGGGTGATTTTAGTCCATCATTTAGCCCTTACTAATCCTTCTAAAATCCCTGTAAGGTTATGTTTGTATTATTACCCCCTTTCCAAAGGGGAAAACTGATCCTGATTTGTCATGGACCAAATTTTAAAAAATAACCTCTAATTTTGTGTGATACAAATTTTGAGTGTTCAGTTTTATACATTTAAGACATGATTTTCAGACTTATTGAATGTCTTCAAGTCGAGTTGATCTCAATGAGAGTTGCGGGTACTCAGCACCTCAAAAATCATATTTAATGTATGAATTACTGGATTCTTTTTTAATTCAGTCTTAATGATTGGCAAAGGCCACATAAGTGACTCTCTGTCAGAGCCAGGATTAGAGCTGAGGTAACTCCATTTACACTGCTCCAGCTTCTCCTCTAGCTAAAAAGAACATTTTTAAAACTCATGATCGACTGACCACCAACTGTGACAGCTCATATCCTGTACTAATCTAAGATATATTTAATTAGATATTTCACTGCACTCTTAATAACCAGAGGTGAATCCTGCTAACTTACTAATAATGTTATCCTGTGCTAAAGACATTTTTGCTTTTATAGCTAATTAGCCCAAGAACCTGCTTATTTCAATGACAGAAACTCAGTCATTGTTCAAAATGACTGGTAAATCTGAAACCAGTGGAATTTTGCTCAGTGTTACTGACCTTTAGACACTTGCATACATACAGGGAGAATGAAACTTGCCCTCAGCACATAGACTGTGCGATCAGGCTCTCCATAGAGTTTTGTGGGGCTGGAGAGGGAGGGAATGAAAAGTAGTCCACTCCCCAAGCAACTGGCAGACCACTAGACTGCAATATGGCCCCTCTGCATCCCCCATACAAGTACAGTAAAACTCCAGTGGTCCGGCACCCAATGGTCCAGCACTCCTGATGGTCCGGCACCATCTGGAACCCAGAAGTGCTCTGGGCAGCCGGACAATTGGAGCTGCTCTGCCCCCGGCTTCCCCGATTCAGCCGCTGCTGAAACTGACCAGCAGCTGACTCTAGTAAGCTGGGGACAGAGCAGCTGGGGTGCTGCCGGGTTGGTCCCATAGCACCATGGGGCACACCCCCCCCTCTCCACCCCAGACGCCTCATAGCCCCCCCTTCCGATGGTCCAGCATATTTGATAATCCGGCACCCCCTGGCTCCTGAAGGTGCCGTATTATCAGAAGGTAACTGTATATGAAATTATTGGATATGCAAGCACTGAGGTAGATGCCACACCGTAATTCTTAACACCCTCCTCTGCTCCAAGTCATTTAAAGCTATTAAACAGCCCCCATCCACAGTGCTCATAGGGTGCAGAAACAACCCCAACTGCCAGTGCGGCCCCTCTTCTGCAAGCATTCTGTCTCTCTTACATACATAGAGAGAGAGAGAGAATATGCTAGATCTCTGCACTTTGGTGTCTTAACATTTTATAGACATATCCAACAGTAAGTACGTAAGGTATATTTAAACCAAATAACCCAGCCCAGCTTTACAAAGAGAGTGTATTATACACTTTTGAGACACTGGAATAACTCAGGCTACATCGTAAGAAATTCAGATTACATTTTACTTGAGTTAGTGATATGTAAATGAAATTAAATGCATTTGATTGAATCAATTTCCTTTTATGCAAATTAAATATACTTAATAAATTATATGATGGTTAATTTGCCCTATGATTCAGCAGCAGGAATTCGACACAGCACACTTTCCATGGACATGAGATGTGTTTCTCTTCCCTGAGGTCAATCAGAACTACCACCACCAAATACAGAAAATACTCTTCCATAGAGGAGAAGGGGGAATTGAACAAAGAGTTCCGGCCCTCGGGAAATTCTACGTAAGGGATGGGAGGCAAACAATGATTGTCTTCAGCTGACTTCACAGAAAGCTACCCACCTCGAGAGAATAGATGAAAGCACTAGGAAATAAAAAGAACTCTAACAGAGGTGCAGCTAAGCAGCTAGACTCAGGTCAGGAGAAGATATGCTCTGGCCTGAAGAACTTTACATTAAATAAGAACTGAGGTGAGAAATTATTATGTGTAACAATTTCTTTTAGATTATTAGGCTTAGCTAGTGTTCTTGACTTTTACTTAGTAACTTGCTTTGATGTATCTATTATCACTTGCAACCACTTAAATCTTACTTTTTATACTTAATAAAACCACTTTTGTTTATTATGAAATCCAGAGTAAATAATTCTTATCTGGGGAAGGGGGAAGCAACAGCTGTGAATCTCTCTCTTTCACTGATAAGGAGGATGAATTTATGAGTTTTCTGTGTGTAAAACTTGTATACAAAGAATGATTTATCTGGAGTTTTGGTCCCTATTTGGGGCTGTGCTCCTGGGTGCTGTCAAGTCCTTGTATCTCCCTCCCAGAGCTGAACAGTTATCAGAGTCTGTGTTACTATGCTGGGGAGTGGTTACCCCAATTCTGTGTTTTTGCTGGAGGAGCTTCTGGCTCAGCAGAACAGAGTGATGGGGTATCCAGACGACAGGTAGGAGGACTCAGGAGGTATGATCTGTCCATCAGTGACAGCTGCAAGAGGATCTCTATAACTCAATCTGTCACAAAATTGTTTAGTCCTCTAGTGCAGTGTTTCTAAAAGTGTTCCGCAGAATCACTTTGAGAAACACATTAACTGGCCACCCCGGTTTGTTTATTTACTAGTGCTGCAGCCATGGACCCTCGCAGCTCCCATTGGCTCGGTTTCATCCTTTGCAGCCAATGGGAGCCACGGGAAGCAGCGTGGGCCAGGCCACCGCTTTCCACCGCTCCACTTGGCTGCAAAAAGTGAAATGTAGCCAATGGGAGACATGAGGCTCTGCGGTGCCAGTAAATAAACTAACTGGGGAGGCCAGTTAATGTGTTTCTCTAAGTGATTCCACAAAACAGTTTCCAAAACACTGCTCTAGTGTAACTTGACAGGATTTTTTAAAGCCTATGTGACCTGAAGTTAAACTTATAGAAATGAAGAGTAGGTCTGTTATATGACCATTTTTTTCAGAGATTTATTTCCAAATACAGGCAGTCCCCGGGTTACATACAAGATAGGGACTGTAGGTTTGTTCTTAAGTTGAATTTGTATGTAAGTCGGAACTGGTACATATTGTAGGGGAAACTCTAGCCAAACATTTCTCCAGAGCTCAGTTTTATTCTCCCATACCTCACTTCCCTCAGTCCTTTATTCTCAAGCTGAAGTGTCTGCTGAGAAAAGCCACTCCGCGTCTCCCTGGTCTGCTGGGGGGGGGCGCTAGCTTCGCGTCTCCCTGGTCTGCTGGGGGAAAGCAGCTACTGCGGGGTTGCCTCACCCCGTTTGTAAGTAGGGATCCGATGTCAGTCGGATCCATGTAACCCGGGGACTGCCTGTACAATATACAGGATCAATGGAAGGAAATTGCAAAAGATGAGAAAAAAATAGGCTTTGCATCAGCAGTATAAAAAATCTTGCATAATATTTATTTTTATTATTGCTATTAGGATGATCTCCCATTATGTTAACAGAAGACAAGGGATGGAAGACAACATGTAATTTAACTTTCATCTAGTAAAGAGTGGCACCATAATGTATGATTTCACTCTCCCATCTTTTTCACACCAAGGTTTAATAACTTTACATCCTCAGAACAGAATATTTACTCTAGATATTTAAATGTCCAGAGGAACAACAGAATTAGATGGGTACCATGTGTGTAAGTTATAGCTGGTTAAAAGTTATATGTGAAAAGTTTCAATTGAAACAAAAAAATTCCCATTTTATGCAAAGTTTTTCACATTTTTTTTTGACCCACCCCAAAAAGTTTCAATTTCCAAAACTGAAAAAGTTGGTTTTTCATCCCTTTCTTCTCTCTCTGAAAAAAGTTTTCAGAAACCACACCATTTTAGTTTTTCATCAAAAATATATGGAACATTTCAACCAAAATGAACATTTATTTTCATTTGAAAAGTCATTTTTTCCTCACATACTCAAAAAATCCAAAAGTGTTTTGACCATTTCAGTACAGAATGTTGGGACTGATCCCCCAAGGGGCTCAGGGGCTCTATGAGGGCACCCTGAACTCCCAAAATATCCAAGGGTTGCACTAACTGTCCAAAAGCTGCAATAAAGATGATGGGAGTGATGGATGCTCAGCATCCTTCAGAGTTTTTCCCACCAGGGAATATGATTCAGCCCCCCCCCCCCCCCCAGCAAAAAAAAAAATAAAAAAAAAAAAAGATTGCTGAAGTTTACATCATCAATACACTGAAAATTAAACAAAATACTGAAATTGCTAATTACATTAAGACTAGGTCATAAACATGATCATTTCATGCTGGCAGTAGATAAGCATAGACAGCCTTGCATGTTTTAGGGTCTGTGTCAGGTGTATTATGCCTTTCAGGGACAGTCATGCACTTCCAGTGAAAGCAATCCCGGGAGCAATCAAGGAACCCTATCCTGCCCTGCCTCAAGCTAACAGAGTAGGAAAGAGAGGACCCATAGTCCCTCTGGCCACTACATGGTGGGATTTTTCCACTGCTGTAATAACTCCATATTATGGATACTTGTCAGTTAACAGTCCCAATTAACCACAACACACACATCTTGCTCTGCATTTAAAACTCTGGACTGGAAGGCTGACTCAGCCCCAGCCGACAATTTGAAGTTTTAAATGCTGCTGCCGTGGAACAGCCTCTATCCACAGTGAGTCAGGCTCACTGCGGACAGAGGCTGTTCTGTGGGACGCCGAAGCAGCCTCTATCCGCAAGGAGCTTGGGGCCCCTCACAGACAGGGGCTGCTACTGCCCCATGCTGCTGCCTCTGCATCAGAGGCAGCAGCACGGGGCAGCAGGCGGGAGCCGATCCATGAGGAAAGCCGGTTTAAAAAACCAGCTCCCCATGAGGACTGGCTCCCGCCTGCCACCCCACACCGCTGCCTCTGATACAGAGGCAGCAATGTAGGGTAGCAGGAGGCTCCCTGAGAGTGAGGCCAGGAGTGCACTGGCTGCCATCCTCGCCCACAGGGGCCATCGAATAATCGTGTAACTGTTAAAATTGTGCGGGTACACAATTACCTAATTAAACGATTGCTAACATCCCTACTCCATATAGGTTAACAGAAGCATTCTTTTATTGATATCCTTTTACACTTCTAAGCACAGTAGCTATGTCGAGCTAAGTTTTAAGTACAGATCATGTTTAAGTTTGGTTTCTCTGCTTCAAACCTCTGAGATAAAAGCTATATGAACTTTTTTTAGTTGCTCCTCCCTGACCTGTCGCCTAAGGGAAAGGGAAAGTAGAGGGCCTGCCTGCCAAGGAGAACATTAAGAAAAAAGCAGCTCAGCTGGCCAAGAGGGTTCAGAGGCCCTAAAAAATTGACACTTTTAAAGCTAGATTTTGGCCTGTCACTAACTCCTAAATCCTACACAGAGCCCAAAGCATATATGAGGTTCCAAGCTGCCCAAGAGGGGGATGCAGATATGAATTCCTTGCTACCTTATTGAAGTGAGAGATACTGCACTTCTTCCCAGCCTTGTTACTAGAAAGGAGATGAAATAGTGAGTTGAACTTGATCTCCACCTGTGTCTTCAATTCTGGCTTTACCATCTTTTCATGCTACCACTTCACTGACTGCCTTAATATCTAACCATGAAACTTGGGGTGGGGGGAGGGGAACAACCCCATGTGGGCAAGAGGAAGCTGGGAGGGAGAGAATATGCCCCTGGCCCCCAGCCTCCTACACTCCCCACACACACATCCCCAAGGCTCTGCCCTGAAGGACCTGGGCAAGTCTTCTAGTACATCATAAAGTAGAAACAAAGTGCACAAACTCATTTTTAAAAGAATCTTTGAGGGATCCTGATAGAAAGAGGAGGTCAGTTTTTATGTTTGCACACACACACGCATGCATGCACCTGGGGGCAAAGAGGTAACCGTATTAAGATGAACACTAAAATAAGAGTAATTAATTCATTGCAGAGCTACACATTTAAAATACATTCCTTATCAGGGTAGTAATACTTAAACATGTGGGAAACACCTTGTCCTTCTTCTATTCATGATGGGGAGACAGGGAAACTCCCATGCAGAACTGTTCCCACCCAAAAAGAACAGACAACACTTACCATCACAATAATCAATGGGTGCATACACACTTAGAAAAAGGGATGCTGCAAAGCTACTAACCACAGAGATTCTCTGAAAGACAAAGATAACATGAAATAGTAACACTCATCAACTCTGATGCCAAAACAACTGCAGCTTGTGTAAGTCAAAGCAACAACATACTAATAAAATTTCAGCAATGGGTACTGTCTGCCAGAAAGTATTATCCAGTAAAATTTTCTTGCCTGGGCTTATAGTAGACAGCCATCTAAAAAGAAACCTTATGAAACATACAACATACACACAATATAGGAATGTATTCTGCCTTAGTACACATTACTGTACAGCCATGATATATCTAAGGGCCACAATTTAATAAAAATAAGTCTAGATACAAAAAAACAAGCAGACAGAAAAATCAAAGAATACTTGACAGCATAGAAATCATACCAATAGCATCTATTGGTGAACCCAAAGGGAAACCAAAGCTAAACACAGACGAGATCTTACAAACGTCTCCTTTTGTGAGAGACTCTTCCATCACCCCAACATGAGCACTCATCTTCCTGAGTCAATCAACTTCTTCCCAAGTCAAGCAACATAGCCCACCCCTGCAGTTAACCCTCTGATAGCAATCAACTATGCTACCCATTACTATGCCACAGACTCACTTCTCAGAGATAGACGGTAGATGGTCTCTAAGGAGGGTCATAAGGATGGCAAGACTTAATGACTCTCTATACCTTCTTTAGGCACTACTCAGGGACACATTTCAGCATGGCTGAGATGGACCCAGCCCTTCCTTGTACTCCAATGAACACTAGCTGCCTGAAAGAGAATGAGGGGGGTTGGATTAAAGATTGGTTCTGGCTCCGCTCTCTAAACCATCCAGAAAAACAGGCTGGCACAGTGGAGGGAACACACCACATCCTCTATAACAATGTTTTCCAAATGGTGTTCTGCAAAGTGAAAATAAGGGATCTGCGAGAAAATTCCATTACAACAACATTTTATGATTAAAAAAAAATAATTAATATTATGTGATTTTTGTTTTTAAATATGTGCAATTAAGCTATTAAATATTGATCTCACGACCTTGTTTAGCATTTGTTTATTATTATCCTTACTTATTTGTGGTCTACATTTTCAGTTCCATATATTAGACTGTTATTTGGAGTTCCACAAAATTATTTTGAGTTTAAAAGGGTTCCATGGCCAAATAAAATTGGGAAACATTGATCTATAAAGTAGCGAGCTACAAAGTAATGTGTGTACTGCATACAGGTCCTTAAGATAAATTCTTACCAAGACAGAATTCCTCTGGGGAATTCTGGTTATAATATGGCACTGCCACATCCCTTTCAGCACAACTAGGGAAGCCAAATTACAATCTACTCCTCAGCCCCTAGATCTGATCAAGGACTCAGATCACAAGGATCCTGGCTTAATTCACTTCTGCATGAATTTATTCTTAAATCTGTGACCAGAATATGTAGTTTGTCTTTTATCCATTCCATATCCTCTCACCCTAGAACAAGAAGTGTCACAATGACATTCATGAAAATACAGAGAGAACAATATTAAAGAAAAACGTTCTTTACAAAGTATATGGTGAACCTGTGAGACTTACTGCAGCAGGATATCAACTTGTCCATATCAGGAAGGTATTTTAAAATTAGGGATGCTAACATATAGTCATTTCAATGATTAATCAAATGACTACACGCATCCCCCTCCCGCCCCTTGCTGCCTCTCATACAGAGGCAGCAAGG
This sequence comes from Pelodiscus sinensis, assembly GCF_049634645.1. Taxonomy (NCBI): domain Eukaryota; kingdom Metazoa; phylum Chordata; order Testudines; family Trionychidae; genus Pelodiscus; species Pelodiscus sinensis. Next base: position 244,916,572 of record NC_134712.1, on the reverse strand, counting down.
GGCGGGGAGGAGAGGCAGGGAGCCAGTGCCAGTGGGAAGCTAGCTTTTAAGCCAGCTCCCCACAAGCACCAGATCCTGCAGAGCCAACTGCTCACCCCCACACTGCTGCCTATGATAGAGAGGCAGCAGCGTGGAGGGTGAGGGGGGCAGGCAGGAGCCGATACACTCAAGAAGCCAGCTTCAAAGGGATTTATCACCTTGCTCTGAAACACTGAATATTAGTCACTGCTTGAGGCAGAACATCAGATTTTCAGCCTTGAGCAGTTAAAATAATAATTGTTAGTGCTGATTTCTCAATTTCAGTAAAAAGGAAACTTACATTTGAAATTTTTAATTCATTTTAATCATTATAAAATCAAAATAACTTTGAAGACCAATCTGTCAAAACAATATCAACTCAACCTCCAGTTTTTCCTAGGTAACAATGCCTGGCACCTGTTTTGCAACAGCAAACATTGCACTGATACACCCACAGAATAACCATTTGCATGTATTAACTATGCATAATCACATGCTTGAGAGACCAAATATGGCAATATCTGCACAAACTGGTGCACATGCAATTTTGTGCAGGCAAAATTAAGGCCTAATTTTTAAATTTTGATTCAAAATGTTGTGACCCAGAGGTATTCACAATGTTAAATACATCAATCTAAAAATATCAGGTGTGTGATTGTCATATGCCAATTAACTGAGATGATTAAAAAAAATAGATCCACTTTATAAAATCACAACCCCTATATTATATATTTTGCATTATGACAACTAATGCAAGAAATAACATGCATTTCTTTTTAGCAAAAACTTATTTATTTCCTTAACAAAATTAAAATGATTTTCATCTGTGATTTCCAATAAGTTTATTGAAGTTGAGCCAACCTCAGTTTGTGCGTAGACCTCAGGGTTCTGGCTGTAAATCTTTGCTATCTGGTTTCCAGTAAAACGCTGAGAGAGAAATGCAAATGATTAGGAATACAAATGCTAAATAGAGTCAATAGTCATTAACTCTGTGTAATGAGTTCAGTACATTGCACTTTGGATATTTAATTTGCCTGATGCATGATGAAAGTCAGTGCACAGCAGGCAATCTGCACTAAACAGGCTATAATGCATAGTCTCATTATGAGAATTTTGCTCACCTTTTGGAAAAAGGCTGTGAAAAAAGCATTATTATCCATAATTTATGTTTCAGAAATGACAGTTCAGTGGAACAAATCATAATTTATTACATACAGAGGAACCCAATATATTGCAAACATTGCCTCCAAAGCCTCAAAATGTTCCCAATTTATACAACTCTGCATAGATGGGGTAAATGGAGGACAGGGTACTACAAGCCAGAAAGCATTAATGGATAAGGAGTACAGGCAGTCCCCGGGTTACGTACAAGATAGGGACTGTAGGTTTGTTCTTAAGTTGAATTTGTATGTAAGTCGGAACTGGTACATATAGTAGGGGAAACTCTAGCCAAACATTTCTCCAGAGCTCAGTTTTATTCTCCCACGCCTCACTTCCCTCAGTCCTTTCTTCTCAAGCTGAGGTGTCTGCTGAGAAAAGCTGCTCCGCATCTCCCTGGTCTACTGTGGGGGGGCACTAGCTTCGTGTCTCCCTGGTCTGCTGGAGGGAAGCAGCTAGTGCGGGGTTGCCTCACCCCGTTTGTAAGTAGGGATCTGATGTAAGTCGGATCCATGTAACCCGGGGACTGCCTATAATTATGTCTCATACATGTGTTAAATCAGATAAAGGAAAAACACTTAAGATGCTGAACTTTTTTGTTAATTAGTTAATTGCCTGTTTTAGGTTAAAAAGCAACATTTTGCATTGTTTAAAGTTTCATTTCAACTCAAATGAACATACAGTAAATTGCAAAATAAATCAAAAGAAGGATCTATGCAAGGGAATAGGACATTTTGATGAATTCACCCTCACTAACAAACTGACAACTAGGTGCTATTTATATATGCTACTTGTCTAAAACAGGGTTACACAAACTGGGGGGGGGGGGGAATTAAAGAAGCTAGGATCCCATGGTATCACTAATAACAGCAGGAGTGAGATTTTAAAAAGGAGCAGGTATTGTGGGATAAAAACAAAATGGCTGCGTCTAGACTGTCAAGTTTTTCCGCAAAAGCACTTGCTTTTGCGGAAAAACTTGCCAGCTGTCTACACTGGCCGCTTGAATTTGTGCAAAAACACTGACGATCTGATGTAAGATTGTCAGTGGTCCTCCGCAAATACTATGATGCCCCCGTTCGGGAAAAAGTCCTCTTGCGCAAATGTATTTGCGCAAGAGGGCCAGTGTAGACAGCACAGTACTATTTTGCGGAAAAAAGCCCCGATGGCGAAAATGGCAATCGGGGCTTTCTTGTGCAAAACCGCATCTAGATTGGCACGGACGCTTTTCCGCAAAAAGTGCTTTTCCGCAAAAGCGCCCGTGCCAATCTAGACACTCTTTTCCGCAAATGCTTTTAACGGAAAAACTTTTCTATTAAAAGCATTTGCGGAAAATTATGCCAGTCTAGACGTAGCCAAAGTGTATTTCAGGGTGGGTCAAGCCCAGGATTAAAAAACAGTCCTCTCTCATCACAAAGATCATGAATGTCCCAGCCAGCAGCCACCATTCTCTAGCACAGTGGTCCCCAACGTGGTGCCCACGGGAACCATGGCGCCCGCCGGGGCATTTATGTGTGCCTGCCGAATGATTTGAGCCAGCCCCACCCCCGGGGCGCGGTGCATGCGCAGTGCAAGCCCCAGGCACGCGGCACATGAGTGGCATCGGCCCTGGGTGCGCGGTGCATGAGCGTCCCCGCCCCCGGATGCTCGGCGTGTGAGCGGCCCTGCCCCTGGGCACCCGGAATTCCCGAAAGGTCTGGGACCACTGCTCTAGCAGCCCACTTTTGAAGGCAGCGCCACTGCCAGTAGCAGTGCAGAAGGGATCACTTCAAATTACAGGTGATGGGGGGGGGGTAGGTGAGAAATTCCATAAATGGTAAGTGGGGGGGGAAACGACTTTAAAAGTTTGTGCACCACTGATGTAAAAGACTTCCCTCACTCCATGACATATTGTCACAATTGTGGTAGGAGGAGGTGCCTGATCTGGAGTCCTATTGCAATAAGAAGGGTGTGATGATGGACCACTCTGTAATAACCATGGACATTTGGAACTCTCATCCCCCCAGGTCTACAATGGTCTGAGATTGTTAACTCTCAGGGAGCAATAAAGGCCCATTTTTTCTCCTTTACCTATGAAGAGATGGGTGTTGGGTAGGGCTTGATAGTGCTGTTGCCAGGCTCCAGATGTCTTCTTTAGAGAGTTTTATCAATTTGACTAAAATTAATACTGCAAGGAGTAAGTGGTGGTGATCAAAGGAGATTATATTTGGAAACACTTCTGTAATATATGTTATTACTATAGACATCTGCATGAAAGCAAAAATTTAAATTCATCTGCTCCTGCATCTTTTTTCTCACCTGCATCAAACTGACAGCTCCTCAACTTGAGCAAATTAGCAGAGCCCAACCAGCTAAGGAACTGATACACGGAATTAGAGAAGTAACTTATAGTAATAGTTCATCCAGTCCCTTTTTCTGCCAATATAAGTTGTTTCACACAGTGCATTTTCTAACACTTCAAATAGTCTAATTTTATAACTCCCAAGCAATAGGACATCATCCCTTCCTTTATGAGGCTATTGCAAAGCCAAATACATTTCACTGCCAGACAGGTTTTTCAATATAGACTAACCTTGTCTCTTCATAAGTTTCAGCCCCATACTGATGCCACACTTACTGGCTGTGAATTATTTTCAGAGTTTGTCATGAGACAGCAGTGAGACTGTATGAACTTTCATTCTTTCCTCCTCCACTTCTCACCTCACAGGCTCGCGAACCAGTGATATTAGCTAGCTGCTGCGCTCCCCCAGCAGCTCTCTCAAGAGATAAGCACTGGGTGGTAGTACTGGAATCCATCCAAACCGGGCTGTCACTGACAGAAAAGCAAGCCTGAGGGGGAAGGGGAAATAAATCATCAAAAAGATTATCACTCCACACTAATGGACAAATCCTAAATAGGTATCTGTGCCCACTCTGGGCCCAAATACAATAGAACACAAGAACAGCCATACAGGGTACACCAAGGGTACTTCTAGCCCAGTATCCTGTCTTCTGACAGTGGTGAATGCCAGATGCTTCAAAGGAAATAAACAGAGCAAGGCTGTCATCAAATGACCCATCCCATGTCATCCAATCCTAGCATCAGGCAGTTAGAGGCTTGAAGCATGCTGAAGAACACCAAGAGCATGGACACGGAAATGCCACATTGTTGCACTGGAGATTTCCCACTACTGGATTCTACATACATCTACAATCCACATGAAGCTAGCATGTTGGGGACACGGCCAATAGCTTTGTAAACAATGTGAAAACCCCAGGCCAAACCTTGCATTGGAGAGGAGGGATAGCTCAGTGGTTTGAGCATTGGCCTGCTAAACCCAGGGTTGAGAGTTCAATCCTTGTAGAGGCCATTTAGGGATTTGGGGTAAAAATTTGTCAGTGTTGGTACTTGGTCCTGCTGTGAAGGCAGGGGACTGGACTTGATGACCTTTCAAGGTTCCTTCCAGTTCTAGGAGATAGGCAATCTCCAATAATGAGGAGAAGCTGGCTGAAGCTGCCACTCTTTTACCTAACTTGCAGTAGCTAGCGATGGGCCAGCAATGCAGGTTACCAGGCCCTGAAGCAAATGATTAAGCTCAGGATTCCTTTCCTGAATTCTGCTGTACTTCATGCTGTGAAAGAATTGTGCTGGTCCTTTTGCTCCTGTTGTCAGGATTTAGCCATATGGATAACTATAATTATTCTTCTTGGTGTTGTACTGAGATTGTTGTTTCCAATGACTAGTTATAATCTTCTGGGAACCCTTCCCCTGACACTCAGAACTCCATTGTGCAGTTTTTTAACTCATTTCCCAGAAGTTCTTCACATGTTTATTGCAGACAATATTTTCATTTGGCAAGCCAGATATAGACATCTGAGATTTAAATAGATGAGTCTATTGTCTCCTTCAAATGTTTAAAAGTTCTTGATCTCAAGGTGGGAAAGGCTGATTTTCAAAATGTAACTTGAATTTAGATGGCTTCAATAGACAAACAGACCTTTACATCTTTAAAGGAGAGGGCTTTTCAAATCTATGTCCACAAGACAACCCCAAGCACCCATTTTGAGCTCAGGAGCTCCTAGGACCATAATTTGAACCTTCAGAAATAAATGTATTGTTTCATAAAAGTATTCTTGCTAATAAAAACTTGTGAATTGAAATTATAATATAGTGAATCTGAACATATTAACCATAATTGTAAAGGTGTTAAAATATTAAGCTTTATACAAACAGTAAACAGACCATACATTGTGGTGCTCATTGGGTGATGCATATTTTAACAAAATAGTAAGTTGTCATGCCGGGGAGGAAAATGAAATACTAAAATCCTTGAGCTAAAGGGGGGAAATGTATATTGCAGTGGCTTCTAACAGAAACAGACAAAGGAAATACTTTGGAAGCAAAAAGCAACTGTTAAGTGTCAGAAAGAGAACTGTGTGTGCTCACTCTCCCTTCAAAGCTTTTCATTGCATATATTACCTTCAGTAACTGATGTAAAGGAAGATCAGGTGATAAATTCTTTAAAATTTGGCTGGCTCCCTGCTTCCAATACACGCTCCCATGTTGCTGTAGAGGATATACATTTTTAAATTTAAGATGGCCCCCAGGATGTCAAATACAGACTTCAATATGGATTTCAAACATTAAAAAGAGAACCATGTCCAAAATGAGAGACAATTTAAATTAATTTAACAGTTCCCCGTTTTTGTCACATCCAGAACAATTAGCTCATTTAATTACACTTCAAGAATGAACAATGTACATGCCAAATCATCAAATTCAAATGTTTACCTAGCAAAAATGTAGACCATTAACTAAAGCAGCATCTAGTGAGCAATATGATAATATTGCTAGTTGCAGCTATTGACTTACCCAAGGATTCTACCATAAAAGCACAGCTTTAAAGTGAAGCCAGAGTTCCACAGAATAACTGTGTCATTTTGGGCCCTGCACAAAGGGTTAGACTCAATGGCTACGTCTAGACTACATCCCTTTGTCGTAAAAGGGATGTAAATTAGACATATCGCAATTGCTAATGAAGCGGGGATTTAAATCTCCCCCGCTTCGTTAGCATAAAAATGGCTGCCGCTTTTTTCCCCCGCACGGAGCTTTGCTGGAAAAAAGCGCCAGTCTAGACCGCTGATCTTGCGGAAAATAAAGCCTTTTCCGAAAGATCCCTTATCCCTCTATGAAATAAGAGGATAAGGGATCTTTCGGAAAAGGCTTTATTTTTCGCAAGATCAGCGTCTAGACTGGAGCTTTGCCGGAAAAAAGCGCCATTCAGAAAAAAAGCGGCAGCCATTTTTATGCTAGTGAAGCAGGGGAGATTTAAATCCCCGCTTCATTAGCAATTGCGATATGTCTAATTTACATCCCTTTTATGAAAAAGGGATGTAGTCTAGACGTAGCCTAACTGTTTAAAGCAGAAAAAAACAGTAATCAGAATGACTGAGTTCTGCAGTCATACTCAAGGTACTTTGTCTGCCATTAATCCACTGTGCAACCCAGAGCAAGTCCGTTAGGCACCACTAATTTTGGGTATTCAACTCAAAATATATAGCCCCTGATTTTCTGAGCACCCAAGCCTTTAATTGAAGTGAATGGAGGCTGCAAGGGCTCAGCACCTCTGATTTACCAGTCCTAGGATTTTGAAGCTCAGCAACTGGTAACGTAAACACCAAAAATTAGTGGACACCTTGGATAATGCCTGCCATAATCTCTCTCCACTTCACTTTACACAACTGCAAAATGGGTCTCAAACCTGCTTACCTCATAGGCATGGTGTGAGGCTTAATAGATGAATGAATGTCTAAGTACTTTGACATCTTCGAAAGACAGACAATATGTTATATAGGCTAAAACTAGAGAAGCCATAAGCACGATATACAGGAAGACACAACCCCTGAACATTTGCATACAAGTCGGCCATCCTTTGGTTTCCATTATTTCTGAGGATGCCTGGTGTACCACCTAGTATATGAAGAGCTATGAGGAGAGGGATGATAGCTGTACCTTGAATAGATCTGGCATATTCAGCTCTTCACTAAATTCCACTCTCCTTAATCTTGCAGACACAGCTACTCAAACTTCCTGCTCCATCTCAAAACACGCCTCAAGTTTGCAAAAACGTAAGAGCATATCTTACACTAGGAAACTCTTTCAAAATAACTAAATTCGACTTAACTCCTGATTTTACAAAATCAAAATAGCATGTCCTCACTACGGGGAAGCCTTGAAATTAGTCCGAGACAGGCTCCATTAATGTTGATGCGCTACCTCGAATTTGAGCCCCAGGAAGCACTGGGGAATAATTAGTTCAAATTACTCTGGGAAGTATTATTTCAAGATAGTGGCACCAGAGCGTCCACACTAATGCTATTTCAAAATTAGCATTATTCCCCATAAAAAGCAGGAAGACATTTTTTTTCTGCAGTGTAGACATAGCCCTAGGGAGGCAGCTTAGTTACAGCAGCGAAACCTCACTGAGAGCGGGAGCCAGCAACCCCTTCCAGCCCCACTCCTGGGGAAGTAGCTTGGCTGTGTCAGCAGAGCTTCCTCCCCAGGAGCAGGGCTGGCAGCCCTTGTCAGCTCTGCTCCTAGGGCAGGCTCTACAGTATAAAGCTAATCTAAACTTTATACTGTACAGCCTGCAGTGTTTAACCACTAGGGTGCCAGGTGTCCAGTTTTGAACCGGTCAGTCCAGTATTTGAGCTTTCTGTTCAGGAAACAAATTGAGAAAATATAAATGTCTGGTATTTTCTAAATAAGATGTAATGTAGATGGTGATGTAATGTCAAGTGTGTCTGGTATTTTTGTTGAAACCATCTGGCAACCCTATTAACCACTAGGAATTTTCTGCTGTTAACACGGTTAGCTTTTTAAACGAATTTTTACATACCTAGTATCCACACTGTTATCCTTGTCCTCCCTGTCCTATTCTTTTCTTGCAGTTGTATACAAGTTGCATCTTGTACTAAACTGGCTTTTATGTTCTTCAGGCAGAGTCTGTCCCTTATTATGTATTTATACAGTGTCTGGCACAAAGAAACTTTGATCTTAATTGAAGCCTTTGGAGCTGTTGTAATACTACTAAATAATATGTATCATTATTCCTTAGTACATGGGTGGGGAACCTTTTTGGGTTGGGGGCCGCTGACCCACAGAAAAATCAGTGAGGGGCCACACACAAGTGAGAAACAAAAAGAACCCAAACAAACCCTCACTGATATGGCTCCCAACTGAGAAGCAGAAAGACACTCCCCACATTTCCCTTGCACACCAGAGCTTAGAGGGGCCCGGGATAGTAGATTTTGTGCGCTCCAGCCCCACAATGGAATGGTGGGGAGGCTAGAGAATCAGCATGGGCTCCCCAGTGCTGGGGTGGGAGAGCCCTGAGTCTCAGGGTCCAGATCCAAGCAAGCCAAGGGCTGCATGTGGCCCCGGGGCCTTAGGTTCCCCACTCCTGCCTTAGTACTTTGTTGAGGATATACAATATGACTGATTTTTCCCCCTTAAAAACTGACCTGCCCAGCCCCAGAAATAGCCTTCACATGAGAGAAGTTAAAGCCAGAAGACTTCATCTTTTCCAAGATCATATCCAGAGCCTACAAGAAAAAACAGAATCAAGAATGATTGTAATGAGCTACCAAATTATGCATACTCACAGCCCTCAGAATTAAATTGTAAGTGTCTGTCATCACTGATAAGGACTCAATAAGAGACAATGAAAAATTAGCTAATGACTAGGGATTTTTTGAGAAATTGAATAAATTAATCTAAGCAGAAGTGCTTTTTAAAACAAAAAAAATCTTCAAACAGGTTGAATAACAAAGGATTAATCATTAGATCTTAGTTCTTGTTTGGTCTTCAAAGGATTTCAATATATTAAAGAGACATTGTTGAGGCTGATACATACAAAATGGGACAATTTATTTTGTTCTTACATTTGGAAAACCCATGCAATTCCTTGTGGTGCCATGTCCAATTTTGCAACATGCTGAGCATCCTCAACTCCCACTGACTTCAATGGGAGCTATGGATGTTCACTACCTCTGAAATTCAGATGATTTATTCAGATAGCAAAATATGGATTTAAATACTTAGCTGTTAGACACTCAAGTCAGAAAATTTTGCCCTTGCCATGAGATTCTCAAATGATACTTTTAAGTCATTTCGGACTAAAAATTAATCTACCTTTATACTGTCATTACTGTGACCTTCATTTTGCCACCCATAGGGTACGTCTAGACTACAAGCCTCTTTCAAAAGAGGCTTTTTCAAAAGATACTTTCAAAAAAGCCTCTTTCGAAAGAGAGCATCTAGACTACAGTCAGTACTTTCGAAAAAGCGAGCCACTTTTTCGAAAGAGAGCACCCAGGTAGCCTGGATGCTCTCCTTTGAAAAAGCACAGTTTGTATTACATAGTGTCTTTTTTCAAAAGAGTACTTTCGAAAAAAGGCGTTATTCCTCGTAAAATTAAGTTTTCCACGGCCGAAAAAACTGCCGCGTTCTTTTGATTTACTTTTGAAAGAACATGGCAGCAGTCTAGACGCAGAGGAAGTTTTTTCAAAAAAAGGCCTTTTTTTTTTAAATAAACACTGTAGTCTAGACACACCCTTAGTCACAACTTCACTACACATGTTGCCTTAGTAGGACTACTTACATAGTAAAATTCTATTCATTGTGAGCAACGTTTACAGAATCTGGACCTAAATGAGTAATTTTCCTCTGGATTGTGAATATCTGTTTTTAGAACACAAAAGGAAACCTACAGTATTTTAAACTAAATGTTTTCTACACTTATCATAAAGGGACTGCACTACAGCAAAACTAGCTAGCCAGCCAGCAGAGGGAAACAAAAACTCACTAACAAATCTTATTCTCAGAGGATGAAATTAACTCTGATGTTGCATTAACAAAGAGGTAAACAAAGCAAAGCCAAACTGGCACCTCTTCCATATGAAACAAAGACTGCAAACAAAGAATGTTTTCCTAATTAAAAAAGAAGGAAAAGGGGCCAAATTTTATCCAGCAGATGCAATATTTATTTATTGCTGATATGGGTTCAAAACCACTTAGGAAAGAACTTATATTTTGCATGCATCTAGTACTAAATACAATGGAGAGAGAAGAAACAAAAGCATAACAATTTAGAAACTCCAGCTTTACTTGTTCATGATGTGAAATTTTGCACTTCAAAGAGACATAACTGCATGCAAAAGAAATAGAAAACAAGCTAACAAGACATCTTAGCTTGAATGGCAATCATAATTGCTTCTCATAATGATAATCCTGAGTTAAGATGAAGAATCATGTAATAACGCAAATATACCTGGTCAACCAAAATTAAAACAGTTTCCTACCTTGACCCACATTAACACAGGAGAAGTCACTGTCAGCTTATCACTGTGGACGTGGACTCCGCAATGAGTCCTGCACAAAGACAATATTTTTACTTGAGGTGGGAGGAGAACCTGTCTTTTTTCACATTTGGTTCGTTTTCTCCTCTTCCAAGCAGTTTTTTCACATGATCATGTACAACCAAAGAATACACAATAGTATTCAGTGCACAGCAAGAATTAAAACAAAGTTAGAAAACTCAACCTGCCCTCTGGAACTAACATTCTGATATTTTGACTAGGCACAGGGAAAAAATATAAAGGAAAGGCCCTGATCCTGCAGTGAGATCTAAGAGGGCAGACTCCTACATTTACCCAGTACTTTGAAGTCATTGAGCCTCTGCATAGGGAAGGCTCTGCCCACATGTATGTCATGGAGCAGTAAACTCTTTGTCATATATTTATACTGGTTTCTTACAAAGCGATTTGACAAAAAGCCAAATACCCACATAAAGATTATCCATGGTGAACCCTTGTTTATACTACAAATTGCTTAAATGTATCTTACATCGCATCTAAGCGCCAGTGTCAACATCACTCCGTCAGCAGAAGAGCTTCTCTTATTGACCTAGATCTCCCCTCATTGATTCAGCAAGGGCAATCAACTCTCAGGCTTTCAGTTCTCTAGCTGTTGCCTCTCTCTAACATGGATGGGTTCTGGCAGGAGAAGAGTTTTAACACCCCCACCCACCACAAAGGAGTCTCTTTGGTTACAAATGTATCACAGCTTCAGCTGAGAACGAGCACGTATTTAGGGACCCCTGAACTCAAAGGGAATTAGAGTTTCTAGAAGGAGGTAATTAGTACATAATGGGGTCTCTCTTTCTTCAGAGTGTGTCTCCAAAAGGTTGGCTTCAGAGGGGTGAGTTTGTATTCTCATCACCCCAAGCTATTTCCTAGGAAATCTACATGTACCCCAAAACTAATAATATTAAATCAATGTGTTTTAACTTAATTCAGTACAGTTCATTCGAGATATTGTAGGATATTGTCTGACTGCCATACTGTAGACCTAATGTAGCCATTTACAATTAAGTTTACTCATAAATTGAGTAAGTGCATGTGCAAACAGGTTGTCCAGAAACTAAATCCTACTCTGAAATAAAGGACATGGAGTTTTTGATGCTCCAATTAAACTTAGTCTATCAGGAGTCACAGAATCTTTTACACTTTCTAATGTTTATTATCAATGGTTTCACATTGCACCATGGGTGAAATCCACTTCTTGCCATATAAAATTTGTGTCAACAAGTTTTGTCCAAAAACTGTGAGCTTTGCAGGTTGGAATGTATACACTTTAGACCACACATTGAGTAGCAGGCACGGCCCTCTTCGGTACATATAGACTTACTTTCACTTTCGAAAGAAGATATGCAAATTCAGTGATAATTTGCACATATTCTTCCAATCAATTTTTCGAAAGAGGGTTTTTTGAGGTTTTTTGTTTTCGAAAAAGCAAGCAGTTTAGATGTGGTTCTTTTTTAAAAAACTTTTTTCGAAAGAACCTTCTCTCTCAAAAATTGAGGTTTACAGGTTCTTTCGAAAAAAGGGTTTTTTTCCTAAAGAACTGCATCTAAACTGCTCGCTTTTTCGAAAAAAACTCTTTCAGAAAAGCGATCAAAAGAAGATATGCAAATTACCATCAAATTTACATATCTTCTTTCGAAAGTGAAAGTAAGTCTAGACGTACCCTTAATGTCTCCCAAGAGCAGTTTTGGGCAATAGATCTGCTCCAGCATATTCCCAAAACTCCCTTCCAAACCTTATTTGCTGTCAACATATCATGCATCTCCTTCCCGAACACAAAGGCAGTATTGCCAACCTTCGATGTTCAACTATAACGAGCCAGCCCCAAAAAACTCATGAGACTGGCTTAAACATCAAAAGTTTTTTTTTTAAAAATGATAAATAGGGGTAGTTGGTATTTGCTTTTTGCTTTCTGGTCTTTTAGGATGCACTCATTTCATGTTGTCAAGTTTTTCGCCACAGCCATGAAGACTAAAATATGTCTTTATTAAATGAAAGCTGAGATTCTCCTGCAATAAAAGGATTCCAGGAGCTGGGGCTTTCAGGAAAGTGCCAAACATCACAAGAGTTTACAACACCTTTGCAGTGTAGCCAATACCACACACAGACAAGCTAGAAACTCTGTTCATGCCTCCACACTTACTAGATCCATGGGATTTAACTGGTGTAAAAGCTCTTCAAAGGTACAAAACACTGGACTGACCATCACAATAAAATAAAATTCAAAAACATACCCAAATTCTGGAAGGTCTTTGTCAAAATGAATATTATCCTCATAGATGACTCTCAGCTGGTCATCAATGGCAATAACTTTAAGCTGAAAGAAATCAAAAGTGTACAAAAATACAGATCTATGTTTTCAAAAGGAGGATGGTATGTAAAGAGTGGTCTCTCAGCAATGTCTGAAAACTAGACTCCTTCAAAGTCATAGAATCCTAGGACTGGCACAGACCTCAGGAAGTCATCGAGTCCAGCATTAACTATTCAGTTAGCCAATTAATTTAAATCTAACATCCCTACATGGCACCACAGACATCATTTCTACAGGGAGCTGCATGCCATCCTTGGTAGCAAATCCATCTCCACCACCAAGCTTCCTGTGGATAATCTGGAGGTACTGGAGTGAACCTCAAGGAGGACATGCTAGATGAGAAATGGAAGAGGAGAAGACTGTGGGACAGGCAACAGGTGTCCAACAGCATGACAAGCCAGGATTTCTTTTTGATTCCTGAGCCGTGTAGCCATTTCCAGCATTCCAGCTTTAGTGAGCCTGAAGGCAGGGGAGGGAACTTCTCATAAGTACAGGCAGTCCCCGGGTTACATGGATCCGACTTACATTAGATCCCTACTTACAAACGGGGTGAGGCAACCCCGCACTAGCTGCTTCCCCCCAGCAGACCAGGGAGACACGAAGCTAGCACCCCCCCCAGCAGATCAGGGAGACGCACAGCAGCTTTTCTCAGTAGACACCTCAGCTTGAGAATAAAGGACTGAGGGAAGTGAGGTGTGGGAGAATAAAACTGAGCTCTGGAGAAATGTTTGGCTAGAGTTTCCCCTACAATATGTACCAGTTCCGACATACATACAAATTCAACTTAAGAACAAACCTACAGTCCCTATCTTGTATGTAACCCGGGGACTGCCTGTACTCGTTTTCCTTCAATACTGCGTGGATGCACATTGCTGCTTGTGTACTACTTTAGAGGTACTGAAATAACCGATAAAGGTACAGCTGATATTTACTTTTCATTCCCCTGTACAAGCTAGGCAGAGGGGCCCTACAGAACAGTTTGTTTATGCACACCAGGATGTCCTGCAAATAGAGATTGCTAGCAAACTTTCCTGGAGGTAATTTGAAATACTCTGCCAAAGGAGTCTTCAGAGCGTTGCCTTGTTTCTTCCATTGCATTTGGAATAGTGCAGGCACTATTGCAGCACACAAGTTACTGGGCTGTAGCCAGATGTATGCAGGAGCTGCAACCTTGCAGCCTTAGTTACCCCCAGGAGTGATATATCAACTACAATCACTACTGCCTTTGGAAAATGGTGCCACATGTATCTTCTGGTGCTGCAGCAGTACCCAAGACACTCCTCTCCATGGGAGATTAACACACACCCAACTTTGAGAGCCTCACTGATGTATGTGATTGTGAATTTCCTGTTTCTTCCCCTTTAAAGATACATTACCACATATGTTATGTAGTGTACCTCAGTATGACATAGGTATGTTTGCAGGGCTGTGGAATAAAAATCTACCTAGGAAATCTGAATGAATCTTTATTATTCTCCAAAATATGGTGACCAATTGTATAATTCACAGAAAACAGCAACAGATGAATTTGTACTGTTGCAATACTGCATGCACAGCAATTACACGATTCATAGCACAGTGTCAAAAAATGCCAAGCTCAACAAGTTACAGCAACACACACAGCAACACACACAGCAACACATTGTGACTCAGTGCTCATTCATTCATTCGCGACCCCTCAACTCGAGAATGATGTTTACCAGCGATTTAAATATAAGTCCTGAGGTGACTCAGGAGTTTGATCCTGAAATTGCAACTCCGCCCACAGTAGGATTCAGTGTCAAAATGCTCCTTCAAAGCTTCCCAGACCCAAACAAGTCCTCACGGAACCTTTCTGGTATCTGGCTACTTGAATTCAGCAGGAAGCCAGTCCACCTTCACACTCCGTCCTCGGGAAACATCTCCCCCTTTGCTTCAAAGCAGAGGCGAAAATGGGTGGATACAGCATACTGGTAAGTACAGATGTTAGATAGCGTGTAACTGAATAGTCATGTAACCACATCAAAATTTAGTGGTTACACAACTACATGCAGTCCCCGAGTTACGCGGATCCGACTTACGTCGGATCCGCAGATACGAACGGGGATTTTCTCGCCCCGGAGGACTGGAGCGGTGGGACGCCTGGTCCCGCTGCCCGCCTCCTCCGGGGTGAGAAAAGCTGCTCCCCGTCTCCCTGGTCTGCTGCAGGAGCCAGCAGACCAGGGAGACGCTGAGCAAAGCCGCGCAGGACCCGGGGCCGGACCCGCGGCGCTTCCAGCTGACCTGGAAGCAGCTGTGGGTCCGGCCCCGAGGCCTCCGCCGCTTTGCTCAGCGTCTCCCTGGTCTGCAGACCAGGGAGACGCTGAGCAAAGCGGCGGAGGACCCGGGCCGGACCGCGGCACTTCCAGCTGATCTGGAAGCGCCGCGGGTCTGGCCCGGGTCCTCCGCCGCTTTGCTCCACGTCTCTCTGGTCTGCTGGGGGGACGCAGCTAGTGCCCCCCTCAGCAGACCAGGGAGATGTGGAGCAAAGCCCGGGGCCTGTGGTAGAGCAGGTGGGGCGCTGCCAGTTGGTCCCACAGCACCGCTCCTTGGCGCTACTGGACCAACCTGGCAGCACCCCAGCTACTCTGCCCCAGGAGTCCTGATTCAGCCGCTGCTGATCAGTTTCAGCAGTGGCTGAATCAGGACGCCTGGGGTGGAGCAGCTGGGGTGCTGCTGGGTTGGTCCAGTAGCGCCGAGGAGCGGCCGCGCTACTGGACCAACCCAGCAGCAACCGATCTGCTCTGCCCCAGGCGTCCCCAAGTTAGCCGCTGCTGAAACTGACCAGCGGCTGACTACAGGAAGCAGCAGCAGCAGCAGCTGACTTGGGGACGCCTGGGGTTCTTAAGTTGAATCTGTATGTAAGTCAGAACTGGTGTCCAGATTCAGCGGCTGAATCTGGACGCCAGTTCCGACTTACATACAGATTCAACTTAAGAACAAACCTACAGTCCCTATCTTGTACGTAACCCGGGGACTGCCTGTATTCAATACTTCCCAGAGGCTGGGCCAGCACCAGTGTGCTCCTGGTCACACTCCCCAGGAGCCCTCTGCCCTGCTGTTTCTGTACTCCCCACAAGCCCGGGGGGAGGGGGGGGAGAGCAGCTGCCCTTGCACCGAGGGGGAGGGGAGGAGAGAGGGCTGAGCTCCTTGTGGACAAAGGCTGGTCCGCTGCAGCAGCCCCTGTCCATGGGGAGCTCAGACACTCTCCCCCCCCGCCCCACAGGCAGGAGTGGCTGCAGCAAGTGCAGGCCCACAGCAGCCTCCCCTGCACACACATGCACCCCCAATAGAGGCAGTAGTGCAGGGTGGGGCAGCAGGCAGCACCACAAAGCCAATGTTGAGGGGAGGAAGCTTCTAAATTGGCTCCCCCCAGTTAGGGATGTTAAAATTAGATTAATCAACTAATCGAATAGTTAAAGGAATTTCCATCAACTATTTGATTAGTCGATAAGGGCGCTTCCGCTCTGAAATATAACAAAAGCCCACTGGGCTGTTGCTACATTTCCAAGGCAGAAGTGCCCCACGGCATTCCACCTCTGAAATGTACAAGAGCCCCAGCACAGGCTCTCATGCATTTCAAAGATTAAAACACAACATTGAACCTGAGGCCATGGGGGAACACTGAGTCCCCAACTGGCCTCAGGCTCCATGTGACATTGAAATGTACAAGTCCCAGAAGCTGCCTCCTCTTCCCACTTGCTGCCTCTTTCTGATAGGGGCGTGCCTATAGGCAAACTAGGCAGCCACCTAGGGCGCCAAGTTGCATGAGGTGCCAAATTCTAAACCCTGCCCCTTCCATTTCCCATGCCTTACCTGGAGCACGGCTTCCCTGCGGCTAGGAAGGGGGTAAGTCCTGGGAGAGGCAGTGCGCAGGGGGGTTTCCCCTTTGCCAGGGGAGAGGGAGGGTTGGCCCCAGGGAAGGAAGAACGCAGGTGGGTTGCACCACGGGGGGGGGGGGGGAAGGGGAGTTGGCCCTGGGGGAGGAGGAACGCAGGGGGTTCCCCTGCTCCGTGGGAGGAGGGAGTCACCCCGGTAGAGGTGCATGCCGGCTTCTCTTTGGGGGGGGGGATCTTGGGAGGAAGCGGATGCAGGGGAATCTCTCCCCTGACTGGTACCCTGTTCCCTCTCCCTAGCCCCCAACCCCCAAACTCCATTCCCAACCTCCTGGCCCCCAGTGCCAGAACTCTATCCCCAAGCCCTCAGTCACCAGCCAGAGAACTCCAACTCCATCCCCAAGCCCCCAGCCCCCAGCCACAGAACTCCATCCCCAGCCCCCCTCTCCACAGCACAGATATCTCAGTCGATATCTGCCCTTGGGGTTGGCGGGGGGGGGGAGCGCGCCGATTGCATGGTTCGCTTAGGGTGCCAGTTGCTGGCAGGTAGTCTAGGGCCGCCCCTGGAAGCAACTAGTTGCTTACATCCCTACCCCAGCACCAGCTCCTGCCTGCCCCCCCCCCACTGCCTCTGTAGAAGGCAGCAATGGGGGGGAGGGGCAGGTCCACAGATACGGCCTGCACAGAGAATCGGCTTAAAAGCTGGCTCCTCACATGCATCAGCTCTTGTGGGCAACCCTCACCCTCTGCACTGCTGCCTCGGAGGCAGCAGTGTGGGGGTGGGGAGAGCAGGCAGCTCAGGGAGCCATGTTAAAGCCGGCTCCTGCCTCCCCACCCTTGCTGCCTTTGATACAGAGGCAGTGGGGGGGGGGAGAGAATGCATGTAGTCTACAGGATTAACCAATAAACCCAGGCTTATCAGTTAATCATGTAGTCATCTACACGTTGGCATCTCCACGGGTAAGGCATACTGGTAAGAGATGCTCCCAACCCATACATGGGCAAACAATGTTGCTGCCCTTTTGCTCCCTTCCCCCACCACCGCCCTGCTGAGTTGGTAGCAAAAAGGAAGCTGGCCCAGGGCCCAGCATCAGGAGAAATGAGAACTGTGGAAATGGGGGGGAACATAAGGAGCCACTTTGCCATGGCAGAGAGGGGATATAAAGAAGGAGCAGCTTCTAGCACAAGGAAGGAAGTACAGGGAGTAACAGAAGGGCATTGAAAGGTGACATATAGAGCATTTGGCAGAGGGAGGAGAGAATAGAGGGATTCAAGAAGCCCCTAGTGCAGGGGTCAGCAATTTTTCAAACCAAAGAGCCAAACTACATCAAAATTCAGAATGAGTGATCAACAAAGAACCAATAAAATCATCTGGCCAAATTTTGACACAATACCATAGACTTTAAGGTCAGAAGGGACCATTATGATCATCTAGTCTGACCCCCTGCACAATGCAGGCCACAGAATCTCACCCACCCCATCCTAGACTAATCCTCACACCTATATCTCAGATATTGAAGCCTTCAAATAGTTTGACGACCCCAAGATGCAGAGAATCCTCCAGCTGTGATCTGTACCCCATGCTACAGAGGAAGGCAAAAAACCTCCAAGGCCTCTGCCAATCTACCCTGGAGAAAAATTCCTTCCTGACCCCAAATATGGCGATCAGCTAAACCCTGAGCATGTGGGCAAGACTCACCAGCCAGACACCCAGAAAGTTCTCTATAGTAACTCCTATCGTCCCTCCATTGACCTATTTACCACTGATAATGGTCAATTAGTTACCAAGATCAGGTTATGCCATCAAACCATCCCCTTCATAAACCCATCTAGTTTAATCATGAAGCCATGAACCTTTGATTTGTAATTCCAGGAACCCAGCCAGCTGAGAACCCAATCAGAATTTCTACTGTCTGGCAGTTCTTGGGGATCAGCCGTTCCTATTTAGTTATTCTCATTGCACATGGATGAAAAATATTTTTGCTTGTTATCAAAAATGCATTGCTGATAGCAAAGCAAAGATGTGGAAAGTAAAAGGTATCGCAACCACTGGAGCGCCGGGTTTCACGGGCACCTCCCCTGTGGGACACAAGTCACCTCCCCACAGCCCCCTGGGACGAAGCGCAGGCAATCTGGAGCCCAGCACTAAGGGAACAAATCAAGCTCCTGGCTGCAAACCCCCACGCCTTGCAGAAGACCGGCTGGCCCAGACCGCCCCCTCATTCATCCCACAGCAGCATCGCGGGCTCTCCCCCCCGCCTCAAGCCCGAGGGGCGACTACGTGGGTCGGCTCTGGGGGCTGAATCCCGGCCCCGTCGGTCCCCTTGGAACGAGCAGCCCCTGCCCCGAGCCCCCACTCGGCCTCCCGCTGCGGGCGGGCGCCGGGCAGGGGGGCGGGGCCTCTCCGGCAGCGGCCAGCTCCCCCGCGCGGCGCCGCCCGGTACCTGCTGGGTGCTGAAGTCCCAACCCAGGTAGCAGGGAGCTGCTGCTGCGGCGGCCATGGCGCCGCTCCCAACCCTGCTCTGGCTCACTGAGCAGGCGCGCTCGAGCGGAGCAGGCGCGCTGTGGCCGCTGCCCGCGCTCTGCCCGGACTTGGGCTCCCGCTTTGCGCAAGGGTGATCAAAGGGCAGAAATGTCCTGGCCTGGGGGATCAAGCAGCTACAGGTAGTGGCAGAGGAGGGGCTGGAGGGGAAAAATCAGGCAGTAGGGCGCCCTGGACGGGGACAGGTGCCTGGAGAGCTAGAGGTCTGAGAGCTGGGAATGCACTTGATGCAATTTGCTACCCGTGGCCAGTTTGCTAGGTAAGCAAAAAAAGAGCCGACTTGCATGGTTGTAACTGGTAGGGCTAGGAAAATTAGTCGGCTGCAGGAGCTTACTCCAGGCAACAACTTCCTGCTCTGCAGCTGTTCCCCTCCTTGCCTGAGGTTGCTTCTTCCCATGTTCCCCCTGCAGCCTGCTCCTGCTACACAGCCCCTCCTCCCCACACCCAAGTGTCTGGGGGTGCAGCTGGGAGTTTCCCTGTGCCAGACCAAGCTGGGACCCAAGTGTCCAGGCTGGCCCAGGAAGGCCCTTCCCTGGGCCCAGTATCACTTGCTTGGCACTGCAGGATGTGCTGGCTCCAGACGTGCAGCACTCCCTGCCCACCCCTAGTTCAAAGGACAATGCACCTGCACAGGGCTTTGAGGAAGTTGTGGCCCAGCCACCACCCTGGGTATCCATTTCACCCCGAGGAGCCAGCAGTCCTATAGTGGGGATCTATACCCAAGAGCAGCATGTGCTGGAACTCATGGCTTATTCCACCCCTTCCCCTGCCCAGTTGGGCTCTTCACTCCCCCTCCTCCCAATTCCTAGCAAACTCTTCTGGGTGCCAATCTGAAGGCCATCCTAAGGTGCAAATGGAGCTGCATCAATTTAGGGAGGGGAGGTCCTAGACATGAGGTTAGAGAATGAGGGGTATGAAATACAAGGGTGGTATAATAGGGTTCTAATATTAGGGGTGTTAAAAAGTGATTACAGTATTTCCTCATTTAACACTCTAGATATGTTTCAGAAAATGATCGTGTTAAGTGAAAACGTGTTACCCAGGGTCAATTTTCCCCTTGAAAATAGTGGAAAAGGTGGGGGTTGCGTTTCAAGCGGTGGTGTCTGTTGGGACCGGGACATAAGGTTGGGGGAGAAAGGGGACTGGGTTACAGCAGGGCGGGGAGGTGTTTGGCTCTGGGAAAAGGAAGGGGAGAAGAGGGGAGGGGGATTGGGTTGGGAGTATGCCCCTGTGACTGGTCTGCCGGGACCCACACTGTGTCCGGTGAGGGGGGGCCTGCAAGCAGGGGCGGAGGAGAGGGAGCAAGGCATCTGGCGAGGGGGAGTCAGCGGGGAACGGCACGGCGAGTGGCGAACCCTCCACTGCTTTGCAGGGAAGCAGGGGAAGCCCCATGCAGCTGCCAGCAAAGGGCCAGCTGGGGAAATCATGTTTTTCCAGGGACGGTCATGTAATTCAAAAAATGTTCCCTAAAAATAAATCGTGCTATCATGAAAACATGTTAAGCAGGCACGTGTTAAATGAGGAATTACTGTAATTGGAATTTAAAAGTAGCTATGCTTCTACAAAGGAATTTCACTAACCAGCTACAGAGAGAGACTGTAGAACTGGAATTCATCTACAAGTTTGTTACCCTGGGCTTGAATAATGTCAAAGACATTAATTGGTTAGTGCATTTTTATATTAAGTGGGCTGAATGTGTCCCATTCAAAGCTTTTGTTTAGCCTCATTAACACAGGTGCTACAACTGACAGGTACTTTTTTCTGCTATATATGTATTGGCTTCTGTTATTTCCACTCCAACTCATCTGAAAGCTCATGATCCTACATATTTGTTAGTCTCTAAGGTACCACAGGACCACTAGTTTTTAAAGTTATGAACTAAGATATCTACCCCTCTAAGGCTGTGTCTATACTGGCCGCTCGATCTTGCGCAAGTAAACTGATGTTATACAGGCAGTCCCCGGGTTACGTTCAAGGTAGGGACTGTAGGTTTGTTCTTAAGTTGAATCTGTATGTAAGTCGGAACTGGCATCCAGATTCAGACACTGCTGAAACTGACCGCCAGTTCTGACTTACATACAGAATCAACTTAAGAACCCCAGGCGTCCCCAAGTCAGCTGCTGCTGAAACTGATCAGCAGCTGATTCCAGGAAGCCCGGGGCAGAGCAACTCTGCCTGGGGCTTCCTGTAGTCAGCGCTGGTCAGTTTCAGCAGAAGCTGACTTGGGGACACCTGGGGCAGAGCAGCTGGGGTGCTGCTGGGTTGCTCCAGTAGCGCCGCTCCTGGGTGCTACTGGACCAACCTAGCAGCACCCCATCTGCTCTGTCCCAGGCGTCCTGATTCAGCTGCTGCTGAAACTGACCAGCAGCGGCTGAATCAGGACCTGGGGCAGAGCAGCTGGGGTGCTGCCGGGTTGGTCCAGTAGTGCCCAGAGCGGGCGCTGCAGGACCAATCGGCAGCGCCCCAGCTGCTCTGCCCCAGAGTCCAAAACAAAAGCCTGGTCTGCTGGGGGGGGGGGGGGGAGCACACTAGCTACCCCCCCCCTCCCCAGCAGACCAGGGACACGGGGAGCAGAGCCTCTGAGGCTTTGCTCTGGCAAAGCCTCAGAGGCGAGGGACCCCGCCGTGGCTGCGGCTTCAGTCCGGGAGCCTGTGGTCTGCTGGGGACGGTCCCCAGCAGACCACAGGCACCCAGATTGAAGCGGCAGCAGCGGCGGTTCCCCGCGCCTCTGAGGCTTTGCTCTGGCAAAGCCTCAGAAGCGCGGGAACCCGCCCAGTGCCCCTGGTCTGCTGGAGACGGTCTCCAGCAGACCAGGGGCACCGGAGCAGCTTACGAACGGGGCTTTCTCGCCCCGACTTCCGGGGCGAGAAAGCCCCGTTCGTAAGTGCGGATCCGACGTAAGTCGGATCCGCGTAAGTCGGGGACTGCCTGTACTGTAAAAAATCAGGGCTTCTTGTGCAAGAACTCTGATGCTCCCTCTCAGGAAGAAGCCCTCTTGCATAAGAGCTCTTCCAGAAGAGCCCAGTGTAGACAGGCAACATGAATTTCTTGCGCAAGAAGCCCCTATGGTTAAAATGGCCATCAGAACTTTCTTGCGCAAGAGAGCATCTACACTGGTATGGATGCTCTTGCGCAAAAGCACATTTCTTGCGCAAAAGCACATGCCAGTGTAGATGCTCTCTTCTGGAAGAGTTTTTGCAGAAGAACTCTTCCGCAGAAGAGTTCTTGCGCGAGAAGCTGCCCATGTAGACGTAGCCTAAGACTATTGTGAAAGGGTTGCTAGTCAAGTGAATAGCAGTAGTTCACTGACAGTGCATCTCAGGTGGTGCTAATCCACACCTGAGGAACTTTGCTGTGAATGTTCAGATCAGCATGTAAACAATAGCTTCTATGGAGTCATATGTGGACAAGTAACTTGCTCAAGCATCCAGAAAGGGGCTCTTCTACATTTCAAAAGCTGGGCACACGGGGTCAGCAGAGGACGGCTTGAGTCCCCTGCTGGCCCAGTGCTCCCTGCAGCGCTTCCATCTTTGAAACGTAGCAAGAGCCCTGCTAGTTCTTTCTACATTTCAGAAGCAGAAGTACCGCAGGAACCGGGGGCAAACGGGAGACTGCTTGAGTCCCCTACTGGCCCAGTCAGTGGGGGAATGGTCTTGCTACATTTCAAAGGCAGAGGTGCCTTTATCGACTAATCAATACAAATTCCATCTACTATTTGATTAGTTGATTAATTTAAATTTAACATCCTTAATTTGGACATGTATACTTTGAGCACAATTGGTCATTTTGGAAAAAAAATCATGGAACAGGTTGTGTGTGTTTTACATGTGAAGAGTGGGTTTAGGAAAAAGATTGAGAGAAAAATAAAAAACGGAAAATATTATTTATAAAAAGAATATTAAAGATAGATTTCCCCTTTAACTAGGTACTATGGCAATGTGTTTTTACCATCACCCACTCATTTTCTTGTTCCCATGCAAATACAGATTCACTACCATATCTCAGTGAATGTGCATTTTTGTGTACACCAATTACATTCTCACTGACACATTTCCACATTTTCAGTGATGCTGTACAATTTCATAGCTGATCCTATATTTATGGCTGGAACTTCAGTCCCATTTTTAAATTACCGGTAAGTCCCTTGAATTATACATTTCTGGGGTGCTTTTCTAAATGGTATTCGTATGTTTAGTGGTTTCTTCATGTGGTCCCCCGTAGAATTCCCCAGTTCTGGTATTAATTACTTCAGATTCATGGGTTCCCACTTCATGTGCAAATTTGTTTATAATTGAAATTCATAATCACCTTTTATAACTTGGATAATATTCCCATTCAACTATGTATGTGTTCCTGAAGTCCCCTGCTACTCTTTTGTTAGTATTTTAGAAATCGACTCACACAGAAATACATGTTTCAGTTGTTACATGAAATATACATACCCCTGGAGTATCTTTTACAGCTTTAAAGGGATTAACTGACTCTTACCACACTGTGCCAGACTTCCCCATCTCCCACATTCAATTATTTTTCCTCATTATACTCTTTACTGGGCTTAGAAACTTGATATCCCTTACTGAGTTGTGGAAAATTTTCAGATTTTTGTACTGGAGAATCAGCTGCCTGAATGGCAATTTCTTGTCCCCTTTCACTTTGCTTTCTTCCAAAATTTCCTTTTTCTAATTTTTTTCAAAGTATATTAGAAGCTGTGAGGCCACTAGGTAGTCTAGGTTTCTACAGCACGTTGGAACACTTAAGAAGGATAAAGCCATTACAGAAAATATAAATCAATTATTTGCAGCCACCTGTACCATTGAAAAGCTATAGTAAAGACCAATTTCCTAGAATTACTTGAGGGGGTTAACAAGCAGATATACTGTACAAGGTGATTCAGTTAGTGTAATATACTCAGATTTTCCAAAAGCTTTTGAGCTCTTACTAAATTAAGGTTTTTAAGCTAAATAAGCTGTTATAGGATAAGAGAGATGGTTCTTTCCTAGATGAATAACAGTTAAAAGATAAGAGAAAAAGGCTAGGATTAATTGGTTAGTTTTTAGAATGGAAATAGGTAAACAGTGGTGTTGGGAGGAGGGTACACTGGGAAGAGGCAGTACTGTTAAAAATATTTAGAAATTGTCTGGAAAAAAGGGGGTAAAACAATGATATGGGAAAATCTGCAGATGATACTAGACTTCCTAAACTAGTTAAGTTCAAAGCAGACTGCAAAAAGTTACAAAAGAATCTAACAAAATTGGGTGACTGGGGGAAAAAATGACAGATGAAATTTAATGTTGATAAATGTAGAGCCATGTATGTTAGAAAACATAATTCCAACTAGACATACAAATTGATTGTGAATAAATTAGCTTAAAAAAAGTTCTTAGAATTTATATATCACATCTTGGAATTATTGTGGCTAGTTCCCTAAAAACATTCATTTAGGAAATGGAAAAAGCATAGAAAAAGCAATTAAGATGATCAGGGGTCTGGAATGCTTTATATGAAAGACTAGATTAGTAAAACCAGGACTTCCCAGCTTAGAAAAGGAAGGACTAAAAGTGAAATACAACAGAGATCTGTGAAATTCTGAACAATGTTGAGAAAGTAAATAAGTGATATCTAATACTGTTTCATAACACAAGAACAAAGGGTAACCAAATGAGACTGTTAAACAGGTTTAAAATAAACAAAAGAATGCACAGTTAAACTGTGGAACTTCTTGTTAGAAGATGTCATGAAGGCCAAGACCATAATAAAGTGATTGTTATAAAAGAACTAAAAGCTGGGATTGGGCAACAAGGGTTTACTTGTTTAGGTGATCATTACCTGCTGGCTACGTCTAGACTGGCATGATTTTCCGGAAATGCTTTTAACGGAAAAGTTTTCCGTTAAAAGCATTTGCAGAAAAGAGCGTCTAGATTGGCACGGACGCTTTTCCTCAAAAGCACTTTTTGCGGAAAAGTGTCCATGCCAACCTAGACGCGCTTTTCCGCAAAAAAGCCCTGATCGCCATTTTCGTGATCAGGGCTTTTTTGCGGAAAACAAATCTGGGCTGTCTACACTGGCCCTTTTGCACAAAACTTCAAGCTGTGCCACACCATCTGCTCCCTGCTCCACCCCTGTTTGCTCGGGGACGTCTTGAGGCCCCAACACTGAACATGACTTTCAGCTCTCAGTGAGTTCAGTTATGAGGGCAGAAGCCTCACTGCTAGCACAGCCTGGGCAGTCTCTTTCACCACCAAGACTGTCCCATTGGCCGGTCATTGATGACTTCAGCTGTATTGATCTACACCTTGGGACTCTCAATTGAATCTCACTCAGCTCTGTCATTACACACGAGAGAGGGGGAGGATCAGATGATGTCTAGGACCCTTAGGCAGAACCCACACCAGCAAGTAAAAACATCTGCCTCAACCCTCTCTCAGCTTCTCTGGCCTTTGGCATGCCTGCCCCCAGCCTAGAGAGTGCAGTTCAGTGGAGAGTGAGTCCCTCAGTCATGGCATGCCAAGTATTATTCTGCTGCCCATTATTCACACAAAAAGGGTCAAAACACTTCATTACCCAAGCCCTCTGCCCCCGCAATAACAAAGTGACTCACAATCCAACACCACCCAAAAGGATTATTTGGGCACAGCTTCTCCATCATGTTGTGAGTGTGTCATAGCAAATAGGGTCAGTTCCTGAAGTCTTCTCTCCCTGCTCATGATTAGATGACAGGGAAGAGCTCATTCAGGCTCTGCTTACATTCTTTTGGCAACAAGGTCAGGATAAAAGATAATGGAATGAAGCTACTACAGTGGAGCTATGTCTACACTGGCGGCTTCTTGCACAAGAACATCTTGCGCAGGAACACATCCACACTGCCATGTGCAAGCTGTGCTTTTGCACAAGAGCACCCATGGCAGTGTGGATGCTCTCTTGCACAAGAAAGCTCTGATGGCCATTTTAGCCATAGGGCTTTCTTGCACAAGAAATTCCTGCCCAGTATCCACACTGCCCTCTTGTGCAAGAGCTCCTGCACAAGAGGGCTTACACTTGTTAAAAAAGAGCATAGCTCTTGCACAAGAAGCCCTCTCTTACGACGCCGTACTGTACATTTCCTTGCATGGGAGTAGGCAGGCACTGTGGATGCTCTGCAGATTCTTGTGCAAGAACGGCCATACTTGCACAAGAAGCCACAAGTGTAGACATAGCCTAGGAGTGGGAAATAACTTTTGATGGAGGGCCACTCCACTTCCTACAGCCCTCCCCCCAGGCTAGAATCCTCTCTTGCACCCATACTCCCTCCAGGACCCTGCCCTCCAATCCTCTATCTGAGGTCACAGCTCCCTCCTTCATCCGAAATCCCTCTCAGACCCCACACCCTCTCCAGCACTCCAGCCCTCTATGCCTCAACTTCCTTCTCAGACCCCACACCCTCTCTATGAAACGCATGGCTCTTGACCACTTACCAAAATCTTGGTGTGTCCCTCCTCCCCCAGCTAGATCCTCCACTGGAAAAAATCAGTGTAGCTACATTGTCTTCAGCTTTGCCACACCAATTTACACTTGTTGAATATTTGGCTTAATGGCAATTGAGGGCATTCAGAACCTCACAGAACTCAGCCCTTAGTGAGAGTCTGAGCATTAGTACAGTTATCCATTTCCAAAGAAAAAATGTAAATGTAATGAATCTTGTAATTGTTCTCTGCAAAAACATACTAAATGTACTGAGCTGGATCAGATAAAGTCTTTGTTACTTACCAAATGGCCAGCAGTCATGTGTGGCATTGCTAATTAAGTGGGAGAGGTTTACAATGTTATGGTCCGAGTAACACAATACTAATATTATGTCCTTTTAAAAATCTCAGTTTAAGCATAAGATCAATCTACTGGAAAATTTTTCAAAAAATGAGTCTTTGAAGGCTGTTCACCTTCTGTCTAGTGTAACAGTTAATGTTTAACCAAACATTGATTTGTGAAGCACTGTGACAGCACCATAGTAAGACCTACAGAACTGCATTTGTTAAAAACAACTGGAACTACATTTACATACATGTGCACATTTCATCTCCATTGTCATCATGGCAAACTCCAAAGAGATATATCACACTTGCAGATTGAGCCCTGCCATGATCAATGATTGCCTAGCTAGGTCATTATGGTGGTTTGGCTGGATACTCAGTGTATGTCCACCAAAGCTTTTTGGAACACTTGAATTGCTGGCCTTGTAACAGCAGTCCATGGTAAATATTCTTCATAGTCCATTGATTTTTCATCCTCCTATTGATGTTTTGATTTATTATAATTTATTATTATTATTTGTATTACCATAGCACGTAAGGGCCTAGTCATAGACCAGGACTGCATTGATTTCTTTTTTTACCCTTAGGTCTTATAAATTCCAACCCTTCTATATGAACTCCCATGCATATTACTCATGAGGTTTTTGTGCAAAAGGGAAAGGAAGGATGGATATTTGAGACTAGTCAATTTTCCCAACCCTTTAAGAGTTTTTCAGGAACACCTCCACAGGCGTTTTCTCTCCCCATATTAATTTTACTATTGTAATCACTTTGACACTTAACAAGGTCTTTGGAGAAGAATGTCCAAACTTGTTTCAGACTGCAAGGATTTTTAAAGGCTGCTTTCTGCATCTGACACCTTTGTCCTTGCAGTGAAAATTCACATAATCTGCACCTTTAACTCAGAGGACAATAGTTCAGCAACATAATGTTGCAGTCTAGATAAAAATAGAACTAAGCTTAACTATTGTTAACAATAGATTAACTAGATCTCTCATGCTACACTTTTGATCAAACACCATTTGAAAATAAATGTATTTGTATTGATTAAAAGATATCAAAGACAAATTCCTTCCTATTCAACCAACCATCTGATGTAGATAATAGCAAAGCTTTGCACTTCCACAGCAAGGATCTCAACACATTTTATAAACAATACATTAAGATTCAACCTCTCTGAGTAGTATCTTGCAGATGGGGAAACTTTGAGGTCTGAGCATTAGACCTGCTCTGTATTGCCATTCCTATCACTGTTTCCATTGGTAGGATGGAAAATGTTTATGAAAAATGTCTAGTGCAGCATGATGGGTAAGTAGCAATAACAGTAATAGAATATAAAAACTACTTGCCAGTAACTGGCATTCATGATGAACCTCTGTGTATTCATACCTTTGCAATCAGGGCACCTGCATTGGAGGTTTCCAGAATCTTTTGGTGAGATGTGTTCTGTGGAACAATTTAACCCTTTCTGGTCCCTCCTCTCATGGAGGATTTAAGGGTATAGAATCATAGAATAATAGGACTGGAAGGGACCTCGAGAGGTCATCGAGTCCAGCCCCCCGCCCTCAAGGCAGGATCAAGCTCCGTCTAGAATGGCCCCAGCT
Source organism: Pelodiscus sinensis (assembly GCF_049634645.1). Taxonomy (NCBI): domain Eukaryota; kingdom Metazoa; phylum Chordata; order Testudines; family Trionychidae; genus Pelodiscus; species Pelodiscus sinensis. The sequence continues at coordinate 244,887,899 of NC_134712.1, read as the reverse complement.
ACCTTTCAATAACTTGGGAGTTCCTAACTAAGATTCCAAAGAAGCAGGATAAGCAGGTGAAGGTTATGGACACTGTGGCTCTCTGTACTTCAAAACAGCACCCTAGACCTTCTCCATATTTCCCACATCATCTATTCATGATATATTTCATAAAAGCATGTCATGTAAGATATGATAAGCAAGGTCATGATCTGATGTCACCCATTGTTCTGTCCAAATATGCATATTGTTAATGTGTATGAAGTTATGAGATTTTGCAGTGTGGTTGTTTCTAAAATATGTTGTAAGTGGCGGATGATTGGGTTAAGGACCATTTAGAAAAGCTGGACTTACACAAATCCAAGGGGATGCAAAGCATCCAAGGATGCTGAAGGAGCTGTCTGATGTGATTGCAAAGCCATTGGCCATTATCTTTGGAAGGTCCTGGATGATGGGAAAAAGCAAATATAGTGCTCATCTTTTAAAAGGGAAGAAGGAGAATGAGAGAAACTACAGATCAGTCAGCCTCACCTTAGTCCCTGGAAAAATGGAGTGGGTCCTCAAGAAATCCCTTTTGAAGCATTTGGGGAAAGGAAGGTGATCAGGATCAGTCAACATGGATTTACCAAGGGCCAGTCATGCCTGACCAACCTGATTGCCTTCCATGATGAGATATTGGTTCTGTGGCTATGAGGAAAACAATGGACATGATATACTTTGACTTTAGCAAAGCTTTTGATATGGTCTCCCACAGTATTTCTGCTGGCAAGTTAAAGAAGTGTGGCTTGTATAAACGGACCATAAGGTGGATAGAAAGCTGAATAGATCATCAGGCTCAATGGGTAGTAATCAATGGCTCAATGTCCAGTTGGCAGCCTGCATCAAGTGGAATGCCCCTGTGTCTAGTTTTATTCAAGGTCTTCATAGGACACATACAATCACAGAACACTAGAACTGGAAGAGACCTCAAGAGGTCATTGAGTCCAATCCCCTGCCTTCCTGGCAGGACCAAGCACTGTCTAGATCATCCCTGACAGGTGCCACTAATGAATGATCTGGATGATAGGTTGGATTGCACCCTGGAGTGTAGGGATGGTCTCCAGAGTGACCAATACAAATTGGAAGACTGGGCCAAAAGAAATCTGATGAAGTTCAACAAGGATAAGTCCAGAATACTGCACTTAGGACAGAAGAATCCCATCGGATTGATACAGGCTGGGGACTGACTGACTAAGCGGCAGTTCTGCAGAAAAAAGACCTAGAGATTGAAGTGGACAAGAAACTGGATATGAGTCAACAGTGTGACCTTGTTACCAAGAAGGCTACATTAGTAGAAACATTGCCAGCACATCAAGAGAAGTGATTATTCCCCTCTATTGGGCTGACTATGGCTAGCTGGGTTTCCCCTTGAAGAATATGGATATAGCCCTCAGATCAAGAATAGGCAGCAAGCAGTAAATTCTTCAAAACCAAAAATATTTATTTAGAAGTCAAGTTACAACAAAAGAGAAGAGCTAGAGATAAAAAAATAGAGTGAAACAGTAAATATTACAGTTACACTTTAAGGAAAGTGATATGGCAAATAAAGACAACACTGTATTAACAGTTCCACTTAACTATATGGCATATAACAATTTAACAATGTAATCATTCACTTACTACTCTAGTCTAGGATTTATAACAATGTAACAATTAAGCACACAACATAAATCTTTTACATATATCACTGTAGCAATTAAGCATGTAACAATATATCCATTAACATTTGATATCTGTTACTTAAATCTAGACATTTAGTACACCCTGGCCTAACAAGTACCAAAAGGGTAAGGAGATCCCACTCAAACTGCAGGCATCCAGCTTTATTTACATTTGTACCCCATACTCTTCAGGATGTTAAAGAGGAAAAGATGTTAGCAAACAAAGGCTTCTTTAAATTCCCTCTGAATGATCACAAATGGTCCTTCTGCTCTGTGAGGTCTTTTTGAGAGCATTGTCTGGAGACTGTTGCTCCAAGATGGGCTGCTACGGTCAGGGTTGTTCACTGCTGCTTCCACACGAGGCAAAACAGAACCTCAGGACTGACTGAACCATAGCAGCAAGATGACTGGAGGCAGAGGGAGCGCATGGCTCTCACAGTCAATGTGTGCAATCAGCTCACACCTTACTTCATGTCTCCTTGTTTTATATGCATGTCATTTTAGTAATACTGGTAGGAAAAATATCCATGGAATGGCAACCTTGCATGTGAGCAATGGTAAACAAAATGTCTCATGGGCTACACATTGAACCCCAATGGGCTGCAGGTTGCCTACCGCTGCATTAGACCTTCATAATCAGAAGGAACTGAAGATGACTGGGGTTGCTTCTCCTTACATATGCTTAAAATGCTTCATGAGGGGAGATGGAGGAAAGTATGAGTGGCTCCACTGAAAGATTTGGAAATTGGCAGCACAGGTGCTGTGATCTACAAGTGGGGCCAAATGAAGTAGAAGCGGGAGACCTGAAGGACAGTCTTGTGTTCTACTATTGCTAAATCCCTAGTAACTAGCATGCCTTAACTAAGACTCAGACTTCAAGATGTATTTGTAAGCCACAGAAATCTGCACCCTTTTATCAAATATGTCATAAAAAGGAAGTAAATTGTTACTTTTGTTTGTGCCAATATTTTCTGGAACCCAAACATGTACAATTAATCAGGCATCTTGTTTCTTCTCTTTGGGTGTTTTCCCTTTATTTGAGTTCTCTACCATGTGGTTATCTTTTGGTGTAATAATCTGCTTTTAACCTTTCAAGGCTGTACAAAAAGGAAAATCATAGGAAGACAGGGGCAGAGGATTATGATAATATTCTTCATTTTGATTTCTTGTGGTCATTTAAAAATTGCAACTATTTCAATCCCGTCTCTGTACCCTAGTCAGACTATGTGTGGCATACTTCCAGAACAACCCATATAAACAATGCAAATAACCAGGTACAGCTCTGTACAATCATGTGTACCGTTGAGTCTAAACATCAATTTGGGCCAGGTCTGTCTACAAACATAACAATTCAGGTGACACACACAGCTATAATTAATCATTAGGAACACTGTTTTTTCTTCTGTTAAATCAAGAATAATTATTGCCTAGATATTCCCAGCAAAATTCACTTAATCAATGAATGGATTTTTAGATAGCAAATTATTTTTAGTGGATACAATTACATAGATCCTCCAGATGGGAAGCTTTCCAAACAAGGTAAAAGAAAGTAAATGCCTCCCTCTGGAAAAAGCCATTGAATTTGGATTTTGAAGCACCACACAATTTTTTACATACAGAAAATGAAAAAAATGCTCTTGCTGTGTGATAGAAATACATTTTAAAGAGAATACCTTACTTCAGACTTGGATTCATAATCAAATAAAGTCCCTCTGATCAGCCATTTTGACAGTTTAACTGAGAGGCTTGCACACAGATGCTGTACTAAGCAATCTGTCAGAACCTACAATATATGCAAAAATGTGTGTACTATTTGTATTATCACAGCAACTAGAAGTCCCCACCTTGGACAGGGACTCCATTATGATAGGTACTGTACAAACACAGAACAAAAAATTGTTCCTTGCAATATAAGGGCCGAATCCTGGGTTTCTAAGTTTCTAGCATTAAGACAAAAAATAGCCACACTTCTTCCAAAGTGCCAACTCCTGCAAGTTTCAGGGAGCACACATGGATGGGACTCTGGAGTAGATCTAAAGAATTATCCCTACAAAGTGGGTATTAGCTGCTCTCAAATCTGTCTCAGAAGTGTCATCTGATATCTGATATACAAAGCACCAAAGGAGTATTTAACCTAACCAAATATAACTCATTCCAGTAGTGTCTGTACATCAGTGAGAAAATGGGGATGGGAAGGTTACTATTAATACATAAGTAAGGCAAGTACAAAACAGATCCTTCTGTTGTTATTGACTCATATTGAACTTTGGTGGGAACTGGAGCTCCAGGTGTTCAAAGGATTAATTGTATCAGTTTACTGAGCCTTAGAAGCATAATCTATTTACTGTGTGAGCTCCTGTAAGTTAGACCTTTAGCTTGTTTAATGGATGACACTCTAGTTGCATGAGGGTGTTTCTAAAAATAATCTATATTCCCACCTCTGGAGTTTCAGTCAGTAACTAGTCAGTAGTTTACTCTTGGGCTACGTCTAGACTGGCATGATTTTCCTCAAATGCTTTTAACGGAAACGTTTTTCCGTTAAAAGCATTTGTGGAAAAGAGCGTCTAGATTGGCACGGACGCTTTTCCATAAAAGCACTTTTTGCGGAAAAGTGTCCGTGCCAATCTAGACGCAGTTTTGTGCAAGAAAGCCCCGATCGCCATTTTCACCATTGGGGCTTTTTTGCACAAAACAGTTTTTAGCTGTCTACACTGGCCCTCCTGCGCAAAAACATTTCTGGAAAAGGGCTTTTGCCCGAACGGGAACGTCAAAGCATTTGCGCAAGAAGCACTGATTTTGGACAGTAGAACATCAGGGCTTTTGCGCAAAATCAAGCAGCCAGTGTAGACAGCTGGCAAGTTCTTGCGCAAAAGCACCTGCTTTTGCGGAAAAACTTGCCAGTCTAGACGCAGCCTTAGAGAGGTAGCATGTTCTGGGGGATAGCCTACAAGCCTGGAAGTCAGGAAAGTTGGGTTTTATTCCCAGTTCTATTACTGGTGTACAGTGTTATTTTGAGCCAGACACTGTCCCTTTCTTTCTCTTCCTTATTTGTGGTTTTCTATTTAGACTGTAATGTTATGGGGGCAAAGGCTACCTTTGGACACTAGTATAATACAAATTAAAAAAATAATAAGCTGGATATTATTGCCTCATATATATTAATACCTTTTAAATGCCTTTTTTATTTAATAGGTTGATGCACATCTGTTGCGTAGAATCTAAATTTAACTTTCAAGGGATGCTATCAAGGCAATTGTTTATGCAGCATATAGTCAAGATATGCAATATATTTTCAGAGGTTGTCATTGAATCAAATTCTGGTGCTTGGATTTTAGGAAGAGTTGGGTAACTTTTATGACCATTAATAAAGTCTGTATCTTAATGCCAGTTAAAACTATAAAGTCACTCAAATCTCACACTTCATAGTACAAGCAGATAAGTCTGAAGGTTTGGAGAAGGAGACACTCGTTGCCTCCACAACTCAGAGCAGCATTACAAAATTGGCCATTATGTGCATTATGGGAGGAGTTAACTTTCCTCCATCAGGCACCTGTCATTCTTGGAGATAGGTTACCTAATTAGATGTACCAAAGGTGCATCCCATTTGGCAACACGTATGAATCTTGTGCTGTCCTCCAGTGTCAGTAATGGGGAACTTACCTACAGAAAGGATCCACAGCTCCTGAGAAGCAGTTGTTTTGTCTCATCATCCTCTTTGTGATGTAGGAGAGTGTTGTAGATGAAGCAGTGAGCATGACCTCCAGGATGTAAGTGTGCTGAGGATCCATAGATAATTACGAGGTATAGTGAAAATTGATTTTTAAAACAATTTTGACAGATGATCTCAATGTTTATTTTTAAGATTTTTTTTCTATTTAAATTTTCACAAGTGAACAAAATTATGCTTTCAAGCCTTTTTTTATATTCATCAATTAAAATTTTCACAACTGAGAAACTACGGGAGAAGTTGACAATAGTGGGCCAAACAATAATTATTTAATCACAGCAGACATTGAGATTAATAAAAATAAAGCTTTAGAACAGCTGAAACACAGATTGTCAACATCACACATGTGATAGGATGTATAAACCCTACACTGGTGAGGAAAAGGTTAAGAAGCAACTCTGGGCCCAGAGCCCCACCCAGCTGCCCCTGCAAGGCATGCTCAGTTCAGTTTGGGGATGGCACAGGGCAGCAGTTTTGTGTTGCAAGCTCTTGCCAAGAAGCTGCTGAGGCCTGATGTGGCTGGACCCAGGCTTCACTGCCAAGCCACCCCAGGCCTTTCTGAGGTAGCCAAGCTACTCCAGGCCTTTCTGTCAAAAAGGGTGAGGTAGGGTTGCCAGATGTCAAGTTTTGAACCAGACAGTCCAGTATTTGAGCTCTCTGTTCGGGAAACAAATTGAGAAAATATAAACGAGACAGTATAAATGTCCGGTATTTTCTAAATAAGATGTAATGTAGATTGTGATGAAATGTCAAGTGTGTCCAGTATTTTTGTTGGAACTATCTGGCAACCCTAGGTTGAGGACAAGATGTGACTACGAGAGGACAGCTTTTGGGAGCTCCAACAGAGAGGACTCCAGGAAGGATTGAGAGGCGAGCTAGGGATACCGACAGAGGAACAGAAGCCAGGGTAGGAAGCAGTCCAGGGAGCAGACATGAGTCCTTGTCAACCTAGGCCACACATTTTGTATTATTGTTTCGTTGGGTTCTGGGTTGGAAACTGATGGGATCCCAGCCACTTCAGGGCAACCCTGCTTCTCCCAGCTGCCATAAGTGGCAGCAGCAGTGGGTGCTAGTTTCCCCCCCCCCCATTTTGTCATAGGTATTTTTAGTAAACATCAGAGATGGATCACAGGGCTTCTGTGAATTTTTGTTTATTGTCCATGACTTGTCTGTGATGTTTAATAAAAATAACTGTTACAAAATCTTAGCATTAGACATGACTATTGACTTCACTTTGGGCTATATAGCCATCGACTTCAGCCACTGGGCAAGGCAGCCCTAGACTCTCTCTACTGGGTGATAGAGTCATTGACTCTTGCCACTGGATGACACATCTATTGACTCTAGCTGCTCTGCAAGGCATCCATTGACTCTTGTCACTGGTCAATGCAACTTTTGACTCCTGTCTTTTGGTGAAACAGCCATCGACTGTTCCCATGGGGTGATGCAGCCACTGACTTTTGCCATTAGGTGAGGTAGCCATCAGCTGTAGCACTAGATGAGGCAGCCATTGACTCTTGTCAATGGGCATTATGGCCGTCTGACTCTAGCTGCACTAGGCAACATAACAGAGGTCCACTGTCAGGCAGTGCTGCTGGGACTAAACCTGAAACTCCCCTGACAAATGGTGGAGAATTCAAGCATCACCCAATTCCTGTTGAAAGAAACATCAGGCTATTGACTAAATGACCCTAAAGAGGCCATGGATACAGAAAAGTTGCTGAAATGGATGCCAGAGAACCAGCAACAGCAGGTAGCCCAACCACAGTAGCAACTAGGGCAAACACTGCAACACATTGGGGCCCAATAACAACAGCAAATGGCCCAACAACAGCTAATTCAGGAGTTGGCATGTTCATACACCCAGTGTTCAGACCTGGAGGAGTCTGCGCAGTGGTGTAGCGAAGAGGTTGGGGAGGACAGTTGCCCCCAGGCGCCACGCTAGGGGAGGCACCAATTTAGTACCCCTCCACTCCCCCTGTCATCCCTCAGCTCGCCTGCTCCTCCTCCACCCACCGCTACTGGCTGGAGCCTCCTCCTTGCCTCTTTGCCCCCAGCACGACCCTCCTCCATCTCTGCTGGTGAGTTAGTGCATGCGGGGGCCTGGCCCGGCCCCAAACTGGAGGGGGTGGGGGAAGATGTGATACAAGATTCCCCCCCCCCCTCCCTCCTATAGTTGGGCTCAGCCATGTGTCATAACACCCTTGCTATGCCTCTGGGCCTACATATGCCTCTGGGGCTTATTATTGTTGCTCTTCTCTGGACTCTGCAATTTGTCCACATTTTTCCTAAATTGTGTTGCACTGAACTGGACACATTACTCCACCTCCGGCCCACGAATGCTGTGTAGAGTGGCACAGTTACTTCCCATGTCTTACATACAATGCTCCTTTTAATACACCCCAGAATGATTAGGGTTTTTTGCAACTGCATCACATTTCTGGCTCATGTTCAATTTGCAATCTACTAAATGCTATGCCCTTTTCAGCAGTATTATCAACTTGCCAATTATTCCCCATTTTGTAGTTGTGCATTTGATTTGTGCTTCCTGAGTGAAGTACTTTGCATTTATCTTTCTTGAATGTCATTTGTTGAATTCAAACCAATTCTCTAATGTGTCAAGTCCCTTTGAATTTTAATCCTGTTCTAAAAAGTGCTTTCAACCCCTCCCAATTTGGTATCATCCAGAGATTTAATAAGGGTCCTTCCATTCCATAATCCAAGTCATTAATGTACCAGCCCATTAATGTACCAGCCCTAAATACAATATCAGTCATAGGAAGAACACATGTGAGTCCCCATTAGATATGCCCTCCCTGTTTGACAGCAAACCTTTGATAACTACTCTTTGGATATAATCCTTCAAACAATAGTGCATCCACCTCATAGTAATTTCATCTAGACCCTATTTTCCTAGTTTGCTTATAAGACTGTCACATAGGTACTGTGCAAATGGTTTACAAATATGTATTAATACTTCATGCTTCTAACACATTTCATCATAGATGCATGCACTTTTAAGGTCAGAAGGGATCATCATAATCTATTCTATTCTGACCTCCTATACATTGCAGGCCACAGAACCTCACCCACCCACTCCTGTAATAGATGCATAACCTTAGGCTGAATTACTAAAGTCCTCAAATCATGATTTAAAGACTTCAAGGTACAGAGAATCCACCATTTATACTAGTTTAAATACAGCAAGTGATGCAGGTCCCATGCTGTAGAGGAAGGCAAACCCCCCCAGTGTCCTTCCCAATCTGACCCAGGGGAAAAAATCCTTCCCAATCCCAAATATGGCAATTAGTTAGACCCTGAGCATGCAGGCAGGACCCACTAGGCAGACATCTGAGAAAGAATTCCCCATAGTAACTCAGAACCCTCCCCATCTAGTGTCCTATCACTGACCTTTGGAGATATTTGCTTCTAGAAGTCACACACCAGCTGTATGCCCTGGCTGGCAGTCTCATTATATCATCTCCTCCATAAATTTACCAAATTCAGACTTGAATCCAGTTAGGTCTCAAAATGCTTTACAAAGGAGAGCAAGTAAAATTTCCCCCATTTTAGAAAATAGAAAAACTGAAAGGAAGGAAAATTAAATGAGAGCAAGGACGAGAGCCCAGAATTTCCCTCCTGACTCCCATGCCTATGCTTATCTACCAGAGCATGCAGCCCTGCTAGTTCACAATTTACAATCCCGGATGTACACATACTGGAAGGAGGCTGATGTGCACAGTTTTTTCACTATGAATCTTAGTATTTAAAGACGTTTGGCAAAGCAGCAAAAATTAGATTGGGAGGGCTGAATAGAATAATCCTGGATGTTAAAGTCTTGATAGAAGCAATCTCATGACAGATCAACATGATGTTGTTCCTTTAAAATTTGAGATTAGTACATAAACCAATATCATGCACTCCTTTGTTCGCCTGACTGTTTTGTTCAATAATGTTTTGTACTTCCCTGTGTTTTTTGGCAAAGGTTCATATCCTCAACCTTGAGTAAACATTAAATTCAATCGAACAGTTCTTGTCATTAAATGTTTTCTGAAGTTCAGTACACACTGAATGTATCTTGAAGCAAGATGATTGGAATCTACAACTCTGACTGAACCAGCCAGTGAAAGGTGCTGCTATACGTACCAAAAATTTATTGCTTCGCTAACAACCATTTTAGATGTTGCAAACTTGATTTTCCTCTTTGTAAACATAATGAAGGACATATCTTGCTTCTGCCTAACTTTATCATCCTTGTGGAAACAGATGGTGCAGGCTTACAAATGTATCTGTGGTATTTTCTCAGTGACTCATACAGCAGAACAACAGGATTCAGACTGTAACAGGCAGCCAACCAAGATGGACGTAACTTTACTTGAGGAGCAATATGACTGTATAAAACAGAAGCAAAAGCAGCAAACACACATTATTGTGTTTAAAACAGGTATGCTTCAGATTCATAGACCAAGACTTACAAATGTAGAGGGGTAAAGGAAACTCATATAACTCTTCATTAACGTAAGATGCATTTGAATGCTTATGCATAGCTTGCAAGGAAAGTACAAAGTAGACTGTTTTCACACGGATGTATTTTTTTGTTTTGTTAGCAAATAAATTATAATAGGAAGCATTGAAACACTTTTCAATGCTTGTTTGAGGTGGTTTTATGTATTTTAAAATAGTTTTATGTAAGTTACATGCAACTCTTGATATTGCATAACTTACATAAGCATTTTCTTAATGCTTCCATATGGTTAACCTAACGATACTGTATTGTCTTGTACCTTTTTGTTCTTTTTGCCTCGTGGAAGTAGTTTCACTTTATATTATTTTGAATATGTGCTCACAGGAAAAACAAATGACATGTGACACTTAGCTGCCACATCACACAGGTTTTGTTACAACCAATATCAGCAATATTTTAATTTTTTATTAGAATACTGTTTGCAAATATTATATTGCTTTGCTTCTTTTCTTTCTAAGCTGATCTGAAGAGCAATGAAACTAAACAAAGTAATTTAAGCTTCTTTAGTTAAATAGTTGAAACATGAGTAGAATAATTGTGATTTAACAGAGTTTGGTGTTTATTTCAAAGGTGAGTGAAGCAGATCTGAACCCTCCAAACCTGTTTCCAAACCAAATTTGGTGTGAGCGTCAAAATAATTTAGTCTATTAGAGTATGTCTACACTACAAAGTTAATTCGAACTAACAGCCGTTAGTTCAAATTAACTTTAATAGGGGCTACACATACAAACCACTAGTTCAAATTTAAATTGAACTAGCGGAGCGCTTAATTCGAACTAGGTAAACCTCATTCTACGAGGAGTAACGCCTAGTTCAAATTAAGGGCTGTGTAGCCACTTAATTCGAACTAGTTGGAGGCTAGACCTTCCCAGGTTGCCCTAGTGGCCACTCTGGGCCAACCCAGGGAAACTCTTCTGTCCCCCTCTCGGCTCCGGAACCCTCACAGGGGCACGGTCTGGCTACAGTGCTTCTGCCAGTTGCAAGCCTACCAGCACCCAGCCAGCAGACCCTGCACCTGGCACAACATGAGCTAGCCATCTGCTGCCACCCAGCCCTCTGCCTCTTCCCAGGACCAGGCTGGCAGATCCCAGGAGCCTGCCCGGGGCTGCAAGAGGTGGGCACCCGCCTGGTCTAGTGCGGAGATCGTGGATCTCATCGAGGTTTGGGGGGAGGCCTCCAACGTCCACAATCTCCACACTAGACACAGGAATGCAGCCATCTAGGACAGAATAGCTGCCAGCCTGGCCACCAAAGGCCCCATGTGAACCCAGGAGCAGGTTTGCATGAAAATCAAGTTGGTCCAGTGAGATCCCCGACCCTGAGCCCTGAGCTTAGAACATAACAATGGTCGTACTGGGTCAGACCAAAGGTCCATCTAGCCCAGTAGCCTGTCTGCCAACAGTGGCCAGCACCAAGTACCCCGGAGGGGATGGACCAAAGACAATGACCAAGTGATTTGTCTCATGCCATCCATGTCCAGCCTTCTACAAACAGAGGCCAGGGACACCGTTCCTACCCCCTGGCTAATAGCACTCCATGGACCCAATCTCCATGAATTTATCTAACTTCTCTTTAAACTCTGTTATAGTTCTAGCCTTCACAGCCTCCTGTGGCAAGGAGTTCCACAGGTTGACTATGTGCTGTGTGAAGAAGAACTTTCGCTTATTAGTTTTAAACCTGCTGCCCAATAATTTCATTTGGTGTCCTCTAGTCCTTATATTATGGGAACTAATGAAGAACTTTTCTTTATTCACCCTCTCCACACCACTCATGCTTTTATAGACCTCTATCATATCCTCCCTCAGTCTCCTCTTTTCTAAGCTGAAAAGTCCCAATCTCTTTAGCCTCTCTTCATATTGGACTTGTTCCAAACCCCTAATCATTTTAGTTGCCCTTTTCTGCACCCTTTCCAAGGCCAAAATATATTTTTTGAGGTGAGGAGACCACATCTGTACACAGCACTGAACATATAGCGTACCATAGTTTTATACTTCCTCTCCTCCTTCTTCCCCTGGCTTCCCCTTTCCAGCTCTCTCCTCCCAGGTTTCCTCCTCCGCTTTCCCACCCACTCTCTTCCCCTCTCCCACCTCCTTTTCCCAGTCTCCCCAGAGGTTAATCCCCCGACCCCCAGTTTTGTTAAATAAAGAGAGTTTCTATTTTTGCCCACACGTGTCCTTTATTTTTTACATCAGGAAGGGGGGCTAGGGAGGGGTAAGTGGAAGGAGGTGAGGGAGGAATGGGGCACGAGCCCCTGATGGGGAGGACTGGGGTGGCTCTGCGGGCTCCTCAGGGTGGAAGCTCTCCTGTAGGGCCTCCTGGAGCCTGAGAGCCCCCCAATTGACCCCCCCCCCCGGATGGCAGCCTGCGGCAAGTGCAGCTGGGCTGATGGCCAAGTGCTGTGATGTGCCGAGTGTGGGCACTCAGGGCACTCCAAGACAGGACTGCTTTGCTGTCCCTCATTGAGTTAGACAAGCAAGCGGGGAACCCTGAGAACTGTCGGTCTGAGGTGGGGGTCGGGTCCCTTTAAGCACAGCCCTCGGCTAGCCTGAGGCAGCAGCTCCACACTCTAAGTCCTAACCTGATGCCCTTCCGGCACTGGTTCCGGCCAGCCTTAACTTCGGTTGAGGGTCCACTCAGTGTGAACATGCTAATTCAAATTAGTTTTTAGGTCTAGATGCACTAATTTGTATTATCTTATTTCAAATTAACTAATTCGAATTAAGTTAGTTAAAATTAGTGCTGTAGTGTAGATATACCCTTACTTACTTTACATTTTCCTGTGGATTTTGCTGCAGTTCTGGATTCTAGCTGGATGCAGAAGTGCCAAAACATTAAATAATAATGTAATTAAATAATATGTAACAGATGCAGTTATTTATCTCTTTTCATCCAAAGGCATTGGAAGATAAATATTTCCATGAAGAGGAAAAGTATACACATATAGACAAATCAATTTATCTAACACTGAACTGCAACTACTTTTGGAGTGAAACACCTCTATTGTTTCACAGAACACAGCAACAATACAAAACAGTTTAGGAGAGGAAGTGAAATGAACTGGATCCAAATGAAATTCCAGAAAGACTTCACATAAATGGAGTGCAATTATCTGAGTTGAAATTTGGCCAGCACACCAAAACACAATCTTCCAGATACATGAAACTTTTGAAAGAATAACATTTGGGAGGGCAGCAAATTTATATTATAGAGGATGGTTACACAGGTGGCTCTGTTTCTTTTTCTCTGAGAGATCCCAGAGAGTAACAGTGGCTATATCTATACTCGCAACGTCTTGTGCGAGAAATATGCAAATGAGGCTAAGTGTGGAATATCACCGAGCCACATTTGCATACCTAATGAGCCATGATTTTTGCAGAAGAGGCTCTTGCACCAGAAGGAGCTGTCTACACTGCCCCTTTTTGTGCAAGAAAAACCCTCTTGCGCAATGCCATAATTCCTGAAAATAATCAGCGTAACGGCATTGCGCAAAAGGGTTTTTCTTGATAAGTCTTGGTACTGGATGGTCACTTCCCGCCTCTGTTTGCTACAGCCCTGATTTGGGGATCTTTAGAACACTTTCTAGATTTATCTTTCTCCCAGGTTTTCAATTTGTGAGTAAGTAAGTCATCTGATAACGTAACAGCCTTCTTCTCCTGTCCTGTGACACACATAATGACACTTCGGTCTCCTCATGATATTCAGGAACAAAAGGTGGCAGGCTTTGAAAATCTTCACTCAGGAAAAATAGGTCAATGAACTCATTATTTATCATAAACTAGGAAATGAAAAGATATTGTTTACTCTGGGAATTAGTCTGGGAGGGGCACCCAAAGTACACTACAGAAGACAGTCATCTACATTAACCATGTGGGCCATGCCTATAGAAAGCTTCTTAAGCTTCTGTGAAATTTAATTAACCTGTGTCACTCAGAAACCTTGAAAAATGTAAAGACCTACAATCATAGTGCTTTTATATTGAAGTGCAAGTATAAAGGCCTAAACAAAAAATACACTTGCAATAAAACCATTATATACAATTGTTGACCCCCAAAAAATATCCATTCAGAGCAAGAAGAGAAAGATTAAAATAACGAATTTACCTTGGAATGGTGGGGAGTATGTAATAAACTGCTAATATATCTTACTACATAACCTCCACAGTTCTGTTAAAAGGCCATTACTGAGTTCTATGGACTATTGCAGCTCCTGAATGTGAGAAAATGGGATGGCATGTCTATCTTCAGAGCAAAAAACTTTATATCCTTTCTCTGTGTTCAGAGAGCAGACCTTTTAAAAGAAGAATTTTGAAAAAAATCAGAGGGCTTTGTTGCTGTTTTGAGTGCTGCCATTGAAAGACATGGATCTGACACACCTCAAGTAGTTCACTGTAAAGACCGCTACACCAAAGGAAAACCAATTTCAGTATTTGTAACAACACAATCCTATTCACTTTTGACAACACTGCTTTGATTTCAAATCCAAGGCTGACAGGTTTCATTGCACTATCTAGCCCTATGAACTATTTTAAATGACTGGATCCTTTTATGTCAAAATATAATCTACTGTGTTCTGTCCCTAACATTTCTATTTTAATAACCTTCAGACTACCTTCCCCAGCTGGCCCATTGCTGGCGGCTGCGCGGGGCTTCCCCCGCCTCCCTGCAAAGTGGCGGAGGGTTTGCCACTCACCGCGCCGTTCCCCGCTGATTCCCCCTCGCCGGACACCTTGCCCCCTCTCCTCTGCCCCTGCTTGCAGGCCCCCCCCCTCACTGGATGCAGTGCAGGTCCCGGCAGACCTGTCACGGGGCAAACTCCCAGCCCAATCCCCCTCCCCTCTTCTCCCCTTCCCTTCCACAGAGCCAAACACCTCCTCTCTCTACTGTAACCCCGTCCTCTTTCTCCCCCAACCTTATGTCCCGGTCCCAACAGACACCACCGCTTGAAACGCAACCCCCATCTTTTCCATTATTTTCAATGGGAAAATTGACCCCACTTAACACAATCATTTTCTGAAACATATCTATAATGTTAAATGAGGAATTACTGTAGTAGTAGTTACATAACACTTCAAATATTTATTAATGTTTCCTCATAACACCTCTCTGAGATTAGCTAATAAATATTATTCTCTATTTTATAAATAAGAAAATTGAGACACTGATGTTCCGTGATTGGCCCATGGCTTCAGTCAGCAGCAGACATGAACAGAACTCATTCCCTGGTCCCTGGCTGACCATATCATTTTGCTTTAAATGAAACACTGGCAGATCCTACCCTTTGTCCCTGTCAGCCGATGGTTGGTGCAGAGAGAGAGAGAGAGAGAGAGAGAGAGAGAGAGAGTGTGTGTGTGTGTGTGTGTGTGTGTGTGTGTGTGTGTGTGTGTTACACCCACGTCTTCAACTGCTGGGACACAAGGTCCTGTCGCAGCGTGCAGCCTAGAGAGGCTGACGGGCGCCTCGAGTTTAATGTCCGTGTCTTTAACCTCTAGGACCAGGTTCCTTCACAGTGGGCAGCCAACAGGCTGACGCCCCAGAATTTACAGGGAGAACTTATTACACCTCAGATTTTGACTGCTAGGATACATGATCCCTTCACAGTGGGCAGCCTAAGGAAGGCTGAGAGATGCCCCTACAGATCTGTCCTCTGGAAACGACACGATTCAAATGCCCAGCTCTGCCTGTATCTGTCCCTTATGACCGGCTGGAGTTCTTTTAAATTGTGTTTGGTTCTGTTACAGCAACTAAAGGAGTCACGTTAAAGCTTAAACAGTTACAGGTTTATTAAAGAAGCTTATAAATCATATTGTTACAATGGCTATTGCTCTATTTCTTAACTGCTAGCAAATATAAATTTTAAAAATGGTTACAAAGAAAATAAAGATAGAAAATAGAAATAATGGTATCAAGTAACAGCTTAATCTTTAAAGAGCTCTAAATGTATGTGTACACTTAAGACAAAAGACACATTCAGGTACAATTTTTACCCCCTTCTGTGCCTCTCGACTCCAGTGTATCAGGCCAGGGCCGGTCCCTCAATTCCTAGGAAAGACGAATATGAGGTGGGCGTCCCCGTGGAACCTCGGGAGGTCAATCACCTAACCCGACCAGCAGATATATGGTAGATTGACGCTCAGAGTAAGTGTGCTGCTGAACCCATTTTTATACCCATAGGGGCCCGTATCCTCTTTTTTATTTAAGATGCCTAATTGTGTTGGTTCGTCTTTGTGACGCCAGTTCTTACAAGGGAGTTTCAACTTGATTTACACTTGCAAAAGAAATAACTAAATTGTGAGTACTGGACATTCTTTACTGGGCGAGAAATTTCTCCCCCTGGACAAGTGTGTGTTCGTATCAATAAAGGTTTCAGTCAAGGGCACTCCTTGGCAGCCTTTTGGTCAGCAATTGGCGTATCTCTGTTTACAGCAATCCAGGGTCACAGCAGCCAGCATATCTGGGCCTTCTGTCAAGGCTTCAAATACTATGCTGATCTTACTGCTCTCTCTATGCTCTGTGTGCTCCAGGCAAGCAAAGATGGATGTTACGGGGGCGGGGGGCGGGGGCGGGGGGGTCCTGTCTGGCTACAGTCCCCTGTGCAATATCATTAAATTTGATGATGTGTAGGAGTAAAGTTAGGACAGAAAATGGCTCTAGCTGTCTCATTAACTTGAGGTCACAATATATGTAATGCTGCTTTCTTGCCACCTTCCTGATTTAAAATAAAGTGCCTGTATTAGGTGACTGTGGAAGGTATTTATTTTTAGCTTCCTTCTTTTGGGTAAGGAAACATCAAAAAATGAAAGTCATCGATGAGAGAAAAAAACAAGGTAGTAGATTCTTTCAGTTGCAGCTATTTTGTGCCCCTCAGATGACACAAAGTGGATAGAATTTGTCCCTAAATGGACAGGCAGGAATTCCTCTGGCATTGGTAAGCTATTTATCTTGACCAGCTAATACATGTTAAAACTTCAACTGCCTTGTCTACACTAGGAGTTTATCATGGGATAGGTCTCACCTGTCAGCTAACACGTGGTCAAAATATATTTTTTCCTAATATAGATGAATGTGCATTTGGTAATATGATGTCTATGATGCAGTTGTGTAGTTCCAATACAATCTGGTAGAGGGCAGGAAACCACATAAACACTAGTCCATTAAAAAAAAAAAAAAGACTAGTAGCACCTTAAAGACTAACAAAACATGTAGATGATATCATGAGCTTTCTTGGGCGCAACCCACTTCTTCAGATGACAGGAGTATTAGAAGTCCAGATCCAAGGCTAAGTTTGTTATAAGCTTTAGTATGTTAGAACTAGCTATGCATGTTTTGTTATTTAAAATTTGTAATTCACGTTTTTTTCTGCCTTTTTTCACTTGCAATCACTTAAATCCTACTGTTTGCACTTAATAAAATCACTTTTATTTACCATCAAGCCCAGTGTACATAACTGTTACCTGGGGGAGCAATCAGTGTGTACATCCTTCTTTCATTGTTAAAGGGGGCTTTCCTGAGTGATTTATTTAGGGTTCTGATCACATTTCTGGGTTGGGTTCCTAGAAGCTATGCCCAGAACTACAGTCTCCTCAGCTCTGAAAAGACTCATGTCTGTATTGCTCTTCGGGGTGGGAGTGGTAATCTCAGCTCTGTGCCTTGACTGGGGGAGACCAGGAGATCTGGCCCAGCAGGACAAGGTGGTGAGAAGCCCCAGAGAGCAAGGAGGAAAGTGTCAGTGGCTTTGTCAGCACACTGAGAGGCACCCCCAAGGAATCTTCTGTGACCACACCCCATCACAGTCATCTAGTTTATTGGATTTTCTGCTATAGCTAATGTCAGTATTTCCTTTATAAGTCTCCATTATTACTTTACTGATGGAGCACCATCTGAGTACTCAGGCCTTTGCAGATCCGAAACATTTCCCCTCTGTAGCCACATCCTTTAATCCATGGGTTCCCAAACTGGAGGGCGTGCCCCCCTGAGGGGCATGAAGAAATGCTGGGGGGGGGGCCACAGGGCAACCCAGCTCCCCCATCAACCTCCCCCCCCCCCAAGTGTTGCTGCTATTTTTGTTTTTCTGACCCATTCAGTTCCTTTTTTTTCTCAACAAGTTTTGATGCTATTGGGAGGATGGGGTGGGGGGCGTGAGGGTTTCTCAAAAATAAAAAACGGGGCATGAAGCCAAAAAGTTTGGGAACCACTGCTTCAATCAGACACAGAAAAAAAGTTTAGACACATTGACTCCTTATAGCCTCTACAGTTGAGTTTATACCATGCAGTTGGATTGTTAATTTTTGCTAATGTAATAATGTAGAAATAAACATTTTCTTCACAGGCGAGAATCATCCTGTTCATGAGGAATCAACGGTCAATGCAATTTTACTCAATAAGAAAATAAGGAAACCAAAAGAATTTAAAGAACACATTCCTGTCAGAAAGATCACCCTGGAATTAACTTATAATGACAATGTACAAGACAGTTCACTATGGCGTACTCACCTGGGAATCCACCGCCTACTACAAACTGATTGTCAGAAGGCTCCATGTGATCTTGCCCACTTCAAAAACAAACAGATTAGCTTTGACAATGAAAGACTGACTGTGAAAGAAAACGTCATGCTGCCTTATGAAAAACCACTAGCAGCAAGTGAACAACCCACAGTATCACTCAATGAACTGGAAAATTCAAGTATGTTAAACAGTCCCACTGAAGAAAAGAGCAACTCCATTTCAGGCATCTGCCAGAAGTCTCCTCTGAGGTCAGTCTCCTCAGGAATTTGGACACACCAACAGGTTTCATCCAGAAAATTTGTACCAATATCCAGCAAATTAAGCTATTACCCTTTTCCTCAGAAAAAGACACCCAGGATCTCAGAAGCTGCAAGAAGATTGGGATTATATGTCTCACCATAAAAAAAAATCAGTAATGTGTAAAGTTTAGTTAAAATTTAAAATAAAATTTCAGTTAAGTAATTTTTCAACGTAATTTTGATTTATTTGCTAAGGAGCTTGTACTTTATATAGTAAGAATTTGCATGGGTCCAGGAATGTATTTTAGAGGTTTACAGAGTAAAAGGTCTGTTAGATGAGTTGCAATGTCATAAAGCTTATTGGACAATAAAAAATTGACACTTAGAGCATTATCATGATTATTCATACTAATTTTGTATCTTCAAATATAGGAACAACTAATGTTAACTCATTTTGCAATGATTTTTTTTCTAAATCCAAATTTTTGATTTTTGAGGGACAAGAATTCTATCATAGTGAGATTACAAATCAATTGAAAAAGCT
The DNA here is from genome assembly GCF_049634645.1 of Pelodiscus sinensis. Classification (NCBI taxonomy): domain Eukaryota; kingdom Metazoa; phylum Chordata; order Testudines; family Trionychidae; genus Pelodiscus; species Pelodiscus sinensis. Next base: position 244,868,684 of record NC_134712.1, on the reverse strand, counting down.
GTAGTGAAGATTATCACATTCAAAAACAACTCATGAAGCAATTAGACTGAATTCCAGCGCTGTATAATTCAGTTAGCTATCTAAACAAGCAAAAAATGAATTGGGTTTTAGAACAACAATAACAAGGGTGATTAATACATTCTAATTAATCTTTGGTTTTATTATTCCTTTTTGTTTTCACAAGTTATTTGATTGGTTTTCCTGTTTGTATTCTAATTCAGTGAATAAAACCATCACACCATATTTCAGTTGCTGTTTTTAATGGCATTAAATATAGTAAATATCCAAATACTTTACCTTTTCATAAATCCCTCATACTACTAATTGTGTTTCTTCCAACTGTGAATTAGAAATGCACCTATCTTTTTGTTGTTGTTGCCATAGTAAGATGAATTAGTCAGGATGGCACATGGTTATCAGTCAAAGAACTGATGCTAGTTAACAAATGTACAAAATAAACCAGATATACAGTATGTCTTTCCAAGGGACATGGTGGAAAAACAATTTTGTGGGTCATTTAAAAATGGAATGAGCAAAGACCTAGAAAATACTGAACACTATGTGGAATTATTTTGCAAAGGCCAGGGGATGAGCTAGAAAACTTAGAACATCAATTCCATGTCTTACTTCTCATTCTTTGATACTCTGTTTCAAAAATAAGCTATTGTGCTTCAATATTAGATTTGGTACTGAAATGCAAACTTTCCATTTGACTTGTTGCACAGACAAAGCTACTGAAGGACTTTGTACAGGGAAATTGATCAGCACTTATTTAGCAGAGTATGAATTTCATATATTTTAGAGCTTTTATAGTTACGACAATAAAAATCCCTCGTGGGGATATCCTATTCTAGAATAAAAGTATATACAGAATATATAGTATTTCAGCTACATTATGGGTTAAAAAGGCTTTTGTAGGCTACCCTGGGACTCTAGTAACATTGTATCTATGGCCTGGTCTACACTAGTACCTGAGTCCGAAATTAGCCCGAATTTGTCAAATTTGTAAGTGATGCGTCCACACTACCGAGTCTTTTATTTCAGAATACAAGGCCGTGGAATTCAAACTCTGCAGTCCTGCTTTTCATGAAGAGTAATGCTATTCCCAAACCTGTAAGTTTGAAATGACATTAGTGTGGATGCTCCAGTGCTGCTAAATCAAACTTATTGGCCTCTGTGAGGTTTCTCGCAGTTCCCTAGAGTCCTTCCTGTGGCATTGATTCTGAGGTAGCATGTCCACATTAATGAAGCCTGCCTCAGACTACATTTGGTTCTTCCGTGTAGTGAGAACACAGAACTTTGAATCTGTAAAATTGGGTGCAAAGAAGTCAAACCTAGTAAATTCAGACTAATCACCTAGTGTAGACATGGCCTAAGGGAAAATGCATTCCAAGTTCCAAATAACTGACTTACAAACAAAATTTTGGAACATGACCCATTTGTAAGTTAGGGACTTCCTGTACCAGTTGCCATTCAACTTCCCCTCTAGACAAGCCTTCAAATAAGATCTGAATAAGTGGGGCACTTGCTTTATAAGACAAACTTCAAGGAAATATAGTTTCCAAATAACCATAATAATATGATATTAAAACTGCTTTACAAATATTAATGAACACTATACAAAATTAATTGTACCAAACTTTTAACAGAATCATTTTAACTGTACAAGATGTTTTGGGGTGATTTTTGGTCTAGCTCTCCAGTCAGTTTATAGTTATGGGTGTAAATGTGGAAGTGAATAAGTGTGTGAGGTTTTTGTCCTCTGATTTAAGAGCCTGATCCGGTTTCCATTAAAGTCAAAGATAGGATACACAATGATTTCAATGGTCACGCAATGGAAGCCAAGAAATCTTCAGTAATTTATTATTTTTAATGTTTTGATTTTATCAATGATCAATTTAAGTCAATATATTTTAATTAGGCAATAATTAAAAGGCACATAAAATACACATGCAGCATAATATGAGAGGACATAGCTATGCCAACATACATTTTAAATGCAAGACTTATTCTTTTTACATTAAAATCTTTGTAGACTTCCTTGGAATTTAAGGAGAGGCAAATTACAACTAGAGACTTTACTATGGTACTTAATATCCTTTTGAGCTGACTGGAACAATTCATATACTTTAGAGCTTTTATATTAAGTTGTATTCATCTCAATAAGGCAATCTCTTTGAACTGCAAACACTCCATTGAGATAAATTTATATAATAAATTCATATTGTATAGTTATTGAATCAGGTGTTGGTAAAGATCATGGGTTAATTTCTAAGGCCTGATCTACACTTAAAACTTAGGTTGATACAGCTACTGATCTCAGAGGGTACAGCTAGACTGCGGGGGGTTATTGGGATACCAGAGGTATCCTGAAAAAACTCCACCGAATCCAGGGAACGTGTTTGCTCCTCCACTTTTTTTTTTTTTTTTTTTTTGCAGAAGAGCAAATGTGCTTTTTCGGAAGTCCCTGTATTTCTTGTTCCATGAGGAATAGGGGGGCTTTCGAAAGAGGGTTTTTTTTCCTGAAATCTGGCACAGTCTAGATGGGCCAAATTTCAGAAAGCCTCTTCCGACAAAAGTATCGGAAAAAGATAATGTGTGGAGCACATTTTGCATAACTTTTTCCAATAAATCCTCACAGTCTAGATGTACCCAGAGGGTAGAAAAATCCACACATTATCTGTCTGATAGTACAGCAACCCTGGAGATCCTACAGTAATGGAAAAACCTCTTCCATTGCTGTAGTCTGTACACTTCTATAGCACCATATGCACAGCACTACATAGCTACACCAACAAAAGATGTGTAGGAACACCACCTCCCCAACTTCCAATAGCTACATCGACACAGCTGCATCTGCACTGGGGTTAAGTCACTGTCAGGCAGGTGTGTGAGTTTTTCACACTCCTAAACAATGCAGCTTTGTCAACTAATTTTTAAGTGCAGACCAAACCTAAAGTCAGATCCTCACTTCAAAAAGGTAATTTGTTTAATATTGAGATAGCTATTAATGTAATATCCTAGGAGAGAGAAGGCACAGATAGTTTTTATCTCAGTGCCGCTTGTTAGTCAACCCAATATGCTGAGGCCTGGTTTAACTACCAATTTAGGTGTATGTAAGTCACCTTGGGCTCGTCTACACTGGCCCCTTTTCCGGAAGGGGCATGTAAATTTCACCTATCGTAGTAGGGAAATCCGCGGGGGATTTAAATATCCCCCGCGGCATTTAAATAAAAATGTCTGCCGCTTTTTTCCGGCTTTTAAAAAAGCCGGAAAAGAGCGTCTACACTGGCCCCGATCCTCCGGAAAAAGCGCCCTTTTCCGGAGGCTCTTATTCCTACTTTGGGCGCTTTTTTTTTTCCACCCCGCCCAAACCCACCCTGCAATTTAGAACTGCCCTGGGTCTCCCCAGAGCTGCTGCCTCTGCCTCTGCAGCCACATGCTTTTCTCATCAGGCACTGGGGCATGTGCGCAGAGTGGATGTTAACGTCTGGATGTGCAGCTCTGAACATTCAATTTGACAGGCACATGCTGCTGTCCCCTCCCTGATCACCTTTGCAGGGCAAAATCCCAGACATTTTTTGCCAAATTTCACTTGTGTTGAGGTACCCCCCCAGACTTCTCTTGCATACCTCTAAGGATACAGGCACCACTGGTTGAGAAACACTGTGATAGACTAAGCCGCTGAGCCATAACGCCCGGCCAAGAGACACTATAGCCAGGGTTAGATTCTGGGGTGAGGCACCGTGCCCAGTCCCCCAGGGGCGGACAGGCTACCCACCAGGTTTGTCTGCCCAGGGAAAAAGCACAACTATTCTGGAATAGCTAAATTACAACATAATTATCCTGGAATAGTTACGGCTGGTCGGCTTCCCCCATGCACAGGGCCAGTGAGAATTTGTCCAAGAGGGGATCCCCGTTTCCTGGGCTCCAATATGTGCAGCTGGAGCCTATGAAAAGAAGGTGTCATAGCCCCCCCCCCCCAGGCACCAGGAGCAGGCAGGCACTTGGGCAAAGCAGGACACACGGCTCCTCTGCAGGGTCTGGCTGCCCCGTGTCCCCTTCCCTGTCCCCTCGGCCACCTCTTTACAACGGAGACAGCGCCACGTAGATGTCCAACCCCAACCCCCTTGGATCTGGGGGAGCCCCTCCCCCCGTTCCCGCCCCGCCGCTGTCGGCGTCATGCTCAGGCCTGAGGGACAGGCGGCGAATACCTTGCTGGTCACCCCACTTCCGGGCGGATGGCGCCCCCTGAGGGCGCGCAGGGATATGAAGGTAAGAGGGTAGCGATGCCGGCGCTAGTCTTCACGTGTCCTGCACACGTGGGAGTCGTTCTCCCCTCACTTCGCTGCTTCCGGGCTTCCGTAGGGAGCCGGTTGCCCCGCCCCCCCCCCCCCGCTGACTCTGCGAACGCAACGTAAACAAACGGCCGAGAGCCTGCCGAGCAGGAGCAAGTACAGAGGTGAGTGATACCTCGGAAGGTGGGGGCGGGGCCTTTCCGCCCCTGGGGGAGGCCGCGCGCTGGCGCAGCCCGGCCACGCCCCCTCCCCCTCCTCAACTGTTCCCGCCCCCTCCTACCTCTGCCACTTTCCGCCTCGGGGGGGCGCAGGCGCCGTGTTTTCCGGGGCGGGGGCCAATGCGGGGCGTCCCCTCCCCCACTCGGCACGCAGCTCGCTCGCGGCACCTGTCAGCGCTGGGGCCCGCCAGTCGGCGCGAGCGGGGCCGGGCCCGGGACACGCAGTGGTGCGAGGCCGGCAGAGGGGTCTGCGCTGAGCCCGTCGCGCTGCCCAGGCCGTAGAGTGACCGGCGCGGCTGGCTCGGGGCTGTGGCCAAGGCCGCGCTGAGCCTGGGGTAAGGTTGGCCTAGCGCCCGCCGCACTCACGCCGCCCCTTGGCCCAGGGCTCGGGGTGTGGAATAGCCACACCCCTCGCTGAGGCACTTACACCGGCCCGATTCCCGCCCGGGCGGCGCTCTCCTCGCCGACAGCCACAGTGCGGCCTGGGACCGCTGGAGCTTAGGCTCCTGTTCGCGACACAGCAGGCAAACCCTGCTTAGGTACCGCCTTGCACTCCGCCCGGGGTTTGGTCTGGCCCCTCTGCGCCCTGGAATCCCCAACTCAGCAAATATTTGCTCACGCGCATTAGCGGTTGATGAGGGATTGAAGTGTCATTGGGCCTGCAGAGAATGTGTTTCCATAGCCCTTGGCAGGCACCATCTCGGGCTGTGTGCTGAGCTGTATGTCGGAACTTATTCACAAGGCTGTAGCTATCAGACAGCAAGGTGCCCCCGAATGGCACGGCAGGCAGAGTCCCACCAATGCCAGCTATGTCTACACTCGCCGCTTCAGGCTAAGCATAGAATATTGCAGAGCCTCATTTGCATACCTAATGAGCCACCATTTGTGCAGAAGAGGCTCTTGCGCCAGAAGGAGCTGTCTACATTGCCCCCTTCTTGCGCAAGAAAAACTCTCTTGCACAATGTCATTATTCCTGAAAATAATCGGTGTAACGGCATTGCGCAAGAGGGTTTTTCTTGTGCGAGAAGGGACAGTGTAGGCAGTTCTTTTTGGTGCAAGAGCCTCTTCAGCAAAAATGGTGGCTCATTAGGTACACAAATGAGGCTCAGCAATATTCCACACTTAGCCTCACTTGCATATTTCTCGCGCAAGAAGCTGTGAGTGTAGACATAGCCCAAGAGGAGCACGGCCACATCAGAGCTCTATGGAGGGATTGTCCAGGTGTTTCCCTCCACAGAGGCCAACCTACTAGTATTCGTTTATCAAAGTGAAAGGCAGAGAAGGCAAAATGTGCTGACAATATGCTCAGGATTTGGCCAGGGTGGGGAAAACGATTTAATGTGGCCTCATTAACCAACAGAATTACATTACACCGAACTACACTGATCAGCAGGTACACACCAACACAATCACAATTGACCAAACACAGGATGCACCCTCTAGAATTGTTTCCAACCTAGTTAATCATCATGAAAACCTACTGTGCTTTTCCATACCTAAAAGGAGGAGGACTTAGTATATGACCCTCTACTGCATGAGCTAAAAGCCAGTGGGCTATTAGCTAAGGGTATAGAGCAGACTCATTATTCTCTCTGTGGCTGCATCTAGATTGGCATGATTTTCCGGAAATGCTTTTAATGGAAAAGTTTTCCGTTAAAAGCATTTTTGGAACAGAGCGTCTAGATTGGCAAGGATGCTTTTCCGCAAAAGCACTTTTTGTGGAACAGCGTCCGTGCCAATCTAGATGCGCTTTTCCACAAAAAAGCCCCGATCGCCATTTTCGCAATCGGGGCTTTTTTGCGGAAAACAAATCTGAGCTGTCTACACTGGCCCTTTTGCACAAAAGCTTTGCGCAAAGGGACTTTTGCCTGAACGGGAGTAGCATAGAATTTCCATAAGAAGCACTGATTTTTTTACAGTAGGAAGTCAGTGCTTTTGCGGAAATTCAAGCGGCCAGTGTAGACAGCTGGCAAGTTTTTCCGGAAAAGTGCTGATTTCCCGGAAAAACTGGCCAGTCTAGACACAGCCATTATGTTCTCAGTGCCACTAGAGGGGACAGTCCACTACACCCAGTAGGTGTGTGGGTTACACTATGTCGATGGGACAGCTCCTTCTGTCTGCATAGCTACCACCTCTCGAGGTGGAGAACCCATGCTGATGGGAGAAGCTCTCCTGTTGACTTCTGTAGCATCTTCATTAACGTTACTGGAGCATTTGCCATAAGCAAAGACAAGCCTTTGATGAGATGGATTAACTACGTCAATTGAAATGTGCTTTGCATCACTATAAGAAATGTCTGCAGTTTGGCGCTACAGCTGCAGTGCTGTAGTGGTGCTTCTCTGGTGATAGTGTAGACATGCCTTCAGTATTTTACTACAGTATATAGCTCCTTATGGAGCATAGCATATTGCCCTACTACTAATATATTTGGGTATTTTAAAAATACATCGAAGTGCTGGAGCTGGTAGCACTTTTTATCATGGTGGTCATAGCCTAAAAATAATGACAGTTCTATTCCCTCACCCCCGCTCTCCAGTAACTAATCTCTTATTTCCATTAGAGTTGCTTTTCTTTGACATGGTTTGGGAGAATGGTGCCCCAAATACCAAGTTGCATTTGGTTACCTGCAAATGGTTACGGGCAGATTAGCTACTCCCACAGACAAGGAAAATGTACAGCTATACTTATTTTAGTACTTACATACCATGCTAACAAATATTTTAGAAATATCTAAGACAGAGCTAAAGTAAACATGTAGATTTTAAAATCTAATATACCTGTCTGCACTTACGAAATACCCATCATTGCTGCATCGTTTTGCTGAAGAGGAGATACTGGATTTGTAGGAGCAGAGGCTGTACAGGCCAGGATTTTCTAGGGAAGTCCAGGTCTGCATGCTTGGTAGAAAATCTGTTGTGCATGAGTCCAAGTCCTATCAGGGAACTTCTAACATTAATCACCATGACATTAATGTTTTAGTTCCACTTGCAGGAGACCACACCACACCAGTTCCCCTTAGTGATGCCTCCTCACTTCTAGCAAAGCCCAAGTTACATGTTTTGTTCAGGAAGCTTTCACCACATAGTCCCGATCCCTTCCCTCTGTGTGGCTGCCAGAACTCATTCATTATCCATTTGCACTTTAGTGCCATTTAGAATGGAGAAGCAACTGATTCTGTGAATGCTTTTTATTTATAAACTAGAAGATTTACCCAGCATTGCTTGGGTCCTTGTGGGGGCTCAGGACAGAGGGTCGGAGGTGCAGGAGTCAGAGATGGAAGGCCCAGAGGAGTTCACCAGGCCCACCTTCAGTGGCAAGAATAGCACTGCTCCAGAGATGGTGGCTCCCTGGGATGCCGAGGGCCATGCTGACTGGCCAGTGGCTCCTCTGGGAGGGGAGGGCAGAGCCATGCGTCCTGTCTCCTCCACTCCCCACCTGCATCTTCTCCAGGGGTGCAAGGCCTGGCCTCCCCAGTCCACATCTCCTCTGGGGGGGAGGTCCAGGGTCACGCCGACCAGCCTCCCTGGCCAGCATTTCCTCCTGGGGGAGGAGGAGGAGATCTGGGGACACACTGTGTCATCTCCCCCATCCCTCATCTCCTTCAGGGAGGGAGAGCCAGGGCTGCACTGGCTAGCTTCACTGGTGCTCCTAGGAGGGCCATGCCCTCCCATCCAGTGCTGGGGTTTGGGGCAGGGGACCACTGACTGGTGGTCAGCAACATGGAGAACTCTAGCCATAGCAGGCCACTCTCTTCCTGGTATGACTGGCCCCCCCCTGTGGTCACTCTGCAATGTAACTGTCCCCCTTGCTCACTGCCCACAGTGGGCATTGCGGAGATACTAACTACATTATTTGTTAGTCTCTAAGGTGCTGCAGAACCATTCATTGTTTTTTATTGCGGAGCATAACTGTCCGTGCTCTCAGCCCCTTCCCTTTATGTATTATGGGAAACAGTCCCATTCCAGGCATTTTCCATTTTCCTGGCGCAACCAAATCCTGACCCTATTTGAAGTGAGGATAAGAGGAAGTTGCATACCAAATGTGGTGGTCCTAGCTCTTACCATTTAGGAGGAATTCTTGAACAAATGGACTCATAGACAGATAGATGGACTCATGGATAGACAGACAGATGCACAAACTCTCTAAAATATATAAAGAGATGCCTGATATTACATTGAAAACATCCAGTGAGAAATACCCACAATCTTTTATTGTAAACAGCTTTGGGAAATACCCTGTAGCTTTTAGTGACTCATCACTAAAGTGAAAGTTGAATTTTTGCAGGAACATTAATGTCGCTGGCTGATGGAGAGGTATGTCTAAATGTTTTTAAGGATTATTTTTGGAATACTGCAGCTTATTTCTCATAAATGAATGTTGTTAGTAAGATTAAAAAGTGGGTCTGAAATTTCTGTTTAATAAACTCGGATGATTTTTATAGATTAAAAAAGTGGCTTGCGCCATTGCATTTACAAAAACGAAACTACTTTTTTATATAAATATTCTTAAAACAATTTGTTAGAATGAAAGTAAAATACATTTAACTTGGGACTGAAAAAATTCTTAGTTTTGTTGTTATAGTTTTAAAAGAATCAGAAATGAGCTTGATTTACAAAACTATAACAAAAATGTTGATAGCAAAGCCACTGTGTGTATGATCCATTTTCAGATTCAGTTTGTAGTTAAAGTTCTGCACATTGACGTTAACATATTCTCCAGTGTGCCAAGTATAGTTTGTAAACTTAGGGAAATGGAAACTGTTACAAAAAGAACAAATTGTTACACTGTATTTACACGCAAACCTCCTGTAAATCTCTATTATTTTAGGCAATATTTGTGAAGGAAAATATCTTTTATAAAATGATTTCCAGAATACACAAAAAGATAAAAATAGAAAATAATAATAGCATTAATGAATAAAAAGCTACTTAAAAGAAGTTGTAAATGGATGAAAAAAATAAAGGGAGGACTATTAATAATAACCACATTGCTTTGTTGTTATTATTATTATTATTATTATTTTTAAGTTTAATAGGTTTATTCTGTTTCCTCTTCTTGTGGCAAATAATATTCTGCCACTTTCTAAAAATAGTCCCTTCAAAGTAAAAAGAATGCATTGCTCACTCTGTGTGGTAGCACTGGGAATTTCCAGGGACTAATAGAGTATGTGTGTGTGTTGACTCTTAAGCCTCCAGAAGGGGCACTACAAAAAACAGGGGGAGAAGGGAAAGAGCAGGAGGCTACGCCATCATTTTCTACACAATTTACTTTTCTATTTAAAAACAAAACAGTTTCTTGTCTTTGTGGATGCAAAAAACTTCCAAATGTCATACAAGTGTAAATTGATCTAGGATACATCTAGACTACATGCCTCTGGCGACGTTAGACTACCCGGCATAGGAAAATGAAGCGGCGATTTAAATAATCGCCGCTTCATTTACATTTACATGGCTGCCGCGCTGAGCCGATCAGCTATTTGTCGGCTCAGCGCGGTAGTCTGGACGACATCATAGGCATTTGTCGACCACCCAGGTATGCCTCATCCCAGGAGCAGTGTTGAGCAGTTTACAGGGAAACTGTCTGTTGGTACGGTAGCCTTTGCCTACAAATTTGGCTTTTGTTTTTAAGAAAGAAGGACTTTTTGAAAATCAGATATTAATAGAAATGTATCTATTTTTTTGCCATTTCCTTTGAACACTCTATGGCACTCTTCTAACATGGAAGATCGAAAAGTGAAACTATCTACAAACAAAAGAGAAACTGGTTAATATATTTTTACCACCCAGTCTTAGAGTAATTAATGTGAAATGCCAACATTTAAAAAGCCTTTCCATGTAAGCTGTGAAATTCTTTTTCTGAATAAGGTTGAGTGTCAAGTGGCCAAAAGCATTTATGTGCACTGAGGTTTCCCCCTTGTATCACCTCCACCTCCATACTGCAGTTGTAGCTGAGCTGCACAACAAATGCTGTAAAGTCAAACCCTATCCTTGGCAGAAGTCTGATGATCTGTAGGCATGCTGCTACTGTCTCTGTTAAGGGACTTTTTACTTTACGAAAATGTGTCCTGTTAATATGTACAGATAATTTGGACAAGGCTCTAAGTATTTCCTGAAAGATAATTATATGCTCTATGTCAGGAGTAGGTATGTAAGTGACTAATCAATTAGTCGACTAGTTGCTTCCCCCCCTTTGCTGCCTCTATCAGAAAGAGGCATCAAGTCAGAGAGGAGGGGAAGAAGAGGAGCTACTGGGGGAACTGGCTTAAAAGCCGGTTTGCTCCTACTCCATGGAAGGAGCAGGGGTGCAGTGATGGAGTTCCACCTTGGAAATGTACAAGAGTCCCTGCTGGGGCTCTTGTACATTTCAAAGTGGAAGCGTTGCATGGAGTCTGGGGCTGGTGGGGGACTCAGAGACCCCTGCTGGCCCCAGGCTTTGTGCCACATTTCAGTATTTGAAATGCATAAGAGTCCCAGTAGGGGCTCTTGTACATTTCAAAGACGAAATGCTGTGCTGCACTTCCGCCTTTGAAATGTAGCAACAGCCCAGCAGACTCTTCCTACATTTCAAAGTGGAAGACCCTTATCGACTAATTGAATAGTCAGAGGAAATTCCATCAACTATTCAATTAGTTGATTAATCTAATTTTAACATCCCTAGTCAGAGGTGGGCAATAATTTTTGATAGGGGGGAGGCCACTCCAAGAATTTGGAAAGTGGTCAAGGGCTGCAGTCTTCCATGATATTTATGGAGGAGATGTGGAGGTCTGGGATGGAGATTAGGTGCAGAAGGGAGCTTGGGGTAAGTGAGGGAATTTGGATCAAGGAGGCATTTGTGACTTGGGGCACAGGACTGGGTGCAGGGGGTTGGATTGTGACTTAGGGCAGGGAATTGGGATACAGGAGTGGGTGCTGGGATTTTGCTTGTGAGTTGGACAGGAAGGGACTGTGATCTGGGGCAGGGGATTGGGGCGTTAGATCTAGAAGGGGATATGGGTGCAAGAGGGGACAGAGGATTTAGGTATGTGGAGTAGGGGGCAGGAATAGAGAACAGAGGATTGGGGAAGGGAGGGGCTGGAGGGACAGAGGCAAGCTCGGGCTAGGACACTTACCATCCAGAAGCCGTTCCTGAATCAGCCTCCCTGCCAGGGAGTGTTCCCTCTAAGCTGCCTGGCAGCACAGCTTCACAGGTGATTCATCAGTCCTGCTCAGTTAGTCAGCTCCAAGCATGGAGCCCTGAGCCTCTGACTGGGCGGGGCTGATGAAGCACCTGTGAAGCTGTGCTGCCCCTCAGTTTAGAGGGAACACTGCTGCCTGCCCCGCCCCCACACAGGCTGCAGATATGTGCTCTGGAGCCCCTTGTGCTTTGTGGCTGCCTGTTGTTGAAACAGGCAGCTCCCATTATCTGGTTACTGGCCAGAAACCAGCCAATCGGATTGTGCTTGGGGCAGGAGCAGCTCCTAAAGCAACCGCCCTGCAGCCTCATTTCTGAGTGGTGTGCGGGTGGGGCAAGGCAAGTGGGGAGCAGTGTCTCTGGGCCGGACTGGTGGTTTGGCAGGTCTCTGGTGGTTTGGCAGGCCAGGTCTCTGGTGGTTTGGCAGGCCAGATCCAGCCCACGGGCTGTATTTTGCCCAGGTTTCCTCTATGTTATTGTGTGAGAATGATTGCCGGCATGTCACAACTTAGACATAAGCCTGATCCATTTTACATCCCCTCCCCTCCATCTTAACATAATAATGTCTATATTGGGTCAGACCAAAAGTCCATGTAGTCTAGTAACCTATCTTCCGACAGTGGCCAAGACCATATGCCTCCAATGGAGTGAACAGAACAAGTAATTATCAAGTGATCCCTCTCCTGTTATCCATTTCCAGCCTCTGACAAACAGAGGCTAGGGACACTATTCCTACCCATCCTGATTAAAAAGTATTGATTGACCTATCCTCCGTGAATTTATCTAGTTTTTTTAACTCTGTTATAGTCCTGATCCAAGGAGTTCCACAGGTTGACTGTGTACTGTGTGAAGAAATACTTCCTTTTGTTGCTTTAAACCTGCTACCTATTAATTTAATTCGGTGACTCTTGTTCTTATGTTATGGGAACAAGTAAATAACTTTTTCTTATTCACTTTCTCTATACCTGTCATGATTATATAGATCTCTATCATATCCCTCCTTAGTTTCCTCTTTTCTAAGCTGAAAGTCCAAGTCTTTTTAATCTCTCTTCACATGACATCTGTTCCAAACTCTTAATCATTTTTGTTGCCCTGTTCTGGGAACCTTTTCTGAAGCCAATATATCTTTTTTGAGATGAGGTGACCACATCTGTACACAGTATTCAAGATGTAGGCGTACAATGATTTTATATAGAGGCAATAAAATGTTTTCTGTCTTATTCTCTATCCCTTTTTTTAATGATTCCTAACATTGTTTGCTTTTTTAACTGGCTCTGCAGATTGAGTGGATGTTTTCAGAGAACTATCCACAATGAGAGAACAATCCAAGATATCTCTTAGAGTGGTAATAGCTAAATTAGTGCCCATCATTTTGGATTACTTTGCATTTATCAAAATTAAAATTCATTTACCATTTTATTGCCCAGTTACCTAGTTTTGTGAGATCCTTTTGAAGCTCTTCACAGTCTGTTTCGTTCTTCATGATCTTGGCAGTTTATTATCATCTGCAAATTTTGCCACCTCATTGTTTATCCCTTTCTCCCGATCATCTAGAAATATGTTGTATAGGATTGGTCCCACTACAGACCATTGGGGAACATCACTAATTACCTCTCTCCATTCTGAAAACTGACCATTTATTCTAACCCTTTGTTTCCTATCTTTTAACCAGTTATCAATCCATAAGAGGACCATGACAGCTTACTTTACTTAAGAGCCTTTGGTGAGGGACCTTGTCAAGGGCTTTTTGGAAATCTAAGTACACTATATCCACTGGATCCCTCTTGTCCACATGTTTGTTGACCCCCTCCCCACAAAGAACTCTAGTAGATTAGTAAGGAATGATTTGCCTTAACAGAAACCATGTTGACTTTTCCCCAACAAATTATGTTCATCTGTGTGTCTGACAAATCTGTTCTTTACTATAGTTTCAGTTAATTTGCCCGGTGCTGATGTTAGACTTACTGGTCTGCACAGGACTTCATCTACCAGTATATTTTCACTTACCCACCATAACACTCACATGCCACTCAAGCATCCTTCTTAACTGCTGACAATCCTCATAGGAAGACAGCCCCGGGCACTGCTACAGACAGTCTGTACAACTCAGCCCTGAAATGAGGCTAGGGCAGAGGTTTTCAAACTCTGGATATATACAGTAAACTCTGGGTCACAGCTTGTCAGGGCAAGCCACTAGCTGGCTGCGAAACACTTTGTTTACTTGCGCCTCTACAAGTGCAGGAGATCACAGCTCCTGTTGACCACATTCTTAGCCAATGGGAGCTGCGAGATTGTGCTGGAAGCAGGGGCAGTGTGCAGAGCTTCTCCCTCTCTGCCCCCCGAGCTTGCTGCATTCAGACAAGCACACAGCCCCCTTTGCCAGCTGCTCTGGGTGGCATGCAAAGGTGGGGCAGTTAGGACAACTGCCTGAGGTCGAGCTGCAGGCTGGATCTGGTGGCTTGGTGAAACCTCATGCAGATGAGTCATTGAATTGTGATTCCCTTGCTGGACAATGGCTGTCGATTGTTGTTTTGACACCTGCCCAGGCGCTGGTTAATTTTCTTGCTGTTGTGTCTGGGGAGTTAATATCTGGCTGATTCTCCAGTTTACAGAGCAGATTTAAGTGACAACCATACAGCACCAATCTCATAACTTCATATGCACTAAAGATGCACATATTTAGATAGAACAGTGAGTTTCAGCCAATCATAACCTCTCCCCAGTACCTCACAAGTCATGCTTCATATACAATATCACAATTTTATGTACAGATGGGGAATATCTGGGGGCTTTCAGGGCCCTCCTTTGGAATGTAGAGTGTCACACAGAGGTCAATCTGCATGGAGCCAGTTGCAGGAGCAGGGTCTTTATTTTGTAAAATATATTATTTTTAACCTATGAATGTTCCTTATAAACCATGAAATTACACTAGAGAAGTATATACAGTAAACTTCCGATAATCCGGCACCTTTGGGACCCAGGGGGTGCCGGATTATCAAATATACCGGACTATCGGAAGGGGGGGCTATGAGGGGTCTCGGGTCGGGGGGGTGCCACCCCAGACCCTTCATAGCCCCCCCTTCCGATAGTCCGGCTCTGCCCCAAGCATCCCTGATTCAGCTGCTGCTGAAACTGACCAGCAGTGGCTAAATCGGAGATACCTGGGGCAGAGCAGCTGGAGTGCTGCTGGGTTGGTCCCGCAGCACCGCTCGGCGCTACTGGACCAACCCGGTAGCACCCGAGCTGCTCTGCCCCAGGTGTCCCCAAGTCAGCTGCTGCTGATACTGATCAGTGGCTGACTCCAGGAAGCCCGAGGCAGAGCTGCTTTGCCCCGGGCTTCCTGGAGTCAGCCGCTGGTCAGTTTCAGCAGCGGCTGAATCAGGACGCCTGGGGTAGAGCAGCTGGGGGGCTGCCGGGTTGGCTCCACAGCGCCGAGGTGCCGCGCTACTGGACCAACCCAGCAGCACCCCAGCTGCTCTGCCCCAGGCGTCCCCAAGTCAGCCGCTGCTGAAACTGACCAGTGGCTGACTCCAGGAAGCCCAAGGCAGAGCTGCTCTGCCCCGGGCTTCCTGGAGTCAGCCACTGGTCAGTTTCAACAGCAGCTGAATGGGGGACACCTGGGGTGCTGCCTGGTTGGGCCCGCAGCCCCGAGGGGCAGCGCTAGGGGACTTACCCGGCAGCGTCCCCAGCTGCTCTGCCTCCGGCTTCTCCGATTCAGCCGCTGGTCAGTTTTAGCAGCGGCTGAATAGGGAAAGCTGGGGGCAGAGCAGCTCCAATGGTCCGGCTGCCCGGAGCACTTCCAGGTTCCTGATGGTGCCGGACCATCAGGAGTGCTGGACCGTCAGATGCCAGACCATTGGAGTTTTACTGTATAAGCAAACTGAAGAAAACATTGTAGAATTGTCAGCAGATTTCCATCTCCGAATTTAAGTGAAATGTGTAGAGAAATGCTTTCAGCTCTTCTAATGGTTTCACATTATACTTCACTTGTTTGGCTATTTATATTAAACTGCAATACTGATGTTTTCCTGGCAGTCATTATGTTGCTGAAATCAGCACTTGCCAACACATTTCCATTTTCCCATGCAGCTGGTTTAATAAAAAGAAAAAAAATATTTAAACAGAAAACTTTTCCTAATTATTACATAATTATCATAAATAACTTTCAGGATCTGGGCCTGAGTTAAACAAGGTCTTCTGATTCATCAGAGAAACAACCATATAAAAAGATTAGTTTAAAAAAAATCCTGTTTTGTTTTGTATTAAAGAATGGCGCAAAAGAAATACTTTGCAGCAAAACTTAAAAATTGTTTAAGAGAAGACAAAATTCAGCTTTGGAAACCTCCGTACACAAATGAAAATAAAGAAGCTGGTCTGGAATTGAAGGTACGTACTCTGCCTCACTGTTCTGAAGTTTTTTCACCTATATTTCATACACATGACACATTTTACTGTTGTGTGTTTTTCTAATGTATCTTCTGTTACTTTTTTTGTTAGGAGCTTGCACAGAAATATTCAGCCACGCTGAATCTCAGTGAAAATGAAACAGAGAGCATACTTGAAGAAATAAGAAGTAAAGCAATTGAGCGTGGAACAGGAAATGAAGCTTATAGGGCAACAGGGGTTGCAACACTTGAAGTGGCTTTACCTCGTAGGTTGCAAAAAGTAAGTCTGTGTGCATAAAAGTTATGAAAAGAAGCATAACTAAAATCTATAGTAGATGCCATAAAACTTTCATTAATTCTGTATGTGATGCAAAACATTTCATTTGTGTTAAGCTAAATCTGTTGGAGGAGGAGGCAATTCAGTTCAGCCATAAAATTTTCTAGAAAAAAAATAAAACACATTGTAGCTTTTCCCTCTTTAGGGTCATTCTGAAAAAATTCTGAATAGAGAAAAATCAAATAAATTTAACACGATCTTTTCTGATCTAACCATTCAAATTAAAAATAGCGCTCATTCAGTTTTACTACTTCTATAAAACATCTTAAGTTGTCAATACAGTAAAAACTGTTTTGTCCAGCACTTGGCCAACCTGAAGGCTCTATAAATCAGCATTTCTGATCTTCTTGGAAAGTCTGGTTTATAATCTAGTTGGTGAAGGGCTGGCAGGCTTCCTGTCTGACTCCATATCGCTCCCCGGAAGCAGCAACATACCCCTGATGCTTTTAGATGGAGGAACACCCACAGGGACTCCATGCACTATCCCACTCTGCTCTGAGCACTAGCTCCGCAGCTCCCATTGGCCTGGAACTGT
Source organism: Pelodiscus sinensis (assembly GCF_049634645.1). NCBI lineage: Eukaryota > Metazoa > Chordata > Testudines > Trionychidae > Pelodiscus > Pelodiscus sinensis. The sequence goes on along the minus strand of NC_134712.1, from coordinate 244,851,741 downwards.
GGTCAGTTGGAGCTGCAGAGGCAGAACCTATAAGCTGAGGCAGCACTCAAACTGCCTATCCATGCCTCTGCCTAGAAGCAGCAGGGACATGGTATCCTGCTGGCTTGGAGCCACCCAAGGTTAGAACTGCCCAGATCTCGCACCCCAAACCGTTCCTGCACTCCAACCCAGAGCTACCTCTTGTGCTGCAAACTCCTCATCCCTGACCCCCCCTTTAAATTAAATTAATGGAGATTGCCTATCTCCTAGAGCTGGAAGGGATCTTGAAAGGTCATTGAGTCCAGTCCCTTGCCTTCACAGCAGGACCAGGTACCATCCCTGACAAATTTTTGCCCCAAATCCCTAAATGGCCTCCTCAAGGATTGAACTCGCAACCCTGGGTTTAGCGGGCCTATGCTCAAACCACTGAACTATCTCTTGGAGTCCACACCGTCCCCCTCCCAGACCTCTCACCCCTCCCACATTGTTCTGATTGACGTTTAGTTAACTAGAATATTTGACTATCCAGCATGCGCCATTCCTCCAACATGCCAGACAACAAAACTTTTATTGTACGGGGTGTCCCCACTATAAGTTGCCCTGGTATACATCCATTCCTCACTAAAGTCGTTGACACTTGTATGAACTGATGCATTATAAGTCCTCCCATTCCCCACTCTTAAGCCACAGCAAAAAAGTTCCCCACTTTAAGTTATTTTGCTGTAAGTCTAAACTTTTTGGAATGTATCTTGGACTTATAGCAAGGATGGCCTATACATTGATATTGTTCTTTTTATGTTTTGTTTAATCACAGTTTTAATTATAAACAAAACCCTTATTTAGGCCCAGTTAGTAACCCCAAAACAACATTGTCTTTTATCATGTAAAAGACATTTCTTTGACAAATGTATTTACTTGGGCTGTCAATTAATTGCTGTTAACTCAAGCAGTTATCACAAAACAAATTAACTAGATTAATAAAAAGTCACACTTATTCACATTTTAAACCAACTGAAATTTATTATAAATACTAGCAGATGTACCCTTAACTTTTTTTGCGGGGGAAGAGGGGTGCAGAAGTCAGGGCATGGTGTGGAGGGTGTAGGAGTCAGGGCATGGGATTGGAAGGTGTGGGGATACTGAAAGCAGGGGATGTAGGGTGCAGGAATCAGGGCATGGTATAGGAATCAGGGCAGGGGCCTGTGGGTGAGGGCTTCTTAGGGCAGGGGGCTAGGGCCATAGGGGTTGAAGTGAGGGACTGGGGATATGAAATGTCTCAGGGCAGGGGGCAGGGGGTGGGGGCAGGGAACAGGAGTGAGAGATCAGGGTGAGGAGGGGATCAGGTCGAGAGATGGGGGGTGGACGAGTAAGGGTTTGGGGATGAGAATGGGCTAAGGGCAGGGGGCTAGTATGGAGGTAGGCGGAGTGAGGGATCAGTGGCGAGGAGTGGCTCAAGGCTTGGTCCTTGGTCCTGCCATGAGGGCATGGGTCTGGACTTGATGACCTCTCGAGATCCCTTCCAGTTCACGGCAGGGAGTTGGGAGGTGGCGGGGGGGGGGGGGGCTCACCAGAGCCACCCACGGTGGCTGGGGAAGCACTGTCTGGGCAGCAGCAGGTCCTCAAGACCATTCATGGTGGTGAGGGTAGCACTGGCAGGGTGGTGGTGGGGGCTCCTTGGGATAGCCAGGGCCATTCTGCTTTGAAGGGGTTGGTTCCCTGGGGCCAGCAGAGGTGGTGAGGGCTGCGCTGAATGTCTGTGCACTTGTATGTCCAGAGCTGCTGCAGGCCTTCTCTCTGTTCCCTCCCCCACATTTTGCTGTCAACCAGCAGAGCACTTCCTTCTGCCAGACTGGCTACAGAGAGAAGCCCTGAGCCTCTGCAGCTCTGCTCTGGCCCCACGGAAGCTTCCCAAGTATCAGTAAGCTGCAGGAGGGGGCGAGGGAAGCAGCACAGGCAGGGAGGGAGAGAGGGAAGCCCCTGGCCCCCATTAGGAGTGACATAGGGAGAAGAAGGGAGGCCCCAGGTTACTTGCAGGAGGTGCACGGAAGGGATGGGAAGCACCTAGACCCCAGCAGAGGCTCAAGGGAATGGGGATTCTGTCCAACACCACCCTGTCCAGCACCAGCACAGGAATCTTCCTGGATGGTGGCCGGCAACATTCAGCGCCCCTCTCCCAGTTTGCCAGTGTCTTACTTGTGTGCCTCCCTTTCCCTCCCCGCCCCCCCCCCCCCGTGGGCACTCTGCAATATAACTGTCCCTCCTAGCAGCCCCCTTCCTTTCCATATTATGGAAAACATTACCATTGCAGGCACTTCCCATTTTCCTGGTACAACCAAACTTTGACCTTGCTTTTAATTAGCATAAGAGGATGCTGCATACCGAATTTGGTGGTCCTAGTTTGTACTGTTTAGGAGTTCATGAACAAATGGACTCACAGACAGACAGGTGGACATTTCTAAACTATATAGATACATTTTGGCTGTTTTCTACATTTTCAAATATTTATTTCAGTTACAACACAGATTACAGAGCGTACAGTGCTCATTTTATATTTTTATTTACAAATATTTGCATTGTAAAAAGATAAGAAATAGTATTTTTCATTTCCTTATACAAGTACTGTAGTGCAGTCTTGATCGTGAAAATGCAACTTATCACCTCACTTCTACTGATAATAATAGAAGGCATTTTCCATCACTGGTGAAGGCAGTCTGTACTCCTATTCATAGTGAACAATGGTGTCCATTTTGAAAGATGCAGTACAGGCAGTCCCCGGGTTACGTACAAGATAGGGACTGTAGGTTTGTTCTTAAGTTGAATCTGTATGTAAGTCGGAACTGTCATCCAGATTCAGCCGCTGCTGAAACTGATCAGTTTCAACAGCGGCTAAATCTGGACACCAGTTCCGACTTACATACAGATTCAACTTAAGAACCCCAGGCGTCCCCAAGTCAGCTGCTGCTGAAACTGATCAGCAGCTGATTCCAGGAAGCCCGGGGCAGAGCAGCTCTGCCTCGGGCTTCCTGTAGTCAGCCGCTGGTCAGTTTCAGCAGCGGCTGACTTGGGGACGCCTGGGGCAGAGCAGCTCGGGTGCTGCTGGGTTGGTCCAGTAGCGCCAAGGAGCGGTGCTGCGGGACCAACCGGCAGCGCCCTACCTGCTCTACCACAGGCCCCGGGCTTTGCTCCACGTCTCCCTGGTCTGCTGGGGGGGGCACTAGCTGCGTCCCCCCCCAGCAGACCAGGGAGACGTGGAGCAAAGTGGCGGAGGACCCGGGCCGGACCGCGGCGCTGTCCGGCCCGGGTCCTCCGCGGCTTTGCTCAGCGTCTCCCTGGTCTGCAGACATGGGAGACGCTGAGCAAAGCCGCGGAGGACCCGGGCCGGACCCGCGGCACTTCCAGCTGATCTGGAAGCGCCGCGGGTCCGGCCCGGGTCCTCCGCGGCTTTGCTCCCCGTCTCCCTGGTCTGCTGGCTCCCCCAGCAGACCAGGGAGACAGGGAGCAGCTTTTCTCGCCTGGGAGGAGGCAGGCGGCGGGATCAGGCGTCCTGCAGCTCCAGTCCTCCAGGGCGAGAAAATCCCCGTTCGTAACTGCGACATAAGTCAGATCCGTGTAACTCGGGGACTGCCTGTACTTAGTGTTTCTAAAGAAGATTTTATGTGCCAGCCTCTGCTGAAAGATAAATAATCATGAAAAATATTTGGTGAGGGGGGGACCTAAATGGTAAAATTTAATTTGAAAAAACCTATGCATTAAAGCAGCTCTGCTCAGTAGCGTGTATGGTATGGGTGCAGGGGAATGTTAAATTGTTAAAAAGCAAACTTAAAACACAACCTTAACTCCGCTCTGTTTTTCCTCGTAGTGATGCTACAATCAAATATGCGTTTATCTAATCTAAGACCACAAACTTTAGTAGGCTTAATTATAACCTGAATATTCTGTGCCATGAAAAAATAGCAATGTTAAGGTGATTAATTGTGCACTTGTGTAGCTTAACTTATTTGGATATGAGTTAACCTTAACTTTGAATTTCCTGGCACTATAATAATTTTTGGGGATAATTACAGCATCCCTGTAAATCATCACTATGTGTTCTCTCAGTCTTAATGCTATATTACCATAGTTTTTGTCTGGAAATAAAGAAATTGTGGCTGTTTTAATGTTAATTAAGAAAATGCCTTAAGTACCATAACTTTTTAAAATATTTACACCAGACCAGAAAAAACATGCTGGAGACTAAATTGATCATCACTGGCACAGAACTAAGATCCCAGTAAGTACAATAATCTTTGCCTTTTTTCCCTTTTAAATGGTCAGTGTCCTGTTTTGGTTTTGTGTCACCCTTTTACATAGTGCGTTATTACAGTATGTTGTGGATCAGGGGTTCTCAAACTTTCATAGGATGGAGTATCTCTTGAGAGTGTGTGACTCATGGAGACACCTCTTTTTCATGACAGCATAACATATCAGAGGCAGCAGCATGAGGGGGGGCAGGTGGGAGCCAATACTCATGAGGAGCCACCTGCTGCATGCATGTAACTGTGTAACTGCTGAAATTTTCTGTGGTCTGTATGGACCAATTGATGCACAACACATTTTCCTTTAGAGATCATATCCCTGTAGTTCGCATTACCATTCCCTTGGATACAAGGAATCATTTTTAGTGTTTTTCCTCAGTTAATTGGATAAACACTTTTTTCTTTTTATTGGGGGTTCTTTATTGCTGTTTTCTGATTTTAGATTTCAATCAGTATCCTATCCTTTCCTCACTTAGGCCATGTCTAAACTACACCCCTCTGTCAGCAGAGGGATGTAAATTAGACGTATCGAAAGTGCAAATGAAGCGAGGATTTAAATATCCCGTGCTTCGTTTGCATAATGGCAGCGGCCACTTTTTTTTGAAATGGGGCTTTTTGAAAAAAAACAGCATTTTAGACGGGGCATTTTTGATAGAAATGCCCCATTTCGAAAGATCCTGTACTCCTTGTTTGTTTGTTTGTTTGTTTGTTTTTTTTTTTTTTTTAAAGGAGTACAGAATCTTTCAAAATGGGGCATTTCTGTCGAAAATGCCCCATCTAAACTGCTGGTTTTTTTCAAAAAGCACCGTTTTGGAAACAAAAGCAGCGGCCGCCATTATGCAAATGAAGCATGGGATATTAAATCCCCGCTTCATTTGCACTTTCGATACGTCTAATTTACATCCCTCTGCCGACAGAGGGGTGTAGTTTAGACGTAGCCTTGATGTGGTGCGTTGGTGTCCAGCCACTAGTAATGTCATTTTATCTTCAAGCAACCTTAGAGTAAAAATTTGAAGCCAGTTACAAATATATAATGTTTTAATTTTTATTTCTGTATGTTGTCAAAATATTTTATATGAAAATGGGACAACTAGCTATTTATATCATGGAATTAACTACTTTATTTCTCAGGATTGCACAACTATATGGATTTCAAGAAACATTTATCAAAATAATTATAAATAAGAAGCTACTTGACCTTGGTATGTATCACCAATTGAATATGTGTGATATTTATTCGGCAATTATGTCTTTTTTATAAATCATCTTTCTTGTATTTTTTTCTGTCACAGAAACAATATTAAGAGCCAGGAAATAATAGCTAGAGCGGTTCTCAAACTCTGGATCGGGACCCCAAAGTGGGTTACAGTGCTGTTTTAATGGGATCAGCAGGGCCTGCCAACCCCTTCTCACCCCTCAGGGTAGTAGCCATGCATGTAACCTGTGGGCAGGCCATGGCTGTGACTCCTCCTCAGCCTCTTTTGTGCTCATAGAGGCCTAGCCTTGCAAGATCTTGCTGTCAGCAGAGCATGGAATATGGGAAAGTGGAATAAGAACTGCCTCATGGTAGGATGGTGTTGGTGAGGGAGCTTGGTGGTACCTGAGAGATCAGGTTTCTGTTCTTGGTGCTGCCTCTGCCACTGAAGTCCTGTGTGACCTTGCACTTCCCCAGCTGTGACTTAGGGATAACAATAACCCACTGTGCAGTAATGAGAGCCATAAAGAAATATTTGGAAAGCGAACGAAATTCTGATGCTAAAAGGAGATTCAAAAGGTGGGGAAGGAAAGGAGAATTTCTGGTATCTCCTGTCACCCACAGATGATCATCTGTGTAGTGCCGACATGAAATCTGGCCCCAAATTTTTTGCAAATGAACTGCGACTGGTGTAAGATCACAGAACTTTGATTTTTGTATAGACTCTGTAAAAAGTAGATACTTTTTAAACATTCATAATCCAGAAGCATTTCGTCCATATTTAGTGTATAAATAGTTGCTAATAAATAAAAATGCAGCTGGGGTACTTTTTATTTTATCACATACACTGCCTTCTTCCTCCCCCTTCCTGAAAGGCACAGATATTCTCTGTAATGTTATTCTTTAAAAGTATGCTATTTTAGTGTTTTGATTTATCTAAGCATTTCATAATCTTTAGTTCTCTTACATTTAAATTTAATTATTTGAGTAGTGAGTTCTAAAATGCCTAACTTGTCCTGACAGGAGTAATTATCGCTATGGTCACTTTTAAAAATATATATATTATATCTAGATATGTTGTTTCTACTGGTGATGCACATCTGCACATTCTTTGACATACATAACAGAATATATTTCTCACATGGATGAAAAAAGTAAAAGGCAACATGCCAGCAGTGCAGGTGCAGCACCATCTGAATGTCAGGCAGTCTGAGTCATAGAGTGGCCCATTGTCTGTTCTGCCCTGGAACCTAGAATTGCTGTCAGCGGTCCTTACTTGACTTTTGTCCCCACACCCCCACCTCCCTGTACAGTGGGGCTCAGGATTTGACCCTCCTTCCTGCCTGAGGCAGCGAGGCTTGGGCAGGCTAAGACTTTAGTCTCCCTTCCCCTCCTGGGTCATGTAATTTTTGTGTCAAAAGGGGGTTGCTGTGCAGTGTCATTTGAGAACACTTACAATAGACTGTGACAGCAGTCATACTTGTTAGGCTCTATTCTAATAGAGGTCTGAGATTTTGTGATGGTCAAAATCAAGGGAGAAATTTATGTTGGAGGACTACTTTGTGTGTTCTAAAAGCTTAATGTGCCACAGATTTAAATAATAATTTACCAAAACCTCATGCTATAAAATGACACATTCTAAACTTTTCTTTGTCATCTTTATCATCTTTCTTGCCAGACATTTGTGTGAACAGTAGATTTGTCTTTACAGATTAACTTACTTCTGTTCTTTATTGGTTCATTCACTGATGTCTTAAATTCAGTGTCTGAGATTGCATTTCTTCTTTGAGTTTTGTCCCTGTAGGTGCTCCACTTCACATGGTGATGTATCCTGGCACCATCAATCGGAAGGCATCTTGTGGTGTTGTTGGTGCCACATGTAGCACGTGCATGACCGGTGCCCTCCAGTTCCTTTTCAACTATTTTAAAGACAGAGCTCATGGGCAGTGTCAGCACTCTTCCCTAATACGTTTAGAAAATAGTTATTCAGATAATTCAGATAAGTAGTTATATAGTTAGTTAGCTTTAGTCACACACACAAAATAGTTGTGAGTTGGTTAGTAACTCCATCCCATCCCTTTTCTTGTTAAGCTGCTTCGGTCTCCAGGCTTCAAACAGTTCAGCTCCATTTCAGATGAGCACTTATATGTATGGGTGAGGGGCATACCCCCTCCCTCCCCAGTGCTTCCACTGCAGCAATTTAAAAGCCAGCGAAGACCAGATGAAATAAGGCTCTACAGCTGAAAATGATTTTGATGGAGAAGACCCTCCATCTGGAGGCAAAGAAGCAGACTGCCTTCCTGGGCACTCCTCAAAATAGAAAAGGATACTTACCCTCTGAGAAGTCAAAAGGAAGGGCTCAAACATCTCTGCAGGGAACATCTCAGAGGCACAAGATGGGGGAGAGGACACAGATTGGTACAGATCAGGACATATCTCCTGCACACAATTCATCCTTCTTCCCAGATGAGGCTATTAAGCCCTCACCACCAACTTTGGCAGATGACTTTAAGCAGTTCCAGGAACTGTTTAAGAGAGACACACACAGCAAACACATCCTTTTAGAAGAGGTAAAGTCAAACCAGCACAAGTTGGTACAGATATTTTTACAACCCTCATCTATGCCCCGGATTGCTCTTCCCATCAATGAGGCCATCTTGGATTCTACAAAGACAGTCTGGCAGACACCCCTTTCTATTCCACCAACCTATAAAAAGGGGGATAGAAAGTATTATGCCCCATCCAAGGAGGCAGACTTTCTGTTTGCACATCTAGTCCCCCAACTCCCTAGTTGTTGATGCTGTAAATCAACGCAGGAAACAACCACATTTAAAAAAAAATCCACCACACAACAAAGAATATATGAAACTTGACTTGTTCCAGTGCAAAGTGTATTCTGTCAACGCTCTTCAATTCCAAGTGGCCAACTACTCAGTGCTATTAGCCAAATGTGACTATGTCAGCTGTAGGAATCTCAACCCGTTTGTGTCAGAGCTCCCAGAAGAGAAACAAGTACAATTTCAGGCCAACATTAATGAGAAACATCTGATAGTCAAAGCAGCCCTTCAGGCATCACTGGACACAGCAGACATGGCATCCAGAATGACAGCCACAGCCATAACTATGTGCCATGTCTCATAGCTTCAGGCCTCAGGAATACCTAAAGAACTTCAAATGAAAGTAGAAGACCTATCTTTCGATAAGAAACAACTCCTCATAGAAAAGGAGGTGCTTCATAGAATAATAGAACAGGAAAGAACCTCAAGAAGTCATTAAGTCCAGTCCCCTGCACTCATGGCAGGACCAAACAGCATCTAGACCATCCTGACAGGTGTTTGTCTAACCTTCTCTTTAAAATCTCCAATCATGGAGATTCCACAACCTCCCTAATCATTTTATTCCAGTGGTTAGCCACCCTGACAGCTGGGAAGTTTTTCCTAATGTCCAGTCTGAATCTCCCTTGCAGTAGTTTAAGCCCATTGCTTCTGGTCTTATCAGAATATAAGGAGAATAAGTTTTCTCCCTCTTTCTTGTAACAGCCTTTTAGATACTTGAAAGCCATTATGTCCCCGTCAGTCTTTTCTTTTTTAGACTAAACAAACCTAATTCTTTTCTTCAATTCTTTCTTGTCAAAGAAAGCTATCAGATTGATTTGACATGATTTGTTCTTGAAAAATCCATGCTGAAGTGGATTTATTATCTATTACCTTATTATCTTCTAGATGTTTGCAAATGGATTCCTTAATTATTTGCTCCATTATCTTTCCTGCTACAGATGTTAAGATTGGTCTGTAATTCCCTGGATTGTCTTTAATTTCCTTTTGATAGATAAGCACTATATTTGCTCTTTTGCAGTCTTCTGGAATCTCTCCAGTATTCAGTGAGACTTTTGGACCATTGGGGATTTACATCCCCCTGCAAAGAAAAGAAGGTACCAACCATATCAGAAACATAGGGACTCTTCAACTAACAGACAACATTATAGACCGTCTGAAAATCAACCACACTGTCAGCGATCACAGCTCTGACAACCGCCTCAATCACAAGCGCAGACTTCCCAGTCAGCTCCTCCAAAACCACAATTTTGAAAATTAGTTGAGGGTTCAAATGACCTCTATCATGAGACAGTGCTTTCACTTACCTTTCACTGTTTGGCCATTGACTCTGGCCTTTTTACCACATCTGGGCCACCATAACATCAGACCAATAGCTTCTAGAAATAAACAAGTCAGGATACATTATCCTTTTTACCACCTGCCCCCCAACTTTACCCCCTTCCATGTCTCTCTTCAGGGATCCTTCTCACACGAAGCACTTGTTACAACAAAAAGTCAAACATAATCTATAACAAGATGCCATTAAACTAATATTGGTACAGTTCAGAGGAAAGGGTTTCTACTCCCATTATTTTTTGAACCAGAAGAACAGGGTTTCTACTCCCATTATTTTCTGAACCAGAAGAATAACAGGGAAAGAACATGGACTTGCAGAATCTCAACAAATTCATAAGTTCCCAGAAGTTCAGAATGGTCACATTGGGCACAATACTCCCAGCACTGCATCAGAGGGACTGGTTTTCAGTCCTCAGCCTCCAAGATGCTTATTTCCATATCACCATTCATCCAGCTTACAGGAAATTTCTGCATTTCATAGTAAGACAAGAACAGTTCCAGGCCAAAGTTTGCCATTTGGCCTATCCAGTGCACCAAGAGTTTTCTCCAAAACCCTAGTGGTGATGGCAGCACATCTTTGCAAAGAGGGAATAATGATTTTCTCCTACCTGGACAATTATCCTAGCAAAGGCTAAACTCTAAGACACACTGAATCCAATCCAGACTACTGTGTCACTATTCTGGGAGTTGAGTCTAAAAATAAATTAACAAAAATCAACTGTAATCCCTATCCACATCAGGGCTCACCTTGATGCCATAGAAGTGATGGTGTCATTGCCTCTTATCAGATTCACAAATCTTAAACTCATCTCAGAGGTACAAGTGAGTCCTCAAATTTGGGCTTGTACTATCATACAATTATTTGGATACATGGCAGTCATGATGTTCACGGTACAACATATAAGACTCCATATGTGACGTCTACAAGCTTGGCTAAGCATAGTTTACATACCAAGCAAACAGAATATACACTTACCCAGACATATGACAACCTACTCCAACATGGGACTTCTACCTGGTACTAAAATGCCTCACTACACCATCATTTGAACTATTAGCCGCCTGTTCGTTACTCTACTTTTCGATGAAAATAGCCTTCCTGGTCGCCATTAATTCTGCCAGAAGGGTGAACATAATAAGGCTATGTCTACATTGCAGCACAATTTTGGGATACCAGAGGTATCCCGAAATAGCTATTGCATGACTTTTGAGCACCTGTTATTTCAAAATATAACAGGCTTGCTATTCTGACATCCCTGTAAACCTCATTCCATGAGGAGTAAGGGATGCTTTGGAATAGCGATTTATTTAGAAATAAGTGCTGTATAGACAGCACCAGATTTTGAAATAAGCTATGCAATTTGCATAGCTCAAATTACGTAGCTTATTTTAAGCTATGGGTGCAGTGTAGAGTAGCGGACCCCCCCCCCATAAACAACATTCTTCAAGGACAAGGTCATGCTTCATTCATACCTTAAATTCATACAAAAATGCTGAGTTTACTTCACATGAACCAACTTATTCATCTCTCAGTATTCTACCCTAAGCCTCATGGTACTCCTAACAGAAGCTGCCCAACATGCTTTAGATGTTAGATGTCATTCTACCTTAAAAGAACCAAACTTCTCTAGAAATTCCCTAGATTTTTCACCTCTATACTGAGGACTCGAAAAGAGACACTATAGCCAATCCGAGAGTATCTAAATGGATTTCCATATGCTATCATATTCAGGATACAGAACCACCAGAGCATGTTGGAGCACATTCTGCTAGATCCATTTCAACTTCAGTACTGTTCCTCAGTACAGTTCCAATACTAGAGATGTGTAAGGAGGCCACTCAAGACTCCAGACCTGATAGTGCTTACCTCAGTGATTCAAATGAACCTTAAGTCCCCCTGGCCCTTGGAGGGGCATTATCCTACAGACCCCTGAAATGGAGCACCCACAGGGATGATACTCAAAGAGGAAGGAAATGCCATCTTTTGCAGTAACTGCAGTTCTTCGAGATGAGTGTCCCCTGAGGATGCTCTTCTACCAGCCCTCTTCCCCTCTACTTCATAGTGAAGAAGGAACTGGATGGCTCAGATTGTGTGTGCACTACATGAGGCACCAATGGCACTGCAAGAAGCCCATTGCACATGTGCAACCCACATTGACAATGTTACCAATCATCACCAGGACACACTGAACTGGAGCACCCACAGGGGCACTCATCTCAAACAACTCCAGTTACTGCACAAGTAATCTTTCCTTAACTGCCTTGGAAGAAATCATGATGTAAATAGAGAGAAAGGATGGACCAATGGTTAGGGAACTAACCTGGGCTCAGTTTCCTGCTTGTACCCCTTCTGCTGCAGATTTCCTGTGTGATCTTGGGCAAGTCACTTATTCTCTGTGTCTCAGTTCCCAATCTGTGAAACAGGGTTAAAAGCACTTTCCTGTCTCAGAGGGGTGTTATGAGAGTAAATACAGTAAAAAAAGATTGTTGATGTTCGAGTAATGGGAGCCATTAAGGTATCTTGGCTACACAGACGGATGGACAGGGAACTGCCCCATTTTGCGTTCCAGCTTTTTCCTCATTTAAATTAACTATGAATGTAATTGGGAGCAGGAATTAGCTCTGCATGTTTTGAATAAAAGGTATAGCAAGGTATTTCAAAATATGGAAGCTTTAGCGCAGGGGTACGGAACCTTTTTTTTTCCCCACTGACCCACAGAAAAATCAGTCGGGGGCTGCACACAAGTGAGAAGCCCCTGACTGAGAAAGAAAAAGGCACTCCTCGCATTCCTCTTGCACACCAGAGCCTAAGGGGACCCAGGCTAGTAGATTTTTTGTTCTCCAGCCCTGTGGGTGGCTAGCAGGGGGCTGGCACACCAGCGTGGGCTACCCAGTGTGGGGGAATCTCTGAGCCTTGGGGGCCAGATCCAGGCAAGTGGGGGGCCGCTTCTGGCCCCAGGGCCTGATTCTGATTCTGAATGTCTTTAATTCCCACTGAAGATTTTGGTAACAGAGTGCTGAATATTTTCTTTGGTTGGACCGTAAGTTACACGTTGCATTAATCAGTAGTTGAATCTTTCAGTTTAATATTTGAACAGTTCAGCATGAAGTATAAGGCATTTCTGTGAATAATAAACATACACATAGACTAACTTGGATAAATTTATAAGGAGTATCACCTATCACATTAGAGAACATAAGCTAATCACTAAATGTTGGGTTAGGAAGATGCCTAAGATCAAGTGTTAATATGGAGGGGCTGTATTTAGAGGGATGAGTTATCCCTTTACACTTGTGAGAGGAAGGAAATCACTTCGAAATGCTAGGACATTGGGAAATACTGCTGCAGTAATGGAGGGTATTTAGGAAAATGCATTCTCTTAATTGGCTGTTCTTGTTGAAATCTTCCTAGCAGAAATAGTTGTTTTAAAAATGTAGTTATTTGGCAGTACAACATGAAATGTACTGTCTTTATAAATGTATTTTGTTTTGCATATTAATCATGCTCTGTTTTGCAGGGAAAACTCTTGAAGAGCAAGGTGTGACACACAATGTAAAGGTCATGGTGCTTGAGCTAAAACACAGTGAGGAGGAAGCCAAAAAAGAAGTTCAGGAAGAAGAAATGAAACATGAGGAAGAGACCATGAAGGAAAAAGAAAAAACTGAAAGGATGCGAAGAACTAAGAAAGGTTTAGAAATACTGGCAACTAGAGGTATGGGAGTTTTACTCTTACAAGCAGTAGAAGACATCAGTATGAATTCGGGATGTGTTAGTGTATTTGTTTAAATTGTTAACCGATGAGCCTGGGCTCATCAGTTAACCCTCACGGTTACATGCAAGGGCCCTCCCACTACCTCTGTATCAGAGGCAGCAGCTGGGGGGGGGGAGGGGGGAAGAGAAGATGAACAGGTGGGTCAGTGAGAGTCACTGCTCACGGGGAGCTGTCTTTCTCCTTCCCCCTCGACCCCCCTACCCCTCCGTATATAAACTTATAACCACTGAAAATTTCAGCAGTTATACATTTACAAAAAAAATTAACATTCCTAGTATGAATTAAAAAACCCCTTCTATGTTAAAAAATAAGAGAAAGTAGGGAGAGTAGCACAGCGTTGGATGTGACCTAATCATATCTAAACAAGGTCAGACTTTGTTGTGCTTGGATGAGAAACTTCTAAGGAAAATGAAAGTGCTGCAGGAAGGGGACTAGTTCATTTTTTCTTTCATTACTAAATCGATGCTGAACAAATCCATTGTCCTGATCCTCAGAGGCACTATGCTACTTAGAGATGCCATCTTGCAGATGAAATGTAAAACCAGTTTAACCTTTTCTGTTTAGTCTTTTTGTGACTCTTAAGGGTGTTAAAGCCAGTAAACGCTGATTCCAGTTTGTGGTACTACATTCTGCCTACTTGAAAATTGATTTCTCTGATTGGTTTTAGTATTCTTCACTTACTGTCTTAAAAGATCTTCTTTGTATAATGCTTGTGACTCAATAAGAGGGACAAGGTGGGTGAGGTAATCTTTTATTGGACTAACTTCTTTCATACTTACACAGAGCTCTTCAGGTCTGGGAAATGTACTCAGTGAGTCATAGCTGAATATAAGATGGAACAGATTGGTTAGCCTAAATTGTTAACACATATTTCAGGGGACCATCCAAGATAAAGTGAGTCCATAGGGTGTTTTGAGAAAAGTACTGTATGGATCTGTTAAATGGGGCACTTAAGCATTAAGATACTGGTAACTCTGGAAATATGTTTTGTAGTTACTGCAGTAATAGCTAGGCCAGAATGATAAATTGTGCCTGTCTCTGTAAGTTACTTGTATTATGACCATAGGGACCATGGTTTCACTGTGCAAGGTATCATTCTGATCATAGTGTGGCAATTCTCTTCTCCATGAGTTTCGATGGAGACTGCTGGCAACTATGGGCCAAGTTAAAGAAACAGTCAATTTGAAAGTAGTCATTTTCAAAATGTGAGTTTCTTATTTTGTAGTTTTAAATCATTACTATTTTTTTAAAATAATTCCTAACTTCTGCTTGAAAAACCCACAAACAGGAAATTTAAATATTGAATAGTCCAAAGTCCCGTCAAATGTAAAAAGGATAGACAAATTTCCTCTAATTTTCTCTTACAGTGAGTTTCTTACAACAATAGTAGGTTGGAACAAAACATGTTAGTAGGTGGAAATGCCCCTTTGTACTGAACCTGTTAGGCAGCTTAGATTTCAGTTCGTCACTAAGCTCTTTGCAGATGGATCTTTGCATCAGTCCCTGTAAACTTAGCTCCAGAAATGCCACTAGCAAGGTCCTGAGCAAGTTTTGTAGAAAAGTAACAACAAACAGTCATTGTATGGTGCAGCACTAGAGTTATGAAGGATTTGTGGGAGGACTTCACTGGGTAAAGTGGCGAGGAGTCCTGTGGCACCTTATAGACTAACCGAAGTGTTGGAGCATAAGCTTTCGTGGGCAAAGACCCACTTCGTCAGATGCCATAGATGCCGTAGGACTCCTCACCGCTTTTTCAGATTCAGACTAACACGGCTACCCCTCTGGTACTTCACTGGATAAAGTGGCAGGCTCAAGGATCAACCCACAAAGCTCATTGCTAGATTGGGACAAGTCAATGAATGAGAGAGAATAAGATGGAGTTGAGAATCTGATTACCTGCATTGAAGAAAGTTACAGGCCAGAAACTTTGCAGAGCTTTCCCTGGATGGCATTGCTATGTTGGCAAAACATCTTTTCAGGTAACATTTAACCAAAGCAAACAAGAAACAGATTGTTGAGTTGCAAGCACTAAAAGGAAACCAAGGAAAATAAAATATTTAGTTGATAAAACCATAGAGAATAAAGGTCATTATTTTATCTTACTGTAAACAGTCTATTAAATGAAATGCATTATGCACAGTTGAAAATGCATGTGTTTTCCTCCTGAATAAGTTCTTTACAAAACACACAATTTAGAATTTCATTCAAAAATTCAGGCTTGAACTAGGGAGAGGCCCACATCCTGCAAACAGCTCCATAATGGCTATTCATGGATCAGATGTTCTCATTGCACAATTGGTGCCCTAATAAATAACTCTTTGGAAGTCACATACACTATTCTTCTACTTCATTATTTACAGTTTTTTCTTAACAGGTTTATTGATATGGTTTTAAGATTCTAATCTATCTTAGTTCTTATTGTTGGGGCATTGATAATAAATCAATGGACATTCTTTGTTTATGTTGCAGATGATTACTTAGATCCAGACACAACTCCATATCTAGATATAGCTAATCAAACTGGAAGATCTATCAAGATTCCTCATAAAGCCAAAAAAGTAAGTAGCATATAAGGAAGACAGTATTTAGTGGCCTTTTAATCTTCACGTGGTACTTTAAGTACTATATTGAAATGGGCAAAACTGTTCCTTACACAACCTCTGTAGGGGCTAGCAAAAACTGGTTACTTAATAGAAGTGGTCTTCTGATAAAGGTGAAGCAGTGAATTCATGTAAAGTTTTACTCTGTTTGCATTTCGTCTTCATGCCTGGAGGTATACATTAATTATGTATTTTACACAGCACTGTTGTAGCTTTGGGGTGCTTTTGTTACAACAATATAAAGAAATCTCTTCATTAGATCTCAGTCTAAATCACAAGCTACAGGGAAAATGCTAATACAGGCAGTCCCCGGGTTACATGGATCCGACTTACATCGGATCCCTACTTACAAACGGGGTAAGGGAACCCCGCACTACCTGCTTCCACCCAGCAGACCAGGGAGACGCGAAGCTAGCGCCCCCCCCAGCAGACCAGGGAGATGCAGAGCGGCTTTTCTCAGCAGACACCTCAGCTTGAGAATAAAGGACTGAGGGAAGTGAGGTGTGGGAGAATAAAACTGAGCTCTGGAGAAATGTTTGGCTAGAGTTTCCCCTACAATATGTACCAGTTCCGACTTGCATACAAATTCAACTTAAGAACAAACCTACAGTCCGTCTCTTGTACGTAACCCGGGGACTGCCTGTAGTTAACTCACCGTCTGATTAAAGAGGTATGTTTTGTGTCTGGAAAGTCACCAAACCTAGGCCAGCAACTTACCCAGTAGAGCCTCATGCAGCCCAGGAACCACAGGTTGCCCAGCACAGTGGTAGACCACATTTGGGAGCCTTTAACTGAGACTGTCTTGTTACTGGTCCTGGATAATGATACTCCAGGAATTGACAGCAAGAGCAGTTTACTAGATCTTTATTATGGCAGAACAACAGAGGAAGAGAGAATCATTTTAGATGACTGTATCTTTCACTGACTTAAGAATCATAAGAAACCGCTACAATTGCACCTAGAAGAAGCAAAGAAGTAGCTTGCATGCAGCACCACTGTAATATGTTAATTGTGACCTGATTTCCTCACATAATGCACAATGTTATTCTGCCCCAGCTAGTATTCCTGTATATTTGGCAATCCCAAATAGGTAATAATAGCATAGGTACTGCATGTTCTGGTGCAACACTGCAAGAGATGAAAAATCACCATAAGGATTTTATTCAGTGCTGAGCAGAGGAAAATCTTGTAGAATGTTTAGATAAAATTTTATTTATGATGTGATTCATTGTCTTAGTGCAAGAACCAGAAAGTATTCAGCAACATTCACTATTTCTGTCATTTAATTTAGTAGAATTAAAAAATTAAGATTAGTTTTTGGCAACTGCATCACAAGATTTTTAACACCAGCATAGAAATAGTTGGTATTAGTTGGTTATATGTGAGCACTGGCTGAGTGCTATTCTATACTTTTATGCTCAATGAAATACTTATCCTGTTTATCAGCAAATTATTGAAAATATATTTAGAGTTGCACTTTAAAAGTAAACTAACAATAAATAATAAGGCTGCTGAAATATGTATCAGTAACAATCATTTTCATAATAATATGGCTTGATGGAGTGTTTTTCCATGGACAACAAATAATGTAAGCTTTTCTGATGACATTTCTTTTTAATTGTGAACATAATAAGAGTTTAATATATTCTTAATCCATTTTCATAGTCCCTTCTACTAGCTATGGGTTATCATGAAAAGGGCAGAGCATTCATGAAGAAAAAAGAGTATGCTGTAGCACTGCCATTCTTGCTGGATGCTGATAGACACTTTCGGTAAGAACCTTATTGAATTGTCATGTAGCTTTTTAGAGTACCTACCAGTTATGGGAGCAGCATAAGTCATACCACGCAACATACATTTTACATTAGTGGATTTTGACCTTTTTTTCATTAATGGACCCCCTAATTTTTTAGTTAAAAGATAGGTTTTCGTCTTATACTCGCCTTATAAGACTACCCCCCCTTAAGAGGCCAACCGGCAGCGCCCCAGCGCCCCTCCGCCTCCCCGGCTTTGCTCCCGGTGTCCCTGGTCTGCTGGAGACGGTCCCCAGCAGACTAGGGGCACCGGGAGCAAAGCCGCAGCCGTGGCGGGGTCCCACGCCTCTGAGGCTTTGCCAGAGCAAAGCCTCAGAAGCATGGCACCCCGCCGATGCTTCGGCTTTGCTCCCGGTACCTTTGGTCTGCTGGAGACCATCTCCAGCAGACCAGGGACACCGGGAGCAAACCCTCTGAGGACACTGGCAGCGGGGCAGCCCAGCCTCGCTGCCCGAGCCCCCCCGCGGCTTTGCAAAGCCTCGGGGAAGCCGGCAGCGGAGTAGCCCAGGCGCGCCTGGGCTGCCTCGCTGCCCGAGCCCCCCCGCGGCTTTGCAAAGCCTCGGGGGAAGCTGGCAGCGGGGCAGCCCAGGAGCGCCTGGGCTGCCCCGCTGCCGGAGCCCCTCCGCGGCTTTGCTCCGCATCTTCCTGGTCTGCAGACCAGGGAGACGCGGAGCAGCTTTTCTCGCCCCGGAGTACACCCCGTTAGTACCTGGAAGTCGGGGACTGCCTGTATACCCGGCGTATAAGACGACCCCCGATTTTTTGGGGATGTTTTTTAGCATAAAAGGTCATCTTATACGCCGGAAAATACGGTAGTTTCATGCAGCCCTCTTTGATGTCCAAAAAAGTGGTGGTCTCCCCATGGGCATGTCTACACAGCAGGGCTAATGCCAAAATAAGCTATGCAACTTGAGCTATGTCAATTGCGTAGCTTAAGTCGAAATAGCTTATTTTGGCTTTTGGTGCTATTTACACAGCAGGAAATCCAAGTTAGAGCACTCTTTCTCCAAATTCCCTTACTCCTTGTAAAATGAGGGTTATAGGCGTCAGAGTAAGAAGTTCTCCAGCTCGACATTATTTCTTGCTGTGAAGACATGGATAATGTTATTTTGGAATAACATCAGTTATTCCGAAATAACACTGCTGTGTAGACATAGCCATATGTTTCTGCTATACCAGTATATTCTGACAGACTTGCCAAGGAGCACAACTTGGATCTTTACATGCCTCAGTGAAGATAATTAATTTCTATACCTTCACAAAAGGTTACATGGAATGTTGTAACTCCATTATACTTTTAAATATACCATAATCCCAAGGACTCTCATAACATGTGAACAGAGCATATTATTTTGATAAATTAAAAAGTAATTTTGTATGTTACATTTATATCAGTGGGATGATCTGACTGTAGACATTTTTTGGAATGTGCGTGGTATATGCACACACATTTTCCTTTTCACATTTTTCTGTCCCAGTTGTTCAAAGACAGTAGGCAATGCAAAGCAACTTACTTTATTGTTGTTTTGCAGCAACTGTGGCTCAGAACTTCTGAATACAGTTGATAATTATGCAGTGTTGCAGTTGGATATAGTATGGTGCTACTTCCAACTAGGACAGCTGGAATGCCTTGATGATGCAGAGAAGAAGCTTACCACCGCCCACAAATGCTTCAAGAGATGTTATGGGGAAAACCATGAAAGACTTGTCACAATAAAAGTATGCTGGCATGATTTTACGGAAGATGGTTTTGTTTTAGCAAATGTTCATTCTTAGTTCTAGTATTTCATAACTTTTTTAGGACTATAAAGTTCTCATATGTCCCCTTTAACCTTTACTTTTCACTCTTTCCAGATGTGTAATTATCAACATTGTAAAAGCATTGGACATGCCTTGTGAGAACTCAACATAGCTGCTTTTCCCACTTCACTGTATTGTTCATTTTCATCAAACTGCATCACATTTCTGTCTAATGGGGAAATAGTGTTACCTGCCTAATTCAGCATATATATCACGTGTTGGAATGCCTTCGTAACTATTACATATTTAGGGTGACCAGATGTCCCAATAGTCTCTAAACCATCCAAGCATTAGGGGATTTGTCTTAGATAGGCAACTGTTACCCCCATCCTGATTTTTCACAGTTCCTCTGTATAGTATCACAGAGTACATTTTGACCATACACACTTATCTAGTCATTGGACTAGGACACAGGAGAACAAGGTTCTGTTCCTGGTTCTACCACTAGTCTGCTGGGTGACTTTGGACCAGTCATTTCATCTCCTTGTACTGCAGTTTCCATGTCTGGAAAATGGGAGAAATTATACTTCCCTCCTTGAAATCTACTGACTAAAAAGGTGGTGATGGTAGTAACATGTTGTCTTAGTTCTTAATCAGAAGACAGTGTTCGTATAAATGGGCTAGAGGCTTCTGAAAGTATTGCTTGAAGTAGTATTAAACAAAGGAAAGTATTTTTAAATGTAATTGTTACCCTAAATTTTGGTCTCACATTTTGTAGCTTTCTTCTTCTACTCTAGTTTTGAATTATTTGAGGCCTGCAACATGAGTTTAAGAATAAAGGAGTAGTCTTTCACTGCAGCACCAATTCTCATTAACAAAGCCGCACAGTTCTCATTAACAAAGCAAACAAATCTTTTCAGAAAAGTACTAGCCCCAGTTCACAAGCAGGAGAATGATTCTGTAGGCTTCAAGGGGGTTCTTGCAGGCATGAGGCAGGACTGACCAGATGAACCAATAGACATTAAAGATCTGTAAAAGTGAAGTCCTCCTGCAGGAGGAAAGACCAGGAGAATCTTTCACATAATACTGTGATGTGAGAAGATACTTATGTTTAGAAATATATTTAAAAATGAAGAGGAGGGGGAGAGAGAGTGTGTTTGTGTGTGTGCATGCGTGCGTGCATATGTAGTGGATCCAAAAGAGAATCAAATTTGAAACTTTTAAAAGTTTCTTCGGTTTTAATTTATATCAGATGATTTCTAAATGTGTGATTAAGGAAGTTGGGGGGTCAGGTTGTTTTGTTTTTCTGCTTCTCGGTCTGTTTTCTATAGCATAGTGCTAGTAGGATTTAAATAGCTTTGTTGGATTTCTGCACCTGTGTGAAGTCCCACTGTAAATTTCACATGCACAAATCTCGAATCCTTTTATAATGTAAGGTTTTTCACCTGCTTTTTTGAGTGCCATGACAGTGCACCTAATAGACTATCACACTATTACACATTTGACTTTTTTTTTCTTTCTTTAAAATTTCTTTAGGGAAGTTATGGGAGTGAGAAGGTTTTATTTCTGAGGCTTTACCTCCTTCAGGGAATAGGGAACTATCATAATGGCAGAGAAAAAGAGGCTGTTGAACAACTTCAGAAGGTAAGGCATTGCACTAAGCAGCACATCACATTATAGGAACTTTTTTGGAAAAACAGCTCATATGTTTTGCTTGATCTTGCATCCTCCTCTCTTCCTTTTGCTACTCCCCTCCCTCTGATGTACAGGGAATTTTAGAGGAGACCTTTAATATATATGCCAGTGGTGGGATTTTTTTGATTGTTCTGTTCTTTCTACAATAGGCAAATAGTTTGTATCAAGAGCTCTCCATAGATCCTGAAAAAATCAGTAGCTTGTTACTCCTGGGATTCTCTGCGCAGGAAGCTCGTCTTGGTCTACGAGCTTGTTATGGGAATTTGGAGAATGCTGCCAGTCTTATTACCAACAAAAGAGAGGTATGGTACTGGGAAAGTATTAAACAGGGCTTTGAACAGTATTAAACAGGTCTGAGTAGTTATATTCCAGAATGTACATCTTACGTATTTGCCAAGCCATCAACTCCATGTTGGTATGCATGGTGGAACTGAATGATTTGTCATGTGTTATTGAAAGTATGAAATCGAAATGTAAAAGTCTACGGGGTAAATTATGTCCCACCTAACACACATGTGCAAGGCCTGAAGAAGTAGAACTGCCATGAAATTGAAGAGGCGCTTGAGGATACTTTGTGTCAGTTTTTGCCTCTTAACTACATTCATTGAGAGGACAGAGCGGGAATCCAAACTACACAGGTTTACCAGCCAAAACTCCCATTTCAGGGTTGGCTGGTATGACCGCTCAGAGGCTGCAGCTGTGGCCACAGATTAGCTAACTCTCACTGGTGCATATTTTGGCTTTGAATTAGGAATGTGGGTGAGGGGAATATTTGATTTGTAAGCAGGTGATGCGGATTTGGCACCATATATTTCTAAACATTGATACAGTAGTCAAATGGAAAGAGACTGAGCTGAACTCCTTGGTTGATTTGCTAACTCTGATGCTGATTGTCCAGCCTTAGGCAAGTCACTTGACTTACCTATGTACCCATCTGTAAAAATAATAAAATATCTACCTCACAGGGATCTTAGTAGACTTGATAAACTCAGGCCTAATGCTGAGAGAATCCAAATCGTAAAAAAGTAAACATAATTCTGGGATGCATTAACAGGAGTGTTGTGAGCAAGAAATGATCAGTAATTTTTCCATTCTACTCAGTGCTGATTAGGCCCCAGCTGGAGTATTGAGTCCAGTTCTGGGTATTAAACTTCATTAAAGATGTAGACAAACTGGAGGATGTCCAAAGAAGAATGACAAAAATGATTAAAGGTCAACAATACATGACCTATGAGAGAAGATTGAAAAAACTGAATACAAGGAGGATGAAGATAAATTGCCCTTGATAACCTTGGAGGATAGGACAAGAAGCAATGGTCGTAAATTGCAGCAAGTGAGGTTTGGTTGGACATTAGGAAAAACTTCCTAACTGTCAGGGTAGAATAAAATGCCTAGGGAAGTTTTGCAATCTCCATCATTGAAGATTTTTAAGAGCAGGGTTAGACAAATGTTAATCAGGGAGGGTCTAGATCAGTGTTTCTCAAAGTGTTCCATGGGCCTGTGCCACTTTGTTTCCCTAAAGAATCCATAACCGTGAAGCCTTGTGGTTATGGCTCCGATTTGCCATTTCCAGCCAAGGAGAACTATGGGAAGTGGTGTGACCTGGGCCACGGCTTCCTGCAGCTCCCCTTGGCTGAAAACAACCAACCTGATCCAATGGGAGCTGTGAGGAACTTTGGCTATGGACCCTTTAGGTAAACAAAGAGGTGTGGGCCTACAAGCGGCTTTCCCAGAGCAGGGCCACGGCCCACTTTGAGAAACACTGGTCTAGACAACACTTAGTCCTGGCAACAGATTGAACTAGCTGACATCTCAAGGTCTCTACCAGTTCTGTGAATCTATGGGCACAGACTAGATACAAAATGGTGAAATAAGATTACAAAGTTTGTTAGTGTGGGTACAGAGTTATACTGGAGAAGGAAATTCTTTTAAAGATCATTAAGCAGCACAAATTTGTTTTAAAAAAGTTTGTTTTCTCCTTGGAAAACTTGTAAAGATTAAAAAAGTGTACAGAATAAATCATGTATGCATCTATCAAAGAAGTAATGGGGCCGTTTTCTAATAGAAACTATTCTTAAACAATACTTAGATTTGTAATGACCCTGATTTTACAGGAAAAGGCACAAATAAGGAGAGAGGAGAGAGCTAAGAGGAGGAGGAGATTGGATGACATAAATACCTTGAAAAGTATGGGCTATTCAGAATGCGCTGCTAAAAAAGCACTTCACCAGGCACAAGGGAACTTGGACCAAGCCTTTAAGGTAAATCTCTTTCAAGAATGGTACTCTCATACAGTATACCTTTTCCACTGGAAGCCATAGAAATATGCTGACAAAAACATTCTTTTTTTCTTTTTCTATTAACAACTTAATAAGGCCTAATCTACACTACACGGGAGAGTGGAAGTAAGATACGTAATTCCAGCTACGTAAATTATGGAGCTAAGAGTTGACATATTTTAAATCCCTGCCCACACACCAGGAGGTTGATGGGAGCAAATTCACCCATTGGTTTCCCCTCCTCCTCATGAGGACTAGGAGTACCGGCGTCAATGGGGTTGCCCTTTGATTTCAATCTAGTAGGTCTATACTAAACCTGCTAAATTGAACTCTGGAAGATCAACTGCTCATTAGGCATGCAAATGAGTCTCGGCGATATTCCACGCTTAGCCTCGTTTGCATACTTCTGACGCAACAACCCGCTAGTGTAGACATAGCCCTTGTGTGGGCATCCTGTATTTTGAATCACATGATTTTTTCCCTCCTGTTTGGTGAGTTACATAGTTTCAGAACAGATATCAGATATTTTACAGTTACAGAGCAAACACTAAAGTAGCACCTTAGCGTGTGGAATACAGGTAGTATAAGTACATGCATTCCATAAAGTCTAAACTCTAAACACATTTTTATAATCATTATATCTGTTTTAACCCTAGTAAGCCACAGATAAGCCAAAATGGTTTCCAGCTGTGCATTTGTCAGTGTTCAGTGAGGCCCAGGGCCCTGGCATGAGCTGGCATCTGGTCTGCCAGCATCATACAGACTAATTCTTTTTTAAAACACAAATGCATCTTTATAAATATACCAAGATCAACACCTGTCTCAACTTCTAGACATTTTGACAAAACTTAGAACACAACAGATACAAAAAAATAAATTCAGCAGACTAGTCTTACTTACATATCAAAGATTAATCTACATAAAGACTAAACTTACAAACACACTTCTGCCCCTAACTTACCAGTCCTCAGCCTTTTTCCCTTCTAAGAAAGCCCTGAAAGCTAACAAATTATGGCTATTCTGAACAAATGGGGAAAATGAAAAGCAAAGGCAAAGGGTTCCAGTGCTGCTGTGATAGTCTTATACTAGAAGAGGAAGTCCCAGGTTGTTTAGTGTAATGCAGTGTTCCTTAAACAGTGTTCCGAGGAATACCGGTGTGCCGCGAGGCAGTCAGAGGTGTGCTGCGGAGAACAACAGAATTCAAAATGCCCGCCCCCCTTTTTTCTCAACAAAAAATCCTTGGTGTTCCGCATAAAAAAATATTGTTTGGTGTTCCTTGGTCTTAAAAAGTTTAAGAAACACTGGTGTAATGTAAGTCATAACCAACATCTTACACAACCTAAAAACTAATACAAATTCTTAGATCTTAAGACAGAAGAAGTCTCTTTGATCATCTAATCCAATTATACTAGTGTCATGTTCTCTCTCTGAAGAAAGGACAAATAGTAGCATTTTTGTTTAGACAGAGGCTAATATACATGGATACTCTATTTTCTAGATGTAAATTACCGTAGGATGCTAACTTTCAATTTATGGATATTTCCATATAGACACACTTGGACAGAAGTCAGATAAAATCAAAAAAAGATTTTGGAGGCAGGTCAGATTGATTTATGTTGAAAGACTAAAAGAGCACAATAAAATACTGAAACTTGACATACACTGCCCTTAATTTATTTAACCAATTGGCTTTTAGTATGCAAAGGGTATAAACTTAAATTCCTCTCTCATTGAGAGTAGTATAAGTGGGCTGGTATTAGGAATCCAGGCTGATGATCTGCCTAACTTTCCAACAGTGAGATGTTAGACACTGAAACAGTCTTACAAGGCAAGTAGTGAAAGACTAAGACATGACATGAGGTATCTCAAGATAGTTAAGAGAAAATTTACTCTAGAGAACAGCATGGTAAGGTATTAACTACTGTACATGAGATAATTAGTCTTTTCCAGTTTCTGTAATTGTGTGTACGTCACTTTTGAGGAATACTACAGCCTTCTAACTTATACTGCACGCTTTCTGCTTTAGGTTCTTCTTGATAATCCTCAGTTGTTGTTGCTAAATGATGATGATGGTATCACTGATCCTATGACCATGCACCAGTTTCCAGTTCCTAAGGAAAGTATTGACCAAGTAAGTTACCTGTTTTTGTTTCTTAAAGATAAAGTGTAGGTTTGTTTTTTGAAGAATCAAGCCAGTTTAATTCTGAAGTCTCCTTCCATCTCATTGTCTGTTTAAACCCACCATATTAGATCATCCTTTGCAAAACCACATATATGTTCTACTCCCTCCCCTTCTGCCCCCGTCACTTGTCAAATCCCCACTCATCTTCACCTGTCACTTGATGCAAACAAAGTTAGTAATCCTGGGATGTGAATACACAGTATAGAGGTCTTGGCTTCTTCTCTCATATGGAAGTATTGAGGTGGAGGCAGGGGCACCATTTCAGATTTTGGTATGGGGAGGTAGCTACATGTGTAAGCCAGCTCTGGCCCCAGCTCCAGTCGTCATCACGTGGCCACAACTCCTGCCACTGTCCTAGCTCCAGCTCCAACCACTGTCATGTGGCCTCCACCTCAACCACCACCACGTGGCCCCAGCTCCAGCCCTGGCCACATGGCCTTAACTCTGGTCACTGCCACAACTCTGACCCCCACCCCAGCTGCTGCCACCCTGGCTCCTGCCCCAGCTCCTGCCACTGCTGTATGGCTCTAGCTTCCCACCCACCAAGCCCCCTGCCACCAGCTTACCTTCCACATCAAGAAAGGGAAGTGCTGCTATGTGACTCTGCTGAGGAGGTGGGCGGGATTAAAATTCTTTGTGTGCACCCATGCAGGCACCCATCTTAGAGGGAACTTTAGGCAGCCAATTAGTAGTTTGCATGGGTGGGTCCTTTTGTTCTGCTTGATGAGCCTTCATTTCTTTTGCTTCAGTGAGCAAAATGGAGGAGGAGGGGAAGAGTAAACAAAGAAAAATACCCATGTTCCTCTCACTCCTGGCTAGGGAGGGGAGGCAGGAGATAGTATCCTGCTACAGTGGGGTGGGGGAGTGGACTGCAACTCCCTAGGGTCCCCCAAATTGCACTGATGGGTGGAGGTAAAATTCTCTGGCTGTTCTAGTTCAGGGATAGAAAATAAGAATTTTTAAAAGAAACCTTCAATATCCTGCAATATTTAGACAAGTCTGGGAGAAAACACTTCTTTTGTATAGGCAGCTGCCCTAGTCTAGTGCTGTTCAGAAGTTAGTGCGATGTCACTGGGAGCATGCTGGGGCATCCATCAGTACATGCCAAAACAGAGGACAGCACTTCAAAGAATCCATAATAGAAGAAATAAACAGGCACATTCAGATTGCTTATGTGTTTAGCGTGCTGTAGACTGTATAGACAAGCCGGTGTCTCCGACTTAGGGGTGGTTTTTAATTCATTTATTTGTGTATTTATTGTCTAGTTGGTGTACATGGGTTTTACTCCTGAGTCAGCGGAGGAAGCGCTGAAAGTCTTTCAGGGCAACATTCAGTTAGCGTCACAAACGCTTGTTCACTATGGAGGAGTTCTTCCTACTGAGCTGCAGCTGCCATCAGGACAGACTACTCCATCTGAAGAATCTATTTCATCAAAAGATTCTCCCACAGAGTCTGCAGGTAAGACTGGCTGAGTATGGCAGATATGGAGGGGAAAAGAGAGTGATGGATGAATATTGACTACATTGGAGGATTACTTTGAATATATTAAGAATCACTTAAGCTTTTAGTAGCGTAGTGTCTACTAGATAGATGTTATTAGGAACAGGCTAGCTGAGTGAGAGACCGAGAGAGAGAGAAATGTAGTCCAGTGCTGCTGGGAATGAAATGACTGCTTTAAGATATCAGCTCTTTAGCTTTGCAATATTTAAGATGCAGCCTTCAGAAAGACATGCTGGTTTTCCAGTAGAAGAGCCAGTCTACCATGGAACAGAGTTAGTAAGGTCTGGGAAGATGCTGTTTGGTGTTGTATATTCCATGACTCAGCACAGAAAGTCAGTGTTAGCTTATTATATGCAAAACATCTGAAAAAAAAGTCTCAGAAATGCTTGTGTGTTTGAATCCTAGTGCTAAAGAATCTCTTGTCCCCTGCACTCTACCTGTGACACCAGCTTCCCCCATCCATTTGTACCTTCTGTATCAAAGGGGAAATATGGAAGAACACCTTTTCCCAAACTAGTCCATAAAGCAGTTATCCTTTCTCCAAATCCTTCCTTAAGACCTTTCTTCTCTGGCGCCTACAGGAAATTGCCAACTTTTAATAGCTATGTGGATGGCCCATGGGACTTTCTGATGTCTAATTACCAAGCTTTTCTTTTTGTAAAAAGTCTCAGAACCATCAATCTGAGTCTGTAGCTGATCATTGAAAACCATTGGTGCAATGGCAGGCTTTGTCCTCTTTCCCTCTTCCATTGTAGTGTTTGTTACACCCATTTGATATGTCTCACCAGCCTCAGCACTTCTTCCTTTGGCGAGATGGGCCTGGGGTTAATCAAGCCCTATCTGCCGTATTTGGCAGGCTTTGTCTTCCCTCTTCTGTGTTTCTTCAGCCCTATTTTCTGGTTAGGTCTAAGCCAGTGGTTTCCAACATTTTTAAGCACAAGATCACTTTTTGAATTTGTCAGTCCAAAATCTCAAATCCAAATATACTTGCCCCACCCCTTCACCGAGGCCCCGCCCTTCTCACTCTGTGAAGATGGGGTACAGGGAAGGGTGACAGAGTGACATCAACATCCCCTTACCCCTGTCTTCCCCACTCTGTACAACAAGCAGGAGGCTCTCAGGGGACAGCTTTGAGGCTCTGGACAGGAGCAGCAGGGGGAGTGGCAGCTGAACTGCAGCACTTGATAGCCTCCCGGCCAGACCAGTCAGAATCACCTGTCTGGGGCTCCGAGATCTACTGGTAGATCCTAATCTACTGGCTGATGATCACTGGTCTAAGAGATGATTCTCCAACAAATAGAAAGGCCTGTTCCACTAGACACAAAGGGAAATACCTTCCCCTGCCTCCTCACTGGAGCAGAGTATCCTCCTGTCCTTCCCTGACAGGTGTGTTGCTGTCCCCTGCGGGAAGGAGCACTTTTCTCCTCTTGGAGATGCTCATTTCCCTGCTGCCACCAGCCTAGTAACAGCTTGCTTGCTTGTTTGTTATTTTGTTTTTCTGTCTGTCTCTGTGTCTGTCTGTCTCTCTCCTCCTTTCACTCAACAAGGGAGGGGCTTTAAAAAGTCTCAAGCAGCCCTTCCTTGGATTCAGGTGTTCTTAATTGACCTGAGGCAACCTCTTCTCAGTGGATATGAAAGAGCCTTTAGCATCCTAGACTTTACACATCTGCCTTCCAGCTGCTTCTGGCTTTCTGCTCATTGTGCCCTTTAGGTTCTCACTTTCTGACCCTTTGACCTTTGCTCCTTGTTTTGGTTGCTCCATAATCATCTGAATTTCCGGGCTCAGTGGATCCTCCCCAAAGGCTGATGGGAGGGTCCTTTAGCCGTGAGCAGGAACACCCTTTTGCAGCTGGCCAGCATGACTTTGTCATAGTACTTAATGTGAGTTCTGGTCAGAAGTGTGATGAAAATGGCACTCCGTATTTACAGGTTTGTTTATACTTTAAAAGCTACAGCAGCACTTCCGTGTGGACACTGGCTATAGCCATAGGAAAGGTTCCTCGGCTGTTGAAGGTAATCTGCGTCCCTGAAAAGCAGTAGTTAGGTTGAAGAAAGAATTCCTCCAGCCACTGCCTACAGTGGGGGTTAGGTCAGCCTAATTGCCTGTCTTGGGGAATGTTAAAAATCCACAGCCCTCAGAGATATAGCAGTGCAGGTGCACGTTTTCATTGTACACCAGTCCTAAGAGCTGCTCATTGCTGTGGCCTGTCTCAGGGAGTACAAGGACCAGAAATGTTACTAGGCCCTGTGCAAAAGAGAAGGGAGATCTTACATCACTTCTTCCTTTCCTTCACTCTCTCAGAGGTAGTCACAATTTCACCCCAACTTATTACACTGCTACCTAAGGTTACCGTCAAGGCTTTTCTTACTGCTTTAAAAAATAGTGTCTCTCACCCCTTTGATGCAAAATAATTTTAAACTTGTTCTCCAGCAAAAGATTTATAAAATTAGTGGTATTGGCAAAAAACAGATTCATGGAAAGAGATGATAGCTGCCACTTTTGTTTTTCCATTTTTGTAGGCACTTCTAGTTCATCAACAGACGAAGACATGGAAACAGATGTAGTCAATGAAACAGATGTAGTCAATGAAACAGATGTAGTCAATGAAATCTTAGAGGATATTCCAGAACATGAAGAAGATTATTTAGATTTAACCCTGGAAGAGGAAGAAGAGGTCATTAAAGAATACTTATCCTATATGCATGAGGAGCAATCCTAAAATTTCATTATCCACTGTTCAGTAACAAGGAATTACTTTTGGCTACATATCACGTCTAAATCCAAACTCAAGCTTATCTTTAGCCAAATGCCTTACATTCAGTTAAAGTGAATTATTTAATTATCAATTATAACTGCTTAAAATCTCCTTTTTGGTTAACTATGTCATAATTCAGCATAATAATAAAGCAGAAACAAATATTTTTTCTGAAAAACACTGTTTGGTAGAGAGGTTGAATATATATTTCTATGGGTGTGAAATTAGCCCATTTAATTAATATAGCAAATAAAAGCATTTTACAACATTTTGCATCATCTGTTTTAAAACAAAATCTACATTTGTAATCAGAAACCTAGTTAATACATTTATAAAGCTGTCAGTTTACAAAACCAACTTCCTTCTCTTTTGAAGTACTGTTTTCCAAAAATCATTTACAGATGAGATCTCAATTAAATGATGATGCTTTTTCTTGTCTCTGTTCATGTCAGATGTTGCAAGAGCTACTAATAAAAATAAAACATACTGCGCATCTTGCTTTTATTGGGATTTTTCCATACTTTACATAGAAAAGTACTCTCTAAAAAAAATAGGCAGTTGTAAGCCATTGGAAGATCAGGCCCCCATCCTCACCTCATAGTGATGGGGCTGATTTAAACACATATCTGTAAAAATTGGTGGGCATAATGCAAGGGCACATTTGCAATTCATAATCACACAGATAGGAACAAAACCACCCTTGAAAGCCAAGTGTGAGCCCTGGACCATAGATTTGACACACTTGTGTGTGTCTCACTTTTGTTTCTCCTCATGTTTAAATTATTAGCAGCTCAGTGTTTTTAGATAAAGACAGAAATTGGGCCACGCTCATCTCAACTGTCACTTTGTTGCCTTCAGAAATTTAGACCAGTGTTCCTTCCTAGTGCTCTTTATCTTCCTTTTGACTATGACACTTCGCCCTCCTCTTTTAGCCCCCCCTCCCATTTTGAGATCTGTGGTGGTGCTGTACCATGTTAGTCCCATGAAATTTGAGAGATAACGTGGTTGAGGTAATACCTTCTTCTGTTGAGGAGAGGGACAAGCTTTGGGGCATACACAGCCATTTTCTCCAGGTCTGGCACACTGAAGAAAAGCTCTGTGCAAACTCAAAAGCTTTTCTCACCAACAGAAGTTGTCCAGTAAAAGCTATTACCTCACCTACCTTGTACGTCCACCAAGCCCCCTCCTCCTGAACTTGCTACCCCCTATATCTGGACCTTCCCACACCTGCACCAGACACCTTCCAACATGCAAATCCCTCACCCTCACCAGCCCCGACCCCATGAGCCATGTCAGCGACACCCAGACCTCCGCCACACCAAGCCTCACTCCCTCAACAGCTGGAGTTCCTCTGCTAAGCCCCAGTCCCTCCCACAGCCAGACAGTATCCCTCCTGAGTCCCAATCACCTTCACCTGGACACTCTCTCACTCACCCTGCACCCAGACCCCCTCATGGATCCAGATCCACCCCACTGAGCTGCCCACATCCAGCTGGCCCCATACAGCACCCTCCCACCCCCACACCTCGATTCCCCCATACTAAGCCCTTCCACGCTTGGCTCCTGCAAGGACGAGCTGCTTGCCCTACATCTGGCTCAGTGGCCAGGACTGGACATGCAAGTGAGACCATTTGTCTCACATACTGTGGGTGCACCTGACATGATGGGCAGGGCTCTGGGGGTGTTTCTGGAGCAAGAACAGCCCTCGTGCTGGATGGGAAGGGGGTGTAGGGAGATCTCCTACCTCTGTGAAGCCAGGGCCCTGTGTTTCGCCCTGTTGTGGGCACCTCCACATTTATGTCTTGCGAAAATATGCAGCATTTTAAGATCTTGCGCACAGAACTTTTAGGTGTAGAATTCCCTTAGGAGTATTAGGTGCTTGGTTGGGTCTTGTTCAGGGTTTAACTGATTGCCCTATAGGGGCGTGGGACAGGAATTTTCCTCCAGCTCAGGATGGCAGTGACTGGGAGTTTGCTTTCCACTGCAGTATATGGGAACCCAGAATTATCTGGGTATATCTCAGTCATTTCTCAGGCACTAGTGCACCACCATCCCTCCTACTTGCCCTGCAGCCCATTAGTCTCCCTTGGGGTGTAATACTTCACCCTGATGCCAGGTGATGGGTTTACAAGGTGGATGCTGGATGGTGCTGTGGGCGTGTGATATACAGGAGGTCAGACTAAGTGATCCAGGGTCCCTTGTGGCCTTGAAACCTGAATATAGCTGTGTTGGGCCAAACCTTAGGCACATCATATATGAGACCTAGATTTTTTTTTCCCACTCTATGGCAGCTCATTTAAATGCATCTATGACAACCCTTACCTTCATGAGCACATGGTGAGTCAGCAGGCTTTGACCCAAGGCCTGGTTTCCAGTAGCCACCTCTACTGCTTGCACTAAGAGAATGACTAATAGCCACGTAGGCTGTTATCCTTGTGGACTAGACACTACATGGGGGTGGTGCAGGGTGGCACAGGCTTTGCCCTGGTTTAGGAAGTATTCAAATTGTAGGAGAGGCCATCAAGTCCAGTCCTCTGCCTTCACAACAGAACCAAACACCATCTGGATCATCCCTATCATCTAGCCAACCTGTTCTTAAATATCACCAGTGATGGAGATTCCACAACCTCCCTAGGCAATTTATTCCAGTGTTTAACCACCCTGACAGGAAGTTTTTCCTAACAGCCAGCCTAAACCTCCCTTGCTACAATTTAAGCCCATTGCTGCTTGTCCTACGCTCAGAGGCCAAGGTGAACAATTTTTCTCCCTCTTCCTTATAACACCCTTTAGATCAGCGGTGGCCAACCCGTGGCTCTGGACGGAATCCGGAAACACTCAGGTCAGCCACTTTCATGGCTGGGCCACTGTAAGCCGCATGTGTGCTCACAGCCTGTGCCGTTCCACTCATGGCCCCGGCGCACTGTGTCATATCCTGCGTGTGCAGGCCGGGTCTCACACAGCATCCCAACCTGCATGTGCGAGCAGCTGGCTGCTGAGCGCAGGCAGCGGCAGTGCAAGGGCCTTGTGTGCAGCGGCTCCAGGACCTGGGCATAAGGTTAGTAAAGGAGGGAGGTGTCTGGCTCTAGGAAGGGGAGGGGAGGTGAGGGGGATTGGGTTGGAGGGGGGGCGGGTGCGCACGGCATCCCATCCAGCATGGCTCAAGGCTGGCCACTCAGCACACACGTCCCAGCACCTGGAGGGAACCGCATGTGGCTGTAGCAACAGCGGCTCCACCTCCGGGACCCAAGAATTAGTTTAGAGGGGGTGTGTGCCTGTCTCAGGGGAAGGGGAGGGAGATTAGGTTGGGGGGTGGTGCCTGGCTCTGGGGATGGGGATTCGGTGTGTGTGCGGGAGGAGGAGGGGCGGTGCCTGGCTCTGGGGAAGGATATTGGGTGGGGGGGGTGCCTGGCTCTGGGGAAGGGGAGGGGGATTGGGTTAAGTGGAGGGCGTGCGGGGGGGAGGAGAGGGAAAGAGCAGTCAACGTGCTTCCTGAGACCCAGGATCCCCAGGTACCGGCCCCAGCTGTCTCTGTCCCCTCCTCCTGGCCAGACCCCCGCATGAGCACCCTGCCCCAGCACCTTGTCCCCTGCCCCCACCAGCACAGTTGGGGCCACATTAGTGAGGCTTGGGGGTTTTTGGAGAGGTTGTTTCTTTACATCTCACTTGTGTGGCCCCGACTGACTTTTCTGTGGATCAGTACTCCCTGACTCAAAACAGATTCCCTGACCCTTTCATAAATAAAGACAACGCTGAAACATTTTGTGTTTGACATAATATTTTATTTAAAAATGAAGCCTGGCCAACAAGCCCCCAATTGGGGCCAAGCCCCCATCTGGCTGCAACATCATAACACTCCTGCACTCCCTTCCCCCCACTCACCGACCGCAAACCTGAGCCTCTCATACACTGGAATCCCCTGTCCTGAGCCTCTCACATCCCCAAACTCCTGCACCCCCATATCCCGAGTCTTCTGCCACAACAGTCCTGCACCATCCACACACTGAAAATCTGGCTGTGTCTACATTGGCACCCTTTTCCGGAAAAGGGATGCTAATGAGACAAGTTGGAATTGCAAATGCCGCAGGGGATTTAAATATTCCCTGCGGCATTTGCATGAACATGGCTGCCGCTTTTTTCCGGCTCGGGGCTTTGCCAGAGAAAAGCGCCAGTCTAGACGGGATCTTTCGGAAAATAAAGCCTTTTCCGGACGATCCCTTATTCCTGATTTTAAGAGGAATAAGGGATCTTTCGGAAAAGGCTTTATTTTCCGAAAGATCCCGTCTAGACTGGCGCTTTTCTCCGGCAAAGCCCCGAGCCGGAAAAAAGCGGCAGCCATGTTCATGCAAATGCCGCGGGGGATATTTAAATCCCCCGCGGCATTTGCAATTCCGACTTGTCTCATTAGCATCCCTTTTCCGGAAAAGGGTGCCAATGTAGACACAGCCTTATTGTTTTTCTGGAATAACAGTTGTTATTCCAGAAAAACGGTGCAGCATAGATGCACCCTAACTGTGAAACAGATTGTTCCTTTCTAAGTGGAGTACTTTGTATTTGGCCTTATTAAAAACTTCATCCTATTTACCTCAAACCATTTCTCCAGATCATTTTGAATTATGACCCTATCCAAAGCACTTGCAACCCCTCCCAGTGTGGCACCACCTGCAAACTTAATAACCGTACTCTCTATGCCAATATCTAAATCGTTAATGAAGATATTGAACAGAATCAGTCCCAAAACAGACCCTGTGGAACCCCACTTGTTATGCCCTTCTAGCAGGATTGTGAACTGTTAATAACTACTCTCTGAAAACAGTTATCCAGCCAGTTGTGCACTCAATCTTATAGTTGCCCCATCTAGCTTGTATTTCCCTAATTTTGACTCCAGCACATCGAATAGGGAAAAGTGAGGGTCTGTTTGTAACATTCACATATTTTTCCCTATCCCTCTCTCTCTCTTTCTGACCACCATTTGTCTACAGCCAATCCAAACCTACGTACATACACAGCAAGAAACTACAAATAAAGGATTCGGTTTCTTCTGTAAATGCCATGTGTTTATTGCCCACTCACAGAGAGTATTACAGCATTTATCTGACACAGTACAGAATAAATAAAGCAACAAAAATAAAAAACACATGGTTAAGCATCTGTTTCATTGACTCTGCAAAGTGTGCTAGACCTACAAAAAAATACAAGGACACTTGAATATTTATGGCTCAGTGATTATCAAGGAGCAGTGAACCTGGAAGAGAGGAGAGAAACCCTTAAATGTAGATGCTTATCCAAACCTACTGCATCCTTTCCTTCTGACAAACCTAGGTCTAACAATTTCACTCTAGATTTTTTATACACCACCAACTCCCTTCCAACAGACACCACCCCCTTCTGTGGTAACATTCCCACAACACATGCTCCTCATTTCAAAGCCCATATGGACTCCAGGCACACTCTAGATTTTTGTCTGGTTCCTATTTCACCTGACCTGGAATGTGCAGCACTGCTGATGGATTCGTGAGATGTGAAAGAAGAAAGGAGCCCAGGCCCAGCAGTGAAACCAGAGAGCTAGTGGGTGGCTACAGTCACTCAACCCCCTTCCATTACATCCTTCTGAACTAGCATTCTTATATGCAGCCTGTTGACTAGCTTTCCCATTCCCACAACAAAGAATCAAGGCCCTCTCCCCTTCCCCAGGGGTGTCCACTGCCATCCTGCTCTTCCACTCAAGCTGTGTGGGAAGCAACCGGCCTGACAGGTTTATTGGGTTTTTTAAAGCTCCTTTAAATCTGTGCTCTGTTGCTCTAAGCGCAAGCCCCAGAGAGACTTCAGGCACCTCTTTGCCTCAGCCAAACCCTCCTACATTAAAGTCATTCGGCTCAGCAAGAGGCAAGGACGTTATAACCCCTATGGGAGCAGAGCAAATGGAATCCAGTCATTCTGCAAGGCAGCTTTCGCTTACACATTCCACACTATTGCAGTCTGTTGTAACAGGCTACAAGAAGGGGGAGGGAACCTATTGGCTTATTACTTATTCCTGCCTCTCCTCGAGTCAGGAACCAGCATGAGGCAGCAGGGGAGTGAAATCCCAACTGTCTATGGGTTAGCTGGGAAAAGAGTATTAAATGCAAAGTATCATTACAAACAATCCCAGGGGAAAACCTATAGGAAAAGGCAGATCACATGGACTGCTCTCCACAATGGGTCCTGTCCCTATATTGCCTCAGAGCCTGTAAATCATCCACATAAGTTTGCTTTCCATTACAATACACTATGAGATGCTGCAAGATGTCAAAAATAGTCTGAAGAGTCAGTTTCACAAAAACGGGAACTCTTGATTGAACACTTTAGGGAATTTAATTTCCGCCCCTCTTTCCAAGGGTCTGGCTTAGCTGCACCCAGTGGCACAGAAGATGGCTCAGTGTTTCCTCTTTGACAAAAAGTTTGTTGCAGGCAGTCACATCAGCTCGACAGCCTCAAGCTCCCCATTGGCCTGTTGCACTGTGCAGCCAACTCTGTTATTGAAAAGACGAGACAGACTTCCCTTCTGAGAGCTTTTGCCTTGGGCAGATCTCTCCTTCTTCAGGCGATGCTGGTTTCGCTTGCAGATGCCTTGTACGTCCCAGATCCTTAGCGTGCCGTCGTGGGAAGCTGTGTACAATAATTCATTGTGAATCTGGAACAACAGGATCATACTTAATCCCATATTGTACATTTCACAGTCACAAAGATCCAAATGCCACTTGGAAGTAAATGGGACATTTAGTCCTTTAACACTGAAGGCCCAATTCCCCAACTCGTGTCACGGCACACAGCATTCCAAGTACTCAAATGCCCAGGTAACAGGCCATCTCAGCTTGCACAGGACATATGGAGAAATCTATACTATTTGGATGTTGAGTTTTTCCCGCAATAAAATCCCCTCCTCACCTGAATGCAGTTGATGACGTACTTGTGTCCTCGGAAGATCCTCTGCAGGACACCTGTCTTTGAATTGAAAGCTCGAGCGCAGGCATCTCCACTTCCTGTGAATACTAACACAAAGGAGTAATGTCTTAGCAGGTTTTATGCCCCCCCTTGGGGTCTTGTATTTTAATTTTTCATATTTATTTATATTGTGTTTTAAAAACCTGTGTAAGCCGCCTCGATTATTTTAAAGAGAGAGGCTGAGTAAAAATATTTTTAATAAATAATAAATGTCAAGGCCTTTTGAGGACAGCCAAGTGACCAGTCATAAAGGAAAAACACTTTCTGAGTCCAACTCTTCACTTGCTCATACTAGCTTACTTCATGGACACCAGTAAGGGTTGCTTCCAGTTTGCGTGAATGAGAGACGGGTCATTCTGGGATGTATAAGCAGGAGGGTTGTTAGCAAAACACAACGGCTGCATCTAGACTGGCATGATTTTGCAGAAATACTTTTAACGGAAAAGTTTTTCCGTTAAAAGTATTTCCGCAAAAGAGCGTCTAGATTGGCACAGATGCTTTTGCGCAAAAGCGTCTGTGCCCAGTATAGACGCGCTTTTGCGCAAGAAAGCTCTGATGGCCATTTTAGCCATTGGGCTTTCTTGAGCAAAAAATTACGGTGCCTGTCTACACTGGCCCTCTTGTGCAAGTATTCTTGCGTAAGAGGGCTTATCCCTGAGCGGGAGCATCAAAGCATTTGTGCAAGAAGCACTGAATTCTTACATTAGAACGTCAGTGCTCTTGTGCAAATTCAAGTGGCCAGTGTAGACAGCTGGCAAGTTTTTGCCACAATCTTGCCAGTCTAGACGCACCTAACTAGTAATTCTTCCACTCTACTCAGCACCAATAAGGCCTCAACTGGTGTACTCCATCCAGGTCTGGGCACTCCTATCAGGGAAAGATGTGGACAAACTGGAGAAATCCAGAGGAGAGCAACGACAATTATTAAAAGTCTCAAAAGCTTGACCTATAAGGGAAGATTAAATTAACTCAATTTTTTCCAGGCTGGAGAAGAGAAGATGGGGGTGATGAGGAGAGAACACAATAGTCTTCCAGTATATAAAAGGTTGTTATAAAGAGAAGGGAGATTAATTGTTCTCCTTAACCATTGAGGACAGGACAAGAAGTAAGGGTATGTCTACACTACAGTGCTAATTCGAACTAAGCTAATTCGAACTAACGCATCCAGACTAAAAAACTAGTTCGAATTAGCATTTTGCTAATTCGAACTCGCATGTCCACACAGAGTGGACCCTGAACAGGGGGTTAAGGATGGCCGGAAGCAGTGCCAGCAGGGCATCAGAGGAGGACTTAGAGCGTGGAGATGCTGTCTCAGGCTAGCCAAGGGCTGTGCTTAAAGGGACCCGACCCCCACCCCGGACAGACAGTTCTCAGGGGTGCCCCGCTTGCAAAGCAGTCCTGGCTTGGATTGCCCAGAGTACCCACACTGGGCACATCACAGCACTCGGCCATCAGACCGGCTGCACTTGCCACAGGCTGCCATCTGGGGAGAGGGGGCAATTGGGGGGCTGCAGGAGAAGTTCCACCCCCAGAAGCCCACAGAGCCAGCCCAGTCCTCCCCATCGGGGGCTCGTATCCCATTCCTCCCTCACCTCCTTCTACTTACCCTTCCCTAGCCCCCCTTCCTGATGTACAAAATAAAGGACAATTGTGTTCAAAAATAGAAACTCTCTTTATTGAACAAAACTGGGGGAGACTGGGAAAAGGAGGTGGGAGAGGGGAAGAGAGAGGCTGGGAGAAGGGAGGGCAACTACAATGATGAGGGGTTTGGAACAGGTCCCATATGAAGAGAGGCTAAACAGACTGGGACTTTTCAGCTTAGAAAAGAGGAGATGGAGGGGGGATATGATAGAGGTCTATAAAAGCACAAGTGGTGTGGAGAGGGTGCATAAAGAAAAGTTCTTCATTAGTTCCCATAATAGAAGGAACCAAAGGAAAGGAATGGAAAGGAAAGGAATGGGTAGCAGGCTTCAAACTAATAACAGAAAGTTCTTCTTCACAAAGCAAATAGTCAACCTGTGGAACTCCTTGCTGCAGGATTCTGTGAAAGCTAGAATTATAACAGAGTTTAAAGAGAAGTGAGAGAAAGTCATGGAAGTTGGGTCCATGGAGTGGTATTAGCCGGGGGTAGAAATGGTGTCCCTGGCCTCTGTTTGTGGAAGGCTGGAGATGGATGGCATGAGACAAATGGCTTGGTCATTGTTTCGGTCCATCCCCTCCAGGGTCCCTAGTGTTGGCCACTGTCGGCAGACAGGCTACTGGGCTAGATGGACCTTTGGTCTGACCCAGTACGGCCATTCTAAGCTCAGGGCTCAGGGTCAGGGGTCTCAGTGGACCACCTTGATTTTCATGCAAACCTGCTCCGGGGTGGCCAGGCTGGCAGCTCTCCTGCCCTAGACGGCCGCTTTCTTGTGCCTAGTGCGGAAGTCATGGACGAAGTCCACAATGTCTGCACTGGACCAGGCGGGTGCCCGTCTCTTGCGGTCTTAGGCAAGCTCCCGGGAGCCACCAGCCTGGTCCCAGGAAGAGGGGGAGGGCTGGGGGGCATCGGGTGGCTGGCTCAAGCCGTGCCAGGTGCAGGGTCTGCTAGCTGGGTGCTGGCAGGCTTGCACCTGGCACGGGCATCGTAGCCAGCTCGTGCCCCTTTAAGGGGTCCGGGGACGGGAGGGGGGCAATAGTTTCCCTGGTGTTGGCCAGAGTGGCCACCAGGGAAAGCTGGGGAGGGCTAGCCTCCTACTAGTTCGAATTAAGGGGCTACACACCCCTTAATTCGAACTAGTAAGTTCGAACTAGGCTAAGTCCTCGTACAATGAGGTTTACCTAGTTCGAACTAAGCGCTCCGCTAGTTCGAATTATGTTCGAACTAGCGGAGCACTAGTGTAGCGCCTATCAAAGTTAATTCGAACTAACGTCCATTAGTTCGAATTAACTTTGTAGTGTAGACATACCCTAAGGGACTTAAATTGCAATAAGGGAGATTTAGGTCAGACCTTAGGAAAAACTTCCTAATTTTAAGTGTAGTTAATCACTGGAACAAATTACCTGGGAGGCTGCAGAATCGCCATCACTGGAGGGTTTTAAGAATTGATTAGATAAATACCTGTCAGGAATGGTCTAGACCAGGGGTCAGCAACCTATGGTACACATGCCATAAGTGGCATGTGAGCTGATTTTCTGTGGCACGTGGGGTGGAAGCTCAGCCCCCCCGAGCCTCAGGATTTCTGTGCAGCTGTAGGCTGGAGCACCAGCTCCGGCTTCCTGCTGGGGGGGCGGGCCCGGGAGAGGCATGACAGGGCTAGGATGGACCAGCAAGACCCTGCACTGAGCTCCGCATCCTTAGGCCTGCCCCTGCCCCTGCACACTGCAGGCTCTGCCTCCTGCTTTGGGAAGGGGCGGGGCTGGGGCTTCTCCACAGATGGGGGCTGGGCAGCCTGTCTCACGTGGGGCGCCAGGGCCCAATCTGCGCCGTGCTGCTCCCTGCGAGCTGTGGGGGGGTAGACCCTTCCCCAGCAATCTGCTGTGCCCAGCTGAGCTGGAACCAGCCCCAGAGCCACGGCAAAGGGCTGGTCTGAGCAGGGAAGTGAGACTGCCCCACCGCCCCCACACTGAGTGCTGCTCCCGGGGGGCTGCTGCCCTGCCGATGAGTGTGCTGGGGGACAGATATGTGGGGACAGGAGGGGGGCTGAAGGAGGATGTGGGGGCAGGATGGGAGAGGTCAGGGGTTGCACTGAGGGACATGGGGCAAAGTGGGGGGATCATGGGGCTGAGGGGAGTGAGGCTGGAGCAAAGGGAAGTTGTGAAGGGAGGGGGGATACAATTTTACTTTGCAGAAGTTGCACTTTCCGTTACTCCCCACTTCTTTGCCTCCCCCTCCCCCCAACTAGCTATTTGGCTGCATTCTCACGCTCTCACCTTTTCTGCGTTACTTCCCCAACCCCCTCTCGTACTAGGGATGTTAAATATCGGTTAATTGAATAGTCGAGTAACCTCATGAATTCTTATCGGTTAGTCGACTATTCTATAGTCCAGGGTGCTGGACCGGCAGCCTCTGTATCAGAGAAGCAGTGAAGGGTGTCAGGTGGGAGCTGGTCCACGAGGGGAGCCAGTTTAAAAACCGGCTCCCCTTGTGGACCAGCTGCCTGTTGCCCAATGCTGCTGCCTCTGATACAGAACAGAACAGGGTGGCAGCAGCCCCCGTCTAAGGTGGGTCTGAGCTCCTGGACCCGGTCTGAGGCAGAACTGAGCCAGGCTGCCTGCCTGCCTGGCTCCTAATACATTTTAAATGCAGAGCCGCAGCAGGAGTAGGTTCTGGACCCAGTGCAAGCCAGAACTGAGCTGGGCTGCTGACCAACCTACTAAAAAAATTAACCTATAAGCTTCTGCTGTTGGTTAATCGACTAGACTATTATAGCTCTACCTCATACCCCCACCCTACAACCTCTCCTGCCACCAAACTCTCTTCCAGACCCTGCCCTGCTGACCTGTCCTGCACCCCACCTCCCATCCAGCTCCTGTACCCCTCTTCCACTCTCCGGCAGCCCTGTCCCACACATTGAAACCCTCATTTTTGTTCCCACTCCAGAGCCGAAGGGGGTCCACAAAATCCACTCACTCTGGAACCCCAGAAAAGTAAATCTGGCATAAGGGAAACACTGAACCTCAGTCCTCCCTGTCCCTTCCCCTCGCCCCATGGGGGCTGGAGCGCAAGAAGAGTGAGGTGTCTCCCTTGCGGGCCACATCAGTGAGGGTTGGGGGGTTTTGGAGGAGTATTTTTGCTTCTCACTTGTGTGGTCCCCAACTGATTTCTCTGTGAGTCAGTGTGCCCTGACCCTGGGCCAGATTAAGACCTTTAGAGGCCCTAAGCTCTGAAAAGATTATGGTGCCCCCCCCCCTATGTAATTCAAAATAAAAACAATACAATACCGTAAAATCTGATTTTTTTGTTTTTGGTGCCCCTGCTTTGCTGGTGCCCTAAGCATGGGCTTAGTCTGCCTATTGGGTAATCCAGCCCTGCCCTGACCCAAAAAAGGCTCCCCATCTCTGCCACAAATAAAGAAAATATTGAAACCTTTTGTGTTGGACATAAATTAATATTTTATTTAAAATAAAGTTTGATAAACTAACATGAGAAAGTTAAAATGCTTAATCTGTTTCATAATTTAAACGAAACTGTTCTCCCTAGCTGCAGCGCTAGCACAATGGCTTGGGTGTAATTATGTAATGAACGGTGAGTTTCCATTAGCAACTGGTGGTCTGCGGAAAGGTTTGCATTGCTCCAGGTAGTCCATGGGGTGCATGGTGGAGAGAGCCCCTCCCCACCTCCCAGGAGAGTGGCACAGTCCAGAGCAGGAGGGTTAAATCTTGGCACGCCACTTCGGAAAAGTTGCCGACCCCTGGTCTAGACAATACCTAGTCCAACCTCTGTACATGGGACTGGACTAAATGACCTATTTAAG
This sequence comes from Pelodiscus sinensis, assembly GCF_049634645.1. NCBI lineage: Eukaryota > Metazoa > Chordata > Testudines > Trionychidae > Pelodiscus > Pelodiscus sinensis. The sequence goes on along the minus strand of NC_134712.1, from coordinate 244,809,324 downwards.
GACTCTTCTAATTCTACATGTCTAGGATTCTATGACCTTTCCCAGCATTGCTGAGAACTCTGTCTAAGAGCAGAGTTACTTAGACAATGCACCAGTAGTCACTGGTATTTTCAACACTAGGAAACATAGGTTTGCTCTGAGAAGGGGTAAATGGTGCAGGGCCAGATCCTCCGCTTATGAAAGTCAGCAGAGCTCCTTCGGACTTCAGTGGTGCAACCTTGATTTAGTCTAGCTCAGGATCCCGTCCAGAATTCCAATGTACATAACCTACTGGGAGGCAGAAGTTATTGTACACCCTTCTGATCTTGAAAGAGAAACCGGAAACTCCAGTAATCAAGTACAAGTCTGATACATTCTCTCAAAATATGAGGCATGGCTTTTCCCCTCTTAGAATAAAGCCCGGGCTTTTCACCCAAATAAAGCTTACTACTAACAGGTAGGATTTTATCTGTGCAGAGATATCACACAATCCTTTTGCTTCAGCAATGAAATCCATCCTCAAGCAACTCTAGAAATTTCCTTGCGTAAGAGCAGATGTTTTCAATTAACTGTTGTAGCTTAGGATCCTTGCAAACAATACACTTTAGAGTGATTTAAACCACAGACTATAGCTGGTATTCCGTTACAGTACAAGAGTTTATAGAAATGCTTGAAAATGTGGGCTATAATGTCTATGTTGTATATGTGATGGGGCACATTTGCCCCCACACTGGGCTCTCAGGAGTCTATAGAGTCTTAGGGAGGCTGCTCAGGAGGCAGCCAATCACAGAAGGGCTTATAGGAGAAGGATAAAGGGAGGATAAAGGCAGCTCCTGGCAAGTTGCAGGGAATTTGCAGGCTGAGACAAGGGCAAAGAGTGCTGGGGCTACAGGGAAATGGCCCAGGGAGATCTTCAGAGGAGTTGGTGGGACACAGCAAGTGTTGGCTATCTACAGAGTCCCAGAACTGGAACATGGGGTAGTGGATGGGCACAGCTCCAAACCCACTTTCCAATGAGAAAGTCCCTGGACCAAGGAACTGCAATATTGCAATACTGAACGGAAAGGGGCACAGCCAGAGAGCTGTGTCATAAAGAGGATGGTTCCCAGAGCAGAAGTGATCACCAGAAGAGCGTGCACTGGCATACAGAGTTGATCCCCATGACATCCAGCAGGGGATGCTGCAGTGGTGAGTCCACCTGATGACAGTATGTTGCATCCTCTATAAACTATGGGAGGTTATTTTAAATTCAAGCATGACTAGTGATATTGGGTGCTCCACCTGAGACACTTCAAAGGAGCCTGATTTCCAGAGGGTTTTTATCAGCACTTTTAAGGAGTTTCTGGTTGGGCACACAAATCACAAGACATTTTTGAACATTTCAGATTATGTACCATTGACTATTAATACACAAAGATTGAACGGTGGGGGAATACTCTAATGGCATAATTTTTTCTTAACTATCCTCAGCTGGTCAACTTTACCTGCTGATAGAAATTTCTGAACTAACATAGGAAATAGATTAAATCAGTGATCCTTGTATTTCATGCCTCATCAAAAAGTTGGGTGGAAAGGTTTATGAACAGAAGTGCATCCAAGGATTCATATTCTGTCCCTAGCCTCCTTACCCTCAAAACAGATGACACTGGTTGATACTAAACTAGAGAGGAAATGGACAAACGGAGTAGCTCGGTATTAGTTACTGGTGCACCAAGCAACCTGTCACTACACATCCCGTGCCACAAGCGTTACAGATCTCAAATGAAATCAGGTCAGGTTGGATCAGCAACTGGATTGCTCTTTGCGGGTATACTTTAGTTTTCTCTTTCAGGATTTCCTTTTTGACAGATATCCTTTATTTCACTATGAATGATCATGTGACATTTAAAGAGCTGACTTATCTCAGAGCTACAAAGGGGCCAAGCCAACATTTAGATTGTATGTAAATAAAATTTGTATCCAAAACTATCAGCAAACCCAACAGAAACTCTGTGTGGGAGGGAGGAGGAGGAGGAGGAAAAGAGGTTAAAATTCAACCAAACAGCTCTTAAACAAGATTCCCTTGCAATCTTGGCAACACACAAAATGCAGTGCAGACATATCTGAGTTGGTTAAATTCATTTTCATTGTCTGAGCCCAGAAATAGCAGTGAAACAATGAATTTAACCAGTGAAAGATCAACTGCACTGGAAAATACCCTAGTTTTAATAATCCACCATTGCAACCGTCATTAGCCTAAAGAGAAGACACAGGGCTGTGTGGTTATGCTGCAAGTCTAACCTTCTGGAGACTGGGGTTCAAGTCCCAGTTCTTCTACAGACTTTGTGGGTGACCCTGAAAAAACTGTTTCCTCTCTTTATGCCTCAGTCCTTGCCTGTAAAAATAATACTTTGCCTGGCTTGTGGAGTAGGCATTGTCTCTGACTATGCAGATATACAGTGCTGAGCACACTAAGGCTCTTATCTCCATTGGGGCCTCTTGGTTCTAATGTAATAAAATCATATTGTAAACAAGTTACTGGCCTTAAGGGGCAATTGATCTTAAAAGCTTAAACAGGTCCCTAATGTTCCTCATTGCTCACTTGATGCTCTATTTCCCAAATGGGACAAGTCAGCTGTCTCTCAACACCTTTCAGCTTTTAATACAACAATAAACACTAATAATACCCTTGTGAACACCTCCGTCACACCAACACCACATTTCTCCCAGGTCTGGCTAAAGATAGCAATGCTGAGTGCTTCGTGCCAGAGTGTGGAGTGCTATGGGAAGAGAAGGGGCTGAAAGGAACAACGGCACAGTGCACAAAATCTGACACCACTGGGACGGCAGCTTGGAAAGGAAGTTTTATTTGAACTCAGCGTGTAAACTTTCAAGTGAGCCTCAATCTGTTTTTCCAGCTGAGTTACAGAGCAAGAATTGTTTTGAGACATTGGCCTCCGATCCCTTCACCTCTCTTGCCCTCCTGTCCAATGGAAAGTAGGAGTTACAAGAGGGCTCTGACAGCAGTCTGTATCATTCAGTATCATGTAGTCCAGCTCAGAGGCATGAACATGTTTTAAGTGCTCAAGTACAACCATGAAATCAAGTTAGCTTACTTGATTATGATCATGACCAAGCAGTCCATATAGACCAAGGCAAAATCATACCCAGCGTCATGTCAACTAATTATTGTTTACCCAAAATGTGTATGTCTGAGTAAGGATGTTAAATTGCAGTTAGTTGACTAGTCGATAGAATTTCCATTGATTACTCAACTAGTCGATAGGCACTTCTGCATTCCTCCTTCGAAATGTACAAGAGGCCCCACTGGGACTCTTAGACATTTCAAAAGAGGAATGCGGAACTCTGCATGCAGGCCAGGAGGCAGTCCCGCTGACTCCAGGCTGCACGTGGGTGTGCCTGCTTTGAAATGCACACAAGTCCTCAGTGAGGGGTTCTTGAGCATTTCAAAGCTATTGGGCCCGGAGTCAGCTGGGGGACTCAGAGTCCCCTACTGACCCCTGGCCCCATGCTGCCCTGCAAAGGCTATATCACCAGTAGATGAGACTAGAGAATGATACATTAAAAAAAAGCTCAGGATGATGATTATCGAGGATCAGTGTTACACATGCAGGCCCGCCGATGAGAAGACCGGAGGGCAAAAGGGTAATTGCCCTGGGGCCCAGTGATTCAAAAGCAGAGTCCTGGTGCCATGCTACAGGCAGCTCTGAAGGACTAGCGGGGGGAAACTAGGTCCCAGCCCTGCCCCTTCTGCCATCCAAGGCCCCTCCCCTTCTGGGAGTATGAAGCCTCCACCACCCCTACTTTGCCAAGGGCCCAGCAAGTCTGTCAGCTCCCTTGTAAACATGATCCTGATGCCACAAACAAGCAGCGTAGTGAGGCATTCCTAAAGAGAAAGCCAACAGAGAGATTCAGAGAAGTCTCAGTCAAACTCTCTGGGGCAGGAACTATCTTTGTTGCTAGTAGAGCCTAGCACAATGAGGCCTAGGTGGGGTTCCTAAGTGCAGGGTCTTAATCTGCAGAAATCAGTAAGGGAGATCATGTGGGGTCTGAACAGGAGCTTTATCTTTCAGGACAAAGTAGGCAGAATGTTTTGGAAGAGGAAAGAACCAAGATTCACAGATGTATATTTTAGTTTGAGAACAATAAATTGTGCATTGCACAAAGCCAAATATCTTGCTGTACCTGCATCTGCTAGTGCTGGCTGGTGCATATGAGGATGGAACCTGGCCACATCTCCAACCCAGCCAGATATACTTTGAGATCTGCAGAAACAGCAGGATCCCACTGCAGCCAGGGAGTAGAAGCAGCACTAATATTCTGCTGGGAAAGAGGGAAGATTCTCTTAGCAACTGCCCATCAGCAGAGTAAGCACCATGATTTGGTGCTGAATCTGGTAGTGCTAGGGCAGGAGGAAGAGTCAGAGAAAGATCTCACTCCTCACAACTATAAAGTTACCTTTATTATTGATAAAAAAAACCAACAAATAGTCTATAAAGTGCTACCAGACCAACAAAACATGTAGATGGTATACCATCTATCTACATGTTTCGTTAGTCTATAAAGTATTACCAGACCATTTGTTGTCTTTTTCTGTAATAGACTAACTCGGCTACTCCCTGAACACCTTTATTATTTATGTTTAATCAAAGCAAATCTCATCCATAAATAGCAGGGGAAATGAGACCGAAGGTCGATGAGTTAGTGGAAAGGCAACTTACAGATTCCTGCGTGGTATTTCAAAGTGCTAACACTGTGTTTGTGAGTCCTGTATGTTTGAACTTGCTCCCCAGTGTCTGCTAACCAGCACTTCACCGTCTTGTCCGCACTCCCCGAATACAAGTATCGATTCACCAGCTGAGGAAGAAACAGAAAAGAACATCGGCAGTAGCATCCTGGGCAAACTCAGAGAATTGTACTCAAGTGACTCATCCTCAGTCACATCTTCCAATTGAAAACTGGAGACAGTTCAGGAAACAAATCGCTTGATCATTATCTTTGGTCCACCCTCTCTGGGGCACCTGGTGCTGGCCACTGTCAGCAGACAGGCTACTGGGCTAGATGGACCTTTGGTCTGACCCAGTATGGCCGTTCTTATGTAAAAAAAGTAAACAGCTTTTTGAGGAAGTTTTCAGCAAAACAGTTCTCAGCACTGAAACATCATTGTCTGATCCTGTATTCTTTGCATAGCCACCTCCCCCCTCTGGGGCTTAAAAATAGTTTCCAATTTTCTAAAAAGGGAGAGATTAAGTTCCAGATCCCCTTCTGATGAAAGTGGGCACATCTCTCGAAGTTTGTGGCGCTGCATCTATTTGCGGGAGTAGAGACTTTGGACTAGTGTGTCAGTTTACAAACGCACAAGACTAAAAACAATTGGTATATATGTTACGAGATCGCTTATTTCAAATTTTAAAAAAATCCTCTAAGAACAAAGTGACAAAAAGGCAATAAAAAAAGACCAACTCAGAGGCTAATAGGATAACAACAGAGAAGGTCAATGTTTTGAAATCCCATGTTTCCTTTGTAACTGTTTTGGATATGTGTTTCCAGTATTGTTCAATGACGCAATAACATTTTTTAAAAAGCTGTTTTCAGATGAGAACCTAGAACAGTTTCATAAATTATCTTTGCAATGTAGCAATGAACACAGTGTCTATTATTATTTGTTTTATAGCAATACTACCTCGAGGCTACAGCTGAGATCAGGATTTCATTGTGCTAGTCCGGGCCGTTCCTAGGGGGAACATGGGACACTGAGCAGCAGACAACTCCCCAACAGTGCCCCAGGCCTGGGACACAAAGCAACCATCCTTTACACCTCTGCAACCTCCGACCCCACTACATCCCTAAACCTGCTCCATTACTTTGCTCAAGCTCCGCCCTTGCTCCAGCCCCCTGTCCAAAGCCCCCTCCTCCAAGCATCGCGAGCCAGGGGAATCCTATTACCTCAGGGCCTGATGAAGGGCAGTAGCAGTCCCCCCCACTCCCGCCCCAATCCCATGGCAGCAGGAGCCAGAGCAGCCTGCTCGGCTACATTCCACCAGCCTCTCCCAGCCCCCTGCGCTCCACTTTGCCGTGCTCCGCTGCCCACTGCCATGGGGGCAGCAGGCTGGGAGAGGGCCGAGGAGCAAAGCAGGCTACCAAGTCACTCCAGCTTCTACTGCCATGGTGATTGTGGGGGGAGAATGACTCCTGCCCTGCATCAGGCCCAGAGATAATCCCCAGGCCCCATCCATAAGCTGTGTGAGGCAGCCACTGCGGGGCCCCCAAAGTGCTGGGCTTGGGGCGGCTGTTCTGAACCGTCCACACATAGCAAGAGACAGTCCATGCCCTGAAGAGCTTACAGGGCAGAGGACAGGACTTGATGACTTCTCGAGGTCCCTTCCAGTTCTTTCTAGTGTTCTATGATAAACTGACAAGACAGGAAGGGCAGAGTTACCTCCATCATACAGAACAGAAGCAAAGGGAAATTTAGTGGTGTGTGCAAGATCATTTAGCAAATCTGTGGCACAGCTGTGAATTAAACCCAGATTTTCTGAGTCATAGTCCAGTACCTCAGCCACAAGGCCATCCTTCCTCTAATCATCCTTCCCTAATATGGAAAAGATCTCTAACATGCAGCTAAGGAAAATAAGCCAAGGCAAAACAGTCAGCATTAAAATACTAAGAGTGTAAACTCTTCAAGAGCAAGGACTCTGGGTGGGCACTTATCGGTAAAGTATCTTGCATGCAGCTGGTGCTACATAAAAAAAAAATCTCTTATCAAAGTTCCAGTTCCGGTGCTAGCTGAAGTAATCAATTTCAGATATCAAGTTTTTTAGGGCTGATCGGAACCATGTTAGGACTGATTTAAACACATAAATAAGAGGGGAAAACAGGAAGTGATGGGAAGAAAAAACAGGATTTGCACAAGGAATAACGGCTTCTTACTTTCCCACCAAGCACACAGATTAAGAGGCAGTCATACCCGGAAGCAGGACTTATATTTAGCTGGAGTTGACTGAAGCAGAGCTCTAGTTAATATTTTCAAACCTTGACTCCTGTCTGATGCTGTTAGGGTTCCCAGTTGGAGTCCAGGATCCTCGGGGAGGCTGCTAGCTGGTTTCAGGGGGTCCATAGAGGGCCTTTTGGCCAAGCTGCCTCCCATGAGAATGGAAGGGGGAACCTCTGGGAAATATTCTTGAGAATTTATGCCCTGTCCAGAAGATAACCCCTTGCCTGATCGAATTCACTCTGACATCAAGAGGAATATGGCAGAGAGACTGACTGCAAGATATGCACCAACGTCACTCTTAGGCCATGTCCCTTTTTCTATAAAAATCACCCATTCCCTCACTATAAAGTTATTTAAAACACCTCTCCCCATGTCCAGACACACTCACATGGCTACTCCCTTCTTTGCTTGCCTCTGCACTGTGCAGATAAATTTGATTCCCTGCCTTCACAAAATCCCATTTCATGTCCCGAGTCATCTTTGCACCAGAATGGTGAAACACATCGCTACTACATTTACAGTGCTATGAGAACCGCTAAGAAAAGGTACTTTAAATGTCTATGACAGTGTTGTTCTGAACTGGACAAGAGTAAAGGCAAACTCACAAAAGAGGACTAATATGCCCTTGAAGACCCATGCACAAAGCCCACTGAATTCAAGAACAATTATGCATATGCAACTCAATACAGGCTGAACTTGGTACATAGGACCTCTTCCAAGGCCATGTCTCAGGAGCTCCTAAAACACAATTGCTCAAAAGAATAGTCTGAAATGTTATATTTCATTAAGTTTCTGATGCATGAGCAGTGGCGTTATTAGTACATCTCAAGAAGGGAAGCGAGGGAGTGATCTGCTGTATAAACACAGATTTATAGCTACACAAATAGCCTGACAGAGCTAATCTGATCCCTAACTTTAAAGCCCAACCTAAGTGGGCATGGAAAAACATTGTCACATTCCACTACTAATTGGGAACGGTTGGCTGGAGTTGGGATTCCTGCTGGATTGTTCTTGGCCAACTCCTGGTATTTCTGTTCCAGACATCTTACAAGCAGCAGGATCTACTCGATAAGAACACGCTAAGTTACAGGTACATGTCACTCTGCATTAACAGTATAATAAGTTATAACACTTGAGTTCTGCATTTAAGCAGGTGTGAAAATATTTAAGTCAAACAAAATAACAGCTATGTACTTTGGTTTGCACTCTATTTCTCTGCTAGAAATAAAATGTAGCAAACGAAGAGGGCTTAGCTAGCTAATTAATAAGAATGGCCATACTGGGTCAGACCAAAGGTCCATCTAGCCCAGAATCCTGTCTTCTGACAGAGGCCAGTGCCAGATGTCCCAGAGGGAGTGAACAGAACAGGGAATCTTCAAGCAATCTCTCTACCGTGACCCATTTCCAGCCTCTGACACAGGCTAGGGACACCATTGTTACCCATTGATGGACCGAACCTCCATGAATTTATCTAGTTCTTTCTTGAACCCTGTTAAAGTCCTGGTCTTCACAACATCATCTGGCAAGGAGTTCCACAGGCTGTCTGTTTGAAGAAAAACGTCCTTTTGTTTGTTTCAAACCTGCTACCTACTAATGTCGTTTAGTGACCACTAGTTCTTATGTTATGGGAACAAGTAAATAACTTTTCCTATTCACTTTTTCCACACTAGTCATGATTTTATAGACCTCTGTCATATCCCCCTTAGTCTCCTCTTTTCTAAGGTGAAAAGTCCCAGCCTCTTTAATCTCTCTTCACATGGGACCTGCTCCAAACCACTAATCATTTTAATTGCCCTTCTCTGAACCTTATCCAATGCCAATATATATTTTTGAGATGAAGCAACCACATCTGTAATTAGTATTCAGGATGTGGGCGTACCATGGTTTTATATAGAGGTAATAAGATATTCTCTGTATTATTCTCTATCCCGTTTTTAATTATTCCTAACATTCTGTTTGTTTTTTTGACTGCTGCTGCACATCAAGTGGATGTTTTCAGAGAACTATCCACAATGACTCCAAGAGCTCTCTCTTGAGTAGTTATAGCTAAATTAGTCCCCATCATATTGTATTAATATTGTATGTATACTTGGGACTATTTTTTCCAATGTGCATTACTTTACATTTATCAACATTAAATTTAATTTGCCATTTTGTTGCCCAATCACTTATTTTGGTGAAATCTTTTTGAAGCTCTTCACAATCTGCTTTGGTCTTAACTATCTTGAGCAGTTTAGCATCATCGGCAAAATTTGCCACCTCACTGTTTATCCCTTTCTCCAGATCATTTATAAATAGGTTGAATAGGATTGGTCCCAATACAGGGTGACCAACCGACCGACCAACCAACCAACAAAAAGACCAATTTCTGCAAACGGAAGTCAGCTGCAGGGAAAAAAAATCACCACTTTATGTCCTTTTGCTATGCATCCACTTCTTTTGAACATATCTTGGTCAACAGGAATACTGTATACAGACTCTTGGGGGACACCACTAGTTACCTCTCTCCATTGTGAAAACTTACAGTTTATTCCTACCCTTTGTTTCCTGTCTTTTAACCAGTTATCAATCCATGAGAGGACCTTTCCTCTTATCCCATGACAGCTTACTTTACTTATGAGCCTTTGGGAAGGGATCTTGTCAAAGGCTTTCTGGAAATCTAAGTACACTATATCCACTGGATCCCTCTTGTACACATGCTTGTTGACCCCCCCACCCCCCACCCCCAAGAACTCTAGTAGATTAGTAAGGCATGATTTGCCTTTACAGAAATAATGTTGACTTTTTCCCCAACAAATTATATTCATCTAGGTGTCTGACAATTTTATTCTTTACTACAGTTTCAACTAATTTTCCCGGTACTGATGTTAGACTCCCTGGTCTGTAACTGCCAGGATCACCTCTAGAGCCCTTTTTAAATGTTGAAATCATATTAGCTATCTTCCTGTCATAAGGTACAGAAGTTGATTTAAAGGATAGGTTACAAACCACAGTTAATAGTCCACAATTTCACATTTGAGTTTTCTTTTACCGCACAGGGGCCACAAATACCGCACTGTCCAGGTGAAAACCAGACACGTGGCAACCCTATCCAATGTGCACCACCAATATTGAGGTACACTACCAATATTGGTGTGTCAATGTACACCACCAATACAAAACACACACACACACACACACACACACACACACACACACACACCCCTCTGATATACATTATTTTAAACAGTCCATACATGTGGAATAAAATATATTAAAACAAGACACCTGTGATTAGTTGCTGTGAGGTACCCTTAGGGACTACAAAGGTGCTGTACAAAGGTAGGGAATTAGCCTTTTCCACTGGAGGAAGAGTAGAAGCACCAGAACAAATTATCACCTGGCTTCAGAGTTTGTAGATATTTGCATGTTTCAAAGACCTTGCAAATAAGTCCTGCAGCATCTTAGTACTATTCACTGTTTTTTTCGGCTACAGACTAACACAACTTCCCCTCTAAAACTGTTAACAGCTTAAGATAAGAATGAAAAGATTCTTTTAACACCTACGTGCAAACTTTGAAATGTAATCATGCAAATATCTTCCTAGCACAAACACACACACACAGGGGCGGCCCATGAGCCTAGGCAGACTAGGCAGTTGCCTAGGGCGTCGCCAGCCCCGGCGCCCGATGATGACGTCACGGCCATTGATGGCCAAGCAGGCAGGGACGCCGATCGCGCCTTCTACCTAGGGCGCCAGCTGCCGCAGCCAGCCTTAGGCCACTCCTGCACACACCCCAGGCTTTCCCCCTCCCCTCCAAATCAACCTTAACAGAGGACTGCAGTGAGTCAGACACCCCAAACAAACTGCCCCCTGACTCCACCTCAGGGCTCAGATGCCAGCACTCAATCATTACTCCCTCTTTCCCCATGCAGTCAGCCCCTTTACCTCCCCCTGCCCAGCCCGGGAGGACTGAAGACACTGCTGGGTTTCTGCCTCTCCCTCTCTCTCCTCAGGCAGATGGGATTTTCCCCCAAGCCCATTAATTACTCCCTCCTCCCGGCCACTCATTCCCTGCTTATCTGCTGACTGTCTTCCATCTCAAAGAAGCTGCAGGCAGCGCTTAGCTCCTGTTTACAGAGGCCCCTCCCCAATGATCAGCTGATCTCCCTGCCTGCGCCTCTCCACAGGGCTCAGGGAACTTTGGTGCAAGCCCCGAAGGGCCCCGATCCCCACCTGCATCCTGCATGTGCAGGGTCCTCAGTCCCAGCATCACCTCCTGTCACCACTGTCAGCGCCGCACGGCCCAACCTGCCACTGGGAAAGTGGGGGGGGTGCCGGCTGCTCAAGCAACACAAGAGCCCACCCCGCCTGGCCGAGACCCGCTCAGCCCAACCTGCTGCCTGGGACCAACCAAGTGAGCACTGCTCTTACCATGGCGGCGGCGCTCCTCCATGTGTAGCTCCAAGGCCCGCACGAGGAGGGGGGATGTGAGGTTGCTTTCTTACCTTCCCGTCTGGCAGAGCTGGCATTGCAGCCTCACAGCTGCGCGGGCTCCCCTCTGCATGGTGGGGGGTGAGAGCCCGCTGTGGACTGCACTTTGAGAACCACTGGTCTAGACGGTACAAGGTCCTGCCGGGAGGGCAGGGCACTGGACTCAATGACTCTCAATGACTCCAGTTCTAGCGTTCTATGATCCCATCCCGAGGTGACATGTACCCAGTCAATATGGGGGATAGTTGATGAAATCCTCCACTATTATTCAGTTTTTTTATTTTGATAGCATTTCATAGTCACTATCACTATCCTGATAGTGGTCACTAACATATCCCTACTGCTATATTCTTATTCTTAGAGCATGGAATTACTATCCATAGAGATTCTATGGAACATTTTGGTTCATTTAAGATTTTTACTTCATTTGATTCTACATTTTCTTTCACATATAATGCCACTCCCCCACTAGCATGACCTGTTCTGTCCTCCTGATTTTGTACCCTGGTACAACTGTGTACCTTTGATTTTCCTCATTCCACCAACTTTCTGTGATGCCTATTTTATCAATATCCTCCTCTAATACGGGGCATTCTAGTTCACCCATCTTTTTAGATTTCTAGCTCTTACGTATAAGCACTTCAAAAATTTGTCACTATTCATCTGTCTGCCATTTCCTGATGTGTTAGACTCTTTTTCATTTGATTGTTTCTCATCTGATCTTACCCATACTTTATCATCTTCCATCCTCTGCTCTTTACTAGAGCATAGAGACTCTCTATTATGGACTTCATGGTGTAACACCAGTGAAAACTTTCCCTGCACAGTCCTCACTGGGATATGGAGAGACGTACTCTAAGGCTACATCTACACTGCAGGCTTTTTGCGCCAGAACAGCCGTTCTCGTGCAAAACCTTGCAGAGTGTCTACACTGCACGTGCGTTCTTGCGGAAGTAAATTTACAGTAAAGCATCAAAAAAGAGGGCTTTTTGCGTAAGAGTTATTCCTCGTCCCACAAGGAATAAGACCTCTTGCATAAGAGATCTTGTGCAAGAACATAAGAACAGCCATGCTGAGTCAGACCAAAGGTCCATCCAGCCCAGTATCCTGCCTTCCGACAGTGGCCAATGCCAGGTGCCCCAGAAGGAGTGAATCGTACAGGTAATGATCAAGCGATCTCTCTCCTGCCATCCAGCTCCACCCTCTGACAGACAGCGGCTAGGAACACCATTCCTTACCTATACTGGCTAATAGCCATTTATGGACTTAACCTCCATGAATTTATCTAGTTCCCTTTTAAACCCTGTTATAATCCTAGCCTTCACAACCTCCTCAGACAAGCAAAATGCAGGACAATGTAGCACTTTAAAGACTAACAAGATGGTTTATTAGATGATGAGCTTTCGTGGGCCAGACCCACTTCCTCAGATCATTTTTGATCTGAGGAAGTGGGTCTGGCCCACGAAAGCTCATCATCTAATAAACCATCTTGTTAGTCTTTAAAGTGCTACATTGTCCTGCATTTTGCTTCAACTACCCCAGACTAACACGGCTACATTTCTATCACTATCCTCAGACAAGGAGTTCCACAGATTGACTATGAGCTATGTGAAGAAGAACTTCCTTTTGTTTGTTTAAAACCTGCTGTCCATTAATTTTATTTGGTGGCCCCTAGTTCTTATATTATGGGAACAAGTAAATAACTTTTCCTTATTCACTTTCTCCACACCACTCATGATTTTATAGACCTCTATCATATCCCTCCTTCATCTCCTCTTTTCCAAGCTGAAAAGTCGCAGTCTCGTTAATCTCTCCTCATATGGGACCCGTTCCAAACCCCTAATCATTTCAGTTGCCTTTCTCTGAACCTTTTCTAATACCAGTATATTTTTTTGAGATGAGAAGACCACATCTGTACACAGTATTCAAGATGTGGGCGTACCATGGATTTATATAAGGGCAATAAGATATTCCCCATCTTATTTTCTATCCCTTTTTTTAATGATTCCTAACATCCTGTTTGCTTTTTTGACTGCCGCTGCACACTGAGTGGTCGTCTTCAGAGAACTATCCACAATGACTCCAAGATCTCTTTCCTGATTAGCTGTAGCTAAATTAACCCCCATCATATTATATGTATAGTTGGGGTTATTTTTCCCAATGTGCATAACTTTACATTTATCCACAGTGTGATAAGGGGCTTCTTGCGCAAGAAACCCCTATGGCTAAAATGGCCATCAGAGCTTTCTTGCGTAAGAGAGCATCCACACTGCCATGGACGCTCTTGCTCAAAAGCACGTCTCTTGCGCAAAAGCACATGGCAGTGTGGACACGCTCTTGCGCAAGACCTTTTGTGCAAGAAGCCTGCAGTGTAGATGTAGCCCAAGAGTCTTCTAGTGCAGTCTTTATTCTGTCTCTGTGCCAAGAAGGGTACCAGCTGTACTAATTTATCAGCTTTTCTATGCAGTTCACAAAAACAGTGTATGGGCATCGCACCACCCTAATTAATTTAGACCCACAGTATCCATGATATAGGAAACTATTATCAGCTGCCTTTTACAGACTATGACACTGAAGTATCAACATGTTAAATAATGATTTGCCAAAGGTCACACAAGGCGGCTGTGACCAAATCAGGAACAAATTTCTCAAGCACCAGCCCTTAATATAATTCTTCTCACTTTGACAGTGTTTTTGCTGGGGATGTTAACGTGTAGTCAACTACATGATTAACCAATAAGCCTGGGCTTACAGTTAATCTTATCAACTACACACACTCCCCACCCCCCATAGGGAACCAGGTTTTAAGCTGACTCCCCACAAGCACTGGATCTGCAGAGCCACCTGCCCTTCCCCCCCCCCACCCCACACTGCTGCCTCTGATAGAGAGGCAGCAGCACAGAGGGTGAGGGGGGCAGGCAGGAGCCAGTACACGCGTGAAGCCGTCTTTCATGCCAGCTCCCTGTGCATATTGACGTATAAGAGCCACTTGCCCCTCCGCCCACCCCACTGCTGCCTCTGTATAAGAGGCAGCAGTGGGGAGGGGGACAGGTAGGAACCAATACACATGGGGAGCCAGCTTTTAAGCTGGTTCTTGGCACATGCTGGCTCCAAGCTCTCCTCCCAGAGAGGCAGCAAAGGGGGCAGGCAGGAGCCAATGTTGGGGATGCGAGCCAGCTTAAAAGCCTGCTCCATTCGAGCACCGGCTCTGTGTAGCCACCTGCCCCCCATGCTGCTGCCTCTAGTAGTAAGACAGGAAAGGGGAGCTGCAGGGGAGGCTGCACAGAGCAACCTATGTCCATGGTGGGCCCAGGCTCACTGTGGACAGAGACTGTTCTGTGGGGAGCTCGAACGCCCTGCAGACAGGGGCTGCTGCTGCAGAGCCGCCTCTATCCGCAGCAGGCCGAGGCTCACTGTGGGCGGAGGCTGCTGCTGCCCCGCACTGCTACCTCTTTATCAGAGGCAGTAGTGTGGGGTGGCAGGAGGCTCCCTGAGAGTGAGGCTCAGAGTGCACTGGCTGCCACCTCCGCTCCCGGGGACTATCGAATAGTCATGTAACTGCTAATAGTTGATGCAGTTTCATGACTATTCAATTAATCGCTGTCTAAGATCCCAAGTTTTTGCAACATGAGCAGAATGGAAGCCACCATCTCACTGCACCTAGGGCACCTCTCAGCGGGTAGTAACTTTCACAAACTCCCACTGCATTTGAAGCTGTAACCTGTAGCACTCTGCACCCCATATTTGCCATGATGAAGTAATCATGAAATATTTTGTACAAAACATGTCTTGTGGAGTATCATTCTAAGTCTTAAACTGCTAAATATTAAATTTCTTGGTGGATTGCATGCACTGTCGTATGTGAAGTTACAAAATCTTGCCATCTGTGAGTTACTAAAGTAGGATATGAGGCTGGAAACATGGAAAACTAGCCTTTCAGGTACAACACTCATCAAGGGAAGAATTCACTAATACAGGAACTCTGAATAAGAAACCCTCCACCAAGGAAAAATGGAGACAATGGGAAATGTTTGGCCAATGCCACGTTCCCCCACCCCGCCCACCCCCACCCCCCATCACATTTATAGTCTTTCCAGCAAGCTGGAAGAAATTATGAAAGCTGCAGAGTGACATCATGACTGGTCTTCACTCTCCTCACAATTGAACATTTGAAAGAACCTCTGGATTTTGATGAGGGGGGAACCCAGGATGCAAAGCCAATGCAGCCTGTGCCTCCAGAATTTATAAGCCTGTTTGTATCATCAGTCAGGCTGAGCTATTGCTGATTAAAATCCTATCTACTTTGTACAAGACTGAGATTAAGTGACAGCAAATAGATCAAAGCAGGTGACCTAGGAAATCAAACAAAATCACAATCTTTCTATAGTTAATAATCCTGAGTTTTGATTTAGCTATGCTGACCATACCTCCTGATTTTTCCGGGACAGTCCCAAATTTAAATACTCTGTCCTGGGGCCCTATCAAGTAGTAAAATGTCCCAGAAAGCCCTGCCAGACATTTCACTACTTGATGGGGACACCAACTTGCGCGAAGAAACGACCAAGAAATGGTGCCATGCCATTGCTCCTCACATGGCACAGCAGCTTCCCCCTCTCCCACCTCCCAGAAGGGCACATAGGCAGCTCTATTGGAGCTTTGTTGGCGGGCAGCCGGACTGGCTTCTGGTGGTATGCGGCCCCTCCCTTTCCCTCCGCGGGACCACTTTTGCCATGTGGGGTCCTGGTCTGGCGGCACCACCTCCTCCTCTCCGTCCTCCTCCTCCTCCAGGCTGACTTGGAGCCCTAGCAGGAGCAGCGAGGGTGTTGCAGGAGGGGCATGCTCAGCAGGTGCTGGAACTGGAGCGGAGGCTGCCCATGGTGCTATTTTTAGTACCACAGTCTGGGTCCCCGTGAGTGGCCCAGGCTCCAGCTGGAATCTGGCGGTAGCCACACAAGGCGCATTCCAGCCAGGAGCAACTGGGGCCAGAGCTGTGGGGGCTTCTGAGGCTGCACTGTGGTACTAAAAATAGCACTGCGGCCCCAGGTCTAGCCCCTGCAAACTGCTTTCCACATTGAAGGCAGAAGGTGAGGGAAGGGGCAGGATGAGAACTAAGGAGGAGGTGGGTGTGAGGAGAGAAAGGGACTTGTGCTGAGGGGAGGGAGGTCAAGGCAGGAGAAGCAAGGGAAAGGCACCAAGGGGCAGAGTGAAGGAGAGACAAATGCCAGGTGGCCAAGAGGAGACAATGAAGAAAAGAGCAGGAGGGAAGGTGTCAGTGGGAGTGGGAAAAGGGAGGGGACAGGGTGATACTGGGAGAGGGGAGGAGTGGGTGCCAGGAAAAGAGGGGTTGAAAGGAGGAGTGGACATGAGGAAGTCAAGGGATAGAGTAAGCCATGTGTGAGGGCACAGAGGGATGTGAGGAGAACTGGGGTAGAGGGTGATGAAGGGATGGGCACCAGGGAGAGAAAGGGCAAAGAAGGCAGAGGCAGTGAGGGAAGGGGGAGTCACCGGGAAGGTAAGGGGTAAGGGACGGTGCAGGCGCCAGGGGACTGTGGGGGTGAAGCAGAAGGGCGCACAAATGGAGAGGAGGAATGGGCATCAGAGGAAAGAGGAAGGGCAGGTGGGTAAAGGGAGGTGTTAGGAGAGGGGATAGGGAGGGGTAGCTACAGATGATCAGTGTGGGCCTAGAGGCGGAGTGGACACAGAAGAGAAGTGCTGGTGCAGGGAAGGGGGCAGCCAAAGGGCTGAAGGGAGGAAGAAGGGCAGAATCCAGGACACCAGAGTGTGGGGGGTAGCAGGTACCAGGGGAGCAGATGGGGGGAGGGGAGGAGACATGGCAGCAGAGGGAAAAGGGAGAGGTTTATAAGATATTTATTAATAACTTGGGTACCACAATGCCATACATCTGAACATGCCCACATGAACGCAATACTGGTGTACAAGACAAAATTCACTCCACTCACGGGAGGAAAATGTTAGAGGGAACACTTCCCCCAGCCTCTCCCCCCGAGTCAATGCAATGCAAATTGGGTTAATGCAACTGGAGAATAGTTGCATGGGGGGGGGGTCTTGTGGGGGGCCAAACCCATTCCTATTGGTAGGAGAAGTTCTTAGAGGGGTCACATGACACCCTTTACTTCTGGTCATGTGTCCATTTTGACCCCGGGAGTACTACCTCCAGGGGTGGGACTTCTTGGGCAGGGGGTGTGGCTAACGGAGGTTAAGGGGTGCAATTAATGTGTCCCTAATTTTGGTATAGAAAATATGATCACCATAATTTTTGCTTAACCAGTGAAGTGTTTGGGAATCTTAGCTCTGTTAACAAAGGATGGTGCATATCTTTCCCACATTGGGAGAAGAAGGAGACGCAAAAAAATATATATATATAAATGATTTGCCCAAATGCATACAGAAAATGTATAGTGAAGCAGGGATTTGAACATGGGGTCTCCAGACTCAGGCTAGCACCCTAACCATTAGTCTATTCTTCCTAGACATAAAAGACTCCATATACCATTTCCAAACCCTTGACTGATCCAATCCTGTTCCTTTATTAAAGCAAAATCTATTTTCATACAGAGCAAAGAGAATGAACTTTCTAATTTAGTAAGGTTTTGTCCATTTTTTTTCAGAGGAATATTTGTTTCCGGTGTATAACATATGCCTAAAGTATTTTATTCCAAACTCCTAAAAAATTATTTGGTTAATGAAATGGGGAAATGACTGCAGCCTCAGGCTTGGGATATGCATTGTATGATGTAGACTATCAAGAATATAAATCCCAAATTATATCTTCACTACAAAATGTCAAATATCCTTATTTATATTTGTTTCCCTGGAAAGATACAGGTGCCTTATACTGACAATAGTGGAAATTAATTTTCCATGATTTAAATCAGGGAGGGGGGAAAAGAGAAACTTCAAAAAAGCTTTTGTGTAAATATACCCAGGTCTGTCAACTCCTGGTTGATAAGTGAACAGAAGAAGCAGTTATGAATTCTCATCTGTCACTGCTGGGGGAAACAGAGCTGTACTTTCCTTGGCTGACTTTGGAAAAGCTTTGTTCACTTTGGCCAATTTCTCAACAGAACTCCTGTTGGGGAAAAGCATGACAAACCAAGGAGATGTCTAATAATTAGAGGGCCCGGGCTGGGATTTGCAGCTCCCATACCGAAGAGAAAAGTGGACACTGAAGGGCCGAATTCAAAAGGGGCTAAACATAGATGCCAGTCCATTTGACATGTACTACTGCAGGAGAGATTTCAGGCAGACCAGTTTAGTACTAGCAAAATAGATTGTAATGGCAAAAATGGTAGTTTTAGCTATGGTGTGATCATCTCCTGGTGGTCCTGCTATTGGTTGTTTTCCTCCAGGTAGCTCTCAAGACTGAAGTGACCAGAAACGGCTTAATACTCAGCAGCTTGGGGGATCTGAAAAATACAGCAGCTCAAGATTTTCCTTGTATGATGGCCAAAAATATCAGTAATACAACTGTCTGTCTGGTACTTAAGACAAGGCTCATAAACATGCGCTTTCCTCTCACAGGTACATCTCCACCAGAGAGGAACAAGTTCACTTCTCAGCCCTGCAAAGACATGTAGATAAACATTTACTGGTGTCCGTGCATCTGTGCACATCCCCAGCCCCTCCTGTGTCTCTTCACTTGCCACAATCCCAATTAGCTGCTCACTTACCACCTCACTTGGCTGCGTTCCTACACCTTTTCAGCAGCAGACTCCTTTAAACTGCCCTTGCTAAATCCAGAATCACTAATAGGATAAGTTCCTGAAGTCCAACTATGTGAGCTTTCAGATGAGCTGGCCTTTCAGTTAGGGATGTGAAAGTGTAAACGTGTACACAGTTAACTAGATTATATCTGACACTTTACATCCAGTCTTTAAAGGCAGAGCTGACTAGAATCAATTGAGAGTCCTTGTCTTGTCTCAGTGATTGCTTGAGCAAAAATCATTGTTAAAATCTTGTCTAGACTGATCTTGGACTCAACATGGAGGCAATGTGTTGAAGAGCAGTGCAAAGGAGGCAATGGTGGTGAGGTACCATATTACCTAGTGAAATCATTGGTGCTGAAATCACTAAGCCCTGGAATTTGACCACAGAACCGACACTTTCTTAACAAAGACTCAATTTTTGCTATTTAAAAAGTAAATCAATGTAACAGAAAACTGCAAAGCCCTCTGGTAACTTTTTAAAAATCAAACTTTAAACTTTATTGAAAAAAACTGGATAGCTTGCAACTGAAAATATTTGACCTACACTTAAGGCAACTGATTTAATTTAGTGTAAAATTTTGCATAATAAAGGATGGCATTTGTTTTTGAAAATGTTCTACTACATTTTGATCAGATCTACTTCTGATGTGATATGTGTGTGGTTGTGGGGTTTTTTTTTTTTTTTTTGCTCAACAAAAAATCCTGGTTGGGGGTGGGGGGTGGGGAGGCCCCGCCAAAGTGGCTCGAATTGGGCCCCACACTTCCTAAAGGCAGCCCTGCGTGGAGGTTGCCGGAGTCAGGATTGGGGGTTGAAGAGGGGCTGAAGGCAGGAGGTTGCGGAAGTGGGTGGGGTGGAAAAATCAGGGTTGAGAAGGAGGAGAGGCTCAGGGCAGGGGTGCAGGAGTCAGGGCAGAAGGTTGGGAGGGGAGAGAGAGAGAGAGATCAGTGGAATGGGTGAGGGCTCAGGGCAGGAAGTGAGGATGGCTGAAAGTTTCTCCCTGGAGGTGGCCATGCACCCCACCCACTAGCTTCTCCCCAAGAAAGGGGGGGGTTAAACACCCCACCCACTGACTTCCCCCAGGGCTGGATTGGTAGGAGGGGGGCATACACCCCACTCAATAGCACTCCCCAGGCCTGGACATGGGGGGTGTGCAGGCCTCCCATTGGCACTCACTAGTCTTGATCCAGGGATGAAGATAGAGCCAGCCCAGGGATGGGGGGCTGCACAGATCTCCTGCCAGCACTCCCTGGGCCCAGCTCAGGGCAAGCCAGTGTGGCAGGTGTTGCCAGCCAGTGGCTGCTCACTGAGACACTTGCTTCCTCCCACTCCCGTGGTCATTCTTCTTCCCATGCTTGCTGCTCCCCTGTGGGTGAGTTATAAGTTACTGTCCCTGCTCTCACTCCCTTCCCTTTCCATTTGATACGAAGCCATCACTTTCCAGGCACATCCAAACCTTGACCTTGCTTTAAGTTAGGAGAAGAGGAAGCTGCATAGCAAGTTTGGCGTTCCTGGCTCTTTCTGTTTAGGGGAAGTTCTTGAACAAACAAATGGACTCACAGATGGACCAGCACACATTTCAAAAATATACAGATTTTCTTCTTTTGATCTCAGTTATACACTCAAGTGAGGAGCAATTTTATCCAAGCCTCCTCACATCAGAGGTCCCCCAGCTCTGCCATTTTGCAGGGGAGAAGAGTGTAATTTGACATAGAAACACAGTGTGATATAGGCAGCATGATGTACAAATGAAATAGGATTTTGCTAACCTAAAAACTTGACCATGTCTTTTTTCTCCCCTTTTACCATTTCCTGGTTTTCTTCCATCACTCTCTCCATCTCCCTTTTTTGATTTTCTCTTGCTATCTTCTTGTCTCTCTCTAGTCTCTTATTTTCTCCCTATGCTTAAGCAAAAGGCATAAAAAAGCAATATTTCATTCAATTTTGTGTCTTCATTCTATATTGCCCATTAGTCTGCTTTTCTTTGATGTAATTTTTTTGCTCTCACCTGAGGCCTTGTCTACACTGGCATGTTTTGTTCCCAAAACCTGCCTTTTGGTGACAAAAAACAGTGAGAGCATTTACACTACAATGTGACTTTTGTCAGGGAAAAATGCCCAGTTGGGCAATAAAAAGCTTTGAGCCCTGTGAGAGTCTTTTGTCTTTTCCTCTCCCTTTACTATCAACAAAGAGCCAGTGTGGACACTGTTTGTTTTGTCGAGAGAACTGGCTTCTGCTAGTATCCCACAATGCCGGTCCTGATGGCTGTGCTCAGTGTTTTGTGATTTCTGCAGCCCTGCAGGCATGCACCCCTCCCCTTTCAAAGCTCCAGGAAGCATCTGACAGCTGAGTTCGTTCCCCAAAAGGAATAGCTAACAGAGCAAATCACTGTGAAAGCTCCTTCCTCTTCTGCCCTGCCAGGAACACAGTGGCAAGCAAACTGCTGCTACAGAGAGAGGGGGACAGATTGCTGTGGTGTTTTGACATTCCTCAGCATGGAGAGCTCACAAAGCTACTCCTGCCACTCCAAGCAGCTGAAAATGTTGTGGGAGAACTCGGAGAGATCCCAAGAAGTACAGGGATCAGCTCTGCCTTCCCACAATACTGCACTGTAGGATGCTTACCCACGTTGCTTTGCTCAATCTATTGACGGGAGCAGATAGAGCCTTAATCTTGCCTCCCTTCAAAACCAATTCACAGTGAGGTCATTTCCCCTATGAATTTAGAGGATCTAGGTAGTAGAGGCAGCAAATTCAGACCTGTCTTGCCTTTAGCCATATGGAAGCTACTATAAAACCTTAGGAAAGGCAGAAACGCATCTGTGGAAGAAGGGTTGTTTCAAGGTGACCAAATGACATTATTTCCATTTCTATTTATATTTTAAAGCCTAGACAAGGACAGAGCCATCTCCCCAAGTTAAAAT
The DNA here is from genome assembly GCF_049634645.1 of Pelodiscus sinensis. Taxonomy (NCBI): domain Eukaryota; kingdom Metazoa; phylum Chordata; order Testudines; family Trionychidae; genus Pelodiscus; species Pelodiscus sinensis. Next base: position 244,787,229 of record NC_134712.1, on the reverse strand, counting down.
TATGCTCTCACACCATTTACTAAGCAAATATATTGCACAGACTTAAAAACAAATTTGATAAAAAGCTCCCTAGTATCTTTCATTGAATCATAAGACTGGAATCATCAAATCAAGTTGCCTGCTACTGCAGACAACCCTGTCATAAGCCCATTCATACATGTATCAAGCTCCATCATAAACCAGTTTTGTTGATTGTCCCCATTACTCCTACTGAAGGTTAGAAACCTTCTTTTCATTTCTAGCCCAAATTTATTCACGGCCAGCTTATACCCATACGTTCTTGTGCTAACTTTGTCCTTTGGCTTAAACAGATCTTCATCCTCCTTGGTGCTTGTCCCTCAATGCTTTTAGAAAATAATCCTACCTCCTCTCAGCCTTCATTTTGCAGAGTTAAAAGAAGTCAAGCTTTCTGAATCTCCTCTCATAAGATTGGTCAAGGAAATGAAAACCTTTCAAGTAGGCCTCTCTGCAGCTATTCCAGCTGAAGTTCCTGCCTCACTTCTACCTGGCTTTTAATCCCAAACACCAGATTCTGGCTACTCCGTGGTCTAGGACAAAAGCTTATGCTTTTCAGTCCCACTTACTAGAACTTTCTGATTCATGGCTTGTCAGTATTGACAGGCCTGGCCAAAGTGTTCACAGGGCCCAAGGCAACACACTGTGTTTGTCTGAGCCACACAGCCGCACAGCTCCCAGTCAGGGCAGCGAGTGAGCAGCTGGGTACACGGAGCCAAGCAGTGTGGGGCCCTGAGTGCGTGAGGCCATGGAGACCTGAATGCACGGGGCCCAAGGCAGCCGCCTCTCTCGCCTTGCCCAAAGGCCATGCCTGAGTACTGAAGCTTTTTAGCCATGGATGAGGCAAGAAATGGGCCTGTTTCCTGCATGCAATTTTTATACACTGGCTCAAAGGAACCTCTTCTGAGTATCAGAAGATGGTTCAGTCTTCTTGGCTTATTCAGTTACTGGCCAAGAATGGTCTGATGTGAATATCCCCCTCACGGTGGCATTATGAAACACACTGGTTCTTACCTCTAGACAGATAACCGATCCTTGATGTTCTTTGAACACTTTCAACTGCTCTCCAGTCACAATATTCCATGTTCGGATGGTGTAATCAGTGCTTCCAGAAAACAGCTCTCTATTCCGAGCATCGAGTATAAGGCATAAAACAGCCCCAGTGTGTCCTAGAAGAGTCTGGTAGCAACGCCCACTGGACACCCACCAGACCTTAACAGTGCAGTCAGTGCTTCCCGTCACCAAGAAGTCTCTGCTCAGTTTCTCCTGCTCCTCCTCTGACTCATCAAGAACATCCCTGGAGGAGTAGTGAGCCAGAGTCAGAACACAGTTCCGATGGCCCCGGAATTCCTGGATTTGCTTCTCCTTGTCCACACTCCAGCACCGTGCTGTTCTGTCATAGGAGCCACTAAATAAATAGTCTTTGGCAACCAGGATCCTGTTAAACACAAACAACTAGAATAGACCTTGTTTTATGTATGGATGCTGAGCCTTTTCATTGCTGCACCCTGGACTGCATGCAAGGTCCTATACCAAGAGTGCAATGAAGTACTAGCAGCAACTGTCCCTCAAATAACTATCCAACCATCAGATACACTAACAACATCAGCATGAGCGCCTCACTGCCACACCCAGGGACATGGCATAGTCCTTCAGAGCCTTATGCAGTTACAAGTGAAAATAGACACAGAGCAGAACATTACCCCATTCAGGATTTACCAATGCTTTGGCCTTTGGAATTTGATTCTCTGCTTCTTAATACTTCCCTTTCAGTTTAGCACATCATGTTGTTAGCAAGCAACGCCAATTCCCCATCGAGCCTGCAGGAAGTGACTAGATTTGTGATACACTGACAATGGAATATTCCCAGGATCATAAGACTTGCCAGACCTGATCAGTGGTCTCTCTAATCTGCTATCCTTTCTTCAACAATTGCTAATACCAGGTGCTTCAGAAGAAGGTAGAAAAAAATCCCATAGTGGACAGTTACATATGGAAAAATTCGCCCATACAGGAAATTTCTTCCTACTCGCAATGGATTAGGATTATTTATACTCCGAAGAATGAGAGTTTATTCCACCTACAATTTTTATCCTCACTTAATTGCTTATGTATTCATTACTTATATGACTTGTATTTTAAAAAACTATCATAAAAAGAATGTTAAAATTGCACATATGTGCTCTCAGATGTTAGGAGATGCCAGAATTAAAGGTTGCTTGTGCAGCTTTAATTTGACCTTTGTGCATGCATATGCATTATACATAATCACATGCTAACCTTCCCCTCACTCTCCTCCATCCCCCAAAAAAAAACAAAACAAGACAAAACAAAATCTGCTTAATCCTTTTGAAGTCATGTAACTTATTTAGGCACCTCAATAGACTAATCTGGGGCATCCCTTAAAAAAACCTTGACCACCAGCACTACCATGTGTTATTCATTAGTTGTCAGTTTCTTTTTAAAACATATTATTTAGGAGCTCATTTTTCATTATGGCTATTTAGTTGTCCAAATGCAGGCCTAAGTAGATAGCCAACAATAATAGCAATTAAACTAATCGAACATTTAGTTTCCAGGAACTTGGAACCACAAATCATGGTTTCTAAAACTAATTATCACACAATTCTCAGACAAATAGGCAGGTTAAAAACTACATTTAAAATAAATTCCTAGCCAAGGATCTTACAAAAAGAAGGCAATCATTATCCCAGTTTTACAGATAGAGGCCACAGCTACATTAAAAAGCCATACACAAAAGCTACACTCTGTAAATTCTCTCATGTAGCCACTCAAAGCCAACTGGAGAAAGTTTGCCCAATGGCTTAGCTATTTCAGCCCCCACAAGCAGCCGTACCTATGTTGGCAGTGCTGTTCACACTGGCACTTATATCAGTGTAATTTACATCACGCAGGAGTTGATTTTTTCACACCCCCGACTCACAAATTATGCTGACAAAAGCAATAGTATATACCTAACCTCTCTGTGCTTCAGTTTCTCTGGCTACATATCTTCCTTAAAGTCTCAAAGGGAGTCAGTGACAGATGTAGAAGCAGACACCCAGTCCAGGACTTCATCACCTGGACTACAGAAGATCTGATCAAAGAACAGCATGCAGCCCATGACGTTATACACTACAGTTCATAGTACTTTCACCATAATGAGGAAAAGCAGGTGGTTCACTTAGATCAAGAACCCAAATGTCCGAATTAAAGATGGGGCAGAATGGGGGGCTTCTTCTAACTGCCTTCTTTTACGTCTTGGCCACCTGTCAAACTGTGAAGGCAGCCATCTAAAATGGGCAATGATTGGGTGTCCCTATAATTCAAGATGTTATGAAAACTGGCTGACCCAGTATTTTTCACCCTCATTCCTATCTGTTTACAGATTCTGTTACATATTTAGTTTCTCCCCCCTTCAAAACGAACACTTCAATTGTTCTATTTCAAAATAAATAAATAAATATATTCCAGCAACCATGAGAAATCCTCATGGATTTCCAGGGAAGCCGGGGAAATATGCAAGTTCAGAAAGAAGTCACAGTACAGTTTTAAACTTAGTTTAACAATAAGAAATAAATCAAACAGAACCATGGCGTTTTTGCTAACAAGAATGGCTGACATGCTACTTTTAAAATCTATGCATGTCAGGCATCTGCTTTCAACTGAGCAATTTCTTCTACAATTCCATTCCCAGGGGCAGATTCAGTTCCCATTGCTGTGAACCTTTTTGCTCTTCTCCCATCTTGTCTATAGTTGTGCCAGCATTGTTGTTAAGATAATTAATTATCATAGCATAGAACATGCGTAACAGAGAATCAAAGATTTCCACAACCCATTAGTTGTGCAGGGGAGATTACTGGTAAAATGACAATGTATCTAGGAGAAAGACAAGGTGGGTGAGGAAATATCTATTGTTGGACTAACTTCAGCTGAAGAGAGAGAAAGAAGCTTTCAAGAATACTTTGCTCTTCCTCAGGTCCAACAAAAGACGTTACCTCACCCACCTTGTCTCTCTGACATCCTGGGACCCACAAGGCTACAACAGTTCTGCATACAATGTATCTGGTGTCAAGTTACAGAATCACAGTGAAATGATAAAAGAAGAATTTGTAGTACCAACCTGTTGACAATTGATGTGTGCCCTCGGTAAATAGCCAGACACTGGCCTGTCATCACATCCCACTTCCTAATTGTATGATCTGCGCTACATGTGAATGCAACCTCATTTTCCAAGTGGCAAAAGGTGATATAGCTTTCATGTCCTAGGAACAAGAAGGGAGATAAAAAAATATTCAGAATATTGCGAACAGAACAGATTAAGCAAGCTTCAACATGCTCACTTTAGTATAATTAAAAAAAAAAAAAAACTAGTCTGAAATTGGCCTGATTCAAAACTCCAGAGCTTAATGCTTTTGAAGCTGTAGTTTTAAAAATCCACAATTGAGTTCATCACAAGCAGGAGCTGATGGCACTTTTGATTTTAAAATCACGAACTCCATCTGTGTTTTACGTTATAAGGAATAAATGGAATAGACATGGGTGTTGGCACTAGGGATGCTGGGTGTCCTCCTGCACCCCTGGTGTGAAGTAGTAATGACAATCCAAATACAGTTTCTACATTCTTACAGGGAGGTTTAGGTTGGACATTAGGAAAAAGTTCCTAACTGTCAAGGTAGTCAAACACTGGAATAAATTGCCCAAGGAGGTTTTGGAATCCCCATCTCTGGAGATATTTAAGAGTAGGTTAGATAAATGTCTATCAGAGATAGTCTAGACAATATTTGGTCCTGCCATGAGGGCAGGGGACTGGACTCGATGACCTCTCGAGGTCCCTTCCAGTTCTAGTATTCTGTGATTCAGCAAGCCCATTATAAAATTGTTCCAGGACCACTGAACAGAGGTATGGTGGGCCATTTCAAGGATTACTGTCACCCTGCTTAAGGCCCATCAATGAGCTTCTTGTTGTTTTTAAGGGATATTGTGGAATGAATAAGAGAGAGAGAGAAGCTGTCATCCTTGGTGTAACTCAGCTGAAATCAATTGAATTCAAACGAGCAATTAATTTGGTTCACTTTATAAATACATGTCTTTTCTCTTCTCTTTTTTAAATTTTGGTTAAAAAAAGTGTATTTCAGCATTACCTTCTGGTTTTTTAGACAACCAGCAGTACCAGGCTAGTGCAAGAAACCCTGAAATAGAGTTGACTGATAAATTAGGTTAATTGGAAAGTTTAGTTAATAGTCCAATGAGTGAAATGCAAATAACTAAAAGAACATGAGTGATGAAAAGTTAGCTGTATTTCTCTACCTCCTACCTACCCACCTTCCTGTTTTATCCAATAACAGGAAGTAATATTTACTATGTTTTAATGGTATTGATATTTAGCAAATCAAGTAGAGAGAAAGAATAAAGGCATTGTCATTACTATTTATACAGTGCCCAGAATTTACTAGGGCTTTATAGTCATATTAAAAATATACTGTAAAGAATTTACCCTCAAACAAAAGTGAGGGAATAGAGGCAAGAAGAACAAGCACTGCAACATTTAGATTGAGTTACTTTATTGTACCATTTAGTATTTTTTACTGGGACTCATGAGTTTTAGATTCAATTCCCACCAGCTCTGCCATAGCCTTCCAATTTGGCCTGGGTTCCCCATCTGTAAAATATGAGCATAATACTTTCTCCCTTCCGCTGTTTCATGTTATCTGTTTAGACTGCGGTTCTATTGTGCCAGGCACTGTACAGCCACTTAGTAAGAGCTGTTGCCCCAAGAGTCAGCACTCTCAGCTGGGGCCTCTAGTGATTAATTAATACAAGTGATGAATAATATTATTCTAGGTAGCTTTGGGGTTTGAGGTTTTTTGCCAGGGAGAGGTAAAACATGACAAGCAGCAGATGTGGAGGGAAAGAGGAAGGAACAAAGACATAGGGAAAGGAGTGGTAGAGTACAGAGAGTTATGAAGAAGAGGGAAATGGGAAAGGGTAGAAGTAAGGATTAGGACTCCAGGAGGAGACTAGGTGGTAAAAATGAGGCACAGACACAGTTAAATGACAGTATTAAAATCATGTAAGTTAAAGCATGTGATTAAAGATAGCCAGTTAGACATTACTGTAGCATACTGTGCATCTTTTCAACTGGAGCATAATTTTTTGCAATCAAGTGAATGTGTCTGACTTCCAGAAACTGAGGGTATGTCCACAACGTAGCATGTACCTCGAAATAAGCTTCACAATTTGAGCTATGCAAATTGTGTAGCTTATTTCAAAATCTGGCACAGCGCTAATTTCTACACAGCGCTAATTTCAAAATAAAACACTATTCCATCATCTTCCTTAATCCTTGTGCATCAAGGTTTACAGGAGGCTGGAATAAGAAGCCCATTATTTCTAATGTATTTTGAAATAACAGGCATGCTGTTAAGACACGTAGAATGCTATTTCAGGATAATGGACGTTATTCCAAAATAGTGCCGCCGTGTAGACGTACCCTAAGAGACCTCCTCGATGGTATCACTAGTAAAGGTAAACTGACATGAATGTTAAGTAAATGGAAGATAGCTCTGGGAATGAGTAATGAGCTATATAGCACTCTTCCAGTTGCTGGTTCAAATCCAGCCTAGGTCAAATGGGGCTTCCGGGGGGAGGGAAGGAAGGCGGGTGTCACACAGACTCAGGTTCAGAAGGACTAATGGGGGATAGACTAGAGTGGAAACGCAGGAGCTAACGGGTGAAAGCACTGATCCAGAAGCTAAATGAAAATGGGAGTGCAGGGCCACACAGGGAGGGAGCAGATGTATCTTGACTGAATGGGAGAAGCTAGGGGTCAGCCAGGGACTGCATGGGAGAGGCTCTCTAACTCCCTACCTCCACCCAAAAATACCCAACTGTTCCATACTTCTCCCACCCACACCTAACAACCCTCCAGGTTCACTCCCACCAACTACTTCCCTCTCCCTCAACTCCTTCATTACCTCTGACTCCCTCAAGCATTTTCACTGCTTCTGAGGGGTGTAAGAAATATGGCTCTTTACTGTAGTTTAAATAAATTATTACTATGCCTAGTAAGGAATCTATTTGTCAAAAACATTTCCTAAATCTCTTGTTGTCTGTATTGTTAAAGGTATACTTGCCAACAGGTATTTTGAAATAAATTAAACTAATACAAATTGGCATGATTATAGTGTTATTTTGATAATTAAGATGTGCAGTACATTTAAATGTTGTGTGCAGAATTTTTAGTGTTTTGGAGCAGAATTGCCCCAGGAGTAAACAGTGCTCCCACCATCAGGTATTAGAATAAAAGCCAATAATTCACAAAAGCCTCATTGTAGACAAACAAAGCTTCCCTGATGGATTAGGATTGAGGCATCTTGGTTATGCTGTAGAGGAAGCTTTCAGTGGTGTTTTTTCCATAGGCAAAGGGCTGTCAATATGGTGACGTTACCCAACAATTGTTGAGCAGATTATATATAAATAAAATCCTAAAGGAATATGCAGAAAGTTATCCAAAGGGCAACTTTAAAAAATACTTTAAATTTTAATGTAAGCAAAAAGAATTGTTTTCTGTTAAGAGTTTCCAAAAAAAGTCCATTCAATTCACAGTCCCCTCCTGCATAATTCAGCATCCTGCAGAGGATTCTGCATTCTTTAATCATTTTTATATGAGTCTAGGGATTGTGTAGGAAGATGTAAATCTCATTAAACAGGTAAAAACAATTTCAGAATAAAAAGCCCAGCAGTTTAAATTGAACATGAGAATGTTTTGATCAACTGAAGAGAACCCCATTGTTCACTAGCCTGTTTCTGAATAAGTAAAAAACTAAAATCTGGAAAAAGTGAAGATAAAAAAAAACCCACAACCAGGAAGATAAAAAATCCCACAACATGGGTGCAAAGCTGAGGACTGTAGTGAGGGAGCAGAAGTTAAATCTCTGTATTTTGCCTCAAAGTGACTCCCAGTCTGTAACATTTGTAACTTGCTTTGGGATGAAAGAGAGTCCATGATTCATAAGCATATTTGGCCATTCAGTTTGCTCCAGAGACTGGAGAGGATGGAACATGCTGAGTGGCTTGTACCATATCTTTGGATAAGCTGTACTTGGACTCAGAGCCCACAGAAAAGGGGCACAGACTGTACCTTGGAAGTGGCCGTGGCACTGGCTATCTGCAGTGCTCCAGAGACGTGCAGTGCCATCTTCACTGCCTGTCAGCAGATGCTGCCCATCTGGACTCAGACTGAGCCAGTTGATGCCTCCTCGGTGATCAGCACAGACCTTCAGTGCGGAGCCACTACTCCCCATCCTGCTGGCCCCAGCCCGGGCAGGGGACCCAGAAAGGGGTTGACTCACTGGCTCCGCACCATTCTAGGAAGGAACTCTGGGCCTGCAGTGGGCTCCCCGAGACCAACTTCAGCCATCACGATGGTCCTGCAAAACCAGCAAGCTAGCCTAGTCTCCTGCAGAAATGCAAAAGGTCGCACAACAGGACACACAATTCAGGCACCCTCAGGACCTGAGCGGTCCCGAACCAGGGAGTTTGCCAGACCAGGGGAGGTCAATGCTCCCAGGCTGGCTGCACTTACCACCACCCCCAGGGCTCCCAAGGCTAGGGCTCCCACTCCGTTGCCAGTGCTGCCACAAGGATTCCCCTTCTAGGGCCACCTGGCCACCACCAGCCCCTCTGGTGTTGGGGAAACCCCAGGGCTCCATAGCCAAGAATCCCCTGCTGCCTCCTAGCCCCGCTGCAGCTAGAGGTTCACTGGCTGTGGCCACTTGGCCACCCCAGCCCCACTGCCACCAGAGATTCCCAGGTTCCCCACCTGGCCCTGTTGATGCAGGGGTTCCCTGGCCCCCATGACAATGGGGAGTTCCCCAGACAAGGCTGCCCAGCCACCCAGCCCATTGCTGTTGGGGGATTCCCAAGGTTCACCGGCTGGGGTTGCCTGGTAGTCCTGCTCCTGCCAGAGATTCCCCAGGGCCACCTGGCCGTAGGCTGGCCCTGCTGCTGCAGGAGACTCTCTGGCCAAGGTGGGGCTCCCCAGCAGCCACCTGGCCCAGCCACTGCTGGTGCAGCCAGGGCTCCCCAGCCCTGCGGTCTCCTGGCTGGCTCCTGCTCCCCGCCTCCAAAGCTCTTTGGTCCGGCAACATCTGTGGCCCTGTCAGATCACGGATGTTGCCGAACCAGAGAGTGCCGGATTTGGGAGGTTCGACCTGTACTAACTGATAGTTAACATGGATAATTACTGTCTTTTCCTCCCTGGCCAGGATACATTAAACTAACCAATCCCTTCCCTGCAAGAGTAAACATGGAAAATGCAGCAACTCTCACTGCTATAGGCACGTGGCTGACCTATGTTGCCACGCTGACCACACACACTTTATTCTCATTATAAGAAAGGGCTTCATTTTTTGCCGTGAAGAGCATTGGTAACTCCCACTGCTCCCTCTCAGTGTAGTGCCAACAGTCTGGTGTCCTGACCATCCCGGAGGATTCTAACGTATCCCTGAAAGGTTTAAAGCAGGGGTAGGCAATAATTTTCTGAGGGGCCACTTCATGAATTTTGGAACATGGTCATAGGCCAGGTCCATCTCCCTTTATCCCCTGAAGTGGCAGGGTGGAAGGGATAGGGCTGGGGGCTACAGAGAGAGAGAGAGAGTGTGTGAGTGTGAGTGAGAGAGACAGTGTGTGTGTGTGTGTGTGTGTGTGTGTGTGTGTGTGTTTGAAAAACTGAGACACAGATTGAGTGTGTGTGTTGCACAGAGACAGTGTGGTACAGCCTGGGGGTGTGACAGTGATACAGAAAGCATGTGTGCTGGCTGCTGCCTGGTAAGTTTCTCTTTTAGACAGGGAAAACTGTCCTCTTCTGTCTGTCTGACCCCTCACCCACCCTGCAGAGATGAGGTATGGGGAGGAAGAGTGTGTGTGCGACTGTGAAAGAGGGCACTAGCACTGAAATCTTAGAAACAGGGCACTGCCTCTGAAGACAGGCACTTCTGAGTCGCTTACCATCCATGCTTCAGATTGGAGCAGCTCCACAGTGTGTGTGTGTGTCTCTGTGTGTGTCTCTCTCCCGCCCCCTCACCCCAAACCCTGGCTCTGCAGAGATAGGATACAGGGGCAGGAGGACTTCCTGACTTCAGGATTCTCCCCTCCCCTCTGCACAGCTAGAAAGAGAATCCCAGGAGCAGCTCTGCTGCAGGATGGAGCAGGTTAGGGGGAAGGGTTGTTAAACACAAGCTGTGGTCTGCGAATCAGCTAGGCGGGCCAGAGAGAAATGCTTAGCAGGCTAGAGCCAGTCCCCAGGCCTGATTTTGCCCACCCCTGGTTTAAAGCCAGTTCTGACTTAACACAGCAGATAAAGAAGCCCAAATCCCAGTCCTGGACAATATCTCCCAACAGAGGCCTGTCTCTTCTACAATTTGCAAAACATGAGTAGCTTGTCATTCCAATGAAGCATTATCAAACTGAGCTGACTGGACATGTCACCCACTGACTCTCAGCGTGGCTCCACAAAACATCCTTTTTAAGCACCGCTCTCTTACACCCCTCTAATTCTCAAAGGGGGTAGCCTTTTAGTCTGTATCTGCAAAAGCAATGAGGACTCTTGTGGCACCTTGAAGACTGATTTATTTGGACATAAGCTTTCATGGATAAAAACCACTTTGTCAGATGCATCCCCTAGAATGTGAACTAGCTCTAGCTTTAGAACTTATTCATCACCTTCCTGCAAAACTGTGAATAGACATTAGAAAAAGGGGCCATATGCCAAAGAGAGCAGTGAGAACGCCCACATCACCTCCTCTCCCACCCACTTGCCACCCCCAAGAGTTGGCCTTAGGGCCAGAGCAGGATTGTTGCCTATGGGGCAGTTCCTATTATCCCTATTTAGTGCCTCTATGAGGGGAGATGAGAAATCAGGAAAGGGCTCTCCCCTCTTGTCCTTCCTTATCTTCTCACTTCTTCCACTCTCAAAAAAATCTCAACATCTGTGCAAACTCAAATGGCTCCTCTCCTCCCTTCACACCCCTCCCCATGCCCATCTCTGTGCCCACCCCGCTTTCTCCCCCCCCCCCCCAGCTGTAGTGCTCTTCTCCTTTCCAATCCACAGGGAAGGGCCCCCTCCCTACCCAACCCCAGGGAGAAGCCCCAATCTGAACTGTTCCCCTCAGACCTCTTCCCCACCATGCCTGGGCTGCTTTTCCTCTCGCGCCCCGTTCTTTCCCAGAGCAGCCGCCCCCCAGATCTCTGGTGGGCAGCAGGAGGTCCCAGCAGGGGGTCTGTGCTATCTGCCTCACAGAGACGCCGCCTGTGCGCTCTGCGATTCCCCACCCAGTGCCGCCTCCCACAGGCCTCTCCCCAGCAGATACCCCCCCATCGGCAACTTCCCTCTCCCCCCACGTCTGTACCGCGTCCCCCTGCTCCCTCCCCCCACGTCTGTGCTGCTTCCTTCACTCTCCCACCCCCCTTTGTCCTGCTGCCCTCACGTAGAAGCCCCCCCCCACTAGCCAGCCCCCAGCTGCTGCCCCCAACATCTCTCCCCCCAAACAGAGCAGCCCTGACTCCCCGACAGCGTAGCCCCCGCTCGCTGTTACCAAGAGAGGGGAGACCCCCCCCGTCTCTGTCCTGCTCCGTGTCCCCCCAGCCTGCCCCTCCTCCGTCACTCCTCCCCCGCCCCACACAGGACACCCTCGCCCCCTGCTCTGCCCCACGCCCGGGCGCTTACCTCCCCCTCCAGGGCGGGCTAGTTGGCGGGCGGGGAGGCGCAGGAGCAACAAAGCCCGCGCGGGCTCGTGTGCAGGGGGCCGCGGCCAGGTCCTGCAGCAGCAGCGAGTTTTGTCCTTCCCACCAGCGAACGCGCCCCCAGCGCGCCGGGAGGCAGCGTCCTCGGGGCACCCACTCGCGGGGAAACGCGCCGCCCTGCCCGGACCACGCTCCCCTCTAGGCGGCTGCGGGGCCGGAGCAAAGCTCGCCCGTAAGCCCTACGCGTTCTCCAGCCCGGCTGCCGAGGGGAAGATGCTCGCGGGGATGAGCTGCTGAGCCGGAGGCAGGGAGCAGCTCTGCCAGGGACGCGGCTGGCAGAGAGTCCATGCGCGGCGCGCTGCCTTTTGTCCGGCTCCGGGCACCCTTCCTCTGCAGGCATCCCAAGCCCGGGCTCTCGGAATCCCCTTCCCCCTGGTTCTCATTAATGTGGTGGTTCGGAGCCCAGCTTGTCTGTCAATCAGCTGCGCAGGGGGCCCAATCACCACCCCTCAGGCTTCCCCTAGGTCCTAGAGGAAGTTGGCTTCCGAGCAGGACTTTTTTTTTCGGTACTTCTCTTGCACTTTCCATCCGACTGTGGTTCCGTGGCCCCTCCAGTTCACTAGCCCAATAGAAGGTTATTCAACCTAGGAGAAGACTTGTGACTTTTGACACAATGTTAGTAGCCTGAAGCAAAATGCAGGACGATGTAGCACTTTAAAGACTAACAAGATGGTTTATTAGATGATGAGCTTTCGTGGGCCAGACCCACTTCCTCAGATCAAATAGTGGAAGAAAGTAGTCACAACCATATATACCAAAGGATACAATTAAAAAAATGAACAAATATGAAAAGGACAAATCACATTGCAGAACAGAAGGGGGATGCGGGGGGGGGGGGGGGGGGAAGGGGGAGGAAGGAAGGTAAGTGTCTGTGAATTGCTGATATTAAAGGTAGGGAGAGTGGGATGTTTGTGAGTTAATGGTATTACAGGTGATAATTGGGGAAACTGTCTTGGTAATGGGTGAGAAAGTTCAAAGTCTTGTTAAGTCCTTGTTGGCAAGTAGACTTTGAACTTTCTCACCCATTACCAAGACAGTTTCCCCAATTATCACCTGTAATACCATTAACTCACAAACATCCCACTCTCCCTACCTTTAATAGCAGCAATTCACAGACACTTACCTTCCTTCCTCCCCCTTCCCAGCCCCCCCCCCTCCCTCCCCCCCCCCCCCCCCCCCCCCGCATCCCCCTTCTGTTCTGCAATGTGATTTGTCCTTTTCATATTTGTTCATTTTTTTAATTGTATCCTTTGGTATATATGGTTGTGACTACTTTCTTCCACTATTTGATCTGAGGAAGTGGGTCTGGCCCACGAAAGCTCATCATCTAATAAACCATCTTGTTAGTCTTTAAAGTGCTACATCGTCCTGCATTTTGCTTCAACTACCCCAGACTAACACGGCTACATTTCTATCACTATTCTTAGTAGCCTGAGGCTCCTTTGTGTGCTCTGCCTTATGTGTGCACCTCGGGTCAGGCCCACTCAGACTAACTGCCAGGAACAGGTTTTATTCTGCAAAGAACATAGAACAGGGTTACAGTTCAGCAGCCTCTCCTCTCTGCTTGCAACCTACCTGCCCGCAGCTTAGTCAGTGAAACCCTGCAGGGAAGTACGGCACAACCCCTGCCTTACACACATGTTCTAACTAGGGATGTGACTGGTTAACCAGTTAATCAGAAGTATCACCCTTAACCATAACTAGTAAGCATTACTGGTTAACGGTGGGGACTAGAGCAGCCCCCCCCCCCGCCCGCTGTGGGCAAGGGAGCTGCACCAGTCCTACAGAGCCCACAGGCACTGACTTTCATCACACTGAAAAACTTTCAAGTGTAGACATAGCTTAAATACACAAAGGAGAGGAGGAGAAATAGAGATTCAGAAAAGTGAAGTAATTTGACCCCCAAAAAATCACTCAGCAGATCAGTCAGGAACACAATCAGGAACAGAACCTAAGTTTTGGGTAAGAAATGGGCAACTGAGATGGGCAGAGCACAAATGATTGCCCAAGTTCACTCAAGAAATGTGTGGCATAAGTGGGAACAGAATCTGTTTCTCCTCACTCCCAGCCTTTTTTAGCCACAAAACCATCCTTCTGATGCTAGACAAGAGCTGCAAGATATGATCTGAAGACAACCCACTTTATTGTATTTAGTGACAAAAATACACTAGCCATTTTGCAGATGTATAAGATAAGGTCCCTGTCCCCAAAGGGTTGCTAGTAATATAATTATTCCATTGTAAAGAAATGTGTCAATTAAACCAATTCTTCAGAAAGAATCATATTCAGTGCACTACATTATTGCTGACATAAGACAAACCTAATATTTCCCATCCACAAAGAGCATATGATTAACTTCTGCTTCTTCTGCTCAGTTACACCAATGTAAATCTGGAGCAACACACTGAAGTGAATGTTAAGTTACAACAATGTAAGCCTGATGTGAGAGCAGAATCAGCCTAATGGCTCACCTGTGATGGCTGTTCTCCAAAGTGTGTGTCATCAACACGTTCACCAGGACCAAAACTGAGACCCAAATGTTTGGGGGGTTTTTAATGACCAGTGATTCTGGATGCCCAGCTTAAGTGCTGATCACTGGCCCTCTGAAACATCAGGCCTCTTTAAGGTGTTTCGGTATGAGCAACCAAACTTCGAAACACCCCAAATCACTAATTACATTTGAAAATTTAGGCCTGAAAATCTTTTGAGCTAGGTACAGTTACAGAAGGATCCTCACTGACCACAGTATATATATCAGTCAGTTCTCCTACAAATCATTGGTTTGCTTATGGCTGTTGTGTTAGGAACTGTGAGATAGGTTATGGGGAAGATGCACAAACACTACTTTACTATATAGCTGTAGTATGATGCAGTAGGGTTGCCAGGTGTCCAGTTTTCTACCAGACAGTCCGGTATTTGCACCCTCTGTCCGGTAGAAAAATTCAGACAATACCAGACAAGTGCCATGTCCGGTATTTTCTGAATTTCTGGCTGGGCGCCGAACGGAAGCCTGGAGGGGGCGGGGGAGTGACAGGGAGGCGGGGCCACGATTGGCACTGGGAGCCATGTGGTTGCGTGCAAAAGCCAGGCGGGGTGGGGGCAGTGGCTGGGACTTCCAGCCACTCCCCCTGCCTGGCTTCTGCACACAACCAGAAGCTCCCAGCACCAATCGCGGCCCCACCTCCCAGCTGGAAGCCTCTGGTTGCGTGCAGAAGCCGGGCGGGGAGAGTGGCTCCTGGCCACTCCCCCCGCCCCCGCCTGGCTTCTACTAGCAACTAAAGGGCGTGCCTGCTGGTGGCGTGGCCTGTTGGACTCCGGCTGCGGCGAGTGGCTGCACCCCTCCCTGCCAGCTCTGCTTCCCACCCCCCTTCCTCCCAGCCAGCCTCGCAGCCCTCGACCCCCCCTCCCGCCAGTCCTGCCTCCCACCCCCCTTCCTCCCGGCCAGCCCTGCGGCTCCTGCCCCCCCACCCCCCAGACCTGCCTCCCGCCCCTTTTTCCCCAGGCCGGTCCCTCTCCCTCGCCTACGATTAAGTGTGTCTGTCTTTTGGGGGGGTCTACCTGGTAACCCTAGATGCAAGTATAAAATCAAGTGCCAAGAATAAACACACACTTGTATTACACAAGTGTAAATCTCCTGCTTTGACTGGGCCATAGAGGGTCCCTCTGTTTATCTCAGGTGGCCATGTTTTGGATTTTGGTGAGCCTTGGGTGTAGAAACTGATCTCTCACTTCCTATTTTGAAAAGGCATTTCAAGACTCTATTTCAAAGATGGTTTTTCCCTGTGATCATTATTAGTTGTGATGGATAAAATGTTCAAAACGGAACATTTTACCCTCTTTTTATTACCTTCTCTAGCTCCTTCCATCTTTTTTTATTGCTTTTATCTGTATGGCTTTTAGGATTTATTATATTTTATTGTATTTTGTATGAGCCAGTTTCCCTTCCTCTCGCTCAGAGCTCCATTGAAGTCATTAGCTCTTCAAGCAAAGAGCTCAAGGCACAGGGGCCAAGTGGGAAGTGGTTTTAATGCATATCAGAAATGTCGACAGCCTTTAGAAAAGGGTTTCTTAATGTTATTTTCTCTGGAACTCTAATTACGTGAATACAATTCTTTTTAATATTTATTATTTCAGTAGAATAGTTTAACTGTGCTAAGAGAGGCTATCAACAGCTGCTACAAGAAGCCATTTCTGGGCCGCAGCAAGATTTTTTTGTTTGTTTGTTTTATGAAATACAATGACAAGTCTACATATTCCCAAGCACTATCAGCTGCACTTGATCTGTAACTATTTACATTTAGTCTTAAAGGGGAAGCTGTGTTAGTCTGTAACTTTAAGTGGGTTTTGCCCACAAAACCTCATGATTCTATATATTTTTGTTAGTCTCTAAGATGCCACAGGACTACTCGTAGTATTTACATATAGAGAGATACATAGCACTCCCCTGGTGATGGGACGAGAAATATAAATCCTTGAGAAGACTTTTAATTTCTAAATTTTCATTTTCTGAAATGTTCGTCCCCCTGATGGTTAGCAAGAGAGAAGAATGTGGGGAAAGGGAGGACAAATGTACCAGGGTACCTGCATCCCTCCTCCCTGTCCCCAGCATCTGTAACTGGAGTGGAATGGAAGTTAAATGGGAAGAGGTGGTGCAGGCCCCAAATTTCTCTCAAGGGCCTGTGACTGGCTCACTCCCCCACTCATAACCAGAGACCACAGGTGTCAGGGGATACTATAATTGCCTGGTCTCCTCCCACCCCCAAGACAAGAGTATTGGAGGGGTAGGGAGGCCCCTCCAGTTGTGTGCTCTTCTGACTTATGTGAAAGCATGATCTCACTTGTCTGAGCTTGCTTGCTTTAACACACAAAATAGGCTTCCAGCCCCCTGAGCTTCCCTGGGAGGTAGACTCAGAATATAATTTTACCTCCTTTGCTGTGGTCTGTGCAGGATTTGAATAATGCTGGACAATCTGCTACTCTTTGTTGACATTATTCACTTTTATTCTGAGCAGGAGAGAGGAGAGGAGATTATTGCCCCTTCCCCTGATTTACTTGAGTCAAATCCAGACCTGGTGTAAGCAGATGGAAGGACCATGGACAACAAAGGCTCTTTTGTTGCATGAAAGAAGCAGAGCCAATAAAGCTGTAAAGTAGTCAGCACTCAAGTCTCCTCTCACTTCACTTAAAAACAAAAGAATAAAGTGTCTAGCAATGCAAATTCACTTCCCTAGAGATTTAACCCCCTCAGCAATCCAGCTCTCCCCTCTCCCCCGCATTCCAGCAGAGAGGCTTGTCTGGCTGCCAGCTAAAAACATCTTTCTACTGCATCCTATCACTCTGCTTCCTAATTCAAGCTGACAAGCAAATCAATGTCAGAACTGTGGACACTTAAATATTACTTCCCGTCTTCCCCAAGCCAAAAGACTTCACTAGTCAAGTAAATCTCTTACAGGACAGCTGCTAGGAGCCCAGGGTATTGGTAATGGCATATGACACCTTCCACTGGCATGAGATCAGACACATCACGTTAGTGAATGAAAATACTTTCTGAGGTAGTCTAGGTAGAGTGTCCACTGATATAGCTCCTCACTGGTTAGGCCAGGTGTAGGCTAGAAAAAGTTGCATCATCAGAATTAGATTGATTTTAAATCACTCCAGGTTGAGCCTCCCTGGTCAGGCACTCTCAAGATCTGAGCGGTCCCAAACAAGGGAATTTGCTGGACCAAGGAGGTCAGGTGTCCAGGGGCTCCCCTCCTGGCTGCTGCCCCAGGAGAACCTGGAGGCCTGATCTCCTCTGGCCCACCTTCCTAGCTCTGCTGCCCACTGCCTGCCCTTGAGGCTTTGCTCCCTTCCCCCAGCTCCTGTGGGGTGGCAGCTGCTCCCAGGATTCTCCAGCTCCGTGCGTGGCAGCAGCTGCTCCCAGAGTTCTCCACCCCCAGCCCCCCGCAAGGCAGTAGCTGCTCCCGGGGTTCCCTGACCCCAATCCTCACACAGCGGCTGCTGCTCCAGGGGCTCTGTTCCCACAGGACATGGGCCATGAAGGCTGCCACCAACCAGACCACTTCCTCTCCCAGCTGCTCTCAACCCCCAGCTGGAGCTCTCTGGTCTAGCTACATCAACTGGGGGACGTAAAGAAATTCCACGGTCAGTTCCTTTTTTTTCTTTCTTTTTGCTCAACAAGTTTTGCTTTTTGGGGGGGGAGGGCATGAGGGTTTTTCAAAAATTAAAAAGGGGGTGTGATGCCAAAGAGTTTGGGAACCACTGTAGTAGAGTAAAGCTCTGTTGGAGACAATTTCAAATCCTAGGATTTCCTCTCAATACCAGCAAAGACCCTTGACTTTTTGACAAGCTTTAAAGCAGTACTCCTCAACCAGTGAGAGTGTTTTATCTCTGGTATTCTAGGTTCCTGCTCCTTATTTTAATGATTAAATATACCTGCTAAATTCCAAGACTTTGCTGCTACCCCATGGCTCACACTACAAGGGTTTAAAACAAGCTAATGGAGAAGTTCCAAAATGTAAATGTAAATTGGGAATCACCATCTAGCAAGTTGTTTCCAGTAGGGTCCTGCAGGGATTGATTCCTGCATGAGTTAATTCTTATATCAGTGACATGAAAGAAAACATAACAGCATCCATGATAAAGTTTGCAGATGACACACAAACTGGGGGAGTGGTAAATAATGAAGGACGACTCTCTGATTCAGAACAATCTGGATCATTTGGAAAATTGGGCACAAAGCATCAATATGTGTTTTAATATGGTTACGTTTAAATATATGGGTCTAGAAACAAAGAATGTAGGTCATACTTACATGCTGGAGGACTCTGTCCTAGGAAGCAAAATGACTGGAAAAGTTTTGGGGTCTATGGTGGAGAATCAGCTGATTATGAGCTGCCAGTGTGACATAAAAGAACTAATGCAATTCTGGGATGCATACACAGGGAATCTTAGGGGGTAGAGAGTTATTTTACCTCTGTATTTGGCATTGGTGTGACTACTGCTGTAATACTATGACCAGTTCTGGTGCCCACAATTCAAGGGTGTTGAATGGACTAAGGGTTCAGAGAAAAGCCACGGGAATGATTAGAAAACATGCCTTACAGATAATGAGCTCCCTGAGTCTAAGAAAAAGAAAGCAGGCAAGCTAGCAGGTAACTATCTATTAACAATCTGCATGGGGAACAAATATTTAATTGTGGGCTCTTCAGTCTAACAGAGAAAGGTCTAATATGATCCAATAGCTGGACATTGAAGTTAGACAAATTTAGATTAAAAATGTGTACATTTTTAGTCATGAGAGTAATCGGCCATTGGAAAAATTTACCAGGGGCCATGCTGGATCCCCATCACTGACAATTTTTCTATAAAGTTGGATGTTTGTCGTAAAGATCTGCTCTAGCAATTATTCTGGGGGAAGTTCTATTACTGAGGTTTAGAGGAGGGCAGACTACATGATCACTGTGTCGCCTTCTGGCCTTGGAATCTGTGAACTCACCCAGCCATATGAGCACTAACTCTTCATACTTGGACTGCGACAAACTTGTTAAGAGCAGAGTCTCAGAGGGGTAGCCATGTTAGTCTGTATCTGCAAAATCAATGAGGAATCCCTTAAAGACTAACAGATTTTTTGGGGAATAAGCTTTTGTGGGTAGAACCCATGGACCATGCATCTGACAAATTGATTTTTACACACAAAAGCTTATGCCCAAATAAATCTGTTAGGGTATGTCTACACTACAAAGTTAGTTCGAACTAACGGACGTTAGTTCGAACTAACATTCATAGGCGCTACACTAGCGCTCCGCTAGTTCGAATTTAAATCGAACTAGCGGAGCGCTTAGTTCGAACTAGGAAAACCTCATTTTACGAGGATTAAGCCTAGTTCGAACTTACTAGTTCGAATTAAGGGGTGTGTAGCCCCTTAATTCGAACTAGTAGGAGGCTAGCCCTCCCCAGGTTTCCCTGGTGGCCACTCTGGCCAACACCAGGGAAACTCTATTGCCCCCCTTCCGGCCCCGGACCCCTTAAAGGGGCACGGGCTGGCTACGGTGCCTGTGCCAGGTGCAAGCCTGCCAGCACCCAGCCAGCAGACCCTGCACCTGACACGGCACAGAGCCACCCACCCGATGTCCCCCAGCCCACCCCTTCTTCCCGGGACCAGGCTGGCGGCTCCCGGGAGCTTGACCGTGACTGCAAGAGGCGGGCACCTTCCTGGGCTAGTGCAGACATCGTGGACCTCGTCCACGATCTCTGCACTAGGCACAGGAAAGTGGCCGTCTAGGGCAGGAGAGCTGCCAGCCTGGCCACCCAGGAGCAGGTGAGCATGAAAATCAAGGGGGTCCACTGAGACTCCCAACCCTGAGCCCTGAGCTTACAATGGCCGTCCTGGGTCAGACCAAAGGTCCATCTAGCCCAGTAGCCTGTCTGCCGACAGCGGCCAACCCTAGGGACCCTGGAGGGGATGGACCGAAGACAGTGACCAAGCCATTTGTCTCGTGCCATCCCTCTCCAGCCTTCCACAAACTTTGGGCAGGGACACCATTCCTACCCCCTGGCTAAGACTACTCCATGGACCCAACCTCCATGACTTGATCTCACTTCCCTTTAAACTCTGTTCTAGTTCTAGCCTTCACAGCCTCCTGCAGCAAGGCGTTCCACAGGTTGACTCTTTGCTTTGTGAAGAACAACTTTCTCTTACTAGTTTGAAGCCTGCTACCCATTCCTTTCCTTTGGTGTCTTCTAGTCCTTCTTTATGGGAACTCATGAAGAACTTTTCTGTATGCACCCTCTCCACCCAACCCCTGCTTTTAGAGACCTCTATCCTGTCCCCGCTCCATCTCCTCTTTTCTAAGCTGAACAGTCCCAGTCTCTGTAGCCTCTCTTCATCTGGGACCTGTTCCCAACCCCTGATCATGTTAGTTGCCCTCCCCTCTCCCAGCCTCTCTCTTCCCCTCTCCCACCTCCTTTTCCCAGTCTCCACCAGTTTTGTTCAATAAAGACAGATTCCATTTTTGAACACAATAGTCCTTTATTTTGTACATCAAGAAAAGGGGCTAGGGAAGGGTAAGAGGAAGGAGGTGAGGGAGGAATGGGGTACAAGCCCCCGATGGGGAGGACTGGGCTGGCTCTGCGGGCTTCTGGGGGTGGAAGCTCTCCTGCAGCCCCCCAATTGCCCCCTCTCCTCAGATGGCAGCCTGCGGCAAGTGCAGCCGGTCTGTGGGCACTCCGGGCACTCCAAGCCAGGACTGGTTTTCAAGCGGGGCACCCGTGAGAACTGTCTGTCCAGGGTGGGGGTCAGGTCCCTTTAAGCGCAGCCCTTGGCTAGCCCGAGACAGCATCTCCACGCTCTAAGTCCTCCTCTGATGCCCTGCCGGCACTGCTTCCTGCCATCCTTAAGCCCTGTTCAGGGTCCACTCAATGTGGACATGCTAGTTCGAATTAGCAAAACGCTAATTCGAGCTAGTTTTTAGTTCTAGACGCGTTAGTTCGAATTAGCTTAGTTTGAATTAACTAATTCGAATTAAGTTAGTTCGAACTAACTCTGTAGTGTAGACGTACCCTACGTCTGTAAGGTGCCATGGGATTTCCCATTGTTTTTATAAGAGCAGAGTCTGAAGAAGCCCAGATTCCCAGGGGGTTGAGAGCTGACCTGAACACGAGGCAGGGGCTTACTCACTGCTAAAAATGAGGTCCTGGGATCTAACCCAAAGCTCACTGAAATCAATGGGAATCTTGTTATCAGTATCAGTGGGCTCAGACCCTTATTACACTGAATGGCTAGAGTTGCCCCAATAGTTTATGAACATCTGCTGTATAATAGTCTTCTCTCTCTGCTAACAGACCCTCTGTAATTTCCAAGAAACTTTCAAGATTATTTTTCCTGACATGTAGCCAGTTGTGATTCCAGCTGTTCCAGGAAGGGTTATTGCAATCAGTTTCTTCCATCCTACTCTGCGCTAGGACAGGCAGCAGGCTTCCCTGCAATATTATTGTATTTCTGGAATGTTACAAAATAACTCAAAATATAAAACTTTACAAAGTTACAAAATAACCAGGAAAAAAACACTTTTTTCAACCCTGTTCTCCTTTGATAGGATTCCTCGCTTTCCTTCAGACAGTAAACTGGCCTCTTGCCCAGACCATATATCTCGCATGATGGCCTCCTTAAGGGCCAATTCTAAATACAAGCCAAAAGAAATGTTTCACAATGTGACATAAGGGTAACGCTGTGGGCCTGATTCTGACCTCTCAGTGGTTTTGTAGCATTGCGACTCCTCATTTACATTGGTGCAGGAGGAGAAATGGGCCTCATGGCTATAAATATATATATATATATAATTTTAGACTGCATCTGTCTGTCTGTCTGTGAGTCCATTTGTTCAAGTACTCCTAAATGGTAAGAACTGGGGCCATCACATTTGGTATGCAGCTTCCTCTTCTACCTTAAAGCAAGGTCTGGGTCTGGGTGTGCCAGGACACATGGAAGCCCGGGAAAGGGACAGTTTTCCATAACATGCAAAGGGAGGGGCTGCTCTTCACAGGGACATGATATGAGAGCAGCCCTTGGCCACAGAACCAGAAAGTGGAGAAAAAAAGGCCCCGGGCTGGGGTGGGAGGGGGAGAACAGGTCCTTGCCCATCAAGGGGGAGAGAGAGAAAGTTCCTGCCAGCTGAGATGGGGAGAACAGGTCCCTGGCATTGGAAGGGTGGCCAGGTGGGTTAGGGGGAGAGAAAAATCTCCTAGTAGCTGGGGAAGAATGTGGGGAGAGAAAAGGCCCATTCCAGATGCCCCCCTCCCAACCCTCACTCTCACAACCCCTGTACCCCTACCCTCCTGTACTGCCCCTCACCCCACATCACCAAAGCCCTGCCCTGACTCCTTCACCCCCACACACACACCACCCCTGGCCCTAAAGGACCCAGGCAACACCAGTTGCTAGTGGTACTTCTAAGTCTGCTAGTAGGTACTGTAATAAAACACATTTTACAAATAAATGAATAAAACCAAAATTGGTTATGCTCACTGCAAATGCTGGTCTATGCCACATTTTAACTAATGCATTTACAGTGTGAAAGTGGTGAACTCTGAAAGCAGCCTCATTACTTCCTTGCCACACCTAGTAAGTCATGTGCCCTCCAAGGACCTTTATTCTTAGGTAAGGAGTGTTCAATGAGCAGCCTCGAGAGCCCTAAATGTAACCCAGCATTGCCTTCCCCTTGGGACGTATCATTGCTGACCTCCTGTCAGTTTTCACTGATGGGGAAGTCGGACAAGGAGCTGATTCAAAGCCCATCACTGGCCATGGTAAGGCTCCACTGACTTGGTACGGTGGGATTGTTCCTGCCCCCTAGCACAGCTTCCCAGTAGGGAATGTGAAATGTTCCAAAGGGCTTGGGAGAGGCAAAGAGGAGCTGGGATGGTGCTGCAAGGAGAGCCAGGCTGCACCATTCCAAAAGCTGCCAACACTTCCCCACTGCTATGCATGACATGGAGCAGGAGAGAGAACTGGTCAGCACAATTCTGAGCAGCCTTCTACTCAGGGCTCTGTGCCACCCACTGGTCCTTGGCCTAAGACTGAACAGCCAAACTTAGAATTGAAGTTTGATCTGTTCTGATGTAGCAGCCTTGGTTGAGTTGATACAGAAATAATTGGATCATTTTGTTACAAATGGCCCGTATGCTGATGAGATACTACCCCCTACCCACGCACAAACCAGCAACTGACCCTTAGCCTCACAAAGGGCACCTGCCCCTAGCTTAAGGAAAACTTAGGCTTCCCATTGGCTGAGGGAATCCAGCGATGTATGGCCTACATTTTACTGCACATTTTAACAAAGGCACCTGCTAACGCAGTGGTTTTCAAACTATGGGTCTTGAGCCAGTACTAGGTTGTGGAATGTCAGGCACTGGGTCTCACTGCTACAGGGTGACCAGTGGGGATGCTAAGCCAGGTTTCCTGCCTGTCCTGGCATTGCAGACTGTGCTGCACCCCAGAAGCAATCAACAGCAGATCCAGATCCTAGGTAAGGACAGGGACAGAAGAGCGCATAGGGTCCGCACACTGCTTCTACCCTGAGCACCAGTGCCACACTCCCATTGGCTGGGAACCTGCTGCTGGCTGCTTCTGGGTGTAACATGGTCTGCAGTGCCAGGACAGGCAGGAAGCTGCCTTCTCCCCCCTCCCTCCTGCACCGCTGACTAGGAGCCTCTCAAGGTTAGCCCTTCCTATCCCAGCCCTGAGTGAATCCTGACATATTCCCAAACTGAAACTCTCATCCCCAGCCCCACCCCAGAGCCCCCGCTTAGTCAAATTATGTTGGGTCATGGCCATCAACAATTTTCTTCATCTGGGTCATGAGAAAAAAAAGCTTGAAAACCACTGTGCTGAAGTGCTCTTCCTTAGCTGGGCCTCATGACATTGGGCCAGTAAAACCCTTTTGGACCACCCGGTTTCCCACCTCACATAGCCTGAGGTGGCTCTTCTACTCCCAGGTGCTCTTCACAACTGCAGACTTGAGACCTGCACATCCTCACTGTGGCGTGGGGTGGGGGGGTGGAGATTGGTTTCCCTTTCATGCCTGGTCTAAGTGGGCAGTTGGGAGGTGGGTCTGTTTTGATTTGTGAGGCAGGTAAATCTGCCCTCACCTGCTGGGGGAGGGTGGAAATCAGAGGGGGAGATGAGACCACTCAGGCTGACACTGTCCGGGAACCATGGAAACACGGACTAGTGTGTCAGTGAAGTGCCTCTTGTTTCTGTGACCACCAGTATGGCTGCATATTTTAAGTTGAGTGGTATGTGAATGCTCATTATTCTGAGTCTTGTCTGCTTATATAATTTGTCAGATTATTGGACAAAAAAACACCCTTTGCTGATGCACAGGGTATACACATTTTACACATTGCACTAGCCTGACTGCTGAATCCCTGAGGGAAGTACCTCCAGTGGAGGGCAAGCAGAATTTCCATATCCACCCAAAGGTGAAAGTAACCTAAATTTCTTAACGATACTATTGCATTGCAGCCCCGCTCCCGGGGGAGACTCAAGGCAGGGCTGTTGGAGGGCGTGGGGGGCTCAGAGCTGGAGTACGGATGTGAGGGGTGCAGGAGTCAGGGCAGGGACTTGCCCCAGGAGATGCAGGGTAGGGGGTTGGGAGGGTAAGGGGCAGCAGGAGAGGGGTGTGAAAAGGGGCTCAGGGCGAGGGCTGGGTGTGAGTGGAAGAGTGCAGGAGTCAAGGTGGGGGGCTGGGAAGAGGGCTGGGGTGTGAGATGAAGAGTGCAGGGAACAAGGGCTCCCCATTTAGGGAGGGGGCTGAAGACACTCTCCCCAGATTTGCAGTAAGAGGCTACTTGCTCTTGCCCTTTCCACAAGAGCTAGGGGCTACGTCTACATTGGCAGCTTCTTCGCAAGAACTGTTTTGCTCAAGAGTTCTTGCGAAAAAAAAGTCTTCCACAAGAGCGCGTCTACACTGGCATGTGCTTTTGCGCAAGAGCGTCCATGGCAGTGTAGATGCTCTCTTGCGCAATAAAGCTCTGGTTGCCATTTTAACCATAGGGGCTTCTTGCGCAAGAAATTCATGTTGTCTGTCTACACTGGCCTCTTGTGGAAGAGCTCTTGCACAAGAGGGCTTATTCCTCATGGGGAGAGGAATAACTCTTCTGGAAGAAGCCCTGTTTTACAGTGCTAGACTGTACATTTACTTGCACAAGAACGCACGTGCAGTGTAGACAGCAGGTCAGTTTTTGGCAAGAAGGGCTGATCTTGCGCAAGAAGCTGCCAGTGTAGACATAGCCAGGGAGTAAGGCTTGGGTCACTCACTCCTCTGCACCCTGCCCTCATCAGCCAGGAGGGAGAGGAAGTGAGCTTTTCTCTGGCTCCCTGACAGTGACAGGAAGGAGAAAAGTGAGCAATGTCCTCGCACGAATATCAGGGGGAAGCTTCAGTCCCTCTGCCCTCCCTCAATAGCCCCTGGGGGTCTCAGGGAAGCCCTGAACCAGTAAGGGGCATGCCCCTAACCAGTCCCTTTCACCTGCCTGCTGGTTAGCATGGCAGCCTATGGGAGAGCCCCAGGAGCAGGGCTGGGAAGCATGCTTACTCCTTCTGCCGCTGAGTACTCCAGCCAGCTGGATCCTTCTTGCTGGAGCAGCACACCAGGGCACACGGGCTTACTTTCACCTCTGCATCCATCCATGCATCTTCCCAGTTTCTGCCAGCCAGGAACAGCTTTGAGGGGGGGGTGACTATAGGAGCCCCACTGGCTAAGGTATCACTTAACTTGCCATTAATCTTTTCCAGCTGTTGCGCTGCACATTTGGGTCTGGGCTGACTGTGTGTGCTTCCCACCTGACCCTGATGCAGTCAGCTTACACAGCTGTAACCTTCCCACTTTAGACCTTCTGTCACTGGGAATCATTCTCCACAGAACCTGGGTGAATGTAGCTCCCTCAGTCAACAATCTCCATCTGTCTCTTAGCACCAGAGATTCAGCTCTTCCCTACATGTCTCAATAGCTCAGCCATATGCTCTACTGAGCTGAGTGTGTCTAGAATAAGCCACATATCCATTACCAGTTCTATCACGCTTTTCTCAAGCAAAACCCCGTGTAATTCGATTCCTTAATGAAAGCAGGAGAAAGAACATAGGCACTCACATTCTGCATCTGAACACAAAATGGCAGTACCTTACAGCTACCTTTGCTAGAGCATGGAAGTCCCTCTATGTTTAAAAGCGACAAGGAGTCCTGTGGTACCTTATAGACTAACAGGACTCCTCGTCTCTTTTGGAGATTCAGACTAACACAGCTACCCCTCTGATACTTGACTCTATGTTTAAAGGCACAGCTGACAGATAGATTCCTCCTTTCACTTATTGTTCAACTATGTCCCCTTTGTCAGTAAATCCTTCCTCTTCTCCCCCAATTTTCCATGGCTTGAATCTCCGTCTTTTTTTTTTTTTAAAGCAACCCAGCTGGAAGCCCTCTCTTGTGAGGAGAAAGTGTAATTCAAACAGTCCATAAGCACCTGTTTCTTTATCCAGAGGTTTTCCAGCTGCCAACTAAAATGATGCATTGCACTGCATAGGGACTTGAACTGAGTCCAGTGCAGGGTGAGCCTGGGGGAATGTTATGTATATGAGATTACAGAACAGATACCAAGATGACATGGTCGGAAAGACACTAGTCATGGAGCATTGCATTGACTACATCAGCCCACAGAGAATGGCCCAGGATGGAACTGCAGAAGCAATATGGCTTTCACAATGATCAAATAACTGGATTCCTAGACCCAGATGTTCAGAAGACAGAGGAAAAACCAAGATAACCCTTCTGCACCCTAATCTGATTATACTTTCACTGCTCCAAATCATAAGGAGAAACTTGACTAAAGTCAGTGGAGGAATAGCCAGTGTTGTTCCTTTCTTGTTTTTTGTTTGTTTACTTTTGTCAAATTCTCTCTCCTTCCCTATCATTTTTGTGGAAGAAAAAAAAATAGTATAAAAAAAAAAAAAGGAGATCACACAACTTCTTGATGTATACCTTTGCTAGATCTCAGCCTAACTCCCACAGTGATTTCAAAGGAACCTTCTGCTAAAAACTGATGATCTAATGGTAGAATGAACACCTCCTAACTCTAAATTCAGCCCTCGATGTAATCACACCCTGCATAAATTAACCAATGTACACCAATTTGATGCAGAAGAGAAGCTGCATTAAGGGATTAGAACTCACACCGATTTGGTATTTTCTCTAGACAAAATTCGTCCCTCATTGTAAGTCGCTGCATCTCCCATTGAACTTGTTGTGCCAGCTTACAACATGGGGGGAATGTGATTCTTAAGAGTTCTAGTGCATAACAAGTTCTAAGTTAAGACTGTTTCAAGGCCTACTTTGTCTGATGCTTTTGTGTTAGTTACTGTCTGGACTATCCTCTACCTAGTATTGCTAACCCCAAGCATTCAGTGAATCCTCCTCTCTCCAAAAATGCTGAGAGGGGCTTAAAAAGGATGATTTATAAAATAAATTTGGTATTCTTTTTATTGGCCTTTTGGTTTCTCAGCCATAAGTGTGCACTCAGCTCACATTTACAAGCTTTTCTTTGCAAAAATGAAGGCTAGAAACATGCTGTATTTTTAGAATGCAAGTTGAGAATTCCCATAATCACAGGACTGTGGGGCCTAGCACATTTTAAAAACCAAACAAATACTGTGACACTCAGGATAAAATCTTAGACATTGGTAATGACTTCCACCAGGTCGTTCATCAGCTACATTTTGCATAATCACTTAATACCAAATCAGTGAAAATTACACTGCTTTGCCAGTTATACCCACGTACACATTGTTTGCTAATCAGTTTGTGCCCAACGGGCCTGATTTTCTCCTCATTCAGATGGGTGTAAGACAGGAGTGTCTCAGCTGAAATCAGAAAACTTTCACTAGGGTAAAGCAAGTGTGTAAGACAGGGGTGAGGAACCTTTTTTGGGTGGGTGGCCACTGATGCACAGAAAAATCAGCTGGGGATCGGGGGCTGCGGGGAGATGTGAAGGCTGGAGTGCTAGGGCAGGCTTCCCAATGCTTGGACAGACCCTAAGCTTTGGTGGCCAGATCCAGGCAACCTAGGGGCCACATCTGGCCTCTAAGACTTAAGTTCCTCACTCCTGGGCTGCGTCTAGACTGGCAGGATTTTGCAGAAATACTTTTAACGGAAACGTTTTTTCGTTAAAAGTATTTCCGCAAAAGCGCGTCTAGATTGGCACGGATGCTTTTGCGCAAAAAGTGCTTTTGTGCAAAAGCATCCGTGGCCAGTCTAGACACGATTTTGTGCAATAAAACCCCGATCACCATTTTAGCCATCGGGGCTTTTTTGCGCAAAACATTTCTTCCCTGTCTACACTGGCCCTCTTGCGCAAGTATTCTTGCACAAGAGGGCTTTTTCCCGAGCGGGAGTGTCAAAGTATTTGCACAAAAAGCACTGATTTTGTACATTACAAAGTCAGTGCTCTTGCGCAAATTCAAGCGGCCAGTGTAGACAGCTGGCAAGTTTTTGCACAAAAGTAGCCACTGGTGTAAGGGAAGTCAGGCCCAAAGTTTAGCACCACACCACTTACTGCCACGTGCGCAACAAGCAGCCGCTAACTTCAGGATTCATTTGATTTAATCTCCAGGCACGTGGCACAGCCTAAGTCAAGCTTTTGAGGTTTTGTGAATTGCTAGTTTAATAAAAACAGTGTAAAAAAATCCCTCTGCGAGCCTATGTGATTAGTAATCAGAATGATCAAGCTTCTCAGCATCTCCGAATTGCTGTGGAAGGCACTAGGACTTGCAAAATAACCACTCCACACACTTGGAAGACAGCTGTAGGCTCTTCCTGTTCTGCTGTGTCACTGAACCACTTCATCTCACAGATATGGTTCATTTTGGATTGCAAGTGCTCAGAATAAGCATTCCTTACAGTCACACAGATAAATATAAAGGAGAGTTGCAGTTGTGCTGTTAACCACTTGATTCCCAGTTTAGCTTTACCCAATCACTAGAAAAGCAGAACATTTTAAGCCAGATTCCACTTCACATTGATTTGCAGTTATGCCAGCCTACACTAGCTGAGGCTCTGACCTTAGGGAATAGAAACTTCAGGCGGTAGCCAAGTTAGTCTGTAGTGTACAGGATAAATTTAAAAAACAACAAATGGTCTAGTAGCACTTTATAGACTAACAAAACATGTAGATGGTATCGTGAGCTTTCGTGGGCACAGCCCACTTCTTCTTCTATCAAAAGAAGTGGGCTGAGCCCACGAAAGTTCGTGATACCATCTACATGTTCTGTTACTCCATAAAGTGCTACCAGACCATTTGTTGTTTTTTAAGTTTATCTTAGGGAATAGATTTTCCTTCTCATCTGTATATTTGTCTGTGGTTTTTTATAAGGAACAAAGCCTCGTGATTTACACATCTGTGAGTGAGAGTAAGAAAATCCACTCAGATAATTAGGTCTGAGTCACCAACATTATGCCATTTGTGCGTCCATTTATATCTGACTGCCACATTTTGTACTCACTTTGCACAGGTGAAAATGACTGTGCAAGGTGCAAAGCAGGGGAGAATGAAGATGGATGTACAACCGTGTAAAACTGCTGTGTGAGGAGAACCCTGTGAGATGCTATTTACCGTTGAGACTTTTTTTGTGGTTTTCTTTCCAACATAAATTTTACATCTTAACCATGGTAATAATAAGAGCAATAGTTATCCTTAGGCTGGGATGCTTATTAAATAAGTACCAACTAGAGTTGGAAATGCCGAGAACCACCAGGACTGTGCATACTGTATGGACCAGATCCTTGGCTGGTGGAAATTAATATAGGCTTATTGAAGTCAGCTGGTTTACACCAATTGAGGAGCTGGTCCTATGTGGTTATGAACCAGTTTTTATATCAGAATTTCTTACACCTGGCCTGAGGCTGCCCTTTGTGGACTACGGAAGCCAGAGTATAGTCATGAAACTAATCTAAACTATCCCAGGGGGCAAATTCCACACTTTGTACTTTCAGCATTGGACAACAACCCAGTTTCCCTACTGTTGCTGCACCCAATGGAAACCGAAAGCACCACAGAATGAAACCCAAGCTCTCCTCCGACATGTTCAGGCCTGTATTGCTGTGCTTCTATTCAAAGCCAGGGCCTAGCGTCAGCCGTAGTTATACCACTGTAAGCCTGTTGACTTCTGTAGGGCTGCACCCGTGAAACAGAGAGAAGGACTAGGTTTATATTGCAAGATACCAATGGCCACCTAGCTATCTTAAGATATATCTACACGGCAAAGTTATTTCGGGATACCAGAGGTACCCTGAAATAGCTATCCCGTGTCTTTTGAATGTATCCACTATTTCAAAATATAGCGGACACGCTATTTCGCCATCCCTGTCAACCTCATTGTATGAGGAGTAAGGGATGGCTCAAATTAGTGCTGTATTTCGAAATTAAATGATGAAATAAGCTATTTCAAAATAGACTCAAAATAAGCTTTGCAATTTGCGTAGCTGATTTTGAGTTTCGAGTGCTGTGTAGACGCACCTTTAATGAGCAAAGCAGATGGTGGCAAATATAGGAGGAGCAGTGTTTTCAGAGGAGCACCAAACACTGCTTCTGTAGCAAGTGCCCCTCATCAGTAAAAGTCAAGTTTATAAGTCCAAGGCCCCACTCGTTATCTGTTGATTAGATCTGGAAATGATAGAAAAAGTTTGATCAGCTTGCGGAAGCAATAAGCAGCGCCTTGGAGAGCCTTCAAGTATCAGAGGGACAGCCATGTTAGTCTGAATCTGCAAAAGCGGTGAGGAGTCCTCACCGATTTGGAGAGCCTTGTAACCTCAGTGCCCTACCTCATTCCCTCATCACCCTTCGTTTTGACAAAAGGTGCTAACGATTCAGAAGACTTTGTGCTAAAGATTCAATAACTACATTTAATTAAAAAAAAAAACAAACAAAACAAAGCAAGAACTGAAGTAAAGGGCAGCTCTGTCTGGTACCTCATTCCAGCCCAAAATCCCTAACAATGTTAGATGAATCCCTGACCTGAGGGGCTGCTAGAGGGATTTTTGGATTCCTTCCAGAATTTTTTGTCTCCAAACCTATATTGTCTGAATTCAGCTAAAAAGTTGGACCACTCAGGGCAAAAGTTTTTGCAGCATCAAGGACATCCATGTTTCCAGTGTGATGGGATTGCTGATTATCTAGGCTATGTCTACATTACCAGGTTATTTCAAAATAACAATTCCTGAAATAACTATTTCAAAATAAGCTTATTCCTCTTCACAAGGAGGAGTTATTATTTCAAAATAACAAGCCCATTATTTCGAAATCACAGGTTTGGCAGCGTGGATGCTCACCTTGTTATTTCAAAATAAGTGGAGTTATTTCAAAATAATTCCCCAGTGTAGACATGCCCGTAGGGAGCTGCCAGTTGGAAAACATTTGACAAAGCCACTGCTATACTTATGAATATATTTGGGACAGAAAACTTTAAAGCCTGGATTATTCGCTCTTATATTCACAAGCAAAATGGGAGTATGAGCTCCAAATATCAAAGCTGTGTTTGACCTCTGCGTATATGTGAGAGGATAAATAATAACCCTGTAAAGAAGTGAGAGATTGAAGCTCTTTTTCTGAAATGAATACTATGGTCACAGCAAGATACACAGAACATAAAACACTTGGAGGTCTAGTATTATTACAGATTCAGATGACTCAAGTGTTATGGTTTCCTTCTTGTGTTACCAGACAAAAAAACATTGTTGACCACATAGAGTGCTGCAAGTCTCAGCAGTTTTGGTTCCCAGCTACATGATGGAACAGGCTTTGTGATTACATAGTTTAACAGTTCTGCTTCACAGTGAAGACAGGACAGACCATATCTTCATTGTGTTCTGTCAGGCTGGAGCAGGATTCACAACTTTTGTCTGCCTTTCTAGACTAAACTGTTTCAATATACTGCATCACATGCTTTCCTGGTGAAACTGAACTCAGCACAGGACACTATTTCATAGCATAATTCTCACACAGTGAGAGAATTATATTATTTTAGGCAGAGAGGAAGAGAAGGGATTCAGTTTGTGTCTGCTGAGTTTTCCTTTGTGTGTCAGGCTCAAACAAACCAAAAAGTGTAAAGGGAAATTTAGCTGAAACCACAGAAGGTTGCATGTCTGGCAGTCAGAATCAGGAATCCCTACCAATTACGGGGTGGTTAGAGCAAAACCTGACTCAAGTTCTCCCAAAATGTTCAGAAATCT
Organism: Pelodiscus sinensis; assembly: GCF_049634645.1. NCBI lineage: Eukaryota > Metazoa > Chordata > Testudines > Trionychidae > Pelodiscus > Pelodiscus sinensis. The sequence goes on along the minus strand of NC_134712.1, from coordinate 244,754,632 downwards.
TATTTTGGAGCTTTGTCTTACCGAATGTGGGGTTTTGTAATGCAGAAGTCACATTGCTCTTGTAACAATAGGGCTTTTCTGTAGCCATGTTGGAAGGCCTGTACCAAAGCCATCATCTGCAGCCAGACTGAAGAGCAGCAGCCATTAGCTGTAAGGCCTGGAGTCACATACTCACATTCCATCTATTTTGTATTAAAATAGTGTCACACCAAACTGAGAAGGGGACTTTGTCCTGATAGCACCCCCACTGTCACCAGATAAAGAAACAGATCTCAAGATGGGTAAAGAAAACTTAAGTAACACCATTCGGTCTAGCAAGAAACTGCTTATCAGTAGAGAATGTTGTAGAATCCTCATCCTATGATCATTGTCATTACACTTTCCTATTGTTTGACTGTGTGATCTCTGTCTGGTTTGTAACTTTCTGTCTGCTGTATAATTAATTTTGCTATGTGTAAATCAATGAAGGTGGTGGGGTATGATTGGTTAGGTAATTTTATTATGATTGGTTAGTAAAGCAAGACTCAGGTTTCATTATATAAACTGGGGTCCAAGAAGGAGACCAAGAAGAAGAACAGAAGTAACAGAAGCAGAAGAAGAAAAGGCTGGAAGCAGACAAGGAACACCAAGAAGAAGGGGGAAGACCTGGAAAGAAGAACTCACCTCCGAGATACAGCCTAAGACCGGAGAGACTGATATTGCCTGGCCAACCGGGGAAGTCTGCCTGTACCAGGATTGGAGAGCATGACACTGTGTGCTTAGTATGTGTATGCTGCTTGTTTGGGAATTGTCAATAAATAGAGGATAAGGATATTACTGTGTGAGGCTCTCTCAGTGGCTAAAGATCCTGCAAAACCTGCAGGAGGTTGTGCCCTGAGCCCTAGGAATTGGGCAAGGGTAGGTGTGTAAATTAACAGTGTTGCACCTTGAGCCCTAGGAACTGGGTAAAGATGTGTATCCCTACAGCGTGAAAGGGATAGAAAATTTGTGCGGGTAACACTCTGTTATCACATCATAAACTATGGGCCTACTTCAGGTCTGGGTCCATCAGGAGTAACTCCAGGCAGGTCAATGGCCTTTAACCTGGTGTTAAACCAAGATAAATGAGAGGAGAATCAGGTCTCCACAGATAGCATGGATTCTAACTTCGACAGTGAGTAAAAAACAGTCATGGGATGGGGCCTTCTGCAACAAGCTCCTCCCTTTTCAAGGCTCCTCATTCAAGACTGGCATGCTGTGCAGGAGGGGCCAGGTGGGGCTGTCTGAGCCCAAAGTTGCTCTTTAACCCCTCTTTCCTGGTGTGGGGTTTAGACACCCTGTCCCAAGGTGCATCTACACTGCAGGGTTTAACTCGAATTATGATACGCAAATTGAGCTACGTTAATTGCATAGCTTATTTCGAAATAGGGAGCATCTACACAGTACTTATTTTGAAACAGAGCACTATTCCCCCGACTTCCAATACTCCTCGTACAAGGGTTACAGGAGTCAGAGTAAGAAGTCCTCCAGCTTGACAGTATTGTGACACTATTTCAAAATAATTGCCTGCTGTGTAGACAAGGACTAAGTTATTTCAGAACAGCACTAGTTATTTCAAAATAGTGTTGCAGTGTAGACATACCCCCACTCTGAGATGTTGTCCTTTTCCATATTATCCAATGTGGCTCTTTTTGGCTTACTTTTCTGGAGCTACTATTGCCAGTTCTGTGCATATGACTTGTCATTAACTTTGTGGTTTCTTCTGCTGATTGAATGGCTAGTTCTGAAGCAGCAGAACAGAAAACATGATAGGCCATACACAAACAATGACTAGCGATGATTTATTTGATTTCTCTCCAATATAATGGTGGATTTTTTTTTACAAAAAAGCCCCCTACTATTTAGTTGGCTGATGGCATTCTATTCAATATTAAGGCAAGTTACAAGTTCATAACTATGATGTTATGCTTTAGTCAGAAATGATTAGGCTCAGTACATGGGTGATGGGGGTGGGAAATTTAATAGCCTGGGTATACAGTTCAGACTAATCAAGCTACTGGTTCCTCTGGGCTGAAATTCTATGAATGTATGAAAAGGCAAATAACATTTGATGCCTGAATATCTCTGCAGTGTCAGGGTTACTGTAAGATAAGTACCTGAGTCCATTTTGCTGTCACACAGGAGCTAAATCTCACAGCCAATCACTTTTCATACAAGTCAAATTTCATGGGAACTATGACCAGGAATAGAATAAACAAATTTAGGGTGAGGAATTAGAATGCTGAGTGACCCTCCCTGTCTGACACCACAATCTCTTTCTCCATCCTGTTTACCCCCAGCCTTTCTTCATGCTTCACATTGTGCCCATTAAATTCTATATGGCCAACAAGACTAAAACATTCTATGAAGCTCTTCATTTCTGTCCTTCAGTTGGCCATAGAGGTCACTGCTGAACAAGGGTAGGGAGAAAGTGATCAGGAATAGTCAAAATGGATTCACCAAGGGTGATGGTCATGTCTGACCAAGCTGACTGCCTTCTATGACAAGGTAACTGGCTCTGTGGATGTGGGGAAGGCGGTGGATGTGATGTACCCTTGACTGTACAAAGCTTTTGATATGGTCTCCCACAGTATTCTTGCCAGCAAGTTAAGGAAGTATGGATTGGATAAATGGACTGTAAGGTGGATAGAAATCTGGCTAGATTGTTGAGCCCAACGGGTAGTAATCAATGGCTCAATATCTGGTTGGCAGTCATATCAAGCGGAGTGCCCCAAGGGTCAGTTCTAAGGCTGGTTTTGTTCAATAACTTTATTAATTATCTGGATAAGGAGATGGATTGCACCCTCAGCAAGTTTGAGGATGACACGATGCTAGGGGTAGAGTTATCTAGGCCAGAAGGCAAGTGTTGGATTGAAAGTTTTATTCTTTTTTTATATATTTGTATTTTAGGTTTAGTAATGTAGTAATGTAAGGTAATAGATAATCATATTTAATATTGTAGCAAGTTAAATCCTTTAGTTAAGTATATATCTCCTATATTTCCTTGTTCTGAAGTGTAGTGAGTAAAAGAAAGAGAGTTTTGATATTGTGTCTGTGTTAATGAGACTAGAGGAATGTTGAAGGCTAAGGCCTTAATTGTTTGATTTACAATGCCTTTTTGCTATGCCCAGTGCAGATATTGATGTTATGCTCTTCCTTGAGAAGTCCTTGTAAAAGATTGTTTATGTGTGAAAGAGGCATGTATGTGTTGAGATAAAGGTGCAAAAGTTACTGCTCACAACCAGATGGCTGAAGATGGAGGGGTGAGTGTGGGCGAAAACTAGACAACCGGGCATCAAAAAAGAACCATCTATAACTATCGATGCATACCCCTACTCACAAGACGATTGGACTATTGGCAGATTGACAGCCTTAAAGCAGAACTAGCACCCCTGAAAGACGATTGATTACAGGATAAGCTTTGGAAATGTTTTGGGAACAAGAGATAACACTCTGGTCACAGACTGATACAGTGGAATCCATTGATTTCAACAGAGAAAAGGATTATAAAAGCAGGGTGCTTTGCTATGGAACTTTGGGTTTGACTTGCCACCAACTCCAGAGGAGCATTGGATCGATCGACCAACAAAGGCCCTTCTCTCCCTCTGTGTTCAATCTCACTGGCCACTAGATTGATACTGAATCTGGGCTGGTAACTATGACGTCATCTGGCTGGACTATGTGTATGGTGTTTGTGTGTGTGAGTGACTGAAAAGCATATGCAACTGTTGTATTCTCAATAAATGCGGCATACTGCCTTTTCCCCTATAAAAGATCTCATGTGCTTTGTTTAAGCATAACATTTTTGGTGGAGAATGCAGGCATTGATCCCGCTACCTCTGATAGGATCCAAAGTGACCTAGACAAATTGGAGGATTGGGCCAAAAGAAATCTGATGAGGTTCAACAAGGACAAGTGCAGAGTCCTGCATTTGGGATGGAAGAATCTCAAGCATTGCTGCAGGCTGGGGACTGACTGGCTAAGCAGCAGTTCAACAGAAAAAGACCTGGGGATTACAGTGGATGAGAAGCTGGATCTGAGTCAACAGTGTGCCCTTGTAGCCAAGAAGGCTAATGGCATATTAGGGTGTATTAATAGGAGCACTGTCAGCAGATCTAGGGAAGTGATTTCCCTTTATTTAGCATTGGTAAGTCCACATCTGGAGTATTGCGTCTATTTCTGGGACCCTCATTACAGAAAGGATGTGGACGCATTGGAGAAAGTCCAGCAGATGGCAACAAACATGATTAAGTGGCTGGAGCACATGACTTACGAGGAGAGGCTGAGGGATTTGGATTTGTTTAGTCTACAGAAGAGAAGAGTGAGGGGAGATTTGATAGCAGCCTTCAACTACCTGAAGGGAGGTTCCAAAGAGGATGGAGAGAGGCTATTTTCAGACGTGACAGATGGCAGAACAAGGAACAATGATCTCAAGTTGCAGGGGAGGGGATCTAGGTTGGATATTGGGAAAAACTTTCACTAGGAGGGTGGTGAAGCACTGGAATGGGTTACCGAGGGAGGCATCCCTAGTGGTTTTTAAGTCCTGGCTTCACAAAGCCCTGGCTGGGATGATTGAGTTGGGATTGGTCCTACTTTTAGCAGCAGGTTGTACTCAATGACCTCCTGTGGTCTCTTCCAACCCTATGATTCTAAGGCTAGATACTCTGTCCTCTGTTCATTGACTGAATGTGCCTTGTGGTACACCAAGGACTGAAATGGTTTTCACTAGGCCTCAGTTGATGTCTTTGTTAGAGAGGGACAGGGAAAAGCACAATGCAGCCTCCCAGGCACTGCATTACCAGACCCTTCGGGAGCATACAGCAGAGAATAAACTGAAACGACAGTGATTAGCCGTGTTTCAAAAACCCCAGCATTGAAATATCTGAATGACAGTTCTTTAGTACTCTCCTTAGCTTCAACCAGACAAATAAATATACTGGGGATCCTATAAATGAAAAACACTGAGATTGTATGGTGCCTCCCATGCATTCATTCCACATGGATATAATTTCCACATGGATAATTTCTACAATGAGTAAAAAAAAAGTCATGTGATGGGGCTTTCTGCCCCAGGCATCTCCCTTTTCAAGGCTCCTCATCCAAGACTGATACATCCATTTCCCAGATCTGTGCAAGAGACTGCATCAACACACAGAGTGATTTTAACATCACCTAGCTTAGGAGTCAGATTCTATACAGATTCATCCTCTGCTTCAGCAGGCCAGCCAAGCTCAATAAGACTGACTGTTAGGGCCAACATTAATTTTCAGATGGAGCTTTTATTTCATTAAACCTAATTTTTGTAGAGTAGTTTCTAGTTTATTTTAGCCATTGCCTTCCTTCTCGGTGCATCTTACCAAGACTCATTCAGGCTACAATGGATGAAATAGAGCTCTCATCTGCACTGCAAAAACATACATGCATATAGCATGTCTTGGTCAATCAGGTTATGTATCATTTAATCCCTTGAGCAATGTCATCATTCCTTTAAAAAAAAAGTTACACATTAAAAAGTAGAAGCGGCAAGGAGTCCTGTGGCACCTTATAGACTAACTGAAGTGTAGGAGCATAAGCTTTCGTGGGCAAAGACCCACTTCGTCAGACGCATGACAAAGTGGGTCTTTGCCCATGAAAGCTTATGCTCCTACACTTCAGTTAGTCTATAAGGTGCCACAGGACTCCTCACCACTTTTGCAGATTCAGACTAACACGGCTACCCCTCTGATAATTAAAAAGTAGGTGTGTTTTCCATTTAGAGATCAGAAAAAACAAATTCTAAGTACATTGTCAAGTCAAGAAAAACACAGGGCTGAATTCATTTCTGAGACCAACTAGTTTCAGAGGAAAATCTGCCCTGCTGCGGAAGGAGAATGTTTTTAACTGCATTTGTGCGTATACGTGGTCACACCTTACACTAAGGGTTACACTTCATAAATAGTACTTTACAGTGTTGTTAAATGATGTTCTCGGCACGTTACAGCCAGGTGTAGTATGTGTTGCAGGTGGTTCTAGACAATCTGTTGGAAGCTATTATACTTCATAGCTGATTAACCAGCCTTTTTGTTTTGTGTGTATACAAGGTCTAGCACAATGAGGTCTAGTCCTGGATTTCCAAGGGCGCTACCACAAAATAATACAAAATACCGTTTGTGTCTGGCTGCATATATATGTTGGGAGGGGTGGGGCGAGCATATATACCACACACTAGGAAAATGTAGGTCTAGCTCCCTCTATTGCAGTGGTTCTCAAACTCTGGTCCCAGCCACCTTCCAGGTGGTCTGCAGTTTGAGCTCAGCCCCCCCCCCACTTGCACCCACCCTTCCTCACTCCCTCCCTGCACAACAAGGAGCCCTCACTGGTGCTCCAGCCTTGCCTCCACCCCCGTGAGGTAGGAGCACCAGCGTCCGTTTCCTTCAGGGTGTGGGGGGAAGCCCCAAGCCTCCCCACCAGATCCAACTCATGGGGAAGAAGCAGAGGCAGAATCGGCTCCACGCGCTGCTGCTCCCCCTCCTCTGACTGGGGAAACGGCAGCGCATGGACACACTGCCTAGAGGCTTTCCCCCACTGCTCCCATTGGCTGGAATTGCAACCAATGGGAACAGTGGGAGACCATGGCTGGGACACAATGCCTGGGCGAGACATGGGGCATGAAAGCAAGTAATTGCCCTTCACCCCCTCATGGCCAGACCTGCCTCCCCACTCTGCTCCTGTACCACCCCCACCAAGATCCCGCACCCCTTGCCCACTCCTGCCTCCTTCCCCCGCCCAGGCCAGACACCCTACCCCAGCCTGCGTTTGCCTTCTGCCCCCTGGTCAGAAACCCTTCTCCCCAGCCCACTCCTGTCCCCTTCCCCTGGCCAGAAACCCCATCTTCAGCTTGATCCTGCATCTTCCACATTGGTCAGATACCTTCCCCCTTTCCCCCAGCCTTCTCCTGCACCCTACCTCCCATCCAGATCCTGCACTTCCATCCCTGTCTCACTCACAGGCAGTCATGTCCTGCACACTCAATCCCTCATTTTTGATCCACCCCAAAGCCTAGGGGGCTCCACAAAATCCACTAACCTCAGAACAGTAAATCTAGCACATGGGAAGCCCTGAACCTCAGTCCTCCGTGTTTCTCCCCCTTGCCTGGTGGGACTGGGCTGCCAGAGGAGTGAGGTGTCTTAGTTAAGGGCCATATCAGTGAGGGGTGGGGGTTTTGGAAAGGGTTTTTTTGCTTCTCACTTTGGCTACATCTACACTACAGAGTTTTTCTGGGCTACTGGAGGTATGCCGGAAAAACTCTATCACATCCAGGGAACATGTCTGCTCGTACAAAAAAATTTTCAGAAGAGCAGATGTGCTCTTTTGGAAGCCCTGTAAACCTTGTTTCATGAGGAAAAAGGGCTCTTCCGAAAGAGGAGGTTTTTCCGAAATTTGGCCCAGTGTAGATGGGCCAAATTTCAGAAAAGCCTCTTCCAAAAAAAGAATTGGAAAAAGGTATGCAAATTGCAGAGCACAATTTGTGTACCTTTTTCTGAAAAAGAAGTGTAGTGTAGACTTAGCCTTTGTGTGTCCCCAACTGAATTTTCTGTGGGTCAGTGGCCCCCAGCCCAAAAAAGTTTCCATAAATAAAGAAAACATTGAAGCCTTTTGTGTTGGACATGAATTAATATTTTACTTTATTTAAACTAACATGAGAAAGTTAAATAATTTTCTTACTGGTTAAATTAAACTGTTTTCCCTACGTGCAGCACTAACAAAATGGCTTGGGCATAATTAAGTAATTAACGGTGAGTTGCCATTAGCGATTGGTGGTCCACGGAAAGGTTTGCATTGAGTCAGGTGGGCCATGAGCCAAAAAGTTTGAGAACCACTGCTCTATTGGCTAGATGTTTTGAATGTGCTTCAGGACTTGGTCTTGCAGATCAAGGGATCGAGGCTCATGCTTTTAATGCTGTGGGTCCCAGCCCTACTGTCAGCCCAGATGCAAGTTACACATGCATGTAGAGTGCATACTAAATACCAGTTTGCTGAAACACCATATTTTACATTTTTACAAGTGTCCTAGAGCACCTGTGTGCACAGTTAGGGTTAATTTTTAAAACTTTTGTTTCTTTATCCTTTTGTACTGTGTCCTGATATTGAACTTGATTCAAACAAATGACAGTCCTGCCTTAAAAACAGGTCACAACTCAGTTAAAATCATGTCTATCTTTCTTCGGGACCAAATTTTGATTTGCTAACAGATTAGAGTAGGTCACAGTAGCGCACAATGCATATTACGGAATACTAACATTTAACAGAGTGCATTGAGCTCAGGAGCTGATTAAAACCTCAATGAAACAACAGCAATCCCACTTTTGAAAGGACTCTTAAACCCTCTGTAAGCCATATTTAATTAAAAGAAAATGAAATACACAGAAGCCGAGGCATGAGTCGTGCATTTCTGCATCCCACTCTGTAAATGAATCATTTCCCTGTTTTCCTTTCTGAAACAAAAAGCCTTGCAGTTCATAAAGATTCATCAACTCTAGGGCCAGAACAGACCATTATAAGTATCTAGTGTGATCTCTTGCAGAACACAGGAAATGCCCATTATAATCCAGGGCAATTCTGGCATAACTATACAGATAATTTAATATCTTGACAAGATGAGGACATTCCAGAACACAGAGCTGAGCCCAAAACAAGACAAAATGGCCCAGCGTGCCTAGGAGACAAACACAATCCAAACTATTAAGTTCACAGCATATGTTGTCTAGCTCTACATCCCTAAAATAGGCAGACACATGCATTACCTAGTGAGAGAGAATGAGCTAAGTTTCTCAGCTGGTACAAATCAACATAGCTCCATTGATTTCAAGGATTTAGTCTAGTAATATGAGACTGTCAATAGGTACAAATAGGGCCACATCCCTTACATAATATGTACTCAGGGCCTGATTGTCCTCTCCTATCAGTTTTACTCTGATGTCACTCCACAGACTTTAACAGAGTTATTCCTGATTTACTTAATGTGAGATCGGAGTCAGTCCCTGATTCCTTACTAAGGGAAAACTCATGACAGATGCTGTGCCCTGGGCAATTCCCATTGGGCCCCATCCTGCAAAATGCCAAGTAGCCTCAAATTCCACTGACGTCGGGCATCATTGAAGCCAGCCTGAGCCCAGGATGAAGCCTGGTGACTTCTGTGCAAGTTGCAGGAGCAGAGCATCTCTCAAGAGCTGACTTCAACAGGAGTTTTGCCTGAGGGAGGAATTCAGAATTTGGCCACAGTGAAATACCTGATGACGTGTGGGGCTACACGGGCTTTAATCAGCCTGAGTTTAGGGAGGCCACATTAATCAGGAGTTGCCAAGCCAAGAATGACGTATGCATGGAACTCCAAACAAATGCTAAACTCAGATTTTTATCTCCTCAGCAACTATATTCTTTATGCCACTGTATAGAAAAAAAAAGACACTAAGTTTTTGAATATTTTGTTGGTTCTGTTATTGAATTTTGTCCTACATGTACAGCTGAGCTGGCAACACACAAATCCACAAACACAAGGGACTTCATGGTTGTCATAATACACAGCAAGGGCACCAAGATCTTCTTGGCAAGAGTGGGACTAAAACTCAGATCTTCCAGTATCAAAAGCATAGCCCCTCATCCCCTGGAGCTAATGGAACGTCTACATTTGCTATAGCAATAAAAGGCCTATGGCATAGCTGAGACACTGATTCCAGTCAGCAGAGCATAGCTTATATATACTCCCATGCAGAAAAATCTTTAGTTAATGTACAGTCACTGGACTGCATATCCCATTACCGCAAATCATTAAAAAACAAAGAAAGACACACTTGTCATTCTTCACCCCACCTACAATCCACCCATTTCTCCTCCTCATTCTTACCTACCTGCTTTCCAATAGCCACAGATTTCCAACCCAATAGGCAGCTTTAACTGTGACCATGTTTATTACCCTGTTTATTAGGCCTGATTCTCAGAAGTATGAGCACTCACAGCTCTAGTTGAAGTCAATGGAACCTACAGGGTCATCTGCAACTCTGAAAACAAAGCCCTGTGTGTTCCAATGACTCACATGTGGTTACTGTGGCTTCCATTGCTGGGCGGTGGAAGGGGAGGCAGAAAGAGAAGGAAGGAGGGAGGGAGCATGTAAACGAAGTAAGGTGTTTGGCTGCTTATGGTGGCTTGAGATACACAGCCTGTAATTTTTAGCAAACCTTTTGTGAGGGGATGATTTGTGTTAACTATTGTTCTAAACGTGGTGGGTGTTGATGGAAATCACAGGAAATCTGCAAGGGGCATGCTATTCATGGCTGGCATTAAGGCTGTCCTAGTGCTTGTTGCTCTCCCAGAGTCCATGTCCATACCTTGATGACCTGCCCTACCAGCTCACCAGAGCCCCAATCCAAAACCTACTGGATGCAGGGCCGTGTGTAGTCTGCACTAGTGGAGTAGGAACCAAGAAACCTAGGTTTGATTACCAGCTCTGCCATAAACCTAATACATGACTGTGGGCAAACCTCTTTAACTCTCTGTGCTGTTGCTGTTTCTCCATCTGTCCTGTGTAAATGTTAAGCTCTTCAGGCAACGACTACTCAGTTGTGGCCACTCAGCACGCTGCAATTCAAACAACAGCTGTTAAGTGGGAAAGAAACTCACAACATTTGAGCATGAACATAACTGATAGATGTGAGCAGTTGTGTTAACGTGTCTTGCTGAGAACTACTCTGTTAATTCTGAATTATTCTGTTCATGGGCCAAATCCTCTGCCGGTATAAATCAGGAAAATACCATGAAACTCAATGGAACAATGCTGATTCATATCAGTTGAGAATCTGGGCCTTTAACTTTTAAATAAAGTTTAAAAATGTGTGTGTGTGTGTGTGTGTGTGTGTGTGTGTGTGTGTGTGTGTGAGAGAGAGAGAGAGAGAGAGAGAGAGAGAGAGAGAGAGAGAACAGTAGTGTTTCAAAGAAATTTGAAGGGAAAAGGTGATATTTCAAAAAGAGATATCAGAAAGAAGATTAAGTGCTTCTTCTGCAAAGTTAGTAAATACCTCGGTAAACAAATTTAATAGAAAACCAACTTCTGCTATGAAGTGCTACTGTGCCAAAAGTAGACACTAGACAATCATGAAAATGTAGAACAGAAGGATTTTAGTCCTGCTTTAACTGTAAATCTCAGTGCAACCTTAATTATGGCATCATAATGTAAATCATACATAGAACCACAGGCCTGTTTATTACAGTTTCCTTCCCAAAAAGGCCCTAATTTTGTCGTTTGTACAGGGCAATACTAAGCACATAAACATGAATGAAATGGGTGAATGAAAAAGTTACAAAATACATTTAAAATACATATGGTTAGAAAATAAGTCACCCAGACAAAGACAATTGCGGGGAACGCTGATTCAATGAGCAGCTCCTAAAATTTGACCCACCTTTAAAGCTCATTCCAAGGTCCATCTGATTCTTTTTCAAAATCCAAAACCCAGTGGATGTAAACACCACTCATCAGCAACATGGCTGTGGACCTGTCTTACCAAACCAGTGCCCAGCTCTGGACTCAGGCCAAGTGTGCAGCTGCAATGCAGATTCCATTCTTCCGAAGTGCTGGGTTAGATTGTGCAGCTAATAAATGGACACGCCTGCTTTTCTCTGAGTTCTGGAAATTGCAGAACTCTTATATATTTCCCTCAACTGCATACCCACAAGGACAGAACAGAGCAGCACTGCAGGGCATAGGAGCCCATGATAAGTACACTTTGCATCACATTGACATGCACTCTGGACCTGCCAGTGTTGCTTGTATCCCTTTGAAATGACAGCTAAAGTGGTTAGGACTAGCAGACTTTCCAGTGGATTAATGCAGAGTTTTGCACTAAGGAAACTATGGTTCAGCATTATAAGCATTTTGACAGTTCCTACCAGTAACCAGCAGACAAATGAGCCTGAACAGCCAGTATAATAAACCAATATATAGCCCTGATGGAGTGAAAGGGAGAATAAAATTTGCTCTTTAAAGTGGGCCAGAAACTCTGTAGCTAATATCAAATGCAGCTTCTGCTCCCCTGGGAAACAAGTCACTTGACCTTTTGGGGAGCTATGTCGCTGACTACACAAAAGCAATCTCATTATGGATTTTGTAAATAATTAAAAAGACAGATCTTTTGACCTTTCTGCCCTACCCCCCTGGGCAGCCCACATGACACTATAACAGGGATCAGCAGAATCTGTGGTACAGTGTTAGAGAAGGACCCATTGTAAGTACAAGGGGCAAAATGTATCCCTGGTGCAAGCCCACTGAAATCAGTAGGAAGGAAAATGGCTCCATTGCGCCTTTTATCCATGGAGGAAGGAGAACGGGGAAAATGCGGTGCGGGCGATGTAAGAAAACACCTGTGTTCTTTCGTTGGTTTTCAAAGGCACACACCGAACATCCCCACAGCTGGTATCCACAGGAGTTTACAACAGAACAATGTTCTTAGAGGTTATAGTTGTACAATAGTGGATTTTTTAAAAAAAATAAATAAAACAATGGGGCTGATCCAAAGCTCACTGAAGTCAGCAGAAAGATGCCCAATTACTTCAGTGGACCAAGTGTAACATGCCAGTTTAAAGACTGCGTGTGACTATTGTGCTGATTTAGCAGTGTCATTACTGTAAGAACATAAGAACGGCCATAATGGGTCAGACCAAAGGTCCATCTAGACCAGTATTCTGTCTGCCAACAGTGTCCAATGCCAGATGTCCTGGAGGGGGAGTGAACAGAATAGGGAATCATCACGTGATCCCTCTCATCCATTCCCAGCTTCTGTCAAACAGAACCCCATCTGGAAAGCAGCAAAGCAAGCCTATGTGCTCTGCGTATGAATCAAGGTGCAGTCAGGCCATTGCATCAAGCAAAGCCTACTTTGTCTCATGTAATGGGGGTGAAATACCTGCAGCCAACAGCAGCTCTTAAGAATTTATTCCACATTTTGACTGAGCAGAGGGGAAAATAAGACTCCAGTTTGCAATGGGACATTGTTTGTTTGTACAAGAATAAGTCAATTAAAAGTAATTGATGACTCTTCTGATAGACTGGATATTTGCACTGTGAGCTTGCCACATGTTAAAGCTGTGGTACTCTCCCCTCTCCACCACGTACATACGGCCACGATAGTTGGGTTCCTCGTACAGCACCCATCTAAAAGAAAGAGCGAATGGATTACTTTGGGAAAGCAATGATACAGTACAGTAGTAAAAACCATCTTTAGTACCTTTGTCAAATGTCACCCTGGAAGTTAAGGAGCACTGCTTTGCTAAGCGCACAAGACTTTTACCTCTGGGTCAAATCCCAGACACTGTATTTGTCCAGTTTCAATCTGGACACAGAATGGAAACTTCTCTCCTCGATGGACTTAGCCTCCTTGATACAGCTGGCTCCTTCTTTTCTACTTCCAGGCTCTCTTTTGACTATTCCACAGCTATCCTTGACCACTCCACCATACGATTTGTTATTTGTGTAACAACAGCATCTAGAGGTCCCAACTGAGATCAGAATCCCTCCTGCGAAGTGCTGTAAGCACACACTACAAGATGAGGTTCTTTCAAAAACGGGGTGCTTTTTTGAAAGATCCTGTAAACCTCAAAAAATGAAAAAGCACCGTTTTCGAAAGAACCACGTCTAGACTGCAGTTTCAATTTCGAAATAGCACTTTTTCAAAAGAGTGCCATGATGTGATTATGCAAATGAAGCACGGTATATTTAAATATTTGCACTTTCAAAGTGCTTCATTTACATCCCTCTGCCAACAGACGGATGTAGTCTAGATGTAGCCACACTTTGCCCGGGGGCCTGCCAAGGCTGTGGGCACCCTGACTCTAGCAATTTATGTCAGTATAATTAAGTTACTCCAGGATGTGGAAAATGCACCCCCCCCGAGCGACGCAGTCACACTAACTTAACCTCCAAGTGCAGATGGTGCTGTAGACTGGAGGGCTTCTCCTGTCAACATTGCTGCCTTCTCTTGAGGAGGCGGAGTGCCTATGGTGTGGGAAGAGCTTCCCCATGGGCATAGCTAGGGTCTTCACTGAAGTGCTATAGCAGTGCAGCTGCCTTCGAAGTGTGGGCAAACCCTAAGGAGCTGGACTCACATGCATTCTTTGTCACCCATCCAGCCATTCAGGGGTCAGTGACTCATAATCAGCTATCTGTGTTGTTGACTGAAAAGAACAACCTTTGGTCACAGTTCAGATTGCCAGCTACGTGCATGATCAACTACACAACTTTCACCCTCTTGTCCCAGGATCGCCCCGATGAAATTCTTTCTAGTCCCCCGATAAGAAAGGTGTCTCAAATGCAGTGTGGGGAGGCTGGGACTCATCTGTTTTGGTGGCTCCAGCATGCCACGTGCCAATGCATGACTGACACAATGTGACAGGCCATGCTACCGAATCACCCTCACACTGCTGTGACCTCGTCTCCTGAGACTCCATACCTGGCAAGATAGCCCCCTGCATTACTCACTGGGGGCAATACTCCTGCTCATTTGCTGGCTTGGGGGAAGCTTCAGGGTGCAGAATTTCTGTTAAAGATTGTTGCTTGGCCCTTAATAAGCTCTCCCCCAGCTGTGCCGCCGTGTTCAGGATCAGAAGCCAGGAATAGGCTCTCTGAATATTGGATACAAATGATTTTATTGGTTCTTAAATACTAGGCATAAAAATATGAATGTAGCATATAACTGAGAGTGGGATTCTTTGGGGATTGTCCCATTCCACCCCTTATCTCAGCCTTGAAGGCCCCAAGTCAAGACAAGTTGTCCCCCCAGTAGAGGTGGGTTCTAGACAAAGTTCTAGTCCCTGTATCAGGTCAGTCTCTCCTTCCAGCTGCAAAGAGCTCTGGACACAGCTCTGGGCCATGATGCTAGGCAAGCCTGCCCTTCCAGCCAAGAAGAGCTCTGTACCCAACTCTCCGATCCTACCAGCATCACCCTGAGGGTGCAAGATGCAGAGAACAACATGAGGGCTGACGTTAACCATCTTGCATGAACATGCTGTTTCCAGAGCATCTTCCAGCCAAGTTCAGATAAGAAAGTTGACAGATTTTACTGTGTGTGCAACAGCAGCTCACAGCAGATTCTGCCTCTCCACTGCCCTTCTGCATTTAGCTGACAGCCCCCAAACTCAATCCTGTACAGCACTACTCCGTGAACAGGCTGGACTTTTGTTATAATATGGTATATACTATAATATATAGCAATTTTCTTCCCGAGCTCTCAAAGTTCTTTATAATGGAGGGTTAGTCACATTATCCCCATTTTACAGATGGTGAAAATGAGGTACATATGTAAAGTGGCCCCACAGCAGTCAAAGGTAGAGCCAGGAAGAGAATGCAGATCTCCTGAACTCCTAATCTAGTGCCCTATCCACTAGGCAAAGCTGTCTCCAATAACAGGCTACTGGGGGGATGTAGAGCTCTATGCACCCCAGAGACCTTTTGATGATGCATCCTACTTGTGGCTTTTGGAAGATTCCTTTACTAATTTCCCAAGCACAATGTCCACTGAGTACAGCAATCTTCACTTCCTGTCCTAAATTCTTATCCGGAGTTGCTGAATAGCTATCACATTCGGTCACAGAGGTGGCATGGCCCAGCCTCCCCCACCCTCTATCAAACCCTCCCATTCTTCATGCCTTGATGCCGCAGGACCCCTGCCCCTTATACCTCCTGCTCCCTATCCCATCACTGCCCCCTGGGATTCCCCACCTCCTATCCAACCCCTCCTGCCCCCCGCCTCCTGTTCAATGTCCCTGCTTCCCCACCCCCTGACCATCCCTTTGGGACCCCGTGTGCCCTATTCAACTCTCTCTGCTCCTCTACCCTTGACTGCCCCCTGGGAACCCTCCCCTGCTCCCTGCCCAATGACTGCACCATCTAGAGCACTGGGGCTGGTGGCATTTCAACTGTGTCATCCAGCTGGAATTCCACCCATGTCATGCCGCCCAGAGCATCAGAGCTGGCAGCCAGCACTGTGACCGTGACGCCCAGGCACTGGGAGAGCTGAGGCAGTGGGGGAGAGAGGGCAGAAGGGAAGGGGATGGAGACTAGCCGTCCCTGCTTGCCACGGTACCCAGGAGTTGGGTTGTCTCTGAGTTGGACTGAAGGGTCCAATGGACCAGATGTGGCCTGCGGGCCATACTTTGCCTCCCCCTCTGGTGTACAGAGTGATTCCTATTGTATGTGTAAATGAGTACACTGGACATAATTTCAATGACAAGTCTGTCCATCTAATGGTAGCGTTTGGTGTGAGCACAGCATCTATCTGTTGTACCTTTGGTCCATTATAAGGTCTTCTAAGTACAACTTCAATATAAATAGCTAATAGTAAGGCATAATTGAATATGAAATCTGCTGACAAGATTTTGCTTTCATAGCTATTTCTAAGATAGTACTGTCTAGCAGAAAATGTTAGTTTTGGGGTGAAATCCGGCCATTAAAGGTGAATACTTTTTGGAGCCTGCTAACCTGGTATTTTGCTTTCGATAGGTGTGTTGTGTTCTATGTGCACTATGTTGCACACCGTTTCTCTTTCAGTATCACAAATGGCATAATCTGATGTGACATGTGTCTTGTTACTTTGTGAGGTCCAGTGATTGCGAGAGATTGTTTGTTTGGCAAGAACAGCATTCAAGAGCTGGAGGCTTTTGTTAAAAAAATAGGAATGTTGTCCAAAAGGAATTTGTGAAAACTGCGATCACAGTCTTGCAATTAATAATCAAGAATAATTGAGAAGATTTTGTTTAAATTCATATAACCATCACATATCATTATATCATAGACATTACTAAAACTGTAGTGGTGACTATGCTGAAGTATTTGAATTGGTTTTTTTTAATTGTGATACTTCCTGTACTGAGACTAGAAAGCATTTCAAATATCACAGTGAAGTCAAATAAAGGGATCAAATAAATGTGGGGTTTTTTCAACAACAGAGATCACTGTGTGCTGTGTTAATCAAATAGATTTGCATTGAGACTCAGTTTATTCAAACAGTGCTCAAACCGTCTGGTTAAGAAGCTACAGGGCTTTGTTTTGATTACAGTTTCAGTCTTTAGTATTCTTTTAACCTAACCTAGAGTTGTCAACTGTTCGGTCTTTGACTGGAATGTCCAGTTGAAAAGGGACCCTGGCAGCCCTGGTCAGCACAGCTGACTAAAAGTCCGGTTGGCCACAGAAGGACAGGCAGGGCCATGCCCAGTAGCTCTGTGCAGTTCCCTGGAAGCAGTGAAAGATTCCTCTGGCTCCTAGGTGGAGGTGCAGCTGGGGGACAGCTTTGAGCACTGCCCCGCCCACTGGTACCACCCTCTAGCACTGGTTGTGCAGCTCCCATTGGCCGGGAATGGTGTGGTGGATGCCAATGGGAGCTATGGAGCTAGCGCTCAGGGTGGTACCTGCGGGGGAGGGCAGCATGCAGAGCCGCCCCTCAGCCTGGTGCCAGAGGGACATGAAGCCACTTCCTGGGAGTTTTGCAGACTTCCTCCATCCCCAGTAGAGCTGGGACCACCTGAGGTTTGTGCCCTGCCTGGAGCTCATACATGGGCCCCCTCCAACACTCCAACCTCCTAGCCCCAGTCCCGAGCTCTGTCTTGCACTCCGAAACCTCAGCCCTCACCCAGAGCCTCTTCTTAGACCTCCAACCCTTCACCTCTAGTCCCTCCCCAGAGCCCACACTCCCAGCTGGAGCCTTCACCCCTTTCTGAGCCCCAAATCCCTGCCACAGTCCAGATTCCCCTTCTGAACCTCTCATTTCTAGCCCCAGCCAAGAGCCCACACCCCTAGCAGAGAACCCCTTCTGTACCACAACCCCTCTGCCAACAGAGGGACGGAGTGTGAACAGCCCCTGGTGATTTTTGTTTTGTCAACTTTTGGGTGTCGCCATAAGTTTCATCAACAAAACTTGGTGGAGTAGCTGTGGCCTAAGGGTTTGACAAGTCCTAGATAAAGTTCCATTTTCCCAACTTCCAATCCATACTGTAGAGATAGGCTGTGTCTAGACTGGCCAGTTTTTCCGGAAAATCAGCCGCTTTTCCAGAAAAACTTGCCAGCTGTCTACACTGGCCGCTTGAATTTCCGCAAAAGCACTGACTTCCTACTGTAATAAATCAGTGCTTCCTGCGGAAATACTATGCTGCTCCCGTTTGGGCAAAAGTCCTTTTGCGCAAAAGGGCCAGTGTAGACAGCTCGGATTTGTTTTCCGCAAAAAAGCCCCGATCGTGAAAATGGCGATAGGGGCTTTTTTGCAGAAAAGAGCGTCTAGATTGGCACGGATGCTTTTCCGCAAAAAGTGCTTTTGCGGAAAAGCGTCTGTGCCAATCTAGATGCTCTTTTCCGAAAATGCTTTTAATGGATTTTCTGTTAAAAGCATTTGCAGAAAATCATGCCAGTCTAGACGTAGCTATACTGTGTAAGTGACAGATCCTATTACCCCTGGAAGCAGTGCTTTGTAGGATGACACACAGTCTTTCTACCTACTGATTTTACATTGTCACTCATCACCACAGGATCCAAGCACTTTCCACATAAAATCAATAGCAGTGACCACAACTTGGTGGACTTTGGCATTGTTCGCACTTTTTCAGGGTAAAATCTGTGCTTGGACAGGGTTTTTGATATTTTGTAAGTTGTTGCTAATAATGGTATCACCTGATAACAGTGACCATTTACCCACATCCACAGCAGGTCTCGGGGCCAGGTATGTGGAGGGGCTGGCTCTGCACCCCTTGGAAGTGGTAGAGCAGGGATATCCATCCCTCAGCGCTGCCAGGACCACAGGGCATGCCCCTACCTCCCCAGTTCTCAGAGCCACGCAAAGTGGCGGAACAGTGCTCTGGCAGCAATTCAAAGGGGCTGGTGCTCCGGCCGTTTCCATTGCTGCAGTAGCAACAGAGGTGGCCAGGAGCTCCTATGAATCACCTGGTCCTAGGGTAACTGCCCCCTTTGCCCCTCCCTGTGGGCAGGCCTGTGCACACCACCATTCAGTGTGCCTCAGTTTAATTAAACAGACTCCTCTTTGGCACACAGCATTGGAATTTTACAGTATTGGAGTGTTGTGGAATTTCACCTGCTAATCTGCTTTGAAAAAAAGAAAACCAACCACCCAGTGTGCCCAGCAGTGATGGATTGAGCACACGGGCCGACAGGACCCATGCTTAGGGCCTTGCCAATTTGGGGGCCCTACAGGAGCACCGGAATTCTGGCCCTTTCAGCCTGCTCCTCATTTTCCTCCAACACCCTGTCCCTGGACAGGAGGGAAGGTGGAGTTTGTGGTAGTGTGAGCGAGCCAATTCCCCTGCACATGCAGAGCTGCCTGAACCACCCACATGGCACAGAGCTCCCGAGGGCACCTCTTTCCCCCATGTGAAGTGGAGTTGGCCTGAGGGCTTCCCACGCCACCATGTGTCAGGGCTGGCCCTAACTCCTCTCCCCTCTTCCCCATGGATCTGACCTGAGTCCCTTGCCCAAGCCCTCAGGGCAGGGCTGGCCCGAGCTCTGCCACTTGCCTCTGTTCCCCTGAACCCCTTTTTGCCAAAACTGGGCATTCGTCCTGTTGGTTCTGGTCACCAGTCTGTAAGAGCAAAAGGACAAAGGCCCTGGTTTGCCAAAACCAATCAGAACATCTGAGGCCAAAATGGGATGTACGGTCACCATGTGCCGGGATCCCCATACTGCTGTGGTTGTGCCCCCCTTCCCAATCTGGTCTGCGCCTCCCAGGAGTTGAGGCCAGGACCAGGGCAGATGTGGGGGCCGGGAGTGTTGCTGAAGCTGGGAGCAGGGTCAGAGCTGCAAGAGCCGAGCCATAGCTAGGGCTGGGGGCAGGGCAGCTGCGTCCCCAGACAGTCCTTTCTACCCCCTCCAGGGAGCCATGTCCCACACTTTGAGGACCACTGCCCTAGGCTGTGGTAAGAGCCACCTAGGGAGCCCAGGCAACTGTGGGGAGCTCTAGATCCTCCACCTGCCTTGGGCAGGGGCCAGGCTACCCTAGAGCAGCCCCCAGCACATCGCTACACCCAGAGCAGGTGGAGGGTCCAGGGCTCCCCATAGTGACCCAGGCTCCCTTGGCTTCCCTCCAGCTAACCAGGGAGAGGGGTCTTTGGGGAAAGGAGAGGAGCAGGGGGCAGAGCCCCAGGGCAGGAGGGTAAATTGGGGGGGGGGGATATATGTTCTTCATTCCCAGGGCCCAATAAATCTCAATCTGCCTCTGATTTTTAGCTGTGGGTAATTCAGTAATCCAAGTAGTCCCTTTCAACCCAAATCACATGAGGGTCACGAGGCACCTTTGCTCCAAATGCTTTCAATAAGAGCGTCCCCTTTTTTTCACCGATCACCCTCAGAGAAGATGCTCTCTTGGCATGGAGGGATCATGTATAATCACAGACGCAGCTGTGCCTTGCACAAGTCAAACACTTCCTGGCACTGAGAGAATTCTGCAGCTTTCTGCTTCTCCTCCTCCTTCCCCCCTGCACACACACTTCCAACGAAATGTGTTTGTTTGTAAAAGGAAATGTGCTACAATGAAAACAGAAAAGTAACCGCTGATGTAACAAAAACAACAAATGTGTTCCTGATAAAAGGAGATCATTTTTTTTCCCAGAAAACGTTAATTCCCCTGAAACAGTGACAGAAGGCAAACTCTTCACAACCCTCACTCTGCAAAAGGTTTCAAGGGTGTCTGAAAATAGAGGGGAGACAGATACAGGGCTGATCATACTTGACACTGCTGCAATGAAGGACCCCAAAGCGACAGTGACTGTAGTACAGAGAAGTCTGATTATCATCCCCATTTTAAACACAGGGAAAATGAAGTTCAGAGAGATTATGGACAAAACTGTCCAACTGTAGTGACAGAGGTAGGAAACCTATATTCACCCGGGAGTGAACTGAGCACGGATTTTGTCAAAATGCTAGTGAAGTTGATGAGAGTTGTGGCAGCTGAGTGCCTCTGAAAATCGGGCTTCATTAGGTACCAAACTTTCAGCGCTCCACTTTGAAAACATTCACCTGGGTGACTGGTCTGAGATCAAGCTCAGAACCCAGTTTTCATGATTTCAGCCCTGTGCCACAAGATCACCCTTCCTCTGACGAGGCAGGGCAGCAATCGCAGGTACCCACGGTTTGGGTCTGTAGAGGCCATTCACCTTGCCCCACAAGGAGAGTCTTGACTCTTGGATAGTCAGCACTGAATAAGTAGCTCTGCACTGTACCAACACTGCCCTATGAGCAGTGGCCTCAACCAAAAGTAGGGCCACAAAATGTCAGAAGGGAAGATCAATCTAAGCTCCCTCCTCTGGTCTAGCTATCAGAAAGGGGTGAGAGGCTGGCATTGAGCTCCTCCCTCTCCCTCTAGTCCCAGTGCTAGACAGGGAGACAGGGATGCTCAAGAGATGATCAATTTAGGTGGAGAGTTCCTAGGAGCTGCCTGCTTTGCTTGTTCTTATGTCCTGCTCCAAGTCCATGCCTCTGTCTAAATGGTGGTAAGAACTCGTGATTTACAGTCCTCCAGGCTGGCCAGTTCGGGTGTGTGGAAACAGAGCCTTGACCTGTTCCCTCTTCTGGTCTGTCTGCTCTTGGGCTGGAATCAGACTGAGTGGACTCCCCCAGTTTTCCCCCATATTCACCCCAGTGAAAATGTTTCCCTACATTCTGGTATCTCATTGCTAGAGATGGACCCAACCTGATACGCTGGATCTGAGCACGTGCGCACCTGCACCCGCCCCTCTTCACAATTTGTGCCATCAACATTTAAATTCCGATTCAAATGCTGTAGCTGTGGCCCCTCTCTAGGTACCATAAGGCATGCTGGGAGTCCCACAGGATTTCTAGCAAAGAGTGGGCAAGCTGGAACCATATTCATAAGGAACCTCCTCCCCTGACTACCTAAAATTAGACACTGACATGGTGTCTAGAAGGCTAAACCCACCCGCCCAGCAAGCCACCATGTCCCATTCAAACTTGGCGATGCATTGATTGGTTCCATCACTTTTTGGTACCAGTCACAAGGGAAAGGAACAACTCACTTCCCAGGACCCTGTATTCTTCTAGCAGCAGGAGCAGAGCAGAAAGTCATTTCATGGGCTGACTCCTCTTGGGCAGAAGAGAAGTTTCTATTTGCTCCTCTGCTCCTTAGCAAGGTGCTCACCTGTCTGGGCAGAGTGCTATTTCCACGCAGCTTTGGTAAAGGCAGGGCCTTTGCCTCCTTCACTCATTGGCTACGTCTAGACTGGCATGATTTTCCGCAAATGCTTTTAACGGAAAAGCTTTTCTGTTAAAAGCATTTGCAGAAAAGAGCATCTAGATTGGCACGGATGCTTTTGTGCAAAAGCGTCCGTGGCCAATCTAGACGCGCTTTTGTGCAAAAAAGCCCCGATCGCCATTTTCGCGATCGGGGCTTTTTTGCGCAAAACAAATCCGAGCTGTCTACACTGGCCCTTTTGCGCAAAAGGAGCAGCATAGTATTTCCACAAGAAGCACTGATTTCTTACATGAGATCGTCAGTGTTCTTGCGGAAATTCAAGCGGCCAGTGTAGACAGCTGGCAAGTTTTTCCACAAAAGCAGTTGCTTTTGCGGAAAAACTTGCCAGTCTAGACACAGCCATTGGGTTTCATGCCAATCCATGATATTTTGGTTCTGTTTAGTGAGAGTTGTGTTCTGAAGGGTGTCAGACTAACACACCTGGGGGATGGACATCCTCTCCCTCGCCACAGAACAGGTACAGAGCAAAGCAGCTCTTCCCCCGCAATGACCCACTGGCCTGGCTCTACCCTGATTTGGAGGACCACCTCTAAGAGGAAGAGGGTGGTCTAGTCTCCTTTCCAGCTCACTTCTTGGCCTTTTTCTTGAGGCTGGCCCAAAGGACTCCAGTTGGAGCCAGCTATGTGTAGCCAGACACAAAAACCCCATCTTGTTTTTCCACGAGCCCCATCTTGTTTCCCCCCCCCCCCCCCCCCCCCCCCCCCCCGAGAGCAAGAGAAAGGCAGTCAGCCTTTGATGCCCTGGGAACACAGGTTTGCTGCCTGTCCCTGACTGTACCATAAACAGAAACCAGACAGTAAATGGGCTAGCTGACGACCTGGGGCCTCCCGTCGCCCTGATGGCTAGTACCAGTAATTGACACGCCTGCACTGTCCCAGGAGAGGAATCTTCGCCCATCACATACCAGAGGTGCCCATTGTCTGCATTTTCCCAGGTGTAAATTATGCTTTGCACCCTTCGTGGGAAACTTGGCATTCAAAGCCATTTTTCCTCAATGGCCACTTGAGCCCAGGAAGAAGCCTACATGACCCAAGGGGTATAAAAGAGGTTCAGCAGCCCACCCTATTTGAGCTCCAATCATCTATACCTGCTGGCAGGTATTGATTGTCTCCCGAGGTCTGTAGGACGCCCAACCTCGCCCTACTTCTTCCCGAGGGATTGAGAGAAAGACGCTGGCCACGCCAAGTCTGGAACGCAGGGGTGAGAATATATACCTGCTATGTGTCTATTTTGCATGCATTTAATAAAAGCTCAGAAAACCAAAAGGGTTTCATGGTACCTGTAAGTAACTTATTAGTGTAATTTCTGTCCTGTCCTTTGTAGTGTCTGTGTTATCTGTAACACAGTAGTAGCATTTAACAGCTAAGTTTACCCTGTAACAATAAAATAGTAACTGTTTAAGCTTTAACCTGACTCCTTCAGTTGCTGTAACAGAACCAAGCACAATTTAAAAGAACTTCAGCCGGTCATAAGGGACTCACTGCCCTGACCGTCGGCTGACAGAATTGGCGTAGTCGGCAGGATTGTGCTACTGGTTCACATACAGCAACATGAAGCCTGTCATGATAGACATGGATTTAGTGGTATAGAGAAAGGGTTTGCCCAGGAAGGTTGGGGCAACCCAAAAAAAAAAATTGGATAGAGAAATGTTAGAAGAGGATTGGGGAAATCCTGAGGAGTTGTGGGTGCAGTTCTGTAAGTATAGAACTGCCTGCAAGCTAAAGAATGGGACAAAGCCTGAGTCTGTGGAAAGGAGCCACTTTCCATTTAGCAAGGAAAACAGGATCAGGCCCAGACAAGCAGGCAGAAATGAAAAACAGGATCAGGCCCAGACAAGCAGGCAGGTAACAGATAAGATTGAAAGCCTTGTGGTAGAACTAAGAAAAAGGCAGTAAGTACTGGAAATCTAAATCCTTAAACATACTTACAAGAGTAATATCTGAAACAAGGCCAGTTTTTATTTTAGAGATAAGAAAGTGTTTTTAAAAAAAAAAACACAGAGAATTTAAATTCTGCAGAGAATGGAGAGAATTGAGCAGTTGTGCAAATGCTAAAATGGTATAGATAGAAAATTGTGGTTTCTTTACAGTCATTCTGAAGGAAAAATGGGCCCTTTTTCCAAAGGAATGTCTGTAAATAACCCAGGCAAATTTGACTCAAATCTGAACATTTGATTAGAGAAACTGCTAAAAGAACTCTAAAGGGAGGGGGTTCTATTGGAACTGAACTACCCCAATGAATAAAAAGGGAATGTAATTGTTGTATAGCTATGTAGAAATAGTGTAAGAAAGGTTCAGAGAGAATGTATGTGTATCTGTGTGTAGATATATATATATATATATATATATAGTGTAAATAATATGAAGTTTTCAAGGTCCAGTAATCTTGTTTGTAGGTTTAAAACAAAGTGGTTTGTTAAGACCATTGTAGTCCAAGTTGTTTAATGAAGGAACAGGAAAACTGTAAGCATAAAGAAAGAGTTACACTATATGCAAAGTTGAATGTGGCTAAGTAGTGTTGTAAACAAAGATTGCACATTTTCCTGTAAACTATAGAATGAGTAAAAACTGCAAACAGACTAAAATGCTGTGAAAGCTCCAGGAGCCACACCAGTTGTGATTTCCTTTGTGGTGCAAATGCCCTAGCTGGCAGCACAAAGAAGCTTTGCAGGTAATAGCTAAGTTTGATTAGCAAACTACCTAATATCAGAAAGTTCAAATTGTAGCCCTCCAGAAAGAAAGAAAGAAATAGGAGGTTGGGTATACTAGGAAAAGTTTAAATGTAAGCAGTCTTTTAAGAAGGCAAAGAGAAGACTGAGACAATTGGCATTTGTAAAAGATGTTACCCCTTTTGAACAAAATCTTGCAAAGGTTTGGGCATAGCCCTTGGTCTGATCAAGTGTTAATTGCTATCCATAGAATTTCAGACCTACAAAACAAATTGGCTAACTACTTGTGAATATGTAAACCCTCAACTCCAATGAAGAGGGAAACAGCTGCAGCTTAACTTCTATGGAAACCCTGTAATGAGGTGTTCTTCAAAATTGTCTGAATATAAGAATACAAATATGAAACTGCAAAAATGTAAAAGCCTCTGCTGCAGAAGTGGAGAGGTAGAAATGCATGTCCCTCAGTACCCAAACAGAGCTGGATTCCCTTAAGGATGGGTGCTGAGAGTTAAGCAACTCTCAGATGTATTTATTTTTTTCCTTCCCTCAGGAATATGCTTAAGAAAAGGACAAGGAGGTATGAGGCTTAGTGAACAAGCTCACCCTCCTTACCAAATTAATAGTAGACAAACATGTGTCATTGTAAAAAGTCATTTAGCAGGAATTAGGATGGACCAAAAGAAGGGGAAGGCAAAAAGTTTGGAGCCCTATATGGACATAGTTGAAGGAATAAGGAAAGTAGAGCAGACATTGGAAAGTTACTAGGAATGAGACATTTTCTTTAAAAGGACAAAGCAAGTGATTTGAGGGAATGTGAAGATAAAAGGTGGACTCCATGGGAGTGTGGAAGGAATTAAGTGATGGTTGTCATAAAAATGACACCTTGTTTCTTTGCAGCCTCTTCCTTAAGCACTGTGCAAATCATGTAGGCAAAGAAACAATCAAATGTAAACATTTTGTCTATGGACCCCTTTGTTAAATCTGCAAAGGAAAATTAAGGATTCTACTGAAACTTAATTGGTTAACTGCATAAAGAATGAGCTCTATATATTGTAACTCTATTTTGTGGGTTTCAAATGAACTAGTTTTATTTTGTTTTGGATAATGTCCTCTTGCTTAAAATTGCAAACAAACAAGGCACAAATTGGTTAGTGCTTCTGTTGGGCATTTAACTCTTAAGGACATTTAACTTTCTAGAAACCAAATTATTAGTTTAGAAATTCAAGCTTTGAAACTTAACTGTCTCTTTCAAGGCTGAGTTGATAACACTTTTGGCTTGCTTTTAAATTCAACATTATATGTAAATACAGGCTGCCTGGTTATTTCAAAGGAAAGTGGACAGGGAAGGCTGTTGCTGTTTCAGCAGACACATCCACTGCACCCCTGTCCACAAACATAGAAGGAACAGCTCAGCTTGCAGAGCTGGCAGCAATCAATTAGCTTGTGAGGCAGGGGCCAGTACCATCTACACTAACTCCTATGCTATATGGGCTGGAGCCACCCAGTGGATAACTAACTGGGAAATAATAGGAAAGCCTGTTTGGAGATTGGAATATTGGAAATGGATATACCAGCATGCAACTCCACATGCCTTAAGCATAAGTCATGTGTCCAAAAAAAATAATAATAAAAAAATAATAATAATAATAATACTCTAGCTGCACAGCTAAATAACCTAGCAAATGCAGCAGTACAAATTTTTGCTGCCCAGGTGGATTGGGAACGCCTGTACATTTGGCTACATAAAACCTTGGGACACACAGAGAGCTGGTGCGGCAGGCACATGCCAGGGGGTGGCCTATCACCCACAAACAAGCCAGAAATCTGGTACAAGCTTGCACCCTATGTGCTGAACTCAGAAAACATATAACAGAAAGGCAATGATTTGCCAGGCTAAAAGATGGAAAAATACTATGGGCAACCTGGCAAGTAAATTATATTGGTACACTACCCACCAGTAAGCAAGGGTGGAAGTATGTTTTAACTGGAATGGAAATTGTTTCAGGAATTGGTTTTTGCTTACCCAACCCGATGGACAACAGGGTTGTCTACGATCATGGGACTAAACCACTTAATAGCCCTTGTCCCAACACCCCAATTTGGGGACACAAACCCATGTACTGCACTCCTATAAGGGAAAAGGAGTCTGGACAACTGCAGATGCTGGGCTAACACCAATAACCATCACTGAGGCTTGGATTGTATCCAAGACCGGCAAACCTTATGTTTTATTACAGGAAACTGAGGCAATAGCCCTAAACAGTGCTCCAGTGGGATGGATCCCTCCCAATGCTGGTGTGGATCCGGGAAACCACCATGAACTTTTTGTATATATATATCGCTTGCTGTTGTAGCGCTTGCAACCACTGTTGTTAGTTACAGACTATTGAAATGAGACATGGTACTCCAACTCGCCATGGTCTTCTTCCTCATCCCAACTGCTACTGCTGTACCAGAACACCTTACTTGACTCCTCTACTGGACTGGGAATCGAGTTTGTCCCTGTCAGCCCAAATGACTGGTGAAACAAAGTGACATCTTCCGATGGGGACCGGTATGGTTCGATGACAGCGACTACCGCAATCCTCTAAATAACTCTGGGGGGAGGTCAAGGGGTGAGGCAAGGGAAGTGGCAACAAACGGTATGGGATAAGACATGCTGTAACTAAAAATGTAAAGCCTCATGGCTAGATTGTCTAGCCCAAAACCTAGGACTTTCGTTAACTCCCTTCCTTCACTCTATTGTAAATACTATATTAACCATTTTACTTGTTGTAATTGCTTGCTGCATGCTTCTATGTATTGTTAGGCATTTTGTGTACACTGCTACCTCCTCTGCACAAATCTGGTATATGGCATTGGGAAGCGATCCTAATCAATCCCTTGATCCAAATTATCTGATCAGACCCTGCTGATAGGGCGATTTTAGCTTCCTCCAAGGAGGGCAAAGGGTGCTGGCATCACCGCCATCTTGCGTTCTGGGACATAGTGAGGCGTGTCAAGGGGGTGGAATGTAGCCAGACACAAAAACCCCATCTTGTTTTTCCACGAGCCCCATCTTGTTTCCCCCCCCCCCCCCCCCCTCCCCCAGAGAGCAAGAGAAAGGCAGTCAGCCTTTGATGCCCTGGGAACACAGGTTTGCTGCCTGTCCCTGACTGTACCATAAACAGAAACCAGACAGTAAATGGGCTAGCTGACGACCTGGGGCCTCCCGTCGCCCTGATGGCTAGTACCAGTAATTGACACGCCTGCACTGTCCCAGGAGAGGAATCTTCGCCCATCACATACCAGAGGTGCCCATTGTCTGCATTTTCCCAGGTGTAAATTATGCTTTGCACCCTTCGTGGGAAACTTGGCATTCAAAGCCATTTTTCCTTAATGGCCACTTGAGCCCAGGAAGAAGCCTACATGACCCAAGGGGTATAAAAGAGGTTCAGCAGCCCACCCTATTTGAGCTCCAATCATCTATACCTGCTGGCAGGTATTGATTGTCTCCCGAGGTCTGTGGGACGCCCAACCTCGCCCTACTTCTTCCCGAGGGATTGAGAGAAAGACGCTGGCCACGCCAAGTCTGGAACGCAGGGGTGAGAATATATACCTGCTATGTGTCTATTTTGCATGCATTTAATAAAAGCTCAGAAAACCAAAAGGGTTTCATGGTACCTGTAAGTAACTTATTAGTGTAATTTCTGTCCTGTCCTTTGTAGTGTCTGTGTTATCTGTAACACAGTAGTAGCATTTAACAGCTAAGTTTACCCTGTAACAATAAAATAGTAACTGTTTAAGCTTTAACCTGACTCCTTCAGTTGCTGTAACAGAACCAAGCACAATTTAAAAGAACTTCAGCCGGTCATAAGGGACTCACTGCCCTGACCGTCGGCTGACACTATGGCTTTGACTTTGTGAGGCAGACACCTGACTACCAGGTACTGGACTGAGGCCGCCCAACAACCAGCACATGTAAACATTGCTAACCTGGGCAGGATTCAAACCAGCAACCTCAGGGTCAAAAGGCTCCATATCCCAGTAGCAAGCCCCTAAAGTGACTAATCCTCCCAGTCTGGGTGTGCTTATTCAACATGCTCAGCTCTCTTGCGAAGTCATATAATAGCAAGCCAGACAACCATTTATTGCTCTCAATCCACTACATTTTAATCGGTGGTTCCCACTGTCTGTCAAAGAAAAAAAAATGTTTTCAAGATAAGGACTTGGATGACTCTTAAACCCTACCAGAAAGAACATCACTTCTTATCTGAAGCATTAGAAGCCTCTTGTTGATGTCAAGATTAGCATAAAAAATAATGGGTTTAGCAGGTGTCTTTAGGCCTCATCCACTTCCCATTGACAACAATAAAAGTTGGACCAGGTGCACAGTATATATAATCCCCCTCCCTTTTCACAGGACACTTCCAAGGGCTCTGTTTCCTTTGATCTTACACACAGTTCAGTACAAGGCTGGCTTATGGAGAGCCAGCTTCATTGTGTTTCAAGACAGAATGATCTAGCAGTTGCTTCCTTTTATGGCCTTGGGTTACTTACGCTCCATCTCCGTACACTTTGATGGCATTGACACAGTTCTTGTTCCAGCCCTGCCCTTGTAGGAAAGAGCAATCTTCAGTGAACTCCATGCAGTGACCACTAAAATGGCTCCCATCAAATATTTCTATTCTGTAATGCGCTCCATGCTGGGAACAAAGGGATTTGTGTAAACTCAAAAGAAAATGCATCACATTGTTTCCCCTTATTGTAAAAGACAAACAAAGCAAGAAGAATACCTCATTATGGAAACATGAGGAGAAGGGACAATAACACTGCATGCCCATAAACACATGTCCACAATAAATACAAATATCCACCCAAACAAACAGTTCTCTCACAAAGAGTTCTTTCACAAAAATGCACACACAAACTCCTCCCCAAAATATACCTCTACAATACTGACATATCTGCATAACCTGCATTCACATACAAACTTATTGCTCACATTGTCCTTACTACATATACCTCTAAGTCTCTTCTCCACCTAACAAATACTTAAACACTGTTCACAAAGACACATACCACACAACAATACTATAAACACAACCATTTCCAGCTCCATACACTTAAAAAAACCCAAAATTGCCACACAGACACAAAACATTAGACATTTGCATGAGCAAAAGTAGTGCAAAAAATTAAATAAGAAATCCAAAACATACAGTGGTATTAGATTATTTCCCCAGCTTGTACTTTTCTTCAGTTCCGAACATATCTGTGGTTATTTACACAAGATGTTGTTCCTTTCTTTAAAAATAAAATATAAACCTTCCCAGAGCCCTAGCTATACAAGCCTTCAGGGGTGAGTTGAGGTAAATGCCTGTGGGGGAATTTTGCTGTCGTTTCCATTGGTATGTGTGATGGAGTTAGTCTAAAGGATTTTATAAGCAGAATTCAGAGAATACCTAATATATTTTTCATATAAATTGCATTATTCATGAAAAAGCTACATTGTAGTGCCAAAAATCCCATAGCATTCTCCAGCAGTGGAATCTTAGATACCATTCCTGACCAAACATATTTCAGTGTAACCATTGCCTGAATTGTTGAAATATTTTAAAACTCACTCGTATAAGAGCAATGGAGCACAGGCTTGAGGGAAAGAAAAGCAGTCCTGGCCCACAGAGGTTCAGTCATGGATTTGGAAACAAGGTTCTGTGTGGCACCCTTGACACAAGCTCATATTCCCCCTCTCTGATTTTGTATTAAACATTGGGAACCTCCCCCTGCACAATACACTGATAACGGCCACGAGGGGCACTGCACGGGGCATGCCTTAGGAATCTTGTTGAAATGTGAATATAAAGACAATCTTTTCCCTTACTGAATGAAAAGCCAGGTTCCAACAACAGAGTCCACTACCCCACACATCTACTTTTACCTCCCCTCAGGCCAGGCTAACAGAATTATACATCTCATCCTGGCTGATGTGAGGTCACTCACCCAGCAAAGTTAGTAAATGAGTGACTGATTTCAGGGTATGCCAACTAAGAATTAAAAAGCTATAATCACTAATGAGAGGTGTCAGGGGTGAATCAGTGGTACACCAAGCATAGGGCTACAACCAATCTTTGACCTGTACCACACACAGCCTTGAATGGGGTGACACCAGACACCAGTCATTCTTATCGTGTGGTGTTTCAGTGCCTCCTGGCCCCAACCCACACATCCTTGGCAGTCTTCTAACAGACCCTCACACCACATACAGCACCATGGGACAGACAGAAGTATTGGCCTGATACGTCTCCCACTGATATCTTCTCATGGTAGTTTAAATGCAAGAGAAGGTCCTCTTTGGCAGCTTGGCTCATTGGCTGACAAATCCTTATGAGCTAATGAGACACCGGACATTTAATGAATAACAAGGCCCTCCAGAGGACTTAGTCCAAAGAGGCTCCTGTTGATGTACAACCTCATTTTAGTTTGCTGGATACTGATCAATCATCTTTCAGGACTTCCAGAATGAGCTGCTTGCATAGGAATAATGTCCGGATTCCTAAATTTGAGAGGATGGTCTACTCTAAATAAAGTCTAGGAAAGCATGTGCATATTCTGGGTAGTTTTAATCCATTATTTTATGCACACACACACACACACACTGGATTTAGTGGCTATATTAACCTGTAAGTGACCATACCCAGTAAGTAATTTTCTTTAACCATTCTCCTATCAGAAGCAGGCGAAGTCAAGATCAAATGAAAATATCAGATCAGGTTCAGTCCTCCCCACTCCAAATCCTCTCAAACTTTCTCCTCTGTTTTTGTTTATTTACTTTTTTTGGTGATCTGAGCCATATTTAATATTAGTTAGGGGAGCTCAGACTTTGAAACACAGAAGATAATATGGGTGACTTTTCCAGGAGGCTGAGGGCTGTCCTGCAGCAGCATTCTCCTCTCTGATTTGCCCAGCAGATTGTGACTCCAAAGGCCTGTCTTCTCCATATACACAGATTGCTAGTGGGTGTCAGTAGGAGCTTCGCACACACAGGGAGAGCAGAATATCAGAGTGGACCCTTGCTTTGTACACAGAACCTTGCTATTCATTTGCATGTAAATATAATATTTCATAATATCTGACATTGCATATAAATGCATGTGATGCTGTAGGAGCATGGCCCTCACATATAAAAACCACAGCAAGCTTGTACCCCCATTAAAACTGCTGAGTTGGGAGACAGAATACAGATTTCCCCCTTGTCCTGAAAACATGGGAAATTATGAACAGAATGCATAGGCCATAGAGTATCTTAACAAAGTGTCTAGTTTCCCCAGCATGCTGTTTACTATCTAACTGTATATTGTTTCTATAAAGCTCGTTTTCTTGGATGCCAACTAACATGGAAGATAAAAGCACAAATTCATCCTTCTCAACCACAGGTTCCGGCTACAAAAATAAACTTTTTAGAACCAACTCAAAAGTTGGCACTAACCATTCCGACAGGCTTGCAGGAGCCCAGGTGATCATTATGACCATTCCAACGGTAGAAGTTAGGGTATTCCCCATGCTCCAGAATGTATTGCTGTCCTCGGAAGTCAGGGTGCTCAAAACAGATCCAAGCTCCACTGTGTACACAGATAGAGTTCACTCGGTTCATGAAACCTCTGTCCTGGAAGTTATCACAGTTCCCATAGACCTCCAGCTTCCTGCCTGTGAAGTATTTGCCCTCATAGAATGTGATCTGAAATGAGGAGGGAGAGGATGTTGTATTATGGTGCATGCCAACACAGACTGCCTGCATGAAGCATGCATTGTTATTCTGAGCAGATGGGATTCTCCGGCCGACATAGTGGTTCTACGTCCAACCACAGGAAAACTAAATTGTCACTAGAACGCTTGTTTTAATGGGTATTGTAACACTGCTCAAGTTTACAACACAGCATGTGGCTTTTATGCCAGCTCTCTCTTGTTCTTTTGTAAATATACATTTTAGAACAGGAAGCACAACTATCAAAATATACCACATTCTAGTTGCTCTTTCCCCCTCCTTAACAACTTTGCTTCCATTTCTCCACTTTCATTGTTAACAGTATCATCACATGTTCTCTTTCTGCCTCATCCTAACCTAGGAAAATTCCTACTCTCTCAGCCTAGCAAGAACTCTGGCTCTTTGGTCTGAACTGAGGACCAAACAGTTGGTTTTTTACTTACTTTTCCCGAACACTGAGACATTTTCTGCTGGATGCAAGCCAAAGCCTAAGCAGAAGCCAAACCAAAAATGTGATCAACAGAAATGTTGGATACCCCACTATATACCAGTGAGGAGAGACGAGGGTGGTATCGCGAGACCTGCTTAACAATACGGCAGGAATAGGAGGCTTTAAAAATTCATGCTTAGTAGGCAGAACTTCCACTATCAGGCCCTGCTGAGTCCAGAGTTTTGATTTAGTGCATATAATTTAACAAAAGATGTGTTTGGCAGGGATTTGACCGATTAGTGTTGCACATTTAAAGTTCCTTTTCGAGGACTTTGTTTTTAGAACCAGCAATAAGGAAATCAGAAAAAGGTGGCTACTCTGAAGCAGGGATTCTTTTATTTGCATTTTTTTTATCTTCTTTTTAAATGGGCCATTGTTTTTCAGTTAATTCCCATCTGTGGGGGCTGGAAAGCCAAAAGTGAGCGTCCTTGGCAGGTTCCTTAACAATAATGATTTTTATTTCATTCATCAAAGGAACTGCTTCTCATCCATCCTCAAAACCTTTTTAGACAGCCCGAAAGACAAACACCTCACCCTCTCTGGTGCACAGAGTCTATGCTTAAAAACTCACAAAATTATTCATTATTTGTCTTTTTTTGTTAATGTTCTGGTAGCTCAACTCTGATGCACCTAAACACCAAGATATACATAAATAATTTGGGATTCAAATGCTTCCCAAGAATTTTAAGCAAAGGCATGAACAGATTTCACAAATACCAGTAAATATGGCTCCCTTGGCATAAAGCTTCACGTTTTATAATCACAAGTTTCTTAAAGGTGATGAGCAACCAGAAAAAAAAAAAGATTTATTATTACTTATATTACAACAGTGGCTCAATCACCATCAGGCCTCATTGTACAAACACAGTAAAATAGTCTCTTACCCGAAGAGTGTGCAGCAGGAGCAGGCAATAATTTTTGATGGGGGCCACTCCAAGGTTTTGGCAAGTGATCAAGGGCCATACTTTTCTATGGAGAAGATGTGGCATCTGGGAAGGAGGTTGGGTGCAGAAGGGAGTTTGGGGGAGGGAACTGGGGTGCAGGAGATGGTATGGGGTGTGGGAGGGAGTTTGGGTGAAGAAGGGGGATTGTGAGCTAGGCAGGTAATTGGGAGAGCAGGAGTGGGTATGGGTGCAGGAGAGGATTCCAGCCTAGGGGAGGGATATAGGAGGAGGTGCAGAGGATTTGGGTGATGAGCTGGGGCAGGAGACAGTGGTGACCTGGGGCAGGGAGTTGGGGTGTAGGAGGGGACTGGGGTGCCAGAGGCAGGCTCTGGCCAGGAGGTGCTTACCTAAGTAGCTCTTAGTCAGCAGCCCGGCAGGACCCTAAGGCAGGCTCTCAGTGGCTCTCTGCACTGTGTGCTGAGGATGGGGGAGGCAATGTGTGCATGTAAAATACTGCGGTGGCACATCTGCACCACTGTAGCTGCTCCACTGTGGCACTCCAGCTAAGGCGCTACCTATACCAATGGGAGATTTTCTCCCACTGGCACAGGTACTTAACCTTCTCAAGAGGCACTTTGGTGGGTAAGGATTCTGGATTTTTCATATGCTCGAGCAAAATAGTTATACCAACCTAAATTAAACCTTACTCGGCTAGGTTTAATGCATTTGGAAGCCTGTTGTTTCAATGCAGATGGAATATATGGGCTGGCCTAAAGGTGTTATCATAACCCAGTCACTGTTCAACAATAAACAATGATACACAAGATCCAGGGCTTGGTATACAGAGACTGCAGCCTGCTTAGCACATTAAAATCCTTTACATTTTTTCTTAAAGCCACAGAAAAGAAGGAAGAGTAGTTAAAGTATTTGACATGTAAAATATTAAGTAAGGTTTTTTTTAACAACATCCTTTGTCCCTGCACCCTTTAGCTGTAGACTGTTTTTAGAAGAAATCTCTCTCTCTCTCTCTCTCTCTCTCTCTCACACACACACACACATTTTTTTCACAATCTCTTAGCTGATCTTAAAGATGCGAGTAACTGCCTTTTTTGGGGAAAAGTAAAGTTAGCTGAAATGGGCTGGGGTGTCTGCTGATGTTATGGAAGACCTGTATCAGATGGAAAAAACCTTTCTCTGACAGCCTCTCAGATGGTATTAAAGGAGGGAGCTGTCATTCAAGGTGGTGTCTGGAATGCAGCTTGAGCCCCGGAGGTGGCAATGTCATCTAGGTCATTCTCATTCTGGTCAAGATGCTTCTCGGGGTCAGGATGGTGAAGGCCCAGGGTCCCAGGAAACAGTGGATGAAGCTCATTCCAGTAACTTTTGTCTGTTCTTTCCATCTGTTTTTCTTTCAGGTTTTTTGTACTTTCCTCACAAAAATCTCTCTCGTAAGGACTTTAAAAAAAGGACTGATGGGAGGAATAGCTCATCCCTTCGTTATTTTGTTTACCAATTAGGCTAATAGTCAAGGAACCAATTTTGGCTCATTAACTTTGTCATCAGCTCTCTCTCTTGTTTTTAACAAGCATAATATTAACTCAGTCCATGAATCATGTGAATTTGGACTTTTTGTTTAGACTACGTCAGTTACTCTGTGTCTCTGCTCTTTTCATGCTTTTCCCTATTAATATTTGTTGTTATAGGTTATTACATAGGCACTGATTTCTCAACCTCCCCCATTCATCCTGTGCCCTGCCCCCACTCTACCCTTTTACACCCCCTCCCCCAGGGTGCCCCATATTTAACTGGTGCCTCCCCATAGTGGGGGCATGATGTAAATGGCAGTCCAACCCCAGGGCCATCATGCGCTCCTCTCCCCATGTGACCTGCAGGAAGTGCTTTGTCCTCCTGCTCATAGACTCATAGACTTTAAGGTCAAAAGGGACCATTATGATCATCTAGTCTGACCCCCTGCACAATGCAGGCCACAGAATCTCACCCACCCCCTCCTAGAATAATCCTCTCACCTATATCTCAGATATTGAAGCCTTCAAATAGTTTGAAGACCCCAAGATACAGAGAATCCTCCAGCTGTGATCTGTACCCCATGCTACAGAGGAAGGAGAAAAACCTCCAGGGCCTCTGCCAATCTACCCTGGAGGAAAATTCCTTCCCGACCCCAAATATGGAGATCAGCTGAACCCTGAGCATGTGGGCAAGACTCACCACCTGTGCTCCCGAGCGCCAAGCCCCAGGACCCTCAAAGGTACAGCCACAGGGTCATACCTGAATGGTGAGTCAAACCAACACATTCACCACCCCTCTCGGGGGATTCGTCGTCCGCGGCGATTCCCCCGTCCTGGGCTTTTGCCTACGATGGTTAAATGCTGTGGCAGCGGCGGTTGTCCCTCGGTCCTAGCTGAGTCTTCATCCCTAATATCAGGCATCAGGGACCCTGGCGCCCCAGGTCTGGGGCTGCTGATGCCGGGAGGTCATCCACCGGGGTTGTTGCCCCCAGTTTGTTCTCCCACAACCCTTCCCCGGGGTTGCCCTCCTAGGCTTCCTTCCCCCGCTTCTCCGGACCAGTCAGGGTAGAGGTCTTTCTCTCCACTGCCCCCTCGCTCTGCTCTCCTTTTCCTCCACGCCTCCCCCTCTCCGGCTGCCCCAGCGCCACATTTAAACCCCCCGCCAGGCCTCTGGAGCATGCAGAGCAGTGTCAGGGTGCGTCGCGTGGTACAGCCGCTGATATCAGCACCCTGGGCGCGGCGGCGGCACCGAAGCGAGGGGACGGGCTCATGCCGTCACAATGACCTATGAAGAAAGACTGAAAATTTGGGTTTGCTTAGTTTGGAAAGGAGAAGACTGAGAGGGGGCATGATAGCACTTTTCAGGTATCTAAAAGGGTGTCACAAGGAGGAGGGAGAAAAATTGTCCCCTTGGCCTCTGAGAATAGGACAAGAAGCAATGGGCTTAAACTGCAGCAAGAGAAGTTTAGGTTGGACATTCGGAAAAACTTCCTAACTGTCAGGGCTTTTGTTTGGGCTTTGTTTCTTTCTTTAACTATCATTTTGCATTCCTTGTTCCTCCACGTAAGTGAATTTTTGATTTTGGGGTATGTGGCGGGGCACCGCCCGCCTCCGTCCCCCTTCCCCTGGGAAACAAAGCGTTGACCCCCAGCCTGGGGGCCTAATCTATAATCTCAGCAGGCCCAGCGGCCTAGTCCAGCACTTGCGGCAGGCCCAGCGGCCTAGTCCAGTACTCGCGGCAGGCCCAGCGGCCTAGTCCAGCACTCGCGGCAGGCCCAGCGGCCTAGTCCAGTACTCGCGGCAGGCCCAGCGGCCTAGTCCAGCACTCGCGGCAGGCCCCGCGGCCTAGTCCAGCACTCGCGGCAGGCCCCGCGGCCTAGTCCAGCACTCGCGGCAGGCCCCGCGGCCTAGTCCAGCACTCGCGGCAGGCCCAGCGGCCTAGTCCAGCACTCGCAGCAGGCCCAGCGGCCTAGTCCAGCACTCGCAGCAGGCCCAGCGGCCTAGTCCAGCACTCGCAGCAGGCCCAGCGGCCTAGTCCAGCACTCGCAGCAGGCCCCGCGGCCTAGTCCAGCACTGCGGGGTGGGGTAGGGGGGGTCCGGGCCCTCCCTCTCCACCGGACCCCAACCCAGGGCCCTAATGGTGGTGGGTGGTTCCCACCAACGGCTCAGCGGGGGGTCCTCCCCCAAAACATGCTAAGCCCACCGGGGGGGGGGTTTCCCGGCCCCTTGCCCTGGGTTACTTCCTACCCCCAATCTGGCAGCCGACGGAGGTCCCACCTGGCGATGCTGGGTTGCTGGCAGCAGCCTCGTCCGGCGGTCTTGTCCCTGGGGCAGGGGCACAGGGGCGTCTTCTGCAGCGGGGCGGACGGCCACCGGGCGTCGGTGTTGGGGGCGTGCTCGCCCCAGGGCTGGTGGTAGCCGCAGCGGTGCCTCCTCCGGCTCTGGATCTGGCGGCAGGTCCGGCGGCGGGCCTGCAGCTTGGGCCGGAGCTCCTGCCTCCTCAGCGGTCCGCCCCAACTGAGCAGCCCAGCAGTCTTTTATAGCGAGGCTGCACTCCGAGCATGCCCAGTAGGGCTGTGGGGGAGGGGCGTGTTCTGCCCAATAAATGGGCTCCCCCTCCTCCTGCTCAGTGCGGGGCAGGTTCGCCCCGTCACACACCTCCCCCCTTAAAAGGTTTCTTTCCGGTGGCTCCTCTTTAGGAGCTATGCGCGAAAGAAAATCTGCATTGCCGTGCACCTTCCCTGGTCGGTGCGCCACCTGAAACGAATATGGCTGCAAGGCTAGGTACCAGCGCATGATACGCGCATTGGTGTCTTTCATTGTTTGCAACCACCTTAAAGGGGCGTGATCCGTCACTACCAAAAAGG
Source organism: Pelodiscus sinensis (assembly GCF_049634645.1). Lineage (NCBI taxonomy): Eukaryota > Metazoa > Chordata > Testudines > Trionychidae > Pelodiscus > Pelodiscus sinensis. The sequence goes on along the minus strand of NC_134712.1, from coordinate 244,716,146 downwards.
TACTCCCCAGTAAATAATACCTTAGTGCGTCCACGGCCCATTTCACGGCCAGTGCCTCCCTCTCTATGGTGGAGTACCGGGTTTCCCTCGGGTACAACTTGCGGCTTAAGTATAGCAGCGGGTGTTCTACTCCCTCTACCTCCTGGGATAGCACGGCCCCGAGTCCTACCTCGGAAGCATCCGTCTGTAGGATGAAGGGCCTGTCAAAGTCCGGCTGGGCTAATACCGGTCCCCGGGTAAGGTGGTCCCTCAAGGTCTGAAACGCCCTCTCGCACTCTGCTGACCACTCTACCCGCCGCGGGTGTTGGTTTTTGGTCAGGTCCGTCAGGGGGGCTGCTATGGTGGAAAAGTTAGGGACAAAGCGCCGGTAATACCCCACCAACCCCAGGAACTGCCTCACCTGTCGTTTCGTGGTGGGAGTGGGGTATTCTCGGAGGGCCTGGATTTTATCTATTACGGGTTTCACCTGTCCCTTCCCCACCGTATACCCCAAGTAGGTTACCTCTTCTTTCCCTAGGTGACATTTGGCCGGGTTCGCTGTTAACCTGGCTTCCCCTAGGGCCTTCAATACCTCCTCTAAGTGGGTTAGATGTTCCTCCCATCCTTCGCTGTACACAATAATATCATCGATGTACGCCGCTGCATACGCATTGTGGGGTGCCAAGACTTGATCCATCAGCCGCTGAAATGTGGCAGCGGCTCCATGCAGTCCGAAAGGCATCATCGTGAATTGGTAGAGCCCAAAAGGGGTTGGGAATGCTGTTTTGGCTTTCGTCCTCGGTGTCAACGGGATTTGCCAATATCCTTTAGTGAGGTCCAGGGTCGAAATATATCTGGCCCTCCCCAGGCGTTCTAGTAGTACATCTACCCGGGGCATGGGGTAAGCATCGAACTGGGAGATGGCGTTCACCTTGCGGAAGTCGATGCAAAACCTCACTGAGCCATTGGGCTTGGGGACCAGCACTATGGGGCTCCTCCACTCGCTGCGGGATTCTTCCACCACCCCTAGGGCCAACATTTCTTTTAGTTCTTGGCGCACGGTGTCCCACATCTTCCTGGGCAGGGGACGGTGACTGTCCCGTACTTTCTGCCCCGGTTTTGTGGCAATGTGGTGGCTAATTAACGGGGTCCTTCCTGGTTTAGCGGACAACACATGTGGGAATCGCGCTATGAGTTCTTGTAGCTGTTGCTTTTGTCCCTCCTTTAGGTCTTGCCCAACATCTACCTGGGGGTCCTCCCTCAAGGCTCCCACTTGTGGTCCCAACTCGTCCTCTGGGGGGAAGGGGGTGATCATCATTGCTTCCCTCTCCCTCCAGGCCTTCAGGAGGTTTACATGGTACACTCGTAAATCTTTCCGCCGCCCTGGTAGCCTCACCTCGTAATCGACTGGCCCGATCTTCCGCACGACTTCGAAGGGTCCTTGCCATTTTGCTAATAGCTTGGACTCCGAGGAGGGCAATAAGAGTAACACCCGATCCCCGGGTTGAAAGCTCCGCATCTTCGCCTTTTGGTTGTAGTGGCGTGCTTGTGTTTCCTGCGCCGTCCGCAGGTTCTCCTGGGCTAGCCGGCCCAATTCTTCTAACCGCTCTCGTAGTTGTAACACGTAGTGGATGGTCCCCTGGGCGCGTCTCTCTTGTCCCTCCCAAGTCTCTCTCAGTAAGTCCAGAATTCCCCGCGGTCGCCGGCCATACAATAATTCGAATGGGGAAAATCCCGTGGAGGCTTGGGGGACCTCCCTTACAGCGAAGAGAAGAGCGGGCAACCATCTGTCCCACTGTCGGGGGTCGTCGTCGACGAATTTCCGCAACATTGACTTCAGTGTCCTGTTGAACCGTTCCACCAGCCCATCCGTCTGAGGGTGGTACACGGAGGTTCTCAGGGAATGGATGTTCAGTAGGCGGCACAACTCCGTTATCAGCTTGGATGTTACGTTGGTCCCCTGGTCTGTTAGGATTGTCTTCGGGAGACCCACCCGGGCGAACACCTTTAAAAGTTCGTCAGCAATGGCGCGAGCTGTCGTGACCCGGAGGGGAATCGCCTCTGGGTATCGAGTGGCGTAGTCCACAATGACCAGAATGTATTTGTTCTTATTGGCGCTTTGCTCCAGCGGCCCGACCAAGTCCAACCCTATGCGTTCAAAGGGCGTCCCTACCACGGGCAGAGGGACCAACGGGGCTCGGGGGACCCCTCCGGGGTTAGCCCGCTGGCATTCGGGGCATGATGCACAATAGTCCCTCACCGCATGATGTATTCCCGGCCAGAAGAACCGCTGGGCTAGTCTGCACAATGTTTTTTCCCGGCCCAGGTGGCCTGCCCAGGGCACATCGTGGGCCAATCGCAATACCGTCGTCCGAAGCCGCTGAGGTACCAGCAGCTGGCAGATCTCGGCTTGGGTCTGCGGGTCTTGGGTCAGGCGGTACAGCAAGTCACCCCGTATCTCGAACCTCGGGCCTTGGGGCCCCCCAAAGGGGGCCCGGTCCCTCGACTCGGGTCCTCCCGCCTGCTCCCAGGCCCGGCTGAGGGTTGGGTCGTTCCTTTGTTCCTCTAGGAAATCGCCATCCAGGGAGAAAGCAGTTTCTTGGGGATCTATGGGGGGGGCGTCAATTCGAGAGGGTTGTGAGGCTCCCCTCCTGGCCCCCCTTGAGGTCCCTTCCCCGGGGTCTTTTTCCATCGGCAGTTCTGTTAGCGCTGCCTGTGGCTGTTCTGGGCCTCCCCCCTCGGGGTCCCCTCGCCTGTAGCCCTGTAGTAGGGTCCAAAAGTGGGGCCAATCCCGCCCCACTACCACGGGGTAAGCCAGTCGGGGGACTACCCCTACGCTGCACCTCTCTTCGTGCGCCCCGATCGCTAGCCTCACCTTAGCGGTGGGGTACGTCCTTACCTCCCCGTGGATACACTGCATTCTCACCGGGGGCCCCCATTGCTCTGGGTCACCGACTAGGTCTTCTTCTATCAGTGTCTGTCCACACCCCGTATCCACCAAGGCTGTGGTCTCCTCCCCTTGCACCTTAACTGGGATGAGTATCTTTGTCCCCCCTTCTTTCTGCGGTTGCACCCCCGCTACTAGTACTTGCCCATAGCTGCAGGCCCTGGGGGTGCCCCTCTCTTTCCCGGGGTCTCCCTGGCGGCTCCCTGGGCGGCCTGCCCCCCTCCGGGCTCCTCCGCCAACCCAGTGCCCTCTCAATAGGGCTACCGCCTGCCCCAACGTCTTGGGCCCCTGTCGCCGGATCCACTCCCTGTCCTCCTTGGGCAAACTCTTCAGGAGCTGCCCCACAGCCGCCCTAGTACCTTTCCGGGGGCCCATCTTCTCCCGGGCCCCCTCGAGCACCTGCCCGACTAAAATCCTGGCCTTTTTTTTTTTTTTTTTTTTTTTAAAGCACCCCCAAAAAAAAGGAAACCCCTCTCTGCGCCCCCTTTTACTCAAGGGGGGGGGATTATGCCCACATTCTCCACCAGTTGTGGCGGGGCACCGCCCGCCTCCGTCCCCCTTCCCCTGGGAAACAAAGCGTTGACCCCCAGCCTGGGGGCCTAATCTATAATCTCAGCAGGCCCAGCGGCCTAGTCCAGCACTTGCGGCAGGCCCAGCGGCCTAGTCCAGTACTCGCGGCAGGCCCAGCGGCCTAGTCCAGCACTCGCGGCAGGCCCAGCGGCCTAGTCCAGCACTCGCGGCAGGCCCCGCGGCCTAGTCCAGCACTCGCGGCAGGCCCCGCGGCCTAGTCCAGCACTCGCGGCAGGCCCCGCGGCCTAGTCCAGCACTCGCGGCAGGCCCAGCGGCCTAGTCCAGCACTCGCAGCAGGCCCAGCGGCCTAGTCCAGCACTCGCAGCAGGCCCAGCGGCCTAGTCCAGCACTCGCAGCAGGCCCAGCGGCCTAGTCCAGCACTCGCAGCAGGCCCAGCGGCCTAGTCCAGCACTCGCAGCAGGCCCCGCGGCCTAGTCCAGCACTGCGGGGTGGGGTAGGGGGGGTCCGGGCCCTCCCTCTCCACCGGACCCCAACCCAGGGCCCTAATGGTGGTGGGTGGTTCCCACCAACGGCTCAGCGGGGGGTCCTCCCCCAAAACATGCTAAGCCCACCGGGGGGGGGGTTTCCCGGCCCCTTGCCCTGGGTTACTTCCTACCCCCAATCTGGCAGCCGACGGAGGTCCCACCTGGCGATGCTGGGTTGCTGGCAGCAGCCTCGTCCGGCGGTCTTGTCCCTGGGGCAGGGGCACAGGGGCGTCTTCTGCAGCGGGGCGGACGGCCACCGGGCGTCGGTGTTGGGGGCGTGCTCGCCCCAGGGCTGGTGGTAGCCGCAGCGGTGCCTCCTCCGGCTCTGGATCTGGCGGCAGGTCCGGCGGCGGGCCTGCAGCTTGGGCCGGAGCTCCTGCCTCCTCAGCGGTCCGCCCCAACTGAGCAGCCCAGCAGTCTTTTATAGCGAGGCTGCACTCCGAGCATGCCCAGTAGGGCTGTGGGGGAGGGGCGTGTTCTGCCCAATAAATGGGCTCCCCCTCCTCCTGCTCAGTGCGGGGCAGGTTCGCCCCGTCACAGGGTACTTCAGTGTATTACAGTCATTGCTACTATTAATCCCTTTGTTAAATTATCATTGAAATTCTCTGTATCATCATACATTGATTATTCACAAATTCAGTCAATTTGCTTGTAAATAGCTCCATTTTTCCATTACCTTCAACCTTACCTTACTTACCACTGAAAAAAAATATGCATAGGGAAATGACCTCTCCCAGTTCTGTTTTAGCTGTATTTACTTGCAATATCTACAGTTATAATTCCCAGGTCTAAGCAGGAAATCTAGTTGCATGCCATCATTTAAAAGAACTAGATTGTTTTCATCAGTGAACTTCTGTAAGCGAGAGCCATTGTATCCGTTGTCTTACTTCCCCACAATTTATTACACCATTAAGATAACAGCATATAGTATAGGGGCTTTCATTATTCTTCACTGTTTCTTGTAACTCCAAACTTTCTAATTTCTCCATGCCTCACAAATATTAGAAATCCTTAAAGAAATATCTTCTGCACTGGGATTTCTATAGCATTTTATCCTATACTTACTTACCTCTTCCTTCTCTACAGTTATGCAGTTTAGTCTTTCTCTTCTGAAAGTACAAATGTCTTTTCCTTTTCCTACTTTTTAATTTCACCTAAAGGCAATATACCCTGGAATTTTAAATATAAACTTTTCAACAACCATGTGTCCTGGATACACGTGACGTCTGGTTTACTTTCATTTCCAGGCTATGTTCTTGTAGTTAATTAGACTTAATTTTTTCCCAGTTTGTGATTTACAATCTATCACTTCTAATATAACTGGAAAAAAACTTTCCTTTTTCATTCTTTGTGCCTCACTGCCTAGTCCTTCCGCAATGTTTATCATATTCCTTACACAATGAAGTTTGGTCTGCAATGCCCCTTTTCTGTGCAGGCTCTTCCTGCTCTACACGATGCTTTGACAGTTTCCTTACAGCTTCTGAAGAAGGTAAGTTAACCATTTTTGTCTTTTGTTTCTCCTTAGCTTGCCTTGCCACAACGCACCCTCCATAGAGCTGACTGTTAGTATCACCTCAGGCACCAACATCTGCTCTGGCCAGGGGATGCTCAACCCCCCCCCCCACATTGCATCCTGCCCCCACTATCTCCTCCCCAAACTTCCACCTTGCCCTGCCTCTTCTTCACCACAACCTGCTCCCACTCCGTCCCTTCCCCCAACCTGTTGTAATTGGCCCACCTCTTCCCCGCCTCTTAACTCCCCTTCCTTCAAGCACACCCCATCCTAGCATCTTCCCTCCCTCCCGGAGGTGCTAGGGCAGGCATGTCCAAAGTCCGGCCCGGGGGCCAATTGCGGCCCGTGTTCCGGTTTAATACGGCCCCCCAGGTAATTTGGCAATATCTATCTTTTATGGCCCCCAACGAATCCATATGTATTGAGATGAATACATTGTAAAATCTCAGTTAATGTCAGTTGGTCTAAATCAGTTATAAATATATTTGGACACAACATGTATACTTGGTGTTATGTTCCTGTTCATATTTTTTGAACTTAAAAGTTGACAGACAACCTTTATTACCAATAATATGTAATGTACTTTACAATGTTCCTGACATATATTTCAGCTTCCTGGATTTTTTTTTCATCTGGCCTTCAGATATGAAAGGCAGAGTGATTTAACACCTGTTTAGATTTGTCATCCATGTGACGAAATGAAAAGTATGCCATTTGCAATAAACTTTGCATAAAATAGTTAATTTGCATTTAATTTTAATGGTTCAAAGAATGTCAGGCAAAATGGTCGGCCCTCATGCATGTTCACTTCATCAAATCTGGCCCTCTTTGAAAAAAGTTTGGACACCCCTGTGCTAGGGGAAAGTAGCAGAGGGGGGGAGCTGCAGGCAGATGCTGATCTACTCTCTGTTCAGACCGTTTGTCTTCATTCTAAGTTCCGTTAATTAAACGTAGTACATGGCTGTGGTTCATGTTACAGAAATTCCCCTGCCTGGGGCAGTACGCTCCCACAGGCACAGATTGCTGACGAGCGCACGAGAAGAGACGGCTGGGTGGTAGTTGTGCTAGTGGCGAGCTGAGAGCCCTCATGCTTCCATGAGGCCAGCTCCTGTCACTGTACAGCTCCAGCCGTGCTGTTAATCCTCGCACAATACAGCCATGGCCAGCTCCACAGATAACATCAAAATGAGCCCATGGATACCCAGGCAGCCCTCCCTCGCCCACTCTGCATTCCTGCACAATGCAATTCTATAGGCAACTTCCAGTAAGTCTGCATAACCCCATACAGCCACCTCCCCCACCCCCGCCCCACTTTCACAGGGCAAGAGCAGTAACACTGCTGACCATGAGAAAAGCCAAGAGGGTCTTTGTTTTTTTTAAACTTTCTAGAACAGAGGTTTTTAAGTGACTGTACAGTGAGAAGCGAATAGCGTTAGGGAGCGTGGGCAGCTGCGGCATTCCCCAGATACAATGTGGACTGCCAAACAGTGTCCTCTTCACTCCAGAGCAGTGGTGGGCAACATGCGGCCCCTCGGGGTTCTAGGTGTGACCCCAGGGACATTTTGTTTGCTGCTGCCCAGGCGCCAGGTTGCCAGATTCTCCTGGTTTTCTTCCACTTCGTTTTTTTCCTACCAGTATTACTAAAGCGACATGCACGTAAAGCACTGCAGTGAGGTGTGCTGTTTACACACAACATTGACTGTAGGGTATATTGTCCACACTACAACACATTCACACTACAACACACTCTACTGCAGTGTGTATTGTTCACACTACAATATACTCACACTACAATACACTCACACTACAGATTTCTCGTGCATCACCCACAGTGGGGACCGGTCAGTGCTCATAGAGCATCTGTGACATGTATTGTATGAGACTCTCACACTGAAATGAATAAACAAGCTGCTTCCCTTGCTAAGCACTTGGTTTCGGGGGCACAGATCTCAAAGCAGGGAAGACTACAAAACAATAATTAGCCATAATGCAGCCTTTTAAGGAGGAGCTCATGGAAGGGCTCACCCAGACCAATTCCCCAGAGTCCTGTGTAACGCCACTGTGCCACAGAACAATGGACGGCGAGGTCCTGGAGACAGCTTAGTGCTTGTCAGAGGAAAGTCTCTTGATTTTGGATTTTTGCGTTCAGATAAAAAGGCAAAGCCCTTTCTTTTCTGACATGGCTCAGGAGACCGAGATGTGCATCCTGGATATGATGCTCCAGGGATGACCTAAATAACACGATGAGGAATTATGTATTCATTTCATAGGGATGCTTTCCTGTTCTTGGAAGGCACCTCCCGAGTTAGGCACTACTGCAGATAAAAAATAAGTGAGCAGCAGCAAGGAGCTAACCTCATGCTTCTGGGCAGGCCAAACTCACGTTGGCTTCAAGCGGAGTTTTAAAAGCAGACAACAGAAGTTGCCTCCATCTTTCATTTAGTCCCCTGCCCTGATGGCAGAACCAACCACCCCGTAGATAGGGGTGGTGAACCTTTTTTGGGTCAGGAGCCGCTGACCCACAAAAAAATCAGTCAGGAGCCAAGGGGAGGTAGCAGGGAGGCTGTAGTGCCAGTGTGAGCTTCCCAATATTGGGGGAGGTCCCAAGCTGGGGAGGACCAGATCCAGGCAAGCCGGGGGCCATATCCTGCCCCAGGAGTGTACTGGCAATCAAAATAGGCCCAGGAAATGGGTTGAGAATGGCCCGCCCCATGACGTCACCCCTGCGTGTCCCTCAAGCCCCGCCCTCTGGCACGCGGTGCATGCGGCAGGTCGGGCTCTGTGTGCCGCATACAGCACAGACGTGAAGCCACTCGGAGTGAGGGGCAATGGTGTGTGGACACGACGGCCCACCAGGAAATTCCCAGGATCCCATCGGGCCAGTCCACCCCCTGTTGAGCCCCCAGACCTTAGGATCCCCAACCCTGAACTAGATCATCCCTGATAGATATCTGTCCAACCTGGTTTTAAATATCTCCATTGTTGGAGATTCCACAACCTCCCTGGGCAACTTATTCCAGCGTTTAACCACCGACAGGAAGTTTTTCCTAAGGTCCAACCTAACCCTCCCTTGCTGCAATTTAAGCCCATTGCTTCTTGTCCTATCCTCAGAGGCCAAGGAGAATAATTTCTCTCCCTCCTCCCTTTCAACATTCTTTTAGGTATTTGAAAGCTGCTATCATTTCCCATCTCAGTCTTCTCTTTTCCAAACTAAACAAATCCAGTTCTTCCACTCTTTCCTCATAGGTCATGTTCTCTAGACCGTTAATCATTCTTGTTGCTCTTCTCTGGACCTTCTCCAGTTTCTCCACCTCTTTCTTGAAATGTGGTGCCCAGAACTGGACAGAGTAGTGCAGAAGAATTACTTCTCCTGTCTTGCTCCCAACTCTCCTGTATTGTAAACAGCAGACTTTCCCTGCATTACAAAAATAACATCTCAGGTCATTAGAAATCAAATAATTATACAACCTCATTTCACACTGGATTATTTTGTAGGGTAGGCAAGCAGAGGCTTTATAGCCAGAAGGGAGCTTTCAAATTATTCTAGAGGAGCGATACAGGGGGCAGACTTGAAGACAAGCAAATAAAATCTGGGCTTTCCAAAGGTAGGTATGTAGTAGGCTTCTATGCTATGCCCTGGCTAAGGCAAATTCTAATACTCCTTACAAGACCAGCCCTGGACACCTCAAGGCATCATGAGCCAATGGAAGGGATAAAGTGAATTACAGGGAGAGTTATTTAAAAGGATAGTTCTTCATAGTTTTGTCCTGCCCCATCTGCATCCTTTTTGCAGATGAGACTCTGGTGCCCCTCGAAGTGCTGGTTTCAGCACGAATGCTGGAGGGATTCTGTTCCTTGTTTGCAAAGGGAAGGGCTGTGCTTGTGCAGAAGCAGCAAAATCACCAGGTAAAAAGTACAGGCTGTCCCTCCCTTAACTGGGACTCTCTGGTCCAATAACATCTGTCATCCAGCAGCACCACGGATGTTCCTGGAGCACACAGCCCAGGTATAAGGAGATTGGTCACAGGGCAGGAGTGGCAGGGAGGGTGAGGAGACTCATCCAGGAGCCAGAGGGCAGGACACTGAGGGGTGGGCAGTACAGCAGGGAGCTCTGGCCCCTACAGCCAGGCAGTAGCAGGGGGTCCAGCAGCAGCACACTGTCCCCGGTGGCAGCTAGGGCGCTCTATCCCTGGCTGCAGAGCTCTGATCCCAGAGGCAGCCACAGGCAGGCAGCAGCGGGGCTAGGCTAGAGTCCTAGCCTGGAGTAGCAAGACAGCATGGGCTATATTGGGAGGGACCCTCCCCTGATCCAGCATAACCCCTTGTTTGGGACTGGACAGGTCCTGAGGGTGCCTGACGATGGAGGGCCAACCTGTAGTGAAATTAACAAGCTGAAATTACTGAATTAAATAGAGAAAGACCAAACAACCCGGTTGAAAGAGCAGCTCCTTAGTCAAAGAGCTAACAGATTAAGTTTGAAAAAACAACAAATAGTCTAGTAGCACTTTATTTTGGTCCTAGACATCCAACACTCAGGTCATCTGAAGAAGCAGGCTGTACCCACGAAACTCATGATACCATCTACATGTTTTGTAAAGTGCTGCCAGACTATTGGTTGTTTTTTCAGTTTACCTGTACAAACTAACTTGGCTACCCCCTGAAGATTAAGTTTGGTAAAGCTCTGAACTGTTTTAGGCCATGAAGCAGAATCTGCATTTCTAACATTGCTATTTATATAACAATCTGTTATAAATTAAGAGCATCCCCCTATCAAGGGTATTACAGGGCCCAGCTATGCTGTGAAGTACCATTTTTCCCCTCTCTTCAATTGGTCAGCTTTACATAGATCCAAGTCGTGTGCTGAAGCAGAGCTAAGGAGAAAACAGGAAATGATGCCTACATCCTGTCTCTAGAGAGCACTACAGGCAGAGGCTGCTGCTGCACCAGTCTACGCAACAGCATGGAGGGAAGGACTGTATGAAAAATGGACACAATTTGTAACTGACGCCCTGCTTTGGAGTTTGTTCTAGAGCCTCAGGGCAGGATGACAGTTGCTGAAATCCTTTGGTTTCATTTTGATGTTAACAGGAAGGACAGTCTCAGGATACCGGGACACCTGAGGAGAGGCAGGGCTAGAAGCCAAGCACGCCTGAATTTCACTTCCACGTCTAACAGACACGCCGTGGCCCTGGGCAGTTCATTAAACCTGTTTGTGTAGAGTTCCTCCATCATCTGTGAAATGAGGAGAGTGCTCATGGCGGGGAGAGGGGGTGGATGGGGGGGAGCAGTCAGCATTTGTGAAATACTTTGAAGTAGGGGAGTGAATGGTAACCGGTTACCTGGTAAGCATTACGAGGTGGTGCACGTGCTGAGGGCTGCCCCAGCCCTGCTGGGCCCCCGCACAGGACTGCAGCTCCCAGCCACCAACAGTCCCAGTGTGAGGGCCAGAAGCAGGAGCCCCATGGGCTAGGGTCCACTCCAGCCAGCCTGGAACACTCTCCTGCCCAGGATCCCACTTAACCAGTTAGGCTAATCCAACATTTAACTGGTTAACTCCTTAATCAGAATTTTACATCCCTACGTTGCATTTGAACACTAGGATTATAAAAATACTCTGATGGCCGGGGCAACTGGTGCCTGCAAGGAGAAGAGGTGCAGGGAGGGTCACCTGGAGCTTCAGGGAGGGGACACGTGGTGCATCCCATTTAGCAATTAAAATTTTGACAGAGGCATAAGGGTGGTAACCTTCCCAAGCGCTACCACGATGATGATATCAATAGTAACACCTGTAGCTTGGCTTGCTCCTCCTCCCTAACTACAGGATATGCACCACATATCAGGCTACAACCTGCCAGCCACACATACAATAAACCAGAATCTCCACTGGAGACATGATCAGGGAGTGCAAGTTTCTGAGCCATCCTCAAGCTACACAGGACCATACCAAGTAGCCTTAGTAAAACCCCAATGGTGCAAACTATTCAGTCACTCCGCAAAATGCAGGCGTATAAGATTTTATTGTTTATCTGAAAATGGATACTTGGCATTTCTGCATCACAGAAGCAGGCTTGAATTAAAAAAATATATATATGCTGCTTGTAATATTTCTCCGAGCTGACACTTGGCAATCTACCTATCTACTGTGTGGAGAAAATGAGGACTACTCTAGGAAAACAAAGCCAACCTCAACAATAGCAGCCTTGTGGCTTTCACATCTAAATGCTAGTCACTCATTAGGGGCCAGATGTTTGGATGTGGGAGTTTCATGTAGAGAAAGAATGATTTGAAGAAAGCCCAAAGCCAACAACTGCCCCTCCCCCCTGTCTTAGAACTTGCTGTGCCATCCAGCAGACTTTAGCTCAGGGCTACTCAACTTTGGAAGCCCTGGGAGGCCACAATGATATTTACAGCACATGCCGAGTGCCGCAGCTTAAGCGTGATTGCATAAATATACAAATATATGCAAATAGTTTTCACACTGATGGTCATGAATACAGAGCACTTCCCACACTGTCCCGGCACCTCCTCCCTGGGGGCTAGAAACACCAACCCTCTGTGCCTACCTGTACTAGCCAGTCTGTCTGCTTGCATCTTTCAATCTTCACCCCGCCTGAGAGATGCCTCGCTGTTATGGAGCGTGTTCCCAGTGGAGACCATGTTCAAAGGATCCCACACGCAGGCCACATAAACCCAAACTGCACCACATGCGGCCAGCGTGTTGAGTAGTCCTGCTTCAGCCCATGCTGCTGTCCCCTCTAAACAGGAGCTGCTAGTGGAGCAGTCTAGCTACTGCAGACATTGAGAAGCAGTAAGCTCACTTCTGCAGCTCCTTGCTTGCCCAGAAAATAAGAGATTGGGATCCCCCAGCTCCCAACCTACCAAGCCTGAAAGGAACAAGATTGTTATTGCCGGAGGCATCTCAAAACTATTGCCTAGTTATGACACCGCAAAGCCATCTTCTACTTTGTAAGTCAGGGCTGCTCTAGCTTTGCAGGGCTTAGTGATGAGTAAGACAAGCTGGCATAAGCCACTCACGGTGGCAGCCAGGAAGTGCCCTGCCCCCGTGCCCTTGCCAAAATTTTGATTGCTGCATGGGGAGATGCATCACTTATCTCCCTAATGCTGTGCAGTTGCAGATCTGCCCACTAAGCTGGGGTGGAAAAGCAGCTCAGCTTCCCAGAGCAAATGGGGGACAGCAGGTGGGGAAAAATGTCCTGCCATATCCTTGGATCAGCCATAGGACTGGCACTCCTATGCTGCAAACACCTCATGCTATCAGGGCTGGATTAACTCTTCTACAGGCTCAGGGCTTTTAGATTGTGGGGCCTCATAGGCTCCAAAATGGGGCCAAAACTCAGTTGTTTGTGGGAGGCAACTGTGGGTTGAAGCATAATGGGTGAAGAAGTAGGTGAGGGCTCTGGGACTGAAGCATTTGGGGAACAGGAAGGGGAATCCAGGCTGGGGCCAAGGGATCTAGTGTGTGAGGGGACTCATGGCAGAGGTTTGGGTGAGCATGCAGGGTCTGGGAGGGATTTAAGGTGCAGGAGGGGCTCACAGCTGGGGTAGGGGGTTGAGATGGGGAGCTGCTCCATGTAAATTCTCCCATTTGCTGCTGCTGGTGGTAGTAGTAGTAATAGGTAGCTCTGTGCTCACCTGCAGTTGCCACCTCCCCCATCCCAGTCCTGGCCAATGGGAGTTGTGAGGGCTGAGCATCCAAGCAAGGGCAGTGCAGGGATGGAGCTTCCCTTGGCACTCCTAGCAACGTGGCTCCAGCCAAGAGGGGTTGGGTTGTTAGAATATGGTGCCAGGAAGGACTGTCCTGGAACACTGCCCTGCATGCAATCACAGGTATAAGCCCAGTCTCATTAACAATTGAAGATTGTTAAAGCCTTAGAAGTTTCCATCCTATTTTTAGCCTCACCTTGAAACAGGTCTGACAGTGAAGGAAGTGCATTACAGTTGTCCATTATTCTAAAGATAGGCTGAATTAGAGAAACAAGCCCATGAGACGTCTCCTCAGCTAGGCAGGCTTATCCAGCATGTCTAGCCCAAACGTATTTAAAACTTTGTATCTTCTTTACAGATTTGAAAGTTCTGGTTATGATTTCTGATATGACTATAGTTAAAAGTTTAACTTTCCACAGTTCAGGTCAGTGATTCTGAACCTTTACAAGAATGGAAACATTTAACTTAATTGCTTCCAGCTGCTCTGCAATTTTACTCTCTGAAAAACAGGACAGACATGAAACCATTCTTCATCCATGTCAACCGTGGTCTCAGAATGAAAAATGCATTTGGAAATGCACATGTAATTGCTTGCAAAAGAAACAGTTTGAATTTATAAACCAGAATTGCTTTGTTATTTTATTCTATTTTCAAAATGATGTCGCTAGTCACAAGCCTGCATAAACAGTTTATAATAGAAGTGTCAAAAAACCCTTCATTATGGCTATACATTTGAATGACCTCTATCAGATGAGTCATGTTAAGGAAAGAAGAGTGGTGCTGGAAAATCTATTATTGCATTTGCATCCTTAGCACTTTCTCCATCAAGTTAACACATGACAAAGTGCTTCATCCTTATCAGCTGGCATGCACAGGTTCATCTGAGGTTGTAGTCAGGCACATAGGATTTCTGCTAAAGGGGATGCTTCAGCTCACTGTAGCAGTTTCTGAAAAAGCTGAACTAGACATTGGCTTCAACATTCATCTTTACTAGTCCTGGGGGGCTGGAGGCTGGTCAGTTTGTAGGAAAACTGATTTCAAGTTACATTAACTGAGGTTTTAAAATAAGATAAAAACAGCAACACAATACGGTTTGCAGCTATTTTATTTACAAGTATACATTTAACACAAAGAAACACTGATATCCAAGCCTAGTTAAGAGTAGTGTAACAATATGCATCATTTGATGATTATTCTAACCAACAAACTACACTGAAAAATTAATGCCAGTAAAATTCTTGGTCATAATATTAAGAAATACAATATAAACTGAAAATATGATTGCTTAAAATTTGAAAATGGAAGTGAAGCCATTTACACAAGCGTCAGAGTTTAACATAATCTGAAGGGAAAGGCTCCAACTGTGAATCTTTCAGGTTAACAGAAGAAAAAAGAAGCATATAGTTTATCCTTAAAGATAACAGGCAGTTTGCTTCTTCAGGTAGAATGTATTCCCAGGTTTTGCAGTGGAATTACATTAGTGAGCATGAAGACTTCCCTTGTGAAGATGCCCCATCAATCTTTTCTGCCTCCAAAATTATCCTCCTAAAAACGTCAACAGCAGTCTACAAGAGAGAGAGATTACTATTTTAATAAATACATAAATAAATAATAATAGAAAACAACTGCACATAGTTTTTGGCTCCTTGAATAAACTGCATGCTGACAATGTCAACTAAAGCCTCACCAGAATTGTGCTGCATTTGTTTAAATAGGAAATGTAGGTGAATTAAAATATTTACCACAAACCATTTTTTGGAAAATGGCATAACCCGCCCAATATAAATGATTACATAGGGAATGCAGCATTTAAAAAAAAAAAATATTCTTCAGAGAACAAGTTTTAACTGAAGTATCAAAAGCAAACTAATTACAGTAAACTTCCGATAATCCGGCACCTTTAGCACCCAGGGGGTGCCGGATTATCAGATATGCTAGACTATCAGAAGGGGGGGACTATGAGGGGTCTGGAGTGGGGTGGGAGAGGATGTCACCCCAGGCCCCTCATAGCCCCCCCTTACGATAGTCCGACTCTGCCCCAGGCGTCCCTGATTCAGCCGCTGCTGGTCAGTTTCAGCAGCAGCTGAATCGGGGATGCCTGCAATAGAGCAGCTGGGGTGCTGCCGGGTTGCTCCCGCAGCGCCGAGGGGCGGCGCTACGGCACCAACCCAGCAGCACTCCAGCTGCTCTTGGGGACGCCTGGGACAGAGCAGCTGGGGTACTGCCCGGTTGGCCCCGTAGCGCCGTCCTTCGGAGCTGTGGGACCAACCCGGCAGCACCCCAGCTGCTCTGCCCCAGGGGTCCCCGATTCAGCTGCTGCTGAAACAGATCAGTGGCTGATTCCAGGAAGCCACGGGCAGAGCAGCTCTGCCCCGGGGTTCCTGGAATCAGCCGCTGATCTCTTTCAGCAGCAGCTGAATCGGGGACCCCTGGAGCAGAGCAGCTGGGGTGCTGCCGGGTTGGTCCCGCAGCCCCGAGGGGCAGCGCTACGAGACCAACCCGGCAGCACCCCAGCTGCTCTGCTCCCGGTTCCCCTATTCAGCTGCTGGTCAGTTTCAGCAGCAGCTGAATGGGGAAAGCCTGTCCAGCTGCCCCAGCACTTCCGGGTTCCTGATGGTGCCGGACCATCAGGAGCCCCGGAGCATTGGATGCTGGACTAATGGAGTTTTACTGTAGTACAATTCTGCTTTGTTTTGTAGCCATTGTGAATAGTAAGTGTTCATTGACAGTATGAAGGCTTACATAATCTGCCTTTTCAAAGATAATATACAAGTATAAATAGATTCACATACTCCAAGCAGTACCAGTAACATTCAGACTGAAGAGACATTAACTCTGTAAAGTATCAAGTAATTTAACAAAAAATGGACAGTTCCAACTTTAAAAACCCCAATTAGTACAGGTTGAACCTCTTTAGTCCATTCCTCTTGGGACCTGAACAGTGCCAAGCTAGAGAATTAGCTGAACCACAGGAAGTCAACATTGTCTAGCAGCATTGCCACTGCTTATTTGGCTCTAAGATGGCATTTAGGGGTAAATGAGAAGTAAATATCAAAACAATGAGCCAGATAGGTGGCTATAAACAAACTTTATGGGACTGCAGAAACTTGGTCACACCCAGCTAACTAAGATAATGCTGACCACAGACATTGCTGGACCAGAGAGTGCTGGAATAAAGAGGTTCAACCTGTAGGATGACTAGTATTAAGTGTTTTGGGTCCTTTGGTCATGCATAGTGAGTGTTCCTATGTTCCACTACACACATTTACATTTTATTGAAGCAGCTACCATCAGAGAGGAAATGTCCTGTTCAATTCTACCTAGATGGATACCTGCCACCGGAAAAAGCTCTAGAGATAACAAGAAAGTTGAAATCCAAGGGGAAGCATTTCAAACCAAACTGGTATCTGATTTTAACCAATAGCCTTTTGAGGAGATCTAATGCGACCAGATAAACTGTATATACTGTGACAGGATCAGGACTTGTATTAAACACAGGAAACCTCAAAAGTGAGCATTAACATTTATGTTGGTTGCATGATAGCATATGTTACAAGCTTGCCATACACATAGCTTAACAGAGGAGCATTAACGTCCATTTTCTGAACTGTAGCCATCTTTCTGGTCATTGATTCCACTTAGAACTCCTTGCTGGACCCTCATTTGGCTATATTGTACCTAAGCTTGTTCAATCATCAGATAACTTCAGTCTTCTTAATGCTATTCTCTCAGATCATAGTTAAGAATCCCCTGGATAGTCTCTCCCTTAGCTGTTTTCCTTGTATCCTCTATGCTTTGGGCATACCTTCCAGCTGTAGGGAGAACCCACATTATTATTCTTAACCTAGTAACTTAATGGACAGAATGTGTACGTGCAAGAGCACAAAGGAATGGCACCTTTACTAGAATCAAAACTAAGTACAAGTCTAAGATCTCATCTGTAAATTACAGCCTGCTAGGAAGCTGAACTGAATCAGACACCCTCCTTCAATGTAAACATATGTTGGCTGCAAGATATGGGGCCTGATTACATAAGAATGGCCGTACTGGGTTAGACCAAAGGTCCATCTAGCCCAGTAGCCTGTCTGCCGACAGTGGCCAGCACCAGGTGCCCCAGAGAGGGTGGACTGAAGACAATGATCAAGCGATTTGTCTCCTGCCATCCCTCTCCAGCCTCTGACAAACAGAGGCCGAGGACACCATTTTATTCCCTAGCTAATAGCCTTTTATGGACCTAACCTCCATGAAATTATCTAGCTTCTCTTTAAACTCTATTATAGTCCTAGCCTTCACAGCCTCCTCTGGCAAGGAGTTCCAGAGGTTGACTACACGCTGTGTGAAGAAGAACTTCCTTTTATTAGTTTTAAACCTGCTCCCCATTAATTTCATTTGGTGTCCTCTAGTTCTTCTATTTAGGGAACTAATAAATAACTTTTCTTTATCGGCCCTCTCCACACCACTCATGATTTTATATACTTCTATCATATCCCCCCTCAGTCCCCTCTTTTCTAAACTGAAAAATCCCAGTTGCTTTAACCTCTCCTCATACGGGACCCGTTCCAAACCCCTAATCATTTTAGTTGCCTTTTTCTGAACCCTTTCCAAGGCCAAAGTATCTTTTGAGGTGAGGAGACCACATCTGTACACAGTATTCAAGATGTGGGCGTACCATAGTTTTATACAGGGGCAGTAAGATATTCTGGGTCTTATTTTCTATCCCTTTCATAATAATTCCTAGCATCCTATTTGCCTTTTTGACCGCCGCTGCACACTGTGTGGAAGTTTTCAGAGAACTGTCCACGATAACTCCAAGATCTCTTTCCTGATTTGTTGTAGCCAAATTAGCCCCCATCATACTGTACGTATAGTTGGGGTTATTTCTTCCGATGTGCATTACTTTACACTTATCCACATTAAATTTTATTTGCAAAATGGTTGCCCAATCACTCAGTTTGGTGAGAACTTCTTGGAGTCCCTCACAGTCTGCTTCTGTCTTGACTATCCTAAACAGTTTTGTATCATCTGCAAACTTTACTACCTCACTGCTTACCCCTTTCTCCAGATCATTTATGAATAAGTTGAAAAGGACTGATCCTAGGACTGACTCTTGGGGTACACCACTAGTTACCCCTCTCCAATCTGAAAATTTACCATTTATTCCTACCCTTTGTTTCCTGTCTTTTAACCAGTTCTCAATCCAAGAAAGGACCTTCCCTCTTATCCCATGGCCATGTAATTTACACAAGAGCCTTTGGTGAGGGACCTTGTCAAAGGCTTTCTGAAAATCCAAGTATACTGTATCTACTGGATCCCCCTTGTCCGCATGTTTGTTAACCCCTTCAAAGAACTCTAATAGATTAGTAAAACAGGATTTCCCTTTACAGAAACCGTGTTGACTTTTGTCCAACAAATTATGTTCTTCTACATGCTTCACAATTTTATTCTTTACTATTGTTTCAACTATTTTGCCCGGTACTGAAGTTAGACTTACCGGTCTGTAATTGCCAGGATCACCTCTACAGCCCTTTTTAAATACTGGCGTTCTTTTAAATGAGGTTTAGGTCAGGACACATTCAGTTTGAAGGATTATTGAACACTAGCCCACACTGAGAAATACCCCTTTACAAAAGTACATATGCTAAGATGGAACATTCCTTGCAGCTCCTAGTGGGAATTCATTTCGCATAATCAGGAATGCAGATTCTGGCTATGTCTAGACTGCAGGTTTCTTTAGAAAGAAGCTTTTCTGGAAGAGATCTTCTGGAAAAAAAAACTTATTCCAAAAGAGCATCCACACTGTCAAAGCGCATCGAAAAAGCAATCTGGTTTTTAAGATAGTGTCCACGCTGAATGGACGCTCTCTCACATTTAAGCTGTGACGACCGGGGCTCACCAGCTGTGCGGTTCAGCACACTGCACATGCGCAGGCCGCACTGCACAGCTGTGCCGGCTTGTAATCAACTTGCCATGGGTGAGTAGATTACACTCATTGTTGAGCCCTGGTGATGACTATGGACAGAGTGGCCACGCACCTGTACGTTTTCCTCTTCTTTCAAAAGAACTCCCTCTTCCCAGGGCGCACACTCCTTTTCCAAAAGAGCTCTTTGGAAAAAGGCTTCTATCTTTCATAGAAAGAGGTGTTTACCCAATGTCAGAAAACCCCCTCTGTTCTTTCGATTTTCTTTCGAAAGAACGCGATTGCAGTGTGGACGTAAGTTAAGTGTTTTTGGGAAAATGGCGGTAATATAGACATAGTTCTGTGGGTTACTGTGTATTTACAGCAGAATCCAGTTTAATAAATAGTCTTTTCTACATTACTATCCTAAAGCCAACAGTGATCCAGACAGAAGTCCTCATCTTCATGTTGGGTTTCTGATAAGAGGTTACCAAGTTAGACAGACAGACACTGGTATTCTGACTAAGGGAATCATAGAATACTACAACTGGAAGAGACTTTGAGAGGTCATTGAGTCCAGTCATCTGTCCTCACAGCAGGATCAACCACCATCTAGATTATCCTTGACAGAGGTCTATCAAACCTGTTCTTAAATATCTCCAGTGATGGAGATTCCACAACCTCCCCAGGCAACTTATTCCAGTCTTTAACCACCCTGACCATTAGGAAGTTTTTCTTAATGCCCAATCTAAGCCTCCTTTGCTGCAGTTTAAGCCCATTGGTTATTGTCATATCAGAGGCCAAGGAGAACAATTTTTCACCCTCCTCCTTGTGACACCCTTTTAGGAAGTTTGGTCAAAAGCTAGTGTCTGTCACGTTACTGGGTTTTAAAGTGCGCAGGTAGATCACTGTTGTACCCCCGGGTAGTGTTTGCCCCAAATTCTGTACAAAGTAAGCCATATGAGGTGTCAAATGGAAGCTTATGCTCTACTGATTCTATGCATGCTACTCATATTTGCATGATTTTGTATGCGAGGTTATGAATATGGGCTCTGTTCTTGTATTTTAAATGTTCTCTGTCTGGGAAGGAGCAATGGACTGCTTATTGTGAGGAAGGATTGTTCAGTGAATAGCTGTGCTAATTAGCACTGCTCCATGGACAATGGCTCTCGGAGTGGCCAATATATACCTGAGGAATGTGTCTGGATGCCTGCAGACTAGCCAGTGCATAATGGCTACTTGCAAGTGAAACAGAGATAGGTCACTTGATCATGTGACCAGCTCCAGTTTGGGAGACACCAGGAATATAAAAATCCCATGAGGCCATCTCCATCTTGTCTTCAATTTTGCTCCTGATTCCAGACACATCCTTGCTAGGGACAGAGATCAGGGAAGGATTGCCGACCCGTCCTAATACAGGATGTACACCAGAGACTTTTAAGCTAGCAGTTTGTAACACCTCTGCTATAGTCTGCATGAAGACCTTGATGTATGTAATGTATTCTCCTTAATCTTACTTTCAACCTTCCCTCTCATTAATAAACCTTTAGATTCTAAAGGATTGGCCCAGCGTGCTCTTGTGGGTAAGGTCTAAAGTGTAATTGGCCTGGGACTGTGGCTGGTTCTTTGGGACCGTGAGGAGCTGTTCGGAGTTGTTTAGAGATTAGGTTTTATAACCTCTCACCTGTGTGTAAGGTCAAGTGCTGATTGTGGCACAGGGAAAGCGGGGATGTCTGAGGGGCTTTGCTCGAGAGGCTTCCTACTAGCCAGATTGGAAGCTGAAGAGCTCTTTGCGACTGGTTCGTGGCCTATTTGGGAAAGGTCTCCAGTCAAGTAACCCTGGTTTTGAGCAATTCGCCCTGAGCTGACACCCTCAGCTGTGCCCAGCACCAGCCTGGCCCATCACACTCCCTATGTATCAATTTTCATTTAGCTAAATGTCATTGCTTATATATTTAAGAGATATAATTTGTTTAAAAACAACACACACTCAGTGCATGTTGTCTTCTGGCAGTTATTCCTCCAGTAAGGTACAATTTTAAATTGGCTCACAGCTAAATAAATTCCACGACCCTCACAATCTTAAAGTAATTATAGTAAGAGCCTAGCAGGCTAAACTCTATGTATAGTCTCTCAGTATTTAATGCCATGTGCCGTGTATGGTCTCAGGAAACATT
Organism: Pelodiscus sinensis; assembly: GCF_049634645.1. NCBI lineage: Eukaryota > Metazoa > Chordata > Testudines > Trionychidae > Pelodiscus > Pelodiscus sinensis. The sequence continues at coordinate 244,694,854 of NC_134712.1, read as the reverse complement.
AAAATACTATTCATCAATAGTACATAGTTTTCCATGCAATCTAAAGGCAAACTGACATAAGTGGCTCATTAGTCAAATTACACAAATATACTTCCTGTGCAAATTAGATTTTTGCAGAGTCCTGAACAGAATCACAGATATCAACTACTTCCTGCTAATAATTTTTCCTCTGGTGACAACTCAAAGGAAAAATCTAGTCTGACCAATAGTACACTTAACTTATGTAAACAGCTGAAATTTTATTTTGGCTTTAGCAGATGAGTATTCTACACATTCCTGACTGGAAACAAGATTTTTTTTTTTTTTTTTTTTTTTTAAAGAGCCTTTAGTCTGTCAAGTGAGAGGAGAGGCTGTCATGTGAGAATATTATTTCTCAGAGACTCTTCATCCAGTCACTCACCAAGACATAGGTGGCCAGTTAATACAATTTCACAAAAAAACTAGAATATTTAAACAGTTTTCGTTAGGTACATACATTCTTTATGGAGCTGCAAAGAAAGATCAAGAATGCATTTTCAGGCTGGTAAATCAGCAAAACAAGGTCATGAGACGACCAAGACTCAGGGCCACTGTTGCGTGAATACAGTCTTCATTGGAAAATAGTTTCTTATCTTGCAGTGGTGTTTAATGCAACTGGCCAGATGTACAACAAAAAACTTTTGTGAGGGTCTGAATCGGGGGTGGGCAATGATTTGTGAAGGGGGGCTGCTTCGCAAATTTGTGAAGTTACCCTGGTTCGCCCCAGAAGGGGTGGGGCCAGAACACTTTCCATGCTCTCCTACCCATAGACCCTGATTGGCCTGGGGGTGGAGGGAGAGTGTGAAGTCTTTGCCCCCCCACTCCCTGGAGAACCACTAGCTGTTTTGAATAGCTCGCAGTTCCCTCTACGTGAAGCATGCCCCTAGCAGCAGGAGGAGACTTTGCACGCTCCTGTCCCCAAGTCTTGATTGGGCTGGGGGTGGGAGAGCAGCAAGGCAGCCAGATCAACCAGCTTGGCGGGCTGGATCTGACCTGCGGAGGGTCTCTTGCCCACCCCGGTCTAGATAAGCTGTACTGCCAAGACCACATTCTGGCTAGCATAAGCTGTGTCTATACTGTACTGGTTAAGTGCTCTTTGTGCGCAGATTGACTATTCTTGCAAAGTGTGCCTACTTACAAATTTGGCCTTTGATAGTCTGATGTCAGTGGCTAACAGAATTACTGAACTCAAACATTTGACCATGTCTGTTTAAAAAGAACTTGAGTACTCTAATTTTCCAAATTAAGGGAAGCACATGCAAATGCTAATAGTTAGCATTAAATTCATACTTTGAGTATAATCAAATCTGCATAAAAGGTATTGCTACCTAGCGTTACATAAAGCACTAGAGGCTTTCAGTCTGGTTGCTCTTCCTCTGTTACAAATACACTTGATCAAGCAATTATATGGCCTATTTATAGAAATTGAAAAGCTCCATAAAAGCATGGCTATTTGAACTCATGTTCTGCCTTCAGGTTTGTGGAAAATGTTTTGACTTGGTCCACAGTTTGGATGCTTATGAGCAGGCAGTTGGCATACTACTATTTTTCATATAAATTTTAGTGGACGCTTTTCTAAGCATTTATAATCTATCAATTTAAGTTTTCACTGTTGGGTGAAATTATGGGAAGGCATGTCAAATAATTGCCTTTAAATAAAGTGACAGTAAATACTGTTAGTCAAAGTTAGGGTTTTATAATCATGAAAACCAACTGTCACCACATGCCAAAATAGACCAAGTAAATATCCTTAAATTAAACTGACAAGTTCCCAAGCAGGTTTTTTTTTTTTTTTAAATCTTTGCATTTGTATGTTTTGATTATTAGTGAAAGGTTTGGGTGGGTACGTATGTGTGGGGAAAGAGATGATTACTGAAATTGGCCAATCTCAATCGAAAACTTATGACCACTAACAAGCTACCACAAAAGAGAGCTCACTAAACACTTCTTTCATGATTCCAGTAAACCAGGGGTAGGGAACCTTTTTTGGGTCAGGGGCTGCTGACCCACTGATTTTTCTGGGGCCACACACAAGTAAGAAGCAAAGACAAAAACACAAAACAAAACAACCCCACACACATGACTGAGGAGAAAGACAGACACCCTACATTCCCCTCCCATACTAGAGAGGGAGGGAGGGAGGGGGAGAGCAGGGAGAAAGGTTAGTAGATGGTGGGGCGACGGCGAGCAGATGATGGGGTGGTAGGCACGCGCGCTAGAGCACCAGTGTGGGCTTCCCAATGCTGGGTGGGGGAAGCCCTGAACCTTGGGGGTCAGATCCAGGCAAGCCAGGGCCACATCCCATCCCCAGGTCTGAGATTTCCCCACCCTTGCATTAAACACACCGATTTGCCTTTTCCTGGCACAGTAAGATCAGGAGATGCACTCAGTGTGCAGGTCTGACCTTTGTGCTACATAATATTCTCAAGTTGTACTGGATGCCACATAGCATGGAGCATGATCTAGATGAGCTGTTTTCAAACTGTGGGTCAGGACCCTAGAGTGGGTCATGACCCTGTTTAATGGGGTCACCGGGGATGATGTTAGACTTGCTGGGGTATGAGGCTGAAATACGCACCCCAGGGCTTAAGCCCTATATTGAGGGGCATAAGTTACAAGACCCCCACATCTGGCTTAAGCCCTTGGGCTATGGCTTTGGCCCCCCATCACCAGTAATGGTGGGGCTCAGGCTTTGGTTTTGGGCCCCCCAGAGTGGCAGGGCTGGGACTGGTGAAGGTTTCAGTTCCCCGTTCTGGAGTGATGTAGTAATGAGTTAGAAGGGAGTCACGGTGCAATGAAGTTTGAGAACTGCTGATCTAGATAGATTAATTTGTGTTTTTGCCTTATAAACTTCTAATGTATTTTGGTAGAAGGGCATTTTACACCTTCCAGAAGAGGAGGAAAAGGAAGGAAAAGAATGTGACATGAAACAAAAAGCTAAGAAAATGTAGCTGGACTTCTGGACTTCAGACACAAAGTAAGGTATTTCAAGCTTGGTTCCATGGGCACATTTCTTCGGGCTCTTCTGCAATCACCACCCTAGATTCATGTAACTACAACTGGAGATCTACTTCAGAGTTATGACTGTAGCTCCAAGTAAGTGCAGCGGTCATTTGGAAGTGGGCTCAAGAAGCCACCTCAGAAACCAGTACCTATAGGCAGTCCTAGATGCTGCCTGTACAGGTACAGCAGGGAATTACAGCTTCAGATGCTTTTTCTACCCACTGCCATACCGTACTGGAATCTTAAGTAGACCAGCTGAGATGGACAAAATCTGCAGTTTAATTCTCTGAATAGTGAGTTCTAAAATGTCAAACCTGTCATGGCTGGAGTAATTATCTGGATGGTAATTGCAGCTCCTGGAAATGGCTGGTAGGTCCCTGCAGCCTATGAGAATGGCAGAGCAGGGGATCTCCACATGCTGTCCTTGCCTGCAGACACCACTCCTGCAGTTCCCATTGATCAATAATAGGGAACCATGGCCAGTAGAAGCTGTGGGCTCAGTGCCTGTAGATGGGGGACAGCACATGGTGCCATTGGAGCCACTGCTGTACATGCCAACTGCTTTCAGGAGTGGTACAGGGCCAGGGCAGGAGTAAGCCTGCCTTAACCCCACTGCTCCACCACCTGGAAGCCATCTCAAATGGTGCACAGCCAGAGCCTGCATCCTGAACCCCTGTCCCAGCCCTGAACCTCCTCTTCCACCCAACCTCCTGCCCAATACTGCACCCAAATTCCTCCTAGAACTTGTACCCTGAACCCCCACTCCTGGACCCCAATCCTCCACCCTGGGCTAAGCCCAGAGCCCCTCCCACACGCTGAACCCCTTGGCACAAGACCAGAGTCTGCACCCTAAACCTCTACCTCAGCCTGGTGAAAGTGAATGAGGATGGGGGAGGCAGGGAGATGTAGTGAGCAGGATGAGGCCTCGGAGAAGGGGTGGAGCAGCGGCAGGGCCTCAAGAAGGGGCAGGAAGGAAGTGCAGCAAGTGTATTTGGGTTTAAAGTAGATCTTACATTGCACTTAAAGGGATCCTGTGGTTAAAAAGATTGGAGACCACTGCTGTAGCATTTGTGAGCACAAGGATTTTGACAGGACATGATGGAGGATGCTAGCCAGTGATGGGACAGATGTCAAAAACCAGTATACTGTATGGCAACAGGTGGTAAGAAGCAGACCTCAATTAATGGTGACAATGGCCAGGGTCTCTCTCCTGAGGAGAGAGAGGCATCTATCTGCTGGCCTTACATGAAGTCCCAGGAGGTGAGCTACTTGCCTGAAGCCCTCATCAGGGACATTACAGAAAGGTGGGGTAGAGGTATGGGTGAGCCTCATTATGACTCATCCACGTGGGCATTAAATAATACTACATATCACCTAGAGAAGATCAGAAGCGACTATGGGGGTGTGAGAGCAAGGGTGATGGAGTAGGGAGTGCAGGTTGTGATCTTGATCCAACCCTCAACCAGGAGGATGGACCAGATAGGGACAAGCACATCCAGCAGATAAATGTCTGGCTGCACAAGATGTCGTCGATGGGAGAGCTTTGGCTTCCTCAACAATGGAGTGTTTGAAAAGGAGGGCTGTTAGGAAGAGATGGGGTCAGTCTGATCAAGAAGTGCATGAAGATAGTGAGGACCTGAAACTAGGTTCAAAGGAGGCAGGTGACAAACTCATATGTAATAATAAAAACACCATCAAAAAAGGTCTCGATTTTGGGGTAGAGGAGCAGACACAGAAAATTACAATAGGGTCATAGGTGTAACAAGAAAATCAGTGAGACATCTAAATTAAGCAGATTTCCCATGTCCAAATGCAAGGAGTATGAGAAATGAACTGGAAGAATTAGTACATAATTTAGCTTATGACAACTGGCATCAGACTTGGTGAGATAAGCCTGGACTATTGGTATACGGGGTAATGCTAGTTCAGGCAGGAGGAAAAAAGGGAGGTGCTGTTGCATTAACTACCAAGAATATGTACCTTGTTTCTGAGTCCAGAAGGAGGACACACACAGAGGCATTTCTGGTAAAAAAAAAAAAAGGGGGGGGGGGGGAGAATATAGGGATGACAGTGCAGTATGGGTCTAATGAAACTTCCACATTAGCAAGGGGAGGTGGATGAAGATTTCTGGAACAAGCAACATAAATATCCAAAAAACATGGCCGCCGCGCTGTGCCGACGATCAGCTGATCCGGCACAGGTGGCAGTCTAGATGTGGATCTGTTGGCTGGGGAAGCCTTTGCTGACCGATCCCTTATGCCTCGTGAAACGAGATTTACAGGATCGGTCGGCAAAACTTCCTCAGCTGACACGTCCGCGTCTAGACTACCACGCTGTGCCGGATCAGCTGATCGTCAGCACAGCGTGGCGACCATGTTTATTTTAATGAAGCAGGGATTATTTAAATCCCCACGTCATTGACTATGTCGGGTAGCCTAATCTACATGCCTCTGTCGGCAGAGGCATGTAGTCTAGACATACCCATAGTGAGGTTAGGGCAATGTGGGCCACATAAAAAAATTACAAAGAAGGTGCACAAGTGGCTGAAAGGACACTCTCAGAGTAGTAATCAGTGACTTTTTATCCAACTGAGAGGGCATATCTAGTGGAGGTCACTACAGATTTCCAAAAAACAACTTGAATGGGAAGCAGCTTAAAGTATGGATGACAATATACTGGAAGAGGTTGCAAGCACTCTGAAGGAGAGTATTTGAATTTAAAGCAAGCGTGACAAGTTAGACAATTGGTCTTAAGAGTAAAGACAAGTGAAAAGTAGTACATTTAGGAAGGAAAAAAAATCAAACGCATGACTACAGAATGGGGGCAGAACTGCTGAAAAAGGATCTAGTGATTACAGTGGATAACAATCAGAATCAAAGCAACAGAGCTGCAAAAAGGCTGCTATATTCTGGAGTGTATTAACAGGAGTGTCATATGCAGCATGAGAGGTAACTGTCCCACCGTACTTGGCACTGGTGAGGCCTCAGCTGGAGTACTGAGTCCAAGTATGGGTGCTACCCTTTAAGATGGATGAGAAATTGGGGAGAGCGCAGGAGAATAAGATTAAAGGTTTAGAAAACATGACCTATGAAGAAAGGTTAAGCACCCAGTCTCCCCCCCCCCCCCCCCCCCCCCCCGCCCCAAGATAAAAGACTAGGGAGGAAGACAGGAAACCTCATAAGTCCTCAAAGTAAGGGTTGTTATAAAGAGATATTGTGCTGGGAATGCAGCGCCCCTCCCCCTTTTCTCCCTCCTACACCCTGTACAGCAAGCAGGAGGTTTCCAGGGGGCAGCTCCAAAGCAGAGGGTAAGAACAGCATGACAATGGGTGGAGTGGCAACTGAAGTACCAGCACTTGACAGCCTCTTGGCCAAACCCATCAGGATCACCTGTCAGAGGCTCCAATATCTAACAGTAGATCCTGAGCTACTGGTTGGTGACCATTGTGCTACAAAGTTGAGCTACCGCCTCCTGCGGCTCATATCTATTTTCTGAGATTCCAACAACACACCTCTCCCACACAGTGATTCCCCCCCGCCTGACTTATTGGGCTGGGAATGCAGCCTGTATATCCCTGCCATCAACATCAGGGCTTGGATGGAAGCTCTTCAGCCTGTCTGGTACAGGCTAAAGAGCTAGTAGTGATCAACTGTCTCCCATGCCCACAGAGTAGGATAAATGATGGGCTTAGTCTGCAACAAAGAAGATGCAAGTTACTGGTTCTCAATCTTTCTTCTGACGTCCTTCCCTAACATGCCAAAAACTCCATGGCTCACCTGCATCCCAACAGCTGTTTTTCTGTATACAAAAGCCAAGGCTGGCAATAGGGGATAGCAATCAGAGCAGTTCCCTGAGGCCCCATAACAAAGGGGACATCACAAAGATAAGTTGCTCAGGCTTTGGCTTCATTAACATCAACAAGGATTACCATTAGGTTAGAATCAAATTAAATCTACTAATTTCTTTACCATTTACAAACAATGGTAACATTTACATTGTTTCCAGATTATATTTGGTCAGATTATGGCTATCCATCCATTAACACAACCCACATCAGTATAGGAGACCCTCCATAGTATTTATGATTGAGAGGCAAGGAACCCTTACTCCTAGTTCAAACGGAATGGAAGCAAGCTGGCAGAACCTGGAGAAAAAAAAACCTAACGTAAGGGCTGGCTAGTGCCTTACCCACAAAGCTATCCTTTCACCCTTTTAGTGGTATGTTTCTGCTAAGAATACAACAAATAATTCCCTGTTTTTGAAGGTAGTGATAAAGATCAAGCTGTTACGACTTTAATTTAGGGTGAGTTTACACTGAATCTAACTCATTCCACTTTAACACACATTTTACACACACACTTAAGTTACACCTTTAGTCCCATATTTCTCATTTCAGCAGCCTTATTTCATCTACAAGTCTCACACAACTATTTGGACAAGTTGCACACGTGGACTTCAGTGCAAGCATTCATTTCACTTTTGACTGCCAATACACAGCTACATAGTATATTGTAGTTCTTCACAGCAATGGAAAGAAAACAAGGAGAGACATTTGAAGAGCCTTTGATACTAAATCCCACTCTTAAAACTGTAGCAAAACGCAGTGTAGTAAAATGCATAATTGGTTACCTGATTTTCTTTAGCAGAGGATTCCAAGAAAGCTGCATTCCAGGATTCTGCTAAAGCTTTCCCTTCTTCATAGCTGATCACCCTGATCAAATTGAAGACAGTATAAATTACTACAGCAAAGAAAAGAATGTTTGATAACTTCTTCACAAGTTAAAGCATTTTCTGTGCAATTACAATTACTTGCCTACATCACTATACACTATGCAATTTAATATACCTCTTGCAGGAAAATGTGTGTCTTGCAATACTTAACACTTTCCATTTGTACTGTATTTTATAATACATAGTGCTTTGAAGTTATTGTCAACACTTATAGGAAGGAAACATCCATTTTATAGAAGAAACAGGTTAAGTGACTTGTCCCAAATCAAGAGTCAGTATTCGAATTCAGTACAGGTTTGTACCTCCAAAAACCAGCACTCTGGTCTGGCAACATCTGTCGTCCGGCAAGACCGTGGATGCTCCTGGACCAGAGAGCCCGGGAGCTTAAGGGCAGGAGGACCATTTAGGCTGGGGCAACAGGGTTGGCAGCCCGGTTGGGGGCAGCACAAGATCGGGGCCAGAGCCTCGCTGAAGCCTCCAGCAGCCCATGGCAGTGCAGTGCTGAGCCAGAATCTCCCAGCAGCATGGGTCAGCACTGGGCTGGAGCCCTGCAGCAGGTCGGAGTTTGGGGCTGAGGTTGGAGCCCTATGGCAACGCAAGACCAGAGTCCTACAGCAATTTCTTGGAGAGCAAGGCCAGAACACTGCAGTAGCCCCCCCCACAATGTGGGGCTAGAATGGAGCCCCATGGTAGCGTGGGGCTGGAGTCCCCCAGCAAACAGCTAGAGTGGAGAGCTGGGGCCCTGCCTTGCAGTAGCCCCTGGATGCACGGGGCGGGAGCCCCGCGGGAGGAGTAGGAGCCTCTGCTGCCCAGGGAGCCAGCAGCAGCTGGCCAAGTTGCCCAGCCAGGTAAGTGGGGAGAGGGAGGGAGAAGGAGGCAAGGCAGGGTGCCTGCTGGGTCAGCCTGCCAACAATAGGCAATGGGCTTGGAAGCCTATGGCAGGAGACTTACCCTAGTCTGGCAAATTCTCTTGATCAGGACTGGTCAGGTCCCAGTGTTGCCAGGCTAAGGAGATCCAACCTGTAGTTCTTGGGTTACAATCCCATACTCAAGTCCACAGAACCTTATGATTAATTTAGCATAAGCTAACAAACTAATTCTAACTTTTTACCTATGGAAAACTATGTACCTATAATTTAGTTCCCACAAAGTAACTATTTTAATTCAATTTTCATATGATGTTGCAACAGAGAACTTACTATATAATAATTTCTGAAAATTAAGATAGTCACATACCGTTCCATATGCAGGTCTTTTTTGTTTCCAACCAGCATAATGGGTATTCTGTGAAAAAAGTGAACCACTTTTAGAATAGCTGTTATAGTATATTGAACAAAGTACTAGTAATATACCTGCAATGAAATGAGATGAAAGTGTTACTACTTACTGGACTTTTCCCACCATATCCAATAACTTGCCATGGATAACTTTAATCACTTCAAAACTGCAAAATAAAGGGATGAAATCACACATGCACTCTGATGTTTAGCCTTAATACCCAATACACAAGCAATTAATTCCACTTGTAGACTGTGTTTAAGATTTATTCTACCTTTAGCTGAGAAACTCCTGAGATGTTGTAAACGTGTTACTGATCACTATACAAAGACAAATTGGGCTAGAACTCCATAAAACACTAGTCCATCTAACAACATTCTTACATAGGCCAAGATGATCCTGTCTAATAATAATAAAAGGAAACCAAGAAAAGGGCATTGCAAGTGTATGAATCAAGATGAGGAGAATCATGCATTAAGCAGTTAAGGGTCTGATGCATCTGCTTGGATTTTAAGTACACATTAGGCATAATGTGTAATAAGACTTAGCTGCATGGATGTAGGAAGTCTGAAGGTCAAATAAGCTTCAAAAAACAAGCAAGCACTGAGAGGGAAGATGCAATAGAATTACAAAGCATGCATTTGCTTTGATGAAATTCATAGTACTTTCCATTTTAAATTGAAATTGAGTATTGTCCCAAAATTAACACAATCCAAGTGATTTCATTCAGAATTGATGCACTTGAAAATGAAAAAGTCAACCTGTGACTGAGTCAAGACAAGCAAAAACTGAACCGTCAGGTGGCATGAGAACCATTGCTTATTCAGATACTACAGTTATGAATGCACAAAGTCTATACCCGAAGACTTGAGTGACTAAGGCCAGAAGCAATATTGGGAGGTGCCAGCAAACCTGAAACTTAATGATTACAGTATTGGTCATTTGTACCATGCAAAAAAGCAAGTCAAACGAACAGTGAAGTGCAATGGCAACTGTTTTATTACATTTGGAGTAACTGAGCTATTAGAGAGCTTGATAGACAATTTTGACCAATTATAGCAGGATACCACATATAAACCTGGACTGGACACAAATACTGTAATTAAAAAAATTATAGGGTAGGTAAGGTAGGTTTTGAAAGTCAAAACTGTCTCAAAAGCAGTGTGCTCCTGTGTGTGACATTTTATTCAGAGCTCAAATTCCAAGGGTCTGATTCTTCAAGTACAGCATTGCACTAAATACAGGTCTCTCTGATGCTTGAATTTCTACCTGTACAAGTCTGGTCTAACCTGCATGAGGAGAATAGCTTGATATCAAACCAGTCGAGAATCAGGGTACACAAAAGTAACCTACAGCCATCTTTGCCTCTTTCCCCAAGAGCTGAATGCAGGAAGACTATAGGTCAACCTGACTGTAAAATCTGGCCACAGTCAAGTATGCATTCACAAGCCTAAATCAGGACTAAAGCCAGCCTTTAAACATTTGAGGGGGGAGAATGAAAGAGCCAATGAGAAAACAAAATATGGAAGTACACTCACAAGGAAATCTAATAATAGTTATCAACCAAACAATTGCCAATACAACCAAAACAAAGTGCAGGGAGGCGGGAGAAGTGTCACTGGACCAGATAGCATTACACTGCCGTTCCACATCACTGTCTTTTCTACATTATGATCTGATTTCCTACACTAGGAAGTGAGATTTTAAATTTGAGAATCTCAAACTTCAAGACAAGGTAACCGTAGGGCCACAATTTATTCTCTACAGACTGATAATAACGGAGATTCGTTAAGGAGGTATACACACTGGATTATAGTGCATATTATTGCTTGTTAAAAGAAAGGCAACCCAAGAAATCAGGGACTGCCAACAAAAGACATACATGATACTTTAGTAATGGAACCTGCTTTGTGATACTAATTAGGAATTTAATTAAGTAAAACAGCACGAGAAATCTTCAATAACCTTGACTGTGAACAAGTTTAAGGCTAGGTTAAAGAAGTAGGGCATTGTTTGCTTCTTCAGAAGTATTTTTATGACTTCCCATTTGACAAACACTGCACTTGAGTCATTCAATATAGAAGAGAATTTTTTAAAGAAACTGATTTTCCACAAGGATCTGCAACAAAAACAGGGAAAAAACAAGCTGATACATTATAGCAGTACAAAAACAAAAAAGCCAAGCCATAAATAAAAGGCCAGTAAAGTAACTAGTAAAGAACATGTGGGCATAGGCCCATGGCAGTCTGAATACATTCTGTAGTTCTCTGCTAAGCTTACACTAGCATTTGACTCTTCCAGTGTGGCATCCCAACAGTTGGCATGAAGAACAAGCTTCCATTTGACTGCTTGGACTTTGCAGCACTACATAAAAAAAGAGGACTGGAACCGGAATTAAATAGATGATTTAATTTTTTATTACCAATCAGGTACAGACCAAATCAATGGAAGCTTCCAGGTCAAACACACCTCAAATCTAGTCGAAAGATAGTAACTCTAGGAACAAAGACTCAGCCTCTGTTGCTATTCTATCCTGGTCCCCGGATGAAACTACAAATAAGGAACTATATTGCATTAGTACACTGACTCAGATGCAGGCAACTGTGAATTGAGATTGAGACCATCAACTCATTTTACTTCAGACCATGGTATTTGCCAAGCCCAGATCTGAACTAGTGAGCAAGAACTGTGGTTCCCAATTGTCAGTCCACACACTGGTGAAGGACTGTGGCATACTGCCAGGCCACTCCCACGCCCAAGCACAGCAGGACTCTGGAGCAAGGCCCAGTATGCTCAGAAACCCCCAATCTCTTCTCCCTGCACTGGCTTCTCTGCATGCTGCTGCCTTGATGTGGGGGATGCTGCCTGAGCCCAGGTGCAGAGGGCACCCGGGGTAGGGGCTGCAGTGCCGTGGGTTGCTCACTAGGACCCAGCACCGGCGAGCAGGGGCACTGAGAGTCAGGGCTGGGCTTGGCCCCTGCAGCAGGAAGCAACTCATAGCCACTGCTCATGCTGATTGTGGGGCCTGGCTCCAGTCTGGATCCTCAAGTCCCGGTGGGGGTTGCTGCTGGACCCTGAAGTATGGGCTTCAGCCAGAAGGGGGAAATCTCCATCAGGGCCACTTCCACTGCTTCCCAGAAGCCTCTCCCAGGGCAGCACCTCCAGCTTGGCCAAACCTTCCCTGCCCCAGGGAGGGCAGCACTTGGGAGCAGGTAAGAGAGACTCCCTCTCCCCAGGAGCAGTGCCCCAGGCTGCAAGAGGGGGGTTATGCCCCAGGCTGCTCCTAGCAGAGCTGGCTGAGATCCTTACCTGGGGTCCAGGGAAACTGACACCAGCTCACAGCATGTGCAGGGTAGGGGGAGGCTGGAGAGGGGAAGGAGCAGATAAGGGAAGAGTGAGGGGGAACAGGGATGTGAGGCAGGGGCAGGAGGGGGGGATGCAGGAGGCACTGAAGGGAAGTTGGGGGATTCAGGGGAGACTTATGGGGCAGAAGAGACCAGGGGTGCAATGGAGGGAAACTGAGGAGGTGTCACAGGGAGGAAAAGGGGGGGGATGTGGGGAGCGGAAGCTGGAGGGAGACTGTGGGAGCAAGAGCAGGCTAGCTGGGGAAGGGAGAGAGACAAGGAGACACAAAAGCAGTGTTATGCTTAAAAGAAGCACACAGGATCTTTTTCAGAGGGATAAGGCAACACGCCTTGTGGCTGGAGATGTTTATCTTAACTCAACCTTTCCCTGTAGCATAAACCTGAGTGCCATAACCTACGCCAAAACAAGCTGTTGTAGACAACCTAAGTTCAAGGCTAAGATAAGAGAACCAATAAGGTTCTTTGTTCACCAGATGATTTCTGACCTAAGTTCAGTGCTGTAACTATTCTTGGTCATGTTTCAATTTATTAATGCCCCTGTACTCAGACAGCACAATGGGGAACACTAGGAATACTTAAGCTTGATCATCTTTTTACACAAACTCATAACCAATACAGTTTAACATGGATTCTATCTTTACTTGCCCCCAAAGACTGTAGTTTTTCAAGTTGCAGAGATACAGTAAAGATTAAATGCTATTGTGAGAAGACTTGTTATTCCCATTTTACTGATGGGAAATGAGATAGAGATTAAAGAACTGTACAAGGGCATACAGGGAGTCTGTGGCAGAGACAGGGATTGAAGCCACACGAGTGTCAGACCAGCAGCTTGCCCACAAGAACATACACAAGAAGAACTATTACCTTTTTATTGATGTGACTGAATAAACAAGAATGTATCCATTAATGTCTATGGAGTATGTCTGAGGAAATATGGAGTATTCATCCTGTGGAAGGAAAATGGTATTTTTAAAAACAATTATTGCTAGAAGAGTCAGAATCTAGTTACAGTAGATAACTAGCAGTTTTAAACACTGACTATATTGCAAGAACACCCTGTCTGCGGCAGGTGGGGAGCTGCTTCAGCCCCCACCAGTTAACCAGAACCAATAAACATCACCCTTAATGCTTACCATTTAAGCTTTCACATCCCTTGTCCCTATGGTCCGACACTCTAGGTTCACTAATGCTCCCTGTGCCTTTGACTGGAAATTTATCATAGCAGTGTCCGTTTGGGCCCACGCATGGCATGTTAGTCAGCATCATGCCCCAATCTATTATATAGCAATGTGCCCTCAGTTCCTTCACTACCACAAAGTCATAGCAGAGAACTCAAACAGAGGGAAAGGACAGGTAGAGGAGCATCCATAAGGGGATCTTAAAGAACCAGTTACTGCACAGGGTGAAAAGGGTGAATAATCATTTCCCCTTGAAGTAGTGTCCCTATGGGTGTGCCACTGCAGGTGACTACTGGAGCACTGCCCTTTAAGGTGAAGGAGTGAATATACACACACACGAATTGTAGGACTGGAAGGGACCCCAAATGGTTCTCAACCTAGTTAGCTCTAGAGCTGCATGTGTGCCCCGTGTGTTACATGGGTCACTGACACATTACATGCAAACCTCACCTGAATGGCTCTAAGGGCATCACCTTGGCAGCAGCTATATGCTGACTGGGCAGCAAGAAAAACAGGTTGAAAACAGGGATGTTAAAAAGCATTTAATATGGTAACCGTGTAGCCACTAAAAGTCTGTGGTTACACATGCTACATGCGCTGCGGTATAAATCGCAGAGCCCACAGCAAAGCCTCCTGCCTGGGAGCAGACACAGTAGCCCTTGCCCGCCTGGCTCCCGGAGAGGTGGTTTTGCTGCCCTGCTGTAGCAAAGTCACCTCCCTGGAAGCAAGAGGAGTTTAACCGGAACCATTAACCAATAAGCGTTAGCTGGCTGAACTCTAAACCAGTGGTTCTCAAGTAGGGCTGTTAGACTATTCCTGATAGGTGTGTGTCATTGGATACTTTTAAAATCAGGTTAGAAAAATTCCATAGCCTCCCTAGGCAATTTATTCCAGTGCTTAATTACCCTGACAGTCAGGAAAAGCTTCCTAGCGCCCAACCTAAACTATCCTCATTGCTATTTCAACCCACTGCTTCTTGTCATAAGACCAGCCATACTGGGTCAGACCAACGGTTTATCTAGCCCAATATCCTGTTTGCCAACAGTGGCCAATACCAGATGCCCCCAGAGGAAGGGAACACAACAGGTAATCCTCACATAATCCCTCTCCTGTCACCCATTTCCAGACAAGCAGAGACTAGGGACAGCATTCCTACCCATCCTGGCTAATAGCCATTGATGGTCCTAACCTCCATTAATTTAGCTCTTTTATTGAAGCCTATTCAAGTCCTAGCCTTCACCACATCCTCTAGCAAGGAGGTCCACAGACTGACTGTGTACTGAGTAAAGAAAAACTTCCTTTTGCTTGTTTTAAACCTGCTGCCTATTAATTTCATTTGTTGACTCCTAGTTCTTATATTAAAGTAAAGTAAATAACTTTTCCTTATTCACTTTTTCCACACCAGTCATGATTTTATAGATCTCTATCATATCCCCCTTAGTCTTCTTTTTTCCAAGCTGAAAAGTCCAAGTATTTTTAATCTCTCTTCATATGGCACAGAGAATGAAAACTACTGAGGATAGGACAAAGCAAGACATGAAAAGTCAGTCAAGAACAACTTTTCTCCCTCCTCTTTGTAAAAACTTATGTTCTTGAAAACGTGTCACCGCTCGGCCTTTTCTCCAACTTAAACTCAGTTATTTCAAACTTCCCTCATAGGTCATGTGTTTTAGACCTTTCATCATTTCTCTTGCTCTTCTCTGGACTTGCTTCAATTTGTTCACATCTTTCTGGAAAGGGGGCACCCAAAATTGCACACAATATTCCAGTTGAGGCCTAATCAGCACAAAGTAGAATGAAGACTTACTTCTCGTGTTTTGATTATAACATTCCTGTTAATACAGCCTGAAATGATGGTTGCTTTTTTTATTTTTTTTGCAAGCATCCCACTGTTGATTCATAGGGGATCATAAGCTAAGTATGATCCCTAGATCTTTCCATAGCATTCCTTCATAAGACCGTCATTTTCCATTTTGTATGTCTTCCCCTTATTGATCTTCATCCTGTTTACTTCAGACCGTTTGTCCAGATAATTTTGAACTTTAATCCCATGTTCCACAGCACTCACAAATCCACTCAGCTTCGTATCTGGAACTTGTATAAGTGTACCTTCTTATAGGGATGTCTGCAGTTAACCAGGACCATTAACCAACAAGGAATAATTTACTGGGTAATGGCCCCTATTAACTATGACCTCTCCCCTCCCCCTAAATGCTCTGTATTTAAAACTCGAACCAGCAGGGAAGCCACCTGCAATCCCATGCTGCTGCATCGGATACAGAGGCAGTAGCGCAGGGTGGCAGGTGGTCCGTGCTGGTGTAACCACCACCAGGCAGATTTGAACCTGGGACCTCTAGAGCTGAATATGGGAGCCTCTACCCTCTGAGCTTAAAGCCAGCTGGTTTCCAGCCCATGCTGTAGAGGTCTCTTGGTGTTAGCTGTTGCTGTGGTCTAAGTACCACTTGCATTGCTCAGTAACCACACTAGTGTTACATACTTCCCCTAGGTGAGGAAGCGGGTCCCGAGCTTCTGAGACACAGTTGAGATTCCGGACAAGACCCCACTTGTAACCACCACCAGGCGGATTTGAACTTGGGACCTCTGAAGCAGAGTATAGGAGCCTCTACCCTCTGAGCTAAAAGCTAGCTGGCTCCCAGCCCATGCTGTAGAGGTCTTTTGGTCTTAGCAGTTGCTATGGTGCAGGTACCACTTGCATTGCTCAGTAACCATACTATGTGTGTGGATTACACTGGGAGCCTATTTAAACTACCTGCCACCCTGGACTGCTACCTCTTACAGAGAAGCAGCAGTGCAGGGTGGCGGAGGATCCCCAGAAGTGCACTGGCTGCTGGCCATGCCCCTTGCCCCCGTGGGGGGGAGGAAGCATTTTAGTAACCATGTAACTGCTAAGAATTGTTGCGTCAACACAATTACTAAAATGAATGATTTCTAACATGCCTACCTTCCTCTGCCATTGCCTACATTGATGAAAATATTTATCAGAGCTGATCTTCATGGAACTGCACTTGATATGCTCTGCCAGCTGGACTGTGAAGCACTGTTCTCAGGGAACAGTTTTCCAGCCAGTTATGCACCCACCTGTAGTAGCTCCATCTATGCTGTATTTTCCCCTAGTATGTCTATGAATAGAGATGCCCTAGTAGCAACATTACAGAGCTCAATAATCAGCATATACCCATTAACATCCCTAATTTGACTCATGTTCTTGGAAGAAGTGTCTGCTAAGTGAATCTGCAGTCAGTCAGTCTCAATCCTAGAATAGTGATAGAAATGTAGCCGTGTTAGTCTGGGGTAGCTGAAGCAAAATGCAGGACAATGTAGCACTTTAAAGACTAACAAGATGGTTTATTAGATGATGAGCTTTCGTGGGCCAGACCCACTTCCTCAGATCAAATAGTGGAAGAAAATAGTCACAACCATATATACCAAAGGATACAATTAAAAAAAATGAACACATATGAAAAGGACAAATCACATTTCAGAACAGGAGGGGGATGCGGGGGGGGGGGGGAGGGAGGAAGGAAGGTAAGTGTCTGTGAATTGATATTAGAGGTGGGGAGAGTGGGACGTCTGTGAGCTAATGGTATTAGCTTCCCCAATTATCACCTCTAATACCATTAGCTCACAGACGTCCCACTCTCCGCACCTCTAATATCAATTCACAGACACTTACCTTCCTTCCTCCCCCCCCCACCCCCGCATCCCCCTCCTGTTCTGAAATGTGATTTGTCCTTTTCATATGTGTTCATTTTTTTTAATTGTATCCTTTGGTATATATGGTTGTGACTATTTTCTTCCACTATTTGATCTGAGGAAGTGGGTCTGGCCCACGAAAGCTCATCTTCTAATAAACCATCTTGTTAGTCTTTGAAGTGCTACATTGTCCTGCATTTTGCTTCAGTCTCAATCCTAGGTCACTATAATAGTGATCTGGTTGTACGCACTACTTCCACAGCCTGACTGCCTCAACACAGGGGGAGAGAGATCTTGCTCCTCTTGGACAGTCGATATACAACAAATATGAGGATACTGTTTGTCACAATCTTTAAGTGTTTGTCCTGATTAGTGGAAGACCATCATGTCTGACTGCTCTTAAGTTTTAGGCAACTGATGTGTAGCACTGCCTCTTGTAACTTCCGTTTGCCCTGAATCATACAAGTGTACAAACATGCTCCCACCTTAGCAGAGAGGCACCTGTCATTAGGATCATTGGGTGAGAATTGCAAATGGAACTTCTCTGCACACACAGTGATGGTCTTTCCAGTAAAGGGATGGTTTCACAAAAATAGGTATGGAAAGAAGCATATTTTAAACAAACAGGATGGGGAGGGAACGGCCAGCTCCAGCCCACACCAGTGAACCATAACCAGTAAGCCTCACCCATTAAGGTTTACCAGGAATGTTAATGGTTAACTTACTAACAGGGGCTGGTTCTATATAGAGACACTCTTACCACTGGGACCTATTTCATGATGAAGCACCCGTAGCTGGAATTTAACATTCCAAAACTGTCTAATACTTTTCATGCCGCTTTAAACCCTACCACACAGGAATGACAGAACTACGAGTGACAGTGTGGCATCGCCACAATGGGCACTAATAAAAGGCAAAGGGCAGATTCTCCATAATCTTGCCCTCAATTTAAAAATCCTTAAAAATACCAAATCACGAACACCTATACAAACAAGACCATGCGATTATATTAGAATCATGCGCGCGCGCACACACACACACACACACACACACACACTTCTTTATGGAAGCTAAAATTTTGTAGAGCTCCTAACATCAAGCCAAATGATGGTGTCATAGGTCATTTATGTTAAAAAACTCCTGCAATATTCCCTACAGCTTCAAAGCAGTGTGTACCACAACCCACCTCTTCTCTGATGTACTAAATTGTTAAATTCCATCTTTAGTTGCATATTTGTTTATGCCCACTAGGCATTAATTTATGAGCACAACAGAAGTATCAATGTCACTGACTATCATAACAGTTTACAAATAAAGTCACGCCCACCTTCATTCAGTCAGTCTAGTGCCTGTGACTGCTGGTTCTTAGAGTCTGCAATAATCTGGTTAGCCCTTATGTATTAAATGAACTCAAATGAGAGTGCTAAGAGGCATGACTAGCACATTACATTATACTATACCTCATGGATGTAACTTGTTTTCATTTTGTTCCACTGTAGCCAAATTCACTTTTCAAGCACCAGTAAGAAACTACACACTGCCAAATGTCAAGAGCCCCTATTAACCCCAAATAATCGGAATACATTTCTACTAATTTCAGGGGACAAAACTACTCAACAGTAACACTTTCAAAGTTGGAAGTTAATTCATTCACTGCTAAATTAGCAAATTAAGCTAGTTTAATGCTGTAAGTAAAATATAAAGGCCTTCAAACCCTCTTTATTCAAGTGTCAGTTGTGGTGTTTTGCTTAACACAGGACAATGCCAACTTCAGTACATACATAGCCTTCATTCTGAAGGATTTGTTCAGATAAAGATCACTTACTTGACCAGCTGTGTCTACTAGCTGAAGATGATATTCTTGCCCATTTACTGTGATCAGTTTTGTAAAAGCTAGAAGAAACAAGAGAAACACACTTTAGAATTAAAACTGAATAGCTTTATAGGTATTAGACCAGAAATTAGTGGAGAAAACTCTAGTGGAACAATCTGAAGTTTTAAAAAGCAGGAGTAAAAGACTAAATTGGGGTGCTGTATACATTTAATATCATGCATACAGTGAACATTAATAATTTTTAAAACCTTCTGAAAATTGGGACTGCACACACTAGCTACAAAATTTCTCCAAGTTATGTTTAAAGCACTTTAACACTGGAGACTTTAATATATATATATAAAAATAACTTAAACATGAAAATCCAAAGAGTTACCTGAATGCAAGTCAATGACAACATTAGTTAAAATTTTACACAAAGTGTTAGTTTCAAAACCATTTATTAAATCCAGTTTTCCTGATCTGGATAATCACCATGTAGTATAACACCAAGAACTTAGTGCAATGGCATTAAAAACAGCACTGATTTAAAACATGTAAGTGTACAGGAACACTGAAATTCTGATTTGCGGTTGTCACAGCACTACTTTTTGCTTGCTGCAGTTATCACAGCACATTCAGTTCTTAATCAGGAAGTACATTTTATACTATTAGAGGAAATCAGAACACTTTATCTTACTATATTTCATGAAATACCAATGTACATAAGCAGAGGATTATATGGAAGCCTCAACTCCCCTTCCCACAGGGGTGTATATTAGCTTATATTACACTTAATATAACAATACTATGCTAATGCTCTCCAGTATTATATGACCATATTCCTGCTGAGAACATAAAAAGCTTTGAAACTGGCTCCTTATTTTGACTCAGGTGGTTTGTCTTTGTACTTTCCAAATGTACACTCTAGCTTTAAACATGCTTGATATGCCTCTAAGGTTATTACATTATGGGCTGAAATTGTTTCATGACTTAAGTCCTCTGGTTTTTAAAAGCAGCATAGTTCTCCTGACGCATCAAAGTCACAACAAACAGCACTTTAACATTAACTGTTTCAGTGCTAAGTGGTTTAACAAGAACACTAAGCTGATCCACTCATCACACATTGCCTGACTTGCTGTCCCAGTAGCCAGATATTCTGGGAGTCCTTATCAGCTACCAAAACTTCTAGCTTCCCTTTTGACAACCTCCACAATGCAGTTTCTCCATCTACCAATATGAACTCCTGTAATGCACTGATGCTGATAATTTTGAGTATTAATATCTGTGCTTTCCCTTAAACTAAGCAACAAATACTGCAAAGTCTTTACTACTCTTTATGAGACTTGTAGAAGTTTCTGAACCCACTGCAGAATTGCCAGTCAGGGTACTGGACAGCTGCAGACTCCAAGCACTCAACTGAAGAATTTAAGTCAAATACTTAGCATGAATAGGGCTTTGTGTCATACTAAATAATCCTACTAGGTAACCTCCAAATGCATAGCATAGTTGTGTGTATTGTAGAAACTGGGACATGGGCCATCTGGACAAAGCCTCCACCAACTAAAAAGGAAGCGGTGAGTAGATATGGCCTCTGATAAAGAGCATGTTGGTGCCTTTGGATGCATCTGTTTGAATAATTTACTGGCGTGTCCAAGGTGCCAGTAGTCCAGAGGAAAAGTTGTTGAGCTCTGACTGGAGGTGCCGGTACTGTGTCTGGAGGTGCCAGTACTATGTACCGGGCAGTACCATTACAAAAAAAGTACTGTTTATACCATGCCCATATTACTCACACTCTCTTCTGGAATGAAGAATTCCAAGTTAGAAGATAGTTATGTACCTGTTCTATGACAGGATGGGCAAAAATCAGGTCCAGGTGCCGCATCCAGCCCATGAAGCAGTTCACTCAGGCCTGCCCAGGAGCAGGTGCTCAGCTGCTCCTTCCTCCACCTTGCTCCATCCTGCAACAGAGCTGCTCCCAGGATTTTCCTGTTAGCTGTGCAGAGCGGGAAGGATGGATGGGACAGGGAAGTGCTAAAATCAGGGCATTGCCCTGTCTTCATACACCATCTCTGCACAGCTGGAGTCAGGGACAGAGGGCGACAGTGGAGCTGCTCCAGTCTGAAGTAAGGATGTTAAACATCAGTTAATTTACCAGTCGAGTAGTCAATGGAATTTTCATCGATTAGTCGATAGGAGGAATGTGGAAGTGCCTATGTAATAGAGGCAGCAAGGAGGGAAGGGGGAGACAGCGACTAGTTAAGTCACTAGTTGACTATCCGATAAGCATATTGACTATTCACTTACATCCCTATTTGGATGTATGCCACTGTGGCACCCAAGTTATAAACCTCTCCCTTTTCGCCATGTCTCCCACCCTCCCCTCACCCATCTGCTCCCTTGGTACCTGCTGCTGCCCCCCACCCCTCGCCCTCTGCTGTCCTGTCTCCTGCCCCTCTCAGTACCCTCAGCCCTACTGGGACTTGCCCCACCCTCCCTGACTCCTGCACCCACCCTGCCCTTCCCTGCTGTGCCCACCTCTTCCCATCCCCTTTCCTATCTGCCCTGCCTCTCCACTGCCCTCTGGTGTTTGTTTCCCCTGCCCCATGTCTGCCCTCCTGCTTCACTCCAACAATCCCCCTGGCATATGCACCTTCCCCTACAGGGAGGCACCAGGAGGGTGCCAGGGTTCCTTCACTGCCCCTCCCCTCCCAACACCTGCCCCCCTTGCTCTCTTCCTGGTGCCCACCCCCTCACCACCCTCTGACCCAGTTCTCACGCTCCTCTGTGCCCTCACACATGACTTGCTCCATTCCCTACCTTCCTCGTGCACACCACTCCTCCCCTCTCCTCTTCCTTCTTCTTCCCTCCCATTGCCTCTTCCCTCTTAGAATCATAGAATAATAGGACTGGAAGGGACCTCGAGAGGTCTTCCAGCATCATTCTGCCATCCCCACTGACACTTTCCCATCCCCTTTCCCCCACCCCTCCTGCCTTTCCCCTCATTTTCTCTTGGCCCCCTTGCATTTATCTCTCCTCCACTCTGCCCCTGGGTGCCCTCCCCTTGCTTCTCCTGCCCTGGTCCCCTCCTGCCCCTTCAGCACAAGACCCTTCCTCTCTTAACCCCCACCTTCCCCTTAATTATCCTCCTGCCCCTTCCTTCACCTTCTGCCTTCCTGACACTTGCACACCTCAACCCCCTCTAGCTGGTACCAGGGCTGGAGCCAGGGCTGTGGTGCTATTTTTAGTACACCTGCCCATAAGCAGCTGCATTGCAGCCCGGCTCCATTCCTGGCACACGGGGCAGCTACCCACTACATGGCCCTTCCCTAGGACCAGCTGGGGCTGCAAAGCGGTTGGTACTGGGATACTAAAAATAGCACCACAGCCCTGGTTCCGTTCCAGCACATGGGGCACAGCCACACCCCTGACTGCATCTCCAGCCCTGGGGAAGGGCTGAAGCTAGGGCCAGGGCTGCATGGTGGCTGCCCAGCTGCTCCTGAGGCGAGACAGCAGCCTGCCACACAGCCCCACTCAGGAGCAGCTGGGCAGCCACTGCCCAGCTCTACCGATGAGATGGGCAGGAGGCAAATACCTGGTGCCCGCCCACGCAGGCATACACCTTAGGGGGAACTATGTCTCTCACATGAAGTGTCTCTTCCACATTCACACATTCTCTGTAGCCTCCAGCCCACCCCTTCTGCCTTAGGTCCCGCCCTGTCCCAGAGCCAGCCCACAACCATGTACAAAATTTGTGAGGTGCCCCTCCTCCCCCCTTGCAAAAGTTATTGCTCATCCCTGCTCTGTGGGAATGTATTAGGGTGCCAATGAAAACACTACTACCTCAAAAGTTAATGAGCAAAATCACGTTTCATAAAATTCTTGGTTCAAACTGGAAAACCAAACCCCCTTCAAACAAGAAAGCCACATTAATACAAATATTTCAGAGGTCTTCAGTCTGGAAGGGGATAGCACTATTACTTACCACAAAGCTATGACAAAGCAAATGGCTTGAAAATGTTAAAAGTTCTCCATACATAGAAGTTACACAGTCAAAGGGGTAAAAACTGACAAGCTCTTTCAGGGGTGTCCTAGAAACCCAACATGCATGCTAAAATGAAGCAATTTTCATCATTACTAAAAGTCAACGGTAACAAGACTGAGAAAGGAAATGCAGTAGAGGAATTAATATCAGAAGAAGAATTCACCCAAATTACAGTGCTAAACGCTTCATTGCTAGAAATGGCTGTTATGCAGTGTCTTTGGATAGATTAACCTTCAGTTATGTCTCTCAAAAATAAATCAGATCATTTACAGCATTCATTGTTTAAAGGAAAGCACAACATTTAATATTCAAAGTTTATATTGACAGAGGGGAAGAGACTGCGTTGTGGAGGATGTCAAGGGGAAAGCCAGAAATTTTCAGAACTGGTAAGGGACTCCCAAGACTTTTGGCCAGTGGGAGGCAGGTCAGGAATTGCAACAAAACAAAACAAAACCAGTTTATGTGCTTAAAGTATTCAGCACTGAAACAGCATATCCATAATGCTGGCTATTCCTTTGCTCGCACACTTTCTTAACAGTACTTGAGATTGCTTGCTTTTGTGATCAAGACTCTAAAACTGACGACATTCAAGCTTAGATGGATTAACTTTACAACAAACTTTCTCTTTATATCTCCTCGATCCTTTGGGTTGGAAAGGAAAAGGACTTTTTGACATTTAGTCTTTCAGCGCCAGACAAATTGGCTGGCATCTCAACATAGATTAGAGCACGACGCAATACAAGCAAGAGAAAACTGGCAGCAATGCAATTTATGAGCTGACAAAAATTAGTGTTCATGGGTGTCGTCTTAAGTCTTTTTCATACTGCTTCTGCCTGTGTCACAAGAGTGCCACTGAATCCACATATACAAATGAATGTATAGTTCAGCAGGATTTTCCCTGAGTGGAAATATAAAAGACAATGGCAAACTATCCCCCCAAAGTTATTGGGCTAGTGGCTATTCTTAAAAGAGAAACTGCCTCATAAGTTGAGCTATTATTTCTGCACCACTTTCTTAAATTTCATCTGTTCTTCATTCATGCTCCCGTACCCTTTGTTCCTGCCAAGATACCTCTTACTATGCTCCCCACAAAGGCAGAGCAACAGAGCTATCCTTAGATAGGCACTCAGAGCCATTTGTTGCTAGTCTTTCTGATGGCTAGTGACGTCCCTGGTGACCAACATGAACCACATCTTCTCCCCACAGGTGCAGCGTGCTGTCTCCACCTCATATAATCCTGTATGCACAGCAAGCTGGAAACAAGTTTAGCTCAACTGAAGTTTTTGGGGGGGGAAAAAAAAAAAAAAAAAAGCACACACCACCAAAGTCTGGTAGCACTTTATAGACTAACAAAACATGTAGATGGTATCATGAGCTTTCGTGGGGGGTTTTTTTGGTAACTTAAGTCGGTCTATTTGTGCCCTATAACCTTCTCCTCAACACTACTGCTTCAACACTAGCCTCAGTAAGGAGCTAAGAATTTACCAACACAAGCAGGGGTGAGCTTGTCTTAGCCCCACTCCACCACCACCCAGGAGCCACCTGATGTAAGCAATGCCCAGCTGGAGCCCACATCCTAAAACCCTATGCGAGTCATGAAGCCCCTCCTATACCTCAAGCCCCTGCTCTAGCCCCGAGCACCCCTGCATGCAAATGCCCTCCCAGAGCCTGCACCTAGAACTTCCTCTAGCACCCCAACTGCCTGCCCCAAGCTCAGCTCAGAGCCTCTCGCACTCCAAATCCTTTAGGCCAAGACCAGAGCCTGAACCCCAACCCTCTGCCCCAGCCTGGTGAAAGTGAGAGAGGATGGGGAGAAAGGGAGAAGGAGCAGGGGGCAAGGGTATTTGGGTCTGAGGTAGCTCTTGAATTGTATTTAAATGCAAAAAATGATCTTGTGCTTAAAAAGGTTGGAGACCACTGACCTACATACTCTCAAAGGCATTTGTCCAACCTGTTTTTAAAAGTCCTCCAGTGATGGGAATTTCACAGCCTCCCTTAGACTATTCCAGAGGTTAGCTAACCTTAACTTATATCTAATCTACCTCTTGCTTGCTGTGAATTAAGCCTGTTAGTTCTTGTTCTACTTTCAATGGACATGGAGAACAGTTACAGGATGAACCTCTGTTGTCCAGAACTCTGGTAAAGCAAAATCCATGGTCCGGAAGGACCATAGATGTATCTGGACTACAGAGCCCCAGCCAGAGGTTGCCAGCAGCCTGGAGCTCAGCTGATCTGGCAGCAGGCAGCCTGCAGGGATAGTGGCCTAGGGGCAGGGAGTCAGCCAGCCAGGAGGTGAGCCCCCAGCTGTCCAGTCAGGGAGCTCCTGTGGTCCAAGCAGGGCTGCACCCTGAGTGAAGCTCTAACAGTGGATCAGGGGCAGGGCACTGGTCAGGCCAGCAGCTAGAAGGGGAACCCCAGCATAGCCTGAGGCCTGACCTCCTCTGGTCCAACAAACTCCCTCCTTTGGCACCACTCAGGTCCCCAGGGTCCTGGACAAGGGAGGTCCAACCTGTAGTCACTTCTCTATATATGAGTAACTAAAATATTTGAAGACAGTAGCTTCTCATTCTCATTTAATTTTAGCCATAAGTCAGTTTTTCCAGGGGCTATCCTCTGGACTCTCTCCAAATTTATATCCATCTCTTTAACATATGGTGCCCAGAACTTGACATTATTCTAGCCAAGACCTCACTAATACCAAGTAAAACCAGACAATCTACAACATTCCTGTTAATACATCTTACAAATGCATCACGTTGACTCATTCAATTTGTGATCCACAATAATCTCTAGATCTTTTTCCGCAGTACTATTTCTACCCAATTATTCCACACATTTGTAGTTGCATTTTTCATTTTTTTCCCCTTACTATGCCCTTGTCTTTATCAAATGTTATCTTTTTTTAGACCAATTCTTTAAAATGTAAAGATCCTTTTGAATTCTATTGCCATTCTCCAAAGTGCTTCCAACCCATCCCAGTTGGTGTAACCTGCAAAATTTGATATACATACTTGCAACTCCATTACCCAAGTCATTAATTGAAATAAACTAGTGTAACCCCCAAGGAGATTGCTTGGATTCCCAGGGCCTTGTCTGCTGGCAACTCAGGGAGAGGCACTCAGAGTTTGCCTTGGCTCCCCCTCCCTACCAGGGCCAGAGTCTGCCCGGCAACCCATAGGGAGTGAGATGCCCCTCCCAGGGGGAAGGAGAGACCATTGTTGAGGGGAGTCTGGAGCCAGCCAGGAAAAGGGGAGGGCTGGCTGTGTGGGAGCTAGTAAGCCCCAGGCCTGCATGCAAGGTTCCCCCTGAGAACTAGCCTCTAGGGACCTGAAGGCAGGATCCCTCAGCTGGGTTTATGTCTCCACTGTTGATTCCCAGTTGTGGAGTTTGCTGGGAGGTTTCCCCAGCCAGGCTGGGTAGGCTCCAGCTCCCTGGGTCAGAAGAGTCACCGCATGGTCAGCTCAGCTCTAGCAGCAAGTTCAGGGCTGCTGCCTGCTGTGTGGGTCTGAATGCTGGGCTGGGAGGCTATAGTTTTGAATTTTGGTGCAGTTGTGTGGTCTGCATCTTGAGCCCTGCACCCCTTCGCGGTGAGGGGAAATTCTGGGACTGAAGCAGCCTGGTTCCTGCTTGAAGAGGACCCCTGTGAGAAGAGAGCAGCCCTTTGCAGAGACTGAGTCATCTCTCAACCTGAGGCTCATTCATGGAGTGTGTGAGTGCACCAATTTTTAGTTAGTAAGTCAGGGAATTTGTTTGGGGATTTTATTACCTGCAGCATATTAAACTGTGGAGGGATTTACTGCCTTCTCCCATTTGTGAGTCCTTTGGGATGTACTGGACCTAGTCAGCTCCACTGCTAAACCACTGCAGAGAAGGATTGTGTGGTCAACAGTCATCAAGGGCCAAAACAAAGTACGCGTACCAACGGGACACTAACCTCACAGTTGCTGGGCACCGGTGACCCTAAAAATAGGGTTTTACCCTGTTCTGTTATTATTGTCTCCTGTTTAATATAATTGTGTTTATTATAGTGTATGTGTTTGTGTTATTTTCTGGGAGTCTCCAACTATCTGGCAAATATGTGGGGATTATCCTGGGCTAGAATTTTCCTCCCAAGCTGCCCTGGTGACCCTGCTAGGAAGGAGTGAGGGGGGTGGAGGCACCGCCAAGTACATCAATTAAAAAGAATAGAACTGAGTGGGTGGCGGGATCCAGAAGAACCCAGACCTATCCATCCAAACCTGAAAGGAGATTGGCTTTAGAAGAAGGTAACCAGGTGGAGAGGGGGCGCTACACTAGTTTTGTACCAGACACAGGACTAGGTACACCCTCCCTGTTGGGAAGCAGACTACAGATAATTATTTTGGATATGGTTTTTAAACCAATTATGCATCCATCTTAAAATAATGAAGTTAAGGAAATGTGGTCTAGATGAAATTATGAGAATGTTGTAGGACTGCCTCACTAAAAATGGAGAGCTATCGCATCTACTGTTTTCCCCCTTATCCACCAGGTCAGCAACCTAATTCTTAGACAGGATTGATTTAGTATCATTTGTTCTTAAATCCATGCTGGCTAGTTCTTAGAATCCTACCCTCGAGTTAAATTTCGATTAATCAGCTAATCAAGTATTCGATGGAATTGCCATTGACTACTCACTTAGGGTACCTGGGATGAGGTTTACCTGGGTGGTCGACAAATACCTTTGATGTCAACACCCGCGCGTCCAGACTATCGCGCTGAGTCGACAAACAGCAGATCAGCTGTTTGCCGGCTCAGCGCAGCAGCCATGTAAATTTAAATGAAGCGGCGATTATTTAAATCGCCGCTTCATTTTACTATGTCTGGGTATGTCTACACTACCCTCCTAGTTCGAACTAGCGGGGTAATGTAGGCATACCGCACTTGCAAATGAAGCCCGGGATTTGAATTTCCCGGGCTTCATTTGCATAAGCGGGGAGCCGCCATTTTTAAAACCCCGCTGGTTCGAACCCCGTGCAGCGCGGCTACACGGGGCTCAAACTAGGTAGTTCGAACTAGGCTTCCTATTCCGAACTACCGGTACACCAGGCGCTGTACGGGGTTCAAACCAGCGGGGTTTTAAAAATGGCGGCTCCCCGCTTATGCAAATGAAGCCCGGGAAATTCAAATCCCGGGCTTCATTTGCAAGTGCGGTATGCCTACATTACCCCGCTAGTTCGAACTAGCGGGGTAGTGTAGACATACCCTCCGGTAGCCTAATCTACATGCCTCTGGCGACAGAGGCATGTAGTCTAGATGTACCCTTAGTCTATAAGGGGGGGGCATTCACTATTCCCACTGTCTCTGCCTTCGAATGTAGTAAGAGCTGCCTACAGCTTTTGCTATATTTCAAAGGCTGAGGCACAGTTGGAAACCCAGACAGGGGAGGCAGTTTGTGTGTAGCAAATGAAGGGAGCTCATGCACACAAGTTTACACCCCATAATTCTTCTCTCCCCCCCCCCCCCCCCTTGGAATGGTAGTCTTCCTGGCAGTTCCTTCTCCTCTTACCCATCCAAGATGCCAGAAGCTCATGAGTTACTGTTGGAAACATTACACATGTCAAAGTTAGAAATAAAACTGATGAGTTGATTGGAAGGAGATGGGAGGTTTTGAGACAATCTGATATTTACCTGAGCGACTCCAGTCTGGCTTTGGCTCTCTGCAAAGTTGACTGTGCAACACTGATTCAGACAGGTACAGTTATTGTGTACAAACCTTAGAGTCTCATTATTCATTTAACTACCAAAGGGACTAGTTGAAAGCATAAAGGTGCCTTCTTCAGAGTAAAATGAAGAAAACGTCCTTTGCTATCACAACCGTCTATGGATGGCACTGGTAGAAGACAAGAAGTTTTCTGGTCTGTTTAATGGTGAAGATTCTTGCGTGCCTCACCTTAGGAAGAGCCAGCCTGCTTCCCAATCCAGAGGCCACCTGTGAATTCAGTCTACAATAGAGTTCTTCTCTACAAAGTATACGCCAACTGCATGTATATTGTAGAAAAGCCCACTCCAATGCCTAGTATGCTTGGCACCATTGCTACCAGGTTAAGTCAATTCTCAAGGAGGATTGCTCAATCGGAATGCAACCCACTGCCTTTGGTGTTCCTAAACCTGACTGCCAATACCTGGAACTGGATGACAACGGAAGAATCAGTCAATCATTACCATTTCCCATTCATTCCCTCTGAAGCAACTAGCATGGGCCCTGTCAGAACACAGAATACTGGTCAAGGTGGACCATTAGTCTCACTGAGTACGTCTAGACTACAGGCTTTTGTCAACAGAGGCTTTGTCAACAGATACTGTTGACAAAGCTACTGTCGACAAAGAGTGTCTAGACTACATCCAGTTCCGTCAACAAAGCAAGCCTCTTTTTCGACATGAGAGTGTAGACACAAAGGACAGTGTAGATGCAATAATGCCTTCAGTCGACAAAAGGCATTATTCCTCATAGAATGAGGATTACCGCCGTCAACAAAACTGCTGAGTTATGTTTGTTATGTCGACAGAACTCGGCGGTAGTGTAGATGCAGGTATAGTTTTGTCGACAAAAGTCCACTTTTGTCAACAAAACCCGGTAGTCTAGACACACCCACTATGGCCATTTTTATGTTTTTAATTTGAAAAAAACTTGTGATATTGTTTTTCCATCTTAATCATGTGGTGGGAATTATTCCAAAATAAGTTACTGACAAAGTGCCAATTAGCAGAGGTAATTCTCTAGAAATTCAGGACTTGCCAACTGTTGGGGAATTATTTTGTTAAATTTCCAAGGTGCAGAGAAACTCTCAATGATTAAGCAGATCTGACTGGAAGATATTTATGAGAAAGAATATCTGATCTGTGGCGAGGAGTCCTGTGGCACCTTATAGACTAACTGAAGTGTAGGAGCATAAGCTTTCGTGGGCAAAGACCCACTTCACGAAAGCTTATGCTCCTACACTTCAGTTAGTCTATAAGGTGCCACAGGACTCCTCGCCGCTTTTGCAGATTCAGACTAACACGGCTACCCCTCTGATAAATATCTGATTTGACATCACTGATCTCTGCAGAAGAGTTGAAGCACAGTAAATGAAGCACAACTACTGTAAGAGGGTAGCATTTACCATCACTGGGGTGGGATTCTGCTACTGTTATGGGTTTAAAGAGTCACATCCTATACTAAATGAGAAACTTGCACAGGTATCTTTGGAGAAAGACTCCACTCTCCTTGTGGTATTATGCTAGTGCATGGAGACCTGAAGGCAAATGACTAGAAACTAGTATTTAAACTAAATTTTCTATTATCCAAACAGAAGTGCAGAACAAAACAGCAAAATTAAAAGCAACTGGATCAAGTTGGGGGGGGCTTTTACACAAAGATATACCAATGAAATTACAATTTGTAAGAATAACATCATTAATGACTATAATGTTCCTATCAAAGGACCAACAAGAAGATATATTTTAAATCATATGTTAGAATTTTCTTGCATTGTTAGTCTGAAATCAAACTAGAGATACTACTAGGAATGTCAAAGTGTAGACAACTACACAATTAACTGATAAGCCTCGGCTTATTGGTTAATCTTGACTACACACATTCCTCACCCCCTTGCAGCAATTGGGAGATGGGGGGAAAGCCAGTGCCCATGAGCAGCTGGCTTTAAGCAGGCTCCCCACGAGCACTAGATACGTCTGGCCCCTCCAAAGCTGCCTCTGATAGAGACAGAAATGCTGAAGTTGAGGGGGCAAGTTGGAGCCGATACACATAGGGAGCCAGCTTTCAAGCATGCTCCCCGTGCCCGCTTGTCCCCTCCCCCACTGAAGGAGGCAGTAAGGGGGGCAAGCAGAAACTGGTGCTGGAGAGAGCCGACTTAAAAGCTCCCTGGTGCCACTTGCCCCGCAGCGCTGCTGCCTCTACCAGAGGCAGCAGCATTGAGGAGGGAGGGGAGTTGGGGAGGCTACCACAAAGCAGCCTCTGTCCACAGCAGCCCAGGCTCACCACTGACAGACTGGTTCGTGGCAGCAGTCTGTCTGTAGGGAGCTTGAACTCCCCTCCCCCTCAGGACAGGGACTGCTGCTGCAGACCAGCCTCTGTCCCCAGGGAGTTCTGATACTACCCGTGGACAGGGGCTGCTGCCACCCCACACTGGCAAGCAGCCAGACTGTGGGGGAAATGGTTTTTAAACTGGATCCTGCCTGCCATCCTGCACTGCTGCTTGTGTATCAGAGGCAGCAATGCAGGGTGGCAGGGGGCTCCCCAGAAGTGGGGTTGGGAGCATACTGGCTGCCGGCCCATCCCTGGCGATTATCGAATACTCGTGTAACCACTAGGAATTCATGTCAATTACACAATATCTAACATCCCTAGATACCATCTTGTTTCTGTCGAAGTTAAGTTATATGCAAAGCAGCTTTCTATCAAACACTGACTCTGTTCAATACACTTAAGACTTTGCGTTAATATAAGAGTCTTCATATGGATAATCATTCCATAAGAAAACCCTTTTTGGTGATTATGAAAAGAGGACAATTTATAGGGAAGCACTTGGAAAACTTTCAGTTACCTAAAGATACTTACTGTTTTCTATGGTTGGATCATAGGAATCAACAAACTGGCCTTCCACAAACTGAATTGTCAATGAAGATTTCCCTATAAAGCAAGCAAAAGAATATTTAAATCCAAAATTAAATGCTACTATACAGAAACATACTCTAATCAGTTAATGAAGCCATTAGAGAGAGTTTGCTACCAGGTATGAAGTGATATAACAATAATCAAAGTTCAATGTTTTATGAAACAGGCATACAACCGTGGCCCCTGGCTACATTGAACCACTGTTACTAAACATACTGATTCAGTAGCCTGTTCTCAGTCAATACTGAAAATTATGTAAGAGCTAGCACAGACAGGTCTGACAAGCGGCTCTGTTTCCTAGCCTAGGCAGGGCACCCACTCTAGTTCATAGTAGTGGAAACCAATTTCTAATCCAAATGGTGCTAGCAGGTAGTAGGATGGCAGTACCCACAACACAAGATTTACATATTTAATTAAAAAGACAAGAGCTATGCAAGAGAAAACAGGAACTTAACACTATCAGAAAAAGGAAGGGAGCAAGATGCTAAATAATGGCAATAATAAAAATCCCTGCAGCATCAGGATTAAAGGATCGAGTTCCTTCCACACAAAGAATTAAGGGCAAAATCAGCCACCTGATATATGCAGGCATTCTATCACCTATTACAGTACTGGGAGTGGTGAACAGTTACATGTAGCACTTTGGAACATTAAAAAATATGGCCATGCCAAATCAGATAATTATATTTTTATTAAAAAGCATTAATCTAACCTCAAGTAGTTTAAGGAATTATACCACTATACAATTATACCAATATAAAATTTTCGTAACTGTTTCTCTGATGAAGGCAGTGAGTTAAGTGCCTCTTAGATTGAAACAAAGTTAAGATGTTAGGATCCAAATTTGTCTTTCAAGTCATACTAGTAAGAAACTTAAAATTCACATTCCATTAACCTCAATTAATTATGAAATGTGTGGACAGGCTATTCTTAATCCAGGGGCCTGTGATCCCAGCCTTTATGGTTTTGCAAAGCTACACTGTTAAACTGATGCAAGAATCTCGGATCAACTCCAAAAACAGTGATAAGTGTGAACCAACCTATTTATCTCAATAATAGGACAAAGACTAAGAGGGATATACTTAAGATCCTGCCCACATTTAACTTGTAAGTCATGGTTAAGATGTAAGAGTTAGTCACAAATAATTCGATTTGTAGCTACCCAGCAACTTCAGTCATAGAAGCCATATGTGTGCTTATACTTTGAGGGAACAAGCATGCAGAGCACAATGAGTGGTAGTGCAAGCCAAAAGGTAATACTTCAAAAAACTGGGAAGGAGAATTGGCCAACCAATTTCAGAAAGGTAAATAGCGTGCTTGATTATGTTACATCAGTGGTCCCCAACCTTTTGAGGTTGTCGCGTGCCCAGGGGGCGGGGCCCCCTCCAAGGGCTCCCCCCGCCCCCTCCTGCCGCGCGCCCGGCGCTCCCCCTGCCAAGCACCCGTGCGCCATGTGCCTGGGGCCAAGCCAGCCCCGAGCACCTGGCGGGCGCATTTAAATGCCCCCGCGGGCGCCATGGCGCCCGCGGGCACCGTGTTGGGGACCATGGTGTTACATGAAGACAAAATGAGCCAGGTTAGACCTCCAGCAGAGGTCAATCTCTGTTGGCTGCTATAGGAAGCCACAAGACATTGAAAACCAGTACTGAGAGATTTTCTACACTACAGCTTGAACCTCTTTAGTTCAAAGCACTCTGGTCCAGAAACTTCTGTCATCCGGAATGATTTTAGTTAGCCGTATGTCAACTTTTAATGGGTGTGACCAACTTTCCCACGGTCCCATAAAGTCTGTTTACAGCCACCAGTCCTAGCTCTCAGTGTTCTGTGGTGTTATTTAGCCCTAATTTACCCCAAATGTCCTCTTAACAGCCCTGTAAGCAGGGGAAGTGTTGATTATGCTGCTAGACAATATTGACCTCCTGTGGTCTAGAAAATTCTCTGGTTCAGAACTGGTCAGGTGCCAAGAGTGCTGGACTAGAGAGGTTCCACCTACAGAGGTTGGAGAAGCATGTGACAATATCCCCAATAAGCCTTGCATTCCCTGTAAGAATTTTACAAATGTTGGATGGCAGCATTCACAATTGATAAGGAATGACATGCAACAAATACTAGAGAGCTGGTTGACGTTCTATGCTGCATCTATTTCCCTCAAATGTTAAAGAGGAGTAACAGTATCACACTAAGGAGCTGACAGAAAACACCACCAAAAAGATTTTTAAAACCCCCACAAACAACAAAAACCCCTTTCAACCTAACAGAATATACACGTCAAGTTAATTTAAAAGCGTAAACTTAAGTATTTTTATGGGTCAAGAAAAAGTTCATGGGTCTACTTCTCCTTCAACAGCTATTACTACCTAAAGCTATAAAGAAAATACTGATTCGTACACCATTTAATTAAGAGAACAGACATCAACTCTTACAGGGGAGGAGCACCTTGATCTTAGGTCTTTGCAAAGTATGTGCTTACAAATCTACCAGTAGACAGATGACTTAGTTTGCTCTTTTGACCACGTGAATCCTTTCAAAAGTTGAATTGATCATTTAAGCTGAAACTTAGGCAACTACTGCAGATTGAATTTGTTTTGTCCAGTTAAATCTTTTTAGATGGTAAGGGAACCTGTCTGCCCTCAGGAGGCATTTTGCTAAATGCTCACATTAGTAGAGCCCTACGCAGATAAAGAAATTGGTATCCGCATCTGAATTTGCAAAAATGATCTGCACATATCCATATCTGTGGATGTGGATACTCAGAGATCTACAAATTTGCAAGGTTCCAGATAGAATTTTTTTTTATCTGCATCCATACCTGTAAAAGTGAGCCACAGATATCCATGGATTTGCAGGACTTTACACATTAGCCAGGATTCTCCAACTCTCAGCCTTCTGATAAATATTTTCCCTGAGCACTATTTCAAGCAATACAACATGCTGCTTTTCAGAGATTACTGGATACTGCCTGATTTGATAAGGGCTGTTTTAGAAAGAATACCTTTCCCTGACTCCAAGTCTGAATCTAGGGGTCGGCAAAATACAGCCCACAGGCTGGATCTGGTCTGCCATATCTTTGGATCTGGCCCACCACGGATCCTGTACCTGGCACCAATGTTTGCCTGTACCTGGCATTCCACTCCCACCCCACAACTTCATGCTCCAAGTGGTTACAACCCAAAGTCCCACACCCCATCCTACACAAGGGCTGTTAGCAACTAGCCTGATACCCATTTAACCAATAAGCTAGTGCAAGCTGGCAGGGGATCTTCCCAGAAGTGCAGCCGGGACTGCACTGGCTGCCAGTCCCATTCCCCAGGAGGAAGCATTTAGTAATCATGTAATCGCTAATTGCTGCAGCTAAAGGATTATCTACTAGGCTTATCGGTTAATCTAGTCGACTACTTGCATCCTCCCCTCTGCCCTGCTGCCTTTGATACAGTTTAAAGGCAGTTCCCTCCAGGCACTGTCACCGCGGTGCCACCTGCCCCCTCCCTGGCATGCTGCTGTCTCTATCAGAGGCAGCAGCGCAGGAGAGGCTGCCACAAAGCAGCCTCTGCCCACCGTGGGCCCAGGCTCACTGTGTGCAGAGGCTGCTGCCCATGGACAGGGGCAGCTTCATGGCAGCCTTCCCCGCTCCAACATCCTTTGTCCAGAAGGAGCTCAGGCCTCATGGACAGGGGCTGCAGCCACCCGTCTGTACGGGGAGTGGTTTTTAAACTGGCTCCCCTCACGAATCGGCTCCCGCCTGGTACCCTGGGAGTAGGGCCATACTGCACTGGCTGCTGCCCCCACTGCCAGGGACGACAGAATAGCTGACTAACCGCTAAGATTTCATGCGGTTAGTCGACTACTGTATTACCTGATAGCTAACATCTCTAGCAGGAACTCAACTGTACTAGCCCTATCCCCTTACTGTACAAGTCTGCTTACAGCAGTAAAGTGCCATAAAAGAAAAAACCTAGTTAATACCCTAACAAATACAAAAAAGTCAAAGTCTGTAGAGTAGAAGTCTCTAGGATGGCAAATAGTATTGAACACAGGACATTAAAATAAGGTCAAGCAAAGGTAGGCCAATCTATAAGAGAAGCCTGTAAGGAAAAAACAAGAAAAAAAAAAAAGCTGTGTTTTTGCCATGCACTCTGGTACATGTATTGGACTTTGAAGGGATTCCAATGAATGCGGCCCATGATTTTAATAGCTGTTTTAGAAGCACATGTGCCCGAATGTTTTTTGCTCACTCCCAACCTATAATTAAGGCTCTTTTGAATGGTGAGAAGTTCTGTTTAGTAAATGATGAAACTCCAGAGCTTTCCAGACAGCCAGCAATGAATGTCCTTGCAGCTTTCAACAATGACAAAAACCGTCAAATACTATTTGCTGAAATCCTCTGTTCTTCAGTGCAATATAGGGGTCATTTTAATTTGGTTTTAGGAAGTGCTGCAGGTGTACAACCAAATGTAGGAAAGTGTGTCAGGCAAGGTCTACACTTACCCCAAGATTGATACTCCAGATATCGATCTTCCAGGATTTGATTTAGTAAGTACTTGCTAGATCAGGGGTTGGCAACCGGCATGTGAGCAGATTTTCAGTGGCGCACAGTCCGCGGCAGGAGCTCAGTTCCCCCCCGTTCCCCGGAGCCGCACAGCTGTAAGGCTTGGAATACTAGCTCCATCTTCTAGGCACACAGGTAAGGGGGAGGTGAAGGAAGTCCCAACTTGTGTCCGCCCCCAGTGTCCCCAAGAACTGCCCCAGCTCTCCACCCACCTCTACTGGGTGGCCCAGGGATGCCATGCAGAGCAAGGACAGTCCCCCTCCCCTTCATGTGCAAACTGCTGCTCAGCCCTCCCTGGCTCTGCTGGCATGTGGGGACCCACAGGTGGGGGGGGGGGCAGGGGAGACAAGCTGCCCTACCCCCGGGGCCGGCTGGGACTGTCCCCGAGCAGCCACCACCAAGCAAGATGGATAGGGGAATCTGGGGTGTCAAGGGCGGGGGGGAGGGATGTGATGTGGGTGAGGGTAGGCAAGTCCTCCCCCGTGCCCGAGAGCTGTCCCTGCTCCTTGCAACTCACTCACTCTCTCTAATAGGAGCTGGGATGAGGAGGTAATGAGGGAATTGGGGAGCTTCCCCCTCTCTCCCTCTCCCAATGAGGGAATTGGGGACGGGGACGTGATGGAGTCAGGCTCAGAGGGTTGAGGTTTTTTGGAGTCTTTTTTTGCTTCTCACGTGTATGGTCCCCAACTGATAGTTCCCTAACACTGCCATAAAGAAAACATTGAAGCCTTTTGTTTTGGATATAAATTCATATTTTACTTTAATTAAAATGAAGTTTGAAAAACTGAGAGAAATTTAAACACTTAATCTGTTTAATAATTTAAATTAAACTAAGGATATTAAATATCGACTAATTGACTAAGAACTAAGAACGGTTATACTGGGTCAGACCAAAAGTACATCTAGCCCAGTATCGTGTCTGCCAACAGTGGCCAATACCAGATGCCCCAGAGGGAGGGATCACAGTGTAAGACTATTTGATTAGTCGATAGGGCAAAAGTGCTAAGTGGAACTGGGGTATCCCCAGGCTGCACGTGGAGTTTCAAAGCAGCACTGCCATGTGCAGCCTAGGGTTGGGGGAGGGGGTCACTGGCTGATCCTGGGCTCTATGTGGCACTGCTGCTTTGAAACACCATGTGCAGCCTTGGGACACCCCAGCTAGCTCCAGGCTGCACGTGGCATTTCAAAGTGGAAGTGCCGGATGGAGCCCAGGGTCTGGCCCTAGACTCCACACAGCGCTGCCGCTTTGAAGCGCCACCTCCTCTCCCCTCCCCCTTGCTGCCTCTTTCTGATGGGGGAAGTGACTAGTCAACTAGCATGTCAACTATCTGATAAGCATTTGCTTATCAGATACTCGACTAGTCCTTCACATCCCTAAATTAAACCATTCTCCCTAGCTGCAGCACTAGCAAAATGGTGCGGATGTAATTATGTAACCAACAGTGGGTTTCCATTAGCAACTGGTGGTCCACGGAAAGGTTTGCATTGAGCCAGGTGGACCACAAACCAAAAAGTTTGAGAACCACCATGCCAGAAGGTGAGTGCTGCCTAGGCTGCAGCTCCAGGGCTGTTTGGCAGTGGGGAATCTGAAGGGAATCCCTCTACCCAAAAAGTCTGGGTCCCTGGCAGGTAGGCAAGAGTGCCATGGACTCGACCCTCCCCTCCTAGGGTCACCCATTTCCATGACTTCTCCCCACACTGTGAGCCACTCTGCCTCCAGCCCAGGTTGGCAATCCAGCATTGTGCCTCCTGCAAGATTGGAGCCAGCAACGTCTTTCTGCGGAAGGCAGGGGAGTCTCAGGGATCCAGGCTGCATCTGGACACACCAGCAATGCTTAATGAAGGACTTAAAAAAATGTATTCAGACTAGAGATGTAAAATCCCATTTAATCACAAGTGGGGGGCTGATTTGTCAGTTTGTAAAACATTTAACTTTTTTCATTGTATCCCTCTGTTACATAATGATCATGCCAATTC
The DNA here is from genome assembly GCF_049634645.1 of Pelodiscus sinensis. Lineage (NCBI taxonomy): Eukaryota > Metazoa > Chordata > Testudines > Trionychidae > Pelodiscus > Pelodiscus sinensis. The sequence continues at coordinate 244,656,548 of NC_134712.1, read as the reverse complement.
GCTTTCAGAATATGATCTGAAGAAATGGGTCTGCCCCACGAAAGCTCATTGCCTCAAACTATCTTGTTAGTCATGCAGCACTTTAAAGACTGATTTTTTTTGTTTTTTTTTCCTAACATACCTGTTACACGCTTGGCAATTCCTGGTTACCCCTTTATATCCCGACTTGGCAATTCCTGGTTACCTGTTACCCCTTTACATCCCTACTTGATACATGTTTGACAGCAATGTATTTGTGCAATTTACAAGCTGTAACTGATGTAGATAATGCCTTAAAAGAAGTGGAACTCAAGTGAATGAACAAGGTAATTCCCTCCATATTTTCAAAGCAAACCGAAGGTAACCATATCCACAATGTATCTGATAGAAGAGAGGTCAGCAACTTACGGCTCACTAGGGAGCCATATATGGCGCTTTTGCAGCTCAAGCTGAACTCCTCCCCCCTTGCTCTCTCTAGCAGGGAGTCTACACTGGCACTCCAGCCCCGCTAGATTGGAGCACCAATGCTGTCTTTCTGCAGGAGAAGACGGGAAAGCCCTGAGCCTCCCTGTCTGATCTAACTTGGGGAGGAGGGCACGGAGAAGAAGCCAAAGCCAGAAGTGGCTGCATGCTGCTTCTTCCCTCCCCCTGCTGGGGATGGGGCAGGAGATCAGGAGTACGCAGATGCACTTCCTGGAGGCTTTCAGCAGCAGGGAAAACCTCCAATGCTTGGAAGCAGCGTGCGGCACGAAAACAAGTGCCTACAACCCCTGCACTCCCAGCCTATTCCTATACCCTCCTCCCCCTTGGCCACATCCCCTACTCCTAGCCTGCTCCTGCATCATACCTCCCACCCAGACCTCGCACCCTCACCCCCTCTTCCACCCCAACTCCTGCCCAGATCCTGCACCCCCATCCCTGTCCCACACTCTTAACCCCTCATTTTTGGCCCCACCCCAAAGCCTAGGGGAACACACAAAATCCACTAACCTGGAACCCCAGAAGGGTAAATCTGGCCTGAGGCCTTGAACCTCAGTCCTCCTTGTCCCTTCCCCCCCACCATGGGGCTGAAGCACCAGGGGAGGCAGGTGTTTCAGTTGGAGGTCACATCAGTGAAGGTTGGAGGTTACGGAAAGGTTTTTTTTGGGCTTCTCACTTGTGTAAGCCCAGACTGATTTTTCTGTAGGTCAGTGGCCCCTGACACAAAAGAGGTCCCCCACCCTTGCCATAAAGACGTTGAAACCTTCTGTGTTGGACATAATATTTTACTTTAATTTAAAAAATGAATCCTGGCCAACAAGCCCCCAATTGGTGCCCAGTCCCCATCAGGCTGCAGCTTTTCTTGCACCTCCCCCGACATCCCAACCTCGAGTCCATCATACACCTGAATCCCCTGCCCTGAGCCCCTCATACCCCTAAACACTTGCACCCCCACATCTCTAGCTCCCTGCCATAAGATTGACAGAAGACAGCCTCAATGTGTTCATGAAGCTGGATTTGACCAGTTATGATGTAAACTTCAAATAAATGTATGAAAAGATGTAGCAGCAGAAATCCCTTTAAATAAAGTCTGTGAATACAATGTTTAATTTATGTTATTATTAAGCACGTCAATATTAAGTTGTATATTTTTAGTCACGCTAATGGGCATTCTTATGGCTCTTTGTTGACCACTTGTTCTGAATTTTGATTTAGTTTGGCTCGGGATTGAAAAGGTTGACGACCCCCGAGAGAGACTATGGTTCAGGATCTCTATCAACTGCAAACTGTTTGATCTATTTGTCAAGGTTCAGATGTCATGCAATTTTAATGACTAAAAACAATCTGTGCATTTCCCCCTCACCAGGCAGAAGAGTTGAAGCATGATTTTGGCTTGTATATGATGTGTGGGGAACCCTGCGAAGATAGCGTGACCGGATTTGAGCATTGGAGAAATGAAACCTAGTTATTGCCTGTCACCTCCAGTGTGACATTATGTGCAGTTGCAGGGCCAATAACTTCAGTGTCTGTGAAAGGAACACTCAGTCTGTTCAGAAAAGTTCAATGCAAACATTGCATGGGCCTCTCTGAAGGCTGCCTTGGGCAGCTGAACACTTTGTATTGCACCAAGTCAAATTCCAATATAGAGAGCTTTCAAAATCCAGACTCATCTACTACTAACAAATAATTATACATTCCAACATCTGCAACACTCACTCTGTAGATAAGCCCTTTATGCTTTAATTATTCAGCATATATTCCTACAGGTAGTTAGTATTTAAAATAAATTCTTGCAGGTCATTGTTGAGAACTACAGGAAGTTTAAATATGCTAGTGTTTTAGTATAAGAGTAAAGTAACACCGAATTCAATTATGAAGTGTTAAGTAGCAGCATTGTACAAGCCAGAGAATTGTTTGGCGTCTCTAAAAACACTAGGGATGCAAAAAATAGTTAAGCAGCTAAACAATTAAAATTGTAATGGTTAACTGTTGGCAGACCAACGCATGGCCATTATGTTTGAAAACTCATGGAAATTAGACAGATCCCAGATGATTGGAAAAAGGCAAATGTAGTGCCCATCTTTAAAAAAGGGAAGAAGGACAATCCAGGGAACTACAGACCAGTCAGCCTTACCTCAGTCCCTGGAAAAATCATGTAAGGGATCCTCAAGGAATCCATTTTGAAGCACTTAGAAGAGGGGAAGAGATCAGGAATAGTCAACATGGATTCACGAAGGGCATGTCGGGCCTGACCAATCTGATTAGCTTCTATGATGAGGTAACTGGCTCTGTGGATATGGGAAAGTCAGTGGATGTGATATACCTTGAGTTTAGCAAAGCTTTTGATACAGTCTTCCACAATATTCTTGCCAGCAAGATAAGGGAATATGGATTAGATAAATGGACTGTAAGATGGATAGAAAGCTGGCTAGACTCTCGGACCCAACGGGTAGTGATCAACGGCTCGATGTCAGGTTGGCGGTCGGTTTCTAGCGGAATGCTCCAAGGACTGATTCTTAGACCAGTTTTGTTTAACATCTTTATTAATGGCCTGGATGAGGGGATGGATTGCACAGTCAGCAAGTTTGCAGATGAAACTAAGCTGGGGGGGGAGGGGGGAGGGAGGAGATAGATAAGCTGGAGGGCAGGGATAGGGTCCAGAGTGACCTGGACAGACTAGAGGATTCAGCCAGAAGAAATCCGATGAGGCTCAACAAGGACAAGCGTGGAGTCCTGCACTTGGGACAGAAGAATCCCAAGCATTGTTACAGTCTGGGAACTGATTGATTAAGTAGCAGTTCAGCAGAAAAGGACCTGGAGATTACAGTGGATGAGAAGCTGGATGAGAGTCAACAGTGTGCCCTTGTAGTCAAGAAGGCTAATGGCATATTAGGGTGCATTAGGAGGAGCATTACCAGCAGATCCAGAAAAGTTAATTAATTCCCTTTATTCGGCTCTGGTGAGGCCACATCTGGAATATTGTGTCCAGAATATATGTTCTGGCCCCCCCCACTATAGAAAGGACGTGTATGCATTGAGAGGGTCCAGCAGAGGGTGACCAAAATGATTAGGGGGCTGGAGCGCATGACCTATGAGGAGATACTGAGGGATTTGGGTTTGGTTTAGTCTTCAGAAGAGAAGAGTGAGGGGGGATTTGATAGCAGCCTTCAACTTCCTGAAGGGAGGTTCCAAAGAGGATGGAGAAAGGCTGTTCACAATAGTGACGGATGGCAGAATAAGAAGCAATGGTCTCAAGTTACAGTGGGGGAGGTCTAGGTTGGATATTAGGAAAAATTATTTCACTAGGAGGGTGGTGAAGCACTGGAATGGGTTACCTAGGGAGGTGGTGGAATCTCCATCTCTAGAGGTGGATAAGTCTCGTCTTGACAAAACCCTGGCTGGGTTGATTTAGTTGGGATTGGTTCTGCCTTGGGCAGGTGGCTGGACTTGATAACCTCCTGAGGTCCCTTCCAGCTCTGATCCTGCTCAATCTGTGGGGCAAAGGGCCCACCTGCCAGGCCTAGTGGGGGATGCTCCAGGCCAGCCTGCTCACCATGGATGGGGCTGAGGCTGGGGCCACTTCGGAGAGGTTCGACATCCAAACATTATCCAGGAAGCATTCTGGTAAGCCTAATGTTTACCAAGTAACAGGTTAACCTTTCACATCCCTACTGCACACTAGAGATGTAAGCAATTAATTAGTCTAGTAGTCAAGTTACTAGTCAACCACTCACTCTCCCCCACCGCTGCTTGTTTCCTCTGTATCAGAGGCAGCAAGGGGGGAGCGGGGAAGAGAGGAGAAGGGAGGCAAAGGCGCAGCGGCCGGGGACCTGGTAAGAACCAGGACTCCTCAGTCCTGGCTCATGTTGGGTCCCAGACCCACTCCCACTGCAGCACTGCATTTTAAATGTAATAAGAACCAGGCAGCTCTTACTACATTTAAACAGTCACAGCAGGGCCCCTTATCTACTAATCGTGTAGTCAATACAGTAAATAACCTACAAGGGTAGGTTCTGCTGCAATTAAAGGCTGGATGTCTAGGTGTGCAATAAGAATGTTAAAAAGCAGGTAATTGACTAATCGTGTAATCAATAAAATTTGTATTGACTATACCACAACTACTCAACATGCGGCCTGCAGCGCGTTTTGGATTTATGTGTGGCGCAACATGCAGCCCGGAAGTGGAAGACAAAACGAAAAAGTAGTCAATATAATAGTCTTCTGCTGAAATGCGTTTTAGCAGTTAAATTTCTGGACTGTCATTGTTCATTAAAAGTGATGTCATATGGGTGAAAATCAGGTAAATATTGCATTTTATTATATCAGCAGAACTGATTTAAATGGAGCCTGCGTGTTGTGTAGCCTTGCCTTAATCTTTGTATTCATGGCCGTCAGTGTGAAAGAAGCTATTTGCATGTATATGCAACCACACTTAAGTTGCAGCCCTCCGCATGTGCTGAGAGCATCATTGTGGCCCCTGGGGCTTCCAAACTTGAGTAGTCCTGGACTACACGATTAGTCAATTACCCGCTTTTTAACATTCTCACTGAACACCTAAACACCCAACCTTTAATTGCAGCAGAACGTAACCTTGTCGTTTATTTACTGTATTTTAACCATGGAACTTTGAACTTCTATACAAATATATCAATAGCAGGATTCATGTCTTGTTTGAAAAGTCTCCTCCTGTCATTGGTAGAGTGAGCTGGCATGAAGTCAGAAAATTACAAGCATAAACATTTAAGAACTTGACAGAAAAATTATGAAGGCAAGTCAAGAGTTAATCCTAGCACAGTGTCCTTAAATAACCCTGCTGTGGCTTGATATTACAGCTGAACATGCTGCCTCTAGTGTCCCAACTACTGTTAACAAGTTCACTGCAGTAAGTTTGACTTCTAAAGACAATCATAAAATGAAGTTTTTAATTAAAACTGGCATCTAAGTCTCATCTCAGTGCCCTGTTGGGAGCAGCCATTTATCATCTTGGTACTCCAAAGCATCCCCACTGTGAAGACCATTCAAAACAGTTCCCAGTCTAAGATTTAAATTCTAATAATGTTTCCAAGTATTAAATATTGCCTAAAACCTGAATATTAGAATTTAATGTTAGATCCTAGGTGGCTCTCATACAATGACTGGTACATTATGAGGTCCCAGTAATTCTGTAGTGAGGTATTTCAACATGACAGCAGGGGAAATAAAAATCACAGTTAATCAGTTAACTGGTTAAACCTTAGGTTTGAGCAATAAGCAGGATCCCAGGCAGGGGGTCCTGCAGCAGGAGCTGGCAGCCCCAAGCATGTGGTGGTGGTGGTGGGGGGGGAAACAGCTTCTGCTCCCAGCCGCCGCCCCCCCCCCACACACACAGTTGGGGCTGCCACTCCCAGCCCTCCCTGCAGTTGGGGCTACGGATGGCTGGCTCTCAACCCCCAAGGGGCTGTTGCAACCCTCCATCTGCGACACACTGCGGGGCTGCTTCCAGGTACTGGTTAACCAGTACCCATTCACATCCCTAATCGGCACGGCATCATGATGATGTAGTGCTGTCACAGTCCACTCCAGAAGTGGATGTATTATTTCTTTCATTTTTTCTTTATCCTTGACAAGCATGAAGGCTTTCATATGACTATATGAAAAGTGAGAACAGGCACATTACACGCTGAACTAGGGTTTACAGACCACACGTAAAGAATTAGGCTACCGCTATACTGCAGTTAAGGTCGATATAACACATGTTGCTCAGGGGTGTAAATAAATCCTCCTCCTTTCCCAAGCTGCAGCACATGCTCCAAATGGAAAATATGCTCAAATGGGGACTGACGGTCAAACAGGGATGGAGGGAAGAAAAGGCTGTCAAAAGGGAGGAAGCCAGTTTGCAGTTTCTGGAGACTGAACAAACCAGAGGGATTTGCATTGGAAGTCTGACCTAGTCAGAGGAGTAGGACTCATCTTTCCCATGTCCTCCCTCAATGAGAGAAAACAGATGAACACTGTGAAGAGCTCAATGGGTCTGTCTAGTTGCAGCCAGTATGAAACAGAATACTCCAGGGTTGTTCCTGGGACTGGCTTTGTTCAACATTCCTATTAATGACTTGGATGAGGGGATGAATTGAACACTGAGCAAGTTTTCAGATGGCACTAAGCTGAGAGAAAGGTAGATAGGTTGGAAGGTAAGGAGAGGTTACAAAGTGACCTAGACATATTGGAGGATTGGGCCAAAAAGTCTGATGAGGTTCAACAAGGACCAAGTGCAGAGTCCTGCGCTTAGGATGGAAAAATCCCAAGCACTGCTGCAAGTGAAGGATGAACTGGTTAAGCAACAGTTGTGCAGAAAGGACCTAGGGATTACAGTTGACTCATATCCAACTCCTTGTCCGTGTACCCTTGTTGCCAAGAAGGCTGACAGTATATTGGCCTGCATTAATAGGAGCACTGCCAGGAGACAGAGGGAAATTATCAGGGCTCGACAAATAATGTAATCTACTCGCCCGTGGCAAGTAGATTACAACCCAGAAGAGCTAGTGCAGAGCGATCTGCGCAGAGTGTAGAACCACGCGGCTGGCAAGCAGGGCTTGCTGCCGCTTGGCGAGCCCTGGAAATTATTATCCCACTATTCGGCATTGGACAGGCCACAGCCATTTCACTAGCAGGGTGGTGAAGCACCTAGGGAAGTGATAGGATCTCTATTCTTAGAGATTTCAGGCCAGGCTTGACAAAGCCCTGGCTGGGACAATTTAGTTGGGGCTGGTCCTGTACTGAGCAGGGGGACTAGATGACCTGCTGAGGTATCTTTCAAACCTAATTTCCTAGGATTCTAGGATAACTCAGGAATATCTGCCCAACTGAACCACTGAGCTCCTAGTCAGTCTCTCCACAGTGAGGGATGACAGGGGCTGTGACCACATCCCAAACCAAAGACAGATAGGAGGCAACCCAGAGAAGCCTGGTCAGGTGCACCAGAAACAAGTGACTGAGACACTTCCCCCCCCCCACCACCACCACCTTGTACTCTGGGCTGGGACGCAGGCCTCTTTCTTCCCCTACCTTTACCCTCTTCCCAATCATCCAGAGAATACCAGTGAACAGCTTAAATGCCTGGCTGCTGACCACCAGGAAAGCTCATCCCAGGAATTTCAAAATGGAAAAGGCTGTTGAGCCTTGGATCGTCCACTATGCCTGCTGGTATCTGAGTGGAACCCTAATACACATGCCAACAACAACTGTCACTTTTAAGACTTTTGTAAACTGTCTAGAGCTCAATGCAGGTTTTCAGCATCTTCAAGTCACCATTCTATTAACAAATGGTCTATGCTTCACACTGACAAGCAATCGTTACTAGTTCTAGCGGTTTGCTTTTTAGTCTTCTCCAGCCTCTACTCTGGTGGTGGGCAACTTGTGGCCCACCACGGTTCTATGCATCGCCCATGAATCATTTTATTTACTGTTGCTAATGCCCATGGTTGCCAAATTCTGCTGTTTGTCTATCTTTCTTTTCTATTGTATTACTAAAGTGACATGCATGTAAGGCAAGGGCCTTATGAAGTGAGGCGTATGCTGATTGCACACATGACAGAGCCATGCGCTCCCTTTGTATCCAATCAAAAGTGCTGCTACAGTTCAAGCCTCACACTGCAAATTCTAGGTAAGCAAGCATAGTTAGCAAAATACCCTATGCTAGGAGACAGTCTATTACAACAGTCTTGCAAACCACTGAGATAAAAGAGGGCCGCTCATGCGGCCCACATTGACCTAGTTCTGAGGAAATCATGAGAGTATCCAGCTAAAGAACAGGCAGGTCACCAAAAGCCCAATTAGAGTGTCTCAGACCTAAAAAACTAACTGAAGTACAAATGACATTTCAGATCTCTTTTGAGGTCTTGTCTGAAGTAGGAAATTGGGTCAATGTAACTATATCACTCAGAAATGTGAAAAATACACATCCAAACAAACCTAACCCGCCCCCCCCCCCCGACAAACAGAGAATCCTTGACCTTGAAATGTGCCTTTTGGGGAGCTGAATTTCCTACATTTACTAGGAGAATCCCTAATGTTGGTATAGGTAAAGTCTTCACTGAAGTGCAGTAGCAGCAAAACCTGCTGTGTTTTGAAGTGTAGACAAGTCCTAAATCTGAACACTGAGGTAAGAGACATAGCTAAAGGAATAAGAATGTATCTAAGACTGCAGTACAACTAGTAATGTAAAGGCAGGAAAAAATGCCCAAAGGTCCATATCACAGCAGAAATATCCAACTCCAATGTATCAATGTAACATCTAGGGAAGCCCCCCCTAGATGAAAAAATTGAACCAATGAAAAAAATTAAGACTATTCAGGAATGGTATGGCCCCAAATTAAGAAACTGACACTATTCAAGTGGGAAGACAAGCTGTGTGTCTCAAACACGGATAAATGGAGCCGATATGCTGTTTTTCAGCTAATTGTTTGCCATCCTCAGGAAACTCAGCAAGGCTTAACAGTTCAAACAACTTCCCATTCTTACTTTATTTCATCTCAGGCAAACTAATTCTCACACTTAATTTTCAAGTACAGTAAAACTCCGATGGTCCGGTATCTGATGGTCCGGCACCATCAGGAACCCGGAAGTGTTCCGGGCAGCCGGACCATTGGAGCTGCTCTGCCCCCAGCTTCTCCGATTGAGCCGATGCTAAAACTGACCAGTGGTTGAATCGCGGAATCCGGAGGCGGAACAGCTGGAGTGCTGCCTGGTTGGTCCCATAGCGCTGCCCCTTGGGGTTGCGGGACCCAACCCAGCAGCACCCCAGCTATCCCCCATTCAGCCACCGCTGAAATTGACTAGCGGCTGACTCCAGGAAGCAGGAGGCAGAGCAGCTCTGCCTCGGGCTTCCTGGAGTCAGCCCCTGATCAGTTTCAGCAGCGGATGACTTGGGTACACCTGGGACAGAGCAGCTGGGGTGCTGCCGGGTTGGTCCAGTAGCACCGCTCCTCGGCACTGGGGGACCAACCCGGCAGCCCCCCAGCTGCTCTGCCCCAGGCGTCCCCGATTCAGCCGCTGCTGAAACTGACCAGCAGCGGCTGAATCGGGGTCACCTGGGGCAGAGCCAGACTATCCAAGGGGGGGGGCTATGAGGGATCTGGGGTGGCATCCCCTCCACCCCAGATCTCTCATAGCTCCCCCTTCCAATAGTCCGGCAAATCTGATAATCCGGCACCCCCTGGGTCCTAAAGGTGCCAGATTATCAGAAGTTTACTGTATTTTGTGAACATAAATCAGACTGCACAAAACGTAAGTTTTTAAAGTTAGTAATTTAAAAAAATTAATATGCCACCTTTGTTTCGGAGGCAAATATTCTTTGACTTTATCAGGGTCTATGAAGGTATTGTATACTAAACAATAAACTGTAGTCACTAGGATTAATTATCTAACAGACAAGTTCTTCCTCCTATAAAGAAATTTTATTTTTTTAGGAAAATTGTCACTAACCTGGTTTCTGCTTAAATGCCTGTATCTTGTGAAGTCAGAAGAACCACCTTGCCATTTTCAGAAATTGCAGTGGTTGCAACTGCATTCTTATTTCACTTTAAGAGTAGTTTATGCCACAATCTGGGCTCTCCTTGGCTGTTGAAGTCGAACAGAGATCCCAGAAGTTAGTTTTGGGCAATTGTTTCTTCCCCCATAAGAAGTATATTCACATAGAGCAGAGCTACTCAACATGTGGCCTGTGGTGCAGTTTGAGTTTATGTGGGGCTCAACACACGGCCCGCAGGTGGGACTCTTTGAACATGGCCTCCACTGAGAACATGTTGCACAAGGGAAAGGTGTCTTCCAGGCAGGGTGAGCACTGAAAGACGCATGCGGATGGGCTGGCTGAATAGATGGTACAGGGTGTCGGTGTTTCTAACCCCAGGAAGGAGGTGCTGGGAGCACCGGGGCATTGTGGGAAGTGTTTTGTAATTCATGCTAGTCAGTGTGAAATAAGCTATTTGCATATCTATGCAACCACACTTAAGTTGCAACCCTCAGCATGTACTGCGACTATCATTGTGGCCCCCGGGACTTTCAAAGTTGAGTAGCCCTGACACAGAGTTTTGGGTTGCATTGTGCTCCTCTTGGCTCAGGATTTCGAAAGCCACGAGAGAGTTAGTGAAGAAAATGGAGTGCTCTCTCTTCCGTAAGTAGTATCCTCAACCTTCCTCTTCTGATAGTAATAGTGTGATCAAGGAATTTTCCAAACATCTAAAAAGAGACTGGGGTATGAATTAGAAATGTTAAATTTAGATAATCAGCTAATCGAATAGTCAATGGAATTTCTATTAGCTACTCAATTAGTCGATAAGGGGGCGCTCACTATCCTGCTTTAACTCTGCCTTTGAAATGTACAGGGGCTGCAGGCGGGGCATTTGCCTGGGGAGAGCAGGATGAGGGGTTTGAGTCCCACCTCCCCTCCACACCCCCTAGGAGCTGCCAGACAGCCAACAGAGGCTGCCCCAGGGATGGAGCTGCAGAGCTAAGGCAGACTTACTCCTGCACCACTCCTGAAAGCAACTGGCATGTACAGCAGCAGCTCCATGTGCTGCCCCTCATCCACAGACACCGACCCCACAGCTTCCACTTGGCCACAGTTCTCCATTATTGATCATTTCCCCTGCTGCACTTCTGTCTCTCCTGCCCCCTCGTCCCCCGCCCCGTGAGGAGGCAGTGCTGGGAGAAAACCAGCTTTTAATGCAGCTCCCCCCAGCACAGGCTCCTGCTCCCCTCCCCCGATGCCTCTGATACAGAGGCAGCAAGGGGAGAGAAGCAACTAGTCGCATATATCCCTAGTATGAATGAGTGCAAGGAAGCTAAAGCTCAATTCTCCTAGTAAGTGTTGGAAAGAGGGTAGTTTGGAAAAAAAGCAACTGGAGTATATGGGAAAGACTATGACTGACCTTGCAGATGAAAGTGTTTGAGAATCTGAACAGACACCTATGTTGCAAGTATGAGTAACTAGTGCACAATTATTGACAGATCATCAGTTTTTGGCAACAAGAAAGATGCACTTATTTGTACTTAGCAATGTCTCTTGGATATAGTCCTCTATGACAACTGATGCTTTGTCATCTCTAGACTAGTTTACTGAAATACAATTCTTGGGACATCTTAAAAATCTATTCAAAATAAAGACTATACAATGGGGAAGGCTGCTTTTTACCTAGAGTGTCAAACATTGCACCATGCTTATTGATCTGAATTGGCTGCTTGTTCAGCAAAGGTTTAACCCAGTGTTTCTCAACCTTTTTTTATATAAAAATATAAAATTATAAGTACCCCCAGTACCTACAGTTTTCAGACTTTTTTTTAAAACCGTTGCAACACATTTGTTTAAACAACTTAATTGTAGCCCGACAGATGATGAAATTTTGGGGTGTAAAGAGTACAAAAATAACAAAACACTATAAAACTTAACAAAAATTCAGCCTTCTCCAAATTTCAGTTGTGTTGATGTAACCCCCCCCCCCCCAGACTCCTCTCAAGTACCCCTAAGGGTCCTCTCGTACCACTGGTTGAGAAACACTGGTTTAACCTATGACTCTGAACAGCCCAGGTTCTGCCTACTCAAGAGACTCTCTCCATGCCATATAGCCAGAGTTAAGCTTGGTGTAGGAACTGAGCTGACGTGTTCTTGATTTGAAAGAACTGTTGGCAGAACAGTCTCTCATTTTGGAATTAGCTCCAACCTTGGTCAAAAATAGCTCTGCAGAACCTCCTGCAAAGTTCAAAGTTAAGGGAGCTTCCAAAAGGGACACCTTGCTTGAGAGTTTTAGGCAGAACATTTTCCTAATTTTTCTTGTATTTCAAGCCTAGATCAGTGTTTCCCAATTTTATTTGGCTATGGAACCCTTTTAAACTCAAAAGGATTTTGCAGAACTCCTAACAACAGTCATATATATGGAGCTGAAAAAGTAGATCACAAATAAGTAAGGATAATAATAAACAAATGCTAAACAAAGTCATGACATAGTATTATTGTTATGTATTGTAGATATGTAGATTAATCTACCAGTCAATTTGCGTATGTCATGGTTAAATTTAAATATAAGCAATCACACGATTATACTGAAGTATTCGCTAAAGCACTGCCTGCGAACTCTCATACAAGCAACTGGTTTGACAGCTGAAGCTTCAACTTTGTCAGACGTGGCGCTAGTATATGCATATTCAGTCACCCAGGTGATCCATGCTCCCTGAGAGTGAGTACGGAGATTTACAGTGGCATATAACAGACGATCACACCATTGACTGACTGCTCATGTAGGGCTGAGTAGTGACATCGTCCCCATTCTCTGGCTAAGCTGGCATTACACAAGGACACTTATCGTGGCAAACAAATGAAAATGGTTTTCAATCAAATTCATAAATGCTTAAATATTAATTATTTTTTTAAATCATAAAATGTTATTGTAATGGAATTTTCTCACTAAAGCCTTATTTTCACTTCGCGGAACCCCGGGAACACCATTTGGAAAACACTGGCTTAGATCAATTGCTGCTTTATCTGGCAGAAGTGGTCAATTTGTTTCTCTACCGAACAGAGCTTTAGAATCCATTGTCCATCTCCTAGATGGATAGTTATAAATCTTATTATCACTTTAATAACTTGCAGGTATAGCAGTTAAGAATGAAAGCCAAGTTTCAAAGAACCCTATAGTATTTGTGTAGGTTTATTAAAAAAAAAAAAAAATTCCACATCTGCAGAAACCAGTGCATGAAAAAAAAATTAAGACTATTCAGGAATGCTAGCCTAAAGGCTTCCCCTCAACTTACAGGGAGGGAACATCACTTGCAGTGTTCTACCCTTGCTGATCCCAGGATATTAGAGAAACAAGGTGGGTGAGGTAATATCTTTTATTGGACCAAGAAAAACAAGCTTGAAAGCTTGTCTTTCTTGGTCCAAAAATAGATATTACCTCACCCACCTTGTCTCTTTAGTATTGAGGAAGAAAGAATTGAGTGAGAATACATTTCTAGAATCAGTCGCTCAAATGGTAGAGGTATCAGGGACTCTAGTTTTATAGGCAATTAAGTCACGTTATTAACTTTTAAGCAGTTACATAATTTTATGTTAAACAGTCTAACCACCTACTTTTTAGCATGTATTCTTTTTATTACTGTGCACGTGACAGTTAAGAAGCACCCACTCTTTTGTAACATACCAGCATGTGTTACTCACCTATTCAACATGATTCAACTTTTGGAGACTTTTCTGTTGAACTGGGTGCTAACTGAGCAGATTCAAAGAATTAATTAGTTAACATTTATATTGCAGATGTTTCTAGAAGCCCCTGTTGTGCACGGATACACTACAATGATTTTATTCTCCTTGGTGTTTCCCCAGCCTCTTCTTCCAAATCATCTAAATAGAGGTCCTCACTGAAGGTTACATTTTTAGCTTTTACTAATCACAGAACTGACATGGTGAGTGACTTAACTATTAATTTTTAAAACTTTTCTTTTTTTGCACAGAAATTGTGTCTATTGAAACCCTAAGATCTACCTCAAGAATAGGGTAGATCATGCAGTTTGGACAAAAAAAGTTGACTGTAACTTAGTTTTAGACTGGTTCTGGGGGAATTCCTCTATTCAGCTTAATTTGCATGCGTCAACAGCAGCAATGCTGCACATGTTCAATGAAGTGATAAGGCCCAGGCCCAGCATTACAATGTCAACACTACCTATAAACCTTCCTAAATTTGGAGTGAGAAAAATCTTTAGAGACCAGCTGCCAAGAAGAAGGGATAGCCATGGAGACTGAAGCTAGGGCTGAGTCAGAAGTGAGAGAAACACACACACAGAAAACTGGACATTTAGCACACCAGCAGGATATTCCACCCAGAAAGGTACAAATCCATTTCAGAGGGAGAATTTAGCAGTAGGAGAGGGGATTATGTTTTGTGCTGATACCTGTGGGAGTATGGAGTTAATAGCAAAGAGAATCACTCCATAGCTTCCCTGAGCAAATGGAATTGCTGACCTCTATGTATGGTACCTAACTGGCATCCCAGCCATTACTGAAGTGATCTGAGGAAGTGGGTCTGGCCCGTGAAAGCTCATCACCTAAACAAACCATCTTGTTAGTCTTTAAAGTGCCTGTTTTTGATTACTGAAGTAGTTCTAGGCATACAATCATTCCATTTAAAACACACACAAAAAGCACACAGGAAAGCATTCATGTAACACTGAACCCTGTTAAAGTGAATGTTTTATATCAGACATTTCAACTTACTGTTAGCAGGAATGTTAGCTGACAGTGGGCCATGAACAACTAGCATCACTCCTTTCAGTAAGATACCAGACACATGACAATACTAATTAACAATACTTTCCACGAGACTACTTGTTGACCAGGAGACCTTTTTAAGAGGACTAGATGGAGTGTCCCAATGGGTCACTGATCCGCACTCTACCCCTCTCCTTGCCACGGGGCATCTTTGGAGCCGTTTGAATTTCACCTACTCCTGGGCCTGAGTCGCCGCGTCAAACCCGATAGCCCTGAGGACAGACACGGAGCCAGGCAGCGCTCTCACCTCTAGGATCGAGCACGGGGCGAGCAAGGCGGCTCCTTTACCTAACACAGAGCAGTTCCTGGCGGCACTGCGCACTTCTACTGCGCTCCAGGCTCCCCTGCTCAAGAGAAGCCACCGGAGCCCCGCTCCCGCGGGCGGCCGGGCTTACATATGGCCGGGCGGGGGGGAGCTCAACGCGCGAGGTGCGACACCAGCCCGTAGGACGCTCTGGAGAGTGCTGCGGCAGGACAGGGAAGCCTTCTCCCCGGGCTCGGCCAGGCTCGCTCAGAGCCCGCTCTCCGCCGCCGAGGAGCCTCACCCACGGCTATCACAGCGAGAGGCAGCCACCCCGGCACTCAGCAGTAGCCGCCGCAGCCTGGAGACGGCAAGTTTCCTAGGGCCGCAACCCGGTCCCTGCCTGAGCTCCCTCTCCGGGAGCCCCAGCCCCGCGCGCCCGGCGCTCACCCACACTCCGGTAGCCCAGGATCGCGATCTTGCGGGACTTGGACGGCGGCATCTTCTCCCCGCCCGGCCCCGACCCTCATCAAGGGCGGCGGCTCCGGCTGAGGCAGCGGCGCGGCGGGGGGGTGGCGGGACCGGACTGGAGACCCCGAGGGCGACAGGAAGAGGAGACGACGACGAGCGACATGCAGGGACCGGCAGCCGCACCGACCGCACGGGGCTCCCTACGCGCAGCAGCGACGCTGTCCTCACGTGACCCCTACATTACCACCCGCACGTAGCTGAACGTCGTTACGTCACAGACCGAGTCTGAGACCGCGACGTTAAAAACCGGCCGGAAACGCGACCGCGCGGAAAACTCGCTGCGTCATCCTCTGCCTTCGCACCGCCCCCTTAGCCGCGGACCATGGGCCCCCTCTGATTGGGCCTGAACCCTAAAGTGGGTTATAGTTCCCGCCCCGGCATTGGTAGCAAAGGATGAGCGCTGACTAGTCAGCGCTAGCGATTGGCTGTATTTGAAAGGTGAGGCGGGGCTTCGTGATGGGGCAGCTAAATCGTGATTGGTGGAGACGGTAGAGTCGCGCATGCGTTGAACGTTGGGGCTTCATCGAGGTTGATTGGATTAGGCTCAATCGGCCTTGAGCTCTGAGACTGTGGAGGAGGTGGGGCTGCTCAGAGGGAGCGGGCGCGCGGGTGTGGTGGCGGTTGAATATGCTTCTAAACCGTCCTGCCACGCGCCGCGTCGGGGCGGGGCGTCCAAACCTGTTAGAGTAATTCCCGCTGCGCGCGGAGTGACGCCGCGCCCGGCCCGCGGGCCGTAGATTCCCCATCCCTGTCGTAGGACCTGAGAGTCCAGGGCAGCGCACGCCTGTTTTGGAATGCAGCCGGGCAGCAGCGGTGACCAAAAAAGGGCAAACGCAGTTCGGTACGGTACGGTCTTAAAAGCGTAACTTGCTTTTAAAAATTCAGTTTGAATTTTTTGAAAGTTGAAAAGCCAAGGACACTGTTTCTGTGCATTGAAATTAAGATGATGAAAATCCGCATTTCTCTTCTTCATAGTCGTTTCCAAGTTGTACTTTGTCACTGTCAGCTGTAAACCTGTGAAAGAGCCCTCACAATTTGCTCCCTTGCAGACCTATCAGCGTTATGAACAACCTCCCTTCCCGAGTGTTTGTATCTGAATTTCTGCTGTAGCATCCTGCATCATGAAACAAATCTTTCTTGACTCCCTGTCTTCTAGCCTCCAAACAGCCTCTCCAAGTGCTGCAGCAGCAGCAGGTTCCCCACAGACCAGGACCTGCCAGTTAAATGGCACCAGACCCTGGCAGAAAAACATACAGAACCTACAGGTGTATTTCGAGATGTATGATCAACATTCTCCACAACGCATCATTCAATATCCACAGGGTCTATCACAGTAGTCCTCAACCATTTGAAGTTGCTGGGCGCCAGGGGGTGGGGACACTTGCACGCCGGGGGACGGGACCCCCCATAGCTGTGTGGCAGGGGGCAGGGCCCCCCCATGCGCCCCAGGACCGGCGCCCTCTCCAAGGGCTACACGCCTATGGCCAGCCTCCCCCCCCCCCAAGCGCCGTGTGCCTGGAGCGTGGGCGGCCTTTTCACCCCAGGTCCAGCACCCCCCCAAGGGCTGCACTCCCGGGGCCAGTGCCCCCCCCCAAGCACCCGGGGCCGGCGCTCCCCCCATGCGCTGCACGGGCAGCCAATCCGTGGTGCTCCCGAGGCTGGCGCTCACTGTGTGTCATGCGCCCGGGACCAGCTCCGGCACCATGCATGCGCCACGTGCCCGGGGCCAGACCAGCTCCGAGCACTTGGCGGGTGCACACAAATGCACCGTGTTGTGGACCACTGGTCTATCACATGCCTATCACAACATGTGGTATATACCTGGGGCTGTCACTACCAATATGCAGCTGCATGGGCCACCACTAAATTTGTGGCAGCAAGTTGCCCCAAATTGCATATGTAGTGTTATGGACTTTGGCAGCCAGCCCCAATCTCCTGGCTGCCCCTCTGATTGCTGTTTGTGTTAGGGGAAGCAGGGCTGGGACACAGACATCAATCCGTTAAGCCCCATTCCATTCCTCTTAATGTCCACTCCACCCTTCCCCTCTCCCCCCCCCCCAACCTCCTTCCCCATGTGACACAGACCGGGGGATTAACAAGTGGCTTGTGCCAGGCTGCCCCCACACTCTCCAACAGCTAACCCTAGCCTGCTCTGCTCCACCAGTTTCCACATGTGTTGCCATAGGAAGTGAGTTATGTGGGCTGGAAGTGCTCAGGCATCATGGATATTCAGGGCTGGAGGCTTGTTTCCAGCAATGTTAACTGCAATACTGCCTGTTTATGATTGTGATGATTTAAAAAAGCTGGGTGCAGAACAACCTTTGCAGCAGGAAGTTTGTTTGTAAATAGAGGCAGAGCGGTTAAGATAACAAAAGGCTCACCATTAAAGTAAACTAAGGATCATTTTTGATAATACCAAAAGCATTGTCAGGTACTTCAGTCAAAAGATAAGAAACAAAAGGTGGGTTGTAAGTATCAGAGGAGTAGCCCTGTTAACACTCTTTACTAGGGAGTTTAGAGACAGAGTTTGAGAGGGACTAGATACACGTAACACTCTTTAAACTAAAACCAAAACCACCTGATTTTAAATAATAACCATTAAAAATTATAAGCTCTAGGAGTAAAAAGAGAATGCAGGCAGAAGCCCGTCAGCAGAGTGTGGTTTATTTATCCGGTTTATTGCGCCCAATGTAGCATGTATGATTACCTGCCTTATGGGCAGGTGAATATGTGTGCATTCTGTGCAAGAAGCTCCTGGCCCTTAGGGACTATGTACTGCAATTGGAGACCAGGGTGGCTGAACAGGAGGCAGAGAGGTACATAGATGAGACTTTCCAGGACACAGTAGAATGGTCCCATTCCTAGGGTGCTTATCTTATTTTGATTAAAATAGCATATTTCAAAATTTAGCACGTCTACACAGTGCCAAATTTCAATATAACATTCTATTTCAAGATATCCCCTTAACTCTCATGGAACAAGGGTTACAGGGATGCTGAGATGGGTCTAGAATTAGCAGACGTGCTATTTCGAAATAGCGGGCACATTCAAAAGAAAGCGGGATAGCTATTTCGGGATACTTCCAGTTTCCCGAAATAGCTCTGCTGTGTAAACATACCCTCCGTCAGGCAGCTTCTGTGCTGTTGAGGAGGGTGAAAGTCTCAGGGAAGGAGAGCTGTTACCACTCAAGAGACAGATCTTAAAGTAATTGGCTGCGTCTAGACTGGCATGATTTTGCGGAAATACTTTTAACTGAAAAGTTTTTCTGTTAAAAGTATTTCCGCAGAAGAGCGTCTAAATTGGCATGGATGCTTTTGTGCAAAAGAACCGTGCCCAGTATAGACGTGCTTTGGCGCAAGAAAGCTCCGATGGCCATTTTAGCCATCGGGCTTTCTTGCGCAAGAAATTAAGGTGCCTGTCTACACTGACCCTCTTGCTAAAGTATTCTTGCGCAAGAGGGCTTATCCCTGAGCGGGAGCGTCAAAGTATTTGCGCAAGAAGCACTGAATTCTTACATTAGAACGTCAGTGCTCTTGCGCAAATTCAAGCGGCCAGTGTAGACAGCTGGCAAGTTTTTGCCGAAAAGCTGCTAATTGAGCTACCCAGAGGGCTTCCTGGCTGGGGAGGGGCACGCCTTCAGCAGCAAAAGCTCCCTGCTCAAGACAATAAGGCTACGTCTACACTGGCCCCTTTTCCAAAAGGGGCATGCTAATTTTACAGGTCGTACTAGGGAAATCCGCGGGGGATTTAAATATCCCCCGCGGCATTTAAATAAAAATGTCCGCCGCTTTTTTCCGGCTTTTAGAAAAGCCGGAAAAGAGCGTCTACACTGGCCCCGATCCTCCGGAAAAAAGCCCTTTTCCGGAGGATCTCTTATTCCTACTTCAAAGTATACTTATTCAAAGTAGGAATAAGAGATCCTCCGGAAAAGGGCTTTTTTCCGGAGGATCGGGGTCAGTGTAGACGCTCTTTTCCGGCTTTTCTAAAAGCCGGAAAAAAGCGGCGGACATTTTTATTTAAATGCCGCGGGGGATATTTAAATCCCCCGCGGATTTCCCTAGTACGACCTGTAAAATTAGCATGCCCCTTTCGGAAAAGGGGCCAGTGTAGACGTAGCCTAAATGTGATGGTAGGGAATGGGACATTAGGAGGAAGGAGGGAAGAGAGGGAGTAAATTCATGGCTGGGATGGGAGGGGGACAGAGAAGAGGGGAGTTTGGAGTGTACAGTAAATAGGAGAGAGGAGAAGTTTGATTACAGCGATCTGTCAACAGAGGGATGCAAATCAAGCACGTTGAAATTGCTAATGAAGCCAGGATTTAAATATCCTGAAAAAAAACCCCAGCAGTCTAGATGAAAATAAAGCCTTTTTTGACCAATCCTATATTCCCCAAAAACTGAGGTTTACAGGATCTGTTGAAAAAGGCTTTATTTTCGACAGATCCGCGTCTAGACTGCTGGTTTTTTTGCGTTTTTTTTTCCGAAAAAACTTTGTTTAGAAAAAGTGGCGACCATGTTTATGCTAATGAGTCGCAGGATATTTAAATCCTGGCTTCATTAGCAATTTCGACGTACCTAATCTGTATCTCTCTGTCAAGAGAAAGGTGTAGTCTAGACACACCTAGTGGTATTTCAGCACATCAAGTGACAGTCTCAAGGGGATCTCTGTGACTGAACCTGTTACAACCTGCACAACATCTTCAAAAAAGAGAATTTCAAGTGTCTAAAGTCATAATTTTACTAGTCATGAAAAATTACAGACTGAACAGAGACACTAGATTGAAATGGTTACCATCTAGTTCCCACTAACACACACACACTCTTTCCTTTCCTTTCTGTGACTAGAGGGCTGTGTCTACACTGGGCCACTTATTCCGGAAAATCAGCCGCTTTTCCAGAATAAGCTGCGTGCTCTCTACACTGGCCCTTGAATTTCCGGAAAAGCAACGATGCTCTACTGTACAAAATCAGCCGCTATTCCGGAAAAACTATTCTGCTCCCACTCGGGCATAAGTCCTTATTCCGGAACACTGTTCCGGAAAAGGGCCAGTGTAGACAGCCCAGTAGTCTTTTCCGGAAAAAAGCCCCGATCGCGAAAATGGCGATCGGGGCTCTTTTCCGGAAAAGCGCGACTACATTGGCCACAGACGCTTTTCCGGAAAAAGGTCTTTTCTGGAAAAGCAGCCTGCCAATGTATTCCGTTGAATATGTATTCCAAATAGTATTCCGTTTTAAGCATTTCCGGAAATTCATGCCAGTGTAGACACAGCCGAGGAGTGTAGACGGCCCCCTTCATTTTGAATGAGCCGTTGAATATGTGTAACTACAGGAGGCCCCCAAGATGCGACCACCCAAGTTCTGACCCCCCCGCATTTTTGTAAGTGTGGAAGGGACCGGAACCCCCTGACTTACATCCTAGGCCCGCATTTATTACAGCGCATGACACCTACCGTAAATGCTGGTTTGAGTTACGATGCCCTTGACTTGCGACGCTTCCTCTGGATCCAATCGTGTCACAAGTCGGTGGCCGCCTCTACTTATGCACAATCTGTATTTAGCTGTAATACTGAGAGCAAGTCTGTACTTAAAAATTAAGTGTGCTTACTGTCTATGTTCAGTCACCACAGTAATTAAATGAAATGTTCAAATAAGCACTGCACCCCTCCTGTCATCAGGAGCACATTCACTGATTTAATAGTGTGGGGGCATTGACACCTTGGAGCTCCAATACCAAAGGCTGACCAACTTGGGGTTGGGGAGAGAAAATTGTTCTTTGCTCTTTATTACAATGCTCTGAAGTGTTATTTGGAGTAGTAACAGGCAAAATGCTTTCAGAAAATAGATATTTAATTTGATTATGCCCTTTTAAGCACCTAATTGGTACCAAAGATCACAGATTCTGGATGAGGGAGGAAGGTACTTATAGTTTGTGTCCTGTTTAGGTCTGAACTACATTAAAAAGTTTTGCCACTTAGGAATATGTGTGTCACTGGGTGTGTACTCCCAGCCCCCTAAGAGGCAGGCAGTAGGCTTCTCAAAGAGTGCTCTACCCTATGCCATCTCAGTCCCTTCAGCTCAGGGCCAATCCCTGCACCATCTCCAATTTGGAAGTATGGCCTAGCATCCACTGATAGGGTTGCCAGGTGTCTGGTATTGAACCGGACTGTCCAGTATTTTCACCTCCTATCCAGTAAAAAGATTAAGAAGAAAACAGACACCTGATTTTTTTCCCAGCCAGGAGACGAAAATTCCGGGCTATCCGGCTCAATACGGATATGCAGCTTGGCAACCCTAGTGCTTATCAGGTTCCACAGAGGAGCTGTCCAGCTTGGCGCAGGGAGGCAAGATGACGGGTGGCTGCCAAAAAGCCTCACCACATGGTTTTTAAAGGGGCCAAGGTGGTGGGGTTTTTTTTTTTTTCTCAACAAACTTTTCTAGCGTGTTTTTTGTTGTTGTTCAGTATTTTTTCTGAAACCATCTGGCAACCCTAGCCACAGACAGTAAAACACCCTTTCTTGAAGGGCAGCGGGGCCCAGTGGCCAGGGTCCATGCTCACTCCCTCCCCTTAGAGCAGTGAAGCTTAGCGGCCCAAGTCAAAACTCACTCCCTTCCCCTACGGCAATGAGGGCTAGCGGCTAGAGTCAGTAGTAGTCAGTACTCTCTACTCTCAGGGTAGTAAGGCCTAGTGGCCAGAGTCAGTAATCACGCTCTCTCTGTTCTTAGGGCAATAAGGCCTGGCAGCCAGATTCAGCAATCACTCCCTTCCCCTAGGGCAGTAAGGCTTACCAGCCCATTAGTAGTCACAGCTGCAGCACCCTCCCTTGGGAGTTAATGGGGTTGGGTTAGGGGGACCAGGGCCCACCCTCTCCACCAGGTTCCAGCCCAGGGCCTGTCAGTGGTGGGTGTGTCTCACCATTAGCTCAGCATGGACTCACGGTGGTCAGCTTCTTCTCATTTCCTCTGGGCTGAGGGCTTCTCTGGGAGTATGTCTAGACTACATGGTTCCGTCGACAGAGCCATGTAAAATAGTTTATTCGGCATAGTCAAAGAAGCGGGGATTTAAATAATCCCCACTTCATTAAAATCAAAATGGCCACTGCGCTGCGCCGACGATCAGCTGATCCAGCACAGCACGGCAGTCTAGACAGGGGAAGCCTTTGCCGAACACGTATCGGAGTGGTTGACAAAGGCTTCTCTTGTCGACCACGCCGCGTCTAGACTGCTGCACTGTGCCGGATCAGCTGATCGTTGGCGCAGCACTGCAGCCATTTTGATTTTAATGAAGCGGGGATTATTTAAATCCCCGCTTCTTTGACTATGCCGAATAAACTATTTTACATGGCTCCGTCGACGGAGCCATGTAGTCTAGACGTACCCTGGCTGTTTTCCGCTGACTGGCCTCCATGGTTCAGTCCATCCATAGCTCTTCCTGCAGTGTTCTGGTAGCAGCTACTTCCTCCACAGTGGTCAGCCTGACTGAGCTGTTCCACCAGCCATTACACTGTCCTCCAGCTGCAGCATGCCCAGCAGGGCTGTGAGGGTGGGGCTCTTTTGGCCTGGTAGCCTTGATTAACCCTTGCAGGTCCAGTGTAGCCTTTAAGGCTCTTCAAAGAGCACTTTACCCCATGCATGTCTCAGTCCCTTCAGCTCAGGGCCAATCACTGATCCCTGTCTCCAACTAGGTAGTCTGGCCTAGCAGCCACAGACAAACACCCTTTCTTGAAGGGCAGTGGAGGGGAGCAGGGGGGAAACACATACCTAATAGATATAGCTATGCCAGCAAAAGTCCTTACTATAGATGCAGTTTACTTTATTCAGGGAGCTGATGTATCCTATATCAGCAGAAGCACTCTTGCTGATGGCAAGCTGCATCTACCCTGTGAGGGTTAGCTGGTATCTGTACTGGCAAATCCTTTCTAGCACAAACAGGGCCTGTTCAATTACTTGTTTTTCCAGTTACTATTTACCCAGCCAACCATCCATGAAAAAATGGCAAACAGAAAATTGAAGGAAAAAAACATTCGTGTTTCCCTCTGGTTTTCCCAGTATAGCTTGTCAGACTGCCTTCTAGATTGTAAATTCATCAAGGCAGAGACAATTGTGATTATATTGTGAAAAAGCATGTTGTTAGCCTTTAATGAGTAGTTGCACCAACAGAAAGAAGTTCTCTTGTATGAGAACATAGATCCTATGAGATACTATTTTAAGATAGTGAGATGTAAGATAGCATGATGTGGATAGCAATCTGCTGATGATGCAGCACAGTCATTTGCCCTTGACATTTATGTATGAACTCTGTTTCCATTCATTAGGGGATGAATCCTACCTCCTCTTCTATGAAGGACTGAATGTGGAGATGTGGAAAAAGAGGTGGTATGTAGGATCTGTGCCCCTGTATGCCTCCTGGTGCCTCACTTGACAGTAGCTACCAGTATATAGGCTATAGAGGTAGAGGATCTGATGCTGTGAAGACACTCCTGGTCTTCCCTACCTTCAGGGGTAATTAGAACTGCAAAGTGCTACTCTGCCCATAGTGGTGCAGTACCAGCTGCAGAGCAACTCTGCAGTTTGAGAGGCAGAATACTTTCCTCTCCCCCTTGCATCTAGTAGCTATTGTACAGTCCAGTGTCTGGGTCATTTCCTAGATGGCAGAATCAAAAATAGCTGGGCTGCTTTGCTGGTGTTTTATTATTTTAATTGTTGTGCATCATTTACTATGTTTGGAGGACCTTGTTGGTGCCTGTTGTAGCCTTAGCTGTGCCTTCTAATCTGCACATCCCCTTACAACCAGTCCTGAGATATATGGGCACTGTTCCCTGCTCCTCCCTCCTTCCAGCATTCAGAAAATATTTGATATTTAAAAAGCAAGTCAGACACACACACACCCCCGGACAATTCTGGGCATGGCTTGGTAAACAGTAATCATTCTCTCTCCAGGGGATATCCTCCCCCCTTCTTTTTTCCTCTTTCGTCTCCTGGACCATTCTCATCTCTCCACTGTTTCTCTCTCCCATTAACTTCAACTCACTGCCTCTCTCCACCAGGTGGGAACAGGCTGGCATAGGCACTGCACTGTTTTCCGACCCTCTCTCCAACTGCTCAGTCTCAACTGTCATTCCCGATTGCAGTGAAACCTTGCCTCGATTCTTACCTCCTCCTCTTCCTCCTCATAAAAGTCCTTCTGCCCAAACACTATGCATGTTTGTTAAAAAACAGTCAGAAGGAAAAGGTTACCATGCCATTTCCCCTCCTAAGACATTGTGCCATTAAAGTACAAGCCCATGTAGAGTTATAGTTTCTCTTGTAGCACTCCATTAAACTGGGAAGTCCAGCCCATTGCACCATTCATTCAGGCTACATCTAGACTACAGTGTTTTATTGGAAAAAGGTACACATTGTGCTCTGCAATTTGTGTACCTTTTTCCAATAGTTTTGTCAGAAGAGGCTTTTCTGAAATTTGACCTGTCTACACTGGGCCAAATTTCTGAAAAACCTCCTCTTTGAGAAGAACCCTTCTTCCTCATGGAATGAGGAAGACAGGGCTTCTGAAAGAGTGCGTCTGCTCTTCCGCAAAAAAAAGCAGAAGAGCAGATGCGTTCCCTGGACGCGGCGGAGTTTTTCCAGGATACCTCTGGTATCCCGGAAAAAGTCGGTAGTCTAAACGTAGCCTCACTGCGTGCAACCAATCCCGGACACAGCCATCCCTTGGTCAATGGTCTAGCCTCTCCCTGCATGTATTTGGATAGTTGGCATCACAGACGTTTGCAATTTTGCTTAGGTCCTATAAAATGTACTTATAATTGGCAAAAGAGGGGCTAACTCCATGGCGGGCAACCTGAAGCCCACAGGCTACATGCAGCCCATTGGGGTTCTGTGTGTGGCCCACGATTCCAAGACATTTTATTTACTGTTGCCCATACACTGGGTTGCCAGATTCCTCTGGTTTCCATCTGTGTAGTTTTTTTCCTACTGGCATTACTAAAGTGACATGCACTTAAAGCAAGGACACATGAAGTGAGGTGCACACAAAACTGCATGTGAGAGCTGTGCGCTCCCTCTGCATCCAATCTAAGTGGTGCTACAGTTAGACAAACACTAGTCAGTGATGGCCTATATGGTGCTTGGCCCTCCAACGAGTGCAAGGAACTGGACTTGTTGACCACTCAAAGTTCTTTCCAGTTCTAGTATTTTGATTCAATTGGCACACACCTAAATTCTAGATACACATGCACATTCGGCATAACTACCCTCTCCTGGCTGACCATATTGGTTACGACAATCTTGTGGCCTGCTGAGCTGCTACCAGAAAAACATCTCTGTTCTTTTGACTTTCTGTCAAAAGAACGCAATTGCAGTGTGGACATAAGTGAAGTTTTTCTGGAAAAATGGCTGTTTTCCGGAAAAACTCTGCAGTGTAGCCATACCCCAAAAAAAGCAAATTCTGAGGCAGATTTGGGTGGCAGTGGGGAAAGGACAGATGGGAACCTTCTTTTCTTGACCATTTCCACATCTGCATAGATGAGGTTGCAGAGGAAAAACTGAAATGAATTTTGCCCTGGGCTAGGAAATTATTGGTTAGAAGCCCACTTCAGCAAAGCACACTTAAGCATGTGTTTAGGTGCCACTGAACTCAGGAGGCACCAGGAGGGTGCAGGGCTAAGGGAAGGTGCAGGTGCCAGGGGATTGTGGGGGTGAAGCAGAAGGGCAGACACCTGCAGGGAAGGGACCAGCACCAGAGGAGAGAGACAGGACAGATGTGTAGAGGGAGGTGTTAGAAGAAGGGATGAGGAGGGGTAGCTCACATGATCAGAGTGGGGCTACTGGAGGAGTGGGCACAGGGGGAGAGAAGGGCTGGTGGAGGGGGGCAGGTCACAGGAGGGCTGAGGGCAGTGAGAAGGGCAGGAGTCAGGACAGCAGAGGAGGGTGAGGAGTTGGGGGAGGCACCAGGGGAGCTGATGGAGCAAGGGGAGGAGACATGGCAGCAGAGGGAAAAGGTAGAGGTTTTTAAAATATTTATTAATAACTTGGATGCCACAGTGGCACATCCAAACAAGCCACATGAACTCAGTAATGGTGCACAACACAAAATTCATTCTGCTCATGGGAGGAAACTCTTAGGCTATGTCTACACTGGCGGCTTCTTGCGTAAGAACATCTTGTACAAGGGTTCTTGTCCAAGAAGGCGTCCACGCTGCCATGTGCGAGCTGTGCTTTTACACAAGAGCATCCATGATAGTGTGAACGCTTTCTTGTGCAAGAAAGCTCTGATGGCCATTTTAGCCATACGGGTTTCTTGCGCAAGAAATCCCTGCCGAGCATCCACACTGCCCTCTTGCGAAAGAGAGCTTACACCTGTTAGAATAGAGCATAGCTCTTGCACAAGATGTCCTCTCTTACCATGCCGTACTGTAAATTTCCTTGCGCAAGAGCAGGCGGGCAGTGTGGATACTCTGTGGGTTCTTGCGCAAGAACGGCTGTACTTGCGCAAGTAGCCACGAGTGTAGACATAGCCTTAGAGGGAACACTTCCCCCAGCCTCTCTGCCCCCGAGTTAATGTCTCACACATTGGGTTAATGCAATTGCAGGATAGTTGCATGAGGTGGGTTTGGTGGGGGCCAAACTAATCTCTGTTGGTAGGAGGATGGTGGGAAAAGTCCTTCAAGAGGGGTGACATGACCCCTTTTACTTCTGGTCATGTGTCCATCTTGCCCCGAGTGTGTTACCTCCAGCGGCCTGGTTAATGGGGGTTGGGGCGTGGTTAACAGCGGTTAGGGGTGTGGCTAATGGGGCACCACCAAAAATTATACAAACCTGCCGTCCCTGCCGAAGTCTCCTCCATAGTACCACAATCTGCAGACAAGGACCACACTGGGCAATATTATGGTTAGGTAGTTTATGCAATCTTGACTAAACACTAGCTAATCAGGGAAAATGTACCCCGGGCCCAGCAGTCCTTCACCAGCATTGCAGTCTTCCACCCTGAGTAGCAATGCTTTGTGCATACTAAAGAGGGAAAGAAGAATTGGGGGGCAAGTGATATGTAAAAGTAGAGAACTCATTTATTTGCATTGATTTTCATGTTTAATGGATGTTATGCACTTTATTTTATTCTAGCATTTTGGTGTTAAAATGGTAGCTGGCCTGCCTGACAATGCTTTATTTATTTTTATAATACACTATGTTCGCAAATAAGGGAATACTTTTATTAATAAAGTTTGCTACCATCAGTGCATCATATAGCATGTATTTTGAAGAAAAATAGACATGATAAAGCACACCTGGGAAGCTGTATCAAACAACTGTCATACAAACCACCACTGAATAAGTAGTTATCCACAATTAACAATTCCTAACAATCATAGAATATTAGGACTGGAAGGGACCTTGAGAGGTCATCAAGTCCAGTCCCCTGCCCTCATGGCAGGACCTATTACTGTCTAGACCATCCCTGATAGACATTTATCTAACCTACTCTTAAATATCTCCAGACATGGGGATTCCACAACCTCCCTAGGCAATTTATTCCAGTGTTTAACCACCCTGACGGTTAGGAACTTTTCCTAACATCCAACTTAAACCTCCCTTGCTGCAGTTTAAGCCCATTGCTTCTTGATCTATCCTTGGAGGCCAGGAAGAACAATTTTCTCCCTCTTCCTTGTGACACCCTTTTAGATACCTGAAAATTGCTATCCTGTCTGTCCCCTCTCAATCTTCTCTTTTCCAAACTAAACAAGCACAATTCTTTCAGTTTTCCTTCATAGGTCATGTTCTTTAGATCTTTAATCATTCTTGTTGATCTTCTCTGGACCTTCTCCAATTTCTCCACATCTTTCTTGAAATGTGGTGCCCCAGAACTGGATACAATACTCCAAGTGAGGCTAATCAGTGCAGAGTAGAACAGAAGAATGACTTCTCGTGTCTTGCTCACAACGCAACTGTTGATACAACCTAGAATCATATTTGCTTTTTTTGCAACAGCATCACACTGTTGACTCATATTCAACTTGTGGTCCACTATGACCTCTAGATCCCTTTCTGCCATGCTCCTTCCTAGACAGTCGCTTCCCATCTTGTATGTATGGAACTGATTGTTCCTTCCTAAGTGGAGCACTTTGCATTTCTCTTTATTAAACTTCATCCTGTTTACCTCTGACCATTTCTCTAACTTGCTAAGGTCATTTTGACATATGTCCCTATCCTCCAAAGAAGTTGCAACCCCACCCAGTTTGGTATCATCTGCAAACTTAATAAGCGTACTCTCTATCCCAATATCTACGTCATTGATGAAGATATTGAACAGTACGGGTCCCAAAACAGACCCTTGCGGAACTCCACTTGTTATCCCTTTCCAGCAGGATTTAGCACCGTTAACAACAACTCTCTGACTACGGTTATCCAGCCAATTATGCACCCACCTTATCGTGGCCCTATCTAAGTTATATTTGCCTAGTTTATCAATAAGAATATCATGCGAGACCGTATCAAATGCCTTACTAAAGTCTAGATATATGACATCCACCGCTTCTCCCTTAATGTTCCTGTACAATTGAGGTGTCCCAAACTAATCAGGTTGCATAGTCCAGGACAGTAAGTATATATTAGTGGCCCTGGATCATCTTCTCCGGGGGCCCACTAGATCCATGGCTATGCCTTCAAACAGGACCTCTATGATGGGAAGGGGTACTAATGGTGCACTCAGGTGGGGCCGGGGACTGTGTGTCTGACATTCCAGACAGGATGCACAATACCTGCAGACCTCTTAATGCACTCCAGGCCAGAAGAACCTTCGTAGGACCCATGCTAAGGTCTTTTCTACTCCCAAGTGCCCTCCCGAAAGATGACTATGAGCAAGGCTGTACCTCCTCCCCCTGCACTGTCACAACTTGGTACAGGAGATCTTTCTTTATTATGAAGTGGAGTCTGGACCCCTGGGTCTACCCTTCCACCGGGACTCCATCTATATCTGTCCCTTCTTTACATTGTCATAATTGGGGTCTTCAGCTTGATCCCATCTGAAATTTAACCTCTCTGGGTTAAATTTACCCATAGAATAATTGTTTACCCAGGGAACAGAGACCTATTTAATTTGGGGCTTCTAGAACTCTTTTGTATCCCTCTGCCCTGACCCTGTCACACCTGCTATGTGTAATTATGGTGAAGACATGTGACCAGGTGCATGAGCTCCTAGAGCTCTCATCTGACCTTTCAGTTGGTTGGATGGAGTTGGGGTCTGCGCTGACTTCCAGATCTTCCAGAATTTCAGGATCCTCCTCTTCCGATGTCTCATCCCTATCATAGATTGTGTTTGTCTCCGTAAGCAGGCAGCCCTCTGTGCCTGCATTGAAATACGCGTACCCAAGGCCTTGGCCACCTTTCTCTGCTTCTTGGTCTTCCTACCCTTTCCAGGAGTGGGGAATAGTTACTGGGATGTTTTTACAAATGTTGGGGGAAAGCATTTTTTGGTGTGGGTCTCCCTCAGTTCAGGGGGCCCCTCCTGCTCCTGCCCCTCTTGGGCAAGCAAGCTATCAAACCCCGGAAAGTCCCTCCCAATGAGTATGGGGTACAGGAGATGGGGGATTATGCCTGCTTGCACCCGAGTGATGGTTCCCTCTATCTCTATTTTTACTGCTACGCTGGGTTAGTAACTAGGGCTGTGTCTATACTACATGGCTCCATCGATGGAGCCATGTAGATGAGGGTTGTAGGCAAAGCTGATCAGCTGTTTGTTGGCTCAGCGTGGCAGCCATGTACATTTAAATGAAGTGGAGATTATTTAAATCGCCGCTTCATTTCCCTTTGCCCAATAAACAAATCTACATGGTTCCATTGACGGAGCCATGTAGTGTAGATGTACCCTAACTGTCCCACGGGCACAGGTGACCCCTGTGCATTTAGTCAATCTTAGCTGGCTGGGCTTTACTAGCTTCCCCAAAATCAGGTGATAGCACTCCCCAAGTCCATGAGCGCCGAAGTCTTGACCCCATTCACTTTCACTGGTCTTGTACACTCATGGGGTCATGGTGACCCCCCCACCAAGTTAAGTAGGGAGCATGGGTCACCCCAAACCTTGAGGTTGCACAGCATGGGCTCCTGGATGTTGGTGAATTAAGCAGCTATTATGTCCCAGCTTCCCACACCCATAACACCTATAGTTTTCCCTTTGGCTCCAGGGAAAAATGGTTTTTGCCCCTGAGTCAGCCTCCCTCATTCCATTCCCATCTTTCCAGGAGCTCCGCTGGTCTTCAGCCACGCCTTTCTTCCCTGGAGGGCTCCCTGGGCATTTGGACGCAAGAATACCTGGGGCTGGCATTTGCAGCTTATTTCACATGGGGGCCTTCTCTAGGCAGACGGGTCAATACTCTGGGGCTACGTCTACACTGGCATGATTTTCCGGAAATGCTTTTAACGGAAAAGTTTTCCGTTAAAAGCATTTTCGGAAAAGAGTGTCTAGATTGCAGGATGCTTTTCCGCAAAAGCACTTTTTGTGGAAAAGTGTCCGTGGCAAATCTAAACGTGCTTTTCTGCAAAAAAAGACCTGATTGCCATTTTCACGATTGGGGCTTTTTTGCAGAAAAGAAATCTCTGCTGTCTACACTGGCCTTTTTGCGCAAAAGTCTTTCGGAAAAAGACTTTTGCCCAAACGGGAGCAGCATAGTATTTCCGCAAAAGCACTGACAATCTTACATGAGATCATCAGTGCTTTTGCGGAAATTCAAGCAGCCAGTGTAGACAGCTGGCAAGTTTTTCCGCAAAAACAGATGATTTTGCAGAAAAACTTGCCAGTCTAGACACAGCCTGGCTGTTCGCTGTCTTTCCACTAATGCAACTGTTTCATAATAAGTGGTTGAATCATGCTGACCTACCCAAGTGCGAAGGTCTGGCAGTAATTTCCTCATGAACTGGTCTACGACCAGTGTCCCCAATACCTTCTCTGAGCTGTGTACTTCAGGGCGCAGCTATTTCTGTGCCAGGTGAATCACATCAAATAGTTGGGAAACTGGCAGCTTACCCTCTTGGTACTTCTATTCATGAGATGCCTGGGCTCACATGGCTGTGGTAACTCCAATCAAGCCAGGACTTCTTCTCTCAGCTGGGGGTACTTTGCTATATCCTTGGCAGGCAAATCATAAGAAGCCTTGTGGGCCTCACTGCAGAGAAACAAAGCAAGTACGCTGGCCCATTGCTCCACTAGCCATACTTCTCACTGGGCAGTCCTCTCAAATGAAAGAAAATACACCTCTACATCATCCTCAGACATCATTTTTGGCAGCCAGTCTGTGGCCCTCCAGGTTTCTGTTCCTCCAGGCCCAAGAGTCTAGGTGGTAAGGATCTTCCACATCTCGAAGGAAGGCTCAATCAGAGGCTGCTTGATTCACTAACAACTGATGTGTTTCTTGCTGCTGCTGGCTAACCTCCTGTAGAGGCAACCCCTGCACCCAGGTGGCCTCCTATTAGGCTGCCATGGCTTGCACCAGGGCTTTCACCAAGTCCTCCATCTTGGTGAGCCCTCTAACACACTCTTCCTGCCTTGCAGCTTTCAGATCTCACCCAAACTCTCACTCTCGCATGCCTCTCAACTTACAGGAAAGGAGCCCTTTTAAACCAGTCTCAGCTGGTTCTCGATTGGCCATAGATGGTCTGATTAGCCTGACTCCCTTGGCTCTGGAAGGCTCCTAATTAGCTCTAGGTGTTCTGACCAGATTGTCCAGACTGCTTCTGGAAAGTTCCTGCCGGCTCTAGGCTACCCCCTGCCAGTTTACACAGGGAACAGAGACCTACTTAATCTGGGGCTTTTAGCACTCTTTTATATCCCTTTGCCCTGTCTCTGTCACACCTGCTATGTGTAATTATGGTAAAGACATGTGAGACCAGGTCCAGCAATTCTAAACCTAGGGTCAATACTCAGGGTATGTCTACACTACAGAGTTTTTTCAGAAAAACGGCCATTTTGCCGGAAAAACTTCACTTACGTCCACACTGCAATTACGTTCTTTTGAAAAAAAATTAGAAAAAACAGAGGGGTTCTTCCAACATTGGTAAACCTCTTTCTATGAGGAAGAAGCCTTTTTCTGAAAGAGCTGTTTTGGAAAAAGGCATATGTGGATGGAAAAGAGGGAGTTCTTTCAAAAGAAGAGAAGAGAGGAAAAAGCACAGGTGCCCTGGTCCATAGTAATGACAGCTTAAATGAAAGATAGCATCTATTCAGTATGGACACTATCTTTCAAAAAAGCAGATCACTTTTTCGATGCACTTTGGCAGTGCGGATGCGCTCTTTCGGAAGAAGTTTTTTCGGAAGATGTCTACCAGAAAAGCTTGTTCCGAAAGAAGCCTGCAGTCTAGACGTAGCTGCAGTGTTGATGTTCAAGCCCTGACTTACAAACACTGAGCCTAGAAGCTTGAATCCACAATCCTGGGCTTATATTGCAGTGTAGATATATCCAAAGTGAGGAAGTGGGGGAGGTTCAAAGGCTGGTAAGAGTAGAATATAGTCAATAGACCCATCTGGCGAACCTCTGGGCAAAGATGGTGTAATATATTGAGTTGGTCTGGGCACTGCTGAGAGGACCAAATCAGGGCAAATTGCTCAGAACCAGGGCTACTTACAGCCCAAGACTGGGGTCCTTCTCCATATGGAGCAAACTTGTCACACAGAGCACGTCAGCTGCCCCGCTGGCCAGCAAGAAGCCTCATAAGCAAATCCCCTTAGACATCCCAGCATTCCCTGTGCTACAACCAGCACCACATCTTACACAAGTGAGAGGTTATAAAACTAATCTCACCAACTCCGAACAGCTTCTCCCAGTCCCAAAGGACCACTCACAGTCTCAGGTCAATTTATACTTCAGTTCTTACCCAAAAGAGCATGCTGTGCCAATCCTTTAGTATCTAAAATCTAAAGGTTTATTAATAAAAGAAAATGTCGAGAGTTAAATTAAGAAAATACATTACATACATCAATCACCAAGTTCTTGGTGCAGGCTCTTAGCAGAGATGTAACAAACTGCTAGCTTAAAAGTCTCTGGAGTACATCCTATGTTAGGATGGATCAACAAATCTTTCTGGACCCACTATCCTTACCAGTGGTGCTTCAGGAGTGGTGCTTTTTCTGCTATAGCAATGGAGTCTTGGGGATTTCCTTGTTGGTTGTTCTCTGTAAAAGGTAAAAAGGCAAGACTTGCCAGACATCAAGGGAGTGTAGTCTTCATTATTCTGTGTAAGTCTGTGGTTTTGGGAAGAACATAGGTAAGTGAATGGATTAGGTAAGGTGAAATTCTGAAATTACATTAGGAGTGAATTTAGGGCATACGATAAGAAATCTTATCCTCATTCAACATAGTGCATGTAGGCTCTGCCATTATTGCTGAGATGATGGCTATAAGGCAAGCAATCATCATGGAAAGGAAAGGCATGGAGTAAGTAGTCAAAACTCAGAGAGGCGCTCAGTGAATACTAAGAGACCCAAGTTTAGAGCCCACAGGGGAGCAGACTTCTGAATATATGGAAGATTTTTTTTAGGCCTTTTCAGAATCTAGTGGTGAATGGATTTGCAAAGAGAGAGTAGCCCTGGAAAAGGAGGGTGATATGTGCTAAACACCATCAAATGGACCTGCAAGGAGCAGATAAACAAACCTGTTACAGTTCAAAGATAATATAATCCAAGAAAAATATCTGTAGTCTCTTGGAGATCCCCTTTGGTGTGCCTAAGAAGAGACGCACTTCTATTTAGCAAGGTAAATTTTTCTAGTAGAGGCCTCTCATTAGAGAGGATATCTTATGTGGCTATGGAGCATAAATATACATATCCAAATACCAAGCCCTGGGGTACAGAAGACACAAATTGGGATGCTTGATCTTGCCATTCCACTGGGTCAGAAGCCTGGGGAACACATTGGGAGGATGATTGGTGATTGGGATGATGTGTAGTTGGGAAACCAGAACTGTCTGGGCCAGAAGGGGGTGAGCAGGATAACTTGCACTGTATCCTGCTGAATTAATGTGTGCAACTCATGGCAGAAGCTGTATAGATGGAAGCCACAGTTGAACTGGCCTGGTCACGGAAGAACCAGAGTATCATCTGGGTATGATAACCTTGGGGAAAAAAGTGCATTTTCTGTCTGAATGAGAGGTGAACAAATTCCTGATTGGAGTTCTCTATAGACTGAACATATTGCACACACATTTAGCTTTCCTGTGCTGATACATAAGTTCCAGAGGCTGTGAGGCTGCTTCTGCTCACAAGGATGTGTATGTCACTTGCCACTGCTTGATGACAAAGACAGTTGTTATGCTGTCTGACTTCACAAAGACACACTGAGCACAGATGAATGCAAAAAAAGACTTTCCTTTCTTCCAGACTACTTGCAATTCTGAGATAATGATGTGCATCTTGCACTCCTGAGATGCCCAGACACCTTGTGCATATTGCTATTCATGTGGGACCCCCTATGTAAGGATACAGCTAATAATGGTTCTGTCCGGATTGGAAGAGGAACAGACACACCCACATATACCCAATAAGGTTTTTGTCCACCACAGCAGGGAAGACCGTACTTTGCCCAGAGCTGTCTCCGAGATTTATAGAATGATGGCTTGGTAAGTATACTGACTGCAGCCAAGTTTGAAGGCAATGAAGGTAGAGTCTTGAGAATGAGGTGATGTAGGTGCACAAGGGCATAAGACTTAGGTGAGACAGATATATATTGATTGGTACTCAAGGGTTGCTTGTTGTGACACGAGCTTTGAGATTGTTTGTGGCCTAGAACCCTGGCCTTGGTGCTCTTTTGGTGATAGAAATTAATGTTGCCCTGATGAAGTCCAGAGATTGTATAGAGAACAACAGATTTTTTCAGTATTTATGATGACTTGCAGTTTGGAGAGGAGATGCAGAATCACTGAAATTGATGCATAGGCTTCCTGGTGGGACTTGGCAACAGGGAGCCAGTTATCGCAGTAGGGGAAGACAATGAGACCACAATGTCTGACATGGGCTGCCAGTACCAAGGATATCTAGGTAAAGACTCTGGGGGTGGTCACTATTCTGAAGGGGAATACTGTGTATTGAAAATGGCGAGAGCCTACTATGAAGCTGAGAAAGCACTCGTGGGCAGGATGAATATCTATGTGAAAGTAGTCATTTTTCATAGTGAGAGCAGTGAACCACATGCCTTTTTCTAAAGATGGAATTTGGGTGGTGGAAGCCACATAACTGAAGAGTGGTGCATTCAATGATTCAGTCTCCTGATGAGGAGATGGTTGATTCCGGTTCTAGTGTTGGTGTTTTTGAAAGGGAGATATATTCTGAGTATAGGTGATAAGACAGTCCTAACTTAATGAAGGCTGTTTATCTCTGTTAAGGGTGGTGCTTGAGGCAAGGGGGTGGTATATAGGACATGAGTTGAGGCAACCAGGCATGTCCATACCAGCAAAAAGGCAGTTGTGGAATTCTCTCTCATGAGAGACCTATTCTCCTCAGAGACCTCTGGCAAAGAGCCTCTATAGGGATGGAGAAGAGAGCCTTGTACAGATAGAGGGATTTACACACTGTAAGCACAGGAGCACTTGCCAATTAGAGAAAAGGAACTGAATTTCAGATGGGGAAGCACTCTTGTCCTTTTGGGTTAAGATTTCAAATATAAGAGTGGTCACGAAGGAGGAGTTGTACTGCATGACATAAGTGATCATGGATGGGAGTCCAGTAACATTGGAATAAATGTCCATATAGAATTTCAAGGACAAAGGATGGAGATGAGACTAGACTTGCCCACTTTCTTCTAGCAGACCTTGTCCTGCACTTTTCTTTAGTAATGAATTTGCCTATTTATAGTGTCAATTTAACAATTAACAGGGCATGCTGTGGGAAGTGGGGAAATCAGAAAGGGAGGCAGACAGAATTTGCTTATGGCCGTGAAGGCTTTAGTTTTGAAAATATAATTTGCATAGTAAATTCATAGTACTGGAATTTAATGTGACTCTGTACGTTTTAACTGGCATTTTATTTTACAAACTAAGCTATTTCAAGTTTTGTATCAGACATTTCATTTAACTTTTGTTTTTAAACTCCTTACATTCATATTTTTTGAAACACAAAAACAAACATTTGAATGCATTTCATTTGTGGTGTTAGAGCAATGCTTTACATGTTTATTTTACATCTGTTCAATTGTTTTGATATAGATTACTTAAATTTAACACTTTACCAAATGAAGTACATAGGTCATACATATTATTTACAGCATACAAAGATAACAATGCATGTGTCTTAAAATAGATAATGCTGTATTGAGAACGTACATATTGGAAATAGCATAGCCATAACCCACCACTTGTATTTGTGATAAATATTTCCCCAGTGGTAGATAAGAGGGATATAATCCTTTTATCAGAGGATCCTACAATCTATGTGTGTGTTTAGAAATGTGCAAATAAAGAGTGGGAGAAAAGAGTCTGTTCTAGACTTAGGACCCAATTCAGCAAACACTAGTTTTATGAACACACTTTGGTGCTTTCATGAATCAGGAGCTAAAATCTCAGCTTCCTTTTTTAGGTCTCACTCCTTTATGAATGTAGAGCATTTGGTTTTAACCATTATGCAATAATTCATATAATTCTTTTTCTTAAACTATTAGACTGAATTGCAATTTCCTCTAAGACAGACCAGAGATCAGCCAATATGATTAGTTCTCAAGAGACTAAACTTCAGCTTTAATCAATCGCTCTTACTATAACAACTGAACACAATTTTTTAATCTCTTCTTCAGCAAAACAGCGGGCTTAAAATACACACTGCCAATGTAACAGACAATGTTGGACATACATTATGCAGATTCTTTCTAAAAAAGGAAAATGTTGAGGCCTTAATTATGAAGTTGCAAATAAAAAAAAAAAAAAACCACCACACTGCCACAGGAGAAAAAACCCAGAACCTCTCCATTCCATTTTATTTTTCTCTCTCCATTATTCCCAGAACTTGAACGATGCTATTTATGATGGGGATGATGAATTCTATATGCTGAGGTTACTATTAAACCAAAGCAGCCATTTAAACTTTAGCACCATTCAAACTATATGGGAAAGAATCAATTTTTACCTAGTCAGAAAGGAAAAGTTGATAGAAAAAGACCCTTTCTATCTTTTCAGAGGGCAAAAGCAAGGGAGAGAAAAGTTAGTACACTGTCAAAAATTGTTCTCTATGTGAATGTGTTCAGGTTTTATATTGAAACAGTCTGAGATGTTGTTAAAAAAAGTTGTCAACGGTAGACCCAAAGTTTAGGTTTATAGAAGGCAAGATTTGAGAAGACAGGGTTTCATTTTTTTTCCAAACAAGTCATTTATGTAGTTTTTAGTTTCATTTAAACATTTCCCACCACGTTTCTGTAATTAGAGAGTGACAAATCAATCCATTTTCATTGTCCTATCTGGGATAAATAGAGAAACATTAGACAGGATGTTCATTCAGTTTTAATAATGCAAGGTGTTATTCAATAACCCAGGTAAAGAAGTTGGTGTTTGAAAATATTTTAAAGTAATAGTTTCACTTTAGTGTGCAATTAGCCTATAAAGAAGGAAGGGAAATAAGAATGATTTCATGTCTTCCATTACAATAAGATAAAATATTCAGATAGGGAAACATCTAAGCAGCATGTAAAAAATCTGTACATGCAAAGATACTTGGCAATTTCAAAAGCAGCTATGAATAAACTGATAAAGTAGGGCTTGTTTAATTTCTTCCATCTGCAGAAGTCTATTGAGTGTAATCGCTAAGCTTTTTGGTGCATTTATATTAGCAAAAACATTTCTCACTCTTTGCATATGTATGACAATTGTATTTCTATTATAATTTACAAAAATGGTTTCTGCACAGTCTTACAAACATGATTTATTATTTTAGTACACAGGAAAATATATATCTCTGGCACTTAGTGTCCTCCACAGTACCTGTTTATTACAATACACAATAACACTTTTCAACATGTGCTTTTGAAAACCTTAGACTGATCAAAGTAATGTGGCTGATCTAAAAGCCACAGCTTCGACAGCTCCCAAATGTTAAAAAAATGAGGAAAATCTGCCACTTTTTTTGTATAACAATCAACAGTTTATTAATGGACATGGTGAAATTTTAGCTATCCACCAAAAATGTGTAAAAAATTGCCATGAAAGTAAAAATAAATAAAGCTGTTTTAAAATCAATCTTGTTTTACATATCAGTTCAGAATGCAACATTAAAAACACAAAACTGTCATTAAAGTTTTAAAGTAATCTACTGATATTCAAATTACAACTTTTATGACAAATCTAATGAGAACTGAAACTGATTTGGTTTTAGGTTTAAAGACTTTCACATTCAAATACAGTGTCTTGTTTAGCACAATACTTTCTTTGACAGTGATGGGCAACTGATGACATATTGCTGTATTTTGACATAAGGCACTATGATATGAATATGCCATTCACTTGCCTTATGTCACATGTCTGTTGCTGACCAGTGACTTCTATCAAATACGAATGAAATAGGTTCAGAATACAGTGCATTTTAATGAAGGACATAGTCTTTCAGCAAATGTTTTGAAGACATTTTGAAATGCAAGCCTACATTTTTTACATAAGTTTTTTTTGTCATGCTGCTTTTTTGTGACATCACTGGGGGAAAATACAGACATTACCCATCACTACGCTTCAATACACATTCTCATAACCCTTCTTCTCATTTCTATTGCAGTCAGTCAGTGTTCTCGAGGCAAACTTGACCCAGAAACTTTGTTCAAGTTCTCCTAGAAAGCTTTATACATTCACAGCAGTCACTCAGTTTCATTCTCCTTTTGTTTGGCACCTGTTTACAGAAAAAATAATAATCAGAGTTTTCAAGAACATGTGGTGTGCTTGCTCATACAGTACTTCCATGTATGAAAAAGCAGTTTGAAAAACACTGTATTGGAGCATATTTGGAATACTGCAACACTGACTCGCTAATTACGAGACTCTTAACAGTCAATACCATTTTGAAAAAGACATTTTAATATTAGTAAATAGGAACATGAGCAGAGACAGAGGAGGCATCTGGACCACCCCTGCTTGCTTATTTTTTGTTTTGTTTTTCAGTGGCATCCCTCAGCATAACAACCAAGTGCCATATGAGGCAATATAAGGCAAAAATCAAATGGTTTTTCTGAGATGAGTGCAAGAACCATGGCACAAGAGACTTTTGGTGCTTTTTTCCCCACCCTGAACTTGAGACTGAGCTGAAGAGGACTTAGACACTATGGCTACATCTAGACTACATGGCTCCGTTGGCGGAGCCATGTAAAATAGTTTATTCGGCACAGTCAAAGAACCGAGGATTTAAATAATCCCTGCTTCATTAAAATAAAAATGGCTGCCGCGCTGTGCCGACGATCAGCTGATCCTGCACAGCGCGGCAGTCTAGACGCAGCCTCGTGAAACAAGGTTTACTGGCGTGATCGACAAAGTCTTCGTCGACTGCGCTGTGTCTTGACTGCCGCATTGTGCTGGATCTGCTGATCGTCGGCACAGTGCAGCAGCTATTTTTATTTTTAATGAAGCAGGGATTATTTAAATCCCCGCTTCTTTGACTATGCCGAATAAACTATTTTACATGGCTCCGTTGACGGAGCCATGTAGTCTAGATGTAGCCTATCTGTATTATGCTGGTGCATCAGTACTTGAGGAAGAGCCTGATTAATGGGTGGTACAATTGTCCTAGAAGAACAACTGGTGACAGGGCTGGAAGACCATTCAGTATACTGGATTTCTTTTAGGCTCCTCATCTAAATTTCTGGATTGCAGCATAAAGTGTTTTCTCTCCTCTACAGATCCATGGAGCCCGTTGTCCATGAGTTAAATGGGGATATAGCTGCACTCAAACTGAGACCCTATAGCATTCTCTAGCCAGCTACTTAAAGCTAATGGGTTGGAGTGTGTGCTGCATTTCCACTATTATTTTAGGTATGAGGGAAGTAAAATGTGCAAGGAAGCAAGACAGAGATTTGAAATTAAGAACTCTGAAGGCCCATGAGGTTGCTAGGAGCTACCCTGGAATGTTTGTTTGAATGTCAGCAGTTGGAAGACATATTAAAGTGACTGTTAAAAGTGTAGAGACTTGCTAGCTGTATGTGGTTTGGACCAGGTTTTCTGAAGTTGCCAAGAAAGGTTCATTAGGGATTAAAGAAGGTCTAGACTGCTGAGAGGGTTGCAGTGGGATCAGTCTGGAAGAACACTGGACTCCATGGCTTATGGAGAGAAAGCCTGACTTTTTGAGACTTCAAAGACCAGTGAGAATGTCCAGATGATTAGATCATTCATAGGTTTCAACTGTAAATAATACACTACAAGTTTGTGAATTCAATCTAGAGCGGACCCATGGTAATTTCTAGAGATCTTCAAAAAACACCACCACCATAAGTGGTGAGGGTTTTATACAACTTCTGATTTATGTGACAAGATATCTTTAAGCAGTTTTAATTAAACATACCACATTTTGATTCTATACTTCCTCATCTCAAAACATAAGCATCAATTTTTACCTAGAAACAAGATATATGAGCAGCAATCTCCACAATCAACAGCAATAGCATTCATGGACTGCTCTGTCCTAAACTCGATAGACAGTTTGATATAAGCTGGTATAACAGAGATAAATTATCCAGATTCACCTTTCCCTACAAACTTGAACATGGATATTAAGTTATTTTTCTAACAAAAATGGAAAGTACACTAGAAAATATGTTTTAACAGTTTGACATCAAAACAAAAAATAATAGTATTTGATATTTCAGACAAATATAATAGCATTTCTGGATCTGGGATTTTTGCTATAAGCTGGGGATTTATCTGTTGGAAGTGACAGAGGATAAGGGTGTATTAGTCATCCTGTGATCAACCATCAGTTGCCAATGTGATGCAGCCGTGAAAAAGGCTAATGCAATCTTAGGATACAGAAGGCAAGATATTTTTAAAGAGACAAGAAGTGCTAGTATTCCAGATGAGATGTATAATGGTACTGTGTAAAGTTCGGGTCTCCCATATTTAAGAACGATTAATATAAAACTGGAACAGGTGCAGATTATCAGAGAATGAAAAACCTGCCTTATGAGAGAAGCATCAAGGTGTTTGGCCTAACCAAAGGATTGCTTTCTACAAATACATCACTGGGATAAAATACCAGGGAGGGAGAAGAGTTATTTAAATTAAGCATGAGTGTGGCCTCAAGAATGAATGGATAAAACTGGTCATTCAACAAATTTAGGCTTGAAATTAGATGAAAGTTTCTATCTATCAGAGGACTGAAGTTCTGGAAGCCTTCCAAGGGTAGCAGTGGGGGTAAAAAACGGGCTTCAAGACTGAGTTTGTTATGTTTATGGAGGGGATAGTATGATTAAATTGCTTACAATGGCATGTAGCCAATCTATGACTGCTAGCAGCAAATACCCCAGTGGCCAGTGATGGGGCACTAGATCGGGAGGGATTTGAGTTACTATAGAGAATTTCTTCCCAGGAATCTGGTTATTGGATCTTGCCAAAGTGCTCGAGGTCGACTTGATTACCATATCTGGTGACAGCAAGGAATTGTCCCCTTCCCCAAGTCAGAGTGGCAGAGACCCTGCAGAATAGGGAACAGGTCATGTGCAGGTTTAAATTAGTGTAAATGATGGATTTTATGCAACCTGAAGTCTTTAAATCATGATTTGAGGACTTCAATTACTCAGCCAAAGGTCATGGATCTATTAAAGGAGTGAGTGGACAAGGTTCCATAGCCTGCGGTCTGCAGGTCAAACTAGAGGATCTTGATTGTTCCTTCTTGACTACAGTCTATTATAGACATTAGCAACAAATCAAGAAGACTAAGAACAGCATACTAAGCTATACCCTACTGTACCTGAAAGGATATGGAAAGAGGTCAGAAGGCAGCATCTATACCTGCTGGTGTGAGCACCAAAGCTTGTAGAATGTCAGAGAGGGAGATGATACCCACAATGCTATCTGCTTCATTCACTACTACCAGACGATGAACCTGAAAGCACGGAAAATACATTTTATTGGACAGGCATTTTCTTTTTCTGATTTATAAATAATGGCAACAGTGAAACAAGAGTCCTAAAATAAAGTGCTGTAAGATGGGCAAATTTCTAGAATTAGAGGAAAGAAATTGTTCAAAACGATCAGTTTCTTGACTAACATTTTAATATGGTGGTATCACAATATGCTTAGGCCACTACTTAACGGAGCACACAGTTGTAATATCTGTGTGACATTGCAACAAAAATGATCTTGTCAAGTGATATCAATCAAGAAATAATTATTTTTTCAAAACTCAAGCCTTTAAGACTTAGCATAGCTCTGTTCTGAAAAGCAACTCTAAAGTATCATTGACTCATATTTGAAACCCACAATAATAGATGAATATATTTGGTAAGAGTTCAAGTACAAAGATAAGAACTTGACTTTAAAGAGAGATTTTTTCCAACGGCCAGTCCTTGCCAACTCAATCTGTTATCTTCTATTCACGAGCTGCATCCTTGCATGTGCAGAGTCATCAGGAAGAAGAGGTTTTGCATGTCATATTCTGCAGTCAGATTTATTCAAGCTCACTGTATTTAAGTTTTGTTCAGTTACACTTCTCTGTAATGGGATTGGACAGGTGAGACTGAGGGCCAAATCTGGTTCTAAAATTGGATCTGGAATAACAATTCTACTAATTTTGCGTGAAGCCTGAACAGATTTCATGTCATACACATGGTAGCACTGTAGAAATCACTCTCATAGGTGAATTAAGTAGCAAAGATGGGCAACCAGACCAAGTAGCTGCAACTCTGAAAATCCATAGATTTGTAAATAGCAAGGTGATATTTTATAGCCAGTCACTTTTCAGAGTAGAATTTTAAGACCAACAGAAATGTTTCGCATTTTTATTATATTTAACAGCAACATATATATTTAACAGCAAAAATATTCACCTTCTGAGTTTATAACCTAAGCATTGCAGCATTTATCAGGACCAGAAAAATGAACCTAATGAGAAACAAAGTGAAGCGAACTAATCATTTTGTTACAAGATGAGAGCAATATTGTTAACTTGTTGCACAAATAGTGAAATGTTCATTTAACAATTGAAGTGTGAATAATTTAACTGCAACATACGTTGTAAATGTGACAAAAACTTAAAGGGTATGTCTAGACTGCATCCCTCTGTTGGTAGAGGGATGCAGATTAGGCAGGTCGACATTGCAAATGAGGCAGGGATTTAAATATCCTGCTCCTAATTTGCATAAAATGGCCACCGCGTTTTGCCGACTCGGCACTTTGTCGGCAAAAAGTGGCAGTCTAGAGGGTGATCTGTCGGGAAAGAAAGCCTTTTTCAACAGATCCTGTAAACCTCCTTGCAGGAGGCATAAGGGATCTGCTGAAAAAGGCTTTCTTTCTTGACAGATCCCCTTCTAGACTGCTGCTTTTTGCCGACAAAGTGCCGAGTCAGCAAAACGCGGCGGCCATTTTTATGCAAATTAGGTGCAGGATATTTAAATCCCTGCCTCATTTGCAATGTCGACCTGCCTAATCTGCATCCCTCTGCCGACAGAAGGATACAGTCTAGACATACCCCAAGAGTAAGAGTTGATAATCTACTTGAGTATGAAATGTAGATATCTAACAGCTGAATACTCTTAAGCACTTTTCTTAAGGTTCAACATTTAACTATTTCTTCTTTCCCCCGCCCCCATCACTACAAATCAGTTTTCTGTAAGACATCAGTTTTTTTCATGGGAAAGATGTCCAAATGAGTAAAAATGTAAATATTGAGATTACTGCTTCCAGCACTGTATTTCAATGAGAACTGGCATTATTCTCTCTCAAAGATTAAAAGGGGAGGGGGGGGGGGGAAATGACAGATACAGGTAATAACTTTGCAAGTCTGTTTTTTGTACTTAACTTTCCTGTTTCTTTTATTAACACCTTGGAATCCCCTTAAGTGCTAGGTAATCAAATTTCTTAAGTGCTAGTACGTGCAAAGAAGAAACTTCATCACCCTCACCAAGGGAATAACAGCATGAAAGCAGCATCTCTGGTTTGATTAAAGTAACTGCACGTTAAATTTAGGACTGAGGTTAGCTACATACCAGTCAGGATACCTTAGAGCTCCTCTTCTCTTGTATTTGAACAGTCATACCCACCTGATACAAATGGGGAACACAGGAAAGAAATAGAAAAAAAGGGGGAAAATTCTGTTTTTATATTTTTTTTCTTCTAATGAAATTGTGCTGGTGATATTCCAGACACAGATATTAGTTTTCTGTATATTACACACATTTAATCACTTGGTCATCTTTCTCACATTGTGTCGTGAGTTCCATTAAGAAAAGCTATTAGTATATCAATTAAACACCTACCAGTATGAGTAAGCATTCCTG
The DNA here is from genome assembly GCF_049634645.1 of Pelodiscus sinensis. NCBI lineage: Eukaryota > Metazoa > Chordata > Testudines > Trionychidae > Pelodiscus > Pelodiscus sinensis. The sequence continues at coordinate 244,611,602 of NC_134712.1, read as the reverse complement.
TTTAGCAGCCAAAAAGATTAATTTAGTACTATACTGGAAATTTTTATAGTAAAAAAAAAAAAAAAAAAAAAAAAAGTAGTTTACATACAAGACACAAACTAATCCCTCCAGCCAATGGACAGTTTGTAACATAATTGGGAAACAGGGCCAGATTTCTAGAATATTTTTGGCCATCTACTTAAAGCTAACTCATTGAGAAATATTTCATATCCGTGTATTTAGAGTGTATCCACTTATATAGAAAAATGTCATTCATTATACAATGTGCACAAAAATACATACATTTTTCCTATTAGATGTTAAGTGAATGTTTGAAGTTTTGTGACCTGAACTATACTGCAGCTATCAAGTGGCAAGTCTCAAGAAGCAGGTTCCTCTTGTGAAAGTGATTTTTCTTCTCAGTGAGCTGTAACCTGGTAAAACAAAGGTTAATGAGGAAGGGTCAGGCAGGCAGGCCAAGATGGGCCACATCCTTGTGTGACATGCTGTCTAATCACGCCTGTTGTATTTCTGCATTAATGGTTGGCTTTTTAAGTGTTCTTTAGGGTATATGAACATTCCATAAAGCTTGTGAACAAAGGTGAGTCCATTGAGGAACACAATGTAATTCTTACAGACTGAGACAAGATAACTATGGCCTTACCAGTGCTTACCTTGCACCCCTCCCCGCCCGCCCTAGGGCAGGAATCATTTTTGAAAATGTTGTAATGGATCTCAAAAGATATTAAGAGAAAGTCAGACATAATATGGGTCATTCTGGACACACTGTAGTACAAACTACAAGCTTTAGTTGGGATAGGAAAAGCTAGGGGATAGGGAACCATCTGTTGATTCAGTTCTAATGGAAAACTGAGGAACTGATACAAGTATTGACTACCTTGTAAATTAGTGAAAATTTAAATAAATGTAAAATTGGGTTCCCTGAAAATGAAAAATCTTGGATGTAGAAACTGAAATAATACATTTTAACTGACTCATGAAGATGACTGAAATGGGTAATTTTGATTTTCTGTAATGGGCTCGATAGGTGGACACCTCTCTATTGCTCCCTTATGTCTACTAAGACCAGAGAAGGAAGACTGAGGATAACAGCATCCAAACATTGGTAGGTACAGTTACAGGCTACGTCTACACTGTAAAGTTTTTGCACAAAAACCTGAGGAGCATCCACATCTCAAATGCACTTTTGCATAAGTAAATCAGCAGTAAAACAGCAGAACACAGGGCTTTTTGCTGTGTAGGTAAACCTCCTTTTATAAGGCATAACACCTTTTTGCACTACAGCTGTTGTGCAAAAAGGCATGTGTGGACTCTCCACAGGGGTTTTTTGTGCAAATAGAGCCTATCGGAAAAAGCACAGGTGCTCTGATGGCCATTCTGTGAATGGCCATCAGAGCTTTCTTGCACAAGAGCGTCCATACAGTGTAGATGCTCTCTTGCGCAAAAGCGAATCACCAAAGTGATATGCTTTGAGGTGTGGATGTGCTTTTGTGCAAAAAGGTTTTGCACAAGAACTCTTCCGCAAAAGACTTCTTGTGCAAAAACCCTGCAATGTAGATGTAGCCACAGTGAAAGCGACTGAGATTTCATAACATCTGTTTCTCTGGTCAGTCAAGTAACACCACGTGGCAGACTCAGTAGGAAACAGATGTTTATCATAACTAAACATCTGGAATGTATGAGACAGTAATTTTAATGTAATGTATTTGTCATTTGAATGTACACATATCCTTATGCTTTAAGAATGCCTGTTGAAGTTTGCCTAACTGTAAACCAGGGGTGCTGGAAATCTGTGTGAAGCGTTTCCATCCTTAAAAGATATCCAAGATTTAAAAAAATCTGCCAGGATGTTTTACACAGCATTTAAAGATTTAATTTCAAAAGTTAAATGTGTAGTCCTTTGCTTTTTTAATTTTAAAATCTTATTTTTACAAAAAGCCGTACTATCTTCTTTTGTGTAGAAAAGAAATAATTGTAAGATATACTGCTCTATCCATCTCAATGTAGTGATTGCTCTGCAGTTTATAGAATTCACAGTTACCTCTTTCACTTATACTCATCTAGTCATTTGGACAGTGAATTAATCTGAAAAGACACTCCACAAAAGTTTTAAAAGATGCCAATAATATTCTATCATATTTCTTCCTCATCAAGTCAGCTAAGAGTGACCAATCCCCCAGTTTATCTGCAGTCTTATTTTCTGGGAGTACCCTAATCTGCCAACAGAATATATTGAAACTTTGGTTTACACTAGGGATGTAAAAAATGTTTAAAAAATATCGATCATGTAACAGATGGAAATTCCATCGGTTACACAGGCTCTAGAATCCTAGGGATGGCCACCACTAGCTCCAAGCAGCCCATCCGTGCTCCCTAGCAAAGTTCAAACGGTAACAGAAATCAATACACATCAGTTTATAGGTTAATTTAAACTCTTACATCCCTAGTTAAGATTCAATTATAGTATGCTCACTAGCTGTCTGGTCTGATAGTTTTGCCATAATTTTTAGTTCCTAATACTTCCAGTGCCTCCCTCACAGTATCTTAGATGCACAGATTGCAAGGTCAGAAAGGACCACTGTGATCATGTGTAGACTGACCTCTGATATCACAGGCCATAGAACTGCCTAAAAATTCCTAAAACAGATCTTTTAGAAAAATCCAATCTTGATTTAAAAATTGATAGTGATGAATTCACCACAACCACCAGTAAATTGTTCCAATGGTCAGGACTTGCCGAACCGCGGTGAGCCCTGCTTGCCAGCCGCGCTGTCCAGTGATCTGCGCATATGCAGATCATTCTGCGCATCCGCAGATCGCCCGAACCTGGCTCTTCTGGGTTGCAATCTACTCGCCACGGGTGAGTAGACTGCATTATCTGTCGAGCCCTGCCAATGGTTAATTACCTTCTCTGCTAAAAAATTATGTCTCATTTCCAGTCCGAATTAGGCTTTCTTCAGCTGCAAGCCAGTGTATCAGATTATGCCTTTCTCTGCTAGACTGAAGAGCCCGTTATCAGAGATTTGTTCACCATGTAGATACTTGTAAGAAATGTTTTCTATCCTTTAATTTCCAGGGCCAGGGGAGATTCACATTTATGCACCCCAGGATAACAAAAGCTCTTCTGGCCACAACAATGCATTGGGAGTTCAGGGTCAGATGACCCCAAATGTTTTACAGTTCCCCATCTAGTAAATTGGCCTACAAGCTTTGTGTACACATTTACATTTGATGTACACATTTAGCCATATTAAAATGTATATTGCTTACTTGTGCCCAGCTTTTCAAGCAATCCAGATCACTCAGTGTCAGTGATCTGTTCTCTTCATTATTTACCACTCCTCCAATCTGTGTCATCAGGAAACAGAGATTTTGTTTTTCTTTTAGGTCACTGATAAAAATGTTAGATAGCATGGGTCCACTAAAAAAAACACCTCTCGATGATTCCACATTTACAATTATATTTTGAGACTGATCAGCCAATTTTAAAATCCACTGAATGTATACCATATAAATTCAGTATTATTCTAGTTTCTTAACCAAAATGGCACAAGGTACTAATTCAAATGCCTTACAGAAATCTGAGCATGTTACATCCACACTATTATGGTTATAAGACAAGCTGGTAATCTCATGAAAAATATGAAGTTAGTGTGACAGCAGGATTTATTTTCCATAAACCTATGTTGATTGGCATTAATTATATTACCCTACTTTAACTGACTATTATTTAGCTTTAAATTATACAATACACACTCTCATTCTTACAGCTGCACAAAAAGGTATGCCATCTTTGCACAGACCTTCATACATTTGAATGGTTTTGAACCTTAGGTTACTTCTGAAAAATATGCACTCTCAAAACCACAGCTTGTCAGCTGCAAAGCATTAAGCATCCATGGTGAAGTTTGCAGGACTGGACATTGGTTGCAAAGTGCGTTCCAAAAAACAGCTCCTCTCTTGAATAACATTATTTTTGAAGGATTCTTCCACTGTCCACTGACATCAAGCACAAAATATAGCAGTGTGGCATAGTGGAGATACAAGTTACAAAAAAAATCTTGCAATTCCCCCGACACCTGCCAAATCCTCAATGGCGTCATACTGATTTCACCAAGTTCACTTGCAAATTACCAGTGGCCTTATTGATAAAGCTAATGATTCAAAGCTCTGATATCCACACATGCTAATGTAAAAAGCAACATCTGCAATGAACGACCAAAATTACTTTGAATTTTGATAAAAGAATGCTTATGCAGTATTTGGTACCTTGTTGTCTTATTGCTTTAAAATACTGAAGTGAACAAAGTGATCTCACCTCAGCCTTCACTATTCTATCAACAATGGTCTCCAGTGTTTCCAGCTTACTGCACTTCACAACACCTTCAAAATACTGAGAACGGTGCTGGAGGGCTTGTGTTACTGTGATATCTAGATTATTATAGGTTTTTTCAGCAGCAAGATTCTGAAAAAATAAATTAGAGGAATCATTATTAGTTTTTACAAGAAGAAGGTAGATATATGTCATTAAACTAACAATGCAAAAATCAAGTTTAATCTTTGGTGTACATTGATAGCTAGTCCACTTTGTATATTAAGCAAAGTAAAACCAAGTCCTTCAACTTATAAACACAGCCAAGTAAACACTTCTGTTAAACACCCCAAAACAGATGTGACAACAATTAATACACAATTGTGCACCAGGCCAATGAAGAACTGGCTCCCTTTGCTGAATGATCTTTGGGTAGGAGATACTTTTGTATAAGGGACAGAAAATTTGAAGGTCAACTGTCGTTCTAGAAATTTAAGAGACATCAGCAATAAAGAGAAACTTCACTACCATATTAGTAGCTATTTCTCATGAAGGAGCACATCCATTGCTATGAGCATTATTCATGACTTAGACCTGATCAGTATGCCACAAAGGGGGCATCTTAGGCTTCATCCCCTTACCCACCATCTTTTTCCCTGCTTGTGCTCACATGTACTCTGCTAGACTTTTCTGCCACCAATTAACTTCTGTCGCTGAAAATATATGACTTAGATAGAACATATCACTAGTACCACAACTGAAGTATGAGGGTTAAAAGAATTGCAGATGACATCTACAGTCTAGAGCAGGACTACTTCCCTATTCAGAGTTTTGCCCAGACTACTGGGTCCCCTCTATTGAGAAAAGTTACAGATAAGGAACTTAACAGTATTTCTCTTTCATAACTAGGTATCCACCAGGTTGGCTATTACTCATGGGAATTACAAGCTGCACATGATTACTTTTTGTAATCTTAAATTGTGATGGCTTTGTTTAGATCTGGCGGAGCACCAAACAGTATTAGTGTACCAGTCTTGTACAAATGGCAGTATTACATACACTGTACAAAACTGTACACTTCTCAGCACAAAACTTTGGAGGAATCCCTTTATAGAAAGTATTTTAAATGGAAGGCAGTTGCGGCATGCACTTGAAGACTTTCAAAACCGTGCCACAAAGAAAAAAAATCAGGATAGTTTCTTCATTCTTTGGTCTTGTACAGACAGACGAATGTCAATTTCATTACTAAATCATGATGCTATTTGTTCCTAACAATATTTGTGTTTAAACAAAATAGAGAAAAACAATGGTTTAAATGGAATTAGTTGTTGACTGTGCACAGAGTCAAGACCTACTTTGTATGTCTTTTTTTTTTAAAAGATGGTTTAAACTGACAGAGCTCCTAATTCACTTTCTCTCCTAGTTTAAATATTTGCTACGAGAAAAAGGAGATAAAACAAGTATGAGGCTTCCACTGGAAGCTTAGGAAGGTTTTCTTGAGGATTTGCAGAACCATGCTTACCACTGGGTATCTCTTGTGTGACATCTATGGTGGCAAGAGTTGGTGATGAGTGCAAGAGAAACGAAGTTTACTTACCTTGTGCAGTAACTGGAGCTCTGGGTAAGTTTACCGATTTGTTTATGTGGAAGAGGATGCGATCTTGGGCAAATACTTTGGGTGAATGCAAAGAGTAACCTTGTCTGTGTGAAATATCGTGAAGGGTAGATCGGCCATAAGTGCAGCCAAGTCCCCAATGCAACGAGCTGATGTGATGGCAACCAGAAAGACGACTTTCATAGAGAGGTGTGAAAATGAGCAGGAAGCAAGAGGCTCAAAGGGTGGTCTGGTTAGGACTCGTAACACTAAACCAAAGTCCCACGGAGGTACAAGCGGTGTGACATCCAGATGGAGGAGGAGCACCTCTTCAAGAATCTCTTGGTTGTTGGAGTATAAAAAAGGACTATCCATCAATTTTGTGGTGGAAGGCTGCTAAGTGTACTCTGATGGAACTGAGCGAAAGCAACGCTTGTTTGAGAAAAAGAAGGTAGTCCAAGATGAATGACAGGGACACTGATACTGGGTCCTGCCCTTTCATGATACACTATGCTGAGAAGTGCTTTCACTTGTAGATGTAAGATGCACAATCCTTGTAATTAGATGGAATCCTTATAATTAGGGATAAGGATTGGGAATATGCTTTCTGAAAATTCTAGCTCAGAACATAAGAGCCATGCTGTTAGGTGCAGCTTGCACAGGTCTGGGTAGGTTTGTGTTGGCTGACCCAGATGAGATCATGACTGAGAGGAAGTATGATTGGAGTGAGGACTGACATTCTGAGCAGGAAGGGATACCATGACTGTCTCAGCCAGATGGGGGAGCTATCAATGATTCTGGCCTTGCTTGTCCTGATCTTTTGAACAACCTTAGCCAGAAGCAATATCAGCAGAAAAAGGGTAGCAAAGCTCGTATTTCCATGGAATGAAAAAGGCATCTCTGAGCACTCCCTTCTCAATGCCCAATCTGGTGCAACTATGTTTACATTTGGCATTGAAAGGTGTTGTGAACAGGTCTATTTTGGACAACCCCATCTGTGGAACAGAAGGCGAACCACGGAAGCATTAAGCACCCATTCATGGTGCTGGGGAAGGTGTCTGCTGAGAACAGCCAACATCACATTGTTGATGTACCCCCCAGACTTCTTTCAAGTACCTCTGAGGGTACTCGTACCACTGGTTGAGAAACAATGATGCAGACCACCAGATACCACCAATACATAAACACTAGTAATCCAGAAAAAATACTGTACAAAGTGAATTGAAGTGGTGTTTTAGCTAGTTCATCAGATTAAAAATCATGGAATAGCTGAAGCAAACAATTGAAGGACTGCATTTTCAAAAGATACACTTAAAAACATTTTACAAAATTTAAAAGATACTTACTATTACATCAAATTTGGAATAAATATCTACAACTTTTCCTGAAAATGAAAAAAAAGTTAGTAAACGGTTTTAAAAACACAGAAAAAGTTAATTTCCTTGAATCCTAGTTTCATCAATTATAATAAGGAAAAAATTCAATTCAAGAATGAACAAAAAAACTTTTTACATGTTACACAGTGGATATCTGGTTAATCGAACCATGCAGTGCGCATGATATGAGATCTTCTGGGCTTGTTAACCTAGATTTTTCATTTGTTTATTTTTTGTTTCTCACTTTTTTTTTACGAGAAAGTGGCAGAATGGTATAGAGACAGATTTAGGGCTGATTTCTGCATAATGATACAAAATAGCAAATTCAGGATTAAACATGGTATCATTCCCCCTTACTATATTCTTGTACAGCTTAATGCACACCTGACTCATCCACAACTGGTAATGCAGATATTCTTCTGTCTACAAATATGTTCAAGGCTTTAATAATAGGAGTGTCTGGATGTATGAAGGCAATGTTGTCATAAGTTCCTATCCCAAGATCATCCAGGTTCTTCTTCATAAAGGCAGGCTTTGGCATCTCTGACACCTAAGAGAGTTAAAAATACAATCATGCACAAATCATGGTGGTTTTTCTATCACTGATATTTTTAAAATCAAGATTAAGTGTTTTTCTAAAAAACAGATATACTCCAGGAATTATTTTGAGTGAGTTCTATGTCCCGTATTATACAGGAGCTAGGATTAGATGTCCAGAGTGGTCCTTCTGGACTAGAAATCTATTTGTGGGTTTACAATGCAGTTTTCTTAAACTACTTGCACATGTCCATTCCAATGCAGGCGTGTGTGCTCCAAGCACAACTGCTGGAATTTTTTCCTTTAGTGAAGTGGCCCGCAACCTTTTTATACCTAATATCACTTTTGGAATTTAAAGGCAATCCAAGCTCTACCCTGCCCCTTCCTAATGACCCCTCCCCTTTCCCAAAGCTCCATTCCCTGCACCCCCAATCTCCATCACTGGCTCTGCCCTATCCTTGCTTACCTCTGGGCAGCTCCAAATTGGCAGTGCAGTGGTGCTTTGGCCCCAACTAGATACATATGTCTACACGGGGCTGCATGACCCCAGACAGGAGATGTATCCACGCTGGGGACAGTATAGCCTCATGGCTAGGAGAAGCTGCCGGTGCAAGGCACTGGCGTCTGGGAGCAGCGGCACTATGCTCCCTTCCTTTGGCTGCAGTGTCTCCTGAGAGCACAGCAATGCGGAGCAGAGGATACCAATGTCTATCCATGGTAAACATTTGTATCCACACAGGGTTCATCCCCTGGGACACCAAGAGTAGGGAGGGAGGAGACACGTGGCTCTGCGCATTGCCCCTCTCTGCTGGAACTGCCCCTTTCAGCTCCCATTGGCTAGTTACCCATTAGGGACGTAAAATCCTGTTTAAAACGTTAACTGGTTAAACTACATGTTTAACTAGTTAACTGGTCCACTGCGTTGTGCCTTGGGCCTACCGCACTGCACTCCAGGTGAGGGTCTGCTCTGGCCTGGCCAGAGTGCCCCCTGCCTGCGTGCAGCATGATGGGCCCAGCCAGGCTGGAGCAGGCCCTCACACCACACTGCTGGTGGGAGCTGCTCCAGCAGAGCACTGGTTATAAGGATGTTAAATATCGAGTAAATGACTATCAAGTGCACGATTAGTCCATAAGGGGTAGCCCAGCTCCTACTCTGTTTAAACTGCAGAGCCACAGCAGTATATCCAGATTGCTGTGCCTGTCTCCCCTGCACCTCCCCCCCCCCACTGCAACGTGAAGACGGTGCTGGGGAGAACTGGCTTTTAAGCCAGCTCCCCCTAACGCCGGCTCCTGCTCCTCTCCCCTTGCTGCCTCTAATACAGAGGCAGCGGGGGGTGGGGGAGGGGGGAGGGGAATGCAAGTAGTCGACTATTCTACACTTTTGCATCCCTAGCCAGTTAACCAGTAAAAGTGATGCTTACGGGGTAATCGGTTACCTGTTTACATCTGTTTCCCATGCCAAGCATATGGGAGCTGCAGGGGGAGGGAGTGGGGGGGCAGCAGGCGCAGGACTGGCACGGGGCACCATGCTCTGCAGCAGGACCTGCAGGTTTGTGCTCAGCCCTCGGACCTCAGCCAAGACTCCTGCTCCTCTCCCTATGCCCCAGAACACCACACACATGGGTTGCACTGGCCACTCCTGGGAATGGGCCGATGGCGTGGGGCTGGGGTAGGCAAGTGGTATCTGGCAGGTCAGCTCTTGTGCTTCCTGGTACTATGCACTCTCAATGCCAGTATTAAGAGCCTGCTGAGACCGTGCCTTCTCAGTTCGGTTACAACCAATGACAGTTGCTAGAACTGCTTTGTTGGTGGTTCACAATGGTTTTTGATATTTTTTAGCATAAAACTTTTTTTCTTAAGTTAGATTTTTCCCCCCAGTTATATTAATGTTGGCCCTTTTCCTGATCAGTTAGAGAAGTTTGTCCACCTTGAGGTGCTGGGGCATGCCTTGGTCAAGCCTGATGCTTCCTGCAGCTTCCTCAACCGACAGAGTTATCTTAAGTGAGTAGGAGAGAGGTGCAGAGGAGGACTGCTGTCAGATCTGAAAGGACTTCAAACCTTGTGCAAAATGGACGGGCTGCCTCATGAAGCCAGCTTGAAACCCGCTTTAGAGCACAGTTGCTCAAACTCAGTGCTGAGTGCCTCAGTGTTGTTGAGGAGTAATTCTCCCACCAGGCAGGAGTTTCAGCACCAGTCCCCAGCTCTGGTGCCTAAGAAGAAAAACCAAGAAGCAGCCAGAGGGTATGTCTACACTACAGCACTAATTCGAACTAACTTAGTTCGAATTAGTTAATTCGAACTAAGCTAATTCGAATTAGCGCAGCTAGACTTAAAAACTAGTTCGAATTAGCATTTTGCTAATTCGAACTAGCATGTCCACACTGAGTGGACCCTGAACTGAGGTTAAGGCTGGCCGAAAACAGTGCCGGCAAGGCATCAGATGAGGACTTAGAGCGTGGAGCTGCTGTCTCAGGCTAGCTGAGGACTGTGCTTAAAGGGACCCGACCCCCACCCCGGACAGACAGTTCTCAGGGGTTCCCTGCTTGCAAAGCAGTCCTGGCTTGGAGTGCCCTGAGTGCCCACACTCGGCACATCACAGCACTTGGCCATCAGCCCGGCTGCACTTGCCGCAGGCTGCCATCCGGGGGGGGGTGTCAATTGGGGGGGCTGCAGGAGAGCTTCCACCCCGAGGAGCCCGCAGAGCCACCCCAGTCCTCCCTGTCGGGGGCTCGTATCCCTTTCCTCCATCACCTCCTTCCACTTACCCCTCCCTAGCCCCCCTTCCTGATGTATAAAATAAAGGACACGTGTTCAAAAATAGAAACTCTCTTTATTCCACAAAACTCGGGGAGACTGGGAAAAGGAGGTGGGAGAGGGGAGGGGGAAAACTGGGAGGAGGGAGCTGGAAGGGAGGATCAAGGGAAAGGAGGGGGTGGGGAAACTCAGGGATCAGGGGTGGGGGTCTCGCTGGGCCAACCGCCTCCCAGCACGGCGAGGGAGGGGGCCTCGGCGTCCCCAGGGGGATTGGGTGGAGGGTGCGGAGGTTGAGGTGGGGGTTGTGGACATTGAGGAAGAAGGTGTGGGGGTTGAGGAGGAAGAGGTGGGAGGGGGGGCAGGAGTGGGAGGAGGGACAGAAGTTGGGGGAGCAGCAGGCGCTGAACTTGCACGGGGCACCATGCTCTGCAGCAGGACCTGCAGGTTTGTGCTCAGCCCTTGGACCTCAGCCAGCTGCTCCTGGCGGAGCTGGAGGTCTGCCCGCATCCATGCCTCCAGTGTGCGGTGCACGGCTCGCAGGGCCCCCAGGTGCTGGCTCCAGTACTCCTGCTCCGTGCTGGCAGTCCAGAGCAGGCCACGGGTGTGGGAGCATGTCCCGGGCGGGGTGGTGCACCCTGCACGAGCAGCTGGTGCAGCTGTAGAGAAAGAAGAGAAGTGGTCAGTTCTCCCTGGGGACGCAGAGGATGATGCCCAGCCCTCTCCCCCACCCCGCAACGTGAGGGTGACCGTGTCCTGCACGGTCAGAGCCGCTGTGCTTGTACAGAGGCCATGGTCAGGATGTCTGGCTCTCCCCGGGACTGGGAGCTGCCCCAAGACCACACCCATGTCCCTGTGCCATGTATAGTGTGGCCGGGGCAGCAGGGGGGAGGGGAGATGTCCCCTGCCTCCGTGTAGAGGGGACATGTGAAGGGAAAGCATCCTGCTGGGTCCCGCCCCGGGGTCGGGAGCATGTCAGGTCTCTTCGCACAAGCATGTGCCTATTGGGCCATGGCCCCTGGGTGTCACGCAGCTGGAGCCACCTGCCCAAGGGTGGCATGGCACGTGCTCGCATGTGCACAGGTGTCTGCGTGATCCGTGGAAGGCATGGCCCACGCGCGTGGTCACTGGTCTCCCTCCCGCCTCTCCTCCCCCGAACTACTTAATTCAAACTACTTACCCGGTACGGTCTCCCTGGACGACCCTGCCGACTCCGGTGCTGGGACATCCTGCGGTGGCCCCTCCGGTGTGCCCGGGTCAGGGCCCTACGGTCCCGGCTCGCTGACCCCCGGGCTGGCACGGACCGCCCCGTCCCCCAAGAGTCGGTTGAGGGCAGGGAAGTAGGGGCAGGTGGCAGCCCCTGCTGTGGCGCCACCCCTGGTGGCCCTGGCATACGCCTGACGCAGCTGCTTGACTTTCAGGTGCACCTGCTCCTGGGTGCGCCTGTGTCCCTTTCGGGCCATGGCGGCTGCTATGCGGCCGTAGACAGCCGCATTCCTCCTCCTAGTGCGGAGATCATGGATATCGGGGGCCTGCCCCCAAACCTCAATGAGGTCCATGACCTCCGCACTAGTCCAGGAGGCCGCGCGCCGTCTACGACCCCTGGTTGGCTCCTGGGTGCTGGGGGACTGGGCGGGGGACACTTCATTGCCACTGGCTGCCCGGCTCATCCTGCAGCCACTGCGTCAGGGGCACAGACTGCTGGCAGGGCTGTTTCTGCAAAGTGCCGTCTGGCCAGAGTCTACCCCTTTAAGGGTCAGGGCTGAGGGAGAGGAGAGGAGTTTTCCTCGTTGTGCCCAGAGAGGCCACCAGGGGGAACCTGGGAAGGGCTAGCCTCCCACTAGTTCGAACTAAAGGGCTACACAGCCCTTAGTTCGAACTAGTAAGTTCAAACTAGGCGTTAGTCCTTGTAAAATGAGGTTTACCTAGTTCGAACTAAGCGCTCCGCTAGTTCGAATTAAGTTCGAACTAGCGGAGCGCTAGTGTAGCGCCTATCAAAGTTAATTCGAACTAACGTCTGTTAGTTCGAATTAACTTTGTAGTGTAGACATACCCAGAGAGAGTTTGATCCCCAGCAATGAAATCAGTCAGACATGGAGACTGGGATACAGTGAGATCCATGCTGGGCCATTCTTCCACCTTGGCACTAGCAACTATGCAGGTTCTACTAACTCCAGAGGCACCAACCTCAAGCAGGCAACCGAGGTTCCCATATGCTTATGTGCTATCAATTCCTGAAGGGTTTGCAGCAGTCACACACTTTCTTTTGTTGCCAGTGTCTCCAGCAATGCTGGAATTGGTGTTGCCAGTGCTTTTGAGTGGCAAGAAGCCATCTTCTGCCAGTGGTTGCATTGTTCCAGGGGAAAACCCTCTTTGATGGCCTCATCACAGGCTTCATCATTGCCTACCACCACCACTGGCACCAAAAGAGTCTGTATCACCCTGATTGCTTCACCAGGACTCGTCATCAGAGATGGAAATGGAATTATATTCATCTCACGCTCACAGTTACCCATACTACTTCCTGAGGCACTCCTTCACTAGGACCTGAAAAGAAGGGGCACAACTGAATACATTGACACCTGCTCTGTGGGATCTGGGTCATGCAATGGCTCCTCTGGAATCAGTGGGGGGTTTGCCTCTGGTCCATGGCTCTTTCTAAATGTGCTCCTACACAGTGGCCTCTGAAAACAGAGCACCATCATTACCCGCTAGAAGACTCCCAATCTGGACTCGGGTACCAAATGTCAAGAGATGGAGTCATAGATCCCAGGTAAAACAGAGTAAGGGATGGAGGCGATAGCTGGAGTATTTCTTCCCCAGGATAATCATAAGGCTCATCAGGACTTATTAAATATGCGGCCTCAAAACTGGATACCCTAACAACAGCAGACTCCATGAGAGTGGCCCTGACATTCACTGAAGCTCTTATGGACCCAGTCAAGGTCCCATGGCAGACCCTCATGCCCCTTCTCCCATGGCAAAGTGTACAGAGTAAGTATTTCATGCTAGCCAAGGATTATGAGTTCTTATTCTCATACCCCACTCCAGGATCCCTGGTAGTTTCAGCCACTAACAAAAGAGGTCACCAAGAGCAGTTGGGAGCATCACCTAAAGCAAAGGATCCTCAAAAGCAAGACTTATTTTGCAGAAAGGTACCACAGGAAGACTGAAACTTCACAAAACAGCCAGCAATAATGAGCCACTATGACTTTAATACACATATTGATTTTCTGAGGCCACAAAGTTCCTCAAATTCATCATAAATCAGGTATATTATCAGTTTATGGTGCTTCCATTTGGACCGTCAGCTGTTCGACATGTCTTCACCAAATGCATGGTAGCTGCCTTCCTGAGGAAACTGAGATTACATCCATATCTAGATGAGTAACTTGTCAAATATTGATCCAGGGCTCAAGTGGAATCCAGCATCCACCTTGTCCAATCATCCTTCTAGGCCCCACACCTGCTAATAAATACACAAGTCCACCCTCATTGCACTACAGATAGAGTTCATCTGGGCAGTTCTCAACTTTATTCAGGTCAGAGTCTTGCTTCTGAGAGACTGGTTTGGGATGATCACAATCCTGATAAGGTCCCTCAAGACCCATCCTTTTACAACAATGCAGCACTGTCTGAGTCTATCATGCATTTACACCGTGCAACACGCAAGGCTGTCTCTCAACCTCTTTAAGCATATCTATGGTCTATTTGCCTGCCTTTTACCACCTGGACATGATTCTCAACATACCTTCTCAAGACCTCATCTCCCTAGAGTAGGGGTATGTCTACACTACCCTCCTAGTTCAAACTAGGAGGGTAATGTAGGCATACCGCACTTGCAAATGAAGTACGGGATTTGAATTTCCCGGGCTTCATTTGCATAAGCCGGGCGCCGCCATTTTTAAATCCCGTCTTGTTCGAACCCCGTGCCGCGCGGCTACACGCGGCACGGACTAGGTAGCCGCACGGCACGGGGTTCGAACGAGCCGGGATTTAAAAATGGCGGTGCCCGGCTTATGCAAATGAAGCCCGGGAAATTCAAATCCCGGGCTTCATTTGCAAGTGCGGTATGCCTACATTACCCTCCTAGTTTGAACTAGGAGGATAGTGTAGACATACCCTAAAGGGTGGATCAACACATGGTCTGTGTGGGTGTACCCTTTGTGCAAGCTCCAACCTTAAACTCTGGTCTCAGATATGTAGTCATTGGTCTGGGTAGCCCAACTGGGGTCCCTCAGGACTCAAAGTGCCTGGTCCCCGAAAGACCTCTCCCTACATACATCAGAGAGGGTGAGGAAGGTCCACATAGCCTGCTAGGCCTTCTTGCTTCATACTGTGAAAAGGGAGTTACTCACCTTGCGCAGTAACGAGTATTCTTTGAGATGTGTCTCCCCGTGGGTGCTCCACCCTAGGTGAAGGGTCGCCCTGAGCCGCAG
Source organism: Pelodiscus sinensis (assembly GCF_049634645.1). Classification (NCBI taxonomy): domain Eukaryota; kingdom Metazoa; phylum Chordata; order Testudines; family Trionychidae; genus Pelodiscus; species Pelodiscus sinensis. Next base: position 244,596,593 of record NC_134712.1, on the reverse strand, counting down.
ATCTGAGCTCTGTACAGCAGTTTGCCCTGTTGAGCCACGCATGCCGAGGAGGCATCTTGAACCCTTCCCGCCTCCTGAGAAGCGCGGCTCAACCCCCTCCCTTTCAGTTCCTCGTCTCCGCCCGAGTAATTTCGACTCCAAGCAGAGGGGATGTAGGGAGGGTCGTGGAGCACCTACGGGGACACACATCTCGAAGAACACTCGTTACTGCACAAGGTGAGTAACTCCCTTTTCTTCTTCGAGTAGTGTCCCCGTGGGTGCTCCACTCTAGGTGACTACAAAGCAGTATTCAACGTATGGCTGGAGGGAGCCGGAGTCATTGTTTGGCAGTGGTACAGAGCACTGCTGTGGCAACTGCTGAGTCACTCTTGAGTTGTGGAAGAATAGCGTAGTGTTTAGCAAAAGTATGGTCTGAAGATCATGTTGCTGCCCGGTAAATGTCTCTTAAGGGGACGTTGCCCAGAAAGGCTGTAGAGGCAGCCGTGGCTTGGGTGGAATGCACTCGTGGTGGACGCTGTAATGGTCTATTGCCCAGAGAGTGGCACTTGATTATACATGTCGATATCCACTTTGAGATTCGTTGTGATGATATTGCTGTCCCTTTGGATCGTTCAGCGATGGAGATAAAAAGTCTTTCAGATTTACGAAATGGTTTTGTTCTTTCTAGGAAGAAGGCCAGAGCCCTCCGGATGTCCAGAGTATGCAAGGTGGCATCTCTCTGTGAAGAGTGCGGTTTCGGGAAAAAGATAGGTAATATGATCGGTTCGTTGACGTGGAATTCCATACAGACCTTAGGCAGGAACGTTGGGTGGAGTCTAACTATGACCCCATCCTTCGTGAAAACTGTGTAAGGGGGTTCCGACATTAGTGCTGCAAGTTCACTCACCCTTCTGATGAGGTGATGGCTAAGAGGAAGCAGACTTTCATAAAAAGGAAGGTCAGTGGTATTGTTGACAATGGTTCAAAAGGAGGTCTGGTGAGGTAGTTCAAAACGAGATTTAGGTCCCACAAGGGGATGGGGCCTTATATGGTGGGTACACATTTTGGAGTCTCTTGAGGAACCTCTTCATGATAGGATGGTTAAAAATGGAGAAGCCGTCCACCGAGGTATGAAATGCTGGTATTGCAGAGAGATGTACTCTTAGAGAGGAAATTGACAGTCCTGATGCCTTAAGGTCCATAATGTAGCCTAGGATGGTATTCAGTGGAGAGACACGGAGTTCCACTTTGGCTCGTTGACACCAGTGAGAGAATCGTAGCCATTTCTGCTGGTAGGTTTTTCGAGTGGATTGCCTCCTGCTATGGAGGAGGATGTCTTTTACTTGCTGCGAGCAGCGGTCTTCTATCTCTGAGAACCAGAAAGAAGCCACAATTGAAGATGTAGGGTACAAAGTTGTGGATGTTGTATCCTGCTGTTGTCCTGAGATAGTAGGTCTATCCGATATGGTAGTGGATGGGGGGGCTGGACCGCTAGCTTGTGAAGGTATGGGTACCAGGTTTGGCAAGACCATGATGGGGCAATCAGGATGACTAGGGCTTTGTGTCTCAGGATTTTGCGTAGGACTCTTGGGATGAGAGGTATGGGGGGAAAGGCGTAATGTAGGGGGGCTGCCCCTTTGATTAGGAAGGCATCCCCCAGAGAGTGCTTGCCAAGTCGTGAGCAGAATTGGGGACATTTGGTGTTCTGGGCTGAAGCAAAGAAGTCTATAGATGGTCATCCCCACTGGTGGAAAACTGAGTTTGTGACCTCCGTATGTAATTTCCATTGCTGGTCTAAGGTGAAGTTTCGACTGAGGGAATCTGCTCTGGTATTGTTCACCCCTGGCAGGTAAGATGCTATGAGGGTGACCCAGTTGCAGACGCACGAATTCCAGAGGCGAAAAGCGTCCGCGCATAGAGAGCAGGAGCCAGCTCCGCCCTGTCTATGTAGAACATTGTGCAAATATTGTCCGTTAGGATGCGAACTGTATAATTGGCGATGTTGGAAGCAAAGTGTGCGCAAGTATTCCTTACTGCTCTTAATTCTAGAAGGTTGATGTGCAGGAGTGTCTCACCTGCCCTGAACTTCGCGGCTGTCCATATGTGCACCCCAGCCGAGGAGGGAAGCATCCATGGTAATATGGATAGTGGGTTCGGTTTGTTGGAATGGGACCCCCGCCAGAAGATTGTTTGGCACGGTCCACCATCGTAGGGATGCAAGCACGTTTGGTGGGATAGTAACCCTTTTGCTTCGAGGGTGTCGTGATGGGATGTAAACGGTCGCCACCCAGAGCTGGAAGCATCGAAAGTGTAGGCGAGCATGGTTGACTACGTAGGTGGTGGAAGCCATGTGTCCCATTAGTCGGAGGCATGTAAGTACTGTGGTGGTAGGCATTGTGAGCATCCCGGTTATAATTTCCTGTATAGTTGCGAAATGTTGCCGAGGTAGGTATGCTCGGGCTGTAACAGAGTCCAATCATGCGCCAATGAACTCTATATCTTGGACCAGGTGTAGTGTTGATTTATCTTTGTTGATCAGATGGTTCAGGAGGGCTGTGATGGTGGAGGAGGGCCGTGGTCGTATGTACCATAGAGGTGGTTTTGGTGTATGAGGATACCTTTAGAAGGCAGTTGTCCAGGTAGGGGAATATGATAACATTCTGCCGCCTGAGGTACGCAGCTACGACTGCTAGTACCTTCGAAAATACCCTCGGAGCTGATGAGAGGCCGAAGGGGAGAACCTTGCATTGGAAGTGGTCTGGACCGAGCGCAAAGTGTAGGTAGCGTCTGTGGGAAGGGTGGATGTTATATGGAAATAGGCATCTTGGAGGTCGAGGGCTGCGAACCAGTCCCCTTGATCTAGTGCAGAAATGATTGCGGAGGGAGTGACCATCTTGAAATGCTGTTTCTTGAGAAATTTGTTCAGTTTGCGGAGATCCAATATAGGTCTCCAACCCATTGTTCTTTTCTCAATCAAGAAATAGTTTGAGTAAAACCCTCTCCCGTGGAACTCTCGGGGTACCCTTTCTATCGCTCTGATGATGAGGAGCCGATCTATCTCTTGTTTTAGAAGGGTTAAGTGAGAGTGGTCCCTGAAAAGGGACGGGGTAGGGGGTAGGGTAGGGGGGATAGAAATAAAAGGGATGGTATAGCCCACTTGAATTATCTCTAGGACCCAGCGGTCTGATGTTATGGATTCCCACTGTGGGAGGAAGGGGCGCAAGCAGTGGTTGAATAGATGGCCATGTTGAGCTGGTGCTAGATCAAGAGGGAGGTCTTGCAGGCCCTCGACCAAATGTTCAAATTTGCTGCTTAGATGGTTGAGTAGCCGGTGGGCGGGCTTGGTTGGGTTGCCTTCTGGGACCTCGCTGTCTTGGTCTGGTGTCTTCATAAGGCCTCTGTGGTTGATTGTATTGCCCATATCAGTATCGATTATATGAATTATATGGGGTGTATTGCCTGCGTTTATAGGGTGGCGTGTACATGCCTAATGTGTGAAGTGTGGACTTACAATTTTTGCTGTTGTGGAGCATTTCATCCATAGTGGCTGCAAATAACTTTTGCTTGTCAAATGGCAAGTCTTCCACTTTGGGCTGGAGTTCGCGGAGAACTCCAGACGACTGGAGCCAAGAAGCTCTACGTATCACCACCGCTGTAGTTGTAACTCGGGCTGCGGTGTCAGCTACATCCATTGCAGTTTGGAGAGTGGTGTGGGCGATCATATGGCCCTCATGAATTATTGATTTCAAGATGGGTCTTTTGGAATCAGGGAGGTGTGGCATTAGTTCTCCCAGTTTTGAGTAGTTGTCAAAGTCATGATTTGCTAAGAGAGCAGAGTAATTTGATATTCTGAGTTGTAGAGTGGAAGAGGAGTATATTTTCTTGCCAAAGGAGTCCAACTTTTTGTGGTCCTTGTCTGCGTTGCCCGTCCTATATTGTGGAAGCTTCGCTCGTTGTTGTGCTGAGTTAGGTTGTGGGTGAGTGAAGAGAAAGTCGTCGTCTTTTGAGGGGACAGAGTACTTTCTGTCAATTTTCTTATTTGTTGGTTGAATGGACGCAGGTGTCTTCCACAGGTCTTCTGAGGTCTCCATTATTGCTTCATCTATGGGCAGGGCAATCTTGCCAGGTAGTGTGGGATGTAGATTCTTTAGCAATTGGTATTGTTTCTTCTGCACCTCTTGCAGGAGATTAGACCAGGGGAAAATAACTATGGCTAAATAACTAAAGGGAAAGTAGTCAGATAGTCTGACAGGGAGCTCCTGTTTGCTCCGTTTGCTGATGAGGGCGGTTAAAGAGGAACTGAAAGGGAGGGGGTTGAGCCGCGCTCCTCAGGAGGCGGGAAGGGCTCGAGACGCCTCCTGGGCATGCGTAGCTCAACAGGGGAAACTGCTGTACAAAGCTCCGATCTGCGGCTCAGGGCGACCCTTCACCTAGGGTGGAGCACTCACGGGGACTCTACTCAAAGAAGAACAAAGTAGTTTTGGTTGTCACAGATAACAGGACAACCATGTTCTACATTAACAGGCAAGATGCAGCATTCCCTTCCCCTCTGTGTTGGGAAGCAATTCACCTGTGAGAGTTCTGCATAGTGCATTCCATCCACTTTGAGGCTTCTTACTTCCCAGAAGCACAGAACCGGGTGACAGATTGCTACAACAGGTCTTTCTCCTCTCACCACAAATGGTCCCTCTAGCTGGATGTCACAAGGATCACTTTTCAGCCGTGGGGGACCACCCTGATAGACCTGTTCACTATCCAGATTAAGAGGAAATGATATCAGTTCTTCTCCTTGTGAGGCCACAGTTCTGCCCTTGCATTCCTCTTTGCAGCTTATTTTGGAGTACCTATTATGTCTGAAATCACAAGGTTTGGCTATTTCTACAGTCGAGGTCTACCTTGCAGCATTTTTGGCCTTGGATCCCCTAAGCATTTTTGGCCTTGGATCCCCTAATCAACACCTTATCTATCTTCTCTCATGAGATAGTTATTTGTTTCCTTAAAAGCAGGGGTGGATGATAATTTTGCGGGGCCCAGGGCTGCGCCGCAGGGCCTGGGGAGGCACAATTTTGCGCATGCGTCTCGGCAGCAGCCGACCGGAAGTAGCGTATGCTGGGTGCGTGCGCGGGGCCCGGGGCAGCTGCCCCACTCGCCCTGCCCCGTATCCGCCGCTGCTTAAAAGCAAGAAAGGTTGTACCTCCCAGGTTAGGGATCTCATTCCTCCCTGGGACCTAAACCCACTGGCAATGCAACTCATTAATTCACCTCTCTTGGAAAGCAGCCTTTTTAGTTGCCATCACCTCAGCCAGATGAGTTTGGGAGATTTGTGCCCTCATATCAGAATTCTCACATGCGATTTTCTTTAAGGATAAAGTACAGCTGCATCCGCACCTGGATTTCCTCCCAAAAATGGATGCAGTTGAGCAATCTTCCTACCAGTGTTCTTCCCAAAGACACATTTGAAGAGGAGCAATGTCTATACTCTCTCAACGTTAGATGGGCCCTGACATTCTATATACAAAGAACCATGACTATTCTGTAGATCTGTTCAACTATTCACTGTGATAACAGAGAGAATGAAAGGTTCTGCTCACAGAATCTTGTCCTGGATCACATTGTGCATTTATACATGTTATAAGCTGGCAGGTGTTCCACCTCCAGCCATTTAGACCACTCATTTCACAAGATCACAGGCTTCATTGATTGTTTTCCTAGTGCAAGTCCCTATTCTGGGAATCTGCAGGGTCACTGGTGTACATCTTCTTGCAAATCACCCAACAGGCCAGAAACAATACTAGTTTTGGCTGAACAGTGGTGTAGTCAGGATAAACTGAGCCCACCTCCTATGCAACTCCTTGGGAACTACCTACATTGCAATGGACATTGTACTAGCACTTGAAGAAAAAATGGTTACTAACCTTTCTGTAACTGGTGTTCTTTCAGAGGCATTGCACATGTGCATGCCAAGGCCTGCCCCCCTTCCTCTCATATGAGTCAGCTGGTAAATAAGGAACTGAGAGGGCATACGATCGGCAGGGACCTTTATAATGTTGCCGTGTAAATGGCACCAGAGCTAACCCAAAAGACACCACTAGAGGAAAAATACTCTGGCAAGTGTGTTTGGGGAGTGCACCCACCTAAAATGGAATGGACATGTGCAACACATCTTGAACAGTTACTGAAAGATTAGTAACTGTTTCTTTCCTCATATAGCTATCTTATGGTTAAAACACAACCATATAATTGAAGTTTACATGAAAAAGTCAGCATTTAAAGCTGTTTCTACAGAGTTCAAATTATTATCATAGGTTACATAGCACTCTAATAATATGTTTGAATTTAGCTGAAAAACAGATTCAGATCTAAAACAAATTCTATCAAAGAGGTGCAGAAGTAAGATTAGAGAATAAACTTTTTCCGTTCTGAAGCTGTATATTTATCTAATCTTATGTAATGAGGACACATCATGCATTTGCCCTTAAGCTGAATCTCCCCCTTATTCAGTCCACTGAAAGCAAGAAGACATCAGGAACAAAAGGATAAAAGTATAATCATTCTGAGTTGTATACTTAGTTCAAAATTCTGCATTCCCATCCAACACAGCGCTAGCTCTGGCTGCTCAGAACATTAAGAACATAAGAACAGACATATTGGGTAAGACCAAAGGTCAATCTAGCCCAGTATCCTGTTTTCTGACAGTGGACAATGTCAGAAGCTTCTGAGGGAATGAACAGAACAAGTCACTGAGTGATCCATACCCTGTCACTGCACCCTCATCTTCTGGAAAACATGCTGTGGACACCATCCCTACCCATTTTGGCTAACAGCTTTTGATGGACCTATCCTCCCTCAACTTATGTAGTTCTTTTTTGATCCCTGTAATAGTCTTGGCCTTCACAACTCTGGCAAGGAGTTCCACAGGTTGGCAGTGCATTAAGTGAAGAAATACTTAATTTTGTTTGTTTTAAACTTGCTGCATATGAATTTGTTTTGGTGACCCCTAGTTGCTGTGGTATGTAATCTTCTAACATTCTACATGGGCTGCTCTGAACACTGTAAGAACTACAACAATCCTCTCTTGCTTCATTCTCATCACCATGACAAAAGCTGCAAGAATAACTTAAGGACAATTTCAGTCTCTCTTTGTTGGGGAAAAAGAGCACCTAAACAGACTAGTGAGCTGAACCGGACATTTTTTGTGGTACTATTATTGGCGAGAAGACACTAAAAACAATAGAATGTAGGATAGTTTGTATCAGCTGTCAACTTTTTCTAAATTGAGGGGAAGGGAAAACATTTTTGATTTCTCCTTCCAGCATATCTTTTCTACGATCAAAAAGATATGCAAAGCCACTTACAAGCAAAAACATTTAAATTAAAGTGTTCAACCAAGAAAAGTTTCCATTATTAATTTACATTATTACATTATTAATAGTAATAGGCTATTATTTAAAATCAGTTAGTCGAAAATACATTTTAAACTACTTACAAAAAGCTGGAGAAACTTGAGGATTCTTTTATGGGTAAGGATATAAAGTGCATTCCCACTGACAGGATCAATAACTGGCAATCTGTGGATTTTGTTTTTGATCAATGAATATACAGCATCAAATAGGCTGAGGAAAAAATCATTAGAACTATTAGTGAATTCTGGCCATGAAATTCCAAAACTTACTTTGGTATTCTAACATCACCACAAAGAATACACAGGACCATTAATTATCTACCCTATTTTTTATCTAAGATCCTAGAGAAATTGCAGAATTTATGCACAGCAGAAAATTTCAGCAAGTTTACTTTCACCTTTATTGAAGACAAACCACATGCACATCAACATTTTAATGAACCCTTGATATCAGTAAACACCAAGGGACAGTGAACCATTATAACAGAAGGGTACTAGAAGCAAAAATTCTCAACAATTTATGTTTTTTATTGGAAAACAGTCAATCAAAAAATAAAGACAGCTAATTAATTGCACTCAAAACTAATACCCTCTTTCCAAATAGAAAAATACATGGAAAGTGACAATGCACAGTGTTCCATTTCTCTTCCATTGGATGTGCCTCAATCCTCTTTTGAAAGGATCATAGAGGGGGAAGAGCGTTCACTTGCACTGTACACTCTTACAAACACTTGCTCTTTGAGACATCCAGCAATGCCAATTATTTATGTCAATTGCTTTTCAGGATGCGTACACTTGTCCAAAAGAAATGGAGCCAAGATCATCATTTGATTAAACATATGCCACTGGGAGGAGGAGGGGAGAGGAAGATGTTACAGGGCATTAATTCAATTTAAATAGTGACCAAGAAATGAGAGATTGTATAAAATTAGCAATCCCCCAAACCATCTAGTCTTACTCTTCTGAAAGCTGGAAACATAGCAGGAAATAGAACATGTTAGTTTGACTGCAAGAACAAGAACTCATTATTAACTACAATAATTTGAAATAAGACATTAGTCATGTTTAAATGCACTGTTAACTCTTGAAGTACTGACATTTCCCAGAATGTTGGAACAAGTGCTTAGGACATAATCAAAATACTAACTTTTGGAGCTAGCACTTCTAGCATTTAGTAGAATGCATTTATCAGAGTAACACATACAGACAAAGGATTCTCCTTAGGAATCAGGATCTGTGGAGTGATGTATGCAAGGATCATTTTCCCTACAGTATATGCTCTCTCAGTTGTGACAGTTATAAAAAATTAAAATGCAGTCATTTCACTGGCCCCATCCAGGCCTGCCAATGGGGGTGAGGCAAGAAGTGCCAATGGTGGTAGTTGCTCTGGGGCCCAGAAATTCAAAAGGGTCTGGGGCTCCTGACTGCTACCACTGCCACTGCAGCAGCAGCTGAAGCTCTGGGCCCTATAAATCACTGCAGGAACGCCATGTGCTCTGTGCAGCTCTGAGGCTGATGGGGAGGGGCCCCGTGGAGTGCTGGCAGCCCTGCCTCTGCCCTTTCCACCTGAACCCCCATCCCTTCCTGAAGCATGGAGCCAGAACCCAGCTCCCTAACCTAGCCCAGGAGCAATTGTTCCCATACTACAAGATATCCTATAGGACTCAATGCTGATTTTTTGAGAGATTTTTCAGTGAGTCCCTTAAGTAAAAAATGAAAAGAGTCTTTCCATTCTTTGTTATCTTACTCTAGTTCACCAACTCAAATCCTCTTTCATGATCAGCACAAGGTAAAAGCAAGTAGCATTCTACTTACCTTGCATCTGGGGAGATATTCACTAAAGGCTTAAATGTTTCTTGTAAATAAAGCTCTGTATTAAAAAGCAAATATTTTTAAAAGTCAATGTTTTAGAAACCAGGAAGTAGACAATTACTATAATGTGTATAACTCAATTCCCCATTAAAAATAAAAATGGATGAGAAGTTACAAGTGCTCACTGTCAGACCAACAGCTAGACATTTTTTAAAAGTTATAAATTTGCAAGGATACTTTTGACAGTGAGCCCTCTACCCTGAAGTTAAAGGGACCGTCAGTAAAGGGATCCCTAGGAATTCTTTAAATAAGAGTAAAAGTAATGCAAAGAATATCACCAGTAGGTGTCACTATAGCAATACAAAACATGATGAAGAGAAAATGTATCCACTGAAAGAAGGCTTACAATAACTATGGTTTAGATGTGCTATCTATATATTATTTCCACTCGTGGTGCACACATGCCCTATGAAATAGAAACTGGACTCTTTTGGTGAGTTGGGTCATTGACTAAAGAGCACACTGAGGCTAATCAACCTTCAGTTCTTATCAATACAGAATCCATTACTGATTGTGAAGAGCATGAGACCTACTGATGAAAAAGAATTATATAGTAAGTGTCATTATCATAATTTCATTTTGTAGTAGTGGAATGGGGAACAGATTGTTGAATATATATTGACAACACATCTAGAAAAACTGTAATTACAGCACAGAACATAACTGTTCTTCCTTTGAGTGCTTGTACACATTCCACTGGTTGGTACTTATAAGCAATAACCTGAAGTACTAAAGGAGAGCAATTGGGAGTCTACCTCAACAAAGATTGCAAAACTCCTCTGTAAAAAAATGAACCTCATTTAGATGCCTTTACCAGTGAACAGTATTTCATAAATGTATCAGTTGATCCCCAAATAGCTGCTATACATACTTCTGTAACAACAACACTTCTGAAAGATGCAGCTGAAGATGTTAACTTGGTTAACTTTCTGAAATTAATCATCTTAATTTTTCCTTAGAACTCCTGTGATTATCTGTCAGTAAAAGTACAATATATCACCTGATGTCCTTATATTGTTAAGGAGTGCACAGTAATTGGCTATCCTAAAATGAAGACTGAAAATGATATAGCTCGTCCTTCTGAAGAGATACAGCTTGGACTGTTTTTCCTTATGTGTTGCTTCAGAGCTTTGCTGTTTTGGGCTTTCTTTGGCAATAGTTACTATAAGGGATCTAGGTGTGTGAAGAGAGTAAAAATACTGAAATCCTGAGGCTAGCCCTGGTACCTTCTAACTTTTACAAATATTATCAATGGAACAGATGCAGCAGTCTACCATAAGCTATGTGCAGGTTCTAACAGTTCTTTATTGAGTGGCACAGAGTCTGGCATTTAGGTGCACAGGATATATAACTGTCTATGGGATTTCTCCTACACTAACTAGGCATCCCAGGGAGTGATCTATGAAAATGTTTATGATACAGAAAACCTACTCAGTACTGAGGAAATGTCAGTGGTGCCTACCAATAAGGAAATGTCCTTAGCCAAAGGTAACAACTACGACTCAGGGAGGGACAGACAAAAGTAGATTCCCCCTCCTGGGACAGTGAATCTGTTTCAAGACTGTTGGAACCATGAGCAACAATTTTGAAAGTTAAGAAATCACTGTACTTAATAAAAGCCTTGATGTCAGTACTGAGCATCCCAAAGTCTGTGCCATGAAATGCATATTGGAGAATGTCTTGATTGAGTGTGCCCCTTATCTGGTACCAGTGTACAAAGTCTTTTTGGGTGACAGAGGATCCCAAATCCAGCTTCGTACCAGGAAGGCTGAGGTGATTTATGCTTTTTCTTTTTGAAAGGTTCTTAACATGAAGATCTCTATATGCCTGCTCTTTAGAAGAGTGGTGCTATACCCTACACAATCAATCATTGGAGAGGACTAGTAATAATAATAGCAGCGGAAGAATGTTTCAAAGGAATTCTAGAGCTGGTCATAACATTCACAATAGGGATGTAAGTGAGTAGTTGACTAACCGATAAGCCTAAGCTTTTGGGTTAGTTGAGTCGACTACTCGCATTCCACCCCTCCCGTTGCTGCCTCTTTATCAGAGGCAGCTTGTGGGGGGAGCAGGAGCCAGTGCTGGGGGGAGTCGGCTTACAAGCTGGTTTCCCCCAGCATTGACTCTGCAATGCAGCCTGCCCCCTGCCTCTATCAGCATGATTAGCTATCAACTACATGATTAGCAAATTACCCGCCTCTTAACATCTTTAAATTCATACTCATCGGGTACATCTGGTGGAAGACTTCTCAGAATTGGATAATTTTAGTTTACTTGGATCAAAGGATTTATGTAAAACAAACACTAAAAATTTTAGCTGGTGATTTTTAGAAGACTAAGGTACAAATTATCAAGGTAATCAACTTCTGATTTTCAATTCTGTGCTTAATTCCATATGAATTGATGATAAACTGTTGTATGACAATCATTTTTATACCACATAATTAAATGTTAGCTTATAATTCTTTCTAAGTTCTCATGTTTAAAAGGTAACTAAGCCCATGACTATAAAATATATTTGAAATTGCTACTATAATTTGTTAACACACATCTGGAAAAAGTAACCAACCAACCCACCAATGGCTACATTCCACAAAGTGTGAAACAGTAGGAGAGATTTTAAAAATTGTAGGCAGCTGGAGACTTCATATTTAGCAACTGTTCCTTAAGGCAAACAAAGTCCTTCTCAAGCTCTCCCACGTTTGGTTATAGTTCAAGACATGACAGTCAAGTGAACATTAAGAGTTTTCAAAGCAGGGTACTGTAATGTTGATTGTGAAGCTGTTACTGAGAGAAAGTAAAATATATAAACCAAGTCATCCAAACAAGTTAAAGATACTCATCTTAAAAGATGCTTAGTTTTTTTTAAAAAAATATGATTTCTGTGAAAGTCCAAAAACTATAGCTTATTATTACTATCATCATCAATATAGTTAGGATTATTGTATCAAGTGCAAAAATAATCAGCGTGAGCAAACAGACTAATTTTAAAAGTCTTTTGAGATAAACTATCCGAGTAACCAAAGCACAATTTTCAGAGATAATCCTAAAATTCCTTAACGGGCATCAATGGATTTTAATAGAAGTGTTCTCACCCCTCCAAGTTTCTATCTTGTGTTCCTCCAGTTCATAGATCTGAACCTACAACGAAAACATGAAAGTCTATAATACTTAAAACATTGTCCCATCACAACCAAAATAAAGTTAGGTTTTAACTAACTTTCAGTTCTGAATTATACTTCATAAAATCAAAGTTGGTCATAATATTTGAAATACATTGGCCCAGTGAAGAGCAGAACTTATTGGCAATAAGACAAAGGGGGAAAAAGGAGTAAAGCTTCTCAACATTAGGTTCAAAGACATATACAAAGTGATTGTGGTATACTGTATCTTACAAAAAAGGCACAAGCCCCAATTAAAAAAAACCATTTTGCAGGTCACTTTTAAAGGAAAATTGATGAACTCTTTATCTGTATTAAGTCATTGAGAAGACCCAGTAATGAAGGATGACAGTGCTAATCACAAAACTGAGGTAAATGCTTTTTCCCCTTTGACAATACTGACCCAGCACTCTACTAAGGTAATAAACTATTCTCCTTGGAGTAGACTTCACTGGGAGATGGGTGCTCAATAGCTTAATTAGAGAGGAGGCTGACAAGTTAATGAGAACAGTGAACCCATCATTTGGGAAAATTAAAAGATATCAAGAAAGTAAAAGTAAGTAGACTAACAGGAGACTGGGGATGCTGAATCTTTCCTTCTCCCTCCAAGGAACTGGTGGAGGGAACCTAATAAATAACATACTGGTGCTTAGAAATGTGGAAAATGTCCACCCTGTGTGTGTGGTGGTCCAAAGGGCTGAGTAGGTAGCCTTGTAACACCACTAAAGAAATAAATGGGGGCATGAATGAACTTTTATTCTCTAAGTGCGTCTACACTACACCATAACTCAAAATAAGATACGCAATTTTAGCTACACGAATTGCATATCTTATTTTGATGCTACTTCAAAATAGGTTTTTTTATCATTTGGCACTGCCTACACAATACCAAATTTCGAAATAAAGTGCTATTCCGAAAGGTTCCTTATGCCTCGTAGAATGAGGTTTACAGGGATGTTGGAATAGCAAGCCTGAAATAATGGGCTTGCTGTGAAGATGCAGGATAGTTATTTCGGGATACTCTGGTATCCTGAAATAGCGCTGCAGTGTAGACATAGCCTAAGACTTCATTTCTCCTTGTACAAGAGAAAGCATGAAGATAATAAGATTTTTCAACCACTGCTGGTGTTTTGTTCACATTATTGAAACCTATTCAACATCACATTCCTGCCCTCCATGACCACTCAGTCACGCTGCCCAATTTCCTGCTGCTCAAATGGCAGCCTTCTGTAGTGTTGTCTCCACCAGATCAGGTGGATGAGGTAGACGAAGCTTTCTTTGGACAACTGAGAGAAGCTTCCAGATTTCAGGTCCTGGTTCTCATGGGCAGAGCTCGCCAGCCATGCTGTCCAGCATTCTGCACATGTGCAGATTGTTCTGCGCATGCGCAGATCGCCCAAACCCGGCTCTTCTCGGATGTAATCTATCTCCTCGCCACGGGTGAATAGATTACATAGATTGTCGAGCCCTGCTCATGGGCGACGTCAATCACCCTGACATCTGTTGGGAGGCCAATACAGCAGTACACAGACAATTCAGGAAGTTTTTGGAGAATGTTGGGGATAACTTCTTGGTACAAGTGCTGAAAGAACCAACCAGGGGCCATGTGCAGCTTGACCTGCTGCTCACAAACAGGGAGGAACTAGTAAGGGAAGTAGAGGTAGGTGACAAGCTGGGAAGCTGTGATCATGAGATGGTAGAAAGTAAGAAAGGAGAAAGTAGCAAAATACACACCCTCGACTTCAGAAAAGCAGACTTTGACTCCCTCAGAGAACTGATGGGCAGGATTCCTTGGGATACTTACATGAAGGGGAAAGGAGTCCAGGAGACCTGGAAGTATTTTAAAGAAGCCATATTAAAGGCACAGGAAGAAACCATCCTGGTGCGCAATAAGAAAAGCAAATATGGTAAGCGACCAGACTGGCTTACCGGGGACATCCATGGTGAGCTTAAACCAAAAAAGGAAGCTTACAAGAAGTGGAAACTTGGACAGCTGACTAGGGAGGACAATATATATATTGCTCAAGAATGTAGGAGACATATGAGGAAGGTGAAAGCGCAACTGGAATTGCAGCTGGCAAGGGATGTGAAGGGTAACAAGAAAGATTTCTATAGGCATGCTAGCAATAAGAGGGTGATCAGAGAGGGCGTGGGGCCCTTACTGAATGAGGGAGGTAACCTAGTGACAGATGATGTGGGAAAAGCTGAAGTACTCAATGCTTTCTTTGCCTCTGTCTTCACGGACAAGGTCAGCTCCCAGACAAATGCAGTAGGCAATGCAGTATGGGAAGGAGGTGGACAGCCCTCGGTGGGGAAAGGACAAGTTAGGAACTATTTAGAAAAGCTAAACATACACAAATCCATGGGTCCAAATTAAATGCATCCAAGGGTACTGAGGGAGTTGGCAAATGTCACTGCGGAGCCATTGGCCATTATCTTTGAAAACTCGTGGAGATCGGGAGAGATCCCGGACGATTGGAAAAAGGCAAATGTAGTACCCATCTTTAAAAAAGAAAAGAAGAAAAATTCAGAGAACTACAGACCAGTCATCCTTACCTCAGTCCCTGGAAAAAACATGCAGGGGATCCTCAAGGAATCCATTTTGAAGCACTGGGAAGAGGGGAAAGTGATCAGGAATAGTCAACATGGATTCACGAAGGGCAAGTAATACCTGACCAATCTGATTATCTTCTACAATGAGGTAATTGGCTCTGTGGATATGGGAAAGTCAGAGGATGTGATATACCTTGACTTTAACAAAGCGTTTGATATGGTCTCCCACAATATTCTTGCCAGCATGTTAAGGGAGTATCGATTGGATAAATGGACTGTAATGTGGATAGAAAGCTGGATAGACTGTCAGGCCCAATCAGTAGTGATCAACGGCTCGATGTCAGGTTGGCAGTCAGTTTCTAGCGGCGTGCCCCAAGGACCGGTTCCTGGACTTGTTTTGTTCAATATCTTTATTAATGAATAAATTAATTTATTTATTCTGGGAGGGGTGGGTGAGATTCTGTGGCCTGCACTGTGCAGGGGGTCAGACTAGATGATCATAATGGTCCCTTCTGACCTTAAAGTCTATGAGACCTGGATGAGGGGATGGATTGCACCGTCAGCAAGTTTGCAGATGACACTAAGCTAGGGGGAGAGGTAGATATGCTGGAGGGCAGGGATAGACAGAGTAGAGCATTGGGCCAAAAGAAATCTGATGAGGCTGAACAAAGACAAGTGTAGAGTCCTGCACTTGGGACGGAAGAATCCCAAGCATTGTTACAGGCTGGGGACTGAATGGCTATGTAGCAGTTCAGCAGAAAAGGACCTGGGGACTACAGTGGATGAGAAACTGGATATGAGTCAACAGTGTGCCCTTGTAGTCAATAAGGCTAATGGCATATTAGGGTGCATTAGGAGCAGTATTGCCAGCAGATCCAGAGAAGTGATTATTCTCCTTTATTCGGCTCTAGTGAGGCCACATCTGGAATACTGTGTCCAGTTCTGGGCCCCCCATTATAGAAAGGATGTGGATGCATTGGAGAGGGTCCAGCAGAGGGTGTCTAAAATGATTTGGGTGCTGGAGCGCATAACCTATGAGGCGAGACTGAAGGATTTAGGTTTGTTTAGTCTTCAGAAAAGAAGAGTGAGAGGGGATTTGATAGCAGCCTTCAACTTCCTGAAGGGAGGTTCCAAAGAGGATGGAGAAAGGCTGTTCACAGTAGTGACAGATGGCAGAACAAGGAGCAATGGTCTCAAGTTACAGTGGGGGCGGTCTAGGTTGGATATTAGGAAAAACTACTTCAGTAGGAGGGTGGCGAAGCACTGGAATGGGTTACCTAGGGAGGTGGTGGAAGCTCCATCCCTAGAAGCGTTTAAGTCTTGGCTTGACAAAGCCCTGGCTGGGTTGATTTAGTTGGGATTGGTCCTGCCTTGGACAGGGGGCTGGACTTGATGTCTCTTCCAGCCCTAAGATTCTATGATTCTTTATGACCTCATCAAAGTTGTTTGTGGCCTTCTGCAATTCACTGACAATTTTCTGAATATACTTTTAGCAGCTTTGTCTCAGGACTCACTATTGCTAAGTCTTGTTTAGTCTTTAAACAACCTTGTCTAGACATGTTAATTTGCATCTCAATAACAGTTACTGTCCTGGCTCTACTCTGGGCTAAGGCACCATCAACTCTTTTGCGAGTCATCTTCAGGTATTTCTGAGGCTTCAGTATTTAGAGGCATGGGGTAAATTAGAATAATTCTTACTAAATTAAATCACTAAATTAAAGGAGGCCAGCCTCATAAACATGATAATTCCTGCAAGGGCCATTCCTTGAAATGTGCCAGAAGACACAGTCACTAGATTACCTAAAGGAACAATTTTTAAAAGCAATATAAAAACAAGATACATGTGAGTAAAACAAACTGATTTTCAGGGTATTGACAAACTACAAAAGAGGTGAGATATTTCAATTGATTCAGTCTAGCTAAGCCATCAGAAATCTTGTTAAAGGCTGATGAAATGAGATTACAACTGTTATTATGACCACATTTTGGAGAGAATATTTCTAAAGGATTAAAACCTGGCTCAGAATTTAGAATATGGTTTGACTTTTGCTGATAATTGCAGTAGATTGGTGGTAAAGCTTGTGGCAATGCAACAGCCTTGAACTTTGTACACAAATCCCTTGGCAATGGTGTTTTAATGCCTTGATGCAAAATAGAAGTGTGTGATCTACATAGCTCACCGCTCTCCCCAAGCACCCAAATTCCCTTTTTCTCTACCTGAATAATATAATATGTCATTCAACATGTGCAAATCACATATTTGGAATCAAATGTAACATAAAACCCTAGAAAACTAGGAGCAAATATTTTTTCTAAGTATTTTTCCACACTAAAATCACTTTTACATAGAACCATTATTTTACACTGGTGTTTAGCTAGACCTTTTACTCCAAAACAGCAAGTCTTAATAGTAATGTAATAGTGCCTGCTGTCCAAAACCAATCAAGAGTCTACATTTAGATTCAGCCACAATTATGGCCCCTCTGAGGCAGGCACCAAACACATACATAATACAAGACAGTCTATGCCTTGAAGAATTTATAGTATAACTAGAAAAGAAAAAAGGGAAAGAAATTTTACCCACATTTACAGATGAGAAAATGAGGCAAAGAGAGGCTAAGCAATTTGCCTAAGATCACAGCAAGTTTGTGGCACACCTGGAAATTTAATCCCAGACCTCCAGAGTCCCAAGTCCAGTGCTTTGACCACAAAGCTATCCTTTCTTCTCAAAAGTGCAATAAAGCATTTTGATAGCAATTTAAGTTTCTAAAGGCTGTACAAATATTAATCAATTTTCAATGCTTTTGATTTGCATTTATGCATGTTATGGTTGTTAATGATACAATTAAAGCCTAATATGGTACTTACCATTGGAGACTTATAGTATCTATGAAGTATATTAATGAAATCTGTAATTGTTAACATTCCTGTAAAAAGTAGGAAAAAACAGCACTTTAAATAAGCATCACAAAATTATCTTGTTTTTATGCTTTTAAAAATATTTACTTCTAAACTGGTATACTTCATTGTTGTGAACTAAATGAACACAACGTATTAGGAGCTTTATAAATACCAATCATTTAAAAAAAATGTGCATGCTAAAATTCTCCAGGGTTAGCACAGACAGACAGAAAGAATACTCTGTATTGGTAGGAATTGGAACAAAAGCTCTGGATCTGTATTTTGCAGCTGGCCCTTTTCTCTAACAGTTTTAGCCAAACAAAACCCTGAACTAGGATTGCCTCTCCCGCAACTTGGGGGGGAGCGCAGGGGATAAAAGCTTTCAAAATCTCGTTACTCAGTTTGGGACTCAGGCCCACCCCTTTTAGGAGTCAAACATTCTCTTTTAGGAGTCAAACATTCACACTTTAGGAAAATACAAGCTATCAAGCAGTTTCATTGATATGGTTATCCAGTCTGATCTCCTGTATAACACAGGCCAAAGAATGTCACTGATAATGGCTGCAGCAAGATCACAACTTCTGTTTGAACTACAACATTTATTCTGGAATTATATGCAGTTATGACACAAAAGATTAAGTGACAGTCCTTAGGCATATAGAAAAATGCAATGTTCAGCTGTAATACCAAACTATCAATAAGTAAAATAAAAATGGAGCAAATATCATACCACCTAACTCAATACTATAGGTTGGACCTCCCCTCATCCGGCACCCCTTGGACCTGACCAGTCCCAAATGAGGGGATTTGCCAGACCAAGGCCAATATGGCCCATGCTGTCCTGCTGCCCTTGGCTAGGGCTCCAACTGCAGCCTGCCCGGCTGCTGCTGCTGCCTTTAGGATTGGAGCTCTGTAGCTGGTGATAAAGCTTGCTGCCAGGGCCGGAGCTCTGTGGCCTGGGATAGAGCTCCGCGGCCGGGGCTGGAGCTGGAGCTCTGCTGCTGCCAGAGCTCTGCAGCTGCTACTGCCGTCCCCAAGCTCCATGGCCGGATCCAGAGTTCTGCGGCTGCCACACCCCCATTACTGCCTGGCAGCAGGGGCCAGAGCTCCCTGCTGCACCTCCTGCCCCTCCATGCTTTGTCCCCTGGCTCCCAGCTGAGTCTCTGTGACCACCCCCCGCCCGCCACTCCCTATACCTGGGCTCTGTGGTCCAGGAACATCCATGGTCTGCCAGACCAGAGAGTCCTGGTTAAGAGAGGAACAACCTGTACTCCTGTGGCAGAACTTCTGAATGACATATAAAACAAGTGTTCAGGAAAAAGTAGTTTTCAGAGGTTAACTTTAATTGACCAGAAATTTGAGACGAGCAGAAATCAAAATTCATCATTGACCAAGGCAATCCTTCATGAAATTATAGTGTTTCCCAGGAGTTTGAAATAAGAAAGCATCTATCACTTATGTCCAAGAATCTCTCAGTCTGCATGCCAGGTTACACAGAAACTCTCAGGAAGATCCTAAACTATAGTATTCACAGTCCCTCGGTGTTTATGCTTTCTACTTTTCAATCCATAAAGAACACAGTTTGACATATACACATAGTCTCAACAGCTTACTAGGATATTAAAGTAAGACAGTAAAGGACCAATTCTAAGCCCCACGTGGGGGGAATGGGTTTTTAAGGTGGGTGAAAGTTCTGTAGACCCTTCCAGAATCTTTTAGAGATAGGGTGTGAAAATATGGAGTGAAAATATGGAGAATCCATCAATGGGAGGGTGGAAGGCCATAATGGCGGCCATGTGCACCCGGAGTGAGGAAATTGACACATTTTATTGTTTTAGGTGCATGACGTATTCCAGTACTTGGTGGAGCGGCACCCTAGATGGTTTGATTGCCCTGTGTGTGCACCACTGTGTAAACTGGTGCCACTTGTATAGGTGAGTCTTGCGTGTTGTTTGTCTCCTGCTACGCAGTAGAAAATTTTTCACTGGTTGGGAGCTCTGTTGCTTCGCTTCTGAGAACCAGATAGGTACCATGCCATCAGATTCAGCATTTGTAGTTGGGGGTGAAGTACTGACCCCTGGTTCTGGGAGAGCAGATCTGGGCAGTTCGGAAGGTCATAGAGACAGGTGATAAAGACTTGTAAACCATGTCTGTTGGGGCCAGGCTGGGGCTATCAAGATCACTGGGCCCCATCCGTCTGTATCTTCTGGAGGACGTTGGGAATGGGTGGGAAGGCATACAATAGGTGGGCCCCTCAAGTGAGAAGCATGGCATCACCCAGGAAGCCATGTCCTATGCCCACTCGCAAGCAGTACTGGGAGCATTTGGAGTTCTGCCTGCTGACAAAGAGATCTATCTGTGGTCGCCCCCATCGTGGAACAACTTGTGGATGATCTGGTTGTGTAGTTCCCACTCATGTTCTGTGAGGAAGTTGCGGCTGAAGATATCTGCCATAAAGTTGTTGTCACCAGGTAGGTATTCTGCTAAAATAGTAATATTGTGGTGGATGCACCAATTCCAAAGCCTGATCACCTCTGCGCATAGCAACTGGGATCTTGCACATAGTTGTCATTGTCGGTGAGGAAATGCACAGAAGAGTCTGGGATGTAAGGAAGGAAGTGTTTCCATGCGTTGTGGACTGCTCAAAGCTCAAGCTTTGTATGCAGTCTTGACTCGTCTTTGGACCATTTCCTTTGTGCAAACTATTGCTGGAAGTGTGCATCCCATCCCATCCCATCAGTGAGGCGTCTGTCATAATTTGTTTGGACGGCTGTTCCCAGTGGAAAGGCATCCTGTTGCAGAGGTTGTGTGCCTGTGTCCACCACTGTAGGGAGGTGAAACATGCCTGTGCATCTGACGGCTGGCTGGTGTGTACACTGAAGAGATCCAGAGTTAGAAATAGCAGAAGTGCAGCCTAGCATGCGGGACCACATATGTCATAGCCACCATGTGCCCCATAAGTTTGAGGCACACTATGTTGGGCTAGTGGTAATGATCATAACGAGGTTTCTTATATTGTTGAAACAGTGTTTGGGGAGATAGGCCTGAGCTGTTGTGGAGTCTATACAAGCCCCTAAGAACTCCAAAGATTGTGTGGGGCGTAGTATGGATTTCTGCTCATTGATAATGAAGCCCGGTGACTGAAGCTTGGTCTTCATGAATATGATCATGTCTTTGATGGTCCGTTGTGAGGGACCTCAGATAAGACAATCCCTTAGCTAGATACTTATGGTGGTGGCATGGGTGTAGCTGTGACCCCAGGTGATCTAGAGTTAGTGTGGGATACTAGGAGGCGGCTGGAGCTAGCCCTGTCAGTCTTCTGTGCCACAGAAGAATGTTGTGCTGTAGGTTGGCAATGTGCTGAGGATCTTGACTGTGCCCATGGCGAGCCAAGTGCCATTAATGCCAGTGGTGCCTCTGTCACCACAGGACCCTTGCTAGGTGCCCTTTTTGTGGTAGGTGATCTTGAGGGCTGTTTCGAGCGCATCTTTGAGCCCGTTATTGAGGAAGCTCAAGACTTTGCCATGCCTGAAGTGCCTGGTTCATCTTCTTTGCTAATTCTTGAGGGGAGAGTGTGAGCTGGTGAGGGTCTAGTTTCTGAGCATGTTCCCTGAGGTGAAGGGCTTGGAAGTTTTCCTTTAGGAGAAACTGCGCTTGAGCCCTTATTGCCCCCTTGATAATTATGGGGGCTAGGGATCTATCCATAGGCTGTGTGCACACTGTGAGCTCCCTTTCTTTATGAGCTCTTGCTGTGAGGCTATGGCAATGAACACATTACTGAGGTACATGTGTGTCCCCCAAACAGCACATACATTCCCTGTGGGCATCCGAAGCTGGCATAAATTCTGAGCATTTGCCACATCTTTTCTCCTTAGGAGAGCCTGGCATGCCTCCCAGAAGCTAGCTGTATTTGTACAAGCAGCGCTGACTGCTTGTGGGTCGCTGGTTCCTGTTTCTTTTCCTTTGCTTGCCGCGGCTTGCTATTAGCGGTGGTAAAAGCTGGTGGTGGCGACTTTTTTTTTTCCCTGTGTAAAGAGAAGGGAGTCCTAAGTGCCTTAAGACTATCTGTGCTGATAAAGTGGTTCTGCGTTGTCTTGCAGGGCATACCGAGGAGGAGAGAATGAGCTGTCTGTGGCCGAGGGTGATGAAGAAGTAGAAGTGGGCTGCGCATTATTTCAAAGGCGGGAGCACAGCTCTCCACTCGTGCATGCACAGCCTGACTAATCACTGCTCTCAAAGTCTCTGATCTGTGGTGCTGGGACGAGCCTGACACCAACTGTGGAGCAGCCACAGGGACATCACTTGCAGAAGAAACTAAAGAATATAAGTGACAAGTATCAGAGGGATAGCCATGTTAGTCTATTTATACCTGCCTCTGGAATTTCCACTACATGCATCTGACGAAGTGGGTCTTTGCCACCGAAAGCTTATGTTCCAATAAATCTGTTAGGATATGTCTATTAAGCTAATTCAAATTAACGCATCTACACACAAAAACTATTTTGAAATAGTGTTTTGCTATTTTGAAATAGCGCGTCCACACTGAGTGGACCCTGAACCAAAGTTAAGGCTGGCTGGAACGAGTGCCGGCAGGGCATCAGGTTAGGACTAAGTGTGTGGGGCTGCTGCCTGAGACTACCTGAGCTCCGTGCTTAAAGGGACCCTACTCCCACCCCGGACAGACAGTTCTCAGGGTCCCCCGCTTGCTTATCTACCTTGATGAGGGACAGCAAAGTAGTGCTGTCTTGGAGTGCCCTGAGCGCCCACACTCGGGACACCACAGCACTCAGCCACATGGAGCCAGAGCTGCCCCTGGGCACGCACGCTGTGCACCTCGTGGGGTTGTTGCCATCAGCCTGGCTGCACTTGCTGCAGGCTGCCATGCAGAGGGTCCATCAGGCTGTCAGGATCCAGGAGGCCCTGTGGGAGAGTGTCCACCTCGAGGAGCCCTCAGAGACACCCCTGTCCTCCCTACCGGGGGCTCGTGCCCCATTCCTCCCTCACGTCCTTCCCTAGCCCTCCTTCCTGATGTCAAATAAATGAACCTCTGGAGAGACTGGGAAAAGGAGGTGGGAGGGGGAAGAGAGAAGGTGGGAGAGGGGAGGGGGAAACCTGAGAGGAGGGAGCTGGAAAGGGGAAGGAAGGGAAAGAAGGGGAGGGGAAGCTCAGGGTTGGGGGTCTCGCCGGACCAACTTGATTTTCATGTAAACCTGCTCCTGGGTTCGCATGTGGCCTTTGGTGGCCAGGCTGGCAGCTATCCTGCAATAGACGGCCGCATTCCTCCATCTAGTGTGGAGATCATAGACATTGGGGGCATCCCCCCCCAAACCTGAATAAGGTCCATGATCTCCACCCTGGACCAGGAAGGCGCCCACCTTCTCCGGGCTCAGTCAGGCTCCTGGGAGCTGGCAGACTGCTCCTGGGGAGCGGTGGAGGGCTGGCTGCCAGTGGCTTGCTGGTTCATGTTTTGGGGCCACTGGGTCAGGGACCCTGGTGGCAAGTGCTGGCTCTGGGCTGGCAGGCTTGGAGCTGGCACAGGCATTGTGGCCAGAGTCTACCCCTTTAATGGCTCCAGGGCTGGGGGAGAGGAGAGTAAGTTTTCCTGGTTGTGCCTAGAGTGGCCACTAGGGCTCCCTGGGAAGGGCTGGAGGCCCCCCAATTTCGAATTAAGTGTCTACATAGCACTTAATTTGAAACAGCTATTTTGAATTTGGCGTTACTCCTTGTAGAATGAGGTTTACCAAATTTGAATTAAGCGCTCAGCTATTCCGAATTAATTTTGAAATAGTGGTTTGCATGTATAGACGCTATTAAAGTTAATTCGAAATAACGGCTGTTATTTCGAATTAACTTTGCAGTGTAGACATACCCTTAGTCTATAAGGTGCCACAAGACTTCTCATTGTTCTTAAGGAATATAAATACTTCTTTAAAATGTTAACTGGTTAAACAATATAATTTTAATTGTTTAACTGATTAACCAGGGTCTGGCTAGCTTTCGTGGGCCAGACCCACTTCCTCAGATCATATTCTGGAAGAGAATTGGCATGACCATATATACCAAAGGAATACAATGAAAAAAGTGAACACATTATTAAACTGACACTTGTTTTAGCAAGATCAGACTAACACAGCTACCTATTACTATTTTTTCTGACAGAGGCAGCAAGGGGGAGGGTAGAGCGACTAGTTGAGTTCCTACTCAACAAGTATTTGCTTACTGGACAGTCGACTACATCTCTAATTTCAGCCTTTGCTGGAGGAGTATAAAACAAAAAAAAACAAAAACCCTCTCCACCAGATGCATCTCTAGAATGTACAACACAATACAGCTAACACTGGCCCCTTTCTCCACCACAACCTCACATTAATTCCCTGCTGAAAAACACCAGAACTCCTTACCTACAAAACTCTGTTTTTTACTTTCCCACAGTGGAGCTGCTCGAACACCATTTGCTACCAAGGCAAAGAAAGCCTTCTTTACCTGTCAGAAGAAAAAACAACCAAACATAACCATATTGATGTTAAGCCATCATATTAGAAGAGATCAACAGGGTAGTATATATATGTAGAATCACTAATAAAAATGCAGTCAGTGGATAGTTCATGATTAAAAATAAAAACCACATTTTAAAATGGTTAAAAGCTAACCAAAAACAAGATAAAAATATTTTATCTTATGCAGTTGCTTGTATTTTACATGAGTCTCTGCTACAGAAATTAGATACAGCCAGAAAAGTATGTCCATGCTTTACCTCAAATTTGCTTTTTCATCAGTTTTATGTCATATGCTTAAGGCGATGAACAAATAGACTGAACTAAACAAAGAAAAATACACCACCTATAATAGTGTAAGAGAACTCTCAAGAATACAGTTTGATAGCGATTGTAATATCTTTATAAAGATTATACTGAGTCACCTGAAAAAGCATAGCCAGCTGAACATTGAATGTAGCAAAATTTGCATGAGAAAAGGTAAAAACTGAAGGCATCATTTCCATTTCCTTTCCTGTCAGTTTTTGAGCTCTTGAATGATTATACAAGTTTCTTTTAAAAACAAAGAAAACTCAGCTTCATCTGATTAAGTTGTTAAGTAAGCAAGTTTTGCTGCAAGAGAATCATAGGGCACAAATTTTCCTTCCTATTTAAAATAATTTTCTTTTCTGTTTCAAAAGTCACAAGTTATATATGTGGTCTTTAAAATAAAAATCCTGTTATATTTGAACATCGATTATATGCATCAGATGGTCACAATTTAACTTTTCAACGATACAGCATTTAAAAAAAATGGAATATTAGTGCTCGTGAAAAATTTTATCAGATAGACAAAACAACACAATAGAGAACTCCCCCCCCCATTAATAGAATCATTCTTTGAAGGCAAGACATTCATCTCTTTGAAGAAGAACCAACAGAAATTAGAAGGGCAGAGTTTGAGGAGTGTTACAAGGTGCAAAAAGCAAACACTTCTAGAGAACCATGAGCAGAGAAATTAATTCATGTAAAGATACATGAAGCTCGAGAATGGGAAAATTCTGTCTTACCTATGAATGTTCATTTAAGGACCCTCCATGTCAGAGCCTCAAAGTGGGGAACTCCCTGGAGGCAAACTAGATCTCTGTTTTGAGTTTGGGCTTGGGATCATCCCTCAGGAAAAAATGGTGACCTACCTTTCTGTAACTTTTGTTCAAGATGCGTTGCTCATGTCCATTCCATTCTAGGGGTGTGTCTAGACTACAGAGTTTTGTCGACAAAAGTGGACTTTTGTCGACAAAACTATACCTGCGTCTACACTACCGCTGAGTTCTGTCGACATAACGTCGACAGAACTCAGCAGTTTTGTCGACGCTGGTAAACCTCATTTTACGAGGCATAACACCTTCTGTCGACAGAGTTTCTGTCGACAGAAGGTGTTATTGAATGTAAACTATCCTTTGCGTCTACACTACCATGTCGACAAAGCAGCTTGCTTTGTCGACAGAACTCAATGTAGTCTAGACGCTCTTTGTCGACAGAAGTTTTGTCGACAGTATCTGTCGACAAAACTTCTGTCGACAGAAGCCTGTAGTCTAGACGTACCCTAGGTGTGCACATGCCCATGTGCACAGTTGTTGGAGACTTTTGCTTTAGCAGTACCGACAGCTCTGGCACCCTCTGAAGTGCCACACTCATGTGTCGGTACATCAGGTGCCGCCAGCTCTACACCCTCTTAGTTCCTTTTTGTTGGCAACTCCAACAGAGGGGGAGGAGAGCAGGTAATGAACAACACATCTCTAAAAACAACAGTTATGAAAATGTAGGTAACCATATTTTCTTCTAGTGTTTACTCATGTCAATTCCATTCTAGGTGGTTCACAAGCAGTATTCCTGGAGGTGAACTCAGAGTTCACAGACATGCAGCTTATAATACAGTTCTACCAAAGCCAGCATCATCTCAGGCTCTCAGTGCATAATGATATGTAAATCTGCAAATGGACAACCAAATGGCAGCACTCTGCAGATATCTGGAATTGTCACATGGATCAGAATGAGTCTTGCATTCTAGTTGAGTGGGCTGTTGCTGGTGGAGGCACATTTGTCTGATCATTGCAAAATGGAAGCAAGCGGTGATCTAAGAGGAGACTCAATGAACTGTGTCTACTGGCAAAATGAGCTGGTTCTCTCAACGTAGAAAGTTAGAGTTTTTCTGATGTCCAGGGAGCACAACCTATGTTCCTTTTCAGACTTATGAGGCTTTGGGAAGAAAACTTACAAAATTATGTCCTGACTTGTGTGAAAGTGCAAAACCACCTTTGCCAGGAAAGTTGTATGCTGCCACAGCTGGACCTTGTAGTTGGAAAGCACTGTATAGGGCAGTTCTACAGTTCTAAGGTAAGTGCCCTAATCTTGGGCACCCTTTGAAGTTATTGCCACCAAGAATGGCATCTTCAAAGAGAGCAGAAAAATTGAATAAAATGCCAGTAGTTCAAAGGGAATTCTCATGAGCCACACAAACACCAGATTCAGGTTCCATAGTGGGATGGAAGTCTCAGACCTGAGGGGTGACTTGCTCCACACGTTTCAAGAACTCAAGGGTCATGTTATGACCAAAGACCAACCTATTCTGGAAAATAAGGTGAAAGACTGATATGGCAACCAAGTGGACAAATCCTGGAACTTAAGATGCATAAGATAGCCTAGGCTCAACTGCAGTGAGGCCTGCTCAGGCATAACCACTTGGACTAAAACCCAGCATGTGAATCACTTCCTTTTGACCAGGTAGGTTGACCAGGTAGGTAATGGAGGACTTTCTACTACCCAGTAGGCACTCCTGGACATGGGTGAACATTCCTATTCTTCAGCAGTTAACCATGCAGCAACTACAATGTAAGGAACAACACTGCTACATTCAAGTGCAGGAGCCTGCCACAATTCTGGAATACAAGATCCAGCCAGAGCTGAAGGTCCATCAGCTTACTGAACCAGGGCTGGTGAGGCCAAGCTGGAGGTATCAGGATAATTTTGTCCCTGTCCTGCTTGATCTTCATGAGTATTGTGATGAAACTGTGGGAAAGTGTACATCAGAGCCCTTGATCATGGGAGTAAGACGGTGTCTGACAAGGAACTCCTGATGAACCCCAAAAATGAGAACAGGTGGCATTTTCTGTTCTAATGAGTCACAAATAAGGAAGCAAGAGAGAGACTATTTTGCACTTGATCCTGTGACCTGCCATTGATAAAATTATCACTGAGATAAGTATAAACATGGACTCCCTGATGATGTCTGAGGTATGTGGCTACCAGTGCCATGCATTTTGTAAACACCCATGGGGTCAAGGAGGGGCTAATGGGAAACTCCATGAACTGGAAGCAACACCAACCCACCAGAAAATGAAGATATAAAATAAGCGTCTTTAGTGGCATACCAGTCACCTGGATCCAGGGAGCGAATGATGGAGGCCAGTGAAACTATGTGGAACTTCTGGAAGTACTTGTTGAGTCCATTCAGATTCTTAAGAAGTCCATAATGGTTCTTAAGCCCCTTTTGCTTTCAGGATCAGGAAATAAGAATAGAAAGCTTTCCTCTTTATTTCCTGGGGGACCTCCTCCACCGTCCCCAGCTGTAGGAATCTGTCCACCTCCAGAATGAGGAATTGCTCTGAGATGGGTTTCTCAAGAAGGACAGGTAACAGGATGTGTGTGTGGAGGTGGGGGCACGGAGGGGTGAGGATGGCCAAGAAGTGGATTATATAGCCCAACAACACAATCTCTAGCACCCAGTGGTCCAAGGTAACCTGCGATCAGGCCAAAAAAGAGATATGGAAACAGTTGAGGAAAATATCTGTGGAGATAGCTAAAGTGTTGCTCTTGAGCAAGTGCACCCTCAAAATGCATGCTTCTGCCCCTGTGGTGTTTTACCAGGCCATTGTCCAAGTGAACAGTGAGAGAAAGGGCGGCAGCAACTAAAACTAGTGCCCCTTCTTGTAGACCCCGGTTGAGGCTGCCAAAGCAGCCAGAATTGCTTCTTCGCCGACTGAGACACCTGCAATCCCAGTGAGCAGAGTGTGGCCTGAGCGTCCTTCAGTCTGTGCATTCTCATTTCCATTTTGCTCTGCAAAGAATCTAACTCTATTCAATTGGAGATATTGCATCAAGGACTGCTTCTTCTGGGGGCAGGCCTTTAGTCTGAAGCCAAGAACTGTGCCTCATCACCACTGCCAAAAGAATCACTCTGGCCATTTGGAGGGAACACCAAACTGCTGCTGTACCCTCTTCAACAAAGGGCCTTGAATTCTTGGGCCACCTCTGGGGACATGGAGTCCTTAAACTTATGATGGGAGTCCCACAGGTAAAAGTTCTCTCTCCAAAAGATCCTCATGGTTCATGACTCTGAATTGAAGGCTAGCTGAAATAAATTTTCCTCCTGAAAAGGTCCAGTCTCTTGGCTTCCTTATTTTTGGGGAATATTTTTGTCCTTGCTTGTCTCTCTTGTTGGCTGCCAAAACTACCAACAACCTTAGGGGCAGGGGAGTGTATAATTATTCATACCCCTGAGAAGGAACAAAATATTACTTCTGAGATTCTTAGAAATGGGCAGGATTGAGGATGGGGTTTGCTAGAAGGCTTTGACAAACTTTAGGACTCCTTTGTGCACCAGGAGCACACCACAGTGGGGGTGGATGTGGAGAGCACATTAAATGAAGTGTCTGCTTGCCCTGCCATCTCTTGTGCCTCCAGGCCTAAGTTAGTGGTCACCATTTGAGGCAGGGTTTAGTGCTTCGTAAAGTCATCTAGTAGGCTAGCACTAAAGGGCCAGCCAAAGCCTCATGTAGAGAGGAGGAGAATGACTGAACCACCAAGGAAGGCACAAGGCATCATTCCCTGTGGGGGGAGAAGGTCTCAGGGTGTGTGCTCACCCCTTCACCTCAGCATTTGCTTGTGCTTTGCTATTGAGCCTGGGTGCCATTTAATGCTTATCTGATACAGCAAATGATGGTTGGTGTAATGAGGACATCAGCATGATTGGCATGCCCCAAGCATTCCGGTAGGGCCATTGCTTTGGCCTCTGGTCCTTCTGCCAGGACAGCATCGTTGAGGCGAACACAGACTCAGGAGCCCACTCACAACATGCTGTCTCAGCAAGAGGCTAAACTCCCTTTCCATGCTGGAGGAATCCTCTTCTGGTGACCTTCACAGAGCTGTCGATGTCTGAATCTAGTATCTGACCATTACCATGGGTGAATGGTGCCTTGAGCAGGCAGACTGGTGCTGGGAGTAAGAAGAGCATCTCTTTGGTTTAGGCCCGTGGTGTCCAACCAGTTCTGAAGCAGAAGCCACTATAGTGTCTACTGCTATAGCAAACTAGCCCCACTCACCTAGCTAAACAGACACATGTGGCTAGCGCGTTGGACACCATGAATCTAAGCAATGGTACTCATTGATATGGAGAGGGCTGACATGAGGATGACTGATGCTGATCATACAGTGCCCAGCACTTCCCTCTGGGCAAGTCTCAAAAGGGTGGAGATTGGATGGGCAAAGAGAGGGATCTGTGCTGATGCAGAAACCAGGTGAATGGTGAAAAAGAACGCTGCTTCAGTTCCAGAGTCTGGCAGCATTTCCTTGCCCTCAGGGACCTGTGCCCCTGTTACTCTGGCATGGGCCAGCAGCCCGAACAGGGCCTTTTACCAAATTTCCATTGTTCCAACTTGTTCAGTACCAGGTCCCACTTTTTTTTTAACTTCTTCTTGGGCACCAGCAAAGGGGATTCAGTGTCAGTGCCTGGGGTGCACTATACATGAAGGCCAAACTACTGGAAGTTGTGTCTATCTGGGACGGCTCCAAGGCTGGGCAGAGAGCAGTCTCCATAGAGTCACAGGGCTGGAAGAGACCTCAGGAGGTCATCAAGTCTAACTCCCTGCTAAAAAAGCAGGACCAATCCCAACTAAATCATCCTACCCAGGCCTTTGTCAAACCAGGACTTTGTCACAAGGAAGGCCCTCAAACAAATGTATTCTTTTTGTGTCCTGGGACAAAAGTTCTTACAGATGAGACACTTTTCTTTGACATGGCATTTCCTCCTTGCATTTCAGATAGCTGCCATGCAAGTAATTAACAGGCATAAATCTATACATACAGTGAAGCACTTAAAACCTAGGGTCTGGAGCAAACTGCCCGAGGCATGTTCTCTGCCGGGACCCTAACTGACTAACCACAAACGCTTCAGAGGGGTAGCCAAGTTAGTCTGTAACAGGAAAAACTTAAAAAACAACAAATAGTCTCTACAGGAAAGAATTAATGGACACAAATCAGATAACCAAAAAGACGATACACAAAAACCTGTTGGAGAACACTTTAATCTGCCTAGACATTCATTAATGGATCTCCAACTCACCCTTTTGTTTCAGGCCAATTCCACAAGCTAAATACACAGAGGAGGGTTGGAACTTAACTTCATTCACAAGTTTAAGTCTTATGGAAATGGTATGAATAGGGACATCAGCTGGCTCCCACACTACCTTCCACATCCTAATGACTTAATCAACCTACCAAACAATGGAGGTGCTAATTGTTCTTAACAGCCTCTTGTAACTATTTGAACCATCTACTCACTCTCTTTTGTTTTCTTTTCCTCCCCTCCTTTTTTTCCTATTTTTTCCTCCTTCCCTCCTCCCCTTATTTTTTCTTGAATCTGGACTTCTAATACTCCTGTCAACTGAAGAAGTGGGTTATGCTCATGATACCATTTATATGTTTGACTAACTACAGTACTTAACAGCTATTTAGTATCTAATCTCTACATATATTTTAGCAGTGGAGACGGCGTGAAGAGCCAGGGCAAAGTTGTTGAGTGCAAAATAAACAAAAAACCCCCGCCATGCCCTGGGATGGATGTACCAGCACCTATTTCCCCCCAGCGTGGCAGTGCTTGCTTTTTTTTTTTTTTTTTTTTGGCTCAACAACTTTCCCCTGGCTCTTCATGCTGTCTCCACTGCTATTGTGGCTCACAAAAAAAGCACTGAGAAGGACGTGCAAGCTCCAAGAGGGAATTTGGGTGCAGGAGGAAGTAGAGAAGAGGATGCTGGCTCCAGGCTGGAGAGTGTTGGGGTCAGGTGGAGGGCTGGGGTGCTGAGCAAGCCACAGGCTTATGGCTGTGAGGGTGCAGGAGTTTGGGCTAGTGTGCATGAGGGACTCAGGGCAAGAAGTATTATGGGCTCAGGACACAGATTTGCAGTGTGTGGATGGTGCAGGACTGTTGTGGCAGAAGACTGGAGATGTGGTGATGCAGGAGTTTGGGGATGTGAGCGGCTCAGGACAGGGGGTTCCAGTGTATGATAAGCTCAGGTTTGCGGTCAGGGTGTGTGTGTGAAGGAGTGTTATGATGCTGCAGCCAGATGGGGGCTTGGCTCCAATTGAGGGCTTGTTGGCCAGGCTTCATTTTTAAATAAAATATGTCAAACACGAAATGTTTCAGCGCTGTCTTTATTTATGAGAGGGGCGGGGAGCCTATGTTGAGTCAGGGGTCACTAACCCACAGAAAAGTCAGTCGGGAACTCTTAAGTGAGATGCAAAAAAACCCACCCCGCTCCAAAACCCCCTAAGCCTCACTAATGTGGCCCCAACTGTGCTGGTGGGGGCAGGGCATAGGGTGCTGGGACAGGGTACTCAGGGCGCACACATACACATCCTCTCTAACACAGTCCCCCTCCCCTTCCCCAGAGCCAGGCACCCCCTCATCCAACCTCCTCCCCCCAGCCAGGCACCAGTCCCCCCCATACCAATCCCCTTCCCCCCCAACCTAATTCTTGGGTCCCAGAAGTGGAGCCACCACTGTAGCCACACACATTTCCCTTCAGGCTCTGGGGCGCGTGCACTGAGCGGCTGGCCTTGAGACGTGCACAGCCCCCCACCAAACCCAATCCTCTTCCCTTCCCTGCCCCTCTCCTCCCCCAAACTAGAGCCAGGCATTACCTCCTCCCCTGCTCTAACCTAATTCTCAGGTCCTGGAGCCGCCACCGGTACAGCTGTGTGTCTCCCTCCAGGCGCTAGGACACGTGTGTGCCGAGTGGCTGGCACGCCATGTGCAACCCTCTCCTCCCTATCTCAATCCCTCTCCCCCACCAACCTTATGCCCAGGTCCCAGAGCCGCCGCCGGCGCCGCTGCCTGCACTCAGGAACCGGCTGCTAGCATGTGCAGGCTGGGATTCTGTGTACCACCTGGCCTCCATGTGCAGGATATGACGCTGTGCACAGGGGGCCATGAGCAGAATGGCGGGGGCCATGAGCACGCATGGACTCACAGCGACCCAGCTCTGAGAGCGGCTGACCTGAGCGGTTCCGGGTTTATCCCGGTTCCGTCAGGAGTCGTAATTTTTTTCTTGCGGCTCGCGAGCTGTGGGTTGGCCACCCCTGTTCTAAGTAGTAAGAGTTAGGGCCACCAAATTTGGTATGCAGCTTTGTCTTATCCTAACTTAAAGTAAGGTCAGGATTTGGTTGTGCCAGGAAAATGGAGATGTGCCTGGAAGAGGATTGTGTGTCAAAACTATACAAAAAAGAGACAGAATCTCCAGGAAGGTGAAAGAGACTGCCTGGGGGGAGGAGGGACTGCCCCAGCCCTGAGCCTCCCACACCCAAGGCACCCTTTAGGGAGGGTAGGGAAGAGGGGAAGCTGAAGTCCTACTCCTCCTCAGTTCGTATGGGAACATTGCTGACTGTTGTCTTGAGGGGAAAGTGCACAATTTGCTACATTCCTCATTCTGGCTGGGGAGCGCAGGGAAAAGACAAATCTGGACCTGTTCCATCCAGGGCTCATACACTCCTCCCCGAGTAGTGTCCAGTGGAGCTGCAGTGGGCATGGAGAAGTGCTTCTCATCTAGCCCCAAGATACTACATTAATAGAGGGGGCTGAGATAATCCTCTCTGTCCCCAGGACAGCCTGCATACTGAACCCCTCATTCCTAGACCACACCACAGCAATGATTTAAATGAAGAAAAACAAAAACTGAGTTAAGGACCCAAGCAATGCTATGTAAATCTTCTAGTATCTTCATAAAATATTTAGAAAACATCACAGAAAATACACTTAAAGTTAGTGGAAACCAAAGTTGAAGAGGTTACAATTGCTTTCAAGGACAGGGTTAGAATTCAAAATGATCTTGACAAACTAGAGAAATGGTCTGGCACAAACAGGATGAAATTCAATAATGACAAATGCAAAGTACACCATTTAGGAAGGAACAATCAATTGCACTAATACAAAATAGGAAACGATTACCTAGAAAGGAATACTGCAGAAAAGGGTCTGGGGGTTATAATAGGTCACAAAATAAATTTTAAAAGGTGACAATGTAATACCATTACAAAAAAATCAAACATCATTCTAGGCTGTATTAGCAGGAGTATTGTACACAATGAAGTACTTCTTCCATTCTACTCTGTGATAATTAGACTAACTGGAGCAATGTATCCAGTTCTAGGCCCCACATTTCAGGAAAGGTGTGGAAAAATTGGAAAAGGTTCAAAGTAGAGCAGTAAATAAGATTAAAGGTCAAGAAAATGACCTATGAAGAAAGAGCGAGCAAGTTAGATTTAAGTCTGGAGAGGAGAAGATTGAGGGGGACCATGATAAAAGAGTCTTCAAGTATGTATGTTATAAAGAAGGTGATAAATTGCTCTATGTGTCCACTGAAGACAGGACAAGAAGTAATTGTTTAAATTACAGCAAGTGATATTTTGGTTAGACATTAGGAAAAACTTCCTAAACTGTAAGGCTATGTCTACACTGCAGGCTTTTGCAGGCAGAGAGTATGCTAATGAAGCGCTCATTAGCAACTTCTCATGCTTTCTTGACATATTCTCTACCTGAGGCTTTTTGCAAAAGAGGTTTTTGTTAAAAAACAAGCAGTGTAGATGGATCCGTTCTGCACAAAAAAAGCCCCTTATGCCCCAAAAAAGGCAGAACCAAGTTTTATCTACACCATCACCAAGAGAGACTTGTCTAACCTGCTGTTAAAAATCTCCAATGATGGAGATTCCACAATTTATTCCAATGCTTAACCATCCTGACAAAGTAGGAAGTTTTTCCTAATGTTGATCCCTAAATTGCCCTTCCTGCAATTTAAGCCCATTGCTTGTTGCCCTATCCTCAGAGGTTAATATTTTACCTCCCTCAACATGGTAACCTTTTATGTAGTAGAAAACTTATGTCCCCTCCACCAATCTTCTCCTTTCCAGACTAAACAAACCAAATTGTTCCCAATCTTCCCTCACAGGTCACATTTTCTAGACCTTTAATTATTTTTCTTACTCTTCTTTTGCCTTTCTTCAATTGTCTATATATTTCTGGAAATGTTCAGAACTGGACGCAATTGAGCCTAATCAGCATGGAGTAGAGAGGAATTACATCTCACTTAAGTGCAACACTCCTGCTATTTAATACATCAAGGAATGAGGTTTGTTTGTTTTGTTTTTTGCAACAGTACACTGTTGACTTACATTTAGCTTGTGATCCACTATGTCTGTGGGTCCTTTTCTGCACTAGTCTTTCCTAGGCAGGAGTGGAACTGGGAAAGGACAAAGTGGAGTACTTTGCATATGTCCTTAGTCTTATTGAAATGAATTCTATTTACTTAAGACTATTTCTCCAGTTTATCCACATCATTTTGAATGTTAATCTTATCTTCCAGAGCACTTGCAACCTTTACACCTTACATCATCTGCATATCATTATTTAAATAATTAATGAAGATATTAAACAGAACCAGACCCAGAACTGATCCCTGCCAGACCCCACTTAATATGCCTTTCCAATCTGATGGACTCTATGCTCTCAGAATGGTTTTCCAACAAGGTATGCCCCCACATTATAGTAGATCAATCTAAGTTATACTTCCCTCGTCATTGCAACCCTTCCCTTTTGGGATCCTGCCCAATAACTTAGCAGCAGCAACAGAAGGAGGGGAGTTGGGTGGGTCGGGCTGCTGATGGTAGAAAGCCAGCATTCTCCCAAGCATTGAGATGCCTAGCATCACTTTTTGCAGATCTAAGGACATCCCTCCAAGTGTGCCGCAAAGTCTGGCAGAGGAAGCACCAGGCCTGCTCAGCATAGCAAGGGACCTGGTAAAAGCTATTCTGGCAGGCATTAGAAAGCACCCTCCAGGCTCCCTGTAACACAAACCTGTTGGCAGCAGATGGATGGTGACTGCCAGAAGAACAAGAGGATGCAATGGGGAGAGAGAGTGGTCCTTTCAGCCCAATGAGAGGGGGCAGATTCTGGAGACTAGGTTTCCCAAACTGATCAGAGGAAGCATAATATCAACTGTGGGGTGCACTGATGGTACCAGCAAGGCAACCATCCACCACACGGACAGATGGGGAAGAAAACTGAGGTAGGGTAGCAATGGTAGATAGAGGTTCTCCCTGCCTCAATCTCCCCCACTTTCCTTCACATGGGTGAAATCACTGGAGCAAAATCCTTGTATGGGGCTGTGACATTCTGTATCTCATGTTCCCCAACACCGGTCTGGGGTTGCCACTATATTTGTATCAATATCACGTGGGCTATCACTCACTTAAGCAGCCATTCTTCAGAAATGAGGAGGTGCAAATAAAGAATTTACATTTTTTTTAGAAACCCTTCAAACCACACTGAGCCTGTGCAGGATAAACCTCAAAGGGACAATGACCTCCACCTCACCTCTCCATCTCTACTTAAGGCAACTAGATTGTTTCAAAGACAAAATACTTTGTTAAACTGGGAGGGTATGTTTACACTTGCAGCCTATTTTGAAATAGGGCTGCAAATGGAGGCATTCGGAATTGCAAATCAATCTCAGGATTTAAATATCCCGCGCTTGATTTGCATCTTCCAAGACGGGCGCCATTTTTGAAATTTACATGCCTGAAATAACTGCCCGCGTCTACACGCGGCACTGAAACGGGCATTCGAAATAAAGCCCTATTTCGAACTACCTGTTAAACCTCATTGCAGGAGGAACAACAGGTAGTTTGAAATAGGGCTTTATTTCGAACGCCCGTTTCACTGCCGCGTGTAGACGCGGACAGTTATTTGGGACATGTACATTTCAATACATTAAATAAATAAATAAATAAAAATTAAAAAATAATGGCACCTGGCTGGGAAGATGCAAATCAAGTGCGGGATATTTAAATCCCAGGCTTGATTTGCAATTCCGAATGCCTACATTTGCAGCCCTATTCCGAAATAGGCTGCAAGTGTAGACATACCCGGAGAGCGGTCCAGATCTGCAGGTTTTCTAGCCAGTACATACGGCTATAAGATTTTGTGAGACAAAACTCCTTTTTTTCTTTTTATTTAAACTTACTAGGGAGCTGAGCCCCCTGCTAGCTATGCTCGTCAACCCCACTCTGTACGCCGCAGCTGGATTGTCGCCTCTCCCCCTCCCCTTGCTGCAGCATGAGGTAAATTAATTTTTTTAAATTTTAAATGAATGAAGATTGCCTATCTCCTAGAACTAGAAGGGACCTTGAAAGGTCATTGAGTCCAGTCCCCTGCCTTCACAGCAGGACCAAGTACCATGTCTGACAAATTTTTGCCCCAAATCCCTAAATGGCTTCTGTAAGGACTGAACTAACAAACACTGGGTTTAGCAGGCCAATGCTCAAACCACTGAACTATCGCTCCCCCCACTGAGCTAGGTAGGCTATGACCAGCCCTTTCTGCATCCAGATGGGGGCTGAACCATGGGGCCAGACCCAGGATTGGGGCTGAGGACAGGACATTGCGGACAGATTGGAGCTGAGTCCCGACTGGGGCCTTGTTGGCCAGACTTCATTTTAAATAAAGTACAATATTATGTCCAACACAAAAAGGTTTCAATATTGTCTTTATGGCACTGTCTTTGGGGCCCCGAGAAAAATCAGTCAGGGACCACACAAGTGAGAAGGAAAAATAAGCCCGTCCAAAAATCCCTAATTCTCACTATTGTGGTCCCCAACTGAAGCATCTCACTCCCCTGGTGCTCTAGCCCCATGCAGGGGGAGGGGGAGGACTGGGGTTCAAGGCTTCAAGCCACATTAACTCTTCTGGGATTCCAGGGTTAGTGGATTTTGTGGGCCCCCTAGGCTCTAGGCCAAAAATGAGAGGTTCAGTGTGAGGGAAAGAGCTGCCAGTGAGTGGGAGAGGGATGGGGGTGCTGGAGGTTCGGTGCAGGCAGGGCTGAGGGTGTGAGGTCTGGATGCAGGAGCAGGCTGAGGGTAGGGTGTCTGACCAGGGAAAGGGTACAGGAGTGGGCTGGGGATGTGGGATCTGGAAGATGAGTGAAGGGGTTTGGGGAAGGAGCAGGGTGGGAGTAGATGTCTGGCCAAGAGGGAGTGGGCAGGAGAAGGGTGGAAGCAGGGTATCTGGCTGGAGGGAGGAGGCAGGAGTAGGCTGACAGTGTGGGGTCTTGGCAGGGGGGTGCATGTGGGGGCTGGGAGTCTAGGGTCTGGGCACTTACATGTCTTTGGCCCTGTGCCAGTCCCAGGCTTGGCCTCCAGCTTCTCCCATTAGCTGGAATCTGGCCAATGGGAGCACAGGGAAAGCCTCCAGACACTGCGCTGCTGTTCTTCCAGCCCAGGAGGGGTAGTGCTTCTTCCCCATGCAGAGAGGCTCAGGACTCTCTATCCGCCCCCTCCACCTCCTCCTCAGGGGGAAGCCAGCGCTGTTGCTTCAACTGCCTGGGGGAGGAGGGAGGCAAGGCTGCAGTGGCAGGCAAAGGGGGCCCAGGTCGCTCATGTTAGTGATGCCAGGTGCCTTCTTGACAACCTTGCAGAAGTGCCATTCATTGCTGCAGCCCCATGCAGGGCTGGGTAGGAAGGATCTCACTGGGGTGCCGTGGCTCAGGACATGGCCACTTGGGGCATGGCGGAGGATGGGGCGGCAGGCAGCCAGGGATGTGGGGCACCTTGCCCTGCATCTGCTTGGCCCAGCAGCCTGTGAGCACCAAGAACAACAATGGCACAAGAAAGCAGCCCTGGAGCAAGTCGTGGCACCCTGGAGTGTGGGAGCCTGCTGAAGCTCCCTCTGGGCTGGGGCCACCTGAAAATTTGCGGCCAGAGCTGAGCGGGTAGGACCCTTGGGAGGTGGAATCTGCACAGGCTGACTGCCAGGTGGCCTTGCTGGTCCCCAAACAGTGCCCAGGGCATGAAGCCTATGCAAGGGTGGAGCCTGCGGACACAGATGACGTATGACATAATTCCATCATCCCGCAGGAATTTTTATATATATCTATAAATAAAAAATCCTGCGGAAATTTTACACACACACACACACACACACACACACACACACACACACACACACACACACACACACACACACACACACACACACACACACACACACAGGACTCGACAAACCACGGTGAAATCCACTCGCCAGCCCCGCACCGCACATGCGCTAGACCCGCACTGCGCATGCGTGCACCACTGGTGAACGGGGTAACCAGATGAAATCTACTCGCCACGGGCGAATAGATACATGGATTTGTCGAGAGAGAGAGAGATTAGACTTGGAAAAGATCAGGAATTTGCTTATAAAAAGGTTAAACTTGCAAACTACTGTCAAAAAAGCCATTTCCTAAATTTCTGTGATCTGTATTGTTACAGACATACTCGCTGACAAGTATTTTGAAATAAGTTACCAAAATAATTGAAATTCATATGATATATTATGTTACTCTGACAAATAAAATATGCAGAATTTTAAAATATTGTGTGCAGAATTTATTTTTGGTGCAAAATTTCCCTAGCAGTAAAATCAGCTATGGGTGAGGAGGAGGGAGCCAACTGGAGAGGAAGGCAGATGGAAGCCTGTCAGCCTGAGGCAGGACAACTACAAGCTTGCAACAGACTCTCTGCTGCAGCAATCTGAAGAGAGGTGAGTGGAGGCAGGCTAGCAGATGGCAGTCAGCAGGAGCAGCAGTGGGGGAAGGCTCTATGATGCCTCCCCACTCTAAAGCAGCAACAGAAGCCCAGGCACAGCCTTCCTCAGCAGCAATGACAAGCTCTGCCCACAGTCACTGGTGTAGTAGGAATGTGCCACAGGACTATAGAAAGGGAAAAGATGGCATCATGACTAAGACGAATGATGTCTAGTAAAGACATGGCCTAAATGGAACATGGATAAGAGAGTTACTCATCCTGTGCAGTAACGTCTGTTCGAGATGTGTCCCCCTGTGGGTGCTCCACTCGAGGTGCTGGGCTCGTCCCGGCACCGCAAACCGGAGGAATTTTCATTAGCAGTAGCTCCCCTATTGGACCACACATGCGCGATTGCCCCTTCGCGCCTTTCAGCTGAGTGCGGTTCGGTCCTGTCAGTTTCCTCCCAACTGGAAGCATCTGAAAGATATAAACAGGTGCTCCGAGGCAGGGAGGAGGGTGGAACGTGGAGCACCCACAGGGACACACATCTCGAAGTACAGACGTTACTGCACAGGGCGAGTAACTCTCTTTTCTTCATCGAGTAGCGTCCCCGAGGGTGCTCCACTCGAGGTGAGTACACGGCAGTGGTCTAACGTTACATGAGTGCTTCGGACCTATCGCCCTCGTGCTGTAGACAAGACAGCCTGGGTCACCCTTGAATTAGAGGTAAGTATATTTGCGAGGGCATAGTGTCTACCAAATGTGAGGATAGACAACCAGGTTGCTGCACGGCATATGTCCTGCAACGCTACTCCGTGAAGATAGGCAATAGATGTTGCTATGCCCCGGGTGGAATGAGCATGAAGTCCACTTGGAAGAGATTTGTTGCGGAAGGCATAACATTGTGTGATGCAAGCGATGACCAAGCAGGAAATACGCTGCGCAGAAAGTTGCTTGCCCTTGGAGCGTTTGGCTGTAGAAAGGAAAAGCCGCTGAGACTTCCTAAAGACCCGAGTTCTGTCAAGGTAAAAGGCCAGTGCTCGCCTGACATCTAGGGAGTGCAGACGTGCATCTTCCAATGAGAAGTGAGGCTTTGGGTGGAAAGTTGGCAGGGTTATGGGCTCATTTATGTGGAAAGCGGAGTTGATCTTTGGCAAAAATGCTGGTTGGACACGCAGTACTGCTGCATGACTGAAGAATTGCGTGTACGGTGGATCCGCTAATTCATTTACTCGACGCGCCAACGTAATGGCAAGTAAGAACACCGTTTTCATCATGAGCATTCGCAGATCACATGTTGCCAGCGGCTCAAACGGCAAGCGAGTTAGAGTGTCCAATACCAAAGGCAAGTCTCAAGGCTCCGGCGGAATCCTGTGGGCCGGATAAAGATTGCCTAGTCCCTTCAGAAATCTTTTGGTGATAAGATGGGCGAACACTGAATGGCCGTCAACCGGAAGATGGAAGGCTGAAATTGCTGCTAAATGCACTCTTGGGAATAGCTATTTCTTCCCTATCGCCTTTAGATGCATCACAATCTAGGATCTGCTGTATAGACAGCGAAAAAGGGTCAAGATCTTTTGCCAAGCACCATGAATGAAAACGACGCCACTTGTTGAGGTAGGATTTGCGTGTCGTATGTCGCCTATTGTTAATCAACACGTGCCTCACGTCTTGAGAACAGGAGAGCTCGGATGCTTGGAGCCAGCTAGGAGCCACGCTGTGAGGCGCATGCGGTCGATGGCTGGGTGAAGCATTGTGCCGTGTTGCTGAGACAGTAAACTGAACTGTTCTGGTAGTCGTTGTGGTTTGGCAACTGAAATTTTCGACAGTTGTGTTAGCCAGACCTGTCAGGGCCAGAAAGGTGCTATTAGAATTACTGTTGCGCCGTCCGATGCTATCTTCTCCAAAACTCTCGGGATGAGTGGAAGAGGAGGAAAGGCGTACAGCAACTAGTGATGACTCCAGTCCAGGAGGAAGGCATCCCCCAGAGAGTCTGTGCCGATACCCACTCGTGGGTAATACTGATGATATTTCCTGTTGTGTTGAGTGACGAACAAGTCCACATTGGGGAAGCCCCAGAGTAGGAAGAGATCGCAGAGCACCTCGGTGTGTAACTCCCACTCATGTTGTGAGAGAAAATGCCTGCCCAGAGTATCGGCGTTCACATTGTTCTTGCCAGGAAGGTATGCTGCTGTTATGGTGATACCTTGTCGAATTGCCCAATTCCACAGGCGTACAGCCTCTGCGCAAAGAGAGTGGGAGCGTGCCCCTCCTTGTCTGTTGACGTAATACACTGTGCATATGTTGTCGGTGAGAATCTGTATGCAGTGACCTCGAATGATGGGTAGGAAGTGTTTGCAAGCATTGAAGAGTGCTCTCAGCTCGAGAAAATTTATATGTTGTAGCGATTCCTGGGGCGTCCAGAGACCCTGCGCCCGGTGCTCCTGTAGGTGAGTGCCCCAGCCGAGCAGAGAGGCATCTGTAGTGATTTGCAGTGATGGTTTGCGGGCATGAAAGGGAACCCCTGTTAGCATATTGTTGGGGCTGTCCCACCATGCCAAGGAAGTTCGGACCTCATTGGCCATAGAAACCACCGTTTGTACTGTGCACATGGGGTGTGTACACGGTGAACAGCCAATACTGAAGACTGTGCAGATGAAGCCTGGCATGCGGAACCACATATGTGGTGGCCGTCATGTGTCCCAACAGCTGTAGACAGGTAAGTATTCGGGATTCGGGACTTGGGAGAAATTGATACTGACTGCACCAAGTCCTGTATGAGTTGAAACCTCTTTACAGGCAAGTATGCCCTCGCGGTCAGGGAGTCGAGACTTGCTCCGATAAACTCCAGGTCATGAGTAGGTGTCAGGAAGGACTTCTCAAGATTGATTATGAGTCCGAGGGCTGTAAACCGAGTGGTAATTGTGGAAACTGCCCTCGTGGCCTCATCGACAGTGGAAGCCTTTAGCGGGCAATCGTCCAGGTACGGAAAAATTGTAATGTCGAGGTGCCACAGACAGGCCTCCACTACCACAAGGGTCTTGGAAAAAACTCGTGGGGCCACCGACAGTCCGAAAGGTAATATGCAGTACTGATAGTGGTCAGACCCCACTACGAACTGAAGGAACCTTCTGTGAGCTGGGTGTATTGTTATGTGAAAGTAAGCGTCCTGAAGATCTAGGGACGCAAACCAATCCCCTTTGTCGAGAGCAGGAATGATCAAAGTTAATGTGACCATCTTGAATTTTTGCCTTCTCAGATGACGGTTGAGCTGATGTAGGTCCAGGATAGGCCTCCAACCCCCTGACTTTTTCTGGATGAGGAAGTAGCGAGAATAGAATCCTCTCCCCAGAAAGCGTGTTGGCACCCTATCCACTGCCCCTAATGTGAGGAGGCGAGAGACCTCTTGATGGAGAAGAGTCTCGTGAGAAGGGTCCCTGAAAAGGGACGGGGAAGGGGGGGAGGGAGAGGGAAGAAAAGTGAAGGAAAT
This sequence comes from Pelodiscus sinensis, assembly GCF_049634645.1. NCBI lineage: Eukaryota > Metazoa > Chordata > Testudines > Trionychidae > Pelodiscus > Pelodiscus sinensis. Next base: position 244,553,873 of record NC_134712.1, on the reverse strand, counting down.
GACATATCCTGAAGTGATTATGTCGTAAACTCACCGGTCGGTGGATATGAGAGCCCAACGATGCTGATAAGGCCTGAGACGATGATGGAATACACCTTCCGGGATGCCAGGAGTCTCTGTCAATGGGGTGGTCCGAAATCCCTCGATCAACACATCAAATCTGCTGCCGGCCCTGCTGCTGGACAGACGCCTTGTTAGGCTGATGGCGTCGCTTTTGGGGACGTTGCTTTGGTCTCTGTTAATCATATGGCTTGGTCCAAGGCATCACATAAGAGAATGGCCTTTGCCTGTTGTAGGGTATGTATCTCCTACACTTGTAGGGAGGTGTGTACATCCCTAGTGTCCTCAAACTTGTACGTGTATCCTTGCCCGAGTGGAAGACCTGATTGGTTGATTGGGCAAAGAGTGACTGACGATGGAAAGGCAAATCTTCAACCTTGGCCTGCAACTCCTTCGGGACAGCAGCCTGGTGTAGCCAAGACGCCCTACGCATGACTATGGCCGAAGCTGTGGATCTAGCGGCTGCATCAGCCGTGTCAAAGGCGATCTGTAAGGCTGTTTGGGTGACAGTATAGCCCTCTTGTATCACCGCCTTGAGAATCTGACATTTGGAATCCGGCAAGTGGTCAAATAGAGGGAATAGTTTCGAATAGTTGTCGAAATCGTGATTTGCTAGTTGTGCTGCAAAGTTACACATCCTCAGAGCAGAAGTGGCGGAGGAATATACTTTCCTGCCCAAGATATCCAGGCGTTTAGCCTCCTTGTCATTTGAGGAATTTTTGGTCTAAGACGTTTTTATTCTCTCTTGTGCAGTGTCCACAACAAGGGAGTTAGGCTGAGGATTTGTAAACAGAAACTCCATACCCTTCTGGCTTATGAAGTATTTCTTGTCCGACCTCTTATTAGTTGGTAGCAACATGGCCGGAGTCTGCCAGATGTCGTCGGCAACCTCTAGGATAGCGTCATCAAAGGGAAACGTGAGCTTCAACTTCTGGGAAGGTTGTAAATTCTTTAGCAGCCGATGCTGTTTCTGCTGTACATCCGTGGTCTGGATGTCCTAGGATTGAGCAACCCTTTTGAAGAGTTCTTGGAATTGCTTGTGGTCCTCCATAGGAGACAAGTCCCCGGGGATTACTGCATCATCCGGTGAGGAAGAGGAACGCTGCGCCAGGGAATCAGGGCTCTGCTGTCCCTGACGAGGAGTGTGGTCCTGCTTATCTTCCTGATAGCGTGAATCCACATCTCCAGCCGAGGATGGTTGGGCATCATAAGGCGCAGACTCGTCCGGACCGTGTGGAGACTCAGGCCAAGAAGATTGTGGTAACCGTGACTGCAAATACCTTCTGCGGTGAGATGAATAAGAAGAGCACTCATGATAACATCGGTCATACCACCGGCAGTGGCAAAGAGAATAGCTGTGTCTTCTCAATGTGCCATATCAACGAGAACAAGCTGTAAGTTTTGGAGACCTTGGCAAGAAGGATCTCCTGGAGTAGCGAGAAGGAGACCGCGAGCAGTGGTCCCGATAGTATCAACATGGCAATGAGGTGACCTATAGTAGCGTTCTCTGAGGGCCATGTAATGATGAACATGATGACGGCTACCAAAATGGGACAAGGCAGGTGAATCAGGTCCAGGCGAGAAGGTCACACAGTCTGGTGTCAGTGATGGTGTCCGGACCCATGCAGATTTGTGCTGTGCTTTGGTTGGCACTGAGGAATTGAAGGAAGGCTGAGGGGCGCTTGTGGCAGAATAGCAGGCAGCAAAGGAGCCTCTGTAACTTGATCATTGGCAGAGTACAGGCTCGGTGCCGCTGGATCAGCCAGGGATGATGTCAAAGCTGGGGGCTGGACAGGCAGAGTCTCCCGCTGCAGTGCTGAATCCGGTGCCGGTGTCTCTGGCACCAGGGAGCATGGAACAGCACACAGGGAAGGCGCTGCGGGTGCCAGCACAGCTGATCCCAGCCACGCATGTGCAGGAACTCCCGGTGCTGGGGCTTCCCTTGCTGGCTTCGCAATGGCCATGGAAGTCGTTGCCAGCACCGACTCCGCTTGCAAACCCTTTGTGGGTGCTAGAGCGGAGTCCTTGTGGCGGGCTACAGTTGGGGCCGAGGAGCTACGGCCCCTGCCCGACTTGTCCACGGGGAATCTCGGCGAATAGCCAGAGGTCCCCGGTTTGTCTGCGCTGCCGCCCGGCATCTTCTGGATCCCATGGAGAATCTTTTGCCCAGGATGATCTTTGCTTGCAGAGCGTGGCTTGGAGACTTCTGGAGCTTGGAGAGCCTTATTAAATAGAACGACTCTCAGTCTCAGCTCCCGATCTCTTCTGGCACGAGTTGTCAGCTTCGTGCAATGGCTGCACTTCGCTGGGACATGAGCATCTCCGAGGCACCTGACGCAGCGGGAGTGCCCATCAGAGAGAGGCATAGCCTCCTGGCACTAAGGACACTTTTTGAATCCAGGTGATCCTGGCATGGTTGTTTCTTGTGTCCTTTTTTTTTTGGGAGGGGGGTCAATTTCAGTCAGGTGAAAGCCGGGTAGGCACTGACTGACCAGCAGAAGAAAAACGGCTTTTTTTTTTTTTAAACAAGGGGAAAAGAGGGGGACTACAACTACTATCTATGACTAAACAGAAACAAACTATAACTAAGAGATCTCCCTTTCTCCTCAGAGAGGAGAAGGGAGTCTAATCTAACTCCGTCTGCGGATGGTTGGAGAGAAACTGACAGGACCGGACCGCGCTCAGCTGAAAAGCGCAAAGGGGCAGTCACGCATGTGCGGTCCGGTGGCGGGGGCTACTGCTAATGAAAATTCCTCTGGTTTGCGACGCCGGGACGAGCCCAGCACCTCGAGTGGAGCACCCTCGGGGACACTACTCGATGAAGAAGTTGCTGTGATCAATCTTCCTGAATTCGATTTAGTGAGTCTAGTTAAGACTCACTAAATCATACTCAGAGGGTGCCCCCATTGGTGTCCAGTACTTCTGCTTCTGCAATGAGTAAGGGAAGCAGATGGGAGATTTTGCTCCAGTCAGTCTCCTGCTGTGGGGCCAGCGTAGAAACTTGAAACAACGTACTTTGGCTCCAGCTACGTAATTAACATAGCTGGAGTGGTGTATCTTGATTCAATGTTCCCTTTTAGTGTAGGCCTGATCTTAGAGCACTGTATTCTATTCCTGCCTCTGTGGAAAGTGCCTGTGTGATGCTGGGTAATTCATCTAAACCAGGGGTGGGGAACCACAAAACCACAGAAAAATCACACAAATGAGAAGAAAAAAAAAAACCCCACCAAGAACACAAAACAAATCCTCACTGATGTGGCCCCCGATTGAGAAGGAGAAAGACACTCTCCACATTCCCCTCACACACCAGAGCTCAGTGAGGCCTAGGCTAGATAGAGGTGCGCTCCAGCCTCACAGGGAGGTGGTGGTGGGTTGGAGTGCCAGCATGGGGTCTCCAATGCTGAGGAGAGCCCTCAGCCTTGGAGGGGGTGGGGGGTGGATGCAGGAAAGCTGGAAGCCGCATCCGGTCCCTTGGCCTTAGGTTCCCCACCCCTGTTCTAAACCATAAATGTATGTTCCTCATTTTTGATTCCCAACTTGAAACCCCTAATGTTGAATTTGCAAAAGTATTAAGTGCTTATAGTTGCAGATGAAATCAATGGAACCTGTACTGTGAATAAAAAATAATAAAAAAGACACAATGATAAGTATTGGGAGGAAAAACAAAACAAAAAACCAATAAACAAACCAAACATTGTGTTTTAGGGATGTGAATGGTTAACCGGTTAGCACCACACTTACCAGTTACAGTTAACCGGTGAGCCAGTCAGGCTGGAGCAACCGATGACTCCAACTCAGCCAAAGAAGTCTCCTCCCAGGGCGGGCCTGGCCTGGACAGAACAGCCCTTGTCCACGGTGGGGCGATCACGCCCATTGTGCCACGCCATGGTCGGTGGGCATTTCGGTTTGGCTAGAGTCTTTTCCAGTTGCTTCCATTCTGGAAGAGCCTTTCACCAACAGGCATGGCTAGCTACACGTCACAGTGCAGACATAGCCTAATTTTCACTGTGGCTTGTAGCTACACATACTATACATCACGAGTGGTGGCATGTATTGTGTAAAATGTAATTTAAGATCCTCTGGGATATTTGGGTACTTTTATACCTTCCTGAATATTGCTCCTTTTGTATTTAAAAGCCCCTTGTCCCTTTAAAATACTATAATCTGTAGTGAGACTTACTATGTAATGTATTGAATTTTTATTAAGCGTGACACCGTCTCCACAGTGCTGCCTTCCTCCCCGACACTGCTGCCTCTCTAGGTGCGAAGCAGTACCTGTCCGTGGCAGCTTGGGCTGGCTGTGGGCAGAGACTGCTCCAGCAGCAGCCCTTGTCCACAGCCAGCCTGGGCCATCGCGAACAGGAGCTGCTGGACCTGACGCAAGCCAGGACTGAGCAGCCGCACCTCATACCAGTCTGTAACCGCTGTGGCTCTGCATTTTAAATGTAGTACGAGCTGGGAGCCATGCCGGGACCTGGACCTATCCTGATGCATCTCTGCCTTTTAAATGTAGCATTTAAAAGGAACAGCTGCAGCAGTCCCAACCCTGCACGAGCCGGGATTGCTCAGTCCCAGCTTGCATTGGCTCTACTGCAGCTCTGCAGACTACCTCCTCTTACTAATCGTATAGTTGATAAATATATAATTAGCCAAATACCTGCTCCTTAATATCCTCAGTAACTACTCAAAAAACTAAAATCAAATAAAAAAAACCCCAAACAAAAAATAAAACCCACCATTCTTCCAAAGTAATTTACCATAAACTACTAAATATTAATGAAGGTCTAATTTTTATCTTCCTTATTTATTTTACAGCGGTATAATTCCACTGATCATTTCTGATTTACACTGGTGTAAAAGAGATAAGACTATTTTATGTCTTACTTTAGTTACAGAACCTGTGAATTTTGCAAGCAGTTACAAAATATATCTGAGAGTGACATATTCTAGTAATTTGTGAAAGAGGCACCAAGAAGCTTGGCATGGTAGCACTTTTTAAAAATCCAAAGAAATAATTCTAAGTTAGTTTTCTATAAGGACCAGATCCATTAAAGATGTCAAGGCATGCACAAATCCCACTGACTTCAATGGGAGTTGTGAAACACTGATTCCCTCACAGCATTTGGTCATAAATTAGCAAATTTAAGATCTGATCTATGATCTTGAGGTCCTCTTTACCCACTCTCTCAAAGGAGGTGGATAAACATACTTATTTCCTTTAATTTTATTAAAATTTTAAATTGTTCCAATTGTTAACTTATTTACCTGAATATACTTGTTGATTAACCTCTTCACAAATGTTTTTATTGAAAAGTTTTAGATAAAATCTTCAGGTCTTTCTTCCAATCCAATAACTTCACTATGGCATGACAAAAAAAAAAAAAAAAGATTACTCAACCTTTTTTGCAATGGTTGTTGCTTCCAGTTGGATTGCTCCTGTCCATTCCATTTTAGGGTGTGCGTGAGCCTACTTGTGCGGCCATCAGAGACTTCTGAGGTAGTTGCGCCTGTAAAGTTCCTGTAGTGTCCCCTTGGGTGCCATGTTCATAATCGTGGTATATCAGAAGCCGTTGACCCTCTGCCTCCTGTTTCTTCTTGCCAACAAGGATCAAGATTTTTCCATATTGCAATGATTTGTTCATCAAGAGAACATCTCTGGGGTAGGTCCAGAGGAGCCTCAATCTGGTGCACTCTTATCTGCAATGATCCGAGTCTCCTAATGATCAGGTGCTAACCAAGGTGGGGGCAGCAGCCATGCACTCCAGGATAAGGCTTGCTTTTCAAAGTACTTGCATTCTCTGTACGTGCCTCTCACCTGGCTGGTGGGGCAGGACTCCAATCCATCACCCTGTGTTCCCCAGGGGAATACCCAATCTCTGAAGCCACTCCAGAGCCCTCCCTACCTTCAGGGTGTTCCTTATCTCACCTTCCTAATGTAGGAGCCAGATCCATCTCTGGGGCAGCCTATGATGGCTCCCTGATAATCTAGGGAACAGAATTAAAAGCAAGCTGCATTCCAGAGCACACAGCTGCTCCCTCCCACCCTCCTGAAATGGCATCCTTGGTGCTAACGTGGATTTTTCTGTTTAATGCATAGAGTTCATTGGTGAAGGTCTAGACTCAAGTCGGGCCATTGCATTCCTGCTGGTAGCACATTTTCAAGCCATGTCATACTAGATCACCCACATATAGAGCCAACCACTTACCATGACCCACATATGCCTGCATCTGATAGGCCACATGGCTGCAAGCACCTACGTGAAAAAATACTCCCAGCCTTAAGGCTCCTACAAATGTGACTAGCCTTAGTCTATGTTCATAGCAAGCACATAAGAATAGCCATACTAAATCAGACCAAAGGTACATCTAGCTCAGTATCCTATCCTCCAACTGTGGCCAATGCCTGGTGTCCCAGAGGGAATGAACAGAACAGGAAATCATAAAGCGATCCCTCCCCTGTAATCCATTCCCAGCTTCTGAAAACCAGAGATTAGAGACAGCATTCCTACCCATCATGGCTAATAGCCATTGAAGGATGTATCTTCTATGAATGTATCTAGTTTCCTTTTTGAACCCTGTTTAAGTCCTGGTCTTCACAACATTCTCTGGCAAGGAGTTCCACAGGTTAACTGTGCCCTGTGTGTTCCAATACAGCCATCAGCTTTGGTGCCAGGTTGGCACTGATGCTGCTGCTACACCCTTGGGAGCCAAATCATGCTGTTAGGGCCTCTGAGCCCAAGGAGTTGTCTCCTTCCTGCAACTAGAGCAAGGCTGTCAAAGACCACTGGAGTAAGTTGTCTAAGGAGGTTGTGGAATCTCTATCATTTGGGCATTTTTTAAGAACAGGTTACACAAACATCTGTCAGGGGAGATTCAGAAGGTGACTGGTACTGCCATGAGTGCAGGCACTGGACTTGACCTTATGAAGTCCCTTCAAGTTCTAGTATGCTATGATTGTTTCCTGCGCAGCCACTAAGGCGTGCCCCCTAGAGGGAACATTGCCAGGTACTAAGGTTCTGGCAAATATGACAGCATTCCTTTATATGGGTTTTCCTGAGGCACTACAGACAACTCCCATGCGTTGTTATACAACCAACAGGGCTTTATACCTAAGACTGGGTCATGCCCCACTAGAGACAACTCCACTGACACACCAACTAAATACTTACAAGTACTTAACTACGATCCAGCAAGTATTAAGGGAACAAGACTAAACAGATGAAAAAAAAACTGCTGACCGCTTGTAAAGCAAGGAATAGAAGTGCTCTGAATGACCACCACAGGCAGTAAAAAGGAAATGAGAGTGTGCAGGGCAGGCGGTGCCTGATATACCCTGCTATGAGGTGCTATGGCTAGCCTTATGGGTACCACTAAGACAAAAGTCTCAGACAGTCGTGTATGTGAGTACGTGTACACCCTACAATGGAATCAACATGAGCAAACATTTGAAGAAGAACTGGTTAATCAGTCTCTCATTATTGGCTCTTTCTTTTCTTTAGCAAAATGGCCATCGCCAACATTTATTACTGGAACCCTGACAGGACACTATTGTACAGACAGAGATCAGACAGAAGACTAATAGATGTGTTGAAAAAGTCTTCTTGGGGATTTACTGAAATGCTAAGACAGACACAAATATTAGTAGACTCAGGCTTGGTCTACGCTCCAGAGACAGGTCACTGTTATTATGTCAGGTCTACTCTCAAATGCTGCCTCTGCTGAAGTAAGTGCCCTGACTCACTGACATAACTCCTCCTTCACAAGAGGTGTAGCCTTTACGTTCATGTTGTTAGAGTGACACGGGGTCCATGCGGAGACTGTTACTTATTTCACCTGTTGGTCAGTCCTGAATGGAGCTGATAGCTGGCACTCTACACACCACCCAGCACTGACAGCCTGAGCTGTCAGCTCGGTGTGAGCTCCCATCTGGGGCCTACACCTGGCTTGTAGCTCAGATTGTTCAGTGGCAACAGGTTCCAACTGCTATGCTCCAGCTGTCAGTGCCCCACTTCAGACAGTAGAATTACTCTGGGTAAGGATATACACCACTGACTGAAGGAGCAAGACCAGATGTGAGCCACTGCTCTAATTACAAAATTGAGTCAAACTGAGAGGGTGGGGTACAAGAGGGAGTTTGGGGGAGAGGGAGGACTGGGGAAGTAATGCAAAAAGGTGAGAGGATGACAATGCAGCCAAATAGGTGCGTATCAAAACCCTTTTGGCTGGTTGATTATTGTGTTCCCATTTGCAGAAGGGGAATAAACACTGGTGTCTTTCTGGGTTATGATGGAGATTTGTGTTTCCTATGGCAACTATATAGCTCTGGAACTAAGTAAAAGAAGAATATTTAGATTAAAAATTCTAAGCCAGCTGTTTTTCAGGAAATCCCAGTGAGGTGTTGTCAGTAACTGAGGGGTCACAACAGGGGCTGGAGAAGACTGATCCATGGAGAAGCCAAGGAGCCCCAGACAGACACAGCTCAGAGCAGCGGGGGAAATAACGAATGAGGGTCTGAGCTGTCAGCAGAAATAGGCACTGGCATTAAAAGCAGCTATTCTGCTGGAGACCCGGAGCGGAGGTTTAATGCCAAGGGACACTACAGATTACTGAACAGTGTACAGAGCTGCCAGATTTCCAGCAGTGTCTGCAAATTGGCAGAAATTCCCATTCACATAGAATGATAGATGCAAAGAGGATTGTGCTGTAATGGGGGAAGGAAGGCAAAGGAGTGGGGAGTAAAGGAAAGTGCACCTTCCCCTGCTCCAGCCTCACTCCCTTCAGCCCCACGATCCCCCCCGCATCACCCCATCCCTCTGCAGTGCAACCCCTGCCCCTCTGATCCTTTCCCCACATCTTCCTTCATTCCCCTCCTGCCCCAACGTCCCTGTTCCCCTCAGCGCACACACTAGCAGACCAGCAGCACTGGGACTCCTAGTCCCTGGGAGCCGTGCTGGGGTGAGGAGGGACAGAGTAACTTCCCTGCCCAGCTCAGCCCTTTGCCTAGGGCTCGCCCCTCATTTACAGGCTGCGCCTCTGGGACTGGGGCAGGCAGAGTCCGGGGCTGGTTCGAGCCCAGCTGGGAACAGGCTTCCTGGCCCTGCACATACCTCACAGTGAGCAGCACAACATAGCATAGGCCCCGGTGCCCCATGTATGACCAGCCACCCAGCCCAGTCCGCTCCTGGAGCAGGAGGCAGAGCCTATAGCACATGCATGGGGGAGAGGAGGGGTGTTAACCCCTTAACTCCCAAGAGCTGAACACCCAGGTTGGGCAGGGGCAGCCCCAGGGACACAGAGCTCAGTGCAGGGTCTTGCTGGACTGCCGCGGCCCCTATGTCATGACGCGCACGTGCCTCTCATGCTCTCAGCAGGAAGCCAGAGCTGGTGCTCCATCCTGCAGCTATCCTAAGCCTCCAGCCAAAGTACAGGCACCCCGCTGTGCAGGGGTGGGAGGAGAGGCGGGGCTGAGCTCCCATCTAGCATGCCACAGAAAATGGCATGCGTGCCATAGGTTGCCAATCCCTGTTCTAGCACTTGCTGCTTTTGTCCACTGCATTCACCATGCACACAAAAACACAAATCCAAACTCACTGAATCCTTCAGAAGATAATTTACTGGTAAAATTTCCAAAGAATTATACATTTATGTAATTCAGAGGATTGTTTAAACCTTGAATTGTCTAGCTCTTATCTTAAAAAACAAGGCTCAAAACATTCTGATAATATGTGAAATACTCATACTCCCACATAATCTTAGAAGGTTGATATTTTGCTAATGGTCTTATTTATCTATTCCTGCTGAAAATCAGTAAAGCTCCATGTCCATCAGAAAGCTCCACTAAATACTGACTCAAAGTAAAATATTAAAATAAAAAAGTTCCCTAATTATACACACATATATATTGCAGTTCTTGGACCCAAAAAGCTTCTCAAAAACAGTTCTCTAAAGAGAAATCAATTTCACACACCATTCGAGATGGGCATTTATGTTCATGTTAAAAGGCAATCGAACCTCAACAAAATGTAGTCTGGAGCACTTACTTGTAACGTAGTATCAAAAACAACAAGCTTAGAACTTGTTGGAACTATGTCATAACACTTGTTAGACTTCATGAATCGCATATAGATGTCACTTTCCGATTCTTCAGCTGCTGTAAAAAGAAGGAACACTTTAAAAAGATGCAGAAAAGAAGCATTCCATCAATTTATTCAGGCGTCATTTTAAAAGGTGGACAGTCCCAAAGCAAACACCTTTGGAACAAACTTAAATTTTGTCATATGGTTCACAGCTCAGACCAATCTTTCCTCTGATTAGCAACTGAAATTATGATTTGAGACTGACATGTCACATTGATTTAACTGATCAGAATTGCTTTAATAAAACAATAAATTTCTCCAAATTTCTTCTGAATGGATGTTTTGAGAGAACTATCCACAATTATCCAAATGTTCTTTGTTTGACACTAATTTTTCTTCATACCCATGTTTTCTGGACACCGCTATTGCTCTTACAGGGAACTGAAATACTAATAGACAAGTTTGGCAAAATTATAGGTATGGCTGATAGCACCACTTTGTTAAGGTTGCTTGACACTTCCCATAAGTCAAGTCTTTATTTTCAATTGTTTATAACTTTGATAAACATTTGGGCAGGAATTTTACAGGCTGAATATCTCCCTCAGGCTTTTAAGATTTCAGACAAAAAAAGTACAGTCATTCCCAAGAAAGAGGCAAAGGCAAAACAAAGTATTTTTCCACCCATGCTAAATTCTGGTGACCTTTCCTAATTGCTCTAGCATTCATGATTTGGAAAAGGACTTGCAATTTGGCAGGAATTAAATGTGTCAGATGTACCTTTTGCCATCCCCATGAAAATCTCGCCAAATCTGTCCAAGTGATAAAATTTTTTGAAAGCAACCATAGTTCATGCATCATCAGTAGAGCACGTAAGAATGGCTATAATGCAAGGTTCCCTCTAAGCCATGCAGCAGCAGGGCCTTGCAGCTGCATAACTAGCCCTGCCCAGCCAGGGGCTCAGGGCTCCGCGCATGAAGCTGCCTGTCTGCAGGAAGAACACTTCTCCCTCAGTGACAGCTGCAGCTACCTGTTGAGGACAGAGCAGCAATTCTCTCCCCAGCCAGTACTCCTCTAATGACACCTCAGTCTAGGACAGTTCCTTGTTAGTTTGCAGCTGAAGTTTCTAAAGATTCATGCTCAAGCCTTGCAGTTCCTAGGACTGCCCAGACTATGAATACACCATAAACAAGGAAGAACTGATCATATTTCATCCAGCCCCTGGCTACAGGAGCAAAATTGGACTTTCCCCAAAATGGCTACTTGAGGGCAATGTCGGCTAGGCACTGGAACTGAGAACATGGGGCTTGTTTCTCCCATGTGCTCAATGACATTCAGACATAGGAGGGTGAGACACCATCTTACACAGTATCAGAGGGGTAGCCGTGTTAGTCTGAATCTGCAAAAGCGACGAGGAGTCCTGTGGCACCTTATAGACTAACTGAAGTGTAGGAGCATAAGCTTTCATGGGCAAAGACCCACTTCGTCAAGATGCATGTAGTGGAAATTTCCAGAGGCAGGTATAAATATGCAGGCCAGGATCAGGCTGGAGATGACGAGGTGGATCCAATCAAGGAGGATGAGGCCCACTTCTAGCAGTTGATCTGGAGGTGTGAATTCAAAAGTAGCTTCTGCTCTCTTGGTAGTTAGCAAGCCATTCACAGTCTTTGTTTAATCCAGAGTTGATTGTGTCAAATTTAAAGATGAACTGTAGCTCAGCAGTTTCTCTTTGAAGTCTGGTCCTGATATTTTTTTGCTGCAGGATGACTACTTTTAGATCTGCAATTGTGTGTCCAGGAAGATTGAAGGTACACAGGTACGTCAGTACTTCCTCAGATGAAAAATTAGGGAACACAGTTTAAAGAAATTGCCTAGAGGTAGGCAGGCTCTGTACATGGAACTATCTAGGATGACCCTGATTAATTCCATTTCAGATAATCCAATTTAAGTTGATTTCTGTTAGTTGACTCTTAAGCTTAACGTCTGGAACAAATGAACATGTGGACGGCTTCACAGGCCTATTGAGATCTGCTGTGTGAGTTAATTACCCTGGTTAGGAAATATGGTGATGTAAGAGTGTCTCTTCTGAATTTCATCTTCCAAATGTGCTGAAATTTATTGTGAAGAGATCTCTTCTATTACTTCAGGAAGTTTGCATTCTTCTTTCTAGAAGTAATGGACTCTTTTGAGATGGGTCCCTGAAAAGGGACAGGTAAGGGACTTTAGATGTTGTAGCCCATAGAACTACCTTTTAACATTTTATTTTTCTTAACAATGACGCAATGAACCTACCTGCCTGTGTCCTGTAATGCATCAGCTTAAGCTCAAGGTTTTGCAGCCTATGAATTTTGGATTCGATAAATAGCCCAAGAGTCCCCCTAAGTTTTGGGAACCCAGGAATATCTTGCTTAAGGGAGCAGTTTGTACAAAACTGTATCAGGTAACTGCAGGAACATTGAACTGATACTAGGCTTGGATATTTTAGGATAGAAAGATTGTAAAATGCTTAACCATGAACTTGCCATGACAAATTAAAATATATGGTAATAAGTTAAATCATTAGTACAATATAGTGGTCTCCAAGCTTTTTACATCCAAGATCACTTTTTAAGTCTCAGAACAGGCGAAGATCTACTGCCCCACCCCTTCCTTGAAGCCCTGCCTACACTACATGAGGAAATCTAATGTAAATGTACTGCACAGGTGCGCAGTTCAGAGAGGGCTCAAGAGCTACTCTTGGAGTCCCTAAGATCTACCGGTAGATCGCAATCTACTGGTTGGTGACCACAGGATTAGAGTATTCCAACATGTAGGGGGAGGAAATCTGATATGGACAAGAGAGGCTGGGCATTTGAATAAATGTTCATGACAGCCCCTAGGTCCTGTAACAGGCCAGAATACAATGCAAGGGGAAGATACGGACCATCAGACTAGTTTGGGGTGCAAGGCCACAGAGCAAGACCTGTGTCTTACCACCAGAACCCTCAAGGATATGAGTATATGCAAAGAACAGTACAAGAGATTTCATCAGATTAACTGTGTACTATTGTTATATCTTTATGTGGTTTGAAGCTTCTGTCTTTACTAATTCCGCTGATAAAAAGCAATTGAAGTTTTGTTTTATCTTTAGTGTGCTATTGCTGTGCAATAGCCATGCAGCTTGTTCCTGTCTAGATGCTGAACTTGACAACCTTGATTCTGGGACTAGAACCCTAAAATCCCCCAGTTCTGTAAATATAATTAATTGAAAATCAATAATAATCACCAAAGAATTGGGCAACAACATAGGTACCTCTGAAAACTGGATGGAACCATGTTATTATATCCATCATCCATTGATCAGCAGTGATAAGGGACCAAACACATGTGAAACTAGTTAAGACAACTTCTGAAGGAAACGTCTAGAGCTGTGATCAACAACCTGTTGACCGCAATCGACTGGTCAATCCTGGGGGCTCAACCAGTTGATTGCGAGGCTTTGGGAGGCCCCTCCTCACTGCCCCCCTCCCCCAAGATGAATGCCATGCTGACATTACCTTCAGGGACAATGGAGGTAGCTCGGATTTCCTGCGGGGAGGGGGGAAGTTCTGCAGCTGCTCACCAGGTCCCGGAAGTGCACGGGCTGCTATCTCCCCTCCCGCTTCCAAAGAGTAGGCACAATACCTAAAACACCGGGCTGTTGCACATTGGAGACTTTATTCCCCTGCTGCCTTCCTGCGTGCAGGGGAAGAAGGGGAGAAGGAGAGGGCATCTGGAACTGCTCCAGCTTTAACTGCTCAGGCAGTGCACACTGCTGTGGGGAGCAGAGGAGCAAAGCGCGCGCTGTTTGAGCAGTTGGAGCTGGTACAGTCCAGGACTCCCCCTCCCCCTGATACCGCACAGCTGTTTGGCGGACAGGGGAGCAGTCCACGCACTTCCTGGGCCTTGGCGTACAGCTGCAGGTTCCCCAGGTACCAATCCCTGCCCCTTCCCCCACAAGTACCTTGTCCCCTGCCCCAGGACCTACCAGCACCCATTTGCACGCTGCCCTGGCACCCTGTCCCCCACTTCAGCACCCTGTTCCCTACCCCAGCACCCTGCCCCCACTGGCCCCCTGACCCAGCACCCACAAGATCCCTGTCTCCTGCCCCAGCACCCTGTCCCCTGCCTCCACCAACACAGTTGAGGCCACATTAGCAAGGCTTGAGGGTCTTGGGGGGGTTGTGTTTTTGTATCTCACTTGTGTGGCCCCAACTGACTTTTCTGTGGGTCAGTGACCCGACTCAAAACAGGCTCCACGCCCCTCTCATAAATAAAGACAATCATAGAATACTTGGACTGGAAGGGACCTCGAGAGGTCATTGAGTCCAGTCCCTTGTCCTCATGGCAGGGCCCAGTACCCACAACCTCCCTAGGCAATTTATTCCAGTGTTTAACCACCCTGACAGTTAGGAACTTTTTCCTAAACCTCCCTTGCTGCAGTTTAAGCCCATTGCTTCTTGATCTATCCTCAGAGGCCAGGAAGAACAATTTTTCTCCCTTCTTCTTGTGATACCCTTTTAGATACCTGAAAACCACTATCATGTCCCCTCTCAATCTTCTCTTTTCCAAACTAAACAAGCCCAATTCTTTCAGTCTTCCTTCTTTAGATCATGTTCTTTAGATCTTTAATCATTCTTGTTGCTGTTCTCTGGACCTTCTCCAATTTCTCCACCTTTCTTGAAACGTGGTCCAGAACTGAACACAATACTCCAACTGACGCCTAATCAGCCCAGAGTAGAGCAGAAGAATGACTTCTCATGTCTTGCTCTCAACACACCTATTACTGCATCCTAGAATCATGATAGAAATGTAGCCGTGTTAGTCTGGTGTAGCTGAAACAAAATACAGGACTATGTAGCACTTTAAAGACTAACAAGATGGTTTATTAGATGATGAGCTTTCGTGAGCCAGACCCACTTCCTCAGATCAAAAACTTCAGCTCATCATCTAATAAACCATCTTGTTAGTCTTTAAAGTGCTACATAGTCCTGTATTTCCTAGAATCATGTTTGCTTATTTTGCAACAGCGTCACACTGTTGACTCGTATTTAGCTTGTTGTCCACTATAACCCCTAGATTCCTTTCTGCTGTACTCTTTCTGTAGGTGTGAAACTGATTGCTCCTTCCTAAGGGGAAGCACTTTGCATTTGTCCTTATTAAACATCATCCTGTTTACCTCAGACCATTTCTCCAATTTGTTCAGAATTGGTAGCTTTATGGCCACTGGGGACCAAGAGTGGGAAGGCCGTCTGCCCAGCAATGAGAGCTACAAACCAGCCTGAGTGGGCCAAGACTCTGTCTCAGGACCTTGGAGACTGGCGTGGGCTGGCAATGCCTTCCAATGCTCACTCGGTGCTGAGATTCAGAATAGAGCCTGAATCGGGTCCTATGGTCCAAGGATCTCCCTGACCATGAAGATCAATGGAATGGAGAAAGATGCCAATGCCTGAGAAAGATGCCAGCAATCACCTGAGTGAGCTTGGGAGCAGTATCAAGATCTCAAGGAGGCAGGGCACCAGCAACAGTGCCCAGGATAAGGGACACATGCAGCAATCTGTTCACACTGAGGCTCTGGCAAGCATTACCCTGAGCCTTGCCTCCTGCACCCATAATCAGGGCAATGGAAGGGTGCATGCAAAGTCTGAGGCATGAAAGCTTCATACTGGGGAACGCTGGCAGAATGATGTGTTGGGAGGAGATGGGGGCTGCTGGGAGAGAAACACTCTAAAAAGTTCCCAACATGGGCTTACTCTTTTGACTGTGCTACTGCCTGATGGATGCCAACAAGGCCAAAACATCGTATGCTGACCAAAAGACCTCTCATGTAAAATGTACCTCCACGTGCTGCTACTTGGTGTCACCAGAGTGGGATGGGGAAGGCTGAACCACTCTACCGGAATCTGTCTACAATTCCCCGATAAGACATCGGGGAATGTCC
The DNA here is from genome assembly GCF_049634645.1 of Pelodiscus sinensis. Lineage (NCBI taxonomy): Eukaryota > Metazoa > Chordata > Testudines > Trionychidae > Pelodiscus > Pelodiscus sinensis. The sequence goes on along the minus strand of NC_134712.1, from coordinate 244,537,781 downwards.
CTTTTCCAAGGTCTTCACCTTCCAGACTAGAGACATCAAGGGGGAACAGTGCCACTTTGATGATGGCATTGGTGGCAATTTCTGTACCAACTGAAGTTACAGCACTCAAGACTGAGACCAATGTGGTATCCAGAGTCAGGATTAGTGGTGACTCCATTAAGAGTGCCCCAAGGTGAATGTCCCTTTCTTTATTTGAAGCTTGAAATATCTGAAAATATGGCACTTCTCACTAATGTGCCCTCGTCTAAATGCCTTAGGCAGTTGTGCAAGTTGCTAACAGGCATAGGACACTTGCACTCTTGCCTCAGTTTGAAACCTGGGAACCAGGGAATGCCTAGTCCCTAGGTTAAATTTCATCTAGGACACTATCAACTTACAAACTACAAAACTAAGAAACTACTGAGAGAACTGTACACACTAAGCACAGATGATTTGCAGAAAGAGCAAAATAGCTGAAGCACAGCAGTTTTATTGCAACATTACTGCTGACAAGAAGGGTGCCCCTCCTGGGGTTAGAAGAGATGCTCCCCATGGGTACTGCTGATGGAAAAACTTCCAGCACTGGTGCAAGTGGCGAGCACACACACATAATGTCAAGTGGACATGAGTAATCACATGGGGTACGTCTAGACTACATGGCTCCATCGACAGAGCCATGTAAAATAGTTTACTCGGAATAGTCAATGAAGCGGGGATTTAAATAATCCCCACTTCATTAAAATAAAAATGGCCACCATGCTGTGCCAATGATCAGCTGATCCAGCACAGCGCGGCAGTCTAGTCGCGGATTGGTCGACAAGGGAAGCCTTTTTTGACCGCTCCGGTATGCCTCATGAAATTATTTAAATCCCCGCTTCACTGACTACGCCGAGTAAACTATTTTACATGGCTCTGTCGACGGAGCCATGTAGTCTAGACTTACCCTTGAAGAAGCTGCAAAAACAGCTATAGGTTCTCTCAAAAGTATGCAATATGTTTGAATCTTTTCATAGCAAAAACTCAGAAGTAGCTTATTTTAATAAAGGTATAATTGTACTACAGTACTTTCAATAGCAAGCTTCCAAAACAGTGTGCCTTAATGGTGTAAAAATTTATCAGAACTTGATATAGCAGAACAGTTGAAACTTATAAAAATTGACCCAAATTCCAATTACACAGAAATGTACACAAAATCCTGAAGTAAAGTTTAATTTTCCTGATGGTATTGCAAGATGATCCTCATGAGAAGAGGAATCTACGTTAAGCAGCTGGTAAACAATCATGCACGCTGTAATTATATAAACTTACTCAGATTTTAAGATTCGCAAATGAAATGAGAATTCTGGTATTTTAATTTGCAGTCTTAAAAGATATAAAACCTCTGCATGCCTCTAATCATCATTAGATACGGCATTTTTTAGCACTAGTAATCCACAGATATTTAACTAATTATAGTGCATCCCACAGAATTCTTTGTACAGATACAGGATAAATACTTATGGTTTGTGCAGGATTATCTACAACAGACCAACACGAACTGATTTTGTGCTGTTTATACAATGCCTAGCACAATGAGGCTCCTGGTCCATGAATGGGGCTTCTAGATATCACCACAGTACAAATAATAACCTCTTGCAGCTAGTACTATGCTTTTTTATATTTATACACTAGTATTCAGTCACAATTCAAGTTTAGTTTGTGGTTCAAAAAATCCTTGCATGCAGGAAGTCCTACTGCATGAGGAATATTTTCCACATTTGATTAAAACTTTCAAGAGTTAATTTAATCAAAGAGATCATTCAGTAGCAACAGGTACACAACTGTTATGTGTCAAGCATCTCTGACTTTCAGAAGTACCCTTGTTTATGCTGCCAAATAATAAGAAAATACTTCACATCATCAAAATGTTTACAGGAAGAATTGTCCTGGTGGACCTTACACAAATATTTGTGTAACTGATATTTCTAAGCCTATTATTAACTAACTCAATTTTAAGAATTTGACTTCAGATGGAAGGCAGTTTTTAACCTCTTCTTACTGCTAAGAGTCTAGCTTCTAGTTAATGGGGAATGGGGGTAGAAGTCAAATCAAAACAATATTGCTAATCCATCAGTCTGGAAAAGTGAACAGAATTTGTGAAGTATTGTAGTTAGCAACAGATTTCAGATGTCATGGCTGGGCAACAGGTAGGGGGAAATTTAGCACTCTTTAATCAGTTCCCTCTATAAATCTGGATGGTATTAATCTGAAAATCTTCTCTTGAGCACTTAGGTTGATCCAGTGTTGCAAAGTCACCCAAAGGAAACTACCCCCAAGATAAGCCAGAACTCTGAAACAACTTCGGGTTTTATGGGTTAAAAATAATCCCTGAATTACATTCTGAAACAGACTGGAAGCCAGTGTGGACATAACATGTTACATAAAAACATAAGAATAGTCATACTAGGTCAGACCGAAGGTCCATCCAGCCCAGTATCCTGTCTGCCGACAGTGGCTAATGCCAGGTGCCCCAGAGGGAGTGACCCAAACAGGGAATGATCAAGCGATCTCTCTCCTGACATCCAGCTCCACCCTCTGACAAACAGAGGTTAGGGACACCATTCCTTACCCATCCTGGCTGATAACCTCCATGAATTTATCTAGTTCTCTTTTAAACCCTGTTATAGTCCTAGCCTTCATCATCTCTTCAGGCAAGGAGTTCCACAGGTTGACTGTGTACTGTGTGAAGAACTTTCTTTTATTTGTTTTAAACCTGCTGCCCATTAATTTCATTTGGTGGCCCTGAGTTCTTATATTATGGGAACAAGAAAATAACCTTTCCTTATTCACTTTTTTCACACTACTCCTGATTTTAAATACCTCTATAATATCCCTCCTTAGTCTCCTCTTTGCCAGGCTGAAAAGTCCTGGTCTCTTTAATCTCTCCTCATATGGGACCTGTTCCAAACCCCTAATCATTTTAGTTGCCCTTCGCTGAACCCTTTCTAATGCCAGATCTTTTTTGAGATGAGGAGACCACATCTGTACACAGTATTCATGGGCATACCATGGATTTATATAAGGGCAATAAGATATTCTCCATCCTATTCTCTATCCCTTTTTTAATTATTCCTAACATCCTGTGTTTTGTTTTTGTTTTTTGACTGCCGCTGCACACTGCATGGACATCTTCAGAGGACTGTCCCTGATGACTCCAAGATCTCTTTTCTGATATTTGATTAGAGATGCACAGATAAGCAGAACTGAACCCCAAATGTTCAAAAATCATAATCAAGAACGCCAAAAGTCATGAGATTAAATTAATGCCAATGTCACACATCTTTGCTTAGACAAGCCCCACGTCATCTGGTTTTAGCAATATTACTCCAAAACTATCCAACGTCCAAAGTAGGGATAGAACTTAGGGAGGTTTTGTCCTCTCTTTCTTCCTATACTTCCAAAGTTGACCATGAGACCACTAAATATTTAAGCTTGATCTTTTCCAGCTCCTCAGCAGGAAACCATCTTGGTGAAGAGTGAGAATTTGGAAGACTGACAGCCAAAAATGATTGTCCCACCAAAGATCAGAGCATCAGTCTCCCATATAAAATGTAATAAATGTAAATGTAAACATAAATGTAGCAAATGTAGTAAGATAACTATAAGCAGCTTCAAGTTGCCACATACTGCTGTATGGAGAAGCAGACATGAAATTGGAATTCCAGCACAACACAAGCGAAGGCACCAAAAACTTCACCATTTCAACTGATCAACTGATCTGGAAGCTAGTAACAAATGGTTTGTCTTCCCAGCTTTTGTCTAAGGAAACTGACAGGCTACAAAGAAAAAAATTCCAGAGAGGAGCTATGAGTGGTCATGCACTGTGACACCAGAATGAATAAAGTTGATGAATTTGAAGAAATTCAGAGAACAGAAAGTAATTAGAGGGACAGCCAGAGTGCCTTATAAGGGAAACTGTAAAAATATGCACTATTACATGGTAGATGACTTGTGAACTACCAAATATTGTAAGGTAGTAAGCAAAAAATTCAAAAGCCAAATACTGTCATTTTAATTTTACAAGTTCAGTCTTAATATCAAGTCACAATACAGTGGTAAATGAACTATTTTATTAACACAAGACTTCTTTACATTATTCTCATTCAATTTTTGTCCAGATGTAGAATCAGACTAGAATTCTGGGCAGTAGACTGAAAGAAAGTCTACCATCACTCTGCCAAAGTTTGCACTGTGGTATTCTTACAACAAGTTGAAAATAAAGGCCAATTATAGGCAATGTTGGTTAAGACTGTGATTTTATGTTAGCAGGGTTTTCTGGTATAGCTATTCTGGCAAACCTTTTCTAATAGCCTGAGAGAGGAGGGATAAAAAAGCATTGGTTATCTGAAGTAGGTTCTGCAACTTGATAGGAATAAATTTTATGTGCATCAACACAAGGGCAGATGTACACCACCAATAGAAACACGTGTTGCTGGCAAGGGGCAGCATAGGCATTCTGCAAATCAGTTGGGCGGCATTTGAATCAATCCTGTGTGGCCACCCAAATGCTCAGCTTACAGGGAACACTCTTCTTCAATTTGAATTTGAAAGTCTTTATTTCATAGAACTCAGAAGTCAGCCATTCATAGTCTTACAACTGCATCTCATCCTTCTTACCTAAATAACCAAGCATCCAACTTATCTTCCAGGACTGACTACAAATAAGGGCATGATTATGAAGAACTGTGCATGTACAGGCAGTCCCCGACTTACATGGATCCGACTTACGTCGGATCCCTAGATACGAACAGGGTGAGGCAACTCCCACACATGCGCAGCAGCATTCCCGGGCTCGCTCACCTGGGTCCTAGGATCCTCCTCCTCCTCGGGCCGGCTCCGACTGGGGTCCCGCAGAGCTGCCGGGCAGAGGAAAAGTGCCTCCCCCTGCCAGCAACAGGCTGCCGAAGAGACAAAAGCAGCCTCTCTGCCCCTCCTCCCCTCTATACATGCCGGGCTCCCGGAGCGCAGCAGCGTCCCCGGGGCTCCTCACCTGGGTCCTAGAATCCACCTCCTCCTCCTCTTCGGCCGGCTCCAACTGGCCTCTGCCTGCAGCAGCTGGCCACAGGGACAGGGATCCCGCAGAGCTGCCGGGCAGAGGAAAAGTGCCTCCCCACGCCCGCTGCCCCCACCCCCCCGCGGCCTCGCATCCTGCACGCCTCCCCCCTCTCCCCCTGCCAGCAACAGGCTGCCCCCTCCCCTGAGCAACAGGCTGCCGAACAGCAGACAAAAGCAGCCTCTCCGCCCCTCCTCCCCCTATACATGCTGGGCTCCCTGGGCAAACAAAGACTCCACCAAAACAAACAAAGTGCTGGCCTCATTGTGTTAGCAAAAAAAGGACCCTCCTCCTAGAACCCTGGGTGGTGTGTGGAAATAAAGCTATTAGCTCAAAGCATGGTGCAGAGCTGTTTGGTATTTGATGAGTTACTCCTTTAGTCCTGAGTTTGTCACAGGGACAGAAATAGATGTGAAATCTTCTGAACAGGGGAACAGACAGCAAAACAAACATTAGAGGGGAGTTAACCTTTCCCTATGCTATCCAAAACTAAAAAAAATGTTTGGCTAGAGTTTCCCCTACAATATGTACCAGTTCCGACTTACATACAGATTCAACTTAAGAACAAACCTACAGTCCCTATCTTGTACGTAACCCGGGGACTGCCTGTATTCATATTTCTCTCTGCAATGTATGTGCTGTTTTCCCTGACTTCAGAAGGGACAAATTAGCTTTGTCATAACTACTTATTAGAGCATATTTTAAAGATCAGAATATGATGGCTGTTTTTAGTTTTCTATGATGTTTTACAGAAATTTTTTAAAAGTCATTTTTTTCTTTTGAGTACTACCTAATGCTCCCTTAAAAAAAATAAATCCTCCACAAACCCACATCCAGGTTCAACTAAGAATATTCTGTAAGATTCCAAGTACAACAGGACAGGTTAATTGCATTAGCTGATGCTAAAGCAAATTAGCAATAGAACACATTGTGGTGTTTTTAAGTGCTGCCTAGAAATACAGTTTTTTATAGCCCAATGTGTCTCAACCAGTGATACAAGTACCCTTAGGGCTGCGTCTAAACTGGCAAGTTTTTCCGCAAAAGCAAGTGCTTTTGCGCAAAATCTTGCCAGCTGTCTACACTGGCCACTTGATTTTGCGCAAAAGCACTGACGTTCTACTGTTAGAAATCAGTGCTTCTTGCGCAAATGCTTTGACGCTCCCATTTGGGCAAAAGCCCTTTACCGGAAATGTTTTTGCACAAGAGGGCCAGTATAGACAGCTAAAAACTGTTTTGCACAAAAAAGCCCCGATGGCGAAAATGGCGATCGGGGCTTTCTTGCGCAAAACCGCATCTAGACTGGCACGGACGCTTTTCCGCAAAAAGTGCTTTTGCGGAAAAGCATCCGTGCCAATCTAGACACTCTTTTCCGCAAATGCTTTTAATGGAAAAACTTTTCTGTTAAAAGCATTTGCAGAAAATCATGCCAGTCTAGACATAGCCTTAAGAGTACTCAAGAGAAGTCTGGGGGATACGTCAACATAACTGAAAATTGTAGAAAACAGAATTTTTGTTTAAGTTTTATAGCATTTTATTAATTTTGTACTTTTTACACTAAAAAATTTCATCACCTGCCCAGTTACTATTAAGTTGTTTAAACAAATGTGTTGACATCGTAGAAAAAAAAATTGTGCGTGTGAAAACTGTAGGTACTGGCGATACTTTTCTTTTTTAAAGGGGCGCTTTATAAAAAAAGTTGAGAACACTGCTATAGACCATGCCAAGTTTATTTCCCTAGTCTTTAATTCCATCTATTGTTTCCTACTTCCCAGTGCTGTCTGTTCTTCTCTTTGTCTTCTGTTTTTCAAAATCTCAGGTTAAAAACCATTTTGTTCTTTCCTTTCTTCACTCATTTTTGCACAAAACTTGGAGATAGTATGATTCAGTAGATAGGTCATCTGATTAACAGTCAGGACACTGGGGTTGAATACAAGACTGCTATTAACCTGGTGTGACTGAACAATTTACTGCATATCTGTACCTCATCTGTGCATTGGTAATGAGTGTCAGGAGATACAAGAGTCCAAGAAGAATGGCTACTTTTAAATCCATTGTTAACCTGCCTGGGCACTCATGTAGCCATTCTTCTACAAAGGAATTTCACAAACCAATTACAGAGAGAGTGTGTGTGTGTGTGTGTGTGTGCATGCCCATGCGCAGAATTGACCTTCATATGCAAATTTGACAGGGTTTTCTTTTGCCTGAACAAAACAAGAATTGGATGGCCCATTATAAAACCAGCTTTCATTTCACACTTCATTGACATCAAAAGCTAAATATGGGACACTTCCAGCCCACCCAATTATCCTCATTAGCACCAGCACTATGACTGACAAGTAATTTTCCCCTCCTTTCCCTTCTTTCTCTGTTATAAATTCTGCATCCCTCCCTCTTTATGCCCCCACTTGAGGTTGAGCTCATCTGAAGAAATGGATTTTGCCCAGGAAAGCTCATGATACTATATATTAGTCTCTAAGGTACCACAGGACTACTAGATGTTTTTAAAGTTACAGACTAACACAGCTACCCCTTTGAGACATAATAACCATACAATATCCTGTCCAGGCGCACACGCACGCACACACACACTAATTTACTCTTCTCTTTTCAAAAGCCTTGTAACTTAGAGCAGAGCAATGGGAAGCAGAAACAGTATTTTAAAATTCAGTTTTTGGCTTGGGATATAAATTAGGGGGATACAGTTTTTCCACTCTCTAGTCAAACCAAAAATACCTCCAGACAGCCCAGTGGATTGGTAATGAGTACATCACTGAGCTTTAGGTTTTCTACAGTGCTGTTGCTATATTAGATAATCAGCTCTAAGCCATCATTTCAAAGCCCGCATTTTGGGGAAAACTGCATTAATGGAGTTTGTGAATAGAGGTTGAAACTTCAATTGCCACTGCTATCAACTTAATACTTTCTACAAGTTTCAAATCCACCTATTAAAGAATAACCGACAGTATACATTTTTTCCTATTAGGGAGCCCCATGACTTTCCCGAAGTCTAATTACTCCACGCAATGAAAAACTACCGTATATTCCAGCGTACAGGATGACTTTTGATGTTAAAAAACATCCCCCAAAAATCGGGGGTCGTCTTGTACGCCGGGTATACCTCCCAGGCACGCCTGGGCTGCCCCCCCACCCAAGCCCCTCCACGGCTTTACAAAGCCTCGGGGGAAGCCGGCGGGGGGGCATCCCAAGCGCGCCTGGGCTGCCCCCCAGCCAGAGCCCCTCCGCGGCTTTGCAAAGCCACGGAGGGGCTCGGGCGGGGGGGCATCCCAGGTGCGCCTGGGCTGCCCCTCCGCCGGCTTCCCCCGAGGCTTTGCAAAGCTGCTGCGGCTTTGCTCCCGGTGCCTCTGGTCTGCTGGGGACCGTCTCCAGCAGACCAGGGACACCGGGAGCAAAGGAGGCGGAGGGGTGCTGGGGTATAAGATGAAACCCTATCTTTTGATTAAAAAATTAGGGGGTCGTCTTATACGCCCAGTCGCCCTATACGCCGGAAAATACGGTAGGTATTTAAAAAAGGTGCTTCTCAGAGAAATGCTACTTAAGACTACAAGAGGAAGGTCACCAAATACAAGACATTCAAAGATTGTTAATTGTATATTAATATTAGAGGCCACAATTCTAGTGGATTGTGCTCAACAGTCTGAGTTTGAAGGTCCCCTAAAAGAGCTCCTCACCTGAGAGATGAATTACTTGTGACTAAATATGAAGGGGACAGTTGAGAAGGAAGGGAACTAGCAGTGAATCTCCCTTCTCCTATACTCTTGTGGGAATTCTGCACCAAAAAAAATTAAATGATGTATAAAACTGCATAATTTATTTGCTTGCTAGCCTCAAAGCCTTGTATACATGAAACAGCTGTACTGTTTAATTAACAAAACCAATTTATTTTAAACTACTGGGAAATCCATGTGCAGCAGGTAGGTACTTTGGCTTAGATAAGACTGAGGTCCACTGAGAATCCACTTACGTTAGCCCAAAAGAGCCATTTGAAATGTGACTTTTTAAAGTGATTTAATTAAACCAATGCCAGTCACTGTGTAGATACTCTCATTTCAGTTTAACCAATACAGTCCTCACTAAGGCTACGTCTAGACTGCAAGCCTCTTTTGAAGAAGACTACAACCAGTACTTTTGAAAAACCAAGCTGCTTTTTCAAGAGAGAGCACCTAGGCAGTCTGAATGCTCTCCTTTCAAAAAGTAGTTTGCATAACATAGCACCTTTTTTCGAAAGAGCACTTTCGAAAAAAGGCGTTCTTCCTCATAAAACGAGGTTTTCCGCCGTCGAAAAAGCTGCCACATTCTTTCGATTTACTTTCGAAAGAACATGACAGCAGTCTAGACGCAGGGGAAGTTTTTTTCCCGCCCCCCCCCCCCCCAAAAAAAGCAGCCACTTTTTTTGAAGAAGCCCCGTAGTCTAGACCCACTCTAAGACAGATAAGTAGTGTCTTATCCTTAGCTGAACAAGGAAATTCAGTCTTAAAATGTAAGCTGAACGGGTGTTTTGTTTTACTTCTCCCTGCTTCTTTGTGTGTAAGAAGCTCCTGAATGGTTTTTGTACTGTTATAATGTTTTTTATAAAACCCTAATAATACAAGGAATGTCATATTTAGTCTTCTCTGGTTTTGCTGGAAAAATTGGGGACTATACAAATGCTTGTCTCTCTCACTCCTTAACTGACTGGACAATGTTGAGTTAGAGATATGATTTGCTCCCAAATACTGATTTAGCTCAAAGAATTAAAATTTTAAATCAGTATTTAAAGATTTTCCTCTCTCGAAGGACTTCCAGGCTCAAGATCTCAAAATACCTTAATTTCACTAGTTCTCTCCACTGCCCCTATAGTCTACCAGGGTATATGTAAACTACATCCCTTTTTCGAAAAAAGGATGTAAATTAGACAGATCGAAATTGCAAATGAAGCCGGGATTTGAATTTCCTGTGCTTCATTTGCATAATGGTGGCTGCGAGTTCTTTCAAAAACAGGTACAGGGAGTCCCCGGGTTACATACAAGATAGGGACTATAGGTTTGTTCTTAAGTTGAATCCATATGTAAGTCGGAACTGGCGTCCGACTTACATACAGATTCAACTTAAGAACCCCAGGCGTCCCCAAGTCAGCTGCTGCTGAAACTGATCAGCGGCTGATTCCAGGAAGCCCGAGGCAGAGTTGCTCTGCCTCTGGCTTCCTGTAGTCAGCCGCTGGTCAGTTTCAGCAGCGGCTGACTTGGGGACGCCTGGGGCAGAGCAGCGGGGGTGCTGCTGGGTTGGTCCATTAGCGCCGAGGAGCGGTGGTACTGGAGCAATCCAGCAGCACCCAAGCTGCTCTGCCCCAGGCGTCCTGATTCAGCCGCTACTGAAACTGACCAGCAGCGGCTGAATCAGGACACCTGGGGCAGAGCAGCTGGGGTACTGCCAGGTTGGTCCAGTGGCGCCGAGAGTGGCGCTGCGGGACTAACTGGCAGCAGCCCAGCTGCTCTACCACAGGCGTCCAGAGAAAAGCCTGGTCTGCTTGGGGGGGGGAGGGGGCGGGGGGGGCGCACACTAGCTGCGCCCCCCCCCCCCCCCCCCCAGCAGACCAGGGAGACGCAGGTGGCGGGACCGCGATACAGCGCGGTCCCGCCGCCCAGGTCCTCCGCGTCTCCCTGGTCTGCTGGGCCTCCCGCCCAGCAGACCAGGGAGACGGGGAGCAAAGATGTGGAGGACCCGGACGGGAGACCGCCCAGATGCGCCTGCGGTCCCACCGCCCGGGTCCTCCGCGGCTTTGCTCCGCGTCTCCCTGGTCTGCTTGGCGGTGGGGGCGAGGGGGCAGCAGACCAGGGAGACGCGGAGCAGCTTTTCTCGCCCCGGAGGACGCGGACAGCGGGACCGCGGCACATCTGGGCGGTTCTGCCACCCCCGTCCTCCGGGGCGAGAAATGCGCCGTTCGTAAGCGCGGATCCGACATAAGTTGGATCTGCGTAACCCGGGGACTGCCTGTATTTCAAAAGTGAATCCGCCCTCCAGATGCAGTTTTCGAAAAAGCCCTCCTTTTTCGAAAGAACCGTAATGCCTGGGGGAGGGGGGAGGTTTGCTGGTTCTTTTGAAAAAGGGTTTTTTTTCCCCCTCTACAGAACAGTGTCTAGACAATGGTTTTATTTTCGAAAAGCCCTTTTTCAAAAGACTGCACGGTCGTCATTATGCAAATGAAGCATGGATAATTCAAATTACGGCTTCATTTGCAATTTCGATCTGTCTAATTTACATTCCTCTTTCGAAAGAGGGATGTAGTCTAGACATAGCCCCAGAGTAGAAAAGTCATTACTTTCTCATGTTGATGGAAATGAAGCGGAAGTGTTCAGGCTTTCTTTTTAACATCACACAGAACAATTGGCAAAGGCCCACTTCTCTCTCCTCCCCCTTATGGTAAATCTTTAATACACAATGTTCTATTTAGACACGGACTTTCAGAATGTCCATTGGATTGTTTCTGCTTAATAGAAATGACATTTCTATCTTAAAATTTACCTTCTATTACTTGTAACATTTAGATTAATCTTTCAACTGAATATATATAATTTCTACATCCCACTCCTCCATACACACACACTTTGTGCAATGACAGCGTATTCTTTCAAGTCACTATCACTGTTTCTCTGTGTACAGCATATCCTTTGCTATTTGAGACGTTCACAAAGAGAAATATTTTACTTACAGTGAAATGTTGTGAAATGAGAAAGGCTAACAGTCTCACCAGGTCTCCGGGCTCTTGTGCATTTCAAAGCAGATGCGCCTGTGTGGAGCCTGGAGTCAGTGGGACTTTCTAATGGCCTGGGCTGCATGCGGAATTCCAACTTTGAAATGCACAAGAGCCCCCAGTGGGCCTCTTGAACATTTCAAAACAGGGAATGCGGAAGTGCCTATGGACTAGTTGAGTAGTCGATGGAAATTGGATCGACTATTCGACTTGTAAATTAATTTATATTTAACATCCTTACTACTGCTACCAGTCAGGAGCAGCCAGACATATGCCAGATTTACACTAGACCTGGAAAGTCAGGTTGTTATGCAACTCCAGCTATATAAAACACATAGCTGGAGTCGGCTGACAAACTGAGCTTGGCACCGCCTTCGCAGAGGGAGGCTGATGGGAGTGATTGTTCGAACTCACAATCCCAGGTTCATACTGGAGCTGCAGCATTCAATTTAGTAGATCTTATGTAGACCCCCCTGAACTGAACACCGGAAGATCAATTACAGGCGTGACAATCAGAGACATAGCCATAAAGAAGTGAGCGGGAGAAGAGGCTGTTTTCTTAACAGTGCTATCTCCAGGGGGCCAGGTAAGGAGGCCTGGGAATGGAGCCATAGGTTGCAGACCCCTGAACTATACACTGGGCACAGGGGTATGTGGTGGAGGCTGAGGCTCGAAAGAACAGAGTGTTCTGTTAGGAATAGTCGTGGAGAAAAGACTCTTTAGTGTGGAAGGCTCCTATGGCAAATACATTTTTAGAGGTTAGGTGCTGGTAAAACTGCACCTAATATTTTTAAATGTGTCCTCCTCTACACTAAAGAGTAAAACTTCATCTATAATTAATGGTAAAACCTCTTCTATAGTATGTCTCTTTCCCAATGTACACAGGACTTGTAGGTCTCTTCTCTACGGCTGTGTCTACATTGGCATCCCTTTCCGGAAAAGGGATGCTAATGAGACACTTTGGAATTGCAAATCCGCGGGGGATTTAAATATCCCCGCAGCATTTGCATTTACATGGCTGCCGTTTTTTTCCGGCTCGGGGTTTTTGCCGGAGAAAAGCGCCAGTGTAGACGCGATTCTCTGGAAAATAAGCCCTTTTCCAGAAGATCTCTTATTCCTACTTTCAAGTAAAAGGGCTTATTTTCCAGAGAATCACGTCTACACTGGCGCTTTTCTCTGGCAAAAACCCCGAGCCAGAAAAAAGCGGCAGCCATGTAAATGCAAATGCCGCGGGGGATATTTAAATCCCCCGCGGATTTGCAATTCCAAAGTGTCTCATTAGCATCCCTTTTCCGGAAAGGGATGCCAATGTAGACATAGCCTACAAGTTTAGCATGTGGTTTGGGGCACTTAAGGTCAGGGTGGATTTGATTTACAAGTTGATTTAAATCACTAGTCAGGAATACTTGATTTAAATAATGGTTTTCTACATAAAAGTGCATTCTTGTTGGTTGTCATAACCTTGATACATATGCGTCACAAGTCACAGACATGAGTTTCATTTTTAGAAGGTACACCCTGTACATTTGTAAACAGTGATTTCTTTTGAAAACTTTTCAGATTCATTTTACAGCTATTTCAGAAAATGACTGATTGTTTGGTTATTTCATTTACCAAAGGTAAATGAAGCAGATATTTATGAAGTCATTGGGAGGTGAACTCTCTCCAATTCAACTGGTTAATCATTAATATTTGGAGGACTGTCTTGCCATGCCGTATTAGGAGAAAAACCATCACCAGACAGACATTTAAATTGTTTTATTTAACTAAAAATAACATTATGTTTTCTGGATTTTTTTCTTCAACAGCAAACATTTTAACAAAACAAGCATATGAATTTTTGAATTTAGTTAAACATTCAAGTTTTTAAAATCAGGTTTTTTGTTAAAATAATATTTTATTTAACTATTGCAATTAAAAACTAAGAAAACATTAAACTATCAGCCAGGTCAACATGAGAAACTTAAAATATTGGCTTCTACAGCTAACTCAGTCATCTTCACCTTTGTTTTCCTGTTTATTCATAACCTGGAAAAGAAAGGAAAAAAAACAAACAAACAAGCTTTCCTGCTTTTTCGAGTACCAAATGATTTCTCAATTTGGAATGAATTAATCCAAATATTTTCTCTACACTGGCAGAAGTTACGGCTGTTAAAAAGTGAGATGAGCATTTCAACAGCTCTGAATCCTAGTGCTTAAGTGACTTACACCAGTGAACTTTCTTTAGAACATCAGGTGGAAACTGTTGGCTTCTAATTAAAGTTTGAATTCTAGAAGCCTCTACTGATTGGCTGAGCCTTGGTAGGGAGAGGGGCTTTATAAGGCAGTGGGCAAGCGACCAAGGAGCTTGCGAACAGGTGAGTGTTAACAGGGAGTTTGGAAAGGGAGAAGAAAGGGCGGGAGGTTCTCTTGCCTTTCTTTTTAAATCCCTTTTCCAGGACAGCAGCGATGGTTGGTGATGGGTCTGCTGTTGTTACCTGCACAGAGTGTGCCATGTTTGTCTTCCTCCCGGAAGAAAGAACGGATTTCATCTGCACCAAGTGCAAGCTGGTCGACATTTTGGAAGAAAAAATTAGAGGACTGGAGGCCCAAGTGTCGACCCTACGCTTGATCAGAGAGGATGAAGACTTCCTCGATAGAAGGCAGCATTTAATCCTTCAAGCACGGCAGGCAGAAGAGCCAGAGAGGGCAGTACGTGACCAAGAAGAGAACTGGCAGCATGTAACTTCTAGAAGGGGAAAAAGGCCAGCACGGGAATCCCCCAATGCTATAGAGGTAAGCAATCGCTTTCAAGCTCTCTCCCAGAGCTTTCAGCACTGCAGAGCCTGTGAAGGGACCTCACAAGGAAGAAACCAGAAGGGAACACCATCTACTGGAAGGCACGGGATGCGTAGTCCTACGGATGGGGATTCCACGGCCACCACCCCCAAAAGGAAACAACGGGTGGTGATGGTCAGGGACTCCCTCCTAAGAGGGACTTAGCCATCCCTCTGCCGTCCAGACCTGGAATCTCGAGAGGTGTGCTGCTTACCGGGAGCTCGCATTCAGGATGTCACTGAAAGGCTTACCAAGCTGATCAAACCTTCGGATCGCTACCCCTTCCTGCTTCTCCACGTGGGAACTAATGATACGGCCAAGAATGATCTTGAGCGTGTTACTGCGGATTATGTAGCGCTAGGAAGAAGGATCCAAGAATTTGGAGCGCAAGTGGTATTCTCCTCCATCCTCCCTGTTGAAGGGAAAGGACTGGGCAGGGATCATCGAATTGAGGACGTAAATGCGTGGTTGCGCAGATGGTGTCGCAGAGGGGGCTTTGGTTTCTTCAACCATGGGACTCTGTTCCGAGCACAAGGATTGTTAGGAAGAGATGGGATCCACCTAACGAAGAGAGGAAGGAGCATCTTCGCGGGCAGGCTTTCAAACCTAGTGAGGAGGGCTTTAAACTAGGTTCGTCGGGGGACGGTGACCAAAACCCTGAGGGGAGTGGGAAAGTCGGATACCGGGAAGAAATGCAGAGAGGAAGGGGCAAGAAAGGAGGACCCATGTTTCGAATGGAGAAGATAGGACGATCAACTGGTTACCTGAAGTGTTTGTACACTAATGCGAGAAGCCTGGGCAACAAACAGGAAGAACTGGAGGCCCTGGCCCAGACCAAGAAATATGATTTAATTGGGATAACAGAGACTTGGTGGGATGCCTCGCATGACTGGAGCGCTGTCATGGAAGGGTATAGACTGTTCAGGAACAACAGGCAGGGGAGAAAAGGAGGAGTTGCACTGTATGTAAGAGCGCACTACGATTGCTCTGAACTCCAGTATAAAGAGGGAGAAAAACCTGTTGAGAGTCTATGGGTTAAGTTTAAAGGAGCAAACAACAGCATTGATGTTGTGGTTGGTATTTGCTACAGGCCACCGAATCAGGTGGATGAGGTAGATGAGGCTTTCTTCAGACAACTGAGTGAAGCTTCCAGATCGCAGGCCCTGGTTCTCGTGGGGGACTTTAATCACCCTGACATCTGCTGGGAAACCTATACGGCAGTACACAGGCAATCCAGGAAGTTTTTGGAGAATGTTGGGGATAACTTCTTGACACAGGTGCTGAAGGATCCGACCAGAGGCCGTGCGCAGCTTGACCTGCTCACAAACAGGGAGGAACTAATAGGGGAAGTGGAAGTGGGTGACAACCTGGGAAGCAGTGATCATGAGACGGTAGATTTCAGGATCCTGACCAAAGGAAGAAAAGAGAGTACTAAAATACACACCTTGGACTTCAAAAAAGCAGATTTTGACTACCTCCGAGATCTGATGGGCAGAATCCCCTGGGATGTTAACATGAAGGGGAAAGGAGTCCAGGACAGCTGGCAGTATTTTAAAGAAGCCTTATTGAAGGCACAGAAAGAAACCATCCCGACGCGTAGCAAGAGAGGCAAACATGGTAGGAGACCGGACTGGCTTACAGGGGAAATCCTTGGTGAACTTAAGCACAAAAAGGAAGCTTACAAAGAGTGGAAACTTGGACAAATGACCAGGGAGGAGTTTAAAGGTATAGCTCGAGAATGCCGGGGGGTGAAGGCGAAAGCGCAAATGGAATCGCGACTGGCTAAGGATGTGAAGGATAACAAGAAAGGTTTCTACAGGCATGTTAACAAGAAGGTGATCAGAAAGGGTGTGCGGCCCCTAATGGATGAAGGAGGTAACCTAGTGACAGATGATGTGGGGAAAGCTGAAGTACTCAATGCTTTCTTTGCCTCTGTTTTTACGGACAAGGTCGACTCCTGGACTTCTGAGCCAAGTGACGCAAGATGGGATGAAGATGGACAGTCCGTGGTGGGTAAAGAACAGGTTAGGAACTATTTAGAAAAGCTAAACGTACATAAATCCATAGGTCCGGACTTAGTGCATCCAAGAGTACTGAGGGAGTTGGCAAATGTCATTGTGGAGCCATTGGCCATTATCTTTGAAAACTCGTGGAGATCGGGAGAGATCCCGGACGATTGGAAAAAGGCAAATGTAGTGCCCATCTTCAAAAAAGGGAAGAAGGATGATCCAGGGAACTATAGGCCGGTCAGTCTTACCTCGGTTCCTGCAAAAGTCATGGAAGGGATCCTTAAGGAATCCATATTGAGGCAATTGGATGAGAGGAAAGTGATTAGGAGTAGTCAGCATGGATTCACAAAGGGCAAGTTGTGCCTGACCAATCTGATTAGATTCTATGATGAGGTAACTGGCTCGGTGGACATGGGGAAGTCAGTGGATGTTTTATACCTTGACTTTAGCAAGGCTTTTGATATGGTCTCCCACAATATTCTTGCCAGCAAGTTAAGGGATTGTGGATTGGATAAATGGACGGTAAGATGGATAGAAAGATGGCTAGAAGGCCGGGCCCAGCGGGTAGTGATCAATGGCTCGATGTCAGGATGGCGGTCGGTTTCTAGCGGAGTGCCCCAAGGTTCGGTTCTAGGACCGGTTTTGTTCAATATCTTTATTAATGATCTGGATGAGGGGATGGATTGCACCCTCAGCAAGTTTGCGGATGACACTAAGCTGGGGGGAGAGGTAGATACGCTTAAGGGCAAAGATAGGGTACAGAATGACTTAGACAAATTGGAGGATTGGGCCACAAGAAATCTGATGAGGTTCAACAAGGACAAGTGTAGAGTCCTGCACTTGGGACGGAAGAATCCCAAGCATAGTTACAAGCTGGGGACCAACTGGTTAAGTAGTAGTTCTGCAGAAAAGGACCTGGGGGGTTACAGTGGATGAGAAGCTAGATATGAGTCAACAGTGTGCCCTTGTAGCCAAGAAGGCTAATGGCGTATTAGGTTGCATTAAGAGGAGCATTGCCAGCAGATCCAGAGATGTCATCATTCCCCTTTATTCGGATTTGGTGAGGCCGCATCTGGAGTATTGTGTCCACTTCTGGGCCCCCTACTACAAAAAGGATGTGGACGCCCTCCGAGATCTGATGAGCGGAGGGCGACCAAAATGATTAGGGTGCTGGAGCATATGACTTATGAGGAGAGGCTGAGGGATTTGGGTCTGTTTAGTCTGCAGAAGCAAAGAGTGAGGGGGGATTTGATAGCAGCCTTCAACTTCCTGAAGGGAGGTTCCAAAGAGGATGGAGAGAGGCTGTTCTTAGTAATGACAGATGGCAGAACAAAGAGCAATGGTCTCAAGTTGTGGTGGGAGAGGTCCAGGTTGGATATTAGGAAAAACTAGTTCACTAGGAGGGTGGTGAAGCACTGGAATAGGTTACCTAGGGAAGTAGTGGAGTCTCCATCCCTAGAGGAAGGAAGACAGGCAGCCCTTAATTATGAAATAAAAAAAGTTTACCAACCTAAAGATCTTGCATGTTCAGACATGTTCCTTTCATCATCTTCAATACAGCTTCCTCCTGAGAAAGAACACTTCTCAAGATGTTGTTTCATTCTGGCAACCAGGCCTTGCATTTCTTTGTTGCATTGTCTTACCCATAGGTAAAGGAACTTGGTAAGAGACCCAGTTTGGGAATATTTTAATGGCCTGCTGCCATTATAGGTTTTTCCTTTTAGTGAAAGAATGGTACAATAGATCTCAAATAAAAGGCTACACTTTGGAATATGCTGCTCAGTTTCACTTTTGTTTCTCCTGTCTGTCCCTCCCTTTTCACATTGATCTCCAGATTTCTTCTCCTTGTCTGATCTATTTTGCCCCCAACAGTCTTCTGTTCATTGAACTTGTTTTCAAACTTTGCACTTTTAAAGAGAGGTAAGGGATTGATTCTGTGTACACAAGTTTGCAAAAGGACAATAGGATTGAGGTCTGTTATTTCTCACATCTATAGATTATTTAAACATGATTGTTAACAGCAAAAATGTTTTAGCACTGGGGACACAAATCCAAAGAACTGCAAAACTAACCATCTCTGATAGTGTCTTTTAGACCAGGGGTTCCCAAAGTTTTTGACACGGGGACCAGTAAATCCATTCACGAGCTTTTGGAGGACCGGTAACATTCATTTGCATATCAATCAATCAAATGATGAATATTCAAATAAGTTGTTTCTGGTCCTCCCAAAGCCCCCAGTTTCAGCTTCAGCAAAGCTTTTGATATGGTCACCCACAATATTCTTGCCATCAAGTTAAAGAATATGGATTGGATAAATGGAGTGTAAGAGACAAAAAGCTGGTTAGACCAGGGTTTCCCCAAACCTTTTACTTTAGTTGGAACCCTTTTTTTTCCAGTACTGTTTTTTTGCAGCCCAAAAATATACACACATAAAAAACAAAATGAGAAAATACCAGACATATAACATGTCTGGTATTTTCTCATTAGGTGCGTTTTATTATTACTAGTTGTATCAGTTTGTGCTCAGGTTGCATGAGTGTGTCTACCAGCCAGCCAGTTTGCAACTACTCGAGGGGGTGGGAGGCACAATAGAATCCCCAGGCCAGACTCACTCATGCTTTGCAGGAGGTGTGGGGGTGGGCAGCGCCCCGAGATCTACATATGGCTGGGTCAGTCCTGCTCCCCCCGCTGCGCCTCTGGACAGCCCCACTTCCTCCAACCTCCTCCCAGATACCCAGTTCTCCCCTGCTTCTCCTCCCAATCTCCCCCATCTTCCCCAGCCAGCTCCCTACCCCCTACCTCGCGCCCCCCAGCAGCCCTGCTTCCACTGGCCCCCCAATCTCTCCCAGCCAGCTCCGATGCCCCAGGCAAGCCCTACCTCCGGCAGCTGCTTTTTCCCTACTCCTCCTCCTGATCTCCCGGCCAGCCCCCTTCCAGCTCTGCTTCCACCGGCTGCCCCTCCGCCCCAAATCTCCAAAGCCCGCCCCGATTCTCGTGTCCAGTGTTGCTTCTGGTGGCCGGCTCTCCTCTCCCCCCTGCTCCTGACCTCCCCTAGCTACACCTCTGCTGAGAGCTGGAACATCAGGCTGCAGGTTATGCCCAGGCCGGCCAAGGGCTTGGCGGACCCGGTGCCACACGGGCACTCTGGGAGCCTGGAACACCCCGGCAACCATGCTGAGGCTCAGTATTTTTTTCCAGTGGCCCAGTATCGGGCCGTGGCCCATAGTTTGGGAAACACTGTTTTAGACTAAGCACTGAGTCTGATTGGGTATAGAGATTAACCTAAAGCTATACAGAAGACTCAAACCACATAAGATTAGGTCTCTAATACATGAATAATTGGAACTCATTTACAAAACTTTTCTTAAGTACTACATGAATATATTGTATCATAATGCAAAATTAAAAGTATAATCTCTATTCCATTATGAGATCTTTGAGCTATAATGTACATCAATTAAAACTATCTTTACATACTTTTTCCCCTCAAAGCATTATCAAAAGAATCTGAAATAAAAAATGCTATTTTTTAATTTTTAAAAACCATTGATTTTTTTGTATCCACCCTGTTTATTAAGGTTGAATACTACAATAGTACAATAAACCTAAATGCAAAAATATCCCTTTTAGGATTCTTCTCACCCCCTTCCATTTGTGGTACATGAACATAAGATTTTTTCACACAGTGTACTCTGGGGGGAATTTTGCACCAAAAATTATAACTTCTATACATAATGTTTTAAAATGCTGCATTTTATTTGTCAAAATAAAAAGAATCATGCCAGTTTCCATTATTTTGGAAATTAAAAAAAAATGGTCAGTATCTATGTCTATAACAATACAAAGATTCAGAAAAAAACATTTCTGACAAATAGATCTCTTAGTAGGCATATTAAGACAATTTTGAGTATAATTCATTTAATCTACAATACAGAAGTGAGTTTCCTGCACCCTCAGAAGCAGTGTAAAGGTTTGGGGGAGAGTCAAGGGTAGTGAAGGAGCTGAGGGAGAGGGAAATAACTGCTGGTAGGGAGCTGGGTGATAACCTGCAATGTTGGGTGAGAGTAGGAGAAATACAAAACAAGGGTTTTTTTGGGCTGGAGGTAAGGAGGGTGGAGAAGGAGGTAATGTTAGAGAAGTGGGGAGCCTCTCCCCTGCTAACCCTGACAAAGAGGCTAGGGAGCCTCTGCCCCTGTTCCAAAGTGTCTCTGCTTCAGTCTCCCCCCACTAGCCCTTCTGAACTCTAGTCTGTGACCTCCCCGCAATCCTATAAGGACTGCTACACCTGCCCCACTGGACATGTAAAGATGTGCTAGCAGCAAGCTGCTTCTGGGAGCAGCATGGGGTCACAGTATGAAGGCAGCTTGCCTAAGCCCTGCTGTGCCACAGGCTAGGGAGTGGCTTGTGGTAAGTCCCTGCCAGCCAGACTCTACACACCTCACACTTCCACCCATACCTAACACTCTGCCCCAGGTCAGAACCCTCTCCTCTGTGCCAAACTCTCTCCCAGATTCTACGCCATTCACTCCAACTTGGCATGTGAAAGGTTAACGGGTGATTCTTACCAGTTCCAATTAACAAGGGGGGGGGGGGGCTGAGAAAGTTCCCTACCCCTCTGAGACAGCCCTGTGGGATCCTTCCTGGAGAGTGGCCCTCCAACCTGGCCAGAGTAACCCATCTGCTGCAAGAGGATTGCTCCAGGCCAGCTGGGCTAGAGCACCCCCCTGCCACATCCCCCTTTAATTGGTTTACTGGTTAAACATCACATTTAATCGGCTAGCCAATTAAACATGATTTTACATCTTTAACCCCAACCTCTTGCCTCAGCACAGAGTCCCCTCCCAAGCTCCAAACCCCTCAGCCTTAGCTTGGAGTCTGCACTCAGGTAAGTAGTAATAACTTCAGTATGTTCAATTATTATTAGTTGATGAATTGCTTATTAACTTAAATTGATTTGAATAAAGTTAGAATTTATTAGATATGACAAGGAATGGGTCACTATGTGAAGTCTTGGTGATAAAATGTACAAACTGCATGGTTAAAGAAGGGGGAGTAAAGAAGGGGGAGGGCTAAACATAAGCAGTTTATTTACTAGAGAAAGATGGATGTACTGAATCATGAGTCAGCAACCTTTCAAAGAACCACCACCTTTTTTTGTTTTTGACCAAAGTATTTTTGAGAGCTAGATCACATGCAAAGCTACTTGTACATACACACAAAGATAACCGATATTCAGCAGAATTTGTTATCTGTGGGTACAAGCAGCGTTGCATGAGATGTGGCTTTTGAAATGTATTGGTAAAGACAAAAACAAAAACAAACAAAAAAGGGGGTAGTAGATAGATCCTGTCTCTCAGTCTCTGAAAGTTAATGAACCTGAGCTAGTCTGAACTGGGGGGGGGGGGGGGGGGGAAAGAGTTTAGTGCAAATCACCGGCACTATAAGTGCCTATCAGCAAACACTACTTACCAAAGAGGCAGGTGTTTTCTGTGACCCTTAAAGCTGCCGAACTGGATATAAAGTGAAGTCCCATGTAGAGTGCATTATAATAATCCAATATTAAGATTTAAAAAAAGGCACAAATCACATTGGTATACACTGGATTAACTCATGATTTTCTAAAATTATTGATAATTATGTTGGTCCAAAATGCATCTGTGCAATTTAAAACTCAAAAGGAGTTTGAGAGAAGTATAAGTGTAGCTAACAGCACAGCATCTTCGGTTGCCAACGCTTCCCATTATAAAGCAGTTTTCACCTGTTTATAATGTTTGCCAAGCTAACCATCTGAGCTTAAGTTTTCCATATTAAATGCAAGGCTGATTGGGGGGGACAGAGACTGGGGGGAATTTCAGCCAAAATTGTTCTGCTGTTTCCAATGAAGCCAAGGCAAGAGGGACCGTATTTTTCCCACACCTGTCAAAGGGAGCAGTGAGATTGTGCTGAGGGAGGGAGCAGTGTGAGAAGCCCTTCCCCCTCCTCCCCCCCCCCCCCCCTCACAACTGTTCACTGTGAAACAGGGCCCTAGAGCCAGGTTTTCTGACTGGCATGTAGGGGCGGGACAGTCAGGAGCCTGGCTGACGCTCCTGTTGCACCCGTGCGCTTGGTGGGCCAGATCTGGCAAGTGGGCCATATTTTGCCTAGCCAGTAGGCTATATTTTGCCTGGCCCTGATCCAAAAGGTTTAATGTTGATCTACAATAATCAGTAATGAACAAGTTCAGTGATCCTACAGCAGTTGCAAGTGCTACCATGCAACAAACATGGATTCAATTTCTGGATCTGGGCACTTACCCTTAAGAAGTATGTCTACACTGCAAAATTAATTCAAAACTTTATTTCAAATTAACTTTAATAGTGTCTATACATACTGTGACGGCGCGTTGGGGGTCCCCCGTCTCCTGCACCCCGAAATGGCACAAACAGACTGTACCAGCCAGTGGAATAGAGGAAGTTTATTGCCTCTCCAGGTTACAGCACAGCCCAGATGTAGTCTGGTCACAGAGCTGGGCTAGGATGCCTCAGGCCCCCTTGAGATGGGGGAGACTGGGCCCCTAAACTCCAGCCTCTTTCCCTAGGCTGTCTCCTCCATGCTCCCAGCCAACAACTAACTCACTCTCTTCCAGCCCTGCCCCCCAGCCAGGGCAGCATTCCACTGTCCTTTGTTCCTCTCCATAGGGGGTGTCTGGCCATACTGGTTTGCATAGTGACTCATCCTGTTTTGCTGGGTCGTGGTACCCATGGCAGCCAGTGGGGGTTACCCCAGAGCCAGCAGCATAGAAACCAGCCAGGTACCCCCACTACGTCACACATACAAACCACTATTTCTAAATTAATTCAAAAAGCAGAGCACTTAATTCGAATTTGGTAAACCTCATTCTACAAGGAGTAACGCCAAATACAAAATAGCTATTTTGAATTAAGTGCTGTGTAGACACTTAATTCAAAATAGTTGCCCTCCAGCCCTTCACAGGGAGCCCTAGTGGCCACTCTGGGCACAGCCAGGAAAACTTACTCTCCTCTCCCCCAGCCCTGGAGCTATTAAAGGAGTAGACTCTGGCCACAGTGCCTGTGCTAGCTCTAAGCCTGCCAGCCCAGAGCCAGCAGTGGCCATGGGGGCCCCTGAACCAGTGGTCCCAAAACATGAGCCAGCAAGCCACTGGCAGCCAGCCCTCCACCGCTCCCCAGGAGCAGTCTGCCAGCTCCCAGGAGCCTGACAGGGGCTGGAGAGGGCAGGCGCCTTCCTGGTCCAGGGTGGAGATCGTGGACCTTATTCAGGTTTGGGGGGGGGGGGGGATGCCCCCAACGTCCATGATCTCCACACTAGACGGAGGAATAAGGCCATCTATGGCAGGATAGCTACCAGCCTGACCACCAAAGGCCACATGCGAACTCAGGAGCAGGTTTGCATGAAAACTAAGTTGGTCTGGCGAGACCCCCAACCCTGAGCTTCCCCTCTGCCTTCTTCCCCTTGCTTCCCCCTTCCAGCTCCCAGGTTTCCCCCTCCCCTCTCCCACCCTCGGTCTTCCCCTCTCCCACCTCCTTTTCCCAGTCTCCCCAGAGGTTCATCCCCCACCCCCCTTTTTTGTTTAATAAACCCAGTTTCTATTTTTGAACATGCGTGTCTTTTATTTGACATCAGGAATGGGAGCTAGGGAGGGGTAAGTGGATGGATGTGAGAGAGGAATGGGGCACGAGCCCCCGGTGGGGAGGACCGAGGTGGCTCCTCTCCCACAGGGCCTCCTGGATCCCAACAGCCCCCCGATGGACCCCCCCAGATGGCAGCTTGCAGCAAGTGCAGCCGGGCTGATGGCAACGACCCCACGAGACGCACCGGCGTGCCCAGGGGCAACTCTGGCTCCATGGGGCCAAGTGCTGTGGTGTCCCGAGTGCGGGCGCTCAGGGCACTCCAAACCAGGACTGCTTTGCTGTCCCTCATTGAGGTAGACAAGCAAGCGGGGAACCCTGAGAACTGTCTGTCCGGGGTGGAGGTAGGGTCCCCTTAAGCGCAGAGCTCAGTTAGCCTCAGGCAGCAGCCCCACACACTAAGTCCTAATCTAATGCCCTGCCGGCACTGGTTCCAGATAGCCTTAACTTTGGTTCAAGGTCCACTCAGTGTGGACGCACTATTTTGATTTAGCAAAACGCTATATCGAAATAGTTTGTGTGTGTAGATGCGTTAATTGGAATTAAGCTAATTCAAATTAAGTATTTCAAATTAGGATATGTCTACACTACAGTGCTAAGTGAGTAGTGCTCTGGAGGAAGAATTTTTTGTTCCTGGGCCATGTATTGCTTTGCAAAAACCCCTTTGGCCAGTCTAGAAAAGGAAACCCTTTCTACTTTTTTGGAATGAAAAGCAGGCACCGTATGAGCGGATTTAGACAGGACAGCAATATATTTCTTTATCTACACTTGGGGTCTAGTTATAAGATTAAAAACCACGAGCCCAGTGTTCATTCTGGGCTGTATAAGTACCTCATGGGCACTCACTGTGATGCTGAAGTACAAACAGAGCTCTGTGTCAGCATAAAGCACTTTTAAGAAAAGTAAATATGAAGCAGTTGAAGGAAGATGCTTGAGTACAGGAAAAGATGTATTAACAACAAGCCTTGTGGATGGGGAGGTGGGGGGGGGGGAGAACAGTAATGAGGTACATTTGGACTTTAGTAAGGCTTTTGATATGGTCTTGCATGACCTTATTAACAAACTAGGGAAATACAACCTAAATGGCACTAGTATAACGGTTTGAATAACCTTTCCCAGAGAGTAGTTATCAATGGATCACAGCCATATTGTAAACCATAACAAAGTGGGATTCCTTAGGGATCAGTCCTAGGTTTGCTTCTATTCAATCTTTTCATCAGTGATGTAGATAATGGCACACAGAACATAGAATTCAAAATGATCTTGACAAACTGGAGAAAAAGTCTGAGATAAATAGGATCAATTCAATAAGAACAAATGCAAAGTACTCCACATAGGAAGGAAAAATCAGTTGCACACACAGAAAGTGAAAATTATAGCCTAGGAAGGAGTATTGTAGAAAGATCTATGGGTTACAGCTTACCAAAAGCTAAATATGAGTCAAAGTGACACTGTTGGGGGAAAAAAAACAAATCTCATTCTTTGATGTATTACCAGGAGTGTTGTATACCCACACACATTACTTTTGAAAATTTAGACCATACTAGACTTTTCTGATAAGTATTACCCTATTAATTTAAGGTACCTACTGACAGTTAACAATGAGTTTTTTCTTCTGCATTATATTCTTCCATTATCCTCTTCCTTCCACTACATTCTTAGTATGAATACTGCATCACAAGAATTTATTCCTAACCTTTAATCTGGGATGAGACCATGAAAAACAACTGCAGCTTTTGTATAGTAAGTGCTGCCGCTTTATTTTCTTTAAGTTGTGCTGGTGGATAAGCTAGTAAACACTATGAGTTAACACTGCAGCAGAACCAGTTACCCAAGGTACAGTTACAATGCTGAACCAACCGAAATTACTGCAGCTGACAGGTATGTTGTTTAGGGATGTTAAAGACTAATCAACTATCCAATAAGCATTTCCTTATCTTTTGACTAGTACATATACCTCCCCCGTCCCCTTGCTGCCTCTATGAGATAAAGGCAGCAAAGGGAGGGAAAAGCAGGAGGAGGGGTACTTTGAAACCCCAAGGTGGCTGCTGCACAGCTGATGCACAGCTGATCTGTGTAACAGCTGCCCCCTTAAAACGCTGCCTTTGCACAGCACTTCCTCAGAACCTGGGGTCAATTGAGGAGTCCCCAGCTGATCCGAGGTTCTGCAGAAATGCTGCGAGGAGCCCAGGGTCAGCTCACCCCAGCTGACCCCGGTCTCCACTGCCCCTTTGAAATGCATAGAGGCAGCAGTTTCAAAGGGGCGCAGCCATGCAGGGGCTCTTGTACATTTCAAAGGAGGAATGCAGAAGTGCCTATTGACTAATAGATGGAAATTTTAACATCCTTAATGCGGTTGATATCTGTAGCGTAAACACCGAGACTAGGAGAACTTCTATAGATAGTCTAATGGAATTTTAGACTATTTGATGACGTGAAGAGAATCCTGATTCTCCTGTCAAGATCATGGTACAGTTGCAATAAGTAGTGTAAACAGTTATTTCCTCCCTCCCATCTCTAACAAAATAAAAACTACCCAGGAACTCAAAGTATGCTGGTAAAAATCTGAGGTTTTTCTGTTAACTTCACAAAAACACGTTTCTTCTCCTACCTCTAAGCTAGCTTCCTCACTCTCCCCCCTTTTGCGAAAAGCAAAATAAAACCCCAAGCCTACTATAGCCTGACACTGATCTCATACAGAAAGCAGTTGGAGAGTAGAGTGGGGTGGGTTTGGGGGGTTTTTTTGGGGTGGGGGGAGATGTTTGTTTTTGGAGCAGTTATGCAATACACGATCTATCCTGAAGTTCCACAAGTCAACCCAAAACTGTGAAACAAACGAAGGAATCTACTTTGATGTGACACCACGTGTGCGAGTTTATTAGGCATATACTCAACATCAGCTTTACATAAGAACGGCCGTACTGGGTTAGACCAAAGGTCCATCTAGCCCAGTACCCTGTCTGCTGACAATGGCCAGCACCAGGTGCCCCAGAGAGGGTGGACCGAAGACAATGATCAAGCGATTTGTCTCCTGCCATCCTTCTTCAGCCTCTGACAAACAGAGGCCAGGGACACCAATTCTATCCCCTGGCTTCTTATGGACCTACCCTCCATGAAATTATCTAGCTTCTCTTTAAACTCTGTTAGAGAGTGTGTCTAAACTACATGGCTCCATTGATGGAGCCATGTAGATTAGGCTGATCGGCAAAGGGAAATGAAGCCGCAATTTAAATAATTGCGGCTTCATTTAAATGGCTGCCGCGCTGAGCCGACAAACAGCTGATCAGCTGTTTGTCGGCTCAGTGCGCTAGTCTGGACGCTCCCGCGCCGACCTGAAAGCCCTTTATCAACCTCCCCATTATGCCTCGTAGGATGAGGTTTACCGGGGAGGTCAATAAAGTGCTTTCATGTCGGCAGGGGAGCATCCAGACTGCCCCGATCTGCCGACAAACAGCTGATCGGCAGAGCGGGGCAGCCATTTAAATTTAAATGAAGCTGCAATTATTTAAATTGCGGCTTCATTTCCCTTTGCCGAACAAACAAATCTACATGGCTCCGTCGACGGAGCCATGTAGTCTAGACGTACCCTTATAGTCCTAGCCTTCACAGCCTCCTCTGGCAAGGAGTTCCACAGGTTGACTACACGCTTTGTTAAATTAAGTTTTGTTAAATTTTTTCAGTGTAACAAGGAACTGGTTGTCCCTGCCTCCCAAAAAAGTAACAGTATGAAATAAGAAAACCTATTTCAAGTATCTTATTTCCATTTGCTGCTAAAAAGAAAATTATCTTGAATTAAAAATGTTTTAATAAGTCAATGTTCATTTTCTGAGAGAGAAGACACCACTTAAACAGCATATCCTGAGCTTTCTAGTAATCCACTCTTTTATTCATAATTAAAAGTGTATCTGTTTTTCTTACTGTTGTTTAGAAGAGCATTTTGGGCAGATCCAAGCAAACTAAATCTTTCTTGGCCCATCTCTTCTTCCTATCCTTCCATTCTATGTGTATGTTGATGTTCTGGCTAATATGTTTTAGCTCTGCTGCAGCTAATACAAGTGAATGCTTCTTCATGACTGTAAGTAAGAGCAACCAGTTCAAGAATTAAAGTAGCATTCTACTGTACAGAAGACAGGATTTGCAACTGACCAAAAAAAAAGCAAAACTAACAAGAGTCCAGTCAACTGTCCAAAGTGAACAAGCCAGGGAAGGGGATTGAGGGAAAGAAAGAAGAATCAACATTTCTCTCGGAGATGGTTATTTTGTGTGTTAATTGTAGCAAGAGTAGGTACAAAATTTTCTAATACAAGTGTGATGTGAGAGTTAGTGTCCATTTTACCTACAGACCATCCCTTCTGAGAAAACAGATTCTGCAAAGCAACATACCTTCCAAGAAAAAAATGAAGTTACAAGAAAGGTTTGTACTCTAAACAGCATTTCATTTCCCCCTTCATTTTAAACAATTAGTTTAGTGTAAATTTAATTCCTTTATATTAAAATGCCAGTGAAATTCTCTCATTTGTATAGGCTTTCAAAAGAATCACAAGCAAGATCCATTCTGACATAAGACTATTTTGAAGTGCTTCTTTCTATTAGACATTCAGTTCCAAAGGAACTGCTGCATAATTTGATATACAAGACATACTATTAGGGAAACTAGCTATATGTGAAACACAGAGCTAGATTCATTTATCAGAGCAGCTAGAAGACACGTTTTTAATTAAACACCTCATTTTAGATATTATACATACATATGTGATAAACATGCATCCATGGCATGAAATCTAATTATATTCTTGAAAGGCTTTTTGTTTCTGAATGACCTTATCACCCATCACATCTCCTCTACCAAATAACCACAACTAGTTTTCTCTCCTCCTTTTCTCCCTTCCTTAACATTACTGTAAGTGTAATCACAATAACAGAGAAAGACTGAAGTAAATATATATACATTGTAAACATTTACACAGGCATTCCACTGTCTTTGGACTTGTATGTGAATTGTCTTCACATATGAAGACATATTGTGACAATGAAAACAAAACACACAAGTATGCATGGCTGTTAGTTTTATCAACATTTTCTAGACTGAAATACTCTGCACAAACCTCTGCCACCTATTTTACTCATAAAACATTTTTAATACCCATGCTTTGATCACTGTCCTTTCAGCCAAACATTACATGGGTTCCCCACAAAGACAGCAAATGCCTCTGAATGAGGCTACATTTACTATGTAAATGCTTAACCAAGGTACTCGCCACCAATGGAGGAACATACTGCCCTGACATATGCCAAAACCAAAATATAAAAATTGAAGCCAAACACTCAAACCCATATATCAATTTAAAAGAAGATCCACATACCTCTTCAGTTTTATAGAGGAAAATAAAGTTCCAAGAAATACCACAATTAAAACAAATTTGAGACTAGTGAAAATGATTGGCAGTGATGACTCAGCTCATATTTAATTATCTGATACGTGCACTGGAAAATAAATTATTCTATCACAGTAATCGGTACTATCTTGTGTAAATTACAATGTTTGTTTAGGACTAGACATCCATTTCAACATATTACTAAATACTTACTATTAAAGCAGACAGTAAACAAATGTAAAGGTGATTTATATTTTCCCAAAATTGAATGTTTGTAGCAAATCAATAAGATAAGGTTAGGACAGTCTCTGCACATTACAATTTAACTCTCCAACTTAAAGAGGAAGTCAACTAAGTAGATGAAATGCAGAGACTGAATTCCTTGCATCAAATATTGTTGTTAAATAAGTTTCACTGGAGCAGCAGATTTTATTGCTCTGGTGAGGATTCACCAAGACAAAAAAAGGCATGAATCCATTCGACTGGCCTACCTTTTGCTTTAAAAATTAGAGCAAGAGTCTCAGAAAAGCAGTCAAATCAGTAGGATTCAAGAAAACCCTTTAAGAGTCATAAAGGAATTTAAGATGAAGTGTGTAGCTAGTTACAGTACACAGCAGTACCAACTACAGAAAGGAATAGTTGCCAAGCAGAACATCTGATTAGCATATTGGTTTATGAATTTTTTTTTTTTACTAGAATGACTCAGCCTATTATTTTCAAAGTTTTTAAAGATATAGGACTACGTGGCCTGCAAATAAAAATATACCAAACTGTTACCAACTCAGTAAGATTCAGTCCATGAAGTTTTAGCTACTTTAAAATATTAAAACATGAACATGCACATTAGATTTGTTTGGCCATTCACTATGAAAATGATTTACACAATTATGTCTAAAAATGTCTATCTTAAGTTTTCAACACCCTACACTCCAAAAAGACAAGTTTATTCTCTTCCATAATTTTGAGCAGATATATAAACTTCTTTATAAAAAAAATTTAGTGTTTGTAAGGAATATGCAAGTCAGGAGCTTATCTCCTAAGTCAGTGTTTCCCAAATGGTGTTCCGTGGAACTCCGGGGGTTCTGTAAAGTGAAAATAGGGGTTCAGCGAGAAAATTCCATTACAACCTGAATTATTGTAATGGAATGGAATTTTCATTCATTCCTGAATTTTATGGAAGACAATTTTCATTTGTGTTTGCCATGATAAGCGTCCAGGTGTAATGCCAGCTTAGCCAGAGTGTGGGGACGATGATGTTAACACGCAGTCAATCAGGGGCTCTGCAAAATTATTTCAAGTTCAAAAGGGTTCCCTGGCCAAATAAAATTGGGAAACACTGTCCAAAGTTAACTATTTCTTAGCCTTCTAATTAACAGCTAAAACATGAAGCAGCAAAGAAAAGTTTTTCCTGTTACATTCCAGCTCTGTTTTCCCCTTGATATTTTTATACCCACTGCCTCTTCTTGTTTTCCCTCCCTCCCATTTTTTTCTTCTCCCTTATTTATTTTAGTTCTGGACATCCAACACTCTGGTCTTCTGAAGAAGTGGGCTGTGCCCATGAAAGCTCATGATAGCATCTACAAGTTTTGTTAGTCTTTAAAGGGTTACCAGACTATCTGTTGTTTTTTAAGTTTATCCTGTACAGACTAACTCTGCTATCCCTCTGAAGAAATTCATCAGTTGGTGAAATGACTTTCTGCTAATATAGTCCCACCTGGTATAATATTACCAATTTTGTGATCTTTCATCTGTCATTTATACCTTGAAGGCAAGGTCTGAAGTACATGTGATCAACAAGACACACAAAAGTTTTTTAAAAGCAAACCAAAACACACAACCCCCCCCCCCCCCACACGTGTCAAGGCTTTCTTCCTCCTCCGCACATGTAAAGCTGGGCTCAGCGATAAGGGGGAGAAACGCTCAAGGCTCCAGCACGGGGGAGGGTGACGAAAAGCGACATTTGCTCGCTCGGGCTATCTGCCGTGAAGCACCCAGCGACCACCCGGGACTGGTGGGTAGGAAGAGATCGCCCCACATCCCGCATGAGCGGAGACGAGCATGGGGGAAAGGGAAGGGGCGGGGGAAGGGGCAGGAGCGGCTGCAACGCAACCTTTACAAGGGCAGCAGGGTGCCGGGCAGCGGGGGGGGGGGGAGGAGGGAGTTTTGGGGCAGAAGCCCCCAGCGGAGGTGCGCGCAGCGCTGGAGAGACCGGGCTCGTCTGTCTCGGCTTCCCCCCCCCCCCCCCAATGCTGGTTCCCTTCCCCCCACGGGGCGCCTCGCTCTGGCTCCCCGCGCATGAGGGCCAGGAGCGAGCCCCGTGTCAGCGGCAGGCAGCAGCGCCGGAGCGGCGGGAATGTCTGTCTGTCTGTGGCTGCCGCGCAGCGGGCGCCTCCGACTTACCTTCATCTTCGAGCTCTAGTTTCTCCAGCATCCCTTCGGAGGCGGCCGGGGGCTGAGGAGAAGCCGGAGCCGCCGCAGCTACTGCTGCCGCCGCCGCCTGCGGAAGAAGAAAGCGGAGAAGGGGATCAGCATCCAGGCGCGGACTCACCAGACCCGCGGCGGCATCAGCCTCAGCCCGGCGTGGCAGACAGCGAGCCGGTCTGAGGGAGGGGAGTGGCCGTCGGGCGGCTGCTAGCCCAAGGGAAACGGGGGGGGGGGGGCTGCCCCTCCGCCTGGTGCGGCTCGAGCCGTGCTGTATCTTACACACACTGGGGGGAGGGGAGGAGACGGGACCGCCTCCTCCCCCGTCTCCCCCGGAGGCTGCTCCCAGCCCATTAACCCTTTACGCGCATCCCGGCTAGGGCTCTGTCCTTTACAGAGGCCGCAGGCCAATGACGTAGGAGGTCTCGCGTCTCCTCGTCAGTCTTCAATTCGGCGAGCCGCCGTTTACGGCCGTTGGATTCCACAGGCAGCCAAAAGAATCTTGAGATGAGAAAGTTCCATCCCTTCCCCCTCCCTGGGCCCTGACTAGAATTTGGAACTTTCCATTTTGCTGCAATCAAGCCGACAGTTCTGCACAGGAGGGAAGGTAACTACCATTCACTCTTGGGGGGTGGGGGCGGTGATTGTGCTATTGCCTCCCCGCAAGCCGGGTCGAACCACCCACCTTTCCCAGTCCATTCTGCAAGGCCCGGGGCGGAGTATTAGAGCTGCCATTCTTCACACAGGCGGGGTAACCTGGGAAGAGGAAACCCCTCCCCTGTCAGCCGGTGTTGGTATTGTCCGATGTATTCACCTGCTGAGGCAGCCCTGAAAGCAGCCAGTCCCACTGCGCTCTAGTAAGGGAGGTTGACTCCCACCACCCCCCCGAGGGTCAGCCACCTTCCCGCAGGCTGCAGTGCAGACCAGCCACAGCCAAAAGCCACCAGTCCCCAGATGTGCCACAGTCCCCGGGGTGCCTGGACACCCCCCACCCCAAACATGCCTCACACCTACAGTAGCCCCAGTCTCCCAGGACAGTGAGACTATGTCTACACTGGCGGCTTCTTGTGCAAGAACATCTAGCGCAAGGGTTCTTGCGCAAGAAGTCTTGCACAGGAACACGTCCACACTGCCATGTGCCAGCTGTGCTTTTGCACAAGAGCATCCATGGCAGTGTGGACGCTCTCTTGCGCAAGAAAGCTCTGATGGCCATTTTAGCCATAGGGCTTTCCTGCATAAGAAACCCCTGCTGAGCGTCCACACTGCCCTCTTGCACAAGAGCTCTTGCGCAAGAGAACTTACACGTTAGAAAAAGAGCGTAGCTCTTGCGCACGAAGCCCTCTCTTACCACACCTCTGCTGTAAATCTTCCTGCGCAAGAGCAGATGGGCAGTGTGGGGACACTGCAGAAGAATGGCTGTTCTTGTGCAATAATCCGCCAGTGTAGACATAGCCCGAGGGTCCGAGCCTCGCTGAGACCCTGTGAGACCAACTAGAACCACCATTACAAGGGGCCCACAATATTCAGCAAGTTCCAGCATGCAGTGGTCTAGCTTGGTGTGAGGGGCCAGGTTGCACTGCGTGTCAGACAGTTGTCTGTACGGGCCCCATTTCTCTGAAGTAAAGATAAAAGGGAGTGTCCTTGGTCCTACTCTTTAGACAGAAGTGCTGAAATAAATGAAGCAGTAAGGAGCATGGCGACCAGATTTTGGAGCAATGGTAACAAATGGAATACCTTTCATGCTCCTGGCAAAGTACTGTATTTGTAGTATTGGCTCTTGGGTAGCATTTGGGCCCCCTGCACTGAAGTCAGTCTGTTTTCTTGATTGATTCTGCTACGGTATGTGCTAAGGCAGCGGTTCTCAAGCTTTTTGGGATCCGGAGCCCTTTACATGTGTAAAAATTTATGCGGAGCCCCAGTGGTTCACTGATTGTATGTGTTGTACCTATCGATGTTTCCAGTTTGTCAACCTTGTGGTGCCCCTGGAAAGGGCTCCGCAGAGCACAGTTTGAGAAACAGTGTACTAAGGTATGTTAATGACCCAGTATAAAATATATTAAGAAAGTTCTTATTTTACCTCCATATTTCTAAGTCTGTTCATATAAGGTACACTTTTTAAAGTAAGGATAGTTATCCACTGGAAAAGTTTACCTAGGTATAGGATAAATTCTTCATCATCTAAAATCTTTAAATCCAGATTGGGTATTTTCTCCATTAAATGCTCTAGCACCCAATCAAATGTTATGATCTTGATGGAGAAATAAATGGGTGAATTAATATGGCTTTTATTATGAATAAGGATTGGCTAGATGATCATAATGAGCCTTTCTGGTCCTGCAGTCTATAATTTAAAAAAAATACATAGCCTGAAGTTGCTAGTCACCAAAGTGTAGATGCCGTAGAAGTGTCCAGCATGAATCTCATTGGTTGAAACAGGGTAATATAAATAAAGTTTACAGTATCAATCTCCTGAACTAGGATATACTTTTTTGTCACCCAAAATCACTGACTGCTAACAACTGGCAAAGACAAGTCTAGTGGCACAGAGTTCTTCTCTTATGAAATCTCTCCTACTTTAAGGTGGTTATCTAACTCTTTCTGCCTCTTCCTGGGAATTCTCTTCATAGTTCTTAATGAGTATCACTGTTTAATCTCTACTCTCTTATTTAACTGCCTTTTCCTTGGACAGCTACTGAGACATTTGTCTGCAGGGCTCAGAAGAAACCCAGCTATTGGCTGCTGCAGAGCTTTTAAGGAAGAAGCATTCCTTTTCCTTAGAAGCAGATTCTCTGACCACTGCTGAGCCATGGCAGCAAATTCTAGTGGACAGAGCATGGTGCTTCAAAGGAAGTATAGCAACAATGTAGAGACTACTAAATTTTGCTTGGATCCCAATCACTGGCCTTGGCTGTTGAAGGTTAAGAAGTCTTCCAAGGAGAAGATGGACAGAAGACTAAGGCATTCAATATTTCTTGCATTCTAGCTGAATAAATTGCACAAAAATAGAGAATACCACAAACATGTGTGTTAGTGAGAAGTAATGATTGGGAAGGGATTACAGAACCATAATGGTTTGGAAGGGATTACAGAACCATAAAAATTCTAGCACGGTGCTGCTGCTGCCATCAAGAGGCAGTGCACTGCAGCTCCAAATAAGGAAAACATCTTGGCTACGTCTACACTGGCCCCTATTACGAAATAGCCATGCTAATTTAGAACGTTGGAATAGGGAAATGCGCGGGGGATTTAAATATCCCCCGCGGGATTTAAATAAACATGGCCGCCGCTTTTTTTCCGGCTTGGGGAAAAGCCGGAAAAGAGCGTCCAGACTGGCACGATCCTCCGGAATAAAGCCCTATCCTACGAATAAGAGATCCTCCGGAATATTCCGGAGGATCTCTTATTCGTAGGAATAAGAGATCCTCCGGAATAGGGCTTTATTCCGGAGGATCGCGCCAGTCTGGACGCTCTTATCCGGCTTTTCCCCAAGCCGGAAAAAAAGCGGCGGCCATGTTTATTTAAATCCCGCGGGGGATATTTAAATCCCCCGCGCATTTCCCTATTCCAACGTGTTAAATTAGTATGGCTATTCCGAAGAAGGGGCCAGTGTAGACGTAGCCCTTGGGATGATGAATGACTGTATTCCGCTCCTCAACAAACCCCTTCTAGTGATAATTAATATGAACCCTCACTGGCTCGGGAAGTAGGAGTGTCCCATTCTTGGTCACAAGAAAATACACTTGTGTGTTTTTGTAATGGTGAATTATTAATGTATGCCTCAGTGTGGCTATGTCTACACAGCAATATATTTCAGAATAAAATACCATAGTTTGTGTCTACACTGTCAAAATAACTGCTTGCTATGTCAAAATAATGTCAAGCTGGAGGACTTCTTACTCTGACTTCTGACTTCTATAACCCTAATTTTACAAGGAGTAAGGGAAGTCGAAGGAAGAATGCTCTAACTTGGATTTCCTGCTGCATAGACAGGGCCAAAAGCCAAAATAAGCTATTATGACTTAAACTATGCAATTGACGTACCTCAAGATGCGTAGCTTATTTTGGCTTTAGCCCTGCTATGTAGATGTGCCCTGAATATTGTAGATGATCAGCCATATAAACCTCCACTTTTGCATACCTTGAGTAGCAATACTGGTATTACTTCAGAACATCCACAGCATTTTAATTAACACCTTTTATTTGGGTTGTACTTAGCTCCTATACAGTTTTCCTTTTATATCAGTTATCTTGATAATCATCAGGATAACATGCTTCCTTCAAAACATGTTTTGTTTTAAAAAAATACTATCAAGGTGTCACCCCGACTCAAACAGATAACTCAGTGCCTATCGTGGCCTTACTAGGTCTGTGGGATGCCA
Source organism: Pelodiscus sinensis (assembly GCF_049634645.1). Taxonomy (NCBI): domain Eukaryota; kingdom Metazoa; phylum Chordata; order Testudines; family Trionychidae; genus Pelodiscus; species Pelodiscus sinensis. The sequence continues at coordinate 244,501,315 of NC_134712.1, read as the reverse complement.
TCCCAGCTCCAGCTGGTGAGGAGCTGTGAAAATGCTGAGTGGATAAGCAAAGTCAAGGAGGGGGCACATTTCCCCCTACCCCATAGCAAATGACACCTCTGTTTGGAAGAACAAAAAGTAAACATGTCAAAATGAAGAACACTGCGGAAGTATCTTAAAATTATATATTATCTTAAATGGAGTCAAATAAGGTTGCCATCTCGGAGTTCTAAAAAACAGGATAACTTGGATGAGCCCGTAAAACTGGGCAGCTGACATTGCATACTGAGCACCCTTGTAAACTTCCTATGACGACTATAAAAAAAAATTGGAGTGGAGAGAGGGTTGATTCTGGCGAAACTTGGACAGGTGGCAATCCTACTAAAAAAGTAAAATTTCCAATAAAAATATACACATTTCAGAAGTATTTTCTTGTGATCAAAAATCAGGTAATACTGATGTGACTGAAGTAGTAATAAAGCACTTGTTTGCAGGACAGATGAGAGAATAAATTAAATCTTGGGTTTTTTTGTTAAAAAGGGTGAAAATCTTGCTATATTTTTATAGAAATGTGCATCTGTCCATCCACTTGTTCAAGTATGCCTCCTAAACGGTAAGAGCTAGAACCACTAAATTTGGTATGCAGCTTTATCTTATCCTAACTTAAAGTAAGCTCAGGATTTGGTTGTGTCAGGATAATGACATCTGTATGGACTGTGATTGTTTTGTATCAAATGGAAAGGGAGAGGTGTGATAGGAGGGACAGTTATACTCATTCATGACCACAGGGGGGCACCATGTCCTCCACCCCAGGCTAGCCCCAAGGAGCAGCTGCCAGCCTATGCCTCTCCTTTCCATCCTGTGAGCAGCTGCCAAATGTCCTACATCTCCTCCCCCTTGGGGAGAAGCTAGCAAGCAGCCTGTGTAACTCACAAAGCCTTGTGCTAGCCCCAGGGAGAAGCTGGCAGAAGGCCCACACAGCCCTCCATTGCCCTGGGCTGGGCCTGAGGAGAAACCAGCAGGCGGGCCACATACCTTCTCCCCCCCGTTTCCCCCGCTGAGAAGCTGGCAGGTGGGGTGCATGGCCCCTGCCATCCTGAGTAGAAGCCGGTGGTCAACTTCATCTCCTGCCCTGAGCCCTTCATCACTTCCTCTGACCCTCTGCTTCTCTCAACCCTGTGTTCTGATTCCTCACCCCCCCCCCCCGGCTGACTCCTGCACCTTCCACACTGCCAGTCCCCTGCCTTGAAGAACCAATACAAGGCCAGATAAATCTTCTAGTTATATGTAATTGAAAGTTCAAAAGTGTATTAGTGACATAGGGATGTTAAAATTAATCCGCTAATCAAATAGTTGATGGAATTTCCAGCGACTATTCGGTTAGTTGATAAGAGTGCTTCCACTTTGAAATGTAGCAAGAGCCCACCCGGATTGAAATGCTGCATGGAGCCTGGCACCAGCGGAGGACTCTTGTATATTTCTAAGGTGGAACGCTACTGCTGCACCCGAGTCCCATTCCACAGAGCTGGAGCTGGGAGGAACAGGCTTTTAAACCAGCTCCCACCAGCACCCCGTCCTCACTGTCTCTTTCTAATAGAGGCAGCAGAGTGGGGGGAGGGGAGGACTGGTTGACCAGTGTGTCGACTATCCGATAAGCTTTTGCTTATCGGATAGTTGACTAGTCGATTAGTCGCTTACATCCCTAAAGTGACATAGGAGTATCATATGTTATGTTTCTAGCAAGGTCCCATAGGGATTGGTTCTTGACCATGTTCTACTGAAACATTTTCATTAGTGACCTGGAGTAAAACACAGAATAATCACTGATAAAGTTTGCAGATGACACAGAACTTAAGGAAACAGTAAATGAGGACAGGTCATTGATAAAGACTTAACTGGATCACTTGATAAGCTATGTATGCATTTTAATATAGCTACGTATAAATGTATGCGTCTAGGAACAAAGAAACAGTCTATAGATACATGATGGGGGGGGTCACTGTCTTGTCAAGCAGTGATTGAAAAAGATTTGGCGGTTGTGGTGAATAATCAGCTGAGCAGAAGTTCCCTGTGTGATACAATATCTGAGGGCTAGTGCAATCCTTGATGCATAAGCAAGAACATTTTAAGTAGGAGTTGAGAGTTTATTTTATGAGTATGGAACAGGTGTAGCTACTGCTTCAATACTGTCTCCAGTTTTGGTGCCCACAATTCAAGAAGGATATAAATAAATTGAACTAAAAAAAACCCAACAAATAGTCTTTAAAGTGCTACCAGACTAACAAAACATGTAGATGGTATCACGAAAGCTCATGATACCATCTACATGTTTTGCTAGTCTTTAAAGTACTACCAGACAATTTGTTATTGTTTTTAAGGTTATCCTGTACAGACTAACTTGGCTATCCCCTGAAGCTTATAAATAAATTGGTAAGGGTTCACGGAAGAGCCGTGAGAATAATTAAAGGATTAAAAAAAAAGTTTTAGCATGACATTCTGAAAGAAGTTCAAACTATTTAGCTTAACAAAAAGAAGGTTCCGGGGTGACAATTAAATTTTGTTAGTACTGTGAGAAATCTCCTAATTCCACACTGTGTCCTGTGCTTCTGGGTAGTAGTAAGCTGAGTATTTGCTCTCCTTATCTGGGAAAAACAGCAACTCCCAGTCCAATTGCTCACCTTAGCGGCACATTACAGTTCTCCCTCTAATCCGGATACCTCTGTGCAAGCTGTGGTTTGATTTAGCCACTCATCATCAGCATAGTAGGGGGAAGGAAAGGGTAAAAATCTCTTAGTATTTTGTGGCCTCTTCTGACATTGAGGCAATCAGTCCTGATTTCTTAACTTAGCCTCTCTCCTTCTAGCATGGGTTTGTTGTCCATAGTCTTCTGAACCCAAATGAGCTGCTCCCAGGGGTGAAAATAACGTAACTTTCTTATAGGTACTGTCCTATCACAACCTGCTATCCTTGGGGGGAGCTCAAAGTAGGGTTTGGGGTGGGGTGTTTGCGATATGATAGAACCAGTAACAAATTTAAATATGGGATGTAGTGTAGCGATGTGAAAGTATGATCATGTAATCCATTAACGAATATGCCTTGGCTTATCGGCTAATATGCACCATTCAACACAGGCTGTATCAGAGGCAGCAGTGAGGGACAGCAGGCGGGAGCTAGCTGCCGCCCTGCACTGTGGGTGCAGGTAATCATGTAACCATTGAGATTTTCAATAGTTACACGTCTATTGAATTACCCACTTTTTAGCATCCCTGTGCAGGGAGGGAATCAGAGAACAATTAACTATTGGAGAAACTTAGCAAGATCACAGCGGATTCTCCATCACTGATAATTTTTAAAATTAACATTGAGATTTTATCCAAAAAGATACGATCTATTAATTATTTTGGGGAAGTTCTTTGGCCTCTGTTATACAGAAAGGCAGATTAAATGATCACAGTAGTCCCTTATGGCTTTGGAATATATCAATCTATTACAGTAAAATAGATGTTTGGAAAAAATGACCAGATTAAAATGGTGCTTTTATTAAACATCACACATTAAGCTACTAAATACACATGCTTTTTTTTATAAATCAGGTTTGTAGCTTAAAACTTGGCACACATGCGCTGAAAGTACACAATGCATTTCACCTGCTATAGCACATAAGCCGTAAGACATTTATACCCAAATCATTTGCCAGCAAACCTTACAAACCTCAATGCAGGATCAGTGTGTTAATTTTTTGGTATAGAAAACTGTATCCAAGCTGAGAATATTAAGACAAATTCAATGTAATTTACAGATAATTTTTAACCTCTGCTAATATTTGCTAGTATCTACTCAACACTATGTTGCATTGCAGATAGCACAATGATGTTTTGATAAAACAACTATCATCACTTTTGTATTGCTCATAAATGCAATAGAAACTGAGAATCTCCATCTTTGCAATGGAAACTCCATCTTTCAGTCACCCACTGTGAGCTAGCCTAACAGTATACTAGCATGCTAATATTCTGAGATCAATGAACTACATGAGTACAATATGAGTCATTAAGGTCCAGGAGAAAAATCTGTCCTACCCCAGACAGACTGTAACACTCATTTCATTGCTATGATATGACACAATGTAGGAATATCTGTGTATTTACACTATTTAATCTGCTGCCATAAATGTTTCTAATAGTCTCTTCATCTATACTAGGTACAGGCAGTCCCCGGGTTACATGGATCCGACTTACAGCTGATCCCTACTTACAAACGGGGTGAGGCAACCCCACACTAGCTGCTTCCCCCCAGCAGACCAGGGAGACGCGGAGCAGCTTTTCTCAGCAGACACCTCAGCTTGAGAATAAAGGACTGAGGGAAGTGAGATGTGGGAGAATAAAACTGAGCTCTGGAGAAATGTTTGGCTAGAGTTTCCCCTACAATATGTACCAGTTCCGACTTACATACAAATTCAACTTAAGAACAAACCTATAGTCCCTATCTTGTACGTAACCCGGGGACTGCCTGTATAGTAAGTATAGACTACTTTATACTCTCTCTCTATATACATATAGTATAAACTAGTCTATACTTTATTATACCTAGTATAGATGAAGGTGCCATTAAAAACATTTTATATATAAAGATCTGTCTACACTAGGAATTAAACATATGATGTTAGAATATGTTAGATAACATGCTTGAAATCTACTGTAGACAAGGCAGTGCATACTTGAACATGCATAAAGATAATTGAGTTAAAGCTTAAACTCCCCACAGGTTAATCACATATCAAAGGCATAGTGTGCCTGGTCCACATTAGACTTTTCAAATGTTTTAGAATATTGGTACGTCTAGACTACATGCCTCTGTCGCCAGAGGCATGTAGATTAGGCTACCCGACATAGTAAAATGAAGCAGCGATTTAAATAATCGCCGCTTCATTTAAATTTACATGGCTGCTGCGCTGAGCCGACAAACAGCTGATCAGCTGTTTGTCGGCTCAGCGCGATAGTCTGGACGCGCGGGTGTCGACATCAAAGGTATTTGTCGACCACCCAGGTAAACCTCATCCCAGGAGGTATACCTGGGTGGTCGACAAATACCTTTGATGTCGACACCCGCGCGTCCAGACTATCGCGCTGAGCCGACAAACAGCTGATCAGCTGTTTGTCGGCTCAGCGCGGCAGCCATGTAAATTTAAATGAAGCGGCGATTATTTAAATCGCCGCTTCATTTTACTATGTCTGGTAGCCTAATCTACATGCCTCTGTCGCCAGAGGCATGTAGTCTAGACGTACCCTATGTCTCTCTCAAGTGGATCTCTTCAGCCACAGCCACCATAAAACTGAGTAAATTCTTTATCTCTCAGGGCACAGACCCCATGGTCTCTTGAAACTAAAGGAGGCCTACTACTTGAACATGTTGACTACCATGTTCTAATACATCTTTAATTCTAACCTAGAGACAAGATTTAAAGATATTACAATGTTAACACATTTGGGTTTTAAAAATAATTTAAAACTTTAGAGGCTCTGAGCCAGATTCTTCATTATGCTGCAGCCCCTTCTCCTCTGATCTATTTTTATTGTGTAGACAGTGCTTTTGACATACATACTGGTATCTTTCTGGTACAATGATTTCTTATAACAGTTGTTGTCCATTATTGTAAAACAAAACTTAGTAGTTTTGTACCAACATGAAATAATGGATAGTTGGTTTATCCTTGAAAATATATATATTTTTGAAAATTGAGCATTTTCTTATGTTGTTACAACTCCGAAGTTATTAATGTCTTAAAAGCAGGGGTTTACAACTAGAATGCTGACATGCTTTGTGGAGACATAGTAAAAATAAACAACTGAAGGTTAACAGAATAGCAAAAATCATAAAAAGATGTAATAAAAGAATTTGGAGAAGGGAAGAGCTTAAATTGTAGTAGCAAATTGCTTACTTTAAATCACTGTTTTCTTTCTGTAATGTTTTAACATTAAAGTTAATATGAGCTATTCATATTCTGAAGGGGAAAATCTATCCCCTGAATTTCATGTATACTTTAATTAATATATTAAAGGAATACTTTCATCTCAACCACACTTTATATGTTTTGATTCCTCAAGCACCTCTTTGATGAATATAACTATGTCTTATTCCAACTTCTCAGATGACCAAATTGAAGCAGGGAGAGTTTGATTTGCACAAGACTATAGAGGAAGTCAATGAAAGGGCTGGAAATAGAATTAGAGAGTTCTTGTTTCCCAGGCCTGTTCTCGGGCCAAACCGCCCTACCAACCTATGTACTGCTGTGCTGGAAACACTATTTTCATTTCCAATGTCATGCCCCAAGTGGAGAACATCATTGAGATAAATTAAGTAGGGGGAAACAGGATAGGAAGGAGCAAGTACTTAATGCTGCTAAACAGTGTCCCCTTAACTGAAGATCACTCACTGGCTTTGAGGAAATCACATTTAGTCTTGCTTATGTACCAGATGCAATATAGGATCTTAGCTGGGAAGCACCCAGAAGCTCTGAGAGACACATACTGAAATGTAAACCTAAAACACTAGAAAGGCCAAAAAGCTGTATTGTTTATCATCTGAAATCTAGCTGATTTCAGCAATAGTTTTGGTTGTGCAAAACATTTTATCTTAGGCCCTAAATGTATGAGTGACAATTTCAGACTTGATATGTAAAGCAATCCATCATATGCATAAAAAAGAAAACCCTAAATGTTAAAGAGTGTGGCAATGAAAAATAACGTATTCAACACATTCCTCTCTACCACCTATCCTTCCACATCACTATCACCGTGGCCCACTGGAGTCTTCCAGGTTTTCTTGGTCTTCATGCAAATATTACCATATGGGGGTAAGACTGAACTAGGGATGTTAAATATCAGTTAACTGAATAATTGAGTAACCTCGAGAATTCTTATTGGTTAGTGGACTATTTCATAGGCCCTAGGGGTGGGGCTGGCAGCCAGTGCGCTCCAGCCTCAAGCCTGAGGAACCCCTCTGCCACTCCACACTGCTGCTTCTGTATCAGAGGCAGCAGCACAGGGTGGCAGCAGCTCCTGTCTAGGATAGATCTGAGCTTTTGGACCTGATGCAAGCCAGAACTGAGCCGGGCTGCCTGCCTGCCTGCCCACCCGGCTCCTAATACACTTTAAATACAGAGCTGCAGCAGAGGTAGGTCCTGGACCTGTTTCAAGCCAGGACTGAGATGGACTAGTGGCCAGCCTGCTAAAAATTTTATTGGCAAGTGCGGGGGAGAGGGGGAGAGGATGGGGAGAATGCGTGTAGTCTATAGCATTAACCTACAGACATTTGCTTATCAGTTAATCTGTTAATCAACTATGTTATTACATCCTTAGACTGAACCCTTAATTATACATGATATAAAAACATCAATAAGATTATTTAAAAGTTCAACCAGTCAAAAATGTGCCCCCCCCTTTTTTTGTAAAAGACTTAACAGTTGTCTTTCATAAGAGGATGCAGCCTATCAAATTTAAATTAATTTGTCGTTTTTTTCCACCTTAGAACAGTTTGAACCTCAGCCTTATAATTCAAGACTTGCTTCATCTTAACTATTAAGAGAACTCATTTCTCTATATTAATACACTGATTAAAATGTATTAGTGCTATTTGCACTCTTACATTTTCAGCTCCTAATCACTTTAATAGTCACATGCAAAATAGCAGTTAGATTTAAAAACCAACCAAAATGGACACTTCTACTCAAACCCATATGTGCTTTTAACCATTAGTATGTACCCAATAAATTTAACAAGACATCCCAGAATTTAAAAATCAGAATGAATCTTAAATTAATTGTTTTTCTCCTAGAGTTGATGGAGAATTAATTAAAATTGGACATCAGTTATTTTCCTCAGGCGCCAAGACACTGTTTCTACACAGATGGACTGATCCCAGTGTACTTACAACTAACAACTGGGAACTTGGCATGCAGAACCAGTTCCATCACCTCAACTCCCATGGGACCCTTGAGTGTAATGATCATCTGCCTATGCAGATTTGATTTCAGAATCAAGGATTAAGTGACCAATTAATGATTTAAAGAGACCAATGGATAATGCTTACTTGCTTTTCATAGGAAATGAAAGAGTACAACCAAGCCACATTTTAGCAAAGCATTAAACCATTCTTAAACCTATCCATATTCAGAAATGCATTTAAGCACGTTCAATTTAAATTCATGCTTAAGCGCAAGCCTGAAGTTAAGCAGGTACTTACTTGCTTTTCTAAATAGGGAGGGACTGCTGAATCAGGGCCCCCATGCAGAAGAATATAATAACTAGAAACCAGATTCTGATACCACTTACAGTGGTGTAAAACTGTAATAATGTCATTCAAGTCTATGAATCTAAAAATATTCTCAAAGGCTGAAAACAGTTGTAGAGTGTGTCAGAGTGTTGCCATGAGTAGTTTACTTGGTATTGCTTTTTCCATTAATACTAAACAGTGAGTGGCCAAAATCTCTCTGACCTTAATGGGACTTGGATTTCCCCCAACAGGATTATTGTAGTGGTTGCTAAATTTCGCAGGGACTTCAATAGAGGTTATTTGATATTTTGTGGATTACAGATTTTTGAACTGGGTGCAGTACAGTGTGTATACTACAAAACTCAGTTGACTATTAAAATAAGTAAACTTATTACATATGTTCGCCAGTGTTCACACTAACACATTTATATCAAACAGAGATGGGATAAAACGGAGGTTTTAGCAAGAGCTCATTTTCTCTGTTCCTGCCTAGAACCAACAGGGGTAGTTGTGGATTTGGTCCCCATTTTATCTAAATCCTCAATGTTTAAGGTAATTTATATATAGTTTTGGATATCTCTAGAAATAGAATTTTTAGGCTTGGCATGTAAATTCTAATGTAATATTTTGAATGTTTCCTACATAAGAATGGGTTCAATCACTTTCTTCAAATAAACACACTGTTGCCTTTTTTGCCAGAAAACCAGCTTTCATTTTAAATAAAAATATTCTAAAGCAAGTTGTGTTTGAGTAATATAAAAAGTTACATATTAACCTGCAATTACTGTGTAAAGATTCAGAAAAACTTTGTTTCATGCAGATTTGTAGTTTGCAACAGATTTACCAAAGTATTGCAAGAAAAGCCTTAGCTGTCCTTCAAAAAAAGGGTGTTCCCAGACATGCATCAAAAGATGTTTGTTTAAAGCATTTCCACTATTCATTTCTTCCTAAGCAGAAAAGGCAATGCCATTAGTGTTACTGTTATGCTTGGGGACCCAGTTGTACAACTGATAGTTTAAAATTTAATGTCCTTGCAAGTACTTCAAAGAAGAAAAAATAACCCTTACTTTCTGATGCTTAATAGATTGGAGAGCCACAAGAAGGAATTCCCATCTAAATGCAAATCAAGGCACAACCATCTTGAATGCACAAATAGTTACAAATGGTAATTTCCCCACCATTTGCTAATGTTTTGTGCTACATATATAGTCTTATACAACTGGAGTGTTTAACAGCTATTCTCTTCAGAATGCAACAATGCATATTTTAATTCTTCTAGTCATATAAATAGGCCCAACATATTCTTATTCTGTAGCAATTTGTTTAAACAGATTTAATTTAAAACATTGTTATTCCTTGTCTCTGGATTAATTAGTCTTGCTCCAGAAATGCATAGACTAAAGCATTCAGAAAAGAAAAAGGGTTAGATCTGCTTGCTGAATTGGGAACAAAAGCTCCTATTTGTTGTTTGCTAGAGTGTGAACTGTATAGAACTGATTTTCATAGTTTATTGGCAGCCTGGTGCACTGGATGTACTAATGCTGAGGTTAGCATTATGTTGTGGATCCTTACTCTTCCCCCATACAAAAATGGGAACTGCATATAATGGTAAAATGATACTTTGGGCACATACATTTCAATTACAGAGGGCAATTTGCCAGAGTGCAAAAGGCTGGACACAAGCTCCTCAGCACACTCAAACCCTGAAGGGAAGATGAATGGGTGATCTTGCACAGAACAGCTGTGCAAGAAGTGTGGTGTTTCCAATAAAGGGTCTCTCTGTCAATACACAAAAAGCCAGTTTTCACAGGGAGAGCATATTTCATGGTTCACAACATGTTTTTCATGACAGAAAATTTAGAAGGGCCCTTGAAATAGATATCAAATTAAGAACAGGGTCCCAGTTTGACAGTATCAGTCTGTTGCCTTCCAGCAAAGGCTAGGTCTAATTCAGTGCTTTCCCAGGGAGTAGACTAATTTCCAGGTCTACCTTGGCAGGGTCAGAAGTGTATGTGGGGGGACAAAGTAAGAACTGAAGGCACTACTGAGTCATACATTCCTAGAAACTAGGGATGTTAAAATGTGTGTATTTATGTAAATGTGTAACTGTTGAAAAATTCAGTGGTTATACGTTTACACATGGGGAGGTGGCTGCCCCTATATCACTGGGATAAGCCCAGGCTCATTGCTTAACTGTGTGCTCTGTCACATTTCTACTAGAAACATGATTACCATAAACCATTCTTGCAAGGATAACAAGAAACACTACTTGGGATGGACTCTGTGGGTCATGGCCAAAGCATTGTATTCTCAGTGTAGTGCTGGATTACCTGCTCCCACAACAGTTGATTCTCTCAGCAATTGCACAACTTAAGCCTATTGTGTTTGGCTGGCAGCCTGCCCTCTCAGCCAAGGCTGGTACTTCTTGGGACCGAGGTTGGCAATTGGCCTCATCCATGTTCCTTTCTTAGGTCAACTGCTTAGGATAATGATCCGCACAAACCGTGGGGGCTGGGATATAGGTGCTAGGTCTAGTGGTTGGAGCAGGGATCAGAGGTGGGGAGCGAGCCAAGGATGAGAGCTGGAATCAGACTCATGAGTTGAGCCAAGAGTCAGAGTCTGAGATTGCGGCACAAGGATCAAGAACCTGCAACAGGTCAGGAAAGTAGAAACAAATGCAAGGAAGCAGTAACCAGGAGTCAGGTAGCTGGCAGGTGGAGCCCAGATATGTGGACAGCTTTCTGTCTCTCTGAAGTTTAAATAGGAACCCTTGGTCTATCAGAGGTCCCTCCAATCAGAGCTCAGGAGAGGCCTACCTGGTGCAGTTTCAGGTTTCATGTCTCCACTCATCTGGTTAGTAGCAAGACACTGAGAAGGAGTGGGAAGTGACCATTGATTGGGAACCGCACAGACCTCGGTTCAAGATAAGGGATATAAAAGTATAATTTTTTAAATGGTTAACTGATAGGCCTGGGCTTACCAGTTACCGTAAATGGTTATATGCAGGCCGCTGCCACCCCTGCACTGCTAGCTCTGATACAGAGGTTCAGGGTCTGGGAGTCAGTAGGCATGCTCAACATGGAAGCAGCAGTGGGGGGAGAGGGTGGGCTGGGAGCCCGCAGCCTTTCGCCTCACAGCTGCTTCTGCCACCTCTCCCCCACCTGCCCACCTGAGGCTGTTTACTCCACCTGTGTGGGCTGAGAGCCAGCAACTCCGCAGGACTGGAGCAGCCCCTGCCCATGGCATGGAGTTGCTCCAGCCCCGGGAGGGAAAGGAGAGGTTGTCATGCCAGCCAAGCAGGCTAGAACGGCTCCCCTTCCTCTCCCGCATCCATCCTTGTATTATCAGTTAACCGGTTAAACTTAATGTTTAGCCAGTTAACTAATTAAATGGGATTTTACATCCCTAGTACTAACTGCTAATTCTTAGCTACTTACAAAAAAGAAGGGAGAAAACTCACTGATACAGTAACCACAAGGAAAACCTAACACTGAATTTCAACTCAGGTCACATTTATATTGAAATGGAACTGTGGAGGGCTGGGGCAGCACTGTCCTTATGTCATCATGGGAGAAGCAACGAGGAGGTACATAGCACATATGTCGCCCTGCTGAGTACTGATAGAGAAAGCCATTTGGCTTCAGTATACTGAGAACATGTGCAGCTGATTAGAATACACATCTGTAACTAAAGAACTCTCATATTCCAAGCTAATGTGCTAACCATAAGACCAGGGCTAGTCAACACACGGCCCACAGTGCGGTTTGGGTTTACGCGGAGCTCAACACGCAGCCCATGGGTGGGAGCCAAAACAAAAAAGTAGTCAATATAATAGTATTCTGTTGTTATGTGTTTGACAGTCCAGGAATTTACTACTAAATCAATCATTAAAAGTGCTGTCATATGCGTGGAAATTGGGTAAATATTGCATTTTGTTAATATCAGCAGAACTGACTTAAATGGGGCCTGTGTGTTGTGTAGTCTTGCCTTAATCTTTGTATTCATGCCTGTCAGTGTGAAAGAAGCTATTTGCATATGAATATGCATGTATATGTAACCACACTTAAGTTGCTATCCTTGCAATGTTGTGTGAGGTATCATTGTAGCCCCCGGGGCTTCCAAAGTTGAGTAGCCCTGCATTAGACAATCCTACCTCACTCTGAATCTCTTAACATTAGCTATTAAATAAAACATTGTTTGTATCCAACACATTTCCACAAGACTGCAATATCCAAATGCTGCTGCCTCTGCTGAAAGGTATAAAGAGAGGACAATGATACTTCCTCTTCAAAGTGTTACCGCCATATTTATAAAGCCCCCAACTGGTGAGGGGAACTGTTAGGCAACCAGCTTGTGCTGCTCTCCCTTTTTATCGTCCTGGTGTCTAAGATCCTCTTGGTTGCTCTTGCTATCTATTTCTGAAGTAAACACTAAAAGAGAACTCAAATTTGGTAAGCTTTAGGTTATAGTGTAAAATGTAGGGGCTAGGACAAGTTCTTGATTGACCTCACCAGAATGTTTAACAGGTTAAATGCTTAGAGGAGATGTCTGATACTTATGGTTTTTGCAGGACTATTTCTTTGTAAAGGGCCTCATTAACATTTTAACAATCCCCAGGCTTAACCAGTAGCCCCCAATGAACAGAAGGTCATCAGAATGGTATCTTTGGAGCTAACTGCTCTTACTGCTCTCATGGGTGCCCAATGATTTAGCCTGACTTCACTAATTGTTTCTGACTCATTGTGGCCAAACTATCATCTCCTTCCCTGATCCTTATCTCTTCGCCCTTTTTCTTTCCTTCACTTCCTACCTCTAATTTCTTGTACTTGCCTCAAAACCACCACCCGTTATTCCAATCCACTTCTGCAGTCATCTTCTTTTCTCATCCCCTGTATCCCTCCTAGTCATCTTTTAAATCTTTGAACAAATAGATTTATATAGGCCCTGATCCAGCAAAGCAATTAAAGCATGTATCTAACTTTAAGCATGTGTGCAGTTCTTTTAAAGTAAACAGGACTATTCATGTGCTTACAGTTAAGCACATTTTAAGTGTTTTCCTGGATAAGGATCATAATTTTTTACACACAACCATCAAACTACAAACCAACAAAAGAAGTACACAGCAACTCAGAGCAAGTAAAGTTACATATTATTGCAACCTTCAGCCTGTCCTCCCTTGATGTCCCTACCATATCTAGTCATCAGAAGTGGTGTTATGTCTACACTTAGACCCTATCCTGCAGACACTACTGGAAGTCTGTACTGGTGATGCTCATGATAATAAGTACTTCTACCTGGTAATTTTTACAGAGTCAGTAAGCTAGTCATGTCAGGAATCCTGTTTATTATTTATCTGTACAGTGCCATGCACACACCACTTTAAATCATAATTTTAACTTTTTCTGTTATAGGACACAGATAAATAGCATATTTGTAGATTTCCCCAAATGTCCCCACTTCTAGCCAATTTCTAATTCTGAATAGTAATATTAATTGTACTGCTTTATTAATGTATTTCATTGATTGTAACCCTATAGTCAAGCAATCAAGTTAAAAGCCCCTTCCAGAGAATTCTGACCCTATCTTCTTCTTGTCATGACCTTCCTCTTCCCCCAATATTCCCCAAACCTCGCCCTTACGATTTGATGGTTTTTACTGATTGTGCTATTGTTTTATTTTTATACACTGGATTGTGAGATCAATAGGATTGGGTTCTGGTCTTATTTTTACAACTATAAAGAGCTATGCACATCTTTGGCACTATACAAATTATTGCCATAATAAAAACACATGACCTGACCCTTAGTTCCAGTTGAAAACACTGCTGTGAATATGCTCAAAGAATAAATATTTTGTGTTCACTGCACCAGCACAATGAAAACATTTTTCCAAGCTGCTGGTGAGATGGTATCTAGGCCCATTATGAGTCAGCACCCCAATGCAGCTGACTTTCCAATTGCCAACTCTGACTGACTGCAGTTCCTTTTTTTTTTTTGTTTTTTTTGTTAGGGTGGACATAAGCTTCATTTTTAAAGGGCTAAATGCTCTCTCCCAGCTTAGGCAGAAAGTGGCAAGATCCAAATATCAGAGGAAGTCCAGGGAAGCAAGGTTTGTGCAGGGGAAAGGTGGTTGTGGTGTGTTTCCCTTTCCTTTATTCAGTAATTTTTTTGCAGTTGCTGTAATAGAACCTGTTTCACCTGGGCAAGGAATGGGACTAGGGAAAAAGGGAGGGAGTCAGAACTCAGACATCAATGTAGATGATTAGAGGAAACATTGTGGAGAGGGCCTGAGATGGTGGGTGTGGGGTACAACATGCAGCACTCACAAAGGCAGGAGAGGGACTGGTAAATGTGTGGATGGTTAAGAGTCCGCAATATTTTCTCCAGTGGATCCCAGCCTGCACCAAATTTATGGTTGTCAGCTCTGCATCAGTTAAGAGGGGGTGACACGCTGGAATGGCAGGTTCAAATTCTGTTGGATTTATCCAGTGCTTTTCATGAAGGGGTTTGGTCCAGAATCCCTAATCTCCGGTAAACTAATAATCTAGATATGTAGATTTCTGTATTCTTGCCTTAAAATGCAAAAATACAGCTTGCAAATTATTGCAAACAGCCCTTCGTTTAGCTGCAGTTTTATGCTGAATTAGACCGTGCACATTCCACTACTGTGATAACATGGCCTCCTTTCATGAGAAGAGCTGTTACTTACTGTAACTGGTTCTTTGAGATGTGAGGCAAACACTTATCTCTCTTAAACGTGTGTGTCCAGAGTACTGGAACCAGAAAGTTTTTCCTCTCAGTATTCAGAGGCAGAGCTTGTGCCACATGACCATAGATCCTCTCCTGGCTATATGAGGCAACTTGCCTTGACCCCCACTTAGTTCCTTCATACCACACACCCAGAGACTAGATTCCAATGCAGAGGAGCACTGGAAAAAAACTAAATTGTCCATTAACAGAGGAATGAAATGTTGGAGACCTGCCAGATGCACCCTTAGAGAGCTAAGCAGAAGGCCTCATGACAGAAGATGCAAGTACTCCAGTATATCATGAATAGATGCCAATAACTGTTGAACTCTGCAAGCCAATGACCACAGCGAGAACCTAATCCATTTTGCTGAACATACCATTCTGTTAGAAGGCTTTCTAACACATTAGAACCTTCACATAGCTGCTGAGCATCACTCTTCCTCCTTATTCAGTCATGGAGCAACCACACAAAGAAATGCAAGTGCTGGGTTCAGGAGGTCAGGATGGACAGGAAGGGATATGTGAGGCTGAATTGATAACACAAGATCAGAGAACCAACACTTCCTTAGCCACACAAAGGCAATGAGGGTTATCTTGACTTGATCTGTTTTGCGCTTGAGGGTGACCTGTAGAATGAGAAATGACTCATGCCTGCTGATGCAGGGGGGAGGGAAAAGGGGAAAGCAAGGACAATGTAAAAGAGGGGCCACCTCGTGTTGTCTCTTGGAGGAACCTTCCAGCTTCATGTCCCTGGCGAGGGCAGACAATCCCATTGGCTCTGAGGGGACTGGGACCACAGGAGCGAGGAGCAGATCCTATCCAGCACAGGGTGACTCTCTGTTCCGCAGTGTCTCTGTTCTTGACAAATGAGTTAAAATGGGCTCCTGGAAATTGCTCCTGGAGGTTATGTTGACTGGCTGAACCCAGAGCCAGATGCTATCTTTTCTGGGACTTGTGCCCCTTTCTAGGGGAGTCCAGCTGTCTTGGGGAAAGGGAAGGCTACCCAAAGGGGTATTGTGGGTGGTACTGCTGCTGAGCACTGTAATGCCACTATTGCACTGCTAGTGTACACATTCCCAAGGAATACAGGGTATGTCCTTGAAGGAAAGAACAGTCTTGTCCATATTGTCAGTAAAAAGTAACCAGCTGACAAAGGGCAAGTCCTCTATAGCCTGCTGAGAGCAGTACAGGCAGCCCCCGAGTTACGCGGATCCGACTTATGTCGGATCCGTACTTACGAACGGGGCTTTTCTCGCCCTGGAGGACGTGGGCGGCGGGACTGTCCAAACATGCCGAGGTCTCACCGCCCGCGTCCTCCAGAGCGAGAAAATCTGCTCCACGTCTCCCTGGTCTTCTGGGGGGGGGGGGCAGCAGAGCAGGGAGACGTGGAGCAAAGCCGCGGAGGACCCGGGTGGGACCGCGGCGCATCTGGGCGCTCCCGCCACCCGGGTCCTCCGCGGCTTTGCTCCGCGTCTCCCTGCTCTGCTGGGGGGCACCCCCAGCAGACCAGGGAGATGCGGAGCAAAGCCGCGGAGGACCCGGGTGGCGGCACCGCGGCGCATCTCGGTCCCGCTGCCCTCATCTCCATGGTCTGCTGGGGGGGGCGCCCCCCCCAGCAGACCAGGCTTTTCTCGCGGACACCTGTGGTAGAGCAGCTGGGACCAACCCAGCAGCACCCCAGCTCCTCTGACCCAGGTGTCCCCAAGTCAGCCACTGCTGAAACTGACCAGCGGCTGACTACAGGAAGCCTGAGGCAGAGTTGCTCTGCCCTGGGCTTCCTGGAATCAGCCGCTGATCAGTTTCAGCAGCAGCTGACTTGGTAGAGCAGCTGGGGTGCTGCCGGGTTGGTCCCCGCAGCGCTGAGATGCGGTGCTGCGGAGACCTACCCGGCAGCACCCCAACTGCTCTGTCCCAGGCGTCCAGATTCAGCTGCTGTTGAAACTGATCAGCGGCTGATTCCAGGAAGCCCGGGGCAGAGAAACTCTGCCTCGGGCTTCCTGTAGTCAGCCACTGGTCAGTTTCAGCAGCGGCTGAATCTGGACGCCAGTTCCGACTTAAGTACAAATTCGACTTAAGTACAAACCTACAGTCCCTATCTTGTACGTAACCCAGGGACTGCCTATACCTGGATTTTGCAGCCAGAATACCCTTCTCATGGTCTCTGCCAAGGGCATCACTCTGGCCAAAGTATCCATGGACTATAATGATGTCTTGGCCACCAACCAGCCTTCAGTGAAGATTCAAATTTTTTTCCTGGAGACTTCAGGTAGCTGGTCTGTAAATTACACATAACCTTCCCAAATCACATTGATATTTGCACAACTGTGAATGCTAGCTTGCAATCTTCATTTGCAGGAAAGTGGAGATATAGACCTTTTTACACATCAAGGCCATTCTCTTTCAATCATTGTCCTTTGGGGTGAACTTAAATCTACCTTGCTATCCTCTGTCATCCACCACAGTTATGATCAGGGAATTAGGGACTAGAGGGAGTTAAAGCCCTCAAATCCTTGCACCTTATAAAGCAGTGTTTCTCTAGATAGTTTGCAGTAGATGGGATTGAAGACAGCACACTCCAAAGAACTTCTAGGAATGCTCAGTTAATACAGAAAGCCACTCACTCCAGGAGAAATGGCTCCAGGAAGTCCAACAACTTATGGGTATTCTCCTGTAGGAATTATGCCTGAATGCCTACGGAAGCAACCACATACTGCAAAAGATCTTGCTAGGCCTTGAAGTTCAGGCGATAAGAGAGAAAAGCCAAGCACTGCTGAACTGTCAGGGAACAAAGAGGAAATGGTCAACTGTGCCAGGGCCAGATCTCACTCCTAGAGTGGTGGATCTGGATGGGATACCTCCAAAAGCTCCACAACACTCTCTGATGCCTCAAACTCTGATGGAACAATGGCCCTAGCTATTAACCTGACCAGTGATGCTGGAGAATGTGATGAGGTATGTGACCTTGGTGACTGAGAAACACCCCATGGATTTCATGGAAACCGCTGGGCTTAAGTGTAGGGTATTGGTGGCCAGTAGACATGCCTTCACCGAGAATGACAGAGGCCCGGGTCACTTTAAGTTTAGAGGCCCCATCCCAGTCCCTGGACCCCAACGTATCTAACTTCTCATCCATAGGGTCATGTAAAGTCTAAAAGAATATATGAAAATGAACACTTGAGATGTTTATTGAATAACAATTAACTCATTATACCAATAGGATGTATATTTAAAATGTCACTTTAACTGTGAGTTTCCACTGCAAACAAAACTGTTCATTTTAGGAATGTTTTTCTGGCTTTGTTGTGTACAAACTTGTTTATAATTGAAGAAAAATCTAATTTACACGCAACATCACTGTTACTGTTAATCATGTTCTTGTCCCATTGCAGAATGATGATAGTTCTCCACTTGTTTTAACACGTTGAATGTGCATTCACCAGAAGCCACTGATGCAGGGAGACTGACAAAAATACCTAATGCAATTGTAATATTAGGAAATACAGTTGAAAGGCTAAGATTAAATATTTCTTGAAGCAGTTCTTTTGGCTTACAGTCCACTTTAAAGTTGATGGAATTTATACGTTTCAAGAAGACAATCTCGTCACAGATATCTCTTAAAATTTTGTTGTTGTATATTTGCTGGAAATTGTTCAGCAGCTGAATATAGATCTTTATCACTTAGTTATCTGAACTCACAAAGAAATCCAAAAAGGATACAAATTTGTCACAGTGACTCAAATCGACATGTAAGACCAGATTTGATGGAGTCAATAATAAGAAAAAACAAAACTAAAAAAAAACCCATATTTACACGATTGTGCCTTTCTGCATCAGATCAAGATGTTAGGCTGCAATTGGTGGAAAACTCAGATGAAATGTCAATACCCTGAGCTGCTGATTTAGAATAAGAAAAGATTGCGTCCCATTGATCACAAATCTTTTGAATATCTTTAAGAAGTCGTTCAGTGTTATCCCTCTCAACATTTAATGTAGCATTACATGTTTCAATTACAAGATTAATTTTGTGGATAATTTTTAGCAGCTTCATCCACATGGATGACATTAAAATGAATTCAAATGTGGATGTATACTTCTGAATTGACTTCAACGGAGTGCGAGCCTGTGCTGCGAGAGTAAGAGATTGAAGCTCACTTAAAGCCTTTGTCATACAGTCCAAATGTTGTGCAACTGATTTAACATCATCAATTCATGCTGACTGTCTTGTTGTCGACATGCCGTGAAGGGAAACCGGCAGATGCTGCTTGAGAATTTCCCTCTTTCGAGGACTGCTACTGAAGTGGTTGTACAATTGCTGGATTGTTCCAAAGTATGTGATTACTTCCTTGCATGATTCAGCGCAATCATCACCGACAAGATTTAGTGTGTGGTTGCCACAACTGGAGAAAATAGTTTGATTTTGTTCAAGAAGGACTGATTGTATTCCGTTGTACTTCCCAGCCATACTGGATTCATTGTCAGACTTGGCCAATGCAGACTTGAAAATTTAATTTGAAGCCTTCCAGAATTGCTAATACATGAGCGGCAATTTCTTTTCCATTTTTTTTCGTGAAATTATTAAACGAAATGAATCATTCTTCAATTGAAACCTTTGAACTTCCTGCAATGGGTATGTCTACACTATAGCATTATAAGTTATTTCGAAATAACGCGTCTACACACAAAATGCATTTCGAAATAGCATTTTGCGATTTCTAAATAGTGCATCCACACTGAGTGGATGCTGAATCGCATTTAAGGCTGGCCGGAACCAGGTCCAGCAGGGCATCAGGTCAGGAGTTACTTTGTACGGCTGCTACCTGAGGCTGGCTGCTACCTGAGGCTATCTGAGGCCTGTGCTTAAAGGGACCCCCCCTGGACAGCTGGTTCTCAGCTTTCCCTGCTTGCTTGCCTACTTCGATGAAGGACAGCAAAGCATTTTGTCTCTGCGTGTTCTGGTTACCCTCATTCGGGACACCACAGCACTCTGCAGCATGGAGCCAGAGCTGCCCCTGGGCATTCTAGTGCTTCTCGTGGATGCGTTGCTGCGAGCCTGGCTGCACTTTCTGCAGGCTGCCATCCAGGAGGTCTATCAGGGAGCTGTCAGTATCCAGAAGGCCCTGAGGGAGAGCTTCCACCCTGAGGAGCACTAAGAGCCTCCCTGGTCTGCCCCACTGGGGGCTTGTGCCTCATTCGTCCCCATGTCCTTCCACTTACCCCTCCCTAGTCCCCCTTCCTGATGTCAAATAAAATACATGTATTTTCATGAACACAAACTTTCTTTAACAAAACTGCGGTAGGAGGGGAATGAAACTCTGGTGAGACTGGGGAAAGGAGGCAGGAGAAGGAGAAGAGAGGGTGGGAGAGGGGAAAAGGAAACCTGGGAGGAGGGAAGGGGAAGAAGGGGGAGGGGAAGCTCAGGGCTTAGGGGTCTTGCTGGACCAACTTGATTTTCATGCAAACCTGCTCCTGGGTTCGCACGTGGCCTTTCATGGCCAGGCTGGCAGCTATCCTGCCATAGACGGCCGCGTTCCTCTATCTAGTGCAGAGATCATGGATGTTGAGGGTATCCCCCCCCCCCCCCAAACCTGAA
Source organism: Pelodiscus sinensis (assembly GCF_049634645.1). NCBI lineage: Eukaryota > Metazoa > Chordata > Testudines > Trionychidae > Pelodiscus > Pelodiscus sinensis. The sequence goes on along the minus strand of NC_134712.1, from coordinate 244,480,726 downwards.
TAAGGTCGATGATCTCCACCCTGGACCAGGAAGGCACCCGCCTTCTCCAGGCCCTGGCAGGGTTCTGAGAGCTGGCAGACTGCTCCTGGAGAGCAGTGCAGGGCTGGCTGCCAGTGGCTTGCTGGCTCATGTTTTGGGGCCACTGGGTCAGGGGCAGTGACTGCTGGCTCTGGGCTGGCAGGCTTGGAGCTGGCACAGGCACTGTGGCCACTGACAACCCCTTTAAGGGCTCTGGGGAGGGGAGAGGAGTATTCTTGGTTGAGGCTGGAGTGGCCACCAGGGCACCTTGGGAAGGCTGGATGCCCCCTATTTCAATATAAGTGTCTACACAGCACTTATTTTGAAATAGCTATTTCGAATTTGGTGTATTCCTCGTGGAATGAGGTTTACCAAATTCGAAATAAGTGCTCCACTGTTATTTCGAAAAAACTTTGCTGTGTAGACATACCCTATGAGAACAGTCTGGAGTTGCATCAATAATAACTGAAAAGTACTTCACATGTTGTATCTCTTCAAGCATTGTTGTTAGCACAAATGTCCCACACAGCTCAATAACATTTTGTATTCTGGTAGACAATAATGGACTTGCATGCGATTTCTGCTCTCTTGTGATTCATGAACATGCTTAACATTGCCTGATAAACGTGGGTCATACTTGCTAAGAAGCTCACGTATACCAAGGAAATTTCTGTTTGTAGGGTGACCGATACCAATCAAAGCCAAAACCTGTTCAGAAAGAAAAAGAATGGCATTCAATATGCGCTCAAGGAGATTTTTCCAATGATCAGTTTCTGTGTTTATTTCACTCAGGAGTAAGTTTTCAATTAAACTGTCAGCTAGTGCTGCTCTACTAGCTGATTTCCATGTAACAGTTATCTTTTTGCAACACTGAAGTTTCATGTGCATGAATTCAGTCCTTCAACTTCCTCCAGCCTTTACTGATGCTCCAACTGGATGGATCAGACAGTACTGATGCATTTGAAGTATCTGTGTTAAAAATGAAACGGTACACAGAACAGCGCCTGCTTTTCCTTGTTCCATCAGAGCCAATCTCTTGTGTCAATCTCTCCATTTGGAAGAGTTTTTGTTAGCATACAAGTGGGAAAAGCATGATTTTCAGCATCTTTTGGTATATTACTTGGAATCTAAAAACAACTAACTGAGAAATGACGGCATTTGAGCAACATTGTTCTGATCAAGAAGTCCAATATCCGGTTCTGATGCCACTGTTATGACTAACACAGGACACAGTGTAAGTTCTTGCTCTTGCTACACAGCATCTCTGAGGTGAGGTCCTCATTTTCTGCCTTTACCGTCTCTAAATTGAGCATAGATTCTGCATCTATCGCTACTGTTGGCATTTCTGTGTCTTGATTAATGACCTCCTCATTTTGAGGCAGTGGCATTGAAATGTCATTTGTGGGTACCAAGTTTTCATCATCAGAACTGGAAGGGTCACTATCAGTATGGTCACTGTCTAATGGCTGAGGTGTCTTTTCTACAAGAAATGATGTTATTGGCTTTAAACTGTTAACTGCTGCTTCACTCTGCTGCTTTTGCTGTCTCTTACTTGCAACACTTTCAAATCTTCGCTTCATTTTTATAAAGGGGTTCTTTTAAAACACAGTAACACACAAATTAATGTGCTAAAGGCTATTGGTTATACAAAATTTTAATTGTATATACTTCTCAATGAATATTATATAATAACAATTTGGGGGTGTTATTTGCTACGGCCCTTATGACCTTATTTCAAAGTCTTGACATTTCATATGCTTGCATGTTCCTGTTATTAAATTCCTCTAATAACTGGTGCATTACTATGAATATGAACATGGGGTGATTGTCAGAGTAGATACAAAGTTTATTAAACAACTTGAATTAAAAGTTCATTATCACAAAAAAGCTTTTAAAGGTGAATCTAAAACTGGACAAAGAGGTAGCTGAGTCTGATATGGTTATTGTATATGAAGACACATAAGAAAAAACAGGAATACGAAAATCTCCTATGCAGAGATAAACATCTAATTTAAACATCCTCAGACCAAGCAAAAATCACTTTACAGTAACAGAATTCATTACAACTTTCAAAACTTCTAAACTATGCAATGACTGTAAACAGTGTTTCATAACGTAGACTCACTAATCACAGAAGCCACTCCAATCACAAAGATGAAAACTCAGATGTGACTAAAAAACTGGCAAAGGCCTGAGGTCCCACAATGATTTAAATCCATTTTTTGCAGGTACATATAGCTTCTTTTGTTGTCTCTGTCATCGCTGCCAGGTGTATAATAACTGGAAATTACTTGGTAGAAAAATGTCAACATTTGAGCCCCCTTTGTCTCCTGAGGCCTGGGCACAATGGCCCTCTTGCTCCTTCCCTCCCCTCCCCCCACTTCCCAGATAGGGCTTGCCAGTAGGTGCCAGGCCTGGGGCCCCCATCCCAACTACGAGATGAGTACCAATCCCATTATACATCATGCTCCATGAATGGTCCCTGTGACACACTGTACCTCAAAGTAGCACTCTGTAACCCTGTGACGGGGCGCCGGTCCCGGCCGCGCCGGAACTGACAGCACCCCGCACTCCTGAGCCCGCAGGGGGCAAAGGGGAGGCCGGCGCGGCGGCGAGAGCGCCAGCCACGGCTGCGGGTAGCCCCGGAAACCACAAGCGCGGACGCTCACGGATGGCGCCACGGCTTACGTGCCCCGTCTGTACGGGGATAGCCGGGGACGCAGAGGGCACCCGGAGGGGATTCCCCTCCCCAGGTGACGTCATCACTCTGCGCCCGGATGAGGGGGGCGGGGCTAACGGAGGCGGGCATTTTAAAAGATGCCCGGGGAGAGGAAAGAAGGGAGGACGCTCCGGCCGGGAGCGAGGAGCGGGTTCCGCTGACCCAGGGGAGATCTTCGCTGAAGCAGAGCGGCCAGCGAGAAGGAGGAAGTGACCCAGGACAGGGATGGCCAGCGGCGTCAGCGCCTCGACCCTACCCGGGCGGTTGGTGAGTTATGGAGTCCCCGCCAGCTGGGCAGCAACCTAGCGCCGCTGCCTTTAGGGTCCTGGGTCGGGACCCAGAGCGAGGGCGGGCCCAGGTTCCCCTCCTTCCTTACAGGCAATATATGGTTATTATTGAAATATGTGGGAGACGCACATAGTGAGTGCTCCAATAGCAACAAAAGAGGTTACCCTCAGTCAGATGGATGTTAAGTGACTCTCACTGGCCATTTACCAGCAGTAGAATTGTAAACAAGAGATTTACAGTTCAATAAAAGCAAGTTGCTCAAGATCCACACAATAGGGATTGCTTAACCCAGGGACTCATAAGGAGATATAGAATATGTAATCCCTGACTCCATGTTTGAGACAGTATCTTTCCAGGCACATGTATTGGAGGCACGGGGATATAAACTGAAGACTGTGACATCAATTCAGGGCCTTTCTCCTCTGCCAAATACTCCAAAGGCAAAAAGAATATGAATTCAGACTGCATATTAAGAACTGTGAGCTGCTTAACGAGGCCTACTAGGGTGAGAAAAACTGCTAGATTCAAATCTTGCTTAGTATAGATTGCTGTTTTATCTTTTTGTTCTGATATAACTAACTTGGACCTCTTTGCCTAACACTTACAATCAATTAAAATCTATCTTTCTGTAGATAATAAACTTATTTTAATGTTTTATCCTTTCCCGTGAATTACCTAAAATTCTTTGGGAATCTACTCAGATTACAAAAGCTAGTGGGTGTCCATTATGTGACAAATGTGATGAATTAATTAATGAACTTGCATTGTTCAAGAGAATGTTCTGAGAAGTGTAAGACAGTACTGATCTGGGATGCAAATCTGGAGGGATTTGCTAATGTCTCCCTCTGTATAGTTCATGAGTGGCATAGACAGCATTCATACAACTCAGATGGGTTTGTCTCTGTATGTTGTTAGCTGAGTGATCATAGCACCTGGAGGGGTTTGCTGGGTGTCACTAGTACAGCATCTGAAGAGACAGCTCCATGAGAAGAATTAAGGGGGCACAGTGTTTCCACAATTCCAGGCCATACCTTGGGGAATTCATCACAACCCCAATGTGGACCCAAGCCTTGGAAAGTAGGAGGAGGATCCCAACCTCAATGCCAAAGAATCCTGGGATTCCAGGGATAAGGGTGGAGCCAGCCTTGAACATGTGAACAACTGATCCGACTTATCCATCACCCTAACCAAGGGAGGAACAAGTGCTGATGGCAGAAATTGTATCCCTTGTACGGCGTGCATCTCCATTCGTTCCAGTGCCAGGAGCAGCATCTGTCCTGTAGTCAGTGGTGATACCAATGCAGCTGAGAATGCCAAAGTAGAAGTAAGAGATTGTTGCCATGGAAACACTGGTGGAACAAAATGCAGCCTTGCTGAGTAGTTTCCCAATGCCATTGAGGTTCCTTGTGGTCAGCTTTGTACCAACCATCTGTGTCAGGGAAACATCAGGATACAAAGTTGATGAACCCAAAGATTCAGTGGCCTGTCTGTACAGCAGGGCTGCAAATGACATTTCCCTGGTGAAATCCTGAATCAAGGCAGATATCAGGATGGAGAAGTAGAGGAGGTCAGTTGTCACTTGATATGCCACCTGCATTGACACAGCTGGTGCCAGCATCACCCTCAGTACTGGACTCAGTGGAACTGAAGTTACCTATCTCATAGCACTGGAAGGGACCTTGAAAGATCAGCAGCTCCAGTCCCCTGCCTTCACAGCAGGACCAAGTACCATCCCCTGACAGATTTGCCCCAGATCCCTAAATGGCCCCTTCAAGGACTGAACTCACAAGCTTGGGTTTAGCAGGCCAATGCTCAAACTACTGAGCTATCTCTCCCCTCAGCCAGCTGATAGCATGGAGTCTCTGACTTCCCTATGCAGCACCATGGAGCAGTCGGAAGGACTTACCCATCTCACCCTGCTGGTCCAAACTCTTCTGGGAGGAGGCAGAAGCAGCTCTGCAAGACCAGGAATGGTCTTGATTAGTCTTATGTGACCTTTTCATTAGTGCCCCCACAAGGGAACAGTTCCTCTGAGAGGGACCAGCTTCTTGGAAAGCATAGAAATAGCAGCACTCTAGGCCCAATGGCACACTAATCCAATCTAGGCCTCTGTGCCAAAGGCAGGTCTGTAGCCCATTCTAACAGGTGTTGTTTTAGGCAAAGGTCCATAGCCACCTGAATCCATGTTAAGAATGATTTAAAAATAAAACATTGCTTTTTGACATAGGTCTCACCCAAACCCAGCAAGCATTAGATGTGGGGATGGTTGTTGGGGATCACTCCCCCAGATGATGTTTGACACTGGTAAGGGCATCACCAGGGAAATACTTAACTAAATCTAACACTAATGGTATTAATTACCTATATGCAACTAGAGCAGTCAGTAAATAGAGAGAGATTGTGAGATTAAGAACCACAAAGCTGCAACTCCAGCCCTAGCAGTAAGGGCATGTCTAGACTGTTTTATTTTTGAAAGAGGAATTTGCATATCTTCTTCAGATCACTTTTTTGAAAGCGGGTCTTTCGAAAGTGAACGTAGTCTGGACATGGAGTTTTTTTGGGGGGAAAAGCCCTTTTTCAAAAAACCACTCTTCCTTAAAAAAGGAGGTTTACGCAGTTTTTTTGAAAAAGGGTTTTTTTCCCCAGTAAAAAAAAACACATCCAGACTACGTTCACTTTCGAAAGACCCGCTTTCAAAAAAGCCATCGGAAGATTTGCAACTTCCTATGGGAATTTGCATATTCTCTTTCGAAAACAAAACGTAGTCTAGACGTGCCCTAAGAAGGAACTGAGAAAATGATGAGGCAGTGCTGCCTCATATAGCGCTAAGAGTACCTCCTACGGGTACTTCTAAGCAAAATACATGACTGCATCTACATGAAGAAATAGCTCTAATGCCCTGGCACAATTATGGAACATATATGAAATGGAAAAAGTCACACAATCCCTTGAGGAAAACTAAACCATAAGAAAGGAACAGCACAATCAGTGTATAAAGACAAATAAATCCATTCCATCAACCTTTATTCATCATCCTAACACTATTGCTCACTCCAGTAATAAATAGATAAATGCCCAACAGATATTTTGGGCCAGATCCTGCCTTTCAGTGCATGGCATAATACAGAAAGCAGGCTGTTAAAAGTAAGTTGGCGTTAAGCCATCTATGACTTCCTGATTCAGAGTCAATGAAACTGGTCCTAAATTGCAATATGAAGCAGGCTTAAAGCTGCTCTGTTCTAAATTGCTTTTGTTGTCCACTACCCTCAGAGGGACGATAGCAGATGAAGATTGGCTGGATTTAGTAACATCCTAGCTGCATCTCCATTTTCCCTGACCATGTTTCCCTAAATCTTGGTCCAGAAGGGATAAGTGTATTAACCTCTGCCATGCTGCCAGGAAAGGAAAGTTCCTACATTGAAGGAATTCTCAGGTAGCTGATTAAACTGAATTTATGGCTACCGCTGGTGGAGAAATGGGAGGAATCTTATATAGGCACTCTACCTCAGGGCAGTGCATGTGCCTTTATGGTATGTTATTTCCCTGCAGGATCATAAGATTGCTGTGGCTATGAATGCTATACCTAGTTAGAAAGTAGTATATAACTACTTCAATAAAACAGTATTTCATGATGGTATGCTTGTACATATTGCTTTCTAAATCAAGTAAGTACAGGTTGAATCTCTCTGGTCCAGGGCTATCTGGTCCGGTAACATGTGTGTGGGGGCTGGCTGGGAGTCCAGCACTGAGGGGCCAGTGGCTGAGAGCCCTGCTGGGGGGCTGGAAGTGGAGCCAGTATTGTGGCCAGGTGGCCAACGGCCTGGATGTGGAGCCTGTCCAGAGGGCTAGAAGCAGAGCCAGACCTGAGGCTGGTCCCATGGCTGGGAGGCCAGCAATCCAGGGCCTGGCTGGGGTGCCAGGAGCGGAGCGAGAGCCTGGGCAAGGGCCAGAAGCAGAGCTAGACCTGCAGTTGGGAGGCCAGCAGCCCAGAGCCTAGCCAGAGGGCTAGGAGTGGAGCTAGGCTGAAGGCAGCGAGCCTGACCAGGGCTGGCAGTGGAGCCCAGTGGCTGGGGCCGGTAGTGGGGTGAGTGGCCTTGGTAGCCCCCAGGGACAGCCCAGAGGCCAGTAACAGAGAGGCTGGAATTGACCATTGGTATGGTAAATTCGCTCATTTGGGACCGATCAGGTACTGAGGCTGCTGGACCAGGGAGGTCCAACCTGTAGTTTAAGAAAGAGGTATAGCTGATTAAACAGCATGGAATGGTACAGCCCAATGTTAGCACATTTTTCCTAATATTCAGCCTGGGTTTTTTTTTCTTATTTTCATCCTCTTGCTTCTAGTTATATTCCTCACCCTGTTAAACATTTCCCTATACCACTGGGCTCGATTCTCCCCACACATAAATGCAACCTACTATGATTTCACTGAAGTCAGAGGCGTTATTGGTGATACACACTTATGCAAAGGAGAGAAGAATCAGGTCACTGATATTTACATCTTTCAGATACTTGTAGATAAATGCTAATACCCCATGTAATTGTCATATAGCTAACTATATATACTCTTTTTTAAAATGTTATTTATTTATTAGCTGTGATAACCAGTTCATGAAATACCTGTCATGGACTACTGTCAGATAGTTAAGTTGGTGTATATGGATAGCTAACTACAACTTTCACATGGACCACAAACTGCAACAGTTTCATTGGTGGTTCTGCTTAACCAAGGATGCCATATTAGGGCCTACTGAAATCCATTAAATTGTGTAATCAACTTACACAGAGAAGTAAGCAGTGGCATTTAAAACTATACTGGCTATAACTGTTTTAGGAAACATACTTAGGAAAGACTCCTTCATTGGCAGGTGACAGAGTAGCTAATTATTAAATTCTCATTGTCTGTAATTTCTGTTTAATATAAATCAATATAAATATAAATAATGCTGTCATACCAATGTCTTTGCATCAATATATTACCTTAAATCACCTGAATTCTTTGTACAGTGAAAGAACTGACTGATTCCTTTTCCCCAAGCCACAAGGCCTTTGTAAGACCATTTTAGATTCCAAAGTCTGTCCCAATTCTCTTCAGTAGAGTTAAATCTCTGCAATAAAGCAGCCTGACTATGGGGCTTTGATGTGTGGCACAGCTTTCAGATTGAGGGACCTACTGTGCATAGCCCGGTTCTCAGGCTCCCTGCCCACAGATGCGTGTGATGTAACCATTCCTTATGCAAAACAGGTAAACAACTGTGTCTGTGAGTTTACTACAGTTTGGCTAAGGAGCAGTATTAAAAGCCCTGGAGAAAAGTGCCAATGTTAAAGAGCCAGGTACTCACTGAAGCCCCATATTCCCCTCCATGTCTAGGTGTGAAGGATACAGTTCTGTCTCTGTGGTTCATTCTCTCCTCTCCACCCTCTCTTGGAGGGCTCTGAATTTGAAAGGGTAAACCACATGTGGACTAGGCTCCTCCAGATTCTCCCTCACTCGACACCTGCAGGGTAAAACAGCCCAAGGTTGAGGCTAAACTAGATCCCTGTGTGGGACTATTTTAATCCCATTCCCATTCCACTCCCATGGTAGCAGATCCTATGGTTCCCCGGTCTCACTGCAGAGCTCCATGTGAGTCTGTGACGGAGCGGGCCGCCTCCTCCCCACGGACATCAGCCCGCCCCGCATTGAACCCGCGGTCGTCCTGACGCTCCTGGGGACGACCCGAAGAGCGGGGGTGAATTGCTGTGCCTGTTCTGCCGCCGCCATCCAGGAAACATGGCCGGCGGGGGAGCGGTGACTGGAGAAGGGGGCGGGGCTAGCTTGCGCAGCGTCCGACGTCATCATGGCCAGACGCCGGCGCGGGCTCTTTGAAAAGCCCCGTGGGGTCGGGGAGAGAGGGGAGAGGAGAGAGGAACGGAGTGGAGCAGAGCAGGAAAGAGGAGGGAGAGGAAACAGAAGCGGAGGAAGAAGGGTGGAGGGAAGTAAGGAACGCACCAGGAAGGGGGGTGAAGGCAACACGGGAAGGTGGGGACCACGGAGATATTAAACAGGGGGTAGGAAGTAGCCCAGGGCCGGGTGAGACCCGGCGAGCTGGTGAGTTTCGGGCAGGCGCCCCACCAGCAGGATAGGTCTCCGTGTACCTGTCTTCAGGGCCCTGGGTTGGGGTCCGGGAGAGTGGGTGGGCCCGGCCCCCCCTACCCCACCTCGGGTGACTACCATCGAGGGAATAACCAGAGACTAGAGAAAACAGGAGGCGGGACTAGACTCTCCTGTTACAGAGTCCCACACAGGATTCTAGGTTAAAGCATCCCTTTCTTGCTGAGAAATCCCCTTTAGAGATGGGTGCTGGGAAATAGCCAGAGTATATAGGAGGGGTTTTCAGTGTATGACCAAAAGACAAGTTTACAGAGACTGGCGGGAGACTGTGGAACCAGTGGGCATTAGGGAGGCAAGGGGAATTTGTGCAGATGTTCTTGTCTCTTTGAGATCCTACCATTAAGAGTGCAGGATCCTTGACTACTTTTGGGAGGAGCAGGAGGCTCAAACCCTGCTCTCCCCAATAAAATTCAAAGGAAACTCCACGTTTAAAATCTGGAAATTCTCTTTTCTCCAGATGATTTATTCTCAGGTAGGGGAGGACAAGGCACTGAAATGGGCCGGCAGTGACGTCCTCTTCAAATGTGAACATCTTTTGTGATAAATGAAACACTGACACTTTCATCACATCACTCCGCGGAAGGAGGAGTCAGGAGGGAATCAAAAGGAGAAGAGCAACATTAAGCTCAGCATATTATTTTCTATTTCAAAATGGGCAAAGCAGAAAAAAGGAAAACAAGTTCACTATTCAATTCACAATCTCTCTCTGCATTCCAACCACAGTTAGTAATTTCACATTAAAGAAGAATAAGTTATCATTCGCCACTTATTGCCTGAAGGTCACATAGTCCAAACAACAGCAGGTCAAAGTACAAGCTGTCTCAAACTGTACATTGAAAAATCAAGTTGCACTTGACCCATTAAGTGTAGCTCATGCTACTCTCTGGTAACAGCTTTGATCTCTTATCAGCTAAATTCCCCATTACAACACTATGGCCCCACAAACACACATGCACTATTGACAGAACATTGTAGACATATTCCTTAACTAAAATTTTAGAAGGAATACTCACAAGCAGAGATGTGTCAAATAATAATTAACCTGGACATCCATTTGGTTGGAGTTAATTACTTGGAATATTAGTGTGTAGTATTCGGATTATCTGCTCTGAAGTGGTATGCTGCACTACTTGCTACCAAAGGGCTGCACCTCCACAGCGTTCACCGGAGCCTGGGTATCTTGGGAGGAGGAGCTGTCAGTGCTGGGGCCCTGCCAAGCCCTGGGTGTCACTGGGCAGGAAGTCCCTCGCCATCTGCACATCACCAGCCCCAACCCCTCACTGCAGGGTGGGCTCACACAGACCCTGTCCATGTTCTTGATCTTCTGCAAGATCCACTCCTGCTGAGGGAGTCTGTCTGCCATCTTGGGTGGTCGGGAATCAAGCAGTGGCGCCACCGTGGGACACATTGGAGAGGTGGTGCTGAAGCCAATACTGGGAAACGGGCCCCTGCGCTCCTCATCCCCACCCTGAAAGCTGCATGCAGGGTCCCGTCAGGGCAGCTAGGAGATGCCACTAGCACCAAGCCCATCTATTCCATAGTGGGCTGCCAGGAGAGGTGCACGCCCAGGGCTGTTGAGAAGGCAAGAAATGGAGAAGAGAGCAGGGATTCAGGGGGAATGAACTGGGGCTGCAGGAGAACTAGGAAAGGGGACAGAGAGGAGCAGGGGGGAGGGAGGAGGCCACGTGGCTAAGGGAGGAGGCGGGATGTAGAGTGATGTGATAATGTCACTCTGACCTGCAGGAAAATTTATTTCCCACACCCACACACACACAAAGTGTGAGAGAGAGAATATAATTAAAATGGGGCTACTTGTGTTTAAAATTAAGAATGTGCATAACCATTTGAATATCTGGAACCTAAGTAATTGACTACATAGAGGAAAACAGACACACAAAGGAAATAAAGAGATGTTTTCTAAACTCTAACAGTTATAATAATTTCAGGTTGTTACTTGTAAGTCTAGTAAATAAAAAGTTTCTGGAAGAAATGTGATTTCTTCTTTTAAGAGATGTTTAAAACAGGTCGCCAACTCTGCAGAAAAAGCTCCCTGTGATTGATGAAACTGCATGAAAGGGCATTCCACAACTGTTAGCATGAATCATTTATCATATACTCTACAGAGGGGGTTTAAAATAATCATTAACCAGAGGAAAAACTGCCTTAATAAGCAGCAAGGCTTTTAGGGATTTGTTTATGGTATGTGCTTTATGAACACAAATGTTTTATTACCCCATAACAGAAGAGCTAAAAGTCAAGATAAATGGAGATAACAAACTTACGTATGCAATGCTCATAAATTAATGTTGTTCTAGTATGGTCAGACTTGTGAGCATTGCTGTGGACCTGTGCTACCGAGAAAAGCGTGAGCTATTTAGTTATGGAAAGACATAAAAGTTCTGAGCAGATCAGTCTCACTATCATATTCAAGCTGTTGAAGATGAGTCCTATTCTCCTAACACATTTCCCTCTCAGTAGATCTTATCAAGGATTTAATAGATTTTAAAGACATATGTTGAAAATTAAACATAAATGATCTGACTCCTCACTGCTTTCCACCTTTTGCCATCATTTATATTGCAGCAAACTGAAGATGACTAAATCTGAATGGCATCATCTTACACGTACTTTGCACAAACATGAGACCATAACAAAGTGCAAAGTAAAGGTAAACTGGGCCCTAAATATTTACATTCCATCCAACTTTTTATTTGTTTAAATGCTTCCAAAACCAACATACACCAAATGGGGACAACTCTTTACAATGTCATTGTGATACTTGGCATCCCAAAACAACACCTGGCAGTATGGTGATATGATTATGAGTTATTTTTATAAAGTATGCCTTGTAAGATATCATTCTAAAAGTCTTGATCTGTTGAACATCAATATCCTGTTGGATTGAACTTGCCATCATTGTATGAGAAGGCTTTACAATTTCTCTGTGTGTGTGTTAACTGAAATAAGTTGTGAAGCTGGAAACACCCATAACCAGTCTTTCAGGTACAACAATGAAGTAGCCAGACATGTTGATGGCTACAACCTATGCAGAATGCTGACATGTTGCCAAGGAGTTTCTGCTCTTGAGAGCTGCCCATGTCCCTTCATGGTTGTGCTCTTCCTCTCTTCATTTTGCTGAACTGGGGAAAGACAACCTGCTGGGGAGTGGTGCCATGAGAGGAGAGTTCTCCCATCAGGCCAGCCCTTTGGGGGAGCCTAGCTGGATTTCTAACCCTGTTGTTGATACTATGGTGGAGTTTCTGCTTGGAGTGGTGGATGGTTCTTCCCCAAATGATTGGCCATCAGGAAAATTATGTAAACTCTCCTTTTCTGCTAGCTGCATTTTAGATGCTGGCTTAGGAGAAATATATACATGGTCTGAACAACTTTACCCTACCCTGACTTGGCTCTTCAGATCAAAATGTAGTTGCTGAGACCTATAATCCCCGCATACCTTACTTCAGATTAATGTTGTCTATAGAACATGGAGACTCTTGGACATCCATGATGTAAAAGGAGTATACCTACCCCAATCCTGCCCCCACTTTATGCATGCACAGTTCCTAGCCCTGTAGCCATTAAAAATACTTAGAAGCAAAGGTATCTCTCTACTGAAAAAGCTGAACAAAATACTCTACTTACTGTTTTTGAGGTAGCGCAGGGAGTTGGCATCACTGTGGGACGCTTGGCTGCATTTTGGGGTGGAGGCAGAGTAAATCTCTGCCCTGTGTCCAGAGGTGAAGAAGAGTGGATCCTGGTTTCCAGTCGCTCAGGTTCATGTTTATATGATTCAAGAGGAAATGGAGGCTGCCTGGTCACTTGTGTTGGGGTAGATGGAGAAGAGGAGAGGCCAGAGGCTGCAAACAAAGAATTAATTGCTGAAGTGCAGGTCAAAACAAGAGCAGAGAAGAATCTCACCTGAAAACTAAGCAGGCACTTGCTCAGCCCATTTTTCTACCTTTCCCTCAAAAAACAAATACACATCTCATCCTTCATAAAGCGGATCTCCTCCTCGCCTACTTAAAACGCTTTTAAATAATTCAAATGTATATCCTATGCACATAATCCACTAAATAAGGAAGCATTCATCCTTGCACCTTTGACTGGAGATTTTTGGCAGCAGTGCCCATTCACATACCCTACACATCCTCATACCCTATACCAAGATTATATAGGGCCCTGTAATGAGGAAGCCTGGCCTCCCTTGAACCTGTAAGGGGACACACATCCTCAGACCTCCTGGAGGGTGGTGCCGGAGCAACTCAGCGCCTCTCACAGGAAGTGGAGAGGAAGGGCCGGAAGTGTAAAAGGAGAGGCTCAAAGCTCGGTTGGAGCCCAGTGGCCAAGCCAGCCAGATGCTCTGCCCGAGCTCCCAAGGAGGATGGCCCGGCTACCCCACCCGAGAAGGAAGAACTGGCTTGGCCTTCTAGGGCCCCAGCCGGACCCAGAAGATTGGGTTGAGCCTTCATGACCGTTGTCAAGCCCAAAAGACTGGGCCAGACAGCCAAGGCCCCTGCTGGGCCCCGGAGATTGAGCTGCATGGCCTGGACCACTGATTGACGCAGACTCGGAGCCCATGGACACTCTGCCAGTGCTATTGTCCCCGGCAGACCCCGAGGAGCAGAGGCTGAGCTAGGTAGGCCCCGAGGGGAAAATGGGAAGTGGCCCGGGGATGGCCGACACTGGGTCGGCTGAGAGCATGGAGATCAACTAGGCAGCACATTGTAGTCAGGATCCCCGCTGACCTAGTCGGCATGTTGTGATCTCCGCTGACCCAGTGGCAGCCTGCACCGCCACTGTTAGGGCCGTGGGCTGGGATGCAGTGGAGCGGGTGGGCCTGCATCCTCCTCCCGCCACCCAACTCCTGGGTGACAGGCTTCCCCCTGTTGGGGGTAAAAGCCCCTGTGCTTGTCGGCTCTCCAGCCTACAGCCAGGCCTGAGCCTCTGAACGGTTTATCACTTGGCCCTGAACTAGGGCCTGGATCTTAGGACTACTATCCAGCTAGCGTGTCGGCCCGCCACCCCACCGTACCTGCTGGTGGGCCAGCCCTGGAGCAGGGCTTCCCAGACCCTTTAACTGGTCCAACCATACTGTAGTGAGGCAGCTTGGTCTCCCTTCAGCCAGAGACCAGTACAGGCCCTCAGTTCCTTCACTACTGCAGACCCCACAGAGGCAGCTCTGAAGCAGAGGAAGAGGTCAGGTAGTGGAGCACCCACAAGGACACACATCTCAAAGAACTGCAGTACCTGCAAACGCTAGTAACCTCTCTTTTCCCTTTGAGCTGTATCTTTGTGCATGCTTGGTCCTTGCTTGGGAATCAGATGGTAGGAGAGCCTCATCTACTAGCCATGGTTTAGGCCCGTGACTTGCAAGGGGTTACTGGTAGGGAAACCAGGACTTTTCCACTCCACTGGGCTCTGACCCAGGGCCTTTTGAGGGCTATCACGAATCTGATAGCCAGGGACCTGCTTAAGGCTGACCTCCCTGTGCCATGTTCTGTCCCCCCCTTGCAACTGTCCCACAGTCAATGTCTGGGTTAAGATGGTGTGTACGGTATCTGCTCACTCCAAGATGCCTTCTGAAAGCTGTGTGAAGCAGCTCTACCCCTCTCTCAGGCAGCAACTGCCTTTTTCTACAGAAGGGGTTGGCAACCTTTCTGAAGTGGTGTACCAAGATTTAACTTATTTACTTCTATTTACAGATCTGTGTGCGGGGACAGGGGCAGACTGGGTATGGTGACCATATTTTCTGAACCAGCTGCAGCTAGGGAGAACAGTTTAATTTAAATTATTAAAGAGATTAAGCGTTTTAACTCTCCCATGTTAGTTTATCAAACTTCATTTTAAATAAAGTAAAATATTAATCTATGTCCAACACAAAGGCTGTGTCTACATGGACCACTTATTCCGGAAAATCAGCCGCTTTTCCGGAATAATTTGCCAGCTGTCTACACTGGCCCCTTGAATTTCCGGAAAAGCACTAACGATCTACTGTAAAATCATCAGTGCTTTTCTGGAAAAACTATGCTGCTCCCGTTCGGGCAAAAGTCCTTTTCCGGAAAACTGTTCCGGAAAAGGGCCAGTGTAGACAGCACAGATTTCTTTTCTGCAAAAAAGCCCTGATCGCGAAAATGACGATCGGGGCTTTTTTCCGGAAAAGCGCGTCTACATTGGCACGGACGCTTTTCCGGGAAAAGTGCTTTTCCGGAAAAGCATCCTGCCAATGTAGACGCGCTTTTTCTGGAAATACTTATAACGGATAACTGTTCCATTTTAAGCATTTCCGGAAAAGGATGCCAGTGTAGACATAGCCAAAGGGTTTCAATGTCTTCTTTACTTATGGCAGGGATGGGGAATCTTTTTTGGGTTGGGGGCCACTGACCCACTAAAAAAATCAGTTGGGGACCACACAAGTGAGAAGCAAAAAAAAAAAAAATCCTCAAAGCCCCACAACCCTCACTGATATTCTCCCCAACTAAGACACCTCACTCTTCTGGTGCTCTAGCCCCACGGGGTGAGGGGAAGGGACAGGGAGGACTGAGGTTCAGAGCTTCCCGTAGGCCAGATTTACTTTTCTGGGGTTCCAGGGTTAGTGGATTTGGGGGACCTTCTTAGGCTCTGGGGTAGGGACAAATATGAGGGGTTCAGTGTGCATGACAGGGCTACCAGTGAGTGGGATAGGGAGAGGGGTGCAGGATCTGGGTGGGAGGTGGGGTGCAGAGGGTAGGGCCTAGAAGAGAATTTGGCAGCAGGAGATGGGGTGGTGTGCAAGAGGGAGTTTGGGGGATGGGAGAGGGTTCGGAGAGTAACACAGGAAAGGTGAGAGAGTGACAATACAGCCAAATAGCTGCACATCAAAATCTTTGTGTCTGGTTGATAATTGTGCTCCCATCTGTGGAAGGAAAATGAACACTGGTGCCTTTCTGGGTTATGATGGAGATTTGTGGTTCCCATGGCAACTATATGGCTCTGAAATTAAGTAAAAGAACATTGGTTCACTTTTATATGTAGATGTTGAAGCAACTATTTAGCTTAAGAATCCTAAACCAGCAAGTATTCCGTATCAGGGAGGGGAGAGGTCTCCCTCCGTTGAGCTTGTTTTCTGGTAATCCCAATGGAGGTGTTGGTAGTAACCGAGGAGTCAGAACAGGGGCTGGAGGAGCCTGACCTATGGAAAAGCAAGGAGCCCCAGACAGACACAGCTCAGAGCTAGGGATGTTACATTTAGATTAATTGGCTAATCGAATAGTCAATGCAATTTGTATCGACTATTCGATTTGTTGATAAGAGCGCCTTTGCCTTTGAAGTGTAGCAACAGCCCCAGACCTTTTCTACACTTCAAAGATGAAAGCGCTGTGAGGAGCATAGGGCCAGCGGGAGACAAGCAGTCCCCCGCTGGCCCCGTACTCCCTGCGGCGTTTCAAAGCGGCAGTGCTGCATGGAGCCTGTCCCCAGCTGACCCCGGACCCCATGTGGCACTGCCACTTTGAAGCACCTCCTGATCTCCCTCCTCCCTTGCTGCTTCTTTCTGATAGAAAGAGGGCAGCAAAGAGGGGAGAATTGACGAGTCGATCACATCCCTACTCAGAGCTTTGGGAAAAATAACAAATTAGGAGCTGAGCTGCCAGCAGAAACAGGCACTGGCATTAAAAGCAGCTACTCTGCTGGAGACCTGGAGGGGAGCAAATGTACTAGGTCTTATGCCAAAGGGTGCTACAGATGACTGAACAATGTACAGGCCTGCAAGCTTCTGCAAAGAGAACTTGTGTCTCCCTCCTCACATCTTCCTTCTGCTCCAGCCTTGCTCCACTCAGCCCTATGATTCTGCCCTCAGCCTGATCCCGTTCATTGCCCCATCCCTCCACAGCGCAAACCCTGACCCTGCCGATCCTTTCCCCACATCCTCCTTCACTCCCCTCCTGCCTTCACATCCCTGTTCCCCTCGGCGCACACACCAGCAGGGAAGCAGTACTGGGGTAAGGAGGGTCTGAGTGGGGGGGGGAGAGTCACTTCTCTGCCTGGCCCAGCCCTTTGCCTAGGGCTCGCCCCTCAGAAGACCATACATAAGAACATAAGAACGGCCGTACTTGGTCAGACCAAAGGTCCATCTAGCCCAGTATCCTGTCTACCGACAGTGGCCAACACCAGGTGCCCCAGAGAGGGCTGACCGAAGACAATGATCAAGCGATTTGTCTCCTGCCATCCCTCTCCAACCTTGACAAACAGAGGCCAAGGACACCATTTTATCCCCTGGCTAATAGCCTTTTATGGACCTAACCTCCATGAAATTATCTAGCTTCTCTTTAAACTCTATTATAGTCCTAGCCTTCACAGCCTCCTCTGGCAAGGAGTTCCACAGGTTGACGACACGCTGTGTGAAGGACTTTCTTTTATTAGTTTTAAACCTGCTACCCATTAATTTCATGTGGTGTCCTCTAGTTCTTCTATTTAGGGAACTAATAAATAACTAATAAATAAATAACTAATAAATAAATAAGGGAAAAACAACTGAGGAGAGTTGGAAGTATTTCAAAGGGACGTTGTTAAGGGCCCAAAAACAAACAATTCCGCTGTGTAGGAAAGATAGAAAATATGGCAAAAGACCAGCTTGGCTTAACAAGGAGATCTTGCATGATCTCAAAATAAAAAAGGAGTCATATAAAAAATGGAAACTAGGACAACTAACAAAGGATGAATATAGGCAAGCAACACGGGAATGCAGGGGCAAGATTAGAAAGGCAAAGGCACAAAATGAGATCAAACTAGCTACAGGCATAAAGGGAAACAAGAAGACCTTTTATAAATACATTAAAAGCAAGAGGAAGACCAAGGACAGGGTAGGCCCACTGCTTAGTGAGGAGGGAGAAGCAGTAACAGGGAACTTGGAAATGGCGGAGATGCTCAATGACTTCTTTGTTTCGGTCTTCACCGAGAAGTCTGGAGGTGTGCCTAACGTAGTGAATACAAGCAGAGAGAGGGTAAGTTTAGAAGATAGGATACACAAAGAACAAGTTAAAAATCACTTAGGAAAGTTAGATGTCAGCAAGTCACCAGGTCCTGATGAAATGCATCCCAGGATACTCAAGGAGCTGATAGAGGAGGTATCTGAGCCTTTAGCTATGATCTTTGAAAAATCATGGCAGACAGGGGAGATTCCAGAAGACTGGAAAAGGGCAAATATTGTGCCCATCTATAAAAAGGGGAATAAGAACAACCCAGGAAATTATAGACCGGTCAGTTTAACGTCTGTCCCAGGGAAGATAATGGAGCAGGTAATTAAGGAAATCGTATGCAAACACTTGGAAAGTAATAAAGTGATAGGGAATAGCCAGCATGGGTTTGTGAAGTACAAGTCATGCCAAACTAATCTGATAGCTTTCTTTGATAAGATAACGAGCCTTGTGGATAAGGGAGAAGCGGTGGATGTCATATACCTAGACTTTAGTAAGGCATTTGATACGGTCTCGCATGATATTCTTATTGATAAACTAGGCAAATATAACTTAGATAGGGCCACGATAAGGTGGGTGCATAATTGGCTGGATAACCGTAGTCAGAGAGTTGTTGTTAACGGTTCTAAATCCTGCTGGAAAGGGATAACAAGTGGAGTTCCTCAAAGGTCTGTTTTGGGTCCCGTACTGTTCAATATCTTCATCAATGATGTAGATATTGGGATAGAGAGTACGCTTATTAAGTTTGCAGATGATACCAAACTGGGTGGGGTTGCAACTTCTTTGGAGGATAGGGACATAATTCAAAATGACCTTAGCAAGTTAGAGAAATGGTCAGAGGTGAACAGGATGAGGTTTAATAAAGAGAAATGCAAAGTGCTCCACTTAGGAAGGAACAATCAGTTCCATACATACAAGATGGGAAGCGACTGTCTAGGAAGGAGCATGGCGGAAAGGGATCTAGGGGTCATTGTGGACCACAAGTTGAATATGAGTCAACAGTGTGATGCTGTTGCAAAAAAAGCAAATATGATTCTAGGTTGTATCAACAGGTGTGTTGTAAGCAAAACTCGTGAAGTCATTCTGCCGCTCTACTCTGCACTAGTTAGGCCTCAGCTGGAGTACTGTGTCCAGTTCTGGGCGCCACATTTCAAGAAAGATGTGGAGAAATTGGAAAGGGTACAGAGAAGAGCGACAAGAATGATTAAAGGTTTAGAGAACATGACCTATGAAGCCAGGCTTCATGAACTGGGCTTGTTTAGTTTGGAAAAAAGAAGATTAAGGGGGGACATGATAGCGGTTTTCAAATATCTAAAAGGGTGTCACAAGGAGGAAGGAGAAACTTTGTTCCTCTTGGTTTCTGAGGACAGGACAAGGAGTAATGGGCTTAAAGTGCAGCAGGGGAGGTTTAGATTGGACATTAGGAAAAAATTCCTAACTGTCAGGGTGGTCAAATATTGGAATAAATTGCCAAGGGAGGTGGTGGAATCTCCCTCTCTGGAGATATTTAAGAACAGGTTAGATAGACATCTGTCAGGGATGGTCTAGACAGAGCTTGGTCCTGCCTTGAGGGCGGGGGGCTGGACTCGATGACCTCTCGAGGTCCCTTCCAGTCCTATGATTCTATGATAACTTTTCTTTATCGGCCCTCTCCATACCACTCATGATTTTATATACCTCTATCATATCCCCCCTCAGTCCCCTCTTTTCTAAACTGAAAAGTCACAGTTGCTTTAACCTCTCCTCATATGGGACCCGTTCCAAACCCCTAATCATTTTAGTTGCCCTTTTCTGAACCCTTTCTAAGGCCAAAATATCTTTTTTGAGGTGAGGAGACCACATCTGTACACAGTATTCAAGATGTGGGCGTACCATAGTTTTATACGGGGGCAGTAAGATATTCTGGGTCTTATTTTCTATCCCTTTCATAATAATTCCTAGCATCCTATTTGCTTTTTTGACTGCCGCTGCACACTGTGTGGAAGTTTTCAGAGAACTGTCCACGATAACTCCAAGATCTCTTTCCTGATTTGTCGTAGCCAAATTAGCCCCCATCATACTGTACGTATAGTTGGGGTTATTTTTCCCGATGTGCATTACTTTACACTTATCCACGTTAAATTTAATTTGCCATTTTGTTGCCCAATCACTCAGTTTGGTGAGATCTTCTTGGAGTCCCTCACAGTCTGCTTCTGCCTTGACTATCCTAAACAGTTTTGTATCATCTGCAAACTTTACTACCTCACTGCTTACCCCTTTCTCCAGATCATTTATGAATAAGTTGAAAAGGATTGGTCCCAGGACTGACCCTTGGGGTACACCACTAGTTACCCCTCTCCAATCTGAAAATTTACCATTTATTCCTACCCTTTGTTTACTGTCTTTTAACCAGTTCTCAATCCAAGAAAGGACCTTCCCTCTTATCCCATGGCCATGTAATTTACACAAGAGCCTTTGGTGAGGGACCTTGTCAAAGGCTTTCTGAAAATCCAAGTGTACTATATCTACTGGATCACCCTTGTCCACGTTTGTTAACCCCTTCAAAGAACTTTAAGGGTATGTCTACACTACCCCGCTAGTTTGAACTAGCGGGGTAATGTATGCATACCGAACTTGCTAATGAAGCCCGGGATTTGAATTTCCCGGGCTTCATTAGCATAAAGCCGGCGCCGCCATTTTTAAAAGCCGGCTAGTGCGAACCCCGTGCCGCGCGGCTACACGCGGCACGGGCTAGATAGTTCGAACTAGCTAGCCATTCCGAACTATCTGTACGCCTCGTGGAACGAGGTGGAACGAGGTGTACAGATAGTTTGGAATGGCTAGCTAGTTCGAACTATCTAGCCCATGCCGCGTGTAGCCGCGCGGCACGGGGTTCGCACTAGCCGGCTTTTAAAAATGGCGGCGCCGGCTTTATGCTAATGAAGCCCGGGAAATTCAAATCCCGGGCTTCATTAGCAAGTTCGGTATGCATACATTACCCCGCTAGTTCGAACTAGCGGGGTAGTGTAGACATACCCTAACAGATTAGTAAGACAGGATTTCCCTTTACAGAAACCATGTTGACTTTTGTCCAACAAATTATGTTCTTCTACATGCTTCACAATTTTATTCTTTACTATTGTTTCAACTAATTTGCCCGGTACTGAAGTTAGACTTACCGGTCTGTAATTGCCAGGATCGCCTCTAGAGCCCTTTTTAAATATTGGTGTCACGTTGGCTACCTTCCAATCATCAGGTATGGAAGCCGATTTAAAGGATAGGTTACAAACCACAGATAATAGCTCCGCAATTTCCCATTTTAGTTCTTTTAGAACCCTTGGATGAATGCCATCCGGTCCCGAAGATTTGTTAACCTTAAATTTTTCACCTGCAGGCTGCGGCTCTGGGGCTGGCAGAGTTGGGGGCTGCCCACAGCTGGTTCCAGCCCAGCCAAGTGAAGCAGGTTAGTGGAGATGGGGCTCCCCCTCCGCCCCCTGCAGACACCCTATGGGACACATCGCAGTACAGCCCAGGCCCCAGCACCCCACATGTGACCGGCCGCCAAGCCCTGCCCCTTCCTGGAGCAGGAGCCAGAGCCTGTAGCATGGGAGAGGGGGTGTTAACCAGTGTTCCCTCTAAACTGTGCTGCAGCGATCAGTCCAGAGGAGCCAGAGGCTCAGGGCTCCGGAGCTGACTGTGCGGGGCTGATTAATCACCTGTGAAGCTGTGCTGTAGCACAGTTTAGAGGGAACACTGGTGTTAACCCATTAGCTCCCAGGAGCTGCAGCCCCAGAGACACAGAGCTTAGCACAGAGTATTGCCAGGTCCTCCTGGCCCCTACGCCATATCACGCCCTCGCCTCTCCTGCCCTGCTCCCCTCCAGAAGGAAGCTGGAGCTGGTGTTCCAGCCTGCAGCTGTGCACCGATGCTGAGGTTTGAGCCGCAGCATGGGCTCCCCGCTACTTGGGGGGGAGGGTTGAGCTCCTGCCTCATGTGCCACAGAAAGTCAGCTCATTGCCAACCCCTGTTCTACACTATGGCCTACCCTCCTGGGCCAGATCAGTTAGTTCTAGGGCTTTCCCCTGCTTGGGTAGTCCAACCAAACAAAGGGAATTATCAAAGTCCAGAGGGTTTGTAGGAGAGGGAGAAAGGAATGCTTCCTTTTCAGGCTCTCTCTGCAGCATGCCCTCCCTTGCCCCAGTTGTCATGGGGAAAGATTCTGCCTTCCCTCAGCTCTTCTCCACTGGAGCTGCAAGTTGCATGTCTGTTTTCTTCCCTAGTCTACCACCACGTGAGCTAGTCCCAGTGTCCTCTCTAATTTTTCCAGATTTCAGGTTCCAGCCCAACTCCAAACATCTACACAGAGATTTTTCTGCCCCAGAGCCCAAGCTACTGCACTTTGTTTACATAGTTAGAGCTAGCAACATTTATCATCCAAATAAAAAGTTTGTTTGTGTGCACTTATCAATAAAGCACAGAGGACCCAATTCTCTCTTTTATGCCAGCGTAATTCAGGAATAAATTCATTACTCTTGATGAAGTTACACCAGCATAAAACATGTGCACAAGGTGAACTGGGCCCATATACTGTACTCAAAGGGATACTTGTGTGCAATCAGAAGACTTTAGGCCATACAATAGAACTGAATTAAAAAAAAAATCACATTGGTATGCAGAAAAACATTTTGAAACCATAGTAATAGAGATGTAGCCGTGTTAGTCTAGTCTGGAAGTGGATCTGGCCCACGAAAGCTAATCACCTAATAAACCATCTTGTTAGTCTTTAAAGTGCTACATAGTCCTGTATTTTGAAACCAGGAATCACACAGACAAATGCTTCAGAGAGCCTTACAAACCCATTTTCATATTAATTCCAGGTCAGCTACTCATTATGGGTCTAATCCATAGGGTTTGTCTCCAGTGAGGATTTTGTCACCCTACTGCAGATGCACTGCAACAGTGTAAACTGAGGTTTTCAGTGGTACTGTTTAACTTGGTTTCATACTGGAGAAAGCTGCACTAGTCACAAATCACTTTTTACCCCAATGAAGTACCCAAGCTTCACTATTGGGAGAAAAAAGGTGATGGGGGAGGGGCTGGAAAAGGTCAGTAAAGCTTAAGAAATATTTTGCATCAACTTCAACTCACCTCAAAGGGAGTTTGAGATGCTCAGTGTCTTTCAGGGTCAGGCCACACCTCAACCAAACTGAATGAAATGTTTAAAGGGAAGTTTGTGTTTAATACCACTAAACCATGGAGTCAGGTAGTTTCTAAGGCACTGATGATGCAGTCAGGAAATAGTTAACTAAACAGTTAAGGAAAGATTCTGTTATCCCATTGTTTGCATTTCTGGTGCCAGAATATTAGATATAGTAGGTGAATGGGATAATATATTTTTATCTAATAAAAGATATTACCTCATTCACTTTGTGTGTCTGTTTTCCCAGCCATTTCCAGAGGAAAGTTATTGCACCTAAAGATTTAAAACATTAATGTAGGGCTTAATGGTTTTTATGAAGAACTACATAAAAAGGACATTTGCTTAGCTTCTCCTGATAGTCTTACTGTTCTCAACAAGCTAAATAAAATTGACTTTGAAATCTCAAAATCCCCAGAAAAATACAGTTGATGCTCTAACATGGGTTTTATTTAATGTAGTACTGTGCAAAATTTAGTTTATTTCTGTACAATTTTAATGAAGTGCCTAACTCCTAATTT
Organism: Pelodiscus sinensis; assembly: GCF_049634645.1. Lineage (NCBI taxonomy): Eukaryota > Metazoa > Chordata > Testudines > Trionychidae > Pelodiscus > Pelodiscus sinensis. Next base: position 244,456,902 of record NC_134712.1, on the reverse strand, counting down.
TACTTGGATCGAAACAAATTTCCTCTCTTCCTTCCCAGGCTTATCGCTGTCCTTTCCAGCACTTCTCCTTAAAAAAAAAAAGGAACAGCATCCCTGTAGATTAGACAGCACTAATTACAAGTCTGGTTCAGAGTGGGTGTTGCAGACATATACAGATGATGTTTAATGTAACACACCACCGTGAGCCACAAAAAAAGATCTGTGATGCTTTGAATATCCTCAACTCCTACTGATTTCAGTGAGAAATGAAGTTGCTGAGCATCTGGCAGGATTATAAGAAAGCCAACTTTCCTGTTCAATTCTCAGTTTCGGACAATTTTAGATAAATGGTGCTTGGGAAGAGACTTTTATGGTATCAATTATGGATGTTCAAGTGTCTACAGAGTGTTTAGGGTTTGGGGAAGCTGTAAGTGATGAAACTGACAAACTGCTCAAAAGATAAAAAACAAATTCGTTCTGAAAACCTTGCTTCTGAGATGTGTCCATCCTGAGTTAATGGACTCTGAGTCAAAAGAAATCATTTCCAATACCAATCAACTGTGCCAACAGAGTTATTACCAGACACAGGGCAGCCACAGACTCACTGTCCTGATGAGATTGGCATCCCAGCTAGGAGAGGACATAGGAAGCAGTGTGTCAAAGGAGACTGAGGAGTGACAACCTGCGGAAACTATTCTCACCCCATTAGGAATATGAAACTGGCTGCTGAGCACCTGACTGTGAGTCAGAAAATCTGGGTCCTGTTCCTGGCTGCCAAATATCAGCCTAGGTTTGGAGATCTGGGGCCAAGTGGTAAAGAAGATCTTGGCGTGTATTAAACCAGGGTCTTTGGGGCTGATGCAGCAGCTGATCCCCTTCGGGGGAAGGGTGTGCCGCTTGTTCCCATTTTCGGCTGAGGGTTGGATCGTTCCTCTGCTCCTCAAGGAAATCCCCATTGAGCTCCAGCTCTATCAACCAGGGTGCCGCAGCGGCCCTTGTCAGGGTGGGTTTGAGTTTGGGGGGTGCCGGGCCTCTTGAGGATCCTTTGCCTAGGTCATCGGCCTGTGGCCCGCCTGTCAATGGTCTACAAGCACGCCTGGCCTTTGCTGTGTTTACAGATCATGTGCTTCGCTCTCACTGCAGATCTGCAAAACCTGGGCAATCCTACCCTAGGACCAACAGGTAGGGCAGTTTCAGAGCCACCAAGACTTGACATTGTCCTTCCCACTGTCCAGCTTTTAGCGTCACGCAGGTCAGAGTAGGACCTCACATCCCCATGGACGCACTGTATCTGTATCGCGGCACTTGGTTGGTCAAGCAGTGCTATCATGCCTGCTCGTACAATGGTTTGGTGGCAGCAGGAGACTTCTAGGGAAGTGGTGCGGGGTCTGTTCACTGGAATGGGCACCTCTGTCTTGGACATCTCTCTTGAGGGCCTTCCACCCCACCACCAGCACCTGCCCATAAGTGCAATCTATAAGTGTTCCTCTTGGCCACACTGGTAACAGCCACCTCCATTTTGCCTCATAGGAAGAGTCTCCTGCGGGGGAGCTTCCCATCCATTCAAGGGTCTATCACTCCTCACGCAGAGGTGTCCCTAATAGGTTCATTTAGCTGAGTTATCCTGTCGAGATGGTCCAGCATGGGAGGGCCATGCACCTACGTTTACCCCCCAAAGCTCCCTGACCTGCTGTTTACTCAGTTTCTGGTCCAGCTTTGCCAGTTCTTCATCTGCCATATAGTTCTCCATTAAGAAGATGGCTACAGCAGGCATCTTTGGGTGGTGTGGCAGAACCTGCAGGAACTGCTCTACAGTCACTGCCTCTGCTACTTGAGCCCCAGTCTGCTGCTCAGGCTCTTACCATCTTCAGCAAATGTCTCAGATCTGTTGTGTTACTGCCCTAGGCTTGGTGGGAACCTTTCCTGGTGTAACCATTGGCAATACATCTCAGGGCACACTCCAGCTTGGCCTAGTATTGCCACTTTCAGCTTGGGGTACTCTCACGCCTCTCTAAAGTCTAAATTCTGGAAGGCCGTTTGGGCAGCTCCCATCAAATGGGGCAAGGATGGTGGCCCAATGTTCAGCTGGTCACCAGGTGGCCATGGCGACCCCCTCAAAGGTAACCAGATACACCTCCGTATCATCCCTGGGACCCATCTTGGTCAGGCGCATGAGCACTCTCCACATACTGCCCCCGGCTCAGTCCTATGCTGGGTTAGGGACTGGGGCTGGTGCACACCGCCACAAAGCTGCCATCTGCTGGAACAGTTGCTCCTGCTGGGCCTGCTGTTAGGTGGCAAACTCCTGTAGCAGCAGCTGCTGTTGTTCCTGCTGTTGGGTCACCTGTAGCTGTTGTTGAATGACCAACTGGTAGAGCAGCTGAGTCTGTAGCTGCTGCTGTTTCTGCTGTTTCTCCAGTAACCATTAAAAAATGGATTCAAGCCAGTTTTTTCTGCTAGTTGCTTTTCTCAAGCTCTCTTTGCTGCTCCCTCTTTCTCTTACGTCAGGGGTAGGATCGCATTAAAATGCCTACATTCTCCACTGGTGGTTGCAGGGTAGTACGTCTGTTCACCCCAGGGGTTGGCTGTCGAGTTCCCAGGGGTCTTAAATCTCACCACAACCCCACTCATATAGTAACTCAGTCACTGTCCTAAATTCCTAGCCCCCTTGCTGGGGCAGGGCAGCCTAGTAGCTGGAGTCCATAGCAACAGGTATAGGCCCCACAGGTTGGGGATTGAGGAGGGAGTATGGGGGGACCCAGGCCCTCCATACATCACTGGGTCCCAGCCTGGGGCTCTATTAGCAGTGACATGGGAAATTGCTTGTTCAGCAGGGAATCCCACTGCAACACGCTGAGCTCCTCGGGATACACTCTCCCGCCCTGGGCTACTTCCTACCAGTCTCCACTGGACTCCTTCTGGCGTCCTTCCTCCAGATCCTCAGCAGTATCCCTGGGTGTCTCAGTGACTGGCCTCTAACTTTGGTACCAGTGGCGGTTTGCCGCCAAGCACTCTGGCAGTACCTCCTTCGTCCTCAGCAGCCAGTCCAGAATGAGCCTCTCCAGCCCTGTATACTTGGCCTGCAGACAACATACCCAGCAGGTCTGCAGGGACAGGCCTTCCTCAGCCAGGTGAGCCTGGTTAAGCCTTACTTCCCTAGTGCAGGGCTGCTACACCCTGTCACACCTCCATTTTCACAAATGTCCACTAATTTGGGGAACTTCTGTTTTTGGAAGCCCCAAAACATCAGCTGCCTTATTTTTACAGGCACTGAGCAACCATGAGGCTGGTGAAGTTAATGGGAGCAGCTGGTACTCAGAGCATCTGAAATCAGACCTGTGTTTCTGAAGTTGGGCACCCAAAACTAGAACTCACTTTTGAAAATTGGGCTTTCCACTTTCAGTGACTCAATTTCCCATCTGCAAAATGAGGATAATTCTTCCGTAGGAAGACAGAATGGTAAAGCCCTATTAGATCACCTAATCTAACTAAGATCTTACCTCCAAGAGTTGTTGTGAGACCTAATTCAGCTCTATTTGTAAAGCATTTAAAAGATTCTCATATACTATCATAACAAAAAAGCTTGCTGCCATTGTACATCTCAGACTTGTAAATCCAATATGAGGATATTTTTGAAGGGCCAGTCACATTAAAAATGCAAGTTCCAGATTTTTTATAAAGCCAAAATACATTCTGGACTAACAAAACTCTTAATTAATTCAAAATGTATCCAATTAACATCTTAACAGTCAATATTTCTAAAAATACATGAAGTCATATGTGCATATAGTAGCTGCACTGTTCTACCACATACAAAGCATAATAAAAAGAAAGTGAGGTACAGCTATACCACATGGTTAGAAACAATACCTCATAGGGTACTTAACGGTCAGGTTCAAAGGCACTAAAGAAAGGTCTAACGTCTTCCCTTGGGAAGAAAGAAGCCTCTTCACATATTACCAAAAGCTCTCCTAAACAAATCAGGCAGAAAAAATGTTATGGAGGAAGTACAATTAAAACAAGGAAGCAGTAAAAACTAGCCAGAAATTTCAGACACATCTACAACGGAGGCAAGAAAACTTAGTATTCAACTAGGAGTCTGAAGAGAGAAAAAATATGTAAGATCCCACTAAAACTTTTACTGGTTTTATTAAGGAGGTGAACTTATGTGCAAGTAATTCTCCATCACCCACAGTTTCCCTCACTGGAGAAAGAAATGTACAATAAACGAAGGTTCTTTTGTATCATCAGACCTAAACTGCTCTGCGTTTTCTCCGCTGAACAATAAAGTAATAATTTTTAGTCAACAAAATAAAAAGCCACTAGAGATGGAAAAGACCTATTATGTCATCCAATCCATCTCCTGTTGGTGCAGGATTGTGACCTATAATTTTCCAGTAATTCTTCTTGTCCAATTTTATGGGAAAGTAAACCCTTTTTGCTTTGTTTCCACTCCATTAATACAATATTGTGTTTCATTTCTTTTCTGTTGGCAATAAAAACATGGGACACATACTCACAGAATTATTTACATTGCTTCTTACTGATGATTCGTGAGCATCAAGATTTGCAAACTGACTTTAATTTGAATTAACATAAAGAAGCAGTTGTTCACATTAAAGTACATCCTTAAATATAGCAAAGATTTGAGATCACCATGCTAGAACCAAACAATGCATAGATGCATTTTCTCTCTTTTTTGGAAATCTTCCGGATAATTTGGAAGTATAGTGACTGACATTGAACAACTGACAGTTAACCATACTATTGTTTCTGAGACACCAGTTTTCCCCATTCTAAATATAGGAGAGAAAATGTGATCTCTCATATATCACTGTTTGGCAATTACTGACTTTATCACTGCAACCTCAGTAATGAAAAAGATTTAAAGTATTTTTTTCATTGGGCTTGCCTAAAACATTGGATTTTCAACACAAACATATACAGGAAGCAAAAGGAAACATGCATCCTTTGGTTTGATAGGAACACACTGGCAATGTGCCAGAGCCAAAAGGCCTTCCTTAGCTTGAGTGAAATAGGCAAACTACATGTCCTTGAAGTACAAGTGGGGTCTGCTGCATGTTAGGATCCCAGCATGCAATGCTCCATCTCAGTTTGAGGAGCATCAGATTAGAAGTAGAAGGCTCACTCATGATGGGATGAGTAGAATATCAGTGTACTGAAGATAACACCCAGGGACCACTTCTTTGGCCAATACTAGCATAAAATATAACAAGTGGGATATTTAGTTTGTCATAAATATACACTAAAGTTGCTATAATAATTTCTTTCTCTATACAGGTCAATCTCTCACACAATAATTTCCTTTAAAGACCTGACTCTGAATAGCTTTCATCTGCTCTTCCCACTCAAGCATTCCTATACAAGCCCACTCTCCTGTAGGACTTGAGAAGAAAGAATTAATAAAACAACACTCGGCCTTTTTTCTCCGGGAGCATTTGAAATCACAGTTCCTCTGACAGGTGTCCTTTGCTAAATGGGTGACTCTGTGTGCTGTCATCTGCCAGCAACATGGCAGGGTGTGGCTGTTTTTTTATGGGTAACAATACTTACAGCCTGTAGTGTCTTGCCCATACTCCCCTTCAGTAGAACAGCTCTGCTACATATGTTTGTTACAAACTCAACTCCTCCCCTCATAGAAAAACAGACCTCTACCCTGCCTGCACATATTATACCCCTCATGAACCAAGAACCTATACAGCTGGCTGCTGCAGACAGAGGAATGAAAGATGCTGCTGTTTCAGCACATGATCATCCCTGCCACTTCTGCATACAATGGTCAATTTTGGGTGGCACAGGCAGTCCCCGGGTTACGTACAAGATAGGGACTATAGGTTTGTTCTTAAGTTGAATTTGTATGTAAGTCGGAACTGGCTCCAGGCGGCGGCTTTGCTCGGGTGTCCCTGGTCTGCTGGGGGGGTCCAGCGGCTTTGCTGGACCCCCCCCCCCAGCAGACCAGGGGGACAGGAGCAAAGCCGCCCAGGCGGAGGGAATCCCACTGCCTGGGCGGCTTTGCTCCGGGGAAAACGAGCAAAGCCGCCCAGGCAACGGGTCTTCCGCTGCCTGGGCGGCTTTGCTCGGGTGTCCCTGGTCTGCTGGGGGGGGGGGGGGGTCCAGCGGCTTTGCTGGAACCCCCCCCCAGCAGACCAGGGAGACCGGGAGAAGCTTTTCTCGCCCCGGAGGACACAGGTGGCGATCCGCCGCCCGTGAGCTCCGGGGCGAGAAAAGCCCCGCTCGTAAGTGCGGATCCGAAGTAAGTCGGGGACTGCCTGTACTTGAATGGAGTTGCAACCCTCCTCGCATGGGGAATAGGGTTGCCAGATGGTTTCAGAAAAAATACCGAACAACAACAAAGAACACGCCAGGAAAAAGTTTGTTGAGGGGAAAAAGACCCCAAAACCAACACCGTGGCCCTTTAAAAACTGCGTGGTGAGGCATTTTGGCCTTAACAGGCTGCCGGTGGCCACCCACCATCTTACCTCTGTGCGCCAGGCCAGACAGCTCCCCTGCGGAACCTGGTAAGCACTAGGGTTGCCAGGCTGGCTCTGTATTGAGCCGGACAGCCCGAGATTTTCGCCTTCTGGCCGGGAAACAAAAATCAGAAAATACCAGACATTTTAGGTTTCCGGTATTTTCTGCATTTTTTTACCGGACAGGAGGCGAAAATACCTGACTATCCAGTTCAATACCAGACACCTGGCAACCCTAATGGGGAGGAATTAAATGATACCACCTGGAGCTTTTTTTTATGTATCTGCTAGGAATAATGTTTATAAGATTTCTGGGATTCATTGGAAATTTGCAGTAAATCACTTTTGATGATCTACGGATTTATTCAATATTCTCATAGTTGGATCTGTATGTGATCAAGTGGACAAAACCAGCACTAACAAGTTTTCAAATCTTCCCAGGTTTATGCATTTGCTGATCATTTAGACTCAAACATCTTTTAAAAAAAACACAAAGAAATTTTAATTTGCAATGGCTTAGAGTGCTGATTTGCCTCTGATTCCTTTCATAAATCAGGACAATGCTTCCCTTTCATTTGCCTTCTTGTGCTAGAAACAAAAACAGAGGAGTAGGCAGGCTACTGCTGATGAATTTTAGTGAATCTGAGTGGGGCCTACTATTAGTTCATTAAGCTGATTCACTCCTCAGGCATAAAACTATGCCTATTTTAGCACTTAGACAAATGGTGCAAATTATGCAAGATGAAGTTTAGTATAGCTATTTAATGGCTGTAAAATTATACTCCCACAGGCTTGTGGAAAATTATTGGCTTCTTTTTAATCAAGTAGCATTAGTGAGATACTGTACACATGTACAGAGTTGTAAAATAACATACAGTCTTATAAAAAAGTAAACTTGATAAGTAAGCTAAATAGTCATTTTGCCAAAACGAACATGGATTCCTCCGAGGACATCTTTTGGCCAGTCCTAGCATTCTCATTAACACGCAGACTCATCTCCCTACTGATGGCCAAGGACTGTGGCCCTTCCTGTCAGCTCCCCAAGTAATATGGGGCTTCCACAGCATTGATTCCAGCTGCTTTGGCAGGTCACCTCAGTGTAACAAATAAATGAGGGGCAGAGGAGTCTGCATGCAGCAGGTAAAGGATTCCATGGGCACTGCTGAAAGGAAGTTGTGTTAGCATGGGAAAGAAATGAATCTCACAGAGATTGAAAATCTCCTGGCTGTTAATCCACGTGTGCCTGGAAATGACATTCAGTTTTAACTTTACTGATGTATCATAGTTTTGTATCTGCAGTTAAAAAATGCCTATCTGAATCACTAATTAAGCCTTAAGACCCCTTCCCTAAGGCAGGTAAGTTTTACACATGGGGAAAGTGAGGCACAGAAGGGTTAAATGATTCAGATAATGAGGCAGCAGTAAAGGTGGGAATAGAATCCAGCAGGACAGATTCCCAGTCCCCTTTGATAAAACCATAAGACAACACAAGTTTTTGCTTTGATTTCCTTCAATAGAGCTCTGTGATGAGAGGGGCCATTGCCATTTCTAAGGGGGAAAATAGTGGTTAACATCCAAGTATAAGCAAGGACGGATTAAGCTCTTCGTAGGACACTCTCATAATTGTAGGCCCTTAAATTAGACTATATAGAAATATATAAGGGAGAAATGCTCTATCCCCTATATACCTAATATCAGCCACTTTAATTTTTGCTCTTGGAAGTGGCAAAATATGTGATAAATTCATGGTATTACATTCTAAAACAACAACTATTTTGTTGTATACGACAATTATATTTAGGATTCATCTGATAGTAATCGTCTGATAAGGAGAAAAGTAAGGTGATGTTGCTGCTGCTACAACGGTAAAATCCACAAAGCAATGCATTGCACCGCAAAGCTGATAACTTGGCAAAATTGTGTCTCAAGATTGTTCAACATCATTTATGAAACAACAGTACATTGGCTGATGCTGGCCATACATTTCCGCCTGAAATAGTGTTTAGTAGTAGCCTAGGGTCTCTGAAACACAACTGTGAAATCCAAACACTGTAGTAATAAGCAATCACTCCATATTTCATAAAATATTTTGCAGAAAATACACCTTCCCAAAATTTGGATTCTGATTTCTCATTACAGGGTAAATGATTTGGTAAAAAAAAAAAGATATGCACACTGTGACGGGGCAGAGGCGCCCTGCACTGAGAAGACCCGCCCGACCGCGTATGCGGCGGTTCTCGAGAGTCAGGCCAGGAGCCCCGAGCGGGGCGCGCCGCGAACACCCGCCCATGCGGCCCCTGCACGCCCCGCCAACCACTGCGTCAGCTGTTCGGCCGTGGCGGCGGCAGCCTTCCGGCTAGAAATGCCAGAGGATCTCAGGGAGGCGGCCAGGTGGATGACGCCATCGTGCTACTCCAGCCGCCAGCGGGAGACGTCACCAAGCCATGCTGGGTGGGGCCGCGGCGGTGGAGCAGAACCGGGGAATTTAAACGCCGCCGGCAGGGAGGGAGGGGGAGAAAGCAGGCCACGAATGGCCTCCCTCCCCAGGGCCGTTAGGTGGAGGGGCCCGAAGCCGAAGGGGTAAGCCTTGCTCAGCAGGGTGAACCAGAGTGGGGAGAAGAAGCAGCCCAGGGCGGGCGAAGGGAGCCTGCGGGCTGACGAGTTGCGGCTACGGCCCCGTCAGCCGGACCGGATGAAAGTTCCGTCTGAGACCTTAGGGCCCTGGGCTGGGGTCCGTGAGAGGGGGCAGGCCCGGATCCCCCTCTCCCCACCAGGAGGAAACCGCTCAGCCGACGTCTCGGGGAGACCCGGCGAATTAATGACCTAATTAGTTGGGACGCACATAGGTGACTGCGAGGAGGGGTTTGAACTAACGACCCCGTGGGTGATGGGAAGGGGGAGTACCTCGTAACAAAGGGGGAGCGGTACCCCACTACACACACAAAGAATATTTTTTCAAGCAACTAGCAAATGGGGAAACTATCCAAAGAGAATGTCTTATTTATTCTCCCTCAACTGGTAAAGGGTATTGCTACACATGCAAACTATTCTGTCAGTGACTAATCAATTTATAACAAGTTTCAATTACTGGAAAAATGCAGTCACTAGAATTACTTCTCATGAGCAGAGGAAGGATCATCTTGGCTGACGGTCAACGATGCTTCAGCATCAGAAGTCCATCAGAACTGACACAGAGAAGATGAAGGGAAGATCATGTAAATACTGGACTGAAGTCCTAAAGAGAATAGTTCCTGGAATAAGATTCCTTGCTGAACGAGGACTAGCCTTTCGTGGGGTCACTGAATTGCATGGCTGCCCGAACAATGGAAACTACCTTGGTTGCACTGAACATCTAGCTGAATTTGATCCATTTCTTGAGTCAGGAAAGTGTGTAACAGGTGTTTTATTTTGTATAGATCTGCATCTCTCTTCTGCAATCTAAAGGAAAGAGTGATTGTGTTAGAATCCTTTCCAGAGCCTGTGTATATTGTGCATCCCCTGGAGATGTAAATGGTAAACTTGAGTGTCCACAAGGTTAGAGTTCTGGGAAAGGGTTTGCTGAAGCGACCAGGGCATCTTGGGGTCTGGGTTGGGGACCTGGTCTGTGGGGCCTCCTTACTTCTGTGAGGAGGTAAGAGAATCCATATCCAGGGAGTATGCCAAAGAGACAGTGCAAGATTCTGCCTGGATAAGGAGAAGCTTAAAAGCACACAGGTCCAGCATGTGGAATGCAAATATATCCGCCTAGTAAATGTCTAGCAGGGAAAGCTTTACTGGTAGAGACCTGCATATAGATACAATTTGTATTTGCAAAACTGATCCATGGATATCTGCATCCACAGATGCAGATATCAATAGATATAAAGTGGATATCTGAAAATTTGCAGGGTTCTAGATATAAAATTTGTATCTGCATCCATAAACACAAAAATGAGCTGCAGATATAAAGCAAATAGCCTCAGATTTGCAAGGCTCTATTTACTGGGGCTGTGACACAAGGCAAAGTGATTCTTGCCAGCCAACTCAGTTTAGGATTTATGGATCTGACCACAGAAGAAGCAAATGTATAAGAAGTTATTTTCGGTGTGACCTCAAGGCTGTACTGTATATAATCATACCTGAAATAGGGAAATGTAATAAGGTTAAGTATTCATTTTCTACTATGTGATAGGGACACTCAGAGTAGGTCTTTACTGCACAGTCAACTCCATGATCTGCACTGGACTTAACTCCTTGTGAGTTGGGGTAAATGAGAGTGGACACACTGGAATAACACATTAGCCACACAGTATGATTGTGTTAACAGCTGCTGAGCTGTGCTAACTCCAGCTACAGTATGTATCCCAGGAAAGGCCAGTGAAGTTGATTTAAAATAACCATCACACTTGTTCATGGACAGAACTTCAGCACGGGGAAACAAGTTATAACTCGAGCTAACCAAAGTGAAGACAAGCACTCAGATCTTTCGACCTCTTTTTCCAAAATACCTAGAGAGCATGATTTACCACTGCCTAGAGCTTTAAGAAGTCACTGACAGCAGCTGACAGTGATTTTAAAATGCTGCCATTCTGATTTGCACAAGTGAAGGTCACTTCACAAGGTGAATCAGATCCTGTAACACTGATAGGAGCTGTGCTTGAATTATGAGTGCAAGAGTCTTTTAGCAAGGTCTTTCGCTCACAGAAATTCAGATATTTGCACTTTAAATGATGTGCACTTTAAATGCACATCAATTCACCTGTTCTTTTTAATTAAAGTTACTCATTTCAAGATGGATGGGTGGCAACTTTGCAGACCTCAAGTTGCTCATCAATATTCAAACAAGCTGATTGATGAGCATATGTTAACACATCAAGCCAGCTACTACAATCCTTGGTCCCTGTCAGTGCCATGACAACTGCTCAGACAAACAAAACCCTACTTACTTCCTAGTCTGGCATTTACGCATTAGCCAATCATAGTACTATATCACGTGGCAGAGATTCACATGGTCAGCTCTACTATATGCCGGTTACAGCTGGCTGCTGTGAGAAACAATGCCTGCAGCAGCACTGCTTTATTTACTTAATATGCCACCTGGTAGTTCAGCTCTCACAGGGTACTTTGTGTTCAGCAGCAGAGGCTTTCAATGAAGCTACATTTGTTTGTAGTCTAGTGGTGCCTATTGGGACTATCAGTTCTAATGCTGAACTGCTCTTTCCATTGTCAATCTCAGTCTGTCAGGGGTTGTCACTGTGGGTTTCCATTGCTATTTTAGTTCACGTTGGGCTAGCTACACACATTAGCACAGAGAGGGGTAAACTGCTCTTCCTTGCACAAAAGAGACCAGTGGGACTCCAGGTTTACTCCCAAGGGGAGGCAAAAAATAAGTTTCCACTGGCTTTCTTCCCTGGGGGTAAATGTCAGCCTTAATTTCCACTGTTTAGAATGTAAACTTTTGGGGGGCTGGGAAGAGGAGTGGGGAAGTAGAAACTGCAATAGGAAAATATGGAATCACCGTCCCCTGCTGTGACCATAACCCTTCACTGACCAGCACCACCAAGTTTTTCAAGTGGACCAGGGCTCTGTAAGTGTAACTGTCACCAGGCAGATTTGAACCTGGGACCTCTGGAGCTGAGTATAGAGCCTTTACCCTCTGAGCTAAAACTAGCTGGCTCCCAGCCTCTGCTGTAGAGGTCTCTTGGTCTTAACTGTTGCTGTGGTCTAGGTACCACTTGCATTCCTCTGTAACCACACTAGGGCTATGTCTACACCAGCGGGTTCTTGCACAAGAATGGCCATTCTCATGCAAGAAGCCAGAGAGCATCCACACTGCAGAGCATCACCCTCTCCTGCAGAAGAAGATTTACAGTATGGCGTGGTAAGAGAGGGCTTCTTGCGCAAGAGCTGCGCTCTTTTTTAACAGGTGTAAGCCCTCTCAAGCAGGAGTTCTTGCGCAAGAGGGCAGTGTGAACACTCTGCAGGGATTTCTTGCGCAAGAAAGCCCTACGGCTAAATGGCCATGAGAGCTTTCTTGCGTAAGAGAGCGTCCATACTGCCATGGGTGCTCTTGCGCAAAAGCACATCTCGCACATGGCAGTGTAGACGTTTTCTTGCGCAAGACTTCTTGCACAAGAACCCTTGCGCAAGATGTTCTTGTGCAAGAAGCCGCCAGTGAAGACATAGCCTAGGTGTGTGGGTTACACAAGAAAGAGTCAGCTTCAGCTATCTACAGCTGCAAACCTCCTTCTGGCTGATTTTCCATGCATGGGCTCCTGTGTCCTGTTTTATGCAGGGAAAGCTATCATAAATCAGAGGTTATTTTTATCGTTTAATATTTGTTTCTGGTGGCACCTAGTGTCCAATGTGCAACACAAACATAAAAGATGACATAGGCCCCACCTTGGAGAGCTTACATTCTGAAACCCAAAAACAATGGATAGGGAATGATATCCAATACACCTAAATGTGTTGCGGTAGTAAATGTCTCTTCTAGTACAAAATTCAGTAACTACTAATCACAACTCTGAACAGTAAGGGATTTTTTAGGAGATTTCAGAAGAATGTGAGACTTATTTCTTCTCCTGTGTGCTGCAGTACGCGTTCACAAGGGAGTAAATTCAGGATGGACTGGAGACTGATCTGATTCAAAAGCTCCTTGCTTTGATACTTTGGCTTTGTCTACACCAGTGATCTCCAACCTTTTAAAATCACTTTTTTGAATGTCAGTGCAATCCAGGATCTACCTCAAACCCAAATAACCTTGCCCTGCCTCCTTTATGCTCCTTCTCCAAGGCCCCGCCCCTGCTCACTCCATCTTCCCTCCCTCCCCCATCCTTCCTCCCTTTCATCAGGCAGGTTGGGGTTCAGATTTTGGTCTTAGGCTAAGGGATTTGGAGTGTGCAAGGATCTGAGCTGAGCCTAGCCTGGGGCAGGGGCTGGAGGTGCAGGAGGGGGTTAATGACTGGGGCGGGGGCTCAGGATGCAGGCTCCAGCTGGAAACTGCTTACCACAGGTGGTACAGTGGGGTTAAGTCAGGCTCACCGCTACCCTGGCCCTGCACCACTCTCAAAAGCAGCCAGCAAACTCCCTCCATCCCAAGCCCTCCTGTTCCCCGACTCCGTTCTGTAGAGATAGAGTACAGGGTGGGAGAGAAGGCACCCTGACATCAGCACCCTGACATCAGCACCCCTTCCTCTCCATTCCCTTCCCTGCCAACAGGGGTGGGGTGGGGGACAGATCCAAAACAAAGGGCAGGAGGTGCACAGCAGTGGGGGAGGGGCAGCTGAAATGCCAGCATTTGATAGCCTCTTGGCCAAACCAATCAGGATCACCTGTCAGAGGCTCCAAGCTCTACTGATAGGTCCAGATCTACTGGTTGGTGACCACTGGTCTACACTTAATAGTTTAAAGCAGTGCCACAGCAGTACCTTTAAACTAGAGTGTGGCCTGTCAGAGGCTCAGGCTCTGTGCACCCAGCTGACTGGGCAGGGATGATTAATCACCTGTAAAGCTGGACTGCCTCACAGCTTAGAGGGAACACAGGCGGGGATGCCCTGTACTTAGAATATTGCACCTTCACAGGCAACCAGAGTAGTGGCCTTCAAGTCTCAAGTGCCGGGGTCTATTTCTGACTCTGCTGTTGGCTTGCTTTGCAAATTTGTGCAAGTCACTGAACCTGTGTGTTTCTCTTGCCCTGTAAAATGAGGATAATAATTACAGAGGCACTAGTTGTGGCTCCAATAGTGAAGACTGAGTTGAGAGTCTGACTTAAAGCACCATTTACTTTTGTTTATTTTCTGTGATGCTCACAAGGGTGTTGTGTGGTTTGAGTAAATAAATGTTTGTAAAGTACTTAGAGATCCTCTGGGAAAGACAAAGCACAAAATTTTAACTAGCAATTCATCTGTCTTTGAAATCCATATTTTTTCAAAACATCTCTTCTGTTATTAAAAGAAAGAATCTCCAGTATGCTAGCTCCTTTTAAAATTCAACAGGAATAGAAGTGCTGAACCCTGTGGCACTCCCTACTTCACAGCAGCTGATCTAGACTTCTGCCTCCTCATAATTCTCTTAACTGGCTAACCTGGGAATTAATTTCTGCACACATTTGGAGGAGCATAAACTGCATGCTACTGTTCAGTGCACCCACCAAACATTCTTGAAGAAATTACTCTCCGGCATCCCTTTCATTTAGAACATTGCTATAGGTCTGCTCTTGATCCCACTGAACTCAGAAGTAAAATTTCCATTGATTTCATTTGCGCAGGATTGTGCCTCCAGATGAACATTAGAGACGCAAAGCAGCAGCTGTCTTTGAGAGTTTCAGTCTGTGTTGATCTCCGGTTGCTGAGCTGCTGGTAGTCTAACTCCCCTTCTGTGCAATGATTTACACAGCTCTAGCTTTCTTCCAGCTCTCCTTATTTAGTGCTTAGAAGCCCCCAACAGATGCCTAGCTACATTATGCCACCAGATACTTGAGTAATCAAAGGCATCAGACTAACCCTCCACCCCCATCAGAGAAAGGGGAAAAAGTCATACTAACCCCTTTGGCTGCTGTCCTTCCTGGGATTCTCCATAGTCTCTTCACAGGCACAGCTACTATTATGTGCTCCCTTGATTGTTGCCTCTGACCTGAGCCATCCCCCATTTATAGATTCCCCTCTAGAGAGCACGCTCCAGTAGTTAGAGCATACAGCCAGCAATCAGGAGCATAGGGTTCTATTCTTGGTTTTGCCAGTGACGTTTGGAAACCTGTTTAATCTCTCGGTGGGCCAAACTCATCCCTGGTTTAACTCCAGTAAAGTCAATGGGGTTTACCCCAGGGATTCATTTGTCCCTGCACTTCAGTTTCCTCACTTGCAGAGGGGGCATAAGACAGGGTGCTGTGAAGTTCAGTTCCTGTTTGTGAAATGCTTTGAGATCCTTGAATGAAAGGTGCCAAACATTTTTGTAGATAAACTGTAGCTAATTTCTCCACTCTGGGAAATGCTTCTTTAATGGGCCAAATTCATCTCTCTGATTGGAGGCTAAGAAATTGAGCAGACTCTGCCCCTGCCCTTTTCTTGACAGCCGGCCTGCCTGTGAGGACCAGTACAAGACTAATGCCTCACAAAATGTGCTGCAAGGTAGCCTCCCTCATCGGGCTGTACTACAGACTGCAGCTGTTGCCTCCTCTCATACACCCTGCCCCGTGCTGTTGTAAAATTCTGGCAGGCGACTGTGCAAATTGCCCTTTAGCAGTGTTTAAACCAGTGCATGCCTAAGTTTTCCATAGGCCAGGCCAAGTGTTTTTTCCCCTTAGTCCCACCCTTCTTCTCAGGCTCACACCTCATGCAGTCCCTAGCTTCATTCCACACCGTTTCCCAAGTAATTATTATAAGCTGTATTCAGCACATTGTATCAGTCACAAGCTTGGTTGGTTATACCACTCAGCCCTCCTCCTCCTTGCCATCTTCTCGTCACACCATCTGAAAACAACAGGAGGATGCGCAGCACCTTGCAGGATCCTGCAACTTTTGAGCAGGGACCATCTTCACTATCATAAATACCCTTCCGAAGTTATGGCACAAGAGAAATATTAAACAATCCAGTCAATGCTCCTCCTGCCCACATCATGTCCAGGCCCAGCCTTTCCCTGCCCCCACTCTCACCATCCACCAATCCTCCTGGTAAGCTGAGAAATTCAGGTACCGCTCAGCTGATTTGCAGAGCACCCACAGCTGCCCACAGCCAGCAGTATGTGTTTCTATTGGTCGCGCACATCTGTACATGCCTTGGTGTACATAAAAAAATGTATTCCACACATGGAAAAATTAGAATGAGCATTGCTACCTGGGCACACCTGATTGGCTGCCTCTGGCAGCTCATCGCTGGAAGCATCTGTTCTTTCTGTGTCATCTGCTTTAGACACTTGTTCTTCTCAAGAAGGCCTAAAAAACCAAGGTCTAAAAAAGTTACTCATACACTGAAGAATAAAGCACTAATTCCAAGCAGCGGCAAGAGCAACACAAATCATTTTGGGACCTTTTAAAATATGCTGCGGAGACACTGAATTTTGGATTGTGCATCTGACTGACACTCCAGCCTCCCCATCTCCATCGTCATGATGTGAATAGCCCTGGTGAGTTCTTATTCATTAACAGACACTCAAATCTACAGCTGACTGCTTCAAATCCTAGTCTCTCACATACTGGAATAAGTCAGGCAGATAAAAACATGCACAAATGAATGGCAGTCAGGCCTGGGTGATCCACAGAGTTCACTGGTAAGGTGGGAGGAGGTGTGGGTCACTGCAGGGACAGAAAGATGAAGCTTCAGCTCCAGAGGAAAGGAATGGGGTGAGAAGAATGCTGCGTATGGACCACTGGTCTATTGTACAGGGTTTTTTAAATTGATGATATTGTCTCACATTTAGGCCCCAGATTCAGAGAAGCAAAAATACTTTAATTCAAAGTATTGCCTGATGCAGGTCAGGCTTTAGCCTGATCACCTAGAATAGTCATTGCCCAATATTATTAGGTGTACTGCAGGGGACAATCCAAGATGCAGATTCCATGACCTAGTGCAGGGAGCCAAATTCATTCTCTGGAGAGGCCTGGATTCTATTTTTCATTTTGGTCTGTGAGCCAGGACTACATGCTGCCCTCATTCCACAGTAGTTACACTGATGTCCACAGGAGGCTAGCACAAAGATCAAAAGGAGAATATGGCTTTTATAGATAAACTAATTTTTTACTTATTGTTATGGATAAGTTGAAGAGCACTGTCATCTTTGCCCTTTTTCCCCTTCTGCTTTACCTGAGGCTACGTCTAGACTGCAGGTTTCTTTCAGAAGAAGCTGTTCCGGAAGAGATCTTCTGGAAAAACTTCTTTCCAAAGGCTACGTCTACATTGGCATGATTTTCTGGAAATGCTTTTAACAAAAAAGTTTTCCGTTAAAAGCATTTTCGGAAAAGAGCATCTAGATTGGCAGGATGCTTTTCCGCAAAAGCACTTTTTGCAGAAAAGCGTCCACAGCCAATCTAGACGTGCTTTTCTGCAAAAAATCCCCAATCGACATTTTTGCGATCAGGGCTTTTTTGCGGAAAACAAATCTCTGCTGTCAACACTGGCCCTTTTGCGCAAAAGTTTTTCGGAAAAAGACTTTTGCCTGAACAGGAGCAGCATAGTATTTCCGCAAAAGCACTGACAATCTTACATGAGATCGTCAGTACTTTTGCGGAAATTCAAGCGGCCAGTATAGACAGCTGGCAAGTTTTTCCAGAAAAGCACAGAAAAAGTGGCCAGTCTAGACACAGACAAAGAAAGCATCCACACAGTAAAAGCGCAACGAAAAAGCGATCTACTTTTTTGAAAGACAGCATCCAATCAATGTGGACACTATCTTGCATTTAAGTTGTGATTACTGTGGACCGAGTGGCCACCAGGGCATCTGTGCTTTTTACTGGAGGCCTCTTCTTTCGATAAAACTCCCTCTTCCACGTCCACACATTCCTTTTTCCGAAAAAGGCTTCTTCCTCATAAAAAGAGGTTTACTGCTGTCGGAAAAACTCCTCCGTTCTTTCGACTTTGTTAAAAGAACACAATAGCAGTGTGAACGTATGTAGACATACCCTCAGTCTCTTGTGTCTGTTCCTCTTCTCTGCCTTGACTTAGCAGGTCTCCTCAGTTTTTCCCCCCCTTCAGCACCCCTCCCCCATTTCCAACCACCATGAGCTTCACTCCCATTCTATCCGCTAAAATGTTCAGCAATTAATTAGTTATTTCTAACAGTCAAAGTGTGATCATGCATTACACTTCATATCTCCAAGGATAGGCCTATATGTGAGCTTCAAACACATCTTGTGATTGCAACAGATATAACCTGGCTAGTGTGGGAACAAGAGCAGCAAAACATCAGTACCCTGGGCTTCAGTATGGGCTAACTGCCCAAGCAATGGCTCCAGGAACCAGGTGAGCTATCGCAGCCAGTGTTGGAGCCTGTGCTGCTGTGGCTTCACTACTCCAGTGCCCAAACTAGCAAAATTAAAGGTAGCTCAGATGTATCTCCGCAATCTGCAATCACACCCCCTGACACCAGAATAAACCTGTCCAAAGAGATGAATGGGGCAGGGATTCACAACTCTTCTAACCATTATTTCAGTCAGCAGACTCAGGAAGACAGCACTGCATCTATTTAACACATGGCTCACACGTGGCAGGTTAGCTAGGATACAAAAGGCCTAGCAACAGTTTTTTAAATATAAAATTAAATTATGCTGGATCTAGATAAATGACTCGGCAGAGTGTTTGACAGCTCTGGCTTGGTAGGTCTTTGTATCAGTGCAAATCCAAGCATCATGGTGCATTGATGGATTCCCCACTCAAAGCTCATTTCTCCACTGACTAGAATAGCAGAGTATCAGGAAGCTTATCTAGGCACTGTTACACAGGATGTGTTGGCCTGAGTGAAAGAAAAGAGAAGCTGAAAGTCAAACATTTAAACACCAAAGCCCAGCCCCTTCTTGCCCTCCCTGACCGTGTGTAGGGCAGAGAAAACTACGCAAGTCTCCAAAAGAGGTCTCTAAGCTCTGGAAATTGCTTGCGCACACTGGTCTAATCTTCAGCCGCATTCTGTAATACAATTCTATACTGAGTCAGCTTAGTAAAGGTACAGCCGGGAGTGATTACCCTGCCCATCAAGAAGGACTATCAAAACTAAAAAAAAACCTAACATATAATCTAGTACCATCTTAAAGACTAACAAAACATATAGATGGTATCATGAGCTTTAGACTATTTGTTGTTTTTTAAGTTTTTCCCATTACAGACTAACTTGGCTACCCCTCTGAAGCCATCAAAACTAAGTGGGCTATTGTGAAACATCATGAAAGAAAGACAGGATGAATGTTCTTGAACCCACAAGGAAGCTCATCCCATTAGCTTGAATTCTGGAAGAAAAAATTAAAAAGATAGCCGACATGAACATTGTTCATCTCTTTGCTGTTTTGACTCTTCCGGGGTTAGCGCTATGAAACAAAAGCAGAGATCCCAAGGGTCAACTTGGGTTGGTCCTAAAGACATTCAGTGCTGCTGGATTACTACACCCGCGTCACCTTTTGGAACCAAAGACAAACTCATGTGTTGACCGCTTTAACCTGTAAATAATTCCTTTTCCCCCTAGTTAATAAATCCTCAGTTAAGTTTACTAGAGGACTGGCTCCAAGCCTTGTCTTTGAGGTGAGGTACAAGGTACAAATTTACCTGGGGTAAGGGCCTGGTTTCTTAGGACTGCAAACAACCTGACTCTTTTGTAGCTTTGGTATAAATGACCATATCAGTTAGTCCAGCTTGCCTGGGTGGCAGGACAGACTGGAGTATCCGAGAGGATTGACTGTGATTCCATGGTAAAACTGTGATAGTGCTTCAAGAGTTCACATTTGTTACTGGGTTGGGGAAAGCTAATTATAGAACACACCACCCGTTTAGGATGTCTACTCTGCTTTTTGACAGTCTGCTGAGATTGGCACTCACAATCGTGAACCACTCCAGATAGTGTGACTCTTTTCACGTCATTTCTGAAAATAAATCATGAGCTGATACATTACTTTACCAACTAGCTACTGCATTGGAAAGCTGGGTCATTTATTTCCAACATCATTAAGCGAGGTAGTGTTGTAAACAGTCTTCTGTTCCTCGAAGCACACATTGCTCAGAACTAGAGAATTACTCCATTGACTTACTAGATTTGCCTACTCCCAGGTAACAAGGACTTGCACTAATAAAGCCATTGTGTTTGAGTCCATATCTGTAATCTAGTTAGCTAGCTTTGTTTTCACAAATAAACAAAAAATAATAGTCATTCTATAACACACTGACATGAATAGAAATTAGTAAGTGTTATATGACTCCAATTTGTGGAGTGTTGACTAAATGGGATTTGATGATGGTTCTAGGGTCAATTTTTGTCTGTCAGGATAGATGAATCAGTGAGCTAGCTATCAAAATGCCAGCTGGCTTTAGAGAGGCTATACACTGGGGTCCACTAGATTAGAGTTCAGTGAAGAAATTGCTGACAATTCACTAGATAATATATAAGATTCTTTGTACTGTACTTTGGTTCTGTAGGACTCAACATGCAGACTCCAAAGCTTGCTGGCCAGGTAGAGAAGCTCTTATGTTTTACTGAGCCTCCAATTTTTCTAACAACTGATTATGACACCTCCAGAAATATAGTGGAGGACATTATCATGACAGTGTGCTTTTTTTAGCCAATCGACACGTGCCCACGAACTCAAATGAAGCTGGAAGTTTACAGACCGACTGCAAAATAAACACAATTTCAGAAAGCTGTGAAATGTCCTCATTAACATATCTGAGAGGGCCTGGCTTTAGAGAGGATGCCTTATATTGACAGGCCCAAGCTAGAAGCCCTGTTTACATTAGGACATTTTAGCAAAAATTCCCCACAGGTACTCCTGTTCATTCTGCCACATAATGAAAAGCCATTATATAGCAAAAGACTCTGAAAACTACCAGAGATTTACCCATTGTGTTAATTAAACAGATTTAAGATACAGTAGCTTTGTCTACATTAGGGGCAACTTGATCATGGTCTATAAATATTTGCACAGACAGAAGGCATCCGATACTAGAGAATTCTTTAATCTATCAGACATTTTTCAGTGAAAGTGATTAACCATCAGAATACTTTCTAAGGTATGTTGTAGATTTTCCATCACTGGATGTCTTATCCTTCTAAGAAATACGATCTAGTTCCACCACTGATTATGGGATTTGATGGAGTCATTCTATACTCTGGGGCTACGT
Organism: Pelodiscus sinensis; assembly: GCF_049634645.1. Classification (NCBI taxonomy): domain Eukaryota; kingdom Metazoa; phylum Chordata; order Testudines; family Trionychidae; genus Pelodiscus; species Pelodiscus sinensis. The sequence continues at coordinate 244,435,642 of NC_134712.1, read as the reverse complement.
CTACACTGGCCCCTTCTTCGGAATAGCCATGCTAATTTCTAACTTTGGAATAGGGAAATGCGCGGGGGATTTAAATATCCCCCGCGGGATTTAAATAAACATGGCCACCGCTTTTTTTCCGGCTTGGGGAAAAGCCGGAAAAGAGCGTCCAGACTGAAAGTAGGAATAAGAGATCCTCCGAAATAGGGCTTTATTCCGGAGGATCGCGCCAGTCTGGACACTCTTTTCCGGCTTTTCCCCAAGCCGGAAAAAAAGCGGCGGCCATGTTTATTTAAATCCCGCGGGGGATATTTAAATCCCCCGCGGATTTCCCTATTCCAAAGTTAGAAATTAGCATGCCTCTTCCGAAGAAGGGGCCAGTCTAGACAAAGCCATCGTTATGCAGAAGGTGAGACCTGATAATGAAATCATCACTTTTTAACATTTCCATATCTGCACTAAAATAGGGCTCCCACTAGGATGACTAGATATGCAGCTGGACAGCTGACAGCGCCAATGGGATTTTTATTTATTAAAAATTGTTTAGTGCCCATATCACTGAAGGGTGCTAGGGAAGCCTTTCTTCAAGAGAAAGGACAGGACAGAAATTTCCATTACCAAGCATGAACTTGCACACTCAAGTTCATTTAAGCAATCTCACTGGTGTAAGATAAGATTTCTGCACCAAGAAGCTTAAAATTTCAAGCCACACAGATAATACAAAGAGAACCGGGAGAACAGTAAGGTTGTAACTGGTAGTAGTGGAAACAGGAGTAACACAACTAAACTGGGAGAGAGGAAGAAGTGTCCTTGGTAGAGCATTTTTCAAAATATATCGGCATTACAGCCATTTAATTTGTCAGTAAGTCATTCTGATACATTTGACTGTCATTGTGGTCGGGAGAAGAATGGCAATGGGAAAAAAACAAACAGAGATTATTGCTGGATATAGACCCACCATCCAGAATTAAACTATGGAACCTTCCTAAAGAATCTATGTGGCACAGATTGTTTAGCTCTACTGCTCCTAGGAATCTCTCTAGCCCAATGCATGAAGATGTTGCTCCTAGGTGGCTGAGTGTTTAAACAGCATAAAGGTTGTTTTATCAAAACAAACTGTATTTTCTTCCTCTTTGTATGGTCTAAATTTATCACTTAATCTTTCTAAACAAAAACTAAACTAAAAGGTACTGACAACTAATCCAAATTATGTACTGTGTATGAAAACAGCCGAGAGAGAGAGAGAAGAAGGCAGCAGGTGGGCACAGGAAGAGACTAGCTATAGGAACATAAATTACCCACAACATAACAGAGTGAGCCAGTAAAATGATTAAGTTAAACAATGCACAGACAATGCTAACCTAACCCCTGAGCAAATCTAGAGCTTTAAAAAAGAATCCTGATAGTAAATAATTGTGTAATCCTCTCACTGCTGGCCTTCAACTTCCATAATCCAGAAAACCCTACACTAGTGAGTAAGAGGTTTGGCTGTATCTGGCTCATTCAGAAGCTCTGTGAGTGAATTCTCCCTGCATGTATTTGCAATGTTTGGCAGCAGATCCAGTGGCTTTAAAATGGAATATAAACGTAAATTCAAAGTCCAGGCTTGTGTCATTAACTTTTAACTGGGCAAATACAGAAGAAAATTACAAATAAAATTAAAATCTTTTTGTATTTATGTAGATTCCACCTTCTTCCTATTTCTAGTCACTCTGCCATGGACCACTAAAGCTTTTTAATGACACTTCACTCTGTATTTATTTCCAATGCCTCATATGGTAACTACATAGCAGCAGCTGAATGAAGCAACAGTTGCTGCAGATCCAGTATCAGTGTGACTGACATGCGGATGGCTGCTTGCGGCTGAGGAGACGAGTAATGTTCCTGTGGAACCTGTGATTCCGGGTCATGTGTTATAATATGACCAAGGAAAATTAGCTAACTGTACTTCCTGGCATTCTGTTTCTCTTATGCTACCTCATAAGGCAGGGGTGGCCAACCTGTTCCAGACTAAGAGCCAAGATCCAGCACGAAGAGCCGGGGCAAAAAGTTGTAGAGCAAAAACAAAAACAAAAACAAAAACAAAAAAACAAACAAACAAACAGCAGTTTCTAACTGGATTTCATTCACTAAGCCCTTCCATTTGCCCAAGTCATCCCATCCCATTTTACCTTCCACTCAACAATGTGCCTTCTCTCATTCCCTCCTTTACTCTTTTCCATAACTCTGGCTCTTTCCCCTCACGCTATAACGATGCTTTACTCTCTTCCATCCTAAGAAGTGCATCCTTAAGTCTCATTTGCCCATCAGTCTTCTCCCTTTCATCTCTTAGATCACTGAACCTGTTGTTTACAATTACTGTCTGGGGTTCCTCTCCTTCAGTTCTACCTTTCACCTTCTCCACTTTGGCTTCTTCCCCTTGCCCTCTACTGAAATCTTGCTGCCTAAAAGCTCTAACTACCTCTTCCTAGGTAAAGCTCAGAACGGGTATTCCGTTCTCATCCTCCTTGACATGTGAGCCAAAGCCATGTTTGGTGCCTTCTACCACACCCCTCTTTTTGAAATCTTGTCCTTCCATTGGCTTCCATGACTCTGTCCTTTCTTGGTTCTCCTCATACTTGTCAAACTGCTCCTTCAGCATGTTCTTTGGAGGATCCTCCTCATTCTTCCTCCAACTTTCTGTTGGCGCTGAACTTCTACTTCTCCAACTACCAATCTGCCTTGTATGTAGCCAATCTCATCCACAAACACTAATCCAGCTATCATCTCTATGCTAACAACTCCCAGATCTACATCACTAATCTAAACTGATCTGTCCAAATTAAAATCTCTGCCTCTCTCACACACACCTCTGAATTCCAGCTATCAGCTCAGACTCAACATGGTTAAAACAGAAGACCTAATATCCCCATGGTGCTGTCTGATTGCAACATGAATATTTTTTGGAGTTAATTGTATTTTGTCATTTACAACCATCACATAATACAAATCTATATAATAAAATGTAAAGAAAAATACTAGTATAATCCAGGATATACACTGGACAGAGGAGGGGCAGAGGGGCAAGCCAACACCACTCTGTTCCACCAGGGCACCAGAAGCGAGCCACAACATTCCCAAAGGTGGACAGATAAATGCACTGATTCATCACCTGTCATTAGCAGCTAGTGCTGGCAGAGTTCCTACTGAAAAAGGATGCCCTTCTCTAGCACAACACTGATGTCAACCTGCTCCACTAACCTGCTACCTCCATTAGCACACAAGGTGCTACCCAGGAGCCACTGACTGTGGAGATGAATCCAGCTCACCTATTTGGCTCTAAGCTACAGCTAATTTACAGACAATACATATAAAAAGATGAAGCTAAATTAAAAGATATATTTAACATATGAACATCACAGTGATGGGATGTATGGATTCCACACTGGCAAGGCAAGGGTTAAGGGGCTGCTCTGGACACATGAAGTCCCACCCTCACCCCCGTGTTGGGCACGATCCCACTGGAGGAAGCATACAAAAGACACTGGTGCAGTTCAGTCCGCACTTAAGAGAGGAAGAGAGCAGTTGGGTGCAACAGCTTCCTGGGAAGAAGATGCCCAAGGCCAGTGCTCCTATCCAAGCCACTGGAAGCCTTTGACCACAGGAACAGAGGGTGATGACTCTAATGCCAAAGGAAGGGGCTCTGAAGACAAACTCGAGAGGAACCCAGGAGGAATCCCCAGACCAATTCATGGCGATGAGGAGGAAAGAAGTGTAGGAAGCAACCTAGAGAGTGTGCATAAGGGTACCAAACCCTAGGCCACATACAGGATCCTGTTTTGAAGGGCCCTCAGTCATAAACTAATGGAGTAGAATGCACCTGGGTTTCCCTCCCAGTCTTTTTTTTTTTAACTACAGCCGCAAGGCAAGTGACCTTAGACTCTCACCATTGGAGGACACTACTCCTTCAACATGCACCTCCCCCCCATCTATATGTACTGTCAGACTACAAATCATGTTTTGCTTTGTTTTTTTTAAACTGCCTCACACAGATTATTATAAGGGGTGTTGTAAACCTGATTTACTTTGCATCTTTTATGCATTTCACTCAGCTCTGACAATGACAATACACTGAATTTTAATCTTACTCCACCTTTAATCAGAGTTTGGCTGTCTGATTCTCGTACACTGACGTAGCAGGTCTATGTCCAGACTGCATTCTGTACAGAAATGTTTCAATCCATATGTTTTTCAATTAATTCTATTTAAATAGCATGGAAGCTTTTCTCTAACATCAGAATTTATAAAACCTCTTTTAAAAATACTAAAAATTAAAATTAAAGGCTAAATTCCCATAGATTCCCCCTGCTTTGGTATATCATTGACATTTGCCTCTATATAAATTCCTTCTATTTGCGACAAGCTTGGCAACAGACTATGGGTATGTCTACACTAGCTCGTTAATTCGAGCTAGGTAGGCAAATCAGGGAACCGGGGTTGCAAATGAAGCCCGGGATTTAAATATCCTGGGCTTTATTTACATGTTCCCGTCCGGCCACCATTTTTAAATCCCCCTTAGTCCGAACGAACTGCCCGCAGCTACGCGCGACAGTTTAAAGTTACTCCGAACTAAGTCCTTAGTTCAGATTAACTATTACTCCTCACATGCGGCAGTTTAAAGTTAATCCGAACTAAATCCTTACTAAGTCCATGGAATGAGGAGTAATAGTTAATCTGAACTAAGGACTTAGTTCGGAGTAACTTTAAACTGCCGTGCGTAGCCGCGGGCAGTTCGTTCGGACTAAGGGGGATTTAAAAATGGCGGCCGGAAGGGAACATGTAAATAAAGCCCGGGATATTTAAATCCCGGGCTTCATTTGCAACCCTGGTTCCCTGATTTGCCTACCTAGCTCGAATTAACGAGCTAGTGTAGACACACCCTAAAAAGTTAGTGTAGACACATGCATGGCCTAGGGGATAGGGTGCTCACCTGGGGAAGACAGAGTCATGGGTTCTAGTCCTGTCTCCTCTGGGGCAGGTTGGGACATCCAAAACCAGTCAGCCCCAGGGTAGGAGGAATAAGGGGTGCCCTGACAGTAAGGTGGTAGGATGGTTTCCCATGTGGCCTAGGGGATAGGGTGCCTACCTGGGAAGGACAGGGTTGTTGGGTCCTAGGCAATACAAGGTGGGGCTCAATTCCATGGATCCCAGAAGGGGCAGAGCCTCAGGGGTGGAGCTATTGGCAGCCAGGCCTTGGTGCCACCAGGACAATGTTGCATGGGGCTCTGGCAGGAATTAAAAGAATCCAGGGCTCTGATTATTGCTGCTGCCGTAGGCTCATTTAATAACTGGGCCCTGAGGTAACTGCCCTCGTTTATCCAGCAGTCCTGGTTCTAGAACACTTGGATCTGCTTCCACTTGTGCACCCTAAAATCTCTTCTTGGCTATTTAGTGGAACTCACTGTGGTGATTCTCTCTCACTTTCTGCTACTTCAATTGCTGCTTTGTCCAAAGATGCTCTGAGACCCCCACGGTCCCCAAACCTGATTCCTGCACTCCTCCCCACGGCCCCTGCCCTGAGCCCATCCTCACCCCCCCAACCCTGACTCCTGTACCCCCATGCACCCGCAGTCCCCTGCCATGAGCCCATCCTCACATTTCCAATCTTGACTCTTTGCTAAGGATGTAAATATCCAGTAAAAAAGTTAACTGGTTAAACGATTTATAATTTTAATTTTAATCATTTAATCAGTTAACCATGGAGGGCTGGTGGGCCCCAGTGGCAGGGGTCCTACAGCCAGCCTGCCACGGGCAACAGGCTACTCTGGCCCCACAGGCAGCAGGCTGCTCTGGCCCTGCTGGGCCCACTGTGGCTGGGGTCCTGCTGGCCCGTGGCGGAGAGGATGCTTCCGTCGGCCCAGTCCTCTGGTTAACCAGTTACCAGGTAAGCACACTAGTAAGGCTAATGCATATCAAATAACCATTTAACTGTTTAACCTTTTATATCCCTAATCCTTGCACTCTTCCCCACACCCCGCCCTGAGACCATCCTCACCCCTGCAATCCTGACTCCTGCACCCCCTACATTCCCATCCCCGGCTCTGAACTCCCCACACTCTGACAGTCCCCAACCTTCTGCCTTAAGCCCCCTGCACTCCATCCCATATTTACATTTCTTACAGTACTGTTGTATCACCCCTCCGACCTCCTACCTGGAGAGAAATTTAAGTTACTTTGATCCCTGGCCCATTCTTGTAGCTATAACAAGTAATATAAAAGTAGGATTTCCGGTTTCCAGTCTCAGCTCTTCCATGCTGACAATGTGCGACCTCAGGCAAGTAACTTGATCGCTGTGTGTTTCAGTTTCTTTATTTAAAAATGGCCTTGATAATACTTATATAGTTCTCAGAGGAGTTGTAAGACTTAATATATGTGGAGCCTGTTGAGTCTCAGATGAAATGTGCTATGGAAGTGCAAAGTACATTATTATGTCTCACAAATGAAACAGGACTCAGGGCTTCCCCATATGAACATAGTTTGTAGCAAACTGGGGTGTAAATCTACCTCATATTAGCCCGCTGTGCACTAACTGTGGGTGTGGACTGGGTTGCATGCTACCTGTCACTGTGCACTTAAAGTTCCCTGGTGCACTTGAATCGACTTCTGTTTCAAAGCAGGATAGATCAAAGTACATGATGGAACTTTCCATGTGCAGCAGCAAGTTTCACCCAGATAGTTAACAGGCAGCAGGCTAACATGATGTGTAGACTGACACCCCAGCTTGCAGTGAACTAAGTGTTCAAAATGACAAGCCCTACATTTTCCATCTCTGTAAGACAGATAGAAAGAACAGGTGGCAGTAGGATATCACTTTTAGCCTCACTGGTTCACATAGTTCATGAGAGTAGAAGCCTTTAGTGATTTATGTAGTCCCTTCACTTCACTCTTGTTCAAGGACCTGATCCAGTTCCCACAGAAGTCAATAAGGCAACTGCTATAGACTTCAACAGGCATTGAACTGGGCTCCAAATGAGGTTAGCTATCCGTTGACTTCAAAGGAAGTTGCTCCCATCAGGCCCAGAATGCTGCTTATTACTGAGAGTATTAACAATTGCTATATTAACAATTCAAAGGGACTGATAAAGTTAAAATGCTACAGCATTTGGGGTTTGTTTAATGACTTTTTTTCCCTGCTGTGTGCAGCTTGTTTCCATGGCAGTGTGTGTTGTTACCTAGGATATGGTCAAGGATAGTAATTTTGCTTGGCTGTGCTATTTGATTAATTGCCAGATTTGTAGGCAGACTTCAAATTGTGTGTGTGTGCACGTGCGCGTGCATGAATACATATATATGCAACAGGGGGAGGGAATGTCCTAGATAACTCAGTTTTCCGAGCCCATGTTTGTAACCTTTGCACCTATGAGTATGGGTTCCGGATTGGAACTTTCAAGTATAAAAGGAATGACACCACCTTGAATCACAGAGGAGTTTTATTTTGGGAAAGATTTTAGTAATTTTTTTTGCATATGGGTCTTTTTGAAAGAACAGCCTGCCCAGTATTCAATGTGTTCATTAAATTAATTGCAGTACAAAGACAAATCCAATTGCTGTGGGAAGGAGGTTTATAAAGGAACAAACTTCATTAAAATATTGGTACATTATATAGGTTGTACCTCCCTAATCTGGGAAACTCTCTGGTCCACCATCTGTGGTCTGACAGGACCACGAATATTCCTGGACCAGAGAGCCCAGGACAGGGAGGCAGTGGTGGACAGGGGGTTCAGGTAGTGCAGGGAGCACAGAGCCAGAGGGCTCAGGTGGCACAGGGAATCCACAATGTGACCAGCAGCCTTGCAGCATGGGGCTCTGACAGTGCAGGGAGCTCCGGTGGCTTGTACAGAGCTGCTCCCTGTAGCAATGTACTACTTAAGGAGAACTTAGGGTTCCACCAGTAGCACATTGCTATAGGGGGCAGCTCTATACGAGCCACCATCAGTGCAGCCAGGAGCATGGAAGGGGCTCAGGCAATTCAGGAAGCAACGCAGCATGGCTAGGAGCCCTACAGCAGGGAGCGCCGCAGCAAAGGGACCCAGCAGCACAGCTGGATTCCAGGGCTGAAGGATCTAGCCAGGGCTAGCAGCACAGCTGGCTGAAGGCAGTGGAGGCTGGCCGGGTCCAGAAGCGGAGCCAATGGGTGCCTGGGAAGCTGGTGCCTGGGAACCTCCCCTAGTCTTGGCAAATTCCCTTGTTCGGGACCAGCCAGGAGCCAAGGATTCCAGATCATGGAGGTCCAACCTTTACATACATAGACCACTGCTGAAAATTTCAACACAGACAGTGTACTATATCTTCCAGCTCCTGTGAGAGGCAAGTTGTGCATTCCACTGGAAGCACTAGGGCATTCATCATTCTAAGAATAATCCCTTGCAAACTGTTGACAAGCACGAATCCAGTAAACAGATATAAATTTTAAACCCCGACAAAATAAACACAGTTGATTGTCCCCTCACATTTTGGATTCCTCACTTCAAATACACTGCAGAACAGAATTAAAATGGTCAGTGCATAAAGAACAGTGCACTACTACATACACACCCGAGAACTAACTGTTCTGAGAAACCCGTATTTCCATTTAAATCCTGTGCCATTTCAAAATCTGTCACGGTATCATTTAATTAAAAATATGCACTGCTACAGCCCTCTGCTGAGAGCTGGATGATGTAACTACTCTTCTGAAAACCAGGACGATTTCAACACACAGTGAACACCATGACTGGTAGGTGTGTCTGTATAACCACATGAAAGGAAGCTGAGTGCCTGTCAAACTGCCAAACCATGTGACTTGGCAGGCCTGCTATAGCTGGATAAATATTATGCCATTCAGTGGCAGAGACACCCCTGGATTTAGACCAACGTGGATCAAGCCCCGGAAGTTAAATCCTTGGATATGTATGTTCTTTGTTTTGTGTTGAGCAGCAATATAAAGCTCATGCTTATATGCCATAAACCAAATCTTGCCCACAGACGTGAAAGGCCCCCACATCAAGATTGGGGGAGGGGATAGGCCACTAAGAAGCTGTGCATGCTTTCTCCATGGCAGTTCTTCCTGCAGCAGCATGGAATAGGGTCTGGGATTATGAGGGAAAGTGGCAGAGGATGCAGCTAGTGGATGACGTGAATCAACTGGATAAAATCTCTTTTCATAGGAGACCCACAGACAACCACCCATGACTATAACGACTGCCTCTGAACTTCTTTGCTGGTGCTCCACAGGGTCGGGGGTGGGGGAGGATTTCATTCCCCAACCCACTCCCCCTCACTCCACCCTGAGATCACTTGCACAAAGCCCAGTTTTCAACTAAGCAGGATTTGGTCCTGGATTTCATGTTACTGAATTATTTTATCCAAGTGGCTGCCAGTGGGAGTTTAGAACTGCCAAGGGAATGAGAACAAAGCTGCCGAAGAGGCACATTTTAAGATGCTGGTATTTCTCCAGCATCTTTAGAGATGAAGGCTTGTTAAAATGGTCATATATTCATTATAGAGGCAGGAATGTAACATTTCCTATAAAAATTCATTTAATCCTGAAAACCAGTTTTTGAAGTCTAAGCCTGAGAATAATTTTGTCTTTAACGAGATGAAACAATAAAGTAAATGGGCCTGTTTTAAACTGTAGCAATGCAAGAAATCAAAACAGGGTTGGTGGTTACAAACAAGTTAGACCCTGTTACGTTCTGTGGCGAATAAAAAAAGGATTGCATGGAGTATTTGCCTCTATACTCCAGACAAATTCATTCTTTCAGGGGCATGAGTAATCTGCATAAAATGCACTTAAAAGGCTCAGACCCTCCTTAGCAGCAGATCCTGCCTTAGCGTGCTTGTGTCAGTCTGAAAATGACAAGTGCACATTCTACCAGCAGTTCTCAAACTGTGGGTTGGGACCCCCCAGTGGTCCAGGACCCCATTTTAAGGGGGTTGCCAGGGCCAACATTAGAATTGCTGGAATCCAGGACTGTAGCTGAAATCCAAATTCCACCCCATCCTGGGGCAATGAGACTCAGGCTGACACCCTTTTCCCCTGCAATCTGGGGTGACGTGGCTTGGGCTCCAAATCCCTCCCTCCCAGCTCATGTTGTAACTTTGTCAGAAGGGGTGCAATGAACTTTGAGAATTGCTGCTCTGCACCATATTCATGGGTAACTAAAAGAAGCATAAAAAGGCCACATAAGTGTAAAGGTAGAGTAGGCTGATGAAACATCTTCAAGCCTCTGCAAGACACGTTACCTTACACTGGATTCTCTCTAGACTTACACCACCTCCCCTACATACCCTTGTTGACTATGTTTTCTCTCAATAACACATTGGTGGAAGGCGCAGCCTGCAGATGGCTCATGGTTACAGCCCTACAAATCCACACACCGCTTTATATCCACAGGTATCCACATCCTCAGCTGTGGCTATCTATAGCTCATTTTTGTGGATATGAATACAAATGCAGATTTTGTATCTAGAACCCTGCACATTTGTGGATATCTGCTTTATATATGCAAATCATTTCTGCAGATGCAGATGTGCATACCAATTTTGCATTTGTACAGGGCTCTACCCATGGTTTCAGTGTTCTTATACTCAAGTGCTTTATTATTATGTGTTCTGTTTCTATAGCACTAATTAGAGCTGAATTTGGACTATTTCTTGGTGAACTGTTTCATTTCTTGACATTGAGGCCACATGGGCTACATCTACACTGCAGTGCTATTTTGGGAAAAACCGGTTACTTACCTTGTACCTGTTGTTCTTTGAGATATGTTGCTTATGTCCATTGCAGTAGGTGTGCGCATGCCACGTGCACAGTCGTCGGAACTTTTTTACCCTTAGCACCACCCGTTGGGGCCAGCTGGGGAGCCCCCTAGAGTAGCACTGGCATAGCCGCGTGTATATACCCCTGCTGGCTCCAACCCTGCTCAGTTCCTTCTTGCCGGAAACTCCAACGAAGGGGAGGTGGGCGGGATTGGAATGGACATAAGCAACATCTCAAAGAACGACAGTTACAAGGTAAGTAACCGTTTTTTCTTCTTTGAGTGCTTGCTTATGTCCATTCCAGTAGGTGATTCCCCAGCCATAACTATGAAGGTGGGGTCGGAAGTCTAGATATTGACGGACTGTAGCACAGCCATACCCACAGATGTGTCCTGCAGGGCCTGCTGTGAGATAGTGTAATGCGTGGTGAACGTGTGCACGGATGACCACGTGGCCACCATGCATATGTCGAGGATTGGCACGTGGGCTAAGAACATCGTGGACGATGCCCAAGCCTTAGTGGAATGGGCAGTCACTCGGGACGCTGGTTTCCCTTTCAGCTCATAACACACTCTGATGCAGGCAGTGATCCACGAGGAGAAACATTGTGCCGAGACCGGCGAGCCTTTCATTCTCTCCTCTATCGAGACAAAGAGCTGTGTGGACTTACGGAACACTCTTGTCCTCTCTAAATAAAATGCCACTGCTCTCCTAACGTCCAGTGTGTGCAGTGCCTGCTCCCTCCCGTCTGCATGAGGTTTAGGGTAGAAAACTGGGAGATAGATCTCTTGTGACATATGAAATGGAGACACTACTTTAGGTAGGAAAGCTGGGTGAGAGCGGAGGGTCACCTTGTCCCTGGAGAACACCATATACGGTGGTTCTGAGGACAGGGACCGCAACTCTGAGACCCCCCTAGCTGAGGTAATAGCCACCAGGAACGCCACCTTCCAGGATAGGTGAGACACGGAACAGGTAGCAAGCGGCTCGAATCGGGCCCCCATGAGCCTCCGAAGCACTAGGTTTAAATACCTGTGGCTTTAGAGCAACGTCTGCAGGGTTTGAAGCCCTGAGGCCCCAGCATACCCTCCTCCCCTGCACAGGGGAGGAGGGAAGATACTAACACCTAACTAATAAATAAGAAAGAAAACACTTAACAAAGAAAACAACTATTTACAGAAGATAAGCTAACGCTAAGGGTGGTCTGTCAGAGCAAGACCAATGTTCTGGTTCACCATCACGGGCAGTAAAAAGGAACTGAGCGGGGTTGGAGCCAGCAGGGATATGCGCGGCTATGCCGGTGCCACTCTAGGGGGCTCCCCAGCTGGCCCCAACGGTGCTGCTAAGGGTAAAAAAGTTCCGACGACGGCGCACGCACACCTACTGGAATGGACATAAGAAAGCACTCGAAGAAGAACCAGAGGTATCCCAAAATAGCTATCAGACATCTTAATAGCACGCCCATTATTTCAAAATACAATGGGCGCACTATTCTGAAGTCCCTGTAAACCTCGTTCCATGCGGAGTAAGGGATGTTTTGGAATAGCGGGTTATTTCAAAATTTGGTGCTTTGTACACAGTGCCAGATTACGAAATAAGCTATTTTGAAATTGACTCAAAATAAGCTACTCATAGCTCAAATTGTGTAGCCTATTTCAAGCGACAGGTGCAATGTAGATGCACCCATTGTCTGAGCCACTCTGTGCCTCCAGACCAGTGTGCGAAGGAAGCAGAGACAACCTGTAACTCCCTTGTTGGGGATACCCTTAGTATTGGCAAGTCCCTGCAGGAATACAGCCATCATAGCCAGTTCCTATACTTCCTGCTCCACCATCCCTGGGGAGCAGGGAGAAGGGTGAACTGGAGCTGTCCTGTGCTGTCAGAGTGTTAAGATTATTTCTTATGCTCTGCTGGGACCACTGGTACAGAGGGTCAGGGAGCTGTAATGGGCTCTTTGATACACCTCCTCTGCTGAACTTCCTAGAGAACCTGGCCCCTCATCTCAAACTGGGTTAGTCAGAAATGGGCATCAGCTACATTGCTGCCTTTTTCAAAGTAACACCAGGAAATACACCTTAGAAACAGGGCAATGCAGTGGGAATATTTTCACTCACATCTGCCAGCATATGGGTGGATTTTTAGCACAAGATCTTAGACCTGTGCAGGAGGCTGGAAATCTTGCATGTCCTGCAATAATCAGGTAAGTGGGAGAAAGTAGGGACAGGAAATTCACCGTCTAATGTTACCCAAGCACTTTGCAGAAGCCTTAAAATGCAAAGAGAATAAAAGTAACTGCAGCGTACTCCAAAGAAAGGTCCACACCCTATGGGGCTGTTATTTCTTCTCCCCCCAGCATGCGGGGCAGGTGCAAAGAGAGGAAAGTAGGCCACTATACCCAAGCTGGAGGGCAGCTGCAGAGGCTTATGTAAGCGGATATTGCAGTTGCCCTCTTCTCTCCAGATGGACAGGCAGACCCACACAGTGGTGAATTTCCAGCCTGTTCCTACCTTTGCCCACCTCATGCCCTACCTAGCTGGCCCCACAGCACCACAGAAGAGCTGAGCTCCACACTAGGCAAGGAGGAACCTAATTACTGGGGGTATGTATGCACGACCACCCTAGTTTGAACTAGGGTGGTAATGTAAGCAACCGGAGTTGCAAATGAAGCCCGGGATTTGAATTTCCCGGGCTTCATTTGCATAAAGCCGGGCGCCGCCATTTTTAAATGTCCACTAGTGCAGACTCCGTGCCGTGCGGCTACACGCGGCACAGACTAGGTAGTTCGGACTAGGCTTCCTATTCCGAACTACCGTTACTCCTCGTGAAATGCAAATGAAGCCCGGGAAATTCAAATCCCGGGCTTCATTTGCAACTCCGGTTGCCTACATTACCACCCTAGTTCGAACTAGGGTGGTAGTGTAGACATACCCTGGGCGAGTCCAGTTTTCAGCCTATCAATGGAGTCACTCTGGTACATAACCAGAGGAAGACAGTGGTGATTCAGGCCTGGGGTGTACAACCCTCAGAAGCATTAATGCAGGGGTGGGGAACCTCAGGTCTGGGGGTCGCATCCTGGATTCAGCCCCCGAGGCTCAGGGGCCCCCCTCAGCATTGAGGAGCATGCGCTGGTGCTCCAGCCCCCACCTCATCCCCCCATGGGGCTGGAGTACACAAAATCTACCAGGCTGGGCCCCCTTAGACTCTGGTATGGGAGGGGAATCTGGGGAGTGTCTTTCTCCTCAGTAGAGGGCAGTGAGGGTTGTTTTTTTCTTCTCCCTTGTGTGCAGTCCCTGGTTGTCTTTCTGTGGGTCACTAGACCCTGACCCAAAAAAGGTTCCCCACCCCTGCAATAGTGCCTCTGCTAGTGATCCTCCCCACCGATTGGCCTGAACAGTTCCAGAGCCTCTTTGGGGGATAAATGGAAGTGGGCTAAGGCAAGCTCTTCCTAACTTGAAATCAAATGTCTGAAATATGCATTGCCCAGCAATTGCCTAACAGATGCTGCAGCAGGAAGGAAGAAAGGCTTTATTGTTTAAGTCTTTAAAACATTCTGGAACCCAAGTATGCATGGCAGATCCTGTGCAAATAAAGCTGGATCCTGCAAAATATATCATAGAATCATAGAACCATAGAGCTGGAAGAGACCTCAGAAGGTCATCAAGTCCAGCCCCCTGCTCTAGGCAGGACCAATCCCAACTAAATCAACCCAGCCAGGGCTTTGTCAAGCCGAGACTTAAACACCTCTAGGGATGGAGACTCCACTACTTCGCTAGGTAACCCATTCCAGTGCTTCACCACTCTCCTAGTGAAATAGTTTTTCCTAATATCCAACCTGGACCTCTCCTACTACAACTTGAGACCATTGCTCCTTGTTCTGCCATCTGTCACTACTGAGAACAGCCTTTCTCCATCCTCTTTGGAACCTCCCTTCAGGAAGTTGAAGGCTGCTATCAAATCCCCCCTCACTCTTTGCTTCTGAAGACTAAACAAACACAACTTTCTCAGCCTCTCCTCGTAGGTCATGTGCTCCAGCCCCCTAATCATTTTGGTCACCTTCTGCTGGACCCTCTCCAATGCGTTCACATCCTTTTTGTAGTGGGGGGCCCAGAACTGGACACAATACTCCAGATGTGGCCTCACCAGAGTTGAAAAAGGGGAATAATCACTTCTCTGGATCTGCTGGCAATGCTCCTCCTAATGCACCCTAATATACCATTAGCCTTCTTGGCTACAAGGGCACACTGTTGACTCATATCCAGCTTCTCATCCACTGTAATCCCCAGGTCCTTTTCTGCAGAACTACTACTTAGCTGGTTGGTCCCTAGCCTGTAACAATGCTTGGGATTCTTCCGTCCCAAGTGCAGGACTCTGCACTTGTCCTTGTTGAACCTCATCAGATTTCTTGTGGCCCTCCAAATCCTCCAATTTGTCTAAGTCACTCTGGACCCTATCTCTGCCCTCAAGCATATCTACCCCTCCTCCCCCTAGCTTAGTGTCATATATGCCTAGCAGTAATACGTATTCCTGTGAGCAGTACCTTTGATTTCTGAGTAAGGCTGACTCACATAAGTAAAGGTGCAAAGCACCAAATCTGTGAATTTTATGAGGATTTTTAACACACACAAACACTAAATTCACAGCTTTAAAAGCATATGAATCCAGAATAGCTCACAATAAAACACTACAGGCCAGTGGGTGTAAATTGCTATAACTTCACTGACTGCAGTACAGTACACTGATTTACACCTGCTAAGAATCTATCCCTATAACTCAACATCACCGCTTTATCACTTAATACACCTATTCCTAATCTGTTTTACAATGGCCATTTCTGGCATGCCTCTTCCAGGTCACTTCAGTTATGTCAGCTGAGAATACATCCCAGAATGAAATCCAATCCGATTTTTTTTATAGGTCTCAAGATTGCTATTTAGGAAATCAGCTATGAGGGGCTGGCCAAGGCTGCACTCTAGAGAAAACATGTCACAAAATGTAGTTGAAATTGTACAACTTCATAAAGAATAGCTTGTGCTGTTCAGGTCCCCACATTTCAAGAATTTTAAAGGCTTGGCTCTTTTCCCACTCTTTCTTTCAAGAGTCACATAACTCCATGGACTTGAATAGAAGTATTCCTGATGGTCACTGAGGTAAGTGAAAGGATAATCAAACCTTAAGGGCAGAAGATGCAAGTGCAGAATAAAGATGATACTAGTGTGGACCACACAGGTACAGATCATCAGAATCCACATACAGGCAATCCCTGGGTTACATACAAGATAGGGACTGTAGGTTTGTTCTTAAGTTGAATTTGTATGTAAGTCGGAACTGGCGTCCAGATTCAGCCGCTGCTGAAACTGACCAGCGGCTGACTACAGGAAGCCCGAGGCAGAGTTGCTCTGCTCTGGGCTTCCTGGAATCAGCCGCTGATCAGTTTCAACAGCGGCTGAATCTGGATGCCTGGGACAGAGCAACTGGGGCGCTGTCGGGTAGGTCCCCGCAACGCTGCACCTCAGCGCTGCGGGGACCAACCCGGCAGCACCCCAGCAGCTCTATCCCAGGTATCCCCAAGTCAGCCACTGCTGAAACTGATCAGCGGCTGATTCCAGGAAGCCCGGGGCAGAGCAACTCTGCCTCGGGCTTCCTGTAGTCAGCCGCTGGTCAGTTTCAGCAGCGGCTGACTTGGGGACGCTTGGGGCAGAGTAGCTGGGGTGCTGCCGGGTTGTATGAGGACAATCTGTCCAGCACAGATACTGAACTTGCCAGAATTTCATCATGATCCAAAGCCCACTGCAAATGTTGTAAAGATTTATTTGATAAGGAAACATGACAATAGGACAAAGCACATACTGACTTTGTTTTTCCAAAAATCCCAGAACATATTGATTTAAAAGGTAAACACTGCCCAGTATCAATATTTATCTCAACTCAGTCAATCTTTATGTTATTGTATATAAATATGAATTACACTGATAGGGTAAATTCAATTAGATGAGATCAGATAAAATGCTAATATGAATATTCCTGAAAAACCAATGTGTTGTACAAGTATTAATGGACACAGTTTCACAACACTTCTGTGCAGAACAAAAGTTTTATTTCCACTCATTTTACCAGTTGAGTAAACAGATGCACAGTGTGATTAAGGACATAATTTTAAACTTGGGTGTCAGAGGTTGGACCTGACATGTGAATCCACACCATGCACCTAAATAAATGACCTGATCTGCAGCGGTGCCAAAACAGTCGCTCTTTCCTAGACTACTGCATCCCTTTCAGGAGTCAGATTTGTCTTGCATACCCCCAAGTTTCGCCTCACTTAAAAACTACTTGCTTATAAAAGTCAGAGAAACACAAAAGTGTCACAGCACACTACTACTGACAAATCACTTAACTTTCTCCTTTATGCCACAGAACTATAAAATACACCAACTGGAATGTAAATATTGTATGTACATTTCAGTGGATAGTATAACAAGCAGTATAAACAAGTCACTGTCTGTATGAAATTGTAGTTTGTACAGACTTTGCTAGTGCTCTTGATGTAGCCTGTAGTAAATCTAGGCAAATATCTAGAGTGAAGGTTGGCAACCTATGGCTCATGAGCCAAATATGGCTCACTTAGGAGCCAAATACGGCTTGCAGCTTGAGCTTAGCCCCGTTCCCCTCCCCCTCCACTCCCGCGCTGGCACTCCAGCCTCACGCCTCCTCCTCCCCCCCCCCCTCAAGATTGGAGCCAGAGCCTTCCTGCAGAGGTAAGAGGTAGAGAAAGCCTGAGCCTGGCTGTACAATCAGGGAAGAAATGGAGCCACAAAAGGCTCCACACACTCCCCTTCTCCCTCACTCTCCCCTGGGCTGGGGGGAAACAGCAGTGCACAGACTGGCTGATTTCCTGCAAATGGAGCAGTGAGAAGCCATGCCTGGAACAGGGAGCCTAAGAGCAGCGCAGGGTGCAAAAGCAAAGTGCCACCCAGACCCTGCACCTCCACCCCAAGAACCTGCACCCACAGCTTGCTCCTGCCCCCTTCCCCTCCGACCAGACATCCTAGCCAAGCCTGCTCCTTTCCCCTCCCCCCCAGCCAGACACCCACCTGCACCCTCCCCCCTCCCCGGCCAGAGACCTACCCCCACCCTGCTCCTGCATCCTCCCCCTGGCCAGACAGCTACCCCCACCCTGTTCCTGCACCCTACCCCCTGACTAGAGATCCTATAGCCAGCCTACTCCTGCTCCCTACCTCCCACCCAGATCTTGCACCCCAATCCCTATCACTCACTGGCAGCTATGTGGACCCCTCATTTTTTGCCCCACCTCAGAGCCTAGGGCAGCCCACAAAATGCACTAACCCTGGAACCCCAGAAGAGTTAATCGGCCTGATGCCTTGAACCTCAGTCCTCCCAGCCTTCCCCTCCCTCCCCCCCGGTGTGAGGTGTCTCAGCTGGGGGCCACATCAGTGAGGGCTGGAGGTTTTTGGAGGGTTGTTCTTTTGCTTCTCACTTGTGTGGTCCCTAACTGATTTTCCAGTGGTCAGTGGCCCCTGATCCAAAAAAGGTTTCCTACCCTGCCATAAATAAAGACAATGTTGAAACCTTTTAAATAAAGTAAAATATGTCCAACACAAAATTAAGTTTGGTAAACTAACATGAGAAAGTAAAAGCACCCAACCCCCATCAGGCTGCAGCATCCTGTCCCTGGCCCCAATCCTGGGACAGGCCCGTGGTCTGACCCCCATCTGGCCACTGGAAGGGCTGGTGGCAACAGCCCCCCTCCTGCTGCAGCACAGGTAAGAAGGGAGGCCACAATTTGTCTGTGGTGATGCTGGCTTGGCCCCTTGTCCAACTATTGCTGCTTGGGTGCAACAGCCCAACCCTGGCCAAGTAAGGTAATCCAGCTCCAGGCCCTCCCCACATATTCTGCTTCCCACCCTCAGCTCCCTGCCCTGCCTTCTGAACCTCCCGCACACCCCAACCCCCTGCCCTAAGCCCCTCCTGCACACCAACCCTGACTCCTACACCCCCACAGCCACAAACTGCTGAAGTCCCATTTAATAAAGTTTATGAGTACCATGTTTCATTTATGCTGTCATTAATCATCATGTCAATTATCAATAATATTAAGTTGTATATTTTCAATCATGCAAATGGGTATTCTTACATATTGGCTCTTTGTTGACCACTTGTTCCAAATTTTGATGTAGTTGGGCTCTTTGGTTTGAACCGTCCCCTGGTCTAGATGAACTGACATATCCCTGGAAGACCTATGCATACCTCTGTATGAGAACCACGGCAGTACAGCACCCATAGTTCCCACTAAATTCACTGAAGGCTGTAGACCCTCAATACCTCTGAAAATCAGATGAAAGTTATGTAGATACCTTTATGTATTTAAGCATCTAATTTTAGGCACCAAAGTGTGAAAATTTTTATCTTAATGATTTGCCTTAGATCACACTACAAGTCAGTGGCAGAGACAAGAAAAACCCCTAAGAGCCTTTCTTCACTGTTCCTTGTTCAAAGCAATATATGCTGGCTTCCTGATCTGCCGTTCAGCTAGTTTTAGCCAACCACAATTTAGTAATACATTTTCTTAAACCCTTTTAAAACTTCCTCATATAAACTATCCCAAGAAACCTTAGGCAAACTACATGGACTGTTACAAAGAGAAATGATCACTGAAAAATTATCTAGAATCAGAGACAAATACAATGAGACTTCACTAACTTTCCTAATTATGAATAGTAATAGAGAGGTAGCCATGTTAGTCTGATCTTGCAAAAACAAAAGGAACAACTATGTAGCACCGTAGAGACTAACAAGATGGTTTAATAGGTGATGAGCTTTAATAGGTGAGGAAGTGGGTCTGGCCCACGGAAGCTCATCACCTATTAAACCATCTTGTTAGTCTTTATAGTGCTACATAGTTTTTCCTTTTGTTTTTCCCTAATTATGTACAATAACCCAAGAATGTGAATTAAATGCAAGGCTACTTTCCTCTCTGTATCTGCAGCAAACAACTGTGATCATTCTTGAATTTGCCACTTATTCTTTGTACATATTCTACATTCCCAACTGCTTCTTCATGGTAGGTATATACCAATCAAATACCATCTGAAATTACAAGAGAAAATTACTTCTCCAGTTTGTTTATGCTGAGTATTTGGCATCACTTTATTTCACTGGTTTTCCTTATATACTCAGTTGCTATTCCTTTTTGTTTGTGTGGCTCTATTCCACAACAAAAGGAGAGACTTTTTAAAACAGGAAAATGTGACTGTATAAAGCACAGAAATTGGCACGAATATTTGGGGGGCAGTTACAGAAACTGAAACTACTTGAACAAAAAGGATGTGGATGCATTGGAGAGGGTCCAGCGGAGGGCAACCAAAATGATTAGGGGACTGGAGCATATGACTTATGAGGAGAGGCTGAGGGACTTGGGTCTGTTTAGTCTGCAGAAGCGAAGAGTGGGGGGAGGGGAGATTTGATAGCAGCCTTCAACTTCCTGAAGGGAGGTTCCAAAGAGGATGGAGAGAGGCTGTTCTCAGTAGTGACAGATGGCAGAACAAGGAGCAATGGTCTCAAGTTGTGGTAGGAGAGGTCCAGGTTGGATATTAGGAAAAACTATTTCATTAGGAGGGTGGTGAAGCACTGGAATGGGTTACCTAGGGAAGTAGTGGAGTCTCCATCCCTAGAGGTGTTTAAGTCTCGGCTTGACAAAGCCTTGGCCGGGTTGATTTAGTTGGAATTGGTCCTGCCTAGAGCAGGGGGCTGGACTTGATGACCTTCTGAGGTCTCTTCCAGTTCTATAATTCTATGATTCTATGAACTCTTTTTCTAAACTGAACAGACTCCACATTGGCAGTGTTCTTTAACTGTGAAGCACTGACACATTTTTCTCTACTCTTATGCAGGACAGTGTACATATGGATATTGGCATGACTACAGCCCACCATTTCCTGCTGATCGAATGGGGGCTTGTCTACACAGCAGCAACGCGCAGTCAGGAGTGTGATTTTTAAAGTACACTAATAAGTTGTTCATTAATTGGGCTGCATGGCCCTGCTGTATGCATTAAAATTCCCTAGTGTACTTTGTTTCAAACACCACAAAGTTAAAGCACTCCAGGGAAATTTTAGTGCACACTAGAAGGGTTTACACAAACCAATTCACGTGCAGCAGTGCACATTGTTGTAGGCATGTCCTTTGCATCTCAAGGTTAGATTTACTGCTATGTCAAGGATGATTTAGGCAGAATGAAATCAATCCTACCACAACATAAGGAAATGGACTAAATGATCCTCTAAAGCTTCCTTTCAAGGCAAATTTACTCTGTCAAACACATCAAAAGGAGCAGCTAAAGTCTGCAGGGAATCAGACCCTTTAGCATCTAAATCAGGGGTGAGGAACTTTTTTGGGTCAGGGGCCACTGACCCACAGAAAAATCAGTCGGGGGCTGCACACAAGTGAGAAGAAAAAAATAACCACAACCCTCACATGGCCCCTGACTGAGAAGGAGAAAGATACTCTCCACATTCCCCTGGCACACAAGAGCCTGGGCGGGAGGGATGCAGCCTAATAGATTTTGTGTGCTCCAGCCCTGCAGCGGGGCAGCAGGAGGCTGGAACACAGGCTCCCCAGTACTTGGGGGGCCCTGAGCGGATCCAGGCAAGCTGGGAGCTGCATCCGGCCCCCAGGTCTGAGGTTCCCCATTCCTGATCTAAACCCTAATACATGTTGCATTTTGTCTTGCACTTGGTGATTAATCCAATTGAAGAGAGAGACTTTGCTTTTCAGTTTTAGGCTTTTCCTTGTCCCCATCCATATTGTTATACTGCTCTAGGGAGTCATGATCTGTCCCCCAAATCAATGTAATACTGTAGCAGCAGCTACCACTTGATGTTCTGTAAGACTGCACCAACGCAGAGTAGTTCTGGGATCAGAAAGGGCAGGAGAGAGAATGGGACTCTTCTCTGCTCTCCCAGACTAGGATCCGTTAGGAGCAGCAGGAGGGAAAACCTGAGCGGGGCAACTGCCTTTGAAAGGGAGTCAAACCCCGTCCGCCTTGGTCTGCCTTTTGCAGATTCCTCTGCATGTAACTGACTACTCCAGATGGATGATTTATGGTTACTTAGTAAACGAGCTCATCTAAGAACAACATGCAGCAAGCAAAAATGTTACCCAGTTAGCAAAGGCACTCCCAAGGAGACAGGACGCTCAGTCCTGAGGGTAGGAGCTCCCAGGAGAGCTTACCAGAGCAGGGAGCTTAGAGGTCTGCTCCTGGGGACAGAGAATCTATGCGAGAATGCCCCTGCCAGAGCAGGGAGCCTAGAAGCACTTTGCCAACATGATTTAGGTTCAAAACATCCCAGGCACAACAGGGCACTTTATAGTAGGAAGGCTGTGGGACGGGGGGAATAGAGCCCCGTGGTAAGGGTCAGAATAGAGCCCAAGCGTGATGATGTGGTAGTTGCCCCAGGACTCTGCACCTCACTCCTCTTCACCCAAATTATAAACAAGTCCAGACAGACCATATTTAATCAAAGAGCACCCTATTGCCACGGGTCTCCCTCATTAATGACAACAGCAGCCCTAGGACACTCAGTACCTCAGGCTCTTAGCTTAACTAGCCATCTCTGGCTCCTTCTTGAGGAGATGCTTCTTTCCTGCCCCTGAAAATAGACTCTAGTCCAGCAACCCTTCCCACTTCCTTCTCAAGGCTACCCCCTTTCCATCTTCTCCCAAGTAGAAATCCCTAGCTCTCCTCTTTGGAACTGGGCTGTGAGTTCTACAGCCTCCTGATCCCGGAGTCTCCTCAGCCCCTTTTCCCCAAACCTGGGTTGTGTTAAGTCAGATGGTCTAGTCTGCACTAAGCACAAGCCTGCTGTTCTCTGTGGAGCCGAGCTGTTGTTTTAGCCAGCTGGCCCTCTTCCCTTCATTACCCTTCAGGCCTGCCTTTCCCTGTTGGCCCCAGGGAGAAAAGCAGGCTGGGTTCCCTTCTAGCTCATCCTGAATTGGTCGGGTGAGAAGGGAGCCTTGCACTTCTCTCTCTGCAAGACTCCCTTGCCACAGATTAGTCAAGACATATTAACTAGATTTCCCCACCACCACCAATACAAACCATTTCCCCTCTCCCATTGCATCCCGTAACCCCGCATGCGTGTGTAAGATTTTCAACTCCTTATGGGACCGGGCCACATGATTGGCTAGGTTCACCACTAAGGAACACTACCCTAAAGAGACAGCATATTCTGTGGCATCAGATTTTATAATCCTAAACCTGATGCGCCCACCAGAAGATGTACTTTGCCCTGGCTGGGGGACACCTTCCCTACCTGCAGGGCACTTGCAAATGCAAAGTCAGGAAGTTAGAACAGCTCAAGCTCCAAGAGCTCAGAAAATGCATAAAAGAATGGGAAGTGGGAATGAGCAGCACAGAGACCCAACACCAAGGTTCATTAGGCAAGGGGAGGAGCCTAGATTGTCAGTCACCACCCTGCTGGTGACACCTACCCATGAATTTATTGCAGCAATGGACACAATTCCAGGGAAATGCACCTGCGGTTTGGAACTACTCCTGTGCTCCTTGGGATTTCACTATTAGGAACCTGTGGAATCAGCCAAGAAACTGAATGTAATAATGTTAAGAATGTTTTGGGAAAAAAACGTAACTCTTCTGCACATATAAGGTTTTTCCCTGGCTAAAGGAATGCAAGTGTATCCCATGAATCCTTTACATTATCTGTAACAGTTCAGTTGATTATCACATCTCTAATTCCAGTTCACACAACGCCATATGGCACTTTCTTATTATGGATGTGCTGCTGACATGTACAAAAACTGATTAGATAGGTAGACACAGGCCTAAGGAAGTACTTAATAAATAAGTGACTCCATATTTCACAGCTTTTTTTTTTAACTGTAGGCCTGTCTGTTGTTTGCTCTCTGCCCTCTCTCAACACATTTTTTTTAGCTACTGAGCTAACCCAACCAACCAAAGCCACAATCCTAATATTTAATTTTGTCCATTCTTCTATCCCCATGATATTCATAGCTACTCCTCTAAAACCATCCTCCTACTCCTGCTGACAGGCCAATGAATGCTTTATTCTCACTGCTGCCAAGTGTCTTCTGTGGGGAAATGCTATAAAAACATACCCTTATTAGCATTATTAACTAAGCCTCACAACACCTTGGTGAGATACTCATTGGCATCCTTCTGCTAGGGTATGTCTACACTACCCTCCTATTTCGAAATAGGAGGGTAATGTAGGCATACCGCAATTGCAAATGAAGCCCGGGATTTGAATTTCCTGGGCTTCATTTGCATAAGCGGGAAGCTGCCATTTTTAAATCCCTGCTGGTTCGAACCCCGTGCCGCGCGGCTACACGCGGCACGAACTAGGTAGTTCGAACTAGGCTTCCTAGTTCGAACTACCGTTACTCCTCGTGGAATGAGGAGTAACGGTAGTTCGAACTAGGAAGCCTAGTTCGAACTACCTAGTTCGTGCCGCGTGTAGCCGCGCGGCACGGGGTTCGAACCAGCGGGGATTTAAAAATGGCAGCGCCCCGCTTATGCAAATGAAGCCCGGGAAATTCAAATCCCGGGCTTCATTTGCAATTGCGGTATGCCTACATTACCCCGCTAGTTCGAACTAGCGGGGTAGTGTAGACATACCCCTAGAGATTAAGACCAAGTACATAGGGGTTAAGGGCCTACACCAAGATTTTCAAAAATGGGTGCCTCAAGTTAGGTTCCTAAATCTGTATTTAGACACCTAAATAAATAGCCTGATTTTCAGAAGTGTTGATTTCAGCAGGAACTGCAGAGTAATTAGCACCTCTGAAATCTTGCCACTCCTTTAGGTGCCTAAGCATGAAGCTAGAACTTAATGTTAGACACTCCTGTTTGAAAAACTTGTTTCATAGATGCTGAAATCACTCCTTAAAAGTGACTTGCCCAGGGTTACATATTGATACATTTGAATCCGAACTCAGAAAGCTCCCAGCTCTGAGATCTTCCGCTCATTCCCCACTTCTAACAGAATTGATCTTTTACACCAATGTCGTCCCTGCAGGAAAGAGACATGCTAGCTGAGCAGTGTGACAAAGCTTGAATGGCAGCTGTCTGGGTAATCCTTGCTCAGTGGACAAAAAGAAATTTCATTTTGTAAGGCAGCTACATTAACACCCTTCACAACTACTATGTTGATTTAGAACCTGGAATTCCTTTAGTCCAATTCTGATTTCATTTACACTAACTTTACCACCCCCCCCCCAGTGTAACTTCACTGACTTCCTCATTTATATTTGTGGGCAGAATCATGCTCCATGTGTAGCACTCACTACTAGCAGATATGGATGTAAAGGGGTAGCTGGTTAACTCGTTACCCAATAAGCACGGACCTACTGGCATGCTTACTAAGATAACCAGTTAACAGGGACATGGCTGGGCTGGACCACCCCTCGTGCAATGCTGCTGGTAGGGGCAGCTCCAGCCCAGCAAGCCCTACCAGGCTGCAGGCGGGAAGTGCTCCAGTGTGGCCAGGAGGAAGCAACCTTCTGACCACAGTGTGGTGTGGCAGATCCTGCCTAGCCCAGGCAGAGCAGCCTCCTGCCCATGGCTCACTGCAGATAGAGAGCTGCTCCAGCGGCCCCCTCGGCTCTTGGTGCGATGGGCCGGTTAACCAGTTAAACTATATGTTTAACCTGTTAACATTTTAAACAGAATTTTACGTCCCTACAACAGGTTGCCACATCTCTCCATCTGAAAGGTGGTAGCCCCTAGTGCCAAAACAAACTGATTATGTTTCGGCTCAGTCTGAATAACCCTTGGATCTCTTACTAATACAAGAAAGGACACTCACAAATTTTAAAGGGGAACCTAGATGATATGGAGAAATGCTGGGCACCAAACCAGAAAGCAAGGCAACAAGAATAAATCTGTCAGCACTAGAGCTGGCACCAGGCTCTGACCCCAGAGAGCGGATTTTTATTGCAGCCCAGCAGAAGAACAGGACTCTTGAGGGACAGAGGAAGTTAATCTTACCAGACTTAAGCCCTGCCATCCAAGTGAGGTGGGGTAATTTGACAGCCATTAACTCTTTAGGGAGAACATGGCAAATAAATTCCATGTACCATTGCAGGTTCATGGATCATATTTGTGTGTCAGCCACCTCATCTGCTGCTCTAAGCAAAAAGTGGAAGTTGTGGATAAAAGCAGAAATCATAACACTGAAATTGGTCTAAAAAGTTTTGCTGGCAGTACTCCCATGCTTGTGGGAATTATTGCCTTTTGGTTTAGGTATCAATATCAGCGCCACTAATGTAAACGAACAACTCTATAAGATATAGCTATAAAAGCATGAGGGCTTTTAACAATGACAAGATCCATTTGTTCTAACTTTAATTTTCTTCCCATTAGTGCCTGCATTGTTAGAGCATCTCTCTTCCAAGTGTACATTTGGATGTATCTGCCTCTCCACAAATGGTTGATATAACTGAGTCAAATTAAATCCAACTGCAAATCCACAGGATTTTGTACTACAGGACCATTTCAATATATTACATCAACACTATAAGTCAACACTATAAAGTGATATCAAATTAGTAATCACGTCAAAAAATCAGTTTGACAGCATCTATTTTCCATAAACCCATGTTGATTTGCATTGATTACATTATCTTTCTTTACTTTTTTATTGATCAAGTCCTATATCAACCACTCCATCAACATGCCCAAGACTGATGTCAAACTGACAGGCCTATAATTATCCCATTAACCTTTTTTCAACACTGGCACAACACTTGCTTTCTTCCAATCTTCTGGACTTTTCTCAGTGTTCCAACACTTTGAAAACCAACATTAAGGGCCCTGCGACTGTCCACTGTAGAGACTATAACCTCTTTCCTTCCAGTCATTTCATTCATTCATTCCTTCATCCAAAAACACTTCTAGGTTGTGCTGCAAACCCTTAACTTTAGAATAATGTTAATACTTCATGTTACCTTCTCCTCACAGCAGACAATTGCCTAACTACACTCTGAATATCCCCAAGCACCAGATTTATTATATTGCATCCAGTCTGAAATACCTAGACTAAAGGGAGAAAAACCCTCCCGTATCATTTGGACTTTCCCAATAGCAGACTGGATGAGATCTTGCAAGTTACTGAGCACACACGACTTCCATTCACTTCAGTGGGGGTAGATAATACTCAATATCTTTGACTCAGCATCTTTCAGGATCAGACTTGGTTCTGGATCAGGTCAGAGTCCCGAGCCTGTCCATGGTCACAGTTAGGCCAAGCTGCCTCACTACCAACAGGCAGAACAGGTTCTCCCTGCTTTGTGGGAGAACCAACAGTTCCAGGTCTCAAGCCAGTGCTCAGGCCAGGCAAGCAGTCAGTGTGCCCTGGCCCTAGTTCAGAATGGGGCAGCCAACAGTTCTGGCACTCAGGCATATGCTCAGACCGAGCAATATGTAGGGCTGCCAGATGGTTTCAACAAAAATACCGGACACGCTTGACATTACATCACAATCTACCTAACACCTTATTTAGAAAACACCGGATATTTATATTTGCTCAATTTGTTTCCCGAACAGAAAGCTCAAATACTGGACTGTCCGGTTCAAAACCGGACACCTGGCAACCCTATCAATATGCCCAGGCCTTGGGTCAGGGCAAGGCAGCAGGCAGTTCAGAGGCTTCAGCCTTAGATTTAGGCTGAGCAGCGATTGGGTATTCTAGCTCTGGCAGAGAGCCAACAAGTGCAGACATTTTGCCTCAAAACGGGGAGACAGCCACCCATGGATTGGGATGGCAGGGGAGGATGCAGGCCCACCCGCTCCACTGCGTCCCAGCCCAGGGCCCTAACAGTGGCAGACCTGGCTGCCACTGAGTCAGTGGGGACCCTGACCACAACACGTTGACTCAGTTCACTTCCATCTCCTCAGCCAGATCAGGGTTGGCTATCCCTGGGTTACTGCCCACACTTTCCCCTAGGAGCATACCTGGCTTGGTAGCAGTTCCTCTGAGTTCTTGGGCAGTGGAAGCTCAGGCAGGGCTTCCAGTTATCAGTGTCTAGGATCACCACTAATCCTGGCCAGTCCTCTGCTGACTGGAGGTATGTGCCAGCCTCCTACGTCAGGAGCTCCTGGTTCCTCTAGCAGCCAGGGCCCAACTGAGCTCTCAGCTCCAGCCTTTATACTTCCAGCCCTGCTCCTCCACTTCCTGGAGGTGGGGAAGGATTGCTCTGGACCTACCCACCAAGATACTCTGGGGTGGTCGTCTTCTTCTGGATCACAAGGAGGCCAACCTGACTCACTACAGACACATAACAAGCCCCTATGGATACAAGTGCCAATGCCACCCATAAGTAGGCATTTTGATAACTTACTATAGATTATACAAAAGCACTCTTAGGGCCACTGAATGCTGCAGACTTGACTAGCTGAGTAATAAAGATTTTTACTTCTCTCGAAACTCCATTCAACATCCCACAGATTAGTCAGTGTCCCCCCACATGCTCAGAAATAACTGCAAACTTTTTACTTCAATAAAAGGTGATTTCTGCTCTATATTTGGTTTTCAGTAACAATGACATTGCTGAGATTTCCTACTTCAGCAGGCTCCCTCAGCTATTCATTTTACAGTGTAACTTATTTATAACATTTCAAATGCTAAACTGCTTTTTGCTCCATCCTGATGTCAATCAGTTGACTCTGCATCTGTCACATACTCTGGGCCCCTTTGATTTTCCTTGATTTTTTTTCTCTGGGATCAAGGTGATCTATTTTTGGTATACAGACTCGTGTAAGTGAGGAGTTGCTATAGTGACAGTTAGCTGATACAAACCAAGTCCCACTGCAATTCTTGAAGCTAGTAAATGAATCCAAATAGTCTATGTGAGACAGTGGTTCTGGAACACTCATTAGCTGAGGTTGCATTAGCCATCTTCTAGGAACCAAAGGGTCACACAGAATTTGCATGAAAGGGGACAGAATGCAACTTAACATGGCATGGCTTTTGCAGCTTGTATAAATCCCTGCAAGCAATGCTCCCTCTTGACTTAAGACAGGCTGTTATTTCAAAACCAAATGATTCAGTGTAGGGATGCAAGCAACTAGTTGACTAGTCAACTACCTGATAAGCATATGCGGCTCTTAATACATTTAAAAAGCAGAGGCGCAGCATCTGGGACTGGGCATGAGCTGGGAATCAGCAGATTCCTAGCTCATACCCGTCCTCCTGCTATGCCTTTGCCTTTTGAATGTATTAAGAGTCTGGTGGCTCTTGATACATTTACAAGGCAGAGCCACTGCGGGGTTAGAGAGCTACCCGGGGTCTGGGAGCTAACCCCACTGCAGCTCTGCAATTTCTCCCTTTACTGACTAATCAAGTAGTCGATGGAAATTCAATCGACTACTCTTTTAGCCGATTACACACAATTTAACATCCCTACTTCAGTGTTGCCTATTCTTCTTCATGTTGAACATCTAGGACCAGATCTGGGCTCCCATGATTGCTGCCTTGCATTGGTCTGCTGATGCAAAGGATCTGCAAAGCCAGCTTACCTGGCTGCCTGAGGATTCACCATAGAATCATAGAATCATAGGACTGGAAGGGACCTCGAGAGGTCATCGAGTCCAGCCCCCCACCCTCAAGGCAGGACCAAGCTCCGTCTACACCATCCCTGACAGATGTCTATCTAACCTGTTCTTAAATATCTCCAGAGAGGGAGATTCCACCACCTCCCTTGGCAATTTAACCCAGAGACTCTCTACACGGCTATCTCCTACGTTCATCTCCACTTCAGTCCAAGTGTGTACATTTTTAATATACAAGGCAACCCCTCCTCCCTTTTTTCCCTGTCTGTCCTTCCTGAGCAAGCCGTACCCTTCCATACCAACATTCCAATCATGCGACCCATCCCACCAGGTTTCTGTAATACCAATGATATCATAGTTGTATTTATTGGTTAGCAATTTGCGCACCAAATGTTGGAGAATCCCTGGGTAGCGCAGGACTGACACAGCCAGTTATGCACCTCTCAATCCCAGTATAGGAGGGGGAAAGCAGCATGGCCAGCATACACTCACACTTGAGTATTTACTGGCCATTGAAAACAGATCTTTTGAGTCATAATTGTGTTTCTTGGACAAAGCATCCTACAACACCATCCCAGCTTCTCTATCACCCCCTTCAACTCAGTCTTTTCATTTGCTTCCAATATCCATTTTTAAGCTTGGCACCATCCTTTTACTCTGAACTCTACTTCTCCTGATGCAACTGGAGCAAGACATTTGCTATCTCGGGGTTCTAGGATCTGAACCAAGTTTCCTTTATTTCTGCAGCTATTTGACTTTTCCTCTTATTTCTAGTCTGAAAATGTATTCTTTTGTCTCTACTGCGTAAAATTTGTCTCAGCCTACAGTTGTACATTATTTATTTATAACTGTTT
This sequence comes from Pelodiscus sinensis, assembly GCF_049634645.1. Classification (NCBI taxonomy): domain Eukaryota; kingdom Metazoa; phylum Chordata; order Testudines; family Trionychidae; genus Pelodiscus; species Pelodiscus sinensis. The sequence goes on along the minus strand of NC_134712.1, from coordinate 244,405,429 downwards.
ACATGCAGTAATGCGGTACAGAGTTTTGGTAAATAGCTTGTGTGGCAGATAAATCCATATCAATCTGTAATGAAAGTCAATTGTGCTATCTATCAAGACCTACCTCCTGACACAGCTCTTCTGTACACTAATTCTTGGTTTAAATACCATTAGCCTCCCGTTAGGTTTTACTGTTTCTCTGATTCTGCAAAGGGATTTGGCATCTGCAATCCACAGACAGCACTGTATGTAACAGTGTCAGCTCTTGAATTCTTTCCCAGCCTGTGAATGAGAGAATTCAAAGTAGAGGCCAAGTTTTGCTTGCTGATATTTGGGTGATCTGAAGTGGAGGGCACGGGAAGCTTCTTCCCTTCTAGCGCTCTTTCCTAGTAGAAGAGCAGAATACCAACTATTACTGCACTGTCCAACACTTCAGGGCTCGAAAGGGACATGGCCTAGCATCTTGATGTGGCCAAGCCCCCAAGCGCTCTGGCACGCTTGCAGTGTTGTGCCACACTTCACTCTGCATTTTTTCCACTCTCCCCATTACTCTTGGCCATGACATTGTGTGCTGGGAGAACAGCTTGGAGAAGTCACACACCATTCTGCTTCTCTTCAGCAGTGTCTCCAGCAGAAAAAAGAAGCAGGATTTTGCTCCAAGTGTCCAGGATGTTTTATTTTGTTTTGCTGCGCTACCCATACTGAAAACAATGGACATCAGGGTCTGCTAGGAAAAGATGAAGTATTCCATTGCTGATGTTCTGAGTTTCTCTACTGATTCCTCACCACCACCTTGAGAAGAGAAGATGCTAATGGATGATGGAGGTTTTCTGACATAATGAAAAATCTTTAAAGAAATGATGGAGTGTACCACTGTCCTTCCTCAGGCGAATATCCCAACAGCTTCATCAAAGTAAGGACTATAGGAAAAGGCTCTGAGTGAAAGAATTGGTTCGAAGCCATAATAGACTTACAAAGTACAGGTTGAACATCCCTGGTACAGCACCCTCGGGACCTGAGTGGTCCCGAACAAGGGAACTTGCCAGACCAGGGAAGGTCAGGCATCTGGGCTCTCCCAGAACTCCCCTCCTGGCTGCCGCCATGGGAGGTCCTGGAGGCCTGACCTCCTCCAGCCCACCTGCCTGGGTCTGCTGCCCCAGCCTACTTGCAAGGTTCTGCTCCCTGCCCCCAGCTACTCATGGAGCTCCCTGCCCCCAGCCACCTGGCCCCATACAAGGCAGCAGCTACACTTGGGGCTCCCTGCCCCCACTGCCCAGCTCCTCACAGACGGCAACTGCTCCAAAGTTTCCCCATCCCTACGTGGAATGGCAGCTACTCCTGGGGTTTCCCGCCCCCAGCCTCGCATGAGGTGGCAGCTTCTCCTAGAGCTCCTTGACCCCAGTCTCCTGGCCCTGCGCAAGGCAGCAGCCACTCTTGGGGCTCCTTGCCCCTGCTGCCCAGCCCCAGCACCAGGACACAGCTGCTCCTGGGGCTCCCTGCCCCGTCCCCCATGGAGCGGCAGTCTCTCCCGGAGCTCTCTACCTCCAGGTCACTGGCCCTACAGACTGCCGCCAACCATACCAGGTCCACTCCCAGCTGGTCTCAATCTCTCTGTGGCTGGAGTTTTCTGGTCTAGCAACATCTGTGGTTCTGCCACACCAGAGAAACCTGGATGAGAGAGGTTCAAGCTGTAGTATGATGCATTGCCTGGCTACGTGCTTTAAAGCCAATTAAGGTTCTGTGACCTTTCCCTGCAATGAGAATTCAGCCAGACAAACCAAATGTCTCATTAGACCAGTACTGCATCTCTAAAGACTGGAGGTTCTAGGCTTCAGCCCAACTCTGGTAAGAAAATACAAAGACAATTTGGAGCACTTAATATATGGAGATAGGTATATCTCATAGAGCTGGAAGGGACCTCAAGAGGTCATCATGTCTAGTCCCCTGCCCTTACAGCAGGATTAAGTACCATCCCTGACAGACTTGCCCCAGATTCCTAAATGGTACTCTCAAGGATTGAACTCAGAACCCTGAGCTTAGCAAGCCAATGCTCAAGCTACTGAGCCCCTCCCCCATCTAGCTTATATCTGGCTGCCAGAATTTCTTATGCTTACAAGTCTGTGAACTTTTTTACAAATCTGAACAGGAATAAACGTGAAAGCAAACTGATGAAAAGTAGCTGAAATCAAACGTTTCTGGGGTTAATGATTCAACAATACTTTTAACAACATACTGTAAAATTGTTCTTTTGGACAGCTCACTGGAACTATGAATAAGGAGTTGATGGTCCATATTTCTAACACAATAAAGTACATAAATATACCAATGCTATTTGCATATAGGATTTTCCACTATAGAGATGGTTTAGTTGGTAAAAAATTTTAATGTACTTATAGTTCCTTGCAGAAGCATTTGTGATATGGATGCATGGAAAAGGATCTATAAACAAACAATGGTTTGATGTAGTATGATCAAAGCAAAACACAAGGTTTATTTAGAAATTGTAATTCCTAAACAGCTATTAATCTGGAAGTCAGAGGCCTTGAAATTACCAAAAAAAAAACCCCAAAAAACACACCACAATCAGACCAACGTTAAAGTAGATAATAAGGGTGAGCCTATAAATACAGTACAGGCATTCATTAAAATCTATACTGCCACTCGCTCTTGGAGCATAAATTTAGATCCTGTGGCAGTGTGTGTGATGAAAACCCAGGCTCCATTCTTCACACTCTGATTTTATGTTCAAGCCACCTCTTCTTCACTCTTTTGTACCTTTCAATTTATTCATTTAAAAGAGAGCCACATATATGGTCTATACACCAGAAAGTAAGGGGTAAGGGAAGGTTAGAGGAAAGTCATAGTAGTCAGAAGCAGAAACTGATAGTCATGGCTTCTGGGTTCTATGTACAGTTCTGCTTCTGACTGAAGAAAGTCACAAAATCCCACCTTAAAAAAATAGTTATAAAAGGATCACCTGCGGCACAAAATTTAACAGCCCTTCTTTTCTTGTTACCATTATGATGGCAGAAAAAACCCCAGCTTAACGGTATTTTACTAGCCCCTAAAAAAAGTTACTGGCCTTGAGTAAGCAAGCAAGCAGAACTCTGCAAGGTTGGCTTAGTGTTATTGAATCTCAGCATTCCCATCTGTAAAATAGGAATAATACCTCTATTAAGTTTTGTTATATGTTAGTACAGTGTCTAGCAAAATGGTGTCCTAATCTTTGACTCAAGTGCTATTGCAATAAAAAAAATCTCCTATATTACAGGGGATGTTGTGAAGCTTCATTCATTTCCACTTAAAATGGGCCATATATCATTGTACAGTGGAATACACTACTCATAATCTCCTTTCAAAAAATATTGTTTATGCATCTATCTTCCCTGTACATCAACAAGGAAGAACTGGTAGAGGACACAGAATTAGTTGGCAACCTGGGCAGCAGTGACCATGATATGGTTGAGTTCAGGATCCTGACCAAAGGAAGAAAGGAAAGCAGCAGAATACAGACACTAGACTTCAGAAAAGCAGACTTTGACTCCCTCAAGGAACTGATGGGCAGGATTCCCTGGGAAGCTTATATGGGGTCCAGGAGAGCTGGCTGTATTTTAAAGGTATTGAGGGTGCAGGAACAAACCATCCCAATGTGCAGAAAGAATAGCAAATATGGCAGGCAACCAACTTGGCTTAACAGAGAAATCTTCAGTGAGCTTAAACACAAAAAGGAAGCTTCCAAGAAGTGGATACTTGGACAGATAATTAGGAGGCATATAAAAATATTGCTTGAAAAGGCAGGTGTGTCATCAGGAAGACCAAAGCACAACTGAGTTGCAGCTAGCAAGGGATGTAAAGGATAATAGGAAGGGTTTCCATAGGTAGGCTAACAACAAGAAGATCAGGGAAAGTGTAGGACCCTTACTGAATGGGGAAGGCAACCTAGAGGGAGATGTTGTGGAGAAAGCTGAAGTACTCAATTCTTTTTTGCCTACCGTGATGTGGCACCCCATATTCTTTATGGAAATAAGCCTACGAATATGAATAAGACATAACTCAAATCAGCTTTATGCAAAATACTTCGTGTATCAGATCACTGTTAAAAGGTATAATCTGCTGATCATGCTTATTCTATTTGTGTGCATGTATCAGTCCTGTATTTGAAGTTAGAAATGTGAAGCATTAACTTGTTTACTGATCTAGACATAATAAGTGAGAGCCATTAGTGGTATTCTAGCACATTAAGTTCCTTATATTTGGGATAATGATTTGTGAATAGTCATGCTTTTCCTGTTAGCCTGGACTATGACTGATCTACAAAGACATATGACTACATCACATTGTGCTGGCATCCATATTGAATTTTGTACTTTTCCCACGGGGGGTGTGGGGAATTGAACAAAGGCTTACCGCCCCAGGGAAATTCTATACAAGGAAAGGGATGTAAACAATGATTTTCTTTAGCTTGTTTTACAGACTGGCCCACCACCCATAGAGTATGTATAAAAACACCTGGAAATAAAAGAACTCTAATGATAGGGGTAGAGAAGAACTGTTGGACCCAGATGGGAAAATACATCTCTGGCCTGAAAAGGACTTTATCTACAATAAGAAACAGAGTGAGAAATTACGATTTGTAACAACTTCTCTTAGTGTATTAGGCTTAGCTGGTATGTTTCATTTTATTTTGCTTATAACTTTGATCTGTCTGTTACCACTTGCAACTATTAAATTCTATTTTTATACTTAATAGAATCAGTTGTTTATTAATAAATCCCATGTAAATAACTGGTACCTGCGGTGACAACAGCTGTGCATCTTTCTCTTTCATTGATAAAGTGGGTGAACAACCTATAAGCTCACTCTGTATAAACTTTCTGCATAATGAGACAGATTTATCTGGGGGGTGGAGTGATCAAGTAGTATACCCTTGTTGCCAAGAATTAACGGTGTGTTGGTCTGCATTAGAAGGAGTATTGCCAGCAGACTGAGGAGTGATTATTCCCCTCTAAGCAGCACTGGTGAGGGCACAACTAGAATACTGTGTCTAGTTTTGAGCTCCCCATTACAGGAAGGATTTGGACAAACTGTAAAGAGTCCAGTGGCAGGCAATGAAAATGAGCAGGGTGCTGGGGCTCATGATTTATTTGGACAGGCTGAATGTATTTAGTCTGCAGAAGAGAAGAATGATAGGAGATTTGATAGCAGCCTTCAACTATCTGAATGAAGGGGGTTTGAAAGGATGAAGCCAGGCTACTCTCTGTGTTGGCAAATGATAGAACAAGGGGTAATGGTCACAGGTTGCAGTGGGAGAGGTCTAGGTTGGATATTAGGAAAAACCATTTCACTAGGATGGTGATACAGCACTGGAATGGGTTACCTAGGGATGCGGTGGACCCTCTATCCCTAGAGGTTTTTAAGTCTCGGCTTGACAAAGCTCTGGCTGTGATGATTTAGTTGGGGTTAGCTCTGCTTGCAGCCAGAAGCAGGATGAGGTGACCTCCTGAGATCTCTTCCTACCCTGATCTATGACCGTCCCAATAAATACTTCTCCTCCTCCTGTGTTTTTGGTCCATGCTCCTTGTTCTAAGCTTGGCCCTGCTGAGCAGGCTCACTACACATTACATGCTGCACCCATTTATGGAATTTACAGATCTCCAGACCTTTGGTTCAAATCTTGCAAAATTATCTAAATCCACAGACCCTGACGCCAGTGTGGAGTCACAACAGGACTAAGGAGTAAAGGCCTGTGCAGGCATCTATTTTCCAGGAGAAGGCCCTAAGTTAGTGTTTCAAAACAGAAAATATTCATTTAACTGCTACATGGGAGCAATCCTTTTCCTGAATTGAAGACATCCTCAAGTTAAAGCATTTTTGCTTGTGATGTGCTCTAGGCAGCTGCAGGAAGGTGAATCTGTAAAAGTGAATCGCAAGGGAAAAAAAGCTTTCAGACATTTATCTGTGATTCACCATTTTCTATTCCTAAAGACAACCAACCTCTCAGAAGCCTGGGTCTTGCAGCTCTGTAATGCAAGATTAATTGGCTTTGATTGGCCACTGACGCACATTTTCTGAAATCAGTCAGCTCAGCAGATCATGAAAACCAACAGAGAAAATTGTTAATAACTGACCAGGCTCTGCAGCTGAAGGGCTGTAGCCGCCTCTAAGGAACAATGGGATTCTCCCCTTCTATTCCATTGACAAGTCTTTTACTTTGCCCAGAAGAGTGTCTTTGAAGGAGGACGAACACCGTAACAACCTCTCTCATTCCTTCCCCCTCATGAATTTTGTTGGTGCGGAAGGGAAGGTTAAAGAGCAGCTCTGGGCCAAGCTGGGAGCAGAGCCTAAATGGGGAAGCAAAGCATCTCAGAAGGGGACAAGAAGTGGAAGAGAAGAGACGTTCTTCCACATGCTCGGAGTTCTGGGGAAGCAACAGCCCAGGAGCTCTCGTTGCCTGAGACCAGACCACACTGACCTGACAAAGCCTGCAGATGAGGGTCTGGTGATTGTTTGGGAAGGTCACACATTTTTAGGCTATTTCTTTAACACAACCAGGGGGAAAAGGGGGAACTCAAGAAGGAAATAATCCAGAGAGGCAGGTATTTAGCTCCCTAGAACCTAGCACCCATTGTTGGACCCTGGATTGGAGTCTGGTGGAGAAGATGGAATTGGGTTTCCCTAGCAGGTCCTAAAGGTGGGACCACCATATAAATCTACCCTCAGAGGGGGAATACAGCTGGAGAAGATCCTGAATACACAAGGGTCCAGATGCCAAGTCCCAGGGCTAAAGAGAAAGCACCAGTGCCCAGGGAGGCACCTAATAAATTTTATTTTGGAGTGCCTCTGAAGAAGTAGACTGGCATGAAGTATCTGGATGGAGGACTGAGCCACAAATGAAGGGACAGATTCCCACAGGGCAGTATTATAGCGGAAAGGGGAGACATCAAGATGGCACAACCTGCTATACCCCTGCCTGAGCACTAAGCAGCACTGCTGGGGAGGGTCACCTTCCACAGCAAGTGGAGAATGTGGGCAACCTTGTTCCAGCCATGCTAAAAGTGGTTGTTTTTAAAAAAGCCAATTTGCTACATCAGCCAGTTAGCGGTAAAAAGATGATGAATGCTGAGGTATCGTTAAAGAGCAATGAAGCATCGACCTGAGACACTGGCAGAAGCCGTAAACTTAATGTACTGCTGGCAGGTTCCCTTCCACGACACTGGAGTAGTTACTCTGGGGAATGGCACCAGCCCGCTCTGTAATGAAATAATCCAGGGAAGTGGCCTCCTGTCAGGTAAGGGGCCCTCCCCTTTCCCACAAGGAAAATGAGAACACACAATCATTAGACAACTGGCTTTAATAAATGAACAGAGAGACAACCAGACACTGAGACAAACCTACAACCTACGTGGCTAAGGCCAATGGCGAAATAGGGGACCATCAGCTAATAAAACAATATCTACCCTTTGAATTTGTGAGAGAATGGTTTCATCACATGCAGCGTGACCAGTGAACCAGAGATAAAAGCACAGCTCCTTGCGCCAAGAAGATATCAGAGAGAAGTGTTTTAGCTTGCTCACTCAGTCCCATGTGTGGAGCATTTGGGTGGGATAAGACCCTTGAGTGGGTGAGGGAGAGGTTTTGTTGGCTGGGAGTACACAAGGAAGTTAAGGATACTGAAAAGGATGCTGAGGAAATCTGTAGCATCAGATCTTTGTCCCTGGAATCAGTTGTTTCCACAGCAGTTATTTGCCGTCAGAGAGGTTTGTCAGGCACCTACGCGATTCTCCTCATTTCAACTGCTAGATGAGAGATACTCTCTTGGGATTTTAAACCTTCTCCAAGAAACATGGGAGGAAGGAACAAAGGCCACGGACAATGAATGTGGTGCAATACTCACTCCAATTACAGGCAGTCCCCGGGTTACGTACAAGATAGGGACTGTAGGTTTGTTCTTAAGGTGAATTTGTATGTAAGTCGGAACTGGTACATATTGTAGGGGAAACTCTAGCCAAACATTTCTCCAGAGCTCAGTTTTATTCTCCCACACCTCACTTCCCTCAGTCCTTTATTCTCAAGCTGAGGTGTCTGCTGAGAAAAGCCGCTCCGCGTCTCCCTGGTATGCTGGGGGGGGGGGGGGGGCACTAGCTTCATGTCTCCCTGGTCTGCTGGGGGGAAGCAGCTAGTGTGGGGTTGCCTCACCCCGTTTGTAAGTAGGGATCCGATGTAAGTCGGATCCATGTAACCCGGGGACTGCCTGTATAAGAAAGGCTTATGGCTTTAGGGGGACTTTGCCAGAAGCATGAGCGTTGCCCTGAATTGGCTTTAAGTTACATTGGTGTATTTAGGAGTTAATCCCATCATGGCCAATGGGCCTGATTCTCCACTGCATCATGTGTTACCAGGCAGTGAAGAATGCAGCCCAGAGAAAATCCATGTATGCAAGATAAGAATCAGATTCCTAATTTTCATATAAAATTACATGTAAATTACAGTCATATAAAATCATATGCAAGTAAGCCTGTCAGTATGAACGGCTTCCTATAGGACCTCCTTCCGCTCTGGTCCCATACAGGGCAGCCCTGAAGCTGTGAAGATCCCAGCAGAGCACTCTCTGGTGAAGAGTCCAGAACAGGCCATTAGATACTTCTATAACTTACTGTACCTTTGTTGGTAGACTGCCTCTGGGAAAGGTTTTGTCTTCCTCATCTGCTTCCAATCTCTGGGAATAAAGCAACACCCATTGCACAGAGCTGTCAGCTACTACTGCATGCTGGGAGTATATAGCTCCTTTAAATTCCTCCTCTACTCAGCCACAAAGGAGCAGTCTTTTATAGTCAGGGACTGTGCAAGGTGACCTTCACCAGCAATGCTGCCAGTGGTCAGGAAGGGCAGGTTGTCTATCTTGATATCTCCCTTTTCCTCAATGTTGAAAAGTTGGAAGTTCTGTTGCCTTCTTTCAAGATGTGGAGAACCTGGCTTACCTGTGGTAGGTTTCAGCCTATGCCTCTTGAAAGTTACAAAGGCAAATCTCTAGGGCACTATGCCAGATAAGGAGGCGAGGAACCCACAATGCCTTTACAGGCAGATGTTTTAGATGACTGGCTCCTTACAATGGCACTAAGAGCAGTGATGGTTCTGTGTTGGGCACTTATGGAATCTGACAGGGCTGGAAAGCTCCAATTCAACACCTATTCAATCTTTTGCATGTGTTATTCAACCCTTCACTGAACAGATGGTGTCCTTTAAAGGGCAGGGATATTAGCCTCATCTTGGCCGAAAATTGTCCCCTAGGGAAAAGCAACAGAGCTGATCTATTTACAACACTGCAGGCTGTACCAAAAGCTGACAATCAATGATGTAACTGACAGGCAGGTGGGGGAAGAGAGTCACAGGTTTCCTTAAGGGAGTGAGCCAGGAGGGTGAAAGTCTTACAGCTACATTCCTCAGAGTGCCAAAACCACCTCCCTTTCCCAATGCTCAAAGCATATCCTCCTGCTTCCTGAATCTTTTCGCTGCTTTCCCTTCTTCTTATGCATAAAGTCCCAGTGTCGTTCACTTCCAAAGATCTGTCCAAGCCCGTGTCCTGAGTGCTCCCCTTATCTGTGTGTGCCAAATTGTGGCCCATGCTATAACCCTCTTGTACTGCTCACTTAGCACAAAGGAACTTTAAAGCTGTTCTAAATGGGCAACCAGGGATTCCCCAATTCTCTGCTCCCATTCTTTAGACCAAGCCCTTTCCACAGTACACCCCTTTCTCGGCATGGGAGAAGATGCTTAGGCCTATTCTGGGGTTTAGCTTGAATGACGCACATAAGAAAAGGTACAATAATCTTAGGTTTTTAGCAACAGATTTTTAGCAACACAGCCATGTCACTACAGCCTTGTTGCTAAAACTCAGGCAGTGTAGCTACTGTTTGTTGGCTCTTTTGCCAATAAAGTCCTTCCACCCCCAAGGAGCAGCATTAGCTTTGTTGTCAGGAGACCGCTCACACCAGTACCTGTCGGCAAAACTTTTGCCTTTTGCAAGGGTGTAATTTTAACACTGTTAATGACAAAAGTTTTGTTGTTCAGTTGCCAGTGTAGACATAGCCTAAGTTGCAGAAGTCCCAAAGGTGGATTCTGTAGCAAGGCAAGAAGCCACTGTTATGCCCCCGGCTTATGATGGCCAAAGAAGTCTCTTCTGTCATTAGAAAATTTTATGAGCAGAAGCTAAGAAAAATCAGAAACTCTGAGTTCAGTTAATTCAGAACAAGAAGAAAGGTGGCAGAATCCAGCACACTGATAGCCAGTATGGAAAATGATGCATTTGTAACCTGGTGGCCTTTTCCAAGTCTACTCAGAAAAAGAAGGAGAAAAAAGAAGCTGAGCCTCATGTGTCTGAACAAACACAGCATAAGGAGAAATGAGTAATCAGAGGTGGTGAGCCAGGCTTGCCCTGTGTGAACCCTATTAACACCAATGCTATTTGCATAGCTACAGCCGTGCCATATGGCTCTAAAAGTATGGAGATATTTTTCTAAAATTAATTCCTGCTCCCTGGCATCAGCAGAAGCTAAAGAGAATGCACCAGTCTGCATTAGTGCAGCTGATAGGCCACCAAAAATAACAAATAACACACGCTGTCTTCTTACAAATAACACACGCTGTCTGGGGTCCTAAAAGCTGTTCCACACTCTTGATTCCTATGACAGCTAATGTTGTTCTGTGCCTCCCAGGATCATTTTAGCACAGGCCAGTGCTTTATAAACATAAAGTCTCATCTGAAGAAGTGGTTTTTGCCCATGAAAGCTCATGGTACTATCTATATTTTTTCTAGTCTCTAAGGTGCCACAGGTCTACTTGTTTTTTTAAAAGTCTTTCTGGTAAAGATTAATTCAGAACATAATGCAAGCTTTACTGATGGGAATTCTGCACAGTAAGCGAGCATCTACTTCTCTTTCTACACCGCCAGGGTGGGCTACACGGCAAGATTAATGAAAGCAATTATGGTCAGAAACTAGAAAGGACAGCTATTGTTTTATAGCCTGCACATCTCACAGCAGCAAGGAACCAAAGCACATTGGGCTCTTTCATACACACTGAAACCTTTCAGTTCATGTTAGTTAGATGGGTCAGGGACTGTGTAGGAACGAAGAGGTAAATTTGTATGTACTTTTCCCTTTGGAGTGTTCTATAAAAGAACAATTACATTGGGTCAGACCAACAGGGCATTTAGCCTGCTTCTGACAGTGGCCAATGACAGATGCCTCAGAGGGAATGTACAGAGTAGGCAAACATTGAGTGATCCAGCCTCTGTCATCCAGTCCCAGTTTCAGGCAATGAAAGGCTAGGAATGCCCAGGGCACGGGGTTACAGCCCTGACCATCTTGGCTAGTAGCCATTGATGGACCTGTCTTCCAGTCACTTATCTAATTCGTTTTTGAAGCCCTGTTTCTGTAACCCTGGTGATTTAGAAAGGTGTTTATAAGCAATTGTTGTTGTTGCAGGTTGAATTTTTTCCTGCACAGGGAGGATTAATGTTGGGTGCTTGCTAGCCTACCTTCAGAGGAAAGCTAGCTGTGACAGTGTGTTTGAGTACAGCAAGTGGTGCTGCTGGCCAGCCAATTGTTGTTGAAACAAGACTTCAGGTGCCCCATAGAAACTTTCATGGGCACTGAACATCCTATGTCACACTGTCAACTAGGGATGTTAGCTATCGTATAACTGAATAGTCGTGTAACCACATAAAATATTATTAGTTACATGACTATTCAACAGTCCTTGGGGGCGGGGGCGGCAGCCAGTGCACTCTCAGCCCCATTCCCGGGGAGTCCCCTGACACCCCAAACTGCTGCCTCTGATACAGAGGCAGTGCGGGGTGGAGGGAATGGGTGTAGTCAACAAGATTAACCGATAAGCCTAGGCTTATTGGTTAATCATATAGTCGAGTACATGCTGACATCCCTAATGTCAACCTAGGGAGGATGGGGAGACAGTGGCTGGAATGGTCATAGATTAGACTTGGACGCACTGCAGTTTGTCTGGGAGCCCATGGGTTTCTTTTGGCAGTTTGGGAATGGCCCAACATTTTTGATCTGGGCCCTCTGTGGGACAAACGTTCCTTTATCCCTGCAGAAGGGACAACGTTAACTTTCCCTTTACTAGATCACACATTTTACCCCACTAAGAAACTCTCAAGGCTCAGGTACACAAGCCTTACAGTGTAATGAACTCCCCTAACTCCAGCAGCACTATGCTTGATTTACACTGATACTTCTCAACACTGAAACACAGAAAACAAGGAACACCGATGGCAAGAGAAAGATTTTAAAAAGAGAGCAATTTAACTGAAAGAAAACTTAAACAGCTTGAAGAAGTAACATTTCTATTTACTGATGAAAGTAAATGATCCAGAAAAACAGTTTCTAAAACTGGATGTACATCCATATATAATCCAAAAGGCCCATTTCTTCTTTCACACTAGTTTTATACCAGTGTCAATCCAATGCAGTTCGCTGAATTATACCAGTGTGAGAGAAGAATCAGGACGGGGTTATTAACCAGTCAGACATACTGAACTCTGAACTTACCTTACTGATTCAGTGGGACAGTGCCACTGTTTTTAAGTCCCACAGTGCCAGCACAGTATCTGTTTTTTTCTCAGTAAAACTGTGCTTTCCTGGAAAGTACACGGTGTACAAAAACATCACCACTAGGTGATGTAGGAAATTAATTCCCATTACTCAATTATAGCTTTCTGCTGTTCATCAGGTGGAAATCAGCAGAGAGGCTATACTGTTCTCAGGAAACACATGTGATGCTCTGTCCAATGTCAGAGTGGCCCAGGCTTTCCCAGCCAACTTGGTCTTACCTGAAATTTGCTTCCTGGTGCAATATCCAAACAGAACTCAGGACCTCTTCCATGGTTAACCTGTTTTAAGTGACCAACTCTGGTTACCTGACAGAGGCTGTTAAAGGTGAAATATAATTTTGCTGAAAATGGCAGGAGGACCCTTGAAAGATGTGGTTTAAAACAGTAGTTGTCCATGGAGGTAGCACTTAGTTTGAGCTATCTTATATTTACCCTTTTAATTCCCGATTGTATTATTCAAATATTTACTAACTGAGCACTTGATTTAATTATTTTTCTTTAATATAAAAGAATCCTAGTTTGAAATTTACAGTCATCAGGCCTGCCAAGGTTTGTTTCACACCGTTTAATCTGAATACTATAAAACAGCTTTGAAAAAAAATCCATTTGGAAGATTTGTTCCTTACAGATTTTTAGATGTATACAAAAGACTTTTGCTTAGCATTTCCTATCAGCTTCAAAATACTTTATAAAAAAATCGCCATTAATTATTTACGTACAATAAATTACTCAACTGAATCAACAGTATTAGGGAGCAGAAAGTTGCTCTTTAATTGTTTTATACAGCCACAATGCCTACTCCCCAAAATAATTAATCCTCTTATCGAGAGGTAACATAGAAGTTCCCTACCTAAAGGGCCATGAGGTTCAGATTTGCGCCTCTCAGAGTTTCTGCTCTGGTCCTTTCGTTTCTTGCTTCCTCTAAGACTGCCAAAACGCTTCATGAGCTGCAGTAGGCACCAAAGCAATAACAGCCGTCAATCATACCCGGTATCAGAGAAGAAGAAAGAGCAGGTCTGATCAAAAGGTGGAGGGGGGCCAGAAAGTAAGTCAGTTAAAATGGAAACATAGGGACCAAAAATAAGATATTCCAAAAAGCTGGCTGAAACTTTTTGAAAAGCTTCAGCCTCTGAGATTCTGAAGTTGAGCCGAAAGGGACTTCAGATCACGTCTTAATGCCAATAAGATCCAGAAAGAGTAGCTGAACTTTGTCCGAAGCAGTTCCGATCTTAATTCTTACCGTTCAGTAACTATTCTGCAAATATCTGCAGATATCAGGAGAACTTCAAAAGCCTGTACAGCTTGCAGCAGCAGTTCTGAGCCTTAAGCAGTCAGAAAAGCTCCAGAGACCGAAACAGAATTTCACCAGTGGCTCAGCTTATGCAGAAGAGGCCAGTAACTGGCTGATAAGCTCTCCCTTTTTAAAAACACTAAATATGCAAAGGAGGCACAAGCCCTCTTGAAGGGAATTGTCATGTGCAGTTCTGCATGATGTCTCTTTAAAAAGACTGTAAAAGGAAACCACCTCTGTACAGACAATTCTTGGCACCAATTGGTCAGAGCACATTCACATTATGACATGACATCACACAACTATTTTGATTCATGTGTCCTAAGTCTTTGCAGGGACAGAATCATACGGCTGCCTATTGATGAGCTAAGAAATGACAGGCTCCTTGAGGATGAACAGCTAACGGATTAATGGGGAATGAGACCTTGCCAGTTCTTTAAAAAGAAGGTGGTCATCTTTTGGTAACGAGAGACAGCGCTGTATGGTAGATATTTCTGTAGCAACTTGCATCTCACACATTCTTGTACTATACACAAGGAAATGGTTCAGATAGACTGCCCACATTCAGCTAGTGCTCTGCTCTCTGCAGAGCAGCCAGAGCCGGTGGTAACTTTTTCCCAATACAGATGACTTTAACTGAAACTCACCTTACAGAAATTTTAAAATAGGGGTGGGGAACCTCAGACCCAGGGGCTGGATGTGCCTCCAGCTTGTCTGGATCCAGCCCCCAAAACTTAGGACCCACCCCCCAGAATTGGGGAGCCCAAGCTGGCGCTTCCAGTCCCCCATCCCTTCCCCCGCTGCCCCTCTGCAGGACTAGATAGAGCACACAACATTTACTAGCCTGGGCCTGCCTAGGCTCTGGTGTGCAAGGGGAATGTGGGGAGTGTCTTTCTCCTCAGTTGGGGGCCACTTCAGTGAGGGTTTGTTGTTGTTGTTGTTTGTTTGTTTTGCTTCTCACTTTGTGTGGCCCCTGACTGATTATTTGTGGGTCAATGGCCCCAGACCCCAAAAAAGTTCCCAACCCCTGTTTTAAAACAAAAATTACAATGCAAAGCAGAAATCTCAAATCTGTAAGGGCTCTTTCTGAGAGGAACTGCCATACACAGGCAGGAGTTTATTGGGCTAGGCTCTGGGATTACAGATTTAGACTTGGTTATTTTAGGAATGGGCTGAAGATTCCAAGTTAGGTTCTCAGTTGGTGTACTGGACAGGTCCTTCTGGTCCAATATTTCTATCTGCTTTGAATGCCAATGCCCACTGTTTTCAGCATTTCAGTGAATGCTGGGCTACTCCTCCCCCCCAAATCCTTGATATTCAGAGGTGCTGACTACCTGCAGCTTCTGCAGATTTCATTGAATTTGTGGGTGCTTAGCGCTTTTGAAAATCAGATCTTAGATGACTAATGAGAATCAGACACTCTCATTCTCCTCTGTAAGGGAAGGGAGAGGTGAAATGGCCACTGGTACTGCCAGGGAGTCTCCCCTGACATGTCACTGTGGGCAGGGGGAGAATTGCTAATGTCATAATAAGATCATAATCCATTTCAGCACTGAGTTCTCAGCATCCACTGACTTCCCATGAAGCCAACAGAAAAATATAGAATTCCAAACATTTCCAAGCACAAGAAAGCAATGGGGACCCACCAATCCTTCTGCAGAGTCCCACCAAACTCCTCTTTGCTCTATGGCTTCTGACATCACAGAAACCTCAACAGTCAAAGCTTACAAACTCAGAGATTTCAGAAGCATGCCGCACACTGAGTCGTCAGTATGGAAGGTGTCCCAGAATGCATGGGAGTCAAAATTAATTAAGAGAGACAGGATCTGGGCGAGACTTCTAGGCTCTGGATCGCTCAAAGAATTGGAGGTTCCCATCCCTCATCCATTGTAAAGGGGAACTTGGAAAAAAAGAGAGCACATGGCAGGCACTCTTGACCTTCCTCCCATGCTTTTAAAAAAAAACCAAACAAACAGTAACCTAAAGTTTCACTAAGGCTGCCGCTATAGCCAAATACTGTATTTAAATGTTGTATTCAAAGTTGCTCACAACTCTACCCTTCTCTAACTTGTCCTCCCACCTCATGTGTCAAAACACCTCCCCCCTCCTCTTCTACTCTGTCAGTTACACCAGCCTTGTCTGTTCCCCACACAATGAACTCAGTATTTTCTAGCAATGCTGCTCCTTATGAATGGAATACCCACCCTGAATTATTCCGTAAGACCACTGACCTCTCCTCCAAATCTTTCCTTGAGGCCCACCTTTCATAGAACTGTAGGGATGGAAGGAAACTCAAGCAATCTTCTGGGGAGAGTGATAGCTCAGTGGTTTGAGCATTGGCCTGCTAAACCCAGGGTTGTGAATTCAATCCTTGCAAAGGCTGTTTAGGATTGGGGGCAAAAATTATCAAGGATGGTACTTGGTCCTGCTGTGAAGACAGGGGACTAGCCTCAATGACCTCTCAAGGTCCCTTCCAGCTCTAGGAGATAGGCAATCTCCTATATTATATTACATATAGATCTTCTAATCCAGTCCCCCCTGCACTTAAGGCAGGACTGGGTATTAGCTAGAGACCCCCCATGACAGATATTTATCTAACCTGCTCTTAAAAATCTCAAATGATAGAGATTCCACAACATCTCTAGGAAATTTATTCCAGTAAGTGTCCACTCTAACAGGAAGTTTTTCCTAACTGCAAACTAAACTGCCCTTGATGCAATTTAAACCCATTACTTCTTGTTCTATCCTCAGAGGTTAAGGAGACAATTTTTCAACCTCTTCCAATGATCTTTTTAGGGTTGCCAGGTGTCCAGTATTGAACCGTACAGTCCGGTATTTTTGGCTCCTGTCCAGTAAAAAATTTCAGAAAATACCAGATGCCTAAAATGTCCAGTACTTTCTTATTTTTTCCCCGGCCAGGAGGTGAAAATCCCAGGCTGTCCAGCTCAATACGGAGGCAGCTTGGCAACCCTCGTGCTTACCGGGTTCCAAAGGGGAACTGTCCGGCCCGGCACAGGCAGGCCGGATGGCAAGCAGCCGCTGGCAGCCTTTTAGGGCCAAAAAGTCTCACCATGTGGTTTTTAAAGGGGATACATTGGTGGATTTTTTTGGTTTTTGCTTAACAACTCTCGAGGTCTTTTTGCTTAAACTTTTTCCTGGTGTGTTTTTGTTGTTGTTCGGTATTTTTTCTGAAATGATCTGCAACCCTAGATCTTTTGTACCCTTGAAAGTTATGTCCTCTCTCAGACTTCTCCTCTCCAGACTAAATAAAATCATTTTTTCCCTATCTTCCTTCAAAGGTCATATGTTCTAGATCTTTAATCACTTTTACTGCTCATCTCTGGTCTTTCTCCAATTTGTCCACATCTTTCCTGAAAAGTGGCACCCAGAATTGGACACAATATTCCACAGCTGGAGTCGTGCAGAAAATTTACTTCCTTCCTCAACGGAATACTTTGCATTTGTTTTTATTTAATGTCCTACCCTTACACTGTCAAACCTAACGTTCAAAAGGTACACAAAAAAGTCAAGTCAACAAGAGATGCACGTGAGTTTGAGGATGGAATTTGGCCCAGTAACTTTACAAGTAATAGAGTGGGGGTAGGGAACCTCAAGTCTGGGGGCTGAATGCAGCCCCCAGCTTGCCTGGATGCGACCGCTGAGGCTTCAGGCTCCCCCTCCCCGTATTGGGGGGGCTTGAGCACACAAAATCTATTAGCCTGGGCCCCCCAAAGCTGTGCTTTGTGAGCAGAATCCATGGAGTGTCTTTCTCCTCAATTGAGGCCATGTCAGTGAGGGAAGGTTTTGGGTTTTGTTTTTGTTTTTTTGTTTTTCATTTGCATGCAGCCCTTGATTGATTTTTCTGTGGGTCAGCAGCCCCCAACCCAAAAAAGGTTCCCCACCGTTGGAACAGAGGTTAAGAGAAGAAGAGAAAAAAAGGTAAGAAAACAGTAATAAGCAGCTGATATTCCCTTGACCTTGGTGCAAAACAAATGAGCGTCACTACAAATCCACTGTTAACTAGATCTCCACCCTACTCTCCCTACAGCAGCATTTTCTCTTTCTTCTGCACCACTGTGACCACTGAGAATGACTTAATGTCATTAGAAACAAAAAAATTTAAATCCCTTTTTAATGCAATAGAAATTGGTATCCCTTCTATGCCGAAACAATATTCTTATCCCCGTTTGGCAGGAGTCAAGAATAAATACACGCTGATGACCTTTTTAAGCAGGCCACTGCACCAAAGGGGGCTCATTTCCCCTCATTAAGAATGGCAGCAAGGCTCTATTGGTTTTGCATACTGCTACTAGAAAACGAGACAACGCTGTTTGACAACAGACTTCCACAGTCATCTGTTAGAAACTAATAGGTGCTGGGAGTACGACCATTTTGCAGCTTGTAGCTGATGTTCTAACAAGGAATATTGTGCTCATACAGCTGATTGCACATCTATGGAATCCTGTGGAAACAAATGAAAAAAAATAATAAAGGCCAGGCTTATCGGAACTCTGTTAGCATAGGCAATGTTCTGGAGGCTTGACATTGAAAAATGTAAATATTTTGTCAAGTAGTTTTAGGTCCCCAAATGTCAGTTATACCATGTTCTGTGTCCAGGGGTAGTGACCACATTTTTAAAAAGAAATCTGATGGGGCTGAAGCTGAGCTTCCAGAACTCCAGCTGATTTCAAAGGAAGTTCAGCAGTTGGAAGCCGGGGCAAATGGGGACTACCTCAGTCCCTGCTTGCGCTGCTTCTCCGCTGTGCCTCTGCCTTCCCTGCCCACCCTCCCCCCCCCCACGGAGACAGTGCTGTGGGTAACCGGCTCTTGCTCCCCTCCCCTTGCTGCCTCTCTCTGACAGTGGCAGCATGGGGGGAGAGGGGATACAACTAGTTGAGTCACTACTCTACCCGATAAGCGTATGCTTATCAGATAGTCAACTAGTCGCTCACATCCCTACATGGCGGCAGTGTTTTTTGATGGGAGGGGCAGGAATGTGTGTGAAATTCTTCCTTGTAATGTTGGGGTCAAGAGTCCTGTGCAAATAAATGTGATCCTCCCAGTGCGACAGATTATGAACCAGTTGCACTTCATATAATCAATTTCACGCTGTCAGTTCTTCCTGCCTTTCTCCACCCCACTTTACCCCCCAAGACCCTTCAGGGCTCTAGCCTGGTCCCTTTCCACTGTGCTGCCTTACCCTGATTTGACTTCTGCCACTCTCATGGTTTTAATGACCATCAGTATGCTGACAACTCTTCTATCTGCCTCTGCCCCCCTTTCCTTCCTTCCCCGCCACTCTGTCTGGGTTCATTCTCAGATCTGCAGCTGTCCCTCTGACACGTCTTCCTGGATGACCTGCTGTCAAGTCAAGCACTACATGGCTAAAATAGAACTCATCTCCCCCCGGCCCAAATTCTCCATAGCCCGCTCATTTCTTTATGCCACCACTTCTGCGTGTCTCAGACTCACAACTGCACTGTGTTCCTTGGCACCTCTTCATCCTTCACCCCTCCAATCCCTCTAGGTTGCTCTTCCTCTGCTTCTCCCAAATCAATTATTTCTCTCCTTCATGGCTGCCAACCCTCCCATCCATGCCTTGAGACTCTCCTGCTTTGGCTATGACAATTCTTGTTCTCTGCAACATCCAACACCCACTTTGCTCCCCATTCCAGTCTATCCAAAATGACATCGCTAAATAAACTCTTCCCTCTCTCTCCTGCCAATGTGACCTTGTCCGTCCCACACTCACTTCCTTGCCTTTTGTATCTTAACTAATACCAAATTCAAACTTGTTCCTGCCTTCAAGGCTTTGCACAGCTCTACTCTGCCATATATGAAGAGTAATGGTATTATCCATTTTCCCAAATACATTGCATATTTCTATTCTACGTGCTAAGCTTATTTGTTTTATTGAGTGTCCAGCCCTCATGGTTGCAAAGAAAAACTTAATAATGAGAACTGAATGTAACCAGCACAGGGATATCTGATTAAAAAGAGTTCTGCCTCTCACCAGCAAAAGTTGGTCCAGTAAAAAGATATTACCTCACTGTCTTTGAGTCTCTACAAAGTATGAAACAACAGTTCTGATATCCACAAACTGTCCTATTCATGTCAGAGCAGGGTTAACTCTGGATCATGATGTAAATACTTTAAACATCTAGGTTGTTAACTATTTCACAGCTTGCCTTTTTACCGGAATCATCAAAGCATGCTGAGTCGGGTACATGTCCAAGGTTTACTGGGGTGACATTTTTTCTCCCGTCACTCCCTTTTGCCTATATGCTGGTCCCTCTAGGGGAGGTCTGAAGCACAATTATGAGGCAGTGGCACTGCTTGTGCTTTTGCTGTGGGTAAGTAGATGACTTCAGCCTGCAGTGCCAGGCACTGGCTTCACGAAAATTGGTTTTGAAAAACATAAAAACTAAAATTAAAATGCAGTAAGTTTTTAAATGCCCCAAATGTGTTCTCACTTTTCCAGCTCCATCTGTAAATTATTGCTACATTTAATCCTGACACTTTTGGGTTATTTCTTAAACCCACCTTTCCTACTGCTCCATCTTATATCTCCAGGAACAACAAAAAATTTCTTGGGAATAGTGAGTGCCAGTGCAATGGCGATTTCTAGTAACACAAATAAGCATTTCCACTTTACTCATTGGAGCCAATAAGTAAAAATGGATACACCAAATCATTTTTAGCACCTGATTAGAAAACTATGCTGAATATTTCTTCAACAATTGCACATGCTTTTTAGCCACAAACAGGAGATTACTAATGCCTAAACACAGTCATTATTACCTACTGTTCCATCAAGCTAAATTTGATCTGATAATCACATAAAGTCTATTTTGACAAACACAAAATGGAAAGGTAGCTAGGAGTTCATAGCTAATGAGGAAGAGATAGGTACAGAAGGTTTTACACAAAATTACCAGAGACAGAAAAGTTCTTACAGAGAAACTTTTTTAAAAAATCTCTTCCCTTTTTGTTCATTGCTTCCCCAACCTGGACTTGAAACAGCCAAACTTATCTAGCCACTGTACACTTCCATAAATCAAACTCATTGGGCACTGAAGAGCAGAACAAAGCATTCTCTTCAGTTCCAATGTCTGCAAAAGGCTTTCAGACCACAATGAATGGAAGAAAAATGAGACTTGGGGATGGCTCATAGCTGAAAGATATGATTCACATCCATACCATCACAATTCCTCACATGACAATGGGCACACCAAAGTAAAGGAGACTTAGCATCACTAACCCACAATTCAGGACAGGGAATACCTTATCCACTGATACTATCATAATACTACAGGCATAATCTTACCACAATGAAACCAGACAGGAAACTGAGAATAATCTTCTATCCCTGCAGAAAAGGCCATGGAACTTTAATCTTCAGAAAAAGCCAGTAAGTTGGTTTTAATATGACAGAAAATGAAATCAGTTAGCACACTGTCCTTAACAGGGTATCCAGGTACTGGTTCTAAACTGAGTCAGGGTATGTCTACACTACAAAGTTAATTCGAACTAACATACGTTAGTTCAAATTAACTTTAATAGGCGCTACACATACAAACCGCTAGTTCGAACTTAATTCGAACTAGCAGAGCACTTAATTCGAACTAGGTAAACCTCATTCTACGAGGACTAACACCTAGTTCGAATTAAGGGCTGTGTAGCCACTTAATTCGAACTAGTGGGAGACTAGCCCTCCCCAGCTTGCCCTGGTGGCCACTCTGGGCACCACCAGGGAAACTTGTCTGCCCCCCTCCCGGCCTTGCAGCCCTTAAAGGGGCACGGTCTGGCTACGGTGCCCATGCCAGGTGCAAGCCTGCCAGCACCCAGCCAGCAGACCCTGCACCTGGCATGGCAGGAACTAGCCACCTGCTGCCACCCAGCCCTCCGCCTCTTCCCGGGACCAGGCTGGCGGCTCCCAGGACCTCATTGAGGTTTGGGAGGAAGCCTCCAACGTCCACGACCTCTGCACTAGGCACAGGAAAGTGGCCGTCTAGGGCAGGATAGCTGCCAGCCTGGCCACCCAGGAGCAGGTTTGCATGAAAATCAAGGTAGTCCACTGAGACCCCCGACCCTGAGCCCTGAGCTTAGAACATAAGAACATAAGAATAGCCATACTGGGTCAGACCAAAGGTCCATCTAGCCCAGTAGTCTGTCTGCCAACAGCGGCCAACACTAGGTACCCTGGAGGGGATGGACCGAAGACAATGACCAAGACATCTGTCTCGTGCCATCCATCTCCAGCCTTCCACAAACAGAGGCCAGGGACACCATTTCTACCCCCTGGCTAATACCACTCCATGGACCCAACCTCCATGAATTTATCTAACTTCTCTTTAAACTCTGTTATAGTTCTAGCCTTCACAGCCTCCTGCAGCAAGGAGTTCCACAGGTTGACTATTTGCTTTGTGAAGAAGAACTTTCTGTTATTAGTTTGAAGCCTGCTACCCATTCATTTCCATTGGTGTCCTCTAGTCCTTCTATTATGGGAACTAATGAAGAACTTTTGTTTATGCACCCTCTCCACACCACTCATGCTTTTATTGACCTCTATCATATCCCCCCTCAGTCTCCTCTTTTCTAAGCTGAAAAGTCCCAGTCTCTTTAGCCTCTCTTCATATGGGACTTGTTCCAAACCCCTGATCATTTTAGTTGCCCTTCCCTCTCCCACCTCCTTTTCCCAGTCTCCCCGAGTTTTGTTAAGTAAAGAGTTTCTGTTTTTGACCACACGTGTCCTTTATTTTGTACATCAGGAAGGGGGGCTAGGGACGGGTAAGTGGAAGGAGGTGAGGGAGGAATGGGGTACGAGCCCCCGATGAGGAGCACTGGGGTGGCTCTGCAGACTCCTCGGGGTGGAAACTCTCCTGCAGCCCCCCCCCAATTGATCCCCGCAGATGGCAGCCTGCGGCAAGTGCAGCCGGGCTGATGGCCGAGTGCTTTGATGTGCCAAGTGTGGGCACTCAGGGCACTCCAAGCCAGGACTGCTTTGCAAGCGGGGAACCCCTGAGAACTGTCTGTCCGGGGTGGGGGTCGGGTCCCTTTAAGCACAGCCCTCGGCTAGCCTGAGACAGCAGCTCCACGCTCTAAGTCCTAATCTGATGCCCTGCCGGCACTGCTTCCGGCCATTCTTATCCTCGGTTCAGGGTCCATTCAATGTGGACATGCTAGTTCGAATTAGCAAAATGCTAATTCGAACTAGTTTTTAGGTCTAGATGCACTAGTTCGAATGAGCTTAGTTTGAATGAGCTTAGTTTGAATTAGTGCTGTAGTGTAGACATACCCTCAGAGAGAAGATGAACATATAGTGAACTAGGAGATTTACCCAGTGTTGCTCAAGTCATTAACTCAAATCAGTTAAATCATTGTTCTGGGGTTGGGCTGGAGATGAGGGGTGCATTATGCAGACTGCCATGGGGAGAGGACAACCCCAGCACCCTCTCACCACCGCAGTTTGGGTCCAGGTTAGAAGCGCCTGTCCATAGCCACTGCAGCGGTGCATGTCCCCCGGCTTGGGGAGAGACAGACAACCAGAAAACTCTCTGAAATATACAGTAGATAACTGTCCCTTTCTCCACCCTTGACTCTTGCTGGCCCAATGTGGTTATTGGTGTCCTAGAACCCATCTCTGGACCCTCGCTGCCCCCCAACGTCATTCTGCAGCATAACAGTCCCTCCAACCAGACTCCTCTCCTTCCATTTTATAAGAAACAATCAAATTCCAGGCACATTCCATTGTCCTGGCACAGACAAACCTTTACCTTACTTTAAGTTAGGATAAGAGGAAGCTGCTACCAAATTTGGTGGTTTTAGCTCTTCCTGTTTAGGAGGAGTTCATAGACAGACACACAAAGTTTATAACATATATAGTAGATTACCAACACCACTATATTACAAACAATGCTATTCTAACACCCAACTATTTCACATTAAACTTCTAACGAGGCTCATACTGCTTAACTTCACAGCCCAAGCTGATGCAGTAGCAACACAGCATAACAAAAACTCTGTAATTTTAACCACGGAGTTGAAAAGTTATCACAAAACTTCCACAGTCATAAAAGCGGAAATTAAAAGTAGTTTTAGATTATACACCTGGCCCTCTGCCCCTACTAATTATTGCAGTTTCATTTTATTCAATGAATTCATTTCAGTGATTAGTATATTTAAAGTTGGGAAAGCAACTGGTAGTTGAAAAAGCAGGAAAACTTGTTTTTCTCTTCCAGTCCATGATGAGGTGCACTCACTTCTCATGAGCACTTCCTCTTGTCTCGTTGCAATCCTGCACCCTGTTCCTAGAACCTCATTTGGTTCCCTCCAGCTAAGTCACAGTCTACAATGGACAAACCCCTTGCAGTGTAAGAAAAGCCCACGAAGGATGTTCTTGTTGGTATCTGCAGCCCTTTCTCTGGGCTCAGTCCTTGTTCCCTTTTGGGCTAGTTTTAAATTTGTTTCTACCCTGTTGTGGAACACTGACTCCTGGACTGTCTCCTCAGAGACTCTTTGTCCTTGGTGGTTTTCTAGTGTTCCATCTCTCTAGCCACGTCACTTCTTAACTTCAGTCCCCTTCCAGAGGGTGGTGACCAAGAGTTCACCAAATAGACTGACTGCCCTTAATGAGGGTCTTCAGACCAAACCTGAGCCCTTTAAATTCCAGTCCTTTCCGTGGACTTCTAAATGAGCTGTATCCCATTCCCAGGGCTTAGATTACCTCCCCAGTAGTGGATGGAGGCACCCATTCTAACCCACTATTCTGAATTCCAGCCCAGGGATCCTATAAATAGCAGCCATGTGCTGCTTCGGTTAATAGTTATTGCTGCTACCTTCACTGGGCTGCTTCCCAGATATCCCTTTCTTCAGGGCTGATGTTCTCGCAACTTCTCATCTTTGTCAGTAAGTGCCAATGCCATGAGAACCCATCTTCTGATTCTCGCTTGAATTCTAGTGATCAGCAAGAAGCACCCTTCCATGCTCTTCTTTCCCAGACCAGTACTGCCCTGCTCAGGCCCTTCAGCTCGTTTAAACTGAGTCTGATGTGCTCTGATTGGCTGCTTCACTGCAGCCTTTCCAGGCAGGCCTTGAGGACCACCTTCATTTCTCCTTTCCTGAGGTGGTATGTAGTAGGACCTTGATGCTTCCAACAGGGGGCTTCAAAGGGCCTGGTACACCCAGTTACACAATCTATGAATAAAAGCTACGTGTGAGGACGTGATCTACTAGCTCTAAAATACCAAAGAACATGGTTAAAACAGAAAACAATCAGTTCATTTCACTATCTACAAATACTTCCCTTGTTTAATAACTCTAAATTCAAAACCCGTTTTGATAACTTACTTTTTTCCTTCTGTATCCAACACGGATATCCAATTTCCATCTGAAAGGGGGTCAAACTCACCGCTGTGGCACCTCTTACTGGTCACACCAGGAGTTAACTCTGTCTGTTGAAATCCACTACTGTCCGTCTAGCCTGTCGTCACTCCACTCAACTGTCTGGGTTTGGATCCTCATCGCTCCCTGGACCACAACATCTCTTTCAGGACACTGCCCTCCGGCAGTGCCCACTACTTTGTTCCCACCTCCTTCCAGCGGTATCAGTAGTCATCAGTCTTTACACCTGCCACTATGGCCAACCACAGCCCCAAAGTCTAGCCCTTCATCTCAGAGGAAAGCCACAGTCTGTACAGACCACATTTCAGTGTGGGAAGATGTGGTGTAATGGGCAAGGGGGGGGGTCTCAGACCTGCCTACTACTCTGAGTCCTAACCCAGGGATCCTCTGGCAGCAGCCATCTCCTGCCTTTCTTCTCTCCCCTTGACTACTCCCATTTCTTGGTCCACTTCCCTGCAACCCTTTCACTTTCTCAGGCCTTGTGTATAAAGGTCTCTAGCCTAGCTGGGGCTTCTCTCCAGCTCCCCTGAGTCTGCCCAGCACTGCTCTGTCCAAGTTACTTCCTCTCTGCTGGGAGCTAGTCCTTCACTCTTGCTGGTCAGGGCACAACTGCCTCTGTTCCGCTGAGTAGCTCCTTATGTCAGGGCTGCCCCACCAATCCACCCTTTGATTGGCTCCTTATGATCCTCACCCTGATTAAAAGGGTTTGCATGGGCTCTTTCCAACCTTGTTTTAATCCCTCGCTTGCGAGAGTGGGGCAGCTGCCCCACTACACCGTCCAAATGGAACTTGACACAAAACACAAGTAACAAATAATCCAGTAAATAAGTGTGTCATTCACCATTTTCTAACATAATACAAAAAATGTAAAAATGAAGAATCTGAATCAACGTATGCTAACCTACATAATTACTTAAATAAATGGGAAGATATAGTACATCTTCCAAGGCTACCAACCAATGAAAATCAATCTTTCTATAGATAAGTAACTTAAAAGTATAAATTCAAATAACATCAAAATCAACTGTTGAAATCTAGATTTCCTGCTTGATTTAAATCATTATTTTAAATGATTTATTTAATCAAACCAGTTGCAAAGTCTCTCACTTGCTCTACTGTAACTGTGCAGTTACTTCTGATTTGCAAATGGAAGTGAGAAGA
This sequence comes from Pelodiscus sinensis, assembly GCF_049634645.1. Classification (NCBI taxonomy): domain Eukaryota; kingdom Metazoa; phylum Chordata; order Testudines; family Trionychidae; genus Pelodiscus; species Pelodiscus sinensis. Next base: position 244,378,967 of record NC_134712.1, on the reverse strand, counting down.
AGTGCTCTCTGTTAGACTGTGGAAAGGAGCAGAGTCAGAGACAGGAACAGTGCTTAGCTTCTAGTCCTCGGGAATTCAAATCTAATGACTGTCCGTAAGCACACTTCATTTCAGCACAGTTGCTGTGATGATTGTCACTCATAGTTTTACAGACTACATAAGGCTTAAGAGAAAACCACCACAATGCATTGCACCCCAGTGCAATATACACAGCATAGGTGTAATACCAAAGAAACGCTGGAAGGCAATTAAATGTCATCTAATAAGTACCTTTCAATGTTTTGCTATCATTTCAAGTGGCATTACTCTTGGGAACTATACTAAAATGGAACGACAGCAGCTCATTGACCACAAAAAGAGATTGGTGATCAAATCCAACCCACTGTTAAACACCTTTGTATTTGAAGACATGTCCACCTTGGTGCATATGTTCACCCCCATCAGGAAATCAAATAGCACAGGGGGAAGTTCCCCATTTTCTATTTAAAAAAAAATACAAGCTCTAAAAAGAGAGCTGACACAAAAATGGAACCTACTCATGATTACTTCTCTGATTTAATGATTCTGGAACAATGCTGCTATCAGCAAGGAATTGAAGTTGACTGCCTTGCATAATGTTTATATCAAGATAATTAAAAAAAACACGACATTCTAAGCCAACCCTGATTATAAATTCTGTTCTCTAGGGAGCAAAAAACAAAACAAAACAAAACACCACAACCACCACTGTTCACATTGCTCTGAATAATTCTAGGCATATTGTGTCTGCCTCACATATAGTGTTTCCAAAGAGCTTACTAGAATTAGGCAAGTAGTGAAGAGCCTGCCTGAAAGGAGCATGAACAGATGGATGCACGGAGGAGGAAGCATTCATTATTTCATACATCATGCCTGAAAAACTTATATAGAAAAAGCTTCCCAGTTTCTCTCTCCATTTTATTGAGATTTGTGAGCACAGAGACAAATTAATTTTCTTAGCAACGGAAAAGTAAACATGTGCTCCTACCAGAATTTTTAAAGGAAGCCAACACACTGTGAAAACAGACAAGAGCCTGGAGCGCACCAATTAATGGTGCTCACAAAGACCAACCTTCCAGCACAATGAAAAGAGGAAACGGAGGACTGGGGCAGCAGGCAATTAGAGAGGACTGCTAATAAGATGAAAGACTTCTTATGTGACACTAGGAGATTTACCAATCAGTACTCGAGTGCTTAACTCAAAGAAGTTTTGTTTTTCTTCATTTAAATCGTTGTTCTGGGGTGGGGCTGTGGATGAGGGGTTCAGTAAGCAGCTGCCATTGAGAGAGAGGACAACCCCAGCCCTCTTTCATCCCAGCAGTTTGGGGCCAGGTGAGAAGCACCTGTCCATGGCCACTGTAGTGGGAACAGCCAGGGGAAGAGGGCATGTCCCCTAGTTGGGGGACAGAAAGGCACACACAGGCAAACAAACTCTCTGAAATATACAATAGATAGCTTATCCCTTTCTGTACCGCTGTCCTCTGCTGGCCAAATAGGGTTATAGCTGTCCCAGCCTCCATCTCTGGCCCCTTGCTGCTCTCCCCCACCCTCCCGTGTGATCATTCTACAGTAGAACTGTCTTTTCTACCATGCCCCTTTCCATTTTTTTGAGAAATAATCAGATTCCAGGCACATCCCATTGTCCTGGCACAACCAAACCCTGACCTTGCTTTAAGTAAGGATAAGAGGAAGATGCACAGCAAATTTGGTGTCCTAGTTTTTATTCTTTAGGAAAATTTATTGAATAAACAGACAGACAGATGCACACAAAGTTTCTAAAATAAATAGAAGATAATCCTCCAAGCTCCTGTCTTTGCTATTTCTCTACAATATTGCCACAAGAATGCCAGTAATAGACAGGAAACTCTACAAAGGGCCATCTCATCCAATTTGCCAGCAGCCAGTCTACCTTCAGTGAGCTTTGCTCTACACACTATGCAGATCTGAGGGTATGAATCAAAGAGAAATATGGGATGACATTCTGTAATTTAAGGCAGAGAAGAAACTATATAGTGTGGAAAATTCTAATACTATTCATTCATATGGGAAGTATAGAGGAACCATATTTATGACCACTGTCATTACCCTGTGTATTTACATTGCGTAGCTAGTTCACTTCACATGGTCTCAGGTATAAACATACACGTGATTGTCACTCTTTCCTTAACTATATATTTGTTATTTTCTTACACAGTAACCCAGTGTTCTGTTGGAAAAGGGGGCTTTCTTGCAACATTCACTCTCTAACCCAGGATAATTCCCTATGCTTCTCTTTTGAGCATACTTACTCTCTGTTCCTTCCATTTATATGCTCCAAATTACATCATTAGCCTAGTGACTACCACCCAAGTACTCATAATCCCCAACAGAAAGTTTTTAATTGCTCATAACTGAGCCTGCAGCCTTCTTCATGCTGCAGCAAACATCAGTGACCAGGGTGCTACTAATAGTACCCTGTCACAACTCAGGGAAGCACCTCACATTTAAAAAATACTGGCTTTATTGGGGTCACTGAAGACATGAAATCGGGGAGAATGCTGAATTAGTCTTCCTAAATGGATTATGAAAGCGCAGGGAATGGATTTAGATTTTCCACTTTCTGTCACTGCAGATCATATTTCTGGGGAAGGTCAGGTAGGGGTCAGTCCAAGCCGTTTTGGCAGAATGTAGAGAGCACAGATTGGCAAGCAAAATAAGAATTTGAAAGCTGCACATGCCAGGGAAAGTTTGTGGCTAATGATAAAGGCAGAGAATACCCAGCGTGTCTACCATACCCTGCTCTGCTTTTGAAAAGCATGTTGGATACTACAGAGAATAAAGGGGGATTTCATAGAAACAATTTTTCTCCCTCTCTGAGCATTACTTGTTGGGAATTTTTTATTTATTGATATATCATGGTTAGAGTTCTTGGAGCCTGAGCCACTGACAAGGAATAGATTCAGCATCAGTTATGCCAGTGTTTCTTAACTTTTTTATAAAGTACCCCTTTTTAAAAAAAAAGTTATAAGTACCCCCTTTTTTTTAAAAAAAAATTGTAAGTACCTCCTGTACCTATAGTTTTCAGACACACAATTTTTTTTCTACCATTGCAACACATTTGTTTAAACAACTTAATTGTAGCTAGGCGGATGATGACATTTTTGGGTGTAAAAAGTACAAAAATAATAAAGCACTATAAAACTTAAAACAAAAATTCAGTTTTCTCCAAATTTCAGTTGTGTTGACGTACCCCACAGACATCTCTCAAGTGTTCCTAAGGGTACTTGTACCTCTGGTTGAGAAACACTGAGTTATGCCACTGCAGGCTTCCCAAAACGTCCCCCATCTCTGTGCCTCAGCTCTGACCTGAGCAAGGCTTAGTGGTTAGGGTTGCCAGATGATTTAAGCAAAAATACCGAACACTCCCCCCCACACACACACACAAAACACCAAGGAAAAATTCTGTTGAGGGGGGAAAAAAGGGGGGGGACCAAAGTTGTTGAAAAAAGAGAAAAAAAAACAGCATTAAAACAGCATGGCCCCTTTAAGAAAAGTCTTTAGGCTTTTTGCCAGTGGCCACCTTGTTTTCTTGATTGGAGCCAGAAGGTAGCTTCCCTGCAGAATCAGGTAAGCAGGGGAACCGGGGGGGGGGGGGGAGCCAGGGACTGCGCCCACTTGCTGAGTGTGTGTAAGGTTGCCAGGTGTCTAGTATTTTTGCCTCCTGGCGGGGGGGAAATCAGAAAATACTGGACATTTTAGGTGTCTGGTATTTTCTGCATTTTTTTTCTTTTTTTTTTTAACAGACAGGAGGCGAGAATACCAGACTGTCCGGGTCAATACCAGACACCTGGCAACCCTATTAGTGGTAAAAGAACAAGTCAGTCTCTATAGCCCATCCTGGCCTCGATTCAAGCACATGCTCAAGTGCATTGTTAACCTTCGGCATGTGAATAGTCCCATTTACTTCAAACAGACCGCTCATCTGGTTAAAGTTAAGCACAGACTTACATGCATGTCGGAATCAGGCCCTCAATCCTTAGAGCCTCAGCGTCAGCACCGGCTAGCTAACTGGGTACAAGCCTGCCAGGCAGCCGAGGAACCTATGGGAGCTACGGGCCTCTGCTGAAGCCTGTGAAGCCATGTCTACTCTACAACTGTTACCCATTCTAAGTAGATTGGAGATTAAACACCTGCCTATGCTACAATCACACCTTCACTTGCAGTATAGGCATACCGACTTCAACAGTGACTTCTGGGTTTTGGACACCCATCCCCATGGGCTGCCAGGCAGCTCTGCAGTGAAGTGAGGTATCACAGTGCTCTCAATATCAGCTTTGTTAACTCACCTTACAGCTGGATGCACACAGGGCTTTACTGACATACAGAAGGACAGTGCCCCTGACCAGAGAAGCTAGCAGTCAAAATACAGCCAATAAGAACAATGGACCAGGGGATGACGGGATTCAAAAATAAAAAAGAAAGACTCTTTGTTTCATGCATACCGACTCTAGTTCTGTTTTTTTTAAGTGATCCAATAACTCAAATATCTGTAAGTGAAACAGAGCTTTTGCTCAGTGTATTTTTGATGCCAAAATATAAATAAAATAGTTGCAATAAACAGTATGGATCACAGTGTGGCTGGTTATTGGGTCTTTTCACCCACTGCAATGGACTGAAGGGAGAGTGACTGTAGACCAGGTAGGGGGCGTGGTTTCACCTCCTCCAGGTCTGTGGGCAGCCGTTCCACCTCACTGCACACTGAGGTGTATGTAGCACACGGAGAATCAGCCAGGTGACTAGTGTTGAAAGTGCAGACCTGTGGCCAGTGCCCAGCCCACAAATACAGTCAGTAAGCCCAGGCCCTAGCTCAGGGCAGGGTGGTAAATAGTTTGGTCTCCTAGCTCTGGTGGAGCGCCAACAAGCGCAGGCGTTCTGCTTAGAGAAGCGGGCCTAGACACCAGTCTGCCCCTGGGTCAGTGGGGCTCCTGACAGCACCACTCAGACTCGCTCATGGGCACTGTTTCAGCCAAACCAGGGTCAGCTACTCCTGGGCCACTTCCTAGCTCCCCACTCTGGGCATACCTTCCTCAGTAGCAGTTCTTCTGGGTCATTGGGCAATGGAACCTCCATCAGGGTTTGCAGCTCCTCTGGGTTGGGGTCGGTCTGTGGTCCCAGCGGCCCTGGCCAGTCCTCAGCTTCCTTGAGGTCGGTAGCAACCTCACATCTCGGGAAAGGCATCTGGCCCCTGCAAGCTGGGCTCCAACTAAACTCCTGGGCCTACCTTCTGTTCCACCCCTGACTTCTGGCAGGATGGAGGAGTGGGGCAAGGCTCAGGGAGGGGTTCTTCCCCTTCCAGGTCTGTGGGCAGCCACTCTGCCTCACTACAACAGCGTGTGAAAATATCTGTGACTAGCCATTCCACAGTAATGCCCAGAACAGAGGTGGGCAAAAGGGCCTCTGCAGGCCGGATCTGGTCCACCAAACGAGTTGATCCAGCCCACGGAAGCCCCTGATTGGCCTGGGGAGCATGTGAAGTCTCCTGCTGCCCTGCAAGGGGCTCAGTGCTTCTAAGCACCGAACACTCCTTGCAGGACAGGGGCAGTGTGGGAGGAAACTATGCATGCTCCCCCTGCTCCCAGGCCAATCTGGGCTTAGGGGCGGGGGGAGTGCATTGGCAGGGGGAGTGAATGAAGTCTCCTCCTGCCCTGCAAGGGGCTCAGCACTTAAAGTCAACTGCCAGCTGCTGCACGTGCTCCGCCCCCCCCCCCCAAGCCCTTATTGACCTGGGGGCAGCAGGGGGGAGCATGCGAAGTCTCCTCTCACCCCCAAGGGCACAGGTACCTAGAGGGAACCGCCAGCTGTTCAGAACAGCTGGCAGTTCTCTTTGGAGGGAGCAAAGACTTTGTGAGCACCCCCACCCCCAGACCAATCAGGGTCTGTGGGTGGGGAAGCAGTGTCCTGAACTCACCCCTTCCGCCTGAAGACCCACCCATCCAGGGCCACTTCAAAAATTTCTGAAGTCAAAAATTATTGCCCATCCCTGGCCTAGAACTCCCCTCCAACAGTCACAATATGTCCTTGTGCAGCTCGCCAACTGCCAGGAAGCCACAATGCATGTGCTTGTTAACTCTGCAGCATTTAAGTATACCTCTTTGTGTGGTCAACTGGTGTTTGGTAAGAGGTTGTACTCGCTGTGTTACTTTGTGGTCTGTTTATTTTTACCCTGAAAAGCTAATTTTAAAATGATCACATCATGAAATAATGACTTTCCTTCTAGAATGACTGTGGTGTGCTGGCACATTTCTTTTAAAGAAGAGCCTATAATAGCAGGACCAAAAGCAATTTAATTTTTTTTAAGTAGCCTTCTTCCTCTAATTAAAAACATGAAGTGTTAAGAACAAAAAACAGACACTTGCTACCTGTATTACTGGGCACCTCCCACATCTAACAATGCAAGGCCTGGTCACTGACATTCCCATTCACTCAAGAAAACGTACTACCTACTTAGTCCTTGAGATGGGCATTGCATCCTTTCAGAGCAACTACTAAGCATACTGGAAAGGACAACCCAAACTGGGCACTATTACCGAGTTGCAACTGGGCTTTTGCAGGGCGCATTAAGAAACCTTATCAGCTTTAAAGATTAAATGTTTTTGCTATTATTACACAACGTGCACTAGGAAAGAAAATTCAATGTCATCACCTTGGCAGCTAGCAATAAAGACTTGGCAAGTTTCTGACAGCCATATTAATCACAAGCATGTGTCTAGAACAGAAATATCTGTCAAAAAACCTCTATCTGAAAAGCCACAAAGAGACATTATTGCTCCAAGCCATGTATTTCTCTAACTCATGTAGGTTGTTTCTAGCCTTAATAAAATAGTGACACAGAGAGGGAAAAAAAGGGAGGCAGTGCTGCTCCAATGACCGGGGCACTGAACTAGAAACCAAGAGTCCTGGGTTGTATTCTTAGCTCGGCTAATGGCTCACTGTGTGATTGTGCCCGACACACTTACCCTTTAAGGGAGACTCAGATAAACAGCTCTGTGAAAAATGCTCTCGGAAACTTCTCATGAATGGGTCATACACCTTATTTCTGGGCCCCCTAGTAATCAGTAAGGGTGCGTCTCCACTGCACCATTATTTCAAGATAACAATGCAAGTGTCTACACAGCCATTCCATTCTTTCAAAATAATTTCAAAATAACGGACAGCTTATTCCAAAATCTGTAAACCTCATTCTATGAGGAATAACACCTATTCCAAAACAGCTATTTCGAAATAAGGTCTGTGTAGACGATCCATTGCTGCTATTTCAAAATAGCCCCTCACCAGGGCCATTTTAAATTATTCTTCCTGGGTCTTTAAATCGAGATAGGACATGTACATTAGGGAAGCTTGCCTCCAACTAATTTTGAGGCTTCCCTGCAGTGTAGATGTGCTATTTCAAAATAAGCTATTTCGGAATAATTATTCCGGAATAATTTATTTTGAAATAAGTGTGCAGTGTAGACATATCCTAAGGGAATTGGAAATCCAAAAAGAAATACACAGGTCCAGTTAGTTCCCTGTAGATTTTAAGGTCATTCAACGACCTTCCAGATTATCTTCTGTTTATACTCCTCCTGTGTCAATACCCATTACCTGCCTACCTGCTGAGTGGGCAAATGAAAAAGTCCTGTTGTCCTCATTAACTTGCTCAGAGTGGATTATTTGCAGGAGCAGTTCAGATGGTAATAGCCCTATTGGCCAGAGACACGAAAGCCCTACTGGCTGCAGTAGTATTGGACATTCTGATTACCTAGAAATCTTAGCCACCTAATATGCTTCTAAATCAAAGAGATTGTTTTTATCCCCTCAGTGTATTAAAAGATGCAACATGAGCTACTGTAGCAGAGTGTAGCACAGATAAGAAAAGTTCAACTTATCTTTATTTTGGGTTACAGCATTCAACAGTCAGTGTTCCTCCCTCTGCAATTACTCCTGGTGCCCTTCCTGGGGGCTCTATATTTATAGTCATCTGCTAAAAAGTTAACACTTTGTTAAACACCACATCTACTAATGCCCTGCCAGAGTACCTGCCATACAAGTATCTTAAAGTACCATGCAGACATTAACGAATGAATCCTCACACTATCCCAGTGCTATAGGAAAGTCTTCTTCTCCCCTTTAGCAGACAGAGAAACTGAGGCTTGTGGCAGTTATGTGTTCTTGCTTAAGGTTACATAATTCTGTGGTACAGCCAAGATCTGAACCCATATTCATCAACTCTGTGGCCTTTACTTGCACCACCTGCCCATTTTCTGCCCAGTTACAGTTATGTCCTCATACCAATATCCTGTTACATTATGAGTGTCATGTGGCATATACAGAGCTACACCCTTAGAAGAATTGGAAAGTATTTATAGTGAAAAATCCTCACTAACACTGAAGTCCCATCTGTATCTACTCTCACCAGCCCTGATATCAGAGGCAGAGAACTAAGCATCCTTGCATTTAAGAAGGACTTTGATTGGGTTTTGTTCTAGGGAATTGTTCTAGGGAATTTGTTCATTTCAACCTTGTTGTTCACAAATTATCGAGTAGCAATGTGTGTCATTGATTAATATTATGCTTGTTTCCAGCAAGTGCCACAACGTGCTAATCACTTTCCAAATATAAAGATGGCATTTTTCTTATGCCCACGAGCTTACACATCACACCGCTATCAGTACAGTGTTAAATTTGCTCTGTGCTGGCACTGTGGATTGGACTCGTGTTTTGAGACTGGAGAACTGTATACCAAGATGCAGCTATCCTTATAAGCTTATCCGAGACTCCCTTGTTAACTGACTTTGTACTTTGAGCTGTCTTTTTTCTGGACAATTGCCAAGCTTTGACCTAAAGCTACAAAGGAGGCAGGTTCCTTGGAGGCATTTTTAACTCCTTGTGGCCCAAAGGAGAGATTCAGATTCCCAAATGTGGAGAAGTGTCAGGGAAGGAGGTTAATTCTGCTAGCAACTTCCCAACCTTCTTTTCTGGAAGATTATTGGTAACAAATGCCTTCAAAGCAAACAAGAACTTGTGAGGGGAAAAGACTCGGTATGGTCCCCACGGAGTTTACTTTAGAGCAGTGTTTCTCAAAGTGGTCTGCAGACCCACTCTGAGAAAGCTGATACCAGGCCACTCCAGTTTGTTTACTTACCAACTCCGCAGCCAGGGAGTTTGCAGTTCCCATTTGCTGCAGTTCGTTGTTTGCGCCCGCGGACTACTTTGAGGAACTCTGCTTTAAAGCTAAAGCAGAGCAGTACTCTTGCATGATCTCAAAATAAAAAAGGAGTCATATAAAAAATGGAAACTAGGACAACTAACAAAGGATGAATATAGGCAAGCAACACGGGAATGCAGGGGCAAGATTAGAAAGGCAAAGGCACAAAATGAGATCAAACTAGCTACAGGCATAAAGGGAAACAAGAAGACCTTTTATAAATACATTAAAAGCAAGAGGAAGACCAAGGACAGGGTAGGCCCACTGCTTAGTGAGGAGGGAGAAGCAGTAACAGGGAACTTGGAAATGGCGGAGATGCTCAATGACTTCTTTGTTTCGGTCTTCACCAAGAAGTCTGGAGGTGTGCCTAACGTAGTGAATACAAGCAGAGAGAGGGTAAGTTTAGAAGATAGGATACACAAAGAACAAGTTAAAAATCACTTAGGAAAGTTAGATGTCAGCAAGTCACCAGGTCCTGATGAAATGCATGCCAGGATACTCAAGGAGCTGATAGAGGAGGTATCTGAGCCTTTAGCTATGATCTTTGAAAAATCATGGCAGACAGGGGAGATTCCAGAAGACTGGAAAAGCGCAAATATTGTGCCCATCTATAAAAAGGGGAATAAGAACAACCCAGGAAACTACAGACCGGTCAGTTTAACGTCTGTCCCAGGGAAGATAATGGAGCAGGTAATTAAGGAAATCATATGCAAACACTTGGAAGGTAATAAAGTGATAGGGAATAGCCAGCATGGGTTTGTGAAGAACAAGTCATGCCAAACTAATCTGATAGCTTTCTTTGATAAGATAACGAGCCTTGTGGATAAGGGAGAAGCGGTGGATGTCATATACCTAGACTTTAGTAAGGCATTTGATACGGTCTCGCATGATATTCTTATTGATAAACTAGGCAAATATAACTTAGATAGGGCCACGATAAGGTGGGTGCATAATTGGCTGGATAACCGTAGTCAGAGAGTTGTTGTTAACGGTGCTAAATCCTGCTGGAAAGGGATAACAAGTGGAGTTCCTCAAGGGTCTGTTTTGGGACCCGTACTGTTCAATATCTTCATCAATGATGTAGATATTGGGATAGAGAGTACGCTTATTAAGTTTGCAGATGATACCAAACTGGGTGGGGTTGCGACTTCTTTGGAGGATAGAGACATAATTCAAAATGACCTTAGCAAGTTAGAGAAATGGTCAGAGGTAAACAGGATGAGGTTTAATAAAGAGAAATGCAAAGTGCTCCACTTAGGAAGGAACAATCAGTTCCATACATACAAGATGGGAAGCGACTGTCTAGGATGGAGCATGGCGGAAAGAGATCTAGGGGTCATAGTGAACCACAAGTTGAATATGAGTCAACAGTGTGATGCTGTTGCAAAAAAAGCAAATATGATTCTAGGTTGTATCAACAGGTGTGTTGTAAGCAAAACTTGTGAAGTCATTCTGCCAGTCTACTCTGCGCTAGTTAGGCCTCAGCTGGAGTACTGTGTCCAGTTCTGGGCGCCACATTTCAAGAAAGATGTGGAGAAATTGGAAAGGGTACAGAGAAGAGCGACAAGAATGATTAAAGGTTTAGAGAACATGACCTATGAAGCCAGGCTTCATGAACTGGGCTTGTTTAGTTTGGAAAAAAGAAGATTAAGGGGGGACATGATAGCGGTTTTCAAATATCTAAAAGGGTGTCACAAGGAGGAAGGAGAAAATTTGTTCCTCTTGGTTTCTGAGGACAGGACAAGGAGTAATGGGCTTAAAATGCAGCCGGGGAGGTTTAGATTGGACATTAGGAAAAAATTCCTAACTGTCAGGGTGGTCAAATATTGGAATAAATTGCCAAGGGAGGTGGTGGTATCTCCCTCTCTGGAGATCTTTAAGAACAGGTTGGATAGACATCTGTCAGGGATGGTGTAGACGGAGCTTGGTCCTGCCTTGAGGGCGGGGGGCTGGACTCGATGACCTCTTGAGGTCCCTTCCAGTCCTATTATTCTATGATTCTATGATTATGTCATTTATCAAACCAGGTGAAGAGCTCTACTGGGGAGATTTGTAAGTCTTGTCTATTTAAAGTGCAAGCTTTCTGAGATGGGAATTCTCTCATCATATGAATGTACAGCACATACTACACTAAGGTCCTGAACTTAGTTGTGGCCTCTTATCACAGCTGAAATACAAATAATTAATAATAAACTACCCTAGTTTTCCCATTCTCTCCTCCTCTTCCACTGTGCACTAAATCTACCTGTTATGTCTTTTCTCCTCTTCCATTGCACACTACATCTACCTGTTATGTCTCTTTTCAATTAGACTGAGAGTTCATCAGAACAAAGACTGTTTTTTAATTATTTATGGTGCCCAGCACAACAAATAGTCATGCTTGGGGCTTTGGACTATTTACATAATACCAGTAATAGTAGAGAAAGCATGCCCTTTCTTTACATGGCATGAAAGCCTAATTCTCAGTACAGTTGGAAGTGGCACAATACTGAATTTACAACAGGGAAGGATAAGGAACATCTCCTTCCAAAAACTCTAAATATTTTCCCAATCATAAGCTGTTAGGACTATTCCCCACTCTGGTGCTCTAAGTGCAGAAGGTTGGAGACTGCAAGAGACCTTAAATACATTGCCTCTATAGGCTTCTGCTTAAAAAAAAAAAAACTCTCCAAAGTCATAGATTCCCTGGCCCTGGGAGATAGGCTGCCACCATCAAGTATAAAAAAACCCTTCTTCTCTGACCCAGGAAGAAGCACTTGAACATCTTCCAAGCTCTTTTACCATAAAAGAGCTTAAAGAAAAAAAAGAAAAGAAACTGCAGTCTCTGATAGCTGACTTCTCAGTATTAGGCATGCACAAGCAGACCTTCTGCTACCTTCCAGGACACGAGAGTCAAATCATCACCTTAAAAAAGGTGATTTTATTACCAAAAAACAAAAAGATATACTTTATAAAGCATACGTGGTTGCTAGGTGTTACAAAGCAACTGAAAAAAGAACAGATTAAAACACAGAGAAAAATGGTGTCTCTGGGTGCATCTTAGATACAGTGAATGGGGGAAGGGCACATGGATTTAACACAGAAAAGTTTAACCAAAGAACAAAACAACCCGATTGCAACTAAATATACATTTTTCCTATCTACACATGATCCATACTTCAAGGTCCAGTCCATTTCCATGCCCAGTATTCCTTGTAGGCACGGTAGTTCTGCCTGATTCAATTCATCTTGTCTCTGTCTGGCTGTCTCTTATATCTTCCCATTTAAATTTCAATGCCTTTTTCAATTGGCTCCCTTTTTTCCATTCTCCAGGCTCCCTGCCAACACCCTCTAGCTACCTGAGATTAACCCTTTAGTCACCTAATGCTGGCCAGCACAGCCCTATTCATCACATAAACCCATCAGAGAAAAATTTCTCACTCTGAAATCTGACTTTCTGGAAATAGATTCCAAGGTGTTATTTATGGCCAAGCTCTGCAAGAATGAAAAAGTAATTCTCAGGATTTTGATGACATTGGGCATTTTCTTTCTTATATTATCTAAAAAGTAGCAAAAGCTGCTGGCAGTAGTTTAACAGAAGATGTTGATGTTGTCTGAAATCAGTCAGTTACGGGATTTGCGTTTGTGTTTTCGTTTATCATCAATGACTCCTTAAGTTTTGTATTTAATTTTAAGAGCCCTTTAATATGTCTTCTTTTATTCTGCCAATTTTAGGCTTTGCTCTTTACATAACAAAAAGTAAATCCTAGCCAGGAGAGGAACTTAAAGCCAGTTTTTTTCCCTCTCTTACTGAAGCTAATCTTTTTGAGATGTGTAAGGGCTGATACAGCAGCATGTGGAAAGGTTTTAAGAATCTGTTTATATCTATGATTGTTAAAAAGACTTAGCCCCAATGACATCATATTTCTTTAAAATAGCAAGAATAAAATTAATTCCTTAAGCCTTTCTTCTGCCATCTCTGACGCAGTATACAGCAAGGTTTAGTACTGCTTCTTGTGGCTTTTTAAAAAAATGTATATTGTGCGCATCATTTCATTTTCTTCAGTGTCTGAGTTCTTGGGACAGTAGGCATCATAAATAACTACGGAAATTTATATTAGAATGGGTGAAATCCTGACCTGACTGAAGTCAATGGCAAATCTCCCATTGTACAAGGACTGAGCTATGTAGTATAAACAAAGATAAGTGGTCTAACAACACACGAGTAAAACTCCTCTCCTCTTCCAGCCCAAAAACCGAAGCTCAATCCTTAGGGAACAACTCTGATCCAAGAAATAACCCTTGCTGTGGGGATGACAGAACAAATTCTCCTGCTGCTAGTTCCCCCCAAAAAAATCAACACACCTCAAAACTCAACAAAATACAGCACACTAACAAAACCAAACCTGCCAACCTCTGGGTAAGGGTGCCACCTGGTGATTTCCACAGAGGAACATATTCAAAACAGAGGTCACCCCTACAGTAATGTTGCCATTTAAATTTAGAAACAGGAGAGATCAGTCATGATTTTTGTATCTAACTGTTGACCAGTTCTTTTCCCCACTGTACAGAAGGGTCAGGCTCACACTCAGACTCTTCAATATATCCTTTATTTGAGGCTTCAGTAAGTGATCAGTCCACCAAGAGAGGGCACAGCATAAAGTTAAATGCAAACACACGCCCACATTCAGATGCTCACCTTAAAGACATTGTTGCAAAGCGCGTGTGTGTTTGTGTATGTGTGTGTCTGTGTGAGAGTCCGTTTGTTCTAGAACTCCTCCAAAACGGTAAGAGCCAGGACTGCCAAATTTTGTATGCAGCTTCCTCTTATCGTAACTTAAAGCAAGGGCAGGGTTTGGTCTTGTCAGGAGAACCATAACACCTGGGAAAGGGACAGTTTTCCATAACATGAAAAGGGAGGGACTACTTTTGGAGGGACCCAATATGAGAGTAGTCACTGGGGGCAGAGAGCCCACGGAGGAGAACTATCCTGCAGAGTGGCCAGTAGGGGCAGCCATACCACCAAGAGAATAGCCAGCAGGGCTGGGACTCCACTATCTTGTCTGCCAGCACACAGTACACCGAGTAAGTAACCCCCATGTCCCAAACCCTTTCCTCTCCCTTCTAACCCTTGGCCACAGGGCTGGGGACGGGGGATTGAACAGACCCCAGGCAGGCTGTGGGGAGAGAACAGGCCCATGGCCCCCAGCCTCCCACACTTCCCCCATTCACAAGGCCCTGCCCTGTAGGACCCAGACAACGGCAGGTAAGTCTATTAGGCTGTGTCTAGACTGGCAAGATTTCCGGAAAATCATCTGCTTTTCCAGAAAAACTTGCCAGCTGTCTACACTGGCCACTTGAATTTCCGGAAAAGCACTGACGATCTCATGTAAAATCATCAGTGCTTTTCCGGAAAAACTATGCTGCGCCCGTTCGGGCAAAAGTCTTTTTCCGAAAGACTTTTGCCCAAAAGGGCCAGTGTAGACAGCATAGTACTTTTTTCCGCAAAAAAGTCCTGATCGTGAATAAGGTGATCGGGGCTTTTTTGCGGAAAACCGCATCTAGATTGGCTACGGACGCTTTTCCGCAAAAACTGCTTTTGCGGAAAAGCATCCTGCCAATCTAGACACGCTTTTCCGAAAATGCTTTTAACGGAAAATTCATGCCAGTGTAGACGTAGCCTTAGTATATTCTATATTGTACAAGCCCTCTTCTGCCTGACACTAAGATTAGTTTGCTAGCTCAGTTGTTTTCTCGATTATACTCCTGACCAAGTTTGTTCACCTGACTGAACTCTGCTCTGCCAGACAACCAAGCATTCTTTCATGTGTCCCAACACTTAAAATATACATTTTACATATTACTCCCTACAACTGCACAACCTCCAATATTTTGGATACACACACAGGGGAGTGGGAGAGAAGCCCCCTTACATTAGCATTCCCACTCTTGCTGCCACTCTAGTAGAGCTGAACCCCTGACAGCAATGGTGGGAATTCCCAGGAAAAAAAATCCTAATATGGAAAATGCAGAGAGAAGGTGAGAAATGTTAACAGAAATGATGCATCGCAAACACTGTATGGCTGTTCATTTTAAAATCAGAGGCACAAAACAGTAGTACGTGTGCAGTGGAGCATAATGATGTAGATGAGCCAACAGGCCCCTCCCTGCCTTTTCTAACTTTATGACTGACCCCTTTGCTGCTGGCTAGAGTCCCTGGGTAATAGTGCCAAGAAATAGCATTCTATTAAAGTTCAGCTGTTCCAAAGACAACAAAACTGGTACATGGAGGCAAAGGTGTGTGATCGCTCTAATAAGAGCCTCTGAACCCTAAGGTTTGTAACAAGCTTTCCCTTTCCTGCCAGCCCTAGTAAGTTATAGAATCATAAAATCATTAGACTTGAAAGGACCTCAAGAAGTCATCTAATCCATTTCCCTGCACTCATGACAGGACTGAGTGTCTAGACTATCCCTGACAGTTGTCTGTCAAATGTGCTTTTAAAAATCTCCAATAACGGAGATTCCACAAACTCTCTAGGTAATTTGTTCCGGTAGTTAACCACTCTGACAGTTAGGAACTGTTTCCTAATGTCCAAACTAAACTGCCCTTATTGCAATTTAAGCCTGTTGCTTCTTGTCCTAACTTCTAAGATTAAAAATTAATTTTTTTTCACACTCCTCCTAGTAACAACCTTTTATGTACTTGAAAACTTACCATCGTCCCCTCAGTCTTCTATTCTTCAGACTAAACAAACTCAATGTTTTCAATCTGCTCTCATACATCATGTTTGCTAAACTGTTAACAATTTTTGTTGCTCTTCCCTGTACTTTCTCCAGTCTGTCCACATCTTTCCTGAAATGTGGTGCCAGAACTGGATACAATACTAGTTGAGGCCTAATCATCACAAAGTAGAGCCACAGAATTACTTCTTGTGTCTTGCTTACAATACTTCTGCTAATATGTCCCAGAATTATGGTTGCTTCCCCCCCACCCTTTTTTTGCAGGAGTGTTTCACTGTTGAGTCATAGTTAATTTATGATTCACTATGACCCCCCAGATCACTTTCTGCAGTTATACTTCATAGGTAATCATTTTCCATTATGTATGGCTACGTCTACACTGGCGGCTTCTTGTGCAAGAATACTGCACACGCGTTCTTGCGCAAGTAAATTTACAGTCTAGCCTCAGAAAGCAGGGCTTCTTCTGGAAGAGTTATTCCTCTCCCCATGAGGAATAAGTCCTCTTATACAAGAGCTCTTGCGCAAGAGGGCAGTGTAGACACGCAACATGAATTTCTTGTGCAAGAAACCCCCTATGGCTAAAATGACCATCAGAGCTTTCTTGCGCAAGAGAGCGTCCACATTGCCATAGACGCTCTTGCACAAAAGCACATGCCAGTGTAGACGCGCTCTTGTGGAAGACTTTTTGCACAAGAACTCTTCCGCAAATCAGTTCTTGCTCAAGAAGCTGCCAGTGTAGACGTAGCCTAAGTGTATTGTTCTTTCCGAAGTGGAATACTTTGCATTTGAATTTCATCCTATTTATTTCAGACCATTTCTTCAGGAGTCTTACCAGAATATTTTGAACTTTAATTCTGTCCTCCAGAGCACTTGCAATCCCTCCCAGCCTGATATCATTCACAACACTCACCCCGGAACCTACTCCTGCAATAAACCCTGTTGCTAACTCTGTCCACATATCTATACAAGCGACACTATCACAGGTCCTAACTACATAAGCCTCAAACATCAGAGGCTCATACAACTGTACCTCCTCTAATGTGATATATGCCCTCAAGTGCCAGCAATGCCTCTCTGCCATTTATATTGTCCAAACCAGACAGTCTCTGCAACAAAGGATAAATGTTCACAAATCAGACATCAGGAATGAGAACACAGATAAACCTGTAGGGGAACATGTTAACTTCCCTGGACACTCAATCATGGATTTAAAAGTAGTGATTCTTCTACAAAGCAATTTCGTTACCCAAATACCGACAGAATCTGCTGAACTGGAATTCCTCTACAGATTTGACACAGTTCCTTAGCTTAAATAAAGATATTAACTGGTTAATACACTACAAAGACAATTTCCCCTGCCTTTGACATTCACATTTTCATGTCAATAGCTATAAATGGGACAAATCCAGACCACTTAATTAGCTTCATTAATACGGGTCCTACAATTGACAGGTAACTGCTTTTGCTGTTATATATCTCTTGGATTCTG
This sequence comes from Pelodiscus sinensis, assembly GCF_049634645.1. Taxonomy (NCBI): domain Eukaryota; kingdom Metazoa; phylum Chordata; order Testudines; family Trionychidae; genus Pelodiscus; species Pelodiscus sinensis. Next base: position 244,361,514 of record NC_134712.1, on the reverse strand, counting down.
TTATTTCAACACATCTGATGAAATGGTTTTACTCATGATCCTATATATTTTTGTTAGTCTCTAAGGATACGTCGACACAGCAGGGCTTAAGTCGAATTAAGTTACACAACTTCAGCTACGTCAATTACGTAGCTTAAATCGAAATAGCTTAACTCAGCTTTAGGCGCGATCTACACAGCAGGAAGTCGAAGGAAGAACACTCTTCCTTCAACTTCCCTTATTCCTCGTAAAATGAGGGTTACAGGAGTCAGAGTAAGAAGTCCTCCAGCTCGACGACATTTTGAAATAAAGGCTTGTAGTGTAAATATGCTTTTTGTTATTTCAGAATAACGTCAGTTATTCCGAAATAATGCTTCTGTGTAGATGTACCCAAAGGCGCCACAGGGCTGTTCATTGTTTTTAAACTTTGTAAGTGTACTCTCTATGTCTATGGCATCATAAAAATCACTGATGAAAACACTGAATGGACCCGGACCCAGAACCAATCCCTGCAGGAACCCAGTGCCCTTCCAGTTTGACTGCGAATCACTGATAAATACTCCCAGGGAATGGTTTTCCAACCAGTTATGCACTCACCTTAGAGAGCTCCATCCAGATTGTGTTTTCCTAGTTTCTTTGTTCTTTCCCTTAGCCTCATGTTGGATGGTATGTCTGCACGGTGTTTTAAAACCAGTAGCAATGAGTCTGAGAGCCTGTGTTGAGGCTTAAGTTCACAGGACTCATGCTACAGCAGTAGATACATAGACAGTCAGGTTCAGGCTGGAGTTCAGGCTCTGAAACCTGAGGAGGGTGGTGGGATTCAGACCCCAAGCTCCAGCCCAAGCCGAAGATGTAATTAGCGATGTAGCACAAGACCCTCAAACACGAGCCTGTAGACATGGGCTTTAAGACTCACTGTAAAGGGGTTTAAAATTAAGTGTAGACATACCCTGAATGATTACTGGGCCTCCCTATAGCTACTTCCCACCAGAGCTAGTTGGCAAAACCTCCATTTCTGACCAGATCTGATTGCCAGCTAGTTTGCTCCCACTTTGAATATGATTTTCAGTGATTTACCCTGTTAATAATAAATGCCATCGAAACACTGTGCATTTTTCCTGAGCTCTCCAGCAACCCCATAACAACTCTCAGCCTAAAAACATTGCCTTTGCGTGGGCTCAGGAATCCTACAGATGATTTAAGAGGGCATATCCCAGTGTGATGGAGGGCAAATTAGAAACAGCTAAGTTAAGGTAAAACATGAAGAAAAACCCTGACAGTCAAACCTATCAGAAGGTGAAATAGTGAAAGCCCTGTCCTTTGGCCTACATAAAGCTAAGACTAATATTTACATGGGAAGAAGGAATTAACTGCTGCCACTTCCTACTAGCCAGCGCAGAAACAGGAAATGAACCAGATTATGATTTTGGCTGCAGCAGGATAAATCCACAGTAAAGTAGTTCCTTGAGTGGTTGCAGGCATGGATTCCACTCAGGTGTGTGCGAGCCCAGTGCACTAAAGCTGGAGAACTAGGCTTAGCAGTACCAGTCATGGAGGTGTTTGAGACCTCTGGCCCCTGTAGGTTCTCCCATAGCTATATAAGGATGGTGCCACCAGATTCTACCCCTGCTGATCCTTCTCACCACCCATTGCTTGAGTCAGAGATCGCAGTGTTTTTCTGAATTTTTTTTTTAGTCACTTAGTTGAGTAGTGCGTTAGGATTTAGTTTAGTGTAGTAAGTAGAGTTTTTAGCCCAACATGATGTCTTCCCTAGGTTTTAAGCATTGTCCATTTGTGTGGGGTAGCTTCCTAGCGGCCCCACACTGAAGGCATGTCTACACTACAGAGAGTTTTTTTCGGACAGTGTCACTGACCCCGGTTCCAGATCCAGCGGGTCATCACTTGCACGTCAATCAGGACATCACTTAAACTTAAATGCACTCTGGTTTGAGTTTCTCTATTTTCTTTGTCTTAATTTTAACCATTTTTAATCCATGAACTGGTTCTATTAAAAAGTAATAATTGAAGAAATTCAGCCAATGTCAAACTCAGTAGGCTCTCTCATTTTAGGCAGATTGCCTGCCTTTAAATGTTTTAAAAATCATATTTAACCTAAACACTTTTAATGCAACATTTTCAAATAGCCAAAAGTTGCAATCAAAAAATCTAAAACAAATAGTATCTTTTCTGAATATACTTTTAACTCATAATCTACTGACTCATCACAACATGAGGAAGACATAGTAGAGAGCAAGGCAACTATAATTGATGTCAGGGCCGTCGAAGATACAATAGCTGAAGAATTCAGAATACAAACCATCAAGCATGTAATTCACAAATTCAAGTTCTATTACAGTGGGGACAGATGTTTCCAGGTACAGCAGGAGTCTGTTGACCATGACTAGAAGCCAGTCACTCCTTCTTCCTACACCTCTTCTCTTCAGCATGTCAGCGGGCAAATTCAAACCACAATTCAAATTCTCTGCTTTGAGCTATCCTGGGCAAGTGTCTCCCAAGTGTCAACACCAATGCTGCGCTTCTTTAAGTTATCCTTTGAACAAGTCCTTATAACGCTGACACAGCTCAGACAATGCTGGATTTCCACAGCAATATCTGCCCCCTGAATGAAAGACAACTTTCAAGGTAAAGAAAATGATCAACATTCTCCAGTGCGCCTCTGTTGATTTTAATAACTGGGGCACATGGTACCTCATTTGGAGAGGGCTGATGGAGCACTTTGATTTTCGTGATGTTGAGGGTGTGCAAGACATGCATAAGCATCAGCAAATATATTCAAAGTATTTTGAAAATCTCTCTCAGAGTGGGCAAAAGCTGCATTGTCATCAGCATACTGAAGTTCCATGATAGATGTGGTAGAAAACTTACTCTTAGCTTTCTGTCTGCTAAGCCTAAACAACTTTCCATCCATTCTGTAGATGATTTCAATGCTAGCCAGGAGCTTCCCAGCAATTAGGTAAAAAATGACTGCAATAAAGACTGAAAACATGATTTCAATCCCTAATGATAAGGCCTCCGCATATACAAAAGAAAGTGTCCTTGAAGCCACATCCAAAGTTTTTGTCCAAAGTAATTTCACAGTTCCACCTTAATCATATTATTTATTTACATGTATTATTTCCTCATCCACACTCAAATGCAGATGAACAGTATCTTCTCATGCATCAGACGTGAGGTGGTGCTTGACATTCTATTTGGAAAAGACTAAACCATTTTGTCCATCACACCAGCTTTTTGCCTCTAATGCGGATCAGATTAAAGGTCAAATCGTCTGTACACCGACTATTTCCATGTGGATAGCTTTCTGCATTACTCTGGCTTATGAAGTAGTTCAAGCCACACCCCCATAGAAATTACAAGCTCATTTGACATGGTCTCAAGCAACATGAATCGCACTTCATAATTTCAGCAGTGGACATTTGCAGGGCCACTACTTCATCTTCCAGACATACCCAGGCAAAACTCCCAGTGATTTCTGGATTTTTTTGCATTGACTTTACTGGTAAATGTTGTGCAAATTAAAAAGTTTTTGTGATACCTTTCATACAAAAGGTCCAACACAAAACTAAGCAGTGTTTACATTTTAATAGTCTAAAGATTCTTCATCCTGAGATACCATGTGCCAAATTCTCTTGTGGCCTAAAACTGAAGTCAAGGCAAGCAGGTAAACAGAAAGTTTGGCCCATCAGAGAGGGATAGCAAAGAAATGGCTATAAGTAAATAAGTTATATTTAAAAAACAATTCTAGAGATCTGAAGTACTTTCTTTTATGTAGAAAAAAGCCATGTTAAAAATAAAATGTTATTGTCTCCTGGAACAAAAACAGCATCTGTTGCCACATAGCTAGGCTTTGATCATTTATCTACCTTTGTTTGCATGGCTGAAAAAGTTTACCCTCAAATATTTATTCCCAGCCTTTCCTATTTCACTAACATCCAAGAATTTGCTAATAATTCACATGTTTTTCTGCAGGATGGATTTCTGATTCAATAACATTCAGACAGCTTTCAAACTGGCTCATAATAATCCCTGGCACCTGTATGAAAGCCTACTCCAAGCCACCAAGTGTATTTGGTGTCAGAAGTGCAACAATCCCTAATACTAATTAATCAGGTTTTTAAGGAGGAGGGAGTAGTAATTAGGCTCTTCATCAATAAGGGCTTGATTTATCTGCCACTGACTTCAGAGCAAGCAGGATATTTCTCTGGCTCTAAAAAAACATTTTACAATTTGGTTACCTAAATAGAAACTCTTCTGCTATGCTCAGCACCTCTAAAACGGCCTCAATCATACTCTACTGAAGTCAAGGCAAGCATTTCTACTGATTCCAGTGGGCTTTAGATAAAGACTCTAGTCCAGAGGTCCCCAATGCGGTGCCCGCATTTATGTGCACCTGCCGAAACATCCGGGCTGACCCCGCCCCCGGCACATGCACGGTGCCGGCCCTGGGCTCAGGGCGCATGGGCGGCCCCCACCCTCAGGCGCATGGCGCATGTGTGGCCTCACCCCCGGAAGCGCGGCACATGAGCAGCCCCACCCCCGGACACCCTGCAGCCACGAAAGGTTGGGGACCACTGCTCTAGTCAAACTCTTTATTGAGGTACCACAGCGTGGGTACAGATGCCTAACATTAGACATCCAAGTTTGTAACTTTTGACTTGTATAATTAACACCATTGTGTTCAGAATTCAATGGTCATACACTACTCTTACATATTCCAGTGTAAATCTTCCCAGAGTAAATTCACTGTAGTTTTACTCCAGATTTATATGATAACAGAGCAGAATTTGACTCAGTGGATGTGAATAGTGTTGCCTCTAATTTTTCTGTCCACGTGCAGAATAAATTTTGTTATGTGCACCAATGCATGTGTGGAAGTGTACCAATAGAACTGCATGCTACCAGCAGCGGACACTTTGTTAATCAGGTGGGTGGCACTTGAATCTCTCCTGGATAAGGGCTTGATTTAGCTGCCACTGACTTAAGAGCAAGCAGGATATTTTTCTGGCTCTAAAAAAAAAAAAACATTTTAAGCACTCAGCTTATGGAGAACACTGAATGAAAAACATGTTTTTATTGTTTCGTCTGTAGTGGAAGTAACGATGTTTTTTTCTGCAAAGAGATTAAAAGGTGGATTGAAGGTGTGCATATACTACACAGCTTTTAGTGACAAGACTGTGCGACACAGCCCTATCACTAAAAGGCAGCACGCCTAAACACAGTTTGTTAGCACTTTTGCTGATAAAATACTTCTACCCTCAACAGGGGGCTTTCACTTCATTGGCAGAAGAGTGCTCCTGCCAATAAAGCAGCATTCCCATTTGCACTTGCCATGTCAAAGCTTTGTGGTTCACAGGGCAGGCGATTAAGCACCCATGAATGACAAAAGTTGATCAAGTGCAAGAGTAGACTTAGCCTAAATGATCATATTAAATGTCTATTATCCCAAAACTAGGCTTATTTGCTTTCAAAGCAGCTAACAGGACATAATGTACAAATGGGAATGGGGGTAGAGGTTGTGATTACTGCTACTAACAGACTAAGAATTGAACACACAGCTAGTATCAAAACATTTTCATTACTGGTCTTCCCTGGCTTTTTGTCTCATTAACCTGTTGTGTCTTGAGTTTTTTTAAGAGTAAAGCTCTTTTGGGCAGAGGCAATCATTTGCCAAATGTTTTAACAAAACCAAGAAAGGTGAATTCAAACTGGAACAGAGAACAGCTACAAGGATGACTAGCAGAATGGAGCGTTTAAGTCTCCTAAGTTTCACTGGAGACACTACACTCCAACCCTCCATTGGCAGCCTCCTGATGAAAGCCCAGTCTTGGTTTGAGGCTTTGCCCCTGTGCTCCAATTGGCAAGGTCCCAGAGTAGTTCATCAGCCTGCTGGCCAGCAGCAGAAAAAGGAAGCTGTCTGAACAAATGGAATCCTCCATGCCCTTCTCCCCATTATCAGTTCCTAAATTCCCAGCTTTATATTCTGGCCTTCCAACACAGCTAGACTCCGAGCATCCCACTTGTAGGTTGCAGCCTCCAGGTTGTCTCCTGCTGCTGGGCCCCCAGAACCTTGACTGGGCCTAATTCTGGTTCCCAAACTATAGTTCTGATTCCACATAGATACCTGCTTTTGAACCCTGATGTCCCAACCTACCTGACATTTGACTCCTGCACTGCAACTGTGAACACTGGCTCCAACATACTATATCTGGCTGCCCAAGACCCGTCTGTGACAGTGGCTTGCAACATGCAGGAGGTCAGAGTGGATGATCAGGATGGCCCCTTCAGGCCTCCAGGAACTATATCTATCTATCTATCTATCTATCTATAAAAGAGTGTGTCTATCTGTGTGTCTGTTTGCAAGTCCGTTTGTTCAAGATCTCCTCCTAAATTGTTAGAGCTGGGGCCAGAAAATGTGATATGCAACTTCCTCTTCGCCTAACTTAAAGCAAGGTCAGGGTCTGGGTGTGCCAGGACACATGGAAGCCCAGGAAAGGGACAGTTTTCCATAACATGCAAAGGGAGGGGCTGCTATTTGGAGGGACATGATATGAGAGTAGCCACTGGGGGCAGCCATATCACCTAGGGAGTAGCCAGCAGGGCTGGAGCTCCACCATCTTGCCTGCCAGCACACCGAGTAAGTAGCCCCCCTGCCCAAACCCTGACCCTTGTCTGCAGCACCAGGGACGGGGGGAGGGAACATATACTCCTGGAAGCCGGGATGTGGAATTGGGGAGAGGAAACACACTCCTGGTCACCAGGTGGAGAAGAGGCTGGGGGGAAGAGAGCACTGCCCTGGCAGCCAGGTGGGCGGGGGGGGGGGGGAGGAGGGAAAGCTGGGGGGAGAGAAAAAGCCTGAGCCGAATGGGACACTCCACCCTGAGCCCCTCCTCACTTCCTACCGCCAGCCTCCTGCATCCCTCCCCACACACTCAAGGCCCTGCCCTGAGTCCTGAACCCTCCACACAACCAGCCCCCTGCCCTGAAAGACCTAGGCAATGCCGGATAGGCCTGCTAGATAATAATAATGGAGGGTAGTGATAATAAAAGTTCTAATATAGGAGTGATATTTTCCCCCGTGAAAAATCTTGATGGTGACAGCATTTCAACACAGCTGTCTAGCGCTACAGTCCCTTTGGGTCACAAGAGTAGCATAAAGTGACCTTGAAGCTACCCTAAAGGGATGCTGCCGGGGAATCTTCAGCTGCTGTACAGCCTGCATAGCTGGCTCTTAGCCTTTTTCCATCCCAGAGTGGGAGCAGCAAATAACCTAATTCTAAACAAAAGACATTTGTTAAGTTAAGGTTGCTAAGTACAATTCACTCACCATTAAACAGATCCATTAAAAACCACAAGCATTAAGGACTATGGAAATCACATGCTACAGTTAAGTAAACAATTCTGAAACCAAACCTTACGCTCAACTCACACACCCTTACACAAATTCAACAGACACTCTTTCAGCGACCAGCTAGAACAGTCTCCTTCAGGTCTTCCTCCAGATGGTGGGAGAATCTGCCACAACCAGTTACTTTCACTGGTTGGGTCCATCACAGTCCCCAGCTCTTTATTACTTGTGGGAGGAGGAGCTGCCCTTTGTGGGCTTTCTTAAGTCTCTCAGTCTAGATGGGAGACCTAAAGGAAAGTCACAATCCCCAACACATTTAAGGATACTTCCTTTCCGGGACGGGGGCGGGACGGAGGGGAGGGCAGGAGTCCAGTGCCAAGGATACAGAGCCTGCTTAGTGGATTTTGAGAAATCCCCTGGCTGGGCTGCTATGTCAGGCTTAGTTTGTCCATCTTACCCTGGGACTTTACTGCATTCTCTGTAGGGCTGGGGTGAAGGTCTCCTGGCTGGGCGTTCCTTCTGTGGCTCCAGACATTACTACTCAGTCTGTGTCTTAAGGCAATCCAGCTCTGTCCTCTCCCCACATTGACTGAAGTTTCTTCCCTTTTAAAAGGCCTCCTCCCTCTCATTCCTGATTGACAGGGTGAGAGGGACAGGGCTAACCCTACCGCCAAGGTATCTCTGGCACCTTCCTCGTCCGTGCGGGGTCTATAAGCCCCGTCACACAGGCCTTTGGAATTCATGAAATGTTTAACTGGGTTAACAAATTAAATGGGATTTTACATCCCTAATTTAAATGCCATCCAGCTGATTAGCAGAGCACCAAGAGCTATTTTTTCGGCTGGTGGTGCACATTTGCACATGCCTCACTGTACATAACATTTATTCTGCACATGGACTAGAAAAGATTAAAAGGAACATTGCCCACCGCCCTCTCCTGCTGGGCCAGATGCTCTGTCTCCCCTAACAAGGTGCAGAATTGGGTTTACAGCCCCCTAACAGAGTAACACAGGTGCTGACAACAGATCAGTTCTGAGAGGGCTCGCCTTCAGAAACCTGTAAGCATTCACATGCACAGCATCAAATAGGATCAAAATCCCAAATAAGTGCATCTTACTCTGTATAAACATTTTACACAGAGCAAGCTCAGAAAGATCTTCTTCCCCTTTATCAATGAAAGAGAGATATGCACAGCTGCGGTCCCCTTCCCCCCACATACCAAGCAACAATTACTTACTCTGGGTTTGATAATAAACAAAAAGTAAAGTATAAAAAAGTAGGATTAAAGGGATTGCAAGTGAAAACAGGCAGATCAGAGTAAATTATTAAACAAGAAAATAAAACAAAACATGCCAGTTAAGACTAATACACTAAGGGAACATCTACACTAGCCCCCTAGATCAATCTAGGAAGGCTAATGAGGGCGACCGGAATTGCAAATCAAGCCTGGGATTTAAATATCCCGCGCTTGATTTGCATGTTCCCGGCCAGTCGCCATTTTAGAAATTGACTAGCCCAAAGTAACTGTCCGATCTACATGCAGCAGTGAAACGGGATTCTGATTTAAAACCCTAACTCGAATTAGCTGGTCTTCCTCCTACAATGAGGTTTACCAGCTAATTTGAATTAGGGGCTTTAAAGCCGGTGGGCGGCTGCCCCTGTGTGCTATGGCTGGAGCTAGGGCCACGATCCCTACTGGGCCAGCACCGTGTGGGGAGCAGCTGCTCCAGTGGCCGGGGCCACATGGAGTACAGCTATTCCGGTGGCCTGGGCCAGCACCACATGGAGAGCGGCTGTGGCAAAGGAGAAGCTGCTGGGTGCTCCAGGCCAGTCTTTCGCCCCACTTCTCATGCTGGAGCTGAGACCGAGGAACCAGCCGCCCTGTGAGCCCGTTCTCCTCCCACCAGTGCTGGTGCTGCTGGGCAGCTCCCTCCTCCATCCCGCTCAGTGGGAGCCTCCACCAGGCCTCCAGGTGCTCCCAGCCCTCCCTCCCCCCCCCCACACACACAAAGAGGGACCTGATGCCGCCCGACCGCGCTAAGCTCTGGAGGCTGGCTTGGAGACCCGCAAGGCGGCAGCTGAGGCTGAGCAGAAGCTGCCAGTACCCAGGCAATGGGAATGGGGTGAGGAGACAAGGTGGGACAAGCCCTCCGAGCCAAAGTCAGCATCCCCCCGCTTTCAGCCCAGCCTCTCCCTGACTTGGTCTCCTCTTTTGTTCATGCTTCTCCCCCCTTTTCCTTCCCTTCTTCTCCATCTTGCCCCAGTTCCCCTGCTGTGTGTATACAGATGTAATGTAAAATAACATGTGACCACTTAAAAAAATCAATTACCATAATGAATGTCAACATACAAATAAATTAATTACCATAATGAATATGCAAATGTGTCTATAGTGGTCCACCAAAAGTTTGTCAAAGAGTTTGCCGGTCTGCAGTATAAAAAAGGCTGGTAACCACTGGTTTAGAAAATCCTAAACCAATTACCAGTTTTAAAAAGTGATACCTTTGTTCGCTACTTCTGTTGGAAAAATCAAACATGTGAATTTACATTAGCCAAATAAAGTGCAGTATAGAAGTACAAGTTTTATTATGTAGACTCAGGATTATATAGTTTATTTAGATCTATTTCAACTCTGCTAAGGCAAAAAAAAATCATTTGCTGTTTTACTGATTCTCAGGCCATTGCTTAAAACTTCCAAGAAATACTAGATTTTAGTTCCTCTATAGTCTCTTTACAAACAGTTCACATACTTGCTTTCAGTAAATAATGGTTGTAGAAAGGAAAAATTAAGAACATTGACAGCACACTCATAAGGAACAAGAAAAAAATAAAGCTGCTTCATTATTTCAGTGTTGGTGTTGTCCAGAATGAATGTCTTAGTCCAGGGGTGGCCAAAAGGGCTTCCACGGGCCGGATCTGGCCCACCAAGCAGGTTGATCCAGCCCGCGGATGCCGTGACCCTCCTCTGCCCCAGGCCAATCCGGGCCTGGGAACAAGGAAGCGCACGAAGTCTCCTCCTAACCCGCCCCCATCCTGCAAGGGGCGCACAGCGCTTAGACGCAACCACTAGCTGCTCAGGTGAGGGTTGACTCTAAGCATGGTGCCCCCTTGCAGGGCAGGGGGAGGGAGCGAGAGACTTCCCGTGCTTTCCCTGCTCGCAGGCCCTGATTGACCTGGGGGTTGAGGGAGCATGCGAAGCGTCCTCCCACCGCCAGGGGCATGGGTGCCTAGAACTTCTTGTGCTTCCCACACTCCCAGGTCAATCAGGGTCTGTGGGTGGGGAAGCACAGCAGTGTCCTGGCCCCACCTCTTCCACCTGAGGCCCCGCCCCTTTCAGGGCAGCCTGGGGCCATTTTCAAAATTTCAGAAGTGGCCTCCCCATTTAAAAATATTGCCCACCCCTGTCCCAGGCTGACACCAAAAGCATCTGTTGGTTTCTAGGAATTATCAAGATTTCAGTCCCATGTTGAGGAAAAGAAACAGAAGACGGGAAAGAATTAGGCACTCGATGCCTGCCCTTCTCCCCCAATGCAAAAGCTGGAAATATTCTCAGAAAGGGACATTTGAAATTGAGAAACACCTCCATTTTCTGAGCCTTTCTGATAATTTAAGAGACTTTAAAATATATTTTTAAAATGACAGTCATAAAACTCAACCTAAATTTAGAGTCCATGGGCACAAGCAGTGAGCTTAGAACAGCCAATTAACAGAATTTGTATCAAGTTTACAAGAATATACAGTAAAGTATATCACTATTTTGAGCCCAACACCATAAAAATTCAATCTGAATTCAACCTGAATTGCACGCAGCTGCAAGCAATTCATCCAGAATGCCCTTTGTCAGGCTGACCTAACTGATCCTGATAATTTGTATAAGTTCTTGCGCTCATTACCTAGTAAGCAGTTTCACAGCAAGTTCATATCAAAATAAGAAGCAATTTAAATCTAAAATAAATCTTGGGGGAAATCAAATTCAGATTAAAAACTGAGGAGAAGCTTTACTATACATATCTACCATAGTTAGGAGAGCTTCATGGAGGAGACTTAAATGTTGCAACATGAAACCCTGAACCTTTTTCTATTTTATCATTGGGATACAGGAATCCAGAGGTACTTGCACCATCTTCAGGAATAAACCAGTATAACAAACAATGTGCAAATCTTTTTCATACACAGAAAAACAATCTATCCATTATCTGTTCCGCCAAAGAATAACAGCAAAATAACAGACTTTAAAAAGCACTTTATAAACTAACAAAACATGTAGATGGTATCATGAGCTTTCATGGGCACAGCCCACTTTTTCAAGTGGGCTGTGCCCACGAAAGCTCATGATACCATCTACATGTTTTGTTTGTCTATAAAGTGCTACCAGACCTTTTGTTGTTTTTTAAGTTTATCCTGTACAGGCTTCTTACGGTTGCCAGATGGTTTCAGAAAAAATACTGATAAAAAAAAAAGACCCCAAAAGTTGTTAAGAAAAAAATAAAACAAAACAACAACACCGTAGCCCCTTTAAAAAATGCATGGTGAGGCTTTTTGGCCCTAACAGGCTGCCAGCAGCCACCTGCTATCTTGCCTCCCTGCGCCGGCTGGACAGCTCCCCTGCAGAACCCGGTAAACACTAGGGTTACCAGGCTGCCTCCGCACTGAGATTGAGAGTCTGGGATTTTTGCCTCCTGGCCGGGAAACAAATCAGAAAGTACCGGACATTTTAGGTGTCTTGTATTTTCTGCATTTTTTTTTACCAGACAGGATGAAAAAATACCGGACAGTCCGGTTCAATACCAGACACCTGGCAAGCGTATACAGACCAACTAGGCTACCCCCAGAAGCATAATAATAAATAAATAAATCAGGTATGTGGCATTCCCCCAATAATCTCTCCAATTGACCAATATAATTAATCCCACCTGTGATTATCAGTAGACTTTAAGGTCAGAAAGGACTATTGTGAACATCTAGTGTAAGCTCTTGCACATGACAGGCCACAGAATCACAACCATTCTTGAAACAGACCCCAAACTCTGTCTGAGTTACTGAAGTCTTCAAATCATGATTTAAAGACTTCAAGTTGCAGAGAATTCACCATTTATGCTACTTTAAACCTGCAAGTGACCCAGGCTCATGCTAGGGTCTCTTCCAATATGACCCAAGGGAAAATGCCTTCCCGGCCCCAAATATGGCAATCAAGTAGTCCCTGAGCATGTGGGCGAGAGCCTCCAGGAAAATGCCTAAGAAAGAATTCTCTGTAATAACCCAGGCTACATCTACATTGCATCTTAAGAGCAAGCCCGTTACCTTGAAATATAACACTATTCCGATGTCCCTGTAAACCTCATTGCACAAGGGTTAAGGGACATTTCGGAATAGTGCATTTCAAAATCTGGCACTGTGTAGACAGCACCAAATTTCGAAATAAGCTATTTTGAAATTACCTCAAAATAAGCTTCACACTTTGCATAGCGCAAATTTGGGTCTCCTCTCACAAGGTTGGTTTTCCATTCCTTGGATCATCCTAGTAGCCCTTCTCTGCATCTATTTCTGTTTGAATTCATCTTTCTTAAATATGGGAGACCAGAACTGCATACAATATTCCTGATGAGGTCTTACCAGTGACTTACATAACTGTGCTCACACTTCCTTGTGTCTACTGGAAACACTTATCTTCTCAAAGAAGGCAATCAGGTTGGTCTGGCATGATATACCTTTTGTAAAACCATGTTGTATTTTATCCCAATTACAGTTCACCGCTATGTCCTTAACTATTTTCTCTCTCAAAATTTGTTCCAAGACATTGCATACAATTGATGTAAACTTGCAAGCCTGTAGTTTCCTGGATCACATTTCCCCCCCTTTCTTAAAAATAGGAATTATATTAGCAATTGTCCAGTCATAGGGCATGACTATGGCTAAGATTTAGAAATGGGTATTTTTAGTAAAAGTCATTGACAGGTCATGGGCAATAAACATTTCCAGCCTGTGACATGTCCGTGACTATTATTATAGATACGCCTGACTAAAACTTAGCAGCTCCTGAGGTGCCACTGCTCTGCAGGGCCCCAGGATATTGCTGCTGTTGGTGGCCCCAGGGGCTGAGGGCAGGCACTTGCTCTGGTGGAATGGGCTGACTGCTCCCACCTGCCCTAAGGTATCCAGGGACTACCTGACAGCCTCTTGGGTACCCTGTAGACCGGAGTTTTGTTGGGAATTTAGTATGGGATGGCTCGCCAATCTGACCAGAATATTCCTAGGTTTGTTCTCCACCCCAGCTACAGAAATTAAGAGCAGGAGGAAGATTTCAGGATCTGCAACAACATAGACACTTCCCCCGTTGGCAACAGAAACTTAATACATTCAATGTAAAGTATGTTATAGTTATGCACATTTAGGGTGTGTCTAGACTACAGGGTTTTGTCGACAAAAGTGGACTTTTGTCGACAAAACTATACCTGCATCCACACTACCGCTGAGTTCTGTCAACATAACGTGTAGACGCAAAGGACAGTTTACATGCAATAACACCTTCTGTCAACAGAAACTCTGTCGACAGAAGGCATTATGCCTCGTAAAATGAGGTTTACCAGCGTCGACGCAGCCCTCAGAGCCAGCCATATCACCTGCTGCTCAGGCAGCCCTAAAACCAGCTGCCCGAGGCCACTCTAGCAGTGGCCATTGTGATTGTCCCTGTGGTTCATCCCAGCTGCCACCCAAGAGGCTGGCCTAGGGGGCCACCCTGGACACTCTCTGTTGAAGAAGTAACAGAAGTTCTGGAAATCACAGAATCCATTACTTCTGTGACAGATTCGCAGCTATAGGTAAGACCCCAAGTTTACACATTCATTAAAAATCCTTGCTATTGTGAAGGCAATTCCATAAAGCTGTTCCTTTAATATTCTAGGATGGAGATTATGTGGGCCCGATTTAGGTCTATAAAGATGTCTGAGTTTGATTTTACCTCAGATATGGTAACTTCTACCTCCATATCTTCATTGCCATGAGGTATGCTGCACTACCCATAACCTCATCATTAACCTTATTAAACTCTGAGATAAAGTATTTGTTTAGATGTTAGGCCATGCCTAGATAATCTTTAATCTCCACTCCATGCTCCGTGCTTAGTGGTTCCACTTCTTCTTTCCTTGTTTTTTTTAATTATTGATATGACTATAGAACCTTTTACTATTGGTTTTAATTGCAAGGTCCAACTCTGCCCAGCTTTTGGCTGTTCTCACATTATCCCTACACTGTCTGACCTCCAAGAGGTAACTTGCCTTGCTGATCCCTCCCATCTTCCTCTGTTTCCAGGCTTTCTGTTTTTGTTAATCATCTGTTTGAGATGATTGCTCATCCAGGTTGGGCTGCAACGCTTCCCTATGAATTATCCCCCTTGCTTGAGATGCAAGTTTCAGATAGCTTCTACAACTTTGACTTCAATTAATTCCAAGCCTCCTCCACATTCAGATCCTTGAGTTCCTCAGTCCTGCCCACTCAACTAATGTCCCTATTTTTCTTTATCATTCCATTTAGTATAAACTGGAGTTAACCATCACTCAAGCTGAGGTTGTCCTCTACAACAAGTTCTTCTATAAGATCCTTACTACAGGCAGTCCCCGAGTTACGCGGATCCGACTTACGTCGGATCCGCAGTTACGAACGGGGCACTTCCTCTCCCTGGTCTCGAGCAGACCAGGGAGAGGAAGCAAAGCGGCGGCGGAACGCGCGGCCAGCTGACAGCCCAGACACGTCTGGGCTGTCAGCTGGCCGCGCGCTCCGCTCTGCTCCCCCCCACCCTCTGCAGACCAGGGGGAGGGGGAGCAGAGCGGAGCAGAGCAGAGCAGAGCGGCGGAACGCGCAGCCAGCTGACAGCCCAGACGCGTCTGGGCTGTCAGCTGGCCGCGCGTTCCGCCGCTCTGCTGTGCTCCGCTCTGCTCCCCCTCCCCCTGATCTGGGGGGGGGAGCAGAGCGGAGCACGCGGCCAGCTGACAGCCCAGATGCGTCTGGGCTGTCAGCTGGCCGCGCGTTCTGCCGCTCTGCTCTGCTCCGCTCTGCTCCGCTCTGCTCCCCCTCCCCCTGATCTGGGGGGGGGAGCAGAGCGGAGCACGCGGCCAGCTGACAGCCCAGATGCGTCTGGGCTGTCAGCTGGCCGCGCGTTCTGCCGCTCTGCTCTGCTCTGCTCCGCTCTGCTCCGCTCTGCTCCCCCTCCCCCTGGTCTGCAAACCATGGGGGGGGGGGGGAAGCAGAGCGGAGCACGCGGCCAGCTGACAGCCCAGACGCGTCTGGGCTGTCAGCTGGCCGCGCGTTCCGCCGCTCTGCTCTACTCTGCTCCCCCTCCCCCTGGTCTGCAGACCTGGGGGACGGGGAGCAGAGCAGAGCAAAGCCTCGGAGCCCGAGGGCAGCAGGATAGCCACGGCGCGTCTGGGCTGTCCCGCTGCCCCCGTGCTCCGCGGCTTTGCTCCGGACGCCTGTGGTACAGCAGCTGGGGCGCTGCCGGTTGGTCCCGTAGCGCCGCTCTGGGTGCCACTGGACCAACCCAGCAGCACCCCAGCTGCTCTGCCCCAGGTGTCCCCTAGTCAGCAGCTGCTGAAAATGACCAGTGGCTGACTACAGGAAGCCCCTGCCCCGGGCTTCCTGGAATCAGCCGCTGATCAGTTTCAGCAGCAGCTGACTTGGGGATGCCTGGGGTTCTTAAGTTGAATCTGTATGTAAGTCAGAACTGGCGTCCAGATTCAGCCACTGTTGAAACTGATCAGTTTCAGCAGCGGCTGAATCTGGACGCCAGTTCCGACTTACATACAGATTCAACTTAAGAACAAACCTACAGTCCCTATCTTGTACGTAACCCGGGGACTGCCTGTACTCACCAAAGCCAAAGCCAAAATAGCATCATCTTTTGTTGGTTCAGCAACTATCTGTTGAAGAAATCTGTCAGCTATCACATCCAGGAAAATCTGGGCCCTACTATTAGTGGTAACACTTTGTCCTCCAACCTGCATTTGGGAAGTTAAATTCTCCTATAATCACACAATTCCCACTAGTATTTATTTCACTGAAAACATTAAAGAGTTCTCTATCCAAATCCAGATTGGATTCTGGTGGTCTGTAACACACCCCAACCACTATGTCAGAGGAACCTCTAGCAGCTTTCTTCCCCAAAATGTCCCAAAAGACTCTGCCTAGCCATTCCATCCCTTCAAATTTGTTTACTATCTACTGTACTTTATTTTCAATATTCTCTGACACCTTTGCTTTTATTTCTGTGTTTCCTGAACAGCACATACCCTTCAATACCTGTATTCCAGCCATGACTACTATTCCACCATGTTTCTGTTATTCCTATAATATGTGGCTTCACTTTCTGTTCCAGTAGTTCTACTTCTTCCATTTTGTTACCCAGGCTCCTTGCACTAGTGTACAAACACCTTAACTGTTGCTGTTTGGTTTCGTCCACAGCCCTCACTCAATTAGGTACAGTCATTCTTCTGCCAGTATCATATTTAATTGATATCAGTATTAGTATTCCTCTTAATGTCCATTCTTCTACCCAGTACTACTCCTTTCTTCATTGCTGTGTCTGTTCTTACTTGATTTTTCTCCCACTCAATGTCGAAATCAGGTGTGGAGATCACATGAACATCTCCCAATGGTTTCCTCCACATTCCTGCTTTAAAGCTCTGTTAGCAAGTTATGCCAACCTCTATCCCAGAAGTCTATTTCCCTCCTTATTCAGGTAGATTCAATCCTGTGGGAACTGCCCTCCATCCATGAACACCTTCCAGTGGTCAAACACCTCAAAGCCCCCCTTACAGCACCAGTGCCTAAGTCATCTGTTGAATATCAGTTGCCTTTGCTCTCCGTCCTTAAGGAGGAGCAGAATCCCACTGAAGATCACCTCCATTTCCTCAAGCACCTTCCCCAACCTGGTAGAGTCTCCCTTGATGGGTTCAAGTGAGACACTAGCTGTGTCATTTGCTCTCACATGAAAAACAATCAATGAATTCTGTCCTGCTCCCATCAGAATCCTCTTCAGCCTGAGGTCCATATCCCATATCTTCTCCCAGCAGATTGCAAATCCTTCTGTTCTCCAAGTCAGCCCTGACAACAGGCCTTTCTGTTCTTTTTAGCAGGGAGTCAGCAATCATGTAGACCTGCCTTTTCCCAGTAATAGTGTGTTTTACCTCTTGTTCTTTCTGGGTGTCTTTTATTCTCCCTTGCTAGCTTTTCAGTTATCCTGTATCCTCCTGGGGCTCTAATTCTAGGTACAGGCAGTCCCCGACTTACGCGGATCCGACTTACGTCGGGTCCACAGTTACGAACGGGGCTGCCCCGGAGTACACGGACTGCGGGACCTCGTGGTCCCGCCGCCCGTGTACTCCGGGCGAGAAAAGCTGCTTCGCGTCTCCCTGGTCTGCAGACCAGGAAGACGCAGAGCAAAGCCGCTGCCCTCCCCCCCCTTCCCCCCCGTGGCTTTGAAAAGCCTCGGGGAAGCCGGCAGCGATGCACCCCAGGTGCGCCTGGGCTGCCTCGTTGCCTAAGCCCCCCCCGCGGCTTTGCAAAGCCTCGGGGGGGCTCGGGCAGCGAGGCAGCCCAGGCGCGCCTGGGCTGCTCCGCTGCCGGCTTCCCCGAGGCTTTGCAAAGCCGCGGGGGGGCTCGGGCAGCGAGGCAGCCCAGGCTGCCTGGGCTGCTCCGCTGCCGGCTTCCCCGAGGCTTTGCAAAGCCGCGGGGAAAGCCGGCAGCGGGACAGCCCAGACGCCCCGCGGCTGTCCCGCTGCCAGCGTCCTCAGAGGCTTTGCTCCCCATCTCCCTGGTCTGCTGGTCTCCAGCAGACCAGGGAGACGGGGAGCAAAGCCGCGGAGGACCCAGGCGACGGGACCGCGGTGCGTCTCGGTCTGCCACCCGCATCTTCCTGGTCTGCTGGAGTGGGGGGGGGGCACAGCTAGTACCTCCCCCCCCCTCAGCAGACTAGGCTTTTCTCTGGATGCCTGTGGCAGAGCAGCTGGGGCGCTGCCGGTTGGTCCCGCAGCGCCGCTCTGGGCGCTACTGGACCAACCCAGCAACACCCCAGCTGCTCTGGTCCTGATTCAGCCGCTGCTGGTCAGTTTCAGCAGCGGCTGAATCAGGACGCCTGGGGCAGAGCAGATGGGGTGCTGCTGGGTTGGTCCAGTATCGCCGAGGAGCGGCGCTACTGGAGCAACCCAGCAGCACCCCAGCTGCTCTGCCCCAGGCGTCCTGATTTAGCCGCTGCTGAAACTGACCAGCGCTGACTACAGGAAGCCCGAGGCAGAGTTGCTGTGCCTCGGGCTTCCTGGAATCAGCTGCTGATCAGTTTCAGCAACAGCTGACTTGGGGACGCTTGGGGTTCTTAAGTTGATTCTGTATGTAAGTCAGAACTGGCGGTCAGTTTCAGCAGTGGCTGAATCTGGACGCCAGTTCCGACTTATATACAGATTCAACTTAAGAACAAACCTACAGTCCCTATCTTGTACGTAACCCGGGGACTGCCTGTATCTAGCCACTCTTCTCTTCTTCCTTGCCCTCCCACCTTCTGTTACTACCTGCTGTGCCCCTTATTCATAATCCAACTCTGCAAACCTGTCTCTGTTCTTCTTCACTAGTCAGTCATCTCCTCTGCTGGCTCTTAGTCACAAGCTTCCACTGGTTAGTTTCCTCATTCAGCAGCCTCATCTCAGAGTTCGGTTCAGCTTGCAGCTGCAAGTGGTGACTTTTCCCGTCACCCTCCTCTTACCTTTGCTCCATAATTTGCTTGAACACCCTTTAAAAACCCAACCATAGTTTCTACTTGCATCTCCAAGCCTCGGATTTTCTCTTCTATTAGCTCTATCATGTTGCACTTTGTACAATGCTCTTTTCAGATACCCACTCTAAGGTCATGTACATTCTATTGCTTCCACATCTGATCATCTGAATTGTCTTTTCCATTGCTTAGGTCACAACCACTATTGCCTCTCTACCTGTCACAGCCTTCCCACAAAGTCCTGCCTAGGGAGAAGAGGAAAAAAACCCACCAAAGACCCAGACAAACACCAAAACAAAGTCAGAACATTACATTCCCCCCCCCCCAAACGCCCACTCAAACTCCCCTGTTTTTCAGCTGTCCGCTGCACCAGCATTCTTCTCCATATTAACTTCCAGAGGAAAACATATTAATAGACTAAGGGGATTTCTTCTTCAGAAGAAACAAACACCTTTCTAGATTTGAATACATAACACTCAATTTCATCATCATTAGAATATAATGACTATTTTAAATCCAAAATGGTTGAAAGCCAAATAGTTTAGATTTAGGGCTCTGCAAACAACTTTAACTTTGTCCTCACCTTGTCTATTGTGAACCTGATTAAAAACTCATCATTGTCAGTGGGAATTTTCCATTGACTGCAGAGGCCTGTGACTCAGATCCCTTAGGCAGCATATTGGTTTACCAGGAGTGTTGCTATTTTTTTTTAAATAGCTACATTGGGTATGGAAAAGCATGATTAGAGAAAAAAATTGCTCCTGCACCCAACAACTTCAAACCACAAAAATAAAAATTCTCTTTTAACTTAAGTTCGATAATATTTTAAAGTAAACATTTATTATATTAACAGTACAGTACTAATTTTTTGCATCTCAACTGAGAGTCTGCTCCACATATTCCCTAGTCTGTAAAATAATTCTGTGTTCTTCTTATATATGTTCCCTTTAAAGTGAGGTTTGAACTATAAACTATTACTGTAAAGTAGAGACAGAGCTTCAGATCCCAGACTAAGTTTGCAATTGGAAAGAATAGTTTTTCTTGCAAACTGAGCAAATGTGATAAGGAGTCACTGTAAAGCAAATCCACCAATAGCAGTTTTAAAATTACTTTTCATACCATAGCATTAAATTAAACCCACTTATTGTCTCTTTATTCAGGTCTGAAAAACAACAATAGACTAACTCCATAATAATCCTTAGCCACTTAGAATACTTCAGTTGCGTCATGTCAATCATTTTCTTTTAAAACGAAATAATCTCAATTTATTCATTGTCTTCCTACCCAGTCTCCTCCATTCTACTGAAAAATTTGATTGTTCTATGCTGAACTGTTTCTTGCTGACCTCCATATTCACAGGTGATTAAAACTTGATACTGTAAAACTTGATGCCATTTAGACAGGGCTTTATAAAGTGACTGCAGGACATCTTTGATTTGGCTGATATTGGATTGATAGGAAGTAATTCTTAGATCTGTATCATGTGTACAATAAGGGTTTGTGATCACTATTGGAAATGTACATGAGCTATAATGTAGAGAATAAAGGGTGCTGTAATGCATCGATGGAAGGTGGACACTGACATAGTCAATAATTCATGGAACCTAGATCCAAAACTTGAACTTCCTGGCTGCGTCTAGACTGGCAAGTTTTTCCACAAAAGCGATCGCTTTTGCGGAAAAACTTGCCAGCTGTCTACACTGGCCGCTTGATTTTGCGCAAAAGCACTGATGTTCTACTGTCTGAAATCAGTGCTTCTTGCGCAAATGCTTTGACGTTCCCGTTCGGGCAAAAGCCCTTTTCTGGAAATGCTTTTGCGCAAAAAGGCCAGTGTAGACAGCTGAAAACTGTTTTGCGCAAAAAAGCCCTGATGGCGAAAATGCGATCAGGACTTTCTTGCGCAAAACCTCATCTAGATTGGCACGGACGCTTTTCCGCAAAAAGTGCTTTGCGGAAAAGCATCCGTGCCAATCTAGATTCTCTTTTCCGCAAATGCTTTTAACAGAAAAACTTTTCCGTTAAAAGCATTTGCGGAAAATCATGCCAGTCTAGACGTAGCCCCTGTGTTTCAAACCTATGCTTTTTAAAACAATATTCTAAAAATGTGGTTTTAAATTTCAGTGTTGGTTCTTTGAAAACAATTGCCTGGGAACTTCATATTTTAACAAAGCATTAAAAACACTCATAGAGATATCTGACGCAGACTGTGGGGTTTCAGGTTTTTTCAATTTTTTTCTTTCATATGCTTGATGCAACTGAATAGTTTACCTGACTGAAACGTGTAAGAAGGGTCAGGGTAAGCTCTACCCTGACATCTGGTGGTGAACTGTGGCAAGTGGTGCAAGGAGACTTCAGGGGCTGATCTCATTTGCATAGATACACCCAATTTACATAGACACACCCACCCCATCTAGTATGTGCTCACAGCAGTCCAAATGGTCACTTTGGCCACTGTGGGATCCCCAGTCTCTCTGTTACTGAGGCAGGGGGGGGATAAAAGTGTTGTTACCCTGATTATGTGAATCAAGGACAATGGAATGGTGGAACTGTTTATGACAGAGGGATTCGCCATAAACTAAGTTGCACTCGCTAGACAAGGGGCATAGGTTCTAAACCCAACCAAACTGAGAGAGAGAGAGGCTGGGGACAGGTCTTTGTACCTGGGGGTGGGGAAGGTTATTTCACAGATTTTCTTGTAAAGCAATAACCCACAATTAATTTGGTTTTTCTTCTAGCTGTAGACTAGATTACATGAAGATTTGCTACTTGGCCAACCAGAGGAAGGTACAGTGCACAATTAGCACCAATTGAGATATACATCCTGATCAAAACCCCAGTTCAGTAAGCACATGCTTGAATGCTTTGCTGAACTGCAGCTCTCACTAATGTAGGCCACTCCAGGTTGCCCATCACCAGAGTAATTCAGCACTGATTTTATATGGTTGGTTTGGCTACTTTTTCTAAGAAATCCTCTCATTCAGACAGTGACGTGGAAGTGATGAAGGCATTGCTTTGGGTAAGGCTTAATAAGTGATATCAGTGTTTCATAATCCATAAACCCTCCTTTGTTTACTAAAAAGGTAGCATTCACAAGATGTAATTACAAAAAGCCTCAGTATGACACTGTTTTTTATGAAGTTCTGGAGCCTTGGAAAGGCACTTTTAAAAGAAATGACTTAAAAATTCACGAAGTCCTTTAAGCATGTAATACCTACATAGATATAAAATCTACCAAAAAGTGGGGGAGAACGGAGAGAAGGGCAAGTCACTATTTAAGTCTCTTTTAGAAGGGATTTGAGGGAAAGGAACATTGCCTGGAGTAAAAATGACATTCTGCCTTGTGGCTATAGAACTGCACAAGTTACTGGTGTCTGCACTTGAATCAACATCACCCACTCTCTCAGAGGCATCTACTCCTGCATTAAAAAAATAAAGAGGATGACTGCTGCAGTGATCTCTCTCACAGGAAGGTCACGGATGTCTTCTGTTGGCTCAAAAATATGGTGTGAGAGCCTGTTCCTATTCTTGGCTCTGCTATGTAGTGACATGACCATAACTCAGTGCTTTCGCAGCATGCTGGAGGATCCTTTTGCTGAATATTCTGATGGAAAGGTCAACCTGGTAAGGATCAGACTGCACCTTCCACCCCTTCCCAGGAGTGTAAGTAGGTAGCACCTAAATAATCAGAGTGTCACTTGGCTATGCAATACATATTATTATTATTATTATTATGCTGGCAACGAGCTGGCAAAAAGCCTATGCAACTCTCAAGATACACTCAAACCCTCAAAATAGACCTAAAATGGGATTTAAATGGTGCACAGTGGTGCTGAAACAGACAGCTAGGAAGCCTATTTGATCTTTAACTATGGAAGAATTAATGCCCCTGACTACTTTGGCTAATCTTGGTATGTCACCTCTAATTGTGTGTAGTAAAAATTGAATTTCTTCAAAACACCCCCTTCTCCATGTTTCCCTTCCCTGGAAAATAGTTCAGGGAATCAAAGGGATTGATAAAGATATTATTTCATTGATTGTGCAGAATGTCTTGCCAAATATAACCCCAAATCCTCTACAACTTTGTGTACATGTACATGCTCCCACATACATGTGAGCCTATTTGTGTGTCCCAAGTCATCACACAGTCGCTTATTCTGATTAGAATAAGTATTTCCTGGAATTCTGTTCCAGTTCAGAAAAAAAATTATGATTCCTATTGGTTCACTTTATGAAATATACATTAACCAAACACAGGACCACTACTGTGCACACAAATGAAAACGGACAATCCAAACTGTCAACTGATTCAACAATGCCTAATAATAATAAGCAGAGGAAACTTGAAGATTTTCTCTTCTGTGATTCACTTGTCAGCATGTCTGTTTTCTATAACATCTGAGATATGTGAGCTCTTCAATTATATTATTATATTTTACAACCTAAAAGTAAATTGTTTCTTTGACAAATAAATTACTCAAGTGGCTCATTCAGTAACTGGTGCACAAACTACTGACGAGACACAATCCATGTGTGTTTAAAAGTAGTTAGTTGTGTTGAATCATACTGATTGAAGTACCTATTGGTTTCAGATGGATAAAATAAAATACCCAATCCATTGTCATCAGGTCAAGAACGCATATCATCTTCCTCTGTATGGTAAAAATAATTTGCTCTATAATAGCACAAATAACATTGATAAAGTGACTGCTGAAATTCTCTGTAGTTAATGAAGCAGAACTTCTATCTTTCTGAGTTAAATTTGCCCTGTGCAGAGGACTGTCACTAACGCCATGCCCCACTACAGTTCCACTTAAACCCTACAGATGACATCCCAAGCACACTGAAGTCAATGCCAAAATTCCCAGTGACTTGGGTGGGGACAAGATTTCATTCAAAGTCACTTATGTGCTGGCACTCTGCACAAGGCTAGATTTCTCCCTTTGCCTGTAAAAGCCTCATGGTCGCTATCTGTAGGACAGCTACAGATTGAACCTCTCTAGTTTGGCACCCTCTGGTCCGGCAACATCCAAGGTATGTCTAGACTACATGCCTCTGCTGACAGAGGCATGTAAAATAGGCTACCCGACATAGTCAATGAAACGGGAATTTAAATATCCCCAGCTTCATTAAAAAAAAATGGCCACCACGCTGTGCCGGCTCAGCTGATTGTCGGCACAGCACGCGAGTCAAGATTCGGATCGGTCGACAGGGGAAGCCTTTGTCGACCACTCCTGTAAACCTCGTTTCACAAGGCATAAGGGAGCGGTCGACAAAGGCTTCCCGTCGACCGATCCGAATCTTGACTCACGATCTGCTGAGCCGGCACAGCGCAGCAGCTGTTTTTATTTAATGAAGCTGGAGATATTTAAATCCCTGCTTCATTGACTATGTCGGGTAGCCTATTTTACATGCCTCAGTCAGCAGAGGCATGTAGTCTAGACATACCCCCATTGTCCAGCATGATTTTAGTTAGCTGGATGTCCACTTATCATGGGTGTGGTCAGGTTTCTTGTGGTCCCATAAAATTCGTTTACAGTCACCAGTCCTGGCTTTCAGTGTTCTGTGCTATTATTTAGCCTTAATTTTCCCCTAAACGTCTTCTAAGAGCCCAGTAAGCAGTGGAAAGGTTGGTAATACTGCTAGATAATATTGATCTCCCATGGTTCAGCAAATTCTGATTGGGCACTGGTCAGGTCCTGAGGATGCCGAACTACAGAGGTTTAACGTGTAGCGTGCAAGAAACTGATAAACACCTTATGTGGAACTGATATCTGTTAGCACATGCCCCATCCACACATGCTTTATTACTATAGGTAGGTAAACCCAGAAGTACAGTATGTCTCCTTGAAATAACATGATCAATTTCTTACTTTTTCTTGATCTGGAGAAAAACTTGATGCCACCTGGAGAGGTAGACGGGTTGGAACTGGGAGAGGATTCTTTGGAAGAAGACTTGAAGATCCCACTGAAGCTCATTCGGCGAGGGGACCGTGGAGGAGACTCCTGGTACGGGAAGGGGAACACTGTTTTTGGTGAACCTGGGCTATTTTTAGATCTCACAGGGGCAGAAACTGGGCTGGAAGGTCGATTTTGGAGCCCTTTGGAGAAAAAGCCTTTTGAAGGGCTGCTTGTATGGTAGCTCTCTTCTGCCTGAGGAGGGAAAGAAAAAACAAAACATTAATTCATCCCAGTTTGTTCCCTTCAAAGTTTCAGAACCTGATTCTGTGAAGATGCCCAGACTGCAGCTGGGTGGTGGAATTCCAGTGCGGACAGACACGCTCACTAACTCAACACAACCTAGGGCGCTAAGAGCAGCAGCATGGAGGTTGTGGCACAGGCAGTGGCTCAGGCTAGTCGTCTGAATTGAAGGCTGCCTGAGACCTGGGTCCAAGACTAGGTAGCTAGCGTGAACCCATGGTGCAAGGAGCACAAGTCTACCTGCTTATAGTCAAAGATGACAAGCAACCTATGGAGGGCGTGGGGAGAGAAACGCAAATCAGATTCACACAAATGTTATACATGCGCACTCATTTTTATAGGAATACTAGGGGGCTGCGCACCTGCTCACTATACATACCATCCCCCACCCCTCCATGGCCACTATGCACGCCAACCCCTCCCTCCCCCCGTCCTCATGCCCTCCACAGTAAAAGGCACCTCTCCAGCTAGACTCCCCCTTCGGGGTGGTAACTCCGCACTGAGGGCCCCCCGGAGGAAGGTCTCTTTTCCATCCCCAGATTTCCACCACCCAGAGGGAGACCCCAGATCATAAGGAAGGTGCCCTTGACTCCCCTCTGAGACCCCCCCTCTCAAAGGAGGCCTTGGGGGGCTTGGCTCAAGCTCCTCCACGAGGCCTAGTACAGGAGGAGGTAGCGCTGCCCCAACCTTACCCCTGGGCCTCCCTGGAGGGCAGCTCCCCCTCCCCCACTTCCCAGCCCAGCAGGGCCACGATGATGTTATGCTATTCCCCCATCCCTGCCGTTTCCCATCCAGCCACCTGCAGCCCCGCTTCTGCTTCCAGGTCCCAGGCCCCGCCACTCCGTGACCCAGACGGGGGTGGCTAGATAGGAAGTGGTAGGGATGGGGGAGAGCAACTGAGCACCCTGCAGCTGCCCCCCCACCAAGGCACCGCTGACCGCCAGCGGGAGCCAGGACAGGAGATGGCTGGGCCATGGGAGCTGGAGCCCGGCAGCAGGTGGTAGAGCAGGGAGCTGGAGCCATTTCCCACCAGGCCCTGGAGTGCAGCAAGGAGCCACCATCGCTCCCTGGCCCTCTTGCAGGGGAGCCAGGGACCAGCAGGGAGCCCAGGGTGCCCCCCGAGGAGGGGCTGGGAGAACGAGGGGGCTGGGCCAGGACCCCCACCTGCCGGAACCCCCAGTGCCCTGCCCCCCCACCACGCACACACCCAGCCATGGTCTCACTCTTGGAAGAGGGGGAGGGAATCACCCCAGCCCCAGTGGTGAAGGGTTCCCATCCTGCCCCAACACATGGACGCTGCTTCCCCTTCTCACTCTACTGAGGCTGGGAGGGGGCAGGAAAACACCGTTGATGTGATGACATCACTTTGTCATCGCACAGAAAAAATATTTTTAAATAGAGACAGAGATAGACACTCAGCTATCTCTGACTCCCCCGTAACCTCTCTTTTCATGTAGGCTTCATGGAAAACGTGGGTCTTGATGGGAGATTCTCTAGTTTTGACAGAACAGATCTATTTGGATGAATTCCAGCTGCACCACTATGCAATGGACTTGACCATTTTTCTACTGAAAACAAGGATGAACGTATGGTTAAGGAACTTGGCTGGGGCTTCCCAGTTCTGTCACAGACTCCTTGTGTGTCCTTGAGACAGTCACTTACCCTAAATGCATGAGGTCAGCCCCCTATCTGCATAATGTGAATACTCCCTTTAAGTTAAATTGCAAGCCAGTGATGCCAAAGCTTTTCACCACACATCCCCCCCTTACTAATAATGGAATGTGTCCACACGTCACTGGCTTGGGAGAGGACTCAGGGCTCAGCCACAGCTAGGCCCAGGGGCTGGGAGCAAGACAGCAGCCAAGAGCAGAGAGTGGGGCCCAGTGGTCAAGAGCAGGGGCTGAGGGCAGGCAGAGGGAACCAGAGTGGGGGCAGGGTAGGGTAGCACTCCCTCCCTGCCTTCCTATGGGGGCTGGCCCACATATCTCGGTTTGGGGACCACTGCTGTAAGCCCTCTAGTGCAAAGGCCATTTTTATTATGTTTGTGTAGCACAAAGGGCACGGTCATTGACTGATACTGCAGGCACTGACACAATATCAACAAAACTTGTACTTGGTATACTACGTGAACATCTTCACAGCAGTAACATTTTAAAGGTGATTACTTACTACTTTACAGAAATATTACAGCACAATTCATATGATTAAACTGACTAAAGTTTAAGGATGTAAAAAGGTGTTTAAAAACGTAACCGTGTAACTGCTAGAAATCCCAGGGGTTACACAAGCTGCTGGCTCTGCAGTATAAAGCTTAAATAAGCTTATTTAAGCTTTATACTGCAGAGCCCACAGAGAAGCCTTCTCAGGAGCCAGAGTGTAACTTGTGGTGGGGGAGCCAGGAGGTATTACCACAGACAGGGGCTGCTCCGGGCTGCAGCAGGTCCCGGGGTGCACAGGAGAACTGCTCCAGCCCCTACTGGTTAACTGGAACCAGCAAAACATTTACATCCCTACTGAAATTACTGCCATTTAGGTTTAGTCTCAAGTATATCTTCTGAAACAGCCAATCAACAAAAAAGACTTGGTATTCACAGCATATCTTGAGAATACTGTGAGTTTAAATTTGGTAATGACCAGCGATATTAACTGAAAGTGAGGGCAAAAGGCACAGTTCTATAAATTTGAGTCTATCACCCATTGTAACCACAAAGCTGCAATTATTACTACATAACTTGAAAATACTCACAAGTGGATAATTTCATTAATATTTTACCTAAATGACAAATTCATTAAGAATATAAAAAACAGTGAAGTGTCAATGATTTTTTGTGTTGCCTTTATTAGTTTTTCCCCCTTATAGGCTTATCTAGCGATATCAAAATAATGATAAAATATATAGTTTTAAGTGTTTGTTTATAGACAGGACTTTCCTGTGTTAATTTATCTACAAAAATGTGGTGGCAAAAAATCAAAGGTTAAACATTTCTTAAGTAACTTATCAATGTATCCTGTTTAAATATTAGTCAGATAGGAAAGAAAATTGTTCTGAAGTACTATCCAGAAGCAGCCGTATTTTTTATTCTTTTTATCACCATAATTTCTCTTATTCGCATTAAGCAGCTGGATTAGGAAGCTTAGCACGAGATGGCAAAGCAGAACATTTTACTGTTACTAAATGAAAGGAAATTTGCCTGTTATTAAATGAAAGGAAATTACTGCAGTGAGTTCTTTTATATCAGACCTGCATGCTCGCTACGGATGTGTCACTCCATCATAAGGGATAGAAACTTGTGACTTTTCCTTGGGCAACAGAATAGTACTTCTTTCTTAGAAGATTTGAAGCAAACAGTTTAGAAGATTTCAAAAAAGGATGAGTCATTTATATATGAACAACAGTAACAATTTAGATGTGATAGTATAAGTCACACATCACTATCAATCTTCATGCTTCAAGGCACAAAAGCAATCACCAGCACGGGTCGGGAAGAAATTTCTCCTACAGTATAGTCTGATACATTTGTGAGGTTCTTATTTCACCGTCTGAAGCATCCAGCATTTGTTACTTCTGGAGACAGGAAACAAAACTAGATGGATCATTTTTCTTTTTCTTTATGTTCCTTGTGATATACTTTCAAAGTAAAGCAGGAGTCTAACTCCATTTTTCCCTTTGAAAAATCTGTCTGACTTTGGTGTAGATGTAGTAAAAGTGTCACTCACCAGTTTCCCTCAGTGATAACCCCCACTCATATGGTTGTATGCAGGTGAAGAAAAACAAGCATAGTGTGAATCAGGTAGGTCTATATGCAGGTGCTCATTCAATCCAAACTGGATAAGCTGATATTAAGGAAAAGTGGGCAACATAAATACAGCAGACTTCTGATAATCCAGCACCTTTGGGACCCAGGGGGTGCCAGATTATCAGATATGCCGGAGTATCAGGAGGTACTCTGGAAGGGGGGCTATGATGGGTCTGGGAGGGGGGGCATTTCAGGCGGGGAACGGCGTGGCGTGGGGTGAACCAGGTGCTGGTGAGGGGCAGCACTGCGGGACCAACCGGCAGCACCCCAGCTGCTCTGCCCGCCCTTCCCCAAGTCCCCCTTATAGTTTCATCTGCATATGGAATTCTTCACTGCTGATCCTCACTTGGTGGGTGGTGTTGCTGTGCACTACTCAAGCAGATTTCATGTGCCATCCGAGAGAAGGCCATATGTTAGTGGCAATGCAATGTCTCTACTCAATATCATTTGTAAGGTATTTTGAGTTACTTTAGCATGAAAACACCGTACAATTATAAAATTATCTAGAAACATACAGTCAGACTTCATAAGCACCCCCGTCCAATCCGTCCATCAATCCAAACAACTGATCTCCTCTCACCAAAGTCTGTAATGACATCTTCCTATATTTCAACCTCCTCCCCAATGGCCTTTCTGCTGCCTTTTAAGCTACTTCTCTTTCCCTTCTCCTCAATACCCCACTGTCATTAGGTTTTCAGAGCAATACCTAGGAAGGATGGATTCTTTGACTACTGCTTTAGTGTGTCTTTTAATGGCTACCCTCCTCCCTCTCTCACCCTGCAGATGTCCAACACAGCTCTGTTGTTGGTCCTCACATGATCTTCATCTATACCCTATCCTGGGGCAAGTTCATCTAGCAACACAGATGTAACCATCATCTGTATACTGCGGGCCCCACCCCAACAGCCCTGCTGGGCATGCTCCAACTGGAGACAGACTATAAAAGCCTCTGGAGCAGCTTGGTCAGGGCTGATTGCTGAAGAGGAAGGAGGTGCTGAGGGAGCTTCAGGGGCGGAAACGCAGCCAGACCACGCCATGGCAGCTGGGCCAAGAGGTTGTACATGAGAAGCCGCACAGACAGAGTGAGACTAGGGAGAAGAGATCTGCCCGGTACCAGCAGGAAGTAGCCCAGGGCAGCGAATTGATCCCTGAGCGCTCAGTGTGTTGCAGCAGGATTCCCCTCCGCGCGAGTGGTGTACCGTGCCACTACCAACAGGGCGTTGGGCTGGGAAGCGGTGGAGGGGGAGGGCCCTGATCCCCTTACCCCCGCCATACAAATGCTTGTGTGGGGGAGTTCCCCTTACCTATGGACTTAGGCCGCTGAGCTGTATTATCCCCAGCCTCCTGCTTGCTGTGAAGAGCAGGGGAGGGAAGGAAGAGGAGGGGGTGCTGATGTCAAGATGCCTCCCTCCCACTCTGTATTCTATCTCCACTGAACGAAGGGGGGCACAACAGGGCTTGGGATGGAGGGAGTTTGCTGGCTGCTTTTGGGAGTGGTGCCGGGCCAGGGCAGGGGTGAGCCTTCCTCAGTCCCACTGCACCACTACCCAGGAGCCACCTGAGGTAAGCAGTGCCCAGCTGGAGCCAGCTCTGAACCCCTTCCCCAGTCATGAACCCCCTGCTGTACTCCATGCCCTTGCCCTAACCCTGAGCCCACTGGACCCAAATTACCTTAGGGTATGTCTACACTCAGCACTAATTCGAACTAACTTAATTCGAACTAACTAACTTAACTTAGTTAATTCGAACTAAGCTAATTCGAACTAGTGCATCTAGACCTAAAAACTAGTTCGAATTAGCGTTTTGCTAATTCGAACTAGCATGTCCACATTGAGTGGACCCTGAACCGAGGTTAAGGATGGCCGGAAGCAGTGCCGGCAGGGCATCAGATTAGGACTTAGAGTGTGGAGCTGCTGCCTCAGGCTAGCCGAAGGCTGTGGTTAAAGGGACCCGACCCACACCCCGGACAGACAGTTCTCAGGGGTGCCCCGCTCGCTTGTCTAACTTGATGAGGGACAGCAAAGCAGTCCTGGCTTGGAGTGCCCTGAGTGCCCACACTCGGCACATCACAGCACTCGGCCATCAGCCCAGCTGCACTTGCCGCAGGCTGCCATCCGGGAAGGGGGGTCAATCGGGGGGCTGCAGGAGAGCTTCCACCCCGAGGAGCCTTCAGAGCTACCCCAGTCCTCCCCATCAGGGGCTCGTACCCCAGTCCTCCCTCACCTCCTTCCACTTACCCCTCCCTAACCCCCCTTCCTGATGTACAAAATAAAGGACAATTGTGGTCAAAAATAGAAACTCTCTTTATTGAACAAAACTTGGGGAGACTGGGAAAAGGAGGTGGGAGAGGGGAAGATAGAGGGTGGAGAGGGGAGGGCAACTAAAATGATCAGGGGTTTGGAACAGGTCCCATATGAAGAGAGGCTAAAGAGACTGAGACTTCTCAGCTTAGAAAAGAGGAGACTGAGGGGGGATATGATAGAGGTCTATAAAAGCATGAGTGGTGTGGAGAGGGTGCATAAAGAAAAGTTCTTCATTACTTCCCATAATAGAAGGACTAGAGGACACCAAATGAAATGAATGGGTAGCAGGCTTCAAACTAATAACAGAAAGTTCTTCACAAAGCAAAGAGTCAACCTGTGGAACTCCTTGCTGCAGGAGGCTGTGAAGGCTACAACTACAACAGAGTTTAAAGGGAAGTGAGATCAAGTCATGGAGGTTGGGTCCATGGAGTGGTATTAGCCAGGGGGTAGAAATGGTGTCCCTGCCCTCTGTTTGTGGAAGGCTGGAGATGGATGGCACAAGACAAATGGCTTGGTCATTGTCTTCGGTCCATCCCCTCCAGGGTACCTAGTGTTGGCCGCTGTTGGCAGACAGGCTACTGGACTAGATGGACCTTTGGTCTGACCCAGTATGGCCATTGTAAGCTCAGGGTCGGGGGTCTCAGTGGACCACCTTGATTTTCATGCAAACCTGCTCCCGGGTGGCCAGGCTGGCGGCCACTTTCCTGTGCCTAGTGCTGAGGTCTTGGATGAGGTCCACGATCTCCGCACTAGACCAGGCAGGCGCCCGCCTCTTGCGGACCCGGGCAGGCTCCCGGGAGCCGCCAGCCTGGTTCCAGGAAGAGGCGGAGGGCTGGGTGGCAGCGGGTAGCTGGTTCGTGCCGTGCCAGGTGCAGGGTCTGCTGGCTGGGTGCTGGCAGGCTTGCACCTGGCACGGGCACCGTAGCCAGCCCGTGCCCCTTTAAGGGCTCCGGGGCCGGGAGGAGGGCAGACGAGTTTCCTTGGTGGTGCCCAGAGTGGCCACCAGGGCAAGCTGGGGAGGGCTAGCCTCCAGCTAGTTCGAATTAAGTGGCTACACAGCCCTTAATTCAAACTGCTTAATTCGAACTAGGCGTTAGTCCTCGTAGAATGAGGTTTACCTAGTTTGAATTAAGCGCACCGCTAGTTCGAATTAAGTTCAAACTAGCGGTTTGTATGTGTAGCGCCTAGCAAAGTTAATTCGACCTAACGGCTGTTAGTTCGAATTAACTTTGTAGTGTAGACATACCCTTACAGAGCCTGTGCCCTGAACCCCCTCCTGCCCCAGGCTCAGCTCAGAGCCCCTCTCACACTCCAAATCCCTTAGCCCAAGACCAGAGCCTGTGCCCCAACCCTCTGCCTCTGCCTGGTGAAAGGGAAGGAGAATGGGGGAGGGAGGGAGAAAGGATGGAGTGAGCAGGGGCAGGGCCTGGGAGAAGGGGCATGAAGGAGGCAAGGCTAGGGTATTTGGGTTAAGGTAGATCATGGATTGCACTTACATTCAAAAAGTGATCTTGTGCTTAAAACGGTTGGAGACCACTGATCTAAGTAGATTAGTCTCAAGGAGCCTCCAATAGCAGATTGCCCCTCGACACTCCCTTACATCCAAATCTTGTGGTTTGCTTTCCTCTATTTCTTATTAAAAATCTGATTCTTCCTTTTGGTCCCAACAGCTGAGGCACTTGTCTGGAGTTTGATCTTAAAAACTGAAAAGTACTCTTCTCTGACCTCTTGGATACACACAGAACACTAGAACTAGAAGGGACCTTGAGAGGTCATCAAGTCCAGTCTCTTGCCCTCATGATAGGACCAGACACCATCTAGACCATCCCTGATAGACATTTATCTAACCTGCTCTTAAATATCTCCAGAGATGGAGATTCCACAACCTCCCCGGGCAATTTATTCCAGTGTTTAACCCCCCTGACAGTTAGGAAGTTTTTCCTAATGTCCAACCTAAACCTCCCTTGCTGCAATTTAAGCCCATTGCTTCTTGTCACTCCTATAAAATCTGTCCACAACACTTCTGCCAAAATGATCCTTCTCATCATCATGAATTCAGAGGAATTTGTGGTACCCAGAACCTCTGAAAATTCAGTCCACTTTGATTCAACTTCCTATTATGGAGTTAGATGCTTAACAATAGGTACTCAGGTTTTAAAGTACTGTCTTATTCACAGACTAGAAATGGGCTTAAACTAAAACTCTAGTTTTAAACACTCCTGAATTTAGGGAATATTTTGATCTGCAATTTGTGCCTTGAGCTTAGCTCCTATTAAATACTCTTGTACTGACCTACTCCTCTATCCATTCAAAGGAGGTAGGATGTTTACAGAACTTTTGGGTATTGTTATCCTTCTCTTTCAGCAAGTTATTTGACCTTAATTATGCTTCTATCCTGAGAAAAATGAAGGAAGATGAACAAAAAAGGAATCTCCTTCCACTCCTCCTTGATGGGGAGAATAAAAGCAATTAGAGAGAATACACTAGCTAGAAGGCTGCACTTATTTCCTGCCCTTCCAGTGATTCTCAATAAGAGGCTCTTTGATGAACTTAATTGAATGATTTCCTCATTCCGGTGGAACAAAAGAGCTCATAGAATCAGAAGAGCTGGCTTGATTAGACCAGAAGATAATGGAGGGTTTGCATTCCCATGAAGCTCTGCACTGTTACCTTCCTCGATTCTGCACAAGCGACAGCAAGGCGATGATAGGGAATCCCACAGAATCAAAGATATGTCACTTTCCTACAATAAAATAGGATATGACCAAGTTGCTGACTTAGTTGCCTAGTGAGAGTGCTCTGCACTTCAATGTGATGATTTGGGTTATGCTTCTGTTCTCAGTTCCCAGAGCCAACAGGGGCTGGAAGTACACTAGAGGCTGAGGCCTTTGCATTTTAAATGTAGTAAGAGCTGCCAGCCTCCAACAGCCTCTGGTCATGGGCAGGGACTGCTCCAGCAGCCCAGGCCACTGTGAACAGGGACTGCTGCTGGAGAAGCCTCAGCCCACCGCAGGCAAAGACTGCTTCATGGCAGCCTCCCCTCCCCTACCCCACTGGCCAGGGCGGGAAAGCAAGTGGTCAAGTACTCCACTTGACTACTTGATAAGTTTAGCCTTATCAGGTAGTTGATTACTGGACTACTCGCTTACATCCATAGCCTAGAATGGAACTACTCTAAGGTGGGTGCACAACTAGATGGAAAACCCTTTCCATAGAATAGTGATAAAAATGTAGCCGTGTTAGTCTGGGTTTAGTCTTTTTTTTTTTTTAATTGTATCCTTTGGTATATATGGTTGTGACTATTTTCTTCCACTATTTGATCTGAGGAAGTGGGTCTGGCCCACAAAAGCTCATCATCTAATAAACCATCTTGTTAGTCTTTAAAGTGCTACATTGTCCTGCATTTTGCTTCACCTTCCCATAGAGTCGTTATCAATGATACACAGCCATGCTAGAAGGGCATATTAAGTAGGTTCCCACAGAGTCAGCTGTGAATCTGGTTCTGTTCAATAGCTTTATCAACGATTTAGATAATGGCATAGAAGAGCGTACACTTACAAAGTTTGTGGTTGATGGAGAGCTGGAGTATGGAAGTGCTTTGAAGGATAGGGTTAAAATGCAAGATGATTTGGACAAAATGGATAAAATTATATGGACAAACTGAAAGTAGGAGGAAAAAATTCAGTAAGGTTAAAGACAAATTAATCCACTTAGGAATGAACAATTGCACACACATAAAATAGGAAATGATCATTTAGGAAGGATTACTGGGAAAAAGTTCTGGGAGTCATAGTCATGAGCTGACTATGAGTTAACTGGGTAATGCTTGGGGGAAAAAAAAGCAAACATCATTCTGGGCTGTAATAACAGGAGTATTTTAACCAAGACATGATAAGTAGTTCTTCCATCCTACTCCAGGCCGAGTAGGCCTCAGTGGAGTATTATGTCCAATTCTGGGTGCAACATTTAATGAAAGATGTGGACAAACTAAAAAAAGTCCAGAGAATAACAACAAAAATGTATAAGATCTAGCAAACATGACCTATGAAGGAAGATGGCAAAAACTGGGTTTGTTTAGCCTAGTACAGAGGATCAAAGGGGAAAGTAACAGTTTTCAACTACATAAAACATTGTTACTCAGAAGAGGGAGAAAAAATGTCTTTTACCTCAGGATAGGACAAGAAGCAATGAGCTTAAATTGTAGCAAGGGCACTTTAGGTTGGACATTAGGAAAAACTTCCTAATAGAGATGTTCAAATGTGATTAAATAATCATGTAACTGCTGAGAATTTCAGCCATTTCACAGGGGGAGCAGGGCAGAGAGGCCGTCCCACGCTGCTGCTTCTCTATCAGAAGCAGCAGATGAAGGGTGGAGGGAGGAAGGCAAGAGCCAATGCGTGCAGGAAGCCAACTTAAAAGCTGGCTTCCCCAGTCCCCATGCTGCTGCCTCTGATACAAAGGCATAGTCGATGGGGCTCTGGCCACGCATTCCCTGCTGCGCCTCAGAATTTGAAATGTTCAAGAGCCCCATCAACTATTCGATTAGTTAATTAAGCTAAACTTAACATCCCTAGTGAAAGGTAGCAATTTTTAGCCAGAAAATACTTTCTCCATCTACAGTCTTCTTTTCCCACCTGATTATGGGGAAAACTACATGAGAGTCAATCCTGAAATAATTAATACATTTTCTCTTGTAGCTTTACCCACTCCCAAGGCTAGATGGTACCTCTCTGAAGTGCTCTTTTGACATTTTTCATATGCCTGAATTTTTCCTACCAGTGTTAGTTTTTAGGTGGGCCCAGGCCCTAGTGCAGGGCAGGGAAGGCAAACAAATACAGTTAGTAAGCCCATACCCTGGCGCAGGGCAGGGCAGGCAAACAAATACAGTTCAACAGTTAGTAAGCCCATGCCCGGGTGCAGGGAAGGCCAGGCAAACAGACATAGTTCACAGTTTAAGTGCAGGGAGCGTGGGGCTTCTGCTTTTGAAATGTACAAGAGCCCCACTGGGGCTCTTGTACATTTCAAAAGCAGGCTTGCAGCAGAACCAGCATGAGCAGAGACTGCTTCATGAACCAGCATGAGCAGAGACTGCTCGCGCCTTTTCCCGCTGTGCCTCTACCTCCCATGCCCCCTGCAGAGACAGTGCTGAGGGGAACTGGCTTTTAAGCCGACTCTCCCCAGCACTGGCTCCTGCTCCCTCACGTTGCTGTCACTCTCTGATAGAGGCAGCAAGCGGAGAGCGGGGGGCAGAAGCAACTAGTCACAATGGATTAAGCTTATGCTTATCGGATAGTCAGCTAGCCACTTACATCCCTACCTTTACCATAATAGAATTCTGCACAAAGATGCCAGTGCTAATCGATAGACAAACAAGACAGACTACATTTTTGTACGAGTGACTTTGTACATTTTTTCCCCATCCTGTGTTTACACATGTTCTCCTCCATACGTCTCTGACTCTTGCTTCACAATAGGAGTTCCAACACAGCAAAGAACACCACTTGTGATGTGAAGATACTGAACTCCTGACAGATTACAAGAGCTTCTAACATGATTATCTTTTACTCTGAGGTGAAAAGTAATAGAGAAAAAATGCTAACAAATGCCAATGTATTTAAGAGCCGCTTCTAGACACATATTAACTTCACTAGGGCAAAAATTCATCGTTCACCTGCCTTGAGCCACAAAATACAGACACTTGGATAAACAGACAGTAAGAAGCATCATTTTACCACAGAATTCATATTCTTTGCTTAAGTATTATTGTAAGTTAGGCTGGATCATTTTGCAATATAGGCGGAGTTGGTACTTTTTTCAGGGAGGTCTATTCTTCACTAGCTAGACTAAACAGCATGCCCCTTTCCCACCCATACTGCACTCCTACAATAGACATGTCAGAATGAGATCAGAATGAGTGACAGCATCTCCCAAACTTTACTGCAGCTGTGAGGCCAAGAATTTGGGAGCCAAGAGACCACACTGGCACCAATTGTGATGGAAAGTACACGGAGCTGCTCTGGAACAAGCTTTGAGTGTTGTTTTTCTATGTATTTGTCTGACTGTTGGTAAGAGATGCTTGCCAAATGTATATGTTTGGTTTAATTTAACAGCAGGCTTCTGAAAAAACAAGCAGGAAGGAAAGGAATGGCTTCCGATAAGATACCCCCAGAGGGATTAAGGGAGAGTGCCTGAGCTATTAAGCATGAAGCACCTATTTCCTTGGCCCCAGTTAAATTTTACAGCTTATTTTGCCAATCTGGAAATAAACAGATCAAAAAGACCATAAAGATGCCAAAAGACTCACTGGCCAGAGTCTGGGAGTTGTTTCCAGGGAACAGACTGACACCCAAAGACATCTGTTCACCTAGAATATCACACTGTAATGCCTCTGAGTGAATCACAGTAGCTAACCATATTCCTAGAGATAACTATTGTAATTCAGTGAGGAGTGTTACTGCATGAAATGTAAATTTAATTTACAGCATTTAAAGCAAGAATGCTGCAGTGAGGACTAAGGATGCTAAATTTTGATTAATTGACTAACGAATAGTTGATGCAATTTGCATCAACTATTTGATTAGTCAATAAGGGTGCCTCTGCCTTTGAAGTGTAGCAACAGCCCCAGGGCAAAAGCACTGAGGCTTTTTTTTTCCAAAGGCAAAAAGCACTGAGGGCAGTCCCCCCACTGGCCCCATGCTCCCCGCGGTGTTTCAAAGCGGCAGGGCCCTATGGAGCCCAGGATCAGCTGGAGATTCCCCAGCTGACCCTGAGTTCTGTGCTGCCGTTTTGAGACGCTGCAGGGAGCCCTGCGGCGGCATTTGCTTATCAGATAGTCAACTGCTTGACTAGTCTTTCACATCCCTAGTGAGGACTATAAGGAAGTATCACATTATTCTTGATCTAATTCCACAGATGCTGAGGAGCTACAGCAGAGAAGAAACTGGCCTCAAGACTCTCATCCTCTGCAAACATGAGAAAAATAAAATGTGTTTATACTAACACAAGCACTATGACATTACAAGGAGGACGAAACCTCTGAAATATCCTACCTTTCGAGGAGCATTTTTGTCTGAGCTCTCCACATCTCCATCCAGGAATGGCATGGCAAATGAGCTAAGATCCTGGAAGGGGAGAAAAGGAAAATAAATACTTAGACTTATTTCCTTCCTCCTGCTTTGCTTTAGGCATTCCTATTGTTCTAGTCCACATTTAGTTCCTGAAGTATCCAGCAGCCTACCACACACTACTTCACAAGTAAGCTTTAACAACTGCTGCAGTACAAGGGACCTCTTCAGCACTCTCTACCTTTGAAGTCAATGGCAGATTTGCTTGAATAAGATGGGAGAAAGGAGTGCTTACAGCAGGGGCCTAAGCCTCATCTCCTTGAGACTGAGAACCCAGAGCCTTATGCTACTTATGCTAGAACTTTCAAAGGAGATTAATGGAGTTAGGTTCCACTGAAATGCATAGAAGATTATATTTGGGATAAACACAGTTGTTCACTAGCACAAAGATCTTGCCTCTGGCAGTGACACTGTTGTTATTTATATGCAATATTTAAAGCAATTAAGAGAAAATACAGATTATCTGAAAACATGTAACATTATTGGAGAGAGAAGACAGACGCAGCATGGAGTTGGGAAAATAACCCTTGTACAATCACAAATTAGAGAGGAGCACTCAATTGTCTCATGGTTCCTCTTCACTTGATCAAGTATGCATAGTCATTCTTAATTAATGAAAACAAACTGCAATTAAATTCCACCCCCTGCTGCCTGTTCTATTTTCCAGTCTCATAATTTAGACTAATACCGTTTTTAAATTAATAATTAAATGTTTTCTATAAGACTCAAGTTTATCATCCTTTTGATCAGAGAGGTGGGTAATATGCAACTCACACTATACCGCTCAGAGCGGACTTATTCAACTTTATGAACAGATGTTTGGTAATAAGATATCTGACTGCAGTTTGAGCTTTTGACCCTAGGCTGAACAAATAAGTGTTTTTCCTGATGTGGAATTACATGCTCCCTCTCCCTCAGATGTAGTTCAAATGCAGGGCATGTTAGTAGTGGCTGTTTGGTTGGCCTCCATTTGGTTCCTTATGGAGAAGTGTCCACAGCACAAAAGCCACCATCACAATTGGCACCCTTTTGGAAAATCAGAGAGTCTCTTTTCAATTCATCACTAAGAGCAACACTTGCATTTGAACCACATCCAATAGCTTTATTTTTTATTTTTTTGCACAGTTCATACAAACTTAACTTATGATTAAACAGTTTTTCATTACAAATTAACTTTGGCCTTTTTTGAGTTTGGAGGTGGTTTTGGTTTTTACTGGGAAAGTTTGTTTTTTGTTTTCTTTTTGCAACGAAAGTGTGTGGCAAAATGAGCAGAGTAACAATTGGTTTCGTCCCAGAATACACAATCATCCTAAATCCAAATCACCATTTTTTAAGCACAAAGAAACTTCTGAGACACACTCTTAACGACTATGCCTTTTTAATATTCCTGTTAGAGTCCCCTGCACGCCTCCCCAGGGCTGGTGTAACAGCAGAACTGTCCGTTTTTTTCTGCAGTATAGGGTTGCCAGATGATTTCAGAAAAAATACCGAACAACAACAAAACATGCCATGAAAAGGTTTGTTGAGAGAAAAAAACCGTGGCCCCTTAAAAAACTGCGTGGTGAGGCTTTTTGGCCCTAACAGGCTGCTGATGGCCGCCCGCCATCTTGCCTGTCTGCTGGGCTGGACAGCTCCCTTGCGGAACCCCGTAAGCACTAGGGTTGCTAGGCTGTCTCCGTATTGAACCGGGCAGCCCAGGATTT
Organism: Pelodiscus sinensis; assembly: GCF_049634645.1. Classification (NCBI taxonomy): domain Eukaryota; kingdom Metazoa; phylum Chordata; order Testudines; family Trionychidae; genus Pelodiscus; species Pelodiscus sinensis. The sequence continues at coordinate 244,321,289 of NC_134712.1, read as the reverse complement.
TCGCCTCCTGGCCGGGAAAAAAAGTCAGAAAGTACCAGACATTTTAGGTGTCCGGTGTTTTCTGAATTTTTTTAACCGGATAGGAGGCGAAAATACCAGGCTGTCCGGTTCAATAGCGGACACTTGGCAACCCTAACAGGGTAACTCTTGTACCGTACATGATAAAGTGTTTGCTGTGCATAAGAGATTCTGCATTCAAACCCCAAATGGAGTTGCACAAACACTGAATGTGTAATGAAATGAAACTCCTTCAATACTATATATTTGTTCGGTAGGATACAAGTGTTTCGGTTCTAGCCATTTTGTACCATCCAAATCCAGACTGTAGTGGAATGTCACATTTCAGCAACTCTACACAAAATATTAATTCAAATTTTCATGGAAATTTGCTATCATATGGCACTTAATATGAACTTTGTACTCCTATTTATATTGGCGGGACACACTGTCCTCTCTGCTTCCACAAGGTAAGGAGATTCAAAACTGGTAAATCTTGGTGGGCATACATTGCACAGGACAAAATCCCACATTAGGGTATTGTGCATCTTATACTTACCACCTCTCTGAAAGCTATTTTTTTCCAGCCAATGGGAGCTGACAGGACCATTCTTATGGCGCAAGCAGCACACAGAAGCCTCCCTCTCCCCCCGAGACTCACATGGCCTCACCAGTCATCAGCTTTGAGTGGTATGTAGCACCACAGCAAGCAGGGGCCGGCCCAAGGGTCCTGCCTAGCTGCTGGCCATGAGCCACCTAAGGTAAGCACCTCCCAGCCAGAGCCTGCAACTGGCACTCCTCCCCTCTGCCCTCCCTCCTATATCTCTGCATCAAGTCACAACCCCCTCCCAGAGCCTGTACCCCCAAACCCCTCTCCTGAGTCACAATCCCCTCCTGCACTATGTCACAATCTAAACCCTCTGCACCCCCTCCTGCACTCCTGCCCCTGGTGATAACACCCTCCCAGGTTATGCACCCTCTCCTGCACACCAATCCTTTGCCCTAGGTCACAACCGCCTACTTCATCCAAAGTCCCTCCCAAACCCCACACCCCCTCCTGCAACCCAATCTTCTACCCTAAGAGCCTTCTGCACCCAATCTCCATCCCAACCTCCTTCCCACACCCATTATCTCCTCCATTAATATCATAGAAGAGTGCAGTACTTGACCACTTACAAAATGTTTAGAGTGCCCCCCCACCCCCCGCATTAAAACTATTTGCCCAGCGCTGGTCTAACCTGTTCTTAAAACCTTCAATGATGGAGCTTCCACAACTTCCCTAGGCAACGTTGTTCCAATGCCTTTGTAATGGGTGATCGCTTTCCCAATTATCACCCCTAATGTCATTACCTCACAGACACTAACCTTCCCCCCTCACCTCCCCACCCCATTCTAAAATCTGATTTGTCAATTTTATGTGTTCACTTTTTTTTTTAATTGTATCACTTTGGTATACATGGTCGTGTCAATTTTCTTCCACAACTTGATCTGAGGGAGTGGGTCTGGCCCACGAAAGCTCATCACCCAATAAACCATCTTGTTAGTCTTGAAAGTGCTGCATAGTCCTGTCTTTTGTTTCAGCTAGACCAGACTAATACGGCTGCATCTCTATCACTATTGAACTAAGGTAGGTCAACTCCACCTACTACACTATTCACGAAGCTGGATTTGTGTACCTAAGTTCGACACTTCCCCCTAGTGTAGACCTGGCTAAGTTCTTTAGACATGAGGTATGTTTCTGCAAATCTGTCATGATGGAGGGACTTTTCTTTTCCAAGATAACCTTTTAGAAACCCTGCAAACCGCAGCCAATGACTACAGTTCAAGTTAAAAATCAGACATGATTCTACATCATGATTCTAAATCTGTGTCATTAAGAGTCTTGCACATAGAAATCATGGCTTCTAGACACAACACTATGTTTTTGCTTTTCCTTTTCGTTGTTGAGCCAAAATGTGGATGATTTTGAGAATAAATCTTAGAATTTTGGGCAATTGATAGAGATGATTTAATGGCTGCCTGTACCCAGTGCTTTCTGATTTACTGGGGTCAGAGGTGCCAAGACAATTATCCACATTTAATCCACTACCTAACAATATCTGAGGTGCTTCTTCAACATGAAGTGACCCATCACATTTTAACCTAATGGTTTGCAGATAGCTCTATTTTCAGATTAAGATACAAAGAGTTACTACATTTATAGGCCATTTAGAACAGTGATTCTCAACCTGGGCTGTACGTACCCTGGGGGTATGCAGAGGTCTTCCAGAGGGTACATCATCTTATTTAGATACTTGTCTAGTTTTACAATAGGCTACATAAAAAGCACCAAGAAAGTCAGTACACACTAATATTTCATACCGACAAAAAGGATTTCAGTAACAGTTTGCTGTGATACTTTTGTATGTTTATATCTCATTTTGTAAGTAGCTTTTAAATAAGGTGAAACTTGGGGCTACACAAGACAAATCAGGCTCCTGAAAGGGGTATAGTACTCTGGAAAGGTTGAGAACCACTGATTTAGAATATCAAGTTTGGTCATGGACAAGGTTGTTTTTTTTTTAACTATACCAAAAAATATATCTATCTATCTATGATTGTACCATGCTTAATACTGTAAGTAAAAGTGCAGGGAGGTTGAAATGGAGAGAGCCTTCTACTCATATTTGTTGGTTTCCATTATGAACACAGCACTGAACCTTGCTGTATTATTTTGTTCTTTGTAGGTATGGTTACTCATTCCCTCCCCACTTCAGTTAATCTAACACACGTGTGATCTGCAAGACAGAGTGATAAATTACACTATGAGACTTTAGGATTTTGGTTTCTAAGTCTCAGTATGACTCAATGAGTGGGCAGTGACAGATGCATAATACTTGTTACATTCACAGTAGCCAGGTTTGTATTTCACAAGGCATGACTGATTTAATTCTGATTTCTCGTTGTTTTTTCCAAGGATGTTCAAAATAAAAGAAACCATCAAGTGGAATTGGATATTGGGAGCTGGTGGAAACGAGACATGGAGACCTTCATCTCTGTGTTGCAGGCTCAAATCTAACCCCTATCTTGGTGCTTGAAAATCCCCTATATAGGGACTATTCAGTGCCCTCTGTACAGTTCCTGAAGGATAAGCATTCTCATCAGAAAATCCTCACCACAACTGCTATGTAAAGGCACCTTTTTAGGCATACTAAGCAAATAGGCAGAAGATTAAATGGACATAGAAAATGAAGCTAGTTATGTACTCCCACACCTATTCCTGTACCATGTACAGCATAGGTGGCTACTGCTTTACTTGCTTAGAGCCTCTGTTAACAGAGAGCCCCTCAAGTCTTCTGACCTTGCACCTGAAAAGCAGAACCACATTAGAACAGTAATGACAAGGTATTTTCCAGACAATGGATGACCAAAATAGTTTGGTGAGTATTATATGTTCTCATGCTGGTAACCCTTTCAGACTCAGCACATGCTAGAGGGAAAGAATCTCTTCCAAATCACCAAGATCTTGTTCTTCTTGAGACTGATCCTGACAGGTGCTGAGCACCAGCAACTTACACTGAATTCACTGTCTGGAATCAGGCCACATGTGAATTGCATCAAGAGAAAGCTATAAGAGACTTGTGGGATTTTTAATATCTCAGGGTATGTCTACACTGCCACCCTAGTTCGAACTAGGGTGGCGAAAAGGAAGTTACTCACCCTGTGCAGTAACGTTTGTTCTTCGAGATGCGTGTCCCATGGGTGCTCCACTGTAGGTGTCGGCTTGTCCCGGCGCCGCAGATTGGAGATCTTTCTAGCCGTAGTCTGCCGGACCATGCATGCGCGAAGTGCGGCTCGTGGCTTTTCGCGCCGTTTGAGCAGCGCTGGTCCGGCTCCCGCCAGTTCCTCCTGCCTCTTAGTCTGAAAGACAAATAATAATAAATTCCGAAGAGAGGAGGAGGGCGGGTCGTGGAGCACCCACGGGACACGCATCTCGAAGAACAAACGTTACTGCACAGGGTGAGTAACTTCCTTTTCTTCTTCGAGCAGTGTCCCGTGGGTGCTCCACTGTAGGTGAATGTACAGCAGTAGCTCACGAATGGAGGAGGGTTCGGAGCTATCGTGCCGTAGCTGAGGATAACACCGCTGTCGCCACCGTGGAATCAGGTATTAGCAAGTTTGGGACAGCGTAATGTGTGGCGAATGTTAAATTGGAAGACCACGTAGCAGCTCTGCAGATATCTATCAAGGGGACTCCCTTGAGAAAAGCAGTGGATGTAGCGACCGCCCGAGTTGAATGAGCCCTCATAGTTGAAGGCAGTGGTTTCTTACGCAGTTCGTAACATGACCTTATGCACTGTACGATGGAAGAAGAGATGCACTGGGCGGACAGTGGGCGACCCTTAGAACGGTCTGTCATTGATACTAATAATGCATCCATCGCACGGAATGGTTTGGTCCTCTCGATGTAAAAGGCGAGAGCCCGTCTGACGTCCAAAGTGTGTAGGCGTACATGCTCTGGTGACGCATGTGGTTTAGGGTAGAATACCGGGAGGATTATAGGTTCGTTAATGTGAAACTGAGAAACCACTTTGGGACGAAAGCGCGGTAATGTTCAGAGTATTACTGCTTGGTGCGTAAAAATCGTATATGGAGGAGAGGCTGACAGCGCAGCTAGTTCACTCACTCGCCTTGCGGAAGTGATGGCTAGTAAGAAAATGACCTTCATGGACAGGTCGTATAAGGTACATGTCGCGAGCGGTTCAAACGGTCTGGCCGTTAGGGAATTGAGAACCAACTCAAGGTGCCAAGGATCCGCTGGTTGAGTATAATGCGGGTAAAGGTTAGACATTCCTTTCAAAAACCTTTTAGTTGTTGGATGAGAAAATAGTGAGTATCCGTTAATCCGCTGGTGAAAGGCTGCAATTGCAGCAACGTGAACTCTGATGGAGGTGCAGGTGAGGCCTGACTCCTTAAGGTGTACGAGATAGTCCAGGATATATTGTAAAGGTGAGGAGACTGGGTCCAGGTTCTTTTGTGAACACCACGATGAGAAACGTGACCATTTAGAAAGGTAAGTAGACCGTGTAGAGAGTTTTCTACTGTTCAGCAGAATGTGCTTGACCGACTGTGAGCATAGCACTTCTGATTGTTGGAACCAACTAGGTACCATGCCGTGAGCGCGAGATGATTCACCTGCGGGTGAAGCAGGGAGCGATGATTCTGCGACAGGAGATCGTGTCGAGGTGGCAGAGGAAACGGAGGATACCTCGACATGCGATGTAAGTATGGGTACCATGTTTGCCTGGACCAGGCTGGGGCTATTAGGATTACTGTGGCCCTGTCTCGAATTATTTTCTCTACCACCCGTGGAATTAGAGGTGTGGGTGGGAATGCATATAGTAGGTGACGCCCCCAGTTGTATAGGAAAGCGTCGCCCTCTGAATTCTGTCCGATGCCCGCTCTCAAGCAATACCGAGGACATTTCGTATTGCGAGACGTTGCAAAGAGGTCCACTATTGGGAAACCCCAACATTGGAATATCGTCGCAGTCACGGTCGGGTGTAGCTCTCATTCGTGATTGGGAGAGAAATGCCTGCTGAGGGCGTCCGCCCTTACATTGTGCTGACCGGGGAGGTATTCTGCGACTAGAAAGATATTGTGGCGATTGCACATGTTCCATAGGCGAACCGCCTCCGCACACAGGGAGTGAGACATGGCGCCCCCTTGCTTGTTTATATAATAGACGGTCGTTATATTGTCCGTCAGGACTTGTATGACCTGGTCTTGAATGACAGGAAGGAAGTGTTGACATGCCCTGTACACTGCCCTGAGCTCCAGAAAGTTGATGTGCATCAGCGACTCGTCTGGCAACCATAGGCCTTGTATTTGCTCGCGCCCGAGGTGCGCACCCCATCCGATGAGTGACGCATCCGTTGTCAATTGCATCGACGGTTGGGGGCGATGAAAGGGCACTCCTAACAATAGATTGTTTGGTACTGTCCACCAAGTAAGTGATTTCTTGACGTGGGTGGGGACTGTTATTGTCCTGTGGACGTCGCGTACGTTGGGGGGGCAGATTCGAGCCATCCAATGTTGTATGCATCGCAAATGTAACCTTGCATGCTTCACTACGTACGTTGTGGAGGCCATGTGACCCATGAGCTGCAGGCACCTTAGTATGGGAACCTTTGGGCAGATGAGTAATATCTGAATCAAGTCTTGCATCGTGCAGAATCTTTCCATCGGTAATGATGCGCGTTCGGTCGTAGAGTCGAGACGGGCGCCTATGAATTGTATTGTTTGACATGGTTCCAGTGATGACTTTGGAACGTTGAGAAGGAGTCCCAGCTCGTGAAAGAGCCTGCGTGTTATCTGAGTGGCGTTGATCGACTCCTGGAGTGACTGGGCTCTTATTAGGCAATCGTCGAGGTAAGGGAAAATCATTATGTGTAGGTGACGTAGGTATGCCGTCACCACAGCCAGGGTCTTGGAGAAAACCCGCGGAGCCGACGAGAGACCGAACGGCAGGACCTTGTACTGGAAATGGTCTGTACCGATTTGAAAGCGCAGAAATCGTCTGTGTGCTGGGTGGATCGCAATGTGAAAATATGCGTCCTGAAGATCGAGGGATGTGAACCAATCCCCATTCTGAAGTGCTGGGATGATTGTAGTTAAGGTAACCATTCGAAAGCGTTGTTTTCGCAAGAAACGGTTGAGGTTGCGGAGATCTAGTATCGGCCTCCATCCCCCTGACTTCTTTTCCGTTACGAAGTAGCGGGAGTAGAACCCTCTGCCCTTGAATTCGTCCGGAACACGTTCTATTGCCCCGACAGTAAGAAAACGGTCGACTTCCTGCCTGAGCAGAATCTCGTGATGGGTCCCTGAAAAGGGACAGGGCAGGGGGGGATGGATGAGGAAGCGACGTGAATGGGATGGTATAACCGAGACGAATTGTTTCGAGGACCCATTTATCGGTGGTGATGTAGGCCCATCGATGGAGGTACGGTCTGAGGCGGTGATGAAATATCGCCTTCGAAGCACTCGGAATGGTATTGCCGGGAATGGTTCTCAACCCCTCGAGGGACGCGTCAAACTTGCTGCCTAGTACCCTGCTGGGAAGTCGTTTTGGGCGGCGGGCGTCTGCATTGTTGCCGCTGCCTACCCCTCTGTTGGTCCTGGGGTCTATATTGAGGGGATTGCCGGAAGGGGGGCCTCTGTCTCTGGTAGGTCGTATATCGCTTTTTGCGGTATGGAGGGGTATACATTCCAAGCGTTTTTAGAGTGGTTCTGGAATCCTTCCCCGAGTGTAGGAGTTGGTCAGTCTTCTCGGAGAAGAGGTTCTTTCTGTTGAAAGGTAAGTCCTCGACCTTAGAAAACAGGTCTTTAGGAGCAGAAGACTGTTGCAGCCAGGATGCTCTGCGCATAACAACTGATGTGGCTGTCGTGCGCGCTGCTGCGTCAGCTGTGTCCAGAGCGATATTTAAGGCTGTTCCTGAGGCTGCGTAGCCTTCTTTTATCACAGCTTTTAGGATGTCCCGCTTTGACTCTGGGATATGTTGTAGCAAAGGTACAAGCTTGGCGTAGTTATCAAAATTATGGTTCGCCAACAGTGCGGAGTAATTGGCCATTCTGAGTGTTAGAGTTGCCGAGGAATAGATTTTACGTCCGAATAAATCAAGACGCTTACTATCTCGGTCCGCAGCAGTAGGCTTGTACTGTGGCATCTTTGCTCTTTGCTGGACTGCATCCACCACCAAGGAGTTTGGTTGCGGATGCATGAATAGGAACTCCATTCCTTTGGCAGGAACAAAGTACTTTTTATCCGCCTTTTTATTCGTCGGAGGGACAGATGCAGGGGATTGCCAGATGTCGTCCGCAATTTCAAGGATAGCTGCGTCCAATGGTAGGGAGATCTTTGGATGATGGGTGTGTTTGATGTTACGAAGGAGATGATGTTGCTTTTGCTCCACGTCACCCAATTGTACATTTTGGCTGACCGCCACCCTTTGGAACAACTCCTGAAATTGACGGAGGTCATCAGAAGGTGAAGTGTCGCCCTGAAACACTGCGTCGTCGGGGGACGATGAGGACTGTTGTGCCGGTGAACGGTCAGGTTCGACATCCCGAGCAGGAAGAGGTTGCTCGGCGTGGTAGGTAGACCCGGAGGGAGTTGGTGGTCTTAAAGGATCAGAAGAAGATTGGTATTTCTGACCTTGTTGATAGGGCGAAAAATGGCGATGATGGGGGGATGTGGAGTGACGGGATCTCATTGAGTACTCCGAGCGGGTTGATCTTGGTGATCGCGATCTGTCCCTATAATAAGTGCTGCGACTGGGTGAACGCAGGTCACAGCGGTTTTTTTTTTTTTTTTTTTTGACTAACGACTAGGATAAAACTATAACTTGTAACTGTATGGAAGAACTATATACAATAACATATAAAGTCTCTCTGTCTCTGTAGGAAACAGTAGTCACCAGAGAGACAATATTCCGTCCGCGGCCGAGGACGGTCAGGAGGAACTGGCGGGAGCCGGACCAGCGCTGCTCAAACGGCGCAAAAATCCACGAGCCGCACTTCGCGCATGCGTGGTCCGGCAGACTACGGCTAGAAAGAGCTCCGATCTGCGGCTCCGGGACAAGCCGACACCTACAGTGGAGCACCCACGGGACACTGCTCGAAAAAGAATGTAGGCATTCGAACTTGCAAATGAAGCCCGGGATTTAAATATCCCGGGCTTCATTTGCATGTTCCCAGTCACCACCATTTTTAAATGTCCCGTAGTTCAAACTACCTGCCCGTGGCTACACGCGGCACAGACTAGGTAGTTTGAATTAAAGCTCCTAATTCGAACTACCATTAAACCTCTTTGCAGAACCTCCTAGTTTGAACTAAGGTGGCAGTGTAGACATACCCTCAGGGATATGGCATTCTTGATACCCTGACTTCCAGGCTTTATGGGAACACACTAGCTCTATCTTCTGAGTCACATGGTTAACCACCTGGTAAAGAATCCAGCAGCAACACTCCCATGGAAATGGTTGGGAAGTGAGGAGTACAGGTTCTTTTGAAAAAGGGTTTTTGTTTTTCAAAAGAACACAGTCTAGACTGTGCTTTCACTTTCAAAAAACCCTTTTTCGAAAAAGCGTTTGGATGCAAATATGCAAATTAAGCACAGGATATTTAAATCAGCGCTTCATTTGCATTTTTGATTTGCTTCATTTACATTCCTCTTTCAAAAGAGGAATGTAGTCTAGACATAGCCCTTATGTCGATTAGGTAAGACAAGCTACAAGGCAACTGTAAAGAAAAACAAAATTTTCAACCAAGTAGAGCTTCAGGAAATAGTTAAACAGCAAAACTACAGGCAGCAAGAAATCATTAAACCTGACAAAAGATAATGGTGTCCAACCATAGTAGAAACACTCAGGACACTGTAGTAATGGGTGGCCAATATAGAGAAGATAGATTGGACAGAGAGAGTCACAGCAGGAGTACTTGAAAAGTATCTCAGTACTTTAGCTTCCATTTAAAGAAAATATGCAGCACTTTATACTTTGATTTCTTCTTTCTCTATGGACCAAATCCTCTAGTCAAAGAAAACACCTCCCACTGGATGTCAACACGAGTTTTAACTGAGAAATCCTGCAGGAATTTACCATGTCTTGTCGGTCTTTAAAAGGTGAAATTTGCTTCAGGCAGAACATCTCTCCCATAAACCCTTGACTGTTATGTATGTTTTTTCTAGCCAGGAGTGTTTAAGGAAGACAGCTCATTGCCTGCTTTTTACATTCTTTTTAGTGAATAGCTATGAATAAGCCTAATGATTAGGAGAGAGTTTTCCTGCTATAAAATATATTAAAGTCTCTAGGTAGGAGATTAGATCATTCTGATCAACTGTCCCTTGATCTTATAGGGAAGATGATGCTTGGAAGTGACTAAAATTTAAGAAAGGAATAAGGAAAAAAACTAGATTTTGCAATAACTGCCCTCAAGACAGGGAAGCTAAAGGCACACATGCTGTGGGAAGAAGATCAAGGATTACTAATGGAGCCACATGGGAAGGTCCTCTGCAGAATGATCACCCACTACCATGCTTCTGAGCTGCACTGTTTTATCCTCATTTTCCGCACAGAACCTAAACTTTCTGGGGCACAGAATTTGTTACCTGTTTGGAATAGCTTTGTGTACACTTACATCACCAGACACATAATCATATTATAAACTGGTCTCTTGCCATGTCTTGTGTACAGTCATCTTGTTCTTCTAGTATCTGGGTCAAAGAGACATGGAGCACAGTAAGGCCCATTCTAGATCCCATTAAGGATGTCTTCTCTCTCAAACTCTCACTGCCCTACCACCCCAGCCCCCACTTTGTATGTAATGGTTCAGTTGTAGCTGAAAAAGCAAACAAGCAATCTCAACAAATCAGGAAAGAGAAGCTCTCAGCAGAGCAACTGCAAGACATAGTAAAGTTACAGTATTTGGGCTATACCAGCCTGAACATCAGCGACAAGACATCAAACCCTTCAAGCTGCATCTGTGTGAGGAAAAAAAACCATAGGCTACAAATCCTAACCTTCCAGGATTAGATCCGACAGAAGATAAGAACTTATGTGACAGGATCTGGTATTTTTATTATTTTTTCCAACTGATGGATCTATGCAATAAAAACAAACGTTATCACCCTTCATCCTTCAGAAGCCCAGACTAGGGACAAAAATCCCATTTAGTTAGTTAATCAGTTAAACATTATGTTTAACCGATTAACCGATTGAACTGGGGCAGGCCAGAAGGTTACTCCAGCCCAGGCCGGCTGGAGCTGTCCCCTTGTCCCCGACAGATGGGCTAGAGCGCTTTCCTTGCCACCGGTGGGGGCTACTCCGGCCAGGCAGGAGCATCCCTTCCCGCAGCAGGACCCACAGGTTAGCCATTCACACCCCTAACCCAAACCATTGTATAAACTTTATATGCAGCACACAACAGTTTTGAGATTAAAACAGTGGAGTGGCACTGGTTCCATTCCCAGTTCTGCTACAGACTTCCTGTCTGACCTTGGGCAAGTATCTTAAGCTGTTGTCTCTCTACCCTCTGTCTGTAAAATAGGGATAATATTATTTCCTTTCTCTCATCCTTTGTCTTCATTTAGAATGGAAGCTCTTCACAAAATGGACTATACTTTTGTACAACAGCCAGCACAATGGAGCCCTGATATCTGCTGGAATCTCTTGGAGCTGATATAATACAATATAATAAATAATAACAATAATGGGATCAGCACATAACTTTGCCCTCCATGGAAATACAGCAGCCACTCTGTACCAGTAACACTACCTATCACAGATCTTATTATAAAGACTTGAGGAATAAAGCATCTGGTTGAAACAATAGGAGATTTTAAAAATTAAGAGGCTTACTTGTTATCCTGGTTGGAATTTGTTCAAAACCCCCAGTTCACACCCTGTACTCTTCTGTCAGATCCTTTAACACTAGTGGTCATGGTCTCAGATTTAGGAAAAACATCAAAAGAGTAGTATCACTAACAACACCGTGCCTCCTAATGCCATTCCACAGCAATTGCTTAGAGCTGTGTTTCCGATTGTGCAGTAGGATCTTTTCTTGTCTTCAGGAGGTCTTGAACACAGGGACAGTCCTAGAGCCAACTGAAACAGGTGACTAAAATATTAATCCATTCCTAAAAACTTGTACCTATAAGGACAATCAGCCAAAGGAGCAAAATGACAAGTGGGGTTATTAATCATCATTGGAGATATTACTCATCATCCTGGATCCCATCCAACAGGCATGGTTTGGAAATTAAATCAATCAAACCCGTTAAAACAAAAATGAAGGTAATAAAATGACCCAAAAGTTATTCTCTCCAGCAACACACACCATAATATATTACAAGAGAAGTTTGCCCCTGCAAGTTGCAGCACCCTTCAAGTAGGGATGTGAACGACTAGTTGACTATCCGATACACCAGGGCTACTCAACATACTGCCCGCAGCCCATTTCTGCAGTCCATGGTGCGGTTTGGGTTTACATGGGGCTCAACATGTGGCCTGCGGGTGGGAGCCAAAACAAAAAAGTAGTTAATATAATTGTCTTCTGTTGATATGTGTTTTAGTAGTTAAATTCCTGGACTGACATTGCTCATTAAAAGCAATGGGTGGAAATCGGGTCATACGGGTAGAAATCGGGTAAATATTGCATTTTATTAATATCAGCAGAATTGACTTAAATGGGGACTGCATGTCATATAGTCCTGCCTTAATCTTTGTATTCATGCCCATCAGTGTGAAAGAAGCTATTTGCATATATATGCAACCACACTTAAGTTGCGGCCCTTGGCATGTTCTCTACCATTGTGGCCCCCGAGGCTTCCAAAGTTGAGTAGCCCTGCAATAAGCAAATGTTTATCGAATAGTTGACACACTAGTCAACCAGTCTCTTCCCCGCCCTTGCTGCCTCTATAAGACCATGGGCCGGACCCTGAGCTCCACACGGCGCTGCCGCTCTGAAACGCAGTGTGCAGCCCAGGGTCCCCAGCTGGCCCAGGGTTCCCTGCAGCGTTTCAAAGCGGCAGTGCCATGCGGAGCTGAGACATCAGGGCACAACCCACATTTCCTCCAAGCCCCTCAACTCATCAGGTTTCTGAATTTACCCTGATCTTATCCACAGCTCTCCCATTTTAACATAACTATAATAGATAAATCCAGGTGCAATCCTCAGCTAAATCCTAACCTGAAAATCTCTCTCTATGTTGGTATTCATTAAGGCCATAATATCACAACACCTGGTTATTGTACATTAACTGTGAATTACATCAAGTCTTGTCCAGTTCACGTTTCAATCTGCATTTGGTTTGACTGTCACCGTCAGGCTTTGGTTCTGTTGCTGGAAATTTCTCCTGCTTTGACAATATGGAATAGCTTTGGTGAAGAGTGTTTGGTAGCATGCCCTGAACATGGCAACAGTGGACATATATCAAGCCTGTTTTTGCCATGGACCTTGACTTTGAAAGAGGGCTCTTAATGTAGTGCGCTATGCAATCCTGGCTACCGTAGTGGATTCCAGAGGGAGAAACTGTGGTCTCACCTATTCATTCTTTAGATTGGAGCCAGAGGCCATAGGTCTTCATATGACAGTGGTGTTGGTTGCCCCTGTGTACTGTGACCCACCTTCCAGTGGAGAAGCATTGCTCCCTGCCACTGAAAAACTCAGAAAAACTCATTCAACAATAAAACCAAGACAAAAATAAAAAGACTCATCCCCTTCTGGGTTTCTTGCCAACTCGCTGATCAAGTTAACACCTTGAAAAGAAGGAATTGGTCACATGTCACTACCAGAGTCCATTTCATCCACTTTCCAGTCATTTTCTCTTCCCACAGACCTCCCTGGTCCTCAACAGCCACATTTCAGGCACTAAAGACTTTTTTCATCTCCCCTAGGAGCTCTTAAGTCTGTCCCGTCTCCATTTTGCAACCATTCTTGGCTTTTCACCCCATCTGGGGCTGCAACTATCTGAAAATGAAAACAATTCTCCAAAGGCAGCTTATCTTATACTCTCATGACCTGCCATGTACCTGAAAACATGGCCTGTCGTAAGAGTCATAACACAGTAATCCATCGGCAACACATAGAGATGTTGCCAAAATATCTTGCTTCGTTGACCGAAATAATGTGAAGTTCTATACACATGCTCTCTAGTAACACTAACGTATTAGACCTCTTTCAATTGTTACATTTTAGGCTCATCCTGGGAGAAGCCAGGCGTGAGCCTTAGAAGGCAATGAATGTCCAAGAGACCAATTCTTGGGGTGTTCAGCATTAAGTCTGGTGACAAAAGAAAAACAGAAGGGAAACATATGCAGCAGAAATCAGAGTGGTCTACAGTGTGAATCATTACTAAGCCAAATGTTAGCAAAATCTCAAATTGGGAAGAAATGAATATCAAGAAAATAAAATTTAAAATGAAGGAACTCTCAAAAAAAAATCTGGATTTTTGTTTTTTGTTAACTAGCAACAGCCACTACCTGGGTAGCAGTTGTAATTTCCCCTGCACAGGCAGTTTGAGAAGACAGACACGGCCTTACACAGAGACCAGATGGTTTTAAGAAGAAATTAGATATACACTCCGCCCCCCCCCCCCCCCCCCCGCAAAGCTAATCTTTTTTGAAATCACTGAGAAAAGTTATGCAAGGAAAAAAACCCACAAAATTGTTTGCAGAATGTTAAAACATATTGTTAAGCCTTGAAATAGCTACTGAAATTAAATGTTCTAAAAAGAGAATGCTGCCAGTCATGCATGCAAAAGACACAACACATGCCAAAAACAAAATACGCAAGGACCATGCATTTTTCATACAGACTTAAGGATATCTGTTCCCAGCAGAGTCTTGCAGTGCATTCGTATTTCCTTCTAAAAGAATACAATCCTCATTCCCTTTATAACTAGTATCTCACAAAACACAGATGATTCACACAAATTCTGACTTACAGCTCTGAAAAATCCTGCAGCGTGGCTTGAAATGTCCATAAAAGAACTGCATTAAAAACCTCTCCTAAAAGGCAACTGAATCAAAACAGTTCAGGCTCTGCTACTGATTCTGATGCTGCAACAGATGGGGACCAGTGCTGGGTGTGTTCTTGATTCTCATCGCAGCATAACAAGAGGATGGCAGAAACACTAGGTAACCCAGGAGAATACAGGCAACAATGTTATCTACTACTGCAGGGTGCATGCCAAAAAAGATTCAGACATATTAGAAGATTCAATTACAAAAATGCAGCTACCTGTCATATTACCTCTAAAAGGGTTATAGGTGAGCAAGTGCTCGGGGCTGGCCTGGCCCTGGGCACGTGGCGCACACATGGTGCCGGAGCCGGCCCCGGGCACATGGCGCACAGTGAGCGCCGGCCCCGGGAGCTCTGGGCACGCGGCGCTTGGAGGAGACGCCGGCCCCGGGCGCGCAGCACTTGAGGGGGAGCTCCGGCCCCGGGCGCGCGGCGCATAGAGGGGGGGAGCACCGGCCCCGGGCGCGCGGCGCTTGCTGGCCCCGGGCGCGTGGCACTTGGGGGGACCGGCCCCGGGCGCGTGACACTTGGGGGGGGCACCGGCCCCGGGCGCGCGTCACTTGGGGGGGGGCCGCCCCCTGGCGGGCGAACGGCCACGCCCCCTGGCGCCCGGCAACCTCCAAAGGTTGGGAACCACTGGCCTAGATGTCCAAATGTCATGGGCCCACTTAAAATTGGGGAGGTCAGGAAATGTTTTATTTGCAATTAAAAATGACACACTGGACATCAGGAACCTGTTTCTGCTAACTGGAAGTTTCAAATAATTTAGATTGCACTACATTATCATGTTTCAGGGGAGGCAGCGTAGTCTTGTAGATGAAGAACAAGACTGGTAGTTATAAGATATTACTTCTATTGCCAGTTCTGTCAGTTGTCCACTATATGATGGTAGGAAAAAAATCATATAACCGCTCTGTGCCTCAGTTCCCCAACAGCAATACGAGGAAAGTGATATGTATGCAAATTTGCAAGTTACTTTGAAATCCCTGAAGAGTTCTACATAAATGAAAATAAATAGATATGTTAGGCTGAAAATGCGGGTAATGTAAATTAAAACAAAATAATGGGAAAATAATGAAAACTCTCAAAGTGGGAGCTAGAAAAACACAAGAGGAGTTTGGTAGCACTTTCTTTCTGATTAAGAATGCCATTTAAACAAATTTCTTTAGGATAGTTTCAAACAGTGGTGGACAACCTGTGGCCCATAGGGGTTCTACATGTGGCCCATAAGGTATTTTGTTTATCGTTGCCCACACAGAGTTGCAAGATTCTGCTGTTTTTCATCCACGTAGAGACCCATATGCAGGAATTTATGGATAGAGAGTGCTTTTTTTGTAAATGTGGACCGCATAAGTGCAAGCGCACCCCTGCCTCCATGGTCCTCCAAGTAAGTGTACTCCAGCCAGCTGGGGGATGGCAGGAGCAGCACACTGCCCGAGACTCCCTCCTGGGGGAAATCAGCCCTGGCCAGCTGGACCATGGGGGAAGGAGGTTCGGGCAGCACAGTGCTCCTGCTTTTCCCTGACCGGACGGGAAAAGCCACATTCAGAAACTGTTCTCCAGCTTTCTCCCTGTTGTGCTCTGGAGGACCCTGGCTACCCCCCATGCTGGTAAGGATGGTAAGGGGACCATCCCTTTGGGTGGCAGATGATTCTCTTGCAGCTTTCCCAGAGGGGGGCAAAAGGGTACAAGCAGGTTTGGAAATGCCTCTGAAGCTATTTTCACAAAGCTACGGCTCTGTATCTGATCCCTCAGGCCTTGCCCTCAGAGGAAACCTGCACAACAGCTTCAAAAAAACTGAGCCTGGGAATTTAAATTCATACCTTTGCTAGACGCTACAAAATGTGAACGGAACAGACACACTGGATTTATGATTCAACAATCTGTGACCCCCCTTAACTAGCTCATGACTGAGGAGTTGTTAAGGGGCCAGTGGTCCTTTGAAAAATGGTAACTATTTATGCTAAACCATCTTATATTTGACAGCGACACTGACTCTGAGTATATTTCCCAAGCCTGAAGAAGAGCTCTGTGCAGCTTGAAAACTTGTCTCTCACCAGCTCAGATTGGTCCAACACAATTTATACAAGACAGTACCTCAGACAACTTGTTTCTGTGAGGTAACTGCAAGTCATACTTCTTCTTACCAAGGGCAATTCATGTAGCTGAAGTTGTGTATCTTAATTCAACTTTGTCCCGTAGCGTAGACATACCCTGAGTTCTCATAACCCATCATTGTCTGTGGTCTGGCAGGGACGTTACAGTGCCTTGCCAACCCATGGCAAACCCACACTGACAGGGTAGCATTCATGAGAACAGCAATTTTCATAGCAACACTTCATAATAGGGATGTTAAATATCGGTTAAGTGCATATTCGAGTAAACTCATTAATTCTTATCAATTAATCGACTATTCTATAGTCCCTGGGAGTGGGGCTGACAGCCAGTGCGCTCTGGCCTCACTCCCAAAAAGACCTCTGCCACTCCGCGCTGCTGCCACTGTATCAGAGACAGCAGCGCAAGGTGCCAGGTGGGAGCTGCTCCGCGAGAGAAGCCAGTTTAAAAACCAGCTCCCCTTGTGGACTTGCTGCCTGTCACCCTGCTCTGCTGCCTCTGATAAAGAGGCAGCGGCGTAGGGTAGCAGCAGCCCTTGTCTAGGAGGTGGTCTGAGTTCCCGGACCCAGCACAAGCCATTGCTGAGCTAGGCTGCCTGCCCACCTGGCTCCTAATATGCTTTATATGCAGAACCGCAGCGGGGATAGGTCCCGAACCCATCGCAAACCAGGACTGAGCCGGATTGCTGGCCAGCCTGCTAAAAAATGTACTGGAAAGGGGGGGTGAAATGGGTGTAGTCTATAGCATTAACTTCTAAGCTTTTACTTATTGGTTAATTAATCGATTAACTTTTACATCCCGACTTCATAATAGCACCCAGAATTCAGAAGTTGTGCAGACTGATCCCCCAAGTCACACAGACATCTCAAATTGCAAAGCCTGTCACCTTCACATCACCAAAAGCGGGCTGGTCACTGATGTGAGTGAAAGAAATTGATTAGTATCAGTCCAGTCAATGGCAAAAACTCCAACAAAACTGGCAGCTATGCTGCCAGTCTCAACGAGGCCAAAGACCAAAGGTGAAATCCTGGCCCCCTTGAAGTCAATGGCAAAACTACTGGGCAGGTCTATGGGACCAAGATTTCGCTACAAAGGAGCATGGAGAAAGAACTTCCTTTCCAACATCAATGTGGGCCTTCCACGTTAGGTTTGAGGTTCCATAGCATGTCTTTATTGCAGAAGGTTGTACCTTTTTCTGACCATGATGTTCCTGTTCTGTAAACTTAAATCTCCAAGACTTCAATTTGGTTCTAAATTCAGCAGAAGGACCTCAGAAAAACTGAGGAACCATCTCCTGCACCTCATACTCCAGAAGAGACTACCTCATCAAGAAATCATAAACATTCTCTCAACAGTTCAAGAAAAGAAAATTAGGAAACTTATCTGGAGATCACACAGGAAACCCAAAACAACTATAAAAAAACCTGATGAGAGCCATCCAACACAAATGCAATAAGTGGAATAGTGGAACCAACCACTACAACCATCACCACCAACTAGGGACATCAATACGTAGTTGAGTACATGATTAACCAATACGCCCAGGCTTATTGGTTAATCTTAACAATTACACACTTTCCCCACCACCACCACCACCACCTGCATCTGTAGTAGAGGCAGGAGGGGGAGCCAGTGCCATGGGGAGTTGGCTTTTAAATCAGCTCCTCATGAGCATAGGATATGGAGCCCTCTGCCCCCCACCCAAGCACTGGATGGGGAGAGGAGAGGAAGGAGCCAGTACACGTAGGAAGTCAGCTTTCAAGTTAGCTCCCAGTGTGTATCAGCTCACATGAACCACTTTGTGCCTTCTCCTCCCCTCCTTCCCGCCCCCCTCCACTGCTGCTTCTCTATCAGAGGTAGCATGGGGGGGGGGGGGGAACAGGGAGAGAAGCGGGAGCTGATAGATGTGGGAAACCAGCTTTCAAGCCAGCTCTCCTCATGTGCCAGCTCAGCGGAGCCGCTACCCTCCGCTCCTTGTGCTGCTGCCTCTATCCATGGGATGCCAGAGCAGTTTCTGTCCCTTGGGCCCCCAGCAGAAAGTGGCAGCTGCCACATCAGGCCTCTGTATCAGAGGCAGCAGTGAAGGGCAGCAGGGGATTCCCCCGGAGTGGGGCTGGGCGTACACTGGCTGTCGGCCCCACCCCCGAGGACTATTGAACAGTTGTGTAACTGATAGCATTTTGTGCAATTAATCTCTCTGGGTATGTCTACACTACAAAGTTAATTCGAACTAACGTCTGTTAGTTCGAATTAACGTTGATAGGCGCTACACTAGCACTCCGCTAGTTCGAACTTAATTCGAACTAGCGGAGCGCTTAGTTCGAACTAGGTAAACCTCATTGTACGAGGACTAACACCTAGTTCGAATTAGCTAGTTCGAATTAAGGGCTGTGTAGCCCCTTAATTCGAACTAGTGGGAGGCTAGCCCTCCCCAGCTTTCCCTGGTGGCCACTCTGGGCACCACCAGGGAAACTCGTCTGCCCCCCCTCCCAGCCCCGGAGCCCTTAAAGGGGCACGGTCTGGCTACGGTGCCCGTGCCAGGTGCAAGCCTGCCAGCACCCAGCCAGCAGACCCTGCACCTGGCACGGCTCGAGGCAGCCACCCGATACCCCCCAGCCCTCCGCCTCTTCCCGGGACCAGGCTGGCGGCTCCCGGGAGCCTGCCCAGGTCCGCAAGAGGCGGGCGCCCAACTGGTCTAGTGCGGACATCACGGACCTCATCCACGACCTCCGCACTAGGCACAGGAACGTGGCCGTCAAGGGCAGGATAGCTGCCAGCCTGGCCACCCGGGAGCAGGAGTGCATGAAAATCAAGGTGGTCCACTGAGACCCCCGACCCTGAGCTTAAAATGGCCGTACTGGGTCAGACCAAAGGTCCATCTAGCCCAGTAGCCTGTCTGCCGACAGCGGCCAAAACTAGGGACCCTGGAGGGGATGGACCGAAGACAGTGACCAAGCCATTTGTCTCGTGCCATCCCTCTCCAGCCTTCCACAAACCTTGGGCAGGGACACCACTCCTACCCCCTAGCTAATACCACTCCATGGGCCCAACCTCCATGACTTGATCTCACTTCCCTTTAAACTCTGTTCTAGTTGTAGCCTTCACAGCCTCCTGCAGCAAGGAGTTCCACAGGTTGACTCTGTGTTTTGTGAAGAACAACTTTCTGTTACTAGTTTGAAGCCTGTTACCCATTCCTTTCCTTTGGTGTCCTCTAGTCCTTCTTTATGGGAACTAATGAAGAACTTTTCTGTATGCACCCTCTCCACCCCACTCATGCTTTTAGAGACCTCTATCCTGTCCCCCCTCTGTCTCCTCTTTTCTAAGCTGAGAAGTCCCAGTCTCTTTAGCCTCTCTTCATATGGGACCTGTTCCCAACCCCTGATCATTTTAGTTGCCCTCCCCTCTCCCAGCCTCTCTCTTCCCCTCTCCCACCTCCTTTTCCCAGTCTCCCCCAGTTTTGTTCAATAAAGACAGATTCCATTTTTGAACACAATTGTCCTTTATTTTGTACATCAAGAAAAGGGGTTAGGGAGAGGTAAGTGGAAGGAGGTGAGGGAGGAATGGGGTACACACGCCCGATGGAGAGGACTGGGCTGGCTCTGTGGGCGTCTGGGGGTGGAACCTCTCCTGCAGCCCCACGATTGCTCCCTCTCCCCAGATGGCAGCCTGCGGCAAGTGCAGCCGGTCTGATGGCCCAGTGCTGTGATGTGCGCAGTATGGGTACTCCGGGCACTCCAAGCCAGGACTGCTTTGCAAGCAGGGCACCCCTGAGAACTGTCTGTCCGGGGTGGAGGTCGGGACCCTTTAAGCACAGCCCTAGGCTAGCCTGAGACAGCATCTCCACGCTCTAAGTCCTCCTCTGATGCCCTGCCGGCACTGCTTCCGGCCATCCTTAAGCCTGGTTCAGGGTCCACTTAATGTGGACATAGAATCATAGAATAATAGGACTGGGAGGGACCTCGAGAGGTCATCGAGTCCAGCCCCCCACCCGCAAGGCAGGACCAAGCTCCGTCTACACCATCCCTGACAGATGTCTATCTAACCTGTTCTTAAATATCTCCAGAGAGGGAGATTCCACCACCTCCCTTGGCAATTTATTCCAATATTTGACCACCCTGACAGTTAGGAATTTTTTCCTAATGTCCAATCTAAACCTCCCCTGCTGCACTTTAAGCCCACTTTAAGAGGAACAATTTTTCTCCTTCCTCCTTGTAACACCCTTTTAGATATTTGAAAACCGCTATCATGTCCCCCCTTAATCTTCTTTTTTCCAAACTAAACAAGCCCAGTTCATGAAGCCTGGCTTCATAGGTCATGTTCTCTAGACCTTTAATCATTCTTGTCGCTCTTCTCTGCACCCTTTCCAATTTCTCCACATCTTTCTTGAAATGTGGCGCCCAGAACTGGACACAGTACTCCAGCTGAGGCATAACTAGTGCAGAGTAGAGCGGCAGAATGACTTCACGAGTTTTGCTTACAACACACCTGTTGATACAACCTAGAATCATATTTGCTTTTTTTGTAACAGCATCACACTGTTGACTCATATTCAACTTGTGATCCACTATGACCCCTAGATCCCTTTCCGCCATGCTCCTTCCTAGACAGTCGCTTCCCATCTTGTATGTATGGAACTGATTGTTCCTTCCTAAGTGGAGCACTTTGCATTTCTCTTTATTAAACCTCATCCTGTTTACCTCTGACCATTTCTCTAACTTGCTAAGGTCATTTTGAATTATGTCCCTATCCTCCAAAGAAGTCGCAACCCCACCCAGTTTGGTATCATCTGCAAACTTAATAAACGTACTCTCTATCCCAATATCTACATCATTGATGAAGATATTGAACAGTACGGGTCCCAAAACAGACCCTTGAGAAACTCCACTTGTTATCCCTTTCCAGCAGGATTTAGAACCGTTAACAACAACTCTCTGACTACGGTTATCCAGCCAATTATGCACCCACCTTATCGTGGCCCTATCTAAGTTATATTTGCCTAGTTTATCAATAAGAATATCGTGCGAGACCGTATCAAATGCCTTACTAAAGTCTAGGTATATGACATCCACCGCTTCTCCCTTATCCACAAGGCTCGTTATCCTATCAAAGAAAGCTATCAGATTAGGTTGGCATGACTTGTTCTTCACAAACCCATGCTGGCTATTCCCTATCACTTTATTACCTTCCAAGTGTTTGCATATGATTTCCTTAATTACCTGCTCCATTATCTTCCCTGGGACAGACGTTAAACTGACCGGTCTATAGTTTCCTGGGTTGTTCTTATTCCCCTTTTTATAGATGGGCACAATATTTGCGCTTTTCCAGTCTTCTGGAATCTCCCCTGTCTGCCATGATTTTTCAAAGATCATAGCTAAAGGCTCAGATACCTCCTCTATCAGCTCCTTAAGTATCCTGGGATGCATTTCATCAGGACCTGGTGACTTGCTGACATCTAAGTTTCCTAAGTGATTTTTAACTTGTTCTTTGTGTATCCTATCTTCTAAACTTACCCTCTCTCTGCTTGTATTCACTACGTTAGGCACACCTCCAGACTTCTCGGTGAAGACCGAAACAAAGAAGTCATTGAGCATCTCCGCCATTTCCAAGTTTCCTGTTACTGCTTCTCCCTCCTCACTAAGCAGTGGGCCTACCCTGTCCTTGGTCTTCCTCTTGCTTTTAATGTATTTATAAAAGGTCTTCTTGTTTCCCTTTATGCCTGTAGCTAGTTTGATCTCATTTTGTGCCTTTGCCTTTCTAATCTTGCCCCTGCATTCCCGTGTTGCTTGCCTATATTCATCCTTTGTTAGTTGTCCTAGTTTCCATTTTTTATATGACTCCTTTTTTATTTTGAGATCGTGCAAGATCTCCTTGTTAAGCCAAGCTGGTCTTTTGCCGTATTTTCTATCTTTCCTACACAGCGGAATTGTTTGCTTTTGGGCCCTTAACAACGTCCCTTTGAAATACTTCCAACTCTCCTCAGTTGTTTTTCCCTTCAGTCTTGCTTCCCATGGGACCTTACCTACAAGTTCTCTGAGCTTATCAAAATCTGCCTTCCTGAAATCCATTACCTCAATTGTGCTGGTCTCCCTTCTACCTTTCCTTAAGATCATGAACTCTATTATTTCGTGATCACTGTCCCCTATACTGTCTTCCACTTTCAAGTTCTCAACTAGTTCCTCCCTATTTGTTAAAACCAAATCCAGAACAGCTTCTCCTCTGGTAGCTTTTTCAACCTTCTGAAACAGAAAGTTGTCTCCAATGCAGTCCAGAAACTTATTAGATAGCCTGTGCCTCGCTGTGTTAGTTTCCCAACATATGTCTGGATAGTTGAAGTCCCCCATCACCACCAAATCTTGGGCTTTGGATAGTTTTGTTAATTGTTTAAAAAAGGCCTCATCCACCTCTTCCACCTGGCTAGGTGGCCTGTAGTAGACTCCTAGCTAGTTCGAATTAGCAAAACGCTAATTCGAACTAGTTTTTTAGTCTAGATCCGTTAGTTCGAATTAGCTTAGTTCGAATTAACTAATTCGAACTAAGTTAGTTCGAATTAACGTTGTAGTGTAGACGTACCCGAAATAAGTAGTCCTGTGGCAACTTAGAGACTAACAAAAATATGTATAGTATCATGAGCTTTCGTGGGCAAAACCCACTTCTTCAGGTGAGCTGGAAGCTAGAGTGGAAATAATAGGAACCCAGAATGTACTGAATATTTGACAATTGTTGTACCAGCGCTAATGAGGCTGAGTGGGCTGGAAGTGTCCCATACTTAGCTTTTCATGTAAATGAGGTGTTAAATGTAGGAAAGACTGGCTTTATAATGCGACATCCAGTTAATGTCTTTGTTCAAGCCCAGGGAAACAGTGTCAAATGGAAAAGCCGTGGAAGAAAATTCTGTCATTCAGTTGGCTAATTTATAGGAATTTTCCTGGATTTTATTTCATTACTTCACATGTTACTGTAGCTAGTAAAATCCCAGTAAGAACATTCTGGTTGACCTCATTGGACTGCAGTTACCCAATATTCATTTGGAACTGCACATCACATTTTAATTTAGTAAACATTAACAGGTGCTGCTGCAATGTAACTGTTCAGAGCAGCTATAGCCCCAGAGAAAAAGTATGGTGGAGGAGGATGGCTTTATCATTCTGAGTTAATATCTATCATCACTTCTAAATGGGCATGTAATTATGCTACAAAAATAAATGGGACTGCAATGAGAATACTGTTATCTATACCATGAAAATAATGACATCTCATTTCAAGATCACAATTAAGAAATCTAATACAATATTCTCCTAACAACCACCAGTATCCCATTTCCCAGCCTCAAAATATCTTAGTTATGGGTCTATTTTAATAGCAGTACTACAATACCTACTGAATAGCATCTTTCACTAAAACTTGCTGTATCTTAATTCCCACTGAAAATAAAAACATTGTGAAGTATTTTATTTTAGCTCTAGGTGGCAGGCTAGCATCCAAATAAGAAAAAAATCTCATAAAACAAATGAACAGCATCTTTTGGAGGCTGTATACGGAAATCCTGGAGCAATCCTCAGCAATTTATACTATAAACTTAAGAATGTCATAATACTAGGTTTCTTTTTCCAACTTCTACTATTCTTGGTAAACTTTACAAACTGACTGTAATCCAGCAGTTAGAGCAGAAGACTTAGGAGTCTGAATCCAGGGTTCTAATCCCAAACTCTGCGAATAACTTATTGAGTGTGCTTAGGCAAAACCATTTAAACACTTGTGTCAATTTCCCAGTTCCCACAATCTATTTCTAAGAGGTTTATCAACAAGAATAACTTTTCAATATGAAATTATGCAATCACCTCCAGGGTAAATGCAGCACAGCAGGATAACATATTACAGCAACAACAGTTCAGGACAGAAAGTGAAGACATGAACATTATTGGTTTCTACTTATGTTAAAAAAGGAACCAGCAAGAAGCGTTTCATTCATCACTCAGACCACTCTTAGTATGCTGGATACTGTTCTTTTATCCTTTCTTTTGACTTTAAGCTCTCTGAGGCTATGTCTAGACTGCAGGCTTCTCTCAGAAGAAGCTTTTCTGGAAGAGATCTTCCGGAAAAACTTCTTTCGAAAGAGAGCGTCCACACAGCAAAAGCACATAGAAAAAGCGATCTGCTTTTTCGGAAGATAGCGTCCACACTAATTGGATGCTATCTCACATTTAAGTTGTGATTACTATGGACGGAGTGGCCACCAGGGCACCCGTGCTTTTTCCTGGAGGTCTCTTTTTTTTTTTTTTTTTTTTTTTATTAAAGAACACCCTCTTCCCCATCCACACACGCCCTTTTCTGAAAGAGCTCTTTTGGAAAAAGGTTTCTTCCTTGTAGAAAGAGGTTTACCGCTGTCAGAAAAAACCCTGCATTCTTTCAACTTTCTGTCAAAAGAACGCAATTGCAGTGAGGACATAAGTGTAGTTTTTCCAGAAAAACTTTTCCAGAAAAACTCTGCAGTGTGCACAAGCCCTAAAGGGACTGTGTCTTTCTACAGGATTGTTTACTAAATAAAAAGCACATTTTGAGTATTACTAAAATATAAATAATGCAGTATGCAACTAAAATTAGACAAAGAATTTCAGGTAGGCAGAATACAAGTTGGAATTTAGCCAAGACACCATGGGCAAGCCTTAATAATAGTACCACATGACCTTTAATAAGCACTAGTCATCAAGGGCTGTACAAATTGCTCCACAGTCTCCTGACCCTTGATAGAGCTTACACCCTCTGGATATTTACAGAAATCTCTGTCAGTGATGACTTATCCCTGGAACTCATGAAAATATTTCTCATGAAATAACTTTATGCCTTTGGAATGCACCAAATGTCAGGTATTTGGGGAGGTCGGGTAATCCAAAAGACTATCTCCCCTCGAAGGTTCAAGTTAACCCTAGAACGTACTATATCCCCATTTCAAATGACACAAGCTGAACTCTGTACTATGCTATCAACATATCTGGTATACTTTTCAGGAACAGAGAAATACTGCTGTGCCTACTTAATCAATATACAGCACATTCCTTAGTCATATACCACCAATACAGGCAGTCCCTGGGTTACGTACAAGATAGGGACTGTAGGTTTGTTCTTAAGTTGAATCTGTATGTAAGTCGGAACTGGCGTCAGCCGCTGCTGAAACTGATCAGTTTCAACAGCGGCTGAATCTGGACGCCAGTTCTGACTTACATACAGATTCAACTTAAGAAACCCAGGCGTCCCCAAGTCAGCTGCTGCTGAAACTGATCAGCGGCTGATTCCAGGAAGCCCGGGACGGAGCAACTCTGCCTCAGGCTTCCTGTAGTCAGCCCCTGGTCAGTTTCAGCAGCAGCTGACTTGGGGACGCCTGGGGCAGAGCAGCTGGGGTGCTGCCAGGTTGGTACAGTAGCGCCGAGGAGCGGCGCTGCGGGACCAACCCGGCAGCGCCCCAGCTGCTCTACCCCAGGCGTAGGCAAGAAAAGCTCGGTCTGCTGGCGGGGCAGGGGGGCCACTAGCTGCACCCCCCCCCAGCAGACCAGGGAGACGCGGGTGGCGGGACCGCCCGCGTCCTCCACGGCTTTGCTCCGTCTCCCTGGTCTGCTGAAATGAGGAGTAATGGTAGTTCGAACTAGGAAGCCTAGTTCGAACTACCTAGTTCGTGCCCCGTGTAGCCGCGCGGCACGGGGTTCGAACCAGCGGGGTTTTAAACATGGCGGCTCCCCGCTTATGCAAATGAAGCCCGGGAAATTCAAATCCCGGGCTTCATTTGCAAGTGCGGTATGCCTACATTACCCCGCTAGTTCGAACTAGCGGGGTAGTGTAGACATACCCGTAGATAGGCAGTGTTGGCAGGGAGCCAGGAGAACCAATGGGAGAAAGTATTGATATTTGAATAGGAAGTTATACTAGGGATGTTAATTTAGATTAATCAACTAATCAAATAGTCGATGGAATCTCCTGGCTGTTGGAATGGAATCTACCTGGCTGTTGCTACATTTCATAGGTGGAAGTGCCCCAGCAGGGGCTCTTGTGCATTTCAAACAATGAAACACTGCATGGATGCTGGGGCCTGAGGGAGACTCTCTAAGTCCTCTGCTAGCCCCAGGCTCCATGCAGCGCTTCTGCTTTGAAAAGTACAAGAGCCTCAATGCGGACTCATACATTTCAAATGTAGAACACCACCGCTGCACCCTTGCCTTCTCCAACAAAGCTGGAGCTGGGGAGAACCAGCATTTAAGCCAGCTCTCTCCAGCACTCTCCTCATCTTCTCCCCTCCCCCCGCTGTTGCCTCTTTCTGATAAGGCAGCAAGGGGCGGGGAGAAAAGACTAGTTGATTAGTCGCTTACATCCCTAAGATATACCTGCCTGCTGCTTTTCTTTGTGAGAGTTTTAAGCCAGGAGTTAGTTGGGGGAACAAGATAAATTGAACCAAGCAGAACTACCATGCCTGCAAAGAATACTGGGCTTGGAAACGGACTGGACCTTGAAGCATGGATTGTGAGTAAATAGGAAAATGTCTATGTAGTCGCAATCAGGTTATTTTCTTTGTTTTGTTGTTTGGTTAAACTTCACTGTGCTAAGTCCATGTGCATCCTCCCCCCCAATATATTAGAGGAGTAGCCGTGTTAGTCTGAATCTGCAAAAGCAGCGAGGAGTCCTGGGGCACCTTATAGACTAACTGAAGTGTAGGAGCATAAGCTTTCATGGGCAAAGACCCACTTTGTCAGATACATCTGACAAAGTGGGTCTTTGCCCACGAAAGCTTATGCTCCTACACTTCAGTTAGTCTATAAGGTGGCACAGGACTCCTCGCCGCTTCCCCCAATATATTGTAACTTTAAGCTGTATCCCAGGGATAAAATTCATCTGCTTTTAAATTGTTCTTCTCTCAGTCACTTTAAAACACCTAGCAACTAAGTATGCTTTATCAAGTATATCTTTTTGTTGTATTAATAAAATTACCTTCTTAGGGTGATGATTTGATTCTTGTGTTCCTGGAAGGTAACAGGAGATCTGTGTATGCATGCCTAAGTCTGAGAGTTCATCTATCAGAGACTGAAGTTTGTATTCTCTTTTTTCCCCAAGCTCTCTTACGGTAAAAGAGCTTGGGGGTACCCTGGATTCAAAAAGGAAAAGGTTGTTTTTTTTTAATTGGTGGAGGCTGCTACCTCCCCAGGCCAGAGAATCTATGACCTTGGGGAGCTTTTAAGCAGAAGCCTATGGAGGCAAAGTATTCTTAAGGTCTCTTGCAGGTTGTCCCCTCCCTCCCCTGGCGCCTTCTGCACTCAGAGTGCCAGAGTGGGGAATAACCCTCACAGCTACACATGGGTCTAGACTGGCATGATTTTCCGCAAATGCTTTTAACGGGAAAGTTTTTCCGTTAAAAGCATTTGCGGAAAAGAGCGTCTAGATTGGCACGGATGCTTTTCCACAAAAGCACTTTTTGCAGAAAAGCGTCCGTGCCAATCTAAACGCGGTTTTGCACACGAAAGCCCCGATTGCCATTTTCGCCATCGGGGCTTTTGTGCTCAAAACACTTTTTAGCTGTCTACACTGGCCCTCTTGCGCAAATACATTTGCGCAAGAGGGCTTTTTCCCGAACGGGAGCGGCATAGTATTTGCGCAAGAAAACTGACAATCTGACAGTTGGGGAGAATTAAAGAATTCCCATCCTGGAGAAATTGTATTTAAGGGATAGGAACCAATAAATAGTCATCTTCAGCTGTCTTTTGGAAACTGCCTCCCCACTCTAAGAAGCTGTTAGACCCAGGTCAGAGAAAAGATCAGCTCCAACTTGAAGGATTTTACCTGAAATAAGGACTAGGATGAGAAATGAGATCTGTAACAATCTCTCAATACATTAGACTTAGCTGGCTTGTTTTGTTTATTTTAGATTAGTAACTAGCTTTGATCTGTCTTTTCACTTGCTATCACTTAAATGATACTTTTTATACTTAATAAAAACACTAATTTATTATCAAATCCAGGGTAAATAATTGTTACCTGGAGGAGGGCAGGAAGCAACGGATGTGCACATCTCTCTTTCATTGATAAAGGAAGTGAACCTTATGAGCCTTCTCTGAGTAACACTTTTATACAGAGTACAATGGATTTATTCTGGGGTTTGGTCCCTTTTTCAGGGCTGTGCTCCTGGTTGCTGTCAAGTCCCTGTAGCTGAGTCCTCCCAGAGTTGTTAGCCATGTTTGTGTTACTCTGCTCGGCGGTTGTTACTCCTATTCTGTGCCTTTGTTGGGGAAGAACAGAACTGCTGGCCCAGCAGGACAGGGTGCTGAGGTGCTCCAGAGGAAGGATAGGTGGGTTCAGTGCATCAGTACACTGGGGGGGGGGGAGGATTTCCTTATTTCCTTCTCATTAAACTCTCATGGCCTACAATTTTCATGCATGAACCCCCAAAAATGTGTTTGCCACCGACCTAGCCACATGAATAGTCTTCCTGGAGTATCTTACATGGAGTTATCACAGCATCTCCCCTGCCAGGGGGTTGATGGGAGAAACTCTCCCATGGACTCCCCCCTTATGCTTCTCAATCAGGTAGAATACTGAAGTCAACAAGAGTGCGATCAATGGTCGATTTAATGGGTCTTTACTAGGGATGTTAAAAATCATGTAATAGGAGAACTGTGTAAACACTGAAAATCTCAGTGGTTACACATGCTGCATGCTCTGCAGTATAAAGCTTAGCTGTATACTGAAGAGCTGCAGTGAAACCTCCTCGAGAATGAGGCCACTAACCATTTCCTGCCCAGGTCCCAGGGAGGAGGCTTCGCTGCTCTGCTGAATTGGAGCCGCCTCCCCAGGAGACTGAATTACCAATAAGCACCATTAACCAATAAGCAGTTGCTTATCATTTATACGGTTAATCATTTACATCCTAGCATCCCTAGTCTTCACTAGACCCACTATATAAACACCCAGAGGATCGATCCCCACTGCGCCAATCTCACGATAAGTATAGACAAGGCCTGAGTACAGGTTGCACAACTCCTGAACTTCCTACAGAGCTTGGGATCTGTTATAGCCTTAGAAATAACCCAATGCAATTGGCCCAGCTACTCTCACAATCAGATGAGAGGCCAACTTGCTCACAGACGTGAGAGAGAGTTGCATGTAGCTCCCTGCAGCGGTGACAAAGGAATTCAGGTAGTTGAGAAAGGTGAAACTCCCTTAGATAAATAGAGCCAATAATGATATCCTAGAGAATGTTGCTGAACTGCTGAATGGACATGGTTTCTTTATATAGAATAGTTCAATACTAGAAGCACTAGGTCCCATAAGTGAAAACGCAAAAACTTTCAAAGAGTGTTTGTCATTATTCCATTCTGTCCCCACAAAATGCTCTTGGTATCCAATGCATTTCACCAGAATTAGAAGACATGACTTTTTTTTTCTGTATACCTCCTTAATTTGTAGCTTCCAACACTAGCAGGTACACACCATGCTGTTACCAGGTGTTAAACATACTGCAGAAGAACAGCCATGAGGTTTTCTTTCCTCTTTGTCAACAAAGCACTTTTGTTTTGGTGAAACTATTCTAGCTCTTTTTCTTCAGATAACTCAATAGCCTCTGCACAATCTATTCAAAGGGACAATGAAACCCCCTTTAGTTCTCTTAGTTCTCTATTGTTCAGAAAATCCTCTTGACAGCTTATAAAACATTTCTCTCCCTCCGAAGTTCATATTTAGACAAATACTCTCCCCCCCCCCCCACCAGGGAAAATAAAAGCAGACAGTGGAAAAGCAGAGACTTTTATAATTTAAAAAACTAGTATGAGGTCATTTGAAAGGGAATGAAAAAGTCAATGGAGAGATACTATTATCGGCAAAAAGATGAAGAACACAAACAATCTAATGTTAGGAAACAAGGAATAAATACTGCAGGATTAATTTACATCACCTGAGAGAATATTAAGTAATTCAAGGCTTACCTCTGCTATAAGTCTTATTGTTGTGGGTATTGTGTTATTACATGTCTTGGTCTTACCTGTGTGTGGGACACCAAATTGAGTTGGTTTCGACATGATACAGAGCCATCAAGCAGCACTGGGTTTTATAAACAGTGGATATGAACATGACCTTACCTTGATTATGTTACTGTGTGGATAGACGGAATGATACTGTGTAAAGTTTTCACAGCACTCCACTTTTTCTAGAGTCAATCTATCAGTTAATTTTGGCAATGGCACCCAAATCTGCCTCTCTACCCAAACTTCTCCTCCTCTATTCACTCTCATGTCTCTAGCCTCCTGACATCTCATCCTGGTCAACGAAAAGACAGCATAAAAAAACCCCTCAATTTCTTTACCCCTTTTCCAAAGTCTCTCTGTCTCTCTCTCTCTCTCACTCTCTCGTCACCAAAAACTGCCTTTTATTGACAAAACAGTGACAGCATGCACACTACAATGCAACTTTTGGGGAAGGGGGATGGACACCCAGTTTTGGTGACAAAAAATTTCCACTTCTATGAGAGACTTTTGTCTTTTCCTCTCCCTTTATTGTCAACAAAGAGCCAATGTCGACTTTGCTGTATGTTTTGTTGAGAGAACTGATTTCAGCCAGCATCCCACAATGCCTACCCTGATGGCTGTGCTCAGTGTTTTATGATCTCTGCTGCCCTGCAAGCATGTGCCCTCTACCCTTTCAAAGCTCCAGGAAGTATCTGACAGCTGAGTGAACTACTTCGTTTGGGGAACAAACAAAAAGAGCAAATCACTGGAATGTTCCCATTCTGCTCTGTTAGAAATACAGCAACAGGCAGGCTGGAGGGAAGGCTGGAGAGATTGCTGTGCTGCTTTGACATCCCTCAGCATGGATTGCTCACAGATGATGTTCACAGCAGCTGAGAATGCTGTGGGAGAACTCAGAGAGAAACCCAAGAAGCACAGAGATCAGCTTTGCCCTCCCACAACACTGCACTGTGGGATGCTTACCCACATAATTTTGCTCTATATGTCAACTAGGGAGCAAGTAATGTGGCCACAGTACGTCGACAATGGGAGGTGGGAAAAACAGTTTGACCAGTTTTCACTTTTTCCAACTTTAGCATGTTGACAGTGCTTTTGTTGTCAAGCCTTCCAGATGTAGACATAGCCTCAATTAGCCTTCAGTTCCACCCTCACAACCTCGATATCATTCTCTCTAGGTTCTTATATAGGACTCGTTGCCATGGTCACTGAGTGGCTTCTAAAATTACAGAGTACTTTCATGCAAGGATATATTTCCTTGAGCTATCACTGGTCAGCAGGAGCCACACACTTTGGTGTTTGAGTGGATTTTCGATTTTGTTTTCTCAGCGTTTTTGGACTAGGGATGTGAAGGACTAGTCGACTATCGGATAAGCAAATGCTTATTGGATAGTCAACAGGATAGTTGACTAGTTGCTTTCTTGCCCCCCTTACTGCCTCTATCAGAAAGAGGAAGCAAGGGGAGGAAGAGCAGGGGGTGCTTCAAAGCGGCAGCACCACTTGAAGCCTTGGGCCAGACCCTGGGCTCCATGCAGCGCTGGCACTTTGAAATGCCGCGTGCAGCAGCTGGGTACTCCCCCGCTGACCCTGATCTCCATGCAGTGTTGCCGCTTTGAAACACCGCGAGGAGCCCGGCATCAGGCTCCCCACAACATTTCAACGAGGCAGCACTGTGTGGAGCTCGGGATCAGTCCCCAGCTGCCCTAGGGCTCCACATAGAGCTTTCACCTTTGAAGTGTAGCAACAGCCCTAAGACTGTTGATACACTTCAAAGGCAGAGCTGCCCTATCGATTAATTGAATAGTTGATGCAAAAATGCATTGACTATTCAATTAGTCAATACTTAACATCCTTATTTTGGACTTATAGGGTGGCCCCAAGTTGGAAAAAAAGAGGAATTTAGCAGTTTGTTCTTGAGGTGCTGAGGTACATAATTATTTTGATAGCTTCAGGAATAAAGCTCGAGTCATGGGGAAACTGTCACCTATCCGCTCCCCAACACCACACTGTTTTACCCTGGAGACACATCAGAGGAGCTCTGGCTCACCCAGAGTGAGGCAGTCACCCCAAACATCCTAGGCCAGTCCCATTGAGGTTTTTGAAAAGAAGAACCAAGATATTGAATCCAACCAAATATTTAACAGGGAGCCAGCGAAAAGAGCAGAGTAGTGGGGGTGACATGCTCCCTGCAACCCCTGGTATTACCCAGATGGGAAGTTGTGTTCCGTATCAGTAATCGGACTACACTAAGAGAAGAACAGGAGCGATCAACATGAGCAGCCCAGGGGAATGATGACCAAGATCAAAAAGTTTGGGGAGCATGAACAAGGAACTCCATGTTTACATACGAGTCTATTCCAAGCCTGGGACTGTCATTTTTATTAGGCTCATTGGGTTCCCAGGGCTTGCCTGTACAACACAACGTGAATGAATAAATAAATGCTATCAACAGAACATGTGGACCAGCCCTATACAAGGAATTCATTGCCTTGGACAGGACTTGTCACTTTCTGGAAAGCTGAATACAGTTAGCCTACTGATAAGAGTTTACCAGCATTAAAAGCTTGCAGTTGACCAGCCTTTTTCTCACCCGGAGAGCTACATGTTAGGACTCCACAGGATGTACAGGTTGTACCTCACTGGGCTGGCATCCTTGGCACCTGACCAGTCCTGAATCCAGGAATCTGCTGGACCAGAGGAGGTCAAGGCTGGCCCCTATCCTGCTGCTGGCTGGAAGTCTCCACCCTATTAGCAGCAGAGGGGCCGTCATCAACTCATCAGCCCCGCAGGGACTCTGCCCCCAGCCGTGGGGCTCTGCAGCCAGCCTCCCTTTTCCCTTGAGTATCCTCCCATCCCCACTTCTCCCCCTCCCACTCTAAATTTGTGCTCCACAAAAAAAAGCTATTTGCAGCACTCCAGATGTTCTGGAGGGCGGGGAAGGAGTTGCTGAGCACAAGATCCAGCTTTTCCCCATGAGCACTCCAACCCAGGAGCACTCACAGGTAGGCCAGACCACAGATGTTACTGGACAAGGGACGTCTGGATGATAGAGGTCCAACCTGAACTATGAACACTTCTGGTTTAGGGAGAGTTCTACCTAGAAGTTCAGGGAAAGCAGGATCTGGCACTCAGCTGTTACTGCATTCCACTTGAAGTTTTTCCTTGTGTGCACTAACAGTAAACTAATCCAACTTGTTGAATTGGTTCTTTACAAATATATTCCCTCCCTCCCCCGCCTCTTAGCAACTTACAATAAAGCAACAGACCAAATGTGCTCATAAAGGAGCAAATCCAATTAATTTGCTTGCATATATGTACAACAATAACTGTATATAAAAAGGCTCAGAGAGGGTAGCCATGTTAATCTGTAACTTTAAAAACAATGAGCAGTCCCTGTGGCACCCTAGAAACTAACAAATAATATCATGAGCTTTCGTGGGTAAATCCCACTATAATCAGTTTTACCCACAAAAGCTCATGACATAATATATTTGTTAGTCTCTACGGTGCCACAGCACTGCTCGTTGTGTATTAAAAAGTAAAACATATGACTGAGTAAAAAACAGGGCATAGTTCCTTGCCTCTCAGATGCCATTTAATCCAAATTTGCTAAAGAGAAAGAATGTGCTGGTAAATATCCAACATTCATAAAACAAAAAGAAAACAGAACCTACCATCTATGTTCGCCGGGTCAATCCAAGCTGAGAGCTATGCTTTGTGCTCCTGAGAGAGTCTTTACTGGTATCATCATGGGCCAGAGTGAAAGAGTGAATGATTTGGACAGGCACTAACTAATAAGAATAGACATTTTATAAGATCTACAGAAGGAAGGAAGAGCCAATGCAAATACTGACCTAGCTTTATTTTTCTAAGCAGAACCTCTGTAAATAGACAAAATGGTAAACTGGGGCGGGAGGACAGGTAATCAGGCGATCACTGACTATATTTTATTTATGTGGGGGATGGATTGAATTCCTCCCAATTAGCCAGTGTAGCACAAATGAACTGGAAAATAAAACCCACGTTCAAAGGCATCAGTAGTTCAATTAATGGAATTCGTAGCTCCAAATGTAAAAATGAAAGAGGAGGATAATGGAGTGTGTACCATTAGGGTTTTGAAAACATACATTCATTTTATCTTCACAGACTTCCCAGCTTTGTCAATTAAGAAGCCATGCTGGCAGTTTGCCAAGAACCAGAGGCGCACACCTCCTCATGGCCTTCCTAAATGTACAATGTACAATATTATCATATTCTAATGCTGCCTGCAGCCAAAGCAGAAGATTACTGGGAGAGGGGGCAGTCTCTACATCCAAATTGATCCCTTCCCTTTGAGTCTATACTGAACCGGTACCTCAGCATGGGATGATGTCCAGATGGCAGAACCAAGCAGGGAGTTTGTGCCCCCACAATAGAAATATTACAAGGGTTGATCCCTGTTTTCAGCCTGGTGCATCTCCCCTGTAAACTCCATGCATGTATGGCAGATATCATCAGCCACTCTGCTCATGATGAGCAGGGCTCTGTGGCTGCAGGGCAAGAGGGGACTAAAGGGGATTGAGCAATTGCCACTGCACCCAATCCCATGAGAGGGAGCAGGGAGGAACTGGACTGGGACCAGGAGCAGCTAGAGGAACCCCCATTCCAAGAAAGCTTTCACTGGCTCTGCTTTTGAGCAGTTGTCTTTTGGATGACACACCAAAATGAGGTCATGAACTCTGGGGACCATTAAAGATAAAAATACGGATCTTATCATATTTCATATTCTTATCTATGATCTTATCATAGATGGCCAAATCTAACCCAAGGAATTACCTGCTACCTTCCCTAAATCCTTCCATAGCTTCAAAGGGATATGCTAT
Organism: Pelodiscus sinensis; assembly: GCF_049634645.1. Taxonomy (NCBI): domain Eukaryota; kingdom Metazoa; phylum Chordata; order Testudines; family Trionychidae; genus Pelodiscus; species Pelodiscus sinensis. Next base: position 244,285,765 of record NC_134712.1, on the reverse strand, counting down.
TCCTCTTCACTGTCCGTCCTATTTGGATCAACTCAAACATTGCTAAATTCAAGTCTCGAGAGTTCAGAATTCCAACCTTAGGTGAAATAATACCTCTTGTAATTCCAAAAGGCACCAAAAAACCCAATTCTGTGAAATGCTTGTAAAGGACTTGGAGAAAATATAAGGGAAAGAAAAAAAATGTTGCTTATCTGAAAATCTCCTTTCTTCTTTGAGCTAAGGTCCATGACAATGGGTATTTCGGTCTGTTTGTAGTTTGAGGGCACAATCAAGCCGTCCAAGAATACCTGACCTCTTCCATGTTCCTCCACTTGAGACTGCTTCCACAGCCAGGAAAATTCCATTCTGCTTTCCTAAATTACAGATTGCGCTAACGACATTGTGAAGAAAAAGCCTAACTCTTCTACCGCAGTTCAGGGGGTCCACTTCTCCAACCTATCTAAACCTGAATTTTTGGATGTCCATTCCCTTCTCTATGCTGGATGACCTTCTTGGCTCCAGCCTGTCGACCAGATATGTGGACCTAATTCTTACATGGAGACTCACGGAATGGGCTATAAGAGAAACTCCATTCTACCCACAGAGCTGGCAGAGCTCCCCAAAAAGACACTCAATAAGGAGTGACACGGAAGACACAGCAGACCTTTTCCTCTGGCTTTCTCAGCCCAGTTCTCTCCCAGAAGTTATTGCAAATGCCTCTGAGAGGAAAGCAGAGCTAAGAGGACAATCTCCCCAAAAGACAAATTCAGCTCTAGGGCAATCAGAAAACATTTTTAACCAAACTGTTAGTCAGAAATTTTAAATTAAAAAAAAAGGAATTTTCCTCAAAAAAGTTCTGCAGTTGGGAGACCCGAGTTGCTGACCACTGAGGATGTAGAAAAAAAAATGTTGGGAACCTTCAGGCAGCAAGGCGTTACCCTGCTTCCAGTGACTGACAGGTCTCGTTCTGTCCACACTGTAATGTAGCTGTAGGCCTCAGCATGAGAAGCATGTGCTACAGAAGTGCAAAGAATTAGACGTAACAGCAAAGGTCAGAGCAGATTCCAGCCACATTTTAGGACTCTGCAGGCTACATCTGACTCACAAGCTGTTCTTTCAGTTCCTTTGGGCTAAAAAGAGTCTTACTATATAGTTTGTATTCATTGAGCACTGCAGAGTTCTCTGGTTAAACTAATAGCACCACTGAGGTAATGACTTTCATGGAATCAAGCTTGAAATCTATGTTCAAATGGTCAGTGGATTGGGTCAATGTGATGGTGTTCACAATAGCAATACTTAGAACAGAGAGAGTTTTTCATGTTATTGAGATTTACAAACATTATTTAATCAGTCTTCACAAAAGCCCTGTCAGGTAGATAAGTACCAATTATTATGCCTATTTTACAAATGGGAAAATTGAGACAGGATAAGCATGGCCACTAAGTTAGCTAGTATCAGAGCTGAGATTAAAGCTAAGAAGTTTCCAGTTTCTAATCCTGTGCTCAAATCACTTTTCCATGCCCCTCTCTCTCAGTTGTACCTAATGAATATGTCTCACAGAATCAGCCCTAAAAACAGCATTGATTCCTTTCTGCAAGTGCCTCCCAGTTTCAGTGTTGTCAGCTAACATTTTTAAAGACAAGGTAATACCTGCTAATAAAAAGGCACATCGGTAAGATAAATTACAGGGCCAGTCTGCCTTGCAAAGCTGGCAAAAAAGTCCTATTAATGTTAACAAGAACTATAGGACCTATGTACAAAGGAAGGAGATTAGAGCCCTAAATCCAATCTCTGTCATTTTTATTGCAACCTTTGTTCCACTTCAGTAACTTTTTTACTGCCTCCACTGTCACCCAAAGACAAATATTCATCTGTTCCTTACAAGTTCTTCTTCATTGTATTTATTTGTGAATTTTTAAAAAGGAAAAGAAAAGTATCCATTTAAGTAATATCCTTTGGGTACAGAACACTATTGCCAAAGCTACCACTATCAGCAGCATGACAGCATTTTTAAAAACAGAAGAAACATGTGCTAGATAACTGTGACCATAAAGACTCAGAGGGGCAGCCGTGTTAATTTGTATCTGCAAAAACAAAGAGAAGTCCTGTGGCATCTTAAAGACTAACAGACAAAGAATATGGGACCATAAAGAATATATCGAATTACAGACACAAAGAATAATAAACAGAATGATTACAGAAAGCTCATAATTTGGGGCTATTCATTGTTCAACATTCCACAAGTGAACTAATGATTATGGAAAATGTTCATCTTCCTCTGAAACACTAGCTATTAGACAATTGCAGTGGCAAGATATCTGGCCAATTCAATTAAAATATACTTATTAGCATGAAAAGCTAAATAAGCATTAAAAATTAACACACAGATCCAACCCTTGAGTCTCTCTCAGAGGTAGATATCTTAAACCCATGATAGTGCTACATGCTGCCACTTTTAGCGCAGAAGTATTGTTTGTATGTGAGAGATAAACCATTCCAACTTCTCCTTCATCTTCTGTTTGTCAGAGTTCTTACTTCCTTCCTCCCTTCCACTTCCCTCCAGAGTCTCTGGGTTTCTTTCAGAATCATGAGGGTTACTTTTTTCACTATTTTCTGTTTTACATCTCCATCCTGGAATCCCTAAGTCACAGTGAACTGTGGAGAGATAGACTAGACTCCCCGTTTAAGGGCATGTCTACACTAAGAAATTATTTCAAAATAACTCCCCTTATTTCGAAATAACTAGGTGAGCATCCACACTACCGAGCCTGTTATTTTGAAATAATGGACTTGTTATTTTGAAACAATAACTCCTATTTGTGAAGAGGAATAAGTTTATTTCAAAATAGTTATTTTGGGAGTTATTTCAAAATAACTTATTTTGAAATAACCTGGTAGTATAGACATAGCATAAAAGACTCTCACTTTCTTTATCCAACTAGCTAGATGAATTGCTGATTAGTCTCCTCCCCACATAGTACTTTTAGTTTTAATTAACACTAACTAGTAAGAACTTCTAAGACTCTGTTCCTCTTTCATATTTCTCTACCACCAAATTGAAATAATCAACTTATTCTTTGAAATGCAGATGAAAATCAAGTATCTAAAAACAAAATATGACAGATGCAAATCAACACGCATCATAAATAATCACAGACCTGCCAGTATCAAACCAGAAAAGAACATCTCATCTTGTTCAAACTGTACATGCCGAAACATTCCCTTGCCAAGACAGAAAAAATGTCTTTTCAGTACATAGGTCAGGTCCCCAGATAAAACTCTAAGAGCCCAGTAAATTTTGCATGTCAACCATTTGCTATCCTCAGAAAAGAGAGAATACAGAAAATAAAAAGTAGTTAAGAATATCCATGTTTGACACAGAATCCCTATAAGACCATGTAAAATTATGTCAAATCTTTTTTATGTAAAGTCTATAATGAACCTTCTAGCCAATTACAAATACGATCCACAAAATAAACCCTAAAGTGTCTGAACAAATATATTTATAATAGCCTCTGTGCCCAGCTTTCTCTTTTTGCCAAGGCAGTGTCTGCAAACATCCTCTTTTTCCCAGGTGCTACCTCGATCTTTAATTTAGTTTATTGAGACTGACAAAAACCCACCAGCCAGGCATTTCCATGCTGAATTATCTGGAGTACAGGCAGTCCCCGGGATACATGGATCTGACTTACATCGGATCCCTACTTACAAACGGGGTGAGGCAACCCCGCACTAGCTGCTTCCCCCCAGCAGGCCAGGGAGACGTGAAGCTAGCGCCGCCCCCCCCCACCCCCCCAGCAGACCAGGGAGATGCGGAGCGGCTTTTCTCAGCAGACACCTCAGCTTGAGAATAAAGGACTGAGGGAAGTGAGGTGTGGGAGAATAAAACTGAGCTCTGGAGAAATGTTTGGCTAGAGTTTCCCCTACAATATGTACCAGTTCCGACTTACATACAAATTCAACTTAAGAACAAACCTACAGTCCCTATCTTGTACGTAACCCGGGGACTGCCTGTACTGCGTCCAATTCTGAGCCCCCTTCACACAGCCCCCCCCCCCCAAACACAGAAAGGATGCGGATGCATTGGGCAATGAAAATGATTAGGGGGCTGGAGCAAGTCACTTACGAGAAGAGGCTGAGGGATTTGGGCTTGTAAAGTCTACAGAAGAGAAGAGTGAGGGGGGGTGTGATAGCAGCCTTTAACTACCTGAAGGGAGGTTCCAAAGAGAATGGAGAGAGGCTGTTCTTAATAGTGACAGATGGACAGAATGAAAAGCAATGGTCTCAGGGTTGCAGTGGGGGAGGTATAGGTTGGATATTAGGAAAAACTTTGTCCCTAGGAGAGTGGTGAAGCACTGGAATAGGTTATCTAGGGAGATCGTAGAATCTCCATTCCTAGAGGTTTTTAAGTCCCAGCTTGACAAAGTCCTGGCTGGGATGATTTAGCTGAGGTTGGTCTTGCTTTGGGCAGAGGGCTGAACTTGATGACCTTCTGAAGTCTCTTTCAGCCCTAGGATTCTATGAATCCATTGGTGAAAAAGAGGACAATATCCTCCCGCACACCTCTGATTTTTCTGATGTGTTTTCTTTTGCACAATCCTCTTTGTTCTCATGCCTCAGGAAAACCTTCCTATCCACATAATTCTGCCAGTACCTGGGTACCCTGACTGAAGCAAAAGCCATGAGCTGGCTAAACGTGGATGGGAATGTCAGAGAAAACAGGAAGTGATGCTTCCTATTTACCAAAAAGTCCAACTTGGTTTTCAAATTAGAGCTTTCTTTAAAATGTCGTTACAAAATATTCCACTCAAGTGCTTACCAAACACTTCAGATAAGTCTCCAGCACTCCTGTGGAATACATAAGCACTGTAGCCATTTTACTTATGGGTAGACTGATGCACAAAGCCTTCCCTACTGTCACACAGAGGGACAGGGACAGGTTTGAGTGGCTGTGTTTCCACTATTAGATGAACTTTATCAGCTGCAGATTCCTAATGAAGGTAACAAATGGAAACACTGAACAAGATGTAGCTGTGTTGCTAAAGCTGTAGAAGACAACACCATTTCACTCATTTGTTTCGCTGCTTGTGTATTTACACTGCAGAGATGTGAATAGCACTGGAGTTTGTCAGTTAACACAGAGCAGCACAGCACACTGGGACATTTCTTCATGCTGATTGTGCTTTCTGCAAGACTTTTTTTTGTGGGGGGAGCAAAACATATACAAGCATATTTACAACTCAGAAAACTTTACAGACACTTGTATTTTTAAAAGTAGGTCAAATTTTGTGTGTACGTAAGTTAACAGTGCCTTTTAAAACCCTACATTCTCTCACACCCATCTGTGTAACACTGAACAACTGGCTACGTACACTGTATGGGAGAGGTTTGGGAGGGGGAACTGCTTTCCGCTAACATTAAATATTGACAACAGCAGGTTATCAGATTTAATGGATGAATAATCTTGCCTGCTACTGCAAATATTATGTTCCTAAGTACACCTTAGACAAACTACTTCTCAGTTTGCCATTTGAAACAATTGCCAGGCTGGAAACTTCAATTGAGAATATTATAAAACTAACTCTCTTCACATAAACAAAACCTTAAAAGAAGAGTACACTGCCGTGAACTTCTGGTAAAAGTAAAAGAAACTGAGTCAAACTTGGCTCACTTGTTAAGATAAGAATTTACCCCTTTGGATATTATAAAATGGGGAATTAAAGATAAAGTCACACACTGGAACAATCTAGTCAGGAAATTCTGCTACATTAAACTACAAATATATTTTAAAATTTATAATATAGCAGGCAATTTGGAAAAAGCTAACATTTGGAAACTTAATTTTTGCATTTTGTGATTTGAACTGCTGCAATTTTTTTTGCTTTTAGTATAAAATAAAAATATTCAGTGACTACAGTTCTTTACAAGTTTCCTTTAATTGTTTTTAAAAATCAAATGTCTTTGCCCAACAGTTTAATCATAGAATCATAGAACACTAGAACTGGAAGGGACCTCAAGCAGTTATCAAGTCCAGTCCCCTGCCCTCATGGCAGAACCCAGTACCGTGTAGACTATCCCAGACAGATGTCTATTTAACCTGCTCTTAAATATCTCCAGAGATGGAGATTCCACAACCTCCCGAGGCAACTTATTCCAGTGTTTAACCACACTGACAGTTAGGAAGTTTTTCTAACCTAAACCTCCCTTGCTTCAGTTTACGCCCATTGCTTCTTGTCCTATACTCAGAGACCAAGGAGAACAATTTTTCTTCCTCCTCTTTGTGACACCCTTTTAGATACCTGAGAACTGCTATTGTGTCCCCTCTCAGTCTTCTCCTTTCCAAACTAAACAAGCCCAATTTTTTCAATCTTCCTTCATAAATCTACGCTATGGGGGAAGGATAGCTCAGTGGTTTGAGCAGTGGCCTGATAAACCCAGGATTCTGAGCTCAATCCTTGAGGAGGCCACCAAGGGATCTGGGGCAAATCTGTCAGGTATATTACTTGGTCCGGACAGGGGGACTGCATTCGATGACCTCTTAAGGTCCCTTCCAGCTCTATGAAATAGGTCATGTTCTCTAGATCCTTAATTGTTCTTGTTGACCTTCCCCAATTTCTCCACATCTTTCTTGAAATGTGGTGCCCAGAACTGGACACAATACTCCAACTGAGGCCTAATCAGTGCAGAATGATTAGAGTGGAAGAATGATTTCTCATGTCTTGCTACAACACACCTGTTAATGCATCCCAGAATCATGTTTGCTTTTTCTGCAACAACGCCACACTGTTGACTCATATTTAGCTTGTGGTCTACTATGACCCTGTCCGAGACAGAACATCAGAAATGGCTGCCCGTCACAGGGAGCCATAGCCTGTAATACCTCTAAGGCTGGTATAGGGGGCTCTGTCTGTGAGGTGGAGTGTTTTCCATATAAGGGCATGTAAATTAATAATCTTCCCCTGCTTGCTCCACCCATTGCAGTGAAAGATCAGCCAATGGGCTGACTTGTGCTCAGGCCTGCTACTCCACCCACTGCAGCAAAAACCAACCTATGGGGTGATAAGTTCACAGGCAATAAAACAGGCAGGCAGCCCCTCTCTCGCTGGGGATTCGCATCGAGTGAACGCCTGGCCTGATCACCCAGACGCCTTGCACCCCCCGCTCTCGAGTCTTACTGAGCGTACTCCCAGTTGGTCGACCCGAGTGGAGACAGTTTATGAGCATGCGACCGGTACTTGTGTTCCTGCTGTCTCCAGAACTGGTATAACCTCCCCCCCCTGCCATCATCCCTATCCTAATTGATTTCTTAGTTGTCCTTATTGCTTGTCAAGTGACAGTGGTTAAAAAGTTACTAAGTTAGTTTATAAATAGTTGTGGTTCAGGGTTTTTACTGTTTCCTTGTATAAAGTTGTGTAAATAATCAGCCCTATGGACAATACCAGTGTTAATTCAACTGTTCCTAACCCCTGGGCAGTTATTGGGAATTATTGTGATTTAGAAAAGCCTCAGGGAATTGTTTTGTGTTGTCTGGCAATCTGTTTAATTTTTGTTCTGATGATTGTCTGGCGCCATCAAAATAAAATCAGTTTGTGCTTTTTAAAGCCCGCAGTTGTGGTCTCATCCTTTCCGGCATCCCTTCGAACCTCGTGTATTACGGGGACTGACAGACCCCCCCAGATCCATTTCTGCAGTATTCCTTCCTAGACAGTCGCTTCCCATTCTGTACATGTGAGACTACTTGTTCCTACCTAAGTGAAGCACTTTGCATTTGTCCTTATTAAACTTCATCCCATTTACTTAAAACCATGTCTCCAGTTTGTCCAGATCATTTTGAATTATGACCCTATCCTCCAAAGCACTTGCAACCCCCCCAGCTTCGAATCATCTGCAAATTTAATAAGCGTTCTCTCTATGCCAATATCTAAATTGTTGATGAAGATATTGAACAGATCCAGTCCAAAAACAGACCCCTGCGGAATGGAACCCCACTTGTTATGCCCTTCCAGAAAGATTGTGAACTGTTAATAACTATTCTCTGAGAATGGTTATCCAGCCAGTGATGCACCCACCTTACAGTAGCCTCCTCTAAGTTGTATTTGCCTAGTTTATTGGTAAGAAGATCATGTGACACCATATCAAATGTGTTACTAAAGTTTAGGTATACCACATCCACCGCTTCTCCCTTATCCACAAGACTAATTATCCCATCAAAGAAAGCAATCAGATTGGTTTGACATGATTTGTTCTTTACAAATCCATGTTGGCTGTTGCCTATCACCTTATTATCTTCAAGGTATTTGCAAATTAATTCCTTAATTACTTGCTCCATTATCTTTCCTGGCACAGCAGTTAAACTGACTGTCCGAAGTTTCCTGGGTTGTTCTTATTTCCATTTTTATAGATGGGCACTATATTAGCTCTTTTCCAGTCTCCTGGAATCTCTCCCATCTTCCATGATTTTTCAAAGATGATAGCTAATACTCTATCAGCTCCTTGAGTATTCTACGATGCATTTAATCATTTGCATACTTAATTAGCTGCCATTTTTGTGCAAGGGGCTACATTTTTGTGCAAAGAGTCTACACTGCTCCTTCTTATGCAAAACCCTCTTCTTGCACAAGAGCCGTTCTGCCTGAAAATAAGCAGCAGAACGGCTCTTGCGCAAGAGGGGTTTTTTGCGCAAAAAGGAGTAGTGTAGACTGCTCCTTTTTGCGCAAAAGCCCCTTGCACAAAATAGCGGCTCATTAAGTATCTAAATAAGACGTGGTGATATTCATCGCCGTGCCTCATTTGCATATGTTCTTGACCAAGACTGGGAAGTATAGACATAGCCTCTATGTCTTGCTTTTTTAACACACAATCTCACAATTACAGAGCTCTGCAAATCCATGGATATCTGCTTTATATCCTTACGTATCCGCATCCGTGGATGTGGATGCAGAAATCAGCAACTCATTTTTGAGGACATGGATGCAAAATACAAAATTTGTATGTAGAATGCTGCAAAACTGCAGATACCCGCTTTAAATCTGCTGATCATGTTTGTGGCTGAGGATACCAATTTTGTATCCACACAGGGATCTAACAATCTGTATTCAATAAGGAACTACTGCTTAATTTATGTGACAGAAAACCTTTTTAAACAATCATGAAAAGATCACAACAAACATGATTCCAAACCATGAATAAAAAAATATTGTGCTGTCCCTTCAGAATAAGCTTTGCTGTATATTATTCCTTTCAGTTTTCTTCAAAGTGGAAATGCTCCCCAACATATTGCTACTAATGTGTTTTGAACATTCAATTTCCCTTTTCTTCTTCAGCCAACTCAGAGTCTAATCATGATGTGATGCATATAAGCCAGCCTTAAGAACACTTGACGTTGCACTTGGAGACTGAGGGTCAAATCCTGGTTCCACTAACGTTCATGACTGAACTCCAACAGAACCAGGATGTCACCCTGATAGTTCAAGATACAGTAATAGGAGTTCCTCTGTCCGCCAGAATAAAGGCTGTTGTTTGGAATGGCTTTTGGTGATTAACCTCATTTTACATAGAAAAGGACCCATTTTTATCAGCATGTCAACTGCTTTTCAGTCAGGCAGTTCTGGGAGACATTCCTAAGGGCTTGTCCAGATGAAGTTAGGGCACAACAAGCTGGAGTGTTAAATCTACAGTGCACTAGTCTGTCACAAGGTAAATGTCCATGTGGACCCAGCTACTGCATACTAAAAGTTCCTTAGCGCACACTAATCTGTTCCCATTTCAAGGTGGAGTAAATTTGACCGTATAAGGGAACTTATAGTGTGCAGCAGCAGGGTCCAATGCAAACAGTCGGCGCACAGCACATTAGAGTGTGCGGTACACTTACATCTCAGCTTGCTGCACACTAACAGAGCAGGGGGCTGGGAGTGCGGGGGCCACTGCTGCAGGCAAACAGGCAGCAGTGGCAAGAGACACCCCACCCTGCCCACATTCTGGCTGCCACTCCCTTCCCCTGGCTTCTTCCCAGGGGCCACTGGCAACAGCACACGCCACAGACAGCACATACATTGCCCGACATCCACTACGGGGGCAGTAGGACTGGTGCAGATGCACCAGTAGCGAGCACACTTTATTCCCTCTACAGTGCACTCCCAGCCAGCCCCATTTAACCTGCCTGCCTCACCTAGCTGCGCACAATTGGTCATCAGCAACAACCTGCAGCCGAGGCCCAGGAGACCACACCACAAACTGCCGTGCCCACAAGCTGGCTCTTAGCAGAGCGCCCCCTACTGGCTCAAGCGCCCAGCTAGAGCGAAGCTGGCGCTCCACTTTACTTTCACCTCTAATTAGGCTGAAATTCCCTCCTGTTGACCTACAGAGCTTTTAAAATGGACTCCTGTCCTCCACCTGAAGGAGTGGGGTCAAGCCAGAGTCGACATTCATACCTCAAATTAAGGACAGCGTAAACACGGTGTATTGTAATTTGGAGTTACTGGCTTCCAGGTGATGGTTCAGAGTGCTCCAGTCCGAATGCTCTGGTGAGCACTTTGACTCCAATGCTCTTCAGTCAGGCGAGCAGGAAAAGCCCTGGGGAACTTTTGAATGGTCTTTCCCTTCTGGAGCAGCCTGGAGCGCTCACCAGCACAGCTGAGCAGGCGAGCTGAGAGGCAGGAACTCACTCCAGCAAGGGACCCTTCAGGAGAGAGGCTCTATCTGACTGATGGGGGTGGGGTAGAGGAAGTGTACATGCAGGCAGAGCTCTGAATCAGCCAAAGAAGCACTGATATCTTTGCCAAAAATCACACAGGGCATGGTGGGAAAGGGCTACACCATGACACACAGCAACGCCGTGTGAAAATAAAGGAGCTTAGACTGTACCACAGGACTAGGCTAGTGAACAGCCGCTCTGGTTCTGAGCCACAGATGTGGTAGGGTGATGACAGGCTCCCATAATCACCCGCAACAATGTTCTCATCCCATGAGGCATTGGGACCCCAGCCCAAAATTCCTATCTGATGCAGGGATTCTGGGATAGCTACCCACAGTGCAGCAGTCCTTAAGTCAATGCAATCCCTGGCAGTGCGGATGTGCTTTGTCTACTACAGCCACTAGCAGGGAAACGCAAAATCGAATTTGTTAAATCCAATGCTCAAAGTCGAATTAAATAATATCAACCTAATTTGGTAGTGTAGACATATCCTTAGTCTGCTAGGTTTAGCCACCTGTTGGGGACAGGGTAGCCTGTGTCAGTCTCTAAACAAAACTAGCAACTCAGGATTTGGCTGTCTGTGCCTTTAAACAGAATGAGAAAAAACAACAACAAAAAGCAGGTGTTTAGTTACAGCACCGGGCAAGGGCTCAGGTCTCTTACTTTGTCCCCGTCTTACCTAACTCTGCCTCTGAGCAAAAGAACACAAGCTTTCTTAGCTGGTCTGCTGGGCTTTGATTGGTCAGTATTTCCTCTTGAGCTTTCTAGGCCTCTAGAACAGCATTTCCCAAACTATGGGCCACGGCCCGGTACAGGGCTGTGGGAAAAAAATACTGGGCCTCAGCGTGGCTACCGGGAGGGGAGCAGAGTGGGGCAGGGTGGGAGGAGGTGGCGGGGAACTGGCCGCCCGGAAGCAGGGTTTGGGGAAGCAGGGCTGTCCCGCGGAGATCAGGGCAGGTGGGCGGCGAAATGCCATGAAATGCTCACGGTAAACGGAAGAAAGATATATTTCCCTAATCTTTCAGTTATGGGGATAAAACACCGTCTTGCACACACCGAAACTGGCCAGAAGTATCTTCTATCATCATAAGGGATGATTTAGCAGGCATTCTCCTGAGGTACACTTGCTTCTGGAGAGCCCCTTTTGGTGGGGAGTTGTGCACTGCTGGGTGTTTATTAGAGTCAACACTACCAGTAGGAATGCAATTCAAAAGGAGCTTACTTCAGCAAGACCTTATAGAATAGCTGCTGTACGACTATCACATCTTCCTTCTCACTAGTGTCAGGTTTCCCCCTCTTAGCACAATTAACTGAACAGATGCCTAGAAGTAAGTATATTAGTAAAACACAGCATAGATTTCTCCTTATGTCACGGACACAAATCTGTCACTCAGCCCTGGTCTGCACTAGGGAGTTATTTAAAAAAAAAATTCCCGTTATTCAAAATAACAAGCGGAGCATCCACACTACCAAGCCCATTCTTTCAAAATAAGGGGATGGTTAGTTTGAAATAATAACTCCTGCTTTCCTTGGGGAATAAGCTTATTTCAAAATAGTTATTTTGGGAGTTATTATTTCAAAATAAATTATTTCTGAATAATTTCCTAGTGTAGTCATGCCCTAAGAGACTTGTAGCCTAAAAGCACAGTTCAAATCCCAGTGAATTCTGATGTCTCTTGGCAAGTCACTTGGAGACAAATCCCACCCCGAGTTAGGGATGTTACAGACTAGTTGACTATCTGATAAGCAAATGCTTATCGGATAATCAGTTAATTAGTAGATTCCCTCCTTGCTGCCTCTATTATATAGAGGCAGCAAAGGGGGGGAGGGGAAAGACGGGATACTTCAAAGGGACAGCTGAGCCGGGGATCAGCTGGGAGGCTGCCCCTTTGAAACACCGAGGCAGTATTCAAAGGGCAGCGCCGCACTGCTAATTCTCGGCTCAATTGTGCAGCGCTGTCCCTTTGAAACGCCACCTCGACATTTCAAAGCGGCAGTGCCACACAGCTGAGCCCGGAATCAGCTATGTGGCGCTTCCGTGCATGGAGCCCGGGGTCAGCTGGGGAATTCCCATCTGATCCCGGGCTCCAGCGCAGCATTTCCGCAGAACCCAGGATCAGCTGCGAAGTTCCCAGCTGACCCCGGGTTATGCTGAAATGCCACACGGAGTCTCCAGCTGACTCCAGCTTCGCGTGGCATTTCAAATTGGCAGCGCAAAATGGAGCCCGGGATAACCCCGGGCTTCATGCTGCGCTGATGCTTCAAAATGCACCAGACTCTTGTACATTTCAAAGCTTGCATACTGCCTGCAGCCTGGAGTCAGGGGGACTTCCAGCTGGCCAGGCTGCAGGCAGAGTTCTGCATTCCTCCTTTGAAATGTACAAGAGCCCCAGAGGCAGGGCAAGCTCTGTTTAAGAGAACAGTGGGAAGAGACCTGATGGCTACCATATCCACTGACACAGCACAGTTCAAATAGGATATGGTCTGCAAGCTGGAGAGCACAGTCAGAGGATATGCTATGCAGGGTGCTGCATGCTTTTTTTTTCTGAATACAGCTGTAGGATATGCACCACTATAATTGACTTTCATGTTTTTAAAATGTCGCTAAAATGTTGCTGTTAATCCTGGGTGTGGTTTTCCTCTTAAAGAAAGCTCCCGACAAAACCCTAGGTTTTCACATGTTGTGATAAACTTCTAGTCTCTAGTTTTGGGAAAAAGCCTTTCCAAGTAGCAACTCTAGTGCCGTAGAACCCCCACCCCCTGCACAATCTAGGTCAGCCAGCCTTCTGCTGGCAGAGTAACAGAATTCCTCCTTATAACAACCTTTTATGTACTTGAGAACTGCTGTGTCACCCCCTGGTCTTCTCTTTTCCAGATTAAACAACCCCTTTTTTTCCCTATCTTCCCTCATGTCATTTTTTTAGACCTTTAATCATTTTTGTTGCTCTCCTCTGACTTTCTCCAATTTGTCCAGATCTTTCCTGAAATGTGGTGCCCAGAACGGGACACAATACTTAAACTGAGGCCTAATCAGCATGGAGTATAGCTGAAGAATTACTCCTTGTGGCTTGCTTACAACACCCCTGCTAATATATCCCAGAATGATTTTTGCTTTTTTTGCATCAGTGTCATACTGCTGACTCATATTTAACTTGTGGTCCACTCTGACCCCCAAATCCTCTTCCACAATAGCCTTCTGAGACAATCATTTTCCATTTTATGAGTGTGCAACTGATTAGTGCTTCCAAAGTGGAATACTTTGCCTTTGTTCTTATTGAATTTTATCCTATTTATTTTGGACCATTTCTCCAGATCACTCTCAATTTTAATCCTATCCTTCAAAGCACTTGCAACTCCTCACAGCTTCGCATAGTTCACAAACTTCATAAACATTTGTAAAAGGCTCTAAAGATATTAATTATTAACCATGATTATTATTACTAATGGAGACCTTCAGACTGGATTTTAAATAGCAGCAGAAGAGCAAAGAACAGATCATAGTTCATTTATTCTGTGAAGTATCGGAAGGACTCCCGTATAGCCTAATTTCACTCTTCATAAAGTCACTGAGAGTACAACACACATGACCAAGAGCAGTTTGGCAGAAATTACAGAGCTCAGCAAAGTCCAAGAGACTCTCTAACAAACTGGCACAGGACAGGGCACAACTGAGCCTTAGCACAAAGCAGACACCTCTGACTTACAATGGTCCAATATATCCTCATCATTGTCAGTGCAACATCTTACGTTCACATCCACGTACAACATCCCTTCTTGTATTAGGCAAGCATTTCTGTAACATGAATACGGCACTAGAGTTGCTACTTGGAAAGGCTTTTTCCCAAAACTAGAGACTAGAAGTTTATCACAACATGTGAAAACCTAGGGTTTTGTCGGAAGCTTTCTTTAAGATGAAAACCACACCCAGGATTAACGGCAACATTTTAGCGACATTTTAAAAACATGAAAGTAAATTTTAAATGTTTGTAATGCAAACACTTTCCTGCAGCATTTGTAATCCGAACACAACAGCACTGTGACAATTTGCAGTACCAGAAAGAAGGGAACAGAGAGCTACAAGTGGTTTTTAAAGAGGTACTTACATTATTAGTGAGTATCCAGAAATGATACTGAAGAGTTACCCCTTAGTTCTGGATTAAGCAAGATTTAACTACAGGCAGTCCCCGAGTTATGTGGATCCGACTTACGTCGGATCTGCAGTTACGAACGGGGCCGTTCCTCTCCCTGGTCTCCAGCAGACCAGGGAGAGGAAGCAAAGCGGCGGAACACGTGGGCAGCGGACAGGGCTGTCCGCTGCCCACGCGCTCCGAGGCTTGGCTCTGCTTTGCCCTCCCCCTCCCCCTGGTCTGCAGACCAGGGGGACGGGGGGATGGGGCAAAGCAGAGCCAAGCCGCGGAGCGCCCGGCCAGCTGACAGCCCAGACGTGTCTGGGCTGTCAGCTGATCGCGCGCTCCGCGGCTTGGCTCTGCTTTGCGCCCCCCCCCCCCCCGTGCCCCTGGTCTGCAGACCAGGGGGACAGGGGGCAAAGCAGAGCAAAGCCGTGGAGCACGCGGGCAGCGGACAGCCCAGACGCGTCTGGGCTGTCCGCTGCCCGCGTGTTCCACCGCTTTGCTCCCCGTCCCCCTGGTCAGCTGTCCCACTGCCCCCGTGCTCCGTGGCTTTGCTCCGGACATCTGTGGTACAGCAGCTGGGGCGCTGCCAGTTGGTCCCGTAGCGCCGCTCTGGGCGCTACTGGACCAACCGGGCAGCACCCCAGCTGTTCTGCCCCAGGCATCCTGATTCAGCCACTGCTGGTCAGATTCAGCAGCGGCTGAATCAGGACGCCTGGGGCAGAGCAGCTTGGGTGCTGCTGGGTTGGTCCAGTAGCGCCGAGGAGCGGCGGCGCTACTGGACCAACCCAGCAGCACCCCAGCTGCTCTGCCCCAGGCGTTCCCAAGTCAGCCGCTGCTGAAACTGACCAGTGGCTGACTACAGGAAGCCACTGCCCCGGGCTTCCTGGAATCAGCCGCTGATCAGTTTCAGCAGCAGCTGACTTGGGGATGCCTGGGATTCTTAAGTTGAATCTGTATGTAAGTCAGAACTGGCGTCCAGATTCAGCCGCTGTTGAAACTGATCAGTTTCAGCAGCGGCTGAATCTGGATGCCAGTTCCGACTTACATACAGATTCAACTTAAGAACAAACCTACAGTCCCTATCTTGTACGTAACCCGGGGACTGCCTGTAATTACAGCTTTATGTGTCTATCAGAACAGTGCATGAGAACCCAAAAATGAACCTTAGAAAAGTATGGTTTTATTTTCAGAGGTGCTAAGCAACCTCGGCTTCTTTTGGAGGCCACTGTGCCTGAAAATAATCAGACGTCTGACTTATCTATTCTGGGCATCTGTACATCTCCATTCCAGTCTTCTTCATTGTTCAAACTGAGACAAATTCAAAAATTAAACAGCCTAAATAGTAAAGAATAAGTTGGGTTTTTCAATCTCATGTTCTTAAAAATCTAACACATTGCTAGTAACGCAGGTAAAGATTTTGAATATATGATTCTTAACCTGATAGTGCCTCCTTAAATAAGTAAATTCTGCACCTATTATAAGATCTCATTCCAGAGATTAGTAGAATTTAGCAGCCGGTATAGATTCTTCTGCAAGTGAAATTTTGGTTCACAACTCGAATACAGAGAAACTTTTGCCAACTGGCTGGCATTTTCAGAGGAGAGGAGAGAACTGTTATCTTAAGTCTCTTTTAGACCACTGGCTGTACGCATTGTATGTGCTAATCAAAATTAAGATGCTTGGTTTAGCCACAGTTTTTGTAGTTTGCTCTAAATGGGTATTACAAACAACAGGGATCTTTTTCAGTCCAGCTGCAGATGGAAGTTTCCATACCACAGTTCTGCAATGATTGTAAACAGGAGGTTGGTTTCATCATCAGCCCTTAACCCTTTATAAGTACAGTGGCTGTGGAGACACCAATCTCTGACTGGGAGGAGAGAGCCTGTGCACAGAAGCTTTGCTGAATTGCCCCAAAAGAGGAACTGAGACTCTGCGATTCTGCATTTCTGTACAGCTTCCAAGCTCTCAAACTCTGATTAAAAAAACAACCCACACCTCTGAACTCTATTAAAATACGACAGATAGCAATCAGTACATGCTAACTAGTCCTAGATGACACAGAAGCTTGGTTATGGCAAAGAAAAAAATAAATAAAAAGCAGCAGCATTTTTTTCTAATTTAAAAGGAAAATGTACGTTGTTGAATATTGGATTAAGCTGGTTTTAGAGACGTGATGTTCACAAATAATCATTCAAAGCCTTTTTCAAGAGCTGAGGCAGCTGCTAGGGCAGAACTGAGCAGTTGGAGGACTGCAGCTCCTGTGGCTTACTTGAGCCGCCACAGGCCAAATTCTGAGCCAGTAAGCAAAACTGGAGTAAAACTGCTGTGCCCACGGAAATGACACAGGAATTAGTAGGGATGAAAATTTAAAACACTGGCATGCAATGCTGCTTGATTGCTAGGTTTGAGAAAGATCAGAGGGATGCAGTGTGCGGCTTCCATCCATATTCTACTCTAGAATAGCGCTAACTATGCACTGTCCTAAGAGCTATGTTCTTGCCATACCTGTAACAGATCCACATTCCCCACAAGCACACCATAAAGTGAGCTACTGGACCCCAGAATCCCCTGAGGTAGCACATCATCTGCTGTTCTCCCAATGCACAGAAAGCACACCGTTTTTAAAGGTACCTCAAAATTTTCCTCAGCCTCCAGTCAGAATTGAGTGGATTAAATGTTCTGAGTGCTGATGGTATATACATCTCTAATAATCTAGGCATAAGGTACTTCAGTAACTGCCCCTTCCTCCTATGTCCTTCCAATAAGGCTGTGGTCAGCCAGATTGGTTTTATTTTCTACCTCATCATGAATTGGGCCATGTGGAACCTTTAATGATTCTCTATGGTGGGTGGATTTGAATCCCCAACTACAAAGCTCTCCTTACAATTTCAGTTATTGGTCGAATTCAGTCCTGTTCACATATTAAACATATCCAAACAGCATGGTTTTGTGTGCAGCTAACATCTGTAAAGTCCATTAAAGGAGGCCACTTTCAGCTAGCACTTTTCTCCTTCACTTAAGGGAGTCTGGCAATAACACCTCACCATTCAAATCTTGCCTCTGCTGGACAGGTGAAATATCTATCTGACTTTACCAAATCAGAACCCAACCTTAGACTTGATTCAGTCTCAAACCCAAATCCTATTTTAAATGTAATCCAGATCCAAATGCTCTTTCCTCAAGCCCGTTAACAGTCCTGCAGTTCCATCTGTATCTAGCATATTGTCAACCAGCAGTCTCATATCTGATATGGGACTTTACACACCAAATTACTACAGGACCTATTTTATCCTGTATTTCACCACCACTCATGAAAGGATTACACACTGCAATTCAAATGTATTATTCTACATCCATATCACATAACACACACTTACAATACTTTGTGGTATTTGCCTTGTAAACTTTGCTCTCTGCTACAAACATAGTTGCCATATTTCCATATTGTGATGGGTGCAGTGGGAAACCTCCACACCCTTCATAGATCTAGTCTATCCAATACCTGCTCTGTGGCTGCCACAAGGCTCAATATAAGGCCTCTCTCTCTGGGACTATGTATCTTTGACCATTTTGACATCCCTTTTGGTTTTCCCAGTTTTGTTTATGTCTCTAGGTGTTAAGTCTAGTGTAGTTTATTTTGGTTTCTTCTTTACAGTATGCCAAATACTATTTTTGAGATTGTGTTTTATAAATATACAACCCATCATACAGACCCACCAGAAAAATGGCTGCCTTCGCCCATGTGTGCATGCACGAGCACGTGATAAACAGGCACTGCTGAATCACTGAATAGGTCAGACCTGTGTATTTGCAGCTCTGAAAAAAGTATCTTTAAATATATACTGGTTATTTTTCTGGCAGGATTCCTTGGCTTGCTGCTGTTTTTATAAATAGTCCTAAGGGCAAACAAACAAACCACTATTAACAAGTAGACTTTTCTGTTTTAAAAACAGCCCTGCTCAGAGATGCTCAGTGCACCAGGGCTCAGATGGGTAAGTTAATGCAACAAAAACTACAGTTAGATGCCCCTGTCAGACGAAGCCAGTAATCAGGGGTAATTCTTAGTGGCACCTCTACAGATATCAAATTTAAAACTTAAGTTTAAATAGAATAAAATACCACAAGAACATTTCACATGCAATCTAGATAAGTGGTGTTGTGGTAGCTCACCTATACAATTAAGAGACATTGTGGGAAACCAGTTAAAATGTGTTTTGATCAAGTTGCAACAGACATTACAACATCATGCTATAGTCCTGCAAAGTCCAAAGCTGCCATGTGATATAACAGTAAACTGGCAAGACCTAAGTGTGTTTTAACTATGTTGTAATAAATAACGCTTAGCTCTTACATAGCTCTGTGCAGTAGAACAGTGTGGCGAGGTCCTGAGTCTAGGTAAAGAAAGAAAAATTAGATCTAAAAGATATGACCTGTCCTTATTTACCTTTGCTGGATGATAACTCTCAAGAATAATGACAACTACAGGCAGTCCCCGGGTTACGTACAAGATAGGGACTGTAGGTTTGTTCTTAAGTTGAATCTGTATGTAAGTCGGAACTGGCGTCCAGATTCAGACACTGCTGAAACTGACCGCCAGTTCTGACCTACATACAGAATCAACTTAAGAACCCCAGGAGTCCCCAAGTCAGCTGCTGCTGAAACTGATCAGTAGCTGATTCCAGGAAGCCCGGGGCAGAGCCTGGGGCTTCCTGTAGTCAGCGCTGGTCAGTTTCAGCAGAAGCTGACTTGGGGACGCCTGGGGCAGAGCAGCTGGGGTGCTACTGGACCAACCCAGCAGCACCCCATCTGCTCTGCCCAGGCGTCCTGATTCAGCCGCTGCTGAAACTGACCAGCAGCGGCTGAATCAGGACCTGGGGCAGAGCAGCTGTGGTGCTGCCGGGTTGGTCCAGTAGTGCCCAGAGCGGGCGCTGCAGGACCAATCGGCAGCGCCCCAGCTGCTCTGCCCCAGAGTCCAAAACAAAAGCCTGGTCTGCTGGGGGGGGGGGAGCACACTAGCTGCGCCCCCCCCCCCCCCCAGCAGACCAGGGACACGGGGAGCAGAGCCGCAGCGGCAGCGGGGTGCCGCGCCTCTGAGGCTTTGCTCTGGCAAAGCCTCAGAGGCGAGGGACCCCGCCGCGGCTGCGGCTTCAGTCTGGGTGCCTGTGGTCTGCTGGGGACGGTCCCCAGCAGACCACAGGCACCTGGACTGAAGCCGCAGCCGCGGGGGGGTCCCGCGCCTCTGAGGCTTTGCCAGAGCAAAGCCTCAGAGGCGCGGGGAACCGCCGCTGCTGCCGCTTCAATCTGGGTGCCTGTGGTCTGCTGGGGACCGTCCCCAGCAGACCACAGGCACCCAGATTGCAGCGGCGGTTCCCCGCGCCTCTGAGGCTTTGCTCTGGCAAAGCCTCAGAAGCGCGGGAACCCGCCCGGTGCCCCTGGTCTGCTGGAGACGGTCTCCAGCAGACCAGGGGCACCGGAGCAGCTTACGAACGGGGCTTTCTCGCCCCGACTTGCGGGGCGAGAAAGCCCCGTTCGTAAGTGCGGATCCGACGTAAGTCGGATCCGCGTAAGTCGGGGACTGCCTGTATGTAAGTGTCCAGTTAAGTATTTCACCGATCTTATCAGCACAAACATCCAGCTATCCTTCGATTTGGGGAGCAATTCTTCCCACTAATGTGATTCAGGACTTCAGAAAAAAGGCCTGATGGTCTAATGGTTATGTCATGCTCTGGTGGAAGCACAAGAAAGGAGAACAAAGAGGCATCATAAGCAGTGGCAACATTTAGCAGTCATCTGCTGGAAGAAATACAGAAAAGAAAGAGAGCTGCCCTATTTCTAGTTGGATTGAGACCTACAACATTACCTCTCAAAGAGCTTTCCAACAGATCTTTCATCATCCAGCTACAGAAACATCTTCACTCAATCAAAGCCAGCATCTAGCATGTCTACCAGAAAACCTAACCAGAACTAACCTTATCGGCAAGACAGCCTAAGATACCTAAAACTCTGAACATGTTGTTGAGAGCATTATTTCATTTGACTTCAGCCAGCTGGTTCTTAATTAAAAAGACTGCTTCTTTCTGTTCCGCTCTTTCATTGCCTTTTTTGTTTTAGACCTCGTATTTAGGCTTGTCCTTTCTCCTCTTTCCTTCTGTTTCTTCTTCGGTTCGTTTTTCTTTACCTTGCTTTTCACAGCATTTGGCATTTCTTAACCAGAGCATTTGGAACAGCCACCATTTTCTATGACACCAGATCAGCCATAAGGTTTGCCAACTGAAGCTTCAACATTTTCTACATTTAGCCATGTTCCAGAGGAGGCCTAGACCTATGGGATGAAAATTCATTTTTCCTGACTCCATAACTACTAGTTAACTCTAGTGAGCTGAACTTTATTCTCAAAGTGGGAGATAAAGCTTGGGAGACTCCAACTGTATATCAATGACAAATTTAATGCCCTGAAAATTACAAATCAAATTGACTCACTCAGCTTCATTGGTGTTAACATTCTGATATTTCACTGCTGATTTATTATATTTCCTGCTAACCCCACTCCTCAGCAATAATGAATTATAAACTTTCTGTCACCTACTCCTCACTAGGATGTGGAGGAAAAGAAAACCCAACTACTGTAAGGTGGATAGAAAGCTGTCTAGATTGTCAAGCCCAACGGGTAGTGACCAACAGCTCAATGTCAGGTTGGTGGTCAGTTTCAAGCGGAGTGTCCCAAGGATCAGTTCTAGGGCCGGTTTTGTTCAACATCTTTATTAATGACCTGGGTGAGGGGATGGATTGCACCCTCAGCAAAGTTGTGGATGACCCTAAGCTATGGGGAGAGGAAGAAATGCTGGAGGGCAGGGATAGGGTCCAGAGTGACCTAGACAGATTAGAGGATTCAGCCAAAAGAAATCTGATGAGGTTCAAAAGGATAAGTGCAAAGTCCTGCATTTTGGACAGAAGAATCCCAAGTATTGTTACAAATCTAGGGACCGAATGGCTAAGTAGCAGTTCAGCAGAAAAGGACCTGGGGATTACAGTGGATGAGAAACTGGATATGAGTCAACAGTGTGCCCTTGTAGCCAAGAAGGCTAATGGCATAGTAGGGTACATAGAATCATAGAACACCAGAACTGGAAGGGACCTCAAGAAGTCATCGAGTCCAGTCCCCTGCCCTCACAGCAGAACCCAGTACTGTCTAGACTATCCCAGATAGATGTCTGTCTAACCTGCTCTCAAATATCTCCAGAGATAGAGATTCCAGAACCTCCCAAGGCAACTTATTCCAGTGTTTAATCACCCTGACAGTTAAGAAGTTTTTCCTAACATCTAACCTAAGCCTCCCTTGATTCAGTTTACACCCACTGCTTCTTGTCCTATCCTCAGAGACTAAGGAGACCAATTTTTCTTCCTCCTCCTTGTGAAAGCCATTTAGATACCTGAGAACTGCTATCATGTCCCCTCTCAGTCTTCTTCTTTCCAAACTAAACAAGCCCAATTTTTTCAATCTTCCTTCATAGGTCATCCTCTAGATCTTTAATCATTCTTACTGCTCTTCTCTGGATCTTCTCCAATTTCTCCACATCTTTCTTGAAATGTGGTGCCTAGAACTGGACACAATACTCCTAATAGCGCAGAGTAGAGTGGAAGAATGACTTCTCGTGTCTTGCTTACAACACTCCTGTTAATGCATCCTAGAATCATGTTTGCTTTTTTGGCAACAGTGGCACACTGTTGACTCTCATTTAGCTTGTGATCCACTATGACCCCTAGATCTTTCTGCAGTACTCCATCCTAGAGAGTCGCTTCCCATTTTGTATGTGATACAGATTGTTCCTTCCTAGGTGAAGCCCTTTGTATTTGTCCTTATTAAATTTCATCCTATTTACCTCAAACAATTTCTCCAGTTTGTCCAGATCATTTTGAATTATGACCCTATCCTCCAAAGCACTTGCAACCCCTCCCAGCTTCGAATCATCTGCAAATTTAATAAGCGTTCTCTCTATGCCAATATCTAAATTGTTGATGAAGATATTGAACAGAACCGGTCCCAAAACAGACCTCTGCGGAACGTAGCCCCACTTGTTATACCCTTCCAGAAAGATTGTGAACCGTTAATAACTATTCTCTGAGAATGGTTATACAAGCCAGTGATTCACCCACCTTACAGTAGCCTCATCTAAGTTGTATTTGCCTAATTTATTGGTAAGAAGATCACGAGACTGTATCAAATGCCTTACTAAAGTCTAGGTATACCACATCCACCGCTTCTCCCTTACCCACAAGACTAATTATCCCATCAAAGAAAGCAATCAGATTGGTTTGATATTATTTGTTCTTTACAAATCCATGTTGACTGTTACCTATCACCTTATTATCTTCAAGGTATTTGCAAATTAATTCCTTAATTACTTGCTCCATTATCTTTCCTGGCACAGCAGTTAAACTGACTGTTCGAAGTTTCCTGGGTTGTTCTTATTTCCATTTTTATAGACGGGCACTATATTAGCTCTTTTCCAATCTCCTGGAATCTCTCCCATCTTCCATGATTTTTCAAAGATGATAGCTAAAGGCTCAGATACCTCTTCTATCAGTTCCTCGAGTATTCTAGGATGCATTTCATCAGGCCCTGGTGACTTGCAGACATGTAACTTTTCTAAGTAATTTTTAATTTGTTATTTTATTATTGTATCTTCTAAACCTACTGCATTTCCACTAGGAGGAGCATTGCCAGCAGATCTTAAGAAGTGATTATTCCCCTTTATTCGGCACTTGTGAGGCCACATCTGGGGTATTACATTCAAATCTGGGCCCCCCCACTACAGAAAGGATGTAGACGCATTGGAGAGGATCCAGCAGAGGGCAACCAAAATGATTAGGGGGCTGGAGCACATGACCTATAAGGAGAGGCTGAAGGATTGGGGCTTATTTAGTCTGCAGAAGAGAAGAGTGAGAGGGGATTTGATAGAAGCCTTCAACTTCCTGAAGGGAGGTTCCAAAGAGGATGGAGAGAGGCTGTTCTCAGTAGTGACAGATGACAGAACAAGGAGCAATGGTCTCAAGTTGCAGTGGGGGAGCTCCAGGTTGGATATTAGAAAAAACTATATCACTAGGAGGGTGGTGAAGTACTGGAATGGGTTACCTAGGAAGGTGGTGGAATCTCCATCCCTAGAGGTTTTAAAGTCCTATCTTGACAAAGCTCTGACTGGAATGATTTAGTTGGGGTTGGTCCTCCTTTGGGGAGGTGGCTGGACTCAACCTCCTGACATCTCTTCCACCCTAGGATTCTGTGTTTCTCTACACTCCCATGATCAGAGACCAGTAGCTGTGCAAATTAAGACATCTCTGGTCTTTCCTCCCCACTCCCCATATCATCTCTGGCTACTTCAAGATCTGCATAATGCTGCACAATATACCTTTGTTACTTTTATGGAATTCAGTTCCTTAAGCTCGGTAGAGCGGTCAGGAATTTTGATGCATCTCACCACAACTTCTCCTGATAGTTTTCAATTCCAGACCCATCCAAGTTAAACTCATTTGTGGCTTTTCATTTTTCCAGATATTTGTTGAAGTCCAAAGTAGTGAAATTTGCACCATTGGATTACCCCTTTCTTATTTTATGAAGGTGACTCACATTGTCCAATAAAATAAACAGTTCCTTCAGTGTTCCATGCACATTCTTCTCAGCAGTAGTTTGGCTTGATGTTATTGACAGGTGACCTACCACAGTATGTGTAATGGAATAGACTGTTTCAAGCAAATACGCTCTGTCCCTAGGGAAAGTTTTCTAGAGTATTGAAAGATAAATAGCTCCACTGCCTTTGGGAGTAGGGAAAATAAGAAATAAGTTCTTCTGCAAACTCTTAATTTTAATTTTATATTTTACTTCCTGTTGCTTGTATGCCTTCAAGGAGCAGCAGGGAGAGATGCTGCCAAGGGAGATTCCCACCTTTCCTGCTCATAGCTGCTGTATTTTTTTGGCCTGCAGCCCAATTTCTTTTCAAAGTCTCCTATGTAAGGTTTTTAATTTTCCCCTCCCTTTACGCTTTTTCCCTTAATGGCTGAGGTTTATCGGTTAAGGTTAACCAGTGGAGGGGGGGACCGCAGGCGGGGACTGCTCTGGTTGGGTTGGAACGGCCCCTGCCAGCCCAGCAGCAGGCAGGGGAAAGGGCTGCTCGAGACGAGGGTGAATGCCCCCTCCCACTCTACCCGCCTTTTAATTGGTTAACCAGTTAAACAATATGTTTAACTAGTTAGCCAATTAAACTGGATTTTACATCCCTACTAGTAGCAATTCCAAATCCAGATGGGCTCAGCACCTTTCGAAATCAGACCTTCTATTTGCTCCTCATTGTCTCTCCCCAAGCCCAACAAGCCATGCTCCTTACTGCATAAACAGTGACCAGCCTCCAAGAAAAGGTCTACCCTTCAAAGTGAAAGCATAAATTCCAGCTTGAGGAGACACACTTGCAAGAGCTCTGAGCAAAATAGAGTATTCATGGTGGTGCAAGTGGTATGAAGCACTAGCTGCCCTGAGTACACACCTGTAATCTGAAATGTATCAATACTTAATCCTAAAGAATTTGGGACAGCTCCTTTTCCCCAGTGTTCACGCCACCCTCCCATCCTTGCCCCCAGGGCTACACTCAATTTCAATTAGAGCTAGCAGGGGTAAATCTCCTTGAGATGGAATTTACACCTGCTCAAAATACAGACATAGCCAGAGTATGAGCATGGTTGGCTCCAAAGCAAACTTCTACCCACAAGCCCGTAGACATTACCACCTGTTGCTGTATTTTTTCAGTGGCTTAGGTGGCCACCTCTATGACCAAGGCGGCCCTGAATCAAAGGGCACAGCCAAAACTTATATTTAGTGCTTTGATTAGTAAATTAGCCTGTTCTTATGAGATATATGAGAGAGACTGATTTACATACTTTGGTATCACTGCCTACAGTTAAGGTTGCCCAACATTTTTCATTATAATACCCTATTTTTAGTTTTTTTAACTTTAACTAACTTGCACCCTTGGCAGTAAGGAGTGGTAATTGTGAGAAAAGCCTTGTTCAGATCCAGGATGAAGCATGAGGATGAAGCATGCTCACTATAGATGAAAATTTCAGATAATTTAACTGCCAAAATCTAATGGCCTCAGACCATGTGTGAATTGAGATGTGCAGAAGCTCATAACTTGGCCAGATTTGGGAGAAGACACATGCCTGACACCAGAGTATTATCTTCCCAATTTCATTATCTTCCCAAATTTCAAGTCTTTTCTCTAAAGCATGGAGGCACTAGAGCTTCTCAGTGAAACAGCTGTAGTAATTTTTTACTACATGGGCAAACCAATGTAGTTCTTCCTAACCTCATTCTCAGAAATGACTGGGCAGTTTTTTCCTGAAGCAAATAACAAGACAGAAAGATTTAATCCTGAATGCTTAAAATTTGGAAAAATGGTTAAGCAATTGAAAACAGGGCCTTATATAATGCAAGCTGTCAGTCAAGTTTAGCTGTAGGCATCACTAGCAGGGTGGCCTATAGCAGATTGTAAAACAATAAGCCAAACCCAACAATTTCCAGAATCACAAGTCTTGTTTACATTTTACAAGAAAATAGGTAATATAAATTAAGTTAAAGGTGATTTCTGATAAAGAGCTGCAGCATTTCTCTAGAAGAGATGTAGTACTGCTAACTTTAAGGGATTATAAATCGTGAGAATTTTTTAAAAATCAAATCATTTTTTAAAATTTATCTTCTGACTTTTTAAAGTCTATTTCTCTGCCAATGGGTATGATGTAATTTCAGTCTGAAAACTCACTCAGAAATGTGCACACCTCTTCCCCGACTGCTCAGATGGAGACTCCGCTTACTATCTCCTCACTCCTGAAGTGGGGAATTGCCAACCATTTATGACTACTGACTTGACACAGAAGCACCAATTCCCCACTTGCTGCTGCCCCGGGACCTTCCTTCTAAATACGGTCATATATAGACTCAGGGAAAACCTATATCCCTCAGCTCTGTGCCCCTTGAACAGAGCCCTGCCCACATGCCCACCCCTGTAAATCACAGGATAAGAGGATCTTCTCATACCACCGCAAGAGATCCTCCTGCAGATCACTTAACTCTTCCACCATTCCTCTCACGGTCTGTGGAATGGAGATAAGAATGTTTCCTTACCTCACAAGGGCAGCAAGAGGAGCTATGTAATAAGATTCCAGCACTGTCACTCCAAAGCATATAATGGCTACTGAATCAGGGTAAAGTGAGGGAAACAGCAACAAACGTAGTGGCTGAAAACACTTTTTGTTAAAAAAGAGTGAATCTTGAGGTACATTGCACATATGGTGAACTGCTTGTCCCAACTGCCACACCTGTGTGTCCAACTGCCAGAAGCACAAATCAACACTTCGCCACACATAGAGAAATAAACAGTCACCCACACAACAGCATACACAACAATTCCAAGCATCACTCCGAAGCGTGAAGCAGTGGAAACAGCTATAAGCATGACTGAGAACTCTGTGTTTAAATTATCACCAGGACTTGCAGTCTGTTACTATCCTTTTATTTTTTTTAACATGATTTTACAATAGCAAGGGATTTCAACTACTAGTTAATTCATTTTTTGTGAAGTCCTTTGAAATCTTCAGATGGAAGAAGTTCTCAGTGCAAGGCATTACTGCCATTACTATGTTGAATCTCTCACCAGACTCTGTTTAGGAGAACTTTAAAACAAATAATTGGCTAAAATAACTCATCAGTAACTACCTGGATATTCTACAGGACTTTGTCTACACTGCAGGGTTTTTGTGCAAGAAACTTTAAAAACTTCTTGTGCAAAAACGCATCCACACCTCAAAAGCGCATTGCAAAAGCGATGTGCTTTTGCGCAAGAGAGTGTCCACAGTGCATGGACACTCTTGCGTAAGAAAGCTCTGATTGCCATTAACAGAATGGCCATCAGAGCACTTGTGCTTTTTCTGATAGGCTCTTTTTGCACAAGAAACCCCTGTGGAGCGTACACATGTGCCTTTTTGCACAAGAGCTATAGCGCAAAAAGGAGTTATTCTTCGTGGGGAGAGGAATAACTACCGGCAAAACCCCTCTGTCCTATCAATTTATTGTGGGTTTTTTTGGCGCAAAAACGCGCTTGAATTGTGAACGCTCTGCCGGTTTTGAGCAAAAATATCCATTTTTGCGCAAAAACCTTGTAGTGTAGACATAGCCCAGGAGTCTACTTCAATGGCAAATTCAAGTAAACCAGGGTTTAAGGCGTTAGCCTAAGCTACAGCAGATAGATATTGCTAAATACACTCTGCTGATAAGAGAACAAATCTATGGAAACCAAACAGAACCATACACAGATAACAAGATTAATCTGAGTCACAGAATCCTGGATGTATTTGATGATCAAGAGTCAGAAGATCAGTGACTTTTTTATATTTCAAATTCAAGTTAATTAAAGAAGAGATACACTAGAGATCACATTTCTCTGCACATTAGTACAATCAGTTCCCCAACTTGGTGTTGACAGACAGAGCACTACAATGAAATTTAAATAAAAGGAATAAAAAGCAGGTGCGCATCTATGAACATGAAAGTAAAACCAAGATCCTGATCCTTTTGGATATTTAAGGTCCCAGTGCACTTTTTCCTTTAAAAGATGGAATTTGATCCCCAGTCTCCTGGACAAATTATAAAATTACATAATTACCTTGTGTAAATTAGGGATGTAAAATCCCATTTAATTAGTTAACCAGTTAAATGCTTAAGTTTAACCAGTTAACCAATTAAACGGTGGCCAGCGGGGGAGCACGCCTGCCCATGGTGGGCCCAAGTCGGGCCCTCCATAGACAGGGGCTGCTCCAGCTGGGGTTACTCTCAGCCACTCTCCCTGCCAGGCTTCTGCTCAATCACAGGCTCCCAGTGCCGATGGCGGCCCCGCCTCCCAGCCTGGGAGTCCCTACATTTCCACCCATTGCTCCAGTCCCCAATACAGGCAGTCCCCGACTTACGCAGATCCGACTTATGTCGGATCCGCACTTACGAACGGGGCTTTCTCGCCCCGGAGGTCGAGGTGGCGGATTGCTACCTGCGAGCTCCGGGGCGAGAAAGCCCCGTTCGTAAGCTGCTCCGGTGCCCCTGGTCTGCTGGAGACCGTCTCCAGCAGACCAGGGGCACCGGGCGGGTTCCCACGCTTCTGACGCTTTGCCAGAGCAAAGCCTCAGAAGCGCGGGAACCCGCCGCGGCTGCGGCTTCAGTCCGGTGCCTGTGGTCTGCTGGGGACGGCTCAAAGCCCCGTTCGCAAAGCCTCAGAAGCGCGGGGAACCGCCACTGCTGCCGCTTCAGTCCCGGTGCCTGTGGTCTGCTGGGGACCGTGGTCTGCTGCAGCCACAGCGGGGTCCCGCGCCTCTGAGACTTTGCCAGAGCAAAGCCTCAGAGGCGCGGCACTCCGCTGCCGCTGTGGCTCTGCTCCCCATGTCCCTGGTCTGCTGGGGGGGGGGGGGCGGGCGAAGCTAGTGTGCCCCCCCCCAGCAGACCAGGCTTTTGTTTTGGACCCTGGGGCAGAGCATCTGGGGCGCTGCCGATTGGTCCTGCAGCGCCGCTCTGGGCACTACTGGACCAACCCGGCAGCACCCCAGCTGCTCTGCCCCAGGTCCTGATTCAGCCGCTGCTGGTCAGTTTCAGCAGCGGCTGAATCAGGACGCCTGGGGCAGAGCAGATGGGGTGCTGCTGGGTTGGTCCAGTAGCACCGAGGAGCGGCGCTACTGGAGCAACCCAGCAGCACCCCAGCTGCTCTGCCCCAGGCGTCCCCAAGTCAGCTTCTGCTGAAACTGACCAGCGCTAACTACAGGAAGCCCGAGGCAGAGTTGCTCTGCCCCGGGCTTCCTGGAACCAGCTGCTGATCAGTTTCAGCAGCAGCTGACTTGGGGACGCCTGGGGTTCTTAAGTTGATTCTGTATGTAAGTCAGAACTGGCGGTCAGTTTCAGCAGCGGCTGAATCTGGACGCCAGTTCCGACTTACATACAGATTCAACTTAAGAACAAACCTACAGTCCCTATCTTGTACGTAACCCGGGGACTGCCTGTAGTTAACCATTAATATCTTTATTGCAAACTAAATTCTCTCTACGGTATCAGCCAGATAAAGAACATTTTTCTGGTGTAAGTTTGCCCAATGCTGATATGTACTGTGAATTATCTGTTGCTCTCCACTCTGGACGTGGCAACAAACAGTAGAAAAATATACCAGCATATATGATGTATAAACATTCTGGGACCCATTGGTATGAAAAGCCTTTTATTGGTTTATGACACCCGTATTAATTAGCAGGTCTGGAATCAGCCAAATAACTACCAAATAACAAGCAGTGAAAATGTGAATCACGTTGTTTGGGTTACATGCTGGCTTCAAGGCCCATGACAAAATTCCCAGAGCTCTTATGACCCAGACTATTGTGTTTGCCTTTTTCTCTCTCGTCTCCAGTCCTGCCTTATGGAAAAAAGAGGATGGCAGGGTCCAAGATAAAGAAAGCCTGTGGTTGAGAGTCTGAACTCCTACACAGCAATCTGGCTCAGTCATGGCTTCTGCAAGCAGACCTATATTTTTGGACTATTGAGGAGACAGATGTTCATCTGCTAATTTAGGGCTCGATCCTTTGGACACAGATTCAGATGAATCTGTTAATGAATTACCAAGTGTGGCTATGTTTATTTAGGACTGAGTTTCAATGGTCAGTTTAATATATCCACACTTCAAATACTTATCCAAGATGAGCATTCATGCTTATACTAAATAAACAAACGCACTCCATGGTGTGTCAGCCTGTTAGATAACTTTTCTAACACAAAAAGATGGAAGGAAAAGTCAAGGCTACCAACAGAGCATACATTATACTCCCCGTCCTAAAGAGCAGCTCAACTGGGCTAACTGATCACCACATGCCAGAGAAAATGAACACTGTCTCAGTAGGAATTCCAGCCTTCCAATACTGCCATCCCCGAATTCAAACCCACACCTTTACCACAAGCAGATTCTTTATACCATGCCTGCATAGCTCTGTAAAATTCTGTGTGGGGACCGGATGGCTCAAGGAACCAGTAACAGGACTAGGATCCTAATATCTCTGAGCTCATGGACATCTAATAGCCTAGATGGGGGGAGGCACAGCCTTCCCAAACTGCCAGGAATGGCCATGCCCACACTCTGTCCCCAGAACACCTACTGTAGGCATACTGAGGTTGGAGCATTGCTGCCCTTGAGCGCCTGCTGGCCCTGTGCTCCAGGATCAGGGAGGCTGGAGCCACTAAGCCTATTCCCTTCCCAGTGCTCCTCCTCTCCATTGCTCCAGGACCTCTTCAGTGCTCCAGGCTGGGAGGCTAGGGTGCACACTGCCCCATCCCCTTCCCTCCCTGTGGTGCGGAGGTGGGGCCTCAGCAGAAGGGGCGGAGCTGTAGGTGGGGCTGGGAGCCTGCCTCCCTCTGCCCTACCTTCACCGACTGCCCGTGTCTGAGCTGCTTGTCCAAATCTAGCCTTAAGACAGCAATAACTGAAAGAGGCCATAACCCATCCTCTGAGTGGTTTGGTGCCATGTAAGCAATAAGGTGGGTTCTCAGTCTTGTGCCAGGTGGGCAGGTTTCTACATCACTGTGCTGCATACCTGGGTGAGCAGCTTCTCAGGATTGACTCACTGTGATGAGGTACTTGAGAAAACTTGCATTGCCACTTGTTTATCATGAACATGACCTATAATCCACCTGTCTTCAGCCCCTTCACATGACCTTTTTCACCAACACTTCCCTTTTTTATTCAAAAAGATGATGATGATGATGATGATGATGATGATGATAAAGTGTTGATCTCACTGACCTGCACTGCTATCAGCACTATCAACAGCATCTCATTTCCACCAGTCAATAGTTTTTCAGCTTCCTTAACTCTACTACCATCCTCCATTTAAAATCCATTGTAGCACATTCAAACCAATTCTGCAGATCATTTAGCTCTAGTATCTGTTTGAGTGGGAAAGAAAATGCACTGACATAATCAACTTAGTAACGATAGGTCCATTACTGAATCAACAAATCAGTGTCTTTTGCTGGCAAATTTCCTCTCTGTGTCGCCTCCATAAAAGAATAATTTCTGATTCAGCAAGAAGGACATTTGAGATTTAGATTGTAAGCAGATGATTTAAGCATTTAGATATTCACCAATTATGTGGCATAGAATTGAGTATCGACTGCAGAGGACACATTCCAATCCAAAAGTAGGGATGTTAGCTATCAGTTAATTGAATAGTTGACTAACTGCATGAATTCTTAGAGGTTAGTTTACTTTTCTAAAGTCCCTGGGGGCAGGGTCAGCAGCCAGTGCAATCCAGCCCCACTCCCAGGGAGCCTCCTGCCACCCCGAGCTGCTGCCTCTCTATCAGAGGCAGCAGTGCAGGGTGCCAGGCAACAGCTGGTCTGTGAGGGTAGCTAGCTTAAAAAACAGCTCCCCTCACGGATTGGCTGCCTGTTGTTCCACACTGCTGCCTCTGATACAGAAGGCAGCAACGCAAGGTGACATCAGTCCCTGTCCGTGAGGGATCTGAACTCCCTATGGACAGAGGATGCTGGGGGAGGTGGGGAAGGCTGCTCCAAAGCAGCCTTTGTCCATGGCAGGCCCAAGCTCGCTGCAGGCAGAAGCTGCTTCACATCAGCCTCCCCTGCCCTCCCCGCACTGCTGCCTCTGATAAAGGCAGCAGCATGGGGGAGGGGGAAAAAGCAGGTGGCACCACAGAGCCAGTGCTAGGGGAAACGGCTTTTCAGCAGCTCTCCCTAGCACCAGCTCCTGCTTCCTGCCCCCTTGCTGCCTCTGATAAAAAGGTATCAAGGGGGAAGGAATCTGAGTAGTCAACTAGATTAACTGATAAGCCTAGGCTTATCAGTTAATCGACTAGTCAACTACTCATTCACATTCTTACCCAGAAGTGCCTACATTTGGTAGTGGGTTAAAAAGAAATCCTATGGACAGGCAGCTGAATTATCTAGTGTCATGAAGTTCGATTGTTCTTCTGTGTGTGTGCGCACGCGCACATGTTAGCCTACAAGATTATGATCCCTTTATCTACTAGGACACCACTGGTCACTTTCCATCTGTTGTTAAGGCTGAATAATATTTTCATTCTATCCCAGTCTCCAATCACTCATAACATGAGCTTTTATGTTTTGGGCTAAAATTCTTCCATTCCATCTTTTCCCTGATTGTTCCCTTCCTCCACCCCCCAACTCCTTTTAATGTTTGAGCAAAACTCTGCACAGCCAATTTTAGGTGTGAAGAGACTGGAATGAAAATTAAATTTTCCATTATGAATTTTTTTTTAAAGTCTTGACATTTTTCTTTTTGGAAAAAGCTTAAGAGTTGCAAGGTGAAACAGATTTACACTGCTCTCATGGAAGATGTGCGTTCCAGAAGGAACAGCTTTTGCTCTAACCAAGTTTTGGACATTTGAAAAATCACATTCTGAGAATACTTAGTAGATTTTACCCATAGTACTCATTAAGGCCCTAACCTTGCGCCACTGAAGTCAATGGGAATTGTGCTTTGCATACATAGTTAAGTTATCTTCACTGTCTACTAGCCAGTCACCCATGTGCCTGGTGCTAAAGAGATGACACCTGTGTACTTCTCCCCGCCCCAATGTGACCTATGTACCAGCTGATTTTCACCGTACACCTCTGAAGTAGCTGCACTTCAGCTGAGCTGTACATTTATAAGTTTGCAGAGCAGCTTGGCATACTTTAGCTTAAAAAGGAACTACATGAAATACAGTTACCTGCAAATTTAAAACCCAACCCAATGCCCCCAACTTGAGTTTACTTTCAAGACATAACCAATTCTTACCACCCAGGTAAATTATAGTTAATGCTCTTAACTTCCTGTTTCCAGTAGTCAGGGGACAGGATCATAAAATTGGGCCAAAAACTTCTTAAAAGATATTTTTTGAGCCAACACAAGCGATGCCCTCCAATACTCACTACAGTTCCTTACCCTTACAGACCAAGTCTCTTAATAGCCAAGAGAAGAAAGGCAAGTGACTAAATAGTGTCTAGAAAGAAACCCAAAACATTAAAAAAAGAAACAGCACCACTAAAGTACTCTGGCTACGGTTTACACACATCCAAAGACAACAAGGAGTCCAGTGGCACCTTGAAGAC
Source organism: Pelodiscus sinensis (assembly GCF_049634645.1). NCBI lineage: Eukaryota > Metazoa > Chordata > Testudines > Trionychidae > Pelodiscus > Pelodiscus sinensis. The sequence goes on along the minus strand of NC_134712.1, from coordinate 244,251,768 downwards.
TGAAAATTTTATTATGGCAGAATAAAATAAACTCACAAAAGCTTATGCCATAATAAAATTGTTAGACCTGAAGGTGCCACCTTCTTGTTTTTTTTGCTGAAACAGACTAACACTGATATTTCCGAAACCATACATCCAAAGCAGAGTAATCCTGCCACAGGAGCTATCCGGTGCATTATGTCAGCTACCCAACTAAAAAGCATGAGCATATTTGTTTTTACACAGCAGTTTCCACACCAAGACACATTTCTATTCCCTCCCCTTCTCACGCTTTTGTATTCCATAGTCGTCATCAACAATTAGCGGAAGTGACTGGCTGTGCCTATTTTCACTGTTCCCAGGCATTTCTCTACTCCTAGTGAGCTCTGAAGACCATGCAATATTTGATATGACAAGACCTAGAATCCTTCCATAACAACAGCTGTAGGTAGGAAAACAGAGAGGGACAAAGAACAAGGAAATTAGTCCAATTCACAAGACTCTGACAGCAGTAGGTACCCAGGGCATTGGGATTCATGCATTAAAGTGTCCTTAATCTCTTGGGAACCAGGCCCAGAGAACATTGGAATTTAAAACACAGAACGTTTGTGTTGTTTAATTAAAAACAATCAGAATCAAGGTGTGTTTACCGAGTCAATTATTTCTTCTGCTGGTTTTGTGCCATTAAAGCAACTAGATTGAAAATGTAAATTAACATTAGTGCAGCCAAAATTTAAATCCTGTTGTTTTTACTTTAAAAGGAAACACATACATGCAAAGGATCTGAAATATTCTATGGCTCCAGACATTGTTCCAGTGTTGCACATCCCATTGCTGCTCACTGCTCTCCAGCATGAATTATCTGTCATCTTGTGACATACACAAATATGTATTCACTTTGGGTATGTCTACACTACAAAGTTAATTCGAACTAACAGCTGTTAGTTCGAATTAACTTTAATAGCAGCTATACATGCAAACAACTTAATTCGAACTAGTAATGCCTAGTTCGAATTAAGTAGTTCGAATTAAGGGCTGTGTAGCCACTTAATTCGAACTAGCTGGAGGCTAGCCCTTCCCAGGTTGCCCTGGTGGCCACTCTGGGCCAAACCAGGGAAACTCTTCTGCCCCCGTCCCAGCCCCGGAGCCCTTAAAAGGGCACGATCTGCCCACAGCGCCTGTGCCAGTGGCAAGCCTGCCAGCATCCAGCCAGCAGACCCTGCACCTGGCACAAGATAAGCCAGCCACCTGCTGCCACCCAGCCCTCCACCTCTTCCCAGGACCAGGCTGACAGCTCCCAGGAGCCTGCCCGGGGTCACAAAAGACGGGCGCCCACCTGGTCTAGTGCGGAGATCGTGGACCTCATCAAGGTTTGGGGGGAGGCCTCAAATGTCCACCTCTGCACTAGGCACAGGAATGTGGCCATCTACAGCCACACGGCTGTCAGCCTGGCCACCAGAGGCCACATGCACAGCCAGGAGTACCTGCAGCTACTGGAGCAGCAGCTCCTCACCCAGGAGCACTGGGTCCACGAGGACTTGCGGCTGCGGCAGCGGAGCTTGCAGGCGCTGGAGGATCAGGGCCGTGCCCTCTGAGGTCAACTCCAGACCCTGGTGGACAGGTTCCTGCCTCCTCGTGCTCCAGCCCCTGCAACCGCCCCAGTTCTCGCTCCTCCTCCCACCCCTGCTCCCCCTTCCGCTTTCTCCACCCCACCCTCCACACCCACTCCCCCCCGATTCTCCCACACCCACAGTGCTGCGAGATGGGAGACCCAGCAGGACCCCGAACCCTGAGCTTTCCCTTCCCTTCCTCCTCTTCCTCCCCCTTCCAGCTCCCTCCTCCCAGGTTTCCCCTCCCCTCTCCACCCTCTCTCCTGCCCTCTCCCGCCTCCTTTCTCCCACAGTTTCATTCTCCCTCCCCAGCTGTGTTGAATAAAGAGAGTTGTTATTTTTGAAAATACGTGTCTTTTATTTGACATCAGGAAGGGGGGGCTAGGGAAGTGGAAGGACAAGAGGGAGGAATGGGGCAAAAGCCCTCAGTGGGGCAGACTGTTAGTGCTCCTCAGGGTGGAAGCTCTCCCGCAGGGCCCCCTGGATCCTGACATCCCCTCGATGGTGCTCCCAGACGGCAGCCTGCAGACAGTGCAGCCAGGTTGCCAGCAACATGTCCACAAGATGCAGCAGAGTCCCCGGGGGCAGGTCTGGTTCCATGGTGCAGAGTGCAGTGGTGCCCTGAGACACAAATGCTTTGTGTCCTGAGACACTCCGAGACACAAATGCTTTGCTAGAAGCTAGAGATGGAAGAGAGCTCTCATTTAGTCCATTTCTCTGTCAAGATTGGATTATGCCCAACAGCACATTTTTATTGTTTGGTCACTCTTGTTTTTAAAGTCCAGTGCAATGACTTCTCACTACTTCCCTTAGGAAAACTATTCCACAGATTCCCATGATAGTCTGCTCAAGTTTTCCCATTCCTAATAGTTTTACCCCATGAACCACTCTAAATAATTCCTCTCTGTCACTAGTGTTAACCTTGAAAGCTGGCTTCCCACGTGTACCAGCTCCCTCCTGCATCAGCGGAGGAAGGGGACAAAGGGGACGGCAGGTGAGGTGGCTCTGCGGGAGTGGTGGGAGGGGTATAGTCATTAGGATAACCAGGCGTATCAGTTAATCATATAAATGACTACATACTAACATCCCTACTGTGAAAGTTGACATTCTTGGCCTCCAGGAGGTGTCCCACAGTGCCCCACGATGACCAGTCTGGCCATGACTTTCACCTCTACTGCTCTCCAGGTGAATAGGGAAAGCCCTGGGAAAAAATTGAATTTCATTTCCTCTGTAACCAGCAGATCTCAGAGCAGGCAGCATACCTGACTGTGAGGTCAAGTTCCATGAGTTCCTATGGTTGCAGGCAAGCACCAGCATGGAGTGTGCAGAAGGTCCTAGACCTCACTGCTGTGTGGGGGGAGGAATCTGTTTTTGCAGAACTTCGGAACAGCAAAAGTAACGCAGATATCTATGCCAAGATTGCAAGAAGCATGGAGGAGAACGGATATGCCAGGAACATCCAGTTGAGGCAGTCGTATCAAAAGGCAAAGGAGGCAACTGGACGGTCTGGAGCATTGCCGCAAACATGCCTCTTCTATGAGCAGCTGCACACAATCCTTGGGGGGAGAGGAGGAGGGATCTGACCAGCTAGTGGATTCTTCCTAAGACGCTCAGGCAGCCTTGGTCAGCAACGTGCTGGACAGCATAGTGGAGGAGGAGAATGGTCAGTAGACAAGCAGAGACTTATTTTTTGTTTTTGTTTGGTTTGGTTTTACTTTTCACGTGTGTGCGGTCCTTGACAGATTTTTCTGTGGGCCAGTAGTCTCTGACCCAAAAAAGGTTCCCCACCCCTGGGCTACATAGAATCATACAGCCAAACAATTGTCTGTCTAGATCAGTGGTTCCCAAACTTTTCGGTATCTCGCCCCCTTTTTGATTTTTGAGAAGCCCTCACGCCCCCCATCTCACCAGCAGCAAAACTTGTCGAGCGAAAAAAAAAAGGGAACTGACCGAAAAACAAAAATAGCAGCAAAACATGGGGGGGGGGAAGAGTTAATGAGGAGGGGCTGGGTCACCTTGCGCACCCCCCCCGGAATTTCTTCATGCCCCCCAGTTTGGGAACCCATGTTCTAGATGAAGTTTTTTTCCTTCTATCATGTGCAAAATATATTGCACTCATGGATATCAAGTTCAAGAGCCTTGCTCTTTTGCCTCCACAGCCCTGTATTGCTCTCTCTCTTGCCACTTGCCAGGCCTCCTCTCTTACCCGGGGACTCTCTTCCCCACCAAAAGATGTCAGCTTTGGTGCTCTATTGCTACAACCACCTCTACATTATCTTTCATAGTACCCTAGGCATGAGGCACCTTTTGGTATAAATGCTGTTTTATTCTGAAAAATGTTCAGTGGTAGCTTATTCACCAGATCTGTCCAGCATATGCAGCCAGAATCAGTTCATTGGCAGGGAAGTCAGTAGAAGCTTGGGCTACTTCGTACTCCTGTGAGCCTTGCAGAGCCAACACAAGAGAGGTACAAGCTGGATTCTATGTCTACCCACATGTCGGCACAGTTGTAAAATTCTATCTGTAGAGTTAAAATTCTGCTCTCAGTAACACCTGTATAGCTCAAATGAAGATAATGTGACTGCACAGGGGTAACGTTTGAAGTCCATGGACCTCACAAGTGTTACTAAGAGCATAATTAGCCCATGGAATATATATTACTAGAAGTGTTTAATCAGAAATAAAGAACACAGATTACCTCTCAAATCTCAGGGCTGGAAGGCAAGGGGAAAAAAACATCTTCCTCCCGGAGCAAACAATGCCCCACCATACCACTTTTTAGAGTCAAGTAGACTCGACCTTCAAAATGTCAGCATCACTGTCTTCACCTCTGCCAAGGGCACATAAGCAAACTCTTTTCTACATCTGCAGGATATTAATTTCTTACTCATATGTGTCTTCTTAAAAAAAAAATCAGTCATGCTGCCTAGCAGTAATTATAATGCAATGATTTAACTCTGCTCCGCAAAGACACACACTCCTCTCTGGCAAGACTGATTCCTCTTCCCACTCTAGCTTTCAGCAGTTCCTGTTCCACGCGTGTTCTCTCCACAAACACACAAGAACTTCTCCCTCTTCTTCAACTGATTAACACAACATGGTCTACCCTTCCCATTAAGCCAACAGCCTTAGGCTCCATGCCTCTGCTCAGCTTCCACTCCACTCTTTGGTATTTGCAAGCCCATGGCCTTCTGATGCAATTCACCTCCATCCTGTTGGCCTGCAGCCCACAGAAGCTGCTGGGCACAGAACAGATCTGAAGTGCAAACTGGGAGACAGGGTGGAGGTGGATGAAAGGAGCAACTGTACTTTTCCATAAATCTTGCTGGCGATCAGCTTACGGAATGTCAAGAAGCATAAAGATTTAGAGCCCTTGTCATAGTTATCCTACCTACTATAACTGCAGGAGCTAATCCTTTTTACATGATGCACAGGAGCTTACAGATTTCATTGTGAAAGTCCCAGAGCTTCTCCTCATGTTCCTGCAAATATTTAGTCCTTTAACCTATTAAGGGAGATCAGATTTCAAAATTGCAAGAAGGTGGAATTTGGCACACATCTTCTGGGTCACATGAAAATGGCACAGAAACAGTTTCAGATTCCATTTTAAGGACACATTTTCCTCTCCTCTTCCTGCTGATGGAAACAATCTTTCCAGAGAAGTTAGTGCACCAGGGTCACACAGGTAGCAGATTCCTCATTAAGTAATTCACTGCTTAACACTTCAATCTGTTGTCGCACATACAGGCTGAACCTCTCTAGTCTGGCATCCTTGGGACCTGACTGGTGCTGAACCAGAGAATTTGCTGAACTATGGGAAGTCAATATTGTCCAGCAGCATTGCCAACAATTCCACTGCTTAGCGGGCTCTTAGAAGACATTTAGAGGTAAATTAGAGCTAAATAACAGCACAGAACACTGAGAGCCAGGACTGGTGGCCATAAACACACTTTATGTGACAGTGGGAAACTTGGCCACACCCAGCTAATAAGTGGAAATCCAGCTAATTAAAATTGATAGATGTTGCTGAAACAAAGAGTGCCAGACTAGAGAAATTCAACTTGTAACTCCAAAAATGGAACATAGCCTTTTCTTGCGGGGGCCAGCATTCATTCCATACTGGCTCCCAAGACCTAGCTCATTTACTAGTTTATCATGAAAAGTCACTTGGGGAATTGCAAGAAGTAAACTCCCTGAGCACACCCCAGTGATCTGGCAACTACAGGCGGCCCCTGACTTGAGACACAATTGGTTCCCGGGGAAGCATCACAAGTCGGGGGTATTGTAACTCAAACCCTCATTTACAATAGGCGTCGTGCGCTGTCGTAAATGCGGGCCGAGGATGTAAGTCAGGGGTTTTCAGCCCCTTCCGCACTTACAAAAATGGCTGTAAGTGCAGAGGGTCCTAACTCAGGCAGGCGGAAGTCAGGGGTTTTCTCTATTTCCTCACTCTGCCAAGCTACAGAATCTGGTGGTATGATGTTTATCTTGGATCTTCACAAATCAGTTTAGTAGGCGATAGGAGCATCCAGTTTACAGGAGCTCAGCAGACTGCCAGTCTTCCCAAGAGCAAGATTTGGGTGTCACAAAGCAAATGCTTCACTTGTGCAGAAGAGAGAGAATGAGCACAGAAAATACTGTTTCAGAAAGAAAAAGTTTGTCAGGCTCCTCTATGGTGTGCTACAATTCTTCCCTCAACCCTCTATTCTTGCTTGAAATGGACAAGATCCTGAAATTCCCACCTTGGGTGGTGAATCACAACAAAATGGCCTCTTTAAGGGTGCGTCTACACAGCAAAGCTGAACTTGAAATAAGCTACGCAAACTGAGCTACGTCAATTACGTAGCTTATTTTGAAATAGCTTATTTCTAAATTGGGAGTGCTTACATAGTACTTATTTTGAAATACAGCACTCTTCCTCCAGCTTCCCTTACTCCTCGTACAATGAGGGTTACAGGAGTCAGAGTAAGAAGTCCTCCGGCTTGACAGTATTTCAACATTACTTTGAAATAACTGCCTGCTGTGTAGACTCAGACTAAGATATTTCGAAATAACGCTAGTTATTTCAAAATAATTTTGCTGTGTAGACATACCCAAAGACTGATCAATTTGTTGTCCCTTTGTTGGACAACCCCTAAAAAAAATGGAAAAATGCGAAAGAAGAATATTTACACCTTCTATTCTGGCATAACTAATGTCTTTGGCTTTTTCATGCCTAATTTTCATTTTTAAAGGCTCTTCTGCTTTTTCATCAGAGCTTGACAACTTTTTCTAAGTCAAGTCTTCCAAGTGGCGCAGATGCACCTCCACTTTAAGACTAGAAAGCATCACTGACTCCCAACTATATCAATTTTATCACTTGTGTAGATTTCTCACATCATAGTACTTTCTCTTAAAATTACACCCTTTTTTATTTCATTTTCTTTTCATGCCTTCTTAGTCTTCCCCTTGTTGATCCTAATCTGAAGATCTCAAAGAACAAACATTAAATGTCTAAGCAATAAACACAATCTCACAGCAAGGCAGTAGAGGAGGATGAGCAAAATAAAAATTTCTGTGTGATTAAAGCATCCTTGACAACTACACCAGCACTGACAGGCACCACTTAAGGAATGATGTACCAAACAACAGCCAAGAAAGTGTTACGAAACAGGAAGAAAAAAAAAAGTAAACTGATCTTTTCAAATTAAAATTCCATTGGCAAGTAAGGAGTGTGACAAAAGATTCCTAATACAGCTGTATTGCAACTACAACAGTAGTTAAAAAGCTACCAAAAAGGCCACCACATCTGAAAAATGATGACCCATTTTAGGAATACTATAGACCTCAGCTCTTCATAAAGAGGAAAAGAGTCTATTGGGTCAGAGGTCAGAACTTTGTTAATGTCTAGGTCTTGAATTGTTCCCAATTGAGTCAACAGCAAAATAGCTACTGACTTCACTGACAGAAAGATCAGACCCTAAGGACATGTCTACACAGTGATAAAAAACACACTGCTGGCCGGGGTTCGCTGACTACAGCTTGCAGGGCTCAGGCTCCAGGGTTGAAAAACTGCTGCGTAGATGTTCTGGCTCAGGCTTAAGCCCAAGCAACGGTGGAAAGACCCATAGCTTGGGCTCCAGCCCAAGCCCTAATATCTAAAGCAATTTTTAGCCTCAATTCCCAGCCACAGCTATACCAGGGTGCTTTTATCCCCATGTAGATATAGATGTGCAAATATCTACCACTGTCCAGGTAACAACCTACTTAGCAGGCTCAGCAAAGAGGCCAAGAAGTCAACAAACTTAGTCAATCAATGACTCTCTTCCCCTAGAGGAAATCCCTTCAGAACAAGACTGAAGCAATGCTGGGAAAGAAGATGGTCTTTGTGGTTAAGAAAGAGAACTACAAGCAGGAGTGTGTGCAGGAAATTAAATCTGACCCCTTTTGGAGAAGCACATTCTTTGCCCACCCCTCCCAGGAGCTTGCTCCATCTCCCCCCACCCAGCACAGGAAGGAGCTTACTGCCCCCACTACTCTAGCCCCACCAGGGGCTCACACTCCCCTCCTCAATCCCCCACACCAGCCCTGGTCTAAGCAGAAACTCACTGATCCCGCCTTGGGTTTTGATCCCGCCCTGCCCCCAATAGGTGTGCACAGAGGTGTGGGGGGGGGGGGAAGGAGCTCAGCCCTACCCCTCCACCCCCACGTAGCTGCTGCAGAGGAGGCAGCGCTGGGACTGAGGCTCCTCAACAGGGCCAGCCCCGAAGGCACTGCAGCCTGGGGCCGTCCCTGGAGGATGGAGGCTGCTGTCATAGCACCTCCAGGACGGCCCCAGGTCGCCTGACCGCAGCAGCGGCACCTACGGGGCCGGCTCCAGACCGCAGTAGCGGTGCTTCTGGGTCGGCACCTGGCTGCGGTAACTCCAGGGTCAGCCCTAGGCCACAGAGTAGTGCCTCCAGGCCGGCACCTGGCTGCAGCAGCTCCAGGGCTGGCCCCAGGCCGCCGTAGCGGCACCTCCAGGGCCGGCCCCATGCTGCCTGGCCACGGTGCCGCTGGGGCCAGCCCTGGGCCATAGCACTTCCGGGCATCCTGTGGCTACTGGCCCGAGGCAGGCCTCATGGCAGTGGTGCCTCTGGCCTCCAGAGTGGCCTGTGGCCGCAGTGCCTCAAGGCTGGCCCTAGACCACGTGTCTGCAGCAGTGGCGCCTCCAGCCTCCAGGTAAGGTTCCCGCTCATGCCCAGACCCCCCCACCCCAATCCTATCACTTCCCTTCCCCTCAAGACCCAGCAGCCCCAGCTTGCTCCCACATCCTCCCTTCTTCTTGCACCCTTTCTTCTGGCCGCACACGGCATCCTCCCTTGTTCCTGCTCCCTCCACCTGGCCAGACCACCTTACTCCCAGCCTGCTTCTGCACCCCAGCTCCCTTCCAGATCCTGTACCCCATCCCTATCCTACTTGCTGGCAGTCCTGTCTCGTGCATTGTACCCCTTATTTTTGTTCCTACCCCAGAGCCTAAAGAGGTCCATAAAATGTACTAACTCCAGAACCCCAGAAAAGTAAATCTGGTCTATGGGAAGCCCTGAACTTCAGTTTCCCCCTTCCCTTCCCCTTATCCCATGAGGCTGGGGCACCAGAGGTGTCTCAGTTGAGGCCACATCACTGAGCATTGTGGGAGTTTGGAGGAGATTTTGCTTCTCACTTGTGTGGTCCCCCACTGATCTTTTTTTTTGTGGGTCAGTGACCTCAGACCCAAAAAGGGTTCCCCACCACTCCCATAAATAAAGAAGACATTAAAACCTTTTGTGTTGGACATAATATTTTAGCTTATTTAAAATGAAGTTTGATAAACTAACATAAGAAATTTAAAATGCTTAATCTGTTTCATAATTTAAATTAAACTGTTCTGACTAGCTGCAGCTGGTTCAGAAAGTAAGGTCACCATACCCAGCAGGGTAGTTCTCAACCCCACTCCTTCTGCCGGAGGCCTCGCCCCTTCTACCCAAGTCCTGCGGCCACTTCCGGGTTGGCCAGCGGCCACTTCCGAAATTTGTGAAGGGGCTCCCCTTCCCAAATTATTGCCCATCTTTGCAGAAGGAACTCACTCTTGAATGCCTTTGAGTCCTCTGTGCAAAAGAAATCTGTGCCCCCAACTATTACTGGGGGGAGACTGTGCCTTTGCTTGCCTAAACCCCTTGTACACACTCTGACTTGAAGCCTAAACATTTGGATTCTGTTCTTGGCTCTGCCAAAGATATTCTGATTTGGAAAAAATCACTTAATCTCTTCATGCCTCAATTCATCCATGCATAAAAGTGAGGATAATTAGTGGTGTGTTCAATGTTTGTAAGGCATTTTGAGCTCACATTATGTCAGTTGTATTACCGAGTTGTAGCAGAGATTGGCACCTAGACACTATCATGATGAACACACTGGAGATACCCATGTAAGACAAAGGAGGTTCAATTCTGAAAACATTGTGGGGTTGAAAGTTTTACTTGTGCTACTCGGTTCATTTTCTACTTCAGAGAATTCTACAGAAACTAATTCTACCCATTAAAAAGCTGTGCATTTCTCCTTTGCTTTATACCACACATTCAGTGGGCCCTACATAGTTGCTTTTGTTTTTCCATGACAAACTCCTTCCTCCACAAAAAAAAAGCACATAGAAATAAAATTAGTCAATGGTTTCCTATTGGCCTGGGGGGGTAATATCCTCACCCTGACTCCTGCCATTGGACAGTTGCAGCAAAATCTTAGCAGTGGGAGCAGGGAGTCTGAAAGGGTGTATCTACACAGCAGGGCTTAACTTGAAATAAGCTACGCAAATTGGTTAGTTTATTTCAAAATACTTTATTTCGAAATTGGGAGCGTCTACACAGCACTTATTTCAAAATAGAGCACTCTTCCTCCAACTTCCCTTACTCCTTGTACATTGAGGGTTACAGGAGTCAGAGTAAGAAGTATTGACAGTATTTCAACATTATTTTGAAATAACGCTGTGACGTAGTGGGGGTACCTGGCTGGTTTCTATGCTGCTGGCTCTGGGGTAACCCCCACTGGCTGCTGTGGGTACCATGACCCAGCAAAACAGGATGAGTCACTATGCAAAGGGATCTCTCAACCAGTATGGCCAAACACCCCCCATGGAGAGGAACAAAGGAAGGTGGAATGCTGCCCTGGCTGGGGGGGCAGGGCTGGAAGAGTGTTGGTTAGTTGCTGTCTGGGAGCATGGAGGAGACAGCCTAGGGAAAGGGGCTGGAGTTTAGGGGCCCAGTCTCCCCCATCTCAAGGGGGCCTGAGGCATCCTAGCCCAGCTCTGTGACCAGATGACATCTGTGCTGTGCTGTATCCTGGAGAGGCAATAAACTTCCTCTATTCCACCGGCTGGTGCAGTCTGTTTGTGCCATTTCGGGGTGCAGGAGATGGGGGACCCCCAACGTGCGGTCACAAATGCTACTTATTTTAAAATAATGTTGCTGTGTAGACGTACCCGAATACACTGCTAGAGGCACTAATGCCAAGAACGGTGGATTCCAAAAAAGAATGGAGATTTATAACAAGAAAATACCAAGTTAAGGGTAAGGATTTAAAAACGATCCATTAAGTTTTGAAAGGGGTAAACTCTCCAGCTTCAGAAAATAAAACAACTTCTAACTATTGCACAACAAGGATAAATAAACTTCAGAGCAAGTTATTCTATGCTGCCTTTCTACAACAAAGTTCCTTGTACCTTTCTCTGAATTAGCTGCTACTAGCCAGAGTTTTCTATAGACAGGAAACGGGATTGGAAAGGAATTTGGTAAAAGGGTGTTATGTTGGAAATGATTCATCAAAACTAACTTTTTTGCAGGAAACAGTTGATTTTGGCAAAGTTTTAAGTCCAGAATAAAATGTCAGGTAAGAGTGAGCAACTGACTCCTGCTCAAAACAGCTCATAAGCCAGTGGTTAAGGCATTCACATAGTGTAAGATGAGGTTCAAGTCCCTGCTCTGATTTGAAGTGCCCTGAAACAGTGAGTTCCCTGACCACCTTGCTATTTTGGGATGAGGCACTCAATCTCACCTGTGGGAGCTTTTCCTCCTGGTATAAATAGTCACTAAAGCAGGGACTTGTATGCAGCCTCCCACCTCTCAAGTCAGGGCCCTAGCCACCAACCTATTGAATCTGGGACTAACACACACAAAAATTGTAAAAGGCCATGGTGGGGGGAGGGCAGAGAGGGAATCAACTTCTCAATTTTCAGAAAGTCTCAGTTCCATCCCAATGTGAAATTGAAGGAGTTTAGACATTGTGAAATAGGACCGTGGTGTCCAACATGCTAGCTAGCCACTAGCCACATGTGGCTATTGGACCGGTTGAGTGTGGCTAGTTGACTTGAACAATGCGACTATTTGGCCAGTTAAATGTGGGTAGTTTGCTATAGCAGTAGCCACTATAATATATTGCTTTGATAAACATCTGAAAGGGTTCTGACCTAGTAACCTCTGAGAAATGCAGTTCCGAATTTAGAATTTCAGATTAGAAGCTCCAATTCGGTCTCCCTGCAGAGATATGTTTACAAGTGCCAACGTTTGGGCGCGTTCAGTCAGGCCCTGTACACTGCTTTGAGCTCACCTTTAGTTAAAATGCCCTCCAATGCTACAGCATTGCACATGAAATATCAAATCCTGTTAGAACAGTGCCAAACAAATCACATGGCCAAAGATAGGGGAGAGCATGCTATCCTCTCCCTTTGCCCAGTCACACACTGCAAGGTTGATAACTCTGCATTGCAACTGGGCTGGCTTTGGTTAGTGCATGAAAGAAAAACAGAGGTGAAGGGGTACAGTACTCCCTCCCTAGTACCCAACTGTACCTCCTCTTCTCAGAGAGACAAGGGACTGAAGTTATCTTTTATTGGACCAATTTCAGCTAAACAGGAGGAAGAGCTGTGTGTGGCTTTAAAGCTTGTCTCTCCCCCAAATTAAGTTGACCCAACAAAAGTTATTACTTCATCCACCCAATCTTGCTAATGTCCTGGGACCAGCATGGCTACAACCCCACAAACAGCTCAAGCAGGAATAGTGTGTTCCCTCTGCCAGGACAGGTAGGGTGCTGCCACACACAGGTACACCTCTCCCCAAGTTGTTGCTACTTGTCTGTTGCCCGCACATGCTCACACAGGTCACGCACACACACCCATGCGCAGTGCACCTCAAAGCAGTTTATCCTCTTACAAAATGTTATTACAGCTAATATTTGAAATCAAAATTAAAACGCTACACAGGTTTATAGTAAAGACCGGGTATATCTGTGGTCACATACTACTTATACATGACAGACAACTTCTTAGCAGTTGAAGCCCTTTGCCAGCCCAATTTGCAGCAGCAGCCTCCTCAGCAAAGGGCAGAGCTCTCAAACCACCAGCCCATCTCACTCACTGATGTGAGGCATAGTCACAGCTGCATGTGGGATCCTTTTGGCCCCAGGTGTGAAGGCTGGCAGCACACTGACCCAGGCCTGGTCGCACTCGGTTCTGAAGGGCCCAGGACTTATCTGAGAGGCAGACACACGAGAATCTGATTGAGGATGTCTCCCTCCTCCTGCCCCACAGCTAGCAGAAAGACAAGGCAACAGTACAATGTGCAAAGGAGTGGGCCCCCCTCCTCTTTCCCCCCAGATTACTGATTGTACGAGGAGGGAGAAACACGCGCTGCACAGAGGACGCTCCTCCCCACCCACCCAACCTGTTGCGGCAGCTCGCTGAGAGGCAGAGCCTGCATGGCAGGGAACACCCCCCAAGCACGCTTGCTGCTGCTCTTGGCAGGAGCAGGATGCACCGCACGCAGGACTCTCCCGCCACCCGAAGGCCCCAAGTACGCGCTGAGCAGCAGCCGCTTCTCCGCATTCCCCAGCTGCTGCTGCAAGTCAGGGGCTGGCCAGGGGGCAGCGGACACTTCTCCTTTCCTGCCCCCCCCCCCCCGCAGCTGTTGCTAAGTGACAGGAGAAGCAGCCAGGACAGAGAACCCCCAGACCCTCTCCTGCTGCAGAAGGACGGGAGGCGCGTGCACCTCTTTCTTTACCACGCCCCCCTCCCCCGACCTGTTACTGCTCCATGACCGGAGGCGCGTGTGCTACCCCACCTGGGGTCACTTCAGTTCCAGGGGGAGGGGTCGGGCGCAGAGGCACTTACTGGGATGTGCACTCGCAACATGCGTCTCTTCTGGCTGGAGCCTTTCTTGCTGCCGCTGCTGGAAGCATCTTTCTTCTTGGTGTCCATGGCAGTGCTTCCCATCCCGCTGAACTGCGGATGGCTCCCCAGCAAGGCTCCTCTTCCACCTCCAACCCCCCACCCTCCACTGTCCACCACGCAGACAATCTGGGCTTGTTTTCACACCCCCAGGAACTGGGGAGAACGGGGGTGGGGGAACCAAAGGGGAAGGGAGGAGTTTCTCCAGCTGCGGTGTTTTAATCAGGGCCGGGAGAATTTGCTAGGGACCCCTGTCTCCTGCAGAAGCAAGATCATGAGACATCCTTAAAATTGCTGTTCAGCGGAGAACTCTTCTGCCCGTTCAGAAATATCCGGAGACTCCTGGGGGGTGAGAAAGTTTCCTTCCCTTGGCCCAGCAGAGTGACATCTCCCCCATTACACGTGCCCGGGGGGGGAGGGAAGAGGAAGGTGCAGAAGTTGAGCTCGGCGCTGTCTGCAAATAAATGCAATCCCTAGAGTCCGGATCCTGCGCCTGGGTCCGTCCCCCTCTGTGAAACAGGAAGCAGTGCCAGGTGCAAGCGTTCCCTGAAATGTGGTGCCTCCAGCCGCAGCTCCAGCGGCAGCCTCCGCGGCGAAGCAGGGCCGGGTCTGCGAAAAGACTCGCGCAGGCCTGGAGGAGGCGGCGGTGCAAGCCAACAGTGCAATGTGGTTCCCCTTTCCTGCTGCAAGCCGGAATCCCGGGCAGGGCTGATGATAAGCAGGGACGGGAACTGCCAGGAGACAGCCCCCAGCCCTGAGGAGGAGGCGTTGCAAAGGCAATGTGGCTCTGCTGAAAACAAGAGGCTGCGCTCAACAGGAAGTGCAGCAAATCATAAAATACTTGCTCCCGGAGCTGACACGGGTCCCTTTTACAAGCGTCTCCCGGGCATCTGCAAAAGCACAGTGCTCCAGTCAAGCCAACAACTCCCAGGCTGCCGGATCGCCCTGAGGGAGTGTAGGGTCTGGAGAGGCTGTTACTAGTTTGCAATCGCTGGTGCACCAGGGACTGACTGGATTTCACCACTCCAAATAAAAAGAAACAGCGACATTCCTTCCTCCGCCCCCTTCCAGACGCATAGGCAAACCTCCCTCCCCGAGATTTCTTTGGGGCATGCCTTAAATACACGACACGGTGAGGATTATGTTCCCTGGTGCTTTGCCATCCCACCGCCTGCAAAAGGCACGCTAGACTCTGGCTCCCTGCTCTCTCTCACCGCCCCTCGCTTCCCGGAGCCATCAACACAGTTGTTGCGCAATGTGTAATCTCTAATCACAGCCTCCTGGCTGCAACGACCTCCGAAGGCCGGTAGGTGGCGATGTCACACCTCCAGGAACAAGGCTCCTGCCAGACTGTAGTATAACTCAGAGGTCTGCAAGTGTGGGGCGCAGAGGAACATGGTGGGGGGCGCCGAGAGACACTCCTCTGCCGCCTTGAGACTTACAGCCGGAGCCCCCGCTTTTCCAGAGCTGAGAGCGGGGACCCCCCCACTGTCCCTGGCCCCACCACACTAGGGCTCTCCCAAAGGGGAGCCCGCTGCACTTAGCTGCCCAAATGCAGGCTGGCACAGAGAGCCCCACCACACTTAGATACTGTGTGGGTGGCTGTGACAGAGACAGCCCCACCACACTTAGCTGCTGTGGTGTGTGTGTGGCAGA
Source organism: Pelodiscus sinensis (assembly GCF_049634645.1). Taxonomy (NCBI): domain Eukaryota; kingdom Metazoa; phylum Chordata; order Testudines; family Trionychidae; genus Pelodiscus; species Pelodiscus sinensis. The sequence goes on along the minus strand of NC_134712.1, from coordinate 244,236,312 downwards.
GACAGCCCCACCACACTTAGATACTGGGTGAGTGTGTGTGACAGAGACAGCCCCACCACACTTAGATACTGGGTGGGTGTGTGACAGAGACAGCCCCACCACACTTAGATACTGTGTGGGTGGCTGTGACAGAGACAGCCCCACCACACTTAGATACTGGGTGGGTGTGTGTGACAGAGACAGCCCCACCACACTTAGATACTGGGTGGGTGTGTGTGACAGAGACAGCCCCACCACACTTAGCTGCTGTGGGGTGTGTGTGGCAAAGAAAGCCCCACCACACTTAAGCTACGTCTACACTGGCATGAATTTCCGGAAATGCTTAAAACGGAATGCTATTCCGTTTTCAGCTTTTCCGGAAAAGTAGCGTCTACATTGGCCGCAGAGTTTCCGTGATAACAATGTGCTTTTCCGGAAAAGCGCGTCTACATTGGCGGCGCGCTTTTCCGGAAAAGCAAAAAGCCCGGAACCATTTTGAAAAGGGCAATGGCCACCAGACCTTTCCGGGGGCGGGGCCGGAGCTCCGTCCAGACGCGTGGTTAAAGGGGTCTCGCCGGGCAGCCGTTGGTCTAGTGCTCCCATGCCTTGTGACCTCTGCCAGGGACTGGCACCCTTCGCAGGGTCGGTGGTTGCCCTGTGAGTTTTGGGGACATCACCCTTTGGCCCACAAACTGCTTTTCCCAGCTTTTTCTTTTTTCTGCCCTGCTCTGTCTGCCATGGAGCCGTGGGTGGCCATGTACCTGCTCGGGCCCCTGTTGGACCTGTACAGGAGCCTGGAGCTCGTGCTGCAGGCTGGTGCCCTAGCATTCATGTACTAGGACGCAGAGATTGCCTTGGACTCCCTCACCAGGGAGGTCCTGGCAACCGCGTGGCATCAGCACCCGACCATAGACCGGCCCATCTGGACTTTGGAGACGAGCACCGACTGGTGGGACCGTGTGGTCCTCGGACTATGGGACGACCACCAGTGGATCCGGAATTTTCGGATGAGGAAGCAGACCTTCTTGACGCTGTGCACCTGGCTCACCCCCGCGCTGCAGAGAACCGCCACCCGGCTGCGGGCACCCATCCCCGTGAACAAGAGGGTTGCCATCGCGCTGTGGAAGCTGGCCACACCGGACAGCTACCGCTCGGTGGCACACCAGTTCGGGGTGGGAAGATCCACCGTTGGAGTGATCGTCATCCAGGTAAGTCCCAGGAGGAGTGGGATGGGGGGAGGGTGCTCCACTCCAGGCCCAGGGACACCCAAGACTCCAGGCTGGGTCGCCCAGGGGTTTCGGCCGTCCCTCCCTTGCACAGGCCCACTGGTGGGGGGGACGGGACGTGGGGCAAGGGGGGCCCTGGTGTGTGTGTGTGTGTGTGTGTGTGTGTGTGTGTGTGAGGACAGAGGGAATCAAGGGGGGGGGACCCAAGGGAGCGCACACTCACCCCTGGCTGTATGTAATGTGTTCCCTTGTGTTTCTCTGCATCCTTCTGCAGGTTGTCCACGCCATCAATGATGTCCTGCTGCCGAGAATCATCCGCCTGCGCGACGTCAATGAGACCATGGCCGGCTTCGCTGCCCTCGGGTTCCCCAACTGCGGGGGAGCCCTGGACGCCACCCACATCGCCATCCGGGCCCCGGAGCATCGAGCAGCCCACTTTTTGAACAGAAAGGGGTACTGCTCCATCGTCCTGCAGGCCCTCGTGGATCATCGGGGCTGCTTCCTGGACATCTACGGCGGCTGGTCCGGCCGGGCACACGACACCCGCATCCTCTGGAACTCAGGACTGTTTCAGAGGTTGGAGGCGGGCACCTACTTCCCCCGGTGGGACTTGACTGTCGGGGATGTGCCGATGCCCATCTGCATCGTCGGGGACGCGGCCTACCCCCTGATGCCCTGGCTCATGCGGCCCTACACGGGGCAGCCGGACCAGAACCGGGCCCGGTTCAACGACCGCCTCAACCGGGCCCGAAACCCAGTGGAGCTGGCGTTTGGACGCTTAAAAGCCCGCTTCCATTGTTTGCTCACCCGTCTCGACATGGGTGAGCAGAATGCAACGGAGGTGCTGGCCGCGTGCTGCGTGCTCCACCATATTGTGGAGCGCAGTGGGGAGGCCTTCCTCCCTGCATGGGTGGCAGCTGAGGCACAGACCTTGGACCAGCCCGCCACAGCTGCCATCCGCCAGGCGCGCCAGGAGGCGGTGCGCATTAGAGAGGCCCTGGTGGACGTGTTTGCCCAAGCCCCATAGCAGGGTCGCTTGAGTAACCCCAGAGTACTCTGTCCCAGCTCCTACCCTTCCCCACCTCCTCCCCTTACCTCCCTCCTGCCAATAGTATAGTAAAGCATCGGGTCACAGCACATCGGCTGTCATCGAGTCTATTTGTCGGGTGCGTCGGGCATAGTTAGGGTTTTTCTTTTAAGTTAGGCTAGGGTTTAGGCCACCATTGCCGTCCTGAAGAACAGCCAACAGGATTTGGGACTTGTGCAGAAGGCTCACATCAGTGCCATCTTCGATGGATCTCCTGGCTCTTCCTCTCCTGAGGCCCGGAAGGCCCAAAGGATTGACATGGCCAGCTTCACTGTCATCGTCCGTCGAGGGATCTCCTGGCTCTTCCTCTCCTGAGGCCCGGAAGGACCAAAGGATTGAGGTGGCCAGCAACACCACAATCGTCCTACCTGCATCTGGACTATGTTTTAGAATCTGTACTGTACTGCATCTTTTAACCATTTCTGCTTGTTTGTTGTTTTGTAAATATAGTTTGTAATTTACATCTTTACTGAAAAGTATCAGTATTTCTTTATGCGCCGCAAACCAATGACCACTGAAAAAGGCTTCCCCCCCCCCCCCCCCCCCGGTGATAGAGTCATTAATTTGTTGTCCACAGTTTGTAACCCTGTTAAATTGAAGTGGCTAATTGGCATCTCACATAATTTCTGTAGAGTTACTAGAGGAACACAATAACCACACAAGATTGAAATGAAAACAGAACTTTTTATTTACAAAGGGGGGGGGAGACCTTTAACTGGGAGAAGGAGGGAGGGGACCCTTAACTGGGAGAAGGAGGGGGGCAGTTACTGGGACGGGTGGCCCCTGCGAGTGCCCCTCTGGGGGCGGACATGCCCACGCTGGGCAGACCGCGTCGGGGCAGCCTGCACGCTGAGGTGCCCACGAGTAGGAGCACGAGCAGGAGCACGGTCAGGGTCAGGAGCACGGTCAGGGTCAGGAGCACGGTCAGGAGCAGGAGCAGGGGCAGGAGCAGGAGCTGGGAGAGGAGCAGGGATAGGAGGGAGCATGGGCTGTGCTCCGGGAGGGATGGCGGGGGCATGCGGTCCGGCCATGCCATAGTGGATGGCATGTATTAAATGTGCCGTCAGGGTGCCCATTGTGGCGCGCATCTCGCGGCATTCCTCCAGGAACGCAGCCCATCCCTCCTGCCGCCACTCCTGGTCCCCCTGCACACGCTCCGCAATGGAGGTCTGGATCCCCTCCACGGCAGTGACATGACGCCGAAGCAGCTGGTCCCGGTGTCGGAGCCTGGGCCTCCGGGCTTGGGCAGCTGGGGGTACTGCTGCTGCTGGAGTCGCGGGTCTGGTGCTGGGTCCCGCTGCAGGGAAGAGAAGAAAGGACGGGTCAGTCAGGCAGGCCGTCCACTGTCCCCACACCTCCATGCCCTCCACCCCGGAGCCCAGGTGACTGCACAGTTCTGGCTTGGGCCCACTCGGTTCCCATCCTGCTCCCGTGTTGTATGTTGGCAAGGAGGACCGCCCCTGGAGTAGGGTCCTCCCTCCAGTATTGTAAGCACCGGTCTGTATCCTGGCCCCGTGCAGGGCGGGAGGGTGCTTGTGCTGCGTTCACCTGTGGAACTCCCTGCCGGTGGACACTGTGAAAAGCTTAGGGCTAATCAGTGGTGTTTGACAGGGAGCGAGATGCATCCCCACGGCAGTGCCTGGGAGCACACCTGTCAGTGGCGGTCTGGGCTCTCAGATCCCCTCGCGTGGGATATCTCCTGGACAGAACCAGAAGGGTGACTGGGTGGGGGGATGTCCCATCCTTGCAGCAAAACTCAGGGGCCCTTCTCCCTCCCACTATCCCTCCCGCAAGCCTGGTAGCCCAGGGACAGATGTGGCCACAGTGGGGACTTCCCTCGGGGAACCTGTCAAGGCACTGGGAGCAGGTGAGGGGCTCGGTGGGGGTCCACGGTCACAGGACTGTGACGCTGCACTTATCCCAGGAGCAGGTGGCTGTGCCTCACAGCCAGGCATGGGACAGTGTGCTGTTCCCTGTGCTGCACCCCTTGGTGGAGCTGCGGGCTCTGGGCTGAGTCCCTGGGGCCCTGGCCGGTTCCAGCTGGCATCCACCCTTCCCCCTGGTCCCGCCGAATGTGTGAAAGGAGCACAGTCCCAGGCGTGCCCTGCAGGCAGCTGCCTGCCACGGCCACCTACCACTCGGTCACCAGGCTGCACGTGCTTGCACGTGCTGCTAACTGCCTCATGCTACGCTGCGTGCTGCTCACGTGGCCTGAGTGACATGCTCTCCCCCTCCCCCCTTCGGGCACCTGGCTCTCCCTCCCCCCCGCCCTCCGCCCCCGGCCCTCTGCCCCCCGCCCTTTGGGAGTGTAATCTGCAAAGACTCACCAGTGGGTTCCTCCCTGGCTACAGAGGAGCTGCTGGAGTGGGCCTGCTGGGTGGCAACGCTGGCCTCCTCTCCTGACGCGCCGCCACTGTCCTCTCCCTCCTCCGGCTCGGTGGGACGGTTGATGGGGGGGTGCTGGCAGGTGTCCACAGAGACAGGTGGGGCTTGCGGGGCTGGCTCGCCCAGAAAAGAGTGCATCCTCTCAAAATAGGGGCAGGCATCGGGTCCTGCTCCCCTCCCCTCCGTGGCCCGCACGTACCCCAGCCGCAGCTCCTTCACCTTCGAGCACACCTGCTCACAGTTGCGGCTGGGGTGGCCTTGCTGGGCCAGGTTCCGTGCCAGACGGGTGTACAGCTCGGCGTTCCGGCGGTGGGACTGCAGGTCATAGAGACCCTCCTCCTCCTCCCACAAGTCCAGGAGGGTTTCCAGCTCCCTGGGGGTCCAGGATGGGACCCTGCGTTTCCAGCCCCTGGGGGCTTCCTCCCCTGCCCGGGTGACGGTGGCTGACGACCACCTGCAGCTGCCATGCTTGCGCTGAGGTGGCTGGGCAGCACAGTTGCCACGTGGCAGTGCTGGGAAGGGTGGTCTCCGGGGGCTCCTGCCACGTGCGGCCAGTAGCGTCCGGGCTCTTTAAGCCCTCGGGTAATGCGGAAGTCCACGGCTTCTACGGGGTTTCCCGCCGTCCAAACCGCTTTTTTACGTTTCTTCTGCTTTTCCGGAAAAGCTGTCTACACTGGCCCTTTTCCGGAAAAGCTTTTCCGGGAAAAGGACTTATGCCCGAGCGGGAGCAGCGTACGGTTTCCGGAATAGCGGCTGATTTTGTACAGTACAGCGTCGATGCTTTTCCGGAAATTCAAGCGGCCAGTGTAGACAGCTCGCTGCTCATTCCGGAAAAGCGGCTGCTTTTCCGGAATAAGTGGCCCAGTGTAGACACACCCTTAGATACTGGGTGGATGTGTATGACAGAGACAGCCCCACCACACTTAGGGTATGTCTACACTACAAAGTTAGTTCGAACTAACGGACGTTAGTTCGAACTAACTTTCCTAGGCGCTACACTAGCGCTCCGTTAGTTCGAACTTAATTCGAACTAACGGAGCTTTTAGTTCGAACTAGGTAAACCTCATTTTACGAGGATTAAGCCTAGTTCGAACTAGCTAGTTCGAATTAAGGGCTGTGTAGACCCTTAATTCGAACTAGTGGGAGGCTAAGGCTTCCCAGGTTTCCCTGGTGGCCACTCTGGCCAACACCAGGGAAACTCTATTGCCCCCCTCCCGGCCCCGGAGCCCTTAAAGGGCCACGGGCTGGCTACACAGTTTGTGACAGTTGCAAGGCTGCCAGCACCCGTGCCAGCACAGCCTGCACCTGCCACAGGATGAGCCAGCCATCCGAGGGCTCCCAGCCCTCCACTGCTCCCCAGGACCAGCCTGGCGGCTCCCAGGAGCCTGCCCGGGGGCACAAAAGGCAGGCACCCGCCTGGTCAAGTGCGGAGATCGTGGACCTCATCGAGGTTTGGGGGGAAGCCTCCAATGTCCACGATCTCCGCACTAGCCACCGGAACGTGGCCGTCTACAGCCGCATGGCTGCCAGCCTGGCCGCCAGGGGCCACCAGCGCAGCCGGGAGCAGGTCCGCTGCAAGGTCAAAGACCTGCGGCAGTCCTACTCCCGGGCCTGCCAGCCAAGGGCCAACTCAGAGGCCTGCCCCCACTTCCACGCCCTGGACCGCCTCCTGGGGGCTCATGCCGTCCCTGCCCCCCGGACGTGATTGACCCCGGGGCAGAGGGCTCGCCCCTGGAGATGGAGGAGGAGGAGGAGGGCTCTGAGAGCCAGGAGCCTGCCGCCAGCCTGCCCGGGACCCGGGACCCCCGAGGCACCCCACAGAGCCGCTCGCCTGCGTCATCTGAGGCCGGGGAGGCGTCCACCTGTGAGTACCATCGTGTTCCCCTTATGTGTACGGGGGGCTGGGGCGAGAGGGAGCCCCAGGACTGTGCGCCTGGGGCTTGCCCACCACGGAGCAGCAGCTGGGGATCCTGCAGGGGCCCTGGCCTTGCAGAGGGGAGCTGGGTTTCACACACCTGGGCCCCTGGGGTAATTGACCGCTGGTCTTGTTGCACCACAGCCGCAGCACCTGGGACTGCAGGGCACACCACCCCGCCTGCAGCAGCCGCCCACGCCCGGGCAAGCAGGACAGCCAGGAACCAGGAGGAGTACCAGAGGTGGCACCTCCGGTTCCTGGATCGACAGCTCCGTCTCCAGGACCACTGGGTCCAGGAGGACCTGAGGCTGTGCCGGAGGAGTCTGGAGGCCCTGGAGGAGCAGGGCCGTGCCCTGCGAGACCACCTCCAGAGCCTGCTCGACCGCTTCCCATTTCCTCCTCCTGCTGCTCCCCCTGCTCCCCCTCTTGCTCCCCCTGCTCCCCCTGCTCCTCCTGCTCCCGCTCCTGCTTCCTCCACACCCCCTGTCCCTCCTGCCCCCCCCCCAACCATTTCCCACCGACGCCCCAGGACCCGCAGTGTGGCGAGACGGGAGAGGCAGCCGGACTCCCACCCCTGAGCTTTCCTTTCCCTTCCTCCCTTCCCTCCCCTTCCAGCTCCCTTGTCCCAGGTTTCCCCCTCCCCTCTCCAACCCTCATTCCTCCCTTCCCGCACCCAGTTATGTTAAATAAACAGACATTTTTGTTTCAAAAACAGGTGTCTTTATTTTACAGTAGATAGGGAGGGGAAAGGGGAAGGGGGGTAGGGTGGAAGAAGGCCCCAGTGGGGCATGCAGGGAGAGGTCAGTCCTCCTCCTCCTCCACCAGGAAGCTCTCCCGCAGGGCTTCCCGGATCCGGACGGCCCCCCGCTGGGCTTCCCGGATGGCGGCGGTGCGGGGCTGACCGTAGTGTCCAGCCATGCGGTCAGCCTCAGCCATCCAGGCTGGCAGGAAAGCCTCCCCCTTCCGCTCGCACAAACTGTGGAGCACACAACATGCCGCCACCACGGGAGGGATGTTGTGCTCAGCCAGGTCCAGACGGGTGAGGAGGCATCGAAAGCGGGCTTTCAGTCGCCCGAAGGCCCCCTCCACCACGATGTGGGCCATGGTCAGCCTGGCATTGAAGGCCTGGCGGGAGGGATTGAGGTGCCCCGTGTAGGGCTTCATGAGCCAGGGCTGCAGTGGGTAGGCGGCATCCCCCACCAGGCACACAGGCATGTCCATGTCCCCGACCCTGATGTGGCGGTCGGGGAAGAAGGTCCCGGCCTGCAGCCGCTGGCACACGGAGGAGTTGCGGTACACCCGGGCGTCGTGTGCTTTGCCGGACCAGTCCACATTAATGTCCGTGAACTGTCCCCGGTGGTCACACACGGCCTGCAGGATCACGGAGAATTACCCCTTTCTGTTGACGTACCGGGACGCCTGGTGTTCCGGGCACGGATGGGGATGTGCGTCCCGTCGATGGCCCCCCCGCAGTTCGGGAAGCCGAGGGCGCCGAATCCCTGGATGATGGCGTCCGGGTCGGCAAGGCGGACCACCCTGCGGAGCAGCACCCGGTTGATGGCCTTGACCACCTGCGGAGAGAGACACAGCAAAGCGCCAATCAGTGGGGCGCCCGGGTGGCTGGGAGCGTGCGTGCCCTGGCAGTGCCCCGCGCCCCACTCCCGGAAGCAACCCCCCTGGCAGCGTGTAGTACGGCTGGGACAGCCCGACCCCTCCGGTGCAGGGCGCTTTCGCCTCCTCCCGCCCCCCCCTTTGTCCCTGGGGCGGCCCATCCCCTCCTCGCAGCCCCCCTCCCCCCTGGCTCGGTGGCCGACGAGTGCCATACCTGCATGAGCACCGCTCCGACGGTGGATCTCCCCACGCCGAACTGGTTCCCGACGGATCGGTAGCTGTCCGGCGTGGAGAGCTTCCAGAGGGCGATGGCCACCCGCTTCTGGAGGGGGATGGCGGGTCTCATGCGAGTGTCCCTTCTTTGCAGGGCAGGGGCGAGCCACTCGCAGAGCTCCAGGGAGGTGTCCCTCCTCATCCTAAAGTTCTGGGTCCACTGTCGGTCCTCCCAGCGCTCCAGGACGATGCGGTCCCACCAGTCACTGCTGGTGTCCAGACGCCAGACGCGGCGGGGCACGCCGGTGCCAGGGCGCCGCCGCGGCTCCTCCACGGCCCCCAGGGCGGCCAGGCGGAGAGGCAGGGGGCTGACGTTCACCAGGTGGTGCCAGGCAGCCTCGAGCCATTGCTGGCAGGCTTGCAGCAGCAAGACCAGAACGTGCACCAGAAGGTGCAGGGCGAGCTGTGGCTCCATGTTGCCACCTGCGGCGGCCCCCCCGAAGGGAAGCACCGACACAGATGGGCACAGAGACCAACACTTTACTGTCCCTCGGCGAGGTTGGCAAGCAAGCAGGAAAAGCTGAGAACCGGCTGTCCAGGGGATCCATTTAAGCTCGAGCCTCAGATAGCCTCAGACAGCAGCCACACAAAGCAACTACTGACCTGATGCCCTGCCAGAACCGGTTTCAGCTGCCCTTAAATGCCCCCCTGCGTCTAATCAGTGTGGACGCGCTAGTTCGAATTAGCAAAACGCTAATTCGAACTAGTTTTTAGTTCTAGATGCGCTAGTTCAAATTAGCTTAGTTCGAATTAACTAATTTGAACTAAGTTAGTTCGAATTAGCGCTGTAGTGTAGACGTACCCCCAGATAGATACTGGGGGTGTGTGTGTGACAGAGACAGAGACAGCCCCACCACACTTAGCTGCTGTGGGGTGTGTGTGACAGAGACAGCCCCACCACACTTAGCTGCTGTGGGGTGTGTGTGGCAGAGACAGCCCCACCACACTTAGCTGCTGTGGGGTGTGTGTGACAGAGACAGCCCCACCAAACTTAGCTGCTGTGGGGTGTGTGTGACAGAGACAGCCCCACCACACTTAGCTGCTGTGGGGTGTGTGACAGAGACAGCCCCACCACACTTAGATACTGTGGGGTGTGTGACAGAGACAGCCTCACCACACTTAGATACTGGGTGGGTGGGTGTGACAGAGACAGCCCCACCACACTTAGCTGCTGTGGGGTGTGTGTGACAGAGACAGCCCCACCACACTGAGGTTATGTCTACACTACAAAGTTAATTCGAACCAATGGACATTAGTTCAAATTAACTTTGATAGGCGCTACACAAGCGCTCCGCTAGTTCGAACTTAATTCGAACTAGCGGAGCGCTTAGTTCGAACTAGGTAAACCTCATTCTACGAGGACTAAGCCTAGTTCGAACTTACTAGTTCGAATTAAGGGGTGTGTAGCCCCTTAATTCGAACTAGTGGGAGGCTAGCCCTCCCCAGCTTTCTCTGGTGGCCACTCTGGCCAACACCAAGGAAACTCGTCTGCCCCCCTCCCGGCCCCGGACCCGTTAAAGGGGCACGGGCTGGCTACGGTGCCCGTGCTAGGTGCAAGCCTGCCAGCACCCAGCCAGCAGACCCTGCACCTGGCACGGCTCGAGCCAGCCACCCGATGCCCCCCAGTCCTCCCCCTCTTCCCGGGACCAGGCTGGCGGCTCCCGGGAGCTTGCCCGGGACCGCAAGAGGCGGGCACCCGCCTGGGCTAGTGCGGACATCGTGGACCTTGTCCACGACCTCCGCACTAGTCACAGGAAAGTGGCCGTCTAGGGCAGGAGAGCTGCCAGCCTGGCCACCCAGGAGCAGGTGTGCATGAAAATCAAGGGGGTCCACTGAGACCCCCGACCCTGAGCCCTGAGCTTAAAATGGCCGTACTGAGTCAGACCAAAGGTCCATCTAGCCCAGTAGCCTGTCTGCCGACAGCGGCCAACCCTAGGGACCCTGGAGGGGATGGACCGAAGACAGTGACCAAGCCATTTGTCTCATGCCATCCCTCTCCAGCCTTCCACAAACTTTGGGCAGGGACACCACTCCTACCCCCTGGCTAATAGCACTCCATGGACCCAACCTCCATTACTTTATCTCACTTCTCTTTAAACTCTGTTCTAGTTGTAGCCTTCACAGCCTCCTGCAGCAAGGAGTTCCACGGGTTGACTCTTTGCTTTTTGAAGAACAACTTTCTGTTACTAGTTTGAAGCCTGCTACCCATTCCTTTCCTTTGGTGTCCTCTGGTCCTTCTATTATGGGAACTAATGAAGAACTTTTCTGTATGCACCCTCTCCACCCCACTCGTGCTTTTATAGACCTCTATCATATCCCCCATCCATCTCCTCTTTTCTAAGCTAAAAAGTCCCAGTCTGTTTAGCCTCTCTTCAAATGGGACCTGTTCCAAACCCCTCATCATTGTAGTTGCCCTCCCCTCTCCTACCCTCTCTCTTTCCCTCTCCCACCTCCTTTTCCCAGTCTCCCCCAGTTTTGTTCAATAAAGAGAGATTCTATTTTTGACCACAATTGTCCTTTAGTTTGTACATCAGGAAGGGGGGCTAGGGAGGGGTAAGTGGAAGGAGGTGACGGAGGAATGGGGTACGAGCTCCCAATGGGGAGGACTGGGCTGGCTCTGCGGGCTTCTGGGGGTGGAACCTCTCCTGCAGCCCCCCAATTGCCCCCTCTCATCAGATGGCAGCCTGCGGCAAGTGCAGCTGGTCTGATGGCCGAGTGCTGTGATGTGGCCAGTGTGGGCACTCAGGGCACTCCAAGCCAGGACTGCTTTGCAAGCGGGGCACCCCTGAGAACTGTCTGTCCGGGGTGGGGGTCGGGTCCCTTTAAGCACAGCCCTCGGCTAGCCTGAGACAGCAGCTCCACGCTCTAAGTCCTCATCTGATGCCCTGCCGGCACTGCTTCCGGCCATCCTTAAGCCCGGTTCAGGGTCCACTTAATGTGGACATGCTAGTTCGAATTAGCAAAATGCTAATTCGAACTAGTTTTTTAGTCTGGATGCGTTAGTTCGAATTAGCTTAGTTCGAATTAACTAATTTGAACTAAGTTAGTTCTAATTAGCGCTGTAGTGTAGACATACCCTTAGATACTGTGTGGGAGGCTGTGACAGAGACAGCCCCACCACACTTAGCTGCTGTAGGGTGTGTGTGGCAGAGACAGCCCCACCACACTTAGATACTGGGGGTGTGTGTGTGTGTGACAGAGACAGCCCCACCACACTTAGATACTGTGTGGGTGGGTGTGACAGAGACAGCCCCATCGCACTTAGCTGCTGTGGGGTGTGTGTGGCAGAGACAGCCCCGCCACACTTAGCTGCTGTGGGGTGTGTGTGGCAGAGACAGCCCCGCCACACTTAGCTGCTGTGGGGTATGTGTGGCAGAGACAGCCCCGCCACACTTAGCTGCTGTGGGGTGTGTGTGGCAGAGACAGCCCCACCACACTTAGCTGCTGGGGAAAGGTGGCACAGAGAGACCCACCACACTTAGCTGCTGGGGGGTGGCGGCACGGAGAGACCCACCACACCTAGCTGCTGGGGGGGCTGACAGAGAGGGAGCCCACCACAGTTAGCTGCCCAAGGGGAGGCTGGCACAGAGAGAGCCCCACATTTAGCTGTCTGGGGCTCTCAGCAGCAGCACCACCTCCAGCTACCAGGGACTGAAAGACACAGTCCCACCATCAGCCCGTAATTTCTACAGCAACAACTACCTTTCTCTCCTTCCCATTTAGTATCATGTGCTGTCCCTAAAACAAGCAGTTGTGCAGTTCTTATTCCGCTGGTGAGTTTGATAATTTTTTCATATCATTCTAGGTTGAAAAACAGATCGGTACTTATCACCAGAAGATGGTGATGTTCCGAAATTAAAGCCAGAAGCTGGAAAGGCTAAAGTTAATACAGATGTAAGCAGGGTCAGGGTAAACTCTATTCTGACATCTAGTGGCGAACTGTGGCAAGTGGTGCAAAGAGACTTCAGGGGCTGAGCCCAATTTGCATAGACACACCCACCCTGTCTAGTATGTGCCACAGCAGCCCAAATCGTCACTTTGGCCACTGTGGGAGCCCCAGTCTCTCTGTTATTGAGGCAGAGGGGATAAAAGTGTTGTTACCCTGATTATGCGAATCAAGGACAATGGAATGGTGGAACTGTTTATGACAGAGGGATTCGCCATAAACTAAGTAGCACTCTCTAGACAAGGGGCATGGGTTCCAAACCCAGTCAAATTGAGAGAGGTTGGGGACAGGTCTTGGTACCTGGTGGTGGGGCCCTGTCTGAGGGCCTAAACAACACTGATTGCACTCCCTCCTCTCTCCACTGTGGAATATCAGAGTTAATTTAGATTCCATTAGGAGTCTAGTTTTGAGCTGTGGAGCTAACTTTGCTGTGGGCCAGTGCTAAGGCTCCTCTGTTATGAGCTGAAATCACTGTGTGCTGTGGACGAGAGCTGAAATCACTGTTGCTGAGCTGTGGACAAGAGCTGAAATCACTGTTGCTGAGGGGAGCCTGGCAAGAGCTGAAATCACTGTTGCTGAGGGGAGCCTGGCAAGAGCTGAAATCACTGTTGCTGAGGGGAGCCTGGCGCTGTGCTGCTAGCAAAGCAGTTTGCAAGGGGCAACCAGCAAGCACAGGTGGACAGTAGATGCAGCTGGCGGTGGCCTGTGGCTGGTAGGAGCGGCAGCTGGTGGAGCAGCGGCAGGAGCAACCAGCTGGCAGCCCGGAGCATGGACTGAGGCGGTTGGTGGATTTGCGGCGCCGGACAGTGGAGGCGGCTTACCTGACGGACAGTGGAGGCGGCTTACCTGACGACAAGTGGAGTGTGGCGGAGTGACTCGCGTTGACGGTGGCGGCACGGAGAGGCGGAGCCACCGCCGGGCCACGTAAGGTGCATCGATCCCCACCCCTCCAGGTTGGAATGGTGAAACCCTGCCGGGTGGACTTTTGAACCCTGGGATGGCACTGACCCAGGGCTGAGACTCTTGGGGTGTTGGACTTTTGGGACGTTGGGGAGATTTGTGGCTGGGGGGAGGGCCGTTGCTCATTGGGTTACCTCATGTTATTAAAGGTTTGCTACTCTACTGAGGCTCTGTGCTTGCGAGAGGGGAAGAATTGCCTCTTTTGAGGCACCCAGAGGTGTATGTAAGATTTCCCAGGTCACTGGGTGGGGGCTCGAGCCGGTGGTGTATTACCTCGCCCTTGCTGCTGCTATTTACTCGGCCTGGCAGAAGGGTTACACAGAGAAAAGAAATCAACAAAACAAGAAAATATGATGAAGCACATTTAGATTTTGGTTCCACATCCACTTCAGTTAATGGAGAAATTAGGCTTCAATCTGTGTGTGAGCAGTAACTTTAGCAAACAATTACCTGAAGCCAACAAAATTAAGATAGCATTTAAAAACAAAACACGGAGATCTGGTAGGAAAGAACAAAGAATTTTTTCCAAATGAAAGCTACGAGAAATTAATAAACAACACAGTGAAAAATGCGGTATCATTCCCTATAAGTGCTTTAAAAGCATCATATCAAGTTGCATACCTCATTGCCAAGAATCAAAAGCCTTATACAAGTGGGGAAAAACTGATTCTCCCAGCTCCAATTGACATTTGCAAGACAATCCTTGGTGACAATGTAGCAGCAGAAAAATTACAAATGATCCTGGTGTCAGACAACACAGCTTGTGAATCTCTGACATGTCAGAAAATATCAACGCAAAGCTGATGTCTCAATTGCAATCTAGTTTATTTGCTATCCAGTTGGACAAAACAATGGATACATCAAAATAACCTAATTTAATTGCTTATATCCAGTACTCTTACAGAACACCAATACTGGAAGATTTTTTTGTTCTATAAACCCAATCAAGATGCGTGCAACTGGAGCTGAACAGTTTAACATTTTTAATAATTTCCTGACTTTTCACAAGTTGAAGTGGAGGCCTATGTCTAAATCTAGACGGAAGGAACCCCTTCTGTGTCTGGAGCTAGAGCAGACTTGAAAGCCAAAGTACTTGAAATTGCTCCATGTATATCGTGGACATGCATGATATACTGCAAAGCTCTTGCAACACGGAACATGGACCGGGAACTTAGAAATGTTTTGAGTTCTGCTATTAAAATCATGAACTTTATCAAGACAGCCCACAAAGGTATGCCTTCTTAAAATGCTTTGGGAGAAATGGGAGTGGAGCACGATACTTTGTTGTTTCGCATGGAAGTCAGGTGGCTATCCAGGAGGAAAATATTGCAACGTGTTTATGAAACGAGAAATGAAGTTAGACTTTTTCTGTTGGATTTTAATTTCAACAATTCAGACACACTTTGTGATTCCCTGCTGACTTTAGTTTTGGCTCTCCCTGCTGATGTTTTTTTACAAACTAAATTCTCTCAATGTCTCATTGCAAGAAGCAGAAAGTCATATTTTGTGACCTGCACATGTTATTGGCACTTAAGAGAAAACTAGCTATCTTGAAAACAAAGGTTGAAACTGGTTTGAGCACTTCCTTCCCATTGTTAATTGATGCTATTGAGGAAAGGGAACAGAGTCTCAACTATGTTGTAGAGCCAATCAAGAATTATTTGACTGCTCTCAGAGCCAGTTTGGATAAATATTTTCCTGAAGGAAATGCACCCCCAAATGACTGTACTATCCAACCTTTTCTAGCTGAGGGAGTGACCTTGTCCCATCTCTCAAATGACATGCAGAAGAAGCTGACTGAACTTCATAGTGATAAGACACTCCAACTTCAATTTAAAAAATAGTTTAAGGATTTTTGATTGAAAGTTGTCTTAGAGCAGAGGACAGGGTTCTGCAGCAGGGAACAGGGTGCCAGTGGGTACAGGGGAGCCAGTGGGTACAGGGGTGCTGTGGTCACCAACCCGTCGATCGTGATCAACTGGTCGATCACAAGGTCTCAACCAGTCGATCGTGAGGCATTCAGGGTCCCCCCATTTCCCCTCACCCCCAAGAAGCCCCACTACTTACCTCCAGCGACAAGGAGGTAGTGCTGGCTTCCTGAGGGGTGGATTGAAGTCCTGCAGCTGCACACCACTTCCAGGGATTCTGGGAACTTGTGGGAGGGTGAGGGGAACCTGCCTGCCTGGAACTTGCGTGGGGGGACATCCCCAGAGAAGGCGTGCACTGGGGTTTCCCTGCTCTGGGGGAGGGGGGAGGCATCCCCAGAGGAGGCGCGCGCTGGGACTTCCCTGCTCTGCGGGCGGGAGCACTCAGCCCCAGAGAGGCACGCGCTGGGGCTTCCCTGCTCCTCGGGAAGGGGGAGTCGGCCCCGGAGGAGGTGTGTGCAGGGGCAAGAGGGAAGGAGTCCCAGGAGGATGTAGGTGCGAGGGACTCCCTGCCCCCAGCAACACCCTGTTCCCTGCCCCCACTGGCACCCTGACCCCTGCTGCAGAGCCCTCTCCCCTGTACCCATTGGCACCCTGTTCCCTGCTGCAGAACCCTGTCCTCTGCCCGCCCCGGCACCCTGTCCGCTGTCCCCCATTGGCACCCTGCCCCGACCCCAGCACCCTGTCCCCTGCCCCAGCACCCACTAGCATCCTTCCCCAGTACCATGTTCCCATCTCCCACCAGTATAGTTGGGGCCACATTAGTGAGGCTTGAGAGGTTTTTGGAGGAGTTATTTTTTTGCATCTCACTTTTGTGGCCCTCAGCTGACTTTTCTGTGGTTCAGTGACCCCTGACTCAAAACAGATTCCCTGCCCTTCTTATAAATAAAGACAATGCAGAAACTTTTTGTGTTTGACATAATATTTTATTTAAAAACTAGCCAATTAGCCCGTCATAAGACAGGATTTTCAGGATTTCTATCCTGAGCTCTCTCGCTCTGTCTCTCTCTCTCTCCTCCTACTGCCTTCCCCCCTCTCTCTCAGCTCTCCTCCGCCTCCTGTCTCTCTCTCCATCTCTTTCTTTCTCTTCTCCCCTTCCTGCCTCTCTCTCTCCTCTGTCTCTCCCTGCCCCCCTTTCCCTTCCCTCCCGCCGTGGCACTTTGCTGAGTGCTGCCTGCTCAGCTGGGCTGCCGTGAGGGAGGGGGGTGGAGCGGTGACGTACATGGCCTCCCTTCCCCTCCCACCCAGGGGGAGCCCAAACGGCCCCTTGTGCTGCTGGCTCCCCTGGTGGCCCGGCTGAGGGCCGCAGCACTTAGCTGAACGCCACAGCGGGAGGGGAAGGGGGGCGGTGACGTACACGGCCCCGGCCCCGGCCCCGCCCCCTTCCCCTCCCTCCGTGGTGGCTCGCCTGAGTGTTGTGTGCTCAGCTGGGCCACCGCGGGGGAGGAGGGGCGGGGAGGTGACATACATGGCCGGGGGCGGTGCTGTCTACGTCACTGCCCCCCTTCCTCTCTCCCGCAGCGGCCCGGCTGAGGGGCACACCACTCAGTGTCACAGCGGGAGGAGGAAGGGGGGGGGCGGTGACGTACACAAGGACTCCGGCTGTGGCCAGTGGCTGCACACCCCCGCCAGGTCTGCTTCCCGCCCCCCTCCTCCCATCCAGCCCCACGGCCCCCGAACCGCTCCAGCTCTGCTTCCCACCCCCCTTCCAGCCAGCCCCGCCCCCTTTCCCTCCCTGTGTGGCACCCCGTCCCCCTTCCCCTCTGCTCAGCTGGGCCCAGCTGAGTGGCACTCCCACCGGGCCCAGCTAAGCGGCGCAGCGCTCAGCCAAACCACCACGGACAGAGGGGAAGGGGGGCGGGGCGCTGACATACACGGCCAGGGGGCTTGGCCATGTACATCAGCGTTACAGACTCACAGACAATGGGCTACTATATATATGATGAAGCCTGGCCAACAAACCCCCAATTGGGGCCAAGCCCCCATCTGGCCGCAGCATCATAACACTCCTGCACACACACACCAGCCCCTAGATCTGAGCCTATCACACACTGGACCTTCCTGCCCCTCACCCCTCACATACCCCAATCGAAATTCCTGCACCCTCACATCCACAAGCCTGTGGCTTGCTTAGTACCCCAACCCTCCAGCTGACCCCAACACTCCCCAACCTGGAGCCACCTCCCTGAGCCAGTGTCCCCTTCTCCACCCCCTCTGCATCCAAATTTCCTCCCAGAGCTTGTACCTCTCACCCCTTCCCAAACCCAAATCCCTCATTACCACTCCAGAGCCCACACATCCTGTCTCAATCCAGTGAGGGTATGGCTAGACTGCAGGAGTTCTTCCAGGATTCCAGAGCTATCCTGGAAAAACTCTTCCGCATCCAGGGACACATTCTTCCACATTTTTTAGTGGAAGAGCAAACATGCTCTTTCAGTAACCCCTGTAGTCCTCGTTCCACAAGGAATAAGGGGGCTTCCAAAAGAAGGGGTTTTTCTGACATTTGGTCCAGTCTACACAGGCCAAATGTTGGAAAAACCTCTTCCTACAGAAGAATAAAAAAAAGTGGCAGTGTAGAGTGTTTAAGGGTAGGGGATAGCAAGTGATGGAGAGGAGGAGAATAGAGAGGGTGGGGCTTCAAGGAAGGGGTGGGGTCTTGGGTGAAGGATGGGGCGGTAGATCTTGGCTTGTTCTGACATTTAAAAAGTGATCTTGGGTGTTAAAAGGTTGGAGACCACTGTCTTAGAGTGTCCAGCTTTGTCAAACTGTGTGATCAATGCTCTTTTACAGTTTGGTTCATCTTATTTGTGTGAGATAGGATTTTCTACACTGGTTATGCTAAAGACAAAATACCTGGAAGCGGAGGACAATCTCAGAGTGTCAGTTTAAAAAAAAATCTTCCCAGGAACTGATAAACTGTCCAGAGAGAAACAGTCTCATCATTCAAGTTAAGTATCTCCTGTATTTGCAAGTTACAATTGTAAGTAATTGAATTAAAGTCCTATTAAGGTCTCTCTTAGGTTTATGAGTCGACTATGAAACATACTTTTGCATGTGTTATTTTCATCTGGCTTGGGAGCAACCAACATTGTAATTTTAAGGTCAGGCCTCTTCTCAAAAAGTTTGAAAACTACTAGAATAAGTAGTATAGGTTGCAAAAGACACTTTGAGGCAAACTTCACAATCAACCAGCTTCCTTCTCTGTGGCTGGAAGGAAACATGCCAAATAGAAGAGGGCATCAGTCCATTTTTTAAACCTACCCTATTTTTCACCTTCTCCCTCCCACATGCTCTCATACTCCAAAGCATTTTCAATTATGTTAAAGGGATAGGCAACAGTTCTTTGTCCATATTACAAACACTACCATTGAATGTTAGAAATATAAAGCATTTTAAAAATCCATTTAACCTCTCACTATGTATGTTATTTGCTTTTTGCATTTCTCTCATTGATGATAAGGGAAATCCATAAAGTCATTTCCCTCTTTGTTTATAGTCAGGGTCTCAAACAATACAAATACAGTACAAACTTTCAATTAGAAATGCAGAGAAAAATTCATCCCAAATCTTTCTACCAGCCTTATTTTTACAAATTTACATCTTGATCAAAATTTAAGATGCGTGGTGGATCACTGTTCTCTCCTATATACACTATGTTCCATGTCATAGCTTTCAGAAGTTAGCAGTAACGTCTGCTCCTACTATCAAAGGAACTGAAGCTACAAACACACATAAGCTTAACTTTACTGAGATGAGGAGTCCCATTGAGTTCAAAGCTATGTATGAGTATTTGCAGAAACTGGGTCACAGTTCCCTCTTTCACAATTTAGATAACCTCACGGAAAGCTACAAGGCAATTATTTGCTACCAGTACTTCAAAACAGGGGCACCCCCAAAAATTTTCTTAGCTTGTGAAAAAAGTAGGAGTGTTGATAGTAGTTGCTGAAAAGAAATGTATTTGCTTGCTTCCTTATGGTAAGATCTCAGATTTTAATAGGGATTAAACCAATACAGGAAAGACATTAAATAGGTTTCTGTAGAAATTGCTATAAAAACTTATAGCTAAAAATAAAAACCTTGAATATTTCTTACTGTTTAAACCATTGTAGCCCACAGAGCTAACTTTAGCAATTAGTTTATTTGGCAATAATGCAAGTAACCTACAGACCTGTGTCCTGTAAGACATGAGCTTTAGCAGTTAGGATGAGGTTGTGGCCTGTTAACTGTGGCACAGATAAATGGCCACTCCCCAACTTTTGGGGAATAGACTATTTAAGGGGCAAGTTTGTATGTAATACCAGACAACCACAGGAATATGAACTAACACAAGTTTTTGGATATTTTAGGATCGGAACATCTGCACGTCTCACCACAAGAGTGCCATGGCAACAAAGTGACGTGAATTGAAATAATTAATATACTAACCTATAGCAGAAGGGCACACCAGCATTATAAGGTGCAGAAATACAAATAAGGAAAAAGGGAGTAACCACTACTGAATATGCATTAGGCAGAGTGGTATCAGATTTTGGATAACCAAAAGTCTTCTCTCTGCCAATGTTAGGATTTGATGACAACTAAATGATAATTTTGAACATAACTTACCTTCTTTTTCACTGAGCTCAAAAGAGTGGTCACCACTGTGTCGTCTATGTAACTGAATTGCTCCCATAAGGGTACAGCCTGAAGAAGGATAGTTTGCAAACTATCTCCACAGGCAAATCCAGTAACATGGCCAGCAGATTCATTAGTCCCTCTTTTCCTACTCTAACCACCTCCTGGCCTAACTATCTGTGTAATACCCATATTATTGCTTTGTAAAGCCAAGCATGCTCTATATCCAGATAATAAGAATTCTGTCCACCTGGGTGTGCAGCTAAAAGCCTTTTTCTTACTGACCTGATCTTGATGTACCATCCCTCAGTCAAATTAGTGGCTTTGGATTTTCTAAGGGTATGTCTACACTACAGATTACATTTTTCCGACAAAACTGGAAGAACGTCCACACTGCAATTGCGTTCTTCCCCAAGAAAAATCGAAAGAACCAAGGGGTTTTTCCAGCGTTGGTAATCCTCACTCCACGAGGAAGAAGCCTTTTTGCGAAAGAGCTTTTTCACAAAAGGCGTGTGTGGAGGGGAAAGAGAGAGTTCTTTCAGAAGAAAAGGAAAGAGGAAAAGGTACAGGTGCCCTGGTGGCCATTCTGTCCATAGCAATCACAGCTTACATGCGAGAGAGCATCCATTCAGTGTGGATCTTCTCTTTTGAAAAAGCAGATCGCTTTTTCGATGCACTTTTGCAGTGTGGACGCGCTCTTTCAGAAGAAGTTTTTCCAGAAGATCTCTTCAGAAAAAAGCTTCTTCAGAAAGACGCCTGCAGTCTAGACATAGCCTAAGTGTCTAGCAAGAGGATTTGTGTTCACTCCTTCATTTCCAGTCCAGTACAACGTTCTCTATGCACTCAGAACTCCCATTCATTTCAACAGGAATCTTGGGTCCACAAAAAATACAGGATTAGGTCCTTGATTTCCTTCTTGGGATAGTAGTCAAGAGAATTTCATTTTCTTGTATTATTACAAGCTGAAAAACACCTTTAAAACCAGAGGCAGCTAAAAAAGTACAACAATAAAACTACTGTGAGACTGTATCATCTGGACACTGAAATGCAGAAATAAGATTTGACATGCAAAACAACCATAATTGGCAATGAATTTTGGATTATACCCCATCATATGAGAGAACCGTGGTTAGCTGTCCCTTAAATATAGGGTGAGTCATTTTTTTCCATTATATAACACCTAGACTACATTTCCTGATTTACAAAATAACCATAAACGTTTGCTTTAAGCTTTGGTTGTACAAGTATTCAGATATCTACCGCCATAAGCAAAATAATGTCTAACTCGTGAGCTCTGTGCTGAAATTTTGCACACATTGAGTACAATAATAATTTGCTTTCCAAAAACGTTCATTTTTAATGTGAAATGTATGTCTAAAAAAAGTAAGAAACAAAAATATTAAAACTTCAGAGTTTCTGGTGCTTTTTAGATCCATCTCTAACAACAAACATACAAAAAAGCATTAGTAGTTAAAGTCTAAAGGTCATAGTTAATAATATGTCCAGGTGCTATTGGTGCACACATTTTCATGTGCTTTCTGTTTTAATGAGAAATGCACTTTTTTGATAAAGCACTTAACCTTCCTTTTACATATTTCTCACTGTGAACATTTAATATTGATTTTTTTCACATGGACTTTGTGAGTACTTGCAGCAGTTAATATAACAGTCCATTACAATCCCAGGTATAAGATCTAAATTTAACATTTTAAAGAGTTCCTATGTATAGATCTTACCAACTTTTACAGTTTGACAGGTGAACACCATGCATTTTAATTAGTATGTATAATAAGTTCTTATTTCGGGCTAGCAGAGCTCTCAAATATTTTGATGAAGTCACAGAAATATTTCAAGTTTTATTCTCACCTCGCTGTTCAATTATTGCATAGATCCAACTGGTATTTTTGGAGTTAAGGGCATAAACCCCCATCCTCAAAGATATAATATGCTACAGATAGCTAAGTTGTTTTTTTTTTAAATCACTCTCTTATCCCATTTTCTGTTCCTCTAACTTATTCTGGTTTTCTCCCATCTGCCTAATTTTGTCCCTCTCCTTTCCCCCACCCCTCGCCTCTTTCCATCCCTCCTTCTCTTCATTCTTCTCTATTTTCCTGCTCCCTTTCCCAAGTTTGTATTTAGCTGTTTGCATTTTGTTCAGCACATTTACAAGATTAAAATCAACCAAACTATACAGACTTCATCAATTTTGTCAGCAGCATTAATTTTGTGGCAAACGCAGAGTTAAAACTCTTTCCTGTACTCACTTATATGGGGTTCAGGGAGATGCAACTACCTGAAGCAGTGCCTGCTGCAACTCAGTAGCCAGACTTAATTGGTCAGCAGGAGCAACATGAGACAAAAGGTTAATGAGCAACAAGCTTCTGGTTCCCTGTGGGAGAATCAGCAGCAGGAAGTAAGAAGTTCAAGAAATCTGAAGGCTTGAGAAAAGCAATTGTATTCAGCTGTTAACATTCCCACTCTGAGCTGCCGGAGTTTTCTTTGTGTAACTGGTTACTGAAGTAAACTATGTGGTTACAGGGCGTCCCCACTGTAAGTCTCCCCAGTATACGTTGGTTCTGCACTAGTGTAATTGACGCTTGTGGGAACTGTTCCATTTTAAGTCCTCCCATTCCCCGCTCTTCTGTCACACACAAAAACAAAAACCAATTTGTGCAAACAGAAGTCAGCAGTGGGAAAAATATTCCCCACTTTATGTCCTTTCGCTATATGTCCACAGTTTTTTTGAACGTATCTTGGACATATAGAGGGGACACCTTGTAGTGCTATTCAGCTAAAGCTCATCTGTATAAGATGCTATTTCATAGCTGCCACTGCTCCAGCTGTTCCATATCATGCTAAAGCTACCTATCTTGTGCTCACACTGGTTTTGCTAGCCTGTTGGGTCATACTTTTGTCAATAAGTTGACTCATCCCTCTGGGTCAGCAACAGCACCGTCACATACAGAGGGCAACATGTGAAGCAGAGAAAGTGTTAGGTGAGCCAGCTTCACTTTAATTTTGCCTATTGGGGAAACTCCTCTAACTTTTATTTTCTGAGAATTTCTCCCCAAATACCCACTAGAGGGAATTTTTTCCTGAAGAGAGTCTCTCAGGGTATGTCTACACTACAACGTTAATTCGAACTAACTTAGTTCGAATTAGTTAATTCGAACTAAGCTAATTCGAACTAACGCATCTAGAACCGAAAACTAGTTCAAATTAGCGTTTTGCTAATTCGAACTAGCATGTCCACATTAAGTGGACCCTGAACCGGGCTTAAGGATGGCCGGAAGCAGTGCCGGCAGGGCATCAGAGGAGGACTTAGAGCGTGGAGATGCTGTCTCAAGCTAGCCGAGGGCTGCACTTAAAGGGTCCCGACCCCCTCCCTGGACAGACAGTTCTCAGGGGTGCCCCGCATGCAAAGCAGTCCTGGCTTGGAGTACCCGGACTACCCATACTGGGCACATCACAGCACTCGGCCATCAGCCCGGCTGCACTTGCCGCAGGCTGCCATCTGGGGAGAGGGAGCAATTGGGGGGCTGCAGGAGAGCTTCCACCCCCAGAAGCCCGCAGAGCCAGCCCAGTCCTCCCCATCGGGGGCTCGTACCCCATTCCTCCCTCACCTCCTTCCTCTTACCCTTCCCTAGCCCCTTTTCTTGATGTACAAACTAAAGGACAATTGTGGTCAAAAATGGAATCTGTCTTTATTGAACAAAACAAGGTCCACGATGTCCGCACTAGCCCAGGCGGGTGCCCGCCTCTTGCGGTCCTGGGCAAGCTCCTGGGAGCCTCCAGCCTGGTCCCGGGAAGAGGGGGAGGGCTGCGGGGCATCGGGTGGGTGGCTCGATCCGTGCCAGGTGCAGGATCTACTGGCTGGGTGCTGGCAGGCTTGCACCTGGCACGGGCACCGTAGCCAGCCTGTGCCCCTTTAATGGGTCCGGGGCCGGGAGGGGGGCAGACGAGTTTCCCTGGTGTTGGCCAGAGTGGCCACCACGGAAACCTGGGGAGGGCTAGCCTCTCACTAGTTCGAATTAAGGGTTTACACAGCCCTTAATTCGAACTAGTAAGTTCGAACTAGGCTTAATCCTCGTGGAATGAGGATTACCTAGTTCGAACTAAGCGCTCCGTTAGTTCGAATTAAATTCGAACTAATGGAGCGCTAGTGTAGCACCTATGAAAGTTAGTTCGAACTAACGTCCGTTAGTTCGAACTAACTTTGTAGTGTAGACATACCCACAGCTGGACATCTCAATAGGATGGTCTGTTTAAATAGGCACAATTTGGTACTTTGCATGGATCGATGACACTTTTTTCCAGACAGCGCTAGCACCTTCCACTTGAAATGGAACAGTCTCATGTGATCATCCTTATTAAAATGGAGCATCTAGATGCCATGTTGGGTGCCTTTTAAATACATTTATCCAGATTCTCATATTGGTGCCCGTCAACACAATATTTAAGAGACATCTTCAGGTGACAATGAGAAGAATTCCTTCCTTCCAATGTTACTGCCTAAGTAGAAAGTACCTACATCTCCTCTCCTGTACTACAAAGCTGATATAGGGCCCAGAAACTGGTTCTTCAGGCTTTCCACAACTTCTTTGACTTTGGTAGGCTGAAAGCCTTGTCACTGAATCAGGGCCACTTCCCAGATATATATATATATATATATTGTTTTCAAAGGGACACTGTCAAGTTAGAGAACATATTTTTAGAAGTGAATAGCTCCTGGAAAAGTCTTGTTTTCAAGGCATTAGCACTTCAGTTGCCATGGAAAAGGAAACCTCTTTCCATGGTAGTTGCATCTCCCTGCGTCCGCACAGTCAACCTCTGGAACTCCTTACCAGAGGATGTAGTGAAGGCTAGGACTTTAACAGGGTTCAAAAAAGAGCTAGATGGATTCATGGAGCTTAAGTCCATCAATGGCTATTAGCCAGGATGGGTAGGAATGATGTCCTTAACCTCTGTTTATCTGGAAATGACTTATAGAGGAGGATCACATGAGGCATCTGGGGCATCTGGTATTGGCCACTGTCAGCAGACAGGATATTGGGCTAGATGGACCATTGGTCTGACCCAGTATGGCTGTTCTTATGTTCTTATGAAAATCCCATTAACATGAAGGGGCAGGGTATTGAGCTTCAAAACTTGTGTTGTTGCTAAAGAGAAAAAGCACAGAGGAGATTGACAGGACCTAGTAAGCCATCTAGCTTGCTTCTTACTAATGCAAGAATGTTCCCTATGCTATGTTTTTTAGTGCTTCTCATTCACATCTCTGGCTGAAAGCCCGACACAGTAATAGTGCTGTGATTTACATATACAGGCCTACATATTATCTAAGCAATGTTATTATTTAAAAAAAATGTTTAAACAATTCCACAGCAACATAGGTGGAAAGATCTATTAATTTTGTAACCCTCAGGGATTACAAATAGGTTTCAGTAACCCTCCTCTGACCAGATATTCAGCTCACGTAAATCAATGTAGCTCCATTTAAGTCCATATTCGGTAGCTCAGACCCAAGTTACTGATTGTGTCTATTCACCATAATGGGATCTACAAATTAGCAGATAAAGGTATAGTATAATCCAATGGCTGAAAGTTGAACCTAGATAAACTCAAACTAGAAACAAGGCATCAGTTTTTAATGGTGAGAATAAGTGGAACAGTTTGCCAAGGGTTATGGTGAATTTCCTTATTATTCACAATTTTTAAATCAAGATTGGATATTTGTCTAAAACAGTGTTTCTCACAGTAAGCCAGGGACCCACTTTGAGAAAGCTGCTAACAAGCTGATCCGGCTTGTTTATGTAAAGGCTCCACAGCTATAGAGCCTTGTGGCTCCCATTAGCTTTGGTTCACTGTTTTCAGCCAAGGGGAGCCACAGAAATGTTAGAGGGAAACTATCAATAGAAAAATCACGCATTTAAAAAAAATCCTTACCTGTGCAACTGGTAACATCACCAGTCCTATTCCTAGGGAGATGTCCTACTCCTAGCGAGGGAGGTGTGGAGTGTCCCCTTTTACCCCTTCTCTACTTACGCTACATCGATGACATCTTTATGATCTGGACGCATGGCCAAGAAACACTGGAGACATTCCACAGAGATTTCAACAACCTACACCCCACCATTAACCTCAGCCTGGACCATTCCACATGAGAGATCCATTTCCTGGACACCACAGTACAAATCAACAATGGAAAATTAGACACCACCCTCTACAGAAAACCCACTGACTCATACAGTTACCTACATGCTTCCAGCTCCCATCCAGAACACACCATACGATCCATCATCTATAGCCAAGCCCTTCGATACAACCGCATCTGCTCTAATCCCACAGACAGAGACCAGAAACTTCAGGATCTCTACCAAGCATTTATAAACCTCAACTACCCACCCGGAGAAATAAAAAAGCAAATTGAAAGAGCCAAATGAATACCTAGAAACCATCTACTACGAGACAGACCCAAGAAAACCAACAATAGAACACCACTTGTCATCATCTACAGCTCCCAACTTAAACCTGTCCAACACATTATCAATAGATTACAGCCTATACTGGAACAGGACACTAAACTCCAAGAAGCTCTGGGAGACAGACCCATAGTCTCCTATAGACAACCACCTAACCTCAAGATGATTCTTACCAACAACCACAGGACATACCACACTAATACCAACCCTGGTACTTTCCCTTGCAACAAACCCCGCTGCCAGCTTTGTCCACATATTCACTCTGCTGACACCATTATTGGGCCTAACCAAGTGAGTTATAAGATCAAGAATACATATTCCTGCGCCTCCAGAAATATAATCTATGCTATCATGTGCCGAAAGTGTCCGTCTGCTATGTACATTGGACAAACGTCTCAGACACTTCACCAAAGAATCAATGCCCACAAAACAGACATTAGACAGGATCACAAAGAAAAAACAGTTGCTTGTCATTTCAACCAGAAAGGACACTGTCTGAATGACCTGCTAACCTGCATCCTACTTCAGAAGACATTCAAATCTGCACTTGAAAGGGAATCCTCTGAACTGGCATTCATGCTAAAATTCGACACTCTCCTCACGGGACTTAACAAAGACCCCAGCTATCTTACCCATTACAAAGATAGCTTCCCCCATTATCACCTCTAATTCTATTAACTCACAGACATCTCCCCTTCCCCACCTCTAATATCATTAACTCACTGGCATTCACCTCCTTCCCCCCCCCCCCCATCCCCCTTCTGTTCTGTAATGTGATTTGTCCTTTTCATGTGTGTTCATTTTTTTTAAATTGTATCCTTTGGTATATATGGTTGTGACTATTTTCTTCCATTATTTGATCTGAGGAAGTGGGTCTGGCCCACGAAAGCTCATCATCTAATAAACCATCTTGTTAGTCTTTAAAGTGCTACATAGTCCTGTATTTTCCTACAAAATGCTGTGTGCTCTCTGTTTCCACTGAGAAGCATAGGAGCAGGCTCTTAGGCTATTAAACGTGAATGACTTTTTTGAAATTGATTTGACTGCCTGCCTTTATGCTGTTTATTTACTCTTTGTTCTGCAATCGGCTTAGGCAGTGAAATGAAGGGAAGAATTCAGCAGAAGGGAAGTTTTCCTATTCCAAACAAGAATGTGGTGAATAATTCGAGTGAAGTAGAGAGCCAGTGGGGGTAAGAGGAGAGATGCTGCTGGAATGTAAATCTTTGATGGGAGAATGCGTGTGAGGTGGAGGAATGAGCATACCCAAAAGAGAAAGTCAAATAATACCTATACGCCTGAAGAGAAATCAAGCCAAAATCATCCATTCCCACTGAAGAGGAAAGTCACACACCACCTGAGATGCGGGGCAGAGGAACAAGTGGTGTGACGACTGGGTGAAAACTGAGCAGGAGTCAGAGGCCAGATCACCAGCTGCAGCTCTCAGACATTTGGTGGTGAACTGCCAATAAGGGGGAACAACAAGCTGTCCATTCCCTCTAATCTGAGAACCTTGTCAGTGAGAATGAAAGGAGGGAAGAGAATCTTCCCATGACAAACCACCACTAAGGAGGCTGGGGTCATGGAACCACACAGAAGTGCCACACACAGCACAGGGTCATGTCTGCACTCAGGCAGCATCCACTCGCGGTCAAGAAGGAGACCAGTCCCCGGCATGGGAGCCTGCCAGAGGAGGAAGCGGAGGGAACCCCGGTAGCATTGTCTCTGGCAAGTGGCCTCTGCTGTTTACACACACCTCACCCAACGCCCCGCCCCTCCTCCAGTGAGCAGGGATAGAAGTTCTCTCTCTGTATAACGCTGGCATGTTTTGGGACATAGAAAGAGGCCAAGCTGCCCCGTGCCTCCTCCCGCCCGCAGGCTCCTGGCCTGGCCAGCACCTTCCCATGCCTGCTTCTCCTTAGGCAATGGATGTAATTATGGTCCCCTAGGACATCCGGGCCCCTGCAGGAAAGTGCCCGCTGTCTAGGCAAAACATACACAGTGTCTCCTGGGATGACTGCCCTTATAACTTTACAGCTGGGCCAGCAGCGAGCATGCCACATCCTCCACCTCCCACACCATCTTTCCGACTCCGTGGGATCTGCCCGAGGAAGCGAACTAGGGAAGACCTGCTGTGGGATCAGATGGCCTGCCTCCAGTCCCTCATCTGGGGGTTCAGCGAGGAGCACCAAGAGTGGGCTGCTGACTGGGAGAAGTGCTGGGCAGACCAGGAGCAGCAGAAGGCCATGTGGGACCAGCTAGCATGCCATTACAAGGCCATGTGCTCCTCCATAATCTCTGTGATGGAGTGCATAGGTGTATGCAAGGAGCAGGCCATCAGCCACCTCCTCGCCCCTGCCCCCTCCAATTCCCCACCCTCGCAACCCCCCACTCCTCAGCCCATCCCCATGACTTTCCCTCCTAACCTCCCCAACCCAGAACACATGGCGGTGGGACCTCTCGGGCAGCTGAAGCCTCCTGAGCTACCTGAGGCAGGAGCTAGTCCCAGCCCCATCCCTGAGCCCCCCTTTCCCCATTCCAGGTTCTTTCCCCAGTCCTTCCCCTATTGTATATCTGCCAAATAAACAAACAGAGTTGTTGTTTCCAAATAAAAAGGCTTCATTTGCTGTGGAGGTGTAACAGCCCTACCCGGCTGTACCTCTTGTCCCCCCCTTTCTTGGAGGTTATTGTCGTTCGGCCGCCCCCTGGCAGCCGCTTGGTCAACCTCCACAATGGCAGATCCACCTTCAGCGTTGCTGACAGACTACCGCACTCCCCCCGAGGCGGCGGGGGAGGGGAGAGGAGGGCCTGGGCTCACCCTCACTCACGGGCCCCAGCCCGGGGCCCTAAGGACACGGATCAGTCAGGATCAGGTCCAGCTGACGGGGCGTCCTGCCGTTACTCGTCAGCCCCCCAACCCTTCTGGGTTCTGCCCTGGGCTGCTTCCTTTCCCCCCCGCGGCTTCTTGCCGCTTCCACGCTCACCTTCCCGTTGGTGGCCAGGCCTCCGACAAAGGGGCGGTTGACCGGAGTCGCCGGCACCTCAGCGCCGGTTCACCCTAGCCGTCCCCGAGATCCCTCTCAGTGCGCCACGGTCCCGGCTATTTTCTCCGCCCCCCTTTCTGGGTATGGCAGCGGCACTTTTAAACGCCACGCCATTTCCGCCCCCCTTGACGTCAAGGGGCGGGGCTGTCGCGTATCCACGCCAGCTCACCTTCCTTTGTGGGTTGCCATGACGTCCAGGCTTCCCTGCGCTGTGCTGCCTCAACGCCGCCCTGGCTTACGGGGCGGACGAACACCTCCGTGCCATCCCCGCTCCCGACTCCGCGCTTCAAGCCCGCCACCAGCAGGCTGTTCAGCCCGGTTAGCCACCGCGCCGCGTGGGAGCACCCGGCACACCGCCGGGGCTCCTCCGCCCTGGTGCCAACCAAAGCCTGCTCGATGGGGGTTGCCGTGCGGGGCGAGGGTGCCCCGTCACAGGAGGGGAGGGTGGGAAGAAGGGCAGGGGAAGGGAGGGATGGGGGACAAAAGGCAGACTGGAGCAATGCATGGACCCCTGGTGGAGAGGCTCGGAGGAGAGTCTCACAAGTGGCATTGGCCGAAACTCTCCCTCAAGGCCTCCCAGATGAGCACAGCTCCCTGATATGTACTCTCCTGATGGCACTGGTGTCTGGCTGCTCTTAAGCCCTGGCTAGCCAATCAGCCTGTGTCCCCCACACTGGCAGGAAAGTCTCCCCCTTGCTCTCACACAGGTTGTCACACAACATGCCACTGCCATGTAGGAGATGTTGCACTCGCAGGTAAGGAGACGCCTGAACCTCCCCTTTAGGTGTCCAAATGATCCCTCCACCACCGTGCTGCACCTGGTGAGTCTGGCATTGAAGTTCTCCTTCTTGGGGTCCAGATTGCCCATGTAGGGCTTCATGAGCCAGGGGAGCAAGGTGTAGCCTATGTTACCCAGGTTGCATATAGACATGTCCATGTCCCTGACCTTGATGGTGCAGTTGGGGAAAAAAGTGCCGGCATGCATCCTCTGGAACAGGCTTGAGTTCTGGAAGATGTGGGCATTGTGCGCCTTCCTTGACCAGCTGACGTTAATGTTCGTGAACTGTCCCTTGTGGTCCACCAGGGCCTGCAGCGCCATTGAGAAGTATCCTTTTCTGTTTATATAATCTGAGACACAGTGGTCGGGGGCCAGGATGGGGATGCATGTGATGTCTATGGCTCCACCGCAATTGGGGAAGCCCATCACAGCAAGGCCATCCATGATGGGGTAGAC
Source organism: Pelodiscus sinensis (assembly GCF_049634645.1). Lineage (NCBI taxonomy): Eukaryota > Metazoa > Chordata > Testudines > Trionychidae > Pelodiscus > Pelodiscus sinensis. The sequence goes on along the minus strand of NC_134712.1, from coordinate 244,205,637 downwards.
TTTGCCCAGAGTGACGACCCTCCACAGCAACATGTTGTTGATAGTCTTGACTACCTGCAGGAGCATGACCGTGACTGTGGATTTCCCCTCGCCGAACGTGATGAGCTTCCACAGGGCGATGGCAATGCGCTTCTGCAGGGGGATGGAGGGTCTCATGCTGGTGTTCTGTCACTTGAAAGCAGGGGCAAGCCACTTGCAGAGCTCCAGGAAGGTGGCCTTCCACATGCAGAAGTTCTGCAGCCACTGCTGGTCCGTCCCATATCTCCAGGATGATGCAGTCCCTCCTGTCTGAGCTCGTCTCCCTCCATCAGAAGCAACGTTCCATGGTGCCCAGGGGATTGAGGATCATTAGCGCCAGAGCCTGGGTGAAGGGGTCTTCCAGTTTGGGCTCATTGTCATGCTGAAGCAGTGTGGAAGTACTGCGCCATGAAGCACATCACGAGGCCCGTGAGCCTGGCATTGCTTTGTAGCAGCTCTGGCTCCATGTCGGAAATACTGTAGCATCTGCAAGGGCAACCTGGGCACACAGCATGAGTTTGGTGTCCTGTGAGGGGGTGGGCAATGGAGGAGTGATGTGTGAGATACAGCTGTAGAAAGGTGTTCCTGAAAACATGTCTCAGATAGCATCAGCAAGTGGCTACCCTCCTGGTGCCCTCCCTGGAGTGCTTCTGTGGTCTTTAAATCCAATACAGGCTCCAATCAGTGTGGACGCGCTATTTCAAAATAATTCTGAGCTATTTTGATGCTGCCTTGTAGTTGTGGACACGCTATTTTGAAATGATTTCAAGAGTTATTATTTTGAAATAAGTTATTTCTAAATCATTTCCTAGGTAGACGTGCCCCTTATGGCAGGAGCTTGCTACTGAAGTACAAAATACTTGTCCAGCTTTTGGAAGTTGTGATGTGCTAACCATTGTTACTATCTGGATTTGTATTTGGGATCCAGTGGATTTTAATTGAAAGTATTTTGTGTCTGGAAACTCAGAATAAATAATAATCATAATTCTCTATTTTGAATTATGCAAACTGTAAAATAAAATGACAATTAATTGAAGATTTAAGAAAAACTAGCCACATAGGGATTTTTACATAACTATGTATGTCTAGTGCACCTGTCACTATGGGGTAACTTTTGGTACAGAATCAGATAGGCCATGAATTATCAACGTTTGGCTTGAGCCTGAAGTCCTAACATTGTAGGAGTTTTGCCTATGTCAGGAATACAGGATCAGCCTGCAGTATTAAGGTGATTTTTACATCACAGTTAAAATAAAATATATATTATTTCACACAGTTTGATTGTTTTAAGAATAGTTGTATCTGTTGTATAGACTGTATCTAATAGATACAGTTGTATCTGTTGTTTAGACTATTCTAATAGTGTAGGCTATACTTTTTAGTATTTGGACACTTACACTGTTCTGCACATCCCTACAGCCTGATTCTGTTCACATTTAATCAAGCAAAATTCTCATTGACTCCAATGGGAGTAAGGTCAGACACCTAATTTTAGAGTTCATGAGGGAGGGGATGGAATGCAGGGGCACCTTTCCCTCACTTTCTTTTGTTTTTGATCTTTGTCTTTCCAAAACTCAGAATGTAAAATCCCGTAGCAGAAAGCCAAGTCTTACCAGCAAACAGTCAAACTATTAAAGTAGGACAGCTTCAACAGGAAAATATTTAAAGTACTCTCTGTTCAGCAGTAGTAGTAAGATGTACAGTAGCAACACAAACACAATGATAATCTAAACAAAGGCTCATCATAATCATCCAAATATTTACCACAGAAACAAAGGAGAGAAAAATACAGCTCCCATAAAAATATTTTGTGTAGGGCACCGTCAGTCCCCTTAATAGTAAACCATTTTTTTAAACTACTTGGCTACGTCTAGACTGGCATGATTTTCTGGAAATGCTTTTAACAGAAAAGTTTTCCATTAAAAGCATTTTTGGAAAAGAGCATCTAGATTGGCACGGACGCTTTTCCGCAAAACTACTTTTTGCGGAAAAGCATCCATGGCCAATCTAGACGCGCTTTTGCGCAAAAAAGCCCCAATCACCATTTTCGCGATCGGGGCTTTTTTGCGCAAAACAAATCTCAGCTGTGTACACTGTCCCTTTTGCGCAAAAGTTTTGCGCAAAAGGGACTTTTGCCAGAATGGGAGCAGCATAGTATTTCCACAAAAAGCACTGATTTCTTACAGTAGGAAGTCAGTGCTTTTGCGGAAATTCAAGGGGCCAGTGTAGACAGCTGGCAAGCTTTTCCTTATTTACTTACTCTCCAAGTCCCTGTTTTATTAATCTCTCCTCAGATGGCAACCGTTCCAAACTCCTAATCATTTTGTTGCCCCCTTCTGAACTTTTCCCAATGCCAAGATAAAAGAATGGGGAGGTCTATATCAGAGGTGGGTGACAGCATGGCTGAGGGATTCTTATACATACCGCAGAAATGCTGCACTCACAATGGCTGACAGGGGCCATAGAAAAAAATGGTGCAAAGTATGGCAGGCTAGCGAGGATTACCTAGACCACACTGGAGGCTAAATCAGCTCCCCACTGCCCCTGCCTAAATAGGATACTCATAAGCAGCATCCCCTCTGTCCCTAGTGACAGCACAGATATATTTTTCTGGTCATCTTTTTTTTCTGCTCAAAACAATATTTTTCATTCACTGCCAATTATTCCCCCCCCCCCCCGAGAATCAAATATCAAGCGTTCCACTTCTGTTTTTGTGCTGTTTGTAGACACAATTACGCAAATGTTGATCACCTTCTGGAGCTCTCAGAAACTTCCTGAAATCAAACACCAAACATGTCTTTTGTAATTAACAGAAAACCACAAGCCAGTCTCTTCATGCTCTTTTATCAAAGCAGATCTTCATAGCTCTTTCTACATTCTTTCAGATGAGTCAAAGTAAACCTAGCTCACAGACACTATCATTAAAAATGAATGGTCCTGCAGCACCTTAGAGACTAACAAAAAATGAACATAGTCTCTAATGTGCTGCAGGACCATTCTTTGTTTTTTAATTTTTTTCAAGTTACTGACAAACATGGCTCCCCCTCTTGATATTTTTAAGCATTACCATTAACGTTGATGACCTATTTTTTTCTGTCTCCTTAGTTATCCATAGTTATCCAAGTAGTCCAGATCCAGTTTTCTGATTCCTGTCTGGGAGTGCCTCTCTGAGATGAGGAAACCTGGGGAAACCCTAAACTTCTTTCCAGCTCCTAAGGATTTGTCTACATGAGAAAGCTGTGCTGCCATAATTTAAGATGTGAATTTAAATTGGTAATTAAAGCCTTTGGTATAAGAGTGGCTTATTTTGGTTTAGCAGCAAGTTTAGCTAAGCTAAAATCTAAAGGTTAAGCTAAAGGAACAGGTTTAACTAAATTGAAATAAGAAGCACCTATACCAAAATAAACCACTTTTATGCAGAAAGAAGTGTCCACACTGCCTTTTGCACCAATTTCAATTCATACTTTAAAAAATGTGGAACTTTTTCATGCTGGGAAGTTACTCAGGTGCAGTTGAGTCTAATTAGGATCAGAACCTTCAAAGGAGGTCTGTAAATGGCTGGAGGCACCCTATGTAGAAGATGAATTCAAGGCAGAGACCAATGGAGTCACAAAGTGTCTGGGTTTAAAGCTCTTTTCAGCTGCAGTGAGGGGTTGTGACAAGATCCTTTGCTAGACTGATTTGAGTTTGGTTGCATCAGGAAAATCTATAAATAATCTGAAAGTCCAGGGATGGTTTTATTTACTTAACTTGGAACACATGAGTTTCCATCCAGCTGCATGGACCTTAGCCGGCCACACAACACTTTAATTTGTCCCATTATATGCATCTAATATAGGACTTGCTTCTGTAAACCTCTAGTGCTAGAAGCTCTCCTGAATGTTAAAGGGAGGTCTAGATGTAGAAAGCTTGCAGTTTTCTAGGTTCCTAGAAAATTATATGGCTCCTACTCTGTGTTATTCACTAGGCACACTTTTGGTGTTTAGTAAGTAATAAAGGGACGTTTAACAGCATCTTATATGGTACAGATGCTGTTTTAGAAATGCCTCCTCTCTCCCTGCAAGACAGGCTGTTCTTTCAACCGTAATTTGTCACCTGTCAGCCACTTTGAAATCTCACTATCCAGAGCTTGGATTGAGCCAATACACAATGTATAGAATACCAGCAACTTCTAATAGTGCTATTTTGTTCTATAGAACCTCATCTCTTTCCATTAAAGCAAAGTTCGTCTCTAGCTATTAGTTGTGAAGAAATCTCAAAAAAGGTAAACATGTATAGTCAATACAGAGATAATTCTGCAGAAAGCTTAAAATAATTAATAGCACTGGGATTCTTAGAAGCATGGAGCACCTAGTTTAATTCAATGGGAGCTGTAGGTTTTTATCAGCTCTAGATGTTATCCTTACCTCCTTGTAAAGCTGGATTTTACAGTCCTTGTGCAATCACTCTTATGACTCCAGTGGTGTATGGCCCAAACAAGAAATACACAGAATAGGATCATTGGAAATGTTGCCTAATGGTAGGTCTGCACTACTGCAGTAAATCAACCTCTGTGAATAATGTAAATGTAGTTGACATACCTCAGATAGAGTTACTGGGGGGAGGGAGGGATAAAGTACAATTGTCATCAGGGGGGTAGAGTACAGTGTGTTATGAATGAAATATTTTTCTTGGTGAGCCTCTCACCCTGACTAGAAGACTGAGGAGGAGCCAAACAGTACTCCCTTACTGGGTTCTCCCATAAAGCCTATTTCTCAGAGTTGAATTAGGGAAGGGAAGCAAATAAATAACACAACACCAAAGCACAGTACAACCAAATCTCATTGTTAACTAAGGGAAGGGAAGGGAAGGTGGAGGATTAACTATGCTGGAAAACCAAATTTACATACACACTATACAGACACATGGAGTATATAGGTAAATGAGTGGAATTCCTCTACCTTTCTCTTGTAGTTTGACCAATAAGGTGGAAGATCAGATCAGGCCAGGCCAGGAGCATCGATCAGTGATGGAGAGGCGATGATGGCAATCGGTAAGTTTCCTAACTAATTAGACCTTGTTAATTTTCCATGTCCTGTGTGTACATCTGCCCTACTTACTTGGATTGATCCATTCTTACAGTGGGCCTCCTAGAACAATAAACAACTCCCAGATATTATGCCTTCAATGAGCCCATGAGCTGTTACCTCAGGCAAGTAACCCATGCACATGGACCTTTTCTCTCTTCAGCAACTTGAGAGGGTATAACCTCTCACCAATTGAGGAGCCTAACAACCGCAGGCCTCTTTCCTACACTGTCAGACATAACTTTCCCACCTTTGTCTCTTTCAGGAGGAGGAAGACTCTAATCCAAAATGGAGGCCTTCCTTGTTATTTGGAAATCCAAGACGGTGAATTAATGAACTGAATTTACTTGATCTGTCTGGGAATATACACTTTGGACAAAGGATTAGATTTTACAGAGGTTGGCTCAAGAGTGATCTATGGACGATTTGGCGAATATTCACTAGTCCTGCCCAATTGACAGCTAGTGCATTGATCTCAGAGAGTTGATCCTCGCTGTAATGTAGATATAGACTAATATAGCAGAAGCAGGTTCTATGTCACAGATTTCCCACTGGTAACATGGGACTAATAAGACTTATCTACTTCAGAAGTGTGGGATGATGTTAATGTTTGTACACTGCTTTGAAGACGTAATGTGCTATATAAGTACTAAATGTTATCATGTGTCGAGGAACTTGAGTTAGAGAAAAATATGTTACCAAAATAGCAGAACAGAAACTACATCTTCTCCATCTGCTATGAGCCAGCTTTCATAGTGGAAGGTCATGTTGCAAACCACACTACATGATATAAACATTTTTCTATTTTTCAAATACAAAGCAATGGAGGAGCTGATCCATAAGGACACTGAGCCATATCAGGAGGAACAGGACCATCTAACATAGGGCTCAAGATAAGACAAGCACCACTGACCTAGCAGTTCCTGTCCAGGTGAGGCAAAATGTTGGATACAATAATGTCAGCAGACAGAGCCACATAGGCAAACTGTGTCCGTACCAGGTACCCTTGAATTGAATTAAGCTCCTGGCAGGCACAAGAATCTGCCTGTGTAGATGCAGTTGCAGGATCAAGGTCTTGGGGCCTGATTTTCAGAACTGCTCCTCAGGTAAAAACTTCAGTTGAAGCTCAACAGGTGCTATGGATGTTCAACTAATGTTAAAACATGGCTTTCATCACCTCCTGGGATTGGGCCCTTAAACCTTGCTGGATAAGGGCCTCCTCTCCCTGCTGCCTGAAAATATTTACCTCTTTTTCTAATTACAGTTGGGCTGTGTCTACACTGGCGCGATCTCGTGCAAAAGCGGCCACTCTCGCGCAAAAACTTGCTGCCCGTCTATACTGGCTGCCTGTTCTTGTGCAAGTAAACTAACGTTCTAATGTACAAAATCAGGGCTTCTTGCACGAGAACTCTGACGCTCCCGCTCAGGAATAAGCCTTCTTGTGCAAGAGCTCTTCCAGAAGATGCCAGTGTAGACAGGCAACGTGAATTTCTTGCGCAAGAAAGCCCTATGGTTAAAATGGCCATCAGAGCTTTCTTGCTCAAGAGAGTGTCTACACTGGAATGGATGCTCTTGTGCAAAATCACATCTCTTCTGCAAAGGAGTTTTTGCATGAGAACGTAGCCCTGGTGTATAAGGTTTTTGTCTACACTGCCAGTTGAGAGGGACAAAACTTTTGTCATTCACAGGTACTTAACCCCCACCCCCTACTCCAGTGGCCTCCAACCTTTTTAAGCACAAGAGCACTTTTTGAATTTAAATGCAATCCAGAATCTACATTAAACTCAAATACCCTTGTCCGGCCTCTTTCGTGCCTCTTCTCTGAGGCCCTGCCTTTGTTCACTCCGTCCTTCCTCCCTCTCCCATCCTCCCTCCTTTTCACCAGGCAGGGGCAGATGGTTGGGGCACAAGATCTTGTCTTGGATTAAGGGATTGAGAATGTGAGAGGGGCTCTGAGGTAAGCCTGGGGCAGGGAGTTGGGCTGCAGGAGGGGGTTCAGGGTACACGCTCTGTAAGGGAGTTTGAGTCCAGGGGGCTCAGGGCTTGGCGTGTAAGAGGGCATACACGACTGGGGCAAGGGTTCGGAGCTAGCTCCAGCTGGAGACTGCTTATCTCAGGTGGCTCCTGGGTGGTGGTGCAGTGGGGTTAAGGCAGGCTCACCTCAGCCTTAGCCCTGCACCACTCTCAAAAGCAGCCAGCAAATTGCTTCCATTCCGAGCCCTGTTGTGACCCTCCCTTTCTGTGGAGATAGGATATGGGGGGGTGGGCACCATAATATCAGCACTCCCTCCTCTCCCTTCCCTGCTCTGCACAGCGAGCAGGAGGCTCCTGGGTGTGGGGAGACAGCTCCAAGTCAAAGGGCAGGAGATGTGCAGTAGTGGGGGGAGGGAGAGCTGAAGTGCTATGCTTGATAACCTCTTGGCCAAACCAGTCAGGTTCACCTGTCAGAGGCTCCAAGATCTACCAGTAGATCCCGATCCACTAGTTGGTGACCACTGCCCTACCCCTGCCAAAGACAAGAGTTTTGCAGCAGCAAGTGGCAGTGTAAATGGTTCCTTGGCAGGAACTCTTTCCTGTCATCAGTGCAAACGCTGCTCCTAGGGGGCAGAAGTATTTTGTTGGCAAAAGTGCCCACAGACAGCATTTATATTGGCTGGCTTTTAGCAACAGGACCGTGTTGATGTGGCCAAAAGCTGTGTTGTGTAGACAAAGCCTAAATTTTAGAGTATATAAAAATTATGCTAGATACACAGTACTGAAAACTGAATCCTGAGTACCCTCATAATAAGTCAGCCTTGCGGTTTCCAAGGCCTCAAGCAAGACATAACAGCAACATTCGTTCATTTAATTTGTCTCCCTGAATAAAACAGACTCCAAAACATCCAGATGCCTAACAGATCACCAGAAAGTGAGGGGGTGTACTGAAACCTACCATGGTCTTGGGCCTGTAGCTTTTAGTGAGATTCAGTCTTCAGATCTATAACATTTTATTCTCCATAAAACTGAAATAATGTTTACTGGGACATTGTTATCTAGTGTGAGTTTCAACATTTAGAAATTGCCTTTTTATACAAGAGCGTGGAGGTTAAATAGAAGGATTTTTTAAAGTTAATGGAAACATTGTTCTTGGTATTGGATGGCCAACCTTTAACAGCTCAAGGAAGCTACTCTATTCAGATCAGAAAGTGCAAATGATCAACAAAAGTGCTTCACAATGTGAAGTGCTGAGTAAAGGTGAAGAGTAAATAGGATTGTTAAACTTCTTTGAACTGACAGAGTGAAATCAGAGAGCCAGCACATGGTCTATATGCACCAAATAAGCAATGAAGGCTAATGTGGGACTTAATTTATGCTGGCTTTCTGCATAGGAGTGAATGTCACCCTAACAGGGCGACACATTGATAGTATAGATATATTGATAGCATCCCAATAGGAGTCTCTGAATTTCTTACCTATGGTCTACACTAGGACCTTATTCCAGAATACCACCCCCCATCTGAATTTATAAGCAGTATGTATTTTGAAAGAACAGACCATGTGTACTCCTGCATTTCATGAGGAATAATGCTAATTTCAAACTTGAAAGTCCTAAATAACATTAGTATGGACACTTTGGTGCCGCTAATTCAAATTTATTGGCCTCTGAGAGGCCTCCTGCAGCTCCCCAGAGTGTTTCCTGGGGCAGTTAGTCTGAGTAGCGCGTCCACATTAATGGAGCCTGCAAGGACTAATTTTGATGCTTCCCCGTAGTGAGGTCATGCTAGTTAAAATTTGTTCAGTCGGGAATTATTAAGTTGAATTTAGTAATTTTGAAATAGTTTCCTAGTGTAGACATGGCCTCAGTGATTAGCTGCAGCTACTTCTACCATTCCAACTATCTGTCTTACTAACTATACAGCACCCATTACAGTTTTAATGTATTAGCTTTGTAACACTCCCATGAGGCAGGAATCTGGTGTCTTCATTATACAGGGGGACCTGAAGCATAGCAAGTTTAACTGACTTGCTCAAGGAAGTCTGTGGCAAACCATGGAATATAACCTACGTCTACAATATTCCAGACTAGGCCGTGAGCCATTCCTTCCTTCGAAAGCTAATCCCGTATCTAAGGCATACTCAGATCTCAGTGGTTCAGGGGCCAAATTAGCAATTAACATACCCAAAAGAGCTCCAGGAGTGTGAATTCATTGTTTCATTGACTATAGTACTATTCATATTTAAACAGTATGACAGGGGGAAAATGTCATATGTTGAGCCTCCCATTTTATTTATTTATTAATCCCAGTTTGTCAGGGAGCCCTTCACATCGTATGGGCAGGGGCGGTCCTAGACTAGCTGCCAGCAACTGGTGCCCAAGGTGAACCACGCAATCGGCGCCCCCACCTCCAAACCCCTCAATGATATTGCGCCACCATTTGGCGCCCCATTTAACTTGGTGCTCTAGGCAACTGCCTAGTTTGCCTCTATGGACGGGCCGCCCCTGCATATGGGAGCAGCAATGCTCCGCCTCCTGGATCAGGAGCAACATGTGGGGGAGGCAGGAGGGGTCACGTGCTCCCTAAATGCTGGGTGCGAGGGGCCAGTCGTAGCTGGTGAGAGGGGGTCTGGTGCCAAAGGCAGGGGTTCAGCCCCGCAGCACTCACTGGCAGCACCAGGGGGAAGTGGAACAAGGCAGCTCCACTGCTTTGCTATCTCAGCCATGCTGATCTTCCCCGCACTCCCCAGTGGAAGCAGATCAATGCAGCCGGGAGAGCAAGGCAGCTGGGGCCACATTACTGCACTTCCCCTGCCACTGCCAGTTAGTGCAGGGGGAGGACCCCTGCTGCCATAGTGAGCCCTCCGGCCCTGCCAGCCTCACTAGTCCCCTGGGAAGAGGGAAGCGTTGGGGCAGAGACAGGGGCAGAGGCAGAGCAAGGGAGGGAAAGGACAGAGCGGAGGTAGGACCTGGGGCTTGTCCCAGCTTTTCCCTGGGGTTGGAGGACCACATGGCTGGTGGCCCCCCTGGTTTCCCTCACCAGTCGCCTTTATCCTGGATCAACCCCCTAGAAAAAGCCAACTAGCAAATGTGAGAACAGACTATACAGAGACTGCTCCTACCTGCGATGTGTGCCCAGTCACAGCTCATGTGAGCTCAATTGGTTGCTTTTCAGGAAAGCAGTTACTGAATAGGGAGGCAGCGAAATATTTAGTGGCTGTTTATTGTGCCCGTGACTGCCAGGCTGGGAAGGGATGGCACCTTACAATTTGACTAGATCAGGAAAAGCCCTAAGGAATGCCCTGACAGTCCTGCTCCTTATCAGCACATGGCTAACAAGGTTACTAATGCTTTCTTTCCTCCCACTGTGCACAACGGATTCTGAAATTGCTGTGCTTTGGAGTGTTACAATGTTACAGTGTATATACCTTATAGACACAGGAATGTTTTATACAGAACTTTATATACACAGGAATGAGGGGCTGCTACACTCCTAGTTTGAAATGGTTTCCATCATATATAGAGTTCACAGTTTGATCCAATGGTTCTCAGCACCTCTCTTCCTGTTCTCCCACTTTAATCTCCTTCATCCCAACAATTCTCAAGGTTTCTACTTTGCTGACAAAGCCCACTTGCTGTCTCTCAAACTGCTGAGGCAGTTCTTGGCTGTATAAAATGAGACGCATATTCCCATCCCGATGTGTTCATGGTAATACTTTGCCCTCACACTGCACCTTCTGTCAAAGTCTGACCACTACCTATATATGACACCAATTACCTCAAATCCATGCACAGTCCTGACTGAAACCAGTGATTCTATGAAAGCTTACAGGATCTGATAACCAAGCCCAGGTCCTTCAACTAAAACAACTCAAGTTCTCTATTTCCCTTAATTCAGACTCTCCATTCTCTGTCACTAGCAGGAGGGACTATACTGGCTGTGAACCCATTAACTACCAGGCAGTGATATACAAGGATATACACAGTGGTATGACCTGGAGGAACCTTGTTATGGGATAGAGGTTACCTCCTTCAGTTAACATAAAGATAAGTATAAAACTCACATAGCAGAAAATGAGTGTGTGATCCAGGAGAGGAGTTTTGCTGAGTATTGTTTTGAGTAGGCACTAGGCAGGGTGTGTGTGTTGCGGGGAAGGGGGGTTGGATGGGAAGGGGGGATGCAAAGAAAACTGGAAGAGACTAAGGGCTTGTATTAACTTGCAGCACTGCAGCAGCACAGGTAGACTGCTGTAGCACTTCAGTGAAGATGCTACCATGCTGACAGGAGACCCTGGGCAGTTGGTGAAGGCAGGGCTGAAGGAGGTAAGCCCCAGCCCCACCTCCAGCACCGCCCCTTATGTTGAGGCCCTGCCCCCCATGGGGAGGCGGGGCAGCACGCCATGTGCATGCTCCCCCGTCCCAACCACAGGGAGGGGAGCGGAGGGGAGTAGACAGGCGCATGCTCATCCCAGTTTTCAGGGGGGGATCAGAGGGCGCACAGCATGGCCCCAGCCTTCCCAACCCTGGAGCAGGGTGTGCTGCGTTTCTGTCCAGAAACTGGCCAATGGGATTGTAGTGGGGGCGGGAGCAGAGTCTGAATCTTCCCCCCTCCCCTGCAGACTCGTAAAGACAAAGTGCCCCACAGCTGCATTTCTGAGCTGTGTGCAGGGCTGTGGAGAAAGCAGGGGAGCCTGCCTAGGGCTCCCCATGGCCTGTGTGTGCCAGATCTGGTGGCTTGACAGGCCAGATGTGGCCCGCGGGCCATATTTTGTTCAAGCCTGCTTTAAGCCTTAGACTGCATTCCCGACCTTAGCTTGGATGTCCATTGAGAACAAAGCACTAATGTTTTAGGACAGTGTTAGGACACCAGGTTAATTTTACAAGCCTATTCTGAGAGATACTATCAACAAAACATCTTGGTGATGTTTCAAACTATGCCAGTGAGCTGTGCCAAGTTATGTGTTCTTCAGAAGAGATAACGCCTACTTACAAATAGGCAAGCTGATTTGCTCTTAACTCTTTCTCCAGTGGAAACAACTGTGTCTGGCAAGTGAAAACAAAATGGATCCCATATGACATGTCTTGCTTTGTGGTTTGAAACGCTGAAAGCAGAAATGATCAGCACTCCTTTCTCCATATGTATTTTCCCTGAGCGACAGAGTGGTGATAAACAATGAGAAGTAATGATCAGCCCAAGTCCAGACTCCAGAACCTGCCACATAAGAATGTTCTAAATCTGAACCCAGATTTAGGACTGAATTCATCCAGGTCAAGTAACCATCTTTACCTTTCATAACTTTAATTTGTTTATGACAACATGTCCTACAACAACTACTTTCCCCCAAGTCAGTTGAACCGGGCCTGGACTGAGATTCAGGAGATCTTGGCCCTATTTCTGACTTTGCCATTGACCAGCTGTGTGACCAGTTTTCTTCCTCTGTGCTTCCGTTTTCCCTCCCATTCTTTGCTTTGTTGACTTAAAACTGTAAGGTCTTTGGGACAGGGACTGTTTCTCATTATGTTTGTATAGTATCCAGGCATAACTTCACTACAAATAATAATAACCCTTCTGCCACGTGCCACTGTCTAGGGATTCCTTTTTTTAAAATACATGCAAACGGGCTTGAGCTCTCACCCAGAGCCATGGTTCTATTCTAGCTCTAGGAGATTAAAACAGTTCCTTAATAGGTGGTTCTTCCCCACTTCCAAGCACTCCAGGGTCTTTGGGGAACATGGTCCATAAATATATTTTTATCTGGAAAAAGCAATCAGAAAAACATGAAAGCTGTATCTATGTTTACATACAAGAAAATGGTCAACTCATATCAGTATAGCAGGTGTTTGCTTAAACCTGCAGTTCCAAAATAACAATTGTCCAGCTTAATAAAATCACCCGTAGGTCCAATTAGATTCAGTAGTAGTCAAGGAGCAGCTTTTCTATGAAGGTCTGCTCCAGTCCACAGAGAACCATTCCACCAGGTTCTGCATCCAGCTTTGAGGTTCAGCTCTGTTCCATGAGCTTGGTGTGCTATGTGCTCACATCGGTACTGCCACCATCTGCCAGGTCACCATGAAGTCAATTCTCCTATGCTTCCCACTATGGGTTCTGCTGTGGATCTGGAGGCTGATACAAAATCTGCTCTGGTGCATCTGAGCTGCTTTGGCCAGAAGTCAGATGCACAGACTATCCAGGTAGGGGACCCAGAGCCAAACACCATTCTCGGACAGAGTCCCTACCCCTTTGGATAGAACTCCTGCTCTCTAGGCCCTGGTCTACACTAGGGCTACATCTACACTGCCAGTTTTTGTGGCAGAAAATATGCTAACGAGGGACTCATTTGCATGAATCATGATCTAATTTGCACATTTTCTGCCAATCCGTTTTTGCACTAGGGGTTTTTTGCAGTGTGGACATTTCCTTTTTGCGCAAAACCCCCTTTTTGTGCAAGATCGGTATACCTCTTTTTTTGAGGCATAAGGATCTTGCGCAAAACCCCCTTTTTGTGCAAAAAGGAAACATCCACACTGCTTGTTTTTGCGCAAAAACCCCTAGTGCAAAAATGGATCAGTAGAAAATATGCAAATTCAAATTGCGACTCATGCAAATGAGCAAAATTAGCATATTTTCTGCCACAAAAACTGGCAGCATAGACGTAGCCTAGGGCTCTATTTCGCAATAACCCCCCTTAATTCAAAATAATCAGAGGCGTGTCCACATTAACAAGCCCATTACTTTGAAATAACTGGCTGCTTATTTCGAAATCAGCAATCCTGCTTTCCTCAAGTAATAACACTAATTTCAAAATTGTTATTTTGAAATAGTAGTGTGGACTGCTATTTTGGAATAAGTATTCCCCAAAGTAATTCAAACTAATTTTTCCCCAGTGCTTCCTGGGGCTCTAAGTCGAGGTAGCACATACACATTAATAGAGCCTGCCTAGGACTAATTTTGAGTCTTCCCAATAATGCGGACACTCTATTTTGATGTTGTTATTTTGGGAGTTCAATTGATTTTAGGCATTTTGAAATAGTTCCCTACTGTAGAACTAGGACAGAGCCTTTTCCCTCCCTCACTTAATTATGTTACTGTGACAGGGCAGTCAAGCCCCGCATGGGGTGAGGGGCCGGTGCCGCGGATGATGGCGGATGGCCCAAAGGCGGGGGCAGCCGGTGCGTCAGGCGTGGCCGCACCAGCCAGCCTCGAATGCGTATGGGGCGGAGCCAGCTGTTGAGAGGCGTGCTCCAGATGCTGGCGTGAGACGAAGCAGGAGGTGCTCCCATTTCAAAAGGGTGAGAAGCCTCCGGGAGAGGGAAGGAAGGACATGGGGAGGTGGGGGCGAGAGCAGAGCCCCAGCGACCAGGAGGTAAGGCTGTGGAAGGGGACCCCCCCAGGTAAGGCTATCTGGGGGTGCCCCACCGCAGAGGAATAGGGGGAAGGAGTTGGCCCAGGGCGGGACTAATTTGGAGGCCTGTGGGCTGATGTGTTATGGGCAAAGGCCCCATCAGCCAAGACAGGAGGCTAATCTGACTCCATCTTTAGGGCCTTGGGCTGAGACTTGGAGAGAGGGCGGGCCCGAGTCTCCCTTCCCCCAGAGATCTTGTTGCAAGCCACCGAAGTGGCACGCTGGGAAGGCAAACGGTAGTGTACCGGGAGAGAGATGGTGAACTATGCTACTGATGCAATAAGGGGAGGAGCAGTCCCCCTAAAGACATCACCGGACTCGGCATTAGGGGGATGGTTTACGGGAGGGCCCTCACGGGAAGTGGACCCCCGTGGGGCCATTGGCTGCCCAAATACAAAGGGGAGATTCCGTGACCGGGCTAGAGCAATACAGGAGTCGGGCCCGAGGACAGGACGCACCCCAAAAGGGGCGACCCGGGGAGTGACGGCCTGACAGTTACCAAACCAAAGGTCACTGCCACAGTCTCAGGGCAACCCACTCGCTCTAGGGCTGTAGTCACTAACCAGTAGATTGGGATCTACTGATAGATCCTGGAGCCTCTGACTGGTGATCCCGACTGGCAGCTATCAAGTGCTGGCACCTCTCCAACTTGCCATGCTGCTCCAGCCCTTTGCCTCGGAGCTGCCCCCCTGGGAATTCTTGCTTGCTGTGCAGGGTGGGAGAGGAATTGGAGGCAAGCACTGATGTCAGGTGTGACGGACCCCCGCAGGTCCGCACTAGAGCCGGGGCCGGCGGCGCCCCCTTCAGGCCACAGGGCGGGCCGGCAGGGAGCTCTGGGAGCAGGGGAGAGCGGACCCGGGGGGAAATCCCGCCGGAGGAGGGGCGGCTAGCCCCGCGGCGGGGAAGGAGAGGCCGGGAGCAGCCGCAGCCGAGGTGCGGGGAGCCCGAACGGCGCGCCGCTTGACTGGAGCAGCGCAGGTCCGGGGTCGGGACGGCACGCCCCGGCCGTGACGTCAGGGAGCGTCAGGACGCCCGGGGGGCGGAACTGACGCCCCCGGCGTCCTCGCCTGGGCTGCTTGAAAAGCGGCCGGGCGGAGCAAGCAGGGGCGGCACTCAGAGGAGCTGCCGCCGCCGCCCCAGCTGCCAGGGGGAGCCCCCCCCGCATTGGAGGAGGAGAAGGAACGAACCCGAACCCCCACGACGGCCGCGGGACGAGACCGACGCCTCGGGCGGAGTAAGTAACTGCGGGGCCCCCCCCGACGAGGCGGAGGGTGGGGGGAGTGGAAGGAGCCCGGGGCGGGGGCCTTCTGGCGCCCGTGGACAGGTGCGTTACGGGGATAGACCCCACCTGTCGTGGGAGGAACGTCTCCATTGTTCCCCCCCCACTTAGGGCCCCGGGCTGGGACCCGGTGGAGAGGGCGGGCCCGGGTCCCCCACATCCCCCTCCCTACCACGAAACCCCAACCCACGTACCCCCGCAGGGGGTGGATAACCAGAGGGGCGAAGGCCCTTTCCCTTCGCTTGCTCCGACGAGGACCTGGCCTAAGGACAGGCCGCCGGGGGTGGCACCATCTCCTCGCCTCGGCACCCGGACAGACTGGTACCCCGGGATTGCCCTAGAGGAATCGGAACCACGAGTCCGCTGATCCCCGGTCCGGACTCGCGGCCGGGTGATCGCACTCGAACTGCTAGGCGGCGTGTCCAGGGGTTGAAGACCACTGTTCTAGGGCATATCCTGCATGATTCCTATGCCTAAGCATGGGAACCATAATAAATAATCATAGATACACAATGAAAACAAATTCCAAATAAAGAACACACTCAATAGGTAGAATTATGGGTAAGCACTATTATTTATACTACATGTAAATGAACCTGATCACAGCTGGCTTTTTCCTCTTCGCCACTGTAGACGGAAGAGAGTTTGTTCTGTAACTCTATGTCTGCTGGCCCTGGGACTTACAATAATAAATAACAAATGCTACAGGAAACCTAGATCACATGATATTATGCTTGATTTCGTACAATACTCAGTCTCACTAGAGCACACCTACTACATTAGTCTATGCAGCCCTTCTGCAGGGCTTCAGATAACTCCTCGCTTGAGAACCCTTGATAAGAGGGGAAACAGAAGAAAGACCATAAAAACACATTCATAACAACTGAACTAAACAAAAAAGGTTGCCTGATTTTTTTAAATATTTCATGATATAATCAGAGATCACAAGAAAAAATTCATGGATCCCAGAGAGGCAAAGATGATCCCAAGTATCAGTGGGAGATAGTGTCATGATTTATGTCTCAGTTATGGCAACCTGACTCTGGTAACCTCAATATTCTGCCACAAATGTAAATAGTAAACATTAGTTCATGGACTACATTTCCCCGCCTTGCTGCTTCCTGTCAGGGCAGTGTCATGAATGTGTGGCACCTCAAGCAAAGGTTGCCTTCATGCTCAGCAGCACTGCTCTCAGATTCAGGCAAAAGATGACCACAAAAAGGCCCATGTGATCCCACCTTTAGTTCTAGTCTGTATAGCTTCTTAAACCACCCTTATCACCGCATAGCCTTTCAGTAGTGTGAGAAATGATGTTATCAACATCAGGCATCCTTTCTCTAACACCCTACCCTGACCTCCAGTGGTGGGAGAATCGTGTATGGAACATAGTATTTCATTTTTTTCCAGTTTTGTTGTGATGGATTCTTTTTAAATGAATATACATGCTGCTCTATGTTTCTATTGGAGAAGATAATTCGAGTACCCTGTTCTTGGAGTTGTGGATAGGCTAGTTTGTGAGGGTTGTAGTTAACCACTGCCCTCTACTAGATTTTGTTTTGCTGGTGCTCAGTTGGAAATATTTCATTCTAAGCCAGGCGAGTGAATTCCTTGGATCCTTAACTCATGTGGAAAACTACAATATATTAATGATATCTTGATTGGCTTACTATATTTGAAAGAGTGAACTTCCCCCTTGTGATACTTTGACTGCTACATGACTGCATTTTAACTTTAGATAATCCCCTGACATGAATGACTCCTTGCAGAGCATGTTTGTTTGAAATAGCAATATGAAGTAATCACACAAGTGAGATATGGACTAGCCCTAGGAAGACATCAAATCCAAACCTTTTACAACATTTTCCATCATTCAACCCATTTTATCACTAAATTTTCTGCACATCAAACCATGCAGTACTGTGGAGTGCTGCTAAGTGAAGGGATGGTAACAGCTATTGGGAGATTCTTGCAGTGCTGTTGGAAATGCATTGGTCCTAGGACACTGGAAAGACAGGGTGGGTGAGGAAATATCTTTTATTGGAGCAACATTGCTTGGTGAGAAAGAAGCTTTGGAGGTTATGCAGAGCTCATTCTGACATAAGCAGAATGACATAAGCACTGTTGCTTATGAGAAGTTGCTTATATAAAAATAATACATCACACACCCTGTCTTTCTAGCTATTGGGAGACATATTTCCTTAGGTATGTCAAAACTGTGCATCAACTTGGTTTATCGTCTGTCTTGTTTTGGAGTTCCATCTAGTGAGAGCATTAAGAACTACACCAGTCCAGAAAATGGAGGAAGTTCAGCACAGCTTAGATGAATAGTAAGATGTATGATTTAGACACTAAATGGTGAAGTGCGTGGAGTAATGGGGGATACCAAAAATACCCAATATCTTTGATGACCAGTTGGAGATTAGATATCAACTCTTAAGCAATGTACCATAATGTGGAAGTATGTGTATGGGGCCTACCATCATTGGCCCACTACCTGACATATTAGACTTTTCCCACCAATCACCCTAAAACCCACCCACTGGGGTATTAATTCTGGGGGCAAGAGGGACACATGACTGGAAGCAATTGGCTGGTATGTGACCCCTCTAAGAACTCCTTGCATCACCATGTGTCTATCAGGGCTTGTTTTGTCCCTATAGGACCACCCAAGAGGAGTGTTTCAAAGGTTTGCAAACTTTTATAAAATATGCATTTCCTGTAAGAACCAACATACATGCAGAAGCTATGGTTATTTATAGGATATTTACTATGGATAGTTATTCTACAACCATTTTATTTCAAAACAAACCAAAACTTTAAGCATGAAAGAAATGTTTAAAATAAAATAAAAACCAACCCTAGGACACTCAGTGATATCTACAAGGTGCCCCCAGATAGGAGGGGGTACAGTAATATTGAGGATTGCTGTGTATGGTATTTACTGTACTATAAAGAGGCTCTACAGTGCTGTTTTTCCATTGAAACAGGAAATTTTTTTTTTTTTTTAAGCCAAAAGCTTCCCAATCATACAGACAACTTAATTTTCATCCCTCAGGCCATGAAAGGGGGATGTTTATAGTAGGGTTAGAGAGCAACCATTTAAACAGTTGACCAGTAAGCATTAGCTTATCCGTTTCCATTATGGTTTCACGGTAGCTCCCGGCCCTGCTCTTGGAGAGCCGGCTGTCACCCTGAGCTGTGGGCTCTGCAGTATAAGCTTTATGATGCAGAGCCCACAGCAGGTAACCATGTAACTGCTAATATTTTTAACCATATTTAACCACATTATTAACCATATTTTTACATCCTACTTTGGGGAGGGGTATTCTCTCTGGTACCATCTTCTATTCAGATTCTGTCTGAGGGTATGTCTACACTACAGTTGTCAGAAAAATGGCCGTTTTTCCGACAAAACTTGAGTAATGTCCACACTGCAATTGCGTTCTTTCAAAAGTAAATCGAAAGAACAGAGGGGTTTTTTCGGTGTTGGTAATCCTCTTTCTACAAGGAAGAAGCCTTTTTCCAAATGAGCTCTTTCGGAAAAAGGTATGTGTGGATGGGGAAGAGGAAGTTCTTTTGCAAGAAGAGGAAAGAGGAAAAAGCACAGGTGCCCTGGTGGCCATTCTATCCATAGTAATCACAGATTCCATGTGAGATAGCATCCATTCAGTGTGGACGCTATCTGTTGAAAAAGCAGATGGAGTTTTTTATGCGATTTCACAGTGTGGACGCTCTCTTTTGGAAGAATTTTTTTCAGAAGATCTCTTCGGCTATGTCTACACTGCACCGGTTTTGCACAAGAAATATGCGTATGAGGCTAAACGTGGAACATCGTGGAATATGCATAATTGCATAAAAAATGCGGAAGAACGGTTTTTGCGCAAGAGGGGGTTTTTGCGCAAGAAGGAGCCGTGTAGACGGCTTCTTTTTATGCAAAAGCCTCTTGCACAAAAAGTGGCCACTCATTAATTATGCAAATGAGGCTTGACACTATTCCACGCTTAGCCTAATTTGCATATTTCTTGTGCAAAACCAGTGCAGTATAGACATAGCCTTCCAGAAAAGCTTCTTCAAAAGAAGGCTGCAGTCTAGACATAGCCTGAGAGTCAGACTGGGGACCCATCTAGGGAGGCTTTTGGAGAATTTTCTAAATCAGACTTAATGTGGGTATGTCTACACTACAGCGCTAATTTGAACTAACTTAGTTCGAATTAGTTAATTCGAACTAAGCTAATTTGAATTACCGCATCAAAACTTAAAAACTAGTTCGAATTAGCGTTTTGCTAATTCGAACTAGCATGTGCACACAGAGTGGACCCTGAACTGGGGTTAAGGACGGCCGGAAGCAGTGCCAGCAGGGCATCAGATGAGGACTTAGAGCATGGAGCTGCTGTCTCAGGCTAGCCGAGGGCTGTGCTTAAAGGGTCCCGACCCCTACCCTGGACAGACAGTTCTCAGGGGGTTCCCTGCTTGCAAAGCAGTCCTGGCTTGGACTGCCCTGAGTGCCCACACTCGGCACATCACAGCACTCGGCCATCAGACCGGCAGCACTTGCCGCAGGCTGCCATCTGGGGAGAGGGGTCAATCGGGGAGCTGCAGGAGAGTTTCCACCCCAAGGAGCCTGCAGAGCCACCCCAGTCCTCCCCATTGGGGGCTCATACCCCATTCCTCCCTCACCTCCTTCCACTTACCCCTCCCTAGCCCCCCTTCCTGATGTACAAAATAAAGGACAATTGTGGTCAAAAATAGAAACTCTCTTTATTGAACAAAACTAGGGGAGACTGGGAAAAGGAGGTGGGAGAGGGGAAGAGACAGGGTGGGAGAAGGGAGGGCAACTACAATGATGAGGGGTTTGAAACAGGTCCCATATGAAGAGAGGCTAAAGAGACTGGGACTTTTCAGCTTAAAAAAGAGGAGACGGAGGGGGGATATGATAGAGGTCTATAAAAGCATGAGTGGGGTGGAGAGGGTGCATACAGAAAAGTTCTTCATTAGTTCCCATATAGAAGGACTAGAGGACAGCAAAGGAAAGGAATGAGTAGCAGGCTTCAAACGAATAACAGAAAGTTCTTCTTCACAAAGCAAATAGTCAACCTGTGGAACTCCTTGCTGCAGGAGGCTGTGAAGGCTGTGAAGAGTTTAAAAAGAGAAGTTAGATCAATTCATGGAGGTTGGATCCACAGAGTGCTATTAGCCAGGGGGTAGGAATGGTGTCCCTGCCCAAAGTTTGTGGAAGGCTGGAGAGGGATGGCACGAGACAAATGGCTTGGTCATTGTCCTCCATCCATCCCCTCCAGGGTACCTAGTGTTGGCCGCTGTCGGCAGACAGGCCGCTGGGCTAAATGGACCTTTGGTCTGACCCAGTACGGCCATTCTAAGCTCAGGGTCGGGGGTCTCACTGGACCACCCTGATTTTCATGGAAACCTGCTCCTGGGTAGCTATCCTACCCTAGACGGCCACTTTCCTGTGCCTAGTGCGGAAGTCGTGGACAAGGTCCACGATGTCTGCACTAGACCAGGCGGGTGCCTGCCTCTTGCGGTCCTGGGCAGGTTCCCGGGAGCCGCCAGCCTGGTCCCGGGAAGAGGCGGAGGGCTGGGTGGCAGCGGGTGGCTGGCTCGAGCCGTGCCAGGTGCAGGGTCTGCTGGCTGGGTGCTGGCAGGCTTGCACCTGGCACGGGCACCGTAGCCAGCCCATGCCCCTTTAAGGGGTCCGGGGCCGGGAGGGGGGCATACAAGTTTCCCTGGTGTTGGCCAGAGTGGCCACCAGGGAAAGCTGGGGAGGGCTAGCCTCCCACTAGTTCGAATTAAGTGGCTACACAGCCCTAAATTCGAACTAGTCAGTTCAAACTAGGCTTAGTCCTCGTGGAATGAGGTTTACCTAGTTTGAACTAAGCGCTCCGTTAGTTCGAATTAAGTTCGAACTAGCGGAGCGCTAGTGTAGCGCCTATCAAAGTTAATTCGAACTAACGGCTGTTAGTTAGAATTAACTTTGTAGTGTAGACATACCCTGTGAGATTTTCTAAATCAGACTCAATGTGGAATGCCACCCTGCAGGTTGAATTCCAACTCCCCATTCTCAGACATACCAGTTTGAGAGCCTTCAATAGGGGGCATCTCTTTTTGTTTTTTACTCCTCCTCCTCTCTTTAGCCTTTTAAAAAAATTGTACAGTGACCTTGACCATCTGGTTATCCCCCAAACTCTGTCCCCCACTTTTTTTTTTTTTACACCTTAACTGATGTGTATCCTTGAGGATGCCCCTTTCAGACAGGCCCCTTTCCATAACTGTCCTGCACAGAGTCCCCTTCTGGAAAAACTGAAGTGTTTTTCAAAAAGTCACCTCATGCAAGAGCTTTTGCATTTCTGATGTAGTTTCCAGTCCTTTTTTTAAGATCCACTGAGGACATAGCTTCCATCAGCTTTCTGAATGCTTCATCATATGTTCCCCAATTCTTTATAGAATACCATTCATTCGGAACCTCTGAGGGAACAGCATCTATTAGTTTTCCAAACGCAGCGTCGTTTTTTCCAAATCCTTTTAGAATACCTAAAAGCTGCACCAAGCTTATTATGTTGGGAGAATGGTTTGTAATAATCTTTGGATACTTCATAAGGAGATACTTCCTCATGGAAGGAGCTTTCAGTCCTTGATTTTTTTTATTCACCTAAAGTTTGTGCTTTCGGATTCCAAATGCATGTGTTTTTGCTCAGTTTTCTCAAGGCTTGGTATAGTGTTGACTGCTGAAGAACTGGAGTTGTGTTTGCATTGTTGTTTTTTTTTCTTCTTGGGTTTGAAATGGCTGACTTTTGAACTATCCTGATCCTTTATCTGCACTGTTTTGCTGTTTTCCGTTGGTGGGGTTGTTAAAGGTCTCAGAGTAGATTCCCAGTTCTTTGGCAGTTCTGCTGGAGGTTCCCAATAGAAGTGTTTCTCAACTGGTTGTATGCGTTCCCTTAAGGTTACACGAGAGAAATCTGAGGGGTCCATCAACACAAGTGAAATTTGGCAAAAAATGTCCAGGATTTTGCCCTGCAAAGGGTATTGGGAAGGGGGCAGCAGCACATACCTATCGAATTGAATGTTCGGCGCTGCACATCCAGACGTTAACAGCTGCTCTGTGCACGCGCCCCAGCTCCACTGCTCCCGTTCAGGCAAAAGTCCCTTTTGCACAAAACTTTTGCGCAAAAGGGCCAGTGTAGACAGCTGAGATTTGTTTTCCACAAAAAAGCCCCGATCTCGAAAATGGCGATCGGGGCTTTTTTGTGCAAAAGTGCGTGTATATTGACCACGGATGCTTTTCTGCAAAAAGTGCTTTTGTGGAAAAGCGTCCGTGCCAATCTAGACGCTCTGTTCTGAAAATGCTTTTAACGGAAAACTTTTCTGTTAAAAGCATTTGCGGAAAATCATGCCAGTCTAGATGTAGCCAGTGGGTCCTGCACTTCCTGGCAGATTTGCTTGCCTCAGAGGCTCTCAGCAGCCCACAATTTTAGGCACCACACTCAGTGCTTTTAATTTGCTGTTTGTTGAGCTCTTTTCATCATTGGCAAGCATATGGTAAAATGGAAAATAAACTCCACAGTCCTTTTCCCCCAAATGGAATTGGGGAGGTGGGTTTTGGGGTGATACCTGGGCCCACCCTCTACTCCAGGTTCCAGCCCAGGGCCCTGTGATAATAGCTGCTCATGTGAATCCCTGACACCTGCTAGAAGACAGCTCCAAGAGCCCTGGGCTATTTCCCCACACCTCCCCCAGCTCCTTCCTTCTCTCTGGTTCATCCTCCCAGTTGTGATTGCCTTTCCTCCTACTCCCAGTGGTACTCTCTTCCTTCCTCCCAACTGCACAGACCCTACAACTGCAGGCAAGCTTCTTTTATAGTCAGCCTGAACTGGTTTTCTTAATTACCCCAGATGTCCTAATTGACTAGGCTGGCCTGTCTCTGCAGGCCTGGTCAATTAGCCCCACGTGTTCCACTGCCCCTGATTGCCTCTGCTGGTTCTAAACCAGCCCCTGCCTGCTATTCTGGAAGCAGGGTTCTCCTCAGTCTGAGGTGTATTTATATCCCCTCCACTACTTTTTTATGGCCTTCTGCTCTGACCCTGTCACACATCCTCCCCTCCTGCTCAACACCCTGGGGTTGGGCAGCTTCGGTTGTCATGCAATATACTCGTGACAGACCATCTGCATTGCCATGGCAGCTTCCAGCCCAGTGTTGTATGGAGAATTGGAAGAGTTGTAGGGACAAAACCCATCTGGTTATTCTCTTGTTCTTTTCTTTGTTGTGCTGCATCCACTGAAGGGGTGCATGGTCGGTCACGAGTAAATTGTCTGCCCAGTAGATAGTATCAAAGCGTTTCCATAGCACATTTGATGGCGAAACATTCTCTTTCCACCACTGCATATTTCTGCTCTCTCGGTAGGAGTTTTCTACTGATGTAGAGACTTGGGTGCTCATCATCTCCAACTATCTGTAACAAAACAGCACCCAAGCCTACTTCAGACACGTTTGTCTGGAAAGTGAATTCTTTGTCAAAGTCAGGAGCTATGAGTACTAGATTACTATAGAGAGTTGTACGTAAATCCAAGAATGCACTTTCGGCTGCGTCAGTCCACTTCACCATATCAGAACCCTGGGCTTTTATCAGATCAACCAGGGGATTTGCTTTTGTAGCAAAATTGGGAATGAACCATCTATTTTACCCCACTATACCCAGGAATGCTCAGACTTGTTTTTTTCTATTTGGCTGAGGCCAGTTCTGGATGGCCTCCAGCTTATTTGCCTGGGGTTTTATCACACCTCTTCCTACGATATAGCTGAGGTATTTGGCCTTGGCAAGTCCTATGGAGCACGTGAGTGGGTTAGCCGTAAGAACAGCCTGTCTTAGAGTATTCAGCACCACTTTCACTTTTTCTAGATGCGTCTCCCAATTGGGTTTAAGCATTATTATCTTGTTGAGTATGCTGCCGCGTAACTGGTATGGGGGCGTAAGAGCTTGTCTATCAGATATTAAAAGGCGGCAGAAACCCCATGTAGTTTGAAAGGGAGGACAGTATATTGAAATAAGCACACAGCTGTAGAAAATCCAGTTTTTTCTTTTCTCTGGCCAACGACATTTGCCAATCTAGAGTGGTCAAAAATTGAACATTTCCCAAATGATCATCGATACAGGGTATAAGGTATGCATCGAACTTGGATATTTCATTCAACTGCCGGAAGTCATAACAGAACCAAGTGATACCATCAGGTTTGGCACCAAAACAATTGGGCTAGACCATTTACTATAGGATTCCTCAGTGACTCCCAACTCCAACACCCTCTTTACTTCAGCCTTAATTTCTTCCCTCGTGGTGGCAGGGATCCAACAGGGTCTCAGTGATGATAAGCCTCAATTGTTTGGTCCGGCATAGTTGAAACACACTCCGATGTTGGTTGGTCATTTCAATTACCTCACTCTTTTGGTGTGGTGTCAGGTCAGAGGATATCTTGACTTGCTCATGTGAGGTATCTTCCTAGTTTGGGGCCTCCTGGGTGACCACACATGCCTCTCTGGACTATCAAGGTTTCAAAAGATTCACGTGATAAACCTGTTTCTCTTTCTGGTGTCCTGGCTGCCTCACCTTATAGTTTACTTCCCCCATGGCTTCAACCACCTCAAAAGGCCCCTGTCATTGGGCCAAAAGCTTGCTATGGGCACCAAACACATCACTCAATCCCCTGGCCAAAACTGCTAAACCTTTGCCTGGTGGTTGTAATGAGTTTGCTGGGCCTCCTAGGTCTTTTCCAGGTGTTCCCATACAATGGGAGTGACTCAAGCTATTTGTTCTCTCATCTGGAAGACTCTTCCCAGATTTCTTTAGCAATATCCAGGATGCCACACGGGTGGCATCCATATAAAAGTTCAAAGGGTGAGAATCCAGTAGAGGCCTCAGGTACCTCCCGGATGGTAGGTACATCCCAGTCCTTCGCATCTCAACTTACTATCTTCTGTATCATAGCTTTGAGGGTTTGATTGAACCTTTCAACCAGTCCATCTGTCTGGGGATGATAGACAGAAGTCCTTAGGATATGGATATGGATTAGAGTGCAGAGGTCCTTCATCAGTTTTTACTTAAACGGGTTCTTTGGACCGTCAATATTTCCTTCAGTAGCCCCACCCAAGTAAAGATTTCTAATAATGCTTTTGCTATTGTTTTCAAAGATACATTCCGCAGGAGTATAGCTTTGGGAATCTGGGTCACATAGTCTAAGATGTCCAGGATATACTGGTGACCCAGCTTCATTTTCTGTAAAGGTCCTGCAAGGTCCATGGCTATATGCTTAAATGGGACTTATATGATGGGGAGGGGTATTAATGGGTGGCGTCAAGTGGGGCCGAGGGCTGTGCAGTTGATACTCAGGGCATGATGCACAATACCAGCGTACATCCTCATGTACTCCCAGCCAAAAGGCCCTCCGTAGGACCTGTGCTAGGGTTTTTTCTACCCTGAGATGCCCCCCAAACAGATGACTGTGAGTGAGGTTTAATACAGCTTTCTGATGCTTCTGAGGTACTAGTAGATGCTGTACTTCCTCCCCCTGTGTTGAAGTGACCCAGTATAGAGAGCCTTCTTCATGATGAAGTATGGTCCAGACCCCTGGGTTTTTCCTTCCACCTGGACTCCATCCATTTCTGTCACCTCCGTCCTAATATCGTCATATCTAGGATCTTCAGCTTGATCTCAAAATTTTCCCTCACTGGGCTAATCTGCCCAAATTCTGGTGAACTAGTCTCCACTGCCTCTGTCTGATCTGAGATATTAGTATGCGGGTCAGACTCTGACACTTCCTTCTTTGAGAAAGTCTCCTCTCTGGCTGCCTGGGCTGGTCTGCCCACAAGAGCAGCCTTCTGGTACTGGGCTAGAATTCGGGATCCCAATGCCTTTGTGGCCCTCCTTTCTTCTTTTGTCTTTCTGGTCCTCATAGGGGTGGGGAACAAATCGGGATATTTTGGAAAAAATCAGGGGTTGACAACACAAATAGGGCCCTGGGCTGGGATCCAGTGGAGAGGGAAGGCCTGCACTACAAATACCCAGAGCTTTTAAATGTTTGTTTTTACAGCAAATGCTTATTTTATAGAAGAGTGGTGGAGATTTGTGAATACTTGAAACACTTCAGCTTTGGGTTAGACTCTTGTTTGTTTGCAAACATGTTTTAAGCTTTTTAATGACTCAGTTGCTAGAAAGACTGAGCCATAATATTCAATGAACTCCTGAGGCGGTGTTTAAACTGTCCAATAGCATTTACAAACTCCTGGGGTTGTTTAAATTGTCCAACAGTATTCTGCAAACTCCTAAGGTTTTATTTAAATTAATATTAATCACAGCTCACCATTCTCACCCACCTCCCTTACTGTGGGTGTACAATACAGCCATCAAACCTAATTACTGATCACTAATACCTCCAATGGAAACAGGGGTGGATAATCACATATAACTCCAGACAAAGCCTTGAAGGCAGTAGAATCAATGGAGGTGTGGTTAAAATATCAGCTCAACAAGGTGAGTCAGCTCAATTGTACTTAAACATATGTCAAGCATCCCTGTTTTATATACAATAATGTGGTATTTTTGCTTTAGTCTGTTTCCCTCCAGGATCCTACTATACCCTGGCTTTTGCTGTAAATCAGTGTTTCTCAAACTGTGCTCTGCGGAGCCCCATGGGCTCCAAGAGACATCTCCAGGGGCTCAGCAAGGTTGACAAACTGGAAACATCGACAGGTACAATACATATAATCATAAATTGTATGGGGCTCCACATACATTTTTACGCATGTAAAGGGCTCCGGAGCCCCAAAAGTTTGAGAACCGCTGCTGTAAATAGTTCTCTTTACACAAAGACACAAGAGTTGAGTTGTCAAACAATTTTTTTAATTTACGAGGGGGCTGTGCCCTCCTTCTCGCTACACTCACCAACCCCCCTCTCAGGGGGTAGGCAGCCCTGGCTCTTCCCCTGGCAGCCAAAGAGGGCCATGTGGAGGTGTGGCAGCCCTGGCCTGCCCCAGATCTCTCCTCCAGATCTCTCCCCTGACTGCTGCACCCCCCCCCCCCACACACACACAGAAGCCAGGCCAGCCCCCCAGCTCTCCCCTGCCCTCCCAGGGCACTGGGGGCTTCGGCCAGGCCGAGGCCACAGTTGTCCTGGCTCTCTCCCTCTGGCCACTGGGGGTCGGGCCGGGCTGAGGGAGGCCCGGCTCTCTTCCTGACTGCTGGGAGGGGTCAGACCAAGGCTCTTCCGTCCTACCCCCCACACCACCACCAAGTAGGATCCAAGTCTTCCCCAGCCCCAGCTCTTCCACCCTGCACCCAGCCCCGAGGCCACCCTGGGCTCTAGCCCCCTCTTCCCCTTCCTCCCACTGCAGCCCCCCCCCCAGTCCTGGCTCATGCCCCCCAGCCACCAAGGAGGAGGCTAGGGTGAGTTCGCACCTGGTTCTCTCCCAAACGCTGGCAGGGGCCACTCTGAGGCCTTGCCAGGTCCCATGCTCTCTCTTGGTTTTTGGGGGCAGAAGGGGGCTGCTTCTGGGCCTCGCCAGGTCCCACACACTTTCCCCAGTCACCAGAGAGGAAGGGAGACTGCTCCCAGCCCTTGTCAGGCCCCACCCTCTCCCTCCAGCCGCCAGGGTGTGTGGTCGGACTGGTCCAGGGCCGGCCCAGCTCTCCCCGCTGGCCACCAGGGGGTTGGGCTGGGCCAAGCCCTCGTCTGCTGGTGACTCCCATGAGCTGAAATTGCTTTCCTCCTCCAGGGGAGGAATTACTTCTTCTCCATCCTGCTCATTCGTCTTCCTCACAAGCAGCTGGGTTTCGGCATCAGGTTCCAGCATATCCTTCAACGGCTGGGCCAAAGGGCTCCCTTTGGCTGCTCCCTCCTTCCCCTTGGAACTGTCACTGATGTAGTGCTTCTTCCACAGGCGGTCGACGGTCTTCAGACTTAAGACACATTCAAAACTTCTCACAGGTAGTGAAGGAGCCTTTGTTTCCTTTCAGTGTTTCCACAGTTTCTAAAACATCCATTCTTGGAATGAGGTAGGTTCATCCATGTAGGGTTGGCACTTAGGAAGGGTGGTGCTGGGTTCTGATTGGTAGGGGGAGTGCTTCAAAAGGGTCACATGATCCTCTTTTGGGCAGATCACACCACCCTAGAACCTGCCCTTTTTGGTCAAATCCTCTCTTGAGGAGGTCCTCTGCAGTTCAAACCCATCCTAACGGGTAGAGGACGGCGGGGAGACTTCTTAGAGTGGTCACATGACCCTGGAAGTCCCCATGATTGATCACATCTTCTCATGATTGATCACATCTTCTCACATCTTCTGGGGGCAAAACCCAGCCTGAGTGGTAGAGAGCAATGAGAGGAGTTCTTAGAGGGTCACATGTCACATTTTCTTTTAGTCGTGTGCCATGATGTGTTTCCTTCTTCACAAACATCTTGAAGGGGTGACTGTTTAAGATTATGAAACCAGCCAAAATAAACTGGTAAATGATTTGTAATACATTTCTGCCTGGTCTGAGGACTTAGTGAGCTTTGTAAATCACTCTCTCAAGAGCTAGCAAAGGAAAATAGTATATCCTGAAGTTCTAGTGGTGAGCAGGATTTTGTTCTAGCCTTCATGATTTGGAGATCATGCATCTTAACCCTCCACCCTCAAAACCACACCATTTGGATTCCCATCTTGCCTCCCCACAAGACACTTGCAGTTGCATCCTGCTTCAGGCAGCTGCTGACTCCAAAACAGTCCTCCTGGAGTTTGCCACAACCCTGAGATGTCAGTTAAAGTTGATGAATGTTTGCATTGATGAGAGGGCAAATCCATTGTGGTCTGTGCTTGTGTAGCATCCTAACATGTGACTCAGTCACTGATCACATCCTAGTTCTTTTCTTTTCTCCCTCTCTCTTACCAAGATCTCCAAAGGACTTTGACTCTCTTCTAACTTTTCCTCATGCCAATAAGCATAATACTGATTCACCTTTACATTATTGCTACTTTTTTCTTCAACTTAAATTTTCCAGATGCTAATAGCTGATATTAGTATCTAATAAGAATTACAATTTTAAACATTAGCCACTCAATGTTTGCACAGAACTTTGAGCAAATACAATTTTACATGCATACTCAAGGTTTAATTCCCATTTACATTAAGGCCCTTTTACACTGCTAAGGCTCAGTGTAAATTAAAATCAGGCCATAAGTGGTGGTGTTACTAAGCACCTTCATCTATCTGGCTCTTGTGTATATTCTAATTAATACTTATGCCTTCATGTCCATTACCTGTACTTTTGGTGTCATTTCTTGGTGTATTCATGCATGCTCAGTTCATTATGCCCATTCCCATGTTGCATTCCTATTCAATTGATTAAAATAAACAACTGAGCTTTACAGCCTTATGATCACCAGGGGGCATATTACAGCTTGCATGGCATATTATGTAGCACTGTAATGTCAGCACAGCACTGGTTTTACTTGGCATTCTTTTATTTTAGTGATTTTTTTCCCCCTTGGACTTTATCATTTAATTCAGAATTTGACCTTTAAAAATAATTTAATGTCAACTTCTTATAGCTGTTGATTTAAGTGTCTAATAATTCAGCTCTGAAACAATCATCAGTTATTTGTCTTTGTTGTTTGTTTTAATATCCCCAGAAATTTTATGTCCAAGTTTTTAAAATTCTAATAAACAGTAAATATGTTAAACAGAAGCAATAGTACCCAAACAGGTCCCAGCTATAGATAATAATCTGTTCAATTTAGAAAATGTATTTTCTAATTAAATTGTTATTGTCAAAGTTAATCTAATAGCCAGTAAAAACTTACTTTTTAATACCTTTGGTAAATAGCTTTTCTTCAAACATCTCTCTGATAAATCACAAGTTATGAGTATGATTAAAGCTCTACAGGTTTTGATTATTTTTATTTATATTAATGTAGTGCCTAGTAACCCTACCTGAGTTTGGGGCCCCAGTGTGCTAGCTGCCCAACAAACACACAGACCTTCCCCACAGATACTGACAGCATAAATAGATAAGGCAGACAAAGGTGGGGAAAATAGAGTATTATTCCCATTTTACAGATGAGGAACTGAGGCACAGAGTAACTTTCCCATAACAACAGAGGAAGTCTATGGCAGAATCAGGGACCCAGATCCCTTACTTTCACTGCATAGCTTTAACTACTGGATTATACTTCCTTCCCAGTGCTGGCATATATATACAATAAAATTGGAGGCTACTTACCCAAAGGTGAAATTAATACATCCTTTGAATAAACAAGACGAAAGGTCTGATATGTTGCAAAGGCTTGTAATATCAAGTCTAGAAAGAACACTGTAGAATGAGTCTGAAAGTATCATAGGCCAAGACTCATTATTGTTCTCCCACTATAATGTTCTTATTTTCTGAAAAGTAAAGTTGAATTTTGGGGATGAATTTTGTGTTTTCATCAATAGACCCAATTAAGTGAATCCACATAAGAAAAGAGTATATAAAATTAGCAAAACAAGTGGACCTCCTTGAGATGATCATTATTCAGTAATCCAATGAACTATGGATTTAATTTACTTGTTTCATTTAAGCCCCAATCCTACGGACAGTTAATTTAATGTGACTATGATGATTTACATCAGCTGAGGATCTAGCCCTGCCTGCATTTTTACAACAACTTCGTTGTGTGGAGACTCTTTTACGTATATACACTATTGAATACAGCCTCCCAATATCGCGGTAATGGGAGCAGTCCTTGATAATGGTAATACTTTTAAAAAAAGATAACAGGAAATGCAGAAAATCATTATTGTGTGGAATCAGATTCTAATACATAACATTCTTAGCTGGGATAGACTTATTTGTCAGCTACACTAAAAAAGCGTGGATATTATTTTAAAAAGTTCTGAATAAGACTTACCAAAGTACAAATGTAAAAATCACACAGCTTGTTCATTAAATATCTCTCCTGAATTTGATAACATTTCTAAAGCCTCCATCATGAATTTTCTAGGCTTTAGGACTTGAAGACCTTCCCTCTCTCATAGGGTATGTCTACACTACAATGTTAGTTCGAACTAACGGACGTTAGTTCGAACTAACATTCATAGCCGCTACACTAGCGCTCCGCTAGTTCGAATTTGAATCGAACTAGCGGAGCGCTTAGTTCGAACTAGGAAAACCTCATTTTACGAGGATTAAGCCTAGTTCGAACTAGCTAGTTCGAATTAAGGGGTGTGTAGCCCCTTAATTCGAACTAGTGGGAGGCTAGCCCTCCCCAGGTTTCCCTGGTGGCCTCTCTGGCCAACACCAGGGAAACTCTATGCCCCCCTCCCGGCCCCGGACCCCTTAAAGGGGCACGGGCTGGCTACGGTGCCCGTGCCAGGTGCAAGCCTGCCAGCACCCAGCCAGCAGACCCTGTACC
Source organism: Pelodiscus sinensis (assembly GCF_049634645.1). Lineage (NCBI taxonomy): Eukaryota > Metazoa > Chordata > Testudines > Trionychidae > Pelodiscus > Pelodiscus sinensis. Next base: position 244,173,466 of record NC_134712.1, on the reverse strand, counting down.
TGGCACGGCACAGAGCCACCCACCCGATGTCCCCCAGCCCACCCCCTCTTCCTGGGACCAGGCTGGCGGCTCCCGGGAGCTTGCCCTGGACCGCAAGAGGCGGGCACCTTCCTGGGCTAGTGCGGACCTCGTGGACCTCGTCCACGATCTCCGCACTAGGCACAGGAAAGTGGCCGGCTAGGGCAGGATAGCTGCCAGCCTGGCCACCCAGGAGCAGGTGTGCATGAAAATCAAGGGGGTCCACTGAGACCCCCGACCCTGAGCCCTGAGCTTACAATGGCCGTCCTGGGTCAGACCAAAGGTCCATCTAGCCCAGTAGCCTGTCTGCCGACAGCGGCCAACCCTAGGGACCCTGGAGGGGATGGACCGAAGACAGTGACTCTTGGGCCATTTGTCTCGTGCCATCCCTCTCCAGCCTTCCACAAACTTTGGGCAGGGACACCACTCCTACCCCCTGGCTAAGACTACTCCATGGACCCAACCTCCATGACTTGATCTCACTTCTCTTTAAACTCTGTTGTAGTTGTAGCCTTCACAGCCTCCTGCAGCAAGGAGTTCCACAGGTTAACTATTTGCTTTGTCAAGAACAACTTTCTCTTACTAGTTTGAAGCCTGCTACCCATTCCTTTCCTTTGGTGTCCTCTAGTCCTTCTTTATGGGAACTCAGGAAGAACTTTTCTGAATGCACCCTCTCCACCCAACCCCAGCTTTTAGAGACCTCTATCCTGTCCCCCCTCCGTCTCCTCTTTTCTAAGCTGAACAGTCCCAGTCTCTTTAGCTTCTCTTCATATGGGACCTGTTCCCAATCCCTGATCATGTTAGTTGCCCTCCCCTCTCCCAGCCTTTCTCTTCCCCTCTCCCACCTCCTTTTCCCAGTCTCCCCCAGTTTTGTTCAATAAAGACAGAGTCAATGTTGGAAGAAACGTTATCTTTATTTTGTACATCAATAAGAAGGGGGGCTAGGGAAGGGTAAGTGTAAGGAGGTGAGGGAGGAATGGGGTACGAGCCCCCGATGGGGAGGACTGGGCTGGCTCTGCAGGCTTCTGGGGGTGGAAGCTCCCCTGCAGCCCCCCGATTGCCCCCTCTCCCCAGATGGCAGCCTGCGGCAAGTGCTGCCGGGCTGATGGCCGAGTGCTGTGATGTGCCCAGTGCGGGCACTCCGGGCACTCCAAGCCAGGACTGGTTTTCAAGCGGGGCACCCCTTAGAACTGTCTGTCCGGGGTGGGGGTCGGGACCCTTTAAGCGCAGCCCTCGGCTAGCCTGAGACAGCATCTCCATGCTCTAAGTCCTCCTCTGATGCCCTGCCGGCACTGCTTCCGGCCATCCTTAAGCCCTGTTCAGAGTCCACTCAATGTGGACTTGCTAGTTCGAATTAGCAAAACACTAATTCGAACTAGTTTTTAGTTCTAGACACGTTAGTTCGAATTAGCTTAGTTTGAATTAAGTAATTCGAACTAAGTTAGTTCGAACTAGCGCTGTAGTGTAGACATGCCCATATATACTTACGATCATTATCAGAGTATCCTATAAGATTGTATGACGCAGCGAGGATACTAGCTTAGTCCTTGGGAGAGCTGGGTTCTTTCCTGCCTTAGCCAGTGATGACCTTGTGCAAACCTCTGAATGCCTCAATTTTCTTTTATATGTAAGCAGGAGCTGAACTGCTGCTTGCTATCAGCTAGCTAAAAGGAGAGTGCTGCCCTGGGCGTGGGTGTTCTTGTGCAAGAATCCGCAGAGCATCCACACAGCCCGCCTGCTCCTGTGCAAGAAGATTTACACTACAGCGTGGTAAGAGAGGGCTCCTTGTGCAATAGCTACACTCTTTTTTTAACAGGTATAAGCCCTCTTGCGTAGGAGCTCTTGCGCAAGAGGGCAGTGTGGATACTGGGCAGGGGTTTCTTGTGCAAGAAAGCCCTATGGCTAAAAGGGCCATCAGAGCTGTCTTGCGCACGAGAGCATCCACACTACCATGGATGCTCTTGCACAAAAGCACATCTCGCACATGGAGTGTGGACGTTTTCTTGTGCAAGACTTCTTGCACAAGAACCCTTGGGCAAGATGTTCTTGCGCAAGAAGCTGCCAGTGTAGACATTGTTTAGCTCTGCAAGATAATTAACTATTAACTGTTAATATGTAAATACAGCTCATGCCAGGAGGGGGAAGGAATCTGAGGTGTGGCTATGAGCACACCCACACCCAGGGCAGCTCTCTCCTTTTAGCTGGCTGATAGCAAGCAGCAGTTCAGCCCTTGCTTACATATATAAAAGGGGGATAATGATATTTACCTCCTTTGCAAAGCACTTGGAGCACGATGGATGAAAATGCTATATAAGAACTAGCTATTATAATGTCTCTGTGTCTAGGAGCAGAAGTATCGGCGGGAAGAACCTATTGACAGAGTTGTGAGAGAGATAACTAAGGGAGAAGAGGCAATTTTACTTCTGAACTTTCTGCCTTTTTAAAATCTTTGTATTCTAACAATCAAACTGTGCCAAACAAGCAAAAAAAAAAAAAAAGTCCAAATCAGAACAGAAAACAGCTCAGGTTGGCCCAAGTTCACAAGTCTGTCAAGCAAACCAGGACTGAGCATAGTCTCATGCAAAAGTAGGCAGAATATCTGGCCAAATAACTCCCTTCCCATGAGTTCAGTGAATCCACATAAGAAAAGAGTATATAAAATTAGCAAAACAAGTGGACTTCCTTGAGATGATTAACTGGGAGATGAAATTACAAGATAATCAACTATGAAACTTGAGCTGGAACTGAGGGCAGGAACTTCGAGGAGCACAAAGCAAAATAAGTTTGTTGATATCCTTCTGAAGTGAAGCAAATAAATCTTCCTCTGCTCTGGTAACATCACAAAGAAGTTTGTCAGAAGAGGAGGAGAAGATGAATAAAGCACCAAACCAAGTAGGGATAGTGAAAATATTCTTCTTATGGGCATGCTCAGTGTTATCATTAATTGCTGTCCAGTCTGGGACAATCTGGGAAAGATGCTAAGGTAGGCAGCTGTGTGTGTTGATCAATGGCGACACACTGGCAATAAAGGATGTGGCTCTCAGCATAAAAAGTGAACACCTCTGTATCTGCATTTATGGAAGAACTGTGTAATTTTAGGAATGGTGATAGTTCTCCTTAGCTTGTTTCAAAAAGGAGATCCTGATTAGAGGTAATATTACTTATAAGCTGATCTAGATGTTGTTTTATATGCCTTCACCAAGATTAAATATAATAGTTTTAATACTGAACTGTTCCTCTTTCCATCTAGAAAATATGCACAAGGTTGAGAGAGAAATACTGGGGAAGCAGGGAAACTGTATTCCCTAATGCAAGTAATCACTTCATATTTCAGCTTACATTCATCCCTAAACCCTTGGGCTGTGTCTAGACTGCATCCCTTTTCTGTAAAATCTTAAAATGAGGAAAAAGAGATCTTTCGGAATAGGCTTTATTTTCCGAAAGATCCGCGTCTAGACTGACACTTTTTTCCGGCAAAGCTCTGAGCCGGAAAAAAGCGGCAGCCATTTTTATGCAAATGAAGTGGGGGGATTTAAATCCCCGCTTCATTTGCAATTGCGATGTGTCTAATTTGCATCCCTTTTACGGAAAAGGGATGCAGTCTAGACACAGCCTTGGAGCGTGGGCATGTTGTCCTTAATCAAATACTAGCTTTCAATATTAGGACATGTCTGACCCTACATTATAGTCTGGGCACAGAGCTGGTCATTCTATCAAAAGAGCCTTGATTAAGGCCTGTCAAAAACAATGGTTTAGGATGTGTTAATTTTGTTGGCTTTATCAACAGCATTTGACACTGTTAATCGCTAGTTGTCTCTCCATCAGTTGTCTTCTGGGCTTGTCATAGAGGGAGTTGCACTCAAAGGAAAGATTTTGCTTCCTATCTTTTACTCTCTCCCAACCCAAAAGAAGAAATTTTATGGCAAAGCATTGCCTTGGCATTTTACAGGAAACACAGCAGCTTGTGCTCTAACTTCTTATTTTCTTCCCCCCTTTGTCAGTTCCTCTGACTTCACTGTGGATATATTTGGATCCATCTGATCTAATTAGATTACCATTCAGTTGCAAGTATCAAGATAAACAATAGCATTTATATGCACTAAGATACAACAGCAGAGAGAAAGTCTGTCTGGCCAACAAAATACATTGTTCCTTTTCCTTTGAGAACAGTCAGTTCACATCCCACACTTGGAAATTGCTCACTTACTCTACACAGACTTGCCAGTCTCTAGAAATTCTGACTTAAGGCTCTGAAGACCAGATGCAGAATGAAGTGTCGCATGCAAAACACTTGGTCTCCCCAATTTCAGTTTCTGCTCATTGCTGAAGGAGGAAATTTGAGCTTCCTGTTGTCCTGTCCCTTTTAGAGGATCAGTTTTCCTAGTCTTTAGCTAGCGATAATTGCCAATAATTTAGTTTTTTTGTAGATACTAGGGGGCTGTGCCTTCTGCTCACTATGCTCGCTAACCCCCCTCCTTTCTAGGGGTAGGCAACACCCACTTTCCCCCGGTCACCAGGAAGTGCTGGGCCAAGGCCATGCCAGCTCTGGTCTCCCCACTTTGTGGCTGGGCCACCCTGGTCCTGGTGATGCCAGCCCCAGCTCTCCCCCTCCAGCCAAGGCCTAAATGTAACCTCCCCATCCTGCCACTTGGCCGAGGCCGTGCCAGCTCCAGCTCTGCCCTGGCTGCTGGGAAGGGTGAGGCTGCAGCATGCCAACCCCAGCTCTCCATGTGGCTGCCGGAGAGGGCTGGACTGGTAGTGGGTAGGGCTTGATTCCAGGGACAGGGCCCCAGGTGGAAGGGGCGGGGCTGGAGGCTGGGCTTTACTCACCCATGCCTACCGTCCAGCCTATGAAGGCTATGATGTGATGACGTCACTCTGTCATCCCACAGGAAAATTGTATATATATATAGATAGAGAAAAAAAAGTTTGGATTCTTCTAAATGTTTCTCTTGTTTTTATATGTGGGCCTGAGTACCTGCTAACTGTTAGTGAGAGTGGAGCTTTACATGTCTTTCTGTAGTTCAAAACTCCCCATCGCTGCAAGAGGCATACATGCTGGATTGATGCTCCATCTCCCTAAATTTCATTAGTTAGGAATGTAAGGATCTTAAGTTCCACTGTGAGTCATGTTGACAAAGGGTTGCTTTGAGAAGTTACCTAACTGCTACTCGTCTGTCATGCTTCCTTTTGTGCGATGTGAAAACATCCATCCCTGGAGATGAGTAAATGTGTGGCTAGCAGCCAGCCTCTGGAAGAACATCTTATTTGGAAGTAGTGCTACCAGGTCCATTGGGGGTAAAACTCACAGCCCTCCCGTTCCCCTTCTCCAGCAGAAGAATGAGGCTTTGTGAAAACTCACATAGAATTACATCTCTAAGATGAATTTAATTACATTGAGAGTAATCATTCTTCATATGGGGATTTGAGCTCTGATATCATGTTAAATGTGGGTCTAAGTGATGCAGAAAAATTACTCAATCCTCATGGATTTTAGACAGTGTTTAATGTATTTTATACTGGATTTGGTTTAGATATGATTTTATCTAATTTTGATTTCTAATTCTCTGACACAGGGAAGATCACATAACCAACAAACAAGCTACTCTGGAGTATATTAAAATAATCAGTCTGGGCAGACTATAATTATCCTGGCTCTTGGGAACTGAATGTAAATCTTTTAAAGGCCCTGTAGTGGATTACGCTAATAAAAACCAACAATCTATCAATACTATTAACAAAGTGGTAATCCAGGAACTATAGACACATTTTATGTGATGTGAGCTAATAGGGCTATTAACAATTGATTAAACAACTGAAATTAAATAGGAGGAAAGAACTGGTCAGATTAGGAAAAACTGTAGAAATAACAATTCAAAGAAAATTGTCAGAATATGAGCCGAGTATGCTTTTACCTAATAGAATTTAACAGACACCTGGAGTCCTCAGGCAAAATAAGTGTGAATGGGAGAGCAAAACTGACTGATTAACCATTATGAAATGGGTATTATGAAAGAAGACACTGGCCTGTTTAACGAAGATGCCGGCTTTGTGTATAACTTGTGTAACAGGCTAACAGCACATGCCTGGATTGCTTTAATCTGAATCTTACCAGGAGTTTGTGTTGAATCCCTCCAGGGACTGTCACTCCAGTTCCTGCTCCTGTCACTCCTGATTATACAAGAAAGTCAGTCTCTCTTGCCACTGCCGCTCCCATTCCAGGTGCTGCTCTTGTGACTACTTCTCATAATCATCTATCAACCCAGCAGCTGAGCACAATACCAGAACCTATTCTGCTGCTCAGCCAGTGGTAACAGCAGTCTTGGCTCCTCCATCTTCACCTCTGGTACATCTGCCCTGTTTATGACTCTGGCTTGGTTGAGTTGCTTCCAATCATTGAGCATGGTATGCTTCCTGCCAAGGACTTTGATCATCTTCTGAGCTCAAAATGACCCACCTTTTATTAGCCATCCACTTTTAACCAAGTCCTCCAGAATGAGTCCTAGTAAATCCTGTAACATTCATTCCTCTCATGATCAATCTCTGCTAGTTGAATCTTTCTGAATTCTCTGGAATTTACAGTGTAGATTTGACCCTCTCTAGTTTGAAACTTCAAGAAAAGATTTTCTATTTCATTTTTTATTTCATGAGCCTACTGGTAAAGAGAAGATGGTAGCAAATGAGGGAAGAAGATCTGGAGATGTAGTGGTAACTCTCAAGCTATCTACTATTCATCATTAATACATATTTTGGATCCATATCTCCAGCACTGCCAAGAGGAGGAGGGGGGTTGTGTGTGAGTAAATTGCGACTCTACCAAGATCACCCATCCCTCACACTGATCCCTTGTTTGAGACCTGTGTAGAGATACCTCCGCCCTGTAGAGGCACACTGACGTGTGCTTGTGGAAAGAAAATGCAGGAAGAAACCAGCCAGAAACGTCAGTTGTCAGTTTTGACTGGACAGTCTCTCCCCAATGCTTACTGGTTGGTAGTTCCAATCATCAGTCTCTTCAACTCATCTTAACTTTTCATCTGCCACCACTCCCTTCAGCGTCCTCTCTTTCCTTTTCCTTCCCTTCCCAAATAGCTGATCTCCTCTCCTATTAACTCTGCCTCCAGGGGCAACAGGCCTGTAGAAATTTTGGTGGTGCCCAGAATCCCCAGAACCTCCCCTCCACCTGCCTAAGGCTGTGGAAGGGAGTTTGGGTGGGGAAAGAGTCTGGAGTGCAGGCTCTGGGACATAGTTTGGATGATGGGTGCAGACTCTGGGCTGGGGTGGAATATAGGGAGGGGTGAGAGGGTGGGCTCTGGGAGGGAATGTGGGTGTGAGGGAGTCCACAGTGAAGACTCTGGGACAGAGTCTGTATGCAGGTTCTGGGCTAGGGCAGATAGTGAGGGTGCAGGAGATGGAGTGGGTGCAGGCTCTGGGAGGGAGTTTGAGGGTGGGAGAAGGTGGGGGTGCAGGCTCTGGGAGTGGGGTGGGGAATGCAGTGCTTATCTGGAGCCTCCCCCTCTGGCAGTAGCTCTGAAGCTGGGGAGATCTCTGTTCAGGCACTGACTCTGAAGTTTCCTATTGGCCGCCGGGGTGCTTGGGCAAGGGCAGTGTGCAGAGACACCCTTTCCTTCCAGGGCTGAAGGGATTTGCCGACAGCCACCCTGTAGCTGCTGCACTCTCATTGCACTCCTTCCTGTGGTGGTGGCGCGGACCTGCAGGCCCTTTTAAATCACCATGGGGTGGCAGGCAGGGCTAGGGGAGAGACCTGGCCCCAAACTTTACTGGAGCCAGGTCCTTAGGCCAAGAATATTCCTGGTGCTTAGGCACCACGGGTCCATAAAATTCACCACCCCTGCCTACCTCTCCCCAGCCCTTCCAAAAAAGTGATGGAACTAGCATGTTGTGTACAACCATTATATTGATCACTCTGGTTGTGTGTTATACCCTTTTCCCCGCCTCAGGGGTGTTTTAAATATTTGGATTGTATGACCTTGGGAGGGCTGTTTGTTGCTCTATTTGCATAGTGCCTAGAATAATGAAACCCTGTTCTTGATTGTTTCCTAGGCACCACTGTAACAAACATTATATAATAAACAAAGTACATGGTGTCCACTCCAACTGAACCAGGAAGGAGTTAGACCCCTTAATGTGACTGAAAGTGGTTGATATGTACACTGCAGAGTTAGAGCGCAGAATTTGGAGATGAGAGATTTAATTTCATTTCTTAGTTCTGAAAGACTAACCATGTAGGCCCAATAGGTAGAAATGTAGCTGTGTTAGTCTGGTGTAGCTGAAAAAAAAAACAGGACTGTGTAGCACTTTAAAGACTAACAAGATGGTTTAATAGGTGATGAGCTTTTGTGGGCCAGACCCAAGCTCATCACCTATTAAACCATCTTGTTAGTCTTTAAAGTGCTATACAGTCCTGTTTTTTGTTTCATGTAGGCCCACATATGCCCATCTCTAGAGGAGGAATAATCATTGCCTATATTACAGGGATAGTGGGAGGCGTAATTCATTAATATTTGTAAAGCAGTTTTGAAATTATTGAAGGATTAAAATGAAATGTATTACTGCTATTTCTATACAGCCTGCAATATTTGGACTCTGTCTGCTAAAGAGGCCCCTGCTTGTTTTCATTGGCAGCTAGTTTTGCTTGATCGGCCTATGCTCGAAGTCCTGTAACAGGATCTGTGGGATTTGGGGGTCATGGCTCCTTTAAGCCAGGTCCCCTCGCACAAAAATTTTTCATTTCCAACTTCCTCCAGACAAGGACAGGAGAGAGAACTATGCAGTCCTTAATCTAATGTCTTTAGGATCAAGTATCTTCCCTGTGAATAAGCAAGGCAGGTAATCCTCTATTTTCTCTTTCTTCCTAATCTGATTTTGATTTCAGGAGCTTCCCAAATTAAGAGGGAATAAAGGATATTTCTTGCCTGAGTTTACTCAAATTCTTTCTATGCTCAGAAGGTACCCCTGAAATCTCCACTCCCCCTAGCAACCCAATGGGCTACAGACAGCTTCTTCCTCCCTGCCCACCATCTCTTGTTTTCACACAGCATCGTTAACTACTAATTTATTTACATTGTCAGTTTATAACTCAAGTGTTGACCTTAAAGTCAGTCCTGTCAACACATAAAAGCATTATTTCAAGGCGAGGTGAGTTAGCTGGACCACCAGGGCTATAGGCTAAAGTTTCAGTTAGCAGCTGATGAGTTGTGCTAAGACAATCACTCATTCTGTGCAAGAAACAAAAAACAGGACTATGTAGCACTTTAAAGACTAACAAGATGGTTTATTAGGTGACCTGAAGATTGGCCAGTTAAAATTAAGCAGATAGGGTATGTCTACACTACCCCCCTAGTTCGAACTAGGGGGGTAATGTATGCATACCGAACTTGCTAATGAAGCCCGGGATTTGAATTTCCCGGGCTTCATTAGCATAAAGCCGGCGCCGCCATTTTTAAAAGCCGGCTAGTGCGAACCCCGTGCCGCGTGGCTACACGCGGCACGGGCTAGATAGTTCGGACTAGCAAGCTACTCCGAACTATCTGTACGCCTCGTGGAATGAGGTGTACAGATAGTTCGGAATGGCTTGTTAGTCCGAACTATCTAGCCCGTGCCGCGTGTAGCCACGCGGCACGGGGTTCGCACTAGCCGGCTTTTAAAAATGGCGGCGCCGGCTTTATGCTAATGAAGCCCGGGAAATTCAAATCCCGGGCTTCATTAGCAAGTTCGGTATGCATACATTACCCCCCTAGTTCGAACTAGGGGGGTAGTGTAGACATACCCATAAGGATCAAAGTCAATAGATGGGGCGGGGGAAAGGGATTACTAACACAGGAATCTACACAAAGAGCTGTTTGCGCCTTCATTGGCTAATGGCCTACCCATCCCTCATCCCGATTGAGTCCATTAGCATGAGAATTGAACTTGCAGATGAACTATGGGTAGGATCAGGTGGACACTGTATGACTATAGGTCTTTAAAACTAGTCCTCTATATTAATAGTCTTACTCTGCTGCCTCTAATGCCTGCATGGATTCCCTTGCAAGGAGGAGCCAGGCATTCTCTTTCTTCCTACTTCTCAAAAAAAAATCATATCTAAACCAGACAGATTTAGATAGAGCCAGGAAGGGTTTTTTTTTAATCTCTTTACGGTTTTTTTTATGGCTTTCATTGTATAGCTCACAGCACTGAAACATCTCTTCCCTCTTCACAAATAAGTGGCTATTTTACATGGCTAGGGGACAGCCCTTCAAGTGCGCATTTACTTGGCCCATTTTTTTAAGTTAATAAAGAGGAAGATAGATTCAGAGAGGTAGCCGTGTTAGTCTGTGACTTTAAAAACGAGTAATCCTGTGGCACCTTAGAGACTATCAAAAATATATATATAGTATCATGATCTTTCATCGGCAAAACCCACTTCTTGAAATGAGCTTAAGAAGTCTCTAACGTGCCACACAAATACCGTAAGTGACTTAAGACAGTCCATATGTGGTCAAGTGCAGATCCTCATTTTGCATTTGCAAAGAGGAAAGACGTTCCCTCCACAAACTTGCAGTTGACTAAAAGCTCTTTGCTGCCAGCGGTTACTTTCTGACCAGCACAGTGGGGCTGGCCTGCTGTGCATGTGGAACTGGAGCAGAGACTGCCTGCAAAGGCTACTGTTCCAAATAACTGCCTCCTTTCAGCTCCTGGATAGGTGGCAAAAACTGTGCTTGAGACTATTAAAAAACCTGAACCACTGCCTTAAATAGCATCTCTGTAAATGTCATTCTGACCTTCTTTACATTATTAGCTGTAGCACTGTACAGAGAACAGATCCTATTATTCCAAAAATAATTTTACATGATTGGCTCTGTTAGTTCTCTGTAAACAATCTGTGCTTTGTCCCCTTTCCCTTGTGGTCAGCCTGTTGATTTCTGAACCACAGTTGTGGTATCATGTTAAGAGATTTCATGAATACTGTAATTATGCAGGTCACTTGGCTCAGTAGCTCTCTTCTAGTTGAGTATTTACTATTATGCTTCTGGATAGCTCATTTTAGTTTAACATCAAATCACTGGAATCCTTCGCTTATTTAGAAATACAGTAAAACTCCGGTGGTCCGGCATCCAGTGGTCCGGTATGCCTGATGGTCCGGCACCAACTACAACCCGGAAGTGCTCCGGCAGCTGCTTCAAGTTGTTAGAGTAATTGATTAACTGCGGCTGGATCCACAGCCGACACGCAGTTAATGTAACTTTCCTCTCTACTGCCGGGAGGGGGGGGCCAGGGGAAGGTAGGGGTCGGTGGGAGAGGGGGAGGGGGAGCAGGAGGGGGCGAGGGTGTGCCAAAGCAGCTGCATTCAGGACGTTCTGGTCAGTTACAGTCACTCCGGCTGGATCAACAGCCGACACGCAGTTAATGTAATTTTCCTCTCTACTGCTGGGAGGGGGGCGGGGGCAGGGGAAGGTAGGGGTCGGTGGGAGACCCCTCTCCCTCTCCCTCTCCTTCCCCCTCCCACCGACCTCTACCTTCCCCTGCCCCCCTCCTCCCGGCAGTAGAGAGGAAAATTACATTAACTGCGTGTCGGCTGTGGATCCAGCCGGAGTGACTGTAACTGACCAGAACGTCCTGAATGCGGCTGCTTTGGCACACCCTTGTCCCCTCCTCTTCCCCCTCCCCCTCTCCCACCGACCCCTACCTTCCCCTGCCCCCCTCCTCCCGGCAGTAGAGAGGAAAATTACATTAACTGCGTGTCGGCTGTGGATCCAGCCGGAGTGACTGTAACTGACCAGAACGTCCTGAATGCGGCTGCTTTGGCACACCCTCGCTCCCTCCTCCTCTCCCTCCCCTTCTCCCACCGACCCCTACCTTCCCCTGCCCCCCCTCCTCCCGGCAGTAGAGAGGAAAATTACATTAACTGCGTGTCGGCTGTGGATCCAGCCAGAGTGACTGTAACTGACCAGAACGTCCTGAATGCGGCTGCCTGCCTGTCACCGCCTCTCCTCTTCCGCTCGCAGGCTCTGCCTCCCTGCAGCAGGAGGGAGGGTTTGGCACACCGCCGCCCCCTGTTCTGCTTCTCCTTCGACGAGACCCGCCCCTGCCAGAGTACCTCCTGATAGTCCGGCATTTCTGATAATCCGGCACCACCTGGGTCCCAAGGGTGCCGGATTATCGGAAGTCTACTGTATTGAGTACTAGAAGATTTAACAGGCGTTGCTCAGATCCTTAACCCAATTTTTTGGTTTTTAGAAAATAAAATGAAAATATACTTAATTTAAATCATTGGTCTGGGGATGATGGGTTCCGTTTGCAGGCTGCCCCGGGAAGAGAGCCTTCTCTGTCTGCTGCAGCTTAAGGCCAAGTGAGAAGCACCTCTCCATGATCACTGCAGCTCCAGTGGGGGCAGGTCTAGTTTGTTTGCCCCCTGTGCTCCCCTGCCAGAGTGAGGAATCCAGCAAACTTTACTTTTCCTCGCTTTGTCACGAGGAGGGAACAACCAGCAATGTTTCCATACAAATCCTGCCCTCTCTAAAGGGCATGTGGGGAATGGGAGGTTGGAGAACCTGCCTGGTGACTTTGTCTCTTTTCTGCGTGGCTTTGAGAAGCAATCCCACTCCAGGCCATCCCATTTTCCTGGCACAACCAAACTCTCACCTTGCTTCAAGTTATAAGAGGAAGTTGCGTACTGAATTTGTTGCTCCTAGCTTTTACTGTTTAGGAGCACTTCTTGAATAGACAGACACAGACAAGCTCTCTCAAATATATAGTAAATGTCACTTGTATGGAATGCTTCTGAATATGCTCTAATTTAGGGGTTCTCTAACATTTTATGAATGGGAACCACATCTTATTAGAGATTCATACATCTCCCTTCTAGGCAGCATAGTCAGGACAACTTATCTCTGATTTGTGATCATGTAGCCTTCCTCTGGTAATTCCAGCAACTGTTGATATAGAAAACTGATACACCATAACCTTCATACTCCGGATATCCCGAATTTGGGAAATCCCGTGATATGGACCCAGGCAGGCAGAAGTAGCTCTGCGCACTAGCCCTCTGCAGTGGGGGGCAGTGCCTCAGAATGGCAAGGAATGCAGACTGCCAGGTGAGTGCCTTAGTCCCATCCCCTCACACCTTTCCTGACTCAGCAAAATCTTCAATCCATCAAATCCTGTTTCCCAGGGTTGCTGGATGAAAGAGGTTCAAGTGTATCGGAAAAGTAATGTGTTAGCTGTTTGCTGAAATTCAGACGTGGGAAAAGAGAGTCAGCTATTTGGATACCTCTACTTCCATCAACTTGCACAAGTGAAATAGATAACAAGTGGGTTAGATTTCTTAGACCTTGTAGTAGAACAGCATCAAGGCTTTGAGGGTTTTTAATAACCCACCAATTGGCTTCTTCAAGTGTTCTTCTAAACCAATTACTGCATTCTTTCTTTCTAGCCTTCCTCTCAGCTTAAGATCTAAGCTCTTACAGAGTTCATGAGCTCTTCTGCAGCAGGGGAGGGGAAAAAAACAAGACTACATCTCTAATAAGCTCTTCATCTGTCTTTCTCAGCTGAGGGAGCTGTGTAGCAGGCTATGAAGTGTGTATACAATATGTAGGAATGCACACTGAAAACTCCAGAGTCTGTTGCCTGACTTCAATTATCTAAAAGATTTGATTGGTTGCCTCTGCAAAGACAGTTTTTTTGTACAATAAGAATAAAAGTCCAAAGGATTCCTGATCAGATGTTGTGTGCCAGTGATTATAAAGTATATGTAAAATAGTGACTTTGGAATGTAAAATTAGAGTAGGTGAAATATCAAGCTATTTAAGAGGAACAATATGGTGGGGTGTAAATGGAAAGATGGGTTATTAGTGCTTCAGAAATTTTTCTGAACATAATGTGCAGTAGAGCAGCAAAGATTGTGTTGAAGTGCATACCTAATGATCTTTAAAGATAAAGGGGCATTCTATTTGAAGTATATGTAAACAAATGGACTAACATAGGGAATAAGAACATTAGATGTTACTAATCAATATGTTGTGACGGAAAATGTGGAGCGCACTATAGAAAGGATAGGTACAACGTGGGTGAAAAGGGAAACATTTTTCATTTTATCAATCTGAATGCACAGGTAATACAACTAACGACTGCAGAGTCTAATCATCTGGCAAAGACTAGCAGTGTGGTGACAATTGAAGAAGGAAATATGAATGTGAAGCCAGGAGATGAAGAAGCAAAATCAAGCTTGGAAAAGTAATGCTAAAGAATAGACTGGTTACTGAGTTTACCATGTTTCCAGAACACATTAAATAATACTACTTCCTGCCTCTTTGAATAACATGAGCTTGTCAAGTATCACTAAACCAGGGGTCAGCAAACTTTCCAAAGAGGTGTGCCAAGATTTACCCTCCTGCCATGCACCGTGCTGCTCTCCTGAGAGGTGGGGAGAGGCTCTCTCCACCTTGCATCCCGCTTGGTCTCTTGCCCTGGGCTCTGCTCCAGCTTTTCCTGGAGGGAGGGGAAGAACAGCACATACGTGCTTCCCTAGAAGCCCAATGTGGCACGGAGCTTTGGGGCTTCCCTTCCACCCACAGGAAGTTGGCACTGCGGAGGCGTGATCCTGGATCGCCAGCACAGGCTGGGATCAGGGTGGCCATTGCTGACCCCTGCATTAAACTAATCAACTTAAGCAGGGGCAGATGAGAGTTCTGTGGGGCCCAGGGCAGCACAATTTTGCAGGGCCCCCCCTTTGGAGAAAAAATAGAAAAAAGGCATCCCCCCTGTGCCCACTCCTCCAGTAGCCCTACCCTGATCATGTGAGCTACCCCTCCTCATCCCTTCTTCTAACACCTCCCTGTACACACCAGCCATACCTCTCTCCTCTGGTGCTGGTCCCTCCCCTGTAAGTGTCTGCCCTTCTGCTTCACCCCCAGAATCCCCTGGTACCTGCACCTTCCCTTACCCCTGCACCCTCCTGGTGCCTCCCCCTTCCCTCACTGCCCCTGTGCCCTTTGCCCTCTTTTTCCCTGATGCCCACCCTCTCACCACTCTCTGCCCCCATTCTGCTCATGCCCCTGTGCCCTCACACATGCCTTGCTCCATCCCCACCTTCCTCATGCCCACCCCTCCTTTCAAGCCTTCTCCCAGCACCTCCCCCTCTCCCCTTTAGCCCCCAATGCCCTTACCCTCTCCTCACCCAGCATCACCCTGTCCCCCCTCCCTTGACACCTCCCCTCCTGCCCTTTTCCTCACTGTCTACACTTGGCCCCCTGGCATTTGTCTCTCCCTTGGTGCCATCCCCTTTCTTTTCCTGACCTGCCCCCCTTCCCTCAGCACAAGCCCCTTCCTCTGCCACCCACCTTCTGCCTTCTAGTTTTCAATGCGGCTGCAACCCTGGCTGAGGCTCCAGACCATGTGCCGAACCGAGCGGTGAAATTCTGGGCCATGCGGTTTTAAAGTCCCAGGCCGTGACGTCACGCCACGCCTGGGCATCTCCTCTCTCAGCTGTTGTGGGGCGTTTCAGCATGCTGCGCATGCGCTCCCTCAGCCCCACATGGCCTGTATTGGCCAGCGCCGGGGAATTTAAAGTGCGGGGCTGCGGCACTGCGTCACAATCCCCTTCCTCCTCCAGCAGCCGCCGGCCGGCCCTTCAGCAGACGGCCCACCGGGAAATTCCCGGTATCCCGCCAGACCAATCTGCCCCTGGCGCTGGCGCAGGGCCTATTGAAGCGGGGGGCCCAAGGCAGCCGCCCCACTCACCCTGTCCTATATCTGCTGCTGAACTTAAGTATGAATAAATATCACATCACGATAGGGATGTTAAATATCTGTTAATTGAATAACCTAGTTCATTAGTTGATTAACCTAATGAATTCTTATCGGTTACTTGACTAAATGCTGCTGTGGCAGCACCGCACAGAGCCCAGGGTCAGCAGGGGAGTCTCCAGCTGACCCTGGGCTTCCGCACTTTCGCCTTTGAAGTGTACACTTCAAAGGTGGACGCACCCTATTGACTAATCAAATAGTCGAGGCAAAAATGCATTGACTATTCGATTAGTCAGTTACCCGATACTTAACATCCTTAGCTGTCTGCCCACCGAGCTTGTAATACATTTTAAATGCAGAGGTTCCTCAGGGGTAAGTCCAGAACCTGGCACACACCAGGACTGAGTTGGGCTGCTGGCCAGCCTGCTAAAAAACTGACTGGCAAGGGTGGGGAGGAATGCATATAGTCTATAGCATTAAATGATAAGCTTTGGTAATTGACTACACTATTACCTCCCTATACCACGGTCTTTGAGAAATGCTGTGTTGAAACCATTTTCACATGCCATATGAGGAAGAGATGGAGATATATTTTGCAAGTACAAGTATACACACTTTTTTGTGTTTTACTTTCTCATTCAATTTTTACTGATGTGGTGAAGCTCATTTAAGAGCTGTATGTATCTTGGTTTCATCTTCTGTTAAAGGCCTTTGAAGATGGCTAAAGACAAGCTGAGTTTAAATAAGAATCAGTAAGATTGTCCTATGAACACATGGTGAACTCTTAGCAGGCGGTCTGCGCAGGGAGCTGGTTTTTAAATTGGCTCCCCTTGTTGACCAGTGCCTGCTTGGCACTCCACGCTGCTGCTTCTGATACAGAAGCAGCAGCACAGGGTGTTGTGGCTCCCCAGGAGTGGGGTTGGAGCACGCTGGCTACCGTCCCCGCCCCTGGGGACTATAGAATAGTTGACTAACCAAGAAGAATTATGAGGTTGCTCAACTGTTCAATTAGTTGATATCTAACATCCCTACCATGTGGCTGTGTTCATTATTTATTCAGAGCACATCAGCTTCAACAGGAGAGACTGTGGGAGTCCCACATCAAAATATATCATAGCCCAGTGGTTAGCACAAACTCCCATCCCACTTGTCAGAGAAGGAAAGAGGAACAGGGAGCTGAACCTTTGGTCTCCCACATCCCAGGGGAGTACTCTAACCACTGGGCTTTTAATTACAAGATTAGGGCGTGGCCCTAGTACAACCACTGTTTGCACTTTCTTTGGCTGGATTTTGAATAGAACACCATCTGGTAGGTGCCTGCTGAGCATGCCTCCTGGATTTGGCCCCGTGCATAGCAGAGGTGGCTGAATGTATGTCTGTCCCTGGGCTGGGAATCACTCTGGAACTTAGGCATCCAGATGCTAAGAGCAAGACAGCAATGTGTATGCCCAGAGGCAGAAACATAGATACCTAAGGCATTTTTATTCTAAAAAAATAGATGCCAAATGAATTTGGCGGATATTTTGTGGATGCAGTAGAGACAAAACTGGGACTTAGGTGCCTGAACCTTTATTAAGGCACTTATGTCTAGGATTTAGATGTTTGCATGCCTTTGTAGATTCCTACCTTGCTAGTCTTACTCCTTAATGACTTGCCCAAGCTTACACAGCAATTGAACTTGGTTTTGCCACAGCTCAAGCTAGAGCCTGAATCATCCTTCCGCTATATCAGTGCGAGCAGGGAGCAATATGGAGCTGATCAGTCACTCTGTATTCCAGTATTCTTCTACACATGGGAGTAATTTCTGTATTGAGAAAGTAGGAGTGGTTAAAGAGAAACTTCTGTAAATAGAAGCCATTTAAAAATTTCCATTGCAGGAAATTGGCTGAAAGGAAAGAAGGGTTATTGGCTTGATTCAACAAATACTTTAGTTTCAGCACAGAGAGTGAAAGTTTCTTAAGTTAAAAAGTGAAAGCCTTGTGTCTCAGCTGTTTCCTGTGGCCTTAGTGCTAAGAGTATCCTCTTCAGTTCTGTGCTGAAACTCTGAAATCAGTAGGATCACAGAATGCCAATCAGCTCCATGTCAATAAAATAAAACATTTGTTTGAACTGTTTCTTAAGCTTTGTTATTTGACCTGTTTACGGCTTTTGTTTGCTAATTGAGGCTGGGCTGCTGGAGAAGTCCTTAATCAGCTTGTGCCACTCCAGCCTGAATCAAGGTGAATAGATTGGGGCTGGGTGAACAGCCCTATGTTTGCCTGGTAACAGAGGGAACTTGCTAGTCTCATTAGCAGGAGCTCTAAGGCTGGAAAGAAGTGAAGAGAAAGGGAAGGGGGAGACCACGCTCAGAGGGAGGTAGGAGCCTCCTAGTCTGTTGCTGGCCAGGCCTGTGGTAGGCCAAGTAATTGGAAAGCCTGTATATGGTTGGAAACTGGAGGAGGGAAACTACTCATGAACAAAAAGCACAGGTGTTGCCCCAGACTGCAGTGTCCATGATCCGCTGTGAGAGAGGACAAGGGGCTGAATCCATAGGAGTGTGGCGTGTGCCCTATCACACTTACTAAAATACCTAGGACATTATTCCCAAAGTGATGACCTGGAAACTGGGATATATTCATGAGAATTGTCAGAATGTGATATCTAATCAGGAGGCACTGGCTACGTCTAGACTGGCATGATTTTCCGCAAATCCTTTTAACGGAAAAGTTTTTCCGTTAAAAGCATTTGTGGAAAAGAGCATCTAGATTGGCTCGGATGCTTTTCCACAAACGCACTTTTTGCAGAAAAGCATCCGTGGCCAATCTAGACGCGCTTTTGTGCAAAAAAGCCCCGATCGCCATTTTCGAGATCAGGGCTTTTTTGCGCAAAACAAATCTGAGCTGTCTACACTGGCCCTTTTGCCCGAATGGGAGCAGCATAGTATTTCCTCAAGAAGCACTGATTTCTTACATGCGATCGTCAGTGTTCTTGCGGAAATTCAAGCGGCCAGTGTTGACAGCTGGCAAGTTTTTCCGCAAAAGCAGGTGCTTTTGTGGAAAAACTTGCCAGTCTAGACACAGCCACTATGATGATGTAAATCAGGGCTACTCAACACATGGCCCGCAGGCCGCATGCGGCTAACGGCCCGTTTATTTGAGGCCCACAATATGGTTTGGGTTTGGGTTTGGTTTGGGGCTCAACATGTGGCTCATGGGTGGGAGCCAAAACTAAAAAGTAGTCAATATAACGGTCTTCTGTTGATATGCACTTTAGTCATTAAATTCCTGAAGTCATTGCTCATTAAAAGTGCTGTCATATAGGTGGAAATCAGGTAAATATTGCATTTTATTAATATCAGAACTGACTTAAATGGGGCCTGTGTGTTGTATAGTCTTGCCTTAATCTTTGTATTCATGCCTGTCAGTGTGAAAGAAGGTATTTGCATATATTTGCATATATATTTGCATGTATATGCAACCACACTTGAGTTGCGGATCTCGGCATGTGCTGTGAGTATCATTGTGGCCCCCAGGGCTTCCATAGTTGCGTAGCCCTGATGTAAACTATAACAAGCGGGAAAAACAGAACTGGAGTTGGGTACCGTTACCAGTTTGGGGGAGTGAGATACAGCAAACAGGTATAAAATGGCTACTTTAGGTCTGTAGCTGTTGACTTAGACAAATTATAGAGCCAGTCCCCGGAGAGATGTGCAGGGAGAAAAGTTCCTATAAGGGCAATGCCAAAGTGGAGCAAGGTTAATAGGAACCTCTGCCTTTACTTAAGAAGCACAGGAAATGGTCTGCTAGCTTTTCAATGGCCTTTCAAAACAAATGAATAAAACATGCATGTACTTACAGATTGACCAAATTCATCATGGAGGCAGACTGCACAGCTGAGTTATGGTGAAATCAGGGGGCGGGGTTTGGGCAGAGGTTCTGTATGCAATCTTAATTCTGGCATTCCTGACACATGACAGCTTCACTTTGCCGATTTAACACTTGTTGTGCATAGTTGTATGCAATCTCCTAGCTATTAAAACCAAAAAAGGAAACACTTAGAAAAACTGAAAAACTTAACTCCTATGGCTGAGCTTCTGCTGGCTTCTTCCCTCCTCTCCCCCCCCCCCCCCCAAAAAAAAGCCAACAGCACGTTGTTTCCATAATCAAAGTATTAGGAAAGATTTAGTCAGTTTTCTTTGAAAGTTTGCAGGAGGGAGGCTGCTGTTACCCTCCGTAACTACATAGATTATAATAGGACTGGGCGAAACACATTCCAAAGGGTTAGATCTGGGCCACCAAGCCACTGGATCCAGCCCATGGCCAGACTCAGGCAGACTCCCTGCTTGCCCCACCCCTGCATGTCATTCAGAAAGGTGGCTGCTGGTCCCATTGTTTCACAAACTGTGAGCAGAGAGGCGGGAGAAGTGGTGATTCATTGCTGCTCCCGTTCCCAGCACAATCCCATTGGCTGGTTTCTAGCCAATGGGAGCAGCCTGTTACGATAACAGGCAGCATGTGAAGCACCACTCCCCAATTCCCTCAGGCTCTACAGCCTATGCAGGCCCAGGCTCCTGCTCCTGCCTGAGAAACATGCTGGGCTGCTCACTGGGAGTCCCACAGGTAAATCTCCCGGCCAGAGCCTGCCTCTGGCACTCCAGCTCCTCCCCCACCTTACCCCACATAAGCCAAACCCTCTGTCCCCCTCCTGAGCCCATATCCCCTCCCAGACCTTGAACCATAATCCCCTGCTCTAGCTCACAACCCAAACCCCTGCACCCCAGTCCTGTGCTCCAGGTCACAACTGTCTCCTTCACCCAACCTCCCTCACAGGCCCTTCTGCACTTCAAACCCTTACTCTAAGCTTCTTTCTTCACCCAACGTCCATCCCAGCCCCCGCACCTCCTCCATTAATATCATGGAAGAGTGCAGCCTTCAACCACTTTCCAAAATCTTGGCGTGGCCTCCCCATCAAAAATTATTGCCCACTCCTGGCTTACAAGGTACATTAGAGTAGCTCTCCTTTACCATTGACTCTTATACAGGGGGTTGCTCCTGCCAAGTCTTTGTATCAGTGCAGGCATGCTTTAAACGTGTTTTCCCTAAACAACTAAGGCTCTACTCTTTCATACAGTTCATCACAGGGGGCCTCCTCATTAGGCTTACTGCAGAATTGGAACTTTTAACTGGAGTATTTACACTTCTATAATAATCAACACAGCAAGGTCTTGTGATTGCTTATACTGCCAAACATACAGCTCATAAACCAGTTTTTTAAAAATTCTGAGTGCTCTCTGGGGCATGTTATACAGCCACATCAAATAGTTTTACTGAATTTGTTTCTGGAGATTTCATCCAATTCAGGCGGTCACAGAGAGACTGGTATTTGTTGCCACAGTTCTCAGTTAGAAGTTGATCGGCACTCAACAGGAAAGTGTTACCTTTTCAGCTCAGTGTTTTTATTGTTCATTGAGAATGAAGACTCCAATTGGATTTGACTGTAACTGCAGTAAATATATTTTCTCCACGTAACCTTGCATTGCTTCTCTAGCTCTGGTTCTGCTGAGGAAAAGGTGAGACGCATTTGTTCAATTTATTATGCAGACAGTGTGTCTTAAAATTATCCAGCTGTTTTATATGTATATAATTTTATTTTGTGGCTATGTTAGCAGGCTTTGCAGATGTACTTGGCAAAGGAACAGCTACGTAGATTTTAAATATCTAAGTGTATTGGGCAGCTTGTTTCCATGTGGGGATTGACCTTGCAGTCTCTTCTGCATGTTAAATATTAAGAGTTTTCAATATTACAGTACTTACAGGTGTGTATGAAGGAGGAGAGAGGCAGAGTCACAGAACAACACTCAAGACCTGCATGGCTTGTTTTACTAAATCCTTACACCTTTCTTGGGAGCTAGTCACTCGTGCATGAACTTTAGGGCTTCTCCCAGAGCTGGCTCTGCTGTTGAAAAGAGAACACCCATGTTAATAGGAAGATAGCGTTGGAAAGGAAGAAGAAATAATCAGGATACTGTGAATGATAGCCTGTGTTTCTGATTTGGATGGCTTGAAGTATCTGCAAGCAGAGTAACCCTATGGTAAAACTTATTTCTTCGAAAGAGGGCTAGGTAAGAGCAGCCCATGGACATAGGGTACTGGGTGCTATGTGTAACATTCTAGGTTCAAAGAAGGACCATGCAGCATAACAGCATGTATCAATAGAGTGAGAACCACTTTATTTGCTCTGTGTGACCAATTTATTTATTTTTTGTAAGCTGATGCTTTCATTCTGTAAGTGTTGCATTCTCTAATCATGAACTGGGCTATTATATTAATCTGATTGACACAAGGCTGCACCTCTGATTATATTTAAAATTGGACTAGACTGTTCTGTTACCTAGCTTATTAACGTGAGACCCTGGGTCTTATGAATTTATTTTCCTTCCAAATACTTATAGCTGCTTTACACAACTAAATTCTAGTTGCTTGGACCTGTGCTAACATGATGGGCCAATGGAGTATGTAGTTTCTCATTTAGAGGGGAGAGATATTTATGTGTGCTCTTTCCTAGTGAGAGAATTGCAGCATTTTGTTGGCAAAGATGTGAGATGCTTCAAGGAGAGAAGTGAAAAATCTGAGTTTTCATTGACGTACTTTGAAATTAGCAACTGAAACATTTCACCAAAAAAATAGTTTGCCAATAAATTATTTCCCTTAGTGTGATAGTCCCTCTAATTACAGCTTTATTATGAATACAGCCACCTAGTGAAACTTCTGGACAAATTCAACATGAGACGATACAATGGTATAGTGAGGGAAAATCAAAGATATCTTTCTGTGCACTGTAGTTATCTTGAGGTTTGTTTCAAGTCCAAAGTGTAGAACAAATTCTTTCTAAGTGAACCATTTACAATTGTAGAACAGCTTGGGAAAATGCCTGAATAGTTTAAGCTGGTGAATGTTTATGGTATTATTCATGCAGAACAGTTAATTGAGGAGTTAAAAGTTTTGTGTACATTGTGTAGTGGGATACAGTCGGATACTTTTAGTAGAATAATAGTTTTGTGGTAACAGCATTAGAGAGTTGGAGAATCTGGTTTTGTTCTGGGCTCTTGCAGAGAGTTGTGTGACTTTATGCAAGACACATATGGCCTGGGTTTTTACAAGTTCTGAGTATTTGCAGCTTCCACTGACTTGAAAAGAGATACCTCTTCAGAGGGAGTTGTAGCATGTCTAAAAATCAGGCATCTAATTTCTCTAGTCTTTCCCTATCTATAAAGGAAGGTAAATATCTATTGTGATGCTACATTAATTGGTCTCTGTAGAGCTCTTTGAGAGCATCTGATTGAAAAAAGATAGAGTACACTTAACAATGGTATGTGTAATCTATGTCAGCTGTTGGAAGATGGGTACCTGCAGCTGCAAATAAGTTACTTATCCAGACCCCTCAGGTCTATTTGTTGGGTTTTTTTTTAGTCATATCTAAAGGAAGAGGACTTGTGCTCACATACTGAATGGCAGACTTTGGGGCACTCCTGTTGTGTGGAAGTGAATGTCCTTATCCATCTTCCCCCCTCCCCTTCCCCGATTTCCTTCCCTTATTTATTCTTAGATCTGGACATCCAACACTCCGGTCATCTGAAGAATTGGGTTGTGCCCATGAAAGCTCATGATACCACCTACATATTCTGTTAGGGTACGTCTAGACTACATGCCTCTGTCGCCAGAGGCATGTAGATTAGGCTACCAGACAGTAAAATGAAGCGGCGATTTAAATAATCGCAGCTTCATTTAAATTTACATGGCTGCCGCGCTGAGCCGACAAACAGCTGATCAGAGCGAGCGAGCCGGTAAAAGGGAGACCTGGGGAGGGTGGGGCAGGCGGGGAGATTTAAAGGGGAATCCGCCTCCGCCGTTAAACACCCGGCCCTGCGCCGGGCTGTGGCCTCCGGGCGCTGCAGCGGCCGGTTGGGGCGCACGGGGCATGGTTGGCCCCAGCCCCAGAGACCGGCCGCGGGGAGGGGCGCGGGAAGGGGATGCGAAGTGCCGCCGGGGCTGCTTTAAAAAACTCCCCGCGCTGAGGCTGACTTACATCCAAATTCAACTTAGCATACTAGTTCCGACTTACATACAAATTCAACTTAAGAACAAACCTACAGTCCCAATTTTGTATGTAAGGGGACTTCCTGTAAACTGACATCTGCTGGAGTCTGCAGGCAACCTGTAACAATAGCTCTGAGGTGTGAACGACTTCTTATCTTACTGCAGTAACTGAGGCCTAATGAAGATAATTTATGTTGTCAAACTGCTAACATCATCCTGTTGGTTAAAGCACGAAGGAGAGAGCCTCCATCATAAACAAATCCCCACATTCTGTTGTGAGCGACTTTTCTATTTTGGTGTCATGAGTGGGTTGGGGGAATAGCATTATTTCCTCCACCCCGTATGACCCTTGTTTAATATGCTGTTAATATTGCTTGGTTGGAAAAGTTCATGGAAATGATAAAATTGGGGAGAGAGTATTTGCTAACATCTTTAAAACATGGTTTAAAACTAATAAAAGAAAGTTCTTCTTCACACGGCATGTAGTCAACCTGTGGAACTCCTTGCCAGAGGAGGCTGTGAAGGCTAGAACTATAACAGAATTTAAAGAGAAGCTAGATAATTTCATGGAGGTTAGGTCCATAAAAGGCTATTAGCCAGGAGATAGAAATGGTGTCCCTGGCCTCTGTTTGTCAGAGGCTGGAGAAGGATGGCAGGAGACAAATCATTTGATCATTGTCGTCGGTCCACCCTCTCTGGGGCACCTGATGCTGGCCACTGTCGGCAGACAGGCTACAGGGCTAGATGGACCTTTGGTCTGACCCAGTACGACCCTTCTTATGTTCTTATCTAAGCACAAACATTAGGAGCTAGGAATTTAGTCATATATTTACAATATCAAAGGAGGAAAAGCAGATGCTTGGGTAAACCCAAGGGGCTCGTCTACATTGGCCCCTTTTCCGGAAGGGGCATGTTAATTTCAGAGATCGTAATAGGGAAATCCGCGGGGGATTTAAATATCCCCCGCGGCATTTAAATAAAAATGTCCGCCGCTTTTTTCCGGCTTTTAGAAAAGCCGGAAAAGAGCGTCTACACTGGCCCCGATCCTCCGGAAAAAGCGCCCTTTTCCGGAGGATCTTATTCCTACTTCAAAGGAATAAGATCCTCCGGAAAAGGGCGCTTTTTCCGGAGGATCGGGGCCAGTGTAGACACTCTTTTCCGGCTTTTCTAAAAGCCGGAAAAAAGCGGCGGACATTTTTATTTAAATGCCGCGGGGGATATTTAAATCCCCCGCGGATTTCCCTATTACGATCTCTGAAATTAACATGCCCCTTCCGGAAAAGGGGCCAATGTAGACGTAGCCAAGAAGATAATGACATTTTTTTAAAAAGTTGTAGCCAGGACCCTATAGAACAGCTTGCAGAGATGTCACATTCCTCCCACAGAAAACTACAATATTAGTCTTGGCAACTTTTTGTTAATTTACTGAATAAGAGCTGAGTACAGAAAGATCTGTCTTGTTTTTTCACTTAAAACAGGTACAGTACACAGGAAAGAAAATTAGCGGTGATGGTTTTCTGAGAAAAGCTCTGGTTGGGGAACCTGAAAGTGGTGTTAAGATTTTCTTAAATAATTCTGACTTCTATTTAAAAAATGACCTCTGACATAACCTCGGGTCACAGTTATTAAACACGTAATGATAGAGAGTGTTTACTATGTTTGAGGCTAATCCAAATGAGTGTAGGCATTTAAGCAATGACTAGTTAAAGATCATCTAATTGTCCCTTACTAGAAGACAAAATATTGTGAATTGCAGTCTCCTCTATTTATAGTGTTTTGCTAAAAAGATTAAAGGCTAACACTTTAATTCGGCATTACCTTGAGCTGCCTCCATTGCTTGTTATGGGGAATGGCAAATGCTCACTTGTTTGGTGGCATCTGCATTATAATTGTCTCAGGCTAATTATTACATTTATGTAATTTTTGATGATTGATTCAGATCTCATGCTGAGTAGTGGGCCATTGCTGGGCTCTCATACACAGCAATGGGCGGAAGAATTTTTGTAAAACCATATTTGGTTGTAACTCTTCAAAATAGTGTTAGAAAATACCTCTAGCATATTTGCTCCTAAATGGCTAGATTTCAGAGAGCTAGTCAATGTTAAATCTGTGGTATACTTTCACTATTTGCAAAATTTAGGGTTGCCAGGTGTCTGGTATTGAACCAGAGAGTTTGGTATTTTCACCTTCTGTCTGGTTTAAAAAAAAAAATTCAGAAAATATCGGACACCTAAAATATCTGATACTTTCTGATTCTCCCTCCCACCCCTGGCCCCAGGAGGCAAAAATCCCAGGCTCAATACGGAGGCAGCCTGGAAACGCTAGCGCTTACCAGGTTCTGCAGGGGAGCTGTCTGGCCGCGTGCAGGGAGGCAAGATGGTGGGTGGCTGCCAGCAGCCTGTTAGGGCCCAAAAGCCTCACCATGCTTTTTTTTTTTTTTTTAAACAGGGGCCACTTTTTGGGGGGTATTTTTTCTGAAACCATCTGGCAACCCTAGTAAGCTTATCACAACGGCTACATTTCTATCACTATTCCACAGAAACTGTGTTTTCATATGTGTACAGTGTGGGGCCCTATTCTGTGATGGGAGGAGGAGGCGCAAGATACTACAGCAATGAAAATGATAAATAATTATGTTGACCATACTTCTTTTTTTTTTTTTTTCCCGGAACAGCCCCAGATTTAAAGGTTTTGTCCCTGTGTCCCTATAAAGGAGGCAGATGTCCCGGAAAACGCGTTCAGATCCATCTACAAACGGCACTGCCATTTCCCTCCCTTGCAGACACCCAGCGCTAACTCCATGCAGCCGCAACACCCCACCTTCGCCCTGCACGTAAACGGCCCCCTTGGTGCTTTGCACAGGCAGCCAGGGATGCTTCCAGTGGCGCGCAGTTTCCAGAGCTCCGAGCTCCAGTGCAGCTAGGGTTGCCAGCTGGTTCCAGAAAAAATAACGAAAAACAAAAAAGTCTGAGCAAAAAAAATCCAACCAACCAACCCACCATAGCCCCTTTGAAAACTGCGTGGTGAGGCTTTCTAGCTCTGCCGAACGGGTAAGCACTAGGGTTGCCAAGCTGCCTTCCTAGGCTATGTCTACACTCGCGGCTTCTTGCGTGAGTAATATGCAAATGAGGCTAAGCGTGGAATATTGCTGAGCCTCATTTGAATACCTAACGAGCCACCATTTTTTTCAGAAGAGGCTCTTGCGCAAGAAGGAGCATCTACACTGCCCCTTTTTGCACAAGAGAAACCGTCTTGCGCAATGCCGTTCTTCCTGAAAAGTAATAGGTGTAACGGCATTGTGCAAGAGGGTTTTTCTTGCACAAGAAGGGGCAGTGTAGAGCTCCTTCTTGCGTAAGGGCCTCTTCTGAAAAAAATGGTGGCTCATTAGGTATGCAAATGAGGCTCGGGCGATATTCCACGCTTAGCCTCATTTGCATATTAGCCTCATTTGCATATTACTCGTGCAAGAAGCCCCAGTGTAGACATAGCCCTATTGAGCAGGACAGCTCTGGGTTTTCACCACCTGGCCAGGGGAGGAAAAATCTGTTGTTGTTTTTTTTTTAAACCGGACAGGAGGAGAAAACACCGGACTGTCGGTTCAATATCAGACACTTGGCAGCCCTAAGTGCAGCAGGCGCCGCTGTCCAGCAAGCCCCCACCCCTGCGTGGCCCCTTCCCTCCCGCTGCGGGACGGCCTCCCCCCGCGCGGCTCCTCCATCCGCAGGCGGCCGCCACCGCTGCCGGAGGGGGAGGGGCGCTGGTCGGGGGACGAGCGGGGTGAGCCGCGCCTGCGAGCTGCCGCCAGAGCCTGGAACACTGGGGCTCGGCCCGTGAGCTCCGCCCCGCCCCCCCCCCCGCCCCGCCGGGGGCGTGGCCTGCACGGAGCCGCTCGCACAGCCGCGCTCCGCCAGCCGGCTCTGGTGCGGTGGGGGGGCTTCTCTCCTCCCTCCCCCCCCCCACGCGTTCCTCCTAATGGGCGCCAAAGCTGGTGCGGGGCCTGGAATGCGCTGAAATTAGCCCCGCGGGCGGCCCGGCTCCAGGCCCGGCGAGCGATCCTGCCCCGGAAGCAGCTGGGGCCCGGGCTGCGGGGACTGCTGGGGCCCCACCACAGACTCCAGCCCCGCCAAGTGGAAGGCAGAAGGTGAGGGACGGGGCAGGGGGAGAGCGAGGGGGCAGGGCAGGGGGAGCGAGGGGAAGGCACCAAGGGGCGGGGTGGAGGAAAGACAAATGCCAGGGGGCCAAGTGGAGACCACGAGGAAAAGGACAGGAGGAGGGAGGGGAGGTGTCAGTGGGGCTGGGAGGGTGGCGGGGACAGGGTGATGCTGAGGGGAGGGGCATTGGGGGCAAGAGAGGAAGAGGAGGGGAGGAGTGGTGCTGGGAGAAGGCTTGAAAGGAGGGGTGGGCATGAGGAAGGCAGGGGATGCAGCAAGTCAGGGCACAGAGGGGCATGAGGGGAACTGGGGCAGAGGGTGGTGAGGGGGTGGGCTTCAGGGAGACGGGGGGGGGGGCAGGGGCAGTGAGGGAAGGAGGAGGCACCAGGAGGGTGCAGGGGTAAGGGATGGTGCAGGTGCCAGGGATTCTGGGGGTGAAGGAGAAGGGCAGACACCTTCAGGGGAGGGACTAGCACCAGAGGACAGAGGCATGGCAGATGTGTAGAGGGAGGTGTTAGGAGAGGGGATGAGGTGTAGCTACACATGATCAGAGTGGGGCCACTGGAGAAGTGGGCATGTGGGGAGAGAAGGGCTGGTGCAGGGGGCAGGTCCTAAGAGGGCTGAGGGCAGTGAGAAGGGCAGCAGTCAAGACAGCAGAGGAGGCTGTGAGGGGGCAGCAGGCACCAGGGGAGCTGATGGAGCAAGGGGAGGAGACATGGCGGCAGAGGGAAAAGGTAGAGGTTTACAAAATATTTGTTAATAACTTGGGTATCACAGTGGCACATCTGAACAAGCCACATGAACTTAATACTGGTGCACAACACAATTCATTCTGCTCATGGGAGGAAACCTTAAAGGGAACAATTTTCCCAGCCTCTCCCTTTCTGTTCCCCCCCCTCCCCCCCGAGTTAATGTGATACAAATTGGGTTAATGCAATTGCAGGATAGTTGCATGGGGGGGGGGGGGGGTGTCCCGGTGGGGGCCAAACTCATCCCTATGGGTAGAAGGATGGTGGGAGAAGTTCTTAGAAGGGGTCGCACAACACCTTTTACTTCTATTCATGTGTCCATCTTGACCCCGACAGTGTTATCTCCAGAGGCGTGGCTAATGGGGGGGGGGGAGGTGCGTGGTTAACAGAGGTCGGGGGAGGGGTGGCTAATGTGTCCCTAATTTTGGTTCAGAAAATATGGTCACCATATAAATAATACATCTTGCCTACTGCACAGGATGGTGGTGAGTCTTAATATTTAAAAAGTCTTTTGAGATTCTTGATTGAAGGGTTGTAGGTACAAATTAATATTTATTATGAATTGTATATGGAGAGAAAATACGAGTTTAATATCTTGTGTTTGTCCTGGATGAACAGTGCATATATGTATTCTGGAAGAAAATGGGGTTAATGCATATTTAGGGTCCTTTAAGCATTCATGTGTTTGCACCTATATCCTTTAGTAATGATCGAGAGAAATATTGTGGCAGTCTATGCTACACTGGTATAACCCTTAGGGTACCTTATTATGAAACAGTTCTCCCTGATGTTTAAAGCGTGAATGTATGAATTGCAGGTGGCATCTTCACTGTATCCTCAAACTTGCAGTTGATTAAGAATGCTCCAGTGTAGACATAGCCTATCTTGCACCAGAAGTATGCAAATGAGGGTAAACATGGAATATCGCCGAGCCTCATTTGCATATCTAACGAAAGCAGCCATTTTTGCAGAAGAGGCTCTTGCGCCAGAAGGAGCGGTCTACACTGCCTATTCTTGCGCAAGAAAAACCCTCTTATGCTGATTATTTTCAGGAATAATGCCATTGTGCAGGAGGGTTTTTCTTGCGCAAGAAGGGGCAGTGTAGATTGCTCCTGGTCCTTCTAGCGCAAGACCCATCTACACTGCCCCTTCTTGCGGCTGAATCAGGACTCCTGGGGCAGAGCAGCTGGGGTGCTGACGGGTTGGTCCAGTAGCGCCAAGGAGCGGTGCTGCGGGACCAACCGGCAGCACCCCACCTGCTCTACCACAGGCCTGGGGCTGTGCTCCACGTCTCTCTGGTCTGCTGGGGGGGGGCACTAGCTGCGCGCCTCCCCCCCCCTCCAGCAGACCAGGGACATGGGGAGCAAAGCCTCAGAGGCGCGGGACCCCTCCGCCTCCCCGGCTTTGCTTCAGGTGTCCCTCGTCTGCTGGAGATGGTCCCCAGCAGACCAGGGGCACCCGGAGCAGCTTTTCTTGCCCCGGAGGTCGAGGTGGCGGGACCGTTGCGCTCTGGGCGGTCCCACTGCCTGCGAGCTCCGGGGCGAGAGAGCCCCGTTCGTAAGTGCGGATCCGACTTGAGTCGGATCCGCGTAACTTGGGGACTGCCTGTATATCCCTGGCTCTCCTCACTCAGTTAAATTTACTGCCTAGTTAATAATTTTGGGCTTCTTTGCATTAGGTGGTTAGGCTTTAACTATGTAAGCCTGCTTGCTGTGCTAGCATTAATCTCTAGCTATTTGAACTTCTGGGCTCAACTTGTGTTTAAATTGTGTGATCTAGAATATTACTGTTACTTGTTTACCAGTGTCCTGCACTGACCTTAAATGTTCACCAGTCACATTCTCACTTCAGCCAGCCGCGTGCTGACAATGCTAGTAATGCTGTGGGGCAGGAGCAGTAAGTAGTCTGAGACACAAATCCGTCTTTACATCTTCTGGACTCTCAAGCAGCTTGTTTGCTTAGAACAAGGTAATGACTGAGCTTTAATACTTGAGCTTCAAAACCCTGTTTGGGGAGGTCATCTGGCAGAGGACAGCTATTTTCTTAGTCATGCACCACAATGCAATGACATGGCATGTATTGTTAAATCCCAGACACAGACAGCTGAAGGCATATGTGTATTAATTTCCATCCTGAGGTGGTGATGTTACAGAGTGAAAGAAGCGAAAAGACATGAGAAGGGAAAAACAGTAACTATATTGCCATGGAGAAGGAAGAAGTCCATGCTTTGCTAGATGAGCAGAGAGCTGTGGGCCAAATGATGTCACTGTGACCTAAGCTGTAAATGTAACCCTTCCCCCCCCCCCCCCCCGCCCCCGGACAAACAAACCCCTGGAAGATTTTAAAAGAACACCCCACACTCCCAACTTTGAACTGGATCCTGAAATAAACAAAGAGTTACTAGAGTTCCCATGTGTATCAGTTGATGTTTTCACAGTTGGTGTGTGTATGAATAAGGTCGGGCAAAGCAGAGTTCTTCCTGAGTTGGCATATGGAACACGAAGGCTTGAGGGAAGGTAACTGTCATTTCCTTAATATGCTGTCTTAGTGGCTGGTCTTTTTAAGCCATGTTTTCACTACTCAGAAGATTGATACTTCATGGTCTATCTTCTGGGGCTTGATATAGTGGGTCTAGTGAAGACCCGCTAAAACAAATTCAGAGGGTGCCCTGTTGGCTCCAGTACTCCTGCTCCTCACAAAGAGTAAGGGAAGCCAATGGGAGCATTTGTGTATCTTAATTTGACCTTCCTCTGTAGTGTAGACCAGGCCTTAGTGTTCTTGGATCTAAGAGGAGAGTTGAAAATTCTAAAGCGAGGAACTTTCCCAGCCTCTCTTACTTCCTGCTGGCTTGGTATTCAGGCCAAAGCTGTTTGTAGATTTCATGCCATTTTCCTGTTATGAGCTGGGACAGGGATTGTATGGAAGAGTTGACTCACCGCTGGCATACCCCCTTGTGGCTGGGCATGGGTATAGCAGCTTCTTCATGGTATCTGGGTGTGGTATGGCACCTCTTTTCTCACTAGGGTTCTCTGCTGACAGTACATAGACTCCAACGCCAGAAGGGACCATTGTAATAATCTGGTCTGATGTCCTGTATGACACAGGACAATGAACTCCCCCAAATAAATTCTAGAGCATTTTTAAATTTTGATTTAAAAAATGGCCAGTGATGGAAAATCCACTGTGACCCTTGGTAAAATGTTTCAGTGGTTAATTATTCCTGTCTGCTGCTTGTTTCTCTAGTCAGGCCATACTTCACTTCCACTCCTTTAGAGAAACAAAGTCCATGACACCAGAAATCCAACAATCTATCATCAATGTTTTGCCCCTGATTCTGTGCCCCATGGTCCTTATTCTCTTTGCATGAAGCCTTTCATAAATCCATATCAGCTTACACTGGGGAGCTTTCATGCCACTTTCTCCAGTGTTGATAGGGGATCCCAGGCCCTCCTTCCCGACTGGATACCAGTCCAGAGACCTGATGATGAACAAATAAAGTGCACCATTAGACTCCTTGCTGTTGTCTCCCTTGTCTTCTTCCTATCTTCATTTTGTCAGGCCTTCTATCTAGTCGCTTTCTGGACTTTTGTAATGAGTGATGCCTCCCAAGGCTTCTCCCTGGAGGTCTGGTTTCTGCCCTTGGCTGTGTTCCTAATCCATGCAGCCTTTATGTTAGGGCTTCTGTAAGCAGCTTCCTTCCATTGTTCCATTCCCCAGGTCCGTCTGCCTGCAAGTCTTTACCCTCCTTCTCCATGATTGAGTTCCTGCTCTGTCTTCCATTTCTGCCTGATTGAACTGTTTCTTCCCCTTACCCTGCAGGGCAGATGATTTTTATGGGCCCTGAGGTTATCTCAGCTCTGGCCAGTTCTATCACAGTCCACTCCTACTGCTCCTTCCTGTCTCTCTGCTAAGAGAGTAGTTAAAGTTATTTCTTTACCCACAATCATCTTCAACTCCAGGCTTCCAGCCTGTATAGCACCACACAGCTGGGCTTCATGTTTAATTAGGAATGGTCCACTATCCAGGTGCAACCAGGTGGCTGGCTTAATGTGTGTCTCAGATTAATCTTTTCAGAGGTGGGATGGGATATATAACTCATCACAGACCCCTCTTAAAATGAATTTGGGGAGGAGAGAGGAAATTCAGCGGGACTGATTTTTGGCCAGGAATGACAGCCTAGTGCCTCCTTCCAATAGTCACAGACCTCACTTCGCTGTAGTACTGTGCACCATAGTAGCCTTGTTTTGAAACCCGGGTATGCTGCACTATAGCTTTTGTAGCTATTAGTTTTATTTGTAGGGGTGCAGTTACCCCAGTAGCTGGCTGGTTGAAATCCCAAGTGTAGACAAGGCCTGAGTGTTCCAACTCAAGATGCTCTGTTTGCAATCAAGTTTCATTAATAAGCTTGAGCTTTTTATCGTTGTTATTTGTAAAGACTGGATAACCTCCTCCTCTAATTCCAAACAAAATTTTGCCCTGGAAATGGAAACTTAAGGAAAATAAATAGCCTTTTTATGTTTTCTGCCAAATATGTCACTGAATGTTTTGGTTAAATAGCAAGTTATTGAAAAGATCTGGTCTTCTGGATCTTAGAGAATTGATTTGTGTTAAATGCAGTATTTCATATGTTGTGTACAACATGGGATAAACTGGTGGGATTCAGGGGAGAGGGGCAACTATGTCTCAACAAGGAAGAGGCAGAATATTGCATGTCTATTCATGTAACATAGTACGTGGCAGGCCTCCTTCCTATCATTGTCCTAGCTGCTAGAAAAAGGCTTTTCAGCTCGGGGATCATAAGGTTGTCTTCACTCTGGCACTAACTTATTTCTTTCTCTCCTAATTAAAGCCCTGATTCCTCTTCGATGTCTGAAATAAAGTGCCCATTCTTTCTTAGAAGAAAGTAATTATTAGTGGTCTTTGCAATGGTCAAAAAGGGCATGGCAGTGCTGCAAAAAGAACTAGATCTGTTTGCAGCCAGTGTTTTGTGTGCATGGTGAGTCTGTGTTAGAATAGCACCTTTTCATTGCCAAGGGGTAAATAGTTCTAACACTTGTTGGAGAGGTGTTTTTGGCTAGATAAGTCTTAAAACAGACCTCACTCCATTGTTCTCCTGCAGAAAAAGGGCTAGGGCAGAAGAGCTTGAATAGTGTACAGATCAGCTAGCAAGAAAAACTGTTATAATCAAAGGCTGTAGCTTTTGATCTAATCTGTTTGCTACTTGGCAACTTATCTGAGCCTATATTGACCTTGGCAACATCCTTGACCTTCATTAGCAAGGGCAGTTAGACTTTAGGCAGGTGCTTCGAAGCCATGGTGTAGCAGTAGCTAAACTAGTGAGCCAGCCAGATGTATTCAGAAATCCTACGCATTTGTTTAGTGTCTGGCTGCTTTCATGGCTATAAGTCATAGCTCAGCAGCAACATCCTTTTCTAGAACATTGGGGAAGGATCTTGACTGATGATGAGTTCATTACCTTTATGCAGAAGGACAGCATAAGACTTCACCCCATTTAAGTCATTGGGGCTTAAGTGCTGCAAAAGCTGGCACTTCGTGCAGGGATAAATACAACCTCGTAAAACTAGTAGGTAAATATTTTTTCTTTGAAGAATTTCCACAAATGAAGGAGTAGCATGGTCTGACCTGAGGAACTCTTGGGTTTGATTGACACATTTTGGTCTCAGACAAGTCACTTGGCGCTCAGAATTCCACTGGACTACAAAAGTGTGTTTTTTCTGTAAACTTCAGCTGGAGCATGATCATAGGATTAATCTTTGTTAGTTTCCCAGCGTTAAAAAGGAAATGATTTCTCCCTACCTCAAAGACGTTGTAAAAAGGATTTGTAAAGTGTCTGTCTGGAAGAGTCTGGAGATATAAAGCGGTTTCATGACTATTTGATAGTCCCTGGAAGGAGGCCGGTAGCTAGTGCGCTCCCAGCCCCACTCGGGGAGTTCTCTGCCACCCTGCACAGCTGCCTCTGTGTCA
This sequence comes from Pelodiscus sinensis, assembly GCF_049634645.1. Classification (NCBI taxonomy): domain Eukaryota; kingdom Metazoa; phylum Chordata; order Testudines; family Trionychidae; genus Pelodiscus; species Pelodiscus sinensis. The sequence goes on along the minus strand of NC_134712.1, from coordinate 244,138,744 downwards.
GAGGCAGCTGTGCAGGGTGGCTTGTGGGAACTGGTCTATGAGGGGAGTCAGTTTAAAAATTAGTTCCCTGTGCAGACTCTCTGCCTGCTGCTCCGCATTGCTGCCTCTGTATTTAGTATGGGATGGCAGAAGCCCCTGTCCACAGGGGGACTGAGCTCTCCACAGATAAAGGCTGCTCTGGCATCCCACAGAGCAGCCCCTATATATTGCGGGGAGGGGAGGGGAGATGTCAGTCTGAGCTCCTTGTGGACAGAGGTTGCTCCACTGCAGCAGCCTCTGTCCATGGGGAGCTTGGACCCTTCTCCTACAAGGACAGGGGCTGCTCGGTGGGATGCTGGAGCAGCCTTTGTCTGCGGTGACCCCAGGCTGCTGCGGACAAATGCTGCTTCATGATAGCCCTCTCTCCCCCAACACACTGAGGTTTCTGATAGAGGCAGCAGCGCGGGATGGGAAGGTGGATTTGGTGCTCATGGGGAGTTAGCTTTTAAACCAGCTCCTTATAGGCACAGACTTCTGCTTTCTCTCCCTTCTTCCACCCCCACAAGTGGGAGGGGGAAAGTGCATGTAGTCAATAAGATTAACCTGTAATCCCAGGCTTGTCAGTTAATTGTGTAGCTGTCTACACGTTGACCTCCCTGCACTCAACTGGCCAAATAGCCGCTTGTGGCTAGCTTGTTGGACACCATGGCCTTAGAATGAAACTCTGGGCTGGTTTGCTTCTTCCCATTTCCATTGTGGAGCTCTTTGCCTGCTACAAAATGGACTGTGGAACCCATTCCAAAATGTGTAAGGATATTTAAGGATCTTCAGGAAGCCTGTAACAATCCAGTCTCAAAGCTAAGGATTCCTCTGGAGACCTTGGAGCATCCTGTCACAGAGAGGGTTCTGCAAAGTAGGTGCCCAGGCTTGTACCTTTTTCTTGGTAAGCTTTTCAGGGCCAGATGAGATACTCACTGTACCCTCTTCCACTGTCCCACCTACTGTAGGTTAGTTCCCAGACTCTGGCTTGGCCCTGTCCTTCCTTCCCCTGCACAGATCCTGACATTGCAGAGTGTCTTTTGACAAATAGGATGGTGGTCTCAGTGAGATGCCTTTTTAACTCTTTCCTTCTGCAGAGGAGGAGTTAGCTTGGCAGAGGGATCTTGGTGGCATTTCCAAGATGCTTCCTTAAGTTACTCCCCTACCCTCTCTGGATCTCAGTCATCCCTTCCCAGCTGTATTTTTTTTGTGTGTGTATGTATCTCCCCCCCCCCCCTTGTCTACATATATTTCTTCCCTTTCTCTTTTGAGAGGAAAGTATTACTTTTTAATAAGTTACAAGTCATGCAACCACTTTGACCAATACACTTTGGTGCATTGTGGACACCAACTTGAAACAAAATGCTGTTAATATTTCACCCATCACCCTTTTATTTGAAGATACAGAATATTATGCAGACTAAGCAAGTATATTTTTAATTTTTGGATGGGAGAGGAAAGATTGAAACCTCAAACATAAAATTAAAATAGACCTTGCATTTTATGAAAAGTTGGAATTTAGAGTTTAGTTATAACTCTATAACAGCTCAACTCTGTTTCTTTGATTCTCTTTCAGGGAATTGAGAATGGGTCATCAACAATGCTAGGTCTACAATGGGAAGTGTCACGCTTCGCTATTTCTGCTATGGATGCCTTTTCACATCGGTGACCTGGACCCTTCTGCTGTTTGTTTATTTCAACTTCAGCGAAGAGACCCAATCTTTCAAGAATGTGCCCATCAAGGGGCTGGAACCTCAAAAGCCACTTCCTAAAAAATTCTATCCCCGTTTCACTCGGGGTCCAGTTCATGTTCTCGGACCACAATCGAAAGACAACAATATAAGGAATCCATTTGGAAATCATGCACATGACCTGGTGAAGGGAGACCTGGACCTCTCCCCTGAAATGGGTAAGTAGACTTGGTCACCTTCATTATCAGGGACTTCCATGGACATACAAACACATCTTAGTTAAATTAGAAATGAGATCATGAGACTTTAAAATTGTCTAAGGAAAAATTTTATATTCAAATAGCATATTTTTTTTTATTTACCAAAATGTATAACGTCCAGGGTAGAAACTTGGTATAAAATCTTGCCACTGGTAGCATTTGCATATCTCTTGGTAATTTACCTTGATGGGGATTGGACTAAAATATGTGTGAAATTTTAGAGGCTGCAGAGATGCTCAATTTTTCCAACCTACAGGATTTTAAAAAGTAGTTTGCAATGCATTAGTATGAGACCCGGACTTCTTATGTATGTATCATAGAAATATAACATCTACTACAAATGAGGCTAGAAGTTATGACAGGTTTACTCATCTGACAAGTAGGGTCAAATCTTGCTTGCTTCATTCAGTCAAATAGTCCTGGTGTAATGAACAGACCTACTTAGATCAGGTCTATACTAGACCCAAAAGGTTGACTTAAGGCAGGGCTACTCAACATGTGGCCCACGGGCTGCATGCGGCCCATGGCCCATTTGTTTGTGGCCTGCAGCACAGTTTGGGTTTACGTGGGGCTCAACATGCAGCCCACAGTTGGAAGCCAATATAATGGTCTTCTGTTAATATGCATTTTAGTAGTTAAATTCCTGGACTGTCATTGCTCGTTAAAAGTGCTGTCATATGGGGGGAAATTGGGTAAATATTGCATTTTATTAATATCAGCAGAACTGACTTAAATGGGCCTGCGTATTGTGTAGTCTTGCTGTAATCTTTGTATTTATGCCCATCAGTGTGACAGAAGATATTTCCATATATATGCAACCACACTTAAGTTGCGGCCTTAAGCATGTGCTGAGAGTATCACTGTGGCCCCTGGAGTTTCCAAAGTTGAGTAGCCCTGGCTTAAGGTATGCAACTCCAGATATGTAAATAATGTAGCTGGATTCAACGTACCTTAAGTCGAGCTTGGTGCTGTCTCCAGAGTGGGAGGTCACTGGGAGAAAATGCTCCTATTGGCTTCCCTTTTTCCTCGCGAGGAATAGGAGTACTGGGGGTGCCCTCAGCTTCAATTTAGCAGGTACTTACTAGACCTGCTAAATTGAATGCCAGAAGATTGATCTCCAGTGCAGCAAGTGGAAATGTAGTTTTGAGTATAGCACTTTGATCATAGGACTGGAAGAAGGTAGCACAAGTCACTCCACTTGTGTTTTAACTATTTCTTTTGGAAGTAGAATATATTTTGTCTAGCTGGCAGTGCTGGCTAAAACTCCCTTCATGGTAAAATTTCAATAAAGCATCAGCTGTTGGAGAGTTTTATGGAGTTTCAGAAAAAGCTTACCAAAATGTAAATGTGGACCTGCTCACAGGCATATATGATACATTTTGGAAAGCAGTTTACCTTCTAACAGCCAACTTGTGATGCCACATGGCATGCAAATTTTGTATCGACTTGCTGAATACCAACAGCAACAAATTGCTGGATAGTCCAGAGGTGACCATTTCTTTCCAAGTATTCACTACTCATCAGGAAATGAATTGGGAGAGTTGCAACAGAAAATCTTTGATCCTGAAACCCAGAGACTGGCTGGGCTGGTGAAAGCCAAGTGTATTATATTGCAGGACACTTCTTGTATGAAAATTTGGGAAACAGCTGGGCCTTTGTTACATTAGACTTAGTGTTGGAGGGAAGGGTTTCCTGTCTGTCCGGTCTGGAAAAATGATATATATTCTAAACTGTAAAGTTTAAAAAAAAAAAAAAAAAAAGTTTGTAGCTGAAAAGAAAATAGCACCTGGTAGGGTAATCTATATCTTTTTTTTTTTCCTTATAAGCTTATGAAACACATGCAACACTGCTGTAGTACAGGGTTTGTTGGTGTTTCCATTGCAAACCTCATTTTCCAAGGGTTTAGAATTGTTTGGATTGGAATTTGTCAGGCATTTTGTACGCATGTTGTTAGCCTGCGTGGAGCTCTTCAAAACCATCTTAAATAATATTTATGAGTTTGTCTTTGTTCAGAGAGAGAGAGAGGAAAAAATACTCCTGTGAGGTCAGGCTGTAGAACAAAAACCAGTGCAATTTGGCGTGAAGTTTTCAAGCATGTGGTCCTTCAAGTGGATGAAATGAACAGGCTCGATGGCAGTAGTGGTTGCTGCAATCCAGAAGATGCGAGTATGACCTAATTTAGAGCCTAACAACTCAGTGAAGTTTGGAACTCTAGAGCAGTAGAATTTAAATTGTTTGGATAGACAAAAGCATTGTTAAGTTCAGGTGTGCAGCTCCAAAGAAGGGTTTGTGCCACTGCATTTGTATCTACTGATGGACAAGGAAGGGAAGGTGATGCTATTAATAGTCACATACCTGACCTCTGTTCTTGTTGCATTTCAGTTATCCAGGTGGATACAATCCCATGGAGACAGACTGTATTGGTGTAAATTGTGGCTTCTTCTGAGGTAGCTTGCCATAGTGTTAAACCTCTGCTATCAAAGTGTGAGCTACTGCTGCTACAATAGTGTTGTGGCACTTAAGGCTAAAAAACTCAGTTCAGACCAGGCATAGAGCAGTCCCATTGGAGGGCCAGGTATGCTCCATCTGGAGAGTCACTGTTATATGTTCCAAGATGTAAATCCCATTACTTTGTGATTAGTAAGTCATGTTACATATGTGCTATGAAAGGAGATAAGGACCTATTCTTGCTGTCTTTCCCTTGCAAAAACATTTCTATAGCTTGCATTTCTCCTTCTGTTTTGCCCCTTTCCTTTCTGATTGTGTGGCCTCCCTGGATGGTCTTGAGACTGTCATTGCCCTAGGTCACCTGGATTTTGCATAGCTCTCCAAAGCAAAGTAATATCTTGGGCATATTGCAGAAGATGAATTTAGGGTTTCTTTGCTTATTGGTTTGTCAGACAATCGACATGTTGAGTAAGGGTGAAAAAAAAATAAATGAAGCCACCTGTTTCAATATTTCAGGGCTCGTACCAAGTGTTGAGAGATCTTAATAGTGCAACAACTTAGTGAAGTTTGGAACTCTAGAGCAGTAGAGTTTAAATTGTTGGCCCCAGTCATAGTCAGGGATGGAAAGGATGACATTACAAGACTTTACCATTTGCACTGTTGTGCTTTTTTAAAACATGGATGGCTGCCTTTACCCTCCTATTGCACTCAATTCAAATTGATGTTTCTGCTAAAACAATCAGCGAAGAAATAGTTATGTTGCTATTGAAGTTGTCATTCTGAAGCTTGAGTCTCAACATCTCAGGTATGACAAATGAGGATAGAGCAGGCTTCTTTGATTGCAGCAAGACAAACAATAGCAGTCTTAGGAAAACTGCAGTGCACAAGGGACGTAATTGGAAAGATTTTCTACCATTACAAGGACTGGGAACTTACTGTGTTTAAATAGAAACCTACACTTTTTGTAGACCATTAATCTGCTGTGGGTACCAAATTGATGCATCAAGTGCACTACATCTGGCTGGCTGGTTAGGTGTTTGACAACTGTGTTTTATACTGAGCTAAGAGTGAGGTTTTTAGGAGGAAGAAATGTGTGGGGAATAGGAAATAAACACAATGGGGTATCATTCTTTTTGGGGGGTGTTATGCTGTATTCATATATAGCTTATTTTTATTAAACCTATAAAAGCTCTTCATAGACTTAATCTATTGGGATAGAAATGAAAGTATTCACGCAGATATGTGTTTCGAAAACAGGGGTTTAAAATGATTTGTAAAGGAAGATTGTGATAGCCCTGCATGAGGTTACACTCCATTTTAGTACTTGATCATTGCTAGAGGACATTTTTGACCCTGTGAATTGATTTTGATATATTTCTATTACAGGTATGATTTTTAATGAGCATGATCAGGAGGTGAGAGACTTGGGCTATCAGAAGCATGCCTTCAATGTTCTTATCAGCAATCGGTTGGGATACCATAGAGATGTGCCAGATACAAGGGACGCAAAGTATGTCCTTTATGCCATTTTCTCTAAAAAATATAATGTTATGTTTTCAAGGGCCTAGTATGCTAAATAATGAGACTGGATTTAAACATTTGGCAACTACCCATCTATTACAGTTTGCTTTCAATATATCAGTTACCACTGAAGGCAGAAGTCCAGTCCTTTAATACTTGCAGTCAGATGGCTGGAGGTTATTGTTTTAATTTTGAGGGCTTGCTCTATTGAATACTGTTCAGAATTGGATCTCAAGAGACAAAGGGGAATGAGATGATAATTGTACATAATTAGAAAATTGCTGCTGAGCAGGTCACATTACAGATGAATGCTTCCTTAAGGGTGTGTGGGGGTGGGGGGTGGTTAAGAGCACCAAAATAAGTCCTATCTACCTGCTTTACCACACAGAATTCTCATTGAACTTAGATTTTAAAATATGACTGCAAAGAAATGCATGTAGAGAAGAATCTTTACAAATTAATGACAGGTCAGAGGATTAAGTAGAAATCATTTTATTTTTTCAGATGTTAAATGGATCAATTAGAAAGTACCCTGCTCAATTTAAATATGAGAAGCTATTTGATGGTCACCTCAAAGACCTAACTGCAAATATATGGTAGTGAAATAAGTTAGATCCGTGGTCACCAACCAGTAGATCGTGAGCTACTGGTAGATCTCAGGGGCTCTAAGAGTAGCTCTTGAGCTCTCTCTGAACTGCGCACCTGTGCAGTACATTTACATTAGATTTCCTCATTTGAGGAGCAGCTACTCACCGAGCAACAACACAGGTGAGTAGCTGCGAGGAATGGTGGGAGCTGGAAGGTCGGGAGGGCTGAAACACCCCAGCCAGCTGACTGTGGCTTTCACAGCTGGAGCTAGGCGCAGCCTCCCTGGGCTGAGCGCAGGGCAGCCAGGCTGGAGGGAAGAGAAGCAGCTGCCTGGCCAGCTGGCTATGGTGCTCAGTCAGGGTGCACCATGCTCCACATGGGCTGGCGCAGAGGAGAAGCTGCCTGGCCAGCTGGCTGTGGCGTTCAGCCCAGAGGAGGCTGAACCACGCTCCAGCTGATTGGGCGGCTTCCCCTCTGCGCCTGCCCACGTGGAGCTTGGTGGCACCCTGGCTGAGCATCATGGCCAGCTGGCCAGGCAGCTGCTTTTCTTCGCTCCAGCCCGGCTGCCCTGCGGTCAGTCCGGAGGGAGCGCGGGTCGGAGGCTTCCCTCCATGGCTGGTGTAGGGAACTCCCTGCCCCCAATCTTGTTCCCTCTCCTCTGCCCCAAACTTGTCCCCCGCCCTCCTGGCCCCCTGTTCCCTCTCCCTTGCCCCCCCCCACCCTGCTGCAGAAACTTGTCCCCCGGCAACCTGCCCCCCCTGCAGAAACCAGTTCCTTCTGGTACCCTGTCTCCTACTACAGAAACCTGTCCCCCTGCGCCCCTCTGCAGAAACCTGTCCCCTGCTGCAGAAACCTGTCCTGGCACCCTGCCCCCTCTCCCCCGCCCCCACTGGCACCCTGTTCCCTGCTCCAGAACCCACTAGCACCCCGCCCCAGTACTGTGTCCCCTGCTCCCAAATGACTTTTCTATGGGTCAGTGACCTCTGACTCAAGGCAGGTTCCCTGCCATTCTCATAAATAAAGACAATGCAGAAACTTTTTGTGTTTAACATAGTATTTTATTTAAAAATGAAGCCTGGCCAACAAACCCCCAATTGGGGCCAAGCCCCCATCTGGCCACAACCACTTCTGCAACTCCCCCTTCCCCAGACCCTAGATCTGAGCCTATCAAACACTGGAACCTCATGCCCTCAGCCCCTTACATACCCCAACCCAAATTCCTGCACCCTTACATCCATAAGCCTGTGGCTTGCTTAGTATCCCAACACTGCCCAGTCTGGAGCCCCCTCCCCGAGCCAGTGTCCCCTTCTCCACCTCCTCCTGCATCCTCATTTCCTCCCAGAGTTTGCACCTCTCACCCCTTCCCACACTCAAATACGTCATTCCCACCCCAGAGACTACACATCCTATCTCAACACAGCAAGGGTCCAGCTAGACTGCAGGAGTTTTTCAGGATTCTGGAGATATCCCAGAAAAACTCTTCTGCATCCAGGGTTGCGTTTGTTCTTCCGCTTTTTTAGTGGAAGAGCAAACATGCTCTTTCAGTCACCTTATATTCCTTTATCCACAAGGAATAAGGTGGCTTCCAAAAGAAGGGTTTTTTTCTGACATTTGGTCCAGTGTAGACAGGCCAAATGTTGGAAAAACCTTTTACTACAGAAGAATAAAATAAAAAAATAAAATAAAAAAATAAGCAGCAGTATAAGGATTGGAGATAGCAAGTGACGGAGAGGAGGAGAATAGAGAGGGCGGGGCATCAAGGAAGGGGCGGGGCTTCAAGGAAGAGGTGGGGTGGTAGTTCTGGGCTTGGTCTGTCATTTAAAAAGTGATCTTGGGTATAAAAAGGTTGGAGACCACTGGGTTAGATGATCCTTAGTTAATGTAACACAGAACTTTTGTGTCCACACAGAGAACCAACTAATGGTGATATTGATTCAATGTATTGATCAGAGTATGCTCAAAAGATCTCCATTAATGGACCATGAAGGATATTTCATGTCAAGACCGATACAATGGGCATAGAGATGTTTGTATAGTGCATACATGTATTCTGTACAAGTGTATGCTGACCTGTTAATATTAAAGGGGTGATATGGGGAAAAATTATTTTCCTGTATTAATTACATACTAGATTATTTTAAAAAGAAAGTATTTTTACAATCAGGTTTTTTCCATTTATTCTGTGGAGTGAATAGCAAAATGGTAAGCAGTGTGATGAGCATAACTGGGTGCTAGGTGCCCTTTTCAATATTCAATTTCACTTTTTCTCATGTACCAGTACAATATTAAGGTTTTTAATTAAAAACCTAAATTGTGTGTAAACTTACTTACACGCTTCATGAGCACTAGGGTTTAATAGAATCATAGTGTTGGAAGATACCTTAGATCCGTGGTCCTCAACCCGGTGCCCGCGGGCGCCATGGCACCCGCTGGGCCCTTTACATGTGCCCGTGGAGCAATCTGGGCTGGCCCCGCCCCCGGGCGTGCGGCAGGTGCCAGCCCCGGGCGTATGGCCGGCCCCGGCCCTGGGTGTGCTGCGCGTGCCGGTGCCGACCCTGACTCCTGGCCTCGGCCCCGGCCCCCACGCGTGCCCTTGCCGGCCCTGGCGCCGGCCTTGGCCCCGCTCCCGGGGGCGCTGCGCCAGCCCCAGCCCCGGGGGTGCCACGTGGAACCTGGGCAGCCCCTGCCTGGGATCGCGGCACATGCCGGTGCCGACCTCGGGCGTGCGGCGCATGCTTGGCCACGCCCCCAGTCACGTGGCCTGTGAGTGGCCCCGCCCCCATATGCGCAGCGTGTGAGCGGCCCCGCCCCCAGGCGCCCAGCAGCCCCAAAACGTTGGGGACCACTGCCTTAGATGATTATTTAGTCCACCCCCCTGTATGAAACAGGACCAGCCCCTACTAAATCATCCCAGCCAGGTCTTTGGGTTTGCAGTAAGCTATTTTATTTGATCTAAGAGGTAGCAATTTAGTAACTTAAATATAGGTTGGGGGATAAAGCTCTCAGGAATATACTGTAGCAGAGCAATCTTGCATGCATTTTAGGCAGGGCTAGATAACCTACATTCCTACTCTGTCTCCCTAATTATAAACCCTATGGCTACGTCTACACTGGCATGATTTTCCGGAAATGCTTTTAACGGAAAAGTTTTCCGTTAAAAGCATTTTCAGAAAAGCGCGTCGAGTGGCAGGACGCTTTTCCGGAAAAGTGTCCGTAGCCAATCTAGACGCGCTTTTCCGCAAAAAAGCCCCGATCATCATTTTCGCGATCGGGGCTTTTTTGCGGAAAACACTACTGTGCTGTCTACACTGGCCCTTTTCCGGAACAGTTTTCCGGAAAAAGACTTTTGCCCGAACGGAAACAGCATAGTTTTTCTGGAAAAGCACTGATGATTTTACATTAAATCGTCAGTGCTTTTCCGGAAATTCAAGTGGCCAGTGTAGACAGCTGGCAAGTTTTTCCAGAAAAGCAGCTGATTTTCCGGAATAACTTGCCAGTGTAGACACAGCCTATGATTCTAAATATTCTAGAACAATGTTTTTAGCTTGATTTTTTTTTTTTTTCTCTCATCCCCCAGAGGAACAGAATACCTCTCTCTGACTGAAGATGTTGCAAATTGTTCTGCTCAGTATCTCAAAAATTAGGCCCTTAAAGTTTAAATATTGAAGTTAATGAGTGTTGGAAGTCTTGATGGAGCTTGGGAATGGCAGAGTGCTCTGTCTTTATATACCAGTGCACCTTGCTACAAGCTAATAAAGCCTGGGAAGATATGAGATGCTGTCTTAAATAGGACCCTTTTTTGGTGGTGGGGATGATAGTGCTGTCTATCTAGTGACTCTTTTTATTCAGAAGCACAAGCTTTCTATACTCGATTACACTTTCATGGAGTAAAGCAACCATGACCCCCTCTTCAAAAAAACAAAATTATGGTATAACTTTGTTTTTTGGTTGTAGTTGCTCAGTTGAGTGTAAGTGTAAAGTGAACAACTTTCCTGATGAAACCAGAGTTACCGTTTTAAGTCCTCAGTATTTTGTTATTACTTAATCCCCTCTCAGTTGCCAGTATTGACAATTTACCCTGTGCCATATTTGATTTGTAGATATCAGAGAGAGAAATTGAAATAGGCAAATAAAAATCCTCCTATTTTTGTTGCAAGACTTGCATTGCCTGCTCTAACTACTGTGGCTAGGTCTACACTACAAAGTTTTTGCACAAAAACAGCTGTTTGTGCACAAAAACCCGCAGAGTGTCCACATCTCAAGGGTGCTTTTGCGTAAGTAAATCAACAGTAAAATGGCAGAACAGAGGGCTTTTTGCGTTGGAGTTGTGTCTCCTAGAATGAGGTTTACCTACTTTTTGTGCAACAGCTGTAGCACAAAAAGGCATGTGTGGACGCTCCATAGGGGTTTCTTGTGCAAACAGAGCCCATCTGAAAAAGCACAGGTGCTCTGATGTCCATTCTGTGAATGGCCATCAGAGCTTTCTTGTACAAGAGCATCCATGCAGTGTGGATGGTCTCTTGCGCAAAAGCGATGCCTTTGAGGTGTGGACGCGATTTGCGCAAGAAGTTTTTGACCAAGAACTCTTCCGCAAAAGACTTCTTGCACAAAAACCTTGTAGTGTAGACGTAGCCTGAGTGTTAGGAATGTGACCTTATAGCAATGTATTACCTATTGTAACATGCTGCACTAAACCATATTGATTTATGTGGGTCTGAATTGTGTGAACTGCAGGTCTGAGCTTCAGGGGATAGCCGAGTTAGTCAGTCACAGGAAAAAAAACAACAAATGGTTTGATAGCACTTTATAGACTAACAACTTGTAGATGGTATCACAGCCCACTTCTTCAGATGACCGGCGATAACTCCAGTCATCTGAAGAAGTGGGCTGTGCCCATGAAAGCTCATGATACTATCTACATGTTTTGTTAGTCTATAAAGTGCTACCAGACCATTTGTTGTTGTTTTTTTGCAGGTCTGAGGCTACTCTTCTTCTTTGAGCTCTAATGTAAGTATTGTGTTAATGTATGTTTTAGGCTTGGTCGACACAAAGCAATTTGTCATCCACCAAACTGTAAATGTACACACTACAGCCTTGTTCCTACCAATCAAAAGCCCTACAGCACTGGCATAATAACTACACGGCCATGAGAGGCATTGGGCTTATGCCAATATGATTAGGGCAATCCATTGTCCATTTAGACGCTAGGTTACTTACATCTCTTGGGTGTTACTCTTGTCAGTTTCATGGCTCCACTGGAACTATAAAGCTGACAAAAAAGCTGGCTCCTATCTCTTCAGGCTAGATCTATTTTAAACAGGGATTCCATGCAGGCATCCTGCTCCAGCTGCTGCCTGGGCTCTCCACAGGGAGCACTACTACCAGCCTGGCTCCCTCTTCCCAGTCTTGCAGCTGAGCACCCAGCCAGACTCTGGGTGTGGATCTCCCCTTCAGGAGTCTGGCTGCCTTGCCTCCGGCTCTCAGCTCCCTGCTGCCCACTGGGAGCATGGCTGTGACCAGTGGGGAACTTTGCAGCTCGAGCCTTATGTGGACTGCCTGGGCTCCTGGCAGGGAGCCAAGATGCTCATTTGGGGAAGAGTAGTGGCAGCCAGGCTCCTGGTGAGGAGTTGCTCATGAAGCTGAGAGCCCTGGCTCTCACCTTTCATCCCCACCTCCTCCACACACCCATGCTGCTCCTCTGAAGTTGGTGGAAGCCGTCCTGGTGAGGATGCACATCCCCCCACAGAAGAAGGGCAGTATGGACATGAACCACTTCAGTGATTATTATGGTGTCTGTAAAATGGCCTAACATAGTTTGTCGTACGGTTTATATTGTAAGACACGCTCTTAGTGTAACACTGAAATGTAAGAGAACAATTTCTAATTCAATGTTGTTGTTTCTGTTTATGGAGTTTTGTCAGGAAGTGCAGCCCTGTATAAATGTTCATTGAACACAAGTGTGACTTTTCTTTGTAGGTGCAGAGAGAAGTCCTACCCTTCCGATTTACCGTTTGCCAGCATTGTTATTTGCTTCTATAATGAAGCATTCTCTGCTTTGCTTCGAACAGTACATAGTGTATTGGATCGCACTCCAGCCTATCTTCTTCATGAAATTATCTTGGTGGATGACAACAGTGAATTGGGTGAGTGACGATCTCAGTAGTCACTTGGGCTCACTTGGCACATGTGTGCTTGCAAAGACTGGTGGTGTTTGGCTATCTGATCTCTTCTGTGCTTTTATCTTTTAAACCATGTATTGTATGGACAGGGCTCTTCAAAATAGTTCTGTTAACTTAATTTGGGCCAACTGGAATTAATTCATAATACTTAAGATTTAAATAGCTGGGATCAGCCGAATTATGAATAACATATGAGAATATATAGGAAAGTTTGCTGGACAAGCCTGCTGTTCAGAATGGCTTTTGCAGATGCTCTAAGAATAGGTTTTGTAGGCCACGTTCTGCACAAGCATATATTTACAATGAAAAAGAGTTGCCTTCACCCAGTCCTGTGCTGTGCAATTTTTTCCATGATCATGTAAGTTGCTACAGTACCACAGATGGAGTGTGTGATTTCTGCCAGCTCATTAATTCAGTGGTTGTGGAACCTGGGAGCAGAGTCCAGCTTTTGGGCTGGGAATGCTGTGCATTACTCTCAGGCAATCTTGTGGTTGTCCCAGGAGTAATTTTCACTTTCTTTTGATGGAGCAGTGTCCAACTCTAGGAAATTGGAAGGGGATCAGTCCAGTGGTGGGGCTCCTAGAGGGGGCAGATCTTTCAGAATGAATTGTCAGATATTTGTCTGCAGTTTAATGATCATGCACCAGCCATTTTCTTTAGCATGCTCTGCAAATCAAAACAAGCCACTAACTTGGAAGCATTCTGGCATTTGAATAGCTTAGCAGCAGCTGAAAAATGTCGGTGTAAATAGCAATTACAGCAGCATTATGTGTGCTCCCTATTTTCTTGCTGTATAAACATCCATGGCCTTATATATCTCTTTCATGTGATCCCTTTTTAATGTACATAATTAACTTGTCTTGTTTGTCACCATCTGATTTCAGGCTTAAACTCTCTTGTCTTTGAGGCTGATTACATCTGTATGCTTTAGAATGGAATTCCCTTGTTCTTACAAAGCTAATTTGTTTCTGTTGGCTCAGAGCAAATGTTGAAGTAGGAGAGAAAATTTAGGATTAAATACTCTATCCATTGCCAATAAACATGCCTCATGTTTTAAATTCCTGTTTTGTGCTTGTCCTCTTGGGGTTTGGAAGGAATGCGCATCCCCCACGACAGGCTTTCAGCACTACTTACAGCTTTCAAGTTTCAGAGCCTTTAAGTTCAACAGTAAACTTACCTCAAAATTGAGTCTTCAAGTATGGTATAAACACAGACTTCTTTCCTTGCTGACTAAGCCCTCTGACCCTGCTACTATTTTGGTATCTTGCTATTTTGAAAGCCTAGGGCAGGATGGCTAACCCATTAGAGATGAAGAGCCAAAACAGTGGTGGATAGAGTGTGAAGAGCCACATGGGGGGGGGGGGGAAAAGGGGGTGGAGTTGTTGAGCAAAAAAAAAAAAAAAAACCAAAACCCTCACAACCCATGCTGGGGGAAAATAGGTGCCGGTACACCATCCGGGGGCATACCATCACAAAAAAAAGCACTGGGAAGGGGTGAGAAGTGCAAGCTCTGGGAGGGAATTGGGTGCAGGAGGAAGTAGAGAAGAGGATGCTGGCTCAGGGAGGAGGCTTCATGCTGGAGAGTGTTGGGGTCAGGTGGAGGGTTGGGGTGCTGAGCAAACCGCAGGCTTGTGGCGGTGAAGGTGCAGGAGTTTGGGCTGATGTGCATGAGGGGCTCAGGGCTGGGAGAATGATGGGCTCAGGACACAGATTTGCAGTGTATGGGGGTGCAGGAGTTTGGGGGTGTGAGAGGCTCAGGACAGGGGGTTTCAGTGTATGATAGGATCAGGTTTGTAGTCGGGGGTGGTGGTGCAGGAGTGTTATGATGCTGTGGCCAAATAGGGACTTGGCCCAATTGGGGGCTTGTTAGCCAGGCTTCATTAAGTAAATATTATATCAAACACAAAATGTTTCAGCGTTGTCTTTATTTATGAGGGGGGGGACGACCTGTTTTTGAGTCAGGGGTCACTGACCCACAGAAAAGTCAGTCGGGGCCACATAAGTGAGATGCAAAAACACAACCGCTCCAAAACCCCCCAAGCCTCGCTAATATGGCCCCAACTGTGCTGGTGGGGGCAGGGTGCTGGGGCTGGGTGCTGGGGCAGGGTACTCATGGGAGGGGTCTGGTCAGGAGGAGGGGACAGAGACAGCTTGGGCCAGTACCTGGGGATCCCAGGTCTCAGGAAGTGTGCTGCCCCCCTCCCCCAACCCAATCCCACTTCCCTTCCCCAGAACCAGACACACAGACCCCAACCCAATCCCCCTCTCCCAGAGGCAGGCACTGCCCCCCTGCTTTACCAATCCCCCTCCCCCGCTTTACCTAATTCTTGGGTCCCGGAGCCTCCGCTATAGCCAAGCGTCTCCCTCTGGGTGCGTGTGCTGAGCAGCTGGCATGCCATGTGCCCCCCCCAACCTAATCTCCCTTCCTCCCCTCCCCCACTAACCTTATGCCCAGGTCCCGGAGCCACTGCTGGTGCCACCGCCCCCGGAGCTGCTGCTGCCTGCACCCATCAGCTGGTTGCTGGCATGTGCAGGCTGGGGCGCTGTGTGCGCCCCGGCCTGCATGTGCAGGATATGATGCAGTACGCTGGGGGCCGTGAGTGGAATGCGGTGTGCTGGGGGCCCTGAGCACGCATGCGGCTCACAGCAGCCCAGTTGTGAGACTGGCGGACCTGAGCGGTTCCGGGTTCTGTCAGGAGCTGCAATTATTTAGCGGCTCGTGAGCCGCAGGTTGGCCACTTTGGTGGCCTAGGTAGTCTCAAAGCTTTGATGTCATGCTAATATTTCTTACGTTAAACTAGACTAAAGTGGCAGGAGAATGGGGTGAGATTTCTTCAAACAAAAGGGTTTGTGCACACTCATTGCTAGTGTAATAAACTAACAATAACATTGATACCTTTTAACCAAAGACATTTCACAAGTGAAAGAGCAGAGATGGGTTTTCTCATAAAGACCCTGGACCAAAGCTTTAGTCGCTGGCTCTGTGCAGATTTCTTGTGTGGTCTTGGGTAAATCACCAAATTTCTGTGTACCATCGTTAACTGTGTAAAATGGAGATAATAGCACCTTCTTACTCCCACCTTTTGTCTTGTTTGCTTGGATTGTAAACTCTTCAGGACAAGGATTGTCTCTAACTTTATTAATATATCCTGCTAGTGCAAGGAGGGTTTGGTAGGCTTGGGGCTTGTAGATGCTACTGTAATACAAATAATGGTAGAACTCCATTTGGCTTGTGGGTGTGACTTTTTGGCATTCATTAATTAGAAAAATCCAGTTGTGCTAGTCTGTAACTGGAAAAGACCTACATGCTAGGAGTGTAGGCAGGTAAAATTCAGATATATGAGAAAGGTGAAAAGGCCAAGATTCATGAAATTGCATCTGAAATGAAATTTTGCCCACTTGCTCACCTCTAGTCACATGTGGTCTGCTGCTTAGCCTTGTATTCTGTCGTGCAATGCTCAGGTCTTTGGATTTCCTTCAATAAATTCCTTACACACATGAACAATTTTAAATGGCCTATACAAGCTTTTCTGTGTCTCAGCTGGAAATCATTTAGGCTGGGCTCCCCTTCTTCACTCACTCTGGCTGTCATCCTATCTGATCTCCATCCAGGATTTTCTCCTTCTCTAGGCTACTTCCTCTCCTTCTCTCATTTAATCCCTACCTTACTAGCTACAGCACAGAAGGTGACGACCTCTGTGCTAGTGGCTGTTGGTGTTCTTCCCTTGAGGACAAGAAGAGACCAGAGACAGGAAAATGAGCTGAGAAAGTACCTTCCTCAGCTGGGCTTCCTGCACTGTCACTGTCCCACAGGGTACTGTAGCCAGTGTTCTGTTTTCTCCATTGAAGAAGGCTCCACTACCTCAGCAGAGCAAGACAAAGGTTGGAGACATTTCTAGAGCACCCTTGGTTGCCCAGATGGGGGGAGAAGCTCTCCTTCAGGGGCAGTGGTGGCTTTCAGATGCTGTAACAGACAAAACCAGCCTGCCTTGTGTCTGGGAAGGTGCAAGAACTTCTCTTGTGGGGAAAGAGATGCTAAGGCAGTCTTAAACCTCTCTTCCAGAAGTTCTCTTTAAAAGCCCTCTGTGGGTTCCCTGGGGCCTTACGCTTTTGTATTGCATGGTTTTCAGAAGCTGTCTTGGGGCACATGCAGGATCTTCTGCTACTCCCTTCAACCACGTAGTGTAGCAACAGTGATTTTCTATTTTCTGCTTTCTCTTTGGCGAGACAAAGGCTGCTAAGAATTGGGAAAGGTGGGAACATTTTTTCCCCCATCCACAGAGACTCTCAGGAAACCTTTTTTTCGGCATGTTAGATATAATTTAATTTTAGTAATTGTGTAGCCACAACAATTTTTAATGGTTACATGGTTACTAAAATGTTCCCTGGGGAAGGGGCTGACAGCCAGTGTGCTCCTGGCTCCCGGCTCCAGTCCTGGGGAGCACCTGTCACCTTGCTGCGGAGCCAGTCTGCAAGGGAAGCTGGTTTCAGCTCCCCTTGTGGACCAGCTCCGCCTGCCACTCTGCACTGCTGGCTCTAATACAGAGCCAGCAATGTGGGGCAGCAGCAGCCCGTATCTGCAGGGGGCCCAGGCCTTACCCACAGCAGCCGCCCTTGCTCCCCCCTCCACTGCCTCAGGTAGCTTCCTGAAACCAGCATGCATGGAGAGCCAGCTTAAAAGCTGGCTTCCTAAGCGTATCAGCACCTACCTGCTTCCCCTCGCCCTGCCCTGCTGCCTCTGGTAGAGCCAGCAGAGCAGAGGGAAGGACAGGTGGCTCCATGGGAACTGGTGCTTGCAGAGAGCCCCCCCTTTTTTTTTAAAGCTGGCTCTCCAAGCACCAGCTCCTGCCTGCCCCCTGCGCTGCTGGGAAGGGGGTGGAATGGCTCTGCATGGACTGGCATGTGCAGGGATCCGGCTTAAAAGCGATCTCCCCATGGGCACTGGCTACTGCCTCCCCTCTAGGGAGGGAGGGAGGGAGGGAGAGAGAGAGAGAATATCTCTATACGCCAACATCCCTCCTGTCCATAAAACTTTATTGAAGTTTCATCTTATGTAAAGACAATAGCTGGAATTCCTTTTATTCACTATCTCCCTGGTGAAGAAATGCCTTGTTCACATGGTTGTACAGTTTTGCCACATGGTTGTACAGTTTTGCCACAGCTGCTGGAACTGGTGGTTCAGGATGAAGTGGCCAGTACGTCCAGGGGTACTGGAACTGGAGGTGCTGGTACATGATTTTCACTTTCAACACCCTCACTGTAAAAAAAATTATTCCAGTGCCTCTGCATCCATCTGCTAGACAAGATGGTCAGGGAGGCAACTCCATACTTGGGAAGACCATAAACCTCTACTTGCTAGCAGCCCCCAACCCTCTCCTTGTTTCTAACGATGAGCTTGCTGCATACAGACTGACACACCAACTCCAAGCACCACCAGACCCAGCAACAGACACACAACCTAGAGACTCATCCCCATTGCTGTGACGATCAACATACCTTTCAAGATCTGTGGGTCCTACTCATATCTGACAAATGTGGTATACCTCATCCAATGCACTAAGTGCCCCACTAACAAATGTGTGAGTGAAATCACACAATTACTCATGTTTTTGAAGGCACTCACGCAGGAAAATAAGACAAAAACAGCCTGTCACCTATAGGTGAACACTTCAAAGCGATCATTTTCTATATTTGATCTCTGAGTCCTTGCTCTCAGAGGAAATGTGCACAACTTATTTAAAAGAGGAGTCTGAGACCTTACCTGACATTGCTAGACTTAAACTAAAAAGTGTGCACTGAATAGATGTGTCATATGGCAGGGGCGTCGAGGGGTGGCATGAGGAAGGATCACATGCCCAAAGGCCATGGGCAGGAGGGGCAAGGGGCTGGCCAGCAGCTGGTGGGAGGACAAATGGGAGAAGGGGTTGCTTCCCTTTCCCCTCCCCCCACTCACTGGCAGTGACTGGTAAAACGGAGCAATGCAGTCTCAACTCACTCTTCTTAGCTGCGCTGCTATGGGGAGGGGCGTGACTGCCTCTGCACTCCCCGTCAGCAGGATTATCCATTAGGCACAATAGGCATGATGCCTAGGGCTTACAAAAAAAGTTTAGGACCTACAAAAAATGTAGGGCCAAAAAAAATTAATAATTATATTGAAAATAAAACTGCTAAATCAAACTTTATAATTTGCATCTTTAGTCAACATACAGGTAAAATAGACAGTATAATATTAGGTGTATAGGCGATGGGGCATTTCTCCCATATATATTAATATATAATCTAATTTAAAGGTCTACGATTATGCCAGTGCCTATGAAGACCTGAATCCAGCCCTGCCCAACAGGAAGTGGAGCAGCATGGCCCAAAGAGCAGAGCAAGCTGGGGCCACATTGCTCCACTTTCCTTGCTGCTGCCAGTGAGTGCGGGGGGAGGAGGGGCAGAGAACCCTGGGCTCTGCAGCCAGACCCATGGCCCTGGCTTCTTCCATGGGTCCCTTCGGCTGGGGGAGAAGGCGGAGTGCGGGTAGGGAAGAGGAAGGGGCAGGGATGGAGCAAGGGTAGGGAAAGGTAGGGCCTGGAGTGGAGCGGAATTGTCCCAGTCCTTTCCTGGGTTGGAGGTGGGGTCACGTGGCTGGTGGCCCCCTGGATCCTCTCTCACCAGTTGTTCCAAATGACTGAAGAGTTGTTAACTAGCTGCTTCATCTTGAATGACCCCTTGAAATATGTTAACTGCATATGTTAAATAATCTGCTCCACCTTCTGTTTAGCTGCAACAGTGATTATGCTTTCCAGAGCTGAGTGTTCTCTTTACACTTGTGTCTCTTGTGAAAATAAGTTGCTGCAATACAATATAATACAATAAGAATATAATAGTATAATAACTTGTCCACCTTGTCTTTCTAAGCATATGTCTGTGGTGTAGTATAAGCTCCGGGTTAGTGGGATTTGAGTCAGCTGACCCCTGTTAGAGGGGGACCGTGGGCTTGACTGCCTACATTTTGTTAAATGGATTGGCCACCCCTGATTTAAATACAGAGAGCCAAAACAGAGGTGGAAGGAATGGGAAGAGCCACACCAGAATTGTCAAGTGCAAAAAAAAAAAAAAGACCCCCAGAACAGAATTGTCAAGCAAAAAAAAAAAAAAAAAAAAATTTAAAAGGGGGCAGACCCTTTAAGATGGCAGCCATCTTGGGCACTATTTTTTTAAAACCCTGCAGCTCCCACCCGGTAAGCACAGGGAAGCCGGGAGCCAGCGTGGGGCGAGGGCCGTTGGGGGCGGGGAAGTGCAGGAACAGCTTTGAGAGTCGCACTTTTGGGGGGCTCGCAAACCACGGGTTAGCCACGGCTGATTTAAATCTTACCTGTGGAACTCCTTGCCAGAGGAGGCTGTGAAGGCTAGGACTATAATAGAGTTTAAAGAGAAACTAGATAATTTCATGGAGGTTAGGTCCATAAAAGGCTATTAGCCAGGGGATAAAATGGTGTCCTTGGCCTCTGTTTGTCAGAGGCTGGAGAGGGATGGCAGGAGACAAATCGCTTGATCATTGTCTTTGGTCCTCCCTCTCTGGGGCACCTGGTGCTGGCCACTGTCGGCTGACAGGATACTGGGCTAGATGGACCTTTGGTCTGACCCAGTACGGCCGTTCTTATGTTCTTATGTACTTTAAGGCTTTTCTTTTAGGGCTTTGGCATCCACAGGTCAGTGCACAGACCCTAGTGAAAATAACCGTATCCCAGAGTTCCTAACACCTCCAACCTCAGCCATTCTAGCCCTAGAACTGTGGTGCACTGTGGGAAAACTTCACTCACTGCCCTGAATGTTACAGGAAGTTTGAACAGTCACCAGCACACCCTGTAGAGCAGTCTTGTTCTGTGCATTCCCAGCTGCCAGAGCCAACAATATGTTGGAGGAGGCGCCTTCTCACTAATTTCTCATGCTTGTGCTTTCACTCCTGTGTCAGGAACCTGGCAGAGGATCCATGAGAGGCTGGGGGACATTCTGACCCAGCAGAAGTACCTGATGGATTTCCTGATGGAATAGCAGGAGGAAAAAGCCAGCATTGCAGACACCCTGGCAGATGGTGCTCAGTGTAATTGGCAAAGTTGCTGATGCCCCCTATGTAAACTGCTACTTCTGGCGCAGGTTCACAAGCACAGGCTAGTGGGGCCACATGTAGAAAGCCACATTTCTGGTTTTTGGTTAGCTGTTTGCTCCCATCTGTAGTGTAGAGAGGCTGCTATGAGATCACCTTTACTGTCTAGATGAACATTGCTGTAACTCGCTGGGAGCTGGCTATCCCAGACGGCTCCAGATCCATTGCCAGCCACTTTGGGGTTGGAAAGTTGAATAAGTAGGATGATGTCTGAGGTTTCTGAGGCAGTCAGGAATGTGGTTTACCCTGCGGTGGCAGGCTTTAAAGATATTCCAGAGGTAATAGCTGGCTTTGAGATTCAGGTTTCCTAATGATTTATTGGGCTGCATAGAAGCGTTGCCAGCAGATTGAGGGAAGTGATTATTCCCATTTATTCGGCATTGATGACGCCACATCTGGAGAACTGCATCTGGTTTGGGCCACCCCCGCATTACAGAAAAGTTATGGGCAAATGGAAGAATGTCCTGCAGAGTCCAACGAAAATGGTTCTGGAGGCTGGAGCACATGAGCTCTCAGGAGAGGGATAAGTGTTAACTTAACTGATACCTCCACATCGTTAGTACTGTGGGCTGGGCTGGAGTCCCTGAAGAACAGCAGGCAGTAGAGGTTGAAGGCCAGAAATAGGACAAGATACACATGCTTATTGTCGAGCTTAGTGAAGGAGCATAGAGTTAGTGATTGTGGAAACTCAGACATAAAGTGTGACATTCCTAAACTGAACCAACACACACTATGAAGGGGATGTTTTAATACTTGTACTGTGTCTGGACACAGCCTGGGTTAATTGCAGTTACAGAAGTGCAGAGACAATAGTAAGATTAAAATGATGTATTCTGTTCCATATGTCCTTTCTATGGACTGGGGGCTGTTTAGCGCCCTCTCTGCAAAGTCGTCTTCTGTCGCTTCAGACCTTTCATATTTCTTACAGCAGAAATCCCTCCATTGCTGTAGTAGTACATATACTTCTCTGGCTCTGGGGCGGCTTCTGTTTCCATGGTTCTATGCAGGCTCAGCAGCAGGCTGTTCCACAGGGAGCAGGGTGGGGATCATCAGAGTTCTGCCATGTAGAGACTGAGGATTTGTGGTTGAGCCTGATCCACAGCTGTCTTTAGGACTGATTGCATAACATAAGAATGGCTATACTGATTGTGCAACAAAATGGCAATTGAATTTTAATGTTGATAAATGCAAAGTAGTACATGTTGGAAAGCATAATCCTAACTGTACATACAAAATTATGCAGACTAATTTAGCTATAAACATGCAAGAGAGATCTTGGAATCATATTATAAATACATTGAATAGGATTGGTCTCAGTACGGACCCCTGGGGGACACCAGTAGTTACCCCTCTCCATTCTGAAAATTGACCATTTATTCCTATCCTTTTTCCTGTCTTTTAACCAATTAAGAGAGGACTTTTTAACCAATCCATGAGAGGACCTTCTCTTTTATCCCATGGCAACTAACTTCACCTAAGAGCCTTTGGTGAGGGATTTTGTCAAAGCCTTTCTGGAAATCTTAGTACGCTATATCCACTGGATCCCTTTTGTCCATATGCTTGTTGACCCCCCCCCCCCCCCCCAAAGAACTCTAGTAGATTAGGAAAGCATGATTTCCATTTAAAGAATTCATGTTGCCTTTCCCCCAACAAACTATGATCATCTATGTGTCTTACCATTTTATTCTTTACTATAGTTTCAACTTATTTGCCCAGTACCGACATTAGACTCACAGGTCTGTAATTGCCAGGATCACCTCTAGAGCCCTTCTTAAATATTGGCATCACATTAGCTATCTTCCAGTCATTAGGTACAGAAGCTGATTTAAAGGATAGGTTACAAATCACAGTTAATAGTTCCGCAACTCCAGGGACTGGGGTGCAGGAGAAAGACTAGAGTCTGGGAGGGAGTTGGGATGAAGCAGGAGGTTGTGACCTAGGGCAGGGGACTGGAGTGCAGGGGTTTGGGATGTGACCTAGGTAGGAGGGGATTGTGATCTGGGGCAGGAGATTGGGGTGCCAGATCTGGGAGGAGGTATGGACGCAAGAGGGGGACAGAGGATTTGGGTATATTGAGTGGGGGGGCAGGGAGAATTGGGGAAGAAAAGGGCTAGGGTGCCAGAAGCAGGCTGTGGCCAAGAGATTTACTTGTCAGCTGCCAAACTAGCATCCCTGCCTGCAGAGCTTAAAATGTTTCCCTGCCAGCCTGCCTGCCTGCTTGCCTGGCCATGTGCTTCCTGAATAACTAAGCCCAAGAGAGGGTGCGTGATTCTTCTTAGCTGCATGTTATTCTAACAAGCAGCTCCCATTGGCTGGTTTCGGCCAGAAACTGGCCAATGGGAATGTGCTGGGAGCGGAGCAGCTCCTAAAACTTCCCACCTTCCCTTTAGTTTCAAAACAGAAATGGAGACCTGCAGCCGCTTTTCTGCCCGGGGCTGCGGGGCGAGCAGGGGAGCCTGCATTTTGCCTAGGCCTGCATTATGGTCACTTTTTCCAAGTGAATCAATTATATGTACCTCTTAGGACTTAGGACTGAATCAAGAATTGCTTCTCCTCTTGTGTGTTCCAGAACCAGCTGTTCCAAGAAGCAGTCATTTCAGGTATCAAACTTTATCTCTGCATCCCATCCTGAAGTGATGTGTACCCAGTCAATATGGTGATCGTTGAAATCCCCCATTATTACTGAGTCATTTAGTGTTAATCTAGAGAAGGGGGTAAAAAGTGAGGTGACAAAATTTGCAGATGATACTAACCTGCTCAAGATAGTTAAGACCAAAGCAGACTGTGATGAGCTTCAAAAAGATCTCATCAAACTAAGTGATTGGACAACAAAATGTTAAATGAAATTTAATGTTGATAAATGTAAAGTAATGCACATGGGAAAAATAATCCCAACTATATATATACAATATATAGACTAATTTGGCTACAAGTACTCAAGAGAAAGATCTTGGAGTCATTGTGGATAGTTCTATGAAAACATCCACTCAGTGTGCAGCAGCAGAGAAAAAAGCAAATAGAATGTTAGGAGACATTAAAAAAGGGATAGAGAATAAGGCAGAAAATATCTTACTGCCTCTATATAAGACCATGGTAGGCCCACACCTTGAATACTGTGTACAGATTTGGCCGCCTCATCTCATAAAAGATATATTGGCATTGGAAAAGGTTCAGAGAAGGTCAACAAAAATGATTAGGCATTTGGAATCTGTCCCATATGAAGAGAGATTAAAAAGACTTGGACTTTTCAACTTAGAAAAGAGGAGATTAAGGGGGGATATGATAGAGGTCTATAAAATCATGACTTGTGTGGGAATAAGGAAAAGTTATTTACTTATTCCCACAATAAAAGAACTGGGGGTCACCAAATGAAATTAATAGGTGGCAGGTTTAAAACAAACAAAAGGAAGTTTTCCTTCACGCAGTGCAGTCAACCTGTGGAACTCCTTGCCAGAGGATGCGGTGAAGGCTAGAACTTTAACAGGGTTCAAAAAAGAGCTAAATAGATTCATGGAGGTTAGGTCCATCAATGGCTGTTAGCCAGGATGGGTAGGAATGGTATTCCTAACCTTTGTTTCTCTGGAGGTGGGTGACGGGAGGGATCACGTGAGGATTACCTGTTGTGATCCCTTCCTCTGGGGCATCTAGTATTGGCCACTGTTGGCAGACAGAATACTGGGCTAGATGGACCTTTGGTCTGACCTAGTATGGCCATTCTTATGTTCTTATGACCCTGCAGAGATGGTGCTGGTAGGAACTGGCTTTTAAGGCAGCTTTCCCCAGCAGAAGCTCCTGTCCCCTGCTTGCTGTTTCTCTCTGATAGAGGCAGCAGAGGGGGAAAGCAGCTAGTTGAGTCACTACTTGACTATCCGATAAGTTTATGCTTATCGCATAGTGGATTAGTTGCTTACATCCCTAATCCCAACTGGTAGGCTGTTTCACTGTGACTTCACTTGTTTCTTTCCATGTTTGAGTCCTCTGTTACCCTTCTCTAGTATTATGGCTTTCCTCAGTCATTCTTCCAATGACAACAGCCAGATGCCTGCCTTTCCTTTATGTGGTAAACGTCGGCATTGAAAAGATTCTGGAAGTACAATGCCTCTTAGCGTTATATACTTGTATTACTGTAGTATTTAGGCTGTAATAATCTCTGCTCTCCTTCAAAAGTATGTGCTTTGTCAGGAGTGTCTCATCCGTCTTAGGTTCTGGAAGGTTATCGCTTGCAATTGGAAGCATGAACTACTTCAAATATCTGATGCTGGATGTTATTTTGCAAAAGCAGAGAGAGAAGATGGCCTCATGCTTCCATTATTCCTACCTGCTGAGTTGATGATTGGGGGCAAGGGGGGAACAACTAAGGCATCAAGGCATTTTACCATGGTGATAACTTTCAGACAGTTGTGTGATCGCCTCACTTATTACTAATAAACACCTAAGATGATAGTTACATTGGAAAGGTGAGAGAGAGGGAGTCCCTTTTTTGTGTTCATTAATGCTTATGTAGATAGGGTACATATTTTATGAGGACATGATGCTCTTGAGCCAAGACCATACTGTGTTTGGCACTGAATAAACACAGAGCAAAAGAAGATGGTAAGAGACAGCAGGTGGGGACCAACCGATGGATACAGGCACAAGAAAACATTGAGACAATATTAGTAGGAATGATGGGCTGCGCTGTCAGCACACAGCACTGGGCCAGTTTCAGCCTTTTCCCTGTTTAGCCATTTGCCATTGAGTTTCCATAGCTCTCTCTCCCAGCCATAGAGGAAAGAGAAACCTTTAACAAAGCAACGTGATTGCAAAACTACAGAAAGTGGCTAAGGGGACATGGGACTGGGTGTAGTGCCTTGAATGACTTGAACAGAATTTGTGTTGAAGCTTGTCCTCTGACATAAAGTCCTCCTAAAGGACCTTTTTGACCACTTTGCATGCTACACTGTGTTGCTGCTTTTATTCTCCATGGTAGCTATGGTGAAGCTATCACTAAATTTGCTCCCTGTATTTGTTTTCTTGCTTGCAGTGGATCTGAAAAAAGACCTAGAAGAATATATCAAAAAACATCTTCCAGGAAACACGAAGCTGGTAAGAAATGAAAAGCGGGAGGGGCTGATTCGAGGAAGAATGATCGGAGCATCTCATGCTACAGGTATGCCTTGTCTTCTCTTTTCCTTTAATCCTTTCTCTGTCCCATCTAGGCAGCTAAGGTCCCTCTAAGCTGCATGGCTGCGTGACTTCCCCTTAAGCCCCACGCAGGGGCTTGTGGCTGCAGTGAGGAGAGATCTCTTCCCCAAGTCTTGTAGCTGCTGGGGCCAGCAGAAAGGAGTCTCTCTCAACTGGCCCTAGCACAGAGCTGTCACAGCTGGGGGGAAAGGAGACCCCCTCCTTGTTGCCCTTGCAGGGAGTCACCCAGATAAGCATGCGCCCTAACTCCCTGCTCTATGTTGAGTACCCTCCTGCACCCTAAAGCCCTCATCCCAAGCCCCATCCCAGAGCACCTCCCAAACCTGGAATTCCTCAGCTAGAGCCCTTCCACCCCAACTCTCTGTCCCAGCCCTGAGCCCCTCAGTGCCAGCCCCATCCTAGAACCCACACCCTCCGCTGGAGCTCGCACACTTCTGCACCCCAACCCTCTTCCTCAGCCCTGAGCCCCCGCCCACACTCAGAACTTCTTGGTCCCTTTCCCACCACATGAATTTTGTTATGTGCATCAATATAAAGGTGATGTGTCACACCTCACCTCCACATTGGTGCACATAAGAAAATTCATTCTGCCCCGGAGTGATTAAAAAAATGAGGGAATACTGCTTGGCAGTGCCCGTGTTACTCCTTGGCTTTATGGATTGGAGCATCTGACATATTCCATATGGCAGGGGTGGGGAACCGCAGGCCCTAGGGCTGGATGTGGCCCCCGGCTTACCTGGGTCTGGCCCCCAAGACTCAGGGCTCCCCCACCCTACCACTGAGTTGGAGCATACAGAATTTCCTAGTCTGGGCCCCTCTAGGCTCTGGTGTGTGAGGGGAATGTGGGAAGTGTCTTTCTACTTCTCGGTGAGGGGCCATGTAGTGAGAGGTTTTTTCTTCTCAATTGTGCGCAGCCCCCGACCCAAAAAAGGTTCCCTGCTGCTGCCTGTAGGGCTTTTTGTTAAGATAAAGGGGATGCTGCTGAGTGATGCACTTGCTTTCCTTTAGTGTAGGGGTTGGCAACTTATGACCCATGAGTCAAATATGGGTCACTAGGGAGCCAGATACGGCTCCTTTGGAGCTCTAGCTCAAGCCCCCCAGCTCCCCTCACAGCAGGCTGATGCTACAGCCTTACGGTTCCATAAGATTGAAGCACCAGTGCCAGAGATCAGAGGGCAGGCAGGCGGGTGGGTGGGGGAGAGCCCCAAGCCATCCCCCACTCCAGTCCTGCCTCCGGATCCAGGGTGGCGGGGAACAAGCGGAGCCAAAAATGGCTCCACACAGTTTTCCTTCCCGGGTCCAGGGACCAGCCTCTCAGGGACACACTTCCTGCCGCTGACCAGAATCCGGTGAATGGGAACAGCAGGAGGCATGTTACGCAGTGCTTGCGACGTGGTGCAGAAGCAAATAATTGGCTTCCCCCCCCCCACATGCCCAGACCCAGCATCCTCACTCCCCCCCTAACCTTTCCACTGAGACCCTGCACCCCCAGTCCGCTCACTCATATCTCCCCCAGCAAGACACCCTGCCTCTAGCCTGCTCCTCCCCTCTTTCCCCTTGTCACACACCGTACCCCCAACCTGCTCTCGCACCCTACCTTCCACCCAGACCTTGCACCCTCACCCCCTCCTACACCCTGCTTCCCATCCAGATCCTGCGCTCCCATCCCTATTAAGTCACTGGCAGCCCAGTCCTGCACACTTAACCCCTTGTTTTTGGCTCCACCCCCTAGCCTAGGGGATCCCACAAAATCCACTAACCTTGGAACCCTAGAAGAGTAAATCTGGCCTGAGGCTTTGAACATCAGTCTTCCTTGCCCCTCACCCCCACCATGAAGCTGAAGCACCAGGGGAGTGAGGTGTTTCAATTGGGGGCCACACTAGTGAGGGTTGGGGGGATTTGGAAGGTTTTTTCCTTCTCACTTGTGTGGTCCCCAACTGAATTTTCTATGGGTCAGTGGCCCCCAACCCATAAAAAAAGCTCCTCCACTCCTGCCATAAATGAAGACAATGTTGAAACCTTTTGTGTTGGACGTACTACTTTACTTGATTTAAAAATAAAGCCTGACCAACAAGCCCCCAATTGGGGCCCATCAGAGTCATAACACTCCTGCACCCCCCATGTACACCAACCCTGAGCCCATCATGCACTTGAACCCCCTGCCCTGAGCCCCTTATATCCTACATTCCCAGACTCCTGCACCCCCACATCCCCAGTTCCCTGCTATAACACTCCTGCATTCCCACTCCTCAAACTTGTGCCCTAAGTCTGTCATACACCCCAGTGCAGACTCCTGCACCCCCGAATCCCTACTTCCCTGTCATAAGATTAACAGCCTGAATGCATGCATGAAGCTGGATTTTACCAGCTATGATGTAAAATTCAAAGCAACATGCGAAAAGATGTAGGAACAGAAGTCCCATTAAATAAAGTCTGTGAGTACAATGTTTCATTTATGAAATTATTAATCATTATGTCAATTATCAATAATATTAAGTTGTATATTTTCAGTTATGCAAATGGGCATTATTATATGGCTCTATGACCATTTGTTCTGAATTTTCATGTAGTTTGGCTCTCTAGTTTGAAAAGGTTGCTGACCCCTGCTTTAGTTGGACTGAATTTTCTGACTATGCAGCAGTCTCTTGATGGCTAAGGGGCAGGAAATCAGTGAGAGTTCATATAAGTCAGTCCTTAGCATCACTTCTTAACAACGGTTTTCTAAATCTGTTTTGGCTCATGTCAGTTTAAATGAAAATTGCTGAGTCATCTTTGTACTCTTTCATACAAAATGTATCATGTTTATTTTGTATTTAGTTGCATCAGCTGTTGTTGAATAAAATTCGAGTATTCACTTCCTAGATTCAAGGGCACTTACATGTTTAATTGTTCAAATAAAGCTGCCACCACATAAGATGTATACAGGCAGAAGATAGGGACTGTAGGTTTGTTCATAAGTTGAATTTGTATGTAAGTCGGAACTGGTACATATTGTAGGGGAAACTCTAGCCAAACATTTCTCCAGAGCTCAGTTTTATTCTCCCACACCTCACTTCCCTCAGTCCTTTATTCTCAAGCTGAGGTGTCTGCTGAGAAAAGCCGCTCCGCGTCTCCCTGGTCTGCTGGGAGAGGCGCTAGCTTCGCGTCTCCCTGGTCTGCTGGGGGGAAGCAGCTAGTGCGGGGTTGCCTCACCCTGTTTGTAAGTAGGGATCTGATGTAAGTCGGATCCATGTAACCCGGGGACTGCCTGTTGTTGGTAGAACTGAAGTGCCTTCAAAAGAGTTATCCTTTGTACATAATGAATGAAAGGGAAGCTTGGAGATGAGTAAATGGCCTCTGGATGTGATAATTCTTTCACTTCTCTGAGTTTGGAGACCTGGAGAAAGATGAGGGAACAGTTTTCCTATTAAAAAACAAAAGTGGATCAGGACTCCGGCTTTACCTGACTGCTGAAGCAGCTGGTCGTAAGAGGTGGTGTTGGCTAAGGATGTTAAGAGGTGGGTATTCCACTATTCGTGTAGTCAATAAAAGTTTTGACTACACGATTAGTCAATAAAGGAAGGCTTCCTCAGTCCCAGATTGCATCGAGTCCATGAGCTGCTCCTGCTGCGGCTCTGCAGTTTAAATGTAGTAAGAGCTGGATGT
Organism: Pelodiscus sinensis; assembly: GCF_049634645.1. Taxonomy (NCBI): domain Eukaryota; kingdom Metazoa; phylum Chordata; order Testudines; family Trionychidae; genus Pelodiscus; species Pelodiscus sinensis. The sequence goes on along the minus strand of NC_134712.1, from coordinate 244,109,058 downwards.
GCAGGCAGCCCAGCTCTTGCTACATTTAAACTGCAGGGCTGCAGTAGGGGTAGCTCCTGGACCTGGTGCAAGCTGGGACTGAGCCAGGATTGCTCAGTCCCGGTTTGTGCTGGGTCCAGCAGCCCCTGTCTGCAGGGCAGTCTCAGCAGAGACCTGGGAGAGCCCCTTCCCTCTCCCCCCCCTTCCAACCGATGGGTAGCTGCTGGAGCAGCCTCTGCCTGTGGCCAGGAGGCTGCTGCTGGAGCAATGTCTGGCAGAGGCTGCTTCGTGTCAGCAGTGGGGGTGGGAGGGCAGGCGGCACCATAGAGGTGGTACTAGGGCGAACCAGCTTTGAAGCTGACCCCCCCAGCACCAGATTCCCCCCCCCCCCCCATTGCTGCCTCTGATACACAGGTAGCAAGCAGGGGAGGGGAAGCAAGTAGTTGACTGGACCAGTGGTTCTCAACTGTGGGCCATATGGTTCCCCAGGGGCCATGCCCTACCTCTAGGGGGCCACATGGAAAAAGCGGAACATTAGGTAAAATATGTACCTTTTTTCCAACTAAGAGCGGCTATGAGGGGGCCACAGAGGTAAACGAGGCTCAGAAGGGGGCCATGAGCAAAAAAAAGTTGAGAAACACTGGACTGGATTACCCAATAGGCCTAGGCTTATCAGGTAGTCGACTACTTGCTCACATCTCTAGTGTTGATATTTTGTTTCACACATGCTCTGAATGACTAGCTTTCTTATAAGTCACTTGTGGGGAAGAGTTATAATTTTTCTAATGAAGAAAATAAAGTGAAGCTTTCAGCTTGTGTCCTGGAAAGGATGTGCACCATCTGTATCTCTTTTAAGCACCAGTCATTTGTGTTAACTCCCTGTACAAGAAACAAGAGGCAAAAAGATCAATTGGTGCTTAGCAGTGATGGCTACAGTCTGCCTTCTTTGGTCTGTAAATTCAAAATAAATAAATTGATTTCAGCAGCTTTGAACAGTGCAAGTGAAGTCAGTATTTTGTCCGTCCGTGTGTGCAATAAACTTTTTACATAACTTACATTTTGGGCCCAAATTGACTTTGGTGTACCTTTTAAAATCTACAAAAATTAAAAACAACAAGGATTCCTGTAACATGCGCTTTTGTGAGTAAAAAACACTTTGCCAGATGCATTTCTGATTTAATTAACACTGGTATCACACTCCCATCGCTTTATCCCTCCCTTTTTTCTTTTCTCTTCAAGCATCTGAAGAAGTGAGTCATATCTCATGAAAGCTTGTGCCTAAATAAATCTGTTAGTCTTTAAGGTGCCACAGGACTCACTGCTTTTGCAAATGCTTCAGAGGAGACAGACTAATGCTGCTACCCTTCTGAAATTAAAACCGTGAGACAAGGAATCACTTCTTGTCAGTTGACTTTTGCAAGAAATGTCTCACTTCACTTAAGTTAATTTGCTGTGATTGGGAAAAGCAAGAGTAGTTCATGAAACTTAGTAAAACAGTGTAGAATTTTCCCTTTCCCACCCGAGAGCCCACCTCATTAAGAGTTACCAGATAGCTTTCAAAAAAATATGGGGTTGGGGTGACCGGGGCTGGTCGGAACGGGGGATTGGTCAGGAGCGGAGCGGGGCTGATAGAGAGGGGGTCAGGGTGAGCGGGGCTGATGGGGAACCGGCTGGCGGGAAGCAGCGCTGGCCGGGAGAGGTGTGGGGGTTGTGGGACTGGCCAGAGGAGATTGGGGGAAGGAACTGGCTGGTGGGAAGCAGGGCTGGCCGGGAAGATGTTGGGGGAGGGGGAAGGAGCGGGGCTGGCCGGAGGGGGAACCGGCACGCGGGGAGTGGGGCTGGCCCGGGTGCACGCAGATCTCAGGGTGCTGCCTGTCCCGTGCACGGTCCTGATGGGGCGCACGGGTGAGTCCAGCCCCGGAGATTCCATCCCACCCCACCCCTGCCCTTCTCTACTGTGTAGCTGCATACAGCCTGGCTGGTAGACACGCTCACGCAGTACGCAACTACGTACTGATACTCATGATAACAATAAAACTTACTTAATTAGAAAATACCGGACATTTATATGTCCGGTATTTTCTTAATTTGTTTCCCGGACAGAAAGCTCAAATACCGGACTGTCCAGTTCAAAACCGGACACCTGGCAACCCTAACCTCATTACATATTCAATAATATGCATGCAGAATACTCTGCCTCAAGTGACATCTATTGAACTGTGAGGTATTTTGCTTTCTCATTAAGGACTTCAGAAACTCTCAAGTAAGCTACTAATTCACATACATCACTGAATTTCTTTTCACCAGTGGTATTTCAGATGCCATTACAGCAGTTAATTGAGATAGAATGAATTTGTACTTTGTGTACTCAGGGTATGTTTTATATTAATGTGCATTGTGAATTCATTATTTGGGATCTGAACAACTGTACTACAAGATAATTTTTAAATTGATCTGTTACTTGTCAGCATTGTAATAGCTTGATCCAAAAGCAAACCTCTTTTGAAGTTTCTAGATTGGGGTGGAGAACTTTTTTGGGGTCGGACACTACTAACCCACAGAAAAATCAGTCAGGGGCCTCGCGCAAAAACCCTCACTGACGTGGCGCCCGACTGCGGAGCAGAAAAACAATCCCTACGTTGCCCTCGCACACCAGAGTTTAAGGGGGCCCAGCATAGTAGGTTTTGTGTATTCTACCCCTGTGGTGGGGCAACAGAGGGCTGGAACCCCAGCTCAGGCTCCCTAATGCAGGAGAGGCCTGGCCTTGGGGGATGGATCCAGGCAAGCTGGGGGCCACATCCGGCCCCTGGGCCTGAGGTTCCCCACCCCTGTTCTAGATTGACATGAATATTCCTTTTTACCTGTGTGTATGTAGTTCATAGAACTCTTCACAATATGTATGACGTTCTCCCCCACTTCTCTTCAGTGAGTCTAATATCACATCAGCTTTCTCTTCTAAAATAACATTTCTGAATATTTTTTATACTTAGCCTGGAGATTGCTCCTTTATTCCCAGTGGTCCCTATCTCTAACTGCAGTGAATAGTGCAACACAAAGTAATGGCACTTACAAGAAGTTGGGTGCTACTTAATGTGAATAAGACTAGCAGAATCTTGCCACCACTTTGCTTTTACGCCACAAATTTCTGAGTGCAGGTGTTATATCTCCCTCTGTATATGCTTTCAGTCCTCTGATAGAAATAATTTCTGTATATATGTTGTGTTACCATGGATCTGGGTTTTTTTGGTTGTCTTAGGAAAAGTGCTGGTGTTCCTGGACAGCCACTGTGAAGTGAATGAGATGTGGTTACAACCTTTGTTGACTCCAATCAGAGAAGACCGCAAAACAGTGGTGTGCCCTGTGATTGACATAATCAGTGCTGACACGCTTATCTACAGCTCTTCCCCAGTTGTGCGTGGAGGGTTTAACTGGGGTCTGCACTTTAAATGGGATCTTGTTCCTTTGTCAGAATTAGAAGGACCCGAGGGAGCCACTGCACCAATCAGGTAAGATTTGGACTGCGTGTTAGGAAGCAAGCTAATAATTATAAGCAACTTGCTGTAAATAGAGACCAGCTCATAAGTGAGACCTGCAACCTTTAAAGGAGAAACTTGCTTTGCCAAGTGTCTGTCTTATTCATTTTTACTGAGTTAAAGAGAAAAATGAACTTTAACAGAGAAAGGCTAACTTAGCTTAATTTTCCTGTCTTTTTAGGGCAAGAAAAATATCTTTTTAGAGATTGTTTATATAGCACCATGTTTGCCATGGTGGTCCTCAGACCAGACATGGTATATGCCCTGAAGCATTTACGGGCTATTTTATATGAAATATGTACTATCAAGTACTTTAATATTAGAACCATTTATTGATGTATGTTTGGCTTAATGATGGTTATTTAGATAATCAGTTATGCCAGAGTGATTGCATTGATCAGTATGTGCATTGATCTGATATGAGCTCTGACTAATCTTATTGAAATGCTAACTTTGGAAGATTCTTTTTGATAACAAGAAAGGTCATGGTCTAAGTTTCCTGTAAGCTGTGCAGCTGCATGACCACACAGTCATTTAATGAGCCCTATGCAGAGGCTCAGAGCTTCTGCACAGGCAAGGAGCTCAGTAGGGATATTAAATATTGGTTAATTATCAGTAAACTAGGCAAATACAACTTAGATGGGACTACTATAAGGTGGATGCATAACTGGCACAATATCTTCATCAACAATTTAGATATTAGCATAGAGAGTATGCTTGTTAAGTTTGCAGATGACACGAAGCTGGGAGGGGTTGCAACTGCTTTGGAGGATAGGGTCATAATTCAAAATGATCTGGACAAACTGGAGGCATGGTTTGAGGTAAATAGGGTGCAGTTTAATAAGGACAAATGCAAAGTAATCCACTTAGGAAGGAAGAATCAGTCTCCCACATACAGAATGGGAAGTGACTGTTTAGGAAGGAGTACTGCAGAAAGGAATCTAGGGGTCATAGTGGACCACAAGGTAAATGAGTCAACTGTGTGATGCTATTGCAAAAAAAGCAAACATGATTCTGGGATGCATTAACAGGTGTGTTGTGAGCAAGACATGAGAAATCATTCTTCCGCTCTACTCTGTGCTAACTAGGCCTCAACTGGAGTATTGTGTCCAGTTCTGGGCACCACATTTGAAGAAAGATGTGGAGAAATTGGAGAAGGTGCAGAGAAGAGCAACAAGAATGATTAAAGGTCTAGAGAAGATGACCTATGAAGGAAGACTGAATGAAAGAATTGGACTTGTTTAGTTTAGAAAGGAGAAGATTGAGAAGGGACATGATAGCGGTTTTCAGGTATCTTAAAGGGTGTCACAAGGAGGAGGGAGAAAAATTGTTCTCCTTGGCCTCTGAGACAAAGCTGCCACAGTCTTACAAGTGATAGAAATGTAGCCATGTTAGTCTGGTGTAGCTGAAACAAAATACAGGACTATGTAGCACTTTAAAGACTAACAAGATGGTTTATTGGATGATGAGCTTTCGTGGGCCAGACCCACTTCTTCCACTATTTGATCTGAGGAAGTGGGTCTGATCCACGAAAGCTCATCATCTAATAAACCATCTTGTTAGTCTTTAAAGTGCTACATAGTCCTGTATTTTGTTACAGTCTTACAAGGATTCTGGAATTGAGCCCTGTTACCTAGTGGGGGAGTGCTGTCCACTGGTGGCCCTGGATCCACTCTGGTTTTGCGTTCACTGGTTGCTTTGTTGTGCTGGCTTTACTGCCCTATGCTGGTCTGCAAAGACTCTGTGGCTACGTCTACACTGGCCCCTTTTCCGAAAGGGGCATGCTAATTTTAAACTTCAGAATAGGGAAATCCGCGGGGGATTTAAATATCCCCCGCGGGATTTAAATAAAGATGTCCGCCGTTTTTTTCCGGCTTGTAGATAAGCTGGAAAAAAGCGTCTAGACTGGCCCGATTCTCCGGAATAAAGCCCTTTTCCGGAGGATCTCTTATTCCTACTTCAAAGGAATAGGGCTTTATTCCGGAGGATCAGGCCAGTCTAGATGCTTTTTTCTGGCTTTTCCCCAAGCCGGAAAAAAGCGGCGGACATCTTTATTTAAATCCCGCGGGGGATATTTAAATCCCCCGCAGATTTCCCTATTCTGAAGTTTAAAATCAGCATGCCCCTTTCGGAAAAGGGGCCAGTGTAGACGTAGTCTGTGTGTGTCTGTGAGCAGTGCCCAGTGGGGGATGGTCCCTGAGGGGAGGCATGTAGGAAGTGGCCCAGCCGCCTGACTAGGTGGAGGAATTTTAACAAAGCAAGGGACATGGCCGCCTGGGGGCTAAGGGACCAGTTGCTGGGAGTTGAGTTGGTCTCAGCTGGGCTAGGAGCAGTGAGGATGTTTTAGACTAAGGAAGGGGGTGCAGCCCTTTCCCCGCCGAGAGGAATAAGGCTGTCTGCCCTGGCTCGTATGTTAACATTGATCCTAAGCTATGCTGTATCTGTGAGAAGCAATAAACCTAACCTGCTGGCTGGCTGAGGATTGCATCTGGCTGCAGATGGGGGTACAGGGTTGGGGGCTCCGTCACAAGCCCAAAGAAAGCATTGGTACTTAAATGGAGTCCTGTCATCTAAGATGACTAAATTTCCTGAGATTGAAAATGACTTTCCTTGTTAGAGACTCTTAAGCAATGCGAGAGCAGTATTTCTGGAAGTTTGTTTTTTAAAAATCTCTGAATATAACTTTCCACCTGATAGAAAGCTTTTTGAGTTGTCATCTATTTAGAAACCTTCATAATCAATTGTACTAGATTCTTCTCTATCCAGGTGTTAGAGGGACAAAACCTACAGCAGAAGACCTGTCAGAACAAACAAGTTAATCCAGTCTTAGGGCTGCTTACCCTTGACATTTTTATTACATTTCTACTGACTAGGATTGTAAAAATACCTGTCTAGCCACTGTCAGTGGCATGTCCGCATGGACTGCTTCCTCCCCCTTCTCCCCCCACACCTTACACTTTGGCAGAGCAACAACAGGGATTTCCTGCTTATAAGCAGGAGGTATTGGCCATACCTGGAGCAGTTTAGGATGTAGATTGTAGAATAGTAATTAAAGTACAGATATTTACAAAATATATTGACAGTAAAAATGCTACACAAGAGAAACTTCATAGAAGGGACAAAAGAACTGGAAAACCTCCAGAGAGAACAAATACTCAACTGTAGAAAGTTATAAACAATTGGAGGACAACTGATTTTTATTAATTATGAAACATCTGTACTTCTGATTTTAAATTCCATTTGAGAGACAAGATCAACTTAATTACACACCATTAGGTTTACTGGATTGTATACTTCAGCTGTGATCCTGGTTTCACCTAGAAGGGGATTTATTACTTATTTCAGGTAACACCAGAAAGTAGAATGTATGCTGGAATGTATGATTTTTCCTCAGACAGGTTAGGATCAGCCTATATTAGCCCTTTATTCATGAGGGAGAAATACACATTCATTTTGATTTGTATTTATATCACTGTACACTTGTATGTATTATGGACAAGTACATCCATACATTTTAGATCAAGAGCAATATAATAAATCCACCAAAAAATGTAGGTACTGTGTCAGAAAAGAGACAAAAATATAACTTGGCTGGATTCTAAGCAGGTACACTTATGCTAGTGATGTCATTGCAGAAGACTAATTTGTTTGGTTTGTAGCAAGCTATTTGTGTTTGAAGGAAAACAAGGCTTGTCTAAATGATAGCCCTGCATTTTGGACTGTGGGTGTGTGGATTGCATTGTGCACTAGTATGCTGTGCTGTAACTCCCCCGTGTGGTGCTGTGAGTATAAACTAAAGGTACCTTGCTCACGTTCACTTAGTTGTATTTAAAGGTATACATCAAATACATGTATGTTATACAGTTATACATGATGGAACAGTGACAGTTTAAGGAATGTATTCATATCCTTTCCTTGAAAAACCAATTATAAGATCTTTTGAAACCTGATCTGACCACATCAATCCTGCAGTTGTAGTCAATGGATTTCAACCATCTGTCTCCAGTAGTAGGTCTGGGAATTGATGACTAAACTAGACTAGCTATTTTTTATTAAAACAAGTATTTAGACAATGGGAACTTTATTTTGAACTTTTTCTCTTTTAGGTCCCCTACTATGGCAGGAGGTTTGTTTGCTATGGATAGAGAATACTTTAATGAACTCGGACAGTATGATAGTGGCATGGACATCTGGGGAGGAGAAAATTTGGAAATATCATTTCGGGTAACAATGTGTTTTGTATTACAATAGATGCTCTACTTGTTCCTTTCCCAAAGCAGAGACTAATTAGTACTGGAATTGCTATTTGCATATTGATGCTCTTCATTCATGAAAGGGGCCTTCATTCCCCTTTCAAAGCATGCTTTCAGTTTACAAAATAATACTAACATTTTTGATCCACTATTGTTACAATTAATTTGCCTGGAAGATCAAAGAGGGGAAAAGTTCTCTCTTTTGACTTTTATTCTATAGTGTTTGACAGCGCTTATCTTTAGCCACTTCTACAGTTTCCCTTTTTGTCTGGGTCTTTCACACAGCAATGCGGAGAGGCGCAAGAGAATGATTTGTAAAATGACAGATTTGGCAGGAGACATGGGCAGATGTGCTGCATGAAACAGCTTTTAACTCAGTTTATGAAATTGACAAGACTTGAAGCTGCGAGTTGCCCTTTTAATATAAACAGGTTTAATTGCATAATATTTATATAGATTTATAGCTGGAAACCTCAGAGGAACTTGAAACACAATTTAGACAGGTACTGTACAAATTAGGGATCATACACACAAGGTTAGTGTCAGAGCTGTTGAAGAAAGATAGGCAGAAAGTTACTATCAGCAGGTTCTACTGCTGTTGGTTCACTAGATTTGTTTTACATTTTCTGCTTTGCTTACAGGATAGAGATAAAAAAATTGCTTTTAACTTTTTAAAAACTAGTAGTATGTACCTTTTGGGTTTAAATTCACGGCCATGAAGAAGGTATCACAAACTGGGGGTCCTGAACCAAAAAGAAGGTGGGGGGGAGGGGTCTGCCACAATGTTATTTAAGGGGGGGTTGTAGTAATAGCCATCCTTATTTCTGCACTGCCTTCTGAGCTGGGTGGTTGAAGAGCTGTATCTGTTGGCCAGTTGCTCAGGTTTGAGGGCAGTGCCCTGCCAGTAGCAGCACAGAATTAAGGGTGGCAATGCCATACCATGCCACCCTTAGCTCTGTGCTGATGCCTCAGGAGTTGGGTGGCTGGCGAGGGATAGCTGCTGACTGAGGGCCCAGATCTGCAGGCAGTAGTGCAGAATAAGGGTAACAGTTCTATACCATGCCATCCTTCTTTCTGTGCTGGTGACGGCTCTGCCTTCAACGCTCAGCTCCTAAGCAGCAGCTGCTGCTGCTCTCCAATTGCCCAGCTCAGAAGGCAGCATTTTTACTATCAGCAGCACAGAAGAAAGGGTGTCAATGTTTTTTTTGGTGTTAGAACCCTTACAATTACAACACTGTGAAATTTCAGATTTAAATAGCTGAAGTCCTGTACAAAATAAAAATACTTCAACAAATCTGTTTGCAAATGGACTCATGACAGGGACACAGAAATTAGGTCATATCAACAGAATGTGGAGATGAATGCTAGAAATCAGTGTCTTTGAAAACAAATTTGGGGTTGTGGTGGAAAACCAGCCTAATTGAGGCTCATATTGTGATACCGTGGCTACAGGCCTAACTCAATTCTTGGATTTATAAGAAGAAGCATAATGAGTAGAAGGAGGGAGGTGGTTATCTCTGTACAGCATTGATAAAATCATTACTGGAATACTGTGTCAAGTATGGCATTCATAGTTTTAGAATCAGGATGATAATTGGAAAGGGTTCAGAGTAGTGTTGTTAGAAGAAAGCAGGGCCTGGAAAATCTGCTTTCCAGTGAGAAACTTCCAAAGGGGAGGTGAAGAGGTGACTTGAATCTGTAAGTACCTATTTAGGGAGAAGATTTCTGAGAGTCAAGAGCTCTTTAGTTTAGCAGACAAACACATAACAAAATCCAGCAGCTAGAAGCTGGAGTTAGGGAAAAATTCAGAGTGGCAAACTCGGATATCTTTCTAAAATGTTCTAGCTTCAGCAGAAGTTATGGGCTTAATGCAGGAATTATTGGTTGGCCTGTTACATAGGTCACACTAATAATCAATGTGATCTTTTCTGGCCTTAAAATCCGCAAATTTTACTTCCAGAAAGATCAAGTAGGGCAAACATTTTGACATATAACCCTTTTTGGGTATCCATATATGTAACTAATGCATGTGTCCGCATAAGCACATATGGGAAACTTGTCTTAATCAACCACTTACAGGACTTGATTGTTCGCTTAACAGAGTTGGTTATATTAAGGTAGAGTAAAAAAATGTTCTTGCTAAGTTTGAGGATATTCTGAAATGGACAGGAGATTGATTGGCTAATCAGGATGATGGCCTGTTGTATGGTTACTGTGTACTGTAGCAGGAGGAGTAGGGATGTTGAAATGAAGGTTAATTATGTGTCCTAATGCCTGGGATTCACTTCAAGGTTACAAAGACAGTCAGAGGTGTGGGTTTTTTTTTTTTGTTTATAACCAATGTATAGCTATATTTGCACAAGTCCTAGTGTATACACAGTAATGCTGGTATAAAGGTCAGGACCTATATGGGAATAGCTGTATTGTTATAAAGCACTTTTATGCCAGTATAACAGTGTCCACACTGGCTGGGGTAGACCTTTGTACTTAACTGCAGACACAGCTTAACAGGCATTGACACCTATAACTTTCTGAAACTTGTGCTTTTCTATAGAAATATTCTATGTTTTGTTCTTTTGTCTGAAAACTACTGAAAGTTTGAAAAATACGGTGGCTATTTCCAATGGAAAGGAGAGTAAGAGAGAATCTTTGTTTTTAGCTTTAAAAAGCACTTGCAACATTTTATTTTGAAAGCCTATGAAGTTGCAGGTAGGTGATCTAGGGAAATTGGTATGAAAATTGCCCTTTTCAAAGAATAAAGCCTTGCCTTTTTCCACCTATAGAAAACTGGGTTTGATTTAACTCCGAGATGAACCTTTAAAAGCTGAACACCAATCACACACAATTCTATCGTAACTATACTCGTTAATAATAAAAAGAAAAAGTGTTGAACCTTTTGTATTCTATAGTGAGATGTCTTCTGCTTTCTTGTGGACAGATTTGGATGTGTGGGGGTAGACTTCTAATCATCCCTTGCTCCAGGGTAGGACACATATTCCGTAAAAGGCGCCCTTATGGCTCACCAGGGGGGAAGGATACGATGGCACATAACTCTCTACGCCTGGCACATGTGTGGATGGATGAATATAAGGTAAGACACAATTACAGAGTTTGAACTATAAATGTTAATTGAATTGTTCCAACAATGACCAGTTTGACACATACCTTCCTTGCTCTAATGAGATACCATCTGTGCACAATTCTTACTTGTATGACTCTGCTTCTTAGTGTGTGAGACTCCAAAAATTCCCAAGTTCTATATGTCCTTTTGGCCTCTGAGGTCAGCATTAGGCACCAAGGATACCAGCCATTCCCATTTGCAGTCCCAAAAGGTCTTCGCTTACTGATTAAGTAGTCTACCTCAGTTCTGTGCCTTTTTTCCTTGTATCAACTGTGGAGTTCTCATGGTTTATCTGTTCTTCTCTGAAAGCTGCCAGGACATTTTTGTTACAACAGATTTAGGGGTGGAAAGCATGTCTGAAGATATTTCCATACTTATCTTATATATAGTAGCCCAATGTCTGTGAGTCTGTAACGCTGTAGCGTTACAGACTCGCCTCTGGGGGGGCGGGGGGCGCTCTTGCCTCCCGCCGTGGCACTCAGCTGAGTTCTGTATGGGGAGCGCAGACTCCAAACGGCCGCTTGCCGCCGCTTGTTCCACTGCTGCGGCCCAGCTGAGCGGTGCAGAACTCACTCGAGCGCCATGGCGGGAGGGAAAGGGGGGCAGGGCGGTGACGTACACAGCTCCGCCCCCTGGCTGTGTATGTCACCACCCCACCCCTCTTCCCCTCCTGCCGTGGCGCGAGTGCTGCGCCGCTTGGCTGAGCCACCGTGGGGGAGCAAGTAGCACAAGTGGCCATTTGGGCTCCCCCGCGGCGGCCTGGCTGAGCGGCGCAGCACTCAGCCGAGCGCCATGGCGGGAGGGGAAGGGGGCGAAGCAGTGACGAACACGGCTGGGGGGGGAGGTGAAGAGAAAGAGAGAGTGAGCGGTAGGACGGAGAGAGAGAGGTAGGAGGTGGAGGAGAGTTGGGGCGGGGAGGCAGGAGGACGAGGAGGTGGGGGAGAGGGGGAGAGAGACCCAAAAAATCCATTCTATGATGGGCTATTGGCTAGTATGTATAATAAACATGTTTGGGGCCAAGACAGGGATATTGACTGATGCTGTAGTGGGATGAATGATACACAAGAGATGCAGAAAGATAAGTAGAGATGGTCTGTTTTCCTGTTTGATTCAGCACTGTACAGCAGCATTTAATGAATAATTAAAAATACTAATATGATAGAGAGGGAAAAGTGAAATAAAATTTGCATTTTAATACTTACTTTCATGAATAATTGTAAATTGTGTATATGCAATATAAGGTCAAATATGTAATACAAAAAAAAGCAAGATACCATAGTTACTTTTAAACATATGGTTACCATAGTTATTTTTAAGGATACTGAATATCCCACTTCATTAATACTTTTATTGAAAAAGAGTAACAGATACAGTAATACACAGAATTATGTTTCATACAGAAAAGTCTTGCCTAATTCACTGTAGCATTGCCCTGGATTCCATTTCACTATATACATGATATGCCTTGTGTTAGATTGTATTAGCGTTGCTCTTACAGCTTCTTTGTGTCTGCTACAAAAATTAGTAATGTTCACCTTGCAGTCATCTTCAGAATCAACAAGTATCAGTAATGATGGATAATTTTAATTAGTGTTGAACAGAAGACTGGAAGATTAAAAATAGTAGTAGAACGTCATTATCGCCAGCAAGTTTCAAACATTAAAATGTAGATCTACCCAGAGAAGTGTCAGGTTTTCATACTTATTGTATCCTAAAGAATGGAGATGAAATTAGCTTAGTCCATAAACAGTGTCTTTTCTGTCTCCCCTGCAAATTCAGTCTAGGATGTGAGGCTCTCCATGGGGATTTTTTTTTTGAACATCACCAGTAATAAAGATTCTACAGGCCATATTATACATGATGATATTTGTGTGAACTAATTAGCTCTTATGACAGCTCTATTAGGGTTGAACAGGTATAACTTTGGGCATAATTAGCCTCTAGAACAATGTTCCTTCTAATCTTTTCCATCCAAGTGCAGAATACATGTTTATGTGCACTGAGGCATGTGCAAATGTTCACTACTAGTAGAAACTACAAATCTAGCTGTGGGGGTACATTCTGCTAATCAGCTGGGTGGCATTTGAATCTCTCCTGAGCATCTGCATAAGTGCACAGCTTACAGGGAACACTGCTCTAGAATCTTAATGACTAGGAATGAGGTAGGATAAGGAAAAAACCCAGCTTGACTCCAAGAACCCAGATTAAAGGCCTGGTCTTGCAAATGTATGTGGACGTGAATAGCTTCAATCACATGAGTCGTCCTTTTGAAGTCAGTGAGACTAGCCACATTCACATGCAAGAACAAGCCCTAAACTTGCATGTCTGGCAGTTAGAAAAACACTTTTTGAGTTGTAAACCGAACAAATTTGTTGTGGAAATCATAGAAGCACAATAATCATTGATTCTAAAATGACATTATGGAATGCCAGTTTTCAGAGAAGAATTAATACTTAAGTCAGTGATTAAATGGAACAGGTAAGTAGTTCAATGCATTAGCTTAATCACCATTTAAAACTAGTATGAGAAGTAATGTAAATAGTTCTCGTATTCTCTCCTATTTCTTGTCTATGTAGGAACAATATTTTGCCCTAAGACCTGAATTAAGGGCCAGGAATTATGGAAATATTACTGACCGTGTGGAGTTGAGAAAAAAACTGAACTGCAGGTCATTTAAGTGGTATCTAGATAATATCTACCCAGAGATGCAAATATCTGGGCCCAATGCCAAAGTTCAGCAACCAGTTTTTATTAACAGAGGGCAAAAACGACCAAAAATACTGCAGCGTGGAAGGGTAAGACATTGTTCAACTTCTTTAGACAATCCTTGGATTCTTTTTTAGATAGTTTTGAAATTTATTATAAAAACTGCACATAGATTTAAGTACAGATTGGACCTCGCTAGTTTGGCACCCCTGACTGGTCCCAAACAAGGGGATTTGCTGGATTAGGGAAGGTCCCTTCCCTTGTGGCCGTGCTGCCTGTCCCAGCTGCTGCCTCAGTCCCCCTTGGGGCTCTCCCTGGCCCTGCTGCTTCTGGGGCTGGAGCGCCACGGCCAGAGCTGCACAGCTAGGACAGAGCTCCACAGCTGCCTGGCTCCATGGCTGGGGACGGAGCTTGCCGCTGGGACTGGGGCTGGAGCTCCCTGGCTGCTGGGGCCAGAACACAGCCGGGACGCCGTAGCCGGGGCCAGAGCTCTCTGGCTGGAGCCTGAGGTCCACAGCTGCGGCCAAGCTAGAGCTCCCCAGCTTCTGGGGTCAGGGAGCTCTGCTGGGGCCAGAACTCCGCACTATGCCGTCCATCTCCCCTCCCCTACACATACTCTGGGCTCCCGGCTTAGTCACTGGTGTCCCTTACAGAGCTCCCGCCCCACTGCCAGGCTTCCCTCTTCCTGGGTTCTGTGGTCCAGCAACGTTCATTGTCCATGCTGGACAATGGATGTTACTGGATCAGGTTGTCCCTGTTAAGGGAGGTACAGTCTGCACAATAAATGGTTTTCACAGCAGGTGCTTTGGCGATAAACCATAGTGAGTTAGTGTTTGTCTTGGAAATGACAAAGGTTATATAGCCATCGGTGAACAGGAACAGGTTCCAGGCCCAGGGCCTTTGCAGTACGGAAGCTTTCAAGCCAGCTCCCCACACGTATTGGCTCCCACAGAACCACCTGCCCCCACGTGCTGCTGCTTCTCTGGGGCGGTAGATTTTAAGTTGGCTCTGTCAGAGCACCAGCTCTCGCCTGCCCCCACCCTGTGCTGCTGCCTCGGTGTCAGAGGCAACTGCACTAGGATGGGGGGGTCAGGCAGGATGCTGGAGCAGCTTCTGTCCACAGCCCCTACCTTCCCCCCTGCTGATAGGAGCTGCTGCCGCCCCACACTGCTGCCTCTATTTAAACGGCTTCCCCTCTCAGGCTGGCTCAGCTTGCCACCCTGCATTGCTGCCTCTGATACATATGTAAAAGTGTAGCTAGGGTTGCCAGGTGTCCGGTTTTGAACCAGACAGTCCAGTATTTGAGCTTTCTGTTCGGGAAACAAATTGAGAAAATATAAACGAGAAAATATAAATGTCCGGTATTTTCTAAATAAGATGTAAAGTAGATTGTGATGTAATGTCAAGTATGTCCGGTATTTTTGTTGAAACCATCTGGCAACCCTAAGAGTAGCTGGTTCAGAGGCAGCAGCACGAGGTGGCAGGGTGCACCCTGAGAGTTGGGAAAGCACTGACTGCTGGCCCTGCCTCCGGAGGGAACATTTTAGTAACCGCTAAAAATTATTTGCTACACAATTACTAAAATAACCAGTATCTTATATCCCTAATGCATACTGGCTCCTGCTTGCTACCTGTGATGCTCCCTCTGTATAAGCTACGCTTTTACATCCCCTTTACAGACCTCTAAGGGTTTCAGAATAAATTACTCCACATCC
This sequence comes from Pelodiscus sinensis, assembly GCF_049634645.1. NCBI lineage: Eukaryota > Metazoa > Chordata > Testudines > Trionychidae > Pelodiscus > Pelodiscus sinensis. Next base: position 244,093,751 of record NC_134712.1, on the reverse strand, counting down.
CACCAGTTTAGCCTTGCATAAATGACATGGCTTTAGTGGTGAGTAATTAACATTCAAAATTTGATCTTCCCTAAAATCTTTGATAGAGAATATCACTTAGAATACTCTCATTCTAAAGCATGTCATCTGTTTGATATACGTAGTGCGAATCAGCAAAGGGACAGCCAGTTATACTGCAAGGCAGGGCATCTGAAGAGGCAAATATTGCTCGTGGTGATGCTCAGAGAAAAATGGAATTTAGTCTGTTATTGTGCTGCCCAGTTATTTAGTATCCTGCCAGAGAGTTGCTGTTTCTTTCTGGATTTATATATCTGTTTTAGGTGTATAGCGTATTCAGAGCAATGCCTATTTGGTTTTATAAATCTAAGGAATAATAAAATATTGATATTTTCCCCCAAGAGTAGCCTAGTAATAAGACAAAAACTAAAGTAACTGCTTGCATTTATCTAAGGCAAAATGGGCTCATTTTTCAGGATGGCTCACAGTCCCAAGGGTGTGAAAGTTATTTTATATTAAGTTCCAGAATGGAGATAAGGGTTTTTTTTGGTGATTGATCATACTGAAGCCAAATAATTTCAGATCAGATTAGAAGCCTTTGAGCATGCTGAGTTACTTCATGGGATGGGTGACCAAATGACCAGCATCAGAATTCAGGGATAAGTGGGAAGATGGTCTGGTCAGACCAGGAAAGCAGCTGAACTGCTAGTAGGAGCTTCATAATTCATCTTGGTAGTAGGCTTTCTTCAATAAGCAGCCATGTGTTAAGTGTCTGGTCCCAGTCTTGCCTCCCTCCCCCTAAAAAAACCCAACAACCCTCCAGGTTATTTGTTTCATGTTAACAATGAGTTCATCCAAACTGGGTTGGGAGCTCATCTGAAAATAGGGGAAGTTTTTGGAAATCAGGTGGCACAAAGTCACTTTCATTGTAACTCCAAAATGGAAGGTGGTAGGGGATGGGGCCAAAAACGTTTTGATTTTTGTAATTGCTATGAATTCTAGAAAGAAAACCCATGACCTATCCTGGCCCTGAGAGCACATGTGAGACTTCTGCCATTCAGAGAGAAGGTGGAATTGATAGGGAATAATTGAATTAAATAGGACAAAATTCTGTTTTATGTGCGCATTGTTTCCAAATCACAGGGGGAGAAACATGTTGTATCTTGCAAATAAAATAAAATTGCTTTACACATGGTTATACTAAAACATTAATTTAAAAAGCAGAATGCCCTGTATGTGAAAAAGGAGGAGGGTTTTTTCTTTGTCAACACTTCATGAGTTCTAGGAAATAGATTGTTAGAAGACTTGCCAAATGTTTCTGGTACTTGCCTTTTAATGATGGTATATATTAAGCTGTCATTGTTTACTTTCACAGCTGTATCACCTTCAAACCAACAAATGTCTGGTTGCCCAGGGCCACCCAAGTCAGAAAGGAGGACTAGTGGCGGTTAGGGAGTGTGACTACAATGATCAAAACCAGGTAGGTGGTTGCTGGCTTGTAAGGATTGTTGTCATGTAAGGATTTTCCAAACTTTGCCAGTGTGTGCTGTTGAGAACGAGCCTATGGCAACACCTGATTTTGGTGAAAAGGCGCCAGCTGCCAAGTACCCTTAACTTCAGTGTGCAAATGGATTGTACATCCCACAATGCCACACTTATGTGCATGCCTAGACATAAAATGTGTCAATGGCACAGCTGCATTACTGCATGTAGACACCTGCGAGGTGGTAGATTAATGGAAGGTATTTCCTTCGACCTACTGTTGTCTACATAAGGACTTGGGGTTAGCTTAATGTCACTTAGAGGTGTGGATTTTTCCAACTCCTGACTAATGCAATTAAAATGATCTAATTTTCTAGGCCCTGATCTTATGCAGGGGAGCCTGCTCTGGTCAGCCCGGAGCATCAGATGCTGGAGCTTTTGTCTCTGTGGGTTGCATCTTTGTATTAATGTGAGCTGCATATGGCTCATGGGCTCCAGTTTGGCTACCCTGATAGAAAATCTGACATTACTTTGCCTATACAAGTTGCTACAGGCAGTGTGTTAGCTAGTTTTCCTCATGGGGACCTATGATATGTACATGCCCCTTTTCTGTCTACTGTCCCCTTTGCATTCTGCCACTGTTCCAGTTTGTTTTTAATTAAGAAAAGTGTTACATTTTCTGGGTATCTTGTTTTGTGGCTCCCTTCACACATTGTGACTTGGGACCTTGTAACTTGAGTTCACAGAGAATCGGGCTCCTTTCAAGGTGCTCACCCATAAATTAAGGCGTCCACAATCACAAGTCAGTTTGGAAAACTTGATGCCATCGTTTCTGAATTAGCAAAGGAAAGTACTGATGCTTTAAGGCACCAAGGGACCTGGTACCTCCACTACGGAGATAATGCATGATGTCACATATTGGAGCTAGGGGCAAAGTTTAGAGCAGGGGTCAGCAAACATTCAGAAGTGGTGCGCCGAGATTTAACTTATTTCTATTTACGGGTCTGCATGCCGTTGATACTTTTTAAAGTCAGTAATAGTCCTACTTACAGCAGCTTCATTAATAAATAAAGATGCAGATCTTACCATTTTAGTAACACAGGATTTTAAAAAGATCATTAAGATCAGAGTTTTAGATAGCTGAATCACTCCAAAAAAATTGTTAATCTTTTTCTTTCTTACGTGGGGATACACAGGCTTAATTCTTGGCTCTATCACAGACTTCTTGAGTGAGGTCAGGTAAGCCCCCAAGAGTACATGTACACTACAACTAGAGGTGTAAGTTACAGCTCAAGGAGACACACATATGACCTTTAGCTTAGCTAGTGCGCTGATGGTAGGTCTGCACTATAGTTAAAAAATTGCTGCTGTAAGATGTGGCGCACACACGCCTCCTGGTAGGACTATGAGAAGCTGAAGATGCATCCGAGTGTCTGAATGCAACACTGAGCTGGTTGAAATTTTTAAAGCCTTTAGGGAGCAGGAAAGGACTCTTTTCTAAAACAAAACTGTCTTATCCCAAATTGTCAAAATGGTTCCTCTTCTGATTTAAAAAAAAAAAAAAAGTCATGCCTTTTCACCAACTCAAACTTCAAAGTATTTTATAACTAGCTAGTACCAGTTTTTGGAGGGGCTTTTTGTAAAGAAAAAATCTCACTAACTTCTTTGTTTGAGGGAAATAAAAAAGATGTAGGACATTTTGAAAAATTGGTCCATTTGGCATACTTGAAATTAAAACGAGTTTGTAAGTTAATACTTCGTTTCCCCCCCTCTGTGAAAATAGGTCATCATATTTCAGCCAGTTCTGGTAACGGAAAAATCATGAGTTATGCTTTTGTTGACAGTTCCCATCAGAGCCTTGAGCTTTTTTAAGATCAAGAGCCAGATATAGAGAGGTATTTGGGTGCCTGAAGAGGCAGATCTATGCCTAAGCTACTTTGCACTCCAGAAAACCCCAGCTGTCTAAATCTCTATTAAAAAGTCAAATGAAAATAAATTCAGTTCCCATTAGACACCTATTTGTCTCTTTAGGTGTTCTCAAATCTAAGCCATTAACATCTCTTCATCTTGCTGCTCCCTTTATCAGCCACTTGACAACACCCCGCCAATCAGCTGAACTCCCTGCCTGTGCTGGGCAGGGGCGGGATTGAGCTCCCACCTCTGTGCCAGTAAAAATCGGCTCCTGTGCCACTGATGGCATGTGTGCAGTAGGTTGCTGACCCCTGATTTAGACCTTGGATCTCTGAAAATTGTGGAGAGATGCCAGAGATCAGCACCTCAACACTCCTCCCTGACGGCTAGGAATGCCGACGTCCTTTACCCGTCTATTCCAGCAAGCCCGTCCACTTGTATCTTTCAGTGCTCACCCCGCATGGGCGACGCCTTGTCGTTGTGGACCATGTTCCCAGTGGAGGCCATGTTCAAAGGATCCCACCCGCGAGCCGTGTGTTGAACCCCACGTAAACCCAAACTGCACCGTGAGCCACAAACAGGCCGCGGGCCACGTGTTGAGTAGTCCTGCCTTAGAGATTAACAAATATCTTTGTATCATGAGCTTTCTTCGGTAAACTCCACTTCATCAGATGAGTTGGAGTGAAAATTAAAGAATCTAGAGCCTTGGATTGCGATCCGCTGGTGGGCATGACCAGTCAATCGCAAGGTGTTCTAGCCCTCCTCTCGTTTCCCCCACCCCACCCCCAAAAAGGAGCCAGCGCTGATGCTACTAGGGTTGCCAGGTATCTGGTATTGTTCCGGACAGTCTGGTATTTGCGGCCTCTGTCCAGTTTAAAAAAAACACAGAAAATACCAGACATGTAAAATGTCCAGTATTTTCTGTTTTTCTTGGATGGAAGGCTGCATGGGACATTCTTCCCCTGCCATGTCTGGCGGGGATGGGGAGAGTGGGAGGCACAATGACCCTTTTTGTTTTGTGTGGTTTGTGGGTTGTTGGGTCCCCCCCCCCCCCCCAACAACTTTGGCAGCCCGTTTTATTTTATTTATTTATTTTTTTTGCTCAAAAAGTTTGGTCCTTTTTTTTTTCTTTGCTCAACCAATTTTTTTCCCTGCCATGCTCAGTATTTTTTTGTGAAAGTATATAGCAACCCTAGGTGCTATCTCCTGAGAAAATGGAGGTAATGCCAGCTTCCTGTAGCAGAGTGGTGGGTGGGGGGGAGGAGGAGAGAGAAGTCCCCGGCTGGGCACTAGATGTGGCATGTCAGCAAGCGCGCGCACTGCTCCTCCCCTCTCCAAAACAGCCAGCACGCTTCCTGAAAAGCTGGATCTGGCACACAGCTGGGGACTTGCTTCCTCATGGTGCCTTCCTTCTCCCCTGGTGCAGGAAGGAAGTCCCCAGCTGTGTGTCAGCTCTGACTTCTTAGGAAGCGTGCCAGCTGTTTTGGGGAGGGGAGGAGCAGTTTGCGCTGCAGGACCCCCAGGTCCTTGCCAACCCCCGTCCCCCCCCACCGCAACAGCACCCTACACCCTCCCCCTGGCCAGATTCCCCAACAGAACCTGCCTGTTGCCCATACCCCCACCAGCCCCTTGCCCCTGCCTTGTGGTCAGACGCCCACCCGCACCCTGCTCCTGCTCCTGCCCCCTCCCTCCCAGCCAGATACCTTCCCTCAGCTTGCTCCTGTACCATATTTTCCATCCAGATTTCCCCCCCCATCCCTATCCCACTCCCTGGCAGCCTTGTCCTGCACACTGGATCCCTCATTTTTGGCTCCACTTCAGAGTGTAGAGGGGCCCACAAATTCCATTAACCCTAGAACCCCAGAAGAGTTAATCTGGCTTGAACCTCAGTCCTATCTACTCCCCCCCCTTCCCCCCCGGGGCTGGAGTGCCAGGGGAGTGAGGTGTCTCAGTTGGGGTCACATCAGTGAGGCCGGGGGGGGGGGTGGGGGGGTTGGAGGGATTGTATTTTTGCATCTCACTTATGTGGTCCCCAACTGATTTTTTTTCTGAGGGTCAGTGACCTGTGACCCAAAACAGATTCCCCACCTCTCTCATAAAGACAATGCTGAAACATTGTGTTTGACAAAATTTATTTAAAAATGAAGCCTGGCCAACAAGCTCCCATCTGGCCACAGCATCATAAGACTGCTGCACCCCCCCAGACCCGAACCCTGAGCCCATCAGATACCTTCAAAAATGTTTGAAGGGGCCCTGGGCTACCCTGCTCCAGGGCCTAACCAGAAGAGGCGGGGCCAGGATGCTTCTGGGCTTCCCCACCCACAGACCATGATTTGTCTGGGGGAGCCCCTTTGCCCCCCCTTCCCACTAGGCATCCATGGCAGGGCGGGAAGAGGCTTTGCATGCTCCTCTGCCCCCAGGTCAATCAGGGTCTGGGGGCAGGGGAGCTGCGCGAAGCTTCCTATGTCCTGCTCCGGCCCTGCGTGAGCGTATGGCACTTTGAAGTGCCGCACACTCCTCACAGGGTGGGGGGGAAGACGGAGGAAACTTTACGCGCTCTTCCCATCCACAGGCCAATCAGGATTCGGGGGCGGGGAGCACGTGACGTCTCCTTCCACTGTGTGAGGAGCGCATGGCATTTCAAAGTGCTGTGTGCTCCTGGTAGGGCGGGAGGTTTGGACTCTGGAGTCATGGATAGCCATCGATGAGAACTGCGACAGTATTGTCAGCAGTAGCGACAAATAACCTACCAAAAATGGTTAAAGCAAAAGCCTGGGTATCGTGTACCTGGATTCTGTTGCTGGTTCCACAGCTGTTAGTAAGTCTCACTCTGGGCCTTGGTTTCCCCATCTGTAAAATGGGGGAAAAGATACTTGAGTACCTCATGGGCGTTTGTGAAGTTTTTACAGATCAGTGCTTTGTATTTCTATAGTGCTTTTCATCAGAAGTGTTTGGCTTGCTTTCCAGACTTTAAACCAGACAAAACCCCAAAATAGCAATGTGTGAATATGTTGAAACAGCATGTTGCTGTTGCCCTTGTCCTTACTGGCCTCGTCCCATCCTGCTTTTTTTCATGTCTAAATGCAGAAAGGAAAGGGTCTAATGCAAGCACCCTTGTGGTACCTCTTCTTCTGGGCATTCTAGAATAGACAACTATTGTTATTAATAAAGTTGCAAACTCATGAATTGAAGTTATTGTCACAATCAGTACAGCTTTTTCTGACTCCCTCTAGGTACTTAAGTCATGAGACTCTTGCAAGAAACTCACTTGACCCGTATAACTTGTTTCTCCTCTTGTACCTGCTGCCTTACTGCTTTTTTTTCAATGCAATCATTTTATTTCAAGCTTGACTTTTTGGAGTTTTGTTGTTGGTAACCTTCCTCTCTGGAAATAATCAAATTAAATAAGGAAACAGTGCCACAGTCCGCCAGAAAACAGGGTCAGAAGGAGTACTCAGTTGCTTGAAGTTAATTGTGTGCTTCAGTGCTTTGTAGGGGGTATTACATTGTTAACTCTTTGGAGCAGAGAACATGTACACTTCAGTAAAATGCAGCAAACTTTTACAATGCAGTACAAGTACATATACATATTTTACTGGTGTAAGCTCTCAAACAGCTTTATAAAATGCCATATCTACTCAAGCTGTGCTATTCTGTGGTGCTGATAGAGGGGAAAATGGAAAACTTTTCTTAAATAATGAATATGGAGAGATTAACACTACCTTTGGCTGAAGAAATGTGTTGTGCCCACGAAAGCTGATGATACTATTTATATATTTTTGTTAGCCTAAGGTGTTACAGGACCATTGTTGTTTACGGTTTTTTTTAGTTATATACTAACATGGCTACTCCTCTGAGACCTTGGATTACATGCATCATCGTCCTTTCTAACAGACAGATCTTTATTTGCAAAGATCTTGCAAATAAAGTTTCATCCTACAAAACATCATCACACCTCTAGTACTTATTATTTCTGACTCATAAGAGCCAGAACTCTACCACATAGCAAAGATCTAGCCTTAATGCAATACAGTTTACCATGTATTAATTTGTAACACAAGATTTAAAAAAAAAATCCTTAAGATCAGAGTCTTAATCTGCAACATTCAAAAACTTCTGTTTTTCTGTTTTCTTTCTTACCTTAAGCCATTAACATAGGGGTGGGCAATAATTTTTGATGGGGGGGGGGATGGGCATCACTCCAAGAATTTGGTAAGTGGTCAAGAGGCGCACACTTCCATTATATTAATGGAGGAGGTGCAGGAGTCTGGGATGGAGGTTGGGTGCAGAAGGGAGTTTAGGGTCAGGGGTTGGGGTGTGAGATCTGGGAGGGAATTTGGGTGTAGTAGGGGATCGTTACCTGGGGCAATGGACTGGGGTGAGGAGGCGATGCAGGACCTGGGAAGGGGTTGTGACCTGGGGCTGGAGCATAGGAGGGGGTGCAGGGATTTGGGCTGTGACTAGGGATAGCAGATTGGGGTGCAAAGACTGCCCCCACCTTTCCCTAGCCAATCAGCTGAGCTCCCTGATTGCATGGGGAGCTCTGAACCTCTGCATGGGGCTCAGAAAAGGGCTGCACATCCGCATGGGCACAGCTTATAGGAAACCTTGGTTGAGAGTATTTCCCTACTTTCATGAAAGGACAAGCAGATCTCCACATCTTTCTACTTGGACAGGACAATGAGGATTGTATTTTTCCTGAGGGGGTGGAGAGAATGCTCAGTATTCAGATTCTATAGATGGAAAACAAAACTGGTGAAAATCCAAAATAATTTAGGGAATGTATAAACCCTGAAAAATTCCAAAATCCAGCCTACCGCTGTTTGAAACTCCCTACAAGAAAAATGATATACAGGCAGTCCCTGGGTTACGTACAAGATAGGGACTGTAGGTTTGTTCTTAAGTTGAATTTGTATGTAAGTCGGAACTGGTACATATTGTAGGGGAAACTCTAGCCAAACATTTCTCCAGAGCTCAGTTTTATTCTCCCACACCTCACTTCCCTCAGTCCTTTATTCTCAAGCTGAGGTGTCTGCTGAGAAAAGCCGCTCCGCGTCTCCCTGGTCTGCTGGAGGGAAGCAGCTAGTGCGGGGTTGCCTCACCCTGTTTGTAAGTAGGGATCTGATGTAAGTCGGATCCATGTAACCCGGGGACTGCCTGTATAACTATCGTTAAGAACTTTGAAACCTTTTATCAGGCTAGAAAGTGAAGACAGAAAATGGGAACCTTGCTACTCTCCATCTGTCTGAAGCACCAAAATAAGCAGCATGTAACAGTTCATGAAATCTTCTTTAAAAACAAGCCACCTGAAGGCTGGATTGCCACCTGGTTGCAATCTAGTAAATAGACTAAAGGGGCTATCAACCAGATGGAACCTTAGCTCTTTTCTACAGTCTCTTCCTGAGCAAGTCCTGATTTACCAAATGTAAACAGCCATCATCAACAGAGACACTAAGAACATCTCTGAAGAAAGAGAGCTGTCCTACAGCATTCAACACAGACAAGCCATGAAAACAAGATCAGTGGGGTGGGAGGAATTCTGCTGAAGAATAGCCAAAAAGGACTAGATTACCTCTAACAATATGAGCAATTCATAAAACTTTAATTGCAATCCACCTGCTTTCTTTGATTTTTTTTTTTTACCCTAAATAGATGATTTGCCTGAGTTTATTATGGGTACACAGAATACCCTTAGCATGGAGGAGACTGGAGCATGTGAATGACTAGTTATCACTGCATATAGCTAGGACTTCAGGTGAACTGAATCAACTCCTTATACTTGCCTGTCTGCCTATATTCACCTGTAGACTCTTGTCCTATGCTAAGATTTGTAAACCCTCTGAGGTAAGGACTGGCTTTTTGTGTTTGGATAGTACCTAGTACACTGGAGTCCTGATTCAAAGGGGCTGTTGGGATAATGTAAATAATCTCCTTACTCCAACAGCTGAAATGTTCTGGTACGCTCTCTAAAGCAAAGAGCCAGTTCAGTCATAGAAGTGAAAACTGGGTGCTGAAAGTTAGAATGGATGGTAGACTCAGCTTGGATATCTTGCTTGAGTGTGAATCCAGACAGTGTGTTCCAAGAATGTGAACAGAGAATTCCCTGAGGCTAGCTGTCTTAGAAGTTTTGCTTCCTATGCAGTGTTGCTCAGTGTGACCTATAATAGCCTTTTGAGGCTATAACAATGAGCCAGTCACAGCCAGTTGTCACGGAGTAAAGTCTGCCCATTTAATATCATTAGTCTAATGTTCAGAGCTATTAGTTATGTAAAACCTTAATATAATAAGAGCAACATTAGGAGCTTTTCAATTGCATCATTTGAACCCCCCCTAGGTTGCCAGTCTGCAGGTCTTTATTACTGTTCTCCTGAAAATGAACAAATTGGGTTTCTAACGTTTTTCAAGCATCCTATTTATTCAAATGGATAACGAGTCTTGTGGCTAAGGAAGAAGCGTTGGAGGTGGTATACCTAAACTTTAGTAAGGCATTTGATACGGTCTCACATGCCATTCTTATCAATAAATGAGGCAAATGCAACTTAAATGGGGCTATTATAAGGTGGGTGCGTAAATGGCTGAATAACCGTTCTTAGAAAGTAGTTATTAAAAGTTCACAATCATGCTGGAAGGACCTAACAAGTGGGGTTCCGCAGGGGTCTGTTTTGGGACTGATTCTGTTCAATAGCTTCATCAACGATTTAAATGATGTCATAGAGAGTACGCTTATTAAGTTTGCAGATGATACCAAGCTGGGAGAGGCTGCAAGTGCTTTGGAGAATAGGGTCATATTTCAAAATGATCTGGACAAACTGGAGAAATGGTCTGAGGTACACAGGATGAAGTTTATTAAGGCAAATCCAAAGTACTCCACTTAGGAAGGAACAATCTGTTTCACACATACAGAATGGAAGGCGACTGTCTAGGAAGGAGTACAGCAGAAAGAGATCTAGGGGTCATAGTGGATCACAAGCTAAATATGAGTCAACAGTGTGATGCTGTTGCAAAAAAAGCAAACATGATTCTAGGATGCATTAACAGGAGTGTTGTGAGCAAGACACGAGAAGTCATTCTTTCGCTCTACTCTGCGCTGATTAGGCCTCTATTGGAGTATTGTGTCCAGTTCTGGGCACACTGCAAGAGAAATTGGAGAAGGTCCAGATAAGAGCAACCAGAATGATTAAAGTTCTAGAGAACATGAGGAAGACTGAAAGAATTGGGCTTGTTCAGTTTGGAAAGGAGAAGACTGAGAGGGGACATGATAGCAGTTTTTAGGTATCTAAAAGGGTATCACAGGGAGGAGGGGGGAAAATTGTTCTCCTTAGCCTCTGAGGATAGGACAAGAAAGCAGTGGGCTTAAACTGCAGCAAGGGAGGTTTAGGTTGGACATTAGGAAAAACTTCCTGTTAGGGTAATTAAACACTGGAATAAGTTGCCTCGAAAGGTTGTGAAATCTCTATCACTGGAGATATTTAAGAGTAGGTTAGACAGACATCTGTTAGGGATCATCTAGACCAGCGGTTGCCAACCCGTTACAGCAAAGAGCCAAAATAGTTGTGAATATAGTGCAAAGAGCTGGGGGGGAAAGTGGTGAGCAAAAAAAAAAGCAATTTTCAGGGGCGGCTTCGCGAGCTACACCATGGGATGGGAGGATAGCTGCACGCGGCTCGTGAGCCATGGATTAGCCATGGCTGATCTAGACAGTACTTGGTCCTGCTGTGAGGGCAGGGGACTTGATGATCTCTCGAGGTCCCTTCCAGTTCTAATACTTGATTAAATGAATTTCAGCTGATTTGCATGGGGTCTTTCTAAAATAGTGCCTTGTACATTAGCTAATGAAGGTAGATGAGTCATTTTAGCATAATTTTCATCTCGCTGTACCCATCGTCTCATTTATTTTGCTTAAACTGCTTTCTGCCACTCCTCCTATTATCCTTTTTCTCTGTTTGACTTCTTTCCATCTTGGTCACCCTGTTTCATATCGTCCCTGTTTCTATACTTCCATTCTCTCATCTTTAATCTTGCCGCCTTTCATTCTTCAAAGAAGGTCTATGGTGGGAATATTAGAGCAGATCCTATAAGGTTAGGGCATTTTTTAATGTAATACCTGCAGCTCCCACTGGAGGCCTTTGCCATATTAAAATAGTTGGATAGCATGAGAAAGATATGCAGTTCACTGATTATCAGACTAACACAGTTGTGTGAGTCATGTTACATTCAAGGGCGGCTATTTTAGAGTTTGCCAGAAAAAATAAAGGCAGAATTCATTTAATTTGCCTGGCTTTAGTGCACTGAATCTGGTGATTAGGACTGGAAGAAAAACTTATGTAGATTTACAGGAGACTTGCATCAAGTGCAATGTGTGATTGTGATGCTATGTGTGAAATCAAACCAATTTGAGAAGAAATAACCCACCTAGGGTTTAGAATACATGTGGCCATGATTTTTTTATATTATTCATTTAGGCTACGTCTACACTGGCACCCTTTTCTGGAAATGCTTAAAACGGAACAGTTTTCCGTTATAAGTATTTCCGGAAAAAGCGCGTCTACATTGGCAGGATGCTTTTCCGGAAAAGCACTTTTTCCGGAAAAGCGTCCGTGGCCAATCTAGACGCGCTTTTCCGCAAAAAAGCCCCGATCATCATTTTCGCGATCGGGGCTTTTTTGCGGAAAACAGTACTGTGCTGTCTACACTGGCCCTTTTCCAGAACAGTTTTCCGGAAAAAGGACTTTTGCCCAAACAGGAGCAGCATAGTATTTCTGAAAAAGCGGCTGATTTCTTACAGTAGATCATCAGTGCTTTTCCGGAAATTCAAGGGGCCAGTGTAGACAGCTGGCAAGTTATTCCGGAAAAGCGGCTGATTTTCCGGAATAAGTGGCCAGTGTAGACACAGCCATTGGGTACATCTACACTACAGAGGAAGATCAAAGCTGCTGCTGTCTAGTTAAGACAGCTAATTCGAAGTGAGAGGGGCACTCTGGTCGATGCCGATAGTCCTGCTTTCTTATGAGGGGTAAGGGAAGTCAAAGGAAGAATGTTTTTTCTTCAACTTCCTGCAGTGTAGGCAACACCAAAACCAGAGTTAAGCTACTTTGACTTTAGCTGCGCAATTAAGATACACAACTTCAGCTACACTAATTCAACTTTGTGCACTAATGTAGACACACCTTTACCCTGGTGTAAATTAGGAACAGTGGAGTTAATGGAAGTGATAGAAGGGAGTTAATGGAATTACTACTTGTATCCATCACTTTTCAGGGGAGCAGGGCTATGAACTTGACCCACCTGTATGTTTTACTTTTCAGATTATGAAAGGTTCAACCACTAGTAAAAATGTTTCTTTTCCATGATGTGTTCTTGCTGAGTCTATTTGCTTTCCTTCCCTTCTTTACAAATTATACGAGAGGTGTAGCTCTTAAGTTCTGTAATAAAGAATTTTCAACTGACATGTCTATTGCATGCATTTTCAATGACTAATATCTTAGGGTATGTCTACACAGCAAAGTTATTTCGAAATAGCAGCCCTTATTTCAAAATAACTTTCCTAGCGTCTACACCACCAAACCGCTATTTCAAAATAAATTCGAAATAGTGGAGTGCTTATTTTGAATTTAGTAAATCTCATTCTATGAGGAATAACGCCAAATTCAAAATAGCTATTTCAAAATAAGTGCTGTGTAGCCACTTATTTTGAAATGGGGGGCCTCAAGCCTTCTCAGGGTGCCCTGGTGGCTACTCTAGCCTCAACCAAGAACACTCCTCTACCTCCCCCCTTCCCTGGAGCCCTTAAAGGGGTAGACTCTGGTCCCAGCAGTCACTGCCCTGGACCCAGCAAGCCACTGGCAGCCAGCCCTCCACTGCTCCCCAGGAGTAGTCTGCCAGCTCCCAGGAGCCTGACAGGGCCGGGAGAAGACGGGCGCCTTCCTGGTCCTGGGTGGGGATCATGGATCTTATTCAGGTTTGGGGGGATGCCCCCACTGTCCATGATCTCTGCACTAGATGGAGGAACGCGGCCATCTATGGCAGGATAGCTGCCAGCCTGGCCACCAAAGGCCACATGTGAACCCAGGAGCAGGTTTGCATGACAATCAAGTTGGTCTGGTGAGACCCCTCAACACTGAGCTTCCCCTCCTCCCTTCCCCTTGTTTCTCCCTTCCAGCTCCTTCTCCCAGGTTTCTCCTTCCCCTCTCCCATCCTCTCTTCTCCCCCCCACCATTCCCCAGTCTCACCGGAGTTTCATTCCCTCCTCCCCTCCCCAGTATTGTTAAATAAAGAGAGTTTGTGTTCATGAAAATACTTGTATTTTATTTGACATCAGGAAGGGGGGTTAGGGAGGGGTAAGTGGAAGGACATGAGGGAGCAATGAGGCACAAGCCCCCAGTGGGGCAGACCAGGGAGGTGCTTAGTGCTCCTCAGGGTGGAAGCTCTCCCGCAGGGCCTCATGGATACTGACAGGCCCCCGATAGACCTCCTGGCTGGCTGCCTGCAGAAAGTGCATCCAGGCTCGCAGCAACACGTCCACAAAAAGCATCAGGGTGCCCAAAGGCAGCTCTGGCTCCATGTTGCAGAGTGCTGTGGTGTCCCGAGTGAGGGCAACCAGAGGATGCAGAGAAAATGCGTTGTTGTCCCTCATCGAGATAGACAAGCAAGCACGGAAACCTGAGAACTGGCTGTCGGGGGGGGGGGGGGGCAAGGAGGCAGGGCCCCTGCCTGCTCCCTTGAAGCACAGACCTCAGATAGCCTCAGGCAGCAGCCCCACATAAGTCCTGACCTGGTACCCTGCTGGAACTGGATCTGGCCAGCCTTAAATGCGATTCAGAGTCCACTCAGTGGACTCTGTGCAAAATGCTATTTCAAAATGCATTTTGTGTGTAGACATGTTATTTTGAAATAACACTGTACTGTAGACATACCCTTAGTTTCTCTGATGTAAAACCACATTGAAAAAATACTTGGTTCTTGCCTGCGTGATAATGTCTCTATAGCTCCCTATTTCCAGGAGTTGCATGCCCTGACATGGAGCCACTTAAAAACTGGGACTCCCAGGCTGGATTTGCACAACTGCTTCAGCTGCAGATGTCTGAGACTCTAAGCCACAGGCTGCCAACCTGACTACTTGAGGCCATTCCTTGATGGTTCTAAAGCAGGCGTCTTAAACTCAAAGGCATTTAGGTGCATATTGAAATGGATGGGAGTTAAAAGGCACCTAAATCCTTGGGATGCTGTCATCTTCCTTGATGAAGTCTTCAGCTACTTCCCTGCATTTGGAGTAGCTGAGTTTCCTGAAGGCTCAGGCTGTGCCTTGGACTATATCTTCATTCCTCATGAGGGCTAGGCCAGGGGGCAGAAGCAGACACACACAGATGGCACCAGTCTTTCACAGCTGACAAGACATCAGCTGTTAGCCAATCCAAAAGGTGCCCATTGTTGGTGCGGGGCTGGATTCTTTTTGAGTGAGGGAAAGCCACACCAGAATAGCGAATCGCTTAGTACCAAGGGTCCAGTGAGCTGCTAGAACCCTGTTCAGATCCCTTCTCCCACCCCAGGAAGAGGGAGGACTGATTGAGTATCCTCACCACTAGGGTAAAGGTTAGAATGGAGGGCTGGTCCTTTCTTGGCCCCTCATATGAACTCTCAAACTGGCCTCTGCATATACCTATCCTAGCTCCCCACCCCCAATGCCTGGAGGTTTATTTTATCTGGTTTGTGACTCATTCTTGCACAGTGGTTCCCAACCTTCTCAGAGGCATAACCCCCACGTACCCTGGCCACGCCCATAGCTCAGGTGGAGGGCACGAGCCAAGATTTGCTAATTTTCTAATTGCAGAACACTAAGGCTGCGTCTACACTGGCATGATTTTGCGCAAATACTTTTAACGGAAAAGTTTTTCCGTTAAAAGTATTTGTGCAAAAGAGTGTCTACAGTGGCATGTGCTTTTGCACAAAAGCATCCGTGCCAGGGTAGACGCTCTCTTGCGCAAGAAAGCTCCGATAGCCATTTTAGCCATTGGGCTTTCTTGTGCAAGAAATTAACGTTGCCTGTTTATACTGGCCTCTTGCGCAAGAGGGCTTATCCCTGAGCGGGAGCGTCAGAGTATTTGCACAAGAAGCACTGATTTCATACATTAGAACATCAGTGTTCTTGCGCAAAGACTCGCGGCCAGTGTAGACAGGTGGCAAGATTGTGTGCAAAATCTTGCCAATGTAGACACAGCCCCTATGTCCTTACCCTGCCCCCTTTCCCAAGGCATGCCTCCCCGCACTCTATTCCCACCTCCCTCCATCGCTTGCTCTCTTTCAGTGGGCTAGGGCAGGGTATGGGGGTGTGGGTGTCAGCTGGGCAGGGGTGGGCCTAAGGCATTTGGGGTGAAGGAGGAGGCTCTAGGCCAGAGGTTCAGTGTGCAGAAGGTGGTTCAGGGCAGGGGGGGGGTGGGAGGGAGTTTGGGTGCAGGCTGGAATTCCAAGCTGGTGGACTCCAGGAAGAGGCTGTGGGAAGAGGGCTGACGCCTCCAGTTTTGGAGGTGCAGTCCAGAAATTAGGGGGCTCTAGATGGGGGGGGGGGGGGGCGGGTCTGTGGCAGAGCTGTATTTGGCTGTCAAAGTGCTTTTCAGAGCAGAACCAGGAGCTAGCCCTTTGGGATCTCTGGCTTTTAGAGCTTCCAGCCCTCTCAGATGCCAAACAGTGAAAAAAGAGGGAACGTTTTCCTGGGCTGAGAACAAGGGGTAAAGGAGCTGAGTTGTAGCAGTCCTCCGCTGACTGCTGCAATACCACCAATTACAAAAAGTAATTCTACAATGAAATAGTGATGGAAAAAATTGGGAACATGATGACAGTTCCACATGTCCAGCTGTCTAGAGTAAGTGTGTCTGCCCCGCGGTATAGTCAGAAACCCCAAGCTTATGGTGCTTTCTGTAACTAGATTTCACCAAACTAATAACAAACATGAACTCCTGCATCACTATACACACACAGTCCCCCTTGGACTCTCGAGTCCCTCTCTTGCCAACCAGCCAAACTTGACAATGATAAGTGGTTGACCACATTCTGGTTGCTCCCAGTCCGAAGACACTAGTCAGTTGCCCTGATTAGTGCAACTCTAGATCTTATACTAAAGATGATGCCTGTAGCCAACCCTTTCTTAAACAAACTAAAGGTTTATTAATTAGGAGAAAGGAATAAGAATTATTTGCTGGTTAAAGCAACCAAACATACAAACACAAATGAGTTACCACTTAAATTCTAACTACACCTCTGTCAAGTTATTTGCCAAAGTGCTTCTCAGAGCAGGAGGTGGTGGTAGCCCTTTGGGAATCTCTGTGATCCTGTCAGATTCCAGACAATAAATAAAGATGGAAAGTTTTCTGCGGCTTTGTTTTCTTTCCTTCTCCAGTTTCCAAATCTACAAAATGAGCTTCCTTGAATAGTGTGTGTCCTAGGTGCCATAGGGCCATTAGCCAATACTTTGTATTGCAATGAATAAACCTTGGTGGCCCATCTGATTTTTATAGGCTTTCTGGATTATGGGTGGCGGTGGAGTGGGGGAATGAAGGGGGATGAATGATTCCTATGCCTGCATTCACAGCAAACATTTTCAAAACGAAACATTTTCTTGTAGCAATGCATATGGACATCGCAACTGTGGGTACTGCTTGCAGTAGCTAGTCCATAGTAAAGTGCAGAATTGCCCTAGGCCCATGTAACTTACCTGCATGTCATCGAGTCTAAACACTACATACTTTCTTATAAAGACTAATACCAGTTTTGTGCAAAATTAACATATGGGTGAACTGGTCTAGGCTCAAGCTCTGAGTCTGTTAGGGCTTAGCTTGTGTCTGCAGCCTGAGCAACATGGGACAGCATTGCACCCCCTCACTTAGACTTTTTGAATCCGGATTGATCTGGTGCAATGCTTTAGCCAACCAGGGATTAATTTAGCAAAGTCCTGTAGGCTGCCCAGACTAAATGAGCACAGTGGAGAAACCTATAGGGCTGTCACATGTACTAAGCCAGCCTTTCCAGGAATGGTGAATTCCAAATAACGGTCCAGTCCCTGGGCATAACCAGCTAGGATTGAAACAAACCGGGTAACATGGTTGTGTCATACCCCTTTAACTCTCTAGATCGGACTCTCGCGCATACTGCTGTGCTAGAGATAACAGTCCCTCCAGGCTTTGCTGTCACACAGCTATTAGCACGCCCAGCAACGTTACCTAAATGTTCTCCCAGCCACTCATGAGGGCTACGTCTACACTGGCATGATTTTCCGGAAATGCTTTTAACGGAAAAGTTTTCTGTTAAAAGCATTTTTTGGAAAAGCGCGTCTAGATTGGCAGGACGCTTTTCCGCAAAAGCACTTTTTGCGGAAAAGCATCCGTGGCCAATCTAGACACGCTTTTCTGCAAAAAAGCCCTGATTGCCATTTTTGCGATCGGGGCTTTTTTGCGGAAAACAAATCTCTGCTGTCTACGCTGGCCCTTTTGCGCAAAAGTCTTTCGGAAAAATACTTTTGCCCGAACAGGAGCAGCATAATTTTTCCAGAAAAGCACTGATGATTTTACATGAGATCGTCAGTGCTTTTCTGGAAATTCAAGCGGCCAGTGTAGACAGCTGGCAAGTTTTTCTGGAAAAGCAGATGATTTTCCAGAAAAACTTGCCAGTCTAGACACAGCCGAACTGTATATACAGGGAGACACATCTGCCAGTACCCACCAGCTCTTCCCTGCCCCTCAAGCCTGTGTCTCTCACCCTGCTCAAGCCCACCATAGAAAATGAGAGCTCATAATTTTATCATTTTATTATGCACTGTCTGGGTGAGCTGCACAGGGACTCCCCAAACACTTCAAACAAAGCTCACTGCTTTACATAAACATCTGCCCTTATAAATGTGTGTTTTAAGGGCTTCTGAGTGATAAAGGGTCAGAATTGGTTACAAAAAGAAATAAGATGATAAAAAATCACTAATTCCAAAACTTTACCAAGATAACATTTGAAGCAAGCAGTTTTCGCTCACCTCTAGATATTGCTGGCAGTTCACAATTCTTAGTACACAGGCTCAGTTCCCTTCCCAGATTGGGACCAATCTCCCTAGTTCAGTCAAGCAAACTTGTTTTAGTAGCGATGAGGTTGCAAAGTCCTTGTGTCCTATTTAAGACCCTGCTCCTCTCCTGGAAAACCCCTCCTTCTGAAATGTAGACAAAACAGTGCCCTGTAGACTTCAGCGATTCAAAGTGTCTCAGGTGAATTTTAAATTTCTTGCTCACACCTTCTGTACACATCTCAAAGGGGTGGCTGTGTTCATCTGCGTCTGCAAAAAAGAGCTGTGCAATGACCCCATAGAGACTTACAGATTAATTAGGGCAGAAGCTTTCAAGGGTAAAACCCACTTAATTAGATGAATTGGAGTGGAGTTTACAGAGGCATGGGTATATAGAATGACAATGAAAGAAAGAGGGAAATAACTAAATTGGATAAACAACTCCTGGAATAATAAAATCGAAATAGTACAGGCAGTCCCCGGGTTACGTACAAGATAGGGACTGTAGGTTTGTTCTTAAGTTGAATTTGTATGTACGTCGGAACTGGTACATATTGTAGGGGAAACTCTAGCCAAACATTTCTCCAGAGCTCAGTTTTATTCTCCCACACTTCACTTCCCTCAGTCCTTTATTCTCAAGCTGAGGTGTCTGCTGAGAAAAGCCGCTCCGCGTCTCCCTGGTCTGCTGGGGGGGCGGGAGCGCTAGCTTCGCGTCTCCCTGGTCTGCTGGGGGGAAGCAGCTAGTGCGGGGTTGCCTCACCCCGTTTGTAAGTAGGGATCCGATGTAAGTCGGATCCATGTAACCCGGGGACTGCCTGTATATCGAAATAGGGGAGCTTCAAAATTAGTCCAAGGCAGACTGCATTATTATGGATGTGCTATCTCAACTTAGAGCCTCAGGAAGCACTGGGGAGTAATTTACTTTGAAATCCACATTAATGCTCGTTTGAAATAACTATTTCAAAATAAGCATTATTCCCTGAGAAAAGCAGGAGTATGGATTTCAAAATAACCAGCCCGTTTTTGAAATAACGGGCTTGGAAATGTGGACGCTCTGCTTGTTATTTCAAAATAACTCCCTAATATAGACAAGGTCTAAGATGCTATAGGACTTTTTGTTGTGTCTTCTCTGTATTAGACTTTTGGGGTGCCATGCAAGGTATTTGTTCTTTCTGAGAAGCCAGACTGTGGGTGTTACCCAGACTCAGTGGCTGTGTCTAGACTGGCCAGTTTTTCCGGAAAATCAGCTGCTTTTCCAGAAAAACTTGCCAGCTGTCTACACTGGCCTCTTGAATTTCTGCAAAAGCACTGACTTCCTACTGTAAGAAATCAGTGCTTTTTGCGGAAATACTATGCTGCTCCCATTCGGGCAAAAGTCCCTTTTGCGCAAAACTTTTGCGCAAAAGGGCCAGTGTAGACAGCTCAGATTTGTTTTGCGCAAAAGCGCGTCTAGATTGGCCACAGACGTTTTTCCGCAAAAAGTGCTTTTGCGGAAAAGCATCCGTGCCAATCTAGATGCTCTGTTCCGCAAATGCTTTTAACGGCAAACTTTTCCGTTAAAAGCATTTCCAGAAAATCATGCCAATCTAGACGTAGCCAGCATGTTTCAATAACAAACACGTAACAAAAGTCTTATAACTCCATATACAAAGTTGATGCACACATTTTAGGAGGACAGAAATACTTAATGGATTATTACTTTTCAAATGATAGCTTACAAAGTGTATTTTGTACAAAACATACCAGTCATCGAACAGAAAATACGTGGACACGGGGAGTTACATAGCTGACAGTATACAACAACTGCCAGCTGTTTCTCAAGAAACACCTCGCCTCACAGCAGGACGAGCAAAAGCATTTGCTCTCACTAGAAGAGCAAGCCCGTAAATTGCACCTGAAAATGTCAGCCCTAACTCGGTTTGCAAGAAGGAACTTCAGCCCCTCTGGGCCACAGAGAGCTTAGCCTCTCTGCCAGGCTAAAAGGCTGCAAGCTCCCCAGCAGACGTAACAGAACCCAAAGAGAAGTGTCCCTGTGGTTCTCTAGGGTCACTCCGGTGACTAGCGGCTGGTGAGCACACTCACGTTTTATGCTGCTTTATTTGGTTTTCCACCCATGGACTTTGCTGACACTGCTCCCAGTCATTGCTAAGCATATGCTTACATGCTTGATTGGCCCAGGGCTCTCATCAGTCTCAGCAAATTAAATAGTCTTTAAATGTTGAAACTGTACTATTGCAGCTCCTGCCACTGCTTTCCCAGACTTCCAGCCTGGACTCTAGGCTCCTAGGCCACTCTGGAAACCACCTCACCGGCATCCCTTATCCTGCCTTCTGAGTGCTAGAGCTGTTTGGCTGCTCCAAGAGTGGGATGGGAGCAGGATTTGAACCCACCACCCTGTAGTCCCTAGGTAAATGCCCTATCCTCTAGACCACTGCAGAACTCTTTACAGCCCCTTCACTGTTTGTTTATTCTCTGTGGATCTTCCTCCACTAAGAACATGTAGGTTTTTGCTTCCTGGATCCATGACCTGATGGTGAGAGAGCCTGGCGTGGTTATAATCTTACTACATTGTCCTGAAGTTAAATGCATGGAGCTGTCAGAGGAAAAATGGCAGATTCTCAGTAAGGGGCTTGTGCTATGTTCTCCGAGCCCAAGTGCCTCCCTTATTTTGCACTGGCGGCGAGAAGCAGAACTCAGGATCTCGGCAGGGGGAAGATGCCTACTTTTAAAAATGCTAGATTACAGCAGGCTCAGAGAAACCGGCGTACAGAGACCACAATCATGTGACATCCCAAGGGGAGACTTCTAGGTAGGGGTAAGACCAGCAGTGGGCAACCTGCGGCCCATCAGGGTTCTGTGTGTGGCCTGTGAAACATTTTGTTTACCGCTGCCCGCATGCAGGGTTGCCAGATTCCGTTGGTTTCTGACCACAGTTTTTTCCTACCAATATTACAAAAGTAACATGCATGTAAATCAAGGGCATGTGAAGTGAGGTGCATGTTGATTACACACAACATTGGCTGTGAGAGCCGTGTGCCCCCGGTGCCTCCGATCCAAGTGCTCTGTCGGTCAGTCGGCACACACTGCAAATTCTAGGTACGCTTGCCCAGTTAGCAAAACTACCCTATTTTGGGCGGACGGGGAGACCATCTTAGTTATGACAGGCTTGCAGCCCACCGAGGTGAAGGAGGGCCACTCAATGCACCCCACTTAACTTGTCTAGGTTGCCCGTCAGGGTTAGACAGTGAAAGATCAGAACTGAGGAATAGACCGGGAGTTGGAGCTAGGAGATGAGATCAAGCAGCAGGGGGCACAAGAAAGGACGGGAGGAAAGATTAAATTAACAGGAGAGGGCCAGGAAGCATCTGAAAATTATAATCTGCCCTGCTTTCTGGATAACCAGAAGAACCATTCAAGGGCACTGAATCCCCATCAACCCTATGTACGTCATGCCAAACATTTTTTCTGTCTCTTCCCCAGATATGGATTTATAATGAAGACCATGAGTTGATTTTAAATAATCTCCTCTGCTTGGATGTATCAGAAACTCGCTCATCAGATCCACCTCGTCTCATGAAATGCCATGGATCCGGAGGGTCACAGCAGTGGACGTTTGGGGTGAGTGGTTTGCGTGGGGAATACTCATACCCATCCCCTTGTTGATGGTGCCGGGCTACACTGAAAAGTTACAGTGAAAATGGCATTTTATGGGAGTCCAGGGATATGGTTTCTGTATCAAATGTGCTCAGTTTAATAGGGAAAATTGCATAGCTGCAAGTCACAATACAACTTGTGTGCAGCACAGACAAGGCTTCACAAGCTGGACTCTAAGTCAAGGTGAATTCTTTTGCTTTCCATAATCAAGATTTGCCAGACCACATTAGGTTCATTCCCATCAAGGAGGCTGCACAGTTATAATGCCAATAAAGTAATCAATTCTGTGATGCACAGGGAGCATTAGAACTCATTCATGGTCTCAGCTGCATTGGCACCGCAGGATGAACAGGGGTAAGAAGCAGTAAAAACATTTGTGTCAATAGCTAGATGGGTCTGAGCCTGGACATGTGCAGGAAGCACATCTGAGGAGTAAAAAGGTGCTGTTGTAATCCACACACCTGCCGGGTGTGGTTCACTGTCTCATATAGTGGCACTTACACCACCCCGAGAGAGAGAAATGAGCCTTCACTGAGAACCAGCTGGCTTTTTGCTCATGTGGCAGAAGCTCATGCCCTAAGCTCCAGAGGGCCCAGGTTTGGTTCTGCCTGTCCGTGTTACACTATTTTTACAGTCACTTCTCAGAGTAGGAGTGTACGTTAAATCAGGCAAATTAAAATTGTTACCTCCACTTGTTTCTCACGTTGCTTTTAAATGGCCGACTTCACAAAGGAGCCGCTGAGCCAAAACTTCACGTCCTTCTCAGAGTTTTAACGCAAAGCCTTCCCCGCTGCTGAGTCAGGACACACTGGCAGCAGGAAAACTTGCTGCCCTTTAACGTAAGCATTAACACAATGGCAGTCGAGCACCAGCAGAACCCCCCCCGGAGAGCGGGTACATTCCTGTGCAGACGGATTGAGTGCGCGCACATGGGGCCTTCTCTAAGAAGAAAAGAGCCAGTGGGTGACTAACTCTAGCTGGAGCTGGCCCCAGATCTCCCCAGACCAGGGTCAGGGGAGGTGAAGTAAAAAGGCCTTGGCAGGTAAAGTAAAAAGTTGGCTTTGCCTAGTTCATCCATCAGCCTGCAGCTCTGAAACTTGTTCTCATAGGATGGGATCTGCTAGCTCTGAGTAGCTCATCCCGCCCCTCTCCTGAGTGCTAGTGCCGGTGTCTGGTGCATGCCCACAGAACCCCCACTGGGCGTTGGGCAGTGTGTCCCTGCCAGAGGGGCAGACAGAACGGCTGGGTCCCTGAACAAGGTGGAGGAGGGTGGGGCCGCTACACATTCCCAGAAGAGGAGGGGTTTTGGGTGGAAGAGGCAGGGCTGGGGGCAGTCAGGTCTCAGCACTGGCCAGATCACACCGTGCTGCCCACCCCTCCTCCCCCAGCCCTTAGCACTGCCTGGAGCATGGCCCCCAAAGGCTTGGGTGATTTATAGGGCCCACAGCTCTCTCTGCTCAGCCAGGAGCCACAAGCCCTTTTGAATCACTAGGCTCAAAGCAGATTCCCTCTTGTCCCCCCCGTCAACAGACTTGGTCTCTACATAACTTGGTCAGTTATGCCTCCATAGAGGGCTGGGACCCCATTCCATGCCTTGTCCTACATGTTTACAAACCATAGCACAGATGTAGCTTAACCTGGTAACTGGGCTAAACTCTTCTCTCCAGCATTTATTGGGACAGATGCTACACTACAGCTGTGAACCAATTGGCTCAGGGGCCAGGTGTATTGCCTTGGTTATAGCTGTAGACTGGATTGGGACGGGAAGACCTTCTGAAGGATGCAGTGCTTTAGAACAGCCCTCTCACTCTGACATCACTCATTTTCAGTTTACGGACAGAGGGAAGGCCAGTGGCTTTGTATTTCCTCTTATTCTGTGTATATATGTACATCTGTTATTTGTTTTCTCTCCAGAAGAACAATAGACTCTACCAGGTCTCTGTAGGGCAGTGCATGAAGGTTGTTGATCCGCTTAGCCATAAAGGATATGTTACCATGGCTATTTGTGATGGCTCCCTCCCTCAGCAATGGCACCTGGAAAGCTGAATCTGAGAAAGCGGCAGAGAGAGGCAATTAGCAGAGATCTGGCTCCTCCTCAGCCATTGGTTTGTAAGTCTTCCTGGAGGGCGTGGAAGGAGCCCTTAGCTGCTATCCCTTACATGGACAGTGTGAAGCATTAGATTATTTAAATGTTTTGCCATAACCACCCAGGTGTTTGGGAAGGTTTGGAAGGAGATGATGCATCATTCAAATGCCGGAGTAGCAGCAGCAGCCCCCTTGCACAGCATTTATCAGCATTTCCTTGGATTATCCTGAATGAATAAACTGTTATTGTTTAAATAAGAGCAAATAATTAGAACAATGTAATTTGAATTGTGGTACTATTTTAACTCCATGAACCTTTTTAAATGACAAAAGACAGAAAGGAAGGAAGTTCTCCTTTCCACTGTTTCATGAGCAGCATCATGATCATTTACATTTTTAGTCTATTTTAATGGCTGAATTATTTTAGCTCATCTGGAATATATTTTAATTTCCTCTTGTCTTTCTGCAAATTGTCATTTGTAATATTTAATTTTAGTTTTGTTAATTTACGGTTTTAGCCCACTTCACATAGTTCAATTTTCAGTTGTCATTTTCCATACAGTATTTAAAACAAAGCTACTATTACAAAGTTTATTTTGATGACTTGTGATGGCATCTGCATTTAAAATAAAGCATTCATGTTTTTTATTAATCACTATGGAGGTTTGATCTGTTGCCTTTGGCTTTAGAAGTACAGACTGCAAGAGACTAGTGCAAGCCAAGGTTTAAATAAACCAGAGTCTGATAATTTGGAGACATTTGTTTGTACTTAAACAGAGGTTTTTGTAAAGATGCTTGTGAAGACACCTCAGCCTCTACACTGTGATCTTTCACCGTAGCGCCTGGTATTATGTGCCGAACATTTAAGATTATGAAGATGGGAAAAAAAAGTTGGGTTCTTCTTTGAGTAGTGTCCCTAGAGCACATCTGGGTACCAGCACTCTCTGCACTCAAGACTTTTTCAGTAGAATCAGGGGGTCCTCACACGTGCCCCAGTGGAGCCCGGGCAGGAGCGATGTTTGGTAGCGAAGCAGCATGTCACCGGCACATTAGAGCATGATGGTTGCGCAAACGCTTGGCGGCATCTAAGTATTAATGGGTAGCAGGTTTAAAACTAGTAGAAGAAAGTTCTTCTTCACACAGCGTGTAGTCAACCTGTGGAACTCCTTGCCAGAGGAGGCTGTGAAGGCTAGGACTATAATAGAGTTTAAAGAGAAGCTGGATAATTTCATGGAGGTTAGGTCCATAAAAGGCTATTAGCCAGGGGATAAAATGGTGTCCTTGGCCTCTGTTTGTCAGAGGCTGGAGAAGGATGGCAGGAGACAAATCGCTTGATCATTGTCTTCAGTCCACCCTCTCTGGGGCATCTGGTGCTGGCCACTGTTGGCAGACAGGATACTGGGCTAGATGGACCTTTGGTCTGACCCAGTATAGCCGTTCTTATGTTCTTAAATGGTTCAGGAAAAGTTCTCCCTCCTGCTCCGGTTTCCCAACTTTTGCCCATCAGAAATAACCAAAATACATGTGGAAAGAATCAGGTTCATTCCCCTCCTCCTGCTACTCTCATTCACTCTTGCTCACTCTCACGTCTTCCCTTATCACCCTCCCCCCTTTGCTGTCTCAGCCGTGACTCTTGGCCTCTTTAAAGCTGTTGCCATTAACTTCTTAGGTCTGATGCCCTTCAGGGACACCTGGGGAATAGCAGGAGTTTTCAGGCTCCCCTGAAGCTTCTCCTCTTACTTTTCTCCCACAAGTTACTCTCTGTCCCCCTCAGCAGAGGGCAAGTTGACACTGTTGCCAATAGAACCAGTAGCCTTCTCCAGCCTTCCACTAGCTCTCCGCTCCACCCTTTGCTCAAGCCCTTCTGTCCACGTGCAGCATAGTTTCAAGTGCCTCTTCCCCCCACAGCCACGACAGTCTCCCATTCCCAACCTTCCCACCCTTTCGTGGCCAGGAAAAAATGCAAAGATGAAGCAGTTTAAGTTAAGCTATTGTTAGTACTACAAGAACCTATTGATACTAGGGCATAAATGAAGTAGAGTTAAGTGGCCCTTGCAGTGCTGAGGAGGAAGAAATGCCACAAAAAGCCAGTTGGAGGGATTCAGTGAATGAGGTGAAAGCACCGGCAGCTCCGATGGTAGTTACAGGAGCTGCAAGAATCACTCAGAAACTGGCCCAAACTTTGTAATTCACAAAATCTGAGAGAGTTGAGGAGCAGCATGTGACCCTACTAGGGCTGTCAATTAATTGCAGAAACAAAGAGTGGCCCCGTGGCACCTTAGAGACTAATAAAAATATATTTTCGTGGGCAAAACCCACTTCATCAGATGATACTGTATATTTTTGTTAGTGTCCAAGCTGCCACAGGACTACTCATTGTTTTTAAAGTTGCAGACTCACACGGCTATCCCTCTGAGAAATTAATTGCAGTTAATTCAAGTAATTAACTCAAAACAAATTAACTCAATTAGAAGTTAAGCACAATTAACTGCAGTTTTCATTGCCCTGTTAACAATAAAATTCCAATTTAAATGTATTATGAATCATTTGAATGTTTCTCTGCCTTTTGAAATACAGCGATTTGTTATGGCATACAAAGTCAATAGCGCTCACTTAGTATTATTTTTATTATAAATATTTGCGCTGGATAAAAGAAATAGTATTTTTCAATTTACCTCATGCAAGTACTGTAATGCAATCTCATTATTGTGGAAGTGCAACTTAGTTTTTAACATAACTGCACTCAAAAACAAAAATGTAAAACTTCAGCGCTTTCAAGTCCACTCTGCCTTACTTCTTCAGCCAATCAAGTGTGTTTGCTTCTTATTTATAGTATGACTTGAAAGTGAGATCAGGCGATTGCATGGCACTGTTGTAGCCAGCAGTGCAAGGTATTGACATGCCAGATATGCTGAAGGGTCAATATGCCCCTTCCTGCTTCAACTTGTAGACCGGACAGTCTTATCTTTTTTACGGTGCAAATATTTGTAATAACAAAGAATATAAAAGGAGCACTCTACACTTTGTATTCTGTATTGTAATTGAAATTGATATATTTTGGAAATGTAGAAAAACACCCAAATATTCATAATAAAGAGGCATTCTTATTATTGTTTAACTGTGCAATTAAAGGTGTGATTGTGATTTTAATTATTTGATAACCCTAGACACTTTTTTTTGGTTGAGCTTATTGCATTCTCCAGTTAACCAGGAGGAGTCCAAAACATACCTGAGGGCTTCATGCAGGAAGCCGGCTACAAAATCATCAGTGGTTTTAAGTGTCCTGTCCTGCAGCAGTTAAAAGGGAAAGTGACATCTTTTCCTCTTTGCTTTCCCAGGGGTTCACCCTCTGTAAGTGTGCCTGTCATCTGTTGTGAGCTCAGTCAATGCTAGGGCAATTACAAGGTTAGTGTTAGCAATGTAGAGAGAAATCTGTTTTTCTCCTTCCGTGATTCTCTCATTTTTCCTCTGCTTTGTCTATTGGCTCCAACTGAAATTGGCCCAGCTGTGCAAACACAATGGGAGACCCTCTCCCAAAGAGCTTGCACTCTAAATAGACCAGGCAGACGAAGAACATTAACCCCATTTACTCCTTCTCCCCTCACCTCATTAATACCCAGGGACACAGCGTCCTGCCGACTGCCCCCCGCCCCCTGCATGCAAACCCTTGGAAAATGCAGCAAATGCCCCACTTCTTCACAATGAGGCTCCTATTCCTTTTTCTCACTATCTTCTCTTCAGCCTGATCACTCTCTCTTTGACCTCATGCTGCTTGAAGGGTTAAGAGAGGTGGCTTTGCACATGAAGGTTCCCCTTCTTTGAAATTTGCTTCTCCTGCTCCCTCCTTCAGCTCCATTGCCCCATTCCCTTATTTCATTGCTCCCACGTGACAGCCTCCTAGTGCGGCCTTCACAGACCCAACTGTTTCCTCAAAGCATGGCAGCTGTTGCATAAGGAATGAAACATGTCTTAACCAAAAATCAGGTAACAGCTTTTCTCGGTCATTCATTTCTAAGGGCCCCCACCTGTGGAATGTGGAGGCAGTCCAGTGTTAATGCTCAAGGATCTAGGGCTAAGTCCTGCTTTTCAGCTCAGGCAAGCAGAAGAGTTCGTTCTAAAGCTGTGGAAATTCTCCAGCAACCAACTATTGGCGCTCAGATGACAACTTGATCTCCTAGATAAATAACCTCATGGTAATTATTTGTCCTAGCCCCCTTTACGGAAACATTTCAGTTTGTTACAAATTGTGTTCCAGGCTGGGTTAAATGAAGCGAGAAATTGCTAACAAAAAATAGTCAGGTAAGAACTGTTTCACCCTGCTACACAACTTCTCTCCTCATTTGTCATTGCTGAGATGCAGCAAGCAATGAACCAGAAGTAGGGAGGGAAAGGATAAGCAGAAAATTTAATCATTGTCAGAATAGACAGGAAAAAAAGAGACGTCTCAGCATTCCCCTCCAGCACAGACCAAGAACCTTGTGATTTAAGGAACTGTTTGGGAACCAACCCAGTACCACCCTCCAACTCAGGGATCTCTCTGTGGAGGCCTGGAAACCTACTTTGCAAATGTTCCTCAGATCATGATTCAAGGAGTTTAGTAACTCAGCCAGATGTTAGAGGTCCATGACAGGAATCATGGATGAGGTTGGGGCTGCAATGTTGCAGGAGGTCAGACTAGATAATTATGATGGTCCTGTCTGGCTGTAAAGTCATACATTCCCTGCCCGCCCCCACATGCTACTAAGAATGTGGTATGGAACGTTGCTTCCTTCACAAATAGTTTTCCAGCATGCTAACTGATGAGGATTTTGCACTACAAAAACATAGCTTGACCAGATCAATTACTTTAATTTCATGGCCGAGTTCTTTCTGGAGCCCCCAAAGCACTGGTGAGCTAATGTAGAATCAAAGGGTGTGTCTAGACTACCTAGTTTTGTCGACAAAACAATACCAGCGTCTACACTACCGCTGAGTTCTGTCGACATAACGTCGACAGAACTCCGCAGTTTTGTCGACGCTGGTATACCTCATTTTACGAGGCATAACACTTTCTGTCGACAGAACTCTGTCGACAGAAGGTGTTATTGCCTGTAACACTGCGTCCAGACTACGGAGTTCTGTCGACAAAGCGGCTTGCTTTGTCGACAGAACTCCATGTGTCTGGACGCAAATTGTCGACGGAAGTTTTGTCGACAGTATCTGTCGACAAAACTTCCGTCGACAAAACGCGGTAGTCTAGACGTACCCAAACACTTTGAACACCCAGCCGTTAACTGTAAGTTACCTGCCTCTGCAGGAAAAAGTCCCTTGTTCAAACAGATCTGGAGTTTTCTGCAGTTGCTGTGGAGGGTTCTTTGGCTGTCAAGTCTGAAGTGCTTTCTGGGCCAGTGGACGGGACTAGGAAGAGGGAAAAAAACAGCAGCAAAGGCTGGTGCAGCAGTGGCTCCCTAGCTGGAAACAAACAGGGCCTTCCTTCCTCTCCCTTTTCCTCTTTCCTTCTCGCTTTATCTGAATGGTCTTGAAAGGTGGCAGATTCTTCTCTGCCCAGAACATTATTTCCATCGCCAAAGCTAGAGAAGCTTTGAACTCTTATCACCCCTGGGTTGGGAAGGGACGTAAACACTCAGACATAATGAAACCTCTAAAAAGGAAGAGGAAGCTTCCGGAGAGCAGGGCCAGCATCAGAGGCATTGGGGCCCAGGGCAGAAAGCTGAATCCCAAGCCCCACTACTTGGGGCTGAAGCTGAAGTCTGAACAACATAGCTTCACAGGGCCCTAGACAATTGCTCTACTTGCTACCCCCCTAATGCCAGCCCTGCCTTTTAAACTTCTGAAAAACAGCTGTTCTAGCCAGGTGGACCATGGAATTTATTATAGCATGTTTGGGAGGAGAGGCTACAGAAAGAAAAAGGCTGAGAACCTCTGGAATATGGGATCTTCTGGAAGGAAGGCCCTGTGTATGTTTCCTGCTAGGAAGCTACTGCTGTACCAGCCTTTGTGTGTGGGTTTTTTTATATATAACATTTTATCTCTGATAGTGTGTTTGCAGTACTTCCCCACTCTGCTTACAGGAGAAAGGCAGCATGCTCTCTGGGGACCCCTCAGTTCAAGAGGTTCTGGTACAAATGAAGGATGTTAAGTACCGAGTAATTTAATAGTCGAGTAGTCGATGGAATTTCAATTGACTAACTTGATTTCAAAGGAGGAATGCGGAACTCCATGTGCAGCCCGGGGCCAGTCCCTGCTGACTCCAGGCTGTACGCAGGTATGCCAGCTTTGAAATGTACAGGAGTCCCCAGTGGGGGGGCTCTTGTGCATTTCAAAGCAGAAGCGCCGGCATGGAGCCTGGGGTCAGCAGGCTGTATGCTGTACTGCCACTTTGAAATGCTACACGGAGCCAGCTGACCCTGGGCTCCACGCGGTGCTGCTGCTTTGAAACGCCATGGCTTTCAGCTTGCTAGATGTTTCTAGAAGTGTGAAAAAATAGAATGTCTGCACGTGTGCACACATGTACAACACATGTATACACCCAGCACTGGCTAGCTAGCACCCATGTCTGCACCCTTGTATCACTCACAAAATCAGGAATCCTTCTGAACATGGAAAGGGATTTCACTTACCTCCCTATAATCCCACGATGGTGCATTGGTATATATGTGAAATGGAGTCTTCATCTGCCTCTGCTGTTCACAGACTGCCTGATGCGCTCCTTAGGGGCAAGAAAAGGGAAGAGAAAACTTCCCCCCCCCATCAGTCACTGAACAACTTTCCTTGGCAGTTTAATGGGCAGAAAACCAAATAGAAACAATTCCCATTCCACTGCAGCCTGAAATCAAAGTCCCCTTTTCCTAGGTCCTTGGGCTGAAATGCAGACAAGCACAATGCCCATTACACCACGGCCTGATACAGCTTCACAGGAGAGACGAACATCTCTGCACACCTAGCCAAGTCACAGGGTGCAGCAGGAGCAGGCTGGCAGAGACAGCACCGAGAGACCTCCTCTGAGGAGAAAAGTCCCCCCAACCATTCCACCAAGGTGGGAAGGACAAAGGAGAAAGGACTTACATGCAGGTTTTTACACTGCTTCCTCACCAACCATGCACAAATGCTGCTTTGCAAAAGGGACACCGGGTTGTACCTTTCTGGAACCTGGAATCTCTGGAGTTTGTAAGATCTTTTCCCGAACAGGCTGAGAGGGGCGCTCATCTGCATGCGAACCCTCATGCGCCTGGGGCAGGCCAGCTGTGGTTGAGGTTTTGGGTGGGATTTGAGGTCCTACACACCTCTCTGACACCATTCTCTGGGGGAAGAGAGGCTCATGACTGCGGCAGCAAGGACATACTTTGCTTCCGGAGGCTCTTGAAAAACTTCCCACAGCACCTCTTGGATGCCTCTGTGCTGACTGAAGAGAGAAACAGCATCAGACAGGGGCTCTTCTGTCTTCTGCTGCTTTTCAGCTGTTACCAGACATGACTCTGTAGCTCTGCTGAACAGAAGACAGGCAGCTATCACATGTCAAGATAACAGGGAGCAGCAGCTGGTTGTGGGGGCTCACAGCAGCGCAGTGGCACTACAGCTCAAGTCCAGGTGATCATGTCCCAAGGTCCTGCATCTCTGACGTTTCACCAGAACTAGGTATAGAGCTAGTTGGTTGCCATGTACCCACCAGGAATCGGACTCCTCTCAAATGCTGAATGACACAACATGGATGGAACAATAGTTCTCTAATGTCCAAGTCAGTCTGAGTGCCTGGGAGGAGCTGCATGTATCATTGAGAAATAAGAGGCGCGTTGGAAGGCTTTCCCCCATTCTTTTTGCTTCTTCCATTTTTCAAATAAATAAATCTTGGGCCCTGGAAATCTTTTCTTTGTGTAAAATGAAGGTGAAGAGGTTCATGTCCTGGCCCTTTATGCAGAAGGGATGCTGGAGGCTTTACTGTGAAGTGGTAGCGACTTGGTGGAGGTTGGTTGGCTCTTCTCTGGGAAGACCCTTTTCTTCTGGTGGATGCAATACTTTGCCCCTTGAGCTGGAGCTTAGTTCCCCTAACTTCAAGTGCCAAGACCTGGTAGATGTTGTGGGCATGGCTTTGTAGCGAACAATTCTGGATACAGCTGGGCTTAGAGGAAGCTGTGCCTGCTAACAGAGTCGTGATGCTCAGCGGTAGAGACAGGTGAGGTAACACTGGATCAAACAGAAAACGGACTCTCCAAAATGAAAACGTGGAATCATCATGTATAGATGTAAAATATTTTATTTGTAAATGCTGATCTTCTAAATCTGTTTTCACAAATTCCAAAACCCATAACACTCTGTATACTTCAAAATTTTTTTTCTTTTTTTCTTTTTTTTTTTGCCAACATTAGATACTATTATACAGAACAGAAAAAACTGTAGGACAAATACTGGTAGGATGTTGGAATATTGTACAAGAGAAGAAAAATATTCAAGAAACAATTTCATACAGCTATTTATCAAGAGAAAAATATATACAATTGATTTATTCTGTAAGATAAAAATACATCATGCCATATACATTACAAGTTCAGAACTGTATTACTGAATATACCAACAGTTTACAGTCCACTTTAATTGTGCACACAAAAAACTTCATTTGTTTTATATTTAACCTGTGAAGTGTCAGTACCAGAATTTTAAGTACAAAATAAAAAGCTAACCTGGTTCAAAATGCTGATTAAGTTTCTACAAGCAAACACAAAACAGTATTTTTTTTTAAAGAAATGTAAACAAAAACAATCCATACAAACACATTTTTAAATTACATTTTCCAAAACCCTATTGCCAGAGTCCTGCAGCTGCAAGCACAATTACATCTAATTTTTTTCCTGGTTTTTTCTTTTAAAGAAGGCTATCATATTAGATTTAAGCTCCCACTACATGATCCTATCCTGTTTACATGATTTAGTGTAAGCTGAACAGTCACCTAATTGTGACTACTTTTTCCGCAGAAGAAACTATATTCATCCTCTATTTTGGGTGGTTTTAGCAGTTATTCACAGTTATCACAAATTGTAAGCACAAAAAACCTGACTTAAGAAATAGGGATGCAACAATATAATACAAATAAAATAAAATCAGTCTAACTTACCGAAGCATCTATAAAAGTCGTAGTTGTAATATACATGCCTTCTACCAGGCTTAAAGTTTACTTAAAAAAAAAAAAGTTCTGTAGACCACAGTTGAGCCAGTTTTAAACATTTAAAATAAATCCTCTCTTTAAATTGAGATTTTGGTTATTCCATAATAATTGTAATGGCATGGTTAGTAACACATGAGATCATATTGTAACATCCCTATTGACATTTTATAATAAGCACCCGAACTGCTGCAGAGTCTGGTAGCATTTGGTCAATAACTATTTTTATACTGTATTTTTTTCTCAAAATATTTACACTTTTTTACAAAGTAACAGGGTTTGTTAGTTCTGCAGGTAACAGCAGCAGCTTGGCTTTCTTCTAACTTTTTTTTTAAAAATAGCTTCATTCACTTATTCAATAATAAATACAAAAAGTTTCTCTTATTTTACAGAAATCAAAAACTACAATAAACTGACTCATGGAATCAAGTATTTTAAATGTATTTTAGTGCAAGTTATTTTTCCCTTAGCTCTATCCCTAAGGAAGTCATTTCAGTACATTCCTTGTTCAGTGGTGTCTACTTTTATTTAAAAATTTTCTTTAATTAGAGGGCCTGCCCCTTTATCAAATAAGGCTGTGGCCAGCACTTTGGACTTCTCCCTTTCGCTGGTGATTTCAGTCTTACATTCATATATGCCCACCTGCCCTCCAGCAGGTCAGCCATCGGTTCTTTGCCCAAATTGAACAGTTTCTCCGTAGTGAGCTCAAAAAACAAAAGTGCTGGACCATTTTATAATTCAGTTTAACCTCCAGGCATCTGGGAAGTTAGACAGCTTCAGATTTTGCCGGCTTGCTTCTGGTGCTTGTTTTACACTTGAATAGAAATTGAAACTCCCAGAAGTGATTTTAATTCCTACAACTCAGGAAGGTAAGAATTTTCTGTCGACAAAATCAAAATGTAAGTCACTTCTTGGGGACAAGCAACCCTCAAAGACAGCAAGGAATGCATTCTAGTTCATCCATTTTCGGCAGTTTACAGCTCCACAGTGACATGGGATCTTGTGCTGGTCATCTTCAAAATCAAACTTATAGTCATAGCAAAGCTGGAATAAAACAAATGTCGAGAGGTGGTTATGAAATTTCTGGTCTGTATTCTTTACACGTTTGGGTCGATTGTTCTATATGCTTCATTATATACTTTTGGGAACTTTAATTCTTGAGGAAGGGGACGGAAAATGTTGGACACCAGGATCTGGCCCAAGTCCGAATAAGCAGTTTGCCTGTGCTAATGATAGTACAACATATATGATCATTTAGGAAAAGAATAAAATCAACGGGAACAACAAAACATAAGCAAATGAGTAAGGTACCTCCTCCCCCTTCTGGATTCTCCTGTTGGAGCTGATGATAATCTTGTGTCCTCTCTCAAAAGTCACCACCTCAGCTACACAGTTAGGTGCACATGAATGGTTAATATACCTACAAAAATAAGATTTGCAATATGTAATTTTAAAAGCTATATAACTGGACACAAATCTAAACTAAACAACCACTGATTATCTTAAGCTTTAGGTTGAACAATTTTTCTAGCTACATTTACATTACCCTGTA
This sequence comes from Pelodiscus sinensis, assembly GCF_049634645.1. Lineage (NCBI taxonomy): Eukaryota > Metazoa > Chordata > Testudines > Trionychidae > Pelodiscus > Pelodiscus sinensis. Next base: position 244,058,882 of record NC_134712.1, on the reverse strand, counting down.
CTTGTTTCCCTAGAATAATGTTAAAAAAATTTCAAAAAATTACATTTCTTTTTCTACCAGCTGTACATCTTCCATGAAACAGTTGATCAAGGCTATGGAGAGTTAATGAGAAAATTGGCTTTGCTTCAGCGGCTTAGTGTGAAGACTGAATTCTGCAGCTTAGAGAATAAGGCCATTGAAATAAAGCACAAAATGGGATCCCTCACCAAGAGCCAGTCAAGGGAACATGGCTAATTTCCAAACATGAGATCACAGCTCTCTGTAGAGCCACCCACCTCGCAGGCCCTCCTGTCAATGTAGCATCAATGACATGATCATTGTCAATGCGGAACATGTACACTCCACGATTCTGAAAAAGAGTGGGGAGAAAAGCCGCTGTAGATTTTTACAAGAAAAAATCAATGATTAAAAAAAGCAACCATGAACATGGTTTATGTCCAAGTATTTTTCTGGATTCACATTTAGACATGGCCCATTGGCTCTCTAAGGAAGCACTGATTCATACTTTTCACTTACAATGTGAAAATGGGATACTATCACTGATGTAACTACTTATGTGCCATAAACACAAGAGAAAACCTCCCGTGTTTGAATAACTCCCTCAAGTAATATGCTAATATGATTTGTATAGCAGCTTTCTTATAAGCTCGCAAAGCGCTTTACCAATGGATCCTCACAACATCTCAGTGGGCACAAAGAGGTTAACCCTTACTTAAAAAGGGCTCCCTAAAAATTGAAGCCCTAAGCTTTCTGTGCTTATACAACTGTAAGATCAGCGTATGTCCCTTTGACTCAGCTTCCTCAGGACGGAAGTTTTAAAATGCTGGCAACACATCTAATTTTGTTGCATGAATACTAGGAAAACGAAGTAAAAGAAAGGAGAAGGAAAAGAAGAGTAAATAAAAATATACAATACCTGAGATTCATATAGCTTCTCTTTCCTGTTTGCTACCTCATTACGGATGATAGTTCCAATATATTCAATGATCATGGTGTGCTTTTCAATGTCTCTAGCAGCATATAAGCCTAGGCCCTACAAAAGGAATACTCTGATTTAGAACTGGAGAATCAATGCACATTTATATTTGATTGCTTTGAGGTGCCCAAAGCCACAGTCGGAGAAAATCTATTTCTACATATGCAAAAAGGACACTCAGTGAAAGATTAAAAAAGTGACACTGTTGAAAAAACACAAAAGTTCATCAAATGAAAACATAACTTTAGCTTCAGCATATATACATATTCAATATGTTTAACAATACACAATCTGAAATATGAACAGTGATATATTAAGTGACATATTTACCCAGGACACAGGAAAGTTAGGGTACATGTGCAACATGGCTGAATTAATATAGCCTTTTAAAGTCTGAAACAGAGAATTATCTGAGCAGTTACATTCTACGATTTCTTCACTTCTGCATCTCCTGATTTTTTGTGATATTAACTATACAGCTTTAATGGCACAAAATCAGTTTTCTGCATTTAATTTTCTAGTTGTAGTAAAATAAGAGAACATGCTTTGCAATTATTTACCTTGCAGCCAATTGTGATAGTAGGGTTCTTAATTTAGGGCTATCTGACTCCTGCTATACAAACATTGTAAATTCCTTGAACAAATACGGTATTTTCTAGAACCATAGAATTAAAAAAGTGTGCTATAATGTTTTAATCATTTAAATAATTTTTCACAAGACAATCTAAAATATACAGCAAACACATACAAGCCATGGTGTACAGACTTGGCAAGATGTTCAGTGAAGCTGAACACCTGGGAGGACACTATAAGGCAATATATTGACTATTTAATTAACATGACAAAGTATTTTACTCAACATCCTGTTCTCACATTATTTCTGTTCTCCATCACTTAATTAGCTAGTATGGACTAAATAAAACTAGCTACTAGATATGCAGGCGATCCTTCTGCTGCTGGTAAAAAGAATAAGTATATTTTAGGTTTTTTAACGGTTTTAACAGTTTTTAAACGGCAATATGTTTTAAGAAAAAAAGTTAAGACTGTATTTGTAAAACAACACAACTCAGTTTTCCAAGCTAGAGCAGGGGTGGGCAAATTACGGTCATGGAAGCCTCAGGGTATGTTCAGAAAAACAGCCATTTTTCTGGAAAAACTACACTTACGTCCACACTGCAATTGCGTTCTTTTGACAGAAACTCAAAAGAATGCAGGAGTTTTTCTGACAGCAGTAAACCTCTTTCTACGAGGAAGAAGCCTTTTGCCGAAAGAGTTCTTTCAGAAAAAGGCATATGGACAGTGAAGAGGGAGGGGTTTTTGAAAGAAGAGGCCTCCAGGAAAAAGCACAGGTGCCCTGGTGGCCTCTCCGTCCATAGTAATCACAACTTAAATGTGAGAGAACTAGCATCTAATCAATGTGGACGCTATCTTTCAAAAAAGTAGATTGCTTTTTTGATGCACTTTTGAAAGAGAGCGTCCACACAACAAGAGAAGTTTTTCCGTAAGATCTCTTCCTGCCTGCCCCACCTCCACAAGTTGTTCAGAGGAGCTTTCTGAATGCTGTGAGTGTGGATGGGCTGGAGAGGGTGGGAGGAGTAGAGGAGGAGACTTTGCATGCTGCCCTCCCCCTCAGCACAATATTGCAGCTCCCATTGGCCAGTTTCTGGCCTATGGGAGCTGCCTGTTTGCACGAAGTACTTCCCTTCCAGGCTCTCAGTGCTCAGAACCGCACATGGTTCCCATGGCCAGTGCAGGGGCATGGATGGCAGGGACATGGCTGAGGAAACTGCTGGGCTGCTGGCCAGGAACCACCCAGGTAAGCGCCTCCTAACCAAAGCCTGCACTCCTGCTTCAGGTCACAACCCTCTCTCATACCCTTCATCTCCTCATCCACTTCACAATCCTCTTCCACTTCTTGCATTTTAATCCCCTAACTCCAATCATAACCCAGATCCCTGCACCCTGCCCCTGCACCAAGTTGCAACCTCCTCCCAGACTCCTGCACTCCTTCCTGTATCCCTCCCAGACTCTGCATCCCCTTCTGCACACCAGTCTCCTGTCCCAGGTCACAACCACCCTTCTTCACGCAATTCCCTCCCTTCCTGCATCCCAGTCCCTTATCCTGAGCTCCCTTCTGCACCCAAGTTCATCCCAGACCCCACACTTCCTCCATTAATATCATGGAAAAGTGTGGCCCTTGATCACTTACCACATTTTTGGAGTGGGCCCCCATCAAAAATTGTTGCCCACCCCTGAGCTAGAGCTTCAGTCAATTAAATTCAGGGAAAAATGTTACACACAATAGATGGAAATCGATCACCACACACATGCTGCAAATTCCCTTCAGATTTTACTAGACACTACAGACTTATTGGGAATTGTATTTAGGAATAAAATCTCAAAAATACAACTATGTTGTAACTGACCTGAATCCGAGAGCGAGCCAGATATACATTGGATTTCCATTCAGTCTTCATTTTGCGGTATTGGGAGGACTTGGAATGGACAAACTGTTTACTGTAAGGCGCATTTAGCTCTCCTGTCACTGTGCTCTGAAATGACTTTGAGGTGCTGGTGCTATTCAAGGTGTGAGGCCTGTAAGAATTGGGCATATAACAGAAAAAATACAAGAAAAACTGAAGAGTTCTCCGAATAAAATCACAAGCTGAGTTTTATTAAAATTTCTTTCAAACAAACATACACTTAAAAGCCAGCTAGCGTAGACAACAAAGCGGTTCCTTTGATTCGAGCATGCACATACACAGCCAAAGACAACAGGGTTTGTAAGCAGCAGACAAAAGCACAAATAACCCTAAGCAGCCTATAAACCCTGGGCTGTACTATGTGAAGTTAAAACAAAATACCTTAACACAAACCTCTTGACATGGGTACTCATTTTAGGCTCAGCACGGGCACAGCCCGTGGGGTTGATGGCAAGAGGAAGTTCCATTAAAGGGTTTCGGCCATATCGGAAAGTGTAGTTCTCACAAGCCTCAACCCCAGGAAGCTGTAAGAAACAAAGTAATCACATGTTAACACATCAGAAAAACAGCTAACACAACCATCTGTCTTTTAAAACCTGTAACAGGCAAAGTGCTCATAGTTGCTCAGACTGAAGTCTTAACACTCTGTCTCGTGAGAAATCTTCAGTAGCATTTTCTTAACAAAAAGCTGTGTTTTGATTCTTATTTAGATTACATCAGACTAACAAATTTGGAAATAGAGAAATATGGAGAGAGACCCCGAGTTTTAGCACCTGGCTAATTTTCTCTGAAGAACATGTGGAGAGTGCATGCTGCCATATAACAACAGACACTTCCTCTGTAATGCACTGGTTTTTGGGTCGGTACTACGAGGAAAACTGGTAGAAAGTTTCTGTTCAGGAAATTTTCTTACCACCTCATTAGAACTGAAATTTCCTCATGAAAAATCTAGATTTTTCCTTAGGAAATTTCAAAACTTAATTTTTTGTTTTATGTCAACTTAATGATTTGATTTTTGAAAATCACAGAATGTTGGCTTTCACAGTTCTGTTTTTAATTTTCAGGTTGTTCCCTGAAAAACTGTGTAATGTGAAGGCTGAGGGAAAAAAATCTCACGCTCCTTATTGTTTTCCTTTTGCTGTGGGAGTGATTTGATCCAGTAAACCTGTGTCTAGCATGTAGCTACAATATCTCCTGTTCTCAAGGGAACAAAGCAGAACTCCAAATGAAGAAAAAGAGTCACTCTTTAGAGAGTCCAACAGAACCTCTTTGTTCAGGGTTAATCACCTGGGTGAAGTACAGGCTGGGTTTCCCCAAATGCCCAGTCCTCTACAGTGAGGGTAACTTTGGTTTCCCATGGTGACTCCAGGCTTATTAGCTGCAGGCCTGCCAATGCAGGTGGGGTAAGAGGGCAGCAGCCCCGGGTCCAAGCAATTCAAAGTCTCCTGGCTGCTGCTACTGCAGCAGTGGCAGTGACTGGAGCCATGGGCCCTTTAAGTTGCCACTGGAGTGCTGCACCGTGTGACTCTGAGGGCTGGTGGGTAGGCGCAGTGCTGCGGTCCCACTGAAGCTGAAGGCTGGTTTGCCCAGACCCCGCCCCTTCTAGGCATGTAGAGCCTGCCCTCCACCCACCTTGCCAGGAAGCCCACAGATCCATGCTCCCCAGCATGTCTGACGCTACACCAAATCATTCGTCTGTCCCTTTCTTGGAGGTGTTCTACTCACTTTTCAGACACCACTGGCCCTTGCAAGGCTCCCAGGTGGAGGGGAACTTGACAGCACCTTGTGGAATTTCCCTCTCAGCAGACTATCTACTCCAACGGCCTACGGCCTGTTTCGCAATGGCAGAAGCCAGTGTAAACTAAGGGCTCATCTAGACTATGTGGTTTGGTCGAAAGAGGATATGCAAATTCCACAGGAATTTGCATATCTTCTTCCAATTGCACTTTCAAAAGTGACAGTAGTTTAGACATGGCTTTTTCAGCGAAACCCCCTCCCTCCCCTTGTCGAAAAGCCACGTAAACCTCATTTTTTGAGGAAGAGCGAATTCTGACCATAGGGTGGCGGGGGGAGGCAGAGGAGGGTTTGCTGAAAAAAGCCACGTCTAAACTTTCACTTTTGAAAGTGCGATCGGAAGAATATCCTCTTTTGACCGTTCCGCGTAATCTAGATGAGCCCTAAGAGTCAACCTGTTTTTCATTATTAGTATCTATACACATATTTATGCGATAAATTTCACCTGAGATATTCTAATTAAAGTTCTACAACAATTTAGAACTTTGGACAAGAGTCCAGAACTGTTGTGGCAATGACTCACTGATTCAGCGATTCTTGCCACTGCAGAGACTGTCAAACCAAAGAGGTCTTCACCCTTCAAATATCCAGGAAAGAGCTGCAGCATTTCAGAATCCTTTCTAACAGAAGCAACAGTTTCCAAGATTTTATCCCACACACCTATGTAACCAAATGGAAAAAGATTATAATGAGCAAATAAAGAAAGCCCACACACACAGCACTTATACCTAATAAATAAGGAAACCAAAACAGGATACCTGAAACAAAAAAGACCACAGGTACCAGATAGTTAATTTTATAGTTTAACTTCATTAAATGAAATATCCTGCTTCACCACAGTGAAAGTTTGAAATGGAAACTCATCTGAGCTCTGCTGAGTAGACATACAGACAGTGTTATATTTCTGTTACACTTCTCTTGATGTTGAGGAATGTGATCAATACTGAGCACTGGATAAAAAACTTCTCGATATTACAAATTTCTACTGAGGTAAGCAGGCAACTAAGTTTCTCTTGCTAAACATTTTTAAAATCACCACAAAGTAAATAAAGCATCCTAAGTAAATGAAATCTTCCCCTTCCTTAAATGGATGATTTTTCTCTCTAAGGGTGTATCTACACAGCACCCAAAACTCAAAATAAGATACTATAATAGCTTATTTTGTCATTTGGCGCTGTCTACACAGCACTATTGTGAGCCTTCCCTTACTCCTTATACAATGAGGTTTACAGGGAAGGGGAAATAGCACGCCCGCTATATTTTGAAATAGCAATCATGTTCAAAAGACGCGGGGCAGCTATTTCAGGATACCTCTGTCCCTGATGTCTCATGGTGATACAACATGTTGTGATGACTGTAAGATCTGAGTTTGAGACGCTAGCTCAATTATTTCTCATCACCCAAGAATTGCTGGGGATGCTGTAAAGACAAGCATGCTTAGCCAAACAGAATAACTTTAGTTCATTTGGTAGGACACTCTGGCAAGTTTTCAGGAGAAGTGTTAATAGACTAGAGAGCGCATCTTCGAGCCATAAAACAGATGCATCTGGCAAATGGGGATGATAGGACACGATGGTGGCAATGGAGCAAGCATTCTCTCAGCCCCAAGTATCCCATAGCCATGAAGATCCTTAATGTCACCAACCACATGCCTAACAAATATGCCCCATTCTTCTATCCAGCCAATGCTCATCACCATCATCTGAGCTCAAAGGGGTCCTATGCAGTCATTCAGAGCCTTGAAAATCTATCAATTTTCTTGGACATGCATCACCACCCTTGAGATTCTGCACAGCAGTTCAAGAGTAGTTAGTCGGGCTCCCTTCATATGATATTTTTACTTTCATCAGGGTCTGAGTGCATGGCTTGCTTCCAGTACCTCCATGCCCAGAAAGTGACTAAAACCAGGAGAGGGATCCATGTCTAGTACCATGCTCCAGAGCTGGCTAAACAGACTTTCAAATATGGGTCCACTCTGAAAAGTGACTATGTAACATCAACATCTTAATTTGACAGATCTGTTGTGTGTGTTTATGCAGACTCAATTCTATTTTGGTGACAAAAATATTCCTGTTAGCCCTAAAAAACTACCATGGCTAAGACTGAGTGAGCTTGATTCTATTATTATTTGTAAATTATGGATAGAACAGTTTAGTAAGTTGCCCTTGCAGGCATAAACAGATAAAAATTGAGTTGCATGGATGTAAATATCAGGTGTAATGGCCAAGTCAGAAAGGAATCAGCTTGACTCTCAGAACCCAGGATAGGTTTTGTGCAGCTGGAAAAAAACTCATGTATTTTTACTTATAGCATTAACACATCTGATCTTTAGAGCACTGAGCCAGAATGAAAATAGAACCCCAAAGGTCATATTTACAAAGTCACTTTTCAGAGCAGAAACACAAAATATTTTTCTTATTTTATCCAGTGTGTGTGTTGTGTTATTTTGGCTTCTTTCTTAGCTTGCTGCAAGTACCCTTTTTTCTCATTTTATCTCTAGTTCACATTACATTTTATCTATCTAGAACAGTAATTCTACGTCCCCCATGACTATCGCATCTCAGGGTATGTCTACATTTGCTGCCTATTTCAGAATAGGGCTGCAAAATGTAGGGATTCGGAATTGCAAATCAAGCCCAGGATTTAAATATCCCACGCCGGATTTGCATCTTCCTGGCCAGGCGCCATTTTTGAAATTTACAAGTCCAGAATAACTGCCCGTGTCTACATGCTGCAGTGAAACGGACGTTCGAAATAAAGCCCTATTTCGAACTACCTGTTATTCCTCCTGAAATGAGGTTTAACAGGTATTTCGAAATAGGGCTTTATTTTGAACGCCCGTTTTTCACTGCCGCGTGGAGATGCGGGCAGTTATTCTGGGCTTGTAAATTAAAAAAAAAAAAAAAAAAAAAAAGCAGCCGTCCGGGAAGATGCAAATAAAGCATGGGATGTTTAAATCCCAGGCTTGATTTGCAATTCCGAATGCCTACGTTTGCAGCCCTATTCCAAAATAGGCTGCAAGTGTAGACATACCCTCAGAGGATTCATCTTTGAAATGCACAATACTGAGTAAATATAGTACAATTCATGGTGCTAGAAGTACATCTTTGGCCTATTGATATAGCAATTACATTATACAGTAGAATTAGCAAAGAATTAGGCATCAGATAAACAATTTTTAAATTCTAAAATGGAGATCTAAATTGTGAGTCCCAAGTCTTATATTACTCAGCATGTAATAGAAAAATAACAAGAAATCTGCCCAGGAAAACAAGTGCACGTAACATTTGTGTGAACCATTTACTTTACATAGTAAGGAAACTCTATAGTCATGAAAGCCTTCTGTTGAGTTTGCATACTTCTTGTTTACCTTTTGGTGTTGAATCAGTAAGAACCAGATCATCATGACCATGCTCAACAATCCTGATCACAAACACTGGAAAGCCATCCTTCTCCTCAATAGAACACAGATAGCGACACCGCCTGTTTGCATACCGCATGCTCCAATACAACCGGCTGGCCTCGTATCCAACAGGGAAGAGAGCTTTTGAAGAATGGAATGCCTGCATCTGTTGTGGCAGCAGCTGACCAATGGTGTGGAAGATCAGGCTTCCTACACGGAAAGTGTGCTCGCGTTCTCCCCGCTGTACTATACTAGCAATCTGCCGTACCTCATCACGTTGAATGTAGACCCTCCTGAAAACTGCAAAGTAACTAAGTTCTTGCTCATGAGCTCCCTTTGGTTTGTGCATGGGGCAAAGCATGGTTTTGTCTTTAAAAAACATGCATTGTGCTTTAATGGCACAGGTAAAGTGATAAATATTGGTGCATCTTAACCTGTGACAACTGCTGGTGGCACCCATTTTGTGACAGAACATGCATTTCATTTGCAAGCCTCTTCGCAGTGCTAGTTCCACGTTAATTAAGGCACCAGCCTGTGTCTCATAGACCTCTGTAGACCAAAGAGCACAGTTCAAATGGACCCAAAGGTCTAAGTCAAGGTTAAGAAGCCTTGCTGGTCCATCGGTTAGTCCATCACCCTCTTCATGACAGAAGCAACATTTTCTGTAGTCTTTAGGCACAGGGTCAGGTTTAAGGGTTGTGCCCAGTTTCTTGAGGAACTCATCTATTTCCTCTTCACCAGGAGGTTTGAATGATCCTTTAGGAATCACAACATGAATGCTCCATTTTTTCCATTTCATTCCTCTCCATTTCTTGCTTAGAGGGCGACAATCATCAAGGCTACTGTGTATTGTTTTTAACCTAGGTTTTAGCTTCACTGTTACTTTAAGCTCATCTGGCTTTGCTTCTACCTTAGCTGCTTCAAATGCAGGAGGAAATGTGATAGGGGGTGATGAAGGCGGAGAAACTTTTTCTTGCAGCTGAGGGAGACAATGTACATCTAATGTGGAAATGTTGTTGTTGTACTGATGGAACGGTTTCTGGGTCATTTCTTTCATCGGTGACTGTGCGAATGATGGAAGTGAGTCCTGAGAAATATGTAGAAAAAAGCCTCTTTACAACATGTTACAAAATAAACAACAAATACCTCCTAATAATGTTTCCAGGTTAGAAAGAAGAGAAGGGAAGAGAAAGTTTAAGGTAATTTGTCAAGTTGCTGTGCCATAGGACAAAATAAGTTATCTTGATTCATTGGTACTGTGGTATGTTGGGCAATATTTTAATAGTTTTTCAGCTTTATTTTACTTTTGCTCCAATAATTCAAGAACATGGCTTCTTTCCTCTCTCTCAACACTCTGAAAAGTGAAATAGCAAATGGTTTAATTGTCATTCAATAGATTTACAATATATTTATTTTTAGGAATCTTCAGACAAAGTTGTATACAAATCTCTAAATATGAATCAAAAGATAAATTATCAGATAAGGAACTAGTAAGATAGTAGAAAAACATAAAGGGCTGGGAATTAAGGAAGTGTATTTTTTATGGAAATCGGTGAGGAGCGATATCTTGCAAGAACAAACATGCTCTTAAAAAGAGTCAAATTGTAACACAAAATCTACATTTGCAGGTGGACTTCAAAAGAGGGGCAGGATTAAAACTCAGAGGTACAGTAAAACTCCAATTGTCCGGCACTCCCAATAGTCTGGCACCAACTAGAACCCGGAAGTGCTCCAGTGAGCTGGTCAATTGGAGCTGCTCTGCACTGCTTCCCCACGTTCGCTGCTAAAACTGACCAGCTGCGGACCTGGGGAAGCAGCACAGAGCAGATCAGCTGGGATGCTGCCAGGTTGGTCCCGCAGCGCCGCCCCTCGCCCCACTGTTTGGTGCCTGGCAGCACCCCAGCTACTCTGCCCCACGGCTTCCCCAAGTCCGCTGCTGCTGAAACTGACTAGCGGCGGACTTGGGGAAGGGCGGGCAGAGCAGCTGGGGTGCTGCCCGGTTGGTCCCGCAGTGCCGCCCCTCATCAGCACCCGGTTCACCCCACGCCACGCCGTTCCGCCCTCCCCGACCCGTCACCACAGCCCCCCTGCTGAAGTACCTTCTGATACTCCAGCATATCCGATACTGATAAACCAATAATTATATTCTCTATTCAGTTTGCAGCAACAATAAATAAGCAGATAGAGTGCTGTCTTATATTAAGGAGAGAATGTTATATGGCAAATCTAGAGATCATATGCAAACACATTATAGAAGTAAAAATTAAATTTGTGTGTATATATATATTTGTATTTTGTTTGTTTGTTTTTGTAAGCCGCCTTGAATATTTTAAATAGAAAGACAGGGTACAAATATTTAAATAAATAAAATAAATAAGTATAGTATCTAGTTTCATCCACCTTTTTAGAAAAAAAAAAAAAGAACTGGAAAAAGAATAAACATCAGCCTAACTGAAATGATAAATAATTTGAAGGAATTTTACCTTAAAGTGAATGTGGCTACACTGACACTGCTTAAGTCTTCAGAGAAGGCAATTTTACCAGGACGTAATTAAAGCTTTTTTTTTTTTTTTTTTAAACTAACATTACTGAAAAATTAATCTGGATAATCTAATTTAGAGTGTTGAATAAAAAAGAACTTGGGGATATACTGAAAACATACATTAAAAAGGACACACATACCCAAAGAATTTAAGATGATATTCTTAGAGAGTGTGTTAAAGACTTGATTAAACTTCTGTTTGAAGTGGTGGAGGCAAACACTACTAATATAGTCCACAAAACCTACATATATTTATGGAATTTAATAAATTAAAGGATTATTTAGTCAGGTCTATGCTTGAGACCGTCTTTTTTGAGGGAATTATTTGTTGATTATACTTTCTCCCCACAACACTAACTACAGGGATTTTTAAAAAAAGCAAATGGCTTTGCTTTCCTTTGTGGGTTAGTATGGGGGGGAAGAGTAAAGTCTCTATCTGGTTTATTCAAGGAAACGTACACTGAAATTAAGAGTTAAACTATACTTTCCTACTACTCACATCCAAGAATTAAGGGTCTGATCCAACTCTGATTGGAATCAATGGAAAAGTTTCTATTTATTTCAATGGAGTTAGATCAAAACCCTTCTGTTGCAAGATTTTCCCTGCAATGCCCATTAGACCAAGCACAATGTTAGCACATGTACTGGATATATATCTGCAGCAAGGGACCTCACCCCAAACCTCTTTTCTCCTCTCCAAACTAAATAGAATAGGACAACATACAGAAGACTGTCTCTTGAGAGGTACGGAGTAGCTACTGTGAGATGCTCTGTATCCTTCCTAGGAGCCGCAAATAGAAAATGGATTCTTGTGGCTGTCTACAACTGCCAAAACATATGAAATATTTAGATATATAAAGTAAATGGATGAAATTCATTTCCAACTACATGTTCCTGCCATCCTGGAATACACATGAAAAAACTCCTGGGATGTCCATGTTTGCCATCAAATACGTTTCTTAAAACACTATGTAAAATGGCTACTTCCCTAATTATAAACTACTTTTTTCTTTCATTGTCAGTCACCACAGTCTTCATCAATTAATATTTTGGTAATTATTTCTTTAAAACAATCATTTTGCTCAAATGAAAAAAATAGTAAGCATTATTATACATCCTACCTTTTGTGTCAAGAAAATAAAGTGTTCCTGCAATCTCCCTGTTATTTTTTGTACAGTTGTTAATGATTTCTTACTGTGCATAAAGCAAATGAAAATGCAGAAAATAAAGCAACACTTTTAAGGCTTAATGTAATGTTCACCAACTTACAGAAAGCCTTCCATTGATTTCAATGAGAGTCAAAGATTTGGCCCTAAATCTCTGTCAGGATAAGACTGCTGATGTTCTGCCATGAATTTCTCCTAGGTTTAGTTTTTGCAAATATAGATTTTTATTTTAATTCCTGGTCCTTTGCTGCTTCAGAACTTCAATATCCTACTGTAGCATGGCCTCACACTTAAATGCCACTAAAACATAACAGTTTATGGTATTATTCATGTCAAGAATGCTTGGGCAATGGTCTTTATTTAGGATTTTTTTTTCTATTTTATTAGAGAAGTAGCTAATTAGAATGTGACAGAGCTGGGCACTTACCTTGCTCTCTGAGTTTTTTGCTTGCACAGCTGCTGAATAAAGAACAAAGCAGTTGTTGCTACAAAAGACAACATCCTTTTCCACTCTATCAGAGATCTCTCGGGAATCCTGAGAATCAAAGCCAAAAATTGTTATGAGCCCATTCAAGGGAATACAATTTTACAAATTATCATTATTTGTTATACCAATCTTCATCTCTTTGGGACAAAATATACCTCCCTTTTGTAGAATACTGAACACCTGGAGGATCCAATTTTGATCAGGCCTCTGGGCACCATTGTAGTACAAATATTAAACTATGGAAATTTAAAGTTAATAACACCAATGGTCTTATTCTTTAGCATCTTATGACACCAACAAAAGTGCATTAGAATCAATGCAAAGAATTGTCTGTTTTATGCTCACCTAATTTTTACTAAGAACGTATGCATATAGGGCATTTTTCTTTTATTTTTGAACCACAGAAGCACTTCCTGTTTAAGGCTGGTCTAAGGTAGATCACACAAATTTATCATCAAGTGGTGAATTTAAAATGTAGCTGTGGAATCTGGCCCCAAGTTAAGGTATTTAGATGACTAACTCCAACTGAACTCAATGGAAGTTAGGCACCTAAATTCTATAAAAAAATCTGATCCTTTGTATTCTGCATGAGTGCACATACAATTTATGGTTTTGACTATACAGATCTATTACATAGCATGCAAATGATTTCATTATTTAGATCTCATTTTTTAGTTGGGGGCCACTGACCCACAAAATCAGTTGGGGGCTCCACTCAAACAGAAGCAAAACCAAACAACAAAAATAACCCTCACTGACATGACCCCTGACTGAGAAGCAGAAAGACACCCCCCCACACATTCCCCTTGCACACCAGACCCACAGAGAGGGGTGGGGAGGACTAGAGCACCAGCATGGGCTTCCCAATGCTGGGGTGGAGGGAGAGCCGTGAGCCTCAGGGCCAGATCCAGACAGCTGGGGGCCACCTTCGGCTCCTGGGCCTTAGGTTTCCCACACCTGATTTAGGTAAATGGGGATGGTATTTTTGTTGCAGGCCAGATGCATGATTTCCAGAATTCATATCGGTGCAAATATTTTAACATTTGCATGTAGGCATTGAGAGCCAACAGGGACATGTTTTCCCTAACGTAAGAAACAGAGTAGAAAACACACAGAAACAAGATTTAAATGTGATTAATTCCATTCTGCTTGAAAAGGAAAAATATTATTACTCTGCAATGGCTTCCAGAGTCACTCTCCCAATAGTGCACATAACAGTTCAAAGTTATATAGCCCCCTAAAAGTGATATATCATGGTAGCAGCATTTAAATACCTGTCCCAGATTTTACACTGGAACCTACTTAAGAAAACTAACTGAAAGATTTATATAAACTGTATTTCTGAAATTCTTTGTGGTTTCATTTGGTGACTGAAAATTGTGATAAAAAAACTAAATATCACTTTCCACCACAGTACCTGTTTAAGGAAAGATAGATCTTTGAAAGATTTCCGCACACCACTGCCAAGTACAACCACTTTGCAATGAGAACACCACTGAGGTCTCAGTGCTGAGCCTTCTGCAATAGTTTGATTGTGATCTTTATAACTGGCTAGACCTTTAAAAAAAAAAAAAGACAAGTCTGTAAGAAAACACAGTCAGACATTTCTAAATGAAGCAGGAGTTGAAGTTGCCATATTCTTCAGCAGGTTGGTCTCCTACACTGTGCTTCAGGCAAACTTCAAGATAAATAAAGAAGGGGAGATATTCTTCACTCAGACAAAATATTTTGTAGTTCTGGTTTGAATAATAAAGCAAAAAGATTTCCAGTTAATATAATATCAGATTAATAAATAAATAAAAATAGAATAGGAGCATTAATGTATTTAAATGACCATGTACAAATTTTTCAATGGAGGAATAACCTCCCAAATTGGTGAAAGACACATCATTAGAATAATTTAAAATGACAGGACAGAAAACCTGAGAATACCAGCCATTGTTAGAAACAATCCCACACTGGCATCAAAATGGACAAGATAATAATATCATAGGTCTTTTCTAACTCTGATTTTCATTAGTGTGTGAGAACATCAGAGACACAGCGCACAGGTACATGTGCACTGACCACACAGAGACTGTATTATTGAAAACAAGAATCAACTAGTTAATTTTAGTTTGAATTTATACATTTGAAAATTCTCCAATGACAACATGATTAAGAATTCAAACCTAATAATTATAAGAACTGAATGGAAACTAACTCACCATTGCTGTTTGGAGGAAATGGCACATTAGGTTGCTTCAATCCATAAGACCCTACTAATCTGGTGGGGCCTATGGATCCTGCCTGAGGACCATGAAGTAATAAGTGCTGTCTGTATTCCAGAGCTGGATGCATTCTGTGATTGTTTATCATTCCCATGGAGGATGGAACATCTGGGGCATTACTAACTTCGTAGCTGTTGGGAATTCTCACATGCAGTAGATTGGAAAATGCAGCCACGACACTACTAATATTCTAAAACAACAAACATAAATCTGTTTTTATCAATTACGGAGAGTAAGCTGCAAGCATATCAATCATCAGATTATAAGAGCTGCCTCACTATAGTATAACCCACCTTCAAATTAAACTGAACAGTCATTATTTAATATACTACAGAAACACTGTGCTAGAGTTCACATATACATCACTGAAATTTATTTCCCTTACCTCTGCAGCTGTGGGATGTAAAGTAATTGCTACAGATATCAGGCCAGATTTCGGACCATTTTGGGATGGCCCAAGCTGAGAGCCAAAGAAGCCAGAACCAGGTAAAGTTCCTGAACTAGGTTCTGATTTTACATAATTCCTTTTTGCTTCTGAACCTTAAAATGAAATATAATATATATAAAGTTAAGTGGCATGATTTTGAATGGACAGAAACCAGCAATAAGTATATAATCCATTTTACTCTTACCTTTTCCAGTACTGCTGGGTAGGATTGGAATGATGGGAGATGATACAGGCTCCGGGGTTTCTTCCTTTACCAGAGACAAATCTGGATACCTACTTACTTCCATTCCCACCACACTTTCAGGAGAGGAAGAGGGAACAAAGCTGTCAGGAGTGTCCCGGTCATCACAGTGATCTTGAACCCTGGGAGGAAAAACCAACTACAGCTTTAGAAAATGCCTTGTATATAAACTAAATGAAGGAAATAGGTGGATTGTTGGTTGCTAGCAACAATTTTTGTGGCATTTCACCTTATTTCAAGATAAAACTACTCTTCTGGGAAAAACAGACCACAAAATTGTGATGTTAATCAAGCCATGCCCTACAGAACTATCCTACCAATAGTTCACGCCAGCTTTAAAAAAAAAAAAAAAAAAAAAAAAAAAAGCCTAACCAATACATTTCATCTGTGTTTGCAGAATTTTGATATTCTCATTCTTATGAGATACAATTACGCTTCCTTTGTAGTCACTTGTTCATCACATGAACATGAAAATCAGTGAAACAGAATTTAAATGATCTATTAATATCAGATTTGTTTTTAATTATCCTCCTCCAATCCCAAACTAAAGGCAACAATGGCCTACAATCTTGAGATACTTTCATCTCAGCAGATTTGCTGTCTGTGATAAATGTAGATGATGAAACCACTATTCTGCTCTTGAATGTCTAGGAGATGCTAGCTACGCCACTCTTCACAGGTGCAACATGAAAATTTCACTAAACTCAATAGCCACAAATTTGGATGCACTGGCCTATGCAACTGGATTTATAAAATTCATCTATGCATGCATCCATCCATTGTGCCATACAATCTTTCATCTGTATTCATTCCCTGTAAAGCACGATGGGGATTTGATGCAAAGACAGAAGTCGCACAGAAAGTCTGTGCTGGAGCAGGGAATTGAACGCAGGTCTCCCAAGTCTCAGGCTACTGAACTAATCACTGGACCATACTCTCTCATACATCCAATGGCAGTAGTGCCTCCAACTTGCTGTGCTTCCAATAAGGTAGAGAAAGTAATGGAAGGAAGAGTCTTTGCAGAGACTCCTGCTGTACCCCATGGAACACCTCTCCACAGTGATTCAATTTGTGCCTGCAAGGTAAGGGAGTTTTGGTGGACATGAACAGTGGGATTTATGACTTTGTGGATCCTCTGTACAGAACAACCCATTGATATTAATACAGCTGCTATAGCAACCAGCCTGCTGCTGTGTGAACCCAAGTAGTTTCTATAACATGTTTCCATTTTTGGTCGAGCAAAATAATGAATATTTGACAGCTGAATAGGCCACATAGTCTAGTAACAGTGGAAGTCTTCCTTTTAGTGGCACAGAAATCTCAGATATGGAATACTGAGAGATACCTAGTACAAATAATGCCATTTTCTTCTTTTCCTGGTGTGCTCCGGGAAGGTGTGCTCCCTCCTCTAATGGGAGACCCTCATGGATCTCCCATTTACATGGGCTTGCACAGGGTAGAAGGATCTGGGCCCAAACAAACAAACTTCACATTTAAAGGGAAAATTTCTACCTTAATTCTTCCTGATTGTTATGAGGTGGTGTTGGAAGTGAAGCAGGAACATCCACAGTTTTAGGGCCCTGAGCCATAGCTCTTGCTAACAAATCATCTTGTGGCCTGAAAGGTAACTGGAACTGTTTTGGTCCAAGCACTTTGGTAACTAAAACAGAAAAACACAGCACAACCAAGTATGCATAGGTCTGTCTTCATACTGATACACATTGTAAGAGGCTGCTAGTTGCATTCTAATATGATTAATGTTGCACATCAGTTTTTAATCTCTATTTTGTGGTGTCGCTCGTAACTACAAATTTTTTCACTTTTCACATTTCAATTATGTGTGTACGTAGATAAAACTCTTAAACAACTGAAGCAAAAATGGTTCAGCAATTTTTTATTTTAAGGAAAGAAAAATATTTTTTCCCCATTATAAAGCACATTTAAGCCTTTCCTCCCCTTCTTATGTAGCACCCAGTGGCTTATGTAGCACCCATATGACAGGCTTATTTCATAAAAAATCTTCAGGAGAACAATTGACAGAAAACTGATTTTGATTTGACCAAGTTTTCCGTTAAAAACATCTTCGGAACAGTGTCTCTAGATTGGCACAGACGCTTTTCCGCAAAAGCACTTTTTGCTATCGGGGCTTTTTTGCGGAAAACAAATCTGAGCTGTCTACATTGGCCCTTTTGCGCAAAAGTTTTGCACAAAAGGACTTGCCTAATAAGAATAAGAACAGTAATTACTAATAAGTTATTAATAAATATCACCCAAGTTATTAATAAATCTCTTATAAACCTCTACCTTTTCTCTCTGCTGCCATGTCTCCTCCCCTTGTTCCATCAGCTCCCCTGGTGCCTGCTGCCTCCCAACCCCTCACCCTCCTCTGATGTCCTGACTCCTGCCCTTCTCACTGCCCTCAGCCTTCCTGAGACCTACCCCCTCCACCAGACCTTATCACCCCCCTGTGCCCACTCCTCCAGTAGCCCCACTCTGATCATGTGAGCTACCCCTCCCATCCCCTCTTCTAAAACCTCCCTCTACACACCTGCCCTGCCTCTCTCCTCTGGTGCTGGTCCCTCCACTGCAGGTGTCTGCCCTTCTGCTTCACCCCCAGAATTCCTTGGCACCTGCACCTTCCTGGTGCCTCCTCCTTCTCTCACTGCCCCTGCCCCCTTTTTCCCTGATACCCACCCCCTCACCACCCTCAGTCCCTGTTCCCCTCATGCCTCTGTGCCCTCACAGATGCCTTGCTCCATATCCCCACCTTCCTCATGCCCACCCCTTCTTTCAAGCCTTCTCCCAGCACCTCCCCCTCTCCCCTCTAGCCCCCAGTGCCCTTCCCTCTCCTGTTTCCCCCCTCCCACTGACACCTCCCTTCCTGCCCTTTTCCTCATTGTCTGCACTTGGCCCCCTGACATTTGTCTCTCCTGCACCCCTGTCCCTTGGTACCTTCCCCTTTCTTCTTCTCCTGACTTCCTCCCCTCCCCTCCACATAAGCATCTTCCCCATAATTTTACTCTCCCTTTCCCTCCCCACAGCCCAGCCCCTTCCCCTCCCCCAGGGCCAGCTCTAGGTTTTTTGCTGCCCCAAGCAAAACATTTTTGGCTGCCCCCCCTTTTTTTGTTGTCTTTTACACGTTTGCATTTTGCAATGGGGTTTTTGTTTGTTTGTTTTCATTTTTGGCTTGGCATTTTAGCTCTACAAATAGCAAATAGCATTTTCATTCGTTTTTTTCCATAAAGGCAAAGGTGCTTCAAGTGAACTCCCCCTTTCACTCGCTGCTGGGTCACAGCAGCCTTTTCCCTGCCCTGTCCAGCCCCTCCCTGTGGACAAGCACCCTTCACTCCCGACCCACAGGGGGAGCAGGGTGCAGGGACAGCACAGAGCCAGAGGGGTGCAGGGATTGCGGGGGAGCAGGGTGCGGTGGAGGCACGGGGAATGGGATGCGGGGAACGGGAGGGGCAGAGGGATTGAGGTCTAGGGGCAGTGCAGGGAATGGGCAGCACTGAGCTGGGGGGGAGGGATCGTGGGGAGCAGGGTGCGGGATGCAAGGGCAGTGCAGAGCCAGAGGATCACAGGGAAGAGGGAGAGCAGGGGGTCCAGGGTGCAGGGGAGCAGGGTGGCGTGTGGAACGAGTGGCGCGGAGACAAAGGGGGGCTGGGGCCGGTGGGGCGGGGCCTGGCTGTGCCACGCGCCGCAGCCAGCTCCCAAGGACACACGGACAGAGCCAAGCTGCCGTGGCCCTTTAAAATTAGCGGGGCCAGGTCACGCCAGCGTCTTGGCATCCCGCCCCGCCTCCTTGCGCCGGAGCTGCACGCAGACAGCCACGTGGCAAGAATCACCGCACTTCTCCCTTCCCAGCGGTGCTCTGCTCCTCCGCCGGCCGGCGGATCGGATGGGGACGCGCTGCCCGTAGTGTGGGCTTCGCCCTGCCCGTCACAACGGCCCACTGGGCTGGTCCGCCCCTGCACTCGCCAGCTGGTAAAACCTACTTGCCACAGGCGAGCGAGCGTATTTGTCTAGCCCTGCCAATATGATACACCTTTTAAGGAAGCAGCAGACTAAAAGCTTACCATCATGTCCACCCAGCATTCCAGCTTTTCCAGCAAGTTCCTCAGTAGTTGCAAATCCATTCACCATTTTTTGACAAGCTACTGGCGGTGGTGTTGGAGGAAGAGAGGCTGGGGGTGTTGGAGGATTACTCAAATTATTCTGCTGCATGAGATCAAATGATTTTAAAAATTAGCTTTCAACAGGTAAATACAATAAAGATGCACACTTTCAATAAAAGGTAGCTACTTGAAGGTTTTAACATACAGAGGCAGCACCTAATATTTAAAAATTAGTATCTTCTTTCCCAAAACACAAAAAAATAGATGAAAACACCTGCTACAAAACTACTTAGTATACAAAGATATAATATATTTTGTAGTGTCTGGTACAAATTTAAAGATCTTGTTGTAGGAGTGAGGAAGATTTGTATCTAAGTCTTAACCAGGATTCTACAAATTCTGTCTAGGGAAAAACTCGGTGAAGACTCCAGGATCTTTTCGGAGCAGTGTCTACAGACATTAAACTTTATTATTGGTTTCTGAGTTCACCAGCTGTACTTGCTGGGCCAGATTCTTAGCTCAGTAATTCTGGTGTAAAACTGGAATATCTCAGATGGTCTTCATAAAATCATTCCAATTTTATGCTAGAATAAGGGGGTGCCAAATCTAGTCCTCTGTCAACATTATTTCTGTTCTCTCAATGTTACCTTTCAGTCCACCAATATCCTGAGTTTTAAATTGCTTGGGCTGTTAGATCCTCAACAAACAGATTATTTTGTTCATAATTTTTAAGTCCTTAGTCAGGGACTAGTGGACAAATGATGAAAGTCTCTTTCACAACTAGTTATTAAGAAATGCTTTGCTACTCTCAATGACTGTGTAAAGCACTGGAAATTCAGACATTTCTGTTCCAGAAAGCTTTAACACAATTTTCACCAATTATCATCAGTTTGCAATTGCAGTGCTTGTATTTCTTAAATTTATTTACAACATTATTTATTATTTGCTTTCATGTTTTGAAGAGCAAAACAATTAATACATCACAGTTGAATGCAATATAAAGACTAGCAATAGCAAATGTCTCCTTATTAGCTGTGGAGAAGGAGAGACTCCTAAAAGATAATTAATATGAAAAATACCTTTTACCTCATTTCTTAGAGAAGATATAGGAAACCTAGATGGAAAAGCCTACCTTGTAGATCAGCTGGGAATAGTAATCAGAAACCCCATCAAGTGTAGCACTACCAAAACTTCCCATAAGTCGATTTCCACCACTTAGCTGGCCACTGCCATAGGGGAGAAAGTGTGCAAAGCTCACTCCAATTATTGGTTCCATTAGAGGCAGCAGAGAGAGTTGCTATAGGAAAAAATAGATACAGGTGAATACACCAAATATAATAGAAGAAAGTATCTAGACAAAACAGTAAAGTTTCCACAGTATTACCAGTAGAATGGTTGCCACTACAAAGTCTAATAGTCTCTAAAATACACCAGAGTTTCCTTATATTTATTAGAGTAAGAAATAAGATTGTAATTTGGCAAAGGATTTACGCTTGTGGTGACGGACTTTAATCAGAATTAAGGACATATAACATGCAGGGCCACATTATGACTTTTGTGGGCTGTAGGCGCTTTTGCCTTTGTGGGGCCCTCCCACCATAAGAATATCAATATTAAAAAAATTTTTTTTATATAACTTTAAATACTTCAACATTTTTTTTTCCTGTTTTAGGCAAAATTTAATAGATTTTTGTGGGACCTAAAAATTTCATTTTTTTCTGATGTGAGAAAAAAATTAAAACATTTTCTTCGATATTAAAAGTTCATTTTTTTCCTTCTGATTTTAAAAGAAATTAAAACATTTTTGTGGGCTCCTAAAAGTATCGTGGACCCTAGGCACTGTGCCTAATGGATAAGTTGGCCGTGATAACATGTTAGCTTTAATTTTAAGCATGTGCTAACGTGCTCTGATGAATGGGAGCAAAATTTCAAATATTATATGGTAAATATTGACCTTTAAATGCTAACCACGATACACAAGCAGAGAAAAGCTGGTCTGCATGTTTTGTTAAGCACAGTCTTCCCATCTATGAAGTGAAGATGATACTAATCTTTGTAAAGTGGTTTGAGATGAATTGATCAAAATTACTACAGAAGAGTTAGGTAGTATTAATTATTATTATTAAGGTAAGATAGAAAGTTCATAAATTTGAAGTCAAGATGGGGGGAGGTTTTAATACCAGGTGCAATATGACATTCATATCCTAAAAGGCTCAAAACTAGAGCATGTCAGAAAATTTCCAAGGGAATATTGTTCTAGTGAGAAAACACTGATTCATGAAAGTCAAAACAATTCTCAGAGCTTGCTGGTTCCTGGCCTGGAAGAATTTCATTTTGAAGTTATAGAGAAGAAACATTTTGATTGTAGGAAACATTTTTTTTCTGATTTTATGGATAAGTTTGAAATTTGTAGGTTTTGTTCTAAGTTGGAATGAAAACAAATTAAACAAATTTCAAAATCCTTCATGAAATGGAATTATTATTCTCCACCCAGCTTGACTCCTAACTCAGCATAATTGTGAATCACTTCCCTCCCACCCCACACCCACTTTGAATCCATTCTCTTAAAGCTATTCCAGATGGTTGTACATTCTCTAAACTCTCACTTGTTTGAGTTGGATAAATGTATCTGTGTTAGGATAAATAGCCTGTTTCTCCTCTTCCTCTTTTTTTCTCTTCTTAGACCGAGGGGCTGCCTTCTCTCCAGTCCTCTGAGTTCGTTTATTTCGCTGTTTCTTTATTTCATGTCCTACATCTGTTCTCTGAAGCTGGCTGTTACCACATCCAAATACACCTTGCATTTGATTCCCCACAGTTGGCTGATGAAAAAAGGAAAGTAACATGGGATGCATTTGTTTAGATCCATTGTATTTTCACCTTATTATTAGAATTATTTTTGTTGTATATTTCTAATATAAATAATGATTATTACAGAAAATAGCTGATACTTTCCTGTGCATTATACTAATCAATAGAATACATTCGACAGAAGACAAAAAATTGTAAGTTTATAATTTGTTTATCTTGACACCCCACTGACAATTGTAACTATGTATTGAGTGTGAAATATAAGGTATGAACTATATCAACTAAAACTGATGCTTGCAAATGTCCTTAATTATAAACCAAAAGTGTCTTCTGAATGTTTGCTAAAATATACCCTTAATTAGGGGTATTCATTAAGGCATAATAAACAAAGAAATTACTTCAAGAACAATTCATAAAGGTTCGCTTATTATAAATATATTCTTAGATGAGTCGATGTGGGTTTCTGGTTAAAACTAACAATTTTGTTTTGTACCAAGAGTGCAAAAATAGTTTTACAAAAATATTTTTCATGAAGTTCAGAGGGACCGCAAGAGATCCCGCCGCTGAACAGGCTACCTGGTGAGAGTGAGTACACTCACTTTTGGTGTGAGTGAGTTTGCTCGACTGTTTGAACTTTGTTTGTTGAATTCTGATTCTGATTTCTGGTGACTGCAGTTTCAGTTTCAGCTGCTGTGGCAGTTGGGACTGAGTATCTGACCCTTTCTTCCCTCAATTGCTCTCTTGATTGCATCTGGTCAGCCTTCTCCTGTATGATACACGAGGGGGCAGGCCTGGCCTAGGCAAGCAGGCTTTAAAAGCCAGAGGCAGAACCACCAGGGAGCGAAAACAGACAGGGGGGTTTGAGAGGGAGGTTGACAGAGGGAGGCCTACGATGGTCAGGAAGTCCCACAACACCTGTGCCAGCACCGCTTCTGTCTCTTCCACCTGTGTCTGTAGCCAGACAGAACACCTGAGCATGCCTCTACCCAGATTCTGGTGTGGTTTTGCAGGGACTGTGGCTTGCAATTCCCACTTACCGATATCCAGGCTGGAGAGATCATCCAATGCGAAAGGTGCCTGTTGGTGGAATCTCTCAGGCAGCAGGTGGAAGAGCTACAGGAGGACGTGGCTAGGTTGAGGAGCACCCAAATCCACGAGCAATTCCTGTACTGTGTTCATGAGGAGACAGCTGAGGTAGTTGTCCCAGTACACAGGACTGTGGACACACCACTGGTGGAGGAGAAGACGGCTCAGGGTGGACACTGGCAGCTGGTTACTTCTGGCAGCAGGCACTGCTCCACCCCTGCTCTGAACCCTCCCGCCGTGGTACTAGAAAACCGTTATGCTCTTCTTTATATAGGAGATAGGGAATCACCCCCTGCAACAGAGGAGGAGAAGCCTTGTACCCCCAAGGCTGGGAGGTCTGCTGTCACCACTGCGAATAGGAAATGTAGGGTAGTGGTGGTTGGAGACTCTCTTCTGGAGGGGAACGGAGGAGCCCATCTGTCGCCCTGACATTTCATCTCGGGAGGCATGCTGTCTGCTGGGGGCCCATATCCGAGATGTTACGGAGGCATTGTCAAGGATTATCCAGCCCTTTGACTACTACCCCATGCTACTCATCCATGTGGGCACAAATGATACTGCAAGGTGTGACACTGAGGAGATCAAGAGTGACTACAGGGCTCTGGGAGTATGGGTGAAGGACTTTGGAGCGCAGGTGGTATTCTCTTCGATCCTTCCTGTTGAAGGTAGGGGCCCAGGCAGAGACAGGTGCGTCCTAGAAGTGAATACCTGGCTGCAAAGATGGTGTCAGCAGGAGGGCTTTGGCTTCTGCAACCATGGAATGCTATTCCAGGAAGGACTGCTAGGCAGAGATGGCATTCACCTTTCAAGGAGGGGGAAGACCATATTTGGACACAGACTGGCTAACCTAGTGAGGAGGGCTTTAAACTAGTTTCAACGGGGACAGGTGAGCAAAGCCCACAGGTAAGAGGAGAACATGGAGACGGGTCGGAAATGGGAGGGAGCATGGGTTATAATGGCAGAGAGAAAGGACGATCAGGGCAAAACTGGGAGGCAAGGTCAAATCAGTATCTTAGATGCCTATATACAAATGCGAGAAGTATGGGTAATAAGCAGGAAGAATTGGAAGTGCTAATAACTTGGTGGGATAATACACGATTGGAATGTTTGCATAGAAGGGTACAGCTTGCTCAGGAAGGATAGACAGGGAAAAAAGGGAGGAGGTGTTGCCTTATATATTAAAAATGAACACACTTGGAGTGAGGTGGAGATGGACATAGGAGACGGAAGTGTTGAGAGTCTCTGGGTTAGGCTAAACGGGATTAAAAACAAGAGTGATGTCATGCTAGGAGTCTACTATAGGCCACCTACGCAGATGGAAGAAGTGGATGAGGCTTTTTTTAAACAACTAACAATATCATCCAAAGCCCAAGATTTGGTAGTGACGGGGGACTTCAACTATCCAGATATATGTTGGGAAAATAACACAGCGGGGCACAGACTATCCAATAAGTTCTTGGACTGCATTGGAGACAACTTTTTACTTCAGAAGGTTGAAAAAGCTAGTGGGGGGGAAGCTGTTTTAGATTTGATCCTAAGAAATAGGGAGGAACTGGTTGAGAATTTGAAAGTGGAAGGTAGCTTCGGTGAAAGTGATCATGAAATCATAGAATTCATAATTCTAAGGAAGGGAGAACAGCAAAATAGAGACAACGGATTTCAGGAAGGCGGATTTTGGTAAGCTCAGAGAAAAGAACGGTTACTTACCTGTAACTGTTGTTCTTCGAAATGTGTTGCTCACGTCCATTCGAAGTAGGTGCGTGCACCGCGTCTTTCGGAGCGTTTTCCCTAGCGGTACCCATAGCGCCGGCAGGGCGCCCCCTGGAGTGGTGCCGCCATGGCGGGGCATAAGTACCCCTGCCAGCGCTGCCCCACCTCAGTTCCTTCTTGCCGGACACTCCGACGAAGGGGAGGTAGGGTGGGAGTCGAATGGACATGAGCAAAACATCTCGAAGAACAACAGTTACAGGTAAGTAACCGTTCTTTTCTTCTTCGAGTGGTTGCTCATGTCCATTCGAAGTAGGTGAATACCAAGCTAACCCCACGGAGGAGGGGTCGGAGCAGTCATACCACCAGAGCCATGAAGAGAGGTGAACAATAAACAGATTTATTCGAACAATCCAACACTGATAAGGCACATATTAAGAACAATGACAACAGGACATATTTACATTACAGATTCGAGGACTGCAGAGCCTACCCCTGCATCCTCCCTGGCCTGCTGTGGTAGCACATAGTGCGCTGTAAACGTGTGAAGGGAAGACCATGTGGCCGCCCTGCAAATTTCTGTGATTGGTACCTGGGCACCAAAGGCCACCAAGGATGCCTGCGCCCTGGTAGAGTGTGCCTTCACCCTGGGTGGAGTTTTACCAGCCAGTTGAAAACATTCTGTGATGCATTGCACCACCCATCTTGATAGCCTCTGAGTCGAAATAGGCGACCCTTTCACCCTGTCCCCAAACGCAACAAACAATTGTTGTGATTTACGGAACGGCTTGGTTCTGTCAATGTAGAACGCCAGCGCTCGCTTGGCGTCCAGGGAGTGAAGCACCCGCTCCTTAGAGGAGGCATGAGGTTTTGGGAAAAAATCCAGGAGATAAATCTCCTGGGACAGGTGGAATGGTGATACCACCTTTGGGAGGAAGGCTGGATGAGGCCGTAGCCTTACGTTGCTCTGTGAAAAAACAAGGTAGGGCGGGTCTACAGTTAGCGCCCTTAGTTCCGACACCCTTCGAGCCGATGTAATGGCCACGATGAAAGCAACCTTCAATGAAAGGTGCTGCAGGGAACACGTGGCCAGCGGTTCAAAGGGGGGTAGCATAAGCCTGTGGAGGACCACACTGAGGTCCCAGGCAGGAAGCGGGGTCCTCACTGAGGGATACAACTTTTCCAAGCCAGTAAGAAACCTTTTAACCACCGGGTTAGAAAAAAGGGAGACTCCTGCCGTACTAACATGGAAGGCGGAGAGAGATGCCACATGGACGTTGATAGAGGAAAAGGACAGGCCACCAGACCGAAGCTGGAAAAGATAGTCAAGAATAGTTGGAATAGGAGCCGAGGACGGATGTACTCTTCTCCGGGACTCCCAAGATGAGAAGCGCCGCCACTTGGCGGCGTACGACCGTCTAGTAAAGGGTTTCCTGCTACTGAGAAGGACCATCTGAACCTCTTGGGAACATTCCCTTTCAGGTTGGCTCAACCACGGATAACCATGCCGTTAGGTAGAGAGACCAGAGATCCGGGTGAACCATGATCCCCTTGCCCCAGGGTTGAGTTAGCAGTTCCCAGACTGGAGGGAGTGCTATTGGGTCTTAGATAAGCATGTCCATTAGGATGGGGAACCAGAACTGTCTGGGCCACCTGGGGGCTATGAGAATGATCGAGGACCGAAAAGTCCTCGCCCTGGTCAATACCCTAGAAATTAGGGGAACCAGGGGAAAAGCATAGAGAATGCTCTCTGGCCACACAGTCGTCAGGGCATCCCCCAGGGAATATTTCCCCAGCCACAGCAGGGAACAGTAGTTCCTGCACTTGGCATTGCGTGCCGAGGCGAACAGGTCTAGGCAGGGATAACCCCACCTGCGGAAAACCTGGCGGAGAGCAGAGTCCTTGAGTGTTCACTCGTGGGCTCCAAAGGATCTGCTCAGCGTGTCTGCTAGCAGGTTTTTGCACCCCAAGAGGTATTCCGCCTGAGGTGTGATATTGTGCATGACGCACAAGTGCCAAAGTCACAGGGCCTCTTTGCAGAGGGGAGGCGATCGCACCCCACCCTGCTTGTTGAGATAAAAGACCGCCGCTGTGTTGTCCATACGAACCAGGATCGAGCGGTGGGAGAGCCTTGGCAGGAAGGCTTCGCAGGCTCTCCTCACCGCCCGCAATCCCCGGACGTTTATGTGTAGGGCTCGCTCGGAGGGGGACCAGAGGCCTTGAGTCCTGTGCCGCCCCAGGTGTGCTCCCCAGCGCACGTCGGACGCATCGATGACCAGCATCAGGGAGGGGGGAGGGGCACTGAAAAGAACCCCACTGCGTACCACAGTTTCCTGGGTCCACCATAGGAGGGAGTCCAGAATTTCTGGGGGCACCGTAATTATCGAGTCCCAAAGACCCCTGGATTGGCTGAAGGCCCTCGCCAACCACGCCTACAGGGGTCTCATCCTCATTCTGGCATGGCGGACCGTGTACATACACGCCGCCATATGGCCCAGGAGCCTGGAGCAGACCCGAGGGGTCGTGACAGGGGACTGAGTTAACCCCGAGATCAGCTCCACTACGGAGAGGAACCTGCTCTTGGGCAGGAACGCCCTTGCCACCCTCGCATCGAGGAGGGCTCCCACGAATTCTATCTGCTGGGAGGGAGTCAGGGATGACTTTTCGACATTTATCATGAGTCCTAACCTTAGGAAAAGGGCTTTTTTGAGTGCCACGTGAGCTTCTACCTGCTCGTACGAGCGACCTCGGATCAGCCAATCGTCGAGGTATGGGAACACGTGCACCCCCTGTTTGCGGAGATATGTGGCAACCACCGCCATACATTTCGTGAACATCTTTGGTGCCGTACATAAACCAAAAGGGAGCACCGTAAACTGAAAATGGTATTGGCCCACCATAAACCTGAGGAACCTCCTGTGGCTGGGCCTGATCGCCACGTGGAAGTACGTGTCCTTGAGGTCGAGAGTCGTGTACCAGTCCCCTAATTGTAGCACTGGGATGACCGATGCCAAGGTCATCATTCTGAACCTGTGTTTTATGACCGCCTTGTTTAAATTTCAGAGGTCCAAGATGGGGTGGACTCCTCCCTTCGGTTTAGGGACAACAAAATAACGGGAGTAAAAACCCCTTCCTCGCAGATGCGGAGGAATCTCCTCTATTGCTCCTTTTCTGAGGAGCGCAGACACCTCCTGGCACTAAGGACGGAGAAGGGGGTTTTGAGGGCGGTGGGCCTAGGAATGGGATAGAATAGCCTCCATTTACTATGTTCAGAACCCAGGCATCCGATGTTATTAGGGCCCTTGCATGGGTAAAAAGGGATAGCCTGGCCCCAAACGGGAGGCCAGGGCAGGAGATTGGTATGGGACTCTTGAACAGGGCGTCAAAATTGGGGCTTGCTCTGATGGGAAGGACTGTGGGACCTCCCCGCTGGGTATCGGTCCTGGGGCGATGACGTCGACCCCTAGCCCCCTGAGGGTGCGCAGCCGCCCCGGAACCTCCACCGGAGGCCCGGGAGCAGCGCCTCCAGTAATCCCCACAGGGGACCTGGGGCTGCACTCTCCCCTGCTGCCTATAGGGCAGCTGCCGACGCTGCGGGGCCGGCGTGTGGATGCCCAAGGACTTCAAGGTGGACCTTGTGTCCTTTAGGGTATGGAGCCTAGAGTCAGTGTGCTCTGAGAACAGAGTTTTGCCTTCAAAAGGCAAGTCCTGTATCGTATGCTGCACATCCGGGGGAATTCCCGAGACGTGGAGCCATGCCCCCCGACGCATAACGACACCAGTCGCCATCGTGCGGGCTGCTGAATCCACAGTGTCCAGAGACGCCTGGAGAGCAGTTCGCGCGATGACTTTACCCTCCGAGGCAACGGCCGCGAACTCGTGACGGTTCTCCGCTGGGAGTCTGTCTCGGAACTTTTCGACGGCCTGCCAGGTGTTAAAAGCATACCTACTTAGCATTGCCTGCTGATTCGTGATGCGGAGTTGTAGTGCCTCTGTGGCGTAAACCTTATGGCCCAACAGGTCCAGCCGCTTAGGCTCTCTCGCCTTTGGAGAAGGACCAGGCTGAGGGAGTCTTTCCTTTTGGGCCGCGACCTGCACGACTAAGGACCCGGGGATGGGTTGTGAGTACAGGTATTTATGCCCCGAGTGTGGGACGTAATAACGCCTCTCAACCCCTTTTAAGGTAGGGGTCAAGGTTGCCGGCGTTTGCCACAGGGCATTAGTAATTTTTGACACCGTTTTGTTAGGCAGTAAGACCAACCGCGTAGGCGCATCTTCCGTGAGGATGTCCACCATTGGATCCGTGTCCTCGATGACAGGTTCCACCGGAACGGCCAGGTTGGAAGCCATGTGGCGGAGCAGATCCTGGTGCGTGCGGGCATCCATTGAAGGCAGACTCGGTGCAGGGTCTGCTAGTGCCTCGTCCGGAGACGACGACGACGAGGACTCCTGAACTGGCACAGGAACGGTTGTCGCCAACTGCGGTGCCGGTTGGGCAACTTGTTCTCCCTATGGGTCCGCCTCCGGTGCCGCCGATTGCGGTGCCACTGGATCGGGTTGCGGCGCCCGAAGAGGGGAGGGAGGGGCCCGGGACAGGCACACTGAAGGTTGGGAGTGATGCCCTGAAGTCTCCTACCCCAGAGAAGGAGGCAGCTGACCTTGCCACTGATGGTAGACCCAGGGGGTCCAAAAGGACCACTGTGGGTGTGGAGGCCACGTTTGCTGAGTGTGGTCCCTCTGATGTCTGGACCTGGACCTATGGGCCGAGGATGCTCCCGAAGACCCCGATTGGACGGAGACAGCATCCGAGTCCCAGCAGTAATCGGACTCTGGCCAGGGTGGAGCCGAGGAAGAATGCAGGGCAAACCTGGCCACGGACTCAGGCTTACCCGCATGGGTACGGCGGGGCCGAACTATCTGTGGAACCGGGGGACCCATGCCCGGTGCCGGGAGGCCCGCTGACGGTTGCGGCACCAGGGGACCCAGACCCGGTGCCAAGGATTCTACGGAACCCAGTTGTGGCATCGGGGTGCTCAGGCCCGGTGCCGATTGCGTTGCCAGCAGTTGCGGCACCGGGGTGCCCAGGCCCGGTGCCAGTTGAGTCGCCAACAGTTGTGGCACCGGGGTGCCCAGGTCTGGTTGAGTCGCCAACAGTTGCGGCACCGAGATGCCCAGGCCCAGTGCCGGATAAGTCGCCAACAGCTGTGGCACCAAGGTGGTCAGGATCGGTGCCGGTTGAGATGCCGCCATTGTCTGCGGCACTGGGGTGCCTAGGCCCGGTGTCGGTTGAGACGCCAGCAGCTGTGGCACCGAGGTGCTCAGGATCGGTGCCGGTTGAGATGCCGCCATTGGCTGCGGCACCTGGGTGCTCAGGCCCGGTGCCGGTTGAGTTGTGGCCGGCGGTTGTGGCACCGGGGTACCCAGGCCCGGTGCCGGGCGAGACCACTGCGTCGATGCCGGTGCAGATGAAGGCACGGAGACGGATGCTGGCTCCTGGGTGACCTCCATGGAGGAGAGATGTGTCTGAGTGGACGCCACATGGCTACGGAGATATGGCACCGGTACCTCCAGGCGGTGAGCTGGCAAGGAGCTCATCTGCAGCGAAGTTCGCGCATGGCTGGAATCTACCTGAGACTGACGGCTCGGCGTCGAAAAGGGTGCCAAAGTAGCGATCGGTACTGACCCCATATGGGGTGGTCCCGACGCATAAGCCACCTTATCTTGCTGACCTGGGCCATGCGGGGGCGAAGCCGTAGCCAGCCGAGCCTCCGACGATGGTGACCTCGACCCTTCCGAGTCAACCGAGGATGGAGGGGAGGTTGTGAGGCTAATAAGGTCCTGTGCCACTTCAAACGTGTCCAGCGTGGACGGGTGGTGTGGAGGCAGGCGACCAGGACTATCGAGGCCTCCTCGACGCCGACGGTGCGCTGGAGGAGATACGTGCACCGGTGAGCCCACGCTGCGGTGCCCGACCGAAGTTGGCTTCTTTGAAGGGGACCTTCCGCGGGACTTCTTCACCCTCTTGGACAGAGGAGAGTGAGACCAGTGCCGAGACCTTGACGCCGATGCACGGTGCCGGTGTGGAGCCTCCCGCGTGGAAGCCGGTGCGCTGCGCACCGCAGGCTGCTCCAGCGGCACGGGTTGAAGCGCTGTCTCCATGAAGAGAAGCTTCAGGTGGGAAACCCTTTCTTTTCTGGTACGGGGCTTAAAGGACTTACAGATCTTACAGGCAATAGCCAGATGAGCCTCACCCAAGCACTTAAGGCAACTGTCGTGTGGGGTCACCCCTGGGCATAAACTTCCCGCAGTCAGTGCACATCTTGAAGCCTTGCGGCCCTGGCATTCCTTACCCCCAAGGGGGAAGGAACAAAACATAGAACCTAACTATCTAACTACTAAAACTATTTACAAACCAATGTAAGAACGGGAACCATTAACTAATTAATAGACTAAGAGAGATAGAGACGCTCCAACGACTGTCACTGCGGTAAGAAGGAACTGAGGTGGGGCAGCGCCGGCAGGGGTACTTATGCCCCGCCATGGCGGCACCACTCCAGGGGGCGCCCTGCCGGTGCTACGGGTACCGCTAGGGAAAACGTTCCGGAAGACGCGGTGCACGCGGTGCGCACACCTACTTCAAATGGACATGAGCAACCACTCGAAGAAGAACTGATAGGTAAGGTCCCATGGAATCAAGACTGAGGGAAAAACAGCTGAGGAGAGCTGGCAGTTTTTCAAAGGGACATTATTAAGGGCGCAAAAAGCAAGCTATTCCACTGCGTCGGAAAGATAGAAAATATGGCAAAAGACCGCTTTGGCTTAACCACGAGATCTTGCATGATCTAAAAATAAAAAAGGAGTCCTATAAAAAATGGAAAGTAGGACAAATTACAAAGGATGAATATAGGCAAACAACACAGGAATGCAGGGGCAAGATTAGAAAGGCAGAGGCACAAAATGAGCTCAAACTAGCTACCGGAAATAAAGGGAAACAAGAAGACTTTTTATAAATACATTAGAAGCAAGAGGAAGACCAAGGACCACATAGACCCACTAGTCAGTGAGGAGGGAGAAACAGTAACAGGAAACTTGGAAATGGCAGAGATGTTTAATGACTTCTTTGTTTCGGTCTTCACCAAGAAGTCTGAAGGAATGCCCAACATAGTGGGAAAGGGGGAGGTTTAGAAGATAAAATAAAAAAATAAGTTAAAAATCACCTAGAAAAGTTAGATGCCTGCAAGTCACCAGAGCCTGATGAAATGCATCCTAGAATACTCAAGGAGCTGCTAGAGGAGGTATCTGAGCCTCTAAGCTATCATCTTTGGAAAATCATGGGAGACAGATTCCAGAAGACTGGAAAAGGGCAAATATAGTGCCCATTTATAAAAAGGGAAATAAGAACAACCCAGGAAACTACAGACCAGTTAGTTTAACTTCTGTGCTAGGGAAGATAATGGAGCAAGTAATTAAAGAAATCATCTGTAAACACTTGGAAGGTGGCAAGGCGATAGGGAACAGCATGGATTTGTAAAGAACAAATCATGTCAAACCAATCTGATAGCTTTCTTTGATAGGATAACGAGTCTTGTGGATAAGGGAGAAGCGGTGGATGTGGTATACCTAGACTTCAGTAAGGCATTTGATACGGTCTCGCATGATATTCTTATTCACAGATAGCTGCAGCGGCACAGGAGCCAAGCAAACAGAGCTGTAAACAGGGGAGTTTGAGTGGGAGTTCTGTTGGAGGGGCAGTGTGCTGGGAGAGAAGCTGAGCCCTGATTAGGGGGCGGGGCTTCACTGATTAGGGGTCCTATAAAGGTAGCCTTCTAGTCAGGCAGCGGCACAGGAGCCAAGCAAACAGAGCTGTAAACAGGGGAGTTTGAGTGGGAGTTTGTAAGGGGAGTTTGGATATTGGAACTTGTTTGGAGTTTGTTTTTGCTGTGGAGAGGGTGTTTTGGTTTGTTTTTGTGTTCACCGGACTAATAGGATTTTGGTGAGAAAGTAGATAAAACACAGAGGCATTAGTGGCCATGGCCCAAGTAGTAGAGAACACAAGGAGGATGATTGGATGTGGTAGCTGAGGTATGTACATGATTCTGGACGGGGTACCTGAAAGGAGTTTTGTTTGCATGTAGTGCCGCCTGATAGAGCTGATGGAAGAAAAGATCCGAGGACTGGAGATGCAGGTGGAAACTCTGGTCGAGTTTAGAAGGGGGTTTGAGCAGATGATGGGGCAAAGGCATGACGTGGCTGAAGGGGAAAGCTTAGATATGCAGATGGAAGCAGGATCAAGGGCCTCAGAGGGGGGACTGCTGGGCAAAGAAAATGGACAGTGGAAGCATGTGACTCAGAGGACCAGGCAGAGGAAAAGATGGGTCAGTGAAGGAAAAATAGAGCTCAAGAACAGGTATGTGGAGCTGGAAAATGAAGAAGGGGTACACCAGGTAGATAATGAAGATGGAAGGGTAAGGAAGAAGAGAAGAGTGGCTAGTCCCATAGATAAAGGGGAAGACTTAATGGAGACAACGCCAATAATGAGCATTAGGATTACAAGGGAAAATAGGAATGGCAAGGACTTGCAGCCAGAGGAAGCTAGAGATAGACCAGAGAATTTCACTGTCACTAGGAAAAGGCAGGTCTATGTGATTGGGGACTCCTTATTGAGAAGAATAGATAGGCCTGTAACCAGAGCTGATCCAGAGAATAGAAGGGTGTGCTGTCTGCCAGGTGCTAAGATACAAGATGTGGAACTGAGGTTGAAGAGAATTATTAAGGGAGAAAGAAGGAATCCATTGATCATCCTTCATGTAGGAACAAATGATACGGCTAGATTCTCGCTGGAACAAATTAAGGGAGACTATGCTAGGCTGGGGAGGATGCTTAAGGAAATTGAGGCTCAGGTGATTTTTAGTGGGATTCTGCCTGTTCCTAGAGAAGGACAACTAAGATGTGACAGGATTATGATGATCAATAGATGGCTTAGGGAGTGGTGCTATAAGGAGGGCTTTGGGATGTATGGTCACTGGGAGGCATTTATGGACAGAGGACTGTTCTCTAGAGATGGACTTCACCCAAGTAGGGAGGGAAATAGACTTCTAGGATGGAGGCTGGCTCAACTTATTAAGAGAGCTTTAAACTAGGAATTTGGGGGAGACGGTTGGGAGATGCCCAGGTAATCTCTACGCCAGATTTTAACACTGAGAGGGAGGAAAACGAAGTAAGAAAGGATATAGCTGGGGGTGGGAGAATGAACATGAGGAAGGGTGGGGTGGATAGTAGTCTAATACGTCATATTGGAGGTATAAGGTCTTTGCCAAATTGGGTAAAGAATGTGAATGAGGCCAAACAGCAAAAATTAAGATGTTTGTACACTAATGCGAGGAGCCTAGGTAACAAAAAGGAGGAACAAGAGCTATTGGTCCAGGAAGTGAAACCAGATATTATAGGAATAACAGAAACATGGTGGAATACTAGGCATGACTGGAGTACAGGTATTGAAGGGTATGTGCTGTTTAGGAAAGACAGAAATAAGGGTAAAGGTGGTGGAGTCGCATTGTATATCAAAGATGAGGTAGATTGTAAAGAAATAAAAAGTGATGGAATGGAGAAGACAGAGTCCGTTTGGGCAAAAATCACACTGGGGAAGAAAACTATCAGATCCTCCCCTGGGATAGTGCTTGGGTTGTGTTATAGACCACCAGGATCCAATCTGGATATGGATAGAGACCTCTTTAATGTTTTTAATGAAGTAAATACTCATGGAAACTGTGTAATCATGGGAGATTTCAACTTTCCAGATATAGACTGGAGAACAAGTGCTAGTAATAATAATAGGGCTCAGATTTTCCTAGATGTGATAGCTGATGAATTCCTTCATCAAGTAGTTGCTGAACCAACAAGGGGGGATGCTATTTTAGATTTGGTTTTGGTGAGTAGCGAGGACCTCATAGATGAAATGGTTGTAGGAGACAACCTTGGCTCGAGTGATCATGAGCTAATTCAGTTTAAATTAAATGGAAGGATAAACAAAAATAAATCTGAGACTAGGGTTTTTTATTTCAAAAGGGCTAACTTTAGTAAATTAAGGAAATTAGTTAGGGAAGTTGATTGGACTAAAGAAATTATGGATCTTAAAGTGGAGGAGGCCTGGAATTATTTTAAGTTAAAGTTGCAGAAGCTGTCAGAACCCTGTATCCCTAGAAAAGGGAAAAAATGTATAGGCAGGTGTGTTAGACCAAGCTGGATGAGCAAGCATCTCAGAGAGGTGATTAAGAAAAAGCAGAAAGCATATAAGGAGTGGAAAATGGGAGGGATCAGTAAAGAAAGCTACCTTATTGAGGTTAGAGCACGTAGGGATAAAGTGAGAAAGGCTAAAAGTCAGGTAGAGTTGGACCTTGCAAAGGGAATTAAAACCAATAGTAAAAGGTTTTATAGCCATATAAATAGGAAAAAAACAAAAAAAAGAAGAAGTAGGACCGCTAATTACTAAGGATGGAGTGGAGGTTAAGAATAATCTAGGAATGGCCCAATATTTGAACAAATACTTTGCTTCAGTCTTTAATGAGGCTAATGAAGAGCTTAGGGATAATGGTAAGTTAACAAATGAGACTAAAGATAAGGAGGTAGATATTACCATATCCAAGGTAAAAGCCAAACTTGAACAGCTTAATGGGAGTAAATCGGGGGGCCCAGATAATCTTCATACAAGAATATTAAAGGAACTGGCACATGAACTTGCAAGTCCATTAGCAAAATTTTTTAATAAATCTCTAAACTCAGGGGTTGTACCATTTGACTGGAGAATTGCTAATATAGTTCCGATTTTTAAGAAAGGGAAAAAAAGTGACCAGGGTAACTATAGGCCTGTTAGTTTGACATCTGTAGTATGTAAGATCCTGGAAAAAAATTTGAAGGAGAAAGTAGTTAGAGACATTGAGGCTAATGGCAATTGGGACAAATTACAACATGGTTTTACAAAAGGTAGATCGTGCCAAACCAACCTGATCTCCTTTTTTGAGAAAGTAACAGATTTTTTAGATAAAGAAAATGCAGTGGATATGATCTATCTCGACTTTAGTAAGGCATTTGATACAGTACCACATGGGGAATTATTGGTTAAATTGGAAAAGATAGGGATTAATATAAAAGTTGAGAGGTGGATAAGCAACTGGTTAAAGGGGAGACTACAGCGGGTCATATTGAAAGGTGAACTGTCAGGTTGGAGGAAGGTTAATAATGGGAGTTCCTCAGGGATCAGTTTTGGGGCCACTTTTATTTAATCTTTTTATTGCTGATCTTGGCACCAAAAGTGGAAGTGTCCTAATAAAATTTGCGGATGACACAAAGTTAGGAGCTATTGCCAATTCAGAAAAGGATCGGGATATCATACAGGAAGATCTGGATGATCTTGTAAATTGGAGTGATAGCAATAGGATGAAATTTAATAGTGAGAAGTGTAAGGTTATGCATTTAGGGATTAATAACAAGAATTTTAGTTATAAGCTGGGGACACATCAGTTGGAAGTAACGGAGGAGGAGAAGGACCTCGGAGTCCTGGCTGATTATAGAATGACTATGAGCCGCCATTGTGAAATGGCCGTGAAAAAGGCTAATACGATCTTGGGATGTATTAGGCGAGGTATTTCCAGTAGGGATAAGGAGGTGTTAGTGCCATTATACAAGGCATTGGTGAGACCCCAGTTGGAATACTGTGTGCAGTTCTGGTCTCCCATGTTTAAGAAGGATGAATTCAAACTGGAACAGGTACAAAGAAGGGCCACTAGGATGATATGAGGAATGGAAAACCTGTCTTATGAAAGGAGACTCAAGGAGCTTGGCTTGTTTACTTTAACCAAAAGAAGGCTGAGGGGGGACATGATTGCACTTTTTAAATATATTAGAGGGATAAATACCAGAGAGGGAGAGGAATTATTTAAGTTTAATTCCAATGTGGACACAAGAACAAATGGATATAAGCTGGCTAGTAGGAAGTTTAGACTTGAGATTAGATGAAGGTTTCTAACCATTAGAGGAGTGAGGTTCTGGAACGGCCTTCCAAGGGAAGTAGTGGAGGCAAAAGATCTATATGGGTTCAAGATTAAACTAGATGGGTTTATGAAGGGGATGGTTTGATGAGATAACATGATCTTGGTAACTAATTGACCATTCATTATCAGTGGGAAATAGGTCAATGGAGGGAAGATAGGAGTTACTATAGAGAACTTCTGGGTGTCTGGCTGATGAGTCTTGCCCGCATGCTCAGGGTTTAGCTGATCGCCATATTTGGGGTCGGGAAGGAATTTTCCTCCAGGGTAGATTGGCAGAGGCCCTGGAGGTTTTTCGCCTTCCTCTGTAGCGTGGGGTACAGATCACAGCTAGAGGATTCTCTGCATCTTGGGGTCTTCAAAGTATTTGAAGGCTTCAATATCTGAGATATAGGTGAGAGGATTATTCTAGGAGGGGTGGGTGAGATTTTGTGGTCTGCACTGTGCAGAGGGTCAGACTAGATGATCATAATGGTTCCCTTCTGACCTTAAAGTCTATGAGTCTTATCAATAAACTAGGCAAATACAACTTAGATGGGGCTACTATAAGGTGGGTGCATAACTGGCTGGATAACCGTACTCAGAGAGTAGTTATCAATGGTTCACAATCCTGCTGGAAAGGTATAACAAGTGGGGTTCTGCAGGGGTCTGTTATTAAGTTTGCAGATGATACCAAGCTGGGAGGGGTTGCGACTGCTCTGGAGGATAGCGTCATAATTCAAAATGATCTGGACAAATTGGAAAAATGGTCTGAGGTAAACAGGATGAAGTTTAATAAAGACAAATGCAACGTGCTCCACTTAGGAAGGAACAATCAGTTTCACACATACAGAATGGGAAGCGACTGTCTAGGAAGGAGTACGGCAGAAAGGGATGTAGGGGTTATAGTGGACCACAAGCTGAATATGAGTCAGCAGTACAATGCTGTTGCAAAAAAAGCAAACATGATTCTGGGATGCATTAACAGGTGTATTGTGAGCAAGACACGAGAAGTCATTTTTCCGCTCTACTCTGTGCTAGTTAGGCCTCAGTTGGAGTACTGTGTCCGGTTCTGGGCACCGCATTTCAAGAAGGATGTGGAGAAATTGGAGAGGGTCCAGAGAAGAGCAACAACAATGATTAAAGGTCTAGAGAACATGACCTATGAAGGAAGGCTGAAAGAACTGGGTTTGTTTAGTTTAGAAAAGAGAAGATTGAAGAGGGACATGATAGCCGTTTTCAGGTATCTAAAAGGGTGTCATAAGGAGGAAGAAGAAAACTTGTTCATCTTGGCCTCTGTGGATAGGACAAGAAGCAATGGGCTTAAACACCAGCAAGGGAGGTTTAGGTTGGACCTAGTCCTAGTATTCTATGATTCTATATAAAGAATGGGAAGCGACTGTCTGGGAAGGAGTACGGCAGAAAGGGATGTAAGGGTTATAGTGGACCACAAGCTGAATATGAGTCAGCAATACGATGCTGTTGCAAAAAAAGCAAACGTGATTCTGGGATGCATTAACAGGTGTGTTGTGAGCAAAACAATTGTTCTAGGATTTAATGGTGCTAGTGACAGGTTCGAGTAAAATGAAAGGCTACAATATTCAGTATTTCAACTATTGATCTAAACCCAGTGTACTTCACATACATACCAGAGAAAACCCAAATTCACTCCTGGAGTATACCTGATGGTTCCCTAACATTTGCTTATACTACCATCCCCTCACCACTCACTTCTATTTATTTTTCTCAGATTTCAGTCACTCTGAGTTGACTTTATTTACCTTCCTGAATGCACTGAGATTCCATGGAGACATGACACAAATTTAAGGGGAAAACTAGGATACAACAAATAACCAGAAATGTTAACAATGAAGTGATCAGCTGTGCAAGGCAACTGTTGGTAAAGACCATTTTTTTAAAGTTTTTTTTTTTTTTTTTTTTTTAAAGCCAGCACAGAGAGAAAGAGAGAGAAAAGTGAGGAGAGAAAGTGGATGACTGGAGCGGAAAATGAGGGGTACGAAAAAAGGATTTAAATATATTCAGGTGATTAACCTTTCAGTAGACTTAGAACATTATTTTTGCCTTTTTTGAAATTAAAATAGTTAATATTACATTTAAAATGTACAAGACTAACAAGATTGAAGACACATTTTAATAATTAGGCATTATCACTTTCCTAAGATAACTAATCCTAATGCCAGTAGTGTCTTTTGAATTGACTTGCTATAAACACCTCTGTTTCCACCTTGCCAGAAGATGGTGTGCTTATTTTTTGCACAAAAGTATAACCTCTTAAATAATAAACATTTATTTACAAAGATGCCTAGAGGCCTCAAACTGGATAAGGGTCACATTGGATGCTAGGTGCTGTACAAATGTATAAGACAAGGTAGCCCCTGACTTGGAGGGTTTGCAGTTTAAGGCTCAAATCTGCATACTTATACATATGATCAAAACCCTTTTTTGTGCAGAACCCACTGGAGCCACACCAGGGCCTAATTTAAGATAAGAAACAAGTGGGTATTGCATACAAATGAAAAGAACATGGGGGGAAACTCACAATTAATAATGACTATTTGATCTGAGGAAGTGGGTCTGGCCCACGAAAGCTCATCATCTAATAAACCATCTTGTTAGTCTTTAAAGTGCTACATTGTCCTGCATTTTGCTTCAATTAATAAGATGCTTTGAATACTTTTTCCTCTCCTATATTTGTAATTGCCAGATCTTTTGAGTAATAATTAGGGCTGTCAATTGACATACATTAATGCATGTGATTAATGCAGTCCAGGATTAACGTGTTAAATTTTTTAATGCGTTAATCACAGATGTTAATGCTGCGCTGTCCCTTTGAAATGCCACTACAGTGCTTCAAAAAGGCAGCACAACACGGAGCCCAGGATCAGCTGGGCACTGTCCAGCTGATCCCGGGTTCCACTGCCCCTTTGAAACACACAGAGGCAGCATTTCAAAGGGGCAGCTGCCTCTCAGCAGAGCCGGGGATTAGTTGTGCGGCGGCTGCCTCTTAGAAAAGCTGCCTCCGCATGTTTCAAAGGGGCAGTGGCAGTGCCCAGCTGACCCCGGGCTCCACACGGCATTTCCCCAGAACCCAGGATCAGCTGGGGCATCATGCAATTCTTGTATTCACGAACAGGGGAAACTCAAGTAGAATTAGACTATTTCCTCTGTATTTGGCAGTTGTGTGACAGCTGCTGCAATATCGTACCCAGTTCCATTGTTTCCAATTCAAGGAGGATATAGATAAGTTGGAGAGGGTTCAGAGAAGAGACATGAAAATGAATAAAGGAGTAGAAAACTTGTCTTATAGACTCAAGAGCTCAATCCATTTAGTTTAATAAAGAGAAAATCTAGAAAAATCAAGAAGTAACTTGATTACAATCTGTAAGTAATTTCATGGGAACAAATAATTAATAATGAACTCATCAGTCTAGCAGAGAAAGATATAACAGCTGGGCAGAGCCTTAATTCCACACTCTTCCCCACTGACATAGCTCCATGCGTACTGAAGAGAATAGATTGCAACAAGCTTACATACAGCATAGTTTATTCCTGCTTCAGAGTAGCAGGGATATTTGGATGGATATTAGTGACTTGGAGATTTTCCCCTTCTCTTCATAGGGGCTATTCCAGAGGCATCAATACATGCTGCCCCTTGCTTGGCAATAAACTGCAATATCACCATCCAGTCTTTACATATTGACATGCATTTCAAAAGTAGCCAGCTTACCATTGCTTCAGCTGTGTTCTGTTTCTCCACTAGTTTGTTATCCCCAGCACTTTCTTCTGATCGGCAGCTATTCTCTGATTTCTGATTTAGAAGAGAGGATGATTTTTTATTTTTAAGTAAGTGTTTCAGCAGCTCATTCCCTGACTCCCCCTTGGTTGCAGGGGTGCTGGTCGATTGTGGTGGACTCTGTGCTGAAGAGGCAGGGTGTAGTGTGGCCTTGTCTTCTATCATAATACCACTCTGATTTTCTGTTTTAGGCTCAGCTTGGCCAGAACATTGATCAGATTCAGCCTTTTCCAGTTTAATTTCCTGAATGCTGGCTGGAGAATCTGTCTTACCCTGTTCAGTCTCAGGATTGACACTCGATTTCTGGGGAAATTTCTTTTGGAGCAAGCCACTATTGAAATGCTTACATTCCAGCTCTAAGGAAGGCTGGTTCTCTGCAGTATTTGTTGTTGATGAGCCTGTTAGCTCTGCTGACTCCAGCTCATTCTGATGACGAATAAGTTCACTAGGTGTGCTAACTGTTGGGGTAGAGGTAGAATCTGAAACAGCTGGAGTAGGAGGTGCAGTTATATCCGAATGTGGAGTTGATGGTGCTTTTATTGACTCAGCATCATCATCCTTTTTCTTTTTTCGTGTCCTTTTCTTTTTCCCTTTCTCTTCCGGAATTATATCAGAGTACAGCTGAATAAGAGACTGACTTGACCCAGGAAAATTTGGTGCATGGGGTGTGCTGGTGTCTTGGCCACAGGAAAGACCACTACCAGCTGCTGGAGGCACAACAGGTATACCAGGCGCAAATGGAGGCCTGACTTGGTTCTGTGCAAAGCTGGTCCCAGAGATACCCCCATGGGATTGTTTTACAGAATGGAAGTTAGGGGATCCACCAGGAATTGAAGGTGGCTCGGGTCCAAAAGAGGTAGGCCCCAGTGGTCTTCGCTCACTGCTTTGCATAAAATTTACAGCAGGTGGTGAGTTCACAGGGCCTTGTTGCAAAACTTGCCCTATTTGCTGCTGCTGCTGCTGTGGAGACTGCTGAAGAGGACGCGGAGGCTGCATGAAATCACAAGGTAGGTCAGAGTTAAAGAAAGGTATCTGAGACAAGGAAGCTCTGTTATTTAATTCTGACCCTATCATGCCATGTTGTTCCATTTCCATCCTCTGCAGAGCCCTCTGTCGGTCCACCTCCTGCATTAGCTGTATTCGTTGCCGTTCCTGCTGCTCTCGCAAACGTTCCTTTCGCTCCCGCTCTTGAAAACTTTCACTAAATGGATTATTATCATCAAATTCAACCCTTGGTGGTGGCCCTGACTGTGCATTTGCATTGGAACCTGGCACTGGAGTTGGGGTGCCAGGATTCATTGGTAACTGTGTCATTGGAGGTTGCATCCTTGGAGCATTGAGGGGGATGTGATTTGGAGGAGCAGGTGCAGGTTGCCATCCAGGTAAGTTTGGCATTCTGGCTGGGTTGGATTGCCCAGGAATTACAACTGTGTGCTGCTGATGCTGGAGTTGTTGTGCGACTATGGGGAAATTTTGCTGATTCATTGCTGGTGGTGTTCCTCCTGGAACCATAGATGGCTGAGACTGGACGCCTGGCATTATAGCATGCGGTGTTATCCCACATTGCTGCTGCTGCTTGATTCGATATTCCTCAATGAGCTCTGCATGTTCCTTTTGCTGTTTTCGAATCTGAAATGTAGACGAGTCATTACTCATCTTTACAAGGTTCTACTTAATATACAAGACTCAAATATACAGAATATACTACATGGAAATTATTTGTATTGGAAAATATGGCTTGCCCAAGATTAGCATTGGAACACATTAAGCTTATTTACTTATCATTTCATATCCAATATCTGTCATTGGCTACTGTTGGAAGACAGGACACTGGGCTAGATGGATCTTTGGTCTGACCCAGTATGACTGTTCTTATGCACTTATGTCATCTAAACAGAAAGAGTGCAATTCTCTCAAATGCCAATTTCCATGCTATTAACGGACTACACAAAAAATGACCTTTGTATTAAATGTACAATGGGAGCTTGATTGCAATGGCCAGAGGCACTGGTGCTCAATCCTGGAACTAGCAAAGCACTCTTTGGCTTCCAGGCCCTGATTTAGTGATACATTTAAGTACATACTTAAATTTAAACATATTTGAGTTATACCCGCCTCCCACAACGCTGCCCCCTCCTTGTAACTGGCTCTGTTCCTGTTCCTCTACCAATGGGCTCCAGTCCTGCTGCCACAGATCTTGGGTCTGGCCTGCTGCCTCTGGCTGGCTGGGCTCCCCTCCCCCCCGGGACAGAGCTTCCCAGCCACCATGGCCCCACTTTTCTCCTGCCGAGCTGGGGCTCTCCAGCGATGGGGCTTGCCAGCTGCCCTGCTTCTGCTGTGCCCCACCAGGGCTCTCCGGTGATGGGGCTCACTGACTGCTGCCCCACCCGGCCAGGGCTCCTCAGGAATGGGGCTCCTAGCTGGTGTGCACTCCTGGGCACCTGGGCTCTATGGTCCAGCAATATCTGTGGTCCGTTGCCAGACCAGAGAGTCCCGGATTTAGGAGATTCAACATGTACTAAATTAAACTGTAATAAAAGGCGGCATTCAAACAGTAAAATAAAAAACAACTGGCTATTGCAAAAGTGCATCTGGTGATATGATAAAATATGAGAGAAAAATCGTAATCAATGGATTTCGTCAGTGGAAATATGGCTCAGCATTTCAAGATGTCCCTATTCTTATCTAATGGACAGTGCATCTGAATCTTGCATCCAGATCCTTCATAAACTGTAGCTTTCCTTTGCACTGCTGCCACCCAATTTCTCTCTTCTCAAACTTTTCAAAGAGGTT
The DNA here is from genome assembly GCF_049634645.1 of Pelodiscus sinensis. Taxonomy (NCBI): domain Eukaryota; kingdom Metazoa; phylum Chordata; order Testudines; family Trionychidae; genus Pelodiscus; species Pelodiscus sinensis. Next base: position 244,014,726 of record NC_134712.1, on the reverse strand, counting down.
TTTTATTTCCCACTAGTACTGTAATATTTTTTCTGGCAGCTCCAGTAGTGCTGAGAAATTGAATATTATAACTGACATTACTCATGTGAAACATGAGAGGTTTTGTTGTTTATTTTTACATGAATTGCACTATGTTTAATAGTTACAATTAGAACTGTCAATCATAGTTATCTCACGCAATTAAACCAAATTAATTCAATTAAAATTGTGAGTAAGCGCAGTTTTTATTACACTGTTAAACAATAATAAAATACCAATTGAAATTTATTATAAATATTTTGGATGTTTTTCTACATTTCAATTACAGCACAAAATATACAAAGTGTATAGTGCTCACTTGATATTATCTTTATTACAAATATTTGCACTGTAAATAAGATAAACAAAAGAAACAGTATTTTTCAATTTATCTCATTCAAGTACTGAAATGCATGCTCTTATCATGAAAGTACAACTTACAAATGTAGAATTTTTTTTACATAATTTCACTCAAAAACAAAACATTATAAAACTTCAGAGCCTACAAGTCCACTTAGTTCTACTTCTTGTACAGCCAATCGCGAAGACAAACACATTTGTTTACATTTATGAAAAATAATGCTGCTTACTACTTATTTACAATGTCTCTTCAAAGTGAGAACAAGTTTTTGCATGGCACTGTTGTAGCCAGTGTTGCAAGGTATTTATGTGCTACATATGCTAAACATTTGTATACCTTTTCATGTCCTGATCTGTAGTTTTTTACAGTGCAAATATTTGTAATAAAAATAATGTAAAGTGAGGACTCTCCACTTTGTATTCTGTGTTGTAACTGAAATGAATATATTTGAAAATGTATAAAAACATCCAAGATACGTTTAATATATTTAAATTGGTATTTTATTATTAACAGTGCAATTAAAATAGCAATTAATTTTTTCAATCATTTGACCACCCTTGTTACAAAGCATATCTAGCAAATTTAGAGAAATAAGTCATCTTACATCTTAATATTAATCAGAAAAAATGCTGTCCTATTATTCCTCTGCCCCACCCCAACTGGTTACCTGTTCTAGCTGTTTTTGGACCATACTCTGCTGCTCGGTAACATGCTTAAGCTGTTCTGCATCTTCTTCTGGGAATTCACGGCCAGCTTTTTTGGCAGTACGTTGTTTTGCTGAGAGCGCTTTTTTTGATTTTCTGTGCACGCCAATTTGCTCTTCCAGGTATTTCTGTTGCATTTGAAGAAGTTGTTGTGTTTCTTGAAGCCATTCTTCATATTGCTTTCTTTGTGAATCATCTGGGGGGTGGGAAAAAGTAAATATTTGACCACTGATATTATACTAAGGACTCTTATTTTAAATGGAGGCCCCAGTGGCTACTCTGCAGCATAGCTCTCCCCTGTGGGCTCACTGCCCCAAGTGGCCACTCACATATTGCAACCCTTTGAACAGTAGCCCCTTTGCATGTTATGGAAAACTGTCCCTTTCCTGGGGCTTCTGGTTGTCCTAGCACAAGCAAACCCCGCCCTTGTTTTAAATTAAGAGAAGAGGAAGCTGCATACCACACTTAGTAGCCCTAATTCTTACTGTTTAGGAGGAGTTCTTAAACAAGTGGACATGCAGACAGACACAAAGATAGACACACTCTAAAATACATATCTAAATACACTGGGGGCAAACAGGAAGTAAGTGGGAAAAAACTATGGAAAAAGGAAAGGAAACTAGATTTATCATTGCTGGAAGCTAACCCCAATGAACAGAAAATTATTTGCATTTCTGGACTTTGGGTATTGCTGTTCTCTGTTCATAAGAAAAAGGCCAGGAAAGTGGGAAGGTGAGGGAATAAGCCCCCTAACTGCCAAGTCAGGGAACAGGACCAGTTCTCTCATATGATAGTACTGAGGCAATAGACAGACAAACCAGAAAAACAGGGACAGAACTCCATCACACATTTTTTCCAGATATTCTTATGATGTACAATGTTTTTGGCACAACCAGGTCTTCCCTTGTACTCTGATATACACTGTGCTCTATCTTAGCTGCCACAACATTGCAGAATCTAGTGACTCAATTTTTACAGCTATCTACACTCTCGAGGGACACCTTGATTCCATCACTGCTAGATTAGTATCTGTATCTAATAATACAGTCCAAAGAGACACCACAGTGGAAATGTTACAGTGTTTATTTGTGACTATGGAGAGAAAATGTTTGGCTCAGGAAAGTCAGATTGAACATACTGAAATATTAACATGCCCTAATTAAGGGTAACTGCTTGTTGCATCAAAAAAAAAGAAAAAAAAAAAAAAAAAAAAAAAAGCCACCCAGAAAGTGGGATTTTCAAAAGTGCTCAATATTGGCCCAGATCTGTTCTCATTATAGTTAAATCAATGAAGACACTACTGAAAATCCCCCCAGAAAGTCTAGCAAACCTGAATAAAATTTCTAACTGCATTTTGTGCGTTGGGCCACCAATGTATGGAGAGGGGGGAATCTAGCTACTTCTGTTTTGTTATTGAATACTTAGGGAGACTTTTTGCAGACATAAAATCTTCTAAGGTTATGTAAAAAATCGTTCAGTATTTAAATCTAAAGTTAAATCTCATGATAGAATATAAGGGCTACAGTGTGTCTGGGGGAAAATGAAATATTAGGTGTACCAAATAAAACAGATACATGTTTCCAATATTTTTAAAATCACCAATTCTGAATATATAAAATTGTTCTTCCTTTAGGCAGAAGTTTCTGCTCTTAGTTTTTCTGGTTTTCTTTTAAGCTTTACTGAATTAAATTTCCAACCTTTTTTTTAATTTATGTTACAAAAACCTATTTGATTCTTAAATTAAAAATAACTTGTGTTATTGTGGATAACTATTCCAATACAGATCAAGCTAAATCATTATTAGATTTTTCAGATAGTGGATTATAGTTTAATATATAATTAATTACTACTCTTTTGCCATTGGAAAATACTAATTATGTGATTAATATTTCATATTCATCTTTCCTCATATTTTTGAGGACTTTCAGACCAAATGTTATTATGAAGTGTTGATTTTTTAAAAAGTTTAAAGATTTTTTCTTTTGTTATTAATGAATGATTACGAAATGGTTAAATTTAAATAAATTAGAGAATTAGTGTAGTTTGCCAAAATATTCTCCTATGAAGTATTCGTGTGTGTGATATACTTAAAAAAGAAACTGCAATATGAAACCTCACATTCATATACACAACATTACAAGATTTATACTTACTAACAAAACCAGGACCAAAATTTGGAGGAGTAGGCCTTGCAATCTGAGGTGTCAAACTTCCATCCTAAAAATAAAAATGTATAAACAAAGTGATTAAAATCACAAATCATTTTAAGAAGAAAATAAAATATTCACCATTTAAAAATACTTCTGCTGTAACTCATAACAAGTTATGTTACCTGTGTGATTGCTTGCGGCATAAGATTCTGGCCTTCACTAGTCTGTGTTCCTGGCATTGGCTGACCCATAAAGGGAAACCTATTGATACATAAAGATCAATTATAACAGATTTTCAAAAATGGTGAGCACCTTAGTACAGATAAATTGTTTCAAATTATTTCAGCCTAAAACAAAAAAATTCCAAACCTTTTAGACAGATTTGTTTTAACTACTACAGTACAACTCGAATTGTCAGGCATCCAGTGGTCTGGCACTCCTGATAGTCTGGCACTAACTGGAACCCAGAAGTGCTCCAGCCAGCCGGACAATTGGAGCTGCCCAGGGGTGGCGGCGGCGAGGGGGTGAGAGGCAGGCAGCTGTTTAAGGCAGCGGGAGAGGGGGTGCAGCGAGGGGCGAACCCTCTGCCGTGTTGCGGGGAGGCAGTGGAAGCCCAGCACAGCTGGCTTGCAAGCAGGGAAACTCAGCCGCTGGCTTGTAAGTGGCGGCGGCGGAGAGGGGGCAAGAGGCAGGCAGTGTTCCCCGCCTTAAACTGGCTGATCACTGGTTCATTCTCCTGCACATCTACTAAAGTAATATATGCCATCATGTGCCAACAATGCCCCTCTGCTATATACATCGGTCAAACTGGACAGTCCCTACATAAAAGAATAAATGGACACAAATCAGATATTAGGAATGACAATACACAAAAACCTGTAGGAGAACACTTCAATCTCCCCGGACACACAATTGCAGATCTAAAGGTAGCCATCCTGCAGCAAAAAAACTTCAAGACCAGACTTAGAAAAGAAACCGCTGAGCTACAGTTCATCTTCAAGTTTGACACCATCAGCTCAGGATTAAACAAAGACTGTGAATGGCTAGCTAACTACAAAAGCAGCTTCTCCTCTCTTGGTATTCACACCTCCAGATCAGCTACTAGAAGTGGGCCTCATCCTCCCTGACTGGATTCACCTCGTTATCTCTAGCCTGATTCTGGCCTGCATATTTATATCTGCCTTTGGAAATTTCCACTACATGCATCTGACGAAGTGGGTCTTCGCCCATGAAATCTTATGCTCCAATACATCTGTTAGTCTATAAGGTGCCACAGGACTCCGCGCTGCTTTTGCAGATTCAGACTAACATGGCCACCCCTCTGATACTTAAAACTAGGGATGTAATAGTGTAGTCGGTTAATCAATAAGCAAAAGCTTATAGGTTAATGCTATAGACTACACATATTTCCCCTCCCCCATACCACCAGTAAATTTTTTAGCAGCCTGGCCAAGTCCTGGCTTGTGATGGGTTTGGGACCTACCCCCCACCGCGACTCTGCATTTAAAGCGTTATTAGGAGGTAGGCGGGAAGGCAGCTCAGACTTCGTTCCAGCTCACGCCGGGTACAGGAGCTCAGACCCCCATCCTCTGGACAGGGGTTGCTGTCACCCCTGTATCAGAAGCAGCAGCATGGGGAAACAGGCCGTTGGCCCGTAAGGGGAGCTGGTTTTTAAACAGGGTCCCCTCGAGGACTAGCTCCCACCTGGCGCCCCACGCTGCTGTCTCTAATACAGAGGCAGCAGCACTAAGTGACAGGCGGCTCCTTTGGAGTGGGGCTGGAGCGCACTGGCTGCCAACCTCGCCCCTGGGGACTATAGAATAGTCAAGTAACCAATAAGAATTCAAGAGATTACTCAACCATTCAATTAACCAATATTTAACATCCCCAATTTAAACCCAGGTAGGATTACCATGCCTCCAAGGAATTTGGGGCATGGAAGTGGACTGTACCTGGCAAGGATCGTGAGTAAATAAAGGGAAATGTGTATTTAGTTGTGAGTAGGGTTATTTTTCTTTATTGTTGTGGTTTGGTTTGAACTGCTCTGTGTGAATCCATGCCTCCTCTCCCCCATTCACCATCTAAGAGTTGTTCCCAGAGATTTTCTCGGTTTTAATTTGTTTTACTCAGTTGTTCTGTAACACCCAGCAATCAAGTATGCTTTATCAAGTATATCTTCTGTTTTGTAATAAAAATCACTTTTTACGGTGATTATTTGATTCTTGTGTCCTGGAAAGTAACGGGAGGGAGGGAGGGAGGGAGGGAGGGAGGGAGGGAGGGAGGGGTGTGTGTGTGTGTGTGTGTGTGTGTGTGTGTGTGTGTGTGTGTGTGTGTGTGTGTGTGTGTGTGTGTGTGTGTGTGTGTGTGTGTGTGTGTGTGTGTGTGTGTGTGTGTGTGTGTGTGTGTGTGTGTGTGTGTGTGTGTGTGTGTGTGTGTGTGTGTGTGTGTGTGTGTGTGTGTGTGTGTGTGTGTGTGTGTGTGTGTGTGTCTTGCCTAGACAAAGCTACCAGAGACTGCAGCTTGTTTTACTCTTCTTTTTCCAAGCTTTTGGGGGAAAAAGAGCTTGTGGTATCCCTGGGAAAGGAATTCAAGTGTTCCCTCCTGTTTTTTCAGGGTTAAATCACTTGATGGTGGCAGCTTTTATTTCTCGGAGCCAGTGTATCTGTGACTCTGGGGGAAGAGGGGAGGTTTGTAAGCATAGCCTAGAGGCAAGGTATTTAAAGTCTTTGCAGGCCCCCACCTTCTGCACTTGGAGTGCCAGAGTGGGGACCAGCCCTGATAGTGGTCAAGGACCACATTCTTCCATCATATTAATAGAGGAAGTCCGCGGTCTGGGATGGAGGTTGAGTGCAGAAGGAAGCTTGGGGGAAGGCACTGGGGTACAGGAGACCATATAGGGTCTGGGAGAGAGTTTGGGTGAAGGAGGCAGTTATGACCTGGGGCATGGGACTGGGGTGCAGGAGGAGGTACAGGAGTTTGGGCTGTGACCTAGGGCAGGGGTTTGGCTTGTGATCTGGGGCAAGGAATTGGGGTGCAGGAATTGGGAGGGGGTAAGAGTTCGGGATGGGGGCAGAGGTTATGTGGGTGGCAGTGGATTGGCAGAAGGGAGGGGCTGGGGTGCCAGAGGCAGGCTCTGATCGGGAGACTTACCTAAGTGACTCCCATGCAGCAGCCCAGCAGGATTCTCAGGCAGCCTCCTTGCCTGCCCTACCCCTACACAGGATGCAGGTCAATGGGATTTTGCTATGGGTGGGGACAGTGCATGAAGCCTCTCTTGCCTCTTCTCCACAGTTGTGAAACACAAATGGCCCAACAGCCACTTTTCTCAGAGGTGTGCAGGGGTGGGGCAAGCAGGGAGACTCCCAGAGGCTTCCCGCTATGTTTGCAGGCTGGATCTAGTGGCTCTATTTTGCCCAGGCCCGCTGTATAAGCACGGAGTATGAGTTAATAGGTAACACAGACCTTTTTCCATATTTTATGTCTGTGATTCACTGTGAACAGTTGTGATGGTTTATAATTTCCTGATACTGTGGCTGAGAATGACTTTTCAGACTCCAGCGGGACAAGGTGAGTGAGGTAATATCTTTTATTGGACCAAGTTCTGTTGGTAAGAGAGATAAACTTTCAAGCCACATAAAGCTCTTCTTCAGGTCTACTGATGCTGGTAGCTAAAAAAGTATAATACTTGGGTCATTGTTACTTTTTTTAAAAAAAAACAATAGTTTCATCTTTTGCCTACCTGTTCATAACCATTGGTGGCATTCCCATATTGCTCTGTGCCATTACTTTATTGATACCTTTAAGAGCTACCATTTTTGCTTTCATAATGGGATCAGTGATTGCATCAAAGTCTATGAAACAAAAATAATACAGGATGAATTATACATCTGAACATTTTGATTTTATAGAACTATCAACATAATGCATATTTCCAATGCTGGCACTTGTACTAATCACTTTCAGTTTAAAACAACCGCATTACAAGCATTTAACCACGCATACAGAACATTAATTTTTTCCTTCACTTTACAGAGATTAACATGCAGGTTTCTATATCCTGTAAGACTCTTGCACTCCAATAAGCATCTCAGGAATAAGACTGACAGTATCCATTATAGCAATTGAAGTAACTTTCATTACTACGAGTCAAGAAATGCAAAGGAAGGAATATCAGTTTGAGAGAGGCTGGAATAAGAAGACTTGGCCAGAGGGTGAATCTATTAAATTATAAACATTACCAAGTTAATGCAGGTATTTGACAAGGCTCCCTTAGTCACCATGAGGAGTGACTTGGAGGAAGAATTTATTGCTATTGTGAAACAGAATTTATATCTTAAAAAAAAAAAAAATCAGGAAAAGGAGTCTGATTTGTGCACTTAAAAGGCATTATTGACATTGATACATCACTGACAGCTAGTCAGCAACCTCCAATTGTGTTTAGACTCCTGTCCCACACATTGACTCAATGGTGTTCTAGCATTTTCATATTATATTAACAAGCTATGGGATTAAAATACCTGTTTTATACATCTAAATACTATAAAATTGATATGCTATATTACACCAATAAAAACAGATTGCCACTTCTGTTTTGAAATTTTCTATTTTTTTTTTTTTGTTTAGTACATGAAGAATTATTTTTCCCTAGGTCCAATGTGGATGAGTTAATAATTAACTGTACTTTGGTCAAATGCATATTAATTCATATACATTTTATTTATAAAGCACTGCTTCCTCTGAGACAGTTGGGAGTCCTGGACAACATGGTAATTTATTCATCATAAAATAAAAATACAGATGAAAGGTAAAATAATGTGGTACTTTTTATCTGAGGATCTCTTGCTCATACATGGAAAACTGAAGCATAAAGAGGTTAAGAATCTTGCTCAAGGTCAAACACAATTTCAAAAAAAACTGAATAAAACCCTGGCCCCATAGAAGTGAACAGGATTTTTACCACTGACATCAATATAAGCAGAATTTCACTTACATGCTTAAATTTTCAGTCTCCTGCTGAAAGTACTAGTCAATTTGCTCTTCATCATGCCAGCTACAAATTCAGTTTCAAATGCTTTCGTATTTTTGTCAATAGCTAGTCAGATTTTTTATATTCTCTTCTGGTATTTATTTGTTTAGTGAACTAGTGAACTAACCAGCACCAAAAAAGTATTACATACATACCAATATTGGGAAAAAATGGCTCTGAACGCTGACGAATCATGGCTTGCATCTGTCGCTGCTGCTGCTGCTCCTGCCTTTCCTGATCCAGAAGATCCTGCAGAAGAAGGGGCTGCTCCTCTAGCAAAAGAGGTCTCTCCCGATTTTGCTGCTGGGCTAGAGTTTGAGGGAGCATTGCCTGCTGGGGACCAGATATACCACTGGGACCAGGGCGGTTTGCCAAAGTCACGGCTTGATTGCTAGATTGTCCTGTCCCAAAGCCGTGGTTAGTTGACTGACCTTGGATAAATCCTGGATTTACTGTTGCCACTTGAGAGAAGCTATGGTTTACCCGTGGAACCACAGTCAGAGTAGAATTTAAAGTGTTTTCCAAAATTTGTCCAGCAGGTGTCATTAGTGTTTGTGAAACACCTGATACATGATTTGTTTGTGTTACAGGCAAAGACTGAACTGGAGAGCCTAATGTCGGTACGTCAGAGTTATCTGAATTTTCATTGGCCAGCAGACTTGAAAGGACAGGTGTGGATCCAGAAATACTGCAAGAACTTATAACACCCTGAGCAGGCAATTGAGCAGGGCCCTGAACAACATTTGGACTAGACACAGCTGTTTCCTGATTCGTAATAATGGTTTTGTCAGGTAATTCTGGATTATTAGGCTGCACAGGAGCTTTTTCTCCATCATTTAACTTTGTTTCATCAGCAAGCGGAGGACCTGCAGATTCCACATTTCCATCACTTTTTTCATTTTCAGACTTTGTTTCCTCTAATGAGTTTGGAGAAAGCACTTCTGTTTTAATCTCACTTTCCATAGCTGATTTCTTCTGCGGAGAAAGTTCACCAGCGGGAACTGAAGTTTTATCACTTTGTTCTTTCTGTTTTGGTTCTGTCTTGCTCTGGGTACCTAATTTGTCATCTATAGGGACACTAAGATCCAATTCCTCATTAAACATACTTTTTTTATCCTCCAGATCAAGTTCTGGGTCTGTGTATGCAATTATATCAAATTCCCCTGATCTCAAAAGGTCATCAAGGTGAGGATCATTGGTTTCTAGATTATCTAAAGTGTCCAACTCATCTCCTTTCCCATCCTCTGGGTCTAGATTTAGATTTTCAAGATCCTCATCATCTAAGTCCTTGACTTCAACCCCTTCCAGATCTTTGACATCTAAGTCTTTTACAGAGGGATCATCAGGATCAAGTTTCTCTTCTAATCCATCAGTTGGCTGGTTGGGAATTTGTAGATTCCCAGATGCCTCACTGGATGTAGGTGTAGGCAAAGGAGTTCCTGAAAAAGCATCATTAACCAGGGGATGACTTAAAGAATGCATGACAAGCACAGGCGGATGGTCACGATTATCTTGCTGAGATTGTGGCAAATGCTCCAAATTTGTAGACATCTGCAACTGGTTAGTTAGACCTTGAGGATTATTTCTAACTGGATCTGTATGTCGTGGACCCTGAAAATCCTGTCTAGGTACAAATCCTGTATGCCGCTGATGCTGGGGTGCTGTGTCTATAACATTAGCGGCAGAGGGATTAAAGGGGAGTCTTGGTCTGCCATCAGGGGCTCTGTGACGTAACTCAATGAATGCTTGCCCCAGTATATTGTGTTGCTGAACCTGAATACCCTGTGGTGGAAAATGCTGAGACAGTCCAGCTGGATTATTCATTTGTGTGTTGTTCAATGGCCTAGGCATATCTATAGACAAAGACCTTCTCAGCTGTGGTGGAACTCCAGCGCGCTGCATTTGCTGTGGAGGCCCAAGGAAACGTTCTTGGCCTGTTGGTGGACCATGGCCACCTACTGGAAACCCAAATCTGAAATGAAAGATTTTATTAAACAATGAGTTCTCTCTATTCATTGAGCCCACCTGATCTGTTGGAGTTCATAAAATGACTAATTGCTGAAATGTTTTGCAGACTATGTTTTAGCACATATAAATAAATATTTTAATACCAATCAATCTCAAATTTAAATGATTTTTCTGAAAAGAACACAAAAATTAACCAAAATAATTGCATTCATGATGTTTAAATAAACTTTTGCTGTACCAACCCCTGAACACAAACAATACTGGATAAAAATGCTTGCTACAGTAAAAAACATCTTGCTTGACACCCTATGTTTTAATTGAACTCAACAGGCGTAAAAAAAATTGGGGGTCCAATTCCCTCCCCCCATTGATATTTATTTTACCTCTCATGACACAGACTATATATCATTTCTTGATTGTGTATACTTCACATGAAAATATGTTATAGATGCCATATGCAGAAATCAAAACTAAAGTTGGATTAAATAACTTTCTTAATAAATGCCTAAAAATGCAGCTTTGTGGGTTTTGCACATACAAGGGGCATAATGAAAATAAAAGAAAAATCCACCTTTCATCTCCCCCAAATGGCCAAACAACAAAAACAACATCAGAGTACTAAGTTTTAATTTCTGAACAATTTCCAGTAATGCACACAATCAATTAGTGCAAAAAAAGAGGCTGCAATTCCTCAGGTGCTTACATGCACATTTATCTTTATATACTGATTTCAATGTGATTATACATATCACTTTAATAGGGTTCAAAAAAGAGCTAGATTCATGGAGGTTAGGTCCAACAATGGCTATGGTTGTCCCTAGCCTTTTCTTGTCTGAAAATGGGTTACAGGGGAGGGATCACGTGAGGATTCCCTGTTGTGTTCCCTCCCTTTGGGGCATCTGGCATTGGCCACTGTCAGCAGACAGGATACTGGGCTAGATGGACCATTGGTCTGGCCCAGTATGGCTGTTCTTACATTCTTATGCTTAAAGCTAAATATCTGTGTAAGTGGTTACAGGACTACGGCCATGGTAGGCAAATGACATCAATGTTGATAGGCCATCTGACTGGAAATCCCTATAATAGTTTAGAAATCTCAAACACATTTTAAGAAATCAAAAATCATACCTAAGACCATGAGGCCTCATCCCCATGGCAGTCATATCTCCTGGAAACTGGGGTCTATTAAACTGCCCATCAGCAGGAAATGGTCCGCGTTGATCTTTTGGGAATACTGTGAACCTTGGACCACCTGGGGGGATGATGGATGCTCTAATATTCCCAGGGTAGGGAGGAGGAGGTCGATTAAAAATCTGATTGAGATTTTCTTGCTGCCAGTGCTGATGTGGAGCTGCATGGGGAGGTGTGGCTGGATCCTGTAGTGCTTTTTCCTGACGTATAGCATTCTTCTTTTGCTGCTGCTGCTGCAGAATAATTTCACGCAATTTCTGGCGCTGATTTAAAAAAATATGATGTTTACTACTGAAATAAATATACTTTCAAAATATTAGAATCTACTGGTTAAAATTCTCTAGAGCCAAGCATCATGTATAAAAAGAACAATCTTCTCCCCACTCATTAGCACCTCCCCTACAATTCCCTTGCAAATTAACTAAAAACCAGACCACACAATTCAAGGAGGCTAGTGAAACCTTTCACCTCAATGACTCCTATTCATGTAGAGTATGTCCTGATAAACTGTAAATTGCTAAACTACACTTTGGTCCATTACTAAATGTATTCAAGACACCAAACCACCTATACCAGTCTGTTTGATTGCTTTATTGCTGTTTTAAAATCAATAACAGTACTGTACAGGAAGAAAGGCTCGATATGAGACCAATTTTTAGAAAGCCTTCTGATGCAGTGTTGTTAAATTCACCTTACAAAGAAGGTGCTTCCAAAGTTAAAATACTAAAACTACCTCTTTTTATATTCATCCTGTTTGAATGGAAAAAGGTACTCACTGTGCATTGTATGAAACTAGATTTAACCCATCAGCTTTCTATTTTTTCTCATCCCATGGTACATCCATCTATGTTCTGAAGATAGGCAATGCAGTTACTAGGGATATGAATGGCTAACCAGTAAACCTCACCCTTAATGGGTGAGGCTTACTGGCGCTGGTTAACTGGTAGATGGGTGCTCTGTGGGCGAGGGGTGCTCCCATCAGTGGTGGGCCCAGCTCAGGCACATCACGGGGGAAGAGAGGCCACTCCCTCTTTAATTAGTTAACCAGTTAAATATTACATTTAACCAGTTCTCCTATTAAATGGATTTTACATCCCCAGCAGGTATCAAAGGGCATGAAAGCACCTCCTGGGTGTGTACTATAGTAGTATAACAACATATCGTGCTCTTCTCCTTTGAGGCATTCCAGTACTGGGGTGTGAGAGTAACTCCCTACTTGTTATGGTGAAACACCCACCTGTCTAGATCCTGAGAGTTTCCTTATTAACTTAGACTGCAGTTTATTTCAACTAACGCCAAGTATTATGGAATACTTGACATAGGCCAAAAGAACAGTGGGGAGAGGATAAAACATTCAGGTAACATAAGACAACACACTTAAATTAATATTTTGCCTAACGTGTATGTCTTGGCTAACAGGACAGATTATCAATGTTAGTGTAGAATGAGTGGTTATTTAAACTTTAGTGCCCCAATAGGGTCCTTGTGCCATAAGGAAAGATACATTCTGGAGGAGGACAGAAGATCAGAAGTTCAGTCAGGAAGAACTGCTTTTGTTATAATAGCAGTGTCTCTACCCTGGCCAGACCTCCTTCCAGATCAGCAATGTCAATTTTTAGGTTGCATTAAGCTAATAGAGCTCCCTCACGCAAAAAGAGATTAAGCTGCCTTCCATAGCTCTAATCTCATCCCCATTCCATGACAGACTTTTTGCCTTCTAGCCTTTGCCAGAATCTTACGCTAGCAAAGCCCAACAGGAATGTGGTCTAGGACAGCAGTGATAAAGAGCCCTTACTATCTAATATTTATTTGCTATTTGGCGGTTTACATGACATGATTTGGTGTTCTTGATCCAGTTCCTAATGGACAGGTGGATATGCTGCAGAAACCATCAACATAATTGACATGTCAGCAATGTCAAACAGAGAAGGAATAAATTTGCATTTAAACCAATCTATCCCATAACCTCTAGCAGACATCCCTCCATGTAAGCATGAAGGCTTGCTTGTAGAGGACTGGGTGAACTCAAAGAGCCAATAGCCCTGTTGTACCTACTTTGTGGATAAAGAATTTAGATTGTTACAATATTTTTGTTAGTGTTTTTTTCTTTACTTTCCTTTAAAGCCAGGATACATTCATACTACTAAACACCTCACAGGCCTGTCCAACTCTACAAGTTATTGAAAGTGAAGTAAGCTTTTAATCTCCAACATTTAGAAATCTAAAAAAAATGACACAAAGTAGTTTCTCTCTAAATCCGAATGTCACAATTTTTAAGGTCCAATAGCCGGAGACGTGTTAAGGTCAGAAATAATCATATTATAGCAGAGGTGGCAAATATTCTATGCAGAATGCTGAATTACATTTTTGTGATGGTCAGTGGGCCAGGGTTACATGGTTAGGTTCAGACAATGGATCCTCAATCCACACTGTATCACCTGATGATGTTGGGAAGTTTGCTAACAAAACTATAGCTAGAATGAGGCCCTCTGATAGCAAATGTAATTTAGCTACAGCAGAACCACAGAGTTACGGACATGTTGGGAATGGAGGCTATAACACTGAAAAAGATGTTATGAACTTGAGCCAGAAGGTGGCTGGAGTTGCTGCCATGGGAAGAGAGGAGAGTCAGGTCAGGGCTCAGTGTTTCATACTTCTTCCTTATAACAATGGAAAAGAGGTGAATTCCTCCGATTGTGACATTTTAATAGCACAAATATGAAACGGTATATTGAGCTCACCTGTCTTAGTTTCTCTGTGTCTGCCTGAGACATATTCATGGTATTCTGTGTATCTGTTACTCCTGAAGTTGGTGCTGGGCCAGAAACTTGTGAGACTGTGGAAAACTGCTGCCCTTGAGAATTCATTGGAGAATTTGCAGATGCATTAAAATTGCCCTCAGAGACAGACCTTTGCTGATCAGCTTCATGGGCATGCTGACTAGTTCCAAAAGCTTCTGGCTGAGGTCTTGGAGTCATTGGAGGCTGATCATAAGGATCATGTGCTGGGGCTGCTGGAGCACGGTTAAATGATTCTGTGACAGGAGGTCCTGCTGGTCTTGGAGTTTGAGAACATGCATCTGGTGGTCTTACAAAAGGGCCCTGAAGAGCAGTTCCTCTGTTTTGGGATGCCTGCAGGAAAGGATCGCGATTTGGCATTAGTCCTGGCCTTACTGGGGGTCTGTTAAAATTCTCTGGAATCCCTGGCCTTGGAGTTGCTGGTGGCTGAGAATAAGGGTCATTTATAACTGGCCTTGGTGTGCCAGGAGGTTGAGAATAAGGATCAGAATGTCTCTGATTTGCAGGAGACTGAACAAATAAATCTGCTGGCTGTGCAGGTCTTGGTGTGGGTGGTTGCTGCACATATGGATCAACGGTGGTGGGTCGGGGAGTTCCTGGAGGCTGAGAATAAGGGTCACTAGACGGCCGAGGTGTACCTGGAGCTTGGGAATAAGGGTCCTGAGAGGCTGGCCTTGAAATGGGTCCAGACTGAGAGAAAGAGTCACTTTGCTGTCGCATTACCCTGGGTGGATGGGCAAAAGGCTCCTTTATTGCCGGGTGAGGAGTTAGAGGAGGCTGGCTATATGGATCACTAGATTGACTGTGGGAAAAACCATCCACTGGCCTTGGTGTCAAAACAGGCCTTTCGTATGGATCAACAGCAATGCGTCTCGGTGTTGGTGGCACTGATCCATAAGGATCTTGTGGGGACTGTGGTGGGCGCATTGGAGTTTTAAAGGGTCCAGGGTTACCATCAACAATGGGAGTAGGAGTTAGTGGTGGTCGTGCATAGGAATCAGCAGGAGTTATTCTCTGTCTTTGAAATATATCTGTTCTAGGAGCTGGTTTAGTGAATGCGTCATTGCTCCCAGTTGTTAAAGGAGCTTTCCCTGATTGTTCCATAATTATGGGAGATCTTGATACCCCCACAGGTTTGGAAAACTGATCTGTTGTCATTACAGGTCTGGGTGTATCTGGTGGCTTTGCATAGGGGTCACTGCTAACTGGAGATGAAGAACATGCATCTCTGACTGGTGAAGGTCTGTTTCCTGCTGGTTCACTTACTTGAACAGGCCTTGATACAGATGATGCTGGTGGACAGGTATCCACTGGTGTAATGGCATTTCTTCTAACAAAGTTTTGGTTAACAGGTGGTGGCCTGGGTGTTCCCACCATTTTAGCATATGGATCCATTGGAGAAGGCGGTCTGGAGTTTGTAGCATTTGGAGGAAACATTTGTTGTGATGAGGGCTGAGGTGTCTGTGGCTGAGCAAGAGGATCCTGAACTGGAATTCTAGTTGGCGTTGGGGGCGGAGGTGGTGCTTGTGGTTTGAGGAACACATCGTCTGAGGATACTGAAGTAGAGGCACAGGGTAATTGTTGTTTTGTAAATAAGTCTTTATGGAATGTCTGTTGAGCAGGAGACATATTTCCATTGCCAGTCTGAGGCGTTAAGGGACTCTGTATCCCACTGCTTGGTGTGTCTGAGCCAGACTGATTCAGAAGCTGTTGTGAACCAAACTGCTGCTGTTGCTGCTGCTGTTGCTGCTCATTTTTCACTTGCTCAAGTTTCTGTGTGGCCTCAATTTTGGCTTGCTGCTTACTCTTCTGACGCATTTGCTGGTTTAAGATGGGAAGAGAAAAAGGTTACAGTTATTAGTCCAGGGAACATAAGCAAGGGCATTTTGATGACTGAGCACCAACAAATTAGGATCTTTAGAGACACATGTGATCAGCTAAGGATAATTTAAAATCTTAAGTACAGTGAGGGCAGAATGCCTGGCTATTTATGAAAGCTAAATTACATTGGCATGCTCCCCATTGACCGATCAAAGAAGAGCATCTCCTAGATTCCCAGAGGAATAAAGCCATTTCCCAACCTTCCATACTGAAGAATTATGCAGCCTCACTTACAATAGATCAAGGGCTTTGAGAATAACAGAAAAGTGCTAGCTTCTTTCTGAGTCTGAGTCCCCAGGGTGAGGGCCTTTTCTGTGACATTTGACAGAAAAGGGAATGCACCATTGCTCAGGGTTGGCCCCAGAAATAAAGACAATTAATTATGTTCAAAACAACCAAAGTGGTTAAAAAAAAAGTCACAAATATTTGTATATACTACTTCTGCTTATGACCCAAATCTTCACTCTTTGCAGAGTGTATGTTATGAATTTATATTTCCTTCCCTGGACAGATTAAAATTGATTTTAATCTATTAAGCACAGCAACTACCAATACAAAAAAACCCCACAATTATAAATGACCAAATATAACACACCTGTCTGAATTTCCACTCTTGCTCATGTTCTGATTCCCTCTGCTTTAATGGATCTTTAAAGAGGTCTGAGTCGATTCGAGAGCTATGATCAATGCTATCCTGTTGCTGCTGCCTTTTCATGGAGTCATTTGACATCTGCACTTTATTGATGCGTAGAGCAGCTCTATTATCTCTGGCTTTTTGCTGAGAAAAAATATAAATGCAAGTAATTTTTCTTGTTTTCTTTTTATAAGTATAAAGTACTGCATCTACCCATTCTTCCTACAAAATCTACAACCAAATCATTTATGTGGTCTGATTTAATCACACAAAAGCATAGACAAACTAGGTTACTCTCTTGTAACCAGAACTACTAACTGCAAGTTTATAGTCTTGACAAAGTCAAAGTGTGGGATTTATGTATGTCAAACCATGTGGGGCAAAAAAGTCATTAGCAATAGAGGCTTTAAATGTAAGTTACGAGCTTCTGTTCATATGCAGCACTGGCAAATAAATACAAATATATCAGTACACACTTCAAATCTTATATTTGTGTGGTCCTAAATCTGAGGGAAACAGGTGGCTCACAGGTAAGATGAATCAACAGAGGTTCATTTGGAGAACTTCAGTTACAGGAAAAAATATGCATTAGTGGACATTAAATAGCCTCTATGCATCCCACTCAGTCAGGCTAGCAGTACAAATATAGGACTGAGGGTTAAGAACAAAGAAAAACTGGATTTCACAACAACTCTTCAGATAAGCATTTTCAAGCAATAATGGAGCTTTTAAACTTTTAATGGCTGCTTCGGGGAGTCACTTCTGGCTGACATTTTGAATCCAACTCCTTCTGAGTACTAAATCCTGACAGTTGCTTTTTCAGATTAATGTTGCAGTTCTCAAACGGATATTGCACCTAGCAGAAATGAACTTTTTAAAGATTTAAAAAAGCAGTCACAAGGATGGTAGCAGCATATTCACAATGGCAGCTGAATTAGTGCTTGCAGCTTCTTACAAAAATCAAATTGGTGTGACATTTTTGCTCCCCTTTTAAAGTGATGTGATTGTACCTATTAAAAAGTAATAAGGTAAAGAAAGCTACAGTAAGAGCAGGAAAGCTGGGTTTTGAGCTTCAGTCACTTGGCAGTTTTAATTATCTTTTTCAGAATGAATCTGTTAGAGGCAGGACTGTGGTCTCATCTATGTTGGCACAGTGTTAGCCACACTGGTAGCGCACAAATAACCATCACCAGCAATTTGGATTGTTAGCTGTTTGGATAAAAGAGAGTCTCTTAGTTTCTTGTATGTATAGCACTTAGCATACTGATCCTGGTTGGGGCGTCTAGGTGAGACTGTAATATAAATAAATGGATGTATTTTTATATATACCGAATGGCAGAAAAATAGCTTTAGAAGCAAATAAAAAAATACATATGCCTGAAACTGCATCTTCTAGAATCAGTGAATGGTTCAGTGGCTTTAAAATCAAACATCCTACAGGTTAAATGTCTCCCACTGTGTACAAATGCTGGCTGCAGTCACCCTTACCACATATGGTGCTCTTTCTTGTGAGCTTGCTTTTCTCCACAATTTAGCAATCTGCTTCACTCTTGTAGACCAGTCTGCAACCAAAACCGACATATTGTTTTAGTTTGCAGGATTTTAAATTTCTATTTCTTCAGACAATTTTAATAAGTAGAAACAATTAATGCTTTTCTGCAGAAAGGTGCATAACAGAACTGTTACAAAATTTGTGCTCCTATACAATAAATCACTCGCTCACCTGGAAATTCTTCCTTTAGGTTGGGGAAGTTGATATTCGTGTACAGAACAGGTGCTACTGTTGCCATTTCACCTAGTGCTTCTTCTTTCTCCCACTTAAGAGTGCTTCTTTGAGCATTGGACATTGTGTCCCCTTCTCCTTCTATAGGGGGGGCGGATGGCGTCCATGAACTGTTAGGATCATTTACTATTGGATTAAATGCTGGGTTCTTATCCCTGACAAAACAAAACAGAATTTTTTCATTTTTAATTTACACTCAGTATAATTTGAAAGTTTATTTTGTAAACACTCTATTCGCTACTCTAGCAGTTAGTATCACATATTTTGAAAAGACTGAAAAGAGCAAAAATGTTTTATATCCTATCAAATATCTCTGTCAAAGAATGAACATTTAAAATGCACAGTGGCAAGTATGTTACCATTTGAGTTAGGCTAACTTTTAAGCAATTCCACATTATTCAACTTGACTTACCTGTTATCACTGAATGGTGGTTGCGTAATAGGAGAGAAAGTGCCTAGTCCACCTCCAGGAGCCAAAGGAGTATGAGGGAGATGGGAGCTGAGTCCAATCAGGCCATTCATAAGTGGTACTCTTGAAAACACACTTTCCCCTGGAAGGCAAAAGTTGAAACAATTCACGTAAAGAATGAGTGTCTGCAGGCTGTTTCAAAGTGTTTAAAACAAACTTTGGTGAGGAATAGTTTTGTGAGAAACAACTTATTTGTACAGCCTGACTAGCTTTAAATTAAGACTTTGATGTGATTACATGACAGGATATATGATGGGGTTGCCTGTGATAGCAGGGGATTCAACTTGATGACTCAGGAGGCCCCTTCCAGTCCTGCATTCCTATGTGCCAAGCGTAATCTTGTGGAGAGGACTTACGAACACGTCAGGAGACATAGCAAATACAATGAATTGGTGTTCCTAATTAGCATCAGCTATTGCTATTTTCTTCTTTGTCAGGTTACAGCCAGACAAAGATACTCCTCACCTTGTGCAATAACAATAGTTCTTCAAAATGTGTCTCCCCGTGGATGCTCCTCTATATGTGCACTTGCACACCAGTGTTGCTGATTTGAGGCCTTTGGTAGCAGTGTCTTTTGGGTCCACACAGGTGCGGTTGGTCTCTCCTTGTGCTGTGCCATACAGCACATCAGTACACACAGACCAACCATTCTCAGTTCCATCTCTACTGCACAGTCACAGTGAGAACTCCAAAACAGAGGGGAGAAGGGAGGGTAGTGGAGCACCCATAGGGACACTCATCTCAAAGAATCATTGTTCCTGTCCAAGGCAAGTCACCATTTCCTCTTCTCCAAGTAGTGTTCTTAAGGGTGCTCCACTGTGGATGACTCCCAAGCAGAGCCCCCGGCCCCCATGAAGGACTGGGACTTTAGAGTTGGTTTAGTCACAGGTAAGTACTGTGAAGCCAAAGATGGCATCAGAGGCAGAGTTCCCAGTGATTGCATAGTCTTTTGTGAAGATGTTGACTGCAGCTCTGCAGATCTCTGAGGCTGGAACATTCTTAAAGAAGGTGACAGATGATGAGATCAATCTTGTGGAATGTCTGATGGAGTGAGTCTGGAGGGCTAAAGTTACAAATCTGGGAGCGCTCTCTGATGGAGGTAGATGAAGCATGGGGGATGTCGATAAGCTAGTGGTGCACATCTTTAACCTCCTGCAGGGGTATGCAGAGGGAGTTCACTTCTCTTTTTGCCAGAGTGGAACAAGCAGAAGTCACCCATCATAGAAGGTAGAGACAGAATGACCGCTTTGTCTCGCAAAGAAAAGGATACAGCCTTGGATGTAACTGCCTCCTCTGGGTCCACCTCATGCTCCTCCACTTCTTGGGGTTGTGAGGCCCACAATGCTGTTAGCCAAGGGTGTATGCTTGGGAGATTCTTTAATGATGCTCAGTGTCCTTTAAGCAGACTATCATTCTACTGCCCAAGGGTCTCAGTATGGCCATTGTGGTGGCACTGGGCCAGATGCAGGTGCCCACAAACAATGGTACCAAGATGGGGGCTGTGCCTTCTCATGACACATTCCTAGACCCGGTTGATATTGGGTCCCATAAGGAGCTCAGGAGGAGTATTGAGAAACCCCTTCTGGCTCACTGTATGATGGCACTGAGCATGCTGGCATCGGTGCTGGCATTGACGCAGATGGGGATCTTGCCTATACCAATCTTGTCAATATTGAATGGGCCGATGCCACTGGCAGTACCAACAATAGCTCACATAATGGAAGCATCTTAGGGCACCTATCCTTATCTCTAGGTACTGAAGATACAATGCCTGTGCGGAAAGTATCTGTGGCCTATCAACAGTATTGGACACCAATGGTCACTGTTACAATCTTAGTGCTGCTGGTGGTGCTGAGGCTAGCGAATAAGATGGTGATTGCTTTTGGCTATCCCTGGGCTCGATGAGTGGACTTCTTGCTCTCTTTTTCCACTTGTGAGAGGCATTCCTTGACCGTTTCTTTGACCTCTATCCTTCAAAGTTGAAGGATGAGAGGAAGACTCATACCCTCCAGAGGGCCTGGGTTGGAGAATCACTTCCATAAATGTGATTTCTGGCACTCTCCTTATGGGATCTCAATTGGAGCTGCTGCAGAAAGAACACTCTTGTTGGCTGTGGCCCTCACCAAGGCAGAGAATACACTGGGAGTGTTTGTCTGAGACCATGCGCAACACTTTTTGAAGCCCAGAGAGCTAGACATACCTTTGTCCAGGAAGTCCCACCCTTAGGGGGTTGACAGAAGAAAAAATATTTTTTTAAGGCAGAGCTAAATAAAAGTCAAAAGGTGGTAAAGGGTTTCTAAAAGCTTAACAAATGAAAAAGAGTTAACCATCTGCTAATGGGCAGCTAACGGCTCCATGTCTAGCCAGGAGCAGTTGAGATGGAACTGGGGACAATTAGCCAGTCAGTGCTGGACTAGCCTCCTGGCAAAGCACAAGGATAGGCAGCACATGTGTAGGCCCAAAAGACACTGCTACTGAAGTTCTCCAATCCACAGTGCTGGGATGCAGACACACCTATAGAGGAGTACCGATATGGACACCACTCAAAAAACCACCAATGTTACACCAAAAAAAGGAAAAGGAAAACATATCCATAATACCAGATAATTAATTGGTCATTAATTACAAAATGTCCTTTCACAATTATTAAATAAATATTAACCAACAAAATTAGGAATTCCTTTTCACAGACAGTCCATCTACCTAACGTCAATGAAATAAATACATTGGCCAAAGGTATCGTAATATTTCAATAAAATATTCAGTTATCTAGCAATTTTACACCACTATTAAAGTGGGGCATGTTATTTATATCATTAAAATATTAGGGCCGACATGACACAGGACAAAAATGGCAATATGGTCCATTACTTCTAATTTGCTTTAAATTATGTCTTTTTTAGAATTTTCTGAAGTGTTATATTTTTCCAGAAATTCATCCAGATTAAGAAACAAATTATTATTCTCCTTTCTTAGATAACTGTTTGTTCTAGAATTACTCCATTTAGACCAGGGGTGGGCAATACTTTTTGATGGGGGCCACTCCAAAAATTTGGTAAGTGATGGGAGGCCGCACACTTCCGTTATATTAATGGCGGAGGTGTGAGGTCTGGGATGGAAGTGGGGTGCAGAACGGAGCTGGGGCTAAGGGACTGGGATACAGGAGGTGCACAAGGTCTGGGAGGGGGTTGTGATGTGAAGGATGGGGTGCAGGGATTTGGGTTGTGACCAGGGATTGGGGTGTCAGCTCTGGGAGGGGAGTTATAGGAGGGGGAGCAGGATCAGGGAGGAGGTATGAATGCAGAAGCAGAGGTGCTAGGATTAAATGGAGTAGGAGTGCAGGGTAGTGTTCCCTCTATGCTGGGAGACAATACAGCTTCACAGGTGATTAATCAGCCCCACCCAGTCAATTAGCTCAGCCCAGGGAGCCCTGAACCTCTGACTGGGCAGGGCTGATGAGTCAGGGAGCCTGGTGGAGGGATCCGATGGCTTGGTGGGCTGCATCCAGCCCACTGGTCATATTTTGCCCACCCCCGATTTAGACACTGGAATATATTTCTGAAGCACAAATACGTCACAACGATCTCTCTGCTTGCATCTGAGCTAGTGCCGGTTCTACTTACAGACGATGGCTGATGAGAAAGGAGTGCTTTTAAGTATGTTCCTGGATATTATATAAACCAGGTGTTTCTAAACTGTGGGCTGCAACCCCAAAATGGGCCACCAGGCATTGCCCATGTAATGCTCCAGTAGTCCTCAGGTCGGAGGGGACGGAGAGGTGTGACACGCTCCTGCCAATGCTGCGGGTTGGATGCTTCTAGCCCCACCTCTTCTGCCCATGGCCCTACCCTTTCCTGGAGCTCAAAGCTGCCCAGGACCCCAGTAAGTCTGTTGGCCTTCCTGTCTCTCAGGAAAAAGTTTGGGAACCACTGATGTAACCTACCAATGAAATACCAGAATGAAAACCTAGAATTCTAGGTTACATATTCCAGCATTTTCTCAGTAAAATCTATTAAAGACGGTAGAATGAAATAATGCAATTCCTCTTTCTTCTGAAGTCAGAGTTTGGGAAACAACATATTTGATTTGATTTTGCAATAACAACCCTCCTTCCCTATATGCAGACAGCAACACCCTGCATTTGCTCAAGAGAGAAAACAAAAGAGACAAAAATAATTGAAATATTACAAAATGATGCTAATTCTTTCTTCATTGTTGGAATAGTGCTAATCATCCCTCTTAAATTAACCCTGTAACAGAAATTAAACTGAATAGCACTGTCACATTTAAAGAAAAATGTTATAATTAAGCGGCAGATTGATTACTCTTTCTTCACCATTAGTGTGAGCTGCTTGAATGTACTGAAAAAGCAGTGAGACAAAATGTCATTATAGGAGCCCTGCTTTATAACAGACCACTTACGGTACTATACCATGATCACCCAGTGTAATTTAACAAGAAGTCTAACAAAAAGTAACTTTTCCTCTCAGAAATAAAAAATCCATTCACATATGTATCAGATACTCAGTTCCAAGATGACATACACTATGTAGAGTATTTACCCTACCATAGTTAATCATCATTTATACTAGGTATTGGCAATATTCTTGACGGGGGTGGGGGGGACTACTCCAAGATTTTGGAAAGTGGTACAGGGCTGCACTTTTCTATGGAGGGGGTACGGAATCTGGGATGTAGGGCAGGTGCAAAAGGGATCTTGAGGTAGAGGATTGGGGTGCAAGGAGGGAGTTTGGGTGAAGAAAGAGGTTATGTGGGACAGAGATTGGAGTAGAGGGTTGAGGAAGGGGGTGTAGGTGTAGGAGAG
The DNA here is from genome assembly GCF_049634645.1 of Pelodiscus sinensis. Lineage (NCBI taxonomy): Eukaryota > Metazoa > Chordata > Testudines > Trionychidae > Pelodiscus > Pelodiscus sinensis. The sequence continues at coordinate 243,990,918 of NC_134712.1, read as the reverse complement.
GATTCTGGCTTAAGGGAGTGTGGGGTACAGAACTGGAGTGCAAAAGAGGATGTGGGATCTAAGAGGGAGTTTGGGTGAAGGAGGTTGTTACATGGGTCAGAGACTGGGGTAGAGGGTCGGGGAGGGGGTATGGGTGTTGGAGAGGATTCTGGCTTGGGGGAGTACGTACGAGGGGGTGCAGGCTCTGGGAGGGATTTGTGACTTGGGGGAAAGAGGATGTAGAGGGTTTGGGTGGTGACCTGGGGCAGAGAGTTGGGAGGAGGGAGGGGTTGGGGTGCCAGAGGTAGGCTCTGGCTGGGAAGCGCTTACCTAGGCAGCTCCCAGCCAGCTGCCCAGCAGGACCCTCAGGCAGACTCCCTGTCTGCTGCAGCCCCAAGCTCAAAGTGGTTGGCTGCTCCACATGGCTCTTTGCACTACGTGCCAGAGGCAGCAGGCTGGGCAGGAGAGGCTTTCCCACTGTCCCCGCACCAGCACAATCTCTCAGCTCCCATTGGCTTGTTCCCCTCTCCTAGCATGTAGTGCAGAAAGTCCCATAGAGCAGCCAGCTGCTTTGGGCAGTGTATGGGACTGCTCTGTGCCTGAGGGTCCTGGTGGCGAAGACTGCAGGCTGGACTGACAGCCTTGGTGGGCCAAATCAGGACTGCGGGCAGTATTTGTACTCTCCTGATTTATACTATGAAAGATACACAACTGGTTTTGTACAACCCATTTTTAAAAGAAACGGGAGACCATACCTTGATTGTGTAAAGGAATTAACTGAGGTGGAGGCTGCGGCAAAGGAGTTGGCTGAGTGTTTGCAGGACTCAGTACAGCTGTGAACAAGTCTTCCACATCCTTTCCTCCCAGCTCTGTAAAAATAATATTCATAACTTGGCATGTACTGTTATATAAACTAAATTGAATGAGAGACAGCAACACTCAAAAATGCATACCTGGAATTTTATACAGCTTACCAAGAATTGCACCTGGGCAAGGTAAAAACAACAAAATTAGTAATCATTCATTTCAAGCTTCTAGATAAAACAAAATAAAATTAATTCTGTAATTGTAAGAGCAAAGGATAATTTTAAAATTACACAGACAATAATAACAGAAAGAACAAAGCATTTGCTCAAGCATTTGCTTGAAGTGAAGGTGTAAGACATTTACCGTCTGTGACCATTTTGTCTAGTTCTGGACTGAGAATTCCATCTAATTGTTCTTCACTCAAGGGTCGTGAACTCTGAGTGACACTTGGCTGAGGCAGAGAAGAAGGATCATCAGAGATGGGACCGATATCTAGTCCAGCTGAAGAGATAAGAATATTAAGTCAGCTGTAAACAATGAAATCTACTGACACAGGACAAAGATTTCCAAGATGATTTTTGGTTACAATTTAGTTGTAAACTAAAGCCATCTGCTGAAACCTAAAAGATGATTTTCAACGGCGGGGGGGGGGGGGGGGAGGAGGAAAAAAGAAAAAAAATCTCATTGATCTTGCTGCATAATTTGAGGAAGGCATCTAATTTAATCAAATGCTAGAATTAGAAGACTTCAAAATAAATTTTGTTGTAATGGGACTTTTAAATTTAATGTTCTTAGAGCTTTTTATTTTGTTAATTTTAAAAACAGGAAATTTCTGGCAGCAGGTACATTTAGACCTGACTGAAAGTTAAATATCTCCCCAAACTTCCATGACTCCTGCTGTGTTAGAATAAATATCTACTAAAATACAGTTCATACCAGTAAATATCTGGCCTATGACAGGTTGAATCTCCCTAATCTGGACTTCCCTAGTCCAGCAACACTTCTGGTCTGGCATTGTTGGTGACCCTGTGGATGCTATGGGACTGGAACACTCACAGGGAAACACTGGCAGTCAGGGGCCAAGAGCATTGCTGGACTAGAGAAGAACGGAACCTCTGTGGAACCTCGGTGAACTGGAGTAGTCTGCAGCTGAAAAAGGAGTCCTGGCACCAAGAGCAGTGGTGCACCGGGGGGAGAGGAGACAGCCTGGAGTGGAGGGGCAAATACTGATCTCCCCAGATCTGGCAAACTCCCTGGTTCAGGACCGTTCACGTCCCAAGAGTGCCAGACCAAGGCAATTCAGCCTATAGTAAAATAGCAGCAGCTTCTACTTTCAGAAGAGGGCTAAATATTCTGCATCAAATTAGATAATACAATTTGAGAGTGCTGAGAAAATGCAATTGTTACTTATTCTGTAATATTCATAGTATCTTTTCAAAAGCTAAGAAAATATCTTAGAAGCAACAGACCCTTATTTTCCAACCAACTTTAGTACTTGAAAGTGATTGCAGCACCAAATTCCATCTAAGAACCACTTTTAAAATAATGTACCATGGTCCTTCTAGTTATCATGCATCTGTTTTCATATAAAAGTTTAATTAATGCAAAAGTGATTAATCGTTGCCAGTGATAAAAAGACACTGATGTTGATAGTTTTATTCGTGCTTGAAAACTGTCATAATTAAGATGATTTTTAAGTTAACAACAAATATATCAGTAATACTACTATATGCAATATTGTCAAATAGAAAATAAAGTAATAAATGCATAGTTTTGTTTTCTAAAATACACAAAAACAGAAAATTTATTAAAACATTTCCAAAGAAAACTATCTAGAATTCTGTCAAGTGCACAGTGCAGGTTTTGTAAGTTGTGCTTGACTCAAACAACACAAAGATAGAGAAAAATAAAAACATGGATTAGTTACACAGAAGAACGAAGCACTAACAACTATGCATGCACTAACAGTTCTTTCAGCTGAAACCACTAGGAAAGATGACTACTTCTAACCACGGGTCATCCACTGTTTAGTTTCTTACCAAATGGGGAGGGTGAGTTCTCAACCTGGAAAGTGCATAAATCAAGACCTACAAGACCCAAACCAGATAAAATGGATGATTATAACAAGAGAAAAATGAACTAAGAGCATACGCTGCTGCATGCTATACAGGTATGACAGACAACAGCAAATATTTCATTCCCTTATAAGCAGCAAAGCAAAGGTCTAAGTAAAATAAAGAACTGAAAAGGTTTTGGGGTTTTTTTTTTGTAAAAGAAGAGATAAAAGTCCTTCTGAAATTGGAGTATACTTAAGATATAACAGCTACATAAACATCAAAGCCACACATCACATAATCTGTGAACATAAAACATGAAATGAGTCTATAATCACAAGAACAAAGAAAATAGATACCAAGGATCTCTTAAAAGCACATACCCGAATGATCTCCAGATTTTACTAAATCATCAGAAAGTATTCCAAGAATATCATCATCTGTGTTCAAGACCTCTGAAAGGTCAGCTAAAGGGTCATCAGAACTACCTATGTAAAATACAATAACTCAAGATCAGTACAAGCAGGACCCTCACATATTTCTCCAATAATTTGCCCAGTGATTTACATGTATTTAGCAATGTTCTAAATTGAGTAAATGTAACGAATAAGCATGTTGTAAGGGACACTGGCTAGATGATTTTGGGGAAAACATATAAAGGAGAATTTCTTTTAAAGAGTGAAAATACTAATACTATAAATTTAAACAAGTAAACCAACACTAACTCATAATAATATGAAGGAATGTCTTAGTTAACCACAAAGCCCATAAATACAAAGAGAAAATAAAACAAAGCCCGAAGAAAAATTTCTGTTTGATAAGAGTGATTTTCTTATTAATTGGGGTAGGGAACCTTTTTTGGGCCAGGGGCTTCTGACTCCCAGAAAAATCAGTTGGGGGCCACACAAAAATGATAACCAAAAAACAAACAAACAAACAAAAAAACCACCTACAACAAAAGAAACAAAACGAAACAAAACAAAGAAACCCTCATTGACATGGCAGAAAGCCACTCCCCGCCCACAGAGGGGCAGCAGGGGTGGAACAGTTTGGAGCACCATTGCTGGGGGTGGAGTAGGAGTCCTGAGCCTTGGTGGCCAGATTCAGGCATGGTGGGGTGTTTCTTTTTAAAGCCTAAGATCGTGGAGTAGCTGCACAAGCACACAGCTTACAAGGAACACTGATGATCACTCCCTCTCTCCTAACAGCATCTATGGTGCTCCAAAATTCAGTCAGTATTACAAGTCACAAACAGGTCACAGTCCTGTGAATGTTTGTGCACTGCTGTGACCTGCCCATGACTTTTCCTGAATATAACTGTGACTAAAATATAGCCTTACTTATGAGATACTCAGAAAAAGAATTCTTAAAATAGCAGGACAACTGGGAAAAAGAGAAATTGCTCGTTAGCAAAGCTAGCATTTCAATAGCACTTTGGGGCCTTCTGACCATATTCAAGACTCACTATTCATCAGGAAATAACATTTTCAGTTAAGCTTTTGCAGTAGAAAGTGAGAGTTGAAAGCTGCCCTTTGGCTACAAAGTGTACCCTGAAAGAGCATTTAGGCTTATGGGGTACAATATAAAGCAAAAAGAGTCTCCAAAAATCTGAGAAGTCTGGGAACCTAAAGTAATCAATATTTATTTTAATAACTTTAAAATAAATATTCATCAGTACAAAGAACATTTTTAATGCTGCCTTTCCAATTAGTCTACCTTAGTCTTCCATCATGAAGGATTTGTCTACCTAAAACAGGGCTCACCCTGTTTCTAAGTGTTTTGAAAGCATGCAAATTAAATTCAAGGAGACGACTTAGAACATATATAATTCAGGTCAGTGAAAGACCTGTGCCTGTGTACTAGTGACTCCAGAATCCATACCCAATTGTGAATTATCATCCAATAAAACATTAACTACAGGTGGTCCCCGACTTACGAATGCATTGACATACGACCATTCGCACTTACAACCAACCTTCCGTACAGCCGGTCCCCGACTTACAAACGGTGATCTGCGCTTATGAACAGCGTGGTCCCATTTAAATGAATGGGGTCTGACTTATGAACAGATCGAGTTAAGACCAAGTGTTTGATACATAACTCGTTCGTAAGTCAGGGACTAGCTGTAGTCTTGTAATATTAAAGAATGAAAGCAAGGGTATACGCTAAACATGAAAACACAAAAGCATGGGAAAGCTCCTACAACAACAAAACCAAACATGACTGAATTATCACTAACTTTAGCTTTGTATACCTTGAGCTCCCAGTTTCGCTTGAGCTGGAGTTGAGGCTGAGCTAAGTAATGGGTCGGAAGATGGATCCAGAAAATTGGCAGTTTGATTAGTTTTACATGGTAGCAGAAGTGATTCTTCGGATAAATTATCTAAACTCAGCTTACTTTGTCTACTGGTATCTAGGAGATCTTTTCCAAAGAAAGCTTCCTATAATGAAGACAAATGTATATTAAAGTCAGTCTATTTAGGAAAACTCAAATTTGTGTACATGAGAAAGTTTAACCTCTTATACCAATATAATTAAATAGCTTGCATCAGGACACTATTATACCACCCTGGCGTCCACCCTGGAAGGATGAGGGGAGGCATGTGTGTCACTGGAAGAAGGTGGCAGTGGTTACACATCAGTTAAAATTCACACGTTAAGTTATGGACAAACAAACAAACGCAACAACTTCCATCAGGTTAGGTACCAACATAGCTACTGTGATATCAGAACACAACACAGTCCTTCACGTATGTATCCTCACACGAACATCACTATGACTGACTTGACCAAAACCACTCAAGTCTGCGATAGAGAAGGGGACTGACTATGGGCCTCCTGAGACCCAGGGGCTAGTATTCTAACCATAGGACTATCCATGTTTCCTGAATGGCTAACAATTAGCAGAAATCACCACACTGTGGAGCTGAAACAACACAAAGCCTCTTTCTTCATGGAGCATAAAGTTGTTCACTTTTATTAGCAGACTTAAGTACATTGTATAATAGCTGTCATTCACCAACAGCTGAATCATAAAAGTACATCAGGCAGCCACCAACTTGTCAACAGATTAGACAGACAATCTTAAAACCAATTTGTCAGTTGTAGTATTTTTAATTTATTTATTTCCACCTCCTCATTTGGCCATAGAAACCCATAACATTTTCAATACTAATTGTTAGCAATCTAAATAAAATCATAAAATTTCAGTTCCTCTGCTTTAAAGAAGTCAGAACCTACACACAAGAGCTACAGAACTATTCTGTTTCACAAGAATCAGATTATACTAGTGAAAATGAAAATTCATGCCTACTAGGAAGAGAAAGTCTTAATTCATGGATTTTCTCCCTATCCTCCAATGGATAGAGAGTACTTTTTTCTCATAAAATAGTATTCTGTGATCTTTCTGTAAAGAAAATGTAATAATATCAAGGAGAAATGGCAAGATCTGGCTAAGCCTTTTGACAGTATTCAGTATATGCAAGTATACAAATTGAAGGCGTAGTGTTTCAGTGTACTGGAAGAAAAAAATACACAATATAAGTTTTGTGTTACTGTTCAATAGCAAGGGAAGGGAAGATGGAGAGAGAGAGCAGCCCAAATTTGTGGAAGCCTTATATTCAATTTAGTAGCATTATTCTGTCTGCATACCATTCAACAACTTGTACATTAAACACTGTCCAATATTGTTTCAGGGCACATTCTAGGACTCAATGGACAGAATCTTTTTGATTTTGGAGAAAATCAGGACAAATAAAGGGAGAAAACAGTTTGGGACTGTTAGAGCTTCCAAGCAGCTCTATAACTGTTTGGTGGCACCCATTAATACCTTCCAGCACAATTATCTCTCTATTTCATCTCTGTCTACCATTCCAATAGAGTTGAAAATGTTCACACTCTGAATGACTTACCTCCCAGGCTGTGCTCTTGAAAAATCTCTCAGGGTATGTCTACACAGCAGAGTTATGCACTGTCCACTGTGTAGATGTACTCTCAGAGAAAAAATGACAAAAAGACAAAAACACTCTATTCACTATGGGCAAACAGAAAGAGATCACTCTACAATTTGACCTCTCAGTTATCCTCAAAAGGAAATGGGCATACCACCTTCAACAGAGGTGAAGTCTGGAAGCAAAAATTCATAACTTTGCTAGACCTTCAACACAATGAATATGAACACTTGATTTATGGTTTATTACAATATACCATAACCCACTAACAGGGCTGGATTAATGCAGGGGCGTTAGGTGCTGCAGCCCAAGGTCTCGAACGAAGGGGGCCCAGTAAGCCAGATGCAAACTGCTGCTGGAGAACTCCATGCTGTGAGCCAGACACCAATCCGCAAGCCTCGGTGCCCTCCTATGAACTCCTAGGCAAAGGGCTTTTCAGGAAAACTCTATGCCCTCCTTCTACCCCCAGCTCCACAGCTCCCATTGGCTGGGAACCATGACAATGGGAGCTGTGGGGATGGCACCTGCAGGCACAGGCAGCATGCATGGTGCCAAGCAGCCTGGACTCTCTGCCTAGGGGCTGGATATGCTGGTCATAGGGATATGCTGGATATGCTGGTCATGGTTTAGGGAGCAGAGCAGCACAGAGCCAGGGCAGGCAGGCACCAGCTTTATCACCGCTGTGCTGCTGCCTGGGAGACACCTGAGGTAAGCACTTCCCAGTCGGAGCCTGCCCCCCACCGGCCCCTCCTCCTATACCTTACCTCCTACCCACAAGCCTGGAAACCCCTCCTGCATGCAAACTTCCTGCCAGAGCCTGTACCCCAAACCTCCTGCCACACTCTACCCCCAATTTCTATCCTTGGCCTTACTCCAGAGCCCATCCCTCCAACTGGAGGTGCACCCCCTCACGCACGCTAATCCTCTGCTCCAGCCCTGAGCCCGCTCTTGTTTGCCAAAACTGCCAGGGGTTTCACAAAATTTAACAGCCCTGGGTGCACAGGAGAGTTGATCTGGCCCTGCACACTTAACCCTCTCCCACCATCCCTTTCCCCTCTATGACTGGAGAGGTGTTAATCAGCCACTTAACCCATATTTGAAGGGACTGTTCAAGGTGAACTTCTTATGCTAAACCGTTCCACCTTGTGTTTACCTGTGACACTCCAAGCACATTTCCCAGGTTCGAAAGAGAACTCTATGTAAGCTCAAAAGCTTGTCTCTCTCCCTCCAAAAGAAGCTGGTCCAGTAACAGATATTACTTCTTTCTTATCACCCAGACAGAAAGAAGAATAATGGCGAGGAGGGGGATGAAAGAGAGGGGAAGGAAGGATATGGGATAAAGGGGGCTTGAATATAGCCCATGGCATGGGAGGCAGAGGGGAATGGATAGAACCTTTACCATGAGGGATAGGTAAGAAGGGGGGACACAAAGAGAGCAGCTGTCATGCAGGGGTGTATGTATGTGGGCGAGGGGACCCTCGTGGCAGAGTGGGCAGTGGGTAACAGGGACACACAGGCATATGCATAGGCACTCTGCCACGAGGGTCCCCTCGTCCACATACATACACCCTTGCATGCCAACCAGAAGGGTGGGAGAGAGTTGCACAGAGTCCCTCAAACAGAGGGAGGTTGGAGGGTGGCACACAGGGAGTGTGCAGGAGGGGGAAAATCAAGGAATGCAGGGAGTCTCCCTTGTGTGCAGTAAGCTTGCTACAGCATCTACAAAACACAGCTTTTATATATTCCTTTGTGCAAAAGCCACTTGACTGAGTGATGAGATAGATATAAAAAAGTAAACATTTATATTTTACATTTATTAGCAGTTTATTCAACACAGGTGAACATTAGTATTAAATAACACATGACAACTGACTATACCTGCAAATATGCAGGGAAGGTTTCTTCAAGTTTATTTTTCTTTTTCCTGTAACGCTTTTTTATTTTCTCAGTATTTTCAGAAACAGGGGTAGACTCATCAACTGGTGTATCTGGCAGCTGTTCAGTCCAACCTAAAACAACATTCATGCACAAGTACATTAAAATTCTCTTTATATCTCTGGCCCACTATTCACATCTAATGTTTATTATTTAAAGAGGGACAACATGTACTATGCAGCCTGACTCTCTGCAGTACAGTTCAACTCTGAAAAGATCTGTAAAAATAGTACTGTGGGGTTGTATCTTTCTTGTCTTTCAATTTCTATACTGAATTAGCTGATTCAAAATTAAGTGCTGTCACTAAATAAAGCTGAGACGTGACAATTCTGTTAAATGATGTTGCCTATACTTGTGGTTCAAGGTAGGGTGCATGCAGCTACATGCTGAATCCACACTCACTGTGGTAAGTAGCTATGTGTGGCTGTGAAAGGTTCTGGCAGGGAGGAGGTAGCGGGCTCTGGTTCCAGGGATCCTTTCCTCACTGTTCTCCCCCTCCTCCCTCCCTCCACAACGGAGCCTTTCCTACTTGCCAGAGTCTAACTGTGGCAGCGAAAGGCAGGTAGGAGGCAGTAGGATACTACTGCTAAAAATAGAGGTACAGATTGGAGAGCCTTTGCTTTAGCATGTGTAGCCTGCATGGCTGTCTATGCTCTAGGATTCAGGCTTGTAGGTCTACTTGCCTAAGAAGTGCTTCATGGTCTACACTGCTATTTATATCCAGGCTGGCTGGGCAAACAGTCTACACGCTACATGCCATAAGTGTAAACTTATCAAAAGATGCATAAGCCAGGAAAGCATCCAGTTCCCTTTTCACAGTTGTGCTGATTTGGTAAAAGTAACACAGTAAGAAAGCAAATGGCACTGACCTGGAATGCATGCAGGGAGCAGATCACTTTTCTGACCACAAATATATTACAATTTATATATCTTAGAAAAAGAAGGGACTTCCTACATCCTCTTCAGGTAGGCATACGTAGCAAAGAAAAAACCATATCTGGCCCACACCAGACAACTCAGGCTCACCTGGGTTGGCGCTCTAGGCTGTTTCATTGTTGTGTAGACTTCTGGTAGGACCCAGTAGGATGGGATGGTCCTAAAGCCTGTCATTGGAATAGCCCCACAGCCTGAGCCCTACAAACCTGAGTTGGCTGGCATGGGCCAGATGAGGGCTTTTCTTTCCTTTGCAGGCATACCCTTTTTATACCAGCCGCTTACATAAGGAGTAGTTGTATTCCATTCTACTCCACTAAGGCGGGGTGGGGACCACTGATCCACAGGAAAAAAAAAACAGTGAGAAGAAAAACAAACAAAACAAACACACTCACTCACCAGGCCCTCGAGAGAGGAGGAAAAAACCCTTAGAGACATATACCCCAAATGAGAAGCAGGGGAGAAAAAAGCAACACCACAGCTTCAGCACCATCGGAGATGGGGGTAAGAGTGGAGAAGGGAGAGGTGCTGAGGCTCAGGGATTAATCCCAAATTAAATTAATAGGCAGCTGGTTTAAAACAAACAAAAGGAAGTTTTTCTTCACTCAGCGCACAGTCAGCCTGTGGAACTCCTTGCCAGAGGATGTGGTGAAGGCTAGGACTTTAACAGGGTTCAAAAAAGAGCTAGATAGATTCATGGGGGACAGGTCCATCAATGGCTATTAGCCAGGATGCGTAGGAATGGTGTCCCTCGCCTCTGTTTCTCTTGAGGTGGGTGATAGGGGAGGGATCACTTGAGGATTACCTGTTGTGTCCCCTACGTCTGGGGCATCTGGTAATGGCCACTGTCGATGGACCGTTGGTTTGGCTTGGTATGGCCGTCTTTACATTCTTAAAGACTGCCAAAACCTCCCTCATTTTTACCATATAATTATATATAAACATTTGGAATGTAAATATTGTATTTAAATTGCAGCGTATAGTATATAGAGCTGCATGAAATTTTAGTATGTACTGACTTCACTAGTGCTTTTTATGTAGCCCGTTGTAAAACTAATCAAATATCTAGATGAGCTGATGTACCCTTGGCAGACCTCTTCATATCCCTAAGAGCAATGTTCTTCAATGTCAGGGCAACCCAGGATCTACTCCTCCCCTTTCCCAAGGCCCCTCCCCTTAGGCCCTACTCACTCCATTCCCCCCTCTCTCCATCACTTGATCTATCTCACTTTCTCTTACTTTCAGAGGGCTGAGATGGGGGTGAGGGCTCTGGGCTGGAACCGAGGGATTTGGGAGCAGGAAGGAGTGAGAGGTGCAAGCTCTGGGAGAGAATTTGGGTTCAGGAGGGGACTCCGGGCTGGTGCAGAGTGTTGGACTGTAGGAGAGGGCTCCAGACTAGGGCAGTGTGCTGGGGGGTGAGATGGAAGTAGAGGGTACTGTGCAAGCTCCCAGGCCAAGGAGAAAATTCCTTTATCAGCGTAGTCTGGGCTATTGCTTGACTCCACCTGCACACCTAGCCAAGGCAGAGCCTTCTCCCTCAATGCTCACAGGCACCAGCCCCAACTCCCTTTGGCAGCTGGTTAGACAATTTGTCCTAAACTCCTCCCACCCAGAACTTCCTGATGAACACCGAGGAGCAATTCGTGCAAGCAGAGAAATACCTTCTTGAAGGCTAGATCCCCCACTTGCCACAGTAGATAGATCAACTTTCCCATCAGATCCCAATTTAGCCCCCAGAGCACCAGCGGCTTTCCTGAACAAGATCACAGGGTAGTCAAGAGGGAAGGAGGCAGAATCTAGGGCTGGTAGTAGCAGCAGGAGGCAAATCAATGGCAGGGGCAGCAAAGAGTGGGAGGAAGCAGCAGCCAAAAGGGTGAAACGGCAGGGGTGGAGGAAGTAGAAGCAGGAAGGATGAAAATTACAGGGGTCCCAAGAGACTGGGGGGAGGAGAGGAAAGCAAAAGCTGAGGGATAAGTGGGTAAGAGGCAGCAGGAGACAGATGAGCCAAGAGCATGGGGAAGGGGCAGCAGTAACCCGAAGGCAATAGGGCACGAGGAGAAGGCACTTCTAGCAAATGACAAAGGTGTCTATGCGATCAGTGTATGGTTCTAGTGCCCAAAAGAGCTCAGCTGAGACCTGGCTGTCCAGGCCCTCACTCACTCTGCATGGTCATTGCAAGGACCCTTTTCAAAACCAAAGAAATGTGAACAGCTCTGACATGGCTTCATGATCACTGGAGTCCAGTGCTGTTCTCTCCTGGGACTCCATGAAAGGAGAAGGGAGGTGGTTCCTGGTTTGTTATGTTGGGGAAGGTTGAGAGTTCATTGTGCCTGCTCCCTACCCTGCCACAGCTGCAGGAAAATGAAACCCCAGCATGCACTACATTGTAAAGAAGCCCAAATTAATCCCATAAGGAAACCAGCTCTGCTGGAGCTTTCAACAGGAAGATAGGGGGAAGCTGGATGGAGAGTAGGGTCAGCGAAGGGAAGGTAAATTGTCGAGGGTGAGAGATGGGAAGCCTGGCTCCTAGGGAAGTGGAAGGAAATGACACAGAGCAAGTGCAGTGACTGCTGGGAGTGGAAGGAAAGCAGGGATCGTGTGGAACAGAGGGATCAGAGTGGGGCTAGGAGTGGAAAGAAAGCAAATGTGCGATTTGCCATTATCACTTATTTTGCTGAGATATGCTGATAAAAACCCTGGTCCCAAGGACAGCTCACCACAGTACAAACACATGCACATAGCTGTCCACGTAACCACCATCCCACTCCCACACTTGGCTTGCTGAACACCCCAGGAAGAGACTGGATTTTCTTCAGGAAGGCAAATGCCTCCTGTGTGAGATTAGCATTGCCTCTTCCCTGCTAGTCCCTTCCCCCTCTCCCTTCTCCTTATTCAGTATCCTGAAAGGACTCACTCATCATCCCCAATTAACAAAACAATTCATTGGCTATCCCAGTGATGACAATGAATGACCGGACATGAAATACCATTTTGAATTTGCAGGGAGCAGATAATCATTTCATCCCCCTGTCTGGCCAGGAGCACTGGGCTCTGTGCTGGAGACAGGCTCTGCTCCATTCATGGTATTTCAAAGCCCCAGTCAGGAGACAGGAGTATTTCATCGCATGGCTGCTGTTAACCCTTTGCAGCCTATGTCAGGCGCAGGCTGCTCTCTGTTTGGGATGGGGTTGGTACTCACCTTGTATGTGTGTGGATTAACCTGTCTGGTACTTGTTTAATCAAGGCTGCTCTCAAACTGGGGCTTCTTTTGATTGGCAACCTTAAGTCCCTTCCCTCCTTTCCCCCAACCTGCAGCAATTGTTGAGCAGCTGGGGATTCCCACCTCTGCCAACTGCTGCAGCTGTGAGCCTACAAGGACTGGGGAATAGGGACTGCGGGGATTCCCTTCCCCTATCTAGTCCCTTCTGATTGGCTGTGGAAAGGAAGCACCCTTTCAAGCTGGAACTTCTTCTGCTGCAGACACAGCTGATGCACAGTTTTCTGTTGACTCCTCTTCAGGATGAGAGGAGGAGGGAACCTAGCAGCAAATTCAAAGCAGTGAACCCAGACCAGGCCTCTCTCATCACCTCCCTGCCCCTTCAAGTACCTTTCAACTCCCCCACCAGCTGAGAGGCATCCAGCAAATCAGCCTGGGGCTATGGCAGAGTGAGACTTCAGCTCCCCTTTGTTAAAATGCTGGCTGCTACAAAGCAGAGAGAGACTGAGCAGAGATGGACTCTCAAGCCTGGTTGGGGATATCTGCCTAGAGGTACACATATCCCTGGTTGAGAACAGCCCTTCGGCACATTAGTGAGCTATTACTTATGCTCTATGTATAACTTTCACACACAAAAATCCACCCTCAGAAAAAAAACATAACCCAATCACAGGAGGAATATGCAAGTGTTTATGATATGCAAACAAATGCCAATATCACATTTTCTAATAAACGTATCTGTCATTGATATAACAGTTCAATGAATAAAGCTAATAAGAGATTAACTGCTTTCCACACACACTGAGGCTATGTCTACACTATGAATTTTTGTGGCAGAAGATATGCTAATAAGAGACTCATTACAATAAGTCACAATCTCGTTTGCATATTTTCTGCTGATCTGTTTTTTCAGTAGGTGTTTTTGTTCAAAAACAAGCAGTGTGGACGTTCCCTTTTTGCACAAGATCCTTATGCCTCAAAAAAGGAGGTATACCGATCTTGTGCAAAAAGGGGTTTTTGTGCAAAAAGGGAACATCCACACTGCTTGTATTTGTGCAAAACCCCTAGCAGAAAATACAGATCAGCAGAAAACGAGTCCCTCATTAGCATATTTTCTGCCACAAAAAGTCGTAGTGGAGACCTAGCCTTATTGTTTTAGAGCCTTATTTCTTCTCAAGGCATAATCAGCTTTTTGATTAGCCAGGCTGTTGAGTGCCCTTTATCAAGCACTGTTGATAAGGTGTGAAAAATGACCTTTTAAATTGTCACCTGAATGCAGTTAGCACCTTGTCAGGTGCTAAAGCAATGTCTCAAGGCCATAAAAAAGGGGCCGCCCATTGCTACACTACAGTATGTAAGGAACGAACAGGCAAAGAAAGTTGCCCACACCAGCCTGAGCAGACATCCATTCCAAACTAAACATTTACAAAGCGGAGAAACTTAGGGTATGGATACACTGCTCAGAGCTGTGAAAAATTCACACTCCATAGCAAGGCAGCTATACTGAGCTAACCTCTGGGACAGACAAGTTCTAGGTTGGTGGAAGAATTCTTCAGTGCACCGAGCTACTGCCTCTAGAAGAGGTAGATTACTTATGCCAATGGGAGAAGCCCTCCTGTCAGTGTAGGTAGCATCCACATGGAAGCACACAGAATTTTAAGTATGGACATACTCTTACATGTTATACAAACAAATGGAACCACTTGTAAGTAGAGGGCCCAAGCCATAACAGTACGTGACTGGCTGAGCTGGGAATGGAACCTGCATCTCCTGAGTACCAGTACAATATCTACTCTACTAGAGCACACAGGGTCTCTTAGCTGTGTCTCAGTAACCTGAAACATTTTGTTAGCATTTCAGGAAATCTCTAGATCTGTCTCTGTGAATTTTGGACACTGCTGTAAATGAGTAGAGCAGTCAAATTCATAAAATGAGGTGACAGCCAACATTAATATTGTAACCAATTTCCATTGTAATAAATCTGACAGGAGCAGATAAAAACTAGTTCCATCATTTTTCTAAATTAAACATTGGCAATAATTTACAAACAAACAAATGTCAGTACCTACCATCTTCTCTGCTAGGCAACTGCTCAGAAACAGAGCCGGAAGAATCTTTCCTGGAGAGA
Organism: Pelodiscus sinensis; assembly: GCF_049634645.1. Classification (NCBI taxonomy): domain Eukaryota; kingdom Metazoa; phylum Chordata; order Testudines; family Trionychidae; genus Pelodiscus; species Pelodiscus sinensis. Next base: position 243,975,915 of record NC_134712.1, on the reverse strand, counting down.
GATCTCTTAGTTTTACCCTGCCCTGTACGGCTCCTCTGGCGGACCATGAATCCTCCAATGCCTATCAAAGAAATAAAAATACAACAAGCAGATGCAAATGACATTCCTAGACACAAACAAACATCAAATCTTGGAAACAAACTTTTTTTGTTTTGTTTTAAAGAAAGAAAAACCATTAGGAATTAAACATTTTTTGGTTGCCTACATACAAGAACTTCTTCAAAAACACTATTTTCCTTATGGCCTGGTTTATACATACTTTTTGTAGTGGTAGAATTATGCTGGCTATGAGTGAGATTTTTTACTGATATACCAGAACATATCATTAGTAGTGTGGACACTATTAAGATGATATAAAAAGTGCCCTGTACAGACATAGATTATTCTCTTTCCCATTTGGCTATATGTAAGTTGCACCAATATAAGCACATTTCTATCAGCACTAGTGACTATGTGTGGCTATGGTTTTTGGGTAAGTATAAGTGAGGTTTGGTGAATGTGTGTGTTATGCAAGGAGAGTTATGTTGTGTTGAAAGATTTGTGTTTGGGTGGGTGGCAAAATGAGGGATGTGTGCTGCGATGAGGAGTAATGTGCATAGGCGATGTGTGAGGGTACATGGGAGGGGCCGATCAGCAGCTGGCAGTGGGGCTAGTGGCTGGGGGGCTGTGCTGGCACTGCCCCCCTCCCCCCTCACCAACAGCAGCAGCAGGGAAGGTTCAAGATCAAGTGGCACCTACCCCCTGGCACTGCTCCCTGGTTGTGCCCGAGTACAGGGGTGAGGGCATGGCGCATACACACAGGGTGGACCAGCAGGGCTGCGCTGGCAGCAGGAGTCTATGCTGTACCTCCCCCACCACATCTCGCACCCACCAGCAGTGAGCAAGGCACAGGTCAGACAGCTCCAGTTTGCTCGGCACGGATCTGCAGTCCTGCCCCTCTCCACATACAGGAGCACCACACAAGCTGGAAATGCCCAGCTCGTGCCCTCCCCACCGGTGATGGCGGGGGTGTGTGTGCAGTGCAGACCACACCACCAGTGCAGTCCCTCAGGAATGGAGCAAGGATGGGGTAGGGGTGATGCAAGGACAGATGCAGAGCAAGGGACGAAGCAGGGGTAGAAGTGGTCAGTGCCCCCCATCCTCCTGTCACCAGTTGCCACTGGCAATGTGTATTTGGGGCTCTTGGGTAAGTGGTTTTGAAGAACTGTGTCAGTTGGACAGAGTAATCCATCATCTATACAGTGTCCCTTATACAACCATAAAACTGCCGTATGCAAATTAGCTGAAGAGTATAAGGATGGCGATTGGCTGAGTTACTCTGATATCACAATAGTCTAGGACTATGAGCATGGAATCCTCAGTATGGCCAAAAGTCTGTTATTGCAAGGATGCAAGATGTAAAGCAGGGATGGGCAATAATTTTAGGCAGGGGCCACTTCAGAAATTCTGTGCTTCCCTGTCCACAGATCCTGATTGGCCTGGGGGTGGGGGAGCACAAAGTCTTTGCCCCTACCCCTCTCAGAGAGAACGGCCAGCTGTTCTGAACAGCTGGTGGTTCCCTCTAGGTGCCTACGCCCCAGCGGTGGAAGGAGACTTTGTGCTTTCCCCTCACCCCCAGGTCTATCAGGGCCTGGGGTAGGGGGGAACGTGCGAAGTCTCCTCCCACCCTGCCCCCATCCTCCAAGGGGCACACGGTGCTGGTGGGGGGAGGAGACTTCACACGCTTCCCCGTCCCTAGGCCCTGATTGGCCTGGGGGCGGGTGAGAGGGTTGCCAGGGTTCTACCGGATACTCCAGTTTGTGCACCCTCGGTCCAGTAAAAAATTCCAGAAAATACTGGACATGTACAATGTCCGGTATTTTCTTTTTTTCTGGCTGGGCACCAGACGGAAGCCTGGCAGGGGCGGGGGGTGTAGCTGGGACGCAACCACATGATCCCAGCGCCAATCATGGCCCCGCCTCCCAGCTGGGAGCCTGTGGTTGTGTGCAGAAGTCGGGCGGGGGGAGTGGCTGGGAGTCCCAGCCACTTGCCCCGACCCTGCCAGGCTTCTGCATGCAACTAGAGGGAGTCCCAGGCTGGGAGGCAGGGCTGCAATTGGCGCTGGGAGCCTCTGGTTGCATGCAGAATCCGGGCGGGAGGAGTGGCGGGAGGCGGGGCGTGGTCGGCTCTGGGAGCCCTCAGCTGATTGCATCTGAGGAGTGATGCCTTGGGGAGGAGGAGAAGCCCTGTCCCTGCTCCTGAGCACTGTTCAAGCGCGTTCTAGAGCCGTAGTCCAGGAGAGAAACTCACAGGTGCTTTGTTGTTGCGTTTAGGAGCCTTCCAGGGGTTCTAAGCCAAAACTGACTGGGGTGGAATTTCTGCTTCTTCCCACAGGGACACCCACAGACCTGGCTATGGGGGAGTCACCTTCCTACCCATGGTCGCCTGCCCCCACCGCCATTGTGTTGCCCCAGCGTCTGCCTCTGTCTGCTTTGGGTAGCAGGTGGCTGCTTTGCAGAGCAGGCTCTGCTGCCTCCCCCTTTGTTCCCAGCTTGGTGGCTCCTGGTAGCAGCCACACAGGATATGTGTTTGGTTTTTTTTTTTTGGCTTGACAAATTTTTAGCCCATGTATTTGGTATTTTTTGGGAGACCATCTGGCAACCCTAGCAGGGGGAGCAACAGGGCATCTGTGGGTTGGATAAACCCACTTGGTGGACTGGATCCGGTTTGCGGAGGCCCTTTTGCCCACCCTGACGTAAAGTCACCATGTAATTTTGTATACTTTTACCCTCTAGTATAGTACAATACAGGATAAAAGCACACGAAAGAACAGATTTCATGGAGGAGAACAGATTTCATGGTCCATGATACATTTTTCATAACCGAGAATTTGGTAGGGCCCTATTTACCGGACACTTCAGAAAAGAGGTAGTGTATATCTACAAAAGTATTATTTTTAAAGAAGCAAAAAGCGTCCCATAAATACTTCACTGAGTCATAGATAAACATTGTATACAATAGAGTATGTTTACCTGCAACACATATATCCAATTAGAGGTGCACAGTGCTTTGCTTTGTTTTATTACGTTAAAATTGGTTGCAAATCTGATTGTAAATCAATACTTAGAGCATAAGGAAAGGACTGTTGCTGTACAACAACTTGGAAAAACATACGAAGATTATCAGATTGTAAATTATTTTTAACCACAATTGGAGAAACTATTAGATTGCACAATGAGAAAAAAATCACCCAAAGAAGCATTTCCTAAACATGCTGTTTAATCTTCCTATTTTTAAATTAATAAAATATTTACATATAAATTGACCCTCTCTAGTCTGGTCCAGCAACATCCATGCTCTAGCATGATTTTAGTTAGCTGGACATCCACTTATTATGAGTGTGGCTAAGTTTCCCACAGTCCCACAAAGTTTGTTTACAGCCACCAGTCCTGGCTCTGTGATCTATGCAGTTACTTAGCTCTAATTTAACCCAAAATGTCTTCTAAAGCCCAGTAAGCAGTGGAAATGTTGGCAGTGCTGCTAGATAATATTGACCTCCTCTGGTTCAGCAAATTCTCTGGTTCAACACTGGTCAGGTTCCAAGGGTGCTGGATTAGAGAGGTTCAACTGTAGTAGAAAACTTAAACGTGACAAAAAATTGATACAAAATCATCTACATTATGTACCCTACCAGGTCGGTATGGCTTTCTCTTTCTCTTTTTGACTCCATCAGCTCCTTCTGTCACCTTAGTGTCATCATCCACAGTTTCTCGTTCTGGGCTGGAGTCTGATTTTCCATCACAGTCCATAAGATCACCTTCTGGAGAAAAGACAGAATTATAAACTAACCTAAAAATTAAACTTAAAAGGAGGAGAAAAATGCTTTCATTTAGCCTATATAGAGTCAAAAACATTGAAGGGAGTTAGATTTTCCCTCTAATAACAGGAGAATGCAGACATCTGTAGTGGCAAAATGTTCCATCTACATGAATCTTTAATTCTTATAGCTTTATTCTATTGAATTTCTTATACTTTCCTCATCACTGTAATACCTGAGGGCTCTGAAGTACTGCATTAAGCGATGTGACTAACATGACTCACATACAGTTTGTTTCCTCTCTCATATTCGTCTCTAAGGGGAAATTACAAGTGCAGTGGAGTGTTTTATTTAGGTAGGGTTTAATTTTGGGTTGTTTTCGTGTGTGTGTTTGTTTAATGTACAGACTGCACTCTGTTCCTGTAGAGAAGGCAGGTGAAAAAAGCAAGCCTGGAACTTGCTTTGGAAGGTGGTGAGGTTTTATGATGGTCCTCAGATTTATAAGAGGTCTTTCCACAGTTTTGGGCCTGCTCCTGAGAAAGCTCTGTCTTCTGTCCTGCAGAGACAAACTTTACTGTAATGTCAGAAAGTTTCACCGAGTGAGAAAAGCAAAGTTGTCATTCAAAATTCTCATGCCGGAGCTTTAGGCAATTTTTTAGATATCTTTGTCCCAGGCCACTGAATACAGGCAGTCCCCGGGTTACATCAATCTGACTTACGTCGAATCCCTAGTTACAAACGGGGGGGCGCAGCTAGTGCGGGGTGCCTCCCCCACTGTCGCCGCCTCCGGCAGCGCGGGGGGCGCTTCCCCCCAGCAGACCAGGGAGACACGGAGCGGCTCTTCTCGCCGCGGAGGACGTGGGTCTGCTGGGGGGGAAAAAGACACCAGCCAAAAGGGGGCACCCCAGAGCGGAAAAATTAATTTCCTAGGGAACAGCAGGAGCAGCAGGCAGTGAGACCCATTGTGTTACAGTCCCCACCTTGGGAGCAACAGCTCTTTCCCTCTTCAGCACTAGAGCTGCAAGTATCTTGTTAGCGTCACGTGAAATTAACAAGTCCCTTCCAGCCTGGCAGAGGTGAAGCTGAAAAATTACCCAGTGGTGTGGGTGGGCAAGAATGGGGAGGAGCAGGACAGAAAGGAAGAGGGGATAAGCCCCAACCCCACACCCTGGCTGGAGCGGAGCAGGGTAAGCCCCGAGGGGATGGGTCTGGTTGCAAAGTGGGTGAGTGGACAATGAGGACCCACCTGTGGCTAAACTCCTGTTCCCAACACAGAATTTTTCTTTAAAATTAATCCTGTGGATAAATTCACACACACACTTCACAGGAAGGGATTTCCATTTTCTGCTCAGCAGAATACACCAACAGCTTTGATTGTATCAATATTTTACTGTGCTCTCCAATGACTATTGATTACACTTAATACCCATTTCACTGAACCATCTGTAGCAAATTCTATTTGGAACAGTAATATGCACTGAATAAACTTTTTTTAGTTATAAAAAACAAAGATTCTGACTATTAAATGAATAACTGGGATCTTTCAGGCACCCCAACAGGAAGATTTGGATATAGCATGAAACACTGAAGTTTATGATCAATTTTTAATTAAAATATCAACCAAAAAAACCTTCATATCAAAACTGTATGTGTTTTTCTTAGAATAAGGAAGTTGTATGAGAATCAGGGTCTTTTCCACCTAACTCCAGCTCCCCGTCCCTCCCCAAAATATGTACCAGTTCCGACTTACATACGAATTCAACTTAAGAACAAACCTACAGTCCCTATCTTGTACGTAACCCGGGGACTGCCTGTACTTCAAAGATAATAACAGAAACTTTGAACTCACTAAAGCCAGTCTAGACAGCAGAGGTCAAATCTGATGTGCATGTGGTTGCCCATGCTGCTGAGAACAATGGAGTACACCTGCAGTCATTCAGTGTTAGTTATTCTAAAAAGAGTGTCAATAAATGATGACCAATATCGCCCCCCCCCCCAGATCTTCATGTATTCTGTGCATCATACAGGTCTTGACATTTAAAAATATTTTTTTAACTGTAAGACATTGGGAATCAGGGTCTCGATTGCTTTTCTTTCCTGGGGCATTTAAGAATCTGGGAAGTTGTTGCAGAACCTGGAGAAGTCATTCTCTAGTGAAACATTCTTTTCAAGGTGATGGACTTTCAGGTCTTTTATCCTGAATGTGGGGAGCATTAGTAAAGACTTAGTCGACAAAGATGCAATGTGGTCAAGGGTGAATGCTAAATGTATCTCTGTGAAGTGAGCAAAATGTACTTAGTTTTTTATTTATCAACCATTATTGTAAAGGGTGGGGAAAGTAAATGTGCACGAGCTGGTTACCTTTAATAATTTTGCAAGGTTGCTTTAATACATATGCACAACATTATCTTTAAACACACATACACTGAAAAAAATTTTTTTTTAATAAATGCACCTCTGGGCAGTCTATTTACACTGCTGAGTATTGAAGGCTGAGATTCTTTCATGATTTCTAGCAACCATATGCCTTACCGCCAAAGGCTGCACTCCTGACCAGACCTTTTAACTGGATAATACTCCTTCTGAAGTCTATGAGCTCTACTTTTGGACTGTCCAGGAATGTCTCTACTGAATAACACTGAGTCATTTATTTCCTTTACAGAATGAACAAGCCCTCTCAGCAAAACTTCTAGCCCCAAAAAGGATCCAAGTTTTCTTGGCTACCCAAAAGATCCTCTGTGCAATACATTCCCAGTGCTCTCTTTGTCCAAGGGTTTCCTAGTTTCTTTCAAAGCACAAATCTATTAAATATTAACCAAAGAGCCATTCTGAGGCTTTTAACATGCCTCAAGCCAGGCCATTTTTCAAATCCATTGAAACATTTTATCATAGTCACTTAAAGAAAAAATATAGCTAAGGGAATGAGAACTGAAATCAAAAGTTAGATCCCTGTTCCACTGCCATTAAAAATAAACATACCATAAAAATATACATTTCTTCTAGCCATTACAATTAAAGATACGCCAATCAAACAACTGTCATGCTACTTATATCAACAACTTAACACGAGACCATACTACGGTTAAATCACTCTGTTATTTCAAGAACTCTCTGTAGCTACAAGAAAGCCTCTTATGACATTTAATCTGATTAACAGCAAAGACGATGTTGCATAAACAGAAAGCACTTCAGACTGTGGTGAGTTGGGATGTCTGCATTCCACTTGTAATAGACACTTATGTAATTTATTTCCTGACTTTCACACCTGCATTTAGTAAGCCTTTCCTCAGGTTTCAGATTAACGTGAAAGTCCACACTACATTTATCAGTATATACACTGGAATCCACTTAAGACAGATACAGATTGACTATGCAATCCATTTTTTAATCCAATTTCTGCCTTGTTTGGGATATGGAGTCAAGCATCAGGTTATTTAGCCAGAGAAGTAAACGAATGTATTGCTTCAGACTGGGGACAACTTCTCTGTCAGAAATGGCAATTCCATGCTTTTCCCAGAGCTTCTTTGAATCTAGAGAGAACCATAGGGCGGAAGAGACCTCAGGAGGTCATTGAGTCTAACCCCCTGCCCAAAGCAGGACCAATCATCAGATTTCTTTTGGCCCAACAGAAATGAGTTAACTCTCAAGAAATTCATCTACCTCTCAGTGCTTTTTTATGCCATATTTGAAAGAGCCCAGCAAGTCTGGATGTCTCTTTGTTAAGCACTGGTCCTATAACTTTTTAACAGTATTTGTGCTGGGTCTGAGAGTCTCAGAATGCACAGTGCACAAAATTTTCAGATGTAGTGCTGGTGCTCCATGGAAGAGCAGCCAGACCTTGTGTGCTGCCCCTGCTGTTAGCCTTAAAGATATGGTTTCTGTATTGGATACATGATACACGAACTAAAATAACAGAAAGGTCCATCTCCTTGACATGGACAGCTATGACCACCAAAGATTATGTTTTGCAGAGCTAGTCCATCTTAACCATTTAGTACTAGAGTGAAATAGAAGCACCTTTATGAGTAGTAAGCAATACTGACCATTACCTCTACTGTCATCCATCTCTCCATCTCTCGAATGCTCTGACTGGATATCTGGTGGTGTCTGTAGCACAGCTACACTGTTCTGATTTATAATCTTCAATTTAAGCTTTGGTTTTGTCCGTTTTCTTCTTGGTACTGTAACAGTGAGGCTCTGTAACTGAGACATCCCCAATTCTGTCAAACAGACTCCATCTTGGGTATATGTCTTCGGTGGGTCTATACAAATTACATGAATATAAAACTTTTTATACTTTAACTCATAAATCTCAGATGAATTATTTAAACACTTCTTTAAAGAGTTAACCATTCACATGCATGTCAAAGTGTGATAGATTACAAGCACTAGAACTTGAAGGATTATTGGTATAAATAATACAGAGGTACCTGACATTATCTTATAAATTAGAGACAAAGCTTTATAATTTACTGTGCAATGTCAAATACAATAGTACAACATGACACACTGCAAGAACTCATTGAAAAGAATGTTTACATTACAGCAACTGTCATCTTCAAAAGTACTCAGAGCTGTACTCTTAACTGACACAGTCATATAACTAGACAAGTCTCATATTTTTGGTCTCCCGACTCTCTGCCCACCTTAAGCTTAGGCCAGGCCGCTGCCCAGGGGAGGGTCAGAAAAGGGGGGTGGCCCAGGCAGCCCTTTCCCAGAATCCTGGGAGGCTTGGACTCGCCCTCCTCCCCCATCCTTCTGCTCAGGGTGGGGATTTCATATGATCTCCCAAATGCCAAGCACTCCCTGGCTGCTAAGCCCTACTGAGCCTGCAAAAATGTGGTGAGCCCTTCTCTGGGGGCTGCAGGGCACCCCATGTTACCTATCTAACAAACTGCCTATCTAGATGCTTACGTGGTCCTCAAGCACTTTAGTATTGGAATGTCTCATAATTGTTAACAGATTTTATCCTCACAAAACCCTCGCAAGGTAGGGAAAAATTATCCTCACTTTTCAGAAGGGGAGCTAATGGACGGGGGTAAATTAAGTTATTTTCCAAGGTCACATACGACGTCTGCAGGTGAGGTCTAGTCTGCAGTAAAAAGTTAGGTAGACACAGTTACATTCTTGTGGGGGTGAAAAATCCATACTGCATAACAATGTAATTAAGTTGATCTAAACCTTGTGCAGACAGTGCTAGGTACCTGGAAAAATTCTTCTGTTGACTTAGCTACCAGTTATCAGGGAAGTGGATAATTACACCAATGGAAGAACCCCTTCTGTCACTACAGATAATGTCTATACCAGGATAAGGCGTCTAAGACCCACAGCTTGCCTGGATCCAGCCTGTGAGGCTTGGGGCTCCCCCTGCACCGAGACCTCCTCCCATGTGGCTGGGCTGCCAGCACTGGCTCCCCACTGTGTAGGAGAGGTTGGGGAGGAGGAGCCGCAAGCCTCATAGGCTGGAGTGGGTCAGGACAGGGCCGGATCCAAGCCACAGGCTCTGCCTGGTCGAATGAGGAAGCAACTCGCTGCACTGCCATTCCCCCTCCCTACCAGCTGGGGAAATGCCAGCACAGTGAACTGCTTGCTTGGAGGCTTTCCCTCTGTTGCTCCCATTAGCTGAAACTGCAGCCAATGTGAGCAATAGGGGGCTGTGCCTGGGAAGCAGGAGGAGGCATGAAGTCACTTGTGTCCCTAGGGAGCTGTGCAGGTAAGCACCCTCCCAAATTACCCTCACTCTGCTCCTGCACCCTCCCTCCCTCCCTCCCACCCCCAGCCTGCCCCTGCATCTCATCTCCTGCTCAGACCCCGCACTCCCAGCCTTCTCCTGCATCCTACATTCCACCCAGCTCCCACACCCACAGTCTGCTCCTGAACCCTACCTCCTGCCTAGATTCCCTTCTCTCAGCCCCCTCCTGCTCAGACCCTGCACACCACCTTCAGCTCACTCCAGCACCCCTGCCTCCTGCACACTGAACCTCTCATTTTTGGCCCCACCCCAGAGCAACCGGGATCCACAAAATCTACTAAGTCCCCAGAAGAGTTAATCTGGTTTGGAGGAAGACCTGAACCTCAGTCCTCCCCCCGTCGTTCCCATGAGGCTAGAATATGAGGGGAGTGAGGTGCGTCAGTTGGGGGCTACATCAGTGAAGGTTGGGTGTTTGTTTGTTTGGGTTTTCTTTATTTGTTTCTCACTTTGTATCTGGCCCCTGACTCAAAAGGTTCCCACCCTGGTCTACATGGCAGCATTTGTGCCACTATAACATTTCAAGCGTAGACAAACTCTCAGCCAGGAATTGAACCCAGGTTTCTTGAGACCCATTAGACTGCCTCTCTCCAGTGATGTGACAAGGCTATTGAGGTCTGGTGAGAATCATGTGCTGACAGCCGTTTCTTCTCAGTGTAGGCAGGGATTCTTGATTCTTACTCATTTCTTCTAGTAATTAGCAGAGTTCAAGTTTGGCAACCTTCACTCAAGGATAGCACACAAGCAATTAGCACAATAATGGTTTTCACCAGTGAGGCAACTGGCTGGATAACAACGCTTATGGATTTTTCAATATCAGTAACATTCATGCCTTTTAAACAAATGAACAAAATATGTATTCTTGCACATCGTCCCAAAAAGGTAAATCTACAGGTGGTTTGTGCACATACCCATTCTCTAGTGAAGAAGTAACCCAAATATTTACAGCTACATTTTTATGTATTGCATCATACAACAATTTTGTTATACTGTAATTATTTTTAAACACAGTAAATTTCTTATAATAGGTGCTGACTTCTGCCATATGTCAGGACAACATTAAATATGATGGGACTTAAATGAGGCCTTTGAATGCTACTAGATACAAATAACAGTAACTGCTGTGACATTTGCCCAGCTCCAAAAGCAGTGCCACTGCTAGCATCAGCACTCGAGTAAGGGTAGCAGGTACCCTCCCTCCTACAATACCTTTTCTGTGACTCCCCCAAACTCCTTTTTGGGTCATGATCTCTACAATTACAAAAATGTGAAATTTCAGATTTAAATAGCTAAAATAATAAAATTTGGGATTTTAAAATCCCTATGACTGAAATTGACCAAAATGGACTAGGAATCTGGAAGGGCCCTACTCAGAAGATTCAAGTTAAGCACATGCTTAAATTTTGCAGGGTCAGTGCCTAATTTAAGATCATTGTAACAAACTGGGTGTGTCAAATAATAGTTGATAAAGATAAGGGAGTAACAATAGACATTCTCCTAAGATAAAAGATTTTTAGTGGGTGCATCTATGATAAAAATAATAAAGAAAACAATTTCTACATTCCAAATAAAAATTATTCTAGATTATCAAAAGTTTGAGCATTTGTTAAAAATTACCTAGTTCTTTTACTTTTGAAACAATCTGAGCTGCAATTGATGGGTCACAGCAGTCTGAGGAAGGTACTGAAAAATAAAATGAAGTGAATTACAATAAAATTAAATAACTCATTTATTGGGATAGTGTAGATATGATTTAAGGTGACAATATCAACTATTTTTCTCGTAAACTTGTAAAAATATAAACTTGTAAAATGTTCTTATAAACTTATAAAAATCTCCCTTTTATATTATTCTCAACAATTGTCTAGAATCTTAAAAATAAAATGATTATGTTGCTTGCTTTCCCAATGTCATTGAAAAGCAAAAGCAATGTTAAGAAGCAACTCTGGAGTCACCTGGAGCACTTAGATGTCCCAGGCCCAAGTATGGTATGGACACTACAATGGTTGTGGTCTCCTACAATGGGCAGGGGAGAGTACATTGGATTTTTTAGATCATCAAGCAGTTGACTGATGACAGCAAGGTTTTGCCAACCTGACCATGGATTATGGCAGGACTGGAAGGGATCACAGAGTTGCGATTCCTTTCCTTCCAAAAAATTCCCAGAGGACCACACCAGATCATTCATTGCCTCCAAGGACTCCCACACGTGGGATTTCAGAAGGTTTAATCTATCAACCTTATTGTACAATGTATACGCGAGGCTATTGTGAGAGAAAGTGAGGTTCTAGTCTAAGGGTATCTGAATACAAAGAACATGCAGCTCTAGGTTTCTGGTAAACTCAGATGGAGCAGTTAGACTGTTTTCCAAGATAGGAACATGGATAAAAGTCAAATGGCAGAAAGTCAATCTGGAAGTGATGCTAGAAAGTTGAAGGAAACAGCTACATAATGGCTACGTCTAGATTACATCCCTTTTTCGTAAAAGGGATGCAAATTAGACGTATCTCAATTGCTAATGAAGCGGGATTTAAATCTCCCCCACTTCATTAGCATAAAAATGGCTGCCGCTTTTTTTCGGCACGGAGCTTTGCTGGAAAAAAGCGCCAGTCTAGACATGGATCTTTCGGAAAATAAAGCCTTTTCCAAAAGATCCCTTATCCCTCTTGGGGTATCTCTACATTCACACAATTATGAAACTTGGGATAAGGGATCTTTCGGAAAAGGCTTTATTTTCTGAAAGATCGGCATCTAGACTGGCGCTTTTTTCCGGCAAAGCTCCGTGCCGAAAAAAAAGCAGCAGCCATTTTTATGCTAATGAAGCGGGGGAGATTTAAATCCTCGCTTCATTAGCAATTGCGATACGTCTAATTTGCATCCCTTTTGTGAAAAAGGGATGCAATCTAGACGTAGCCAATGAGTATAGCAGGGATGCCAACTGCTCTTGTGATTGGTTTAGATTGTCAGCAATACAAAGGATTGAAAAGCACTATGGAGGTGTAGAACAACAAATAAGGAGAGCCACAGTTATGGGAGACTATTTTGGTAGTTAAAAGTACTTTTCTCCATATGATTTTAATATAATGATTATGACCACTTCTTTCTTGTTATCTAGGCCTCTGTAACATTTCAGTCTGGAGGTCATATGGGGCAACCATAGAAGGCCCTACAGAAGGAATAGTTGGACAATATAGCAGCCTCTATTCCTTTTGGCACCTAGCTATATGGGAAACTATCTCTACATACACACAATTATGAAACTTGAAGTCAGCTTATATGCTTATATATAAGTAGCTGAAATGGCAGCTTCTTGTTTTAATATTATCATCAAACTACAGAATAGATTAATAAAAAGGAAAAGACTACAGAAAATAACTCTCACAGAAAACAAAAAAAAATTAAGAGTAGTGAAAGTTTGGCCTGAACACTGACAGAGTCCCTAAAAATATAGCAGAACAACACACTTACGCAACACAACTTTATTTTGTGTGTCATTTACACAAACTGCAGTTATATTATACCAGAATTACAGATCATCAGAGAATGCAACATGGTACAAATCACAAAAAAGTAATATACATAAGAGTCAGAAATGAACAGGAAAAAAGAAGAAAAGATACATTTGAAGATGAAATTTGGGAAGAGGTGTTGAAATGATGAGGTACAGGGAAAATTGCAGGAGGAAAGACATTTAGCTCCAGTAAGACAACAGGAAAGGACAGAAGCAGAGAGATGCTACTGAATGGAATGGAAAGGTCAGAGTCAGACTTCACATATGAGCTCAACTGATACTTTCCATAGAGTGTTTTAAAATGGGAACCGAAGTAAACAGGAAGCCAATAGAGGTGATTTAGGATATGGTGATTTGATATGCTTCACTGATAAGCAAGACAGCAGGCATTCTGCAGTATGGAGACCTGGGGCTTGTTGAGATCAAACAGGAAAGAAGTGCAATAGTCAAGTAGTTAATTATGGCAAAGGTGAAATTTCTAGAGATGAAGTCAAGGAAGTTACACAAACAAATTATGTTTTGACAGTGGCAATAGACAGATTTACAGATAACTGAGATAAGAAGATTAATATACTCAACAGAGAGAAAAGGCAGATCTGAACTGCGGGGAGAGACAGAAATGGAATTGTGTTCAAGGATATTCTTCTTGCCAAAGGGAAGAACTGTAGTAAGCTTAACCAAAATCATACATTTATTTGGATAAAACAGATAAAGAAGGTATTTAAGGAGGAGTCTTTAAAAAGTGGTGAAGGATACACAGAGTTGAGTATCAGTGTAAAAAAGGTAATTAAGATCAGAGTACATATGAGTGAGAGACAGAGCAGTTAGGCTATGTCTACGTTTTGTTACCAAAATTGACGCTGCTTTAATAAAAGTGCCTTAATTAAACCACTGTTGCAAGTACACACAATGTTTCTTGTGTCGGCAGAGTGCAGCCACATGATCAACTTTTGCATTGACAGAGGGTACGTCCACACTGCATGCTTATTTTGAAATAACATATTCCAGAAGAATTATTCCAAAACAGCTTATTTCAAATAAGCACATCTGCACTGCAGGGAAGCCTCAAAATTAGTCCAAGGCAGGTTTCCCTAATGTAGACATGCTACCTCAATTTAGAGACCCAGAAGGCACTGGGGAGGAATAACTTAGAATGGCCCTGCTGAGGGGCTATTTTGAAATAGGCGTTATTCCTTGTAGACGGGACGATTATAGATTTCGGAACGATCTGTCCGTTATTTCGAAATTATTTAGAAATACAGGCAGTCCCCGACTTACGTCGGATCCGCACTTACGAACGGGGCTTTTCTCGCCCCGGAGCTCACGGGCGGCGGGTCGCCACCCGTGTCCTCCGGGGCGAGAAAAGCTTCTCCCAGTCTCCCTAGTCTGCTGGGGGGGGGGGGTCCAGCAAAGCCGCTGGACCCCCCCAGCAGACCAGGGAGACAGGAGCAAAGCCGCACAGGCGGCATCCCGCCGCCTGTGCGGCTTTGCTCGGGGGCAAAGGAGCAAAGCCACACGGACGGCGGGGTCCCTCCGCCTGTGCGGCTTTGCTCGGGTCTCCCTGGTGCGCCCCTCCCCCCCCCGCAGACCAGGCTTTTGTTGCGGGACAGCTCGGGTAGAGCAGCTGGGGTGCTGCCGGGTTGGTCCTGTGGGAACCTACGGGGCAGCGCCCCAGCTGTTCTGTCCCAGGCTCCAGATTCAGCAGCTGTTGAAACTGATCAGGCTGATTCCAGGAAGCTGGGGGCAGAGCAACTCTGCCTCCGGCTTCCTGTAGTCAGCCCCTTGTCAGTTTCAGTGGCAGCAGCTGAATTCTGGAGCCAGTTCCGACTTACATACAAATTCAACTTAAGAACAAACCTATAATCCCTATCTTGTATGTAACCCGGGGACTGCCTGTCATGGAATGGCTGTGTAGATGCTCACATTGTTATTTTGAAAAGACGCTTGTTATCTTGAAGTAACTGTGCAGTATAGATGCACCCACAAAGAATTGTGCACTGTGGATAGCAACTTGCTGCTTGGGAAAGGTTTGCAATGTCTCATGGGACAGGTACAGCAACATATGATACAGGTTTCTCAATTCCACTGGGCACTTACTGGATTAACCAACCACTTTTCAAATCAAGTGGGCAGGGGGGAGGGAGGGAGTGGAAACAGGGAGCTTGAGTGTGTGTAGGAGAAACAAACAAGAGTGTGTTTTAGGGGAGAGTGAGTTGATCAGCATGTTGCCTCTAAGCTCAGACAGCTACCAGAAGCAAATTCTCATGCAGAAGAGGCGAACACCCCTGCACATGAGCTGGGCCTCCCTGCTGGCTCTGCAAAGAACAGCAATCTTTCACAGACACACACATCCACCATTGCCTGTGTGTTCCTTCTGCAGGAGAGAGCAGTGGCATTCCTTTAATGATTTGGGGTTTCCTGCTGTGAGCTGCATACTTGGCTGTTAGAATTTCTGGGAACTTTGAAAGAAGAGGAGTGCATGCATGCAAGGCAACTGAATTCAAAACAGTGAACAGAGTAGTCACAATGGGAATTGGAGGGTACTGTGGGAGACCAATTATGGTGACATAATGAACGGCAGCATCTACACTGATGCTCTGTCAGGTTTAAACCCCAATAGAGGAAGTATTTCTTCTCACAATGGACAGTCAACCCGTGGAACTCCTTGCTGGAGAATGTTATGAAGACCAGAACTTTTGTGAAGACCAAAGCCTCGGAAGAGAGAGTGGAGAACCACAGAACAAGCATAGGTGAAGCTGAGGGGCAAAGCTAGGAGGGGGGAGCTCAGCTGATGGGAGGCAGAACTGAGGGACTATGGACTAGGGAATGAACTGAGAGGGGAGCTGAATTGATGGAATGGGAGCTGGACTGAAAGGAGGCAGAATGAATTGCTGGAGTGGGGATGAGCACATGTTGGGGTGGGAATTCCTTCAGCAGAGACCAAAATTACTTTCCCAACAAACTTGAATCATAGAATCATAGAACACTAGAACTGGAAGGGACCTTGAGAAGTCATCGAGTCCAGTCCCCTGCCCTCATGGCAGGACCAAGTTGGTCTAGACCATTCCTGACAGATGTCTATCTAAAATGCTCTTAAATATCTCCAGAGATTGAGATTCCACAACCTCCCTAGGCAACTTATTTCAGTGTTTAACCACCCTGACAGTTAGGAAGTTTTTCCTAATGTCCAACCTAAACCTCCTTTGCTGCAGTTTAAGCCCATTGCTTCTTGTCCTATTCTCAGAGGCCAAGGAGAACAATTTGTCTCCCTCCTTCTTGTGACACCCTTTTAGATACTTGAAAACTGCTATCATGTTCCCTCTCAATCTTCTCCTCTCCTTCTCCTAAATAAGCCCAATTATTTCAAAGTCTTCCCTCATAGCTCATGTCTTTTAGACCTTTAATCATTCTTGTTGGTCTTCTCTGAACCTTCTCCAATTTCTTCACATCGTTCTTGAAATGTGGTGCCCAGAACTGGACACAATACTCCAACTGAGGCCTAATCAGTGCATCCCTTTCTGCAGTACTCCTTCCTAGACTGTCACCTCCCATTCTGTATGTGTGAAACAGATAGTTCCTTCCTAAGTGGAGTACTTTGCATTTGTCCTTATTACACTTCATCCTATTTACCATAGACCATTTCTCCAGTGTGTCCAGATCATTTTGAATTATGACCCTGTCCTCCAAAGCACTTGCAACACCTCCCAGTTTGGTATCACCTGCCAACTTAATAAACATATTCTCTATGCCAATTTCTAAATTGTTGATGAAGATATTGAACAGAACTGGTCCTAAAACAGTCCCCACTGTGGAAACTCACTTGTTATACCTTTTCAGCAGGATTGTGAACCATTGATAACTACTCTCTGAGTATGGCTATCCAGCCAGTTATGCACCCACCTTATAGTAGCCCCATCTAAGTTGAATTTGCCTAGTTTATTGATAACAAGATCATGAGAGACCATATCAAATGCCTTACTAAAGTCTCGGTATACCACGTCCACTGCTTCTCTCTTATCCACAAGACTTGTTATCCTGACAAAGAAAGCTATCAGATATGTTTGACATGATTTGTTCTTGATAAATCCATGCTGGCTATTACCTATCACCTTATTTTCTTCCAGATATTTGCAGATGAATTCTTTAATTACTTGCTCAAGTTAAAATGAATGGTCTGTAGTTTCCTGGGTTGTTCTCATTTCCCTTTTTATAGACAGGCACTATATTTGCCCCTTTTCCAGTCTTCTGGAATCTCTCCTGTCTTCCATGATTTTTCAGAAATGATAGCTGAAGGCTCAGAAACCTCCTCTATCAGCTCCTTGAGTATTCTAGGATGCATTTCATCAGGCCCTGGTGACTTGAAAGATTAAATTCTGACAATACTGTCTCACTTGCTCTCACACACAGGGATGAGCAGGGGAAGGAGTTCAAAAATCAAATGACAGACAACTTCCCCCCCCCTTATTAATTTTTTATTCGTGATTTTTGGAACTGTCTCTTGATTTTTGGGGATTGGACTCATGACTTTTGATCTCTTAAGGGAGTCTGACTCATGATTTTTCATCTCTTCAGGTAGGCAGTACTGTAACAGGGAGGAGCACAGCTGTAGCTGTCAAATGATTTTGATGCTTCTCCTGCAGAGGAGTTCTTTCATGAACTGTTTTCAAGAAGGAATTGGCTACAAAGTTCTGGGGGCAGAAGTAGTGGCTTTAGTGGTGTGTGATAATCTAAGATAGGGGAAAGGTCACATACACTCTGGATATTGCTACTGTAACCTAAAAAGGCCTGAAAGTGTTGAGCTAAGGAAGGTTTGCCCTGTCTGGAACTGGAAGCTAATATTCCTGCACAAATATCTTTTAGGAATCTGTTTCATCCTCTCAACACCTTGATTTGAAATAGATCTCAGACTCAAATGTGTTAATGGATATTTTCCCAATCTACATTCAATAAGTTGTTCATATTTCCACTTTCTACCAAATAACTCAACCTTTGACAATCTGCTAAATCTTTCCTGATGCTGTAGTGGTGTTCTGGCAGTGAGTCACTATGGGGTACTAAAGAACCAAAAAAGTGCCACCAAGGCTTAACGACCAAGTAAAAGAAGCAGTGAGAGATAAAAAGGCATTGTTTAAAAAGTGGAAGTTAAATCCTAGTGAGGAAAACAGAAAGGAACATAAACTTTGTCAAATTTAGTGTAAAAATAGAATAAGAAAAGCCAAAAAGGAGTTTGAAGACCAGCTAAATAAAAAATAGAAAAGTAAGAACAAAATGTTTTTTTAAGTACATCAGAAGCAGGAAACCTCCTAAACAACCAGTGGGGCCCCTGGACAATCGAGATGCCAAAGGAGCACTCAAAGATGATAAGGTCATTTCAGAGAAAATAAATGAATTCCATGCTTTGGTCTTCATGGCTGAGGATGTTAGGGAGATTCCCAAACCTGAGCCGTTCTTTTTAGGTGACAAATCTGAGGAATTGTCCCAGATTGAGGTGTCATTAGAGGAGGCTTTAGAACAAATTGATAAACTTAACAGTAACAAATCACAGGGACCAGATGGCACCCACCCAAGAGTTCTGAAAGAACTCAAATGGGAAATTGCGGAACTATTAACTGTGGTTTGTAACCTATACTTTAAATCAGCTTCTGTACCTAATGACTGGAAGTTAGCTAATGTGACACCAACAACATTTTAAAAGGACTCTAAATGTGATCCTGGCAATTACAGACCAGTAAGTCTAATGTCAATTCTAGGCAAATTAATTTAAACTATAGGAAAGAATAAAATTGTCAGACACATAGATGATCGATGATCATAATATGTTGGGGGAAAGTAAACATGGTTTCTGTAAAGGGAAATCATGCTTTACTAATCTACTAGAGTTCTTTGAGGGGGTCAACAAATTTGACAAGGTTTGTCACCAAAGGTTCTTAAGTAAAGTAAGTTGTCATGGGATAAGAAGGAAGGTCCTCTCATAAATTGGTTAAAAGGCAGGAAACAAAGGGTAGGAATAAATGGACAGTTTTCACAATGGAGAGAGGTAACTAGTGGTGCCCCTCAAGAATCCATACTGGGACCAATCCTATTCAACCTATTTATAAATGACCTGGAGAAAGGGGTAAACAGTGAGGTGGCAAAATTTGCTGATGATACTAAACTGCTCAAGACCAAAGCAGACTGTGAAGAGCTTCAAAAAGATCTCATAAAACTAAGTGACTGAGCAACAAAATGGCAAATGAAACGTAATGTTGGTAAATGTACACCAATGCACATTGTAAAAAAATAATCTGATCTCTCTCTCTCCCTCTCTCGATATATATATATACATATATATATATATATATACACACACACACACTCAAGAGAGAGATCTTGAAGTCACTGTGGATAGTTCTCTGAAAACACCCACTCAATGTGCAGCGGCAGTCAAAAAAGAAAACAAAATGTTAGGAATTATTAAAAAAGGGACAGAGAATAAGAAAGAGAATATCTTATTGCCTTTATATAAAACCATTGTATGCCCACATCTGGAATACTACGTACAGACGTGGTTGCCACATTTAAAAAAAAGATATATTAGCATTGGAAAAGGTTCAGAAAAGGGCAACCATAATGATTAGGAGTTTGGAACAGGTCCCATATGAAGAGAGATTAAAAAAAAGAGATTAAAAAGACTGACTTTTCAGCTTAGAAAAGAGGAGACCAACGGGGGATATGATAGAAGTCTATACAATTATGACTGGTATGGAAAAAGTGAATAAGGAAAAAAGTTATTTACTTGTTCCCATAACTTAAAAAGTAGTGGTCACGGTCACCATATGAAATTAATAGGCAGAAGGTTTAAAACAAACAAAAGGATGCTTTTCTTCACACAGTGCACGGTTGGCCTGTGGAACTCCTTGCCAGAGGAGGTTGTGAAGACCAGGACTTTAAAAGGGTTCAAGAAAGAACTAGATAAATTCATGGAGGCTAGGTCCATCAATGTCTATTAGCCAGGATGGGTAGGAATGATGTCCCTAGCCTCTGCCAGAGGCTGGGAATGGGTGACAGGAGAGGGATTGCTAGAAGATTCCCTGTTCTGTTCACTCCCTCTGGGGCATCTGGTACTGTATCCGGAAGACAGGATACTGGGCTAGAGGACCTTTGGTCTGACACAGTATAGCCGTTCTTATGTTCTAACTAGACTTTAAAAATTGGAAAGCCTCCATTCTGCAGTGGTCCAGAACTTTACCAGCCAGAGCACAGAACCATAAAAAACACTCCCAAATCTATTGTATTGCATTGTGCCCTGCTGCCATTTCATCCATTGGTTTCAAAAGTCCTCTTACCATTTGTTGGTGGTATGTATGGCCTACACATGGTACAGTCAAAACCAATATCAGCTATGTTTTCCACTTCTTCTTCTGTGCTTAAATTCTGACAGATTGCATGCATCCATCTAGAAATTAAGTGGGGGAAGGAGGGAAATACAATTTAAAGGAAATGGCTAACATCTTAGGAGACTCAAATATCAGTATATGGCTTTTGAGGAAAAAAGTAAAGGGATATATTTTCAATTTAAATTTTTTAAGAAGAAACAATGATGATCCAAGTTCTCTATATATTTTTTCCTTTATATGCATTTAAATACTGGATATATTCACTTAGATTATCTATTACACTTAATAAGAAATACTCTATAACTGTATTTATGTTACAGACACTCTTTAGCTTTGCTTTGCCTAATGCTCTATTTTATTCTTATCTATTTATATGATACTCTGCAAAGTACTTACACATTTGTCCTCACAACAATCCTGTGAGGCAACCAAATATTACTTTTACAGATAGAGAACCAAGATACAAAGAAATTTAGTAATTTTCCCAGACTCACACAGGAAATCGGTGGCAAAACTGGGAAATGAATTAACATATTCTAAAAATCCCACTCCAGTTGGCTTCACCACAAGACAACCCTTCCTCCCATCCTTATGATGTTACACTAGTGGGGTAAAATGTGACCCATGAAAATCAATTTCACAAAATGTTACCTATCGCATTGCCTACACTGAAGAATGAGCTCTTCTTCTCTATAATTACGAAAGCAGACTGGGCAGGTAGATAAACTTGCACAAGGAGCACACTGTGTGTAATTGTTTTGCCATTCACATCTTAGACCAGGAGAAGTTGCTCCACAGTGTCTGCACCAAACACACCTGCAAAACACAAACAAGAATGTCTTTATTATCTTGGTTTCAAAGTAACCTTCACACAATACAAAGTATTAACGGAAAATAATGATTTCCGCATTAAATTGCGTATGATTAAATAAAAATTGGTAGGATATTTTTGATCATTATATACCTGCTCTCAAACATTATTTGAATTAAATGAGAAATGAAATTAATCTAATGTTGGAAATATTACAATAATAGTTTTAAATACAGTGAAAAGAAAAAGGGAGAACAGTAAACATTTCTGAAACCAGAACCAAACACACCATTTGCACTTCCAGCCTCCTTTGGGAACTGTCTGCAGTGGGGGATCCAGGCAGTAAGTGTGGTAGCTGATGTCACAGTCATCACAGAGAAGCAGTCTTCCTGGATCTGTAGCTTTCCCGCAGGCTTCACACACTGTGCACTCCAGGCACCTCCAGCCTTTACTGAGCACCACCTTTGTAATCTGTACACAGTAAGGAAAGGTGCAACTTATTCCCAAACAACTGTACAGACTTTAAATGTTATATACATTTATTTCACTACAGCAAACATTGGGCCCGAAGCTGCTATCTGTCCCTTATTTACACAGATGGGTGGGAAGTAGCAGAATGGGGAAGGGACTAGAGTGTAGGTTCTGACACAACTATGTGACAGCGTTCATAGCTCAACATCATGTCAAGGAACATATGCTGCACTGGGATCTATACCCAGTGCAGCTTATTCCCAGTGCAACAGGAGAGTCACAAGCTCTTTCCCAGGCTGCTCATGGGGGAGTGCAACAATACGTTTGCCTGTAGCAAAGCCAAGATGAAACTCATTAAAAAATCCTGTTTCATTCCAAATTCTTTTTGAGGCCTCACACTGGGGTTTTAGTGACTAGAACCAAATCATCTATTTAAAGTTATTTAAATATAATTTAAGAGTATCATCTCAATGCAAAATCAAATTGTAGTCTCATGAAAAATGCATACAACTTTTCATAAAGCACATGTAAAAAGCAAAGTAAAACCCAGTGGTATCTTAACAAATATCCACGTTTTACATAACTGCACTTATATAATGAACATCAGACAGTTTATAGTTTATATGCTGTAGTAAATAGCTTATTATGTGCTTGCTAAGTCATCTCATACCATTCAAATTTAATTTTCTCACATTCTTTCCTAGACTAATGAATCTGAAGTGTATTAATTACTCCAGTTGTTGTCAACTCTGACAGCCAACAGACACATTGAATCAACTAAACTTGATGCCCTACAAATGAAGTTGCACTAAATTTCTTTCTTAAAAACATTCTGTTTGTGTTAAGATTTTAAGATTACATTTCAACATATTATTTTAACCAACTGCTAGATAATAAGTGCTATTTATGGCTGCGGAATTAGAAAAAAGGTTAATTTCTCTTGAGGCAGTGCATACTATAAAATGACATTTAATTAAAGTCTTTCACAAGTTGAATACAAATAATGGTCACATTAGCTGAAGAATATTTAACAAGTTAACAACTCTCCTAATTAAAACAA
Organism: Pelodiscus sinensis; assembly: GCF_049634645.1. Classification (NCBI taxonomy): domain Eukaryota; kingdom Metazoa; phylum Chordata; order Testudines; family Trionychidae; genus Pelodiscus; species Pelodiscus sinensis. The sequence continues at coordinate 243,953,141 of NC_134712.1, read as the reverse complement.
AACTAGAAGCAATGTAGTGCTATGCAAGTAAAATATGCAAATAGTGTCAAATAATTTTAATAAAGCACTTACCTTAATACTGACACAGTATGGATGGTAACACTGACCACACTGAGAGCATGCAAGCAACCTGCCCTCTGCACCCTGGCCAAAACTCCCACAAACTACACACATATCCTAGAATGACAAAAAGAACAGATGTCAAAGATGTACCAATAGACTAAAATCCCAAACTATGAAGCTGCTTTAAAATAAAACCCCACCCTTATACTGGATAATTCAACTCATAACAAAGATATTAATTCCTTTTTCATTACAACAATCAGAATAATGGTATCCCAACCTGATGTAAAGTGAACTTGTCACTGCTAGAAAATAGTACAACTGTATTATGCATCGAATTTTCTTCCTCATCTTTGTTAAATGAAACATCCATTGTAGTGACCTACAAAAGACAACACCATATTAAAATATTTTCATAGCCTAAAATACATACTTTTCACTCCTCCTAGAACTGAACAAGGAGTACAGTATTTTCAGAATACAAAATACACAGACTATTGTAAACTGTAAAAAAAAAAATGCTGTTTCAAGATTCGTACTTCTGTGTATTCATCAGGAAACTATGCAAATGTTTAAGACAAAAATATCACCAGTAAAATCCACATTTGCCAGAAATTACACACTTATGGCCAAACTGCATCTTTTTTCTCTTTTAATCATGCATCCTGTCTCCTTTCATGGTTAGGAAAAGTAAAGCAGAGAGGTCAAATGTTTTGGCAGCAGTCTTCCCCCTATTTCTAAACAGCATTCTGTGCATTTTGGGATTCACAGGGGGAATTGAGAAGCCAGAACAGTTTGAGAGAAATGTGCTTTGTGCTAAATGGAAATTTATCTGAATATTCTAAATTTGCTCTTTTTCTTGCTCATTAATAAATATAAATTTAATGGCACATTTCATTATTTAAGGTTTAGTATATACCTGCAACTGGAGAACAATGATACTGAAGCAATTTATTCTATATTACCTATCTATTTTTTGTACTTGATTTAGATAAGTGCTCCATTTGTAGTAAAGATATGATGGATAGAAATTAAGGTTGTGCAGCTGTTCCCATTCATGAGTTTCTATAGAGTTTTATAATGTGACTGTGAAAATTAGCTCCTGGTTGAAAACTTTGCATAGACATTTAGACCACAGCCTACAAGCAAATCCCCCTGCTCTGAAACAGATACAAAAACATCAATTTAAACATCCAGATTATATGAAGGCAACACACACAGCTCCCAGTCAGATATGAGGACTTTTAAAATGTGGTTTTACGCATCTGTAACACAATGTTTTCATTTTATTAAACAACTGTTCCATACTTTAACTGCAACACAAAGTTATCATTTCATTGAAATATTTTCAAATAACCCGAGCCAGACTTTGGAAAGCTATATGTTATGCATAAAATGGTTCGCCACAAAATTCAGTAAGAATTTTAAAAATGTTATATTACTTTGTAATTGCATATAATTACACCATTGTGTATCTTTATGCTGATTCAGTAATTAGATACAATTGATTAAATAAATAATGATAAAATATCCTTGGCTTATTTTGGAAGTGTCTTAACAAAACTTCATTACAAGATTATGTCTGGGAAACAAACCCAGAAAAGCAGAATAATTCACTGTTTTCTGATTTAAAATTTAACACACAAACTAGTTACCCTTCTGTGCCATATGAGAGCAGCATATAGGAAAGAAAAAAGACAACTAACATTTGACAAATACATAAACGTTATAATGGATTTCTCAAATGCACATACATGAACAATAATTTCTAACTTTTTTTTTTTATGTTCAATCATATTTGGTAAAACACTAAAAAGAATGCTTGAATTACCAAATTTATTCTATTAGAGGTTTTAAAAAAAATATAGAGAAGAAGGGAAAAACTGTGATATTCCAATTCTTTTTTCACTTGAATGAAGGGGGTCTTTTGGTAGGTTCCTTTGGGTACGTCTAGACTACATGCCTCTGTCGCCAGAGGCATGTAGATTAGGCTACCAGACATAGGAAAATGAAGCGGCGATTTAAATAATCGCCGCTTCATTTAAATTTACATGACTGCCGCGCTGAGCCGACAAACAGCTGACCAGCTGTTTGTCGGCTCAGCGCGATAGTCTGGACGCGCGGGTGTCGACATCAAAGGTAATTGTCGACCACCCAGGTAAACCTCATCCCAGGAGGCATACCTGGGTGGCCGACAAATACCTTTGATGTCGACACCCGCGCGTCCAGACTATCGCGCTGAGCCGACAAACAGCTGGTCAGCTGTTTGTCGGCTCAGCGCGGCAGTCATGTAAATTTAAATGAAGCGGCGATTATTTAAATCGCCGTTTCATTTTCCTATGTCTGGTAGCCTAATCTACATGCCTCTGGTGACAGAGGCATGTAGTCTAGACATACCCTTTGATTAGGAGTAGCTCTATTTCAACCTGGTATTAATGAACTAGGTGCTTATTTCCCCTGCTTCTTGGTTGAACAAAATCATCATGATTTTTCAAAACTGATGTGTAAATATGATCAATTAAACTGTTTTGATTTTAAGGAAATCTCCTTATGTATTATGTTCTACTAATTTAGTTTGTTTACAGCCACCAGAGCTGGCTCTGAGTGTTCTGTTCTGTTATTTAGCTCAAATTTACCCTTAAACCTCTTCTAAGAGACCAGTAATGAGTGGAACTGTTGGTAACGCTGCAAGACAATACTGACATCTCATGGTTTGGAAAACTCAATTGGGACCCAAAGATGGAAAGCCTTCTATGGACAGCTCCTCATCAGAGACTCCCAAAACCTTGGATTATCCTCTGGAGGTTATTATAGAGAGTCAAGAGAAGGTGATACAATCCTTGCTTTTCCCATTTCTACAGTGCCCAGTGGAAGTGGAAAAAGTTATTTGGGCCCTCAACAGTGTCCTTTTAAAAGGGAATGTAGCTAGTTTAAAATTGTTCTGGATCAATGGATGAATAACTCTACAGTTATTCCCTATTTGTAACTGTAAGTATATAATTACATTTAATGAAAACTAGATTGTTATCAAAACTATTTCTCAAAGCTTATTTTGTTTAGACATAAAATTTCTCGTAAAAAAAGCTGGATAAATGAAATTATACACCAAATTACATATACTATCAAAAAGATAGTTCTTACCCCTGGAGTGACAACAGCCCCAATTCCATTCTTTAGTTTTGATCTACCTCTGCCACCTCTTCCTGAAAGACCTGCACCACGTGGTCTCCGCTTCCCTGGAAATCCTGATCCACGGCCCTAGTAGAATAAAAGAGCAATTTAAATGCAATCCAGATCTCTTTCAGCACAGGGACACTTCCTTGTAACTATATAAATAAGAGCAGTGTTTTCAAGTGGAAATAGGCAACTATATCATCCTTATTAAATTACTGCATAAATTGTAGTAGAATATCTTTAACTTCAGATTAAAATATTTTCCTCTGTCTGTGATCTTCACAGACTTTAAACTGTAACACTTTAAACCTGTAACACTAATTTTTACTACAGGCACAACCAGTAATACAGAAATACATTTTCTCCATCTTGCCTCCTGCTAAACATTTTGACTGTTGCATGGGTACTTTACCAGTTCTAAAGCAGCTACGCTTCTTTGCTGTAAATAGTCACACAGACATTAAAAGTTCTTAGGGCTTTATCCTGCCCTCACAGGTCAATGACTAAACTCCCACAGATTCAATGGGAACAAGATCAAGACTTTAATTTTTATTAAACAATTATTTATAATACTAAAATAATAATTTTCTTTGTAGTACTGATACTTAGTGCAAGGTGTTTTATTCTTTTTTTCCCCCACCCTTGTTTAAGCTGCAGATGCTTAGTCTGAATTCTGGGTTCATATTCTTTAACTGATGAGGTGAATTCAAATTCAGTGAACTAGAGAAAAGAGGGGGAGTAAATTTCATATTTTTTCAATGTTAATTACCTGAAATTATTATTGTGAATTAATTTGGCTTTCATGAATAAAAGATTTATTTCACACTGAACTGGAAAAACAAATCAAAACACAAAGGAACTCACTCATCACACCCAAAAGAGGAAAATTTTATTATTGACTATGTTTCTATGGAATTGTGGTTGACATTTTTCAGACCAGATTCAGATTACATGTACTTTAGGTCTTTTTTTCTTTATCAATGAGAGTTAAGGTACATGTTCAACACAGCAGATTTTCTGTTGTGCTTTTTTACTATATGGTAAATAATGTTTGTCTTTGTTTTAAACACATTTTAAGAAATTTAAGTTAATAGCTACTTGAACTTAGTTTTGCTGTCCATAAAACATTTACAAGTCTATCTGAATGCTTGCTTAAAATTATTTTAAGATGCCAAAAATTCAAAGACAAAACAATTCACTCAATGAAATATGGTACTATCATTAACGTCAATGGAAGATGCTCTAGATCTATGTGTACAGTCTCCATTGATATTAATACGAATCCCATAGATTGAAGGTAACATTACGGCCTCTATATGGCCAATAGTAGTTTCAGATATACCATCCCCTATTTTTATAGAAGTATGTGGTAACAATTTTTGAGAGGTAGAATCCAAATATCCATTAGTAACAATACTATGCGAACTATAATTTAAAGTAACTCTGCACTTTTCCCACTTTCAGGCTATGCAATCATACAGCAATTTAGATATAAGAATGAAGAAGGAGATATTGCTTGTCAAAATTTAATTTCTCTCTCTTTCTAGATAGAGTGTAAAATATATATGCACTGTAAAGATCGACTTTCTTTAGAAATAAAATGCTCGGACATTCCGCGTTTTAGACGAGACATCAGTATTTTTAATTTCACAAGACTTGCAATGTAACAGAAATAGCACAATATATTAATGTTTATGCTGGACATTATGCTGCAAATTAAAGTTTCAAGCAGCAATAGCTAAGCTAATATCAAATTAAAATAAAGCAAATTAGCATGACAGTTAAAGTGAGATGAAAATAAATCAGTGGAAATCAAAAGTGACTTATTTATGGTTTTATATTTTTCATTAATTTTTCTCTCTTTTTAGTGTAGTAGTAAATCCACAGCAGGCTTGTCTACACAGAGCAGCAACGCACACTTGGAGAGGGGGACATGTAGATTTTGCTAGTGTGCACTAAAAATTATTTAGCCTGCTTTAACGTGGTGCTGTTTGAAACAGCATTATGCTAAAAGCGCATTAGGGAATTTTCAGTGCATACCAGCAGGGCCTATGTGGACCAAGTAATGCACATTAGTGTGCTTTAGAAATCATTCCCTAAAGTGTACACTTGCTGCTCTGTATAGACAAGCCCTCAGTTTCCGTAGATGGTAGATATTAATGGGGCAATAGCCTCGCTCCTTCCAAGACAGTCAAAAAGTTGTGTTTAAACATGTGTCACTGTGAATGCCTTTTGCAATATGTCTCCACAGAAACATACTTTGCCAACAGCCCAGAGCTCAGTCCTTTTCAGTTTGGCTCTCCTTACTGCCAGCAGTCTTCAGGACACACGCTCTCTCTCCCTTAAGTAACTCCTTTGATAACTATTTAACAGCAATAGCCTTCACTCCACTTCACCCCGACCAAAAAAAAAAGTTATTACAATGGTATTATTAATTATTTTGTCCTATTAAATTCAAAATTTATGCAATGCCACAACATTCTGTGTTATGTTCTGGTAAGTTTATATTTTTTAATTGAAAAAGCTCTAGACTTCAATGGTTTTCTTAAAAAGCCAAAGTTAACAGTATTAAAATGGAAGATTAATTCAGTTGAGCTATACACAGTTTTTATTGGTAGCCTCTATAGCAGAAAGATAGCAATGGATACATGAATATAAATACAAATTATTTACCACTTTGATGCTCCAAATGGCACTGCCAGGAAGCTGTCTGGATTTAAAAATGTCCCGACCTTCTGAAATGTCTGGGGACCAGGAAGGTGGGCTCACTGTATTATTGGTACTCCAAGCCCCCTAGGATACGGCAGGTGAGAAAATAGATGTATAAAACTCAGCAACATAAAAATAAAGAAATTAAAAAAATAAAGCAAGCAACCAAAAGTTTCTGGAAAGCAAAGCACATGCAGGCATAGGCACTCTCTCCCAAATTTACTTAGCTGCTAACCTAGTTCATATAGGGAAAATTTCAACCCTTTACTGATTTACGCAGAGTATTTCAACCCTCAATAAGGTTAAAAGGTCTGCGAAATGACTTAAAAAATAAACCTACAAAGTGAAAATGTGAGAAAAGAGGGTTGACTGACATCACCATCATGTCATAGGCAGCAATCATAGCAACACAGTAAGTCTCTAAATTTTGCATCACTATGCCAAGAAGTTATTATTTTGAAATTACGGAAGGGTTTTGAGAATACATTCCCTTCTACACCTCTATCCATATCTTTGAAGGAAGAGACGGCCTTGTATCACTTTTAAATATAAAATTATCAATATTCAAAACAACATGTAGGCTGAGAAGCATGTAAGACAAAGGGTAAAAATAAAACTAAAACATGAAAAAAAATGAAAAATAAATGTGAGCAGTTAACAAAATACCTCTGACCTGCAAGTATACCACAAATGTACAATTATAAAAGTGCACACCTATATATCTTAACTCCAATTGTTTTTGTATTATAACAAACTATAATATCAAACAATGTCTAACATAATACAGGATACATAAAGCTGAACTTAAGAAGTCATAATCTTATTTTATTTGTTCAAAGTCCAGTACAATGTGGTCCCAATTTGATTGGGATATTTGTGTACTCCCCTAACATAAAGAGTAAATCAAGAATAGCGTTACCAATGTAGTGCCAATTTGGAGGTAGGTTAGGAAAATGTACTTAGGTTCCTGCAGTTCTTACTCAGGCAGTCATTGAAGGCAGTAGAAGTTTTGCTTGAACTCTGTGTAAGGACTTCAGGATTAAGCCAGAAATGATTTACCAAGGTAATTTTATCCTAAATTTCATATTTAGCATGGCTAATGAATAATAAAATTTTACCATTCCTTTAGAATTAAGCAAAAACATTGCTAAAGATTAAAATGGTATAAGAAAAAAATGGTTACTTTCCAGAAAACTACATTTAGCAATAGTTTAGGCCCCTAATTTGGCATGCAAGTACGGGTTAGACCTCTCTGATCCGGCATTCTTGGGACCTGACTGGTCCTAAAGGAGGTATTGTGCCGAACCAGTGGAGCTCATTTCTGGTTCCAATACTGCTGGCCCCACCCCTTCCTTCCCCCTCTCCCCTATGGGCTTCCTGGATCCTGCCCCTCCTCTCCTGCCCTGCACTGCACCAGGCTGCCTTCCACTCTTCTCCCCAGCAGTATGCCAGGACTCTGATCCTGGTCCAGACCAGAGAGTTCCAATTTACAGAAGTGCAACCTTTACTCCCAAGTATTCACATATGAAAAAGACTTAAATGCAAAAATATTTGCAGCATTGAGGCCTTAGAACATTGGTCTTTGGGACAATAAGCATAAAGATATATATCACACATCACATTGTTTTAATATAAAACAATGCCAAGCAAAATTAAGTGATTTGGGAAACAATTTCTTTTGAATCTGTCTGTGATGGGCTAGGCCTCGGTGGCATACTGCATGCCAGGGCTACTCCAACTGAATGGCCGGCGCAGCTCCTGTGCGTGACGGACTCAGCCTGGCGCCCCCGCCACAGGCAAGGGCACCTCTGGCGCGAGATGGAGTAGTCCCTGCCTGTGATGGTGGGTCTGCTCCAGTACAGCCACAGTGGGAAGAGAGAGGCACTCCTGGCCAGGTGGACTGGAACAATCTCCTGGCTCTCCCCACCTTTAACTGATTAAACATTGTATATAACCAGTTAGCCAATAAAACAAGATTTTAGATCCTTATTAAAATATTGCAGTATTTTTGTTGAAAGATTATTATTATTTCTATCAATATTAATTGTCAGAATAACTGTCAGATACTATGTTAGCAGATCAGGAGCTACAGGACAGTTAAGATATCAACTCTTTGCTGCTATGCAACATTCTCTTTAACATCAAGGTGTACAGAACATGAGCTTCCAGTCTGGGTAAGAACCAGGGACGTGAAAGGTTAACCAGGTGATGTTTACTGGTTCCAGTTAACTGGCAGGGTAACCACTCTCCACCTGACATGGGCAGAAGCTGCCCCAGACCCACAGGGCCCACCAGGGACAGGGGCATCTCTGGGAGTCGCAGGCAGGGGCTGCTCCAGGTTTCCAGCCTGGCCTGTGTAGGGGCTGCTTCGACTGGGCTGAGCTGGAGCGCAACCCTCCCCCCCCTCAATTGGTTAACCGGTTAAAATGTCTCATTTAACTGTTTAACCAATTACAGGGGATTTTACATCCCCAGCAAGAACAAAAATTTCCAGAAAATTAGATTTAAAAAAATCTCTCTGACATTTCAGATGTTTTCCCCCTAAACAAACAAGTATTTTGTTCTTTATTAACAAAATATAGGACAAATTCTACATATCAAAGTCCTTCCCTCATCCTGTGTTTATAAGACAGAATATAGCACTTGAGCTCCACAATTCAAAAATCTCAAAACACATTACTCAAAGCAATTGTTTAAGAACTAAAACCATTTAGAATCCTATTTGGAATATATTAAATAATTTTGCTTTAGCAAGAACACACTTGCCTAGAAATTACATATTTTTAAATGATTTAAAATGTAATAGAGCTTTAAATTTGAATATGAAATATCCACCTTTCAGAACAAAATGTATTATATATGATTATAAACCACATTGTTATAGTCCAATTGGATCCAACTTTTATTCTAGTAGATCAGAAAGGCATTTGAATTTCTTGTAAGATAAATTTAATTAAAAACACACCACTTCCACAGTAATATGAACAAATTAATTACATCAAAGAGATGCATTAATTATATTTTGGCTTTTAATTAATGCCCATTACAGCACAACACTGGAGGAAAAAGTTGTATACAGTTCATTTATATCAAAACCATGATAATAATTATGTACTTTGACAAACAGGAAGTTCTTATTCTTCATCTTATTCTTGAGTCCTCAGAACTCAACAACACAGCTGCAACTAAATTACAACAAAAGGAAACACAACAACAACAAAGATCAGGAGAGCTTATTACTAAATCACCAGTGGCTGTGGTTAGCAATTGAATGTCTCCTTTATGAAATATACTTTAATCAGAAATAAAGATGAAGAAAACATAAGCATTCGTGTCATTTCAATATTTAATAAAATACCACATATGATCTTTTTAGACTGCAATTGTATATTTTCTCTCAAAGTAAAAATTATACAAGGACTTTGAAATAACAATTATAAATCTAACTCTTGTATTGAAAACAATCCCCCTAATAACAATGAAAACATCATAACAGTCTCTTTCCAGCCTCACACACCAACAAAATGTCCGCTCTACCTAGGTTCTCACATTCACAACCATGATAGTAGTATCTAAACACTTCCATTGTTATTAAAAATGATTAAAAAGCTGGTATAACACAACTCCCAATAGGAAATATATACAACACGGTTGTTTGCTCTCTCAGTAGTATAGACAAAACAGAATCTGTTGGGGTCAAAACCATGTTGGGGAAAGATTGTACAAGAGATTCCACTGGGATAATATTTGGGATGTGTTAGAAACCTTTGGGTTGGGCTCAGACATAGAGAGAGATCTCTTTATTACTATGGCTACGTCTACACTGGCCCCTTCTCCGGAATAGGCATGCTAATTTCGAACTTTGGAATAGGGAAATCCGCAGGGGATTTAAATATCCCCCGCGGGATTTAAATAAACATGGCTGCCGCTTTTTTCCCGGCTTGGGGAAAAGCCGGAAAAGAGCGTCCAGACTGGCGCGATCCTCTGGAATAAAGCCCTTGAAAGTAGGAATAAGAGATCCTCCGGAATAGGGCTTTATTCCGGAGGATCGCGCCAGTCCTATTAGAAAGATAAACTCTACCGGGAATGATGTCATAATGGGAGACTATCAGGCTGTGCCCATGAAAGCTCATGACACCATCTACATGTTTTGTTAGTTTATAAAGTGCTGCAAAGGCCATCTGTTGTTTTATAAGTTTTTCCTAGATAGTGACCGGAAAATAAATGCTATTAATACTGGCTGGGCCCATTTATTGCTGGATGTGATGGATGATGGTTCTCATTATCAAATCATCACTGATCAACAACAGGTGATTCAATTTCAGACTTGATTTTGGTAAGAAGTGAGGGCATCACAGCAGAGCTGATTGCAAGAATAACCTCGGATCAAGCAATCATGAGTTGATTTCGGTCTAAATAAAATGGAAAGCTCATTAAAGCCAGGCTATAAACTATATTTTGTTTTGTTTCAAAAGGGCATTCTTTGAGAAACTACAGGAATTAGTTTAAGATGTCACTGGACTGAACAGCTGAGGGACTTTAATGTAGAGGAGGCCTGGAATTTCATGAAATCAAGTATGAGGAAACTATTGCAATTGCAACCCTAGCAAGGGGGAGAAAACTGTAGGGAAAGGCTCCAGATGAATAGCCACCACAAAGGCTGTTAACAGTAAGCAAAGAACCCATAGAAAATGGAAAATCAGAGTGATCAGCAAATAAAGCTGAAAATTAGGAATACAGTGACACTTGGTAAAAGTCTAATCAAATTAACTCTTGTGAAGGAAATTAAGATTTTTTTAAAACTTGTAAAAATAAAAAGAGTAAGGAAGAATGATGTTGGGCAATTATGCAGAGTTGACGAGGAAGAGTTTATAGATAATCTAGGTATGACCCCAAAACTAAATGAATACTTTGTCTCTGTTTTCAAAATGGAACATGAGCAAGAAGTCAGGATGGTTGATGACCATGAGTATATGGAAATTACCAGCCCTGAAGCAGTAGAAAAAACTTAATGTCCTTAGATTGGAGATTGGATAATTTCCATCCTAGAACTCTGAAAGAATGGAAACATGAGATTGCTAGTGTGGTAGCAAGGATTTTAACTGACCTTTCTATTCAGGAGTACTATTGTATGACTAAAGAATAGCTAACCTTGTACCTATATTTAAGAAAGAGAAAATAAAATATTTGGGGCAATTGCAGATCCATTAGTCTAACCTCAGTGGTATAAGATTTTAGAAGAGATCATGAAAGAAAGAATAATTAAATTAATGGTAGTAAAAAGGGATTTAATGCTATATATGTTTACCAAAGGCAGATTGCATTAGACTAACCTGATTTCCTTCTTTTAGAAAATAACTCATTTTTTAAATATAAGGGAACTTCAGGTAAGCATTTTGGCATGGTACAAAAGAGAAAAGTATTAGTTAAATTGGAGATTAGTTCAAGAATTGTAAAATGGGTAAGGACTTACCTTATTCACTATTTTTATTAATGACCTTGGCTAAGAAAGTAGGAATGTGCTAATGAAATCAGCTGGTACTAAAAAGCTGGGAGACTTGGTTAATACGGAAGAGGATTGGAATATTACATAGGAAGATCTGGATGACCTTGAAGGCTGAGTAACATCAATGGAATTACATTCAATAGTACAAAGTGTAAAGGTCATGTGTGTAGGGTCTAATAATAAGAATTTCTACTACAAGCTGGGGACCAATCACTTGGAAGCAGAAGAGGAGGAGAAACACCTGGGTGTGTGAGTTGATCACACAACGTGATACAATGGCAAAAAAAGCAAATGTGATCCTAGGATGTATCGGGCAAGACATTTCTAGCAGAGATTAATTAAGAAGTATTAATGTTATTTTACACAGCATGGATAAGACCCTATTTGAAATGCTGTGTAGAATTCTGATCACCAATGTTCAAAAAAGATTAATTCAAACTACAGCAGATACAGACAAGAGCTATGACGATGGAAAGGGGTTAAAAAGCAGCCTTAGGGAGGTTGTTTCACAGTAGACAGCCAACCAGAGAAGGGCTGGAGGCGGCAAATTAAGCCCATATATGAAAAGGACTGCAGGACAGAGGAATCAGTTCTCTTTTGAGAGCCCAAGGAGTAAGGAGTGGATACCTGAGAAGTTAGAGGGGGACTGCAGCACCCTGGACAGAGCAATGCTGGGCAGGAGCAGAAGGAGAGTGAGATCCTGCCTGACTGCTGACAGACTGAGGCACCGATACAAGGGCCGGGAAGGTGCTAGGGCTCTGGGGAAGGTCCCAGGGAAAGAGATTGCAGAGTTGGAGGGGACACAGCACATGGCTGCCAACTCTAGGTTCCCTGAGGCAGGACCCAGAGTAGAGGACAAGCTGGGTTCCTACTTCCCCCTCCCTTTGTGGCCACCTGCCACTGAGATAATGTGGCTGGACTGGAAGGGAGGAGAAGGAGTCGGGCACGGCTGGAGAATTGGGACCTGAAGAGGATACTGCAGTCTTTGAGGTCACACAGGTCCAGGAGCGCTCATGATGGCAGCTGAGACACCACCTGAAGACAGCCTAGTCAACTACAGAACTAACTTCTCAAGACACCCAGCAGCAAATACCAGATTGGGGAGTATCATCTGTTAGTTACAAGGAGGATCATGGGAACTGAGAGCCTATATTATGTGAGGAGACTGAAAGAGTTGGCTTGTTAAGCATGGCAAGATGAAAGCTGGAAAGGGATATGACTGCTCTTTAATTACATGCAAGGCTGGGAAGTAAACATCAGGAAGGATGAAGAGCTATTTATGCTAAAGTACAAGGTTGGCTCAAGAAAGGGAAGTTACTCACCTTGTGCAGTAACGACAGTTCTTCGAGATGTGTGTCCCTATAAGTGCTTCACTGTTTGTGTTGGATCATCCTGGCACCACAGACTGAAATTTTGCATAGCAGTAGCTGGTTGGGCTGCGCATGTGCAGCAGGCGCGGCATTCATGCCTTTGTGCCTCGCACAAGCGGGCCGACCATCCTCAGTTCCTCATCTATGCCCGAGTAGCTAAGTACTTTGAAGTAGAGGGGAGGAGGGAGGGTAGTGGAGCATCCATGGGGACAAATATTTCAAAGAACTGTCATTACTACACAAGGTGAGTAATGTCCCTTTTTTCTTCAAGTGATGGGCCTGTGGGTGCTTCACTGTTGGTGACTACAAAGCAGCAATTGAATAGAAAGGTGGGCTTCCGAGTCACTGCTTGGTGGCAGAAGCAAGGACTGCTGTGGCTACTGAAATGTCAGCTGATGGTTGTCGAGTGATGGCATATTATCTCAAAGGTGTGTTCAGATGACCAAGTGGCTGCCTGGCAAATGTCCTTGAGTGAGACATTGTGAAGGAATGCCGTAGACATGGACACGGCATGGGTGTAATGCGCTCTAGGTGGAGCTGGGAGAGTCTTGCTGTGTAGGGAGTAGCAGCGAGTAATGCAAGAGGATATCAGCATGGAGATGGACATGCCCTTGGAATGGCCTGCAATGGAGACAAACAGGTGCTGAGATATACGGAAGTCCATGGTCCTATCAATGTAAAAGGCAAGGGCTCTCCGAATGTCCAGTGTACAGAATGGCCTCCTGACAGGAGGCATGTGGTTTTGGGTAGAAAGCTGGTTTCACCATAGGTTGTTGAGATGGAACAATATGCATACCTCTGTCAGGAAAGTGGAGTGAGGCCATAGGCATCCTTCATAAAAACTGTGAAACACAGGTCTACCATAAGGGCCCCAAACTTGCTGACCCTGCAAGCAGAAGTAATCACAACTAAGAACACTACCTTCATGGAGAGGAGGAATAAGAAACAGGTCGGTAAGGATTGAAAGGGAGGTTGAGTGAGTGAGTCCAAGACTAAGTCCAAATCCCATACTGGTGGTGGCTGTGGAAGACCTTTAAGGAACTTCCTGATAGTAGGGAGCATGAAGACAGAGAATCCATCTACCAGCAGATGGAAGGCTGTCATTGTAGCAAGGGGGATCCAGAGGGATGAGATGGATAAGCCTGCAGTTTTCAACTCAAGGATGTAATCGAGGAGGATATGAATTGGCAAGGAGAAGGGCTCAATTTGCCTCAGAGAACATCAGGCTGAGAAACACCTTTAATTAGAGAGGTAAGTGGTATGAGTGGTTTTACATCTGCTCTGTAGAAGGATTTCTTTTACTTGATCAGAACAAAGTGTTTTAGAGCCCTGGAACCAAAGAGGAGCCATGCATTTAGGTGAAGAGACCGGGGTTGAGGGTGTAGGATCATGCCCTGGTTCTGGGAGGGTAGGTTGTAACTGTCCAGGAGAGGGTACGGAGGCAGAAGAGACATTTGGTGGAGGAATGGGTACCAGGTCTCTCTGGACCATGAGGGGGCTATCAGAATGACTCGAGCCCTGTCCACTCTGATCTTGTGCAAGACCTGTGGGATAAGTGTAGTAAAGCGGAGCACTCCAGGTCATGAGGAATTCATCTCCCAGGGTATGTCTAGACTACATGCCTCTGCCAACAGAGGCATGTAGTCTAGACATACCCCCAGAGACTTCGGCCCTATACCTGCTCAGGAACAGTACTGTGGGTACTTGACTTTGCGACGGAACGCGAAGAGGTCTACTGGGGGGTATTCCCTCTGTTGGAAGATGGAAGCGAGGATTCAGGGGTGAAGCTACCACTCGTGTTCTATGGAGAATTGTTGACTGACGGTGTCTGCTGTAGTGTTGTTCATGCCTAGTAGATATGAAGCTGTGAGCATGACATTGTGGTTGATACACCAATTCCACAGCTGAATCGCCTCAGTGCATAACAAATGGGACTGAGCTCCTCCCTGTTAGTTTATACAAAACATGGTGGTCATGTTGTTGGTCAGAATGCGGACTGTGCAGTTGCGGATACTGGAGGCAAAATGAATGCAGGCGTTTCACATAGCCCTAAGTTCCAGCAAGTTGTTATGAAGTCTGGACACCTGTGGGTACCACTTTCCCTGTTCTAAGTGGTGTTGCAAGTGAGTGCCCCATCCAAACAGGGAGGCATTGGTTGTAATCTGGACAGAAGGTTGCCTTTGCTGAAACGAGACCCTTTCAGAAGGTTGCTTGAGATCATCCAACAGCATAGAGAAATGAGGATGTTGCATAGGAAGGAGACCATTTTGTGTAATTGATGTTTGGAGTGGGGGTAGACCAAGGACAGCCAGTGTTAGAGGCAACAGAAGTGGAGGCGAGAGTGTTAGACTATATACGTAGTTGCCACCATGTGTTCCATAATTAGGAGCAGCCCTAGATGAGCTGCCGGCAACTGGCGCCCCCGTCTCCAAAGCCCTCAGTGGCCGTTTATCTTAGCGCCCTAGGTGACCACCTAGTTCGCCTGTATTGATGGGCTGCCACTGCCTGTAAGCTGTAAGCAGGTGAGAACTGTCACAACAGGACTCGCCGACACTCTGGCAATCAAGTCCTTTATGGCTTGGAAGCAGTGATGCGGTAGATAGGGGCACGCTGTTAAGAATCCAAGTGAGGGCCTATGAACTCTAAAGACTGGGTTGGTTTGATCATGGATTTTTGTTCATTTATTAAGAGTCTTAAAGCCTCGAAAAGTTGCCTGGCGATATGCACAATGTTGATAGTCTCTGCACATGATGGACCCTTAGAAAGCAGTTGGCTAAGTAAAAGAGACTATTAACTCCCATCTGTTGAGATAAGCCATTGCCACCACAAGGTTCTTTGAGAAAACTCTGGAGGCAGAGGATAGATCAAAGGGCAGTACCCACAGAAGTGGTTTAATCCTATGGTAAATCAGAGAAATCGTCTGTGAGAGGGATGAACAGTGACATGAAAATATGCATCCTGATTGTTGAGGGCTGCAAACCAGCCCCCTTCATCCAATGCCAGGATAACTGCTGAGATAGTGACCATTTTGAAACACTGTTTGCGCAGGAATTTGTTTAATCTGCAAGTGATCTAGAATAGGTCTCCAACCCCCATTCTTTTCTGGACAAGGAAGTAATTGTAGTAAAATCCCATGCCCTGTAAAGGTCAGGGTCTCTCTTGATGGCTCCCATGTGTAGTAGGTGGTCAACCTCTGGTGATAGGAATTGCTCATGAGAAGGGTCCCTGAAGAGGGACAGGATAGATGGGGAGGTTGGGGGAAGGGAGGTAAGGAGATAGAACTTATCCCGATTGGATCATCTCCAACACCCACCGGTCTGTTGTACTAGAAGCCCATTGGTGGTAAAAGGGGCGCAAACAGTGGGGGAAAAAAGGTTGGTACACTGTTGCAGCACTAGGATGGAGGAGAGGTCAGGCAACCATCAATCAAATCCTCAAAACTGCTGCTTAGAGGAGTGGGGAGCTAAGGGGCAGCTCTGAGGAGGGTGCTTCTTCTGCACTGTTGACCTGGAGTGGTCATATTCAAATCCCCTCTGCTGTGGGCAAATGTAAGGGGGCTCCCTTTGCCAATGGTATAGTATACAGGCAGTCCCCGGGTTACATACAAGATAGGGACTGTAGGTTTGTTCTTAAGTTGAATCTGTATGTAAGTCGGAACTGGCGTCCAGATTCAGCCACTGCTGAAACTGATCAGTTTCAACAGCGGCTGAATCTGAACGCCAGTTCTGACTTACATACAGATTCAACTTAAGAACCCCAGGCATCCCCAGGTCAGCTGCTGCTGAAACTGATCTGCGGCTGATTCCAGGAAGCCCGGGGCAGGGGCTTCCTGTAGTCAGCCACTGGTCAGTTTCAGCAGCGGCTGACTTGGGGATGCCTGGGGCAGAGCAGCTGGGGTGCTGCTGGGTTGGTCCAGTAGCGCCGCCGCTCCTCGGTGCTACGGGACCAACCCAGCAGCACCCAAGCTGCTCTGCCCCAGGAGTTCTGATTCAGCCGCTGCTGAAACTGACCAGCAGTGGTTGAATCAGGACGCCTGGGGCAGAGCAGCTGGGGTGCTGCCGGGTTGGTCCAGCAGCGCCCAGAGCGGTGCTACAGGACCAACTGGCAGCGCCCCAGTTGCTGTACCACAGGCGTCTGGAGCAAAGCCGCGGAGCACGGGGGCAGCGGGACAGCCAAGACGCGCCATGGCTGTCCTGCTGCCCGCGTGCTCCGCCGCTTTGCTTCCTCTCCCTGGTCTGCTGGAGACCAGGGAGAGGGCCCCGTTCGTAACTGCGGATCCGACATAAGTCGGATCCGCGTAACTCGGGGACTGCCTGTATATCGTCTGCGATGGTAGGGTGGGGTATACATGACCAGTGTGTGCAGAGTTGTGTGGGAGTCTTTGCTGCTATGCAGCACCTCCTCTGTCTTGGCAGCGAAGAGCTTGTCTTTAATCAAAGAGCAGGTCTTTGACTTTGCCCTGGAACTCTCTTGGGACCCCAGAAGCCTGGAGCCAAGAGGCCCTGTGCATCACTATGGAGGCTGCCATAACGCGAGCAGCATCAGCAATGTCCAAGGCAGACTGAAGAGCTATGCAGGCAACAGTGTGGCCCTACTGGATTATGGATTTTAATATAGGACGCTTGTGGTCCGGAAGGTGTTCTATAAGATCCGCCAGCTTTGAATAGCTGTCAAAGTCAAGGTTCGCCAACAAGACAGAATAGCTGGTGATATGGAGCTGAAGAGTGGGTGATGAGGCTGAACACGTCGAGTTGTGTGTGGTCTTTATCCTAGGCCACAGCTTTGAATTGTGGCAGCTTTGATTGACGATGGAGGGCCTCCACCGCCTGGGAGTTTGACTGAGGATGGGAGAACAGAAAGTTCATATCCTGTGGTCATCATCGAGATTGCTGCGTACCGACAGCACTGGGGATTCTTGGGAAGCCTGGGGAACCCCTTGAAGGAGGCAGCATTGGTGACCACTCCCTAGACACGGTGCCGAGGCAGTGAGGCTGCACTGCAGGAGCCGACACCGAAGTGCTATGATCTGGTCTTCTCAGAATAGAGCAGCTTGATGCTGATGCTTTGTCAGCTGCTGCCGATGAATACGGCACTGGTGGAGGTGGCCTGGGTACCAGGGGTAATGAAGGCAGTTCCAGGCTCAGTGCCATAAGTGGAGTTTTAGCCAGCGTGGAAGATTTTGCCTGTGCTTTAGCTGACGATGGCACTTTCTCTGGTTCCTGTGTTTTAGTCAGCACCAAGGTTGATTGTAACCGTGCCAATGAGTGTGACTGGTGGGACTTAAGAGTCTGTACTGGAAGTGGTACAGGATTGGATGGTACTGGAGGTCCTTGGTCTGTCTCCTCTGCTGAGTCTGGCAGATGAAGTATCCGGAAAGGATCAAGCTGGAGAAACCTTCCATCTTACAGTTGACTTTGCCCAAGGGGAATCAGTTCACCTCTCCTGGGCCTTAGGGGGCTCAATTTGGGCTGAGGCGGCGTGAGGCGCTGAGGGCTGAAATGTCTCATCAAAGAGCAGCATTTGGAGACAGAGTACTCTGTCTTGCCACACTCTTGCGGTGAGACTACAATGAATGCACTTCTGAGGGATGTGCCCGCAGGCATCGGATATAGCAGGGCTACTCAACTCTGGAAGCCCCTGGGGCCACAACGATACTCACGGCACATGCTGAGGGCCACAACTTAAGTGTGCTTGCATATACATGCATATATGCAAATAACTTCTTTCACAGTGAAGGGCATGAATAAAAAGCACTTCCCACAATGCCCCAGTGCTCCTGGCACCTCCCCTCTGGGGGCTAGAAACGCTGACACCCTGTACCCATTTATTCCATCCAGCCCATCTGCTTTCATCTTTCAGTGCTCACCCCGCCTGAGACACGCCTCACTGTTGTGGAGCATGTTCCTAGTGAAAACCATATTCCAAGGATTTCTCCCAAAGGCCACATGTTTGCCTCCCCACGGAGAATCACCAGCTGTTCTCACTAGCTGGCAGTTACCGCTAAGTCAGGGCTACTCAACTTTAGAAGTTCCAGGGGCTGCAATGATACTCACAGCACATGCCGAGGGCCACAACTTAAGCGTGGTTGCATATACATGCAAATATATATGCAAATAAATGCAAATAGCTTCTTTCACATTGATGGGCATGAATACAAAGATTAAGGCAAGACTACACAACACACAGGCCCCATTTAAGTCAGTTCTCCTGATACTAATAAAATGCAATATTTACCCAATTTTCACCCATATGACAGCACTTTCAATGAGCAATGACAGTCCAGGAATTTAACTACTAAAATTTTTATCAACAGAAGACTATTGTATTTACACCTCTTTTGTTTTGGTTCCCACCTGCGGGCCGCATGTTGAGCCCCGTGTAAAGCCAAACTGCACTGTGGGCCAGAAACAAACAGGCTGCAGGCCACATGTGGCCCATGGGCCATGTGTTGAGTAGCCCTGCTCTAGGTGCCTGTGCTCCTGACAATGTAAGGGCACTCTCCCCTGCCTCCTGCCTCTCACCCCCATGCCAATCAGGCTTGGAGGCGGGGAGAGAAGTACATGAAGTCTCCTCCCGCCCTGCCCCAGTTCTACAAGGAGTGTGTAGCACTTAGAAGCGCTGTGCCCCTTTCAGGGCAGCAGGAGACTTGAAGCACTCCCCCTCCCTCCAGGCCAATCAGGGCTTGGAGCAGGAGAAGTCTCTCACTCCCTGCCCTCAGGCATATGGTACTCCACCTACTCCCTGGTCCCTAGACCCTAATTGGTCTGGGGACAGGGGAGAAGCAGGGCCTCTGCGAGCCAGATCAACCCTCTTGGAGGACTGGATGCCCGCAGAGGCCCTTTTGCCCACCCCTGCCTTATAACAAAGAAAGAAATGATGGACTATAGACCCTTTAATGCCTGCCCGTTTTCCCTCATTGGGGTTGCTGAACCTCTCATTACTCAACAGTCATCTGCTGGGTGAAGGAGAAGATAGTCGCAAGCTAGGACAACCTGCAACAAAAGCTAAGAACAATAACCTTGTCATTAGAACATGATGACCCACAGACACAGCTGGTGAGGACAGCCTTATATGTTTGCAGTCTTCCAGGAAATCCCCCTCTATACTACACCTTCCCAGGATACATGAGAAGGAAAACATAGCTATAACATGTCAAAGGCAGTTGTAGAGCTCCCAAACAGTTTCCAATATTAAAAAACTCTTTCCTGATCTAAAAAAAAAAGTGAAAGGATAAACTCTAATTTGTTTTTTGTATTGGGTGATATTTAAAAATATATGGTTGTCTAACTATCATTTGGACTCCTGGCCTTCCTGCACTGAAGAATTCCAAATATATGTGTGTGGGGGGGAGGGGGGGAGTGAGGTGGGGGAGCACAGAGTGTCAGGGTGGAGGTAGAGAGAGAGAGAGAGAGAGAGAGTGTGTGTGTGTGTGTGTGACTGTGACAGAGAGAGAGCGAGAGAGAGGTGTGATGTACATATGCATGCATAGAGGAATAAGCATGTCTATTACTTAAGACTTCTCTGCACAGATTTGCCAGGCTTCACTCATGAAGGTGAGTCAAGGAACTCAGGACTGGAATTATCCATCATACTGCATCCATAGGTGAGATGGGGAAACTGGAACTGGGGATTATCCAACCCTGTAGCATTCCATAAAGGTGATCTGGGGAAACAGCACTGATTTTATTATTCATTTATTTCGCTGTTAGGAATTTCAGCCCCGTTTTGCTTCCTCTCTAAAGCAAGAAAATGGAAGGACAGAAATTGTGTAGAAAATATTTCAAGTGGCTACCAAATCCCCAGTCCTCATTGAGGCTCCCATCCCTTGTAGGCCTCAGGAGTGGATGTGCCAGAAGCTCTACCCCTCTCTATAACATGGAATCCATGTGGGCAGATCTGTGTTGGAAACGGGGCGTGAGGCCTCTTGTTAGACTCTCTGGGGTTGGCAGAGACCATGCTCTGGAAAGTGCCTGCCATCTGCAAGCTGTGGGGGGTGAGGGAGGAAATGGCTGAGCTCTACACTCAAGAGGCATGGCTGCTGCTCTGGGCTAGAAATTCAGGCTTAATGTTCCATCTGGCAAGCTGCCCTTCTGGCTTCACTCCCCTTACGGAGCTGGGGCTGCTTGCCCTAGAGACAGTTCTCTACAATCCTATCTGCAATATTTCCCATTGTGGGAAAGGCCCAAGGCAACTTCCTCCTACTTAGCTGCATTTTGCCCAGCAGAGCCAGTGTCTCCAATCCTGCCTGGCTTCTTTCTTGCTTAGAGTAGGGAAGAGCCTCCAATCAGACTGCACTTTGAGGGAAACTGCGCTCAACCTGCAAAGCCAGTTGAATTTCCCAAAGAGACACTCACTAAAAATGAAGCAGGAGGCACAGACCTTTCTGCTTGCTTTTGGCTCTCTCAGTCTAGCTGTCCCCTAGAAGCCTGCAGGGGCACATGACACTGCAAATGCCTCAGAGGGGATGCAGAGTACAGCTCCCCCCCAAGGCAAATGCAGCCCCTGGGACATGACTGGAGATTAGATGGACACATTATTAAGCCAAGTTGTTAGTGAAAAATTTGAAATGCGGCCCTGAATTTCCCTCAGAAAAGCGCTGCAGCAGAGAAACCTGTCTGAGCCACCACAGAGGCAGAAAAAACTGGCAGAAGCTTCAAAGAGCACTGACATGTCTGATTCAATTCCCCTGCTGCAAACAGGGGTATGTGCTCATTGTAACAGGTCTGTAGACCTTAGCACAAAGAAGTGAATTATCTATAATTTTTTTAATTAATTTCCAATGAACAACTTATACAATTATCCTCAAACTTCACCACAATAATTTTCCTTTGGCAGAACACAATATGTGAAATTATGTACAGAATCCTTTTGTTTCTCTGAAGTTAGGAAAGGTATCCAAATAAGGATTATGAAAGAGAAAATCTAGTTACAATATTGACCATGGAGTTACTCCTGTCATTCCACAGTATGTGAATCAACTTCTAAAATCAAACTTAGCACTTGATGGCAGAGAATGCAGTTGACAGTGTGAATCGCTTGTCTACTAAAAATTAGAAAAGTAGATATTCATCCCACATTGAAAGAAAAAGGAGACCTCTATATTTAATACTCACTTTTTAAAAAGCGAGTATACTAAAACACAAGAGGATAAAAATACTGTGTGTTCTCTCAGGTATTAATGAAATATCTTCACAGGAGGTTAATTATTCTAATCCACATTTTCTGATTTGCCACAAGTTCAAGATTATTATAACAATGTTGACTCAAGGCAAATTGTATCAATGCAATTCTAGGTGCTACCCATGAGTATAAAGTTTAACACACGACTTACCCAACTGAGATTTTCCTGTTTGCTTATACATTAGTCAGAGGGGAAATTGTTTACCAGTAATTGGATTTTTCTAAAGCTAGTATCCTCTACAGACCCACGTTCAAAAGATTTCAGTCCCTTAGCAAAGGGAACAGACTAGGAAGTTAATATTATAAAAGTGAGAACCGTCATTGGAAAGAGTTACTGCATTGCCTCAGGTATATGCATATATATGTACATACCTTAGTATATAATGAGAAACTAATCTAAGAGTACAAAAGAATAAACACAGTATCACTAATTTATGACGAAGTTTGAAGTGTGTTTTCAATGGTGCAGCTATCTTTAGAAAACATCAGTTACGAAAAAAAATTCTTTTCCTAAAATATGTTTCCTTTGTAGATCTGCACATCTCTTAATACACTCAAATCCAATCTATAACAATAGGAACAAAATTAAGAAATGATCAACTAAGAGCACAAAAACATAAGATGATACAGTTGTAACAAAACTAGTATAATAAAGAGGAAAGTTGTGTTTACTTTTAATTAATACTTTAATCAAGTAGCCTGAGAGAATATTCTCTCTTACTTTTTGTTCAGTCCTTAATCTGGCAAATTTCCACTGATTTTAAAGGAAGTTTGACAGAGCTAGGGTGGAAAAACAAATGCCTGACAACTGAAGAGTTTAGGATTTGGACCAAAATATTTGCAGACATTTTTCTTACAATGAAATTGCTATTGGAATGATCCAAGTTCCAATGTAGGATATTTGGATTCAATATGCATTCTCTGAAGTCAATGTGACTTTTCATTGCATTCAATAACTTTTAGAATGGCCTTGATCCTCCCCAACTTGGGCAGAGTAAAAAACCAGAAATAAAGAAAGTCTAAATGAGTTGTGTACTATATGACCAGTCTTTTTTTCTTAATTTAAATGGGAGCCATTTAATCACAGGAAATGGTTATGCAGACAAATCCATGTTTCTGTACACTCAAATAACCACACGTGCTATTTCAATTGTTAGACATTAAAACATTAACTACACGTGTTTATTTGAATATTTGATCCATTATGATCACTCCTCAGAGTATTACTATGGTATTATGAAGATGCAGATTTCAAAGACATACACTGGTGACGCTGTTTTCTTTTTAAAATTAACATAGAAATTAAATGCTAAAATCATATTATGACAACATTATGACTGAGATTTTGTTCACTCTAGCCATAATGTTCAATGTTATGGTTCCCATAGCAATTGTAACTTGGCTATATTACATACACTGTATATATTAAGATGTTCATGTCAACAATAGAGGAAGTGTGCAGAATGTACAATATAACGCAGTGCTTTTTGCTGATGTTTTTAAATGTAGAATTATTTTCCTCCACCACTTATGTATATTATTCCTGAATTAAAGCTGGGAAGAAATAAGAAACTTAATGTGATTTTAGTAAAATTCACATAAACTTACAGGTTCTCCAGCAGCTGCTAATTAACAAACATTATCACCAGAACTGTGATTGAACTCTCTCACAAGACATGAGGGAAGTAGTTTGCTGAGGTATGAAATTTTTTAAAAAACCAAAACAACAAAAAAAAACAAATTACTACACTTTGGCATTCTCTCCCCATCACAGACTCCTCCCCCGCCCCCACTCCTCAAAAAGCAGCAGCTGAGGTAATTTTTAAGTACACTACAAAAAAACCTGAATGACAAACTAAATACATTTTAACAGGAAAATATATTTCATTTTCAGACATTTAAGTATAGAAACAGTGTCTGATTATTCTAAAATACTTGACAATGTTCTTTTAAATACCATAAGAAGACATTACAACAGGGGCAAGTACAGTTTCTTTTAGAAGATTAGCAGAAAATTTTTGATTTACTGTGTATTTTCAGCCAATTTCAATATGTGTACATACAGTGAAGCCCATAAGAGAAATGCACAAAACCCCAGCTGGTTGAATTATCTTGTATGCAATTTGCTGGATTTACTGTAGAGGATTAAATTAGTCTTGGATTCTTAATCCTTAGAGGACATTGTTTCTCACCTCTTTAAAAAATCTGGCTTTGCTTGAGCTGGTGAATAGTCTTAACTAAGTACAGGTCTATACTGCAAATTTACAACAGTAAAAGATTCTGGTGAAGACATTCTAAGGTGGTGGAAGAAGCTCTCCTGCCAACACAGCACTGTCTACACCAAGGGTTACAATCAGTGCACTTACATCATTTAGGAGTGTGGATTTCATAGAATCAGAGTCGGAAGGGACCTCAAGAGATCATCGAATCCAGTCCCCTGCCCTCATAGCAGGACCAAGCACTGTCAAGATCATCCCTGACAGGTGTCTGTCTGACCTGCTCTTAAATATCTCCAGTGATGGAGATTCTACAACCCCCATAGGCAATTTATTCCAGTGCTTAACTATCTTGACAGTTAGGAAGTTTTTCCTAATGTCCAACCTAAACCTCCTTTGCTGCCGTTTAAGCCTGTTGCTTCTTGTCCTATCCTCAGAAGCCAAGGAGAACAATTTTTGTTCCTCTTCTTTGTAACACCCTTTTAGATACTTGAAAACTGCTATCATGTCCCCTCTCAGTCTTCTCTTTCTTAAACTAATCAGGCCCAATTTTTTCAGACTTTCCTCATAGCTCCTGTTTTCTAGACCTTTAATCATTTTTGTTGCTCTTCTCTGGACCTTCTCCAATTTCTCCATATTTTTCTTGAAATGTGGTGCCCAGAACTGGACACAATACTCCAATTTGAGGACTAATCAGCACAGAGAAGAGCGGAAGAATGACTTCTTGTGTCTTGCTCACAAAACTTCTGTTGATGCACCCCAGAATGCTTGCTTTTTTTTTTTCAACAATGTCACACTATTGACTCATGTCAAACTTATCATCATAAACTTGTCGAATTTATGACCCCTAAATTCCTTTCAGAAGTACTCCTCCCTAGACAATCATGTCCCATTCTGTATGTGTAAAACAAACTGTTCATTCCTAAGTGGCATACTTTGCATTTATCCTTATTAAACTTTATCCTGTTTCATCTCAGACCATTTCTCTAGTTTTGAATTTTGAATTTTGAATTTTGACCCTATCTTCCAAAGCACTTGCAATCCTTCCCAGCTTGGTATCATCTGCAAACTTTATAATTATACTCTCTATGCCATCATCTAAATTGTTGCTGAAGATACTGAACAGAACAAGCCCCAAAACAGACCCCTGCAGAACCCCACTTGTTATGCCCTTCCAGCATGATTATGATCCGTTAATAACTACTCTCTGAGAACGGTTATCCAGCCAGTTATGCACCCACCTTATAGTAGCCCCGTCTAAGTTGTATTTCCCTAGTTTATTGATAAGAAGGTAATGCAAGACCATATCAAATGCTTTACTAAAGTCTAGGTATACCACATCCACTGTTTCTCCCTTATCCACAAGGCTTTATATCCTATCAAAGAAAGCAATCAGATTAGTTTGACATGATTTTTTGTTTACAAATCCATGCTGGATTTCTCATTTCTCAACCCCATAGCAATGTAGTTATACCAAAGTAAGTGTGTAGAGTAGACCTGGACTAAATGAGTAAGATGGAAAACATCGTATTTACTTTTGAGGACTATGATAAATTTTCCCAAATCACAACTGCAATGACTTGTACCCAATAAATTTAACAGATATCTGCCAACATAACAAAATTATCAGACCATTTGCCATAACCACAAATTTCTGCCCACAGAAAATCTCCAAGCACAAGGACAGCAGGATAGCTGCAGGTTCATCTATAAAGGTGGGTGAAGACGTTTTACCACATCCTGCCTACACATACAATTCACTAATCAATAGGGATATATCTGCAGACTGATATGAAAGACTGAGAAATAAGATTACACAATAAAAACTGCAACATTATGGATATCACTTCTGGGACGTGTGTTTAACATTGCATCTGAGGATCATATAAGACAGGCATTCTCAAACTTCACTGCATTATGACCCACTTTCAACAAAAATTACTTTACAACCCATGAAAAGGGACTGCCTAAGTGTCACAATCTCAGATGAGGGTGGAGAAAGCCTGAGCCCTACCACTCTGGGCAGGGAATAAAAGCTGAAATTCAAGTGTGTCAGCACTAGCCAGAGACTCTGTAGCCTGAGCCCTACCTTCTAGGGCTGAAGCCCTCAGCCTCTGGCTTTGGCCTTGGGCATTGGAATTAAGATTTTAGCCCAGAAAGTCGAAGCCACCTCAGATGACCCCGCAACCCACTTTGGGGTCCCAACCCACTGTCTGGGAACCATGTAAAATTTCTAGTTTGCTCTAATGCTCAGATAATCCAAAAGTAAGGAATTTCCCATTTGAGAACTTCACCATTTCTTAACTTCAATTATTCAACCTATATTTACATAGTTTTTCAAGGCAAATATGTTTAAAATAATAGACTATTAACAATAAACTATATGCCTGATAAACAATGTATATTTTCCAGGACCATTCAAATTGTTTTTCATTAAGCCAAATCTGATGCTTCTTTAAAAAACACAGTATATTGGAAGTTAACAATGATTTGTCTTCCAGCTTCAATACTAAAAAAATATACTTACCTGTCTTGATCTGGGTCTCCCAGGAGAAAATTTTCGTTTGGTGATAGCTGGTTTTCCCATGCCAATTTTTGGAGTGACAGATATATAAGTTGGTGGGAGAGCATTTCCAGCAGAGGAACTCCGAGGTGGAGTATGACTGTGCAGCAAGTCACGTGCAGAATGCATGTCTAATGAAACTCCTGGTGAGCAACATACACTTCTCTTACTTATGTCAACTGATGAAAATGAAGAATAAGTCTCATTTGGTGACTTTATAGGCTTGTCTCCTAAAAGTGAACTGTTATTTGCACAACTCTCAGGAGTGGTTTCTGGTTTCAACAGAAGAGGTGGTGTTTCAGAGCTTTCATGGGTTTCTTTCTTTTCTACATCTTCTTGCATTCCTACTGTCTCCAACTGTTCTTCTATCTTAAAAGAAGCCTCCTCTTTATTCACAGACACCAAGGTTTCTGGTGGTGTAGCTGAGGTCTCAGGTGCTAAAAGGACAGGGTGAGATTCCTTTGTGGATGCTTCTGATATCTCAGCACCTTGTGACAATTGCTGCTCTTCTGCTTGTCTGTCTGACTCCTGCTGGGTTACAGCTTGAATGCTTTCTGTCACTTGCATCATGTGCTCAGTTTGACTGTCCTCAGATACAGGTGTCTTTTTAGGAGATGTTTCCATTTCATCTGTATCAAGTTGATCAGAAACTCCTGCTTCCGGTTCAACAGTCTTTTCATCCCGTGATATGTCTGCAACTAAGTGAGAACATGTTGTTAGAGATTCATACGAAAGCATCAAAAGGAGAAAAGTTTTCCGGTAATTTAAAAATGAAAAGTAGACGATATTTCAATATTAAAATATAAATTTCTCTTCCAGAGGAACAATGCAGGGGATGGAACCTGGGTTTATATGTGGAGGATGCAAGAAAGCAGAATGTTCTCAGGCCTGGACAATACACTTTTAACCACATGAGTATGTCTGTTAAAGATCTGGGAAAAAAAACATACATTAACAGATGTAAGTATGCCAAGCAAAAGCCTTGGGTAGACACAGGTATAGTGGGGGGTGAGGGAGCCATTTGCTGGAGTAGCTTATTTCATTTTGTGACCTTGCATAAATGATATTGTCAAAGAAAAAAACAAAAACAAAACAACAACAACAACAAGAACAAGAACCACCACCACCACCACCACCCACCCTCAGTTTCTGGTATGAGCTATGCTTCCAAACCCTTTCTAGTGTAGACAAGCCATCGCAGGAAACTCTTCGCTGTAAAAATTGCTCTTATCCAGAGATCAGGTTTGACCAAGCTTTGAGACTCTGGAGGAGCAGGTTCAGCAATGTGCTCGTGGATCAAATTATCTAACCACAAATAAAATATTAATATGTGATATGATGGGAAGTGAACTATTTCTCCTCAATGGCTGCAGATATATAGTTAAAATCCATTCATAGTAATTCTACGGGGACACTTTATGAATATAAATAAACATACTCAACTGCTATTATTACCAATCAATTATGTTAAGGGAAAAAGATGTGTAAAAAAAGCAAACACCATAAAATAGCCAAATATTATACATTTCTAAGCCTCAACTAAACTCAGAGAATAGGGTTGCATAGTTTGTTTAAGGGTCTCTCCATCTTCCTTGTTGTTTTTGCTGAAGGAGACTAACAACAGCTACCTCTGAAACAATATTCAGTGGTATAAAATCATTTTAGATTTCAGTATTCAGTAAGTGGATTATCATGGGTTTAATATGAAGCTTCAGAGTTTAAAGAAAGACCCAGTGTAGCACAAATCAGTCAGATAATAGAATATGTTTTCAACAAAAACTGACCACAACCTATATTTTCCAGTGAGTAATTTTCCTTCTGAAAAAACCTCAGAGATTAATAACCCCACAATAGTCACCATAAAAATATCAAAAACAAAGAATCCACAAATTAAATCTCAGCTAGCATAAACAGTTCTTCTTGACAAAAACCTCTCTCAACCCTACCCACCCAACAAACCTTGCCACAACTCTTAGGATCAGGATGAAAGTGTGATTATGGCAGGGGTGTGAAACCTAAGACCGGGGGGCTGGATCCAGCCCCTGGCTTACCTGGATCCAGCCCCTAGGGCTCGGGGCTACCCCAGAATAGGGGAGCCCACACTGGTGAGGGGTGTTTTTTTTGTTTTTCACTTCTGTGCAGTTCCCAACTGATTTTTCTGTGCGTCAGTGGCCCCCAACCCAAAAAAGGTTCCCCAACCCTGGGTTATGGTATGCAAAGGTGGCAAAAAGAAAATTTCTCTCGTCAAGTGGATGTGCGAGCCCGAGCCATACATTTCAGAAGAATTTAAACCTGTATGTTTTCTAAAGTCAGCCAAAACACCATATTTAGGTTTGTTTTTGCAGTAGCATCATATTAAGTGTTCATGTTTGCAATGTATTACCACCAGTGGGATTCTTTGCCTCAAACCACTTATTTCACATGTGGGATAATCTCTATATATGCCGAATATCATTCTGGGAATTTGCCCTATTTTCTAAATTCTCAAGGTCCTATGAAGTTTCACTTGATCTTTTACGATGTTCGCAATCCTTCTTAAACTAGCATCACCATCAAATTTGATTATTTAATCTTCCAAGTAATCTGTGAAGCTATTAAATAGCACTAATACTAAAAGAAGTTCACCTGATACCTCAACCAGTGTTACTTAATCATAGAATACTAGGACTGGAAGGGACCTCGAGAGATCATCGAGTCTAGTCCCCTGCCCTGATGGCAGGACCAAATACTGTCTAGACCATCCCTGATAGACATTTATCTAACCTACTCTTACATATCTCCAGAGATGGAGATTCCACAACCTCCCGGGCAATTTATTCCAGTGTTTGACTACCCTGACAGTTAGGAACTTTTTCCTAATGTCCAACCTAAACCTCCCTTGCTGCAGTTTAAGCCCATTGCTTCTTGTTCTATCCTCAGAGGCCAAGATGAACAAGTTTTCTCCCTCTTCCTTATGACACCCTTTTAGATACCTGAAAACTGCTATCATGTCCCCCCTCAATCTTCTCTTTTCTAAACTAAACAAACCCAGTTCTTTCAGCCTTCCTTCATAGGTCATGTTCTCTAGACCTTTAATCATTCTTGTTGCTCTTCTCTGGACCTAATGACAGAACAATGTATGGTTTTCTTTAAAAACTAAACACCACAAACATATTCCTAAATCTGTTAGTCTTAATAGATATAAATTGCCATTTGAATATTTCCTGTATTGTTTATTTTAATAGATTTCCTAACTGTGGTTTATCCAAACAGCTCAATATATTTACATTTTGAAAACACTTTGTGCGTTCCTCTTGTGCTTTCTGTAATCATACCAGTGAATTCAAACTATCAGTTATTGTTCTGCTACACATTTTCCTATTTGTTTCAAGATCTTGGATACTACTCTTTCAGTCCTATGATTTAAAAGGCAACCAATATCTCCTCTGAACCTATCATTAGAGAAAATTTATTCACATCATCAGCCACACTGATCCTACTATTAACTTGTGGGGCAAAGTACTACATGCAC
Source organism: Pelodiscus sinensis (assembly GCF_049634645.1). Lineage (NCBI taxonomy): Eukaryota > Metazoa > Chordata > Testudines > Trionychidae > Pelodiscus > Pelodiscus sinensis. Next base: position 243,922,849 of record NC_134712.1, on the reverse strand, counting down.
TCAATAACTCAGACATCATACGGGGACACTCTCTGGTTTTATTCTTTTTCTTGGTGAATTTTTAAAAGACTGCTAGAAAAGTAAGTTATTTAACTCTCTTAGAAAAGTATATTATTTGTATCTTTTATCTGAAAAAGTTCACTATTCAGCAATCTTATTCAATGACTTTCATTTTTTCCATACAAATGTGGGGAAATCAGGGAAGTAATTTAATTCAGATGTTTGTGTGTATCATCATGTAATCAAATATATCTTTTCTATTCATTATGCATTACATAAAGACAGCTTTACTAGTCCTTGATTCAAATAAAGAAGTTACTGTTACATTCAAAATTGATACCATGGACATCTATGCCAACAATCGATCAATTTTGGGGAGCAATGGTAAAAAAGCAGAGTAGGATGAAATATAGTTACAATCAAACAGTTCAAGATTTAAACAATTGTTTCTGAAGCCTCTGCAGAGCAAGGAAGCAATGCAGTGATGGCGTAAGAAAAATAAAAAGGACAAAACGTAGTTTAAAAACCGGGGAAAATGTTATCCAGTTGCACTGTTGGGATTGCATGTATTGACCAACCATTCTGAGACATCACCCTAAGCTTCTTTGCCAGGTTAATTAATGTTTTTGAGCTCCTTTTGGAGAAAGTTACACAGAGGGTGAATCTTCTAATGGGGATCTGGAGTTCTTCACTACAGGAGGATCGTTTTTAGACTCCAGTCAAGATAATACCAACATATGGTTGAGTTCACATAACAATAGAGCAGGGCAAATAATGGAATATTCACATACCTGGGGGGGGGGAGAAATAATTTAAAAAAAAACCAATTTAGCAACATTCTGATAATGTCTTTCCCCCTGTCATTGAGTGGGGGAAAAGAAAACAACAGAAACTTTAGAAACGGTGGAAGTGCTAAATGCCATTTTTGCCTCAGTTTTCACCAAAGGATAGTAGCTGAGAATAAAATAGAAAAAGAACAAGTTAAAAATTATATAGACAAGTTAGATGTCTTCAGATTAGCAAAGCCTGATGGAATACATCCTAGACTACTCAAGGAGATGACTGAGGCGATATCTGAGCCTTTACTGATTAATTTTAAAACTTATGGATGAGGAGAGAGATTCCAAAGGACTGAAAGAGGCCCAATATAGCTCCAAACTATACAAAGGAGAATAAGGACTACCCAGAGAATTACAGACTAGTCAGTGTGCAAATATTCAAGCAATTTGCAAAGACCAGAAGACAAAAAGATGATAAAACACATCCAACACAGATTTGTTAAGAACAAATCATGTTAAACCAACCAATAAGACTTTCTGGCAAGGTAACAAGCCTTGTGGATGAGGGAAAGTGGTATATCTTGACTTTAATAGAACTTTTGATACCATCCCTCATGACTCCTTAATCTCTCACTCATTCACACAAACACACATACACCCACACCCAAAAAGGAATATATAGCCTAAATGGAGCTACTCTTAGATTCATATATAGTTGTTTGGAAAACTGTTCCCAGAAAGTAGTTCTATGATCTAGAATGGTGCTTGGTCCTGCCATCAATGGAGGAGATGTAACAAAAAAGGCAACCATCATTCTGGAGTGAATTAGCAGGAGAGTTATAAACAAGACACGAGAAGTAATTCTTCCACTCTACTCTGCTCTAATAAGGCCTTAACTGGAGTACAGGCAGTCCCCGAGTTACGCGGATCCGACTTATGTCGGATCCGCAGTAACGAACGGGGCCCTCCCTCTCCTTGGTCTCCAGCAGACCAGGGAGAGGAAGCAAAGCGGCGGAATACGCGGGCAGCGGACAGCCCAGACGTGTCTGGGCTGTCCGCTGCCCGCGTGTTCCGCCGCTTTGCTCCCCGTCCCCCTGGTCTGCAGACCAGGGGGACGGGGAGCAAAGCAGAGCAAAGCCACGGAGCCTGAGGGCAGCAGGATAGCCACGGCGCGTCTGGGCTGTCCCGCTGTCCCCGTGCTCCGCGGCTTTGCTCCGGACGCCTATGGTACAGCAGCTGGGGCGCTGCCGGTTGGTCCCGTAGCACCGCTCTGGGCACCACTGGACCAACCCAGCGGCACCCCAGCTGCTCTGCCCCAGGTGTCCCCAAGTCAGCCGCTGCTGAAACTGACAGTGGCTGACTACAGGAAGCCCCTGCCCCGGGCTTCCTGGAATCAGCTGCTGATCAGTTTCAGCAGCAGCTGACTTGGGGATGCCTGGGGTTCTTAAGTTGAATCTGTATGTAAGTCAGAACTGGCTTCCAGATTCAGCCGCTGTTGAAACTGATCAGTTTCAGCAGCGGCTGACGCCAGTTCCGACTTACATACAGATTCAACTTAAGAACAAACCTACAGTCCCTATCTTGTACGTAACCCGGGGACTGCCTGTATTGTGTCCAATTTTGGATACTCCATTTCAGGAGAGATATGGACAAACTGGAAAAAGCCCAGAGGAGAGCAACAAAAATGACTAAATGGCTAAAAAACATGACCTCTAAGGTAAGATTATAAAAATGTTTATTTAGTCTGGAGAAGAGAAGACTGAGGGAGAACATTATAACAGTTTTCAAGTACATAAAAGGCTGTTACAAGGAGGAGAGCAAATTTTTTTCTTGTTAACTTCTGAGGTTAAGACAAGAAGCAATGGGCTTAAATTGCAGCAAGGAAAGTTTAGATTGGACACTACGAAAAATTTCCTGTCGGTGTAGTAAAGCACTGGAACAAACTGTCTAAGAAGGTTGTTGGAATCTCCTCCATAGAAGGTTTCTAAGAATAGGCAGGACTATCACCTGTCAGCAATAGTCTAGTTCAGGGGTGGGCAATAAAAGGCCCGTGGTTATCCAGGGTTAGCCCTGGTGGGCTGCCACTACTATATTTACCTGCATGGCCACAGGTAATAGTGCTCACTGCTCCCGTTGGGCATGGATTGCCGCTCCTTACCAATGGGAGTGGTGGGAAGTGGCACAGATCCAGATACTGTTTCTGATAGCTTCCATTGGCCAGGAATGGCAATCTAAAGCCAACTGGAGCTGCAATCACTGGTACTTGTGGCCGTTAAGGTAAATATAGTGATAGGGGCCTGCTAGGAATTAGTCATGGGGGCCTGGATCCAGCCTGCATTTGCCCCCCCCAGTCTAATTATTACTCAGACCTGCGTTAAGTACAGAGGACTGGACTAGGTGACCTACTGTGGTCCTTGCCTGCCCTACGCTGCTATATTTTTTTTCCAAAGAATTAATTTAACAAGTTTATTGGTTACATTACTCAACAAAGAACGAACAGGTACATCCTTATTATAAAATACTATAGACATCAGATGATCTGAAGTGCTACTAAAAATACATAAAAATGGAACCACAGAAAGGTGCATTGTAAAAACTTACAGGTATGAACTTGATCCTTGACATGGTTTACAGTTAAAATGTAGGCTGACAAAGCTATGTTACTGTGCAGTGTGAAAAGTCCAAACCCATGAGTCATGTAGCTAGTCCATCTACATGACACTGTATCACCAGTGGAGATATAGCAAAGTTGACAGTTAATGTTTGTCACTCAGATAGATGATGTTCCTACACCAATGGAAAAACCTTTCTGTGTTTGGATATGCTGGACTATGGGATTACACTGGTGTAACTACAGTACTATGGCAATGCCAGTGCAATCCTCTTGGTGTAGACATGACCCTTTGTGTTCTAACAGGAAAGGGCAGGAAGTTCTGAAGGAGCTGCACATTCAGTCAGCAGGAAAAAGTTTCACATGTTTATCGACAGCACCCTTCATTCCCCTGTCCTCCAAGCCAAATTATATTTTATATTTATTTATATATTTTCACACACACACACACACACACACACACACACACACACACACACACACACACACACTTCTAAATTGGTTTTCATCTGAAGATCTCAAAGTGCTTTAAAACAGGTTTCAGTAAGCAATATCAATGGCAATTTTTGAAGGACAATTCATCTAGCCTCAGACAAAATGGAAAGTTGATGATTACAACAAGGAAAATCAAGTGAATTGAATTTAAAGCTGGAAAAAAATTACTTGCACTATTGCCATGAGCTATTTTTTTATACCTGTAGAACATCCATTTTAAAAATCCACTTGCAAGAAAGATGAAATTATCACACTAGGCTGTGTGACTGTATGATTAAATCTATGTAATAAACATGCTAGTAGCATTCATCCCTTGGATATGTGTCCCAAAACACACAAGAGAAACTTCAGCCACTCATCCGCTCGTGTGCTACTGCCAACATATAAACTCAGTGAAAGTAATAAAGGGATACCGTTCCTCTGGAGTTGGAAGGTGCCAGGTACTTCTAGGTTAACAAACTTAGAGGTGTGAGGGACCGACTTGGGGGAAAAAACAACAACTAATCCTAACCCTGCTGGGAATTACTTTGATCACACTCTGTGAGAATGTACCAGGAGGAGGCTAAGCAAGAGCAAGCCTAGGAGCATCTGGAAGAGGGAACTCCAACACAGGTCCCAATTCTTTACACAGTGCATCTGAGCAAAAGTTTTCAGATTTGAGAGTAGGGCCACAGAGAAAATACTCTAATGGTGAATGAGCAGCAGGTGAAGAACGAAAGGAACCATCAGTTCTGAAAAGCACTCCTGGCCTCCCAGAAACACCTGGAGGAATACTAGTTTGGTTAGCTTCTATTTAAGGGAATATCTACTCCCAGTAAACAGTTAGTTTATAACTTTATAATTGTCTTAGTCAAAATAATCTTTTAAACAACAAAACATAGTTAATATAGTCACTGAAGAATTCTGGTGATGGAATCTACATAGGTCATTTGATTCTGCAAAAGGCAGGGAATCTTCCTATTAGTGTTTATGTAATTCCATGAACCCTTTGTGATCTTTAACTGAAAGCAAATGTACACTGCAAAGATTACTATTTTGTCTGGCTGTGAACCTCTCATTCTTACCTTCTGAGACACATCCAGCTGTTGATTCTTGACCAGGACCATCATCAGTAACTGTTTTTTCCTGAAATGCCACATCCTCTGTATCACCTCCTATGTCCATTTCATTTGTACAAGCTTAAGGAAAAGCAAAGCATTTATCAATTTCAACATGGTGTTTACTGTATTACTCTGGCATCAGTGACTGCTGTCATTGCTTGACCTTTTGGTTTAACAACATGGTATTTAACTGTAATTTGAGATCAGGCAATCAGGACAACCTGAAGGCTAGGTAGAATATACAGCATTTCCTAAAGAGCTTGTGTGAACATGGAGTTACTCAGGAATAGCTATATCTCCATTTATGGAATAACTCCATGTATGAACATTTATTCTGTCCCTCATTAACTTAATCCCACCCTTATGTTACATCTACGCTACAGAGCCCATGCTGGCATATCTATCTAGCACAGTCCCCCAACATAACACAGTGTTTGCCAATGGGAGTTTTTCTGCACTGTAGGAACTCCACCTCCCTGCATGATGTTAGCTACATTGACAGAAGCTCTCTTCTGTAGATATAGTTGTGTCTATCACGTGGTTTTTATCAGAACAGCTATGTTGACAAGGGGCAGGGGTTTCACACATCCATGGCCAATACAGCTGTAATGGTTTAAATTTTAAGCGTAGGGCAGGCCTACATTGCTTAAATCTTAATAGATACAAGCCACTTTTATTCCAGAATAAAACTGTCCACATTTGTTGGTATTCAGAAATCTATATTGCACTATAAATTCACACTGTACTTTAATCCAAATTAATTTTCTTTCAAGTATAAACAAGCTTTGGGAGCCTAATTCTCAATAGTGCTACAGCTGGTTTACACCATCCTAATTTTCTGAACATAATTTATCCTCACTTTAAAATCCCTTTACATTGCCAGAGCCATACAAAAGAGGTTTGGTACAAATGAGAATTAGGCCCTAAGCTCCCAAATCTTATAAATACCTTGCAAAATCATGGCTGCAAATACAGGTTGGATGTCCCTGGTCTGGCACCCTTGGGACCTGACCAGTCCTGGATGAGAGATTTTGCCTAACCAGGGGAGATTATATCAGCCCCACCTCTGACCCCGCAACTACCGGCTCCCCAGCTCTGGACCTGCCACAGGCCTCGCTACCCTGCCAGTCCCCATCCTTCTTTGCTTGCAATGCCAGGCAGCCCTGCCAGCACCGCAGGGCTCCTAGACACTAGCACTCCACCAGGACTCTCTGGTCCTGGAACATTCATGGTTTATAGCCAGTTTACAGAGGTTCAACTTCTATTTATAAAAATGAATAATACAACAAATGAATAATGTAGACTCATGACATAGTGAAGAGGCTCTCTCGTCTATCAAGGTTTAGAACACTGGCCTTTCAACCTACTTCACTGGCTGAACATACTGTGTCAGGAGAGGATAAATTTTCCACTAGAGGCCCGGATCCCATTTCAACTGAAGGAAATTCCATGGAGAAACATATGCTCATTGAGTTAATATGCTACCTCCTGGGCTGAATGCCTTAGTATGGTGCATGGCTACCAGAAGCCTACTGTCTTTTCCCTAAAAGCCTTTATATCTAATAAAATTCATTAAAATGAAGTAGGCAATGTAGTGGACAAGGAAAATGTAAAGTATATACAAATAACTCCAGCTCCAAAATAACTGATCCTCAGAGAATATTAATGTAAAAAACCAAATTGATGATTGCTTTTTGTTCAGGAATGCCTCTTTAAAGTTCAATAAGCCAGAAACTATTAATTGATGCTACTTTTAGCACCTAAAATCCCTCTCAAAGATTATGCCAACATTAGAATGATATTTTAATTTCAATTTGAGGTAATGATCATTTAGACTGGTTCCAAATCTGGGTTTAATGCACAAAAATGATCTCTTGGGTGGAAGATGCTACATGACTACACTCCTATAATAGCTTCAGATTTTCACTAGTCATTCAGATGAAAGCCCAGTACTTCCTGGGGGAAAGAATACATTTCTCAGTGATTCATTTAGCTAAAAACCATAACAAAAGTTGTATTTTCAATTTTAAGCATTAAAATAAAAGCTTCTATTTATTCAGCAGTGTTTTCACTTTAAGGATGGAAAGTTTTTAGGATTAGTTTTCTGTGTTAGCTCAGACTTCTCCCCAAATGACCTAACCAAACGATCTGAAAGTTCAATAACCACAAATAGCCTTTCAAGATAGAAAAGACCTTTTGCTAACCTGTTGTACACATTCATTCCTAACCTCAGCCATCCATTTATTTGTATTTACCTACTGTCACTGTCCTTCTATAAGATCAATTTTTCATTGCTCCCTACTATTCATCAAGGGATTATACATATGGACAGAACCAGCATTGAAGTTGCTTGTTTATGCAAAGAATTAGCCTGTACACACAGGAGAATTGTACTTGACTTTTCTAGTAGTTCAACATTTTCCCTCTCACCAGTGAAGGAACAGTTGGCCGTCTGGCACACAGATACCTTGCAGTTGCTCTCCCTATTTCTTCTAATACAGTAGTTTTCAAACTTTTTTTCTCACAACCTAGTTGAAGAAAATTATTGATGACCGTGACCCAACATACTTAAATCTTTGACTAGAGTAAAGGCTCCAGGGTGGGGCTGCAGGGATGAGGGTACAGGGGGTGAAGGCTTTGCCTGGGGATGTGGGCTCTGGGCTGGGGTCAGAGATGAGGGGTTTATAGTGCTGGCTGAGGGGAGGAGCAGATGGGTTCAGTATGTACCATGGGAGCGGAGTTCAGGGGTGCAGGCTATGGGATGGGCCAGTGATGAGATGTTTATGGTGCAGGAGGGGTTCCTGGGTTTGGGAGGGCTTAGGGCTGGGAAAGGGGATTGTTGGGACACAGACTTACTTCCAGTGACTCCCGGTCAGTGATGCAGTGGTATGGTAAGGCAGGCTTCCCAACTGTCCTGGCACAGTGGAACACACTGCATCCTGGAAGTGGCCAGCAAAAGGTCCAGCTTCACTGGCTGCCCCGCACCCCAAGCTTTGGCTCTACATGCCCATTGGACAGTTCCTGGTTTGTCACCAGGCATTGCTGAGCAAAAATGGATGAAGCTTACTTTGGACTTGTTCTGAAATGGGATTGGCTTCATTTTTTGGCTTGTTTTGCTTTTTTATCTTGTGAGAGTTGGCTACCTGCCTATCTCTAGGAGCTGGACCTGATGCTGATCGCTTCCTGGGTGCAGGGTGGTCTGCAGTGCCAGGACAGGCAGGAAGCTGGCCTTGGCACCCCCTGCCATTTACCTTGTCACCCTACAGCTAGGCGACCAAGTGCCTGACTTTCCAGACTGGAAACTTTGAAAATTACTGTTCTAAAAGAAGCTTACAACACAACACATGAATTGCAAAAATTCACAAGGTGCCAGATTAGCTGATGTTGTCAAAGCAGAATGGGTAGGTCTACACTAGCTTGTTAATTTAAGCTAGGTAGGCAAATCAGGCAACTGGAGCTGCAAATGAAACCCAGGATTTAAATATCCCGGGCTTTATTTGCATATTCCCGTCCGGCCGCCATTTTTAAATCCCCCTTAGTTCGAACGAACTGTCCACGGCTATACGCGGAGGTTTAAAGTTAATCCGAACTAAGTCCATAGTTCGGATTAACTTTTACACCTCATTCCACGGGGAGTAACAGTTAATCCGAACTAAGGACTTAGTTTGGATTATCTTTAAACCTCTGCGTGTAGCCGTGGGCAGTTCGTTCGAACTATGGGGGATTTAAAAATGGCGGCCGGACAGGCACATGCAAATAAAGCCTGGAATATTTAAATCCCAGGCTTCATTTGCAACTCTGGTTGCCTGATTTGCCTACTTAGCTCAAATTAATGAGCTAGTGTAAACATACCCCAGTATAAGACTTAACTAGTACCCTCTCCTAAAGAAGATGTTTTTGGTAAAATTTCTAGCCTGGGCCTTCAACCTTAAACACCAATTGTATTTCTCTCCTGAGACAAAATATGCACAAGAGGAATGAGGATTGTCACCTCATCCACGTGGCAATGTGATGTACTCCACTTATTTTTCAAATGACAATTTAATGAAGCAGCATGTCTTGTTGGCAGAGCAGCAGGCTATTACTTGGGTTGACCTGGCTTCTACCCCCATCTCTGTTGATGGCCTACTATGTAAAGCCCTTTATATTTGTTTCCCCTCTCATTTTTGGTCTGTCTTATAAAATTAGACTTTAGTAAGATCTTTAAGGCAGGGACTATCTCCTGTGTAAATATTTTGTTATGAATTGAACCCATATAGTGATAACACATATTTCACTGAATGCTGTTTAATGATTTAATTAAATACAGCTTTATCAGAACTAACTATTTGATACACTCAAAATTTAAGAAAAAAAAACCAAAACACTTTACCTGTCATACTACCAGATTCGGCAGTAAGTCCAGAAGTCTGCATTAGATCACATGGCTGTGTCTGATCTATTTCTCCTTCTACTTGCTTACAAAGAGTACAGATATAATCTTTTAACTGAGAGTCCTCTTCATTACCTGGAGGTTTGTCACATTCTATATGAATCCACCTGGATAGATTATTAAAGATACATATTCACATCATTATACATACATAAACGCGTGCGTGTGCACACACACAATCTATATCCTCAGAGCAAGTGTGAGCACATAAATACACATGCACACACAAAATGAAAGTGTAAACCAGTGTCCGAAGGGGATAATTATGACTAAATGTACTTTGCACTTTGACATAGATCTAGAGAATGTAATTCTTTTTCCATTACATTGCAGGAGGGAAGAAATAAAAAAAGCTTCCAACACATCAAACATAGAAGACTTTTAAATATCAGTCTAAAATTTGCTTAAAGCCAGCCATAATATTATCCTACAATAGGGATGTAAAATCCCGGTTAACTGGTTAAACCTCAGGTTTAACCAGTGAACCAATTAAGTGGGATCCTGCTCCCACACTGTACCATCCCCCCATGCTCCTGCACCTGGGGGACTGGAGCAGCCCTTTGCCTGCAGTAGGCTGCTCCCTGGAACTGGTTAGCTGGTAACTGGGAAGCATCACTAACAGCAGGGCAAGTTTCTTTGTTATGATCCAGTTTTTAGTATAAGAGAGGACAGTTTACTGACCACAGCCATTTGCTGAAATTACAGAGAAAGGTACCTATTTATTGACAACTCTGGCAATGTTTTATGATGACTCTTGTCAGTTAAATGAAGTGAGATGAATGCATTAATTTCAGACAGGCTACCAAACACTTAAAAATCATTTAAGGAGCTGTAGTTACATATGGCTTCTTACCTTTTGCATATATGACAGTGCAACAAGTCTTTCTGTACGTCTGGGTGACATAATTTTTCACAAAAAGGACAAGGGAGGTTGTCTTGCTGTTGGTAACAATTATCACATACTAGACAGTTGTGGTGCCACTGACAACTGGTTCGTGTGCCACACTCAGCACACACTCTGCAGTTCTGGAGGCCACAGAAAACAAGGATTTAGTCTGTTAATTATGATGACACAACACAGGACTAAACTGTCATTACAGGACATTTTCTAGTCTGATTAAAAGGGACATTTTTAAAATCCTCTCTCTTTTTTTGGCAAATGGTAGCAAATGATGAAAGATTAGTCATCCTTAATCAGGAAGTCTTCTATCCACAGAATATGTAAAGCTTGGCAATAGCAGGAAAAATTTCCTTGCACTGTATTCTCACTTGAGAGACACACAACTTCTTTGGTGAGGGGATACTTCAGTCTCTAATCCCATTCAAATGTCAGCTTCTTATTGAGACTATCAACAAGAGGATCAATTAGTACCAACTATGGTGGTGCTTTTGTTATTCTGATACTTGTATAATGAAAACTGTATTAGGATTCAATTCACGTCACAAAGGTGGCCAAATAAAATCTTATATCATCTATCTTCAGTCTTTATTCCATTTATAACTTCAGAATCAATGGCTATCACCTTTGACATCATGCATAACTATTCAATTGTTGTTCATTTTCTGTGCAGCATGCCAGAAAACGTATTACTAAACTATTGCCATTTATGACAACATAACAATGGGATAAGTCCAGTCCCTTCCTAATAGTGAAAGAGGGTCCTGTGAAGTTGAACTGATGTTATTTTACTGAACAAGGAGTGGCAAGATATCGGGAGCCCTACACCTACTTCATGGCAAAGACAGGCGTGTCACACAAGTCCTTTTAAGAGCAATGTATGCAGGCAGATATGAGCAGGTGCAGGGAAACCATATGAATCTCTATATGGATCATCCCCCTTCCTGTTTCCTACATAGAGGGTTGCTTAAGTGCCTATATGGGCTAATTCAGCCACTGAACTGATGTAGTCTCTGTGGAACAGCTAAAGTACCACACCATAACCGGATGGTAGATCTTCAGATATCACTAGGTTGGGGTTTTTGGCTTGTGTTCTATGTAGGTGGAGATGATCATTATGGTCCCCTCTCACCTTAAAAACTATGCACATTAACTTGATAGATACAAAGAGCATGTTATAAAGATAGGGACACAATTGTTTTCTGGGGGTTGGTGCCCAGAAGCATCCTTTAGCTTGCAGATCTCCCCCTTCCCAAACAAAGTGTTGGGTGGGGGGGGGGGGGGGGGATCATGCATTAGGATCAGTTGCCTCCATGGTATCCTTCCTTTCTCTTTTAGAGGTATACTGAAGGACTTTTTGTAAGGTCCAGGATGTGTGTGGGGAAGGCAGAATGCAATAACACTCAGAAAAAGCATGCCATTAGCTTACTAAACATAGAGAACACAGAGAACTTTGTTTGAAGATAACCTCCATGCAGATGTTACTATAGCTTGAACCCTTATTAACAACTTTTTCTGAGAAAGTAATCCTTGATGTTCTGGAACATTGTATGCACCAGTGCACATAAGCCTTCTGTCACAGAGTGGCTGGCCTCAAGATATGAAGCGACTGCAAAACCCCTGTGCCAGAAAAGGTGCCCCCAGTTTGGCAGGGTAATACCAGAGGCTATAAAGATCCAGGGAGAATCAGAGAGACACTCAGTGAGTCAGAGTGATCTGAGTCAGCCACAAAAAGGGGCAGATGAGAGCTCTGTGGGAAACTATAGCAGGTTCCTGTGGAATGCTGAAGGCAGGAGAGCTGCAAGAGTGTTTGTTGCCAACATCCCCAAATCAGACTGCCAGGGCCTAAGGGATGGGGAGGACTGAAGGTCAGAAAGCAACTGATCAAGTTGCCTATACTGGACAGTGAAAGTGAAGGGCTGGAGAGTGTTGAAGGCAGAAGACCAGTGGAAGGGCTTACTTGCTAATGTCTCCAACCAGGACAGGTTGACCTAGGAGAATTGTTAAAGGGGCAGGGGTGCTCTCCTGGTGAGGATAATACCCCAGCAAAGCAAAGGGGAGATGGTTCCTGTTGAGAAGAGCAGGGCTGCACTCCAGCTGGGAGAGGGAAAGAAGAGGAGTGCCAAGGTATGACAAAAAACCCTGAAGGTGTGGTACTGCGGGTGTCAAGGGACCCCTGGGGTTTTCAGGACAAAATACACCAGATGTGTTAAATGGACTATGTGTGGGGATTTCTGCACAATTTTTATGTACTGACTGAATCAGTCCCACTGAGTGATATTACTGGGGCAGGACAGTTCCTAGAGATACTAGGGACTCAGAAAGAAGAAAACTGAGGCAGGCATAATGGCCATGCCAGGATCTACTGCAGGAGAGCCCTCAAGATGAAGCTATTCAAGGTACTGTTTAATGTTATATCGGGGCAGGAGTCAACAGGGCAAGACTATAAGAATGGTACCACTAATAGGCAGATGCGAAGAACGCCAAGAGGCTGAAAGCCAAGAGGTAACACAAGACCCCTCAAAGAAGAAGGTGACCCCAGAAGATACCCCAAGATCTGTAAGGTTTGGGGTCCAAGAACACTTCCTGTTACATATGAAGGTCATTCCCACACTCTCCCCAAGAAGAAATGATCTAAGAAAAGCGCCAAAAAGCAAACACTGCGCTGTTCTTCCCTCCATATTCGTTCCCTGATGGATTTATTTTATTTTTCATCCAAGGGACAAACCTAACCTACATTAATGAATCTTTAGTTCATTTTGCAGCAGTAACATTATACACATTTAAAAATATATATAGACTTACCACATTATTGACATTTTACACAATTCTGACAGTATAACTGCAAGTCTACATTTGACAGCTGGATACCCCAGCTATGTTAGGTCACAGGGAAATACGATAAGTACATATCAGAGATCAAGTTCAAAAAATTGTCCATAACATTTCAAATCTGTTTTATATCAGACACGTTTTATATCAAAGCAGACAGACATCAATTTAGTAGTCAGACAATTTTTATGATGCCATGAAAAAAAAGTCAAAGAGCATGAGACACTAAAATACTCAAAATGGTTATAATCAAAATTATTATTATGACAGGCTGTTGTCAAATGGTCTTTTCCTTACGGTCTCTTCTGCCTAAAAATGTAGCAACACTGACCAGACTGCTGTTCTTAAAGCTGAAGCCACTAAGCTTGTGACTCTGTTCTATTACACACACAAAAATTATATCTACACTATTGGAATACCAAAGATCAAATATGATTGATATTAGTGCAGTGAAGTGACTGTTGCTCACTGTATCGTTAATGAACAGCCACATTCTGTTGGCAGGATTATCTAGAGGAACAGGTACAAGATTGAAATAAAAAACTCTCTAGTTATATTCTTAGAGCTGCACTGATTGGTTTGAGAATATGAGCAACTTATTTCAGGTTTGTACCTTAATTTTCCAAGCTGCAAAATGGGTGTCAACATACACAGAATGCCTATAGTACTTGCCTTACGTGTATATGACCATATACTATGCAAATATGATTAGATTAAAGATTTCTCATGCATATTTTATTTTGGAATATCTCATCTACAGTAAAATGCAGGACAGACTAACACAGCTACATTTCTATCACTCATCTACAGTAATTTGATTTTAAAGATACAATATATTTTTATGAATATGCTGGTTCCTGTTTGGCTGTCATTTTATTAATTAAAAAAAACCAACAAGTAAATAAACTCTAGACATCCAGCAAGCTGACTGGCTGGCAGAGATTTTTTACAGTAATACAAACATTTGGCTCAGAGGCAACACGTTCTCCACTAAGAAGTGAATAAAAATAAATCATGCAATACTGGAATAAACAATTAAATAAAAAAAGATTATGTCAGTAATGTCTGTGAAATGGAGCTTTAAGCAAAGAAAACAGCATATTTTTAGCTAGCCTCCATATTTACATGCACTAGATGGTATCTAAAAAAATTATACCACTCAACATCACATGTATGAAATTCTCAGGGATTAAGAAATCTAGACTGTTGTCTTAATGTTACACCCTTATGCACATCTATGCCGATTTAAATAAACAAATGAAATTTCTTTTTTCCACTAGCCAGGGCCTGAATTCTGACACTTTTACTCACTTAAAACAACAATCTTACTAATCATTCTGGCCTCAAAAGCAATACATATGGAGTAAGGTAATCCTTAGCATAAGCAACATATCAAGGTTTGGCCCCACATAGGCAATGAACAGTTTTAAAAACTTATTCAACTTACTTTGCATTTCCAGCCATTTGTTGGTACAGAGTCCATAACTGGTTGCAGACAAAAAGTATGATACCCTTTGTCACACGTATCACACACCAGCATCTTGCTGTCTTCCCCAGAATGCCTAACAAATACGTCAATGGCGACACTTAAAAACAAAGCCATTTAAAACAGGTCATACTGAAAAAAACACTCTTTAGAAAATGCTATGGGCCCCCTACTCACTATGTTTGCCAACCCCCCCTCTTGGCTGGGGAGGGCCTGGTGCCAAGCCCACCATAGCCTGGCTCTTTCCCCCCCCCCACACCCCTATGGCCCAGCCCTCCACCTGCTCTTTGCCCCCCAAACTCCCCCCCCCCCCCCCCGAGCAGCCCCAGCTCTCCACCCCACTGCCACCAAGCAGGGCCAGGCCTCGCCAGTCCTGGTTCTTCCCCCAGCAGAGGAGGTGTGTGAGGGGGCTGGAGTGTGGTAAGCAGGGAGGGCATGCACCTCTGGGAGGGGGAAGGGTGTGTGGGAGGGGGCTAGGGCTCAGGAAGGTGGAGACAGGAAGGCATACAGCTCCCCCCAGGGGAGAAGGGAAAACTCCCACCCCTCCAGGAGGAGGGAGATCATGTGGATCCCCGGTGGGGGGAGGGAGATGTGCAGCTCATGCATGCACCCATCTTTCTGGAGCACTGGGGAGGCTGCATGTGTCATCCCCTCCTCCACTGAGTACCAGAGAGGCTGCGCTGCTCCCACCATCTCTCCCTCCCCCTACCCAAGCACCAGCGAGGCTATGCGGGTCCTGCACCGCCCCCCACCCTCTGGAGCAGCTGAATTTAAAGCTCCAGCAGCCGCCAACTTTGTGGCGGCTTCCAGAGAGAGAGCCATCAGCTGTATGGAGGCTCAGGAGCCAGGGTGACTATCAGCCCTGGCCCAAGGTGTCCCACAGTCCCACTTCCCCTGCTGCAGGCCTCTCTACTGGCACCCTCATCTCCCCTGCCATGGGCGTGCCTCATCTCTGGTCCCCCCCCTCCGCCCCATGGGCCTCTCCACCCCCGGCCCCACCATGGGCCCTACCGCCAGAGCAGCTTGTCTTCCAGTCCCACCCCTTTCCATGGGCCTCTGTGCTGCCACCACCTCTCTCCCCCTCCCCGCCGCCAATGGTCTTGGTCCCCACTCCATCTGCCCCACAAGCCCAGCAGCAGCAGCATACTTTCAGTGCTGCTGCTCCCCAGGAGCCATAGGTTGCCAATCCCTGCTGAGTTGGCAGCAGGGAAGAGGGAGGAGGTGGAGCAGCTGAGGGGGGAGGGACCATGGGACTCAGAGTGACATGATTACATCAATCTGTCATTCCACAGGAAAGTTTCTTTTATATAGAGAGAGATTCTAAGAACAAAGCAGAGATAATTCGGCACAGAACTCAGTTTACATCACAACAACGTCATCATCATACAGGCATAATTTTCACACACAGTTGCCTAAAAGGCAGGCTCTTGAATCTATATTAAAGAAACTAAAATGTTGTCTTGTTTTTCAAATGGTCAAACTTAAAATTCCCACACCTTCTGGAAATCAGCTGTTTTTGTTTAGATGGCAATACATGGATTTAAGACCTAGCTTTTGGCAGTCGGAAAGTTAAAGGGAACATGTGGCTAAAATTAACATCTTTAGAGAGAATTCTATCCAGGTGAATCAGTTCATTTGGAAAAAGAGTCTGCCTTGTGTGTGTCTGGAAAATATATGCAATTTTTTCTTCTCAAAACAAATGATTCAATTATATTTTTCACAAAAAAAAGATGCCTATAGCTCAGCCTGTCAATAAGCCTATCATGCTAAACCTATATACATGTAAAAGTGTAGAAATAATTAAGGAATAAGATTCCAAAGCCTATTCTTTTAAAGTAGGGCAGATCTGCAGTTGGTGTATTATCATAGCCCCTTTGGCTTCAGTGATAATTGACAGCTATTGCATGTATCTATATAAAAATAGGCATTCTTTTTTAAAAATACCCATTAAGAAGAAATGAGCTGAGGATCTGTCCAGCATTTTGAGTGTATTTTTAAGTTCTAATAAATAAATGTAATAACTCAATGTACCACCACGGTTTCATTTTGATGAAGAAGTGTAGTTAAGCTGCAGGCTCACACTCAAAACTCATCAGCAAAATGTCATACAGCATATTAGTTGCTATTTCATTAGCTGAGAGACATGGTATTTTGAAAGTAAGGAATAAATGCTGCTCTGACTAGCAAAATGGATAAGACACTGTCCTATGACACTTGCATAACTATCACCCTGTCCCCAACAAAACACTATACTTCATATAATAATTACATTTTATTACCTATTCCATTTGCCATTATGTAGAGGATTTATTAGCAAGGCTTCCCATATACAATAGAAGTCTTCCTGCGGGGGTACTTTTTAGACTGTGCTTCAATACTAATCATTGACTGTTGATATCTACTGTAGTTTGTTTATGATGAAGAAATATAAGACACTTTCTTTGAACCTGGTGTTCTTGGTATATGGAGCAGCATAGGGGAGGTGCATTTTGTCCTTTTTATCAGGCATACCAGGCACTAATTAAGTAGCTATTCACTCTCAGATTGTCCTTGATGATGTCCATAAAACTGAAAATATTATTTTTCTTTTGCAATAGGCCCTTTTAAAAAACACACAAACACATACTAGATAGGTCTAATGGTAATGGGAATAATTGTTCAGGCATATTCCAGTCCCCAGTGAACCCTTGTAAAAATTTATTTCATTGTTTCAAATGCTTGCCTTATCTGTGACTGCTCTTGACTTGTCATCACCTCAGGTAGCCACAAATGTGTTTTAGCAATGACTCATCAGCTCACTCCATCTACAAAGTATCCCAAAATAGAAGGGCCAGTCTTGCACAAACACTACTTCCAGCCAATGGTAAGGTACCTAATATACTGGAGTTCCACAAACTTTTTTTGAGGAAAATTCAGAAGCTTTGGGATTTTATTGTTTTTTTTAATTTAGCACTTATGTGTTAAGTAGATGTACTTTGGTGTACAATCTTTACTTTTTAGACAGTTTAAGGTGGACAGTTCTTTAGTAACGTTTTGTTCTTAAAATCTCAGCATATGTAAAACCATGCCCCGTTGTCACTTACTTGCAATTCTGGCATACTTTGCAGTCAGGACACTGCCAACCCGCTCGTTTTAAAGGTGTAACTTGTATATCCAGGCACATCCCATGATAATGCTGCCCACAGGTGGTACAAAAAAGTTGATCTAAGAGATCTCCAGGGCTGTCACACACTGCACAATTTGCCTCTTCCTTTGCTATAATTTAAAAGTTTTCCAATTATTCAATGAAAAAATAGCTTCCCTGATTTTCTTTCCAAAGCCAAACTTTTCAATACATGTAGAAATCAAGAGATAAATGTTTTCAAAATATAAGTCGAGTTCTTTAAAAGAATAATATACAATTCAAATAGAGAAAGCCATGTATGTTTTTAATCCATTCAAATTTAATTAATTTCCTGATGAATATATTGCTCTGTTGTTGTTTTTTAAACTAGAAAAAACGACTGAATAAAATGTATTGCTACATGAAAAGGTGTGGGTACTAACTAAGTACTTACTAAGGCTTTGATTCAGGAGCTTCCATGCTTAGGAATGGCCCTCACACACTTGCACATGTGTAAATCCTTTCTGAATCAAGCCCTAATTGTTTTAAAATTGCAGAAGACTAGCAATAAACCTTTATCACCCTAACTGAGAAAACAAGAAACACAACTCCATTTGTTGCAAGTTTATATAACAGTCATATACATATACTATTTTTATATTGTATATATCTCACCAGGACATACATCAATACTTGGGTGTAATTACAGACACAATATTAATGTACTCTTTGAATAAACTGGCCCTACTAAATATTAGTAATCACAAAACTGTAGCTATGTAATTAGTTTGTTTCCATTTTACTGATTTAACAAAGAATAATTTTGAAATAATTTCTTTGCCTATACCATTACAAAAGATGTTTATATATATATTATATACACATACAGAGAGAGAGAGAGAGAGAGAAAGAGAGAAAGAGAGAAAGGAAGATGTATTATATAAGGTACAGATAACCATGACTATAATTAAGTTTGCCTGACATTTCATTGTAAGACCCTGTTTTTTCAGTGCTTATAACTTTTTCCAATTTAAAATATTTGGGCTGAAATTTTCTATGCCAGATGTTTATCTCAGGTTGAATTTTTATGGAAAATGTCAGCTGTGGCAAATTCAGATGCTTGTGAGAATGAGGCTGGGGAAAGTATTTTGACCCATATTAAAAAATAATTCATAAGAACGGCCGTACTGGGTCAGACCAAAGGTCCATCTAGCCCAGTATCCTGTCTACCGACAGTGGCCAGCACCAGGTGCCACAGAGAGGGTGGACTGAAGACAATGATCAAGCGATTTGTCTCCTGCCATCCCTCTCCAGCCTCTGACAAACAGAGGCCAAGGACACCATTTTATCCCCTGGCTAATAGCCTTTTATGGACCTAACCTCCATGAAATTATCTAGCTTCTCTTTAAACTCTATTATAGTCCTAGCCTTCACAGCCTCCTCTGGCAAGGAGTTCCACAGGTTGACTACACGCTGTGTGAAGAAGAACTTTCTTTTATTAGTTTTAAACCTGCTACCCATTAATTTCATTTGGTGTCCTCTAGTTCTTCTATTTAGGGAACTAATAAATAACTTTTCTTTATCGGCCCTCTCCACACCACTCATGATTTTATAGACCTCTATCATATCCCCCCTCAGTCTCCTCTTTTCTAAACTGAAAAGTCCCAGTCGCTTTAACCTCTCCTCATATGGGACCCGTTCCAAACCCCTAATCATTTTAGTTCAGACAACCTT
Source organism: Pelodiscus sinensis (assembly GCF_049634645.1). Classification (NCBI taxonomy): domain Eukaryota; kingdom Metazoa; phylum Chordata; order Testudines; family Trionychidae; genus Pelodiscus; species Pelodiscus sinensis. The sequence goes on along the minus strand of NC_134712.1, from coordinate 243,903,379 downwards.
TAACTAAAGAAGCATTAGCACCTCTATATTTTGAAGCAGAAAATTGAAATTTAGCAGGGGATAGCTTTTGTAGTATTAGGAATGTACTTTTTGCCATCCCTGTAATAGTTCCCCCAAATCTGTACATGTTCGGTGCAGGTGCATTGGAGTCTGACAGCTAAATTCTCTGAAGACACCATCAGCAGTGAGCATGGGCCATTCCCTTACAGATCCTGCATGCTGACCAGATTGTACATGCAGCATCTTACAGAGTTCATTAATATACTACCATCCCAAGGATGAAGGGACTAAGCAATTTTCCTTCCCAACTGCAGAGGACACTGTTGTGCTAAGTGCCAGAACTGAGCTCAGGGAGAGTAGACTGCCTCTCTTGTGCCCTCAGTGCTTACTCTGTTGGTCACAAGCAGCAAAAAGGAAGAAACTACCTGATTTGAATGCTGAGTATGAGGAATCAAAAAGGTGAAAATATGCCTGGTGGGGGGAACCTTTCATGGGCAACCTTAATTCAGGCACTGCCTAAGCTGTGTGGTTGAATAATAATAATAATGCTCTTAACATATTATTTCTATCTATCTATCTATCTATCTACAGCTGTTCCCCTCCCATTTTATTTTGATTACAAATTAAAACATTTATGCAGGCTCCATTCCTTCAAGTATCTACCTTATTATGGCTCTCTGACTCCACATTATGGAACAGCTGATTTCCATGAGTGACTCTGTTCAAGATTTCAATACTCATTCAATGCACCTGATAACATTTAATTTGATCATATTGAATGTGAGGAAACACAAAACCCTATTCTTTACTTTCCATAAGTCAATCTAAATACAACAGATAAATATTCAATTTACAAACTCAATTTATTTTTGTATAGCCACTATTATACTAGCTTCACAAAACATTTCAGTCAGTTAAAATGCAGGATTTTTCAAAAAATACAATATAAAAAAGATATTACATGACTCGAAAAACAAATCAGACATGAGAAAAGTGAAGGCTGAAGGTGGGCAACAAATGCAAGAGAGAAGAGATACTTTTTTTCTTTGCAGCATTTGAAACCACTGAGACTAATTCAGGGCTGGCAGAGAAATTGCATCACATAGGGAGTAAGCATATAGCTAAGAAAGAGGAAGACAAAGGAAGATTCCAGCTCACCATAGGAAGTAACTAGATCAGAGAAGATGGATGGAGTGAGGCAGTGAGAGTAGCCAAAAACTACTGGGCAGATTTATTAATTCTGGTCTGTGAGAAAATACACCAATAATGTGAATAAATACTAAAGTAGTGTATACAAGCTTAGACACTCATTAAAACATTTTGTACACACTGCAAAGAAATTGCAGTGATTTAGACAGAGGACAAGAGAGAACATGGGCATGGGAAAATGGATGAAATGCAGATAAAGTTAGATGTTGTTAAGACTGATGAGATTGGATTGACTGATATTATGTAGACAGAATTGACATTATGCAGTAAAGGTAGTTTGTGGTGAAGACACAAAAGAAATTTATCCTAGATTATAGATACAGCAGGGTAGTTTAGCATGGTAAAATTAAGCTATGCACCAAGATGAAATGGCTGTAAACAGTGCATGGATTTCTCACAACTAAAGCAATGCGTGCTAAACCCACATTTTACTTAGGGTAAAAGGCATATATGTACAGTGACATGACATTTTCAAACAGTGCAATGGATCCGGACATCAGATTTTTGAGGCACTAACTTAACTGTCATAGATCCTACAAATCATCAGTATGGTGGCAACACCTTATAGATCTAAAGAGAAATTCTAATTAAGAGGATCAAGATTAGGAATATGTGACTTTCAAAAGGTTTTGATAAACACTCAAAAATTCAGACGGGCTAGAAACTCTGCTTCAATGTGATGGAGAAATACAAGAACACCTTTTTTCTTTTTCTATTGCAGCACAATAATGTGGCCTTGTAACCAGAACAAAGTGAAAAAGCGTGCAGAAAATGAAAGACTTTGTGTGCTAATGTGACTGGGTGAAAGAGAGCTGCATTCTGCAGGATCTTTAATATTTAACAGAGTTTGAGATTAGTTCTTATTTTGGCCAAAATGGCTTGCTTAAAAAAAAAAAATCAAGATTTTTTGTTTTAAGAGAATAGACAATTTTAGTGTAGGTATCCACAGGTAAAAATGTAGGGGGGAAAAAGAGTCTAGGGACGAAATATAATGAGATAGGTAAGACATCTGACAAAGCAATTTAAAGCAATGTATTAAATAGGGATAAACTTTCCAAGAGTGATCTTAAGTTTAATGGAAATATGATTCTTATAGAAAGGTCACAAAGAGAACATTGAGTTTGTGGAATAAGTTATGAAAGAGGTTTAGGAACCATGAAAGAAAAAAATTGGAGAATGGGAGGTCAAGAAAGCCAAAGTACTGAGGTGACCCAATCGTAATCTTTTAGAAGAAACAAGACACAAAAATCAGATGGACAGCATGGCAGACTGGAACATGTCTGAGTCAATTAACTTTATCTTGTTCTGTGTGTGGAAAAGTTGGACATGGTGACTGCACAGGTCTGGACATGTCCAAAGCTAAACTATTGTACTACTTTCCATTTAGCAGCCCAGCCTGGGAAAGGTGTTTGAACCCCTTTGTTAAAGGACTAACACAAACAGCCATCAAGATTGCAGTTTGGGGAGAATAGATTTTATTGTCTCAATTACTGGCTAACCGTTCCACTGGAATATATGTAAGGTTTTGTTTTTTTGGGGGGGGAGGGGGGCTAAACACAAGGGTTTGCAGTAGGGAAGGGGCAAGCCTCAGGGGTGGGCAAAAGGGCCTCCACAGGCCAAATTCAGCCAACCAAGCGGGTGGAAGTGGCCCACAGAAACCCTGCTGCTACCCCGCAGCCAGGCCAATTAGGGCCTGGGGAACGCCCCAAGCCTTCTCCACTCTGCCCCTGCTCTGAGAGCAGTGTGCGGCACTTCAAAGTGCCACATGCTCCTTGCAGGACAGGAGGAGGCTTCCCATGCTCCCCCGCCCCCAGGCCCTGATTGGCCTGGGGATGGGGGAGTATGCCAAGCCTCTTCTAGGGCATGGGTGCCCAGCGGGAAGGGGGGCAAAAGGGCTCCCCCACCCCCAGAGCAATCATGGTCAGGAGGTAAGGTAGCCCCGCCCCTTCAAGTTTAGGCCCCGTCCCTTATGGGATGGCCCCGGGCTACTTCAAAAATTTTTGAAGTGGCCCCTGGGAAAAAATTACTGCCCACCCCTGGCCAAGTTGAACTGGTTGGTTGATAGCTACTCAATTTGAGAACATCTTTCAGATGGAAGCCCTATTCAAGAGCAGCATTCTGGTCTGTGCTAAGGGCAGACCACTGCCACATTAAGGGACTTGCAGAAGCAAAAAAGCAGGAAGCTCTATGCCCAGCTTGAATGCTACAAATCTCAGAATCCCACAAGGTACATCACAGAACTTCTGTTGTTTTTAAAGACCTGTCACTCTTGACTGCTTTAAGAGTAAACTCATTGTAATTAAGAAGTTCCTTTGTTAAGTGTCTGCTTCTTGCTTTCCTGCCATGTTGTCCCAGAATGGATTACACTAGAAACCCAACATGTTCACAATCTAGATGCAGCTCGGGGGCGGGGGGTATAAGCAAGTGAGAGGGCTTTGGAGATCACAGAAACTGATTTTGGGACCTAGGGTGGAAACATCATATGTTCTAAGGAACACAAGAGCTATAGCCGTGGTCACCAACCAGTAGATCGCGATCTACCAGTAGATCTCAGGGGCTCCAAGAGTAGCTCTTGAGCCCTCTCTGAACTGCGCACCTGCGCAGTACATTTACATTAGATTTCCTCATGTAATGTAGGCTGGGCTTCAAGGAAGGGGTGGGGCAGTAGATCTTTGCCTGTTCTGAGACTTAAAAAGTGATCTTGGGTGTAAAAAGGTTGGAGACCACTGAGCTATAGTGTTCTAAAGCAAGAAACAGTTACTAGACTCTACCCAGGGATGGGCAATAATTTTTGATGAGAGGGGCACGACAAGGTTTTGTTAAGTGGTCAAGGGCTGCACTTTTCTGTGGAGGGGTCTTGGTGCAGAATGGAGCTTGGGGTAGGGTACTGGTATGCAGGAGATGGTGGGGTGTGAGAGGGAGTTTGGGCGGAGGGGGTTCTGACTGGGGACAGGGATGCAGAGCTCAAGAGGGGATATAAGTGCAGGAGAGGATTCTGGCCTGGGAGAGGGATATACAGGCAGTCCCCAGGTTACGTACAAGATAGGGACTATAGGTTTGTTCTTAAGTTGAATTTGTATGTAAGTCGGAACTGGCTCCAGATTCAGCTGCTGCTGCTGAAACTGACCAGGGGCTGACTACAGGAAGCTGGAGGCAGAATTGCTCTGCCCCCAGCTTCCTGGAATCGGCCACTGATCAGTTTCAACAGCGGCTGAATCTCGAGCCTGGGACAGAACAGCTGGGCTGCCAGGTAGGTCCCTGCAGGATCAACCCGGCAGCACCCCAGCTGTTCTACCCCAGGGTCCACAACAAAAGCCTGGTCTGCAAGGGGGGGGGGTGCACTAGCTGCGCTCCCCTCCCCCAGCAGACCAGGGACACGGGGAGCAAAGCTGCAGCGGCGGCGGGGTCCCGCGCCTCTGAGGCTTTGCTCTGGGTGTCCCTAGTCTGCTGGAGACGGTCCCCAGCAGACCAGAGGCACCGGGAGCAAAGCGGCAGTGGCAGCGGGGTGCCGCGCCTCTGAGGCTTTGCTCTGGCAAAGCCTCAGAGGCGCGGGACCCCGCTGCGGCTTTGCTCCCGGTGTCCCTGGTCTGCTGGGGACCATCCCCAACAGACCAGGGACACCCGGAGCAAAGCCGGGGAGGCGGAGGCGCGGGACCCTGCCGCCGCTGCGGCTTTGCTCCCAGTGTCCCTGGTCTGCTAGAGACGATCTCCAGCAGACCAGGGACACCCGGAGCAAAGACGGAGAGGCGGAGGGGTCCCGCACCTCCCCGGCTTTGCTGTGGCAAAAGAGACGGTCCCCAGCAGACCAGGGGCACCCGGAGCAGCTTTTCTCGCCCCGGAGGTCAAGGTGGCGGGACCGCTGCGCTCTGGGAGGTCCCGCTGCCTGCGAGCTCCGGGGCGAGAAAGCCCCATTCGTAAGTGCGGATCCGACATAAGTCGGAGCCGCGTAATTTGGGGACTGCCTGTAAGAGGGGGTGCAGTGTCTGTGATCTAGGAACAGGGGAGTAGAGAGGTACTGGATGGTGACCTGGAACAGGAGAGTATGGTGACCTGAGGCAGGGAGTTGGGGTGTAGGAGGAAGTGGGGTTCCAGAGGCAGGTTCTGACCGGGAGGTGCTTACCCTGCCTGCTGCAGCCCCAGAGCTCAGAGCAGCTGCTCCATGTGCCTCTCTGCGCCACACAGTAGGGAGGGGGTGGGGGGGAGATCAACATGCACTCCCCATGTGTAACCCACACATCTAGTGTGGTTCACTGTCTCACGTAGTGGCACTTAGATCACTCACAACAAGAGATAAGAACAAAAGAGCTCTACAGCCTAAGAAGAGAGCCAGCTGGTTTTATAGCTCAAGCTGTAGAGACTCCTACACTAATCGCCAGATGTCCTAGTTCAAAACTGTCCGGTAGCAGCTACACATGCACCCAGCATAATCTCTCAACTCCCATTGGCTAGTTCCAGCAAAAGGGAACTGAGAGTTTGTGATGGGGAGGAGTAGCCAATGGTAACCAGCCCAACAGGATCTGAATGATCATGCTGGGGGCAGGGTAGCATGCAAAGATTCCTCCTGCACAGAGAGGCAGATGAGGCAGATACTGTGAGCCCCTGGGCTGCTCCTTTGCCTGAGGGTCTGAGCAGGGTGGCTGTGAGCCGGATTGAAAAGCTTGCCAGGCCATGTGTTGCCTGCCCCTGTGTTGCCTGCCCCATGGCTGATGAGTTGCTTCTCTTATTTAAACATAATAAAATACCAATAAAATTGACTGTTCCAGCTAATACACAGCAGAGCCCCATTTGTCACATCGAATTGGGACCTGGGTCAGATCAGATCCTCAAAACTGAGATAATTAGAAGAATGGGAAAGTGTGACGATGTAGTGCCATCCAGTGGACACATGAGGAATTGCCTACTTTTGGCCCTGTGTGTGTTGGTTGTTGGGTTAACATAGAAAACTGCACAAATGGAAGGTTAGAAGAACAGGACTCTATTGCACCCCCACATCATCTGTAATGACTCCACATAATAGGACACCTCATATTATATACTGCTGCTAGTGACACTCTCACCACAGATCCTCACAGCTCCCCAACCTCCCTTGACATGGAGGCAAGCAGAAGAGGATTGTTACACCCAACTGATAGAATTAAGGAACTGCTCAGAGCCAACCAATGTAGAAAAGAAGAATTTCCCAAGCAGATGATTAGTTCTGGCTCATTTGCTGGGTCTTATAGAGAACAACAGTCCCGAGACTCCTCCCTGTCACTGGGCCCGGCAGCTCATCCAATCAGCAGTGAGACTGAGGGGCAGGAAGCTATGGGAAAAGGGATACGAAAAATGACAAATTCCAATGTCCCCAGTAATAATAAGGGACAAAGGCCTAGGTGGGAAAATAATTCTCCCAATGTTACTGTTTCCCATGCCTTGCATTTGGCCAGCACCAGGTGGGTCAGGCTGCATCGGCACCAAACCTCGCACAGGCTCTTACCTTCTCTACAGGTCTAGTTCTGGGAAAGGAGAACACTCCAAAAAGGCTCCTCTTCATGTTACCCTGAATTCTCTCTCAGGCCTCAAGGGCCAGCCTCAAGAAGCAGAGTCCCTGCAGCAGTCATGGGAGCTCTTGAGATTGCCCCAGCCCCCCATCCTGTCCTACCTGGCCATTTGTAATGGCCTCTCTGTGAGGTCATCGCCTCCCAATGTCCTTTAACCAATAAGCTGAGGTGCTGCAAAAGGCCTTGTGATGTCACTGCCACACTCATCCCTGCCCTACAGGGCTAATGTCCTACCCCGGCCAGTCCCTTTGCATGTTTGAGCTGCTTCCCCTGTGTCATCCCTACTCACTCAAAGTGTTCTGGGATCAAGCAGGATGTACATGCAAACATCAGAGGTTTCTCAGTGCCATATGCAGTTTCTGAGATCTGCAGACTGTAAGGCCAGAAGAGACCGTTCGATCATCTAATCTAAGGGCAGACAATAATTTTGCAGGGGAGCCACTTCATAAACTTTGATATGTGGTAGTGGGCTGGCTCTGGGCCGCCTGGACAGTTCGGGCCTTCAGGCAGAAGGGGTGAGGTTGAGGGCTACAGAAAGAGACATAAAGAGTGTGTGACAGAGACACTGTGTGTGTGAGACACAGACTTTGTGACACAGACTGAGTGTGTGTGGCAGTGTGTACGTGACAGTGACGGTGTGCGTGTGGCACAGAGCATGTGTGTGTTGGCTAAGTTTCGGAGAGAAGCCACACTTTGTCTCTTTAAGGGAAATCAGTCCTGCTCTGTTGTCTCCCCCTCCCTATCCCCTGCTCTGCACTCCTCTGTCACTTACCATCTACATTTCAGATTGGAGCAGCTCTGATGACTATGTCACTCCTTCTCTTCAGAGATGAGGTATAGGGGGGAGAGGAGCTCCCTCACATTAGCACTCCCCTGTCTCCTTACCTCCTCCTCAACTCTGCACAGCTAGCAGGACACTCATGGGAGCAGCTCTGCTGCAGGTCAGTGCAAGGTGGGGGAGGGACATCTGAACATATGTTGCCAGCTGTAAGTATGCACTCTCTGCTAAGCAGCTGGGTGGGCCAAAGAGAAATGCTTGGCAGGCCAGATCTGGCCCCCCCCGGGCCTGATTTTGCCCACCCCTGCTCTACCCAGATCTAGTGGAGTTTAAAGTATTCATGAGCCAGCTACTGGATCCACATGCAATAGGCAGCTAACCATTCACAGCGTATTAGGTCAGCATGTAAGTATGTGGAAAAGCCATTTTCCATGCCAAGTAATGCAAAGCAGCTTTTTCATTATTTCTTCAGCTCATCAAAATATATATTTACACCCCAGATTTCAGTGCATCAGCCTAATTCAAGGTCACAGTGACAAGTTAATAATAATAGTCGGAAGTAGCTATCTGAAAATATACAGATGTCCACAATACCTTTTTACTAGCTGAAACTGTTTCACAGGCTCACTGCTCCTGAAGATGATTTAGCCCCCCTTCTCCCGTGAGTAGTTTAAATCATATTTGCTTGTATGCAATATTTTGCCTGCTTCCCTCTTTCAACTGTTATTTAATAGCGGACTAGGAGGGGGTGCATATGCATGAGACTCTGCTCTCTCAAATCTTCTTTCATCAAATTCAGCTCTGTCCTTATGCAGAAAAATAAGCAGGATCACAATGGAAGAGACGTGCTGTCACTTACTGACACAAAAGCAGCTCAGTGCAAAGAAAAGACCATTTGAAAACATCTGGTCACATCTGAACAGCAGCACTGCTCATATGGCCTGACTCAGCTTTGTACTACTAGCTGAGCAGGCAAGCAGGAAGGGCAGAGGAGGAACTCCTGTATACTCCCTTTCCCCAGCCTTTCCAGCTATAACACATGACTGAAGCACAGCATATGAAGAAAAAAGTTTTACAAATGTGTAACAGAGTAAACCAATTGCACTTTGGAGTTTGGACTAAATCTTCCTTAAAAGCAGGTAGAGCAATGGAAAGTAAAAAGGAATTCAGGATTTGCAATATTGGATTGGGCAAGTGATCTGTGCACTCCAGCAGCTTGTCTCCAATGGAAACCATTAGTTAGAGTGAGTACTTTAAGTAGCCATGTCTGAAATAGGCTTATGGACAGAGAATTCTTGGAGCTGTAGCAATGAGAGTGCAGAGATTTGCACAGCCTGCTATTATTGAGAAATAACCACACTGGTGTTTGTCAGTTCAGTATACGGTGGCTGCAACAATTCTACTTCTGCATTTCATTTAATGTTTCATCTGCATTTTCATTTAATGTTTATTTTAGCAGAACCTCCATTTTTTTAATTAATTTGTGGTTAACTGGCCTTTTGTAAATATACTTATCTTTTTATTTTCTTCTAATTTGCAGAAGTGCTTTAAGAAATGGTTATAATGCCCCTGATGCAGGATTGAGTCCATACTCACTATACAGAGTGCTGACAAATGGGGCCCAATACTCTTGGCTTAAGGCGGTTACTCACATGCTTAAATACAAATGCATTCTTAAATACTTTGCTGGGTTGGACCAGGATGCTCAGCATCTGATACGATCGAATCTTATATGACCAGCATGTGAACCTGTGATATAACCATATATAGTTCACTTTCTTATTTGAATGTTGCTTACTTACATCTTTCAGGAGCCTGGTCAATATGGTCTGGACAAAGGAGGGAGAAGTTACTGAAATCCTGAAAGGTGCCTGCTCCAGCAGCACAGGGGTAATGGTACGTCTGGGCACATTTCTCTTCACAGCATTTGATAGTGGCTCCAAGGTGCTTACAATATGCACATCGCTGAAAAACAGACACGCAGTTCTTTTTATGATGAAAACTGAACACAAAAGCTACAAAATTTGCAGAAGAAATCTCTTTATTGCACAACTCAGAAAATCCATGTTCAGTTCAGCCACTGCGGCCCAAACAATGCCAAAAGTTTTAGTCACAGAAGCAATGCTACGACCAGGTACCTACCCTATAGATTTACACTCTGTAGAGATGACTCACAGCTTTGAATCTGGTGCTCTCTCATGGTCATTCTGACTAAAGCTTTTTTTTTCTTTTTTTTTTTTCAGATCGATTAAGAGTACATTGAGCAGCTTAACACCGCTAGTGAATGGTAGAACTCCCACTGACTTCACTGGAAGCAAAGCTAGGGCAACGCTGAAAAATGTTGAAAGTTCCAACCCTAAGCTACAACATGCTCAGTATTCTGAGGTGCACTACATGGCAGCAATTCCTAGGATGGCAAACATCAACATACAATCAAAATCTATTCTCATTATTTACTGTTGTCTATATAAACGGATTATCATCAGTTGCAAGAACCGTATGTTTCATGTGCATAAATCTTCTCTGGTAACTTCTGACTTTTTGATGAGGTGGGGAAAATATATTTCCTTTACTTTTTATCTATTTGTCTAATTTCAGTTTGGTTTTTTTTATAAAGAGGCCTGTAAAGTAATTCAGAATAGTGCATACAAAGGCATTGTATGCTGGTAAGGGCTGTTACTAGAAATGGTAGAATTCTGATATTGTGAAATAACAGCATACATTAGAATATGAAACTACGTGAAAGTGAACAGGACATGAAAGTGAACAGGAAGTATCATGTTCTCTTTAAAGGATCAATGCATTAGACATTGTATGGAGCAACCCTGACTGACAATGTGATGGATTAGATGACCCAGTATTTCTTTACCATCTCTAATTACTATCATTCTGTGATACACAAGTTCAGGCAACAGACATACTTTGCACGGAATCAATACATCATTAATGACCACATGTGTGTATGTGAAAAGAGAATTCCCCATAAAGAGCTAACAATTTGTCACAGAGCCACGCGACATGAAGTTCCTTCTTCATGACAGGTACACCTACCTTAGTTTCCCTTTCTGAGCCCCCTGAAACAGTCTTTCCTAATGCCAATAGCCTTGTGAGACTAAGTTGTTACCAAAGAAAATTCCCCATGCACACAAGTCCCAATTCCGCAGTGCAGATGTTTCAAATGCAGCCCTGGTGCCCTCACCGCACCCCCACTCTCCAGCACAGATCTAGCGTCCCACACCTTGCCCTAGCTCTCCAATCAGCCCTACTTCCCAGAATAGTCCTCTCTGAGTGTCTGCCAGGGTAGCCACCCCAGTCTTTCCAACTAAGGTGCACCCCTATTCTCCCCAGTGAACCCTCCTCCCCCCCACCCCACCCCCCAGACTCTGCTGGCATCATCCTCACCATGGGAGCAGGCCTATCATGGGAACCTATCATAGTTCTCCTGGCTCCAGTTTTCTGGCGCTGGAGATATCAGCAAGTTAGCTCATCCTGCCTTCAGTCCCTGCCTCGTATGACTGGAAGACACCAGCCAGCAAACCCCTTTTGTTCCTGGGAGAAGACTGAAAGAGAAAGAGCAGACACATTCTGCTTTCTTCTAGACTCCTCCAAGCCCTTCGTTTTTGGCAGGTCTCACTTGCTCATCCTGACAACCAGTCTGCTCTGACCTGCTGGAACCTCAACCTCTCTGGGACTCTCCCTGATTTTCTGTAGTCCCGTGGTGCTGTCCCACCCTCTTAACTACCGAATGGGAGCACCTATTCTGGTACAAGGGAAATGAACCTACTTCATTCATATAGGCCAGCCACTCTGTAACACAACCCCTCTGTTTGAGGTTGGGTGAGGAATTCTATCATCTCTCACACACACACACACCTTTCTGATTCAGTTCATCAATCCTTTTCAGTCTTGGATCTCATTACAATCCCCAAAGTACTGCTACATGTTTTTATACTTTTTGGGGGCATGGAGGAGACACAACATAGACAAATATAGAAAATTTGGAATAAACTGATGAAAAATAGGTCCATGGTTTATGGAAAAGCAACCTTTCCAGAATGGTGTGCCAAGATTTAACCCTCCTGCCTTGGGCCATGCCATTCTCCCAGGGGAGGGAGAGGGGCTCTCTCCACCGCGCACCTCATGGACAACCTGGGTCAATGCAAATCTCTCCACGGACTACCAGTAGCAAATGGAAACTCACCATTAATTACATAATTATGCCTGAGCCATTTTGCTAGTGTTGCAGCAGGGGAGAATGGTTTAATTTAAATTATTAAACAGATTAAGCATTTTAACTTTTTCATGGTAGTTTCTCAAACGTAATTAAAAAAAATTAAAATATGTCCAACACAAAAGGTTTCAATGGTTTCTTTATTTGTGGAAGCAGTGGGGAACCTTTTTTGGGTTGCGGGTCACTAACCTACAGAAAGATCAATTGGATCACACAAGTGAGAAGCAAAAATACTCCTCCAAACCCCCCCAACCCTCACTGATGTGGCCCCCAACTGAGACACCTCAATCTTCTGGCACTCCAGCCCCACAGGGTGAGGGGAAGGGACAGGGAGGACTGAGATTAAGGGCATCCTATAGGCCAGATTTACTTTTCTGGGGTTCCAGAGTTAGTGGATTTTGTGGACCTCCTTAGGCTCTGGGGTGGAAATAAAAATGAGGGGTTCAATGTGTGAGACAGGGCTGCCAGTGAGTGGGACAGGGATGCAGGATCTGGATGGGAGGTGGGGTACAGGATGGGGTAAGGAGGATAGGGTCTGAAAGGGAATTTGGGGTGGGGTATGAGAGGAAGTTTAGGAGTGGGAGGTGTTTGGGGAAGTAACACAGAAAAGGTGAGAGAGTGAGAATGTACCCAACAATGCTGGGGGGGAGGAGGGGGAGAGAAGAGGAGGGGAGTAAAGAAAAGTGCAGCTTCTGAAAAGTAAAATTGTATCCCCCCCTCACATCTTCCCTCTGCTCTAGCCTCACTCCCTTCAGCCTCAGGATCTCCCCAGCTTTTTCCCTGCATCATCCCATTTCCCCCTAGTGCAACACCTGCCCCCTCCCATCTTGCCCCCCCCACATCCTTGTGCCCCCAGCATACTCACAGGCAAGGCAGTAGCGCCGGGACTCACAGCCCCTGGGAACAACACTGGAATGAGGCGAGGCAGGGTTAGGGAGCAGAATTTCTTCCCTGACAGGCCCAGATCTTTGCCTGCAGGCAGCAGCTCCAGGGCTGGGGCAGACAGAGCCTGGGGTTGCCCAGGGCTGGCTTCAGCCCAGCCGGGCACAGTGGGGCACTGGGGAAAGGACTCCCTGCCCCCACACACAGCCCGTGAGGAGCAGCATAGCAGAGCGTGGGCCCCGGTGGTCCATGTGTGCTGGCCACCTATCCCCACCCCATCCTAAAGCAAGAGGCAGCCCCAGGGACACATGCACGCATCTCTACTGTCACCTCTGCTCCAGCAGGAAGCTGGAGGTGGTGCTCCAACCTGCAGTTGCGCAGCTGAGGCGTGAGACTCAGCACGGGCTCTCAGCTGCGTGGGGGGAGGGGCAGAGCTGAGCTCCCCCCTTGCCTGACAGTAAAAACTGGCTCGTGTGCCAGAGGTTGCCGACCCCGATCTACTCCAATAGAACATATGCTTAATTCTTAGAATGTAGAAAATGTACATTGCCTTAATTCTTCAATATTTCAAGAGTCAGCCACAAGGCGTAAATAATACTCTTACAAACTCCTGGATGTCTAAGACAGCTGATTTTTAAGGCAAAGAATTTAAAGTCAGACCAAATCCACGTCCTCAGAGAAACAACCATCTGCACTGCCAACTGAAGGTATAGTGGTAGGAGAAAAATGGCTATTTATTTGCACTATACAAGAAAAATGGTCAGGTCTATAAAATAAGACAGTTGATGGGGGGTAGCTATTATCCAGTATTGCAGCAAGGCTAAAAAAAAATGAGAAAGAGAATGGCAACATACTGTACAGAGAAGACACATTTCACAACCTTTGCTGAAGACAGAAGTCCAGTGACCTCTCAAAAATTGATGAGGATAAGAGGAGTTCTTGCAAACAAATGTACAGAACTGAGCTCTGGGTGCCACATGGTTGGCTATAAAAGATGCAGTGTACTGTCATTGCTTTACAGCTCCTCTGTAAAAATATCCAGGCCATTAAAATATATAGTTCCAGATATGTGAAGACATGGCATAGAAGAGCATACCCAACAGTTCTGTAGGGAAGAATACACAGTGGATACCTAATTCAGAACAGTGATAAGCAATACCGTGAGCATGTGCAAATGATTGCTTTAATATCTACCTGACAGCCAATCTGTACCTATGTATGTTACTAAAGTTTCTGGCTAGTAAGTATTATAAGATTTAAAACACTGTGGCAAAATCACTATTAGTGACCATACATTAACTGAACACTATGATCTAGGATGCTGTGTAGGGTAAACAATAGGACTGAAGGTGAGGTGGAAACCACGCAGCCCCCACTGTGAAGGGTCACAAACTGCAGCTGCATGCTTGTCTTACAACTATCAGACAGCCGGGAGCATAGGTTCACAGTCAATGTTCAAATTGTATAGATCATAAATGCATGCGAGAGGTATGGTAGCATTAACCCTTAGAACATTATAACTCTCCCACCAGATTAACTCTTTAAAAGATGTCCATAGATCTTTCTCATGTTGGGGGAAGGATATGGAGGAATGCATGTGTGTGTTGATGCACACTCTTGCATACACGCAAGAGAGATAAATGAAAGATGAATGAAAACATTCAAAGATCAAAATATTATTCAAAACTCTGAATTATCAAGTTGTAATAAATACCAGTATTAATGACATTTAAGACCTCATGTTTCTGTTTTAAAGTAGCCATCCTAAAATGGTACATAATGAATAATAAAGTAGTTTTAGAGTGAGTCCGTCTCTAAATTTTATGTGGATTCCTGAGATGTCAATTAGTGGACTTCCCATCACTTTTCATAAACTGGATGATCATAAAAGAGTAAAATCTAAGTAATTCTGATAAGCACTGAAAAACACCAAAACCATGCTGATTTACAGCATCACAAAAACTGGGGTGAAAAATGGAAGCCCTAATTACATTTAATTGAACCTTTCAAACCCATCTGCTACAACTACATTGGCAATGAAAAGCATTTGGCAGCTACGCAAAACACATACTTTTAAATAAGGTGGCAGATATCATCTGAACCAAATAAAAATGAAGAATATCAACTTTTCTTGAATTTATAAGACGAAGAGATAAAACAGTCAGAAGTAATACATCTTCCTCACAGGGAGATTTTGCCATAGCTGCTAACTAGAAAACTTATTTCTACAGCAACAGAAGCCAACTCTTCTCTGAAACTGGACTATAAGTTATGGCCAAGAAAAAAATATATAGCTAGTGTAACTGACTAACTTTCGTGAGGGAAGTGTTCAAAAATACTGTATTAGAAGTTTTTATTACTGTGATACAAAAAAGCTCCCAGAACCAATGTTACTTTGGTTTTTTACAGCAAAAATATTTCATAAGGACATTAGAAAAAAAACTATCAAGGCAATACAAGTATCTTTTCCCATCACCACACTGTACATTCAAAGACTTAAGGAAGTTTTGGCATTTTCAAGATGACTCTCAATGGGTAAGTCTGTGAGTCTGTCACAGAAGTCACAGATTGCATGACTCTCCAGGACCTCAGGGTATGTCTACACTACAAAGTTAATTCGAACTAACAGACGTTAGTTCGAATTAACTTCGATAGGCGCTACACTAGTGATCCGCTAGTTCGAACTTAATTCAAACTAGCGGAGCGCTTAATTCGAACTAGGTAAACCTCATTCCACGAGGACTAACGCCTAGTTCGAATAAACTAGTTCAAATTAAGGGCTGTGTAGCCACTTAATTCGAACTAGTGGGAGGCTAGCCCTCCCCAGCTTTCCCTGGTGGCCACTCTGGGCACCACCAAGGAAACTCTTCTGCCCCCCTCCCGGCCTCAGAGCCCTTAAAGGGGCACGGGCTGGCTACGGTGCCCGTGCCAGGTGCAAGCCTGCCAGCACCCAGCCAGCAGA
Source organism: Pelodiscus sinensis (assembly GCF_049634645.1). Lineage (NCBI taxonomy): Eukaryota > Metazoa > Chordata > Testudines > Trionychidae > Pelodiscus > Pelodiscus sinensis. Next base: position 243,887,777 of record NC_134712.1, on the reverse strand, counting down.
CCCTGCACCTGGCACGGCTCGAGCCAGCCACCCGCTGCCACCCAGCCCTCCGCCTCTTCCCGGGACCACGCTGGCGGCTCCCGGGAGCCTGCCCGGGTCCGCAAGAGGCGGGCGCCCGCCTGGTCTAGTGCGGACATCGTGGACCTCATCCACAACCTCCGCACTAGGCACAGGAAAGTGGCCGTCTAGGGCACGAGACCTGCCAGCCTGGCCACCCAGGAGCAGGTTGGCATGAAAATCAAGGTGGTCCACTGAGACCCCCGACTCTGAGCCCTGAGCTTAGAATGGCTGTACTGGGTCAGACCAAAGGTCCATGTAGCCCAGAAGCCTGTCTATTGACAGCAGCCAACACTAGGGACCCTGGAGGGGATGGACCAAAGACAATGACCAAGCCATTTGTCTCATGCCATCCATCTCCAGCCTTCCACAAACAGAGGCCAGGACACTATTTCTACCCCCTGGCTAATAGCACTCCATGGACCCAACCTCCATGAACTGATCTCACTTCTCTTTAAACTCTGTTATAGTTCTATCCTTCACAGCCTCCTGCAGCAAGGAGTTCCACAGGTTGACTCTTTGCTTTGTGAAGAAGAACTTTCTGTTATTAGTTTGAAGCCCGCTACCCATTCATTTCATTTGGTGTCCTTTAGTCCTTCTATTATGGGAACTAATGAAGAACTTTTCTTTATGCACCCTCTCCACACCATTCATGCTTTTATAGACCTCTATCATATCCCCCCTCAGCCTCCTCTTTTCTAAGCTGAAAAGTCCCAGTCTCTTTAGCGTCTCTTCATATGGGACCTGTTCCAAACCCCTGATCATTTTAGTTGCCCTCCCCTCTCCCACCCTCTCTCTTCCCCTCTCCCACCTCCTTTTCCCAGTCTCCCCGAGTTTTGTTCAATAAAGAGAGTTTCTATTTTTGAACACACGTGTCCTTTATTTTGTACATCAGGAAGTGAGGGAGGACTGGGGTACGAGCCCCCGATGGGGAGGACTGGGCTGGCTCTGCGTGCTCCTCGGGGTGGAAGCTCTGCTGAAACCCCTTGGTTGCCCCCCCCCCTCCGGATGGCAGCCTGCGGCAAGTGCAGCCGGTCTGATGGTCGAGTGCTGTGATGTGCCGAGTGTGGGCACTCAGGACACTCCAAGACAGGACTGCTTTGCAAGCGGGGAACCCCTGAGAACTGTCTGTCTCAGATGGGGGTCGGGTCCCTTTAAGCACAGCCCTCGGCTAGCCTGAGACAGCAGCTCCACGCTCTAAGTCCTAATCTGATGCCCTGCCGGCACTGCTTCCGGCCATCCTTAACCCCGGTTCAGGATCCACTCAGTGTGGACATGCTAGTTCGAATTAGCAAAACACTAATTCGAACTAGTTTTTTAGTCTGGATCTGTTAGTTTGAATTAGCTTAGTTCGAATTAACTAATTCGAACTAAGTTAGTTCGAATTAGTGCTGTAGTGTAGACATACCCTCGGTGACTTCTGCAGTCCACAGGTGTGACTTATTCCAGTCTTTCCTCCTCCCAACAGTGGCAGGCCTAGGCCACCCCTGCCAGCAGAAATGGCAGTCCCAGACTGCCCCGTTGCAAGCAGCAATGATTGCGGCAGTCGTGGGCCATCCAGTGTCAACATTGGTGGCAGAGGTCCTGTGCCAGCACAGCCATCTTCTGCTAGCTAGCAGCGACTGTCACCCGCCTGTAGCAGATGCCGCACTCCCAGATTGGCAGGATCCCAGGACAGTGGGCCATCCCCTGCCAACAGTGGTGGCAGCAGTCCCATGTCAATACCAGTGGGCCGCCTAGTAGCCGCCCCCCCCCCCCCCGAGCATTATATGCACCTTCAGAACCCCCTGAACACCAAAAAGTTAGTCAGGGTTATTGAGTACAAGTCATGGACAGGGCATGGGACTACAGATGTGAACGACTAGTCAACTATACGATAAGCAAATGCTTATCGGATAGTCGAGTCCAAATTGCATAGCCTATTCGATTAGTCAATTACTTGAAATTTAACATCCCTACAAGGGACCATTAATTTTGTTGTTATTTTCTATATTTTACTAAAAATTCCCATAACTAAATCTTAGCCTTAACAATAGGTAGATGAAATTACATCAGATTCTTAAGGACACAGGTCAACAGGGCTATTTGGAGCTAGCTAGTTCCAAACTTCCACCCATGCATCCGCTAATTGTTATCAGAATTGGAGTTGACCTCAGACAGAGGACCTCAATGCTGTGAGAAGACTGGCAGAATGCTGAAAGTTCTGATGGTCCACAGCCCCTATTTAAAACTAGCACAGGAACAGAAAGTCATCCATGCACCTAGATCAGGCCTGGGCAAAATTCAGCCCACCAAGCCACCGGATCCAGCTCACAGACACTGTGAGGAGCCCCAGGCTGGCTCCCCCTTGCCTTGCCCCACTCCACACTGCTCAGAAATGCGGCTGTGGGGCGGTTGTTCTTTAAAAACTGTGAGTCCGGAGAGGAGGGGGGAAGTTTTAGGAGCTGCTCCTGCCCCCTGCACAATCCCATTGGCCGGTTTCTGGCCAATGGGAGCTGCCTGTTTCAATAACAGGCAGCCATGAAGTACAGCAGGCTCGAAACCACATGGCTACAGCCTGTGTGGGGGCGGGGCAGGCAGGGAGGCTGATTCGGGAACCGCTGCTGTCTGGTAAGTCTCCTGACAGAGCCTACCTCTGGCACCCCAGTCCCTTCCTTCCCCAACCCTCTGCCCCCCCCCCACTCCACATTCCCGAAATCCTATGCCTCCCTCCTGTACCCATATCCCCTCCCAGATCCAGAATTCCAATCCCCTGGCCAGAGTACAACCTCCTGCAGTCCCTCCTGTACCCCAATACCCTGCCCTAAATCACAATCCAACCCCCTATACCAAGTTCAGTGCCCATCACAACTGCCTTCTTCACCCAAACTCTCTTCCTTACTCCAAGCACTCTTCTGCACCCAACCTCCATCCCAGACCTCGCACCACCTCCTTTAATACCATGAAAGAGTGCAGCCCTCGACCACTTTCCAAATTCTTGGAGTGGCATGTCCATTAAAAATTATTGCCCATCCCTCACCAAGATCCCCTTGATCTGCACTATATTTCTTTTGCTTCCTCCTTCCACTCCTTTGGCTTGACTTCCTGGTATTCCAACTTGGTCTCACTTTGGTTTGAGCCATGATTGTACTGTAAAGTTCATCTCCCACTTCTAATTTCTTGGTGACCTGACCTTGCCTGCATCCTAACACTTAAAAGTCTCAGTTTGCCCTCTGGCCTGGATTGGACTCTGAGTTCTTGGTATCTGACCCATCCTGACTCCTGCTTCGATCACGAAGTCAGACACCCGCCCCCCCGGTCAGGATACCGCTAAAGGGAATGGCATATGGGCCATTTCTTAGAACATTCAATGCTTGATGCAGGAATAAAAAAATTGCCAGCTGTCAAAGCAAGCATAAAATTGTTGTGGTTATAGATACAGAATAACCAATGTTTTATCATCTCCTGGACCAAAGGAAAGTCCTTGCACAATGCTATTTAACTAGAAAGTTCAAGTTTTGTTCACAGCTTATTGAAGAAAATTAGCAGGAATAACAATAAGGCACTTTGCTATTCAAAAGCCCTTCATTGTCTACTCACTGCTTTTTGCATCAAAACCAAGCTTTTCGTGATTGCCTTCAAAGCACAGCAGAACTGCAATCTGCCTACCTTTCTGATTTTATTTTGAATTACTGTTCTCTCCGTCATTTGACTCTGCACCAGCCTTCCAATTAATTGCACCTCTTCATTTTGTTCTCTTTTACTCATCTTTGTGCCTTCATTTATGATACCACATGTGGTAGTAACAGTCTTTCTGAGTTACTGAACCAAATAGCCACAGTCTCCTTCAAATTTCAATTTGAAACTTAGTTTGTTCATTAGGTTCAGTAGACCCAATAGCCCTTGAATACTGCCATTAACCTAATGGAAGAGAATTGTGCTCATGAGTTAAATATCTTTCTGTAAACAGGAAATGCAACCGATTTAATGTTCAGAAATAAGTACAGTGGAGTCCGGATTATCCGACTCCCGGTAATCCGACACTCCGCTTTATCCAACCCTGCAGCTCCCGGGGACTTTGTGATTTGCTCTCTAGGAGCAGCTGCTGCGCTGCTGCCGGGGAAGACGCGGCCCCGGCAGGAGCCCCATCAGCTGCTCCTAGAGAGCACGGGGACAGCTGCTGCTGCCGGGGATGCTTCATCCCCGGCAGCAGCAGCAGCTGTCCCCGTGCTCTCTAGGGGCAGCTGATGGGGCTCCTGCCAGGCCCGCGTCTTCCCCAGCAGCAGTTCCTATCATCCGACATATTCAGTAATCCGACCATGTGTCAGTCCCGTTTACGTCGAATGATAGGGACTCTACTGTATCAAGAGAAATTAAATAGAAATTCTAGAATGGTCACCAAAAGAGTTTATTGGGTACTTACTCCACATAATAAAAAGGTGCATTGATTGATCAAGATTGGAATACATGCAAAGTAGAGATTAGCATACATAAATAATATATCAGCTGAGGGTGCTGCAGGCTAATGTAACTATTTTCTACGTATGCTGTAAAAAAGAAACTTGTTGGTAAGATATGTTGGCCATGGTGTTATACATCTGATAAAAGTAGAGTAAGTTAAAATTATAGAACAAAAGCTTTGTTTTATCCATATATTATCAAAACATCAAAGTACTGATCCTTAGAGATCTACCAGTGCTCGTTGGTTTCCTGGGATGTTGGGGATCAGGCCCTAAAAGCTCAGACAATAGGAGGATTATTGGCTCTGTCCTCACTGTTAAAATATTCTTGATTCCAAGAAGCGCTTTTATGAGAAGATTAAATGCACTATGTTAAAAGATTTCCACTACTGAAATGCTTTGGGAAAATATTCAGCCAAAACCATAAAAAATAAATTAACTGAAAAGATGACTATGACAATATGGGTTCTGATCTCCAGCTGCTACCAATAGCAAATAAAAGGATATATGTAATGCCATATTTTGTAATTCTTTTATAGCTTTTAAGTCTTTCATTAAAGGGGACATGAATCAAACAATTATGAAGAAATCCTGTGGATTTTCGAGAAGAGTCAAAATTATGACTTTGGATGGAAACTTATGTGCAATCTTACCAATACAGCAGAATTTGGTAAAATACAAATTTTACCATTCCGAAACCTATTTTGGATAAAATGATATATACTTTTCTCGGATCAGCTTCATTTAGCTTTTAAAACATTAGCTGAGAAATATCATGGAATGAATGTTTTTTTATTAATAATAGTGCACTGTGCCATGTAGAAGACCCACCTGTTCTTATTTATTGACCTTGCAGAATTTAATCTATACATAGCAGTATGGGTGTTATCTTTGAAATGGCTGAGCTAATTAAAATTGTTGTCATGGATTCATACTAAGGGGATAAAGTGAATAATACCTTTTGGTCCTAGCATTAATGAGACCTAAAAGAAACTAAGTGTAAACAGTGGTTAATGAAACATGCTACTGTGGTTTTGACAAACTTCATTGGTTGCTCTATGGTCTGATAAAGCCAAATAATGCTTATTAGCACAAATCACTATCAGGGTATTGAATATCAAATCCAATATTGTAGATAATTAAGAAAAATTAAACACACCAACATATTGGCAAAGGAAGGTAAGCAATTTTCCATTATATGATGGCTGTGAAAAGGTCTATGTTATTTGCATGTCCAGTAGTACCCATTATTTTCTAACCTTTTAAATGTTGCATTAACAATGCCAAATATAGGGCAATGATTCAAAGCTGATAACAAGCAGGACATCCAAAGATTGGTTAATTTAAACTTGAAAATTTAATTTAAAAATTACATAAACCCTAGGAAATTAAAATTCAGATTGCTCTAACTTAGATTTTAATTACACATTAATGGTAATTTTCTTTTACCACAATAACTTAAGAAATGAAACATTTTGAAGCACCAGCAAACTTTAATGTAATTTAAAAGCCAAACCTGAAACCTTAGTAAACATTTATTACCTTTAGTTTAATAAAACAAAATATGCCTGTGCCACACTCTTGGTGCTTTGATATAATCTTAAAAAACTCACAATATTAAACAAGCTGTGTAGTATGTATTACATACAAAAAAAACTGTGGCAAGAATACCATCTTTGATGGAAAACATTATGATTACATATAAATAAATGCAGCATGTATTTAATGAAAAGATCATATACTATTTTTTCCACAGGATTCCAGCCTCATTCAGAGCACAGGATGGATGGGGCTCAATGAATAGGTATTATTCATTATTTATTTTTATCCTCCTTATTCAGTGTGTGGGTTCTCTGCTGTACTGAATGTTCACCATCCAACCTCGGTACTGAATACTAAAGTATCAGATGTGTCTATAGTGCATTCCTTGTACTATCAGTTATATAAATAATATATTTTTCTTCATACCCTCTGAGAGGTTATGTCTACACTACCACCCTAGTTTTTAAATGTCCGCTAGTGCGGACTCCGTGCCGCGCGGCTACACGCAGCACAGACTAGGAAGTTCGGACTAGGCTTCCTATTCCGAACTACCATTACGGAGTAACGAACTATAGCATACGGAGTAACGGTAGTTTGGAATAGGAAGCCTAGTCCGAACTTCCTAGTCTGTGCTGTGTGTAGCCGCGCGGCACGGAGTCCACACTAGCGGACATTTAAAAATGGCGGCGCCCGGCGAGATGCAAATTAAGCCCGGGAAATTCAAATCCCGGGCTTCATTTGCAACTCCGGTTGCCTACATTACCATCCTAGTTCGAACTAGGGTGGTAGTGTAGACATACCCTGAAAGCTGAAGGGGTATTATCCCTATTTTATAGATGGTGAAAGGAGGCAGAACGAGATTAAGGCTAAAACTGAGAACAGCATACATTAATTTTGGGTGCCCATTTTGATAAATATACCTGATTTTTCCTGAGTACTTAGCATTTTTATAGCCCTTTATAATTGAAGTGGTGCAGTTGCAACTTGGGCAAATCAGGTCACAAGTGTTTGAAGTTGGTCATCCAGAATATATGGCACTTATATTTAGTCACCAACTGTGAACATTATGTCCTAAGTGACTTGCCAACATTACATGTAACCCTAATTTGGGCATATACTAACTCTTGAATACTTAGGTTTCCAATCTTACAATAATTCTAACAGCTTGTATATGAAATTTTCAATTTTTAAAAAAACAAAGCAAAATTAAAAGTATACCCCCGTTGAACTATATTGATCATCAACAAAATTGGGTCCTTTATATTTTTATACCACAGATTTCTATCACTTGAGCCAATGGACTAGCTGGATGGTTACCAGCATCAGCAATAGGCTATTTGCCAGATAGACCAACTATGGGGTGATAGAATGCAACACACATCAATGGTTTAACACAACTGTTTGCAGAGAGCAGGTCAGTATAAAGGCTCAAGAATCCTGGAGGGCTACTCTCCAGTAGTTGAGACCCCCTTCAGCACCATCTACCTCATCTGCCTCCTGCTTTGTAGAGATATATTTGTAGAAGATTATAATTTAGAGTCTTTCCAGTTTGTTTTATTAACAATGTAGTCCTCTCTCATTCACTGGTTTATTATTTAATGAATCACTAGATTGTTACATGGTGACAAAGTTCTGAATGAAAAGCAAACTGTAGTAATTCTGAAGTTAACTTCTGTGTCTGCAACTGAATGCAGAGACAAAGGGAGACACCAAAGAAGCAGGAGCCCCAGGGATGGAGGTTTTTGCGTGTATTTGATGAGCACAACAGTAACTTTATTAGCTTAGAAGGTGTAAAAAGCCCAAAATGGATGTATTTCAACCTTCATCTAATCTGCAATGGTCAGGCAATGCTGCCAAAAACTGAAAAACATTCAGACAGAGATCTAAATTGTATTTAGCAACCATAATGGTAGAGAAGAAAAATAAAATGAAAATATTTTTCATGTTGCTGGGGATGAAGCATTGGATATTTATGACACAGTTAAGTGTGAAGATGATGAAAGTATGAAGTTCAGTAAAATACAGACTAAATTTGAGGAACACTGCATGCCAAATAGAAATGAACCCTTTGAAAGTCCCAAATTTTTATATGCATGCAAAAAAACACGCATAGAGCAATATGTCACAGAATTAAGTCAAGTCAGTAAAACCAGAGATTTTGGTGAGTTGGCATCTCTGATCAGAGACAGAACTGTTTGTGGTATTAAAGACAATGTGTTAAGAAAGAATCTGCTCTGTGAAGGAGATAGAACTTTAAAAAAAAGCTCTTCAAATGTGCAGGGCAGAAGAAACTGAGAAATGACAATCCAGAGAACTGCATTCTCCAAAAGAGGTTATTTATGTGCTAAGTTCACAAGAATATAGCCACAAGAGGCTAAATCAAAGAGTGGATCTACTTGCTATGAAAACCAATGCAATGGTTTGTTTAATAGTCACAGATAATTATTCTCTGTATCCAGAAATTTTCACACTGCACAGCAGTGATGGTAAATCAGTGATAACTGGCTTGAAGGGAAACATTTCCAGACACGGAATTCCAGATGAAGTCTTTAGTGATAACGAGCTGCAATTTTCCAGAACAGATTTTAGGCAATTTGCCAGAGAGAGGGATTTTTCGTTACAAAGCATCTAGTCAAAATTACCTTGAATCAAATGGACTTGAAGAAAGGTCTATACAGAGAGTAAAGAACCTTAAGACAACATTTTTGACAGTGGGAGTGATTTGTATAACGTATTTATGGTTCACCCAAGTACACCCCTGGAGAATTACTTTTTCTACAGCTCAGCTACTAATGGGAAGGAACAGATCTAATTTAACAATTACTGATAACTTGCTGAAATCTCATAACAATGAAATAAAAAAATGAAGGTAAATCAGAAGTGGAAGCAGAAATACTATTTAGACAAAAGGACCATGATCTGCCACCTCTTAACCCAGGTAATATTGTGTGCCTGGGGAATCACATGTCTAATACTTGGGGCCAAAGGGACACCATGAAATAACAGGAATCTATGATTCTATGCAATTAAGGCTGGAAGAGACCTCAGGAGGTCATCGAGTCCAGCCCCCTGCCCAAAGCAGGACCAACCCCAACTAAATCATCTCAGCCAGGGCTTTGTCAAACAGACTTAAAAACCACTAGGGATGGAAATTCCACCACCTCCCTAGGTAACCCATTCCAGTGCTTCACCACCCTGCTAGTGAAATAGTTTAATATCCAATATCCAACCTAGACCTCCCCTGCATCCAAGGTCCTAGGTAGAGACAGACTAGGGAGTATGCATTTGACATAATCTAAGGGATCTAGAAGCAATCCCAGAACATTCCAGCACATTGACAGTATATGTGGACTCTGGCATTTTGCATCTGACTGATCCTTTATCAACACACAAAGGAGAAACAAGGAACAAGAACACTCAGACTCTAATGAAAGGCTGATACTGAGAAGATCAAAAACAGGAGATTAAAATGTCCTGAAAGACTCAGAGACTTAAGGAAAATAAGTGGTAAAAACTCACTCAAGAATGCTGTGCTGATGACCTTTCCTCTCTCTGTAGTTGACTCACTGGCGACGTCTACATTGGCAAGATTTTGCACAAATACTTTTAACGCAAGAGTTTTTGCGTTAAAGTATTTGCACAAGAGAGCATCTACACTGGCATGTGCTTTTGCACAAGAGATGTGCTTTTGCGCAAAAGCGTCTGTGCCAGTGTAGACGCTGTCTTGCAAAAGAAAGCTCCGATGGCCATTTTAGCCATCGGGCTTTCTTGCACAAGAAATTCATGTTGCCTGTCTACACTGGCCTCTTGCGCAAGAACAGTTGCGCAAGAGGGCTTATTCCTGAGTGGGAGCATCATAGTTCTTGCGCAAGAAGCACTGATTTCACACATTAGAACGTCAGTGTTCTTGCGCAAGAACTCCCCGCCAGTGTAGACAGGCAGCATGTTTTTGTGCAAAAGAGGGTACTTTTGTGCAAAATCATGCTAATGTAGACATAGCCATTGGGTTTATGGAAATTTACTAGCTGGGTGAAGAATTTAATTCACTTGCTATTAGATAATTGTTAGCTTGCTCTCCCTCTCTCTCACACACAAATAATTGCTTTTCTTTAAGAAGGAAGATGTAGAGATGTTGGTAGATGTTACAAAGCATGGCGGCATTAAATCTCCCCACAAATCATACACATTTTTTACTATGAGCTAAATTAATTTTTCTTTAATCTTGTTCTCAAAAACATCTGAATTGTTTTAGCTGGAACTTTCCCTAAAACTTCAGCCTGTAACTGACACTCACATAGAATATTTCAGCTTGATTGATTAACATTTGGCAAAGTTAAAAATGACTGAAAATATGATTTTCGAATGAAAAGTGCTGGAAAACCTTAACTTAAGTAATAGCTATCAGCGTAGTCCATAGCTAAATCATTCAGGATATGCATACACTGAAAAAAAAATCAGCAGCAATAAGTCTCAAAGCCCAGGATCTATAGACTGGAGCTCATGTGATAGCTAAAAATAGCTCTAATAACCAAGTAGTGGGTGCATGTTTCTGATTAATTATGGAAGTAGATTAAGCTAATTTGGAATAAAGTTCTCTTAGTCATGAATAAAAGCATCCACACCTGAAATTTAATCAGGAATAGTTAATCCACTTTACACTCACACCCTACCTTATTCTAGATTAACTTTCTTGTGTAGACATACCCTAACTGATATCAGTACAGGTTGAACCTCTCTGGTACAGCATCCTCAAGACCTGATTGGTCCCAAACCAGAGAATTTGCTGGACTAGGAAAGGTCAATGTGAAGGGGGCTCTGCTTTCCTCCTCCTACTGCCACCTGGGTCTTCATGCTCTTCTCACAAGAGGGGGGCTCCGCTTTCCCCCCTGCGGCTCCATGCTCTCCCACAGCAGCTCTGCTGCTGCCCAGGGGTCCACGCTCTGCTCAGGGGCCCCTGCTGCCATCTGGAGTTCCACACTGCACCAAGGGGCCCTACTGCTAGCTGGGTCTCCGGGCTCTACCTAGCTCTTCTGCACCACCCCAAGGCTCTGCACTGCCCCTGACAGCCCTGCTGCCACCCAGGGCTCTGCACATCTGCTCTGCTAGTTGCCATCCTAACCCCAGTGCCTGGGAGCTCCACATTCTGCCAGCAGCTCTGCTGCCCACCAGAGCTCCACTCTCTTGGACCTCTAGTTTGGCAGTGCTTCTGGCCCCAGCCTGCTGGCTTATCCCCGTGAGTGCTCCCACAGGATCACCCCGACGATGCCGGACCAGGGAAATCTGGTTTATCAAGTTTCAACCTATACTACTGACTAATTATCATCACTCCTGAATGTCTGGTGGACTGCCCTGTTTTATCTGTTTCTCCATTTAACTACTTCATTATTATGTTGATTTTTTAAAACTTGAAAGGTAGTTCTAATGAGGAATAAAACATTTGGACAAAATGCTATATGATAGACTGTTGCTTCATTATTTCTGTAGCTTTTGTCTTTCGAGAGTGAAAGACCCTCCCTATTTCCCTCTCCCCTCTAAGCAGGAATATAGAAAAGTTAAATTCCCTGGGCATATTTGAACTTCCTCTTCCCAGCAGCCAGTCATGCCATTAACCTTTGTCTCAATATCCGTAATGATGAATGAGCATGTTAGCACGATGTTTATGACAAAAGAATCAGCAGTGAGATAGTTAACCGTGTTTGACATTTAAATCGTTAAAATTAAGCTTTGAAGGTTAGGTCCCCAAAGAGATGAGTGGAGCAGATCAGACCTTGTTAGTTATTGTTTCAGGCTTCTTGTTTACAGGCTCAGGAACACAATGCTGCATCAGATCTACTTGGTTCATATTCGGAAAGTTTTCATCACATCCAGAAGGGATAGAAACTTCACTTAAGGAGTGGAAAGGAGATAAAGCTTAGATGCTAAAACATAATTATGTAGTAGTGAGTGAACCCTGGAGGAAATACCAGCTCTGCTTATTATAGGTGGGGTTAGCAGTGCTCTCTATTATTAAAGCAAAATGCAGGACAATGTAGCACTTTAAAGACTAACAAGATGGTTTATTAGATGATGAGCTTTCGTGGGCCAGACCCACGAAAGCTCATCATCTAATAAACCATCTTGTTAGTCTTTAAAGTGCTACATTGTCCTGCATTTTGCTTCAACTACCCCAGACTAACACGGCTACATTTCTATCACTACTCTATTATTAAGGTTGCCTGACACTTCTCAATTTAAGACTCTCTTTTTATTGGTTTATAACATTGCCAAATGAACAAGTTGAGCTGAAATTTTGCATGGCAGATGTGTGCTTCAGGCTAATATTTTATTTTATCTTTTAAAAATTGAGTCAAAACAATTCAGCTACAAAAATGAGGCTACAAAAATACATGTTGGGCACATTACTATTTTCTGAGTAACCTCTCCACTGAACAGCTCTCCTAATTTTGGAGCAAGACATTTTGTATGGAGTGGCCTTTGTATTAGGAGTATGCCTTTTGCCATCTCCATGAAAATCCACCCCGATATGGCCATATTATAAGTCTTCATAAATAATCACAATTTGTACATGCTTATAATAGCTAAAATCCCTGAAGATTCTGTCTTCACTGAGCATGCTTGGTCCTCTCTCTTTCAGTTCCCAGTGACGACCAGACTGCACAAGCCACCCCCACAGAATGACTGATCATACTACAGGAGTGGAGCTACACTTTCCCCTATGTGTTCCATGTTGCTCCAGGCCAAGGAGGTTGGGGGTGGGGACTGGTACTAGACAATGAGAGCAAGGAGCTACTATCTCCTTTGTTCTCAATGACTGCATCTACTGGCACAGAGAAGAAAGCAGTCTGAGTCTATGTAGAGGGCCAAATTAGGCCCAAGAGAGAGAAAGAAATAGTTTGGTACTGGGGTGCAAGCAAGAAACTAGTCAAGCAAGGAAACTAGGAGCCAAGAGGAAGTTGGAACTGGAGTTAGTGAGGGAAATAGGAGGGACGTGGCCTAGGAATCAATTGACAGGAGGGGATAGGGAACACACTGAGATCAATTGGGGTATAAGACTGGGACTGGTTTAACAAGGAAATTAGGACTAGGAACCAGAGTGTGGCCAGGGTGATAGATCTGACAAGAAGCTGGGTAGGTGAGGAGGGAGAGAGACATTGCTGCTATGGAGTTGAGGGGTTGAGGAGAAGAGGAACTGGAAACAAACTGGGTGAGGATGAAGATACGTATTGGAAGCTGGTGGAAGGGAAAGAGATCAGATGAAGAACCAAGAAAGGGAAACTAGACTAGTTATACAAGATGACTGGGTAAGGAGAGAGGCAAGAGAGAATTGGGACTAAGATGGCAATTGAACTGGGACAAAGAGCATGGGGGTAGAAAAGAGATATGACTGAAACACAAAGGTTGGAAGGGAAAGGACAGAAATGGTCAAAATTTGGGGGAAATGGGCAGAACTGTCTGTGTCCACTGGAGTATACACCCCTACAGAACCTGAAACGGAACCTGAGAGTATGTCTACATGGAAGGAAAAACAAAACAAAACCAAATCAGCAGTGAGTCGCAGAACCCTGGTCAGTTGACCTCAGAGCCCAGAGTTCATGCTAAAAATAGCAGTGCTGACATTCCTGTTTGGAATGGAGCCCAGGCTATGAAACCAAGCAATTGGGGAGAGTCTTGGAGTCCAGGCCCTAGCCTGAATGAGAACATCTACACTCATATTTCTCTATATGTATCACGGGCCAGACAACCCTGGCTCTGAGACTTGCTACTTTTGTAGTATAGACCAGTGTTTCTCAAACTGGTCTGTGGATCTACTCTGGCCACTCCCATTTGTTTACTTGCCAGTACGCTATTTGCAGCCAAGGGGAATACCAGGAAGCAACAGCCCAGGTCACGCCACTCCCCATGGCTCCCCTGGGCTGCAAAAAGTGAACCAATGGCAGCTGCAAGGCTTCATGGCTCCGGAGCCAGTAAGTAAACAAACTAGAACGGCCCATTAGCAGCTCTCTCAGTATGGGTCTGCAGACCACTTTAAGAAACACTGGTATAGATATACCCACGGATTCCAAAGTCTTACCATTCCTCTGCTGTCAGCAAACATACATGAAATGCATTGGCAAAAAGTGTCCTATCCCTGGTCCACATCAAGGATAATATGCTGCTAATCTGAAGGAATTTGTGTCTTTTCAGTTTGCTTTTATAAAAACCTAGGAAATTATACACACAGAAACTACTGTTGAAAGAACACTACTGTATTAAGGTTGCAAATTTAAGCAATCAAAAGATAATGAAAGAATTAAAGTTTTCTGTGTAACCTTAATTTGGCTCCTTGCGCATATGCATTGTGATACAGCGTTCAATTATATGATCATACACTATTTTTTCCACAGGACCCTGTCTCATTCAGTGCATACACAACTTCAATTCTGGCATTTCCTAGCTTTTGAGTGCTTGACTGCAACCTTAATAATATTCTTTTGACATAGTTTTTTGTAGTATAATATTAATTTACTCTAATGGAAAGGCAATGGTCAAAAAAGCCACTGCACATATTCAATTACAAGTATGTTTTACAGGATGTTGTGGAGGTAGGATTCAACTACAATTTTGGATTATATATGCATATAAAATAAAATAACTTTTCAGCTTTGCTACCTTCTCCAGTACTGAACACTTTGTTGGTATTCCTTCCCCACTGACTGCAATCAGTACCTCATTGTTCATAATTCTTATTTTCTTGGCGGTTCCTAAACTGTGCTCTTCAAATGGCACAGAAACATTGTAAACAAAATCCTACATCTTCAGTTCACTAATTTCTGTAAAATGAGCCCAAATAAAGCAATTAGATGGTATAACTTTAAAACTACCAACTTGAAACATTAATATGATTTCCAACTTAAAAGCTTCACGTTTTATCTGGCTATTGCTTTCATTTTTCACAATTTGACCACATTAGTCAATTAAACAATTTATTCACTCATACCAAAACCACATTGCTCCAAACATCACACATCTTTATTTTTTAAAGCTAATAATATTCCAAGAAAACTAACATCCAATATAGGGTCCTTTTATCTCTTTCTGCTTCCCTCACAATTACAGCTGCGACTTGCGACTGTTCGCACTTACGACCAACCTCCCATTAACCCCATTACAGCTGCTCCCTGACTTACAAACACATCATCTGCACTTTCGAACAGCGCGGCCGTATTTAAAAACATGTATTCCTGACTTATGAACAAATCGCGTTATGAGCAGGTGTTTGGTACGTAACCCGTTTGTAAGTCGGGGACCGGCTGTACTCTTATTGCATTACTTACATTTTTGGGGTAAGTGGCTTAGAACTAATATCTTGACCTAGTTTGAAACGCCTGCATTAATGGTCAAGCATTTAGCATGTATTTCAAATGCTCTTCTATAGTTAATACTTCAGTAGCAAGAGAAAGGTTGCCAACTTTCTGTACTAGGTTTCATAAAACATTAAGTCTGATACTTAGCAGAAGCAGTAACTGTTAAGTAAATGATATCCTTCTGATTAATGCCCTGATCTGAAAAAAACACTGATTTTTTTCTAACCCTTTAGCAATGTCCCAAAACAGATGTACACAACTGCAAACTCTGTTTTCTTTCACATTTACGAAGTGCGATGGCATTTTTATATTTGTGCATGAGCCCTTTTACCCAAGAGTAAAATAAACCATAATAATTCTTCACCATCTGTTTGTTAATTTTGCATTCATTTAACTTTGCATTTTAAACTAATAATCATTTTCTTATAATATAGTTTGTGCCGCGATAGAAATTATAGCTCAATGAGAAAAAGAATAGTTTATAATAATACACAGTATATCTACAAATGATTCCATTGCTCTTAATTTTAGAGATAATAATGTCATTGAATGGAAAGAACTGCCAAAATATAGTGCTATGTTTCATGGGTCATAGAGCTCACTGGTAATGTAAATATTTACTGTGTCCCAGGACCCATTCCCACCTGATCATTTAAATATCTCCCCCATCTTGTACTTTTCAATAACTTTACATTTAGCTGTATATAGCAGCTTTACTGAATGCCTGAAAGAATAAGGTGTGAGCAGTTAACTCTCTTCTCTATTTTGTTTGCAATGTATAGTCAAATACAATTTCATTGCTCCAACTTGTTCATATCACATACTCCATCATGCAAGACCATCTTTTTAACAATTTTATTTGTATGTGACCACAATTAATTAGGACTCTTGGCAGCGAATTACTTTAGATGAAAGCGTTCTATTGCTACATTTATAATAAAACATATAATAACCCTTACACTTTGCAAGCCATTTTTGATTCATAGTAATAAACTGAGATGTAATTGCTGGAGCCTGCACAGAGGTGGAAAGCAGCTACCAGCAGCCGGTTACTCCCTCTCCGAAATAGATTGATAGGGAGTAGGTTGGCAGTGGCAGGGATGGAGTTACTCCCTTGGCTCCGCCCCCTCAATTGCAATGGCTCACACATAGCAGCCAGCAAAGAGGGGGAAGTAAACTGCCAACAAAAAGTCTGGAGCGAATGGGAGGCAGGGTTGAGACCGTCAGAGTCATGCACTAGGTCCTGCTCTACTCTTTGGGCAGTGAATCTAGATGTTGGCCCTTACCTAGGATAGATCATAACTCGACTACCAGGTTACAATCCAGCCCCCTAGAATGTGAACTCATTGGTGCAGAGATGGTTTTCTTTGTTACTTGTCTCTACAGTGGCTCCTTGGGCCTTACCATAATATAAATAGCTACTACTCATCACTAATAATCTCTTCAAGAACCAAGAACCAAGCAGTTCTAGTAACTTCAAGGAGATTACTCACATTAGTTACCCCTATTTTCTAAAACTTCACCATCCTTTCACAGCATGGAAAGCTTAATGCCAGATTACTACCCTAACAATTCAGCAGTGGTCAATATTTTTTTAATAAAAGTGCACACAAAGCAAGAAATGGTATACTAAAAACAGGATTCATGCCAACTGAAGAAGTTAAATGAAGAAAGTAGAAAATTACTTGACATTGTTTTAATGAGGTTGATATTTGTGCAGTAAACTAAATAAATGACCTGCCAGCATTGCTGCACATAACAGGTCCACAGAAAATTAAAAAGATGTGAGAGTATGACCTCTTACGATGTTTTGTGTTTCCTAACTTCAAGTTCCACCTGCCACCTGACTGTAGTACTTCAACCTTTTTATTTCTCAGATGGGTGAGCACTACTGACAGGTCTAGCCTTTACTAGGGGACTTATCCATCACAATATTCTAGGTCTGACAAAGAACAAACTAAAAGTCAGAATCTTTTAAAACAAAATTGCCAATTTAACATTTGGAAGATCTTAATAAATTCTATTACCACAGAAATTACATTAAATTTGCTTGCATTCTGAATAACTACTTTGCTTCCCACAAAGTTCTGAAGCATGATGCCCCACACGGCGAAATACTCCACTCACCTTCAAAGGTTTACCATAAACTTAAGTCAGATCTTCCTGGAAATATTTTACCTGCTATTGTCACAAGGGATACCTAACATCACTAACAGAAAGAAATTAGAGAACATTTAAAAAAAGTTTTTGCTTGTATATTTTACAGCCCTTTTGTCTATAGCTAGTTTCTCTGTTTACTCTGCACAATCAGTCAATTTCCTCAGTAGTCTGTGTAAATCTTTTATCCAACAAAGGCAAAGAAAACATTTTTAAAATAATAGGAAAATGTGTTTGTAAAACTATAAAAATTGTCTGGGGAAACTTGTTTGCAGGTGAAGCTCCTGAAAATACTTTTAATGTATTTTTAAAAAGTAGCTAGATTTCAAGTTGATAATGTCTACTTAATCTCAAGCAATACAGTGCCATAAACAATTTCAATGGTATGTTTTTACATTGCCAATTTCATGTGCACATTTTTCACTTATCTTGAGCAAAATGTTGGCATCTTTAAATGTAACACACAACAGCCAGCAAAAATGTGTTGGCAGAGAAGATGCTCTACAATATTATGGAAGGTGCTAACTTAAGAAATATGCCATTTCATCAGTTTTTTATGGCGATCCACAGACCATTTAGAAGTTGACTCCCAAAAACTGACCTATCATATGGTGCTGGCTTTACTTCTAGTTTCAAGCTTCGATTCACAGAACAGATGGATAGGTGACATAGCAAGAATGACTTTTTCCATAAAATGATCAAATACTTACCAATAAAAATAGCTAAGATACATTAAAATGCTTTTCTAAGTAAGTGAGTACTGTAGCTGCCTCAGAAATATTATGCTATTGTGAATGGGAACCAGGCTGGTCTAGTACATGAAAGAAAATAGGAGAGTGGTGGTCCACAACACAAACTCTTCATATGACAGTTTACATTTGAGATCTCCTGGATTAACAGTATTACTTTACTACTGGTGCGCAAAATCTTAATTCTCAACTGACAATTTTGAGTCTGATGCTGCATCAAAGAAGTCAAAGGGAGTTTGTTCACTGGATTTAGTGAAAAAAAGTAGGGTTGTAAAGTGCCAGTTAACCATTACCCATAAACAGCAACCCGTTACCTGTTTACATCCCTAGAAAGAAGAACTGGGTCTTTATGTGTATGTATTTTTTCCCTTTAAGGGCTTGATTCTGCAAGGTGCTGAGCACTCTGACCCCAATCTTGCAAAACATTTAAGTACTTAAAAGCAAACTGAAGTCAATTGGACAATTCATAAGTTTAATGCTAAACATGTGATATGTTTTTCTGACACAGTGCCAAAGTGTTCAGCACTCTTGAGATCATGCCATGGGTGCACATCCTGAATGCAATTTAATAAAACCTATATAATCTTACCAGGAAAAATAATTTCTGAGACAAATAATCATATACTGTCTACAGGAGTTTTGCTCGAGTAAGGATTACAGGATTTGCAGCAATGATTTTTATATAAAAATTAGACTGAGAAATCAAAAAATGTTTAAGTAAACAAGTGAACTAGAATCTTAAAATGTGGGAAAAAAACAATTTTCATGATCATATAAAAATAAGTTACTGTTTTACTGCAGTTTTTCTGTATTTAGTCATTCTAAGATCACCCTATGACTTACGGCACAATTCTGTAGACATACACCTAAACAATTTTTCTGATGTGAGCAGTCTCATTTATTCACGTGTTTAATATATTGAAGGTGCTTCAAAGCACAGAATACATCTTAATATTCCTATACTGCATCTATTACAATGAAGCCTTATTACTGATTAGGACTTAGATAATATGATAATTTATCTAGCTTTTTGTAACAGTATCTACCACACAAGTGTTTTGCAAAATCAGGACCAAAATCTCTAATACTAAAACAAAAACTAAGTATGGAAAGAGTTGAGTATCAACTACTTAAACAGGAAGCAACTATACTATCAGATTAGTGCTGCATATTAGGAAAAGAAGATGAGGGCTACATTTAGATACACAGAAGTCAATAGGAGCTTTCCATACGTCCCTTTTAAAGCTAGGTGTTTAGTCATGATTTACAAGTACCCAAACCCAACCCAATCAAATTCTAGAAAAAACTTCAGGATTTATCTAAAAGATGTAAAAATGTCCTAGTTGCCTGTTTCTCTTGAAAGAGTTTCTCATTTTCTTTGCTCATTCTGTACAGCAAGAAATCTGGGAGAACTATTAAAATGGCATCCCCAGAGATTACTCCACTGTTTCACTTGATTCAATGGATATTTTGAAAAATGAAGTATTTTTTAAAATCAGTACATTGACATTACCATAACATACATTTTAAGTAGGTTTTTCCCCTGTATTCATCCAAGTGCTGTCAAGCCATCCTTATGAGAAACATGAGGAAGGGAGAAAAGCACAAGAATCTGCCTTCCTACGTTGCGTTAAGCAAAATCACAGCCAGGGTAGACACTGCTCCTGGCTAGCATCCTAAAAGGAAAAAGGGGGTCCTGAATCCCTGGGCAGGCCAGCAAACTTCACTCTCCTTCCAAGTCAGCAGAGTGCATGCTCACTGGGAACCCTCAGAAGTATTTCTGTTTGACTCAGCCAAAATTGTTCCTCTCTTTGCAGCATACGTCTGAGAGCTCAGAGCAGAATCCTGACCTAGGGGACCACCAAAGACTACTGCAATTTTCCTTTAAATGGTATTTCTTCATATGGAGGAATAAATGCCAATTTTTCAATTTGAGACCAGGCATGAGATATTTTAGCCCCAAAGACAATTTGAGATGGTGAAATTATAAGTTTTTGATATAAGGTTCCTAGTGTGAAAGTGCAGCCTCATCTGTAACTATATCATTTGCCTTATTGCTATAATAACTTTAGAGAAAAACTACAAGGAAAAACCAAGTGTAGAAGGTTGTATCTGAGCACATTATGAAGAATGCAGAATCCATGAAGAAAAATGAAAAGTCCATCGCTAAACACATTTCACTGGTTCAGAACACATACTCACAATGTTATTTCAGAGCTTTCAGTAAATAATTTCAAGGAGTATTACCGAATAAAGAAAACGTGCATTAAAAAGTCCTTCAGGCCCTCACTTCGGATGCATCTCAGACAGGCCTTTCAACTTTTATTTTTGTGTGATGTTTCTGCTCGTTCCTCAGTCTCTCCCTTGGTACCTCTTGTCTATTCTGTCTGCTTTCAATGCTTTTCCATAGCATCTGTTCTTTATACCTCCAGTCTAGTCATCATCAAAGCCTTTTTGGAATTTCTTTGTAGTAATAACTTCTCCTCCCTCATTCCAGGCCTGATTTCCAAAATCTAGACTTAAAGAGAAAAGGTCACCTACCATTTCTGGTCAGGTGGCCCATGACTGATGACAGGGACAAGCTCTGAAGTTTGAGGTGCAATAGATAATCAAGTATAAACTGAAGCAAAGCCTACTCCAGAGCCGTCCCTGGGGTATAGAGAATCAGGGCAACCCCTTTGGACTCTGCACTTTGATAAAATCAGGACTGTCCCAATATTTAGCCCTTTGACCCACAACCCAACTGATGTATGATCAGGAAGCCATTTGTGCCAATATTCAGATAAGCATGCAGGCAAGTAAGGAGCAGTGTTACCTGTAAGCTGTGCACTTGTGCGGTCACTCAGGAGAGATTCAAATGCTGCCTAACTGATAAGCAGAGTGCCCACAGCTGGGTGGTGATGCACATTTGCACATGCTTATCCCTGTAAAAATGTGTTCTGCACATGGATGGTAAAAAGTAGAGGGAACATTGGCAAGGAGTATCAGAGGGGTAGCCCTGTTAGTCTGGATCTGCAAAAGCAACAAGGAGTCCTGTAGCACCTTATAGACTAACAGATGTATTGGAGCATAAGCTTTCGTGGGCAAAGACCCACTTCGTCAGATGCATGTAGTGGAAATTTCCAGAGGCAGGTATAAATATGCAGGCAAGAATCAGGCTAGAGATAACAAGGTAAATTCAATCAGGGAGGATGAGGCCCACTTCTAGCAGCTGATCTTGAGGTATGAACACCAAGAGAGGAGAAACTGCTTTTGTAATTGGCTAGCCATTCACAGTCTTTGTTTAATCCTGAACTGATGGTGTCAAATTTGCAGATGAACTGCACCTCAGCAGTTTCTCTCTGAAGTCTGGTCCTGAAGTTTTTTTGCAGCAGGATGGCTACCTTTAAATCTGCTATTGTGTGTCCAGGGAGATTGAAGTGTTCTCCTACAGGTTTTTGTATATTGCCATTCCTAATATCTGATTTGTGTCCATTTATTCTTTTGCGTAGGGACTGTCCAGTTTGGCCAATGTATATAACAGAGGGGTGTTGCTGGCACATGATGGCATATATATTACATTGGTAGATGAGCAGGAGAATGAGCCAGTGATGGTGTGGCTGATCTGGTTAGGTCCTGTGATGGTGTCGCTGGTGTAGATATGTGGGGCAGAGTCAGCACCGAGGTTTGTTGCAGGGATTGGTTCCTGAGTTAGAGTTACTGTGGTGCGGTGTATAGTTGCTGGTGAGAATATGCTTCAGGTTGGCGGGTTATCTGTGGGCAAGGACTGGCCTGCTTCCCAAGGCCTGTGAAAGTGAGGGATAGTTGTCCAGGATGGGTTGTAGATCACTGATGATGCATTGGACAGGTTTTAGCTGAGGACTGTATGTGATGGCCAGTGGTGTTCTGTTGGTTTCTTTTTTGGGCTTGTCCCGCAGAAGGAGGCTTCTGGGTACACGTTTGGCTCTGTTATTCTGTTTCCATACTTCCTCGTGTGGGTATCGTAGTTTCAAGAATGCTTGTTGAAGATCTTGTAGGTATTGGTCTCTGTCTGCTTTACTCTCCAGGCTACTGGCTATCTCTCATGATCATGACACATGCCACCAAATGCAACACCTTCAGGTTCAGGTGGAGAAAATTGCCGTGGTCCTGGGAAAGCAGGTCTGGCCGCAGAGCAAACCACAGTGAGGCAGCTCCCAAAGGTTCAGCAGCATGACAAATCAATGCTGAAATAGCCACTCAGGGGCCATCAGGATAACATTTGCCCTGTCCTGTCTGATCTGCATGAGCACTCTGTGGATCAATGGCACAGGCAGGAAGCTGTACATCAGGGCCCCTGACCATTCCCCAGAGCGAACAAAACACATAGCATTTCCTGTTCTGACTGACACAAACAAGTACTTCTGGAGAGTTTCCCACTTTTGGAAGATCAGACTGACTGCCTCTGGATGGAGTAACCACTCATGGGGTAATGAGTTGGTCCTCATGTGGCAATCTGCTAACACATTCCTGGTTCTAGGCAAGTACACAGCTATAAGATGAATGGCATGCTGCACACAGACGTCCCAAGGCAGACAGCTTCTTGGCAAAGGGTCAATAACATGGCTCCACTCTGCTTGTTGATACAATACATTGCAATGGTATTGATTATGAGGAACCATCTTGCCCTTTAGGTGGGGCAAGAAAGCCTGGCAGACTAGGCAAACATGTTTTAGCTCCGTGATATTGATATGAAGGCCCAGGTTGTTCCACAGCCAGAAGCCTTGAGTGCTGAGCTCACCAGGTGGTCTCCCCAGCACAGGTCCAAAGCACATGAGGCAAGTGTCAGCAACCGGGAGGGGATGACGCCGTGGCTGCGAAGGGAAAACCCATTAACATCAGCAGGGTTCAACCACTGCTCCAAAGATGACAAGGATGTGATCTAGAACCCTGACTACCTGGTATAGATTATGTATTTTGGGGATGTAAACTTATGCTAACCATGCTAGCAAAGGCCAGAGATTTGGGTCTGCACATCCTAAATTCAAAACTCCAGTCATCTAAAGAAATGGGCTGTGTCCACAAAAGTTCGTGATACCATCTACATGTTTTGTTACTCTATAAAGTGCTACCAGACCATTGCTGTTTTTTAAGTTTATCCTGCCCAGACTAACTCGGCTACCCACGAAGCTACATATGTACAGGCAGCCAGGGGGCGCAACAACTACAGGCAGATGTGAGCCATGGTGGGCAGGCGGTCTTTCACATGGAAAATCTGGTCCAACATGGCCTGAAAATGAGCCTCCAGAAGTGTCATTGAACCAGCCTTACGATAGATTGTTGCTCATTTATTAACAGGCCCACCTCAGCACAGGCAGAATTAATCAGAACAAGTCTCCTCTGTATTTGTTCCTGAGACCTGCCTTTGATGAGCCAATCATTGAGATACTGGAAGATCTGGACTCCTTGACATCTCAGATAAGCAGCTACTAGCACCATATATTTTGTGAAGACCCTTAGGGCCAATGAGAGGTGGTGCTGTGAACTGGAAATGGCATCTGCCCACTCAGAAACAGAGGAAACATCTGTGTCCTTGGAATATGGAAATAAGTATCCTTCAAGTTGAGTGTGGTGTACCAGTCTCCTAGATTCAGGAAGGGGATGAATGAAACTAGGGAGACCATATGAAACTTCAATCTCCTGAGAGACATGTAGAGGTATCTCAAGTCCAAAATGAGTCTTAGGCCCCCTTTTTATTTTGGGATTAAAGAAATAACAGGAGCAGAACCCTTTTCTGCCATGTCCTGAGGGATTTCCTCCGCTGCTCCCATGTGCCAGAGGTTCTTGACCTCTTGAAAGAGGACTTGATCTTGAAAAGGGTCCTTGATGATACATAGAAAAGGGGAGGTTGGAAGGAAGGAATGGATGAAAATTGGATGGTGTAATCTTGAGACACTATCTCCAGCATCCAGCTATCTGAGGTAACTCACAAGCAGGCCTACAGTAGAGATAGAGACCACTGAGGAAAAGGTGACTGGGGGCATTGCTCTTGCCCTCACACTCAAAACGAGCATCTCTGTCCCCCAGGGTGCTTTGCCAGGCTTGGGTGGAAAGGTGAGCAGAAGGAAGAACAGTTGTGTTTAAACTAACACCCTTTTCCCTTGTCCTTGCAGACACTGGATGAAGCTGCACAGGCCTCGGTGACATGGTCAACCAGAAATGCTTTCTTGCAGCAGACGGCGGTCTATGCATGCCCAAAGAATGAAGAAGGGCAGGGGGGCCTGAAATGTCTTTTAAGCCATGTAGCCTTACACCTGTCTGTTCTGAAAAAAGGCCGATCCCACTGAATGGGACGTCCTAGACTTAGGTCTGCATTTCCTAGGAGAGGCTAGTAGTCTGAAGCCAGGAATTGCACTTCATAAGCACAGCTGTTGTGATCCCTCCAGCTGCTGAGTCAGTGATCTCCCACAACATTTGGAGGGAGCACAGAGCCACCACTGTGCCCTCCACCACAAGGGTGCTGAATTCCTGAGCTAAACCATGTGGAAGGGATTTCTTGAACTTAACATAGGGAATCCCATAAGTTGAAACTATATCTCTCTGGAAGGGCCTGATGGCTCTGTCACCCAGAATTGTAGACTGGCAATTGAATATATTTCCCTACCAAACAGATGCTATATTTTGAACTCTTTGCACTTCAATAAGGCCACTGTACTGGTCACTGGCTGTATTGCCAAGGTGGTGCTTTTGAAATCAAAGTGGCCTTAGGTGCCCATTCACACCAGAGGAGTCTAGATGAGGGGCTGAACTGCCCTTCTGTGCCAAGGAATCCCTTTCCAGTGGATCTCTTGACACAGAGTCCTTGTTGGATGATGTTGGGGAGTCATGCTCTCTCACCACCTTTTTGGACACTGGTGAGAAGTGGAGCCCACTGCTGGGGGCATACTGTGCACCAATGCTGAGGCACTTGGTAAAATCTGGTGGAATGGCATGGAAGCTGGACGAACAGTGGACTCCAAGAGGAGAACTAAAACAAATATCCTGCTCTTTCTGGGTGTGCGGGCAAAAGTTTTTACAAACAAGGCACTTATCTCTCACGTGTGATTCCTCCAAGCTCTCGTAGCAGCTGCTATAGGGGTCATTTACAGGTATAGGCCTGATACAGACCACACAGGGCTTAAATCTTGAAGTCTGGGATAGGAAGGTTACATAATATTTAATTAAATAATCATGTCACTGCACCAAATCTTATCAGTTACATGATTATTCGATATTCCTTGGGGTGAGGCCAGCAGCTAGTGCACTGCTGGCCTCACTCCCAGGGAGCCCCCTGCCCATGCTGCTGCCTTGGGGCAGGGCAGTCTCTATCCACATGGGGCAGCAGCGTGAGGCAGCAGCAGTCTCTGTCAATGGGGATGCCTGAGCTCCCCATGGACAGAGGCTGCTCCACCATCCATCCCATAGAATAGCCTCTGTCCGTGGGGAGCCAGGCTCTATCGCAGACAGAGGCTGTGCCGGCATCCCACCTGCCCCTCACCCACGTGTGGCTACCTCCGATACAGAGGCAGTAGTATGAAAGAGGGTCGAGGTGGCTCCGCAAAGCTGGCTTCCTTCATGTACTGGTTCCCGCCTGCACCTCTCACACACCGCGCTGCTGCCACCCCATCAGAGGCAGCAGCCTGGACGTTGGAGGGCAGGCAGCTCTGCAGGATCCAGTGCTCATAGGGATCCAATTTAAAAGCTGACTCCTCTTGGGCACCAGCTTCTGCCTGCTCTCAACCTTGCTGCCATTGATACAACGATGTCATTAGGATTAACCAATAAGACCAGGTTTATCAGTTAATCGTTTACACAACTATATGCTAACATCCCTAGACTAGGAGGCATGCCCCACCTGGGGCAAAGTCCCCAGTGGGACTCTAAGTACACCAACTAATATAAACAAATTATTTACAAGGCCCTAAGGCTTGAAGTAAATAAAGACAAAAAACCCGCTAGCCCTCGCTATGCAAGGAAAGGTGCTCTGACTAACCACCACAGGGAATAAGAAGGAACTGAAAAGGCATAGAGTCAGTAGGGCCTGATATGCTGATGCATAAGTGCTGCATTCAAGGGGGCAACATTGCCAATCTCTAATGACCGCACATGTCATCGACATGGAATCAACATGGAATGGAATCGACATGAGCAAGCACTCAAAGAAGAATGAACATTTTTCAAAGCACTCTGATTGAACAAAATAAGGAAAAACTTCTAAGGCTGCCTCCGCTTTCCTGCTTCAATGCCAAGAGTGCACTCTCACAATCTACTTCCTACAGAACATTCTCTTGGCACTGGAGCAGGAAACCAGGAGGAACACTTCAGTGGGAGAAGTAGGTGAGACTGAAAAACAAAATGCTTTTCTTTAAAGGGAAGCCTCAAATACTGTTTTAAGAGTGGGAGGTTTACACTGCACTAGCATGTCCCTTCTTTAGTGTCCTGACTTCATTACCACATTCTACAGACAGACAGACAGACAGATAGATAATGAATAATTGTCTATGATGTAGTTCAATAGGTTTTCTCCTGCCTTTCAAAAGGGACAAAAAAGTTATGTTTCTCTCCATATCTACACTACTAAGTCAGTACGCATTAAAACCAACATCTTAGAGATTAAACAAAATATGTAGAATCATGACCTTTCATGGCACTTGATGGCCTATATAGCCCTGTCCCATGTACACTGACCAAACCAGACAGTCTCTAGGATAAATGGACACAAATCAGACATGAGAAATAGTAACACACACAAACCTGTAGAGGAACATTTTAACCTGCCTGGTCACTCAATCATGAAAGTAGCCATTCTTCTATAAAGGAATTTCACTAACTAATTACAGAGCGAGTCTGCAGAACTGGAATTAATCTACAGATTTAACACCATTACTCTGGGCTTGAACAAAGATATTGACTAGTTGGCACATTATGAAGCCAATTTCTCCTGCCTTTAACATTTGCATTGCCACATCAAAAGTTATGTATGAGACATATTGAGCCCACTTAAATAGCCTCAAACACAGATCTTACAATTGACAGGTACTTCTGCTGTTATATCTATATCTTGGTCTTTTATTTCCACTCCATTTCATCTGATGAAGTGGGTTTTATCCACAAAAGCTCATGATTCTATATATTTTGGTTAGTCTCTAAGGTGCCACAGGACTACTCTTGTTTTAAGTTACAGACTAACACAGCAACCCCTCTGAGATTTTTTAGCAAGCATTAAAGTCACAGAATTCACATTATTATGTATTGAAAGAAAGTTTTCTACTTTTGAAAGAACACTAATGTTATTATCGTGATTAGAGAAGATTGCTTACAAAAAGAGAAAATACAAATATTCCATTATATTAGCTAACCCTTAGCTTTTTCAACTATGGACAGACACTAAAATGTGTCAATTCATTCCACACACAGGGCAGGAAGTAGTAGTAAAACAGGCATCCATCATCAGGTGTAGCTTACCAGGAAACTGATGTTCTATCTGGCATTCAGACAAACTGTCTATAAATTCTTGTATGTGCTTGGATACATCATTTACTTGATCCAAAAGCCCCACTGTTCATACACAATGTGTGGTGGAGTTAAATCAAAATTTAAAAAATAGATTAAAGGAAAATAATCTACATACCTCTTTCCTCCTCTCCCTCTCAGCAAGGGTATGTCTAAACTATATCCCTCTTTTGAAAGAGGGATGTAAAATAGGCAGATCAAAAGTGCAAATAAAGCAGGGATTTAAATATCCCGCACTTCATTTGTATAATCACGTCTCAGCAGTCTTTCAAAAAAGAGTATTTCAAAAGTGAAACTGCCTTCTAGAAGTGGTTCTTTCGGGGGGGGGGGGAGGGGGACCCTTTTTCAAAAGATCCTGTACTCATTTTTTTCAAAAGACCGCTTTTTCGAAAGATACCCCTTTTCAAAAGACTGCTGTGACGTGATTATGCAAATTAAGCATGGGATATTTAAATCCCCGCCTCATTTGCACTTTCAATCTGCCTAATTTACATCCCTCTTTCGGAAGAGGAATGTAGTTGAGACATACCCCAATACTGCTTCAGATTTTGGACTACAGGCTAATACATCACTGCTCTTTCTATACAACTGACAGGTACTGGATTATAAATATTGATTACTTCTTGCTAAATTCACCTCATTACAATATATCCTGTTTCCCATTCAAAAGAGCAGAACTATTGAGACAATTATTATGGAGCAAGCAGATGATGAAGATGGACTGAAAAATCAGTCTGAATATTTATAGAAGTCAGTGAGTGAATAAAGCTTCTATATGTAAACATAACAATAAAAATCCTCTATAATTCATCCACTCCACAATCTGGAATTTTATGATATAATGTTACTGTATTGCATTTCAGCACCTTGTAATAACATTTTATGATTCTCAAGACACTGATGGGACAAGGGATGCACAGAAATGAAAAACAGAGAATGCTGGCATAACACATTTCCATAGTACTTTTCACTTAGAAACATCACAAAATATTCCAGAAATGAAATGCAGTCATCTCTGCACTGAAACATGGCTAACACCACGTGTGTATCTACATTGCAATGTTGGTCCAGGGTGTGCAGGATTCAAATCAACTGACCCATCTTCGAGACTCTCAGGCTTCAACATCTACATTTTATTTTAACCTTATGGTAACATTTTTCTAACGTGGGTTCAAATATAGGGTTCTGCAGTGCATAGACCCAAATCCAAGTAACCATATCTCAGAATCCCTTGCACTCTCACACTCTAAAATGTGGCTGCTCTTGTCCTAGGCCTCTGGCATACTTTACTGCCTGCCTGCATGTTACCAGGAAGAAGTTCACTTTGCAAACGCTTGTCTGGTTTGCTCTCCACTGCAATCCAGGAGGTTCCCTGATCATGTGTTTGCAGATTGGTGATCATAAGAGGTTAGGTTAATGCTGACATTAACTGCTGCTATTCACCAAGGTAGATGGCTCCTGTTTTCAATGGGAGTGGATTGCAGATCGCTGCAACAGACATGGGTAAGGAAGTTGTCCCATGAAATTGTGGGATATTTCCAGCTGGAACTCAAGTGGGGTTGTATGTTACGAAGGGAAATAGTTGAGCAAAAATTGTTTAAAAGCTAGACAAAGATACACGCTATTACCAGATTTGTTCAACTTGGTACAACAAGCTGTAGCACATGTGGGAAGCCAATGAATACCCTTACGTTCACAAATTATATTGATCTCACAGCACTGGGCAAGAGACTTAGGAGTAGCTAACAATGTAAATGGTGAAAGCAGAAAATTCAGACAGAAGATCAGTATGGGAAAGATGAAAACTACGGTAAGGGGAACACAAGGGAAGAAGTAAAGATCAAAATTGGTGACAGAATTAGAACAAGTAAAAAAAAATCTGTATTTTTGGACTAACATAGAAAAATGGGGAATTATGAATATGCTCTGTACAAAGACAACTCAGACTAACTGCTACTGCATTTGAAAAACTCTGTAGGAGCTAGAAAGACATTGAAGTGAAAATGAAAATCAGCATATATAAGAGAATCATTAGGCCAAGGCTGCTGAATGGGTTTGAATGGTTCCAGAAAATAAAAATTAAATTATAGAAGATTCAAGAAAGATAAGTATGGTGGCTTGGGCACATGTAAAAAATGGACCTGGAAAGGAACCCATAACATGATGATACATACGAAAGAGCCAAACTCTAGAAACAGATAAAGACTGAGCTGGTGTTAGATAGACACAACGAAAAAATTATATGATAGAACAAAAATGTATAAAGATGAATGAAGTCATTAATCTAATACAAAACAAAAAGTGATGGAAAAACTTCACTCTGCCCCATTGTTGCTTCTAACCTAATGGACGGGTATCAAAGACGACTCAATAATGATAATCAAAGAAAATAATCAACTCAATTATATCATTTCATTGCACTTTTACAATACTACTTTCTCACCTTGCTTTTTCTTGCAGTAAGATACAAGATGAAGTTTATAGGTACTTTATCATGCAAACATTTCTAAGTGAGCTCTAATTAAATCAATAAACTCAACAATAAGTTAACTTAGTTATCTTCTTAAACAAACCAAGCAACCCTATTAATATGTATTTCAAACCTATTTGCATTACAAATCCAAAGATCTACTTTGGTTTTTGTTAACCAGACAACCCCTTTCTGTTCCTTTCGTCCAACAACAGATTTTGTCTTCTATATTTTAAGGCAGATTTCAATTTGGACACAAGACACTTACTTGTCTCGCACAACATGGTGCAAGTCCAAGTGTAGAATCTATGTAAGTCCTATAATACCCATAGAATATATCCAAGAATAGCAACAGGAATATATGGGGGATGAAAACCTCGCTTAGAGTACATGACTTTTTTGGTTTGGCTTGGTTACATTTTAATATTAATGGATTTTCATAAATATTTACATGTAAATACTGTATCTGTGTATAAAGACAAATTTGAAAATATTCTACTGTACTTGAAAATCTCTGAACTATACAGTAATCATGGACAGTTGCAAACTAGTTTTAAGTAATTAAGCCCAACATTCTGATATTTTAAGATATAGTTATATCCTAATGGAAAAAAATCTCCATGCTTCTAAATAGCTTTGCAGCCTTTATTTCTTTGATACCTATTGCTTCATTACTGAGAAATGTATTAAAAGGCATATATTGACTTGGGAAATTGTAAAGAGTACAAAACAATAGAGTCTTTGGTGGGAGGAAGGAAATTACAACACACTGAAGGATCTAATTTTCTCATACTTTATTGGTTTCACCCTTTGAGTCAGTATGTATTTGGGGGCATGGAGGGCTAGATTGGAGAGTCTCTTCTTTAATTCCAATACTTAAGGTACTACCACTTTATGTCAATATAATTAATATCACTCATGGGATATAAAAAAGCTACCTTTCCCCCAAGTGATGCAAGTTACACCAACCTAAGTGTTGGTGTGCACAGCCCTCTCAGTTAACTTACCTATTCACTTTTGTGGAGGTGGAGTAATTATACCAACAGGATGACTGCGTTAGCTCTCTCCTGTCAGCACAGAGTTTCTTTACCAGATATTCTATAGCAGCACAGCTGCAGGTGCACTGATGTAGCCATTCCAGTGTAGACTAGCTTTCAGTATTAAAATTCGCTTTTCCCTACCTCATATGCTGGTTCTGTTTCCCCACTTCTAAACCCAGACCTGGTTTCTCCCCACTAGTGCAGGCTTTTCAGCTAATGGCGCTCTGCTTCCCCTTTGTTCCATTTCTGAACTCCTTCGGGTACAAAGCTCTCTCTTCTCATTATTGCTGCCTTATGTATTTATTTGAGCCAGCAATCCCGAGGCATTGGCCACGAATCATGTGGTTTGTAAATGGCATCAGGTAGTAATGGACACTAGTACTCATGTTAAATGTGCACTGTAACCAATCGCACCCACATGTAACTTATATTTCTCAGAAAGATTTTTAATAATTGCACACATAGAATCATAGAATCATAGGACTGGAAGGGACCTCGAGGGGACAGAGTCCAGTCTCCTGCCCTCATGGCAGGGCCAAATACTGTCTAAACCATCCCTAATAGACACTTATCTAACCTACTCTTAAATGTCTCCAGAGATGGGGATTCCACAACCTCCCTGGGCAATTTATTCCAGTGTTTGACTACCATGACAATTAAGAACTTTTTTCTAATGTCCAACCTAAACCTCCTTTGCTGCAGTTGAAGCCCATTGCTTCTTGTTCTACTCTCAGATGCCAAGATGAACAAGTTTTCTCCCTCCTCCTTATGACACCCTTTAAGATACCTGAAAACTGCTATCGTGTCCCCCCTCGATCTTCTCTTTTCTAAACTAAACAAACCCAATTCTTTCAGCCTTCCTTCATAGGTCATGTTCTCCAGACCTTTAATCATTCTTGTTGTTCTTCTCTGGACCCTCTCCAATTTCTCCACATCTTTCTTGAAATGCGGTGCCCAGAACTGGACACAATTCTCCAACTGAGGCCTAACCAGCACAGAGTGGAGCGGAAGAATTACTTTGCGTGTCTTGCTCACAACACACCTGTTAATGCATCCCAGAATCATGTTTGCTTTTTTTTTGCAACAGCATCACACTGCTGACTCATATTCAGCTTGTGGTCCACTATGACCCCTAGATCGCTTCTGCCGTACTCCTTTCTAGGCAGTCGCTTCCCATTCTGTATGTGTGAAACTGACTGTTCCTTCCTAAGTGGAGCACTTTGCATTTGTCTTTATTAAACTTCATCCTGTTTACCTCAGACCATTTCTCTAATTTGCCCAGATCATTTTGAATTATGACCCCATCCTCCAGAGCAGTCGCAACCCCTCCCAGCTTGGTATCATCTGCAAACTTAATAAGCGCACTTTCTATGCCAATATCTAAATCGTTGATAAAGATATTGAACAGAGCCAAACCCAAAACAGACCCCTGCGGAACCCCACTTGTTATACCTTTCCAGTGGGATTGTGAACCATTAATAACTACTGTCTGCATACGGTTATCCAGCCAGTTATGCACCCAACTTATAGTAGCCCTATCTAAGTTGTATTTGCCTAGTTTATTAATAAGAATATCACGCGAGACCGTATCAAACACCTTACTGAGGTCTAGGTATACCACATCCACCGCTTCTCCCTTATCCACAAGACTCGTTATCCTATCAAAGAAAGCTATCAGATTGGTTTGACATGATTTGTTCTGAAGGATTACATGAAGGATTACAATTATGATAATGGACAATAGTATGTAGAAGCAAAGGAGACTACTTTCCCAGAATGCTTCACGTCTGGACCAAAAATAAAAGACAAACACAACTATAGAAAAATGGCTACTAAGACAGATGGAGAAGCAGTTTCTACCTAGCCTGTAAATGTAATGTTTGGGGGAAATCCATTATTTAAGAAAAGACGGTTACTTACCTTGTAACTAAGTTTGAGATATGTTGCTTACGTCCATTCCATCTAGTTGTGTGTGCGTGCCCTGTGCACAAGTTCCGGAAGCTTTTTGCCCTTAGCAGTACCCATTGGGCCAGCAGGGGAGCCCCCTGGAGTGGCGCCAGCATATCCTAGCATACAACCCCCTGCTGGCCCTCCACCCCCTCAGTTCCTTCTTGCCAGAGATTCCGACGAAGTTCGAGGTGGGTGGGATCGGAATGGACATAAGCAAGGCTCGACAAATAATGCAATCTACTCGCCCATGGCGAGTAGATTGCAACCCAGAAGAGTCGGGTTCGGGCGATCTGCGCATGCGCAGATCGCTGGACAGCATGGCTGGCGAGCGGGGCTTGCCGCAGTTCGGCGAGCCCTGGACACAAGCAATACATCTCGAAGAACAACTCTTACGAGGTAAGTAACTGTCTTTTCTTCGAGTGCTTGCTTATGTCCATTCTGTCTAGGTCAGGGGTGTCCAAACTTTTTTCAACGAGGGCCAGATTTCAAGAAGTGAACATGCGTGAGGGCTGACCATTTTGCCTGACATTCTTTGAACCATTAAAATTAAATGCAAATTAACTATTTTATGCAAAGTTTATTGCAAACGGCATACTTTTCATTTCGTCACATGGATGACAAATCTAAGCAGGTGTTAAATCACTCTGCCTTTCATATCTGAAGGCCAGATGAAAAAAAAATCCAGGAAGCTGAAATATATGTCAGGAACATTGTAAAGTACATTACATATTATTGGTAATAAAGGTTGTCTGTCAACTTTTAAGTTCAAAAAATATGAACAGGAACATAACACCAAGTATACATGTTGTGTCCAAATATATTTATAACTGATTTAGACCAACTGACATTAACTGAGATTTTACAATGTATTCATCTCAATACATATGGATTCGTTGGGGGCCATAAAAGATAGATATTGCCAAATTACCTGGGGGGCCGTATTAAACCGGAACACGGGCCGCAATTGGCCCGCGGGCCGGACTTTGGACATGCCTGGTCTAGGTGATTCCAGCCAAATTCCTAAGGAGGTGGAGTCGGAACCAAGAGCGAAATGGACTGCAGTAATACCTGACTTACCGCTGCGTCCTGACTAGCTTGTTGTGTAATGGCATAATGCTTGGCGAAGGTGTGGACTGAGGACCAGGTGGCCACCCAGCATATGTCTAAGACCAGCACCTGGCTGTGGAGGAGGCCTGGGCCCTAGTTGAGTGGGCCATGATAGGAGGGGTCACCCTCCCTCTAAGATCATAATAGGTCTTGATACACAATGTAATCCATGATGAAAGACACTGAGCTGATACCGGGGAACCCTTCATCCTGTCTGCTGTAGAGACAAACAAGGGTATGTCTACACTAGCCACCCTAGTTCGAACTAGGGTAGCTAATGTAGTCATTCGAGCTTGCAAATGAAGCCCGGGATTAAAATATCCTGGGCTTTATTTGCGTGTTCCCAGGCGCCGCCATTTTTAAATGCCTGGTAGTTCGGACTCCCTGCCCACGGATACACGTGGCACGGGCTAGGTAGTTTGAACTAAAGCCCCTAATTCGGACTACCGTTACTCCTCCTGCAATGAGAAGTAATGGTAGTCTGAATTAGGGGCTTTAATTCGAACTACCTAGCCCGTGCCGCATGTAGCCGCGGGCAGGGAGTCCGAACTACCGGGCATTTAAAAATGGCGGCACCTGGGAACACGCAAATAAAGCCCGGGATATTTTAATCCCGGGCTTCATTTGCAAGTTTGAAAGACTACATTAGCCACCCTAGTTCAAACTAGGGTGGCTAGTGTAGACATACCCCAACTGAGTGGATTTGCGAAACGACCGTGTCCTGTCTAAATAAAAGGCAAGAGCCCTCCTAAAGTCCAGTGAGTGGAATGCCCTCTCTTCCTCATCTGCATGCAGCTTTGGATAGAACACTGGCAGGAAAATATCCTGGGACATGTGGAACAGGGAAACTACCTTAGGGAGGGAAAGCTGGGTGGGGGTGCATCGCCACCTTGTCCCTCGAAATCACTGTGTATGGAGGTTCAGAGGAGAGGGCCCATAGCTCAGAAACCCTCCTGGCTGAGGTAATGGCCACCAGAAATGCTACCTTCCACGAGAGATGGGAGAGAGAACATGTAGCCAACAGCTCGAACAGTGGACGCATGAGCTCCAGCAGCACCAGGTTCAAGTCCCATTGTGGCACAGGCCGACAGAGATGGAGGTATAACCTGTCCAATTCCTTCAGGAAGCATTTCCCCATATCCTGCGCAAAGAGCGACCTACCGCCCTTCCCCTGGTGGAAAGCTGTAATGGCTGCCAGGTGTATCCTAAGTGATGAGGTGGACAGCCCCTGGCCCTGGAGGTCGAGAAGGTAGTCCAAAAAAAGGGGAAGAGGGGCCCTTTCCAGGGCCCCCCCTTTCTGACTGATCCAAATAGAAAACCTCTTCCATTTGGCTAGATGGAAGGATCTAGTGGAGGGTTTTCTACTTTCCATGAGTACCTTCTTCACCGGGTCTGAGCAAAGGAGTTCCACACACACACACACACCCCACACACACCCCCGCAGCCACTGATCATCCAAGCCTTGAGGTGGAGGGATTGGAGGCTCGGGTGGCACAGCCGACCCTGGTCAAGCTCCTGCGTTAGGAGGTCCGAGACCATCGGCAGCGGGATGGGATCCACGATCAACAGTGACACCAGAGTCGTCTACCAATGTTGCTGGGGCTAATTCGGGGCTATGAGAATGAGCGTGGCCCCGCCCTTCCTGACCCTCATGAGCACATCATGGATCAGGGGGAAGGGAGGGAAGGTGTATCGCAGGCCTGCTGGCCATGTTCCCACGAGGGCAACTCCCATAGACCAACCTCCTGACTTGACCCCTTTACGAAAAGTACCTGAGGCACTTTCTGTTGGCAAGGGTCACGAACAGATCTACTAGGGGAGTGCCCCACCTGTGGAAGAGGGGGTCTAACCACCTCCCCCTTGAGCGACCATTCATGGGCTGAAAAGGTCCGACTGAGCTGGTCAACCAGGGTGTTGCATGACCCCAGCAGGTAAGTGGCCTGAAAATGAACCCCCTGCAAATGAACCCCCTGCACAATGCACAGATCCCAGAGAGCTAGCGCCTCCTGGCACAGGGGAGAGGAATGAACACCACCTTGACGGTTGATGTAATACATCGCCATTGTGTTGTCCGTGGGAACGGACACACACTTCCCCCGTAGCTGGGGCATAAATGTCCAACAAGCCAGCCGAACAGCCCTCAGCTCCCTGACATTTATTTACAGGTTCCCCTCTGCCCCCGACCACATACCTTGCGTACGAAGATCCATCAGGTGGGCACCCCATCCTGCATCGGACACATCGGTCACCAGCTGGACTGTGGGGGAGGGGTGGTGGAATGGGACCCCTTCGCATACTTAGGAGTCCCTCAGCCACCAGTTCAGGGTCGATAGGATCGCTGGAGGGACTGTCACCACCAGGTCGATATGGTCGTGGGCTGGCCTGTGCACCATCACCAGCCAGCTCTGGAGAGGCCTGAGGTGGAGCCTTGCGTAGTGCACCACATATGTGTATGCCGCCATGTGACCCAAAAGCCTCATGCAGTTCCGCGCCGTGATCATGTGGTAGCCTGGAGGCTGTGAATAATGTCGCCCAGGGACAGGAACCGTGGACGTTGGAGGGACGCCCTGCCACATGTCACGTCCAAATGTGCCCCCACAAAAACTCTATCACTTGGGTGGGAGTAAGGGTAGACTTCTCTTCGTTCAGTATGAGCCACAACCCTAAGAACGTTTCCCTGACTAGGTCGATGTCAGACAAAAGTCGGTCCCTCGACTGGCCCCTGATCAGCCAGTCGTCTAGGTAAGAGTAAACGTGCAGCCTTTCCTTCAAAGGAATGCTGCCACTACCGCCATGCACTTGGTGAACACCCTGGGTGCTGTGGAAAGGCCAAACAGCAGCACCGCAAACTGGTAATGACTTTGCCCACCATCAACCGAAGGTATTTCCTGTGGTGGGGAACAATCGAGATGTGGAAGAATGCGTCCTTCAAAGCTAGGGCAGAATACCAGTCTCCTAGATTGAGGGAGGGGATGATGGAGGCTAGCGTCACCATCCTTAACTTTGACTTTCTTAAGAAGGCATTAAGCCCCCTTAGGTTCAGGATGGAGCGGAGACCCCCCTTGGATTTTGAGATCAGAAATAAAAGCCTCTTCTCCGGAGAGACAGGGGGACCTCCTCTACTGCCCCTAGAGAAAGTAGCATGGAGACTTCCTGCCTGAGCAGGGTCTTGTGAGAGGGGTCCCTGAAAAGGGACAGGAAAGGGGGATGGGAGGGCTGGGAAGTAAGGAGTGGGATAGAGTATCCCCTCTGTACCGTGTCCAGTACCCAACAGTCCGTGGTGATAGCGCGCCAGGCCCGGTAAAAGGGGGATAGCCTCCAGCAAAAGAATCGATCTATGAGAGTGACTGGAACTCCGTCCTTGGGCTCACCTTCAAAAGGCCGAGCGTAGGCCTCTAGGATTTATTGGAAGATCCGAAGTTCTAGTCAGGGGGACCCTGCAATCTCCTCCTATTCCCCCTAGCTGTGGGAGCCCTAGGCCTCCTCCTACTATCAAACCGCAGCCCTTGCTGATGGCCTCTCTGTGGCCTCTGGTTGAGTGGACGTCACTGTGGGACTGCCGTGTGGATGCCCAGGGATTTTAGGGTGGCCCTGGAGTCTTTAAGGGTGGGTAGCTTATCGTATGTTTGCTCAGAGAACAACCCGGAGCCCACAAAGGGGAGGCCCTGCAACGTCACCTGGACCTCCTGCGGTATGTCAGAGATCTGGAGCCACGAGCACCTACGCACAACAATGTCCATGGCCATGGCCCAAGCTGCCGAGTCCTCGGCACCCAGGGCAGCCTGCAGCGCTGTTCACGCAACTATTCTTCCTTCCTCCCTCCATAAAGGCGGCAAACTCCCGCTGGGAAGCTTGGGGCAGCTGGTCCTTCAATTTGTCCACCGCCACGCAAGAATTGTATGCATACCAGCTGAACATCGCTTGCTGGTTTGCGATCCTCAGTTGTAGGCCCACCGTAGCATATGCCTTCCACCCCAGTAGGTCAACTTCTTTGGCTCCTTACTCTTCAGAGTAGGGCTCCACTGCCCCTGCCTCTCCCTCTGGCAAGCCGCCTGAACCCAGAGGTGGATGCGCGAAGAGATGCTCGTGCCCAGACTGGGGCACGAAATACCTCCTCTCAACCCTTTTTGTGTCAGGGGAATGGAGGCCGGTGTCTGCCATAAGGTCTTGGTTATTTTTGCCACCGTTTTCTTCAGAGGGAGGGTGATCTTAGCCAGGGCGTCAGCCGTAAGAATGTCCACCATCGGGTCCTCCTCCTCAACTTCCTCTGCCTGTATCCCCAGGTTCTGTGCAAGTTGCCTGAGGAGATCCTGATGGGCTCACATGTCCATCATATACATGCCCGGAGATGAATCTGAAAAGGCCTCATCCAGTGATGAGGATGAAGACTCCAGCAGTTGGGGTTGAACTATAACAGTGGTGGCAGGCTCAGTCCTGGGGCCAGGGCTCTGCGCAGGGCCTGCTGGAAGGGGCTGATGGGGTGGTTCAGCCGCCTCACCTTTCGACCCCGGGGGGCTGGCTCTAGTCTCTGAGCCTGGGTCCCTCGTGAGTGGGGTAGCCAAGGGGGCAGACCTACAGCTAGAACGCACCGAGGTTGCCACAGACCCGGGTCTCGATGAGTCAGGGCCTTGCGCCTGAGGATAGGCCCACAGTGTCCAGAAGGGCCACTGCATAGGCGGCTGCCACTGTGGGTACCGTGTCTGGACCATGGGTGGGCTGCGATGCCCCCAGTGGTGCTGAGACAAGGATCGGTGACCCGACCTGGAGCGGTGCGCCAACCTACAGGACGAGCGAGAGACCCTAGATGTAGCCAACCATTGAGAGAAGGCTGATGAGACCAGAGACTCCGCATCGGACTCTGAAGAGTATTCCGACGCCAACCACTGCAGTGCAGAAGACCCTTGTTCCCACGGCACCACATGGTGAGCCATGGCAGCCGGTTTCCCTCTATTGGGGTACAGGCGGTACCGGTGGGGGCATGGTGCCCTCCTCCCTGGTGCCTCCTGCATCGGGGACAGTGGTGCCGAGCCCTGCTCTTGCCTGGGTGGTGCTGGCTGCGGTGCCAGGGACAGTTTAGGCACATGGGTCTCGCGGCCCGTGTGCTCCTCCATGCCACGTGGTGCTGGGCCTGGGGAGGCCGTGAGCTCTATCAGCTCCCGGACTGCAGAGAACATTTCCAGCATGGATGGCCTCCGGACCTCCTCCAGGGACAGGTCCCGGCCCCCTTGGGCTCCCAATCCTACCAGGCTCCTCCCTTGAAGCACTGGCTCCTGGGGGCAGGCGCTCTAGTCCCACTTCCGCAGCAACCTTTCACTTCATGCTCGTTTACTAGTTGACGGCACCGGCGATTGAGATCAGTGCCGGGAAGGTGCTGTGTGCCTTGGAGCCCCCTGTTCTCTAGTCGGCGCTGGTGCACTCCTTAACGACTCTGGCACCACGGGCTGAAGTGCCGACATTAACCTCCACCCGTCTACCTCCCCCCAGAGTTCTGAAATTTAATTTGTCCTTTTTATATGTGTTCACTTTTTTTGATTGTATCCCTTTGGTATATATGGTCATGACAATTTTCTTCCACAATTTGATCAGAGGAAGTGGGTCTGGCCCACGAAAGCTCATCACCTAATAAACCATCTTGTTAGTCTTTAAAGTGCTGCATAGTCCTGTCTTTTGTTACTCCTAAGGAGAAATTATTTACATAAGAAAGCTAAGGGCGCACTTGCAAAGGCAAGCAGAGCATTCCAGCAACTATAAAAGACAGAAAGAAGGAACTGAGGGGGTGGAGGGCCAGCAGGGG
Source organism: Pelodiscus sinensis (assembly GCF_049634645.1). Classification (NCBI taxonomy): domain Eukaryota; kingdom Metazoa; phylum Chordata; order Testudines; family Trionychidae; genus Pelodiscus; species Pelodiscus sinensis. Next base: position 243,847,618 of record NC_134712.1, on the reverse strand, counting down.
GTTATATGCTATGATATACCGGTGCCACTCTAGGGAGCTCCCCTGCTGGCCCAATGGGTACTGCTAAGGGCAAAAACTCATGCATGGGGCACGCACATACATCCAGACGGAATGGACATAAGCAGGCACTCGAAGAAGAAAGTACCATATGGGAGGTTGGTGGTGCTATAGGATAATAATGTAAAAATGGGGAACATGCTCAACAATCACATCAGAAGAAAAATCGAAAAGAGGAACATCACTGAATATATATGTACACCTTCAATAGCTGCTTATTTCACACAAACATTTAGATGATGCTAAACACAAAGTAATTTCTGAGAGCTCTGCAACTCCTTTGAGCAGATGAGTCACCATATAAATCAGTCGACTATCACTACTGCTGAGAATACTTAATTATACCACCTTTTAATATTCAAAGCACTTTATAAACATGACCTAATTTACCCTAATCCAACCAATGTGGTGGGTATTATCCCCATTCTACAAATGAGCAAACAGTATGAAAAAAGCTTAAGTGACTTGCTTACGCTAGGGAGAAAATACATGTGAGAGTTGGGAGGAGAGGATATAGAGGCCTGGAAATCATCTCTTGAATCATCTCTTCCTTAGGGGGATTCTCCTCAGGAGTCATCTTGGGAGTCCCCAAAGGGAAACTACTCAAAGAAGTTACTTGCCTTGAGCAATAACTGAAGTTCATCGAGATGTATCTATTATGGGTGCTCCGTTTTAGCATGAACCCCTGTGGTTTTGATCAGACATTTCTGGTAGAAGTCCATGTTCAGCCCACACAAGTGCTCCATACATCCTCATGCCCTGCTCTAAGGAAACACAGGCCTGCTCCAAGAACACACAGGTCTGTGAGTGAACCACCCTCTGTCCGTCTATATTATAAAGTCCCACTCAGGAAACTCCAAAGCAGAGGGTAAGGAGAGCATCCAGTTACTGTGCAAGGAGAGTAACCCTCTTCTTCGAGTAATGTCCCTATGAGGACTCCCAAGATGACCTCCAAGGAGTATCCCCCTAAGGAAGAGGTGATTCCTGAGATGACTTCCAGACAACTTGCCCATGACGAAGAGAAAGCTTCAGAACAGAATTCAATACTGAAGACAAAACTGTGTTGCCAACTGTAGCATCTGATCTAGAGACACAAACTGGAGCTTAACAACTAGAGAGTTTGCACAGAGATCCAAGCTGTAGCTCTGCAGATTTCAGTAGCTCGAACACCTTTGAGTAACACCACAGACATAGCCAGTTACCTTGTGAAATGAGATTTCCCTCAAAAGGAGGCTGAACATTAGCCAAATCATAAAAAGTAATAATACAGCCTGAGCTCCATCTAGAAGTCTTTCAGAATGTTTTGAATCTGTCCAGACAAATGGCTTACTCCCTTTGACATCAAGGGAATGGAAGGCAGTTTCCTATACATTCTGATTCTATTTTGGGAAAAAATACTGGAAGATGAATGGTCTGTTTAATATGAACATCAGAAGATGTCTTTATTAAAAACTTACAATATTGCCATTTCAAGACATTTTCCTTGGAGAAAACTATAAATGGAGCTGTTGCCATCAAAGACAAAAGTTCTCTGAACCTCCAGGCAGAGTGCATGGCCACCAAAAAGACCATTTTAACTGACAAATGAATCAATGAACACATAGCTAGTGGCTCAAAAGGATGTTTCATAAGGCAATTAAGAACAAGGTTTAAATCCCACACTGGAGAACGGCATATAATTTATAGAAAAAGATTAATCAGACCTGTTAGAAATTTTGACATAGTAGGGTGAGCAAACACTGAAACATCTTTTACTAGTCTTCAAGAATTCGGCTTTGATCAACAAAAGAAAGTGGGAAATAACCCTACTGACAGGTCTCAGCCCAAGAATGTTGATACGCAGAAGCCATTCTTGGGAAGAGATGGTGGCTAGCATGTGGCCTGAAAATGAGCTCTGCCACCCAAGAAAGTTGCATCTGATATGATAATAGTCAGAAGAACTTGGAAGATGGGAACTCCTGTATAGACATTAAAGAGATTCTTTGATGGAGTGAGTCCACAATTCAACTGGGAACAGAGACCTATCTGTCAAGAGTATATCTGTTTGGCATGAAAATTGTTTTAAATCATCCCTAGAAACATTAGAGATGTATGGGTTATGAAGAAACAAGCTGCAATGTGACCAAACAGCTATAGACAGTATCTCCATAGATAGGTAAACCCTAGCTGTCATTGCATCTAAAGAGGCTTCTATAAAACATATTTGTTGAATAGGGGTTAAAATGTACTGTGAGATTAAGCTGGAGGCCCAACTGGGGAACTAAGACCTCATTACTTGAATTGCCATTTGGATCTCTTGATAAGATTGATCAACTAGCCAATCATCAGTATCAGGAAAGACGACTATCCCTAGTCAACATAGGCAGGCGGCTATGACTAACATGAACTCTGAAAATATGCTCTTTCAATTTGTTTTTTTATTTCTCCAGATGGGTGATTGAGGTTTATAAATGCTTAGTAGAGATCCTGAAGTTTCTGGTCTCTGTCAGTGAGATTAGAGCAGATACGGTTGTATCGAAGGGCTTGGCTATAGACGATGGATCATATGGTGTGTTCTGGATGGGAGCTGGAGGCATGAAGGTCTCCGTCAGTGGGATTAGAGCGGATGACTGACTTATGGCTGACTTAGAACAATGTTTCCTCAGATCCCGTCCCCTTTTACCCCTTTTCTACTTAACGCTACATTGATGATATCTTTATGATCTGGACCCACGGCCAAGAAACACTGGAGACATTTCACAGAGATTTTAACAACTTACACCCTACCATCAATCTCAGCCTGGACCATTCTACACAAGAGATCCATTTCCTGGACACCACAGTACAAATCAACAATGGAAAATTAAACACCACTCTCTACAGAAAACCCACTGATTCATACAGTTACCTTCATGCCTCTACCAGGATCTCTACCAACCATTTATAAACCTCAATTACCCACCTGGAGAAATAAAAAAAACAAATTGAAAGAGACAGATGAATACCCAGAAACCATCTACTTCAAGAAAGACCCAAGAAAACCAACAACAGACCACCACTTGTCATCACCTATAGACCCCAACTTAAACCTGTCCAACACATTATCAATAAACTACAACCTATACTAGAACAGGATACTACACTCCGAGAGGCTCTGGGAGACAGACCCATAGTCTCCTACAGACTACCACCTAACCTCAGGATGATTCTTACCAACAACCACAGGACATACCACACTAATACCAACCCTGGAACTTTTCCTTGCAACAAACCCCGTTGCCAGCTTTGTCCACATATTTACTCTGCTGACACCATTACTGGACCTAACCAATTCAGTTATAAAATCAAGAAAACATATTCCTGCCCATCCAGAAATATAATTTATGTTATCATGTGCCGACAGTGTCCGTCTGCTATGTACATTGGACAAACGTCTCAGACGCTTTGTCAAAGAATCAATGCGCACAAAACGGATATCAGACAGTATCACAAAGAAAAAACAGTTTTCTTGCCATTTCAACCAGAAAGGGCATTGTTTCAACCACTTGATTTCCTGCATACTGCTTCAAAGGCATTTTAACACCAGACTTGAAAAAGAAACCTCTGAACTGTCATTCATTCTTAAATTTGACACTTTATGCCAGAGTCTTATGCCACTTTATGCCAGTTATCTTACCCATTACAAAGATAGCTTCCCCAATTATCACCTAATATGATTAGCTCACAGACATTTACCTCCTCCTCCTTCCTCCCTCCCCCCCAGTTCTGAAATTTGATTTGTCCTTTTTATGTGTGTTCACTTTTTTTTTTATTGTATCCCTTTGGTATATATGATCATGCCTATTTTCTTCCACAATTTGATCTGAGGAAGTGGGTCTGGCCCACGAAAGCTCATCACCTAATAAGCCATGTTGTTAGTCTTTAAAGTGCTACATAGTCCTGTATTTTGTTTCAGCTAGACTAGACTAACACCGCTACATCTCTATTGCTAAATTCAAGGATAGTCTCACTAAAAGTTGATCACCTTGTATGATGGCTTTGAATTGCTGTGGTGTTCCTTGAGTAAACATCCAACAAATGTGTTTAGTTAGTTATAATTCAGGAGGTCATATTTGGACATGATGCTTGATGATCCACTATTCTGAATTGTAAAGTTGCATAGGGATTGCTTTGGAGTCTATAAAGATTAAGACACTTCCAGTGCTTTTCATATGGGGTAGCCTTGGACCAAGGAATTCAGTGCTGAATGTTGTCATGACCTTGAGGGTTAGCCACCAGTCTGGGGATTAAGGGGTTAACTACATCTAAGCAGTGTGGAGTGGCCAATAGGAATGTAGGTAGGAATTTCAAACTCGGACAAAGGAATTTTTGAGTTTTTTCCCTCCTTTGTCCTGGGCAGTTCCTCTCCAGCTACTGAGAGAGACAGACATGTCTCTCTCTCTCCAAGAAACCATTTCTCACTTTCTGTAAGTAGGGCAAAATTTAGATAAATCTGTTAGATTTTATTGTTTTATGGTTTGGGAAATGGGGTCTGATGTCTGCGCACTTTTAAAAAATGTTTTGGCTTTCCTTTCCTAAGTTCTAGGCCCATGGTGAAGTTTCTACATGAGTATATTATTTTGTTATTTTTATGTCCAGTCATTATGCTTGCAACATGAATATTGTGGTGATAATAATAGTTCTCTCTCTTTTCTTTTTATTAACCTGCTATTGGTTAATTTTTGTATCCTGGTTTGTACTTTAGGGTGAGATTTCCCAAGTGGCCTCTCCCCTGATTTTCTGATCAATACTTGGGTGGTGGCAGTAGAGTTTTTTATCCCCAAAATCTAGGTTGTTAAGATTTTGGGGGAAAGTTTTATACCAACGCCTGGTAGATAAGGTTTTGGGGCACTTTTTCTGGCCCCCACTTCTGCATTTATCGTGCCAGAGTAGGGAAGGAGCCATGACAGATGTATAAAAAGAAATTCTGAAAACTTGGATGCAACACAGTATTAATAAACCCTCCTCCCACAACACAAACACTGTGAGCAGCCGAACAGCCAACACAGGTCCCCAGGACTGGAGCTGGCAAACGCATTAGGAAGACAGGAGCCAACACAGGCTTCCTGCATTAGGAAGGCAGGATAAGGGATGCCCTGAAGTTAGGTAGGTGGGTTGGGTTCTGGGGTAGCTTAGGGCAGGGGGCAGGAGAACTAGCGTAAGCAGGGACTGAAGCACCCCACCTCCTCCTTACAGACTGATAGAGTAGTCGATGGAATTTTCATTGATTATTTGATTACCTGATTAATCAAAATTTAACATCTCTAATTCTCCGCAGGAAAGACAATGCTGGACATACCCCAGAAATAAAGAGTCCAAAGAGACTCTGCAAAAGGGGGGTGGAGAACAAAGTAACTATTTGCAACAATAACAGAACTTACTATGTAACCATACTACATTCACTACCCTAGAGGCGCTATTCTAGGCTGAAGGTGGTTGAGAAGAATATAAGAATGGCCATACTGGGTCAGACGAAAGGTCCATCTAGCCCAGTATCCTGTCTGCCAACAGTGGCCAGAGCCATGTGCCCCAGAGGGGGTGGACCGAAGACCATGATCAAGTGATTTGTCTCCTGCCATCCATCTTTAGCCTTTGACAAACAGAGGCCAGGGACACCATTCCTTACCCCCTGGATAATAGACTTTTATGGACCTAACCTCCATGTATTTATCTAGCTCTTTTTAAAACTCTGTTATAGTCCTAGCCTTCACAGCCTCCTCTGGCAAGCAGTTCTCCAGGTTGACTGTGCACTGTATGAAGAAGAACTTTCTTTTATTAGTTTTAAACCTCCTACCCATTAATTTCATTTGGTGTCCTCTAGTTCTTATATTATAGGAACAAGTAAATAACTTTTCTTTATTCACCCGCTCCACACCACTCATGATTTTATATCTCTATCATATCCCCCCCCCTCCCCCCCTCGGTCTCTTCTTTTCTAAACTGAAAAGTCCCAGTCTCTTCAATCTCTCCTCATACAGGACCCGTTCCAAACCCCTAATAATTTTAGTTGCTCTTTTTTGAAGCTTTTTTAATGCCAAAATATCTTTTTTGAGGCAAGGAGACCACATCTGTACGTAGTATTCAAGATGTGGGCATACCATAGTTTTAAATAGGGGCAGTAAGATATTCTTCGTCTTATTTTCTATCCCCTTTTTTAATAATTCCTAGCATCCTATTTGCTTTTTTGACTGCTGCTGCACATTGCATGGATGTTTTCAGAGAACTATCCAAGATAACGCCAAGATCTCTCTCCTGATTAGTTGTAGCTAAATTAGTCCCCATCATATTATATGTATAGTTGGGGTTATTTTTTCCCCAATGTGCATTACTTTACACTTATCCGCATTAAATTTCATTTGCCATTTTGTTGCCCAGTGAATGTTTGGTGAGTTCTTTTTTGAAGTTCTTCATAGTCTGCTTTGGTCTTGACTATCTTAAACAGTTTAGTATCATCCACAAACTTTGCCACCTCACTGCTTACCCCTTTCTCTAGATCAGTGGTCCCCAACCATTTGAGGTTGCCGGGCACCAGGGGGCATGGCCGTTCGCCCGCCGGGCGTCAGGGGTGCAGTCCCCCCATAGCTGCCTGCCCAGGGCCGGGGCCCCCTCCATAGCCGCACGCCAGGGGCTGGGGCCCCCTCCAAGCTCCGTGCGTCCGGGGCCGGCTCCAGCACCGCACATGCGCCACGTGCCCGGGGCCAGGCCAGCCCTGAGCACTTGGCGGGCGCACGCAAATGCGCACGCAGGCACCATGTTTGGGACCACCACTCAATTTATGAATAAGTTGAATAGGATTGGTCCTAGGACTGACCCTTGGGGAACACCGCTAGTTACCCCTCTCCATTCCGAAAATTTACCATTTATTCCTACCCTTTGTTTCCTGTCTTTTAACCAGTTCTCAATCCATGAAAGGATCTTCCCTCTTATGATAACCTAATTTACACAAGAGCCTTTGGTGAGGGATCTTGTCAAAGGTTTTCTGAAAATCTAAGTTTACTATATCTACTGGATCCCCCTTGTCCGCATGTTTGTTAACCCCTTCAAAGAACTCTTAACAGATTAGTAAGACATGATTTCCCTTTATAGAAACCATGTTGACTTTTGCCTAACAATTTATGTTCTTCTACGTGTCTGACAATTTTATTCTTTACTATTGTTTCAACTAATTTGCCTGGTACTGACGTTAGACTTACCGATCTGTAATTGCCAGGGTCGCCTCTACAGCCCTTTTTTAAATATTGGCGTTGTTAGCTGTCTTCCAGTTCTTGGGTACAGAAGCTGATTTAAAGGGTAGGTTACAAACCACAGTTAAAAGCTCTGCAGTTTCACATTTGAGTGGGATGCAGTTCACCCACACAGCCCTATATATACACTCCAAGTGGGGCACAAATATGTGTAGGGCACATCCAGAGACAAAACAGGCATTGCTATAAAACATTCCCAATCAAAGGCCCCTGGAACAGAGCACCCATAAGGACACTACTCCTGAGATCCAGCCCAAAGTATTTTCTGATACAAAGCCGTTAATTGCTTTAAACACTGATGAGTAAGGGTGACACTGACTGGGAAAAGGTGCAATTCACCGTAGTTGGAACTTCTGATGTGTTCTTTTTTAAAATAAAAATCAACAGTCCTTCCAGTTATGAGACTGGATGAACAGGGACCCTTAGAGCAATATCAGAGGGGTAGCCGTGTTAGTCTGAATCTGCAAAAGCGACGAGGAGTCCTGTGGCACCTTATAGACTAACTGAAGTGTAGGAGCATAAGCTTTCGTGGGCAAAGACCCACTTCGTCAGATGCATGTAGTGGAAATTTCCAGAGAGCTGGTGCCATAGGACTCCTCGTCGCTTAGAGCAATAAGAAACTCAGAGTTTGGTCATCTCAGCTGTTTCACTGTATATAAGCACTATGTAATTAGCTGACAATAGTGCTGTTGATATTACAGTAGCTCCAGGAAATCATGGCCCGGCAGTGATCGGTACAGATATACAGACAATTACAATCTCTGTCCTGAGATGTATGTAATCTAAGGCCTTATCTTCATACAGTTTAGCTAACTTGGTGCAACTCTCTAGTATGTTTCTGCCATAATTTCATCCAAACACCTTTGTATTGGTAAAAATGCCCACACTAGAGGGCTGCAGCAAGCTAATTAGTAGAAAAATGGTTTATTTTAAGTTAAATCAGTGTGCGTGCACATACAAACTATAGACAACTCTCAATAAGAGAAGAAACGTTTCAAGGGTGAGAAAAATGCATTAAAATATTTACATTTATATATTTTGTTTATTTTGTTTAAAAATGTAATGAAAAACATTTGAACTATACCAAACTTTCCCATAACTTGCCCCTTTTGGTAAGAGTCATAGAAGTAAGTCTGAGTAGGGATACGAAGGAGGGAAAGGAACTGGCTTTATGGATAAATTCAGGCTGGCCGTTGTATGCACAGTGATAGCACAGGAAAAGGTTTGAAGACAGTAATAAGAGCAATAGGAAACAATAGGGCAGACAAGGCAGTCATCACTGATGGAATGGAGGGATAGAGCATAACACAATAAAAGACAAACAGGATAAACAGGGAGTAGCAGAGTTATACATGTCCTCCGTAACCAACGAGACACAGAGAATTTGAACGTGTGACAGTAGAGAAGGGGAAGACAGTGGATTGGGAGGACTGTTTCACACATCCCATTTCAATTACTTCCTCTACTCGCATTTCAGGAGACCATAAAAAAAAAAAAGGCCCTCTTGATTTCCCTCAATTCCACTTTTCTTCATTCACTATGCTTCTGATGAGCTCTCCTAGCTTTGTAGGCTGCCAAGTGCTATCAGAAGAGAAGGGTGGCTGTGAAAGTTAATACTACTGCAACTTCTTCATTGTGTGGTGTGTGTAAAGGCAGCAATTCAAATGCAATTAAGTCCTTCTAACATGAACAAGAACAAAAAAAAGTGATGTTAAAAAAAACACACACCTTTATTTTAGCATAACACACATACAACTCACTCAAACTGCCACCAAACACAATTTGTTCTTTTGGGCAAACTGCATCTCATTAACAGTGTGTCCACCGAATCCTTACATAGACCTTTCCCAACCCAATCCATTATACTTTTTGACATGCATTGCTTTAATCTAGAATTCAAGTTCCTCTGGATAAGGACTGTGTTATTTTATTTACGTGTGAAATACTATGCACAACTACAACCACACACACAAATGAAGTCTTTCCTTTTTTCAAAAGAAAGAGGAGAAACAGACTACTTTCCAGCTATTTTTTTTTAAAGGAACTACTTGCCAGCAATTCCTGATGGGTGACATTAGCCCATATCCTTCTACAATAGCAACACAATCTGAATTGAGCCATTTAATGGAAACAAGTAGCAATTTTTACTACTGTCTTAGCAGAACACAAGAAAACACCCATCACATCAAAATATGTAAATTAAACATGGGTCTTACACAAAAATACGTAAAGTACCTGAAAATGTTTCAAAATAATCTTCATTAAAAACTCAGCAGCTGTAATCCCCGGGGGCCCCCCAATTTAATTAGAATTAAAATTGGAAATGCACCCTGTATCAAGGTACCAAGAATCAAGTCAGCATATCAAGGATGCAATTTGAGATACCAAAAACTGTAGCCAGAGGTACAGGTAAAAACGGTCTCTCTCTCTCTCTCTCTGTTTTGTTTGGTTTAGTAAGTACAGCCATGTAATCCTGTACTTCCATTTCTCACTTAAAAAGATAAAAATCTCTTGATCCAAAACTGGAAGATCAGATATTAGCCAGAAACAAAGGGTAGAGCAAGTTAACAATATGGCTGCTACTTTGCTTCATTATTTCAGACTTAATTTTCATATACCGTAAGCAGCATTTTAAAGAACTATAATTAGTGGTTTAGTTATATTTTGTATTCAATTAAATATTTAACTGGAAACTTTCCAAAGTTTTAAGAACTATAGTAATCCAATATACAAGCAAAATTAGAGTTGAAATCAAAAGACATCTGAAATGCAAGAGCTGGAATCTATATCTCTGAAGTGGGGATGTAATAGTATAGTCGATTAATTGAAAAGCAAAAGATTATAAGTTAATGCTATAGACTACATGCATTTCCCTCTCCCCTCTCATTGCCAGTACATTTTTAGCAGCCTGGCTTAGTCCTGGTTTGCGACGGGTCCGGAGCCTACCCCTGCTGCGGCTCTACATTTAAAGTATTTTAGGAGTCAGGCGGGCAGGCAGCCCGGCTCAGGGATCTATCCCCGTTTCAGCTCTGCACTTCAAGCATATTAAGAACCTGCCAGGAGGGTAGGCAGCCCAGCTTAGTTCTGGCTTGCGCCAGGTCTAGGAGTTCCAACTGTCCTCGGTCAGGGACTGCTGCCACCCCATGCTGCTGCCTCTTTCTCAGAAGCAGCAGCACAGGGTGACAGGCAGCTGGTCCAAAACGGGACCTGGTTTTTAAACTGGCTCCCCACGTTGCTTCCTCTGATACAGTGGCTGCTGGTCCCACCCCTGGGGATTATAGACTATTCGACTAACCAATAACATTTCATGAGGTTACTCAATTATTCAATTAGCTGATATTTAACGTCACTACTCTGAAGCTTACACCACAATGAACTCAAAAGAATAACCTTGGAGCCCAACAGTCTCATAAATTTTTCACTTGAACAGTAGTCTTCAGAACACTTTCTTTGGCTCAGATGGGTAAGATGAATATGGGTATAAAAAAACCTCAGCTAAACTACACATTAAGTGCCAACGCACATATAATGTCATTTGACCATTTACTTGTCAGCTATGAAATAAAATAACTAGATGCATTAAGTCCCTATGAGAAACCAAAACTTCACAGACATCATGGATATATCAACAATAATCAGACACAAAACGAAGACTGTATAACAAATTCAAAGTAACTAACACAAAACTAGGCAAAAAAATGCAACAAATGAATGTGTCATATCTGAACAAATAAATTGAATGCCTTTCAAAACCAGTGAAATTAAGAAATGGCTCAAAAAATGAAAATCAAAACAATACATTTTGTGAAACATGCATAGATATAGAAAGCGGTGTGGACTATACTTAAAAGTTTTAACCAGCAGAAAGCAAGGATCAAGTGGAAACAGAAAATGATTTGTACGCAAATTTTGAAACAGGTCAGTGAAAATATGCTCACACCAGCTTTATTAATGCAATCACACATTTGATGAAGCCAAATGGACATCTCAACTGGTAAACAGAGTAATAAACACTGTCAAATCCAGTTAAAAGACAATCAGAAACAGATATTCCAAGTACTGAGAAACAATCATGCAAATTCCAAATGAAAAAGACCCTCAAGGTAAGAAAACCTACAAAATGTTTGCAGCAAGAATAAAAAACCACAATCTTACTAACCAAAAAAAATTATTTGCATGTCAAAACTAATCTGCACAAGTAACATAAGGAATGGAGAAAACACCTTCCCAGTTGAGCAAAGATATTACTGCAGTCAACCACATTATAAACTCATGTAATGCCGGGGGACTTCTGGGGGGAAAATAAAAGCAAGTTTGATAGCCTGTTTAAGAAACAACCTACAAATTGTTTTATAGAAAATCATCTAAATAAACCTCACCACATACTCAACACCTGTATTGCCAGCAGCATCCAGAACATTTACAGCATTAGAATATAAAATAACTGCTGGAGCATAACACTAGAAAAGCAAAAGTCAGAGAATTCACAACGCAACAGCTGTAAATATAACTATATCTCACATGAACAACTGTCAAAATATATATTACAAAATAATTTGCATTTATGTAGAATTATTTTGGAGCATTATTATAGTATTGTATAATTTTATATAATAATGTATCATTGCAGGTAATGTAAACCTTTTCAAATTGAGGGACAATCATATTAATATTAATACTCAAGGGCAGTCTCTCTGTCTTGTTATTCCTCAGGTGACACACAATAGCAGCAGAAACCACCCACAGGTCCCCGCCTAGATTCCTTAATTCAGGTACAGAGCTAGCATAATCAGATCCTAAGCTTTCCTTACTAGTCACTGGTACAGAAGGAGGTGCTGAGGGTGGGCAGAGGAAGTGGTTGTAGCACACACTGTACTCCAGCTATAAACTGTTGACATGACACCCTCTGAATCAAACAATTTTGCAACTTAGAGCCACCCCCAAGCTACCCTAATTTAGGAATATTAGTGTGTAGGTGTTTATATGATTAATCAATAAGCCTGGTCTCAATGGTTAATCCTAATAACTACATGCACCCCCTCCTCCGCATGTATTTCAACATATACATGTTTACACAAATAAGTGCATTTTAACATCCCTCCTCTAACCTAGGGCCAATGCAAATAATCTGGACCAATCACTAATTGATTGTTCTGTCTGCTTTTCCTTTTTTTCCACTCTTCTCAGGCTAAGGTGAGGAAGAGGACCCATCTTTATTCGACAGTCTCCTAGACTCCAGCAGAGCCAGCGGAGCTCTCATCCTGCTTTCTCCAAGAGTCTCAAAACCTGGCAGGGGAAGCAGGCAAGGAAGAAGCCAGAACTGCTATCCCCTCTCCCTCCTACAAAGCAGAAGGCAGCCATGAGGGAGCTGCTCAGTACCTGTAACAGAGTCGCTCTTGGAACTGCTCCCTATCTCCACCCCCCACAGCGACAGGTGCAAACCAAATGCTTCAAGTTAAAAACCACAGAGAACAGTTCAGAGGAACATTTTCTGTTCTTAACCAAACACAAATCCTAATGCAGAATCACTAGGGCTTCAGTTCAGATCCTCAAAAAGCTTTGGGCCACTGTATTTACTTGTACTGCTTTTCTTATCCTTTCTTCTGGGAATGTGGGCTGCCTAAGAACCCCAACTGCAACAGTACAGCCCTCTGTAGGGGGAATAATTATGAATGTCAGAAACTTCTAAAATAAATTTTCCTACACGTGAAGTCACACAAATTTAAGGTACCAGATACTACTACAGCTGGATCTGGGTCAAATGATACAGAAGTGATTCCTGGTTTTCAGATGGTACAATGCACAAAAGTCAAGCCTTAAAGGTTCATCAAATAAAGGAATTTAAACCAACTGCAGGTCTAAAATTTAATACTTTACCACCCTGGGCCTTTCACCATTTTAATTTTGTGTTGGGAATTTTAATTTGTTGGATGAAATATTTGTATAGCTGAATTTGTTTTTTGTTTTGTTTGTTTTCCACCTAATGGTGATTGTCTGAATGCTGTTCAGGAGTTCAGTGTTAGGAACAGCCCTACTTGAGATGACCTGGTGAGCACACTGCAGCTGATTTCCCAAAAGGTACGTGATAAATGCAATTTATCATGTAATAGTATAACCATTTAAATGGTTAACCAATCTTCCTGGCCTTCTTGGTTACCATAATCCAGTGGTCCCCAACCATTTGGGGTTGCCGGGCACCAGGGGGCATGGCCGTTCGCCCGCCAGGCGCCCAGGAGGGCGGGGCCCCCCCATAGCCGCATTCCGGGGCCGGCGCTCTCCCCTCAAGCGCCGCGTGCCCGGGGCCGGCGCTCTCCCCCCCCCCCCCCATGCGCCGCGCGCCCGGGGCAGCGCTCTCTCCCCCCCCCCCCCCTTTCCCCAAGCGCCCGGGGCCGGCGCTAGCGCTTTCTCCCCCCCCATGCGCCGCGGGGCGTGAATCCGCGGCACCCCCGGGGCCGGCGCTCACTGAGCGCCACGTGCCCGGGGCCAGGCCAGCCCTAAGCACTTGGCGGGCGCAGAGAAATGGCGCCCGCGGGCACCGTGTTGGGGACCACGGCCATAATCAGATACACTCAGGCTCTAATCCCACTCCCAAGGAGCTGGCTGCCACCCACACTGCTGTCTCTGAATCCTGGGGAGCTGGCTTTCTACTTGCGTATAAGTTTTATACTGCAGAGCCTGCAGCATGTAAGTGTGTAACCACTGAGATTTTCAGCAGTTACAGTTACCCAATAACCTGCTTTCTAACATCCCTAGACTGGACATCATAGCCTCACAACACAATAAGAAAGGCATCCTGAAAGCACGTGGGAGACACTTCTGCTCCTATCCTCCACTCAGCCCTACCTCTCAGGGCATATTTATATTGTAACGGTCCCATACCCAGCCCATGCCAGCTGACTTTGGCTCCAGCTGCAGGTCTGTTTTATCACATAGTGTATGTTCAGAATTGGTCTGCAGCCTGAGCTCTGGGAATGCCCCATATCCCAGGGTTCTATAGCACAGATGCCTATACTGCACTTAAAGAGCCCTGCAGCTGAACTTTACAAGCTCAAGTCAGCAGGCACAGGCCAGGGCAACATGCCCTCAGTGCTCGAGTCTGACCACCTCCTTTCCCCTTCCTCACATTGTGAGGCAGTGCACTGTAGCTGCTTAGCAGGAGGGCTGGAAAGAACAACTCACTGCATTTTTCAAACTCTTCTGCTTGTCTGCCTGATGTTTTGGTAATCTTGTTCATCTACCACACCCCCATGGCTCTCACCAAAGCTCTCTTCTACATCATAGCATTTGTCCACCTCCTCTCTCCCTTCCCCACAATGTCTCCATTCTCCCATTCTTTTCTCCCTCACCCTCTGCAGCTCCCCACTAGGGATGTGAACAGGTAAGCGGTTAACCTTATCGGGTGATGCTTACCAGGTAACAGTTAACTGATGCCAGGGAGTAGCTCCTTGCCCCGCTGGGCCCACCACATCTCCAGTGGGGACACAGAGCCAGCAGGCCCATGTGAGGCAAAAGGGAGTGGGAGCCCTACAGACCGGGGGCTAACATTAAATCTTGACCCTGGCACCATCTCCACCCCTTTAATTGGTGCCACCATTTCTAACCATGTCCATTCTCCCTCCCGTGCACACACCCCATTCTCTTTCTCTCTCTGAGAAGAGATCATAGGCATCCATGCCCTCTTTATATCTCATTCCCTCTAGCTCAAAGTGACCTGGATCTCTTTATCTAATGCTGCTTCTGAAGCTGCCCTCTCTTACAGAGGCCTCTCCTTTTCTCTGACCTGGATCCAATCATGATGCAGGAGCTGGGCTTCACTTCTCCAACTTCACCCTTTCTAACCCCTTCTAGCTCATCTTTCCCACTCTTTCTCCTCTTTTGAAAAATATTGTGTCTGATTTTTCTCATCTCCCTCTCCATACTGCTGTCACTTGTCATCCACCCAACTCTTCCCCATCATCCTTCCTCTCTGGTTCTATTTCTTGCCCCTTAATTTCCCATGCTACTCCTTAATTCCTTCAACTTCTATGTTGATAATCCATCTGAACTTTAGTTACATGTTTCCCTCACTCACACCTGTTCATGAAACATGCAGCCCACATTATTCAACCACTCACCAAAAGGCCAGTTCATTTGATTTGGTTTTCACCAAGCACTGTTCTGTTCAGAAAGGTTGCTGACCCCATGCCAAGATTTAACCTTCCTGCCCTGGAACGTAACACTCTCCCAGTGTGTGTGTGTGTGGGGGGGGGGGCCCTCTTCCTACTGCACACACTGCTTGGTCTCCTGCTCTGGCTTTTCCTGTGGGGAGGTGAGGAGCAGCGTGCGCATGCATCCTGGCACATGGATACAGGATCTGGGTGGGAGGTGGGGTGCAGGAGAATGCTGAGAGTAGGGTGTCTGTCCAGAAGGAGGGGGTAGGAACAGGGTCTCAGCATGGAGGATGCAGGGTCTGGGCAGCACTTACTCTCTCTTCTCTTCCCCCTCCCCCCATGTCTGTAACAGGGTTTATTTATTGTAACAGACACTCACATGTGGCAGCCAGACCCTGCTCCACACATGGAATAAGTTCGCGGCCCACGGGCTGAGTGTGGAATGGAGGCTGTGCCTTGCCAGGAGAGCAGGGAGTCCGGCTGGCATGTCCAGACAGGCTGACCAGGATCCAGCCTGCTGGCACCTGGATGATGGACTCCAGT
Organism: Pelodiscus sinensis; assembly: GCF_049634645.1. Lineage (NCBI taxonomy): Eukaryota > Metazoa > Chordata > Testudines > Trionychidae > Pelodiscus > Pelodiscus sinensis. Next base: position 243,831,606 of record NC_134712.1, on the reverse strand, counting down.
GGAACCATGGGGCTCTCTGGCAGGTGCGAGTGCACAGTGCACGTGAGAGGTGAGGACAGAGCAGTATGCAGAACAGCGGGGACACGGCCATGGCAGCAGCGGGTCCTTCATGGGCAAGATGGCGGCTGGATCTGCTTTTGCCCCCCGTGCTGCTCTCAGGCTTTCTGTTCCAGGCATGGCTTTCTACTGCTCAATTGGCCAGATTTTGGTCCATGGAGTAACAGGAAAAGCCTGAAGTCAGTGTGCCAGTGTGCACTTTGTTCCTCCTGCCAGGGGAGGAGGAGCATGGGCCCACATGCGTGGAGACATTCATGGCTCTGGCCTTTTCCCCAATTGCACAGCAAGGCTCGGGGCTTTCTCCACTCCCCCGCCATCTCCCATGTGTCACTGAAAATCATCTTAAGTGCCACTTATGGCACATGCTGGGTGTTGCCGACCCCATTGGAGAATACATCTACACTTTGGGATAAGGTTGAATAAAGATACACAACTCTAGCTCCATTAATTGAGTAGCTGAAGTCAATGCACCTTAACTCAAATTTTGGCACTCTGCGGGAGCATACTCTCCCTTCGACTTCCCTTACTCCTCATGGAAGCAGGACTACCGGCATCAACCGGAGCACCCCCCTTAGTTAGAAGTAGCATGTCTTCACCAGACCCTCTAATTGGAACCCCGGAAGACTGACAGAAGCAGCTTCAATCTTCTCTGTAAGGTAGACATACCCTTACTGAGTTCTCCCTCTATCACCCAGTTTTCTTTAGCATCATCCATCAGCCTCCTTCCTCACGGCCTATCACTTGACTTTTTTGTGACTTCCAATCCATAAGCACAGATGACTTCTTGTCTACTTTTAGGTTCTTCTCTCTGCCTTCCATTGATATCGTTGTTCTTTCTCGCAATGCTTTACTTCCTTCCACCCTCATTTCATTTGTTTCTCTTCACCATCGCAAGGTCTGTTCTGCCAATCCCCAAAACTGGCTCATCCTAACATCCAGTTCCTTTGCTCCTGCTCTTGGACCACAGAGTGTCTGCTGGAAATCCCATGACCAAGCTGACCTTCGTCACAGATATATTCTCTCCTCCTTCACTTCTGACATCTTTCTAGCTAAACAACTCTAAACTGCCATCATCTCTTTGTTTACCATTGGAGATGACCACTTTTCACTTTTACTATGCTACCTACCTCTTTGCCATTGCAACATACATAAGCCATTTGTTTTCACTTTCAAGGCTTTTCCCCACCTACCCCCACACTACTTACCATTTTTATTCACTACTGAAATATCAGTTCCCACTCTGATCATCCCATGATGCCAGCACATTTTCCAACATGCATCTCACATATGAGAAGAGCTCCTTGTAAATATCCACAAAGCTACCACACATCCTCCTTCAGAATCCTCCTTTACTGTAATGCACATAACTTGATAAATGGCTGGACTAAACAGCTATACCAAGATCACTGCCTATCTTGCTGACCAATAGCCTGACTGTTTTTTTGTACTCTCCTGTCCAACTAAATCAATCCATTATCTCTTGTCCCATACTGACATTCTAAGTCTTTTGTGACAAAGACTGTATTTTTGTGCTGTTTGTACACCACTTAGCACAACAGGGGCCTAGTTGCTACTAAAATGGAAATAATTTAAAAAAATGAAAGTTTTATATCCACACACTGAAATCACATGGTCTTTTTAAATATGATGTACGCATGCCTGTGAACATATCCATGTGTAATATGCTGATATTCCAGTTTGCCTCCCTAAACACATAATTTCTCTTTCCTTAATTAGGAATCTCCATTCAACATACAGAGCAGAAATTTTCCAACAGTATTTAAAAGTTTTCTTGTGCACATGGCATTCATGACCCACTCACCTGTGACAAAATTATACATAACATATCATTGAGTATTACAAGAGACAAGCTGATACTTCCATTCTAAAATGGAAATTCCTTCTTTAAAACAGTTTTCTGAAAGCCTTTACAGCTAACTTTAACTTGAAGCCAGTTTTACAGCAATTTTGCATTTTTTTTTAAAGCAAATATTCAAAGAAAAAAATCTCTTCAAAGGTCTGACTACAAAAAACAAAGCAACTTGGCAAAGTTAATAGCATGACATTTCCATCATCACTATATTTAAATGTTGTAAAGTCTAGCTAATTTAGAGCTCAGTTCTGCCATTTTTACTCACTTTGAACTGTCTTACTCAGAGCAGTCTCACTGAAATCTATAAAATTATTCATGGAGTAAGGTAAATATTAGGTCATAAATAAAAGTGACTTACAGATTCAAAGGTGAGAAAAATTGCTAAACTAAGAGACTGTCACTCACTCCCACCAGGTAGTACTTCACTGATATTTTATTTTAATATAAGAAATTAAAACTTCACAACACGCAATTATGTAAATAAATTCCAGGTACCAATGTTAATCTCTGAAACAGCAGTAATGATGCCAAATTAGTTTGCACTGTTAAGATGATTTTGTAATGTCAAACTAGGCATGATTTAGTTAAGAATAATAATAGATTATTAAAAATAGTTCACTGAAAATTAATCAGAATACAAAAACATGATTGCATGTAGCTTGGCTTTGGCCTAGATCTTTATGGAATTTTGAAATACAGATTGAAATATCTATTTTCATTCAGGTAAGCAGCACCTTCTTCTCTCAACAAGCCAAAGAAATGGCATTACAAGGAGTCTGCCTTCTTTCAAAACACCTTTTGTTTTCATATAGTTTCTTCTTTAAATGAGAAGAATAAACAACCAACAGATTTTTCTCAATATACAAAATGGCAGTACTTCATTGAAGTCACACTACTGTTTTTTAAAGAGAAAGCATATTTAGATATAACATCATATTAATTGCACTCTTCTTATATAAACTTATAAGGCTAGGATGAATGTTAGTTTCAATGAAGATGGCATCTAATTTTTGTCTACAAACTCCTTGCCAGCTTCTAACAACCACAGGACAGATTCTGCCACATGAAGTCAAGCTGAACAATACTTAATATTCTGAATTTTCTCACTGAAATCAATTGAAGATTACAATCCGACTGCTTGTACAGTAAAGCATTGCTGTGAGCGTAGGAGGCAGAACAAAGCTCTAGGAGCTGATATTTTCAGTAAGTGACATTCTGTACTCTTATTTGAAGTTTTTTTTTTATTTTACAAGCTTAAGAGAGTGTTCTTTTCTTTCTACTCACTTCTGTGCTCCCTGAGACAACAGCTTTGTCCACATTCACCGATAGCTGCTCTTCAGTCTGGCATACTCCCAATGACCACTCCGCACAGCGGTGATGAGCCCAGCAGTGACCTACCATTGAGAAAGTATTGAACAACTTTACAACTTTAACAAGCATCAACTGAGTTTCAAAATTAGCATTAAATGTAAAACTTTTTAAAAAACAATCTGACCTGCAATCCTTACTACAGAATATAGAACTTAATTTTAGTGGTAAATGCTTGCAGAACCGGGACTACAGTCTTTTACTGAAAAAACAGGAAGAGTGGGAGGAGGAAGGAATCAACAATTTCTCTACATATTGCAGTTTTTTTTATATACAAAAAGAAAAACAGATTTTTACACACATTTTTATACCTTTAGCTTCTAGTTTCAAAAAATATACCTGTGATAAGTCTGTGTGTACAGATACACTCAAAGTTAACTTCAGTTTTCTCCTCACTTATTTAACTGTGAACTTCTTGGGATAGGGATCAGCTCCCTTTGTCTGTTGGGAAAGCACCCAGTGCCACCGTAAACAAACAATTTTTTAAAAGGTCACAAAGTGTCATGCACAGGATAAAACAATTTTCTTTTTTTGTAAAAACATTGTGATTACAATAGTGGGTTGTCATTATTCAGGGACAATCACAAAGAAAAACTTGCTGTACTCATACTGGGAATACCTAGACTACAAATGTAGACCTTCCAGGACTCCAAGTACCTGTTAAAATGGCTTTCAATTCACCTGCAGGCCAAAGAATGAAAACCATAAGGATATGGTATAATGAAGAGCTGCTAATATTTATCTTCTCAGTTGAAGATATACTTTGCTGACATACTGTGTAAGACTTAGGTATGTACCTCTTGAAATTTTCTATTGGGCACAGACTATGTATATTGCAATTCTGCATTTAGTAGTACAAAAAAGGGGCTGAAAGTAAACAGAAAGAAATAATTGTAGGTATCTCCCAACAGTGGTAACTTGGAAGAATTAAAATTCTCTCAGCATCAGGCCTCCAGACTCCAGATGTAATTTTTAAAAACATACATTTAAAAGAGGTTTCTATGGAATCAAATTTTGAACCCAATTTTCACAGAATTCTGAAAAAGTAACACTACGACTAAGCTCAATACAAATCTAATAATATTTACAGAACAAGTTCTGAGTTCTCGGTTTCTTCTTTTATGGGATAAGCATATGGTAGAGATTGCTGGTATGGCAACATTTGAACTGAACTGCCCTGTGAAAATACAGGCAGTCCCCGACTTACGCGGATCCGACTTACGTCGGATCCGCACTTACGAACGGAGCTTTCTCGCCCCGGAAGTCGGGGCGAGAAAGCCCCGTTCGTAAGCTGCTCTGGTGCCCCTGGTCTGCTGGAGACCGTCTCCAGCAGACCAGGGGCACCGGGCGGGTTCCCACGCTTCTGAGGCTTTGCCAGAGCAAAGCCTCAGAAGCGCGGGAACCGCTGCTGCTGCCCCTTGAGACCCGGTGCCTGTGGTCTGCTGGGGACGGTCCCCAGCAGACCACAGGCACCCAGACTGAAGCCGCAGCAGCGGCGGTTCCCCGCGCCTCTGAGGCTTTGCTCTGGCAAAGCCTCAGAGGCGCGGGACCCCCCCGCGGCTGCGGCTTCAGTCCGGGTGCCTGTGGTCTGCTGGGGACCGTCCCCAGCAGACCACAGGCACCCAGACTGAAGCCGCAGCCGTGGCGGGGTCCCTCGCCTCTGAGGCTTTGCCAGAGCAAAGCCTCAGAGGCGCGGCACCCCGCTGCCGCTGCGGCTCTGCTCCCCGTGTCCCTGGTCTGCTGGGGGGGGGGGGGGCGCAGCTAGTGTGCTCCCCCCCCCCAGCAGACCAGGCTTTTGTTTTGGACTCTGGGGCAGAGCAGCTGGGGCACTGCCGATTGGTCCTGCAGCGCCCGTGGGCACTACTGGACCAACCCGGCAGCACCCCAGCTGCTCTGCCCCAGGTCCTGATTCAGCCGCTGCTGGTCAGTTTCAGCAGCGGCTGAATCAGGACGTCTGGGGCAGAGCAGATGGGGTGCTGCTGGGTTGGTCCAGTAGCACCCCAGCTGCTCTGCCCCAGGCGTCCCCAAGTCAGCTTCTGCTGAAACTGACCAGCGCTGACTATAGGAAGCCCCAGGCAGAGTTGCTCTGCCCCGGGCTTCCTGGAATCAGCTGCTGATCAGTTTCAGCAGCAGCTGACTTGGGGACGCCTGGGGTTCTTACGTTGATTCTGTATGTAAGTCAGAACTGGCGGTCAGTTTCAGCAGTGTCTGAATCTGGACGCCAGTTCCGACTTACATACAGATTCAACTTAAGAACAAACCTACAGTCCCTATCTTGTACGTAACCCGGGGACTGCCTGTAGCTCAAAGCTGCTTCATTTTTCTGACAGATAGCTACATGAAAAATTTAAGTTAAAAATTATATTAGAATCTTAGGCCCTGATCTTGAAAGACTTTCCTTTGATGACTAATTGTCATTTGTTCAGGTAGCCCCAGTGAAGCCGCATGAGCAGAAGGATTAGGCTATTAGGAGTTACATAAAACTACAGTTTAAATTCTGAAATATTATATCACTGTTTCTTTCTCCACACTCCTCACTTTTCCCAGACAGTCAATTACTATACCAAACTAAAGAATTATTTATTTAAACAAAAGTTTAGTTTGAACTCCACTTAAAACATTACAAAGATATACCACATACATACACACACACACACACACACACACACACACACACACACACACACACACACACAGAGCTGAACGTGATATATATATATATATATATATATATATATATATATATATATATATATATATATATATATATATATATGAATGAATGAATGAATGAATACATACCTGTTGGCTCAAATAAGGCTTGGACATCAATGTCATCTGGTAAGCCAACTAAACTGAGTTCATCCCAGTATTTGACAACCTGATCGTCAGAAGCAGTTTGAGTGCTTACACTTGTACATGATGCTATACTCTGTCGAGGTCTCTCTCTGTACAGAAGTAGAAAAGAAATGTGGGTAGGTAACTGCAATTAAAAAAATCTTAAGTTTATTATTCAATTAGCTATGTGTTTTGGAAATGACCAAACCCCAGAATGCCTCAAATGAGTTTTCCCTAAGTGTGGTGTGATAAAATATACATCAAAGAAAGAGGGGAAACTAGTCTAGTTTCTTATATTTGACACAATATTTATAGCAAAAATGAAGAGCAATGCTTTCAGTTAAAAAGTCATGTGCACCAGAAGAATGACTGTGTTAAATGACCCTTTGTCCAGACTGACCATCTCATTGTTCAAGACACACATACTAACATTTTTCGAAATGTACTTTTTGTTTGACTTGCCTCATCTCAAGAAGTGAATAGATAGATAAGTACAGGAAAATATAGTTCCAGTCAAAGTAGTAATATTTCTCTGGGGACATGGGAAAACTAGGAAACAAAGAGAAGGAGGTGGTGCAAGCAGAGGGTGTCAGCTGCAGTTTTCTTATGGTTTCCTCTCTGCAACCTCGACAGCTGGTCTGTGATATAGCATTGACAATATTCTCAGAGGAGATTCTGCCCTACCAGCCAGAGGTAAGCTGCTAAGATAGCACACAGCAAGTGCATATGGGGGAAGGGTGAAAAAGGCCAAGAATGGAAAAAGATAGATGGAAGCAGATGTCTTTGTCCCACACTCCAAAATTCACAAAATAGCAAAGGGTGAGAGGAAGAGTAGAGAAAAGGAGACTTTAATTATACAAAAAGCACTACATTATGATTAAATCAAACCTATTTTTTTTAAAAAAAACAAGCAACACAGTATATTTGAGCACAGGGAATCCTCTGACTTTTTAACCCATCATACCAAAATATTATCCACTAAATATCAGTGACTAACCCATTAACCAGAGAAACTTGGCTCCCATAACTCGATTCCAAGAAAAAAAAAAAACCCACCACCAAAACACACCACCCACAATATTCTGCCTTGGATTTCTAAAGCACTGCATTAAGCCTTAGTGAAATGTCTAGCCAATAAGCAAATGCTTATGCCCCAGATACTGGGCTCCACATGGAGCTACCACATTGAAATGCCACGTTTCAGAGAGGCAGCACCATGTGGAGCCTGGGTTCAGCTGGGGACTCCCCCGCTAACCTTGGGCTCCATGTGGCGCTACCGCTTTGAAACATGGCATTTCAAAGCAGTAGCACAAAACGTGGAGGCTGGGATCTGGGGCATAAGCATTGAAATGCCGCAGGGAGCACGGGGCCAGTGGGGGAGTCCACAGTAGCAGCAGCATGAAAGTGCCATAGTCCTTGCCAGTTTTCATATCCTTCTGAAAAAGAACAATAAACCTGACAAATTTGTGTTTATTTTGCCATGCTGCTTGGTAAAGCTATGAGTTATGGCAGGCAACAAAGCTATAATATTTGGCTTATTTTGAAGGTTACCTTCAAGAAAATAAGGAGAAGAAGACAGGAAAAATGTAAGTGAAAGTTTAAGTTGTGCAAAAATTGATGGCTAAGATGCCCTCCACATCTGTCAAAAAAAGCTTCTCTCTCATTACTGGTGAGCAGGGGAAGTTTGGCACTATGTTACATCCTAATGACTTAGATGACAACAAAAAAAAGTGTCCAACCTCAGAAATCAAAACCTTCAAGTCTTCCACCTATTACTACGAACAAAATAGTCCCCTTATGAACTGAAGTATTCAATTAACCCATTCTACCCAAAATGGGCAAATACCGATAGGTTCAGTAAAGGCACATATTATTAATATAGGCTCCTATAACTGAGTTACTATCAATTTTGAATCAATCTGAAAAAACGACACATTCATATCTCATTCATAAAAAGGCAATCTGAGCACCTGTTTTTCTTTAATTCATATTTACAGTTCCTTAATATCAAATGAATAAAAGCACTGCCAGCTTTATACAGAGATTCAGCATTCATACTGAATTAAGGGTTATTAAGATCAAATTTATCTGAACAGTTGAATAAACTTAATCTGAATATGGACTTAAATGTAAATGTCTACAGTACTTTTAATGTTACTTATGACTTAATAAATCAGGACTCCTTAAAATGTTCCACCTTAAATCCTTTTAAAAGGCTGCCTCTCTTTGTTATTGTTTCATTTCCTACTTCACTTCTTCACTGTATTGGCAGCAGTCCAAAGCTAGCAACCAATCAGAAAACTCCAACACAACAATGCTTTAGTACTTAAACTTGGATGCTAGCCAGCATGGCACTTGGGGATGATTACATCATCACCCTCAAGGGACAGAGCTGCTTAGTTGTTCCAAGCTAAATTAATTTTGCACTTTCCCATAGGCTACAAAAACCTCTACTAATCAGCCAGCGCAACTAAATCCACATATTAGCAAGGCAGCTCTGGAACAAGAACACATCTAACCATGGTAACAGCAAAAACCCAGAATTACAAAATCCAAATATATATTAAGAAAAAAATCTATTCCATTATGCAAATATTTTTAAAAATCTGTATTTGTAGTTACAGATGTATTTTAAACTTCATTTCCATAAATATATTCAATTACCTTTCAACATGGACCATACAGAGATATGTATGTGAACGTAATTTCTCAGAAATGACTATTAAAAATGCTGTGTTGCAAAAGGGGGCTGGGATAAACAATATTTCCAAGGACTGAAAACAGAAAACGGACATACACAAACACAGAAGAGTTCTAATAACAGCAGAATACACTGTATTAATATAGCACGTTCTTTTCACAATTGCAAAGATTAATTATTGGAGAGGGATGCAGAAGAAAGACTGCAAGATGAAACAGAAATTTCTTGCTTCTTCAACGTACACAAACACGACACTTTAGAAATCAACTGGTTAACGTGTTACTCCTCTTCTGTTCTTTTGCAAGCTCTCTCTAAGATCTATTTTAGAGTACAAATACATTTGCACTTTTAAAGCAAATGTCTCTCTTTTACTTTGGTATTCTACAAAAAGACCACGTGCTCACTTTTAGGGGGAAAAATCCTTAAAAACAAGCAGCAAAAGGAAGACTGCTATTTTTCTCACATGACTTGCAATTTTTCAAACACAGATTAATATTACTAAGCATCAAATTATTTTAAAATAATTTCACATTTTTCAAATTATTCACTTATCACTACACACAATGTTTGTACATGTGCTTCCTGACCTCTCTTCAGTAAATCAACAGTGTAACAAAATCATGACAGAAGTTTTTATGAAGAAACAGACTTACTTCTTCGGTCCTCTTTGTTTGCGTGGCACTGAGTTTTGCCTTGGAGTTCTCTCATAAGTTGCATCGCTGCTGTCATTGGTCTCACTTTTACTTAAAAGCTGTTTCTTCCAGGGGGTGATAAACGTTGGCGTTGGACTGAATTGTTTTAATTCTCCTTGTCCTAATGAGCTTCGTTCACCACAATAACAAAAGGCGCAGAGTTGTTCGCTGCAAAGCAGAGGAAACGTTTTAAAACCAAGATAATCTGGGGCATCTCCTATTAATTATGTTTTATGTTAATTTGACTGTCTCAAACAAAAGACATTAAAGAAAATATTAAGAATTTAAAATGTATCTTTAAATACATTTGAAATTTAACTACTACACATATAATTTCTGATTTAGTTATGTAACAGTAGTTTTGTTTCTCTTCCACAGAAGTCTGCAGAAAATGTAGAAAACCCTCAAGATAATAAAGTGGTTTTTTTTAAACTCGTATACTTAAAGGACCTTAGAGTCTATCAAGGCAAAAACCCTCATATGCTCTACTCACTTACTGTATCCAAAAGATGTATGCAAACCTAAATGGCTGACAACAGAAAGAACAGGAGGTAGTGGAAGAAGGAAAAAGAGATGAACTACCTCATCAAAATCCTACATCCACCAAAAAGGTAATACAGTGAAATACTCACACTACTGACACCACCCCCCCCCACACACACCCATAACAAAGTATGCTTAATACCATATAACCATGTATATACAATACAAATGCAATTATTATGTATTGTATATAAATCACCACACACACACGAAAAAATGAACAGTAAGATCAGAATAACAGAACATTCATGGCAATGACATCATAAAGACACATTATATTTAGAGATATACAAATCTATATAACTACTTACACACACACACACACACACACACACACTATAAACAGAGAAGCCTAAACTTACACTCAAAGAAACTTACATGTATTTAGTACCAGGGTGGATAAAAATCAATGATTATTAAAAAAAATTAAAAATAGGATATTTTATTTATATCAGATTTTTAAAATTTTAAGTCCAATTTTTTTATAAAATGCTTTTTGAGGAAAAAACTATAGTTACATAGTTTCCTCAATGATATAATGATGGAATGGGGATTATAAATTCTAATTCACATAATGTTTAAAAAAAGTTCTGTAAATGAGTTCCAATAGTTCACGGATTAGGGACCCAATATTACAGGGTTCCAGAGGCTTCTGTATAGATTATTTAGGTTAATCTTTCTTTCTACCCAAAAAATGTGGATTTGTGTCTCCAGAGGTACATGTTCATTAACAGCAAAAAGTAATAAGTAAATGAATGAATGAATGAATGAATGAATTAATTAATTAATTAATTAATGTGAGAAATAACAGACCTCAACCCTGTTTGCATACACAGAGTCAAAACATACCAAGTTTCAAAAATTTCAATGAATAGAAGACAATATTTTAAGTTTCTCATATTAACCTGGCTGGCAGTCAATTGAATTTTTTGTTTGTTTGTTTGTTTCATTTAACTGTTTTAGTTAAAAAACAATTTAACAAAAACAAACCTGATTTTTAAAAACTTGAATGTTTAACTAAATTAAAAAATGCATGTTTGTTTTGGTAAATTTTTATGTGTTTGGTATTGTAGAAAAAAATCTAGAATATGTAACATTGTTGTTTTAGTTAAAACAATTTAAAATGTCTGTCTGGTGCGATTCTCCTACTAATACAGCATGGCAAAAAATTCCTCCAAATATTAATGATTAACCTGTTGAACTGGAGAGAGTTTACCTCTCAATGACTTCATAAATATCTGCTTCAATTACCAACAGAAAATGAAATAATCAAACAATCATTCATTTTCTGATACAGCTGTGAAACTAATCTGAAAAGTTTTCAAAATCAATCGCTGTTTTAAAACGTATAGTGTGTGCTTTCTAAAAATGAAACCTATGTCTGACTCTGAGTTGTGAAAAATAGGTATCAAGTTTATGACAACCAACAAGGATACTCTTCTTTGTAGAAAATCATGATTAAATCGAGTCTTCCTGACGAGTGATTTAAATCAGGATTTAGATTATTATTTCAATCAATTTGATTTAAATTAAATCCACTTTGTTTAGTACTGTGACACATTAAGTAAGTTATCCCTGCACCATTTGCTATCTTATAGTAAAACTCAAAACGTAATGATAGTTTTGGCAGCACTCTTTCTGTCACATCATATGGAGGTTATCGCACAATATATCTAAAATAAACACATTCAGAAACCTAAAACATGAACTCTTTCAATTTGCATAAATACGGTTTAAAGAGAAAAACCATTTTTAATGCCTAAGTGAGCAACTTTGTTCTGTGTATATTTATTTTCCTGTGATCCCCAAAATGTGCCTAAGGGAATGTGGCATTTGGGTTGAAGCCTGGTTTGGAAAAAGCTCCCTTTAAATAGAATTTAAGCACATCTCTGAGGTGACATATTTGGACTCTGGGAGCTGTAAGCTGAAAATAAAAAGTCCCCTGGAGGTCCAATTACAGTACAGTGTTCACTAGGAGTTGGAAAAAAAAAAGATTGTCTGCACTGTTAGTCAAGGGAGCTGGTCTATACTACAAAGCTAGGATGGTTTAAACTATATTGCTCAGGGCTGCGTGCAGCGTTTCAAAGCGGCAGCACCACACGGAACCCGTATTCCAGGCTCTGTGTGGCGCTGTCACTTCAGAAGTACTCCCTTCCCCTCCTCTTTGCTACCTCTATTTTATAGAGACAGCTTGGGGGGGAGGGGGGGGGGAGAGCAACTAGTCAACTTGACTAACCAATAAGCATTTGCTTATTGGATAGTCGACTAGTCCTTAACATCCTTACTCTTGGACAGGTGGATTTACTACATCAATGGACTAAGCTCTTCCACTGCTTTAATAAGCTGCTACACTACAGTGCTGCAGCATTTCTCGTGTAGACTTACCGAAAGTCAGGTATAAGCAGTTGTAACAGCCAAATGAAGAAAAGAACTAAAAAGAGGAATGTTGAAGCCTGGAACAGAGGACTGTGAGAGTGCATCTACAATGAACCATAGGTTGAAATAAGATACACAATTTGAGCTATGCATATTTTATTTCAATGTTATTTCGAAATAACTTATTTCGAAATTTGGCGCTGTCTACACAGCACTTATTTCAAAATAAATCACTATTCTGAAATGTCCCCTATTCCTTGTGGAAAGAGGTTTACAGGGATGTCGGAATAGCGAGCCCGTTACACTTCAAAATAACGGGCACACTCCAAAGATGCAGAAGAGCTACATTGGGATACTCGAAATAGCACTACAGTGTAGATGTATCCTGACAATCCAATACAGTCCTTTAACTCTGACAATGCATCTTGAGACTGGACAAAATCTTGCCCTTTCAATACACCACCACTGGAGAACAGAAGACGGAAAAGAGAGGAAGATGGGAAAGAGAAGTGCCTGCAGAGAAAGTCCCTGAGACAACCTCCTAGCACTCACAGCTGGCTGTCTCATATGGAAAGGCCGTAATAAGGAGGATATGGGGGTTTTTTTAGGCACTTCTTAACAATGGCCCAAGGAGGAGCAATATGCTGCCAGCTGCACCACATATGTAGTATTGGCCATGCTAAACTGGCAGATCGCACCTTTTGGGGCCAAGCTGCTTCAATAGAAGCCTTAGTTGGGTCCCCCGCATAGCACTAAAGCAATGCTACAGAAGACCCCAAGCTGCTGCTTTTGGAAAGAAAATTAGTGCATATTCATGACTCAAGTTAACTCCTGTTCAAACGCTACCGATCTCGCTTGACATAGGCTAGGTGCTGGCCTATATTATAACACACAACCCAAACGAGAGATTTTGCTCATAACTGAGTAATAGGCAAGGGATTAATTTCAGAAATCTTCAGAAGAATCTGCCTGAAGACAAAAGTGTTTTGAAGAAAGAAAAATCTAAATTCCATGAAGAGGGCCTAAAGATGAGAGATCTCTCTCTTACATGTTATAATTTTAAATGTAATATGGCAAAGAAACAAATTGGTAGTTATTTATATTTCAGCGAATATGGCCCAATCACAGTATTAGGTGAAAACATGCAATTTGATTTTGTACACACAGGCTATATCTACACTTGCGGCTTCTTGAGCAAGTACGGCCGTTCTTGCACAAGAATCTGCAGTGTGTCCACACTGCCATGGTGGCAGGGGACTGGACTCGATGACCTCTCGAAGTCTCTTCCAGACCTAGTATTCTATGATTCTATGATTCTACCCGCTCTTGTTCAAGGAAATTTATAGTATGGCATGGTAAGAGAGGGCTCCTTGCGCAAGAGTTACTCTCTTTTTTATCAGGTGTAAGCCCTCTTGTGCAGGAGCTCTTGCACAAGAGGGCAGTGTGGATGCTCAGCAGGGATTTCTTGCGCAAGAAAGCCCTATGGCTAAAATTGCCATCAGAGCTTTCTTGCGCAAGAGATCGTCCACACTGCCATGGGAGCTCTTATGCAAAAGCACAGCGCGCACATGGCAATATGGACATTTTCTTGCGCAAGACTTCTTGCACAAGAACCCTTGCGCAAGATGTTCTTGTGCAAGAAGCCGCCAGTGTAGACATAGCCACAGTGTTCAGATCAGGTGACAAAATTATTTAGGGTAGTCAAATCTAAGAACTGTGAGAAACTACACAAGACCTTAAAGGTAGGTGAAAGGGCAGTGCACTGGCTGATAAAACAGTGCTTACAAATGCAGAGCTTTCCACATTGGAAGGAATAATTTGAACTACTCATACACATGTGGCTGGAGTATAAAATAACTTACAAAACAACTTACAAAAGTGGTTGGGATCATTATGAACAGTTAAACAACCACCAAAAAACCCTGCTCAATGTAAAACAGTCAAAATTGCAAACAAAACATTACTATAAGGAATTAAACAGAAGATATTTAAAACATGATGCTATTATATAACCCAGTACTGGAGTGCTACTGGACTTTCTAGGGTTAGTCAACTGCAATATCTTTGCTGCAGGTTGCAGCTTTCTGAAACAGCAATAGGATAAAGTTAACAAAATCAGTCTGTTTCATGGCTGCTATTCAGAATGGTGTGGGCACCTGTGTAAATGTAAAGAATCATGTCAGTTTTGTGGTACTACATGGGAAAAGCTACTAACACAGCAGCTGATGTATGCAGATAGGAAGATGAGGAAGCAAAAAAGAAGCAGCCTTGCTTTGAAGGCTCACTAGCAGAGAGACACTCTCCCATTCAGGAGCCAAGACTGTGAGGAGGAATCGAACACAAATCATAGTGTCTCTCTGCAGATAGAAGACTCTGGGGTTGAGGTAGAAGAAGCAGCTTCTCACATCTCAAAGAAATGTGGGGAAAAGTAGGCTTCACATCTACCAAGTACCTAATGGCCAGACATTTATATGATTTCTCAACCCACTGATAGAAACCTAGGAAAAACCTCAGAAGCTTCCACTGCTCAGCATTCTCAGCAGCTGGTGGGGGGAGCGGTCAGGGTGTGTTGGTATTTTCATGGAGATCACTGGTGCTCTGCCCTCTCATCTTTTGTGCTGACTGAAGAACAACAGACTCAGGGCTTGTCTACACAGAGAGTTATTCCAAAATAGCTATTCCTGACAAGAGCGCCTCATTCTGAATTAATTTAATCTGCAGTGATTACAACTAATCTAGAATAAGGGCATCCACACATTGCAATTAATCAGGAATATCTATTCTGGAATGCGATTCCCTTTGCACATACTCCTGTAAACTTTTAGCTAATAAATGTTTTGTAAATATTTTAAACCATGTATGTATGGAGAAAAGCTAATTCTTTTATGAAAGGATGAAACAATTTTAAAATCCTACTTCTTTCCCATAGATCAATATTCTGTTATTTTAAGGGGAATGGAGAAGAGATCACAATTTCACACTGAAGACAGTAGGAGTTAAGGAAACTCAGCAACTCACAAAGTCAATCCTGTGATCAGATTTAGGATGTTTTCAGAGGAGAGTAACATTTTAAAATGGGGATAACAAGGAAATTAACATACCAGCTAATGGGAAGGGATAGCTCAGTGGTTTGAGCATTGGCCTACTAAACCCAGGGTTGTGAGTTCAATCCTTGAGGAGGCCATTTAGGGATCTGGGGCAAAATCTATCAGGGGTGGTCCAGCTGTGAAGGCAGGGGACTGGACTCAATGACCACTCAAGGTCCCTTCCAGCTCTAGGAGACAGGCATCTCCATTCATTTTCTTTCTTTTTACTCATCTCTTCATAATTTATTAAATTGGAAGAGCAAGCAGACCATCATTATACCTGTATCTTCATGCTATTTCAGACACTGATACAATGAATAGAAATTCATCATATAATCCATCACCTATACATGTCAAATTCTGTTCTCTTATACTGATTAAAATCCAGAGTATGGCCCAGTGCCATTCAGGAGGGAACAACAACACTGCTTTAGGCTTGCTGTAAACATATAACATAGGAAATGTCCACACTTAAACATTACAGCATGATGAAAAATCTTCAGTGAAACTGCTAGTAGAGGATTTTAGATGTTGCATGAAATCTTAGCAGTTACACAACTATTCAACAGTCTCCAGGGTTGGAGCCAGCAGCCCACACTCCAAAGGAGACCACTGCCACCATGCATTGCTGCCTCTCTATCAGAGGCAGAAAGGCGGGGTGGCAAATGGGAATAGGTCCGCCAGGGGAGCCAGTTTAAAAACCAGCTCCACATACAAAGCAAAGCATGTGGGGGAAGCACGGGGCCAGTAGGAGACTCAAGCAGACTGTCTGAGTCCCCCAAAGGCCCCGTGCTCCCCACAGTACTTCCACCTTTGAAATGTAGCAAGAGCTGGCAGGGGTCTTGCTACATTTCAAAGGTGGAGGTGCCCTTATCGACTAATCGAATAGTCAATGCAAACTGTATCAATATTCAATTAGTTGATTAATCTAAATTTAACATCCTTACCATCCCCCGTTGCTGCATTTGGAGGAAGCAGCAAGAGGGCAAAGGGAGGCAGGTCCAGAGAGCCACCACGCACAGGGAGCCTGCTTGAAAACCAGCTTCTCATGCAGATCAGCTCCAGCCTGGCCCCATCACCCTCCATGCTGCTGCCTCTCTATCAGAGGAAGCAGCACAGGGGGAGGAGGAGGCAGGTGAATCCAGTGCTCATGAGGAGCCTGCTTAAAGTCAGCTCTTCACAGGCACCAGCTGCTTCCTCCCCTTTACTACCTCTGATACAGAAACAGCAAGGGGGAGAGGGGAGAGTGTGTATAGTCAACAGGATTAATCGTGTAGTCGACTACACATTGACATCCCTAGCTGCTATTTACACCAATGGGAAAACTACTCCCACCAGCATACGAATTCCACTTCTCTGACACGTGGTAGCTATATCAACACCATTGTCTACACAGGGAAGTAAGTCGAAGTAACTATATCGCTCAGAGGTCTGGATTTTTCACACCTGTGAGCAATGTAGTTATACCAATATACATTCAAAATGCAGACCTGTTTTTCAATTAACCTAGCTTTGTAATCCAGGCTGTGAAAAATTCACCAAGTCCTGCCATAGACTAGGGATCATAGAATCATAGAACTGGAAGAGACCTCAGAAGGTCATCAAGTCCAGCCCCCTGCTCTAGGCAGGACCAATTCCAACTAAATCAACCCAGCCAGGGATTTGTCAAGCTGAGACTTAAACACCTCTAGGGATGGAGACTCCACTACTTCCCTAGGTAACCCATTCCAGTGCTTCACCACCCTCCTAGTGAAATAGTTTTTCCTAATATCCAACCTGGACCTCTCCCACCACAACTTGAGACCATTGCTCCTTGTTCTGCCATCTGTCACTACTGAGAACAGCCTCTCTCCATCCTCTTTGGAACCTCCCTTCAGGAAGTTGAAGGCTGCTATCAAATCCCCCCTCACTCTTCGCTTCTGCAGACTAAACAGACCCAACTCCCTCAGCCTCTCCTCATAAGTCATGTGCTCCAGCCCCCTAATCATTTTGGTTGCCCTCCGCTGGACCCTCTCCAATGCGTCCACATCCTTTTTGTAGTGGGGGGCCCAGAACTGGATACAATACTCCAGATGCGGCCTCACCAAAGCCGAATAAAGGGGAAAGATGACATCTCTGGCTCTGTGGCAATGCTCCTCTTAATGCAACCTAATATGCCATTAGCCTTCTTGGCTACAAGGGCACACTGTTGACTCATATCTAGCTTCTCATCCACTGTAACCCCCAGGTCCTTTTCTGCAGAACTACTACTTAACCGGTTGGTCCCCAGCTTGTAACTATGCTTGGGATTCTTCCGTCCCAAGTGCAGGACTCTACACTTGTCCTTGCTGAACCTCATCAGATTTCTTGTGGCCCAATCCTCCAATTTGTCTAAGTCATTCTGTACCCTATCTCTGCCCTTAAGCGTATCTACCTCTCTCCCCAGCTTAGTGTCATCCGCAAACTTGCTGAGGGTGCAATCCATCCCCTCATCCAGATCATTAATAAAGATATTGAACAAAACCGGTCCTAGAACCGAACCTTGGGGCACTCTGCTAGAAACCGACAGCCATCCTGACATTGAGCCGTTGATCACTACCCGCTGGGCCCGGCCTTCTAGCCATCTTTCTATCCATCTTACCGTCTATTTATCCAATCCACAATCCCTTAACTTGCTGGCAAGAATATTGTGGGAGACCGTATCAAAAGCCTTGCTAAAGTCAAGGTATATAACATCCACTGACTTCCCCATGTCCACCGAGCCAGTTACCTCATCATAGAAGCTAATCAGATTGGTCAGGCATGACTTGCCCTTTGTGAATCCATGCTGACTATTCCTAATCACTTTCCTCTCATCCAAGTGCCTCAATATGGATTCCTTAAGGATCCCTTCCATGATTTTTCCAGGAACCGAGGTAAGACTGACCGGCCTATAGTTCCCTGGATCATCCTTCTTCCCTTTTTTGAAGATGGGCACTACTAGGGATGTATATATTGTTTAAAAATATAACTGTTTTAAGCAATAAATTTATATTCTTTAACCAGTTAAAGGAAGAGGAGCTTTGTTTCCCTGATGTGGACTCTGCAGACAGTTTGTGTCACTCCAGCAGACACTTCTCCTTCACCAATCAGTGCACCATTTGCCTCTGTATTCAAATACATTCCAGAGGCATAGGGGAAGACTGGGGTCTACTTTATCCCCCAACAGGGCCTGCAGCCCTACTTGCTCACCCAGCCTAAACATGCTCCCCCTTCCTAGTGGGAATATCAACTCTGCCCCTTTAAGAGGCAGCTTGATTCCTAGTGATCTCTCATAATGACAGCCCCTTCCTGGTTGCCATAGTCACCTCTTACCAACATCCTAAAAAGACATCTCTGTGGCAGGAGAACTAGTTCAAGAGCACAGGGGGTTAAAAGGATGATTTAATGGTAAGTCTAATACTTATAGTTTAATGTTAATATTTTACATCCTACTGTAAACAACACTAGAGGAATTCTTCCATCAACCTAGCTACTGCCCTTCAAGAGGTGGATTTACTACTATGAAATGCAAATCTTTTCTGAAATTGTAGGAATTGTCTATAGTTGTGCCGCTGTAGTGCTTGCAGTATAGACACTGTTGTATAGCTTCCGTCAGCACTAGCGATGTTAAAAATCAGTTATTTTAACAAGCTTGTAACTGCTTGAATTTTTAGCCATTTCATGGTTACTCAGCTATCATCAGGAGTGGGGGCTGCTGATCCCACTACTGGGAAGCTGCCTGCCACCTTGCACTGCTGCCTCTGTCTGGGGCTGCTGTCACACCATGCTGCTGCCTCTGATACAGGCAAAGCAGCACAAGTTGGCAGGCAGGAGCTGGGCCTCAAGGGGAGCCGGTTTTTAAATTGACTTCCCACATGATCAGGCTCCCACCTGATGCCCTGCACCGCTGCCTCTAATATAGAGGCAGCAATACTGCATGGCAGGTGGCTCCCATGAGTGCTCTGCATTTAAAACTCAGACTGGCAGGTTGGGACTCAGCCCGATGCAGAGCATGCAGAGCATGCAGGAAGGAGGGTGGTTGTTCCAGTTAACTGGGACTGTTAACTGATAAACATCACTTATTGGTTACCAGGGTAACCACTAACATCCCTAGTAGACATTCAGGGTTGGGCTGAGACCCTTACTTCCAGCTTCTAAACATGGACCCTCTACTATGAAATCCAGAGAGTTCAACAACACTCTCAGTAGAGTACTTTGACCCTTTCAAGCCCCTATCCTTCACAGCAATCTGAATCAATATCCACCTCAACACCAGAATCTATTCAAAGACCTGACAACAAACCAAGCAAGATGCCAGTCACATTTCTTTAGTCCTTCCCGCTCATGCATGTCCCAAACAGAAATAAAATACCACCAAAAAAAGCCTAGAATGAACCAATGGAAAAGATTCAAGTCAAGGGGAAAGGAGAAAAATAATCATGATCTCCTCCACGCAAGCAGTGATGAATATTCATTAGAAGCCCTCCTAAAACAGACTTTACTGTTCAAACAATTTCATTTCAGCACACGTAATATTGTGTAAGCAGTTGAACAATATTCACTTAGGCTATGTCTACACTTGCACCCTAGTTCGAACTAGGGATTCAAATGCAGGCATTCGAAATAGTCAATGAAGCAGGGATTTAAATATGGCGAGATCATGCTAATGAAGCGTGGGATATTTAAATCCTCGCTTCATTGACTATTTCGAATGCCTGCATTTGCATCCCTAGTCCGAACTAGAGTGCAAGTGCGAACATACCCTTAGAGAAGAACAAGCTCTTCTTCTTCTAGTGCTTGTTCATGTGCATGCCAATCAGATATGTGCATGCGCACAGTTGCTGGAAGATTTTTCTCCTAGCAATTAGCTGGAGGGTTGACATAGGCACCCCCTGGAGTTGCACCTCCCTGTCGACCCATCACCCCTTCAGATCCTTCTTACTGCTTGTGACAGCTAGCTGCAATTTCCCTGTGCTCTTGTTTCAACAAATGCAGCATCAGTCTATTTACATTTCTCTTGTGTTTAGTATTAATTAGTAGTTTGCAGTGAATAGTTTAGAGTTAGATTATGTTTCCTTGGGGGAGGGGATTACCCCTCTCACATGGTCTTCCTGCCAGGGTAGGGGTGGTCAACCAGTTAGAGATGAAGAGCCAAAATAGCTATGGATAGAGTGCGAAGAGCCACGTATTATATATTTAGATTAGATAGATAGATAGATAGATAGATAGATAGATAGATAGATAGATAGATAGATAGATAGATAGATAGATAGATAGATAGATAGATAGATAGATAGATAGATAGATAGATAGATAGATAGATAGATAGATAGATAGATAGATAGAAAATGTAGTGATAAAATAATATTACACGACATTTCAGACAAAAACCGATAAAAGTCTCTAGTTACTTAAAAAATGCATGGCCAGTCCATAGATCTTCAGATAACTTGACAAGGAACAATCAAATTAAACAACAAGCCTTTAAAAATATAGTAATTCATCTCACACTAAATAAAGCATCCCCACCATGTATTTTAAATTTAACACTACTGCCCTATTATGTCCTGTGAGTTTTCTTTTTAAATTAACTGAACTGAGAAGTAAGGGTATGTGTACACTACCACCCTAGTTCGAACTACCGTTACTCCTCGGAATAGGAAGCCTAGTCCAAACTACCTAGTCCATGCCGCGTGTAGCCGCGCAGCACGGAGTCCGCACTAGAGGACATTTAAAAATGGCGGCGCCCGGTGAGATGCAAATGAAACCTGGGAAATTCAAATCCCGGGCTTCATTTGCAACTCCGGTTGCCTACATTACCACCCTAGTTCGAACTAGGGTGGTAGTGTAGACATACCCTAAATTAGCACAATTTGAAGTGTCTGTTTCACTCTAGCTTGTTGATCTCTGGTATGGTTTCCACTTTTTTTAAGTATGAAGATTATGGTTTTTCTATAGTTCTAAAAATTCAGGAGTGCAAATATGAGAGGTTCAAAAACAATAAGAGAGAGACTCGTATCTCAGAATAATTGCTTCAGCCTGGAAAACAATAGCCTTTGAATTTTCTTTAAAGAAACAAGGACTAAACCATGTACATGCTGATTCTTTTTTTGCTCTGGAATTTAACTATGACATCTATGTTGGCTGCCTTATTCTGCATCCATGAAGACTTTGAGTTTAAGGTGCTTCAGCCCCTCCTCCCCCCCACTCTAACCCAAGGCCCCACCCCTCCCCCAGAGCCAGGCAACCACAGCCCCCTGCTCTAACCAATCCTTGTCCTCACCCCCAGAGCCAGGCACCCCCAGACCTCTGCTCTAACCCAATGCTCTCCCCCAGAGCCAAGAACCCCAGCCCCCACCCAACCCAATGCCTGAGGCCTAGAGTCACCACCACACACTTCTCCCTCCAGGCACTTGGGCATGTGAGCAGAGAGGCTGGCCATGAGCAGGCGCTGGGGCGCGTGTACAGAGCGGCCAGCTCTGAGCAGTCCGGGCACACGACTCAGAACTAGCAAGAGCCGTATTTCTTTAAGCAAAGAGCCGCATGCGGCTCGAGGGTCACAGGTTGGCCACCCTTGTTCCAGGGCATTCCTGGGTCTCTAGGCTTCAAAGTCTGTGAAATCTGTGGCAAGTGCATGCCCACTTCTTGCTTGAAGTTCTTAGGAGACAGCCATCAGAAAAATCATTGTGCCATCTGTTCACTGAGATTGGTGAGCCCATGAGCTGGGATGTGGATGGATACTTGGGACTGGTTGGGCAGGGAGACCAGGAGACTGGATGGATGGCGAGGACAGGCTAGAATTTGATGCACAAGGAGACTGGGTGTGAGGGACGCAAAGGGAGGAGAGCCCAAGATGATTTGCGTGATAGTAGTCAGTGAAAGAAATGGGGGGAGGGGAGGAATCTAAGCCAGTTGGCTAGGAAGTGAGAATACTGAGATCCAACAAGGGGAGATGGTAGACATGAAGTGACACTAGGACTGGATGGACAACTAGACAGGGACAGCATCTCTGGAAAGGTGAGGAAGAGGGGAAAAGCCTAGGCTGTGTGCATCAGGAGGAAGACACAGATCAGATGAGGAATGGGGTGTGGAGCAGGGATGTGAACAAGTGGTCAACTGATGATTAACTGAAAAGCTTAGTTGACTATTCACATTTTCCCCCCACTTGTTGCCTCTGATACAGAGGCAACAAGATAGGGGGAAACAGGAGCCAGTTCCCCCCCCCATACCAGCTCCATGGTGCCACCTGGCCCCCCTCCCGCCAATGGACAGGGGCTGATACAGAGACAGCAGCACAGGGTAGCAGGGGGCTACCTGGGGTGGGGCCAGACTGCACTAGCTACTGACTCCTGCTCCCAGTCCGCAAAGGGAGCCAGTTTAAAAACCAGCTACCCATGCAGACCAGCTCAGACTGCCACTCCTCTGTGGGATACTGGAGCAGCCTCTGTCTGCAGGGAGCTTGGACACCCCATGGA
Organism: Pelodiscus sinensis; assembly: GCF_049634645.1. NCBI lineage: Eukaryota > Metazoa > Chordata > Testudines > Trionychidae > Pelodiscus > Pelodiscus sinensis. The sequence goes on along the minus strand of NC_134712.1, from coordinate 243,808,597 downwards.
CAAGGGTGCTGGCACCACGGATACGGAGGCAGAAGGGGAGGGGGAAGAGGGAAGAATGCATGTAATTGATAGAATTAACCAATAAGGCAAGGCTTATCGGTTAATTGCGTAGTCGTCAACATGTTGGCATCCCTATTTAGGTCTTTAAAAAAGAATATAGTAATCAAGTTTGCAGATGACACTAGACTAGCAGGGGTTACCAATACTTTAGAAGATAGAGTTAAAATTCAGAGGGAACTAGAAAGACTGGAAAACTGGGCTAAGGACACAAAATGAAATTCAAGATGACAAACATAGGGTGCTACACATAAGGAAGAAAAAACTCAAATGCACAAATACAGAATGGAGGCTAACTGGTTTGGCAGTAGCAGTGCTAAAAAGAATCTGAGAGTTGTGGTGGATCACAACTTCAACATGAGTCAGCAATGTGATCCTGTTGCAAAAGCAGCAAATACAATTTAGGTTACCTCTTCTAATGCATGGCATGCATGTCACAGGAGGTGATAGTATCACTCTATTCAGTGATGAGGAGGCCTGCGCAGGAGTACTGTGTCCAGTTTTGGTGACCAAGGTATTGAAAGGATGCAGAAAAATTAGAAAGGATCTGGAGGTGATCAAACTATGCATTTCAGCACTCTGATGGTCCACACAGAAAATGACAATCTGTTATTACTATCAATTACTCTGATAGTTCAAGTGGCAGAAGACTATAAGAACATAAGAATAGCCATACTGAATCAGACCAAAGGTCCACCTGGCCCAATACTTCAGACAGTGTCCAATACCAGGTGCCCCAGGAGGAATGAACAGAACAGGTAATTATCACGTGTTGCCCATTCCTAGCTTCTGACAACAGAAGCTAGAGATACCATCTCTACCCATCTTAGTTAACAGCTACTGATGGACCTATCCTCCATGAATTTATCTCGTTCTTTTTTTAACTCTTATGGTTTTGGTCTTCACAACATTCTCATACAAGGAGTTCCACAGATTGACTCTGTGTTGTGTGAAAAAATACTTCCTTTTACTTGTTTTTAAACCTGCTACCTATTAATTTCATTTGGTGACCCCTCATTCTTGTGTTATAAAGGAGTAAATAACACTTCCTTATCTATTTTTTTCCCACAAAAATCAAGATTGTATAGACCTTTATTATATCCCCTCTTAGTCATCTCTTTTCCAAGCTGAAAAGAGAGTCTCTCTCACTCACACTCCCTCAGAATGTTTGTGCTCTAATAACTTGGACACTATAAGAGCTACTGAAACCAAATTTTGCATGGGATAACTTTTCCTCCAGGAGAAGGTTTTAAGGTACTTTTGGACCCTATCAGGGTCCCACCCTGCCCCCTGCAGCACCTGCAGCCCCGGGTGCGAACTGGGGCACCCCTCCCATGTGTAGCCTCCTGGGACTCACCCCCTTCCACACACGAGGTTACATAACTGACCATCCTCCCCCCTCCCCCGCCGGCATGCAGGGCCCCCACCCCCATGCGCACAACAGCCTGGGCATCCACCCTGCCCTCCGCAGCACCTGCAGCCCCGGTTGTGAGCTAGGGCGCCCCTCCCGCGTGTAACCTCCCTTCCACCCAGGGTCGCTCCCCAACTGCCACCCCCTGCTCCGGAAACCAAAGCCAAAACCGGCCAGCCTTTCTGTTCAGCTCGCTGGGCTTATCCGAGCGGAAGGAATCCATGCGCCTGCTGCAGCACAGGGTGGAAGGGCCGGGTTAAACCCTCGATGCATTACACTGCTGTGAAGCCAGCTGGCTGCTGTTCATACTGCGAGTGGGGCTCTTCTGTGTCTGGTTCCAGCCATCAGGGTTAGATGTGAGCACTGAGCTTTGGCTTGCCACGGCAGGGCAGGTGGATCCCTGAGCCAACCTTGCAAAGAGAAGTCCCCTTGCTACTGGCCGCATGACTGTGTACTGTTCTCCTGGGGGCTGGCTGCTCGGTCCTGCGGGGAGGAGGATCCTGCTGCTCTCAGAGGGTCAGGTGTGGGCCAGGAGCATCAGTCCCCAGGGTCTGTGGCTCTGGGGGTCCCCTGGCTCAGGGTCCCCTCCTTTCCTAAATTTTGTTCCTCTGGTTTCCCGAGCAACGCCGGGTAAGTCCAGCTAGTGAGTGAGTGAGTGAGTGAGTGTGTGTGTGTGTGTGTGGGGGTGTGTGGGTGTGCGCGCGCGTGCATGCGCACATTCTATATTTCTCATTTTCTTGGGGCCCAGCTTCAGAATCCGAGGTCTAACTTGTAGTAATGCTGAACACTTAACAGCTACATCGAAAGTATGTGGGAACTATGCTTTACACAAAAAAAAGATGCAATATAACATTAAGTGCTCTAAAAAATCAAGTCCTAGTCATCTCAAACTGGGCACTTAATATGAGTAAATATTTTTCACCTTAATCTCTTTGGGCCTAGTCTGCTGTCTGTAAAATGGCATTAATAAAAATAACACTTCATTTCACAAAAATGTAGTGAATATAAATTTGTATTCTATATTTCTGAGGAACTCCGAGACTGCTATGATGTGCACCATAGAAAAGCCCATGAGGAAATTAATAATTGAGTCTTTAGAACAGGGTTTGAATAGTGTACAGTAAATAAGGCTTATTCCTACACACAGATCATGCAATTGAAGACTATCATAACTAAGAATAAGATTATGTCACAGAGCTCATGGATTCTGTGACTTTCAGAAACCTCCATGACCATGTCCACTTCAACTCCAGCCCTGCTACCTCAGGGCTATCAGCTGGTAGTGGGTTCTCCAGCTCCTAGCCGCCATCAAAACAGATGCTGAACCCCTGCTCCCCACACCATATCATCTTCCCCACTCGGGCTTTTGTCATCTTTATCAGCCCTCCTGTCCTTCCTCCTCCTCTCCCGCCTCCTCTTATTTTTACTAAACATTACAGACAGATCATGGGCGTCCATGAATTTTCGTTTACTGCCCAGGACCTGTCTGTAATATTTACTAAAAATAGCCATGACAAAATCTTTGCCTTAATTATAATACACCTGCAAAAGGGGGCCAAATTAAGCCTGTGCAGGCAACCTTAATTCTAGCATTTCCCAATTTCTGTGTGAATGACTTGGCAAACATAACAATGTTCTTTTTAAGCACAATTTTTGGTGTGTAACATTAAATACAGCTTACCTCCAGCTGTCTGAAGATTTAATTTCTCTTGCCAGTCCCTGTGGAAGGCTATTCTGTCTAGATAATCTAATTTCTATGCCACTTCACAATTTCTTTCTTTGTTCCTTTCTCCACTGAGAGCTATAAGGAGTTTTGTAATGTCCTGCCTTTGAAGACCAAAAAGATAAAGAACTCTGCTGCTGTTTAATCAGGCACTTATTTTCTCTGTACTCAATACTACATATACAACTGATTCAATAACTAACCACATCTTCCCTGTGAAGTAAAGCAGTATCTCAATGTGCCCTTTTCAATTTCTCTTTCTTTATCCTTTTATAGTATTGCTAGTACGGAATTTACAATGGTATCAACGGTGTGCCTGCACTCAGAAGGGACCCAGGCACCCAGACCTTGGCCCTTCCCTTCCCCCACCTATGCTGCACACCTCATGGTCCCATCCCTGCTCAGTCTCTTTCCCCCTCAAAGGTCCCGCCTGCCACTTGTCCTCTCTGCCTCCTCCCCTCCTCATTCCTCTCCGCTCCTGCCCCCTCCATGAGAGCAGCAAGTTTGGGACCTCAGGACGAAGAGGTAGAGTGGGGGCATGGCCACAGGACAGAGCATGGGAGTTGCCTCTGGGAGAAGAGTCTAAGCAGGGGTGGAACTTTGAGGTGAAGTGTAGGTGAAGCAGGGGTTAAGGCCATGGTCCAGGTGCTTGGACCCACAAAAGATTAATCCAGCCCTGAGTATTGCTAATACTGCAAACAAATACTGGGGAGGTTAGCAGCACTGCTTCTGTCACTGCCATTGCTCCATCCTTGCTTGATATTACTTCTTACCCCTCTCTACAAGGAGTCAATTACCCACTCCACAGACCCCTCCACTCCCTTTTCAGCCTACTTGTGCTCAGGATGATATCCAACGCCATTTTTAATGTTGGTATATCCAGCACACTATTTTCTTAGCCTTACTCTTAAATCTATTACCAAAACTTTCTCCATTTCTTATTCATAATTAGTAGTTCACCCTCGCCTGGACTTGCATACACACATGCATACACGTAAACAAACTTTCTGCTATGAACTTCCATTCAGGTTACAATCTTGGCTCTATTCTCCAGCGTCACCTTCAGAGACATTCAAGTTAGTCTCAAAGGTAGGAAAGATCAGAGAAAAGGACAAAAAAATAAAGCTTTTGATATCAGCTGCATAAACGTAATACTGATATTTCCTATTTACACTGTAGCTTCTTTTCTCCTAAATGCTTCAAAGCTCAAATTCATTAGTTTGGGTGAAGTGCTTTGTCACATATCTCTTCTCAACATAGCAAGAGACCTCAAGAAGAGTCACTGTGGCTTAACCACCATGTAAAAGAAGCAGCGAGGGACAAAAAGGTATCTTTTAAGAAGTGGAAGTCCAATCCTAGTAAGATAAATAGAAAGGAACATAAATACTGTCAAATCAAGTGTAAAAATGTAATAAGAAAAGCAAAAAAAAAAAAAAAAAAGATTTTGAGGAACAGCTAGCCAAAAACTCAAAAAGAAATAACAAAATGTTTTTTAAGTACATTAGAAGCAGGAAGCCTGCTAAAAAACCTGTGGGTCCTCTAGCTGATCGAGCTATAAAAGGAGCAATCAAGGACGATAAAGCCATTGCAGAGAAACTAAATGATTTCTTTGCTTCAGTCTTCACGGCTGAGGACGTTGGGGAGATTCACAAATCTGCACCATTCTTTGTGGGTGATGAATCTGAGGAACTGTCCCGGATTGAAGTGTCATTAGAGAAGGATTTGGAACAAATAGAAAAACAATGTTAACAAATCTCCGGAACCGGATGGCATTCATCCAAGGGTTCTAAAAGAACTCAAATGGAAAATTGCTGAACTATTATCTGTGGTTTGTAACCTATCCTTTAAATCGGCTTCCATACCTAATGACTGGAAGGTAGCTAACGTGACACCAATATTTAAAAAGCGCTCTAGAGGCAATCCTGGCAATTACAGATCGGTAAGTCTAACTTCAGTACCGGGCAAATTAGTCGAAACAACAGTAAAGAATAAAATTGTGAAGCATGTAGAAGAACATAATTTGTTGGACAAAAGTCAACATGGTTTCTGTAAAGAGAAATCCTGTCTTACTAATCTATTAGAGTTCATTGAAGGGGTTAACAAACATGCGGACAAGGGGGATCCAGTAGATATAGTAAACTTAGATTTTCAGAAAGCCTTTGACAAGGTCCCTCACCAAAGGCTCTTGTATAAATTACATGGCCATGGGATAAGAGGGAAGGTCCTTTCTTGGATTGAGAACTGGTTAAAAGACAGGAAAAAAAGGGTAGGAATAAATGGTAAATTTTCAGAATGGAGAAGGGTAACTAGTGGTGTCCCCCAAGGGTCAGTCCTGGGACCAATCCTTTTCAACTTATTCATAAATGATCTGGAGAAAGGGAGCAGTGAGGTGGTAAAGTTTGCAGATGATACCAAACTGTTTAGGATAGTCAAGACAGAAGCACACTGTGAGGGACTCCAAGAAGATCTCACCAAACTGAATGATTGGGCAACAAAATGGCAAATGAAATTTAATGTGGATAAGTGTAAAGTAATGCATATCGGGAAAAATAACCCCAACTATTCATACAGCATGATGGGGGCAAATTTGGCTACGACAAATCAGGAAAGAGATCTTGGAGCTATCGTGGACAGTTCTCTGAAAACTTCCACACAGCGTGCAGCGGCGGTCAAAAAGGCAAATAGGATGCTAGGAATTATTAAGAAAGGGATAGAAAATAAGACCCAGAATATCTTATTGCCCCTGTATAAAACTATGGTACGCCCACATCTTGAATACTGTGTATTGATGTGGTCTCCTCACTTCAAAAGAAGATATTTTGGCCTTGGAAAGGGTTCAGAAAAGGGCAACTAAAATGATTAGGGGTTTGGAACGGGTCCCATATGAAGAGAGGTTAAAGCAACTGGGACTTTTCAGTTTAGAAAAGAGGAGACTGAGGGGGGATATGATAAAGGTATATAAAATCATGAGTGGTGTGGAGAGGGCCGATAAAGAAAAGTTATTTATTAGTTCCCTAAATAGAAGAACTAGAGGACACCAAATGAAATTAATGGGTAGCAAGTTTAAAACTAATAAAAAAGTTCTTCTTCACACAGCGTGTAGTCAACCTGTGGAACTCTTTGCCAGAGGAGGCTGTGAAGGCTAGGACTATAAGAGTTTAAAGAGAAGCTAGATGTTTCATGGAGATTAGGTCCATAAAAAGCTATTTGCCAGGGGATAAAATGGTGTCCTTGGCCTCTGTTTGTCAGAGGCTGGAGAGGGATGGCAGGAGACAAATTGCTTGATCATTGTCTTCGGTCCACCCTCTCTGGGGCACCTGGTGCTGGCCACTGTTGGCAGACAGGCTACTGGGCTAGATGGACCTTTGGTCTGACCCAGTACGGCCGTTCTTATGTTGTTATATTTCTTACACTACTCTCGCTCTCCTGAAATCCAGACTTAACCTTTACTCTGAAAGTCAGAAATCCTGAAGGCATCCATCACCCCAGATTTTCTATTCTCACTTCAGCTTGTCGGCAAATCTGAATCTCCCACCTGCAGAACAATACCAATGTTTTGACATTGCTATGACATTGCCCTCATTGCTATTTTTTCATGCTCTGATCAATTTTTGCCTTGTCTTTTGCAATAATCTCTTTCGTGATTTCCCTAAAACCTCAAAATTGCTAAGTTTCCGGGGTGGGGGTGGGGGATAAATATTTCCTAGGATAAACAAAAAATATTATCTGGCTAGAGCAGGGCTACTCAACACATGGTCAGTGTGGGCCGCACGAGGCCTGCGGCCCATTTGTTTGTGGCCCGTGGTGCAGTTTTGGTTTACGCAGGGCTCAACATGTGGCCCATGGGTGGGAGCCAAAACAAAAAAGTAGTCAATATAACGGTCTTCTGTTGAAATGCGTTTTAGTAGTTAAATTCCTGGACTATCATTGCTCATTAAAAGTGCTGTCATATGGGTGGAAATCAGGTAAATATTGCATTTTATTAATATCAGAACTGAATAAAATGGGGCCTGTGCATTGTGTAGTCTTGCCTTAATCTTTGTACTCATGCCCATCAGTGTGAAAGAAGCTATTTGCATATTCAGTATATTAGCATCTATATGCAACCTCACTTAAGTCGCTGCCCTTGGCATTTGTTGTGAGTATCATTGTAGCCCCTGGGACTTCCAAAATTGAGTAGCCCTGGGACAGAGCTTTAAAATCCTCCTGTTTTCCAAATGACTATGGATTCAAAATCCACCCTACCCCTCTTATTTTAAATCTTTCTGATCGCCTAAATCTTGGCATGTTTTCTCTCTCTCTCCAGACCTGTATACTACAGAAAACTGGGGGTCAATCATTTTTCTAGTCTGCTTCAGCTATCTGGAGTTCTTTCTAACTGAAAGGAGTATAGCCACTCAAAAGCTATTCCCCTAATCCTGCTGGGGTAGATGTGTCACCACCCCTCATGGGTAAAGATATAGACGACAGATCGAAAACACAGCAATTGCTCTTTAGTTCTGCATGTGTTTTAGATGGGTGCAGGATTAGATTGAGAAACAAAAATAAACTGAAACGTGATGTTAAGTCTACTGTCAGAAGGAGACCACTCAACATTGCCATCAATGTAATGTCTATACTACATTCAGGTCTAAAACCAAACTCTTTGGGATCAAGGAAACCTGCAGACCCCAGATACTTGCCTTGTCAACGCCTCTAATAAATGTCCTCCCTAAAAATATCTGAGAAAGGGAAGTAACTAGACCATTTATCAGTAGCATGAGGTGGTTTCTTGAGCAAGGATAAACAATCTCTACATACACACACACTTTCATTTTATTGATATAATCAGTGTAGCTACCACAGATATTTCACGTTTAACAAAAGTCTGTGACCAAATAAAACCTGTAAAAGATATGTGAGGTAGGCAGTTAAGGCGTTTTATACCTGGGGGGCACAGGTTCAAACTCTGACAAGGTGGAAGTGAATTGATTTTGGTTATTTTTAATTCAAGTCTGTCTAAAATATTCATCCATAGCATAAAGTCTCCTAAAATGGACAGGAAAACGGCTCCAATAAACCAAGACCCACAACTGAGCCAATAGCTGTATTCAACGCTTGACTAAAGGAGTATTGCCAGAGTTCCATGATGTTGTTTCAGTGGTGCCTGCCCATGACAGACCCTGTTCTTGCCAGTATCATAGGATCATTACTTTCATTTACACAAGCAATTTACATGTTCCCAAAATTTATATATATTTTATTTCTCACTAGAAAGGCTTTACTAGTGGGTGTAGTGAATCTGCTTGTACACAAACCCCCAAACATTTACATTTAAATACTTAATATTTTGCAATCCAAAGTTTTCCTGTGTAAAGTGATAACTGAGGATGATGCTTAAGAAACAAGCTTTTCCACCCCCAGTTTCCCTGTAGGCTAATTAAACCATCAGTCTCAAATATAGCAGCTGTCAACAAGGTTGCTGCTAATGCTTCAAAGCATCCGCACTATCCCAAGCCTATTCTCCCAGCATTCTCTGCACCATCATTGAACACTTAGCACTTCCCCCACTATTGACTCAGCACCAATCTGCCTCGCTTACTAACCTGGTTTTGGCTTCAACACCAACAGAGGCAGTGGAACTTGCAGACTCCTCAGATACTGAGCGCTGAAGAACTGGTGTTAGCTGCTTGTTACTGTCCACTTCAGTTTGGGCATCCTCCTCTGCAGATTGTTCTTTGACTTCTGTTTGACAAGAAAGAAAACTGCTAAGATTCCATTTGTGTGTCTATAAACATCACTGTATTTACTTTTTCCCCTATGTTTTTAGATAGAGTTGTTACACAGACTAAACTATTAGAAAAGAAATACTGAAGTAGGGAAGTATCATTCCTCTTCATATATACCTTAAATGTAGTAAGAGCCACTGAGCCACAGTGAAGGTAGGTCCCAGACCTGATGGGTCCTGGACCACTGTGCCTCTGCATTTTAAATGTGGTAGGAGCCAGCCAGCAGAAGCGCAACTGTCTGGAATCCGATGTAGCTGGGACTGCTCAGTCCCAGCTCACTCAAGGTCCTGGGCTTACCCCTGCTGCACCTCTGCATTTTAAATGTAGTAAGAGCTGGGTGGCTTTTACTACATTTAAAATGCAGAGATGCAGTGGCCCAGGACCCAGCATGAGCTGGAACTGCTCAGGCCCAGCTCCCAGACAGCTGCGCCTCTGCCTCCCCTCCACAGCATGGAGATGGTGCTGGGAGGGAACTGGCTTTTAAGCTGGCTCCCCCCAGCACCAGCTCCTGCTCCCCCCTTGCTGCCTCTTTATCAGAGGCAGCAAGGTGAGGGAGGAGCGAGTAGTTGAGTAGTGACTCAACTACCTGATAAGCCTTGACTACTCCTTTATATCCCTAGCCAGGGTCAAGGCCCAGGCTGGGAGAGTGTGGAAAGAGGGAAGACTGAGCTGGGGTCAGGAGGAGGGAGGGAAGATCAAGCTTCTTCTGGGGCTAGGTCAGGAGGGGAGAATGTGAGCTTCTGTGTCCCCTCAAAAAGGATCAAATTTAAATTCCTGCACAGACTCCATAACAACCCTTAACACATGAAAATCTGTTATCAGACCCCATACAGTCTTCTTTTCTCAAGACTGTCTCAGTTTGTTTTTTTAAACTTTTCCTCATAGGTCAAGCTTTCTAAATCTTTTATCATTTTGCTCTCTCCTCTAGACTCTCCAGTCTGTCCTTATTTATCCTAAAAGTGTGGTGCCCAAGACTGAGCGAAGTACTCCAATTGAGGCCTCACCAGTGCCAAGTAGAGCAGGACAATTACCTCATATGTTTCCCATACAATGATCCTGTGAATACATCCCAAGATGATATTAACCTTTTTGCAGCTACCTCCTACTGTTGATGCATTAACTATCAACACCCTGTTCCTTTTCAGCACTATTTCTGCCTACCCACTTATTCCCAATTTTCTAGCTGTGCATTTGATTTCTCCTTCGCAAGTGAAGTACTTTGAACTGGTCTTTACTGAATTTATCTTGTTGCTCTCAGAACAATTCTTTAATAGACTTGTGATGATGTAATTAAAGATTGTCATTCTGCATGCACATAAACGGACAAAACTGAGGCTGCATGGCAACCAAATCTATGGCATTTCCTAACTTTCAAGTGCTTAACATTGGATCTTAAATAACTTTTTTTGATAATAAATCTTTATATGTATAATCTCCTAGTTATTCTTATAATATTTATTATTTTAGGGAAAGATAAAACGTTCTATTATGTACAATGGTAACATTCTTCTCCCCCCTTGAATCAGCATCTAAGTGGAACACTAACGCCATAAGTACAGACTTACTACGTGAGCTAAGGCGGGGTGAGCAATAATTTCTGATGGGGGGGGCACTCCAAGATTTTGGAAAGTGGTCGAGGGCTGCACTCTTCTACCATATTAATGGAGAAGGTGCAGGGTCTGAGAGGGAGGTTGGGTGAAGAAGGGAGCTTGGGGTAAGGGATTGGGGTGCAGGAGGGAGAGTGGGGTCTGGGAGGGAGTTTGGGTGAAGGAGGCAATTATGACCTGGGACACTGGACTGGGGTGCAGGGGTTTGAGTGGTCACCTAGGGCAGGAAAGGGTTGTGACCTGGGGTGCAGGAGTTTGGGATGTGACCTAGGGCAGGAGACTGGGGTGTCAGATCTGGGAGGAGATATGGGGGGCAGAAGGTTTGGGTATGTGGAGAAGGGGGGCAGGAGTGGTAGGCAGAGAGTTGGGGAAGGGAGAGGCTGAGGTGCTAGGTTAAGGCCAGGAGACTTACCTGGGTGATTCCCAGGCAGAAGCCCAGCATGTTTCTCAGGCAGGCAGCCTGCCCTGACCCCCCGCACAGGCTGCAGGACCGTGTGTGTGTGTGTGAATAACTACAAGCTGGAGGGGAGGGGGCATGGTTCTTCATGTGCTGCCTGTTATTCAACCAGGCAGCTCCCATTGGCCAGTTTCTGGTATGTGGGTGGGGCAAGGCAAGCAGGGAGTCTGCCAAGGGCACCCTGCAGTGTCCGAAAGCTGGAGTGGCTTGGTGAGCTGGATCTGGCCCACAAGCCATATTTTGCCCAAACCCGAGCTAAGGACTGACTACTTTAACAACACAAGATTACAGTAAATCCTCAAAGATATGAACACCAGAATTATGGATTAACAGGTCAACCAGACACCATGTGAAACCAATAAGGCAGCAGCAGAGCCTCCCCCCCTTCCCCCACTCTCTGCAAAAGCAAACACTGTACTATAGAGTACCTATATTGCATCTTAAAGGTAGGCACTAGGCTGCCTGTCCCATCCCCCCCACCTCCCTTACATGGGACAACCAGTTACATCTAGGAGGTGAAGACACTTCAGCTGACAGCCCAAGAGAGCCAGAGCAGGAACCGTGCTGGGATCAGAGCCACTTTCTCCCCTTCTCCAAGTGGGAAGGTGACACCTTGTTTTTACCCCTCCTCCAGCCAGGAGGGGGATTTTTTCCACTCACCCACCCACCCACCCACACCTCAGCCTGAAGGCAGACAAGCTTGCAAACTCAGTCTGATTCAGGGAAAGAGACCACCTGCAAGGAAGCTTTCTGTGCTGTTGAGGGAGCTCAGCTGCTGCTGGAGGCTGGCCTAAAGGATCAGCTGTCAGAGCTGGAGCTCAGAACTGTGACTTGTTCAGAGTTATGAACATTTCAGAGTTACAACCTCCATTCCTGAGATGTCTGTAATTTTTAGGTTCCGTTGCACTTTCCCTGAATAGGAGGATGGGGGCAAGGGTCCTTCTCTCTGCAAAAAAAAGATTTTTAACACTAGCTCTGCCAAATCCTAATGGATTTTCATAGGAAGAAGAAAAGATATTTCCCCTGCTGGCACAATGGTCCACTAATATCTTATTTGGGGTTTATGAGGATTACTGTAATTCAAATAAAAAAAACTGCAATGACCTTTTGCCTAGCATAAACAGAACCTATAGATTAAGTAGGAAGGCACATCACTGCTACCAATAGGATCTATATAAGGCTAATTGGGTCAAATTTAACAATTTTGCAAGTCAGGGAGGCAGTAGTCACTTCAAACATCTGATTTCACAGTTTAGTTGCTCATCATGCTTATTGTGTTCTCCTGATACACTTTTTATAGGACTTCAGATTGAAAAGAGATTTGGGGTTTTTCAAGATTATAACATTTTATTGGAAAGTTTTCATGTAGGAAGTTTTCCATTGCAAAATTGTTTTGACCTACTACATTGTTTAGAATTCTGCCCCTGCAGAGAGTTGCTTTTATTCCCACCCTCCACTGAAGAACAGACCAGTCACGCCTTACACAGTTAAGTTTTGACAGAATTAATCCTACACAATTTTTAGTTAATATGTTGCCAGCAACTCTGCTATAATGCTAGGTAACTTCCTATTTTTATATTTGTATTTCTCATTCATGTTTTTCACATGTGTTGTTTTTAAGTTATGCTGTGTTTCTTCCTCCTGGGTGTGCTCCTTACATGGAGAGACAGGTGTCTTGAGGGCATGGTTTAAGCCAACCAGGCTTTCTGGGGAATTTCTGCTGTCAAACCCAGTTCTCCCTGTCCTCCATGCCACATGTGGATGAGCGGGTCCTTCGGGGGCTGCACTGTGCATTAGGAATATAAGTGACTGGTTGACTAGTCAACTACCCGACGAGCAAACGTTTATCGGGTAGTTGAGTAGTGACTTGACTAGTCGCTCTCTCCCCCTCTTGCTGCCCCTATCGGGGGGGGGGGGAGGGAGGGAGGGAGGCAGGAGCTGGAGGGAGTCTGCTTAAAAGCCAGGGTCCTCCAGCACAGTCTCTGCAGGGGAACAGGGGAGGCAGAGGCATAGCAGAGGACCAGTCACAAGCCAGGAGTCAGCGGATTCCTGGCTCGCACCCAGTCCCAAACACTGCACCTCTGCTTTTTAAATTTCTTAAGAGCTGCAAGGTTCTTAATACAGTTAAAAAACAGAGGCACAGAAGGTGGGAGTGAGTGCGAGCCAGGAATCAGCTGTCCTGGCTGGTGTCTGGCCCCAGACACTGCACCTCTGCTTTTTCAATATATCAAGAACCTGGTGGCTCTTAATACATTTAAAAGGCAGAGCCACAGTGGGATGAGCTCCCAGGTGCTGCAGCTCTGCAGTTACCCCCCCTTATGAATGAATCATGTAGTCGAAGGAAATTCAATTTACTACTCGATTAGCTGATTAAATGCAATTTAAGATCCCTACTCTGCATGGAGAAGGAGGATATGAATGATAGCTGGAAAGCTACTAGCACCCCAGAGCTAGGGAACAATGCAAAGAGAAAAAAAAGCTATATTTTAAAACTTTACTTTTTACAATTTTTTAAAATGTAACATTGAAATACTCCATTATTATTGAATATAATTTAAGAATTTTTTTGTGGAGGATTTTCAATATTTTCAGTTGGAATATTTTAAACACAATTTTAAGAGCTTATTATTTATATTTACATGAGCCCTGAATTATGGCAGCTCTCAGGCCTAAATGCAGCCAGTACAGAGCAGGTGAACACAAATGGACATGTGATAAAGCCAATGTTCTGAGTTACCAGAACTGTCACCGAAAAGCAGACAGAAGTACTGGACAGATTGCACTAGAATTACTAATTGTTCTCTTGAACTGCAGTGATTAGAGATGTGAACAGCTAGTCGATGATCCGATAAGCAAATGCTTATCGGATCGACAGTAGTCAACTACTCACTCCCTCCACCCCCGTTGCTGCCTCTATAAGGAAGAGTCAGCAAGGGGGGGGAGGGTGCTTCAAAGCAGCAGAGCCACATGAAGCCTGGGGCCAGACCCTGAGCACCATGTGGTGCTGCCACTTTGAAACACCGTGTGCAGCCTGGGTTCAGCTGCAGACTCCCCTGCTGACTCCAGGCTCCATGTGGCACTGCCACTTTGAAATGCCGTGTGGAGCCTGATGCGGTCCTCCCTGCAGCGTTTCAAAGCAGCAGTGCTTCATGGAGCCTGGGGTCACCTGGGGCTCCATGAGGCACTGACACTTTGAAACACCATGGGGAGGATGGGGCCAGCGGGGGACTGCTTGAGTCCCCTGCTGGCCCCCTTGCTCCCGGCAGCACTTTCATCTTTGAAGTGTACCAACATCCATGGGGCAGGGGCAGAGGCAGCCTTATCGACTAAATGAATAGTCGATGTCCATTAATCTAAATTTAACATTCCTAGCAGTGATGCTATCCACACTGATTGCGATTGGTTGTGGCAAGACTCTGTTTAGAGAAAAGGCATGTTAGGCAGTTACAATAGTTAGTAATGCCCAATTGTTCTACCTATTTGACAGCTAAAGACGATGTAGGAGCAGTAACAACAAGGATTCCTGATGAACTCAAAGTGTGACTTCTGGTGAGCAATAATGCCATTTGCCTGTATGTCATGTATTACCACCAGATGACATTCACTTTTTCAACTCATGGAAAAAACAAAACAAAGTTTCCAACTATGCCCAGAGTTGACATGTTTTCTGTTGTGAGACACACATTGTAATAGATCGTATCCTTTCCTCATTGTAACCTTTCCTTCCAGGGACAAACTATGTTCTTGTAATATCTACAGCAATTTGTTGCATGGAGAGAAGTATTTAATACACAATTTCTCCTCCCTCCAGCACTGGAAATATATGACTTTCACTCACAATAATATACTATTGCCCTATTAATCTAGCACAGAGTATGAATGAATTAACTTCACGTGAAATGAGAAATAATTTCTCCATTAATGTGCACTTATACTTTTAAAGTATAACATACTGTATTAAAATATATTTTTGTATGTATCAAATAAATACAATGTGATTTAGCTAGGCAAGATAGCAAACCTTAGTATAAATTTCCCAACAGTCGTCATTTTCACATATTCAGTAATCACTTCAAACACACTAACAAATCTGTTATGGCCAGGCACTCAGATACCACGGAAGAGGCTCTGAGACGAAAGTCTGGAATATATACTTAACACATTTAAAACTGCCTTCACCAAAACAAGGACCTTTCACCAGAGAAGTAGGTTGCGTTATTCTATGGGCTACCCAAATACTCCAAGAGAAATAAATCCCTCTCCAAGTACAGTTTCCTAACTGCCCCCTTCCATCTCACACTGGAATCCATATGGCACATCAAACAATTACAATCCATGTTGAGTGGGGCCATATCCAGAAAGCAATTTTTGCTGAACCCTTTCTTCTGACCTTCAAACTACTCTTCCCCACCACCACCACCATCCCGCTTCTCTAACCACACCAGAAGCAAGCTCCCCATAGATTAGGACACACCAAGTCAAAGTGGAACCAGACTTTACCAGAACAGATGCAAAAACTGGAGACATATGTCCACAGCTAGGATGATCATCACTCCCCACAACACACCTTTCAAGACCTATGGGTGCTGCACATGCCTACCACAACACATGGCCCATGGGTGCTGCACATGCCTACCACAACACATGGTATAACTCATCCAGTGCAATCAATTCCTCAACAATTATGCGAATGAATTCAGACAATCCCTACACTCTCAAATGAATTCACAAGGGAAAATGATAAAAAACAAAAACATCCTATTCATCTGTGGGTGAACGTGTTCCACAAAATGATTGCTCTACACTAGGGATGTAAAATCCCATTTAATTGGTTAATTCATTAAACATATTGTTAACTGACTGAAGGGGGAGCAGGCAGGGGGAGGGGGAGGAACTGCCTCCCCACCACAGACAAAGGGTGCTCCGACCAGGCGGGACCAGCCTCTGCTTGCAGGCACCAGGGCCCACTGTGCACAGAGGAGCCTCAGCCAGTTTACCTAAAAAGTCAACCCCTTTGTCAAAGGAAGACATGCACACTGAATTCTGTTGTCCTTGATCCCACAATGGTTAGGAAATGTAGGGAGAGAAATTTTTGACACTGACCAAATATGTCTAATAAAGAAACACATCTATGGTATGAGACAGATTACAGTATGTGACACCAGAGACCAGACTTCATTTTTTCATGTTTTAATGCAGTGGTTCCCAATCTTTTTTACGCAGTGGACCAGCAAACCAATTCACAAACTTTTGGCAGACCGGTAACATTTTATATATTTGCATATTCATTATGGTAATTAATTTTAAGAGGTCATGTGTTATTTTACATTGCACCTGTAAGCACACAGTACATGTCTTTATAACAGATCAGAATGTGCAGACATCTATAACACTTAAAAAAATCTATTAGAAGAATCTTTTCCTTTTTTATATTGAGCCATTAATACCTATTTAAACTCCGTTTGAAATGTAATCATGCAAATGTCATGAGCTAGGCTTTCGTTCTGCCTGCATCCCAGAAGGAAACAAATTAGGGGACTTTGAGGTGTCTATCTCCCCACTCCAGTGCACTGGTCCTCACCCCTGGAGGGAGACATGCATAGCCAGGCCTCTGAGCCTGCATGCACCACACGTGAACCAGGCAGAGCAGCTCCAGCCTATCTAGTGCCCCTGGGGAAAGCAGGAGAAGCTGCAGGATGAGAAGCCAGGATGCTCCCATCCACCTCCAGGACTGGGGGATTCACATAGCGCAGGTGGGAAGGTCTCACATCTCTGCAGGGGGCCTCTGTCAGCAGCAAGGCCCCCCGGCAGTCCCTCCGCAGCTCTCCAGGCAATAGCTGGGTTCCCTCATGCCTTGGCCGTGCCACTGATCCATGCCGGGCAAAGGAGCTGAAGGAAGCACTCAGCCACAGGGGCAGAACCACAGCAGCCAATACTCCACAGAGCAGGTGAGCCACTGAGAGCAGGTCTCCTACTGGCTTCCCCCATCAGCCCTTGCACCCCGCTGAGCTGGTCAAAGGGGGGGAAGATGGCCAAAGGCCTGGCACCCCCAGCAGGCCATGGGAGAGACCAGCTCAGGAACCATAGGGCGGTGCATTCACATACAGGCCTGTCAAGGCAGAAGTGTGGCCTGGCAGAGCGCTGTGGCCCGGCAGCCAGCGGTTCGCAGACTACCACTGGACCACGGACTGGGAGTTGGGAAATAAGAATGTTGAGGACTAGTCGACTAGTTGCTCCCCTCCCCTTGCTGCCTCTATCAGACAGAGGCAGCAAAGGGTGGGAGAAAGTGGGGGTACTTCAAAGTGGCAGCATTTCAAAGGGGCAGCGCCACACAGCTGATCCCAGGCTCAGTGTGGCGCTGTGGTGGTTCAAAGCAGCAGCGTTGCGTGGAGCCTGGAGTCAGCTGGGAACTCCTTAGCTGACCCTGGGCTCCATACGGAACCCAGGATCAGCTGGGGAGTCCCAAGCTGACCCCGGCTCTGCACGGCATTTCAAAGCGGCACTGCCACATGGAGCCCAGGATGAGCGGGGGACTCTTAACTGCCTAGAGGGTCATGGCTTACACTCAACCACAATCAAGATAAGGACATGCTTTTACAAGTTCCAAAATTCAATGCACTAAACACAGCCTGGCCATGTTACCAATCCCAATCCTCAGGCCTGGGCAAACTTGGTTTTGGCCAGAGAGTGAGATTCAATTTCTTTGTTCCTCAGGACTCATTCAAAAGCCTCAAGATGTTTGGCTATACTGTGTCCAAGGGTAGTATAATGATTATAACTGTGAAAGTGATGTTCAACGGAAGCAAGACAGAACAAAGAGATGGACCCAATTTAAAAAGAAGAGCCACTAAAGAGAGCACCTCTACTATCTGGATTTCTTAGAAGTAGGGGATTTTACCCAATGAAGAAAATATTTTTGTTCCGACAACCAAAGAACCTAGGGGAGGAGCCTACAGCAGCCAAAAGGAAAAAATCTCAGAATTTTATATATCTCATTTTCATTGCACCTCACAGCAGCAGCAGACAAAAAGGAGAAAGTGGCTGCTGAGAAGTTCTTGTGCTAATCTAAATCCAAGTACCTCTTGTGGCCCCCTTTGAGTCCTTGTTCTGCTAATTTTGTTTATAATAGAAGAAAAGAGAAAAAGAACACTTTTCTTAATAGCTAGCTCCCTGGGCTCTGCCAGTTTTTCCATTGCCTGGAAGAAACATAACAACAATTGTGTAAAGCACATAATTCAGCATTTTTAAAAAACAGAAAAGTGATTGGATCTCTAATTGTACTCATTATTATATAAAGATATAAATACAAGGGAATGTTATGGGGCTATGCATATAATCTTGATGCATTCTTGTATGCAATTTGTGTGTAAAATTATATGCACATTATGCTCTGCTCTCAGTGATGAAAAATGGTAACTTCAATTATTTTAGGATTTTCAATGGTGCCCATCATTGTAGTTGATGCAAATTATGTCTGCATTGCAAACTCCTTATTGGACTTCATACATAAAAATCCAGACTCCACCAAAGTAAATGAGAATTTCTGAAATTGATTTAAAAAAGCTAGGATTATACCAAAGAAATTTTCTGCTGTTTTCCCTTCCCTGATCTGAAGGTCTGCTATTGAGAATTATTTTGTTTTCACTTTTGTTTTGCCCAATAAGTTGACACTGGTGGTACATATTTTCTTAGAGAATTAGGGTTTTGCAGAGAACCTTGATGCTGGTCAAATTTTAAATTGGTCTGATCTTCTCTGTAAAACTGTTCCACAGGTGACTCTCTCGATTTCTGAATGAGAACTATATCTCTCTGATTCTCATAGGCTTTGTCCAAGAAGGAAAGAGTGTAATTAGAAAAGCTCACATCATCAATAAGTCATCAACAAGAGTCTAGCAAAAAAAAAAGCAACAGGCCAAACAAATGTTATTGGGTACTATACCATGGTTACCAAAGATATAAAATAACGAGGGGCAAGTGATATCAGTTGACACAATAATCTAGGTTTAGTAAAGCATTTTCCCAAGTACCAAACCAGACGATTCCATGCAACATATAGAAATAGGGATTTATAGGGATTAAGAATTCTAGGTTCAGAGCAGAATGCTTTAGTGTAAATCACTAACAAGATGGTTTATTAGATGATGAGCTTTCGTAGGCCAGACCCACTTCCTCAGATCTGGGTCTGGCCCACGAAAGCTCATCATCTAATAAACCATCTTGTTAGTCTTTAAAGTGCTACATTGTCCTGCATTTTGCTTCAATTACCCCAGACTAACACGGCTACATTTCTATCATTAGTGTAAATCCTCATTGTTGGATTTATCTAGAAGGGTTTCCCAGTGGTAGAACTAAGTTTATTTCACGTATACAAATGTGATGGGGAAGAAAGGACAATTTGCATGGTCTCAACATCTACAGATGACACAAGGACAAGAAGGACTGTGGAATCTAAAGAAAAGGTGAGTAACTTTGAAAGTGTTGATAAGGAAAAACAATGATCGAAGGATCAGCATGCAGAATTCAATTTCAGGATACCTAAAAGGAGAACCAAGGCTAAAGGCAAACTACAATTTCGATGGAAATTTGCTTAAACTACTACAGGAAGGCAATAATCTACAAACAGGAGAATAGAAGCAGGAGCTCAGTATTAGAAATACACAAATAGAAAAGAAAATGACAAAAATGCAAAACAACAGAGGCTCCTCAGATGTATTTGTTTTGTTATTTATTGCTTTAGATTTATGCTGTTACCAAAAAGAGCACATTCCAGGCACCACGTAACAGTAACAATCTTTTAAACATCAATAGATTTCCCAAAATTCTCCAAAAATACAATACTCTGGCAAACAGCAATAAAATTGAGGAGCATTCTAACCCATCATTTCTTGATTCATCAGAAGATGGTGGAATCTCAAAAGTGATTCCCCATGTTATTTTTAGCTGGAAAAATGGAGAGGTCTGACAGATGCTAGAGTCAAGAGGGACTGGGACTCACTGAATCACAAAAGTAGGCTGGAGGTGGTGGTAAAAGGAGGTTCAGAAAGAAAGCAGTACTAGAGAGGACTCATCGAGGAGAAGGGGCTGTCAGGTGGGAGGAATTGGAAAAGGTTCAGAAAAGGGAAACAAAAATGATGAGGGGTTTGGAAAAGGTCCCATTTGAAGAGAAATTAAAAAGACTTGGATTTTTCAGCTTAGAAAAGAGGAGACTAAGGGGGGATATAACAGGGGTCTATATAATCATGACTGGTATGGAAAAAGTGAATAAGGAAAAGTTATTTATTTATTCCCACAACATAAGAACTAGGGGTCACCAAATGAAACTGGCCACTGTCAGCAGAAAGGGTACTGGGCTAGATGGACCTTTGGTCTGACCCAGTATGGCCGTTATAAAGCATACACAGACCATGAAGAGGGAGGGAAATGAGCGAAGGAAAACTGTGGCCAATAAAGAACAGGGATAAGGGACTGGACAGGCCAACAAATCCTGAAGAAAAGAGATGCAGTTCTGGGCTGAAAAGGCAGTGCTGAGAAGCCAGAAAGAGAAGCACCGCCAGTTGGTGAGAAAAGGTATTAGAGGAAAAGATATCTATTGCAAAGGTAACTAGACACTGCAGCAGTTTGTTGACGCAGTAAAAGCATGTAGCATCAACATATTTAAAGAGAAACTGGATTTCTCCTTAAATATGAGGCAGGAGGGTGGGGCAGCAGGCGGGAGCCAGTTTAAAAACCAGCTCCCACCTGCTGCCCCACACTGCTGCCTCTAGAGGCAGCAGCATGGGTTGGGAAGCAACTTCTGTTTGCAGGGAGTGCGGACCCCCAACAGACAGAGGCTGCTGCCATAGAGCAGCCTCCGTCCGCAGAGGCCTGGGCTTGCCATGGACAGAGGCTTTTCCATGGGGTGGCAAGAGGCTCCCCGGGAGTGGTGCTGGGAGCGCCCCCACCCCAAGGGACCATTGATTAATCGTATAACCACTAAGAATTGCTGTGGTTACACAATTAACTACATTAAACAATTTCTAACATCCCTACTCTGAATTCAATTGACACTTATAATACAAATAATACTACTCAAATATTAGAGTGTCTAGAGGCCTCAACCAAGATCAGGGCACAATTACATTTATATAGGATATAAACATATATCAAGAGACAGCCCAGGCCTCAAAGGGTTCATGTTATAAATAGACAAGAGAGAGAAGAACGCAGTTTAGAGGTACAGAGTAGTGGAGTGTGTTACTAAAGGTCACATTACATGTTTATATTTACACGAACTCATTCTGCATTCTCAAACTATTTATCAATAAGGATTATTGCTGAATACTTTAAAGCTCGCCCTGAAACCTACAGGCTGAGCACGAAGCCTCCTCAATACTTGGTAACTCTTAGCAAATGGGAAGCAAGATACCAGATGACACAGCTAAATCTCTTATCCACGTCCTCATAATTTCATGCCCTATCACAGCTTCCTGTTTTATGGCCTTGACAACTGTAACTTTGCTTTACCAAAGTCTATTAAAAATACTGCTACTAAGAGGACTCCTTATTCTGGCCATTCAAGTCCTTCCCTTGGCTTCCCCATAACATCTACATCATATACAAGAGTATTGTCTTTACCTTTAAGGTCCTTCACAACTTAACTTCACTCTCCCTAGCTGATCTAGTAACTCACTGAGATGTGGACACCCGCCTACACTCAGAGCATTCCCAGCCTTTCCTGCCCACCAGTCAGCTGCTCCCTTGAACACTGCTGTGCTTTCTTTCACTCTGTCCAACATGTACGGAAAAAGCTCCCCTAAAAAATCCATATTCTCTTCCTTCCTTCACATGCCTTTTTAAGGCTCATCTCTGTCATATTGCTACAAAATCCTGCCTGGTAATCACAGCCTAAACAGATTTCCAAGAACTACATACATGAAGCTAAGAAAGCTGTGCAAATTCTTCATCATACCCATTCATTTATATGTTTTAATTCATCTCTGTTTTGGTCTTCAGACTAGAAATCCTCCAGGGATTACATCTTTTCTATATCTGTCCCGCACCCAGCACAATGGGGTCTGACTCCTGATTAAGGCCTTTGGGTACTACCTCAATGTAAATATTTACAACAGGACTAGAAAATTGATCTGTTTCCCCCAAACAGCATCAGAGAGCACTAACATTGGCCATCCCTGTGGTATAATTTCCTTAGTTAACTATTACTGTAGGGCAACGAATAACATTGTATTTTAGCATATAATACACAAATGACTGCTACTGTATTTTATTTCTGTTAGAGAGTGGTAGAACTACCAAAAGAACATTTAAAATTTCCCTTTAGACTATTCTTAAAAGGTAGAAAATGCAGTCTTCCGTTTTTATAAACACCTGTTTCATGGTGTCATATTAAAGCAAGAGATTATTTTCCTGCATAACTACATGCACACACCTCTAAAAGAGAAATGACAAGATGACAATGCTGATAGTGTATGTCTCCTTACCTGTTTCCACAGTGTTTTCTGTTTCTGCTGCCTCCAACCCATCCATGCTGTCTTCATCCTCCACTGCAGTTTTTCCTCTACTCCGAGGCCTAAAAATATAAGGACACATTGTGAACAAACACATCTTTTCAGTTTAAATGCATCTAGGATCATAATCATTTTATGGTGATTGAGTCATTGAATTCTAGATAAGCTAGTGATGATAAGTCCAGCAATCATTTATGAAATTAGATGACAGTCCTACCTACACTTTTGTGTGCTGATGGACAGAGTATTATACCATTAAAGTTAACATGGAACTCTTTAATCAGCGACCAGCTCATAAGAATTTGTAATTACTATTAACAGAATCATTCGGTAATTCACATCTTTTGAACAGACAATAGGCCACTGGCATGACTACAAGGGAAAAGTGTTTTGTTAGATCTTCACATTTTTCACTATGCCAAAGGCAACTGGAACCTGATCCAAAATTTGTGCGTTAACAAATCTTACATCCTATACACAGACAAAGATCCATAAAAAGCAGGCCAGAAGATAAAAATTAATTCCAGAGAATATGACCTTATCATTGGAAAAACCAAACTGAACAATAACTAAAGAAGAAGAATTTTGCTACTGGAACAATAGTCCTAAAAACGTTTGTTGACATATTACTTTTAAAATTAAATATTGGAGTGGGTCAGAAATTCTTACAGGAAGCAAATATTTTAGTGATAGAAAATGCCAATCTGAAACAAAAACATTCAACAGAAACTGCAGGCAGAAAGCAGATAGTTTTTTTGAGGACTGCATCCTCTTTAGCCACTTGCTCTGATCTCTTCTTTGACTGAGCCGTTGATCAGTGGATCTCATCTTCTATGATGCCTCTGATGAGCAAGTAAACTAATCCTTGATTGGCAGAGCTGATTACAGATGTCACATAAAAAGCTGCCAGCTGCAGGAGCTGTATGTTCCTTTCGGATCCTACGCTTTTCCTGCAATGCCTGGATACGCTGACACTCAAAGCAATTAAGAACCTGTACAATGGTTTGTTGCCAGGACAAGAGTTTGGGAGATATGCCACATTACTTCATATTGGCCTTTAAGATGTCTTTATAGAGCTTATATTGACCACTGATAGAGCACTTTCCATGAGCAAGCTGGCCATAAAAGACCATCTTTGGTATCCGTGTATCATCCATCCTCATAACATGACCAATCCAGCGAAACTGTTTGTTCATAAGCATTGTTTCCACGCCCATGACACCACACAGTTTAAGAACCTCCGTATCAGGAATTTTGTCCCACCAGTTCACATGGGCAATCTTCCTCAGACAATGCATATGGAACTGATCGAGCTTCAAAACATGGCGACGATATATTGTCCATGACTCCGAGCCATACAACAGGACATTCAGGACAACTCCCTGATAAACTGCTATCTTGGTGTGGAGTTTACAGTGAACCCTCGCTACTTCGCGGTTCGACCATCGCGGATTCACGACTTCGCGGACTTTTTTCATTACATTATGTATATACGTGAATCCGCGATGGTCGAACCGCGAAGTAGCGAGGGTTCACTGTACTGTGAACATAAAATTGATCCTTACCAAAACTTTAAAAAGCCTCGGGGGAAGCCGGCGGGGGGGCATCCCAGGCGCGCCTGGGCTGCTCCCCCGCCGGAGCCCCTCCGCGGCTTTCAAAGCCTCGGGGGAAGCCGGCGGGGGGGCATCCCAGGCGCGCCTGGGCTGCTCCCCCGCCGGAGCCCCTCCGCGGCTTTCAAAGCCTCGGGGGAAGCCGGCGGGGGGGCATCCCAGGCGCGCCTGGGCTGCTCCCCCGCCGGAGCCCCTCCGCGGCTTTCAAAGCCTCGGGGGAAGCCGGCGGGGGGGCATCCCAGGCGCGCCTGGGCTGTTCCCCCGCCGGAGCCCCTCCGCGGCTTTCAAAGCCTCGGGGGAAGCCGGCGGGGGGGCATCCCAGGCGCGCCTGGGCTGCTCCCCCGCCGGAGCCCCTCCGCGGCTTTCAAAGCCTCGGGGGAAGCCGGCGGGGGGGCATCCCAGGCGCGCCTGGGCTGCTCCCCCGCCGGAGCCCCTCCGCGGCTTTCAAAGCCTCGGGGGAAGCCGGCGGGGGGGCATCCCAGGCGCGCCTGGGCTGCTCCCCCGCCGGAGCCCCTCCGCGGCTTTCAAAGCCTCGGGGGAAGCCGGCGGGGGGGCATCCCAGGCGCGCCTGGGCTGCTCCCCCGCCGGAGCCCCTCCGCGGCTTTCAAAGCCTCGGGGGAAGCCGGCGGGGGGGCATCCCAGGCGCGCCTGGGCTGCTCCCCCGCCGGAGCCCCTCCGCGGCTTTCAAAGCCTCGGGGGAAGCCGGCGGGGGGGCATCCCAGGCGCGCCTGGGCTGTTCCCCCGCCGGAGCCCCTCCGCGGCTTTCAAAGCCTCGGGGGAAGCCGGCGGGGGGGCATCCCAGGCGCGCCTGGGCTGTTCCCCCGCCGGAGCCCCTCCGCGGCTTTCAAAGCCTCGGGGGAAGCCGGCGGGGGGGCATCCCAGGCGCGCCTGGGCTGCTCCCCCGCCGGAGCCCCTCCGCGGCTTTCAAAGCCTCGGGGGAAGCCGGCGGGGGGGCATCCCAGGCGCGCCTGGGCTGTTCCCCCGCCGGAGCCCCTCCGCGGCTTTCAAAGCCTCGGGGGAAGCCGGCGGGGGAGCAGCCCAGGCGCGCCTGGGATGCCCCCCGGCCGGCTTCCCCCGAGGCTTTGAAAGCCGCGGAGGGGCTCCGGCGGGGGAGCAGCCCAGGCGCGCCTGGGATGCCCCCCCGCCGGCTTCCCCCGAGGCTTTGAAAGCCGCGGAGGGGCTCCGGCGGGGGAGCAGCCCAGGCGCGCCTGGGATGCCCCCCGGCCGGCTTCCCCCGAGGCTTTGAGGATCCTACTTCGCGGATTTTCATCTATCGCGGTCGGGTTTGGAACCTATCTACCGCGATAAACGAGGGTTCACTGTAATACCATAGTCATTCCATAGGCATTTGGTCAGTTTTCCAAAGGCAGCGCTGGCTTTCGCTAGTCAAGCAGATACATCATGATCCACATTTATGCTAGAGGACAGTACACTTCCCAGGTAGCAGAACTTGTCAACAGCCTTAAGGACTGTACCAGCAGCAGTAATCACTGGAGTGCCGGGCTCTTTCCAGACAGTCTGAGACATAACTTCTGTCTTCTTGAGGCTCACTGTGAATCCAAAACAGTGAGCAGAAGTAACAAAGCGATCAAAAAGCTCCTGTGCATCCTTCACTGAATGAGCCAGCAATGCACAGTCATCGGCAAACAGAAAGTCACAAATAGTTGTAGTAACCACTTTAGTGTGAGCCTGGAGTCTCTGGAGATTGAAAATACTGCCATCTGTTCGAAACCCAACATGCAGTCCTTAAAAGCAACTAACAGCATCATTGAAAAGTAGATGTTGAACAAGAGAGGAGCAAGGACACATCCTTACTTTGTTCCGTTTGATATTTCAAAAGATGCCGATGTGTCTCCATTGTCAAGGACACAACCAAGCATCCCATCATGTAGAGCCCGAACAATGTTGATACATTTTTCAGGACAACCAATTCTTCCAAGTACTTTCCAGAGCCCATTCCTGTTGACCGTGTCAAACGCTTTGGTCAAATCAATGAAAATCACAATTTCCTGCCGGTGGGCTGATGGGAAGCCAGAAGCCTGTAAGCTATGGGAACCCCTGATTCCAGACTCTTCAGCAGCTCACCTGCTGGGCTCCTGCATAGTGAAGCTGTAAGGACTTCCCAGCAGGGAGCCTATCCCTCAGTCAGGGACCACACAGCTTCCAGTGTTTCTAGCTAAGAGGTAGCCCACCTATGCCAGGGAACCCAGAGCTTTCCATTCCATAGATAATTTTGACATTTTTAATTTTTATTCCAAATTGGAATGAAATCAAAATTTCTCAATATTGAAATTCTCCATAGAAAGGACCTACTCGTCTCTACACAACTCTATTAAGTCAAAATAATCAGACTGAAATACTCTCTCTGTACTAAACCAACTGCGCAGTCCAAAGGGAATGTTCCAACCTGCACCACCTCAGATGCTCAAGAACTAAGACAATGGGTGCAGAATTTGAACAGAATTATTTTAGTGAATGCTCTGTTGAGTAGACTGCTGAAGCAAAACATTTCATACCAGAAAGGTAAGTGTCTCATAGTAAGGCAATCTCTCTGGTCACATTAGAACAGTATTGGCTATATGGAGGAACAGAGGGATTAAAATGGAGACAGAAATAGTCTGAAGTCCATGTCAACATTTCATTCATCTTTCAGTCTTGCTGCATCAGACACAATGAAAAGCAAAGGAGTTTTGTAAAAAGCAGTCTTTACTTTTGAGTTTCTTCACTTTGTTTTTGTTTGGTTCACAATAAGAAGGGGAAAGTCCAAAACACGCACATGGCAGAACCACTATTTCAATTTAAAATAAAAAAATAAGTCAGTCAGTCTTATTACTCAAAATGTTAGCTATTATGATAATAGTGCCCAAAGGACGGTACAAATTAACCTCCCAGGAAGCAGGAAGTCTGTGAAACTGGATTGGGTCAGTAATTGTATTCCCTGAGAAGCTACTGACTTAAATTTAGCTACTTGATAAAAGCATTGTGTGTGTGTGTGTGTGTGTGTGTGTGTGTGTGTGTGTGTGTGTGTGTGTGTGTGTGTGTGTGTGTGTGTGTGTGTGTAAGGATGTTTACATGGACTCTCTGGCTGGATGGTACAATTTTGGATTCCCCCCCCCTTTCAAATTATTAGTCCCAAATTTTGATTATCTTTAGATAGCTGCCTATAAAAACAGAGATTTTGGACACCATTTTCATATTATTTAAATGATGTTCAAGTTTTTTTTTTAAGAAAAATGAATGAAATGTAGCCTTTATACATTATTGGGAGGGGAATACAAGTGTTGATTTATACCTCATCTACGCTCCCTCTGTATAACACAGTTAAATTCTAAATCTGACAAAAGCTATTCAACTGATTCCAGCAACGACATTAACTAGAATTAACTATGTTACTTTAAAGAGGGAAGAGGAGGAATCACTTTTCCAAACTGGCATCCTTTTGGTATATTTAAAAAAAAAATCAAAATTTTTTAATACAGTCCTGAACTGAACAGACCGCAATCCAGGAATTGAGCTGAATACAGCTTCTCATCCTGCCCTCAAATGTTTTATCCATGTGGCCTAAAGATGGACAGTTACTGGAGGAAGATACATAGCCTTGTGGGAGTAGAGAGAAGACTACATTTTCTTTAGCCACTTGTTCTTCAGCCCTCCGTAGAGTAAGGATGTAAAAGACTAGTTGACTATCCGATAAGTATTTGCTTATCGGATAGTATTTTGACTAGTCCACTAGTCGATATCTCCCAACACCACTCTTTGCTGCCTCTTTGAGAGAGAGGCAGCAAAAGGGGGGGGGGGGGGCAGGAAGGGGTACTTCAAAGTGGCATTTCAAAGAGGCAGCTGCAGCACATCTGATCCACGGATTAGCTGTGCGGCGGGCTACCCCTTTAAAATGCCGCCTCTACGCCTTTCAAAGGGGCCTCCGTGGAGCCCGAGGTCAGCTGGACTCCCCAGCTGATCCCAGGCTCCCAGCATCATTTCCCCAGAACCTGGGATCAGCTGGGCACTGATCCCAGGTTCCGGAGAAATGCCACAGGGAGCCCAGGATCAGCTGGGGAGTCCCCAGCTGCCCTCAGATTCCACGGTTGCCCCTCTGAAAGGTGCACGGGCAGCAGTTTCAAAGGTGAAGCCACTGAACAGCTGATCTCAGCTGTGTGGTGCTGCCCTTTTAGAAGCGCCCCCTCTGCACATTTCAAAGACACAGTGGAGCCTGGGGTAAGCTGGGAACTCCCCAGGTGATCCCGGGATCTATGCGGCACTTCCCCAGAACCTGGGTCAGCTGGGGAGTCCCCTGCTGACCCTGGGCTCCATGGCTTTGAAATGCACAAGAACCCCTCACTGGGGACTCGTATGCATTTCAAAGCAGGCACACCGCGCGCAGCCTGGAGTCAGCGGGACTTCCTACTGACCCCGGGCTGTATGCAGAGTTCTGCATTCCTCCTTTGAAATGTACAAGAGCCCCCATTGGGGCTCTTGTACATTTCAAAGAAGGAATGCAGAAGTGCCTATCGACTAGTCGAAGGAAATTCCATCGACTAATCGACTAGTCAATTAACCGCATTTTAACATCCTTACTGTAGAGCTCCATTACAGTTTTCTAAAGGTATGTCTACACTTCAGTTAAACCCCACGGCTAACCCTATCTATGCTGCAATTAAACAGCCTCACAGTTAGAGCCCAAGTAGGCCGATATGGGCCAGTAGCAGATTTTTAATTGCAGTGTAGACCCTAACTGGGGGTCGAGCAGGGAGGAAGCATAGTTATCTAATAGAACACATTTGGCAGCACTCTATTCCCTCCCAAAGAAAAAAAAATCTAGACAAGTAAACTGTTAATAGGCTCATAATAATTAGACTATTAAAGACATGTGGAGAAGAACAAAACCTTATGTTTTAATGTTACCTTCTTTGCAGTTCTCTCTATGTATATAACCTAGACACTTGGCACTCCCCATGCTCACATTCAACAAGCAGACTAGAGGCATCTGATATTTATATAACATGTGATGTGTTTCTAGCTGATATCACTAGATGTGATTTATAAAAAGCACCAAAAAAGGTACTCAACAGCAGCCACATAATAAAGGGTAGTAGTTAGAGCTATTACCAAGTTACTTTTCTACCTACCTCCTAGCAATAATACAACTTAAGTCATGGCTCTAGGCAGCAAAAGAGAACAGTGTTTTCCAACTTTTCAAAACAACTGATCAAAAAAATGTTTTCCCCACATAACTATTTTCCACACTACCACTTTGTCTGGAATAGCTCACTGAGTAGTTGAAAATATTCCCTATATTTATTTATTTCACAAGGTATACAAAATTGTGAATTTGTTATAGACACAGGTATACAGGAATAAACAAAACATTAAGGACATGCCCTATACATGTTAAAGGCTTTATTTCAGCACCAGGGTTCACTGTTTAAACCGTGTCATCACATCTTAGCGACTTATTAACATTAGCAAAATCAGAGGTTTGAACTAATTAAACATAATTGCTTCTTTTCTGTGGGAAAACATATCCACATCTGTTTTTATACAGTTCTCCTGTCTGTGCATATCCTACAAAAGGCCTTCCAAATAAAGTTAGGTTTTAGCACTTAATACTATCAGAAGAGAGGCTATAACACTGTATTATGATATAAAGAACAATAAATGTCTCTGCTAATTTTTAAAGAAAGAGCTAAAAAACTCAAAACTTGTGACAATAACAGTGTTTCAAACAATATATAAGAGAACTCAATGGTTAAAAATCTATATAAACAAAAAATCTAAAACTGATGTTTATTTTTCATTAATTTGTATACAAGCTTTGATTATCTTGTTACACAAGCTTCTGGCTGGTTTGAAGAAAGTTCATTCAAGTACCAAACCTACTACTGTAAGCTTTCCTTTTGATTATTCAGTTAAACTTTTAATGAAGTTAATATTTCAGGACTTCATGCACCACTACAGAACATTAAGAAATGCATAATAGATAATAAGTGCTTTGAAGGCACATAGTATTTTACACTGCTCAATGAATTTGTTTCTATTTCCTTGAATTACTAACATAATGAGAACTAAAACTGGTTTTATAGAGGCTCATTCTGAATTCAGCAATAGCTCATGCAGTGCTTTTCAGATAATTAAATAAAAAGAAAACTGAATCCAAATATTGGCTTATCAGCTATTCTTTCTGAAAATTAGCCATGTGATTTTTAACTATAAGGATAAACGTCAGTACTGGAAAGAAAAAGCAAGCTTGGTTAACAGATTGTCTGAGTAACTGCAGTGTCTTCAAATATCTGACTGTATTATGAGCACCAAGTCTGCCTGGTTATGTGGATCTTTAACCCTCACCCATCTAGCCAAAAAATGAATAAAAGTGTTGCTAAGTAAATTCAGACTCTTCATAGCATACATTATTCAAAAAAAAAAATGCTTGTACCTAGCACCTCCTTTACAAAGTGTACATGAACATTTTAATATATTTTAACCTGTTATTAACTAGAGATGGAACAAAGCTGCAGAGGTTGGATCTCAGCCTCCCCTAATTTAAGGGTTTTAAACCAATATTCAATTCAGGCCTACCTGAACAGGAAACAATACCAGGTTAGAGGGAATTAAATAGAACTAAAAACATGAACATGATTAATTATATACAAAACCTCTATGCTACACTCGAGTTAACGTTGGTCTATCTACCATACATTTGAGAGAGCATGTCTGTCTGTGTGTCCATGTGTTCAAGAACTCCCCCTAAACAGTAAGACCACCAAATTAAATATACAACTTCCTCTTATAACAACTTAAAAGAAAGGTCAGGGTTTGGTTATTCCAGGAAAATGTGATGGTCCTGAAATGGGATTGCTTCTCGTAAAATTATACAGAAAAGAGACAGAATCACCTCACATGTGGAAAGGAGCTGGCTAGGGGTGCTCTGCCTCCTCCCGTCCCAGACTGCCCCAGCCTTAAGCCTCTTACCCCCCAGGCACCAGGGAAGCTCTCTGAAAACTTCCACGCAATGTGCAGCGGCGGTCAAAAAGGCAAACAGGATGCTAGGAATTATTAAGAAAGGGATAGAAAATAAGACCCAGAATATCTTATTGCCCCTGTATAAAACTATGGTACGCCCACATCTTGAATCCTGTGTACAGATGTGGTCTCCTCACCTCAAAAAAAGATATTTTGGCCTTGAAAAGGGTTCAGAAAAGGGCAACTAAAATGATTAGGGGTTTGGAACGGGTCCCATATGAGAAGAGGTTAAAGCGACTGGGACGTTTCAGTTTAGAAAAGAGGAGACTGAGGGGGGATATGATAGAGGTATATAAAATCATGAGTGGTGTAGAGAGGGCCGATAAAGAAAAGTTATTTATAGTTCCCTAAACAGAAGAACTAGAGGACACCAAATGAAATTAATGGGTAGCAGGTTTAAAACTAATAAAAGAAAGTTCTTCTTCACACAGCTTGTAGTCAACCTGTGGAACTCCTTGCCAGAGGAGGCTGTGAAGGCTAGGACTATAATAGAGTTTAAAGAGAAGCGAGATAATTTCATGGAGGTTAGGTCCATAAAAGGCTATTTGCCAGGGGATAAAATGGTGTCCTTGGCCTCTGTTTGTCAGAGGCTGGAGAGGGATGGCAGGAGACAAATCGCTTGATCATTGTCTTCAGTCCACCCTCTCTGGGGCACCTGGTGCTGGCCACTGTCGGCAGACAGGATATTGGGCTAGATGGACCTTTGGTCTGACCCAGTACGGCCATTTCATATGGAACATTGCTGGCTCTCTACCTGAAGAAGGGAAAGGGTAGAGTTTGCGACATTCCTCACTCTGGCTGGGGAATACAGGAGGGAAACGAACCTGGACCTGCCCCAGTCAAAAGACATGTACCTCTCCCCTGGCTGTACCAGCTGGGGCTGCAGCAGCCATAAAGAGGCACTTCTCACCTGGCCCCAAACTGCTGCAGTGAGACAGGTCTGGGCTAGTCCTCTCTCCCTGGGGCAGCCTCCATATTGAACCACTCATCCCCAGAGCAATGGTTTAAATGAAGCATGGATATTTTCATTTTTATTTTCCAAATAAAATTAACTGTGTTAAGGACCTGAGCAATGCTCGATAAGTCTTCTAATACATAATAAATAAGGCTACGATTTTGTCATGGGACATAGGTTGTTGGTTGTGTGTAGAGAGCAGCTGCAGATGGTAGAATACTGCATCTGGAGAAATAAGTATTGATGGGTATTGATGGGTGGGACTGCATCATAATGAAGGCTCAGAATGATCAGTGGAGACTGAAGAACTTTTGGATACACAAGGCCACATTTGTGCATCCACATGTCAAGTTTGCCTTAGCCCATCAGTGCAAGCTCAGCAATCTGAGACATGCATTGACGGTGGAGAAGCGAGTGGCAATTGCACTAGATTCCTACCAATCAGAGGGAAGTCAGTTTGGAGCTGGAAAAGCCACTGAAGAAGCCACTGTCACACAAATGTGCAAGTCCAAGTGTGTAATGGCTTCCTATTATGCAAGACTAACTCTTGGCAGACTGCAGGACATACAACCATGGGATTCCCAAACTGTGGGAGGATGACAGACAGCACATACCCATATTCTGACACTAGGCCACTTTGTCTCAGAGCAGAACAAAAAAAAGGGGCAGGTTTCCTATGGTTTTGTAAGCACTGATGGATCGCTGGGGACATATCACTGATATCAACATTGACTGGTTAGAAAAGGTACATGATGCTTATACCTTTAAGACCAGAGGACTGTTCAGAAAACTACAACCAGTGACTTTCTTTTCCAACCAGTGGATTATCATTGGTGACATTGAAATGCCAGTGTTAATTTGGGGGATCCAGCCTACCCCCTGCTTCCCTGGATCATAAAGCTATACATAAGCAACCTTGGCAGCACCAAGGAAAAATTCAATTACCAGTTCAGCAAGTGCAGAATGACAGCTGAATGTGGTTTTGGTAGACTTCAAGGACGCTGGCATTATTTACTCACAAGATTAGATCTAAGTGAAAAACAAATCGCAATGGTTATAGCTGCCTCCTATGTCCAGCTTCTCTTCTTTTTTCACTCCTTCTGGCTGTTCATGCCAATGGCCTGTGGTTCATTCTAGGGATGTAATAGTATAGTCGATTAACCAATTAACCGATAAGCAAAAGCTTAACGATTAATGCTATAGACTACACGCATTCCCCCCCTCCCACCCCCACCAATACATTTTGCAAAATTTAGCAAAATGGCCAGGAACCCAGCTTAGTCCTGGCTTGCGCCAGGTCTGAGTCCTATCCCTGCTACAGCTCTGCATTTAAAGTGTATTAGGAGCCAGGCAGGCAGCCTGGCTCAATTCCAGCTCGTGCCGGATCTGGAAGCTCAGACCCCGCCCACTCCCCGGACAGAGGCTACTGTCACACTGCACTGCTGCCTCTATAGCAGAAGAAACAGGAATCCGGTTCATGAGGAGAGCTGGTTTTTAAACTAGCGGCCCTAATGTACCAGCTCCTACCTAGCACCCCACAATGCTGCCTCTGATGCAGAGGCAGCAGCGCGGAGGGGTAGAGGGCTCCTCAAGAGTGGGGACAGAGCGCATTGGCTGCCAGCCCCACCCCTAGGGACTATAGAATAGTCAAGTAACCAATGAGAATTCATGAGGTTGTTCAACTATTCAATTAACCAATATTTAACATCCCTCATTCAATCTGCTTGGTGGTACCTGTGGCAGTGTGCAGGTGGGGCAGGAGTGTCTCTTTGCCAAACATGTTATGCACTGAAATTTTCAGTGGCTACACATTCACAAATACATGCTTTTTAACATCTCTAAATTCTATTCATATTCACATAATGCTTAATTAGTTTCAAATACTCTTTGGCCTATTACATTTTTTAAATAATCCAATCTCTCAAACATCTTCTTTCTTCAATTTATGTATTCAAAACTCCTAGTTTTGTCATAAAAAAAGAAAAAGTACGAAATAGTAACAGTATAACCCACTGATAGGATTTCAACATATAAATTTAACTTTTCCCTTCTAACATATTGGTTGTAACCCTATTATTAGAATACTGAATATTTCCTCTGTACATGTAAGGAGAGCGAGCTTCTTCACAGAACTACAGCTTCTTTAAATTACAATAAATATTTTTAAAATAGAATTAGATCTAAAAAACTAGTGGACTTTTAGTAATGACCATAAGATTCAGATTTTTGAAGGGTGATACTCAAGAGAAATGAAATCAAACTGTAGACTGACTCAAAGATACTTATACTGATGCAAGAAATTCTTTAGCCTTAAATTTCAAAGTATCTCAGTTTTTGATACAATATATTCTTTGATGTAAACACTAGCTCAATATTTAACACTTTCTCCCTGACTCTGTAAATAACTGAGAAATTTTCAAATTACTTTCCACCCCCTCTAAATTTTAAATTTTCAGTGCAACAATTTAAGAAAGAATCAAATTGATCAACTCTATTTTCACCACATGAACTGCAGAAAAAAGTACTCTAATGACACTTTAAATGACACAGATTAAGATGGCGAAAAGTTGAAGAAATCAGCAGAGCTCACTGTTTCACTTACAGTAATAGTCAAAGCCAGGAGCAGCAGGGAATGAAATGGACACGCAAGGATCCTCTGGGCATTGCTAAACACTCCCTGCCAGGTGTTCTAAAAGATTTTATACTCCATCAATTGCTGCCTTTCCTGTATTATTTTTTTCCTTTTCAGAAATATTGCTAAAGATTAAATTCACCCAACAGCTGGACATAAGACCTGACCACAACTTACTTTTAGCCACCAAATAGCAGCCTTTGCACTGGACCTTTATAAAAGGAGGTGAGTTTTAATTTTTAGCCCTTACTGAGCAGACATGGCGTTTAGATATGAGCACAACCCCAGAGCCACAGCTATGATGGAACAATCCCTGCATGTAGCTATGCTGGCACTACTCTGTTGCACGGACGTAGCCCAAACTGAAAGAGAGGGTTTTCCTATGAGCATAGCATCATCACCTCCCCAAGCAAGGGTAGCAATGTTAACAAAAGACACCATTAAAAAAAACACAATAAGAGAACAAAAAGAGTGCCACCGTGGCTTACCAACCAAGTAAAAGAAGCAGAGAGATATACAAAGGCATCGTTTAAAAAGTGGAAGTTAAATCCCAGTGAGGAAAACAAAAAGGAGTATAAGCTCTGTCAAATGAAGTGTAAAAATATAATTAGGAAAGCCAAAAAGGAATTTGAAGAACAGCTAGCCAAAAACCAAAAAGTAATTACAAAAAAATGTTTTAAGTACATCAGAAGCAGGAAGCCTGCTAACCAATCAGTATGGACACTGGATGACTGTGATGTTAAAGAAACACTCAAGGACAATAAGGTCACTGCAGAGAAACTAAATGATTTTTTTTTGCATCAGTCTTCACATCTGAGGGACATTCCCAAACCTTAGCCATTTTTTGTAGCTTCAGAGGGGTAGCTGAGTTAGTCTAACAGGAAAAACTTCAACAACAACAACAACAAATGGTCTGGTAGCACTTTATAGACTAACAAAACATGTAGATGATATCATGAGCTTTCGTGGGCACAGCCCACTTCTTCAGATGACTTCAAATGGAGTTATGAGTTTGGGATATGAAAACTCAAAATAAATAGGAGAGGGGAAGAAGAGGGGGGAGAGAAAGAAAAAGGGAGAGGGGTGGAAGACAGAACATCATTAATTATCTGGAGAAGGGGTACTTAAACCTAAGCAGATAAATGTCATTCAGGTATTACTAGACTATTTGATGTTAAAGTTTTTCCATTTTTTGTAGGTGACAAATCTGAGAAAAATGTCCCAGATTAAGTGTCATTATAGAAGGTTTTGGAACAAACTGATAAACTAAACAGTAATAAGCCATTGGGACCAGAGAGCATTCACCCAAAAGTTCTGAAAGAACTCGTATGTGAAAGTGTTCACTTTTTTTGATTGTATCCTTTTGGTATATATGGTCATGCCAAATTTCTTCCACAATTTGATCTGAGGAAGTGGGTCTGGCCCACAAAAGCTCATCACCTAATAAACCACCTTGTTAGTCTTTAAAGTGCTGCATAGTCCTGTCTTTTGTTTCAGCAAGATGAGACTAATACGGCTACATCTCTATTACTATTCTGCAGAACTATTAACTGTGACTTGTAACTAGGGATGTTACGTATCGTGTAATTGAATAGTCATGTAAATGCATGACCATCTTAGTGGTTACACAACTATTTGATAATCCCTGAGGGCAGGATTTATCAGAGGCAGCAGAGGGTGGGGAAGGGGCAGGATACAGAGCCGGGGGGGGGGGGGGGGGGGAGGTGCATGCAGTTGACAAGATTATCTGATAAGCCTAGGCTTATTGGTTTATCATGTATTCGTCTACACGCTGACATCCCTAGTCGTAACCTATTCTTTAAATCATCTTCTATACCAAATGACTGGAGGATAGCTAATATGATCACAATTTTAAAAAAAGGCTATACAGGGGATCCTGGAAATTTAGAGTCCAATATGTCTAACTTCAGTACTGGGCAAACTGATTGAAACTAGAGCAGTGGTTCTCAAACTTTTCGGCCCGTGGACCACCTGGCTCAATGTAAGCCTTTCCGTAGACCACCAGCTGCTAATGGAAACTCACCATTAATTTCATAATTACACCCGAGCTATTTTGCTAGTGTTGCAGCTAGGGAGGATGATTTAATTTATATTAAACAGAATAAGTGTTTTAACTTTCTCATGTTAGTTTATCAAACTTCATTTTAAATACAAGTAAAATATTAATTTATGTCCAACACAAAGGTTTCCATGTTTCTTTATTTATGGCAGGGGTGGAGAACCTCTCTTGTGTTGGGGGTCACTGAATCAAAGAAAAATCAGCTGGGGACCACGCAAGTGAGAAGGAAAAAAATCTCCTCCAAAACCCCCAACCCTCACTGATGTGGCCCCCAACTGAGACACTTCACTCCTCTGGTGCTCCTTTAGGGTCTGTGGTGGACACAAAAATGAGGGGTTCGGTGTGTGGGACAGGGCTGCCAGTGAGAGGGATAGACATGGGGTGCAGGACCTGGGAGGCAGGTGTGCAGAATAAGGATATTAAGGACTACTTGAGTCAACTGGTCGACCCCCCCCTTGCTGCCTCTATCAGATAGAGTCAGCAATAGGATGGGGGAGAGAGAGGGTACTTCAAAGGGGTAACACCGCGTGGAGGCCAGGGTGAGCTGGGGACTCCCTAACTGACCCCCGAGCTCCCTGAAGCATTTCTGCAGAACCCAGAGTCAGCTAGGGAGTTTCTAGCTGATCCCAGGATCAGTGCAGCGCTGCCGCTTTGAAATGCTGAGCAAAGCCAAGGGGAATCCAGTGAATATAGTGTACTTAGCTTAAGAGCCTTTGGTGAGGGACCTTGTTAAAGGCTTTTTGGAAATCTAAGTAAGCTATAATGGGATACGAGAGAAAGTCCTCTCATGAATTGATAATTAGTTAAAAAATAGGAAACAAAGGGTACAAATAGTTTTCAGAATGGAGAGAGAAACTAGTGGCATCCTCTCAGAAGTTCATACTGGGACCAATTATTCAGCATATTTATAAATGATCACGTGAGCTAGGTAAGCAGTAGGGTGGCAAAATTTGCAGAGGACACAAAATTACTCACAATAGTTAAGACCAAAACAGACTGTGAAGAGCTTCAAAAGGATCTCACAAAACCAGGTGACTGCGCAACAAAATGGCAGATGAATGTTAATGTTGATAAATACTGCAAAACATAATCCCAACTATACATATAAAATGATGGGGACTAATTTAGCAGTTACCACGCAAGAGAGAGATCTTGGAGTCATTGTGGATAGTTCTCTGAAAACATCCACTTAATGAACAGCAGCAGCCAAAAAAGCAAACAATGTTAGAAATCATTACAAAAGGGATAGAGAATTAGACAGAGACTATCCTATTGCATTTATATAAATCCACAGTATACCCACATCTTGAATCTGCGTGCAGATGTGGTCGCCTTATCTCAAAAAAGATATCTTGGCACCAGAAAAATTTCAGAAAAGTTCAACAAAAATTATTAGGGGTATGGAATGGCTTCCATGTGACGAGAGATTAATAAGTCTGGGACTTTTCAGCTTGGAGAGAGACAACTACAGGGAGACATGATAGAGGTCTATAAAATCATGACTGGTGTGGAAAAATATGAAAGTTATTTACTTGCTGCCATAACATAAGAAATTGGGGTCACCAAATGAAACTAATAAGTAACAGGTTTCAAACAAACAAAAGGAAGTATTTATTCACACAGTGCACAGTCAACCTATAGAATGGGCAATAGGAGGTGAATCACTTGACAATTAGCTGTTTGTGACGGGCCGTCACTGACCCGGGGACGAGACAACCGGAGCCCCCGCCGGCAGGGGGCAGACGGCGGGGCTAGAATCCCCCAGGGCTCCCCCAACGCGAGCCGGAGGGGGCGGAGGACCGGCGTGCTGCCACCACGCCTGCGCCAGCGGCGCAAACGCGGCCCATCTCCCGAGGCCCCGCACAGAGAGAGCGGGGCGGGGGGGGGGGGCGGGTGCCCAGAAGAGACGAACGCTGGGACGCGCCCAGAAGGGGCGGGCCCCAGGCGGCGGCCGGCATGGCGGGCCGGTTCAAAAGGGCCCGCCGCCAGCGTGGCAGAGGACAGACTCCTCGCAGCAGCGGAGGAGTAGCCCCCGCCGCAGCACGGATCCGGATCGACACACCGCCCAGCTGTCGGCCCGGCGCTGGTCCCGTGGCCTCCGAGACAGCCATTGCCCCCGGAGGTCGGTCAGCCCCTCCTCAGACGGCGGACGAACCCCGCCGCGCCGGACCAGGAGGGAACGGGACAGCCGGGAGCGGACCGTACCCAGGCAATCTACCCTGGAGACTTCACCCGGACGTCGTGAGCCTCGGACTACAGAACCAGGGTAGGTTCGGGGACGCGGGGCGTCACCGGCAGGAGGCACCCGCAGGGAGGAAGGAGCCCGGGGTAGGGCGCTTTTGGCGGCCGTGGGTGGACGGGTTACGAAGGGAGTGATCCCCCGTCCACCGCGTCGGGGCACCAGTAGTCCCCGGCACTTAGGGCCCCGGGCTGGGACCCAGAGAGAGGGTGGGACCGGGTCCCCCTCCCTCGCCTAGGGGAGCATCCCGCTCCTAACAACTATAACAGAGTCAAAGGGCGAGCCGGAACCCCGAGAGGGGGGAAGGCTCGAACTAGGGGCGCTGGCCCCATCCCGCAGAGACAGGTAACTAACTTGGGGATCGCTGACCCCCCCCCTTTCCGCTGTGGAGGGGGTGATCGCACCCGAGGGCGCGGACCTCAGAGCGGAGACCCAGGGCCCGGCCAAGGACCGGAGGAGGACGAAAGGGTCCGCAGACCCTCCCTCTCGGTGGTAGAGGGGGTGATCGCACCCCAAACCCCTCACACTGTTCTACTGATTCCTTCTAAAGCACCTGGCATTGACCACTGTCAGAAGAAAAGATATTGGGCTAGACGGATCTTTGGTCTGACCAAATATGACCATTGTTAAAGTCTTAAACATTATTTTGTCACCATAGCTGCGTTCACCTGGGGTTAGGTCAGTAAAACTATGTTGCTATGGAGTATTTTTCACAACTCTGAAAAATATAACTACATCAACCTACATTTTAAGTGTAGACTAGGGATGTTAAAATGCATTTCCTTAAGTAGCCATGTAATTAAGTAACCGAAACTTTTAACATTTACACACCGGGGAAGGTGGGGAGAGAAACAGTCAATTCCCTACGAGCCGGTGCACACATGGAGACAGCTTTTTAGCCGGTTCCCCACACGTAATGGATCTTACCTGCACCCCAACACACAGGCAACAGCGGGGGAGGGGAGCGGGGGAGAAGGGCAGCAGAGGTTGCTACCCAGGAACCAGTGCACGTGAGGAGCTGGACTGAAGCCTGCATGTAATTGTGAATGTTAACCTATGAGCTCAGGTTCATTAGTTAACCATGTACACGGTTACACTTTCACATCCCTAGGGAAGACCTGGCCTTAGAAGCACAAGTGTGTGGTATTTTAATACACACACCCATCTTCCCACTCCAACTTAACCCTAACTAATAAAGATATACTAATCCGTGTTCTCACCTTTCATGAATTTATGTTAAGCCTCACAATATTTCGTATTCTTTCTTAAAAGCCCAACTTACAAGTCCTGCTATTATGGGAGAATTTCTGCTTTTATTTAATAAAAGTAGACTTCCAAGCATGGTTGTAGCATAAAATTTGAGGTTCTGAAACCAAAAGGCAAAATTTAAAAATTCATAATTTTTTTTAAATCATATTTATAATACAAATATAATTTCTGGATGCTCAAAGCTAGCAATATTGTATTAATGCCAAAAAGGAAGTTACTTATCTATAACTGAAGGTTCTTCCAGATGTGTGGCCCTTATTCAGATTCAAAACATGGGTACCATTTGCCAGAAGGATTTTCTAGTGGCATCTGTTGGTCCACATGTGTATCATCAGACCCCCTCGTATTTACAGCTGAGACAATAATAGACTGTGCGGGTTAACACTGCTTCAGTATCCCTCTTATCACTGAGCAACCTAGTCTGTGGCAGAGGAGGTGGACGACAGGCACTGAAAGCCAAACAGGAACCACACATCTTGAAGATCTCTACAAAACTAGGAATGTTAAAATTAGATTAATCAACTAATCGAATACTAATTCGAGCACTATTTCATTTAGTCGATAAGGGCGCTGCCACTTTGAAATGTAGCAAGAACCTGCCTGGCTGTAGCTACATTTCAAAGGAGGAAGTGCCACGCAGTGTTATGCCTTTGAAATGTACAAGCACCCCTGCAGGGGATCTTGTGCACTTCAAAGATTGAAATGCCATGTGGAGCCCGGGGGCAGCAGGAGACCCTGAGTCCCCTGCTAACCCTAGGCTCTACCTGGTACTTCTGCCTTGAAATGTGCAAGAGCCCCAGAGGGAATTCTTGTACATTTTAAAGGTGGAATGCTGCTGCTGCTGCGCCCCGCCCCCTTCCATGGAGGTGGAGGGAACCGGCTTTTAAGCTGGCTCCCCCTCAAGCACCTCCTCCTGGTCCCCCCCTCTCCTTGCTGCGGGGGGGGGGGTGTGAAGCAACTAGTCGATTAGTGTGTTGACTATCCAATAAGCTTTTGCATTTTGCTTTTGCTTATCGGATAGTCGACCAGTCGCTTACATCCCTATACTAACCTCCTCCTCTTCAAGTGATGGTCCCTTCATGGATTCTAAATGCGGGTGAGTAGAAAGCAGTGATCAGAATGGAAGTGGGTGCAAGGTTTAGCAAACTAGTATAGTTTTTAGTACAGCGTAGCCTACAGAAGCATCTGAAGCTAAGTTGACGGTGTAAGAGAACACAATTATGCGTAGAGAGTGCCACGTGGAAGCACAAATATCCAGCTATGAGACACTCATGAGGCAGGCAGATATCTCTTGGTACACTTGCACAGAGTGCACCAGGACTCCTCCTGTTGGCAGTATGTTGGTGAGCGTCTAACATTTGTGGGTGCACCTGGAGAAAATCCATTTGAAGCTTCACTGAGAGGAGAAGGCTTGTCTCTTGCATTTTCTACAAAGGGTATCAGTAATGACCAAAAGGAACAAGTTCACTGGGGGAAGAATGCCACTGCATGGCGAGATTCAAGGAGTGTAGCTGTTGGTCTATGTGGAAGGCATGGGATTTGGGAAACAAAACAGGGAAGTGGAGGCAATGATTTAGGTGGAATTCTGGACACTGACTTAGGTTTGAATTTTGGCTGCAGTCACAAGGAAACCTTATCTTTGTGGAAGATGGTGTTTGGGGCATCTGACATCATGGCCTCCAGTTCATTGCTCTATCCAGCTGAGATGAGATGACCACAAAGAAGATCACTTTCATGTGAAAACATGTTGCCAGGTTCCACAAAGGTGTGGGCTTGAGAACTGGCAGGAGAGTACTGAACAGACCTTTAAGGAAATGATAGTGGTAGGGTATACGAATGTTGAGATGATGAGTGTTGGGTGGGAAAGACACTAAGCATTGCCAGGGGATCCATATGGAGCAGAGGGTCAGGCTCAACATTTTAAGCTTGAGAAGGTAGTCAAGGGTGATAGATATGAATATCACCCGCAGTGGGTGTTGATGGTGGTGGGGCCATGAAGTAAAGCACTTCTACTTTGCCTAGAAGCAAGCCGTGGTGGATGCACCTCCTGCTTTGTGTAAGGATATATCTCACCAGGGAGAAGCATGCCATGTCTATCCTTAAGCTGCATCCAGAAACCAAATCAGCGAGGTGAAGAGAGCCCAGAGCCACCTGGGACCATCCCTATCTTGCTTGAAGAGGTCCTAGAACGTGTGGAGGTGGGAAGGAGTGTTACTAGAGATTTGCAGGTCTGATCAAATACTGATGGGGCTAGGACAGAGCTAGAAATACTACTGTAGCTTGGAATCAGCGAATTTTGTATAGGACTTCTGGAAGCAGGGGAAAGGATAGTGTAGGTTGTCTGCCCAAAGGAGAGGTGAGTCCTCCCCCAGGACTCCTCTGAAGCAATAAAGGAGCAGTTTGTAGCTCTTGCGGGTTGCAAAGTGGCACCCAACTTGCAGAAGAGGAATTATAGTGTGGCATCATGCAACTCCCACTCATGGTTCAAATAGACAGCCCTGCTAAGCACATCTGCCAGAGACTTTTGAGTGCCTGGGAGGTAAATGGCCTGAAGCATGAAATGGTATTTTATTCCCCAGTTCCAAAGGTGGATGGATTGGGAACAGCAAGAGGGAGACTTGGTGATGCCTTGCTTCTTGATTTAAATTACTGCTGTGATGTTGTGGGAGAGTAGTTATGTGTGACAGGCTGTAGCGGGCTCCCACCCCGCCACAGCGCCACCCGCCATCGGCTCAGGGAATTAGATCTGCCGGCAGGGTGGCGGGATTCCTTTCAGGACACTGCCCTCCGGCAATGCCCACAACAGCCTGAGCTCCTCCCCCTTCCGGGAGTGCGTGATAGGCCGGTAGGCCTTCAGGAGGCAGTACCCCCGTCTCCGGCATGGGGTGATACGCCTGTCCCACTGCACTACCGTGCCTTACAATAGTTCAGGGCAGCGAGTTTATTCCCGGCCTTGCTTTAATCCCGGCAGGCAGGTCGGGATTAAAAGGCAATAGTTTGCGTGCCCAGCCTTGCTTCAGGCCCAGGCCGCTGGGGAATTAGTTCAACAACCAGAAGTTTGTAGAAGCTCCTAGTTCCGGAGCGAGGCCGGTAGTGCACCCGCAGCAGCGGGGAGGGAGAGACTGCCACCTGACAAGTGGGTGGCGGGGGGGAAGGGGGAGAGGGCGCGCAGGCCTACCCACTACACTGCGCCCCGGCCCAGGGGCCCTGGATGCAGCCGTGCAGCTGCAACTGGCTCAGCAGGGCTCCTGCCCGCAACTTGCTGGCCGAGGGCTGCACTCAGCCC
Source organism: Pelodiscus sinensis (assembly GCF_049634645.1). NCBI lineage: Eukaryota > Metazoa > Chordata > Testudines > Trionychidae > Pelodiscus > Pelodiscus sinensis. Next base: position 243,764,982 of record NC_134712.1, on the reverse strand, counting down.
ATGCTATCCCCTGGGCCACTTCTCATCTCCCCCTTTCCCGGTACCTGTACCTCCCGCAGGTCCGCCAGGGAGTCGAGAGCGGTGTTGTCCCAGCAGGGTCCGGGTGGCCCGATCCAGGGGTCAAGAGGTTGGAGCTCTACAACGGCCCGCGGGCTCGTCCGGGCCCGGGGTTCTGGCAACCATCGGGGTTCCAGTTGGTCCACCGGCTCGGGCCAGTCCTCTGGGTCCGCGGGTAGTTGTGCGGGCTGGCTTGCCCAGGCCTCTGTAAACCTGGCAGGGAAGCCTGGGCTGGCCTTCAGGAAGGTGGCTGAGGGAGGCCTAGGCCAGGTCTCAGCCTCCCCAGACAGCAGCTCTGGACAGGGCTCCGTCTCCTTCAGAGGCTCGGCTCTGACTGAGCTCCCCAGCGGCCTTCTTATACTCCTAGCCCCGCCCTTTAGCTTCCGGTCAGGTGAGAGGGCGAGGCTAGGCTGGGCCCAAAATAGCTCTCAGAGGGGTTCCTCCAGCTCCGGCTCAGTGGGTGGCCACTCCACCCCACTACGCAGGCGTAGAAGAGGAGGAGGAATGCCTAGCTTGCAAAACTGACGGTCCTCTCTGGATACTGACCTTTCATAACATGCAGATGCCTGGGCTGTGTGACAGTCCAAGTGGGCTCTCCAGCTCACAAGGAAGGAGTTCGTGATGATGGGCATTGTGGAGTAGAAGATGTAAAGGGGGTACCAACCATGATCTTGGAAGAGTCAACCATATGAAGGACACCAGAATGGTGTGGGGAGTAGGGGCCTACTGTCCAATTGGTCCTGTCTGGTCTGTAAACTAAAAGGATCCATATCTGTAAGCAATGCATGTGATGTCACTAAAGTACAGGCTACCATATGTCCGAGGAGGGAGAGAAAGTGGCCAACGATGGTACAAGGGTTCTGCCATACATGTGCAATCATGGAATTCAGCATGACAAAGCATTCATCATGGCACAAGCCTTCCTCCCAGTAGATACCAATGCTCCTGTAAAGTTGATCATCTGAATAGCTACAAGCATAGACATATTTCTTCTTGATGCAAATACTGAGAGAACTGAAGAAACCATGAGAACTTAGGTCAACCTAGATGAGGGCTTGCTGGCACAGTGCAATGAAGAGCCAGTTAAGGGAATACAAAATAGCCAAGGCAGAGTATATGTGCTGTTATAACAACAAAAGACTTCAGTAAAGATTCACGGCGCCATTGCCATGCTGAAGGGGAGGGGTCAGAACTGACAACGGTGAATTAGACAAATTTCTGGGGGGCTGGGTGAATTTTGATGTAACAACAGATATCCTTCCTGTCAAGAGCTGTGAACCAAGCTCTGTGGGGGAAGGAAGGTGAGAATCAACAATAACCATATGGAGTTTGGCTTTCCTGATAAAGGTGTTGAGCACCCAAAGGTCCACAATGAAGCCCTGTCCTCCACCATTCTGTGGAATGAGGAATTATAGGGAAGCGTGACAGGGTCTAAGGCACCTTTGAAGAGAAAAGTATTGGTTTCTTGTTGGAGGATGCATTGGTGGGATGTGTCCACATGGAAAATCATGAGCAATGAGGTGGAAAGAATAAAAATTCTGTGGCGTGTCCCTCATGGATGATCTCCAGTAGCCGGTAGTCAGTAGTGATCTGGACCCAATTATGGGGCAAGGATCATAAGCAGGGGAGTATTGTAGCATGTGGCATGAGTCTGGACTCCAAGATGGAGCAGAGAAAAAACAAGGGCTCCAACTCTAAGAGGCCCTTGGGCTCCAAGGAATAGTTCCAGGAAGGGTGGCACTACCAGTACCCAAGAGCCACAGAATGGCAATGGGATGACTCACCTTGGTGGAAGCAGCAATGGTTTGTCTGCTGTAGAAGGGAGGAGGTAGTGTGTACAAGTGCAGAGAGGAGTATGTCCTGTGAGTACAGGAAGAGCAGCTCCTCTGTCCATATCAGCACTTCCAGGTGCCCAGAAGTTGAATGCATTGTTTGCGACAATCCCAAGGGTCCGTGTGTCTTCATCAGAGTCAATAGGATGGGTGATGCATGCGCCAGTGTGGGTACCAGGGCAGGCAGTGATGCCCTTGTATCTTGCTTCCACTTTGCCTTACCCTCTGCTCTGGGAAGCATGGGCAATGGTCTAGCCATGCACAACTTCTCACCCAACTTCTGTGAACATGGACAACAACTGATCATTGTGGTCTCAGTAACAGCCCGTAATAGATTTGAAGGTCCCCTCTCAATCTTCTTTTGTCAAGATAAAACATGTCCAGTGTTTTAAAAATTTCCTCACGGGTCAGGTTTTGAAAGCCTCTGTCATCATTTTTGTTGCTCTATCCAATTTGTCCACTTATTTTCTAAAGCATGGCACCCAGAACTGAACACAGTACTCAAGCTGAGGCCCCCACTAGTGCTGACGAGAATAGGGCACTTAAATCCAAAGTCATACACCCCAGAATGATATTAGCCTTTCACAATTGCATCACATTGTTGACTCATATTCAATTTGTGATCCACTAAAACCCCCAGGTCTTTTTCAGCAGTAATACTAACAAGTCAGCTATTTCCCATTTTTTAGCTATGCACTTGATTTTTTCCCTTCCTAAGTGAAGTATTTTGCAATTATCTTTATTACATTCCTTCTTGTTGACTTCAGACTAATTCTCCAATTTGTGAAAGTCATTTTGAATTCTAATCTTGTCCTCCAAAGGGCTTGCAACCCCTTTCCATTAACCAAGTCACTAATGAAAATACTGACTCCTATTGGCCCAAGGGCCAACCATGAAGGGCCTCACTAGAATGAGTCACTGATAACTACTCTTTTCAACCAATTGTACAACCATCTTATAATCACTTCATCTAGACCATGTTTCTCGAGTCTGATTGTGAGGAAGTCATGTGGGACTGTGTCAAAAGCCTAGTATTAAGATGCATCTATTATATTTCTTCCCCCATCTATAAGGCCAATAACCCGGTCATAAAGAATAAAAAAAAAAGGGACAAAAACTAATTTAAAAACTCGACTCATGCACACCTTTGTAGGTCACTTTTTTTAAAAAAAATTTAAACACACTGCATTATTGCCTCCCCCTTGGAATTACTTGTATTCAAGAGAAAGCATAAAGGAACCTTGCCTGCATTCAAGGAGGGCATCACTGATCACAGAGACCTGACTCTTGTTTCAACACCTTCTTACTTCTTTGTAACAAGGAGGTCTACCAGAGATTTCACACACCTCTAAAGCAAAGCCAGTAGTGAGTTTTTCCAGACATTGCTTATACTGAATGCTGCATCTGCATCTTCTGTTATGTGCCAGAAAATGTTCTTTCCCAGAAAAGTGAACTGCCACAAGGAATATGCGCTAATGAATGCACCACTTCTGGAGAAGAATCATCTCTTGACACAGAAGTTGAGAATGAGCTTCCCCATAATATCACTATAGTGTATTCTGTCAGGATTTGTATTTCCTTGTTATAATTATGATTTAATGGCTGGACGAATCACTCATTTTTAGCTTACTTATCTGAACGATGGCTTCTCTGAGCAGCCGTGTTTCCTGCAGCCAACTGTTCTAAATGGGCTCCCTAACCTTGCCAGGTGTCCAACACAATTACCTTCAATGGGAGACTGGGAAAAGGCAAATAGGATGTACTGCCTGCAGGCATTCTCCAAAACTGTCTACCCAAATCATAGACGCACAATCTCTATGGGAGCAATGTCATCTCATTCAAAAATTACTTGTCCCAGACATAATTCTAATAGTCCCAATTCAAATTTTGCAAATGAAAATACAGGAGTATAGGAAGCCATTAGACCCAGAAGCCTGAGGCAAAGCTAGATTGCATGATGAGGTTGGGGTCTGGCCAGGGTGACCATCTTCTGTAGTTTGTCTGCTCTTGCTTAGGAATGTAGGCAATTGCTAATTTGGAGTTTAGAAATGTTCCTGTAAAATATAAGAGCTATATGAACATCAGCTTGTCTTGAGTGATGCTAAGTCCCAAAGACTGGGTCAAGAGATATACTTTTTTCAGGGACAAATGTATACCTTAACAAGACTGAGGCCATACCAACCAGTATTCAAGATACAGAAACCCATTTGTCTTTTGATATCTGAGATTATCAAAATGGTCAGATTTAAATAAAAAAAATCTTTGGTACTGAGAAAAGGCCAAAGAGGGACATTTAATATAGATAATGACTGTTGCTCAAACAAACACTGCTGATCAAATAGCTATATGGAAATATGCATCCTTTAAACCAATGGTTCTTAACCGCTGGCCCAAGGACCAAAGTTGGTGCGGGTTATGGCACACTGCCAGACCATGCATGATTGGCTCGGCGGGGTTCCCAGTAAACTGTACAGCAGCGTGGCTGCACAGCTGCTAATTAAGCCCCTCCCGCAGAGAGCTCCCTGGCTGGGGAGGGCTACAAGAAACACAAACTGGTTAATCCATTAATACTTACTCAAAGTGTTAGGAAAAGCCCAAAAAACTAAAGTACACTTCAAAAGAAAAAGATAAATGAAGGGGAAAAAAACCATCTACACAAGCATAAGCTAACAGATAAAAATACAGTATCATCAGTTTCTCTCAATTTTTAAAAACTAACAGAATTTGAAAAGCTACATGGCATCACCAGTTCCTATATGTTGGAAAGAACTGCTAAAGCACTACTGGTGCAATAAAAATAGCCTAATACTATCTCCAAATATGATAATATATACTCAGAACTAATACATCCTTAAATGGATTTAATAATTTTAGCAAGTATATAGAAATGGACTGTATGGACTCAGCTATTACAAAATTTTCCTACATGGCACCCCGGCCTAGCACTGAAGAGAATGTTTCTGACCTGCTGGAACTTGAATTAAGGCCTTCTGAAAACTGTTGATATTTTAATACTATGAATGGTTAAGAACATAAGAACAGCCATACTGGGTCAGACCAACAGTCCATTCAGCCCAGTATCCTGTCTGCTGACAGTGGCTAGTAACAGATGCCCCGGGGGAGGGATGACAACAGGTAATCCTCACGTGATCCCTCCACTGTCACTCACCTCCAGAGGAACAGAGGCTAGGGACACCATTCCTACCCATCTTTGCTAATAGCCATTGATGGACTGAACCTCCATGAATCTATCTAGCTCTTTTCTTAACCCTGTTAAAGTCCTAGCCTTCACCACATCCTCTGGCAAGGAGTTCCAAAGGTTGACTACGTGCTGAGTGAAGAAAAACTTCCTTTTGTTTGTTTTAAATCTGCTATTAATTTTATTTGGTGATCCCTAGTTCTTATGTTATGGGAATAAGTATATATAAGAAGTAGGAGTCACCAGATGAAATGGTTATTACAAAGAACATCTGAGCTTGTGTTCAGAAGATTGTTAAACTATTCCTTTTCCTGTTTGGAAAACTGATTTATTGCTGTCAATGGGAAAGTTATGAATTTTCTCCACTTTATATTTTGGCACATCACAGTCCATCTCGGTGTTTTCTTTCTTCTCCCCACCACTCTCCTTTCCCCCAAATATATGAATGGAATGTACAACACTACTCTCAACTAAAGTAGGATTTATTTCCTTCATTACTTGGAAATACCTCTGAAGAGACATATGAAAACCAAGGAACATCAGGGAATTGATAAATATATGGTATCAACAGTTGGTGCCCTTGTTTTATCCCCTTCTCATTCCCTGGCAGCTGTAATAAGGGTGCGACTCATAGTACTTCTGGCAGAAGAATGATCTATGCCTTGGCCCGAGTCACATGATATGGGAAAAGATTACAAACTGTCACATGGCAGGGCTGAGCATTCAGCATACATTTTTACAACAGCCACTACAATAGAGGCCATCCAGGATGAGGGCAACTTGGTATCCTCATGTCAAGTTTCTTAAAAATCATCATAAAAAGCAGTGGTTTTCAAACTACAAGTCTCGACCCAGTACTGGGTTGTGGAATGTCAGACATTAGGTCTCATTGCTGCAGGGGGATCAGGTGACCAGTGGGGGTACAAAGGCAGGCTACCTGCCTGTCCTGGCACCACAGATTGCGCTGCACCCCAGAAGTGGCTGGCAACAGGCCCAGCTCTTCGGTGGGGGAGGGCAGAGTGCAAAGGGCTCCATGCACTGCCCCTGCCTTGAGCACTAGCTCCACACTCCCATTGGCTGGGAACCTGCTGCTGGCTGCTTCTGGGATGCAGCATGGTCTGCAATGCCGAAAGGCAGGAAGCCTGCGCTGCATCACTGACTGGGAGCTTCTCAAGGTAAGTCCCTCCTGCTACAGTGCTGTCACCCCCCAAAGCCGAGGCCCCCTCCTACACTCCAAAGCTCTCATCCTGAGTCCCACTCCAGAACCCACACTCTAATCAAATTACATTGGGTTATGGGCATCAACAATTTTCTTCAGCTGGGACATGAGAAAATGTTTGAAAACCACTGATCTAAAGATACACTGAATACTGCATTTACCACTATTCAGTTTGCAACTTCATTCTGATTCTACTGGATCCAAAACAAATTCCCTTAAACCAAAATCTTTATTTTTGACTAATTATGGACTCTCCTTGTAAATTACAAGAAAATTAGAATTTACAGTAGAGCTACATTTAAAATGCTACAGCAGCACAGTAACATTTTAAGTGTAGACACTACCTACAAAGAGAGGATATACCTGAGAGGAATTCTGCAGGACTATGCACCCGCAAAAAACACCACCCGCCCCTCAATATAATTTCTGTACTTCCCGGCAGAAAATGGAAGGGAAGAAAAGGGAATTTGTATGGTGGGTTTTGGGGGAGACCATTGGTGCAGTTTGTGGGGGTACTACTCCTCCAAAATGGTGAGGTATGGGGAGCACATGGTGTTACATGCCACTGCCCCTCCCCCATTTCTGTGAGCATAGCGCTGCACAGCTAGAGATGGCTGTGTCTTCTTCTGCTGACTCTGCAGCGGAACACTACCTCATGGGTCCTAGTGCCAGTCACACTCCCTTTCTGTGCGCTGGAAGACTTCTTGTTTTCTGTGTAACAATGAATGCCCACAGTGGGGCTGGAGGGAAATAAGGGAAGGTAGAGGAGTGGAATAGAGCAGAAGGTGGGGAACGTGGAAGTGAAAGATGGGGAATAAGACAGGGAAAACAGCAGCAGCTGGGGCTAGTGATATAAGCAACTACTTGAGTAGTCCACTACCTCATAAGCTTAGGCTTAATCAGGTAGTTGAGTCAGTACTTGATTAAGCCTAAGCTGGGGGAGGACAGGGTCGTGGGTTCAAATCCCGCCTCCCTGAGGTTGGGTTGGCACGGGGACAGCCAAAACTGGTTGGCCCCATGGCAGGAGGGATAAGGGGTGCCCTGACAGTAAGGTGGTGTATCAGAGGCAGCAAGTGGGGGTGGAAGCAGGTGCTGGTTCTGGGGGGAGCTGGCTCCCCCCAAGCATGGAGGAGGAGGCAGAGTTGCAGCGGTCCCGGAACCGGCACAAACCAGGATTACTGAATCTCAGCTCATGTTGGGTCCCGCGCCGTGGCTCTGCCTTTTAAATGTAGTAAGAGCCAGGTGGGGGACCTGGAAAAATGGTTTTAAATTTGGTCAGAGTTTCTTTCAGTAGTCATTGATATATCTGTTTTAGAAGAGCATTGTTAAGAAGAGTAGTGATCATTAGGCTGATTTTAACTTGAACACGAATTTTTAAGTTTCTAGACTGGTAGTTGCTTGAGTATTTATACTTTTATTTCTGCTTTTTAAAAAAATTATACAGGTTCCTGTATAACACTTATACTTTGGCTACTTTGTGCCACTTAAGAAATGTAAAGTAACCAGAAAGCCATCTTAGCCAAGTCCCTCCAGTGAATACCACAGCAGCAATGAGCTGGCATAGCATTTCTCCATCAACCACCACTCTTGGTCCTCTGTGTAGGGAACAAGACTAGTGGGCAAGGGGGAAGGTGCATAGCTGGAAGATCACATGTTAAAATCTAGCCCCAAATATCCAGATAACTCTAAAAAATATCTAAAAGTGATCAGTTATCTACATGTAAAGCAATTTATCTCACTCAAGTAACTACGGGTAAGGAAGTTAATAGATATGTTCTTACTCCCTACAGCATGTTAAACATATTTCATGTACATTACAAAAAATAAAAACATCAGAGTTCCACATCTCTCATTTTCTCATATAATCAGTCTTCTCATTATCAAGGGCCTGCTGCTGAGGGGCTTCCAACTCCCACTGGTTTACATGGGATTTGTGGATACTTGCAGCCTTACAGAACTGGGCAGCAAGTGACACAGTACTCCAAGAAATAAGAAAATATTCTGTTGAAACTATGAAGGCTAAAACAAAGACTTTATCAATTCTTGCAACCTCTTCACTACAAAATCCAACAGCAAGGTAGTAATTGGCAGGGACAAAATTATGTAGCAATTAGGGCATGACAGCAAAAGCAAACAAAAACTGAAAATGGGTTCGACACTTCTGGTAACAAGCAGGTAATTATCACAGCAGCTTGAAAGGGGCATAATCAACCAAACTGACATCATCCCTCCCACATAATAAAACGTGAAATCCCTTTATGCCCAATGTAGCGCTTACACACAGCTGGTAAATGCTGCTAGTCTAGTCTCCATGTCTGTGTCTGTTTAGCAGCTGAGGTTTCATTCAGGACATTTCAACAGTGAATTTTTTTTAATTAAGGATAATAAGCATCTAACAATGATTTCATCCACAGAGAAATAGAGACTCTTAATAATAATAGTATTTTATGAAACCCTTTGCTTTAATATAGAATTTTTTAAAACAAAATTACACTGGAAGGGGCAGACAAAGTTATCTGGCTAAAAGTCAGTGATTTTCACACACACCCTCTTATCTACCCTTCAAAAAATAGAAAGTTACATATTTTAAGTATAAAAGCTGAAAGTTGTTAGTCTTAAACTGCTGAATTTCATCTGCAACATTTTTAAAACTTAAATTGCATTATGTAAAAAATACATATTTAACTTTGGTAAAAATTACAATACTTTAACTGAAAAATCATTTATTTCATCATAGGTTTTTATATTGAGCTTATCACTACATTATGACTGCATCCCAAACACTAATGTATATATCTTCGCAATACCCTTATTAAGTAAGAGGGTATTATTTTACAGATAGAGAATGGAGACTCAGCAAGAATTTATCAACAGCATCCATGAATTTGCTGTCCACTATCACTTTTTGTACCTTTCAGCTATACTATTACCTAGGTTTCTCACTTTCATTAGAGACATTTAGATTCCAGCTCCAAAAGTTTACATTTTTTCAAATTAAATCTCTTCCAGTTAATTTCTCTACATGTTTCTAATATGTATTTTTTTCTCTCCTGATGTTGGCAAATCAGTTTAATTTAGTATTGTCCATTAATATAATTAATATGCTGTTTTCTTCTTCTTCTGGATCACTAATGAAGGCATTACATAAAAAATTAAGTTAACGTACTGAGCCCTGCAGTCTTGCATTAGCCATCTACCCCAAATAAAAATAACCTTTTCCTTTATGAAGTTTTCAATCCACACTGGCTGGGAAAGAACTATTCTAAACTCATCTGAATAAAGCTTAAATTTCTAGTAATTTTTCAAGTAACATTTCATAAGACTTTATCAAATGCTTTAATGGGAATGTACTGTATTTCCCTCATATCCTAACAGTACACATAGACTACAAAGAGTATATTATCACAGAAATGTTGTTTTAGTAATAGATATAACTCTATAGTTGCAATCTACACTGACAGAGTCTTTCCATCACTGTAGAAAACCAATGGCTTGAATGTAGACGCTTCCTTCCATCAACATAAATATGCCTACTAGGGATGTAAGTTAGTAGTCGACTAGTAGACAAACCGATAAGCCTTTGTCTACTTGTTGGTTAGTTTAATCTAGATGGTGCTTAGTCCTGCCATGAGGGCAGGGGACTGGACTTGATGATCTCTCGAGGTCTCTTCCAATTCTAGCGTTCTATAATTCTACTCCCATTTCCACACCCCTTGTTGCCTTTGTATTTGAAGAAGCCCTTGACTGTGGAGGTCCGGGCAGAGGATGCTCTGGCAGCAGACTCTCTCCACGGGGATCACCATTTAAGTCTATAAAATTTGAAGTCAAGAATTAAGAAGTATCATAGAATCATAGAACCACAGAGCTGGAAGAGACCTTAGAAGGTCATCAAGTCCAGCCCCCTGCCCAAGGCAGGACCAATCCCAATTAAATCAACCCAGACAGAGCTTTGTCAAGCCGAGACTTAAACACCTCTAGGGATGGAGACTCCACTACTTCCCTAGGTAACCCATTCTAGTGCTTTACCACACTCCTAGTGAAATAGTTTTTCCTAATATCCAACCTGGACCTCTCCCACCGCAACTTGAGACCATTGCTCCTTGTTCTGCCATCCATCACTACTGTGAACAGCCTTTTTCCAGCCTCTTTAGAACCTCCCTTCAGGAAGCTGAAGGCTGCTATCAAATCCTCCTTCACTCTTCTCTTCTGCAGACTAAATATACCCAACTCCCTCAGCCTCTCCTCATAGGTCATATGCTCCAGCCCCCTAATCATTTTGGTTGCCCTCTGCTGGACCCTCTCCAATGCATCCACATCCTTCCTGTAATTGGGGGCACAGAACTGGACACAATACTCCAGATGTGGCCTCATCAGAGACGAGTAAAGAGGCATAATCACATTCTGGATCGACCTCTTAATACAACCTAATATGCCAGTAGCCTTCTTGGCTACAAGGGCACACTTTTGACTCATGTCCAGCTTCTCATCCACTGTAATCCCCAGGTCCTTTTCTACAGAACTGTTACTTAGCTGCTGTGCAGCTCCAATTTATCTAAGTCACTCTGGACTCTATCCCCGCCCTCCAGCGTATCTACGTCTCCCCCTAGCTTAGTGTCATCCGTGAACTTGCTGAGGGTGCAATCCATCCTCTCATCCAGGTCATTAATAAAGAAGTTGAACAAAACCGGTCCCAGAACAGAACCTTGGAGCACTTGCTAGAAACCGATCGCCATCGGCAAGAATATTGTGAGACCGTATCAAAAGCCTTGCTAAAGTCAAGGTATATCACATCCCCTGACTTCCCCATATCCACAGAGCCAGTTACCTGGCTAATTAGAAGCTAATCAGATTAGTCAGGCATGACTTGCCCTTCATGAATCCATGCTAACTATTCTTGATCACCGTCCCCTCTTCCGAGTGCTGTAAAATGGATTCCTTGAGGATCCCCTCCATGATTTTTCCAGGGACTGAGGTAAGACTGACTGGCCTATAGTTCCCTGGATCGTCCTCCTTCCCTTTCTTAAAGATGGGTACTACATTTGCCTTTTTCCAATCATCCAGGATCTCTTCTGATCTCCACGACTTTTCAAAGATAATGGCCAAAGGCCATTTGCTAACTCCCTCAGTATCCTCGGATGCATTAAGTCCAGACCCATGGATTTATGTACTTTTAGCTTTTCTAAATAGTTCCTAACCTGTTCTTTCCCCACCCAGGGCTGTCCACCTTCGTCCCATATTGTGTCACTTAGCGCATCAGTCTGGGAGCTGACCTTGTCCATGATGGCAGAGGCAAAGAAAACATTAAGTACTTCAGCTTTCCCCACATCATCTGTCACTAGGTTACCACCTTCATCCAGTAGGGGCCCTACACCTCCTCTGATCACCTTCTTCTTGCTAAGTAAACCAATTCAAATTAAGGAAAAAAATCAATTAAAGTAATTTTTAAAATTCATCCTGATTGAGGAGATGATTTGTCTTCAGTGAACATCAGCATACAAAACAGATATCAGACAAGATCACAAAGAAAAAACAGTTTCTTGCCATTTTAACCAGAAAGGACACTCAATGACTTAACCACCTGCATTCTGCTACAAAGACCTTTTACATCTGCACTTGAAAGGGAATCCTCTGAACTGTCATTCATGTTAAAATTCGACACCCTCCAAAAAGGAATGAACAAACACTCAAACTATCTTACCCATTACCAAGATAGCTTCCCCAATTATCACCTCTAATACCATTAACTCACAAACATCCCACTCTCCCCACCTCTATCATCATCAATTCACAGACACTTACCTTCCTTCTTTCCCCCCCCCCCCGAATTCCCCTCCTGTTCTGAAATGTGATTTGTCCTTTTCATATGTGTTCATTTTTTTAATTGTATCCTTTGGTATATATGGTTGTGACTATTTTCTTCCACTATTTGATCTGAGGAAGTGGGTCTGGCCCACGAAAGCTCATCATCTAATAAACCATCTTGTTAGTCTTTAAAGTGCTACATTGTCCTGCATTTTGCTTCAGCTACCCCAGACTAACATGGCTACATTTCTATCACTACTCAGCATACATACGAGGCTTTGTTATAAAATATAGTTTTGCTCTTATATACACTTCCAAGACGACAGACTTGGTCCTGCAACAAAATCAAGGAGGTTTTCCACTAGGGATGTGATAGTGCACACATTTAAAAACAGTTAACTGATGAGGCTGGGCAAGCACACACATACAACCCATCGCTGCTGTATCAGAGGCAGCAGCAGGGGTGAGGGGCAGGCAGGAGCCAGCTTTTAAATTGTCTCCTTGCACATACTAGCTCCCATGGAGCTGTCTGTCCCCCCGTGTTGCTGCCTCTGATACAGATGGAGTTGAAGGTGTTTAGCGCAACTGGAAAATAAAATCTTTGTGCTTTGGAACACTGCATTCACCCAACTGTATCTGCATATGCAAATAGTTAAACAGTTCTCAGACTGGCAAGGCACAGCAGGAGAGTCCTTCAAGAGGAGGAAGTTTTAAAAAAAAAAAAAAAAGGAGAGGAGAGGAGAGGAGAGGAGAGGAGAGGAGAGGAGAGGAGAGGAGAGGAAAAAAGGACAATATACATTTGCCCAATGACACTACACAATTACATCTCTAACATAGGTGAAGACTGTTGTTAAACTGAACTCCAACTTTTTAATAGGAGCCACTCCGTAAGTACATACCCATGGAGTCCAACCAGCTCTGAAGCAGTTGCCACTATAATGACTACTGATACAATGAACTAGCCACATCCAACTGGCCAAATAGCCGCATGTGGCTAGTGTGTTGGACAGTATGGCTGTGTCTAGACTGGCCAGTTTTTCCGGAAAATCAGCCGCTTTTCCGGAAAAACTTGCCAGCTGTCTACACTGGCCGCTTGAATTTCCACAAAAGCACTGACTTCCTACTGTAAGAAATCAGTGCTTTTTGCGGAAATACTATGCTGCTCCAGTTCGGGCAAAAGTCCCTTTTCCGCAAAACTTTTGCGCAAAAGGGCCAGTGTAGACAGCTGAGATTCGTTTTGCGCAAAAAAGCCCCGATCGCGAAAGTGGCAATCGGGGCTTTTTTGTGCAAAAGCGCGTCTAGTTGGCCACGGATGCTTTTCCACAAAAAGTGCTTTTGCGGAAAACCATCCGTGCCAATCTAGACGCTCTTTTCCAAAAATGCTTTTAACAGAAAACTTTTCCGTTAAAAGTATTTCCGGAAAATCATGCCAATCTAGACGTAGCCTATGGGAATATACAATATGTTCATTTGTTTCCCACTCAGTCAAAGGCATATTTCAAATGATTAATAGGATATATGCAATCAAGTAACACAACTGTAAAAACACACTACTTCAGGGCCTGAGAGTTACTATACAACAGGGGCGGGGAACAGACGTGGCCTCTGACTGAGAAGCAAAAAGACACTCCCCACAATCCCCTCACACACCAGAGCCTGATGAGGGTCCAGGCTAGTAAATTTTGTGTGCTTCAGACCAGCAGTGGGGCAGTGGTGGATCTGGAGCACCAGCATAGACTCCCCAATGATGAAGGAGAAAGCTCTGATCCTCGGGGGCCAGATTGAGGCAAGCTGGGGGCTGCATCCAGCTCCCGAGCCTTAGGTTCCCTGCCCCGCTATACAAGATGTATGCGGAGAGGAATACTTAATAGCTTGCACCATTCAGATAGCTCTCTAATGGCCTCCCTTTCTCTTCCATCCTTTCTATTACGTGTTGCTCTCTGAGAAGTATGACAAAAAAATGAACATGACAAATTTCAAGGGGCTCTGAAGGCATATTTTGCTAACTGAAGATAAATTTTGAAGTATAAAGCAACTTTTAAAAATAATCCTTTAAAACTGAAATTGTGTGTGCTTGGTCCCAGCTAATGATTGAGAAGATTTTTAGAATTTAAATGTACAGCATCACTATTGCAAACCTAATTCAAAACTGTGAAAATTATATTCTATGCCTACCCAACAATGTTGAAAATTTAACACAAAACAACAACACAGCATACTTTAAAAAAAAAATCAAATAAAGAACACTCAAGGTAAGAATGAGGATACTTTAAATAAAAAGAGATCATTCTATGCATTTCAGCAAACACAAAATTCCATCTCCACTATCTAGCACTTACTTCAACATTACATGAACTCAATTCCTTTGCTCATTTCATTAGTGGAACCACCCTGCAAAATGCATTAGTTGACTGACACACTACTTATGAACATCTGCTACTGAAGTTCACAGATTAAATCTTCAATATAGGTTTCTGGATCTTTTCATCAAGCAGTCTGCTTTCTGAATGAGAAGAGGAAACTGCCACAAACCTCCTAATAGTCCACTACAGACATAAAAGTTTTAAAAAGATTTAACAGTTACTTGTTGCTTAAGAAAAGCAATAAAAATGTTAAAGGTGATCAGCTCTTCAACCCACTAACTGAATCAAAAGAAAACGTACGTAATAGGAAATGTGACTCAACTACAGAAACACTATAGATCAAGAATACTGCTTCCTTTCAATCAAGCAGTTAGTTCCACTATTACTGTTAACCCTGGAAGCTGAGTTCTAACACTTGACTCTTCAGATATTGCTTTTGAAGATATATAAGAGTCTAGTGATTTTTATTCATGCCAGTGATTTTAATTAAATACATTTCTAAAAACACATGTATAATGTTTTTAAAAGTGAACGGCAAATACTGAAATTACTGGAAATGTGATTTTAGGAAGTTACATGATAGGATAGGGCACTCAATGAATTTTTCATATTGAATTAGTTGGTCTACATTTGGGAAAGCTACGTAAATCATAACATATTAAGTTCCTCTGAGCAACATGTAATTATACCATTTAATGTATCAAAATGCATCATAAATTAAAAGAATTTAACACATTTGTGCTTTAAAAAGTTTGTGCAAGCCAGAATTTAGCACCAAATTTTACATTTTTACAAACTGAAAAGTTAAGCCACAAAATATTGAGTATATGGCTACTAATATGATCTTCAGTTCAGAGATCATGCAGTTTCTCTTGGGAAGATTTCAAATACATCATTCAAATACTGTTGAGAATCACAATAAAATTAAAATGTCCCCCAAATCTATTTTATGAAGAGAGAGAAACAACATTTTAAAAACTGCCTTTCAAAAAAGTTTGTTGTTTTTATATCTTTTAAAAAATATTCCATAAAAAGAGTATTTTTTCTATGGGGTATAGCCACACTACAGGTAGAACCTCTTTCATCTGGGACTCTGTGGTCCAGCAATATCCATGGTCCGATAGGACCATGGGTGTTGCTAAACCAAAGAGCCCTGGCTGCAAAGATTGAGAGCAGCTAGAGCAGAGCCAGTCTGGTCAGCAGGAGCCGGGAGGACCAATGACCTGGGGGTAGAGAGCTCTGGGAGAGACTGCTGCCGCATGGAGGAAAGGGCAGGAAGTCCCAAGAGTGGCTGCTGCCTTGAACAGTGCCAAGCAGCCTGGAGAAGGGAGCCCCAAGAAATCCCACTGACTATTCGATTAGTTAATTAATAAAAAATTTAACATTCCTAGAATGGGTGCTGCCCTGTGCAAGGCTGGGGTCTGGAAGAACCCCAGGAGTGGGGGCTGCCCCATGCGGGGCTGGGGAGCCCCAGGAGCAGAACCCCATGAGTAGGCTGGGGGCAGCAGAATCAGGCAGGTGAGCCAAAGGTGGTCAGGTCTCTGGGCTCTCCAGGGGCAGCCACCAGAAGGGGAGCCCCGGAAGTGCCCGGATGCCTGACGTCCTCTGGTCCGGCAAATTCCCTTGTTCGGGATCACTAAGTCCCGAGGGTGCCAGACCAGAGAGTTTCAACCTGTACAGGCAAAAAGACACTTAGGGCTGCCAAGCTTAGGGACTTTCAGGAATCTCTAATGATGACTCACCCTGTTTTGTATATGGAGCTTGTACGAAAAAAAAAATCAACTGACATTCTCTAGAGATCTTCATCTACCAAACTTCTTTTTGGTTCTAACATATTGCAGTTAGAAAAAAAATACACAAACCAATCTGAATGTCATGTCTTTTCACACAGTAAATGTATGCTCACTTCCAACAAAGGCTCCAAGATGGCTGCTAATAAAATAATCTTAACTATGTATACACAAACCTAGCTAGATTAAAAATTCCTCATTGTTCCATAGAGCACATTTCCTTGCCTATTGCAATAATGTATTCACCATTAACTACTCTGCCAAACTGACTTCATTCAAACAACTCTTGATAGATATAAAAAAGCATTACTTTAAAAAAAAAAAAAGTTGCTGCAGAGAGCCCTGGAGAGCATTCTGCTGGACCAGCCCTTTAGAAGTATTATTCAAATACACTGAAAAATATTTTAATTTGCTTTTTAGATGCTCTGTAATACTTTAGCTAAATTCCTATACACTGTAACTGTCACAGATACAGCTAACTGTAGATGGATTGGACTGTTCTACTGATGTATCTCTATAAGAATTCCATGTTTTAAAAATCTCTTGCAGTTAATGGAATTTGCTTTAACTGCCTGATCCTTTCCAGACCAATAAAAATAATATTATTTATTCACTCTCAGGCAACAATGTACTGGTTTTTATTACAATTATCCATGTATTAAAATGTTTGAATTTTTTTCCTGGCATCTTTCACAATCTCCTCTGGCTGCAGTTATTCAAGTTTCTTTACACTTCTCGTCCAAGTGCCTTAAACCTAACATGGAAAGACCAATTCCAGACATTAAAAGATTATCTTAGCATTCGTGCCCACTAGGCCCTTTGCCTCTCTGCTAAGCTACCAATACCAAATTAGTATCGTATGTGGTAATTGTTTTAGAGATGAGGGCACATGTCCTCTTGAAACAGGACTGAGGCTCATTTCACACAGGATGCCACACAGCCACTTGACACTAGAAAGCTTCATTCATTACTGGGTCAAATTCCAAATACAGGCAGTCCCCGAGTTATGCGGATCCGACTTATGTCGGATCTGCAGTTACGAACGGGGATTTTCTCGCCCCGGAGGACGGGAGCGGCGGGACGCACGGTCCCGCTGCCCGCCTCCTCAGGGGCGAAAAAAGCTGCTCCCCGTCTCCCTGGTCTCGCTGATCTGGAAGCGCCGCGGTCCGGCCCGGGTCCTCCGCCGCTTTGCTCCGCGTCTCCCTGGTCTGCTGGGGGGGGACGCAGCTAGTGCCCCCCCCCAGCAGACCAGGGAGACGTGGAGCAAAGCCCGGGGCCTGTGGTAGAGCAGGTGGGGCGCTGCCGGTTGGTCCCGCAGCACCGCTCCTTGGCGCTACTGGACCAACCCAGCAGCACCCCAGCTGCTCTGCCCCAGGAGTCCTGATTCAGCCGCTGCTGATCAGTTTCAGCAGCGGCTGAATCAGGACGCCTGGGGCAGAGCTGCTGGGGTGCTGCTGGGTTGGTCCAGTAGTGCCGAGGAGCGGCCGCGCTACTGGACCAACGAAGCAGCACCCGAGCTGCTCTGCCCCAGGCGTCCCCAAGTCAGCCACTGCTGAAACTGACCAGCGGCTGACTACAGGAAGCCCGAGGCAGAGTTGCTCTGCCCCGGGCTTCCTGGAATCAGCTGCTGATCAGTTTCAGCAGCGGCTGAATCTGGACGCCAGTTCCGACTTACATACAGATTCAACTTAAGAACAAACCTACAGTCCCTATCTTGTACGTAACCCGGGGACTGCCTGTAGTAATCTAGTTGAAAGTGCTGTTTCTATTTTCAATCTCAGATATTCAATTCTCCAACAATTTGACTCCCTATTTCTAGATATGGCCACATCTGCAAGTGAAACCAGTTCCTGCTTTATGCCACGTACATGATTTCTCCTTCCCACTGGGAACACACACTTTCCAGAATCTCAGAAATCTTCAGCACAGGAATTTACCAGCCCTGCAGCATCCACATTTTTTTTCCTTTTAAAGATACCTTTTACCTAAGGTAGCTACATGTACCAAATTATCTAGCTCGATAATGTCCCAAGCTCAAACTCAGATATTTTAACTTCTATAAAAGCGGCAAGGAGTCCTGTGGCACCTTATAGACTAACTGAAGTGTTGGAGCATAAGCTTTCGTGGGCATAGACTCACTGCGTCAGATGCATTTTGTCAAGTCTTTGCCCACGAAAGCTTATGCTCCAACACTTCAGTTAGTCTATAAGGTGCCACAGGACTCCTCGCCGCTTTTGCAGATTCAGACTAACACAGCTACCCCTCTGATACTGAACTTCTATAGTATTCTCTATACCCCCTTATTGAATATTGATTCAAAAGCAGGACTAACAATTGATCCAAATCTCAGGTATCATCTGAACTCTTTGGTGTCCCCACCCTAACTTGTACATGCCAAATGGTAGTTTAACTATAACATGATTCCAATAGGTCTATGCCTTTTTTAATAAAAGGCTCTCAATCCTCCAGTTCAAAGGGATCAGTAACAATCTGTGGATCTGAAACTTTAGGTCTCCAGATTTGGAGCATACTGAACTCCACGTTTCAAATAAAACAACTCTGGAAACTTACCCATTTTACTACTTACAGGCACAGCAACAATTGTAGACCTTCTTTGAGAGCAGGCCTGGGCAAAATATGGCCATCGGGTAATATCCGACCTGCTATGCCACCAGATCCAGCTCATGGAGAGAGCAGGGATCCCATCCAGGCTCCCCTACTTGCCCCGCACACCACTCAGAAACGCAGTTGCCTGTCCCAGTTTCCCTTTCAAAACTGTAATCCCGAAGGAAAGGAGGGAAAGCTTCAGGGGCTGCCCCTGCACCCAGCACAATCCCTTTGGCCAGTTTTTGGCCCGAAACTGGCTAATGGGAGCTGCCTGTTTGAACAACAGGCAGCCACGAAGCACCATGCCCCCTCCCCTCCAGCTCAAGCACATGGCGAGGCAGGCAGGCTGGCTGAGAAACATTTTTAGCTCTGAAAGTCTTTAGTTCTGTAAGCAGGCAGGCTGGTTTGGCTGCTGTCTATTAAGTCTCCTGGCCACAGCCTGCCTCTGGCACCCCAGCCCTTCCCTTCCTCTGCCCCCATACACCCTCCCAGATCTAGCACCCCAATCTCCTGCCTCAGATCACAATCCCCTCCTACTCTAGGTCACATCCCAAAACTCTGCATCCCAGTTCCCTGCCCTTGGTCAAAACTACACTACCTCCTTCGCCCAGACTCCCTCCCAAACTCCATTCTCCCTCCTGTACTCCAATCCCTTACCCCAAGCTCCATTCTCCACTCAACCTTCATCCCAGACCCCCTACCTCCTCCATTAATATCATGGAAGAGTGCAGCCCTCAACCACTTTCCAAAATCTTGGAGTAGCCCCCATCAAAAATTATTGCCCATCCCTATCCTAGAGAGCATAGTTCAGTCTGACTGTGTAATCAAGTCCTGACTTTGTAGTGTTCTATTGTTACTCTTTATATAGTGATGGTTAGCATGATTAGGCCCCATCCAAAGATGCTTATTATCACAATTAAATAAATACAATCGTTTTTGGTATGTAGGGAAGGAAGGTACAGGAAGAAATCACAGTCAACAATGAGAACTAAATATTTATCTACAGAGGAGAGCATAGTTTTCAATGAAAACATACTGTACAGTGAATTTGTTTGCTTATTTTTAATTGCCCAACCTCCAGATAAGGAATGGATAGCTCCAGCAACAGTCACTAACTTTAAAAGGGTCAGAATCACTGATAAGATTTCCACCATAAAATGAACTCATTAGAATAACTTTTTCAGTCACTTTCTGATGGTTTTAAGTCAGTCAGCATCCAGATCCAAATTCTTCATGAAAATTAAAGCAAACAAAACATTGTGCAATTGCTCTTTCAACATGCATATTCAATATAGTAAGAAAGATTGTCATGTCTGCAAATTGTGAGGTGATGTAAGAAAAAAATATGGTAGTCTGGATACGGCAAGAAAATGTAAGAACTCTTCCTGGTATTCCAGGTTTCCTATTGCTAGAAGCCAGTTGGGTGTTATTCATTATGCTTCCTTGAAGAATCCCAACAGAAAAAAACCTCTTGTCTTCAGTGGGAAACATGAACTAGGTTTACTCCTTGTTTCTGGGATAGGTAGTAGTTATAATCTAGAATCTATATAAAGAATAACTGCATGAGCAGAAAGCTGTCCCTCACAGATACAAGCCTTTGACTTCAGCAGAATCTAACGGTTAATTTAAAACCTTTCCTTCCAAAATATTTTTTTAAATTCTTCTGGTAATTCAACTAAAAATGGACTCTCCTAGACACTAGACTATTTGATGCAACCTTAGAAGATAACATTTCTGCTAGCTCATTTCAGAAAGCTAGCCAATATCTTGCTAACTTGCAATAATATCCAGCTCCGATAGACAGGACACGCAGTTTCCTTACACATTCTAACAGTGCTCTAACCTTCTACAGAATCAACATTTAACTAAGATCACAAATAGTTGAAAATTAACTACTGTCTGTTTGTCCAATGCATCTCTGAAGGAAACATTTCCTCACAATGATAAGAGGAACTTCTAAGATGCAGAAGATACTATAATATCAACCTGAGGTGGAATCCAGGACTTTGTTCATGTGCTAAAATGTCTCCAAGGAGAGAGACACATGAAGGTGCCAAAATTTTATTGACATTCCTTGTAACTGCGTTTAGCTCAAAAGAGTACATAAAAGTGTACAACCACTTATCCTTGGAGAAGTTTTGGATGGGGCCGATTTACAGCCTATTGCCTTCTTTTCTACTACAAAATAAGTCATCTTCTTCAGGAAAGGCCTCCTATTCCTCATCTGCAAGTCCATGTATTTTAACAGATGACCCAAAGGAGGAGCAACCACTCCAAATAAATTCTTTTGCCTGATCAGAAAACAGAAGAAAGGTTGGGAGTAGCTGTGAGGTTTGACTACAGATAGATCTAGGGATCTATAACCCCTAGATCCCTTTCTGCCGTACTCCTTCCTGGACAGTCGCTTCCCATTCTGTATGTGTGAAACTGATTGTTCCTTCTTAAGTGGAGCATTTTGCATTTGTCTTTATTAAACTTCATCCTGTTTATCACAGACCATTTCTCCAATTTGTCCAGATCATTTTGAAAGAATTAGGTTTGTTTAGTTTAGAAAAGAGAAGATTGAGGAGGGACATGATAGCAGTTTTCAGATATCTAAAAGGTTGTCCTAAGGAGGAGGGAAAAAAAACTTGTTCATCTTGGCCTCTGAGGATAGGACAAGAAGCAATGGGCTTAAACTGTGGCAAGGGAGATTTAGGTTGGACATTAGAAAAAAAAAGTTCCTAACTGTCAGGGTGGTCAAACGCTGGAATAAATTGCCCAGGGAGGTTGTGGAATCTCTATCTCTGGAGATATTTAAGATTAGGTTAGATAAATGTCTATCAGGGATGGTCTAGTCAGTACTAGACCATGAGGCCAGGGGACTGGACTCGATGACCTCTCAAGGTCCCTCCCAGTCCTAGTATTCTAGGATTCTATATTTCTGTCTCCAAATCCATCCTGCCCTCCACCACAGGTTTAACACAAAACAATGTCCAATACTGTTTCATGGAGTGCAAATCAGTGGACATCCTAGAACACTAAAGGAGCTGAACGAGGAGATATCAGCGCCATTAGTAATTATCTTCAAGAAATTAATGATAGACAGAAGAGATTCCAGAGGACCGGAAGAGGAGACTGAAGAGGGACATTATAACAGTTTTCAAGTACATAAATGGTTGTTACAAGGAAGAAGGTGAAAAACTGTTCTCTGGATAGGACAAGAAACAATGAGCTTAAATTGCCATAAGGGAGGTTGGATATTAGGAAAAACTTCATGTCTGTCAGGGTGGTTAAGCACCCTATTTAAGGCAGCAGTTCTCAAACTGGAGTCCACAAGTCATGAACAGGACCACAGGTCCTGTTGATCACCTCCTCCCTCTCCTTCCCAGTGCCTCCTGCATGCTGGACCAGCTATTCACACAGGGAGGGGGTGGAAAGAGACCGAGAAGAGGAGAAACAGGAAGAAGTGGAGCAGGGGGCAGGCCTTGGGACAAGGAGCATAACAGCAATGTAGCCTGATGGGGCCAAGCAAGGGTTGAAAACTCCTGAGGAAAATCAGAAGCCATCTTCAGGATCCATGGAAAATTTTAAAATCTAAAGTTTGAGAAATGCAGATCTGGGGAGCTTGTGGCATCTCTGTCACTGGAGGTTTTTAAGAAGAGGTTAGACCAATACCTGTTAGAAAGGGTCTAGTTATTTTGAAGTCCTGCCTTGAATGCAGGGGACTGGACTAGATGGGCTACTGAGCTTTCTCATAGAGCTACAGGTCTATGATTCTATGAAAGTTAGCTTCACTCTTGTAGTATCAAGAAGATATGAGAAAACAATCTTGCAAAGCACATCTATACAACCAGTCATCCAGTTCTCCATAGTTTGACACTATATAAATATCATATATCAAAATTGGTTAATATCTTCAACATCATTATTGCATAATATCACAACTGCATTATTACATCAATATGCATCATTATTCAAAATGCTACAAAAAAGTAGAGGCTGAATTGCTTAATTCTTACTCTTGCTGGTGGGCATGTACAGTCATAAATAATCCCTTTGATTTCAATTGAATTATCTGTGTTGATGACTCATGCAAATAAGAAATTATACTCTAGACCTGAAGACCTCATCCAAAGCCCCTTAAAATCAAAAGGTCTTTCACTGACTTCAAATTGTTTCTGATGAGGTGCTTAGTGATTTACAGAATAACTTGTCATCTTGATTAGAAATTAAACAAAGTTATACCAAACATATTAAAAACAGTTTTCTATTTGAAAAAGATCGTTCTGAAAAAGCTGCATTCAGAAGATATTTTAACATGTTAAGTTTGTCCTGCAATGAGAAAATGAGCACTTTTACACTTGAATTCCAATAGCAAGTTCTATTATCAATTCTTGGAAGCACCACTTCCTCATCATAATGCTAGCCATGTAATCATGAAACATGAACATCAATAAATTAAAACAACATTCTACCCAACAGTCAAACAAGACTTCAGAAAGTTTTAGAAGCTCAAAAAAAGACCACAGAAATAGCTGAGGTGGTGATTAATTTAGGGTACTTCTACACTTAAAAAGCTATACTAGCTCAAATGCACCAGTGCAGCACATCAATGTAAACAATACCTATGCTGATCAGAACAAGTAATCCATCTCCCAATAGGTGGTAGCTAAGTCAATGGAAGAATTCTTCCGTTGATCTAGCACAGTCTGCATGTGGACTTATGTTATGCTTAACAATGCAGCTAAGGATCTTTCACACCTCTGACCTACATACTGAAACCAACCTAATTTTCTAGTTTAGACCAGGTCTTAGAGACACAGTACTTGGGATCCAAAGATCTCCATGGACATTAATCAATGAGGTTCAACACCTAAATAATAGCTGCCAGGAGTCATTTTCAGAGTTAAGCTGTTTTTTTAAAAATGGTTTCTGATAAAAACTGTATCTTGACAATAGTCATCAGTTACATGCCATCAAATAGACAAGATATACGCTGATATTGAGAGGAAGTAAATAAGCTGTGAAAGAACAATATACTGCATGTTACCCCAAGAGCAAATAAGAACAGAGGTTACAAAAAAATCTTCTTTCAGCTCAGTTTTAGAAGGAGATTCCTCAGAGACTGTATTCGAATCCACACAAGCTATCTCTGAAAACCATTGATCTTGACTCAAAAATTCCCTCCATCACTCTTCAATATGATATTTACCCTTTCAGATCTAGACTTTAAAAATTAATTTTGTGCTTCTGAAATACCGACTGGAATTATCTTTAAAATGGTTTAAAATATCTCCAATAGAAAAGAACAAGAGCCAAATGGAAGGAGACAGCAGCTACATGAACTTGAAAAGAGACAGACACAAACAACAGCACCAAGATGGGCTGTTGTGAAAAGTGACTAAAACCTGTACTAACCCACCCTTAGTTTCTTAGATATTTAATTTTACATCCCTTTGAATTCTGGACTCCTTCCTGCTAATCAAGGTAAGACAATTTGTCTTACAACTTTGCACTCTGGGTTGATA
The DNA here is from genome assembly GCF_049634645.1 of Pelodiscus sinensis. NCBI lineage: Eukaryota > Metazoa > Chordata > Testudines > Trionychidae > Pelodiscus > Pelodiscus sinensis. The sequence continues at coordinate 243,740,603 of NC_134712.1, read as the reverse complement.
TTCTACTCACACCTATGAGCAATGAAGTCTGTTGATACAGCATTGTTCAATTATTTTTATTTTTTTGTTGAAAACATCATGAATCTGTTAAAGTATAATAGCACAGAGACAGATTTTCAATTCAGGCCTCCATTTTGTGAGCAGTTTTGAACCTACAATGATTTGTACTTCTTCCTTTCCATCTCACTGTATACTCTGAGACACGGACAGGTGTGAAAAGACATAGTTCTTTATTTCCTGACCATAGTTACACAACATGAAGGATAAAAATAAAAAGAGATTCTGGATACATTCTCCATTATGTGCCTCAACTATGGCAATATCTTCTGTACCAGTCTTCACTATAGAAAATGTGAGGGAGTTTCATATAGCAGAACCATTATTTTTAGCTGACAAGTGTCAAAAATTGAAGTGTCATTAGCAGAAGTTTTAGAACAAGTTAATAGATTAATCAGCAATAAGTTACCAGGATCAGACGGTATTCATCCAAGAGTTCTGCAAGAATTCGAATAGAAATCTGTAGTACCATTAACTGTGGTTTGTAACCGCACACTTAAAATCAGCATCTGTACCAGATAACTGGTGGATAACTAATGCAATGCCAATTTTTTAAAAAGGACATTAAGGTGATCATGGCAATTACAGGCCTGTTAGACTAACTTCAGTACCAGGCAAGCTGGCTAAAATGATAGTAAAGAATAGAATTGCCAGAAACATAAATGAAGTCAGTTTGTTGGAGAAAAGTCAACATGGATTTCATGAAGAGAAATCACACCTCAGCAATCTATCACAATTTGTTAAAGGGATCAACATATGTACAAGAGTGATTCCATGGACATATAGTACACTTAAAACTTTTAGTAAACCTTTGACAACATCCCACAAAGGCTGTTAAGTAGGCAGTCAAAACTTACAAAGAAAAGTGCTTTCCTGGATGGATAACTCTTTAAAAAAAGGAAACAGAGGGTAGAAATAAAAGGTAAGTTTTCACAATGGCGAGAAATAGTGGGGTCACCCCAATATTTGTATCGAGAATGTGGTATTGAACATATTCATAAATCATTTAGAAAAAGGGGGTGAATAGTGAGATAGCAAATTTTTACATGATACAAAATTACTCATCATAGTTAAGTCCAAAGGTAACTGCAAAGAGAAACTCAATCTCACAAAGCTGGGCAACAAAATAGCACACAATATTCAATGTTGATAAATACAAAGTAATACATACTGGAAAACATAATCCTACATTTACATACAAAATCATGAGGTCTGGATTAGCTGTTACCACTCAAAGAGATCTTGGAGTCATCATGGATAGTTCTCTGAAAACATTCACCCAATGTATAGTGGCAGTCCAAAAGGCTTGCAGACAGAGAAAAGACCATTAGGAAAGGGACAGATAATAAGACAGTAAATATCAAAGTCACTCTGTAAAAATACATTGTATGCTGCATGAAATTCTCGTTGCTCTCTCAAAAAAGATTAGAATTGGAAAAAATGCACAGAAGGGCAACCCAAACAATTAGGGGTATCAAGCAGCTTCTGTATGAAGAGATATTAAAAAGACTGGGACTCTTCAGTTTAGAAAAAGAGATGAGTAAGTAGGGTTAAGGATACAAAATCATAACTGGTGTGGAGAAAATGAATAAGGAAGTGTTATTTATGCTTCATATAAACACAGGAATCAAGAGGTCCACCCAGTGAAATTAATACACAACTGATTTAAAACAGACATAAGAAAGTACTTCACACATTACACACTCAGACTTATGAGCTCATTGCCAACAGATGTTGTGAAGGCCAAAAGTATAACTGGGTTCAAAAGAAGAATTAGTTAAGTTAATGGAAGATAAATCCATCCATAACTATTAGTCAAGATGGTCAGGATTCGACATAATGCTTCAGGTTTCCCTAAGATTCTGAGTGCAGGAAGCTAGGATAACCCAACAGCTAGGATGCCCTCTTGACAGTTCCCCTGTTCTATTCGTTCCTTCAGATGCATCTGACACCAGTCACTGTCAAAAGATAGGATAGTGGGTTAGATGGACCATTGGTCTGACCTAACATGACCAATGTCATATTCCTCTCAAGTCTTTTAGATGACTGCCTCATCCTTCTTGGTTCAGCCAAAATACGGCTGCCAACATTGTCTCTCTTACCCTTCATTTAAAATAAGGCTGAGGAACCTTTTATGGGTTGGGAGCCGCTGACACAGAAAAAAAATCCCTTGGGAGCCACATACAAGTGAGAAGAAAAAAACCCCAACCCTCACTGTCATGGTGCCATGACCTCTGACCAAGAAGCAGAAAGACACTCATATTCCCCTCACACACTACTGCCTGGGGCAGGGCCAGGCTAGTAGATTGTGTGCGCTCCAGCCCCACAGAAGGGAAGGAGGGTCTGGACTGTCAGAACAGGATGCTCTGCTTTGCTCCCCGTCCCCCTTCACAATGCTGGGGTAAAAGCCTGAGGGCTGGATCCAGGCAAGCCATGGAGCCCCACAGCAGTGTTCCCTCTATTGCCCTGCAGCACAGCTTCACAGGTGATTAGTCAGCCCCGCCCAGTCAGAGACTCAGGGCTCCTTGCATGGAGCTGGCTGGGCGGAGCTGATTAATCACCTGTGAAGCTGTGCAGCTTAGAGGGAACACTGGTCCCTGGGCCTTAGGCTCCCCACCCCTGATTTAAAACATATGTCCCAATTTGAGTCACTATGTTGACTCCCTATTGTGCTGCACACCCAGTTCAAATTTCTGTCCCTGGCTTTCAATGTACTATACCTCTGATTTGGTCTTCCTTCACATTCTCTCCATTCTGTCCTCTCTGCTCTGCCAACATCATCAGGTGCTTTTCACACTATCCATCAGGCTTGCAAAGAGTAGACCTTAAAAAAATCTAATTGTCAACTTTCCACCCTTGTCTCACTCAAACCACTCTTAAAAGATACTTTTCATTATGGTGCTCAACACACATGGTTACATTAGGTAGGATTTTTAAAGCTTGGAAAGTACCTACCCATTTATGCTTCAAGATATAATCCAATATCTAATGGATCCGCTATGAAAGTGATTTGATATTTGTCAATTTCAGAGTTTCTTGCACCTTTCTCCAGAGCCGTGGTCACCAACCAGTAGATCGTGAGCTACTGGTAGATCTCAGGGGCTCTAAGAGTAGCTCTTGAGCCCTCTCTGAACTGCGCACCTGCGCAGTACATTTACATTAGATTTCCTCATTTGAGGAGCAGCTACTCACTGAGCAACAACACAGGTGAGTAGCTGCGAGGAATGGTGGGAGCTGAGAGGTCGGGAGGGCTGAAACACCCCAGCCAGCTGACTGTGGCTTTCACAGCTGGAGCTAGGCACAGCCTCCCTGGGCTGAGCGCAGGGCAGCTGGGCTGGAGGGAAGAGACGCAGCTGCCCAGCCAGCTGGCCATGGTGCACCACGCTCCACGTGGGCTGGCACAGAGGAGAAGCTGCCTGGCCTGCTGGCTGTGGTGTTCAGCCCAGAGGAGGCTGAACCGCGCTCCAGCTGATTGGGCGGCTTCCCCTCTGCGCCTGCCCACGTGGAGCTTGGTGGCACCCTGGCTGAGCACCATGGCCAGCTGGCCGGGCCGCCACTTTTCTTCGCTCCAGCCTGGCTGCCCTGCAGTCAGTCCGGAGGGAGTGTGGGTCAGAGGCTTCCCTCCGTGGCTGGTGTAGGGAACTCCCTGCTCCCAACCTTGTTCCCTCTCCTCTGCCCCAAACTTGTCCCCCGCCCTCCTGGCCCACTGTTCCCTCTCCCTTGCCCCTCCGACCCCGCTGCAGAAACCTGCCCCCCTGCAGAAACTTGTCCCCCGGCATCTTGCCCCCCTGCAGAAACCAGTTCCTTCTGGCACCCGTCTCCTACTACAGAAACCTGTCCCCCTGCTCTCCTCTGCAGAAACCTGTCCCCCCCAGCATCCTGTTCCCTGCTCCAGAACCCACTAGCACTCCTCCCCAGTACTGTGTCCCCTGCTCCCAAATGACTTTTCTATGGGTCACTGACCCCTGACTCAAGGCAGGTTTCCTGCCATTCTCATAAATAAAGACAATGCAGAAACTTTGTGTTTAACATAGTATTCTATTTAAAAATGAAGCCTGGCCAACAAACCCCCAATTGGGGCCAAGCCCCCATCTGGCCACAACCACTCCTGCACTCCCTCTTCCCCAGATCTGAGCCCATCAAACACTGGAACCTCATGCCCTCAGTCCCTCACATACCTGCACCCTCACATCCACAAGCCTGTGGCTTGCTTAGTATCCCAACACTGCCCAGCCTGGAGCCCCCTCCCCGAGCCAGTGTCCCCTTCTCCACCTCCTCCTGCATCCAGATTTCCTCCCAGAGCTTGCACCTCTCACCCCTTCCCACACCCAAATCTCTCATTCCCACCCCAGAGCCTACACATCCTGTCTCAACACAGCAAGGGTCCAGCTAGACTGCAAGAGTTTTTCAGGATTCTGGAGATATCCCAGAAAAACTCTTCTGCATCCAGGGTTGCGTTTGTTCTTCCGCTTTTTTAGTGGAAGAGCAAACAGGCTCTTTTGGTCACCCCTATATTCCTCTTTCCAGAAGGAATAAGGTGGCTTCCAAAAGAAGGGGTTTTTTTCTGACATTTGGTCCAGTGTAGACAGGCCAAATGTTGGAAAAACCTCTTCCTACAGAATAATAATAATAAAAAAAAAATAAGCAGCAGTATAAGGATTGGGGATAGCAAGTGATGGAGAGGAGGAGAACAGAGAGGGCGGGGCGGTAGATCTTGGCTTGGTCTGTCATTTACAAAGTGATCTTGGGTGTAAAAAGGTTGGAGACCACTGCTCCAGAGCATGTGGCATTGCTCACATTTAGAGACAGGATACTGGAGTCAATGAACCACTGTTATGAACTAGTATGGCAACATCCTCATTCTTACTTGAACAAAAACCAACAGGCATATATACATCTCAATAGTATAATACACGTGTGTAATTTAAATAACCAATTATTCATATCTATGTCTTTTCTTGAGCCTTCTCCTTCCTCCCTTTTCACTTGTCTGCTAAATTCATCATTTACTGTACTCTGTCTGAGGCAGGGGCATGTTCTGTGCAGAATACCTATGACAACTGTAAAATTATAAGTAGTAAAAATCCACACTGATCCTTCCTCCCACAGAAAATCTTACTAAAGTAATCTAAACTTCATTACAGGGTGGACATGTAGACGACCCCTTTACAGAAGTGGGGCCTCCTTTTATGCATATCAGTGAATAATGGAAACAAAAAAAATCAAGAAGTGGGAAGTACACTGTTTGCAATAAGACCACACAACTATTCAACTTAGGGATGTGCAACTTTCAATATTTAAAACAAAATAACTCATTATTAAAATATTACATTTGCAAAATAGAAGTCTAGATTGAAAATTCAGGGCTTCTGTTTCTAAGAGTGTCCAATTCAATAATACGAGTTATTTAATTTTACTTTTCAATATCACAGCAATTAGAATGAAAACATGGTTTGAATTAGCACACATTTTTCAGATATGGTATTGTAAAAGCACCATTAGCACAAACTACACCTTGTTCAAAACAACATTTAAATAGTGATACTCATACACAACGTGCAGGCTGTGTGTAGGAGCAAGGTAAGAAAAAATGTGTAAAACAAAATCTTAAAGTATTACTAATGATGGAAGTCAAATATCCTTAGTATAGACAAAATTATCTCCCATTAACATTGATGTTGCATGTGCACAGCAATAGGAAAATAAATCCTATACAAAGATATTATACAGTATTATTGCTTAGGTATGCTTTCAAAAGCAGACATTTCTCTGAGAAGTGGACAGTTTTCCTATACAAAAATAGGTATATTTTGTCATTTAATTAAAGCTGTAATGTTTTGCCACTTATTTAAGTACTTGTTTTTAGTCAAAGAAGTCCAGCACTGAAAATACAACTGAGTTAAACATATATCTGTTTAAAAATCTCAGAGGGGTAGCCGTGTTATATCATCTCATCTGAAGAAGTGGGTTTTGCCCACAAAAGCTCTTCTCTCTCTCTCTCTCTCTCTCTCATATATATATGTTTTTTGAATACTTTCCACAAACGTTGGATCCTCCCCAGAAAAAAGGGTTTTATATTTCTATTGGATAACCAGATATAAACATTTAAGACTCCCATTAAACAGTAAACTCCCTACTGATCTAAACTATGATGTGGCCATCACCATAATACATTCCCTACCAGCCCCTTCCAAACTCACAGCGGCATTTCCTGGTTCACTGAAGGTATCCCGGAATGTACAACTATGACAGAGTAAATACCATGGATTGCAATGTGACATTGGATATTCGTGAAAACATGTGGGATATTGCCAGTGAACCAGATTGTGCCAAAAAGATTTAATTGAGGAAAAATACAGTTATAAAAAGGCTAGCTAAAGGCACACAGACAACTTATTTAAAAAAAAAATCTTATTTCTCTGTGAAAATGTTACCTTTAAATCCTAAAATTAATGGAAATGAAATATAGAAATATTTTTCTCCAATCTGTATTTTTAAGTTTGTTTACACTATGCATGTGACAACACTATGTTAGTCATGTTCCCTGTTTTTCCTGCATATAGGCAGTTCCCTTTTTGTTGGGCTGAATTTTTCAGACTCAAGAACAGAGAAAAAAAATGTTGAAAACTGTAAAAACCACAGAAATTGGCAGAGGACTGAAGGATGGAGATGGGGGAAGAGTATTCTTTCCTGCCTTCCCCCCCCCCCCACTTTTTTTTTAAGCTCACTAGATTTCAGGTTGGCAATGTCCCTTTAAGAAGACTTGAAGTGCTGAACAGCCCATACAGCCTGGTCAGAAGATGCATTCAAAGACAAAAATCCATACAGGACTTATTTTCATTTTGGCTATGCAGTTCAACTTTAAGAGAACATTTCTTTGTGGAAATGTGGTGAATAATCTATGCAAAGGAAGTTTACATGCTGTGAGCACATTCCACTGTTGTGGCAAAAACTGACAAAATTAAAACAAAAAACAATTTTAATCAACAATTTCATTAAAACACCACTCTGTGGGGGAAAAAAGAGTGCAGAATAAGTAATCTTTCATTAGTCTAGGATGAGAATCACAAGTATGACAAAGATATTATTCTAGGTAGCTAATACACTCACAGCATATTGTCAGAAGGAAAGGATATTTATGACGGATGAATTTAAAGGGGCATGCATCAACTGCTTTCAAAACATTAAGAAACAAAGTGCACAGTGGTCTTTAATGAGACATTAATGAAAGGTTAGTATAGATGCAGCTGCACAACATTCACACTGTTGATAAAAGTATATCCTGTCTTCTGTTTCCAACCATAGTGGTTAAAAATATTTCCACTAAACAGTCAGTGAACTAGTTTTTTTTTATAGGAACTGTGCATTTTATTATGCAGGAACATAGTAGAGGCAGTCCCCGAGTTATGCGAATCCGACTTACGTCGGATCCGCAGTTACGAACGGGGATTTCTCGCCCCGGAGAACTAGAGCAGCGGGATGCCTGGTCCCGCCGCCCGCCTTCTCCGGGGCGAGAAAAGCTGCTCCCCGTCTCCCTGGTCTGCTGGCGGAGCCAGCAGACCAGGGAGACGGGAGCAAAGCAGTGGAGCACCGGGGGCCGGACTCGCGGCCGCTTCCAGATCAGCTGGAAGCGGCGCGGGTCCTGCCAGGTGCTCCGCCACTTTGTTCAGCGTCTCCCTGGTCTGCAAATCAGGGAGACGCTGCACAAAGCGGCGGAGCACCCGGGGCCGGACCCGCGCTGCTTCCAGCTGATCTGGAAGCGGCGCGGGTCCAGCCGGGTGCTCCGCCGCTTTGTTCAGCATCTCCCTGGTCTGCAGACCAGGGAGACGCTGAACAAAGCGGCAGAGCACCCGGGTCCGGACCCACGGCCGCTTCCAGCTGATCTGGAAGTGGCGCGGGTCCGGCCCCGGGTGCTCCACCGCTTTGTTCAGCGTCTCCCTGGTCTGCAGACCAGGGAGACGCTGAGCAGAGCAGCGGAGGACCCGGGCCGGACCTGCAGCGCTTTCAGCTGATCTGGAAGCCGCGGGTCCGCCTGGGTCCTCCGTGGCTTTGCTCAGCGTCTCCCTGGTCTGCTGGGAGGGGGGGGGGACGCAGCTAGTGCCCCCCAGCAGACCAGGGAGACGTGGAGCAAAGCCGGGGGCCTGTGGTAGAGCAGGTGGGGCACTGCCGGTTGGTGCCGCAGCACCGCTCCTTGGCGCTACTGGACCAACCCAGCAGCACCCCAGCTGCTCTGCCCCAGGCGTCCTGATTCAGCTGCTGATCAGTTTCAGCAGTGGCTGAATCAGGATGCCTGGGGCAGAGCAGCAGGGGTGCTGCTGGGTTGGTCCAGTAGCTCCGAGGAGCGGCCGCGCTACTAGACCAACCCAGCAGCACCCGAGCTGCTCTGCCCCAGGCGTCCCAAAGTCAGCCGCTGCTGAAACTGACCAGCGGCTGACTACAGGAAGCCCAAGGCAGAGTTGCTCTGCCCTGGGCTTCCTGGAATCAGCTGCTGATCAGTTTCAGCAGCAGCTGACTTGGGGACGCCTGGTGTTCTTACCTTGAATCTGTATGTAAGTGGAACTGGTGTCCAGATTCAGCGGCTGTTGAAACTGATCAGTTTCAGCAGCGGCTGATGCCAGTTCCGACTTACATACAGATTCAACTTAAGAACAAACCTACAGTCCCTATCTTGTACGTAACCCGGGGACTGCCTGTATACTAAGTATTTACAGTATGCTGATGTACTATGACTATAGCTATACTCAGCATTTCTGCTACATTTAAATTTATTTGAGCATATATTATTTTTATGTTCACTGACAGCTTTCAGATGTTGGTACATTTGCTTAAGTTTTGAATTGTTTTTTGTATCTTCCACAGGCATAATAAAATGGGACTACTTTAACACTAGCTTAAGGTTCTTCAAAACGCACCTTTTCAACAATGCAAGAATCATATTATACTACAAAGACTGAACAGTCAAATAATAAAAATTACACATATGGTCATGAATGTGTTTCAAGCATACAATGAATCAAATACCTTTTTAGTAACAAATGTTTCACTTATCAAATATTTGATATTTAGTATTTGATATTTAGTATCTAGCATTAGATACATGACAAAAGTCATAGTTTAAGAACAGCACAGATGCTGAATTAACTGGGCCATACGCACAATATTAAAATATCATACTTAACAGTTCTTTTCCCTTATATTTTGTATCAAATTCACTGAACCAAACCAGTTACATAATCCATTCTTCGACTTTTGACTTGTGTGTTCATTGCTTATAGAACACAGATCAAAATATAAGATAGAGCATATACTGGATATTTAAACTATTTTCAGGATATTTAATAAGCCAACTAATAGTATTTTTCTGATTTAAAACTAGTGTGAGCAGAAAATGGATGAGAAAGAAAACCTAAAATTTTGTGGACATGCTATATTTTAAATTATGTGAAAATGTTTAAGACTGCATTGTTTTACAAGAATAGCTATGATCACATGTAGAATATTTAAGAAATATATGGAAGGGATCGTCCTATTCCCTACTGTATTTTTAAGATTCAGAACACCCCTGCTCTAAAAGTGAAGGAAGGAAAGGCTAATAAAATTTATTTATTATATTTAGACCATGTTAAAACAGGACTGTTTTTAAAAGAACGTGTACACTACACAGACTAAGAAACGAAAAGACCATTGGTCATATAATACTTGTCAGTCCTAAGCAGTGTGTGTTATTTGAGGCTGAAGATGATCTAGTGAACCTGTAACTTGGGCTGATACACACATTTTGATCTCAGGAGATGCATTTTCACCAAGGGTGTGAAAAATCTCTCTAGAGTGCTAGTGTCACCACAGTACTCCTGATAAGTTTCCAACCTAGTGCCTCAGGTCCCACTACTCCTCCTTATGTTGATACCCCCATCTGTCTCCATAGAAATATAATGCAGATTGCCATATGCAGCCCCCTGCCGCCTGTCACATTTTGCCCTTTAATACAAAGAAGTTAAATGCAAGACACACTCACCGCCAGCGAATTGGTTTTGCACAGCATAATCCAGAGCCCGAGAACCTCTCACAGACCCTTTTTGGGAAATGGAGGGGCTGGCATCGATGCCCAGGCGTATTGTCCAAAGGAAGAAGTTATTTACATGTTACAATCCGAGCCCACCGTCGTACAGAGACACAAACTGCTCAGCACTCCCTTAGATCAGCCATGTTACTCTCCCAAATCCACCGACGGCTGCGAGCACTTCCCAGGCCACTTCCCCGGGCGCCTGGGCACGGACAAGGAGCAGGAGCGCTTCTAGACGCGTCCTGCCAAAGCCCCCATGGCAGGGGCCGGTCGGCGAGCCCCGAATCGCCTCGCAACTTCAGCTCTCTGGATCCTCCCCGAGCCAGCCTGGAGCCGCCGGAGGAGGAGGCGAGGGGAAGGGGAGGAAAAGAACAGGGCTAGAGAAAGTAGATCCGACGGCTGCGGGCGCCACCAATGTGCGGCCTGGATTCGCCCTGACAGGAGCTGGAACCACCAGTCCCGGCTGCTCTAGCTACGCAAAGCGGGCCCCAGCTTAACTCTTAACTCCCCGCCTGCAGACGTGGTTGGGCGGACGGGTCCCCACCCCCCGCTCCTCAGCAGCAGCAGCCGCCGCCGCCGCCTGGCTGCGGTACTGAAACACTGGGGCAGCAGCAAAGAGGGATACACAAGGGCTTGCATTGCACAATGCAACGCGAACCCCGCAAGAGCATGAGGAACAGCACGTCTCAGTCGGCTGCTCCCGGGAGGGCTACGAAAGAAGAGCCTGTCAGATTAGCCCCAGGGCAGGCGAGTGCAATCTGTCCTCCCCATAGCCCCTTTCTGGCGGCGTAGGAGCCAGACTTCACCACGCTTTAGTTTCCCCTTCTGCCCCCACCATCAGCGAATCGTATTTTCCCATTTAACAAAGCACCACTAAAAGTTGCAACACGTACAAATGGATCCCTCCTCCTCCAGCGGACACACGTCTTGAGTATTAAGAGGCTGTTGCAGGCAGGACTTCAGCTTGAAATTCAAGGGGTTTCTTTAACCCTTTTCTAGAGACGTTGCTACTCCCCAACCCAGTTTGCAACTGACTCGCTAGAAAACCTCGTCCGAAAAATATCCCTTAAGAAACTCACTCTTTCCCACTCCCCCACACGGCCCCTGGCAAAGTTTCCTTCTTTTGGCACTGCGCAGAAAGAAAAAAAATGCAATCATTATTCCATTTGTGCTGATCTATTCTTAAAGGCGAACCAGTTTAAATAACCTGGTAATTATGAGTTTCCTTACTAAAAGGAAATAACACAGGTATTCGTTGGGAAAACATTCTGTTTTGTGTATAGCTTAGTTAAATTGGAGGAGGAAAGAGAGTTTAATACTTGGTTCAGAAAACAGATCTAGTTCCAGTTCACAAATTAAAATCTGGACATCAACACTGAGCTATAGCTGGCAAACCAGAAGAAGACTCAAGAATTTGAATCTCTCACTACAGTATACTGAAAACTGAAAATTGAGTTCAAATTCTGTTCTCAGTTATATACAGTTGTAAATCCAGATTACTTCCAGTAAAATCAACAGGGTTACTCCAGATTTATCCTGTTAAAATAATACAATTTTTGACTCTTAAGGTTTGTCCATATACAAAAGCTTTAAGGATTTCACTATCATTTGAGAAACTGATGTTGTTAAATTGGTGCAGATTTATGTTGTGGACACTTTTCAATAGGTTTAGAATTTCATAATATCAACTTAGAATTCTTACCAATTTAAGACAATTAAGTTAAATAAGTAAAAACATTAGGCCTAAGGCTGGTCTAATCAGAAGCTGTAAAGGTTCTTGGCTTGCCTGCACTTGGAAATTTACTGAATAATTATGTTGGTACAACCCAAAATATCCCCAAAATAAGAATGCCCTTTTACAGTTGAGCTTAATCCATCATATGGACATTTTACGTTAGAGTAATATTTACTTTATTACTTTATTAAAAATCAGAAAAAATCCAAAATAAAATTTAATCGGGAATGGTGTCCACACAGAGAGCTATTTCAGAATATTATTTATTGTTTATTCTACAATATTTGTTCTGCTCAATTTTCCCAACTAGACAAGACCTTAGGTTAAAAAAAGTTTAGTGTAGACAACAGGTATGTCTACTTTGCATCATGCAACTATGCCAGGATATTTCCTTATGGTAGACTCAGCCCTACAGCAAGAAACGGAATTTTTCTGTCAGAAAAAAAAAAACATTATTTTGTCAACATAGCTGCATCTACACTAAGGGTTTGTTGGCAAAGGCTTTTTCCATACTTCTGACCCAAATAGCTATGCCTACACAAATTTTAAGCGTAGACAAAGCCAGTGAAGGGTTCTTCACTCAATTAAGCTAACTCAGCGATTAAAAACATAAAATATAACAATATATACTTTTAAAAAATTATATCACAGCAAATTCCTGGTACAAAAAATCCTTTAGAAGTTTCTATATGTATAAATAGCTCATGCTGAGTACTGGATTAAATTTATGTAATTTCAAAAATGGCAGACAAATAGAGCATTTGAGTTTCTAAAAGTAAAGCAATTTGCTTTGTTCAGAATTAATCTGCAATTTTTTTATTTTACAAAACAACACTATTATAGCAATACAAAAAGTCAGAGGGAGGAAGGTGAAATTCCTGTCTATCAGATCCACAAAAACTAGTTTTTATATTTTGTAAATCAGAAAAATAGGGAAAGTGAACAGGGCTTGGAACTTACGTAACAAGTTTTTATTCGGGAGACACTTTTATAAAAACAAATAATAAGCATCATAAACACTTGAAAAGCGATGTCAGCTTAATGCACTGAGCTTAACGTACACAAACCCCTCTGCCCACACAGCACCCACTCTGATTTAATAGCAGCTCTGCAAATGTGCTGGGTATAGGGGCAAATCTGTTACTGGCAATGGGCCTTAATGCCTACTTAAGTAGTACAGTAAAACTCCAGTGGTCCGGCATCCAATGGTCCGGTACTCCTGATGGTCTGGCACCATCTGGAACCCGGAAGTGCTCCAGGCAGCCGGACAATTAGAGCTGCTCTGCCCCTGGCTTCCCCGATTCAGCCGCTGCTGAAACTGACCAGCGGCTGACTCGGGGAAGCCGGGGGCAGAGCAGCTGGGGTGCTGCTGGGTTGGTTCCCTAGCGCCGCCCCTCAGCGCTGCAGAACCAACCCGGCAGCACCCCAGCTGCTCTGCCCCAGACTTCCCCATGTCAGCCGGTCAGTTTCAGCAGCAGCTGACATGGGGAAGTCTGGGGCAGAGCAGCTGGGGTGCTGCCGGGTTGGTCCCGCAGTGCCAAGGGGCGCTTCCCCCCTCCCACTCCACTCCAGACCCCTCATAGCCCCCCCTTCCGATAGTCCAGCATATTTGATAATCCAACACCCCCTGGGTCCTAAAGGTGCCGGATTTCCAGAAGTTTACTGTACTTCAGTCAGCTAGTCTTCCCACTAACTGCAACAGAGAGTGAATAAGTAAGCAATGAAGGATCAAGCTGTACAGTGATGCAAATATAAAAGACCATCATAATAGAAAAATGTCACATTTTCATTTGAAAAAGTTTTGTAACAGCAAGCAACTTACACTGCAAAATTACTAGAACTGAACAATAAGAAAAATATTTCCTCTTTTTTTTATTTCAGTTTATTTATGTTGTGTGTTTGACAGCATTTTGGTTATCATCAGTTTCCTCTATGATTATGATGGGTTTTTTTACAAGGCATCACGTAAAAGAAAAATATAGAAAATTGATTATAAGTCTACAAAAATTGGCAGCAGGTTTCAGGGGCAGAACTGAATGTACTTCCTTCTCTCTCCCCGCCCCCGCCCCTGCCCCCTCCCCCTGCAATTGACCAGATTTGAAGTTGACAGGTCTTTAAAGTTAAATTATTGTCTCTAGTGGTCTAATCCTGAAAAACCTTACTACCAGCTGTATCGCTTGCAATTACATATAGTCTTACTGAAATCAATGGTATACTGCTTCCTATTATCGTAACTTAATCAAGTAAGAGTTTGGTTGTGCCAGGAAAATGGGATGTGCCTAAAATGGAATTGCTTCTCATAAAATCATACAGAAAAGAGACAGAATCAGCAGGCGGCTGAAAGAGGCTGGCTGGGGGATGCGCCCCCACCCTGTCCAGGACTACCCAAGCCTTTCACCCTGCAGGTACCTCTCCCCCACCCGGATTTATACGAGAACATTGCTGACTGTTCCTCTTCATCACGGAGTGAGGGAAAAGTGCACATTTTGCTGCATTCCTCACTCTGGTTGGGGAGCAGGAGCGGCCCGAGGCCAGCTACGGAAGCTGGCACCCTAGGCAGCGCCCCCGCCTACACGGCTGTCAATGGCCATGACGTGACATCATCACCATCAGGCACCCAGGCCAGCGGCGCCCTAGGCAACTGCCTAGTTTGCCTAGGCTCACGGGCCGCCCCTGTTGAGGAGTGCAGGGGGTAGACGAACCTGGACCTGCCCCTGCCAGGGCACATGCATCCCTCCCCCAGCTGTGCCCACTGGAGCTACAGTGGCCATGGAGAGACACTTCTCATCTAGCCACAAGCTGCTGCTGTGACAGAGGGATGGGGTAATCCTCTCTCCCTAGAGCAGTTTGCATACTCATCCCCAGCCCCAGCCCCAGGGAAATGATTTAAATGAAGAAAAACAAAAATTAACTGAGTTAACAACCCGAGAAATATCAGGTAAATCTTCTAGTTGCAAATAAAAAGATATTCAATATCCAAATGAAATTCCTCACACATATTACAATTCTGACATAGATCACATTTGGGGCTCAACACAGGAAGATACAATCCTTTAGAGTCAAGGAATGCATTTCATGTATTAACTACATTTGCATGTTAACATAATAATATAAGTGTAATTTAAAGATATTAAATTGGGACACATCTCTAGTGAGTATGTCATTAATCAGAATTTAAAACAATAACAAGGCTCAGTAAGGGCAACGGCTCTCTACATAGAAAAGGGCCAAATGCTATCCTGTCACACAGTAACATCAAGGGGATAACACAGAAAACATCAGGTTAAAATTATTTTCATTATATCAATTAAATAAAGCAGTCACAACAAGTTGGGCATGAGTTGTATCACATGCACTCCACTGTGGTTTGGTAGTATACTTTTCAGGATTTTCCAAACATTTTAAAGTCTTAAATTTGGTACTAGATTGCACAAAGCTCACAGTTTCACCTGATCCATCCATCCTATCTGGTACTAATAGTGAACTATCAGAGCAGGATCATGCACCACACAGAACCACTGTGAAAGTGACAATGATCTCATGGTCTGTCAGTTTTACACTTCTGTTAGTGCTGCTATGAGGAAGCTCCTCTGTGCAAAAGCACAGCATGCATAAAGTGCTAATTAAAGTTACTTGGTGTTCCAGAAGGGGGAAAATAAAGCAGGCGGTAATGGAATAAGGAGTTTAAATACCCAGTGAAAGGAAGGAGCAAAAGGAGATCAAGAGCTGGAATAAACAGGATATACCTTGGATCACACCTATAACACTGGAGTGACTCTTGCTTACAATAGTTTTTAACAGTGGGTTCCCCTCAGCTGATTCTGAAAGGTTTATCTGTTAGAATAGATAGGACAAGACTATTTTGCACACATCTACAGGAGGCATGATGAAGACCCCAGCAGAATGGTGTACCCCGCCATTTCTTCAAAGCTTTTGAAAACTTCATTGTCCAGATTACACTAACAGCTGACCTTTTTCCAAAACCACTTGAGATGGCGTGGTAAGGGGTAGCCTTTTCTGACAACTGTTATCAACAACAGATCATTTTTCTACTATATGTGGAACCACGGAGAGAGTAATAACAGGGATGGTGGCAAGAAAAGGGTAGAAGGAAATAAGATTTTACCATAAAAATATTGTAAACCTTATTCTATCAAAATCATACAGAAGGTGAATCCCTTCCAACAAAGAAAAGGTACAGCATAATATTTCATGTTGTATCAGCTAAGTGGAAAAAAAGAGTTTGGGTTTTCTTTCAACATTAACTTCTTATTCTCAGTTAAATTTAAAATCAACTTAATTTAAAAATACTTCAACATTATTTTAAAACATTTACATTAAAGAAAGGCAAAGAAAAATTGGCATGACAGAGTAATGAAGTCATTGGTAAATGCATACCACAAATTGCAGTCTTTAAATTTAGTTCTCCAAATGGTTTACAAATACAATTAAATTTACATAGTTCTGTAATGGCTATAAGGGGGGGTACATTGGGGAGAAGAAACAAAAAAGGAGGATATGAAAGAAAAGGAAAAAGGAGATGACTAGCAAAAGGAGAAGCAACTGAACTAAGAGCTAAGGAAAGTATTATTCATTTTATTTATTTACATATGTTTCCGTTTGCTCCTATCTAAACTCCACACATTTAAAAATAACTACAATCATTCCATTTCGTTAACAATATGAAAAAATTTCCTGGACTACCAAAAAAAACCTCTAATCAATTAATACAGCCACCAGTGTCATTTCCAACATAATTTCTATGCTATCAGTCCTTTTTACATTTTTCCAAGAGGGCATGAAGTCTGAGCATTGTGGATGATCACAGCTGCCATGGGAATCACATGGGGAAAGCGGCCATTCCCACTGTTCCAGTAAAGCAAGTCCCAACCCATTTAATCACGCTTAGGTTGAATGGAACAATCTGTATTTCACCCAAAAATCTACTGGCACGTAGTGCAGACCATATAGCAGAGGTATATCATAAACAAATCATCTCATTTGCTTTAGTCCAATCTTCCAGATGAAAGTAGTTTGAAACCAAGTTCAAACTCTGGCTTTGCTAGGAAGAGGGCCACTGCAGCAAGGCTAAAGGCCATGACTTCACTGACCCAAAAAAAGGCTCATTTTTCATCAGATATTCTACCATTTGTAAAATCCTCGTGGAGATACGGCACTATTGTTTTATCATGTGGCAGTTAGGCAAAGTCAACTACAGGCAAGGTATAGTGTTGGCTTCACCTAGCTACCTTGTGGTAAAAACTTCAGTGCCTTGTCTCCACTAGGATTTTAGCAAGATAATGCATACATTTTAGTTATTCTGCTTAGGAAAAGACTCCACCTTTTTTGCTGTGGATGTGACCTTAGGCTCCAAAATTGCAAACACTTATGCAGAGGTAAAGGTAACTTTACTCATATAAGCAGCTTCACTGATTTCAATAGATCCTCTCCTGTAAGTAACCTTTAATCATGTGCAAAATTTATGTCTACGATAGAAATGTTACAGTGGCACAGCAGGTGCCACTTAACAGTTACCAGGTGATGCTTATGGCTCAGGTTAACTGGTACGGCTGGACCAGCTTCCTGTCTGCCATGGACAGGGGGCTGGCTCCAGCCCCGGAGGCCTGCCGCAAACAGGAGCTGCTCAACTGGAGCAGATGCCCTTTTCTGGTTCTATTATACCTAGGTGCTGAAACACACAGTTGATTATCAAAGAGTTCCCAAAACAGTGGACACTACTCACTAATATATACAGCAGTGAAATATTTTAAATCAAATCACTCAACAAATACACATGGCTCACAATCGTAGGAACTTCTCCAAAGTTACTTAGGAGCTACAATCTCAAAATACCATGTGACTGAGTTAAAGAACAACTCATATGTTTCAGTCTGAGTGCATTATTCATCATCATTGTCTGTTTTTAAACAGATGTCCTGATATTTAAAATTATATTTCTACTCTATGCAGTTTTCATTTCCTTTGTAAGAAAGCCCTACTGTTCTTAGAATCTCATTGTGAATGACCATTGCAGCAAATACCAAAACTGATTTTTTATTATATTATCTGATGAACTAAGCAATGGCTGGACCACAATATGGATGGTGATGCCTCATGACATCTCCAAATGACAGTTAGATTTAAATAGTTCAGGAGATAATTATTTAAATACAGTAGAAACTTGCTCATTTGCACTAATGACAGGGAGGTCTCCATTGCATATTACCCACTAATTCAGTTCAATAAGAGAACTAAAAAAATAGACAAAGGATACTGTATCACAATATCCTTTGCTAATTTATTTTGACCCATGTATTATAGTTTTAATAAGTGATGATATTTCATAATGTATTAATAAAAGTACCGAGTATATTGGCTAGTGTACCTTGAAGAAGCCTGGCATTTTCCAAAAGAATCTCCCATGTCAAAATTATGATCTTGTGTCTATATCAAAGAAGTGGAAGTCAGAAGACTGGGGCCTGTAGTATACAAGCAGTCCCCGGGTTACGTACAAGATAGGGACTGTAGGTTTGTTCTTAATTGAATTTGTATGTAAGTCGGAACTGGTACATATTGTAGGGGAAACTCTAGCCAAACATTTCTCCAGAGCTCAGTTTTATTCTCCCACACCTCACTTCCCTCAGTCCTTTATTCTCAAGCTGAGGTGTCTGCTGAGAAAAGCCACTCTGCGTCTCCCTGGTCTGCTGGGGGGGGGGGGCGCTAGCTTTGCGTCTCCCTGGTCTGCTGGGGGGAAGCAGCTAGTGCGGGGTTGCCTCACCCCGTTTGTAAGTAGGGATCCGATGTAAGTCGGATCCATGTAACCTGGGGACTGCCTGTACCTAAAACTTAGGTCGATACCTAAAACTTATGTTACTATGGGCTGAGAAAAATGTCAAATCCTATCCAATAGTTAGGTTGAGCTAACCCCAATACCGATGCCACTAGATCAACATACACCACTCAATGAGCTAAATTTATTATAGCACTGGAAAAACCCCTGTTGCAGAAGTAAGTGTCCACATTGCAGCAGTGTGGCAGCTTGTGCCATGGTAGTACTTGTAGCGCAGACGTACTCTGGTTTTCTGTTCCTACTTCTGCCACAGTCTTCTTTTGTGACTAATGAAGATAACATTTCCCTCTGTCACAGGGTGTTGGAATGCCTAAACCAGTGGTAGTCAATACACGGATTGTGGGCCAAATCCAGACTGCCAGATACTTTCGAGCAGACGGCAAATTCTTATTTACTTATACTTATGTCACCTGTTGCTGCCTTTGACAGCCAAGGCTGACAGCTCAGAATGTCAAAGGCAGCAACAGGTGATATAAGTACAGACTGATGCCAGAACCCCACTGCCACGGGGCTGAAGAGGTTCTGGGCTGTCAGCCCCAGGCAGCAGGGCTCTAGGCTGTCAGTACCCCCACGATGCCTCATGTTGTCAGTTAAATCTGTGCAAGTGCTCTTGGTGAGAATATCCACCATCAACAGAGGAGGATAGTGGGGACATGAAAAACTGCAGTAATTACTAAAGTGGCCAAATGTTGACCTAACTTAGGTAGACTTAATTTTGTAGTGTAAACTTTCCCTTATTATCATTATTGCTACTGTGATGTAAAAAACATTCTACAGGAGTCTGGACTTTGACTATACTTTGACCAAGAAATTTGGATCTTGACAAAAAAGAATTGACTATACCTGCTTTGAACCTTTAATGTCTGTCAAACTCTTTGAGATCCTTGAGAAAAGGTACTATAGGAAGATAACATTAACTGTGTTAATATGTTCTTCTACAGTTTAATGAACATAGATCATTAAAACAACTCAAACTTTCAAAACTATGGAAACTGTAAAAAAATATAACTCTGGTACCAACCTTAACACCAAATTCATACATACGTACAAATAACAAGAACAATTCACAGTAATAAACATCCTAACAAATCTGCTCATGAAGCAAAACAGTTATAAAACCACCAACATATTCAACAATCTTCTTATTCATCCAGTCCACAAGTTACACTCATAATTAAGAATCAAAAGGTTAGTTTCTTAAATCTTATCTACACAATGGATGTAAATAGTCTGGCCTTCCACCTGTATTGCTTTCTGACTTCTATATTTTTAAAATATATATTTGTAAATTACATAATTTTAATAAATGTTACAATGTAAATGTTCAAAATTAACATTTACAGATTCTAAAAAGACCAAACAGGGCAAGGGGAACCATGGGTATGAATGGTACAACAAGTGTGGGCAGGGGTGAACCACAGAAACATAGTTACCGTAAAGTCGTGAGTATAGTGAGCACTTTTTTTTACTGTTTTTTTAAACACCAAAGTCGGGGTGCGCGTTATCCATAGGAGGTTTTTTTAAAAAGTTTTAAACTCACCCTCAGCAGGCACGAGCTGGGCGGGGGGGGGGGGAGGAAGGAGGCAGGCACGAACAGGGCTGGGCTGGGCGGCCGGCAGGTGCGAGCTCAGCGCGCCGGCAATGGAACGGGAGATGCTCCCCCACCAGGCGTGAGCTCGGCGCGCCAGTAACTGAGTGGGGGACGCTCCCCCGGAAGGCACGAGCTCGGCGTGTGGACAGCTGGGCAGGGGACGCTCCCCCGACAGACGCAAGCTCGGCGCGCTGGCAGCTGAGCAGGGGAGGCTCCTCCAGCAGGCACAAACTCGGGGTGCCAGCAACTGGGCTGGGGAGGCCCCTCCCCCCGGCAGATACGAGCTCAGCACGCACAAGCTCAGTTGGGCAGGGGGACCCCGTGGCAAGCGTGAGCTCAGCTGGGCAGGGGGACCCCGCGGCAGGCATGAGCCCCTTCCTTCCTATGCATACCTTAAAATCTCGAGTATAATGGGGGTGCGCATTATATATAAGAGTTTAGTTTATTCAAGAATTTTGGTCTTTAAAAGGCAGATGCGCATTATACATAGGTGTGCATTATACTCTAGATTTTACGGTAAGCTACAAAAAGAAAATGTAGAACTGCTTTACGAAAACTGGTGTGCATATCATTAAATACTGGCTCACCCTGACACAGATTGCAGTCAAACTAATGAAAAAGATTCTTTTATAATTATTTTCTGGCAAACAATTTGTGCTTTTTGTCTGAAAAACTAACTGTATATGTGAAATCTTGGCATTTTGAAAACCTACTGCTGTGAACGTGGGCCTAAGTAATAATTCAATAATTTAAATAATTTAAAATTAAGTAGCATGCATAAACACTTGTAATCAAACATTTTTCAATGTCTCAGGAAAAGATATTTTCAAATCCTATTTCAAGCATACCCTATTGCAAAGTAAATAAACAAATTTTACTGCAATCAAAAAAGTTAAATGTTGAAAACAGAGTTTAGAAGGAAAGTCTGGACACAAGCATATCCGTAGATCGCATCTACCACCACCCTAACGAATGAGATTATACTGCAGAATATGGCTACTCAATCTTTACTATGAAGTGGTGAGAGAAACACTTTTATGTTAATTACTGCATGGGCACATTAATAAAGTTCTAGTGTATAAAACTACTTTTCAAAAGTCTTATTGCACCTACACAGTGTTATTCTTACAGCTTATCATGGATATCTAGCTGGTAAAATAAGATCAACAAGATCAAAACTGAGTTCTTGATCTTTATCACCAATCTTTTCCCCTTTTCAGACATCACCACCAACACCACCCATCACATGGACGTGATTCTTGACTAAGACCCTTTTCCATATCCATTCATAAAGGTTATGTCTTGCCACTTTCTTCTAAACAACCTTGCCATGTGTAGAGGGGCGCGTCCCCCTTGAGCAGATTCTCATAGTTAAAATTCCCCTATGGTCCACCTATCAGGGTCTGTGCAGCCCAATGGCCAGCATCTGAATCTCCAACACCCCTCTGTCAGAGCCAATACAGCCCTGCAGCTCAGTCTTTGGGATTCCCCCTAGCGAACCAGAACCTCATCAGCCCTGTGGCAGTGGGGTTCTGGCATTCCTCCCTACAGCCCAGTCTATAAAGCAGGCCCCTCTTTTGGGATAAATATGGCCCTGAGGCCTAGCCCAGGTAAAGCTCCCCTCTTGGGGCAAATATGGCCCTGTGGCCTAGTCCACGGGTTTCAGGGACTGTCTCTGCTTTGGAGCACTGCAGAGGGAAGGGTAGGGGGACCCAGACCCTCCCACTCCACTGGGTCCCAGCCCAGGTCCCTGTTGGCAGTGGCTCAGTCCACTGCTTGCTCAACAGGGGTTTCCGTCCCTCAACATGCCGAGCACTTGGGGTTTTCAATTCCCTGTCCTGGGCCACTCCCTACTCCCCACATCTCTCTGCTGCTGTACCTCCAGGCTGTCTCTGGGGCCGTGACTGTCACTGCGGTTGTGGCTGGGGCTGTAGCTGCTGCTGCGTCAGGTCTGGCTGCATTGGCTCTTCCCACTCTGGAGCTCGCTCTACAGTTCCTTCCCCGCCAGCAGTCAACCCTGAGTGAGCGGTTTCAGGGCCTTTTATACTCCTGCTCACCAATGAGCATGCCTGGCATGGTCATGGGGGAGGGGCGCTCTCAGCCAGCTGGGCCCAGCCTATAGGCTGTTCAAAGCGCCCCATCACACCATGATCCAACCTTTCCTTTCCAACCCCATAGCTAACTCTTTTCCAGGCCTTCTTCATTTTGTTTCTCAGTTATTGCAGCCTCTTCTTTTCTGACCTTTACAAACAGAATTTTGTCATCCCTTAAATCCACTCCAAAGGCTACTGTAAAAATCATCTGACTAGCTGTTTTGAACACATCATCCCTTTCTTTTCATCCTTCCATGGGCTCTCTCCTTCCCACCATATAAAACTCAAAATATTTGCCTTCATTTTTTAAGGTCCTTCCTGGATATTCTGGCACTACATATCATCTAACTCCTGCAATAGTATCCTTAGTTGGTCATTTGTCAAATTATCAGACAAATACCATCATATTCTCTCCCATGTCATCCCGTATTCATGGAAGATCTCTGTAAAAATATTCAAGGTCACTATATTATTCCCTTCAAATTTCTCTTTAAAATCTACCTATGCCTTGATGTCTTCAAAACACTTGACAATGGCTCAGAACTACTGCTTATTCCACTGTTCATAACTGGCTTACTGTTCTCTTATACTTTCATCCCCCCAATCTCCTTGTCCTATCCACCTGCTGTCTTGTCTTAAATTTAGACTGTAAAGTCATGTGAGTGGGAACCATTTTTGTATTATATGTCTATATAGTGCCTAACACAATAGCGTCCTGGCCTCTAGGTGCAACCATAATTACAGCAGAGCACTTGCTCTGCTATAGTTATGGTTAAGACCAGCTCCCTGTTTCAATCCCAATTCTTCTAAGTGCTCTAAAATCTACAGTGAATCAGATTGCCTTGATATTTGGTGTACCTCAAGAAGGAATAAGATTTTATTAGTGTTCCAAATGGTCAAGTCCGGTTTGTCATCATAATGCCAGACGCAGAGTGGAAAGTTGATTGCTGTTTGGATCAAAGACCAGTTGCAGACCTTCCACAGACATCCAGTCTGAAAGGTCTTCACCATCAGTTTCATTTACTTCATAGCCCCACATGGTGTAGTGGCTAGTCATGAGACTGTATCAATGGGATACAGTAGCAGCCAGCCTGTTGATCACTGGCAACATGAGTTTCTTGGAACATAAGCATGTCATTGTTATGCCAGGTACTCACACATCTTCCAGAAAAGTCCTTCAATGTTAAATTGGAGGATCCTTGTTCCAGAACTTGCCCTGAAGAGAGCTATTATGGTGTCTGAACTGTTGCTAATGACCGTGAGGTCATTAATCAATGGTCAGTTAGTGGTCATAAATTAGTATATGTGGGTGACCAAAGACATGGAGTCCACCTTAAACAGGACCTAAACACCGTGGAGGAGTATATATGGAAACTGAGGCTCAAGCCAAATCCCTACCAAACAACTGTTATTGCATTCCATATCTTGATAGCAGGAATGCTAAGCGAACCCAGAAAGTGACCTTCTGTAGCAACATTCTGTGACACAGGTCAGAGTGGGGTTATCACACACTAACCTTCCATGACCATTTGAAGAAGGCAGCTGCCATGCTTAACTTGGTGTCTAACTAAACACTGCAATGCGGTGCATCACTGGAACCCTCAAGCTGACCCCAACACTCTGGCTGCCAGTACTGTTGCATGTGAACAACCTTCGGGAATTCAAGAGGATTGTGGAAAATGAATATCTTCCCCTCCACCAGGACTAACAACATCCCTCGCCACTGCTTCAAGTCTCATAAGCTCTTTTGCACTACACAATTAACCTTCAACAGTGTAACTTCAATCCTGATGAAGCTTGGAAAGCTAAATGGACTTCACAAGAAGTCACACATAAACACTTTGTGAAAGATCCAACACAGAAAATCCCTGGCTTTGATCTCTGATGAAGCTCAGGGGCAATCCTACACCATATCAACAAAAATCATAGCAGATGTGGATACTTGCTTCACAGTGTGCGACTGTAATCACCCAGAAAAGACCCTGGAACAGACAACTCAATACCCAATTCACAAATACAAAGGAGGCACCACAGCAATACACTTGGCTATTCCAGATGCAATTATCTGGCTTAACCATCTACATGTAAAAGTATAGTAATTGTTCTACATTTACATCAGCCATATGAAAAACTAGTGATCCAAATTTGGGGAATTTGACCAAAGGATTCCCAAGATACAGGTATCAGAAAGAAAAAAAAAAAAGAGGTTTTCTTAAAGTTGATAGATTCTGTGAACTTTTTTTTCCTACTCACAAACAGAGATCAAATCAGGGTTCAGAATCAGATAATTTCATCAGGATCTAAATCATTCAAACTGACATTCATGCGAAAATTTGAAGGCAAAATATGAATACGAGTCAGCAGTGGCATGCTGTTGCAAAGAAAGCAAACATGATTCTGGGATGCATTAACAGGTGTATTGTGAGCAAGACACGAGAAGTCATTCTTCTGCTCTACTCTGCGCTGGTTAGGCCTCAATTGGAGTATTGTGTTCAGTTCTGGGCACCGCATTTCAAGAAAGATGTGGATAAATTGGAGAGGGTCCAGAGAAGAGCAACGAGAATGATTAAATGTCTAGAGAACATGACCTATGAGGGAAGACTGAAGGAATTGTGTTTATTTAGTTTAGAAAAGAGAAGATTGAGGGGGGACATGATAGCAGTTTTCGGATATCTAAAAGGGTGTCATAAGGAGAAGGGAGACAACTTGTTCATCTTAGCCTCTGGCGATAGAGCAAGAAGCAATGGGCTTAAACTGCAGCAAGGGAGGTTTAGGTTGGACATTAGGAAAAAGTTCCTAACAGTCAGGGTAGTCAAACACTGGAATAAATTGCCCAGGGAGGTTGTGGAATCACCATCTCTGGAGATATTTAAGAGTAGGTTAGATAAATGTCTATCAGGGATGGTCTAGACAGTATTTGATCCTGCCATGAGGGCAGGGAACTGGACTCGATCTCTCGAGGTCCCTTCCAATCCTAGTATTCTATGATTCGAGGGTTACTACCTCCGCAAGTATTGGGGAAAGTCAAATTAAAACATTATTTCAAAAAGATTTTGCTTTTCTAATTTAGGCAACTAATTGATTACACTGAGTACATGCAGACAGAGAAGTTTACAGGACTATTTGCCTTCCAATTTTCACACTAATGTCAGCTTGAGTCTTACTATGGCCAAGAACTTTGGAGAAGGTTAGATGGAATAATTTGCTAAAATCTGTCTCCAAGAGCATGGGGGGTCTATATTCAAAGTATTCTTGTAAAATAAAAAAGATATGTAAATACTTGATGGCAAGAGAGGGGCATGATGGGGAAGGGAAAATGAGGGGAAACAGGGGAGAAGGATTTGAGGCTGTGCTGACAGGAGGAGGAATAAATGGGGATGGGAGGTAGGGCAAGTAAGAGGAAGGGGCAGGGTACAGGAGGCCGAGGGAAAATAGGGGCAGGGACACCTTTTGTGGCCAAACATAGGAGCAGTCTTTTCCTACTGCTTTCATGTGATATAAAACTGGAATCTAGGGAAGACTTGCCTGCCCGATTGGACTCTTAACAGACATACTCAGACAACGCACTAAGAACATACCAAGAGTATGGCTGTACTATAGAGTTTATAGTGGTGCTGCTAATGCAGACACACTAAGCCAAAGGGAAAGAAGAACTCTCCCAGCATCTTAAGTTACTTGAACCACTGCAAGTACTGGCATATATGTTGGCAGGAAAAGCTGTCCTACCAACATTGTACTGTCCACACTGGCGCTTCGGTCAGTATACATTATATTGCTCAGAGGGTGGTTTATTCACACCCCAGAGTGGCAATTTATCTTGATGTAAACTGTAGTGTGTACATGGTCTGAGACTAGTGTGAGTAGCTAAGAATAGGTAACTGCCACATAGTGAAGGCTCTTCAGCACTGGAGAGGTAGAAAGAGAAGAGCTGTGCACATCTAGAAGCTATAGTTTCAGGCTGCATTAATCTCCATTTGGGTATTCTTTCATTTGAGAACATCTCATTGAGATTAATAGGCCACTAAACACCTTTCAAGGCTTGCAACTTCGAAGTCTGGAACAAAAATCTGAAAATGAACTTGTAAACATTTGGCACAAAATCTCTCTCTATAAACAGTTGAATTGGTGAGTTATTTTGTTGCGTGTTTGAGGATTGTTGTTGGGGTTTTTTTAATATGATCTACGTGCTGAAATTATATTTGAAAATTAAATAAATTACACCACTGAATGCTCACTGGGAGGAATGGGGTGAGTAGGGAATGACAGTAGCTGGCAATGGGGAAGATAGGTCTGAAGTGGGGGATATAGGGAAAGAGATAAATGGAAACAGATGATAGGAAAACAAAACGGAATTGAGGGATGCAGTTTAGAAAAGGGGTGGACTGGGGAATAGCTAGGGATGCCTGGCTGAAGCAGGGGTTGGAGTCCTAGTTGAAGGTGGGTAGTAGGAGTGAGGGACCCTGCCAGCATGCAAGTTGGGCCCTAGCCCATTAGTGAGCTGATGCCTGTGATATGCTATTCTGTAGCATAGGGCAGGAGAAAATAAGGTACATCTTCTTACATGTTAATAGTTTCTACTATGCCAACTAATGGCTTAGTGGAATAGGGAAGAGAAGGATGAGGAAGCTGAAAACGCTGGTAGGGGTGGGCTACATGTTGCAAGGAATGGTAGGGGCTCAGTGTGTGGACAGAGAGACCTGACAGTCTTCTCTGACATACTTAGAGTTGTATAACAATCACGTCATAAATCTGTCAAAATTTGGGGACACAAATCTCATTCTAGGTCTCTCATCAGCCTTGTTACCAAATGCGCATTGCAAACATAACAAAGCACTAACCACAGCTGCTTATCAACTGCAGACCCAGGTGATTTAAGTGACCACTAACTACTAACAACATTTCTCTTCATGATTAAAAATTAGGAAGTTGTAGAGCAAAAAACTTCATTAAGACAGAGAGAAGGTTGCCCAGTTACTCTTTGTGCCTTTCCAGAATATCAAGTTCAGCAAAACTCAAACATCTGAAACCAGGAAATACAGCGGTACATTAAACAAATACCCATACAACCTTAACTCAGCCCTCTTTGAACAATACTTCATTATGGTGAGCCGCAGAGCAAGTGTGCATTATGAGCATATTGAACAAACATTACCTGCACTTGTCCAAGAGTCGTACATTGAGCCTACTCACCTGACAGATTACCACACTTAGTAAATTTAACAAACCCTTCACATTTGCACACAGAACACCACTTAAACCTATACTTTACCATATCCATCATTAAATCCACAAAGTGGTTTCATGTCCCATCTCACTACTGACAATAGGCAAGGCAAGAAGACTCAGTGCCCTGCTACTATTTACAACCCATACATTTCTGCATTGAAATGATACAGATTGGCACCTCAAGGTACACACACCTCTTCCTTTGATTACACACATGGAAGAACTGAGACCCAGATCTCTCATATCACTAATGCAGCTCTAATTTATGCAGCTACTCCAATTTATTCCTCCGCCATTTAATGCTGCTACACCTAACAATGTGAATGCAACTGGAATGCATAATTTCCAGTGGCTACTGCCAACACCAAGGGGGAACAGTCAAGGTTGAATGGGCATTTATCTTAAATCAAGGAACACAAAATTTTCAGAAGCTTGACTTTCATTGAACCCAATGTTCTGGAAGGATATGAACTGTCACCAGGCAACCTTAACACTACATTAATGAAGTTTTTTTGCCACTTAAACAGATAATAATAAATAACTATTCACCTAAGATAGTCCCCAAGAAACATCATTCACAGAACTATACATCCAATTCTGCCACATTCTCAGATGACAATCAGAAAAGCTACTGTGACATGCTTCTTTACAGGCAGAAATGCTCAAGGTAATGAAACTGATGAGTCTTTTCTTCATAGTAAATTAATTACTTCTTCATCACCTATAAGCAACTTCCCATGTTTCTTATGCAGAACATGGCACAATGCTTAGTGCACTCGGTACAGTAGGCTAAAAAATGAGGATTTTTAGTCTTTTTATGACGTTAGGTAGTGCTGCTGCCAGAGGCAGGATGCCAGTTTAGATAGAACTGTGTAAATCTCTGCCAGCATGGCAATTTCTATGCTCCCATGAAAAATAAATAAAGGGCCTATATTTGTGAAGAGTTGAGGGTTCTAAGCATCTCAGAGGAGCACACACTATACAGGAAAATGAAAAAAAAAGTCTTAACTCAATCATCCATTTCAAACCATGATCAGTAAGGAAGTGAAATAGCACTAATTGAGTATTTTTCTAATATTGTTCTTTACAGGCAGCACTTTAAACTCATAAAACCTTTTACTTTGACTACGCTGTTTTAATGTACTGATCTTATTTAGAGCATTACTTTAACTGAATATCCAATGGAAAATATTCCAGAATGATATAAAGTGGTTGAACTATCTTATTGGCAACAGTGACTTAAACATATGATTATGGTACCCAACATGCTCAGACAGATCCTCTATTATCTGATTTACAAAAAACATATTAATCCAACTGGAAAGCACGTGAGAGAAGAGGAAGACATAGCTAACCAATCACACAAAAATGGAAACTTTATTTTCACTAAATGTTTATTTAACGTTGAAACGTATTAGACTTGTTTAAACGGTATGCTTAAAAAAACCCTCTCTTTTCAGAAGCACTGGTGATTAAAAACAGTCCAGTCTTCATCTGATCAGTGATACATTGGGGTAACTCTAACACAACCTCCAAAATCCTATTTTAGAAATGCTGGTTCCTTGTGTTACTGAAACACCTCAGGCCACAATCATGAAAGCTTTCCATTCGCATGGTCCTCCTGTGAGGATCAGCTTGCAGCATCAAGTCATATACAGGAACATTAAAACTGCAGAGGAAAACAAACAACTTGAACTGTCTGTTTACTTTTTGCATTTCATTTACCTGATTCATGTGAAGTACATAAAGCTAATGAAAACCAGTTTCATTTTTGTCTCTAGCTACTTTCATTTTCTGGCTCTCATGCATTGACACAGATTTTAGACGTCATATAAGTATTTATAGTTTTAGACTTCTTAAATAAAAATAATCTAGATTTCTCCTTGAAACTGACTGTGTCCCTTTAACACTAGAAATATAATTGAAAAAGAAAATACACTTTTCACAAAGTATACAGATTATCTTAAACTGGCATGGAAGAAACTGCCTTTTCCACAAACGGCAGTATTTTAAAAGTGATTAAATTAATTTTGTTAATTTTTAATATTATGTAGCTACAGAATCATAAATAGGCAGCATTCAGAGTTTCACTATAAAAATACTTTTGTAAAAGTAGCTCAAATGCTTTCTATGTAACTAGATGTTACATATACAAATAAAACAGGATAATGTATTTACATCTAAGGGTAAAGCAGAGGGATCAATATTGAATGCAAGGATTGAACTCTTTAAATCGGAGTGGGGAACCTTTTTTGGGTTGGGGCCACTGACCCACAGAAAAATCTGTTGGGGGCCACACATAAGTGAGAAGCAAAAATACGTGTATTGACATGGGCCCCGATTCAGAAGGAGAAAGACACTGTCCGCAATCCCCTCGCACACAAGAGCCTACGGGGACCCAGTCTAGTTGATTTAGTGAGCTTCAGCCCCGCGGTGGGAGGAAGGGTGAGCTGGAGCACTAGCACATGCTCCGCAATGCTGGAGGGGCCACTGAGTCTCAAGGACCAGATCCAGACAAGCTGGGGGCTGCATACAGCTCTGGACCTTAGCTTTAAATCATGATTTGCAGACTTCAATAATTCTGCCAGAGGTTAGGGGGGTCTATATGAAAGGAGTGGGTGAAATTCTGTGGCCTGCAATGTGCAGGAGGTCTGACTAGATTATTATAATCCTTCCTTCTGGCCTCTATGCTTGAAAGGCACATAAAAAACATCAGCGAGAACTGTTGAAATCACTTTAAACTTCCACTATGGAAAAAATCCATTATTTTAACAAAATGCAAAGATTTAAGAGAGATAGGATTGTGAATTAAATGCTACTAGAAGACACAACCACAATAAAATCAGACAGTCAATGTTAGAAAGCCTTTAACATGAACTGTCAAAAACGGGGGGGGGAGGGAACTAATCAGACTTTTATCTAAAAAAATTGTTTAATCATTACAAGTAACATGGAAGATCAATCCACCTGAATTATTAAATTAACATATTTTCTTCTATGTGTTCAGTTTATTTTATACTCTTAACAGCACTTTGTATATAGTTGGTTTCACAGTTTTCCTTGTACAGTTAGTTTCCACTGTTGTTTGTGTAAGGTCTTTCATTATAAACTACAAAAACTGACTGGGAGACTCAGGAGAAATGATCTAGCTTTAACAAAACATTTTTGTTTTAAATTGCCTAGATGTCAAGTTGACCATGACCCTTTAAAAAAAATACTAAAACATTAAGGCTTACATTTCTAACAAACATAATTAAAATGGTAGCAAACAGGTTTATTCTATTTTTATCCTAGGACATACTCTCTCACTAACAACCAAAACTGAGTACAGTTGGTTTATAAGTAGCACTTTCTGTGGCTACCAGCAAGAGGCCTTTTGGACTTCTGCTTCACAATACAGGGAGATAGAAATTGATCCAAACAAAGATATAGGTTGAACCTCTCTAGTCCAGCATTCTCTGATCTGGCAACATCTGTAGTCCGGCATAAGGGTGTGAAAGATTAACTGGTTAACGGGCCATGCTTACCGGTTGAGGATAGCCGGCAACCGGGGGGCACTGGAACAGCTCCCCCTCTGCCACAGGCAGGGGGCTGCTCCAGCCTCACAGGGGGGCCCGCCAGAGACAGGAATTGCCCCTGTCCACAGCGGGTTCAGGTGCTCCACGGCCAGTGGCTGTTATCACATTCAGAGCAGCCTCTGTCCATGGCAAGCCTGGGCCCACCGTGGACAGGGACTGCTCTGGCAGCAGCATGGAGGTGGCAGCTGGGAGCTGGCAGAGCCAGTCCCAGACCCAGCGTGGAAGCTGGGAATTGGGAGCCAGCGGCAGCACAAGCCCCAGTGCATGGCTGGAGCCAGCTACCAACCCCAGCAAGAGACTGGGAACCCCACGGGCTGAGGGCTGCTCCAGCCAGGCTGAAGTAGTGCCCAGGCCAGATCCTGCTTTAGTTGGTTACATAGTTAAACATTAGGTTAACTCAATGTTTAACCAGTTAACTGATTAACTGGGATTTTACATCCCTAGTCCGGCATGATTTTAGTTAGCTGGATGTTCATTTATCATGGTTGTGGCCAAGTTTTCTGCAGTCCCATAAAGTTTGTTTACAGGGACTACAGAAAACTTGGCCACACCCACAAACCAGTCCTGCCTTTCAGTGTTCTGTGCTGTTATTTAGCCCTAATTTACCCCAAAATGTCTTCTAACAGCCCAGTAAGCAGGGGAAGTGTTGGTAATGCTGCTGGACAATACCACCCTCCTGTGGTTCAGCAAATTCTCTAGTTTGGCACCAGTCAAATCCTGAGGATACTGGACTAGAGAGGTTCAGTCTGTATTACCTTACCCACATGCATGTACCAATTTATATATAAACTGTGGTATGTCTATTAAAACATTAGTTTATGTGTGATAATAACATTCAATGTTATTACACATTTTCACTAAAGAAAAATATTTTGTAATATTCCCTGAAATTGTGTTATGTAAAGCATACTGTCCTCCTGAAAATGAACACAAAGTTATCGGGGTTCTCGTTGACTGTCAGAGAGTTTGTTACTAACTGCACACGGGATATGGAAATTAGATAAAAGGCATTCCTAAACCTCACACTAAAGCACAGCAAGCAAATTATAAAAGGGACCTTCTATTTAAAACCAAACATAGTCCACCTGCACCACATCTGGACGCTGCAGATCACTCCAGCGCTCCCTCGGTTTGTCTGAGATGCGCTGTTGATAGTTGACGCAGCTGCAAGTGGCAGCCTGCCTAACTTCGCTAAAAGTGAACGGAGCACATTCAGTTCCGCCTGAAGCGTGCGGAGAGCGGGGACCAGAGAAGGAAGCTAGCCGGCGACAGCAAACGACAACGCAAAACACCACAATCTTCCCAGCCACCCCCTGTTGTGCCTGCTCCCTTCCTCGCTTCCCTAGCCGGGCCATCCCCAACCCGTCTGAGGCTGTTTGACAGCTCCAGGAAAAAGGCAGCTTCTACTTTCAAACACACTCCGCGGCTGGGTTGGCTGCAGGGAATTGTTGTCTAAACTTTGCGTGTGTGTCTACGTAGACAGAGGTTTGTAGAGTCATCCAGTTAGGGCTAGATCAAGCTTTTCTTTACTCCCCCTCCCCCAGAACACAGCAAGGGACACAGAGGGCAAGCGAGAGCCCTGGAGGAGGAGAGAGATCCCAAGAAGGGCAGAGGAAAGGTGCAAAAGGGAGGGAAGGACTGAGGAAGGGGCCATGCCAGGGAAAAGGGGAGAGAGCGGGTGGGAGGAGGAAAGGGAGAGAAAAGTGAGAGGGAGGGAGAGAAGAAGGAGGCCAAAGGTGAAAAGGGAGAGAGCAGTGGGGGAGGAGGGGAGAGTGCCACGGGCAGAGGAGGAAAAGAAAGAAGAAAGAGGTGAGGGGGGAAGGGACCCTCCCAAAATGGCACTGGGCAGAAGGGAGGGGGCGCTGAGGAGCGAGCCTGTGCTGACAGCTCTGCCTGCCCCCTGCCCCGCTGCCTCTCCCACACGCTCCGAACTTACTTCTTTCTGGCTCTCTGGAAAGGGGAAGCGCCATCTTTGCGAGGCCGGCCCCTAGGTCTTTTGTCTGTGGCTGCTGCTGGGGGGGGAGCTGCGGGCTCGGGGGGCTGCTGCGGCGGCGGCGGCGGCTCCGCCACCCCCGCGGCTAGACTCTTGTCCTCCGTTGACATCCTAGTCAGCAGGACGAGAGAGACACATGGATGAGGAGGAGGGTGGCGATGAGGATCCCGATGCTCCTCCTGCTCCCGATGCGCCTCTCCGCCTCACCTCCGCCTCCTCCACCTCCGCCTCGCATCGCTGGCCTCAGCCGCCGCCGACCAGCGCAGGTAGCAGGGGGAGCGGCATGGGGAGGCGGGGAGTGTGTGTGTGGGGGGGGGGAGGAAGGGGCTCGCGCACAAATAACCGCCCCGCGGAGCGGGCTCGCCAGGGGCGGGGAGGGGGCAGAGACGCGCGGGCACTCCCGCGGCGGGGGCGCCTCGCCTCAGAGGCCCAGGGGACAAGCGGCTGCTCCGGCTCCTGCGCTGCCCGGCTGCTGCGGTGGCCGCCGCTTCATTGTACGCGGCGCCCTCCCCCTGGCGGCGCCCCCGGGGCGGAGGAGGAGCAGGCGGCGGCAGGGGCCGAGGCAGAGAGGAAGTTTTGACAGCTCCAGCTGTTGTGTGTGCCGGGGGCAGAGTCCGGCCGGGCCCCGCTCCCCTCCCGGCCGGGCCGGGAGCAGGAAGTTTACTTGGGGACGGGCACACGGAGGGGGAAGCGCGGGGCCTGCGGCTGGCGAGGGAGCCCGGTGCGGTGGCGGCGGCTGCCCTGGTGTGTAACCCTCGTCAGTGCGACACATAGACACAGAGCCGCTCGGCCTCCTCCCCTCCCCCCGCGGGCCCCACACTGCGCCTGCCCGGCCCGCCCGCCCACCGTCCCACAGCACAGACACCCCTGCGACGCGCCGCCGACGCTGACCTCACGGGCTCGCTGTCTCTGCCGGGCTGGCGGCGGCTGCGGGG
The DNA here is from genome assembly GCF_049634645.1 of Pelodiscus sinensis. NCBI lineage: Eukaryota > Metazoa > Chordata > Testudines > Trionychidae > Pelodiscus > Pelodiscus sinensis. The sequence continues at coordinate 243,706,482 of NC_134712.1, read as the reverse complement.
AAAGTGCGGAGCCCGGGAGCCGGGACTGGGCTCGGAGCGTGCGACACCCAGTGCGCTCAGCCCCGCCGTGGCTGCGGGCGGCTCCCGGGGAGCTGGCGCTGGGTGTAGACAGACCTGGCTAAGCAAACACGGCCCTGTAGGGAGCGGGTCTCCGGCCAGGGAGGAAGCAAATGCTGCTCTCGTGTGCACCCCTGTGACGCGGAGCCAGCCAACTGATTAGAGGCAATCCAGCTTGGCAGCCGAGTGGTGGAGAGCAGAATGTAGCCCCAAACGCACACAGCTGTCATTTCCCTGGATAAGCATGTGTGTGTGGTGTTAACACACGCATGTGCTCCTTACACGTCGGCAGGGGAAACCCTGACCCCTCAGATGCAGAGTGTTTAGTACACACCTACGGAGCCCAATGGCGATTGTTCCTTGTGCAACCTCTGCGCCCCGTGTGTATGTGGCAGCTTTGCTCTGAGTCAGGCTGTGTGCACGCAGTGTGCAGGGCCCCGGGAGTCTCTTTGGCATGTTCTGAGGCGCAGCAGTGCTGGAGGGGAGGAGGGCCTAGGAGCTTAGCTCGCATCACAGGAGCGAGCAGGGCTTGGCCCTCTGAGACAAAGTCTGGGCAGCGTGGAAGGTTTCCAGCCAACTCCGGCTGTAACAGCTGCGGCTGCTTGAGGGAGGCGGGGGGGGGGGTGTTTGTGCTAATCTCACTCCTCGCTTCCCCCCTCCCCCCCGGGGCAGGGCCTAGCTGGCTGCCTGCCCGCCCGGATTCACTGGGGCTCAGCGCGGGGGTTAAGACTCATTATTACACGGGATTTAATGCGTCCCGCAGCCCGCTGGAGTCGCTCCAAGGAGATCCGCGGCTTGGTGCCCTAATGTCCGGGCATAGGGCGAGGAAGCCGCCCTGGGGAGATGCCGTCATGCCGCATGTATGGGCGTTGGGGCTTGATACCTGAGCAGGACGGGCCGGTTAGCTGCCTTATTTACCCCAGCGGCGCAGCGCACATCTGGACTTTCATCCCGGATCCGCCCCAAACGCGCAGCCCTGGTAGGGAGACTGGGAGGAGGGCAGGAGACGCCTGCTTCCCCCCACCTCTCTGCCTAGAGAGTCAGTTTTGCAGTGTTAAATCTGCCCCTCTTTGCCAGGAAGGACTTTGGTGAATGTGTTTCTGTTCTGGAGATGGTGCCGCTGTCCCTCATTCATTGACACAGCCCTCTCCCCTGTTGCCAACTCCTCAGCAGCTTGCTAGAATATTTCAAGACCACAGCAAACCCTTAACTGTCCACTCTGAGGGATGGTCAGTCTCTCTTCTTTCACAGTGACCTTTACTTTTCTCCCCGGCAAGCCTGGTGCTGTTTCTCCTTTGTGAAAGTAAATTATTCACATCACAAATGCTGAATTATGAAACCGATGTTATGTATGGTAAAGAAAATCCTACAGTGTTTGAGTGTGTATATATATGTGACTCAAATATTTTGTGTGCATGTTTAAAAACTTTGCTGAGGAAACCAGAAATTTTGGTGCTCAGCCTCACAAAAGACCCCAAATTAATAACCTCAAATACAACTTGTAAAGTCCTGCATTATGTGGTGGTCCTTATTTTAGGTTTTTATTTTACTTGTGGGCCCCTACTGATTGAGAAGAATGGGCTTGTTACACTAGGCACAACAGGAGTATAGCTAGCATTTTGAAATGTGTACATGCACTGGCTGATTTGTTGTCTTTTCCCACCCACGCTGTACCCATGATTTCCTGAGAGCCTGCCATTACACACAACTTGACCACTAACAAAGTAGGAGCAGATAAAGCTAGATCTGTCACCAGTGTCTGCGTAAAAGACCGGATGAAGAACAAAAGGAAAAAAGTCCTCATCTCCCCCCTTCCCTAAAAAATTCCTGCTAGCCACCTTCAGAAATTTTGCAAAAATAAAAGATATTGTTTTTCACATTGAGATAGTGCAAGATGCTAGGGGAGACAAAGCACTCAGGTTACCTCAATGAAGCTAATTGAGGTCACCACCATAATGCCCAGGGTTTACCACAACTAGCAACAGTGAGGTAAAAACTCCTATTACTAGAACTTTGTATTTGTATTATGATAGCACTTAAGGGCACCAGTCATAGACCAGGATTTCACTGTGCAAGGCACTGTATAAACACGGAACCAAAAATAGTTGTTTACTCCAACAGACTTACAATTCAAGTGTCTTGTCATCATGAGGATTTTATATGAAGACCAGGTCTATACTATAAACTTTTTGTCAGGATAACTGTGTCTGTCAGGGATGAGATGGGCATGATTTATGATCAACATAGCTATGCCAGCAAAATCCTCTATTGTAGACCTAGCTATTCCAGCAAAACTGGGCTTTTGCCAGTAAAACTTATTTCATTATGGGGGACTAGAACATATATACAGGAAAAAATGCAGTTTTGCTGGTATAAGCTGCATAGCACGTTACGGCTATGTCTACACTGCCGATTTTGCTGGCAGTGAGTATGCAAATGAGATGTGGGTTAGCATATAGTTGCAGCTCATTTGCATAATTTATGCAAGCCTTTTTTTGCACAAAAACAAGCAGCGTGGACGGGGTTTTTTGCACAAAAATTCCTTTTCCTGCCAGATCAGTAAGCCTCCTTCTTGGGGACATAAGGATCTGGCAGGAAAAGGGGTTGCGCAAAAAGGAAACGTCCACACTGCTTGTTTTTGTGCAACCCCTCCCCTCCCAAATCGGATTGGCAGAAAATATGCAAATGAGATTGTGATTTATGCAAATGAGTACCTCATTAACATATTTTTTGCTGCAAAAACTCGTAGTGTAGACATAGTCTACCAGTATAGTGTACTGGTATACCTATAATATGGCTACGTCTAGACCGGCATGATTTTCCGGAAATGCTTTTAACGGAAAAGTTTTCCGTTAAAAGCATTTTCGGAAAAGCATGTCTAGATTGGCACGGACGCTTTTCTGCAAAAGCACTTTTTGCAGAAAAGCATCCGTGGCCAATCTAGACGCGCTTTTGCGCAAAAAAGCCCCAATCACCATTTGCAGAAAACAAATCTCAGCTGTCTACACTGGCTCTTTTGCGCAAAAGTTTTGGCAAAAGGGACTTTTGCCCGAACGGGAGCAGCATAGTATTTCCGCAAAAAGCACTGATTTCTTACAGTAGGAAGTCAGTGCTTTTGCGGAAATTCAAGCGACCAGTGTAGACAGCACGTTTTTCCGGAAAAGCGGCTGATTTTCCGGAAAAACTGGCCAGTCTAGACACAGCCATACTGAAAAAACCTTCAACTATAGACATGTCCCAAGCCTTACACTAAGCAGCACTCTGCATTTTAATGGATGTTAAGAAGGCTTTTCATTTGTATTTAACTAAATAGAACTACTACTAATAATAATTACTAATAATAATTTGTGCCAATCAAGTCAGAGTCCTTTGAAAATGCCAACTGAAGTTATAAACTCCCAAGCCCCCTCAAAGTAAGTGTTTTCAAGTGCCTGCAGAATTGGTTTCAACCTATAACTGAGAGCACCTGCAAGAATATTTAAATGAGGCACATTTCCAGTTTTTGACTTACACATATAAAGTTGTTTTGATGTGCTTAATGACAAACTAGGAGTAAAATTCTAATGCCCACAGATCTGCCAAAACAGGAGTGAAAGGAAGATGGGATCTTGTTATGGAAACCATTAAAGACAAATAAGAACTAGTATGTAAATACTATAGGGTTATTATAGCATTAGAAACAGTATTGTGCAACAAAAATAACAAGGAATAAAATGACTCAAGTTGCTGGTAGTGGGACACAGACACTTTCTCCTTCATGTTACTAGTTCAAATCCAGATCAATCTAATAATGGTTCACTAACGAATATAAAATGAAGAAGTGAGTTGTGCCTATGAAAGCTCATGATACCAGCTACTTGTTTTGTTAGTCTTTAAGGTGCTGCAAGACTATTCGTTGTTTTTTAAGTTTTTCCAGTTACAGACTAACTCGGCTACCCCTCTGAAGCTTTTCAATATAAAACGAGTTAAGGTTTAATTTTGGTTTCTTCAGGACAGGTGTCTGCATGACTCTCAGAAAAAAATAGTCACAATGGCATTGCCTACACTAGGATTTAAGGCAGAATAACAATTTAAAATTGTCCTGTAGGGAAAATACTATGCCTTTGACAGTTGCAAAACTGATCACATGAAAGCCTACCAGAGCTTGGCCAGCTAACATACATCTTAATTAGTGCTGAGTGTTTTTCATTCATGTTAAGCTCACACAGTTGAGATAAGATGATGGAAACACACCTTTTTACCCAACAAGGGCAGGTCTGCATTGAAAACACTGCAGTGGACCAGTGGTATTAGTGCTTTTCTCATCAGCATAGGTACTTCACCTCCACAATAGGTAATAGTGCTGGGAAAAGCCTTCCCATCAATATGGCACTGTGTACACTGGAGGTTAGGTTGGTTTAACTGCATCATGCAGGGGTGTGGATTTTTCAATCTTGTGAGGAATGTTAGTTATACCAACCTATTTTTGTAACATATACCTGGCCCAAGACACATAGGACCCTGCTGTATTCCCACTGGATTTTCATTTAATTGGTTTTGCATATTTTGAAAGCAGAGTACTTTTTCTACACTATGCTTTTAAAATGTATTTAACATGTGTTGACATCAGCCCTTTATACCTTAGTCTAAACAAGGCCTTAGGAATTTTAGATTTTGTCCACACAGGAAAGATTTTTGGTATAAACTAAAGTGTGAATGTAAAACAAAAGTTATACAAATAACTCCATGTAGAAGAGTGGCCTTTTTTGGGAGAGAGGTAGGTGGGAGAGTTAAGATAATTAAAAAAACCACCAGAATAAATGTATTTTCATGGCCAGAGGAAATGGGGCAGGGCTGGAGCTATACTTTTATGACTACACCTATATATTTGTATCAATATGATAGGTAAAATTTTCCTTTAGACAACATCATCTTTCATGGTTGTAAGTTTGCATGTGTTACCTCCATTAAAATGCTTAAAATATTAACAGCACAAATTATTTACAATTAAATCTTCCTATTTGGAACTAATTGATTTTCTATATTAAAATGTGGTATAAATGTTATTCCTTCCAAACACTGGCCCTAATCCTATAAATGCTTAATTAGACATGTAATTAATGATATATGTGAATAGTTCCCCTGAAAGACTAAGATTGCGAAAACAACTCAATCCCCATCATTTCTTAAAACTATCAGTTTATATAATCTCTTTTTATAAAGAAAACTTTGGCAGAACCTAATGCATGCGATTCTATTGAGAGAGGGTGAGAGAGAGAGAGAATTTGAATGTTAAGCATTGAAGTTTATTCTGACCTTCATTCTGTTGTGGAGAAGGATGGGACCAAGGAGGGCACACTTTCACAAATAAAGGACTGAGCGCTTTTCTTTTTGATTTTCCTGACTCGTTTGAAAATGTGTGTCCTGGCAGTTGGTGGTGTAAGGACACAGGGAGCATGGCACTGCATCCCTGACCATTTTGGCTAATAGCCATTGATGGACCTATCTTCCATAAATGTATCTAATTCTTTTTTTAACCAGTTATACTTCTGGGTTTCATATCACCCCTAGAAATGAGTTCTACAGACTATGCATTGTTTGGAGAAGTAGTACCTTTTGTTTGTTTTAAATTTGTTGCCTATTAATTTGATTGAGTGACTCCAGTTCCTGCATTATGTGAAGGAGTAAATAATACTTCCTTATTCACTTTCTCCATCCTGTTCATGATTTTATAGACTTCTATCATAACTCCTCTCATCTCTTTTCTAAGAGAAAACCCACCTCCCATCATTTTAAATCTCTCTTCTTATGGAGGCTGTTCCATATTTATACTCATTTTCATTGATCTTCTCTACACCTTTTCCAATGTTAATGTATCTTTTTTGAGATGGAGTGATGAGACTTAACTATCTCCACCTCGCTGATCATCCACTTTTCCAGATCACTTATTAATACATTGAACAGCATAGGTCCCAATACAGATCCTTGGGAGTCCTGGGTACTTTACCCTCCATTGTAAAAATGGCCCATTTATTGCTACCCTTTGTTCCCTATTTTTAACCAGATATGGATCCTCAAGAGAGACTTCCTTCTTATCCCATGACTGCTTATTTTGCATAAAAACCTTCTAAAAGTCCGAGTAAACAATATTAATTGGCTCGCCCTTGTCCACATCATTGTTTCCCCATCATATTGTGTTTATCTATCTGTCTGATAATTCCATTCTTTGCTATAGTTTCAACCAATTTACCTGGGATTGAAGTTAGGATTACCTGCCAGTAATTAGCAGGATCACCTCCAGAGTCTTTTAAAAAAAATAGTCAATACATTAGCTATCCTCCAATCATCTGGTACAGAGACTTACTTAAATGATAAGTTACATACCACAGTTAGTAGTTCTGCAATTTCATAGCTGAGTTTCTTCAGAACTTTTGGGTAAATATCATTCCATCCTCATGACTTATTATTGTTTAATTTTTCAGTTTGTTCCAAAACTTCCTCTAATGACACCTCAGTCTGGGACACTGCCTGAGATTATCCCCTAAAAACAATGGCTCAGGAGTGGCAATCTCCCTCACATACTGTACAGTGAGGTAAAGTTGAAGGCATGACTCTCCAACTTCATAGGAAGGAAGAGCTTGGACATGTCCATTGAGAAATGGGTGCAATGTGCCTATTAATGGGCATATATTATATTGGCCAGGCAATAGCCTCTACCCATAGGTCTTTCAGCAGACTGTGCACAGAGCTGGTGTCAGCCCAGAAAGTTGGTGTAGATTAAGAGCAAATGCTGCTTATCTTTTAGTTTTCACATCAATGGAACTACATCTGTGGGTAAGAAGAGCAGTTTAACAGGCTAGCTGGCCCCTTATATGAAACTAGGCTCAAGGTTCCTGTTTCAGTCCAGGTGCTATCAATTAAGACAATTAAGAAGTCTGGGCAGGACCTGTGGTTTCTAAAATGTGAGTCAGGAGTTGAGAGTTCATAGAGACAGAATGGGTTGGGGAGAGAAGGTTGATAGCAGAAGAGGAATTTGCTGTCTAGAATCAGGCCTGGAGAGAGCTGAAAGAGGAGGCAGCTGCTGAGGGAGATACCTGTTGCCTCTAAGCCAGAGAGTTAGCACTAAGGGCCAGAGAGGGTTGAAGGAAGGGGGGAAGCAACAGATGTTCTGAACTGCTGATGTCTCTTGTGAGAGAATGATCTTAAGGAACAGTGAGAGAGCTGGGGCTGCAGGGTGTGCTCCCAGCTGAGTGAGTTGTACTTTAGTAGGAAAGGCTGGGGTCCTGGCCGCACACTGAAGGAGTCTAGCTCTAGTAGATGATACTGTGGTATGGTGAGAACAAGGATTATGGTGATATGCACTATGTTTTGGGAATTCTATTATAGACTATTCACACAATATTTTTGTAATAAATTGGCTCTCAGGAGGGATATTCTTTCAGTAAGAGCCTGAAGGGGAGCCCTTTGGTTTAGCCAAGAGGGAAACTGAGGCAAGGGGTCACTTGCAGGGCTGCCAGGGAGGAGGATACCACATGTTTACAAGCAACATTTTGTTCTCCTTCAGCAAGTACATTTATGGGGTCATGACCCCTGTTCTTAGGGTCCAGCCAGAATGTAGCTTTTTACTTGTTAACTCAGAACAATTTTCTCTATATACATTACGGAAGCACAGTCTCCTTAGTTAAGACTGCTGAAATATGCAATGTTACATATAATCTGTCTGTGATCTATGTTATATTCCAGCCTCTAGCAAATACTTTTTGCAAGTCACAGACCCTTGATGAAAACATGATTTTTAATGAAAATCCTGACAGCCTTAATTACAACAGAGCAAACATTACCCTTATAATATAATTTTTGTCCTTAAGCCATGAAAAGCTTCCTAAGAGGATAGATTTGCTTTTGTTTACCAGTGATGAGTTTTATAGAAAAACTCTTATATGGCTCTTCAGATTTGGGGGGATTTTTTTAAACCCCTGTGTTGCTCTGGGGGCAGATTTCAAAGGACTTCTTAATTGTTTACTGGATTTAGGAACAAGTCAGGGAAAGAAGAGATGGAAACCAAGGAGGAAAGGGTGGAGAGGGAGCGAGCTCTGTAAAGGGTACACAGAGGAAATCTGGAGTAGTGGGGGCTGCCAGCCTTGCAGCTCAGCGAGAGGTACCAGGAAGGGGGAGCTGAGCTAACTACCAACCTGTCAAATCCACTTTAGGCAAACTAGGTCAAGCTTCTCTCCCAGCCAGGGGTTCCCCTCCCCCGCGTGGCACTGGGCAGGGCAAAGTCTTGGTCTAATATTCAGACAGAATTTGTCGTGTGTAAACGTCTCTCCTTTAGCTTGGGGAGCCAAACACCGAATGATTCCCAGAAAAAGGAGCCTCCAGGCAGCCTTTCCCAGTCCCGCACATTTTTTTCTGTCGTTTTCCTTCCTTGGCCCGTTCCCCCGGCCGTGTGGGCGGAAGGAGAGGGTTTGAACGGGTAGGGGAGAGAAGCGGGGCAAGAGCAGAGGGATCTGTAGCTTTCCAACTCTTCTCGCTCACCCGCCCTGCTGCTCGGAACAGGGTTCCCTTCGAATCAATGGCAGCTGGGTGGGAAGCCTTGGTTTCTTGCAGGCAGGGGGAAGGGTGAATGGGGGTGGGGGAGAGATCATGGCAGCGCAGAGCCCTGAATTCTGCCCCTCGGTTCGGTGGCTAAGCTCGATCTTATCTAGTTGGATTCGTGTTCGTGAAAGTGTCGGAGGTTGGGGGGGAGGGGGACGGGCTGTCATTTATTCTGGCAGTTTTGTGCGGCTTTCCACCCCTCCCCCCCGTAGCAATCTGTGATCAGAGACCCTCAGAGCCATACGCGATCGGTGTGTCTACTCGCTGGGACAATTTTTTTTTTCGCAGTTTCCATAAGGTGTCCCTTATATTTGCAGAAGCTGAAATATGACAGAGGCACTACTTTGTGTGGAAGGATCAAGATTGAGGTGGTGCGTCGAAAGCAATACACTGTAGTAGGAGCTGCGATGGGTGTTTGCAAGTGTTCACTGGAAACCCTCATGAGCCTCCTGTCTTTCTCTCTCTTTCCGTCTTTTTGCGGGGCTCTTTTTAAAGATAAAGCAGGGCTATCGCATCATGTAAACGTCCATTATCAAATGATGAATTGCAAGCACCTCTTTATGTTTGCTAAACCAAAGAAACAACAAAAACAAAAAGCATGTGACACGGACCATGTTGACAGTGTTTGACAGCTGTAGCCAGTAAGTACAATAAATACATTCACTTTGTATCAGCTAACTACTTTGATAGAAAGCAATATATTTCCACTTGAGCCAGCAAAATTTGCATTATCTAAAACTTAAATTGCAATCTATACCCTGTACACAGTACACTTGTTCAAGTATCACTGTGCAACTTTCACACCATCTGCTTTTAATAGCAAAGACTTGCTATTTGTGCCAATATGTCTGTAATAAACAACTTTTCAGTTCCTCAGCAAAGTTAGAAATTCTTCTTTTGAGACAGTACAATTACAATAACTATTATTAAAATGACATTATAAAGCCTGAATAGATTATTGTTTTTCAAAATAAGTGAATATCAATGTTTATCAGTTCTACTCCATGTCTTTAGTTATTAATTCATACTTACAATATTAATTCATACTTTCAATTTTTCAAATCATTTGGATGTGAAAGTAAAATGTAATTAGTTTTTCATTATCATTAATCACCATCTAAAAGAGAAAGTAGATTTTTGTTTGTCCTGATAAATTTACATGTCAAATTTTCAAAGCAACTTTATTACCATAATAATTTTCTATCAGAAACATGGTAGTTTAATGTATGTCACAAGGAGGAAGGAGAAAATTTGTTCCTCTTGGTTTCTGAGGACAGGACAAGGAGTAATGGGCTTAAAGTGCAGCAGGGGAGGTTTAGATTGGACATTAGGAAAAAATTCCTAACTGTCAGGGTGGTCAAATATTGGAATAAATTGCCAAGGGAGGTGGTGGAATCTCCCTCTCTGGAGATATTTAAGAACAGGTTAGATAGACATCTGTCAGGGATGGTGTAGACGGAGCTTGATCCTGCCTTGAGGGCAGGGGGCTGGACTCGATGACCTCTCGAGGTCCCTTCCAGTCCTATTATTCTATGATTCTATGACATGGTTATAATGTATGCTTGTGATTTATTGCATCTTCCCCATCTTCAGGGCCAGATTTATATGTTACCTGCCCCTATGCACATCTCCAGTGCTCCCCTCCACCCACCTACAGCTGACCTTTGTGTTTTCTGTTTAAACAAAAAACAGAAAAAGAAACTTTTGACTCTCTTTTTACTTTTTTTGTGTCCCTTGAATGCTAGTGCCACTAAGTTTGTGCCTACTGTGCCTAATTGGGAATCTGGCTGTACCCATCCCCTCTCAAAGCAGCAAATCTACATGATCAAAAGAGTTAGGATAAGCAATTTGCCTCTATTTAATTGATCTGAGAGGCCTGATATGAAGGAGGAAAATAAGATGCAAGGATTTGTGTTTTTACTAGCACACACTCAGGATTACTATCACCTGTTTCCACTGAGGAATGTCTGTATTCTTATACAGCCTAAAACCATACATTAAGATTGTTTTTGTTTAAAGAAAAAAAAATTATAGCTATGTTATTAATATCTTGGGTTCCTGTGCTGTGTTAACCAGCCTGGTATCTTACAGCTCTATACAAAAATAGACGTGATAAATCAATAGTATCTTTAAAAATCGTGTTAGATATATATTTATAAATGTTCCTAATACATCTTAAAACACATGCAGTAATGGTCCAGAAACAGCCTGTGTAATAGGCAGTGTGCAGAAGAGCGTGTGGAAATATCGAAGGGGCAATCAGAATCCTCTCCCCCCTCCCCACATATGCTGCTACTCCCCCCATGAAGATCTGAGAGTTTGATTTCATCACTTCTTTGGCTGTCCCCTATCCTGTTTTTCCCCAAGCTCCTGTACAATGAGGCAGAAGGAACATCTGTAAACCACATTCTGTCCCACTGTGCTCTGCAAAAAAGTACCTGTTTCATGTGTTAAAGGCCTTCAACATCCATGAGGGGAAGAGGGAAATATGGGATTTCCTTAAAGAGCATAAGTGATGGATTAACATAAAAACATAACAAAAGAAAGGGCTGTATATCCATTGGAAGGAAAGCACTGAAGTAGGTACCACTTAACATCACAACATATTAATTTTACTTTTTCATTTCTTCATGGATTTTTGTTTCCCTAGTTTCAGCTGGCTCTATTCTCCATTTATATAGTGTCTATACAAATGACTTGCTCTGTATACCTTACTGGTAAATTCTTTTTCATGCTGGAATGGCAAAAGTAATTATATTTATAAATGGAATGACTGTTTTGCCTAAGCACCACATGTATAATTCCCTTTTGTAAGGCGGATTTTTATAATTCCTCCAAAAATGTCTTGGCAAAGACCAACCCCACCACTTGGTAGTGTGAATTGAACTTTTGGGACAGAACTCAGCACTCTTATTCCTTGGGTCAGTAGCCACTATAAGCATCACAGAAATTATCCTTTCCCTGAAGAGAGCAGTGGAGATACTGTAGTCTGTGTATGGCTATTAAACACCCCCAGCAGCTGGTCTAAAAGAGTGCCCTCTTGGTCTCTGCATTAACTATTGAATACAAGGCAGTTTGAAATCTGATATATTCTCTGGCGGGGATGGATATAGTGTGTAGGAGAAGACACTAAACCCTGCTCTTGCTGTGGGATCAACTGATGATCTACTAGGCTAAAAGAAAACAGACTGTTCCACAGTGAAAGGGCGAATGGCCTAGAATCCTGCTTAATCCACTCTAATTTCTTTCTCATCCTGCTTTTCAGGAGGAAGGCAAGAGCTCCCTCTCTTCACCTCAGTAGAATAGGTAAAAGGAAGTTTATACTTTCAAACCTGGGGCTTCACTTGGAAATGTTGATCCAGCCTGACCTGCCTAACTCCCTTCTTTGTTCTATCCCTCTTCCTAAGTTCTTTTTCTCTGCTTCTTCCTTCAAACATAGCACTGTCTCCCTTACTCTCAAAACTCTTTTGATTTCCCCTCCCTCTCCAACTATTGTTTCTCTTCTGCTCTTTTCCTTCAGGCTTATCCAATTACTCAGTGGCATCAACTTCTGCTCCAAGGAGTGAGATGGTGGAGAGGATCCTCAGCTGACACAAATTATTATAACTTTAATGAAATGAACAGTACTATGAAATTCACAGTAGCTGAGGATCTGCCCAATTATTCCTTTTCAGTCAGACTTCTGCTATGTATGAGCCACTGAAGTTACTTATAGATTTTTGGAAACAACTTTAAAGAGATGGAAGGGAAGGGATTCCTTACATAAACATCAGGAGATACGTATGTGTTAATGAGACTTTATTAAACAAGATCTCATGAGAGAAGGCTATGCTTTGGAAATCTAGTTGTTTCCCACAAAGGAAACTGACATATGGGTTCCTCCAGTTGCCAGACAGGGAACCTACCCTTTCACAGCATACTTGACTCCTTTATAAACTGACTGTGACTTCTACTGTCAAGGACAGCACAAAAGACCCAATTTGAAATCCTAGCCCCAGTGAAGTAAAAGGGAATTTTGCCATTTATTGCAATGGATCCATGATTTCATACACCCTAGCTTTTTTGTCATGCTGATTGCAACCAGTAGCAGTATGTTAGAAATTGGAACCCTTATACAATATCACTCTGTTGCTAGGCTGACACTGGTAGAAGATGAATACTGAACAATCTATATAATAAGATTCCAGGAATGTCACTCTAAAGCCTAAAATGTCAGAATCCGTGTACATCAATGGAAACAGCTACCAGAATGGTTGAAAACCCTTTATTGTTTAGAATATCACCAGTTTCAGTCATCACTGGGATTCATGGTCTGTCACCAGCCAGTTTAAGATTTCATCTAGTTTGGGCTTTTTAAAAACACACATGGCTTTACAAATTACAGCTATGTGACAGCATAGGCTTTCAGCTACTAGTATTTCCTATCATGAGTAAGGAATAGATTTAAAGAGACTAGATTTTATGTTAACTCACTTTCAACCATATGAAGAGTTTTAAAAGGCCATTACTCTTGGTCAGTAATGAATAAAAGTGGAGGCCTCTTAAAAGTTCCTGATTATCTGGAGTATTTACTCTCCTCTTCCTGTGTAATCTGTGAAAGATAGCAAAATACACAGATCTTTGGCTCTCATTTCAGAATCAACTTAAACTGTGTTTTAGTATCTTATATGAACAATCCCAAAGTTGGTATAGTCTCTTATATTCATCTTGTCTAATTGATATGACGTCCTTCCACATTTCCACTGAGTTAGACTTGTCTGGAGAGAGATTGATGTGGGTTTGTCACTGGTCAAGCAGTGTGTAGCAGGCATTCCCAGCTTTTGTTTTCTCCTGAGGTGGGTCCCTTTGGCCTTATATCATAGCTAGGGTTACCAGGTGGGTTAAAAACAAATACCGGACTCACTTGATCTCAGCTGGTGGGGGGGGGGGGAACGGGAGGACCAGCAGGGAGGGGAGAGGGGCTGGCCGGGAGGAGGTGGGGGGGAACCAGGTGGCGGGAAGCAGGGCTGGCCAGAAGGCGGTCGGGGGGAGCGGAGCTGGCCGGGGGAGATTGGGAGGAGGGAGGGAGAACCGGACGGCGGGAAGTAGGGCTGGTCAAGGGTAGCGGGACTGGATGGGGGAGATAGGGAAGGGTGGGGGGACCGGCCAGCAGGGAGCAGAGCTGGCCGGGAAGGATTAGGAGGAGGGAGGGAGAACCGGCTGACGGGAAGCAGGGCTGGTCAAGGGCAGTGGGGCTGATGGGGGAGATCGGGGGGGGGGGACCGGCCAGCAGGGAGCAGAGCTGGCCGGGAGGGGGCTGGAGGGGCAAGCGGGGGGAGAGAATCGGCCAGCAGGGAGCCAGACTGATCCAGGTGCAAGAATGAGCGAGTCCGGCTCTGGGAATTCCATCCAGCCCTGGCCCCGCGGCGTGGTTGCATACTGCCTGGCTGGTAGACACACTCACACAGCATGAGCATGTCTACCAACCAGGCAGTTCGCAACTAGGTACTGATAGTTCTAATAATAATAAAACTTACCTAATTAGAAAATACCGGACATTTTATATGTCCAGTATTTTCTCAATTTGTTTCCTGGACAGAACCCTCAAATACCGGACTGTCTGGTTCAAAACCGGACACCTGGCAACCCTAATCACAGCTGGGAGCAAGCCTCCCAGAACCCTAGAAATAACACTGGGGATAATGTAGTTCTGGTGGCAGCTTGGACTCTCCAGACTAATTTTGCTGGTCTCACCACTGGCCAGCCCAAATCTCCCCTGCAGCTACAATAGCCACACTGCTAGTTTTAGCATACTAGCCTGAGCCCAACTAGCAGGAAAGTATCTGTCTGCTCAGGATAGCTCACCCTCGGATGCAGCATAAACATGATCTGAACAAGTTTAAACTTTATAGGGTATCCCAAGCCATCCGTAACTGGACAGGCCCTTTTTTTGACATCGACTGGACAAAAAAAGGATGTGAACACATTGGAAAGATTCCAATGGAGAGCAACAGAAATGAGTAGAAGCACATGACTTATGAAGAGAGGCCAAGGGATTTGCGTTTATTTAGTCTACAGAAGAGAAGAGTGGATGAGGGGGAGGATTTGTTAGCAGCCTTCAAATACCTGAAGGGGGTTCCAAAGAGGATGGAGAGAGGCTGTTCTCAGTGGTGACAGATGACACAATGAGGAGCAATGGTCTCACATTGCAGTGCCGGGGTGTGTGTATGGGGGGGGAGGTCTAAGTTGGATATTAGGAAAAACTATTTCACTAGGAGGGTGGTGAAGTACTGGAATGGGTTACTTAGGGAAGGGGTGAAATCTCCATCTCTAGAGGTTTTTAAGTCTCCACTTGACAAAGCCCTGACTGGGTTGATTTATTGGGATTGGTCCTGCTTTGGGCAGGGGGCTGGATTTGATGACCTTCTGAGGTCTCTTCCAACCCTAGGATTCTATGACTCTTCATTGTCCCTTCCCCCTGGGCCAACCGTAAGTTCTATCCAAATGAAACAGTGCTCAACAGAATTGTGCTCCTCTTTCCAGAATAGCAGGTCCCAAGGCTTCTCTCCTGAGAGTCTCTCAATAGCACTCAGAGCTACAAGTAAAATTAAACGCCACTGGAATGTCTTCTGCTCTTCTTTAGGCCTCAGATTGTCACCCGTCTTGAGCTTCCCTGTAGCTCTTACTTATCTTCAGGAACACCAGCCTGCCAGGACAGCTTTCTTGGAGCCTCTTCCCTCACTGCTCAGATTAATTGTTCTCCTCTAGCACCCCCCTCATTCTAACATCCAGTCCTGGGGTGGCAGGGCTAATTGAACAGACCTGGCTAGCTTCTTAGTCCTGAAAGGGGCAGGCTGCTGCTGCTATATTACAGGGCTGAAACAAAATTCAAAGATGATTGTGCAGTTTCCTGTTCTGGAATTTTAGATAGATATTTACTGAGAAAATCAGACAAGATTCTGATTCCAGATTTTTCAAGGATACCTAACCAGCCTGAGATCCCTGAGATTTCAAGTCTCATTCTATTTTCCAGTATTACCAACTCTGTAAGTCAAGTCACTGTGGTTAGCCAACCTTGTTTTCTATGTCTGTGGTAAAAAAAAAATTAAGTCCAGGAGCCTAACCTCAAAGTCTCCCCCACACCACTCACAGCAAGAAAACAAAGATGACAGTGCATTTCTTTCTTTAGCCTTTGTAACAGGGTTTTTTAAAAGAAAGGGCATGTTTTAATCACAGTGGGCCCCATGGCATCAGCACTAGAGTCATAGGATCAAATTCTGTAGAAATTATTGGGACTTTGTCATAAAAAATTATATTAACTTTACAAATCAGTTTACTCTGGAATTGCAAACACTAAAATGCCTTAACCTTAACGGTATCCTATGGCTTGGTGTCACTACAGGACAAAGTTATGGTTGTTTGGATGCCTTAGCTGTGCATTTTGGTACTATACCATATTTGTATATCTTGTAGATTAATCTTTATAATGTATCTGTGTGGATTATAACACCATTCTCTTACTTCCCAGCCCCTTTAACTCCAGCTTAATATTTTCATGGAGAAAATCCCTTGTTTTTAAATAAAACTATTAAACTTTTTATAAATGAACATTAAACAAGAAACTCCATCAGATCCAGCTATCTTGCTAATCACAGTACCTAATGAGTTGAAGAGATGTAGCATTAACCTTACATCAATTTAAATATTTATCTTGTAATTCAGTATTCTCTAGTATGCTCCGGCTGCTTATTATCACTGGTGCGATGGCCAGTTAAAGTAGGTTTACAGCTGCTTGGCATCAGTGGAGTAGCACAAAGCAAGTGCTAGGCCATGCTAATGAACCTGGCTTTTAACTAGCTAGTACTCAACCATGGAATTAAAAGTCCAGTGACAGGTGAGGCCACTTCAATTACTAGGATTGCCAGCTCTCCCAGACCAGACAGACTGTATGCCATTGCAGTAAATGGCATCCAGTCCAGAGAGTTGGCCATCATATTAATCTACCAGTGAGAACTCTTCACATTTAGATTCACAGTTTATATGTATACAGTCCAGTAATACTAGTGACTCATCCAACCAATAAAAATTAAGCATGCAAATGAGCTGGAGGAGAACAGCTGTAACTTGGTTGAGTTACCTCTGATACCACTACGGTACTATTTAAGAGTGATCTGAGTTATTAACCTGGCCCAATCTGTTAGATACAATTATTAATTACTTAATTACTTAATTACAGCCTAATTGCAACAAGTGCAGCCAGCATACAGGATTTCAATAAGGTTTAACAATATGTCAATTGAAGTGTCTGTATTCTTTATTAAGACCACTTGTGACACTAGTGGTCTGAGAGTAAGTGCTAAATTTCTTTAGGATCCATTTTTTAATGAACTTTAATTTATACTAATTATCAGATTTACTTTTAAGTTCTCAAAATAATAGTTCTTCATTAATTCTGAACATTTGGGGAGGATATACTATAATATTCATATAAAACAAAGCTGAATTTCTCTTCAGTGAAAAACTCATTGCATCCTCAACTCTAGAGTTGCAAATAATGCTTCCATAATTCCATATTAGCACTGAAACCCACATCCACAGAGAGTATGTCTACACTGCAATTAAAAATCCACGTCTTACCTGTACCAGCTGTCTTGGGCTTGAGCTAAGGGGTTGTTCAACTGCAGTGTAGATGAGATGAGAGGGCAATTAAACATCACCTTCTCTTGTGCCCTGTGAGCCTGGCTCTTTTGACACAGGCCAGGTGTGGGTGTCTAACTGCAGTGTAGACACACCCAAAGAGGATTAGGTACAGTAATATTCACTTTCATGGCATCTAACTTTTAGGGGCCTAGAAGCTCACAGGATCATCATAGTGATCCACAAAGTCTGATTCAGATATTCTGGCTACCCATGCAAAAAATGGGGAGAGACAGATGCCTTAGAAGGGAATCTACTAAAGCCAGCAATACTAGGTGGAAACCATCTAAGTTAGGCCATGGGTTAGGTCATAGTTATGTGCATAAGTCTGTGTTGGAGGGAGGCCTCTGTATGTGCTTAGTGATCCACAGCCAGGAGGAACCTGCTGCCTAGCGTCAGGTACATTAGGCAACTAAGCTATTTCTTGCAGGAATGAGTTATGTGTCTGTCTTGCTCTGCACAAAATGGATGGAGGAAGTGACAGCACCCACTCTGTTAGTATAGCTATGTGGTTAGAGCACTCATCTAAGACATGGGAGTCTGAATCTCAAATTTAATTTGCCCTATCTTCCTGAGTGGGAAGAGGACTTAAATAGGACTTTCCTACCTCTTGGGGGCGAGTGCTTTAACAACTGGGCTATCTATAACTTTGTCATCTCTATGATGAATTATGCTCTAATTAAGGCAAGCTCTGAGCATCCTCTGGGAGCTTTAGATGTGGAATGCAGTGGCCTTTTGAGTAGATTTGGTCAATTCTAGCATATGACACCTGAACTCCATCTGCTACACTGGCTATCTCTTCAGTACTGAGCTTTACACCGGGGCTACATCTACACTGCCCTCTCTTGCACAAGAAAATATGCAAATGAGGCAAAGCGGTGAATATCACCGTGCCTCATTTGCATACTTAATGAGCCACCATTTTGCACAAGGGGCTTTTGCTCAAAAAGGAGCCGTCTACACAGCTCCTATTTGCTCAAAACCCCCCTCTTGCGCAAGAGCCGTTCTACCACTTTTTTTCAGGAAGAACGGCTCTTGGGCAAGAGGGGGTTTTTGCACAAAAAGGAGTGGTGTAGATGGCTCCTTTTTGCGCAAAAGCCCTTTGCTCAACATGGTGGCTCAGTAAGTATGCAAATGAGGCACAGCGATAGTCACCGCTTTGCCTCATTTGCATATTTTCTTGCACAGGAGAGGGCAGTGTAGACGTAGCCTAGAACTTCAAAGTTACAAATACTTGGGGAATGGCGGTTGTTTGTAACTCTGAACAAAACATTTTGGATGTTCTTTTAAAAGTTTACAACATAACATTGACTTAATAAAGCTATGAAATCTTAGTATGCAGAAAAAAATGCAGCTTTTTATCATCTTAATTTAAATGAAACCAGCACAGACACAGTTTCCTTACTTTATCATTTTTTAAAACTTTCCCCTTTTTGGTAGTTTACATTTAACGCAGTACTGTACTGTATTTGCTATTTTTGTTTTTCGGTGTGTGTGTCTCTGCAGCTGCTTGATTGTGTACTTCTGATTCCAAGGAGGCCTGTGGTTGACCAGTCAGTTTGTAACTGTGGGGCTCATAACTCTGAGGTTCTACTGTATTTACATTTAACTATGAAGCCTTACCTGGTATGGAACTCAGTTATTAAATAATCCAGGATGATTGAAATTGGCATTGAATGAGGCAGCCAGCAGCAATAGAAAAATCTCTTCCATTTCTACAGCCAAGTAGTGTGGATTGATCTTCTTGCTATTCAGTACAGCAGCAAGTTTTTAACCCTGTAAATTATTGAGGAATCATGCCCTGAGGTCGAGAACTGTTAAGGAGAAATGAAGCATGTGGAGGAAATGAAAAATTATTGGGAGCTTGAACTGTAGTTGGACACAGGTGAAGTAAGTAAAGGTACCAAACTTGGCTTGGCCAGCTCAGCTCTATAAGGATAACTCTGTCCTACCCAATCTTGTTCCTCATCCTTAGCATCAGTGACATTGCAGGAAATTGATAGTTCCCATCTTCCAAGATAGGAAAAAAAATCTCCCAAGGAATGGTGAATCAGAACCCCTCTTCTGAAGAACCCAGAAAACTGAGCAGGATGCTATCTCTTGAAAGTCTGTGAGCTACCAAATCTTTTCTTATTTGTTAGTGTAGATAAGTCCAGGGATTGTAAAATTGCCCTGGAATCCTTCTAGAGAGCGCAAAGACTCATCCTGTGGTTTCCAAAAGTGGTTAACAACCATAGTGTTCTGCACTTCTCTCAGGAACCTCAAGAGATGCAGCCATGATGTCCTGTGCATAACCACCACTGTGGAGATAGACCTGGCAGTGCACCTGCAACTCATATATAGCCTGGGAATCCAGCATGAAGTTGGGATGTTAAATTGCAGGTAGTTGACTAACTGAATAGTTGATGTATTTTGCATCGACTATTCGACTAGTTGATATGGCGTCTCCACCTTTGAAGTGTAGAAACAGCCCTAGGGCTTTTGCTGCACTTTAAAGGTGAAAGTGCCACGTGGAGCCCGGGGTCAGCTGGGGTCTGCCTGCTGACCCTGGGCTCCATGCGGTGCTGCCGCTTTGAAACGCCGCTGTGGGAGCCCAGTGTCAGGCTCGTTCCGGTGTTTCAAAGTGGCAGCACCATATGCAGCCCGGGATCAGCTGGGGAGTCTGGCCCCAAGCTCCATGCTGCACTGCCGCTTTGAAGTACCCCCTTCTCTCCTCCCCCCCCTTGCTGCCTCTTTCTAATAGAGGCAGCAAGGCGCGGGGGGGGGAGGGGAAGCAACTAGTGGACAAGCTTGTTGACTATCCAATAAACATTTGCTTAATGGATAGTCCACTAGTCCTTCTCATCCCTAGCATGACAAGGCATATGGTGCTTGCCCAGGCCAAACAGACACTTGTAACTGAATCTCTGGTCAAGGGCTCAAGGCATACCTGAAGTGGAGCACCCACAGGGATGCCACTCAAACAAGAACTATAGCATTTCCATGGCAAATTTCAGCTCCTCTCCAGGAATAGAGAAAATAGATCACGATAACCTGAACCCATAATAAAGTCTTACCAGATTATGGGTATGTTCACCAGTGGTCTCAATGCAGCTTTCACATTTCCTTGAAAAGAATTCATTAAACTGAAAAAAGCTGGCTTGAAACCAGTCTCTTTCTATAATGGCTTCCATAATTTGCTTCAAGGGACACATTTATAGTCACTGAGATTTTTTTAATAGGTTTAGTGCAAGATGAAGGGTTGGTTCACTGTCGTAACACTGTAATGAATGTTGGTTGCCTGCCACAGCCAAATATTTTTTCCAGCATTTCTACACAGTACAGCCTTTTCTGTATGGACTTTCTCAAGAATATGCAATAGCATGATAGCTGTAGTCTCTAGGACCACAATGATATAATTTCCAGTTTTGTTTCAGGAGTTCCATCTTCAATGTTAATACTTTCAGACACAGCCAGAACATTTTCTAATACTGTACTTTTTCTAATCTTGATCTTTTCAAGGGCTTGAGCATTTCAGCTACTTCTTTTTATTCGTCTTTACTTTTCTGCAAATTTGGAAGGACTTGGATTGTGAGAAGAAGAATTCTCTGCCTAGTGAGCAGCTTTGATACTTTGTCAGATGGCCAGGACTATGGCACACTAATATTTTCAAAATGACTCCTTATCTTACATCTTTACATAATTTTATAGTATAGAACAATGCCTAATTCATGTACCTTCTCTTCCCACACTACTAGTTCAATGTTAAAAAAAAAGGTAAGAAGTTTGCACGTGTAACATTCCTATGACTTCTGGAATGTTGGAAAAGAGCTTGGGTGTTGACCATAAAATCTCATAAATTCAATCTGCAACTTTTCCTCCAAAAGGGGAGCTCTTCAGAACAACAAACTGGAGTTGTTTGGGTGCCTAACTTTGTTGGATGCTTCAAAAATCTCCCCTTAAAAACAAATACAATCTGAAACAGTCTTTATAACAGGAGAGTTGAGGTAGTGAGATTCACAGGATCAAAAAGGGAGCTTCTCTACCACCTGAATGACTTTTGAATTTCATTTTTTTCCCTTTCACATCAATAAATACAATAGGGAAGTCTACGTGTAATTAACTATACAATTAACCATTAAGCTTAGGTTTATCAGTTAACCTTCTAGACTACACACATCCTACGCAGCAGCCTCTGTATTTGCGGAGCTCAGACCCCCCCCTTAGATAGAGGCTGTTGCCACCCCACGCTGCTGCCACTGTATCAGAGATAGCAGTCGGGACAGCAGGCAGCTGGTTTGCATGGGGAGCTGTTTTTTAAACCAACTCCCATTGTGAACTGGCTCCCCCTGCCACCCTGCACTGCTGCCTCTGATTCAGAGGAAGCAGTGTAAGGTGGCAGGGGGCTCCTCAGGAGTGTGGTTGGAGTGCACTGGCTGCTGGTCCCACCCCTGGGATTATTGAATAGTCATGTAACCACAAAGATTTCATGTGGTTACACGACTATTCAATTTCCTGATAGCTAACTTCCCTAAAATATAACCATGAAGTATGTCTGATGCTGGCCTCTTCCCTTTTAACAAGAGGGGATATGATGTATGAATATGTTCAAATTGAAATACCTCTCTCTCTAGACTAATAACTTTCAATTCCAGGACTACGCCCACCCCTCCCAAAACAACAACTTTCAAGTAATAGCCACTACCCAAGACCACTTAAAGAAGGCCCCTGCTATTTTGCATTTTCACACAGTGGAAGATTGGAGAACATAATAAACCTGGTGCAGGAAGTTAGAGTTGGAGGTGTGATGAATTGTTACATGTCAAAAGCGACGAGGAGTCCTGTGGCACCTTATAGACTAACTGAAGTGTAGGAGCATAAGCTTTCGTGGGCAAAGACCCACTTCGTCAGATGCATGTCTCTGACGAAGTGGGTCTTTGCCTTCGAAAGCTTATGCTCCTACACTTCGGTTAGTCTATAAGGTGCCACAGGACTCCTCGTCGCTTTTGCAGATTCAGAGTAACACGGCTACCCCTCTGATACTTGTTACATGTCAAGTCCTTCTTTAGCCCTCACAGAAACTCCCAATGATTTTAGTCTTAGCAGTTCTGAAAATATCAGAAAGGATGGGATTGGTGGTTTCTCTAGTTTAAATGGAAAGCAGTTTGAGATCTGCAATGGATTAGAGACCCTTGATTGTATGCGTGTTTCAATAGGTCATAATTTTTCATGTTGTTCTTTGGCAAGGATCATTGGTCTCTGCTATCACTGAATTTAATAATTGGGGAATAAAAGGGAGAAGACCCAAACTATAGTCCCCTCTAGTGGTCTCTGAAATCTCTTTATACTAATGTAATGAGATATAGTGGTTCTTTAAGCATTAGACCAAGGAAGGTCTAGAAAGTGGCTGACACTGGAGCAGGGAGAGAGGAAGTGGTCCTAGTGAGTTAGCAATTGGTGGGGGAAACCCAGATTAGTATCTGTTTAAGGGCTCAAGATCAAGAACCCTGTAGTACAGGGTGGGGCAGGGATCCCTTCTCTTCTGGCTAAGCAGGACAAGCCCTGGAATGGACAGGGGCAGTGAATATGCTTCCTGCTCCTTCAGAACAGGCAGGAGGAGATGCGGGCTCACATCCATGTGCTGAGTGTTCCAAGGAAAGGGGGCCAAGTATGAAATGGGGGCCAGCTGGAGAGAAGCTGGCCAAAGCCTGCAGCTGGCAGGAATTACAACCCTGCCCCAAGAGAAGGGCTGTAAACTTCTGACCCAAGGAGAGATTGCTTATAGTTTGGCTCAGCCTTTAAAAGAGGGTAGGGAACTCCTTATCCCAGGAGGGACTCCTGGCACTCCAACTCAACCCAGGAAGGTTTATACGCTGATACAAAGGCAGCAGCATAGAGTGGCAAGGAGCTTCTCTGGGGTGGGGCTGGAGTGCACTGGCTGCTGGTCCCACCCCCAGGGACTATTGAATAGTCAGTCTAGTAACCAATAAGAATTCATGAGGTTAATCAACTATTCAATTAACCACTATTTAACATCCCTATCTGAAAGGCACTGGGGCTCAGCTATACATGGTATCAGACAGGCCGGAGGATGGTCAGTAGGATTTGTGGTCTCTGGTTGCAAGTGGACCCCTGTATGGAACAATAGGTGTTGTCAGGGAAGATAGACCAAAATCTCCTCACTATGCAATCTCATGCAATCATGACAAGAAATGCATCTACCCCACACTGTGTTTCCAGTAAACTGTGCACTTGTGCAGCCACTCAGAAGAAATTCAGATGTCACCCAGCAGATTAGCAGATCTGCACAGCTAGGGTTTTTTTAAATCATGGTAGTGCACATTTGCACATGGCTCGTCGTACATAAAAAATGTATTCTGCACATGTGTGGACAAATATTTGCACACGGATGGAAAAGATTGGATGGACTATTGACAGCGAGGTAGGCTACATATCAGAGTAGTCAAGAATCTACTATGTCCAATTATCTTAGGGAGAGATTGGGATTTCCTGGCAGGGAAGTCAAACCACCACCTATGATGGGGAAGGATGTACCCTTGATTGAAAAAGGAGTGGAGGGAACTGGAAACTTATGTAGAGATGTGTGACGTAGTGGGGGTACCTGGCTGGTTTCTATGCTGCTGGCTCTGGGGTAACCCCCACTGGCTGCCGTGGGGACCACGACCCAGCAAAACAGGATGGCCAGACACCCCCCATGGAGGGGAACAAAGGAAGGTGGAATGCTGCCCTGGCTGGGGGGCAGGGCTGGAAGTGAGTTAGTTGGTGGCTGGCTGTCTGTGAGCATGGAGGAGACAGCCTAGGGAGAGGAGCTGGAGTTTAGGGGCCCAGTCTCCCCCCAACTCAAGGGGGCCTGAGGCATCCTAGCCCAGCTCTGTGACCAGATTACATCTGTGCTGTGCTGTATCCTGGAGAGGCAATAAACTTCCTCTATTCCACCGGCTGGTGCAGTCTGTTTGTGCCATTTCGGGGTGCAGGAGACGGGGGACCCCAACGCACCGTCACAAGGTGACCATCTCCAGACCTCTCAGGATCAGCTAAAATGTATTGATGAGAGCTAGAAGATGTAATCACCTCCTGGCAGAAGATTAGTGATTTAGTTGCTAGGACTGGAACAAGAACTACCACAGTCTAGGGTAGAGGCAGAGAGTGGGAAACAGCAGCAGCCCTGCTCCAGACCAAAAAGGAGGTCAGGGAGCAGAAGCTGATGGCAAAGACTGATCAGTTCAGTGTACCATGGGGACTCAAGCAGAACCTTGAGCTCATCAGTGTATTAGGGATCCAGGCAGGCCCATGGAGACAATGGAGATCAGAGTAGAAGCTCAAGCTGAGCAGTATACAGCAGGGACTCAGACAATACCCCAGCAGTATGCTGGGGCCCAGATGAGAAATCAGGGCAAAAACAGTGCTCCAGAGGATACCTGTTTTATGGGTCCAGGCATGAAGACTGGAGAACAGCCTGAACAACTATTGGCCACAGAACATCAGCTATAGTTGATCTGTCAAGAAAAAGATCAGCTGACTGTAGAACACTGGGCCACTTAGCAAAGAGCGTTCACCTGACTCTGAAGGTCAGTGAGCTGGAGGAACAGCTACAGACTCTGCATGGAGATGGAGCAATCTTGATGAGCAGGTGAGCTGTTAGAGACAGTACCCTAGGGGAGGCAGGACAGATGGTAAGGGTGGCTGTAAGGGTGGACAAGGCCTTAAGTGAGGAGAAGTACCACAGGATAACACTGGCCTTTAGAGAAGGAGAGTAGGGCCAGTTCACTTTTATAGCATAATCTGGATCAGTCAATGCAGTACAAGAGGGCACTGAGAGAGAGAGAGGATCAGTGAGTCAGAGCTAAGACTGCCAGAGTCTCCTGGGAGGGGAAGCTGTGAGACCCTGAAAGGTAAAAGGAAAAAATCCCCAAGGGTTTGTAGCCCAGGGTGAGCTGAGAGACCATGTTTGGTTTTTGTTTGTCTGGCTAATAAAATGGTCTCAGAGACTGTGATTGTGGCAGTGTGTCTTTGGGAGCTGGATGAGAAGCCCTGACTCGGTACAGTCCTTTTCTACTGATGTGTTGATGGAATGAATTGATTCCCTGTCTATGTGTGTGAACTTGCATCGTTCAGAGCAAGGGGAGTTTTTCTCTTGATTTGAATGGAAGCCGGATCAAGCTCTATATAGGCATTTGTAATACACTCAGCACCATGGTAACGAAATGCCTGTCCCTTGCCTTCATGTCCTTGATAGTATAAGTGAGTGACTACATTGCTGGTGAGTGGGGGAGGAAAATGAAACCTGCAAGAAAAGAATTCAGTGTATATATGTTTATGCATGGAGAACAGTTGGCCCATTAGAACTGGATTGGACAATTCT
This sequence comes from Pelodiscus sinensis, assembly GCF_049634645.1. Lineage (NCBI taxonomy): Eukaryota > Metazoa > Chordata > Testudines > Trionychidae > Pelodiscus > Pelodiscus sinensis. Next base: position 243,680,813 of record NC_134712.1, on the reverse strand, counting down.
AAGATACAGGTATATAATGATTATGTTGTGATATAGTTATCTGGAGAGCTTAAGTAACCAAACTTTTTACTTTCAAAACAAGAACTTTTCTCATGTTAAAAAAAAAATTGTAATCTGGTCATCTGGTTCTTGGGGACACTTATAACTGAATTATAAGGTAGTTTTTTTTCACTTAGTGTCACTTTACATTTTGCTAGCTGGAAGATTCATGAAGCATTTGAAAAGGCAGGGCTTAGTACCTCGGGGAACCTTCCAATACATATGAAAAACTATTTTGTGTTCTCCAATGCTCTTAGCTCATTCCAACGGCAATCAATATTCTAGCCAGGTGGAGGTTGTAGTGTTTGTTTGCTTTTCATCTTTGTGGTTACCAGACTTAAGATGCTAGGTGCAGAGAGTCAGCTTTACCAAGATGGCAGAACAGGAAATCATCTATATAGGGTGCAAAGTATTCAGGGCAGCAAAATGTTCTATAACAGCTAGAGCAGGCATAGATACTGCAGGAAGACTGAATGTTGGCTGGTTTGCCTAGCACAGTAGAATGCTTGAACTGGCCCACTAACAGTCTTGTGTATATATTCTAGGCAGTGTACCTAGACTTTGCGATTTGCCAGGTAAAACACTTTTAAATTCAAGCTCTTTTTTTTTTATGATCAGTTTAGCACTCTGCTCAGGATGCATGGGGCACTGTCCCTGCCCTGATATTTAAGGCCATTATGCTCTCCTACTTCCAATCTTTCCTCAAAGCTTACCTGTGCCACGATGCCTTTAAACAAACCAAATTAATGGCTAGCTGGGGACCATTATTTATTTACTTGGCATGTGCGTAGTCATCTGGCATTGTCAGTGGTGTGATCCAGTTTTTCTAGAGCACCACTGAACGTAGCCAGCGGGCATTCTTCAGCAATGTGCATCGTCTGTGATGCACCACAGCTGCACAAAGGGCTGGCACAAAGGCGTTGGCAATATTGGTTGGCCTGGTCTGGAACCTGTTCATCAGGTACCACGGATGTCAGGGAAGCTAATTATCCAACCAGCGAGCTGAGTTCCATGAGCATGAGCTCAACAAATCCTGGCACAGACATGGCCAGCAACCCCAACATTCACGCAGGTGACATCTATGTCATTGAACCAGCTCTATGCATGTTGCAACTCAATATGGAGTGTTTGTCAGTGACCACGCATGATTTACTGGGGATCATTGGCATTTAGTTTATCTATTTAAAATAACAGAGAAAACAACTTGCAAAGGTATACAAGGTAATAAAATTGTGTATATTCAACTGTATCTGCCATCTCTTAGTTTTCATATGTCGCTTGTTTTCTTAGGCTTAGAATTTGCAAAGAGCTTCATATATGCTAAACTTCACATACATGAGTAGTTTCACTGAGCTCAATGAAATTACACAAACAAAATTAAACATGTGTTACTGGCTTTAGGCTCTGGGCCTTAGATAGTAAACTATTTGGGTCAGGAAATACATAAAATTATATTCAGGAATTAACACAATGGGTCCCAGATTGGTGTCTCCAGGTGCTACAGTAAAATGAATTTTAAATAAGAAATTTCCTCCCATTACCTCTAACCTATTTTCATCACCTCTTCTCTTTCATAGCCTGCAGAACAATTTTGGACAGAAGCATTTTTTTTCTTTGCTGGACCATGGCCATTCAATGGAGTGAGTAGCAGGAAGCTTTGAAAGAGAGATACTGTTAGCACTGTTTCCACATACATCAAAGCCTGATCTTTATGCAGCTGAGACTCCAAGGGATATCCCTTAAAATAAAGGCCAGCTTATTACCCATCTTCTCCAACTCCCAGGGAACTAAATACTCTCAAGTAGAGAGAAATTGCTGCACAATGCTTCTTTATAGCTCTCAGTGTGCCTTCTTTGCTGGCTCCAGCTGCCCCTACACTCTGTTTTTCCTAGTCTTTTCTCCAATATTTTTTCCAGTTGACTTAGTTATTACAGTACATGGACCAGACTGAGGAAAATACACTGAAGGCTGGAGTTGGCAAAGCAGTAAGTGCTATGAGAGGGAAGTACTCTTGCCATGCAATGACATCATCTGGGAGTTAATTGGTCACATTCCTGCTGATGGGAGGTGCTGGCTGGAGTCCTTGGACTTACTTCCGTGATACAGAACAGAGACAGTGCCTGTCTCTTGCCAGCCTGCTTCGTTGCCAGCATTCTGGCAAAGTCTAAGACACTTACAAAAACAGTACAGTACTTGATTTAGCCTGTAGTGAGAAAAAGTCATTTCACGTCTCCAGTTTAGGAGCTAAGCACTAACAAGCAGATTAAATAAAAATTACAAATTAATACACATTTGTTTGGGTTTTTTTCATACCATATCAGCCTCCTGATTTGTGAACTAAATTGTTACTTTTATTGCTGGGAAAGTGGGTTTTCAAATAATAACTAGACCATAAAGCATATTCCATTTAATGGTTCAGTTTTAGTGAACTGAAAATCTGTTCCCCTTGTGGAACCACTCTATATCATGGAATTAATAGCAGTCACTACCTGTGAGAGATCCAGAACTTCCTAGTAGTAAGTTCTGGCTATCCAGTCTCACCCACTTGCATCAGAAAGATCTTGAGAAGATCAACAGGATTTGCAAAGTGACCAGAAGGCTATCACATTCATTCTGATGCAGACCAGCGAGGGTGGGTGGCAGGGTGGGACTCAGGCCTGATGTGATAACAAGGAAGGAATTGTTGAAGTCAGAGGAGGGAATTTGGTAAAGGGAGAAGGAAACTAATGGAAGAGAGAGGAAAAGTTTAGAAGGGAGAAGGGAATGAGGAAGGCAAAGGGTACGCAGGCTGAGACTGAACAGCTGAATGAATGCACTTGTCAGAGAGGGGTGAGAGGCAGGTAGACCAAAACTAAATGGCAGTACCAGCATATGTGAACAGTTATCTAAATGTCAGAGCTAATGGGTACTACATATTTATTCTAACTGTGAGTTTAACTGTAAAAAGTGACAGTAAGGTCATAAGATGTCACAATTACCCTATAATAAGTGTTAATGAGAATAGGTGTAAGGAAACCGGAGAAATTGAAGTAGTCTTAACCTCCATGGTCATGTTGATACAATAGAAGGACTGTTGAAATTATGCTTGTGAAAAATAAATGATGTGGAGATGCCAGCTAAGGAATCAAAATTGGTATGTTGGATATTGGGCCTAACTGGTAAACAAAGTAATGTGGGGATGGCCTATTTTACGCATCAATCCCTTGGTGGGTCCTTAAAGAAAGTGTAAGGGACCCAGATAACCTTGCCACCTCAACTGGCTCCCGCTGAATGCCATATACCACCTGAATGAAAACTACTGAGGGCTAGATCCTGGAAATTGACCCTTGTGGGAAGACCCTTGCACTCATGTGGTTCTATTTATAGGATCTAGCCATTGGGTTGTAAGCAGAGCTGGCCTTACCATGAGGTGAACTGAGGCAGCCGCCTCAGGTGCCAGACTGTGCGGGGAGGGAGGGGGCGCCACTAGGACCCAGAGCGTAGAAAATTGTTTCTGCTGCTGGTGCATATGTATTCTCTCTGCTCTAGATGCATAGAGATGGTGGAGTGCTGTGCTGAAGGAAGGAGGGCACAAGAGACGTAACAGGCAGACAGGAGAAAAGGGGGCATGGGGATGTCATTTGAGCTACCTGCCTCAGGTGCCAAAATGTTGTGGGCCGACCCTGGTTGTCAGTTATTTGAGGGGAAAGACTGTTATTCCTGTACAGCACCTAGCATAATGGGATTCCAATCCCATATGGGGGGTGGAGTCTACCTTCTGTTTCAGTACAAATAAATAGTAGTAATTTGTATAAAACACAGCATTATCCATGATGGGATAAGTGCTCCTATTGTGACTTTATTCTTGGCTATGCTGTAATATTTTATCTTACAAATTCATATCCTATATCTCTAATCCCCTCTTTGTGGCTTCACCATATGTGCACAGCCAGAGATACATCCTCTGATAGCTGTTAATCCTTTGAGTGTTTTTACAATATACAGCATATGTCCAGTGACCATTGTGTCACACAGCTTTAAGGCTCTTCATTGATCGTGGCAAAACACCACTGGAACTAGAAAATTGTGTCATCTTAAGTTGCTGATATGTACTTTCAATGGAAACTCCCTCTTCACACATTTTTTTGTCTATAATTTCCTTGTTTTTTCAAAAGCAGCGAAGAGTCCTGTGGCACCTTCTAGACTAACAGATGTATTGGAGCATAAGCTTTTGTGGGCAAAGACCCACTTCGTCAGATGCATGTAGTGGAAATATCCAGAGGCAGGTATAAATATGCAGGCCAGGATCAGGCTAGAGATGACGAGGTGGATCCAGTCAAGGAGGATGAGGCCCACTTCTAGTAGCTGATCTGGAGGTGTGAATACCAAGAGAGGAGAAGCTGCTTTTGTAGTTAGCAAGCCATTCACAGTCTTTGTTTAATCCAGAGTTGATGGTGTCAAACTTGAAGATGAACTGTAGCTCAGCGATTTCTCTTTGAAGTCTGGTCTTGAAGTTTTTTTGCTGCAGGATGGCTACCTTTAGATCTGCAATTGTGTGTCCAGGATGATTGAAGTGTTCCCCTACAGGTTTTTTCAAGATTACCAAAAATGTTATACTCTGAACAAGAAAGCTACCTTGTGTTATATTAATGATTACAAAATATGCTGCCTTAACCTTAAATAGTTTTTCTTAGATTAACATTTAATGGCATTGTCACTGGTGTACCAGAGCAGTACAAATGGCCAAGGGCATAATGGTTGTTTAAGATGGACTTACAGTTGCTTTGCATTGCTAGAGTAGCACAGAACATATTAGTGAATATTTTACACTTGACATACTGGTTTAAAGCTGGTCTGTTTGCAGTTTTTTAAAACAATTTAACTATATTGATTTAGAAATTGAAACAGTTAAATTGTGACTGCCCTGCTATGAATGCAGCTATACAGGTATAATTGGTATTGCTTATTTCCATAAATTGACAGAAATAAGCTGTATTGACATGATCACCATTTATACTGACATAGCTGTGTCCATACATGGTCTATGTCTAGACTACATGCCTTTTTCAAAAGAGGCTTTTTCAAAAAAGAGCGTCTAGATTGCATTACGTGGATTGAAAAATCAATTTGCTTTTTTGAAAAAGAGCGTCCAGACTGCTGGATGCGCTTTCGGGAAAAAAAAAAAGGCACCCAGAACCGCTTCTGGCAGGGCACGAGGGCAGCATTTACTTCCCCGTGCTGCTCCATGCCCTTTGCAGAGACACGTGCTTAAAGGGATCCGTCTGGACAGTCGTTGCTCTGCTCCTGCTTCTGGCTTGCTTTCCTCCTAGAGGAAAGCAAAGCTGCTGCAGTGCTTGATCTGGTTACCCTGCTTTCTTGGACACCACAGCAGTTTCTTTTCTGGTTGGTTTTCCTGCCTTCCATTGTGTTTTTGGCCATGGAGCCGGAGCTGCCCCTGGGCAGGCAATGGCCCCACGCTGCCATACTGCAGCTTCTGCTGCATCTTCATGACTCTGTCATGAAGCTCCTGCCCCATATGGACCCAGACCAGACCTACGAAACCTTTGTCTGGGATGTAGGAGCTAAGCCCTTGCTTCAAAACTTTTTTGGGGACAGGTGGATTTGGAGGCACGAGACGAGTTTGGATTGGTGGGACCAGCTCGTCATGGAGCTCTGGGACGACGAGCAGTGGCTCCGCAACTTCCGGATGCGGAAGGCCATGTTCCAGGAGCTGTGTGCCTGGCTCTCTCCTACTCTGCAACACCAGGACACCCACCTGCAGCCCGCCATCCCCCTGCAGGCAAGGGCAAGGGGGAGTGCGGGATGGAGTGACACTTGGAGGCGGCTCCTCGGCCAACCCTGAACTGATGCGGGGAAGGGAGGGATCCTGACAAGGGGAGGGAAGGGGTGGGGCAGTGGGGGGGTGTTTCTCCTCCCAAGGACTTAGGTATCCTGTCTAACTCCCTGGTTTCTGACTGTCTATTTGTGTCTTTCTGCAGGTGGTGAGGGCCATCAATGCGGAGCTGCTGAAGAGGCTCGTGCGTCTGGGAGACCTGGACACCATTTTTGCTGGCTTTGCTGGGCTTGGCTTCCCAACTGTAGAGGAGCCCTCGATGGGACACACATCCCAATCCAGGCACCACCCCATCGAGTAGCCCAATTTATTAATTGCAAGGGCTACTTTTCTATAGTGCTGCAGGCCCTGGTTGACTACTGGGGACAGTTTATGAACATTTGTGTCGGGTGGTCGGGGCGGGCACATGATGCCCACATCTTCCGCAACTCGTACCTGTACCACAGGTTGCAGGCAGGGACATTTTTCTCACAGTGAGACTTTGCACTTAGGGACATGCAGATGTCGGTGTGCATCATGGCCAATGCAGCCTAACCCATGATGCCGTGGTTCATGAAGCCCTACACCGGCCACCTGGATGCGAGCAAGGAGCTATTTAACACGCATCTTAGCCAGGCTCACATGCAGTTAGAATGTGTGTTTGGCCGCTTGAAAGGGAGGTTTCGTTGCCTCCTCACACGGCTGGACATGGGCGAACGCAACATCCCTGAGGTGGTGGCCGCATGTTGCACTCTCTATAACTTTGTGGAGAGAAAAGGGGAGGCTTTCCTGGCAGGGTGGAGGACAGGTGCTGCTGGTGAGGGAAGGCAATTGGAGCAGCCTCGGATATATGCCATCTGCCAGGCTCACCAGTCTGGTGTTGGCATCCAAGAAGCCCTGAGGGAGAGATTCTCTGACGGGGCCCACTGACTCTCCCATGGAATGTTTGGCCTGGCCCACCCACATCTTTCCCTCCACAACCCTCACCCTCTTCCCATAAAGCAGTGGTCCCCAGCCTTTGGGGGCTGCCGGGCGCCCTGTGCAGGGCTACTCACGTGCCGGGCACCTGGGGACAGGGCAATGCACGTGCCCGTGGGCGGGGCCATCCATACAGCGCGTGCCCGGTGCTGGCGCTACCCATGCGTTGTACTTCTGGCGCCGGCGCCGCTCCTGGGCTGCGCGCCCAGCTGTGGGACTGCCCATACGCCGTGTGCTGGGGCCAGAACAGCCCATGCACCGCATGCCTGTGGGCAGGGCCGCCACAGCCCGTGTGCTGCATGCCCAGGGCCGGCACCGCTCCTGTGCTGCGCGCCTAGAGCCGGTGCCACCCCTGTGCCACATGCCCAGAGGCTGGCACCGCCCATATGCCACATGTCTGGGGCTGGCACAGCCCTTGCGCTGCGCACCTGGGGGCGGGGCTGCCCAAATACCGCGCACCCGGGGCCAACACTGCCCATGTGCTGCGCACCCGGGGCCGGCACTGCCCCTGTGCCGCATGCCTGCAGCTGGGGCTACCACTGTCCATATGCCATGCACCCGGGGCTGGCACAGCCCTTGCACCACACACCTGGGGGCAGGACCACCCAAACGCTGTGCACCCGGAGGCATGGCCGCCCATGTGCTGCGCGCCCAGGCCCGACGCTGCCCATGCGCCCAGGGGGCTGGCACCGTCCATGCGCTGTGCGCCTGGGGGCAGGGGCAGCCCCATTCACTCGGCGGGCTCACAGATATGGCCCGGCGGGTGCCATGTCACCTGCAGGCACCGCATTGGGGACAACTGCCATAAAGAATATATAAAATACCAATATCTGTTTACAAAGAAAACCAGGTGTTAGAAATAATATCAGTAAGGAAAATGTGCTAACTGTTTAAAACAAAACTTTCTCTTTTTTACTATTCTACTGTTTATATACAAGCTACTTCTTTTACTCCAAAATAAAGATTTTGTTACATCACTGAAATGGTCTTTCACTGGGGTGGCAGGGGGCTTAAAACCTGGAGTGGGGAGGGGGGCTCAAGTAGGCCACTGCTTTCCTGATCGCAGGGTCCTGCCACCTTGCATCCTGGCACTGCCATGGCCTTGCAGTTGGGTGGAGCGAGACCCAGTCCTGGCCTGGGTGGGCAGCCGTTGGGACTGTGAGGGCTCGGGAGCAGATGCTGGACCAGCTAATCCAGCAGTCTGTTGCGCCACTTGGCCTCTGCCTCTATCCTCTGCTGAAGAGTCCTGTTGAGGTCCTGCAGCACCACTACGTGCTCTTGCAGGAGGTCCATGTAGACACGCCAGTGTGGTGGTGGGGCAGGTGTGGTGCTTCTCTCTTGCGTGGGGGTCCGGCTGTGGAGGAAAAGAAGAGGAGACAATCATGTGTGTGTGCACCTGCTTCCCCCGAGGGCACGCCGTTGCTGTAAGGGGCCCGCCTTCGGACAGGAGACTCTCAGAGGTTTTACACGTGACATCGTTGTGTGTGAGTGGGCAGCAGCCTGAGCATCACAGGGGCCCCACAGTGGCAATGGGACCAGATTGCCTCCCGCACTGCCAACCTGCCTGTGTGTGGTGACCCCTCAAAGTACTCACCTGATGTTCCCTCCTTCATGTCGGAGGATGCCTGGGAGGCCTCTGGGGTCTGGAGGACCGGCTCCTGGGATAGGGTCGCTGCTGTCTTCTCCTCTTCCTCCTCCTGGTGCAGTTCTCCTGTCCCTCCTTCCTGTTCGTCCTCCCTCAGGGGTTGGTCCACAATATGGTGGGGTAACCCAGACTCCACTACATGCAGCGGGGTCTCGGCTTCCCCACTGCCCAGAATCTGCTCCAGGTCCGCATAATATGGGTAGCTCTATGGGGCTGCTCCAGAGCGGGAACTCTGGTCTCGGGCCTTTGAAACCCCCTGCCGCAGTTCTTTCACCTTGGCCCTCACTTGGTCCAGGGTGCGGGGGTGATGCCCTTTCTTGGCCAGTCCCTGGGCCATGCGCCCATATATGTTTGCATTCCTGTGGCGCGACTGCAGGGCCTGCAGGGACTCTTCCTGAGACCAGAGCTCCAGAAGGTTTTTTATTTCAGGCCCTGACCAGGCTGGTACCCGCCTTTTGGGGACACTGACTGGGTCCTCTTCACTGTCCCGAGAAGGGCCAGGGGGGCCTTGAGGCTGGGACATGGCTAGCACAGCTGGCACGGGTGCTGTGGCTGGCAATGCCTGTCTGGTTGCCTGTGCCTTTAAAAGGCTGCGGACAGAAACAATAGACTGCTCAGCATGGTAAGGAAGGACTGTCCACCAGGGCTTCTTCCTGGAAGCCCTTTTTTTCGAAAGAACAGGCTCCCTGCGTCCACACACAACTTTTTTCAACAGATCTCTATTGAAAAAGGTGTTTTTCCTTGTAAAACGAGGTTTACTGCTGTTGACAAAACTGCCGCGTTCTTTCGATTTACTTTTGAAAGAACGTGGCGGTAGTCTAGAGGCAGGTAAAGTTTTTTTTGAAAAAAGGCCACTTTTTTGGAAAAAACCCTGTCGTCGAGACACACCCTGAGGGGTTACACCAATTGAATTCCATCAGCTTCGTTAATGCATTCTGGCAATATAGGGGTGGGAGAATCCAGTCTCAGTGTCTGTGCACCTGAAGGCTCCCTCTGCATTCCTTCCTCAGTTCCTGCAGCCGTGCTGTCTCAGTATGCAGTAAACTAATGCATGAGAGCTCTTCAAACACTGATGCCCAAGCTAGCATGTGCCCACTGACTCTTTAAAGAGCTATGAAAGCTGGGTCTCCATAAAACACTTGCACTGACCCAACGGGATCTGGATTCCCTGTCTGGGGTGGTGACAGTATTCTGAGCATGAGTTTAGTTATGGAAGAGGAGCCCATAGCTGGAGCCCTCTACCAACTCTTCCCACCCTCAATATATCACATAAAAAAATCACAGCTGGATGATTAATTACAAACATGCCAGGAACCGTTTACCAAATAATCATCCTGGTACTCAACAATATGTTACTAGGCCCCAGGAGCTGACGATTTTACAATTATCGCTTCCGGGGATGGAGAAGAGCTGAGTTCCTCCATTTCAGTCCTACTTTATACAGGATTAGTGTTTTCCTATGCAGGCTCTACTATATATTCCTAAATGTGCTGTTAGGCTTAAGCTTGACTAACTCTGGTGAGGGAGCATCTGCAATTTATCCTCTTACAGTGTCATTGTTCTACTTTTATCCATGTCTGATGTGATGTATAGGAATGCAGGTCTGGAAGGGACCTTGGGAAGTCATCTAGTCCACTGCCCTGTGCTGAGGCAGGATCAAGTAAACCTAGACCCTCAGTTACAGCTGTTTGTCTAACATGTTCTATAAAACTTCCAAGGTTAGGGACTCCACAACCTCCCTCAGTAACCTGTTCCAATGCTTAACTATCCTTAAAGTTGGAACGTTTTTCCAAAAAGGAGCAAGTCAGGCCTTAAAGACAGAGTGCCGGAGCTGCCAGATCTGGATGGAAAAAAAACGGTATCTGTGACTTGTTAGGCTGCTGGGAGATGGAACTGACAACTGTGCCTCCTAAATGACTAAAAGGAAGAAGAGACTCCTAAAACGTGGCTACATGAGCTATGTTCCTGCAAAGGTAGAAGAGCTACTTTCTGGGCTTCTCTTAACCCTAAGACTCCTGAACAAGAGCCTGGTTAGGAAAGAAAAGGAAAGAATTACTTGGCTGCCTTGTACTGAGGAGGACTCCACTCCCCTTGACTATAACCACAATAAGATCTGTTTTGTTTGTCCTAGCCAGCTGGACTAGAGAGAAGGAAGTTGCCCTGTGCTTATTTCTCCCACCCCTCCGGTTGAGAATAGAATGTGTTTTCCTCCTTTTCTGGGACTTGATTTAAAGGGGCTATGACCTGAATCCCAAGTGTGGCTCATGGTCTCATTGCGCACATCAGCCTTGATCTTCCTGCTGCTTGCAATTGATGGCTTTTAAACATTCAGTAGCAGCTCTGATCCCTTCTTAGGCCTTGCTCCTGTTCTAAGTGGGTGGAACCTCACGGAAAGCAAGGAGGCTCCTTCTGAACTGGTGCATGGGGGATCCTCTCCCTGGGAACTGAGGCCATTAGTCAATTGTAAATAAAAGTAGAGTCACCGTAAAAAGAAAATGTTCCTGAGGTTGGAATGAATGGCAGCGGAAAGTAGACACTGAATTCCATCCATGCTCTTTTTCCTCCCCCGTCCCCACTGTTCAAACCAAGTGAACACTCGCTCAGCCTCCGACACCCCAAGGTATCTGAAGCTAGTAATGCTGGCTGCATTGCTTCTTGCTAGTTTTCCAATGAACAGGTCCTGGCTTCCTCTTTAAAAGCTACATTGAATCAGCAAAGTTAGGAACCAGATGAGAGGTGATGACCACAAATGTCCCTTACTGTTTTTTCACTGCAGTACAGCAAAGTGAAAGTCCTGTGGCCCCATGGCTGTGCTGCAGGGGAGAGGAAGAAAGGGTTTAATATTGGTGGTTATGCAAAGCTTTGCCGTGGACCTGTGGAATCATTAGGCATATGTATTCAAGTACCAGTGCTCTAACTCAGCGCCATCTATTGCCATCAGTGCTTATTTTAGACAATTGTTCTTAAATAACATTTCCACCCTGCCGAAGGCTCTGCCCTTTCATATTTACCAGTTTATCATGGGCAGCTTCCTCTGGTGGGAAAATGGGGTGGGAGGAGGGGCTCTTTATTGTTTCTGGGTGTCATAATTAGAAAGCAAAGAAGTGACTGTTGGGATAGCTATGAAATATTGCAATAATTCCTGGCGTTGCTCTAACCCCTTCCATCCCAGGATCTCCAAGCACTTGAGAAACCACGTAATTTGCCTCTAATTATGGAAAATGGACATTTCATAAATATTAAAGCTGGATGTTTTATATTTACAAAGTGTTTGCCATTTCCCTAGTGTGAAATGTCACAGCTATTAATGCTCAGAATATTATACAGCACTCAAAGCATTTTACAAACTATGGGCCATAATCTCTTCTAAATAGGAAATGCTCCCAGCTAATCCCCTTCCCTCCAAAAAAGGGTAGGAAACATTTTTTCTTGAATCGTTCCGTACGGGTTGGAGTTGGACTTTTCACAGGGCTGGCCAGGGATTTGGCTCTGCAAAGTCACAGATGTCGTAAGAAGTCAGTATATTTCAGGACACCTAAATGGATCCAGTACCTCCAGTGAGTTGTCCTCTTGCCATTGTTTGCCTCCTCTGCAGTGATGAGAAAGCTGTTTAAAAGGACCTAATGAAAGTTATTGCTGTTTCAACCTTCATTTACACCAGATTGGACAGCAGCAGGGAACAACTGCTCTCCAGCTCCCGTTCTGCTCCACTCTTCCCAACTTCAGGGTATGGAGCAGAGCATAGTTTCCTGTCTGCCAGTGCTAAGATCCCTGGACCTTGCTGCAGATCAGCACACAGTAAACGGCAGTAAGACCTGATCTCTCTTTCATGGCTCTTGATTTTCAAGGACTAAGAATCCTTAGAGTTTGGAAAAGCAAAATCCACGTTTCCTACCTAAACTGAATTCAGTTTTACTAGCTCAAAGCCCCTCGATGGCTTTTCCACATTTCACATGGCATTAAGCTGTCACGTTCTTCGCAGACTTGAACAACTCCCTAAAGCGCTGGCTTGCTTTGTTTTCACACTGATAGGCTGCCTATTCCCAAGGAACTCGCATCCTTTTCCAGCACAGAAACGGGCAAGTGAGAGTGTGTCACATGTGGTGTCTGGAAACTGCACTCAGGCGGCCAAACCCTTTCCAGGGGCTTGGCACCTCAGGATGGAATGAGCACATGCAGGTAGAATGTTATTTTGCTGCTCCTTGCGAGTGCTCTGCAGCTATATGTCTCCTGAATCCCAAACTCAAGCAAAAGCGGCTGGCTAAGGTGGGATTTCAAAAATCAATCAAAAGATAACCAGGTCACAGCTTACAGCGAGCTCCAAGGGGAAAGCAGAGTGCAGCATATGTTCTTACTTTGGAAGTGATATGAAAAAGCCTTAATGGAGCCTTTACTGGCTTGTACTACTGGAGCTGTTAATTAATTAAATAACTACATGTGAATGGCATCCTCTGGGGAAGTGCATTGCAGCTTCCAGATGCCAGTTATTGGTCCCATTATGGATCTAAAACTGTTACAGTAAATCATGGCATGATCCAAGAGGAACTGGCACATGGTTGCTGTAAGAAAGAATGGAGCTCTTTTTGTTTGTGAAAATTGGGTGCCAGTTTTCATCTGTTGAGATTAATTAGTACTTTTAGAAGTGCAAGTCAGAGCCCTCAACTATTAAAGTATATTCCATCAATAGAATGAAGACATGCTTAAACAGGACTTTTAAATATGTGGGTGATGATGGGAGGTAGGAGATTTAAAGAGCACTATCAGGTTTTAATTTCTTAATAAAAAACAGATTTATCATTTTTATGCATGCTGGCAATCTAATTTATCTGCCGCATGAACTGTCAGAGAGCAACATTAACATTTGTTCCAAAGCTCAGGTGCCAGGTAAGAAATGTTTTCCTGGGCCAAAATCACTTATTTAAGGCAGCTAGTCAAAAAACTCCCAAGCCAATGAAAGAACATTACACAGCTCTCTAACATGGGTTCCCAGCATGGAGGAAAAGTTCTGAAGACTGGATGGCTGCCCAGTATGTATAACTACCTAAAGAGAGGCCACAGAGTAGTCTTTTCTTTTTTTAATTAACAAGCTAAAAAGTTGCTCATAAAATAGCAGTTATGGGTTTTATTACTGCTCCAAAACTGGATTGAAGAAATGGAGGAGACCTATCAAATCCTCTATGCCATGTTTTACCAGTGCAGAAATTTTGCTTGCAATATATTCTTGACTGCTTTGTCTGGTCTAGTTCTAAAAAGCTATGGGAGATCCACCACTTCCCCAACTGGCTAATGGAAGTTAAATACTTGTTCAGAAAGGTTTTAGGTTAAATCACCCAATGAAAAAAGAACAAGAATATTTAACATATTTCAGAAGGCCTGGGGGCAGGGTAAGAGAGGACCTCTGGGCTCTGGGTATGTCTGCTATAGGCTGTTATCTGGGCTCATAATTGCATATTGCCCATAGCCCCTTTCTGACCACAGATAAACTCCTCTGACCCGTGTTTAGTGGTGCTTTCAATACAGGCTACCTAGCATGGCTGGGGGTGTGGGTAAAAGCCAAGGTATTTTGTTCACTCAGGCTCAGGTTATCGCTGCATAAAGAGCCATGAGGTGTGTCCCCAGAAACCCTAGCAAAACACCTAGGTGAGCGTAGCACCAGTAAGGACACAATAATGCAGGTAGGTGTTTGCATCAAGGCTGCTCACACCCAGGCTAGGCTAATCGGTTATCCAGACCTGGGTGCTGACCTTAACAGTCAGTTCAACCCTATTTGGAAGTCTTTGGGTGGAGCCTTTAGTCTGGCTGAATTTCTTCGTTTGCAGTACTTAGATCCGGAGAAACCAGGGAATGGATCTTGAGTCCTAGAGAATGTATGGGGATTAAGCTGGACTCATGAAAAAGCTTATGTTGATCAAAAGGACGGTTCCCTGAGGTATTCTGGATCTCCCTTGGAAATCTGGAAGATTGCAGCCAAAAACCATGATGCACGATGATCATGTTAGACGGAGAGTGAGCTGCTGCGTCGCTGCTTCCAGGGAGGCTTATAAGAAGATGTTTGTTAGGAGGTGATCTGCCACCATGGTTGCCTGAAATGATTCTAAAGGGAGCTACTCGGAAAATGAGCTAACGTAATGGTAGTTTGTGTGATTACACTTCGCCACTGAAAGTTGGTGATCTGCAACTACAATGCTGTGCAGGAATTGCTTTTGCAATCAAAGAAATCTAGGTGTTTTTGGTTTTTGTCATATAGTATTGCTTTAGAAAGTGGTTGTCTACCACACCCACTGATGGCACCAACCACTAAGCAAAGAATAAACAAAAATTCAGACTCCTTCTCTGCAACATAAGACTTCGTCCCAGCTCCTTCACCTGTTGAAGTTGTGGTGGAGAAGTCTGCACAATAGGTTGAGCAGGTTGAAGTAGACCTCGTTCACAATCAAGGGAACTTGATCAGAGTCTGCCATGGGCAAAATATCCAATGTAATGAATCATATGAACCTCTTCTAAGGGCATATCTACACAAGGAAATTATTTCAAAATAACTAAATTTGAAATAACTCCCGAAATAACAAAATTGAAGTAGTGTGTTCCCATGATGGGGGAGCCTCGAAATTAGTCTTTTCAGAACTGGACACAATACTCCAACTGAGGCCTAACTAGTGCAGAGTAGAGCAGAAGAATGACTTCTCGTGTCTTGCTCACAACACACCTGCATCCCAGAATCATGCATCCCAGAATCATGTTTGCTTTTTTTGCAACAGCATCACACTGCTGACTCATATTCAGCTTGTGGTCCATTATAACCCCTAGATCCCTTTCTGCCATACTCCTTCCTAGACCATCGCTTCCCATTCTGTGTGTGTGAAACTGATTGTTCCTTCCTAAGTGGAGCACTTTGCATTTGGCTTTATTAAATTCTCAGAAGCTGAGAAGGAACTAATTGTGGTTCATCCATGGTGCCTCGTATAGCCTGGTTACAGGGCACAAAGACAGCTCGGGTACATGTGTAAACTGCTTAGGCACTGCTACCAAAAATCTCCAAGCAAAGGTGCATGGGCCACATGTGCACCTGAAGTGGAGCATTTATAGGGACAGCATTCAAAGAAGAAGCCTGCACATGTCTGCATGTTCAGGGATGGGCGGTGTGGAGGGAGATGAAAATTTCCTGCAGTATATATCCTGTTCAGGTTCTCACTACACCGGAGTGTGGAATTTGGGTACCTAAGTAACCATATAATCATATTGTACCCCTTACAAACATGGAAATTCGCAGTGTATGACAACAGTAACTGTCAGCAAGTCCCTCCCTTTCCCCTTACAGCTCTGTGTTTGCAGCAGTGTGTGCGTGTGTTTCTATTTGTATGGTAGTTTGGAGGTCTGGCATAATCCACTATCTGCTACAATGGACACACCATACTTTCTGATCAGTCTGTGGAAGAAGCAAGGAAGAGGAATGTAAAGTCATGCACCTTCTTCTGACAAGATGAGCTTATGGGAAGCTAGGAAGTTTATCATCTGTAAGGGTTTCTCCTTGTGGAAGGATGACTTGGGCCAGTGTTAGAATTCTGGTGCTGTTAATATAGATTCCTTTGAGATGAACATAACTAATAAAGTGATCAGGTATTAATGCAAAAACTATAGCCTAATCCTGCAAATACTTAGGCACATGCTTGACTTCAATCATATCAATAGTTCCAAGTAATGTCACTCTGGCTGCTCACATACTTAACAATAAACATGTGCATAAGCCCTTGCAGAATCATGGCCTATAAATGAGACAACCCAATCACTAAGCCTGAGTACACTTTTTGCCAGAGATGGGGAATCTTTTTTGGGTGGGGGCCGCTGACCCACAGAAAACTCAGTTAGGGGCTGTATAGAAGTGAGAAGCAAAACAAAACAACCCTCACTGGCATGGCTCCTGACTGAGAAGTACATTCCCCACATTGCCTTCCCACACCAGAGCCTGAATGAGAAATTGGAGTGTTAACTAAAAGGTTTGGCTTCAAATAAACACAAGGGATATGTGTCTACATATGTGGAGGCAGCAGTAACAATCAAATGCTCAAGAGCAAAGCATCACTCAAGTTTCATTCACTTACCAGAATAAAAACATTGGGGCTATGTCTCCATTGCGCATTCTTGCTCAAGAAGATATGCAAATGAGGTGTGGCGAGGAATATCAACATGCCTCATTTGCATGCCTAATGAGCCCCCATTTTTGTGCATGGGGCTGTTGCACAAGAAGAAGCAGTCTACACTGCTCCTTCTTGAGCAAAAAAACCCCTCTTGTGGAAGAGCTATTCTGCTGCTTATTTTCAGGCAGAACGGCTCTTGAGCAAAAGCCCCTTGTACAATAATGGTGGCTCATTAGGTATGCAAATGAGGTGCAAGGAGTGTGTGGGAGAAGTTTGGGGAGGTCATGAAAGTAGTTCTGTATGGGCTGTGGGGGTTTAGGGACATCAAGCACACATGATCTACCTTCAGTGCAATTACAGACTTCAGAATTTCTGTTTCCTCCTCCATCATTTTTATCATCCACTTGTGGCCAACAGCAACTTTCTTCTGGCCCTGCTTCCTCTCCTGCCTATTTTAAAATTTGCATGACCTGTCTCTCTCCATGTCCTGTGTTCTTGTTCTGCAGCATCACTGGATTGGAGCTCCTCCCAAAACATGTTCTCCTTATGTTGTTAGTTGTTACCTGCATGGCTGTGTCTAGACTGCATCCCTTTTCCATAAAAGGGATGCAAATTAGACACATCGCAATTGCAAATGAAATGGGGATTTAAATCCCCCATGCTTCATTTGCATAAACATGGCTGCCACTTTTTTCCGGCTCGGAGCTTTGCCGGAAAAAAGCGCCCGTCTAGACGCAGATCTTTCGGAAAATAAAGCCTTTTCCGAAAGATCCCTTATTCCTCTTAAAATAAGGAATAAGGGATCTTTCGGAAAAGGCTTTATTTTCCGAAAGATCTGTGTCTAGACTGGCACTTTTTTCCAGCAAAGCTCCGAGCCGGAAAAAAGCGGCAGCCATGTTTATGCAAATGAAGCGGTGGGATTTAAATCCCCGCTTCATTTGCAATTGCGATGTGTCTAATTTGCATCCCTTTTATGGAAAAGGGATGCAGTCTAGACACAGCCCATGTGTATTCTCTGTGTGCAGCACTGGCTCTGGCCTGATAGCCCATATGGTTGGCTTCATTTGAACTGCCCAGTAAGGTCACAACACTTGTTTAGTAGTGAAGTCACCTGGCCAAATTTATAGTCAACAAACCACAGTCCTACCTCTCTGGATCAATGTCTACAGTTACATGCCCATAACAATGGACTCAGCTCAGTGAAAGGAGTGACTTTCCATCCCCCCTCCGATAACCAAGACACTCCTTCTGAGACACCATACCAGCGCAAGTTACATATTGCCCCTCTGATGCTGTTACTTGCCATCCATTACTTTACATGTTGATTTGATCAAAACATCTCTAGTCAACATGCTGTCATCCTGACCTTATCTTTAGGAGTGGTTAATATGTTCCTGGTATCTTTGGGGAGTGTGTTTGTACCATATTTGGTATCAGGATGTTCTGACAGCATCCTTCTGAAATATGTTTGCACGAGTGTCCTGGTGTTAGTACTTCTCAAGAATGTGGGGATTTTTCTTTTTAATATCAACCCTGTTCTTGCAGGTCCCATAAACTTGGAGGTAGGCATGTTTAATAACAGGGCCTAACTTCTGCTCAGTCTGACTTTTGCTCACTTTGCTTTATATCAGCAGGGCCTGACTACTACTTTAGTTCAGGCCTTAGGCATTACACCAGGCCTCATCTCTTAGGCTCTCTACTTGCTCCTCCTCAGTTGCTTCATAATCTGGTGGAGGAATGTGTAGGGAGTTCTCCTGAAGACCACATCTGCAGAAACAACAAACAGACGCATGGGTGTCAGTGAACTCACACCACCAAATTATAATAGTAAAATTCATCTCTTTCTCACTGTCCCCTGGCAAGCACATAGCCTGGCAAATGCCATAAAAATGGTAAGTTTGGCTGGGGAGAAGAACATCTTTAAGATGGGTAAAGGGTCATAGTATTTTTTTAAGCAACTAGCGACAATATTGTAAATTTGGCCAACATTTTCCACAGGCAGTATCTCACTCCTGAAAATACTCCTAAGGGTACGCCAGGATGCATATGTATGGCTTCAAATCAGGTCCGTATGCTGCTCACCTGTGTGGTGCTTTGGTTTCTGCAGAAGTGATTGCCAATTTGCAAGGGAAAGTTTCCTAAAATGGGGAAAGGAACAAAGCAGCTCTGCCAAGGAACATTTGACAAATGATTGGTGAGTGATCTCTCTGGAGGAATCCTGTGAAATCTAGGTGTTCCATGCCACTGAGTAGCTGCCCAGAGGATTATGAAACAGATTCAAAGACAGCTAGTCTTGAACATTTCTATCCCTTAACCGACTTATAGAGTATAACAAAGGACAGCTCATATAACCAAGCAGTATCTACTCAAAATGATCACTTACCAGAGCTCCCACTCCAGCACCATGGATGCCAGAGAGAGTGCTGCAACTAACTCAAACTCTCCAGGGTTGAGAAGAGGTCCTGGCTTTCCAGGATACTGGGCAACTCCATTGACTCATCTCATCCTCCAACTCTACTTCCTTGTCCACCTCCTGGTTAAAACTACTGGACACAGTCTCCAGAACCCCTAAAGCATCCATGGGGCTCTTGGCCGTTTAGATGGGGTTGCTGGCAAGTATGGCGTCCAGCTCCTTATAGAAATGGAAGGTCTTCAGCACAGCATTTGAGCAACGCTTTGACTTCCTTGCCTTCGGGTATGCCTGCTTCAGCTCCTTTATCTTTGCCTGATGCAGATACATACCCAATTTGTAGATCTTACCCAACATGCCATGAGAACTCTGACTGTAGGTATTGAAGTTGGTATGGCTGCGGTGAAGACTGTACAGCCTCCTCTCCTCACAGATCCAACAACTCTAGTGTGCTCTAAGTAGGACACTGCTGTGTGAAGCTGCTATGGTCAGCTGAGAAGATGAGTTATGAGCTCTCTATGCTGAGCAAACAAGAAGTGGAATTTCAAAAATCCTGGTCCTTTAAAGGGCAAGGGGGTGGGTGTCTTTGTAACTAGATTCAAGTCAGTAGAGTTTGAACTGCTGACCAGAGCGGTCAGGATGGGCATTGTGAGACACCTCCTTGAGGTCATTAATGGTGACATAACCAAATGTAGTGTCTATATTGACATTGTGGATCTAATTTGCTGCAAAAAGCTCTATGCCTCTTGTCAGTAAAGCAGGAGAGTTTTCTCAGTGGGAGAAGCATTGCAGCATGTATGTCTCCACTGTTGGACAATGAAAGCTGAATTTTGCTGACAAAACTGTAGTGTAGACAAAACCTTAGTCACCATTTTGGACTCAATGTGGTATTTTTTTTTATTTAAAAGTTTCATGCTGGAAATAAAGAGGAATATATACTATATATACAGATAGTAAGTGGTAACAGATATAGAAAAGTGGAAAATTTAAAAAAACAATAGCTAAAAAAACTTCTATAGTACATTAGAACCATTAGCACTAAATAGTGTGTGATCATCTATGATCTGTACATTCAGACTACTTGTCACAGAACCAAGTCCTAAGAGGAAGCAGAGAAAGAAGAGAACTTCCTCTCCCTTATGTTGGTTTATTATCCAATTCCAGATTTGATAATACAAGCAGGTATATGTAATTCCAGTCATGGAATTACCCCCATATCAATTTGTAATATAGTTCTAGAAATGGTTTCCAGTCATAATCATTGATATTCATTTGATTAGTATGTTGGAGAATCTTCATATTTGATCACATCAAGGAGGGCAGAGGTTCATGAATCTATGCATGACATGGAGTTGCTGTTTCTGGTCATTTGTACAATTCACTTAGCTGCCAAAACAGTCTGGAGGTGCTAACTTCTTCTCCCAACAATGTAGTTAGAGTATGAAGCAAATTGGTTTCTCCCAGTCTCAGTACCTCTGCATCTCCTTCATGAAGGGTTACCTTCTAAGGTTCATACTTTCAACTGACATCATTCCGACAGAAGTTACCGAAAGAGCACTTCCAGATCCCTTATTGGCTGTAGTTCCCATAAACATCAAAGAGAGTGCGATGTGCTCAGCATGTCTGAAACCTTCACCACTTAATTCAATGCCTAGTAAAGGTGTACAAAAAATAGAAATTCCAATTCATGGAGGATTTAGAGGATTTGTAAATTGTCTTTGTTTCAGTTATTGACCACCACCAAATATTGAAATTCTCCCTCAAAAATTCCAAAATTGTTGTTTCAGATCAATTGGAACATTTTTGTTTTGAAAAGTCAAAATGTTTCATATAGACTATGATTTTTATAATAAAATATTCACAATTAAAAGACGTTTTAAAAATAAAACTAATTAATTCCCACAATGTCAATACAGGAAGTTTCAACAGCATTTGAGCCTTTTCCCAAGATTCTTCTGCAAAACTGACATGAAACTTGCAAAGTATTTTGCTGGGGCTAGAATTGTGGTGTCTGATGGACAATGGTTCAACTGAAGGTTTTTGTTTTGTTTTTTTAATGTCCAGATCTAATGCCTAGTCAGGATCTTGATGCTTCTGGTCCACCTAAGTTAGAAAATCTAGGTTGCAGAATTTTGGGGTACACCATTGTTGTCCACATAATGTGTTTCCAGTCATGGTGTCATGGCTGGGTTAAATAATAAATGGGGTAATAGAGCAGTGCATGGAGAACAGGTGTGAGATGTGGGTGATCAGCACTTGTAAAAAAATCAACCAATTATTTAGGTATCCCACTTTATAAATCCTGATTTGAAAACTCTGGTCTAAGAAGTCAGATGAAAATGTTAAGATGCTCACTATAATATTGCCTCAGTTATCTTGCACATGCTATATGAGATTTTTCTTTTTAAATGTGCAATTTATCACATTGATGTGTGTTAAACTGTGAAACACATATATTGTGAATCATGGCAGAACTAACTTTGCTGTAAGAACCATATTTTGTCCTCTTGCTTCAATTTGAAACAGTAATGTATTTTTTTCCCATTAAATAATGTATAGTATTTTTCCCATAAAGCCCTTTCAAGCATTCAAAGGGCACTCTAGATTAATAAATTATAGGTAGTTTCTTGCCAGAACTGCACTGAATTTCCCATATGGTCTGGAGCTTGTTTGCCAGAGCTGCAACATGCAGCATACCAAATCCTACACACAAATGTTCTACTTGGACTTCATTCATGAAAAGCTTCTTCTAGCTGTTTTATTTGTTCTTCAGTTGCAGGTAGGTGCTTGCAGAATTTGAAATCTCTGCTGAAGCTACAGGCTAAAATGTGTAAATCCAGACCACACAAAGACTGTGCCAAATAAAAAGGCTAAACATAGATGAAAACAAATAGATTACATGATGGGAGTGCTTATTGTTAGCTATGTATCAGGGAACTCAGAGAAGGTAATAGCACCCTGGAAACCAGCAGTACCATCGCTGGAGGCATTTTTTCTTTAGCTTGGATAAAGGTTCAGATGGAAAACTTGGCTTGGAGCCAGGAGGGCATGCCAACCAGACTGAGAATTTAGCATTAAGCCAAGGTGGTGTTCTTTAACTCAGGGGTTAACTTTTTTCTGAGCCCTCTCTGCCCCCCTCCCGCTAACATCCTAAAAAACTGCACAGCCCACTGGTGCCACAGCAACTGCTTTTCTACATCTCCAGTAGATTAAAAGCCAGTGTTGACATTAACGGGAAGCAAGCAAGAAAACTGCCTGGGCTCCCCCAAAGCAAAACTGCTCAGGGTTGAGCTTTACATGGCGGTGGTTGGGCTTTCTTGCCCTGGGCTCCTGTAAATCTAATGCCAGCTTTGCTCTCTGGTTTTATTTTGGAGGTTCACCCTGAAACCAGCTTGTGGCCCCCCACCGGACCCCAGACTCCTGGTTGAGACCCTCTTCTCTGACTCAGTGGTGAAATGAAAAGACGTGTGGGAGAAAACACATTACTTTGTAAGCTTCAGATAAACAAAGGTGGAATTCCAGGCAGTTCAGTGTAAAAAATGTGATTCCTGGGATGTCCAATAGGCTGTTAGCACACTAAACCAGCTTCAGTTTAGATTTCTTGAGCAGGGGATGATCAGAATGAATTTCAGAGTCCTAACAGGGACATACACATTTGGAGGTTGAAAAAGGAACCTATCATGCTACAGAGGCTAGGGTATTTTTAGAGTTTAAATGGATCAAAAGATGAGGCAGAGTAGAAAAGCAGTCTGTTTTTTATGTGAAATGGGTTCCGATAGGACCGTTCCACGGGAACCTGAATTCAGAAGCATTGCTCCTTGGACCATGTGGAGCTCTAGCATCTCCCAGGGTACAGCATACAGAAGTGCTTGCAATATCCTCAAATATACACATATGGAGGATGTGAATTTACTGGATTGCATTATATTTAGTGTGTCTGAATAATATGGAAACAGCAAGTTTGTTTCTTCAGTTATTTCCACAATTTTATAGGCTATACTTGAGTTTTCATATACAATAGTAGGTTGCTTGTTTTCCTATATACATGAAGTTTAATTTACTAGCAAGTGCTTCTGGATTTCTTATCAGTAGCAGTGCATATAATCTTTTTGCTCATTATGTTTACTTTTATTTTCCTTCCAAATCACAAATTTATAATACACAAGTTGTGTAAGGGTGCCTCCATTCTGCCTTCAACAGATAAAAACACAAGATGGTGTGGTAGTACATTACAATCAGCCTCTAGTGTCTGTGAAAGGAATGGAAATTAACAGCCACTGAAACGAAATAATTCTCTATCCCCCATAACGGGCAGGAACTCTGCAAGCTTTCCCCATCATTAATCTTCCATTCTCTAGCCCACTTTCTGTCTAGAAGTGAAAATGTGTCGGTCTCTCTTTATTGAGAATTCCAGGCTTTTGAGATGAGTAATTGTAACACCTTGGAACTGTACTTGGATGAAAATTCATTTCATAGAGGTGAAACATTTGTAACAGGGCAATAACATTTAAAAACATCTCTAAAGGTTATGCAATAAGTGACTTATTGTATGATTGACTAACTAACTCATGCATACTGCTTTGAACATAGAGTGCATGAAGAAATATATGCTGTTTAGCCAGGAGTCTTCTCCTCTGCCATTTTCAAATCATATGGTTCACATTTGTGTGTCTATTTATTAAAATATAGTGTGTAGGAAATAGTAGAGTACAAAGAATGCTCAAATAGTGGAAGTCATGATACAAAACCTAGATCAAAAGAAAATAAATGTAAAGGAGCTTTCTGATAATACATTTTAGCATTATGATGGTCCATATGATCTTTTGGCTTCATAGAAATAATACATAAAAGATGAGATGGGGTAGTGGACTGATGAGCAACTGAAAGTAAGAGAGCCCTATGTTTGGTATTTACACACTGGGATGAGCATTTCTAGACTGATTTTCCAAAGAGTGGCTGAGATAACAAATGAGGCTCTAAACCTAGTTACATAAATCATGTTGCTTATGGTTGTAAGCAACCACAGCCTTTTGGTCCATAAAACCCAGAGATTTTTTTGAGGGGGAGGTAACCTAGAAATTTTATTTCAAATGTTAACTACTTGCTAGGACCGTCTTCAACTTCCAGGAGCCTTGGGCAATCTCCTAAGATCAGTCAACTATGGTCCTATGTCCTATGTCCCTCAACATTGTGAGGACCCCAGATACTTGAAGATCACTAGCAGAGCAGTGACTGCCATCCCTATTTCTGCAAGCATCTGCAGTCCCAAAGTTGAGGAACAGGGCCATGTGATAAATAGGCAGTGCTGGCTAGGAGGACCATTATCAACACTACATACTCTTCCTGGAGGAGGCGAATCCCTAGCACAGGGTCTATGCACAGTATATAGCTCCATGCCAATGAGAATGGATTAAGATCAATATTTACAAAGAGCTAACATTTGCCTGAACACAATCACTAGGATAAGTCATTGGCAGATGGTTATGATGACATAGATCTAATGGTACATTACGTAAGCACCTTAGGACTTAAAGATGCCCTAAACTTTTAGTCATCTTGATTTAATCTTTTTATGCATCAACCATATACAAGCAGTTTCAACATTCTCTATTTTAAGTTAACCTTGTGCAGAAATTCAAAGCTTTAAAACTACTTTGCTCTTTTCTGTGTTTGAGATATTGAAATGCTGGTGATAAAATAAATTTAACATTTAAAAAAAAGTACTTAAACTGTGACATACCAAGATTTACTAGTTTTAAAGACAGTCTGAAGTTAAAACTGAACTCCACATTCTGCAACACTAAATGAACATTTTATGACTTGTTTTTTTTTGGTGTGACAAGAAACAATTGAAAAAGGTTTGCTACTGCTAGAATTACATTGTTTAGAGAAAAATATTCGGTGGGTTACCATTTGTTGCCATGATTTACAAAGATAAGGCCTATAGTCTATATCAGCTTCACAGTGAAGTTTTAAAGGAATAGAGCTCTCTGTGGAGTTTGAAGATTTCTGCATAATTGTTTGTGTGGTTGCAAACAGGGCCAAATGATACTCTCGTACTAGCTTCTCAAGAAATTCACTGCATCTCTTCAGATTCATCTCTTGAATGTTAATGCTCTCCCCTCCATTGCTTCTATCTATCCAATAAAAAGCTGATATGCTATCTAAAATCATAATACAGAGAGAAGGGTGAGTGCAAAACTTGTTTTCTAGAGAGTAAAGTGTGAGAAGCAACTGAGTGCTGCTGTTGCAGTTAACAAGGAAAAGCCTTCCAAGGCACTGTTTGATCATTTCTTCTTTGCTTTGGGACAGTCTGTGTTCAAGAATGGTAACTAGGCGGAGCATATCAAAATGGTAGTCTGTGTCAATGAACATAACTTCTACTTCCAGTCCTCCTCCTGATTTTGGAAGGACACAGCGTGCTACCAGGTGATAAAGCATTTCTGTTTTTCCTGTTCCTTCTGGACCATGGAATTCAATGACATCTCCTGAATAAAAAAAAGAACACAAATTAAAAAACAAACAAACACATGAGATGGAGCATGAATTGCTTACAAACTATTTTAAGTCTTTATTGACCCAATTTTTCAAAGTTGATGAGCACCTACAACTCATTTACTTCACTGCGAGCTGCTATTATATAGACAGCTGCAAGTGCTAATTTCTTCTGAAAATCTGGCCCGAAGACCATTTTGAGCCCCTCTGATCTACATCGACTAATTACAGTTAAACCCAATTTCTACACCTTCATCAAAACTACTTTTAGCCCAAGGAACTCTGTGGCTTCTTGATGTTTTGACAAGTAGAACAAATGTAGAACACTCCCTTCTCCTCCCATTCCTGTCCTACTCAAGTCCCTGAAAGAAGGCGGGAATATACATTACAGATTCAACAGATGCTAGAGGTATTCAGGCCTAAAACATAAAATAAAGAGATCACCTAAAATAAATTTTAAAAACCCACACTGTTTTGACTTTTCACTCCCCAATCCTGCATTGTTTTGCCTAATCTTGATGTCTGAGTTAGCCTTGAAAAAATTCCATTCTTCATGCCACTGTATCAGTATGTATTAAAATGATTACTACAATGGTTAATGCAATATGTTATGAAACAGAAATGAAAATTAGATTTCCCATGAAAAATCCATTTTGTGGCTGATAGTTTAATAGCTCCATACGGTACTGATGACTGGACATGAACACATAATTTCCATTTTCTTTTCCCACTCCCATCCCAAACACACACAATTAAGTTTCACCTGCTGTTAATTAGGTCTTGTCTATACAGAGGGGTTTAGTTTACATGAACTGAAGTTGGTTGGGTCTGCAAATGCCTTTGTACATGACACAATTCTTTGGCGCAAACTAACTCTGTGTTTATCACAAACTCTGGAGTCCTCTTTTGAAATGTGTCATGTTTGATGCAAACTGAATTAATGCAACTGATTGTTCATAGATGCAATGATGCTGCATGCTACTTTGACAGTCCTCCAACTGCTATCTCACACTGCTTTGCAGTGCCCATTATTGACCTGTCTGTTCAGCTGTGCACTCTCCACTGCAATGGAGTGAAGTTGACCAGCTATCCCCACTACAGTTTAAAAGCTGGCACAGTGCCAGGATTGTCCCAATTGCTCCTGAATTCCAATATTATCAGCATTACAGTAGTATTACTCCCACAACCTTTACAAAATGCTTCATACACTTGCTTCAAGCTGTGTCAAAACCCTAGATCTCATTGCTATCTGGGCAGCACCCAGATGATTGCAATAGTCTCTTCTGACCTTGGAATTGGTGCAAGTTAGCCAACCACTCAGCCATTGATAAATCCCTGTCCTTCAGTGTCTGCCTGCTGCATGTAATGTGTCTGGGAGTAAGGTGGCTATTATTCATTTCTCCTCCCTCCGATTCTTTCCAGTTTGAGGGGGAAGGGTATCAGAGATTGTAACTGCTGTGTGTCTGGTGGCTAGACTGGGATTTTTGGGGGTATGGTGTATGCTGTTTGGATTTGCAGTTGTGCCCTGAAGGCTTTGGGGAGGCATTGGGAATTATATTCCTAGGCTGTCTTTGCAATTTGACTGTGCCTTGAAGGTGCTTATACAGTGTTGGAAGGGTAAGCGAGGGATATCTGGAGGCAAACAGGACAGTAATCCTCTCTGCATCCCCATTAAGCTGTCCTGACGCTGGATGTGCCAGGTGACTATGAGGCAAAGAAAGGTCTTATTCAAAGGGGCAAAGGGCAGACCAACAACATAAAAGCTGGTTGCCATTTTGGAAAAGGGGCAGTATGGCTAATGGAGGTGGAAGCTGGAGACTCAGAAACACTCTCAGTTTACATCTTCGAGCAATGGCTGCACACGCAGGGTATCTGGAACCATAGGTGCTGAGTTTCTGATGTGCTGGCGAGTACTCCCCTAGCTCTGCCCCAGGGCCTATCCCTGCTCAATGTCTTCCTCCAGGGCTCCACCCTCCCTCTTCTCACACCATTCCACCCTCTCCCGAGCATGCCCAGCCCTTGCTCCTCCCCCCATCCTCTCAGTGCCTCCTGCACTCCATGCGGGGGCGGGAAGGAGGCAACGATAAGCGGGGTCACCAGTGGTCATTAGACTGACCTTCTACATAACACAGGCTACAGACATTCTCCAAAATAATTCCTAGAGCTGATCTTTAGAACAAAACATCCCATCTTCATTTAAAAATTGCCAGTGATCAAGAAGCCTGTTTGAGGAAGAAAGAATACTCAGGATGAGGTGTTTGCAGATCTCACTGTAGACTCTCCTGAAGAACTTGAAGCCAACAGTGAGCTGAAGATTGCATTTGAGATCAGAGAGAGAGAGAGAGAGACAGGGAGGTATCCAGAGAGAGCACGGAAGTGTCCAGAGACTGTGTTGCTATGGCAAAAGACACTAGAGAAAGAAAGGGACATGCAGAGACAACTCCTGGAGGATAATGCAGAAGCAGAATTCTCTGCTGCAGTGCATGCTGCTTGTGAACACACAAACAATCCCATGCCCTCAACCAGGACCCAGCCATGTTCTGCAGCCACTGGACAATACAGTATACTGGCAATACCATCATAAGTTCCTGCCAAACACTATTTAATTCCCTATCCCAAGCTCACATTAGCAAGAACAATTGCACCTGGGAGCCCAGCTCCTTCAAGCCATCTAACAGCCACAAACTTTGAGCCCTGCCACCTGCCACTGGAAGAGAAAAGAACAAGAAGAGGCAGAGGCAGGATGTTTACCTGCCTATGAACTGGAGCCTCTCTCTGATCCCCTATGCTATTGTGTGCTGCCTTCCAATGCACTGCCTCATTTTAAAACTGTGTTTCCTTGTTGTTTTCAAGGTTTATTTCTGGTTATTACATACTAAAGTATCATTTAATTAAAAAGTTCTTCATAAAGCAACTTCAATGAAGGTAACACAGAAAAACTGTACATTTTGTGTAAGACATGGACATAAGGCATAAGAGAAAGGAAGGAGTGCCATGATGTTCCACTTTAGAAAGTTATGATTCTTTCCTTATGGTATGTGATAATGTCCATGTAGGGCAAGGGTGGGGAACCTATGGTCTATGGGGTGCATCCATCCCACTGCTTAATTTCATCTGGCCTGCGGCACCCCCTGCAGCTCTGAGTGTCAAGAGAGCAGCTCACTGCCACAGGGCTGGAACCCCGAGCTTCAGCGCGCACCTCCTCCCACCACTGCAGGGTGGGAACCCTCAGCCCTGGTGCTTGTCTCCCCACCGCATGGCTGGAACAATGAGCCTTGGTGAGCCTCACATGCATACACACCTGGCCACAGGCCTGGAGACACCAGTTTGCCCCAGTGTAGGGGAAGCCCTGACCCTCCATGCACCCCGGGGTGGGTGAGTGGCCCACAATTGACTATTTTTGTGGGTCAATGGTCCGAGACAGAAAAAAGGTTCCTCACTCCTGATGTAGGGTGCCGCACATTTTGGTATCTGCTGTAATGTGGACATTTAACTGTTCTACAGTGGCAGAATTAAAATGGCACAACTGTAACTGCAGCAAGCTTTGCATTTCCATGACCTAGGCAAGTGTAAACGGGAGAAGAACTTTCCAGAGGAGGAAGGCAAGATCAGAGAATTAATTGCAGCTTTGCACCAACATGTTGATGCCTGTCTGCATTAATAGGGTTTTTCAAGTCATTACTCAACTTTCCTAAGCTATTATTGTTCACAAGTATACAGCCTATCATGGAGAAGTTGGGGTAAGGGAAGAAGCAGGGAATTAAGACTTTTGCTTCACACATTGGAAGTGTTAAAGGTAATTTACACATGATGTGATAGTTCTATCCATTTCAGCAATATAGGGAAACTTTCTCTCCATAATATAAGACTATATGAAATTCAGCAATGTCTTCTCAAATGGAAATTCTACTTTTCTCAATTTTTGATATTTTCAAAATTTACAGACAGGTCTGGGGGTCAGTCAATGTTTACTTATTTGTGCTGAATACCCCTACCTCACATTGCTAGACTATGGATGAGGACTATTCAGTATAATAACTAAATCCTCACTTTCTCCTCCTCTTCCAAGTTTGCCATGTCTACCACTGTTACTTTCAGGCACCTGCTATTCTGGTGTGTCACATATACTATGCTGAGGACATTCCAACAATCACGGGATAATTTTACAATATGAATCTGACATGAAGAATTCCTTTTAAATATGCTGAGTGGTGTCATTTCCTCCAGTTCCTTCTCTGAGTCTCTGAAATGTTTTAGAATGTGTATTCTCCTAAAGAGTGCTTTTCAAAAAGTATAGGCTCTGTCCAGCCTTTGGCTTCTGTACAAGACTTCCATTATCTTCAGTGACAATTCTCAGAGTAGCTCAGTTACTGGATTTGTCAATTAAACATTAAGAATTGTTTCATCCACCTCTGAAGTGAAATACAGCTTGTTCTAAAAACACACAACAATGCTCCATAATGATTTAACGAACATAGGCTTGTGTCATACTTCTCAGTGGTGAGTTTAAGAAAATTATCAACTATTCTATGAAGTGAATATTTGTTTTTGTCAATTTAAGAGATGTTTTCCTTTAGGAGTGTACATTTGTATTCGTGTAAAGTTACCTCCTGTAAACTCTTGCTCTGGGGGAAGAGTTCACAACAAGTATTGGGGCCCTTTATGACCTAATAATTAAACTCTTTGGAAGTTTTCATGTAAATATGGTAAATTACATGAAATATTATTCTAAAAGTTTATCTGAGGATTTATTAGTATTAAGCTAAGGACAAGACATCTTATTCTAACTCCCTCTGAAGTTTGTTGGAGATTGTTGCGTATGACTTACGTCTGGAATGGACTTTGAAGTTAATATCCATTCCCTCAAAAGAAGTAGACTTTGGACTGTAAAAAACTTGAAGGAGCGGGGAACTTCTGTGTCTTTGTGATTATCAAAGAGGCTGCCCACAATAAGAACCAGTATGTAATGAGAAGCCCTTTATAGCATCATTTATAAATTTAGATTTTTGTGAAGAAAGCGACTGTGCTGCTGCTACAGTAAGATAAGAGGAGGAAGTTGACCCCTGTGGATCAGAGCAGGCAAACCATGACACAACAGAGGAAGGGAGAACTGGCTGACAACTGGACATTCAAAAAGCGTCTGACAATGTCTCTCACAAGAGACTGTTGAGGAAACAAAGTAATAAATATTAATGCCACCTGTTATATTTTCATCTCTAGATCTGAAAGTGCTTTAAAAGAGAGGAAATAAGTAGTACTTTGAGATAAGTAGCACTGTACTATTAGAGACTAAGATAAATAGTAGAAAAAAATGGCCAATTTAATATAAAAGATGGTTAACAAAAGATTTCAATATTAGGAAATTCTCAAAGTAGATGAATTATAACACACAAAAAAGTGGTAATGGTATGACAAAGTTTCCAGATGATGCAAAACTAATTAGGTTACTCAAGACTAGAGATTGAGGCCCTGATATCAGATTGAGCAGCCTGATATCAGATGAAATTCAGTACTGTTTAATTCAAGTTGATGTAAAGAACATTCTGGACTATTCACAAATATAAGTTGGTTCTAATTAGTTGTAACCATACAGGAAAAATACTTGGGTGTTTCTGTGAACAGATCAATGAAAATGTTTGTTCAAAGTACAGTGGCCCTCAAAAAAAAAGCATACCTATTCCATATGTATAGGGAATGGAGTAAGAAACTCTGAAGCCACTATGGTTATGTCTACACGATAATGCAAGTCTATAGCTAGTGAAACGCAAGTCAGCTGACTCACACCCAGTGAACCCTTTGGCTTAAGCAGCTACAATTCATTTTAACCCTATGCTAAAGATTTTCTTACTCATGCTTGAACCTAGGGCTCTGGCATCCACACTGCAATGCACTGACTTGAATCAAAATAATCCCATATCTATTGCTCCCCACCCCTACCCGGTGTTGACACTTTAGTCCTACAAACGTGTTGCACTATGGGAAAACTCTACTGGTCACCTTGTTTCCTAACTGTGATGGTGCTATTGATAGCACTCAGCTGCTGGTAAGGAGAATGAGTACATAAACTGCGTCATTAGTTCCCTTGGTGGCTTGTCTCAGTAGAATGGCTGCAGCTTGCGAGGTGTTATACTGAATTACCGTCTAACCTGAGAATTGGGCTCTCCACCTCTAGGCTGAATCACATTGACAGGACAATGCCCATATGCCTGGGTTCTTAGGATACTTAGGACATCAGTCTCCAGGGCTGTCAAACAATTCAAATAAAACTTTGCAAGTCTTAATTTTTACAATCGGATGTTCACTGGAGGTGTTTTTGTTTCTTTTTTTGGTTGAAGTTTTGAAGTTTTCAGAGGGAAAACATCCCCCCTCCCTCCCAAGCTTGGCTACTGCCAGCTGCAGAGTGGTGAAGTGCGTTCCAGGAATTGGGGTGCAGTGTACTCCAGCACCTTCTGGGAATCCCTTATCCCTAAACTCTGGGAGGAAGGGATACGGGATTCCTGGCTGGCTGCAGAGAATTTTTGCGGCTGGCTCACACTCACTACTGGAGTATGCATGCTGACCCACGGAGAGAGAGTTGGGGCCAAAGAATGGAGCAGAGAGCAAGTGTCTGCTCTGCAGGGAGATGGAGGGGCCAAGATGTTAGGAGTCTTCCTTCCCCTGGCTGTGCTGAGCTGGGAGTTCTGCTGCTCCCTCTCCCTGCAGAGCAGCTACATGGTTCTGCTCCGGGTTCTGATTTTTGCTCCAACGCTCCACTTGCCTCCCTCTTGGGCTGTGTGTGCCAGGGCAGCCAGACTGCATTCACTGTCATGGCGGTGAGCGAGAGGCCCCAAACTTCCCCACAGTGAGGAGGAACCACAGCCAGTGTCACCATTGCAAGAGGCTGTGGGGAAGTTTTGAGGCTGGCTCCCATTTCACTGCCCTTACAGTGCATGCAGCCTCTGGGCACCCACATATATGCAACCCACATAGATGAAGGGGGTGTGATGGTGCAGTTGGGGTTCCCCCGATCCTGCACCCCCATAGCAGCAAGAACAGACTGCGCCAGCCGGTAGAATAGAGGGGGTTTATTGCTTCTCCAGGATACAGCACAGCATAGGCGTGATGTGTTTACAGGAGTCTGGGCCAGGATACCTCAGACCCCTGAGATGGGGTCCCTAGGCCCCTAGATTCCAGCTCTCTCCTTAGACTGGTTCCTCCATGATCCCAGCCCAAGACTGACCCTTCCCCTAGCACACACTTCCTTTCTCCCGTCTCTTCCGTTAACAAGTAGAACAGGTTTGGCCACTGTCCTGAGGCCCCTCTTACTGGGCCGTGCTTACAGACAATCGCCAGTGGGGGTCCTCCACAGCCCACCGCCCAAGTATAGCAACCAGCAAGGTACTGACACTACATCACAACACGTGGGTGAGTCAGTGGGAATCACACATCACAGTGCAGGGGGACCCCAGGATACAGAGCAGACAGCACCTCCACTACGCCACAGGGGGGGAGTCCTGGGAGCAAGGGCCAGAGACTGGAGTGGGACTACGAGGCTGCCCTGCAGGGAAGGGGAGCAGCAGAGCTTGGGGAAGCAAACTCCAGTCATTTGAAGAAGTGGGCTGGGCCCACGAAAGCTCATGATACCATCTACATGTTTTGGTAGTCTATAAAGTGCTACCAGACCTTTTGTTGTTTTTTAATTTTATCCTGTACAGACTAACTCGGCTACCCCCTGAAGCTTCCCAACATCCTGGCAGCCAGGTGCTGCCTCCTGTCTGTCAGATTTGCTCCCTGTTCCAAGCAAGCTCCATGCAGCAGCAAGGCACTGGAACAGGACGAAGGAATGTGCTTTGCTGGGCAGTAATGGTGCTTCCTGATGTTGCACTGGCTGCCTCCAGCACTGTTCCTCCTCTGCTGGGAACTCTGGGATACATCCAGAGGACTCCTGGGACCAAAGTCAAGTTGAGGCAATAGGGCTTGGACCTTCCATGCCTGCAGTATTCTGGACTGTGGGTCCAAGCCCTACATTAGCACAACTGGGGTGTTGATGCAAGGGGAATTCATAGGGTTGCCAGATGGTTGAAACAAAAATACCGAACACTCCCCCCCCCCCAAAAAAAACGGGAAAAAATTCTGTTGAAGAAAAAAAAAAAGGGGGGGGGGGAGACCAAAGTTGTTGAGAAAAAAAAAGGACTCCAAGACTTATTAAGCAATAAATAAATAAAATAAAATAAAACAGCATGTCCCCTTTAAGAGTGAGTGCAGGGATAGGAACAGGGGAGAGGTTGAGCACTAAGACCCAGGGGAGTCATTGCTTCCCCTTCGTCTTTTTGCCAGCAGCCATTTCGTGTCAGCAGCCTTGCGGAACCAGGTAAGCATAGAGTCATGGGGATGGAGGTGTTGGGGGCCGGGAGTGGCTCGGGGGGTGGGGGGGGAGGCTGGGCGCTGAGTTTTTGTAGGGTTGCCAGGTACCCAGTATTTTCACTTCCTAGCCGGGGAAAAAAATCAGAAAATACCAGACATCTTAGGTGTCTGGTATTTACTGAAATTTTTTACCAGACAGGAGGCAAAAATACCAGACTGTCCGGGTGAATATCGGACACCTGGCAACCCTAGGAGTTCAGATTACGTAGCTGTGTAGACACTCTCTCAAATGTTATTATATAAATAAATGGGATGTCTTCACCTAGAATATTGTGTTTTATTCTAGCTATTCTATCTCAGAAAGCATATAGCAGCAATGATGTCTTAAGTTTTACTAATTAGCAAATGCTGGTAGAATTATTTCATTGCTCTGCAGCCCAGTTTGAACAATTCTAGTCAGGCTATTATTGTATTTAGTGTTAGTGGTGATAATACATATTATACATATTATATGAGAGGCTGTTGCAGCTTTCACACTGTCAGACACTTTGTGACAATGATAGGTTAGTCATTTAGGAAATTGGGCACAGGCTGTCACTACTTTTTACTTTTTGTAAGTAAGGGTAGGGGGAGGAAATGTTTACTTCAAATTAATTTTGGGTGTCATACTAAAGCTGAAGATTTGAGCTGTACATTAACACCCACACCTCAGCTTGATATTCAAAGTTGGTAGGGAGAAACTTGATTGACAGTAGTGGTAGATTATTTTTGAAGTTCATGCCTTTTCCACTTCACTATTAAAAAATACAGTAAAATATTACCTAGTATGCTGATGTATCCTTAAAGGCACATTTCCCTCGTGATTAGGAACTGTGGCTGGAATATAGTAGCAGCTCCAAACATTTGCTACTTTTCTAGTGTTCTGACTATGCATTATGAATATGTGGTTGCTTGTAATAGAATCCTGTATAATTTATTTAAACACTACAGTGTTGAATGATAAACAAAGTAAAATTTTCACTGACGATATTTATGAAATACTTCACATATAAGGCACAGTAACATGCCCAAGACAATTTACAACAATAAAACTAAATAAAGCGAGAGGACTAACGGAAAGTTGGATTTTCACCAGAAGTTTAAACCAACATAGCTAGACAAAAATCAAAACATCAAGTATATAGATTCAGTTGAGTAAAAATGCCTTACAGGATTCTTTTAATTAAAATCAGAACATAAGAGGAGCCCTCTGTGTATTCAAAATTTTGTATCTACATCCACAAAAATGAACCACAGATATCTCCATCCACATCCATGGATGCCTGCAGATATAAAGTTGATATCTGCAGATTTTCTGGGCTCTAAACATAAAAGCGGCCACAATGGGTTAGCCCAAAGGTCAATCTAGCCCAGTATCCTGTCTTTGGACAGTGTGCAATGCCAGTGTCCTAGAGGAAATGAACAGAACAGGTAATAATCAAGTTATCCATCCCCTGTTGCCCATTCCCAATTTCTGACAAACAGAGGCAATGGACACCATTCCTAATAGCGACTGATGGCCCTATCCTCCATGAATTTATCTAACTCTTTTTTGAACCATGTTAAAGACCTGGCCTTCACAACATCCTCTGGCAAGGAGTTCCACAGGTTGACTGCCGTGTGAAGAAATACTTCCTTTTGTTTGTTTTACCTATTGTTTGCTACCTATTAATTTCATTTGGTGACCTCTAGTTTGTGTGTTATGGGAGCAAGTAAATAACTTTTCCTTATTTACTTTCTCCACACCAGACATGATTTTATAAACCTCTATCATATCCCCCCCTTAGTCTCCTCTTTTCTAAGCTGAAAAGTCCCAGTCTTACTGTTATGGCAGCTGTTCCATACCCTTAATCACTTTTGTTGCCCTTTTCTGAACTTTTTCCAATGCTAAGATATATTTTTTTTTAGATGAGGTGACCACATCTACACACAGTATTCAAGATATGGGCATACTATGGATTTACATAGAGCAGTGTTTTGGGCCACTCCAGTTTGTTTATCTAACAATTCCACAGCCATGGAACCTAGCAACTCCCTTTGGCTCTGGTTTGCCATTTCCAACTGAGGGGAGCCAAAGGAAGCAGCAGCCTGGGTCATGCTGTTTCCTGTGGCTCCCCTTGGCTGGAAACAGCGACTAGAGCCAATGGGTGCCACAAGGCTCCAATGCTGTGGAACCATTAAACAAACTAGAGTGGCCCGTTCGTAGCTACAGGCACTAAGATATTATCTGCTTTATTCTCCATCCCTTTTTAAATGATTCCTAACATTCTGTTTGCTTTTTTGATTGCTGCTTCGCATTGAGTGGATGTTTTCAGAGAACTATCAACAAGGACTCCAAGATCTCTCTCTTGGGATGCATCTACATAACACCCTAAACTTGAAATAAGATGTGCAATTTCGAAATAGCTTATTTTGAAATGTGGCATGTTGTGCATGAAGGTATACTGGGATGACAAAATAGCGCACCCGTTATTTTGAAAAATATTTCGAAATAACGGATGGCTTGAATAAATGTGGGGTAGCTATTTTGGTATCCCAAAATATCCATGCAGCATAGACATACCTCTGGTATCCTAAAATAGCCATGCAGCATAGATATATCCTTGACTGGTAACAACTAATTTAGTCCCCATCGCTTTGTACATATATTTAGGATTATGCTTTCCAACATGCATTACTTCGCATTTATCAGTATTCAAAATCATCTGCCATTTTGTTGCCCAGTCACCTAGTTTTATGAAATTCTTTTGAAGTTCTTCATAGTCTGCTTGATGCTAACTTGAGCAGTTTAGCATCATCTGCAAATTTTGCCACCTCACTATTTAGTGCTGGCCAGCATCTGGTGACTAAAGGGTTAAACTTAAGTAGTTAGCAAAGGTACTGGCAGGGAGCCAGAAGAGCCAATGGGATACAGTGCTGAAATCTGAATTGCATATATATACCTAATCTGCTCTCTTTGTGTGAAAATTCTAAGTTAAAAGCTGGAGGGATAATTCAGTAATCAGAATTATCAGGCCTATTAAAAATATTGGACATGGGAGTGAACTAGGCCTTGAAGTACAGATCAGCATGGATCATGAGTAGAGGGAAAATGTATAGTCGCAGTCAGGTTATTTTTCTTTGTTTTGCTGTTTTTCTTTATTTTGTGTGTAAAATCCATGTGCTCCCCCCTCCCCATTTACTATTTAAATTGTGCCCAGAGATATCTTTTTTTCTCTGTGTTTTAATCTGCTCTTTTCATAGTTGCTCTGTAACCCTTAGTAACCAAGTATGCTTTATCAAGTATATATTTTTGTTTTTATTAATAAAATCACCTGTTTTAAGGTGATTTGATTTTTGTGTCCTGGGAGGAAACAGGAGGTCTGTGTCTGAGAATGCAAGCCTAAGACTGAGAGGTCAGCAATCAGAGACTGAAGTTTATTTTCTCTTTTTTCCGAGTTTTCTTATGGTAAAAGAGCTTGGAGATACCCCTCTGGAAGAAGTCCAAGTGCATCCTTCCTGGATTCAAGAAGAAAGGGGTCTCTTTTGTTTCACTTGGTGGTGGCAGCTACCTCCCAAGGCCAAGCAGTCTGTGGCCTCGAGGAGTTTTTAAGCAGAAGCCCTATAGAGGCAAGGTATTTTTTAAGGTCTCTTGCGGGCCCCCACCTTCTGCATTTGGAGTGCCAGAGTGGGGAACAGCCCTGACAATGTTGACTAGGATTGTTCTTGTAATATTAAGGATCTGAATAACAAAAAATACATTTTAATTAATATAAGTCAAAATCCGTATTTAGTTTACATCCTGTGCAACTCCACTTGTGAAGCCACATTTGGCTCTACCTACATAATTAAGACTGGTTTTATTTTGGTTTCCATCCAGTGAAAAGGAAAGGAAAGAAATCATCCCTAGTAAATCTTGATTTGGGACTTTGCGTCCAAGAAGTTAAAAAAAATAAAATTGAAAAGTCAGTGGCTTTTTTATTTTTTAAAAAAGGAGAAGTTATCCTTTCTGCAATCTTTACAAGGTGTTATTTAAAAGTGCTTATCAATTTCACTAATTGTTTTTATTGCTATTATGGAGTAAGAAAATTGTCCTTACCTAAGAAAACTTCACTAACGTGATTCAACGTTATTGTGAAAGTGTCCAAACGTCACTGAACTAAAAAGTATCACCTGTATGACAGCTTGCTGATGCAGGGTGCTGGAGGAGGGACCCCCAAAAGCAGCTGGTACAGTGAATCTGTCTCATGCTTTCACACTGGAAATAACTGCAGAATTAAATTCTCAACCAAATATTTGTTTAATCTTACAAAAGTAAATGTTGAGAAGTTTGATCTCTTAGTAAAATCCCATACACTGAGATGGTACAAAGAGGAGCTGCAGAAGCCAATGGATAATTTTAATTTAGGTTATGAATTCATACAGCGATCACCGATCTAGGTGAGGGGGAGCCACACATGACCTCTGCCCTCCCTCTCTTCAAAGCATCTCTAAGAAGAACCTTTGGAAATACAGTTGGTTCAAATCTTTTCCATGAATTCTCTCAATCAATTCTAAGCCGCCATATCTCCTTGATTATTACTCAGCTGCTCCAGATGTATGATAGGCCTTAAAATACACCTGCAATATGACTGTAACAATTTACTGTAAGATCATACTGGCCAGTTTTCCTACAACTAGATTTATTCTTTCTCTCATGCTATCCACTACCATGGAATAATCTTTCTGAGCTGATATTCAACATCTTTTACTCGTTTAATTGCCTCCTGTTGATCTCCCAGTTCTGCTACCAAGTCTAAAAGAAATTAGTCAACTATATCATCTCCATATTTTTCCATCTTCAAAAAACAACAATCATCTTAACCATATTGTGATTTACATTGTCCTACTGATGTTGCCCTGTTCTCCCAACCAGCCATGACCTTTGTTCCATTGAGTTTGAAAGTTCCTTGGATCATGGATCACATATTGTTGGACGTATTGTCTAAAAGCTATACATAAATGCTCCACAATTATTCTTTTTTAGACATATACACTTTCTTTTTCTCAATCATCATGATCCTTTTTATTGCCATTTTGTTAATTATTCTAATTCTCCCTATGCTCTTAGTAATTTGGAGGAATCAGAAGTGCACAGAAAGAGTCAGATGCAGTTGCACCAGGGTCACATAGCATGGCACTACTGCCTAATTTTATAAATTCCCTTAGACAAGCGTAACAGCATAGCCATCTCACTCAAAATTCTTTCTAGTTTACTCTATTTGCTGCTTTCCAAATCGATATGTACGCAGTTTATTACTATAGATTTCATAGATTTTAAGGCCAGAAGAGGACCATTGTTGTCTTCTAGTCTGACCTCCTGTACAACACAGGCCATAAGACCCTAAATTAATTCCTATTTGCATTACAGCATATCTTTTAGAATGTCCAATCTAGATTTAATAATTGCCAGTGATGGAGAATCCACCACAACCTATGGTAAGCTGTGCCTCCCACCCTCTGCCACAAAGTGTTGGAATTGCCACCTGTCTACATATTCCTCTACACTAAGGATGTAAGCAACTAGTCGAGTAGTCGACTACCCGATAAGCCTAGGCTTATTGGGTAACTGAAATCACTAGTTGACCAGTCGCTTCTCTCCCCGACTTGCTGCCTCTATTAGAGGCAGCAAGGGTGGGAGCAGGAGCCCGAGCTGGGGAGAGCTGAATTAAAAGCCAGTTCTCCCCTATACCGTCTCCACTGGTGGGGACAAGGGAGGCAGAGGCATAGCAGGGGATGGAGCGCGAGCCGGGACTCATTTGTCCTGGCTCGAGCCTGGCCCTAGATGCCATGCCTCTGCCTTTTAAATGTAGTAAGAGCCGTCTGGCCCAGACCTAATGCGGCTCTGCAGTTTCCCCCATTATCAACTAATCAAGTAGTTGATGGAAATTCCATTGACTACTCTATTAGCTGATTAAACGCAACTTAACATCCTTACTCTGCACACCACGTTTTTTGACAACGGTGGGCATTTATCCTATTTACTCCTGCCAATTGATCAAATTGGCAAGAGCCTATGGGATGGAAGTTCACTTTTGTCTAATAAGTCTTGATGGCCATAACAGAGCTTAAAAAAGGGACAGTACTGGCCAAAATGGGACATATGATCACCTTTCCTTTATTGATAAAATGCTAAGTAGCACAGAGCCAAGAACTGATCCTTGCAAGAGTCCACTAGTGGCACACCCAATCAAACATGATTCTCTATTTAGAGTTATATTTTCAGACCTATCAGTTAGCCAGTTTTCAATCCATTAAATGTGTGTCATTCCAACCTTACTGGCCAGTCCTGTTGAAGCAGCCCCCATCTGCAGTGGGCCTGGCCCAGCGCAGGCAGGGGCACTCCAGTCCATCTCTGTTTAATCAGTTTCATAAAGTTTAGCTGATCAACTAATTAAATGGGATTTTACATCCCTAGTCAACACTTATCCTCTCACTGGGTTCAGGATTTTATATCTATTTGAACGCTAAAGGTAACCTGACAGACAAACTGATACTCTACAGTTTTTTAAGATAACATATGTGGTTGTTTTTTTTACCGTGAATGGGAAATCCTTCATCTGCAAATAGACAAGGTTCAAGATTTTTCAGAGAACTTCTGCCCTCAAGTCGTGCAAGTAGCTTTTAAAACAAAAAATAAAAACACGTGTTAACTAAAAATAATGAATCATGGGAATCAAGTGTATAACATAAAACAGAACTATAGAATGTAGTGTATTTTCAATGATAGCTGTCATCTGATTAATTTGATTTTAAAATGCCTTTCTGCATACATGTGCAAGTTCAGAGAGTGGACAGTATAGCAACAGATGCTGACTTTCTATCTCTCCTAGCAACGAGCACCAGGATTCCATGGCGATAAGTACCATGTAAGAACCTATATTTACAAAGCCACAAGAAAGAGCTACCAGCAGAAAAAACTACTGCAAGAAGAGGTCTTTGAAATGTGGGAATGTTGCCATTTTATAGGATGAAAGGAATGAAGATTCTTTTTATAAGAGCCATCAGAGAGTAACTTCAGACTAGTGATTTGAAGGTGAAAGGCTGTATTTCCCATTATCACTCTCCTGAGTCGTATAATCCCTCAGCGCATTTATAAGTAAAAGCAGCTTACATATTTCAACTTACATTAGATGTAGGACTCTGATGGGCTACAGATCCTATCACCTCACTGTTATTTGATCGAACATAGCACAGGCTAGTAGTGATCAAAAGTCACGATGGCTTTCAACAGCCTTTGTAAGGAAAGTGGGTGTTCTCAGGCCTGTTCCTATAGGGACAGGTGTTCACATAACAAATGGCACTATGGTTGGCAGTCTCAATGAAGAGGCCAACAATTCAAGAAAGGAATACTTCACCCACAGTTAGAAATGTCCTCCCATGCATGAATTAAAGTACACTGGCAAAAAAGCTGCACTCCTGCAAGAGTACACATTGTGAAGACAGAGCATTTTAGTCTCCATAACCGTCTATCCAGCATCTTTAATAAGCTCTAAATTAATGATTTTTAGAATGAAATAAATTCTATACAAGTGTATCAAACCTCCTTCCTAGTCACATCATTTGGACACTTACCACATAACTCTAAACATGGTTTCCCAGAACACATTTCTCTCTCCCCCTCCTGCTCTGAAATGTGATTTGTCCTTTTCATATGTGTTCATTTTTTTAATTGTATCCTTTGGTATATATGGTTGTGACTATTTTCTTCCACTATTTGATCTGAGGAAGTGGGTCTGGCCCACGAAAGCTCATCATCTAATAAACCATCTTGTTAGTCTTTAAAGTGCTACATTGTCCTGCATTTTGCTTCTCTCTCCCTGACACCATATTCGATGGACAATTTTTCCTCTAAATTAAAAAAAAAAATCTGTGTTTTCTTTTAATGGTAGTAAAAAAAACTCCTAAGTGACAATGAATTTGCTTCAAGAGGTTATGACATGAGTCTATGTAACACACTTTCACTGTCATGTTGTTAATGGAAGAGACCAGTACCGTGTATATGCCTTTGTAACTGCTCTGTTCTAGTGTGTTGATAAGTCTCATGAGATGCCCATTAAAAACAGAATATTTTAATTGACCTTATATTGGATCTATGATTCATGCATTTGTTGAATGCATGAAATACTTGTATATGTTGGATCTATGGTTACAATTTGGTGAACAGTGCAAACTGCTATCAATTTTCACTGGAAAAAATATTATAGTATTCTGTATAAACAGGATCAGGGAAGAGATTGAATATAACCTGCTCATTTACTGCACTGCTGCCGTTTCCTCGTGCTGATGGAGTCTATCCCTCCAATGTTTATGATCTCTCCATTCTCATCATTCTGCACTGCATCTTTCCCCTTTGTGAATCTGCTTTCTCTTAACCATTACTTTTGGAGTTCTACTGTATTTTATATGAGGGCAGCCAGGTGAAATTCACCAGAACATCATGATAAGCAAGAACTCTACAAGCGTTTTAACACATTTTACTTAGTTGTGAGACATTTTCTTAGCAAATGGATCATATTTACAAACATTTTATGTATGTCCAGAAGACAACATATATTCACTAATCCACTAGATTGTTTTCCTGCTATCTTACCTCTTTCCGCTTTCATTCTTTTGCTGCTACTTACTAGAAAAAATAGACTATCTATAGTACTTTGTTCTACCAAACAAAATTTTCTTCCCCTCCTCAATTTTCATTTTAGAATAGCAAATATGTTCTACACAGGGAATTTCCTGGGGATTAGTTAAGTGGTACTTGATTGTTTCAATACCTTTCATTCAGTCATTAGTCCTCAGAAAATATCGGATGCATTGATCATCATAGCTTAAATATGAACCTGTGGTTAACTGAATACTTATATATTTGATTGTAAATAACTACAGGTGTTTATCATGAGCACTGCACAGATTATTCACAATTCATTCATGATAATCCTCTTGCGTTTCTATGAAACTTATGTTTACTCCCAGTTTTGAAGCAGAATCTTGACAGATACTTGCTTCATTGGTATCACGCAGTGCACTGTGGGCTTTCAAGACAGGATCAACAAACAACTTTGTACAAACTTTGTGAAAAGTCTGCCTATGCTACCCTTAACAAGCCTGAAGCAAAACTATGTTTAGATAAGATATAAAAGAGGAGACTTTTTTATTTGTAGTTAAAGATCTATGGAACTTTTAGTGAGAGCTGGGATTACCTGGTTTGTTGGCTATATTCTGGCATTACAGTCTCATTTTACCTTCTTAACATTTCTGCTGAATAGGGTAAAATATCTGTAATGATCAAAGTGCTGATCTGCAATAACAGAAGTCACATCCTTCTATCTTTAGTTGTGAAT
Source organism: Pelodiscus sinensis (assembly GCF_049634645.1). Taxonomy (NCBI): domain Eukaryota; kingdom Metazoa; phylum Chordata; order Testudines; family Trionychidae; genus Pelodiscus; species Pelodiscus sinensis. The sequence goes on along the minus strand of NC_134712.1, from coordinate 243,637,561 downwards.
GGCTTTATAAACATTTTAACGGCACTGCTAAATAAGTAACTGAATAGGAAAAATTGGAAAAGATACAGAAACATTTGGTCACTAAAGAGACCATCATGCCATACTTTAATTATGGACGCTTACTTTTTCACTTAACTTTTACCCTTTTTCCACAAATTGATTACCTTCTAGTATTTTTCTCTGTGCAAGCCTACAACATATCTATCATAGTAAAAAAGAGTAAGCCTAAATGTGTTTAAGACATTTCTGAATAGCTGCACTTTAAAAAATTCACTGTGATAAAATGTAATGTTACTATTGGTGTACAAAAAAATGGGGTCTCGGTGGACAAAAGGAATGTACCCATGTGAATGTTTTAGGATAGGGACCTTAAGCTATAAGTTTGCTGGGTCAAGGACAGTGGATAAAATTTTCAAAAAATCACTTAGGAGTCTCACTCTCACTGAGTTAATGGTGCTTCAGTAGAACTTCAGAGTTTTTCTGTGTTGTCAGGCACATTTTTCGATGCCATTCAATAATATGTAACATTTCTAAGTAATACAGTATATGCTATGCAGGCTACAATCAGATAGTGATTAAAAGTGTTAAGAGATCCACTTCAAAAAAGGAGAGTGCTTACCTTTCACAAACTATTTGCTTAATCAGAATTCACTTAATCCCTTTTACGGGCTCTTATAACTTCTATGTCATTGTTTTTACAAAACGACATTTTATGATATTTTTGAAGAATTATTTGTTTGGCACAGAATTCTTTACTTATGAGACACGGTGTTACAACAAGATTTTAAGAGCATTGGTCAGGGTCACAAGGTCAGAGAAGTGTCGGAGGGAGTGAAAAAAAAGTAGATGAAGAATTAAACATAAGCCTTGTTGCTATGAGCACAACTTAACTAGTCAATTTTAACTCTTCCAAGTTTATAAAAAAAAGTGCTTCAAGTGGCTACAATTCATTCATCCCTACGTTCACATCCCTTCAGGTGAACAAAAGTCTCACAGGCTATGTCTACACTGGCGTGTTCTTACGCAAAAACTCTTTTGCGGAAGAGAGCGTCCTCACTGGCATGTGCTTTTGCGCAAGAGATGTGCTTTTGCTCAAGAGCATTCATGCCAGTGTAGACGCTCTCTTGCGCAAGAAAGCTCTGATGGCCATTTTAACCATAGGGCTTTCTTGTGCAAGAAATTCATGTTGCCTGTCTACACTGGCCTCTTCTGGAAGAGCACTTGTACAAAAGGGCTTCTTCCTGAGCGGGAGCATCAGGGTTCTCGCGCAAGAAGCCCTGATTTTATACATTAGAACGTCAGTTTACTTGCACAAGAACACGTGGCCAGAGTAGCCAGGCAGCAAGTTTTTGCACGAGTGGCCGCTTTTGCACGAGATCACGCCAGTGTAGACACAGCCCCAAAGTTTATTGTGAGGTCTTAACTATGCCACTCAGAGCTATGAAAAATGTGGGAGCCAGCCAATATGCCCTCTAATTTTTTCCATTAATGTGTGGAAAACATTTTGTTATGTGCCCCAAGACATGTGCGGATGTGCACTACCAAACACATGTTGTCAGCTGAGAGTGCTGTGCTAATCAGCTGAGCAGCATTTAAATCTCTTCTGGTGACAGCTCAACTGCAAAGCTTACAGGGAACAGTGGTGCCAGCATTAGCGTGGTAACTCAGGAGCTCCTGGGTGGGAATCCTCACCCTAAGCAAGGCAGGTAAGCCAACCTAATCCTGCATGCAGACAGCTCTAGGTTGATCAAAGAATTCTTCTGTGGACCCAATTATAGGTTGAACCTGTCTAGTCCAGCAACATCTGTGATCTGGCATGATTTTAGTTAGCCAAATGTCCATTGGTGTGGCCACATTTCCCATTAAGTTTGTTTACAGCTACTAGTCCTGGTTTTCAGAATCCTGTGCTGTTACTTAGTTCTAAATGTCTTCTCAGAGCCCAGTGCGCAGTAGAAGGATTGATACTGCTGCTAGACAATATTGACCTCTCATGGTTTGGCAAAATCTCTGGTTCAACACTGGTCAGGTCCCAAGAGTGCCAAACTAGAGAGGTTCAACCTGTACCACCTTTTGGGGAGGTGAGTTACCTAGACCAGGAGGAGAACCCCTGGCAGCAGGACAGTGCTGTTATTGACATTGAGGCTGTGTCTAGACTGGCAAGTTTTTCCGCAAAATCATCTGCTTTTGCGGAAAAACTTGCCAGCTGTCTACCCTGGCCGCTTGAATTTCCACAAAAAGCACTGACGATCTCATGTAAGATTGTCAGTGCTTTTGCGGAAATACTGTGCTGCTCCCATTCAGGCAAAAGTCTTTTTCCGAAAACTGTTGTGCAAAAGTGCCAGTGTAGACATCAGATCGGGGCTTTTTTGCGGAAAAGCGTGTCTAGATTGGCCACAGACGCTTTTCCACAAAAAGTGCTTTTGCGGAAAAGCGTCCTGCCAATCTAGACGCGCTTTTCCGAAAATGCTTTTAATGTTAAACTTTCCCGTTAAAAGCATTTCCAGAAAATCATGCCAGTCTAGACGTAGCCGGAGGTTGTACAAATGCACAGGGGGTGTCTGTATTTGGGGGAGGGAGGGTGAAATACAAGCCCGGACTTTTGCCTTCATCCCTATTCAGCAAAGCCCTTCCACAGCTGCTTGGTTCTAGGGACACGCGTCCATGCCCGTCCATGCCCTTTGCGGCCACAGAAATTAAGCTCGCCGCGCCAACACCTGCCGGCAGCGGCCCGGGCGCGCACCGCTCCGCCAAATCCGGGCTAGGACGCCGCCTGTTGGAGGGGGCCGCGAGCTCCGGGTTTCCCACCCCACGCCTTGGGCAGGGCCTGTCCGCCCGCCCCACCGCAGGGCACCCCTGCCTGCCGCCCAGGGCGCTGCGGGGCAAACTGCCCCAGGCCTGGCGGCCGCCCACAACCAAACCCCCAAGGGGCCGTGCGGCGCTGAGGGAACGGCCTGCCCTGGGGGCAGGGGGCGCTGCCTCACCTGCGTGCCCGACTCCGCCTTCCGGAACCCGTCACTCATAGCGCCGAGGAGGGGGTGGGGACCGGGCCCAGCAGCGGCGCCAAGCCCCCGCTCGTCGCACATGCGCAGTGTGCCCCATCCCTCGAGGCGCATGCGTACTCCGCTACGCTGCAGCCGCACGATCGGCTGGGCTTGGGGGAGCCGATGCGGCGCAGGCGCAGTGTCGCGCTCTTTGGTTGTCTTGCGGGTGCAGCCTGAGTTCCCTGGGCGGTTCCAGGGTGGGGTTCGGTACTTGGGGAACTGGGTTAAGGAGGCGCTTTGCACGGATCCCGCTCTGCAGCGTTATTTCCCGTGATGCTCAGAGGCGAGCAGTTTTAAGGGGGATAGTTTTTATTTTTGTTAAATGTGTTACTAGCTGGGCAGAGTGAAATGCAGACCAGTGAAATACAAATAATGGGCAAACCGGCCCTGCCGAAGTGCCTGCAACTCCCCCTGAAAGCAGCTCGGGTCCCGTGGCTGACTCTTTTGTCCACTAGCAGAAAGTTTTGGAAAAGCAGCCTATCCTTGTAGGGATTTGGAGCCAGGGTGAACTGGCAGCTCCCTCCTCCCACCTTCCCTAAGTTCCCTGTAAGGTATGTGGCTTTTCCTCCCACTGCCATGCAGCTCCTGCCCGCTGCTTTGGAGCTGGAGGACGCGGTGTCTTGGTCCACTCCACTCCGCGCAGCCGGGAATGGCGATCCAGGGCCAACAGGACCTGCGAGTGGTTGTACCTGCAAACATGTAGGTAGATAAAAGCGTCTGGTGAGCCTCCAGGGGCTGTCTGGTGAGCCTCCAGGGGCTAACTGGTGAACTGCATCCGGCCTCTGGGCTCTTGTTGCCCAGCCCTGCTCTAGAGTATGAGGCTACATTAACAACATGCTCACCCTTGAGGGCTCAGCTCTTCATCATTTCGTAGCAAGACATTCCCTGGGAAATATTCCACCATCTCAACCAAGCTCCAAAATCATCATTGCTGTGTACTACATTAAAATGGTTTAAAACTTATACTATGTATGTACATACTGTCTTTTATCTGCTGAAAAGAAATTCCCTGGAACCTCCTCCTCCCACATTTACATTAATTCTTATGGGGAATTTGGATTTGTTTAATATTGTTTCATTTAAGGTAGCATTCTTCAAGACCATAACTACAATGTTAAGCAAAGAGTTACTGTACTCATCATGTTTAATAGTCTCAGAGGGGTAGCTGTGTTTGTAGTTAAAAAACTTAAAAAACACTAATGATCCTGTAGCACCTTAGAGACTAACTGAAAATATATATAGATGTTATCATGAGCTTTCATGAACATAACTTACTTGGTCAGATGACAAATATTGATAATATTGCTATTCTTTCACAGCTGCAGGACTTCCTTAACCTAGTATTATGTGCGCGCACACTCTCCGACAAAGTGGGTCTTTGCCCACACACACACCCTGACAAAGTGGGTCTTTGCCTATGAAAGCTTATGCTCCAATAAATCTGTTAGTCTATAAGGTGCCACAAGAGTTCTCATTTTTTTTATGAAGATTCAGCCTAACCTGGTTACCCTTCTGATGCACTCATACAGATTAATTTAGGGAAGACAATGTGCTTGGTACTATACAGTTAGTAAAATTCATCATTACCTTGACATTGCTTCCTACCTTGTCAAAAACAAACAACCCCCCCCCCCTTCATGCATTTAGCATTTAATTACCAATATCATTATCTTTGGGTGCAGATGTGATAATCCAAATGGGACAATGATGGAAGTATCAAACCATAATACAAATATTGTCTAAATATTTAATTATCATCCCAAATTGCTACCCTCTGGACTTCAGCTGTTATCTTCACTAGCCCCTTATTTCCAAAGCACCCCATTGACTATATCCATTGATTTCTGTGATTTTAAATCTACTTGTAGAGTACATCTCTGCCAACTCTTTTTGCTCCCTCAGGATGAAAACTTGGACCCTATGAAGTAAATAGCAAAGTCTCATTAGTTTTAATGGAGCTAAGGTTTCACCCTCAACCTTTGCCTTTCTTCTTTAGTTCTATTTGCATTCCTCCACATTTTTCAAGTAATAGCTCAGAGAGATAATATACTGCATGAAAATACACATTTCTCTCTCTCTCTCTCTCTTTTAAATAAAATAAAATCCTCCTTTGGTGTAGCAGGGCTAAATGGCAGAATATAGTATATAGGGACTTTGCACACTTACAGTTCCATTTATAGAGGTAGGAAATTAGGCTTCTTCTACTTGGCATGTGAGAAGCCTGAGGGTGCCCCTGGAGCCATCAGCAACTGTCTATGTAACAGCATCAGCAGCAATTGTGTAGCAGTTACAGCGGCAAAAGATGCCAAAGTAATAGCTTTTCTGCAGGGAGAGCAGATGCTAGGGGCATATATCTCTTTCTTCTTGAACTTGTCTTCTTGAGAATCTCCTGCCCACTCAATGCAGATTTTACAGGTTTGGAAAAGAGGGTGAGCATGCTACACAATGAATTTCTGTGCTTCCCACTGCACTTGTTTATAATACTTTGCTAGATCAGTGCTTGAGAAGAACGTGTTTAAAGCTGAATTGCAGCCCTAGGCAAAAATGAGTTTTCTGGTCTCTGCTCCTTCCCTACTGAAGATTATATGTCAGTAACAGCAAGTTTAATCCAGTAAAAGGATACTATTTAGTATGGGTCCTCTAGTAGTATGGATCCATGGGAGGGAAAGGCCAGCACAGCTCTGAGTGTTCTAGAGACAACATAATTTACTCTTTATTACAGCAAACACTCTTTTCTTAAAATAAAGCTTAGTTTAAAATAAATTATTCATTATTGAAGAATTATTACAGTTCTATTCCAAATTTTACATTTGCCTATAAATTCCTTGAACAAAGATATGGCTAAGTATTTAAAAGCAAGAAACAAAAACATTAAGGAAGCAAAAACACAGTAAGAATCTAATAATATGGTATAAAGACATCTGTGAAAGACAGTTTATAAAAGACATAAACCCTCAGAAATTAGATAACAGCTGATTTAGAAACTGGAATTAAAATGAGCTAAGTAACAGCTTCCTGTTTTCAATGTTCATTCTGCCAGTGAGTTTGTTCCAAAAGGAGTTTTGTTATGTTTATTGTCATTTAATGTTCGCTTAGTGGAGCTATATGGGTGATATTCCTTTAGCACTGGTTTGGGCTTGAAATCTGCTTGGTAAAGATTCTCCATTTACACTCTATTAAGCTCTTTTAATAGTCAGTTTTTTTCTAATTAACCTGTAGATTATTAAATTGACTCCAAATATGACAAATTGAAGGCCCCAATTTCATTAGGCAGCAGAAGTATCTTGAAAAAGACAATAGAAAAGTTTAATTTCCTCTTCGTGTGTAATCTACCCACCTATCAGAAAACACCAGGCTTGTCAAGTAAATCCTATCTTGGAGTTGGTAAGATGCAGTGAGAATTAATAAAAAGGCAGCCTTCAGGCAGACACTGAATCCACCTATGGTAAAATGAGCAGGGAACTACTATTCACGTTCTGTACAGCATTTCTGGGTGCATATATTCTGTTTCCAATCTCATGCAGCAATTCTCTGTCCCAGTATTCCAGAAATTCTGTTGATCACTGATGTGATCTGTCAATGGATTTCATTAGATCTTTCCTGACACTTTTAACCTGTGAGGAGAGATGCATTTTTTTTCCATTCATGACAGACTGAATTACATTGATGAAACTTTATGGATTTTTGCAAAAGTTAGATCTAAGTTTTCTGTATAAAATGGAAAATATTAACTGAGAAGAAAATTCAGTCTATTGATAGATGCTAGTTCTAGTAAAAAGGATCTGTGGTGTTGACTGAGTCCTTATGTATGAATCTCAGCACCCAATAGTGATTGCTTTATCCAAAATGTTTAATGGCCAGTGATGGCTCTCTGTCAAATTTCATTTTGGACACTGTGGACCTGGTTCAAATCCCTCAGAATCCACTAGGCTGGCTTGTATCCCTCCATAGGTGTTCAGATACTCATTAAGGGCTTGATCCTGCACCCACTGAAGTCAATGGCACAGGATCATGCCTTTAATTAAAGACATTTCTGAAAGTGTCCCTCAGTGCTCTGCTATGACTGCCCAGCTATTCAGTGAAGTAGAAATGATCTTCCTCAAGTCCACCTATTGTACCCTCATCCAGAGGAATGTATGCTACATAGTCACAACTTACACTCCTTTTACAGAGGTCCTCAAAACTTCACTGTGCTGTGACCTCCCCTTCTGACAAAAATTACTTCATGACCTCAGAGCAAGGGGACCAAAGCCTCAGCGCACTCAAGCCCCACTGCGCCAGGTGTGGGGGAGCAAAGCCCATGCCCTACTGCTCCGGGCGGTTGGGGGGATCTGAAGCCAAAGGACTTCAACCGCAGACAGAGGGCCTACAACCTGAGTCCTGCTGTCAGGGCTGAAGCTCTCAGTCTTTGACTTCAGCCGTGGGCAGGGAGGCTCAGGCTCCAACAAGTCTAAGCCACCCCTGGGGATCCTTTTCAAAGGGGGTCATGGCCCTCTTTGGGTCCCGACCTACAATTTGAGAACAGCTGCCCTGATAAAAAGCAACTTTTGTAAATGTAACAAAAAAGCTATTCATCCAGCCTGATCTTCACAAGCAATTGGCACAAGCTCCCCTGCAAGATTTACACTTAACTAACTGTTCCACGGGAGGGTAATTAGAGATGCATCTGTGGAGCTGAGGGTAAGACTGAGTGTAGCAGAAAAGAATTTGCCCCACTTGTCCTTTAAAAATAAAGTAAAGTAATACTGAGAAATAATGTCCAATGTTCATTTCTAACCACTGAATAAAAACAAGAAGAATAACAGATTAATCCAGGTCATTTGCTCCCTTAAAGGGAAGAAAACTGACTAGGGAATCCCCATTTTTACCTTTTTTACACAAATTTAGCATTAAAGTTTCTGGTTATTGTAATCCCCATAGACCTCCTGTCAGAATAAAATATACATTTTTTCTTTTCTTTTTGATCTTAACATTTGTAAGTAATAAATTATTGATAGCCAAAGGAATTCTGGGAATATATTCATCTTAAATTGAGTACTAAACTATTTGCAAATGTACTTAGGCAGCAGCCCAAAAGATACATCAAAAGAATGTCGATTGGCTATTGGGAAGTGAAGTGTCACCATATGTTAGAATTAGAAAGCATGAAATATAATAGAAAGATAATAGCTGTCAGATCTACTACCAGTAAAAATAGGAAAAGGTCTATTTCTATAGAGGGATATTAACTTTTTCTTCAAGCTAGAACACACTTTCAACCTAGTGAGAGCATTGAGGGAATCTGTTGCTTAATGAAAATTAAAGTAACTGTTTTATCTGTCAGCTCAGGACCAAAGATTACAATGAATTTAACCAACTAACCAAGTCTCTCATCCAGTAGATGGACTTCTCCAATGACTCAAATTTGGAGTTGGCTATGCAACCACTCCCACAATGAAAGACCACATCACTTTTCTTCTGGACTGCAAGGAGCACTTAGGTGAGACAAAGGGGAATTTCATGATAGCTTTGTCAGTAGGAACTCTGCTTAGTTTGTGTCATGGGGCATCTGCCCTTTAAAGCTAAAACCCAGTCCTGGGAGAGGGCAGAGAGCAAAGCCCACAGGTGAGGCTAATATTGTCAATTAGGGCCCAGCTGTGGGCTGTATAAATAATGGCTCCAGGAGGGAGGAAAAGAGAGATTCTTGGGGGGGAGGGGGAGTAGGAGAGATCTGGCAGTGAGGGAAGCGGGGTGGGGGTGTGGCCTTCCTGAGACAGAACAGTGTTGGAGATCCCTGGCGTGACCTCATGCTCAGGCTGCAGGGCCTGAGAATACTAGGGCTGGAGTTAGAGCAGTGCTGGGGAACTTTTACCTGACCTTACTCCCAGGCTGCAGTGCCTGAGGCAAGGCCTGAGGGTACCAGGGCTGCAGCCAAGATAGGAAAATGCAGTAGGTCCACACCTCCTTGCCAGTGATGAGTGGCCATTGCTGACTGCAGTTCACCTCTGTGGCAGGAGCTAGATGAAGACTAGTGGTGGGTCACTAAGGCAAGGTGGGTATAGAGAACTGGGGGCTTCCTGGGAGGGGAGAACTTGAGTGTAGAAACTGAAACATTTTGCTCCCCCTCCCCTTCCAGAATGGGGCTGAGAGACCCTGGAGTGGGCACTGCTGGAGAGCAGTGCACTGAAGGGGATACTGTGGTCCAGGTATGACACAAGTTCAGCATAGAGACTGTGGAGTGAGGACATGGGGAGACACCAGCCAGAGAAGGGTGCCCTGTGGGCTAATGAGCTAATTCCTAGGGCTACTGGCAGGAGGTGCTGTGGTGGTAAGTCTGCCTACTTTGAAGTAGGAATAAGAGATCCTCCGGAAAAGGGCTTTTTTCCAGAGGATCGGGGCCAGTGTAGATGCTCTTTTCTGGCTTTTCTACAAGCCGGAAAAAAGCGGTGGACATCTTTATTTAAATGCCGCGGGGGATATTTAAATCCCCCGCGGATTTCCCTATTACGACCTGGAAAATTAGCATGCCCCTTTCGGAAAAGGGGCCAGTGTAGACGTAGCCTATGTGGGTGATATGAGACAATCACTATACTCTCAAATAAGCTGACAGAAAATTGATAATAGACAAAAACACCATGCCACCCAGCTGGGCACATTTTTGACACAACCGTCATTTCAGATCTGGCCACTTAGTCCTTGGCCTCCCAGGAAACCAGCACAACACCTTCAAAAGACAAGCCCGGGAGCTTAAATTCATAACTTCTTTAGGAACTAAAAATCATGGACTCAATAAAGACATTGGATTTATGGCTCATTAGCACAATATATATAAGTCACTAACCCTCCTTTGTCCTACAACTGCAGAGATGTTAACTGCCAGTTTCACCTTAAATTGGCTCTTATGACATGTTAACTCCTTTTATGCTAAAACAGTCTGTTCCACATTGCATTTAGCTATAGCACCCTGTGTTCCTGAACTCTATGTAAGCTTGAACGCTTGTCTCTTTCACCAACAGAAATTGGACCAATAAAAGATATTATCTCAACCACTTTGTCTCTCTAATATCCTGAGACCAACATGGCTACAACAGTGCATACAATTGAAGTCAGTGGGAATTTTGTTTAATTTAAGGGCTGCAGAATTTAGCTTTGAGTTATTTAGCTCCTACAAAAATAGGAACAATTAAAAATATTATCTGCAAAGGAGTTCTAAGTTTTAAATATAGCACAAAACTCAAGCTTTATCATCTGGAGGATTTTTCTTCTTATCTGTTTAAAGTAATGGCCACGAAGTGCTAAATGCTTTCCAGAGATCTTCAAGAAGAATTGGTCCCTGTTCTGAGGAGCTCATACTTTGAGGACAAACCCACAAGGGGCAGAGGGACACATATTGGGGATATAAGTGACTAGTCAACTATCTGATAAGCAAAAGCTTATTGGATAGTCGACTAGTCCCTCGGCTAGTTGCTTCCCCCCCTTGCTTCCTCTATCAGAGGCAGTGGGGTGAGGGGGAGCTGGCTAAAATCTGGCTCCCCCCATCACTGTCTATGTGGGGAGCAGGAGAGTAACAAGGACCAGGTGCTAGCTGGGACTCAGCTGATTCCTGGCTCACACCCAGTCCCAGACTGCATTTAAAAATCAGAAGTGCAGTGGGGGGAGCTGGCATGAGCTGGGCCAGCTGAGATTCCCAGCTTGCACCAGGACCCCCCTGCTGTGCTTTAGCCTTTTAAATGTATTAAGAGTCAGCAAGGTCTTAATACATTTAAAAGGCTAAAGCGCAGCAGTGGGGACCCGGCGTGAGCCGGGAATCAGCTGGCCCGGCTTGTGCAGGGTTCCTGCATACTGCGCACCACCCTTTTAAATGTACTAAGAGCCGTCAGGCTGAAGTGCAGCCAAGAATCATCTGTCCCAGCTCATGCTGGGTCTCCCTGCTGTGCACCAGCCTTTTTAATGTATTAAGAGCCTATAGGCTCTTAATACATTTAAAAGGCAGAGCTGCAGTGGGGTTAGCTCTTGGGGCTGGGGAGGTAACCCCACTGTGGCTCCCCGTTTGACTAATCGATGGAAAATCCATCAATTATTTGATTAGTTAATTAACCTATATTTAACATCCCTAACAGAAACAGGGCAGCTTGATTTCACTGGAAGTAGCACAAGCACATGTCTTTAAGAAGGACTTAAAACTAGATGAAATAATTACAATTTTGAATCAATAAACATTGACTGTGTTCCTTCAAGGAACATTTTTTTTTGATTATCTGAATCTTCAGCATTTTCTTCTCTCTCTCTTGGCAGCATGGAGTATTGAAGGTGAACTATAGGATTTCACATTGCACAATATAAGTCATTCAGGCAACAATTTATGTATACCATTCATTTCAAGAATTCACTCTTGGGTGTATGTATCTAGGCCTTTGCAAAGATCAGTGTGCCCCTTGCCATAACAGCCTCTCCATTATTAGATGGCATGCTTCTCTTCTTTATATACTGAGGTTTGCATGCTGCACTCTGCATGTGGGTGTTCTTCAAGGCAGGTGGCTGCTACATGTTCCCTTCTTCACAAGCAGTTATTTTACTTCATTCCTGTGGTAGGATGCACTTTCCCACTGGCATGTTGGACTCTTGATGGCTCAGTGGCTTGGCCCAGAAAGCCCTTGCTGGGTGATTATTATAACACTGCCTTCACAGAAACAACCGCATGATGACTACAGTACAGAAAATAGATTTCTTTGATTTTTTTCTCCTCTTGGTTAGCCAATCCTTTCCAGTTAAACTAACAACAGGTGAATCAGGCCCAGCCTGTGTTGAAAAGATTGCTAAGAATCTCCACCTGCGAGTTTATAATCTTTTTTGTGTAGGATGAAAATAATGACAATGTAGATTCTAAATATATCTGAGTTCTCAGGTTCTGTGATTGTATGGTAGGCTGTGTGAAATCTGTATTCTATGACATGCCTGTCTGCAATAATGTTTTAAGTGAGAATCTGTCTAATGTCCTAAGACAAAAATCAGAAACACAAAGACCCACCGGGAAATATACTATAGTAACAGGCTGGCAGTTTTTCTTTTAAACCCCTATTCTGTTAGCAGATGATGCGCCTGCTGGAAAATGTTCAGTGGAGTGCTTGCTTATGGTTAGAAAAGGTAACCTCTGTGATAAAGTGAAAGATTTTCTTCGTGTTTTGTGTGAATATTGTGTGTGTGTGAGAGTTTTCCCTGTGTGCTGGGTGTTTAATGAGGGGGGGCAGGAGAGGAGGGAGAAAAGGGTGTTTGTTGTTGCAGAGGACCTAACAGCCTGGACCTCGGACAACAACTTGTAGTTTGGACACTCTAGCAACTGGTGACCCAGTGACCCACCCCACAGTTTTGTCCAGTGGGAGGACAAAGGTCATAAGAACATCCATAGTGGGTCACAGCAAAGGTGCATCTAGCCCAGTATTCTGTCTTCCAACATGGCCAATGCCAGATGCCCAAGAGGGAGTGAACAGAACAGGCAATCATTGAGTGATCCCTCTCCTGTTATTATTTCCAGCTCCTGACAAACAGAGGCTAGGGACACAATTCCTACCCATTCTGGCTAATAAATATTGATGGACCTAACCTCCATGAATTTATTGAGTTCTTTTTTGAACCCTGTTGAAGTCTTGGTTTTTTGTCTTCACAACATCCTCTGGCAAGGAGTTCCACAGGTTGACTGTGTGCCGCATGAAGAAAAACTTCCTTTTTTGTTTTGTTTTAAACCTCCTACCTATTAATTTCATCTAGGTGATCCCTAGTTCTTAAGTTATGTGAACAAGTAAATAACTTTTCCTCATTCACTTTCTCCATACGTGGCATGATTTTATAGACTTCTATCATATCCCTCTTTAGTCTCCTCTTTTCTAAGCTGAAAAGTCACAGTCTTCATCTCTCTTCATATGGCATCTGTTTCAAACCCCTAATAATTTTGGTTGCCTTTTTCTGAACCCTTTCCAATGCCAATATATCTTTTTTGAGATGAGGCGACCACGTCTGCATGCTGTATTCAAGATATGGGTGTACCATGGTTTTATATAGAGGCAATAGGATGTTCTCTGTCTTATTCTCTATCCCTTTTTAATGATTCCTAATATTCTGTTTGCTTTTTGACAGCTACTGCACATTGAATGGATGTTTTCAGAGAACTATTCACAGTGACTTCAAGATCTCTCTAGTGGTTATAGCTAAATTAGTCCCCATCATTTTGTATGTGGAATTGGGATTGTTTTTTCCAATGTGCATTACTTTGCATTTATGAACATTACAATTCATTTGCCATTTTGTTGCCCAATTACCTAGTTTTGTGAGGTCTGAAGGGAGAGGAACCCTGTGACTTGAGCAGCTGTTTCCAGCTAGTGGATGAATAAAGGATGGAAGAGAGAGGGCCCAGGCAACCTTTTTGCCTGGGATCGACAAAAGATAGAGGACTGGCTTTGGGGAAGGTGATATAGGATGTTTGGCTGAAAGATAGATTGGGGACTAAGGGGGCACCTAGATTGGGCCTGGGATTGACTCAAATGGACAAAGCTGAGACTTTTTAGGCTTGAGAGCTCTGAGAACCCTTTGTGCTATGTTCAGAAATTCAATAAACCCTTCTGTTTTATGCTGGCTGAGAGTCACTGCAGTCTAGAGATCAGGGTTGCATTGCTCCCTCTGGATGTGGAGGCCCCAGGGATCCAGGGTGAAGTTGACTCCCTGACGGGGTCCATGGTGAGAGACAGGTATGCAGAAGGCTCAAAGGTACGGTCCCAGGAGGTGGTGGGCCAGAGGGCCTAATCCTGGAGAAAGAATGCAAGCTTCACAGAAGGCTGTCACACTGAAGGGAGGTCCTTCCAATCCCAGGGACTGTATGGCGCTAAGAACGCACAAGGCCTGTGAGTACATGACACCCACCAAAATGCAAAGTAGAAGAGAATGGGAGAGTAGAGAGAGAGGACAAATGGGGATGGGGTGAGCAGCGGTCAGAGAGGAAATCTATGATCAGTCAAACCTGGAGAGAAGATATCACACCAGTGCTGACTGCTGGGGAGAGACACAAGGGGAGCACAGGCCATGTGACCGCTCCCCACATGACTCATCCGTGTGCCATCCCTACCCTGGGAAAGGGCTGTCCCTAAGAGGGTGTAGGGTCTGGGACAACCCTCCCTCCATCCCACCCTTTTTGGCCCCACTCCACCCCTTCCTTCAAGCCGCCACCCACCTTCCCTCCCTTCTCTTCCCCTGTGCCCCTCCATCTCTTCCTCCAAGTCCCTTCCCCTGAGTGGTGCAGCCTTGGGGACCTAGCGTGGGCCTAGCACTGGCAGTGGCAGTCAGGGACGCCCACACTTACCAGCAGTGGGAAGTAGAGCAACCCATCTCCAGCCTGCTCTGCTGGCTCTGAGATGCATCATTCTACTTCCTGCCATGTCGGTGAGTGCAGGAGATGGTTCTACCCCTTCGCCCAACTTCCCCTTCCTTGAGTGACATGGTTGGGAGCCAGGGGAGCAGCGGTCTGGACCTGGGTCACTCCACTTCCTGCTACTGCCAGTGAGTGTGGGGGCGGGCCCAATCCCTGCTGCTGGCACAATGCCCTTGGCCCCACAGAATCTCCCAAAACACAGAGCCTGAGGCAGTTGCCCCAAATCATCACTGGCTGCTGGCCACTTGTCCCTCCCCACATGGTGTTTGGGAAGGGGACATGACTCATTGAGCACTATTTAGCCTCATGAGTTTAATTTTGTGGCACATTCCATTGGTGCAGAGTCATGGAGTACACTGTGCCCTGAGTATATGGTACAAAATTGCTTGCTCCTTTAAAAAAAAAAATTCTGTAATGCAGAGATGTCAGATTCAGGCCCTATCAGAGTGGGGGGCCAAGAGGGCCATTTTAGCCGGGCCTCGGGAGACAAAGGGGCCTGAAATTGTGACATTTTTTTACCAAATCATTTCCATTTATTATACACCCACATAAATATAACCTTGCAGTTATAACAGAGACAACAAAAGAAACTATATATACCTGTAAAATTGATTTAAATCATTGTAGGACTTTGTGCCTTCGCTAATTTTTTGGTCACATCCGAGTTTTCATCTGCATGACGGGAGACTGGAGTAGCTCCTGTGATCTGTTATTCTATGTTGTGAATGCTGTTTATAGTCTTCGCATAGTTCAGAGGTTTGCATAGTTTTAGAAGTGTCAGGGCTGTTCCCTACTCTGGCCCTTCAGGTGCAAAAGGTGGGAGCTCGCAAGAGACCTTAAATACCTTCCCTCTAGAGGCTTTGCTTACAAAAACTCCCCAGAGTCACAGATTCACTGACTTTCTTTGAACCCAGGAAGAAAACACTTGGACTTATTCCAGAGGGGTACCCCCAAGCTCCTTTACCACAAGAGAGCTTGAAAACAAAGAGAAAACAACTGCAGTCTCTGGTAGCTGGCCCTCTTAGTCTGAGGCATGCATACACACCCACAGACAGACCTGTGTCTTTCCAGGACACAAGACTCAAATCATCATCTTAAAAAGGGTGATTTTATTAACAAAACAAAAAGATATATTTGATAAAGCATACTTAGTTGCTAGGTGTTACAGAGCAACAGAATGAAACAAATCAAAACACAGAGAACATAAACATCATTGCAAAGTATATACAATTAAAATTTTGTAAAATTTCACCAATAGCCTTTAGTGAATTAATTTATTGTGTGTTACTGTTTTAAAAGAACCCCTTTATAAAAATGAAGCGAAGATTTGAAAGTGGTGCAAGTAAGAGACAGCGAAAGCAACTGAGTGAAGTAGTAGTTAAGAGTTTATAGCCAATAACATCATTTCTCGTAGAAAAGACGCCTCAGCCATTAATTAGATGGTGACCATATTGACAGTGACGTGACGTAGTGTGGGGTAACTTGCTGGTTGCTATGTTGGGCAGTGGGTTGTGAGTGACCCCCGCTGGCTGTAGCATGGTCCAGCAGGGCAGGGGATGAGTCATTATGCAAAGAGGGTCTCTCAACCTGTCTGACCAGCTACCCCCCAGAAGGAGAAACAAAGGAAGGTGGAATGCCGCCCCTGGCTGGGGGGCAGGGCTGGAAAAAGAGTTTGTTAGTTTCTGTCTGAGAAGCAGGGGAGAAGGAGCTAGGGAGGGGGGCTGGGATTGTAGGGCCCAGCCACCCCCCATCTCAAGGGGGGGCACTGAGGCCCCCTAGCCCCAGTTCCTGTAACCAGATTACATCTGTGCTGTGCTGTGTCCTGGAGAAGCAATAAACTCCCTCTATTCTACTGGCTGGTGGAGTCTGTTCGTGCCATTACGGGGGTGTAGGAGGCGGGGGACCCCAACGCGCCGTCACAGTGACATTTCCCGTTCTGATGATAAAAGCTTTGTATCCACAAATGACCTTTCAATGCCACTGCCTCAAAATGAGGAGGTCATTAATCAAGACACAGAAATACCAACAGTAGCGATAGATGCAGAATCTATGCTCAATTTACAGACTGTGAAGGCAGAAAATGAGGACCTCAGAGATGCACATGAAACTTCAGTATCGCATAAAGATAATTATGTTACATGGAAATCAGCTACTAGAGCAGCACTAGCTGACAATTCAATTGAAAACTTACTCCTGAGTGAAATAAATGTAGAAACTGATAACTGGAAAAACCTACTTGAGTGCATATTGAATGTCATTCTTTTTTTTTTCTGAATGGGGATTGCCTTTGTTTGGTTCCAGTCTATGTATCGATGACCCTATAACTGGAAATTTTCTTGGTATACTTGAGCTTATCTTACCATGTTAAGCATTTTCGTGAATCACAAGAGAATGGAAAACGTATGCAAGTCCATTATCTGTCTATCAGAATACAAAAAGTTTGAGGTATGCGGGACATTTGTGCAAACAACTATTCTTGAAGAGATATGACATGCAAAATACTTTTCAATTATTATTGATGCCACTCTATACTGTTCTCATAAAGAACAGATGACCTTGGTTGAAGAACAATTCATTTTGTTCAATAATTTCACAAAAAATTCCGGAAAAGAAATTGCCACTTGTGTATTAGAAATTTTGGAATGCTTCAAATTAAATTTTCAAGTCTGCATTGGCCAAGCCTATGACAAAGGATCCAGTATGGATGAGAAGTACAACGGAATACAAACAGTCCTTTTTGAGCAAAATCCAAACTGTATTTTCTCCACTTGTGGCAACCACACATTAAATCTTGTTGGTGTTTATTGTGCTGAATCATGCAAGGAAGCAGTCACATACTTTGGAACAATCCACCAAGTGTACATCTTCCTCAGTAGGGATTCAAGAGGGGGTACAAAAGGTTTGCTTTGTGACCTCAGGCAGGGAGCCAGGTCTGGCTGGGAAGCACTTACTTGTGTGGCTCCCAGGCAGCAGCCCAATGGGACCTTGGAGTAGGCTTCCTGCCTGCCACAACCCCACATCCTGTTCAAAGTGGCTGATGGTAGGGGCCATGTGCTTTTTGTGTGCCTATTAGGCCCACTTTGCCTGCAGTGCAAGTGTAACTACCTACAGATAGACCATTTACAATGAGAGATAAGAATGAGTGAGCTCTACAGCCTAAGTTAAGAGCCAGCCGGCTTTATAGCTCAAGCTGTAGCACCTCCTACACTATGCTCCAAAGGTCCCAGGTTTGGTTCTAAGTGCCACTACATGGGACAGTGAACCACACCCACTAGGTGTGTGGGTTGCCCAGGAAGTTCCCATTGGCTCCCTGAGCCAGCCTGCAGCTCCTGCTGGGCTACAGGATGGTGGATCCAGTGGTTGATGGGTTGGACATGTCCCGTGGATCATATTTTGCCTATCCCTGCATTAGACTGACTTAAGTTCTCATGGCGTTCAGGAGCAACACACGAAGTGGGCCTAAGATAATTTATACTAGCAGAGGCTCAGTCCCAAAATTCTTATTTGACTTAGCTTTCCCATATTGAGTCAGAAGCAAGGAAATTACGCCTGTTTGGGAGGTGGGAATAAGAGCAATTTAAGATATAAGCTACATGTCACCACACCTCACATTTTTAAAAATTGTAAGGCATTCAGCTACCATGGTGACGAGTGTGATATAAATAGAAAATAGATTAGCTAGAACTACTTGCTGAATTCTACATTTACAGTAACCACTCAGGAAAGAGAACTAAGAAGTCAGTGGACAGCTCAAGGAAAACATTTGCTAAATGTGCAAGCGGTGGGTAAAAAAGCAAACAAAAATGTACAAAGAATGAGATAGGAAATAGTTCTAAAAATATTATAATGCTGCCATATACAGAGGTGTTTTCTTTCTGAGTTGCTTGGGGGGGGGGGGGGTTATGACACCTGCTCTATCCCAAGCTCCCACCCACACCCTGCTCCCTCCTTCCAGCATGTTCTGCCCTTGCTCTTCCCTCCCGCCACCCCAGTACTTCCTCCACATTGCTGAATAGCTGTTCCATGGAGGGTGGAAGGCACTAGGAGGGAAGAGGAGGAGCTGCTGGTGGACTGGAGATGCTGAGGTAAGGGGGAAGTGCCGAGGGGGGGCAACTAGTGGTTTTCCATGGGTGCTCCAACCCTGGAACACCCCCAGAACCAGTGCCCATGATTTAATATATTGATTATATGCCGCCATCTAAAATACAGGGTTCAGTTTTAGTTACTTTTAGCCAGAGGTATGGGAATAATTTTTATAGTGAGGATCATAGGTGCTAAATTTAATTTTCCCCAGATGTACCTTAGCTCTGGTTCATCTCTACTCTACCCCCTCCCAAAGCCCTATCCTTGGTCTACCTGTTCCTGCTCCCACTCGACCCTCTCCTCTGAGGCCTGGCCCTCCTTCCATCTCTTTCTGCCCCTGCTCTACCCCCGCGCCACTTGATGCTTTCTGCCTTCCCCCAAATCCCTCCCTAAGCTGCCAAATAGCTGATAAGTGGCTCCACCAAACAGCTGTGGCTGGTGAGTGCTGAACACTCACTATTTTTTCTGTGGGTGTGCCAGCCCTGACATCTTTGGTATGCCATTAAAACAAATGGTAAACCCTGTATATAATGGACAGCACTAAAAGCCAGGTAGTACTGTAGCATCCCCAGCATCCCTAGTTCCAGCACCTAGCCTCATAGCTCAAAAAAGTTATAGAAAAAATAGAAGGGATACAGAAATGAGGAATGAAAATCAGTAGAGGTATTGAAAGATGCCCATGAAGAGAGATTGAAAGTACTTTGGGACAGGCACTTAATAAAGTACTTCATTTAATAAGTGTTTGTTGGTGTCTAGCACAATGGGATCTTGCATTCCTGATTAGATAAATTATTAGTCATGAGAGTGGTATATAAAATTGAATCAGGTGCTTCTATTTACCCTGTCTCATAACACAGACTATTCAATGCAACTGAAAGGCAATACATGTAAAACTTATAGAAGGGAGTACTTTTTTACAGTTATGCGATAGATCTTCAACCTGTAGAATTTGCTACCATAAGACACTGAATCCAAGAGCTCAGTAAAATTGAAACAGCTTAAGTTGCTTACTGAAGCAGGGTATTCAACATTTGTCTGGACATTGAAAACAAGAAAACATAGGCTAAAAATAGGTATTAGTGATCCAAGGCATAATTGAACTACAAATTAACAGAATTAGGCAAACATTTTCCTTATTGGCTGGTTATTGCATAATTGCCTATTAAGGAGATTTCTGGATCTTCCTCTGAGCATTTAAGACCTGACCACTGTCTGAGAGAAGATAAGGGCTACATTGAGCATTGGTCTGCATTTATACGTAGAGTATTTATTTGTAGATTGATAGATATAAAGAAAGAAAATCCCCAACAAATTGACTTGTTCTCAATAGGTGTCTACTTGCATTGCTGTCTTTATGCTTTGTTACTTATGGGCTGTGTCTAGACTGGCCACTTTTTCCGGAAAAGCACTGACGATCTCATGTAAGATCGTCAGTGATTTTCCGGAAATACTATGCTGCTCCTGTTTGGGCAAAAGTCTTTTTCCGAAAGACTTTTGCGCAAAAGGGCCAGTGTAGATAGCACAGTACTGTTTTCCACAAAAAAAGCCCCGATCGTGAAAATGGCGATCGGGCTTTTTTGCAGAAAAGCGCATGTAGATTGGCCACGGACGCTTTTCTGGAAAAAGTGCTTTTCCGGAAAAGCGTCCTGCCAATCTAGACACGCTTTTCCGAAAATGCTTTTAACATTTAAAAGCATTTCCGGAAAATCATGCCAGTGTAGACGTAGCCATGCTGTCTTGTTGCTTTCTCAATCAGCAGCTCTGAGGAAAGATCAGTATTCTCAGGAATTGCATTTTTACTGATTAGATAATACTTTTGCTCCCTAACTGGAAAATTGTTACACCATACCATTGAAAGACTTTCCTATGAATTGTATGATGACAGCTGCACAATATCTGCAATTATGTCTCCAAGTTGACCTTTGATTTCAGCTGAGCAGGAATATAATTTTGTTTTTGCAGTACTCACTTCCTGAATTTTTGTCTGTTATTTTTATTTTGCTACCAAGAAAACTAGTCTATGCCATCTGAAGCTGCAACTGAATCTTTGTGAATAAGGCAAAAATGTTTTGCTGGTGAAATCAATGAAAATTGGAGGTTATGATCTAAATGACTTGCAAGTAATAAACAGAACATGGACCTGATAATGTGTCTAGCAGAATTGGATTATCATCCTGTACTTGTGTCACAAATAGGAGCTGCTAAGGAGAGTCTGACGTACCTGAAGAGTGAGGAAAGAGTTAAGCAACTGGAGATGCACCTGAGGAAGGGGGCTCCGGCATTCAGCCAATGAAATGCAGATAGGAATTTCAAACTGAGAGAGGGGTTTTTCTTCGTTTGAGATCAGAGCAGTTTTTATCAGGTATGGAGGGAGATGGGCTTTCCCAGGAATGGACTTCTTGAAATGTGTAAATAGGGAAAAGTTTAGATAGTCTGTCAGGTTTTATTGTTTTCCTTGTTTGGGGGTTTGGAAATCATATCTGAGCTGGTTAATTGTTTTTCTTTTTTGTAACTAAGGATTACAGCTCAGGGATTTCCCCTGAGTCTATGTCACTTCATGGCTATTTAACACTTAGTCATTTACTATGCTTGCAACGGGTTTGTTTTCATAATAAAAGTGTTTTCTTTTTTTGTTTTGATTAACCGGTATTGGTTTATTGTCATGTCCTTAAGTTTACGTGCCTACTTATCCAGGCAGAGTCCATTGTTCTCTGCTGATTCCCTCTGTTTGCTTTCCCAACTCCTAGCAAAATGGAGGTTGGGGCAGGGAAGAGAAGTTTGCCTTAGGGAGGGGATTCCCAAGTGATCTGTTCCCTGGAAAAGGGTTTATGTTATATTTTATTTTATTGGGTGGTGGCAGCAAGAAGTCAGTCTTTGTCTTTTTGGATCTCAGGGGGACTGATATCAAAGAAGTTTGTCTCTGGGATTCACAGAGACAGATTTTACAGAGTTTATTTTACTAGCTGGCTCCCCATCTCCACACTCAGGTTATGTCTACACTACCACCCTAGTTCGAACTAGGGTGGTTAATGTAGGCAACCGAAGTTGCAAATGAAGCCCGGGATTTGAATTTCCTGGGCTTCATTTGCATATTGCCGGGCGCCGCCATTTTTAAATGTCCGCTAGTTTGGACTCCGTGCCCGCGGCTACACGCGGCACGGACTAGGTAGTTCAGATTAGGCTTCCTATTCTGAACTACTGGTACACCTCATTCCACGAGGAGTAACGGTAGTTCAGAATAGGAAGCCTAATCCGAACTACCTAGTCCGTGCTGCGTGTAGCCGCGGGCACGGAGTCTGAAGTAGCGGACATTTAAAAATGGCGGCGCCCTGCAATATGCAAATGAAGCCCAGGAAATTCAAATCCCGGGCTTCATTTGCAACTTCGGTTGCCTACATTAACCACCCTAGTTCGAACTAGGGTGGTAGTGTAGACATACCGTCAGAGTGTTAAGTTGGGGAATTGAGCTGTGACAGCTTGCCAGAAAAAAGTGTAAATAAGCAGTGTCAAGAAGCCTTTTGTTCAGATTTTTTATTGTAGTTTTGCTCTGTTTTTTTTATATCTGCTTTCATTATTTTGTTGGAGGGTAGCAGCCAGCCAGCACATAGACTCAGAGATAGGTGATAAGAATCTTCCAACCTATTGAATCCAGATTCTGCTGTCCCACCCGAGTGGCGACAGGCGTCCATGAGAAAGATTGTTTTAGTGCAGACTCCCTTCTAAAGAGTTGCACCTGAACAGCAAAGATGGAAACCACACCTTTGCCACTAGATCCTGCACTTGTGGAGTCCCACAAGAATCAATTCTCTTCCTGGTTGTATTCAATATCTCATGCAGCCAAACTAGTCAGGTAACATGAACTCTCAGCCAGCAATATGCAGATGACACACAGCTCTACCTGTCTTTCATTACAGCTGACCACACGGCTGCCACCAAGATGGCATAGTGCTTGGATAAGATCAGGTCATAGATGAACAGTTGCTTGAAGCTGAATGGAGAAAAACAGAGGTTGTGTGTAGAAGAAAACTTTATGAGGAATTTGCAGCCACTGTGCAATCTTCTTTATTTGAAGGTATACACTCACAACTAGTCAATTCCATCCTCAAAGTAGAAGTACTTTTGCATTGCTGAGTGCACTATGCTCTCACATATCAGCATTCATAAGTAACCCTCTCTACCATCTCTGATAGTTAGGAGACTTCATCTCTTCCTTGCATATGGTAACCTGGCCTCAGTTATAAAGGCCTTGATCAGCTCATCATGGGATTACAGCTATGCAATATACCTGGGCAGGAAACCGTCAGCCCTTTGGAAACTCTTTCTGGTACATAGCCCTTCAGTGCATTTCCTCAGCATCAGACCTATTTTCTGCTCTCTCTACTGGCTTTCTGCAGAATATTGAGTCAAATGCGAGGTCTCGAGTCTATTCTTCAAGGTACTAAATGGCTTGATCCCAGAATATCTAAAAGATTGACTAAAGCTGTGGGATGAAAACTCTTGTTAACAGCACCGCTCCTTAGGTATAATGGAACTTTCTACTGTAAGGATAAATCTTGTTTGTGTAGGAGACAAAGCTTTGTTGAAGACTAGTCTAGGACTGTGAAACAAACTCCCATAGGAACTAAAGAACATTACCAGCCCCATGACTTTCTGCACCTACTGCCAGGTACACTTCTTCATCCTGCCTTCTTTAATATAAACACAGAGCAACGTGTACAAAACACTTCACCAATGGTTTTCAACATGGGTGTCTTATCTCTAAGGCAAAACAAGGCTGTGCCTACCCAAAGCTGAGCTGTGCTGGCCTCGGCCCTCCCCACCCTCTTTTAGTTGCCATGCAGGGTTGCTGTGGAATGTTGTTAGTGTGGCTCAGACAGGTTCCAGGGTGGCTGGAAAGGCAGAGTAGCAAGAACCTCCTCAGCAGTGCACATGGCAGCAGGGAGGTTTGGGCCCAGGATGCCTCCCTCCAACAGCTACTGGAGCTGGGGAGGCTCAGGCCATGGCTGCCTCCCTCCTGCAGCTTCCTATCTCTCCTGGCACTGCAGACCATGCTGCACCCCAGAAGCAGCCAGCAGCAGGTTCCCAGCCAATGGAAGTGTGAAACTAGATGTCAGGGCAGGGGCAGGGGCAGTGAGCTGTGCACTGAGTTCTCTCCCACATGTACTGAGGAGACAGGCCTGCTGCTGGCCACTACTGGGGTGCTGCCCAGTCTCTGGTGCCAAGACAGGCAGGTAGCTGCCTTAGCACCTCTACTGGTCACCTGATCACCCTGCAGCAATGAGACCCAGTGCCTGACATTCTATGACCCAGCACTGGGTCACAACCCATAGTTTGAAAACCATAGCACTACATTATATACACAGTTCTCGAGAAGAGGCTTAAAGAAAGAACAAACAGTACATGACAAATATTAGTCATGTGATTTACTACTCTGTTGGAAGTAACACAGACACTACAGTGATGGGGATTGAATAAGGGTAGAACAGAATTGCATATACAGTAGAATAGCTCCATCCATGTGTCTCTCAAGCATGAGATACACATAGTAGATTTGTAGATATTAAAAATATGCTAGTCTGTGCTCCTTGGGTCCTCTCTTAAATTTGGATCCCCCTTGATGTATTTCGAATACTAGGTAACATTTCATGTTCTGAGTTATGCAAGAGATCAGATTAGATTATCATAAAGATCCTTTCTGGTGTTAAACTGTGTGTATCTGTGAATATTCCCATGGGCTCTACATGCCCTCAGTCTTGGCTCTATGATGGGGGAGAGCAGGATGGAGAAAAGAGAAGCAGCAGTATCTCTCAATTCTTACTTACTTGGGGCACCAAAAAGAGACTTAGTTGTCTCCAGATCAGAGCTATTTCCTCTGCAGTCTTACATGAGGAATTAAATAGTTAACAATATTGCCATTTAAGTTATTGTCACTGGGTACCTGAATTAATACCTCATTTAGATTAATGAGGCAGTTCGTACCTCTCAGAGCTCACAGGGGTAGAACCTCAACTGGTTCAAATTTTCACAGATCAATGACACAGTTGTTCCAGGTTTTCTGCTGACTTATATCTCTAGCAGTTATATTTGGTTCACAATTTTGTTTTTCTTCACAAGCTTAACAGTGAGAGTCTTACAAAAAAAACTGCTGAAATTCTGGAGATAATGATGATTATCTGTACAGGGGTGCCTAAATGGCTGCATGAGAGTTGTTTCTGAGGCTTGCATGAGAGAGAGAGAGAATTTTAATTAAGGAAGCTGGGCAAACCCCTATTTTCATATTATTTGTACTTTAATCAATGCTTAGGACCACTTTCAAAGGAGGTGGGGTATCCTTATCAGGCTGTGATTCTGTAGTTCTGGGTAGACTGGATGCTTAACATTTCTAAAACAGCCCTTCCAGCTAATTAAATTTGGCTGGTTTACATCATGTCATGATGGAGGAACGTATCTTCCCACATTTGAGAGAAAAATGGCACGAACAAGCATATCAAGTACATGCTCTCAAGCCTGGTCTATATGAAAAAATTAGGTCAGTGTAATATGTCACTGGAGGTGTGAAAAATCCACAGCCCTGAGCAATGCAGTTAAACCAATTGACCTTACTCCAAAGACAGCATTAAGTCAACAGGAGAATTCTCCCATCAATGTAGCTATTGGCTCTCAGGGAGGTAGATTATCTATGCCAAAGGAAGAACCATGTGTTCCATGGCACACCGGTGTGCAGCAGAGAACAACATAGTTCAAAATAGACACCCTTAAAGGGACAGGTGACTTTTTGTTTCCCCTCAATAACTTTTTCCCTGCCCCCCCCTCCCCCTTTTTTTTTGCTCAATAACTGTTCCTCGGCCTCTTTTTTTTTTCTCAACAAAAAGTCCTTGGTGTTCCTCATTAAGAAAAAAATATTGTTTGGTGTTCCTCTGCCTTAAAAAGTTTAAGAAACACTGGTTTAGGTTGAGTCTTCACTGAAGTTCACAGTGTTGTAGCAATTAATATGTAGAGCAGTGGGTCTCCAACCTTTTTAAGCACAAGATCATTTTTTGAATTTAAATGCAATCCAAGATCTCCCTCAAACCCAAATACCTTTGTCCCACCTTCTTTGTGCCCTTTTCCAAGGCTCCACTCCTGTTCACCCCATCCTCCCTCCCTTCCCCACCCTTCTTCACTTTCACCAGTCTGGGGCAGAGGGTTGGGGCACAGGCTATGGTCTTGGATTAAGGAATTTGGAGTGTGAGAGGGGCTCTGAGCTGAGCTTGGGGCAGGCAGTTGGGATGCCCAGAGGGGTTCTAGGTGCAGGCTCTGGGAAGGTGTTTGGATGCAGGGGTGCTTGGGGCTAGGGCAGGGGCTTGGAGTACAGGAGGGGATTCATGACTGGGGTAGGGTTTCGGGATGTGAGCACCAACTGGACCCTGCTTACCGTAGGTGGCTCTTGGGTGGTGGTGCGGGGGGACGGCCCACCCCTGTCCTGGCTCTGCACCACTCCCAAAAGCAGCCAGCAAACTCCATCTGAAGTCCTGCTGTGGCCCCTCTCTGCTCTGTGGAGATAAGATACAGGGTGGGAGAGGGGGCATCTTGACATCAGCACCTCCTTTCTCTCCCCTGTCCTGCACAGAAAGCAGAGGCTCCCAAAGGGGACACTCCAAGAAAAAGGGCAGGAGATGCACAGCAGTCTGTGGGGAGCAGCTGAAGTGCTGGGCTTGATAACCTCTTGGCCAAACCGTTTAGGATCCCGTCAGAGGCTCTAAGATCTATCAGTAGCTGCAGGTCTACTGGTTGATGACCACTGAGTAGAGCATAGCCTCAGACTGTGTTAAGTGACTGAATGAGCCATTTTCATAGCATATCTTTAGTTAGCAGCCTGAAAATATGGAATTCGTACAACTTGGAGAATTTAAAAAAAATAAAAATATTGTGTTGGAGGTGGAAGAGAGGGTGATAAAACCCATATCCTTTCTGGAAGGAAAGTGCATCTTGTGGTTAAGCATTGGAAGTCAGAGTCAGAATATGGGCGCTAGCTGTACCACACTTGCAGCGTGGTCATGGATAAATCATGATGCATTTGTGAAGTGGTTTCTAAGAATGCCCCCCCCCCCCCATTTGACGGGTGTGTAGAAGCTTAATTCATCCTTCTTGTTTCAAGCATGTTGAGATCTTTGCATGGAAGATGAGACCACTATGGAAAGTATTATGCTATTTTTAGTGTGCCAAATTCCACATCTGATTCAGTTACCCTGGATATAACTGGCAGGTGTGTACGTCCTGTAGGGGACTCACCTACATCTACAGAAACAGGACAAGACTGTTGCGATTTAATGACTGGTCCCGAAATCTCATATTGACAGAACAATGCAACGCGAGGGACACTGCATTTTGAAATGGGTCGGAGCCGGCGCCGCCACGTTACGGACACAGCAGGCAACGGCGCCTCGCGACTGCTCCCGGCCTGTATGTCGGGGCAGGACGAGGGGCGCCAGGCTACGCGGTGTCCGGCAGAGGGTGGCTCTGTGCCCCTCCCGCGGAGCGTCTCGCGCTGCTGCCGGGCACGGACCCAGCTCCGCCGGGCTGCAAGGGGGCCCCGAAGTGGGGGGGGGGGAGAGGCGGGTCACGTGGCGTGGGCGTGCGCAGCGCATGCGCCCTGAAGCCGGCGCTGTCAGGCTGCATGGTGCCGGGGTGTGCTGCGCCGATCCCGTGAGGGCCGGGCCGGGGGAGCCGGCGGGGGCAGCAGCCGGGGCAGGCTTGGCCTCGGCGGCCTGGATAGTGGTGTAGGGTCCGCCGTGCCGCCTCCCGAGCATGGCGAGCTGCCTGCCGCCCTGTGTGATAGACGGAGGCAGCGGGTAAGTGCGGGCAGCGAGACCATCCCGCCCCCCGCCCCCTCAGCCCCCGGGAACGGCCCCCCCCTCGGCCCGCCCCGCCCCCCTCAGCCCTTTGGAACGGCCCCCCCCTCGGCCCGCCCCGCCCCCCCTCAGCCCCCGGGAACGGCCCCCCCTCTCGGCCCGCCCCGCCCCCCTCAGCCCCCGGGAACGGCCCCCCCTTTCGTCCCGTCTCGCCCCGTCCAGCCCCCCCTCAGCCCCCGGGAACGGCCTCTTCAGCCCCCGGGAACGGCCCCCGTCCCGCCCCTTCAGCCCCCGGGAACGGTCCCTCCCGTCCAGCCCCCCTCAGCCCCCGGGAACGGCCCCCCCCGTCCCGTCCCGTCCCCCTCAGCCCCCGGGAACGCCATGGGGAGCGTGGCCAGCGGGGCACTCAAGCAGACTCCAGGAGGGACTTGTATAGTGCAGGGTCAGCAGGGGACTGCTTGAGTCTCCTGCTCACCCTAAGCTCCCTGCAGCACTTCTCCATTTGAAATGTAGCAAGAGCCTTACTCGTGCTATGTTTCAAAGGTGGAAGCACTGCCAGTTCCATGCTGCGCCCATGTTCTTTCTCCCCATGGAGACAGTGCTGGGGGGAGCTGGCTTTTAAGCTGGCTCCCCCCAACACTGGATTCTGCTGCCCCCCTTGCTGCCTCTCTCAGAGGCAGCAAAGGAGAGGGGAAGCAACTAGTCGAGTCACTAGTCAGCTATCTGATAAGCATTTGTTTATTGGATAGTCTACTAGTTGCTTACATCCCTAGTCCTGTTGTCCTCCCAGGGAGCCATCTTCCTCTGCTTCTCTTCCCTGCTAATAGCCAGCCCCAAACCTCTAGAAGACACTGCCTTCCTCAGTGCTGTTCTCTGGGACATTGCCTCAGCTCTGGGTCCCATAACCTGGAATCGCTCAAGGACCCTCCTTTTCCTCTACATATGTGATGTCCATGGTACTATCCACCCACAATCCTTGTTTAAATTTTTGTTAAAGATCTTTAATGTTTTAAAGAGTTCATGGTTAAAAATGTTAAATTGTGACTTAATTACTCAATGGCTGCGTCTAGAATGGCATGATTTTGCGGAAATACTTTTAACGGAAGAGTTTTTCCGTTAAAAGTATTTCCGCAAAAGCGCATCTAGATTGGCAGGGATGCTTTTGCGCAAAAGCATCCGTGGCCAGTCTAGATGCGATTTTGCGGAAGAAAGCCTTGATCTCCATTTTAGCCATCAGGGCTTTTTTGCGCAAAACAGTTCTTCCCCGTCTACACAGGCCCTCTTGCGGAAGTATTCTTGCGCAAGAGGGCTTTTTCCCGATAGGGAGCATGAAAATATTTGCGCAAGAAGCACTGATTTTGTACATTACAAAGTCAGTGCTCTTGCACAAATTCAAGTGGCCAGTGTAGACAACTGGCCAGTCTAGACACACCCAAAGTGACTAAATCGGCCAAGGGATCACAGTTGGAAAGCTCACTGTTTTGTGCTTGATAGTATTTCCTGACTGTTGAGCATCTGCTCCTAGTCTTTTCAGATCATTCTGGGACTTTATCTTTTACCTGTTGTCTGTGGTGATGAATGGGAGGTAGATGAAACCTTGGGAAAGTTCTGCACAATCACTTCACTGGCAGGTAAAATGGATACAGCAGCTTTAGAAATCATACCCAGGATGTGAAAGGAAACAGGTCATCTCTCTGAGGAACAGATTCTGCCCACTTGTCTTTGGCCATGGAATGTCATCGCTGAAACTATTTTCTTTCAAAGTATACTTGGACTGAGGTGGAGATGGACATAGGAGACAGACTTGTTGAGAATCTTTGAGTTGGGTTAAAAGGGGTAAAAAACAAAGGTGGCATCATGCTAGGGATCTACTACAGATCACCTAATCAGGTAGAAAAGGTGGATGAGGCTTTTTTAAAAACAACTAACAAAATCGTCCAGAACACAGAATTTGGTGGTGATGGGGGACAAACTATCCAGACCTATGTTGGAAAACTAACACTGCGGGGCACAAATTATCCAATAAATTCTTGGACTGTATTGGAGAGAAATTTTATTTCAGAAGGTTGAGAAAGCTACTGGGGGGAAGCTGTTCTAGATTAGATTTTTAACAAATAGGGAGTAACTGGTTGAAAATTTGAAAGTGGCAGGTAGCTTGGGTGACAGTGATTCTAGAAGGGAGAACAGCAAAATAGAAACAACGGATTTCAGGAAGGCAGGTTTAGTAAACTCGGAGAGCTGGTAGGTAAGGTCCCATGGGGAGCAAGACTAATAGGAAAAACAACTGAAGAGAGTTGGCATTTTTTCAAAGGGACATTATTAAGGGCCCAAAAGCAAACTATTCTATGTAGGAAAGATAGATAGTATGGCAAAAGACTGCTTTGGCTTAATCAGGAGATCTTTCATGATCTAAAAATCAAAAGTCATATAAAAAGTGGAAATTAGGACAAATTACAAAGGATGAATATAAGCAAACAATACATGTATTCAGGGGCAAGATTAGAAAGGCAAAGGCACAAAATGAGCTCAAACTAGCTAGAGACATGAGGGGTAATGAGAAGACATTATATAAATATATTAGAAGCAAGAGGAAGACCAAAGACAGGGTAGGTCCATTGCTCAGTGAGGAGGGAGAAACAATAACAGGAAACTTGGAAATGTCAGAGGTGCTTAATGACTTCTTCGTTTCAGTCTTCACCAAGAAGTCTGATGATGAAAGAATGCCTAACATAGTGAATGCTAGTGGGAAGGGGGTAGGTTTAGAAGATAAAATAAAAAAAGAACAGCTTAAAAATTACTTAGAGTTAGCTGTCTGCAAGTCACCAGGGACTGATGAAATGCATCCTAGAATACTCAAATAGCTGATAGAAGAGGTATCTGAGCCTTTAGCTATCATCTTTGAAAAATCATGGAAGACAGGAGAGATTCCAGAAGACTGGAAAAAGGCAAATCTAGTACCCATCTGTAAAAAGGGAAATAACAACCCAGGAAACTACAGACCAGTCAGTTTAACTACTGTACAGGGAAAGATAATGGAGCAAGTAATTGAGGAATTCATCTGCAAATATCTGGAAGAAAATAAGGTGATAGGTAACAGCCAGCATGGCTTTATAAAGAACAAATCATGTCAAACCAATCTGATAGCTTTCTTTGATAGGCTAATAAGCCTTGTGGGTAAGGGAGAAGATGTAGTATACCTAGATTTTAGTAAGGCATCTGATATGATCTCGCATAATCTTCTTATCAATAAACTAGGCAAATACAACTTCGATGGGGATACTATAAGGTGGGTCCATAACTGGCTGGATAACTGTACTCGGAGAGTAGTTACTAATGGTTCACAGTCCTGCTGGAAGGGCATAACGTGGAATTCCGCAGGGGTCTGTTTTGGGACCAGTTCTGTTCAATATATTCATTAATTATTTAGATAATAGCATAGAGAATATAGATTTATAAAGTTTGCAGATGATACCAAGCTGGAAGGGATTGCAGCTCCTTTGGAGGATAGGGTCATAATTCAAAATGATCTGGAGAAATGGTCTGAGGTAAATAGGATAAAGTTTAATAAGGACAAATGCAAAGTACTCCATTTAGGAAGAAACAATCTGTTTCACATATAGAGAATGGGAAGCGACTGTCTAGGAAGGGGTACTGCAGAAAGGGATCTAGAGAACATAGTGGACTACAAGCTAACTATGAGTCAACAGTGTGACACTGTTGCAAAAAAACCAAACATGATTCTGGGATGCAGTAACAGGAGTGTTGTGAGCAAGGCAGGAGAAGTCATTCTTCTGCTCTACTCTGAACTGATTAGGTCTCAACTGGAGTATTGTGTCCAGTTCTGGGCACCACATTTGAAGAAAGATGTGGAGAAATTGGAGAAGGTCCAGAGAAGAGCAACAAGAATGATTAAAGGTCTAGAGAACATGAGCTATTTAGTTTGGAAAGGAGAAGACTGAGAGGAGACATGATAGCGGTTTTCAGGTATCTGAAAGGGTCTCACAAGGAGGAGGGAGACAAATTGTTCTCCTTGGCCTCTGAGGATAGGACAGAAAGCAAAGGGCTTAAACTGCACAGCAAGGGAGGTTTTGGTTGGGCATTAGGAAACACTTCCTGTCGGTGATTAAGCACTGGAATAAATTGCCTAGGGAGGTTGTGGAATCTCCATCGCTGGAGACATTTAAGAGCAAGTTAGACATCTGTCAGAGATGATCTAGACGGTGCTTGATCCTGCCGTGAGGGCAGGGGACTGGACTCGATGACCTCTCAAGGTCCCTTCCAGTTCTAGTATTCTATGATTCTATGAGTCTTTCTGTTGAGATTTATTAGTCATTCCAGTTATGTTTCATGGGTGAAGGGTACAGAAGCTAGTTTAATCCCGTTGCTGGAATAGCAAACATAGTAGTTTCACTGCTCTGAAGAGGGGAGGCGATCTTTCACCGAAGGAACCTTGACTGCTTAATCTGTGTTAAGAGATCCGTCTTCCAGCTGATTCAGGAAGACAACATTGCATTGGTTGTGTTTGGGAAGGTGCTTTTTCAAAAGTTAAAGAATCGTAAAAGTCTGAGAGCAGACTGCAAGCCATGCCAAGTGTTAGCATATTTAGGACACTGTTCTACCTTATTTGAATTAGGTGAGATGGAGCCAGGGAATGGGAAATCACAGACCATGTCTGAAAAAAGTAATACCTATTTGAAGATTTTTCTGGGGACTCACCTATAGTTTGATCCCTGTGGGAGGTGCCTGCCAAAGTTCATGGCTTCAGTCTTGCTGCTGCTGAAATCCCAAGACCCCTTTTCCTGCTGGGCAGAAGCCCCTACCTCATCAGCCCATTTGCAAGACAGAGGTACGAAACTCTGTGTGTGTGTGTGTGTGTGTGTGTGTGTGTGTGTGTGTGTGTGTGTGTGTGTGTGTGTGTGTGTGTGTGTGTGTGTGTGTGTGTGTGTGTTAAAATTAAAAACAATCCTCTTTGTGCCTTCTCTGAAGAACTCAGAATTAAGGTGAGAGTTAGAAGAAACTGAAAGATTTGGAGGTATCCACATTCATAATTACATTTACTGAACTACCTTTATTCGACTGTGAAAAGCAGGGTGGATTGGTTTAAATCAAATTTATTTAAATTACTATTTAAATCACTAGTCAGGAAGACTTGATTTAATCATGGTTTTCTACATCAAAGTGCATTCTTGTTGGTTGTAATAACCTTAATGTGTATTCTTCATGACTCGGATGTAAGTTTCATTTTTAGAAGGTACACACTATGCATTTCTAAACAGTGATTTATTTTGAAAACTTTTCAGATTAGTTTTACAACTATATCAGAAAGCGAATTATTGTTTGGTTATTTTGTTTTCCAAAGGCAATTGAAGAAGATATTTATGAAGTTATTGACAGGTGAACTATTTCCAATTCAACAGGGTAATCATTAATATTTGGAGGATTTTCTTGCCATGCTGTAGTAGGGGGAGAATATCATTATCATAAATTGACATTTACATTGTTTAACTAAAACAATAATATTATGTATTTTGGATTTTTTTCTTCAACTGCATAGTATTTTAACAAAACAAGCAAGTGATTTTTTGAGCTTAGTTAAACAAAGTTTTTGTTAAATTGTTTTTAAATAGTTAAATGAAATACTGTATTAAAAAAACAAAATTAAATTGACTATGTCAGCTAGGTCAACATGCGAAACTTAAAAGATTGGCTTCTGCAGCTAACTCAGTCATCTTCACCTTAATTTTCCTGTTTGTTCATAATCTGGAAAAGAAAAACAAGCTTTCCTGCTTTTTCAGGTCCCAAACAATTTTTCAATTTGGAATGAATTAGTCCAAAGGAAGAAAATAGTCTTTCTACACTGGCAGAAGAAGCTGCTGCTGTTAAAAGTGAAATTATCACTTCAGCAGCCTCTGAATCTAAGCGCTTAAGTGACTTCCACCATTTCACTGGTGTGACTTTCTTTAGAACATCATCAGCAAACATACATTTCTGGAATGATTCACACTTAGCTCTGAAGTTTATTATAATTGACATTATGGAGGGATGATTGCTGGATGCCCATTTTTTAGCCAACTCCTCTCCTTTAGCAGTTAACGTTTGACCCTGGTACTGAGTGTTGAAAATATTTGCAAGCAAATGAGCTGGAGATAGTGCTTGTCCCATTCGTTGTTTTAATGGTTGTAATTTAACTCTTATCAAATATTTCTCTCTTAAAGATCTCTGTTCCTTCCAAATTTCAGCAGCATCAGCAATAAAACAGCTATTTCCCTGCATTTTGTTCAAGGCTACAGAAATAGACTTCAGGGTACTCAGCGCATGTGCAACATTTCTCTTACATCCCATATTGAGAACTTGGGTTGTGACAGTGCCATCTATTTTTTTATGATTTTGTTCACAAACTGTCATCTGATTAGGCCAGTTCTTGATATAGTGCTCAAACCAGTCCACTACTGAGTTCCATTGCACGTCTTGTGCCAGCTTGGTTCCTCTGACTTTTTTTCAGAGCAGCTGCTGCAAAGTGGTCATTATGGAAGTATTTTGCAATTTCAAACTTAGCCATTATTTCTGGAACAGTGGAGTCTTTGGCTAGGAGGTGCTTCAAATGAACGCTGCAGCTGTATGTTATTAGCATGGGACTCTTTTCTAAATTTCTTCTCATCTTATGTACATTTGCAGCATTGCTTTTGACCAACCTGTGTGCAAAATATTTGATTTTTTTCTCAGTTTGTTATAGCTTTTACTGTTACTTCTTGTAAGTATTCTGCTGTGTGTGTGCATTTTCTGATGTATCATTTCTGCAAGGAAGACGTTCCCTTCTCTGTTGTCACACAATCACATACAACAGGATCATTGTGGACGTTGCTCCACCCATCAAGACTCAGGTTCAAAATTTTACCCTCTAGACTTCTTGCACACTGCTCAATTTCTTTCATACACTTTACCCAGCAATTTACCTGTGACATCTGCTCTGTTGGTTGGACTGTATCCTGGCTTTAATGACTGAACCATGTTAATGAAGTATGCATTTTCTACCAGATGGAGAGTTTGTTGCATAAACAAATCAGACAATTTTTCATCAATTATCTCTTTTTGTAATCTGCTGGTTCTTACAACAAACTTATTTATGGTTGTTTCTGGATGATGGAGCTTTTTTCCCCTCTTTTTGCTGCAGGTGATATACTGTAACTGTGACTGAAACCTTATTGGGACATCACTCTGAAACTATAGAAAATGATGGTGATCTTGAAGGTGTATAATCTTCAGAATCCTGTATGTTGAGGATGAATTTTCTAAACAAAATAAGTCAATGCAATTACAGTGAAACCTTTGTTATCCGGCACTCTGTTAACCATAAAACTTTAACTGGCATTGCCCCCAGCCACAATACTGTCATATCTTCAGGCGCACAGGCCTGGCTTGGTTTACCATGATTGGCTTAACACTTTTTTATTTAAGAAGTACTAATCATCTTTAACTTAAAATAGAAATGTGAGACCAACTGCCTCACATTACAAAACTACCAATATTAAAAACTTGAGTTTTACTATTATTGTCCATTGGTTTTTCCTAGGTTGATGGGACCCTCAGATAACCGGAAGGCCCTAATTCCTGAGCGTGCCGGATAACACAGGTTTTACTGTGTTTAATTACTATTACCATTCTGCTCATTTAATATTACTCACTGCATTCACTGACACAGTACTATTTCAAAGGTGAAATTGTAAAAGGAAGATCTGCCTATTTCAGCTATTTTTTTAATCACAAATGCATAAAAAATGATAGTACCATAGAGTAACAACTATATTTGTATTAAAAAATGAGAATTCAAGAATAGTTGAGAAGTAAGATAGGCAGTCCTTAAGAAAAAAGTTTACCAACTGGAAGATCCTGCATGTTCACACATGTTCCTTTCATCATGCAGCTTTCTCCTAAAAAGGGAACACTTCTCATGATGTGGTTTCATGTGGACAACTAGGCTTTGCATTTCTTTGTTGCAGTGTTTGCATTTTGCTCACATGACTGTCTTACTCACAGGTAGAGGAACTTCATGAAAATATTCCCAAACTGGGTCTCTTTTATGGCCTGCTGCCGTTATAGATTTTCCCTTCT
The DNA here is from genome assembly GCF_049634645.1 of Pelodiscus sinensis. Classification (NCBI taxonomy): domain Eukaryota; kingdom Metazoa; phylum Chordata; order Testudines; family Trionychidae; genus Pelodiscus; species Pelodiscus sinensis. Next base: position 243,602,102 of record NC_134712.1, on the reverse strand, counting down.
AGTGAAAGAATAGTATGGTAGATCTCAAATCAATGAAGGCTACACTTAGAAAGACCTGAAGACTTCTGGAGTATGCTGCTCAGTTTCACTTTTGTTTCTACTGCTTGTCCCTCCCTTTTCACATTTACCTTTGGACTTCTTCTCCTTGTGTTGATCTATTCTGCCCCCAACAATCTTCTATTCATTGAACTTTTTGAAACTTTTCACTTTTAGAGAGAATTAAAGGATTGACTCTTTGTACGCAAATTTGCAAAGGGATAGTAGGATTGAGGTCTTCTATTTCTCACCTTTTTATTTAAAATCATTTTGCTGTCAACAAGCATGTTATCTCTGGAGTCACAAATCCACAGTTTGAGAACTGCAAAACAAAGCATCCCTGACGGTATCTTTTAGACTGAGCACTGTGTCCCATTGGGAAGATAGACTGTTTAGGTTAATATTTCTATACAGAAGCCTTTGGAACCCCATAAGACTGAGCTCCCTCATCCGTCAACTGTTGGGTCTCATTTACAAAACTTTTCCGATAAATTACATGAATATAGTGATTCAAACTATAGAACTAGAATTTATAATCCCTATTCCATGATGAGATACCTTTGAGCTATAATGTGTCTTAATTTAAACTATCTTTAGATTGGATTTTTTTTTTTGCTAAAATGCTTTTTGAGGAAAATCTGATTTTAAAAAATTCTTTAAAAATAATTGATTTTTTTTTTAATCCACCCTGCTGGAGAGATGCCTTTCCTTTTTTGCATGTAGAGTCTTGAAAATGTGCACCACAAGCATTGATATATTTTTTCCAATGAACACATTTCTGACATCAAAGTCTGATGCTTTTTCCATGCATTAGTCTTTTTTTCTTCTCAGGTAAGTAAGGCTATTAGGAGTTTTGTTCATAGTGGGGAGACAGCAAGAATGTATTGGAGAGTTGCATGGCTGGTGGGCACATGGAATTATAAGGTGTGCAGAAAGTGAATATAGTAGGCTGTGAGGAGGTTATTTCATTTCTCCTGTCAGAAAGGTGAATCTAATAAAAAAATTAATACATTTTCCATCTTCCATGCAAACAAATGTCTCTTAGGAAGTATTTTCTATCTGAGATGACTACTACTTTTTAAAATATCTTAGGTTGCAAACAACTTATCTGACTCACTTCACTTTTGGTGGAATAAATCTCCTTTCTCAAAGGATAAATTTACCTAGTGATCAGTTTACATGTTCACATCTATCTCTGCATGGAAAAGGTCAATCTATTTTAAGATCATAAGAGCTGATATGCCTTTCTGAAACTACTATTAAAATTGTTGCCAACTTTCAAAATGAATTTAATTGCCTAATCTCTAGTCATATACATTAGATGACAACCATATTGTTTACTGGATCCATCTTATATTTTTAAATCTATCTCTCCCACTTTTGCTACGAAGTGGGAGAAAAAAGTTAGAAAACTATTTGAACATTGGGGAACACCTGTTTTGCATATGTAATAATTTTGGAACACTCTTTTTAATTCACTTCTCATTTGATAAAAATTCTTCCTTAGCTCAGTCTCATCTGTCAGCTATGAGGCAGATTTTCCATTGTTTGCAGAATTTTTTGGGAAGAAGGGGTAGTCCAACACTGGGCTTAAAATGGAAATTCAGATACACAGCTAATTACTGAAGTGTCTACTGCCACTCCATAAGTCTTTGAACAGCCATGATACACCAACATTATTTTACTTCCTCTGGTAACCCTATTTAAACATTTATTTGAGCTCTACTCAACTTCTTTTTAGTGCTTCTCAAAAAGTGTCTGCAGTATTTAAATCGCTGCTTCATTTTCCTATGTCTGGTAGCCTAATCTACATGCCTCTGGCAACAGAGGTATGTAGTCTAGACGTACCCAAAGACTCTTTGTATCTTGTACAAAGACTATTATTGTAGTATGTTAGGTGTGAATTTAGAGGTATATTCCAATACAAGAGGGCTTTTAGTTCCATAGATTTAAAAAAAAAACAACTTTTCTACTTCACACATCTTCATGGAAGTCATCCCATTTCAAGTTTCTCAGAATATCTACAGTCAAAATAATGGAATAGTGTGCTCTCTTGTTACAGCCACAGAATTCTGTTGTAATAAATACTTTAGTTGTTAAAATCATTGTCATCAAGTTGGTGGCTTAGCTATGAAAAGTAAGTATTCTTCTTGAATAGGTATGATGAACTGTTTGTTTGCAGGAAATTCATGAAGCCTTTTGATATTAGGTAACCGTTTATTAACTATTACAGACTATGAAACTTCTTTAAAATTCATAAAGAAATGATCCAAAAAGCAGCAAGAACTGAGTTCTTTCTAGAGTGTCAACAGCAAGATTTATCTTTGAGTTTTAACTTTTCTACTATAAACATGGAAGCAACATTGGTGAGCCATGTACTGAGGTCACAGGCACCGGCTTCCAACTTTCCCCAGGGTGCTCAAGTTGTGCTCTTCCCTAGCCCCTGCCTTCACTCCATCCCTTTCCCAAAGTCCTCTACCCTTGCCATTCCTCTTCCTACCTGTTGTTTTTCTTCTCCCAAGTGTGCCATGTCCCAACTCCTCCTCCCTCCCAATACCTCCTGCATGTTGCAGAACAGCTGATCTGCAGCGTGTGGTTGGTGCTGGGAGGGAGCTGAAGGAATTGATCAGCAAGGCTTCTGGAAGGCAGGAGCTTCTGTGTGGGGTGGGAGGAAGGGAGCTTGGCTGCCCTGGGTGATAAGCTCCCACTAATTTTTTCTGTAGATGTTCTAGCTCTGGAGCACCTATGGAGTTGGCATCTGTGATTGAGGCAGATAGTCTGCCACCCAAGTTTAAATATTTATATTCTAGATAATATAACCATAGGTGTGTGTTAGGCTCCAAAGGCTAATTCCCAGGCTGAAGTTCAATTTGGAAATCTAGTCAGTATAAAAAATGAATTAAAAGTAATTCAGGGTGTGGTATCTGTTTCTGAGTCTTTTTGTCATCACAGTCATATTTTCCTACTTTTAAAATGTTTTTCTTCACTCACACACAAAACTGATTATCCCTAAATGGGTGTCAGTAAAATTGAGTATACCCAAACTAAACAACTGAAAATAGATATGTATTCCTATGCATGTAATATACTTTTTCTAATGTATTTATTCTATTAATTTTACAGGTTATTAGTCACAATAATTCAGTTATACTTTTTAGGCAGAACTGTGACTTAATAATAGTCATTCCTTTAAATGCTTCCTGCGGCTCCTCTTGGCTGTAAATGGCAAACTGGAGCCAATGGGAGCTGCAAGGCTCCGTGGCTATGGAGCCTTTAGATAAACAAACCAGAGTAACCTGTTCGCAGCTTTCTCAAAGTAGGCTCCGGCCCACTCTGGGGGAAGTCTAGGTTGGATATTAGTAAAAACTATTTTACTAGGAGGGTGGTGAAGCACTGAAATGGATTACATAGGGAGGTGGTGGAATCTCCATCCCTAGAGGTTTTTAAGTCCCGGCTTGGCAAAGCCCTGGCTGGGATGATTTAGTTAGGGCTGGCCCTGCTTTGGGCAAGGGGCTGGACTCGATGACCTCCTGATGTCTCTTCCAGCCTTGGGATTCTGTGATTCTAGAGACAAGAGGAGGTAGTTGAGAAATTAACAGATTTATTTTTGTATGTCTTTGTATATACACATGCAAGGAGACAGAGCAAGGCCATTTACTTGAAGTGCCCAGAACCATTCTGAAGCAAGGGCTGGTAGTTACTTGGTAATTCAGTGTTCTTTGTGAGCTGGAAAGTACATTTCCATGTGGGTGGAGTCGTGAATATTAATAAATGGAAAACTGAGCCAGTCAGAGCTCAGGGAGGGCGAAGCCATAAAATCGGCGCATGAAACTACTTATGTGGGTTCAGAGGATGATCCTGACGAAAGATATGATGGTGCCTCATAGAGTCAGGGGCTGGATGGCAATACCTGTGGTGACTTTTCCAGTCTCTTGAAACTAGTAGCTCAGTCCCTCGGTCCTCCACAGGAACGAATCCTTAATACAGTTTGGGACTTACATGCTATATTTATAAAGCTTGACCTGGATGTTCCCCTTGATACTTTTTTTTTTTAAGAGAAAAGTAGCATCTAGATCAAAATTTTTGATAGACTCATGGATTCAGCATACTTTTAAAATATTTTGAGATTATGTTTAGACCTTAATTTATTGAATTCAGATTTCATTTTAACCATGTTTATGTTTAAAAAAAAATGTAATTAAATAACATTTAAAAAGTCATCCATTTTCATGTACTCTGGCAAGCAGAAAAGCTTGATTTAAATAATGTATTTTAATGTGTTTTACATTTGAAATTTTCTTTAAGAAAATAACAAATTTAATTTCATTTTTGGTAACCATTAAAACATGTTGATTTTCAAGTAGATAAAGTCTTTATACTAAATTTGATGCTACATTTTGGTAAATAGGAGGACACACTATATCTACATACATTGCATGTTAAGCTGTATGATTGTTTAAGTTGATTCACATCCATTTTTATTTTTTGTACTATGTTAGAGAATGGTGAATGGTATATTTCTTTATTGCACTATTTTCCTACTTGTTATTTGTGTCAAGCTCTGATGAAAATTATTATTCAATTAAAATGCACAAAACCAGTGTGGTGTTTGATTTAAAAAAATCTTAAGTGTACTGGATAGATAAAAATAAATTATCCAAACATGTTTTGCACTAACTGACAAAGAAGATAGTGAATTGAATTGATTGTTTCTGGTAACTATCTACATCATTATTTTAAAATTAGTGGATATCCTCTCACAGTTAGTTTTTATTTATAGCTAAGAAGAGATAAACAGGCTTTCCTGCTGTTTCAACTTTTAAGAACTGTCTTCTTAAATCTGAATGAACTAGTTATTGAACTGAACTAGTTGAATAAACTGAACTGTGAAGAATATATTCCCTCTGCACCTACAGAAGAGGCTATTCCTGTCCAAAACTGTTTTAAAACCAACTCTAGCTCCAGATGGGATCAAATGTGCTTTTTACTTGTTCTGTGGTTTGACTTCCTTTAACATTTCAGTAGCAAACATTACTGCTTACTTTTATATTTTGTTTCTTATTTAAATAATTTAACAGATTATAATAATTGTAGGACTTAATATAGATATAATTTCAAATAGGTTGGTTTTTAGAGCTGAAAATTATTTGATTTAAATAAAAATTGATCTAAAAAAATTAAAATTTTTCCACTCTGTGAAGAAGCTTAGTAACTTGCTCAATGTTACAGAAAATATCTGTATCACAGCCAGGTGTAAAACACTAGTTCCTGGCTCTCAGACTTACGCTTCTGTCTGGGCTGATTCCCCACTGTGGCACTCTGAGTACAGAAGATGGGGGCCTTCAAAGACCTTAAATACGTTTGCCTCTAGGCTCTGCTTCTAAAAACTCCCAGTTACAGATGCCCTGGCTCTAAGAAAAAAAACAAAAGCTGCCACTATCAAGTGATTTACCCTAAAAAAAAGGGGGGGGGGAAACACTTGAATTCCTCCCCCAGGGATACCTGAAGAACTTTTGCCCCAAAGAGCTTGAAAAGAGAGAAACAAGCTGCTGTTTCTGGTAGCGAATTGCCCCATCTCAGGCAGGCAGATATACACGCAGACCCCTGTTATGTTCCAGGACACAAGAACCAAATCATCAGCTTAAAAGGTGATTTTTATTAGCAAAACAAAAGATATACTTGATAAAGCATACTTGGTTGCTAGATGTTATAGAGCAACTAGGAAAGAACAAATCAAAACACAAAGAACCATAGTCCTTTGGGCAATAACTTAAATGGTGAATGCAGGAGGGAAAGCATGGATTCACACAGAGAAATTTAAACCAAACAATCAAAAATAAAGAAAAATACCTTAATCGTGAATAAATACACATTTTCCCTTTATTGATCTCATCCCTTTATTGATCCCTTCCTGGTTCAGTCCACTTCCATGCCCCAAATTCCTTGGAAGCATGGTAATCCTGCTTGGGTTTACATCATTTTGCATCTCTCAATTCCTGGCTTAATTTCTCTATACAAAGAAAACAGGCAAGGTATCTTACACAATTCAAATTTCAGCACTGTGTTCCCATTGGTTCTTCTGGCCCTTTGCTAACCACCATGCTAGCTACCTTTTAGGAGGCCAGCATTCCTCCTATCCATCACAGCTTCAAACATATCTCTTGTTCTCGTCTGCCTCCATTAGACAATATAAACGTAAGGCACAAGTGTGAGAAGTCCTGCTGCTAACCCTGTCAGTGTCCATAGGATTGTGTAGATGTTAGAGTACAAAAGATCTGAATGGGCATTGGGATGGCTCACTAAATGATTACCTGCCCTGTTCATTCCCTTTGGAGCACCTGGCTTTGGCTAATGTCAAAAGACAGGATACTGGGCTAGATGGATTTTTGGTTTGACCCAGTGTGGCTGTTCTTATGTTAACAGAATAATATGTCCCACTGAACCTTTTTTTACAAGTAATAAGTAAGATAGAGAAAACCTTAGTTGAGTTGGTAATTAGGAGGAGGGTGAAGAGGATACCTTTTCACTTGTAAACTGAGAATGTTTGATACTTAAATCATTGGACATAAATATGGAACTCCACCATGTGATATTTAGTCATTTTTCAGAGCAGATCTGTGTCTAACAAAGTAGATGGTCCCTACACTTGTTTAGCTGTCACACTGTACACAGCGTGATCATTGTCTCTGCTTTGTATAGTCAGTTTTGAGCTTGAAAATGAACTGATTTCTTTTGATAAATTTTTTAGGTACACAAAACTTGGCTATGCAGGAAATACGGAACCACAGTTCATTATTCCATCATGTAAGTAACTTTTGCCCCAACTACTGATGTACAAAATTATGATGAGCAATACACAATTTGTTTTCCAGTTCTTTATGCAATCTTCCAAGGTCTCTTGTCCATATGGGAAGGGTTATTCATTATATCCGCATCCTTGGCTCGAGTATAACTAACAGGAACTCCTTCATGAAATTTGCCAGGATTATTTTAATTAAATCTACTTCTGCTTGCTATGACTAAGATAAAAAGAACTCTAGTCCCATTTCCTTCCTATCTCTAATGTTTTTCTGCCAGGATTTTGGTTTAGACAGAATACAAGGTACTTCCTCTCTACCTGACAGCATGGTTGCGGCTTGGGTAGTACTGGGAGACTTCTTGTCAAGGTAAGTACTGAAATGCGGGTACCACTTTCCTGCAGTGTCTATCCAGCTTTATGCAGGCTGGGATTCTAGAAAAAGTAAAAACAAATGCTAAATGATATAGTCCCTTGTTGGAAGCCATGTACAGTATACTCCTCTGTATCTGAACCTCTGCATTATCAGAACCTCTACCTTGTCCCTCAGCATGAGATACATTCTGCTCTACATAGAATTCATGTATCTCATGCTGAGCGACACAGAAGGGAGTCAGGTAATGTCAAGGGTTGGATAATAGAGCAGAGACCCCCAACCAAGACTGTGAGGAGGAGAAGCAGGACAGACGTGGCTACCAGCAAAGCTACCAGGCTGCTGAATGGCTCCTAGAGCTGTGCAGGGTGCCAGTTGAAGCCCAGCTATCATGAGAGTCAGTGAGCAGGGTTATGACAGCTGAACTTCAGAGGCAGGCGGGTGACACTGGACCCTGGCCAAGTGGGGAGGGAGGCTGCAGTCCTAATAGGACAGAGCAGAAATACTGGCCAGAGATGCTGCTTTGCCCTGCCAGGATTGCAGCTTTCCCTGCACTTTGCAGTGACTGGGTATCATCGGCTCTGTGGCAGTACAGGGAGCCCTCTTCAGCCTCTCTGTCATAGCAGTGGGGCCATGACACTGGAGCTGCAGAGAGCTCCCTATGCTGATACAGGGCTGATAACTCCCGATCTCTGCATATGCAAGATGTGGGAGAGCTGCTGTCCTGCTAGGGCAGAGGTGAGCCCCTTGACCAGTACTGCAAGGAAAAGGAAGAGTTCCTGGCTGTGAGGGAAGCCAGTCTGCAGCTGAATTCTTCCTGCCCTCTCACTAAACTGAATAAAATCCATATTCCCTATCCAGTTCAGATAAGAGGAGATTGCTTACTTGTACCTGGAGGTTCTTTATAGGGTCCCTACCTATATTCCACTCGAGGTAATGCACATGGTCCCAGACTCAGACCTTTTCAAAGTAGTATTGCTTAGCAGTCACCACATGCACCTTTGTATTGCCTCATGTTTTGGCACAGGGTGGTAAAGGGCGTGGTAGACTGGCCACATCTCTAGTTCTTTCTCTACTGCAGCCCTCCAGAGCCACAGCAGTGAGGAAGGAGGGTGGAATTAGAATACACAGGGTCTGCACATCTTGAGGAATCTCCAGTTACAATATAGACCCCTTCTGTAGGGGTATGTCTACACTACCCCGCTAGTTCGAACTAGCGGGGTAATGTAGGCATACTGCACTTGCAAATGAAGCCCGGGATTTGAATTTCCCGGGCTTCATTTGCATAAGCTGGGTGCCGCCATTTTTAAATCCCGGCTAGTTCGAACCCCGTGCCGCGCGGCTACACGTGGCACGGAGTAGCTAGTTTGGATTAGGCTTCCTAATCTGAACTAGCTGTACTCCTCATTCCACGAGGAGTACAGCTAGTTCGGATTAGAAGGCTAATCCGAACTAGCTACTCTGTGCCGCGTGTAGCCGTGCGGCACGGGGTTCGAACTAGCCGGGATTTAAAAATGGCGGCGCCCGGCTTATGCAAATGAAGCCCGGGAAATTCAAATCCCGGGCTTCATTTGCAAGTGCGGTATGCCTACATTACCCTGCTAGTTCGAACTAGCGGGGTAGTGTAGACATACCCAAAGACATGGTTTTAAGGAGGGGTGAGGAACCTTTTTTAGGGTCGGGGCTGCTGACCCACAGAAAAATCAGCCCTGACTGAGAAGGAGAAAGACATTCCCCTTGCTCACCAGTGTCTAGGGAGGCCCAGGCTACTGGATTTTATGTGCACCAGCCCCACGGTGCGGTGACAGGAGGGTGAGCACCAGCATGGGCTCTCCAATGCCCATTTGCATGTTAAGGCAACAGGGGATGCTTCACTGCCGCAGCAGGGGGGCAGGAGGGAGTAGGCGGTACCATGGAGGCGGTGTTAGGGGGATCTGACTTTTCAGCCAGCTCCTCCCCACCAGCTCCTGTTCCCTCTCTCCTTCCTGCCTCTGATACAGAGGAAGTGTGTAGGTGGGGGGGAAGTGAGTAGTTGAGTACTTGACTCGCCTACCTGCTTACATCCCTAATAACGGATAGCTGGTAATAATGTGTGGCATCTTTGTATATTACCCAAAGTTCATGAATATTTATATACGTCCTGGTCTCTCGCATTGTCCAGGTGCTGTGTCTCATGTGATCTCCAGCATGAGCACCCTGGCCTGAGAGTGATGCATTTGTTATAACTGTCATGGTCAATGAGAATGGGAGGAAGGAAGTCCTTCCACAGACTTGTATTGGATCTGTCCCCATCAAAGAAATGACCTTTGGTGGAACATGATGCATAGGGGAATAGAGTCTTTGCAGCTAATGTTGCGGACAACAAGGGTGCAGGCTGGCAAAGGACATAACGTATATGCATGCCACGATATGCTCTAGGATGCAGTCATACATGGACTTCAGTGTCAAGTAGTTAGAGATCTGGATCTGTCATCCAGCTGATGAGATGACCTTTCAATCCACGAGTTCCTGTTTCTTACTCTCCGTATGGTTGATCTTGCTGTTGTTGTATTTGTGCCAAAGGAGCTGGACACCAGCTTCTTGGGTGAGGCAAAGGAAGAAACTGCCATGGAGCTGCTGGCACTGCTTGGCACTCATGTGGAACCCTGAGGCAATACAAGGATGCATGCATGAACTGCCAAGCATTAGTCTTTTGAGCAGCTCCAGCTTCAGGACTATGGTGTATGCACATAACACTTGATAGACTACAATAGGGACCATTACTCCCAGTTTTAGGAATATACAATATCCACCTTTTGTGGTGCACAAGTGCTGTGCCCTTAGTGTATTAAAATGGTCTCATTATTTGGATCAGTTACCTGTTTTTATAGATGCATATTAAAGCAAAATGTTCAAATCTAAATTTTATATCTTTTTAAATGCCATTGATTTTAGTTGTCCTTTATTTCAGTAATGTTTTGTATATTATGCTTAAGAGCTTCGGTATGGACTACATATTGCCTTAAATTTGAGATACTAATTATGTTTCTCCTGTATTTTAAAAAGATGTATAGAAATTTGTTCCATTAATCTAATACAGCATGTAGTTTTCTAATGCCCACAGTATTTTTTTTTGTTTGCTTGCCTTGAATGCTGACTTTTTTTGATATATTTTACAAGGTAAGGAAATGCTAGATAAGCCCTGAGGTCCAAGGAAGTAACTGAGAAAGCACCCTTTCTCAGAACTATAGCATAATAATGATGTGGTTCAGTTAATAATTTTTAGTGTTAGGCAATTTTCTAAATCGAAAGAGTTTATAAAGATATATTTATATGTTGAGCTAAATAGGTTTGTGTGTACAATATGGTAGAAAATATTTCTCATAACTATTAATTTAATGTAAATCCTGCTTTTGACAACTGGAATGTTTTGTGGGGTCTGGTTTGAAAAGAAGTCCTTTGTCCTAATACTGATAGTAGCCTTCTTAGGTGATTATTTTACAATACTGTCTGTTCTCCATTATAAGTAGTTGAGTGTGTGATTTTGGCTTAATGAAACAAGATTGTAAATAAGCAGGCTACATTTTACAGTAGTTTATTCTGTTTTTATTCATAGTTTGCCCTAGATTTCTTGCTGCTTAGTCTTTCTGCCTACACCAGCCTTCTGTTAGCGATTTTAGTGATAGTTGCCTCCTGTTAATAACAAGCATGAATGTCTCAATCGGCTTCTCTATAGGGCTGCAAATTGATTTTTTTTACTAGCCGTAATAATGGCTCAGTAATTTACTGTTTCAGAATATTTTTTCTTTATCCAACTGCTTCCCCATTTTCCTTTCTCTGAAATCGCCAATATGCCTGATATATTGAGACCCAGAAAAACCTGTGATTTCCTCACTTCAGGAGTGCCTACTGAATTGGAAATACAAAAATATACCGCTTTCTTGAATCCTGTAGTTGGCAATAAGGTAAATTTTTTAAGTGATCTGTGTGGGGATTTGGTTGCCACTCCCACTGATGATAATTGTAGATGAGTGACCAAATCCTCTGCACTGCACTGAAAATGCAGGCTAATATGTTAGTTTGTCAACTTGTCACATCCTATATTCCAGTCTTTATTTTTGAGAAAAGAAGTCTTGAATGCTTTATTTAAAGCAGGAAAGGAGAATGCTTAACACCTCAGTGTTCCATTAAAAATGAAACTTTTTCTCTGACTTTTATAATGGATTTTTATTTATTTATTTAGGTATTGCAATCAGAGAGTCAGCAAAAGTAGGTGACCAAGCCCAGAGGAGAGTACTGAAGGGGGTTGATGATCTAGACTTCTTCATAGGAGATGAAGCAATAGATAAACCTACGTATGCTACAAAGGTAAGAATATATAATGATGCTTTAAGCATCTTTCAGAAATCTTCCTGAATTGACTCTTTCTGTGTTTTCATTATTGTAGATTATTTCAAAAAAATTTGACAGACATTTAAACAATGATCTGAAGTTTGCTATCATTAAGTATACTACAAATTAAACTTCTAAAATTCAGGACTCTCTGGTCTGGCAACATCGGTGGTCTAGCAGGATCACAGCTATTACTGGACCAGAGAGCCCTGGCTGGCCAGGGTTGGGGAGTGCAGCCCCACTTGGGAGGGAGGCAGCAGGGCTGGTGGCCAGGAGAGCATCTTAGACTGGTGCCCCTAATGCAATGGGGAGCACAGTTCCAGACCCAGGTGGGAGCGCAGCCCCAGCAGGGCTTGTGGCAGTGGGGCTGTCAGCAGGGAGTAGGGCCAACAGCCGGGAGGGGAGAGTTGACCTTCGTGGTCTGGCAAACTCCATGGTTCGGGACTGCTCAGACCCCAAGGGTGCTGAATCAGAGAGGTCCCACCTGTAGTTATTGCAAATGCAGAATGAAAGGATTTACTTTAGTTTGCTTCAGTTTAGCATTTGCAAATGTGGGTGGGTTGGCCTCTTTCTTTTTTTTTTTAAATAGGTATTTTACCAATGGTATAGCAACATTGATAACATGCATTTTTTTGAGGGTCCGTTTATATAAGGCACTTTCTTGTTCCCAGTAGTGTTAGTAACTTGAAATAGTCATAGATGCAAAATCTTTTTATTTCCCCTTGCTGAAAATTAGAGAATATCTATATTTATAATACATTTACTGTATATTTTGGTGCTCATCAATTTGCTTTGAGGAATGTCAGAACTTGTCCTCTGGCCCCTTTGCACAGGGTCATCCTATAAGCCCATTTCTCTGTGCCTCACTATTTCTTTTTCCTATGAAGGAACATTTTTGGGGTGGGGACGTTGATAAAATAAGGGTATATATTAAATTCATAAAATAAATATCAGATTTTTTTTAATGTATTAGGATAAACACCAGTCGTGTGCTGGGCACTGAAAAAATATGCAAAGCTAGTCGTTGCCTGTAGGAACCTATGGTCTAAAATAATATCATACTTAAGACTTGTTTTCTCTATTTATCTTTGATCACTCCAAGATTGTAAAATGCTTCCAAAGGATGAGAAGTCTCACATCCCTGGTTTACAGGTGGGATAACTGATGTAGAGGGAGGTGAAGTTCTTTGCCAAAGGTCACCCAGTAAGGCAGCAACAGAGCTAAGAATAGAACCTATGTCTTCTGACTCCTAGTCCATGAACAGAATCATAGTGGGAGATTCAGGAGAGGACAACTTAAAATTATTGGTTTTCTTTTATAATTAGAATGGTGACACACAATGTTTACCTAGATTTGTATTTATGGTTTTCATTGAAGAAACTAGGATTTTGCTTCTCATGTTCATTGTATTGTTACCTATCAGGGATGTGAATGATTAACCAGTTATTCGGTAAGCCTTACCTTTAATGTTACTGGCTCCAGTTAACTGGCCAGAGCAGCCTCTGTCCATGGCAGGCCTGGCCCGCCTCCACTGCAGCAGACGGGCTGCTCTGACCGGCCAGCTGGAGCATCCCCTGTCCGTGGTGGGTCTGGGCCCCCCTGCTGTAGGAAGGGACTATTCTGACCGGCAGGCAGACTCTGACTGGGAGTCTAGCAGCAGCAGCAGCAGCCCTAGTCCCAGAGCCAGGAGCCTGCTTAGTCAATTAACTGGTTAACTTGTTGATTGGAATTTTGCATCCTTATTACCTATTGGCTCATACACATGATTTAAAATGTTCTATTTCTTCAGTGGCCTATACGACATGGTCTTGTTGAAGATTGGGATCTCATGGAGAGATTCATGGAGCAAGTAATTTTCAAATATCTTCGTGCTGAACCTGAAGATCATTACTTTTTAATGGTGTGTAAAGGAACTGGGTGAGAAAATGCTTCCACAAATGGGAGATGGAATAATTGTGCTGGATATCATTCCAAACACAGGCATTTATTTATTTATATATATAAATCCTAGAAGCCTTTAGTAACTTTTCATTTTTATAGCTTTAGAAATAATTTATAAACTCGCATTACTGGAAACCGACTCTTTACTCCTGAAGTGGGCTTCTTGCTTTGGGCTTTATTTTTTTAAAGCTTTGGGTGGCTTGATTGAATTACATCTGTCAGTAATTGGCTGACTTCAGTCAAACAAAATAAAGCATTACAGTGAAATAGGGAGAAATGTCACTTAGCAATATGCTATATGTTAGCAATCATATGTACAGTTCATAGAATCATAGAATAATAGGACTGGAAGGGACCTCGAGAGGTCATCGAGTCCAGCCCCCTGCCCTCAAGGCAGGGCCAAGCTCCGTCTACACCATCCCTGACAGATGTCTATCTAACCTGTTCTTAAATATCTCCAAAGAGGGAGATTCCACCACCTCCCTTGGCAATTTATTCCAATATTTGACCACCCTGACAGTTAGGAATTTTTTCCTAATGTCCAATCTAAACCTCCCCTGCTGCACTTTAAGCCCATTACTCCTTGTCCTGTCCTCAGAAACCAAGAGGAACAAATTTTCTCCTTCCTCCTTGTGACACCCTTTTAGATATTTAAAGTTATGTATTACCTTCTGTGAAAGGTTTTTGTTGAAGATTAAATTAGTTACCTAATGCAAAATTCTTTTTTTAAATCAGTAGTTGCACATAGGAGGAGACAAATATAAAGACTACATTATTCATAGCTGTATTTTTTTTTAAGTAAAACCACCATTAAGTAGTTAAGGTCCCAGATTGGATGAACCTTAAAACTTGTTCATGATTAAACATTATATGAATTGTTGGGAAAGGTGGTTGTGTGCAACTAGATTTGCTTGTTTGCTTGGAATCCTGAAAAACAATTTGATTTTAGTTTACTTAAAATTTAATGCAGATGATTTCATCTATTTTCCTTGGTAATTCACTGCCTTTCATGTAGGAGTAGCAGGGATGTGAAGAATCATTGGAGGCAAAGTCTTCTTCCTGTACATAATGAAGATTATCCTTTGTATACAAATTCTGCAAACACACATGCACTTTGTCTAACTTTATTATGATGAGTAGTCCTATTGAAATCAATGGGACCACTTGCAGTAGGAAATTGGGAAGTTGCAAAAGTGTTTGTGGGATCACCGTCATTCATTGAATGTGACTTTTTTTTTTAATTCTTGTACTGCTTACATGTCAAAGGCATGCTATTTATTATGGCCACAGTACAGGCAGTCCCTGGGTTACGTACAAGATAGGGACTGTAGGTTTGTTCTTAAGTTGAATTTGTATGTAAGTCGGAACTGGCGTCCAGATTCAGCTGCTGTTGAAACTGACCAGCGGCTGACTACAGGAAGCCCGAGGCAGAGCTGCTCTGCCCCGGGCCTCCTGGAATCAGCCGCTGGTCAGTTTCAACAGTGGCTGAATCTGGACGCCTGGGACAGAGCAGCTGGGGCGCTGCCGGGTAGGTCCCCGCAGCGCCCCAGCTGCTCTACCCAGGTGTTCCCAAGTCAGCCGCTGCTGAAACTGATCAGCGGCTGATTCCAGGAAGCCCGTGGCAGAGCTGCTCTGCTCCGGGCTTCCTGGAATCAGCCGCTGATCAGTTTCAACAGCGGCTGAATCTGGACACCTGGGACAGAGCAGCTGGGGCGCTGCTGGGTAGGTCCCCCGCAGCGCCGCACCTGGGCGCTACTGGACCAACCTGGCAGCACCCCAGCTGCTCTGCCCCAGGCGTCCCCAAGTCAGCTGCTGCTGAAACTGACCAGTGGCTGACTACAGGAAGCCCGAGGCAGAGCAGCTCTGCCTTGGGGACACCTGGGGTAGAGCAGCTTGGGGTGCTGCCGGGTTGGTCCAGTAGCACCCAGGAGTGCCCCAGCTGCTCTACCCCAGGCGTCGGCGAGAAAAGCCTGGTCTGCCTGGATGTCATTTCTGTTCACATGTCAAACCAAAGCTTTTTCTAAATAATCAATAATTTTTCAAAGAAATGTTAACAATCATGTTGTGGAAGGTTGGGCCTGCGTCTAACCTCCAAAGAGTAAATGGATCCAGATCTGTTTACCTGGGACTTATTTGGGGTTCTTGAGTACATTCATAAAATGAAAAAAATTGATTACTGCTGTGTCAGGAGCCTCATTTGATAAAAATCTGAACTGCATTAGATATTTAATAAGGTGACTTTTCTTTACAGACAGAACCGCCACTGAACACTCCAGAAAACAGAGAGTATCTTGCAGAAATCATGTTTGAATCTTTTAATATACCAGGACTTTACATTGCTGTTCAGGTGAACAAAGTGAATCTATACTTCTAAAGTACAGTATAACTGGAGTATGTATGGTCTTCTGCAAGCATATACCTAAAATGTTTGAAGCAGGATTTGGGGTCTGGAAGGAATTTTCCTCCAGGATAGATTGGCTGAGGCCCTGGACGTTTTTCGCCTTCCTCTGTAGCATGAGGCACGGATCCAGGAGTGGGTGGGTGAGATTCTGTGGCCTGCATTGTGCAGGGGGTCAGACTAGATGATCATAATGGTCCCTTCTGACCTTAAAGTCTATGAGGATTATCTAAAATTGTCTATTAACATGTTCTATTCATATCTAAATATTAACTTTGCTTCTTATCTAGGCAGTGTTGGCCTTAGCTGCATCTTGGACTTCACGGCAGGTTGGCGAGCGTACATTAACAGGAATAGTCGTTGACAGTGGTGATGGAGTAACGCATGTAATTCCTGTGGTAGGTAGTAAATTGTAGTTTACAATCTTAAATTCTTTGTGTGACTGTGAAAGTTTCTTTGGTCTTCAGTTAATAAATCAATTTTATTTTTGTCCAGTTTTGGGGATATTAATTGTGGCACTGTGGAAGAGTAGTGGAGATTAGAGGAAAGAATGTATATATGTGTAAAAGGGATGCCGACACATTCATTTTAGAACCAAATTATAGATATGCCTGCAGTAGAGGATATGTAAATATAAATCAAATTTTTAAATTTTTCAATCTTATAGTGGTGATATTAATACAGAACAATCAATATTTTCCAAACCAGTCTTGACAGTGTGATTACAGTAGCTGTAAAACACTGAAATCTAAGTTCATTAAATGCCATTATGGTTCTTTCTCTTTGAGGTCAGAAAGAAATGCCATACTTGGTCCATCTAGCCTAGTATCCTGTCTTCTAACATGAAGGCTTTATAAAAGGAGTCAATATGCCTTTTGGAGAGTCCTATTCTTGTATAAATAGGAGTCTTATTCCTGTCCGTGCATCTTTCTTTATCCAAATTTTTCCAATGATCAATATTTATTAATGCTGCTCAAATATGAAAAAGTTGATCAGTGTGGTGGATAATCTTTCATGATGGTGAGATCATTTCTCCTTTGAAGGTGTAACACTTTTCTGTGTCCTGAGTTCTATACTGAAAATGTTTTTTTGGACATTTGTATAGTATTCTACCTTTTGAATATGGAATATTTCCTCATGATACTGTCTTCACTTTAGTGTACACTTAGTTTGGCTTTGTTTCACACAAGTATATATAAACAAAGCACAGAGAACTAGTTGGTTTCTAATTGTCTAAATGTCTTAGGATACAAAGATTAGAGTAGAGAAATAATGATTGTAATTTCTGTTCCAATTATGGCACTCAGTATATTTGCGGGAGACATAATATGCCTGAATGACCTCTGAATACTGGAATATATTACAGTGCTGTGGGCTCCATTCAAATGTTTAGGTTTATTGCATGTTTGTGATTATCTGTACTGTGCATTATTTGCCATCAAATGGGAACTATTGGAAACTAAACAAGCTTGCCATATGAAGTAGTCATTGCTGTAGTAGTCATTGCTGTTACTGGCTATGGCCAATATTACCCTCTTCCTTTTTCTCAGAATTCCATTACTTCTCTTTACTGTGCTCATTGGCCACTTCCCTTCCCTTGAATACCTTTTTTGTTTTTCGATATTTTTGTAAAGCCTTTTCTTTTCTATCAATTTTTTTATGCAGGATACCTGCTTTCTCTACTCAGGAGTACTTTTTGCATTTTGTAGATCAGTGTTTCTCACCCAGTGGTTTGAGTACCATTAGGGGTACTTGAGAGAAGTCTGGGGGTACATCAACACAACTGAAATTTGGAGAAAACTCAATTTTTGTTTTAAGTTTTACAGAGCTTTGTTGTTTTTGTACTTTTTACACCCAAAAATTGCATCGCCCACCCGGCTACAATTAAGTTATCTAAACAAATGTGTTGCCACGGTAGAAAAAAATGTGCGTCTGAAAACTGTAAATACTGGGGGTACTTATAATTTTTTTTTGAAAAGGGGTACTTTATTAAAAAAAGATTGACACACCCTACATTCCTGAAAAAGATGACATAGTTGGAACATCTCTATCTTCAACATGAATTTAAGATTAGCCTTTTACTCATCTTTTTTTACACTCACTGCTGATATAACATTAAGCAACATCAGTTGTGCACATAGTAATCAAGTACCTTAGAAAGTAGGTGTTTACAAATGTGAGGTCACTCTGAGAGGTGTCAAAGTTTCACTTTTAGTTAAAACAAATAAACTAAGAATCTCCTGGGTAAAAATGAACATTATATGCTTCTGTTAACTTTTGGTGCTTCATACATGAGCTTTTTCTAAGCCTTTTTTTCCCCCCATAGGCAGAAGGATATGTAATTGGAAGTTGCATCAAACATATCCCTGTTGCAGGGAGAGATATTACATACTTCATTCAGCAGCTCCTAAGGGACAGGGAGGTGGGAATTCCACCTGAACAGTCTCTGGAGACAGCAAAAGCTATAAAGGTAAAAATTTGATGTGAAAGTTGCCTTCGTTTAAAGAGAGGCAGATTTTTGTTTTCTTTTGTTTTTAACATACTGTCTGTGGCCCTTTTTACTTACACAAATATAGGAATTGTCTAACTATACTTTTCCTTCTGTTTAATCTCTTCACAAAATGAGGGGAAAATGTGTTCAAAACAGCTGGCGGTTTCCTCTAGGCCCGTGGTCACCAACCTGTCGATCGCGAGGCCTCGACGTGTTGATCGCAAGGCCCTGACCAGTCGATTACGAGGCATTTGGGCAAAACCAGCCATTGGGATTGTGCTGGGGGCAGGGCAGTGCCTGAAGCCTCCCCTTCGGGCTCATAGTTTTTAAAGAAAAATGGGCCTTCAGCCACTTTTCTAAGCGGTCTGCGGGGCAAGCAGGTAGCCTGCCTGGGGCTCCCCGCTACATTTGTGGGCTGGATCAAGCCGGTGGCTTGGCTGGCTGGATCTGGCCCATGGGCTATATTTTGTCCAGGCCCGATGGAAGGGGTGGTTCCCTTTATGTTTCAGACCCCTTCAGGAGGCGCGGGGGCAGAGCTGGACCATGATTACGAACCAAAGTTCATGAATGGGTCCCCCCTGCAAAAGTTATTGCCCACCTTGGTGTAAAGGGAAGCAAGGAGAAATACTGATAATTATCAAACAAGGTTTTTCTTTAGGGTTACTATGTATATGCTTTAAGTGTGAAATTGGCATTTGATTCTGGCTTTCAAGAGAACTTTCTTTTGTCAGGGGCCACACACCAGTGAAGAGCAAAAACAAAAACAAAAAAACCACACAAAAAACCCCCCACACCTTATTACTGACCTGGGTCTAGGCTGCTGGTGCTTGCATTCCAGTCCCAGGCAGAAAGAGGAGGAGGGGCTGCGCCAAGATGCCACGATAGTTAAGAAAATTCATCATAAAACTTTTAGTTTTGGGTCTTATACAATATTATTGAGATGATCACCTAATTCTGATCTTGCAGCTAACTGCATACAGGTGGACCTTCTGTCTTTACAGACTCATTAATTTCAGTAACATTCCATACAGCTAAGGCAGTGGTTCTCAAAGTGTGATCCGTGGACCACTAGTGGCCTGCGGTGGTCTCCCAGGAACCCTGTGGCAGGAGCTCACCCCTCCCCCCGCCCCATGCAGCGAGGAGTTGGCGTTTAGCCGTGAGGCTGTAGCATTAGCTCCAGCCGGCAGGCAGAGAGGTGAAGAAAGCAAACTCACACCCCCACTGCACGGGCTGCGGAGCTACACATGGAGAAGCACCACTGCCATGGAAAGAACGGTGCGTCTCTTGGTTGGTCCTGTGGGCCAGGCAGCAGGTTGGGTTGCATGGAGCTCGGCTAGGTGAGATGGGCTGTCGTAGTGCAGAAGTGGCTGGTGGCCCCCCATTTCCCCGGCAGCAGGTTGGGCTACATCGTGCTCAGCAGTGGTGAGAGGAGGCGATGCTGGAACTGAGGACCCTGCGCACGCAAGAGGCAGGTGGGGTTCGGGGCCCTTCAGGGCTTTGCACCCACGGGGCTTGGTCTGGAGGGAGGGACTGAGCTGCCTCAGCTCCCGCCTCCTGAGAGTGCCATGGACTGTACCCTTGTGGAACCCATCCCCTGCAGGGCTGTACACCCCGGGGTCACCATCCCACCCACCCTCACCTTGCTGCACCACACCCAGCCTTCCTGCCCCTCCATTTCCCTGGAAACCTTCCCCCTCTGAGCCACATTGACCCCAGCCCTATTTCCAGGGGCACTCTGCCTCCATCTCCATGAGCTCCTTCAGCCAGTCTGCCCCCCAGCTTTAGTCCCAGGCACTTCCTGCCCCCATCTTCCTGCCCCTGGCCGGACACCCTGCCCCAAGTCTGCTCCTGCATCCTCCCTCCTGGCTAGACACCCTACCCCCAAGCTGCTCCTGCACTCTCCCCACTGACCAGACCCCCTATTCCTAGCCTGCTTCTGCATCATACCTCCCACACAGACCTTGCACCCTCACCCCCTTCTGCACCCATGTCCCTCCCAGTTCTTGCACCCCATCCCTATCCCGCTTACTGGCAGCCCTGTACGACACACTGAACCCCTCGTTTTTGTCCCCATTCCAGAGCCTAAGGGGGGTCCATGAAATCCATTAACGCTGGCAGCCCAGAAAAGTAAATTGACCTATGGGAAGCCCTGAACCTCAGTCCTCCCTATTCCTTCCCGTGTCTCTGTGGGGCTGGAATGCCAGAGGAGTGAGATGTCTCAGTTGGGAGCCACATCAGTGAGGGTTTTTGGAGGAGTGTTTTCTCACTTGTGTGGTCCCTAACTGATTTTTCTGTGGGTCAGTGGCTCCAACACAAAAATGGTTCCCTACACCTGCCATAAATAAACAATTGAAACCTTTTGCGTTGGACATAAATTAATATTTTATTTAAAATGAAGTTTGATAAACATGAGAAACTTAATTTAAATTATTAAACAGATTAAGTGCTTTAAGCCATTCTCCCTAGCTGCAGCACTAGTAAAATGGCTTGGGTGTAATTATGTAATTAATGGTGAGTTTCCATTTGCACCTGGTGGTCCGTGGAAAGATTTACATTGAGCGAGGTGGTCCATAGGTCAAAAAGTTTGAGAATCACCGAGTTAAGGAGTTTGTGTGGTGCCCCATTGAAATCAATTAGGTCTTGTGCATCTCACTTAAGAATTGGGGGCCTCACATAATAAATTGATCGGACTTTTCCTGAAGAGCTTGTTCCTTCAGAGTAAGGCTAGAACTGTAACAACAGTGTTTACCAAATGTGAATAGAATGTAATAGGTTTAGACCTTTTTTTAATGCTTCAATTTTCCCTGTTTTCCTGAAATATTCCTTAGTATATTTATTATATGTGATCAGTTTAGGCAATTTTAAAGCATGTTATTTCTTTACAGGAAAAATATTGTTACATTTGCCCTGACATAGTAAAAGAATTTGCCAAATATGATGTAGATCCACGAAAATGGATCAAACAGTACACGGGCATCAACGCAATCAACAAAAAAAAATTCATTATAGATGTTGGTTATGAACGGTTTCTTGGACCTGAAATTTTCTTTCATCCTGAGGTAAGTAGTACAGTGCCTAGTAGTACATTTTTTTCAAGACAAAGTATAATATAATTTTTGAGGCAAGAGCACCACCCTGTGGAAATTATAGCAGTAAGTCTTGTCTGAGAGGGCTGGATGACTTGCATTTAATATATGCATAGAAGTACAATAATAGATGGCTAAATTCCCGTTGTTTTGTTTTTCCTTTGTTGGTATATAATGTCTAAATCATCCCGTTTTTCAGAAACCTAAACAAAACAAGAAAAATATACTCTGACATCTCAGAAATTGCCTGAGGCTTTTTTTTTTCCTTTTTAAAAATACTGGTTTAAATGTGCAAACTTCATGAATTATATACAGCATATTTAGTTGTATAGTCAAACCCTGTGAATATTACTCCTACTCATAGCTATTTACCAGAAGTAATATTTTCATTCTTGGACACTTATTTTTGAGGTGCCTTTTTAGATAAGCTCTGTTCATTGGAGTTTTCTTATTAAAATGACTTGTCTTGTAAAACTGAAGGCCAAATTCATCCTTGAATCAAGTCTATTGAAATTAGCTTTCATTAAACAGGTCTGAGCATATGTAAAGTTACCATTGATTGTATAAGCACAACCGGCATGTCATGATATTTCCCAACCAAGTAGCTCAGTTGTGATAGGTGCGGTGAATAGTCAGGCTCCTACAGGATACCCCATGGTAGGGAATGAACTCAGTTTAAGACTCAGGCAGATGGTTTGCAGGGTACCGGTAGGAAGGAGAAGGAAGCAGAGATGCTTACCTTTCTTCCATGCAGACAACTTGTGAACTGTATCCTCTAGGTCAGTGTTCTCCTACCTTTTTACACCCAAGATCACTTTTTAAATCTCAGAACAGGCGAAGATCTACCGCCCGGCCCCTTCCTTGAAGCCCCGCCCTCTCTACTCTCCTCCTGTCCATCAATTGCTATCCCCAGCCCTTACTTACACACTCTGATAAACAGTTTATTTTTAAATTATGCGATACATACAATTAAAATCATGTGTTTATAGTTATGAAATAAATGGTCTGTTTTTTATTCATGCTATTTAAATCTAAAATGAAGCATTTATAATTATACATTTTGTGGGGACAGAGTACTGTGGCTGGGGG
This sequence comes from Pelodiscus sinensis, assembly GCF_049634645.1. Taxonomy (NCBI): domain Eukaryota; kingdom Metazoa; phylum Chordata; order Testudines; family Trionychidae; genus Pelodiscus; species Pelodiscus sinensis. The sequence continues at coordinate 243,579,521 of NC_134712.1, read as the reverse complement.
CAGTGGAGAGGGAACAGGGTGCTGGGAGGGCAGAGGACAGGGTTCTGCAGCAGGGGACAGAGTGCCAGTGGGGACAGGTTTCTGCAGCTGGGGACAGAGTGCCAGTGGGGACAGAGTTTGGGGAGTGGGGACGGGAGTGAGGACAGAGTTCGGGGAGTAGGGACAGGGGAGTGGGGACAGCGTTCTGTGGCTTGGAAGTGGGGGCTGGGGAGTGGGGTGCCAGTGGGGGCAGAGAGTCACCTGCATCTCCCTCCTTCCAGCATTCTCCCCCCCCCCCCCCCCAGGGAAACCAGTGTGTGCCTGTCCCGAGGCCGACCCCTCCCGCCCACCCTGTGCAGGGAAGCCCCGCGCGCACGCGCCTGCCCAGGGGGCCGACTCCCCCACCCACGCAGGGAAGCCCCGTGTGCGCGCGCCTGCCCCGGGGCCAACCCATGCAGGGAAGCCCGGTGCGCGTGCGCCTGCCCAGGGGGCTGACCCTCCCCCTACTCATGCAGGGAAGCCCATGTGGGCGCCTGCCCCGGGGCCAACTACCCCTCCGCGCAGGGAGGCGCGCGCGCACGTCTGCCCCGGGCCCAGCACCTCCCCCCCCTGCAGGAAAGCCCCGCGCCCGCTTGTCCCTGTGCCAACCCCCCCACACCGGGAAGCCCCTCGCGAACGCCTGCCCCGGGGCCAACACCCCCCCCACGTGCTGGGAAACCCCCTGCGAGCTTCCCGCGGGGCTGACTCACCCGTCCTGTGCGGTGCAGGGGGCCGGCAGAGCAGCTAGCGCACTTCTGGAATTGCCGGAAGTGGCGCTAAGCTGCGGGACTTCTGAAGCCGACACTACCTCTGTTTTCTCTTGAGGTAGGTAGTGGGGCTTCTGAGGGGTGGGAGGGAAATGGGGGCAGGGCGGACAGGATGCCTCGCAAGCGACTGGTCGAGGCCTCGAGATCAGCCAGTAGTTCGCGATCGACCTGTTGGTGACCACGGCTCTAGGTAGTAGGTACACTCCTGCAGAAGGCCAGGATCAGAGGGAAGAGATGCAATCAGTATGTTCAACTTGTGTTAAGTAGCTTACTCTGAAGAAATACAACTGAATAGGAAAGGAAATTTATGTGGCTAGAAAGTATTTGCTGGTACATGGGCCAGTGAGACAGCTTGAAGCAATGGTCTAAACATACTGCAGTAATTCTGGACAATGGTATAGCATCTGTCCAGTTTCAAAGCACTTACTCTTCCTGCTGGGATGTATACAGAAGGGTTTTTTTCCCATCCAAACTTTAAAGACAATCCCTCCCCCCCAAAAACAGATCCCTTTCAACATCTGTGCAAATACTTTGTGTTTGGGGTAAAGTCAATCATGATCAGAATTGGAGGGATACAGCACAGTGGCAGCATAATCAGGATAGAGTAGAATAATGTTGGCAGATGCAGCGATTTTGGTACTGAAAAATATAAAAATCATATATCTAAGGAGGGGGGAAAAAGCAACAGGTGCACACACAGGTACATTTTAATCCCCATTAAAGAAGAGTTTATTTTCATCTTGTCTCATTAATATTGCCTGAATGTTCCTAATGTGTGTCTCTAAAACCTGTTGTAATTGAAAGGAAAGGTTGGCCCATAAGTTAATCTATGAAGAGTGATCCACAGTATGACAGTTTGTCCCTCTTGGGTCTTCATATGTGTTGGCACATGCTGCAGACTGCACCTCTAAATCCATATTCATCCTTAGCATCTGAGTGAAGGGCAATGATCTTTGACAGTCCGAAGATTTATATTTTTTTATCGTTCTTCAGGCCCCTTACATTTTTACAAAGACTTGGCAGGCTGAGTGTAGCTCCCTCTGGAGCCTTCTAGCACTGATCCTGAGATGACAGGAGGCCAAGTGCACTGCCTGCACTACTCAAGAATCCAGGCATAATGAATTGCTATTGAATGTTGGATCCCTGCACCAGACAGAATTGGGTTGGCACGTCAGCTGAATGCGTCAGTTCTGTTAAAACACAAAACAAAATACTTTAGTCCATTCAGGCCACTGATGCAGGGTCTGCAAGAAACATATCTCTGACATTTTTAATAAACACACCACAGAAGGTCCCAGCTGTGGTGAAATGCTTTATCTTCATCTAGTGGAGTGACTTGATGATTGACTTGTAACTCAATACTCTAAGCAAAGTCTACCATTAATGTAGGCTCCAAGCTACAGATGTGTACTGCATGTGTACATATACTCATGATGTCATTCCTTGAGCTAGAGCAAATATAAATCACGAGATAGCAGTGGGAGCATTGGCACTGTTAATAGATGTATGGCAGAGCCTTGTCGAGTACATACTCTTTGCTGCCACTGCTAGTGTTACTGAGTGTTTATGTTCGCTCATACTAACTCAGTGATGGCCAGTTCAAGGATGTGCACATGAGCAGTGGAATTACACCTCTAGCTTATCGTGTACACAAAGCCTTAGAAAAATTATGCCCATTAAATCTAACAGGGTACATCTACACTGCACGAATAGTTATTCTGGAAAAGCTTATTTCAGAATAGCATGTCTACACTGCAGGGAAGCCTCAAAATTAGTCGGAGGCAGGCTTCCCTAATGTTGATGTGCTATCTCAATTTAGAGCCCCAGGAGGCACTGGGGAGGAATAATTTAGAATAGGGGAGGGGCTATTTCAAAATAGCAGCAGTGGAGCCTCTACACACACCTTATTTTGAAATAGCTATTTCAGAATAGGCGTTATTCCTCATAGAATGAGGTTTACAGATTTGGGAATAAGTTCATCCATTATTTTGAAATAATGGAATGGCTGTGTAGACGCTTGCATTGTTGTTTCGAAATAACTAATGTTATTTTGAAATAATGGTGCAGTGTAGACGCACCCTTATATAGAGATCTTTCAGTTTCAGAGGCCATTAGCCAGGTTTGCCTTTAACCTAGCACATGCTAGGGCATGTACAGATAAGGACAAGATTTGTTTTGCCCCTTTTTAAAGGGAAATAATAGGAAGCCAGTGAGTTGGCTTGCTGGAAAAGCTAGCCCCTGGTCTCTCCCTTTGTATCCCTCCTCCCCACGCCTCTTTCTTATAGGATCCCAAAGCACCCTCACCACAGTGCCCTTTTGGCCCCCAGTGCTGGGTGGATGGGGGTGGCAACTTCTTAGGCCTGGTGTGCTAGGCAGTGCAGCCATCACATCCCCTGCTCTGGTGCACTGCAGTCACCTTGCCACCAGCCCTGGGGTGGTGCAGCCACTACTCCCCCAACACTGGCCAACTTGACTCCCTGTGGGAGACATAGCCTGCCCCTGCCTAATTGTGAGGGGAAACTAAATTTATGTTAATGCAGTGTTAGTGTAATCCATGCAAAAAGTGTGACTATCTGCTCTGTTTGGGTCTGCTACTTCCTCTGAGCTACTGGACCTTATTCATTAGCTGAGTACATTTTTAGATCTAGAGATCCCAGTTCAATCCCTGCAGAAAACAGAAGAGTAACATTGGCTAAGATGTTTAGCATTGAAGTCAGAAAATTCCAAATCTCACTCCTGCCTCATTGTTAATCTAATCATGTTTTTTCTGCCCTTCTTCTGGAAATGTAAGTGTTATTTAAAGGTACTGTGACAGGGTCCGGCCAGGGAGCTGCTGCAGAGAGGCAAAAAGGCAGCCCAAAAGGGAAAAACTCCTGTTAGAAAAGCAGAGAACTGCAGCACAATTAGGTGCAGCTGGGAGGGAGCTGGCTCAGGCAAATTGGGGCCAGCTGACTTCTCTGCTGACTCTCTGAGGGCCTTTAAAAGCCTCATCAGTTGGAGGCTGGGGAGAGGAGTGAGAGGACGAAAGGAAGGTGGTGGAGAGGCAGAGAGGAAGAAAAGGAGAGAACAAGTTGGACCAGCATTAGGTAAAGGCAGCAGGGGAGGGAGCCTGTGGGCCCCTGGCTTGGGCTCCCTACCACTGAGACCCGCTGCAAAACCCCAGTAGTGGCTTGGAGAAGAGGGGCCCTTGCCACACGTGGTGCCAGGAGTGGGATCTTGGCTGTGAGGCCTCACAGCAACCCAAATCTAGCTAAGTTGGCCCCTTGCAAAGCAAAGTACCCATGGAGGACCTGGTAAAAGCACTGGTGCAGGCCACGGCGGCTCAACAAGAGGCTACTCGGGTGCAAGCAGCTGCCCAGCAGGAGTCGGTGCGGCTCCAACAAGAAACCAACCAGTTGTTGATGAGTCAAGTAGCCCAGGACAGGGCCACCCTGCAGGAGGTGGTGACCCAGCTGAAAGCCCTGACAGTCCAGGTGCGTGATCAAGATGGGGTTCGACCCTTGCGGGCCAATTTCTACTTACAGAAAATGACAAAAGACGATGAGGTTGAGGCCTACCTCTTGGCCTTCGAAAGGACAGCTTTGCGGGAGGCCTGGCCTCAAGCTCAGTGGGCCAGCATTCTAGCCCCTTTTCTGAGCGGGGAAGCCCAGAAGGCATACCTTGACATGGCAGAGGAAGCTGCATCCGACTACCCCCAGCTGAAAGCAGAGATCCTGGCACGGGCTGGGGTCACGGTCGCAGTGAGAGCCCAGAGATTTCACAATTGGCGATATCGAGATGACCAGGGCCCCAGAACTCAGTTGTTTGATCTGGTTCATCTGGCCCGGAAGTGGCTGCGGCCCGACATCCACAACCCCGACAAGATTATCGAGGTGATCGTTCTTGATCGGTACATGAGGGGTTTACCCCCAGACCTTCGGGAATGGGTGGGCCAGAATGACCCCACGACATTTGATGAACTGGTGGCTCTCGTTGAGAGGCGATTGACAGCTAAGGGACTTTCCCGCAGCCCCAGAGTCGAGGTGCAGCAGAGCAGAAGGTCCACCTTCCCCCCAAGGACCCGTGCCCCTGAAGTTTCTGACCGAGTCCAGACAGGAAGAAAAGAGGCGGAAGAGAGGCCGGGACGGGCAAGAGACCTTGGGGTCTGGACAGGAGAGGGCCAGGGATCAAGACCCAACAGCCCAAAACGAAAGGGGCTGTCCCGCCCAGGTTATAGGTGTTATGCCTGTGGGGAGATAGGGCATATTGCGGTTCAGTGCCCTAACATAGACGAACCTATGCAATGTGACCTGGGGAACCTACAAAGTGTTCTAGTTAACCTCCTAGGGGTAGCAGTGGGCCCCCATCAGAATACCCAGCCCGTGAAAATGAATGGGGTAGAAACTACTGCCTTAGTAGATTCCGGGAGTGCGGTTACATTGGTCTCAGGGAAGCTAGTGGGGCAAAATCAGCTGACTCGAGCCAAGTACACTGGAGTATCTTGTGTACATGGGGATACTAGTTATTACCCCACCATCCCTGTGGAAATAGAAGTACAAGGGCGGGTTACAGAGGTAACCGTGGGGGTGGTCCCAAGGCTCCCCTACCCGGTGGTCATTGGGCGAGACTTCCCCAGGTTTAGTGACCTACTACCACGGGACGGGGAGGAGGAGGATAGCTCCCTCCCAGCCTTCCATGAGTTCTCCCAGGACCTGTTCTCGGTGCCTGGGGAGCCCCGGAAAACCCGACGGGAGAGGAGGGCCTCAAAGAAATTGGGGACCATGATCTTGACCCAAGGTCGGAAACAGACACGGGTAGAAGGGGAGGCCTACCCAACTACTAGAGCCGAAGCCCCAGGACAGGATGAGCCTGAAGCAGGGCCCAGCTCATCAAGGGAGGAAAGGGGGCTAGGTTCCCTGGAGCCTGAGCAGGTGAAATCCCCAAGGGAGACCTTTGGGCAGGACCAAGCCAATGATCCACTGTATCAGAATATCCGTAAGGAGGTGGTTGAAGTTAATGGGGTCCCAGTGGAGGGGAGGAACAAGGGCACGGGGCCCTTCTATATAATCAAGGGGGATCTTCTTTATAGGGTAGTTCATATACAGGGCCAAGAGGTGGAGCAACTCTTGGTACCCCGGAAGCACCAGAGGGCAATACTGGAATTGGCACACAGTCATCTATTTGGAGGACATCTAGGGGTGGATAAGACCCTGGACCGCATTCTTCGGAGGTTCTTTTGGCCTGGGATCTATGTAGAAGTCCAGAGGTATTGTGCTTCCTGCCCGGAGTGCCAACTACATGGGCCCCGACCACACCTGAGGGCCCCGTTAGTACCCCTACCAATAATTGAAATCCCCTTTGAACGGATCGCTATGGACATAGTTGGCCCACTAGAGAAGTCTGCCCGGGGCCATTAGAGCATACTAGTTGTAGTGGACTATGCTACTCGATACCCAGAGGCAGTGCCCCTACGCAACACCCTATCCAAGACCATCGCTAAGGAACTAATTCAAATATTTTCTAGGGTAGGGATTCCTAAAGAAATCCTAACGGACCAAGGGACCCCCTTTGTGTCCAAGCTTATGAAAGACTTGTGTACCTTGCTCCGCATACGGGCCCTGCGGACCTCGGTATACCATCCTCAAACCGATGGTCTAGTTGAACGGTTTAACAGGACACTAAAAAGTATGCTCAAGAAAGTGGTAAGCCGGGATGGCAAAGATTGGGATATGCTACTACCCTACCTCATGTTCGCAGTAAGGGAGGTTCCCCAAGCGTCGACTGGCTTCTCCCCGTTTGAACTTTTGTATGGGCGTAACCCACGGGGCATACTAGACCTTGCTAAGGAAGCCTGGGAGGAACAGCCTAACCTGGGGAGAAATGTAGTTGATCATGTGCTCCAAATGAGGGACAGGATAGCCAGAGTCACCCCCATAGTGCGGGAGCACCTAGAAAAGGCACAGGAAGCCCAACAGGTCTATTACAACCGGCGAGCAACCGCCCGGAAGTTCCAGGTGGGAGACCGGGTGATGGTGCTAGTGCCGACAGCGGAGAGTAAGCTCCTAGCCCAATGGCAGGGGCCATATGAAATAATAGAAGCAGTGGGAGAGGTAAACTATAAGGTTCGCCAGCCTGGCCGGCGAAAGCCTGAGCAGGTATATCATGTCAACCTGCTAAAACCCTGGCGAGACAGAGAAGTGGCCTTGGTTGTGCTGGGGCCACCACCCCAAGGGGAAAACCCACCAAGGCAGGTGGGAATATCTCCCGAACTGACCCCAGACCAACAGGCCGAAGCAGCCGACATGATTGAGAGGAATCAGGATGTGTTTTCGACAGAACCGGGTAGAACTACGGAGGTTTACCATGACATCATCACAGACCCCGGGGTGAAGGTGCACGTTAAGCCATACCGGATACCTGAGGCAAAACGAAAAGAGGTCCAAGCTGAAGTGGAGAAAATGCTGAAGCTCGGAGTCATTGAAGAGTCCCATAGCCAGTGGTCTAGCCCTATTGTTATGGTGCCCAAGCCGGATGGAAGCCGGCGCTTTTGCAATGACTTTCGAAAATTAAACGAAGTATCCAAATTTGATGCCTATCCCATGCCAAGGGTGGATGAACTCATTGACCAACTGGGCAAGGCCCGATTTCTATCCACCCTCGATTTGACTAAGGGTTACTGGCAGATCCCCTTAGCACCAGGGGCCAAAGAAAAGACAGCCTTTTCAACTCCGGAGGGTCTCTTTCAGTACACGGTCCTCCCTTTTGGTTTGCATGGGGCTCCTGCAACGTTTCAAAGGCTCATGGACAAGCTGTTGCGGCCTCATGCCAAGTACGCAGCTGCCTATTTGGATGATGTTGTGGTCCACAGTCCTAACTGGGACACACACATTGAAAAAGTAGAGGCAGTATTGGAGACATTAAGAAGAGCAGGACTTACGGCGAACCCCGCAAAGTGTACAATTGGACTGGCCGAGGCCAAATATCTTGGGTATATTGTGGGAAGGGGGGTAGTGAGGCCCCAGCTCAACAAAGTGGATGCAATACAGAATTGGCCCCGACCAACCCGGAAAAAGCAGGTCAGGGCATTCTTAGGGTTGGTGGGGTATTACCGCAGGTTCATCCCCAACTTTGCCTCCAGGGCCTGCCCTCTGACCAACCTGACTAGAGCACGTGGTCCCGACATTGTAAAGTGGACCATGGAAACGGAAGAAGCTTTTAAAGATCTCAAGAATGCCCTCTGTGGCAATCCAGTTCTCATAGCCCCTGATTTTAAGAAGGAGTTTATCTTGCAGACGGATGCCTCCGAAGTAGGACTGGGAGCTGTATTGTCTCAAATGGTGGGAGAAGAGGAGCACCCAATCCTGTATCTCAGCAGGAAGCTTCTGCCGAGGGAACAAAATTATGCCGTGGTAGAAAGAGAATGTCTTGCAGTAAAGTGGGCCATGGAAAGCCTTCGCTACTACCTTCTCGGGCGGAAGTTTACCCTGGTCACCGATCATGCGCCTCTGCAGTGGATGCATCGAAACAAGGACAGAAATGCGAGGGTTACCCGATGGTTCCTGTCCCTGCAGCCCTTCCACTTCCGTGTGCAACACAGATCAGGGACCCAGCATGGGAATGCAGACGGGTTGTCAAGGGTGCATTGTTGTCCGACCCAAGTAACCCAACCCCATGGGGTTGAGCAGAGTGGGGGGATGTGTGACAGGGTCCGGCCAGGGAGCTGCTGCAGAGAGGCAAAAAGGCAGCCCAAAAGGGAAAAACTCCTGTTAGAAAAGCAGAGAACTGCAGCACAATTAGGTGCAGCTGGGAGGGAGCTGGCTCAGGCAAATTGGGGCCAGCTGACTTCTCTGCTGACTCTCTGAGGGCCTTTAAAAGCCTCATCAGTTGGAGGCTGGGGAGAGGAGTGAGAGGACGAAAGGAAGGTGGTGGAGAGGCAGAGAGGAAGAAAAGGAGAGAACAAGTTGGACCAGCATTAGGTAAAGGCAGCAGGGGAGGGAGCCTGTGGGCCCCTGGCTTGGGCTCCCTACTACTGAGACCCGCTGCAAAACCCCAGTAGTGGCTTGGAGAAGAGGGGCCCTTGCCACAGTACCTTATGACAGACTTAAATACAGGCAGTCCCCGGGTTACGTACAAGATAGGGACTGTAGGTTTGTTCTTAAGTTGAATTTGTATGTAAGTTAGAACTGACGTCCAGATTCAGCCGCTGTTGAAACTGACCAGCAGCGGCTGAATCGGACACGCCTGGGGCAGAGCAGCTGGGGTGCTGCTGGGTTGGTCCCGCAGCGCTGCTCCTCGGTGCTACTGGACCAACCCGGCAGCACCCCAGCTGCTCTGCCCCAGGTGTTCCCAAGTCAGCCGCTGCTGAAACTGACCAGCAGCTGACTACAGGAAGCCTGAGGCAGAGCTGCTCTGCCCCGGGCTTCCTGGAATCAGCCACTGATCAGTTTCAACAGCGGCTGAATCTGGACGCCTGGACAGAGCAGCTGGGGCACTGCTGGGTTGGTCCCTGCAGCGCTGCACCTCGGCGCTGTGGGATCAACCCGGCAGCCCCCCAGCTGCTCTACCCCAGGCGTCGGCGAGAAAAGCCTGTTCTGCTGGGGGGGGGGGGGGGGGGAGGGAGTGCTAGTGCCCCCCCCCAGCAGACCAGGGAGATGCAGAGTGGCTTTTCTCGCTGCGGAGGACGCGGGTGGCGGGACTGCGGCGCGTCTCGGCGGTCCCGCCGCCCGCATCCTCCGCGGCGAGAAAAGCCGCTCCGTGTCTCCCTGGTCTGCTGGGGGGAAGCGCCCCCTGCGCCGCCAGAGGCGGTGACAGTGGGGGAGGTACCCCGCACTAGCGGGGCCCCCCCCCCGTTCGTAACTAGGGGTCCAACGTAAGTCGGACTGATTAACCCGGGGACCGCCTGTATTGCAAAAGAGCTCATACCTAATCTTCTAAAGTACGAGTGCTTAATTTCTCAATCTTAATGTTTTATATTTCCTAAAAATATATATGCCACACACTTGAATTTTAGAAGTCTCAAAGGGGTACTTGTGTTAGTCTGTAACTTTAAAAACAACGAGTAGTCCTGTAGCACTTTAGGCTTTGTCTTCTGAGCCACCGAAATAACATAGTGCACGTTTACACTACATGCCTTTATTTCAAAATAATGTCAAGCTGGAGGACTTCTTACTCTGACTCATGGTAACCCTCATTTCATGAGGAATATGGGAAGTCGAAGGAAGCATGTTCTTTCTTTGACTTCTTGCTATGTAGACCGTGCCAAAAGCCAAATTAAGCTATTTCAACTTAAGCTACACAGTTGACGTAGCTGAAGTTGTGTAGCTTAATTTGACTTTAGCTCTGCTGCGTAGACGTTCCCCTAGAGACTAACAAATTATATATATATTATCATGAGCGTTCCTCAGAGGAAGTGGGTTTTGCCCATGAAAACTCATTTATTTATATTTATAACAAAAAATATTTGTTAGTCTCTAGGGGCATGTCTGCACTAGGAAATTTATTTTGAAATAACTTATTCTGAAATAACTATTTTGAAATAGCGTGTCCATACTACAGAGAAGCCTCGAAATTAGTCCAAGGCAGGCACCCTAATGTGGATGCACTACCTCAACTTAGAGCCCCTGGAAGCACTGGGGAGTAGTTACTTCGAATGATTCTGTGGAGTAGTTACTTTGAAATAGCAGTGGAGCATCAGCACTATTGCTATTTCGAAATAACTATTTCAAAATAAGTGTTGTTCCTTGTGGAAAGCAGGACTTATTTTGAAATAACCAGGCCTTTATTTTGAAATAATGGGCTTGCTAGTGTGTTCATTCCGCTTGTTATTTTGAAATAATTCCTTAGTATACATCAGGGCTAAAGTGCTACACTATTACTTGAACTTTAGTTATTGTGTATGTTTACATATCTGTAGATACATATCCTCCCAAAATATATACTTATGGCATTAAAATACATGATTTGGAATTAATACTACTAAGAGAGGACACACATTAAATTTAGTCTAAAGATTTGGAGTGTGAAATAAAGCCTGTATTTTGTTACAACAGTGAGAAAATGTAACACCTTTGGGATATTAATTCCCTTTTTGTTTATATAGAGAAGGGTTTATTTTGGTCACTATAAGTATAGACCATGTTCAATAAGTAGAAGCAACATTAGCCCTAGTGAATTCTTACAGAAAAAATGTTGCTGCAATGTATCATTCATGGAAATCACATCAGAGGACTTTAGAGTTAATTTGTATGTTTGTATTCCACTTCTTTTAGCTTGCTAATCCAGATTTTATCGAATCCATTTCGGATGTTGTTGATGAAGTTATACAGAATTGTCCCATTGATGTTCGTCGTCCATTATATAAGGTATGGTCTTTTGGGGTAAGACTAACTTACGTACATAGACATACATTGTGAGAATAAGGACCTTTAATTTTCAGGTGAAGTAAATACCATTCCCATTTGGCATGGGAAGTATAAGCTCTAGGTACAAGTAGTTCTTGGGGGTTGTGGGAGACTTTTTTGGGAAATCCAGACAACTTGGATTTCTCATGGGAAACTACCTTGTATTTATTGCCTTTCATTTTCAAAGCATTTGAATTCTTACAATAGTGATGTGAAATAGGTAAGTGTTATATCCATGTTACCAGTGGAGGAACTGAGGCAGAGAAGTTAAGTAACTTGACCAAGCCACACTTGGAATCTGTAACTTGAGTTCCCAGAAATTTATTATTATACAAGTTTTCAAACAATGGTATGTTTTTGGTAATTTTGACTTTTGCATTTCCCACCTTCCCCCCCCCAAAAAACCCTAAATACTGAAGCTAGATATTAAAATACATAAATAAAAAAACAATTACATGATCCAGGCTCCTAACCCTGTATACATTTATCAGGCCTCAGCCAAGAGAGGTCTTTGTTATTGACTTGTTAGAATGTGAAAATGGGGGTACCTTAATTACAGTGCCAAAAATCAGACTGAGGATTTAAAAGCATAGGCCCACAGTGAGCTTTCCTTTTGAGATGGAAGGACAGCTTATGTTGCTAATTGTTTGCCACCCTTGCAGCCATGATACACTTCATATGAATAGAAGATGCCAGGTTATTGTGCAGATATGTTTTTTTATAGGTGGTGGTAGTTTTCATATAAATTGAGTAAGAAGATCACTTGATCTTCTCATTGCTGACCTCAGATACATCTTTAGTTGTTGAATTTTATAGACTCATAGACTTAAGGTCAGAAGGGACCACCATGATCATCTAGTCTGACCCCCTGCACAATGCAGGCCACAGAATCTCACCCACTCACTCCTAGAATAAGCCTCTCACCTATATCTCAAATATTGAAGTCTTCAAATGATGGGTTAAAGACCCCGAGATACAGAGAATCCTCCAGTAAGGGATCCGTCCCCAATGCTAGAACGGAAGGCGAAAAACATCCAGGGCCTCTGCCAATCTACCCTGGAGGAAAATTCCTTCCCGACCCCAAATATGGCAATCAGCTAAACCCTGAGCATGTGGGTAAGACTCACCAGCCAGACACACAGGAAAAAATTCTCTATTTTTAGTGGTGCTTGTTGAGGTGTTTGAGTTATAAAATAATGTTGGCCTTTCAAAGGGGTGTATGTGAGATGCTGCTGGAGATCATTTTGCACAGTAAAGTAGGTATGCTAAGTCAGTCACATTTCAGCACCAGTAGATGATTTGTGACCAAATTTGTGAGTGGGTTATTCACTTAAAAGTTAGGTCTTGGCCTTTCCAGATATGAGTGGGTTTTGTACTTAAAGTCTCCATTTTAATGCTCTCTTCCTTTTTCTTTGCTAGCTCAAAATATTTTGTCTAGAGCAGGGACTAGATAAGAGATCTAATGAATCCTGCACAGCAAGCCTGAACAACAGTTCAGGACAGGAAGTAAAAAATAATCTATAAAGTTGATGAGGTAGGATAACTTTGCAATAGATTACTGGCAGTCCCCGCCGCCCGGGTCCTCCGTGGCTTTGCTCCGCGGCCCCCTGGTCTGTTGGGGGGCCACCCCCCAGCAGACCAGGGAGACGCAGAGCAAAGCCGCGGAGGACCCGGGCGGGGGGACCGCCCAGACGTGCCACTGGGGGGGCCCCAGCAGACCAGGGAGACGCAGAGGACCGGGCGGCGGGACCGCGGCACGTCTCGGTCCCGCCGCGTACGTCTCCCTGGTCTGCTGGGGAGGGGTGCAGCTAGTACCCCCCCCCCCCCCCCAGCAGACCAGGCTTTTCTCGGGGACGCCTGTGGTAGAGCAGCTGGGGCGCTGCTGGTTGGTCTCGCAGCGCCGCTCTCGGCGCTACTGGACCAACCTGGCAGCACCCCAGCTGCTGTGCCCCGGGCTTCCTGGAATCAGCCGCTGGTCAGTTTCAGCAGCAGCTGAATCTGGACGCTAGTTCCGACTTACATACAGATTCAACTTAAGAACAAACCTACAGTCCCTATCTTGTATGTAACCCGGGGACTGCCTGTACCATATTTGGCATTTTGATTAGGATCCCAAGATTTTTTTTCTACATTTGTAAAAAGTCTAATGATATCTTCAGTGCCCACAGGTATTTAGACTGTCTGAACTTTTTTTTTTCTTTTTAAAACACCACCACTCCACCAGGACGTTCCCTGAACCCAATGCTAGGGAATTAATTACTATTGACTTTATGAAAGAATGCCACCTCCTGAATTGCTAGTACCAGTCTCCTCCACATGTAAGTGCTTCTTTTTTGGGGTGGGGAGAGAGAGGGCTCCCTGGCAAATATGGATCAGTTCCATGCTGAATTAATCTGAGGTCTGTCAGGATCATAACGCTATGACTTGGCTGCATGCAATAATGACTACCGGGGTTGCCACTTTGTTAGTTCATAAAAGCTACGGCTGGCAGCTATTTCTGCATCAAAATCAACCTGGCAAGTCACCTTTCCTTGACTAAGTCACCAACTAAGATATTTTTGCCTTCTCCCCCCGTTTACTTTACTTCTTATACATAGTACTGCCAAGTTGGTTTTTTTTTAAATCCCTATTACTCCAGCTTAACTTTATTTCTGGGAAGTATTGATTCCTTTGTTTATACATAAAATTAATAGTTCCAAAATAATGGATGAGAAGTACTGCTCTTTCCTGAAATGGAGGAATATAGATAGGTCAACAGAGACTGGAAGCAGAAAGAAGATATAATATAGAGGCCTATTGTTATGATTTTATTTCTGTACTTGGAATAGAGGAAAGGAGAACAGAAGGAAACTGAAAGGAGATCTTTGAGGCGAACTACCGGTTCAGAAATCATATTAGCAAGTGGGGGGTTTTATTTGGTGATTATGTAATAGAGCTTTCTTCCCTTCTGATTCTTTCTGTGTATCTTAAGTATGTCTAGAATGCATCTAGAATGCAGCAGTAACCTAGATGCTAAACACAGTAATGTAGATTAGTAAAGGGGACACTGTTAGTAGATCACACTCGTCTATTGTTCTCTTCCCCCATTCTCCATTCTTTTCCTCTTCCCTCTCACCGTTTTTCACTCATACAGATTTTCCATTTTGGCAGATAAGTCTTACTAAGATCTTCTGTGCTATGCAGCCCTTTCTCATTGTGTGCTCTTTCAGAAGGCAGAAATCCCACGAATGACCGACAAGAGGTGCTTCTTCCACCATGGCTCAGTCAGGGCAACTAGGGACAAGTCCATCTACCAGTAGAAGCTTCCAAGTAAAAGTTGAATTCAGATCTCCCTGAAAGACATAGCTCATTCTTAAGGGTGGGCCCCAGACTTGTTGATCCACTTGCAGTTTTTGCCTTGTTGAGTAGCCATGATTATTTTCACCCTTTCCATTCTACTGGTTTCCCTCAGTTTATACTTTTTTATTCTTTTATATTAATTATTTTGAAGTCAAAGTTGCTGTCTGTAAAAGTAGCTGAAGAAGGAGAGACCAATAGCCTGGAAAATAAGTTGGGCTTGGCAGAGGAATGTAAGTTTGTCTGAGTCACCAGGTAAATAGTAAGTGCACTTATTTTCAGTTTTACACCTCTAGTCTACACCGGGGTTTGAAAAACCCACCTCTGCTTTTTATAGTTGCATTGCTCCCTGTTGTCTGTACATGGCTATCACTGATGTTATTATTGAATGATAATATTATTGGATATTTAAAACTAATAAAATAAAGTTCTTCTTCACACAACACATAGTCAAGCTGTGGAACTCCTTGCCAGAGGAGGCTGTGAAGGCTAGGACTATAACAGAGTTTAAAGAGAAGCTAGATAATTTCATGGAGGTTAGGTCCATAAAAGGCTATTAGCCAGGGGATAGAAATGGTGTCCCTGGCCTCTGTCAGAGGGTGGAGATGGCACGAGATAAATCACTTGGTCATTGTCTTCGGTCCACCGCCTCTGGGGCAACCTTTTCTGACATTGGTAAACCTCATTCCACAAGGAATAAGGCCTCTTCCGAAATAGCTATTTTGGAAGAAGGCATGTGTGGTTGCGGCACAGGGAGTTTTGTTGGAAAAAAAGGGGCCTCAAGGAAATCCACAGGTGCCCTGCTGGCCACTCCATCCATACTCCTCAGAACCCTGTGCATCAGGACGGTTCCTCTTCCTCTGCATCTCCTAAAGCTGCAGACACAGGGGAAAGCACTTATGGCAGGAAGCTGGCCCTCCAGCCACCCCACAGCTGCCAGTACCTGACATCTGGATATCATGGCAGACCCCCAAGCTCCCCAAGAGCCCTCTGCCCTTCCCAGGGAGCATGCAGAGGGCTCCCAGGAGCTGCGAAAGGTGCATGCTGTCCTAGTCTGGGGCAGAGATCCCGGCCCTCATCGAGGTGTGGGGTGAGGAGGAGAACCTGCAGGATCTCCGCTCCAGATGGTGTATCGCTGACATATATGGCCAGATGGCCCAATAGCCTGGCCACCAAGGGCCATACCCAGACCCAGGAACAGATGAAAGCTCTGCCAGGCCTATGCCAGAGCAGGGGAGAACAGCTCATGCTCCGGGGCAGAACCCCACTCCTGCCCCTATTAAGAGGACCTGCACCACATCGTGGGGGGTGTTGCACCCCTTCCCCACTCCACTTGACGCTGGAGACACCCAGTGTCACCTACCCAGGGGTCCCAGCCGAAGAGAAGGAGGACGTGGCCAGCGTGGTGACCATGCTCACGCTGGAGCCATTACGCCATGGTTTGGATGTGTCCCAGGCATCCTCTGAGGCCGGGGAAGGATCATCAGGTGAGTGGTCTTAGTTTTCTCACGCAGACAGGGTGGGAATGGTGGGCACTGAGGGGCTGTGGTGTGATCGTCACTTGGCCGCCTCAACCTGGGCATCGCGCTGCAATCTGTACACTTGGATGTATGTGCAGTGCCAGTCTGTGCCACACAGCTCCAGGAGGCAGCATTGAGCACCCCTGGGCTCCTGCTCACAGGCTCTGGGGACGCTGGCCACACTTCTGACCCCTGGGGAGGGGAGACATCCTCCTACCATGAACCACTGCTAGAAGGAGGCTGGGGACAAGGACACACACACACACGCACACATAGAGACTCTGGAGTGCCGCCCATGGGCATGCCTGCATGCTCGAGGTAGCACCCATGCCTGGGGACAGTGTTGCAAGGCTCAGGTGTGTGTGCTGTTCACCCTCTCTCTCCCAGTGGCCAGGGATACAAGGTCTCTCCCCTTGGGATGCCACCATTGCTGTAGCTGATGTGTTCATGGCACCGATTGAAGGCCAGGCAGCTCAAGGCCCCCCCTCCGCCCATTGGATCCAGGGTTCCTGGCAATTTACCATGCCTGCTTGTCCCTGGGACGTGTGCGGGTGGGAAGCATGGTCCCCTGGGGATGTCTGGGCCCCTGTAAGAAAGAGCCTGCTGTCCAGGCCACACAAGGATGTTCCCAGGACATCACCTTCCTCTGACCTGTGAGCTGAGACAAACAGTTCCCCAATGAAGACAAGGCTTCAGAGACAGTGTCTCTAGGGATGACTGACCATTTCTCTTTATTGTTCCCAGCCATGACAGTGGCGCAGGCTATGCTTAGCCACCTGACCTCAGGGGAGCCGCAGGCACTGAAGGGTCCAGGATGACATGCAGTGGTGGAGAGACATGTGGACTTAGTTGCTGCAGCAAGACTCAACATGTGCGAGACTGTCCAGGCTCTCCTGACCCACCCAGAGCCAGCTCCTGCTCTTACCCCTGTCCCAGTCCCCGGTCCTGCTCCCCTTTGCATTCTAGCCCCTGCCCCCCCTCTCATGACTGACCCTGCTCCAGCCCTCCCTCCTGCTTATCCTCCTAGCCTCCCCGGATCCTCACACCTTCGAAGTTGCTGAAGTCCCCGCACAGGGGTTGGTATAGGAAAGGCAGAGAGGGGCAAGGCACAGGTCCGTAGCGGGGAGGCCCTGGAAAGAGTGTCACTGGGGTCCTTGTGAGAAACTCTTCCTCAGGGCCTCCTGGATGCTTACCCCCACTTGATGAGCCTGGCGGATGGCAGATGTGCGTGGCTGCTCAAAGGCCCTGCACTCCTGCCTGCCCTCTGCCCCCCACCATGGAAGGAAGGCCTCCCCCTTACTTTCCACTATGTTGTGTAGCACACAACATGCGGACACCACCTGTGGGATGTTCTGCTCCCCCCACATCCAGGAGGGTCAGGAGGCACCTGAGCCTTGCCTTCAGATGCCTGAACGTGCACTCTGCCTGCGTTCGGGCCCTGCCCAGGTGGGCATCTAAGCAGTTCTTGCTGAGGTCAAGGTGGCTGGTGTAGGCTTCTTTAGCCACAGCATGAGGGGGTAGGCCACATCTCCCATGAGGCGCAGTGGCATATCCATGTCCCCGACCCTGATGCTGGACTCAGGGAAGAGAGTGCTGGCCTCCAGCTTGTGGAAGAGGCTGGAGTTTCTGAAGAAGTGGGTGTCATGCACCTTCCCTGATCAGCCGACAAAGATGTCCAAGAACTGGCTGCAGTGGTCGACCAGGGCCTGCAGGACTATCGAAATGTTTCCCTTTCGGTTGATGTGGATGTGGGTTCCATCTGTCACCCCCCCCCACATTTGTGGAATCCCATGATGGCAAAGCCGGCGACGATGGGGTCCACGTCACCCAAGTGGATGACCTTGCGCAGGAGGATTGTGTTGACCTGCAGAAGGAGACAAACAAACAAATAAAACTGAATCAAAGGGATGCCAGAGCCCTTGTAGAAGGCTCAGGGACCTCCCCCCTTATTTCCACAAACACCCCAGGAGACACCTCCTATGAAGCCCGTAGGACTGTGAGAGAGCAGAACTGCAGAACCACCTGGAGAACCCCCTCTTTCCCTAGGGTCCCCCTTTTTAGTACTCCTCCCCTACCTCCAGGGACTATAGCCCAAGAGCACCATAGCTGCATGACAAGGGCCCCAATGGTTTACTTCCCCATGCCGAACTGATTCCTGATGGATTGGTAACTGCCTGGCGTGGCGAGCTTCCAGAGCATGATGGCAACCCACTTCTCCAGGGGCCTGGCAGGTTGCATCTGTCATGTGAGAACAGAGGTGAGCCAGGCATATAGCTCCAGGGATGACTCCTTCCTCATTCAAAAGTTCTGGAGCTACTGCTGGTCATCCCCGCTCCATGATGAGCCAGTCTCACCAGTTGGTATTGATGTCCAGCTGCCAGAAGCAGCACTCCATAGTGGGGTGTGTCTGAAAGAGCTGCACTCCCAGACACATGTTGAGGGTTTCCTCAAGCAGCTTGGGTTTGTGTTCCTGCAGGGCTTGGAGGGCAGCCTGCAGAAAGTGCTGCAGAAACTACAGCACGACAGTCAGAGGCTGTTGCATGCCTAGAGGTAGCTCCAGCCCCATAAAAGGGTGGTGGGCAACCAAAGCACGCAGTGGAAATGCTTTGCTGTCCCGCAGGGAGGTAGGCAAGCAAGCAGAAGAACCTGAGAAATGGCTGTACTGGTTGGGAGGTCCCTTGAAGCATGCATCTCAGCCTCAGGCAGCAGCTTCAGGAAGTCACTGCTAACCTAATGCCCTGCCTGAACTGGTTCTGGGTGGTCTTAAATGTGAGAGAGAGGGTATGTCTACACTACCCCGCTAGTTCGAACTAGCGGGGTAATGTATGCATACCGCACTTGCTAATGAAGCCCGGGATTTGAATTTCCCGGGCTTCATTAGCATAAGCGGGGAGCCGCCATTTTTAAATCCCCGCTGCTTCGAACCCCGTGCAGCGCGGCTACACGGGGCTCAAACTAGGTAGTTCGGACTAGGGTGCCTATTCCGAACTACCGGTACACCTCGTTTCACGAGGAGTAACGGTAGTTCGGAATAGGCACCTAGTCCGAACTACCTAGTTCGAGCCCCGTGTAGCCGCGCTACACGGGGTTCGAAGCAGCGGGGATTTAAAAATGGCGGCTCCCCGCTTATGCTAATGAAGCCCGGGAAATTCAAATCCCGGGCTTCATTAGCAAGTGCGGTATGCATACATTACCCTCCTAGTTCGAACTAGGAGGGTAGTGGAGACATACCCAGAGTGACCACACTAATTGGATGCTATTTCGAAATAGCAAATTGCTATTTCACTGCACTTTTTGTGTATAGATGTGCTATTTCGAAATAAGCTGTTCTGGTAGATATCTTCCAGAATAGCTTATTCCAAAAGAAGCATGCAGTGTAGACATACCCTGAGTGTTGTGAAAGGAGCAGTAGTCAAACATCAGACCAATCGTGAATTATGGGTATAGGCAGAGTAATTTTACAAATGCACACACACGGGAACTTCTTAATCTTTTAAAAAAAGAATATTTCTGTTGGTGACAGGTGGCTTCAGGACTTTCACAGCATGCCATTGTTCTGACCTTTCTGAACTGCCTCATCTTTGCTTAATTAAATTCCATCTCACATTCTCTATTTTACCTTCTTCCAGGTTTTGGGTGGCTGTTTTAATCTCATCTGACCAGGAGGCTGGGATTGATTGGCATATCTGTGCCTGTGTTGGTCAGCAGGAGGGAGTCTAAGTGTAAGGCAGCTGGCATCCCTATCTCTCATTTTTTTTCTTCCTTCCTATTTTCTCTCATCTCCTGAGAACAAATGTGTGGAACCGGTAGGGGAAGCATTGAAAAATGTTCAAGTTATGTAACCACCTGTAACTAGAGATTACCCCCAAAAGATCTTGATTTAATATGATGAATTTAGATCTGGGTTTATGTAGTCATTTTAATACCCATAGCGTCATAAGTATAAATAATGTAATACATTTTTGATGGACAATCATTATGAAAAAACTTAAACAACAAATAGTCTGGTAGCACTTTAAAGACTAACCCGACTACCCCTCTGAAGCTTTTGAATGATTATGAAGTTAACCGTAGAGCATTATGAAGTTAACAGTGTGATGCTGTTGCAAAAAAAGCAAATATGATTCTAGGTTGTATCAACAGGTGTGTTGTAAGCAAAACTCGTGAAGTCATTCTGCCGCTCTACTCTGCACTAGTTAGGCCTCAGCTGGAGTACTGTGTCCAGTTCTGGGCGCCACATTTCAAGAAAGATGTGGAGAAATTGGAAAGGGTACAGAGAAGAGCGACAAGAATGATTAAAGGTCTAGAGAACATGACCTATGAAGCCAGGCTTCATGAACTGGGCTTGTTTAGTTTGGAAAAAAGAAGATTAAGGGGGGACATGATAGCGGTTTTCAAATATCTAAAAGGGTGTCACAAGGAGGAAGGAGAAAATTTGTTCCTCTTGGTTTCTGAGGACAGGACAAGGAGTAATGGGCTTAAAGTGCAGCAGGGGAGGTTTAGATTGGACATTAGGAAAAAATTCCTAACTGTCAGGGTGGTCAAATATTGGAATAAATTGCCAAGGGAGGTGGTGGAATCTCCCTCTCTGGAGATATTTAAGAACAGGTTAGATAGACATCTGTCAGGGATGGTGTAGACGGAGCTTGGTCCTGCCTTGAGGGCGGGGGGCTGGACTCGATGACCTCTCGAGGTCCCTTCCAGTCCTATGATTCTATGATTCTAAGTTTGACATATTCAACTATAGTCATTGTAGTCATTGACAGTTTCAGGGGGTTTAATGGGAGGAATGGTGCTAATTAGCAGAGATTCTGAAATTATCTACCTTTTTCTTTTTTAAAACTCTCATTCTGTCTTTAACGTCTACCTGAGCATATAGCTGAGATAGTGTCACATTTCAGAGTGCAGTACAGACCGGTGAGGTGGTGTCACCACCTTCCCTGCAACCTGGGATGCTTCCCAACGCTTAGCTGTTGTGGCTCCCGACCCAGGCCTCTTACAAACAGCCTATCAGTATGCAGGTAACACCCTGAATGTTAATCAGCATCGCCAACCCTAGCAGCCTGTCAGCAACATATCAGTTACATTCTGGCTTCTAGCAGTCTTGGCTACTACCTACAGTGACCCCAACACATTCCCAATCCTGAATTTTCCCCAGAAATATGGTCTACACTGTCTAGCCCTCTCTTTATCCATCCAGGTATTATTCAAGAGTTTTCTAGTTTAATTGGCATTACCAAATACAGTGAAACCTTTGTTATCTGGCACTCTGTTAACCACAAAACTTTAACTGGCATTGCCCCCAGCCACAATCCTGTCACATCTTCAGGCGCACAGGCCTGGCTTGGTTTACCATGATTGGCTTAACAAGTTTGTATTTAAGAAGTACTAATCATCTTTAACTCAAAATAGAAATGTGAGACCAACTGCCTCACACTACAAAACTACCAATATTAAAAACTTGACTTTTACTATTATTGTCCATTGGTTTTTCATAGGTTGATGGGACCCTCAGATAACCAGAATTTGTAGATAACTGGAAGGCTCTAATCCCCAAGCATGCTGGAAAACACAGGTTTTCCTGTAGTTCAGTTTTAAACACAGTACTGGATTCATTTCGATTTAAAAATATAACAAGATTATTTAATTACGAAGAGTGATTTTAAGTACCAGATATTGGAGTCAGAAATGGTGTCAAGAAAATAAATATTAAATGTTCTCCACCAGCTACAAAGTAGCTAGACGTGGTTCAGGATGGAAAAAAAATCCTTACCACAGGTTCTTAGTTTCAGGGGCAACAAACCGGGAGTCAAAGGGCTGGTTCTTTTGCTGTCTTAGATGAGAGAGAGAGAGAGAGGGTATGTCTACACTACCCCGCTAGTTCGAACTAGCGGGGTAATGTATGCATACCGAACGTGCAAATGAAGCCCGGGATTTGAATTTCCCGGGCTTTATTTGCATAAGCCGGCCGGCGCCATTTTTAAATGCCGGCTTGTTCGAACCCCGTGCCGCGCGACTACACGCGGCACGGGCTAGATAGTTCGAACTAGCAAGCCATTCCGAACTATCTGTACACCTCGTGGAACGAGGAACGAGGTGTACAGATAGTTCGGAATGGCTTGCTAGTTCGAACTATCTAGCCCGTGCCGCGTGTAGCCGCGCGGCACGGGGTTCGAACAAGCCGGCATTTAAAAATGGCGCCGGCCTGCTTATGCAAATAAAGCCCGAGAAATTCAAATCCCGGGCTTCATTTGCACGTTCGGTATGCATACATTACCCCGCTAGTTCGAACTAGCGGGGTAGTGTAGACATACCCAGAGAGAGAGATGAGTTGGGATTTTTTTTTGCTCCTCGCTTATGATCTGGTCACTCTTTGGCATGCACTTTTCTGAGGATTACCCCTCAAAGCAAAGTTCATACAACCAGTAATGAAGGTTACAGGGCAGGAGTGAGCAACAATTTTCAATGGGAGGGGTGTCACTCCAAGATTTTGGCAAGTGATCAAAGGCTGCACTTCTATGGAGAGGTTGTGGCCCTTCTATGGAGGTTGGGTGCAGAAGGGAGCTTGGGTTATGGGACTGGGGTACAGGAGGGGGTTGTGGGGTCTGAGAGGGAATTTAGGTGAAGGAGGGTGTTGTGATGCACAGTTCAGGAGAGGGTAATGGTGCAGGAGAGGATTCTGATCTAGGGGAGGGGCTCCAGGAGGGGTGCAAGGTCTGGGAGGGAATTGTGACCTGGGTGAAGGGGGTGCAGAGGGTTTGGGTGGTGACCTGGGTCAGGGGAATGGGGTTCAGGGTCAAGGAGGGAGTATGGGTGCAGGAGGGGATTCTGGCCTGGGGGAGGGAGTGTAGGAGAAGGGTGCAGGGTCGGGGATGGAGTTGTGAGCTGGGAGAAGGGGGGAAAAGGGGCACAGGGGGGTTGGGTAGTGGCCTGGGGCAGGTAGTCAGAGAGGAGGGGGGGGGGGTGGGTTGCCAGAGGCAGGCTCTGGTTGGGACGTGCTTACCTAGGTAGGGCTCCCATCCAGAAGCCCTGCAGAAACCTTAGGCAGACTGTCTGCCGCAGTCCAAGATTGCTTGCTGCTCCATGTGGCTCTGCTCTGGGCATGAACAGGAAGGAGGCTTCCTGCAGTGCTCCTGCCCTCCAGCAAAATTTCTCAGCTCCTATTATCTGGAAACTGGCCAATAAGAGATTTTCCTGGGGGCATGGAGGCCACATGCGAAGACTCCCTTCCTCCCTCGCAGCTGTCCGAAGTGGAGAGTAGCTGTCTGTTTAAAGCATGAGCTGTTCTCTGCCTAAGGGTTCCAGCAAGGCAGCTGCGGGCCAGATCTGGTAGCTTGTCAAGCTGGATCAGGCCCGCTGGCTGCCTCTTGCCCACCCCTGCTACTAAGAGTTTAGTAGTGAAGGTGGCTCCGTGTTCTTTCTGAAATACGGATGTGCGTTGTTTCCAGCTACTTCTTCTTGCTGTCTCCTAGACTCTGTTTACTACTTTTATGTAAATTGAAGTAAAATTTACTCCTTTGTTTAGGATAGACCAGTTTAACCAATTTTGCTTAGTCAGGGCAGAGTGGGTTTGAACATGTACTATCATCATTATAACTCATAACTTTACATATCATGTCACTATGTACATTTCACCATAATGTTATTGACTAGCAAGATATTAATTTTCAAACAACACTGCACAGGTTATATTTTGTACAAGATTATTACAGTAGCATGTAGGTTGTGTATACAGGGTTGTTTTCAGTTTAAAATGGGCAGTGATCTCTGCTCTCAGTTTAAGGTCATAGGGTGTACTATCTCCCTGTTGCTGGATTATGGGATCAGCATTAGCTGTGAGTCTGTTCTGTTATGAGATTTGAGCTCTAGCTCCCAACTGAATTATCCTGACACCTATCTGAGCATTTGGTAGCACTGTCTGCCTCTAAGCTAGAGAGCTATAAGGTACTCTCTACAATATGTGGTAGGGATGTGATCGTGTACAAGGTTAAATAGTTACATTCAAGCCCCCTCCCTGCCCGTGCTGCTGCAGGCAGGAGCCAGTGCTTGTGGGGAGCCAGCAGCAGCACAGGGTGGGGCAGGCTCCCTGCATATACAGGCAGTCCCCGGGTTACGTACAAGATAGGGACTGTAGGTTTGTTCTTAAGTTGAATCTGTATGTAAGTCGGAACTGGCGTCCAGATTCAGACACTGCTGAAACTGACCGCCAGTTCTGACTTACATACAGAATCAACTTAAGAACCCCAGGCGTCCCCAAGTCAGCTGCTGCTGAAACTGATCAGCAGCTGATTCCAGGAAGCCCGGGGCAGAGCAACTCTGCCTGGGGCTTCCTGTAGTCAGCGCTGGTCAGTTTCAGCAGAAGCTGACTTGGGGACGCCTGGGGCAGAGCAGCTGGGGTGCTACTGGACCAACCCAGCAGCACCCCAGCTGCTCTGCCCCAGACGTCCTGATTCAGCCGCTGCTGAAACTGACCAGCAGCGGCTGAATCAGGACCTGGGGCAGAGCAGCTGGGGTGCTGCCGGGTTGGTCCAGTAGTGCCCACGGGCGCTGCAGGACCAATCGGCAGCGCCCCAGCTGCTCTGCCCCAGAGTCCAAAACAAAAGCCTGGTCTGCTGGGGGGGGGGGGGGGGGAGCACACTAGCTGCGCCCCCCCCCCCCCCCAGCAGACCAGGGACACGGGGAGTAGAGCCGCAGCGGCAGCGGGGTGCCGCGCCTCTGAGGCTTTGCTCTGGCAAAGCCTCTGAGGCGCAGGACCCCCCGCGGCTGCGGCTTCAGTCAGGGTGCCTGTGGTCTGCTGGGGACCGTCCCCAGCAGACCACAGGCACCCTGACTGAAGCCGCAGCCGCGGGAGGGTCCCGCGCCTCTGAGGCTTTGCCAGAGCAAAGCCTCAGAGGCGCGGGGAACCGCCGCTGCTGCCGCTCCAGTCTGGGTGCCTGTGGTCTGCTGGGGACGGTCCCCAGCAGACCACAGGCACCCTGACTGAAGCCGCAGCCGCGGGGGGGTCCCGCGCCTCTGAGGCTTTGCCAGAGCAAAGCCTCAGAGGCGCGGGGAACCGCCGCTGCTGCCGCTTTGACTGAAGCGGCAGCAGCGGCGGTTCCCCGCGCCTCTGAGGCTTTGCTCTGGGAAAGCCTCAGAGGCGCGGGACCCCCCCGCGGCTGCGGCTTCAGTCCGGGTGCCTGTGGTCTGCTGGGGACCGTCCCCAGCAGACCACAGGCACCGGGTCTCATGCGGCAGCAGTGGGGGTTCCCGCGCTTCTGAGGCTTTGCTCTGGCAAAGCCTCAGAAGCGCAGGAACCCGCCCGCTGCTGCCGCTTGGGTCCCGGTGCCTGTGGTCTGCTGGGGACGGTCCCCAGCAGACCACAGGCACCGGCACCCAAGTGGCAGCAGCAGCGGTTCCCGCGCTTCCGAGGCTTTGCTCTGGCAAAGCCTCAGAAGCGCGGGAACCCGCCCGGTGCCCCTGGTCTGCTGGAGACGGTCTCCAGCAGACCAGGGGCACCAGAGCAGCTTACGAACGGGGCTTTCTCGCCCCGACTTCCGGGGCGAGAAAGCTCCGTTCGTAAGTGCGGATCCGACATAAGTCGGATCCGCGTAAGTCGGGGACTGCCTGTACTGGCTACGGCTTGCACCCCCATGCTACTGCCTCTGATACAGAGGAGGCAGCGCTGGGGTGGGAGAGGGGAGAGAAGGAGGTGACTCTACAGGAGCCGGTGCATGCAAGAAGCTGACTTAAAAGTTGGCTCCCTGCCCACACTGGCTTCTGCAGAGCCGCCTTCCTCCTGCATGTAAACATCTAACTGCTGAAAACTTAAGCGTTTACACACTTGCAACCTCCCCCCCACTTGTGAACATCCCTAGTATGTGTCATATAGGAGTTCTACTTGTGCTTATGTGTTGGCATGTAGAGAGTTAAGAGCAATTATGAGTGAGGAAAATTTTCCTCAAGTTTTTTCTAACATATCAAGTCATTATAATCCCTTTCTGAAGGAGGCTTAAGCAAACCAGAATAGTAATAGAGATGTAGCCATGTTAGTCTGGTTCTAAAATCTGATTTGTCAATTTTATGTGTGTTCACTTTTTTTGATTGTATCCCTTTCGTATATATGGTCATGCCAATTTTCTTCCACAATTTGATCTGAGGAAGTGGGTCTGGCCCACGAAAGCGCATCATCTAATAAACCCTTATAAAGATATAAAGATAATCTTGTTATCTTTAAAGTGCTGCATAGTCCTGTCTTAAGCAAACCACACACTGAATAATAGGTAGGTGGCACTGTCTGACTATCATACTGAGGATGTCTGCAGCTTTGATACCTAAGTGTGGAGATATGTGAAATACAAGTGGGGAATTAGTCTGCAGTCGTTGCCAGTTTAACTATTACCAGTTTTCTTTTTTGTATTTTTGTTTCTTCCTAAACTACATGAATCTTTGGAAATGTTATTGAAAACTCAGCTAATCTGTGCTTCAGTAGATAGAAATCCACAGTTGGCAGGTTAGTGGGAGTGTATAGTAGGGAAGCTGGCGGTGGGGTGGGGGGTTACTGCTGGTAGTGAGGCTGTTGGGTCCATGTCACATCATCTCTTGGCACTGAGTCTTGGCCATAGAAGATAAGCAACTTATGTCTGTTTTTCTTCCCACTACTCACAGGGGCACACCATCCTATCAGCACTGTTAACAGTGCAGCCACTAAGGAGCATTAAGGTGGAACCCTTCTTTTCCTCTTCAGTGACCACTCTTGAAAGAGAGCCTGTGTCATTTCCTTGCTACATGGCGAACAGCCCAGCTGTTGGGAGAGATTAGAGATGGCTGCTGTGGCCTCCCTGTGCTGAGGAGAACAGATCTTTCTCAGCTCCAACTTCCGCTTTTTCTCATCCAGAGAGAAGTTATATTCATTTCCCCATTGATCTGTGCTGTATGATAACATCCTGCACATGGATGTCTGAAAATGGTGGTAATGGAGTCATGCTCCAGGTACAGTGTGTTCAGGTGTTGCATAAAGAACCTAAGACTTGACTTACCCATACAGTCTGGATTTTTTCAAGGCTTCTGTTTGTGCCAAACTCTGGTGGTTTTACAGTTCAGACAAATGGGGACTGGGATTGAGCAATTATTTTAGTTTGATACAACTGAAGTTTGGTCCCTATTAACTGTTATGAAGAGTTAGTACATGGTCCATTTGCATCACCTGAACCTTTGCTGTTACAAATTATAAATGACTGTGGTCTTATTAAATGATAATCAGCTTATACAAAATGTAATGTAAAAAGTAGGTTACACTTTACATTGTTATTTGGGATGAGCTGAAACGATCTGTATCACCTTAGAATTTGCTGATAGTTAAATTGATTCTGCAGTAATGTCTGAATTTATTTGGTCATTTGTTCAAATATTCTACAGTTTAATTAGACTTATTAATGACATAGAGTGGTTACAGGGTTGACAGACTCTGCCACTCTTAATCGTTAAGAAGAACAGGTGAGGTGATGCTCTTAAGGTACGTCTATTCCGGAGATGGCAGTGTCATTTCCAGGATGGTTGGATGTATCTGCACTAGCGGGCTAAAGACAGCAGTGAAAATATGACTGCACAGGCAGCAGGACAGGCTGGTTGTCTCAAGTTCCATCCCATCTGAAACTTCTAAGTGTATATTTGGGGCAGCTAGCCTGTCCTGGTGCCTGATCAGCTGCTGCTACATTGCTGTTTTTAGTGTGTTCGTATGTTGTGTCTACTGGAGCTGGATAGTACACCTACTGCCATAAGTATTAAACATTTAGTGTAGAGAAGTGTAATCTTCCACTACCATAAGTATTAAGCATGTACTTTTAGACATAAATTGACAGGGCTTAAAATTTCCTGAAAAGTCAAATTTAGTTCAGAAATAGTGTTGATTGCAAGGTATCTTACTATACATGCAGTATAGTTGTAGTAGGATTTTAATCCCATAATTAAAATACAGTATGGGTACATCTAGACTACAGGCTTTTGTCGACAGATACTGTCGACAAAGCCTCTGTCAACAAAGAGCGTCTAGACTACAGCCAGTTCTGTCAACAAAGCAAGCCGCTTTTTTGACAGAGCGTCTAGAAGCTCTCTTTTGAAAAAGCACAGTGTGGATGCAATAGCACCTTTTGTCGACAGAACTCTGTTGACAAAAGGCGTTATTCCTCATAGAATGAGGTTTACTGTCATCGACAAAACTGCCGCGTTCTGTTGACTTACTGTCGATTGAACGCGGTGGTAGTATAGACGCAGGTATAGTTTTATTTTGTCAACAAAACCCTATAGTCTAGACACACCCTAACAGTAGTGACATGGTTTAGTTATTTTTAAACACATTGTTTTCCTGCATTGAAGTTTCGAGGGAGGTGCCAGGGTAGTTGCTATTGTGGATTTATTAAAAACAAAAAGCAAGAAAACAATTTAATTTATTTTTGACTTCTCTAAATTAATTAAATATAACAATATACAGTGATCACATTAAGATTACAATAGAAATTAAATCAATAGATCAGTAGTCCAGTTTCTCTAGGTCATCAATTACTACAGAGATTGTTACATCAGTTTATAAAGTGAACATAAGAATGACTTCCTTAATTTCCCTGTGAAGTATTGACAAGCACCTTTCTTTTAAATTAAAAAAAATGGGCTAAGTGTCTGCTAAAAGCAGAAGCTGTAGCTGTGCTGTTGTAGAGTAGATGATTCCTATGATGACAGAAGGGGCTGTAGCTAGATTCTCTTGCTTAGTTGTAGACTTTAGGCTTGGCTTAGCTGATGATCAGACTTTTACTTCTTCTCTGGATGGATGGTCCAGGGAAGAGAGCAGGATACAAGTTGAGGTATTGGTGTAAGACAGTGGTGGGCAATAATTTCTGATGGGGGCCACTCCAGGGTTTTGGTAAGTAGTCAAAGGCTGCACTTTTCTATGGAAGAGATGCGGGGTCTGGGAAGGAGGTTGGGTGCAGAAGGGAGCCCAGGGTAGGGCACTGGGGTACAGGAGGGGCCTGGGTCTGAGAGGGAATTTGGGTGAAGGAGGGGATTGTGATCTAAGGCAGGGGATTGGAGGCAAGGTCTGGGAGAGGGTATGGGTACAGGAGAGGGTTCTGGCCTGGGAGGGAGTTGTGACCTGGGGGAGTTGGGGTTCAGAGGATTTGGGTGGTGGCCTGGGGCAGAGAGTTGGGGTGTGTGGTGGAGGTTGGGTGCCAGAGGCAGGCTCTGGACAGGAGGTGTTTAACTAGGCAGCTCCTGGGCAGCAGCCATGCAGGACCCTGAGGCAGGCTTTCTGCTTGTTTCAGTCCAGGACTGCTCAAAAGGGCTGGCTACTCCTTGTGCCTCTCTGCTTCATGTGCTGGGGGTGGGGGTGGGGCTTTGTATGCCGCCTCTGTCCCCAACACAATTTCTCAGCTCCTGTTGGCCAGTTTCCAGCCAATAGGAGCTGAGAAATTGTGCTGGGGGCCGAGACAGCATGCAAAGCCTACTGCTTCTCTCTCTCCCCCTCCCCCCCGGTGCCTGGAGCAGAGAGCCACACTGAACAGCCAGCTGCTTAAAGTAGCATGGAGGTGATTCTGTTCCTGAAGGGCCCATGGACCACTTCCGGTGGTTTGGCATGCCAGATTCGCCCCATGGGCTACATCTTGCCTTCCCCTGGTGTAAGAGAATCCTCCCTTTCCTTTTGCACAGTTAATCTCATATGAGGGTCAGTGCTCCCTTGCACTGCATCAGGACCAGCCTTTTTTAATTAGAGATTCCAAGCTATAACCAATAATTCAGTTTCCTGATATGAGGTCACAGTAGAAGATTCCAATCTGAGGTGGACATTTTCTTGCAAAATCTGTTGCTGATCACCAGCAGAAGTCTTCATTGCAAAAACTTAGGCCCATTCTCATTTTGCTTAATCTAATTAAAGGTTTGTTGTCAATTACTCTTTCACACACTTCCATTCATTCTTTGTGACCGTAAGCGTGACAAGGCAAATGAACTCAGAGAGGAGTGGTAAGCTGAGGATGTTTTCATGGTCTGATTGAGTGCCCTTACACCTAAATTCAAAGCTGCTCTGGCATTCTGTAATACTAAACTGTATTTAGCATTTAACCAAATATGGTTATCCAAGTCCAAACTCAAGTCTGGCCGATGTTTCCTACAACAAGATGTGGTCTAATCTTTTGATTGAGTATAGTAATTGTGTGTATATAACTATCCCAATGATAATATTAGCTGTTTGTATAGCTAAAACTACTTTACAAATATTAAACCCTTTAACAGTCCTTGAAGGCTGCTAAGTATTGTGCCCATTTTAACTGAGCCAAATAAATGAATTGACTTGCTGAAACCACACATATGCTCAACTGATTTTCTATTGGTGCCCAGCAATAAGTCTTTGTATCATGCACAACTTGTGTCAGATTTCTGTGACATGTTAAACCAGTTTTATTTCAGGAAGAAGAGAGCCACTTGACAAAGTATTGTAAGCGAGAAGTTGAAACTTAGGGTAAATGCAAAAGGCAGTGAAACCTGTTCAGGCTCGTAAAGCAAGGGCTAGAAGATGTCTGAGACGAAGTATAGATGAGACTTCAGTATTCCAGAGGGCATTAGAATTAATATTAAAAGCAAGGGACACAGATATAAGGGAACTAGTGGGGTCAACAAACACCACAGGCCCCAGGGCATGGTGTGTGTGGGGGAGTGGCTCTGTGCCCCCAGAAGGGCGGGACCTCAGGCAGAAGGGGTGGAACTGGGGCAGCCAGCCCTCAGTGCCACCTAGATTGTAGCATGCAACACCCCCCCCCCACAACACTCAGAGCCACATGGAGTGGCACTCCAGGGCTCTGGTGGTCATTCAGAGAGGGCTGGGAGCTTGTGCCAAAGGTCTTCCACAAGAGCGCGTCCACACTGCCATGTGCTTTTGTGCAAGAGCGTCCATGGTAGCGTGGACGCTTTTTTGCACAAGAAAGTTCTGATGGCCATTTTAGCCATAGGGGTTTCTTTCACAAGAAATTCATCTTGCCTGTCTACACTGCCTTCCTGTGGAAGAGCTCTTGTGTAAGAGGGCTTATTCCTCGTAGGGAGAGGAATAACTCTTCCGGAAGAAGCCCTGTTTTCCGATGCTGTACTGTAAATTTACTTGTGCAAGAGTGCGCGTGCAGTGTAGACGCTCTGCAAGTTTTTGCGCAAGAATAGCCGTTCTTGCACAAAAAGCCCGCAGTGTAGATGTATCCAGGAGTGGCCTGGGAGCCTAGACAAACTAGGCAGTTGCCTAGGGCGCCGCTGGCCTGGGCGCCCGATGATGACGTCACAGGGTGCTGGGGCATCCTGTGATTACATCATGGCCATTGACGGCCGTGCAGGCAGGGGCGCAGATTGCGCCTTCTGCCTGGGGCGCTAGCTGCCGCAGCCAGCCTCAGGCCGCTCCTGGATGTAGCCCTTCTGTCCCTCCCTCCTCCTGTTAGCAGGCCTAAAGGGAAGTCTTTCTCTTGCTGACTGCTGAGAGCAGTCTTTTTCAACCTGTGGTCCCTGGCCCCTCAATGTCCACTAACATTTCCAAAGGGATTTGTGCTTCCATTTGCAAATTTTTAGGGGTCTACAAATTAAAGCAGTAGTTTTCAACCTTTATTTAAAGAGTAATGTGTTCTCTTCTGGGAGGGATGGAGTTAATTTTCCCAGTTCTCCCTGACATATGAATTCACATGAGGCTCAGTGTGTTGTTTAGCCCATCCCATGTAGATAGTCCTGCATATACATGTTATCTGTTTGTTACAGGAAAAGTACTTTTTAAAAACCACTTTTTTTTTAGGGCTATCTTTATGAAAAATAAGATCTTTTAAACGGTTCTGACTGGCTTCTGTGAGATTTCACGACAGTGTCTGCAGTGGGTCCTGCGATCTGCTTAGGTTTCTTCTGATCTTACAGATTTTCCATGTTCAAGCATAGTATTTTAAAAATCTAGATTAAAGTTGGCTGAGGACAGCTGTTCAGACTACACCTTCCCAGATGGGCTTCCTCGGAAAGCTGCAGAATTCCAGAGCATGTCACTGTGGAGAAATTCTGAGGTTTTCAGTATGACCCATCTTATTTAGCTTTCTTCAGAGATCTTTTGCTCCAGCAGATTTTGTTAATGTAATGCTGAGTTCTACCTGGTAAAATGTTCTGGACAAAAGGGTTTTGGGGAATTTTAATGTTTAATTTTTTTAGAAGGCGTGTGCTTCCAGTGTGCTTTGTCCTTGATTTCTAAATGGTTCTGATGCTTTGCTTGAGTAACAAAAAATGAATGCAGATTCCTTTTGCCTTGTGCACAAAAAATTTTGGCTTTTGTTCTTCCTGAAGAAAACAGATAAAGACCAAAAAACATAGCTGTTTTCTGCTAAGGCTGTCTAGGTTTGGCCCAGCACTGGCAGCAACACATTTCACAGAAGAACTCTGATCTAACTAATGATCTATTAGGGTATGTCAACACTGCAGAGTTTTTTCAGGAAAACGGCCATTTTTCCAAAAAAACGTCATTTATATCCACACTGCAATTGTGTTTTTTTCGAAAAAAAATTGAAAGAACAGAGGGTTTTTTCGACATTGATAAACCTCTTGCTACGAGGAAGAAGCCTTTTTCCAAAAGAGCTCTTTTGGAAAAAGGCATGTGTGGATGGGAAGAGGGAGTTGTTTCGAAAGAAGAGGAAAGAGGAAAAAGCACAGGTGCCTTGATAGCCATTCCGTCCATAGTAATCACAGCTTAAATGCGAGATAGTGTCCATTCAGTGTGGATGCTGTCTTTTGAAAAAGCAGATCACATTTTCGATGTGCTTGGGCAGTGTGGACACACTCTTTCGGAAGAAGTTTTTTCAGAAGATCTCTTCTGGAAAAGCTTCTTCCAAAAGAAGCCTGCAGTCTAGACATAGCCTTAGAAAGTATGATCTAACACTAAAAAGAATTACTTGGTGTGGCAAATGCGCCATTCAAGAAATACTCCTGATCTGCAACAAATTTGATCTGGCTTGTCCAGATATCAGTTGAGCTGACTCACTGTTTTCCCAACATGTTTTAATGCTTCTGATATTCTTCATTTACAACAGTGTTTACAGTCATTTAGAAATCTTTTCTGTGTTCTCTTATGGTATATCCAAGCTGGAAGTACTTTCTGAACAATGTGTAATTTGCCATCTGAAAAAGTTAGCTGTGATAGCAACATTAGCATTAGAGGATATTAGGTTTGCAGTTAGTTACATACTTCCTTTTTTGGAAGATCATTTTAAATCATACACTCTCTAAAGGTACAGCTAGACTGCGAGGATCTATCGGAAAAAGATGCGCAAAATGCGCTCCCCATTTTGCGTATCTTTTTCCAATCCTTTTGTCAGAAGAGGCTCTTCCAAAATTTGGCCCGTCTAGGCAGGGCCAGATTTGAGAGAAACCCTCTCTTTCGAAAGCCCCCTTCTTCCTCGTGGAACGAGGAATACAGGGGCTTCTGAAAGAGCATGTTTGTTCTTCCACAAAAAAAAGTGGAATGCAGTGGAGTTTTTTCCTCTGATATCCTGCGAAACCCCTGCAGTCTAGCCTTACCCTAAGACTTGTACAAAATTCTTCTCTTTTTTTAGCTCTAGCAGTATAGCTCACTTCATCCAACAAATCTACATTCTAACATGCTTTAAATCCTCAACAGAATTATCACTGTCCCTCTCTGTGATGCAGACTTATTCAGCACAGACAGTTTTACGTACGTAGGCAGCAGCATCCGCCATGATGGAGGCATCAAGAATGACACCCTGAGCAGACTAAGTAAGGTCAGAAATGTCTTCAGAAGTATGAACAACGTATGGAGATCTACACAGTACAGTGTCCACATCAAGCTTACGTTGTACCAGTGCTGTGTCATATCAACACTACTACAGCTGGTCTCCAAGTTACGAATGGGTTCTTCATCGAGTAGTGTCCCTGAGGGTGCTCCACTTGAGGTGCTGGGCTCATCCCAGCGCCGCAAACCGGAGGAATTTTTCATAGCAGTAGCCCCCTACCGGACCGAGCATGCGTGACTGCCTCCTCGCGCCTCTCCGCTGAGCGCAGTCCGGTCCTGTCAGTTTCTCTCCAACCGTCCACAGCCGCATACGGAGTTACATTAGGCTCCCTTTGCCTCTCTGAAGGGAAAGGGAGATCTCTTAGTTAGACTGTGTTTCTTGTTATATGTAGATTAGTTGTTTCAGTTATAGTTGTAGATTAGTTGTAATCCCGTTTTCTTAAAAAAAAAACAAAAAACAAAAAAAAACTTTTTCTCTTCTGACAGTCAGTCCGTGCCTAACCGGCATTGATCTGACTGAAATTGACTTAAAAAAAAATAGAAAGGAGGGAGAGCAGAACGATAGGATGCCAAGATCACCTGGATTCAAAAAGTGTATTCAGTGTCTGGAGGCTATACTGGTCTCCTATGGGCATTCCGGATGTGTGAAGTGCCTGGGGGACTCTCATGTCCTGGCAAAGTGCAGCCATTGTGCAAATCTGACAGCTCATGCTAGAAGGGATCGCGAGCTGAGGCGGAGAGTCCTTTTATTTAACAAGGCTCTCCTGCCTCCACAGATCTCCAAGCCGCGCTCTGCAGACGAACATCACACTGGACGAGAGATCCCCCATGGGATCCAGAAGACGCCTGGTGGCAGAGCGGCGAAACCGGGGACCTCTGGCTCTTTGTCGAGGTTCTCCGCAGGCAAGTCGGGCAAGGGTCGCAGCTCCTTGGCCCCTTCTGTAGCCCACCATAAGGACTCTGCTCCGGCACCCAAAAAGGGCTTGCAATCGGAGTCGGTGCCGGCAACGGCTCCAACGGCCGCTGTGGAGCCGGCAGGGGAAGCCCCGGCACCGAGACGTTCTGCGCATGTGCAAGCGCAGACGGCTATACCGGCACCCGCAGGGCTTTCCCTCGGTGCCGTTCCATGCTCCCTGGTGCCAGAGGCACCGGCACCGAATACAGCACCGCAGCAGGAGACTCTGCCGGTGCAGCCTGAGGCCATGACGTCATCACCTGATCCAGCGGCACCGAGCTTGAGCTCTGCAGAGGATCAATTTACAGAGCCTCTCTTGCTGCCTGCCTAGCTGCCACAAGCGGCTCCCCAGCCTTCCTTTACTTCCTCGGTGCCATCCAAGAGGCAACACAGTTTTGCACGGGTCCGGACACCATCACTGACACTGGACCGTAAGACATTCTCCCCCGGACCTGACTCACCTGCCTCGTTCCATTCTGATACCCGTTGTCATTGTCATCGTTACACGCCTCCCAGAGAGCACTACTATAGGTCACCTTGTCGCTCACTGCCACGTCGACACTACTGGGACCACTATTTGCGGTCTCCTTCTCGCTACTCCAGGAGATCCTTATGGCTGTGGTCTCCAAGATGTCCAGCATATTCTTGTTGCTACGACACGCTCAGAAGACACAGCTGATCTCTGTGCTACGACAGGCAGTACGACCAATGTTACCACGAGTACTCTTCCTTTTTGTCTCATCGCAGGAGGCATTCGCGGTCACGTTCACCGCAATTGTCTTGACCTGAGTCTCCACACGCTCCAGGTGAGTCTGCACGTTATGTCACTCCACCGTCCTCTGCTGGAGATGTGGATTCAAGCTATCAGGAAGACAAGCAGGACCACACTCCTCATCAGGAGCAGCAGTGCCCTGATTTTCCAGCACGCCACTCCTCTTTGTCGCCTGATGATGTAGTGGTCCCCAGTGACTTGTCTCCTATGGAGGACCACAAACAATTCCAGGAGCTCTTCAAAAGGGTTGCTCAATCCCAGGACATCCAGACCACGGATGTGCAGCAGAAACAGCATCGGTTGCTAAAGAATTTACAACCCTCCCAGAAGTCGAAGCTCAACTTTCCCTTTGATGACGCTATCTTAGAGGTTGCCAATGACATCTGGCAGACTCCAGCTACATCCCTACCAACTAATAAGAGGTCGAACAAGAAGTACTTCATAAGCCAGAAGGGTATGGAGTTCCTGTTTATACATCCTCAGCCCAACTTCCTTCTGGTGGATGCTGCACAACAAAGAGTAAAAATGTCCCAGGCCAAGAATGCTTCTAATGACAAGGAGGAAAATATATTCCTCTGCTACGTCAGCTCTGAGGATGTATAACTTTGCAGCACAACTGGCAAATCATGATTTTGACAACTATTCAAAGCTGGTCCCTCTATTTGAACACTTGCCTGATTCCAAGCGCCAGATTCTTAAGGCGGTAATCCAGGAGGGCTATACAATCGCCCAAACCGCCTTGCAGATTGCGCTTGACACAGCTGATGCAGCCACTAGATCCACAGCTTCGGCCATAGTCATGCGTCGAGCGTCTTGGCTGCACCAGGCCGCTGTTCTGAAGGAGTTGCAGGCCAAGGTGGAAGATCTGCCTTTCGATCGCCAGTCACTTTCACCCCGTCAACAGATCAGGGCTTCCACTCGGGCAAGGATACATGTACAACTTTAAAAACACTTGGAATGTACACATCTCCCTACAAGCATAGATATGTTCCCTACAATAGACAAAGGCCTTTTTCTTATGCGACACCTCGAAACAAGCCATTTGAACAACAGAGGCCGAGACAGTACCCCCAAAAGCATTGTCAACAGCCTAACAAAGCGTCATCCCTGCACCAGGGCCAACAGCAGGTTCGATATGTTGATTGAGGGACTGTGGACCACCCCTTTGACAGAGACTCCAAATGTCATGCAAGGAGTGTTCCATCATCGTCTCAGGCCCTATCAACATCGTTGGGCTCTCATATCCACCAACCGGTGGGTTCACGACGTAATCACCTCAGGATATGCCATTCCCTTCACTTCTCTTCTCCCTTCCTCCCCCCTTTCCCCGTCCCTTTTCAGAGACCCCTCTCATGAGACTCTTCTTCACCAGGAAGTCTCTCGCTTACATTAGGAGCGGTGGAAAGGGTACTGACTCGCTTTGTGGGAAGAGGATTCTATTCTCGTTACTTCCTCACCCAGAAGTAGTCAGGCGGTTGGAAGCCTGTCCTGGACTTAAGTCGACTCAACCGTCATCTCAGACGACAAAAATTCAAGATGGTCATGTTATCTTCGATCATTCCTGCTCTCAACAAAGGGGATTGGTTCGTGTCCCTCAATCTTCAGGACGCTTACTTTCACATAACAATTCGTCCTGCTCACAGAAGATTCCTTCGTTTCGTAGTGGGGTCTGACCACTATCAGTACCGTGTACTACCCTTTGGTCTCTCGGCGGCCTAGCTGGCTCCAAGCATCCGAGCTCTCCTGCTCTCAGGACGTGAGGCACGTGTTGATTAACAGTAGGCGGCATACGACATGTAAATCCTACCTCCATAAGTGGCATCGTTTTCAGTTATGGTGCTTGGCGAAGGATCTTGACCCTCTGTTGCTGCCTATACAACAGATCCTAGACTATGTGATGCATCTAAAGGCAACGGGAATGGCAATTTCTTCCCTAAGAGTGCATCTAGCGGCAATTTCGGCCTTTCATCTTCCGGTGGACAGTTATTCGGTGTTCGCTCATCCTGTCACAAAAAGATTTCTGAAGGGACTCGGCAATTTATATCCAGCTCACAAGACCCCGCTAGACCCTTGGGACTGGCCATTGGTATTGGACACTCTGACTCGTCCGCCCTTTGAACCGCTGGCAACATGTGATCTACAAACGCTCACGATAAAGACGGTGTTCCTCCTTGCCATCACGTCGGCCTGTCGAGTGAGCAAATTGGCGGCTCTTTCAGCTGATCCACCGTATGCGCAATTCTTCAACCATGCAGCAGTACTGTGTATCCAACCAGCGTTTTTGCCAAAGATCAACTCTGCTGTCCATATAAATGAGCCCATAACCCTTCCAACTTCCTATCCAAAGCCTCACTCCTCATCGGAGGACGCACGCCTGCACACTTTGCATGTCAGGCGAGCACTGGCCTTTTACCTCGATTGAACTCGGATCTTTAGGAAGTCTCAACAGCTTTTCCTTTCTACAGCCGAATGTTCCAAGGGCAAGCAACTCTCTGCTCAGCATATTTCCCACCTGGTCGTCGCTTGCATCACACAATGTTATGCCTTGCGCAACAAATCTCTTCCAAGTGGACTTCGTGCTCATTCCACCCAGGGCATAGCAACATCTATTGCCTATCTTTGCGGAGTACCATTGCAGGACATATGCCGTGCGGCAACCTGGTCGTCTACCCTCACATTCGCTAGACACTATGCCCTCGCGAACGTACTTACCTCTGATTCAAGGGTGGCCCAGGCGGTCTTGTCTACAGCACAGGACTGATAGGTACGAAGCACTCATAGGACAATTGACCATTGCTGTCTATTCACCTTGAGTGGAGCACCCTTGGGAACACTACTCGATGAAGAAAAGAAAGTTACTCACCCTGTGCAGTAACGTCTGTTCTTCGAGATGTGTGTCCCCATGGGTGCTCCACGTCCTACTCTCCTCCCTGCTTCGGAGCTCCTATTTATATCTTTCAGATGCTTCCAGTTGGGAGGAAACTGACAGGTCCGGACCGCACTCAGCTGAGAGGTGCGAGGACGCAGTCGGTCATGCGCGGTCCAGTAGGGGGCTACTGCTATGAAAAATTCCTCCAGTTTGCGGTGCCGGGACGAGCCCAGCACGTCGAGTGGAGCACGCATGGGGGGACACATCTCGAAGAACAGACATTACTGCACAGGGTGAGTAACTTTCTTTTACGGACCAAACACTTGGCCGTAACTCAAAATGTTCGTAAGGCGGACCCCATTGAGTTACATTGCGACTGCGCTGTTCGTAAGTGCGGGTCGCATTCGTAACTCGGGGACTGCCTTTACAGCTGCTTAATAGGAGGTTTGGTCGTAAATGTGAATGGTCTTAAATCGACTGTTTGTAACTTGGGGACCGGCTGTATATGGCTCAGAGTGCTAGTGGATGACAGAGTGAGACCGTGCCAAGCTCTCTTCTGTTCACACCACCAGCCTTCATAAGATACTTCGCATCTTTTGGCTGAAAACAATCTCCAACCACAACCTGCTCCTGCGATGCACCAGGAGGACATGACCACTATCATTATGAGAAGACACTGGAGATGGATAGGGCACATGATGAGAAGGGAGGCAGATACCATTGTAAAGATAGACTTCACTGGATGCCTGAAGGACGACGGAAACGTGGGAGGCCAAAGACAACATGGCAGCGTACTGTTGAGGCAGACATGAAGAGAATGAATTACAACTGGGACACACTGGAGAAAAAGGCCAAAGACTAACAAAAATGGAGAACCTTCATTGCTGCCCTACTCACCAGTGGGCGTAACAGGCATTAACTAACTAACTAACTCTCTGTGTTTTCTTCCAAGTAATGCATTTTGATAGCATCTTCTTAATTGCCATTTCATCAAATAAATTCCAGTGGGTGTTTTTTTAAACAGCTAACAGTTTTCCTTTTGCATACTGAGCATGCAGCCAGTAACCGGTCTGGACATAGAAAAGACCTTGCTTTATTTTTGGTATTTGTGGTAGCTGCTCTGGTTTTGACAGCAGATTTAAGCTTTAAAAAAAAATTGTGTATGCACTTGTGGGTTTTTTGCTTGTTTTGCAAGCACCTCTTCTCCATAGTATTCTTTACTTGCTTATGTTATTGAGTGTAATCTGAATGAACCCCCAAGTCATGCTTTTTCTGTCAACAAGACTTTATGACAAATGCACAGATTATTATCATAATCAAAGAAGCAATCTGTTGTTATTCTACAAGGCAGAATGAGATTTTCTTTCTGTCCATTATTAAAAAGCCCCAAGCAGTTAATTCTGCATCCTGCAAGATGAATGTTTATTACAGATGCCATGGACTCCATGACTTTGTTTTTAAAAAATCTACATGGGGACGGGATGACTCATGGGATTGATACAAGAAGTTTTTCACTTCTGGTTTAGTGGTTGATTTCCAGTCCAGATCTGTGCTGTCAAAAAGCTGCTACGATCTGAGAGAAGCTTGGTCTGTGTGAAATGAGCACCCGATCACATAAATTCCTAGTAGATGTGCTCCACACCACAAAGCAATTGCAGTAAGATTAACTGCACTTGGTATTCCAGTTGCAGCAGACTGAATGGGCACTTACTGAGTTTCTTTCTGACCCTCATGAAGCATGGAGTCAGGGGTTAGACACTTCGTAAAAGGGTTTGTTGTGCTATTGCCCATGCTGTGATAAATAGAGGATTTCTATTTCTGGAGTTCTGTTTGTCATCTTCCAAAGCACTGAGACACTTGAATTAGTTCTCAGTGTTGCAGGACAGTAAGTGAATGTACATGTGATTTAAAATGTCTTGTATTTAGAGTCTTAACACAATCCATTGGAGGGCATGGGCCAGATTAGTAGGCTTTCAATAGGGCACTGA
This sequence comes from Pelodiscus sinensis, assembly GCF_049634645.1. NCBI lineage: Eukaryota > Metazoa > Chordata > Testudines > Trionychidae > Pelodiscus > Pelodiscus sinensis. The sequence goes on along the minus strand of NC_134712.1, from coordinate 243,539,144 downwards.
AATTCTAGGGCAGGACAAGTCAATGAGATAGGCAAGCACTTTCTAAAGCAGGGCTACTCAACACGTGACCCGCGGGCTGCATGCGGCCCACAACCCTTTTGTTTGCAGCCCACAGTGTAGTTTGGGTTTATGCAGGGCTCAACACGCAGCCCATGGGTGGGATCCTTTGAATATGGCTTCCACTGGGAATGGCGAGGCATTTCCCAGGCAGGTGAACATTGAAAGACACAAGCAGATGGGCTGGCTGGAACAGATGGATACAGGGTGTTGGCGTTTCTAGCCCCCAGAGAGGAAGTGCCGAGAGTGCTGGGGCACTGTGGGAAATGCTGGCTGCTTAGCCTTGTGGGCAGAGCCTGAGAGGTGCTGACTGGCTCACACTGGCCTTATTTGGGGCTTAAGCTTTGTATTCATGCCCGTCAGAGTGTAAGAAGCTATTTGCATATATTTGCATATATATTTGCACGTATATGTAACTACACTTAAGTTGTGGCCCTCAGCATGTGCTGTGAGTATCGTGGCCCCCGGAGCTTCCAAAGTTGAGTAGCTGTGTTCTAAAGTAAGGCACTTAAGAAAAAGAGAAGTCTGATATATTGCCCCTTTCTCTTTATAGAGTTATTTGTTGGTCAGGTAGCTTTGAAAACATGAAGTGGCACAAAACTCATCAGTAGCTGTATTTGGAGGTCTGGATCTGAATAGGTAAATTGGTTAATGAACTATGCAACTTGTCATTATTATCATGACTTCTCAAAACATATAATGAAAAACTCAAAGCTTTATTTGATACCAAGAATAAAACTTCTTATCTGGAACATCTCCAATAACTTTCCTGGTTATGCAGAATAGAATAACGTGCTTTTATTTTATGCAACTATATTGCTTCTGCATGAGGGTAATAAAACTTTAAAAATGCACTAAGCAGAATTGACCACCACTAAACAAGTATGTGGAGTACAAATATGCCATTTTAATGGCTGTTTTTCTCTTTTTAATCATACGCTCTGCTCAAAACCCTGAAATGTAGCTCAAAGCTGGTATTCTTAAATTTTTTTTGTCAAGCATAAAGTGAAATGTATACTAAATAAAACTAGCTTGCCTACAAGCAAGTCAGCTGAGATCCTACTATGCAAACAAAATGAAGTGTGTTCTGTATATTTCCAGAGCCTCAGAACAATTCTTGTTGGGAAATTTACTTTTGCATATAAAAGAAGAGTTTCTTGTTTTTGTCTTGTAGAATGTTGTTCTTTCAGGAGGATCCACAATGTTTAGGGATTTTGGACGTCGACTACAGAGAGATTTGAAAAGAGTAGTGGATGCGAGATTGAAGCTTAGTGAAGAACTCAGTGGTGGACGGATAAAGGTAAAAAAATGCCAATATATTAGTTAAATGAGTGAGTGAAATGAATGAGAATGCTTTAAAGCAACTATTGTGTTAATAGGAGATTTCACTTCTGCACAGTAACCTGGGGAGCATAGGACACATGAGGGTAACCAGATAAAGAGTTAATCTCCTTCCGCACCACATTAATGAAATTATGGTGATGTAGGTGGTATTAAAACAGGTTGGGAACCAAACACATTGTGGTACAGTGAAAATTTGTTGTACAGGCAGTCCCCGGGTTACGTACAAGATAGGGACTGTAGGTTTGTTCTTAAGTTGAATCTGTATGTAAGTCGGAACTGGCATCCAGATTCAGCTGCTGCTGAAACTGATCAGTTTCAACAGCGGCTGAATCTGGACGCCAGTTCTGACTTACATACAGATTCAACTTAAGAACCCCAGGCGTCCCCAAGTCAGCTGCTGCTGAAACTGATCAGCAGCTGATTCCAGGAAGCCCGGGGCAGAGCAACTCTGCCTCGGGCTTCCTGTAGTCAGCCGCTGGTCAGTTTCAGCAGCGGCTGACTTCGGGACGCCTGGGGCAGAGCAGCTCGGGTGCTGCTGGGTTGGTCCAGTAGCGCGGCCGCTCCTCGACGCTACTGGACCAACCCAGCAGCACCCCAGCTGCTCTGCCCCAGGCGTCCTGATTCACCAGCAGCTGAATTAGGACTCCTGGGGCAGAGCAGCTGGGGTGCTGCCGGGTTGGTCCAGTAGCGCCAAGGAGCGGTACTGCGGGACCAACCGGCAGTGCCCCACCTGCTCTACCACAGGCCCCGGGCTTTGCTCCACGTCTCCCTAGTCTGCTGCGGAGGGCACTAGCTGTGTCCCCCCCCAGCAGACCAGGGAGACACTGAGCAAAGCCACGGAGGACCGGGGCCGGACCCGCGGTGCTTCCAGCTGATCTGGAAGCGCCGCGGGTCCGGCCCGGGTCCTCTGCCGCTTTGCTCAGCATCTCCCTGGTCTGCTGGCTCCCCCAGCAGACCAGGGAGACGGGGAGCAGCTTTTCTCGCCCCGGAGGAGGCGGGCGGCGGGACCAGGAGTCCCGCCACTCCAGTCCTCCGGGGCGAGAAAATCCCCGTTCGTAACTGCGGATCCGACATAAGTCGGATCCGCGTAACTCGGGGACTGCCTGTATTACTATACAGGAGACCTAGGTTAGCAAGCAGCATCAGGTTCCTTTCTGTCAAAAACAATGGAAACCAGGTTCAGAGTGATAGTAGAACTTAATCTCTAATGGGCAAGAGTGTGTCCAGTGTAATACCTGCCAGTGCCATTGCAATGGTGTACACAGGACATGCAACTTCATTCACAAGTCCCAAGGAGACACCAAGATCTGCTTTCCTGAAGGGGAGGTATAGATTGTGTGCTCTGCAGTATGTGTGAAGCTTCCAGCCCTGGATAAACATGTACATATCTCTCATTTAGAGAACTGACTCTTGCCAGGAAAAAAAAAATTGAATGTGATCATTTTTACTTTCTAGCCCAAACCAGTTGAAGTTCAAGTGATAACACACCATATGCAGCGCTATGCAGTTTGGTTTGGAGGATCCATGCTTGCTTCAACAGTATGTCTATGAAAATCTTTTTGAATTGTTCTTCCTGTGCATTCTTTCTGTCATTGGACATGTTTGATCTACATATCCAGTTTAAAATGCTTTCACTTTTGCCATTCAAAATGGTACATGCTGTGTTGAAACTTAACTTAGTGAGCCAAATCCTGGAATCCTTTCCCAGTTTTTGTTTGGAAAAGAAAATTAAACGTACACTTTTTATCTGATTTCAGGACTCCAGAATTTGATCCATTTTTGACCTACCCTGTATTTGACATCTGTAACATAGAGCTTTCTGGATATCAGAAATCAATGCTTAAGAACTGCAAAAACTCTCAGGATTCAAGGCCCAATCCTACTTTATTAATCATAAGAGAAACAAATAAAATAAAATTAGGCACAATTTATACTGATTTCACTAGATCCTTACCCCGTCATATTTCCACCCATTATCTTTCATTTGATATGCCAAATAGTTCCTATTTTACTCTGCTCTTAAAGAGAACTCCCCATTACAGCAGTGTAATCCAGGAAAAGAGTTATGCAAAATGATCTTTACTGATGTAAAGATTTATTGACAGGTTTCTGCAGTGTTGTTCTTGATTTATTTTTTATTTTTCTTAGCCAGAGTTTTTCCAAGTTTGTCACACCAAGAAGGATTATGAAGAATATGGCCCTAGTATTTGTCGTCATAATCCTGTTTTTGGAGTCATGTCATAACACTTGTCTAATCGAAGTCATGAGTTGGTTATTTTGCTGGTGAAGAAACTCTTCAGAAATGGATGAAGATGGCAGTTACCGTAAATATTGAAGCAAGATGTGGGTGTTCATCTCTTGGTGCATTTGGATCTCGTAGTGCACAATAACACTATAAATGGCCCAGAACCATTTCTGTGAAAGACATTTATGTGCTGACTACCAGTCCTTACCTTTCTTCTTGAATGTCAGCTTCAGTCTAGGTAACAGGCAAGTCTCCATTTAGGAGAATGTGAAAACACTATTGGAGTCAGTCTAGAAGATTACAGCACTGCTTTACTGCCTCTGGAGAGGAAAAAGGATTTAAGCCTTTCCCACTTAGGCCATATTCTTGCAATCTAATCTCAGTGGATGAATTGCTGTGCCTATGTGAGTCCTGTTAACTTCAGGGGGACTCGGCTTGGGTAGAAGTGTCTGTCTGCACAGATTAGATTGCAGGATTGGGGCCTTTCTCTGTACATAAATGTTCTAAACTTGGAATAGAAATGTATGCTTGACATCATTTTCAAAGTTCTGATATTGGTAGGGGATAATGACCAGTTCTAAGCACAAACAAAACTCCTGTTGGATTTCTGCAATTGTTGCATTTGGAGCCATAGTAGTGTTGTTGCAGAGTTCCAGTAGGAGTAAAACATCTATCAATAGTATGGAGTGCTGTTACAAGTTTTTAGTTGTGAGATATGTACTGGAGTGATGCTGGTGAGTTTTGTTGGCAAAACAAAAAACAATTTTTTTGCCACAAGTTCTTGAAAATGCTATTTTGTTTGAGTGACATGAACTTCAATTTAATGTATTGTTGAGATTTATTACAGGCTATATATTTTTGTCATGTTTGAACTTTCTAGAAGCTATTTTATAGACAAAGACATTTTGTTTTCTGTTGACGAGTGGTGGATGAAAAGCTCCCTTGCACCAGTGAAATAAAAGCTGTTAATGTCTTTACAAAAACCGTTGCAGTTTGATTTATAAATTCCTTTCTCTGTTTTGTGTTATCCAAAGATGTGTTTTTAATTCCTAGGGCAGCTTTTCATATGTTTATCAATGTATATGATGTATCTACTGAAACTGTAGGTTGGGATGGGCAAAATGCAGCCATTTGGATCCAGCCTGCTGAAGTCCAGTGGCACCCTCAGGCAGGCTCCCTAGCTGCCATTGCCCCATACCCTGCTCCAAGTAGCTGGCTGCTGGGGACAGCATGCATGTATCTGTATGGCATGGCCCTTGTGGGGTGGTAGCTGCGCCTTGCCCTGTCCCCAGCACCATTCTTGCAGCCTTCCAACCAATGGGAGCTGCAAAGGCAGTGCTTGCAAGTGCTTCTAACTCCCTACTCACAAGGAGCGTGCCGCGCAAAGACACACATACTGTCTCCAGCAGCCATCTGCTTTGAGTGTTGTGTGGGGCTGTGGCATTCAGTGATCCTGCCTAAGGTTCCTGCTGGGCTGCTGGCTGGGTGCCTATAGTAAGCACCTCCTGGCAAGAGCCTGCATCTGGCTCTTCCTTACACAGTCCAACCCCTGCCCCAGGTCACAACCCCATCCCACATTCAAACTCCTTCTCTAGCACAGCCCCCCTCCTATACTCCTCCTGCACATTGGAATCCCTGTCAACCCAAATGCCCTCCCAGAACCCACACCTCCTCCTGCAAACTAATCCCCTACCCAGAGCTCCCTTAGCTTTATCTCAGACACTGCATCCCCTCTGTTAATCTCATAGAAAAGTTTGGCCCATACCATTTACCACATTCTTGAAGTGGCCCCCCCCATGAAAAACTGTTGCCTATCTCTGCTCTAGGTGCAGGTATGTGGCTCTAAGTGCAGGTATGTGAGTGTGCTATATACTTGAGAGAGTGTATCTGAGTGTCTAAGAACTCCTCTGATATGATAAGAGCTACAACCGCCAAATTCAGTATGCAATTTCCTCTTGAAACAAGATAAGAGTTTGCTTGTGCTGGGAAAATGGGATGTGCCTAGAATGAGATTGCTTTTCATAAAATCATACAGAAAAGAGACAAAATCACCAAGCAGGTAAAAACAGCTGGCACCCCCAAGGCGCACCCTATTGAGAGGAACCCTCTTTCCCCCCTGATTCATACAGATACATTGCTGGCTGTTTGCCTTTCTCAGGGAGTGAGAGGAAAGTGCACAGTTTGCTGCATTCCACACTCTGGCTGGGGAGTACAGGGACAAACAAACCTGGACCTTTCACAGCTGGGGGACATGAACCCCCTCCCCGACTGTGCCTGCTGGAGATGCAGGGACCATGGAAAGACACTTCTCACCTGGCCCCAAAGTGCTGGGGTAGTCCTCTCTCCATGGAGCAGTCTGCATTCTGAGCCCTTCATCCCTAGCCCCACCCCAGAGCAACAATTTAAATGCAGCATGCACATTTTCATTTCAGTTTCCAAAAAACATAAATTGGGTTAAGGACCCAAGCAATTCCAGGTAAATCCTCTAGTCACTTATATTAAAACAGATCTAGAATCACGACGCAGTATTGACTTAGGGTCCCAAAGAGCTTGGCAAAGAAAACCAAAAACAAACCACAACCAAAAACTCTCATTTCACCCAGTTCCAGTCACCTCCTTAAGCAAAAGCCTGAGTAAATAAACAGCCTCAAATTCCTCAAAAAATGAGGGGAAATTAATTATGGAGTCAGAGTCGCTCCATTGAGAATGCCCTACTTTCAGTTCCCATGTCAGTTCAAGAGGCTGTTAGCAAAGTCTCTTCAGCTGGTCTCTATTGATGTGGAAGGTAAAGCTAGAGGTGGATAATTAGCTTAAAGTGCTCCAATAAAAAGATGAAGCAATAGATTAGTGAACCAAACATATAAATCATATGGGATGTCACAGAATAAAACCAGGATTGGCAGTTAAAGTACAGAGACCGTTAATACTAGTCATTGGCTGCATGATTTTACAAGTCATTTGAGTCTCTATTTTTAAATGAATACATATGCGTTGTAAGAGTTCAGCCTGGATTAATTTTTTTTGGTTGCTTTTCAACAGGATGCAAAACCGCACAAAGTGCTAGTTATTTTGGAACCTTGTACCCAGGGCAATTCTCAACTACAGTTGGTATTGAGACAACACTGCTTGGTACTCAAACAGAAGGGCAAAGTAATTAGGAAATGTATCTGGCCACTTACTAAATTTATTCTTTATTTTGTGTGTGTGTGTGTGTGAACTTAATGCTTATGAAAAGAAAAAAATCAGTTAACCATCCTGGAGATGGAAGGTTTCTAAGCTCAGAAATAAGGCAATGAACAGCTACCAGGCAAGCTCACAAATACTGCTGCTGTTTCAATCCTGAACTAGAGAAGAATCTCGTTCGGGAATGAGAAATTGGATCTGTTTCCAGACTCATTCAGTTCTTCATGTATCTAAGACTAAGGAGTTATATAGACACAGGTTGTGGTGTTGCCTAGTGGATAGAACACATAGCGCTCTGGTTTGAGACTCAAGGCTTGCATTCTCACTATGCCATTTGGGACTCAAGGCTTGCTTGCCCTTGCTGTGCCATTAGCCTACCAGGTTACCTCAGGCAAATCATTTCACCTCTTTGTGCTTCAGTTGGCAATATTGATACATCAATATTCCTTTGCAAAGCACTTTGAGCCTTACTGATGTAAAGGAGTATGCAAGGTATAGGTATTTAAACCAACCTGTACTGCTGTTCGAAGTTAGAGCTGTATGGAGCAGAGTTAACATCTGTTGGTGAGAGAGACAAAGCTTTCGAGCTTAGACAGTTGGATGCAGTTGGTCCAATAAATGATATTACCTCACCCACCTCATTAATATCCTGGGATTGACATGACTACAACTCTGCATACGTCACACGTCTAACAAATGCAGATTTTTATGGTGGTTTATAATGTGGTCATTTGACTGTCATTTCACAATTGAGACCATCAACTCATTCCACGTGAGTCACTAAAGAATTATCAGTTAATGGTTTTTAGTTATTTAGTCCATCTTGGGCTGGTTTTGAACCAGCATCCAAAGGTGGAAGACAACATCTCTCATTATCAATCCCCTGAGCCTTCTCTTTTTCCAGTAGTAAGTATTTAATAGCACTCGAGGTTTTTATGAACCTAATGAACAGCACGCATATGTTCACTGTTGTACTTCTAATTAAATACAATTAGGGAAGCCTGGATGTAACCCAAAGTACTAATCTTTCTATAAGTTCTTTATGATTTCTGTGTTCTCTCTCATTTGGAAAAAAATATGCTTGTGCCACATTTATAGCTGAGATGGATCATGTGACAAGCTTCTTTATGCTTGCCAGTGACATCAAGCTGGGATAGATCACCTCCTGCTTAATTAAAGAGCATTACATTATACTAATAATTAGGTGCCATGTTGATCAAATAATAACAGTAAATTGAGGCTCTGAGGCAAAATTGTGTAGTATAGCTAGTTCTGTCAATCTCATATAGCCAGATTTTTGTAACAGCATTTTTAAACATGGAAAAGGAAGTGGTAAGGAGAAAAATGACCAGCGAAGGCATTTGCATGATTTTAAAAAGTTGTATGTTTCCAGGCAGAATACTAGTGTCATTTGAGAGGTTCAGACTCTAAGACAATAGCACTGTGGCGGTTGGCAAGGGTTAGCCCCTGGTAGGCTACTGCTGCTATAATTACCCGCACAGCTGCAGTTACCAGTGATCACAGTTCCCATTGGCTGTGGATCACTGCTCTTGGCCAATGGGAGTGTCGGGAAGCAGTACAGACCGGGATACCACTTCCTGCTGCTGCCATTGGCTGGCAATGGTGATCTGTGGACAACAGGAGCTGTGATCGCAGATGCCTATGCCTGTGCAGGTAAATAGAGTGGTGGGGGCCTGCCAGAAGCTAACCTTGGTGGACCAGATACAGTCTGCGGGCCAGTATTTGCCCACTCCCGCCCCTAACACAATTCCTGTAGAGTCACAACTTTGGTTCTGTGGTCTGCTTTAGTCAATATTTCAACCCTGACAATTCTGCCATAGGTTCAGGGCCTAATCTAAAGGCAACAGAAAGACTAAGGATCTGATAGCTAAAATGTGTGTCTGCAGGGCTGTGGGTGACACTTGTTTCCACGCTTCCAGCCAGTGGTCTGCAATCAGTTGTCTGTAAACGTTGGGAGATGAGTCACCACAGGAAGTGCTGCCCAGAAAAGATCCAATTAGCAACACTCCTTGTGTCCCCTGACTCATTATGACCCTCTGTTTTGTTTCTGGCACCTTACTCCTGCTCTGACTGCGATGCATGACTGCCCATACCTGGCTTCCTGACACTTGTTGGCTCTGAATGAGGCCCTTGATGGTCTTGAGCATACCCTTGTTGTTTGTCTTCTGTGTTTCAGTTTGCCTCTGACATGCTGTGTAACTTGGTATTAGTCTCTTCACCTCTCTATGCCTCCATTTTCCCTCCTACCCTTTTATCTGGTATAGTGGGGTGTGGAGTTTAATTAGTGGAAATGGGTATGCATGAGGTGCTTTGCATATAAAGAGCAACGGGGAGCTGCAAAGGTTAGAGAGAGACAACTAATGTGAAGCTGATGTGACAGAATCCAGCAGGGAACCTTGAGGCATCAGGAGGGATTGAAGGAGACTAAAGTGAGCGCTGGGAGTGAGTAGGCACAGCAGGGAACTCTTGACTTCAGACAATGAAAGCCTGGGAGACCTCCAATGGGAGAGATTAGGAGAAAGGACTTGAGGGAGACTTGAGAACTTCATTTTGTGAATGGTTTAGTTTTTTAAAGCTAGCCCCAGAAGGTGTATTACTGAGCAAGAGGCGCTGAGGTAAAATTGTGTGGTACAGCTAGATTGATCAGGTTCGTACGGTTTGCTGAAAAGAGGGACATTTGCAGGGCCACCCTAGCATCGTGAATGGGTGTTGATCCTGTTACCACTGGTCTGTGTAGAACAGGGGCTCTCAAAGTGGGGGTTGTTGTGACCCCTCAGAGGGCTGCAAGTTTATTATGTGGGGAGTTGAGTGCTCAGCCTCCACCCCAAGCACCACTTCACCTCCAGCATTTATAATAGTGTTCATAATAAAAAAGTGTTTTTAATTTATATGGGGGGGGGGGTGGTATGTCTCATTCAGAGGCTTGTGGTGTGAAAGGGGTCACCAGTACCCCTGGTGAACCACTGATTAAGAATATAAGATCTTCAGGCACAGGGACTGTCTTTGTATTCATATGGGACCCAGCACAAAGGGTCTCTGATTTTGGTTGGGGCATCTAGATGCTGCTGAAGCTCAGTAGTAGGGTAACGTGTCAGGGAGCAGTGAGTAGTGTGGGTGGACAGGGTAACACAGAAACATTCAGATCATTGCACCACATTTGGAAAATGTGTCTCTGCAAAGACAAGTAGGTTATGTCACTTCTACTTCAAAATGACACCAAGAAATGCTTTCAGTAGGCTCCTCAAAACCTGTGGTAGCCTTGTCTACAATTACAACAGGGCGTGGGGTGTCTGTATGCCCACCGCAGTGAAAGGCCCCGGTAGCTCCCTAATGCAAAAGCCTTTCTCCACTGTTAGAGCCGTTTACTATGACAGGAAACAGTGCCAGCATCAGGACGTTACACAGCAAAAATTAGTAGTACAGCTGTGGGTGGTGCTGCGTTGCATAATATACCTTAAGGTTCAGGTATATAGGGCATTCTCCTAGCCTACGTGGTGCATCACCCCCTGTAACGCTGTTTATACCTGTGCTTCCTAGGTAGGCAGTGTCTGTACTATACATGCTGCTGTAAGCACAGACATGCCTAGTGGCTTGTTTGGGTTTTCACAACTTTTATTCCAGCTCAGTGTTTTGGGGCGACAAGTGACCATCATTTTTGTCAGTTTAAAAGTGGTGCTTATAAAATCCAGCTTCTTCTCTGACAAATAATGCATGTGTTGAGACAGGAATTTTGACAAACTACAGGAAATGCCAGGTCGTCAAATAGCAGCCCTGATCTATATTATGTTGTATTCAGGACATAACAACTCATGCCATGCAGTGGGAAGTGAGTTTTATTAATCTGCACTGACTTCTGTCATGTTATGGAGTGCGAGGAGAAACTTCCAACATCTACTAGTGCAAAGACTGTGTTTTTAAAGGGATTTTGTGTTACCACGTTCTCCCAATCAGAGGAATGTTTTCTGATTTAGTTTAGAACCTACATAGGTTGCCTTCAGTTACTATAAAAGACAAGATAAATACAAAAGTATGGCTTCTTGTGCAAACAAAATGGAGCAAAATTGGAGTGAGGGGTGTGATTTGTGCAGTGCTCAAAGTATAATGTACTTTTTACCACTGCACTAGTATTACAGTGCAAGATGGGTTTTTTTTGTGCTGTACTGGGCAAAAGGTTAATGATCTAACAAATATTCATAAATAAGACAATGGAAAATCTGCCCTATTTTGCAAAGAGTGAAGGAAATTCTATCTTTTCAACTGATTTTCCCTCCCCCACAATTAGGACAAATTTAAGTGGTAATATCATTAAATATTGATTAGGACCTGACCAAATTCATGGTCCATTTTGGTCAATTTCATGATCATAGGATTTTAAAAATAATACATTTCATTATTTCAGCTACAGGCAGTCCCCGGGTTACGTACAAGATAGGGATTATAGGTTTGTTCTTAAGTTGAATCTGTATGTAAGTCGGAACTGGCGTCCAGATTCAGCCGCTGCTGAAACTGATCAGTTTCAACAGCGGCTGAATCTGGATGCCAGTTCCGACTTACATACAGATTCAACTTAAGAACCCCAGGCATCCCCAAGTCAGCTGCTGCTGAAACTAATCAGCGGCTGATTCCAGGAAGCCCGGGACAGTGGCTTCCTGTAGTCAGCCACTGGTCAGTTTCAGCAGCGGCTGACTTGGGGACGCCTAGGGCAGAGCAGCTGGGGTGCTGCTGGGTTGGTCCAGTAGCGCCGAGGAGCGGTGCTGCGGGACCAACCGGCAGCGCCCCACCTGCTCTACCACAGGCCCGGGGCTTTGCTCCACGTCTCCCTGGTCTGCTGGCGGGGGGGGAGGGGGGACCACTAGCTGCGCCCCCCCCCCCAGCAGACCAGGGACACGGGAAGCAAAGCCGCAGCGGCGGCGGGGTGCCACACCTCTGAGGCTTTGCTCTGGCAAAGCCTCAGAGGCGCGGGACCCCTCCGCCTCCCCGGCTTTACTCCGGGTGTCTCTGGTCTGCTGAAGACGGTCCCCAGCAGACCAGAGGCACCGGGAGCAAAGCGGCAGCGGCGGCGGGGTGCCACGCCTCTGAGGCTTTGCTCTGGCAAAGCCTCAGAGGCGCCGGACTCCGCCGCCTCTGCCACTTTGCTCCCGGTGCCTCTGGTCTGCTGGGGACTGTCTCCAGCAGACCAGGGACACCGGGAGCAAAGCCGCAGCGGCGGCGGAGTCCCGCGCCTCTGAGGTTTTGTCAGAGCAAAGCCTCAGAGGCGCGGGACCTTTCCGCCTCCCCGGCTTTGCTCCAGGTGTCCCTGGTCTGCTGGAGATGGTCCCCAGCAGACCAGGGGCACCCGGAGCAGCTTTTCTCGTCCCAGAGGTCGAGGTGGCGGGACCGCTGCGCTCTGGGCGGTCCCGCTGCCTGCGAGCTCCGGGGCGAGAAAAGCCCCGTTTGTAAGTGCGGATCTGACATAAGTCGGATCCACGTAACTTGGGGACTGCCTGTATTTAAATTTGAAATGTCATGCTGTTGTAATTGTAGGGGTCCTGACCCAAAATGGAGTTGTGGGGGGGAGTGTTGCAAGGTTATTGTAGGAAAGGGTTGCGGTACTGTTACCCTGATTTCTGAACTGCTGCTGGTGACAGTGCAGCCTTCAGAGCTGGGCAACTAGTAAGTAGCAGCTGCTGGCTGGGAGCACTGCTCTGAAGGCAGAGTTACCAGCAGCAGCATTGTAAACAGAGCTGGGTCTTTAGCAGCCATCACTCGCCCACTGGCCTGCTCTGTAGCCAGCAGTGCAGAAGTAAGGGTGGCATGGGATTGATAATACTGCAACCCATCCAAACTTAAACATGTGATCCCCCTGCAACTCTTTTTTGGGTCAGTAACCCTAATTTGAGAAATGCTGGTCTCCACTGTGAATATATAGTACAGGTAAAGTCCTGCAAGTTCTCAGATATCTGCTTTATATCCAAGGGTATTTGCATCTGCAGATGTGAATGTGGATAGTTGCGGATCGTTTGTGTAGATGCACAGGGGCGGAGGGAATAGGGAAATCAGATTTCATGGTCCCTTATGCATTTTTCATGGCTGTGAATTTGGTATGGCCCTAAATATGATCAGTGACATTTCTGTCTGTGTAAACAAGAGTAGAGGCGCCACTAGCATGAACCCTAAAAGCAATGTCTTCACACCATATTGCTTTGTGGTAAGTGATGACTTATTGGTGGTTAGTCTCTTCGAGTTACGGTGGTGATATGTCTTTGAGACCATGTTATGTTTCTCTGCCACAGTATTTAATTGAAGAAGTTACTCTCAAATCATGAAAACTATACTTCATTAGACAAACTGGTGGTGAATTTTTTTTAAAGATAGAAGGAAAGGATTCAACCTTGGTGTAATCGTTGGTGTCTGCTTTGGTCTGTAGTTGTTTTTCCACTTCTTTGAGGAACAACAGCAAAATGGTAGCTACTTTTATAAGGAGAAAAAGTCCACATGTGAGAATGAATGGTTGGTTTTTATATGGATTATGAATATTGATTTCCTCCTCCCCTCCAGACCCACATGCCAGCTGAATCCCAATTCACATGTGATTTACAGTTTTGTTATAGGAATTTGAGATGTTGCGTGTCTGGGTTATAATCACACCTGTGCCATGACACGCACAAGGCCTATGCAGTGTAGAAGTTTAATTGATAGGGCTTCGGTGGGACCAAACTGGTTCATCATTGGCTTTAAGTTGTCTTTCTGCATAGAAGTGAATTTCACCCTGTGTGAGTAGTGCACAGTCACTTGGTATATAAAGTTCCTCATAATGATACAGGATTACCCCCAAAACTCACTCTGTAGTACATGCTATAGTCTTTTCTTTAAACAAATGGTATCAGCTTTGTCAGGCTCAGTTTACTGGAGGTTGTTGCTAGCAATCAGTATGGAGAATGGAAATTACAGATATGGCTGCAACTAATTCGCAGTAGCCTCAGGGTAAATGTTCAGTTGCTGCTTTATTTCATTTTGGGATGGGTCAGCATTTCCTGCAAGCAAATTAACATAACTTCCATTCAGACATGTGGCCATCCCAAGAAATGCATTCCTGCCCCTCTGCTTGATGCGATTGATTGGTGGCTGTTTGACACATTTTGCTCTGTAATTAATATTGTGTACATCCCAGGGCCTAGCAAATCCAGCTGTCGATGTGACAAAAATACAGATTGGCGCTATAGCATTTTGAGATTTCTGTACTATATTTTGCATTCCTTATTAATCATGCATCATGTTTAAGACCCTGCTTTGCTGGCAGGGCTGTCGCTTTTATGCGACTGACTTAGAGAATATTGCAGTTCATTTGTTCTTTTAGCCCTATGGTATGTCTTTAATGCATTAAAGGATTACGGCCAGGATATAATTATGGCCCTGTGGAATAAAGGTTTCAAGTGATTTTGCTGCAGTCTATAATTGTACTGCATGTGCCCTGATGGCAAGGATTAATAAGGGATTACAAACTAGTTTCTTGTACCATGCAGTTTATGACCATGCCATTTATAGTTCTGTGGCTTTAAGGAGTTAGTGACCTCTACTTGGAAATTTTATTAAAGGCCACATTCTAAGTGGAATGTCTCCTATACCATGTTTTGCTTATGTCTCTGCATCGCTTTGTCACCCTGTGAGAAGCTTCAGCAGCTGAGATCAGCTGAGGTTCTTCAGCCAAAAATCCCTCGGCCTAGATAGCTGGAGATTGAAAACACTGTGGCTGTAGTGCAGGGCCCTTGACTCTCAAACGTGACCTCTACTGGAGCGGACATGGCTCATCCTTTTTTCACTCAGATTTCTCCCTGAGTGGGAGGGAGGTAGAGCTTGGTGGTTGGATGGGTGATGGGTTGTCTGTTAAATATTGAACAAGTACCAGGAGTGTGTTACACACTTTCACTTATAAATCCCAAAATGATTTACTATGAAAGAGCCTTAATTGTAGAGATTTTGAAAGGAAGAGAACAGTAGCTATTTTGTTATACTGAAAATAGATGAAGACTAATACAAGTCAAGTTTGATAAGTTTAAGTATCGTCTTTGGAATAGCAAAGCTCCCTTGATCCGCAGGTTCAAATCCCAATGTGGTTGACATATCTGTCATCTTTATAAAGTACTGTAGATGGAAAACTGCATGGCTCTCATTTTATCTGTCTTTTAGATGACACTTTTTAATGCAGAATTACTTTAAAATGTCTGTGTAAAAATGTGCCCCTCCCCAAATCTGTTCCCTGTATGGATGCAGAGGTAGTGTTGTCAGTACTTGACTCCTGTGATATTTGGCGTGTTGCTTAAATTCCCAGTTCTTGGAATCTTGTTAATTAATATGTGAGAAAAACCAGCTTTTAAAGAAAAGCAAGTTTCTAGTTATGAGTGCAGAGAAAATGTGAACCTTGAAAACTAAGATAGCAGTGGCAAATAAAAAATCCAAGATTTATTATTTTAAAATTTCATGATTTTTAAGACATTCTAATTATTCTGACCCATGAAATTTGAGAGCATGGGGATACCAATACTGCATAGTTGCTGTCTACACTGACCTAAATCACCCTTTTTCTGTTTTGTACTCATGTTAGCCCTGCAGTGCAGGTCGTTAAGAGAATATGAGCTATAATGTATTTAACTATTTATGGATATATTTTTCACATCAGTGACAAAATTGTTTACTAAATTCTAATCAGTTATATATATGTAACATAACCATGGGTTTTAGGGTTTTCAGGTCTAATTTGGCTTGCAAAAATCTTTTCTGCTGATGATGTGTAAGAAAGAAATGGAAATATCACAGGGTGAGCTTGTAGGGCTAGTAGACAAAGAAAACAGCTTTTTGTCTGTAACCTGAGCACATGTGATTTGGGAATCTTTGATAAACACAAAATATTGAAACTTGCAGTGGTTTTTTGTCATAGTTAGAATTGAGTTTTTTTTATCTATCCTGCATGAGGTTCCACATCTTTTCTTCCCCTCAAGAGTAGCTTACTTTGTCATCAAAATTTCCTTCTTTCCAGTCTTGTGTGTGAAGTATGCTTACACTCTTCAGCAATCAAAAATGCCCAGTGATCAGTTTGCACCATCAGTTTCAGAAGAAAAAAAATGCAACCACCACCATCTAGCAAGGCATAGTCTTTTGAAATTGTGGAATCCCAAATAAGATGGAAAGTTACTGAATATGTAAAACAACAGATTTTCATTCAGCTAGGCAGAGGTGCCACGGTTGTTTGTATAGAAGCTGCATAATAATGAAAAATAGTTTGTGATACTAGCCCAAGACTGCAGCTACACAGGCTGCAGTTTGTTTTTATTTTTAAAAAACTATGCCTGGATCATTCTCTTTGAAATTCTGTGTGGGGATTGGATAATACAGAAAGGCACAAAGTAAAATTTAAACAAGCAAACACCTAAGGGAATGAAATTTGTATTACTTAAGGCATAGACACTCATCTGTGGGAATTCCTAATTCATAACTAGTACTTTAAAAACAACAATCCTACTTTTCATTCTTTGGGGATAGATGTAATCAGATAGATGTATCATTAGTTATATGGTGTAACAATATATCCAAATGATTGTGCTGAGCAAATTGTAGCAAAGCCAATACAGCTTTGTCCCAAGGGGAAGCCTGTGTGTTAAAATCATTATTGGCACTGCAGGTTTTTGCAACAAGAACACAAGTATCTTATAAAAAAAATTGCATTAAAGTAGGATCAACCAGTCTTAAACATATTAGGCTTCTTGCTGTGAGCAAATTTATGCCGCAAGCCCAAAAACTTTGGTGCAATGTTTCTAACTTCTTAAAGTTGTTCCTTAATGTTGTCTCTTATTAGAGCTACTTGTTCCTCCTAGGTGTGGGCAGAGATAAACAGCTTGTGAATAAACACACTTCTGAGGCACAAGCTATAGTATTCATAGATTCATGAGCCACTGTCTTCTCAGAAGGCAAAAAAAATTACACTCTGGAAAATACATTTTAATTTTTAAAGCAGGTGCACTAAATTTTCACACTCAAATAATGAATTATAAGAAAAGTAGGTCTACTCTTAGAGTCTTCTCTTCCTTCTCCAGCTATTGCTGGAAACCCTACGTCAGATCCAATATCCATGGAAGTCCATGGGAGTCTTTTCAATGCCTTCAAGAGGATTTTGGTCAGGTCCTCTGAGATGGAGCTCAACAGATGTTCATTTTTTGAATGCTCTCTGGCCAGAGGGCCTGTCCCATAGAGGGGAATGGGAGCAGAAAGCACCTCAGCTGTTGGCTCATAACATTCCATTTTGAGCTGAAATATTTCAGCGTTCAGCCAGTGTTTCACTTTCAGTGTTTTACTGACAAGCTGAAAATGTTCACTGAGAACATCAATGAAAATAACATTTGGAGCAAAATTCTCTGTGGAATGCTCCCCCGACCCCAGACAAATCTGTTTTCAGATCAGCTATGCATAAGTTGCTTAACTAAGCTGTGCATATTTGGCACCCTCCCCCCCCCCCCAGCCCTTCTCTGACACCAGCTCTTATCCAACACTGCTTCTCCACAGGCCAAATCTTATCCAGGAGAAACACTCCTAGAAAAAGCAGATCTGTACCTGGAACACACATCCCTAGACACCCGAGGGCAGTCAAATGCAGTCAGGCAGCAACCGCTTCACTCAGGCATGCAACAGGGCAGGCAAGCACAAAATCACTGCTTAAAAGGACCCTTATGATTCACAACTTTAGCATAAATTAACCCCCTCAGCCTAGTCTGTGTGAGGGGTGCTTCAGGCTTGAGGCCAGCTCATCTCAGGCTGCCTACTTGCTGCCTCTCAGCCCTAGACTCCTAAAACCCCAAATGTAAGAGAAGATACTTGGTGGCTAATTACTTTGAGCACTTTCAGCTACTGTGATTCCAGGGACCAGTCCTACATGTGCATCCTGCTAATGTATGGCACTGTAAAAAGCGAAGGGTTCTGGAGGGGAGTACCACGTGATGCTGTTTGACACATTGGAGAAGATACATATTGTCCCGGGAGACTTCAGCATCCATGTTTATAATGTTTCTGTTACAGTTAGGGATGTAACATCCCATTTAATTGGTTAACTGGCTAAATGTAGTGTTTAACCGGTTAACCAATTAAAGGGGAACATGAAGGTAGGGGGGACACACACTCAAGCCTGGCTGAGCTAGAACAGCCCTTTCTTACTTGATATGGCAGGCCTGGAGTGGTCCCCCCTGCACTGAAGTGTCCCTGTCCACGGTAGGTGGGGAGCTGCTTTAGCACCCACCGGTTAACTTGAACCAGTAAGCATCACCCATTAAGGGTGATACTTGCTGGTTAACTGGTTAATCTTTCACATCCCTTGTTGCAATGTCCCCAAATTCCTCTTCACAACACTCACCCAAGGTTTCTCCCAACTAGTCTTTGGATCTAGCCAGGAAGCTGAGCCCACTTTGAACCAGTTTTTCAACTTGCATTTAAATATAGAAAATAGAAGAAGCACGTCTCTCTATCCTGGAATGCCCTTCTTTTGTGGGATGAGATCAGAAACCTTTAGCTCTTCAGGCACAAAGCAACAATAATGGACTACTCCTGGGACATCCTGGACAGTCAAATTCCAGAACTTCCTCGCAAGCCCTAGTTCACCAGAAGGCCACAGAGTATATTTAGTGAATTGGTATGATTGTTCATTTTACACCACCACTGACTGTCTGGCATTAAAGTATCAATTCCCTTCCCATCAGCCTCCCAGATCTCCTTTGTTTTCAGACCCAATGGCAGCATAAGGAGGAATGAAGAAAACTTGAGGCTAAGTGGAGGAAATCATGGCTAGAAGCAGACTCCACAATATAGAATTCTTTCCAGATGGCTCTGGCCATGAAAGAGGTGAAGAAAACCCATCTCTCTTCCACCATAGCAACTGCTAAGTCACACCTTACTGAATTATTCCACAGGCCATCTTGTTAAGTCAGAATACCTTAACTCATCTGCAGAATCCAGCATCATCACTTCATAGGTCCCTTATGGGAGATGGTGTTTGAGGAACCTTCCCTCTCTTAGTTTTGCCCATTCACACAAAAGGAAGCCCTCAAAGTGATTTGTGTGTTCACAATTCCACTTTTAAGGACACCTTGCTTCCTATCTATACAGAACTATCAACATTTCTCCTCTCGCTAGCAAACAACTTTGCAGTCACTCCCCCTCACTGTGATCTTAACCACTAATATTGGCACAGATGTTGCCACCACAAATAATAAACAACTCAGCTTAGTCTAAGAGCCCTGGTCAGGGTTCAGAGCCACATTTTCTACTATACAAGTTCATAACAAAAAATGGCCCCTGCTTCAAAGAGTGAATATTTGGATCAGAGAACTCAAAGGTAAACTACTTCCTGCATATGTCTGGATTTTAGAGGTGGAGATGGTTGACACTGTACCATATGAGATACTATAGAATCAATGGCCACAGCATGGTACAATGGATCATTGTACTACTAGAGGTGTGGTCTGGTGGCTGGGACATAGAAGCAAGGTCCTGATTAGTTTCTGTTAAAGATCCTCCACAACACAATTTATCCACCTGGCTTTCAGGAAGAATTCCATTTTGAGTAGTTCTATTGTGCCTAAATGTCTCCTTGAAGTTTTAAACTGGATAAAGTAATCTTTACTTCCTATTCTAAGCTGTTGTACAATCACCCTGTCATCCTAATGATGGATGTACAGTACTTCAGCAGAAGATGACAGAAAGGGCCTATTCGTGCAACCAAAGTCAGGGGCCACATCCCCCAAATTAGATTTATAAATTGCTTTGAGATCCTTTGGGATGCTCTTCTATAGCTTAACTTCTCCAAAATGACAGCAAGAGCTACTGAAAAGATGGCTGTGGAAGAAGAGGAGGCACTCATAACCATGTGTGTGCGCACTTGCTTTCTCGCTCTCTCTTTTACATGTATGCACACATGCAAAGGGACAAAGCATTCCAGCGCTTTTCTGTGGAGGAAAGAGAAATTCAATGTACTTGTTGGAATCTTCCTTGTGTTACTTCTTTTTTGGGAGGAGCTCAGATATTGCAAAGGAAGGTGCCTGATAAGAATCTAGATAGATGAGGGTACAAGGTGCCATATAACTGCAACCTCATTATTATTATGATTGCTCATCTGTTGTTCTCACATTCACATTAATGGGAGTGACTGAGACCTCAAAGTCATTATGGCACCAGTGAGAGAGATGCAGCTGTGTCTTTGCTGTAACAAAGCATTTGCAACAGCTGATCAGCTGCTTCTGGTGTCTCTAATTGATGTACGCTCCAGGCCAGACAACAACAGCCCTTGAATTTCAATACCTAACTTAAGATTCTCTTCCATATGTATGAAAAATATAATGCAATGTTATGCTGAAGATCACAGAAGAAATGTTGTTTTTGTTCTCATGTGACCTAGGCTGATTTGTAATGCAATCCTCTAGCTTATGTGTATTAGGCAATGGGAAAAGTAGATAAAGTATTTACCTCATTTACTGCAAATGAATATACAGACCAATGCAAGATGCATTACCTAACACTCTTTTAATTCATGTGTGTTCAATTTAGGAAATTGCCCCTATTCGAGTTTATACTCACCAACCAAAACATTATGTGACTTGCATCCCTGTACTCCTGTCACCTATTCTTTATACTGTAAATTACTCTAACTTCAGCCACATTTGTTTCTCACAAGGTCATTTTCTGTCTAGTCTGCATATGTTCACATAGTGGGGCATCAGAAGGGTTATTGATATAAGCAGCATCTGAATCAATGCCTCCATTACAGCCAGCTGGAATGGAAAGAAATACCGGGTGACTGTGTCTACACTGGCCCCTTCTTCGGAATAGCCATGCTAATTTAGAACTTTGGAATAGGGAAATGCGCGGGGGATTTAAATATCCCCTGTGGGATTTAAATAAACATGTCCGCCGCTTTTTTTCCGGCTTGGGGAAAAGCCGGAAAAGAGCATCCAGGCTGGCACGATCCTCCTGAATAAAGCCCTATTCCGGAGGATCTCTTATTCCTACTTGCAAGCCGGAAAAAAAGCGGCGGCTATGTTTATTTAAATCCCGTGGGGGATATTTAAATCCCCGGCGCATTTTCCTATTCCAAAGTTCTAAATTAGCATGGCTATTCCAAAGAAGGGGCCAGTGTAGACGTAGCCGGTGTGTTTATGTAAATACAGTTCACTCAGTTTGCTTAGACCAACTAGATATTCAACTATTACAATGGTGTTTTGCCCATTGTAACCAGTTTGGCTGTTGTGAAGTCACAAACTGTGTTAACAGTAAATGCAGGAATTGTGAGATTTGATCACCAATGCTTACAGTTATTATGGGAATGCAGAAAAGTCAGACTGTGTTAACTCAGTTCAAAGGAGAGAAACTGTCAGTATAAAGAACCTGGATGGGCAAGGCTTCCCCTGCCAAAACTCTGTGAAGTTAACTGGGGGAAAGGGCAGGACTATGAATCAGCAGGCTGCATGCCCTTTAGGCAGGAGATGTAAGACTGGTTCAAAGTGTTTTCCCCAGCTCCTCCCTGACATGTTAGAACTAGAGCTAGATAAAACTTTATTATTTTAAATTTACTCCAGAGGATGCTGGAATTTCTTGTGGCTGAACTGTGCTTTGGGCCAAGAGCTGAAATCACTTGGTTAGGCCCACAGTCAAATCCACCACAAGCCAGTGGAAGATGTGACGAGTGGTTAGCAAAGCGGTGGCAGCACAATGAGCAGCCAGCAGAGCTACGATGGAGAGGTGTAATGCACACCCAGCAGAGCGGCAACAGTGAGGTGAGATGAATAGCCAGCAAGGCAGCAGCAGAGTGGCAGAGAGCAGTGAACAGGTAGATGGCAAGTAACCAGTGAAGTGAGTAACATGCCTTCTACCTCCCCCTCCTCAGGATGGGAGGTGAATTCTGCAGATGCACTTTTGAACTCTGGGTCTGCCCTGGCCAAGGACAGTAACTGGAAGTGGGGTGCAGAGAAGGGTTGGGCATGTGAAGGGGACATTTACATTACTGGACTTTAGAACCTGAGAGGAAAAGGACATCGCCCCATCTACTTGGGGTGGGACTTTTACTTGTGGTTTTGGTTATGAACTCTCTGGTATTTTCCCAAATTAATGCCATGCTACTTCCCTCCCCTTTACTAAAGGTTTTCTTTCTACATTCAGGCCCTGTGCTTGCGAGTGGGGAAGCTTTGCCTCCCAGAGGTGCCCAGGGTGTTGTGTAAATTTCCTACGTTTCTAGGTCAGAGATGGAGCCAGTTCTGTGTTGGATGTATGGAGAGGACCCCCTAGATATTGAACCTGGCCTTCGCTGTTGCTGGTGCTACTTGGCAGAAGGGTTATATTGACATAGTTGCTCTCTTCTCAGCTAGCGATGGAAGTCATCTTAAGAACATCTGTTGATGAATCTTGAAGCACATCGCAAGTTTTCTCATCATGAGAAGGTGAGGCAGAATAGTCGGGTGACGTGCTTTAATTGTGAATTTGGTGAACCCAAATGAACAAGAAAACGTGGTATGCAGAGAATGTTAGTATATGCTATATTGACCTATAGATGCTTGTACAATAGAGTGCCTGTGCTAGGCAACATCTTGAAGATGGCATGTTGTTTAAAAAGTGTTACCTACCAGAACATATAATCACCTAAATAGGTACAGTAAGCTATGCTAACTTAAACTAGTAACAGTTAGCACTTATAGAGGGTTTCCATCCTGGGAGCTCAAAGCATTTTACCAAGGCGAGTAAATGTTTCTCCATCTGTAAAAGGAGGGATAGCCTGTGCGGGCCCCTGGGCAAGGTGTGTGTGGGGGCCCTGGCTCCATGCTCCCATAAGGCCTCAGTTGGAAGGCGTGGGGCAGTGAGCAGCCAGCCCTCCGTACTGCCTGGAGTGAGTGGTGTGCCACTTTGGCAGTGATTTAAAGGGTCTGAGTCTCCAGCTTTCACCACTGCCACAATAGCAGTGTAAGTGGCCAGGAGCCCTGGGACCTAGAGCCCCTGGGCAGTTGCCCTCTTTCCCCTTCCTGTCAGCGGGTCTGGGGATAACTGAGGCACTGGAAGGTTGTTAGGCACCCCAAATGTCACAGAGGGTCAATGACAGCTGGGAAGAGACCATTGATATGCTAAAATTCTTCTGTCACCTCTCAGCTTAGATAGGAGATTTCTCCTCTTTACAGAGTTACCTGAATATTAATATTCTATTTCTACGCCTGTGGTGTTGCTCTAACATAGTGCTCATAGGATGGAGTTCTAATTAAATGGTTTGCAAATAGGTGATTTACTGACCTATCCAAATGCCATCTTAATAAAATTGGCTTCCCTGAGGGGTCAGTGTTTTAATGTAAGGGCTATTTCAGCTGAATGGATCTGGAGCCCCAGATACACTCGGGGGTTGTTAGGGTTATCACCAGGACATTTTCTTCGTGCATAACCCAAGAAAGGCATTTTGAGTCAGACATCAATGCTATATTAATGAAAAGACACGAGCAGCCCAAATGTCACTGTGACTCTTTGTCAGAACAGAGAGTCACCTTCTTACCCTTCTGCCTCGGCTAGAAAGAGATTTGCTGCTACTGCTAAACTGTGTGTCAGCTGCCAGCCCAGCAAACTCTTTACGACTCTGCCAGTCCTGGTGTCCTCAATTCCCTAATCACTTGGAAGAGCATCCTCTGCAGTAACTGGCCCCCATCCTTGATCACTGGCAGAAATTCCTGAGTTAGCGGTCTCCAAAGAGACAGAATACACCCCAGTCTGTTGGCTCAGCCAAGGGTGCAGGCCTCATTCTAAAATAACAGCACTGAGATTCATTTGTAATAAAACAAGAATAAGTTTATTAGTAAAAAAACCAGAGATGTAAGTGTTTGAATGAAATGTGTTTGTATGTTCCCACTCATGGGATGCTCTTGGTTCAGCCTGAAGGGTAGAGCATTAGCTAGCCATTGGAGCACTCACATGCACCTCTCTTGTCCCTCTCCTCAATGGACACCAAGTGTTCCAAGGTGAGGGTACAAAAGGGACACAGCAATCCAGTTACCTCAGTTCAGAGCTCTGGCATCTTCCTGGATTCATGATTAGTTAACTAGCTTACATCTTAGTATTGCAGTTAGCTATAATAGTATAGTTGGCACTTGATGGAACCAAAGAAGAAACGTGGTTTCAAAAGATGTATATTTTGTCTGAAGGGTCTTGGTGTCTGATACATAGGCTAGGTGCTGTCAGGTGTGGGACATACACACTCCAGATGTGAAAATTTTCACTCCATTTACATTGAGAGCAAAGACAATGAAATATAGACCACAAACAATTTTATTTGCAATGTTGTTGGCAAATATGTCTGGAACTGGCAGAGATTAGGGCCCTGAGATGATGCATAAACCGTCTCAAGATAGTTCCATCACGAAAAAAAATCTTCTTCCTTCAACTCGCAGAGGGCGAATGACAATATTCATAGGGGAAGAAAACTCTGATGTTTTGACCTCTGTGTCTAGAACTAATTATATCCAACTAGTTCTTTTATCATCCATTTATCATAGTATTATTTAGTTTAATGATAAATGCATATGATATTTGATATATAATCAATGTATCTTAAATAGATTTAAATTGTAGGATTGTAGAAGTATAAGACTCTCTGATATTTAGAAGTGGTGTGTGTGTTAGGTATATAAGTAAAGCATGGTTGTAATGCAAGGACTACAGACTGAAGCTTGTCAGATTTTAGCTCAGCTATACTAGACCATAGGCTTTAGAATGCTTGACATGAGCTACTGACCTCAATAAGAGGTCAATAATAAGATCTTAATAACCTCAATAAAAGGTCCATAAGACCACAAGATTACTGTAACAGATGTGCCAGCAGAAAAATGGACTGTAAAACATCTGATTGTAACAGCATGGAAAGCTCTCTTCTGACCAGAGCTTCCCTTGTGAAGAGTTTGATATGTTGATAAGATGCTAATAAGCAAAAGGGGAACTAACAGAATCACCTATGGAAAACTGGGAACCTAAAAATGTTTGGGGTAAGGAATTAAAGATAAGGAAACAGGAGGCTTGAACCTTCATGTACAAGGAAAAGGTACTAGCATGGGCAGAACACAAGCATAAAAAAAGGTCCTTGGTTAGGTAAAAGTGGAAGGACCCGCAGGAACTGTCCTTTTAGTGATGATCAGATGTGGAGAAATCTAGCAGACCTAGAATGTCTTTAGGGACGTAAGTGTGATTTCAATATTATCATTGCCTAGGTTTTTGTAGGATTTATACATGCCTGGGTAATTGTAAGCTTACTTATTGCTATAATAAATCTTGTAGTGCAGATAAGACTTTGTACTTGTGATTGTGCCTGTGATCATGATTCTTGTTCATGTGTTCCTGGTTTCCCTACAGTTGAGAAAATCACACTCAGAGTGATTTTCTGTTGAGCTTGAAACTGTAGCAACTGGTGCCCAGCCCAAAGTTACTAAATTCAATATATTTAAGCAAATAAATAAAAAAGCTGTACACTCCTCTTAATAAAGATTTGATTCCCAAGACAGAGGTGAAACTTAAAAAAACAACAGATAGTTTAGTACAGTGTTTTTTAAACTGTGGCAGTCAGAGGTGTGCCTCGGAGAACAACAGAATTCAAAATAAATGGCTTTTCTTAATGGGGCAGGCGACCTTTTTTGTTTGTTTTTTGTGGGTTTTTTGCTCAATAACTTTCCCCCTGACCCTTTTCCCTCTCTCCCCGATTTTTTTTTTTCTCAACAAAAAATCCTTGGTGGTGTCCCTCATAAAAAAAAAAATATTGTTTGGTGTTCCCGGTCTAGTAACACCTTAAAGACTCACAAACCATGTAGATGGTCTCCTGAGAGTTCGTGGGCACAACCCACTTCTTCAGATGACAGAAGACAGAGGTGAGTATTCATCCTAAGCGGTGTTGGTCTCTTTTAAAAGAGCCAGTCCATGGGTGACAGATTCACCTGTAAAAGATATTTAAGGAGCCAAGTACTGATGTGCATCACCATGGAATCCAGATGAGCGGGTTCCAGAAAAGAGGCTTACGGCTCCAGCCTCAGAGCTGCCAGGGATGAAGTCCATTAAATTAATGGAATAGGAAGAGCGAAGACTCCACGGCTATGTCTACACTACACGTTTTGCCAGAAGAGGTCATGCAAATGAAGCATGGATTAGCATTTTCTCTCACTTAATTTGCATAATCTCTTCCAATCCATTGTTGCGCAAGAGGTTTTTGTGCAAAAACAAGAAGTGTGTATGTTTCCTTTTTGCACAAGATCCTTATGCCTCCTGGAGGAAAAATCATGGAGCGTGTCATCAAGGAATCCATTTTGAAACACTTGGAGGAGAGGAAGATGATGAGTCCCAGTCAACATGGATTCACCAAGGGCAAATCATAACTGATAAACCTAATTGCCTTCAATGATGAAGTTGACCTTAAAGTCTTTTTTACCTGATGTCCAACAACAGGTAGTTAAGGTGAGAACAGACAATATGATGGTGTTATGGTATTTGAACAAAGAAAGGTGGGGGCTCATTCTGTACATTTATGCATGGTGGTGAAGAGCCCTTGGAATCGGTGTTTGGATCATGATGTTCACCCAGTAACAATTAGTGTAGCAGGGGAGGAAAACACTCTTGCAGACCATCAAAGCAGATAAAAATTACAGATGCATGAGTCGTTTTAGAAGGCCATCATAATACACCCTTTTCAGTTTCTGGGGGAACTTGATGATAAATCTGTTTGCATCCAATAGTAGCAAGATGCGTCAACATTTTTGCTTGAGAGCAGAGTAGGACGTAATCAATATTGGCTGCCTATTTGTGACAGAGCCTGATGTGTGTATTTCTCCCAAGTCTCCTCATCCAGAAAATCATACACAAGAGAAGTGTTGTTGTAGCCATGTCACTCCCTGGATATTAGAGACACAAGGTGGGTGAGGTAATATCTTTTATTGGACCATCTTCAGTTTTAAGAGGGACTAGCTTTTGAGCTTCCACAGAGCTCTGCCTCAAGTCTGTGTAAACTGGAAAGCTTGTCTCTCTCACCAACTGAAACTGGTCTAATAAAAGATATTACCTCCTCCA
This sequence comes from Pelodiscus sinensis, assembly GCF_049634645.1. NCBI lineage: Eukaryota > Metazoa > Chordata > Testudines > Trionychidae > Pelodiscus > Pelodiscus sinensis. Next base: position 243,512,215 of record NC_134712.1, on the reverse strand, counting down.
TCTTGTCCCCCCCCCCCAAAAAATAAACAAGATAAGGCAGGACAAGACTGGAGTAATTTTAATAGTGCCAGCAGAGCCCAGGGAGCCCAGAAATATGGCATGTTCTGTTGTCCAGATCTTCATTCTTTCCAGTGGGCATGTGTGTGGCTGAGGGGTGGAGGTAGGACTGTGAAGCTGTTAAAAAGAATTGCTCATTAGATGTCCAACATGTTGTTTTGCATTCTAGGAAAAAGTCCAAAAATGGACAGTCATAAATGGAAAAAATTTTTCATTGTGGATTTCTGTATGTTGGATAGAGCTACTTATGCACCAGTTAGTTATATTTTATGGTATTTGTTGTATTTAAAATACATCTCTCTAACTGATGGTAAAGGTAAAAATTTTAGAGCTATAGGTGGATATCATGTATGATGGGGGGTGACATGAATTTTTATTCAAAAGGGGTTAAAAGTTTCTTAAAAGGCCTCAATAATTTATACCCTCCAATAATACACACTACACTATTTTTTGGTAGAAACATAATACTCGCTCAATTGATGAGACCACCTTTTGAATCTTTGGGAAGCTGTCATTTATTTCATTTGTCTATGAAGATTATATTTTAATAGCCATTACATCTGCATGACCTATCAGTGATCAGCATGAATTGATGGCTGATCTGCCATTCACTCTTTTTCTCATAAAGACCAGGTAGTTCTTTTGTACATAGCCAACCTTTTTACCAAAAGTGATCTCATCAGATTTTCATGTAAATCAGTCTATGATTTTCGGGTTTTTTCCCCAAACACCATACTCATGATGAGGAAGCTATGTTACAAACTTTGGATGCTATAAAGAATTTAGCTTTTTATTTAGACAGGACTAAACAATTATACAGTAACAAAAATTGTTTGTCTATGAATGAAAGAACTAGAGAAAACCTATTTCTGTACAAACACTTTATAGAGAAGTTAGATTGTTTCAAAGTAGCTTATTAATTGAACCAACAAGGAGACCCGTAGCACCTTAAAGACTAACAAATTAATTAGGGCATAAGCTTTTATGGGCTGCAGCTCACTTCATCAGATGCATGAAATGAAAGACTCAACTAGCAGGGATATATAGTGTATACAGAGATGGGAATGTTACATCTGTGTTCCTCCAATACAAATCAGTTGAGTGACAATGTGGAGTTCTGTTCACGCTTTTACTTATCACTACTGACTATTCCTTAGAGGTGGAATCTATATCTGATGTAATATTTGGCAAAGCAGTTATTTAATTTGAACACCCCATTCCCACCATCCTGGTCTGCCTATTAATCTACTTGGGTGTTGGAATATGCAGAGGACACTTGAAGGAGGAATGAAGGTTACTTATCTGTAAATGAGGTTCTTTGAGATGGACTTTGCATGGGAACACTTTTTGCCTGCCTTTCCACACTACCTTGGAGCCCTACTTATGAAAGGACTTGGAGCTGCAGGGGGAAGACACTGAGATGGCTTGAGTGCCATGCCCATTTTGTACCTTTGCTCTGGAACCTTCTGCTTTCTCTAAGGGGAAGGGCACAGAAGGCACATGTGAACGCTCTCAACAGCTACTGCTAGCTATAGCTCTACTGTTTATGCTGCATCAGGCTGGATCCTCCCATGAGTGAAGGTGCACAATCCATTTTGAAAAATGTCAGTTACAGATGTACGTAACCTGCAGGTGTTAAGCAGAGAAAATAGAAGGAGAAATGGTGACAAACAAAACAAAAGTATAACATGCGTCTAAGTCTAAGACAACATATAATGCTAGTTGACGCCAAGCTTTGTCTAAAGCTATTTCATTAGTGTCACTAACCCCCATGGATGGGGATCCATTGTTCATGGATGAGGATCCATTGTTCATAGATGCCAAGAGCCCTGACCTGTCTCTTCCCTCACTGACAAAGAACAAGGTGCCTTTGTGTCTCTCCTTTTATTGCCCAAATTGCACTGTTGTTTTGTCTTAAAAGTAAGGGTTCAGACTGGAGTATGCGCCTAGACTTATCGGGTAATTGAGTCACTACACAACTACTTGCTTCCGCCCCCACTTGTTGCTCAATCCCGGCTCATGCTGGGTCCCGGATCTACCCCCACGGCAGCTCTGCCATTTAAATGTAGTAAGAGCTGGGCACAGAGGTGAGGTGGACAGGGACTCGGTGTAAGGCAGGAGTGCTCAATTTAGGACCTACCCCGCTATATTTCTGTAGTTTAAATATAATAGGAGCCAGGCTGCCTGTGTGCTCAGCTCCTACTACATTTAAACTGCAGAGCGGCAGTGGTGATAGCTCCTGGACCCCGTCTCCCCTTATCAACTAATCGTGTAATCAATACAGATTGTATCAACAACAATTAATAAGCTACTATTAGTCAGTTACCTGCCTCTCAACATCCTTAGCTCTTTCCACATCCTCCTGATAATATGATTGCTTTAGATGCAAATGAACAGCCGATTGTTTCTGGCATCACCACACTCAATTTACATTAGAGACAAATTTACATTAGGACAAACTTGTAGATCAAGTTTGCCTTCAAAACATATTTTAGGAATGCATATGTAACTCTTTTCATGCCATCTGTACATACCTCACACAACGATAATAATGTCTGGTATGCCACCAGCTATCATTTGATACTTCATGCCATACGCTTTATAGCTAAATACTATGTCAGCGATGTGTTAGGAATAGTGAGTGTGACAGACCTGATAAGAGTTAGAGAACAGTGAGCCTTCTGCCAGTTGGCACTGAGGGGCTGTTAGGATCATAACAGTGTCTCAATGTCAGTCTTAAATCCTATTCGAGAAAACAGCTTTTTTCTTCATCTTGACCGCTATCATGAAGATTTTTAGGCCAATGTTATGTAGGTAGATCAAGCAAATCAATAGTCCCCATCTGCATGCACCAAGAGTCTGCACTAGCGTGCACTGTTGGGCAAATCTTATATTTGTGGAGAGCCTTGGATATAGCAGAACCATGTTGCTCTGATGTACAGGGTGAAGATTGAGGTGTTTGAGTGCAGGAGGTTCTTCAAGAAGGAATGAATTGGGGGATTAGTCCACCATTGTCACTGCTGTGTTGGATCCACTAGCTGTTGCTTCCTGCAAGACAGGGATGCAAGAGCAACACAGACTAGAGCAGTGTTGCAGACTGACTCTGATATTGCTCTTTGGCCCGTGGAAAGGGTTTCTTCATTTCATATTCCTTTCTTGGGAACAGAATTTAGCCCTATAAGCCATGCTTGTAATATGTTGGGAGTAATTTTAAGAGGCTTTTCTAGAAAGTCCAGAATAAATGAAACAGGAATTGCATACAAGATCCAAATGGCAGATGGGAATGATAACCTAGGTTCCACGAACATAAAGAATTGTTGGACAAAAAAAAAGGTGGGAGTGCAGCTGATCTCCTTAGCTTTTATTGGAAACCTGTTTCTCTTCTTTGTGGATGATTCTTTTTGCCTTGGCTGCTTTACTTGAACATTACATGCACCTGTAGAGTGCAATGTTGTACTGTGGGTCCTGCAGAAATCTCATCTTAATTTTTAAATTCTGTTCTTTGAATAAAATAATACTTAGGATCAAAGTTATGAGTCAGATCCTCAGCTTGTGTAAATTTGTGTAGCTTTATGATGCCCATGGAGTAATGTCGTAGATGCCATGCAAGGATCGGGGCCTAGGCCTTTAATAAAATGTAAAGCCCCAGTACTTTTAATATGTGATTTGCCTAGACCAAGAAGACTTTCTGGTGTTCTTAATTAAGGAAAGGTCTTAACTTAATTTCTTCATAACACATATTCCTATAACTTGGAATCATGCTAGCTACTTTCTGTTTCCTCTTCTCTAGGGCAATCATTCTTTAATAATGCAATGTGAATAAAAACCCAGGTACCTCAGATGATGCCTTGCTTTTTCTCATTACAGATTTTGTTTGTATTTGTTTTTGCATGCCTTCAAGGTCTCCCACTAGACCATTTGCTTTTTTTGTTGTTGCTGCAAGCACTCACTGTGCTAATGGCTTAAAGGATTTCTCTGCAATAATTACAGCATTCTTTTTTCTGGCCAGTTAATGGCAGAATTCTATTCTGAGCAAGGACATGAAACAATGAACAAAGCATGAACTTACAATAATCTTCAACATCCTCCTAGTGAAATAATTTTTCATAATATCCAACCTCGACTTTCCCCTCAGCAATTTGAGATCATTGCTCCTTGTTCAGTCATCTGCCGAACTGAGAACAGCCTGGCTCCATCCTCTTTGGAAGTAGTTGAAGGCTGCTATCTCTCATTCTTCTCACCTGAAGACTAAATAAGCCCAGTTGCCTCAGTCTCTCCTCATAAGTCACGTACTCCAGTCCCCTAATCATTTTTGTTGCCTTCTGCTAGACTCTCTCCAATTTGTCCACATCTTTTCTGTAGTGGAGGGTCCACAAATGGACTTAGTACTTCAGATATGGCCTCACCCAGTGCTGAACAGAGGGGAACAATCACTTTCCTCAATCTGCCGTCAGTGTTTCTACTAATACAGCCCATTATGCCATTAGCCTTCTTATCAACAAGGGCATAGTGTAGACTCATTTCCAGCTTCTTGTCTACTGTAATCCGCCTGTCGGGTATGGGGTCCTTCGGAGTACTATTAAACTGGTGCCCCTATGCCCGATAGTAATCAAGGGGGATGATTTTTTTTAAGATGTGATTTTTATAATATTCAGCAATGCACTAATGAACTATTTGTAAAGCAAATTTTAAACTAAGGTTCCATAGACTAACGCAGTAAATTCAGAAACTGATTGTATGTTCCTGGAGTTGGAAAATAGCTTCATTACCACTTGAATGGCTCTTTCACAGGCTCAGTGTTCTGCTAATAGGTCTGTCAGGCTTCTCACTTTTAACTAATCCTCTCCGAAGGAAGTGAAGCCATGAAACAGGGATATGAAGAGGTACGTGGGTGGACATTAAGATACATCGGTGCCCCAAATTTTCGGGTGCCCAACACAACTGTATATTCTGCATTTAGGTAAGTACAGCTCTGTCCCAAGTCCTTTTCTTCACAACTGCCACCTACCCAGCTGGTCCCCACTTATAGCAGAGTATGGGATTCTTCTGTCCTAAGCATTTTGTCCTTGTTGAACCTCATCACATTTCTTTTGGTCCGTTATGGTGCTTCCAAAGGATCCTGCAGCTGAAAAATGCCCGTCACCAACCCCACTGCTCTTTCCAGAAATGTAACTGGCCCACATGATGGCAATGTGTCAGTAATAATCAGAACTTCATGTCCATTTGAGTGGCTTATTTGCTCCACTTTCTGGACAAAGTACACTATAAGAGAATGGGGACTCAGAGGGAACCTGTTCTGGTACACAGCATGTAAATCAGGAGTCAGCCTTCGCTTTGCAAAATGGGAATACAGTATTCTTATGTACCTGCCTTGCCTGATTGCTCTGAGGGGTGATTTGACTGCTATTTGTAAAGTGTTTTCAACATGTGAAGCACTGATAAGTGCTAATTACTGTAACTGCTGAGAGGTACATGTGATGCATAACCACACTTTGGTCAGAATACTTCTACAAACAGAAAGAATTTAAGCCAACTTCAAGGGTTCTTTTTAAAGCTGGTTGAAAAACAGAAAAAAGTTTTGTGGAAAAAAAATTAATGTTTTCATTTCACAAGGTTTGAAACTCTGACATCTTTTATTTTTTAATTTTCATGAAATACTTTTTTAAAATAGATTTTTTTTAAAGTTTTGTGTATCCGTTTTTTCCTCTCCCTGTATTTCACCCCTCAGAACTAATGAATGGAATAAAATGAACATCATCTAACATTTTTAGGGTTTCCCATCACTATTTCATTTTTCTTAAAAAAAAAATCTTTTGATACTTAGTAACTTTTCAAAACTTACAACTTTTGCAAATTTAGAGTTTCAGGATTAAAGTTTCATTATTGCTGTTCTGTAACATTTCCAAAGTTAAGGAAGTTTTGAAAAAATTATAAAGTAGAAATAAGAAAAGTGTATCAAGAGCTTTTCTCCCACCAAACAAATCCAATGTAGTCTTCATACCATTGCAGTAAGTGACAAAAGAGGGCATGAAAGGAGAAAAAACAAAAACAAAACAAAAATTCTGAGGTTAGGAATTTTAATTTTTGACACAGCATATTGGAAATATTTGAAAAATCTATGAACTCTTTGTGAAAGTTTATGGTTTAGAGAAAAAGTCCCTTTCAGCCAAATATTCAGATGAAATATTTTGAGTATCTCTAATAATTTTATTTAAATAATAAACATAAATCAGGATCAGAAGAACTACATTCCTTTAGGCCACACTCCTACCTCATTGCCAAATGTGTTTCTTTCATATAGTGATTGGAGGTAGACTAGGCTTTGAAGTCCAGGGCATTTTTTCCTGCTGATTTAGAATGAATTGAATTGATTGACCCTGAGAGGAGACAGATTGATGGACCTTTGGAGTGAAATCATTGTTTGTTATTTGCATTGTATTAGTGCCTAGGAGCCACAGTCTTGGAGCAGGGCCTTACTGTGATGTTTTCTATCTTTTGATGTATGTTGGGAACACATTCCTTTACCTCGCCACTGAAGGTATGTCTACACTACAGAGTTTTGTCGGAAAAATGGCCATTTTCTGACAAAACCTGAGTAACGTCCACACTACAATTGTGTTCTTTCAAAAATAAATTGAAAGAACAGAGGGGTTTTTCCGGCGTTGGTAATCCTCTTTTTACGAGGAAGAAGCCTTTTTCCGAAAGAGCTCTTTTGGAAAAAGGCATGTGTGGACAAGGAAGAGGGAGTTCCCTGCATTTCATGGATTTTTACCTTGTAAGAAGAGAATCTGATGTAATGAGCAAAACTGGTACAAGTTTTCCTTTGAAGAAGACTGTTTACCTGCCTTATGTTTTGGGTGAGGCAATACCTTTTATTGGAGCACCTTTTGTTGGTGGGAGAAACAAGCTTTCATGCTCGCACAAAGCAGAGACATTTCAAAATAGGTTAAAAAAGCTCTGAAAAACTGAAACATGGACAAATTGAATCCTGAAAACCTTAATGTTAACTTAATATCCACAGCAGTTTCAAAACATCTGTTCAGTCCTGGCTTAAACATTACAATACAAGTCCTCCTTATGGCAGTGTTTCAACATTGCTACCAATCACTAATTTTCCCATTGAGCCACCTGTTTATTGGTAGACCTGTTTTAACATTTTTTGAGTGTGTGAATTAAAATAAAGTGACAAACTAGTACAAACTAGCTCCATTCTTATGGAAAGGTGATTTACTGTCCTAATTAGAAAAGAGATGCATAAATGTGACCAGCTTGACTGGGAAAATGCCGGAGGAAGCCAACAATCCACAATTGTATTTCTCAGAAATTCTAATTAGAGATATCAACTGGGTTCTTTTAAAAAATTTTTTTTTGCATGGGCTCCAAGCAACTTGAAACCAATTAACTTTCTTATTACATCTCTGTGTAACTTTCCATACAGATTTTAGTGATAGACGACATTGCTGTTTAACTCTTGCCTCTTGGCATTTAATAGACAATAAGTTAGTTGCAGTTTATTAGCCTATTAGAGAGCACATAAGAAATCAAACTTTTATCATTTCCAGCAATAAGAGAATTCTAGACTTTCATATTCACTTTACAAAAAGTTTCTAAAACTGATTTTTCTGCAACTTTAGAAACCCCAATAAGAATACACATGAATTAAGTTTAGCTGAAAGAACCATCTTTGCAATTAATCTCTAAAGTTCAACTGCAGTTTTATACCATAATGTTCTCTTTTGATATGAGCAGGCATTTAACCAGTGTTTTGTTTTTTTTAAAAAAGGCATGTAATTTTAAGCCTGAGAATTATGTACAACCACACAAGGCATGAGTGCTCACTAAAAATAAGGGTTTTGATATAGCTTGGTATTAATAGATTTTACGCTTCCTTTCTTTGTTTTGTTCTCTCCAGATATGACATTTCCTCTGGAAAATGGCATAACACCATTAGCTAAATCTGTATGAGGATGCAGTTGTCCTGACAAAGAATAGTGTTGAATTGGGTTGGGTTGGAACTGGGAGTTTGGAAGAAACAGGGCCCATCTAGTTCTCAATGGAAAAGATTATTCTAGCCGATTCTGTTTTTAGCTCCATATAATTTCTTCACCAGTTTCCCCTTTGTGACACACTTCTTATGAACTATAGATTCATTGGCTCTTGGGGAAAAATGGTATGTGAATGGTACGCTATTTTAATAGTGAAGTCTGGCTGGGGTTGAAATATCTGGCCTATCTTCCCCTGAGTAACTGTGTGGCCAGGGGGAACACACTTCACCGATCTGTTCCTCAGTTGCCCCATCTGTAAAATGGGGAAAAATGACATAAGAACGGCCATACTAGGTGAGACCAAAGGTCCATTTAGCCCAGTAACCTGTCTGCTGACAGTGGCCCATACCAGCTGCCCCAAAGGGAGGGAACACAACTGGTAATCCTCAGGTGATCCCTCTCCTGTCATCCTGTGATGACACTTTCCTTTCATGCAAAGATCTTAAATATTTGCCAGTGAGGAGGAAAGCACTACACGAGACTGCTTATCATATTTGCAAGGAATTTGAATTGGTGTGGTCCACAGTGTTCTGATGGCACTCTTGAAGTACACTATTTCTCTTTTTAAGCAGATAAGGCAAAATAGAAACTTAAAACCAAGGCCACTGCTTTCAATGACTCTCATGGCAATTATTTTGACAGAGCACTGTTTGTGTGTATCTCCACTCCAAATCTTAACAGAGATAATAAAAAACAGCAAGTAATCCTGTGGCACCTTAGAGACTTAATCAAAATATATCGAATCATGAGCTTTCCTCAGATGAATTGGAATGGAAATAACAGAAACCAAGAGATATCTATAACAGCAGAAGCACCTGTCAATTGTAGGACCGGTGTTAATGAGGCTAATTAAGTGGACTGGATGTATCCCATACGCAGCTTCTGATGTGGAAATTAAAGGCAGGAGAAATTGGCTTTGTTATGCACAAACCAGTTAATGTCTTTATTAAAGCCCCAGGTAATCATGTCAAATCTGTAGATGGATTCTAGTTCTACAGAGTGTCTCTGTCATTGGTTAGTGAAATTCCTTTGTAGAAGAATGGCTGCCTTTAAATCCATGATTGAGTGTCCAGGGAGGTTAAAATGTTCTCCTACGGGTTTATGTGTGATTTATGCCCATTTATTTTTTGTCATAGAGACTGTGTGGTTTGGCTAATATACATGGCAGAGGGGCATTTCTGGGACTTGATTGCATATATCATATTAGAGGATGTGCAATTGTATGAGCCCCTGATGTTGTACCTTTTGTGATTATGTTCTGTGATGGTGTTGCTTGTATAGATGTGTGGACAGAGTTGGCAACAGAGTTCGTTGCAGGGGTAGGTTCCTGGGTAACTGTTTCTGTGGTGTGTGTTTTGTGGCGGCTGGAAAGAATTTGCTTCGGGTTGGGGGGCTGTCTGTAGTGGAGGATTGACCTGTCTGCCAAGGCCTGTGAGAGTGAGGGATCATTTTCTGGGATAGGTTGTAGATTGTCAATGATGCACTGGAGAGGTTTAAGCTGGGGGCTGTAGATGATGACCAGTAATTAACTACATTTTGTTTATCAAAACTCCCAATATATCCATTACATTATTTCCATAGGCTGATATTCTTCTTTTTCTCCCTTCTAAAACCAGACATCTTTTGTATAGTGTTCCTACATCCTACAGCTGCTGCTTTTCACTCCAAAAGAGGCTGCATTATGTATAAACTTAACAATTCCCACTTAACAGATGAAAAAAGAAAGTTGAAGTTGAATGACCAGGATTGACATCCTGACGATGAGATGTATGGTTTTGAAGATGTGGAGAGAGGCAAAGGAAAGGGAGGGAAAGAAAAACCTTCTCTAACTTTTCAGCTAGAATGGACAAAACTCTAAAAATGTCCTTCGGGGACAGTCTTGCATTCTCAGGGAAATGGTCTAGATGACCTACCAAGTCTTATCTACTTTTTCCTCTCTGAAGGTGAGTCAAAGTATAACTTCATACTATAGATATGCCATTGCAGCTATTATTTATTGAGGCTTAGTTCACAAAGCACTAGATCCATATCTGCAGCTTGCTGCATGGTTCAGGCTGGGGTGCAGTGCTATAGAAAATGCTACAGTGAGCTAGAGGGAGCTCTTCCTTTGTCTAAAATCATACAGTCCCAACCCTACCTTTCTGTGAAACATCTGCACTTATTTAACTGGCCTGTGCTGCTTGTTTTGTTCAAGCATTTTAAATACACATTTGGCACAGGTTTTGTCCCAAAATATCAGAAAGAGCGACATTCTGTTTTATTAGTGAGAGCCTGAATTACTAACTTGTGTTTAGAAAAGAGAACGTCAGCTCTGTAGGAGAATTACACTGTTTTAGTTAAGCTGATTTCTGGATGCTAATGATAAATCTGCAGTGTGGTTGGTTCATGTGATTTTCCTGTCAGGTCTTTCAGTATAGGGGGTATTTATTTTACAGCCTCAGCTCCAGGAGTCATGTTATAATCTGAGAATCTCTTTCCATTAAAAGGGGGTGAGGCAGAGGAGCATCTAGCTTTCCTGGTTGGGGAGAAGAGTTTAAAAATGAAAACCTTAGAGGCTTTAAAATACATCCTCCAAATTTAATTTATAAAAAGTCAAATGACTTGTAGGCCAGTCCCTTCCTTTGGGCATGATTTTTGTAATTTGACACGTGATTTTCTAACAGTGCTGAATTTAAGCCAGTATTTCTCAAATGTGGCCACCATGGAGCTTTTCTTGTGGCCACAATTTCCTGGGTGGTGATGGGGAGTGGGAAGAAACAGCCCCTCCCCTAGGGCTGCCAAGGGGGATTGGCCCTTACCCTCCTCAGGAGCTACAAATCCCAAAGGCGCAGGCAGCTAGTGTGAATCCCTCACTTTTCTTGGGACAGTGAGGCTTGGGCTTCTGGCATGCCTCCACACCTGGGAAAGTGCTACTTATATGCATGTAAATTACTAAGACATGCATATAACCCACCCTGAATTCTGATCCCATCAAATCTTAAACTAAGCAGTACTTGAATGGATGGCCTCAAAAAAGAACAAAAGAGGTGAGTGGGTCCATCAGTAGCTGATACTCTGCTGAATTGTTTGGGACCCCTATGCCAAGCTGTTGCTCCCAGGCATTGTGCCTGAGGGTGCATCTACACGGCTCCCGTACTTCAAAATAAGCTTCGCAATTTGAGCTATGCAAATTGCATAGCTTATTTTGAGTCAATTTCAAAATAGCTTATTTTGAAATTTTGTGCTGTCTACACAGCACTTATCTTGAAATACATCGCTGTTCTGAAATGTCCCTTACTCCTCATGGAATGAGGATTGCAGGGACATTGGAATTTGAAGGTAACGGATGTGCTCAAAAGATGAGGAAGCCACAATGTAGATGTAGCCAACTGAAGATATTGTCCATGGATAGTCATCACATGTCTGATGGAACTTTTCCAAAAAACCGCAAATGGGATGGCTCAAGTTTCTGGAGTGAATCCTACTTTGAGTGATCACGGTGCCTACTTTCAACTCCTCTGGGTGTGTCAGTGGAAAACTGCATTCTTCTTTATTTCCTGTCCTTAGCTCTTGTGGGGTTTTGCTGTGAACAATTAAATAGCTGAGGAGTTCCACCTTGTAGGCCACTGGGACTGGCAGGACGTGGTGTGGACCGGGACACTGTTTCCTGAGGAATCTGTTGGCCGGGAATGTCAATTCATGGTCAATGGGAGCTGTACCTGTGGAAGCACAGGTAAACAAAGAGTCTCATGGCCAGCTAATGGCTTGCCTTTACAAGCCGCGACCCAGAGTTTGAAACACCCTGTCTCAGGTTAGGCTAGAGTGGTCATCCTTTTCCCCATTCTTTGCCCGACTTGGGGAGCAAGGATTACCTCTAAATATGTTTTCATATAGGTCCAGAGGGCATATAAGGATGAGCCATAGAGAAGCCATGGCATCATCCATCATACTGGCAACAAGAAGGAATGGGAGATATAGAAGTCACTATGCTAGCTACCGGAAAAGGTCCGGGTAGGAATTGTCAAATTGAGGCAGTAAATGCAGGTGGTTGCGCAGGTGGTGTGGGAGAGAGGGCTTTGGTTTCTTCGACCATTGGACTCTGTTCCGGGCACAAGGATTGTTAGGAAGAGATGGGATCCACCTAACCAAGAGAGGAAAGAGCATCTTCGCGGGCAGGCTTGCAAACCTAGTGACAAGGGTGTAGTAAGTTGAGGGTCAGTAACTAATGCACATACTAATGCACATACCGACCTAGGTTCAAGACCAGGTCGGAACTGACAGCATGAAGGATAGTAAGTAAGCCCCCCTTCCGTAAGGTGAGGGGTGGTAACTAGGCAACAGAGGGTGGTAACCTGGTACGTAAAGAAATGATGTAAGTTGTTTGTACCTGTCTATAAAAGGACACCGCAGAGGGTGCTCTCCGGCCAACCTGGGGGGGGGGGAGTGCACTAGGCGCCTTAATGGCAGGTGTCATTGCCTAAACTTACAGAGTGCACAGTAGCTTAACTTTGACTAACTGCTGTTAATATCTGATATATGGCAATAGGCCTGCCTGGTGTTGGTACCTTGTCAACGCGGGCCATAGTGCCCAGTGGTGTAACATTGTACTGATCTCTGTTACCAACTGGTAGAGCTTCGCATTTGACAATAAACCTGCTCGATTGATTTCAAACCTTGCCTGCATCTGTCGTTTCCGGGGCCTCTCAGAGATCTCTTGTGTTGACCCAAGTGCACGGGGTCTAACACTCTAGATAAAGGGAGTACCGATTGTTACGCACGCAGCTGAAAGTTTATCAACGGAGTAGAGGTCCTGTCAGGAGCGCGCCAGGACAACCCTGACCAGACAACGCTGACACTGACAGTCCAGACCACCGAAGGTACCGAGGTACGAAAACACCGAGACCCAGTGGGCTTTAGGTTCGTTGGGAGACAGTGACCAAGGCCCTGAGGTAAGTGAGGAAGTCGGACCCCAGAGAGAATCTCAAGGAGGAACGAGCAACAAAGGAGGACCCCTGATTTGGATGGAGAAGGCAGGGCAATCAACTAGTTATCTAAAGTGTTTGTACACCAATGCGAGAAGCCTGGGAAACAAACAGGAAGAATTAGAAGACCCAGTTAAAGAACTATGATTTAATTGGAATAACAGAGACTTGGTGGGATAAATCACATGACTGGAGCACTGTCATGGAAGGTTATAAACTGTTCAGGAAGTACAGGTGGGGGAGAAAAGGAGGAGGAGTTGCATTGTATATAAGAGAACAGTATGATTGCTCGGAGCTCCAGTACATAGAGGGAGAAAAGACTGTTGAGAGTCTATGGGTTAAATTTAGAGGTGGAAGCAACAGAGGTGATGTTGTGGTTGGTGTCTGCTATAGACCGCCGGATCAGATGGATGAGGTAGATGAAGCTTTCTTTGGACAACTGAGAGAAGCTAGATCGTAGGCCCTGGTTCTAATGGGTAACTTTAATCACTCTGACATCTGTTGGGAGACCAATACAGCAGTACACAGACAATTCAGGAAGTTTTTGGAGAATGTTGGGGATAACTTCTTGGTACAAGTGCTGAAGGAACCGACCAGGTGCCATGCGCACCTTGACCTGCTACTCACTAACAGGGAGGAACTAGTAGGAGAAGTAGAGGTGGATGACACCCTGGGAAGCAGTGATCATGAGATGGTAGAGTTCAAGATCCTGACCAAAGGAAGAAAGGAGAGTAGCAAAATACACACCTTGAACTTTAGAAGAGCAGACTTTGACTCCCTCAGAGAACTGATGGGCACGATTCCCTGGGATGCTTACATGAAGAGGAAAGGAGTCCAGGACGTCTGGCAGTATTTTAAAGAAGCCTTATTAAAGGCACAGGAAGAAACCATCCAAAGGCACAGGAAGAAAAGCAAATATGGTAGGTGACCAGATTGGCTTTCCGGGGACATTGATGGTGAGCTTAAACACAAAAAGGAAGCTTACAAGAAGTGGAAACTTGGACAGATGACTAGGGAGGAGTATAAATATATTGCTTGAGAATGCAGGGTAGTTATCAGGAAGGCAAAAGCACAATTGGAATTGCAGCTGGCAAGGGATGTGAAGGGTAACAAGAAAGGTTTCTACAGGCATGTTAGCAATAAGAGGGTGATCAGAGAGGGTGTGAGGCCTTTACTGGATGAGGGAGGTAACCTAGTGACAGATGATGTGGGAAAAGCTGAAGTACTCAATGCTTTCTTTGCCTCTGTCTTCACGGACAAGGTCAGCTCCTAGACAAATGCACTAGGCAACGCAGTATGGGAAGGAGGTGGACAGCCCTTGGTGGAGAAAGAACAAATTAGGAACTATTTAGAAAAGCAAAACATACACAAATTCATGGGCCCAGATTTAATGCATCTGAGAGTAGAGGGAGTTGGTGAATGTCATTGCGGAGCCTTTGGCCATTATCTTTGAAAGATGCCTTTCATGACATCTGGATCGGTGGACCATTCATGGTGGTTAGAGAAGAATTTGCTGAGGTGATCCACTGCTTGTTCAGGGACCCTGGGAGATAGGAGGCTTCGAAGTGGATGGAGTGAGCTATGAGGAATTCCCACAAATGAAGAGCTTCCTGGCACAGGTGAAAGGAGTGTACTCCACCCTGCCTGTTTATATAAAACATTACTGTCATGTTGTCTGTAAGAACCAACATGCACCTGCCCTCCAGGTGGAGTTGGAAAGTCTGGCAGGCTAGGAAAACCACCCTGAGATCCCTGACACCGCTGTGTAGCAAGAGCTCTTCCTGAGCCCCGAGGCTCTGAGTGCCAGCATCGTCCAGTGAGCTCCACACCTACTTTGGAGTAGACATGAACAAGCGCCCAAAGAAGAATTATTGTTTTCATTTCTATAGAGCCTTTTTTTGAGAATCTCAAAATATATAAAAATATTATTTGATGAGGGATTGACCCAGAATTGCCAGGATCCTTGTGGGATCCCAGGGAAGGAGTGGAGGGTGCAGGAGTCAGGGTAGAGGGCTGGGAGGTGTGGGGGGGGGGGGCTGAGAGCAGCAGCTGGGGGTTCAGGAGTTAGGGCAAGGAGCTGGGTATGTGGGGGGAGGGCTCAGAACAGGCGGTGCAGGGTGCAGTAGTCAGGGCTCATGGTGGAGGGATGCGGGCAGGGGTTTGGGTGTGGGGGGGCTCAAGGCAGAGGTTGGGGAGTGCAGGAGTCAGGGCAGGGGGCTGGCAGGTGTGGGGGCCCAGGGTGCTGGAATCTGGGAAGAGGGTGGGGGGCTTAGGGTAGTGATTGCAGGTTCAGGAGTGAGGGAAGTGGGTTGGGAGGTGTGGGAGGTCAAGTGCAGGGAGTATGGGGGCACACAGAGGGGTTCCCCCCAGTCCAGCACTGTTTGGGGCAGGGAGCCACTTACCCAGTCCAGTGGCCGGCAATATAGCGAGCCCCATCCCTACCTGGCCACTCTCTTACTGGTGCAGTCACTCCCCTGTGATCACTCTGCAGTACAGCTGTCCCCTGCACTTGCTGCCTCCAGTGATCACTCTGCGGTATAGCTGTACCTCCTATCACCCCCTTCCATTCCATGTTATGGAAAACAATCAAATTCCAGTCATTTCCCATTTTCCTGGCACAAGCAAACCCTGCCCTTGCTTAAAATTCAGAGAAAAGGAAGCTGCCTACTAGATTTGGTGATCCTAGCTGTTCCTGCTTAGGAGTAGTTCTATAACAGATAGACAATACATACTCAGAGACAAGATCTATGCATGTTGCTGGTTACGCTATTCCTCTTAAAGTTAAGGGGCATCCTATGCACAACTTTGAAAATGTAGGTCAGAATTTTATCCAGTACAGGCTAATTCTAAAGTGACTATACAACAAATACAACAAAAAGCTCTGAATTCCCTACCTTAAGGCTGAGAATTTGCAAGTGCCATGTACAAAGGGCATGGAGTCTCCATTTACCTGGCAAAAATACAGAGAAATGAAAACTTCAAAGGCATTTTGATGAAGTCACTTAAACCTTGTGAACTGCTGAAACAGCATATCTGATTAGGATGATCTACTATAGCTGTATGCATCAGGCAGTATATTACTGGGGCTATGTTAGCTTTGACAAGATTAAGTATGCTCCTGTCATAAAGGATTTTCCAATAAAAATTTCATTTCTCTTCTCCACGTACAAATGATAAGTGACTCTGATATTCCCCTGCTCAACTTTATCAATAAAAATGGTTGTGGTTGAATTGCTCCTGGTTGATTCTTGATGAAGTAGCATTCTATGAGGTGCTAGTCAGTCCCCAAACTAAGAAAGACATGTGAAATCTGAACCAGACACTGACAGCAGCAGGAATACATCACACACTGAAACAGAAACACTGTACAACAGATTTGATCCAGGCTGCCCATTAAAAATAGAATCATTGGCTGGAAGAGATCTCAGGAGATCAACGAGTTCAACCCCTGCCTAAAGCAGGATCAACCCCAACTAAATCATCCCAACCAGGACTTTGTCAAGCTGTGACTTAAAAACCTCTAGGGATGGAGATTCCACCACCTCCGTAGGTAACCCATTCCAGTGCTTCACCACCCTCCTAGGGAAATAGTTTTTCCTAATATCCAACCTAGACCTCCCCCACTGTAACTTGAGACCATTGCTCCTTGTTCTGTCATCTGTCACTACTGAGAACATCCCCTTTCCATCCTCTTTGGAACCCTCTTCAGGTAGTTGCTATCAAATCCCCCCTCACTCTTCTGTAGACTAAATAAGCTCAAATCCCTCAGCCTCTCCTCGTAGGTCATATCCTTCAGCCCCCCCAATCATTTTGGTCGCCCTTTGCTGGACTTCCTCCAGTGTGTCCACATCCTTTCTGTAATAGGGAACCCAGAACTGGATGCAGTACTTCAGATGTGGCCTCACAAGTGCAGAATAAATAATCACTTCTGTAACTGTGCTGGCAATGCTTCTTCCAATTCACCCTAATATGCCATTAGCTTTCTTGGTGACAGTGAGAAAGAGTAGACTACCCGATGAAACTGATTCATCCCCTTGAAGCATTTTATTGCTTGCTGAAACAGATATATTGCCTGTTGAATCAGAGAGGCGCCCCCTCCATGCAGATAGATGCATCACAACTGATTTAGACAAAGATCCTAAATTAAAGCTACCACTTGCGGACTGGAATGTATGGGTTGTTGGAAAAGCATCAACAAGGCTACATAAATCCCCCACCTCCAAAATTAAGTATTCTCTGAAGTAGGTGAAAGGTGAATCAACAAGGCCTGAGGTATGCACATTAAACCTAAATGCATGGTGCCATGGAATGCATCTAATACATCAGTTATTGAAACATACTCATCTCCTATTCAAAGCTGATCCGGGGTTAACAGTGGCATTCAGTTATAGTGGTAT
Source organism: Pelodiscus sinensis (assembly GCF_049634645.1). Taxonomy (NCBI): domain Eukaryota; kingdom Metazoa; phylum Chordata; order Testudines; family Trionychidae; genus Pelodiscus; species Pelodiscus sinensis. The sequence goes on along the minus strand of NC_134712.1, from coordinate 243,494,755 downwards.
CCTACCTTTAGTGTGAGCCTTGTAACTGAATAGAAGGCCTCGCAACACAGGTGTGAGGAAAGATGATTTTTTTTAAAATGGGGCTTGTGAGGTACATAAGAACAGCCAATGCAAAGAAAGGGGCAAAGAAAGTATTGAAGCTTACGTGGGTTGGTGAGTCTTGTGTGGGTTGAGGGTAGAGTTCAGTATTTCCCATGGGGTATGTCTACACTACCCTCCTAGTTCGAACTAGGAGGGTAATGTAGGCATACCGCACTTGCAAATGAAGCTCGGGATTTGAATTTCCCGGGCTTCATTTGCATAAGCGGGGCTCCGCCATTTTTAAATCCCCGCTCGTTCGAACCCTGTGCCGCGCGGCTACACGCGGCACGAACTAGGTAGTTCAAACTAGGCTTCCTAGTTCGAACTACCATTACTCCTCGTGGAGGGGGATGCGGGGGGAGGGGGAGATGTGATTTGTCCTTTTCATATGTGTTCATTTTTTTCAATTGTATCCTTTGGTATATATGGTTGTGACTATTTTCTTCCACTATTTGATCTGAGGAAGTGGGTCTGGCCCACGAAAGCTCATCATCTAATAAACTATCTTGTTAGTCTTTAAAGTGCTACATTGTCCTGCATTTTGCTTCAGCTACCCCAGACTAACACGGCTACATTTCTATCACTAATGACAATACTGTGAGTAGTGCAGTTGCGCAGTGTTGGAAGCCATAGAACAAAATCCTGCAGTGACAGCACAGCCTTTGGTGGCATTGACATCACTCCTGACAACCATAACAAGCAGGCTTTAGCTATGAGTGCTATCAGAGGAACTGGTGTTGATAGCTACAAATTGAAAGCATGATACCAGGGTCTTAGTGGTATACACTAGGTAAACTGTATCTAGGAGGCAGTACGACAACTGTTGTTTTCCCTTATAGGTAGGAGAGGTCTCTATCCATCTAACTGTGCATATTCACTGACTGACATTGTTATTAAAGTAGTCTGAACATATGAATGGTCCAGCCTGTTTTTTATGGACCTGCCCCTTTGCTTCCTACTTTTAGCCAGGCCACCTCCATCTTCCACTGACTGCAGGCCTTGTGTACATACCAGCTGTGCATCCCTGAGGCAAAAGAGAAAGTGACTTATCATGCGCGTGTGTGTCTACTATTTTTTAGATTATTTTACCTTGCACTCCTGTCCCTGGCTGCCTAGCATACAGTCAAGAGAATGACCCAGTTCCTCTGATTTAATTTAATTTTTGTTCTCATTCTCCCTTATTATCTAATTTTCTGCTTGTGGACCTTTTTGTACACTCACAGGTTTTGGTAACAGTTTAATTGGACTGATCTTGACATTTTAAAATATTTGTTTGTCTATTCTATTTTTTCAAGGTAGAGAGCTATTCTGGTTAAAGTGTTTTTTCCCCCAATTGATTTCTTCTTAGGCTAAACAAGATCAATCAAATCTGATAAAATGGATAAAGAAGCCATAAAAACCCAACTATATGCCATCTGGCATGTTGAAGATGAATGACAAGGAAACAAAACCACTGCTTAAATTTTAACTTTTCCTTATTGCTTTAAAAACTCATTCACAGTTCATAATGGCCTAACATTTCATTTCAGCCAATGAGATTGATGTCAACGAACACATAATCGCACAATACATCTTTGCATCTTTCCATCTAGATGCAGATAGTGGAGTCATCAAAATAAACTACTAGATAACCCATTTGTTCTTCCCTTCACTAGCACTGTGATAGCAGGAATCAAAGTACAGAGCTCTTTGCAGTTAAGCACAAGGCAGCAAAAAACCCTGTGAAAAGAGCAGCAGGGTGGGATTTTCAAAAGCCATTGTGACCAAGGTGCACAAGACCCATTGAAGCCAATGGGATTTGAATTCTTAAATAGAACTGGCCAAGCCAATTAATTGGAATGATTTTCTAGCAAAAACTACCTTTTTTTTTTTGCACAGCTAATTTTTATGTGGAAAATTTGCATTTGAGGAAAAAAGTTTTCTGTCAGGAAAATCAAAATGGCAGTTTACCTCCCCCCCCCTCCCACAACTCCCAAAGGTTTTATCTGTTTTACTTTTTGCCACTGAAACTGACAACTCTTTCCTGGCGTGCTCCTCAGACTGAGAGACCTGGATTTGGTCATCCTCCCTTTTTCTCCCTCTTCATTCTGGGGCCAGAGTGGCAGAGACCCTGAGCATGTCCAGGCCTAAAATCTGGCCCGAAATCTCCATGAAGAAAATCAATAACAAGAATAAAACAAAGCTATAGGGTTGCACCTGCTTAACCCATCTCTGAATTTGGCTTTAAAACTTAAAGCAGAGATTCTCAAACCAGAGGAACTGGGGAGCCAGAAGCAGACTTGCCATGTCCCCAGCAAAGGTGGAGGGACGGGGACGGGGGATGGAGGGGAAGGCGAGCTCTGCACTCCCAGAAGGGACAAGGCCTTGGGAAGAAGGGGTGAGATTGGGGGCAGCCAGCCCTTAGCACTGCCTGGAGTGCACCATGGCTACTCCCCCTCAGCCAGCCCACAGAGCTGCTCAGAGCACGCGGTGTGGTGCTCTGGTGGTGATTGAAAAGGCCCAGGTTGCCACTCCTCTTGTGGTAGTGGCAGTGGCAATGGTGGCTGGGAACCCAGGCCTTTTTGAATCACTGGGGTGTGGGGCAATCATCCTCCCTTTTTCCTCCTGTCGGCAGGCCAGCCTAGGAGATTTGGTTGCTTATAACCATTTCCAGCACAACTAATCTGTCTGTCAGTTGCTGATAATATCTGTTAACCCTTTAAAAATGATACAGTCCTATGTCCTTAATATAAAGCATGTCCATTGAAGGTGCTTGAAAACTGGGCATCGACATAGAAAATATTGACACACCCATCAACACAACGGCATGGCAAGGATACTGCATATTTAAAATTCAGGTTTCTAGAGGCACCTTAGCTATTTTTAAGACCAGCACTCAGAGCAGCTCATTATCAGAGACGCTTTGTTCTGTTGATATGTTAGTTCAGTGGTCCCCAAACTTTAGAGACTCCCGGGCACCTGGGGGCGGGGCCACTCACACGCCGGGTGCCCGGGGGCGGGGCCGTGCGTCCTGGGGCACGCCAGGGGCGGGGATGCCCTTGCACCCAGCGCCGGCATGTGCCCCGGGGCAAGGGCTGGGGCCGCCCGAGCACCTTGTGCCATGGACCCGGGGCCGGCACCGCCGCCCGAGCCGCACGCCTGGGGCCGGCACCGGCGCTGCATGCCCGCATGTGCCCCGGGGCTGCGGCCGCCCGAGCGCCGCGCACCAAGCGCCGGTGCGTGTCGCGCGCCTGGGGCTGGCACCTCTAGTGCGCCGCGCGCCGGGGGCAGGGCCGGCCCAGGTTGTCGATGGGCGCACACAAATGCCCCGGCGGGCGCCATGGCACCCACGGGCACCGCATTGGGGACCACTGTGTTAGTGTAATACATCAACAATGAAACACTTGGGAGGATCCCACATCTGCTGAATACTTATACAGAACATTGTGTGGGGCGTGTATGTGTGTGCACAAGTCCTCCTGTTGTTTTTCTCTTTGTTTTAAATTAAAATGGCTTAATATTAGTATTCACACCGTGATTCAACACTGAGAGGTAGAACGATATTAGCTTTGAAACTCCAAAAAGCCAAAGAAATCACTGGTGTAACTCTTCTTAACGGTGAAATGAATTTGGACCTGTAATTTTAATGAGATTGTCACTGCAAAATTGTCATGTGAATCTTCACATATAGACCCCGGCTTGTTCATTTCCAGGTTCTGATTGGGTAATTTGGTCTCTGATGCTGTGTTCAGATTCCCGGTAGAAAAACAAATAAGATGTCAGTGGCTTGTATCTTGCTTAGATAGGGCCTGCTCCTGCAAAGTTAAGAATGCTGCCTGATGCTTGCAAAATGACCTCTCTGGACTTGTGCAAACTCATATCCTAATAACTTAAATGACAGATAATGCGCTGAGTGGGCCACTTTTAAAAAGGAATTTAGCCACTTAAAAGTGCAGCTAGGTGCCTTGTGGTGCCTTTCCACCTGAGGAGTTTAAATACCCTCACACTGGGAATTATGTGCTTTTGAGAATGCCACGGATACCTATTTGCCTTTTTCGGGTACTAAATACCTTCAATGTCTTTCATGATTGCGCCCAGGCCATCACTCAGATACCACAGAAGCAAGTGCCATCTGAAGGCCTGGACAGAGAGAACAGGGATCCTAAAAACAACAAGTGAAAAAAAAAATAAGGCAGTTGCGGGGCAAAGGTAATTATATCCTTCCCTTCCCTCTTCTGGATTATTACTTGTAAACAAAGTACTATAGGCTTTAGTAGCAAGTGGAGCTGGTAGTCTGATTTACGTTTTTAAACTTCAGCAGTGTTCCCAGCCCCCCACTGCAGCCTCCACACTTTCCAAGGCAATGTGAAGCTCTTGTTTTGGAAATAAAACCTGTAACATACCGGGCATGCTTCTGCTCATTTGTCTTCTTGTGCCATTACTTAGGGAATTGCGCTACAGTCACTTCATATCAGAAGCCTCCACTCACTCCATAGCAGGGCTGGAGTTGTACCAGAGAATGTGGCCCAGTGTATTCAGTTAGCTTCTATTTTGATCACTCTGCAATCTCATTAGGCACTTCCCTCCCATTTCAGGAAGTTAACTTGGAAAAGTTACCCCTGCCCTTGCACTTAATTTACTTACCCTTTGTATACTGACGTGTAGCCAGTTTTGGACCATGTGGCATTTCCAAGCTAACATGAATTAATTTTTCAAAATAAATGTTGTGCGATACCATATCAAATGCAAATTAATGCCACTCAAAATGGAAAAACACATCTGGTATCATTTTTTATGAGACTACGCATTTGGTTGCTAAAGGTAACGATTGAGATAATATACTTAAATATCTCTAAGGCATTTTACTTTAGACTGTTTATTCAATAAAAATTATCACAGTTGCAAAAATCAATGTAGCCCATATTAAATGGCTTAGAAACTGACAAATAGAACTCTACAAGCAATTATAAATGGAGAATTGTTATCCAGTGTGGTATTGGCTCAATGTTACTCAATATATTTATCAGATATCTAGGGGAAATAAAAAAAATCCATAAAGTTTGCAATGGCACAAAAACTGTGGAGTGATCAATAATAAAGAACCGTCTGAATCAATGTCTAAGCTGGGATCACTCGAATAATGAGTGCTTTAACGCAACCAAATGTAAGGGTATACATCTAAGAACTAGAGAGTGGTTTGTGGGGGGGGGGGGGTTATTTTGGAGGAGGGAAGAACTGTCCTTTGACACATTAAAAAATTAGAGGGCCAAACTCAGCAAACCTGGTGTAGGGAATGGTAAGTTACATTACAGGCATCAGCTTTCCCTGGGAATACTCCACTCCTGCCCCTGCCCCTTCCTCCCTTTTCCTACCCCCTTTCTGCCCTTAAGGCTCTGCCTCACCCAGCCTCTTCCCACCCCTGCTTCACTCCCTCCCCACAGTGCTTCCTGTCTGCTGCTGAACAGCTGATTGGAGGTGGACAGGAGGCACTGGGGGGGGGGGGGGGCGGAGAGAACTGATCAGCTGGGCCTGCCAAATAGCTGATTGGTGGCTGGCTAACGAGTGCTGAGAACGTCTTATTTTTTTCCATTCCTGGAGCACCTATGGAGTTGGTACCTATGAAATCATCTCTTTCTGCAGCAAAGCAACCCTGGGGAAAAGATTCACTTCTGGAAAGGGCTGCTAAACCCCATGTTTTTACCACTGCCTTTCATTGAGCTTTCAATGGGCAGTGGGGGTGAAGCAGTTTTAACACTCTTTAGGGTTCCATAGGAGTTGGGTCAGAGAGACAGACTCAAGTATCCAACTCAGTGTCCATGCAGCACAAGCTCAGCACTACTCACATTTTGCTCTGTTCCAGCCCCTTCCATTTACCCTGCATGAATACAGATTGTGGCTGCTCTAAGTAACTGCTGTCTTTCCCTCCCAGGAGATTTTCTGCCGCTATGAAACTCTGCCAGGATTTTCATCCATCAAACAAGGCTCAGACCCTTTTCAGACAGGCTCAACACTTGCAGTTCCTATTTGACTTCAACGGGACTTGTGTATGTTCTGCCGCTCTGAAAATCAGTTCTATAGTGATTCATCATTTATTGGACAGGCATTTCTATAAGGAAATTCTGTCAGATCAGGGACAAAGATTGAAAGTTGCAGCAAAGAGACCAAAGCAACAGTGACAGGAAAATAGTTGCTGTCCAACTTACTTGGTTATATGCCAACAAATTATGCATTATATCTCTAAGTCAAACAAGCAAGATAAATAAAAAGTAGTTTGATAGACAAAGAATAAAATGTAAAGGACAGGAACTAATGCAATTTCAATGGAAACAGGAAGCTTTATGAAGAATTATCGCCCTGAGCCAAAGAATCTTAGGCTATAAGAAACAGTCAATAAAGCAGCAAGCTAATAGTTTATTATTTTAAGCTGCTAAGGTTTATGAGCAACATCTGTGACATCCCCTCTAATGTCAGAAAATATCCAAGCACCATTACTCTGCTGGTTAACCTTGAAAGCCATCTTGCAGCTTCTTCAAAGTAACAATAACTCACCAGGATCAGATGGTATTCACCCAAGAGTTCTGAAGGAACACTATTATGTGGGGCAGAACTACTAACTACTATCACAACAATCAGCCTCTGCACCAAATAACTGGAAGGTAGTTAATGTACCATCTATTTTTAAAGAGGGCTCCAGTGCCAATCCTGGTAATTATAGGCTGGTGTGTCCAATGCAGTTATGAGCCAATTGGTTGAAACCATTTGTTAAGGACAGAATGATCAGACATATTGATAAACATGATATATGGGGAAAGAGTTACCATGGCTTGGGGAAAGGAAAATCATGCCTCATATCTCTATAAGAATTATTTGAACAGTTCAATAAGCATGTTGATAATGTGAACCAGTACTGGTTACTTGGATTTTCAGATAGCTTTTGAGAAGGTCCTTCACCAAAAGCTCTTAAGGAAACTAAATAGCTATTGGAAAAGATGGAAAATATTCTTTCAGCTGAGTAGCTTCTTGAAAGGTAAGGAGTAAACGGTCCATTTTCATACTGGAGAGAGGTAAAAAGGAAGGGGTCCCCCAAAGAACTGTGCTTGAACAGGTGCTGTTTGACATATTTATTAATGATCTGGAAAAGCGGGTGAAAAGTGAACTGGCAAAGTTTGCAGAGGGTCCAAAATTAGTCAGGGTTATTAAGTCCAAAACTGGCTGCAAAGAGTTACAAAAGGTTTTCACAAAATTGGGTGTCTGGTGGACAAAATGGCAGATGAAATTTAGACAGACATTCATATGGATAATAAGAACACCCACAGTTACTCTAGTTGCTCATAGCTTTTGGGCTGAAGTTTCTCATGGTGGTTTTTTTTTAGTTCAGGGTGAATGTTTTTGGACTATTACAGCCAATACAGTTTAGCTGCTTGCTTGCAAGGATGTGGATGGGGAAAAGTACATCATTTTGCCCATGTTAAAAAATCCTGGCAACCTTTTCTTTGAGAAGCCCTAGCTCTCCCATAGAGCAGGGACTTAAAAACATGGCAAGGAGGAGAAGGTATTTGTGCCAGGGATGTGCTGCTTGCTGTCCCCGTGAAATGTTGGCCAAGCTACAAGACTTTGAAAAACTGCTGTTCACAGATGCTCAGTAAAGATTTGTCAGAGCTTCAACTGCTAGATTCCTCAGTAATTCCATCCACCTGAGGCATGCTCCAGCCTGGGGCTAGAGAGACTGTCATAGCAATTGCAGCTCCAGCTGCTGCTGGCCAGGCTGGTGGGCACTGGAAGTGAGAGCAGGGAGCCTCCCCTGAGCTCAAGCAGCATGGATCAAGAAACTGCCTGATTTGAATACAGAGTGGGCAAGAGGCAGACTTGGGGGGGAGCAGGGAGCCCAGAGGAAGACTGAGGCAGGTGACTGGCCTGGGGAGGGGAGAGAGAAACAGGAACTGAGAACTGGGTTGGAGGAGGCTGGGACTGGCTGGGCAAGGAAGCAGGGATTGGTCATGGAGACTAAGACTGGAAGGCATGTGGGGGAGAGACTGGGAATGAGTGGAAGTGGGAAGAGAATATGATTGGCTGGGCAAGGAGACTTAGAATGGGAACCAGTGGGTCAGGGAGAGAGAGGTAGTGGGCCAGAAGTGGGGGCGGGGACTTGGATTGGCTGGGTAAGGAGACTAGAGAAAAGGAACCAGAGGGAATGGGGGTATTTGACATGGCTGGAAAAGAAGACTGAGATCAGAAGTCTAAGAAGTAGAAACTAGGACTCATTAGGTGAGGAGAGTGGGGGTGGGGAAGGTTGAGGACAAGGACAGGGTGGAGGGAATAAGGATTAAGGGACAAAGTTTGGTGAGAACAGGGAGGAGAATCTGTACCCAGTGGAGCACATTCCCCTTCAGGACCAGGAATGGAAGCCAATATTCTTAAGTTTCACCATTTCTCATTGCCACCATATATTTGTGAAGCCCACTGACAAGGTACCCCATGAGTCTTCAGTATTGCTCCACATAGACGAGGACAACCTACTACTGCTATCAGCTATGCCATTAGCTCAAGTTGCAGAGATCTGTGAAGTAGCTCTAAGGGTTCCAATGCTGATGGTGAACCATGGCAGTATAAATATGATGCCACTGGATACATTTTTTTCAGGTTGCTTTTTTAAAAAACTTAAGGCAATAACACACAAACTATTTTAAAATAACATTATTAAAATTGCAAAGTCACTTCAAAGTTAAGAAATGTCAGAATACAAGTTACTCATGCAAACTTAATTTGGTCCGCTTGGGTATATGAATTATAATATAGGCATTAATTACATACAAAAGCAGTCCTGTGGAACCTTAGAGACTAACACATTTATTATTATTTAGCTTTTGTGGGTAAAATCTACATCATCAGTTGAGTAGTGCCTTTGTAGTACATTAATCAGTTAAGATGTTTATTCAAACCTAAGTTGATAGTGTTGAACTTGTAAATGAACTTCAGTTCAGATGTCTCCCTCTGTAATTGGGCAATAAAATTATTTTTTAGAAGAATGGCTACTTTTAAATCCATTTAAATCCAGAGGGGTAGCCGTGTTAGTCTGTAACTGAAAAAACTTAAAATATAATGAATAGTCTTGCTGCATCTTGGAGACTAACAAAACATGTAGATGGTATTATGAGCTTCTGTGGGCACAACCCACTTCTTCAGGTACAGTAAGACTATTTGTTATTTTTAAAGATTTATAAATCCCGAGGGAGACATCTGAACTGGAGTTCATTTAGAAGTCCAACACTAGCAACTGAGGGTGAATAAAAACCTTAACTGGTTAACACACTACCAAGGCAATTTCTCCACCTTTGATATTCACATTTCCACATCGAATGCTATGAATGAGACGCATCCAGCCTGACTTAATTAGCTTAATTAACACTGGTCCTACAATAGACAGGTAACTGGTTTTGCTGATAAATAAACCCTGGATTCTGTCACTTCCACTCCAACTCATCTGATGAAGTGGATTTTACCCATGAAAACTGAATAATAAATTTGTTAGACTCTATAAAGGGATAACAATAACCCCTCATCTCATGGTGGGATTGTGAAAATAAATGTCTTAATATTTATGAAGCACTCAGATACTATGTAGTGAGCACCACAGAAAAGCTTATAAGGAAATCCACAAAACTGTATTCATTGCATGCTTTGAATAGTGTTCAGGGAGATAACTAGGGGCCACACATTAAACAATGCCGATAAACATTCTGAATAATACGAGGGCAGAAAAGAGTAGCTAATTGTTGGTTGCCAAGTAATTTTATTAAAAAAAAAAATTCTAAAACAATTTAGTCCAGAGAAACAAGAAGTGGTAAGCTAGTTCTTACTAATTGTTTCTCCTATTGCAAACCCAGGGAAAACCAAAATGAAAAGATGGAATTATTGATAGACGCTATTCATGAGACCCTATTATTGAGTCACCGGGCTTGTTTTACACTCCTCGGGACAATGTGATCAAGACAAAGCAAAATAGTCACAATGGTTAATCATGGCTATTTTATTATTGAAGAAAGGATAAGAAAACAGAATGCAACACAAAAGAGAGAACACTATTATTTCTATATGTTTCTCTATGGAGAGATTATAACAGAGATTACCTCTTTGAGCGTGGAGAACTGCTGGAATATTCTTTGTTTAGTGAGCTGAGGCCAAAGTACGTTATTTCGCCAAATTATTGTGAATTCAGTTTTAGGATCTTATTAGACACTTAAAACTGTTTGTGTACGATGATATAATTGAAGGACAAGTGAAACCTGTTTAGTTATTAATAAAGAACTAGTTTATAGTTGTGTAAAGTAAGCAGTCAAATAAAATATTTTAACAAATAACTTAGAAGCAGCAATGTAAGGAGCTGTTTTAAGACAGACCAATTATGAAAATTAAGCATTTTAAATCCAATTAAATCACAGGTTAACAATATTCAGCCTTTCTCTCCTCTCCAGGGATATATGGTCTAATCAACTGATGATTAAACCAAAGAAACTGTTAATATTTTACGTTACAGCCTCATTTCAATATCTCAGTAAAATCATCACAAGAGTTTAAAATCAAATGCCTAAATAGTGTCTTAAGGCATGTCTACACTTGATGATAGAGCAATGCTGCTGTAACAGAAAATGTCGATTTAATGGGTCTGGTGAAGACACACGAAATCAATGGGAGAGCACTCTGTTGGCAGCTTCAGTTACTTCATTTACATAACTGAAATTGCATAAATTAGGTCAATTTACCATGGTAGTATGGACCAGCCCTTAGTTAATATTCTCTCACTAAATCATGTTTAAGACTTATGAAGATTTTTCCATTGTTTTTCCCCCCTTGTGTGTGTTTTCTTACCTATCTTTCTTACTGTTTTCTTGCTCATCTCAAGCAGCTTGCTTGAGATGAGCAAGATTCATCGATATGTGTTTGCTGTTCTAAGCAAGATAGGAGGGGGTGAATGAGGAGGTATTTGCTTCTTTTTATTTCCATGAATTTATGGGAAAACACTTCTTTCAGGCTCGCTTAGCTTTAAAGTTGGTTGCTGTCACTCTTTCACTGGTTCCCTGCCTTCATGGGTAGTCCCTTAAGTGCTTGTTCCTCATATGAATAGATAGTTTGTTAATGCATGTATGAACGGTGTAATTCCTTCTTGACAGTTACATTTCCTTTGTGGTGGGTAATTCTCAGAGCAACTTAAATTTAGAGCTTTAATTCTTTTATTCAATGTATTTTCTGAGATATCCTTTTACTTCTACCAGAGTTTACTAGGGATTGGAATTCTGTTTCAAATAAATCCAAACACGTTTGTTCTCTCTATAAGAAAGAACTCTCAAAACAGTCTGTTCATATTAAGTTCTTAAAGAGGTCATTTAAGCTTAAAGGTCAAAGAAGGTATTGTCTTTTCTTTTTAACAGTCTTTGGAAAAGTTCTTCTTGTCTTCCCAAAGTTTGGTGAGGGATTGCTTAAGAATTGCAAGATGTTTGTTAGTTGGAAAATTAGTTATTTCTATATGCAAATGGTTTTTAATATTAGTAGCCTAAAATGACCTTAATATGCAGATATTTTACTGTTCATATAACAATGGTATTAGACAGAAGGCTTAGATGAAGGCTTGCATTTAAATACAAAATAGCTGCACATGTACAACTTGAGAAACAAAGGGTTTCACCTGTAAGTGGACATTGTATCGGAACTAATCAATCTCTCCTATAAAGCATTTTGAACCGTTCATATTTTCCTGAAGTTGTAAAGGCACAAGCAGACTTCATTTGAAAAGAAAGGGCTTGGGCATGGCCACTCCAGAGACTAGATTTATAGCTGTAACTCACCCTAATCAGCTTTTTTTAAATCAATAGTTTGTCTTTTTATCACACAAATGTTTTACATGGTTTGTTATTTTGATGTTTGAAGGTCCTTGAAAGATAGAATCAGAAACCATTTGGAATCTCTTTGATTGCCTTTACCTTAACTAGCTAAACATAAGTATTACTTCAGAGGGGTAGTTGAATTAGTCTATACAGGATAAACTTAAAAAAACCAACGAATAGCATGGTAGCACTTTAAAGACTAACAAAACATGTAGATGGAATCATGAGCTTTCGTGGGCACAGCCCACTTCTTCAGATGACCAGAGTATTGTATGTCCAGAACCAAAATAAATGGGGAGGAGAAGGATGGGGGAGAGGACAAAAGGAGGCAGTGGGTATATAAATATCAAAGGGAAAACCAAGATGGTATGTAAAAGGCAAAACTATATAGTCTATAAGTATTACTATGTTTCTAAGCATCCTATAACATACTGTGAACTATATTTTACTATTCTGTAATGGTGCAGTGAAGAATGTAACAACCTAATAAAAATAAGGCATAGATAATTTTGCTCCACATCATTTTTATCAATATTAAGATCTCTCCCCTACAGTAGCCCCTCATTATGTGGACATTGTCCATTCTGTACACTGAGGCAGGGGTCCCGTGGAAAACAAATCATGTAATAACATAATGAAAGACCGTCTGCCTTGTGTAAATGAGTTGTCTAGGAAAGAACAACTGACCATATTTATGCATGTCCTCTTGTGGCAACTTGTTCACATAATGTGAGGAAAAACTGCAATTCTTGTACCAACTTAAAGGGGGTATGTGTGTGAAACTGTTTCCAGCAAAAACTCACATGCCATATACAATCTCTTGTGGTTATAGTCTGTCTAGAGAAAAAAAGAGATACTGGGTTTAGATTTACTTTGGTGTAATGGAGATCAGAATCTCAACCATGGAGTCCCGAGTGCTGGGCAATTCCTCCATCATTTGTAAAATGTCTTTTCAGCAGCAGGAGTCATCACTGCATACAGATTCAGGGGTCTTTAGAGGTTAAAACAGATACAATTAAACAATATACAGAAATTACTGACTCACTGGGAATTGTGAGATATTGATTTGAAAGTCTAAAAGAACAAGCTGTAGTCCTGTTAGACTTACCAGTGGCTACATTTCACTACTAATTAAAGTTCATTGGTGTAGTGTTCCCTGGAGTAGTTGTCAATGTACTCAGTGGTGTTCTTGTAAACATCCAGGAACCTCTAAAATAGACAGATTGATATACTCAGGCAAATGGAATTTTGACTAGAGATAGTTTGAGGTTTACTTTATCCTTGATTTAAAGCAAAAAACCATTTCCCCTTCTTTATATGAATGACCTTAGTCATATTAAAATTGTAAATACAGTAAGACCAGCTATAAATTGTTCTAGTCATATATGGTCAGATGATTTGAGGGATTGATTTCTACATAGATTGGAATTACATTACTTTAGGCTATTGGATTACATATCATTTTGTTCAAATGCAGATGCTAAAATAAATAATTGCTTTGCCTCAGGGCTGTAGATTAGTTGTTCAAGAGAATCTTACTATTAACTGCACAGTGAAGATAAATGTGTTAAGGAAAAACTGGACCTCTTATCAATTATTTCCACACAAGAACTTTAGCAAAAACACAAAACAAAACTTGCTGGAGCAGTTTTCTCTTAGTTCTTTTATCATGTGTTAAATAAATCTGTGCTGAGTTTAACATAGACTTTTAAACTATCCAGAGCTAACAAACACTGAGAAATATTACTGGCTGGAGTGCAATTTTATGATCTTTCTGGTATGAGAGGCTGGATTGAGTAGTACTACTCCACAAAGAGACCAGGAAAGGAATTGTGACTTGTTACCTACTTGCTTTGGGCGGGGAGTAGGGGCAGATTTACAAAGGTATTTAGGCATCTAGTAGAGATTACAAAAATGCCTGAAAAGCATAGGTTCCTAACTCCCATGGAAGAGCAATAGGAGTTAGCAATATAACTCACTTAAGGTAGTCTAGACTACAGGCTTTTGTCGACAAAAGTTTTCTCGACAGATACTGTCGACAAAGCTTCTCTCAACAAAGAAGGTCTAGACTACATCCAGTTCTGTTGACAAAGCAAGCCGCTTTGTCGACATGGCAGTGTAGTCGCAAAGGACAGTGTAGATGCAATAATGCCTTCCGTCGATAGAATTCTGTCAACAAAAGGCATTATTCCTTGTAGAATGAGGTTTACAGTCGTTGACAAAACTGCTGAGTTCTGTCGACATTATGTCAACAGAACTCGGCGGCAGTGTAGACACAGGTATAGTTTTGTCAACAAAAGTCCACTTTTGTCGACAAAACCCTGTAGTCTAGACACACCCTTAGGTGATGCTGTAAATTCCACTAGGCAACTAGGGTGATGGGTTCTAGCCCCGCCTCTGCCCAACCTCAGAGCCACCAGACCACCAACACAGGATATAAGGGATGTCCTGAAGGTGCCTAAGTCCCTTTGTAAATCTAATCCTAGGTTACGTCATCCGTTTCTCCAGGAGAGCTTGCTCTCAGAGGGCAGAACTGGATAAGCATCTCTCAGTTCTCAGGTTACTGACCACTGCCTCCTGCTACGTGGGTTCTACAAACCATGTAGGGTGCCCCGTCTGCATCAACAGGAGTCTCACAGATGCTAAATTCATCTAAATCATCTGACTGCCCTGAAAAGGTGTGGGGCTAGGTGTGGGGCTCTTGGGCCCTCACTGCCTGGCTCCTTTCAGGCCGTGTTTATACTACAAAATTAAGGTAGCTATTTTTATTGTGCCCCTTGCCACTATGTAGCGCAGGATGTTTGGGGAAGGGTTGGCAGTGCCTCATGGGGGCAAATGAGTGTTGCCGGGGGTGACTTAAAACATGGGTTAGTGTCCCAGAATACAAGTTTTTTCCATCCCATCATTCTGTAGGGTAAATTGAGGCAGTCCATGGTATCTTGCTGAGAACTGACAAACTCAAATCTGAAAGTATCAGACCAAGCCTGAGAAACATACAGTACAACAGTTACTGTGATCCTGGTTCTCCTGGCAACCACATTCCAAAAGGGCCTCACTTTGATAAGGCTGGTACCAAACAGCCAAACAACCACGTGGGATTGTTTTTCATTGTCTGCTTTGTTCCTAGAAAATTAGCTTGAATCCCAAAGATCACGCCAAGGCAATACCACCCCTGCAGGAAACACATTATATTTCCGGCCGACAAAATGACCATCAACGTGTCTTTGTTTATGTTGGCTTATTTAGCTTGTTAGGAATATACCTGTATTAGTGGTAACATGTTTAATTGGCAATGGGCGGAGATGCTGTGTAACTGTTGTAGACCATTGGCTTATGTGCATATCTCACTTCCGCTGCTAGACCTATCAAATCACTTCTCCTCCATCCATCTGCTACCTATACAATCTAATGTATGTTTTGGTTAAGTTAGTGCTCACCGGTTTAACCCCTGATGAGTACTCCACCAGCTGTGTGAACCAATAAATCCTCTACTTGTTTTCACCTGCACCTCGTGTGTCCAAGAAATTATTCCCTATGGTTCTAAAACCATCCTATTATGTTTTATGCTTCTTTTTAAAAGCCCTGCAAATGCGTGCACCCACCATGTCTGTGAGAAGCATAGATCCTGCACAGCAGGGCGATGAGCATTATGAACACAACGTGCCTGATCCCTGTAGTCTCTAGAGCCATGAGGTGGAATATGAGGCTGCCTTGCCATGGAGGCTGCCTTGTCATGTGCCAGGGAAAGAAAAAAAAAATCAAGGTGGTGCTTGGCATTCGCGGAGTAGGTGCACACAAGGACCCGCCAACCCTGAGCCTGAGAAACAAGGCCTGAGTGGTGGAATTGTATCATCATGCAGGTAGGGGATAAGGAGTAGAACTTTCGGATGCAGAAGGCCACATTCATGGAACAGAGGTCGCTCCAGCCCTCCGGCAGTGACCCCAGATGGGGAGCTGCACTTGGGTTGGAAAAAGGAATGGTGAGCACTGTGTGGGAGTTGGTACAGCCAGATTGCTGTCAATCAGTAATTTGGAGTTGGAAAATTGCTGGGGATTGCTGTAAAACAAGAATGCAGGGCTATTTATTGTATCCTGTTGTTACCCAGGGTTTTTAGGCCCCAAAGCAATGGTAAGTTATCTCTTTCATGCCAGGAAGAGTCATGAATAAATCAAGGGGGGCACAGCTCATCTGTCTGAAAAAAGATTGGCACAAGCAAGAGAGCTTTCTCCTAAAACTACTTTTTATTAGAGTGTGTGTGTGTGTGTGTGTGTGTGTGTGTGTGTGTGTGTGTACGTGTACATGTTCCTGCAGAAGTAGGTTTAGAGCATTTAAAACCCAGAAAGTGTGAAATGGTTTTGAGGAATCAGCAGTCAGCCTTCTCTGGGATCCTGCCTTCTGTGTAGCTCAGGGGTCTCCAAACTTTTCTGCCCGAGGGCCGCATTAACTATCAAACAGCAGTTCAGGGGCCGACTACACACTTGAGGTCCAAATAAAAAACAATCAAAACATGGATGTTGTTTTTAATTATTTATTTAATATTATTTTATTCAGTTATTATTTAATAACACATTGATACACTACACATGAACACCTGTATTAGTGTGAATGGTGAAATTGTTTCCTGGATGCCAAAATAGCAGACATTTCTGGCTTTAGAAATCACTGTTTGAAATTGGGGGTGGTGCTTGTCCTAGTCCTGCAGGAGGGGCTCCAGAACGGGGAAACTGCTGAGAACTCATTTCCACCTGCGCAATGTGATGAAAATTGTAAGCAACATAATCCTGGCAATATGTTCAGCCTAAGACACTCACACTTGAAGAGATGTGATCGCTCTCCTATCATGCAGGGAATGAGGTGACAATTTGTAACATAGCCCCATGGAACAAGGGGCATGCATTTTAATGGGAAAAGCTGGTTTGAAAGCAGACACGTTATCACTTGGTAAAGGAAGTTGGAAAGCAGTGCCCAACGCTCCCACAGACTGATACCCGGCAGGATATCAGGATGAGAGAGACCAGACGTGGAAGGGAGAGGGATGTTTCTTCAGGGCGCACTGCAGGGACCAGGGCAGCGCGCTAGGCACGGCACAGCGTCACCCAGAGGCTGTGCCACAGCAACCAGACCGCCTCCTGCAATGGGCACCAGCTCCTCAGCCCCGCCCCCGGAGAAGTAGCCCCTCGCTCCTAGCCCCTGAGAAACCACCGTCGGGTTTCCTCCCCTCCGTCCAGCCTCCTGCGATCCTCTGCCGCCGGGTCTGATCTGGAGCCCGCCTTTGAGACCCCCCTTTTTCGCCCGCCCGGCCAAGCGGCACGCGGAGCCGTCCCTGACCTGGGCTACCTGCTGTCCCGTGCGCACGCTGGGGCCTCGCGCAGCCGCCTGCGAATCCGTTTCTCCCGCTGACACCAATGCTCGGACTCAAGCTCTCTCCTTCCACCACCGCAGCCACCCTCCGCCTAATTGGCTCCGGTTGGTGCACGCGGAAGAAGGCGGGGCCAGACAAAAAGGTCTCCACGGGCCGGATGAGAGGGCCTCGCGGGCCGCATCCGGCCCGCGGGCCGTAGTTTGGAGACCCCTGGTGTAGCTGATGGGGAGTTTAGATTTCTAATCCTTGTCCAGAGAAAGTACAGCCAATCCCATATAGCTGCACATACACTGACTTGTGGGAGAAACAGTTGTTGTATGTATTTGTGAATGGGAATGACGGTTTTTATCCCTAATCAACTCGACTGCTTCCTTGAAGTTATTTTGAAGTTAGCAGATGAAGTGCATTTTGAAAAGTGGAAAACCTACATCAGAAAAGCCTGTCTTTGAATTTCAAAGTGAATACACACTGGGTTGTGTGATGTGAATGCTCTCATGTGGACTAAAAACTAGAGAGCAGATTATATACAAAGAGTTATGACAAACGGCAAAGTGTGAAGTTGTGGGCAGTAGAAGCCCAATGGAATGCTGCAAGTTTGTGTATTTGAGACGGCTATTCTTCATTAACATGCTGTTCTCACCGTGCCTGATAATTAGTGAAGTCTTGCAATTCAGGCAACATGAAACTTCCAAGACAGCAACATAATAAAGAGGAGATCTAGAGAGATTAGGAAGATGGGCAGAAAATAATGAAATGAGAATAAATTTGGAGAAACACAAACTGCTATTTTCTTAGCGAGGGAGAGAGGATTTAATCCCAAACACAGATTGAACACCAGAGGGAAATTTGGCATGAATAATGTGAAAGGGGAGTTGAGGATATGACAGAAACTTGAAATACTATAAAAAAAAAATCTAAAAAGTCATCTAAAAAGTGTGAGCAGCATACATAGTAGCATCACATCATGGGACTTGGGGGCCATAACCCATTTCGTTACGATGCAGGTACACCTGTCATTTTTGGTCTCTTTTGGGCACCTCATAACCAGAAAGACTGAAAGAGAATGCAGATGAGAGAAAAGCACAGAAAATAGTAATGGGCTGGGGGAATGATTTATCAGAAAAATGTAAGAACCCAATGTGTATAGTTTGTCTAAGTGACAGTCTACAGAAATTAGAACTGCGTAAATACCCAGAAGGAAGAGGAATTATTTAGCATAATAAAAAGAGGTTGTGAGCAGATTCTTTTCCAATTTGCTCTACAGACAAATCCATACAGTATATAAAGGCCAAATTCATTCCTTTCTTAGGGTTTAGCTTTCTTAACAAAAGGATCAGCAAACTCAGTTTATATCTTCTCTCCAGTCTGACTGATGCTGGAGTTTCTCCTTCAGCACTGCTCAGCTAATGCCTGAAATCCTTCCCTTGACAGAAAGTCACTCCCACCTCCCTTGTATCCTCATTGGATAAGAAATCACCAGCATCTCTAGTTAGAAGACCTCCGTAAAGCCTTTCCAAGCAGGAATAATGTAGACCAATGGTCAGTGTGTTATGTCCACTCTCACCCCTTCAGTGCTTAATCCACAGAGCAATTGAGTCTGTTACTATTTCATCTAAGGAGCTTTAGCACAAGATATAGGAGCTTATACTTTATCTCCGAAGGTCCCCTATTCAGTTCCTAGTTTACTGGCCAAGCTAATAGCCAACAAATCGATGCTAGAAAACACCGTGTGTGTGCGTGCGCGCGCGCATGCACTTTAGATAAACACTGCCATCATGCTGCAGCTGCATAGCCCTGATCCAGAATCCCTTAAATATGTAAGTCCCACTGGCTGCCAGGAGCCATGTACTGCTTAGCTCCTCCGAAGGCCTTTGGAAATCACCGATAAGAAGAGAGACTTGAATCCAACCTGCCACTTGGTATCACTGGAACCTAAAAGCGTTGTTCAAGCTCTCAGCATTATTTGTCAATGGCATGTAGCAGTAGTGCTGTCAAAACTGGTGAGATGCCTATAATGGCAGGTCTCAAAACAAGGGAATAGTTTCCCAGTGTCAGGAATGCACAAAGATTTAATGTCTGCATAGTAACAGAGAGAGAGAGGTTGCGAGTATTAGTCCAAACTAATTGTACAAAATAAGGTGAAGTCTTGGGCATTATGGCCCTACCTGCAGGGTAGAGAATTAAGTTTTGTTAACTCAGAGTTCCTGTCAAAGTCACTGGCATACTTTTATAGGGTTTTTATCTAGACTCAATGGCTAACACACTTAAGAATCTGCACATTACCTACATGAGTCAGTAAATATATCATAAGGCAAACAGGACAATGAACAGAACAGTTGAGAAGCGTTGGGAGGTGGGAAGAAATCTTTGAGAACTGAATAGTTTCTAGAAATCTCCCCTCTGCTTTGTAGAGCAGTCCTGGATGGTCCCTACTAGGGTTAACGCTCTCTCTTGCCCTCCCTAGCATCCACCAGAATATCTGCCCTGCAATCTGTCATGCCACATCTCAATCCAGAGGAAGGGTGGAATCTTACTGTGTGCCTTGGGAGACAATCATAGAATCATAGAACTGGAAGGGACCTTGAGAGGTTTTTTTGTCTAGTCCCCTGCACTCATAGCAGGAGCACTATCTAGACCACCTAGGACAGATGTCTATCTAACCTACTCTTAAAAATCTCCAGTGGTGGAGATTCCACAACTCTCCCTAGGCAACTTATTCCAGTCCTTATCCACCCTTACAGGAAGTTTCCCCTAATGTTCAGCCTAAACTTCCCTTGTTGTAATTTAATCTCATTGCTTCTTGACCTGTCCTTTAAGGTTGAAAAGAACAATTTTTCTTCCTCCTTCCTGTAAAAAGCTTTTAGGTAGGAGAAGATTCCCCCTCAATCTTCTCTTTTCCAGACTAAAGAAGCCCATTTTTTCCAGTCTTGCCTCATAGGTTATGTTTTCTAGAACAGGGGTCCTCAAACTTCATTGCACTGTGACCACCTTCTGACAACAAACATTACTACATGACCCCAGAAGGGGGTACCAAAATCTGATCCTCACAGACGCAGGCAGGGTGACCAAAGCCTGAGACTTCAGACCCAGGCATTGGGCCTGTAACCAAGTCCTGTCATCCAGGTTTGAAGCCCTAGGATTTTGCCCCTGGTGATTTGGCTCAGGCCCTAGCAACTCTCAGCCACCCCTGGCAATCCCACTAAATTGTTGTCGTGACCCACTTTGCGGTCCTCACCCAGAGTTTGACAGCCACTGTTCTAGACCTTTATTAATTTTTATTGCTCTTCTCTGGACTTTCTCCAATGTTTCCACATCTTTCCAGAATTGTGGCACCCAGAGCTGGACACAATACTCCAGTTGAGGCCTAATTAGTGCAGAGTAGAGAGGAAGAATCTCTTCTCATGTCTTACTTACAACACTCCGGCTCATACATCCCAGAATGATGTTTCCTTCATTTGGCAACAATATTACACTATTGACATCCACTATAATCTCCAGATGCTTTCCCTCAATACTCATTTCTAGGTCGTCATTTACCATTCTGTATATGTGCAATTGATTTTTCCTTTGTAAGTGGAGTACTTTGCATTTGTCCTTATTTAATTTCATCCCATTTCTCCAGTTTGCCCAGATTATTTTGAATTTTAATCCTATCCTCTAAAGCACTTTCAACCCCTTCCAGCTTGGTATCATCTACAAACTTTATAAATGTATTCTCTATGCCATTATCTAAATCATTGATGAATATTTTGAACAGAACTGGACCCAGAACAGATCCCTGCAGAATCCCACTCATTTTGCCTTTCCAGCATGACTGTGAACCATTGATAACTACTCTCTGGGAACAGTTATACAACCTCCCAGTATCCTGTCTGCCAACAATGGCCAATACCAGATGCCCCCGAGGGAGTGAACTGAAAAGGTACTGATTAAGCGATCCTTCTCCTGCCATCCATCTCCACCCTCTGACAAACAGAGTCTAGAGACACCATCCTGGCTAAAAGCCATTAATGGACTTAACCTCCATGAATTTATCTAGTTCTCTTTTAAACCCTGTTATAATCCTAGCCTTCACAACCTCCTCAGGCAAGGAGTTCCACAGGTTGACTATGTGCTGTGTGAAGAAGAACTTCCTTTCATTTGTTTTAAACCTGCTGCCCGTTAATTTCATTTGTTGGCCCCTAGTTTTTATATTATGGGAACAAGTAAATAACCTTTCCTTATTCACTTTCTCCACACTGCTCATGATTTTATATGCCTCTATCATATTCGCCTCTTTTCCAAGATGAAAAGTCTCACTCTCTTTAATCTCTTCTCATATGGGACCCATTCCAAACCTCTTTTCTGTTGACAGAGAGGTGTAGTCTAGACCCACCCTAAGAGGCTTTTCATCGTGCCCTGGTGACTTGAGGACATCTAATTTGTCTAAATAATTTTTAATCTGCTTTTTCCCTATTTTAGCCTCTGATTTCACCTGAATTTCACTGGCAGTCATTGTGTTAGACACCCAATCACCACCAACCGTCTTGGTGACCTCCCCCCAAGAAGTCATTAAGCATCTCTGCCATTTCCACATTTTCTGTTATTGTTTTTCCCCCTCGTCATTGCATAACAGACTACCTTGACCTTGGTCTTCCTCTTGCTTCTAATGTATTTGTTGAATGTGTTTTGTTACCCTTTGTGTCTCTAGCTATTTTGATGTTATTTTGTGCCTTTGCCTTTTAAATTTTACCCTACATACTTGTGCTATTTCTTTGTATTCATCTTTTGTAATTTCACCAAGTATCCACTTTTTGTATGACTCTTTTTAAAATTTTTATATAATTGAAAATCTCCTGATTAAACCAGCATGGATTCGTGCCATACTTCCTATCTTTTCTATGCAGTGGGATAGTTGGCTGCTGTGTCTCTTTGAAAATCTACCAGTTCTCTTGAACTGTTTTTCCCCTGAGACTTGCTTCCCATGGGATTTTACCTACCTACTCCACGAGTTTGCTAAAGTCTGCCCTAGTGAAATTCAGTGACTTTAGTTTGTTCTTCTCTCTTAGAACCATTCTTTAGCATCATGAAGTCTATTATTTCATGATCACTTTCACCCATCCTGCCTTCCACTTTCAAATTCTCAACCAGTTCCTCCCAATTTGTCGAAATCAAACCGAGAACAGCTTCCTCACAATAGCTTTCTCCACTTTCTGAAATAAAAAATGTCTCCAATACATTCTTGGAGAATGTACTCATTGGATAAACTTTTTGGATAATCTGTACCCTACTGAGTTATTTTTTTCAACAAATGTCTGGGTAGTTGAAATCCCACATCATCACCAACTCCTGTGCATTGGATGTTTTTGCTAGTTGATTCAAAAAAGTCTCGCTCACCTCTTGTTCCTGGGTAGGTGGTTTATAGTAGACCCCAATCATGGTATCTCCCTGGTTTTATTTATAATATTATGTGTATAATAAAGTCACAGCAGGAGTTCTAATGTTATTGGGATAGAGCATGGCCCCAATGTGGCTGATTTGTTTTTTGCCATTTCATCATCTCAAACAGGTTTTGACAGCCCACTGAATAGATATCAGCTCCCTCAACACAGATAAAGGAATAGAAAGAGGACATGGCTGATGTGCTGTTGTTCTCTAGCAAGTCTAACAACCTATTTCTTATTCTTTCCCCAGTCCTTGTGCTATACAACCATTTCCTCCTGCAAACATCCACACCAAACATTCTTTCTCTGGCCTTCTTTCTCCACTCTGAAGTTTGGTTTCCAAAACTGTTGTGCAGTTCTCCAGCCCCTGCCATTGGTGTGATGACTCTGAAACCCAGCAATTTTCCAATTTTGTCTCCCTCCCAGCTGATTTGATTCTCAGGCCCAACTTCCCACCCCAATTCATGAATCAGTTCTCAGACTCTCTTCTCCAGTCTGGGGGCTCTGCTCTAAACATCTCCTCTTTGCTACTAGGTGCTGCCCCTCTGAACTTGTACTTGGCCTGGCAACTCCTTTTTGGCTTCTGACCAGAACTCTGGTGCTGTTGGCCTACTGGCCCCAAAGCCAGTTACCTGCATATCTTCAACACCCTGCACCTCCTGTAGCGATGTGTCCAAAGAAAGTAGATACAGCTGGTGAGAAATGACAGCTTGATGTCAATTAATCAGCTTGTTAAGTGACAGTGAGTCCGTGGTGAAGTTTGCTGGCCACATCATCAGAACTGGTTACATGATGTGTAAGGCTTATTTCTCCTGTGGCTGAGTTGAGCTTTTTAATTTTGCAATGGTTCCCTCAAACATAGCCAACTGCTCCAGTCTCATTAGACTTATTACTGAGCATCAGGGTTAGCCAGAGGCTTGCAACATGGACACACAGTGCAGCCAGGTACTCAGTGAGGGCTCAGCTGGGAGCCTAATTAGTTCCCAGGCAGCTGAGCAAAGGAAACCTGCTGCACAAGCTCATAGAGATGACAGGGCCTGCTAAGTTCCCCCTACAATGCCAGAGGAGCTGGCATAATGCGGAAAGCGAGGCTTGAACGGTGGACAGCATGTCTACTCAATAATGTTAGTTTTGAGCAGGTTATAGGATTGCAGTGCTATATAATCCAGGAACATCTCATGGAAGTTTGACATGGGTGTGACAAAACACATTATCACTCCAGGGCAAGAAATCAGTGTCCCGGCCAGGCCTTGTCAGAGGGAGAGTCAGGAGGACCATTTGGCTAAGCTTATGACAAAGGATCCAGGATGGCTGGGAAGTACGACAGAATACAAGCAGTCCTTCTTGAGCAAAATCCAAATGGTATTTTCTCCAGTTGTGGCAACCACACACTAAACCTTGTTGGTGCTGATTGCACTGAATCATGCAAGGAAGCAATCACATACTGTGTGATTGTACAACCTCTTCAGTAGCAGTCCTCGAAAGTGGAAAATTCGGAAGCAGCATCTGCTTGTTTCCCTTCATGGCATGGCGACAACGAGATGGTTAGCATGCATTGATGGTATTAAGCCAGTTGCACAACATTTGGACTCTGTGAGGAAGGCTTTAAGTGAGCTTGAATCTCTTACTCTCACACCACAGACTCGCACTGAGGTTAAGTCAATTCAGAAGTATATAGCCAAATTTGAATGCATTTTAACGTTGTTCATGTGGATGGAGCTGCTAAAAATGATCTACAAAACTAATCTTGTAATTGAAGCATGCAATGCTTGAGAGGGATAACTCTGAACTAATGAACACTGAAAGTTGAGAGGGATAATACTGAACGACTTCTTAAAGATATTCAAGATTCATGATCAATGGGACACAATCCTTTCTGAGTCCAAATCAGTAGCACAGGATATTGACATTTCATGCAAGTTTTCCACCAATTGCAGCCTAACATCTCAATCTGATGCAGAAAGGCACTATTGAGTCAATGTGGATTTTTTTTTGTTATTATTGACTCCATCAAATCTGGTCTTACACATCAATTTGAGTCATTGAGACAAATTTGTATCCTTTTTGGATTCCTTTGGGAGTTCAGAGAACTAAGGCTATGTCTAGACTGCATTGCTTTTTCGGGATACTGGAGGTATCCCAAAATAGCAACACTGCATCCAAGGAACGCGTCTGCTTTTTCAAAAAATTTTTCTAAAGAACAGATACACTCCTTTGCCATCCCTGTAAACCTTGTTCTATGAGGAATAAGGGATGGCTTGAAAGAGCACTTTCTTTCACAATTTGGCACCATGTAGATGCACCAAATTTTGAAAGAGCCACTTTCGAAAGTAAATTGAAAAAAGATATGGAATTTGCATACCACAAATTGTGTATAATTTTCCGATTTAACAGTGCAGTCTAGACATAGCCTTGGTGATGAAGAGCTGTATTCAGCGGCTGAACACTTTCAATAAAGATACAACGAAATTTCAAGAGATCTCTGTGACGAGATCATCTTCCTGAAATGTATATATTCCTCCAACTTTAGATCAGACTACAAGCCAAAAGAACTGCTAAAAAATATTCAATCTTGGCCTGTTGACTGTATTTCCTAATATCACAATTGCAGTACGTATTTTTGTCAATTTCCCCACATCAGTTGCTTCAGGTGAATGCACATTCAACATGTTAAAACAAGTAAAGGACTATCATCATTCTACAAGAACATTCGAATGGGCTTGCAATGCTTAATATTAACAGTGATGTTGCATGTAAATTAGATTCTTCTTCAATTATAAACACACACACACAGAGCCAGAAAAGCATTCCTAAAAAGAAGAGTTTTGCTTGGAGCGGAAACTCACAATTAAAGTGACATTTTTAATAAGCATGCTATTGGTATAATGACATAATTGTTAATAAATAAAAGTTTCTAGTGCTCATTTTCATATATTCTTTTGGTTTTAGTATGACCCAGTGGATGAGAAGTTAGATACGTCAGGGCTGTGGGGCTGGAGTTAGGCTGGGATCTCTAAACTCAAAGTAGCCTGAGGGGGCCTGGTCACAGCAATGGTGAATCTGCAAAAGCCAAACTGTTCACTGCCAGCACTCGGGACTGAGTGGAAGGGCATCAAAAGTTGTGTAACAAAGTACTTAAATGTTCTCTACTCATGTATCAAATCAAGAGAGCAATTGCCTTTTTAGAGGATCTATTTTCTTTGCTTTATCTTCTGAAAAGAAATGTATGGCTGATAAATTTATGTAATTGAACATAGGCAGACAGCAAGTTCAGAGATGACATTTGCCACTGTTATGAAATCCTACATCTATGCCTTGATATCACGGGTTTCTTATGAAAATTTTAAAGAAATAAACTAGATCTCATTTCATGGGAGAAAAGGCAGTACACTGGCAGTCAAATTCTCTGCAGCTACATACTCTGAGCTTTCTGCTGAAGTTGTCCTTCAGTTTATTCTTGAAAGATGACAGACAAGGATAATGATTAAATTTGCTAAATTCCAGAATATAAATGGACAGATGTACAAAATGCTAGCTATTGAAATGAAGCTAGTTTTAATCCAGGAAGATTACATGTATGTGCCACATATCTCTGGTGGCATTTGTCCAGGATTCATCCCTGAATTTGGTCCACTGCTTGGATCATTAGCTTCCCTGGCCCAGGCTGGGGAATGATGGAGAACATGATGTGCATGCTGATGCATGCCCGGCATGGGGTGACTGAAGTGAACACATAAACAGTATCGACCTCTTATTCCTCTGTGTCTGTCATCAGTGTTTAGAGTAATATCAGGTGTGGACTCCAGTCTCTCTTTCTTAAGTGTCTAGTTGTAAAGAGAAGGAGATTGATCCACCAAAGGGCTATTGAAAAAATAAACTAGCCCTCTACAAAGCCCCCAGAGCATCTCAACCTTTCTCCTTGACCCAGATCAGACAAGGAGAAACATGATCCAACAGCAGGAGCAAGATTGTGCACAGGTGGCTGTGTTAGCGTGCAAGTGGAGAAAGCTGAAATGTCAGAACTTGCTATCCCTGCTGGTAAGTCTCAGCAGGGCCAAGCTCAAAGTAACCCTTGCACATGCCACGAGGGACTATGGGAGGCTAGTTATGCTGTTGCTGTTCCCCTGTCTACAGTCGGCAAGGAGTGGCCTATCCCAGCATAGCCTCTGAGTCGCAGAGCCCGGGGAACAATAGACACTTAATTCTACTGGCTGGAGCAATATTTGGAAATGAAGCCTTGCCATCTAAATGGTATGGATGGACCCACACATGGCAATCTGCATCTGCAAATGGGCATGTAACTGCTCACTAGTCGAGTCATAAGTATGGTGTGTGTGTGTTTGTGTGCGCTACTTGCGAAACATATTGCTCCATGACTATAACCGTGATGTTCAACCAGTTCTGAAGCAGTAGCCACCATAGTGGCTACTTCTACAGCAAACTAGCCACACTCACCCAGCCAAATAGCCACATTGGTCAAACCAACTAGCCACACTCAACTGGCCAAATAGCCACATGTGGCTACTGGCAAATGTATTGGACACCACAGCTCTATAATCTAGGTGCCATTGTCTTCACACTAGTCCTCAGAGATAAAGGGGAAGAAGGAGGCTGAAGAGGACCGAATTCAATACTTCAGTACTTGGACTACAGTGCTTGTCAGTATCCACAGTTTAAAGACAACTATACATGATCTAACTTTTGTTTCTACTTTTCATATGTAACAAAATGGCTACATGTAATGCATCACAATGATCTTGCTCTATGTAAGTCTATGTTGAAACAGAAGTGCGTGCTGTACGAAGTGCTTAATTGAATAACAGGCTTGCTATCATTGGTTTGGAAATGACGAAAATCCCCAGAAACCTTTGTGTATCATGTTCAACTCACTAAGTTACCTCACTTCTTATCCCTGTAATAGCCTCACAATATAATAAAATATGCATTTGAAAAACTAATTTGCTTGGGCTATTGATTTAATTAGCTTGAGTCCATTTGTTTAATCACTAGTATTTGTATTTTAAATGCATAGCATCGAGGTTGCGGAGAAGCATTCCTTACTGTAGTGATTTCTATCTCCGGACCTGAAAGGTTAAAGTCATTTTTGCTTAAGCTTCCTTGCAGGTTCCCTGCTATAAACCTGCACTTCTAAAGTGTTCTGAACTGAGGCCCCTTTCCAATCTCAGGGCTGAAGCTTATTTGTTGTATGACCTCAGTGTGCCCCGTCTACTAAACCTTATGGCTCTGGTGTGGGATCTGGCAAGTTCATAATTTAAATGTGTGGGGGATTTTTGACTGGCCTTCCAGGTAATCCTAAAAAAAAAGTAGCGTGTAAATTATTACTGAATAATTTAGAGTTTTAGCAAAAGTGGTTCCTGCCTCTCAAAAATCACTATTTTAAAAATGAATAATTTATCCAGCTCTCCAGAAACAGTAACACAACTCAGCTACTAGTGACTTGCATATGGGACTTGTTAGAGGAGCTTGGCTATATCTTCTGGAGTATGAGATGTATAACAGATGATGAGCTTTCGTGGGCCAGACCCACTTCCTCAGATCAAATAGTATAACAGATGTATAACAGATCTTCTAGTTAAGACATGGGTCTGGAAAATGTAGGCTGTGTTCTAAAGCTGTCCAACAGATACCCTGTGTGAATTCAAGCTCAGTGATTTAAACCACTCTGGTCTTCATTTTTGCCATGTATAATATGGAACGATTTCTTCCCTGCTTCAATGGGTGTATGAGACTCATTAATGGAGTTTGGGTTCTTTGGGTGGAAGATGCCATAGAAGAGTTAAGTGCCATTCCTGCTAGTGAGTTCAGCCATGCCTTGTTGGTCTGGTATTTCAGAGGCATATTAGACTGGTAAACACAGTCCTACAGTTCCTAATTTAGGATGAAGACATGTTTCACTTTGCACTTGCTTTTGTCTTTATTTTAAATAGAGATAATAAGGGTTACAATATTTCCACTCACAGCAACTGCAATCTGCACTGTTATTATATTCTTAGGTCTATACTGTACTTTAATACAATAGACTGCATGCAGCTTTTTTGGTTCATGGGTTTGTAAATATATTGGAGGAAATATTCATTCTTATACAAGAAGTGGGTTGTGTCGAAAGCTCATGATACCATCTACATTATGTGTTAGTCTCTAAGGCTACGTCTAGACTGCAAGTCTCTTTCGAAAGAGGCTTTTTCAAAAGATACTTTCGAAAAAGCCTCTTTTGAAAAAGAGCGTCTAGACTGCAAACAGTACTTTCGAAAAAGCAAGCCGCTTTTTCGAAAGAGAGCACCCAGGCAGTCTGGATGCTCTCTTTTGAAAAAGCCCTGTTTGCATTCAAGAACACCTTTTTTCGAAAGAGCACTTTCGAAAAAAGGCGTTCTTCCTCGTGAAATGAGGAGTACTGCTGTCGAAAGAAAAGCCGCGTTCTTTCGATTTAATTTCGAAAGAACACAGCTGTAGTCTAGACGCAGGTGAAGTTTTTTCGAAAAAAGGCTAATTTTTTCGAAAAAACCCTGCAGTCTATACACAGCCTAAGAGTAAGTCTACACAGCAACATTGTTTCGAAATAATGTCAACATACAGTCAAGCTGGAGGTCTTCTTACTCCAGCTCCTGTGATCCTCATGTATGAGGAGTAAGGGAAGTCAGAGGAAGAGTGCTCTGTTTTGAAATAAGTGCTGTTTAGACATTCCTATTTAGAAATAAGCTACACAATTGACATAACTTGAAATAAGCTACACAAATTGAGCTAAGCCTTGTTGTGTACATGCACCTTAAGCTGCTGCAGGACTATTCACTGTTTTTTAAAGTTTTTTTTCATTTACAGACGAACATGGCTACCCCTCTGAATATTCTTAAACAAATGTAGCAATAGACTGTAAACTCTTGGAGGCAGGAAAATGGGCCTTCATATCACCTGTATGAAGAACCTAGAAGCTGTTGTCCCTGCTCAAATAATGGGATAGGAGGGCAAAGGAGCATCACTTGTCATCTTCAAGATAGGAAAACTGGTGATAAGAGAATTCAATTTTTACCTTGCAATATCCAAAGATTTCAGTAGATGGCACCATATTTAGGGAAGAACTCAGAAGACTGGGAAGAATGAGAAAGGAAGCTGCTGCCTATATAGAAAAGTCCTATGTAGTCTAATAAGGATTAAATCAATTGCATTCTATAGAAGTTACTTTGAAAACCTCTAGAACTCAATAAAGAGTGGTGGTATTTTTATAGAGTTCAACTATTACAGAATTAAATCTCAAATTGTAAAATGACTTAATGTCTTTTAAATTCTATGGGACACTCTCAAAAATGAGAATGGAGGTACAGCCTGTCTTTATAATATAATCCATTCCTAACAAAGCATGTGAGCACAGAGCAGTGCGTACATTAAAGAAACCCCACAAAATAAAATCCTACCACTACCAAATACTACTACTCTCCCAGTAGGGAGAGGATGAGTATTAGAACAAGCTTTGTATGACAGGTGTTGACTATACTGGCTTAAATCCTCAATGGTATTTTCCTTTGAGGATCTGAGCTGTTGCTGAATGTGCTATTGAAAAGTCTTCAGCTCCTACAGTGATGAGAGTGGTATAAGAAATGACAAAACAGAACACACAGGCTATGTCTAGACTTCAGGCTTCTTTCAGAAGAAGCTTTTCTGGAAGAGATCTTCCGAAAAAACTTCTTCTGAAAGAGAGCGTCCACACTGCCAAAGCGCATCGAAAAAGCAATCTGCTTTTTCAAAAGATAGCATCCATTCAGTGTGGACACTATCTCGCATGTAAGCTGTGATTACTATGGACAGAGTGGCCACCAGGGCACTTGTGCTTTTTCCTCTTCTTTCGAAAGAACTCCCTCTTCCCCATCCACACACGCCTTTTTCCGAAATAACTCTTCCAGGAAAAAGGCTACTTCCTCATAGAAGAGGTTTACCAATGTTGGGAAAACACCCTCTGTTCTTTCAATTTTCTTTCAAAATAATGCGATTGCAGTGTGGACGTAAATGCAGTTTTTGCAGAAAAACAGCTATTTTTCTGAAAAAACTCTGTGGTGTAGACATATTCCATTTGTTCTACTTTATGGCTACTCCATTTCAGACACCTGTTTTCAGTTTACTGCTACACAGTCTTTATAGAATTCATAGCGCTAACTGGTTTAAAAAAGGTGCAATATTCTTGCGTTCTGGAGGCTGGCACATCATCTTCCCACCTGGATTTGCAGTTGATCTTTCACATACTAACCATTCTGAAAGTTGCTCATGAGTGGGTTTTTTTTGTTTTTGTTTTTTTGGCCTGGGAGGAGGTTACAAATCTAAATAAGAACCCAAAGTGTGGACATGTAACTGTGTTTAAATTGCAAGTTGAGCTGGTGTCACTGGATCAGTGGGATTATTCTGTACGTAGGGAGTTGCTCAGAGCTGGAGGAAACCAGACCTCAAAGATGCCAGTAGTGTGCAGATGCACTGCGACATGGAGATAGGTACTGCAGGTGTTAGCCCTTCCAGGTCCCAATAGCCACTCATACATGTGGTTACAAGGGCTAGCAGGAATGGGAACATCCAGGATGCAACAACAGCCATCAGTGCCTCCTTGCAGGATCTCCCTGCCCCAAGGCTGAGAGCCAGGGCCTGGGTAGGAAGGATCCAGCGCTGTGGCTTGCAGGGAAATGCAGGTGCAGGAGCAGGACCGACTGGGAAGCAGACCAGTCAGGACTCTATCTGAGCTGCAGCTTTTCAGCACTGCAAAAACCTAGAAAACTTCCCATTATATTTTAAATCCATCCCCAACAGAGAACGGAGACTCAAAGGAGAGGCTTTGTCTGGGAAAACCTGGATGTAGGGCAACCCTGCCCCATCCAGCTCTTTCCTTATCATGCTGCTTGTATCCAGAGCCTGGCCATTTCCTGGTTCGGGATCATTCCCTTTACAGGGCCAGGGAAAGAGAAGGCAGAGGGAAGGGGCTGGTGGGAGTTATAGTCCACTACTCAGAAGAGCCATCACAATTCATATAAGTAAGGCTTGATTACATTTTGAAATAAAGGCCTAGTCCTCTGAGGTGCTGGTCAACGTCAGATCCTTGTAGGAATGCACAGCACCTGCCTGACAGCTGACAGAATCAGCTACTTAGTGAGCAGAAGGATGAAATCATTCAGTCAATTATGGAAAATGTCCCACTCTTCAGAAACACAAATCCAGACTAATTTAGGAGGAAATACATAATTTCATAGACAAGAATAGTGCTGCTATGCAGTAATAGTTATTACCTTTCTATTACCCATTAACTTTTTCAACCTCTTGACTGTAACGTCTACTGTGGATTTTTTAATTTAGACTGATTTATTCCTTAACTCCGAGAATCTTATACCTGTATTTTGATATCTAAAGATAACTCATGGCGCTAAAGTTTCACAGTTCATTCAGTTTATTTATTTATTTAGATTACATACAGAAATCTGTATTAACAAAATGTTATTTATGTTGCAGAGTTTCAAGCACTCAAAACTGATGAAATACCAGACATAATATTGTCTGTGTTGCCTTCATTCTGCTCCCTTGTGCATTATGCCAGTCCAATGACCGAGACTGGGGTCATGTGGAAAAAATAGTATGTGATCAAGTGATTACAGCTTGTATCATAACGCACAGGCCTGCCAACAGCGGAGAGCAAAGGGGGCAACTGCCCAAAGTCTAGCGATTTTAAAGGGCCTCTGGTTCCCCAGCTGCTGCTACTGCAGCAGTGGTGACACCCAAAGCCCAGGGACCTATAAATCAGTGCTGGAGTGCCGTGCTCCAGGCAGCGCTGACGGCTGGTGAGGGAGGGTGGGGGTGTTGCAGGCTGGGCGGCACTGAGGGGTGGCTGTTCAGCCCCAACCCCTTTGCCTGGGGCTGTGTACCTTTTTGGAGTGCAAACCAGCCCTTCCGCCATCTTGCCCTGGGGTCCAGCAAGGTTCCTTTGATAATAGATACACATGAAGGAGCAGAGTTATGGATGCATGAATATTTCCTGAAGTCTGGTTATTCCTAATTTTTCAATGCTGGATGTTGACTTCACAACCTGAACAACATTATTTTAACATTTTAAAAGCAGTTTCCTAGTTTTTAAGAGGTAAGCATAAACTTCACTGTGTGTCACATTGATCCGAAGTAGCATTTGAACCCTGAACCTTCAACATTGTCCCAGAGACTTCTACTACTAACTGCAATCGCTAGCACCAGAAGGTAGACTATAACTTTTTTCAGCAGTGATGGGCACCAGCGAGGACACATAACTGTTGCTGGAGGGAGGGGACATATTTTGAAACTACTCTCTACAAAAAACAAATTAATAAAAATACAAACCCTGGCAGAAATCTGGGGGGCATGTGACCCTATGTGCCCCACACCCGTGCATTGTCTCTGATGGGCACAGATCAAGTCTTAGATCCCACATCCCTGAAGTTCGCCCACATCCAAAATTGTTTTCCCAACATGAAGGAAATGATGGAATGTAGAATCTTCTAGGGCATGTTTTACTTTCTCCAATATGCTGTTTACTGTCTGACTCCTCTGAATGTCCTCTTCAAAATCTAGAAAGAAAAAAACCTCCAAAGCCTGAAGGAAGAAGAACTTCACCTGGATGGCCAGACAGTGTAAAGTCTGTTAAACCACCTGACTGAAAGGCTCCATGTAACATTACAAAGTCTCTTGTAGGACAATGCTTGGGATAAATTCAATTGTACAAATGCCGACACAGTCTTATTGCCAATGTGTATAACATCGTTCCTTGAAGCTACACAGGAGATGAAAGGGGGGCGGGGGCGGGGAGGGAAAAAGATCAACTCTATCTTTTTGCCTTCATGGCATCTGCACGGGAGCCTTTTCCATTGGCAGTAGGAATAAGCATAAAATTAAAGTACCAGCCAATTATATTAAAACAATCAAGTTCTTAAGATTGTAAAGCTTGGTTTGATTATTTATTTATTTATTTTAAAAAGAGTGTATTGTCTAGCCAACTGGGGTTTTTACTTCCCTAATATAAATAATGATAAAATCCATAATGTCTCTGCCAGACCTTCAAAGATAAACTTGGCCAGCTGCTGCAGCACATTGATACTTTGAAATCTAGGCCATCCATCTTGTAATTGGTTGCAATCAGTAAGGCCAGAAAAGCTTTGCAGTCAGCTTTTCTTAGGCTCAGTGTGTTTTAAAAAAACTTTTGAGCTGAAGACTTCATTTAGCAAAGTCTTTCTTTAATCACAATCAAACCAAATTTGTATTAAATCTCACTCAACACTTGACTGCATGTTACAGTAGCTGTGCCAACAATTAGGGCGAAAATGCCTTTTCCCCCTTTTTTCCTATGACCCTTTAATCAGTGCAATATTCACTGAATCTAACTAACTGCAATCCTCCTCTTTAATCTTAAAATGTAATTAAAACAAAGAAGTGTGAAACTAAAGTCAATCAGATAAAAAAGCAGATTTCAGTCAAAGAGCTTGTGTCTTTTGTTAGGGGAATTTAAATCGGAATGGTTATATAACTTGGGCATGTGTGAGCTGATCAAAGTTATATTGGAAACTTGCGCTAGCTCATGGGGAAAAAACAAGATAAGATGCTATGTGAAATATATTGCCTTGTACTTCGGATCCTGGTAGAGTCAGAGATGGCAAAGGCTAGTTTAGAGTAGACTATAAGGCCTGATCCAATGCTGACTAAAATCAAAGGAAAGACTCCATCACAACTAGAGCCCTTTCTAATGGAAGTCATACAGTGGCCACCATTAAAAAGTCATCACAGCAGTTCCCAACAGTTATCATTCAGTGATATCTCTGTGTGGTGCTTGTCCACCTTTTAAGGTCACTTGCTGCTTTAGGTATTAAATGACTTATATTCCTATTCTCAGCCAAAAGGCAAAGAAATAGCCATGATTCCCCAGCTTTGATATGGAATCTATTCTAGTTCAAACTGTGGCCTGAATGCTCCTGGAACACTCTGCTACCATTAATCAGGTGACACTATCCCCATGAAATTTAAAACAGTGAATGGATTCTAAGGACACATGCTGCATACATGGCAACAATAATATCAACAAGGCAGAACAATCCTTTGCCCATTTGATAAATAGAGGTGGTGAGGTTCCAGCTGGAATTCTAGAGACCTGGGTTCAGTTTCAGAGTCTGCCATAAAATGTCTGTATAATCTGGGGCAAGTCATTTAATCTATTGGTGCCTCAGTTCAGTTTCCCATTGGTAAAATCCGATGATACTTCCTTTGTTTAGACCATGGGGCCGGGACTCTTTTATACTTTGGCTGCATCTAGACTGACAAGTTTTTCCGCAAAAGCATTGCTTTTGCAGAAAAACTTGCCAGCTGTCTACACTGGCCACTTAAATTTCCACAAGAACACTGATGATCTCATGTAAGATTGTCAGCGTTCTTGCAGAAATGCTATGCTGCTCCCGTTCGGGCAAAAGCCCTCTTGGGCAAATGCTTTTTGCGCAAGAGGGCCAGTGTAGACAACGCGTTATTGTTTTGCGCAAAAAAGCCCTGATCGCGAAAATGGTGATTGGGGCTTTCTTGTGCAAAACTGCGTCTAGATTGGCACGGCCGCTTTTCTGCAAAAAGTGCTTTTGTGGAAAAGCGTCCGTGCCAATCTAGATGATCTTTTCCACAAATGCTTTTAACGGAAAAACTTT
Organism: Pelodiscus sinensis; assembly: GCF_049634645.1. Lineage (NCBI taxonomy): Eukaryota > Metazoa > Chordata > Testudines > Trionychidae > Pelodiscus > Pelodiscus sinensis. Next base: position 243,459,344 of record NC_134712.1, on the reverse strand, counting down.
TCCTTTAAAAGCATTTGTGGAAAATCATGCCAGTCTAGACATAGCCTTTATGTTTGCACAATAGGATCATGCTCTCATGGGGATTTTTGGTGATGCTGTAATATACATAATAAAATACTTGTTACTGTTTGAGCCAAGCAGGTTGACTTGGAACATAAAGTTTTAAATATCAATGTCTGTGCTGATGTAGATATTGCAATCAATCACCACATGTGAAAGCGTATTGCTGAAATGGTCAGGTCCAGGAATGATTGTTTGCAGGTGAACAGATACGTAATAATCAATGTTCTCTTTCCCCAAATAACACAAAGCAAGTCCAGTTGTCCTGAAATATGTCCCTAGTGTGCAATGGCTGGAATGTAAGTTGTTAAAGTGGCAAATATGTTTTATCAGCAATGCTCCCACAGTGGGATAGCCGTTTATAGTCAGATGCCTTTAAAATAGAGTTACAGTGTGTCCTATTAAGATCATTACAATGAATGGGAAAATTTCCATCACCCTTAATGGAATTTACCCACTTGGCAAGCTTTGTCCTTAGTTTGTAACAATCTTCATGATTTTGTAATTCAGAATCTCCACCCCCACAAATTTTCATATTGGACCTTTGCACCCTTCCTGGTTGTGGGTGGAAGTGCACGAATATCTCAAGGAAAAGGCCTTCTGTAAGGCTATTTCTGAACCAGGAAGTCTCATGAACAGGTTGTTTTTGCAAGATTTCTAGCCCAATTATTGAATTTTCAAAAAGTTTGGGGCACAGTCCTGTCTGAAGTTAATGGCGGCATGCAGTGGGCTTGGTAGGAAGGGTAGTAGAGCGGTGTCAGTGAGAGCAGGGTACAAGCACCAGGCTGCCAGGGCAGAGCATCATGTTTCAGAACAATGTGAAGATGGGGAATGTGCTGGCAGATAGCTTACTGCTCTTTTGAAAAGGATCAGGGGACACATCCGGCAGGTTACGTCATACATCTCCACAATCATTAGAGGTTCTTTTCAACCAGACCCCCTCTAAGATTCATTTAGAAGATGGCTTCCTAGGCGCCCTCTGCCAGTTTTAACATGCTGCCACCCATTGGTCTGCTCCCATAAACCGGAGAAGAATGAGGCTGGTTAACTTGAATTTATTGATTGCTAACCTCCCTACTCCTCTTTCTGTTCTCTTCTGTCTTTCCTCTTCTCTCCCTCACCTCACTGTCTCAACTCCGGGCAGGAACCTTTTCCCTATATTTGAGGCATTTATACATTATTCCTTCTTTCATTTGAACTCCCTCTCCTCTTACCTTGAGCCTAAATTGGTTGCCCTTTCATTTAGTTCCACGCTGGCATTTCCCCAGTGATGCTACTGTTCCTCTTTATAACCCAAATTCTTCCTCCTCAGAGGCCTGACTCACCCATGTTCTTTGAATACAGTGACTGATCTTCCCCAGCCAGAATACCATTCACACAAACTCAGCATGCCGACTCTTTGTGCTTTAAAATTTGTTTTATCTGCATTTCAGGTTGTGCCCTTTGCTGCTTACTGCACCCTAATTACTTCTGTAATCATATTCAGTTATCACCTTCGTTTCACTGACCTGACGTCTCCGTCACCTCTCCTAACTTTACCTATTATATTTTTTCTATGAAGTAACTACCATTTACAAGGCCTTTAGCCTCTTTTCCTCCCCTACCTTCCTTGTCTTTTTTTCATCCACCGTTTAACTTTTTTTTCCTCCTCTTTTGATTCCTCCTGGCTCTTGGGCTTCTTTATTCTGGGGATTAGTGCAGTTGCTTTGCTGACATAGCTGCTCTGGCAGGAATCCCTACTGTAAACCTGCTGCCCTAGTGGAAAAAGTGTCGTACACTATTGCAACTTACCTTGACCTGGTTTGAAACCTGCAGCAGTACACATCACATTTTTATACCAGAGAATCACATCCATACTCGTGGTTTCCATCATTGCAAAAACCCCAAACCAATAATCCAACTAAACAAAAAACCTCTCAGTGATGATTAACCCTTAGATACCAATGTGAAAAGCATCTTATACAGGCAGTTCCCAGGTTACCTGGATCCGACTTACATCGGATCCCTACTTACAAACAGGGTTAGGCAACCCCGCACTAGCTGCTTCCCCCCAGCAGACCAGGGAGACGCAAAGCTAGCGCCCCCCTTCCCCCCCCAGCAGACCAGGGAGACGCGGAGCGGCTTTTCTCAGCAGACACCTCAGCTTGAGAATAAAGGACTGAGGGAAGTGAGGTGTGGGAGAATAAAACTGAGCTCTGGAGAAATGTTTGGCTCGAGTTTCCCCTACAACATGTACCAGTTCCGACTTACATACAAATTCAACTTAAGAACAAACCTACAGTCCCTATCTTGTACGTAACCCGGGGACTGCCTCTTGTCGGGACTAGATTGTTCCCGACAAGAGATTTCATAATTGTCTAACCACATCCTCCCCCTTCTTCCCCTCATTCCTACTCCTCCTTAGCTCTGTTGTCTCCAAACAGCACTTCTTCCTTCTGTCCCCCTTTTGTGACTTGGGCTCTGTCCCTTCATTCTCTCAAAAGGCTACATGTCCCACATTCTTAAGCAAACCTCTCGTGACAGTGTCCACTGTTCCTGTTCCTGCCCTGGCTTCCCTTCTCTTGCTCTTATCTAGAACCTGGAACTAATCCGTGATGTCATATCCTTTCTCTTCCCTCTTGCAATTATATTCTTGGCCTTTCTTGGTCTTGTATTTGCATTGTTTTCCTGTCTCTCGCTAGCATGGTCAATGATTTGCTTGTGCCTAAGTCCTGAACTCTTACTTCATTTCTTTTTCTGCTTGAGTTTCTACACCTGTCTGTCTTGACTCTTATATACTTCTCTGACACCATTTTGTCAGTGCCTAAACGGTAACTGGGACGATTCTCTGCTTTCTCCTTCATTGCCTCAGCAAGTATGGCTTTCCAGGCTCTTAAGGTTTTCCTCCTATTGAGCTAAACTTTCAAGGTATCTTCGTTTCTTATCCTTCTCTTTCCTCCTCTCTTGCGGCCTCGCCTATGGCCTTTTGGAGTGAATGAGAGTCTTTCAGCTGATTTCAGTGTCCTTTGTCTCAGTCCTGGATCTCCTTTGTCTTCTCTTAACACTTCGCTTTTGGTGACTTTATCATGCCTATGGCCTACAGTAACATTTATACATTGATGTCACTAATGCATTGCCCATCCCCCTACAATCATATTTCCATTTATTTTAGCCCAATTTCCTCTAACACATAAGAACGGCCATACTGGGTCAGACCAAAGGTCCATCCAGCCCAGTACCCTGTCTGCCGACAGTAGCCAATGCCAGGTGCTCCAGAGGGAGTGAATCAAACAGGTAATGATCAAGTGATCTCTCTCCTGCCATCCATCTCCACCATCTGACAAACAGAGGCTGAGGACACCATTCCTTACCATACTGGCTAATAGCCATTTATGGACTTAACCTCCATGAATGTATCTAGTTCTCTTTTAAACCCTGTCATACTCCTAGCCTTCACAGCCTCCTCAGGCCAGGACTTCCACAGATGGACTATGCGCTGTGTGAAGAAGATTTCCTTTTATTTGTTTTAAACATGCTGTCCATTAATTTCATTTGGTGACCCCTAGTTCTTATATTATGGGAACAACTAAACTTTTCCTTATTCACTTTCTCTACACCATAAAACCAGATACAGTTGGTACAAAGAATGAAGAATGATATTTTCCCTTCCACATTCTTCCTTTCTTCTACTGCCCACTTTTGTGATACCACACTTATCATTTTGATTGTCACCCCTTCTGTTTTCTTTGTCTGCAACGTCTGTCTTCACTGTTTCTAATATACTGCTATGAAATCACCTATTTTTCAATTAGAGGATAGTTCAGACAAATTGTTCTGGTGTTGGTTCATTTCTGGAAATTGATTATGAGGCGGTCTTGTCTTTTCATATATTCAAGGCCAGAAGGACCAACGAGACTGATCTGCATATCATAGGCCATTATGCTCTAGGGCTGTGTCTACACTGGCAAGATTTTGTGCAAAATCTTGCCGCCTGTCTACATTGGCCATGAGTATTTGTGCAAGAACATTGACATTGTAATGTATGAAATCAGTGCTTCTTGCGCAAATACTCTGACGCTCCTGCTCAGGAATAAGCTCTCTTGCACAAGTGTTCTTGTGCAAGAGGCCAGTGTAGACAGGCAGCCAAGACATTTTGCGCAAAAGCAGTCTAAACGGAAAAAAGTCCTAGTGGCCGCTTGGATGCTCCGTACCTGCAGGCAGCTCCAGACTTCCTGGTAACCTGAGACCCCTTAAAGGCAGGCGCAGCCTTGCCCCATGCATCCCTCCCATAGCAATGCCTCCTGCTCCCGCAATGGCACCTCCTGCTCCTGCCCTTCCTGTCCCCGCAACGGACCCTCCTGCTTCTGCTCCTGCCCCTCCTGCTCCTGCAATAGCCCCTCCTGCTCCTGCCCCTCCTGCCCACCTCCTTGTGCTACCTGCCCCGACGTGGCCTTACCCCCATGTGCAGGTCTGCCCTTGCAGAAGCAGTCACAGGGGCCACTCCTCCAGCAGTAGCTCCCCTCCCCAGTTAAAAGCTTCCTCCCCCTCCCAGTTGAGAGCCTCCTCCCCCTCCCATCCTACATCTCCCCACTCTCCATTGTAAATAAAAAGTTCAAATGTTGTGTTAAAAAAAACCTGTGTTGTTGTTTATTGGGAGGTAAGGAGAGGGGAGAGGTAAGGGTAGGGGATGGGAGGGAGTTGTAAAGGGAGACGGAGGTGACCCTGCTACGGGGCCTGGGAGAACATCTCCGTCAGGGCCTCCTGGATGCGCACCCCATCCTGGTGCGCCTGGCGGATGGCAGCTGTGCGGGGCTGTTCGTAGGCCTGGCCCTCACCTGCCATCCATGCGGGGAGGAAGGCCTCCCCCTTCCGCGCCACGAGATTGTGGAGCACGCAGCATGTGGCCACTACCTCCAGGACATTCCGCTCGCCCATCTCCAGATGGGTGAGCAAACAACGGAACCAGGCTTTCAGATGCCCGAAGGCGCACTCTACTTGGTTCTGGGCCCAGTTGAGGTGGTCGTTGAACCGGGCCCGGTTGTGGTCCGGCTGCCCCGTGTAGAGCCGCATTAGCCAGGGCAGCAGGGGGTAGGCTGCGTCCCCCACAACACATGTTGGCATAGGCACATCCCCGACAGTAAATTCCCGCTGGGGGAAGTAAGTGCCCGCCTCCAGCCTGCCAAACAGGCCGGAGTTGCGTAGGATGCAGGCATCGTGTGCCTTGCTGGACCAGCCCGCATAAACGTCCAGGAAGCGGCCACGGTAGTCCCAAATTGAGAAGTACCCCTTGCGGTTTATAAAACGGGCCGCTCAATGCTCCGGGGCACAGACGGGGATGTGGGTTGTGTCCAGGGCTCCCCCGCAGTTGGGGAACCGGAGGGCAGCAAAGCCGGCCATCGTAGCTTCCACGTCATGCAGGTGGATGACTCTCGGGAGCAGGACATCATTGATGGCATGGACAACCTGCAGAAGGGTGCAGAGAAACACAGGGGAACACATCACATAAGGCAGGGTGAGTGCGTGCTCCCTTGGGGCCCCCCCTGTGATGCCCTCTGTCACACACACACACATGCACCAGGGCCCCCTCGCCCCACAACCCGCCACCCCCCAGCAGGCCTGTGCAAGGGAGGGATGGCCCAGACCCCTGGGTGACCCATCCTGGAGTCTTGCCTGCCCCTGGGCATGGAGTGCAGCACCCTTCCCCCGCCCACTCCCCCTGGGACTTACCTGCATGATGACGGCACCGACGGTCGATCTGCCCACCCAGAACTGGTGTGCCACCAATTGGTAGCTGTCCGGGGTGGCCAGCTTCCAGACTGCGATGGTGACCCTCTTGTCGACGGGGATGGGTGCCCACAGTCGGGTGGCGGTTCTCTGCATCACAGGGGCAAGCCAGGCACACAGCTCCTGGAACGTCTGCTTTCACATGTGAAAGTTCCGGAGCCATTGCTGGTCGTCCCATTGCCCCAGGACCAGCTGGTCCCACCAGTCGGTACTGGTGTCCAGTCTCCACAATAGTCTCTTCACGCTGGGGTGGGGATGGCATAGGGACGCCATGGCCTCTGTGGTGAGGGAGTCCAGAGCGACCTGCACCTCGAGGTCCTGGATGAGGAGTGCAGCAGCAGCTGCAGGCACTCCAAAAAGGCTGGAAGGGGCCAGAGCAGGCACATGGTCACCCCTGGCTCCATGGCACAAGAAACAAGCTGAGCTACAAAAATCAGCCAAAGGCACTAAAAGGCACAAGACAGTAGTGTCCAAAAAGGCAGAGGGCAACCACAAATAGAACTGCTACGGCTGTCAGTCCCTGCAAGAGGTCCTAAAGCTCGCAGCAGGAGAGAAAAGGCTGTCCGGGGAGATCCCTTTAAGCGCGTGTCTCAAAGGAGCTCCAGCCCCCGCCCCCGGAAAGGGCTGCTGCCCTTTTGCCCTCTTCAAAATGGTTCCGGGCTTCTGCTTTTGCTCAAAAGCATCCCGCCAATGTAGACGTGCTTTTGAGCAAAAGCGCATCGTTCTTACTATGAGTCCCTGACCAGGATACACGCTCTCTTGCGCAAATACGTTTAAGGCAAAAACTCTTGCGTTAAAAGTATTTGCACAAAATTATGCCAGTGTAGATGCAGCCCAAGTGTTTATCTAACCTGATAAATTGGGATTTTGTTTTGAAAACCAGACCGTTAGCAATGCTTTCCGTCTAGAGTGGTGATGGGCAACCTGTGGTCCAAGGGCTACATATGGCCCCTTGGGATTTTATATATGGCCCATGAGACATTTTGTTTACCATTGCCCATACACAGGGTTGCCAGATTCTGCTGGTTTTCATCTGCGTAGTTTTTTAACCTTAAAACAATGGCATGTGAAGTGAGGTGCATGCTGGTTGCACACAACGTTGACTATGAGAGCTGGGTGCTCTCTCTGCACCCAATCAAAGTGCTGCCATGGGTCAGTCAGCGCACCTCACAATTTCTAGGGATGCAGGCACAGTTAGTAAAACTACCCTACCCCAGGCGACTCTCATGGTCATGACAGTGTTGCGGCCCACTGAGATGAAGAAGGGCCACTCATTTACGAGTCAGGGTAAATCTAGGTTTCCCCTCACTGCTTTAGACCTACCGTGACTCATAAATTTAATGGGGGGAGGAGGAGGAGGCGTTCTGAATAAATTATGTCAGTAGTAGTCCATCATTTCTAAAGAGTGGGACACTGCCTTATGGTGGAAGGTTCTCTCCTGAAATCAAATGCAAATTCACAATTCCCTAATGCAAGTCCTGAGGAGTATTTTGCTGTCCTGTGACCAGCACTGTGCAGAACTTACCCTATACCCTGAGGAACAAAAAGTTAGATCTCTGCCTCATGCTTTATTATTATAGGATAGAGGGTATGTCTACACTACAAAGTTAGTTCGAACTAACAGACGTTAGTTCGAACTAACTTTCATAGGCGCTACACTAGCGCTCTGTTAGTTCGAACTTAATTCGAACTAACGGAGCGCTTAGTTCGAACTAGGTAATCCTCATTCCACGAGGATTGAGCCTAGTTCGAATTTACTAGTTCGAATTAAGGGCTGTGTAGACCCTTAATTCGAACTAGTGGGAGGCTAGCCCAGGGAAACTCGTCTGCTCCCCTCCCGGCCCCAGACCCCTTAAAGGGGCACGGGCTGGCTACGGTGCCCGTGCCAGGTGCAAGCCTGCCAGCACCCAGCCAGCAGACCCTGCACCTGGCACGGATCGAGCCACCCACCTGATGCCCCCCAGCCTTCCCCCTCTTCCCGGGACCAGGCTGGCAGCTCCCGGGAGATTGCCCGGGACCGCAAGAGGCAGGCACCCGCCTTGGCTAGTGCGGACCTCGTGGACCTCGTCTAAGTTAGTTCGAATTAGCGCTGTAGTGTAGACATACCCCCAGTCTTTTCTCTTTGGCACTATTTTCTCTCTTCCATGTCTCTCTTTCTGCATTGTTGCTGTTGCTCTTGAATGTTGAAAAATTCCCTCCAGTCCTCCACTTTTCAGTGTGCTTTCTCCCCTCCAAGTCAATGCAGGAAAACCAATCTTTCTTCCTCTTTCCATTGAATGGGTTGTCCTGGAGCATCAATTTGTGAAAATAAACTGGGTGCAATCTGAGCTTTGAGAAGACCGAGATTCTGTGATTGTCCAGGAAGGTTATTTCTGTGTTCTCTCTGTGCATAATGCATGCTTTTAAGCTTTTAAAAGATTTTTCTGCTTTCAGTGCTCATAAGTATATTTACTGGTGTCCACAGGTACAGAGCTTTCTTACCAAAGCGGAGCTCTGGATATGTTCTCTAATGTTTTCTATTCAGAGTCTGAATAGTGAACCATTTGTTCCAAAGCTTTGCATACCAGCTAAGCATTGCAAGGTCATTCAGAGAAACTCCTTCTGAGCCTTCTGGGATGGATAGTCTGAAAACACAATCCATTAGTGGGGCACACTGAAGTGATAGCATCAGCTCAATTGCAGCTCTTAACCCAAGGCATAGGAACTGAACTGCAGGGTTTAACAGCAGTAAGCCATCTAAGCAGCATTTTTTTTTACATCTTCAACTTTCAGTACATTTGTCTTTCAAATACAGATTCTATTTCTGCCTGAAATATATATGTGCCACGATCTAGTTATTCCTGTATATGTAGATAAATATATCCCAAGGGCCAGATTTTCCTCTGGTGGAAATTAAATCAGCTTCATTGACATGGATATAATGTGATCCCATTGCCAAACAATTGCAGACGTCTGAGGCCTGATAGAATTACCCTACTTCTGCTTCACTGATTTTTCCTCCAAACAGCAGATTATCTAAGTGTTACTTGTTTTATTTACATATGTTTTATTTACAGTCCAGGTAGTCAAATAGCATGCAGGGCAATTCCTTCTGTCAGAAATCTCAGTCCAAAACAAATGCATGGTCCTCAGGATGCAACTCTGTCTCTAACTGGAGTCAATTTTTAAGGCAAAGGCACAAAGCAAATTCTCCTGCTATTCACATATGTCCATCTACCTAGAAACTGTATAACAAAACAATGCACAGCATAACATAACAATGCACAGCATGTCTACCCAAGACTGACCATTTGCTCATGGGCTGAAAAATAGAACCTGGAAGATGAGGTCTAGCAGTACCAGCCATAACAAAAATAATATGCTAGTTATTGACAGGTTGGGCAAAATATAATATTTGTTAATTGTTGGGCAAAAATTGTTTTAAAGCAGTTAGTGTAAAATATTGTAGATGATGTCACCCTTTCCTCTCTTGTTTTATCACAGTCATGTTGAGTGATAACAGTATTTCAGACATGCATTGCCACAAATGTCATATGTCATATGAGACGTGATTATTTTTATACTGTTGTAGCACCTAAATATCCCAAGCAGTTCCTATATGTTTGTACATCATCTGGCACAATGGAAGACATGCTTCCAATATTGAAGCAGATACAATGTAAATAGAGAAGATAGGTGATGGGAAAAGTTAGAAAAGGTGCTGCTAGCTCTATTGGCTTTTGATGGTGGTGGCTTGTTTGCCACATGTCCTAGCTCTATTCCTTTAATCACATGAGGATTACTTGTTGTATTCCCTTCCTCGGGGGCAACTGGCATTGGCCACTATCAGAAGACAGAATACCAGGCAAGATGGTCTTTTGGTCTGGCTCAGTATGGCTGTTCTTATGTTCGTATGTTCTTATGTTCTTAATGAGTTAATAGAGCCAGGGAGTAAGAGGAGGAAGAAAACCCCAGGCAAAGATAGGCAGAAATGTCATAGTGAGAAGAGCAAGAAGGACAGGGAGAGTGATGCTGGCAGTGGAGGAGGAGGTGAGAACAAACAACTAAGCATCAGAGAAGAGAGAGTGGACACCATTGTATAATATACTGCACCAAATACCCAAGGGTACATCTAAACTACCTTTATTTTTGAAAGAGGATATGCAAATTCCCTGGGATTTTGTCTTCCGATCTCACTTTCGAAAGCAGGTCTTTCGAAAGTGAAAGTAGTCTGGATGCATTTTTTTGGCAAAAAAACTTTTTTTTTTCCAAAAAACCATGTAAACCTCATTTTTTTAAGGAAGAGCGGTTTTTTGAAAAAGGGTTTTTCCCCCCAAAAAAACCACAGACAGACTACTTTCACTTTCAAAAGACCCGCTTTTGAAAGTGAGATCGGAAGAAGATATGCACATTCCTGTGGAATTTTCATATCCTCTTTGAAAAATAAAGCATAGGCTAGACATAGCTCAAGTGTACAGCATAGGCTAGACGTAGCTCAAGTGTACAGCTTTGTATAACAATGCTGCACAATATTACACCTAACATCTCTGGCCAGGTATTTACTTCTGAGTCTCACATGGATATTGACTTGTAAATAGGCATCTCAAACACAGAGTCTCCCTGTCTCTGCTGCTGTGCACTTTATCCAGGTGCAAATGACTAAATCAGTGGCAAAGCAGTGAGACCAATTAATTTTAAAGCACATCGCCATCGTCTGAACTGAGATCTTCAGTGTCGGCTCAGAGATTGGCGCTAGGCTCCATACACAGTATCTCCTGCCCTTGTCACTTGTCTTCCCAGCTGGCCCAACTGTGAGTTTGGCACGTCCCCCACTTCCCCTACCATATACCTGATTTCACAGGATCCACAGGCACAAATGCACATGGGAAGACCTCATGCAGAAACAGATGGCCTGCCTGCAGTCCCTCTGCCAAGGCCTCTCTGATGAGCACAGCCCCTTGATGTTCTCTCTGAAAGGCACTGGTGTCCGGATGTTCAAATTCCCAGCCAGACTTTCAGCCTCTGCCTGCATCCTGTCAGAAAAGACTCCCCTTACTTTCGCAAAGGTTGTGGCACACACAACAGGCCACCACCACGAAGTGGGTGTTGTGCTCACTGAGGTCTAGACAATGAGGAGACTCCTGAAGCTCCCCTTTAAATAGCTGAGTGCACATTCAACAACCACGTGGCACCTACTCAGCCTGGCATTTAACTGCTCCTTGCTGTGGTTTGGGCTGCCCTTGTAGGGCTTCATGAGCCAGGGGAGTAAGGGATGAGCTGCATCACCCAGAATGCAAATGGGCATGTCCACCTCACTGACTCTGATGGTGCAGTCAGGGAAAAAAGTGCTGGCATGCGTTTTTTAGAACAGGCAGGGGTTTGGGAAGATGTGAGCATTGTACACCTTTCCCAACCATCGATGCTGATGTCGCGAAGCATCCCTTGTGATCCATGAGGGTCTGCAGCAACAAAGGGTGCATCTACTCAGTTCCCTAAACTTGAAATAAGATACATAATTTGCACTATTCAAATTGTGTATCTTTCCTCAAAACTATTTCGAAATAGCTCATTTTGAAATTTGACGTCTACACAGCGCCAAATTTCAAAATAACGTGCTATTTTGAGCCATCACTTAACCCTTGTGCAATGAAGTTTACCGGGAGGGTGAAATAGCGCACCTGTTATTTTGAAAAATATTTTGAAATAATGGGTGGCTTGTGTAGATGCTGGGTAACTATTTCAGGATACCTGAGGTATGTGCACTGTAGATATAGCCATAGAGAAGTACCCCTTTCTGTTGATAAAGTCAGAGGAACAGTGTTTGGGGGCCAGGATGAGGATGTGTGTGCCGTCTATGCGCCCTCCCCCCTACAGTTGGGGAAGCCATGGTGGCAAAGCTGTCAACGATGGTGTCCATATTCTCCAGAGTGATGGCCCCCCATAGTAGCACATATGGTTGATGTCCTTTACTGCTTGCATGAGCATGGACCTGGCTGTGGATTTCCCCATGCCAAACTAGTTCCCAACAGAGCAGTGGCTGTCTGGCATGGTGAGCTTCCACAGGGTGATGGCCACACGCTTCTGCATGGGGTTGCATGTGAGTGTCCTGTCACCTGAGAGCAGGGGTGAGCCACTCACAGAGTTCCAGGAAGGTGGTGTTCCACATATGGAAGTTCTGAAGCTACTGCTGGTCCATCCAATACCTGCAGGATAATGCGGTCCCACCAGTCTGAACTCATTTCTCTCCACCAGAAGCAGTGTTCTGTGGTGTCCAGGGACAGAGGGGTATGCTCAGCAGCAGGAGAGCCAGGATCTGGGTGAGCAGGGCCTGTGGTCCACCGTGGAGTTTGTCCCACATGTCCTTGTCCTCATCCTGCTAGAGCAACATGTGGGCTGTCTGGAAGTACTGCACCATGAGGCACAGCATGAGACCCATGAGTCTGGTGCAGCTTTGAGCAGCTCTGGCTCCATGCTGTGGCATCCGCAAGAGCAACCAGAGAGCAAAAAGGCACATGCCTACTGTGTCCTTTTTGTGTCCCACAGGGGGAGGCAGTGGAGGAGTGGCTTGTGAGATGCAGCCATGGAAAAAAGCCCCTGAAAGCATGCATCACAGGTTGCTGAACCAAGCTTCCACAGGAAGTATCTGCCCTCCTTGACCCCTCCCCAGAATGCTTCCTGGGGCTCTAAGTTGGAGGCAGGCTCCAGTCAATATGAACATGCTATTTTGGAATAATTCTAAGCTATTTTGAGGCTTCCTCATAGTGGGAACATGCTGTTTCAATTTTGTTAAATCAGGAGTTATAAATTGACTTTAGTAATTTTGAAATAATTTCCTAGTGTAGACATGGCCTAAGGGAGTGCGATATAACGATAGAACCCAGATCAACCTGACCGTGTTCTTATTCTTAGTTGTGATGCTGGACACATTCTTCAATCTCTCAGTGTCCTTGGCTCCCCAAATTGGAACTGAGGATAATGATACTCTCCTCTGTGAAGTGTGTTGAGGACTCTGGATGAATATTTTTAGCACGGCAATCCACCTTCAGAGAGACAACTTGGCAACAATGCCTGCGACCATCCTCTCTCTACTGACACATGCCAGGCAGAAGTAAATGCCAATGCCATCTCATGTTCTTAATGCCATCTCATGTTCTCACATTTATAAACACTCCTGCCAACTTCTGGGTTTCCTGGGGGAATGGTTGGTTGAGAATCTTTAAGACTTACATGAATACTAAGGGACAGAGATTTCATGAAATCTGCTTCTTTCTTTCTCCAGCATGGCTAATAGAGGACCTGCCTCAGTGACATGAAAGACAATTCTAGATGTGATGCCTTTTCACCTCCAGCTCTGCCTTCCGGCACATCCCATCCAAAGCAATCTCACAGCTGTAATTTGGGAAGTCATGCCTTACGTTTCCAATTCCTCCACTGACCGACCTGTTTTGGAGTCTAGGACATTCTTCTAATGGCGATTTACCTTTTGTCACTCTGAGGAATAGGCTTACTCCTTCATGCATTTAAAGTAGTGTTAAAATGACACCTTGTTTTCTCCTTGCTGTGTGCATGTGATGAGGAGAGGTGTATCAGTGAGACTGGTGAGTGACCTGTAGCCCAGGGTCTCTTTCTTTTAAAGAAGCATTTCATTTTGGAGTCAGAATGAAAGAAGTGTTTAATGTCTTGGGGAGACTTTCAACTTTTTGAGCCTCTCCTATCCTATAAGAAGAGCATCATTCCATGCTGGACCTTGACCTTGCTAGAGTAGAACTTTTGCATGGCTTCTTAGAGCAGAAATCCCACTGATTGCTATAATGTTAAACTGGAAATTAGAGTCAGGCACTTCATGGGCCCTGAGGCAGCTCCTGTCTCCTTCAGGTTCGCTGTACCTCAGAGGCTGGGGGAGGGGGGGTCCACACAGCTCTTCCAAGTAGGGACAGGAATTTGCTGTTGATCCTGACCTGCAGCTGCTCAGGGCTTGTGTAACAGGGTCCTCCCGCTTGTGAGCACCCTTCTGTGGCTGAGGGGTGTCTGGTAAGCTCCATGGCTGGCTGTATGTGGCAGAGGAATGTTAGTAGATGGCCTGGGACCAGGCTTCTTCTTGCCCCCTTGCTGTGGCTGCTAAGAGGTTTGGGGGGACTCAGGCCTGCCTGCTCCTCTGGGTCCTGGCCCGCCTGCTATGAGTCTCCGTTCTCTGCTCCTTCCTTGTTCCCTGAGCCATTTCCCCAGGATGCTGTTCTGTCTGGTCATCTCAGGGTTCTGAGGTTGGGTGCTCAATAGACCCTGTCCATGGTGCTATCAACTCTTCTGGTCGGCATGTGGCCAGTCTTTGGCCACTGGACCTGGGCCTCACCCAGGCCTAAAGTTCAGCTTGCACTCGGAGCTGTCTGTGGTGCTGCTGGTCTCCCTTTCAGTAAATAGGTCTGTCTGTCTAGAGCTTGGGTGCGGAACTGCCAGGCTTAGCCCAGCAGCTTCTTTTATACTGGTCTGCTGGGTCCTGATTGGCTGTTGCAGAGGCAGTCATTCTGTCCTTCCTGGAGGACCTCTCTTCTGCTCCTCTCACTTGGTTGGGATGTGGCAAGTCTTCCAGACTTCTGTAGGGGGTGTTGGGGCTTAGTCCACCCCATCACAGGCTGGTTTCATAAACAGAGTCTTTACATGCTCCTTCCCTAGAGCCTGCCACTGGCTCCTATCAGTTCCATTGCTGGATTTGGAGTTAGCAGGCACCACGCACCATGTTGGGTTTTATGATGGATGCAGTGCCTAGCACCAGTAAAACTCCTCATAAAATGGGGCATGATGTTAGCCTGAGTTTTTTTCTTGTCCCTTGTTTTTCTGGTACTTGCTTTTCACCCTCTCTCTGTACTGGTCACCTCTTTGGAAAATCTGCAGAGCTACCAGCTTTTTAGCTATCTGCTAGTTTGTGAGGTCATTCATAGTGCTTTCGGTTTACCAGACTTGCACTAAAGATTCATCAAAATTTGGCAGTGTTCCTGAGATCACGAAGCAGCTTGCATCACCAAAGGCTTTCTGAGAGAGGCTTGCTGAGTTAGGTTTCTAGTGCAGACCCAGGAGTCTTGCCAATACTGTGCTTGCAGCGTGGTGATCAAAGACAAACGGGTTAATGCTGACACATGGAGCTGCTGCCGTAGACCAAGAAAGGGTGACTTCTATTTTCAGCTGAGCTGGCTGGAAATGGTTGGGATAAAGAAAACTGAGGAAGTTGGCCCATGGAATTGTGGGATACTCCTGGTGGACTGCCACGACCAAGTCAAGTGGGGCTATATCTATGCTTTAAAGCAATAGGGCTACACCCAGCTTGACTCATGCTTGGTCCCTGCAGCCTTGCAGGGTCCTGGCACCGGGGTGTAAATATAAGGGAGTTTAAGCCCAGATTTACATTGCATTGTAAACATACCCTTAACATCCAGAAATGGTGCTCTTCTGGCTCAGAAAATGACGGCTACTCATGTGACTCCGAAGGAAGGATGGGACTGCTTCCTGTGTAAAGCACCTAGGACAGTGGGATCCTTGTCCATGATGAGGGTGTCTAGATGCTGCATTAATGGAAATAATAAATAATATGAATACTCCTGGGATCTCTGTAGTGAGTTTGAATTTAGACCCCTTGCGAGTTCCTCATGTTTGTTGGCATGGTGAATTGATTCCCCACTTGAATTAATTAATACATTGCAATTATCTTAGTCTGATTTTTTTTTAAATTTTAGGGACATAACAAAGTGTGTGTGTGTGTGTGTGTGTGTGTGTGTGTGTGTGTGTGTGAAATCCAATTAAACAGTAATTGTACCTTTCATGAGTGCCACAAGCTTGAATTATTGAATTTCTGCAAAAGAGCTTTTATAATTAAAACCCAGAGTGGGTTTGATTACATCAATGGAGTCTGGATTCCATCTGAAATTTCACTCATTAATGCGTGGTGTGTTCTTGAATCTTGCATTAATTTTTAGGAAATGAAATTCAAGATGGCTGTGTTTATGGAATCAGCATCTGTTCTATACAGCTGATTATTCAGTTTTTAAGAGTTCATCATTTTCATGAGAACCCAAAGAGATGCCAGTTCTGTGAACACAGGTGTCCAAATCAACCAGCCGAGACAAGAGGATACATCATGGCAGACAGATATTTTTCATAATCATTTTTAATGCTGAAAGTATTTAGCATATCATGCTTGAAATCTCACTCCTCCATCATAGGAACCTTTTATATGGTGGATAAAGTGATAGTGTCTTTAACTAAATTCTAACCTAGCCCATCTCTTCAAAATTCTCCAGGAGTTATTTTGTATTTTAGGTTTTGGCAAACATGATATAAAAAAATGTAGCCCTATATTAACATTTTAACTGTTGATTGATTGCTTTTATGTTGAAAAACTAAGTGCACAACAGTATGTAAGTTGCAATTATCTTTACTGTGTGATTCATTAAATTCTATAAAGCATGTCTTACTGCAACATTTGGAAGGTAATACGCTAGAAACATTAGCATTTACATAAAAAACAGCAGAGCGTTGCTGGAAATATACTAGCTCTGCCTTTGACAAACACACAGACAGTCCTGTCTCTCTTAGCTATGATTTGACTAACAGCCACAGATAAAGCAGAGTCATATTGATAGTTTCCATTGCAACTAGCACCTTGATCTGAAAATATGACCAGGGTGGGTCCAGTCGAGTGAGAGGGCTGACATGTTTAAGGGTCCAGATTGTATAGACATGATTGCAAAGATGGGGATCGGCATAAAGTCTGGTTTGAGAATATTCTCCAGGGAGGACAATTATACATTTTCTTATTAATTAAGAATTATATGGATCTGTTTGGAGGTAAAGTCTTGCTCAGATTATTCTAGGAGTAGGAAGTAGAATCTGAATAGGTGAAATGATTATAGGGCACTGTAGGGATTCCGACTCCCCCTGCAGCGTCGCTCGTCATCGATTTTGGGGAATTGGCTCCGACGGCGGCGGCGCTATTCTATTCGGGTCGCTGTCCTCCAACAGTGCCCACACAGCCTGGGCTTTACCACTTCTGGGGTTAGTTCGGGGAGTCCAAGCGTGGACGGAATAGTCTGGTGCCCTCTTGCTCCGTGCCCTTATCGTCAACCTCTGTGATGCACCTTTCTCGCCGGTCCCCGGAGACAAATGTCCGGAATGCCCCTTGGTCACTCTCTCGAGTGTTTCCTTCTTAGCTACTCTGGGGGAGGGAAGGGGGTAGAGAGGAGAGAGGGGGGCCTGGGCCCACCCTCACTCCTGGGCCCCAACCCAGGTCTCTAAAGGACACGGACCAGTTTTGGTCCGGGTCCGGCTGACAGGGGCGTCCTGCCGAAACCTGCCAATCTGTGGGGTTCCTATATGACCCCGCCCTGGGCTACTTCCTCTCCATTCCAGCTCCCCTCTCCTGCTGCTGGCTTACCCAGCCCTCCGCGGGCCAGCCGCTCGTTGCTCCAGACGGCCTTCTGGACCCCGTTGCTACACGGGGGTCTGCAATGTCCTGCCTTCCGTGTCCGCGGGTTTGTGCCCTCTCCCGTCCTCTGGGGTCAAAGGCTCCATTCTCCGGCATTTGTCTTTCCAATGCATCCCCCTCCCCCACACAGCCCGGGAGCGGCATTTAAAACTCCCGCCGCGCCCGGCGCTGGAGGGGGACGTCATGCTGACGTCACTGGATAGCTCCGCCCCTCCTGCAGCATCCGTGCCGCGGCCGCCGCCCCTGAGGCTGCCAGCTGGTCTGCAGCACACGTACATCCGGCACAATGCCAGTATGCACCTCCAAGCCACCCGAATAGAGTGCTTGCCATGGGGGCTTTAGTGCAGGGTTGTGGGGCCCTGTCACAGGCACCTAGAGTCTTGATTAAAAAGAAACTGTAGCCAAGAATTATTGTGCCAAAATTCTTAACAACCACATTTAATGGATTTTGCTTCTTTATTATGTATGAATTGTCCATGAGCAGACAGTGATTTGCCACACAATTTTTGTAAATTATACTTGTGTAAATCATCCGTGAGTTGTTCATTGCAAGTAGGCAATGTTACAGCTGTTTGAAGTGGTATCACACCTGGTATGTTTTTTCTTCCCTGACTGGATGAGCCTAAGATGTTGAATCAGGTTCCCTAGATTAATGTTTGTAGTTATGAATTAAAAATTCACTTTATGATTGTAGCTGCACCCTAGTTAAGGTGTGCAACAGAATTAAGTATTAACAGGAGCTCTAAATCTTTATTTTGTAAACATCTCACTTCAATGGCAAAAACAAATATAGAATATGAAATTTGAGCACTATTT
This sequence comes from Pelodiscus sinensis, assembly GCF_049634645.1. NCBI lineage: Eukaryota > Metazoa > Chordata > Testudines > Trionychidae > Pelodiscus > Pelodiscus sinensis. Next base: position 243,441,253 of record NC_134712.1, on the reverse strand, counting down.
GAATTTCACATTTTGATGAGAAATGAACTGATAAGAGGATAATTGTTTTAAAATCACCCCCTTTTAACAACTTTTCACTGGATTGTCTTACTTTTTTTTCTGCTGTTTTTGTATCCCCACTTTCCTCCTGAAACTTTGGGCATGGCCTCAGTCTAGGGGCCTACTCTATGGACTACAACAATAATTGCTACCCGAGTCCTCTGACTCCATTTCCCAGCATGCTTGGAATCATGGGTGGGGACAAAATGGATTAGAAGCTTCCATGGAAGCCAATAGGGTGGCTTCCTCATGAGGTGAGATGGTCAAGCAGTTTGCTGGGTGAGCGATGAGCTCAGGGTGTTCAGCCCCTCGGTGGAAGGAGACAGCCTGACTTGAGACTAAGAGCAGAAAGAGAAGCAGAACAGCTTCTAATTAATGCCCCCTCTCTATAAAGGGGACCTTTTGACTGCTGTGGGAGCTAGTGCATGGGTCAGGCAATTTCAGCCCTTTATTCACCAGACTGGCAGAGATATGGCCAAGAACTGGCTATCAAGAACCAGCAGAGAGCTACCCAGGACTGCAAACTAGGGAGCCAAGAGGGCACACAGCCCCATCCAGGGGAAAATATGCTGTAATGTAAGAGGACCCATTTTGCTTTTTTGTTTAGGCAGGCCAATGTTCATAGCACTGCAGCACTCATCTGTAGACTCACTCTTAGCATACCAGCTGCCTGGAAATGTGCCAGGGAAGGAACAGGGAATTGGAAAGAGTCGTGACTTCAGTGTTGGGATGTGGTGAAGCTGACTAGTGTATTAGTACTTATTGGTTAACCCTACATAAGAATGTAAAAATGGCCATATTGGGCCAAAGGTCCATCTAGCCCAGTATCCTGTTTTCTTACAGTGGTCAATGCCAGATGCCCAGAGAGAGTAAACAGAACAGGTAAAATCATTAAGTGATCCCTCTCCTGTCACCCATTCCCAGCCTCTGACAAACAGAGGCTAGGGACACCATTCCAACTCATACTGGCTAATAAGTATTGATGGACCTAACCTCCATGAATGTATCTAGTTTTTTTTTAACCCTGTTAAAGTCCTGTTCTTCACAGCATCCTCTGGCAAGGAGTTCCACAGGTTGACTGTGTGCTACATGAAGAAATGTTTGCTTTTGTTTGTTTTAAATCTGATACCTGTTGGTGACCCCCTAGTTCTTATGTTATAGGAATAAGTACATAACTTTTCCTTATTCACTTTTTCTATACCTATAATGATTTTATAGACCTCTATTATATCCCACCCTCATTATCTCTTTTCAAAGATGAAAAGTCCCAGTTTTTTAAATCTCTCTTCATATGGCATTGGTTCCAAACCCCTAATCATTTTTGTTGCCCCTTTCTGAATGTTTTGCAAAGCCATGGTATCTTTCTTGAGATGAGGTGAGCACATCTGTACACAGTATTCAAGATGTGGGCATACCAGGGATTTATACAGAGGTAACTGTTTTATTCTCTGTCCTTTTTTTAATGATTCATAACATTCTGTTTGGTTTTTTTGACTGCTGATGCACATTGAGTGGATGTTTTCAGAGAAATATCCACAATGACTCCAAGATTTCTTTCTTGAGTGGTAATAGCTAATTTAGTTCCCATCAATTTGTATGTATAGTTGGAATTATTTTTTCCAATGTGCATTACTTCGCATTTATCAACATTAACATTCATTTACCATTTTGTTACCCAATCACATAGCTTTGTGAGATCCCTTTGAAGCTCTTTACAGTCTGTTTTGATCTTAATTATCTTGAGCAGTTTAGTATCATCTGCAAATGTTGTCACCTCACTGTTTACCCTTTTCTCCAGATTATTTATAAATACATGGAATAGAATTGGTCCCAGTATGGATCCATGGGGGATACCACTAGTTACTTCTTTTCATTCTGAGAACTGACCATTTATTCCTACCCTTTGTTTCCTGTCTCCTAACCAGTTATCAATCCATGAGAAGACCTTCCCTCTTATTCTATGACAACTTACTTTACTGAAGAGCCTTTGGTGAGGGACCTTGTCAAAAGCTTTCTGGAAATCTGAGTACACTATGTCCCCTGGGGTATGTCTACACTACCCCCCTAGTTCGAACTAGGGGGGTAATGTATGCATACCGAACTTGCTAATGAAGCCCGGGATTTGAATTTCCCGGGCTTCATTAGCATAAAGCCGGCTCCGCCATTTTTAAAAGCCGGCTTGTTCGAACCCCGTGCCGCACGGTTACACGCGGCACAGGCTAGATAGTTCGGACTATGTAGCCATTCCGATCTATCTGTACGCCTCGTTCCACGAGGCGTACAGATAGTTCGGAATAACTACATAGTTCAAACTATCTAGCCCGTGCTGCGTGTAGCCGCGCGGCACGGGGTTCGAACAAGCCAGCTTTTAAAAATGGCGGAGCCGGCTTTATGCTAATGAAGCCCGGGAAATTCAAATCCCGGGCTTCATTAGCAAGTTTGGTATGCATACATTACCCCCCTAGTTTGAACTAGGGGGTAGTGTAGACATACCCCTGGATAGCCCCTGTCCACATGTTTGTTGATCTCCTCAAAGAACTCTAGTAGATTAGTAAGGCACATTCCACTTCTTCCACACCGATATTGTGAGGTGGGCTGGGCAAGCCTTAATCATGTCAGTGAGCACTCACCCACCCGAGTAGCCCTGTGGGCATCAAGTTACTTTTATTAGGAAGGGGAACGCCTCTGCAAATCTGTTCAGTGTCTGATAGGCCTCATCTACACTGCGGCGTTTGCCGCAAGAGCCTATGCAAATGAAGTGTGGACTCACATATTTCCATGCTTCATTTGCATAATTTATTCACACCATTTCTGCACAGAAACAAGCAGCGTGGATGAGTTTTTTGTGCAAAAACCCGTGCACAAAAACGTCTTGAATAAATTATGCAAATGAAGTATGACGATATGCTAATATGTGCTTCATTTGCATAGGCTCTTGCGGCAAATGCTGCAGTGTAGATGTAGCCTAAGGGTTGCCTGATATCACTCTTTCCTAATACACCAGGGGTAAAACTTATAGCTTCTTCTGAAAGCTCAGTAACATTGATTATTTTGCTTCTACATAATGCAGATAATGATACTCATCTCCTTTCTAAAATGCTTTGAGGTTCCTGATGAAAAGCACCATGTGAGATGGAGGTGATATTATTGGTATAATTGTTGCTAATAATAAAAGGCTTGCTTGATGATCAATGTGTTTTAAAGCACAGCAGATTGCAAGCTGATACTTTCCTGGCCACACATAATAAGGGCAGCTATAAACTCCTGAGTTATTTATTGCCTCACCACAAATTCAACAATGTATCAAGCAAGAGCAGAAGAGAGCAGGAAAACAATGACGGTTGAATTACTGATACGCTGTGTCTGTTATCATGGTTGGTAAAATAAATCACCGTTGATAGGAGTTTACTTTCCTAAGTGACAGGGTGGAGAAAAGTGGGCTGCAGAAAGTGGAGAAGGTGGAGCAGGAGAAAGAGGTAGGTGGAGTTAAGATGAAGTGTTGAATGACTTGCTTTGTGGCTGTACTGGGGGGAGACCTGCTGCAATCTACTATAAAACCAAGGCTATGTCTACACCAGCACTTTTGTCAATAAAACTTGTCAGTCCAGTGTGTGAAAAAAATGCACCCCTGTCCAGTGAAGGTTTCACCCACAAAAGTGCTGGTATGGACAGTGCTCTGCTGGCAGGAGAGGCTGATGTTGGCAATGTTTCTCGTTGGGGCGGTTTAATGATGCTGGCAGGAGAGCTGTCTCTCGCTGGCAAAGAGCAACAACCCAGCAGACCACACAGCTGCACTGCTGTGCCATTGTAAGATCTGTAGTGTAGACACAGCCCAAGAATGTGTCTCCTGGGAGGTTTACCCTGCTCTAAGGCTGTAGTTATACCATTATCACTCCCCCTTGTGGAGACATTTACTCTGGCATGAGAAGGATTTGTTTGGGCTTAATTTAAACAGCTTCCAAAATGACCCAACTTAAGCTGGGAAAAACCACTGTAATAGCTGAATAACATAGGGCTACACTTAAAACACTGCATCAGTGCAGCTTCAGTGTATAAGTGAAGATGCTTCCAGCATTGTCAACCCACCTCTGTGACAGGCAGTAGGTATGTCATTGGAGAAGCTTTTCCACCAGTATAGTGCTATCTGCACCAGGATTAGGTTGGTATAACTGCATTGCTCAGAGGTGTGAATTTTTCACACCTAAGCAACATAGTTGTACTGGTATAAGTCTGTAGAGTAGATCTGACTTAAGTGTCTATGTGAGATTTATACTGCTAGAGTTATAGTGGTTTAAATTCCCACCCTACCTTATTCTGGTACAGTAGGACTACAAAGATACAAACACCAGAGTTACGGACTGACTGGTCAAGTGAACATCATGTGAAACCAGAAGTAACCAATCAGGTGGCAGCAGAGACAAAAATGTACTGTGCCTGTCTTACATCCTGAAGATAAGCACATTTGTGGCTACATCTAGACTACGGGGTTTTTCCGGGGAGGTATCCCAGAAAAACGCCGCCATGTCCAGGGAACGCGTCTGCTCTTCCGCTTTTTTTGTGGAAGAACAGACATGCTCTTTCAGAAGCCCTGACTTCCTCCTCCCATGAGGAAGAAGGATTCTTCCAAAAGAGGAGGTTTTTCTGAAATTTGGCCCAGTGTAGACGGGCCAAATTTTGGAAAAGCCTCTTCCGAAAAAACTATCGGAAAAAGGTATGCAAAGTGTGGAGAGCAATTTGCGTACCTTTTTCCAATAGATCATTGTAGTCTAAACATAGCGTGGGCTGACTGTCCCCTTCTACCTCCTCTATCCCTACATGTGGGGTAGCCAGTTACAGCTAGGAAATGAACACCTGAGGCTGCCGGCTTAAGGCAGCCAGAGCCAGCAGAGCAGGAACAGTGCTCAGGTCTGTACCACTTTCATCTCCCCTCCTCTTCTGGGAGGTGAATGTTCTATTTTCACCCCCCCCTCCATACACCTCCAGCCGGAAGGGGGACATACTGTCCTCACTCTTCCCCTCCCCCCGCACAGGCTCCCATACATGGCTGGAAGGGGGACAAGAAAAGTGACAGCACCCTGGAGAGAGGACAGCTGCCGCTGAAGCCTGGCCTGGAGCATCAGCCACTGGATCTGGAGCCTGAATGGTGCTTTGTTCAGAGGTACAAACATTGCAGAGCTGCTGACAACCTCCATTTCTGAGGTGTCTGTAATGCTGAGGATCTCCTGTATAATTTTATCAAAGATTTTTTCTGTGGCGTATTTCACAGGTTTCTTAGCTTTTCTGCTCTTCATTCTTTCAGATGGGAGGAAAGTCATTTTTGTGGGCAGGCTGTGAAGTCTGCCAGCTAACAAAATGCTGATTCATATGGTTGCATTGGAAATCGGATTTAAGAAATTAAGATAAATGATCAAACTAAAAGTCACTTTAAATTGAAGAAAGTTTTTTTTTCCCCAACCAGGTCAAATAGCTGATGAATGTTTTAAATGAATATAACCTTCCATTTTCTGCAATGGCTTTACCTTACATGGCTTCCAAAGTGAAGCTGCCTCCTACAAACCCAAAGTGTAAGAAGTATAACACACAAGACCTTATTCTATGTCCTTTGAAAACCATTCATTATGTACCACGGCCAGTTTACTTTCATTCTTCACTAAATTGTGTGGACTTTCATTTCTGAGGCCGCAATCAGCTTTGCTCATTGATGTCCAAGCTGATCTTCTAGGCTCTTATGACACACCTGCAGAAGGCATCAAGATTTTAAACATATCCTTTTTATGTTTGGCACAAAGGTTGAAAATATGAACGATTTCTTTATGTGTTATTTACATGAGTGACAACATTGCTATTCTGATTTCAAGGAAGAAATTACTGCGGGCTTTCTTTTCCAGTTTGCTTGTGGAATTAGAAGAAAAGACTCTACTTTCTGGAAATGGGTATATCACTAGAGGCTGTGCTGGCTTCTTCTCCATACTCCCAGTGCACCTCAAAGGTCAACACCACAGCAGCATGTCTTCCTTCACACCTAACTGGAGTGGGCCAATGGCAAGGTGATGAGAAGGTTATATTGAGACACACAATAAATTCATTTGGGCTACGTCTACACTGGCACCCTTTTCCGGAAATGCTTAAAACGGAACAGTTTTCCGTTATAAGTATTTCCGGAAAAAGCGCGTCTACATTGGCAGGATGCTTTTCCGGAAAAGCGTCCGTGCCAATGTAGACGCGCTTTTCCGCAAAAAAACCCCGATCGTCATTTTCGCGATCGGGGCTTTTTTGCGGAAAAGAAATCTGTGCTGTCTACACTGGCCCTTTTCCGGAACAGTTTTCCAGAAAAAGACTTTTGCCTTTACAGGAGCAGCATAGTTTTTCAGGAAAAGCACTGATGATTTTACAGTAGATCGTCAGTGCTTTTCCGGAAATTCAAGGGGCCAGTGTAGACGGCTTTTCCGGAATAAGTGGCCAGTGTAGACACAGCCTTCATGTACAATCTAAGGTAGATTCAACTGTAGCATTTAAGGTTACTGAATTCATTTGACCATTTTGATCAGAGCTGGTTGGATATTGTCAAGTTATTTTTAGATGCAAACTAGCTTTTTGATAAAATGGAAATTTGAATGGGAATTTTCTTTGCATTGGCCTGTTTTGGGGTTTCATCAAAACAAAACAACAACAAAAAAGGCTAAAATCTTTAGAGTTCTTGAAAACTGAAAAGTTGTTTCCTCCCAATATTCAGCAAAACCTGCAAAATTATGGAAACATGTTTATTGAAACTTCTCATAGACAATAAACCCTCTTTGGACCAGCTCCAGATATGAAGTGTGCTGCAGGCAGGTGGTAGAGGAGAATGGATCCTCCCACCTTCCAGTCTGTGGCGCTGCCGCTACAGCTTTTACTGTGGGATTTTGGGAGGTGCAAGGCTGGCATGACATGAGTAATTGGCCATAGCGAAGATTCATTTTTTTTAGGAGACACGATTAGGAACAGCAGGCGGGAAACAGAATGTCTGTACTCGTTAAGATAAGAGGGGGGGAGACACAAGGAAACAATTGTAGTGACCAAGATAACAAGGGGTAGGATAAACTTGAATGTAAGATGAGATAAAGAGTAAGTCACGCATGGGCGGTGCATGCTGTACAGGAATTGATTCCTATAAAGCGACTAAGCCAATCCCCAAACGTGTAGTGCAATGCAATGTGTGAATGTATATAAAGGAAAGAGTCTGCTGTGTGACTCTGTAGGTGAGGTATGGCCTCTACCCATCCCCTACACTTGTGTCAGATCAACTCAGAATAGCTCTGCTGCATGCCAGAAAAAGGACTTTGAGTGATGAGACTGACTGCCAGGGGAATGGAGTGGAAGAGGTCCTAAGGGAGCCCCAATTGGAGAATCTGCGCAACATTCAATACTCCCACCCATATGCCCCAACTTGCCCTCTAACCACGGGTGCTTGACCTCCTCTCCTGCCCCCAAGCCTCTGCCCTTTCCCCACTCTATGCCTTCTCCCAAGCCCCTGCCTTCCCCCCACTCCACCCCTTCCCAAAAGCCTCGTCCTCACCCTGGCTCTTCACTTCTTCCCCACAGTGTGCCACATCCCCATCCCCCCCCCGAATGTCTTGAACATCACAAAACATCTGTTTGTAGAAGGTGGGAGGCACTTGGAGGTGGGGGAGATCTGCAGCAGGGCCATCAGTGGCTGAGAAGCTCTGGGGATCTGGGGGAAGCACCCACTAATTTTTCCCTGTAGGTGCTCCAGTCCCAGAGGACACTCAGAGTTGGCTCCTGTGCTCCCACCTCTCTTAACAACTCCCCTAAGCCCCAATATACTGGCACTGAGGAGTTTCCTTCTAGCTGAATGCCCTGGTGCCCAAGAGGTACAGACGCCTGCCCACATCCACCTCTTCTGGGAATTGGAATTCTCTATAACCAAAGATCTTTATAGATACTGCAGCTGAGCAAATAATTCACCGCCATTAAATTATCTGGAGCTCATGTATACAAACCTTAGTCACCAAGATGATGCAAATACAATTAGCTCCTTTGAAGCCAGGGCATATGTTCATGTGAGTACGGGTGACTCAGGGCAGGGTGACTCAGGGCTCCCCTGGAATATTTGTTTCTATTTCTGCTCATGGAATATGGAGACAGTCTTTCTTTTCACTATTTGAAATTGCGCAATGGAACATATTGCAAACTATGGCTACTCTGGTTTACTAGTTGAAGTTCTTGCTGCCTTGCTTATATGGTGGTGGTATATGTCACCAGGAGGGGCATAATTTACAATCCAGTCTATGGTGCAAATGTTGGTAGAAAGTGGATTTAAAAATTTTAAAATGTGTGACCTGAAAATGCTTCCTACTATGGTTTGTGCTTGTAAATCTCTGTGAATTAGGATGTGACTTGAGCCTAGTTCCCAGGCAGGGTGCATGGGAAGTCAAGACACCCTCCTATGTCTCCATGAGGGCTACCAGAACTGTGGGACCAGGCACAAGGAGAAGGGAACTGTTAACCTGATCCTTCCTGATTCTGCAGCATGTGTGCTGGGAGTGGGAGGGGAGGGATGGCATTTAGGGTGGATCCTCTGTTCTGTGTCCATATATCAACAGAGAGAAGATAGTTGTTGCACTGCTGACATAGCCCAGCAGCAAATTACTGCCCCTCTGAAGCATGAGAAGAGACAGAACTGTTGGTTCCATGGATGTTGCATACTCAGTGCAGAACTGTGTCCTCCTTGGGTTGAGTTCTGGGATACAATCTAGGATTGTCACATTAATAGGCTTAGGCCATGAAAAGTGAACATAAACAGGGATACTTGTACAGCTTCAAAAACTGAGGATACATATTCAAACTAGCAATCACAGCAAACATGTTCTCATACTAGTTAACAAACAATGCAACTTTGATTTTAGATCTTGTGAACCAGCTGACTCTGATAGCATGTAGATGCTACGAGTTGAGTTGTGGTTTTGTTTATTTATTTGGTCCATTCCTGCATGCCTTGAAGAAGAGCAATACGATTGGCAAATCCCCAGCATGTGGGAACTGATGTGGTGTAAATGGAACTGTCTGGGATGTTGGTTAAATCCAAAAATGAAATTCATCAGAAGTCGTGCAGATTAACTGTGCAGTGCGACACTGAGCACAGTGACATCGGTAGATAAAAAATGACAAATGATATTACTCATGCTCTGTGATTCATGGGGAACAACTCAGAAACCCTGGATTTTTTTTTTTCATCACCAAACAAATTGTTCAGTGCAGACCAAATACTGAAAATAAAGCAACAAATAGGAACACTATAACTATATTACATTTTATTATACATAAAATCTAATTTATCTATCATTAAATGTTTTTCTTAGTACTATTAATCATCTCTGGAAGATGATGTCTTCAAATGCTTCATCAGACACATTTTAAACACTTTTATGGTTATTAGTAAATGGAATTAGAGCACTCTGGAGTAACTTTTACATTTTATGCAACTATAATGCATATAATGTAAGACACAGGTTGCTATACTCCAACCCTTTCTTTTGATTGACTCTTCATGGACTGAAATATTCCACACTTGTTCTGTGTCAAATATCAGAGGGGTAGCTGTGTTAGTCTGAATCTGCAAAAGTGGTGAGGAGTCCTGTGGCACCTTATAGACTAACTGAAGTGTAGGAGCATAAGCTTTCGTGGGCAAAGACCCACTTCGTCAGATGCAGCCGTGTGTGAGTCTGCAGGGAAATGAAGCTGCATCTACTAATGTATTTGTAAAACTCTGGCAGGGTCTCCCAAGTGTAACAGTTTGCTACTGTTACCTGCTAATGCTTTAGTTCAAGTTACTGGACTACTTTGAACTAAAGGAGTAAACTAAATTTCAAGTGGTTGAGGCCTGCGCTGTGGTATGGATGTAAAGACTCCGGATTTGTATCCTGCTGGCAACCTAGTATGGGGTTAGGAGCAGAAGTATTGTAAAATGGGAACTGACTCTACCCCACCCTAAGTTATCATGGTAGGATGATAAGCATGAGAATAGGGGGCTTCTTAAGCAAAAGTTATTCCTCTCCCCATGAGGAATAAACCCTCTTGCACAAGAGCTCATGAGCAAGAGGGCAGTGTGGATGGGCAACAGGGTTTTCTTATGCAAGAAACCCTTATGGCTAAAATGGCCATCGGAGCTTTGTTGCGCAAGAGAGCATCCACACTGCCATGGACGCTCTTGCGCAAAAGCACATGGCAGTGTGGACGCGCTCTTGTTCAAGACCTTTTGCACAACTCTTGTGCAAAACAGTTCTTGTGCAAAAGCCTGCAGTATAGATGTAGCCTTGGTGTTATGCAGAACAGACTGGCTGTGACTCCCTGCTCATGGGGAGGGGAGGGACACTAGTAACTGCAGCAGACTTCCTTTCCCCTGATCTACCTAGTGAGGCTACACCAACAGAGCCTTCCGTACTTTTCCCCAGATCACTCTGGGCTTGAGTTTATGGCTGCAATCCAATTACCCTCTCTATTGAGGCACATCTCAGCTGCTGGTATGACTCCGGGACTGGGTCTGAACATTGAATACTAGAGTGAAGGAGTATTTTATGCTGGTGCTTTTTATGCATACATATGTGAGACAGACATTACATGTGCTATGCTCAAATGATCTTGCCATTTGTGTGGTATCACATGGTAGCCACGTTTTCTAACTCTTTCGTTACAGTCTGAATTGAAGACTCGGAAATGGATAAGCATTTGAAGAAAAGAGATTCTGGGCCCTCCACATCTACTTTCAGTGATGAAGCTGAATGTGAACATAAGAAAGTCAAAGTTAGGGGCAGAGGTATTGCCAGAGGTATTGTCAGGGCAGCTGACACTACTCTGAGAATTATTTGCAATTTAGATTTTCGTGTATGTCTTGTCTGTGGGGAGAAACTCTCAACTGATGCAGTGGTTCCAAGTAAGTTGAAATGATGCCTTACAAGCAAACATCTGCCCCTTGCCAGATGAGTGATCAACATGAAAAAAGCACAAATGATGAAAGATTGTAAAATAATTTCTGATAAACCACTAGAAGCAAGCTACTTGGTTGCTGACCTTGTAGTGAAGGCAAAAAAGTTGCATACAGTTGAAGAAACATTGATTTTTACCAGCATGCAAAGATTATGATGAGAGTTATTGTTAGGAGAAAATACAATGAAATCGCTAAAGTTCCCCTTTCAGAGAATGAAATAAGTCACCATGTTGATGATGTCAGTTGTCATTGAGATTGTGTTCCAAAGGAAAAAAAAATCAAATTTACACTAAAACTTGGTGAATCAACAGATATCGATAGTCATGCTCAACTTTTGGCTAGTGTCAGGTATGTTGATGCAGCTCATATAAAAGAAAATATTTTTATTTTAATTTGCTATAACTGCCAAGTCAAATAACTGGAGAGGAAATCTTAGGGTGCCAATGGCCTACTTTGAGGAGGAAGAATTGCACTGGAAAAATTAGATTTTGCATAGGACTGCCTCCATGACTGGCAAAGAAAAGGGGTTTCTAAGCAAGGTCAAAGAACACAGCCCAGATGTGCTAGTGATCCACTATTTCCTGCACAGAGTATCACAGTGTGTTCTGGGTATGTAATACTCTCATGACCAAAGGACTGCTAGAAGAAATTTCTTTAGGATTAGATGGAGCAGTAAAGATAGTGCTCTTAGTAAAATCATGGTTCTTGAAATTTTGCCTTTTCTCCCTGTTGTGTGAGGAAATAGGAGCAGAACATCAGAGTTTACTTGTGCACACAGAAATATGCAGGCTTTTCCATGGAAAAGTTTTCTGATGCTTACAATGAGCAAAGAGAGGAGTTAAAAATGTTCTTAACTTTGGAGGAATCTACATAGGTGGACTTTGGAGGAATCTACATAGGTGGACTTAATTGCTGATGTGACATGACGTGTAAAACTTGCCTACCTAGCTAATATATTCTACCACCTCATTGAACTGAATAGAAAAATGCAAGTTAGCAATGAGAACTGTCTCTCCTGCATGGATAGACTGCATGATTTAGATTCAAGTTAGCCCTCTGATTAAAAAAAAATCAACAGAAATGTTCCATCAGGAAAATGTGGCAGATTCTACTGGCAGTATTTTGATCAATGTCGTTTCTGAACATCTGAAAAGTCTGGAAACAAAATTTAGATTAACTTTTCCTTCAAACTGTATAGAAGGTCTGGCACCCTTGGATTTCCTCTGCAATGGAAAGTGCTTAAAATTTTACACTACTATGGTACTTGGTCCTGCCACAAGTGCAGGGGACTGGACTTAACCTCTTGAGGTACCTTCCAATGCTATCATTCTACTTATGAGCGTACATTACACAAATACCTATGCAGTGCAAGATGGTATAATTTTGGGTTTATACTCTTTGGAGGGGGGGTGTACCTTGAGAACTGGGTATTATCTTGGCTGTAGCCTCTCTATTGTTGGTTCGGGCAGTGGCTGGCCAAAGTTTGCATGTATTTGCAGCTGGGTGTGTTCCTGTCTGTGTGAATGCTGGTAGAGGTATAAGAATGGGAGCAGCCCAAAGCCGGTCACAGCAGCACAGTGCCGAGAGGGAGCCCATGCTGGTAAGTCGGAGGGCTCAGTGACACTGTAGTTCCAGGTGGCACCCCAGGGGGAACCAGTTACATAGTCCTCCAGTGGGCTCTGCTGCCCCATGCAAGTGGAGCTGCTGTTTCTCACAGGTTTCTGTCTCAGGACTGGAATGGACAAGCCTCCCGCAGCTGCAGTTACTCTGCAGGACTTGCCACCTTCTCCCAAGCTCACGGTCTGCCAGGACCCACCCCGAGCTGGTGCAAGTCATGGCTCCCTGTATGGCTAGTCTGATAGTAGTATGGGAGAGTCACAGGGCTTCCTCAATGAGCCCCATTTCTGCCCTCTTCATCCACTTCACCAGGACCCTCAATGACAATCTCTTGCTCCTTTACAGTGTGTCTGGGATCCCCGGGCTGCTCTCCTCAGGCCCCTCCTTCCCTTGGGTGGCTGTTCCTTTCACTGTAGGTCCTGCCCTCTGGGTCTGTCACTGTGTTCCTGGTGAGTTCTTGCTCCCTGCACCCAACCTCCTGCCCCTACATGCTAACTCTTGCATCACTGAGATGAGGCGGTTGCCTCCAGCCTCCTGTGGGGTGCTTCACCTGCTGACTGCTAGCCACAGAGTCTCTGCTTGGGGCTGCTCTTGCGGCCTTCCTCCTTCAGCATGCATGAAGGCCAGGACATGAGCTTGGACTCCTTGGTTGGCCCAGCTGCCTTGTCAGTGGGACTGACCTGGGTTGCTGGCTACTCCTCTTTGTCCTTGGTCTGGGTGGTTGGGGACCCTTGATGTGCACAGTTTCAATACTCACACTTTACAAATGTAGTTTTTTAATACATTTAGCACAGTCACAAACACCCCAACTTCAAAAGATAGATAGGCAATGCACATCTATATGTCCATATGAGTATGTCTACACTACAAAGTTAGTTCAAACTAACGGACGTTAGTTCGAACTAACTTTCCTAGGCGCTACACTAGCGCTCCGCTAGTTCGAATTTAATTCGAACTAACGGAGCGCTTAGTTCGAACTAGGTAAACCTCATTTTACGAGGATTAAGCCTAGTTCGAACTAGCTAGTTCGAACTAAGGGCTGTGTAGCCCTTTAGTTCGAACTAGTGGGAGGCTAGCCCTTCCCAGGTTCCCTCTGGTGGCCTCTCTGGGCACAACCAGGAAAACTCTTCTCCTCTCCCCCAGCCCCGGGCCCTTAAAGGGGTAGACTCTGGCCAGACGGCACTAGAGTCAGCCAGCCCTACTAGCAGTCTCTGCCCCTGAGCCAGTGGCTGCATGATGAGCCAGGCAGCCAGTGCCAGTGAGACGTCCCCTGCCCAGTCCCCCAAGCACCCAGGGGCCAGCCAGGGGCCGTAGACAGCGCGCGGCCTCCTGGTCTAGTGCGGAGGTCATGGACCTCATTGAGGTTTGGGGGCAGGCCCCCAACGTCCATGATCTCTGCACTAGGAGGAGGAATGCGGCCGTCTATGGGCGCATAGCAGCCGCCATGGCCAGCAGGGGACACAGGTGCACCCAGGAGCAGGTGCGCATTAAGGTTAAACAGCTGCGGCAGGCATACGCCAGGGCCACAAGGGGCGGCGCCGCTGCAGGGGCTGCCACCTGCCCCTACTTCGCTGCCCTCCACCAACTATTGGGGGGCAGGGTAGTCCGTGCCAGCCCGGGGGACATTGAGCCGGGACCAGAGGGCCCTGACCTGGGCACACCAGAAGGGCCACCGCCAGCAGTTCCAGCAGGGTCGTCCAGGGAGAACGTACCGGGTAAGTAGTTTGAATTAAGTAGTTCGGGGGGGGAGGTGGGAGGGAGACCAGAGACCGCGCGCGTGGGCCATGACTTCCACGGATCACGCAGACACCTGTGCACATGCGAGCACGTGCCATGCCACCCTTGGGCAGGTGGCTCCAGCTGCGTGACACCCAGGGGCCATGGCCCAATAGGCACATGCTTTTGCAAAGAGACGTGACATGCTCCCGACCCCGGGGCAGGACCCAGCAGGATGATTTCCCTTCACATGTCCCCTCTACATGGAGGCAGGGGACATCTTCCCTTCCCCCCCACCGCCCCGGCCACACTATACATGGCACAGGGACATGGGTGCAGTCTTGGGGCAGCTCCCAGTCCCGGGGAGAGCCAGACATCCTGACCATGGCCTCTGTACAAGCACAGCGGCTCTGACAGTGCAGGACATGGTCACCCTCACGTTGCGGAGTTGGGGAGGGGGCTGGGCATCATCCTCTGCGTCCCCAGGGAGAACTGACCCCTTCTCTTCTTTCTCTACAGCTGCACCAGCTGCTCGTGCAGGGCGCACCACCCCGCCCGGGACATGCTCCCGCACCCGCGGCCTGCTCCGGACCGCCAGCACGGAGCAGGAGTACAGGGACCAGCACCTGGGGGCCCTGCGAGCCGTGCACCGCACACTACAGGCGTGGATGAGGGAAGACCTGCAGGTCAGCCACGAGCTGCTGGCTGAGCTCCGAGGGCTGAGCACCAACCTGCAGCTCCTGCTGCAGAGCATGGTGCCCCGTGCTGGTCCTGCACCTGCTGCCCCCCCAACTGCTGTCTCTCCTCCCACTCCTGCTCCCCCTCCCACCTCTCCCTCCTCAACCCCCACAACCTCTTCCTCAATGTCCGCACCCCCCACCTCAACTTCCACACCCTCCACCCCATCCCCCCGGGGGCGCCGAGGCCCCCTCCCTCGCCGTGCTGGGAGGCGGTTGGCCCGGCGAGACCCCCACCCCTGATCCTTCAGTTTCCCCACCCCCTCCTTTCCCTTGCTTCCCCCTTTCAGCTCCCTCCTCCCAGTTTTCCCCCTCCCCTCTCCCACCCTCTCTCTTCCCCTCTCCCACCTCCTTTTCCCAGTTTCCCCGAGTTTTGTTAAATAAACAGAGTTTCTATTTTTGAACACACGTGTCCTTTATTTTGTACATCAAGAAGAGGAGCTAGGGAAAGGTAAGTGGAAGGAGGTGAGGGAGGACTGGGGCACGAGACCCCGATGGGGAGGTCTGGGCTGGCTCTGCGTGCTTTTGGGGGTGGAAGCTCTCCTGCAGCCCCCCAATTGTCCCCTCTCCCCAGATGGCAGCCTGCGGCACGTGCAGCCGGTCTGATGGCCGAGTGGTGTGATGTGCCCAGTGTGGGTACTCCGGGCACTCCAAGCCAGGACTGCTTAGCAAGCGGGGCACCCCTGAGAACTGTCTGTCTTGGGTGGGGGTCGGGTCCCTTTAAGCGCAGCCCTGGGCTAGCCTGAGGCAGCATCTCCACGCTCTAAGTCCTCCTCTGATGCCCTGCCGGCACTGCTTCCGGCCATCCTTAAGCCCAGTTCAGGGTCCACTCTGTGTGGACATGCTAGTTCGAATTAGCAAAACGCTAATTCGAACTAGTTTTTTAGTCTAGATCCGTTAGTTCGAATTAGCTTAGTTCGAATTAACTAATTCGAACTAAGTTAGTTCGAATTAATGTTGTAGTGTAGACGTACCCTATCATACTCATGCCATTCCTTCTAGAACAACTTGAGGTGTTATTCATCATCTTCTTCATCACCTTTGTTTTCCCCATCATCACCAAGGACTACATTTTTTTGTCCTACCACCCCTAGGCTGAGATGCCACTTTTATGATATGTTCTGCTGACATTATGGGTGTGTCTAAACTACATGGCTCCATCGATGGAGCCATGTACATTAGGCTGATTGGCAAAAGGAAATGAAGCCGCGATTTAAATAATCGCGGCTTCATTTAAATTTAAATGGCTGCCGCGCTGAGCCGACAAACAGCTGATCAGCTGTTTGTCGGCTCAGCGCGCTAGTCTGGACGCTCCTGCGCCGACCTGAAAGCCCTTTATCGACCTCCCCGTTATGCCTCTTAGGAAGAGGTTTACCGGGGAGGTTGATAAAGGGCTTTCATGTCAGCAGGGGATCGTCCAGACTAGTGCGCTGAGCCGACAAACAGCTGATCAGCTCTTTGTCGGATCAGCACTGCAGCCATTTAAATGTAAATGAAGCCGCGATTATTTAAATCGTGGCTTCATTTCCCTTTGCCGAACAAACAAATCTATATGGCTCCGTCGACGGAGCCATGTAGTTTAGACATACCCCAAGTGTGCTCATGTGGGGATTCTGTTGGGGATGTTTCCTTTTCTTCTTATTTGTATTTCCTAACCTTACTACTTGTGAAGTATCTTTTTCCTCTAGGTCAGTATATCATTGATCTCATTTTATTATCATATACGTCAATTCGCTACCATGGGTCTTCTGTCACTGTCTATCACATTTGCTATTTCTGTTCTACCCAGTTATTCAGTCTGGTTTTAACTGGTTATTTCAGGCTTTTCCAAGTAATGATTTGCCTGCTAAATTTGAGGGTATTTTTGGAGGTCCATATGCTTTAACTAGGTGAAAGGTCCCAAATATATGGGATTGACTTTGCTTTCTGAGTGAAAGGTCAAATACATGCTAGCTTTGCCTTAGCTCAACATACAGGATGTGGCCTGTAAGACCCTTGTGTTACAGCTAAACTACCAATATAAACCTACTGTAATTTATTATAAAAATCATATATCAAAACCACTAGGAAATAATAAATCGATATATCTATAGGGAAGAAAGCAGATTTAGTCCTATAGGCTACCGATATTTTACTGCTTAAGGCAGCTTAACTGTGTTTTTTATTTAGTCAGAGTGAAGGATAGCTAGCCTGAAAAAAACAACACATAGTCTGGTAGCACTTTATAGACTAACACAACATGTAGATGGTATCATGAGCTTTCGTGTGCACAGCCCACTTCGGTCATCTGAAGAAATGGGCTGTGCCCATGAAAACTCATGATACCATCTACATGTTTTGTTAGTCTATAAAGTGCTACCAGACCATTTGTTGTTTTTTTCTGTAACAGACTAACTCGGTTACCTCCTGAAGCTCCTGTAAGATTGAAGACATCCAAACTAGCAGCTACCAACATCCTGCTTGATAATCACACTAAAGGACTGGATCTTTATATGAATGAATTTGGATCCCTGTTTACACTTTTAGTGTAACCTGGAACTTTTCAGTGGCGTTAAATGGAGAAATAACAGTTGAGGATTTGGCCCATTAGTGTATCGAAGTTCTGCCCATTTCAGAATGTTCTCTGGAGTTACTGCAGTTGCATCCTTGGGCTGAGTGCTAATTGGCAGCTGTTCACCTAGAACTATGGCTACGTAAATGATGCTATTTACAGCCATTTCTCTAACTTTTTCTTAGCATCAAATATTGCTGATCTCTTTTCAAAAGCATCTCCGATGGCTGGCTGTGAGTTATATGAGAAGGGGTCAGTTTTTCAAGAATGGTGCTTTGGACTCTGGCTATTTCTAATTAGCAAGCTTTGGGTACATCTATACTGCAAGCTTATTTCCAGAAGATATTTTCTGGAAAAGCTTATTTCAAAATAAAGTGTCCATACTACAGGGAAACCTCAAAATTAGTCCGAAGCAGGTTCCCTTAATGTGGATGTGCTATCTCAATTTAGAGCCTCAGGAGGCACTGAGGAGGAATTGTTTTGGCATGGCCCTGGTGAGGAGCTATTTTGACATAGCAGCAATGGAACATCCACACACACCCTCTTCTGAAATTGCTTTTTCGGAAGACACATTATTCCGTGTGGAATGAGGTTTACCAATGTCAATAAAAGCCCTCCACTATTTTGATTTTCTTTCTAAATAACGCAATTGCTGTGTGGATGCTAGTATTGTTTTTCCGGAATAGTGTCAATTATACCAAAAGGCTACGTCTAGACTACATCCCTTTTTCGTAAAAGGGATGTAAATTAGATGTATCGCAATTGCTAATGAAGCGGGGATTTAAATCTCCCCCGCTTCATTAGCATAAAAATGGCTGCTGCTTTTTTCCCCGCAAGAAGCTTTGCCGGAAGAAAACACCAGTCTAGATGCTGATCTTATGGAAAATAAAGCCTTTTCCGAAAGATGCCTTATCCTTTATTTCATAGTCTAGATGTAGCCAAAAAATGGTGCAGTGTAGTGTGCTAAGCTGTTGTTGCTTTTTTGCTTTTGAAACAGAGCCCCCTTCTGCAAAACTTGCTTATTTGTATCCAGGTGTTTTGGTTTTGATTTGATTTTAAGGGCAGAAATGCTTTGGTTAAGTATTATGTAAAGCACCACTGGCTAGCATGGGTTTAATTAGCTCTGTGTTCCAGAACCTAAATATTCTGTGACCGATTCCTCACCCTGCCTGCGTGGGGCCTGGAGAGCAGGGGACACTGCAGGGAAATGGTGTCTCCCTGTCATCCTCAGCCACCCAGCCCTGCTATGTATTAAGCTGCAGCTTCTAAATAAAAGCACTTGCGGGGATATTATGTCAGGAAAGAATCAGCATATCAGAATTCCACTGTCATATGCTCCCATCTCTTTGTGCCATGCTCTTGGAATGCCCTTGACACTCCCCATTCCTTCCCTTGGGAGAGGCTGGTGCAGGAGACAGCATAACCACCTTGGCCATATTTCTGCCAGCACAGAGTTCTGTACCGGGTAGTTCTCCTAAGGCATTTTTGGGTGCTTTAAGGCCACTATGCGCTGCTAAGTGGTCTTAATGGCTGAGCAAATATTTCCCTCTATCTATAAGGGGATGCTGCCAAAAGAAATAGGTCCAAACTTTAATTATTAATTTTGTATCTGTTAGCTAAGACCACATGTTTCTTGAAAATCTCAGCCCTAATTTAAAGGCCAAACTGAGCCAGACAGTTTGAACAGCAAGCCATGGAGTAAACAAAATTTACAAGCATGTCAAGTACTTTGAATAATGAATACTTTTGGAGAAAATTGCAATGTAAGACCTCAGGGGAAGGGGCAGGTTGCCTTTTCCTTTGCCAGTCTTTTCCACTTAAAGGGCATATCACATGAG
This sequence comes from Pelodiscus sinensis, assembly GCF_049634645.1. Classification (NCBI taxonomy): domain Eukaryota; kingdom Metazoa; phylum Chordata; order Testudines; family Trionychidae; genus Pelodiscus; species Pelodiscus sinensis. Next base: position 243,421,771 of record NC_134712.1, on the reverse strand, counting down.
AAACATAACTTGATCTAGACATTACAGTTTGACTGTAGAGGCTGGAATTGCATTGTCTTCAGTAGGACTCCAAAGGGCTGCTGGGATCTGTGTCTGCAGGATCAGAGTTGTTGTCACTGGCAATTCTAGGTCTGGAACAAGTAGAATATTGCCCCTAAACAAAAAACATTCACAGCTAAGTGAGCTGTAGGGTTATCTGTGGGCAAGGATGCTGTCAGCAATCTACTGCTGTAGGGGATAATGATTTACAAAGAAACCATGTTCTGTCACTCTCTTTTTGCATTCATTTAATGAAATGCTGATAGACGGCAACCTCTATTATCGAACCCCCCATGTGCTCCCACCCCAGCCAACCCCCTTGCTTCCTGTCACCCGACAGCAAACCCCTGGAACTCCCACTTCCTATCCAGCCCCTCTGCCTCCCGCTCCCATCCAACCCCCTCTCCTCTCCATGCTGGGACCCCCTGCTCTGTATCCAACCCCCCTGCCTGCTTCCCAGGACCACCCCTGCCATCCCACCTCCTGAGTGTGCCTGCATCTGCATCTATAAAGGGAATAATCTGGTTGTTCTTGAAAGAGGACTCTTGTCCATGAATAGCATTATTGTTGTTTGGTAAACTGGGAGTATCATTTTACCAGTTGCTTTCGGGCAATCTGGCCTTTTGGTTGCATTTCAGGAGAAGGAACATGTGGTTCCATTAATAGTTCATGTGCTGAGATGACATCCATGACTGCAGACCAGTGGCTGGATTTTGGCTTGGTCAGAATGGCGATATTTCACATACTTTCAGGAAACGTCTGGCACGTGAACTCCCTCCCTGTTCCAAGCCACTGGATTTTGTCCAGAACGCTGAAGTTTATGACCTTCCCCATTCACGAGACAAAATTACGGTGGGATTTTAAGGAAGTATCTAGTCTGCAATATAGGATCATGGGTGGTCTTTCATTGACCTGTGACCCTACCCTAGGACACTCTGATACCACCTGCTACAGAGAAGCGTGGCACAGCGTGCTGGGAAAGGATGTCGGGGTGGAGCCAAGCAGGCTGCTGGGCTGCTCCAACTCCCGCTGACACCATAAGTGTGGGAGGGCAGGGCAACCCCTGCTGCCACCCCACCCCCCTGTAATCCAACAGCTTGCATTGCTCGGTGCGGGGCAAGGCTATGGTGGGGGCAGGTTGCCCTGGACCCCAAACTGGAATAGTTGGGGGGTTGCCCCAGACTTCTATCCCCTTAGGGAAGGCCCTGCTTATCCCTGACAGATGTTTGCTCTCAAAAACTCCTATGAGGAGTTTCCACAACCTCCCTTACGACCTATTCTTCTGCTTAACTAGTTAGAAAGTTTTCCTAATATCTAATTTAAACCTTTGCTGCAGATTCAGCTGATCGTTTCTTGTCCTGCCTTCAGTGGGCATGGTGAAGAACTGATCGCCATCCTTGTGAAAACAGCTCTTACTATATTTGAAGAGTCTCAGCTGTCCCCTCAGTTTTTTCAAGACTAAATATCTCTATTCTCAGCAGTATTCTCAGATTAACTATACCCATTTTTAAAAACCTCCCCTTGAATTTTTAAAAACCTTTTATCTTTTTTTCCCCTCTGATCTCCCCATTCCAGAGGGTACATAAGAAAAACAATGTGGTGTCACAAACAGGACTGAGACTCTTGGGTCTGCTGTAGGCCAAATGAAGACCATATTGAGTGGATGCATCTTCTCTAACTCTCCGGGACAGTGAGTGAAGGCATTGATGGGGTTCACTTTGATTAGTAGGGTGTGCAAACTGTGTAGTGACAATACTGCTGAGACTAGAGATATTTGCAGACCTATGGGCATAACTTACATTATGGATATATACTGCTGTATAAGTACTGTGTGCTAACCCATTGTGTCACTTGTTTATTAGAAATGGGTCTGAATTGGAACCTGAATCTCAACAGCTTGAGACTTTGGGGTTACGATTTGATAATTTGGCCCAAATTTCATGGCTTGAATCTGTCTCTAACAAGCAAACCTGACATGGTAACTCTAAAGCCCTCCAGACATTTGAGCGTAGATTATTATGAAAAAAATACCTCATCTTGAATCTAAATTTCATGATCAGAGACCATCTGTAACTTGGAAACACGAATGTAAATACTTTTGAACTTTGAGAGGGTGCCAGAGGGAAAACGGATTTGTCCAAAATAGTGCTCAGTATAACCTCCATCTGTAACTTATATCTCTCTTCAATAGCTGCAGCATTAACTTTGGTCCTTTGCTTTATTTTTCCATTAAGCTATTCAGAATACCTGAATGTTTACTGCTGTGGGCAGTGGAATAGGCATGGTACTGGTCTCTGGGCTACTAAAAATCTCTCCTTCCTATTTACTGCTGCAGAAGGATGTCAACAAACACAAAGCCAACTGCTAGTCAGTCATTCTCACAATGCAGAATATGAGCTAGACGTTGTTACCCACCTATTTGTGAACTTGCAGTGACTGTCATGAAAGATGCTGCAGGTGGAGGATCTGAGTTTGCTTTCAGTTAACCCTGATATAAATCAGGAATAATGCTTGCATGGGAGTCGACAGACTTACACTATCATATTGGTGTGGGCACAGAATTTGCCCCAGAACACGTGTTTTTGGTCAAATAGGTGCATAGGGATGCCAGCACCAAACTCATCAGCATAATTACAAACTATTATTTCCATGTTCTGTACAGAGATGCTGGCAAGCAGCAGGGCTGCAGCCTTACCGAGCCCCTGTGCAAGGTGGGCTGTGGGGGTCCTGCTCTGCACCCCTGGAAGGGGCAAGGGCTTGGGTACAAGAGTTAGGAGCAGATACCCTCAGCACTGCCTGGACTGCAGTGAACTCTCCCCCCCCCCGGCCCTTTTTGCTGCCCAGAGCATGTGATGCAGTGATTTAAAGGGCCAAAGGTTCTGGCCATCACTGCTGCTGCAGTAGACAGAAGTCCAGGGCTATTTGTGTCACTGGGCCCCACGGCAACTGTCCCCTTCCCCCGCTCCAGTTGGCAGGCCTGCCGACAGGTATACCTGGTCTACAAATGAATGGCTCTTTAATTTATTAATTGATTTTTTTCCTTCTGTGCCTAACAAAGAAAGAGCCCTAATGGGCTCAGAGGGAAAGAAGGCCTCACTTTGAGCGCTTTCTAATTACACTATAAATGTCTGTGGTTAAGATACCAAATGAATCTGCAGGATGATATTCAGATCTACCATTATGGCGAAACTGGATGACAAGCGATAAAAGCACTCCACTGACCTACATAGTTTCTGAAGGGGAAGTGGAGTTCAGATGCAAGGGAAGAGGCTGAAAGGGAAATTACCAAAGGAGGGAAGGAGGAATGGGGAGAGGAAATATATCACCAGAGAAGTGGGCAGGAATTGGGAAGATCATAAGAAAGAGTACACAGGATAGCTCCATTGATTATTTATGCCCACAGGGAATCTGGCTCAAAGAGAGTCTGTCTGATGGACAAGGGTTATGAGTAAATACTGATTGATGTTGGATCTTTAAACCACTTGAACGTCTGGTTTTTGTTCTGAGCATTGATCAGAAAGGGCCTGATGGCAGCCACAGGTGCAAAGAGATTTGGGATTAATGTAGATCTAGAAACTCCTGCTGTTCCAAGAATTCACCTTTGGGAATTCGGCTTGTGCTCCTATCAGCCATCACGGAAAAAATTGCATCTTGCCCACTGCGGAGGTCACCGTGGAGAAACTAAATTCATTCTTTGCATCAGTTTTCACTGCAGGGGATGTGAGGGGGATTCCCAAACCTGAACCATCCTTTTGAGATGATGAATCTGAGGAGCTGTCACAGATTGAGAGGTCAATAGAGGTGGTTTTAGAACAGATTGATATGTTAAACAGTAATAGATCCCCATGATCAAATGGTATTCATTCTAGCCTTATGACAGACCTCAGATCCAAAATTGCAGAACTGTTAACTATCGCTTAAATGATGTAACCTATCGCTTAAATAAGCTTCTGTAACAGATGACTGAAGGGTAGCTAATGTAAAGCTGGTTTTAAAAGAAGTTTCCAGTAGTTACAGGCCAGTAAAATTTAATTCAGTACCAGGCAAACTGGATGAAACTATAATAAAGAATTATCAGACATGGAGGTTAATATGACAGGTTAGTAATGTATGTTGGAAAATATGATTCCAATTATGCATACAAGATGATGGAGTCTAAATTAGCGGTTACTACTCAAGAAAGAGTCCTTGGAGCCATTGTGGATATTTTGCTGAAAACATCTGCTCAGCATGCAACAGCAGCAGCTGAAAAGCTAACTGTTGTCAGATGTTTGCCTGCATGCACGTGTTCTTTCTACATGCTACACTGGCTCTGGTCAGACAGCCCATATAGCAGGCTTGGATCAAGTTGCCCAGTGACCACAAGATCTGTTAGCATATGAAGGTGCCTGGCCAGGTTTATTGTCGATGAAGCACGGTAATACCCGGCAGACTCTAGGACCTAAGACATATATCTATGGCAATAGATGCAGCTTAGCGAATGGCAGGACTTTCCATCCCTTCCAATCCAGGCTGGCCAGAGGGTTAAAGTGAGGCAACCCAACATTTATGGATTAAGACAAATAGTCAGGGATAAATAACTTACTTGTGACAATATGGGTTTTATGATATGATATCCCCTTATATTACCTCCCCTTATACTTTCTTTCTGGTGTTTCAAAGCATCCCTTTTCTTCACCTGATTTTGTACCTTTACTCTTTGGCTATGTCTACACTGGCATGATTTTCCGAAAATGCGTTTAACGGAAAAGTTTTCCATTAAAAGCATTTTCAGAAAATCACGTCTAGATTGGCAGGATGCTTTTCCGCGAAAGCACTTTTTGCGGAAAAGCGTCCGTGGCCAATCTAGACGTGGTTTTCCTTAAAAAAGCCCCGATCGCCATTTTCGTGATCGGGGCTTTTTCGCGGAAAACAGTACTGAGCTGTCTACACTGGCCCTTTTGCGCAAAAGTCTTTCAGAAAATGATTTTTGCCCAAACGGGAGGAGCATAGTATTTCCGGAAAAGTACTGACGATCTTACATGAGATCATCAGTGCTTTTCCGGAAATTCAAGCGGCCAGTGTAGACAGCTGGCAAGTTTTTCCGCAAAAGCAGATGATTTTGCGGAAAAACTTGCCAGTCTAGATACAGCCTCCATGTTTCAGGCAAAATATCACTATTCATCATTTTTGTCAAACCCTTTTATCATGTCCTAGGTGAGGATGTTCTTGTGCTAGCCTCCAGGAATGTGTTCACATTTTCAGTATGTTTTAGCAATACGAGTGCCTCATTTGTGTATCAGACACTGACTTGCAGGCAAGCATTTGCTTTTGACCATTGCCCATGGCTTGACTGGTGCCCATAGCACAACTTCTTCTGGCTTTGGTTCAGGTCTCAGCCTTTGCACTAGCCCCACACTTCAGGCTCTCTTTCTGTCACATTACTACATCAGTGTTAGAACCATGAGGAAAGAGAGAGAAAATAAGATAGGAAATATCACAATGCCGCTATATAAATCTAGTGTTCCCATTCCTTGAATGGTGCATCCACAGTTCTGGCCATTTCCCCAGGAAGCAGTCTCATCCTAGCCCTTCTCTAGGGCCTAGTTGCAAAGTTCCCCTTGTCTGGGGTTCCTCAGTGTTGCTGCTGACTAGCCTTTTGCCAAAGGATCTAGATCTAGATCTAGCTCCACTTCGCTGCAGGGGCCCAGCACCCACTCAGAGCTGTCCAAGGTGCTGGTGTTCCCAGTCTACTGGCTTGAGCTCCAGGTTGGAACTGCCTAGCCTGCACTAGCAGCTCCTTATATAGTAGCCTGCCATACTCTGATTGGTTACAAAGCAAGCTGCCTCTCTACCCTGCTTGGAGGACTTTTCAACTGCCCTGCTGCTGGCCAGGGTGCTGAAAGGCCTTTAGCAGGGAGGCCGGGTTCTGTCTGCCCATCACACCATCTTAGAAAAGAAATGGGTAATGGCAGATATGATAGAGGTCTAAGAAATCATGACTGTTGTGGAGAAAATAAATAGGGACGTGTTAGTTATCTCTTCACATAACACAAAAACAATGGAGCCATCAATTAAATTAATAGGCAGCAGGTTTTAAACAAGCATAGGGAACAATGCATGGTCAACTTTTGGAACTCATTGCTTGTGGATGTTGTGAAGACCAGAAATAAAAATGGATTTAAAAACCAGATTACTTCCATCAGTGTTTATTAGCCAGGACGGTCTGGCTCACATGTTCCTAAAAGTCTGACTCCCAGAAGCTGGGACAGGATGACAGAGAATGGATCAGTTGATAATTGCCACTGTTGGAAGACAGGATACTAGGCAAGATGAACCTTTGGTCTGATCCAGGGTAGCTATTCATATGTTTTTATGCCCTTGTAATGTTCTAATTAATATAATTTTTATGACACATTCTATAAACTAACATGTACACAAGCCTCAAGTACAATAATAAAGCAGCAGTCGCAGGAATTAGAAACCCTCTGTTTTATATCTTTCCAATTATCTGATGGCAGAAAGTTGGCAAATCACAAGTGACACTGCTTCACAGTCATCAGAAGTAGAGCACCCACAGGGACACTCATCTCGAAGAATATCAGTTATTGCACAGGTGAGTAACCTCCTCTTGTCTCTAACTTTCAGTCTTTGAACTTTGGGGTAAGAATTGTCTTTGTTCCATGTTTGTACAGTGCCTACCACAATGGGATTATAATTCCAGGTGCTACTGCAATAGAAATAATAATACTTAAATAAACTAGATTGCACTGAGATACATCACAAAGGAATTTTGCACTATTCTTATTGTGTTGGGTTCATTCAGTATGAAATAACAGAGGAGAACCTGAGATAAATGCATACATGGGGTTTGCTGATGCTGTGTGTGGCTATTTAAGACAGTGGATAATATTTGCCACTGGGTGGAAACAACGTTAAAAGGACCATATATTAAGTTTTGAAATAAATTTTTTCTTACATGAGTATTGTTACTAAGATCACTTGAGAAAATGAACATTTAATTTAATTTTGTTTTCAAATCCTATTTGTCTCTCTCCATTAAAGTAACTCATTTGGCTGTTAGTAACTGAAAAATCTGAGCTTCCCAGTTTCTAGGTAGGAGCATGGTGACATCTGCTCTTCTTGATATTGTCTGTGTTGCATGAAGGATGCAGAAGCAAGATTTTATGACTGCTGTCTTCTTGGGAACAGCAAGAAAATTAGATATAAGTCTCATGAGATTGTCCCAGTGAGCAACATTTTAAATAAATATACTAATAAATATACTAGGTTAAAGCAATGCTGATTTTGCCTGAGGATGATCTGGCAATTGTATGTACTGCACTAGATCTGTTCTAAGGTCAGATGATTTTAAGAACCATACATTAGAGGTTTTACTGGCCTTCTAGATTTTGAACCTCTGAGATAGTGTGTTATATGTGAGGCCCACAAGACATTTTATTTACTGATGCCCCCATACAGGGTTGCCAGATTCCACTGATTTTCCATTCACATAGAGTTTATTTTTCCTACTGGTATTACTAAAGTGAGAACCACATCTTTGTGCTGATTTATTTTTAAACTTTATTTGTATTGTTTTAAATCAAATATAAACCTATAACCAAACAAACTTCATATAAATACATGTGCAAGATGGAAATACTATTATCCCCTCCCCCCAATTTAGAATGAATGATATGTAAAACCTGGGAAAAATAAACACTCTCCTCTCTCCCTCCAGAAAAACCCCAAAAAGCAAACCTGAACCAATAAAGTTGTGTAGAGCATTAATTATTAAAGTGACTAAATAGATAATTAAGTGAGAACATGACATATAATTGTCAGTGACTAATATACCCTAAACTGCAAAGGTATGCAATAGTTGCATGTATGACCAGACATCCTGGTATTTTTTCCATACCTTTTTATTAGACAGAGTAATTTTTTCCATGAATTCAGTAGAAGAGAGTTCACTAAGCTAACCTGGGTATGAGGGAGGAACAGAAATTGAGGATGTGTGAAAGGCTGGCAAGTGGCTGTTTACATTCCCAATATTCATTGTGTGTTGCTAATCAAGCCCTTAAACAGAGTCAAGTAGTACCTATTTAATATCTTGTGCTGGAAGTACTGCAGTGATTAAGAACTTGAAGTATAAGAACATAAGAACGGCCATACTGGGTCAGACCAACAGTCCATCCATCCCGGTATCCTGTCTGCCGACAGTGGCCAATACCAGATGCCCCTGAGCGAGGGAACACAACAGGTAATCCTCACGTGAGCCGTCCCCTGTCACCCACTTCTAGAGAAACAGAGGCTAGGGACAGCATTCCTACCTCCTGGCTAATAGCCATTGATGGACCTGAACTCTATGAATCTATTTAGCTCTTTTTTGAACCCTATTAAAGCCCTAATCTTCACCGCATGCTCTGGCAAGGAGTTCCACAGGTTGACTGTGTAATGTATCTAATGTATCTTTCACATTAAGTCAGATAGCCTCTTAAATTTCTGTTGTGAAAATAATTGTGGGTCTTTAGTGGCTCAGCCCCTTCGGCCAAGTGACACAGTGAATGAACAAATCCCTCTGGGGTGAAAAGTCCAACATGGTTTGTCTCTGTCTTCAGCTTGGTCTCTAGTCTCAGGCCTGTCTGGGCTAACTTTAAGTCTCTGTCTGCCACGGTACAGAGCAGTACTCCCAGGGGCTTGTCTACACTATGGAGAAGATCGACCCTCTAGAGGTCGATCTTCTAGCGTTTGATTTAGTGGGTCTACTATAGATCCCCAAATCAAACTCTGAGGGCAGCCCCATTGGCGTCTTTTACTCTTCATTCTGTGAGGAGTAAGGGGAGCTGACAGGAGCGTGTGCTCTCGTCGGCCTCCCGCAATATAGATGCTCCGACGGCTCAGCTTAAGGGAAGCCGAATCCATCTATGCAATTTGCATAGCTGGATGGTGTACCATAAGCCAACCTGCCAGCTCTAGTGTACATCAAGCCCCAGGGTTTTCTCCCTGGAGACTCTTTAAGTCCTCTGTAAACAAGCTTTATCTCCTCCTTGGGGCTTAGGCCACCCTGCCAGTGGCCAGTTGGGGGATCCAGGCCTGCCTATTACTCTGGGTCCTGATCCAGGGACCCTATACATAGCAGCCACGTGCTGCTTCCTGTCAGAGTTGCAGGTGCTATTCTCTGGGCCACTTTCCATGTAGCCTCTTCCTCTCCTTCGGCTCTCTGTTTGAGCAGGGTCTCTCCCAGGCCTCCTGGGGCCAGCTAGGGATCCAGTTTTAGTATGCCAGGGAGCACTTCAGAAGAAAACTCATAACATCCCCTCTCCTCTAAATCCTCACCCATGCCCAAGAGATGAAAGTTGTTTCTTTTCAATCTATTTTCTAAGTCATCCTGTTTTTCTTCCAGTTTATTTAGGCTACGTGTTAAGGTGGCAGTTTCTTCTTTAATTTCACTGGTTTCAATGGGAGTCTTTTGTAACGTGTTTTCCAAGTGAGTCATTTGTGATTTTCCATCACCTAGGATCTTTAGAGTGCCCACAAATGTCTTTTGAGATTGAATCCAATCAGTCTGTGAGGAATTCTTTCAGTGTTGCAATATCCTAGGCTAGGTTCTGCTGTGGCCTTGAGGTTTTGCTTTCAGCTGCTTAGGTGATACAGATTTAAGTCTTTTATTGCCTGTCATGTTTTCATCAGAATGCATATACAACAGTTTGATGTTTATCCAGACGACATAAATGTATTGCCAAATTGCTTGGAAAGTAATTATTTGAGATTAATTTATTTGTGGAGAGAGAAGAAGTGTCGATTAGCCAGCCAGTTTTTTCACTGGTACTGTGTGACACCCCACACCTGCTATTTTCTCTCCCTTGATTAGCCTGATAGACGCCTATGACTGCAAGAAGGTATATTTTTTGAAAGGCAAGTTAGTGTGTTAATTTTCACCATGTCTTTTAAAAGTGCACTATACCATGTTCCTTTAAAAATGTAAGCTAAATGTTTCACAGGAACAAGGGAAGACACACAGAGCCTGCTTCAAGGAGATTATGGTGTATATTCCCAATCTATAAGGAGAGCCTTGTACCCCTCATAAACCTTCTGTAGAGAGTTCTGCAAAAGGTGAAGGGAAGCAAGTTTGCCTGTGTGAAAAACGTGCAGAAATGGGGCCTAAATTCAGATATGAGTTAAGGCAATAAACAATAAAAAGGAGGCCAGGGAGAAGTAGAATAAGTATTTGTGGTGCACTGCCTGGTTGCCACTGCACTGACCCAGTGAGAAAAGTGCTGGGTCTGTGAGGCCTCAGCTCCCATGGGTTACCCTTGCAGTGCTGTGTGACAGCAGGCCCCACTCAGGAGAGCTGTAATGTGTCAGGGCTTTCCACACATATGTGGCAGCTGCATGGAAGTCTGCTCAGACACGGCAGTAATGAGACTGTGACTGAGTGCCTGGAATAGGCCACACAGAGAATGCCACACTTAGAGCAGACTTCAAGCAATAAGGCAGACAATCCCCCAAACCTGTGGTTTATTCTATACAGGCAGTCCCCGGGTTACGTACAAGATAGGGACTGTAGGTTTGTTCTTAAGTTGAATTTGTATGTAAGTCGGAACTGGCGTCCAGATTCAGCCGCTGCTGAAACTGACCAGCGGCTGACTACAGGAAGCCCGAGGCAGAGTTGCTCTGCCCTGGGCTTCCTGGAATCAGCCGCTGATCAGTTTCAACAGTGGCTGAATCTGGACACCTCGGACAGAGCAGCTGGGGCGCTGTCGGGTAGGTCCCCGCAGCACTGCACCTCAGCGCTGTGGGGACCAACCCGGCAGCATCCCAGCAGCTCTATCCTAGGTGTCCCCAAGTCAACCGCTGCTGAAACTGATCAGCGGCTGATTCCAGGAAGCCCGGGGCAGAGCAACTCTGCCTCGGGCTTCCTGTAGTCAGCCGCTGGTCAGTTTCAACAGCGGCTGACTTGGGGACGCCTGGGGCAGAGCAGCTGGGGTGCTGCCGGGTTGGTCCAGTAGCACCGAGGAGCGGCACTGCAGGACCAACCCGGCAGCGCCCCAGCTGCTATACCCCAGGCATCGTCGGCGAGAAAAGCCTGGTCTGCTGGGGGGGGGGAGCGCACTAGCTGCGCCCCCCCAGCAGACCAGGGAGACGCGGAGCAAAGCCGCGGAGGACGCAGGCAGCGGGACAGCCGCGGCGCGTCTGGGCTGTCCCGCTGCCCGTGTCCTCCGCGGCTTTGCTCCGCGTCTCCCTGGACTGCTGGGGGGGGGGCTCCCCCCCCAGGGGAGCAAAGCTGCGGAGGACACTGGCAGCGGGACAGCCGCGGCGTGTCTGGGCTGTCCCACTGCCCGCATCCTCCACGGCTTTGCTCCCCGTTTCCCTGGTCTCCTGGGGGGAGCCCCCAGCAGACCAGGGAGACGCAGAGCAGCTTTTCTTGCCCCGGAGGACGCAGGCGGTGGGACCGCAGCGCATCTGGGCGTCCCGCCGCTCGCGTCCTCCGGGGCGAGAAAAGCCCGGTTCGTAACTGCGGATCCGACATAAGTCGGATCCGCGTAACTCGGGGACTGCCTGTAATTAGATTCACCAAGACAGTAACAAAAAGCTTCTGCAGTTAACTGGAAACCAAGTACAGTTTCCTTTAGTCACTCCCATTCTCGGCTCCCATTCCAGACAATCAAGTTTAATACAGTGAGAGTTTATTGAAAACCCATTTCACTATATGTTTTTTCTAATACCAAAGAATCGGACACATATCCACTAGTCAATATGAATTTCAGATCTTACTGAAATAACATGCTGTCGGCCAATCCTTAATAAACTAATTGAAGATTTAATAATAAAAGAGTTATAAATGGTTAGATAGATAGATAGATAGATAGATAGATAGATAGATAGATAGATAGATAGATAGATAGATAGATAGATAGATAGATATCAGGTTTGTAGCATGATGGAATAGACTGTTGGCTTGTTAATTCTCTCTGGTTGTTGTAAATCCATAGTCCAGAGAGCTAGAGCAAGAAAAGAGGTAACATGGAATGTTTCAGGTGCCTTTTTGTATCCTCTGCCATGTGCGTGGAAATGTATTGTCTCAAAGAAAGTCTACTGCCCATCTCTGTGGATAGTAATTGGCCAGGATGGAATTCAAGGTCACATAAGCATATCACATGTCCTTACATGTTTTATTGAATCACAGGGAGAGGTGCTCCTCATTGTCTGAGTTACCTGCAGGCAGACTAGTGGGTGAGATGAATTTCTTCAAGGGCCTATTGTGAGAGCTGAATGTCCTTGATAGGCCATTAATACATAGCTCTCTAGCCCTTATGTAAATGCATCTGGTGTGTGTCACCCTGGAATAGACCACAAGTTTAAAATACAAGTGCATAGCCAATATTCATACCTTCAGATATAAAGATGTACATGGATTTAACCAGGGTAATCATGCCTGATAGACTGTAGCCTTTCCATCAGCACCTTAAATGATACTCATTATGCTTGGTTTTTGAAAATTGTAGAACAGTGGTAATACCATTTATATAAATTGTCATCTTTAATAATACAGCATCAGAGACCATCTCAGTATTTACAGACACAACTTTCTTTCAGCAATGGAGAGGTGATGTGGCATCTGACACTGGACAATCAAGCCTAATGTGAATAATTTTTTTGAACTGGTTTACTTTTGTCCATTTGCTTTAGTTAATTTTTGCTTTTCATTGCATGTCAAGGTTCATATTGGCCACTAAAATGGGGCCAGCACTATCTTTGGGGAACAATTCTGCTCTCATTTGTACCAGTTTTAATCTAAAGTAACTACAGTCACATCAGTGGAGTTATTCTGGATTTATATCAGCATCAGTGAATGCAACATTTGGCTCTTTCTATGTCTGTGTCATAAGATTTACTCCTAGTTGCCAGCTTGGAAAAGCTTATTTGATAATAGCTAGCAATTAGAGCTGGTTGCAAAATTGGGCATGGGGAGAGTTATGGAAAATGCTGTGGGTTTTTGTTGACCAAAAAAATCATGAACTATAAAATTTGAGACAGAAACAAAAAAATTTCAGTGGAAAACTTTTAGCTGCAAACCGAACATTTCAATTCAGAAATGCTTCCGCCATGCCTTATGGGTGTTGCAGTTTGGATGCCTGATGCCTCTTTTATCTTCAATGGTCTGACCAGACTACATCTCCCAGGATAAATCATAGTTCCTTAAGAGGGTGATTAGCCATAGTGCATCATGGGGTATATAACCCTGCTGTAAAAACTGGTCTATAGAGAAGAATAGGACTATAAGGGCACCCAAATTACAATTCCTGTGAGAAAACACTATAGAATTTCTGAATCAATTGTTTTAATTTCCACATGTTCCATTTTTCAATTAAAAGTTGATTTTTTCCACAGAAAGCCGATTTTATTTTTTTTCGAAATTTCATTTAGCTAAAAAACCAAACTTTTTACCACCAAACAATTTCGGTAGAAATGTTTGACCAGCCCTGCTTCCAATTCAGTCTTGAAAGTTTTTCTTTATAGTATACAGTGCAGCCTTTCGGGAGCAAATTGTTTTTGAAAAGTTTGGGAAATGGGTGATGATTAAAAATGCAAAGACGTGCTGAGCTATAAAATTGCACAGCTATACCTTTTAAATTTTATATTAATACATGGTTGTGTAATAAAGTGATAAGTGCATAACGTTTTTGCCTACTATTGCTTAACCTATCCATAATTTATACTTTAAAGCTCTTTGGCTGTCCTAATCACATTACACCATAACTGTTGCTCTCTCAATATATGGTTTTATGTTTCAGTTCTTTGTCCATTAGTGATTTAGGGTCTCATTCCATGCAGCAGTACTAAAAGCCCTGAAAATGAGGGTGCTGATTGCAGTTCAGCACAAGGTCAAAATTGGACAACATTTCATCCTTTGTAACAACGAGGAGATACAAAAGGTGAAATCTGGGGAAAGGACCTATTTATAATTAAGGTTTGATTAATCATTTTTGAGCCACAATGTCATCATCTGGAGCTAATACTGTCTTTTTCATTTCATAGATATTCTGATTTTAGAAAGATGTAATCTTCCTAAAGACATACAACTCTCCAGAAGCTTTAGGAGAACTATTTACTCCAACATATTTCAAATGCAACTGAAATATTCAGTATGGTTTCTTGGCAACCCCTCCAGCTACCTTTAGATGCATGTCCCTTTGGGCGTTTATTCTTATTGCTAAATATTTGTCATAGAGGAAATTTCTTAACATTAATTGCATGTAAAATAAAAAAATCCATCCTTTCCAGTAAGCCACTAACATTTTTACAGAAGAAGAGCACCACAAATGTGATTTGTTTGAGTGTGGTATTAATACAGCTGCTGCAGCTTTAAAAGAACTTTGTGCACAAACTGCTGCTTTTTGTACTGGTAAGAAAAATAAATCTTATAAGTGAAATGGAGATGATCAAATGAAATAGCAACTCTGTTTCCTGTCTCTAATACTAGCTTTTATAAAATCTCCTTTGCTGTATATATTGTTTCTAAAATGTAGAAGATACACAAAACTAACTCATTGTCCTTTCAAAACCTTACTTAAAACTCTCCTCTGCTGTGAAGTTGATAAAAAAAAAGACAGCATTATGGTTGGGGTATGCTATTACCTCTGCTGGTCATCCACGCCAACATTGTGTCTTTGTTTCCTCATTGGATTATCTGTATCTTCCTGTTGTGTATTTGGATCAGGGGCTGTCTTTTTATTCTGTGTTTGTACAGTTCCCCTCACACTGAGAGCTTGGTCCATGAATGGAGCCCCTAGATGCTATGATAATACAAATAATAAATAATGATTTAACCTGTGTTAAACGTAACTTTAGGAAAAGCATGGGACACATTACCTGAATTATAAATTCATCACTAATCTGGTCAATATCTCATTTGAAAAGCAAGGAGGTATTTGATTATTTTAAAAGAATGCTGCCCTGTGGTACCAAAGTTAATGCCACTGACTTCAATGGGGGGAGATTGGACCCTGCCATCATTTTGATTTTGTCTTGTGTTACTGGTGCCTCAGTGAATAGCTGTGATATTTTGATTTGGCTTGCAATGAAATCAATAGATGCTATAAAATCAATCCCAAGAAATTAGGTGTGATATTATAGTGGCACATATAAGCACATTTTTCTTTACAGCTCCCTGACCAGTACTGACGAATCTCAGTATAATATTCCTTTGATAGAAACTTTTGTCGCAGCATTTTTTCCCCCGTGGGGGCTGGTCCTTTAAATTAAGCAGGAAGGAGCAGCTGCAGCCCTTAAATAGACATTATATAACTGCTGCTGACCCACAGAAAAATCAGTTGGGGGCCACACACAAATGAGAAGCAAAAAACCCAAACAAACAACAGAACAACAAAACAAAACAAAAAACAAAATAACCCACCAAAAGAAAATCCTCACTGATATGGCCCCCAACTGAGAAGGAGAAAGACACTCCCCACATTCCCCTCACTTGCTAGAGACTAGGTAGGGGGGTCCTGCTTAGTAGATTTTGTGTGCTCCAGCCCCGTGGTCAGGCAGAAGGGGGGCTGGAGTGCCAGTGCAGGCTCCCCAATGCTGGGGGGGAGCCCTGAGCTTCGGGGGGCCAGATTTGGTCTCAGGGCTTTAGGTTCCCCAACCCTGATTTATAACATCAGAATTAAATCCCTTATCTCTTGAAATGCACTGGATGTTTTCCACTGCATTACTGAAAGCTGGCAAAGTAAAAGATGGTACTGAGGAATATCATGAGGAACAAATGACAAATATACACACATGCCACATTCTCTTTTGTTTCTATAAAGTTTAAATGAAATGTGACCTGCAAATCAATTGAAATGTGTTTTTAATATTAAATATCCCAATATCATATAATAGAGCAATAAACAGTAATGCAAGTGTTCCCAGAGAGTAATTCCCTAAAGAGGAATGACTATTTGATTACAGAATGATTTAGCTTTTCATTTACACTAGCACTGAATGTGTTTCTGTGTTAAATTAATATTTTTAAAAGCGTTAACTCCAGCCCCACAATAAAGAAAATGATAAAGGCAGACCACAGAATGAACTTTATTATCACTGCTACTTTATTTTGCCACTGTAAGTTTTCTGTTGTCTAAAGGGGTATATCTACACTACCCCGCTAGTGCGAACTAGTGGGGTAATGTATGCATACCGAACGTGCAAATGAAGCCCGGGATTTGAATTTCCCGGGCTTTATTTGCATAAGCCGGCCGGCGCCATTTTTAAATGCCGGCTTGTTCGAACCCCATGCAGCGCGGCTACACGCGGCACGGGGTTCGAACAAGCCGGCATTTAAAAATGGCGCCGGCCGGCTTATGCAAATAAAGCCCGGGAAATTCAAATCCCGGGCTTCATTTGCACGTTCGGTATGCATACATTACCCCGCTAGTTCGCACTAGAGGGGTAGTGTAGACATACCCAAGGTTTCCAAATCAATATGGTGAAATAAAATTGAAACACAGTAGTGATAATTTAAATGAGTCATAATAATGAATGGCAGGCAGCATGATTGATGGAGATTCCAGTCTCCCTAGAAAATGTATTCCACTGTTTAACTACCCTAACAGTTAGGAAGTTTTTCCTAATGTCCAACCTAAACCTCCCTTGCTGCAGTTTAAGCCCCTTGCTTCTTGTCTTATCATCAGAGGCCAAGGAGAACAATTCCCTGCCCCTGCCCCTCCCCCCGCATCCTGACACACCTTTATAGATACCTGAAAACCTCTATCATGTCCCTTCTCAGTCTTCTCTTTTCTAAACTAAACAAGCCCAATTCTTTCAGTCTTCCCTCATGGCTCATGTTCTCTAGGCGTTTAATCATTTCTATTGCTCTTCTCTGGACCTTCTCCAATTTCTCCACATCTTTCTTGAAATGTGGTGCCCAAAACTGGACACAATACTTCAATTGAGGCCTAATCAGTGCAGAGTAGAATGGAAGAATGACTTCTAGTGTGTTGCTCACAACATTCCTGTTAAAGCATCCCAGAATCATGTTTATTTTTTTGCAACAGTGTCACACTGTTGACTCATATTTAGCTGTGCTCCACTATGACCCCTAAATCCCTTTCTGAAGTACTCCTTCCTAGACAGTCACTTCCCATTCTGTATGTGTGAAATGGATTGTTCTTTCCTAAGTGGAGTATTTTGCCTTTATCCTTATTAAACTTCATCCTATGTACCTCAGACCATTTCTCCAGTGTGTCCAGATCATTTTGAATTATGACCCTACCCTCCAAAGCAGTTGCAACCCCTCCCAGTTTAGTATAATCTGCAAACTGAATAAGCGAACTTTCTATGCCATCATCTAAATCATTGATGAAGATATTGAACAGAACCGATCCCAAAACAGACCCCTGTGGAACCTTACTGCTTATGCCCTTCCAGCATGACCATGAACCATTAATAACTACTCTCTGAGAATGGTTATCCAACCAGTTATGGACCCACCTTATATTAGCCCCATCTGAGTTGTATTTGCCTAGTTTATTGATAAGAAGGTCATGCGAGACCATATCAAATGCCTTACTAAATCTAAAAAAACAACAAATAGTCTGGTAGCACTTTAAAGACTAACAAAACATGTAGATGGTATCATGAGCTTTTGTAGGCACAGCCCTAAGCTTTACTTGGCACTAAGTGGGCTGTGTCCACAAAAGCTCATGATATCATCTACATATTTTGTTAGTCTTGAAAGTGCTACCAGACTATTTGTTGTTTTTTAAGTTTATCCTGTTCAGACTAACTCAGCTACCCCTTCTGAAGCTTTTTTACTAAATCTAGGTATACCACATCCACCACTTCTCCCTTATCCACAAGAGTTGTTATCCTGTCAAAGAAAACTATCAGATTCATTTGATATGATTTTTTCTTTACAAATCCTTACTGGCTATTTCCTAACATTGTATTTTTTCCCAGGTGTTTGCAGATGAATTCTTTAATTGCCTGCTCCATTTTCTGCCCTGGCACAGAAGTTAAACTGACTGGTCTGTAGTTTTCTAGGTTGTTCTTACAGTATTTCCCTTTTTATAGATGGGCACTATATTTTTCTCTTCCAGTCTTCTGGAATCTCTCCTGACTTCCATGATTTTTCAAAGGTGATAGCTAATATATGTTTAAACATGAGAACAATGCAATAAAATATCTTTCCCAGCATCTTCTGATGTATAAAAGAGAGAGCTTACTCCTTTGGAACAGTAAATACGTAAGATGCAAGGGTAACTAGAATTAACTTGTATTTTAAAGGGGCTCTACAAACAGGATTAAGAAAAGTTCATTCATTTGACTGAACTCTCCAAATAATGATTAGATTGCTCTTCAGCACATTTTTTAGACATACTGGGTCACATCCTCCACTGCTGTGAATTAACATTATCATAGCTCCATTTTATTCAATGGAATACATACCTATTGTTTCTCTCTTTCAAGTCATATGAAGTTATATATTACTACTCCAGATACCAGTGCACTGTGGTGACAATCCATTGGACATGGAATTCCAGTTGCAAGAAGGCAACTTCCCTTTCAGTGTGCTTAAACAGAAGAGGGAGAATGTGTAACGTGTCTGGTTTGATCCCTCCAGAACTCTGGCTGTTACATGGTTCTCCCCTACAACCCTGAACATCAGTCAGCCTAATGTATGAGGAAGCTTGGATGTGAGAATTACCATGGCTTCAAATGCAGCAATTACAAAATTCCTCCAGGACTAATGTGGAAAAGGGGCTGATTGCAACTCAATTTTTAAATGAAAATGAATGCGACTGGATTGTGTGATGTCGTTCTCCCTTTTCCTCATACCTTTTCTATAATTCTTTGAGAGTAAACTGCACAGATTCAGGTCTTCTGGTTCCTGATGCCAAGTCCCAAATATGGATTAGGACCCCAGAGTTTAGGAGACTGATTGATTATGCTGTTACTGCAGCCTATGAGGACTCCTCACTCTGTGCCCTTGTGTCCAGACAGTTAACATGGTGACTTAGTTCTGAGTATTAGGTTGTTTAACACTTTGTAGTACTGGGCCCCAAGTGATTCAGTGTGTTACTTTATACAGGAGTGCTGGTGAATATACACAGACGTGCATTAAAGGATAGCAACAGTGATTGTTTAGCCACCTAAAGTCTTGTAGGTAAATGTGGCAAATAATGTATGCTAAACAATGACACTTCAGACCTTTTATGCGATACCTGCCATGTTCACTATTCAGGGAGCAAGGCTGATATCTCTCTCTCTCTCTAAGTTGGAGGCTAACACTGGGGATTCTTGATTAGACTAGAACAGGGGTGCTGGAACAATTTGTATGTGTATGTGTCTGCTGAGGACCATTGAACCATGTATATCATGGAAACTTCTTCAAGCCAGAGGGTGCGATAACATGTCTGAGTCCCTAGTTCCAGCACCATACCTTCTTACATGGAGGAAATGCAGTTCACGATGGTGTCGCCAGGAGGGATTCGGCTTCCTTGATCACGGGGTGCTCTTCCAAGAGGGACTGCTTGGTGGAGATGGAGTTCACCTTTCCAGGAGCGGGAAGGCCTTGTTTGGACACAGACTGGCTAACCTTGTGAGGAGGGCTTTAAACTAGGTTCGACGGGGGCAGGTGAGCAAAGCCCACAGGTAAGTGCTGCATGTGCGGGACTGGGAGATGGGTTGGAAATGGGGGGGACTATGGCCTATAATGGCAAGGAGAAAGGAGGGTCAGGGCACAACAGGGAGGCAAGATCAAATCAGTATCTTAGATGCCTATATACAAATGCGAGAAGTATGGGTAATAAGCAGGAAGAACTGGAATTGCTAACCAATAAATACAACTATGATATCATTGGTATTACAGAAACCTGGTGGGATGGGACACATGATTAGAATGTTGGTATGGAAAGGTACGGCTTGCTCAGGAAGGACAGACAGGGAAAAAAGGGAGGAGGGGTTGCCTTGTATATTAAAAATGTACACACTTGGACTGAAGTGGAGATGAACGTAGGAGATAGCCGTGTAGAGAGTCTCTGGATTAAGCTAAAAGGAGTAAAAAACGAGGGTGATATCATGCTAGGAGTCTACTACAGGCCACCTAGCCAGGTGGAAGAGGTGGATGAGGCCTTTTTTAAACAACTAACAAAACTATCCAAAGCCCAAGATTTGGTGGTGATGGGGACTTCAATTATCCAGACATATGTTGGGAAACTAACACAGCGAGGCACAGGCTATCCAATAAGTTTCTGGACTGCATTGGAGACAACTTTCTGTTTCAGAAGGTTGAAAAAGCTACCAGAGGAGAAGCTGTTCTGGATTTGGTTTTAACAAATAGGGAGGAACTAGTTGAGAACTTGAAAGTGGAAGACAGTATAGGGGACAGTGATCACGAAATAATAGAGTTCATGATCTTAAGGAAAGGTAGAAGGGAGACCAGCACAATTGAGGTAATGGATTTCAGGAAGGC
The DNA here is from genome assembly GCF_049634645.1 of Pelodiscus sinensis. Lineage (NCBI taxonomy): Eukaryota > Metazoa > Chordata > Testudines > Trionychidae > Pelodiscus > Pelodiscus sinensis. Next base: position 243,401,286 of record NC_134712.1, on the reverse strand, counting down.
AGATTTTGATAAGCTCAGAGAACTTGTAGGTAAGGTCCCATGGGAAGCAAGACTGAAGGGAAAAACAACTGAGGAGAGTTGGAAGTATTTCAAAGGGACGTTGTTAAGGGCCCAAAAGCAAACAATTCCGCTGTGTAGGAAAGATAGAAAATATGGCAAAAGACCAGCTTGGCTTAACAAGGAGATCTTGCATGATCTCAAAATAAAAAAGGAGTCATATAAAAAATGGAAACTAGGACAACTAACAAAGGATGAATATAAGCAAGCAACACGGGAATGCAGGGGCAAGATTAGAAAGGCAAAGGCACAAAATGAGATCAAACTAGCTACAGGCATAAAGGGAAACAAGAAGACCTTTTATAAATACATTAAAAGCAAGAGGAAGACCAAGGACAGGGTAGGCCCACTGCTTAGTGAGGAGGGAGAAGCAGTAACAGGAAACTTGGAAATGGCGGAGATGCTCAATGACTTCTTTGTTTCGGTCTTCACCGAGAAGTCTGGAAGAGTGCCTAATGTAGTGAATACAAGCAGAGAGAGGGTAAGTTTAGAAGATAGGATACACAAAGAACAAGTTAAAAGTCACTTAGGAAAGTTAGATGTCAGCAAGTCACCAGGTCCTGATGAAATGCATCCCAGGATACTCAAGAAGCTGATAGAGGAGGTATCTGAGCCTTTAGCTATGATCTTTGAAAAATCATGGCAGACAGGGGAGATTCCAGAAGACTGGAAAAGGGCAAATATTGTACCCATCTATAAAAAGGGGAATAAGAACAACCCAGGAAACTACAGACCAGTCAGTTTAACGTCTGTCCCAGGGAAGATAATGGAGCAGGTAATTAAGGAAATCATATGCAAACACTTGGAAGGTAATAAAGTGATAGGGAATAGCCAGCATGGGTTTATGAAGAACAAGTCATGCCAAACTAATCTGATAGCTTTCTTTGATAAGATAACGAGCCTTGTGGATAAGGGAGAAGCGGTGGATGTCATATACCTAGACTTTAGTAAGGCATTTGATACGGTCTCGCATGATATTCTTATTGATAAACTAGGCAAATATAACTTAGATAGGGCCACGATAAGGTGGGTGCATAATTGGCTGGATAACCGTAGTCAGAGAGTTGTTGTTAACGGTTCTAAATCCTGCTGGAAAGGGATAGCAAGTGGAGTTCCTCAAGGGTCTGTTTTGGGACCCGTACTGTTCAATATCTTCATCAATGATGTAGATATTGGGATAGAGAGTACGCTTATTAAGTTTGCAGATGATACCAAACTGGGTGGGGTTGCGACTTCTTTGGAGGATAGGGACATAATTCAAAATGACCTTAGCAAGTTAGAGAAATGGTCAGAGGTAAACAGGATGAGGTTTAATAAAGAGAAATGCAAAGTGCTCCACTTAGGAAGGAACAATCAGTTCCATACATACAAGATGGGAAGCGACTGTCTAGGAAGGAGCATGGCGGAAAGGGATCTAGGGGTCATAGTGGACCACAAGTTGAATATGAGTCAACAGTGTGATGCTGTTACAAAAAAAGCAAATATGATTTTAGGTTGTATCAACAGGTGTGTTGTAAGCAAAACTCGTGAAGTCATTCTGCCACTCTACTCTGCACTAGTTAGGCCTCAGCTGGAGTACTGTGTCCAGTTCTGGGCGCCACATTTCAAGAAAGATGTGGAGAAATTGGAAAGGGTACAGAGAAGAGCGACAAGAATGATTAAAGGTTTAGAGAACATGACCTATGAAGCCAGGCTTCATGAACTGGGCTTGTTTAGTTTGGAAAAAAGAAGATTAAGGGGGGACATGATAGCGGTTTTCAAATATCTAAAAGGGTGTCACAAGGAGGAAGGAGAAAATTTGTTCCTCTTGGTTTCTGAGGACAGGACAAGGAGTAATGGGCTTAAAGTGCAGCAGGGGAGGTTTAGATTGGACATTAGGAAAAAATTCCTAACTGTCAGGGTGGTCAAATATTGGAATAAATTGCCAAGGGAGGTGGTGGAATCTCCCTCTCTGGAGATATTTAAGAACAGGTTAGATAGACATCTGTCAGGGATGGTGTAGACGGAGCGTGGTCCTGCCTTGAGGGCGGGGGGCTGGACTCGATGACCTCTTGAGGTCCCTTCCAGTCCTATTATTCTATGATTCTATGATTGGAAAGAATAGGAAATTTGAGTTTTTTATGGTCGTCTTTCAAGTGAACCTGGATCAGCTTATGGTTTTGATTAAATTTTGCTTTGAGATTTTGGGAAAGCAAAACCAGACAAATTAAAACCAAAGGTAAGGAAATCCTGAGTCTATACTGCACTTTGTAGATCTCAACTGTTTATCCCAACTAAATCTATTGGTTTATTGCACCCAATATGAGCTATGTGAACAACTGATTTTTTTATTTGTTGGCTGTTCTGAAAATTTTTAAAAAATATTAATTTGAGGTCAACCAGAAAACAAACGTGCTTTGTATTTTTTTGTGAAACAAAATAATCAGAAAATAACTCATTCCACCACATTTCATTTCATTTTTATGCTTTGTTAATAATTTATTTTTCAAAATAAAATTGAAATATATTTCAAAATAATCTATCAAATAACAAAATTGAAACAACTTACCTTGAAAATATCAAAACAAAACTTCTTCAAAGGTTTTGAAAGTGCTTTTTTAAATACGCTGAAACAATTTGGCAAACTCAACGCCTATTCATGAAATGTTTTGGTCAACCAACATTTTTTGGTGAGAATAAATTGTGTATGAAAATCCAGTTTTAGTCACGAGTTACTGTGGGCCAGGTTCTGCTGACTTTAGACTTTGAATAGTCATTGATTTCTTTGGGTCTATTTAAGGAGTGAGGGGAAGTTTTACCTCTGCTGACATTGTACTCTGACCAATTGTTCAACTAAATTCAGTAATGCGAAAAATTTTGCTTATCCATGTAAATAACTGTTTTCTTGAGCGTACTCTCTGTGGGGCTGTTTCCCACATCCTATTAAGCAAGTAATCAGTGTCATGTATGCTGACAAAACTTTGAAGGATGTGTTAATATGCTTAAACCTTTGGTTCTATAGCATACAAAATGAGACTGGCATGAGCTTAAACTGCTGCCATATTTTGATTTATGATTTTATTAAGTTATGATTAAGAGGACCAGTGAGATAGAGTAATAACCTGAACTAGTTAATGTGATGTTATCTGATTAAAATATGACCAGTGGTAGCAACAATGATCTACATAATTGCAACAAATCTTATATGAAGTTTTAAATAGAAAAGGTATGATTTGCTGAATATTATGTTATTTATATGCATATATCATCTTTGTACTTGAAGTTATGAATATTAACTACGTACCTGTATTTGAAATGTTTGCTCATAAGGTAGAACCACAGGATAGTTAGCTTACACATTGTGGAGGAACTGTTCAAGTTGAATAGCCCTTTGAAGAACACTAAACTCACAATAGAAGACATCTGTTTGGTCTTAAAGGACTTTCCTGGAAATATTCTAAGTGGAATGTGGTGGATAGCTTCCATTATGACTAAGCGAAGCATTCATGGATATGTGACTTGCCTATGTGACTCCAAACACCATCTTGTTCACTGTAATTTTCTACAGTGGGTACAATGTGCTTACCTTTACCTGACAGAAGCAATAAAAAGCCCTGAAAAGATCTGCATTTTGCCTCTTTTCTGCTCAAGCCTCTGGAATATGAATTTATACTAATGAAAGTCTCAGAGGGGCAGTCATGTTAATCTGTTACTAAAAAAAATCTTTACAATACAATGAATGGTCCTATAGCAACTTAGGTTACGACTACACTGCATGCTTATATTGAAATAAGCTATTCCGGAATAGTTATTCTGAAATAGCTTATTTCAAAATAGCATGTTTACACTACAGGGAATCCTCAAAATTAGTCTGAGGAAGGCTTCCCTAATGTGGATATGCTATTTTGATTTAGAGTCCCAAGAGGCACTGGGGAAGAATAACTTAAATAGCCTTGGTGAGGGGCTATTTCGAAATAGCAGCAGTGGAGAGTCTACAAATGCCTAATTTTGAAATAGCTATTTCAGAATAGGTGTTATTGCTCACAGAATGAGGTTCACAGATTTCAGAATAAGCTGTCTATTATTTCAAAATTATTTCAAAATAACGGAATTGCTGTGTAGATGCTCGCATAGTTATTTCAAAATAACGCTAGTTATCTTGAAATAATGGTGCAGTGTAGATGCACCCTTAGGTACATCTACGGTTAAAAATGAGGAGTGATGTTAGTTCAAAAAATGAAAAGTAACGTTAATTCGAACCAAAGGGTTTGATACGAACTAATGCATCCTGGAGCTCACTTCCTGGTTCAAATCAGCTGTTAAGCAGAATAACGCACAGGTGAGATTATGCTAATGAAGCGCGGGATATTTAAATCCCTGCTTCATTAGTAATTTCAGTCAGCTACATTTGCATCCCTAGCTCGAACTAGGGAGCAAGTGTAGATGTACCTTAGGAAACTATCAAAAAATATAGATAGTATCATGAACTTTTGTAGGCACAACACACTTCTTCAGATAATGGAGCCCACTTTATTAGCCTCATTTAGCACAGGCACCTTTATTGACAAGTTCTTTCCCCTTCCCTCCTCCCCTCTTTAATCTGCTATTTATTTGTACCTCTGCTCCCCTTGCTCCATTCATCTGAAGAAGTGGGTTGTGTCCATGAAAGCTCATGATACTATCTATATTTTTTGTTAGTCTCTAAGGCTACGTCTACACTATGAGTTTTTGTGGCAAAATATGCTAACGAGGGACTCCTTTGCATAAATCACAATCTCATTTGCATATTTTCTGTCGATCCATTTTTGCGCTAGGGGGTTTTGCGCAAAAACAAGCAGTGTGAACATTTTCTTTTTGCGCAAAAAAAACCTTTTTCCACAAGATCCTTATGGCTGATCCTTATACATAGCTTATTTCAAGCTAAGGGTGTAGTATAGACGTACCCTTAGTTTCCATCAAAAAATATAGATCATGGTTCAGGAATATATGCAGTAACTCCAGTAAATGCAACACAGGCTTTAAAGGTTATAAAAATCTTTGGATAATGCTTGTGGGTGCTTTTTGCTTATGCTGAAATTGAGCCAGCTGCTAGTTTCAGTTAAACCAGCTTTAGTGCAGAGTAAATCAAATGTAAACAACTACAGTAATTCCTCATTTAACACAGTAGATATGTTTCAGAAAATGATTGTGTTAAGTGAAAACGTGTTATGCGGAGTCAATTTTCCCATTGAAAATAATGGAAAAGGTGGGGGTTGTGTTTCAAGTGGTGGTGTCTGTTGGGACCGGGACATACGGTTGGGGGAGAAAGGGGACTGGGTTACAGCAAGGAGGGGAGGTGTTTGGCTCTGGGGAAGGCAAGGGGAGGAGAGAAGAGGGGGATTGGGTTGGGAGTATGCCCCTGTGAAGGGTCTGCTGGGACCCGCACAGCGTCCGGCGAGGGGGGATCACTGGGGAATGGCGCGGCGAGCGGTGAATCCTCTGCCGCTTTGCAGGGAGGCAAGGGAAGCCCCATGCAGCTGTTGGCAACAGGCCAGCTGGGGAAATTGTGTTATTCTGGGGATGGTCGTGTAATTCAAAAAACGTTCCCTAAAAAAAAAATTGTGTTATTGCGAAAACGTGTTAAGCGGGCACGTGTTAAATGAGGAATTACTGTATTCAGATAATTCAGCTTTCTTAGGGTGACTCCTGCTTTGTGCAGGTGTAGCACAGAGCAGAATTAGGAGTAATAATATTATCCTGATATAAATAATACTGAAAGGCCAAATACTTTCCTTGGCCACTGAAGTGCTATTGTCCATAGACACCAGTGGAATTTCACTTGAGTAAATTAGAGCAGAATTTGGCCATGAAGTTTATGGGTGGTTTAGCCCCAACAGAATCATAGTTACTTAATTGGGTTAAATATAATTGTATTTTAATTGGAAGAGAAGATGAAACACTTCCAGACCATCCTAAAATGAATGATTTCATCCTGATTTTCCCAAAGGAAAATAGAATGTATTCAGTAAAATAAATTATATATTCTCATGGAATATTTTGACTTTATGGAAACCATATTTTCTGGGTGCAGAAAGGGGGGGAGCATTTTGACAGGAAATTCCCAGTCAGCTCTAGTTGATAACTGCACAGCAGCCTTGGCTCTGAAAAGTTGCTAAAAGAATCATTTCCATGTAAAATACAGTAGTTTAAGTCTGTCTCATCATCAGATCACTGTCTGAGATGTGTCAACACTCTGTGACATTAATCTACTGTTGTAAATCAATGGCCACTTTAATCCCCTTAGCAGTCAAGATGAGGCCAGTGAAGAAATCAATAGAAAATTGACATCTCAGAGAAAAGGAAAATAGAACTTGTCCTATTTTCATATCACAAGATGTACATAAACACAGTGGTAACAATGTCTCTGGTGTAGCTCACTGCACTTAATTTACTATGGATTTCTTAGCACACTGGTACCAGTTGCACATTCACTATCAAATGATTATTAGGAGTCGCTTCCTGGCATGTTAACACTTTATTGCTAAGATTGTTTCTTAGTCTGTTGGTCTGACCTACCTCAGATCCTTTGACTCCTTGTTCTAGTGAATGGGGTTCACTTGTTCTAGTTTGTTTTTCATGAACTAAGCTCAAGCCCCCTTGGTTCTCCTTCTGGGCACGGTATTACTCCATGACCATTTATCTCTGCCACACCTCTTTTTCTACCTCCTGTCTTGATCCCTTCATCCTTTTCTCCTGCTTGTGGTATCACTCTTCCTTTCATGCCACTCCGTTCACATTGAGTAGTCTTCTTGTGTGCTCATCCCCTTCTCTGTCCTTCAGCAACACTTTCTTTCTAGGTTTGCTCTGAAGTCTTTGGGAGCCTTTCCATTGACTTCAGTCACCGTTGGATTAGGCTCACTGTGCTCTTCTTTGCTGATATCTTACTTGATTATCTCACTAGGACTCCCGCATGTGACCTATCATCCTGTATGTTGTATTAGTCACACCTGGCCTCAAGTCCTGCAACCTTTAAATATGACTATTTTCACTGATGTCAGTGTATTGGAGTGAACTGGATTGTTTTTGTGAGTGAGGACTGCTTAGGTAAGTAGGAGGGTCACAGGATTTGTCCAGACTGCAGAATCCTTGGACAGGAGAACTCTTGGGTCAGATTCTGCTCCAGCAAAAAGTCAGTGGGAGTTTTCCCATTGATTTCAGTGGGCACAGAATTTGCCCCTTGTACTATGTACACTAAGAGCACTCAATAAATAACATCTATTTTACAAATATTGCATAGGTATTCAATATACATAGACATGTTTCAGAAACAATCTTACCAGATCTGAAAAGAGAAAAGGATTGTTCTTAGAATCATAGAATCATAGAATAATAGGACTGGAAGGGACCTCAAGAGGTCATCGAGTCCAGCCCCCCGCCCTCAAGTTCTTGTTATATATATAATTTACTACATTTTCATTTTGAGCAAAGTATGGAAAATAGAGTCCCACCGAACTAATAAAAGGATAAATTCCTTTAGCAGTAGCTTAATTTTTAAATATAAAACACATCCTGTAGCAATATGAAATACAGACTGCAGTTGAATGTGTAAGATAGCAGCAGTAATGTAATATGCCTCTTGGCAACACTTGATGTAACTGCTCTTCTACGAGTTTTACAAGGCAGAAATTTGTCCCACTTGGTAATGTTTTAGCCTGATCCTTTTAATGTCTTTGCATATATAGCATATACTTAAGTGGGCATACATAGATCCACCTACCGTATGCATTCTGTTCCTTCATTTCTGTTATAGTGATATTAATCAGTTCTGTACAAAGGAGAATGATAGTTACTTGTGATCCTATGATCACTCTCTGGTCTACACTACAGCATTATTTCGAAATATCTAATTTTGAAATAGTTATTTCAAAATATTTTATTTTGAAATAACGCATCTATACGCACAAAATGCATTTCAAAATAGCTTTTTGCTATTTCGAAATAGCGCGTCCACAGGGATTGGATGCTGAATCGCATTTAAGGCCAGCTGGAACTAAGTTCCAAAATAAAACTAAGTTCCAGCAGGGCATCAGGTCAGAAGTTACCTTGTGGCTAGGGCGGCCAGCAGGGCACCCTGGGATGGGCTGGAAGCCCCCTATTTTGAAATAAGCATCTACACAGCGCTTATTTCGAAATAGCAGTTTTGAAATTGGCGCTATTCCTTGTGGAATGAGGTTTACCAATTTCGGAATAAGCCCTCCGCTATTTCGAATTAATTTCAAAATGGAAGTTGGCTTATGTAGACACTAGGAAAGTTATTTCAAAATAAGGGCTGTTATTTCAAAATAACTTTGCTGTGTAGACATACCCTAGTAGATTGTGTGACCTTTCTTTGCTTTTATAGATTTTAAATCCAGTAGAGCCAACTGTGATAATTTAATCTGACCTTCTGCATAATCTTATCTGACCCACGTTGTTTACCCATATAGGCACTAACGATATTGCCATGTATGACCCTGAGCAGGTTGTCAGTGACTACAGGGCTCACGGTGTGTGTGTGAAGGTGCTGAGGCCCATTCTTATCCATCCTCCTGGTTCAGGGAAGGGCCCAGGTAGGGGGACACACATCCTGGAGTGCAATTAATGACCGTGCAGATGTTGTCAATGGGAGGGCACTGTTGTTTTGTTAACTATTAGCCTTGCTAAAACATTTTAAAATTTTTATTTCCTTGTGATTATTTCTAACTATGCTTCATACATGAACTCACTTAAAATCCTGTCTCCTTTTGTTGTTAAACTTGTTTTACTTTAAATTTAAACCAACCCCTGTGCTGTGCTTCAACCAGAGTGATAATTAAAGCCGGTTCCAATGATAAGACTGGCAATTTGTCTCTTTAGAGGAGCAACTGAAGTTATTCCTCTGAATCCTTCAGGAGAGGGCTGGACATTGCAGAGCACATGGTTTTGAGAAAACTGGGGGATGATGGGGTCAGTTTTCCAGGTATAACCAAAAGACTGGGAGTGACTAGAGTGGGGCTATTGTGTTGTAAATAGATGGCACAATCTCTTACTGATCTTGTGTGCACCCCAGCATATGACCATGTATAATCTAAAATAGGGCATTAGTATGCCCTGGATGATGGGCAGCATAAAATAAATATTCCACCAAACGCAAGTTAAAAGTGTTGGACTTGTAGCTGCTGCAACTGAATTTAATAAAATCTCACATTCAGGGGTTCGGTTCATTTACCTATGCATTGCTCTTTATTTTTTATTGGTTCAGGTCAACAAGTGTGGGGAAAATTTAAGATGCATTCATTCTGCATTAATCTTATTTGTGATTCCCCAGAACATTTCCTCCCTGTTGTTGAAAGGGTGCTGACAAGTTCTTTAAGCAATTAATACTGAAACTACCATTTTGGGCACCAGTACCAGCACACCCAGGTTTTTGTGACAAACATTCTAGACTTGCCCAACTTTGGCTTAATGAGCAACATGTTGGCTGGGAGCTGACACACCCCTACTTCTTGTCTTTTGTTCAATTATGTGTCCCCCATAGGACAGCCTCAGGAGCAAAATAATGTGCATGAGCAAGAGGTGGCAGGGAAAAGCGAGGAGAGATGAGTATTTACCTTGCTAATGAGGAGTCCTGTGACACTTAGGGTGCATCTATACAGCGCATTAGCACATTACACAGCGCTAATGCTAATAATTTCCTGAACTTTTTTCTGGAACTGAAGTAGTTCTTTGGATGGCATTCGAATCTATTCCGAAATAGCTAATTTTGAAATTAGGCACGTCTACACAGTGCCAAATTTCAAAATAACGCGCTATTTTGAGCCATCCCTTATCCCTCGTCCAACAAGGTCTACCGGGATGGCAATATAGCAAGCCCATTATTTTGAAAAATATTTTGAAATAACAGGCATCTTGTGTAGCTGTGGGGTAGCTATTTCAGGATACCACCAATATCCCAAAATAATCATGCAGTGTCGACATACCTTTAAAGACTAACAGATTTATTTGGGCATAAGCTTCTGTGGGTAAAAACCACATTGTCCAATATATTGGACAAAATCTTTTTACCCACGTAAGTTTATGACCAAATAAGTCTGTTAGTCCTTACGGTGCCACAGAACTCCTCGTTTTTGCAGACTCAGACAAACACAGCTACCCCTCTGAGATTAAAGAGATACAGTTGTATGAAGTGCTTTGATCTTCATATTTAAACAAGCCTTAGGATCTTTTCCTACCTTTTGTCTTGAGAGGGCAAGAAAGCAGTGGTCTTTAGCACTCTGCACAGCTAGACTGGCTCTTGGAGTATAACTTGAGACCAATTCTCCCATTTTGTTCGAGGTAGATAGAGCTTACTTCTCCCTAGTCCTCAAAAATTCAGTTTCCTTGTATTGCGATGTCATGGTAGGGTGCCTCAGGCTCCAAAATGTACTGAAGGAGCAGGATTAGCAACAGGGTCCTATGGACGTTAAATGGGTAGGTCAGCAACCATCTGCACTGAGCTACTTCTATGCTTTGGTGCTGAGTGGTTCATCCTAAATGTCTTGCTTGGAGACAGAAGACAGGAATAGGTCAGCTGCCTGCACCCAGATAGCCCCACAAGTGAGAGATAGATGAGTTAGCTTTCCTGAGAAACACCAGAGCTGAAGAGGGGAGCAGGCCTATGGGGTTGTGACTCAGTGTGATCATTTTTATCTGTTGTATAACTTTTTCTCCTGGAAAAAGTCACTAAGAGTTCATTTCTGTGCTGTTGCTTTTCTTAGTAGTGCCAACCACTTTAGAATCATTCTAGCACAATGCCATCCAAAGAACTACTTGAGTTCCAGAAAAAAAGTTCAGGAAATTATTAACATTAGCGTTCAGGAAATTATTAGCATCCTTGCTGTCACTAGAAAATAAACGGATGGACGTTCTCATGATTGTAACACAAATCTATGTGTCCCAAAGTAGCCAATCTAAAAACAGAAAAAGAAAAATGAACAATAATTAGAATAATATGTGATTTGCTGGAGTTTGCTGCATTACCATTGCAAAATAAGACTATAAAGCATATTCTAAATGCCCTGTTTTTGGTATTGATGCATAATATATTACTTCTTTTGCATAAGAGATCATGGCCTTGAAGTGGCTCTGTTTCAATAGACTATATCCTTAGGTTAGGCTCTGAAGCTAACTTATCAAACCTAGAGTGAAGCAATGAATCAGATAGTTTAAATTTAGCTCTTTTTTTTGTGCATCCCATGGGGTCCATGTGAACTTGGGATCCATGCACACAAAGGCTAAGGATCTCTAGAGAAGTTAAGTCAGAGGGTTAGATCTTCAACCAGTGTACATTTACTTAGCTGAACTGAAGATAATGGAGCTACATTAGAGCCTTCCCAGCTAAGTAATTAATTTTTGTAATACCCCGGAAGAGGAGGCAGAAAAAGCATGATCATCACCTCTATAAACATGGAATACTTGAAACGGAGGAGGAGTAAAGGGTGTCTCCTCTCTTAAGAGATTTTAAGGGCAACTGGTAGGTTGATGATAGCCTATTAGCCACACAGAGTGTCAAGTGCTGGGGTGGACCCAGGTTTGTGCGTAGTTCTGCTCTCATTGGGACTTTGACTAGGCCTAAGAGGAAAGACAGACGCTATCTCTGTGGGAGATCACTAAACCCTGTCTTCTCAGAGCCAGGGCAGCAGGATCCATGGCTGGGTGTCTCAAAATGTGGAGGAGAGGCCCAGCACTGTGAGAGTGCTTGAGTGGCATTTGTCCAGGCCCACAAGGAGATCACACTTTCAGGTCACCAGTGCAATTCTAGGAGAGTCCAGGATATCAGATGGACTAAGAAGCACTTGTTAGGAAGCTTTTCCTGTAGTGTTCTCAGGAATGGGAGTTTAGACTCTGAATGGTGAGGAGGTTATTTGCATCAAGTGACAGTTTTGTAAGCATTGGTTGGACTTTTGGCTATAGGATAAGTGATCAGATTTCCTCTTTACAGGAGGTATTAAAAATCTCAGCACATAGGAGTCCCAAGTGCTCTCTTGTACTAGCCATAACATGTTCCGCATGGATTAGAGTTGCAGAGATGAGTTTCGTTTTACTGCAGTACTTAGTACATTCTTTCTGAATCAGCTGGACTCCGAGAGGGCACAGATAACTGATCTTTGGTGTCCTGAAAGGCCATCCTTAGCTGCTAAGACACAGTCTGATAGTGCCTCACAATGAAAAGTACTGGGCTCCAAAGTTGATTTCAAGGCATCAGGGATTTACAGATCACTCACAGTCTAGAATATTTCTTCATAGTGTGATTTAGCACCTGCTGTTGTGGCGGTAAGGTATGATCCCTTTGTTTCTTCCACAGGAAAGAGGCTCTCTGGGGGAATTCAGATTTTCAAATTGCTTTGCGCTATCTTGGTAATTAAGTGGATGTTTTCATTAGTTTCAGTTCACATGATATTATTTTAATCTAGATATTTAGAGAAAGTGATTTTAGTTGATAATGGAACATGGGCAGCACAATGGAAGCCTACAGGGAGCTCATTACCCTTTTCTCAGCTTATTGTAATTTCATCGGTCATTAATTCTGCGTAAGCCTCCTTGCTGCTAGCATGTACGATGGGCTGACTCTATTTTTCATTTTCAACAACAGGCCACTTTCCTTTTCTATGGAAAGGTAAAGCACAATTATGGGTGGTACTGAATGACTTGACAAAGTGAAAAGCAATGGAAGGGCTCCCCCTGGAGCATATTGACTGAGACAGAAAGGTAACCCTGCAGAGGATTCAGAAGGTAAGAGTTGGTTATCTTCTCACTTAGGTTAGTATAAATCAGTTGTAAGTTCAATGGTGTCACACCAGGTTAAAGCTGGAAGGGAAGAATCAAGCCCTGGGTGTCCTAAACCAGTCCGAATGCAGGCTGGATTTTGGTCCCTAGGCAGAGCTTTAGAACAATGATTCATCAGCCCTTTATGCATGTACTTAGCTCTCCTACCACAAGTCCTACATTTGTCTTCAGTACATTGCACTCATGAGCCAAATAGTCATCTGAGCCTCAACTTTTTGCCTCTTGCCAAAGTGTGCTTCAGCTCATACTATCAGCTGATTCTACCATGAGGTCAAGGCTGGATGTCTTTTAAAAAGATATGCTTGAGAAGGTAAACCAACCCTTTCCCATTTACCTACAGCATCCTTCTGGAAGTGTCCCAAATCCAGGTTTTTGGGCACTTTGGACATCTGACCTAAGAGCCCAAGATCTCCTCTTGAGAACTGTCAGCCCAGTCTGTTTGCTGTTTACCTCAGCATGCCAAGGAATTTGAGCTTAATGAGCTTTTTCCTCTGGAGTCCTTCATACTATTGGTTCTGGGTGATTTAAGTGGTGACACTGATGGTGAGTCCTGTTTGCCAGATAGTTTTAGAGTTGTCCTGACCAATTCTTTACTGCCTTAGACCAGCTAGGGTTATTCATCCTTGTCAAACACAAACATCCACAGAAGTGAATGGTGAGTACAAGGTTGGTAGCATTTTACACCAACTTCACACATCTGTAAATGACTTCACAAATGTGTGAGGGAGAGGAGAGCCAGACCCCATGCATCCATTTTAACAGATTGCTCCTAAGGTAGGTCACATGTTGAGTTTTGTCTTTGGCTAGATTTTAACACAGGAAATCTATCAATAAGCCTGGTGCTATTATCTGTTCTTTAACTGATGCACTGTGATATCAGGGTGATAGGATTTCTATATAGTGATGCAAGAATTACACCCCAGATCCAATCAGGTGCTAGGAGAGTGTGGAAAATAATGGCTACAGAAGGGGGAAGACCTTTAGGGGTAGGCTGCTGTGACAGCTGGACATTGGTGCCCGAGAGATTCAAACGTGTTGGCCATTACTGGATCTTACCGCAACTGATGAGGGAATTTAGGGGGGGGGGAAATGAATGGAGACTGAGATTAGAGGGACTGCATATCAGGACTGACTGGAAATTCCCTCAAATGTTGTGTGCAATGTTATTACAGATCTTAGAGAAGGAAAAGAGAAATTACTTTGACTCTGCACAGACGTTCACAAAGGATCATCTACCTTGCTTAGCTGTTCAAAATAGGAAAGATTCTGTTTCAATGTTCAGTCATTCCCAAGAAAATCAGTCATACTAGAACCAGCCTTTTTTTGCCCCAGGAAGATGGTGTCATCAGAGGAGTGCTCAGGGGAACCCGTGTGGTGAATGTTTTTTGAATGATGGATGCCAGAGAGCTTTCTGTACTGATGACAGCCGATCTGTCAACTCTTCTTGAGATCAGCAATCATGAGAGTGATACTGATCAGATTTCCTGGATTAGCTAGACCTGGGCAATATAATTTATGATTAACTTGGTGGTTTTCAGTTGCAGGCAATTACTAATTACTCATCTCTAGGAACTGTCACAGCAGTAATTTTTATCATCAGCTCTGGTCTAAGGCAATGTCAATGTTTTAAAAACATATGGCTCAAGTGCTGAAGAGCACATGTACAATTTCCATATGTCCAATATATTCATGCAGATTCCTGGATGGGTAAATACTGCCCTAGTCCATGTGCATATCTTGGGAATATGTGCTCCTACAGCAGTAACATGCATGGTTGAAGTAAATCGTGAACTATCACTGTGTCTTTTAGCGGCATAGACGATTAAATGATTTATTTTTCTACTATTGTTTATGTCTGTTTTGTGTCTCATTTGCAGCCATTGGGACAAAATCATGTGTAATAGTATAATTCCTTTCATACATAAGTTACTAAAGTCTGTGTTCTCTTGTTAGTGAGTTAACTTAGTTGCAAATCTGCTGAAATATGTAAGTGGGTAGTATCAAGTAGCTGCAGTGCTCCTTTGGATTGGTGTGTTGTTTCAATAACAATGTGATGGCACAAATCCATGCATCCTGTTCCTCTGCTGCAGCAAAGAAGTTAATTGTTGATTCACTAGCTTGCAGTGAATATGGTGTAGAAACCTAACTTTCACTCGAAATTCTCCATCCATCACAACCAGGTCTGTTCCCTTGTTGGAATGGTCTTGTGTGATAAAGGCTGGTTTTATCCTTCATTGTGTACGTTTATATCTATGGTCAAAGGAACCCCAATGTAATTCTTATGCAAAATATTTGATTTTCCATAAGCTGAAATGCGTGTAGTCCAAATTCTGCCCTCTGTGATGCTTGTACAGTGGCATTGACTTCAGATTTCCTTGCCTGGTGAGTCATCTGGATAGTGAGGTAGAGAGGGTGTTATAGAACTAGAAGAAAAGTACTAGTTTGGGGTTCAGGAGAAGTGGGTTCAATTTCTATCTCTGCTACAGACTTCTGATGTGTTCCTGGGCAAGTCACTTTCTCTAGAGGTCATAGTTCCCTTATCTGAAAAATAGGGATCCAATTCCTGTAACACAGGGTAATGTAGAGGATAATATTATTGACTGTAAGGCCTTCAAATGCAATGGCCATAGAAGTATCTGGAAATATAACCAGGGAGCACTCTCCCTCTGCTTGTAGCATCCATACTCCCAGTTACTATAAACCCAGGTAATATCATTTGATATGAGAGGCAGACACACTAGTTGAGGTATGACATAAAATATCATCACATCTTGGCTTTGAAACCCACCTCCCAAACCCACAGAGATCTACCATGGAAATGCTGCATTTTGCCCATCTGCAAAATATGCCCCTAAAATCTTCAAAGGAAAGTGGGGAACGTGAACATAGATGGTTAATTGTGGTTTCAAGCCACGAACACTAGGATTGCAAAAGCTTTGGAGAAACAAGATGACATTTATCCAACACACAATGTAAATTGTGGAGCCAGAACATGCCTGAATAGATCAGGCTACCCATTAAAGTGGTGTTCACATTCAATGCAAGTTGAGAAGGGAAATGCTGGCTCATTCTCACCCCTGCTGGGGCTTGGGACATCACATGCTGGAGAAGAAATTCATCAGCTGAAAAGGTGCAGTGATAACTTCCCTCTTCTCTGGTGCTGCTTTGCTTACTGGTGCCAGTGGGTGGGCAGCCCCTGGAGATCAGGCAGGATGCTTACAGAGTACACAGACACCACAGGAGGGTCCACGTGCATTCTTCCCCAACCCCATGCAGGGGAGACAAAGATGTGCACTAACTGTGACAGAGAGAAGAAGCAAAGACAATTATCAACCCCCAGCTTTGGGAATCTCTAACTTTCCTTGCGTAATTCTTTTCTAAGCTCGAACTGAGCTGTATTTGAGGGCTGATGCACCCCATGTTTATTTCAGCTATCAGGTCTGCAGGTCTTTCTCCAAAAGCTTCAGCTAAAGGTGAAATCCCACAATTGTTACTTAGGAGAAACTCTCATTTTTCTTGGGTAAAAGACCACGCAACATGGAGCTTAGAGTCCCTTTCCAAGAAATTGATCTGAGCTGGTGAAAACAGATGTTCTGCCATTTCCTCCCTCCCTTTACACTATTTTAAGTAGCCAATGGTAGCTTCTTGGGTAGAGATCATGGTCCAGCTGTATGCAATCATGCAGGGACACATGAGAAAGTTAGCTCTCCCTTGTTGGCACAAAGAGCAAAGCAGGTGATAGGTGCTCAGCAGTTCTCCTACCTCCTTCTGTAAGTGACTGGGCTGGGAAGTGAGTGGATCTGTGGTTCTCCCCTCTAACTGCACCACCCCATCTAAGAATCAGCACCAGATAGTCTAACTCTGCTGGGTTGCTCATAACGTGGTGCCTGGTCATGGCTAGAAGAAAAGGGACCGTCTAGCATAACTAAATTTAGGCTTGTTGTAAATCAGCACTTGAGCAGGCTTATACAGAGAAGAGTATGACAAAACTATACACTATCAGAAAAACTGAAATATAAGCACAGCATAATACTATAATTCACAGAACATATTAGGCACTGAAATGCTTATATCTCGTTTTCTTGAAAAATGATGCGACAAGAGCAGAAAATGGCTAATATGAATCTTATTTCATGACTGTGGTTGCAATGGCTATAGGGAATGGTGTAAATTTAACCCATTCTTGTTATAGAGTGCTGTCAAAGAAGACTCTGGCCATAGGAGCTTGTGTACAACAAAGAGAGGATTTGTTCAGAAATGGGTCTTACAATTTTTGTTCATAAATTGTTTTCAAGCTTTTTGTTTAGCACTTATAGAGTTTGTGTAGTGTTCAAGATGATAGAACATAAGCCTACTTTTATGAGACACTGGCAACCCTGACAGCTCCCCGCCCTGCAAAAAAACCAGATAAGTATTTCACAACAGCCTGCCTGCAGTGGGGCGTGTGTGAAGGGAGGGAACGTGTTCCAGTTCAGTGGAAACAGCCCTACTTTATAGAATAGGTCTGTGAACCTTTGGCGGAATCTGACATTGTTCTGGGTTTGTAACAAAAACTGCTGGTGGGATATCATAGAATCACTGGATCTTTTGCAGGTATTTATATGGCTCCCATTACTGAAGTATGTGAGCACCTCACAGCCTTTAATGTATTTTACCTCACAACACTCCTGTGAAGGAAGGCAGTTCTGTTAACCCTGTTTTTCAGAGGCCTAGAGAGAGTAAATCAATGGGAGTTAGGTGACTAAATACTGGTAATGATCTGGCCTTGAGTGATTTGCTGAAGGTGGGTGGCTATAGCAGAGCAAGGAATTGAACCTTAGCCTCCCAAATCTCAGGATAGTGACCTAATGATTAGATCATTGGGGCTGCTCTGAACTTCCACAACTCCATGAATATTAATGGCGTGACACTGATTTATACTAAGAGAGGATCTGGCCCAGTGAACAAACCTCTGTACTCTTTGCAGTTTATCATTTGTAATCATCCCATTTTATGTTTTAGCCATCCAATCAGGGGGAAGAAACAATATCATGTGATTAAAGTGACTCCGTCATGTATCATGGACAACGAGTAGAAAATAGCTCAAGTTGAACTTCACAAATAAGTTACAGACTGAAAACTGTCCATCCACACTTTTCAGATGAATGCTTGTCGATAATAGTGACGGTAACACGTGTTAGGGATTGGCTCATGAATGATTTGTGAACAGAAAAATGACCAAATTCCTTTGATCACTTATTTGCAATTTGTATTATAACCATATCCAACCTGCTTTTGAGATTGTTGAACAATTTTGCAGAGCTCTGTATCAGTTTAAAATTGCAAGGGAATTTATAAAGGCAGAACATAATTGCTCAAGTTAGGCCAGGCCAGTAACTTGTCTATAATGTACTCTTAATAAACTGAAATGTGGTAAGAATGGTAGTTTTAAATCTTGTCTGAAAGATGCTGCATCTGAAGGCATGCTGTGCTATGGGTGGATAGGGAAGAATACCCCCTATAAATTCATCATCCTCTCTACCCTGTGCAGCACTTACCTTTTTCTAGAGAGGTTTCCTGCCTATGTATGCATCTGGCCCAACACAGCTTAACTCCCGAGATATGACAAGATCACAAATTGTATTAGCATGGTTGCTGTAGTGGTTGGTGCTTGTTGGAAGCATCAGCTAGTAGTCAGGGAGGTCAGTCCTTTCTCATTGTGGACAGAGGTTTATTGAGGAGCCTGCATAGTCTCACTCCACCAGCTCTACTTGAGAGCTCTGTGAATGTTACTGAAGGTCCAGCACCCAAGAGCACCTTAACTCTGCCCTCTCTAGGCCACTTCCTACCCCAATTCTATGGACCAAGTTCTGCAGACTATTGCAAAAAGGTGCTCTTTGCACCGTCAGCCTGTCTAGGACAGTGATCCCCAACGCAGTGCCCACGGGTGCCATGGCATTTACCGGGCCATTTCTGTGCGCCCGCCGAGTAATCGGGGCTGGCCTTCCCCCCGGGCACGCAGCGCATGGGCACTGCTGGCTCCTGGGCACGCAGCGTATGGGCATCCCCACCCCTGGGCATGCGGCACAGGAAAAGCGCTGGCCCCGGGAGTGCAGCGCGTGGGTAGTGCTGGCACCGGACATGTGGCATATGGGGGGCCCAGCCCACCAGGCATGTGTGCAGCCTCACCCCCGGGTGCCCGGTGCATGAGTGGCCCCGTCCCTGGATGCCCGGCAGCCCCGAAAGGTTGGGGACTACTGGTCTAGGACCAGCTGATGCAGCAGCCCCTCTCAGGTACTCCCTGGGCAGGACAATCTCCCTGTGTTATCAGCCTCCTTTTGAGCTGGCTGTTTTCAATTTAAACTCCACCTCCACCTGGAGCATGCTCTGTAGGTGCAGCTGGGTGGGTTTGTCCAGGCCCAGCGTTTCTTTTTAAACCACCCCCTCTCCCTACCAACCCTGGTGCGGAGTTTATACACCTCACCATAGTTCATTTGGTGTGGAGTTTTAGAAACATCCCATATTGATACATCTAATATAAATGTCACCTTATGGTATTTTTTAGTTTTCAGGTTATGTTCTTGCATTAAAACTGTGTGTAAAGAAATTGTGTTTCAGCTTCCTATACTCATTTCTCCAATGCTTTCAGCATGGCAGACTCCGTGGAAATAAATGCCACTCTACATTTGTTAAAATACATGAGCCTAAAGTCATCCCTGCTCTCTTTTTGGATAGCAAAACAACTGAGAAATAACAACAGGGCTGAGACTGTTTCTTCCCAATAAAGCTGGCTTTATGAGCAATTTCCTTGACAATGGATTCTGTCAATGTCCTATACTACATTTCAACACAAAATGAATCAAGTTCTGATACTTGATATTGTCAGGACAATACATTGGATTCACCATCTAATTCTGTCCACATAGAAACAGTGTTGCCATTTACAGAGAAAAAAAGGCTTGAATGCTACATGAATATATAATAAAATGTTTTACATTAAAAGACTTGGTTTTGCTGGTGCATTTCTGTATAATGCAACAAGTAAGAATACCTTTAATTTTCCTGTTTAAAAATCCATTTTCTAAACTCGGTGGATAATCAGAAACAGGCACTGGCTAGTCCTTACAGTCATTATTTTGAAGATTATCCCAGGTTATTAGGTTTGATTAAAAGATTTTACGATTGGCTTGCTTGAGAATAGAGGATTAAGCACTAAGAAGCTTTCTCATGTTCGCTATCTTGGAGCTTATCATTTCAATACCACAGGGCTCTGATTATTTACAATTTTTGTAAACATACAGATTTTGTTCATTTACAGCTTTTAGCTCAGCCAGAACTATTAAACCACTAGGTGATATATTATCTGACAATTTTGTTACACACTAGAGTTGTACTGTTCCTTCTTAGCCTGGGCTGTGTATTTCCTTTGTCAGGTTAAAGCATCCATCTCACCTGGCTTTGTATAGCACTCATATGCAGTTCTTGCTGGTACTTGGGTAACCTGACATGTTTGGTATCTGTCACCCCTTGGGGCCTAACATCCTTCCTGGGAGGTCAGAATATTTTTTGCAGTCTTTAGTTCTTTTTGCACAGTGCATCCTTTTGTCTTCCTGGCTCAAGCGGAAAAGGATCATGGTGCTGTGCTACTCAGACTTGTTAGGTGATGTCCTGCCATGAAGCATGGCTTCCAAGGCTTGTGCAGAGTGTATATCTACATAAAACAAGAAACTATAGTTTGGAGTCATGTGCCTGAAGACAGAGACCCATACACTTTGCAAGTGCATGGAGAAGGATGGGGCCAGATGCTTTCTCATTTATCAGACTCAGAAGAACTCCCTGTCCCCAAACTCCATCCAGCTACAGCACTGGTGCTTAGACTGGTGCTAAGACAGGGGCACACTCAGGGGAAGAAGTGAGTTGGGGCCAAGGTTTGGGATAAAGGGGTGGAATAGAAACACCTTAGTAGGCTTTGGCACCTCAGTGGAGGGTCTGGCAGCACGAGGGAGGGAAGGCTAGTTGCATCTTCAATCCGATACCAGGTACTTGCCGCTAATCCTATAATAAATTAACTAACATGTTATTAACTGTGAAAAAGAAATGTTGAGTTATTTGCAAGGTTAAAGCACATAACATAAAGACGCATACTACAGTCTTAGGTTTCAAAAGGTAAGATAAGTTTCTATGATAAGCAAGTTCTCTATGGGAATGTCTACACAGCAAAGTGCTTTCGAAATAACAACTGTTATTTCGAAATAACTTCACTAGTGTCTACACAAGCCAACCGCTATTTCAAAATTAATTTGAAATAGTGGAGGGCTTATTTTGAAATTGCTATTTCAAAATAAGCGCTGTGTAGACGCCTATTTAGAAATAGGGGGGCCTCCAGCCTTTCCCAGGGTGCCCTGCTGGCTGCCCTGGCCACAAGGTAACTTCTGACCTGATGCCCTGCCAGAACCAGTTCTGGCTGGCCTGAAATGCAATTCAGCATCCAATCAGTGTGGACGTGCTATTTCGAAATAGCAAAAAGCTATTTTGAAATGCATTTTGTGTGTAGACACGTTATTTTGAAATAAGATATTTTGAAATAACTATCTCAAAATGAGATATTTTGAAATAATGCTGTAGTGCAGGCATACCCTATGTCTTTTAGGGCTAACCCAGACTGAACAGCTGGGGATCCCTTGCTCATGCTTAGAAATGTTCATCCTCTAGCATTTAAGCGGCACAGAAATGAAGTTCTTTTTTGTCAGAGATTTTTATTCTCTTTCCTCTAGAGTTCAAATTAATGGGAAGAGTCCTCCGACATGTTTCCTCTTCATGAGTTGGGAGAGAGGGCAATCAACAAAGTCTTTGTCCTTTGATATTTTATAGTGGCCCATTTGGCTTCAATGGGCCTTCCTAGTGGGCAGGATTTAACAGCTTCTTTAGGAAGCCAACACTTTACATTAATGAATGCTCTTTTCCTGTTTGATGATTCACACATTTACAGAGGTTTACAATGCAAACAATATAAACTTATAACATGAGGTACAGATATTATAAGCAGGATTAATATAATACAGACTGCATCCTACGAGCATTTAGAATCATAGAATCATAGAATACTAGGACTGGAAGGGACGTCGGGAGGTCATCGAGTCCAGTCCCCTGCCCTCATGGCAGGACCAAATACTGTCTAGACCATCCCTGATAGACATTTATCTAACCTACTCTTAAATATCTCCACAGATGGAGATTCTACAACCTCCCTGGGCAATTTATTCCAGTGTTTGACTACCCTGACAGTTAGGAACTTTTTCCTAATGTCCAACCTAAACCTCCCTGCTGCAGTTTAAGCCCATTGCTTCTTGTTCTAGCCCCAGGGGCCAAGATGAACAAGTTTTCTCCCTCCTCCTTATGACACCCTTTTAGATATCTGAAAACTGCTATTATGTCCCCCCTCAATCTTCTCTTTTCTAAACTAAACAAACCCAATTCTTTCAGCCTTCCCTCATAGGTCATGTTCTCTAGACCTTTAATCATTCTTGTTGCTCTTCTCTGGACCCTCTCCAATTTCGCCACATGTTTCTTGAAATGCGGTGCCCAGAACTGAATACAGTACTCCAATTGAGGCCTAACCAGCACAGAGTAGAGGGGAAGAATGACTTCTTGTGTCTTGCTCACAACACACCTGTTAATGCATCCCAGAATCATGTTTGCTTTCTTTGCAACAGCATCACACTGCTGACTCATATTCAACTTGTGGTCCACTATAACCCCTAGATCCCTGTCTGCCGTACTCCTTCCCAGACAGTCGCTTCCCATTCTGTATGTATGAAACTGATTGTTCCTTCCAAAGTGGAGCACTTTGCATTTGTCTCTATTAAACTTCATCCTATTTACCTCAGACCATTCTCCAATTTGTCCAGGTCATTTTGAATTATGACCCTATCCTCCAGATTAGTCGCAACCCTCCCAGTTTGGTATCATCTGCAAACTTAATAAGCATACTTTCTATGCCAATATCTAAATCGTTGATGAAGATATTGGACAGAGCCGGTCCCAAAACATAAAGTCTAAACACACTCTTATAAATCTAATACCTATTTTACAATACTAACGCAAAGGTGATCCAGACTGGTTGAACATGTTTTCAGCGTTCAATGTGGCCTTAGGCGTATGAGTTGGCTCCTGGCCTGTCAGCATCAAAGGGCCCATTAGAACTAGTGCATAAACAGACACACCCTCAAGAAGACTCCCTTCTGTATGATGGTGCCTGTAGTGCCGAATGCTCCCAGTCTCCAGTTGCCTTCTCATTTCCTTCACTGCCTGTGACCTGGAAGTCATGTTGTTTGCAAAGGGACCTGGGAGGTTTTTGAGTGTTGTTTATTAGGGACCATTTATAGAACTCCCTCATCTTTTCTTTAGCTGGCCCTCTTTTTAAGACTTCCCTTGCTTGCCTATATTTACAGGGATCATCACTTCAGGCCAAAGAAGGGAGTATGAGCAAAATGCTGGTTTTGTTTTGGGGCTTCAGTGTAGCTGTACCTTTACATATTTGGGATGGGAGGCTTCTCAGTCTTACCTAGCAGAGATTGGAGGAATGAGAAAACTACCCTGGTTCATAATTTCAAAGACCTTTTGGCTGAAACAACTGTTGTTTTTCTTTTGATCACCCAGGCGAATGTATTAACATGTGAATTGTAGTCAGAGATTAAAATCCTTTCACCTGAAATAGCTTTAAAATAGAACCATTTTATTAGTATTCATAAAGACCTCAGATGAGAAATAAGGATGATGAATCATTAATATATTTTTTTCTGATGCTTTAAAAATTAAATCATTTGCACCACAATGTGTTTTACTATTTTATAGCTATAATACGAAGCCCCTGGAGTTGTTCTCATAAAAGGTGATCCATAAATTTTACAAAGCCTTGTGCTGCATTAGATTTTACAGCAATAATCCAGCTTTTCAAAAAAGCTCCAAGGCATCATATTTTTTTTCCAGAGGCCACTATGCAGGAGGGCAGGTGGGGGGAGGGGGAGGGGAAGACATCAGAACTCGCATTGGCAATTTCTAGAGAAAACACCATTCCCAGTTGTATTCTCTGTTCTCAGCATCCATCCTTTTGAACTATGCAAGCCACAGGGATCAGCTGTTTGTCGGCTCAGCGCAGCAGCCATGTAAATGTAAATGAAGCCGCGATCATTTAAATCGCGGCTTCATTTGCCTTTGCCTATGTGTCTAATCTACATGCCTCTGCCGACAGAGGCATGTAGTCTAGACACAGCCTAGGTGACCAGGGTTTAATTCTCTGCTCTCCCATAGACGTCCTGTGTGACCGTAGGCAAGTCACATCGGGTGAGTTCCATTGAAATACACATGTGCCTAAAAGTCACTGCGTTAGGCTCAATAGCAGGGGTGAAGAACCTTTTTTCTATCCAGGGCCACTGACTCACAGAAAAAAAATTAATCACAGGTCACACACAGCCCCACGCTGGCTGGGGGCAGGGCAGAGACTTGGTGCGCCTCCTTGCAGTGGGGCAAGCTAGCGCTTGCAGCTCCAGCCCTTTGGTGGGAGTGTGGAGGCTCAGGTGGGAGCTGAAATGAGGGGTTCAGGATGCAGGAGGAGCTGTGGGATGGGGCTAAGGGATTTGAAGTGCAGAAATGGGTTCCAACCCAGTACAACATGTCTAGGGTGGGGGTGTGAGATCTGGGAGGGAATTGGGATATGGGAGGGGGTGCCAGCTTGGGGCAGTTGGGGTTATGGGCTCTGGACTGGGCGGTCCTAATAGCACAGCAGCTTTAAGCAGGTTTCCTGCCTCTCCTGTCCCTGTGTTGCTCCCAAAAATGGCTTCCATGTCTGGTCCCTATGTGGAAGGGCCAGGTGGCTCTCCATGGTGTATGACACATGAGCCCACAGGCTCCACCCACTGAGCTCCCATTGGCCACAGTTCTGAGTCACTGGGAGCTGCGGGGCTGGCACTGGGGGTGAAGGCAGCACATGGAGCTGCCCTATTGACCCCTGAACCTAGGGGCTGCGGGGGCATGCTGGGACTTCTGGTTCGCAATGCAGCCATTTGCTACAGGGTTGTGTCTGGGGTCTGGAGGTTCCCTACCACTGCTTCACAGAGATCCACAATTAACTTCTGCTGAACCTGTAGGCACCTAAATTCACTTGAAAGCTACATTTTTTTTTGTATAAAAGCTCCCTCAGTGCCTATGTTTCTGTGCCTATGTACACTACTGCCTCACTCTGCCTTACACCTATCTCTGACCTTTCTGTAATTCATGGAGCAGGGAGAGACAGGAATTCATCTGCCTAAATTGCATACAGGAATCAAACTGGTAGGGGTGCTTGAAGACCACCTCATGGATTGGGTCCCATGCAAAATCCAGTGGTGGTGGTGGTGGTTCTGGCAGCAGCAGCAGCAGCAGCAGCAGCAGCAGCAGATGGTGGTGTGGTCCAGCTCACCTTATAACTTTGAGTTCAGTGGTTAGAATACTCATCTGGGATGTCAGAGACACAGGCTCAGTTTCCATCTCTGGCCCAGTGACTGCCACAGTGTGGAAAAATACTTAAATAGTCATTGGGTGAGAGACAGAGCATGAGTATGACTTTATAGGCCAGTGGTTAGGGCACTCACCTGAGTGCTGGGAGACTCCAGGTCCAATCCTTTTGCTCCAACTAGTCTTGTATTATGTGTCCAGAGTCCAAGAGTTTCAGTAAGAGGCTATGTCTAGACTACATGGCTCTGTCGATGGAGCCAAGTAAAATAGTTTATTCGGCATAGGCCAAGAAGTGGGGATTTAAATAATCTCTGCTTCATTAAAATCAAAATGGCCGCCGCACTGTGTACCATGGTTTTATATAAAGGCAATAAGATATTTTCTGTCTTATTCTCTATCCTTTTTTTCATGACTCCCTTTTTTAATGATTCTATTTGCTTTTTTGACTGCTGCTGCACACTGAATGGATGTTTTGAGAGAACTATCCACAATGACACCAAGATCTCTCTCGAGTAGTTGTAGCCAAATTAGTCCCCATCATATTGTATGTATAGTTGGGATTATGTTTTCCAATGTGCATTACTTTACATTGATCATTATTAAATTTTATTTGTCATTTTGTTGCCCAATCACTTAGTTTGGTGAGATCTTTTTGAAGCTCTTCACAGTCTGCTTTGGTCTTAACTATCTTGAGCAGCTTGGTATCATCTGCAAATTTTGCCACCTCACTGTTTACCCTTTCTCTAGATCATTTATAAATATGTTGAATAGGATTGGTCCCAGGACAGACCTGTGGAGGACTCCACTAGTTACCTTTCTCCAACTGGAAAACTTACCATTTATTCCTACCCTTTGGTTCCTGTCTTTTAACCAAATATCAATCCATGAAAGGACTTTCCCTCTTATCCCATGACAACTTACTTTACTTAAGAGCTTTTGGTGAGGGACCTTGTCAAAGGCTTTCTGGAAATGTAAGTATACTATATCCACTGGATCCCCCTTGTCCACATATTTGTTGACCCCCTCAAAGAACTCTAGCAGATTACAAAAGCATAATTTCCCTTTACAGAAACCATGTTGACTTTCTCCCAACAAATTATGCTCACCTATGTGTCTGACAATTTTATCCTTTACTATAATTTGAAATATTTGTACACAATGGGCCGTCTCCCCTTATGGACTGTATCCAGTTGTCTGCAAGGCAGAATCTCTGAATTTTAAATTGGGGCACTGCAATACATTTTCCTTCATGCAAAAACTAGTTTAAGCATGGCCAAATTGAAAACATGATCTCTTAACAAACAAATAATGCAGTTGGAGAAGGATTGTAAACACACTAATTTCTTGCAAATCAACTTCCATGGTTCTTCACTTAAACTCTGTTTTTGCTGTTGTGTTAAGTTCTTAAAGCTTTAGTAAGCCTATTTATATTCATGCTATCTTCTGTGCTTGATTCTGTTCATCAGTATTTTCCATCTTTGTCAGCAATTTTAATCAGAGTGATGAAGCTGGATTAAAACTATTTAAATATGCTAATTCGCTGACTGGCAATTGAATGGCTTCTTATAAATGATTCAAAATCAAACATCGCTTCCTGAGCCTTGCACAGCTGTACCTTGTTAGCTCTGATATTTCTGCTTGTCAAATACATTATATTGCCACTTATTTCCTATGCTGTATGACTTATCTTTCTGATTACTGTAGATTTATTTCATGTTCATCACAAATGGCATCTCTGCCTTTCTGTCATCAGAAAGGTGGCTTTGTAAAACTGCATTGTAAATTGAATGTAACTGCATTTCTCATGCTTTACACAATGGAGATGCGTTTTAGAGAAACCTGTGATTGTGTAATGATTTGCAGTCTTTCAGTGAAAACACTTACATTATAAACCAGCAATCTTTAATGCTTCATATCAATTTTAAACTTGAAAGACTGAAGATTTAAATTCAAGACGTAGCAGTTATCGAATAATTTTGGTGCACTAAGATTAGTAGTATTATGGTAGCACCTAGAGCATCTGATCAGGGACTGAGGACCTAGTGTGGTAGTTGCTACATCCCCCAGTGAAAAGAAAGTTGTTACCCTAAAAAATGTACAACCTAAGAAGAGCTGCCTTTGATTTGTGGTGTTTGTAATTTTGGTAAAGCAAATAAAAGATGAATAAGGGGGAAGAATATGGAAGGTATTAAAGGGAGGGATTAAAATGTATCAAATTCTATATTTTGCATATTTTAAATGTCCATCTAATGCTCTAAAAGAATGAATGGTCCTGTGGCATCTTAGCCTACGTATACACGGCACCTCTCTTGTGCAAAAGCCTATGCAAATGAAGTGTGGATTAGCATATTGCTGCACTTCATTTGCATAATTAATTAGGGGGCATTTTTGCTCAAGAGACTTTTGCGCAAAAAGAAGTAGATGGCTCCTTTTTGTGCAAAAACCTCCTCTTGTGTAAGCACTTGAATGGTTGTGGAAGACACATTTGGCTGTATGAAAGGGAGGTTCTGCTGTCTCTTCCCAAGCCTTGACCTCAGCAAGCAGAACATTCCCCATGTGGTGGTGGCCTGTTGTGTCCTGCACAATATATGCAAGAAAAAATTCCTAACTGTCAGGGTGGTCAAATATTGGAATAAATTGCCAAGGGAGGTGGTGGAATCTCCCTCTCTGGAGATATTTAAGAACAGGTTAGATAGACATCTGTCAGGGATGGTGTAGACGGAGCTTGATCCTGCCTTGAGGGCGGGGGGCTGGACTCGATGACCTCTCGAGGTCCCTTCCAGTCCTATTATTCTATGATTCCCCTGGCTTCCCCCTTCCAGTTCCTTCCTCCCAGTTTTCCCCCTCCCCTCTCCCACCCGCTCTCTTCCCCTCTCCCACTTCCTTTTCCCAGTCTCCCCAGAGGTTAATCCCCCCCGCCAGTTTTGTTAAATAAAGAGAGTTTCTATTTTTGAACACACATGTCCTTTATTTTTTACATCAGGAAGGGGGGCTAGGGAAGGGTAAGTGGAAGAAGGTGAGGGAGGAATGGGGCACGAGCCCCCGATGGGGAGGACTGGGGTGGCTCTGCGGGCTCTGGGGTGAAAGCTCTCCTGCAGGGCCTCCTGGATCCTGACAGCCCTCCGATTGACCCTCCCCCCTCAAATGGTAGCCTGCGGCAAGTGCAAGTGGGCTGATGGCCGAGTGCTGTGATGTGCCGAGTGTAGGCACTCAGGGCACTCCAAGACAGGACTGCTTTGCTGTCCCTCATTGAATTAGACAAGAAAGCGGGGAACCCTGAGAACTGTCTGTCCGGGGTGGGGGTCGGGTCCCTTTAAGCACAGCCCTTGGCTAGCCTGAGGCAGCAGCTCCACGCTCCAAGTCCTAACCTGATGCCCTGCTAGCACTGGTTCCAGCCAGCCTTAACTTCGGTTCAGGGTCCACTCAATGTGGACATGCTATTTTAAATTAGCAAAACACTAATTCAAATTAGTTTTTAGGTCTAGATGCACTAATTCGAATTAGCTTAGTTCGAATTAACTAATTCAAATTAAGTTAGTTCGAATAGCGTTGTAGTGTAGACATACCCCCAGTGACACTCCCCGCTGGGCCTCCCCACAAAGGGCCTTTCTGTAACCTTTCCTCCCCAACCTCTCGTTTCCCCTTTCCTCTCATCCCCCTCCCTTTACCCTGTTGATACAATAAAGCATACCTTTTGTTTTTCAAACATGAAACTGTATTTATGGTTTAGTTGGGGTAAATGTAACTGGGGAAAGAACATAGGAGGGGAGAGGTGGCAGATGGTAGGGGGAGGAGGGGAAAGAGATTCTCAGGGATCAGGCGGAGGGAGATGGTACGGGGAGGAAGGTAAAGAGATTCTCAGAGACCACTACAGGGAATGCAGGGCAGTGATGTGTACCCGCTCTGACTTCTCATGGGCGTATTTGTGGCAGCGGCTCCCATGGCGACAGGAGGCTGGCTCAGGAGGTGTTGCAGGCACCTCGCTTGCAGCAGGTCCAACTGTGAAGAACAAAGAGAAGGGTGGTCATGCCAGGAGACAGGGTGTATGAAGCCTCACCCTCACTTCTGAGGAGATACCGAAAGGTCTCAGATCAGACAATGGCGATGTGCTTGGAACAAGGTCATCGGTGGCCTACATAGCAGGCTCCCAAATGTATGGGCACAGATGTCCCTTGGGGGAGCCTCACTACCTCCACATCCTGGGGATGAGAAGGCATGGGAAAGTGCCAGCCAGGTTGGGAGCCTGTGGGCAGGAGGGGGTGATGGGGCGACTTGGCTTCCCTCTGTGCAACGCACATGTCAGGACTGGCAGTGGTGGCGTCCCACAGGGAGAGGATTTCTATCCCTCATGCTGGGGGAGGGGAGGTTGGAGGGGAGTTGTGTGTGCGTGGCAGACGCTGCTTGCCAGGGAGGGTGCTACTGGGGTCCCCTCCACTTCCTTCCCCTCCCAACGGGCTCCACCTAGTAGAGGCTCGGTGACCTCCGCCTCATTATGGTTGCCCGGGAACGGATGCTGCCCTTAGAGTGCAGGCCTGACCATGTGCTGGGTGCGGCTGTTCTCTGTGTGTGTGTGTGTCCATGTGTGTGTCCAGGACCCCCCTTCCTTAGTGGGGGCTTGTGGTAGGAGGGTGTCCTGCCACGGAGTCGGGATTAAGGTAGACGTGTGCAGGAAGCCGATGAGCAGGAGCACGAGAGGCCTCTATGGTAGCTTCATGCACCTGTCTACTCCAGACTGTGCTATCCGCAGGCTGAGAAGGCCAAGCAAGGAGCGTGCGGCCCCTTCCTGCCCTCCACCTCCCCGCGGCCATGTCTAGGGTGATTCATGGAGCTCACCGATGGGCCTTGCCCTGCATCGTCCAGTCCCTGAGCTACATCCTGGGAGGGTGGTGACAGTTCCAGGGTCAGGGTGAGATCCTGGCTGGTGGGTATCATTGTGATCTGCTTAAACAAAGCACATGAGATCTCTTTTAGGGGAAAAGGCAGTATGCTGCATTATTAAGAATACAACAGTTGCATATGCTTTTCAATTACTCACATACAAACATACACACACACAGTCTTGCCAGATGATGTTATAGTTACCAGTCTAGAGTCTGTATCAATCTAGTGTCCAGCTAGATCGAACACAGAGGGGGAGCTGGACTCTGCCGGTCGATCGATCCGATGCTCCTGGAGTGGCAAGATGAACCCAAAGCTCCATAGCAAAGCACCCTGCTTTTATAATCCTTTTCTCTGTTGAAATCCATGGATTCCACTCTGTCAGCTTGTGACCGGAACGTTATGTTTTTGATGTCAGTGTTCCCAAAGCCCATTCTGTAATCAATCGTCTTTCAGGGGTGCCCGCTTGCTTCAAGGCTTGTCAATCTGCCAATATCCAATCATTTTATGAGTAGAGGTACGCATTGATGGTTATAGATGGCTTCTCTGCCTCCAGGTTGTCTAGTCTTCACCCAAGCTTGCTCACCCTCCTTCTTTGGCCATCTGGTTCTGAGCAATATAACTTTTGCCCCTTATCTCGACACATTCGTTCCCTTTCACATACACATAAGCAATGTTACAAGGACTCTCGAGATTACGCAGATACACAGATCTGCATTGGGCAGAGCAAAGAGGCATTGTAAATCAAGCAGTTAAGGCCTCTCAGCCTTCAACATTCTTCTAATCTCATTAACATAGACAAGGAAATATAGGAGATATATATTTAACTAAAGGATTTGACTTACTACAGTCTTAAATAGGATTATATATTACCTCACATTACTACATTACTAAACCTAAGGTAAGGAACATAAAAAGAATAAAACTTTCAGTTCTAACATCATGGACCCAGTGGCTTGGTCCTGCTCCTGCTACTTCTCCTCCTCCTTGGCTGCAGGCCTGCCCTCCGGGATGGTGACAATGGGTATCTCCCACCCAGAGTAAACAATCACAGTGGGGTAGGGAGGGACTGACTTCTCCCCCCCCCCCTCCCAGAATGTGGTGGCGCTGGTCATAATACTGGCAGCTCTGGTATGCTGCCCTTGAGCGGGAGCTGCACTCCCTGGCCTTGGTGTAGGCCTGCCTGTGCTCTTTCACCTTCATGCACACCTGCTCCTAGGTGCGGATGTGTCCCTTCTGCCCCAAGCTGTTGGCCATCCGACCATAGATTTCAGCATTCCTGTGTCTGGTGTGGAGGTCCTGGAGGTTTGCCTCCTCTCCACAGAGCTCAATGAGATCCAGGAACACTGCACCAGACCACGATGGGGCCCAACTCCTCTGCCCCGATCAGGGGATTGGGAACTTCCTGCAGCTGTGCTGGCAGCTGTGGGGGCTGAGATTCTGTGGTCTGCCATGGCAGCAGGGCAGACAAATCGGGTTGCTGCTGGGGGGCAGGGTGTGAGCTGGGCCTGCCATATGCCACACAGTTTCCCCTAAGACTGCAACTTTAAAGCAGCAGGGATAAGGTGAACTATAGAGTCCTAATGAGTGTGGCCAGAGTGGCCAGCAGGGCACCTGTGGGAAGCCTTGGAGGCCACTTATTTTGAAATAATCACAGCTGCACTGTCTACACACACCCTATTCCAAATTAACTATTTTGTAATAGGCATTATTACTCGTAAAATGAGGGTTAAGGATTTTGGAATAAGAAGTCCATTATTTCAAAATAATGGGCTTGCTGTGTAGACACTCACTTTGGGTATGTCTACACTATCCCGCTAGTTCGAACTAGCGAGGGTAATGTAGTCATCCGCACTTGCAAATGAAGCCCGGGATTTGAATTTCCCGGGCTTCATTTGCATGAAGCCGGCCGGCGCCATTTTTAAATGCCGGCTAGTCGGACTCCGTGCCGGAACGTTCCACGAGGCGTACAGCTAGTTCGGATTAGAAGCCTAATCCGAACTAGCTAGTCCGTGCCGCGTGTAGCCGCGCGGCACGGAGTCCGACTAGCCGGCATTTAAAAATGGCGCCGGCCGGCTTCATGCAAATGAAGCCCGGGAAATTCAAATCCCGGGCTTCATTTGCAAGTGCGGATGACTACATTACCCTCGCTAGTTCGAACTAGCGGGGTAGTGTAGACATACCCTTTGTTATTTCGAAATAATGTGAGTTATTTCAAAATAACACTGCTATGTATATGTGCCCTTAGTGAACATCAGTGTAAACAGGGTAGGATCTGAGGCTCAAACAGAAGAGCAAATTAAGAATTACTTACATAAGTTACTTACACACAGTTGGCAAGGCCTGATGAAGTACATACTTATGGGTCTTTTTGAAGAGCTCTCTGAGTCATTAGTGAGTATCTCTGAGAACACATAGAGGATGGAAAAGACCCCAGAGAACTGGTAAAGGGCAAATATAGTGCCTATCTATAAAATGGGGAATAAGTACAATCCAGGGAATTACAGAAGATGTCAGCTGAACTTTTGTACTTAAAAAGATAATGGAGCAAATTATCAGTTTATGAGCATCTAGAGGAAAATAAGGTGATAAGTTACAGTCAACATGGATTGGTCAAGAACAAATCATACCAGTCTAACCTAATATGCTTCTCTGAGGGTACGTCTAAACTACATGCCTCTGTCGGCAGAGGCATGTAGATTTGTTTGTTCAGCAAAGGCAAATGAAGCCACGATTTAAATGATCACGGGTTCATTTACATTTACATGGCTGCCGCGCTGAGGCGACAAACAGCTGATCAGCTGTTTGTCGGCTCGCGCGCTAGTCTGGACGTTCCCCCTGTCGACATCAAAGCCCTTTGTCGGCAGCCCTGGTAAACCTCATTCCACGAGGAATAACGGCAGCCATGTAAATGTAAATGAAGCCGCGATCATTTAAATCGCGGCTTCATTTGCCTTTGCCTATCTGTCTAATCTACATGCCTCTGCCGACAGAGGCATGTGTTCTAGACACAGCTTGACAGCGCAGCTAGCCTGGTTGATGGGGGAAAGTAGTAAATGTAATGTATCTCAACTTTAATATGGCTTCTGATGCCATTGCACATGACCTTACAAGCAAACAAGAAAAATATATTCTAGATCAGTGTTTCTCAACCTTTTTTTTTAATAAAGTACCGTTTAAAAAATTATAAGTACCACCAGTACCTACAGTTTTCAGACACACAATTTTTTTCTACTGTTGCAACACATTTGTTTAAACAGCTTAATCATAGCCAGGTGGGCAATTAATTTTTTGGGTGTAAAAAGTACAAAAATAATAAAAATGCTGTAAAACTTAAAACAAAAATTCAGTTTTCTCCAAATTTCACTTGTGTTGATGTACCCTCCAGACTTTTCTCAAGTACCCTTAATGGTACCCATACCACCGGTTGAGAAGCACTGTTTTAGATGAAGTGGGTTTTGCCCACAAAAGTTCACGATTCATTCTCTCTCTCTCTCTCTCTCTCTCTCTCTCTCTCTCTCTCTCTCTCTGTAATTACGTAGCTTAAGTCGAAATATCTTATTTTGGTGCCATCCACACTGAGGGAAGTCGAAGGGAACACACTCTCCCTTCAACTTCCCTTACTCCTTGTAGGAGCAGGACTACTGATGCCAACAGGAGTGCCCCTCTCAGTTTGACTTAGCGTGTCTTCATCAGACCCACTAATTCGAACCCCAAAGATCGACTATGGCTGCTTCGATCTTATCTGTAGTGTAGACATGACTTAAGTTGCTACAGGACTACTTGTTGTTTTTTTAAAGTTATAGACTAACACAGCTACTGCTCTGAGACTTCCACTATAGATTGGGTGCACAACTAGCTGGAAAGCCACACTCAGAATAGTTATTGATGGTTCACAATTAAACTAGACTAGCATATCAAGTAGGGTCCCACAAGGATCTGTTCTACGCCCAGGTCTAGTCAATATGTTTGGATTTGGATAATGGCATGGAGAGTACCGTAAAGTTTGAGGATGGTACCGAATGGGAGATGTCTGAAATTGCTTTGCAGGCAGGATTAGAATTTAAAATGATGTGGACAAACTGGAGAAATGGTTGAAGCATGATGAAATTCAATAAGGACAAAAGCAGAGTATTACACTAAGGAAGGAATAATCCATTGCGCAAATAAAAAATAGGAAATGACTATATGGAAAGAATTGCTGAAGGAAAGGATCTTGGGTTACAGTGTGTCAACAATGTGAGTCAACTTAATGTGAGTTAACAATGTAATAATGTTGCAAAAAGTGAACATGATTCTGGGATGTATTAGCAGAAGTGCTGTAAGCAAGACACAAGAAGTAATTCTTTCACTAAGCACTGGTAAGGCCTCAACTGGAGTATTCTGTTCAGTACTGGGCTGCATAGTTTGAGAAAGATCTGGACAAATTGGAGAAAGGCCAAAGGAGTGCTGCAAAAATGATTAAAATTCTGCATGATCTGTTAAGAAAGATTGAAAAAACTGGGTTTGCTTAGTCCGGAGAAGAAAAGATTGAGGCAGCACATGATCCCTGCTTTCAAGTACATAAAAGACTATTATGAAGAGGAACATGATTAATTATTTTCTTTAGTCACTGAGGATAGGACAAGAAGTAATGGGCTTACATTGCGACAAGGGAGTTTTAGGAAAAACTTCCTAATTATCAAGGTAGTTAATCTACTATAGGAACAAATTACCTAGAGATGTTGTGGATAGATGTGTATCTGCATCTGATCCATGGTCTGCAAATGTGGATGAGGATATCCATCGGTATAAAATGGATATCCACAGATTTGTATGGATCTAGTTGTGCAATTTCCATCACTGGAGATTTTAAAGAAAGGGTTACAGAAACACCTGTCAGGGATGGTCTACTTAATGCTTAGTCTTGCCTTGAGTGCAAGGGACTGGAATATATGACCTATTGAGATCTCTTCGGCTACATCTACACTGCAGAGCTATTTCGGGATACCAAAAGTATCCCAAAATAGCTATTCTGCGTCTTTTGAGACAGCCCGTTATTTTGAAATATCACGGGCTTGCTATTCTGACATCTCTGTAAACCTCGTTCCACAAGGAGTAAGAGATATTTCTAAATAAGCTATTTCTAAATTAACTAAAAATAAGTTATGCAATTTGCATAGCTCAAATCGTGTAGCTTATTTTGATCTCCAGATGTAGTATAGACACACCCTTTCAGTCCTACATTTCTATGATTCTGTGATTCCTCTCTGCATCCATCTAATATTAATTTCTCTCCAGGGGTGATCTTCAAATAGCTGGCAAAATATAATAGCAAATTCTGAACTGATATAAGTAGTCCCAATCTTGCAAGTACTGATGCACATGTTTAACTCAAACATGTGAGTTGTTTCACTGAAGTCAATCAGACTAATCACATAAAGTTAAATACATATATAAGTGCCTGCAGGATTGAAGCCTTTGAGTGCACACTGAATTTAGTCCTTAGTTCTAAAAGGCCTAGCAGCCTGCTCCCCCATGCTGTGCCACCCTCCTGGACTGCTGCACTCAGCTTCTCCATGGCGGGAGGAAGTAGAACACCCTGTCCCCAGGGTCTTCCTGTCCTCTGACATTTCAACCTGTTAGTTTGAGTGATACACAATAGGGATAATCTGACTTCTTTTCTGCCACGTCTTTTGTCTTACCTACTAATGCCCCAATTCAAGGGCTTAACCATGCCCTTACATGTGTATCTAAATCCATCCCTATGTAGGACAGCACTTAGGTACATTCATGGATTGATGCCTCAGACTAAGCTGTTTGTAACAGGGAGTGTCCTTTCCTATATATATGGAGAACATAGGCACAATGGAGCCTCAGGTTTGGTTGAGGTCTGTAGGTGTTATTGAAATATAAATTATTAATGATAAAGTGTTAAGGGGAAAGATATAACATAGTTTCAGATTTATTGCTTAGTATCCATGCAATATAAACTCCCCACCTCTCTTGCTAATAGCATTCATCTAATCCTTCAGGGAAGTAAACTTGATTAATTTTACACTTTTGGGGTATTACATTTATCTTTTTACTATAATAATAATCAATAAATAATAATTAATAATACATTAATAACATTCAACCTACAATTCATTCTTGTTGGACTTTTAATGGGATCCATATTGGAATATGTTAATGTGACAATACCAGTGGGGATTTAATTTGGGGGAATTAAAGTTTTTGAAGTATGAAAGTTTTACAAACAAGCCACTGAGTCTGGAATTTCTTTCAGAGGAAAAAAAAAAAGCTGCCCCTTCCCATCCTCACCCCCCAAATTAGTTAAAAATCATATATTTAAAAAAATATTATAGTGAAACCAAAATGCTGCGAGAACACATAGTGTAATCAAATTTCAGAGGAGTAGCCATGTTAGTCTGTTTCAGCAAAAACAAGGAGCTTTGGCACCTTAAAGACTAACCATTTTATTTGGTCA
The DNA here is from genome assembly GCF_049634645.1 of Pelodiscus sinensis. Taxonomy (NCBI): domain Eukaryota; kingdom Metazoa; phylum Chordata; order Testudines; family Trionychidae; genus Pelodiscus; species Pelodiscus sinensis. Next base: position 243,364,610 of record NC_134712.1, on the reverse strand, counting down.
TAAACTTTCGTGGGCTGGAACCTACTTTGTTAGATGCACGAAGCGGAAACTTCAGTTTGGCAGAGATATATCATAGAATCATAGAATCATAGGGCTAGAAGAGACCTCAGGAGGTCATTGAGTCCAGCCCCCTGCCCAAAGCAGGAATAACCCCAACTATATCATCCCAGCCAGGGCTTTGTCAAGCCTGGACTTAAAAACCTCTAGGGATGGAGATTCCACCATCTCCCTAGGTAACCCATTCCAGTGCTTCACCACCCTGCTAGTGAAATAGTTTTTCCTAATATCCAACCTGGACCTCTCCCACCACAACTTGAGACCATTGCTCCGTGTTCTGCCATCTGTCACTAATGAGAACAGCCTCTCTCCATCCTCTTTGGAACCTGCCTTCAGGAAGTTGAAGGCTGCTATCAAATCCCCCCTCACTCTTCTCTTCTGCAGACTAAATAAGCCCAAATCCCTCAGCCTCTTCTCGTAGGTCATGTGCTCCAGCCCCCCCCCCCCCCCATTTTGGTTGCCCTCTGCTGGACCCTCTCCAATGTGTCCACCTCCTTTCTGTAGTGGGGAGCCCAGAACTGGACACAGTACTCCATATGTGGCCTCTCCATTGCCGAAATATATAAATACATGCAAAGATGGGAGTGTTAAAGATGATGCCAGAGGATGTTGCGAAGGTCTGATCTTTAACTGGATTAAAAAAGAGCTAGCTAAATTCATGGAGGGTAGATCCATCAATGGCTGTTAGCCAGGATGGGCAGGGATGATGTCCCTAGCCTCTGTTGGACAGAAGCTGGGAATGGATGACAGGGGATGGCACACTTGATGACTACCTGTTCTGTTCATTCCCTCTGGGGCACCTGGCATTGGCCACTGTCAGAGGACAGGACTCTGGGCTAGATGGACCTTTGGTGTAACCCAGGATAGCCATTCTTATCTTCTTATGTACATTACTATCAATGTTAACGAAGCCAATTAAATCAGGGTGGATGTGCCCCCTCAACTCCCAGCAGTTGATGAGACAGTATGAATACCAAAAGGGGGGAAATTGCTTTCTGTAGTGTGCTAGCCATTGCCAGTCCCTATTCAGACCCAGCTGGATAGTGTTAAGTTTGCACAAGATTTCCAGTGCTGCAGTTTCATGCTGCAGTCTGTTTTTGAAGGGTTTTTTTTGCTCAAGTATGGCAACTTTCAGGTCTGTTATCAAGTGTCCATGGAGCTTGAAATGCTCTCCTACTGGTTTTTTAATGTTACCATTCTTAATGTCCATTATTTTACATAGAATGATTTGTGTCCATTCTTTTACATAGAGACAGTCGGGTTTGGCCAATGTACATGGCAGAGGGGCATTGCCTTACACTTTTAGTGTAATCAAAGCATGTTAGAGTGGGTTAACACTATTCAGGCAGAGTGAGTGGCAGGGTGAGAAACTATTTGCATTTCCCTTCCCCTGATGAAGCAAAGAGGCTGGGTGCCCAGGTTGTTTCAAATGAGACAGGGTTTCCAGATGCAGCAGCTGTGAATAAGGATTACTGTCCTTAGATAGGGCCATAGGTGCCCAACATACTTTACAAAATAAGACAAAGGATATATTTTTGAAAGTGACAGGCACTTGAGAACCAAATTCCTATTAACTTTCATTGAGACCATAATTGCTTAATTGATATTGGAAAATGGGCCCTAAACTCTTGAATCACTTTGAGATGCTTTTGAAAAAATATCCCATATTCCTACCACAACAAATCTTTCAATCTAACTTAACCCAGGAAAGCTGGCACTGGAAAGATGTGGAGAAGACAGGGGAGATGTTGGCATACGAAGGCATTATGAAAGAAATGGGATTTTAAGGGACATTTGCAAGCCAGGAAGGATGAGTGCTTGTGAAGGCAGCGGGTTGTTCCAAATGAGTAAGTTTCCCTTTTCTGTGATTTGATGGAACAAATGGAAGAAATCCTGGAAACTGATTATTTGCTAGCAGGAGGACTAAAAGCTCAACTAAAGGCTGAAATATTGTCCCAGCTGCTCTGCCACGAGCCACTAAACTTACTGTGAAATATGAAAGTGCCACTTGGGGCCAGATTGGATTAGTGAACCAATTGCAGCCATTAGCAAAACCTAGAGCACAGTCAGATGCAGTTATCCTATGGAAATGAAGAGGCTGGAATATAAACTGAAGGCAATGCTGGTGCATTTGGCTTATCTGATTTCTAATAGAGTTGGAATTGCTTTTTTCAAAACTTGGATGCTTATTGAATGAGAACAAAAATCCTTTACAAAAATAAATATGAAATAACTTAAAGATCTTAAATCATTACATGGGAAATGTATCCATTGTTAGAAAGCTGCACAGTATAGCCTTGTGCATCATAACTACCCCCTGCCAGGCCATTGTCATATATGGAATCACAGATCTTCTTAAATAGGAGGCATTTAGTAAAAGAAAGCTACTGTTACAGATACAAACAGGCTTCCACATAGTTTGAGTTCTTATGTTGTCTGCTTTGCTTTGCAAGGGCAAACTGTACATTTACTTTTAGTATATTACTCATCCAGGTAGGTGCACATGGTTATAAACTTGGGGGCTGTGTCTACACTGCACCCTTTTTCCCAGTAAAGGGATGCAGATTAGACACTTTGGAATTGCAAATCCGCAGGGGATTTAAATATCCCCCGCGGCATTTGCATTTACATGGCTGCCGCTTTTTTCCGGCTTGGGGATCAGCCGGAGAAAAGTGCCAGTCTAGACGCGATTCTCCAGAAAATAAGCCCTTTTCCAGAGGATTTCTTATTCCTACTTGAAAGCATCTTTTTGTGCTCATTGGTATAGCAGATTTCTCATCAGTTATAAAATCACAATGAATCCAATGCTTCATTATCTAATTGCTTTTCATACTTCCAAGGCTGAAGGATTATTTTAATTGGCAAGCTAAACAAGGTGGTAATTAATTCCATGGTGCAAGTATCAGAACTGTGTGAAGCTGAGACCTTTTGTTGTGTGCTGGTTCATCTGAATGTTTTTATCTTGGTTTTATATCAGTGTGTTTGCTACCCATATGTTGCTTCAAGTTTACAGTTCTCAGCTCATTTTCACCTACGTTGGATTTATACATTTTAAGCCACCCTAGCAATGGCCAGACTGAACAAGAGAGTATGTCAAAACAACAAATACCCAAAGATCTGTGTATTTCATTCATGTATTATTAGCATACTTTTGTATGGGAAAAGAGGCTCAACAGTTTTCATTTGTGCTGCCTTCGTCAAGTCTTTGAAATTTCTTGGAGGAACAGGGTTACTATTTGCAATTCCCTTCCTCTGATGAAGCAAGGGAGGTGCTGAAGTGGGCCAGGGTACCAAACATGCAAACACTCCTCAATACCAATGCCTCTGCTGGCCTGGGCATGTGGCACCAGAGGACATCCTCTATGGTGCATTGGCATCTGGAAAAAGACCTAAAGGGCACCTAAAATTGTGTTTCAAGGAAGATCACACTCAAGACCTCAGCCTTAGGAAAGATCTTCAGAGTTATGAGAGGGAGCAGTCTGGCGTAGCAGAGGAGAAAATAACTCACAGCAGGCAGCGCCCAAAAGGTTGAAACATCACCTTTAAATGTGACACTTAAGTCAGAGATTGTCTCTCTCCAGGCAGTCTCTTCAGCCATGTTCGTGGCTACTAAAAAATCAACCAAGTAAATTCTTTACTTCTCAGGGGCATAGACCCATGGTCTCTTGAAAGTGAAAGATCCTTACTATTTATGCTAAATCTTGCATTTAGCTGCAACACTCTGAGCACCTTTCCCAGACTGAGAAATAGCTTTGAGGAGCTCAAAACCTTCTCTCTCTCACTATTTGATCTGAGGAAGTGGGTCTGGCCCACGAAAGCTCATCACCTATTAAACCATCTTGTTAGTCTTTAAAGTGCTACACAGTCCTGTTTTTTGTTTCAGCTGCACCAGACTAACACGGCTACATTTCTACCTCCAAAATAAGTTGGTCCAATAAAAGATTTTATCTCATCCACCTTGTCTCTCTAATATCCTTGGGTCGATATATATACATCAACACTGCACACATACAGCCAGACGGGACTATATTGATCACCTGGTCTGACCTCCTGCATAACACAGGGCAAAGAATCTCACTCAGTAATTTCTGCATCAAGCCCAGAACTTCTGCTTGAGGTAGAGCATGTCTTTCTAGAAAGAAATCCAGCCTTAAACCCTTGAAGTGATGCAGAGTCCACCACATCACTAGGGAAGCTGTTTGAATGGGTAATGGTCACTGTTCCAAATGTGTCCCTTATTTCTAGACTGATTATGCCCGGCTTCAGTTTCAAGCTATTGGCTCTTGTGACTTTCTGCTAAATTAAAGAGCCCTCTACTACCAGAAGTCCCGGTAGATAACTGTAGACCATTCTTAGACCACCTCTTAACTGAGTCACCACCATGCCAAAATCTCTGAATTGAGTCTAATTTCAGCCCTGCAGCCTAAGTACTTTGCAACCAGTGATACACTCTCCTTTTCTCTCTTACCTTCAAAACATCTTTCAGAGCTTGGCTGCATCTTGGTCTTTCAGGGGCAGCCACCTGTCCTGCTCCCTGCTCCTGCAGCCTTTGGTGGGTGGCAGGTTAGGTTAGCACACTCCCAGAGGGAGTGGGGGCTTCTTCAGGGGACTGAGCTGCCTTTCCACTCGTACCTGGTGGAATTCCAAACAAAGAAAGCAAACTGCTTATGTGGAGTGGGCAGCAATATATCCCATCTCCTTTTCCTCCTGTGTCTTTAACACAGGGATGGGGAACCTTTTATGGGTTGTAGGGCTGCTGACCCATCATCAGTAGGGAGCCACACACAAGTGAGAAGACCCGAACAAATCAACCTGAACAAAAAATCCTCACTGATGTGGCCCCTGCCTGAGAAGGAGAAAGACACTCCCCGCACTCCCCACCCACACCAGAGTCTAGGGGGGGTCCAGCCTAGTAGATTTTGTGTGCGCCATCTCCACAGTGGGCAGTGGGGGAGAGGAAGGGGTGTAGAGTGCCAGTGTGGACTCCTCAGTGCTGGGGGGAGGGTCCTGAGCCTCAGGGGCTGGATCCAGGCAAGCCAGGGGCCAAATCTGGCCCCCCGGGCCTTAGGTTCCCTCCCCTTGCTTTAACAGATTCTCTTGTTTCTTCTCATTGCCATTCTCTGTTATGCTTCACATCCACTTCAAGAGTATCATTCATTCAGTGACGGCACCTGGCATAATCACCAGCCAGGAAAGCTGACAGCATACACGGGGGTGTGGCTCTGTGATGCTGGAAGGGGTGTGGCTTTAGGTGGAAGGGGTGGGGCCAGGCGCAGCCAGCTTGCAGTGCTGCCTGGAGTGCAGCACCTTCCGCCTCACCCCCGCCCAGTCCTCAGAGCCACATGAAACACACAGCTCAACATGATGCTCTGGAGGCAATTTAAAGGGCCTGGGGCACTGTCCACGGCCAGTACTGCAGTAGCAGTGACAGTGGCCGGGAGCCCCAGGACCCTTTGAATCACCGGGCCCTGGGGCAACTATCTCATTGTCTCCCCACTCCACCATTGGAGGGCCTATCACCAGCATCTCCACCAACCAGTGCAGTGGCCTCTTAGCCTGCTCAACCTGTTAGAGATTTTTGAGTACAAACTGGATGTTTCTGCAGTAGTTTGACACTGAAATAGACAATAAGTCTTGTGACAAGGCATCTACGCTGCCTCTTGCCTCCTGCCCCACGCAGCTCAATTATAGTCTATTGAACACCCTGCCTCTTCATAAGGAACGTGATGGTGCTTTTGTGGCTGCAGTTTTGCAGGAGCAGAGTTGGGAGCAGCAATATTCTTGGCAGATGTTATGAAATTAAAGCCCAACAGAGGATGACAAATCCCATTTGTAGCAACGCTGGAGGTTTCAAAATTTGTTTTCATTCTGTGTTGGTAGTAGCTATGAGCAGGAATGTTGGCAGAGTCTGCCCCAAAGTATTTAACATTTAAAATGGAAATCAAAACTGAAAACAAGCCTACCATTACTCTTTAATTCGGTGTTTTGACAGCCCGGTGGTGGAAACTATACAGAACTTCCCAAATCTTTGGGTTGATGATCATTACCTCTGACAGACTTGATAAGCTTCATTTCAGTGTACTTAGAAAAATGTAACCAATGAAACTCCAAAAGGCATTTTTCAAAACAGAGACCATGGGTTACTCAGGGCAAGGCATTTCTGACTTCAGCCATGCAGAACTGGGCCTTATGACATCTGCAGTGGAGCTCAGCATATAATAATTTTTTTGCTCCAATGGCTGAGCTGAAAAATCAGAGAAAAAGTCACATTCAATTTAAACCAAAACAGTTTTTAAATTTTTTAAATCAAATCAGGAAACTTGAAGAAATTCCATTTTAGATCAACTGAAATATTTTGAGTTGACCCAAAATAAAATGTCCAGTTTTTCTATTAGTTTTCAGTCACTTGAACTATTTTGGTAATTTTTTTATAGTTTTGTTTGTTTATGCCATGTCAGGTGTTTTCTCCTTTTTATTTTTGGCTTTTCAAAAAATAAAATGTGAGATTTAAAACTGAAACACCATTCCCAAACACAAAGATTTTTTTTTTTTACTTTTTGAAAACAAAACACTGGGAAACAGTACAAATGACCATATTGAAGTGGTCAAATAAAGGTATTTTTCCAACCAAAATTATCTGATAAATTCAATGCAAATTTGGAGAATAGACATGAAGCCCCCAAAATGAATTTGTCAAAAAATAATTTGCCAATCATTTCCCCCTGTGATTTCTTAGCCATAGACCTCTCACGGATATACACAAAGAACAAGTGACAGAATTTCCACATAGAGGGTGTGAGAGAGATTCTATTTTAATTGTAGCATGCATGGGAAATGCAACCCACTGATTGAAATATCCTTGAAGAACATGTCAAGAACTGAAGTGTTAAGGGCTCTAGGTAGCTTTTCTTTTTGTTCCATGATACCAGTTTGAACTGTTTCCACTGCTCCCTTTCTGCTGCAAGGAAATACATAGAAAGGCAGAAAAAAGCCCATCAAAAATCTAAATTGCAACTAGCCATGTGACTTGGTGATCTTTTCTCTAAAAAAATTTGGTTTTGAATGGCTGTTAATTTTGCAACTGGTGGGACTCAGATCTATCTCATTACCAGTGCGCTCAGCCATCCAGACCACCACCTCCTATTCCATTTTGTTTTAAAGGGACACTGTCAAATAATTCAACTCCGTAAGAAAAGCAATAACATATATGGTCCCATTCTCCACATCCTTTTATCTTGTATGGTTATTTACACTTGTGAGTGCAGGGTCTCACAAAGTTTTAATTTGGTAGCATTTTACATCCACTTTGCTTCTTTCTTAGCTCTGGTGTCTATGAAGATTACAAGATGCAAAGAAGAGGAGAATTAAGCTCTTAAAGTGTATTGGACATGTATTAAATACAGTGTTCCATATTCTCAGCTGAAAAACATAATTGACACACAGTTCGAGTGCTGCAACAGGTTTCACAGAGGGGTATGGTCACTTTCTTTTTCTTTATGGCTAGATGGAAAGGGTAATTTCCATTTTTTTCTCTCATAATGTGTGGTCATGGCATAGAAACATGTGAGAACCATTAGTATAGTTTGATTATTGTTGGTGAGCCATGCTGATTTACACAACTTGAAGATCTGGCCCCAGAGAGCGATATATTAAATAATGGAACCCATAACTTGACTGACATTAATATAGTCATGAACTGACAGGATGTGCTATTTGATGATGTGGGGTTAGATACTTGACAAAACAGTTTTTTGATTGGCATCACTGCTGATGTAGGTAAACAAACAAGATTTTGGTTGTTTATTTCAATGTTAATTTTAACCTCCCCACAAAAAGGTGAAAAAAATCAGCGTATGACAAATGGAAACAGACAAAGTTAGTAGGAAAGATAAAGCACCATTTATTTTCAAGCTCCTAAGAGGCTATTACAAACTATGAAGAGACAAGGAAAATAAAGTTGAACTATGAAAAAGTACTTGAGTATGTCCTTTCAAGTATTCCCTTCCCTAATTTAAAAGGCTAATGACTGTAAATATAAAGAATGCTGCAAATTAGTCCTGTTTTTCTTTTTCTAGCAGAACAAGAGTCAGATTGAACCTGGCTGTTCTTTCCCAAGGGAAAAGATGAAGCTAAATTACAAAGGAGGAAATGTATTATCTATAACCTCTATCCTGGTTATATCTACCTCCTAATGACATAGAAAGGACCTATATGGGAAAGTGGTTTAATTGACAGATTTACATTTTAAAAGGTTTTAATATATTTATATTCCTCCCACAAGCCTCATATCATTCATCACCATTACTAAGCCACTTAGGAGCTTCTGGGTAACTTTTTCTTTTGCAGGTGTCAGTTATAGGTTTAGAGGTGATAACCTATTTATGTGGGTCTCTGACTTCTGGTGCCACACTTCCCAGCTTTCCTGGTCCTACTAAAGTCTTCCAGTATACACAAAACTATTGCCAGACCTACTGATGTCATTAACTAAATTGAAATTCATGGGTTGCAGAGGACAGACATTTATTTTGAGGCATCTGTTGTCTCTGTACTGGGGGAAGAAAAACATTCTCATTTACTTAGCTTACTCTCCCCGGCTCTTCCCCTTCCCAGTTCTCCATGGTCCTTCCTTCTGCCTCAAACAAGAATAATGCCATTCCTTTTTTGTTTTAAATACAAGTCATAGCTAGATGAAAGATGAGCATTCTTTTTTTTCAGAGTGCCTGCAACATTAAATACATAGAATCATAGATGATTAGAGTTGGAGGAGACCTCTGGAGGTCATCTCATCCAACCCCATGCTCAAAGCACGACCAACCCCAACTAAATCAGTCCAGCCAGGGCTTTGTTGAGTGTGGTCTTCGCAACTTCTAAGGATGGAGATGCCACCACCTCCCTACTTAATCCATTCAGGGGCTTCACCACCCTCCTAGTGAAATAGTTTTTCCTAATATCCAACCGAGACCTCCTCCACTGCAACTTGAGACCATTGCTTTTTGTTCCGTCATCTGCCATGACTGAGACTATCTTGGCTCCAACCTCTTTGGAATCCCCCGTCAGGTACTTTCAGGCTTCTATCCAATCCCCTCTCATTCTTCTCTTCTGCAGACTAAATATGCCCAGTTCCCTTAGCCTCTCCTCATAAGTCAAGCACCTCGGTATCCTAACCATTTTTGTTGCCCTGCAATTTGTCCACAACCTTTCTGTAGTGGGGGGACTCAAAACTGGATGCAGTACTCCCGATACAGCCTCATCAGTGCCGAATAGAGGGGAATAATCACTTCCCTGGATCTGCTGACAGTCCTCCTGCTAATGCAGCCCAACACGCTGTTAGCCTTCTTGGCAACAAGGTCACACTGTTGACTCATACCCAGCCTCTCATCTATTGTAATCCCCAGGTCCTTTTCAGCAGAACTGCCACTTAGCCAGTCAGTCCCCAGCCTGTAGCAGTACTTGGGATTCTTCTGTCCCAAGTGTAGGATGTTGCATTTGTCCTTGTTGAATTTCATCAGATTTCTTTTGGCCCAATCCTCCAATATGTCTAGGTCACTCTGGCCCTATCCCTGCCCTCCAGAATATCTGCCTCACCTCCCAGCTGTGTCATCCATGAACTTGCTGAGGGTGCATCCTATCTCATCATCCAGATTATTAATTAAGATATTGAACAAAACTGGCCCATAACTGACCCCTTGAGCATTCCGCTTGATACTGGCTGACAACTAGCCTTGTAATCCATTCATCCAATCCATATTTCTTTAACTTACCGGCAAGAATACTGTGGGAAACTGTATCAAAAGCTTTGCTAAACTCAAGGTATATGTCATCCATTGCTTTCCCATATCCACAGAACCAGTTATCTCATCATAGAAGGCAATCAGATTGGTCAGGTTACTCCATGTTGACAGTTCTTGATCATCTTCCCCTCCATCAGGGGTTCCAAAATAGATTCCGCGAGGATCAGCTCCATGATTTGACCAGTGACTGAGGTGAGGCTGTCTGGTTTATAGTTCCCCAGATTCTCCTTCTTTTGCCTTTTCTAAAGATGGGCATTACATTTGCCTTTTTTCAATTGTCCAGCTCCTCCCCCAGTTGCCATGAGTTTTCAAAGATAATGGTCAATGGCTCTGCAACCACATCAGTCAACTTTCTCAGCACTCTCAGATGCATTGCATCTGGCCCCTTGTTGTTGTGCATGTCCAGCTTTTCTAAATAGTTCTTAATCTGTTCAGCTCTGAAGTACCTGCTCACCTACTCCCCAGTTTGGGAAGTGACTTTGTCTGGGAAAATTGAGGCCAAAGGAAGGAACACTGAGTACTTCAGCTTTTTCCACATTAGCTGTCATTAGGTTGCCTTCCCCATTTCATAAGGGTCCCACGATTTCACTGATCTTCTTATTGATAATGTACTTGTAGAAACCCTCAGAACCTCAGTTGGACTTTGGTCTTTCCTGCATGCTCAAGCAATATTTTTATACTCCTCCCTAGTCATCTGTCCAAGTTTCCACTTTTTGTAAGCTTCTGTTTTGTGTTTAAGCTTGCTGAAGATTTCTTTGTTAAGCCAAGCTCATCACCTGCCATATTTGCTATTCTTTCTGCCCATTGGGATGGTTTCTTCCTGTGCCCCCAATAAGCATTCTTTAAAATACAGCCAGCTCTCCAGGACTCCTTTCCCTCTTGTGTTAGTCTCCCAGGGGATCCTGCCCATCAGTTTCCTGAGGGAGTCAAAGTCTGCTTTTCTGAAGTTCAGGGTAAGTATTCCGCTGCTCTCCTTTCTTTCTTTTTTTCAGGATCCTGAACTCAACCGTCTCATGATCACTGCTGCCACCCCCAACTTTCTTGTGATCTACATACAGGACCCGGTGCTCAGGAACACACCATCGAACATGGACTAACTTGACCTGTTAGCTTTTACACTGATGGGACCCTCTCCTGCATGTCTGTCTCTCTGGGTACGTCTAGACTACAGGCTTCTGTCGACAGAAGTTTTGTCGACAGATACTGTCGACAAAACTTCTGTCGACAAAGAGCGTCTAGACTACATTGAGTTCTGTCGACAAAGCAAGCCGCTTTGTCGACATGGTAGTGTAGACGCAAAGGACAGTTTACATTCAATAACACCTTCTGTCGACAGAAGGTGTTATGCCTCGTAAAATGAGGTTTACCAGCGTCGACAAAACTGCTGAGTTCTGTCGACGTTATGTCGACAGAACTCGGTGGTAGTGTAGACACAGGTATAGTTTTGTCGACAAAAGTCCACTTTTGTCGACAAAACTCTGCAGTCTAGACACACCCTCTGTGGTGCCCAATTTCAGCCTCTCCACTCACTCTCAGTTTCACTCAATCTTGTTTCCCCTCCATTGCTCTGGCTGCCCTCTCCCCTATGTTTTAGACTCTCTGTTTCACAGACTTTATTTCTCTCAGGCTCTCTCCATTAGGCTCCCCATACTGCCTGTTTTTCTCTCTCAGCCAACCCCTCTTCTTCCCCAGTTATTACTTCTGAGGGGCCATCTCCTCCTGCTTTCTCAGAGGGCGGGGCTACCTCCTCTACATAGAACAATGGGAGTGCACTCTGAACAAACCCTAAATCACATGTCCCCATACAGGCTCAAGTCCCTTTATCATATTTACACATACGCAGTGAGGCGGGGGTGGAATGGCATGAAATTAAGTAAAGCAAGGGATAGATTAGGTATCAGAAGAAACTTCCTATGGATGAAATCTATTAAGGGAATGGAGTAATCTCCCAAGGGAAGAAATGGTGGAAATCCAAATTGCTTGTGACATTTAAAATTAGGCTATTCAAGATGCTAAAAATGATGCCAGGGAACAATCCTCCCCTGGCAGGGAGAGGAACGAAGTGACTTACAGTAATAAATTTTCTACCTCTAATGTCTGTGGTGGACACACGTGAGTGCTGCACACTGAACTTTTATGAACTCAGTAAGATTAGATGGAGTTGCAAGCAGATATTGGTGATTAAGATACGCAAAGAATAACATGTTACCTGGTCATAGACCTTAAACGTATTGGTTGAATCACTCCCAGAGTCTGAGAAGTCAAGTTTTGTGTGAGGCACCCCAGAGGGCCAAAGTCAGGCCTGCCGATGAGAGGGGGAAGGACAAAGTGGGCAACTGCCCTGAGGCCTGGTAATCCAAAAGGGTCTGGGGCTCCCTGACTGTCACTGCCATGAGCCCTTTAAATTGCTGCTGGAGTGCCACATAGCACACTCCAGGCAACCCTGAGGGTGGGGAAGAGGGCATGCTGTTGTCTGGGCGGTACTGAGGGAGGTACTGCTCCTACTCCTGGAGGTTCTGCTCCTTCCAGGAGCGTGGAGCTACCTTCTCTCCACTTTGCCCAGGCTGTCAGCTCCCCTGGCCAGAGCAGTACCCACTTCCCAAATGAACTAACTGCAGCACAAGGCTGCTATTCTATCCTTTTGTTATAGATAGGCTTTAATTAGGGCCCTCCACCCATCCAGGATTCCTCTGCAGGATTTGAAGTCACTGAATCCTTGTAAGTGGTGGTCTAGAATTCCCTTTTTTAGCCTAGGCTCAACAGTCTGTTCCATATCAGACTAGCATGCAGCCTACCCTCACCTATCTTGTCCACCAGCAGTGCAGAAGGTCTCTGCCTGGTTGCTTAGACCACAATATTGGCCCTTACGAAAGGAGAGGAAATGTAGGGCTCAGAAGATGCAGAAAGTCTGTTCAAAGCCTCTTTAAATTCTTATTCAGAATGTATATTCACTGTCTTTTTGTTCTGTGTTTGAACAGCTCCCAGCACAATGCTGTAATGATCCATGAGCGGAGCTGTAATTAATTATTTCATGCATGATGAAAAAAAGCGAAGGACAGTATGTATCAATGGCCCCTGTTGTCAGCAATGCTGTATGGACACAGAACAAACATCACACGCCTCTGAGTAATGTTTGCCATCTGATCATGCCCACTTGGATGAATGTGCAGCAAGATCCAGGTTTGTGAAATCACTTATGTGTAGCATGCAAGGTACTTATCATTTTGTACTTCTTTGGGTGACAGCAAACTGTACAATGTGCAGCCTCGGCAAAATGAGTTTGCACCATTTACTTTTGATTGCTAAGATACCGAGGGCAAGCCATTGATTTGGCGTTGGAGGGGAAGTATGCAAAGGTTAGCGGGAGCAGGCAAAGGGTGGTAATTATTGTGCAGCTCATGTATTGAAGTGAATAGGTCACAATTCCCAAAGAACTTAGGCCTTGAAATGTTTATCTCATCAGCACAGCATTCTGTGCAGGAAGCACTCCTAAGAGTCTCGCTGCAATTTGTGAGCCACTTCATCAGGTGAATTGGAGTTTACCTGTTCCAAAGGGAGACAGCTGAACTGGAATTCATTTGCAAATTCAGCACTATCAGCTTAGAAAACAATAAGTGGTCTTGTGGCACCTTGTTTAAGCCCAGGGTAATGGTGCCAAATCTGTAGAAAAATTCCAGTTCTGCAGACTTTCTCTGTAATTGGTTAGTAAATTCCTTTGTAGAAGAATGGCTACATTTAAATCCATGATTGAGTGACGTGGCAGGTTAAAATGTTGCCCGACAGGTTTATGTGTGTTACCAGTTCTGATGTCCGATATGTGTCTATTTATCCTCTGTTGTAGAGAGTGTCCGGTTTGGCCACGGCAGAGGGACATTGCTGGTACTTGATGGCATATATCACATTAGAGGATGTGCAGTTGTACGAGCCCGGATGTTGTGGCTTGTGTGGTTAGGTCCTGAGATGGTGTCTCTAGTATAGATGTGTGGACAGAGTTGGCAATGAGATTTGGAAGTATTCTGTTGGCAAAAGTGACAAACAGCATATACACTACCCAGCCTTTTGTGATACAACCATGCTGCCAAAAGCTGTGCAGTATAGACAAAGCCTAAATCTCATGGGGTGGGATGCATTTAAGAGGACTTAGATAATGCTCCGTCTTTTTGCTAAATACTCTTTCGTCATTAATATAGTTCTAGAGATCAGAGACTGAAAAAAACATTGGACCTAATTCACCTCAGGCAAAAACCCCATCAACTCCATCAGCCTCACTGTAGTTACACAATGGATAATGATGACCCACCCTTTCAAAAAGTGCCCCCTAATTTTGGTGGCTTAGTTTTTGGGTAGATAATTTGAGACACCCTGGGGGCTGCTTCTCCAAAGTTCTGAGCACTCACGACTCTGCTTGAAGTTGGCAGGAGCTAAATCTGCTCAGTTCCTCTGCTAATCAGGCCTTAGTGTGGCAGTCCAGCTCCCTTGCAGGAAGTGTTTTCCTACCATATGTTTTCTAACGTTGTTCATTATTTGCATAGTGCCAGCAGTGTTAAGTGCTCTCTAGGCTTTGTTCAATCCACCTTGACACATCACAAGCAAGCAGGCTTATTTAGTAATGAGCACCTGTTTTAAGGATCAGTAAAACAGTCAGGGTCCTCCACCAAATCCCATGTTAACACTCCATTGCCCTCATACCTAAAACTCCACAAACTAAGGAGAATCACCCAACAATGGTTAGGGCAGTAAAGAGGTGCGATTGCTGCTTATCCCACTGTGCCTAATCATTCATTCAAGTACTTTATACTTTTTTTGTGTCAGTTAAAATGTATTGGTGTTCAAATTTCCTCCATTAACATTTCTATGGAAAACTTCAATGAAAAATATTTTCCCTCCATTTTTATCAAATTGTTTTGGGGTGCAGACCTCCCATTTTTGATCAACTCTACGGTTAGGCAGTACCACAGTGTCAATACTGAATAATAATAAATGTTGGATAATCATGCCATCCTGCACCATATACAATCCAGCTGTTGTCAGTTCCTCTCCTATTCACACGTAACACATTCTCCCAGGAAACCAGGCCTTTCTGTGTTCATTCCTCCAGCTTTTGTTTAATCTTATGGTTAATATGTTTGATCCCATTCTTTTCCCATATAACATGCAACACTGCCAGCTGATCTTCAAGACATATAAATGTTTTCTTGTATGTGCTCGCTCGGAACTAAATGTAGTAGACCCAGGCCTTAGCTAGCATAAATCGCCTAACTGCACTGAAGTCAACAGAGTTTAGACCAGTTGATTATCTCTCCCTGGCGCAAGGGGGAAAAAAACCTTCCCCATCCCTCCTGAATTACTGCTCACTCCCCTCTGCCCACCTGAGTAGCACTTGGGTTTGTGGATGTTTAATGTAAGTGCAGCTCAGCCCCTAATAAGAAGTTCCGTGGACACAGAGAAAGAGCAATTGTAAATGAAAGACGGTTACCAGCAATTAACAGCAGCTGTAGCCAATCAGTCAATGAGGCAGCGCACTCTTCCCATGCAATTAGCTCCAGCTGCAGCAAACCGCCATAATAAGGATAACGGCAGTGGTAATAAAAAAGATAAACAAACCGGTTGAAATCACAAGCGCATCGCGCCTCCTCTCCCTCACCCCAGGGAGCTGAACAGTTTGTCAAGTACAAAGGCAGCCTTGGGCTTCCCTCTCCAAACACAGCAGCATTGCACCATGGTCCTCTTTTTCCCTAGTCAGGGGCAGTTAAGGCAAGTCTTGGATCTTCAGCAAAGCTCATAATTTAGGCCTGGTTTTAAAAGTGGTCACTGAGTTTGAGGACCCTGGCACACCTTACTTCAGAAAAAGAGCTTGTTTTGTAGACCAGCTGTGGAGGCATTTGTGATTCCCCATCCCTTTGATCAGAGCCATGGGTACTCAGTGTAATCTCAAAATCAAGCTTAAGGTGTCATATTGGGTACCCAAAATCAGGGGCCAGTTTTGAAAATGTGGACCTTGTTCTGAAGTCTGGTTCACCCCCTACTCACACTTCAGGTCTTCTCACAAACCATTCACTCCTTAAACGCTGCTGTCAGTTGCATTTAGAAGGATCTAAATAGAAATCCAGACAAACAACTGCCTCATCCAATCAGCTAAGATTATGGCAGAGAAATAAGCAAATGTACGATCCAGACTTTAGCTGGGAAAGTCTTTTGTTTTGGAACACCACAGAAATTATGCAAGGCCTTTCTCTTCCTACACTGTCATATATCTGTAGATCCCAAGAGCATTGTTTCTGATTTCCATCAGTTTCAGTGAGATCAGAATTGGGATTCCAAAGGTTACAGAATCATTACCCAAAGAGATACAACCTGGTAACACCTTGGTGACATTGTGGCAAGCAGGAGGAACCTCTGAGATTTCCATTTTCCTTCTTTGCTCACCCTGCTATTCTCAAGCCAGCCATTTCATGATGACCTTCCCTCTGAGCACCAAACTTCAGCCAGCCAGAAGAGCCATTCAACGTCAGATTGCAAAGTCCCAGACCTTACGCCATAATAATCCCTAGTGGAACCTCCCTGCTACTAGTAGAATTACACCAGAGTGAATCTGGCCCACTGGGGGCACGTTAGTGAATGTAAAATGCCATGTGAAGCAGAGACACTTCAGAATAATAGCAGTAAGGCACAGCCTCTCCTTAAGGTACCAGCATGCTGCTTGCCCAGGGTTCCCACAGTTGAGCTTCTGAAGCTACAGAGAGGGCTGGACAATCTGACTGTGACATTATCCCTACCAGAGACAAATTTGGAATATATTATTCCCACTCACTTCCTGGTACCATGGGGTACTGAGGAAAGCCCAAAGCCTCAAATCCTTTGATTTCAGTGCAAGTTAGGAGCCTACATACCTTTGGGGATCAGGACTTCCATTTCAATCTCCATCTCTGGAGCTATTCAAGAGCAGGTTAGACAGACATCAATGAGAGATGGTCTAGACGGTGCTTGGTCTTACCATGAGGGCAAGGGACTGGATTCGATGACCTCTCAAAGTCTCTTCCAATTCTAGTGTTCTACGATTCTATGGTTCTATAACCTAAGAGCTGCTGCACAATGACAAGGAATTGTGGGGAATAACCTAAGGCCCATAGTGAATCAGGTTCCTGTTGGCCCTGGAAAGCAGAGCTATGGGACAGACACACTCAAGACCATTGGGATAGCCAGTTGCAAGCTATTACAAACTACAAGCATGTTCCTAGCAATGTGCCAGATCCATTTGTGTTGCACAACCACAGTAATTTCACCGCACAGATCAGTTTCTATTTTAGAAAATTATACAATTAAATCAGTGGATAAAATTGATAGACGTTAAAAGGTGGATATCATGAAAGTAAATTGAGGTGAGTAATGTCAAAGCAGGCTTTTCCCCTGCTATTGGCTCCCAAAGGCTTGTTAATTCCAAGCCTTTGTCACCTACAAGGCTGTGTCCAGACTCCATGCCTCCGTCGACGGAGGCATGTAGATTAGCCAGCTCGGAAGAGGGAAATGAAGCCGCGATTAAAATAATCGCGGCTTCATTTAAATTTAAATGGCTGCCCCGATCTGCCGATCAGCTGTTTGTCGGCAGATCGGGAGAGTCTGGACGCGATGCCCCGACAAAGAAGCCTTTCTTCATCGACACAGGTAAACCTGGTTTCACGAGGCTTACCTGTGTCGATGAAGAAAGGCTTCTTTGTCGGGGCATCGCGTCCAGACTCTCCCGATCTGCCGACAAACAGCTGATCGGCAGATCGGGGCAGCCATTTAAATTTAAATGAAGCCGCGATTATTTTAATCGCGGCTTCATTTCCCTCTTCCGAGCTGGCTAATCTACATGCCTCCGTCGACGGAGGCATGGAGTCTGGACACAGCCCAACTGACTCACCTACAACAGTCACGGCCAATAACTAAGGCTGTATTGCTGATGCAAAGGAAAACCTATCAGAGATCCTATATAGCTGATGAAGTTCTTGCTGCAGCAGCATTCTTGGAAACTGGAGACAGAAAGAAAAGGTAATTAATGAAGATTCTTCCTTGTCATTAGTCAGTGATTATTTAAAACCGCTCCGCTGTGAAAAGCTGGATCATGTGCCAAGAAGTCTGTTTGAAGAACTGAAAATCTTGATACAACAGGGAATGAAAAACATCTGGCCAGCTCCTCGGTGGAGTTGTGATGATCTTTTCTTTTTCTATCACAACAAATAAAGCCCAAACGAGGTGTTGATTGGCCAAAACAGTGGGACTCCAAACCTGGTTGTGTTTACTAGGGTTTGGCATCTGTCTCTCTCTCTCTCTCTGAGCGTGCTGCAGTTTTTCTGGAATATGCCTAATTTTTATTTAGGGCAGGGGCTTGTGTCCAAAATAAAAATGAGTCATATTCCAGTGACTTGTGCTCCGTGCTTCTCAGAGGGATGGGAGAGAGCTCACTCTCAGTGCACTGGCCCACACTATAGACCCAAGAGGACAGAGCAGAGGCATATGTGGTCTTATCTCCTCTCTGCCCATTCTGAGTGAGTTGCTCCTTGGAGACATGGAGGACTCAGCAGGGACGACTGTTGCGTAGTGAGGAGAGGCTTTTTGCGTGCTCCCCGCATCTCTTGGGCATTCATGAAAAGGCCAGTCAGGAGCTAGCTTTCTGTGTGCACATGACTTGTATTTTGGGACTATCCTGTGCAATGCCAAGGGGGCCTTTTGAGTCCTGTTCTGATTCTGATCTTGCCTGAAGCCAATGGGATACTTCCTGGGACTGCAGAATCTAACCATCTGTCAGTTGCCTCCAATAGGTCCTTCAGGGTGTGTCTATACAGCAGGGCTTAACTCGAAATAAGCTACGTTCATTGAGCTATGTCAGTTATGTAGCTTATTTCAAAATAGCTTATTTTGAAATTGCGAGTGCCTACACAGCACTTATCTGGAAATAGAGTACTCTTCCTCTGACTTTCCTTACTCCTTCTACAATGAGGGTTACAGGATTCAGAGTATGAAGTCCTCCAGCTTGACAGTATTTCGACATTATTTCGAAATAACTGCCTGCTGTGTAGACGCGGACTAAGTTCTTTCAAAATAACACTAGTTATTTTAAAATAATGTTGCTGTGTAGACATACCCATAATTAATGGGGAGGTGTTAAAATGTAGCTCACAATTGCCACACATTTTGGAGAGGAGTATGGAGGAGGTTAATGATCCATGGCTTGGAAAAGGGTAGACCAGGGACATGAGGGGAAAGACCAGGGCTGGCAGGATGTGCATCCTCCCCCACAAGCCCAGAGGAAAGTTGGTGAGGAGAGCTAATGAAACTGGGGGGATCATGCAGCAGTAAAGGGAGGTTCTTGGGGCAGCAGTGGTTGGAGGAAGTTCTGGCCCAGTGCTTCACTTCAGAGAGAGAATTACAGAGGACCCCGAAATGGACAAAGAGATAACACACCACTGAGAGATGATGGCTAGACCAGGGGAGCTTAGGGCTTGGGAGACAAATGTCAGGTCTCTCCTCTGCCACAGTGTGGTGTGACCTGGGGCAAATTACCGAGGGCCAGATTTTCAAAGGTATTTAGGCATCAAATGGGATTTTCAAATATACCTAGAGGCCTATTTCCCATTTAAACCTATAGGCATAAGGCACCGAACTAATTTTGAAAATCCCATTAGGCACCTGTCTGCAACTTTAGGCAGCCAGACACCTTCAGAAAGCTGGCTCTTCGTCTCTTTGTGCCTCAGTTCTGATGTGGAGGTGATGAGACTCCCCTCCTGCACCAGGGATTGTGAGAGAAGTGGCAATAAAGATTCTGAGATGCTCAGATACTGCAGTAGCAGGGGTCAGATAGGTACTATAGACCCACAGAGCCCTGGTCTCCTTTTTATCTCTTCTGTACCACTGCCCAATCCTGGGGGAGGATGTGGGAGCCTATCGCAGGTTCCTGCCTGCCAGGTTCCCTCTCTGCAGCAGAGAATCATCTGGGCCAGTGTAAAAATTTCCCAAGAGTCCAGGCTGGTATGTAAAGGGAAAGGTTTCAGGCAGCTCTGCTTCACTGTTTCCTGCAGCACAGTCACCAATGGTAAAGCAGATTTGTTGAGGGTGCACTGCTGAGCCGCATAATGCACTGCATTGGTTTGCCTGGGCTTTTGATAAAGTCTTCTAAGAAGGGCACAGCTGGTCTACTTGTTCATCAGGAGAGTAGTAACAGGACAATAACTGCTCTGCGGTAGGTAGGGTTTTTTTATGCTTCTCTTCAAACAGCCAGAACTCCTTGATGAGAGCCCAGGTTCAGAGCCTGTTGTTTTACGATGGAGAACTGATGGGTTTTGTTTTCCTTTAAGTCATCACTACAAGGCTCTCGCATTCCTTTCTGCTTTCCCCACGGTGAGATCTTCAGAAGCCTTTTGGGAACTATTATCTCTCAGGCTTTTTGCAGAGCTGCAACTGAGCCTCCCTGAAAAATAGGACACAGCACAAAGTAGGAGTCTTTATGGGGACAGATTCTTATGTTGGCTTCAAGGGAGGGAATTTTTCCTCTTTACACGCCTGTTCTGAGCACCAAGTGCAGATGTGAGTGTTTTTATTTCAATCAAGCTTTGGTGCGGGGAGCTCACTGGTGCCATCTGAACCCCACTGTTTGAGAAATCTGCCAAAGCAACATTTTCCTTCTGCTTTAGGCTTTCATTGAGGCTGACAAGATACTGCAGTTTCTGAAGTTAAAGTGCTTTATGCTTTGTGGAGGGGTTTAGGATCACTGTGTCATGCAATAACTGTTCGGAATTGCTGAGCTTGCTACAGCTAGAACACTTTAGTTTTGAACCTTGTTAACATTGCAGTTTTTTTACTCCTGAATTCAGAGCTCTACCTTTGTTTGCTTCAGCTCTCCACCAGACATGTGCATGCTTTGAAAAACAGGCAGCGGGTGAAAGGCAATTCTCAAAATGCCATTTAAAGTGCTGAAATGTTGTGTTCAGTAGAGGCATTGAAATAATATTCCAGACAATCTCAGCAGGGCAAATAAGGGCAACAAGAATCATTTGGCTTATAATGAACATGATAGTTTACAAATATCAAAGCTGTGCAGTCCTGTGGAGAAGAGGCTGAGTGCTTTGCTTGTGTGTCATGTAGCCCTATTCTGGGTGTCAACAGTTTGAGCACTTAAACTGGACAATAATTTCTGCATCGAGAATAGCTGGGCTAAGAATGGTTCAGGCAGAATAATCAGCTGGAGAATGATAGAAAATATCTGACCTCTGAGTTCTTCATCCTGCAATGAACCTGTGTGGATAGACCCACCTGGGTCAGCTCAGTGTGGAGAATTTTTCCATAGGGCCTGCCAATGCAGGGCTCGTAGGCTTTAGAAATTAGACCAGGTCATTAAAGAAAAGGAAGAAACGTGGCCAGAGCAGAGGCATGATTAGACATTACACATCAGGGAGAGGAAGACGTGACAATCTGGGTAAAGGCAGCAAGTGTAAATGAATAATGAACCATTTCCAAGGAGTGTGTAAAACTTAGGCCTAAAAGCCAGATAGACAAGACTGTGTAGGTCAGGCATAAAATAGCTGCATCAGCATTTTACATAACATCTAACATGGGCCAATTCCCAAATCAATCAGTTTAAGCCATCTTAATTACCTTTGTTCCACGCTGTAACTCACAGTGATGGACACTACCCAACACATTCAAGAAGATTTACACAGTTATTCCCTTCTGCCATAGTAGAACAGTTTTCAATAACATGTCTCTCTCTGGAGGGTTTTTTTTAATTTTCTCCCATAACCTGGCCATGTCCTGAAGCCCTTACAGAATCCCAACTCCTGGTTCCTATTCAGCCTTTTACTCAGGCAAAACTCACCCTGAAGGCAAAGGATCCAGTCTTGAATTCTTGAAGGTCTCACCCAGTTTTTACTTTCTTCTTATGCAGGTAAAACTCTCATTGAGACCAAATGAGACTTCATGACTTCAGTGGAAGTCAGAGGTGTTCAGCCCTTCTCCACATTTGACTCTGATTTCCATGGAAGGAATTTCCAGGACATCTGTCCAGTAAATAAATCAAATTTCCACCTTAGAGACTCGTGAAAAGAGTTGAGAGAGCATGTTGTTATTGCGGCATTTTAAATGTGCTTTATACGTTTATACCTTATAACAGCAATGGGCAACCATGATTAGTGAGTGCTTCATCTCTGGGGGCTGAAGCAGTCCCTGTTCCACTGGAGTTCCACCTGTAGCCCATGGACCCCCTGTCTGCCCTTCCCCCATGCCTTTCATGCACTGGGGCACTGGAGCCCCACACTTCCTGCTCCACCCTCTCCCTCCCAGCCCTTTCAGAGAGCCATGAATCTGCTGGTTTGTGCTCCGTTCCTGCTCTTCCTCTCCCTTCCAGAGGAGCAGGGATCACAGACTTGACAGGGCCCTGAGCAAGGTGGGGAGCCTGGCTCCATGCTCCTGGAAGGGGTAAAGCCTCGGGTGGAAGGGGCAGGGCTGGTGCAGACAGCCCTCAGCGCTGCCTAGAGATCACCATGCTGGCCCCCCCAGCCCTCAGAGCCATCCGCAGCACACTGTGCAGTGCTCCAGCAGCAATTTAAAGGGCCCAGGACTCCGGCTGCCACCATTCCTGTAGAAGCAGTGAAAGCTCCTAGGAGATCCAGGCCTTTTTGAATCACTGGGCCCCAGGGCAACTGCCCTCTTTGCCCCCCACCAATGGGCTTGACTATGCAAGACACAGTAGAAGACACAGTCTCTTCCCTGAAGTGTTTACACTGTGAAGAGTAAAATACACTAAGATACTTTCTACCTAATATCAACATTTTTTGTAATCTGTCCTGTATATGGTGCTGACATATGCACACCTCAAAGCTTAACATAGTAGATAAGACGCTGCTCAGTCTACTATATATGAAATAACTAATTAGTAGTACCTCCTCAATCTCTTCTTGCACCACAGGCATTCTTGCTTGGCTCTTCCATTAACTTGCCTCTCTTTGATTGTGCTGCTGTGTATTAGCAGGCACTAATGACTGTGCAATAATATGGTAGAATTTGTCAGGGGAGAACGCAATGGCTGGAAATATTTAAATTTGACGTGAGTTGTGCTAATTTACATTCCATTGCTTGTGCTCCGTTGGGCGGCAATTTTGTTAAACAGCCTTTCTGCCAGGCAGTGTGTTACAGAAACTCCATCCCTGGGGGAGGAAGAGATTGCTAATTTGTAACTACAACTAAAGGAAGAACTAGGAGTAAACAAGACTTATTTTATTTTCCCTATGGTTGATTTTCTGTGAAATAAGAAAATGTGTAAACTTTAATGTTTGGCACATGTTGTTTAATCAATAAGATATGCCAGAATCTGCATTTTGGGGTGTTAGTGCACCTTGGGTGGTATGGTATTTATTTCCTTATTTATTTCAATTTCAATATACATAAACAGAACACTTCTTCCTGGCTCTGGGCACTCTGCCAGAGACTTAAAAACTCAATCAAACAAAGACAAAAACAGCACTAGCAAATGGAGACAGACCTTCCAGACCAAAACAGTCATCCATATAAACAAACTCTTGTCCTTCCCCCAAGTTGCATAGACCATCTAAACTTTTTAATGAAAACAACCAAACATCCACCACACCCTCAAGGCCTTCCCAAATACATGAGATTTGCATTGTGCCCTAAAGATCCACAGATTTAGAATAATTAAGACGCAAGTGTGGAGTAGATTCCAGAAGCCAGGACTCTTTGAGTGAATGCTCTTAGGGGCAGCTCCATCCCTTACGTAACAGGGAAACTCTAGTACCTCTGCTGATCTCAAATGTGGCAGTATGGCACAGTGGGGATGGGGGAGGTGAAGCTGCTAGCTTGGAAAGAGGCTGAATGATGTGTTCACAGTTTACAATGATGAATTACTTTCTATCCCTTAGGGAGGTTGTTGAGTCAAGTAACCTTTGGCAAAGGCTGAAGTTTAAACATTTTATAATATGTAGATCTCAATAACTTGTTCCAAAGAATTTTAAAAGAATCGTCTGAGGAGGTCTCTGAGTCGTTGAGGTCAATATTTAATGAATCTTGGAACACTGATGTGATGCTTTATCAGGGTGTCCAAACCTGTAAATCACTGTGTAATTCTACTGCTGCAGCGAGAGAGCTTTCCTGCTGCTATCTGGGTGACAATTCTCTATCACCCTAGTTGGATAGCCACTCCCACACTTCTCAGGATTCTGCCAGTCCTTAGTATGCCTTTCAGATTAACACCCCATTCCCAAACTTCCCAGAAGTGTCTTTGAGTGGGGAGAGGGCACTTGTCACTGAACACAAACATTACTGACCTCGTCCACTGCCTCCAAAGAGACAGCATCCACTCCAGGTTACTTGATTCAACTGAGAATACAAATGCTACTTAATACCACAGTACTTAAAAAGTGATAATAAATGGAGAATAAGGTTCTTAACAAAGAACAGAGAGTCAGAGTCAAATGATTACTGAGTGTGACTAATGGAATAGGAATGGTTAAAATAAAAAGTATAACATTTATCTAAGAGACTCAACATACTTTTAACTGTCTAAAACCTTTGTCTAAGGAAGTTTGTCATCCAAATTAACCTCTCAGTATCACCATCTTCCCCAGAGCAAGGTCCAACTTTGGTAGATTCAAAAAGGGCTATCCTTTCCTGCTCCCTCAGTGATGGATAAGAAAAAGGTTCTTTTCCCTTCCTATGTTATGCTTAAGAAGCACATGGGATTTTTTTCAGGGGAAAAGGCACTACACCATATTTGTTGAAAATACAGCATGAAAAGCAGCAGGTACTGCAAATGGTCTTACGGTTACTAATCTATCATGGCTCAAGTCAATCTAATGGCCAGTTAGAGTGAACATGCGTGAAGAGCTGGGCTCTGTCAGTCACAATCCGATGCTCCAAAGCTTAGCAGGACTGAACCCAGAGTTCCATGGCAAAACACACGATCTGAGTCTATCAATTTTGTAGTGTGATACTGCAGTCATTAATTCTTCAGTGATGATAATCTTGGGTTTTCCACTGTTGATCATTTGATGGTTATTGTTTGGCTTCCCATGGTTATCTTTTTCTTGTTGTCTTGCCTTTGGGAATGTTTGCCTCCTCTCCAAGATTTTCAATTCTGCTAACTCATTTAGCATTAGACACAAAGGATGTTTTCTGATTACCACTTGGTGTCTCCGAGTCTCTCACTTTTTCTTGACCATCTAAACATTTCTGATGGCTTTCACATTTATTCTTAATTATGCACACATCCTTCATTCACACCAAACAATTTTACAGAGGATTTCAGAGAAGATTACATTTTAGGAGAGCTTATATAGTTACTAAAGAAATTACAAAAGAACCTTCCACACCTTAATTTGCAATGCAGGCAAGAGGCACAATTTAATTAGGAATGCATACAAGAAGCACTGCCTCATAGCAAATATTGTAATAAAACCTTGTCCTACGGTAAAAGAAATGACCATAATAAGTCATGGTCTCTTCTTGCCTTAATATCAGGGTGTGCATTCATCAGCTTACCTGATGCATATCTACCAATGGCATAAGACGTTCCTTCCAGCTAATCATGAAAGGTGGCTAGCAGGGTGAAACAGAAGCATACAGAACTTATAAGCAAAACATTATATAGGACTTATTACCTTCATTATACTTACTATATTTTTAAACAAATACTAAAATAATACAGTTTAGCTACAATTTATACTATAGAAAGCCTTTGAAATGGATCCTTCTTAATGTACCTCAAGATAAGATTCTTTTCCCCCACTGCTTGTGCTCTGGCATGCTACAAAATTATCCTCTTCTTGCCTCTTCCTGTTTACTTCACATACAAATGATCTCCCGTTGTGTGTGGCTTATTTTGCTTACTTAATAGCCCAGATCTAGGCAAAAAAGTGAATCAACATTCCTTTGTCTGAAAAAAAATATTTAATGACCTCACTGACTAAATAGTTTCAATATACTCTAGTAACTGCTTACAATCTCTTGAATAATATCTTTATGCATAGTACCTCAGATGACCACTATGATAGAAGCTTCCATTTGCTACCCTATGCAATATGCCTTATAATAATACAATGACAGCAGCATATTGAGTTTAGCAGTCCTGACAAGAATTGCTGAAAGAGTAGTGAACCACCAATGGGCCTCTGTGTCACCACTGCAGATATTTCAAACTCCTTACCAGTGGGGATGATCCTCAAACAGCAGCTGGAACATAAGAACATAATTATGGCCATATTGGCTCGGATGAAAGGTCCGTTTAACCCAGCATTCTATCTTCTGACAGTGGCCAATTCCAGGTGCCCCAGAGGGAATGAACAGAACAGGTGATCATCAAGTGATCCCTCCCCCCCTTGTCCATTTCCAGCTTCTGGCAAACTGTCTAGGGATACCATCCCTGCCCATCCTGGCTAATAGCCACTGATGGACCCATCCTCCAACTACTTATCTAGTTCTTTTTTGAACCCTGTTATAATCTTGTCCTTCACAACATCCTCTGGCAAGGAGTTCCTCAGGTTGACTATTCGTTGTGTGGAAAAAAAAATCTACCTTTTGTTTGTTATAAATCTGCTGCCTCTTACTTTCATTTGGTGAGCCCTCGTTATGTGACACACATCCTTATTTATTTTATCCTCACCAGTCATGATTTTATAGATCTCTGTTATATCCCCCCTTAGTCATTGCTTTTTGAAGCTGAAAAGTCAGAGTAATTTCTTTTCATATGAAAGCCATTCCATACCCCTAATCATTTTTTAACCTTTTCTAATTCCAGTAAAAGTCTGGCGAGACTGCCCTTCTCCCCTCCCACAATTGTAACTCACCTGAAATGGGGAACAATATTTTCTGCATCCTCCAGTTGCTTCCCCCAAACTACCAGCATCATGTTAGTTCTCCATCCATGCCCCAACTCCATGGGTAATCACTGGAATAAACTGCCTCCGGAGGCTTTGGAATCTCTATCACTGGAGATCAATGGCAACAAACACGGCAGCACAAGGGGGCACATACCCCAAAAGCCAGGGGTGGGAGGAACAAGGGTCCGGCAGCAGCTGGCAGGGGAACTAGTGTGAGGAAGGGGTCTGGTGCCCACAGCAAGGGGCAAGCAGGGCAACGGCTCCAGCTCTCCGCTCTCCTTCAGCCGCATCACTCGGGGAGGGGCAGGACCATCCTGCACTGATCTGGAAGCAAAGTGACACAGCTGGGGAGCCAAGAGAGCTTGGACCATGTTGCTCCACTTGCCCTGCTGCTTGTGAGTGTGGGAGTGGAGATGGATCCCTGTTGCCAGTGCCAGCCCGAGGCCCTGCTGGTCCCCCAGCCACATTGCTTAGTGGAGGGGGAAGAGGCAGGGTGGAGGAGGCGCAAGGGCAGGGAAGAGGCGGGGAGAGGGTGGACCTGGAGCAGGGAGGGGCCAAGCAGGGGAAAGAAGAAGCAGGTCTTGGGGCTGAGGGAAGTTACCCAGCCCTTCACATGGCTGATGGCTCTCCCCCATGCTCTTTCACCAGTTGCCCTGTTGGAGATTTTTGAGAGCAGGTTAGGCAAACACCTGTCAGGGCCGGTCTAGACGATAATCATTCCTGCATGAGAGCAGCGGTCTGGACTAGATGGCTGCTCGAGTTCCCTTCCAGTGCTATGATTCTGTGATTACCTCACACTGTGAAGCATATTCGGCTGCATCCTCTGAATTGGCAAAAAATGAAGAAAAAATATTGATTATCGTACTGAAAACATTCCCTGCCCCACAGGGCCACTTGCTATCCTGTCCAGTGACCTCACACCCACATTGAACATGGGTTGAGGCAGGAGATGCTGTCAGAGAGGAGGCTCTTACAGACCCTGCAGCATCTGACTAGGCAAACCTCCCTTCACTCTTTATGTCGGCTCTAGAGCCCTGTGCAGCAAAGGATCTCCATCCCGGCCAGCATTCTCTCCACTGACAAGGTCAAATCACTTCTCCTCCTTGCTGTGAAGCTCCATTGGCAAACTCTATATTGAGCTCTTAACATTCAAAGCCCAATATAAATGATAAATATAATTTTCATAGCTAAGGGAATGAAAATGCCTTTATTATTTACTGAAATGCCTTATAATTAAAGCCAGTATCTACTCCTTCCTCCTCCCTTCTCTCTTCAAATGAGAGCAGAGACTCTGATTGCAATATAGGACTCTTAACAGCCATTCTAACTTCACAATACGCATTTCAAATCTACTGTTCACTCTAAAAACATAAGAAGCGGGAGGGGAAATAGGAGTATTTGCAAGTAAATAGCAAAGGACTTTTCAGGGCAACATGTTTTCGCATTTACATTTAATACGCTGGCCTTGAAACTCTCCTTTCTATAGCTTTCCATCTCATTCTCATAGAACTCTTTATAGCGGCTGGCATCTCTCTCTGAGATCCTACTTTATATGCATGACTCTGCCTTTGCTTTTATTTATGTCATGCTTCGTTTCTGCTGCGAGTGCTTCAGAATCCTGTGCAAAATGGAAGTCTGGGTGTTTTTGAGAGATCATCAGCTAATCAGAGGAGGGGTATTGCATTTGTTGCACGATGCCCAATTTTTCCTTTTTAAATGTGTTCTCTTCTATTTCTTATTCTTTAAACATAGTCAAGAACCTATATGTGGGATTGGACACACAGAACAATTACGTATTTTTGGCAGTGCTTTTCTGCTACCTGTCAGTTAAATCTATTACATTAGTTTTCTTAAAGATTAAGTTACAGCATGAACGTGCATGAAATATTACAGAATAACTCAGAGTGCTCTATGTAGTAGGGAAATTTCAGACACACACTGAAGAGGTCATTTCTGCAAGTCCAGAGGCTACTTTTGTAGGTGAAAGGAATTGCATGTTTCATAATGATTTTTTATATAGTGTGTAAACTGCCTTGATTTGTCATGACAGAGTCAATGGAAACAAGATGCCTCTATGCCCTATTATGTTAAAGCCACTTAAAAGACTTAATTGCTGCTGTGAGTGTCTTAACCTTCTCTTTTTATTAGTGGGTAGTAAGAGGATTAATACATGCAACCTCCTGAATTAAATTCTGAGCTCAAGACAGATCCCTTCTCCTAGTGAAGTTGATGGGCGTTTTGCTATGCCAGTGAGGGCAGGATCATGTCTTCCTCATTACGGTCCAGTTCTGTACAGTGCTGAACATTGTCTCCTCCATTTGAAATTAAAAGGCTATTGTCTCCGGCAGGGGCATAAGGGGGAATCAACAAACCCACCTACCACCCAGGCCTATTGTAGCACCTGTGTGTGAGGAAGCACAGAAACTGCTCCCTCAATGCGCTCCCAGAGGCTTCCTGCCTGTGGAGTGGGCTGGGTGCCCAGGGAAAGCAGATTGCAAAGGTGTTGCAAGACGTGCTGTTCTTGAGGCCTCATCCTTCTCCTGGCTTCTCAGGCTCTGCAGCGCCCACAGCCTAGAGCTAAACAGCAGTTAAACCAAAGGTCACAGAATCCTTACACATTTCCCTTGGAGGCCTGTAAAGCAGAGATAGAAGAGTCAAACTGGTATTTGTAACTAAAACAAGGGTCGTCAGGGCATGAATGTGAAGAATTATTATTATCCTAAATGATCTTCAGAACATTTGGAGGCTTAAAATACAAATACAAAGTACACCCACGAACCCCGAAACACTGCTTGGGTAGCTAAAGAGCTTTCAGGGTCCCAGGCCGAAGGAAAACAGAATATTGACTGTCTCCATTAAAGTTAAATTTGTAGAATACAAGGCCAGGTTGGACCACTGTGATCATCTAGTCTGCCCTCCTACCACAGGCCATAGAATAGTTCTTTTAGAAAAAATATCCAACCTTCATTTAAAAACTCAGAACCATTTTGTAGTCCACATTCCCTAGCCCATCAAATGACACCTTAGAAGCTAGTTTTACTCTAAAATGTGACTATACCAAAGAGGTCAGTTGGCATAATTATGCCTTCTCACTCAACACTCCTGCTCCCTGTGGGTATGTCTACATTGCAACAGGAAAATGAAGCTCCCTGCTTGGGGAGCATGTGCTGAAAATAGCCATGTGGCTCTGGTTGTATGTGTTTTGGGTTAGTTGTCCAATGCAGTCTAAAGCCATATATACATCCTTGAGGGGTTAGCCTGAGCCACCATGTATGCAGCCATGGCCATGCTACTATATTTATCATGTTAATTTGATCACAGAGTGTGTGTGTCCATCTACCCAAGCTCAGAATTACATTTCTCAGTCCCAGGGTAGATATACCCTGTGTATATTTAGTGGCAGATCTGCTGACTTCATTGGCTCTCTTTAAACCCAATAGTCATACAGAGCTAACATTGGTGAGAGAAAATTATCTGGATTCTGCTTCATTTTATGTTTACTAAATTCCATTTGGTTACACCTGGGCTTGTACAGGTAAAACTGTGAGTCCAATTTGACCTGCAGAAACTTCATGACTGGGGATGGTTTTTGAGGAAAAAAAATGCCCACTTGTCTCTCAGATGCCATAGTTTTAGCATATGTCGAGTGCTTGCAGTTTTGGCCACATGTTGATTAACACAATTATAAATTCTAGTGTGGAAAGACAAAATGTTTGCGTAATGCCTACATGAGAATTTGCAGTCATGTCAATATGACTAAACATTCAAGTGCAGATATAGCTTTACTTGTACTGTTATTTGGAACTTTTAGCTTCATTCCACTTGTCTCCCCTGCAGCAACCTTTCTGGTTCAGCTATAAGGGTACGTCTAGACTACAGGCTTTTGTTGACAGATACTGTCGACAAAGCTTCTGTCGACAAAGAGCGTCTAGACTACATTCAGTTCTGTCGACAAAGCAAGTTGCTTTGTCGACATGGCAGTGTAGACGCAAAGGACAGTTTAGATGCAATAACGCCTTCTGTCGACAGAACTCTGTCGACAAAAGGCGTTATTCCTCGTAAAATGAGGTTTACCAGCGTCGACAAAACTG
Source organism: Pelodiscus sinensis (assembly GCF_049634645.1). Classification (NCBI taxonomy): domain Eukaryota; kingdom Metazoa; phylum Chordata; order Testudines; family Trionychidae; genus Pelodiscus; species Pelodiscus sinensis. The sequence goes on along the minus strand of NC_134712.1, from coordinate 243,333,809 downwards.
CTGAGTTCTGTCAACGTTATGTCGACACAGGTTTAGTTTTGTCGACAAAAGTCCACTTTTGTCGACAAAACCCTGTAGTCTAGACACACCCTAACAGTATAGCTACATCCACAGAGCCCTCTACTTGCAGATGCAATGCTTATTGACAGAAGGGCTGTGTCCAGACTACACCTCTCTGTCGACAGAGAGATGTAGATTAGGCACATCAAAATTGCTAATGAAGCAGGGATTTAAATATCCCATGCTTCATTAGCATAAACATGGCTGCCACTTTTTTTCTAAATTGAGCTTTTTCGGAAAAAAAATGGCAGTCTAGACATGGATCTGTTGAAAATAAACCCTTTTTTGACAGATCCTGTAAACCTCATTTTTTGAGGAATACGGGTTCTGTCGAAAAAGGGTTTATTTTCAATAGATCTGCGTCTAGACTGTCGTTTTTTTCGAAAAAGCTCCATTTCGAAAAAATGCGGCAGCCATGTTTATGCTAATGAAGTGTGGGATATTTAATTCCCTGCTTCATTAGCAATTTTGACATGCCTAAACTACATCTCCCTGTCGACAGAGTGGTGTAGTAGAGATGTACCCAAGGAGTTTTATGGCTGGTGTAGGAACAGCACTGCTTATGTTGGCAGAAATGCTCTTCTGTTGTCATAGCTATGTTTGCACTGGGGGTTTTGCTGGCATCACTATAGAATCATAGAATCATAGAATAATAGGACTAGAAGGGACCTCGAGAGGTCATCGAGTCCAGCCCCCCGCCCTCAAGGCAGGATCAAGCTCCGTCTACACCATCCCTGACAGATGTCTATCTAACCTGTTCTTAAATATCTCCAGAGAGGGAGATTCCACCACCTCCCTTGGCAATTTATTCCAATATTTGACCACCCTGACAGTTAGGAATTTTTTCCTAATGTCCAACCTAAACCTCCCCTGCTGCACTTTAAGCCCATTACTCCTTGTCCTGTCCTCAGAAACCAAGAGGAACAAATTTTCGCCTTCCTCCTTGTGACACCCTTTTAGATATTTGAAAACCGCTATCATGTCCCCCCTTAATCTTCTTTTTTCCAAACTCAGTGAGGCTTTGTGTTTTCCCCCATGCCTCTGACCAACACAGCTATTCCAACAACTGTTTTACTGTATACCTGGCCATGGCAAAAACAGAACCCTACAATATCATTTTAAGTGTCACTTCCAGGATAATTTCACACTTTAAGCTTAAGATCTGCATGACATCTGTAGTAGTTCAGGACAGCAATACAGTAAATTCAGGATTCACTGGTGTGGCATCCTGACAGGTCTCCTGTTCCATAAGTGAAGATAAATGTTCAGTATGCCAGCTCTGTGCAGGTAACTAGCATAATAGACTTTACAGGAGCCCCCAAAGACCACAGACTCAGATAAGATACAAAGGCACTGGAGTAAGGTTTATTGTCGAACGAAGTACATCAATAGTTGTCAGTAGCCAGATGAGCCCCTATGTATTTGTACCCTGGACAATGGACATGGCTCAATCGATAGTATGGATTTCACTATCACCCCCTAGGCCGGCCAAAGAGGCACCCCAACATTTATAGACAGAAATGAACAATCTATGATGCACACCGTATGTATCATCTTACGCATTCGTGACACATTTGGTACCTCCCCTTGTACTTTCCTCCAAAGCATTCACTACTCTTGTTGTTTCCAACTATTTTATTATGTACTTAGCTAGGTGTCCCTGTATTGTCCTGGTGGAATGTATTTACATACTTCATGTGCTTTTATCAGTGCTAGCAGTTGTAGTGCCGAGAGACACTGACTTGCAGGCAAACATCTGCTGTTGAGACGGCCTGTATATTACTCATAGTATAACTCTTGCTTGCTTTGGTTCAAGCACCAGGCCTATGCTTCAGGCTCTTTATTTCTCCTACAACATCCAGAAAACATCTAATTCTAATCTTAATATCAGCCACGTACCAATACATATCTGAAGAGTGGCTCAAACCAGACCTGCTGTTATTGATCCTGATTTCCAATTTTATATACTAAAACTGAAGCAAACGCAAGGAGTAAAATTTATCATTATCCAAAGCAGATGGATTCAAGATGGCTATGTCTAGACTGGCCAGTTTTTCCAGAAAATCAGCCGCTTTTCTGGAAAAACTTGCCAGCTGTCTACACTGGCCGCTTGAATTTCTGCAAAAGCACTGACTTCCTATTATAAGAAATCAGTGCTTCTTGCGGAAATACTATTCTGCTCCTGTTGCACAAAAGGGCCAGTGTAGACAGTTCAGATTTATTTTCAGCAAAAAAGCCCCAATCATGAAAATGGCGATCGGGGCTTTTTTGCGGAAAAGTGCGTCTAGATTGGCACGGACGCTTTTCCGCAAAAAGTACTTTTGCGGAAAAGCATCCATGCCAATCTAGACACTCTGTTCCAAAAATGCTTTTAACGGAAAACTTCTACGTTAAAAGCATTTCCGGAAAATCATGCCAATCTAGATGCAGCCGATCTGTTTAGTTTCATAGAGGTCACCTCCCAGCAATTATTCATCAGATCACTGCTGCTTGAATTATCCCCTAGAAAAAGAGAAAAACAGAAGAGAGAAAACAAGCAGTCAATAGGACAATGTAATCCATTCAAGCAGCCATACAGAATGATAATACCAATTTAAACTTGACAGGATTGAGTTGTATTGTACTTGAATAAATGTCCAATTCCTACCTGTATGTCAAAATAAAAGACAAAGTGATGGTCAAATCTCCAAAGGTTTTTGATTTTGTTTCAATAAGTATCTGAGAGTTCTGATGATCATTCCCAAAGCTTGTCTGAGAGACATTGAAGACCTGCAATAGGTGCTGTAAATCAGCTTTTCTTGTAAGGTTTCTAGTACTTCCTGATTCAAATCGGGCCACAATTGTGGCCTGATTCAAATCAGGCCACTTCTTGGATGGATCCCAGAAGGGCAAAGGCAAAAGAAAAATTATATTGAAATACAAAAAAAGTTAAGCAAACTTTTTCAAACTGCTGGTAGATTCAGGGCTGGTTTGGGTGGACTTGTGAGAGAGCTGTTCTATATTTTCTCCAAACTATACTGGCCATATCAAACATTCTTGCTTGCACACTTGCCTGTGTATCATAATTTGTCTGTCTTTCAGTCCTTAGTGTAAGAAGCTTCTATCACCAAGCTAAATCCTGCAGAACTTCCAGGGGAAGATGAAGGGAGACACAAAATATCCCACATTCATTGAGCAAAGGGAATTCTCCTAGGGAAGAAATGAAGCCCAACTAGAAAGGTTGCCCATTTATCCATGTTGCTGTTTCAGGTCATGTGGAAAAATCAGTACATGCACTGCTGTTTCCTTACTGGTTGGTGTTTTGGCCATGTGGATCGATGGAGTGAATAGACACCTTGCTTATATCCCTCATATACCCTGAGACTCATGGCAGTGACCTCTGCAGCAGACAGGCCGTGGGGAAAGTTAAATGGGGATCCACACCAGAGGTCAAGGGCTGCAGAAAAGTATTAATGCCATGGACCATATTATTTTTCTGCCTTTCTGATGGGAGAATGAAGCAGGACTGTGCCTACTGTTGGCGTATGTGCTCCTCTGCTGAATGGAGCTGTAGGACCATGGAGAGCTTTTTGAGGGTTCCATGGAAAAGAAATGCTGCTGTGGAGGTGGTTGTGAACCCAGGCAGTATGGAAGAGGGGGGGTGGGGAGGGGGACAGCCGCCTGTGGTTATAAATTGCATGGCCCAGTATGATTTGATGGGATATTTTGGGTTAGATTAGGCCTGACTCTGTTGATTTCAAAGAGCATCCAGGTGCCTGCAGAGAGGGCAAGTGCATTAAGCAGTGGAGAGGATGGCACTGCAATTACAAGAAAAAAAAATTGCAACTTATCCAAAGTTTAATAAGAAACCAGTGAAGCCAATACAAAGTGAGGGCAGTACAGTGGAACAGCCTAGTCTGTGTACTCATTCTGGTAGCCGTGTTCTCTCTGACCTGCCAGAGGGGTTTAGAACTGTGATTTTCAACCTGTTTACAGTTGTGGGCCACATATGCTGCTCTCTACACCCACACAATATATAAGGCAACTGTATGGCCCTGAGGATGACATATAGGCCACGGTGTGTGCTAGGGCTGAGAATCTGGTTTAAAATTTTGTCAAAAGGGCAGCTGGCAACATTGCAGTAATCAAGCTTAAAAATCAGTTGTGGCACAATCTTATTTTCTTCCTGTTCTGCATTACAATCTTTCAGCATCAAAGATGGCTGTGAGCCCTGGGTAATGTTTCAGAAGTGTTCAATCGCCCATCCCTGCAGAGGGACAGGTAAATACAGTGGTGGTGACGCACCAGCGGCTAATCCTGGTGAACTGCTCCCATTTTATTGACCACCCCTTGTCTAAGGGGTCAGACCTCAGGCAGAGGAGAGCAATAAGCAGTCTAGAAGTTGAGGCCCTCAGGTCAGGCAAAACATCAAGGAATCTAGGGGCTCAGGCCCTCAGGTATGGCAAATTACAGTCTATTGCCCGATATCTTGGCTGAGATAGACAGCAGACAAACACAGTCCTCTTGGCTTAAGGTGGGGAGGTTACCACCCCAGGGGTAGGGGGACCTAGGCCCACTCTACTCCTCCAGTTCCTAGCTCCTGACCCTAACAGTGGCAGGGTGTTCTGCTACTGGGCCAGTGGGGCTCCAGCCAAAACACACTAACCTGGATTCAGGCAACAACCCAGCCAGCCTATAATCCAGTGCCCCTGAACTTCCTATCTGACCCCTTTGTTTGGTACCTCAGTCTTGTCCTCTGTCTTCCTGCAACAGCAGTCAACAGCAGTCCCAGCAACTCCTCAGTGCCCTGGTCAGGGATGCTCTTCAGACACTGGCTGCAGCTTCCGCTACAGGTGGAAAGTGTGTCCACTGGCACTTCCAGCCAAAACCAAGTTGCAGGGCCTACCCTTTATTCTTCCTGTACCGTCCCTCTGCTTTTGGCGGGGTTGGCGTGTCTTGGCTCTACCCACCGGGAGGTGTGTGTGGGTTCTTCCCTGTCAAGCTCAAAGGGAAGCCATGTCTCGTGATTACAGTTAATCTTATTTTTAACATGGGAAAATTTAGCCAGTGAGTTCATACATCCAAGAAGCTCAGCAAAAGTGAGGAACAAGTCAGATTAACCAGGTACAGCACTGATTTATTTTTAAGAGGGATGGAATTAATACCTGAGGGGAAGAAAGATGTAACAATGGAAATAAAATATTCATGGATTTGGGGGCTATGATAGCACAAGTATTTTTCACTCAGAATGATAAGGTTAGTCCTCAGGCTAGTCAGTGCTGGTGACATCTTCACTTTTCTTCCTTTCTTCTTTTGGATCTTCAGGCTGGCCAGGAACACAAACATGGGGCTACATCTGCCTCTGCTGCAGTGTTTCTCAAAGTGGTCCATGGAACTACTTTGAGAATGCTGCTAACTGGCTGCTCTCGTGTGTTTACTTACCAGCTCCACGGCCACAGAGCCTTGCAGTTCCCATTGGCTGTGGTTTGTCGTTTGCAGTCAAGGGGAGTCACAGGAAGCAGCAGCCCAGGTCACTCTGCTTCCCACAGCTCCCCTTGTCTGCAAATGGTGAACTGCAGCCAATGGGAGCCACGATGCTCCATGGCTGTGGAGCCAGTAAGTAAACACACCGGAGTGGCCAGTTAGCAGCAGTGTCAAAGTGGTTTTGTGGGCCACATTGAGAAACACTGCTCTAGTGAATGGAAATGGGTTCTACAGTTCTTACCTGCTTTCCACATGAACAGGAGAAGTTCCAGCTGGTGTGTGGGAATGTGTGACAGGACTGTCAAATGTGAAAGTGCCACATGAGATGTGTAACTTTTGGCAGCCATGGAAGTGTGCAAAGGAGTCCCCCACTGGCTTCTTTTCAAAGAATGTTACAGGTACAAAGTTCATGTTCATGGGCTTTCTCTCGCAAATGTACTGGCAAATGGGTTATATAATAAATCTTTTAAAGGGATGACTACTTCTTCACACTACTGTGTGGTATATAGGAAAAACTATTTCACTAGGAGGGTAGTGAAGCACTGGAATGGGTTACCTAGGGAAGTAGTGGAGTCTTCATCCCTAGAGGTGTTTAAGTCTCGGCTTGACAAAGCCCTGGCCGGGTGGATTTAGTTGGGATTGGTCCTGCCTAGAGCAGGGGGCTGGACTCGATGACCTTCTGAGGTCTCTTCCAGTTCTATGATTCTATGAGTCTACTCCTTCTTCTTTTGTTAGTCTATAAAGGGCAATATGTATTCAGAGCTACACCCTATTGCAAAATAGTGAAGAGAAATTTATTTTTAATTTTTTTGAAGTATCTCCAGCACTAAGTAACAGTCACCATGTTTCAGGAAGTCACAGCTTAGAATACCAGAGTCAGGACAAACTACTAAGAAATGGAGCAGGCCAGTCCCAAAACTTGTGATTATTCTTTCACAAGATATATCAGGTCAGTAACAAAAGTAAACTTTTTCTCATCACACTGATTAATAAAAGTAAAAAATGCAGTCTCCTTAGGCATTCCAGCTCTTGTTTCACCCCACCCTTAGATAGCAGACTTAATAATGAGTGGTTATTTAAAATGAATTTAATCAGACAAAAGGTTCTTCTACTCCCAAGATATCTGTCACATAGTCAGGGCAATATGTAAGATCTTAATCAATGATCACACTATTGCCATCCTTTAGTATCTAATATCTAAAGATTTATTTATAAGAGAAAAGAAAGAGGAGAGAGTTAAAATAGTCAAAGAAATCAAAGATATACAACCATTGCAAAATTCTTGTACCAGCTTTGAATCAGTAATATTACAGACTACTGGCTTCTAAAGTCTCTGGTACCTGAAAGGTCCTCAGTCCATTGGTTGAAATGATCCTTTTGTGTAAGTCCATAGTCCAGAAATCAGAGTAGGAAAGAAGCAAAATGAAGTTGCATCCCTGGCCTTTCTATACTTTCTATTCTAAAGAGAGAATGTTCTCTGTCTTAGTTTGTGGAAAAGTACAGACACAAGATGGAATCCAGGATCACATGAAGTTATGTACCCTTGCATGCTACAATGAATCATATGTGTATATTTTGGCTAAAATGTCCCTTGGAAGAGTGGGATCAGGCTTGTTCTATGGTCTATTGTGCAAGCTAAGTATCCTTTAATGGACTATTAACTTGAATAGTCCATTCCCAATGTGCTGGTCAGACTGGATGTAAACTACCTTGTGGATGTTATCCAGGAGCAAACACATTTGCCATATTGGTACGCAGTCAATATTCATAACTTTAGATACACAGATGATACATACTTACAAACAGCATAATCACATTTGATAGACCTCCTAAAATAACCTTGTGATCCCCCTGCAACTCTCTTTTGGGTAAGGACACCCGGCCAGGAAATCTGTATTGTATGGGGCAGAAACATACGAAAGGCCAGATTTGATGGGAGGACACCAGAGCTCATGGTTCATGATGCATATTGCATTGCTATGAATCTGGCAGGGCCCTACGTATGGACACTTGGGCACCCCCATGGCCATTCATGTGTTTGAACATTGGAGTTATTCTGAAAATTATTTTCCCAGGCACCTTTTTTACAAAAACAAAACCATGTTCATTTTTGTTACAGGTTTTTTGGATTTTTTTTGACTTCTTGGTGAAAACTGTAAGATGAGAGATGTAGTCCAACTGGGGAGCCTGTCCTGTGGTGTGGTGGTCACACCCTACACCAGGCCCAAAGCTGTTAAATGACAATCCGAGGCGAGGGTATCTCTGCCCTTCCAGGCCTGCAGAGCATGCTCCAAATGGAGAGGAAGTTTAAAAGGGAGCAGCTCAGCTCAGAAGGGGAAATCTGAACCAATCCAGCTCAGCTCAGAAGGGGAAATCTGGTCCAGCCAGACCAATCCTGTGGCTTCTAAACAAGGGCGCCAAAGAAGTCTGCCTGTGAGGAAGAAGACTGAATGCTGAGTCTAGCTGGGGCTGAAGGTTTAATTCTTTTTTTTTCTTTTTTTTCCTATATCAGATTTGAATGGAAGGGGAAAAGACAGATGGTAGGAGGTGACCCAGCAAGGAAGCTATAAGGGCTCTCTAGTGTGCCAGGTACTGTTGGCTTTCATAGGGCTCTGCACCTGAGCACAGTGGAATGGAGGGTCCAGCCTCTCCAATCAACTGATCTTACTCAGCAGGAACACAAGCCTCCTTTCCACCCCACTCCCCTCTAATAACGGTAAGGATGTTGAAAAGCCTGAAGAGAAGAAAAGTGACGTACAACAATTTGCAAATGGACTGAAAGCCTTTCCCACTGAGAGGTGTGAGATTGAAACCAGGGTGCACTACCCACTAGATCGCATGGCACTTGGAAGACTGCTATGTGGCCCATTGAGGAGAATGGGGAGATGAGGACCAAACTATAATTCTCATGAGGCAAGACCTCTCCTGTTTTTGGTTGAAATCTTTCAACAAAAGAATGAATTTTTCTGTGGAAAGCAGACATCTTGGGGCAAAAATGTTATGTTGAAAAACCAATTTTATTGATACAAATTTCCAGTGGAAAACTTTCAGTCAGTCCTAGTGAACACCTGATTTTCATGCACACACTGAGTATTTGTGTGTGGCTATGTAAGGGATACACACATGTGACACTTGCACTCATCTAATTTACATCTGGACCTTTCGGTTTGGTAGCATAAGGATTGACAGACATGGTTTGTTTGTTTGTTTGTTTGTTTGTTTGTTTGTTTGTTTGTTTGTTTTTTAATCTCAGCTAGTGCAGAAGGCAGATTCTATTTTCATTCATATAAATGTCTAATCCTTTAATGATTCTCACTAAGCTGTGTGCTAGGTGACCCTGGGTTTCCTTGCTCTTTGAGTTATTAGTAATTTTAAGTAAAATAATTAGACTTTGTGGCACGGAGTAAAATGACTTTTCTGCATTCAAAAGACTAAATGAACCAAAGTATTAAACACACTTCATCTCAGCAGTTTCTCAGATGAAATTACAATCACTAAGCTCTTGTAACACCTGCCCCTTTTAATATGAAATCCAGTTATCAATCTGAAAGTAATGTGGCACAGATGACCAGTCATCATAACAAATATCTTAAATTGCACATAACCTTGGTGCAATGTGCAGTACATCATCTATACTGTTCTAATTTTTTTCCACTATGGGAAAATTGCATGAAAAGCTATGTTAAGGTTGCAAAGTCAAGTGCACAAAAGTGTGGAAATACTAGCTTTAAGCTTGTTTTAATTTCCCTCCTTCTCCCTTATATATGGATTCTGGTTAGGCCCCTGAGAAAATAATGAATTGTTAATAGAAATGAGTCATGGGAGTCTCATAGGCAAAGCAGCAAATTTCACAAAATATTCATGGGATACAGTCAGGAAAAGGTCACTGCTTTATTACGTTGCATAAAACTAGCCGCTGTCTGCCCCTTGAACAGTTGTGATTTTTGTTCAACAGTGAAGTGTTAGAAATGGGCATTGGTGCTCACGGACCTTGTGCCAGGTGCAGCTCATAGTCAATGTTCCCTTTAATCTTTCCCATCCACGTGCAGATTTTTTTTCATCCAGGTGAAGAATAATTTTTATGTGCACCACCAATAGAAACACAACACCTAGTGTTTTGCTTTGCTGTGGTGCTTTGCTAATCAGCTGGGCAGCATTTGAATTTTCCCTGAGCATCCACATAAGCACACAGCACTTTGGGGGCCTGCCCTTGCCAGAGTGACCTGTCAGGGCTGTTCCCTGCTCTGGCACTCCAAGTGCAGAAGGTGGGGGCCTGCAAGAGACCTTAAAAATACCTGCCCCTATAGGCTCTACTTACATAAACTCCCCAGAGTCACAGATCCACTGATTTTGCAGGGGGTAGCTGCCAACGCCAAGTGAAATAAAAAAAACCCTTTCTTCTTGAACCCAGGAAGAAAGCACTTGGACTTCTTCCAGAGGGGTACCCCCAAGCTCCTTTACCTCAAGAGAACTTGAAAACAAAGAGAAAACAACTGCAGTTCCTGGTAGCTGAACTCTTAGTCTGAGGCATGCATACACATCCACAGACAGACTTCCTGTGTCTCTCCAGGACACCAGACTCCAACCATCACCTTAAAAAGGGTGATTTTATTAACAAAACAAAAAGATATACTTGATAAAGCATACTTAGTTGCTAGGTGTTACAGAGCAACTGAGTGAAACAAATTAAAACACAGAGAACAAATCTGGGTATGTTCTTACGGTATGTCTACACTGCCACCCTAGTTCGAACTAGGGTGGCTAATGTAGTCATTTGAACTTGTAAATGAAGCCCAGGATTTAAATATCCCAGGCTTCATTTGCATGTTCCCGGGCGCCGCCATTTTTAAATGCCCTGTAGTTTGAGCTACCTGCCCGCGGCTACACGTGGCATGGGCTAGGTAGTTCGAATTAAAGCTCCTAATTCAAACTACCGTTACTTCTCCTGCAAGGGCTTCATTTGCAAGTTCGAATGACTACATTTCCCACCCTAGTTCGAACTAGGGTGGCAGTGTAGACATACCCTTAAATAGTGAATGAGGGAGGAAAGACATAGATTCACACAGAGGAGTTTAACCAAACAACCAAAACAAAGAAAAATACCCTGACGATCGTTACTAAATACACCTTTTCCCTCTACTCAAGATCCATGCTGATGTGTACTTCAAGTCCCAGTTCACTCCCATGTCCCATATTTCTTATAGGCATGGTAATTCTGATTACTGGATCTGTTCCTTCCAGCTCTTAACATATAATTCTTTTTCAAAGAAAGCAGGCAAGTTATCTAAATACAATTCAAACTTCAGCACTGTATCCCCATTGGTTCTTCTGGCCCCCTGCCAACACCCTTGCTAGCTTCCTGCATTTAACCCCTTAGTCACCAGGTGCTGGCCAGCACTGCTCCTATCCATCACATACCCCCTCCCCTGCCAGCCTCTAACATCATTCTTGGAGACAGCTGAACCTTAGCTGCAACTATAAAGGAGTAGTGAAAGGCAGAAACATTGTTAGATTAAATCAGGCAGGGGTTGTCAAACATCATTGCACTGTGACTCCTTTCTGACAACAAAAATTACTACATGACTTCAGGAAGAGAAGACTGAAGACTGAGTTTTCTCACCCTGCGGGGTAGACAAAGCGTCTGCCCCACCATCCCTGGCTGGAAGAAGGGGATCTCACAGTCCAAGCCAAAGAGCTTCAGTCTCAGATGGGGGCCTGTAACCTGAGCCATGATACCCAGGGCGGAAGTCTTTGGACTTAGGTTTGGCCTTGGGTGGTGTGGCTTGGGCTTCAGCCCTGGGCCTCAGCAAGTCTCAGTCAGCCTTGGCTACCCCATTCAAATGGGGTCACAACACACTGTCAGTTCCTGACCCATGATTTGAGCACTGGCTTACATGTATGAGTCACCTTTTAGAGTTTAGGTAACTTTAAACATGGGGGTCATCCCAGTGAAGCCAATGACACCATGTATGTGCTTAAATAAGGTTTGTGTTTAAGTACTTTGCTGATCTAGTGCCATAAAATGGTATGTTGGATAGCTTTGCATGCAAGGAATTGGTACTGTGATTAATATTAGAGGTTGTTTCAGAGCAGACAATGCATGTAAGTAGTTTTTGCTGACCCCTCAATGCCAGTTCAGATCCATGTCGCAAAAATATTTAACTGTATCACTGGAACAACAGTAATTTTATGACACTTACCACAGTGCTGTGTGACTGATATTTCTGTTGCAAGTGTGATTAGTTATTCAAAAGCAGAGGTGGCAAAGACTTAAAATATGAGTTTTGAAATTTTGTCCTCAAGTCTTTGCTAATAGAAAGGCTGAAATCATGGTTATAAGTGTATTCTTTCATGTGGTAAAATAATGGTTTTATTATAGCTTCATTCTGTCATTCGTGGAAACTACCTTTTCAGGGTGACTCTCTAGTCACAATGCAAGCAAGGTATGGTATGTGACCTGCAAACATGGCTCATATAAATCCATTTTTGCTGTGAGCTAGCTGCATGTAAAAACATGGAGACAACTGTGTGTGGTGATATCGCTGTGTCAGGCAAGCAAAGAGCCTTTTCAGGCTGACGGGGTAAGCTCTTTACAGCTCCAAGTGGGTTTGTGAGAATGGGAGGAGCTCTGTGGGCTCGCTCAACAGAGCAGCTACCTGAGGCCCACCAGAGTTTTGACTTGGGTAGCATCTGTAGCAACATACGGAAGCTTATACTGTGAGTCTTCCAACTGCCAGACAGTAGTACCAGGGACCTAGGATTATTATTATTTGCTTATGGTTAAGGCACTACTTCATTTGCAATATTGTGGAAATCGTGGATCCTCAGTATTAGCCTTTCATTGCAGTTTTAATTTTAACTAGCTTACTTTGCTCTGTCTACAATGGTGTATGTATTTTGAGTATGCAGTTAGTACTGCACGAAGATTCAACGCCTGTAAAATGCAAAAGGCTAACATGACTGGACTTGAGTTTTCGTCTTCAGAATTTTATATTGTACTGGTTACTTTTTTAATGAATGTAATACAGTTACTGCAAAATGTCTGGTTAGAAAAATAATAGTAGGCATAACGTACTACTTGAAGGTTTATATAAATTTTATAGCAAATTTTTCTTAAAACAAATAGGTTTACTTTGGCTTTTCCAAATTAGTGCTACTAATAAAGGTCTGTTACTATTTTCCATGTCTTGCCCACAACTCGACACAAATATCTGAAGTTCATCCCACTATTTAAGTGGGGCCTTACTAATGGCAGTATCACTGTGTGCCAGCCACCTTCCAGACACTCAAGAAAGGATGGACCTTGCTTTGAGGAGCTCACAATGTAAGGACGCTGGTGCCTTCATTCCCCTTTTGCAAGATGGGACTAGTGGCATTTCACTGCCTCACAGTGTAGGGGGTTTATAAGAATAAATATCTTAAAAAATGTGAGGTGCTCAGGTTGTATGAGTACCTAAGGTAGATAGGTGAGTTTTGACCCCACACAGGGTGTGTAGATGGGCTATGGGTGAGGTGGGAAAGCCATCTCCTCACATGACCGAAACACGCTTATTAAAAATAGCCATTCTCCCTCAGCCCCTTCAGAAAGTGAGAACAAGTGTGCCATGTCCAACCCTACCTCATTTGAAATTCAGCCTGAATAACTTGCTAGCAAAGTGATCGCCTTGCAAAATCTCTCAACCATTACTACCCACGTACATTCCTCCCATTAGACTCAACAAGCAGACCATGTAATTGATCACTCGTGTAATACTCTCCAGAGAGTTCTGTCACGGGACTCCAAGGCATTTTAAACAAACACCATTTCCTTCTTTCTTTTTTTTTTCATGTTCTGATAGGGTAGCAATAGCAAGGAGCTAACTGTAAATGTCATTCTAAGTACAGTTTGCAGTGGATGGGCCAAATTCCTCTTTCAATCACACCTGTGCTAAGCTATTTTGAGAGTGTGCCAGTGTAACCGATGGTGGAATTTGGCTTGGTTACTTGTTTCTTCCTTTTTTCACTCTGATCCTAGCATAGCACTGTGCTTTAGGCTGCAGTATAAGCAGTTTTATTTTGAGAGGATCTCAAACCATTGCACTAATTTTAATCAGTTAAAATCCCCACAATAGCCCTTTGAAGCAGACACTGGTACTATCTCTATTTTACAGGGGGAAACTGAAGCACAGAATCTATAAGAGATTTTCCCAAAGTGCTGCAGTGGCTCAGCGAGAATGGGGGCATTCTAACCACTAGATAGCCCTATGTGCTGCACAAGATGTGTTTGTTTCTCCCAGGCACAACAACATCTATGTAATGCTGCTGGTTGCATCCTCCAGAATGGAGTGCCAAGCTGTGTGTTAACTGCATGCTAATCACTGATGATACTGTTGTACCTCACAACTTCCCCTAAAGGTTCCATCCATCTACAGCTTGTAAAGGAGAAGGGATGAGTTTGATCACAATAGAACTCTACATACCATACAAAGGCTTGTGAGAACGCATCACTTCACGGGGAGAGCTGTTGGAATGAAATGATTAGCACTGATCTGTCTACACCAGAACACAGAGTTGGGTCAGGAACCTTTTCTTAGTCACCTGTGCAAAAAGCCAAATATGGATTGCAACTTACAGTAAGTGGGAATTAATAACAAGGCTACACAGGGAGATGATATAGGGCCTGCTACTGGTTTTAGTGAAGTGAATAGTAGTGCTCCCACTGATTTCACTAATGCTTAGTGCTAATCTAATCCCCAGTGTGCACTTTGCAGGCACTTGAAAGATCAGAAGAACTGTAGGGGAAGATCAGCTAGAAATCAGTGGAAATCATCCAGGCCTTAAGAGACCAAAGTTTCCTTCATTTTGTTCAAAACTGTAAGAAATTGACCCCATCTACTCTTGGCTCTCTCAGGCTGTGTCTAGACTGCATCCCTCTGCCGACAGATTGTGTATTCCTCAAAAAATGAGGTTTACAGGATCTGTTGAAAAAGGCTTTATTTTCGACAGATCCGCATCTAGACTGCCGTGTTTTTTTTTTAAAAACTCAGTTTCAAAAAAAAGCAGTGGCCATGTTTATGCTAATGAGGTGCAGGATATTTAAATCCTGGCTTCATTAGAAATTTCGATGTGCCTAATCTACAACTCTCTGTCTAGATACACCCTCAGTTTTGCACTCGCAACAAGTGAACACAGCATGGCCCATGATGCGGGAGAGGTTGTCTTCCCTGGTATTTCGGAAGCAAGAGATGCATGAAATATTACGAGAAACCCGCTTGTCTTCTGCTGCTTGACTTTGCACTTCTAAGACTTCAGATAAGCATTTGAATATGCGGATGGTGGTTTTCAAATGAATGTTGATTCTAGAGCTGCATAATCAAGGGAATCTTAAAGGGGAGTATAGAGGATATCCTATCTCTGTATTTTCCATTGGTGCAATCACTACTGAAATACTATGCCCAGTTCTGGTCTCCACAATTCGAGAAGGATGTTGATAAATTGAAGGGGGTTCAGAGAAAGCTACAAGAATGGTTTAAGGTTTAGAAAACATGCCTGATAGTGATAGACTCAAGGAGCTCAATCTATTTAGTTTAACGAAGAGAAGCTTAAGGGGTGAATTGATCACAGTCTATAAGCAACTACAAAGGAATATGTGGTTCTTCAATCTAGCAGAGAATGTCTAACAGGATTTAATGGCTGGAAATCAAGATAGACAAATTCAAACTGGAAATAAGGCTTACATTTTAAACAGTGAGTGTAATTAACTATTGAAACATTTTACCTAATATTGTGGAGTGGATTCTCCATCACTGAATAAACTTAAATCAAGATTGGATTTTTTTTCTAAAAGTGATGCTCCAGGAATTATTTTGGGGAAGTCCTGTGTCCTGTGATACACAGGAAGTAAGACTAGATTATTACAATGGTCATTTCTGGGCTTGGAATCTGTGTATCTATGAATGAGACCCTTGCCTTGGATATTGTTCTGCCTTGGATGTCATTCTATTTACAATGTAGCTGAAACAAAATACAGGACTATGTAGCACTTTAAAGACTAACAAGATGGTTTATTAGATGATGAGCTTTTGTGGGCCAGACCCACTTCCTCAGATCAAATAGTGGAAGAAAATTGTCACAACCATATACTCCAAAGGATACAATTTAAAAAAATAAACACATATGAAAAGGACAAATCAAATTTCAGAACAGAAGAGGATGGGGGGGCAGGAAGGTAAATGTCTGTGAGCTAATTATATTAGAGGTGATAATTGGGGAAGCTATCTTTGTAATAGCAACGAGGAGTCCTGTGGCACCTTATAGACTAACTGAAGTGTAGGAGCATAAGCTTTCGTGGGCAAAGACCCACTTCGTCACATGCATCTGACGAAGTGGGTCTTTGCCCACGAAAGCTTATGCTCCTACACTTCAGTTAGTCTATAAGGTGCCACAGGACTCCTCGTCGCTTTTGCAGATTCAGACTAACACGGCTACCCCTCTGATACTATCTTTGTAATGGGTAAGATAATTATATTCTTTATTCAGACTCAGGTGTAAAGTGTCGAATTTAAACATGAATAACAGTTCAGAGGATTCTCTTTCAAGTGGGGTCTTAAAAGGCTTTTGAAGCAGGATGCAGGTAATTAAGTCGTTGAGACAATGTCCTTTCTGGTTGAAATGGCAAGAAACTGTTTTTTCTTTGTGATCCTGTCTAATATCTGTTTTGTGGGCATTGATCCTTTGGCGAAGTGCCTGAGACGTTTGTCCAATGTACATAGCAGACGGACACTTTCAGCACATGATTGCATAAATTATATTTCTGGATGAGCAGGAATATGTGTTCTTGATCTTATAACTCACTTGGTTAGGTCCAATAATGGTATCAGCAGAGTGAATATGTGGACAAAGCTGGCAACGGGGTTTGTTGCAAGGGAAGGTACCAGGGTTGGTATTAGTGTGGTATGTCCTGTGGTTGTTGGTAAGAATCATCTTGAGGTTAGGTGGTTGTCTATAGGAGACTATGGGTCTGTCTCCCAGAGCCTCTTGGAGTTTAGTATCCTTGGAGTTCAGTACAATGTAGGCATCGAAAATAAACTATTTAGATGCAGAAACTGCATTTCCAAAATCTCTTTGAACTCCGCTTCACTTCTCTTCATCTCAGTTACATAAATCTGACCATGGGGAGCTATTTGCAAATGCAGTCAGGGAATTTCAAACCTGTCTGAGCACCTGGAGTGAATTTCACTGTGGATCAGTCAATACCACAGAGGTAAAATGATGCTCTGCATCAAACTTTCAGCCAAAGCCTCTTCAAGCCCTATTGGTGGATGAAGTCAACAGATGTTCTTCTGCGTGCATAGGCTGCTCACACATTTGGGGAAGAAGGGTATTTATCTCAGCACTGTCGCAAAACTGTGGTACCCTAGAAAGAAATAATGATAACATGAACTTTAATTTTTTTCAGATGGCAGACGAATGCAGAATATTTACTTTCTTAATCCTGTTTCTGTTTTTCCCTACAGATTTGCCACCTAGAGGTATGATAAGGTAACTTAATAACTGATCATAGACGTGGACAGTGGGTTGAAGGTTTTTTACATATCAGTCTGTATAGAGCTATTGTACCATATTTCACAGACTGTCCTGCATTAATTGGTTCCAAAGGCACCATGGAAAAAAGTATTATAATATATTCAAACTGGTTATAGAAATTGAGGCTGCAAAATCATACAAGGCACTAACAAATCACACTCCACAGCTCTAAGTTTTAGAGGAATTGTATTTTAGCTTAAAGAACATGGCTTGTTCTGCCCACCACTGATGGCAAGATCATCATAATCACTTCTTGTAGCACTCTTATTAGTCTATTATGGTATCTACATTAATCACCGTCAACCCAGCTAGCTTACGTGATTCATGTAGAAATCAAGTACATACTGTATCTGTTATCACAGCTTCAGTTTGATGGGTTAATTAAGTGATAATCAAGTGATATTCCAAGGTTCTGGGCCATAATTTACTACAGTAGCAAGCATGATAGATTAAAGCAGTAATTTTGCCTGATAAGATAGACTCCCTGCTATTTTTTTCTCCTTTGAATTCAAACAATAGAATTTTATCCTTCAGGTAAGAGAGGTGATGCCCTTCAAGAATGTTGAGTGTTTCTAGGTGTCTATAAGAGTGGACTGTGATAGAAAGAGATATACACAGAGAGAGGGGATGTCTGTGAGGCCAAAGCAGTACAATGTAGACAGTACTGACAGCTGGACAAAACATCAGCATCACATCTTATTCTTACTTGACTTGCCTTCCTCCCCCCCACCAATCAGCCTCACTTGCTCTCCATCCCTTGCAATTAGCACCTGCCCTCCATCAAATTCCACTCCCACAATGAAATCTATGGGGCAGATGACTGAATATTGTGGGTAGCTGGTGTAAATCAGCATTGAAATTGATGTTAGCTGATGATCAGGTCAATGGTCCTTCTTGAGTTGGATTAGATAAGACTGGATTGAATGGGTTACTTGTGAATGTTTGAGCTGAGTAGCTTCTGGATTTATTATTTATTTACATTTATAAGAACATAGAGCAGTGCTAATTCCAGACTTTAGTGCCCAATAAAACACAAACGGAAACATAATGAAGCCATTATGCCAGATATACCCAGAATTGTACATGACTTAGAGCATGAAATACACAGTTATTTTAGATCCAACATGGAAGTAATGAATTTAAAAAAAAAAACCTTAAAGTTCTGAGCCAAGATTTTTAGGATTTATATCCAGGAACACGTAAATGATATAAAGTTAAAGTAAAATGTGCAATGCAAATGGCTATTAAAAGCTTAATACACATTTAAAAATAATGGGTTTCTCCTGTGAACATGGAGAGAAGAACTGAACAATGATGGACACATTCTTGGTTCATCACAATTTCCTGAAGTGGCCTCTGGAAAATATCAGAACAGAAGGTTTCTTTAATATCTGTCAGCAACTAGCAGCATCAGCTAGCTTGCATCAGCGAAAGATAAAGCATTCAGTTCTCAGGGGCCAACTCACTTGCTTGGTGTCAACATAAATGATGTGTAGTATCAGCGAGTTCATGAAGTTATCAGTGGTGTTGTCAGTGCATTAGATGACCTTGGATTTGATGTTAGATGATATTAATCACTGAATGGTAATAAGGCCTCTGAGTCTTGTGCCACGTTACTTTTCCCTCGCAGCATTTTCCATTTATTCATCCTTGTAGTTTAATTTTTCACAGTTCTCACAGCATGTCACGGTGGCTGCACAGTGTTATGCTTCAAACTTTAACATGAGTGACTGATTACCACACTACTGCTCAGAAGCACTTTGGATAGAGCTCCTGGGAAGGATATTGCAATAGTTGTGAACCCCTTTCTTCTGCCTCCTCTGTGTCCCTGCTCCTGCCCCTGCTGCTCCTCTTTCACTTGAAGCCCTGCCCGCAGGAAAGCTGGAAGCTGGAGAGGTCAGGATCTACAGACCCTCCATCAGTCTGCGAGGGGGGGGGGAAGCACCCAAGAGCAGCCACCAGCCTATGTTCTTGCCCCATGGGCCCTCTGCCCAGGGTAGGTGGGTCTGTGGCTCTCCTGGCTCCTGCTGACAGTTTCGCTGCAGGGACGGAGGGGTTGGGTCTCATAGCAGGGGGGACAAGAGGAGTGGGGGCAGGGCCCATAGCAAAAAGTGGATGGGCCAGGCCTGCTCACTTCAAAAAAGTGGGAGGGCCACAGCTTCCTGACCCTTCCTGTTCTGATGCCCCTGATCCAGGGCCATCAGAGAAGCTGCCTCAGGGCTGAAGCAACAGCCAGAGTTTGGTCAACCCCCTGGAGCTGGAGCAGGAGTGGTTAGTCTCTGCTGCAGGAGTAGCAGTGGGGCCTGGAGCAGCTGCCAGAGGTTAGCCATTGCTAGTCCCCCCCCGCCAGGGTATTTTTAGTAAAAGTCAGGGACAGGTCATGGGCAATAAACAAAGATTCACAGAAGTCCATAACCTGTCCCTGACTGGCACTTAAAATATCTGTGACAGAAGCGTAACCTTAATTGTTAGTGACCGACCAGACTTACCAGCAACCCTCTGGCTCCTTTGCCATTAGGAGGAGTAAAACAATATGCACACTAGCGCCTGCTTTTCTGCACAAGGAGCAACAGTAGCAATGCTTTTAGACACTTGGCTCCTTTCAAATGTCACTTAGGCAGTGAGCTTGATTGCCAGGCTCCCTGACACTGTCAGAGAGGTGTAAAAAGGCTGTAGTATAAATAAAAGTCAGCCCCAGCTGCGTACATTATATTATTATTATCATCATCATCATCAATGGGTATGATTCTATACAACCCAATTCCTGAAAATAGTGTCTGCCCTGAAATGTTTGCAACCTAAGGGTTAGATTCTGCCCCCCCCCTTACTCACACAAAGTACAGACTTGATTCCCTGGTAATCCTATTCATTTCAGTGAGACTCCCAGGAGTGGGGACACTATTCAGTGTGATGAAGAGTGGCAGGATTTTGTGCCTGGGAGGAAGCTAGGGCACATGGGAAGCCCCCAAGGTGGAATAATAGAAGATGTAGATTATATGGGTAGATTGGTTCATTTCTTGTGGGCACCATGGAAAAAAATGTGCTAAAGAGGGACTTGAATGTACAGTCCCTTGAAATGGGGAAAACAGGAATTAAAAGGGACTCCTAATAATCACTTGCATTTATGCAGAACCATTCATGCAGCAAGTTCTCCAAGTTCTGGACAAGGTTTGCCCATAGGACTCACTTCAGCCGTCATGAACATAAGCCCCTGAATGCAACAGCTCTTTAATGACCCATAGCAACATCACACATACACCACAGCTAAGGGCAGGAAGTGACTATTTTACCCATTTGTAACTCCAAGGAGGGTGTTAAAGTAAGGCAGAGTGAAATTACAGTGAATAATATCAGCTAGCTAGATCCATTTGAATACATTTGCAACTGCTGCTTTAGTTTTATATCGGCTAATGTGCCTCTATAATCCAAACATTTCCACTTACAAATTGTTTAAAAAAAAAAGTGTGGAAAATTGTAACCTTTGTCACTTTGTGCATGAATATCCCCCTTCAGCTAAGTACAGAGTTTGCTTAGGGCTAGATTTGTGCCTTCGACATGCAGGCGTACATAACCTGCATCACCACAGGAGTTCGGATGCCAGTCCCAGTTTGAACTTATCTGCTACCTAAGGTGCCTAAATTACCTTTAAAAATCTTGCCTTGTGATTCTGAGAACCAGCAGTGAGGCACAGGTTCCTCCCTTAGCTCCAGGCCTACACCAGCACCTTCCCTCATGGCCGGTGTTATGGGGTGGAGAATCTGTTCCGCTGTCCATCTGCTCTGGTGAAAGGTAAGTAGAAACACAGTCCGAGCTTTGTCCTGTCTGCCTGGACCAAAACTCCATTGTGCATGGCACAATGGGGGCCAGGGCACTTGCCTGTCTGTGGAGCTGGGATCTAGTGTATCTCTGTCCCTAGTTTACACTGTTTTTTGCTGCTCTACCCAAGAGCCACGGATCACTATCAGTGGAAAGTCATCAGGGGCCAGGGAGGTGTAACCCACAAAGAGGACATTACCGGCCAGAGAAGGATGTATCCATAGTGAAGGTTGACTTCATGAATTCTGGCTAAAAGCCTACCAAGCCCCTGGTGGAGCTTAAAGTTGCCTCTGGACTGGGGTACCTAATGGCAGGGCAGGGGGTGAAAAGGAAGTCAACTGCCCTGGGGCCTGGTGATTTAAAGGGGCCCAAGACTGTAGTGGCAGCAGAAGTGGCCAAATCCCCAAACCCTTTAAATTACTGCAGGAATCTCATGTGGGATGCTGCAGAGCCTCAGGCAGTGCACCCCAAATGACACGGTGAATATAGTCTAGGAGGTGCTAAAGACCTGCTGCCCTGGGCCCACCCTTTCGCCCAAAGCTCTGCCCCTTCCAGAGGTGTGGAACCAGGGCCCACCCACCTTGCCCAGGGGCCTAGCAAATCTGTTGGCTTGCCTGTTTAATGGACAGAGAACTTACATGGCAGTCTGGAGCCCTGGGTCCCATTCCTGACTCTGCTGCTGACATGCAGTGTGATAGTAACAGACCTCCAGCTGGATTTGGATTTGGAGTCTGAACACATATGGATTCACTGTCCATGCCCTTTTTCTCTCCTGGCTTTGTCTACACTGCAGGGTTTTTGCGCAAGAAGCTTTTTGCAGAAGCGATAAAAACTTCTTGCGCAAAAGTGCATCCACACCTCAAAAGCGATGTGCTTCTGCGCAAGAGAGCACCCACACTGCATGGACACTCTTGTGCAAGAAAGTTCTGATTGCCATTCACAGAATGGCCATTAGAGCACCTGTGCTTTTCTGATAGGCTCTTTTTGCACAAGAAACCCCCCGTTGAGTGTTCACACACACCTTTTTGTGCAAGAACTCTTGAGCAAAAATGAATTATTCCTTGTAGAAAGAGGTATACCTACACCACAAAAAGCCCTCTGTTCTGC
The DNA here is from genome assembly GCF_049634645.1 of Pelodiscus sinensis. Lineage (NCBI taxonomy): Eukaryota > Metazoa > Chordata > Testudines > Trionychidae > Pelodiscus > Pelodiscus sinensis. The sequence continues at coordinate 243,311,798 of NC_134712.1, read as the reverse complement.
TGTTTTACTGTAAATTTTCTTGCGCAAAACATGTTTGAGGTGTGGACTTAGCAGGTTTTTTTGCGCAAAAATAACTGTTTTTGCGCAAAAACCCTGTAGTGTACACATAGCCCCTGTGTCCTACTGTTATCAATAGAGAAGCAGTTATCAACAAAGAAGTTTAATAAAGAATTTGATATAATCTCGCATGACCTTCTTATCAATAAACTAGGGAAATGCAACCTAGATGGGGCTACTATAAGATGGTTGTATAACTGGCTGGATAACTGTTTTCAGAGAGTAGTTATTAATGGTTCACAATCATGCTGGAAGGGCGTAACAAGTGAGGTTCCACAGGGCTCAGTTTTGGGACCAGTTTTGTTCAATATCTTCATCAATGCTGGGATGGTTTGCAAGTGCTTTGGAGGATAGGGTCATAATTCAAAATGATCTGGACAACCTGGAGAAATGGTCTGAGGTAAGCAGGATGAAGTTTAATAAGGATAAATGCACAGTATTCCACTTAGGAAGGAACAGTTCGTTTTACACATACAGAATGGGAAGCGACTGTCTAGGAAGGAATACTGCAGAAAGAGATTTAGGCATCATAGTGGATCACAAGCTAAATATGAGCCAACAGTGTGACATTTTTACAAAAAAAGCAGACATGATTCTGGGATGCAATAACAGGAGTGTTGTGAGCAAGACACGAGAAATCATTCTTCTGCTCTACTCTGCGCTGATTAGGCCTCAGTTGGAGTTTGTGTCTAGTTCTGGGCACCGCATTTGAATTTGGAGAAACTGGAAAAGATCCAGAGAAGAGCAACAACAATTATCAAAGGTCTAGAAAACATGACTTCTGTGGGAAGATTGAAAGAATTGAGCTTGTTTAGTTTAGAAAAGAGAAGACTGAGAGGGGACACGATAGCAGTTTTCAAGTATCTAAAAGGGTGTTACAAGGGGTAGGGAGAAAAATTGTTCTCCTTGGCCTCTGAGGGTAGGACAAGAAGCAATGGGCTTAAATTGCAGCAAGGGAGGTTTAGGCTGGGCATTAGGAAATACTTCCTAACTGTCAGGATGGTAAAACACTGGAATAAATTGCCTCGGGAGATTGTGGAATCTCCATCTCTGGAGATATTTAAGAGGAGGTTGGATAGACATCTATCAGGGATGATCTAGACAGTGCTTGGCCCTGCCATGAGGACGGGGACTAGACTTGATGATCTTTCAAGGTCCCTTCCATTTCTAGTATTCTATGAGTCTGTGATTCTATGAAGCTCTAATGGAGACTATCTATTTGGCCCAAATTGGATCTGCAGCACCTCCTGCCCACATAACTTGGGCCTTTCTGCCTTTTGTGCCACACTGATTCTGCAGTATTGTGGGTCTTCTGCACCAGCAGAGGTGGGGGTGGGGAGTCGACAGTTGCCTTCTAATAGTAGACAAGCTGCAAATGGAAGTTGTTCTTTTCCCTGTAAAATGGAGGGGAATAGTCTTTAGAAAACCAAAAAAGCCATTGTTCTGCTCCATATATGCTGACAGTGATTTATGTGAAACATAAACATGCAAAATGTTGCCATACTGTTGTCTATTGTCTCCCTCTTGAGAGAGTAATAATTGGAAAGCTGAGAAACCAAAGCCCACTTTACTGTTATGTATAGACCATGTGTATAAATAGCTTGAGAGGCAAGCCGTGAAACAATTGCTTCTTGAAGCTGTTTATTTTTCATTGGCTTTGCTTGCAGGGCAGTAATTCAACACTTGTTTGTGACTTTTATTAAATATGATGCCCACTCATCTTTTATGAAAATTATTTTATGCCAAGTAATCTATTTGAGTTGGCATCTCAATATTTACACAATGAAAATATATTGCATATGACTAATCTTCTTATATTTTACTGCGCCAAGCATTTTACGGAGCAATATAACCAACGTGGGCAGTTTTCATGCTGTGCAATAAAATGCAAATTAATAGAGGCTTTTAACAAAGGTATTTGAACTTATGGATCATAGCTGGGCTGGCAGCAGTTTGCTTGCAAACAACATTTCTTTGCATGGAGAGATTTTCTTTTTCTTTTTTTGTTGAAACAAAATGTTGTGACTTGTGACTCGTGCTTTAGGAATGTGAAATATATATTCTGATGGATGAGTGCCATTTGTTTTCATGCTTACGCTTGGTTTGTCCCTTTTGGTCTCATTAGATATTGTTTAGAGTTGATTAGGTTATTATTTAGAGGCAATAGTAGTAGTGAAATTATCAATGCTTGAATTTTTTCTTTTTTGAGTTTTGGGGGCCTTTTGTGAAAATGCTTTGTTTACTGAGATTTCCCATGTGACGGAAAATGCCATCTGAACTGGGATATCATTGCTAGTGTCCCTGAAAAGATATTGTTAACATCAAATATTCAAATATCATGAGCCAGGCATCCCAGAATCACAATATAGGCTTAATGTGCCGAAAGTGTCCGTCTGCTATGTACATTGGACAAACATCTCAGACACTTCGCCAAAGGATTAATGCCCACAAAACAGATATCAGACAAGATCACAAAGAGAAAACAGTTTCTTGCCACTTTAACCAGAAAGGACACTCTCTAAATGACTTAGCCACCTGCATTCTGCTACAAAGACCTTTTACATCTGCACTTGAAAGGGAATCCTCTGAACTGTCATTCATGTTAAAATTCGACACTTACCACCAGGGACTTAACAAGACTTTGAACTTTCTCACCCATTACCAAGACAGTTTCCCCAATTATCACCTGTAATACCATTAACTCACATACATCCCACTCTCCCTACCTTTAATACCAGCAATTCACAGACACTTACCTTCCTTCCTCCCCCTTCCCACCCCCCCGGATCCCCCTTCTGTTCTGCAATGTGATTTGTCCTTTTCATATTTGTTCATTTTTTTTAATTGTATCCTTTGGTATATATGGTTGTGACTATTTTCTTCCACTATTTGATCTGAGGAAGTGGGTCTGGCCCACGAAAGCTCATCATCTAATAAACCATCTTGTTAGTCTTTAAAGTGCTACATTGTCCTGCATTTTGCTTCAACTACCCCAGACTAACACGGCTACATCTCTATCAATATAGGCTTAGAAAGCCAACTGCTTTTTGAACTTAGGGTTCATGTTTTCAAGATTTTCTCCAGGATCATGAGGGCAAGAAACATTAAAAAAAGGAAGCTGAGGTTCCCATTTAATCACCTGACTCTAGTAGTTTGGGGCTTTAAGAAATTCACTAAATATTGCAAGACTAATAATAAAATAGGAAGAGTTGGCAACACAAAAAATTTAGCTGCAGCTTTGTGGGGGTCATTTTTGAGTTTGGAACTAGGTGGGCTGGATTTGTCGCGCAGTTGAAGTCATATGATGTTTCTTCCAGATCTATTGTTGAAAGAATTCAAAGTAAAATTGGTGTGAGAAATAAATCATGCTCAGAAATCACTTTGCTGGGGGACCTAGCCATGTGCTTACTGTAAAGTAAAGCCAGCCCAGAGAAAATGGCTACTGTAATGAACTGATTCTTGGTTTGGCATCACGGCCAGCCATATGTTGGGGAGCAAAGCAGAACTCTGGTGCCTCCACTACCCAAGTGGAACCTAAGAATATGGAAACTATCTGGCTGTGGCCACTGATTTATGAGGCTACAGATCAACAATGACCCATTGGGTAAGAGTGGGTAAGAGTGGTGGTGGAAAATGGTGCTGGAACAATTTTTAGTGTGTGTGTGCTGAGCTGCGGGCCTCCCCCTTCATTACCCCATCTGTGCCCTTCCCCACCCCAGTCTGGGGCCATATCTGGGGGTGGCAGTTGGGACCCCAGGACCTGCAGTGAAGCTGCCAGAACCCCAAATGGGAGACGAGTGGGAGGTAGTGGGGCCAGCAGCTGGGACCCCCTGAAACTGTCAGCTGGGACTTAGGTGGCAGTGGGGCCTCCAGTAGCAGACTGGCAGCTGGGACACCAGCAAGGGGCACAAAATCTGGGGTGTGCTGCAGCACCCCCTCTACTCCTGCTTCCCATGCCTGTGGTGTCTGAATGCTGCATCAGCCATGTTCATAAGGGCAGAGTTAACAGCAACTCCCTTCCCCGTACAGCGTTTATAAAAGTATCTGCTAATTGCCATTTCAGGCCTTCATTAGTGTAGCCATGTATCACGGCCTATACACATACTCCACTACCCCTCTTATTGATTAGATACTGACACATGCCTGGAAATACTCATTTGTTTTTAGCTTCTACATATTTATAAAAGCAGGCATCCGAATATGCATCCATGCATTCAGCTCATCTTTTGCTGTCTTTGCTATATGAGGAATAGAGTGATCCACTATTCATAATTATATACATGCTTTTTTGCATCTCTGCCTCTGTGCTCTCACTACTTCGCTTTCTAATATAGTCCTGCCCTTCAAATTAGAAATATAGTCCAGCACCCTCTATTTATGCTGCATCATATATATGCACTGCACACTCTGAAATACATTTCCAATGTGAAATATTCAGCTGGTCTACTCTGTTTTCTGTATGTGGAATATTTTAATATTGTACAATTCAGTGTCTCATATTTATTCATCATGTTACTAGGGGACTTTCTCAATAGATGAATGGGATGTGATATGATTCCACTCTATACAATGTTTATGAACATGACGCAGTACAGTGCAGAATAAGGCTGTTTCCAGAACTTTATCATCTGTCCCTTCTCCTGTAACATGACAGCAGATTCCTTGCTTCAAATCTAAGTGATCTGAGATTTCTTATCCACAGGTTGTCTTTCTACTGCACAAAGGCTCTAGTGAGTAGGGCTTTGGACTGAGAGACAGACACCTGCATTCTAGTCCCAGCTTTGCCCCACCAACCGCTGCTTCTTTTGGCAGCGGGTGGAGCTCTCCAGTCTGCTCAGCTTCCCTCTTCGGCAAAAGCCTATGCAAATGAAGCGCAGATTAGCATGTTGCCAGGCTTCATTTGCGTACTTAATTAGGAGCCATTTTTGTGCAAGAAATTTTTGTGCAAAAAACCCCTCTTGTGCAAGAGCTGTTCTTCCTGAAAAAATGAGGAATGCCTAGTGGTCAGAACAAGCTGGCAGGTTGGGCAACAAAATCAAGGGCCAGCACCAAAGTGAATTTCCACTTACAAGAACTGGGGTCCAGCCAGAGTCCAGAGTCAGGACCAGGAATTAAAGCAGGGGGTCAAAGCTAAGGTCACATCATGTATGCCGGAGCCAAGGGTGAAGCCAGAAGTTCGAGCCTGGGGCTGGAGCCTGGACTGGTAAGTGGTCACTGGAAGTGAGGTGTAAGGGCAAGAACTGGAAGCAGGGAGCAGGAATGTGAGCAGGTTGCCTTAACTAAGGCCACAGACCTACGAGTTCCTTGGCTCACCAGCTTTCAGCATCCATTGGGTGGACGCCTAAGCTATGTTCCAGACCTAGGATGTGTCCCCTGATCTGTGGTGGCAGGGTGTTTTCTGTGTGGATATTTTTGCTTTAACTGTTTCCCTATGCAGGACTGTCTGGGATGGTCTAGGCAGATAGGAGAAGATGGTCACCTATCATCACTTAGTTTTTGGCATTGTTCCTTATCCAACCCCTATCAGCTTTGATGGTTCTGGTTCATTCTCCTGGAAAACTATGAACCCGTTGGCCAAAACTCTGTCCCTCCTTGGTCCATGCAAAATGATTTTGAAGTGGGAAAGTTCTTGAATTATTCATATTAACTATTAATTCCTCTGAGTGAGCAGATCATTTCTCTCTTTGTCTGTGTTTTGTTGATTAGGTAATTGCTGAGCTATGGTGGATTGCTGGGTCCATATTACTAATATTTTTCCCTAGAATACTAATGTAGCTTTTCACATGACAGGCAGTAGCCAGAATTACTTATATACCTCATCCACCAGCAGAGGAGAGGCCATGGAGCCTTTCTGTTTCCTTCGAATCTCTATAATAAGTTATGAGTTCTGCATCTGTATGGATTTCTCTGGTTAGAAATGAATATAAACAAAAGTCAAAACAACTGGGCTTTAATTTTGAAAGCCCCAATTCCATAAGGTACAGGCAGTCCCTGGGTTACATGGATCTGACTTACATCGGATCCCTACTTACAAACGGGGTGAGGCAACCCCGCACTAGCTGCTTCCCCCCAGCAGACCAGGGAGATGCGAAGCTAGCGCCCCTCCCTCTCCCCCCCCCCCAGCAGACCAGGGAGACGCGGAGCGGCTTTTCTCAGCAGACACCTCAGCTTGAGAATAAAGGACTGAGGGAAGTGAGGTGTGGGAGAATAAAACTGAGCTCTGGAGAAATGTTTGGCTAGAGTTTCCTCTACAATATGTACCAGTTCCAACTTACATATAAATTCAACTTAAGAACAAACCTACAGTCCCTATCTTGTACGTAACCCGGGGACTACCTGTACTTAAGAACATGGTTAATTTTAAACCCTGATTAATCTCATTCCTATTTAGCAGCACCGTCAGGCATGTTCTAAACTTTAGGCATGTGAATAGCTCCATTGAAATTGCTTCACTGAACAGGGATGGAATTATTCCCATAATAAAGTTATACATGTGCTTTGCTGAATTAGGACCTAACTAAAAAACCTTCCTCTAATAAAAAAGGGAGTAAGGTGCAAACAATGAGGTGGCAAAATTTGCAGATGATGCAAAACTACTCAAGATAGTTAAGTCAAAAGGAAACTGAAAAGTTACAGATGGATCTCTCAAAAAAAGTTACAGATGGATCTCATTTTGAACAACAAAATGGCAGATGAAATTCAGTTGATAAAAGTAAAATAATACAAATTGGAAAACATAATAACAACTATGTACACAAAATGATGGGGTCTAATTTATCTGTAACCACTTAAGGAAGAGGTCTTGGAGTCTTTGTGAATAGTTCTCTGAAAACATTCACTCAATGTGCAGTGACAGTCAAAAAAGCTAACAGAATGCTAGGAATCATTAGATAATGACAGAAAATATAATATTGCCTCTATGTAAATCCATGGTATGCCCCATCTCGAATACTGAGTGCAGATCTGGTTGTCCCATCTAAAAAAAAGATGTCCTGGAATTGGAAAAGATACAGAAAAGGGCAAGAAAAACGATTAGGGGTATGGAACAGAATCTATCAGAGGAGAGATTAATAAGACTGGACCATTTTAGCTTGGAAGGGAGATGACGACGAGGGTATAAAATAGAAGTCTATAAAATCGTGACTTGTGGAGGAAGTAAATAAGGAAGTGTTATTTACTCCTTCTCGTAACATAATTTCACTAAATCAAATTAATAGACACCAGATTTAAAACAATCAAAAGGAAGTATTTCTTCACACAACGCAGTCAACTTGTGGAGCTCATTGCTGGAGGATGATGTGAAGGTCAAGACTATAACAATGTTCAAAATGAACTAGTTACATCCATCGAGGTTAGGTCCATCAATGGCTATTAGCTAGGATGGACATGGAGTCAAAGCCAATCTTTGAAGTGTGCCTAGCTTCTGTTTTCCAGAATCTGAGAATGGGAGACAAGGAATGGATGGATCACTGTTCTGTTCATTCCCTCTGAAGCACTTGGCACCAACTACGGTTGGAAGAAAGGATTCTGGCTGGATGGACCATTGGTCTGAGCCAGTATGGCCATTCTTATGTTCTTATAGTACTCTCTGTCAATACCACAAACTACACATAACTACAATGCTCTGTGCCACACAAAAACTAGTCAGAGTCTTAAATTTAGTGCTGGTGAAAGGTAAGAGACTAATCCTTCTGGATTTCTCTCTATTAACTCACAGAACAGGTACTGTATAGAAAGAGCATGACCACCTAACCCTCTCCACTCCTCCCCTAGCTCTTTGCTGTGATGTCAGAGATACAAATGTTTATAAGACAGAGAAGGTGAGAGAAGGAGGAAGGAAGGAAGGAAGGAAGGAAGGAAGGAAGGATAGGGACCAGATAACAGTTCATTTCCACATATTTTTTCAAGCATCACAACTCTGTTGAGATTGCTGAATAGAATTAACAGTGAAGCCATGGTTTCTGTGATGGGGTAGGGAGGGCACTTGGACTGATGAGGGGAATGATAATGGGATAGGAAGACTTTCATCAGCCCAGACGTGCCCCACTAAAAGCTTAGAGACTGACATTTCTTCTCCAGTTCATCCCCTTGCATCAGGGTATTGCATGTCTCATGTAATGCATATGAGGCAGAACATAAAGTATATTTCTGGAGTTACAACAATTTCTTTGTACAAAAGCCACATGCAATTCCCCATTCTTGCCTTGGAAATTAGGGACAGCAGAAATAGGTTGTCATGTGAAATTGGCCTCTGATAAAATCACTCTCATCCAGACATCCACTGCAGAATCCCCATAGGTTCCTGAAACAAAAAACAGGACTATGTAGCACTTTAAAGACTAACAAGATGGCTTGTTAGGTGATGAGCTTTCGTGGGCCAGACCCACTTCTTCAGATCAAATAGTGGTAGAAAATTCCTTCCCTGCTTGAGTCTAAGGAGACTATTCACATAGGGAACATTACCCACAAGTGTCAGTGTTTGCAGGATTGCTGGCAGAGCTGGGAATAGAATAAGAAACCAGCAGTTTTGATGCCCTATGTAGCATTTATGCACCTACCCTTAAACTACTAATTGTCTTTCATTAGAAAATCAGCACATCAAAATAATCTCTTTGCTACCCCTATTCAGTGGCTCATGATTTCCCGCCATGAACCAGGCACATTCTGCAGTGATCACCTATTGAATCAATCAGTCAATCTAATGTTTGCTTTTTTAGTTGGAATAAAACAAAACCAAAACTTAGTCCCTTGGGCTGAGTTTTCCCCATGGGATATTTATCCGTGCCTGCTGAAAAAACAGTTTTTGAAGTGGAAATGCTGGTATCCTATCCACAATGCCAGAAATGGAAGAACAAAACATGCACAAGAAACCTCCTTACTGGTTTTCAAGTAGAAATGGAACCACATCCACAATTTCTTCCCTAATCTGCACAGGACAGAAATTTGCTTCTTGTTATCTATGGGTTCTATTTTAATGTGTTTTTAATTGCCTATTCAACATACCTAGCAATTAAGGCAGAATGATATCTCTTCTTCTGAAAAATGTATGAGCTTTACAATTCAAAGTAATTGTCCTTGTTAATTAAGCACTGCTCTATTTTCCCTTGGCTGTATTTTCTGTATTAAAGAATGTTAATGGTCTCTGAGATCTCATTAAAGGGCAAATGGTATCATCCTGCTTCCCTGCTGTCACAAAGGGCAAAACGTACCCTTCAACTCTAGGACTGAACAGTCTCTAAAGTCCTATCCCGAGATCTCAAGGGGGACCTTAAAGCTGCCTAGTCTTTGTGCTGGCCCCTCTGTGCCAGTAAGTGAATAACTGGAGCCTATATATGCCACTGTAATACATCCTGTGTATCTCTCATTCACGGAAGTCTCAGATTAGTTACTTGGACTGTAAGCCCTTGGGGCAGGGGCTATCTCTGTGTCATATGCATGTATCATGGCTTATATAGTGATCCCTGGTTGGGGTTCCTAGCACTGCTACTGAACTGAATTTCACTGAACTGTTGTCATTCTACTGCACAGAATGTGAAGGATAGGATGCAGGGAGCTCCCTGGCCCCAGAAAGAAGAGGGGTTTTATTAGACAGGTGATGGGAAGGCCAGCAGATCCATGACTAGACTCATCATATGAACTGGCCAACCATAACGGCAGGTCTATGCCACAAGGCAAATTTGACCTAATTTATACACCTCCCCCTATGGGAATACCATAGCAGCACATCTTAGGTCAAGTTAACATGGGGTCTCCATTGTGGCAGAGAAGAAGGTCCATTGGAACAATTCTTCCATCGACTTCCCTTATGCTTCTCATTCCAGGGAGTGATCGGCAATTGATTTAGTGGGTCTTCACTGGACCCCCTAAATTGACACAAGGGAGATTGATCAATTCCATGCCAATCTCCCTGAGTATTGCAGAGAAGTTGTGATCAGCTTCTGAAATGAAATATTACATTAGAGCTTGTGGAGTGACTTCTGATGCAACTCTACACCCTGAATGTGGGATTCTGAGCTTTTCACTATATTTAACTCTGACTCCCTACAGAGACCAAAATTAAAGTCCTGCATATGAAATTCTTCCATGTACAGAGGGCCAGTACAAAGCCAGTGCAATATTTGAGGTACACTTAACCTTTCTACACAGAAAGTGCATAGGATGTAGGCTCTGGTGGTGGGATGAATTTCAGCCGATACACCCACTGCCTTGTGATTTTCAAGTGTAACCTTTCTGCCGGGTAGGCCTGGCAGTAACCAGGGCTAGGTTCAATATCTTGGGGCCATCACACATAGAACTGGCTCGAGCCCCCACCCAGTAATCTGGGAAATTCACGCACCCCTGGGCGCCTCTGAGAGGCAATGCTTCCCCACTCGCAAGCACAGAGTCTGAGTGTAGGAAAGAAACATTTAATGAAACAGAAAGAGAAGTCATACGGCATTAACTTGGGGAAAACACCACAAACAGTTCATAACCCCAAACATGAGCCAAGCTCCCACTCCAGCCAAGAATCGTCTGAAGTCCAAAACAGTCCGACACCCCAAAAGTCTCTGTCCCTGGCCCATGCCACCCAGAGCCCCAAAGTTCACCGCAGGGTTTCACCTCCCACCCTGGGTAGAAATGGGGGTGGGGGCTAGATAGGGGGCACCTTATACGAAACTGGTGGAACATTATGTTCCTACTTTCAAGTAGGAATAAGAGATCCTCCGGAAAAGGGCTTTATTCCGGAGGATCGCGCCAGTCTGGATGCTCTTTTCCGGCTTTTCCCCAAGCCGGAAAAAAAGCGGCGGCCATGTTTATTTAAATCCCGCGGGGGATATTTAAATCCCCCGCGGATTTCCCTATTCCAAAGTTAGAAATTAGCATGCCTTTTCCGAAGAAGGGGCCAGTCTAGACGTAGCCCTGTAGTGGGCACACCCACCCCTCCTTTTAGCTGGCTGACAGCAAGCAGCAGTACAGCCCCTGCTTACACAAGCAAATGAAAAAAGAAACAGAGTTTTTCTAGCTCTCTCTGTGCTATCTTGTAATGCAACTCAATGCACAAGGAGCATAGTGTTTCGCAAAGCAGCTCTAAAGAGCTATATTAATTCCTCTTGCCAAAATGATCATTCCTGGCCATGATGCCGGTACCTGCTAAGCCATTAGGAAAACAACAGTGTCGTTACTGAATGGCTGGCTCACTTTGCTGTCTTTCAAACATTCAAACAGGAACTTCGTGTTGTGTAAGTTATTTGCATTTTTAATTTTCCTTCGGGAATCACGCCACCCCCAATTATATGATTGTTTGCCTTGTTTGTTCATTTGGCTGCCCAAAGATTGGTACGTGGGGTGAAATGTGTTTTACTGGCTTCTTGTTGGAATATTTTTTGGCCTGAGGGAGACGAGTACTAGAAATGTGTGGACATGTGTGCTTGTTACAGGGGAATCGGATTTAACAGGATGGAGTTTTGACTGGCACACAAAGGCTGACAAAGGGCTCAGCATTTGACCTGAGAATGTTTGAGTTGTGGCAGTGAGGGTTTATATCTGTTCTTGGATGTACAGTGAACCTCCTGTAGCCAGTTACATATGCACAGCTATCCAAGATGGAAAGATGTACCAGAAACGGCCACAAGTTAACTGCATATGGATATGTCTACACTACAGCACTAATTCGAACTAACTTAATTCGAATTAGTTAATTTGAACTAAGCTAATTTGAATTAGTGCATCTAGACCTAAAAACTAATTTGAATTAGCGTTTTGCTAATTCGAAATAGCATGTCCACATTGAGTGGACCCTGAACCGAAGTTAAGGCTGGCCGGAACCAGTGCCGGCAGGGCATCAGGTTAGGACTTACAGCGTGGAGCTGCTGCCTCAGGCTAGCCGAGAACTGTGCTTAAAGGGACCCGACAACCCCCCCTCCCCCCGGACAGTCAGTTCTCAGGGTTCCCCGCTTGCTTGTCTACTTCGATGAGGGACAGCAAAGCAGTCCTGGCTTGGAGTGCCCTGAGTGCCTACACTCAGCACATCACAGCACTCGGCCATCAGCCCAGCTGCACTTGCCGCAGGCTGCCATTTGGGGGGGGGGGGTGTCAATCAGGGGGCTGTCAGGATCCAGGAGGCCCTGCAAGAGAGCTTCCACCCCGAGGAGCCCACAGAGCCACCCCAGTCCTCTCCATTGGGGGCTCCTGTCCCATTCCTTCCTCACCTCCTTCCACTTACCCCTCCCTAGCCCCCCTTCCTGATGTAAAAAATAAAGGACACGTGTGTTCAAAAATAGAAACTCTCTTTATTTAACAAAACTTGGTAGGGGGGATTAACCTCTGGGGAGACTGGGAAAAGGAGGTGGAAGAGAGTGTCATGGCTCCTTCCCCACTCTGGCATGATAAATGCAGAAGTGGGGGGCAGCAAGTGTACCCCAAAGCCTTATCTGCCAGGCTTTAGTCTAAAACTTCCCCCAAGATCTTAAAAACCTAGATCTTGGGAATAAAACTTCCGCTGCCACCACCCAAATGTTGATAAAGAAATCAGGGGAAAGATCATTTGGGAAATCTTACCCCTAAAATAAAAATCAAGGCACACCATTAACCACTGCTAGGTTAATAAAAAGAAAAGAAAGAACTTTTATTATTACAACAATATTCCTGTTGCAAACATAATGACTAGATAGGGAGGTAACAAAATATACTCATGAAGAAACTCCACGGGCCTAGAACTTAGTTACAAAGAAAAGCCCAAACATCTTTTAAGCAGTGCCAGATCTCAGATCCCATACCCAATCCTTAAAACAATAAAACCTAACGAAACTACCTAAACTTTACCCTACTTACAGAAAATGAAGAATGGTGTCTTGGAGAGAGAGAGACATGCTTGTCCCTCTCTGTAGCTGCAGAGAACACTCTCAGAGAGACAAAAGGGAGAAAAGAAAAAACCCCAATTCCTTTGTCCCAGTTTGAAAAGTCCCACCTACATTCCACCTGGCTAGGTGTAGTTAACCCCTTAATCCCCAGGCTGCTGGCTAACCCTTATAATCATGACAGAGAGGAAGAGAGAGGTTGGGTGAGGGGAGGGGGAAACCTGGGAGGAGGGAGCTGGAAGGGGGAAGCCAGGGGAAGAAGGAGAAGGGGAAGTATAAAACTATGGTACGCCATATCTTCAGTACTGTGTACAGATGTGGTCTCCTCACTTCAAAAAAGATATTTTAGCCTTGGAGAGGGTTCAGAAAAGGGCAACTAAAATGATTAGGGGTTTGGAACACGTCCCATATGAAGAAAGGCTAAAGAGACAAGGACTTTTCAGCTTAGGAAAGAGGAGACTGAGGGGGGATATGATAGAGGTCTATAAAAGCATGAGTGGTGTGGACAGGGTGCATAAAGGAAAGTTCTTCATTAGTTCCCATAATAGAAGGACTAGAGGACACCAAATGAAATGAATGGGTAGCAGGCTAAGAACAGAAAGTTCTTCTTCACAAAGCAAATAGTCAACCTGTGTAACTCCTTCCCGCAGGAGGCTGTGAAGGCTAGAACTATAACAGAGTTTATAGAGAAGTTAGATAAAGTCATGGAGGTTGGGTCCATGGAGTGGTATTAGCCAGGGCGTAGGAATGGTGTCCCTGGCCTCTGTTTGTGGAAGGCTGGAGATGGATGCCATGAGACAAATGGCTTGGTCATTGTCTTCGGTCCATCCCCTCCGGAGTAGCTTGTGTTAGCCGCTGTCGGCAGACAGGCTACTGGGATAGATGGACCTTTGGTCTGACCGAGTACAGCCGTTCTTATGTTCTTATGTTCTTATGTTCTAAGCTCAGGGCTCAGGGTTGGGGGTCTCACTGGACCAACTTGATTTTCATGCAAACCTGCTCCTGGGTTCGCATGTGGCCTTTGGTGGCCAGGCTGGCAGTTATCCTGCCCTAGACGGCCACTTTCCTGTGCCTAGTGTGGAGATTGTGAACGTTGGAGGCTTCCCCCCAAACCTGAATGAGGTCCATGATCTCCGCACTAGACCAGGCGTGCGCCCGCCTCTTGCGGCCCTGGGCAGGCTCCGGGGAGCTGCCAGCCTGGTCCCGGGAAGAGGTGGAGGGCTGGGTGGCAGCGGGTGGCTGGCTCATGCCGTGCCAGGTACAGGGTCTGCTGGCTGGGTGCTGGCAGGCTTGCACCTGGCACGGGCACCGTAGCCAGCCTGTGACCCTTTAAGGGCTCTGGGGCTGGGAGGGGTGCGGACGAGTTTCCCTGGTGTTGGCCAGAGTGGCCACCAGGGAAAGCTGGGGAGGGCTAGCCTCCCACGAGTTCGAATTAAGTGGCTACACAGCCCTTAATTCGAACTACTTAATTCGAACTAAGCGTTAGTCCTCATAGAATGAGGTTTACCAAGTTTGAATTAAGCGCTCCGCTAGTTCGAATTAAGTTCGAACTAGCAGTTTGCATGTGTAGCACCTATGAAAGTTAATTCGAACTCACGGCTGTTAGTTCGAATTAACTTTGTAGTGTAGACATACTCTATGTTAGCATATAGTCATTTAAATGACTAATCAATAAGTCTGCGCTTATCAGTTAATCCAAATGACTACATACACTCCTTCCCACTCCCCTTACTACTTCTGTATCAAAGGCAGCAAGGGGGGGCAGTGCCATGGGGAGCCAGCTTTTAAGCAGCTCTACACGAACACCAGATCCCGCAGAGCCGCTTGCTCCCCGCCCCTTATACTGCTGCTGTGATAGAGAGGCAGCAGCAGGCAAGGTGAGGGGGCAGGCACGAGTTGGTACATGTGGGAAGCCAGCTTTCAGGCCGCTCTCTGTACATATTGGCTCCTGGGGAGTTGCTTGCTCCCCTGCACTGCTGCCTCTCTATCAGAGGCAGTAATGTGTGTGTGGGTGGGTGTGGGGGTTGGTAGACACGAGTCAATATGCGTGGGGCTCCAAGCATGCCGGCTCTGCTGAGCAACCTGCCCGCCCCCCGCTGCTTCCAGCAGAGGCAGTGTGTGTGTGTGTGTGTGCAGAAGGGAGCTGGGACTCAGGGGGAGCCGGCTTCATGGAGCCACTTCACCCCCATGCTGCTGCCTCTAATACAGAGGCAGCAGCGTGAGGAGGGGAGCAGGCAGGATGCTGGAGCAGCCTCTGTCTGTGGGGAGCTTGGGCCCCCTGCGGACAGAGGCTGTTGCTGCCCTGTGCAACTGCCTTTGTATCAGAGGCAGAAGCATGGGACCAGCTCCCCTTGCAGACCAGCTCCTGCCTGTCACCCTGCACTGCTGCCTTTGATACAAAAGCAGCAGTGTGAGGTAGCATGGGGCTTCCTGGATGTGGGGCCGAGTGCTCATTGGCTACTGGACATGCCTCTGGGGACCATTGAATACTCATGTAACCAATAAGATTTTGTGAGGTTACATGACTATTAAATTTAAAAAGATCTAACAACTCTGGTGTTGTGTTAGGCACAAAGAGAAGGGGACAGTTTCGGCCCCAACGAGCTTACAATCAGAATAGTGTGTACAAAGTCACAGAGGGAAATAACCTGTTCAAGATCACACAGTGGGTCAGTGATAGAGTTGGGAACAGATGCCAGGTGTTTTGGCTCTCAAAGGATCACTGTAGCCACTGGACCACTCTGCCATATGCACCCATTAGCGATGCACAGTAAGGGGGATGTCTACACTACAGGACAAGGTTGAACAAAGATACGCAACTTCAGCTATGTTAATTGTGTAGCTGAAGTTGAAGTAGTTTAACTCGACTTTTGACACTGTCCACACTGCAGAAGGGATAACACTCTTCCTTCGACTTCCCTTACTCCTTGTGAAATGAGGGTTACAGGAGTCAGAGTAAGTCCTCTATCTCGAGAATATTTTGAAAGAACGGCTTTCTGTGTAGATGTGCACTGTTATTCTGAAATAGCATTAGTTATTCTGAAATAACCCTAATCAGTGACTACAACTGGTTCTTTGTGTTAATGTTGAATTAGGCTTTATTTTTTCAAACCATAGTGAATAAATGACCTGGTTAAAATAAGTTGTTAATAAAACACAAACTGTATTTCTAAAAGCACAAAGGGCATTAGCTTAACATGTGTTAGACTACTCTGGATCACTTTGTTCTGAAGTTTGAAATCCATCATTGCTCCAGATTTACTCTGGGGAAACTGACAAGCAAATTGGGCCCCTGGGGGACAAATCCTAAATTGCTGTACATTTATGAAGTCTAGTATGATCAAAAGACCTGTGTCAGATCAAAGGTTCATCCAGACCAGTATCCTGACTTCCAAAAGTGGCCAATGCCAGGTGCCCTGCAGGAAATGAACAGAACAGGTAATCATCAAGTGATCCATCCCTGTCACCCATTCCCAGCTTCTGGCAAACAGAGGCTAGGGACACCATTTCCACCCATCCTAGCTAATTGCCATTGATGGACCTCTCTTCCATGAATGTATCTAATTCATTTTAAACCTTGTTATAGTCTTGGCCTTCTGTGTTTATGTGCTCCATTTTCATGACTTTAGCTACAGAGTCAGAGACAAATCCAGAGCATTGCTTAGCACCTGATTTCAGTGCGGACTTCAGCAAGAGGGGATGTCATACAGTGGCCAGGGCACTGGAGTAGGAGTAAGGAAAGTTTGGGTCTATTGCTGTGTGAGTTTGGAGCAAGTCACTTAATCCTTCCTCTCTAGCTATATTCCATGTGCATTTTCCATTATTTTCGGGTACAGTCCTGCAAGGTTCTGGGAGCATCCATTGGATGCACAAGCTCAGTGAGCTTGAGTGTGCTTAGCTCCTTACAGCAAGGAGCCCTCGACGAGGAGTGCTGCTCTCGCATGCTTGTGTAGTGAGCACCATCTGCTCTAATTAATCTCCTTTCCCCAAGCGTCTTCTGTAACAGAATTTCACTGAGATCTGATCCCTAAAAAATGGAATCAGACTTTGCAACGAAGTGATTACACTGGGTGTTTTTTCCATTAAAACTTATTAGAGCAAGACTAGGGGGCAGTGCCCCCTGCTTGCTACGCTCACCAACCCCCGTCTCTGGGGATAGGCAGCCCTGGCTCTTCTCCCAGCCGCCGGAGAGGGCTGGGCTGAGGTGTGGCAGCCCTGGCGTCCCCTCTCCATCCTTGGCCACTGCGTGAAGGCCAGGCCAGCCCTGTCTCCCCCCTCCCCAGCCCCTTGGCTGTTGGGCAGGGCCGAGGCCAGGCCAACCCCAATTCTTTCCCACCCCAGCTATCAGGCAGGGTCGAGGGCAGGACAGCCCAGCTCTCCCTCCCCACCACAATCTGTACTTCAGTTTGAACCCCTACCTCCATTCCTGCACTCACCATCCTCCCTAACCCTTCCCGCTCCCCACCCCACACTGCCTATCCTTACCCCCACCTCCTTCCTCCATTCCTATACCCCCATCCTTCCCTAACCCCTCCCCAGTCCCACACTGCCCATCCCCCTGCCTCCATTCCTATATCCCCTGCATCCCTACCATCCCTCCTTACTGCACTGCCCTTCTCCACATAGACCCTATCCCCCTTCCTCCCTCTCTACGCACACCCTGCACCCTCCCGTGAAACTGTTGAGCTGCATGCCCCTCTTGTCATAAAGATGATATAGAGATGTGTGCTTCCCTTGTGCTGCTTTGACACATCATGCTGCCCCACCTGCTCCTCCGAAGGCTTCATGGAGACATTGCTCAAGATGGGGGAGAGAATGGAGCCTGTGGTGTTCACATGAGAGGCGGACGACCTTTTGATTTATGAGGAAGGACCTGAGCCATCAATGGGGGGGTCTAACATGAATCTGATGTCAGAATTATAGGGTAGTGTACCATTTCATCAAATGCTGTAGACCATTCTGGAAAGATTAATACAGACATACGCCACCCCTGTATTGCCTGGCGATCAGAGCTGGTTCAGTTCTATTCCGAGGCATGCAGCCAAATCAGGAAGGATTGGCAGTAGAAAGCTAGCGTTGGATTCTATTTCTGGCTAGTGTCAAGGTCAGAGCCACGGGTGGTAGCTCTGAATGCTGCCAGTACTTCTGCCACCTCTCTTCATGAATGGGTCTAATTGTCTGCATGGGTCAATGTAGGGATTTCAACATCCCTAGTCCTCAACTTGGTTTTATGATGCAAGAGATTATCAAGATCATCTTGGAAGTGGGTGTACTTTGAGCTAAAATATAAGAAAACAGGGAGTCATAGGAGTTAGACATTATTAAGCCATATAGATCATAAAATCCAGACATATGCCTCTTCCCCACTAAAGTACATTTACCAGTGGTTTGTGCTCTTCCATCACTTCCCTGATTATTCCTTTGTCTATTACATTTCACTGGCCCATTTGCCACCTTCCTGTGCACAAATTAGCAAAGATGCTTCTTTATTTGTCTTTTTAAAGGCTGTGATTATTTGATTTAAAGCATCATCAAATGACCCAAGGTGAGGGTGTGAAAAACAGTTAAGCGCTTGATGGTCAGTTCAGTTGATTATATTCTGAAACATATTTAGTAATATGTAAGACTTAAAACATCACCATTGTTTTATACAACATACACATGACTCTACAATACATGTTAGTAATCATTCAATGCGTCTTAGTGTTTGACAACCCTTGCTTCCTTAGTGTGAGGTAACCCAGTGTATGCAGCCCTGTCAGAATAATATGTATCTTAAAACTTATTCCAGTTTTCTTCCACTTCACCCATATGGCAGGGGTCTCAGAGCATCCAGGAGGGCTGTGTTAATGTGATACTGTTTATGCTTGTATGGCTAAGTCAGCATTTTGCTCATAAAGTCAGAGACGGGCATGATTCCTGAAGAACAAAGTAGCCATCCCAAATATGAGCTCCTGGTATCAATGAGGCTATGTACACACTACAGCTTACATCAGTATAACGTATGTTGCTCAGGGATGTGGTCAATCCATCCGCTGAGCAACATAAATTACACTGACATAAATCTCAGTATGGACAACGCTATGTTGGTGGGAGAATTCCTCTTGCTGACATGACTACAGCCAGTCATGGGGCTGGAGTAATCAAATTAACAGAGAGCTCTCTCCCATCAGCTTAGAGGGTCTGCACTAGCAGCAGATCTGCAAGCTTTGCAGTGCAGCCAGCAAACCTGATCTGGCAACCCTCACTGACATAGGTTATCCTTTGACTTACAGGCACTTCTTCTATGAGGAAGGTTTACGCACATGGCTAAGAGTGGCAGATTCAGGCCTGATATTGCAGGGAGGGTGAATTTTGAAATAAAGTGCTCCTTTGAGCCATCCCTTATTCCTTGTAGAATAAGGTTTATAGGGATGGCGAAAAAGCGCATCCACTACTTCAAAAATTTGTCCAAAATAGCGGACGTGCCTTGGACACAGCGTTGCTATTTTGGGATACTTCCGGTATCCTGACATAGCAATGCAATCTAGACATAGCCTATACCTGCAGAAAACCCAGTCATAGTGTCATAGAATCAGAGGATTGGGAGGGACCATGACAGGTCATGCAGTCAAGTCTCCTGAACTTGTGGCAGGACCAAGCACCATCTGACCATCCCTGACAGATGTTTGTCTAATCTTCACTTAAAAATCTCCAATGATGGAGATTCTACAATGTCTGTAGGCATTTTATTCCAGTGCTTAACCATCCTGACCGTTAGGATGTCCAACCTAAACCTAATGGTCAACCTAAACCTCCCTTGCTTCAATTTAAGCCCATTGCTTCCTGTCCTATCCTCAGAAGTTAAGAAGAACAATTGTATCCCTCCTTCTTGTAACACCCTTTTGGGTACTTGAAAACAGTCATCACATCGCCTCTTAGTCTTCTCTTTTCCACACTAAACAAACCCAATCTTTTTTAAGTTTTCCCTCATAGCTCATGTTTTCTAGACTTTTAATCATTTTTGGTGCTCTTCTCTGAATTTTTTTTCCAATTTGTCCATTTCTTTCCTGATATGTGGTGCCCAGAACTGGATGCAATATTCCAGTTGAAGTCTAATCGGTGCAGAGGAGAGTGAAAGAATTACTTCTCGTGTGTTACTTACAACACTTCTGCTAATATACATCCCAGAATGATATTTGCTTTTTTTTGCAACATGTTGATTTACGAGGTTGATTCATGTTTAGCTCATGATGGGGGTACTTCCACCAGGAGCTGAGGAAGGCTTTCACAGCCTTTGTACCATCTGATTGACACAAACGGAGCTTTCAGGGCAGAGAATTTACTTCATATTCTTGCTGCTACCTAAATCTCTCCTCTCACTTCCCACCTCCTTCTCCACTCACCATTTTCATTCCTCTTACATTACCGCTCCTTGTGTTTCCTTTATACCCTCTTTGTTTTCTTCCTTCTATTTGTAGCCCTTCTGCCGGGTAGGCCTGGCAGGAACCAGGGCTGGGTTCAATATCTTGGGGTCAATCTCACAAAGAACCGGCTCGAGCCCCCACCCAGTGATCTGGGAAATTCACGCACCCCTGGGCGCCTCTGAGAGGCAATGCTTCCCCACTCGCAAGCACTGAGTCTGAGTGTAGGGAAAGAACATTTAATGAAACAGAGGAAGAATTCATATGGCATTAGCTTGGAGAAAACACCACAAACAGAGTTCATAACCCAAACATGAGCCCCCACCCCGGCCAAGATTCGCCCGAAGTCCACCGACTCCCCAAAAGTCTCTGTGCCACCCAGAGTCCCAAAGTTCACCCGCAGGGTTTCACCTCCCAACCTGGGTAGAAATGGGGGTGGGGAGATAGATAGGGGGCACCTTATACGAAACTCCGCTACGCTTCACCAGCTGTCTCGTCCCACACCTCTGGACGCTCCGCTGGGCACCTGTCGCCGCTTCTCGCCTGCTGCCGCTCCACGCCACGCCACTGGTCGCCGCTCCTCGCCTGCCGCCGCTCCATGCCACGCCGCTAATGGCCGCTCCTCGCCTGCCGCCGCTCCACGCCACGCCGCTAATGGCCGCTCCTCGCCTGCCGCCGCTCCACGCCACGCCGCTAATGGCCGCTCCTTGCCTGCCACTGCTCCACGCCACGCTGCTAATGGCCGCTCCTCGCCTGCCGCCACTCCACGCCACGCCGCTGATGGCTGCTCTTCGCCTGCCGCCGCACCACGCCACACCGCTAGTCGCCGCTCCTCGCCTGCTGCCACTCTACTGGCTGCAGTAGGTCTGGCTCTCAGCCAAACCAGTGATTTCAGCTTAGTGATTTCAACTCTCAGCCAAACCAGTGATTTCAGCTCTCAAATGAATCCAGCTTTCACTGGACTAGTAAACAAAAAGACTCCTCAGGGAGTCTGCTTTAGGTCTGTCCTTAAAACAAAGGGGGAAAGGTGCAGGCTGGGCCAGTCTTATAGCTCACACCTGGTAGGTGTGAAGCAGGCTGACTCAAGTCCTTTAACCCTTTCCCCCAGCTCTGGCTACTCAACTCTGGAAGGGGGGAGGCTTGTTCTTCCGAGACCTCTTTCCATGATGGTGGTGTCTCTCCTGCAAGCACTGGTGGCATGTTTGACAGTTCCCACATTTAGGGGTAGCATGATTAGTGACCCCCACAACAGTCCCAAATTATATACAATTCTCTACATTCCATTCCAACACTGACCCTCCATCAGCCCTGGCTGAATGGGATTTACATAGCCACACCTTGGATTCTCTCCTGAGCAGTGTTTACATGTCAACAGTTAACAGTTAATTACCTTGTAGAGCTAAACAACTGTAGTGGGCACACCCACCCCTCCTTTCAGCTGGCTGACAGCAAGCAGCAGTTCAGCCCCTGCTTACATCCTCCCCCCAGTCAAAAATTTGCCGTCCCGGCAAAATATGTTCCTGATTATACCAGCAACGTGAGTTCTCTTCAAAGGGTCTAAGGAACCCCACCATGGCCTCTACCAGCCTGTGTGCCAGGTGTATCACATCCTCACTAACCACTCCTGGTGCATTGTAAGTTAGCCTGTTCACTGGTTTTATAACCCTATCACGCCTATCGAGCACAGGCACAGCAGGAACTGTGGGGACTTCTTCTGGGGGAAGGGCTGACAAGGGGTTATGTGTAGGTACCCTCTCTTCAGATACATGCCGTTGCACCTCTTGTTGAGATGCTGGGATGTCCAGGGCACTGGGGACACCTTCCCCTGGAACATACTCTCTGTCCACTGACACAGGTGTGTCATCACAAGCCTGTTCCTCTCCCAGAAGTTCTGAAGATGTAGATGGGACAAACTCATCCTCCGAGGTTTGTCTAGGTGAGGACACCGAACCTCCTTCCACAGGCCTAAATGCCTCAGCCATAGGATTCAGAGCCAAAGAAGTGGAGCTCTCTCCATGTCTCATTGATGGAGTCCGGAATCTGGTCTGCATCCCAGTATACTCAATGGGATCATCTTCCTCTTCAGATTCACTCTCAAAGGTGCTGGGTAGAGGGAGATTAGCTTCACAGGACTCACCACACATGATGGGTGGTTGACTTGGCCGGACACTTCTTTTTCGCTGAGGCCCCATGTCATGGTCCATTTCGTAAGGAGCGCCTACCAATTCTCCCACAGGCAGCAGAAGGTTCCGATGTACTGTTTTTACTTGCCCTGGCCCAGTTTCTGGTTTAATCTTGTAGACCGGTAGATCTCTAAGTTTTTCCACCACCCGGTAAGGCATTGCCTTCCATCTGTCGGCAATCTTGTGTTTGCCAGCAATACCCATATTTCGTAGCAGAACTCTGTCCCCAGGTTGGAGCTCTTGTGGGCGCACTCGCGCATCATATCGGTGTTTATTACGGTCTGCATTTTTCCGGGCAGCTGCAGTAGCCAAGCGATAGGCATTCTGCAGTTTTTCTCGTAATCGGGAGACATATTGCAAGTGTGTCTCATAACTCTCGCCATCTCCTGATACTCCAAAGCATATGTCTATAGGCAGCATCGGCTCTCGTCCAAACATCATGAAGAATGGGGTGACCCCTATAGCATCATTTCTTGTAGCATTGTAGGCATGCACCAAAAATGCGACATGCTGGCTCCAGGATGCTTTCTGGTCTGGGCGTAAAGTCCCCAGCATATTTAGTAGAGTCCGATTGAACCGCTCAGGCTGAGGGTCACCTTGGGGGTGGTAAGGTGTTGTTCTGGACTTCTTAACTCCGGACAATCGTAGCACCTCCTTCAAGAGGTGACTCTCAAAGTCCCTCCCCTGGTCAGAATGTATCCGAGTTGGGAGACCATACACTGAAAAATATCTTTCCCACAAAACTCGTGCCACAGTAGTGGCTCGCTGGTCACGTGTGGGATATGCCTGTGCATATCGGGTATAATGGTCAGTCACTACTAAAATGTTCCCCATATTTTTCCTGTCCACTTCTAAAGACAAGAAATCAATACACACCAGCTCCAAAGGCCTGCTGGTGGTGATATTCTCCAGATAAGCAGCTCTGATAGGCAGAGTTTTCCTATGAACACATCGGGCGCAGGTCTCACATTTTTTTCGTACATCTTCAGCCATTCGGGGCCAGTAAAACCTACTACGGATAAGTTCCAGGGTTTTCTCCATTCCCAAATGCCCAAAATCATCATGCAGGGCTCTCATGGCCAAGGCTCTGTACTCTTTTGGTAGCACTAGTTGCGTTCGTCGATTTTGCAAAGGATCTACGGTGATCCGGTGCAGCACCCCCTGTATTAGTTCCAGTTTGCACCACTCCCGCAACAGTAGCTTACCCTCAGGGGTGGATGTGGCAACTGCACTAGGGCTTTTCCCTTCTCTTTTTGCAAGTAGTGTGTTACGGATGTTGACATCTTGCAGCTGTGCTCTCTGCCAGTCAGAAGCATTGAGCCTGGGCAAGGGGGACTGGTCCAACATAATGTAGTTCACGGAGACAGAGGGTACACTCTCAGGGGGTAGGCCCAGTGTTTCTGCAACACACCCATGAGGACTCTCATGTGCCTTGGATTTCTGATAACTACCGTTGCAGATAGCTCTCACTCCGTCTACAGGAATCTCACCAATTTCTGTTGGCTGTGGACGCCGAGACAACGCATCTGCATCTACATTGTTTCTCCCTGATCGGTACTGTATGCTGAACTCATAGCTGGCCAGGGCGGCCACCCATCGTTGTCCAGTAGCATCCAGCTTAGCACTTGTCAGTACATAAGTCAGTGGGTTGTTGTCTGTCCATACCTGGAAATTAGCACCGTACAAATAGTCCCGAAATTTCTCAGTGATGGCCCACTTCAAGGCCAGGAACTCCAACTTGTGGATGGGGTAACGACTTTCACTGTCAGACAGCCCTCGGCTGGCAAAGGCCACAGGTTTACGGTTGCCGTTCACATCTTGGTACAAGACTGCTCCCAAACCATCCAAACTGGCATCTGTATGTAGGAGGAATGGCTTGTTTGGGTCAGCAAAAACTAAGACTGGAGCATGAGTTAGACAGCTAATGATCTCTCGGAAAGCCCTTTCACATCCCTCCTCCCATCGTGGTCCAAAAGGCTCTAGGGGGCCATATTGTCTTGGATCGGGAGGTCGTGGGGGTCTCCCCTTATTCTTGGTCTTAGCTTTCCTCTTGATGGCCGGGTATCCCCTGGTAAGATCATTCAGAGGCTTTACAATGGTGGCATAATTCTTCACAAACCTCCGATAGTAGCCACTAAACCCAAGGAAAGTCTTAAGCTCTCTGTAGTTTCTGGGGCGCGGCCAGGTAGTGAGTGCTTCTACTTTATCCGGATCGGTACTCACACCTTCTTGGGACACAATATGACCAACATACTTCACTGATGTTCGGCAGAATTGACACTTATCAATGGAAAGTTTCAGCCCATGGGCCTCCAACCTGTCAAGTACTTTAAGAAGTCTCTCTTCATGCTCTTCCAAGGTCCTTCCAAATACAATCAGATCATCCAAATAGACCAAGACTTGCAGTAAGTTCATATCCCCTACAACTTTCTCCATGAGGCGCTGGAATGTGGCGGGGGCCCCAGAGATCCCTTGAGGCATGCGTTCAAACTGATAAAACCCCAATGGGCAGATGAAGGCGGTCTTCTCCTTGTCCTCTGCTCCCAAGGGGATCTGGTAGTATCCACTTCGAAGATCCAATACTGAGAACCACTGGCTTCCCAATAAACAATCTAATGCATCTTCTACTCGGGGCATTGTGTACTGGTCAACCACAGTACGGCGGTTCAGGGTGCGGTAGTCAATACACATCCGAATTTTCCCATTCTTTTTTCGGACTACCACAATGGGTGAAGCATAGGGGCTGTGGGACTCGGAAATGATGCCAGTTGCAGCCAGTTCCTGAAGGTGATGTCGCACATCATCCATCTCTGAAAGTGCAATTTTTCTAGATCTCTCCCTGAAAGGTCGGGGATCATGTAGTCTGATGTTATGCTCAACCCCTTTGGCACACCCCACATCCCACTCATGCAGTGAGAATACGTTGGGTCTTTCAGAGAGCTTCTTCCTCAGGCGATCCTTCCACTCTTCGTCCAAGGGTGAATCTCCAAAGTCAAACCTTGATGGATCTATAGTCTGAACGTGCGGTTCACACTGGGGACTCACAATCGATTCAGTCTCAAAAAGATCTGCTATCTTTTGCCCTTGATTCACAATAATATCACGACTTGTTTCATTCGCAATCAGTACTGTGACTGTGTCCTGGGATGCTGCTGGTAAGGTTATAACTCCACAGGGGACCAGGACCCCATCAGGAAGCTCTCCCTCAGTTGGTTGTTCTACCATGGCGAACACTCGTTTATTGCCTTTCAGCCAGGTGCTCATGACGAGCACTTCCTGCTCTGTCCTTGCAGGCACTACTAAAGGGTTTGCACCTGCATACCTTAGAGTACCCATTGGTAGCTCAGACATCTCCTGTTTAGCATCTTCAATCTTCCTATAGGCTTCAGCACAAAGGGTATGGATCATCAGGGTATCCAGATATTGGTCCCCAGCCCGTCGTCTGCAGTATTCTGCGAGCACCTTGAAGAGACTGGAGTTGGTCCCTATCAGTACTGACACATCAGGGACCCCTTTAGGGTCAGGGCATATCAAGGCTACTGTGTCCACCTCTTCTCTTACCCCTGCCACCTCCTCAGGGAATTCCAAATGCACTATGACATACCCTTTGTAGGGATATTCGTTCATGCTGAGACCACACAGGCCAAGGCCAGTCAATGGCTGGATAGGCAGGTGCCTGAGCACCTGTTGGTAGAATGACTGGAATATAATTGTCACCTGAGATCCAGTATCAAGCACTGCTTTGCACTCCGCCCCTTCAATCCTTACAGTGACCTCTGCTCGAGGCCCTATCAGTCCTGAAGGGATCCTAGCTGAGTGGTCTTTTCTGGGGAATCCATCAAATCCTGGGGGCCTGGGTGGTCCCTGTTCCCCAACCGTCTCATGACTGATTCTCAGCTTTCCATAAACTAAACTGGGGTTTTCCTCATTTGGGCAATGTGCAGCCCTGTGCCCATCTTGACCACACCGGTAGCAGAAGAATGATCCTCTCCTCTTTTGGCTGGGTGGGATGGCAGCTCCAGGCGCTGACTTATCCATCAACACAGCCTGAGGTTCCTCATCCCTGCAAATCCGCGCTTGGTCAATGGCTCTCTGCAACTCAGCAATCCGTTCTGTCAGGACCTGAACTTGCTGGGCAATGTCTCCTCTGGTGCTCACCATGAGCACATCGGCTGTTTGTCGGGGTGCAGCGCTGGTTGGCTTAGGCCTCTGGGCCTCCCAAAGCCCACTGGTAGCCTGCCTTTCTTCCTCCTCTCTGACCTCCTTTATCAGTTGGGAGTACGCAGGGGGGTGTTCCAGTCGTTCTCTTAGCCGGAGGTGTAGTAGAATCGGGCTGTAATATGGAGTTCCTCTTACAATTTGAGCCAATCTGGTCTGGTCCATCTGCTCAGCAGTCACGGCTCCCCTAATGACAGCTCTCTGCAGCAACTTCTCCAACCTCTGTACATAGGCTGAGAGCTTCTCTCCTCGGTGCTGCTTAGCATTGAGAAAGTTACAAAAACTGTCTTCAGGACCCTCCATGCTCCCAAAGGTGTGAGTGAGGGCCTCTAGGCAGTCCTTTACACTGACCTCAGGGTTAGTGAGCTTCAAGGTGCGAATCACATCTAAAGCTGGGCCCCGGAGACTGTCTACTAAACATCTTCGTTTTTCTCTGTCTGGCACAGCCCAATGCTCTAGCATTTCAGTGGTGTGTTCCAGCCAGGGTTCAAACTCCTCTTCCCCAGGGAATAATCTTAACTTACAATAGGAGCTTGCCATAGCATGGGATAGCACACATTTCTCCAAGATTTGCCCCAGGGCTTTTGCCCAATCATCTGCTGAGGTTGCTGCCTCTGAGCTAGAGGCTTCTGGGCCAGGGCCCAACAAACCTGACAGACAAGCCATGATACAAACAGTAATGCCCTCAAATACAAATCACAATTATTTCCCACAACAGCAACTCACTCAACATGTGCTTGCGAGGGGTACTGACCCAGTAAATCCCGGACGAGCCCCCAAAATGTAGCCCTTCTGCCGGGTAGGCCTGGCAGGAACCAGGGCTGGGTTCAATATCTTGGGGTCAATCTCACAAAGAACCGGCTCGAGCCCCCACCCAGTGATCTGGGAAATTCACGCACCCCTGGGCGCCTCTGAGAGGCAATGCTTCCCCACTCGCAAGCACTGAGTCTGAGTGTAGGGAAAGAACATTTAATGAAACAGAGGAAGAATTCATATGGCATTAGCTTGGAGAAAACACCACAAACAGAGTTCATAACCCAAACATGAGCCCCCACCCCGGCCAAGATTCGCCCGAAGTCCACCGACTCCCCAAAAGTCTCTGTGCCACCCAGAGTCCCAAAGTTCACCCGCAGGGTTTCACCTCCCAACCTGGGTAGAAATGGGGGTGGGGAGATAGATAGGGGGCACCTTATACGAAACTCCGCTACGCTTCACCAGCTGTCTCGTCCCACACCTCTGGACGCTCCGCTGGGCACCTGTCGCCGCTTCTCGCCTGCTGCCGCTCCACGCCACGCCACTGGTCGCCGCTCCTCGCCTGCCGCCGCTCCATGCCACGCCGCTAATGGCCGCTCCTCGCCTGCCGCCGCTCCACGCCACGCCGCTAATGGCCGCTCCTCGCCTGCCGCCGCTCCACGCCACGCCGCTAATGGCCGCTCCTTGCCTGCCACTGCTCCACGCCACGCTGCTAATGGCCGCTCCTCGCCTGCCGCCACTCCACGCCACGCCGCTGATGGCTGCTCTTCGCCTGCCGCCGCACCACGCCACACCGCTAGTCGCCGCTCCTCGCCTGCTGCCACTCTACTGGCTGCAGTAGGTCTGGCTCTCAGCCAAACCAGTGATTTCAGCTTAGTGATTTCAACTCTCAGCCAAACCAGTGATTTCAGCTCTCAAATGAATCCAGCTTTCACTGGACTAGTAAACAAAAAGACTCCTCAGGGAGTCTGCTTTAGGTCTGTCCTTAAAACAAAGGGGGAAAGGTGCAGGCTGGGCCAGTCTTATAGCTCACACCTGGTAGGTGTGAAGCAGGCTGACTCAAGTCCTTTAACCCTTTCCCCCAGCTCTGGCTACTCAACTCTGGAAGGGGGGAGGCTTGTTCTTCCGAGACCTCTTTCCATGATGGTGGTGTCTCTCCTGCAAGCACTGGTGGCATGTTTGACAGTTCCCACATTTAGGGGTAGCATGATTAGTGACCCCCACAACAGTCCCAAATTATATACAATTCTCTACATTCCATTCCAACACTGACCCTCCATCAGCCCTGGCTGAATGGGATTTACATAGCCACACCTTGGATTCTCTCCTGAGCAGTGTTTACATGTCAACAGTTAACAGTTAATTACCTTGTAGAGCTAAACAACTGTAGTGGGCACACCCACCCCTCCTTTCAGCTGGCTGACAGCAAGCAGCAGTTCAGCCCCTGCTTACATATTATATTGCTGCTGTCTGTATTCTTCCCTCAAGAGCCCTTTCTCTACTCTCAGAAATACTTCCTCTCTTTCTTCACCATTAGCAGCCCTCAGGCCCTCTCTCTATTGCTCTGTTGTCCTGCATTTTGTCTTGTGCTGTATTGTCATTTCTTATTTACAGTGGGTGATTATTAGCACAGGACACTTTCCTTACCTATACGTGCCAAGCATAGTGCAAGCTAAGAGTGGTATTGAAATGTTTTGTAGCACTAACAACTCTAATGTTTGTATCCAAAATAATCAAAATACATCAGCATAATAATGAAATAAAGCCAAAGGTACAAAACTCCCATTTAGAGAGGTTTATAATTGTTGCCGTTACTATAGCAATTATTATAATCCTCTGGATGAGAATAATGTTCTTTCATATGGCATGGAAGAGAGAAGTATTCAACAGAGGCATATCCCTAAAAGACTGATTTGGCCAGCCTAATTCAGGCTGAGTAGCCCCAACTCACGCAAGTATCCCCCAAACTTGGCATAGAGCAATTTTTACTATATTAGCATGAAGTCAGAATTGCAGGTTATTGTACCCTTATGATAGTTTTCCAAGTCAGACTATTAATAATAGATGTCGAGACAAGGAAATGTATTACCTAGACATTACAAATGTTTTTGATTTAATGAACACAAGTAATGTATCAAATCTTTTAATTTAAGTGCTATTTTCAAAAAAAGATAGGTTGAAGCAAAAAATCAAATAGAAAGAGAACTTGAATAATATCATTAAAAGTCAGGAAGAAAATGCATGGCAGGCTATGGCTGGTGTTTTCCCATCATAGTAAAAAGCACTGAGACAAAATCAACATTTTGATAACCACACAAAAATGACCTTTTATCGGAGGCCATAGTAGTAGAATTGTATAACATGTACAACTGCTGATGAAGATTAGCAAGAGAAGGCAAAACACAACCTTACTGTTTTTCACATTTATTTAGGTGTGTGTGGTGCCTTAAATTCATACAAAAACAAAAACAAAATCACACTGGTTAGCAGCCACATAAAGACCTGATCATGGATATTCTTCAGAGAATGAGTAGACCTCTGTTCTAAGCAGATCACAGAGATGAGGTGAATTCATAGGAAATAAGGTAAAAGAGAAAATGCCTTTGGGAGAATATAATTTATCTAGGAAGCAGAATTCTGAATTGTCAGTGTACTACTGTGCAGTTCAATATTTGGGATTTATGCCTCTCCTCAATTACTTGTCATAATCCTGAAGTTCATGCCTATTACAATGCATATGTCCCAGCCTCTCAGAGCTGGCATTTCACCAGTTTACACAAAGCAGGCAGGGTAAGTGCCTCTGCTTAGAGGCAAGAGGGCAATGATCACTGGGTTTGGAGTTGGTAAATCTGAGCAAACACCCACTGGTCCCAGGTGGGCTGTCTGACTCAGACAGGCTTGGCACAGCCAGGCTCTCCAATGTTAAACCCAGGTTGCTTCCAAACCGAGGCCCTGCTACTGAGGTCATCTCAGCCTTTCTGAGCTCAAGTCTTATCTCAGGGGGACTAGATGCATATTGACCAAGGCCAGCCTAAGCAGGCCCTGCATGCCCCAGTTTGGGCCTAGTTGGCCCAATGTAACCCTGGTCCCTCCTCCTTCTCCATCCTGCCTCATGGGACAGAGTGCATGAGGACCAGCCGCTGACATCAAACTGGCACGGGTCCCAGGCCTTACTTTTATGGGTTGCTGGTGAGACGGCACAGTGCTTGTTGAGGAACCTGAACTATAAATATTGGCAGCATGGTCAGGGTCTGACCTGCTAGCACCAGCTGCCGTGATGATTCTCCTTACACGGGTTAGAATGTCTGATGTGGATGAAATGAAGCCATGTCTAAGCTCCCAGCACTGGGTCCTGCGGGCCTGCATCCTCCAGAGCCTCTTCCTGCCCTGTGGGCTGGGCCCATCCCCGCCCCCATGTGTGCATTGGGCCTGTGCTCTGGGGCTGCAAACCTCACCAGGCTCCTGGTCCTTTCAGGCTCATCAGGAGCTGTCCAGAGCCCTTCTGCAGTCCCTGAGAGCTCCTGCCAGAAGTGGTTCCCATGCCCGCTGACCTGCACTTGTAAACAGGGCAAGAACGTCCAATAAAACAGCAGCAAAATGTCTGAGCTGGTGTCCTTGCTGAGCTGCACGGCACTGCCTTTGAGTGGGCACAGTGTCCCTCCGATGGCTTTACTGGCTACGCAGCAGTGCAAGAGGAAAAGCTTGTTCGTAACTGGTGCTGCTTGGCTAAAACCTAAGCGGCACTTTTAAGAGTGTGCTACAGGCTAGTATCAAGGTAATGGTGAGAGCTCACTTGAAGACTATGATTACACTGACCCACTTGGCCTCGCTGGCTGCAGGAGCCAGCTGAAGGTGGGGGTAGATGGCCTAATGGATAAGGCATCGGCCTAATGGATAAGGCATCAGCTAAAGGTAGGGAGGTGGAGTGGGTCCCAGTGGCCTAATGCAGCGGTGCTCAACCTTTTTTAATTTGTGTCCCCCAGGGCCAGGAAAATTTTGGTTGAACAAAAAAACCCCCCAAAACAAAACAGAAAATCCCATTTTTTTCAGCCCCCTTTATTTTCAAGCGTCGGTCTGCTCCCCTACCACTCCTCCAGCCCCTGCTCCTGCTGTGCACACATCGGACGCCGAGCTGGGAAGACAAAATGGTGGCCAGCCCGGCGCACCCCTGGCCTAATGGATAAGCAGCTGAAGGTAGAGAGGTGGGAGGGGTCACAATGGCCTAATGGATAAGGCTCCATCCTCCGGAATCTGGGATCCAAGTCCCACTCCCCAAGGTCCCAGCAGAGGCATCTTCCTGCTGGTGGGGGGAGAGAGCCCCCAGGGGAACAACAGAGCACAGACACACTGCCTGGAGGCAGTGCTCCCTCATTCCTGAACTCCCATCCTCCTCACATACACACGTCCTGCCAAGACGCCCAGCCAGCTCCTGCACTCTCCCTACTATCCAGACCCCCTCCATGCCCAGCCCGCCTCCACATGCAGGGGGGCCACAGGCCCCAGAGCAAGGGGAGACAGGTTCACTCCCTCAGAAGAGGTGGGGCCCAGGGCAGTCAGTCCTTGGCACTGCCTGGGCCACAGAGCTGCTTCCCCCCAGCTGTGTGCCAGAGCTTGCCCAGCTGTTCCCGGGGCAGGCGTGGCAGGCAGCTTCCTCTGTGTGCCAGAGCTGGGCAGCGTCCTGTCCCCAGCTGCAATCCTGGCTGGCAGCATTGCAGCAAAGGTAGGAGGGGAGGCCTCAATCCAGCTGCAGTGATGCTGGCCTGGTCCCTCATCCAGCCACTGTTGCCTGGGTGCAGCAGACCAGACCTGGCCAGGTAAGGTAATCTGGCCCCAGGCCCCCCTACTTACTCTACTTCACACCTACTCTACTGCCCTGCCTCCTGCACCTCCCACACACCCTAACCCCCTGCACTGAACCCCTCATTCACTCCAATCCTGACTCCTGCACCCCCACATCCTCAGGCCCCTGCCATAAGATTGACAGAAACCAGCCTGAATGCGTGCATGAAGTTGGACTTGATCAGTTAGGTTGTAAATGTCAAAGAAACGTACAAAAAGATGCAGCAGCAAAAGTCCATTAAATAAAGTCTGAGTACCTTTCATGTATGCTGTTATTAACCATCATGTCAATTATCTATAATATTAAGTTGTATATTTTCAGTCATGCAAATGGGCATTCTTATACAGCTCTTTGTTGACCACTTGTTCTGAATTTTGATGTAGTTTGGCTCTTTGGTTTGAAAAGGTTGCCAACCCCGACATATGCCAACCCCGACCTATACCAACCATGCACTAAATGGTTCTTCAAATTGTAAGGTGGATTTTTATATCTATACAGCCACTTTGTTGTCTAAAGTAGGAATAGCTCAGAAAAATGCCCCTTTACAGTCATCGGATGGTGGAAAAGTCTGGTTTCCATATACAGGCAGTCCCCGGGTTACGTACAAGATAGGGACTATAGGTTTGTTCTTAAGTTGAATTTGTATGTAAGTCGGAACTGGTACATATTGTAGGGGAAACTCTAGCCAAACATTTCTCCAGAGCTCAGTTTTATTCTCCCACACCTCACTTCCCTCAGTCCTTTATTCTCAAGCTGAGGTGTCTGCTGAGAAAAGCCGCTCCGCGTCTCCCTGGTCTGCTGCGGAGGGGAGAGGGGGGCGCTAGCTTTGCGTCTCCCTGGTCTGCTGGGGGGAAGCAGCTAGTGCGGGGTTGCCTCACCCCGTTTGTAAGTAGGGATCTGATGTAAGTCGGATCCATGTAACCCGGGGACTGCCTGTACTGTGATTTTATGAGTGCAGCAAATGTCACCCTACCACATGTTGCCTTGCCTGAAAGAGCAGTTGTAATTCCAGGGAAGGGATGGTACCATGTTAGCCTTTGTACAATGTCAGTAGTAACCATAGTCTGAAGGGGGTTGTCTACACTGCCACCCTAGTTCGAACTAGGGTGGCTAATGTAGGTAATTCAAGTTGCAAATGAAGCCCGGGATTTCAATATCCTGGGCTTCATTTGCATCTTGCTGGGCGCCGATATTTTTAAATCCCCGTTAGTGCGGACTCTGTGCCCGGACTCGTGGAACGAGGTGTAACGGTAGTTTGAATTAGAGAGCCTAATCTGAACTACCTACTCCGTGCCGCGTGTAGCCGCGGGCACGGAGTCCGCACTAATGGGGATTTAAAAATGGCGGCGCCCGGCAAGATGCAAATGAAGCCCGGGATATTGAAATCCCGGGCTTCATTTGCAACTTCGATTGCCTACATTAGCCACCCTAGTTTGAACTAGGGTGGCAGTGTAGACATACCCAAGTATATAAACAAAGTCCTACAATCACCCAGGACTATTCTGCATTTGGATAGGACTGCAGTTTTTATATTACTACCTCCAACTGTAAATATGCATTCTGGAGATTTTAACTATACTTTTAACATTAGTTCAGCTCTTTTCACACCAAGTCCACGTGAAATTCTAGAAGGCACCTTTGAAATCATAATATATTAGATATCAGAATTTGTATTTCATTGCCCCTTTGATATGTTATACCAATCACTGATATACTTACCTTACTAATATTTTCCAGTGCCGCAGGCACAAATAATACTCTTTGAAGGAAACATTATATATACTAAGAATAATTTTATTGCACCAGTGCTTTTGGAGCTATTCTGGACCATATTCAGCAATAAGGGTTGGCACTGCATGGGACATTAAGTCAGCAGGTGTTTAACAGTCCAATACAGACACTTTGGATCATAATGTCCAACACAGTGAGAAGCTATACACTGTAGCCTCAGGCATCTGTGATTTTTTTCTCTTTCCATTTTAAGGCTTTTAAATGGAATGGTAAATATGATTTACTACCCTAGGAAGATAGAAAATGTTTTCGGAGAGCACATTCAGCTTGTCTAGATATGACTGCAGAAAAATAGATTTAAAGAAAATATCACCTTCTAACCACATCTTTGTAATAAATGTGTTCAATTTCATCTTTCCATTTTGTATTACTTATACATGGCCTTTCTCTGAATATAATTTTTAAATTTTTTATTTTAGGTGGAACAAGCAAGTAGTATGTATACTAAGGGCGATCTTTTTATACAAAATACCTTATTTGAGTTATACTCATTTTGGTGACATTCTTAAATACCTTTTAAGGCATTTTTTATGTGAGTGGCCGATTCTCTGTATCTTGTCTTCAGCTTAAGATTGGATGCCTTTCTGGGAGATATGCCTCAGTCAAACACATGGGCTACGTCTAGACCACATCCCTTTTTCGTAAAAGGGATGTAAATTAGACGTGTCACAACTGCTAATGAAGCGGGGATGTAAATCTCCCCTGCTTCATTAGCATAAAAATGGCTGCCACTTTTTTTCGGCATGGAGCTTTGCCGGAAAAAAGCGCCAGTCTAGACGCTGATCTTGCGGAAAATAAAGCCTTTTCCGAAAGATCCCTTATCCCTTATTTCATAGAGGTATCCTTTCTTACCAGAGGAGAATACGGTGATGTGGGTATTTTCTTAGGGTAACTTGTTTATTTAAACTATGTACACCAGTCATTGAACAGCAATGGTCACTAAAAGCTTACAGTCAATCTCCTTTGTGAAATCTTAGCAGCCCAAACACCAGTGCTGGGCTCTCAGGAAGAAACAAGGCACCAGATTTGGCACCAGAGAGATAGATGAATGCATAAAGCAAAAAAAAAAATTGCTGTTTGAAGTAGCTTTCCCCAAATCATCTACATCACAAACTTAAAAACCCAACAGCCTTTCTTCAAAGACTGCATAGGTCACTAAACTTCTAAGACGGTGCATAATAACACCCTTTACTGATTCCTGCCAAAACAATATGAATGTGGATTATATTTGTACTTGCTGGTCAGATAATTAATCTGTGCCTGACAGTTTGAGGATTAAAAGATACTGATATTTAAAGGATTTTTACAGTGATATTTGCTTTTACTAGATCTCTGTCTTCGAAATCTCCTCACGTCGTTTGTTGGGAACTGACTGTGCACAGCTCCTAACTCTGTGTTCAGCATTTCACAGGCATGGGGCTTGTGCTCAGATATTCCATCCAGCGGGCTGCTAGAAGGGAAGGGCCTTATGGAACGGGCAAGGAAGTGAAGAAAATCTTTCTCAGGTTTAACATTGCTTTGGCATTCAAAAGCACATGGGCATTTTTGTAAGCTTCAGATTTAATCCATTATATCTATATAAAGTATTTCATTAGAGGGTCCAGTCCCTTTTTGCATCATATTTTGTACAGTGCATCTCCAGAAAAAGCCCTTGGGAAATATTAGAAGCAGGACCCTATTTGTGTTCCACTTCCTGGCTTTCCTTCTCCAAAATGATTCTGTGACAAGTGTGCTTAAAAATCCATTACAATTGCTGGATCAGGTTGTTTGGAGAAAGAAAAGGGAAAAAAGCAGCATAAACAAATTTATATTTCAAGTGCAATTCATGCTGAAACACTCTGCTGTAGCCTAATTTAAAATGCAGACAGATTGGAACAAATAATGCAAAACCACTTTGTTTTAAAATATTGGTATAGATCAAAATGTATTATTCAAGTATGCTCTCTTTTGTAATAGAAAATAGTTTACGTGTATAGCCTTATATGAATAAGTAAGTATGAAGCGTGAAAAGGCAGTGACACATGCGACATCTCTTCATCTACTGTGAGTTCTGTAAATCACAACAGACACTCTCAAAGGATGCCTGCCTCAATGTAAAGTCTAATATCTCCTCCCTTCTTTTTCAAAAGTTCTGGCAAACCTTTTCTCTCCTTCTGTATCCTCTCTGATTTTTCTTGGACACGTGCAAGAAATTTATTTCTAAATTTCAATCCAGCATTGTCCCGGTTTACAACATTCACAAGGAAATGCTTCTTCACACAGTACATAGTCAACCTGTGGAACTCCTTCCAAGGGGATATTACAATGGCCAAATGTGTAACTGGGATAAAAAAAGAATTGGATAAGTTGATGGACGATAAGGCCATTAATGGCTATTAACCACGATGATCAAGTTGTCTCTAAGGGCACATCTACATAGAAGTGTTACTTTGCAATAACTCGCTTTATTCTGAAATAACTAGGTGAGTGTCCACAGAGCAAACCCATTATTTTGAAATTATTTTGAAATAATGGGCATCTTATTTTGTAACCATCATTTTACAAGGAATAACAAGTGTTTCAAAATAGTTATTTCGAAATAGGGCATGTATAGACGGGGCAGTTGTGGTCATTTCAAAATAAGTGGCTTCCATGGCTTCCTGCGGGTGCCCTGCTGGCCACTCTGTCCACACTCAGCAGGACTCTATAGTTCCCCTTCCTCTACAGGCTTTAAAGCTGCAGCCACAGTGGAAACTGTGTGTGGCACACAGCAGGCCCAGCTTGTGCCATGCCACACAGCAGCGCCCAGCTCAGTTTACACCTGGTGGGAGCTGGTCTAAGAGGCCCGCAGCATGCGTGTGGTATACACAGCTTCTGTGGACCACATGGTTGCTGCCATAAAGCTCTCCAGCAGCTGCCCACACTCTGCTCCTCCAGCTTCTCCCCCAGGAACTCTCCCCCCACCCACACGGCTGCCAAGGGCCATGTACAAGAGGCTGTAGGACAGCCCAAGGCAGGCACCACTCCTAGCCCCAGCCCTGAGCCTCTCCTTCCCTTTCCACCTCCCTCCTTTTCCAAGTCCCTCCCCAGCAGCAGTGGATATAGGGCAGGGCGAGCGGAGTGGCTGCCCCAGGCCCCGCGCTGCAACCGCGTGGGGCCCAAACAGCTGCTTGAGCCACTTGCTCCCATGTGGTGTCCCAGCTGAGCGGCGCAGACCTCAGCAGAGCGCCATGGTGGGAGGCGAAGGGGGGTGGGGTGGTGATGTACACAGCTGGAGGAGAAAAAGAGAGAGAGAGAGGCAGGAGTGGGAGGAGAAAAAGAGTGAGGCAGGAGGGGGAAGAGACTTAAATACAAATGAAAATTGTAATTATTAATGCAGAATTTTGTTTAAGAATGACTTACAATATAATTAAAATAAAAATTATCCAATTAAATTAAGTTTCTATCAAATTTATCCAATTCACATTTAATATGAAAATAGCCTTTAATTTGCCCATTTGACGCCTTTTTCCTATTTTTTCTCCAAAGGGGGCCGCCGCAAAATTGTGCTGCCCTGGGCCCCGCAAAACTCTCATCCGCCTCTGCTCCCCAGTTACATTTATCCCAAATAAAAACCAGTTTATTCTTTAAAAATGAAAGGTCTGGTTTATTTTATCAAAGGGAAAGGGGGAAGGAAGGAGAAGAAGGCAGGGCAAAGGGGGGGGGGGTGGAGGAGGAATGGCACAGAGGAGCACTGCAGAAGCCCCTTAGAAGGAGGTCCAGGGGAGAGTCTCACAGCTGGCCCTGCCTGAAACTTTCCCTCAGGGTCTCCCAGATGTGCAAAGCCCCTTAATGGGCCTGCCAGATGGCAGCCATGTGTGGCTATTCAAAGGCCCTGGCGAGCCGCTCAGCAGGAACATCTCCCCATTGTTCTCACAATATTGTGCAGGACACAGCATTCCTCCACTGCTTGTGGGATGTTCCAGTTGCTGAGATCTAGGCGGGTGAAGAGGCAGTGGAACCTCCCTTTCTGATGCCCAAAGTCGCCCTCCACCACAATGTGGGCCCTGCTGAGCCTGCCATTGAAATGTTCCTTTGTGGAAACCAGGTGTCCAGTGTAGGGCTTCATAAGCCATGGGAGCAAGGGGTAGACAGCATCCCTCACTATACGCATTGGCATGTCCGTATCTCCAACCCTGATGGTGTGGTCAGGGAAAAATGTGCCAGTGTGTGTCTTCTGGATCAGGCTGGAGTTGCAGAAGGTGTGGGCATCATGTGCCTTCCCCAGCCACCTGACATTAATGTTCGAGAAGTGGCACTGGTGGTCCACGATGGCCTGTGGGACCATAGAAAACTACCCCTTCTGGTTGATGTAGTCGGATGCCCAGTGGTTGGGGCCCCGGTTGGGGATATGGATGCTATCAATGGCCTCCCCACAGTTGGGGAAACCCATGGTGGAAAAGCTACTGATGATGGGTCCTCGTCGCCCAGGAGGATGAGCCAGCACAGCAGGATGGTGTTGATGGCCCTCTCCACCTGTAGAAAGAGACAAACATGGAATTTCTGGGTTCCAGGGCCCTTGGGAGGTCCCCAAAGCCAGCCCTCCTTCCCCCTTACATCAGGCCCAACCCCAACTAACCCCATCCCCCATTGTGAAACTGGGACTGAAAAACCTTCTGGGAAGGGAGTTTCCACCATCACAACCTCCTTCCCTAGGGAACCCCATGCCAGCAGTTCACCACCCTCCCAATAATATAGGAAGAGAGTCATACCTGCATGACCATGACCCCAATGATCAATCTCCCCATGCCGAATTGGTTCCCAATGGAGTGTTAGCTGTCCAGCGTTATGAGCTTCCACGGTGCAATGGCGACCCACTTCTGGAGGGGGATCGTGGGACTCATGTGGGCACCTGAGAGCAAGGGTGAGCCACTCATACAGCTCCAGGAAGGTGTCCTTCCATTCTGGAGCCACTGCTGGTCATCCCACCGCTCCATGATGATCCAGTCCCAGAAGCGGCTGTACATGGTGCACTGGTGAGGGCAGGAGGGGCTATGCTGCATGAGCAGCATGTGGAGAGAGGTGAGGAGGTACCCTGGTGGGAGCTGCAAGTCCAGATTCTGCAGAGCCATGAGAGCAGCCTGCAAAAACTGCACCAGGAGGTGCATCATGAGAGTGAGGAAGCTGGTGACTGCTTTCCAGCAGGTCCGGCTGCATGGCTGGAGTGCTGTGGTGTCTGCAAGGGCAACCACACCATGCAGTGGAACGGGTTTGCTGTCCCTCAAGAAAGAAAAGAGCCTGAGACACAGCTGTCCTGATGCCCTACCTGAAGTGCTTCTGGGGGGAAGAGAGAGAGGGGAGACTGAAATGCAATTGAGGCTCCAATGTATATAGATGCTCTATTTTGAAATAGCTCAGCACTATTTTGATGGGCATTTGCTGTGTAGACACGCTATTTCGAAATAAGCTATTTCAGAGCTTTTCTTCCTAAATAGCTTCTTCTGAAATAAGCATGCAGTGTAGATGTACCCTAAGTCTGTGACTGGGTAAGGTACTCAGAAAGTCAGAGCTAAAGTTCAGCATAAGTAGTTAGGACATACTCTATAGGGCCATTCATGGAGAAGTGGTATGTTAACATGGAATGCTCCCTTAGATTATGTGCTAAATATTGTGCTAGAGCAGGGGTGGACAATAAGTTTGATGGAGGGCTATTCCAAAATTTTGGTGACTGGCAAAGGACTATACTTTTCTCTGGAAGAGGTACGGGGTCTGGGACCGAGGTTGGGTGCAGAAGGGATCCTGGGGTAGGAGACTGGGGTGCAGGAGAGGGCGTGGTGGCTGAGAGGGCATTTGGGTGAAGCAGGGGGCTGTGATCTGGGGCAGGAGTTTGGAGTGCAGGGTTGAGAAGGGGGTATGGATGCCAGAGAGGATTCAGGCCTGGGGAAGGGTTTTTGTAGAGGGTGTAGAGTCTTGGAGGGAGTTATCACCTGGGGAAAGGTTTGGCTGGGGACCTGGGGCAGGAGCAGGAGGCAGCCTGGGACAGGGAATTGGGGTGCGGGAGGGAGGGTGTCAAAGGCAGGCTCAGGAGGTGCTTACCTAGGCAGCAGGCCTTCAGGACCCCGAAGCAGGCGTCCTGCTTGCTGCTGCCCCAAGCTGCTCAAAATGGCTGGTGGCTCCTTAAGGTTCTCTGCTCTGGGAGCCGAGGGGAGGGGGGAACTTTGCACTCTGCTCCTGCTCACAGCACAATTTTTCAGCTCCTATTGGCCAAAAATCTGCCAACATGAGCTGAGAAATTGTGCTAGCTCTCTGCTATGGGTGCTTTGGGGGAGGAGGAGGCTTTGTGCACTGCCCTCCCCTCAGCACAATTTCTCATCTTCTATTGGACTCCCCCTTTCCCCGGTGCCGAGAACAGAGCCACAGGGAGCAGCCAGTTGCTTGAATGAGTGTCCCTATGGGGCAGCCTGTGGGTTGGATCTGGCAGCCTGCTGAATCTGGCTCACAGGCTGCATCTTACCTATCCCTGTGGTAGAGTATCAGAGTCGTAGCTGTGCTAATCTGTATCTGCAAAAACAACAAGGAGTTCGAAGTGGGTTTTTGCCCATGAAAGCTTATGTCCAAATAAATCTTTTTTGTTAAGGTGCCACAGGACTCCCTCCATTATTACGCTAGACTATCTATTTGATCTTTCATTTAGCTCTGAGTACTTTTTGCACCCCTAAAGAAGAGCTCTGTGTAGCCTGGAAACTTGTCTCTCTCACCAACTGTGGTTGGTCCAATCAAAGATTTTACCTCACCCACCTTGTCTGGCTAAGGCTTTGCCTACATTACCACATATATCTGTAAAACTTCTGTCACTCAGGCTACATCAACATGGGGAAATTATTTCAAAATAATAACTCCCAAAATAACTATTTCAAAATAAGCATTATTCCTCTTCACAAGCAGGAGTTATTTTGAAATAACAAGCCCGTTATTGGTAGTGTGGGCGTCTTGGTAGTGTGGACACTCACCTTGTTATTTCAGAATAACTCCCCAGTGTAGACATGCCCTCAGAGGTGTAAAAAACTACCCCCCTGACTGACATAAATGTCACCAATGAAAGTACTGGCGTGGATAATGCTATGCTGCTGGAAGACACTTGCCTGCTGACATAACTACCACTGCTGGTTAGGGTTAGGTTAATTATGCTGGCAGGAGAGCTCTCTCCCACCAGCACAGAGAGGCTGCATGGGAGACTTTCGAGTGAAGATGCAGCAGTACAGTTGTGCCATTGTAAGGTCTGTAGTATAGATCTAGACTAACTTTCTTTGACTACAGAGACTTAAAGACAATGGGAAAGGCAGTAACTATACTATCTGAGGGGCTGTTATTCAATGCTGACTTGCACTGTACTGTTGTCACTTGCTGATTGGAGTGTGTAGTTGAAATTCAGGGCTCTGCGGTGTTGTAAGTAGAAATTGACGGAGGCTGGTATTTTCTTTGATGCAATGTTATTTATTTATAAAGAATGCACTGAGTCCTATGTCT
Organism: Pelodiscus sinensis; assembly: GCF_049634645.1. Taxonomy (NCBI): domain Eukaryota; kingdom Metazoa; phylum Chordata; order Testudines; family Trionychidae; genus Pelodiscus; species Pelodiscus sinensis. The sequence continues at coordinate 243,270,232 of NC_134712.1, read as the reverse complement.
CCAAATGTAAGAAGGACCAAGAACAAAAGGGGCAGTTTCTTAGCTCATGCCTCCCCACCCCATGCCTCCATAGCCTATAGACCCAGCTCTCTCCAGCTCTTTCCAGGATCATACTGTGTTCACAGGCTACTGCTTGACTTGCTTTTTTTTGCCTCTGGCACTCTCCATTCTTGTCTTTTTCAGTCTTTTGTCTCTTCCAACCTTCCCATACGTACAAGTCTACTCCCACCCCAGAGAAAACAGTATTCCTTTCATGGGTGGGTCCACACATTTCTTTTGTCTTTTTCATACTTATCTTTATGTTAATTGAAGGATGAATTCACGTCAATGAATGAATGGCAATGAGGTTTTACTTCAACCCATAACAAAGTTTTACCCACCTCATAACAGTATTCTCCCCTTTACTGGACCTTAGTATTACAGAGGAACCCAGATATTTGTCTTTCTACTTGAAGCACTGAGTTGATGGAACATTATGTAAAGCAATACTAGGGGCTCAATTCTGCCATTCAGCCTCAGGCAGAATTGTACCTTACTCCGTCAGTTGTTCCAATGATGTCAGTGAACAATTTGTGGAGTAAAGTGATGGCGAGTGGTAGAATAATGCCCGAAAGCATCTGCAAAAGACTGATATTGGGTTACAAACCTCTCTATTTCCACCCCTTGTGTATCAGCAGTCCTGTCCTGCTCTCATAGCAAAAACTTCCTCTGACAAGTGGAATAGTCAACAATTGACATTTCTTCTCACGCGCGGAGGTTAACTGATCTGTGCCCTCTCTCAGGTAATTCCCATAATCTTCAAAGCAGGTCATTTTTGCACAGTATGGTCACTACTGTCCAATGGCTGGTGTCGCTAGATGTGTACTGTGTCTCTGGACAGAGCTCTCCTGGACACATGAGAAAATTACAACATGTGGCTGAATGATGGCATTTAGCCCTGCACTGGGAGTGGTACAGAGTCACAGTGCCCCATGGTGTTCTGCCTCAGGTCAAAGGTTCAAGGTATTTCTCAGCTCACCAAGCTGCAGAGTAGACCAGGTCTGCTAGGCAATGCACAAATGGCCATCCCCAGTGGGGACTGATCTCAGAACCTTTGGTTGTAAAAGCACAAGCGTCTACTCAGAATGCAAGCTCTTTACGGTGGGGACTGTCTTTTGGTTCTATGTTTGTACAGCATCTAGCTCAGTGGAGTCCTTGCACATGACTAGGCCTCATAGGTGCTACAGTAATATAAATCAGTCATAAAGATAAATAATACTGACTGATCTGAGAGACTCAGCTTTGTTATCTGGGATGTTGCAGACTTATCAACCTCTGTATGTGTGCCAGCCACCACAAGAGAGGGACAGAGAGCCACAACATGCATGTATGAGGAGCTGGTAGCTGAAATGCCTTTCTCCCTCCCCACTACTGCACAGGCATGCAAGGGCCAACCACAACGTTGCCCATAGTGAACTGCTAGCGCATATTGCTCAATGGGCAACCAATCTGAAAACGTTCCTTGAAACATGGAGAGCTGTTAAATAAAACACAGTTCCTGCTATCATCATTTCTGAAGGCTGAGAAGCACAGTCATTGACTGAGCCTCATGAGTTAATAATAAACATCCTAGGCCTCAGGGTACATCTACACTGCACTCTTAGTTCAAAATAAGCGACGCCATTTGAGCTCTGCAAATTGCATAACTTATTTTGAGTTTATTTTGAATAGACACCATTCCAAAATGTCCCATAATCCTCGTGGAACGAGGTTTACAGTGATGTCAGAATATCGTGCCAGATATTTCAAAAGCTATTTTGAAATAATGGGAGCACTGTCGGGACATGGAAAACGCTATTTTGGAATACTGGAAGTATCCCAAAATAGTGCCACTATCTACACGCACTCTGGCTGTTGTACCACCATTAGCTGCAGTGGGATTTTGCCCTACTTATAAATAAAAGCACTGAACACCTGAGCATAGTTGAGATTTTCAAAGCTGTCTGAAAGAAGTTACCAGAAATGGTGTGTCTAAAGCCCCAAGGCAGCTTCAAATATCCCACCATAAAGCCTCATCTGAGCTTTTCAGTGTGAAGGAGATCAACTATCGGTTCATGCTCATACTGCAGATGATAGACAAACCTCTCTCTTTCTGAGGGTACGTCTAGACTACAGGCTTCTGTCAACAAAGAGCGTCTACACTACATTCAGTTCTGTCGACAAAGCAAGCTGCTTTGTCGACATGGTAGTGTAGACGCAAAGGACAGTTTACATGCAATAACACCTTCTGTCAACAGAAACTCTGTCGACAGAAGGCGTTATGCCTCGTAAAATGAGGTTTACCAGCGTCGACAAAACTGCTGAGTTCTGTCGACGTTATGTCGACAGAACTCAGCGGTAGTGTAGACGTAGATATAGTTTTGTTGACAAAAGTCCACTTTTGTCGACCAAACTCTGTAGTCTAGACACACCCTGAGTGAACAAGGGCTAGTCTGGCCTTGAAATCTATGAAAAGCAAAGATTTAGCAGGGCTTTAAAATGCTGCATCTTATTAAACTGTACACCCTTCTGTGAAGCTTTGATCAGTTTCCTTTTGACCAACGCAACTACATGGGATCCCGTTTTGTACAAACCCAAAAGTCAGTTATTTATGTGGTGGCTAAGAGCTTGGGAAAATAAGTAAGCCCAGGTTTATACTAGGGAGTTATAACTCTCCTTATTTCAAAATAACCCATCATTTCAAACTAAGGGACTGGTTATTTCAAAATAACAACTCCTGCTTTCCTTGGAGAATAAGCTTATTTCGAAATAGTTATTTCAGAAGTTATTTCAAAATAAGTTATTTCGAAATAATTTCCTAGTGTAGACATGCTCTAAGTGAGGTCAGAGTAAGACTGTCAGAATCTCATACACCGGTGTTTGTCTCAGGGGGAGTTATCAGGATGGCACAATAAAGGGATTATGCATACACGTATTTAATGTTAGTCGGGTGCTTATGCTTCTTGGCAAATTGGGGCCTGAGATAATAGAGTGGTTGGCATTTTGTAAACATCTGTGATGGGTATATTACCGCCTCTTGATGAGTGACAGTCTTTCTTTAAGCAGTCATCTCACACTGCAGAACAGTTGGTGTTTTGGCATGTAGAAGATGTCCTTCCACCTTATACACACATTTTGCTGCAGCTGCTGGAATGGCAGGTTGGTTTTCAGTCTGTGCTAAAATACCAACTTTGCTAAAGTAGCTAAAAACTAGTGACAGTTTGTTCTGGCCGTAACAGAAAATCTGGAAGGTAGCTAACAGGCAGAACAATATAGGCTTTAGTTGTAACTGCTATCAGGGAGAGATGAAAATATCAGTTTAATTTCTCAATAAATATCAGGAGTCACATTTTCCAAAGTGACTAGTCATTTGGGAGCCCAGCTTAAGACATTTTACAGAAACTGGTTCTTCAGAGGGTGAAGTCTCATTAAAGGACTGGGCCTGCGCACCCAAAGTTTTAGTAACTTATGGAAATGTAGGCCCAGAAATTTTAACTGTAGCTATACATTATTTATCCATCTCAGCAATGGCTAATTGAAGAAAAATAAAGTGATATGCTGCTTTGCCTAGCCTTGTTAGTGTGAAAGTAGTGAAGACAAGTATTTTGCTCAACTTCAGATAATTTGTTTTTGATGCCCTAAAAAGGTTTGCAAAGGGGCCACAAGGTGGCAGATGAGTTACAAAGATGATAGATTAAAAACTACAAAACGAAACACAGATTACAAATGACAAGTAAACAGGCATAAAGAATATAACCACTGCTGTCCTTTTGTCTTCTTTCTTATGAAAAAAAACTCTTTCCTGTCAAATAACACTGTAAAGGAGTTTGTACTCCAACTTGTGACAATGGATTCACGCGTTGTGTGTACATAATAGATTGACACTGAATACAGTAGACTTCCGATAATCCGGAACCTATGGGACCTAGGTGGTGCCGGATTATCAGATATGCCGGACTATCAGGAGGTACTATAAGATGGTTATATATATATACTGTATACATTATATACTGTATATAAAGTGTTCTTAACCCTTTTTATTGTACATACTCTATACAGTATACTGTAATATTTTAGGTTTTTAAAGCCTTTTTTACCCTTTATGCTCAGTTCGGCTGCTGCCGCTGTTACCTTGTGACTCATTTTTTGCTGAAGCTCACTCACTAGGCTCTTGCCATTTTGATGCCGGACTATCAGGAGTGCCAGACTATTGGATGCCGGACTATTGGAGTTTTACTGTACTATCAGAATCCACAGAGATATATTTTTCTTGGGGGAAACACTTTTTTTTATCAGCTTTATCTTAAAGATTTTTCTGTGGCTGACATTTCAAGATTCAGATACAATGTCCTAACTGATTAAGGTTGTGTGTAGGGTGGCTTTCAGCTACTTCTTTGAACTATTGTGAAGAACAATGATTTCCTTTTCCTTTGTGTGGAGCTTGGCATAGGTATATGCAGTGTATATTTCCAAGAAAGGGCCCTCACTTTCTGATTAAAAGTGAGTCTGGATCAAATGCAAGCAAGCTACTTACTCACATCAGAGAAGAGGGAGAATAATCCTCTTGGTTTCTACAGTACATCTAGCAAGCTGATAGACAAATACTATACTCAAGGAAACCTGGTTCTCAAATAAATTCAATCTTTATTTCACAGAATCCTTATCCATTTGGTGGTCCATAAAAAGATCCACAGCCCTTTTCCTCCTGAACCAAGCTGAGGTTCCTTCTCATGACATATCCATTGGGCTCATAAAAAATCTTTCTGAAGAACAAACATTTTTCCTCCTAGGTGAACTAGATTATAGGTTCTGTCAGACCTCAACAAACTCTAAATTCTGCATCATCCTTCTTTAGGTTACATAAAGTAACCCCCAGACTATGCCAGTCGTATAACCAAGGGGAAAATAAGCTTAGACGGTGGAATGCTGCCTTTTGCTACAGGACTGTAAAAGTCCCACAGCCATTTGAGATTATAGATGTTTGGGAGTATGCCATGAGTTAGGTCAAGAGGAGATGTGTCAGCGCTGGGGAGTATGCCATGAGTTGTCAAGAGGAGATGTGTCAGCGCTGGGCACCCATATATTTTAGGTTGCTATGGGGATTCTGAGTTGTTGTACGCAGTCATTATCTGGTGCATAGGAAGCTGCTGTGCTGGGAAACAGGTTAACTTTCTGAGCAATGCAGACTCCTTGGGATGCTTAAAGCCACCCTGCTACCTTGGGCTAAATGTACTTCTGCTGTGCTTCCCAGTGGTACTGGGCTGAATTCTCCATTGCCATGCACTTGTGCAGCTCTTCACGCCTATGAACACATGACCAAATCCACATTTGACACTGAATGACTGCACAGAGAAGCAGGAAGTAGCAGGGATGCCCTGTGAATCTTGGGATAAGTGTTCACCTGAGCCCCCCCCCCCGTTCTGCTGGGAGCAAATCTTGTGTCCTGATTCATTGGGATGATTCATCGAAAACTAAATTTTCCACCCACTGATTTTTCTCCCAGAGTTTGAAATGACCTTGTGCTGGTAAATACAGTCTGTGGAGTAACATTCAGACAATAAAAAGCCCTTACCAATAATAATTAACATAATCCAGACAAAGAAAATGTTCCTGGTTAATGTAAATGTTAAATACACATTGCATTTGTGTATTTAAAGTCATTTTACTAAATAATTAAACAGCAATTTATTTCTTTGTGCTTCAAAAGCATTTATCCTCCTCTTCTGCATGTTTTGTTACTGTGCGTTGATTATGGGATTCAGTTGTTTGATCTTTTCTTTGTCATAACAGAGAAGTATTTTTAAAATTTTGTAGCTTACTCTATGTGGCCCTTTGGTCATAAAAGGGCTGTGCAATTATATGAGTGATTCCCTTGTCATAAATAATTCAGTCAGAGTTAATTAAACATTCTTGTTTAGCATCCAGTAGGTTTCAGATCTTTTGTTGGGTAATCTGCAAACTTTTCATGACAACAGTATCTAGTAAAATTACCCTCATTAAAAGAACATGCAAAATATATTCAAAAATCATCCTGTAGTGGTTGCACATTCAGTTCATTCAGTAAATCAGAGGTAATCCGTGCTATGTTCATTTTAAAGGTTTATCCTGCTTCCATCACATTTTCTCAAGTTTGAGCTGCCCATGGAATTTAAGCAATGATGGGGGAAGGGGGAGTGGGGGAGAGGTGAAGAATCCCAGTCTAATTTACAGTGAAAAAAGACAGATGTGTGTAGTGATCCCTGCTTTATGGAATAGAAGATCCACCATCTTAGAACAAAGATCCTTGGTGTTGTGACACTTTCCCAGGGTTCCCTGTAGTGTGAGACCCTCTGACACCAGTGAGAGGAAGATGTGCTTGTATTTAACTGGGTGGCAGCTTTCTGACACCACCAGTCTGAAGTGGCATGACTACACTGCGATAAAACACCTGTGGCTGGCACATGTCAGCTGACTCAGGTTCATGGAGCTCATGCTGCAGGGCTATAAAATTGCAGTGTAAATGTTTGGGTTTAAGCTGGGACCCCATCACAGGCTTCCAAGGCTCAGGCTTTAGCCCAATCTCAATATCTACATTGCAATTTTATAGCCCCTGTCATGGCTCAATCCCCCAACCTGACACTGCACGAAGAAATGGGGGGGGGGGAGGGCAGCTAGCAGAATAAACACTGCAAAACCTGTCTCTGTGATTCCCAGAGACAAACTTATTCAATCTCAGTCCCCTTGAGATCCTTTAAAAAAAAAAAAAAAGACTGCTTCCAACCGCCGTTTTACTTGGAGTTGGGAAAACAGAGGGAATCCACAGACAACAAAGGACTTTGTGGATGCTGGCCTGAACTGGGCCAGGGTTCCGGTGGAGTGCACCTTTGGCCGCCTCAAGGCATGGTTCAGGTGCCTTCTGACCTGCCTTGACGTGGGGAAGCACAACATCCCCGAGGTGGTCACAGCATGTTGTATCCTCCACAACATTGTGGAGAGGAAGTGGGAGGCCTTCCTCCTGGGGTGCGGGGCAGATGCCAACCACAAGGGAAGACCTTTCAAGCAGTCACAGACAGCTGCCATCCGCCAGGCTCATCAGGCCGGGGTACGCATTCAGGAGGCCCTGAGGGAGAGGTGCTCCGAAGGACCCCAGTAAATTTCCCCAGAGCCTCCCCAATAGGGGCCTCTGTCTTGCTGCCCTATCCCTTCCCCACCACAACCCCTCTCTTCACCCCTTCCCTGACCTCTCAATAAAGACACCTGTTCGGTTTTGAACAAAACGAACTCTGTTTTAATCTTTCAGTAAAAACAGCTAGGGAGGCGGAGAGAAGCTCAGAACCTGGAGGGGGATGAGGGCTCATAACTTGGAGGGGAGGGAGGCTCAGAGTGGCTTGGGGGGGGCAGCTGGATGTGCCACCGCGGGTGCGGGGACCTCATTGGACTTGGGCTTGGGTGGGTCCAGGGACCACAGGGAAGTGAGCCGGGGGAGGGGGGGGGATGGACAGGGCTGGAGTGGGGTCACGGATGGCAGGGAGGGCATGGGGAAGGGGCATAGGCATCTCTTGGGGGGAAGGTCGAGGGGGAATGGGCATGGGGGGCCGGAGGGTGGTAGGCAGGAGCAGTGACAGCAGGCGAGTGTGCCATCATGTCGCGCATGATAGCCCACATGCTATTGCACCACTGCTTGAGCTGGTCTCAGGCATGGTTCTGCCACTCTGTGTCCTCCTGGTCTGTGGCATGTTGCAGAGGATGGTGACATGCTGACACATGAGGTCCTCCTGGACCCCGGTGTGTTTTTGGGTCCCCCGGGCTCTGGTGGCTGGCTCGGGTGGTGTGGCTCACCCCTCAGTCCTGATTCGTCTCGCTGTGGAGAACACAAAGAGGGAGAGGTGGTCAGTCATCCATGCAGACACTGTCCCTGAGGCCGTGCCCTCCTCTGTGAGCAGTGACCAACAGTCCTTGGGCCAGAGGAGGGGGATGTCCCGGGAGCAAGGCCATGTGTGGCCTGCATGGCAAGCCCTGCCTCACAGGGGCCCCGAGATGCCCAGGGGACCATGCTGCCTGCTCCCCACAACACACGGACAAGCAGGTAAGGGAAGTGTCTGGCCACAGTGGGATCCCATGAGCAGCAGAGGAGCCGGGAGCAACCTGGCCCTCCCTGGGGTCCACACACACACCTGCGGCTCTCAGTACTGTCTGTGGGAGCACGTGGTGCCTCGCACATGCAGGCAAGCCTGTGTTTTGTGTGTAGCACTCCTTGGTGTGTCTGGGGCGGTGCCTGTGCCCTTGTGGCTAGCCTGCTTCCAGATGTGGCAGGTGCTGGGAGGGCCCCCTCCAGGGCCGGATGCATGAGGCCTCCTGTGAGCCTGGGAGCAGGATCCCCCTCATGCTCAGGGGCTGCCTGCTGAGTCCGTGTAGTGCACACTAATGCTGCACGTGGTTTCATGTGCACGGACTGCAGCACGATGTCCAGCCCAAGCAATGGTCATGCCCCGCCCCCTCTGTGCCTGCTTCCTTCACCCTGTCTGTGTGACAAACTGAGAGCACTCATCTGAAGATCCCTCCCTGGCATCAGACGAGGCCTAGGAGACATCCTGGCTGACAGGAACCAGCTCCAGGGATAGGGTGATGGTGTCTGTCTCATCCGCGGCCTCCTCCTGCTCCTCCTCCTGCTGTCCCTGGTCCTCCTCCACCATGACCACTGTGATGACGGGGGTCTCGAGGCCAGAGTCCACCCTGACGGATGGGGAAATGGCTTCCCCAACCCCCAGGATTTGGTGGAGCTCCTGGTAGTAGAGGCAGGTGTGGGGTCCTGCCCCTGAGCATTAGCTGCACTCTCTAGCCTTGATGTATCCCAAACAATGCTCTTTCACCTTACTCCGGATCTGTTCTAAGGTCTGGGGTGGGTGTCCATGCTCTGCCAGGGATTCGGCCATCCAGCCATAAAAGTCTGTGTTGCAGCGCTTGGAGCAGAGATCCTGCAATGTTTCCTCCTCACTCCACAGCTCGAGGAGGGACAGGATCTCTTCTCTGGACCAGGAAGGTGCCTGCCTCTTGGTCCCCCTGGGTGGGTCTTGGGAATCCTGGGGCTGCTCCCTGTGAGGGCCAGAGAGGTCTTGGGGGGCTTTCGGAAAAGGTATTGTTCCTCATAGAAAGAGGACCACCAGGGTACGTCTACACTACATGCCTCCCTATATGGAGCCATGTAGATTTGTTTATTGAGCAAAGGGAAATGAAGGCGATTTAAATAATCGCCGCTTCATGTAAATTTACATGGCTGCCGCGCTGAGCCGACAAGCAGCTGATCAGCTGTTTGTCGGCTCAGCGCGCTAGTGTGGATGCTCCCCTGCCGACATCAAAGCCCTTTGTTGGCAGCCCCGGTAAACCTCATCCCACGAGGAATAACGGGGCTGCCGACAAAGGGCTTTGATGTCGGCAGGGGAGAGTCCAGACTAGCGCTCTGAGCAGACAAACAGCTGATCAGTTGCTTGTCGGCTCAGCGCGGCAGCCATGTAAATTTAAATGAAGCGGCGATTATTTAAATCGCTGCTTCATTTCCCTTTGCCTACAACCCTAATCTACATGGCTCCGTCGATGGAGCCATGTAGTCTAGACACAGCCCCACTGTCAGAAAAACCCCTCTGTTCTTTCAATTTTCTTTTGAAAGAACGTGAGTGCAGTGTAGACATAACTCAAGTTTTGTCAGGAAAATGGCCATTTTTCCAACAAAACTCTGTAGTGTAGACATACCCTTAGTCACTGGGTGCTGGTCAGCACTCCTTCTTATCATGACAGCCCCATAGCCAGTGCTTGAGTCAGCTGATATGGGCCAACCCTGGATATTTCTTTGCAGTGTAAACATACTGTTTGCTGCCCAAACAAACCGTCTCCTTGGGCTTGACTCCACCAGTCCCTAAGCCTTGCAGATTAGCAATAGGTGCAGCTCAAGCCCTCTTGAAGTGTTTGGTTCTTAACTGCTAGATACTCAGAAATGACCAGAGAAATTGTCTCCACATGAACAGCGAACACACAAGCTAATTTGGTTCAACTGAGGATCTGCTCCAACGTAGCATCACAGCTCTGAGCTGTTTATAGTGAAAACTATATTTATATTGAAAACAACCATATTTTTATTATCAAAGATTAATGAAAGTGGTGGAAAAAGAAATGTTTATGTATAAAACAAAAGTATACAATGCTTCTCAGAGTCTAACTTAACTGTAACAGATAAACTATTTTGTCTAAAGTAGTTTCTCTCATATAAGGCAATCTCTCAATGTCTCCATCAACATGATGTAGATTGTTTTTCCATGAATGCAAAAAGCATGGCTCTGTCTGCTTCTTAAGGGAACGATGAAGAGAATCCTTTTGGCTTTCTCTTAATATTCCCCAAAATCATTGTTTTGTTCCCGGAGCCAGGATGACTCTTATAATTTATTCCCTGATACGCTGTTTCCAAGTTACCTTCACATTCTCCTGTTAATGTCATATGTAAACAAGCTTCCATTATATTGGCTTACAATGCTTATTTGCCATGTGAACTGAGGCAGACAAATGAGTATACATACCTCTTTAGTCAGGTCAAAATCTGCTTGTTAACCTTGCTTTGATTCAGATTTTCAAACATGTTCTAGAATATAGCTACGTCCAGAGTTTCATCTGTACAGCCATCTCACAGTGATTATGAGAATCGGTCTGACATAAGCTTTTATTGGACACCTCATTTGACCCTTCGGATAAATACGGTGAAATCAATGTGTTGGGTGTAGTGAGTTTGTTAGACCTGCTAAGAGGTGCTGTTACAGAACAGTGAATCCTTTGCCAATGGCACCAATGGGACTCTGTCACAGAGTGGAGGTAGAGGCAATTTCATTGGTGCACTTGAGTTCAGTCAAAATGAACTTCTACTTTGCATTGTGGGATCAGCATAAATCTTCTGGACTGTACCAATTAATCTTCACAGCACAAAAATGCTCTGAACTAAATTTCTGAAGTTCTGAGATTAAAATATCACTAAAAGTAAGTCCCAATCCTGTGAGGGGCAGAGCACCCCTAGCTGTGATTGAAGGATGGTCAACATTCAGCTCCCCAAAGATTTAGGCCTTATTTTGAAAGTTTTGGCTAGATATTGAAATACCACTTGGAACAATGGATGATTGAATGGTGGTCCATTGTCTGCAGTACTTACAGAAAAGTGCTTGATTAAACATAGCAGACAGTGATTGCCTTGTTGTTGTTTTTTTATTATTTACCTTAACAAGGTTAGTTTAAACTGGGATTTAAACAATTCTCAGTTATCCAGGTTTATCAGAACATAAAGCAATGGTAACTTGACAATTTCACTCCAGGCTGTGTTAGGAATAAATCAATGGGAACACACATTCCCGGCTGATTAAAGACTGATTGCAAGTAAGTGTGTTCTTATCTAAAATTAAAATGTATTAGATATAAGCACACACAAACATAAGCAAGATGTTTATAGCATCCTAAATAATTACCTAGAATCGGAAATGGTATTAAGTAATTAGCAGCATGTCAGTGATGGCCAGTTGCTTCCCCTCTGGAAACTATAGTGTCAGGAAATACTCAGGATAGCACCAGAGAACTGCTCCAAAATACACTCTTATCTAGTTTTCTTATAACTTTTTCAAAACACACAGTGCATAGTGATGCCCACTGGTCATCATATATAACTTCAGTAAACTACTTGTCAACAAAACATTCCCAATAATCTTAGTCATAATAAGCTTCTATAGCAAAGATGCCGAAATTCCAGGTCTCCATCCACCTTTTTTTCTTTCAGACTCAGTTTTTTGACTCTTTTCTCCTTTCCTCCCATTCTAATTATCAGAAATTGCAAACCTTCAGCTATCATTTGACCTTGAGAAGCTTTGCTTGTAAAAATGAACTCTTAATTATGTGGTGTGTTACTTTATTAATTCATGGTGGCTGCTGAATGCACACAATATGGTTGCAATTAGCTTGACCAAATTCTGGGGTAACACACCAATCCACTCTGGAGCCCCATTTCTAAAGAGAAACCAGTGTTTTTCGTCACCAGAAATATTATACAAATTGAACTCTTCATATGAATTTGCGTTTTTTGTATAGTATTGTTTAGAAATTAAACCAGCGAGATTTGCTAATTCTGTGTGGTCTTGTTTGCCCACAATACTGGCATTATCGAGCAGATTATACTCAGCATTTTGCACTTCAAGGGTTTTGCACCAGAAACAGCCACTTAAGAGGGGAAAGTAGTTTTGTGATTTTTGTTACATCTCTTAGACATTTTGACTCTCTTGAGCCATGTTTCAAATGCTGTCTTGTGTCTTGAATAAAAGGGATACTGCATTTCAACACCTCCAGTTTTGAGGCTCTTTGTCGGTGTGAGAATATTGAGAGGACTTTATTCAAGCATGGTATAAATATGGTTTCAATGGCATTAAAATAGTGTAAAACTAGAGCAACACAATCCTGAATTAAGTGCACTGAGTGGTACTGCCCAAAACAGTAAGAGAGATAAACCAACATAATTATTTTTGTATTTATTATATCTGAATGTGATTCCAATATATGTCTTTGATCAGAAAATGTAGAAAAGCTTTTGCTACAGACCTGATCTGATATTATGGCTTATTTGCCAACTATTAAAAAAGGTTCTATTTTTCATATTGACCACCTTTAATCATAGCATTCATCATTGAAAATTAGTATGTACATACTGATTCGCCACAGTTCTATCTAAGATAGCTCAGCTATTTTCTATTCTAATTATAAAGCGGCAGTATGGTTGTGATCTGGGAGACCAGGTGCCAGCTCATGCCAAGGTTCCTAGACTTCACTGAACATTGACAAATGCATAGTCTGGATTGCCAGTGTTAGTATTGTTAAAAAAATTTATAGACATGTGTTTAATGTATGGACTTTGTTAACTGCTTGTTAGGTGTTACATGCATTAATCTCACTTATAATATCAGTATCCTGTGTTATAAAGTAAAATTTAAATGTTTGCTCGGTAGCTGTGAAAATGTTTGTTAGAAAACTAGAAACCCTCTGTCAGGAAAGAACATTATGAAGTGTAAAATACTAGTTTAGCATAAGAGGTATCACCTCCTACCCCTAGAAACGAAAGACTCCATTGTAGAACAACAAGGGTATGTCTACACTGTGGGCCAAAGTCAAGTTATATACACAGCTTCAGCTATGTTAATTGTGTAGCTGAAGTTCAAGTACCCTAACTCAGCTTTTGGTGCTGTCTACACAGCAGGAAGTCAAAGGAAAACCACTCTTCCTTCGACTTCCCTTACTCCTCATGAAATGAGGGTTACAGAAGTCGGAGTAACAAGTAAACAAAATTATTTAAAAATAATGGCACGCTGTGTAGACACGCACTCTGTTATTTCAAAATAACATGCAGTGTAGATGTAACCCATAGGACATTTGAGGTTCACAGGATCTTTCGAAAAAGTGCCCCATTTTCGAAAGAACCACGTCTAGACTGCGGTTTCAATTTCAAAATAGTGCTTTTTCAAAAGAGCGCCATTACGTGATTATGCAAATGAAGCATGGGATATTTAAATCCCTGCTTCATTTGCACTTTCGAAGTGCTTCATTTACATCCCTCTGCCGACAGTGGGATTTCATCTAGACACACCCTCAGTAATATTATTGCTGGACTCTGACCCTACTGGTGACATATTTTTAATTCTGAAAGGCAAAGACACAACCATCAGAACTGCAAGATGACTGTCTGCTTTCCCAGCTATATTCTTTTTCTCTGCATCTACTTTTTTTCTGCAGCTAATAATTTTCCATCTAGTAGATGAAAGTCAGTTACAGTTATCAATGGAAACAGTGTTCTCTAGCACCAAGATTGTTGAATCAGTAACCAGTTGGTCTTTATCTTTCACAGTCTAGCTGGTCATTATTCTGATGCAAAGATTCCTGCACTATTGGCTTACGCAGAGTGATTCTTAAGGGCAGATTACTTCATAAGGTTTCATCTCCTGGTTATTGCATAGCATTGTTGTCTGCAGTCAGTCTTTTTGTCTTAATAATCAGCAGGTTAGTTCTAATAATGCAGACAGCTCAGAACCTGTAGATTTCTGACAATAATTCAGAATGCATTTTTCTCACTTACAGCAGATTTACAAAGCATCCATAATGTCCAGAGAGTCTGTCTTCCCTGGGAACTTTTGTTGGACAAGGATGTTGGGAGATAACTTGGACCTTGCCTAACAAGGCAAAGCTGCATTATACATTGATACACCACAAATATCAGCACTTAAAACAAAATATTTATCTGCTGAGCTGAAGGAGTACCCCTTTTCTCTATAAATTAAAAAAACAAGCATATATAGCTGGTGAGGCCATCTTTAGTAGACATGGTCACATTGATAGTCTATGTGTTACTATCCTTTTTAAACAAACACTTCTAAGCTCCTTGTGAAGAATTCAGATAATATCTGGGGTGGCTTTTGTAATAAAACATGGCTGCTTACATGTGGACACAATAGCTATTAGCAGAAATTAAATCCATGACCTTCAATACCAAAAGGTCAAGCCCTTATTATATAAGCTAAAAGAATAGCTTCTTCAGCTGTGAGAAAGTAGCAGGCTATTATAGTAACTGTGGTGCAGGAACATATGTTTACACACTAAGCCAATTTATTGTTCACATCCTCCTCTGATGAAAGTGCTCTTATTCTCTCAATTCTCTCAATAAATTCTCTCTTATTCTCTCAATTTATTCTCTCAATAAATCTGATCCAATACCTACTGAAGTCAATGTGAATCTTTCCATTGACTTTAACAGACTATAGATCATGCTCTATATGCATGTTTTGCCACTGAGAACTGTGCACGGATATGGAGAAGAAATCATCAAGTCCATATGTCCCATGTAGCAGCTTGGATTTGAAACCTCTAAGATGGTAACTGAAGAGGGACAGATACATAATTTGTGGGATCAACCTGAATGTATAGTGCAGTGGGAGACGACCAGAGTGACTGGGGAAGGAGGGAGATTGGTGTTCCCAATCTCAAAGAAAGGAGCCAGAATCATGAAGCTTCTATGTAGGCTATTCCTTCTGCTGTTGTTTTGATAGGTTTGCTGCCATATTTCTGGTGCAGATTTTCTCTTGAAGCAGCTTCCTTGTAATAACCAGCACTTACTTGTTTTAGGTTTGTCTTTGACTCTTTACTTTGCTATTGGTTTCTCCAGGGGCTGTGTTCTTTGCCTGGGTTATTTTCCTGAGCTGTTTCACTCAGTGATCTTGTGACAGTAAGGGCCAGTACACACACCATAATAAATACATGGGAAATTTAATCATACCTAGCCTTTATTTTGATT
Organism: Pelodiscus sinensis; assembly: GCF_049634645.1. Taxonomy (NCBI): domain Eukaryota; kingdom Metazoa; phylum Chordata; order Testudines; family Trionychidae; genus Pelodiscus; species Pelodiscus sinensis. The sequence goes on along the minus strand of NC_134712.1, from coordinate 243,254,886 downwards.
GCTCAACATGGTCTAGGAGCTGGAAGACCAGCTCAGGATGGTCTAGGAGCATTCTCCATTGTAGGGGGGATTTTAGGTCAGTGGAGCTACACACTCATGGATCCCAGGGTCCTTCAGTGCCTGACAGCTCCCAGCCACCTTTTGCTCTGGCCTCCCTGCACAGTTACTGAATATGACCGACAGAAACCTGGCCATACCAAGCTGAATTTTGGCAAAAATGGGGCTTAAATCAATTCAGCGACAATGTGATTGCTGCCAAGTTAGTAACTGGTCCAAACCCCTGTGCCCAAAGGCAACAGAAAGATTCCCCTGAACTTCAAGATTCAGGGCCTTTGAGAATGGGCAAATATTACAGCTAACAAAGCCATCACACAGATACTGGATGGAACAAAACATGCTTTGCATTCTGAGGCCTGGTTTAATTACCTCATACTCAGGGCTGGTGGCCAGATGCTTGAACGAACAAGGCTGTGGCCTTTTGAGGTTAATTTTATAGTGCAGGGAAATCTCTTTGGGAAGCCCATCATAATTGCTTGTCTCCCTGTGCTAATTCTCCATTAACAACTACATTAAACTCTAAATTAAATACACATGCTCTTCTCTTGGCTCCAGATTACCCCAAATCCAGGCACTGATGTAGCTGCACCATTGCAAACTCCACATGCAACCAGGCAAAGTCACCATGTATGCCAGTAAAAACAACCCCTGTGGGAAATTGTGATGTGTAGCAATTGATCCCAGCTATAGGGCTTTGTACTAGAGTAGCTAGAGCAGTAGATGGATTAAATCAGGATAAATTGCTAGTATAAATAAGATCTAAATCAGTAAACATGCTCAGTAGAGACTTTATTTCAACCAACTACTATTTCCACTTGTGGAGATTAACATGTGATAGGCAGTAAAATATGCCTGGGAAGCTAAATATCTCCTATAGACAGAGCAGCACACCATAGGCATCTGTTTTCCATAAGAATGAGAGCTAATGAACAAAAACGTTGGCACACCTAAACTATCATAAATCAGGTATTTACAGGAGAGATACTCTCCTAATATCAGCCACACAGCACAGGCAACTTTCAGCTTTTCAAGATAATCAAAAGCCCTTTAAAGTCAGTGGAAAGACACTCAATGACTTAATTGGGCCTTGGAATCAAGCCCAAAATAGCTTGTTTCCAGCACCGCCCAAATGCCTGACACCAGTATGGGTTACAGCAAACCCCATGGCACCCTATTGGTGTTTAAAATTCAATTTGTAATTAATTTAACTGGGAAATCTTGCAAAAGTAGGGTTGCCAGATGGTTTCAACAAAAATACCGGACATACTTGACATTACATCACAATCTACATTGCATCTTATTTAGAAAATACCGGACATTTATATTTTCTCAATTTGTTTCCTGAACAGAAAGCTCAAATACTGGACTGTCCAGCTCAGAACCGGATACCTGGCAACCCTGTGCAAAAGACCACAACTGTTAGGGCCTGGCTGTGGGCATCCTGTGTGCCACTGTCAGCTGCTAAGTGACTTCAGGCAAGGAGCATCGGAATCAGGAGCAAACTGGGCCAGAATGCCAGCAAATCAGAGTCAGGCACCGAACTGCAGGTGGCAGGTGAACAGCAGCGTCGAGATCTCTCTGAGCCAAGATAGGAGGAAGTCAGAGTCAGGTGACAAGCTATAGGCAGCAAGGAAATAGCAAAGTAAAGGACAAAACAGGGTCAGAAGCCAGAATCTTCAGCAAGCAGGGTCTGGAGCAGAAGCCGTCAGGCAGTCTCCATGGTTCCTCAGGCAACTTTGGCCTCAGCCAGTAAATCAGTGGGTTGTGAGAGGTCCCCACTCATATGTTGCTGCTTAGCCTTACCAAGCCACAAAGTCCTCTAGCAGAAACCCAGCCTCAGCTTCCATGGGCAGCCTGGCTGCATGTGTGGCCTGAAAACTCCCACAGCTTCTTACAATATCACAGGAAGAGCCATACAAGTGCCAGGATCCCTGTAATTTTCCATTAATGCAACTTCCTGCAAACAGTTTGATTGGTACTCGTTTCTTTTCATGTGCCTGTATATTTATACCTGCCTCTGGAATTTTCACTACATGCATCTGATGAAATGGGTCTTTGCCCACAATAGCTTATGCTCCAATACATCTGTTAGTCTATAAGGGTATGTCTACACTACAGCGCTAATTTGAACTAACTTATTTTGAATTAGTTAATTCGAAATAAGCTAATTGGAAACAACATATCTAGACCCAAAAACTAATTTGAATTAGCGTTTTGCTAATTCGAAATAGTGCGTCCACACTGATTGGACGCTGAGTCGCATTTAAGGGCAGCTGAAACCAGTTCTGGCAGGGCATCAGGTCAGTAGTTGTTTTATGTGGCTGCTGCCTGAGGCTATCTGAGGCTCGTGCTTAAAGGGACCCCCCTGGACAGCCGGTTCTCAGCTTTTCCGCTTGCTTGCCTACCTCACCGAGGGACAGCAAAGCGTTTTTCTCTCCACCTGCCTGTGTCGGTGCTTCCCATTGGGGATGCCGCCGCAGTTGACACCATGGAGCCAAAGCTCGCCCTGGGCATGCTGCTGCAAGCCTGCCAGCAATGAGTGGAGGCTGCCTTGCACCATCTGGTGCACATCAACCCCCTGCCTCTCCCTAGTCTCCCTGGGGGCTGTGGAGGAGCCACAGAAGCGCCCGGACACCAGCGAGCCCCGACACATCTGGCGTCTGGACACCAGCAGTGACTGGTGGGACCACATCATCCTGGAGCACTGGGGAGACCAACAGTGGACCCAGAACTTCAGGATGAAGGACACCTTCCTGGAGATCTGCGAGTGGCTCGCCCCTGCTCTGAGGTGACGGGACACTTGAATGAGGCTCGCAATCCCCCTCCAGAAACGTGTGGCCATCGCCCTGTGGAAGCTCTCCATGCTGGACAGCTACCGATCCGTTGGGAACCAGTTCGGGGAAATCCACCGTCAGAGCAGTGCTCATGCAGGTATGGCACTCACCGGCCACGGGGCTGGGGCGGGGGAGAAGGGATTCAAGGAGGGAATGGGCTGCCCCAGGGAAAATGGGGGGGGGAGGCGAAAGTGCCCCACACGGGAGGGTTTGGTCTGTCCTGGCCGTACTACATGCCGCCCGCAATGGCTAGGATCGCAGCGGGGGTTGCTTCCGGGTGTGGGGCACAGGGCAGTGCCAGGAAACAAACACTCCCAGCCACCCAGGCGCCCCGGGGATTCGAGGTTTGATGTGTCTCTCTGCAGATGGTCAAGGCCATCAACCGGGTGCTGCTCTGCAGGGTGATCTGCCTCGCGGACCCGGACGCCATCATCCAGGGGTTCAGCGCCCTCAGCTTCCCCAACTGCGGGGAGGGCCATCGACGGGATGCACATCCCCATCCATGCCCCAGAACACTAGGCCTCCCAGTACATCAACTGCAAGGGGTACTTCTCCATTCTCCTGCAGGCCGTGTCTGACCATCGGGGCCAGTTCACAGACATTAATGTGGGCTGATCTGGCAAGGCACATGACGCCAATGTGTTCCGCAACTCCTCCGTGTGCCAGAGGCTGCATGCCGGGAACTTCTTCCCCGACCACCACATCAGGGTCAGGGATGTGGACATGCCCGTCTGCCTGGTGGGGGATGTGGCCTACCCCCTACAGCCCTAGCTGATGAAGCCATACACGGGGCACCTCAACGGGGCACCTCAACCCCTCCTGGCAGGCCTTCAATGCCAGGCTACCAGGGCCCACACTGTGGTCAAGGGGGCCTTCAGACATCTGAAAGCCCGATTTAGATGCCCCCTCACCCGCTTCGACCTCGTTAAGCACAATATCCCTCCCATGGTGGCAGCATGTTCTGTGCTGCACAATTCATGTGAGTGGAAGGGGGAGGCTTTCCTGCCAGCCTGGAAGGCTGAGGCTGAGTGCATGGCTGGCCAGTATGCGCAGCCCCGAACTGCCGCCATCCGGGAGGCCCAGCGGGGTGCCGTCCAGATCCGGGAAGCCCTGCGTGAGAGCTTCCATGTGAAGGAGGACTGAACTCTCCCTGCATGCTCCACTGGGGCTTTCTTCTACCCTCCCTTCCTTCCCCTTTCCCCTCCCTAACCCCCCTTCCTAATGTAAAATAAAAACACCTGTTTTGCCAAAAAACCTCTCTTTATTGTACATAACTGGGGTGGGGGGAGGGAGGAATGAGGTTGGGAGAGGGGAGGGTGAAACCTGGGAGGAGGAAAGGGAGGAAGGGAAGGGAAAGCTCAGGGTTGGGGGTCCTGCTGGCTCTCCTGTCTCGTAGCACTGCGGGTGCAGGGGCATTGGGGGGGAGTGGGTGTGGAGGGTGGGGCAGGAGGGATGGGGGGTGCAGAGGAAGCAGGAGGGGGAGCAGGGGTGGGAGGAGGAGTGAGAGCTGGGGCGTCCACAGGGGCTGGAGCAGGAGGAGGCAGGAACCTGTCCACCAAGGTCTGGAGGTGGCCTCTGAGGGCACGGCCCTGCTCCTCCAGTGCCTCCAAGCTCCACTGCAGCAGCCGCAGATCCTCCCGGACCCAGTGGTCTTGGGTGCAGAGCAGGTGCTCCAGTAGCCGCAGGTGCTGCTGCTGGTAGTCCTCCAGGTTGTGCTGCTGCTGGTAGTCCTCCAGGTTGTGGGTGTGCCTGCTGTCCTGGGTGCAGGTGGCTGTTGCAGGCGGGGTGGTGCGCCCTGTAGTCCCAGGTGCTGCGGCTGTGGTGAAACAAGAGCAGTGGTCAGTTCTCCCTGGGGACACAGTGGGTGAAACCCAGCGAGGTCAGCATGTGGGGAATGGTCCTGGGCCCCTGCATGACACCCAGCTGCTGCTCCATGGTGGGTATTGCCCAGGCGCACAGTCCCTGGGTCCTCTCTCCCCCCACCTTCCCCATACACATAAGGGCACTCACATGTGGAGCCCTCCCCGGCCTCAGATGACACAGCTGATGTGCTCTGTAGGGTGCCTCGGGGGTCCTGAGTCCTGGGCAGGCTCCTTGCAGACTCCTGGCTCTCGGCGTTCTGCTCCTCCGTGTCAGGGACGGGGCCCTCTGCCCCGGGGTCCATCACCACCCAGGGGGCATAGACTGTGTGAGCTCCCAGGATGCAGTCCAGGGCCTCATAAAGAGGGCATGCCTCTGGGTCAGCCCCTGGCTGGGAGGCCCTGAAGTAGGCCTGCCCCAGGTCTTTAATCTTACAACGGACCTGCTCCTGGGTCCGCATGTGGCCTCTGGTGGCCAGGCTGTCAGCCATGCGGCTATAGACAGCTGCATTCCTGTGGCTAGTGTGGAGATCGTGGACGTTGGAGGCTTCCCCCCAAACCTGGATGAGATCCACGATCTCCGCACTAGACCAGGCGGGCACCTGCCTCTTGCGGCCCCGGGCAGGCTCCTGTGAGCCGCCAACCTGTTCCTGGGAAGAGGTGGAGAGCTGGGTGTCAGCGGGTGACTGGCTCGTGCCGTGCCAGGTGCAGGGTCTGCTGGCTGGGTGCTGGCAGGCTTGCAACTGGCACAAGCACTGGAGCCAGATCATGCCCCTTTAAGGGCTCCAGAGCCGGGAGGAGAGTAGAAGAGTTTCCTTGGTTTGGCCCAGAGTGGCCACCAGGGCAAGCTGTAAAGGGCTAGCCTTCAACTAGTTGGAATTAAGTGGCTACACAGCCCTTAATTCGAACTATTTAATTTGAACTAGGCATTAGTCCTCGTAGAATGAGGTTTACCTAGTTCGAATTAAGTGCTCCACTATTTCGAATTAAATTCAAAATAGTGGTTTACATGTGTAGCCCCTATTCAAGTTAATTCGAACTAACAGCTGTTAGTTTGAATTAACTTTGTAGTGTAGACATACCCTAAGGTGCCACAGGGCTTCTCATTGTTCCTGCAAATTGTCTTCCCCCAAGCCCACACACAGAATGGGAAAGCAGAGAAGGGGGATTGACCTACCTAATTTGTGACTTGTGAGATCTATAGGAAAATGCCCTGTACTTTGTCATCTCAGTGGGAACTACTCAGAGAAGCAAAGGCTACAAGATTAGGTCCTTCTCCAAAGTATCGCTACTGTGCACTATTTTAACTTTAGTGTCCTGCTTTCTGGATGGCTCAGACTGACTGTGATCCATATGATACCAGGGGACACATGTTGTGGTTGAATGAATGACTTGCAGTGACCTGCTTCACTCCACAGAGAACCAATGAAAGGGATGCTTGTATTTTGCTTGCAATTTGACTCAGCAAACATGCCACACTGTGTGTCATCCTTTCAATAACCATTGCAGACCAGGAATTAATACAAAAAGAAATGTAAATATTATTTACAAAATACATCATAATGATCACATTAGCTACATTTTGGAATATTAAATAGTATGGACCTGATCAGTGAACATTCTGAGATCTTGCAATTGACTGGTCAACCCAAATAAAAAAAGACAGAGTGAGATCTTGGGGCAAGGACCATATTGATTCTCTGTGCACAGTGCTACTCAAAATGCAGACTCATTTCCTGAGTAATAATTGTTCTATCATAGAATCAGGGAGTCATAGAAGATTAGGGCAAGATTAGGGAAGAGTTCTCATCTAGTCCAAACACTACCAAAAGCAGAACCAACCCCAACTAACTGATTCCTGCGAGATGTGGCAGGCTCACAATTTGAACCACTGAAATGTTCAATAGTGGATCAGACTGTTTTGGCTTGGTTTGACTATTCTTTTTGTAAGTCAGGGGTGGACAATAAATGATGGCAGTTTGCCAGCCTTAGTGCCTGGTGGGCCCCCACAGCTATATTGGGACTGGGACTGGGACTCCACTTCCTGCAGCTCCCATTAGATGGGAACACCAATCCACAGCCAATGGGATCTGTGATCACTGGTACTTGAAGAGGTGCAGGTAAATTGGGGGCCATCAAGTGCTAACCCTGGCGGACTGGATCTGGTCCACAGGCCGATATTAGCCCAGCACTATTCTAAGTGACCTGATCTGCACCACTCTCTAGCTCCAGACATGGAATAAGATGTATGAGATTTTTCAGGGGGTTTGTTCCTTTGCTGGTGTAGCGATGTATATAAAATTTGATGTCATTGTGTTTTTGTGCATTGTGCTCTTAAACATCGGTGAATCTCCCATGCACCTACAGAGTCATTTTGTATTTCAGATCACATGCAGAATGTTACTGAGTGAATCCCTATTCTCTCTCTTTTGTTTACCTTGGAGACTTTATATCTGCTCCTTCTTTCTTTTCTCTTTTCCTTAATCTGAAAATATAAATAACCTGGAATGGAAAAACATAGTATTTGCTCTTTGTGTATAAGAAAATAGAATACATTGTATTGGTTTTCAGCCAATAAACTAATTCAGCACTGCATAATACAGCAATACATAATGCCAATATATGTAGAAAAATAAAACCAATAATGCAATGAATCAACAAGGATAATGTAATAAAAAATGACAATTTTTCAGACTCATTCTTGCATTAGTATCTGTGGTACATAGTCAAAAAGGGTTTTGTGTCCTGCAGGGTAAATGACCCATACTAGGGACATGCTGGTAGATAATGTGTGTGGTTTTGTGTGTTTATATTGTTAGATATTAACAATGTAACCAAACAGTTCCTGTCTATACTATATTCATCTCTCTTTGAAATGTATAGTGAATTATCTGCAAATGATAGGCATTTGTCTTATATTAATTTGTATAACTAGATAAGGTGATGTTTAAGACATATATCTCCAGGATTGCCTCTTGTTTGCCTAAAGACTCTGAGGGTATGTCTAGACTGCGGTGCTATTTGGGGATACTGGAAGTATCACAAAATTGCAGCACCGTATCTTTAAATGCTCCCACTATTTCCTGAAATAGTGGGTGCATTATTCCACACTAGTTCCACAAGGGTTAAGAGATTTGTCGGCATAGTGCCTTATATTGAAATTTGGCGCTGTCTACAGCCTGTGACTGTGACTTTCAGCTTAAAAAAGAGGAGATTAAGGGGAGTGAGTATGATAGAGATCTATAAATTCATGACAGGTCTGGAGAAAGTGAATAAAGAAAAGTTATTTACATGTTCCTATAAAATAAGAACTAGGGGATCACCGAGTGCAATTAAAAGGTAGCAGTTTTGAAACAAATGAAAGGAAGTTTTTCTTCATGCAGTGCATAGTCAACCTGTGGAACTCCTTGCCAGAAGATGTTGTGAAGACCAGGACTCTAACAGAGTTAAAAAAGGAACTAGATGAAATCTTGGAGGTTAGGTCCATCAATACTTTTTAGCCAGAATACATAGGAATGGTGTCCCTTAGCCTCTGTTTGTCAGAGGCTGGAAATGGATGACAGGAGAGAGACCATGTGATGATTCCCTGTTCTGTTCACCCCTCCCCCCACTCTGGAGCATCTGTCATTGGCCACTGTTGGAAGGCAGGATACCAGGCTAGATGGACCTTTGGTCTGACCCAGTATGTTTGTTCTTATGTTCTCTCCCCCACCCCAGTTGCCCTAGCCTAGCTGCTGCTTGCTTCTCTGAGTCCTCCTTTTGCTGTCTCCCTGCTCAGCCTCCCCCTTGTCAGTGTGTGAAGTGGTGGTGGGCTTTGCTTCCCACAGCCTGAGCTGCTGCCCAGCTGACTGCTGGGTCCTCTTCTCCTCCCCTTGCTCTATCCTCACAGTCCCCCCACCTTGATAGTGTGTGGAGTGGGGGAAGTTGCCTACCCCAATCAGCCCTGCAGGTATAACTGCCCAATTCCCTCCCCACATACTTACTACAGTCCCCTCCCTGTTCAGTGCTAGGTCTCCTCCCTCTTGCTAGTGTCTGGTGGGTTTCCTCTTACCCACTAGTGCCATCCACCTGCTCCCTGGTTCCTCTTCCTCTCGTGCTCCTGCTCCTGCTCCTTTTTTATGCTTGTGTTTGGCCCCCTGCCACTCACTTACTTCAATTTCCCTCCCCCATTCTCTCAGCTCCCCATCACTCTTTGGCTACGGCTATACTATGAGTTTTTCTGCAAGAGGCAATTCAAATGAAGCGCGGATTAGCATTTTCCTGCGCTTCATTTGCATACTTTCCTTCATTCCATTTTTGCGCTAGGGGTTTTTGCACAAAAACAGGCAGTGTGGCCATGGCTGTTTTGTGCAAAAAACCCTTTTTACTCGACTAGCCTCAGTTGGAGTATTGCATCCAGTTCTGGGCATCACATTTCAAGAAAGATGTGGAAAAATTGGAGAAGTTGCAGAGAAGAGCAACAGAAATGATTAAAGGCCTAGAAAACATGAGCTATGATGGAACATTGAAAGAATTGGGCATGTTTAGTTTAGAAAAGAGAAGACTGAGAGGGGACATGATAGCAGTTTTCAAGTATCTAAAAGGGTGATATAAGGAGGAGGGAGAAAAATTGTTTTCCTTGGCCTGTGATGATAGGACAATAAGCAATGGGCTTAAATTGCAGCAAGGGAGGGTTAGGGAATTAGGCTGGACATTAGGAAAATCTTAGGTCAGGGTGATTAAGCACTGGAATAAATTGCTTAAGGAGGTTGTGGAATCTTTATCACTGGAGATATTTAAGAGCAGGTTGGATAGACATCTGTCAGAGATGATCTAGATGGTGCTTGGCCCTGCTGTGAGGGCAGGGGCCTAGACTAGATGACCTCTTGAGGTCCCTTTCAGTTCTAGTGTTCTATGATTCTATGACTCCAGAACATGGATATTCAAAAATATTTTGGAGTGGACTCTAAAAAAAGCCCATTTCTGTAAAAAATTGCTTGTAGAAACCACACATGCACTGAGAATGAATATAAAGAATGCACTGCTATTCCGGGGCATGGGGAGAGCAGGGAAGAGAGGAGGGAGACAATGGACAGGGGGCAGGGCACAGTTGGAGCAGAGGGTAGAGTATGGCATTGCTACAAGTAGAAGAGGCAGGCTGGGGAGCTACTGCCTCCCCAACAAGAAGCTTCACCTACCACCCATGATTACGGTGCATAGTGCTCCTGATTCTCTTCTCCTCCTGGTACAATCCCATCAATTTACTCCTGATTTACACCAGCCTGAAAACAAACCAGGCCTGCTGCGATGCAGTTCCACCTTCCAGCATAGATAATCTGCAGGATGTCAGTGTCTTTCCTTTTCACGGTGTCCCTACAAGCTAATCATTAAACCCCATGCTTGCTCCCTTTCTCACATATGGACTGGATGCATAATAGACCCTCCACAAGAAACTATTGGATTTAAAGGGAGTGATCCTTGCAACAGTAGCTCCTTGACCTTGCCAGTTCTCTGAGTCTGTATTCTCCTCACCCTCCTCTCCAGCTCAGTCCCCAGCACAAGCTTAACAAGCTGAACAATTCTTTGATTTCAAAATCTCACTTGTTCAAAATGCAGTTTAACAAACTGTGAAATCCTCAGTGCTACAGACACAATATTAACAGGAGATGATTAGAGCTACCATAGCCCAACTGCTAATTGGATTGTTACAAATGAAACCCATGGACCATTAAAAGGACATCAAACATGGTGGTTTGGATTATGGAGCAGGCTTTGGCAAGGATAAATTGTTCATTATGGACATATGATGACTATAAGTAATGGTTGTTAAAACCAAATTTCTCTCTAATGGGATGCTATCAGAGACCTGGCTAATTTTCCTTTTCAACTTCCTGTGCTGCTTTAATGAGTTTTCTTTTTCTTTTTTTTTTGCGGGGGCGGGGGGGAAATTTTATTCTGTTTTTTCATTGTCAGTGGTTTGCATCATGTCCAGACAGCCTTTCAGCAGTTATTCTCTTTGCCTGTTTGTGCAGCCATTTCTTGACTAATTCAATGACTTATGCAAAGAGGCATATCAATCTATTTTTTGCTTAGTGCGAATGCTCCACCACCAATGATAGCGTCCTACTATTCCTTATCATCCTTTTTTCATTTCACTACTTTGTTCCTGAGATTCTTACAAATATATCCTTTTTGTCATCCCGGATACATTCTCAGAGCCTGGAAATTCCTGTAATCATGCTCCTTCTTTTATCTGTCTTAATGGAAATGGGGAAAAATTCCAGAGGCATCAATAAAATAACATGAATGTAAAACTTGTATAAGTATGTTTGGAATCAGGCCCCTTGGAAAAAGATTTCCAAGCAGGACAAGAGGGATTTTGAATGCTCTGTGGTTTTATCATTTCTAGAGAGAAATCACAGTTTGTTTATCAGATGTAATTTTAGGCTGGACCTTTCTATTTCTCAGGCGGCCATTCTTTGTTACTTCATTATCTCAAGCTATATCTACACCACCAGCTAAATTGGCACTGTCAATTTAGTGGGTCTGGTGAAGACACATTTGTGAAACTACCCCCCATATTAATCACAGTAAAATTATTATATGCTTATGGCATACCTGTAATGCATTTTGTACGAAGCGGATCTTGTAAGTTACAATTTTCTGAACGTGTATCCTATTTGTGAGTATATGTATCCTATGTGTATGTTTGTATCAAAAGTTATAAATATTGACTACATCTGTGTTTCAAATGTGGTTACACTTGAGAAACACTCACTAGGCAAGATGCCTCCAGTCTAGACAGCTGGTTGTAGAGGTCCTTTTCAGGGCAATAGAGTGTTAGGAATAACAATAGGTTTTAGGAAAACCTTATTCTCCACCTGGTGGTCCTTCCAGATAATGCTCCAGGAAACCTTTGTAAGTCATGGCTGCTATAACTCATGACCAAACCACATGACTCTGGATTCCATTTTGGGTACCTGTTTTTTTCCACAAACTGGGCTGGGAACTGTCAGGGTTTTGATCAGGGAAGCACAAAAGAGCTTTGAGGTCCTAGGCTGGGAAGCTGCAGGTAGTTTTTGGTTCGTGGGTCTGGCCCACGAAAGCTCATCATCTAATAAACCATCTTGTTAGTCTTTAAAGTGCTACATTGTCCTGCATTTTGCTTCAACTACCCCAGACTAACACGGCTACATTTCTATCACTATTCTGTCTGGCCAAAGGCGCATAACACTGCAGCTGGGTGTGTCTCCGCTTGTGTAAATGCTGGTAGGAGTGTAGGACCAGAAGTGGTTGTTAGACTGTCACAGCAGCACAATGCTGAGGTCAAGCCCAGGCTGGTAAATCAGAGGGCTAAGTGGTACCCAGGTAAAACCATTACAATGCTAAGTCAAAGGGAGAGAGCTCTCCTTGTGACGTCTGCACCCTACCTTTGAGAGGCAGGAGCTATGTCAATGAGAAGGTGTTTCCTGTCAATGTAGTACAATGTAGACACGGCTGTAAGATGACCTATGTTATGTTAAGTTCAGTTATGTAAGTCATGTAATTGACTTGGAGTAATTTAGATTAATTTACAGAGATAGTATAGACCAGCCCTCAGTGACAATGACAACTCAGCATTTATGCTTGACATTGAGCAGCTAGCCATAGTATTTAGCAAAGGATTGATACTAATTGTGATGTCATCTTAAAGGCGTGTGTGTGGTGAGAAAAGGGAGAAAACTTAGACAAGAGATTAAATGTTGGGGTAGAAGTATCCTGAGTACTTAAGGGGTGCTGGAATTACTGCCAATGTATGGTTTATACTTGATGTATCCATCTTAATTAGCTTACAGCATATTTGAATATAGACATGATAAATAAAGCCATTGGAATTCAGGGGCCTGCCTACATGAAGGAACCTGTAACATCGGTGTTCTATATGCTATTGTAGTAGGATAGGCCATTTATAGATGATTATGTGTTTGGCAGGTAGGTAGGCAAGTAGATCAACTGATACCTGTCTGTCGTGAGTGGCAAAAAGTTGCACAAGATACCCTTTCTCTTGAAAAATAAATGTCACTGTATTTATTCAAATACTTTATTATACAGTAGTTGTAAATATGCAGGTATGGGGGTATAATGAGTTGGACTCACTGCTATGGTGCCTCCTGCCAGTCAGCCTGAAAATTATCTCTGTTTGTCAACAGAATGCCCCCTGTGGGTGGTGCCTCACCTATTGTCACTCTGCTCTGCTCTTTCTATCATGTATCTCTCGACCCATGTCACTTCCTTGGACTGTGATGTCAGCTTCATTACCCTGCCTTCTGGCAGTGCCCACCACTGTGCTCTCCATCATTCAGGACTATTGACAGTTCTCTGGCTTGCACCTGCCTCAGCAGCTGCAGTCTATATCAGTCAAGCTCCTCCAGGGCAAGGTGTGGTGAATAGGTGGAAGGGAGAAACCAGGTCTGCTCACAACTGTGGGCCCTGACCCAGGGATCCTCTAGTGGCAGCCTTATTCTGCTTTCCTTCACTCCACTTGATTCCCTTGCTTACTTCCTCATAGCCCATGAACCCACTCAGCCTTTGTATCAAGGTCTAAAGCCTGGCCGTGGTTAGCCACAGTGCTCACTGCCCGGCATTGCTTTGTCCCAGGTACAGCTCTCAGTTTCTGAGAGCCTGTCCTTCCTCCTTCCTGGCCAAAGCAAGAGTGAGCTCCTCTTAGCCCTGCACCCTTTTATAGGGCCCCATCTCGCCATGATTGGCAGACTTCTCTCCTCTGATTGGCTAGATTTGCACAGGTTCTCTCTAGCCTGATTGTCACCTTTTCCCTGCTGTAGTGGGGCAGCCACCCCACTACAGGGTTTTTGGGTTAAGATTTCAATCAGACACACAGTGGCCATTGGATGTAAATACAGCAATTGGCTTTGTGTGAGCAAACCCTTCCACCCAAGTAGAACCTCTCTGAAATTAAAGAGGTTCCCAGGAACATCTGGCAATCTGCCCATACAGAGCCAGTTTCAGGGTTAGACCCATAAATAAACTGTGATGCCAGGTGCTAGAGAAAAGCCTTAGCTAGATAGGTAAATATTTAAATTAAGGATTTGAATGTTCTGATTATGTGACTCTCCTTTGTTGTTAGGAACACTGATTTTACACACACACACTATCTGCCTAAACCTTCATGTTTGACTCTAAAGTAATTGAAATAAGATATTTCCCATTCATGCTTACAGTGCTCCTTGGTTGGCTGAGAAATGACTTTTCACGGGAATAGTCAATCTCATTTCTGCTTCAATCTTTGTAAACTTTGAAATCTAATATTTATAATTACTTCCAATTAGCTCACATAATAGATCATCGTAATCCTGAGAGTTATTGATGTCACTTGTGCTTGTTTGCGCTTGTTAGGCAAATAATATCCCGCAAAATCTTTTGAGCTAAATTAATTGCCCTATCTATTATTGATCTGTTTGGTTCATGCCAATGATTTACCTTTATCGCTGATTGACTAATGGTATTTGCAAAAAGACTTGATAGGCAAAACCTTTTCCAGTCCAAAAAGGCCAAAAAAGAAGCTGCCTAGCAAAATGTTTTCCATTGCAAAAGGATCTATATAACTATAGGTAAATAGGCTTGGCACAATTAATAAAATGCAATGGTAATTTAAGCTGGGAAGCATGTATTGCAGGGGTGGGAATAAAGTGGCAGTGGTTCACCAGAGTTAGACCCTGGCAGGCCACTACCGCTATATTTACCTGAACCTCCACAGGTACAGGCAATTGTAGCTCTCATTGTCCAGGAACAGTGATCCGCAGAGGCACAGGTAAATACAGCAGTGTGAGGACCCACCAGGGCTAAACCTAGCAGCCTGGATCTAGCCCATGGGCAGGCCCACGTTTGGCCTAGCCACTACTTATTGCTGATAACATAAGATGGGGGGTTGGAAATGAATTGGGATGATTAATGCAATAGAAGGTAATGAGCACATTATAAGTGAAGTAGGGCCCCTCAACATGGTGTCTCCACCTTTCACAAGTGGTTAGTGCAGGGGGAGGTAAAAAAATGGCAGTGGTTCACCAGGGTTAGCCCCGGTGGGATGCTGCCACTATATTTACCTGCCTCACCTCAGGTACGGGCAATTGCAGTTCTCATTGATGGGGAATGGCAATCCAAGGACAACAGGAGCTGTGATCCCCTGTACGTGGGGAGGCACAGGTAAATACGGCAGTGTGGGGACCCACCAGGGACTAACTCAGCTTGGCCAGATCCGGCCCATGGGCCAGTATTTGTCCGTCCCTGATGTATTGTAATAAACAAAACTAACTTTTAAGAATTACAAAGCTCTTTCAGGTCTTTTGTCCACAAAAAAAATGTTCCCTACAGATAAAGACCATATTCCCAAAACACACATTACATACTTCAGCATACTCAAGATATAAGGAATCTCTGTCATGATATCAGTCTTTTTACTGTAAATACAAACTGTCTCCTGGAATTGTTGTATTCATAATGGCAGTTATGGTCAATGAGGGATGGATGGTCCAACCACGACTACTTTTTTCACTTGGGTGTAAGTGAGTGAACAGGAGTTTTGTGAGAGAATGGGGATATATATATATATATATATATATATATATATATATATATATATATATATATATATATATAAAACTTTCCTTTAAACTTAAACCAGAAAACAGTCCTGATAAAGCAAAACATCAACAAAGGAATGAGCTATGGGAATAAAAAGAAAAAGGAGCACTCCTCAAGTATAATAAGGATATTACAATAATGTTTTTTGAGTGGTCTTTATGGCTGAGGAGGTGAGGGAAATTCCCAAACTTGAAATATCCTTTTTAGTGGCAAATCTGAGGAACTGTCCCAGATTGACGTGTCATTAGAGGAAGTTTTGGAACAAATTGTGAGTAAGAAGTCACCAGGACTAGATGGTGTTCACCCAAGAGTTCTGAAAGTTCTGAAAGGAACTTACATGTGAAATTGAAGTGTGGTCTTAACTGTGGTCTGTAACCTATAATTTAAATCAGCTTCTGTACCAAGTAACTAGAAGATAGTTAATATGAAACCAATTTTAAAAAGGCCTCCAGAAGTGATCCTGGCATTTACAGGCCAATAAATGTAACTTCAGTACTGGGCAAACTGGCTGAAATTATAGTAAAGACAATATTGTTAGACATATAGATGAACGAGGAGTAATGAGGAGCTACTCAAGTAATGGTAGTTCAAATTAGGATCTTTAATTCGAACTACCTACTCCGTGTCGCATGTAGCCGCGGGCACGGAGTTCAGACTAAGGGGAATTTAAAAATGGCGGTGCCTGGGAACATGCAAATGAAGCCCGGGATATTTAAATCCCAGGCTTCATTTGCAACTCCGCTTGCCCTCATTACCCTACCTAGCTCGAACTAACGAGCTAGTGTAGACGTACCCTCAGAGATTAAGTGGGTGTGAGTAACATGTACACTGCCACTGTCATATAGTTCCACAGGTAAGCACAGGACTTCATCCTCTAATACTGCCAGCCTGGCACCCACCATTACATTAATTGTTAGTTCATAAGAAATGCTCCAGTTCTGATCTGATGACATTTAGCTCCCATGCTGCACTTGCTTTGCACATATATAAATGCCTGCATGAGGAAATGAAGGATCAGGCCCCTTAGTCCTTAATCCTGTGTATGTTGAAGTCAATAGCAAGCTGTCCATTGACTGCTATGAGTAGGACTGGAATCCTAGGAACCCACAGTTTCCTCTAAAGTTAATGAAAGTTGGAGGTGCTGAGCCAGATGGAATTTGGCTCTGTGAGTGTAACTTCTGTTCTCTACTAACCACATAACCTGTTGCTTCCTACCACTTAATCAGAAAATATAGAACTGTTAATTCCTCTGAGGCAAAACATACGATCTTATTAAAAATGCTCAGCACCTGCTTAGTAGCACCTCAAGAGCTTTTCCTGCACATATTGCTCTCTGTTATTCAGGCATAATGACCTTGAAACAATTTATGCAGAATGCTGAAAAATGACCAAGAGCAACATTTTAATAACTTCCACAACACATCACATTACAGAGAAAAAGCGACTTTCATTGTGTTGAACAGCTGGTACACATTCCAAAAGGATTTACTGAAAAACATTTGCTTCTAGCTTTGAGATGAGTCATAATTGATCCCACCAGGATAACTGAACTAATCTCTGAGCAAAATATAATTATGATAAGTATTCTGGAAAATTTAATGATGTTTGCCTCTGGGAATCCAAGGCCTTTAGGACTGATCAGCTCCTAACCAGATCTATTTGGACCAATTTAGTGATAGTAAAAGGACAAATATTTAAGACTCCGCACAACACAGGCTCAATTTATATTTCATTTAAAAAGTAAAAGGATAAGTTCTGCTCTTGGTTACATAAATGTATGGGACAAAACTTGATCCTGCTGGAGTCAATGCTTATCCTATCATTCCATGTTACAAAAGTAAAATGTTTCCGATTTTGCTCCCACCTAGCCATACAGAGAGGTAGGTCAGATCTCATGGAGTCTTGTTGCAATCACCTGGAGGCTGTGACCTCCAGGTTGCCAACCTCTGGGTTACATTTTTTAACGTGTTGGTATGCTCTGAAATATGACTACACAACAACAACTTTGTTTGGCTAGCATGTAAAAACTGTGATCCCTATAAACAACCTTCAATTTGAAAGTCACCCTGGAGTGGTTTTTACTTATGCATCCTTTCCAATAATGAAAGTTCTTTGGGTCAGACTATGCCATCAGCTATAGCTATGCAATCCCATTCGCCTTCATGAGGACTATAAGATTTCAATGGGTGTAACAAAGTGCATAATTTGAAGAAAATGGCATTGCCCTATTGACTAACTACTGTCCTTTTTCCGTGCAAATATGTTACATACACGTCTCCATTACCTTTATTTTTTACTCTACAGGATGCTGGATTTTCATCATTTGTGAGGGTTTTGAACTGTTTTCTTGCTCTTGCTGTCTATCTGGCGTTCTTTATTTATGCTGAAGTGGAGATGCCGCTTAGATGAATAAATGAGTGGGTGCAAGGTTAAATATTGATTAATTGTTAGGAAGTCTGGATTCAGAGTAAATAACCATTCGAAGGGTTAGGCATACATGAGAAGGAGCAATTGTCAGTAAGAAATTTTGTGAAGTGCAAGGGCCCATTTTTTTCATATGTTGCTGTTAGTTGAACAGGTAGACTTGTTGTACATGACTGCATTGTATTTAATAATCATCCTTAGAACTTTACATAGCACTCTTCAGCAACGGATCATACTGTTGTTTATGAAAGAGAGTGTGATGGGGGGAGGTCACAAACGATCCCAAGGGGTGATTCGTGGGGTGCTAACAAGGCCACTGTCACCCTCCTTTTTGCCCTCTGGGGCTTTCATTCACACATTTAGAAACCATAAAACACTCCACACCCCGTATGTCTGAAAGGCACAAAGACAATGTGTCTGGCCATTGTGGAGACTTTTGAGCACTTCTGTGACTGTATAGGGAAGGTCCAGCTTATAATGGCTAAAATTTTCAAACCAGATTCCTTTGAATCAGACACCACTTATTTAGATGCCTAAAGATGAGTCTGAGACACCCAACTGTAGCCATGTTTTTGGTGTATATTCTTGTTCTTTGTACTGAAAGTGGCTGCCCCAGTGGTTGCAAGCATGGCTGTGAAGAAGATAAGAAACATTGCAGAAGCAAAAGCAGTGGAGATTTCTGGTTTCTAGTACTGAATAGTGACTTTCCAAACGTTGTTGTTTGCTTCTGAGAGGTTGGAAGGAATAGGACTCCATGAATTCACCATTCTCAAAGGTAGCACATTTGATGGCCTATGAGCAGCTTTGTAGCCTACTAAAGTAGTAGGGAGCTACAGCTGGTTGATATGACTGGGTGTCTACCCTCACAGAGATGGTGAAATGTTTAATGAAGGCATGAAAGACCAAATAATACACCTGTTTTCAGCTGGAGGGAGACCGGGCATAATTAAAGATGAGGACCAGCTGGGTAGAAGCCATCTACTGTTACAAAGAGAAGAAGCTTGAAACAGAAGGAGCTACAGGAAGAGAGATAAAAACTCTGCTGTCATTCTCTTGGCACTAAAGAGGGAGAGAAACAAGAATGCTTCAGGGCACAAAAAGGCTCCTCCAGGATGAGGAAGAAGCTGGAGGAGAGAAGATACCTGCAAGGCCAAGGGTTGGACCAAGCTTCTATGTCTGATCCCAATACAGAGGCAGACTGAACCTCTGGGGAAAAGCTCTGGGAGATGCTTCTTGGTACACAAAACCTGAGAGGCTGGGAGGGAGGGGAGAATCTGAAACTAGGTTAATAGTAGGAAGAAGTCCAGGGAGGCAGGTAGTGAGGCGTCTGATGGCACAGTCCTTGGCTATTCATCTTAGAGTCCCTGGACTAGAAGCCAATGTAAAGAATGGCCTGAGTTCCCCTCCCAGGCACAAGAAAGGGGTGTGAAGCTCCTCTGACAACTGATATGGATAATTTTAAACCTCAAGAGAAAGATGTAAAGATTACTCAGTGCAGAGTTAGGTACCTGAATCCAGACTAGAATTATTGGATGGTCTTTTGGTCTTTGGCCTTTCTGTTAACTTAGAAATGGAACAAAAATGTGTCTGGTGGACCTAGTCATGAGAAGATGCAGACCACAATAGGGAGACCATCAACAGAGATGCTAGGGAAGAGTAGCTTGCTACATCACACCCAGCCACAAGAGGGTGCGCCAGTGGTCAGCTGATCTTTCTACAGGGAGTTACTCCATGATGGGATGGGGTATACAAATCCCACACTGGGCCTGCAGAAGTTAAAAGACAATTCTGAACCCAGGTACCCCTGCCCAAACAAGTGTGCAAGGGGTGGTGGACAGGCTGTGGGAGAAAGGAATCCTACTCCAGACTGCCAGACAGAAAGTGATGCTTGAGAGGGGACCATAGAGTGGGTAAGGCCCACAGGTAGTGCCTTCTCCTCCATTACCTCATTTGAGAACCAGCAGAACCTGCAAGACCCTGTTCCTTTGGACAGTCTTAAGAGTGGTTTTGGAATATAGGGGCCATGCCCTGAACTGAATGGACCTATTGGTAGGCCATATTTCAGGGAGATAAACTTGGACTTACTACAGGGAGGACATTGTCAGCAATGCTTCACACAGATCTCTGGACTGGCACATGTTGGAGAGGAGGGGCTGGGTTTCCTGACCACAAGGCTAAGGTCCAGATGCAGAGGGGAATCCAAAAATCCCCAATGTAAGGTCAGGAACAGATACTGCTACCACACTAACAGAAGGAGAATGGGGCTGGATGTTAAATGGTATAACCACCAAGTCACCAGAATTTCTGAGCCACCATTACACACGGCTGCTACTCTTTGTTTCCTTGCCATCAACTGGCATTTTAGTGCTGTAAGAAATTTGAGTTTCTGATGATCAGCCTGCTATTATGCACTATTTAACTGCTGACATTCTACTTTGGGACAAAACACACACTGAGCATGAAACCACAGAAGATGAGAGCTTTGAGGCTACTTATCCATGCTGATAAATCCAAGCAGCACTATGCTATGCCATTGCTGCACATTTAGCGTGCAGATTTCTCTGAGGCGCTGGATCAGCAAAGATTTGAAAACCTCAAAACATAACTCAGTGTAGGAATTTAGTCCAATTTTTGTCTTCAAGTTACAGAGGGATAAATTCTGATTAGCTAAACAACTAGGCTACATCTAGGCTACATCCGTTAAAAGCATTTTTGGAACAGAGCGTCTAGATTGGCACGGACGCTTTTCTGCAAAAGCACTTTTTCCGGAAAAGCGTCCGTGCCAATCTAGACGCACTTTTCCGCAAAAAAGCCCCGATCACCATTTTCGCCATCGTGGCTTTTTTGCGGAAAACAAATCTGGGCTGTCTACAGTGGGCCTTTTGCGCAAAAGCTTTTGCGCAAAAGGACTTTTGCCCGAACGGGAGCAGCATAGTATTTCCTCAAAAAGCACTGATTTCTTACAGTAGGAAGTCAGGGTATGTCTACACTACCACCCTAGTTCGAACTAGGATGGTTAATGTAGTCATACGAACTTGCAAATGAAGCCCGGGATTTGAATTTCCCGGGCTTCATTTGCATGTTGCCAGGCTCCGCCATTTTTAAATGTCCGCTAGTTCGGCACGCGGCTACACGTGGCACGAACTAGGTAGTTCGGACTAGGCTTCCTATTCCGAACTATCTGTATGCCTCATTCCTCCCGTGTAGCTGCGGGCACGGAGTCCACACTAGCGGACATTTAAAAATGGCGGCGCCCAGCAACATGCAAATGAAGCCCGGGAAATTCAAATCTCGGGCTTCATTTGCAAGTTCGTATGACTACATTAACCACCCTAGTTCGAACTAGGGTGGTAGTGTAGACATATCCTCAGTGCTTTTGCGGAAATTCAAGCCGCCAATGTAGACAGCCTGCAAGTTTTTCTGGAAAAGTGGCTGATTTTCTGGAAAAACTGGCCAGTCTAGACACAGCCCTAAAGTGGAGCCTTTGGTTTCTCTTCTGTTCTGTGAGCAGTGGGTAATGAGCATGTTTCCATGAACATGTGAGACCAACAAAGAGCCTTGATATGGCTGGCTCTGTGAGCACCCCACCTGGTCAGCCTGGCTACAGAAACTTCACAGGAAGAGAAAAGCAATAGGTGTTTGCTTCAGCTTCTCTTTGGGTATGTCCACTTTCACTGTGCTGGAGATCGATGTTCTGGTGTTCGACTTAGCAGGTCTAGTATAGACCCGGAAATTGAATGCTGAAGTCTACTCGATCTGGTGCCTGTACTCCTCGAAGTTGCAAGGAGTAAAGGAAACCAATGGGAGCATTTGTTCCCATTGGCCTCCTGCCGTGTGGATAGCGACAAGATCAGAATAAGATAAGCCGACTCCAGTGCGGTATTCTACATAGCTGGAGTTGCGTACCTTAAGCCAAATTTCCAGGTCTAGTGTAGACCTGGCCTTATAGCATCAGCCCTGATTGCCCCGCTCTGTGGAAGTGATACATTCTACAACTGCTGATTTGAGAGTCCTGTAAAACTATTGCTGAAAATACTAGTTGTTGCAGGCTGTAGATCTAGGGGAGGCCAGGCACCTGTAGGTTAATTGATATGTAAGCAGGGTCTGAATCAATGTTTCCATTACAGCCAATTGGAATAGGAAAGAAATCTTGGGTGTGTTTATGTAAATAATTTTGCCCCTGCTTTGCTTAGATGTGTTAGATATTTGGTTGCTACAATGGTGTTTTGCTTATTGTAATCAGTTTGGCTGGTGTTGGGTCACATATTATGTTAATACTAATTGCAATGTCTGTAATTATTGGGGGAACACACAAAAAAAGTTTGTGCTTAACCTGGCACAAACTCTCAATTTAAAGAATGAGATTCTGGGTGTGGTTATGTAAATACAGTTCACTCAGTTTGCTTAGACCTGCTATATATTCAACTGTTACAATGGTGTTTTGTCCAGTGTAACCAATTTGGCTGCAGTGGGGTCACAAATTGTGTTAACACTACATGCAGGAATTGTGATATATAACCACCAATTCTTGCAGTTATTGCAGGAATGCAGAAAAGTCAGATGTGTTTAACTCATTTCAGAAGGAGATGCCCTGTCAGTGTAAATACTTGGATGGACAGAGGCTCAACTTCCAGAACCCTATGAGATTAAGCTGGGGAGGGAGGTGAGTCAGCAGGCTGCATGCCCTCCAGGCGTGAGCTGTAAGACTGGTTGAACCTGTTTTTCCCCACTATTTCAATGATAACAGCTAAAGAAAGGCTCCATAAGGAGTCTCTTTTATTATTTAAATTCACTCCAGTGGATGCTGGACTCTCTTGTGACTGAACTGTGCTTTGGGCTAAGAGCTGAAATCACTGGGGCTATGTCTAGACTGCAGAGTTTTTCCAGGATATTGGGGAACATGTTCGCTTCTTCAGAAAGGAATACGGGATGTTCCAAAAGAGCAGGATTTTCTGCAATTTGGCCCCAAAAAAACCCAACCCTGCAGTCTAGGCGTAGCCTGAAAGCTGAAATCACTAGGTCTGGCCCAGAGCCAAATCCACCACAAGCCAGCGGAAGATGTGACAAGAAGCAGGATGAACACCCAACAGGGCAGCAATGGAGAAGCAGGAGGAGCACCCAGCAAAGCGGCGGCAGCAAGGGGCAATGAATGGACAGCAGAGCGGTGCCAGAGAGCAGTGAGCAGGTAGATGGCAAGTGACCAGTGGAGTGAGTAAGATGCCTCCGACCTCCCCCTCCTCCAGATGGGAGGTAAATTCTGCAGATGCACCTTTGAACTTTGGGTCTGCCCTGGCCAAGGACTGTGAGAGGGGTACAGAGAAGGGTTGGACATGTGAAGGGGACATTTACATTGCTGGACTTAAGAATCTGAGAGGAAAAAAACTTTGGCCAACCTACCTGCGCTGGGACATTTATTCATGGTTTTGGTTATGAACTCTGTGGTGTTTTCCCAAATGAATGCCCCTTTACTTCCTTCCCCTTTTGTTAAAGGTTTCTTTTCTACACTCAGTCTCTGTGCTTGCGATTGGGAAAGCATTGCCTTCCAGAGGCACTCAAGGGTGTTGTGTGAATTTCCCTGGATACTGGGTGGGGATTCTGTGTTGGATGGATGGAGAGGAACACCGAGGGTATGTCTACACTACCCCGCTAGTTCGAACTAGCGGGGTAATGTATGCAAACCGCACTTGCTAATGAAGCCCGGGATTTGAATTTCCCGGGCTTCATTAGCATAAGCGGGGAGCCGCCATTTTTAAATCCCCGCTGCTTCGAACCCCGTGTAGCGCGGCTACACGGGGCTCGAACTAGGTAGTTCGGACTAGGGTGCCTATTCCGAACTACCGGTACACCTCGTTTCACGAGGAGTAACGGTAGTTCGGAATAGGACCCTAGTCCGAACTACCTAGTTCGAGCCCCGTGAAGCAGCGGGGATTTAAAAATGGCGGCTCCCCGCTTATGCTAATGAAGCCCGGGAAATTCAAATCCCGGGCTTCATTAGCAAGTGCGGTATGCCTACATTACCCTGCTAGTTCGAACTAGCGGGGTAGTGTAGACATACCCCTAGATATTGAACCCAGCCCTAGCGGCTGCTGGTACTACTGGCAGAAAGGTTACAGATATATCAGTGCTATAAGCCAGAGGGAGGGCGGGATTTTTAGACATCAGTCAGTGCTGGCCTAGCTCTGTTCCCATTAGAGTCAATGAGAGTTTTATGATAGCTTTTCAGCTTCATGGCTCTGGGAACTCCCAGGAGGCGTTTTGACTAACTTAGCCCAAATGCCTCCTTGGAGCTCTTAGAGTACACGTGGCAGCGGCAGCTCCAGCACTCTTTAAACAGAGGCAGTGTGTCTTATCTCCACAGGGAGAGGTACCATTAGCCTGCTGCTTTTTGGGTACCTGGCACTGAAGAGGATGCTAGTGGGAATCAGTGACTTATTCCTGCACAGGGATACCGGAGCAGTGACAGAGACAGTAAAGAGGTAGGCAGGAGGGTGGGTCCCTTGTTAAATTTCTGCTTCGGTGCTGCCGCTAAAGATTATGAAGCCCCTGTCTCTGGAGTAGTATTACACACCATTTATTCCGTTATTGACTGATACAGGATGGGCAAACAGAGCCTAGAATTCCATTCAGTGTGCTGAATTCATAGTAGTCCTTGGATACAGTATAGGAATGATGGTGCAGTGCCATGCTGCTGGCTGGCGACCAGATGGATGGAAAGCTATGAAGATTTCTGATGACACACCATAATGCAGATTTGTGTGTGCTTGTTTAGCATCCTGTGTTTTCTTAATAATTTATCCTGCTGACTGGTTCTTAGTGCTGACAGCTGCAGTCACAGTCCCTGCTGGTCAACAGAACACAAAGGTGTTTCTGAGATCTGTGAAACACAAGTAAAGCACACATTAGAATTCCCAGTGCATTTCATGGAGCTGCCAGATGATAAATATTTGATCAGTCGTAGATCAATAAAGCGCATATCTCACCTGCTGAGGTATTTTTTTAGGAACACGGTCTTAACTGTTAAGACTATTGCAATGCAACTCTTTTTAAGTGTGTAGGAGCAGGAGACCCTAGTGGTACTTGCAATCTTTCTTTCAGTCTCTTGTAATCTCATTTGAATTAGATGATTGCTATCAATTTTCTGAGGCTTCTTTTTAGCAGCCATAGTGTTGGAGAAGTTGCCGCTGCACTGCTGATGAAAGCCAGATGCTACCTGTGCTACCTGAAGCTCTTCCATTTGAAAAGTGAACTGAAATGTTGAAAAAAGAACTCTAGTATGCCCTTTATTCCTCTAGGATGCATAAAGACTCCATCTATCCTTTTGTTTGTTTTTTGACCGAAATATCAGGCCTTGACTTCTTATTTTTTTGCTGGCAGGTGCTTGGGAGGAAAATAAAGTTAATGGCACAAAGAAATAGACAGAAGCACTCCCGAAAGCTTGGTTCTGTGACAAGCTCACTGGATGGGGCATCAGAGGAGGTGCACTCTGTTCTGGGTACTATGACCTTCTGCAAGTCACCTCACTTCAGTGTGTCTCTGTTCCCTCCCTTTACTGCCTCTGTTTAGTTTCTAAGCTCTTTGGGGTAAAGACTGTCTTTTACTGTGCTTGTACAGCGCCTAGCATGCTAAAGTTTGAACAATATTGCCCTTCTGCTGGGTAGTAGCACATAGGGGCTGTATCTAGACTGGCAAGTTTTTCCGTAAAAGCAGATGCTTTTGCGGAAAAACTTGCCAGCTGTCTACACTGGCTGCTTGAATTTCCGCAAGAACACTGACGATCTCATGTAAGAAATCAGTGCTTCTTGCGGAAATACTATGCTGCTCCTGTTCGGGCAAAAGTCCGTTTGCACAAAAGCTTTTGCGCAAAAGGGCCAGTGTAGACAGCTCAGATTTGTTTTGCGCAAAAAAAGCCCCGATCGCGAAAATGGCGATCAGGGATTTCTTGCACAAAAGTGCATCCCGATTGGCACGGACGCTTTTCCGCAAAAAGTGCTTTTGCGGAAAAGTGTCCGTGCCGATCTAGACACTCTTTTCCGCAAATGCTTTTAACGGAAAACTTTTCCTTTAAAAGCATTTGTGGAAAATCATGCCAGTCTACACATAGCCATCAGGTTTTGTAGTCAGCTTCCTGCTGGAGGAGAAATCACTGACAAGGAGTCTAGGTATACTCTGTGTAATTTTAGTTTACACGTACAGACACAAGTCCCGGAACAGATGTGGTCACAAATGGTCCACAGGTCCTCTTGAAGGGATCCCAGCCCAAATGCCAATGCTAATGCCTGGATCCCAGACTGCAACTCTGCCTCAGTAATTAACGGAAAACTCTCCTTCTGCTTTTCTACACCAGAAAACCAGCAATGAAATAGCATTTTCTTCCCAAAGCAAACGTTTGCTTGCATGTATAGAAAATGTTCAGAATGAGTAAGTGTAGGGGTAACAGCTATAAGTGCTGGACCTAGGAGCACTGCCGCATCCCTTGGCTTGAAGTGGTTTCCATCATCTATAGGTTTAAAGTTTATTTCATTGGCTCTCAGTACCCTCACTATACAAATTGTTCCAAAAGCCCTAATAACAACACCATCTAATGCACCATATCAATACCAAACACGTAAGTTGCAGTTTTCCCTGCCCACAGTAAAGACATATTCAGTAAGACTCCATTCAAAATTTTCATTGTTGTTGAGTCAAACACTATTTAACAAGAACACAAGTTTAATCCTGCAGTGATTCAAAAGCCTCATTTATTTCAGCTAAGAGCATGGAAATCTGCCACTTGAGTTTCAAGCTAGTATCGTGTCCCCCTAGGTCTCCATTCCTCCAAAATAACCTCCAGAAAAACCAGGGCCATGAAAACTTGATATTCCTGATATTTCTGCCTTCCAGTTCTGGAATGTTGTTTTTTCTCTTGGTGCATGTGTTATAGGAAACACAGAGAGAGACTGTATTGAGTTAAAATGAAAAGATTAGATGTATAGTCACATCAGTACAGCTAGGATCACGTTGGCTAGCAGTGAAATTGATGAATGCAGTGTTGTTGGCCAAGTGAGCCTTAGGAACAGAGTCTTCTGAAAAATGCCCAATATTTTGGCTGTGGGAATGAGGAAAAGTATTAGAAATAAGAAGAAATTTACTGCATAATTCAGTATAATGTTGAAAACTCAATGTATGTAGATGAAAACTGCCTGGAATCCAAGGGCTTCCTATGTTCACCTCTGGAAAATTGTTGCTCATCCAACTGTGAATATCTGACAGCTGGTCAGAAACCCTTGGGGTTCTCTTGAGAACAGTCAGTTTCAGAGGATACCAGTACATCATCAGCATACATGTGCCAAGTCATAATGCGCTGATGAGATCTATTCCCAAATGGCAACACAGATCAAAACCAATATTGTAGGCCAGCAACCGTGGCTCTGGAAATTGCTGTGGGTTCGTTAAATGAACAGAAGTTGAAAACAAATGACCTTTAGATGCTAAGTGGTGATGGGGGATGACTTGAAGTAACATGGTCCCTTCTGGGGAATTTTACAAAGAACCACGCTGGGACTCTAATGGAAGATTGTGTAAAAAGCAATAGTCAGGAGAAAAACAAAGGTACAAGAAGAGCAGGTGGATTGAAAAGTGGCCTGTAACCACATTAAAAGTGGCCATTGCTGAGTGTGCTTGGGAAGCACACCTCTAAAGAGGAGTGCAGGAAAGTGTATGGCAGTTTGATTAGAGAGCAAATAGGCAAATGTAAAATGACAAGGCTAAGGCTAAATTTGTGAAATGAACATGGATTGCAGTAGCAATTCTAAAGGATAAGAGGAGGCAAAGAGTTGATGAGAAAAGGGGCCTCTATAGATATCCCCATGCAGTGTGCGCCCATCCTGCCATCTTCTGTGCACGTCAACTTTGTGTCCCATAGACAGAGCACAAAATGGGACGAGTTAGCCTCAGACTGATCCAGTGACAGGCTAGGTTCTCCAAAGGAAGAGCATGAGCATTTCTAGTTGGTTTGGTGCCTGTATATTTAGACCCTTGTTTCTCCAGGTGGAGTCTTACTGCACTGAGGAGAAGACTGGTGCACTGATTAAAAACTAACTCTGGGCCTCAGCAGTTCTGGGTCAACTCCCTGCTCGGGCACAGGCCTCCTATGCAATCTTATGCAATTCTCTCCAAGTTTCCCATCTGTAAAATGGGGATAATGGTACTTCCTTTCCTCACAGCACCATGTGTGGTGCTCAGCAACTGGAGTGCTAGGGGCCAGCTAGGTCCTGTCATGGTCTAGAGGAGAGAAAGAGATGGCATGTTTGTTGCTGATGCTTTTAACTTTAGAGCTGGTTGGAAAAAAATCCAACAACACATTTTTTGCCTGGAATTTGACAATTTGTTACGAGGGAAATGTTGTGTGGAGACGGCTTGATTTTGCCAACATTCTGATGGAACCTAGGTTAGAAATCTTGGAAATACACCTGCTTTTCTGCCAGAGCTACCTGCCCAGCTCCCTGACAGCCTGGGAAACCAGGCTTCCTAGGTCTGTATCTTTCGGGCAGCCTGCCAGGCTGACTGCCCCGGAGTGGGGGCTTCATCCCCCTTGGAAATGTAGTGGTGTTTGTCAGAACAAAACCAAATGTCAGAACATTGAAATGATCTGTGAAATCTAATTACCTTTCTCTGCTCAGCTCTACTTAGGCTGAATCTAAACTGGCATGATTTTGCACAAATAGTTTTAACGGAAAAGTTTTTCCGTTAAAAGTATTTGCGCAAGAGAGTGTCTATACTGGCATGTGCCTTTGCGCAAAATATTTGCTTTTGCACAAAAGCATCCGTGCCAGTGTAGATGCTCTCTTGTGCAAGAAATCTCCGATGGCCATTTTAGCCATCGGGCTTTCTTGCGCAAGAAATTAACTTGGCTGTCTACACTGGCCTCTTGCGCAAGAATACTTGCGCAGGAGGGCTTATGTCTGAGCAGGAGCACCGGAGTATTTGTGCAAGAACCACTGATTTTGTACAGTACAAACTCAGTGTTCTTGCGCAAATACTCGCAGCCGCTTTTGTGCAAAATCTTGCCAGTCTAGATGCAGCCTTCCTGTGTCTAATTGTACAACACATCACCCTAGAATTCGTGTGTGAAGGGAAACAATGTATTTGTTTCTTTTATCTGTGCTTTTCTATCTACTTTTTATGAGGGGGACTGGTTTTTTGCAGCCTTTTTTCTCAGTTTGCTGTGGCACACTATTTCTCTTCAGCCACTCAGTTCTATTTTCAATACTGTCTTTATGCCGTGCTCAGACACATTTGTTATTTTCACTATTTTCTGCTTAATCAAAACCAGCAGAAGAAAGGCTCATCACCGGGACAGAGCAGCTCTGTATTGTTCTATTCCTGGTTATGACCTCACACAAGTCACTTGGGGCCACATTTTCAAAAATGTTTAAGTGACTTAGGCATCCAAGGCCCACATCTTCAAAGGCATTTAGGCATCTGACTTCCACCAAGTACCTAGGTGGGTTACATTTTAAAATGGGTCTAAGACTTTTCTTTCACTTAAGAGATTTTGAAAACCTATCCTTATCTCTTCATGCCTCAGTTTCCTCTAACAAAACATTTTCCTCTGTAAAAAATGGGTCCAGTGATGCTTTTCTGCCACTCACAGGTATAGTAAGGCTGCTACATTTTGCAGAATCTATATGGGAAGTTTCCTGTCCAGACCAAGGCAGATAGTCACCACCAACTTCACACTCCACAACAGAAACACTAATCCAGGAATCTATCCCTGCAACAAACCCTGTTGCCAGCTCTGTTCACACATCTATCCTAGTGACACCATCACAGAACCTTACCACATCAGCTATACCATCAAAGGGCTCATTCACGTGCACATCTGCTAACGTGATATATACCATCATGTGCCAGCAATGCCCCATCTGCCATGTACATCGAACAAATGGACTATTTCTATGGAAAACAATAAATAGACACAAATCAGACATTAAGAATGGTAACATCCAAAAGCCAATGTGGGAGCATTTTAACCTCCTTGGGACAGTTTTGGACTTTCAAGTTGCCACTCTCAGGGTACGTCTACACTACAGCGCTAATTCGAACTAACTTAGTTCGAATTAGTTAATTCGAACTAAGCTAATTCGAACTAACGCGTCTTGAACTAAAAACTAGTTCGAATTAGCGTTTTGCTAATTCGAACTAGCAAGTCCACATTGAGTGGACCCTGAACCAGGCTTAAGGATGGCCGGAAGCAGTGCCGGCAGGGCATCAGAGGAGGACTTAGAGCGTGGAGATGCTGTCTCAGGCTAGCCGAGGGCTGCGCTTAAACAGTCCCGACCCCCACCCCGGACAGACAGTTCTAAGGGGTGCCCCGCTTGCAAAGCAGTCCTGGCTTGGAGTGCCCGGACTACCCACACTGGGCACATCACAGCACTCGGCCATCAGCCCGGCTGCACTTGCCGCAGGCTGCCATCTGGGGAGAAGGGGCAATCGGGGGGCTGCAGGAGAGCTTCCACCCCCAGAAGCCCGCCGAGCCAGCCCAGTCCTCCCCATCGGGGGCTCGTACCCCATTCCTCCCTCACCTCCTTCTTGATAAAGCATCAACCATTACATTTCTTTTTCCTTAATATAACCAAGTCCTTATTACATTCTTGTAGGGCCAAACTTCAACAAAGTAACCTAGAAATTTTTCCCTTAGATTGGGGAAGCCATATTAGAGGGACATAATAATTTAAAACAGTATTCTCTCTGATGTGCAGATAAAATGTAAGCTGCTTAACAGCCCACACAATGTCATAGCATTCTTTTTCAATTGAAACCTTCCCAAACTCAGAGCATATCTACACTGTAAACTTAAGCTGGTCTATGTTAGGCTGACTTAGAGCCACTGCAGTAATTTCTGCAATGGTTCATGCCCACGCTGCCCTTCTTCTGACACAGTGCATGTCCTCACCAGTCACCAAGGCCAGCCTCAGGGGTGAGCCCCTGGATGATCGTCCATGGTGCCATAGACCAGGGAGCATTGTGGTGAAGAGGCAAGGGGATCAGTCTCTCCCTTGCTACATTGTCCTGCATTTTGCTTCAGCTACCCCAGACTAACACGGCTACATTTCTATCACTCATTGCTCTATGCAGGATGCGTCTGCTTCTCTGCTCCTAAGTGGAGGCTCCCTGCTTGCCAGCCCACCTGGTTTCTCAACCTGGCTTTTAGTACTTCCTCCACATTCTGTGAGCCAGCAGCCTCTTCCCCCCTCACCCTCTGGAATTATACAAACCTGGGTCCTTCCCTTGGGTATGTTTACTGTCTGTTGTTTGTGGTGTGCTCTTGCTGTTTGACTGAAATATACCATAAGATATATTGCTGTTTAGGGAACCGTGTACTGACCATATGTGTGCTGAGCTAGTCAAGGCTGAGAGCTGAGAACTTCTTACCTGGGCTTTGAACCCTAAGGCTAAGTCTACATTGGCCAGTCTTGTGCAAGAACATATGCAAATGAGGTGCAGCGATGAATATCACCATGCCTCATTTGCATACTTAATAAGCCACCATTTTTGCACAAGGGGCTTTTGCACAAGAGCCGTTTTGCCTGAAAATAAGTGGCAGAACAGCTCTTGCACAAAAGCCCCTTGCGCAAAATGGCAGCTCATTTGCATATGTTCTTGCACAAGACTGGCCAGAGTAGACATAGCTTAAGTCTTTTAGCACTAATCTGTAATACAGTACATGGGGTTTGGGGGCACTACCAAGAGATTCAAATCAGGGCAAATTACTAAGAGATAAGGCTACTTACAGCCCAAGACTATGGGTTATCTACTATAAGGCACACACAGAACTGGTCACAAAGAGCACTTGTGTTCTTCACACTGGCTACAAAGGTGTTATCACCTTAGGCATTCCAGCTTTCCCCTGTCATCATCAGTATCACCTCTTATACAGATGAGAGGTTATGAAAACCAAACTCACGGAATAAGAACAGGTTTTTCCAGTTCCAAAGGACCAGCCACATTCCCAGGTCAATTTATACCTCAGATCTTACCCAAAAGAGTACACTCTGCCAATCCTTTAGCATCTGAAATCTAAAGGTGTATTAATAAAAGGAAAGAAATGGTGAGAGTAAAATTGTTAAAGGAATCAAATACATACACCAATTTCAGCAGAGATGGAATGATCTGCTGTCTTAACACATCTGGAATACATCCTCTGTTAGGATAGTTCAACAATCCTTTAGACTTCAGTTCAAAGCAGAATCCTTCATAGGTAATTAACATGATTGAAGATGGGATTGAAGATGAGTGGAAGAGTCCTCAGAGCCCTCTTTATTTCCTTGCCCGTGCAGAGGGAATCCCATTGTTCTTCCTGGATAAAAGTACGTCCCAAGATCAAGTTTGTTACATGAGCAAGTCACCTATCCATGCATGATTCAGTCATTTTTAGGGAGTAGCCATCGCTTGCATGCTGGTGTGAACATGCACAACAAAGCTCATCAGCTGTGGATTGGCATAACCTGAGATGCACTATCAGTGACATGCTGCTATTCTCTTGTCTAGAGACCCTTTCCCAATAGGTTGGCCAAGTCTGTTAATGTTTTCCAGAAGCAAACATTTGAAATACAAGTACATAGCCAATTCTCATAACTTCAAATACAAAAATGATACATGCATACAAGTAGTATAAACAGAATCAGTGAGTTATAAGAATTCAATAGACACCTTACTTGACCCACTTTGTATAAGATTTGGTGAAAACATATAATAGTGGTTGCAACAATGATTTGTTTGTTCACAATCCAGTAATGTCACACCTTAGTTAAGGGACGGGGCTACGCAGGAAGACCAGGGCATTAAACAATCTGCTCCAAAGTGACCAGAACAGCTTGTGAACAGGAGCGGCTAACTGGAGAAGTTTGCAAGGCAATTTAGAGGGCAGAGGGTTAGATTCTTTTCACTAAAGAAGCTTCCTTAAATAATAATCGAGCTGTATTAAAATATAGCCCTTCCTTCGCTGAGACATTATTCTGTGCTGCAATTCTCTCATGTTCCAAAGAACGGGATGGCTCTTCCGTGTGGGCAGGGGACTGGACTTGATGACCTCTTGAGATTCCTTCCAATTCTAGTGTTCTATGATTCTATGAAACAATTTTGCTGAGCAAATACAAATTTCTTTTGTATTTCATTTAACTCCAGAAAAGATTCTGCTTCAACAGAATCCGTTAGATCTTTCCTCACCTGGCAAGCAGCCATTCTCAACATACAGTTCATGGGGAAGAGGGCTGGAAGTGGGGGTGGAGAAAGGAGATTACTCTCCCCTTTACAATTCTCACTTGTGATCTGGTTATGTCATTAACCTCTTAGACATAATTACAATGTTATTTATCAGAATATCAACGGGTAGCAAATTCCTCGTGCCAACTACAATGTCACCTTTTAAAATCTTCTCACTCAAGGTTAATTTTAGCCAAAGGCACAGTCACTGAAAATTCAGCTAAAGCCAAAAGATTTATACACCTACCAGGCAATCTCTTCTCTTGCAAAAGTTTCTGTAACCAAAACTTTCTGTAACCAAAGTGGTGTGAGGGCCACATTACGCCACCCTATACATGGCTTGTCATTTTTTAAACACAATCTCCAGTATGTGATAGTGGATATAACCAAGTGACTAACTCACAGTGAACAGCATTTTTGACAACTGTAGCCCCCTTTTCTACTGGTAGAATATTTGTGGGCAGATTGGGATGCCCTTAATGGATTAGCTTTTCAGATTTATTCAACAATACGTATCTGGAGTGTGACAGGGTGTGTACACCCCGCACGAGAGTGGTGTGTGTGTGTGTGTGTGTGTGTGTGTAGAAACCTTGTGGGCAGAGGAAGTGCTTGTGTGTGTGTGTGTGTGTGTGTGTGTGTGTAGTGTGTGTGTGTGTAGTGTGTGTGTGTGTGTGTAGAAACCTTGTGGGCAGAGGAAGTGCTGGGGCAGCATAACAGGACAGAGAGCAGCTCAGTCTGGGCTGGCCAGCGAAGGAGAAGGACCTCCAGCCTGAGCTCCCAAGCCAGCGACCTAGGCAGAGTGAACCAAAGTACCAGGAGACTGCTGCTACACAGCCTCGGCAGAGCACCAGGGAGAAGCCACTGCTGGGGAACCGTGAGGCCCAGCTGCTACAGGGGACGCTGCCTCACCAGCACTGATAGGAAGTGACCCAGGGAGGGTGCAGGAGCGGCCTCTCCCACTCACGTACACTCGGCATGTTTTGCTGAATCCCCCATTGAGGGAGTGGTAGGCCAAGCTGCAGCTCACAGGGCCCTGGGTTGGGACCCGGTGGAGCAGGGTGGGCCTGGGTCCACCCACTGGAGCTCTGGCCCCCAGTCCCACTGACTCTGGCCATTGGGCCATACTGCTCTGAGACAAAGGCTGCCCACTGACTCTTGCCTTTAGGCCACATTGCCCTAAGTCAAGGGCTGCTTACAGACTCTGGCCATTAGGCCATATTGCCCTGGAGTAGGGGCTACTTATGGACTCTGACCGGCAGACTCTACTGTCCTGAAAGAAGGGACAGTATTATTGGCATGAGTTACTAAGCTCAAATACTCTAGACAGCAGGTGGATCTTTATGGACTATAGAGACTGACGACAACCCTGTGCTTGACCAGGTGGCGTACACACCCCTGAATACTTTCACTCCTCTCCAGGACAGACATAAGGATCTTGCATAAAACGGTGTTTTGTGCAAAAAGGAAACATCCACACTGCTTCTTTTTGTGCACAAACCCCTTGCGCAAAAAGAAATGGCAGAAAATATGCTAATGATGTTGTGTCTCAGGCTGAGTCCTTCATTAGCATATTTTCTGCCAGAAAAAACTCGTAGTGTAGACGTAGTCTCTGTGGATTGACTGTGACTAATTTGAGAATATTTCAGACCCCATAATCAAAACTCCATCAGTATCAGGTCTGTGTGATTGCTGAGGCCAGGCACACCCTGTTAGATGATTTGCATGCTGCCCTGTACAGGGGATGGTGTACTGCCTTAAGGAGGTAGAATTCCTTCTTTCATTCCCAAGGGTTCAGGTGGAGAATCCACTCTTCTACGCTTGTTCAGGAGGTGCAGCATGCACAGCTGCATGGTAAACTCCCCTGAACTTGATCCTTTGCTGCTTCAAGTTCCAGGCCTCTAGGCCTGCTGCCTTTCTAACTCCCTCCAGGGCTGCATAGCGGAGTACCAGCAAGCCACAAATGGTTCTCTGTAGCTGCCACTCTTCTCTATATCTGAGCACAGCTTGGACACAGTACCAGATTGGGACCTTAATCTTTATTTTTCTAGTGGAAATGGGGTAATTTTAGAAGTAAAAAAACAAAAAACAAAACAAGTTAAACATCACTTAGAAAAGTTAGATGTCTTCAGTCACCAGGGCCTGATGAAATGCATCCTAAATACTCAAGAAGCTGATAGGGATGGTATCTGAGCTTTTAGCTATCAGCTCTGAAAAAAATGTAAAAAACCAACAAATACTTTGGTAGCACTTTAAAGACTAATGAAACATGTAGATGGTATCATGAGCTTTCATGGGCACAGCCCACTTCAGATGACCAGAGTGTTGGATATCCAGGACCAAAATAAATAGGGGAGAAGAGAGGGGGAAGAGGGAGGTGTGTGGAAAAAGGAAAAGACGCGTGTGTGGGGGGGGAGGACAAGAAGAGGAAGTGAGTAAAAAATATATCAAGGGGAAAGCAGATCTGGAATGTAATAGGAAAAAAAATAGTTTCTAAGTACCTAAAGGCTGGATAGTCAAAAGAGGCAGATAAGAACCATTAATTAGCAAACAACAAATGGTCAGGTAGCACTTAAAGACTGACAAAATATGTAAATGTGATCACGAGAGTCTACATAGACAAAGAATCATTGTCGCCTTCATTGTTTGGTAGGTTGATAATGACCCAGCCATCCAGTATCATTATTCAGTCCATGGGTGTGAGAATTGAACTTGTGAATGAGTGGTAGTTCCAGTCCTTCCCTGTGTATTTGGCTTGTGGAATTGGTTTGTAACAAAACAGGTACTTGAAGATCTGTTAATGAATACCCAGGGAGATTAAAGTGTTCTCCAACAGGTTTTTGTATGTTCCCTTTACGGATATCTGATTTGTGTCCATT
The DNA here is from genome assembly GCF_049634645.1 of Pelodiscus sinensis. Taxonomy (NCBI): domain Eukaryota; kingdom Metazoa; phylum Chordata; order Testudines; family Trionychidae; genus Pelodiscus; species Pelodiscus sinensis. The sequence goes on along the minus strand of NC_134712.1, from coordinate 243,218,976 downwards.
AATTCTTTCCCATAGGGACTGTCCAGTTTGTCCAATATATATTGCAGTGGGGCATTGCCATCATTTGATGGCATAGATTAAATTACTGGATGTGCAGTTAAATGAGCCTCTGATTTGGTGGCTTATGTGGTTGGCTCCAGTAATGAATTCAGTTGTATAGATATGTGGGCAGAGTTGGCACTGTGGCTGATTGCAGGGCTGGGTTCCTGGATGCTTATGATGTAGTTGTATTGCAAAGTTACTGAAAAGAATTTGTTTTAGGTTGGGGGGTTGTCTGTAAGTGAGACTGGTCTTTCCCCCAAGGCCTCTGAGAATGAGGGATCATTTTCCAAGATAAGTAGTAGATTGTGGATAATGCATGGGAGGGGTTTGAGTTGTGGACTATAAGTCATAACAAGTGGAATTCTGTTATTTTTGCTTTTGGGTTTGTCTTGAAGTAGTTCATGTCTGGGTACTTTTTTGGCTCTGTCAATCTGTTTTTTCACTTCTCCAGGTGGGTATTTCAGTTTCAAGAATGCTCTATAAAGATCCTGTAGATCAATGGTCTCCAACCTTTTTACACCCAACATCACTTTTTAAATCTCAGATCAGGTGAAGATATACTGCCCCACTGTCTGGGGGGGGGGGGGGGGGGTCCCTTTAAGCACAGGCCTCAGATAGGCAGCAGCCACACAAAGTAACTCCTGACCTGATGCCTTGCTGGACCTGGTTCCGGCCAGTCTTAAATGCGATTCAGCATCCACTCAGTGTGGACGCGCTATTTCAAAATAGCAAAACATTATTTCAAAATGCATTCTGTGTGTAGACGTGTTATTTCGAAATAACTTATTTCGAATTAACTATTTCAAAATACGATATTTCGAAATAATGCTGTTGTGTAGACATACCCTTAGGTGACACAGGACTGCTAGTTTTTGTATAATTAATAGTGATTAATATAATTATAGTCAGGGAATGTGTAAACTAGGAAATTATTTTGCAATAATTTATTTCTAAATAACTCCCAAAATAATCCCAAAATCTGAGATTAAGGTCCATTGTGTTAAGCATTTTGAAAACATATATGAAATATGTCCTCTGCCCCACAGAGCTCACAGGTTCTAATGGGTGGAAGAGGGAGGTCTGGGTAATGATAACAACTGTGTGCATAATTGATTATTTGGATCACTGGCCGAAACAAAATATAAACAAACAAACAAGAGTTGGCTTGACTTGAAATGAAACTCTTCTGCAATTTTCAGCAGACTGAAAGTCACATTTTTGTTTTGGGTCAAAAGAAACTATTGCTCAGCCCAAAATGGAATGTCTGGGATCATTTGAACGTTTTTAACCTTTTCCAATAAAATGGTGTTTATTTGGAGGTGTGTCCAGAATCTTTTTTGTTTGTTTGTTTCAGAAACTGTTCAGTGAATTCCACATAAATTCACAGGGTATTTTGATCTACCTTTATCTGTATTTTTCATTAAAAAAAAAAAGTTCCTTCTGTGAAAATTCACCCAATTCTAAACATGGGCATGTTTTCATACATTCTAGGCATACAGGTTTTATGCTCTATAAATAAAATCGAATATAAACTTGGTGTGATACTAATAGGAGAAAGGATAAACTTGCCAACATGATCTGGAGTTTTTATTTTGACGTGATAGGCCATTTAGAAAAAATCAATATAGATTTTCTGTCTTTTACTAGATCCACTTCCTCTCCCACAAGGAAACTAGTGGAAAGATAAGTTTCACACTCTTGTTTTATAACTGTTGCTGTTCTTAGGTGTTTATGTTGCTGCTCTAATGGAAACATTTTAAATCATTCACTTCAGATTGCTATTATTTTCACATCCATTTCTTATTCTTAAGCAAAGCACCCATTTGCCAATTGTTATCTGAGTCGGTGATCAAAAAAATACCAAAATGTCTAGTGTCAACAAGTAAAACTCATCATTTATTGAATGCCCATATGTGTAATTGCTCATGAATGCTATTTGTGCATACAATTATACATTTTCAGTATGCAAATGCTGGGTCTGTGTGTGTGCGTGCTGGTAGCAGATGTACAAAGGTATAATTTATTTGCCTATATATGAAAACATCGTCTTGGAAAATTCACACATAGCTGTAACATATGCATAGTTTGGTAACATATTTCTCTCTGGTGGCTGGTCTAAAGCAGTGTTTCTCAACCAGTGGTATGAGTACCTTTAAGGGTACTTGAGAGAAGATGGGGGGGGGGAGGGGATATATCAACACAACTGAAATTTGGAGAAAACTGAATTTTTGTTGTCAGTTTTACAGTGCTTTATTATTTTTGTACTTTTTACACCCAAAAATGTCATTGCCCACCTGGCTACAATTAAGTTGTTTAAACAAATGTGTTGCAACAGTAGAAAAAAATTGTGTGTCTGAAAACTGTAGGTAGTGGGGGGGGGGGGGTACTTATATTTATTTATTTATTGGAAAAGGTGTACTTTATAAAAAAAGGTTGAGAAACACTGGTCTACAGAAGCTGACTCTCCTATGACTAGCAAAAGCAGTCACTTCCTTAGTTCAAGCAGCTGATTTCAGCACGGGAGTCCTCAAGTCAAAGCTGGTAACAATGCATTACTGATGCTTGTCAAAAAGTTTCCATTGACAGTGATGGTGTGTGTGTGTGTGTGTGTGTGTGTGTGTGTGTGTGTGTGTGTGTGTGTGAATAACAACTTTCTGTATGAATGTGTCAATGTTGACAATAGTTACTTCTGAAAAAATATTCAAATGAAACATTTTGAGAATGTCAAAACATTCCATCCTGACATTTTCAGAAGAGGGAGTTTTGTTTTATTTGATTCCCAACAACTTTTCTGTGTTGAATATTTTTAAACAGAATGTAAGAGAAAAATGTAGAAATCAAAATGAAGCACTTCAGTTTTATCACGAGAAACTGAGGGTATGTCTACACTAGCCCCCTAGTTCAAACTAGGGTGGCTAATGCAGGCATTCGAACTTGCAAATGAAGCCCGGGATTTAAATATCCCAGGCTTCATTTGTATGTTCCCGGGTGGGCGCCATTTTTAAATCCCCTTAGTTCGAACTAACTTCCCGTGGCTATACGCGGCAGTCAGAAGTTAATCCGAACTAAATCCTTAGTTTGGATTAACTGTTACACCTCATTGCAGGAGGAGTAACAGTTAATCCGAACTAAGGACTTAGTTTGGATTAACTTCTGACTGGTGTGTGTAGCCGCAGGCAGGCAGTTTGAACTAAGGGAATTTAAAAATGGCGCCCACCCGGGAACATGCAAATGAAGCCTGGGATATTTAAATCCCGGGCTTCATTTGCAAGTTCAAATGCCTACATTAGCCACCCTAGTTCAAACTAGCGGACTAGTGTAGACATACCCTAAGTGATTTTTTTCCAAAAATTCCCTTTTGCGGGACCTTTCAAAATGTTTTGTTCTCAGTTCAGTTTGAGTGCTGAGGAAGGCAGAAAGCTTGGTGAGTCTGGGGGAAAGTCCTTTCTGGAGTTGTAGAATGTGCTCCTTTAGTCTTCTACCTATCACCACTAGCTCTGTGTGGGAAGAATCATCCACTCTTGCCCTCTTGGTTACACCAACACTTCTCTGTGCATTCAAACCAAGAAGTACAGGCCCTGGCATTGCCTATTTCCTGCAAAGGAGTACAAGAGTAAAGAAAGGGATTGGCAGCCAGAATCAATTTGTCATATGGGTCAGATCATAAGACAATGTAAATCAACTTTTTATTGTGATTGAAATCAATGGAATGATGCCAATTATACACACACACTAGTGGCTCAGAGCGTGTGTTTATATTAGATCAGTGTATGGTATCTTATTTTACAGGAAGCCCCCGACTTGTGAAGCGATTTGTTTCCGGGAAGCGTCGCAAGTCGGGGGTGTCGTAACTCAAACCCTCATTTATGATAGGCACCGTGCACTGTCATAAATGCAGGCCGAGTATGTAAGTCAGAGTTTTTTTGGCCTCTTTTGCACTTACAAAAATGGTTGTAAATGTGAGGGGTTGGAACTCACGCAGTTGCATGTCGGGGGTTTCCTATACTCTAAAATTAAGACAAACCACAGCAGTTAAATGTTACTGCTTCAAACTTGAGTAAAATCTTAACAATTAATGCTTTGTCAAGGCTGCATTTAATAAATAACAAAACAGAAATTAAGGAACCGTAATACAAAACTTTGCTCCAAAAGATACATAAAAAGGATTTTATTATAATCTGTAAATCAAACCAGTTGTGTGTTGCTAATTCAGATAGTCATACCCACTATTTATTATATATCTTGTGGTGTCCCCCTCACCCACTTGCTGGTAATTCAGTGAGACAAACTTACCAGAGGACTGATACAGTAGTAATGTAATTACAACCCCATAAATCATATTTGCACAGTGCTTGGCTTTCCATCCCTTTTTAATTTGTTCCTGATGCATTAGGGCATGTTTTAGTTAAGATGAGGGATTGTTTCTTTATGGTTCTTGTTTTTGCAGGTCTGCTTCACAAAACAAACCCAACTGCAAAAAGGGTGTTCGAATTATATGATGGCTCTGGCACAAAACCACAAACATGAGGGATTTCAGAGCAGAATTGCCATTACCTATCTATTGTATGGATAAGGAAACTGTGACTGTAGGGTAATAGCATTAGCATATTCCCCAACTGTAGACAGAGCTGATTAAGGGCAACACTGACTTATTCCTTGCCTGATCCCCTGGTTATCTGTGGGAGGAGTAGAGTGTAAGTCATTAGGACTGTCAGCGATAGGCAATGGCTGTGAAGTCACACACTGCATTGCAGCATTCAGAGAATCTCCAGACACATTCTTGCTGACTCAGCCAAAATTCCTCCATGGGCTCTGAGAAGTGCACCTTGGAGCAGAAACTCTGCAAGCCTTCCCCCAAATGCCCTGTACATTCCTCCCTATGCAGCCGAGCTCTGTTGGTGAAAGCCAAAGGGAGACGGTCTACAGCAATATAGTTGCTCAACCTCCTTCTATTTTCTCTCAGGAACAGGAGCGGCCCAAGGCTGGCTGTGGCAGCTGGCGCTCCAGGTGGAAGGCGTGTCCCCGCCTCCATGGCCGTCAATGGCCTTGACATAATCATCGGGAGCCCGGGTGCCCCATGATGTCATCATCGGGCGCCCTGTTGAAGGCCGTGCCCTAGGTGACCGCTGAGTCTGCCTATTCTCACGGGCCGCCCCTGCTCAGGAATCTCTCACCAGTGGCAGCTCTAGTCTCATACAGTCCTTGTGCTTGGAGACTGCAGCAGGAAAGACAGGTGGAATGAGTGAGTGCTACACCACACCCACGCAGGGCCAGCCACGAACACATCTATAGGCATCCTGTAATGCTGCAGTACGTAACACTCTTTTCAGAGCTTAAGCACACTTTCCTTCTGCCCTTTGGGTGTGTCTAGACTACAGGTTTTTTTTGAAAAAACGTCACCTGTGTCTAGACTGCTGCCGCATCCTTTCGAAATTAAATCGAAAGAACGAGGCAGTTTTTTTGACTACAGAAAACCTCATTTTATAAGCAATAATGCCTTTTTTCGAAAGTGCTTTTTTGAAAGAAGTGGTTGCCATCTTGACGTTCTCTTTAGAAAGAGGCTTGTAGTCTAGATGTACCCCTAGGGTGTGTCTAGACTACAGAATTTTGTTGACAAAAGTGGACTTTTGTCGACAAAACTATACCTGCGTCTACACTACCGCAGAACTCAGCAGTTTTGTTGATGCTGGTAAATCTCATTTTACGAGGCATAACGCCTTCTGTCGACAGAGTTCTGTCGACAGAAAGCGTTATTGAATGTAAACTGTCCTTGCGTCTACACTGCCATGTCGACAAAGCAGCTTGCTTTGTCAACAGAACTGAATGTAGTGTAGACGCTCTTTGTCGACAGAAGTTTTGTCGACAGTATCTGTCGACAAAACTTCTGTCGACAAAACTCTGTAGTCTAGACGTACCCCTAGTGTCTTGAATGGTAGCTCTCCCCTCTTCCCCAATTCAGCCAGTCATTTAGGCAGGAGCTGAAGTCCATCCTTATTCTGCAAAGCACACACTTAAATTAAATGTTTTGTTAAATTAGGGGTCCTTGGATTCCTTCTTCTGCCATCACTGGATCAAGCCTGCATTTCTTTGTTTTTCAGATCCACACGCTCATTTGATTGCACTGATTTTCTGTGGTCTTATTTACTTTCTCTGTGCTATTACTGTCTAATGACGGGTTGTCTATATTCAGGACAAAAATGTAAAACAAGTACTATTTATTTTAAAGACTGTAACAGCCCTTTTGGAGAGAAGCCATTATGTAGAATTTTTATTCCTACTTAATAAAATATATCAATCCTTATTAGAACGTATGGCATAAATACAACTGTATAAATACGGGGGGTCAAGCTCACTGAATAGTCTTCACTCCCGTGACAAGTTCTTTTTGAACAGAAAGAATGTTTTGCATTATGCAGGGAGGTTGGGAATGGTTCCTGAGGTTTGATCCTACAAAGCAGTTTTTCTGTTACCTTTCATCTGCAAAAATGTTTTGTATGATGGACATTTTATTTATTATATGATATCTGTCCATAAAATAAGTCAGAATCATTAGCTACACTGGGGCTATTTTGCACTGCACCAGCAAAACAAAACAGGCATAAAGTCAGCTTAACTACCCAATTGGTTTCATGGCTTCTTTGTGTTGCCAGAGCTGCATGAAGTAGTCAGAGCCATCATGTGAAGCTGGACCAATGAATTTAATATAAATTTTAAAGGCTTCAAAATACTAAAAATAAACAAACAAGGTATTTCAGTTACAAGAATACAAAGGTAGTAGACCCAAATACATTTGTTTTCTTGTTGTAACTGTACAATTTAAATGACAACCTGCCAAATGGATTGCTTTAAAAACTGATAAAAATAATAATTCCTGATTCATGTGGAAACAAATTCTCTTTCAATCAACTCTTATCTTTCAGGTAGCACTAAACAGAATTCAGGTATGATTTTTCTGTTATTATTATTTATTGTGGGTGTGCCTAGAAGCTCCAGTCATGGCCTAGAACTCTCTTGTGCTAGGTACTATACAAATAGGAAAGAAAAGACAGTTCAAACATCAAGGAGCATGCAATGTTATTACCCAGAGTTCGTTCGTTCTCTCTCTCTCTCTCTCTCTCTCTCTTTCTCTGGACAAATGTCATTGTAAAAAGTTTGGGAATATTTTAATAAGGATAGAATGTAAAATTTTAAAAACAAAACTACTTTGTTGTACTCTTATATGTTTGTGAAATGAAATGTGCCCCCTGCCTGGAATAAGAGGGTGTCAGGGGTAGCTATGCCTACTCTGCAGTCAGAGGTATAATTTGCAGCATGGTGGGGTGGTGGGCAAACCCACCTTGTTTTTAATCTAGCCAGCATGGAACATGGTTAGTGAATCTGCAGCAATGTGGGTTTCAGCATGTGCTAGGAACACAGGAATATGTATCCAGGGATCCAGGTAGGATTATACTGCTCATGCCTATGCCCCTATGGCTTTCCTGCTATTTTCACCCGTGCACGACAGATTGAAGTTTACAGTGAGATATCTACCTGAGCTGCAATCACCTATTCAACTACAATGTAGAAACACCCTGAGTTTATTCACCTTAACGCAGCCACACTGATTTACACCAGCTGAGGACCTTGCTCATTTTTTTTTCCCTTTTGACATGTTGACACTACCTCTTCCCTTCCACACCCCCTCCTCTTTGTCTCCGATTCATGGACTTTGATATTTTGGCATTAAAGCTTCAGCCAAGCTTTTAAACACAGCCAGAAAAGCTTCAGTTGTTAATTTCTGAATATGTGTCCTACCTCTTGCCTTCTTGAGCGTGAGCAATATGTATGACCTAAGACTAGGCACTTGTGAGGATCCAAGGTGCCAATGAAGGTGAACAACTGCTGATAGAAAGTCACTTGCTCCAGGCCTACACTGAGGGCATAGACATTAATCAAGTTCCACACCAGCCACTCCACTCATTCCCAGACATGTAACAGGTGATCCAGCAAGATCTTGGTGAGCCCCAGCGCTGTTGGTCCTAGGTCAGGAGAGAACAGGGTGGCCACCCCAACTGAATGGATACTGACAACCCATGTCCCCACTCCAGCCTCTCGCTAGTCTTAGTGGCTGGATACATGTGGGTCTCCTACAGGAAGTTGATAGAGTACCCCCACTGCTAACAGAAGGAGAGCACCTGCACCTGTGGAAGCCCACCCTACAATCCCACGTGACCCAGGTGGCAAAGATGTTTGGTTTCATAATGGGGGGCTGAGGAGGTGAGAGTGCTAACATAGCCATCCCATTCATAGGACAGTTCAGAGCAGTTGCCCAAGGACTTTGTGCTTCTGGGGCACATGGGGCTGGGCAACACAGGGGGCTGGCAGCAATGCTACCAGCCCCACTTCACTATGCTCCACCTTACCAGCTCCTAGAACCGCTCAGGAGAGGAGGGGGAGAGGTGTGGGGGAAAGGCTAGAGTGGGGGGCAGGATGGTGGCAGGATGAGGCAGAACAGGAGTGGTAGCTTGAGGAGGCAGAGCTTGAGGCTGAGAGGGGAGTTGTCCTGGGCCCCAGGATGACCTGACATGCTGGCATCCCCCAGAGGGCCTCACAACAATCTATGACTGACCCTGAAAGCCATGGGTGGGCCACAATGTCCTGCCTCTTTTTCCCCCACTCATACTTCAAAATGGGCCTCATGGCCTGGAGGATGACATGAAAATCCTCCCAGTGCTGGAAAGCAAGCTGCACCTGTAGCAGAAAAGTCCCTATTTCCTGTTTTTAGTGATTATATAAAACATTCTACACTTTTACGTTTTAATGTATTCAGTCCTAATATGTGTTGTGTTTGTATATTTTTGTCAAACCATTTTGAAGTAACAATAGATTTAGAGTCTTATGTTCTGAAGTAGATATTGCAATATAGTAAAGTGAAAATATGTAATGACTTGCTTTTTGAAGTTCTGTTTGGAGCACTTGTTATGTGTATGGGAGATAAGTGACGGTCACCATCAGACTAGATGCTAAGGAGAGGACCCAACAACCAATGAAAGGCTCCAAAGATTACTGCATATCAAAAGAAGGAAGACTGAAACCCTGGGACACTGAGGGAAAGAGCAAGCAGTTACCAATTGGGACAAGATATTTGAGATTGAAACCAGCATAGCATGACAGAACAAAGAAAATAAGGAGCAAGAGAAAAAAACGGACATAACAAATATCCATCAGAAAAACAGCATGATGATGCAAAACCTACAGATTGCAATGAAGGAAAACTGCTGTAAAAAGGAGCTGTCTTGCCATCATTTTTGGGATGTCCTGACAAGGCTGGAGCATTGTTCTGGACTGATAGACCCCTGCTCCTCTGCCCGTGATCAGTCTGGTTGGTCACAGACCATGGACTGGTAAATATCACATTGATTGGTGGGACTGTGTGTGTGTGCGTGTGCGCGCGCGCAGCTGGTTCCAGATGATTGGACGGCCTTAACCTCCTCAAAGATGGAGCTGAAGTCATTCTCCATGGCCCTGGAATCCTCCCTGCCAGTAACTGAGTCAACAATTGCCTCAATGATGACAGGAAGCACAGATGGCAAAGGGAGATTCCAAGAGATGGGTTGTGCTATGGTGGCTTCTGCCTGCACCACCTGCTGGGCTCCATCAGAGGGCATGGTGGAAGAGTTGGCAGTGGGAGCCCTCCGCAATACCTTGCAATGAGCCTCTTCTTCCTCCTCATCAGAGTAGAGGGATTGAACCTGCAGACCAAGTTTCTGGTCAACCTGTCACTTTTAGGGCCCTAGGCTGCAATACAGAGGGGTGGGTGGGCCTGTGTCTTCTCTACCAACCCGAAACCTGGCATGGCAGTCTCACCTTCTCTGGGCAAAGAAGTGTGTGTTTGTCGGCCATCTGCCAGAGCTAGGATGCCTGACCCCCTTGCTGCTCAGCTCTGAGTCCATGCCTGATCCACAGACTCTTGCTGCCCCACTCTAAGGGTCCAAGCTCATTAACTTCTTTGCTGCTCAGCCCTGAATACAGGTCAGAGTTACCAACTACTTCTGCCCACTAATTCCTCACATTAGCCAGCATGCAGAGATGTAGTGAGACAGTGCCCTCCCCCACTGAGCCAGGGTGAGAAGAACTACTACACGGCTCTTATTTCCAAAACAATAAAATAGAATATTTCAGATATTCCATCCTCTCATAATCAATGTGATAGGGTCTCATATTGTACACTTGCATGTGACAAAGTGGGTCTTTTCCCATGAAAGCTTATGCTCCAATAAATCTGTTAGTCTATAAGGTGCCACAGGACTTCTCATTGTTTATGCAGATTTAGACTAACACGGATACCCCTCTGACATAGGTACAGTAACACTCTCAAATGGAGTCTCACAGCACCTACTACTATGAGGTAGGCAGGAGAGGATTGTTATCCTTACTCTGCAGAGGGGGAGACTATGCTGAGAAAGGGGAAGTAATTTGTCTTGGGTCACACAGCCAGTCAAAAGAAGGGTTGGAAACAGGACCAAGGAGTCCTCACTTTCAAACTAACTAAGGGTGCATCTAGACTGCAGGGGGGGTTTTTTCTGGAAAAACAGCTGTTTTTCCAAAAAAAAACCCTTTACATACGTCCACACCGCTATTGCATTCTTTCAAAAGAAAATCGAAAGAATGCAGGTTTTTTTTCTGAAATTGGTAAACCTCTTTCTGCAAGGAAGAAGCTTTTTCTGAAAGAGCTCTTTCAGAAAAAGGCATGTGTGGATGCAGAAGGGAGTTTTTTTCAAAAGAAGAGGAAAGAGGAAAAAGCACAGGTGCCCTGGTGGCCACTCCGTTCATAGTAATCACAGCTTAAATGCAAGATAGCGTCCATTCAGTGGCAGATCACTTTTTTGGTGCACTTTTGCTGTGTGGACGCTCTCTTTTGGAAGCTTTTTTGTAAGATCTCTTCCAAAAAAGCTTCTTTCAAGAGAAGCTTACAGTCTAGACGTGCCCTAGCTATCACATCTACATGTTTTGTTAGTCTATAGAGTGCTACCAGACCATTTGTTGTTTTTTAAATTTATCCTGTACAGACTAACTCAGCTACCCCTGAAGCTTCTGTCACATCTTGAATTTCATACATGGAATAACCAGAATAAAATGCTCTCAGATGAGCTACAGACCAAAAATTGTTGATAGTCGTTATTCAGCAAGTGTTTTAGAAGAAATAGGACATTAGAGAGACACATGGACCACTCAGACAATTATAGGAGACAAGCAGAAAGACTAATGAAATACATGATAGGTTATGTCTTATATGCTTGGTCATAAGAAAGGCCATATTGGGTCAGACCAAAGCCCAGTGTCCTGTCTTCTGACAGTGGCCAATGCCATGTGCCCCAGAGGGAATAAACAGAACAGGTAAGCCTCAAGTGAGGAGGGAGCGGTCAAAAGTGGGGGATAGAGGAAAGAGCAGGGTGTCTTAAAAGAGAATAAATGACTTGAGTCTCCTCCTTGTCAATAGCTCAGCCAATCAGCACTGAGACTCGTAGGGGGTCTCACCAGATGTCCTGAATAACCACCTAGATCAGAGGAAAACAGTTTCAGAACACTATTCCAGCCCCATCTCTTTGTGAGAGCCTCCACAATTAGAGAACCACCCTCCCAACACACCCACACAACTTGGTAGGGGGAGGGAAGCATGGAAAAGGGAAAAAAGAAGCAAATGAAGAAGAGAAAGGGAGGGGAAAAGGTAAATAGAAACCGAAGGACAAACCTCCTAGGCTACGTCTTCACGGCAAGTTCTTCTGGCAGAAAATATGCTAATGAGGGACTCATTAGCATAAGCCACGATCTCATTAGCATATTTTCTGCCATTTCTTTTTGCGCAAGGGATTTTTGCGCAAAAGGAAGCGGCATGGACTTTTTTTTTTGGCGCAAAAACCCCATTTTGTGCAAGATCCTTATGCCTGTCCCGGAGAGGCACAAGTGATGTGCTTTTGTGCAAGAGAGCCTCCACACTGCATGGACATGCTTGCGCAAGGAAGTTCTGATGGCCATTCGCAGAATGGCCATCAGAGCACTTGTTCTTTTTGTGATAGGCGCTTTTTGCGCAAGAACCCCCTTCGGAGTGTCCACACATGCCTTTTTGCGCAGGAGCTGTAGTGCAAAAAGGAGTTATTCCTTGTGGGGAGAGGAATAACTCTACCAGCAAAAGCCCTCTGTCCTGTCGATTTACTGTAATTTTTTTTGTGCAAAAACGCGCTTGAGGTGTGGACGTTCTGCCGGTTTTTGCGCAAAACCAGATGTTTTTGCGCAAAAACCTTGTAGTGTAGACATAGCTTGGGTCTTATTATGCTTTTCCCTGTGAGATTAGAAGGCCCTTTAATATCCAGTATTTTCTCTCCATCAGAAGGTACTTAACTCCCTCAATGAAGTCACCTCTCAATCTTCTTTATTATAAACTAAACAGACTGAGGTCTTTCAATAGTTCACAGGCGGGCATTTTTTACCCCCTCTCACAAAGCCGGCCCAAGCTACGGGCTGACCGGGCTACCACCCAGGGCGCCCCACTGTAGGGGGCACCTCATGGGACTTCAGGACCAGGCAGGGGTGGGGCCGCGCATGTGCCAGGCACACGGGGGCAGGGCCACACTTCCAGGGCCTGGGGCTCATGAATGGCTCGGGCCGGCCCTGTGCTCTCAAAACATTTTATGGCTTTTTGCTGCACCATCTCCAATTTTTCAAAATCTTCTCGTTTTATAATGTGGATGCCCAAACAGGTTACAGCATTCCAATCTCAGATAGATGAGCAGAACAGTGACTAGGGTAAGGAGGTGATTAAGCATCATTGTGACCAACGGTGGCTTTAGCCCTGTTCACCACAGCATCGCCCTGGGAACTCAAGTTGAATGGCTTGCCCAGTGTGCCCCCTGGAGTCACTGCACTCCAGGATGCAGTTTGAATGGATCCTAATTACCAAGTGATCCAGATTGCTCTGTAGCACTGCGCTGGCCTCATCATCATTTACCACACTGCCAGTATTTTATCATGCACACATTTGTATCAGCAGTGATTCTGTATTTTCTTCCAGTTCATTGATAAAAAATTGTAGTTGTTGAGAACCTCTCCAGACCCCTAATATCAAGTACCTGCCCCCAATAGCACAGCAGGAAAGGTATAATGGTTATGCACAGAATTAACATATGCCTAAGAGCTGTGTTATCCATGGGCTCTGAACAACAGCAGGGGGTCAGTTGTTTACAAATGCAACTCTCAGTTTCTTACCCTGTAAAATGGGGATAATCAAAGAAACCTTGATTATTTCTATTTTATAGTTGGGGAAACAGGCACACAGATGAAGTGACTTGCTTGTTGGAAACAAGCAAGTCTTATGATTGTCAGTCATGGGCTCTAGCTCTGATTATCCTGGCCTCTCTACTCTAACAATAGCTGTGTTAGTCTGGTGTAGCTGAAACAAAAAATGGGACTATGTAGCACTTTAAATACTAACAAGATGGTTTATTAGGTGATGAGCTTTCGTGGGCCAGACCCACTTCCTCAAATCAAATAGTGGAAGAAAATTGTCACAACCATATATACCAAAGGATACGATTAAAAAAAAAAGTGAACACATATGAAAAGAACAAATCAGATTTCAGAACAGAAGGCGGATGGGGGGAAGGTAAATGTCTGTGAGCTAATGATATTAGAGGTGATAATTGGGGAAGCTATTTTTGTAATGCGCAAGATAATGTCTTTGTTTAAACTTAGGCGTAAAGTGTCAAATTTAAGCTTGAATGTCAGTTCAGAGGATTCTCTTTCAAGTGTAGTCTTAAAAGGTCTTTGAAGCAGGATGCAGGTAATCAAGTCATTGAGACAATGTCCTTTCTGGTTGAAATGGCAAGAAACTGTTTTTTCTTTGTGATCCTGTCTAATATCTGTTTTGTGGATATCTTTTGTTTGGAATCAGTGTCTGAGCAGGGTGAAACCTGGCATGCAGCTTTTTGGAAGAGATGAAAAACAATGCTCTGATCACTCTAGTGCTCATTCGGCCCACCCAACCCACTTTTAAATATAGCATGCTTTCTTAAATACTTGTCCTTAAAGGTTTTTCAACAGCTAGTGTTGATGCTGTACAAACTATCACCTTTCAGCTGCATTTCAATAGAAGATAAAATAGCTCCTCTTTCATGAATCTGACTCAAACCCCAGTGAAGTCAATGAAGTTGACAGAAAGACTCTAATGAGCCCTGATACAGGTCCTATAGGCATTGAAGATGGCCTTATTAGATCATAACCTGACCAAACCTCTCCAAGAATTACTTTATATAAGAGCCTGCTATAAAGATTAATTATATGGTAAGGCATTTAGCAGCCTTCTGAAGATCTCTTGATTATGTCTTGAATGGATGGCAGGCCTGCCAGAGAAGGAAAGGGTTCTAGAGTTTAGACAACTGTGTAATGGGCTTCATTGTAAAACAGGAAAGTGAACATAAAGGATTTTTACTTTTTTTTTAACTATAAATGTACTTAAATTTCAAAACAAAATTGTGTCAATTCCAAAAAAGTAGAACAACATTGTTTAGAAAATGTTGAAAATGGGGGTGGGGCTCTCCAATAATTTTTAAAATATTTTTTCTTTTTTTTTTTAGTTTTAGCAAGAAGTTTGTCTCAAGCATTATTTTCCCATGAGCAGTTTTAGTTTCAACTAATCAGCAGTTTCCAATTTAAAAAAAACTGTAATAAAGAGGTTATCCTCTTGCTCTAGATCTGAGGGTTAGCCCCATTGCTGCTATGAACTCCAAGGTGTATCTCTGACCACTTGCTTGATGCAATCCAACTAAAAGGCTACAGTGCCAGACTGATACACTGCCAATCTCTCTGTTGGAGCTGCTCCACTCTGAAATATTCACTGAGCCAGAAACAAAGATTGATGCTATAACCTGGTGAGCCTGACAGCCAAGTTCCCTGCACGGATGAATCAGTTCTGGGAACTAAGCTGGGGTCTCCCACATTCAGGAAGACTGTCACAGTTAATGGTGATTCTGGGGTCTCTGCCTCTTTCATGTGTTTTCACAACAGATTTCAAAAGGTCATAGTTTCATTCAGCATTGGAATGAAAACAAACTTCAAAAACTGGCCCATTTTTGCAAAATGGAATATTGTTTTCCAGTCAGTGCAAGGAACTGCTCCTAATATACTTTATGGGTCATGGAGAAAAACAAATACATATTCTCTGGAAGCCACGTCTAAGGCCTGTGGTGCATAGGTCTTCATTACAGAATGGGTAGAGGGTTAGGCAGGAGCACCATGCAGCCTCACAGTTCAATTCTCTCTGAGTGAAATCCTAAAATCTTTTTCTTCTCCAACTGGAAACACAGGGTGACTACACATCCCTGTTTTGTCCAGGACAGTCCCCTTTTTTAGCTTTGTCCTGGCTGTTCTAACTTGAACAGTTGGCAAAACCAATGGGAGAAATATCCACTTTTGTTAAAAAGTGGATTGCAGAGAAATATGAGTGTGTGTGGGGGAGGGGGGGAGGGGGACAGAACAAGAGATAATACTCACCCTAAGCAGGGAGGAAGGCAGGTCTTGGTTGGGGAACACAGAAGTCTTGGGTAGGAGGCAGGCAGGCAGGGCTTGAGTAAGCATCATCATCAGCCCCAGGCTTGCATGTGGGGCAAGCAGGGCTCAGGTGAGCAGTGATGCTGAGCCCTAGCAGAGGTGGGAGGGAACAGACTTGGGAAAGTGGCTTGGGCTAGTCCCACAAAAGAGGAGTGGGCTATATCCATGACTCTTAAACTAAGTACTAACTTGGTGAAAACCCCAGTTTCCTCACTGGCTAGTTTGAAGGAAGAGGGGGAGCTTTTTTGCATGTTGCTGAGTTCTGTCAGTCTAGGTCAGTGTTTCCCAAATGGTGTTCTGTGGAACCCTGGAGTTCCGCAAAGTGAAAGTAAGGGTTCCACGAGAACTCGGCACTCCCCTACCCCCTCTTAAAGAGACAGAGACAAATTGCAACAGGACTTGGACTGGGCAGGGTTTTTTTTTTTTTCTCAACAAACTGCTGCGGGCCAAGGTGAAAAGGGTTCTGTGAAAATTGGGAAACACTGGTCTAGGTACTTATGATTCTCATCTGTGCACATCATAGACATTAATGACAGAATCCAAATTCATTCACTGTCTATAAAGATACTCCTGGGGTGATTTCTATCACTGGTTCATCAAGATATTTCTTGAATTGTTTTTGGGAATGCACTAGATTGCAACAAATGGCAGATATTAAGAGAATGTCCATGGGAACAAAACTTCCAACCTCGTTAAATCTCCCTCCCCCAACAGCATGCTCGGGACCAGATATTTAAAAGATTGTGGGCACCTAAATCCTCTTGATATTTTAGCAGCTCTGATGTTTGTCCTCATTTAGGACAGCGAGATTTGAGGTCAGTTGCCAGGGGCAGGCATGGAGAGCTTTTTATGCAGCTGGCAGAGTTTGGAATTCACTGCACTAGCATTGCAAACAGGGGAGAATGAAATTTTTGCAGCAGCTGGTCATATCATTCTTCGTTCAGATGTAAGGGACTGGCTGCTCTCAGGCTGAGAAAAGCAAACCAAATATCCACTAGGAAACTGGAAAAAAAGTGCTAAGCTCAGTAGTCCATGCACATGGACATTGGCAGAGTTTAGGTTAAGGTTGCCTATCACTTCCCATTATAAGACCCTATTTTAAATTACATATAAGTTAGTTGAACTTTAATCAATTGAGCTGAAATTTTCCATGCCAGGTGTTGCCTCTGAATGAAGTTTTTTGGAATGTTACAATAGAAAGGTTCAGCCACTTCAAAGAATGAGATTAGGAAGAATATGTTGTTTGTCCACGTTAAAACATTCTTACAGCTGTTTCACGGAGAAGCCTTAATACTCCCGGGCTGTGTCTAGACTGGCAAGTTTTTCCGCAAAAGCAATGCTTTTCTGGAAAAACTTGCCAGCTGTCTACACTGGCCGCTTGAATTTCCGCAAGAACACTGACGATCTCATGTAAGAAATCAGTGCTTCTTGAGGAAATACTATGCTGCTCCCATTCGGGCAAAAGGGCCAGTGTAGACAGCTCAGATTTGTTTTGCGCAAAAAAGCCCCGATCGCGAAAATGGCGATCGGGGCTTTTTTGTGCAAAAGTGCGTCTAGATCGGCATGGACGCTTTTCCGCAAAATGTGCTTTTGAAGAAAAGCATCCGTGCCAATCTAGACGCTCTTTTCCGCAAATGCTTTTAACGGAAAACTTTTCCATTAAAAGCATTTGCAGGAAATCATGCCAGTCTAGACATAGCCCCTGAGTTTGGAGGAAGGACTTGAAATGTAGGAGGGAATACCTTTGGTTGTCCCTGTGAAAATCTGTCCCAAAGGGGTCATGGTATAAAGCTCTGAAAAAAATCAGTTTGCACATGCGTAGTAGAAACCAATTAGAGTTTGGTGGCATCTTAAATCAAATGTATAGGGGACCTGGTATTGGCCACTATTTGGAAGACAGGATACTGGGCTAGATAAACCTTTTGTTTGACCCAGTTTGTCTGTTCTTCTGTTATTATCTAAGGAGTTTGGGAGAGGAAGAAGAGAAAAGCCTGAAACAGAGGCAGACCCATGAGGAGAGGGGCAGAAGGGATTACACAAGGGAGTAAGAGAGTAGGGCTTGTTCAAAGACCCCATGGCCTACCTATGCTCCATACTGAGTTTGTGGAGTGGTGACTGCACAGAGAGGCATCTATATCCCCATGGAATGCAGAAAGCAACAATGCAGATGGCCCAAATGTTTTGTAATTTTATCAGCAGTGATTTTATATTTATGTCCAGATCATTGATGAAAATGTGGGATAACTTTGGGTCTAGAAGGGATTCCTGTGGAGCACCTCTAGAAACGCCTCCATTCCATCATGATTTCTCCTTGCTAACAGCTTTTTGTAGTTCCTTTTGAGGTTTCAGTTTAACCATTCTCCACATTCTGGAAGGGCACACAACACCACTGGGAAACCTTTACTGTGTGCTAACTAAAGTTTTGGGGCAGTTAATATATATAATAAAACTCCAATTGTCCAGAATCCAGTGGTCTGGCACTCCCGATAGTCCGGCACCAACTGGCACCCAGAACTGCTCTGCCAGCTGGACAATTGGAGCTGCTGTGAGCCCCATGGGCGCTCGCGGCTGGGAAAGGGAAGAGGAGAAGAGGGGAAGGGGATTCCTGTGATAGGTCTGCCGGGATGCGCACTGCATCCAGCCGGGGGGTGGAGGGTGGGCGGGGAATGATGCCGCAAGGGGCAAACCCTCCTCCGTTTTGCAGGAAGGCGGGGGAAGACCCCACGCAGCTGCTGAGAGTTTCCGGGAAGGGAGCAGGCTCCCATCCCCGAGACTGCAGTAGTTATCACCAAGCAGGGGTTGAGGGGCGACACTGTGGGACCAACCCGGCAGCACCCCAGCTGCTCTGCTCTGCCGTTTGTCTGCCACTAGTCAGTTTCAGCAGCGGCGGACTTGGGGAAGCGGCCCCTCACCTCCTTGCTCGGCGATAACTAGTGCAGTCTGAGGGGTGGAGAGCCCGCTCCCCTCCTGGAGACTCTCGGCAGCAGCGAGGGGCTTCCTCCGCCTTCCTGGAAAACGGCAGAGGGTTCGGCCCTCGCCGCGCCATTCCCTGCCCACTCCCCGGACACAGTGCGGGTCCCGGCAGACCCGTCACAGCCCCTCGCTGGAGTACCTCCAATACTCCAGCATATCCGATAATCCGGCACCACCTAGGTCCCACAGGTGCCAGAGTATCGGAAGTCTACTGTATAACACAAAATTTGGCAAAGGTTAGGTTTAGTTGTAACCCTGGCAGGTTGATGGTGTGAAATTTACAGTTTTGCCAGTATTGCTGAAGTTCCAGGTGAAACTTTAGCAAGTGTTCAGTTCTGCTCTAAGAGTCTGACCCAAAGCCCAACGAAGTAGAAAAACTCACATTGTCATCAGTGGGCTGTGACTCAGATCCTGCTTCATATCTGATACTGCCTCTATGGTTAAAATCAATGTCCAAACCTGCTTCAGGGGCAGCAGAAGAGAGACATGGGAAAATAGTAAACGTTTGTATAACTTCTGTTGTTTACATGGCACATCCTTATTGGACTCCTTGAGCAAAGATAACTTACCATAGCAATTCTACTGTTACAGCTCTTGGCTTTTTCTCTCAAAATATTATCCCTCTAGAGAGGAGACATGCTGTTTTTACTTCCTGCTTCTTCAATCTGTAGACTAATTAAAGAGGTTGCGAAGGCAAACTGATTATTTTAACTTCATCAGACACTTTCCAAAAGCTGCCCTAAGAGGCTAGCGGCATTTGCGTCCTGTTTGCTGGCGTTGATCCTGTTGCAAAAGTGTGAAGAGAGCTTTGCAGACTCTTTCATGGGATACCTCATTTCTGATACCCTGATATCAGTGAAGTGGGAAGGACTCCCTGAAGGCTTGTCTTCACTGCAACAATGAACTTGAGTTAATACATTCAAACAGCTTCACTCGAGCTTCAACTCCTCCCCCACCAACATGAGCCAGCTGCCTTATGCTTAAAGCATCATGTAATTCAAGCTAGAGATGTATATGTGTGGATGGGTATTGGGAAAACCCTGCAATTGTAACTGAAGTTGGCTGTGCTGTGAAAACATACTCCTAGACCAGCAGTTCCCAAATGGGGGTTGCAACCCCAAATGGAGTTGTACTATCAGTAGATGGGATAGTAGTGATCTCTAGTGGGTAGAGGATGCCATTTTGCTCTGCACATCATGGCCTTGCATGTACAAGTAGGTACAAGGCCACAATGCATGTAGGATGCTGTTTTGCTCTAGCAAATGCATCCACCGCAGAGCGAAGCATGACTTTGTGAGATCACACTGTGCAAGAACACCATTTTGTAGCGCAAAATGGCATCCTACATGAGGCATAAATTCACACTTAACTTTGATCTTTAAAAAGGTATTCTTCCTCCTGTCTTGGATCCTGGAAGGAAATAATCAATTAAAATGGGGTTATATCAGCAAAGAGTTTGGAAACTGTGACCCTCCTCACAGGATAAAGGATGTGAGCTGACTGGTCAAGCCTAAAGAGAAAGTTTGAGAAGAACTTTGATGTCTTAATGCTGATATCCTTGTAAATAAAGTCAAACCGCAGGACAGGGAGCTGAGTTTGGACTCTGCATACTGTGTTTACAGAGCAGATTGGGAAAGGCAGCTGATCAAAAGTCCCTTCTTGCAAGTAATGCTTTTACATCCCTATTGAAATAGCCCTTTCATATATAGGAAACAATGTAATTAAGAGATAACCAATGCACATGTGTAGGGTTGTTTACATGCAGCATTTTCTCTAACTGATCCATTCAGGAGAATTATATTGGTAGTGTGGGTATAGCCAGCCAGTAGATTATTATTTCTGCCACTGAGCTCTTCTGCAGATGTGATAGACAGAAACTTTGGCAGAGGGCTATGGGGTTTGCAGAATCTCATTAGCCTTGAGCTGTAAACATACTTGTATGCCACTGAGATAAACATGAAATGCAACATCCATAAACGCTAAACCCTTCGACCCTGAATGCCTCACAAAGGTGGACTATGTTTCTTTTATTTATGTGAAAGAATGCTACATATTAATTGAAAATTAAGCGATATTCACTAAGCATTTTTTATAAACAACATTTGTGTTGACATTTATCTTTAAATAATACATTATGATAACACCTGCTTATAACATTTTAGGAAAATTATTACCTTGATGCCATTTAGATAAATAATCATTCTGTCTCTTGAGTGGCAGTTTGCTGTCAACATTTGCATCTTTTACCCACATCATGACAGCTTTGGCACTTGTACCTTTCAAGCCTATTAATATTCAACAAAATATCAATGTCTGTGTGGGATGTGACTTATTTATTTTATCGATCCTTTATATAAAAGCCAAAAGCAAAATTAAATGAGCTTTGGCTCAGGTTACCATGCAAAGGCCATACCTACAAAATATCAAACAGCAATGCATTGAGAAGATTAATTGAAGAATAGTCTCTTGGTATCAGGCGTAACACATTAAACTCAATTTTAGAAATCATGCCATGTACATAATACTGCATTTATCACAATGGTGGAGAAATTTCTGTTTAGCTTCACTGCCATCAGTTTTTATGCAATCTGTGATTTGGCAACAATTCCCAACAGCCTAATTATGGTTTTTTTTCCTACCTGCCCTTGTTATGCTGCCAGAAGTTTATTATGTTTAAATTAAAAATGAAATTACACCATGTGCAAAGTTTCGAGTCAGCTAGAGCATGTATCCTTAAAGCAGCAATATACATTAGTCCAAGGGCTTGTTTATACAGCAGGGATGTTATTTCTAAAGCACAGAAACATGCTGCATATTTAATTGGTCTGTGTAGATCTTGTTGGTGTGTACCAAAGTTTCCCTAGAATGCTTCAACATATTATGGTTGAATGCGTCAACATAGTATGGTTTGAAATAGGAACTTTTAGAGAGCACCAGCCAGGCCTGCATGGATCTATTAACGAGCAACACATGGGTACACTTTAGAAATTACACCCCTTAGGGCACATTACTCCCACCATATCGATGAATACTCAAAGTTGTGTTAAAGTGAACTTCTATTATGAATGGAGACTGTGTGAAAATGGCACGTTTTTCCTCACAGACTTGACGCTCTCTGTGTGCATTCAGACAGATCTGCTGTCTTAAGTGACAAATATTCTTTATTAGTACTGCCTAACAAAGAGTCAGTGGATTCTGGGTTAGATTTCTTTCACTGTTTCAGCAGCATTTGTACATGCTCCTAATACGTTACACCTGTAGAGACCTACTAAGGACAGCAGGGTTGTATAAATGTCTCTGGGTATGTCTACACTACCCCGCTAGTTCGAACTAGCGGGGTAGTGTAGACATACCCTCTGAGGGCACAAGTTAGCCCACAGAGCCTTTGGGTTTGTCTTGTGCTTTTAATTCAAGTTGATTGGTCTTGAGTGGGTATAGATTAAAGCTTGAATTAGTGCAATTTGGCAGCTGATAACACAGCCACTGTGTAGTGTGGATGCAGGCTAGTTCATTTGGAATGCTGCTATTTCTCCATAATTCCTGCCATGTGCTCAGAAAGGACAGAAGAATTCTCTTGCAATTCATGGAAAGAGAATACACAGAGTAGCTCAATTTACTGCAGTGAAAAGAATAATGACTACGGTCCTAGTGCTACATATTGGTGAATGTATTCAATGTGGACATAGCAGCTGGAGAGTCATTTTACAGCATGGCCAATCTCACTCAACAGGAGTACCTGGAGTGTAGGTAACTTGAGTGAACAATCCCTTGAAGACATAACTTTTATGATTCTTGACTTTAAGATCCCAGAGCTGGCTTGGAGGGCTGACAACCAGGGGAAATTCTCAACCTTTCCCTTTTGACCTGATTGCGTTCAATATAGAAACTATTAAGAGACAATATACAAGAAGTCTTGCATTGGCATTAGCACAAAGTCGCTGTTCAGAGTAGAACCACACATCAAAAAACAATTGATACCTTTTAAGACTCAATGAAGTGTTATCTCTATTGCCAGTTCTGCCACTCTGCTAAGTAGTTTTGAAAGTGAGAAACCGGACTCCTTTATTAAATGGACTCTTTTACATAAACATAGTGCACCTGTTCCTGATGCTGCTGCTTTATGTGAAATAACAGAACAACATTCAATTCTGGCTCCAACAGAGTCAATGCACCAGCTGACAACTGATGAATCCAAATATCTCATTCTTCACATTTACCCTGCCATTATTACACTCTGAATGGATAGTATGGACTTTATCTTAATTTGAATATATTGGTAGTTCCCTGGCATTTTGTAAGTATTCCCATTTGATAATGAATTTTTTACCTAATATAAATTGGGATGTCTGAGCTGTTTCAATAATTTTGGCAGGGCTGAATAAATTTTTGCTATGACTGAAACTGTTCCCTAAAAGTTGATTTGCAAGTGAGTTGGGAGTTCATAATGTTCTAGATAAATTCTGTTTTTTTCAATGTTTCTATGTGTGTTCAATGCCGCTAAGGTGTTGGGATTCTAGAAATGCTGTGGCATAAACCAGGGGTGGCCAGCCTGCGGCTTGCGAGTCACAAGCAGCTCTTCACCCCTGAAAGTGCATGTGGTTCACAAAGCCGTCCCCGTGGCTTGCAAAGCTGCCCCATGTGCCCCCTCAAACAGCCCCCGGCCCCTTGTGCTCACCGGGCATCGGCTGGCGGGAGCCTGATGTGGCCAAAAAGCCTAACCCATGGTTTTTAAAGGGGCAGCGTCCTTTTTGTTTGTTTGTTTTGCTCAACAACTGAGCTCTTCCTTTTTTTTTTCCTCAACAATTCTGGTGAGGCTCTTTGCATTTTTTCTACCGCTGTTTCAGCTTTCTTCGTTTAATGGGTTGACCACCCCTGGCATAAACAGTTGCTTCTTCTTACTTTATACATGTTGCTGGAGAGAGGGGTCAGGCTGGGAGCGGATTTGTTTTCCTGTCCCATCTCAAGCCCAACTCCCAGAGATATATGTAGCTTTTGAGGTGCAGAGCTTTCTGGAACCCAGGTCCTACAAAAACATTCCAAGCCATTGCTTGAATACCAGACCTGCTCTGTGCAGAGTCACCAAAGGAGCTTCTAACTCAGAATAAGAATTGCTATGAAATAAGAATCTTCAGTTTATCTGGAATATTTATTTTGCTGGGTGCTTCTAAGGCTGTCTCTGTATTAATGTTTCTCTTCAAATTTCCTAGCATTGCATCAGCGCCAGTCCAGCTTCATCACTGAGAGCATGTCTACACTACACAGATCAGCACTGCTGCGGTTAGTCTTCCAGAGTTTGATTTAATGGGTGTAGAATAGACCCATTAGATCAAACTCAAGGCTTCCCCCATCAGCACCTGTACTCCTACTCCTCATGAGGCGAAAGAGAAGCTGACGAGAGCATTTGTTCCTGTCAACCTCCTGCTGTATGGACGGGGATTTATGATACATTGTGGTCTAGACAGTACTGGATCCTGCCATGAGGCCTGGGGACTGGTCTCGATGATCTCTTGAGGTCTCTTCCAGTTCCAGTGTTCTATGATTCTATGACTCCAACTATGTAATTTACGTAGCTGGAGTTTCTTATCTTACTTCAACATTCCCATGTAGACCAGGCCTGAGAGAAATAGTGTGAATGCTAGTGTAGCCCTGCAGCATTATAACTATTCAGGCCAAGGCTTTGAAAGTGCCTAATGACTTTGGCTGTCTCACTTCTTAGGAGCTGAATGGGAGACACATTACAGGGGCCTGTTTTTCAGAGGTAAATATGGAGCTTGATTCTGGCATATCTTTTTAAGGTGTCTCAAGCTGGGCACCCAATTACTGAGACATCCCAAACTACCAGGCCCTTTTGAACATCTTGGTTCTGTCAGATGGTAGTTAGCAGTGGGCTGTGTCTACACTGGCATGAATTTCCGGAAATGCTTAAAGCGGAATACTATTCCGTTTTCAGTTTTTCCGGAAAAGGAGCGTCTACATTGGCAGGCTGCTTTTCCGGAAAAGCCCTTTTTCCGGAAAAGCGTCTGTGGCCAATGTAGATGCGCTTTTCCGGAAAAGAGCCCCAATCGCCATTTTCGCGATCGGGGCTTTTTTCCGGAAAAGACTACTGGGCTGTCTACACTGGCCCTTTTCCGGAACAGTATTCCGGAATAAGGACTTATGCCCGAGCGAGAGCAGAATAGTTTTTCCGGAATAGCGGCTGATTTTGTACAGTAAAGCATCGTCGCTTTTCTGGAAATTCAAGGGCCAGTGTAGACAGCTCGCAGCTTATTCCGGAAAAGTGGCTGATTTTCCGGAATAAGTGGCCCAGTGTAGACACAGCCATAGTGTTCTTCACTAGCAAGCCCATCACTAAAACCCAGGTGGAACTGTACCACTGCAAGTTCAAAACTGGAAAATCTAGGGAAAGTGCCAGAATAGACAAGGGCTAAAAGAAAGACTAATAGAAAAGTATGTTCACCTCAAAAACAAAGGGGTTTTCAATGTTTTTGAAGATGCTTTTCCTTCCTCTTGCCAAAATAAAGTGGTTCTGAGAAAAATAAGTCACAAGTTTAAGGGCAGGAGGGACCATCAAGTCAGATCTTCTATATTACAGGCTATCAGCACCCAGGTTCTTACTCAACAACTGAAATCATATAAGACTGAAAACATGATATGGAGCAAGAAGTGCATCCAGAAAGCATGTGCTTGGAGAGGGCAGATAGGATGGCCTGAGCAATAAAGTGTTGAAAGCAAACCACCATACGTGAAATATTTCCAATGTTGATGTACTTAGTTCACATTGTATGAGCCCCAACATGCAACTTTAAAAAAGTTTGTTTTGTTCCATCACTTGTATTTGTTGATCCTGGATTAACTAATATTTGTTGCCAGTATAAGGGTACGTCTACATTGCAACACTATTTTGAAATAACTAGTGCCATTCCAAAATAACTTAGTCCACATCTACACAGCAGGCAGTTATTTTGAAATAGTGTCAAAATACTGTCTAGCGAGGACTTCTTACTCCAACTGTTGTAACTTTGATTGTATGAGGAATAAGGGAAGTCGGAGGAAGAGTGCTCTATTTTGAAATAAGTGCTGTGTAGATGCTCTCTATTTTGTAATAAGCTATTTCAAAATAAGATATACAATTGACTTAGCTCATTTTGCGTAGCTGGTTTCAAATTAAGCCCTGCAGTGTAGATACACCGTGGGTACATCTAGACTACATCCCTTTTTCGTAAAAAGGATGTAAATTAGACGTATCGCAATTGCTAATGAAGCGGGGATTTAAATCTCCCCCGCTTCATTAGCATAAAGATGGTTGCCGCTTTTTTTCGGCACGGAGCTTTGCCGGAAAAAAGTGCCAGTCTAGACGCTGATCTTGCGGAAAATAAAGCCTTTTCCGAAAGATCCCTTACCCCTTATTTCATAGAGGGATGTAGTCTAGACGTAGCCCCTAAGTGTTGGGTAATTAACGTGTAACCACTAACAAACATAGTGTTGACTCGTGCTGCTAATGCTTTAAATACAGATATGGGATGGCAGGGACATTATCAACCTACCAAACAATGAAGGTGCCAATGGTTCTTTGTCTGTATAGTATCTGGTGTTAGTACTCTTCCTCTCTAATTGCCTACTAATGGTTCTTATCTATCTCTTTTGACTATCCAGTCTTTAGGTGCTTGTAGAGTTTGTTTTTCCTGTTACTTTCCAGCTCAGCTTTCCCCTTGATATTTTTATACCCACTGCCTCTTCTTGTTTCCTCCCCCCCCAGCCCCACCCCCACCCCCATCCCCCCATCCCTTCTCTCCTATTTATTTTAGTTCTGGACATCCAACACTCTGGTCATCTGAAGAAGTGGGTTGTGCCCACAAAAGCTCATGATACCATCTACATGTTTTGTTAGTCTTTAAAGTGCTACCAGACTATTTGTTGTTTTTTAAGTTTATTTTGTTATTTTTCCTGTGTATTAATCGCAGTTTTCAGCTCTTCCTCCGGGTTTCTTTACAAAATGGGTCTCAGAATACTTCCTTTCCACACAGGCATCTTATGAGCCTGACTGTGCCAACCCTCTGGCAGTTTGACCCTTCCAAATCTGTGCTGCAGGATCACCAGAAGTTCAATTAACTCTAGTGTCCAAAAGGTCAGCTGGGATTCACACAGCAGAACAGTGTAGTAAACCATCGCAGCAAAGGTCTGAAAGCCTTCTGAGAACATCAGAGTAGGGGTTGTGAATATGCTCCATGCTAGAATGCAGAGCTCTGTCCAAATCACTTCTAGGGTCTGTGTAAATATTTTATCCAGCTCCAACTGTGAGGGTTTGTTCATTCCATTCTTTAAAGTGTTCTGAGCGCCTGCTAAAAGATGAAAGGTGCTAAGAGTTTAATTTATAAGAAACATACAATTTTAAAAATATATTCTGAATATGACAAGACACATTAATTTGGGAAAAGTCCATGGAGTTTCCAATATTAGCATATGCCTAGGGTCTATATACTTCTCTCAGTTCATGCAGAGAATCCTTTGGCATCATTGGGAGTAGCACATATGTCTCAAGGGCGCCATATGTGTGTAATGTGAGACCCAAACAAATAATATTCCTGTCCAATATGCAGTTTTGATTGTGGTCCAAATGCTACATGCAGAACTGACTTGGGCTTGATCCTATGCACATTTAAATCTGTGGCAAAGCTGCCAACTTTAATGGTGTAGTATCTGAAATGTGATTCTTGCAATGGATTCACAGTGGTCCAATTGTGAAGGATTTAGCCCTGTGGTTAAATCGCTAAATTGCTAAAGACTGAGAATCTGAGTCAGTATGGGAAATTTTTAGGGGCATAACTGATTTTCTCCAGGCCTTCCTACTTTAGAAACTATTCGGGAAATGTCACAGGAAAACATAATGTTGATAACTACTGATTCTGGCTTGGTTAGAAATGCTGTGAGGTTAAACTGTCTGATAATCCTTTTGATTCAAGTCCCAGACAAATTTAAACCCATGAATGGGGAAATACATTCCAGACAAATGAAAGTTAACTTAATATTTATGTTTTCCCAATCACTCTATAAGTGGCTTGGTTTTGTGGTGGGGCCTTGAGCTTTGTCTGTGGTTAGTTGCATCTACCAGTTAGTCCACTAGAGGATAACAGCCTTCTATAAGGTAGCACAACTATTCCATTCGTTCAAATGGTAGATGTCTGTATTGTGGTTCAAAAGTTTTTTAGGTTCAAATCCTGTTAGCACCTCATGCAGACTGTCATTGTTATGCTTATTAATTTAAAGTGATTTGCCCATGAATTCCAAATGTTGATCAACCAGATCTCATCTATAACCCTCCTTTCATAAGAAGAACATTCCAGTCTTTTTACTTAAGAAACTGCTAGGAATATTTTTGTTGCAAAGAAAATAATCTGCATAATATAACATGATTTGTTTGGAAGAAATGTGATGGAGGGGTTATTTTTAAATAACATAATAAATACTGTAGTTCAACAAAAAATAAAAAGGGGTCTCAGTCTGGTAGGATAGCATCTGAAAATCAGAATCACATGCATGAGGAATATGAAGACAGAAAAAGGGCAGCATGAAAAATTGATCATAGGGATAGAAGCCTTAGCTAGAAAACATTTTTTTCAAAGTAGAACATCTTTCATATTTTCAAAGGGAGCTCTAACCACTGAAAAGACATTTATAGGAGATAGGAAAATAGTAAAGCTCTGTGAAATACTTATCCTGAAATCAAAGGCTTGTAAAATACAACTGGTTTCAGTTTCATTGCAAGCTCAGAACTTGGGGTAAATTTACTGCAAGTTTTGGTAAATGGGGATTAAACTTTTAGCAAATTTGGGCTGTTTATGGTTTCGGTGAAATACGGGCAATACTTAGGAGAAGAGCAGGGTCAAACATGGATATTTTGGGAGGTTCAGCCAGTGGTACAGGAGGAGTATGGTTTTGTGCAGGCTATGGATCTCTGATGTCATTTCCTAGCCCTGGTCTACACTAGGGAGTAATTTCAAAATAACTCCCCTTATTTCAAAATAAGCAGTAGAGCATCCACTCTACCAACCCAGTTATTTTGAAATAACGGGCTAGTTATTGCAAAATAATAACTCCTGCTTTCTGCGAGGAATAATGCCAATTTTGAAATAGTTAATTTGAAACAGCATTAGTGTGGATGCTCCAATGCCGCTATTTCGAAATAACTGCTTATTTATGGACTTAGAAGCCTAACTTCAGAGGCCTATTTTTAACCAGACCCCAACTTTAAGACAGTGGTAGGTGTCAAAGTCAGACAGGACTCACAGATTTGTCAGACCGCTCTGTTTATTAGCAAAGCCGCTATGCTAAATGCACCCAGAAAATGTGAGTACCATACAAGGTTCAAACTTCTTGATTTATACAGTCAAAAGAAAGCCAAGATAACAAGATTAAAAGAGGGGCAAATCTTCACGGCTACATCTAGACTACATCCCTTTTTCGGAAAAGGGATGTAAATTAGACGTATCGCAATTGCTAATGAAGCGGGGATTTAAATCTCCCAGGTTTCATTAGCATAAAATGGCTGCCGCTTTTTTTCGGCACGGAGCTTTGTCGGAGAAAAGCACCAGTCTAGATGCTGATCTTTCGAAAAATAAAGCCTTTTCCGAAAGATCTCTTATCCTTTATTTCACTGATCTTCTTTAGAGAGATGATGGGTCTTGGCATTCTCTTCCTTGTGTCATTCTCTTCCTTGTGTCATAGCTCAATAACAACCAATGCATCTTCTTTTGTAACTCCCTGAAGTTAGCATCACCTAGCTCTGATCTATTTCAATTAACAGAATTCACAATGAATCTTCAAATGGCTCCTCTCAGGTGAGACTGAGCTGTGCTTATTTGGGGCCTGCTCTTGCACAATTATGAGGGCCATATTCCAATACCGTTACTCACAGTGAACAGCACCTTATCCCATTAGAAATCCCATTGTCTTCAAACTTAGGTCATTAAGGGGACACCTTACAGAGTAAGGTGATATGAGGTGTGATCTGAGAGCATAAGGCCCAATGCAAGCAGGACTATGAATTTCAGTGCGACTGCTCGTGTTATCGAGGACACTGATAGCCTCTTCAGGTCTGTGGCCAAGGTCTCGGGGCCTAGCACTGTGCTCCCAAAGGGGGCATTGCCCACAACACCACTCAGGCTATGTCTAGACTGCAGGCTTCTTTCGAAAGATGCTCTTTCGAAAGCATCTTTCGAAAGAGCATCTTTCGAAAGATCGCGTCTAGACTGTAGGCGGATCTTTCGAAAGAAAAATCCGCTTTTTCGAAAGAGAGCACCCAGCGAGTCTGGATGCTCTCTTTTGAAAACGGCCTCTTTACATTGAAGAACGCCTTCCTTCGAAAGAGGAACTTTCAAAGGAAGGCGTTCTTCCTCGTGAAACGAGGTTTACCGCCATCGAAAGAAAAGCCGCGTTCTTTCGAAATAATTTCGAAAGAACGCGGCTTGAGTCTGGACGCAGGGGAAGTTTTTTCGGGAAAAGGCTACTTTTCCCGAAAAAACCCCTGAGTCTGGACACGGCCTCAGAGTGCAGCGCACCCCTACCAGTCCTTAGTACTGCCTGCAGCATGGTATTCCGGCAGTAATTTAATGGGCCCGGGGCTAAGGGTACTCAGGCACTACTCAAAATTAAATCAGTGGGTGTGTTACATATTAAAGTACAAGTCAACCTGAGAAATGGTGGCAGAGTCCAGGAGTTTTGTGTTGGACCTCATTTCATTTTCTTAAGGTGTTATTTTTAAACTCCTGTTAAACTTTCCTGTTTATATTAGCATAAATGCCAACCTAGATTATAGAACAGCAAAGAACTCTTGGAACAGCTCATAAATCTACTGTTGGGCCTATTGGAACTGACATGGTGTATCTGAATGATATTTTAAGAACTGAGATGAATGCTTTCTTGAGCTTGCTGCAAAACAGTTTGCTTCTTGCCATGGGGCATATGATGTCAATTGTCCCATAACTTTTGCTTAGCTTGGCACCATACAGCAGTGCTAATTGTATACTGAGGTGATCCCTAACTTTGGGCAGCATTTTAAGGCCACTCCAAAGGAAAGGTAATCTTGAAACATTTTGATGTTTTTTCATCAGTTGATCACATAAGAACCAAGTCCAAGACTCCAGAGAGTCACAGCTCTGCTAATCAGTGGGAAAGAGCATCCCTGTGCTAGGCTCAGAAAGTTGGATACTAATGAAAGTGGTGTTTTGCTTTGAACTCCACTGTCGGTTACCAACACTACATCCAAAAAGGGCCCTGTCACTGGTCAGTTTTTCAAAATATAAAGCAGGTAGTTTTTTTATAATTATTCTACATCTGGACAAAGAGCTTGAGCTGAAATTAATAGAAAGATTCCTGCTGCCTTTAGTGGGCTTTGGATAATGCCCATATGGGGCTGGGATTTTAATACGTTGAAGCCCGCCCTTAGAGAGCAGAAATGATTTTTTTTCATTTCATTTTCAGTAGGAGGTGGTGGGAGGATCTGACAACAAAAGTCATTTTAGCAGGAAATGGGAGCTAGTGGCTGCTGAATGTATTAAGTTTGATAAAGGTCTATTAGTAATGCCCATAGGCATGCCATGGGGCTGCCAGTCTGTCTCTTGTGGAAGTTGGGCTACACCTAGAGATTGATGAGCCTGCTAGATTCCTATTTTTTCACCCAGGTTATGTATAGACTGCAGGCTTCTTTTGGAAGAAGCTTTTCCAGAAGAGACTTTCTGAAGAAACTTCTTCCAAAACAGATCATCCATACAGCAAAATCACATCAAAAAAGAGATCTGCTTTTTCGACAGAAAGCATCCACGTTGAACGGACGCTATCTCACATTAAAGCTGTGATTACTATGGACTGAGTGGCCATCAGGGCACCTGTGCTTTTTCCTCTTTCCTTTTCTTTCGAAAGAACTCCCTCTTCCCCGTCCGCACACGCCTTTTTCTGAAAGAGCTCTTTCGGAAAACAGCTTCTTCCTCGTAGAAAGAGGTTTACCAATGCTGGAAAAACCCCTCTCTTCTTTCAATTTTTTGTTAAAAGAACACGATTGCAGTGTGGACATAAGTGAAGTTTTTTTTTAAAAACAACCATTTTTCTGAAAAAAACTCTGTAGTGTAGACAGAGCCTCAGGCAGGAGGGGCTCATGCAGCTGGAACCAGAGATGTTTCAGAGTCAATCCGCACTGCCAAGGACCTGTTCAGGTGTGTGATATTACTTGTGGTAGCTTGGTTCCCAGTAGAAGGGATGTGAATTGTATCAACTTTTTACATTATATAGAATCCGAGTCTGTAAGCCACGTCCTGAGTGGTGAACTCCCCATTAGGTGTCTAAATACACAAGAGAAAGCGGCGAGGAGTCCATACTAGACCAGACCAATGGTGCTTCTGGCTCAGTATCCTGTCTTCTGACAATGACTGGTACCAGATGCTTCATAGTGGATCAACAGAAAAGGAATATTATTAAGTGATCCATCCCCTGTTGTAAAATCACAGAACTGTAGGACTGGAGGAGATCTCAAGAGTAGAGCCCTTCGCAAATACAAAATTGGTCTCCACATCTGTAAAAATATCTGCAGATATCACAACAACCTGTCTTTGCCTTAAGAAAAAACACACATTTCCCTGTGAGCGAATAATCCCTTCCTCTGACTTAGCCCTTCTTTTAATAGCCCCACTAAGCAGATGGAGTGGAACCTAGTTGCACTATGAGTTTGTTGGGGAGCACTATTGCACACCCATCTTCAGGAGCAGCCTGAGGCTGGCTGCGGCAGCTGGCGCCTTAGGCGGAAGGCACGATCGGTGCCCCCACCTGCACGACATCATCATCGGGCGCCCGAGCCAGTGGCGCCCTAGGCACCTGTCTAGTTTACCTAGGCTCACAGGCTGTCCCTGCCCATCTTGCGGTTTGGAAGATGAATCATCTCCCTTTAAATCCTGAGTGTCAAATAGGCTCCTAGACCTTTTGCAGGAGAGCTTTCTACAGAACCACTCACTCCCACCCTACCTTCTTTTTCTATACTGATTGACTTGCACAGAAAAATACCAAGAGCTGACCCTTAAAACCCCACTCAGCATTCATTCATTAATTTATAACCCAAAGCAGTGTGTAAGCCCTAGTGCCAGTTCCTTGGTGCACAGCTAGAGAACAATTGCCTGGTTAACCTGGCCTAGTATAGCTCAGGCTAGCTACCTGTGTCTGACCTTGAAAGCATTAACCAAAGTGAATCGTTAAATAATATACCGCAGGACAGGCAGGGTCAGGAAGCCCTGAAAGCAACATAAATTGATTTGTTAAGCTCTACGAATGCATCATTCTGTCTCCACTAACACTTGTGCTATTTGCAGTACTTAAATATGATGTGTTTGTGCCCCCTAGGAGTGAATGGGAAGTTACAGGTTATATTCAATCTGAAGTGTTAATACTTTACAGCAAGAGTTGTGTGTTTCCCAAGCTAGGTACAAAGTCAGGACTCACTGAGACTGACAGTTATGGGACTGCAAAATTTGTGATTGACATCATATGAAAGGCTCTATCAAGAAATACGTATGCAATGTTATTATACTGCCATCCAACTAGGTACCATATCTTGAAAAATCATGAGCATTCCTTGTGGACAACATTACAGATATTGCATTGAAACATAAATGCAACATTCACTATGGCATATTGATTTTCTACAGTTATTAAACTCATTTGTCACATTATTACTTATGGCTGTGCAAAACCAAAGGGGTGATTCTAGAGCACTGAATGGAAGCAGAATCAGACCCTAACTAATGGAAAACACTTTCCAAATGTCTTTGAAAAGCAGGGAAGAGAAAACCTGCCATTTTGAAAAATCTGATTTGCAAGGTGATGGTAAAGTTACACCTTAGTGAACAGCTGCACATTTTTTACAACTATGTGTGGAAGCTCAACTTTTCTCACTAGAATCACCAACATTCAAACAAAGAATGCTGGGTGCTAGAACCCTTCATAGTGGTGCACATTTTTTTTTTTTGCTGACTCACCATGGCAGCTGAACCAGTTGGGTCCTATTAACATGTCATGTACAAGGAGCACAGAATGGTTTGAATATATGTCCTTGAAGCAGAGAGAACTAGTGACAGGGGCAAAGAGTTCTTGAGGGAAATATATCTTAGGAAAAGCCAACCCTACCACAGAATTGTTTCCTGAGAGTAGTTTAAGATAACAAAGAAGACAAATCAGAAAAAGAGGTTAAGATCAGTCTGTACATACTGTGTTAAAGGCAGGATAGGAAGAATATGTGCTTAAAGGTATATTTTCTTCCCCTTCCCTTCAAGCTTTCCTGTGTTTTCATCAGGGCTGAACCCCAGTCACACCCGTCAGTTTGAACACAGCCACTTGAAAGATTAAGTACACTCTGAGGCTCCACAAATGACCACATTTTCTTGTTTTATTATTGAGGTTAATAAGTATCTAGCTGGCCACTTAATCCAGGATGCATTTGTCTAGACTGAGAAAACTATTTACTTAGGGTGAGTAGGTGCTAAGTGGCATTTTAAAACAAGCACCATTCTTCTCAGCCTAAACAAAAGCAGCCCTGTTATTATGTATTTCTTCCTTTGGCCATGTCTCCACTGCCTGGTTCCTAGGGCCACACCCTACAGAGTGAATTCTTCTGGTAGAAATGTTACCCCAGCCTGCCTTTTTTGAACTAGCCCTTTAAATTTAGTAGAGATATGGCTATTTTACCACTGCCAGCAGTTTGCTGCATCTCCCTTCCTTCTTGCTAGTAAGAATTCTTATCTTTTGCTCTGTTTTCCCTTTCTTACTTCTAAAGAGATAACACATCTCCATGCAGGAAGAACATTAAATATACAGTAGTTGAAATCTTGTAAGTAGATAGGTTCCTAACCCAGCTTCTAAACCCCAAGGGCTTCCAAATGTTAATGATGATGTAGAACTCCCCAGTGAAAATGCATAAATAAGCAAACATTTGTCAGTCTGCAAAGGTTAATTTTCATTTGCTGAGTTTATAAATCCCATACAAAATTAACTCTTCAAATGGAAGCATTAACTCAGCTGGTACAAATATTTGTTCACACATATATCCTGTAATTGTTAAATATGTGAACACTGTGATTCACAGGGGCTGCTGCATGCCCAGCAGAACTTTTGAAAATCAGTCCAGTAACTTAGACACTAAAATATGGACTTAGCTTTCAGCACCTTAACTTTCAGCATCCATTTACAAATCTTATCCCTTTGTTTTTAGGTTCACTTTTATTTTTATTTTGGCATACGCATTACTGCTAAACTATCTGCTATAAGTATTGCTTTTTGTATTCATTTGCAATTTATTTGCATGAGCAATTGACATTCTACTAACTTCCTTGAAGACAAAGATTCCCTCTTGATTATTTGTACAAGGCAAACTTAAAGGATCATGAAAACTGTTGAGATTTGGATTTGTTGAATGAATGAAT
The DNA here is from genome assembly GCF_049634645.1 of Pelodiscus sinensis. Lineage (NCBI taxonomy): Eukaryota > Metazoa > Chordata > Testudines > Trionychidae > Pelodiscus > Pelodiscus sinensis. The sequence continues at coordinate 243,183,925 of NC_134712.1, read as the reverse complement.
GTTTGCAAGCAACTTTGTGTAACCTATCACCAGCCCTAATGATTACAGTGTAATTACAATTACTAACCTATGCACAAAACAAAGAAATATTAAGAAGGAAACGTTTACTTTTAAAGGGACCCAGTGACTGAAGCACAGCCCCTAAGCCATTGAATTTATTAGTGGGATGCAGGATAAGGCTCCTAGATGACATACATGGTATGGATCAGCGTATTGGGACAGGAGCCACATGTTTTGCAATGTCAACTTTCTTCTATTAAAAATATATATTGACTGAAACTAGGGTTGCCAAGTGTCCGACATTGAACCGAATAACCCGGTATTTTTGCCTCCTGTCTCGTAAAAAAATTCAGAAAATATTGGACACATAAAATGTCCAGTACTTTCTGACTTTTTCCCGGCCAGGAGGTGAAAAGCCCGGGCTGTCCAGTTCAATACGGAGGCAGCCTGGCAACCCTAGTGCTTACTATGTTCCTCAGGGGAGCTGTCCAGCCCAGCACAGGGAGGCATCCTGTTAGGGCCTAAAAGCCTCACCACACGGTTTTTAAAGGGGCTACTGTGTTGGTTTTTTTTTTTTCTCAACAAACTTTTTTCTGGTGTGTTTTTTGTTGTTGTTGTTCGGTATTTTTTCTGAAACCATCTGGCAACCCTAAGAAACCAACAGGAATGTGTTGGCTGAAGATCAGTGGAGGCAAGTCCCAGTGATCAGAAGTGCTATGCGAAGCTTTGGTTTTGAATTATTTACTGGGAAGCCCAGTATTTTCTGTAGTAGAGCACAAAATACATATCAGTTAGCAAAGAGAAGAGCAACATTGATCAAATGTGAATGAAAGAGGAACAAGAGATTAAAGGAGCCTCAGAGGTGGGGAAGCTCTTTGGATAAGGGAAAGTAAACCCACAGGCCAAAAGATTGCTCTCCCCCACGCCCCGCTTCTGGGTTTTCAGCCTCTTATGGCCTTGGGGAAGGGAGGCTGGGTAGCAGGTATAGCGGATGCCCATTGGCTCCTGTACCCCTGAAGGTTAGGCTTATAAGTCCTGCTCCTTCCCCTGACAAGGGTATTATTCTGTGCTCAGGAGCCACAGGATGAGAGTAGGAGCAGGTTTTTGTGGGCATTATGCTAATTGCCTTTTGGGGCCTGCAAAGGAATTCTTCCCTCACCAGCAGATTCCACTGGCAGGGTGGCTTTGGGTTTTGCCATCCTTTCAGCAGCCCAGGGACCTGGTGGGTAGGTTACATCATATCGCATTTGTGTTATTACATCTGGTGTATTTGTTTCACTTTGCCCTTCTGTTCCTTCATGTACTCCCAATGTGGTGAGTGCAAGAGCTGTCTCCTCTGCAGCTCATGTCACCTGACCAATTGCCCTCCCTCTTTTCAGTTAACTATCCCTTTTGAAATCTCATCAAATAATATATTTTTGCCTGCGCCCCATATTTTCTTTTTGTTGCTGCTATGTCAAAGGAAGATGTGGTGACCAAGAGGAAAAAAATATTTTTTTTTGTATTTGAATTTTTTTTCTCTTAAAAGTAATTGAACTTCCAAAATGTTCCCTTTATAATAGTACTGATGGGTGGTAAGAAATAGCAGTATTATTACATCCTATGTATTTTGTGTGTTGATATCATTTACTTTTTATTATCAGACAAAGCATTTTGTAGCTTGATTATTCTCTAGGACATGGTTCCCTTCTCAGATCTGCAAAGCAGATCTTGACTCTGATGCTTTCCTCTTCTCAGGCATATGGAACTGCTATTGATGCCAGTTCATTTACAGAGCTTTATTCTAAATTAAGCTTTTGTTCACTGGGGTATTTATAACCAAGTTTCCAGGCTTCTTTGTAATGTTTCTTCTTAGAACAAAAGGATTCTAAATTTTAAAATTCTGATCAATACAGCAACTTGCTTGGGAACTGCTGTGTTAGCATTTAGTTCTCTGACAATTTCTCTAAACAGTTCTGGGACTGTGATAACAATCTATATGAAGCCAACCGGGAAATACTAATGTAAATGTATGCATTCCTAATTTTATGTGGAAGGGTTTGCTGCATCTGTGGTCTCTTCTTTGCTGGGGAATGTCCAGTGGGCTGTTCCAAAAGACTGCAAATATTCTTCTTACAAAAGGGCTTCATTTAAAGCCCAGGCTCTTCTAACCAGGATAAACTATTCCACAATCAGTCTTATTACCACCATAGGACCATATCCCCAACTTCTCCCTCAGCACAGAATGGAGTGGAAGGTCCCTCTCACACATAACAGTGTCCAAGCGGCAAGGAATCCTATGGCACCTTATAGACTAACTGCAGTGTAGGAGCATAAGCTTTCGTGGGCAAAGACCCACTTCGTCAGATGCATGTAGTGGAAATATCCAGAGGCAGGTATAAATATGCAGGCCAGAATCAGGCTGGAGATGACGAGGTGGATCCAATCAAGGAGGATGAGGCCCGCTTCTAGTAGCTGATCTGGAGGTGTGAATTCCAAGAGAGCAGAAGCTGCTTTTGTAGTTAGCGAGCCATTCACAGTCTTTGTTTAATCCGGAGTTGATTGTGTCAGACTTGAAGAAGAACTGTAGCTCAGCAGTTTCTCTTTGAAGTCTGGTCTTGAAGTTTTTTTGCTGCAGGATGGCTACCTTTAGATCTGCAATTGTGTGTCCAGGGAGACTGAAGTGTTCCCCTACAGGTTTTTGTATGTTGCCATTCCTAATATCAGGAATTGCAACATACAATTCAACAAACCACGGTGCCAACTCTGCCCACATATATACACCAGCAACACCATCACAGGACCTAACCAGATCAGCCATACTGTCACTGGTACATTCTCCTGCACATCTACCAACGTAATATATGCCATCATGTGCCAACAATGCCCCACTGCTATATACATCGGCCAAACTGGACAGTCCCTACGTAAAAGAATCAATGGACACAAATCTGATATTAGGAATGGCAACGTACAAAAACCTGTAGGGGAACACTTCAATCTCCCTGGACACACAATTGCAGATCTAAAGGTAGCCATCCTGCAGCAAAAAAACTTCAGGACCAGACTTCAAAGAGAAACTGCTGAGCTACAGTTCATCTTCAAGTTTGACACAATCAACTCTGGATTAAACAAAGACTGTGAATGGCTCGCTAACTACAAAAGCAGCTTCTGCTCTCTTGGAATTCACACCTCCAGATCAGCTGCTAGAAGTGGGCCTCGTCCTCCTTGATTGGATCCACCTCGTCATCTCCAGCCTGATCCTGGCCTGCATATTTATACCTGCCTCTGGAAATTTCCACTACATGCATCTGACGAAGTGGGTCTTTGCCCACGAAAGCTTATGCTCCTACACTGCAGTTAGTCTATAAGGTGCCACAGGACTTCTTGCCACTTTTGCAGATTCAGACTAACACGGCTACCCCTCTGATACTTAACAGTGTCCAAGAGGCTGCATGAAGGATGAGGGCAGCCATGTATAGCAAATCCAACCATGTGGCATTGGCTCCCTCTCTTTGTAGATGCTAGTAGCATCTCTTATTCACTTATTTGGAAGCTCAATTCTGTGCACCAAAGAGGAGAGAGAGACAATCTCTCCTGGTCCTATTTTGGGGCAGCATTTTCCTCTGGGTAGCAGTTTTTTCCCCTTCTCTGGCATTAACAGACAATAGTGTATGAGAGCCTGGAGTGGTGTGGGAATCAGCCACCCCACCTGGCAACTCAGTGAGCCAAGTTGCTATTATTCAGGTGGCTGGTGATTGGGCGATTGGGTGTAATGGGGTAATACGAGTTTACCACAGGACTTGTGTATGATTAAAGCTCTGTGGGACGAGGGTGGAGTTTCATTAGTATTTCCTGTGGATTGCTGACATAGGCAAGTTTCCCAGGCCATTCTACCTGCTTCATTCCGTGACCAAACTGAGTAATTATAGTTGAGACAGAGCAACAAGACTGAAATCCCACTTCTTCCTCTTCTTCACTCTTTTGGTACCTTCTCACATAGCCAATTTCTGAGCATATTTTTGTACTAACTGTTCATAATATAAGAGAGACTAAGGGCAAACCATCTCCATAGGTCTATTAATGTTAGATGAAGCTGTTCATAAATCATGTCTGAATTTTCTATGTTACATTGAGGCAGAACTTCTTCTGGCAGTACTTGGTGTAATTTGACTAGCAAAAGAAGGACAGATTTATTTTTAAATTACATATCTACATAGTATCTGTAATAAACTTTTGTAGAAAGATGAAAATAACTGTAATACATTAATTTATATTAATGTCATTAAGTACAGGTTACAGTATATTTTATTGCTCAAAATTGTTAGTAGGCAGCTTAACTAAATAATTAAGACAAACAAGGAAACAAGGATCTCCAATCATCTTTGGAGGAGGGTAAACACATCTGTATCTGTCAACTTATCAAAATAGTAAGTTTGCAAGCTACAGGCAATAATGTGAAGATTTATATTTCTTTTCTTGCCTTCTATATAAAACAAATTAACTTAATGCTGAAGCTGTAATGATGGAAGTAATATAGGAAATGTTAATTATGGGGAATTTAATACTCTGAAATTGTCTAGATATGAATTACTTTAAATTAATGTTTAAATTGTCAACAAATATTTCAAAAATATAGATAGATATTATTAATTATGAGTATTACTATTAGTTAAATTTATACCCACCAGAATGATCATCTCTGTGTATCAGAACTAGAGGGTATGATGTCCTGTCCTTGCATGGCTGAAAATCCTGAGTGAGACTTAAGACCTGAGGCCTTATCTAAGCATACAAATTCCATCAGTTTAATTTAAATTGGTTATTAAACCAGTTAGTTAAACCAATGAAAACAACTGTGTGGAAACTCTTATTTCAATTTAAATTGCGTACTTTGTTTTATCTTAAATCTCTTTCTTCCAGACTAAAGGTAATCCAAAATTAGTCAGGTTTAAACTGAACTAAGAGTACCTCTGCACATTATTTTGTTGCATTAAAATGATAAGCTCAGTTAACCCAGGGCAATTTTTTTGTGTAGTCCAAGTTCCTAGTCTCCACAGTCTTACCCGTTATACAATTATTTGCACTTCTGGTAAATGAAATCCAACGTAAATACAAACATCTCCCTTTCTGATTTGATAGTGTTTATACTTTTTGTCAATCACATGGCACAGGTGGAAATGTCTACAAAGGGCAGTGGAGAATTTGGCTAAAATGGGCCTGAGCTAACTTCTGTTGACTTAAACAGGAGCAAAAAGAAACCCACCCCCCAATTTTTCAATGACTTGTGAAATCACTTTTATCTAGCTAATTGTTAGGGATATATTTTACAACTAGAATCACAGAATTATAGCATGATAGAATTATAGTTTTGGAAGAAACCTCAGGAACCCATTGAGTCCAACCCCCTGCTAAAAGCAGGGCCAATCCCAACTAAAAATCCTCACAGCCAGGGCTTTGTCAAGCCAGAACATAAAAACCTCTAGGGAGGAAGATTCCATCAGCTACAGGCTTGGAACCGACTAGCTAAGTTCTGCAGAAAAGGACCGGGGGATTACAGTGGATGAGAAGCTGGATATGAGTCAACAGTGTGGCCTTGTAGCCATGAAGGCTAATGGCATATTTAGGTACATTAGTAGGAGCATTGCCAGCAGATCTTGGGAAGTGATAATTCCCTTTTATTCAGCACTGGTGAGGCCACATCTAGGCTGTGTCTAGACTGGCAAGTTTTTCCACAAAATCATCTGCTTTTGCAGAAAAACTTGCCAGCTGTCTACACTGGCCGCTTGAATTTCCGCAAAAGCACTGACGATCTCATGTAAGATTGTCAGTGCTTTTGCAGAAATACTATGCTGCTCCCATTCGGGCAAAAGTCTTTTTCCGAAAGACTTTTGCGCAAAAGGGCCAGTGTAGACAGCTGAGATTTCTTTTCTGCAAAAAAGCCCCGGTTGCGAAAATGGCGATCGGGGCTTTTTTGCGGAAAAGTGCATCTAGATTGGCCACGGACGCTTTTCCGCAAAAAGTGCTTTTGCAGAAAAGCGTCCTGCCAATCTAGAGGCGCTTTTCTGAAAATGTTTTTAACTGAAAACTTTTCCGTTAAAAGCATTTCCGGAAAAGCATGCCAGTGTAGACGTAGCCCTAGAGTATTGAGTCCAGTTCTGGTCACCACATTTCAGGAAAGATGTAGAGTAACTGGAGAAGGTTCATGGAAGAGGAATAAGAATGATTAAAAGTCTAGAAAACATAATATCTGTGAGAAGACTGAAGGAACGGGGTTTGTTTAATTTGAAAAAAAAAGAAGACTGAGAGGGGACATGATAACATTTTTCAACTATCTAAAAGGGTGTTACAAGGAGGAGCAAGAACAATTATTCTCCTTTACCTTTCATGATAGGAGAAGCAGCAAAGGTCTTAAATTGCAACAAGGGAGGTTTAGGTTGAACATTCAACATTAGGCTGAAAAACTTCCTAACTGTCAGGGTCGTGAAGCACTGAAATAAATTGCCTAGGGAGGTTGTGGGATCTCCAACAGTGGAGATATGTATTTAAGAACAGATTAGATAAACATTTATCAGGGATGATTTAGATGGTGCTTGGTCCTGCTGTTAATGCAGGGAACTGGACCTGATGACTTCTCAAGGTCCTAGTATGCTATAATTAGCCAGCTTCAGGACTGGATGAGGTTTATGGTGGTATAAGGCCAATTTGCCCCATCTTCTGAGGTTCTGCACTGAGCATAGGTTGGCCTGACCTGACTGTAGGTCTAGAATAATAAATAATGAATACCGCATGGTATTAGGATACATAAAGTAAAAGTAATTAGGTCACATTCATCCCATGTGGAACTCCATGACTTACATCCCAAGGTGATGGGTTCCAAAGAAATACAGCAGATAGCTGGGTTTTCCCCATTGTTTCCTATGAGAATCCCTATAAGGATTTTAACAGATTCTAAAACAAGTGGTCACGTGATTGTCTGCCTTCAGCTTAAAAACGTTCCATCTGTTTGCCAAAGCTCACGGGGGGGAGAGGATTGCGGCTGTCATCCCTGAGAGAGCTTCAGTGCCAATGGGAAATCTTTATATTTTAACAACATTTGCCTTTCAACTAAGAAAAAGGCAGATGATTTGTGGAAAATATTTTACGGAGAATGAAATCTCTACTGCTCTATGTAATTTTTATACTTGCCAATCTTCCTGACGGGCAATTTTCTTCTCATTCAGAGACATTAAAATTGGCACTAAGCTGTCTGTTGTTGGTAATATTCCCATGTGTAATAAAGAGATAGAGAGATGTGACATTGAATATGTTTAGTAAACTCTTTTCCTTCACCCTAATTCCTGCTCCACTTTAATTAAGTGAATTATAAGCAAGTAGGGGACTCACAAGCCTTTAACAGCCTCTTACTGTCTTTAGAGGAGATTGCTTTAATTCCTGCTCATGTTTGATATTACATAAATTTACCAATTTTTCCAGAACAAATAACATAAGATTAGTATTTTCCAGATATGTCATAATCTATACATTTGAGGCCTACTATATGTAAGAGATATAAAGGATACTTATGTAATCTTCCATTGAACCAATAAAAATTCTTTATAGGCATGGATTAACTATGTCTGAAGTAGCAAAATTCCTAGAAGCCAGGTACCTATTGAGGTCCAAAGCACAAATCCACTGGAGTCAATAGAAAGGCTTTCATTAATTTGAGTAGTCTCTTAATTCTGGAGTAAACTGAGTCACAGATTGTAAACTTTTTGTGGCAGAGTATTTATTTTGTCCAGTGCCTGATAGTGGGATCACTGTCCATACCTGGGGCTCCTAGGTATTGCCACAATACAAACAATAAATAACATTTTTGTCCAGCTGATACAACATGGAAGGAACAAAGCCTGTGAGGAAGACACTTCTGTAATATTATCAAAAAACCAGGGATGACAGTAGGCTTGGTGACCCAGAGGAGGACGTGGCTCTTGCTGAAAGGACCTTATGAGTGGATTAGGCAGGACACAGTAGGAGAGCCTGTGGAGAAAGTTTGATCATAGTACAGTTATTTACTACAAACTTGTGATGGGTGAATGGTGGTATTTTGTTGTTGATTATGTGGATTTACTCCTGTAGGATTCACAGATGCCATGAGTATTGAAGAGAGAGTTAGAAAGAAAAGAGGGTGGATGTTTGGTGCCCTCATGTAGAACGAGAATTCCAGGTACAGTGGGACAGCATGGAAGAAGTGGAGTTGTGTGTGAGACGAAAACAAAGGGCAAGGCAGGCCTTGAAGCAGGTGAAGGGTGGAGAGAAGAAAGGAAACCAGGGTGGATTTAGGCAGGACCTTAGAGGCAGAGGGGAGAAGATCATCCGTGACACAGAAGGCAAGAGAAAGCCTTAGGAGAAACTCAAAAAGTGGCTCATTTACAGGAGAGACCTTCTAATATGCAAAAACACTCCACAAGGCATCATTAAGCACAATGTCCTTGAGACATATGGGTTAAAAGGCAGAAGTCCTTACTTGCTATTTCCTGCACTCCTCACCATATAGTGCTAGCTAATAGGTATAATCTCCCTTGTTGTGTATATATACTACCTAATCATATTAATGTGAGGGACAAGTCTCTACAAAGGGGAAATTAAACACCTTCAACATCTAAAGGAATGGAAGAGCAGGTAGGGTCAGATCTAATGCATATGACTTTCCCTGTCAGATCTCATCCATATTCCTTCCTCAGTCAGACCTAGGAACTAGGCCTGAATGTGTCATTTTTCTTTCCAGCATGCAAAATCACCTACTAATAGAATGCCATATTCTCCTGAACAGTCACAAAGTAAGATAAACAAATATATGTGTTGCCGAATGCTCTGAGCAACTAAATATAATAAATTCTTATTCGGTCCTCTAATCCATGAAGATTTTTCTATTGCAGGATTACTTCCTGTAGTATTACTGAGTACTTCCTTCCCAGCCCTTCTCTTCCTCCCTCCTGCCCTAAGAAAGGTACAGTATGGAGTAGATGGCAGGCTTAAACCTCCATTTTCTCTCTGCCCCTCTACCCATTCCCTGTCCTCCAATAGCAGTGCTTGTTCAGTGTCTTAGGGCATGTCTTCACTCGCTGTGCCAGAGATCGAGATTCTGGTGTTGGATGTAGTGGATAAATTGAACGCTGAGGTCAGCTTCAGCTGGTGCCTGTACTCCTTGCAGTTGTGAGGAGTAAGGGAAACCAATGAGAGCATTAGATCCCATCAGCCTCCTGGTCACCGGACGCTGACAACCTCATCTTAAGGAAGCTGACCCCAGCTACGTATTCTATGTAGCTGGAGTTGTGTACCTTAAGCTGAGCTGCTGGGGCTAGTGCAGACATGGCCTTAATGTTACCTGAAAACAGTACTGAGAATTTTAAGAAGGTGAACTGGGAGCGGGGTTAAGTAACAGTTAATTGAGGAGCAGCCCAGGTGCCCCACAGAGGGTTCTCTCCTTTCGAAAACATCCTTTCCAAACACTGCAGTGGTGTCCTTAAATGGAAAACAACACTATCCCACTCAAACCTGCAGTGGCTATTTCTAACTGAACTCTTAATCGAAGCAGGTCTGACTACGCTTTTAGTGAACAGCAAAAATATAAAGGTTACCTTGTAGGAAGGCATGAAGAGGCAGCCTGAATCATGGGCAGGAGAGAGAAGACTGCTGCAGCCTGTGGCTGCCTTTATAGCTGAAGCTGGTAGGGATTTTTCATGAATATTTGAAGACAATGGTGCTTCTTCTTTGGTGTTGTCCCTGTGATCCACTTCAGCTGTTCACACACCCAATGTGCCTTTGATGGGAGTCTTGAGGTAGCAGTGCCCATTCAGGCCACATTTGTGTTCTAGCTATTCTTATGTCATATACAGTGTTTATAGGGCCATGCCAGACAAGCAGATCTCATTTGGATCCACTCAGCCTGAGAGAGCAACTTGAAGTGCCCACTCCTTTAACTGGTTGGCTTTAGAACTAGTGTTTTCTGTAGTTTTAGCGTGCTGATTACATTTTTATGTAGCTTTTCTTTTGTCTTTTGTTAGTTTGAGTGGATTTTTTTCCAGGAGACTTTTGTCTCTCTCCCTCACACCTTGGTTTTATCTCCCTGCGCTTCCCTTTCTGGGAGAGGGGCGTTCCTTCTTCTTTCAAAGGAGTTTACTTCTTTTCCTTGCAGCGATGCCTAGATTCCAGGATTTAAGAATTACCTATTTGCCACGAGTCTTTCAGTTAGAGACAGCCACTCTAGCCATTTTGCTTAGGAGACACTCATGTCCCTTCTAAGTGAAGGATTTGCTCCAGATTCAAGACTAGATCTAGGAGGAACAGGTTGACAAAGTTAGACTCCTTATTATAGGTCATTCCTTCTGTCCTTCTTCTGATCCAGCCCCAGACACCAGCTCCCCCCCTCACCTTGTCCTTGGTGCATTAGAGTTCTGAGAACCGGAGAGGCCACTTAGACAGGAGGTCTGTTCAGGACAATTGTGTGGGAAACAATGTTAAAGCTTCTAAAAAGAGGAGCTCTGAATCCTCTAAAAAAGGAGTCAGGACTAAGAGGCTCTGGTCACATCAGTGACATAGTATGTGGTAGGCCTCACATCCTAAAGAGAGGGCGGTTAAGGTTCCAAGATCCTCTGATAGTGAGTGTGGCATGACCATGTGGGTTAGACAGCAGTCGGGGGACTAAGGGGTTAACTATGTCCCTTACCTAACCAGGTAGCTGGCAGCCAATAGGAATGCAGGTAGGAATTTCAAACTGGGACAAAGGAATTCAGGTTTTTTTCCCTCCTTTGTCCCTGGGCAGTTTCTCTCCAGCTACTGAGGGGGAAAGACATGTCTCTCTCTCTCCAGGAAAAGACTCTTCACTATCTGTAAGTAGGGTAAAGTTTAGATAAATCCATTAGGTTTTATTGTTTTATGGTTTGGGAATGGGAATCTAATGTCTGTGCATTTAAAAATGGGTTTTCCTCTACTTTGTAACTAAGTTTTGGCCCATGGTGGAATCCCCTCACAAGTATATTAATTGGTGACTTTTCCATCTAGTCATTATGCTTGCAACAGGAATATTGTGGTGAGGATAAAAGTTCTTTCTCTTTTCTTTTTACTAACTTGGTATTGGTTAATTTTTGTGTCCTGGTTTTACTTTTAGGGCTGAGATTTCCTAAGTGGCCTCTCCCTGGTTTCTTTATTATTACTTGGGTGGTGGCAGCGGATTTTTTATCCCCAAAATCTAGGTTTTAAGATTTTAGGGGGAAGTTTTATTCCAAAGCCTGGAAAGATAAGGTTTTGGGGTCCTTTTGCGGGCCCCCACTTCCACAGTTATTGGTGCCAGAGTGAGGAAGAAACCTTGACAGAGTATCTCGTTGAAAGTCCCATGTAACTCTAAGGCTCAAAGTACCCATCATCACTCAGTACTTAAGCTAATGTTGATACCATCCATCAGCATAGATTGAAATCCTGTCTCAATTAGGGCTGTAATAGTGTAATCAATTAACTGATTAACTGATAAGCAAAAGCTTATAGGTTAATTCTATAAACTACATGCATTCTCCCCCCCCCCGCCACTAAATATTTTAGCAGGCTGACCAGCAGCCCAGCTCACTCCTTGCATCTGGGACCTAACTCTACTGTGTCTCTGCATTTATAGTGTATTAGGAGCCGGGTGAGCAGGCAGCCCAACTGAGTTCCATTTTGCGTCAAGTCCAGGAGCTCAGACCCTCCCCGCCCCAGATAGGGGTTGCTACCACCCCGCACTGCTGCCTGTTTATCAGAGACAGCAGCACAGGGCAACAGGTAGCCAGTCCGCGAGGGGAGCTGTTTTTTAAACTGGCTCCCCTTGCAGACCAGCTCCCGCCTGGCACCCCGTGCTGCTGCCTCTGATACAGAGGCAGCATCACAGAGTAGCATGGGGCTCCTTGGGAGTGAGTCTGGAGAACACTGGCTGCTGGCCCCACCCCCAGGGACTATAGAATAGTTAACTAACCGATAAGAGTTCATTAGGTTACTCGACTATTCAATTAACCGATATTTAACATCCCTAGTCTCAATTTCCCCTTCACCTGCCCCCACATCTAGACTCTGATGAGTGTAGCTGCTTTGACTCTCAAATATCTGTTTGATGTTTGTTAGATTATCACACCAGAAGTGCCTTTTCCAACAACCTTTCCTTAAGGTTATTTTCAAGGCATAGACATGCCTGGGTCAGCCCATATTCCTCCTAGTCACTCTGGGGTTCATGACGTCCCTTTAGGGACAGTTCTCCAGAGCGCCTAACTACAGTATCAGATACAACAACCTCCTACTCCTCCAGCCCTTCCATGTCAATTGCCTATTCAAGAGGAATTTTTCAAGCATCAGGAGAGAAGGACTAGTGAGGAAGCCACACTCCAGACTAATATCTTTCTCCTCACCTGCCTCCTCTGCACTCATATGTAGATGATCTTATTTCAGGATCTCATTTAAAGAATTGCAGATTTTCTCCCAGTCTCTTGGGAGGAGGTTCAATACAAATGAATTGATACCCTTCATCCTGCTTCCTCTGTCAGGGTAACCCTGCTTATATACAAGGCTCTATTTGAATGTGAAAAGTCAGTTTGGCAATTTGTTCACCACGCATGCAAGAGGGTAGACAAGATGTGCTATGTTCCCCTTAAGGATTCAGAGTTCCTGTTCACACACTTGCCCCTGGACTCCTTGGTGATTGATGCAGTCAATGAATATAACAGGCAGTACCACTCATGATAAATACCAAAAAACAATTAGACTTTATTTCGTTGCAAGAGTTATTCTTCTACATCACAATTTAGAACTGCCAATTACCAAGCCCTAATGGCAAAATATAACTCCAGCAATTATGGGAAGTTCAATGCCTTTATTGACCATCTGCCTCAAGAACAACAAGAGCAATTTCAGGCTACCACTGATTGATTGTGGAGAGTTCACTACAGTCCTCCCTGGATGTAGCTGACACAGCACTCTCTGGTGACAGTGATTGTTATGTGTTGTGCTTATTTGCCAGAATACTTTTGGGGGATTTCCTCTTCAACAGATCCAAGTTGTTTTGTGAGTCCACTGCTGATGAGTCCTTGTATTCTCTACAGGATTCAGGCATAATCCTTCAATTTCTCAATATGTACATTCCTGTGAACAAGAGGAAATTCGGAAGGTCTCAAATCACAGTATGGAGGTCTTACTCTACTTTGTTTCCGGTCTGCCACATACCACTGGAACCTCCCAAGAATAAACACAAGCAGAGACAGAGGCCAAACAACTTAGAGCAAAGTGAGGTGCTCCAAGGATGTGAATATTTGTCCCCTGTGGTAAAAGAATTAGGAAAACCTGGGTTTATCTCTACTACTGGGTGAATTGATGCTGCAGTGATCGATCCACCGGGTCTATCGAAGACCTGCTAATCAATCACTGATCACTCTCCCATCAGATTCCAGTATTTCACCAGAATGAGAAGAGTAAGGGGAATTGACAAGAGAGTTTCTCCCATTGACCCAGCATGGTGTGGACTTCATGGTAAGTAGCTCTAAGCTACTGACATAACTCAAATTGCATAGTTTCAGTAGACTTTTCCCCATAGTGTAGATCTGCCCTCTTTTATCACAATTCCTCTAGCACCTGACAAAGTGGGTGTTATGCCCTAGAGCTAGAGAAGAATGAAGAGAACTTCTTTGTCATAGCAAATGTCTCTATTGCCTTCAAATTTAGTTGTAGTCACAAATTATTATGAGGGATGGCATGGTTGTTACTCAGTATAATGTTTCCTTGTGCACATGCACATCCTCTCTGTTTGCTTTGCTGATGAATACAAGTGTTCACTTCAGCTTGCAGGCTATATTGACTCTGCATTGCAAACCATGACAGCCATGGGTGAGTGAGCTGCATCTAATTCTGGATCATTCACCATCATCAACATAATGAAGAAAGCTTCAACTGCAGAATGTTAACTGTTGTTGATGTGCTATGAGAGGCAGAAAGAGTACAGCAAGATTTTCAGATCTCAGGTTAAGAACACAATTAGAAAAATCACCATAAACTGAGCACATTTGAGAATGCTGTCATTGAGACAATATTATTATTTGTATGAGTACAAGACAGCCCTTTCTTTTACTCGACACACCCCTCATCTGAAAGGCTTGAGGTGGTGGAGAAGGGGCACCTGGGGGAAAATTAGGCTAGCTAGGCAAACCCAAATAGAAATGGAGCCCATCTGCACAGGAACAGGCTGAAGCAGTGTAAAATGAGGAAGCTGGATTGCAGTCAATTGTTAGATTTTGAGAGGGAAAGACAAACTAAGGAAAGAATAGAAGGCCTGGAGTGCTGGCTCTAGGGAAAGGGAGGAGCATAGAAACCCAGCCTGATAGAGGCAAAGCAGAAGCAGCCCAGGGAGACCATAGCAAGGTCTGGGACAGTGTAGGCTTGGTTGCTGGTAATAGGGTCTCTGGGTTGGAAGCAAAGGTAGTGGGTAGGCCTAGGTTCCCCTACCAGCCAACCAGTCACTGGGGAAGTGGCACAGACCAGGCAGTGGAGCAGATGGCTTCCTAGATTAGTTATCCAATGGGGCTTTGGTACCCTGGCTATAGATAGAGCCCTGCAAATCCCTGGATATCTGCTTTATATCCATGAGTATCCAAATCCGCTGATATGGATGTGGATATCCGCAGCATATTTTTATGGATACGGATGCAGATGCAAATACAAAGTTTGTATTCACACAGGCTCTAACTATAGTGACCTGGTCAGTGGGCCAAGCCATGAAGAGGGAACTTCCTGTGTCATAGGGATAGAGATGTGCCTTCAGCGATCAGCAGAAGGGGATATTGAATCTGCAAGGAAGTAATGCGCAGAGCATTCAGGAGGAGTCACCTTAACAGTGACTGATCCCCATAATAAGGTGGCAGTTGGGCCAAGTAATCTACTATTTGATTTTTTCTCCATAGTGTTTCTTTCTCTGTAGCCAGCGAGGGTAACTTGCTTTCTTGGCATTGTGCATGGTCTAAGATAAGAAAGGTAATTGTGCCAGGATATAGCAGTACATGGGGGAAATGTTTTCAGTTGTGCCCAATTCTGTATGGCTGGGAGTCAGATTATTTCAATACTTGGGGAAAGCCTTCTGGAGTATGCCTGTCTACTATTTCACTGAACACCATAGCATGAAGCACGCTCAGGAAACATCTCAGCAGTAAGCATACTAACATGACACAAATGAGCACATGTTAGTGGTTCAGAAAGCATATGTATAGCAGGGGTAAAGCCCCCTAGGTAGGTAGCATTTTGGAGCTCTTGTTTCCATGCACTGTGTTGTACTGAGTAGTGCCGGTGTGTGTATATCACCCAACATTTGTATCCCAAAGCTGCTGGAGGCACAACCATCTCTTTGTTACTCTATGGCTACGTCTACACTGGCCCCTTTTCCGAAAGGGGCATGTTAATTTCACAGGTCGTAATAGGGAAATCCACGGGGGATTTAAATACCCCCCGCGGCATTTAAATAAAAATGTCCGCCGCTTTTTTCCGGCTTTTAGAAAAGCCGGAAAAGAGCGTCTACACTGGCCCCGATCCTCCGGAAAAAAAGCCCTTTTCCGGAGGATCTTATTCCTATTTCAAAGTAGGAATAAGATCCTCCGGAAAAGGGCTTTTTTTCCGGAGGATCGGGGCCAGTGTAGACGCTCTTTTGCGGCTTTTCTAAAAGCCGGAAAAAAGCGGCGGACATTTTTATTTAAATGCCGCGGGGGATATTTAAATCCCCCGTGGATTTCCCTATTACGACCTGTGAAATTAACATGCCCCTTTCGGAAAAGGGGCCAGTGTAGACGAGCCCTATGTTGCTGTTATAGCCACCTTCTCTGGTCAACTGTCACTTTTCAACTGCCACGGAACCTTTAAATGCCAACATTCCATCTGGTTCTTCTCCCAGGACCCAGTGATATTGAACCTAGCTATAATTAAACAAAAAGGGCATTTAGACAGGCTTTTATCTACTTCCATTGCTTCACTCTTACTCAACAGACATAGTAACATGCAGACAATCCTAGAAGAGTTGGCCAATGAGGGATAGGTGCTGCAATGAGGAGTTATGAGTGCTTGGGGTTATTGTGTCTTGTGATTGTGTTGAGTGCTTGTTTTTGAAGAACCATGGTAATCAGACCAGTTAATCCACTATCTGTGCAGTCTCCGTCTGACAAATAATGACATTTGTTGCATGCAAGTGAACTCAGAGTAAGAGTCATGATTGTAATATCAGAAGTAACTCAATAAATAGTCTAAAACTGGGAAAGGAAGAGAGCGCATCCAAAGTTCATGAACTATGGTCCAGCACTGTTTTATCGTTGCTAAGGTTTTGTACTCCTTCAGTTCTAAAAAAGACTTTTGCTCCTTAACCAAATAGCAGAGGCTTATATACAAATAGATACAGTAAATCACTAAATCTTCATCACTTTGTAGGTCAAATTGAACTCTGGTGATCTGAAGTCAACAGATTTGCACCCATTTACAGCAGGGCTGAATTTGACCCATGGTCTTCACTGTGTCCTTTGACACAGCTTAGATATTGGCTAGAACAAAGCATTTCTGTCCAAAATTCAACAGACTAAAGTGAAGAGTTAGCTGAATTATACAATAAGAAAGGGAAATACAACTTCATTTAGAGAGCTACAGAGATAATGTAGTGTTCCCCAGAGCCTCTTGACAAGGTACCTGCAAAATAAGGGTTACCTTCTCACTGTGCGTAATAAGCTAGCTTTCCTTGAAGCCTCCAAGTCAGTAAAACAAACTGAAGCCTAATTTAGCAACTCCCCACATGATACTGGGATATTTATAAGCAAGTCACAGCTAAATTAGTTCAGCTTTTGCTAGATCTATAAATACCACTTTTGGAAGTGAGGCATCTCCTCCTTCTGAAAGCTGAAAGAACTGGGCTATTCAACATTATATTCTTAGAGCATCCTCCAGCAACTAGCTTTCGTATGTCTTGCTCCACAAAAAACACAGGCAGTGATTAAAAAATGGCAGATACTAGATGATCTTGTTCTGATGTATGGTGATCAGGCCCAGTGCATGTGTATATATGTTTCTTCAAAGGCCTTTGACTTAATTGGCTTGTGAGGTCTTTCAGGCAAGGACTGTATCTTTTTTTAGAGTGCCTATCAAAATGGAGTTCTGATCACTTTAGGTACGGAAGCAGGATCTGAAGGAATGCTCCCCAACAGCTAAATAGAATGGGGGATGGACCCTGGGTGTGTCTACGTAAATACAGTTTGCTCCTACTTTGCTTGGATTTGCTAGCTATTCAGCAGATGAAATGGGATTTTGCTCACTGTAACCAACTTTATTTGTAACCAAGAACCAGTTATTAAATGCAGGGATAGCTGAAATATAGTAACGGATGTTTGCAATTATTGTGGGAATACAGAAAAGCAGGAGTGTGCTTATTCTGTTCAAAAGGAAAGGGCTCACAGTTAACAGAGGGAACCTTGCTAAGCAGGAGCAGTAGCAGCCCTGGACGAGCTGCCGGCAACTGGCGCCCTAGGCGAAACGCGTGATCTGCGCCCCCTCCTCCAAAGCCCTCAACAGCCGTTTATCTTGGTGCCCTAGGCGACTGCCTAGTTCGCCCGTATTGACGGGCCACCACTGAGCAGGGGGTTCGACTTTCAGAGCTCTATGAGAATAAGAAGAGTGAGAGCCGGTTATTCTCACTCTGATCTCTATTCTCATAAGAACATAGAACATAAGAACATAAGAACGGCTGTACTGGGTCAGACCAAAGGTCCATCTAGCCCAGTATCCTGTCTACCGACAGTGGCCAGCACCAGGTGCCCCAGAGAGGGTGGACCAAAGACAATGATCAAACGATTTGTCTCCTGCCATCCCTCTCCAGCCTCTGACAGACAGAGGCCAAGGACACCATTTTATCCCCTGGCTAATAGCCTTTTATGGACCTAACCTCCATGAAATTATCTAGCTTCTCTTGAAACTCTATTATAGTCCTAGCCTTCACAGCCTCCTCTGGGAAGGAGTTCCACAGGTTGACTACACGCTGTGTGAAGAAGAACTTTCTTTTATTAGTTTTAAACCTGCTCCCCATTAATTTCATTTGGTGTCCTCTAGTTCTTCTATTTAGGGAACGAATAAATAACTTTTCTTTATCGGCCCTCTCCACACCACTCATGATTTTATATACCTCTATCATATCCCCCCTCAGTCTCCTCTTTTCTAAACTGAAAAGTCCCAGTCGCTTTAACCTCTCCTCATATGGGACCTCATATGGGGTTCCAAACCCCTAATCATTTTAGTTGCCCTTTTCTGAACCCTTTCCAAGGCCAAAATATCTTTTTTGAGGTGAGGAGACCACATCTGTACACAGTATTCAAGATGTGGGCATACCATAGTTTTATACAGGGGCAGTAAGATATTCTGGGTCTTATTTTCTATCCCTTTCCTAATAATTCCTTTTCATATGTGTTCATTTTTTTTTAATTGTATCCTTTGGTATATATGGTTGTGACTATTTTCTTCCACTATTTGATCTGAGGAAGTGGGTCTGGCCCACGAAAGCTCATCATCTAATAAACCATCTTGTTAGTCTTTAAAGTGCTACATTGTCCTGCATTTTGCTAATAATTCCTAGCATCCTATTTGCCCTTTTGACCGCCACTGCACACTGCGTGGAAGTTTTCAGAGAACTGTCCACGATAATTCCAAGATCTCTTTCCTGATTTGTCGTAGCCAAATTAGCCCCCATCATACTGTACATATAGTTGGGGTTATTTTTCCCGATGTGCATTACTTTACACTTATCCACATTAAATTTCATTTGCCATTTTGTTGCCCAATCACTCAGTTTGGTAAGATCTTCTTGGAGTCCCTCACAGTCTGCTTCTGTCTTGACTAACCTAAACATTCTGCAAAAGGCTACAGATATTCCCAGGGGTACTGTTTGTACTGGCTTGATCTGTTCCCCCCCACTGCTCATTGAATAGAGCTAAGTAGACTTTATTGGGAGCCTTTATATGTTAATTGTGGTAGGGCTGTGTTTCTTCTACCCTGCCTGCTATGTGTTAAAGTTGCAGGGAACTGAAATCACTTAAGACTGATGTGCAAAGGTCACATCCAAGATGTAGATGGCAGCAGATGGTGACTGACAGTCAGTAGGGCCATGGTGGCCAGTGGAGCAAGTACAATGCCCTTTACCTCTTTTCCTACTAAGGATGGGAGGAGAACTCTGCATATGCACCTCTGAACTCTGGGTCTGCACCGACCAAGGGTAGCAACTGTGAGTAGGGTTGCAGAGAAGGGTTGGGCATGTGAAGAGAACATGTATGTCACTGGACTTAAGAATGTGAGGGGAAAAGGACATTGCTCAACTTACTGGGGGTAGGACTTTTAGGGTATGTCTACATCGCACGCTTATTTCAAAATAAGCCATTCTGGAAGAAATACTCAGAAATAGCTTATTTCAAAATAACACATCTACACTACAGGGAAGCCTCAAAATTAGTCGGAGGCAGGCTTCCCTAATGTGGATGTGTCACCTTGATTTAGAGCCCTAGGAGGCACTGGGGAGTAATTACTTTGAATGGCCCTGGGGAGGAGCTATTTCGAAATAGCAGCAGTGGAGTTTCCATATTACTGCTATTCTGAAATAGCTATTTCAGAATAGGTGTTATTCCTCGTGCAATGAGGTTTACAGAAGTTGGAATAAGCTGTCCATTATTTTGAATTTATTTTGAAATAACAGAATTGCTGTGTAGATGTTCGCATTGTTTTTTTGGAATAACGGTTGTTATTCCGAAATAACGCTGCTGTTTAGACAGATCCTTACTCATCATTTATGAACTCTGGTATTTTCTCAAATTAATGTTTAAAAAACTGATGAGAGTTCAACATTTTTTCCATTTTGTATCGGGACAAAACTGAGATTTTTCTCAATGTGTTGCAATGTTCGCTCTGATTTAGGCAGAAACTTGAATTTGGGTTTCCCACATAATGCCCTTACCTCTCTCCCTGTTACTCCCATATCCTTCACAGTGAGGCTGTGTCTAGACTGGCAAGTTTTTCTGGAAAATCAGCCGCTTTTCCGGAAAAACTTGCCAGCTGTCTACACTGGCCACTTGAATTTCCGGAAAAGCACTGACGATCTCATATAAGATTGTCAGTGCTTTTCCGGAAATACTATGCTGCTCCTCTTCGGGCAAAAGTCTGTACTACCGAGGTGTACCGGTAGTTCGGAATAGGAATCCTAGTTCGAACTACCTAGTTCGAGCCCCGTGTAGCCGCGCTGCACGGGGTTCAAACCAGCGGGGTTTTAAAAATGGCGGCTCCCCACTTATGCAAATGAAGCCTGGGAAATTCAAATCCCGGGCTTCATTTGCAAGTGTGGTATGCCTACATTACCCCGCTAGTTCGAACTAGCGGGGTAGTGTAGACATACCCTTAGAGTAGATACAATTATACCAGCAAAACTGCACTTGTGCCAGTATAACTTATTTCATGTAGGGGTAGTTGGGGTCACGACTATACTACCACTTATATTAAAAAAATGTAGAATTTTCATGGGACATGAAAAAAAACAACACACCCCTGAGCAGCATAAGTTGTGCTGTCATAAATGGTGATTTACTATTTGTATTAGCATAGTGCCGAGCAGCCCCAGTTATGGAGCAGGGACCCATTGTGCAAGGTGCTGTATGAACACAGAATAAAATGACAGCCTCCGTTTCAAGGGGTGTCTGGTCAAAAACAATAATTCTCTGCATTCAAAAAAAAACCAAAAAAAAAAACCATTGATGGAATCATGGCATTGGGACCTTCATATGTAATTTACTCCAGAATTTAAGTGTCTATGTTTTGTTTTCAAACAAAATTTCTTGTAGGCCTTTTGGATCACAGCATGAACCGTAGAGGATTTGGCCATCTCCAGGAGATACCCAGCACTCTTAGTTCCTTATACCTGCATAAGTGGGGCACTA
Organism: Pelodiscus sinensis; assembly: GCF_049634645.1. NCBI lineage: Eukaryota > Metazoa > Chordata > Testudines > Trionychidae > Pelodiscus > Pelodiscus sinensis. The sequence goes on along the minus strand of NC_134712.1, from coordinate 243,162,968 downwards.
AGCAATCACTAGCATCAGGTCCTCACTTTTCTGAGTCTCCAACCAGAGACACAGAAGCAAGAGTGCCAACAGAGTTAGGCACTGCCATCCGCACCCTCATTTATCTCCACAGGGTGAAGCCTAATTATCAGCATCCCTGATTCTGAGCAGACATGCTAAATGTAAATTTCATGCTAATGCAAATGTAGGATTTCCATTTCATGCTTGGAGGAGGGAGATGGGATTGTAAAACCTCATCCAATTGCAGACCCTTCCTGAACTAATAGATCCAATCTGATTCAAACCTGCTTCTGCCCTTGAGTCTATAAAATCACTGCAACTTCCCTTGCTACTTACTTCTGTAGCTCCTTCCAGGAATATGATACTCTGCCCTTCACTGTCGCCCAGAAATTATTCAATTTCAGACACCACTCTCTCCCCTGCCCCCCAGGATTATAATCCATGATGTTGAATTGCTGTGCTCAAACTCAGTCAGGGTCCTGGCCATTCCAAGCTCCGTAGACTTCTCTTCTAGCGAGTCTGCCCATTGTGGCATTAATATAATTGTGCCCATTACCTTAAGGACTCCATTGCCTTGACTGGGAAAGATCAATGTTTAAAGTAAATGTTAATCATTCTTATCACTGTACTGCTCTTTGGCTGTCAACCAGATTTGTTACTGTGCTGAGCTGGCTCCCTTCTGCATTCAGAACTTCTGTGTACTCAACTCAGCGTGTGTGTCCGGAAGCAAAGAGAGCTGCACAGCTCCTGAGTGACAGGCTGTTTAACACCTTCAGGGACAGTGTACTCTGGTCTGTCGAAGGGCATGTCTACTGACTTATGGCCAACTTGAACTTCTAATGTAGGCCATGCCTTAGGTTCTTCTAGGATCCTCATCTAAGCTCCTCTAGAATGTATTTAGCTTCACTACACCTTTCAGAAGTAGGAAGTACTAGTATCCCCTTTTTACAGATGAGAAACTGAAGCATAGGCGACTAAGTGACTTTCCCATGGTCACACTAGATGTCTGTGCCAGAGCATGAAATTGAGTCCAGGTTTCTCAAGTCCTAGGCTAAGCATTGGTCCCTCCTTCTTCTCTCCTTCTGGGGGCTAAATCATTATTTAAAAATCACCTTCCCTTCCTCCAGCTCAGTCTACATAAAAAAAGAAGACAATGCAAAAAAGGAAAGGTTTGGAGAGAAAAGAAAAAGGTGATGAGCCTCCAGGCAATGATCCAAAATGTGTTACAAGGTAAATAAAATACCCCTCTCCAGTACTTTATACAGGCACTCAACTTCTCAGGGTTCCATTTCCTTATCTGCATACTGGGGCTATTAAACCCTTCCTACTTTATATGGATGTCGTAAGGCTCAATTTATGGATATTTGCAATGCACTTTGAGATCACTGGAAGATCTTATAGATGTAGAATGTAAGTGCTAATAACTATGCTGGTAGATAGTCAGAGGACATAATCTTGGAAGAACCATATCATACCTATGAATTCCTCCTAATTGATTAGCAGGTCCTAGTACAATCTCAGCCTACAAATCATGAAAATGTGGCCATTGTTGTCCCAATATTTCAATGATTGTGATATGAGAGATGGTGAAGAAAGATTCCTGCGTAAATACACTCTAGCATGTAAGCCACAGAATGGGGAGTGGGAGCAAGAGTGAGGGAGGGTAAATGCTTGTTCTTTGCCCTTGTCACTCCTGCTAGACTTAAAATAAAGTTATGGAATGCACCATAATCTACATTTTGCTCATAGTCTTGAGCGAGTGCATCGTATATGTAACCCCAACAGGCAAACAGAACCAGGGAACCTCTGGAACTTAGTACACAACTCTCTACCACTTGAGCCAGATGCCAACTCACTCCATGCTAATGCTGTAAAGCACACTCATTCTTGCTCTTTCTAAATGGTCTAGGTGCCACTACATGGGACAGTACACCACAACCAGGTGGTGTGCGGGTTACACATATATCCCAGACTTGGGATGCCAGAACACTCTAAAGGCCAGATTCTGATTTTTCTTATACCACTAGAGTCCTATTCACCTACTTACATTCTTGTGAGCAAGACAGAATCCTGCCCCCTCCAGTCAATGAGGCATACCATTTGTTTTATTTGGTTTGGTTTATGCAGAAGAGTTATTAGTACAGGCAGTCCCCGGGTTACGTACAAGATAGGGACTGTAGCTTTGTTCTTAAGTTGAATCTGTATGTAAGTCGGAACTGGCGTCCAGATTCAGCCGCTGCTGAAACTGATCAGTTTCAACAGCGGCTGAATCTGGACGCCAGTTCTGACTTACATACAGATTCAACTTAAGAACCCCAGGCATCCCCAAGTCAGCTGCTGCTGAAACTGATCAGCGGCTGATTCCAGGAAGCCTGGGGCAGGGGCTTCCTGTAGTCAGCCACTGGTCAGTTTCAGCAGCGGCTGACTTGGGGACGCCTGGGGCAGAGCAGCTGGGGTGCTGCTGGGTTGGTCCAGTAGCGCCGCAGCTCCTCGGTGCTACTGGACCAACCCAGCAGCACCCAAGCTGCTCTGCCCCAGGCGTCCTGATTCAGCCGCTGCTGAAACTGACCAGCAGTGGCTGAATCAGGACGCCTGGGGCAGAGCAGCTGGGGTGCTGCCCGGTTGGTCCAGTAGCGCCCAGAGTGGCACTATGGGACCAACTGGCAGCGCCCCAGCTGCTGTACCACAGGTGTCCGGAGCAAAGCCATGGAGCACGGGGGCAGCGGGACAGCCCAGATGCGCCGTGGCTGTCCTGCTGCCCTCGGGCTCCGTGGCTTTGCTCTGCTTTGCTCCCCGTCCCCCTGGTCTGGAGACCAGGGGGACGGGGAGCAAAGCGGCGGAACACGCGGGCAGCGGACAGCCCAGACGCGTCTGGGCTGTCCGCTGCCCGCGTGCTCCGTGGCTTGACTCTGCTTTGCTCTGCTTTGCCCCCCCCCCCCCCGCATCCCCCTGGTCTGCAGACCAGGGAGAAGGGGACGGGGGGGCAAAGCAGAGCAAAGCAGAGCCAAGCCGCGGAGCGCGTGGGCAGCGGACAGCCCTGTCTGCTGCCCACGTGTTCCGCCGCTTTGCTTCCTCTCCCTGGTCTGCTGGAGACCAGGGAGAGGAAGGGCCCCGTTCATAACTGCGGATCCAACGTAAGTCGGATCCGCGTAACTCGGGGACTGCCTGTAATCACTAAAAGGAGTGTGCAGTGCATGCAGGAGATACAGTCTGATGTCCTGCTAACCACTCCCTTTTAATAAATAATTGAGACAGCTAAAATCCATTGCCAGGCTGCCAGATACAGCATGCCCTTAACGATTCTAGGTCACATGCTGTTCTGCCCATAAAATGTTTGGTTCACAGTGATTTGCAGAGAACACACCACTTTTCCTGATGACTTTGCACCTTTTTGAATTGCTGTCTCTTCCAGTGACACAGAAGACTTGCTCATTTAATGACAGGAAAACTGTTTCATTTATCTTTTTCCCCTTCTTCTTCTTCTGCAGTCTCAACTTTTTCCAAGCCCAAGTGTTCCATGGGGAAAGCTTGGACTGAATACATGAACAGATTTGTTTAGTAACAGATTCCTGAATATTTAACTGTACTAAATTATCAGCAGCTGCTGCTAACATTCACTGTACATGAATTAAGGAACAGAATTTAAAAAATAATTCTGTTTTACAGTTGTGATTAATCTCTGGGGGTTTCTGCTCTATGATCTTGATGGTAATATGTGAATGCAATTATAGGCGCTGAATCTATGGGTTGATTCAGAGCTGGAGCACTCTCAGAAAAAAAATAGTGGGTGCTCAGTCCCCATTAGCAGCCCCCCTCTGATTAGTTTCTCCCCAACATCTGCCACCAGCATGCAGGAGGCATTTGGAGGGTGGGGCAGAGTGAGGGTGGCAAATGGTGGGGCGGGGGGAGGGGTGTGGGTGGGAAGGGGCAAGCATCTATCAGCAACTCCAATGACAGCTCTGAATGCAATATTGCTGCTGGTTGATGGATTTTTTTTCTTAAACATACTGTAGAAATAGATGTACTGCAAAAATGTAACAAGAAAATTGGAATTTTCAGGAGTAGGTATCTTCCTTTTGTCTTCCAGTGCAAGGTAACCTCTTTTACTTTGTGGCCACATAACATAATGCAGTGGTCCCCAACCTTTTGAGGTTGTCGGGAGCCAGGGGGCGTGGCCGTTCGCCCGCCGGGCGCCAGGGGGCGGGGACACTTGCGCGCCCGGCGGCGGCCCCCCCCATAGCCGCATGCCTGGGGGTGGGGCCCCATCCAAGGGCTGCGCGCCCGGGGCCGGCGCCCCCACCCTCAAGCACCGCGTGCCCGGGGCCGGCGCTCCCTCTGCCAAGCGCGCCCCCCCCGCAAGTGCCCGTGCGCCATGTGCTGGGGGCCAGGCCAGCCCCGAGCACCTGGTGGGCGCACCGTGTTGGGGACCGCGGACATAATGTGTAACAGTTATGGGAATTGTAGAAGGAACTATAATCAAGCCAAGCACTATCTACTATATATTTTAAAGAGTTTGTGTGTCTGCTTGTATGTGCGTCTGAGTCCATTTGTTCAAGAACTCCTCCTCAATGATTAGAGCTAGCAACACTAAATTTGCTATGCAGCTTGCTCTTGTCATAACTTAAAGCAAGGGCAGAGTTGTGCCAGGACAATGGGATGTATGTGGAGTGCAATTGTTTTGCATCAAACAGAAAGAAAGGGGTGTGAGAGTAGGAGCAATTATACTCATGAATTACCACAGGGGAGCAGCAAACACTCCAGCCCTGGGGAGCAGCCACTGGTCAACAGCACAGCCCCCTGCCACCTGACCTGCACTGGAGAGCAGCTGCTGGCTCCCCACTGCTCTATGCCGGCCCCAGCGAGAAGTCCTCTCTGTCCTGCATGGCTCCTGTTGCCCCCAGGGAGAAGCCGGTAGGTGTCCTGCATACCCCCTTGCCCTGACCAGGGCTGCCCCTGGGGAGAAGATGGTGTGCAGGCTGCATCTCCTGCCCCAGGGTAGACCCAGGAATAAGTCAGTGGGTGAGCACTGCGCCCCCCATCACTTTGCGCTAACTCCAAACCCAGGCAATGTTTTCTATATAAAGGAGGAATATGACTCAGGCAAATCAAGGTGACTGGGTTCTATTCCAGATGCCATCTCCCTCTCATTGTGTGATTTAAGGAAGTTATTTTACCTCAGTTTACCCAGTCACAATATGAGTGTAACAGCAAAATAATTACTGTGCGTATTTCAGTCTCGGAAGAGTTAGCTGCAGTTAATAGATATTTTGAGATCTTTGGAAGAAAAGTAACATATGTGCAAAGTATTACTATAACTATGCCCTAGTACTTAGAAAGGAGAAATTGCTATTGTGTTGGATACATTTCAGCATGGCACAAAGTGACCCCTTTATATGACTGTGTATCAGTTTGAGTTTTTAATGTGCTTTGGGATCTTCCAAGATGAAGGGTGCTATATAAATACAAATGAGTATTGTTTCATTTTGCTGGGCCTGGAAGGGCCTTGTGGCTTAATGAAAAAACAGCATTCCATAAATGGAATAAAGACAATTATTTTGAAGCAAACTACTCAGAGGTGAGCATTAGCAATTAGAGGCTGTTTTAATCCAGTTGTCTGAAATATAGGATGTGACAAAAGTTGGGCAGATACACACCCATGACAGAGAAGGCAGCTCCTATTGCCAAAGTAAATATCTTCTTTTTCTGAGACTGGCATCATCTGCTAGCAATGTGAACTCAACCTTGTCTCATTTGGGAGGTTGTTTCCAGAATGGCTGTTTGCAAATAATGATTCCAGGAGAGGGGTTTCGTTTACCGTGCACTGGGTAATAATATGCTTGGATAACTAAACTGGCTCTTTATTTAAAACAACTAATTACAGAGATGTCGCAGCTAGCACTCCACTCATGTGTACACAGATTTACTCCCAGGTGCCTCTTGAAATTCTTCCTTCCTGCAACCTTCGCTCCTTCCTCTACATTCTACCTTCCGGCTTCTCCCTGGGGGCAACAGGAGTCAGGTTGTTACAGGAAAGATCACCCAGGTTGGCGGTAGTCATGGTGCTATGGTGGGAGTGGAACAGAATGGGTGTGATATTCGCTGCCTTTTTTCAAATATTCCTAGTAATGGGGCTAACTTCACTGGTACATTCTGGCTGCTCCACTGATGTGTAGTAGCCAGTAGAAGCAGCTAGAGTGGTCTTCAACTAGCAAAGGAAAATATGTTGCACTATTGCCAGTGCCATTTATGATTTCCACGATCTTGAGCAAAGGAGTCAGGCTCTCAGGCTGAGAGGTGTAACAACATGGGCAGAGCATGAACCGCCCATTCGAGGAGTTTAGTCCCCAAGCCATGCCACTCCCTCCTCTGGCCCCTTCCATCTCTGCCGGATCCCCAAGCTCCTGCACTGTGGCTGCCAGCCCCTCACCCCAGCCTTGGACTATCCCATTTGGGCAGGCAGAAGGGTTGTCAAGTCTCTGGTTTATGACCAGAACACGCGGTTGAAAACAGACCCTGATGGCTCTGGTTAGCAGTGCAGCAGCTGGCTCCATGCAGCTCCTGAAAGTGGCTGGCATGTCCCTCAGGCCTAGGGGTGGCCGGTGCTGCGGGGGTTAACATGGCCCCTGCCCTGGGTGGCCGCTGCAGCCCGGCACCCCCCATAGGTTGGCACCCTGGACAGCTGCCTGGCTAGCCCACCTCTAAGTCCTGCCCTGGGGTTGAGGGAGAGTGAGTGCTGGAGAGAAGGGGAATGGAGTGAGTAGTGGCAGGGCCTTGGAGAATGGGCAGGCCTTGAGAAGAGGGAGAAAGCTAAAAAACCTAGTGGCCAGGAGGAGGACTGGGCAGCCCAAGCATCAGTCCCAGCCTCCCCAAGACCCAGGCCATGGCCAGCCAGCCCTAGCCCTAGCCCAGCCCATTTCAGGGGAAGAAGAGCAGCTTGGGCTGGGGCCACTGGGAGAAGAGAAGGGAACAGGAAGGAACATCAAGGTGGAGGGCCATGCCTGGCTGTTTGGGAAGGGCCTGTTACACCCTCCACCCATGGTAACAGACACATCCTCGGGGATTGAAGCATATTCACTAGCGGGTTACATAACATCATCATGTTTGTCTGATGGAAGTAACTATGCTTGGTTGGAATAGCATGCATGTTAGAAAAGTGGAGGTAGCAGACGTATTCAATATGCTTCCAGCCTTTCCCAGGGCAATCTTCCTAAAATTCTGTATCTCTTTATTGTGACTAAACACGCTTTTAAAAAATTCCAATTCACTTGTTAAATCTGCAGATTATCCGGATGGTTTTTCCTTTGTAACGTGAGCCTTTGTTTGAAACAGGAGCATTTTGCACTCCTAGAGGTAGATGGTTTTGCTGTATCCCCTTGGAAAGTAGCAGTTCCAAACTTCCAGATGGAGTGTGGCATTAAATGTTCCTTTAAACTTTAGGTTCCTCAGATGAGGCCAATTAAAACCAAGACTGTGAAGCTGACGATGGAGGGAGGACTGGGGAGACGTGGTTAGGAATTGGTCCATCTTCAATCAGTCAAACATATAATTTCAGCGCATTAACTCAACAGAATTGCTCAAATGATAAATGTATTTTGTTTTTAAACCAGCAGGAGGTTTATTCTGGAGGTTCATCAGATATTGTATCTTAAAATAGTTATTATTCCCTCAGAGCAAGGAAAAATACAAGCTCTTTACCTTTTAGTGCTCTCAACCCCCCGGGACATTCCATGGATTGGCAGATAACACTATGTGTATGAGGGTTGGCAGAATTTGTTTTTTTAAAAATTCCAGCTGATAATTCACAGTCCTAGGAAATGGGAGGGGTGTCTTTAATTACAGCGAATGTAGAGATTTTAAAAATTAAAGCTCTTAAATGGCACCTCTACTCCAGCTCCATGAAGGCCAGTGTTACATTTGCTACACACTAAGATAGGACTCCACGTTCTCTTTTTAGCTTCCCAATTGGAAGCTTGGACTTAATATTGATAGGAATATTTTTCAGTAGCTTGTGTGTCTCTGGTGTAAACAATGTTTACTGAGCTTTACCAATAACAATCAAATCCTTCCAAGCCTGTATATAATCTTATATCTCTACTATATTTGTATTCATCCAATTGCCAGTGTAGTTATTCCTAATCATACCAGTCATGGAAGTGCCACGCCAGTAAACATCCCTGGTTTTACCCCTTCACCTCTGCCCCCATGGAGACAATGTAGCTGATTGGATGGTGCACTGAAATGAAACACAGGCAATCTGGATTCTATTTCTGGCTCTGTCACTGCCTGCTTAAGTCATGTCACCGCCTTGTGCCTCAATTTCCCCATTGTAAAACGGGGATAATGATAACACTTTCCTCTATTAAGTGCTTTGAGATCTACAGATACATGCTATACAAGGACTAAGTATTTTTTTTATTTATTCCAAACCTTCTTGGCAAGTATCTAACTGGATTTTTTTTTTTAGTTTTGAGATCTTTATATACATTTGTAGGTAAAGTTTTATTTATGTCTCTTTCAATCTGAGTCCAGGGCATTCATTTTATGATTCTGACCCAGCATGAACTGACAGGAAAAAAAACATTTTAGGCCAACGGACACTGGGTATCTTTAATCCTTCCTCACCAAATGTGTATCTAGTTTAATTAATTTAATCCTACATCAGAGTTGTTCATTTTTACAACCCTAGAGGAAGACTCAAATTTATCTCTTGAGCTTGAGAATAAACTATATGGAATGCCCAGTGGCAACCCTGACAGTAGGAAATGCATGCACAGAAATGTATCCATTTGATAGCATTTGCCTTTTCCCAGAGGCCAAGGTTTAAAGTTTCTCATCTGGTTTTTGAAGTGTTCCATTAGGATTATGACTTTCCAGTGGTCTTGCACTACATTTAAAAGCCCTTCACTTAACTTTATGAGCCAAACTAGTAGATTTCTGGGTAACAACTTAAATATGCATGCAGTGCAGAGAAATGGACATTGGTCTTTGGACAAATGCTGTTTTCTTGATATAGAGGTTGGACCACCCTGGTCCAGCACCTTTGGGACCTGACCAGTGCTGAATGAGGGAGTTACTGGACCAGTGGAGGTTGATTCTGGCCCCCTGCTGCCAGCATCCAGGCTGACCCAGGGGCTGCCAAACTCCTTTACGCCGGGCTCCCCTCCTGGCCATGCTTCTGTCCTAGGCTGCTGGCCCCAGCAAAACTTTGAACAGATTTTCAAAGGCAATCTCTAAATTCTGATACTTTCTTCGAAGTGAAGAAATTCTCCATGCAACAGCATGTGTTTGCTTCTGAAACCAACATGCATGTACAACCTCTCCTCGAGTTACGAATGAGTTACGGACCAAACACTTTGCTATAACTCGAAATGTTTGTAACTTGGACTCCACTGAGTTACATTGTGACCGCACTGTTCGTAAGCGCGGGTCGCGTTTGTAACTTGGGGACCACCTTTATGACTGCTCAATGGAAGTTTTGGTTATAAATGCGAACGGTCATACATCGACTGTTCACGACTCGGGGACCGGGTAGTATAATTCCATGCACCAAGTCTTGGGATGTATTTTTAGCCATCTGCCATGGAAGGGATCAAAGGCTGATAAAAGAAGTGGAGTGTGGTAGTGCACAGTTTGGCACAGGTTGCCGGGGGAAAATTGGTTAGCACTTCCCTGCCTACAAAACAATTTGACAAAAGTTAGGCAATGGTGTGCTGATACCATAGCCTATCATGCTGACCAATAGCGTTCCATGTTTCCTTGTGCTCTACTGTCTATACCTACCTGTTGTCTCTTGTGTTATATTTTGTAAGCCTATCAGGGTAAAGACAATTTTTTTACCTGTGTTTGTACAGCACCTAGCACTATGGGCTCCTGATCAGAAACTAGTGCTCCTTGCTAATACTGCTGTCTAGCTAGCGTTATTCATTCCAATTTTGAGAGCACAAAAATTCATCCAAAATCTTTGTATTTAAAAGACAAAACTCAAATTACTCTACCTGGCAGCTCTTATTTGTGAATAATGGGAAGAAAAAACGGGGGTAATATTAAATACCTCAAAATATTTAATCTCACCTCCCCACCCCCACCTTCTGACTCTGCTGTGTGCTGAAAGGCAAGATACATATGGAAATAAAATCACCGATGAATAAAGCATTGCTTCGGAAGAGTAGGTCTAGTTAGGGAGATGGTCTTTCAAAGTTATAGTATTAAGACATGAATAATTTAGCAGCTTCCTGGCATTCTACATATTTATTTGTGGCACCAGTCTGGGCAGAAATGAAACAAACAAAACACACCAAAAACAAACTTTACATTGGCCAGGGGAATATTTATAGTGGATTCTTGCTTAAGAGCAATCCTGATATTAGCAACTTCTTGTTAATGGCAACATATTGCGGGGAACCAGTCCTGTCCAATTAATATCAATGTTAATGGCACTTGGATATTAGCAAGGCATGCAACTTATTAGCAAGTTTTGGAGAGAATGGTGCCACCCACAGGGGTTTGCAAGGGTTCTGCATCAGACGAAAGCTCTGTGCAGAACACCCCCTGCAGGCAGGTTTGCAGGGTTGCAACCAGGGAAAGAAATACAGGGACTACAGTCTTGCAAACTAGTTTGTGCTTGGTGCCCAGCATCCTCTCAGACTTTCCTTCTGGGTCGGCAGCCCTGCAAACCTTCCTGCACACAAGCTTTGAAAGGAAGGGGGAGGCTGGGAGCAAGGCAGTAGCAGGGAGGAAGGCTGCAGCCCACATGCTGGAGCTGCATGGTACCTCTCCTTGTGCTCTTTAGGCTGCATCCTGCTAGAAGGTTGCATGGGAAGCAGTGAGATGTGCTGAACCTCAGCGTCCAGAGGAGGCAGGGAGAGGTACAAAGGGACAGCTCCATTAGTCCACATCCCAGCACCCCCACTCCCATCACAGCGCCAGCATTTGGACCGCCACCCTGCCCTGGCACTGCCTCCTCCCAGGCAGGTTTGCAGGGCTGCAGCCAGGACCTCTCATCACTTTGTTCTTTGTGAGACTGTAGCTTCCCCAACTTGCCTTCTACTTATTAGCAATAGCTGGCTAGTAGCACCTTTTAGCTGGCAACTGAAGGGTGGTTCAGAAGCAGCATCTAACGTACTAAGGAGCAGATTTACCAAATCAATTAAAAGATTTCATCGCACCAATGCAGTTGCCAGTCCAGCTTGAATTGCTAAATCAAATACAAGCAAGAGGAGGATAAACTTGAGAGGACTCAGGGTATGTCTACACTAGAAAGTTAGTTCGAACTAACGGACGTTAGTTCGAACTAACTTTTCTATGCGCTACACTAGCGCTCCGTTAGTTCGAACTTAATTCGAACTAACGGAGCGCTTAGTTCGAACTAGGTAAACCTCATTTTACGAGGACTAACGCCTAGTTCGAACTAGCTAGTTCGAACTAAGGGCTGTGTAGCCCTTTAGTTCGAACTAGTGGGAGGCTAAGGCTTCCCAGGTTTCCCTGGTGGCCACTCTGGCCAACACCAGGGAAACTCTATTGCCCCCCTCCCGGCCCCGGAGCCCTTAAAGGGCCACGGGCTGGCTACTCACTTTGTGCCAGTTGCAAGGCTGCAAGCACCCGTGCCTGCACAGCCTGCACCTGCCACAGGATGAGCCAGCCATCCGAGGGCTCCCAGCCCTCCACTGCTCCCCACGACCAGCCTGGCGGCTCCCGGGAGCCTGCCCGGGGGCGCAAAAGGCGGGCGCCCGCCTGGTCAAGTGCGGAGATCGTGGACCTCATCGAGGTTTGGGGGGAAGCCTCAAATGTCCACGATCTCCGCACTAGCCACCGGAACGCGGCCGTCTATGGACGCATGGCTGCCAGCCTGGCCGCCAGGGGCCACCAGCGCAGCCGGGAGCAGGTGCGCTGCAAGATTAAAGACTTGCGGCAGTCCTACTCCCGGGCCTGCCTGCCAGGGGCTGACCCGGAGGCCTGCCCCCACTTCCATGCCCTGGACCGCATCCTGGGGCCTCATGCCGTCCCTGCCCCCCGGGACGTGATTGACCCCGGGGCAGAGGGACCGCTCCTGGACACCGAGGAGGAGGAAGAGGGCTCTGAGAGCCAGGAGCCTGCTGCCAGCCTTCCCAGGACCCGGGACCCCCGAGGCACCCCACAGAGCCGCTCGCCTGCATCATCAGAGGCCGGGGAGGCATCCACCTGTGAGTACCCTCGTGTTCCCCTTATGTGTACGGGGGGCTGGGGCGAGAGGGAGCCCCGGGACCGTGCGCCTGGGCCTTGCCCACTACGGAGCAGCAGCTGGGGATCCTGCAGGGGCCCTGGCCTTGCAGAGGGGAGCTGGGTTTCACACACCTGGGCCCCTGGGGTAATTGACCGCTGGTCTTCTTGCACCACAGCTGCAGCACCGGGGACTGCAGGGCGCACCACCCCGCCTGCAGCAGCCGCCCGCGCCCGGGCAAGCAGGACAGCCAGGAACCAGGAGGACTACCAGAGGCGGCATCTCCGGTTCCTGGACCGACAGCTCCGTCTCCAGGACCACTGGGTCCAGGAGGACCTCAGGCTGCGCCAGAGGAGTCTGGAGGCCCTGGAGGAGCAGGGCCGTGCCCTGCGAGGCCACCTCCAGAGCCTGCTAGACCGCTTTCCATTTCCTCCTCCCCCTGCTCCCCCTCTTGCTCCCCCTCTTGCTCCCCCTCTTGCTCCCCCTGCTCCCCCTCTTGCTCCCCCTCTTGCTCCCCCTCTTGCTCCCCCTGCTCCTCCTGCTCCTCCTGCTTCCGCTCCTGCTTCCTCCACACCCCCTGTCCTCTCTGCCCCCCCCTCCACAACCATTCCCCACCGACGCCCCCGGACCCGCAGTGTGGCGAGACGGGAGAGGCACCCAGACTCCCACCCCTGAGCTTTCCTTTCCCTTCCTCCCTTCCCTCCCCTCCCCTTCCAGCTCCCTCGTCCCAGGTTTCCCCCTCCCTTCTCCCACCTTCATTCCTCCCTCCCCCACCCCAGTTCTGTGAAATAAACAGACGTTTTTGTTGGAAAAACAGGTGTCTTTATTTGACAGTAGGTAGGGAGGGGAAAGGGGAAGGGGGGGGTAGGGTGGAAGAAGGCCCCGGTGGGGTATGCAGGGAGAGGTCAGTCCTCCTCCTCCTCCACCTGGAAGCTCTCCCGCAGGGCTTCCCGGATCCGGATGGCCCCCCGCTGGGCTTCCCGGACGGCGGCGGTGCGGGGCTGACCGTAGTGTCCAGCCATGCGGTCAGCCTCAGCCATCCAGGCTGGCAAGAAAGCCTCCCCCTTCCGCTCACACAAATTGTGGAGCACACAACATGCCGCCACCACGGGAGGGATGTTGTGCTCGGCCAGGTCCAGACGGGTGAGGAGGCATCGAAAGCGGGCTTTCAGTCGCCCGAAGGCCCCCTCCACCACGATGCGGGCCCTGCTCAGCCTGTTATTGAAGGCCTGGCGGGAGGGATTGAGGTGTCCCGTGTAGGGCTTCATGAGCCAGGGCTGCAGTGGGTAGGCGGCATCCCCCACCAGGCAGACGGGCATGTCCACGTCCCCGACCCTGATGTGGCGGTCGGGGAAGAAGGTCCCGTCCTGCAGCCGCTGGCACACGGAGGAGTTCCGGTACACCCGGGCGTCGTGTGCTTTGCCGGACCAGCCCACATTTATGTCCGTCAACTGTCCCCGGTGGTCACATACGGCCTGCAGGATGACGGAGAAGTACCCCTTGCGGTTCACGTACCGGGACGCCTGGTGTTCCGGGGCACGGATGGGGATGTGCGTCCCGTCGATGGCCCCCCCGCAGTTGGGGAAGCCGAGGGCGCCGAATCCCCGGATGACGGCATCCGGGTTGGCGAGGCGGACCACCCTGCGGAGCAGCACCCGGTTGATGGCCTTGACCACCTGCGGAGAGAGACACAGCAAAGCGTCAATCAGTGGGGCGCCCGGGTGGCTGGGAGCGTGCGTGCCCTGGCAGTGCCCCGCGCCCCACTCCCGGAAGCAACCCCCCTGGCGGCGTGTAGTACGGCCGGGACAGCCCGACCCCTCCGGTGCGGGGCGCTTTCGCCTCCTCCCGCCCCCCCCTTTGTCCCTGGGGCGGCCCATCCCCTCCTCGCAGCCCCCCTCCCCCCCGGCTCGGTGGCCGACGAGCGCCGTACCTGCATGAGCACTGCTCCGACAGTGGATCTCCCCACGCCGAACTGGTTCCCGACGGATCGGTAGCTGTCCGGCGTGGAGAGCTTCCAGAGGGCGATGGCCACCCGCTTCTGGAGGGGGATGGCGGGCCTCATGCGAGTGTCCCTTCTTTGCAGGGCAGGGGCGAGCCACTCGCAGAGCTCCAGGAAGGTGTCCCTCCTCATCCTAAAGTTCTGGGTCCACTGTCGGTCGTCCCAGTGCTCCAGGACGATGCGGTCCCACCAGTCGCTGCTGGTGTCCAGACGCCAGATGCGGCGGGGCACGCCGGTGCCGGGGCGCCGCCGCGGCTCCTCCATGGCCCCCAGGGCGGCCAGGCGGAGAGGCAGGGGGCTGACGTTCCCCAGGTGGTGCCAGGCAGCCTCGAGCCATTGCTGGCAGGCTTGCAGCAGCAAGTCCAGAACGTGCACCAGAAGGTGCAGGGCGAGCCGTGGCTCCATGTTGCCACCTGCGGCGGCCCCCCCGAAGGGAAGCACCGACACAGACGGGCACAGAGACCGACGCTTTGCTATCCCTCGGCGAGGTTGGCAAGCAAGCAGGAAAAGCTGAGAACCGGCTGTCCAGGGGGGGTCCCTTTAAGCACGAGCCTCAGATAGCCTCAGACAGCAGCCACACAAAGCAACTGCTGACCTGATGCCCTGCCAGAACCGGTTTCAGCTGCCCTTAAATGCCCCCCTGCGTCCAATCAGTGTGGACGCGCTAGTTCGAACTAGCAAAACGCTAGTTCGAACTAGTTTTTAGTTCTAGATGCGCTAGTTCGAACTAGCTTAGTTCGAATTAACTAATTCGAACTAAGTTAGTTCGAACTAGCGCTGTAGTGTAGACGTACCCTCAGAGAAGAAGCAGGTGAATGATTTAAGGGCTACAAAACATGTCTTTTAGTGATAGGTTAAGTTATTTGAGGCTATTTAGCTCAAGAGAGAGAAAATTAAGTTGTAATTAGTCTACAAGTAGGTGCACGGGGAGCAAATATTTAATAGTGGGCTCTTCAGTCTAAGAGAAAGGTATAACGAACCAATGGTTGGACATTGAAGCTTGGTGTATTCCGAGTGGAAATAAGGCATAACATTTTAACAGAATAATTAACCATTAGAACAATGTGTCCAGGGTTGGAGTCTCCATCACTGACCATTTTAAATCGAGTTTCAATGTTTCTCTTAAAAATCTGCTCTAGGAATTATTTGGGGGGTGTTCTATGGCTTGTGTTTCACAGGAGGTCAGACTTATGCTCTGGGATGAAGACCATAGCTTCATGCACATGCGTCCCCCACCACGACCCAGAGAGAGGATGCAAGAACAAACAACCCATGACAGATGTGTATTCAATGTGCTTGCTACGCTACTGGAAGGTGCTCAGATACAATTGTCATGAGCAGGGTATAAAAGTTAGACTATAGTGCAGCCTTAATTCAACTCAGTGATAGTCTTTTAATTACATAATGAATTATACATTTAGTTCTGGTTCTGTGGTTAATTGTGATCCCACAGGAGTTTTAAAGGCAGCATAGCATTGTCAGGTGTGGCCAGAATAACCACAGTTTCTTCTGATCCTCTGTTTCTTCCCACTTGTGTCTGAGATTGGTGGTGTTAATAGTTTTCAGCAAGTGGCTCTGTTCCTTTTATGTATTCTCTCTGCCCCCCTTCTCACTTCTAGTAGTTCCTTGTAGCTACCTCATTTGCTCTGACTGGTTGTTTAGGGCTAGAAACTGGGGGAAGATTTCTGAATAGTGTCACTCACATCACTTAGAAATACAGCCGTCAATTGCACTGTAAGCATCGACTCTCTGGGCTTAATAACTCAGCCATTTCACATTACATTTGCCCCCTTCAAGTCTGTCAGAACTACTGTAAGGGAGCCTGGACTACCCTGCCTTGACACTAAATGGTGATTTCTGCCTTGTCCACAGTGCTGATCTCTAAAAGGCAAAACGCAGGCCTGTCTCAAGTCTGGAGCACATAAGCACACAGGCATGCTTTGGGAGAGAGAAGCTGTGAGAGACAGGAATGCTTTGAATAACAATGCAGATTACGCATGGTACATGAGACCACATCAAGAACACAGGACAAGCAGCCTTGTACGGGTTCTTCTGTTTCTGATAACCAAAAATTACAGATGCAGCCATACAACTGTCAACTACGCACATAGTAGCAAAATCCTGAGTGACAGGATGTACTGCAAATAGGGGCATTGGGCATTTTATGTATCCGACACAATACGTAATCAATTGGTAACTATTATCAGAATGACCAGTCTCGCTTTGCTATAAAATGGGCTTAGTAAGAACAATCGATGGTAGGAAATGTGCAGGATTGACCCACAGGTCCTGCTCGATGTAACTAGAAGTAAACAGGCCCTTCACACCAGCAACCCAGTGTATGGCATTCCATTGTATGGGAAGAAAAGGAACCACAACCTCTTGCCTGGTATTGTACATAGCATACGGGTGAAGTGTAAATGAATTAGGCTTTATTATTGTATTATAGTAGATCTATTAATTGCTTTTGCATTGCCTTGCCCTGTTAATTGCTTTAGAATTTATAGTATTTAAGGTTTACATTGTATAGTAATTGTTTTTTAGGCTTATAAAACTTAAACAACTGCATTAACTGCTTAAAACTTGCAATAAATAAGAAAGTGGTTAAGTATCCCCAGAGTGTCCTGGTTTCCCTTGGATCTAAAAGAAATTGAACTACACGACAACTACATATTTGCATTTGGTCATTTCCCCCCCTAAAATCTTCTCACTGACTCATTAAGTTCTAATTTTTTGGAGCAAATTGTAAGTTTGAAGTGTTTGTGAAGGGGAAGGAAGGCATAGTTCATGGGTATCTATAGGTTTTTTCTGTAGAACTCAACTGTAGAAAGGAAGGATGGTCTAGTGGTTAGAGGACTGTAGGCTATGGGAGACCCATATTCAGTTCACTATTCTGCAACAGATTTCCTGTGGGACCTTGAGCAGATCACTTAGCCTCAGTCCCCACTGGCAGATAAAAGCACTGCTCTATCTCACAAGGACGTTGTGAGGATAAATGCTTTTTAGAAAATTGAGTTGTTCAGTTAGTGCTCTGATGGGGGTGTCATAAAAGTTCATTAGGTAGACAGAAGTCCTATACAACAGCCTTCTCTAAAACATTGTATTTCTGGTGCATATTTTATGCATGCAATATGTTCCTAGCTGCAAGAAAAAAACCCCACCTCACTTGAGCCTTGGCAGACACAAAGTCAGTAGGGAGCTATCTCTGCCCACCTGTGGTTTTCAAACATGTTTCTCAGGGGTTGGTGGAAGGCAATCAGTTACTGCAGTAACGGGAGGCCATATCAGTGACTTAGGCAATGTCTACACTACGATCCTCTAGCGGTAGAGGAAATGCAAATGGAGTGCCCATTTGCATACGTTGCGCTTGCGTTTGCATTTCCTCTTCCTTTCCCTTTTGCACAAGAGCCGTCCTTCCTCATTTTTTGAGGAAGAACGGCACTTGTGCAAAAGGGGGGTTTTGCGCAAAAAGGAGCTGTCTACACAGCTCTTTTTTGTGCAAAAATCTCTTGCACAAAAGGGAAAGGAAGAGGAAATGCAAATGCAAGTGCAACATATGCAAATGAGCACCCATTTGCATTTCCTCTTGCAGAAGAGGCTTGCAGTATAGACATAGCCTTAGTTAGATGCCTGAGTATATCACTCCAAGTCTGTCCAGGACCACCTTCCTGGAGCCACTCCAGAGCAAAAGTTTATTATAACATTCAATTTACAGGGAGTGGGGTTTATCCAGCACAGACTAGTTTAACTAATTTTCACTTGTTCTATGTAGAGTATTAACCTACATTTCTTGAGCCTCAACCCATATCCTGGTCTCACTGATTTGGCCTGTCTTCTTTGGCGGGCTCAATTCTAAGTTCAGATATGTAGGATCCTATCATGATCTATCAGTCACTGAAAATGCAAAAACTGATTTTTTTTGCACATTGCCAGTGAGAGTAGAATCAAGCTCTTTGTTTACTGCTTGGTGTGTGAAATTGTTCTGCTTGAATTTCCTAATGGTTAGCTTGCAGTCCCTGGATCTTTAATTACTCAGTACTGTGCACATCATCTATTAGGCATTCTCATTCCTCTCCATAATTCTGGTTATCTTGTTGTCTTCCTTCCCATTAAGAACAATCATAACCTCATTAGACTTTATTAACAGAAACCAGCCGTAATCAAATCGCAGTTCCAAGTATGAGAACTAACTAGAGCCTTGCATGTTAATACACTGTTACTTCTTTACACTTGCTGCATTTCCATCCTTCTATTGCTGTCCTTTTCCCATGATCCTATTGGTCTGTGAGTTAAGAATATTTCCACAACTTATCCCACACCATCAACACTGTACATTGTATGACTGCTCCATTTCATTCTTAAATACTCTTTAGCTAAATGGCCTGTATATTAGTTGTGATTTCCCTGCACTTTCCATCTCTCTTAAAATCTACCTTTGTTATTCACCATCATTTATTGTTCTTTCAGGTTTAAGTAGACTTGGTAGAGTGGGTGATGATCCTACCTATTCACATACGTGCTGCAATACATTTACATCAATAGGACATCCTTCATGGGACTTTTAGATTAATAGTAAAAGGAGTTTGCTAATATTTTTCATACCAAGGTGCTCATAATTAGGTCCTTAAATACCTACTCCACTTCTTCAGTGAAAGCTGCAAGTGCTTAGCACCTCAAGCAAGCTAATTATTGAGGTGCCTAAAAGGTGTATCTATTATCACTGGCCACATGTTGAATAGTAATAGAGAGGTAGTTGTGTTAGTCTGATCTTGCTAAAACAAAAGGAAAAACTATGAAGCACCTTAAAGACTAACAAGGTGGTTTAATAGGTGATGAGCTTTTGTGGGCCAGACCCACTTCCTCAGCAGGACCGGATTAAAGGGGGAGGCTGCTGGGCAGCTGCCCGGGGCACCAACCTATTGGGGGTGCCTGATGGCAGCTGTAAGGGGCACCGCACGCCCGGGGTTGGGGGACATGCAGCGCCCCTTAGAGCTGCCATTGGGCGCTGCACGCCCAATTGCAGCTGTAAGGTGCGCAGCGTGCCTGGGGGCAGGGCTGTGCATGCACCGTGTGCCCGGGGGTGGGGCTGCGCATGCGTCACACACCTGCTGCCTGGGGCGCAGGAATGGCTCAAGCCAGTCTTGTTCCTCAGATCATATTCTGGAAGAGAATTGGCATGACCATATATACCAAAGGAATATAATGGAAAAAGTGAACACATTATTAAACTGACAAATCAGATTTAGTACGTAAGGTGGGGTAAGGTGGAGGGAGGGAATAACTATTTATGAGTCAATGAATGGTTAATCAAGGGTGATAAGTGGGGAAGCTATCTTTGTAATGGTTAAGGTAATTAGCATCTTTGTTAAGGCTCATTCATAAAGTGTCAAATTTAAGCATGAAAGAAAGTTCTGAAGTTTCCCTCTGTAAACTGGTGTTAAAGTCTCTTTGAAATAAGATGCATGTAGTAAGGTCGTTAAGACTATGTCCAGGTAGGTTGAAATGAAAAGCAACTGGTCTGTCAGACATCTTCACAAGGAAAAACCAGTTGTATTAAATCTGATTTGTCAGTTTAATAATGTGTTCACTTTTTTCATTGTATTCCTTTGGTATATATGGTCATACCAATTCTCTTCCAGAATATGATCTGATGGGTGTGGCCCCTGAAAGCTCATCACCTATTGAACCATCTTGTTAGTCTTTAAAGTGCTACATAGTTTTTCCTTTTGTTTTAGCAAGATCAGACTAACACAGCTACCTCTCTATTACTAGTTCAGAATATTTAGAGCCATCAAGAACAGAGAAATAATTCATGGACCAACGCTTGACACTTCCCTTAAGAAATATACTCAGCTCTTCTTGATGTGTGGAGAATACATTTAACTACTTCTAAGTTATACAGTCAAAATCTATGGTGCTGGGGCTTTTCTTCAGCATGAGGATAACATTTTTTTAGATGGGAAATGGTTAATATGTTGCTTTTTATGGCTTTCTGGGAATCAAAGCTGAGTCAAATGCACTGAACCTGTTAGCAAAAGAGGAACCAATGACAAAGATGTAAGGGATACCCACAAGTGCCTTTCATCAAACACTGCACAATCAATATGACACTAAATGAAATCTAGACTGCTGGGGTAAAAATAACACATTCAAGATCACTTTGGAAATTGGGCTCAAAATAAAGATTAGGTTTTATATTGGGATTAGATGGCTTAATATATTTTTAAAGCGGTTTGGAGAGACAGTAGTTAATGTTCCTCATGAGATATGTTTTTTTTCTACATGCAGTTTAATAGAAAATTAAATGCAAAGAACCATAGAATTTTCCTTTCATTCTGGACATTCTATCTTTTCCCACACACAGATCCCAGTCCTGCAGGCCTTCCCAGCCTCTGTGGATTGTAATGTGTTGAAGGCAATCAGATCACACTAGGGAGTAGGGCTTGCAGGTTCAGGCACTCAGATCTGCAGATACAACTGTGTTCCATTTATGGGGGCCACACCTGCCTGCACTATTCCCAGGCAAAATGGCCGTCTTGATAATTGGGCACTCAGCCAAAATAGAGCTGGATGTTGGGCTGCCATTGAAGCATCAGTTAGAACAGCTTAACTAGACAGGGGATGTGGGAAGGTCAAAACCCCCTTTGAACTTAATGGCATAGTGTTTAAGAGCAGAAGGAACCATCAGCTCCTTTAGTCTGGCATCCTGTATAACAACAGGTCACCAAGACTCCCACACACACTAACCCCACCAACCAAAATTAGAGCAAAGTATTACAGCTCATAAGAAACTAGAGCATTATGTGCCATGGACAGAGAAGTCCATTATGTGCCATGGACCAGTGCCCAGGGCCCCCAAAATACTAAGGAAATATATACGGTGAAAGTGAGATATGCTAGGATCATCTGGGTAAGTGACCTACATCATACAGTGCAGGTGAAGGTAAAAAGGGTCACTGCCATTCTGGGGGAAATAATCCCTTTCCATCCGCACCTATATCGCTCAGTTAGATCCTTACCATGGGTACGCCCACACTGTGCGGCTATTTCGGGATAGCCCATGTCTTAATGAGCCGCCCATTATTTCAAAATATTTTTCAAAATAACAGGCGTGCTATTTCGGCATCCCAGTAACCCTTGTGCCATGAAGGTTAAGGGATGTCTCGAAATAGGGCGTTATTTCGAAATTTGGCAATGTATAGATGTGCCTAATTTCAAAATAAGCTATTGTGAAATAGAATTGAAATAAGATATGCAATTTGTGTAGCGCGAATTGTGTATCTTATTTTGACTGTAGGGTGCTGTGGGAGCAAGCCAACCTCATGTGAGCAAGAACCAGCCAGCTATAAATACCTGAGAGAGACTGTTTGGTGTCATCTCAGTGCCCTGGCCCAATATTCCATCTCCAGCTGTGCCCATCTCTGATGCTTCAGAGGAAAGAGATGAAAACACCTAGGAGAGCCTTTTGGGGAGGAGAGAATCCCTTCCTTGCTCCTTCAGGTATCTGGCTGAAGTCCTGAGGCATGAGCTTTTAGAGACATAAAGCAGAAACTAGAAGTGAGCCCTAGGGCTGTTGAGCCCTGCCCTCACTATCCCAAGCAATCTAGTCGTACAATCACACTCTTACATTTGTCCAGCTCTCTCTCAAAACAAATGAAGTTGTTTTTCTCAATCCTGGGACTATCCTTTGCTGTGTCACTCCACCATAACACACTGAGAAGCCTGGAGAGTGCTCTAACTTGCATTGGTTGCATATCACTCTACAGCCTGTTACAGCAAATGGGGACTGCTGGAGTGTAAAAGATCCACAGCCAGAACCCTTTTTCCTTGTCACACTTCAGCATCGTTGCAAGGATAAGGGTGGCTTGGGAGCCACATCAGCAGTTCTGTGCCACCGAAGAGTTTTTCTGCACTGGAGGGATTCTTCTGTGATTGGTTAAGTTGACTTTAGGGCTTCTTAAAGCCAGTGGAGTGATGAATTGTTGCACTAACACAGGCAAGGACTATTCTTTTGGAGACAAGAAACGAAAATACCTCTTTAAAAACATCATAAACAAGCTTCCTAAAACAAAGTTGTTATTGCTGTTCTTAATTGTACCATTGATAGTAAAAGGAGTTTATAGCAGAAGGAAAGGGAGAGGAAGTGAATATGAGCTTGCATGTGAATCCAACATTTTGTCTAATCTAAAAGTCTTGTTCACAGTGGGAATTCAGGGAAAAACTAATTGGATTTCCATCTGCAATGCTACAAGGAGAAGTGAATTTTAACTGTACAGTGCAGTAAAACAATTTAGGAGACATCAGTCTTGGGAGGAAAATATTTCATTTGTCCTGGAGTACAAGATAGTGGTAATTTTCTATGGATTTTATAGTGTGACTTATTGCCTCAAAAGACCTGGTGTGTAGCTAAAGAACTAGAGCACTGAACATAATGTGATAACCCTGTGAAGTCAAATAGGGGGATGGATGCTTTTTCAGTAAATTTAAGCCCTCGTCAAATACCGGTATGTGGGCTTGATTTTATTCTCCATTATTTATTCAAGTAGAGAAATTACTTAGCTGTCTTTGCTATGTTTTCAAAAGCAAAATGAGGAAATATTTTTGTACTTTATTATTATATTTAGTGCTATTTTTCTAGTCATCTCATTGTGAAGAGGGATGAGAAGGAGTAATAGTTAATCTGTCTGAATTAAAGAGCCATATTTATTGGCAATGCAAGCCTCTGAACACAGTAAAACTTAATATAATCACACCAGTAATGACTGGCTCAAAATTTTGGTCTATAAGCTCTGCAGCATGCTGGTATGTGAAAGTATAAGTTCTGTACATAGTCTCTGACACCAATATACATTATCTCCAGGAGTTCAAATATCTTCTACTTGCTAAGACCTATGTTCTTTCCAGTTTGGTCTTACGTCTTTATTTTTCTCCCTTTTATTGACAAGGTTACAAGACTCTGGGAAGGATACCAACGCTCCATCTTCTGTAGTCTTTTAATCTTAATCTCATGCATATTTTGCTTTTGCTCATCATCTTTTCAGGAAGACCATTATTTCCCATGGAATTATGGATGGGTAAGTAGCGTGTAGACATACAGTAGGTGGCTCACACTAAAATGGGATATACAAGTCCAAATTCAGTTCTTTTTTACCACCGTAAATACAAAGTAATTCTAATAATCAGTGGCATTGCTCTGGATTTACATGATGTAAAGAGCCACAAAACTGGCCCACTATGTGATCTTTCAGTAGTTTACTGTGGAAATATATGTTATTTCCTTTTTAATTGGTTTGTCTTTTCTCCCCCACTCTCCCACAAATGCTATTTTTTTCCTGCACATAGGTATAGTGATAAAGAAGGTATTTTTTGTCTTTACTGTGGCTTATGATTCATGGCTGTGTTGAAATCAATATTTTCTCATTCCAGTCATAGTCTGATACAGGAGATTTTGGTACTTGCTGCATGGAAACAGTTATGTTCACCATCCATCATCAGCATGGAAGTCACAAGGCAAGAAAGGTATCACCTAGGTTAGACTTATCTTGTCAGTCTAATCACACTGTCTATATACGAACACTGCTGAGTTGCTGTAAGTCATCAACCTGCCACATGAAGTGGGAGGTTCCAGAATATTAGCATTTCCTTACGCAGGCTAGCAATTCCTGAAAGAGCAAACAGCTCTGCAAAAGGGAGGGAAATATCTTGGTGGCCTCTACAAATTGCCATTTGAATAACTATGTTGATTGTCCTTCTCCCACTCTTTGAAGCAGACATCTTGCTGTGAAAGATTGAGGGAAGCTCATCTTGAAGGGGCACTCCTCACACATATGCAATTATTTTAAAAAGCATTTCCCTAAAGCCCATGAATCTCTCCTATTTCCCCTTCATCTTTTCACCATCATTGCTGATTGCCAAGATTCTTGCATAAACGTTGCAATTTGTCTCTCCCTATAATCAGCTACCTGTTTCGGTTTGATTTATTTCTTCACTGATGTCATGCTTAAACATTTCTTACAGCAAAATCACATCTTCCATGGTGGTAAATTATAATAGATGGGCTGTTTCGGTGGTGAATACTGAAATGTGACATTGCAGAGATGGGGCGGAGGGTGAATTATTGTTATTAGAAAGTACATTAGTGTGCTGAGTAAGCTTTCTAATCAGTACCAATGGGAAAGGAATCACAAAATCAGTTTGCCATGGTTTTAAGAAAAGGAGAGGGTAAAAACTAGTGTTTACCTCAGGAAACTGCACGGTAAGATTTCCTGGAACCATCTTCAAGATTATGTTGCTGTCTTTCAGAGGGAAGGTGCTTAGCTTCTTTGTGCCCTGTGTACCCTCTTGTAAAGAGGGTTCAGTGTGCAGTACTTCCTACCCTCCCTCAATTTTAAAGATATGTCAGGAAAGCTTGTTAATCCAGCTTTTTATAGAAGCTGTTGAATGGGTCCAGTGTGATATCATTGCTAACGTGTATCTGGCAGTGGTGGTAACTCTGTTGCTGAAACAGTGTTCCACATGCCTGAAGCACATTTCTTAGAATCATAGAACACTAGAACTGGAAGGGATCTCAAGAGGTCATCGAGCGCAGTCCCCTGATAGATGTCTATCTAACCTGCTCTTACATAGCTCCAGAGATGAGGATTCTACAACCTCCCTAGGCACCTTATTCCAGTATTTATGTGGACGGGGAAGAGAAACTTCTTTCAAAAGAAGAGGAAAGAGAAAAAAGCACAGGTGCCCTGGTGGTCACTCTGTCCATAATAATCTCAGCTTAAATGTCCATTCAGCATGGACACTATCTTTCGAAAAAGCTAATTGCTTTTTTGATGTGCTTTTACTGTGTGGACGCTCTCTTTCGAAAGACTTTTTTTCAGAAGATCTCTTCTGGAAAAGCTTCTTCTGAAACAAGCCTGTAGTCTAGACATAGCCCCAGTGTGGGTGTGATATTCCTATGCCTGTGGTATTTCCGGCTATGAAATGGTGCTTACGAGCTGGGGACAGCCACAATGGTGTAGTGCAGCCCATAATGGGAGCACAAAAGTGACATGAATCTTAAGGTTCTTTTATCCTGGAAGCTCCGTGGGGCAGGGACTGTCATTCCCTTTGTACAATGGAGGCCTGACCTGGTGAGGCAGTGGGTGCTGCCACACTATCAACGTCAGATAGGAATAACAGACAATGCCTCGGCTACAACAGGCAGAGGAAGCCCAGAGCCTAGGATCTGACTGGGAATGTGTTAGGAGGCCAGGTGCAGTTTTGTGTTGTTTAGGGTCACTGCCCACAGTGAGGCTTTAAACCTCACTACTACGCCCAAGCATGGTGGGTAGAGGCCTGCATCCATAGTCAGCACCATTATAGACTTGGGGCCTGGCCCTGCCTCCCATTCTCAGTGCTTTGTCTTTGAAAAAGCCAGATTAACGGGAGTCATGTCAAAGGTAAGGGCTATGTAAAGACTCAAGAACTGAGCTCCATGTTATGATGGTGTTAAGGAGCCATGCAGAAACACAGCTATTGAGCCTTTCTGCTAGAGAGGAAAGATGGTCTGGTGCTTTGGACTCTAAGGAAGGTCATGAGTGATGTGTGTGTGTGTGTGTGTGTGTGGGCGTGGGGGTGTCAGTCCCTTCTCTGCCACAGACTTCCTCTCTGACATTAGGCAAGCCACTTAGTTTCCTTGTTCTGCCTATTGTCCGCATCTCTAAAATGGGCAATGGTGATTCCCTATTTCACAAGGGGTGCCAAGGATAAATAGATCAGGCTGTGTAAGCTAGTGTATAGAGCAGCTACGTGAGATTCAGGAGATATGAATTCCATTTCCAGTTCTGCTTCCTTGTGACCTTGGGCAGATCACTTCACAGCCTGGTGTCTTGGTTTCCCTATCTGTAAATGGGAGTAATGATACATGTCTATTGTGAAAGTGCTTTGAGAGTCAGTGCAGAGGAGCATCTATTTTTAAAGATGGTGACTTGCACAAATACTATGGCAATGAGGGCCATATAAATAGCAGACCTGTTTTAAAAAAAATCTGTCCTCACTGCAGGTCCAGACTATACTAACACCATGAAAACACGCCATTTTTCTTGCCAGTTCCCTATTCAGGGCTGCTGACTTTTATAGCCATCTTCCAAAACTCATAATTGTACACTAGGCTGTCCTGCAGATTGAACTCAGAATTCTACACATGTCTGGCCCACCTACGGAGTCTTTGGACTCTGTCTTGGTCATTTTCCACTTATAATCTTGCAAGGGTCCTCCTACCCTTCTCAGAGGAGTAGCCAAGTTACTCTGTAACTTTAAAAACAATGAGTAGTCCTGTGGCACCTTAAAGACTAACAAAAGAATGGAGGAACCCTCAGAATAAGAAGGGAGAGGGAGAAAAAAAATCAATTGTAGTCCTGGAACTAATGAGGCTAATTGAGTGGACTGGAAGAGTCCCATACTTAGCTCTTGATGTCAATAGGGTGTTGAACATAAGGAAAGCTGGTGGTATTATACGTTAACCAGTTCACTATAATAATATACGTATAAGAGACCAATATAAGAGACCAATATAAGTCTCCAGTTTCTGCTAGATATGCCTGTATTAGCCTAGCCTAGCCTCCTTCAATTTGTCTTCAAGTGGACAAACTCACCTTAGGCTCCTTATAATCTGTTTCTTTTCCTAGCATGGGATGTCTGACCAGCTGATCATTTCAACATCTTCATTTATGTGGTAGAGAGCACACTAATTTCCTTTCTTGTGGCTGGCCGAGTCTCTGCTCTGTACATTAAGTGGGGTCAAACTATGATTTCATACACTCACCTTTTAACTTTATTGGCACCCCTGGGAACTATATCTGTTAGCAAGCAGTTCCTGTGGAGTTATTGGTCAAGGATAAAGGTCTTGCACTGAATTCCAGAATAATGACCTCTGACACATGGAGAGTGTTTACTGCTGTGACCAAGCTCCTGTTTCATGTACTAAGTGAGTGCTCTTTGACTATTTCTGAGATGCATTGAGAGAGTTCAACCTAAAATGGTAATTTCATATCTAATAAAATATGAGATATGATGATAAAATACTTCTTTTTTTCTGTCAACAATAATGTGTTTTATTGCATTTTTGTGACTGAATACAACAAAGTATCACCAGGATTTTGACTGAGTTGCTTTTGATTTTCTTCACTGTTTTCTCAGTGAAAATGTAAAAGTGAATGTTTCTGCAGATCTCTGACAGTAACTTGGTCAATCCTTAGATCAGCAATAGTAACTTCTCTGCCAGAAAAAACAGTCCATTCAAAGGAAATGAAGGTGATGTGATCTTTGACCAATACAGCATGTCTGTGAGATTATTAGACACCTGGAAATGGGATAAATTTTCACACAGAATTTTAGCTTTCCAGGTCCTCCTGATAAAAGCAAAGGAACACAGTGCTGTTGAAACTACATACAATGCTATGATATCTTATACTATGCTTCTCACATGGAAAATAGCAGTAAATTTATTAAATAATTTTTCAGTTATATATTTTCCAAAGTCACACTGAAAAATTCACCAAAGCTATAAATTATATAAATTCACTATCTGCAGTTGAAGGTGTGTATACCACCTGGGATATAAATACCTTCTACTCAAAGGTAGTTGATCAGAAAAAAATAATTCTGAGAAAAGGTATGATCAGCTGAGATGGAGAAACAGAGCTGGGAGTCAAAGTCATTTCCTGATGAACCATAGCTAATAGTTCCTCACCCTCCTAGTAGCTGTACTTGCACATTGAACAAGCAAGACAATTACTCAGTTCACCCTCTGGGACACTTTAAAACAAAGGATGAAGTAATTCTATAGCAGAGCTCAATTGACTTTCTAACAACACTGATGTCATCAAAATGTCATGATCAGCAAGGTCAGAGGCAGCTCACAGGTCTAAGAGTAAGAATGGATGCATGACCCCAGTCTGTCACCAGAAAGATGGCATTGGCTAACGCTACTGGTGCTGTTTTTCTACAATTACCTAACCTGAGAATAGACTGAGGTCTTTTAGGAGAAATAAATGTTATGTCCCTACTTTTCCACCTACCTTTCTGAAATAATAGATGAGGTTCCAAAGCCGTCAATCAGTGGTAGTGCCCATTTCAAGAGGGAGGTTCCTGATACAAGATTTAGCAATTGCTTTCTTAAGGTGAACCTGCTCACTGCTCTCTTATTGTCAGTCTGCACTGAGAGGAGTCTGAGTATTTCCTTAATGGGCCCAACAATTAAAGACAAGCCTGGCTCCACCTCCCCGGCTGTTGCCTTTCATGTTCCCAGCACCTCCAAAACCCCAGCAAGCAACAGCAGCTGAGACTTCATCAGAGAAATAAATCTGTCTGCTCCTATAACTGTACTGAAGCCAAAAACTAGACTCTGAAAGTAAAGTTAATATTCCACATCTACAGATGACATGGCATTAATCTTTGCTTCTTACCCGATTCCATTGTTCATTATGGGAAGTATGAACAGGAAAGTTGTAAGCAAGACACAAGAAGTAATTCTTCCACTCTATTCAGCACTGATAAGGCCTTAACTTGAGTACTGTGTCCAGTTCTCTGCACCACATTTCAGGAAAGTTCTGGAGAAATTGGAGAAAATCCAGAGAAAACCAGAAATTATTAAAGAAGTAGAAAAATATGACTCGTGAAAAGAATGAAAAGAAAAGTTTTGTTCAGTTTGGAGAAGAGAAGTCTGAGGAGAGATATAAGGTTTCAAGTACATAAAAGGTTGTTATGCCGAGGGTGATAAATTGTTCTCCTTAGCCACTGAGGCTAGGACAAGAAGCAATAATCTTATACTATATCAAGGGAGGTTTAGGTTAGACATTAGGAAAAACTTCTTAACTATCAGGATAGCGAAGCACTGGAATAAGTTACTTAGAGAGGTTGTGGAATCTCAGTCACTGGAGGTTTTAAAGAAAAGATTAGACAAATATCTGTCAGAGAAGGTCTAGATAATATTTAGTCCTGCCTCATTATGTGGAGCTGGACTAGATAACCGTGGGTATGTCTACACTACCCCTCTAGTTCGAACTAGCGGGGTAATGTAGGCATACCGCACTTGCAAATGAAGCCCGGGATTTGAATTTCCCGGGCTTCATTTGCATAAGCGGGGAGCCGCCATTTTTAAAACCCCGCTGGTTCGAACCCCGTGCAGCGCGGCTACACGGGGCTCAAACTAGGTAGTTCGGACTAGGCTTCCTATTCCGAACTACCGGTACACCTCGTTCCACAAGGAGGCCTAGTCTGAACTACCTAGTTCGAGCCCCGTGTAGCCGCGCTGCACGGGGTTCGAACCAGCGGGGTTTTAAAAATGGCGGCTCCCCGCTTATGCAAATGAAGCCCGGGAAATTCAAATCCCGGGCTTCATTTGCAAGTGCGGTATGCCTACATTACCCCGCTAGTTCGAACTAGGAGGGTAGTGTAGACATACCCCTACAAAGGTCAGTTCAATCCTACATTTCTATGTTTCTTCAGACAGTCCTTGGCTAGCCAAGTTACATAGTGCCCATAGCTACAAGTGTTGAGTAGCTGCTTTCCTTAGAATAATAGCATCACTGGAGACCCTCCTTTATGTCAGTGTTATTTGTGCTGAGTATATTTCTGTCTTGGCAAGAGAATAGCAACAGTGCACTCCTGCCTCTTATGGTATGTTAGCTTGTTAAATGATACCAGGTATCACTGACAACATCACAATCAAGTACTGTGACCATGGTTTGTGCGAGGGTGTCGTGTTTGCAGATGGTATCCTGGGAGATGGGGCACATCTGTTCTGTTAGCCCACAAACAACAACTGCGCCTTAATTTAATCAAGTAATAATATTAGTCCTTTCTCTGTCTATCTGTACAATTGGCAGGGAGAAGTCCAGTGGAGCAGCATCCCTGTGATTATTAAATAGTCAGTATTTGTATGACATTAGTTACCATGCAGTTAAATGCTAAGCATATTTTCCCACATACTTGTTCCAGAAGATAACTCTAAATAGAGTAGGACCTGATGGGTTAGCATTAGGGTTAGAGTTGGATGGAAAATAGTGACTTATTGTAACTTTTCAAGAGGATACACAGACTTTTTTTTAGGGTCCGTCTACACTTCAGGACTTAACTCAAAGTAAGCTGTGCAAATTGAGCTACATCAATTGAATAGCTTATTTGAAATAGGGGGCGCATACACAGCACTTATTTCGAAATAGAGCACTCTTCCTTCGACTTTCCTTATTCCTCGTAGAATGAGGGTTACAGGAGTCGGAGTAAGAAGTCCTCCAGCTTGACAGTATTTTGACACTATTTTGAAATAACTGTCTGCTGTATAGACGTGGACTAAGTTATTTTGGAATAACGCCAGTTCATTCGAAATAGTGTTGCAGTACCCTTAGTGGCCTTGTAGAGATCTGGGTTTTTCTTGTTGGATTTTTTCATTTGTGTTTTTCAAAACCTAGATAAATGGGACAGCTGCTTAAGAGTTCTGCTTCAGCTCTGACTAGTTCTGTGACAATTATAAAGGGCTTTGGGAGGTGTTTGACGCATGGTCCAATAGGCAGAGTAGAGAACAATGCCCTTGCTGATATAATTGTACATGATGTATTAAATAATTGTTGCTTTCTCATAAAGCATGTAGTAGGTAAAATCCCATCTGGTTGCATACCTGGAAGAAACTGCTGCCCTGGACATTTTTTCTCTGATGAATCCAGGTAAATGCATTCTTGCAAAACCCTCTGTGATGGGGTGCAGTCACAGACGATCCCTCGGGGGTACCTCCTGGGGTGCTGACACGGCCACTGCCACTCGCCTTCCTGCTCTCTGGGGTTCCTCACTGCCAGCTCCGCTGGTCTCCCCCAGCCAAGGCCCCGAGCTGAGGTCCCTGCCTCCTCCGAGAAGCAGTACAGACACTGAACCACTTCAGGGCCAAGGAGAGTGCAGTTTAGGGCCCAGCCTCCTGAGAGAGCACTCCCCAGATGGGATCAAACCCCAAAGAATTAGGTAAGCCCCTTTTAGCAATGAAAGCGGGAATGTGCACGCTGATTGCTCCCTCCCCCCCAGGTAACAATCGCTTACACTGGGTTTGATAAAAAATAAAAATGGTTTTATTAAGTTGAAGCAGTAGGACTTAAGTAGTAAGAAGTGAAAACAGGCAGAGCAAAGTAGGTTACAAATCAAAAGAAACAAAACCGCTTGGCTAATTCTCCACTGAAACCTCAGTGCAAACTTAAACTCACCCTAAAACCTCTTTTCCAGCTGCCACTCTAAACCAGGGCTGCCTTCCCCCACCCTGGGGGTCTCAGGCTCCTTCCTTCAGGTGCAGCCCAGCCAAAAGAGCAAGGCCTCTCCTCTCCCATCCTTTTTGTTAAGGAATTGAGGCCCCTCCCTACCAACCGTTGCTCAGACTTAAGGACAAAAGATTGTTTAACAGTGGCTCATCTAGAAGTTGCGGGTAACATCCTTCATGTCTCCCATTCACATATTTGAAACTCACCAAGTATTCCCCACTCCACGTGTCTAATTTTCCACACACAAATGATACATACAACAGAGTAAGATAAACAGAACCAGCAGATCATTACATGAGGATCGATGGGTTACATGAAATAATTTGCTCAAACCACCTTTGAGTTATGTATATTCATGTCCCTGAGTCCATTTCCAAAAGCATGGGGGGGGGGGGAGGGTCCATCACACCCTCATGACAGTATAACAGCTCATGCACAGATTAGACTTGCTTACCGTTTGCCAAGATAATAATTCAAAAAAAAAAAAATGATGCCACTTCATTTGCTGAGGAAAAATATATGTCCTCCCTGTGGGGGGGAGAAATTTGCAGGGCTGTATGAGAGGCTCATCAATGGAATGGCTAAGTTGGAGGCAAACTTCACTCTGTACTTAGAGGAGGCACTGTAATTCAGTGACTGACACGCTAGACTAAGGTTTGGGATACATAGGTTCTACTCCTTGCCCTACCACAGACCTTCAGTATGACCTGGTACAAGTCACTCGATGTCCCTGTTTCGTCCCCTAGTCTTTGTCATGTCTCGCTAAGCTGTAAGATCTCTGGTGAGAAGACTGTCTCTCACTATGCATCTGTAGAGTGCCTAGCAAAATGGAGTCCTTTACTTAGGCCCTCTAAGTAGCACCATCCTATAAACAATTGATAATACAGGTCGAACCTCTCTAGTCTGGCACCCTCGGGACCTGACTGGCAGTATTCCCTCTAAGATTTTCCATTCATAAGCAGAGTGAGTTTTGTCTTGTGCACCAATATTGAGGTTATGTGCACTTGTTTGGATGCGTGCCACCATTGCACCCACCAGTTACTAAGAAATATCGTATTCATTTTATATATATATATATATATATATGTTATGAAAGAAAGACTATTACAACAGCCCTTTCCCAGTCACTATGCATCTCTGCTGAGGGGTGGATGGGAGACATATTGTTGGTATGGGCTCACACAGGCACACATCTTACAGGGAATACTGCCCCGACTCCTCTGCCTACAAGCCACAGCTGGAGGGTGTGCCCATCACTTTTGGGAGCCACCCAAGGTAAGCATCAACCATCACACCCCTCCTGCACTCCAACCCCCTGCCACAGCCCAGAGCCTGCCTGCCCTCCCACACCCAAACTCCCTCCTGAAGCCCGTACCATCTCCTTCGCCGAAACTCAGAATCTGCACCTCATGTCCTCACTCTCCTATCCCATCCTGGTGAAAGTGAGTGAGGGTTCAGGAGAGCAGGAATGAAGGGGAATGGGGATGGAGTGAGTGGAGGCCTCAGAGAAGAGGTGGGACAGGTGAGTGGCCTCAGGGAAGGGGCAGGGCAAGAGTTTTTGGATTTGCCCAATTAGACAGTTGGCAACTCTACCAGGTGAACATGTGGAAGCGCTGTCTGTGCCCAAAGAGAGTGCCCCACACCGTAACTGGCACATCAAGTGGAACACCTCCATGCAGGTGCCGCTTGTGCGTGTGGTGGCCCATTGACTGCTCTGCCCTGGGTTCGGAATTGCTGTTGGCAGGCCTGCCTGTGATTGGCACATGTAATGGGGATACCGGGGCTCATTAGATACAATTTTATTGCACTCACCTTCCACCAACTCAGCTGGACTCTTCAATAGAGCACAGGGCACACCTCTGTACTTTCAGAAGCCTGTGCAGTCCAGGGCCTTTGTATTAAAACCCTGAATTCAGGGCTGGGCTGCCAGAGCAGCCGCCACCCATCACATGGCTCTGGCTCCAGCCATGCAGCTGTAG
Source organism: Pelodiscus sinensis (assembly GCF_049634645.1). Lineage (NCBI taxonomy): Eukaryota > Metazoa > Chordata > Testudines > Trionychidae > Pelodiscus > Pelodiscus sinensis. Next base: position 243,129,521 of record NC_134712.1, on the reverse strand, counting down.
CCTCCGCTCGTTATGCGGCTTGGCAGAAACCTCCACCCACTACGCAGCTCCACCCCTGGCCAGGGCCACAACAGCAGCTGCCGCCCACCACGTGGCTCCAACAGCCACCTCTTGCCACGTGGCTCTGGACACAGCTGGGGCCATGGCAACAGCTGCCACCCACCATGTGGTAAGGGCCTGAGGCACATGGTATTATTATTAGGAAATTCAGCTTCAAAGAAACAAACACAAAATTAATTGTTTGCCTGCTGTGACAGATGACTTTTTAACTTATGGGGGCTAATTTAAATCATGCTTTCATTAAAGATGAAAACACTCAGACAATCAGAATAAAAACTCAAGCACCATACAAATTAAACTGTTAATTATAAATCTAACCAACCATACCATCTCTTCTAATTGACAGAAAAATTAGTCATTAAGTGCTGATAGATTGTGAAGATTTTTTTTTGCTATGTATATTTTCTAAATTTGCCACATGCTGCTCAGCCATGCTAGTTGGAGAATCATAAAAATTTAATTCTGTTATTTATGGTTTGTAATAACAATCCCTTCCATTGCAGGCATTCCTGTAAATAACAGAAAAATATACAACACCCAATCAGATATACTTTCTAAATACTAAGAAAACGCTGCATTTTGGTGTATAGCTTATTCTTCTACCTCTAAATGCTAGTGGAAATTTGATTACTTAATGCGGGATCCAAAGTGGGTTAGGCTATTAATTTTTAACTGCTTTGTGCAAATGGTTAATGTGACAGATTTGCAGATTCAGTTACATGACTTATGTGCACAATTATGCTAAAGGTTGAACCTCTCTAGTCCAGCACTTTCTGGTGTGGTAACATCCATGTTCTAGCATGGTTTTAGTTAGCCAGATGTCCACTTATATTGGGTGTGGCCAAGTTTCCCATGGTTGCATAAAGTTTGTTTACAGCCATCAGTCCTGGCTCTCAGTGTTCTGTCCTGTTATTTAGCTTTAATTTACCCCCAAATGTCTTCCAAGAACCCAGTAAGCAGTGGAAGTGTTGGTAATGCTGCTAGATATTATTGACTTCCTGTGGTCTGGCAAGTTCTCTGGTTCGGAATTGCTCAGATGGAATATATATAGCACACTTAAAATTGTGAAGGAGTTTTGCCAAATAAATTTGCATCCCACCCCTTATCTGTCAATTGTTATCTAAGATTATACATATATAAGATCAGGGAGTGTCTCTTCTTGCTTACATGATGTGTACAGGACATAGCATGCTATATCCCATGGCCTACATTTTCAAAAGTGCTGAGTGATTGTGGGGAAACTACATCTTGGAGCCCAGCTGGGTTCTCAGTGGTTTATAAAATCTGACGCCTTCAGATCTTGAAGAACCTGAAAATAGTCACTTTTGAAAATGTAGGTCTGCATAAATCAAAAATTAATTAAAATTAATCTAGAATGAGATTGCAAAAGACCTTCAAGGCAGAGGCCATGTTATTTTCTTTTTACTATAAAGACGGTTTAAATGGTAAATTATTGTCCAATGACCTACTTGAAGAGTAAGATCAGATCAGCCCTATATTCCACAGAGTGAAGGGTTGTAATTCTGTCTGAGTATTAGGCAGATCATGCAAGGAAGGGAGGTTTCTGAGACCCCTTCCTGACAACATATCAGAAGGTATGTCTACATACCCATAAATTATTTTCAAATAACTAAATTTGACTTAACTCCTGATTTAACAAAATTGTAATAGTATGTCTCCACTGCAGGGAAGCAATTATTTCAAGGCAGACTCCATTAATGTGGATGCGCTACCTTAGCTTAGAACCCCAGGAAGCACTGGGGAGTAATTAGTTTGAATGACTCTGGGGAGTAGTTATTTTGAAATAGTGGCACTGGAGCATCCACACTAACACTATTCCGAAATAACTATTTTGAAATTAGCATTATTCCTTGAGGAAAGCAGGAGTACAGATTTTGAAATAAGAGGCTGGTTATTTCAAAGTAACGGGCTTGGTAGTGTGAACGCTCCGCTTATACATTCGACTGAAGAGGGGTTATTTCAAAACAATGCCCTAGTGTAGACCAGGGCAGACTGACCTGACCTGGGTCTTCTGTATGATCCTTACTCCTGCTTGTTATTTTCATAACTAACAATTAGAACTTCAGTGCAGATGGTGAGTTCATATCTAGAATGGATGGGATGGTGCTTCTAAAATTAGACTTTCAGTGGACAGGTAAACCTATCATCTTGGCTTCCTTTGTCGTATTTCCCATCTCCTCCGCTGTCCTACTAACATGGCAGGCCTACGCCATATGGAGGAAATGGAAGAAGGTGGTGCAAAGAAGGAGACAGCCTCACCCACATGGCTGAGAAGGCAGGATAGGAATACAAAGTACTTTCATGGTGGTGGTTTTGAAAATATTCAGAGGCTTAACAGACAGGTGGATTTATTAACCATTTCTGTGCTAATATTGTAGCTGTTCACTGCTATGTGCTGCAGTTTACCACCCTTCAAGTCCCTCCTAACAAACCAGTCTTAACACTAACCCTTCAGATTAGTAGCCAATGGTATATTGCACTGGATATATTAGGAAGTATCCGTGTCTGTCACTTAAGCAGAAAAGATATGGGGCTAGATGGAACTTGCTACTTCATTAAGAAAAATGAAAAATAGCCTTTGGGTATGCTGTGAATGGGAAGATAAGAGTCCAGATATTTTATATAAAAACATTTTGCTACCAGATTCATGCAGTTCAAGGGAGCTATCAGCAAGGAAGGCCTTCTCCTGCCCTTCTCACACTTCATTTGCTCTCCACACTCAGGGAGCTCAGCAATACATCGTTATCCTGCTGCCTCTGGATCTGACTGTTTATCCACATGATGGTGACCAGAGCTTTATAAATACTTGGGCATACAAAGGTTCTCTAATTCCTCAAATATTAAATATAAGGAAATAGTGTCTGAAATATATTCTGAAGAAACAAGGGCTGGATTAATATTGTGCAACATGTGTTTTGCACTTCTTTTATTTCCTAATGGCCAAATCTTCAAAACAGAGTGCTTGACAGTAGGCTCCGACCCATATTTAGGCACCTAAATCCAACTGGCCTGCCTTTTAGAGGTGCAGAGTGTTCACAAAGCCCTTTGACTTCAGCTGAGTGAGTTAGAATGCTGCAATAATAGCATTTTGTTCTTTTGTAATATCTCCTATTGGAGGAACTCTAAAACCTTCACAAGACTTAACAAATTGAACCTCATGACCTCCCTGTGAAAGAGCTAAGTTAGTTTATTGATGGGTGAATTGAAACACAGAGAAAGCAGGTGATGATCAAATTCTCACATAGCCAGTCAAAGAGCTGAGAATAGAAGCTAGGAAGTGTAATTTCCAGTATCCTGCTCTAGCCATTTGGTATGGTTCCCTCACTAATGTTAATATGCTCTGCAAAATACTTCAGATCTACTATTCTAATTTCCTTACATTTGCAGAATCTCCCTCTGGGGTCATAACTACCATAATTTTCTTTCTGTACCAATTTTCAATTATGATTCTACCACTTGTTAAATGTACCACACTTTGAAAGTCCCTTCTATGTATTCCTTGCATCTGTGTCTGTTAAATTAAATTAGGAAGCATGTTTCTCTCTTTTAATACCATGTTTAGTACAGGAAGGTTACTGATCTAATTTTGTGAGCACTTACAACTGGTGGAAGGGAGATGAAGGACCATCCAGCTAACATTGTAATTACATTGTATTTTACATTAGGTTGAATCATGCCCTGCATTAACACTGATCTTTCCCTATCAGTATGACAATGTTTTTGTCAGTGTTTCAATGTATCATGATGGTGGGTGGGTTTTTTTTTTTGCAAATCTATATGGTTGTATAAGGATACATAGCCAGCTATAGATTACTGATATATAGTAAAGTTGTCAATTCATAGGGTCATAGATTTTAAGGCCAGATGGAACCATAGTCTGACTTCCTGCATATCACAGGCCACAGAACCTCATCCATCTCCTTCTATAATACATCAGTAGCCTCTGACTGAGTTACTGAAGTCCTCAAATCATGATTTAAAGACTTCAAATTACAGAGAAGTCACCATTTACACTCTAGCGTAAACCTCCAAGTGACCCATGACCCACACTATAGAGGAAGGCAAAAACAAAAAACAAAAACCCTGGCCTCTGCAAATCTGACCAGGGATGAAAGTCCCTCCCTGACCCTAAATACAGCAATCAGCTGAGCATGTCAGCAAGACCCACCAGCCAGACTTCTGGGGTACGTCTAGACTACAGGTTTTTGTCGACAGAAGTTTTCTCAACAGATACTGTCAACAAAGCTTCTGTCGACAAAGAGCGTTTAGACTACATCCAGTTCTGTCGACAAAGCAAGCCGCTTTGTCGACATGACAGTGTGACCATTTCACAGAGTCCAGGGCAGCATAATTTCACAGGGCCTCCCTTTGCCACGGCACATACACGGTGGCGCCACGGCACATGTGCGGGGCTTCTTGAAGCACGGGGCCCGGGGTGGCCGCCCCGCTCGCCCTGCCCTATATCTGCCCCTGGTGTAGACGCAAAGGACAGTGTAAATGCAATAATGCCTTCTGTTGACAAAAAGCGTTATTCCTTGTAGAATGAGGTTTACAGCCATCAACAAAACTGCTGAGTTCTGTCGACATTATGTCGACATAACTCAGCAGCAGTGCAGACGTAGGTATAGTTTTATCGACAAAAGTCCACTTTTGTCGACAAAACCCTGTAGTCTAGACACACTCCTAGGAAATAAATCATTGTAGTAATTCAGAGCCCCCTTTCTCTCCCCACCACCCCGCATTTGCTACTAGCAATTGCAGATGGGCCATATGCCATTGTAGGCAATCTCTCCATGCCATCCCTTCCATGAAGTTATCAAGCTGAGTCTTGAAACATTTAGGTTTTTTTTTCCCCTTTGAAGGCAGTTAGAGTTTCAGTTCTCTGCTGGTTAGAAACCAGCATCAAAAATGAAGCCTAAACTTGTTAATGGACAGTTTATAGCCATTTGTTCTTATACCAACATTGGCACTTAACTTAAATAACTCCTCTCCCTCTCTAGATTGTATTCTTCTGATGCATTTATAGAGAGTAAACATATCTCTTCTCAGCCTTTGTTTCACTAGGCTAAACAAGCCAAGCACTTTGAGTCTCTTCTCATAAGGTGGGTTTTCCATTCTCCTGATCATCCCAGAAGTCTTTCTCTGCACCTACTCCAGTTTGAGTTCATTTCTTTTTAACGTGGAGGGTCAGAACAGAACATAATATTCCACAGAAGGTCTCAAAAGTGGAGTGTACAATGATACTAACACTTCTCTGTCTCTACTGAAAATACCTTGCCTGATGCAACTTACACTTGCACTAGCCTTTTTCACAGTTGCATCACACTGGTGGCTCATAGTCATCCTGTGATTGACAATACATCCAGGTCTTTCTCTTCCTCTATCCCTTCTAACTAACATATCCCCAGATTATAGCAAAAAATCTTGTCAATTCCAAAGCACATGACTAAATTTCATCCCAGTTCTATTACTCCCAATTTCAAGGTCACCTAGGTCATCTTGATGGATAGTCCCATCATTCCAACTTGGTGTCATCTGCAAGTTTTATTAGCGCACACCTACTTTTTTGTCTAAGTCATTAATAAAAATGTTAAATAAGATTTGTCCCAAGGCCCACTTCTGAGGAACTCTACTAGGAATCTCCCTCCAGCCTGATATTTCACCTTTCCGCATAACCTACTCCTGTCTCCTCTTTAACCAGTTTTTCTCCTACTGCAATTCCGTGTATAAAAAAAATCAGTTATCTTCTCAAAAAAAAAAAAAAAAAAAAAAGATCAGGTTGGTCTGGCATAAACTACCTCCAAACCTATCCTCATTGAAAAGAAAACCTCCTTTACAATTAATAGAACACACTAACATTTTAACTACTTCATAGAATGCAATAGAAAATTATCCTTGCTTTAGAATTCTGTGGGATGATTCCAAATATTTATAGAAAGAATATCTTTCTCTGTCAAATTCTCCATGGACTTCATCCCTATTTATATTCAATAGGAGTTTACCATGAAGTAGATCTCTTTGCCTCAGGGTTACCTTTAGAAAACTGGTCCACAACTCATTGAAGATTTGTAGTGACTTCTTCTTTGACTCTTCCTACTTCCAGTTTGGCTGGGTGGTCTCCTAGTTAACGGTTCACAATCCTGCTGGAAAAGCATAACAAGTGAGGTTCTGCGGGGGTCTGTTTTGGGACTGGTGCTGTTCAATGTCTTCATCAACAATTTAGATATTGGCATAGAGATTACACTTACTGGCTGTGTCTACACTGGCCACTTATTCCGGAAATGCAGCCGCTTTTCCGGAATAACTTGCCAGCTGTCTACACTGGCCGATTGCTTTTCCGGAAAAGCAATAACGATCTAATGTAAAATCGTCATTGTTTTTCCGGAAAAACTATGCTGCTCCATTCGGGCAAAAGTCCTTTTCCGGAAAAACTGTTCCGGAAAAGGGCCAGTGTAGACAGCACAGTAGTCTTTTCTGCAAAAAAGCCCCGATCGCGAAAATGACGATAGGGGCTTTTTTGAGGAAAAGTGCGTCTACATTGGCCACGGACGCTTTTCCGGAAAAAGTGCTTTTCCGGAAAAGCATCCTGCCAATGTAGACGCGCTTTTTCCAGAAATACTTATCATGGAAAACTGTTCCGTTTTAAGCATTTCCGGAAAAGGGTTCCAGTGTAGACGTAGCCAACTAAGTTTGCAGATGATATGAAGCTGGGAGGGGTTGCAACTGCTTTGGAGGATAGGGTCATAATTCAAAATGATCTGGACAAACTGGAGAAATGGTCTGAGGTAAATAGGATGAAGTTTAATAAAGACAAATGCAAAGTGTTCCACTTAGGAAAGAACAATCGGTCTGACACATACAGAATAGGAAATGACTGTGTAGGGGGGAGTACTGCAGAAAGGGATCTAGGGGTCATAGTGGATCACAAGCTAAATATGAATCAACAGTGTGACGCTGTTGCAAAAAAAGCAAACATGATTCTGGGATGCATTAACAGGTGTGTTGTGAGCAAGACACGAGAAGTCATTCTTCTGCTCTACTCTGCGCTGATTAGGCCTCACTTGAAGTATTGCATCCAGTTCTGGGCACCACATTTCAAGAAAGATGTGGAGAAATTGGAGAGGGTCCAGAGAAGAGCAACATGAATGATTAAAGGTCTAAAGAACATGACCTATGAAGGAAGGCTGAAAGAATTGGGCTTGTTTAGTTTGGAAAAAAGAAGATTCAGAGGGGACATGATAGCGTTTTCAGGTATCTAAAAGGTGTCACAAGGAGGAGGGAGAAAAATTGCTCTTCTTGGCCTCTGAGGATAGAACAAGAAGCAATGCGCTTAAATTGCAGCAAGGGAGTTTAGGTTGAACATTAGGAAAAACTTCCTAACTGTCAGGGTGGTTAAACACTGGAATAAATTGCCTAGGGAGGTTGTGGAATCTCCATTTCTGGAGATATTTCATAGAATCATAGAATCATAGGACTGGAAGGGACCTCAAGAGGTCATCGAGTCCAGCCCCCCGCCCTCAAGGCAGGACCAAGCTCCGTCTACACCATCCCTGACAGATGTCTATCTAACCTGTTCTTAAATATCTCCAGAGAGGGAGATTCCACCACCTCCCTTGGCAATTTATTCCAATATTTGACCACCCTGACAGTTAGGAATTTTTTCCTAATGTCCAATCTAAACCTCCCCTGCTGCTCTTTAAGCCCATTACTCCTTGTCCTGTCCTCAGAAACCAAGAGGAACAAATTTTCTCCTTCCTCCTTGTGACACCCTTTTAGATATTTGAAAACCGCTATCATGTCCCCCCTCAATCTTCTTTTTTCCAAACTAAACAAGCCCAGTTCATGAAGCCTGGCTTCATAGGTCATGTTCTCTAAACCTTTAATCATTCTTGTCGCTCTTCTCTGTACCCTTTCCAATTTCTCCACATCTTTCTTGAAATGTGGCGCCCAGAACTGGACACAGTACTCCAGCTGAGGCCTAACTAATGCAGAGTAGAGCGGCAGAATGACTTCACGAATTTTGCTTACAACACACCTGTTGATACAACCTAGAATCATATTTGCTTTTTTTGCAACAGCATCACACTGTTGACTCATATTCAACTTGTGGTCCACTATGACCCCTAGATCCCTTTCCGCCATGCTCCTTCCTAGACAGTCGCTTCCCATATTGTATGTATGGAACTGATTGTTCCTTCCTAAGTGGAGCACTTTGCATTTCTCTTTATTAAACCTCATCCTGTTTACCTCCGACCATTTCTCTAACTTGCTAAGGTCATTTTGAATTATGTCCCTATCCTCCAAAGAAGTTGCAACCCCACCCAGTTTGGTATCATCTGCAAACTTAATAAGCGTACTGTCTATCCCAATATCTACATCATTGATGAAGATATTGAACAGTACGACTCCTTTTTTATTTTGAGATCATGCAAGATCTCCTTGTTAAGCCAAGCTGGTCTTTTGCCATATTTTCTATCTTTCCTACACAGCGGAATTGTTTGCTTTTGGGCCCTTAACAACGTCCCTTTGAAATACTTCCAACTCTCCTCAGTTGTTTTTCCCTTCAGTCTTGCTTCCCATGGGACCTTACCTACAAGTTCTCTGAGCTTATCAAAATCTGCCTTCCTGAAATCCATTACCTCAGTTGTGCTGGTTTCCCTTCTACCTTTCCTTAAGATCATGAACTCTATTATTTCATGATCACTGTCCCCTATACTGTCTTCCACTTTCAAGTTCTCAACTAGTTCCTCCCTATTTAAGAACAGGTTAGATAGACATATATCAGGGATGGTCTAGATGGTACTGGGTCCTGCCATGAGGGCAAGGGACTGGACTCAATGACCTCTCGAGGTCCCTTTCAGTTGTGGTGTTCGATGATTCCATTAATTTTTAATTGGGCCATAGGATTTGAAACTGGAAAATAACAATCAGCTCAAGCCTCCTCCTCTTCCCTTGTGATTGCAGGACACAGTCTCCCCAGCTAATACTATATTGTCTATTAAATTTATGGTGCACTTCATCTTAGCTGAGATGCTCAGCAATAAATCACTTTAAAGCAGTAGAAAGGGTTACACTGCTGCTGAAATGTTGGTTCCACTACCACAGTCTAGAGCTCATACTTTGTTAAGCACACTGTAAGCTTCCACTCTTGCTGAACCAGAGGTCAAGAAAAGTTCAACATAATTAGCAATTAAGAGAGATACATGGGATGGAAAAAGTCTAGGCAGCATTTCTTTAAGGAATTATAAAACTTGTAAGAAATAGTTGGCCAGTGGGAGAGGGAACTATTCGATTCAGTCTTGGTTGGGAAATTTTCTCTGACGGTGTTGTGATTCCATAAACATGTGTGAAACTGTCTTACTGAAACCACATGAAACTGATTTCAGCAGTCCAGGGCACACAAGAATACTAACTCAGGTCTTGTCTATAATAAAAGGAAGATTGCTACTGCTGTGATAGATCTTCTGGAATTTGACTTAGCAAGTCTAGTTCAGACTCTCTAAATCAGGGGTGTCCAAACTTTTTTCAAAGAGGGCCAGATTTGATGAAGTGAACATGCGTGAGGGTCGACCATTTTGCCTGACATTCTTTGAACCATTAAAATTAAATGCAAATTAACTATTTTATGCAAAGTTTATTGAAAACGGCATACTTTTCATTTCGTCACATGGATGACAAATCTAAACAGGTGTTAAATCACTCTGCCTTTCATATCTGAAGGCCAGATGAAAAAAAAAAATCCAGGAAGCTGAAATATGTCAGGAACATTGTAAAGTACATTACATATTATCAACTTTTAAGTTAAAAAAATATGAACAGGAACATAACACCAACTATACATGTTGTGTCCAAATATATTTATAACTGATTTAGACCAACTGACATTAACTGAGATTTTACAATGTATTCATCTCAATTGAAAAAAAAAACTTGCCTACACTAATGTGAAGGGTGAAACTGAGATCTGGACTGCAGCACATAGGCTAGGTCTGGTTCAAAGGCAGTGGTTTTGATGCGCAAAATGTCACGCAGGTGAGAGTCACTTAGTCTTGTCCTCACACGGTTCTTGTTAAAGTTCATAGCAGAGAATGTCTTCTCACACATATATGTTGAGCCAAACAAGCTCAGCATTTTCTTAGCCAATGTTCAAATCTCTTGAAACTGGCTCTTATCCAGTTGGCGGTAAAAGTTCACAAGAGAGAGCTGTTGGTGACGATTGCGTAACTCGCTGTCACAATGCAGCTCAATGAGCTCGAGCTGCAGCTGATCTGGAGCATCATCGGGGTCAACAGAGAATGGAGAGGAGAAAAGGCTGATCTCCTTTTCAATAGCTGCAAAATCCTGAAAGCGCCGTTTAAACTCCCCAGCCAGAGATGCGATGTCTGCTGCATACCTGCTCGTTTGCGCACTGATATTGTCCTGTGGAAAACTGTTCATTATTTCCTGCAACGCTGAAAAATGTATGGTATTGGGCTGTGTTTGTGACAACTGCCTTATGAAAAGTTGCAGCTTTGTCCCAAAGGCTTTGAGGTGTGAATAAAGCTGGTTCACCGCTGCATCTTTCCCCTGAAGACTCGTGTTCAGTACATTCAGTTGCTTTGTTATGTCAACTAGAAACCCCAAATCAGCCAGCCAAATAGGATCAGATAGTTCTCGCATTGGTTGTCCCTTTGTTTCCAAGAATTCTCCGATTTCCTTTCTGAGAGAGTAGAAACGCTGCAGTGCAGACCCCCGACTGAGCCATCTTACATCGTTGTGATATAAAACATCTTCGTATTCAGCCTGGATGTCCAGTAGAAACTGTTTAAACTGGCGGTGGCACAGGGCTTTAGAGCGAATAAAATTAATAGTCTTTAGCACCGGTTTCATAACATGATCATATTTGAGATGGTTTAGCACAGAGAACTTGTTGATGAATGATACAATGGAGTTTAATAGCTTTGCCTCCTTCTTCGATCACCTTGTTACAGATTAGGGTTGATAATCCACTTCGTTCACCAACCATGGCAGGTGCCCCATCAGTAATAATCCCAGTAACTTTGTTCCAAGGCAGTTTCATGTCATCTATGGCGGAACTAACAGAAACAAATAAATCTTTTCCTCTTGTTTGGTCCATAAGGCTCCGGAGGTCAAGTAGCTCTTCAGTCACATTCATTTCATCGTCCACCCCTCTCATAAAAATCAGCAACTGAGCTGTGTCAGATAGGTCCGTGCTTTCATCACAGGCTATTGAAAAGAAGTCAAAATCCACTCCTTTGGACGTCAACTGTCTCTTAATATCTGATGAAATCTCTTCAATTCTCCGTGCTACAGTGTTACGAGCCAGGCAAATGTTGGCAAACTCTTGCTTCTTCTCGGGACAGATATTCTCAACCATTTTCATAACGCATTCTTTGATAAAGTCACCCTCAGCAAAAGATTTGCAATTTTTAGCAATTAACGTTGCCACCTCATAGCTCGCCCTTGTGGCATTTTCATTTGACTCACGGGCTCTTATAAAAAATTTCTGTTGTGACATTAAAACAGCTTCAAGTTGCTTCAACTTTTCACTGCGGTCATGCCCTGTTAGCTTGTCGTATGTGCTATGTCTCGACTGGTAGTGTCTCTTGACATTAAATTCCTTATAAACAGCCACAGTCTCTTGGCATATCAGACAAACACAGTGATTCTGTATTTCAGTGAAGAAATATTCCACTTTCCACCTGTCCTGGAAGCGGCGGCCCTCACTGTCAACTTTCCTTCTCTTATTTACAGTCGCCATTTTTTTAAATTGACCAGAAGGGGAAGGGATCATGTGAGCGCAGTGCCAGCGGTTTAATACACTGCCCAAGTAATACACTGCACTAATACACTGCCCAACAAGAATTCTCTTGCCTTTGTGGCTGTTTGTGGTGAAGTGTCTAATGATGAGCTCGGGCGTGTTCGCAGCTCCACGTGCCTGAGCCCACCAGGAAGCTGACAGTGCGCAGGGCCAATCACAGATACTGAGATTTCCTGATCTCAGCAGCTGCGGAGTGCGTCCCGGCACTGTCAGCCCCAAGGTAGAGGGCCCGCAGGGCCGGAGGCGGGCGGAGAGCGCAGGGCACACCGGCCTCAGGGTGGCCCGGGGGCAGGGCGAACCCGCAGCCAAGCAGGGGAGCGGGGCTGCGGACGTGCCCTACAAGGCAGGCTTTAGGACCGCGGCGGCCGCCATGGACGGCAGCGGCGCGGCCGGAAGCGGCGCACTGCGCGCACCAGTTCACAGGAGCACCGGGGAGCCAGGAGAGGGGGAGGAAGCGGGGGCTGTCCCCGCACTCTCAGCCCCAAAGCGGAGGGCCCGCGGGGTCAGAGAGTGCAGGGCACGCCGGCCTCACGGCGGCCCGGGGGCAGGGCGAACTCGCAGCCAAGTGGGGGAGCGGGGCTGCGGACGTGCCCTACAGGGCAGGGTTTAGGGCGGCGGCGGCGGCAGCACGGACCGAAGCGGCGCACTGTGCGCGCCAGTTCACAGGAGCGCCGGGAAGCCAGGAGAGGGGAGAGAAGCGGGGGCCGTATTAAATCCGAACGCGGGCCGCAATTGGCCCGCGGGCCGGACTTTGGACATGCCTACTCTAAATGAACTCAAAGGGCGTCCCCGCCAGCGTTCAGTACTTCTCCTTTGTACTCAGAGCTCATTCTGCTTTACAAATAAGTGTGTTTGGAATGCTACTGACATAAATGGCCAGCGTGCCACACTATTCTAATAATTATACTTGGCACGTATAACACTTTTCCTCAGGTCTTTAAAAAAAAAGCTTTACAAAGGAGTTAAATATTATTTCCAATTTACAGATGGTGAAACTGGGGATAGTGACAGAATCACTGAAGGTAATCTAATATTAAAACATAAGAATGGCCATACTGGGTCAGACCAGCTGTCCATGTAGCCCAGTATCCTGTCTGCCGACAGTGGCCAATATCAGATGTCCCAGAAGGAGGGAACACAACAGGTAATCCTCACATGATCCCTCTCCTGTCACCCATTTCCAGACAAACAGAGGCTAGGGCCACCATTCCTACCCATCCTGGCTAATAGCCATTGATGGCCCTAACCTCCGTGAATCTATCTAGCTCTCTTTTTAACCCTGTTGAAGTCCTAGCCTTCATTAAATCCTCTGGCAAGGAGTTCCAGAGGTTGACTGTGTGCTGAGTGAAGAAAAACTTCCTTTTGTTTGTTTTAAACCTAATAGGCCAAGAGAAGAGCTGGGAATAGAAACCTGATCTTCTGAGTTCCCGTTGAGTGCTCTATCAGTTTGTCACATGCCTAAGGTAAGTTCTAAGGGGCCTGTGCTTTAACATCACATAGCATCACTGTGCTACCGTCACTTTATATCGGATCTATCACTGTAAAATGACTTCAAGGCAGTCATAGTGCCCCCTCCCTCAGAGCCAATCCCATGGACTCTGACCAGCTTCTACAGAGCCCCTCCCCCCCCCCCCCACACACGCACACTCACACACAAGGGGGTATGCCCATAGGAATGGAATGGGCAAAGATATGCCCAGGACATTCTTGTGTCCTGCTGATTAGTAGCTGGCACAAGCCCCATTGGGGTTATGTCAGCCTGGAGCACGGTTAAGGGCAGAAGTCAGGCTTCCCAAGCTTCCATCAGGGCTACATACCAGCTGATTAATTGGCACAAGCCACCTTCCTTGAATCCCTACACTGGTCCTTGCATTGCCACAAGGATGCATGGGCCGAGGAAGGGTCATTTCATGTCAGCTCCCACTGCTACTGCCCTTCCATGCAACATGAAGGAAGAAGGTTTTCCTTCCTTTCTGAGCAGGGCAGGCTGCTGGGATCAGCTCAGTAAAGTGAAGGGAGAGGTGAGAACCACAAAGTTCAGATTTGCACGAGAAACCAGTTCAGTGGTGTTGAGAGCTGGGGACAGAGGTTTGGTTCATTCCATTTTAAAGTCAGAGGGTGTTTGCTGAGTACGGGCATGTGTTTCGCAAGCTTCCAACTGTGGCTGTGCCCACAATCTTCTATCTTGGTGGTCAGCACTATTCCATGCCTGGGACTGCCTCCCACTTATTGCTCAAATCTAATTGAATTTTGTGGCTGACTAATGGTGACTATCAAATTCACTTGACCTTAACTGGGAACCAAACCAAGGTCTCCAGAGAGGAAAGGCTAGTACCCAAAGCCACTTAACTAGTGCTGTGCCATTAATGTAAAAGCTCTGCTTGTCTAGTTTTGATGCTGTGTGTCCATCTTCTAATGCAAAGCCATAAAACAAAAGCTACAACGTTTGAGCTAAGAGCTTTGCAGAAGAATGCTCTTAAACACCTATAATGTCCTTGATAAATATCCCTGAAAGCTGCTGGCGTTCATTTGTAAGCAGAGTTCTATTATCCTTGCTGGAAGTTAGTTTAATATTTAATTTGATAGGTCTGGTCTTAAAATTGTTTTTCTTTCTTCCCTCCATTATAAATCACCCGACAAGGTATCCAGGGGACTCTAAAGCATCAGAAATAAACAAAGATGCTATATTAAAATTATGATTCATATTTCAAAAATAACGAAGGGTTGACAAATGGCCTGCCATTATTTAATGTGTACATTAACTCATTCAGATAGATCAAATGCCCCTTTTAGTGTGAATATATCACTTGGTTAAATTCAAGCTGTCCTCACTCTAATACAAGCACCTAGAATACTTTAGGTACAATATAAAATAATGAACAATCATTAAATTCAGCAACATATATAAAGTAGAAGTTTTGCCTGAGTTAGATCTATGTAAAAACTACAGCACTTGGCACACCATATTTTTCATTTTATCCTTTTATGTAAGTGTTTGCACTTGCAAAAAGAGAATGAAACCTTGGATGTAAAAACTGATCCATGAATTTCATATTACCATAATTAATGGCAGGTATTTTTATTACTGCATGTTGGATCTCCCTGGTCCAGCACCCTCGGGACCTGACTAGTCCTGGATGAGGGATTTTGCGGAACCAGGGGAGGTCATTTATGCCCCCCCTGCTGCCAGCCCCACCCCCTGCCCTGCCTCCCTTCCAGGCTTCCTGATTCCCCCAGGCAGCCCACCTGAGTTGCACATGCTGGGCTTCACAGCACAACTGGGCCACACACCAGCCTTTCTGGCTCCCCCCTGCCCAGCTGAGCCATGAACCAGGCTCCCGCCCCTCCTTGCATCATGCTGGGCTCCTGCCTACCCTCATATCATGCTGGGCTACCCACCTCTCCCTGCCCCTAGCAGCACACTGGGACTCTCTGATCTTGGAACATCTGTGGTCTTGCTAGAAGACCAAGGATGTTGTTGAATCAGAGTTCTAGTTTATAGATGTGCAACCTGCAATATAAATGTATACAGTATTTTACAAATCTAGTAAGATATTTTCTAAGCACTAAATACCTTATAGTCTTAGAGAGACTTGACAAATCATGGGACAGCCAGTCATGTTCCAAGAATCTGAAATCATTCTCTGCAATGTTTTCATTTGAGAATTTCATAAGCCTTTTATTTATAAGTATGGAATTGACAGTCCAGAGACTATAGACCTTTGTGGCCATAAACAGGGATCTTGGTACACTCATACCTCAGCTTTGCTATTGCTCGGTTCAGGTTGAACCTCTCTAATCCAGCACTCTCGAGACCAGACCAGTGCTAAACCAGAGAATTTGATGAACCATAGGAGGTCAATATTGTCTAGTAGTATTATCAACTCTTTCATGGTTTACAGGGCTCTTAGAAGACATTTAGGGGTAAATTGGAGCTAAATAACAGCACAGAACACTGAGCACCAGGACTGGTGGCTGTAAGCAAACTTTATGTGACCATGGGAAACTAGGCCACACCCATGAGAAGTGGACATCCAGCTAACTAAAATCAATCCAGACCATGGATGCTACCGGATTAGAGAGTGCTGGACTAGAGAGGTTCAGCCTGTATGAGGTCAGACTGCTCAGAGCATATCATCTAGAAAACCTGAATCCCTTTGGAAGCCAGGCTGTGTATCTGTGTTGCATTTTTAACACAGTAGGAACATTCTACAAGAGCTTGTAAAGACAGAGCAGACTTCCAAAGGAAAAGCTGTTCCCATTTACTCATATAGTTTAAGAAATTGTCCTGGCAGAAATCAGAGCCTAATGGGTTTTATAAAGCTATGTCAGTGGCACTGGGCAAATCATTTGGGTCTTGATGCTGTAAGGCGCTGAGTATTCTTGCCCTGCTCTGTCAGATATGCAGGACTTTAAGTGCTTTACTGGTTGAGGGCCAGAGAGCTTTGCATCTTGCAGGATTGAGCTCTGGAATTGGACTACTTTTGTGTGTTACATGTTTCCAAATCTAAATGAATGTCCATACGACATAATTTGCTTTCTTTTCATTAGCTGGAAGAGCTTGTGATGGCTTTTAGAACTCCCTGTTTGTGGGTGTTTCACTTGTTTCTTCTTCAGGAAAAAAAAAGGATTTGACTTTAACAACAAAATCTGAAAATTGCCACCTAAAACACCCTTTGTGGGACTATCTGAGAAGCTATCAAGCAAACAACTGAAAAACTTGATACAGAGTGAATGAATTATGGGAATTGTTATAAAGGAAAGATTACTACATAACTTTCTCTATTTTCCTTTCCTGTAGTTGAATGGTGAACAACAAGCACAAATAAGTTCCCATCAAGAGAATCCATATTATTGGTCATATTGCTGTAGAAATAAAATTAACAGCTAGGCTAATTTTAAAGACAAAGATGTTTAGTCAATGGAATTTTTTCTTCCCAAAATTAGGCCAAATGTTTGAAACACAAATTCTGAAAGAATTTGATTCAGAGGGTATGTGTACACTACCACCCTAGTTCGAACTAGGGTGGTTAATGTAGTCATTCCAAGTTGCAAATGAAGCCCAGGATTTAAATATCCTGGGCTTCATTTGCATCTTGCTGTGCACCGCCATTTTTAAATTCCCGTTAGTGCGGACTCCATGCCTGCGGCTACACGCAGCATGGAGTAGGTACCGGTAGTTCGAATTAGAAAGCCTAATTCAAACTACCTACTCCGTGCCACGTGTAGCCGCAGGCACGGAGTCCGCACTAACGGGGATTTAAAAATGGCGGCACCCAGCAAGATGCAAATGAAGCCCGGGATATTTAAATCCTGGGCTTCATTTGCAACTTGGAATGACTACATTAACCACCCTAGTTCGAACTAGGGTGGTAGTGTAGACATACTCAGAAATATCAAAATGAAAAGTTCTGACCCTTTTGATCAAAAGTAAACAGATTTTAAAATGTAAAAAAAGTTGATTTAATAGAAACATTTTAATTTGAATTTTCCCATTGAAAAACTGGAATACTTTGACATTGTCCGTGAAAAGTTTCTATTTCAACTAAACATCATATGTCATGATCAGTTGCCAAGATTTCCCACTGGTCAAGATCAATTCCAAATTCCTTCATCTCTTGCTTGCATGTGTCTTTATAGTGAAGTTTGTGATGTCCTGTTGTTCTTGTTCCTTCTGATAGCTCCCCACTTGGAATGGGCTTGGGTAGTGTGTCCATTTTCCAATCAATTTGATGTTCCAGCTAGTGCAGTCATCTTTGCCTGACCAGAGCTGTCACACTTGGTAAATTTGTCCTTTGAAGAACTTCTGTGTTGGTGACTTTATCGTGCCATTTGTTGTTGTGTATGTGGCACAGACAACATAAATGGAACTGTTTAACATTTTATCCTGATGAGCATAAGTTGTCCATGTTTCCTCACCATACATGAGAGCACTTGGTACGCTAGCATTCTGGTCTTGATGTCAAGCTTCGAGCTGTTCCATGGTCTTTTAGTTAATCTGCTAAAGGCAGTGGCAGCCTTTCTAATGCAAACATTTAGTTCTTCATCCACTGAGAAGTTGGTGGTCACGGTAGCAACTAAATAGCTGGACTTTTCCACCACTTCTATCTGGTTTGCATTTAAACTATTTGAAGGATATTGTGGAACCCTCTGTCCTTGATACAACCATTTTCTTGATGCTGATGGTGAGAACAAATGTCTGACTTGAAAGGCGGTCCATGACTTTTTGTAGTAGATCTTCATTGTGAGCTGTGAAGGCCTCATCATTAACAAATAAAAGTTCCCTGATTAGCATCTTTTTTACTTTGATCTTTGACTTGAGTTAGGACAGGTTGAACAGTTTCCGGTCTTGTGTTGAGATGCATTCCATATTTTAAGTCTTTAAATGCACAGGTCAAGAGCAGCAAGAAGATTCCAAACAGTTCAGGGGCAAGAACACATCCTGGCTTCACTCCACTTTTCATCTTAAAGTTGTCCGAAGTGGGCCCATAAAACATGTTCTCATGTTGTTGTGGAATGAACATATAAGACTTAACAGGGTTGGTAGACATCTACCCTTACTCTTTCCCTTCTCTCTCTTTCTCGTCTCTTTCCTCAAAATGTAGCTAAAGCTGTTTTGTTCTTAAATCTTCCCAAAATTCTTCTGCCTTTTCAGGTAATGACTTCCCATGCATAATAAGTTCAAAAGCCTTCACAAACTCTTGGCTTTTCCTTTGGTTTTTCAGTGTTAATAGCATTGATTTGAGGCTTGCTCCTAGATTTTGTTCTATGATGTTTCTTGGCTGTAATTTTCACTTTGGTAATAATCAAGTATGGTCAGTTCACAGTCAGCACTGTGGAATGTGCAAGTGTATTGCACTAAGAGTGGGTCTTTCATCCTGACGCTTGCTAGCAAGGTCTAATTGGTGCTAGTGGCCTGATTGTGGATGTCTCTATGACATTTTGTGGTAATCTTTTCCTGTCAAATATTAATGGGTAATACACATTTGATTTGGTGAACAGAATTTAACAAGTCATTGACCATTCTCCTTCATCTTGCCAATGCCAAAATGTCATAGGCCATGAGTTATTGTCTGCACTGACTCCTTCACTGAAGTCACAAATGAGGAAAAGTTGCTCAGTTTTAAACAAGAAGGAAACATTACTTCAGTAAATTCTGATACTCCAGGTGTAGCCATTTGACTCCATCAACTTCAGGTGAAATTGTAGTTGCTGCTCTACACCAGCCATATGAAAAAAGAACAGGGGCTATTAGGTGCTACAATAATATACAAAATTAACAGTAATAACAATTTCCTAAGTGTGAAGATAATTAATTTGCTTATTAAGCCTGGGCAGTGCACTTGGATTTGTAATTACTGAAGCAGTGACTTGTTTTCTGGGGCTTGTTTTTGTTGTGATTGGGGAGGAAGGTCAAAATATGGTTGTTAGTACATAGTTTTAACACTTCATGCTCCATCTGACAAAGTCCTCTCGCAGGCTCTTTGGTAAGACTGGATTTTCTGATAGCAGCATGTTTGGGTTCATTTCTGTTTTAATTTTCAGGTGTTTAAGGATATTTTGCCAGGCACTGTTCAAGCACATGATAAGTCCCTGAGTTGAAGAGCTCCCAGTATAAAGAGGCATGATGGATAAAGAGGGGGAGAAAGTAACTATTAATCTCTGTTTTACCAAAGGTTATTTACATTTAGTGAGACTCGGGCTTCTAAATGCCTAAGTTACTTCTGAAAATGAGATTGAAGCCCCTGAATTAGTTCAGCCTCAAATCATATGTTGGAGCCATGCCTAAATACCTTTAAAAATCTGGGCCTTAGGCTCTTATGAAAATGTTATCTTAAGTAATGTGCTCAATGTCATTCAGGAAATCTGTCAAAGCTGGGGAATAAACCCAAATCTCTTGAGAGCTAGTGTAACTGCAAGCTTCCTTTTTTTACTTCCTTTCTCCACTTCTACCTGGTGCACTTCATGAAACATTGCAAGCTTCCCCTTAAGTCCATCTAGCTACAGGCAGAATGCTCATGGGCCTTCTGCTAAAGAGATTTTCTTGCCTCTCACACTTCAAATTACCCTTTATACAGTGCAAATCAATGAATGAAATCACCTCATTCCTCCACTCTCACTTCTGCTTTACATGATTTATTCCCTGTTCAAATCCACCATTTTTGGGAGAGGTAAATTAAAGAATTCATTTTTTTCATGTCCCCAAATTTTGCCAAAACTTCCTATTTTGTACAATGGACAATTAAATACATTAATTACTCAGACTTCAATCATTCATCAGACATCATCATAAGATGCCTTCTCAAAATTATTTGAATTTTTTTCCTTTTTTTGATGACATGATGATGTCATGGGAAGAATTTGCCAAAAGTGCTTTCCAGTGGATAATAAACTGATGTAGTAAACATGAGTAATATTGAAAGTAGAAGGCATTGTTGGAGATTAGCTTGATGTAGCTGCGTTTTTATACTAGCAGATAGTTTGCTTCTACAGCCATCATATTTCACAGCCAATATTTTATAATCAGAATTATTTTGAGACAATAAAAACAACAAGCACACTTGCTATTTCCAAATTGTTTATAAACTATTTGATGTATTTGGCTAATTCCCTGGAAAATCATCTCTGTTTCCCTTTACCTTAGCTATGATGAGCACCATGGAAACCATTTGTATGTGGCAATGTTCCACACTAATTCTACACCACAAATATATTGCCTTTCCAGGAGATACTATATCCTCATGAAGCCTTGTAGTACTATACACAAACTCTTTAGTAATCAACTAAATAGATGTACTGACATTTTGGGGGAGAGGTACTTTGACAACAAAACAGGACTACATACACTGAGATTTGTTATTAGCAGCACAGAAACTCCAGGATTAACATTTTTTTACGATGTAAAGGGACACTGTCAAATACTGTACCTTTCACTCTGTTTAACTTGACTGTAGTACATTATTATTTGGCAAGTTCCATCAATATGTTTCAAGGAAGATCTGGTTCCTGACAGTAGGAAATTGTCTTCTAAATTAGTCAAATGATACCATTTGTTATATGATCAAATGAAAAGCAGGTATCAAAGCAGTGTTATTGGCCTTCTTTAAAAACAAATCTTCAACAGATTATCATTGGAAAGCTTTATAACCAGTATGAATTTTGAGAGGGGGGAGGAATGATGAAGAATCTCAGTGTGCATAAGATTTATTTAGAAGTTAGTTGTCTTGGCTAAAATTTTCAGAAGTGCTTAAGTGTCATAGGAGCATAGGTCCTATCCTCAAAAATGGCTAAGTCCTGAGCCTATGAAACAAGCACAGACTGGTGGGATCACATTGTCATGTGGGTTTAGGATGATGAGCAGTGACTGCAGAATTTTCGGATGTGCAAGGCCACATTCCTGTATCTATGTGCTGAGCTTGTCCCAGGCCTCCAGCACAGCGAGTAGAGGAGTCTCTCAGACCCAAATAGGAATGAATCAGATGGTTGCTCGGTTAGCATTTAATTCCTAGAAAGACTGAAAGAGCTCAGTCGAGGTGAAAATGTATGGGAGGCAGGTTGGTTATTGCAGCAGGGGACTCCCAGATAGATGGCCGATAAGAGGAGTGGGGGAGAGGTGCCATGAGCAGTGAGTCTCTGGCGAGGAAGCCTGTGGACCAGGGGATGGGAGCTGTTGGGTTTCTGTTGAAGTTTTTTTTATTCTAGGGTTTGCTGGAGATTGCTGAGGCAAACAGAAATTGGTGCCTTGAAGCAAAGGCCTGAACCAAAGTGTGTGATGCTATTGTATTGTAGGAAAATGGGTCAGCAGCCAACAATAACAAACAGCAAAGACTTTCCACTTCCCTCTCTCTGGCCACGGTGTGACCTGTGAGTTCTCCGTCTGAGGACTGGTGACCCACAAGAAGGCTGTAAACAGGTCACAGAATTGCCACTCTCTCTCACTTGTGGCTAGATGGGAGGAGAACCCTGAAAGTCTGGGTGAGACTGGAAGATCTATTTTCCATTGTAATATTAGTTCCCAGTGCAGGAAAATGTCGGGATAACAGCAGAGACAGAACTCAGCAGGGAATGGTCTATGTCATACAATTGAGAATCTCTGTTTCTCCCCAGCAGAGGGCAATGCTACACATGCATAGTGTGCATATCTATCCAGTGCATGTCTATCTTGTTAGCATACAACTTCCTATATGTGCCCATTGCTGATATTCAGACACATGGGAATAGCATGTTCTCCCTCACCTCTCTGGCAGACTACCTTAGCATTGCAGCATGAAGAAAAGAGAAGCAATTTTCTACAGTGGTTAGGGCCAGAGGGTTATAAAACACCATACCGGCATTCTGTTTCCATTTCTATCAGTGGCCCGTGTGAATCTGGCCCAGTGAGTGAAACCCCTGTGCTCAGACCCAAAAGGAATGATCCCCATTACAAATAGTTTGTAACCTTCCTAGAAATTAAGACACAATGCACCTTGCATTTCTGATAGGGAACAGTGCTCTCCTCAAAGAAGAGAGTACTCCAGAATATAGTGGTTCTAACTCATGTAAAAATGTAGCTTTTTACTAGATCTTAGTAAGAATCACACACCCAACACATATATAACTACTTTTTGATACAGTGAGTGTATTTTACAACAATAGTTAATAGTTGTGGAAATGAAAAGCCTGGGGAGCAGGGTCTAACTAGAATGTTTTTTTTTAATAATCAGATTTAACAATTAACTTGTTTCTTTTAATTTGCATTAGCTAATTGCTTTTCTAATGAGGATAACTAGAAGTGGAGTTCCTTTGAGATTTGGAAGGAATGCTTGGTGTGTGTCATGCTACAGCTGCTCGTGTCAGGTTGCATTGTTTCAAACTTTGAAATGTAATGCTGTTACACTTCCACTTGCAATAAGACACATTTGTATCTGAACCCTACAAATCCAGGACCTGCTCCTGCTCCAGCTGAAGACAACAAGAATAGGACTGGGCCCTCTAAAAGACTCCTATTGAATTTATGTATCAGCATCTTTAGATAAATTATCTAGGGTGGTACTATTACTTATAGCTTCCATTTCACAAGTTTATATATTGTATCGACACTATGAACCCGATCTCAACCTATTGACGTCAATGGTCTTTGGGTCTGGACTAATGTGAATCTATTCACTGCAAGATTGCAGGTTCCTGAGCACTGGTTAACGAGCCAGTATAAATAAACTCTTGAATATTGTTCAGGACCCTATTAATTACAGCAGTGCCTGAAACTAAGCAAGAATGAGGCCTCATTGTGCTAGGGGGTGTACAGTCACAGACAGTCCCTGCCCCAAACAACTTACCATTTAAATGGACTGACAGGCACAGGGTGTGGGAACGGACAGTACACACAGACAGAGTGAACCATGTAATGGCAATAAATGGCATGCCAGATAGATGATTTTATTTATTTATTTTGAGGGGGGGCATTTAGAAGAAGATCAACTAAATGGAAAAAAATGAAGGGAGATGACACATTGGGAGAATGGGTAAAGGGGACAAGGTAGGCGATAAGAGCATCAGGTGTGGAGTGAAGCTGAGGTTAAGAGACTGTGAGGGAGAAAGCTGGAGCAAATAGCCAATTAACACAGGACAGAGAAAATCCCATCAAAACTATCCTCAGTTCTTTGAAGACCCCTGCTTTGGCTGCTTCCGCACCTGCTCCTTCTGGCTGGTTCCTACCAGAAATTGTTCCCTAACACCATAAGAAGTGAGGAGGACAGAGGAGGCAGCACCTGAATTCTAGTACCCAGAGAGCATGTGTGTTTGGATCTACTCATACAATTGTGGGTTGAGGTGTGTGCTGAAGGGAGAAGTTTCCTATTTCCCCCTCTTCCCAGGACTCCAGACATTTCTGTTCTCTGAAGATATCATGGAAAATAAATTGCAGTTTGAAAAATCTTTCAGAAACGTTAATGAATTGCTTTAAGAAGGTGAAAATTGTCCCTGGAATCACTCAAGTTTGGAAACAGCATTGATTCTGCACATGTAGTTCTCCACAGTGAATCTTCTGAATTTATGAGAAAGGTGCCAAATGGAAGGTAGACCACAGCACATTTCCTTTCACCCCAGTGACCTTGTTAAACAAACTGCATCACACAAAACTTGGTAACAGATTGCATCTGAAATCTGTGCAAAGGACTAAATTCTTGCTGTCAGTGACATTAATTTAAATCTGGAGTAAGTCAGTGGAATTACTTTTGACTAAGGCTAATGGAAGTGAGTGGAGAATTTGATCCAGAATCTCTTCTTGAAATTTGTAATATAGATTGATTGAAACATCATTTCTGAAATATAGTATAGTCAATACCATGACTTCAAAGCTCAATGTCATCTTAGCTCTGCTGGCATGAGTACATGACATTTATTAATAGAGGTACAGAAGGACTAGCATATTTAAATCCAGTTGATCTCATCAGCCAAATTACTTCTCCATTACATATTGATTAAAGATGTGCTTTGCATAAAATATGTGCTTTCTTTTTCTATCAATGGGAAATAGCAAAATATAATAGCCAGCTACTCAAGTAGTTATCCTGTCCCTGACGAGCCTTAACCAAGGCCAACTAGAAACTCCAGGTGATTCAATATGCAGCAATTCACCTCCTAAATGTGAAGAGCCATCAAAAGCTTCTCACTGTAGCACTCCCAGGCCTGGCGACAGCTATTCCGGACCCAAGTGGAACAATCAGTGGGCTCCCTGACCACCTCCCTCGGGAAGAGTTACAAGCCCCCCTGCCCAGAGAAACCCCAAGCATCCCTCCTTGAGCAGAGGACCTCCTGACCAGTCCCAGTACCTAGCCACCTGTCTGGAGAAGCCCCTCGCCAGCTGCAGCCATGCCTCCCTTTACTTCCCCAGATCAAATCCAAGTGTATTTGCTCCTCAGCCCCAGAACCTGCCTGGGGCATATCAAAAGCAGCTCTGAAGAGATGCTTTATCCCAAAGCAGGTTGGAGAAGGGAGGGGAAGCAGGCTGTTGCTGGCCCAGGGCTTCTCTGGCCAGGCTTGTGGCTCCAGTCAAAGGAGGGGGCAGAGAGGATCTTGTGGCTCCAGCCATAGGGGGAGGCTGTAAGTGGAAGGAATGGAGCTAAAGCCTCGCCTCCCCCCAGACCGCCTCCACCTGCTGCCCATACGCTCATGCCTATGACCCACCTGGGCAATTTAAAAGGGACTGGCAGGATCCCCAGCTGCTGCTACCATGACAGTGACCAGGGCCCTGGGCCCTTTTAAGTCACCTGGAACCTTGGCCCATTGCCTCCATGGGCTTGAGTGCTCCTCACACTTCAATGGCTCTTTCACCTCTGATAATGGGTTACATTCAAACTCCTGGTCCTATTCTACATAACCAGAAGTAGATTAAGCCAAGGGCCCCTTAGGGTGTACTCCCTGAGGGTACGTCTACACTGCAGGGTAAAGTCAAGTTAAGATAGTAACTTCAGCTATGTTAATTGCATAGCTGAAGTGGAAGCAGCTTCACTCAGCTTTTGGTGCTATTTTCACTGCAGGAAGTCGAAGGAAGGACACTCTTCCTTCAACTTCCCTTACTCCTTGTGAAATGAGGTTTACAAAAGTTGCAGTAAATTGCCTGTTATTTTGAAATAACAGGCTTGCTATGTAGACGTGCACTCTGTTATTTCAAAATAAGCTGACAATGTAGACATAGCCTAAGTCAACAGGGAGTCATCAGTAGATCTGGCAAAAAATTTCTGTCAAAAATGCAGATTTATTGAAATCAAAATATTTTGTGGAAAAATATTAATTACACTTTCCATTGGAAAAATACCAAAATCAATTGTTTTGACTTCCTTGTTTTGTTTTAATTAGCTAAAAACATTTGATTTCAAATCATTTCAGTTAAATTTGTGAGTTCTTTTAAAATATTAAGTTTAATAGATTGTGAAGGTGTTATATAGAAGTGAAGTATGATTATTAGTCCAATATTTCAACAGTCACAGAATGAAATATTTTTGTTCTGTGGAAAACTTTGAAATTTCAACTCTGTATTCTGGTTTAGAGTGAAAACCAGTTTCAAAATGTCAGAATTTCACAAGGCTCAAAATTTCCATTTTCTGGATAGCTCCAGTCATCAGCAACCTCTAAATAGATGGTTACTTTTTAGGACTTGAGATTCGGCATTTTCGGTGCTAAGTCCAAGGTTTTCGAACACTATCAGAGGAGAATAAACTAATAATACTTGGCTGTTCTTATGTACTCTAGTCTGACCACCTTTCAGAACTCAATTAAAACCCCACTTTGTGTGAAAATAACTAGAATATTATTCTGATGTATTCATTAGTATTCCAGCAACATCCCTGATATAAAGTGCTTTCTAAACACGTATGAGAACATAGCTGTAAGTACCAAGTGGGTTTTTATTATTTTTAAACCAGCTCACCCATCCCTCCAGAAAAATCCATACAAGTTGCTGCACAGTTATTATTCCTTCTAAATAAATCTTGTTGTGTCTTTTTCTCTCAGGCTGTGTCCAGACTCCATGCCTCCGTCGACGGAGGCATGTAGATTAGCCAGCTCGGAAGAGGGAAATGAAGCCGCGATTAAAATAATCGCGGCTTCATTTAAATTTAAATGGCTGCCCCGATCTGCCGATCAGCTGTTTGTCGGCAGATCGGGAGAGTCTGGACGCGATGCCCCGACAAAGAAGCCTTTCTTCATCGACACAGGTAAGCCTCGTGAAACCAGGTTTACCTGTGTCGATGAAGAAAGGCTTCTTTGTCGGGGCATCGCGTCCAGACTCTCCCGATCTGCCGACAAACAGCTGATCGGCAGATCGGGGCAGCCATTTAAATTTAAATGAAGCCGCGATTATTTTAATCGCGGCTTCATTTCCCTCTTCCGAGCTGGCTAATCTACATGCCTCCGTCGACGGAGGCATGGAGTCTGGACACAGCCTCAGTCAAAGGTGGTGCCTGACCATAAACTTTTTCCTGTGATTATTTACATTCCAGCTGCTTTCAAGGATTTTGTCAGGCGAATATACATGCACTCCTGTAGGAACTAGCATTGGTCTGGAATGTATTATAGGTAGCTGCTACTCCCAGCAGAAGTACGGTCCCCTGCTGAGATGTATTTTTCATGTGTGCACATAGAAGGCTATTGATTTAGGGTATATTGGAATTATTTGAAAAATTACTTTGAGGATTGTGGGGTTGAACTCTTTTTTACATCCTGTGCCATCCCAAAGACTTCAATTGACTTGAGTGGGGAGTAAATCAGGACAGAATTTGTCCCACTGTTTACACTCAATGATTATGTGACTGAATGGAAGCTCTTTGGCTCTGGCAAGCAACAGCTGTGAGGTTTCATGAACAATTTCAACATCCTGCAAAGCATAATGCAATTTTAAAAAAATCTGTATTTTTCAAACCAAAAATCTATGCTCCTAGGGACAGAGCTGTCTGAATCACTGGGAAAAAAAGCTAACTGAACTGAGTTTCTTAGGCTGAAAGAGAAGAGTGCACAAGCTTTGTTTTCAAGGCTCCTATTAATAGTACCCTGGCTGTGATCTAGTGAAAGATGTCTCTCAATATATTTATTTAAGAAAAACAACAATACGGAAGTAATGCTTAATTTAAATTTTAAAGGGCAATTGCATATATAGACATTGAACATTCTAAAGGATTCAGACTCCATTGCCATCCCTCGACCCACCTGCTTTTCTGAACAGAAGAGGAAAAAAATGTTATAAGGGGAGGGAAGGACTTGTAGGTGGTTATTTTGTCCACGAGTGAGCTGTAGTGAGTGACAGGTTTTAGGTAGATCACTGTATTAGTTTGTTTCAGCAAAAACAACAAGAAGTCCTATGGCACTTTACCAATTTCAGGCTGGACGAGTCCTCACAAGAGATCCACTTCCATTTGCACTACTACAGTGCGAGTAAGTGACAGCCACATAAACACCACCCTATACTGCAAACCCATTACCACTATACTTACCTACATGCCTTCAGCTTTCATCCAGAACACATCACACAATCCCTTGTCTATTGTAAAGCCCTAAGATACATCCACATTTGCTCCAATCCCTCAGACAGAGACAAACATTAATGGGATCACTATCAAGAATTCTTAAAACTACAATACTGACGTGAACAGATTTGTCATAGCTAGGCAAGTACCCAGAAGTGATATACATGCAGTCCCCGGGTTACGTACAAGATAGGGAATGTAGGTTTGTTCTTAAGTTGAATCTGTATGTAAGTCGGAACTGGCGTCAGCCGCTGCTGAAACTGATCAGTTTCAACCGCGGCTGAATCTGGATGCCAGTTCTGACTTACTGGGGGTATGTCTACACTACCACCCTAGTTTGAACTAGGTTGGTTAATGTAGGCATACAAACTTGCAAATGAAGCCCAGGATTTGAATTTCCCGGGCTTCATTTGCATGTTGCCGGGCGCCGCCATTTTTAAATGTCCGCTAGTGCGGACTCCGTGCCCGCGGCTACACGCGGCACGAACTAGGTAGTTCGGAATAGGCTCCCTATTCCGAACTACCTGTACACCTCGTTCCACGAGGAGTAACGGTAGTTCGGAATAGGAAGCCTATTCCGAACTACCTAGTTCGTGCCGCGTGTAGCCGTGGACACAGAGTCCGCACTAGAGGACATTTTAAAATGGCGGCGCCCGGCAACATGCAAATGAATCCCGGGAAATTCAAATCCTGGGCTTCATCTCCAAGTTCGTATGACTACATTAACCACCCTAGTTCGAACTAGTGTGGTAGTGTAGACATACCCATACAGATTCAACTTAAGAAACCCAGGCGTCCCCAAGTCAGCTGCTGCTGAAACTGATCAGTGGCTGATTCCAGGAAGCCTGGGGCAGAGCAACTCTGCCTCGGGCTTCCTGTAGTCAGCCGCTGGTCAGTTTCAGCAGCGGCTGACTTGGGGACGCCTGGGGCAGAGCAGCTGGGGTGCTGCTGGGTTGCTCCAGTAGCGCGGCTCCTTGGCGCTACTGGAGCAACCCAGCAGCACCCCAGCTGCTCTGCCCCAGGCGTCCTGATTCAGCCACTGCTGAAACTGACCAGCAGCAGCTGAATCAGGACGCCTGGGGCAGAGCAGCTGGGGTGCTGCGGGGTTGATCCGGAGCGGTGCTGCGGGACCAACCCAGCAGCCCCCAGCTGCTCTACCCCAGGGGTAGGCAAGAAAAGCCTGGTCTGCTGGGGGGAGGCACTAGCTGTTCCCCCCCCAGCCGACCAGGGAGACGGGGTGGCGGGACCGCCCAAGTCCTCCACGGCTTTGCTCCGTCTCCCTGGTCTGCTGACCTGGGAGATGTGGAGCAAAGCTGCAGAGCACGTGGGCAGCGGGACAGTCCAGGCGCGCTGCAGCTGTCCCACTGCTGGCGTGCTCCGAGGCTTTGCTCCCCATCTCCCTGGTCTGCTGGTCAGACCAGGAAGGTGGGGAGCAAAGCCGCGGAGCACGCCCGCAGCGGGACAGCCCAAGCGCGCCAGGTGGCGGCTTTGCTCCCGGGCAAACGAGCAAAGCCGCCCAGGCGGCGGCTTTGCTTGGGTGTCCCTGGTCTGCTGGGGGGTGTCCAGCGGCTTTGCTGGACCCCCCCAGCAGACCAGGGA
Organism: Pelodiscus sinensis; assembly: GCF_049634645.1. Lineage (NCBI taxonomy): Eukaryota > Metazoa > Chordata > Testudines > Trionychidae > Pelodiscus > Pelodiscus sinensis. The sequence goes on along the minus strand of NC_134712.1, from coordinate 243,100,022 downwards.
GATCGGGAGAAGCTTTTCTCGCCCCGGAGGACACGGGTGGCGACCCGCCGCCCATGAGCTCTGGGGCGAGAAAAGCCCTGTTTGTAAGTGCGGATCCGACATAAGTCGGATCTGCGTAAGTCGGGGACTGCCTGTACTAGAAGACACACCGAGGAAAGAAAGCAACAGAACACCACCGACCCTTACTGACAGCCCTCAGCTAAAACCTCTCCTACCCATCAATGGTCTACAACCCATCATAGATGATCATCTCTTCCTCTCACAGACATTGGGAGGCAGGCCAGTCCTCTCTTATAGATAGCCCCCCAACCTGAGACAAATACTCATCACCAATTTTGCACCCCACAACAGACACACTAACCCAGGAACCCTGCAACAAACCTCATTGCCAATTCTTTCCACATATCTATCCTAGTAAGATCATCACAAGACCTAACCACATCAACTATACCATCAACGGCTCATTCACGTGCACAGCTACTAATGTAATATATGCCATCATGTGCCAGCAATGCCCCTGTGCCACGTACATTGGATAACCCAGATTGTCTTTGTGCAAAAGAATAAGTGGACATTCAAATAAATGAATCAGACATTAAGCAAGGAAACATGCAAAAACCAATGGGGGAGCACTTTAACATCTCCAGACACACAGTTACTGACTTGCAAGTTGCCATTCTCAGGCAAAAATCCCTTCAAAAACAGACTTCAAAAACAGTGAAAAACTGCTGAGCTGGAATTATATGAAAGATTCACAATGTCAGAAAAGGTTTAAATAGATACATAGACTGGCTCTCATTACAATAGGGAATTTCCCTTCCAGGTACTCTCACCTTCCTATCACTGTTGGAGGTGAGCCACATCCATTCTGATTTAATTAGCACTGATGTCACATTGTATCCCTTCCTTTTTTCTTTTCTGTTCTCTTCAAGCATCTGAAGAAGTGAGTTGTATCTCATGAAAGCTTATGCCTAGAGCCCTGTATGAATGCAAAATTTTGTATCCACATCTGTGTCTGCAAAAATGAGCTGCGGATATCTGCATCAACATCCGTGGATGTGGATATCTGGGGCTATAAAGTGGCTCTAAATGGATTGCAGGGCTCTACTTATCCCTAATATATTTGTTAGTCTTTAAAATGCCACCAGACTCCAAGTGTTTTTGATAGTGAGTGAATAACTAGGTTATCTGTAGCTACTCGTGTGCTCATAAATGCTTTGTGCACATGGTGCTGGACTAGCTGTTTACCATGGATGTTAGTTAATATCATGAATGGTTATAAATGGCATTTTATAAAGAGCTTCCTGAATCAGTGTCTAGAATCCAATATTAAGCCTCTACAATTAGTCAGCTGGCAATTTTAGTTTTCATTAATGAGTCCAGTTCTGCAAGTGCTCAACATGGCATGCGGCCTTTGGTGTTAATGGAAGCACACTGTGTGGATGGCTTGCAGAACTGGTCCCTCTTCAGAGTCAAACTTGTCAGCTGGATATTCTGTGGCTTGTCAAATAGACTGGTTGCTTGTTGCATCTGTAGGCATGATCCACTGGCATGTAAGCATTAGTTGTTCAGCATTATCTACCCTGTTCCATCCAGGGATATTTCCAATTCCCCACATGCTCTTTCTTGCAATGTCCCTCCTCCTGCCACATTACGTTCCCTAGGCTGGTTTCCTGAGATCTGCTGCCCAAAGCCTCCTGCCTCTACTGCTGGATATTCCATATTCCAGGATGTATTCTGAAGCAGGAAGGACAAGGGCCTTGAACATATAACATCCCCGAGGGAGCACAGCTACATTATACCAACTTCCTGTTAAAAACGAGGTTGCTGTGACCTTTTTCATTTCTCTGAACTGGGCATAGCTTCCAAGCTTCTGGTAATATGCCAATTCAGGCCTTGACTGGGAAAAGCTAGAACCTATTCTTTATAGGATACATTATTAGCCAGGTGCAAAAGGCATTACACAACCATTTGCCATTATTTTTAACAGACAATAATGTATATAACGGATGGTGCTGCATGTTGAAGATTGAACCGCACATCCCAAACCCTAGTGAACTGATAGTTAGGTGCCATCTTTCAGACCTGAAAGGCAGATAAATGAAGAGCTGTGAGCTTTTTATTACAGCTTCAGTATCTGTAAAAATAACTCGTAGAAGACTACTTTAGTGTTAACAACTGCAAGTTAAGCAGGCTTGGAAATGTAGTACAGTTCTGTGCTCACCGAAGTAGAAAGGCTAACTTTTCTAGGGTGATGGGGAAGTTTGAATGCTATTACAAGCCCTTTGAGCATGTAGCTTTTAAGATTACAACTCCAGAAACCGAACCAATTGAGTGATACATCAGAGACTTGAGTCTGAAACATAAGTCATGTGTGGATCTGTGCGCAGAGGTCAGACCTGTGAAGGGCATATAAAACAGTACCCGAAAAGTTTGCACACCTCCTTTAAAGCGACAGGATTTTGCAAAAGCCACATTCATTGTGAGTGTGTCCATGGGGTTTCCAAAGATTTCTCCTCTGAGAAAAATTGAGTGGAAGAAAACAGAAGCAATAAGGTGAGGTTGTAATGGTTGCACACAACCACCATTCTACCCTATCACTCTAGCATGCACCGTAGACAGAAAGGGTGAAATTGGGGTCCCATGGAAGCCAATAGCAAAACTCCCAGTGACTTAAATGGGGTCAGGATTTCACCCAAGAACTGTTCATTTCCAGATTATAGAAAAATATGGAGATACCAGATACCTCTTTGTCCAGGGTTTGGTTGCCTTGTTTGAAATGTGGTAGAAGGAATAATGCTTTAAAGAATGACAAGATCCCATGTAGATAAGTGATGTCTTATAGTGGCTTGTTTCTCACACAAAAACTTCACTGTGTGCAAAGTGTAAGTATAGCAGATGAGGGCCTGTCTGGCAGAAATGATATCAGAGGGGTAGATGAGTTGGGAGGAGGGACCCTGTTCCACTCTTGAACATGGGAAGGACACACTGGAATCTGAGAGGACAGAGAACATGGCGCTCTTAAGAAGTCACAACTTCATTCCCACTGGCCAGTTGGGGGCAGCACCCCTTTTCAGCCAGCTGATGCTTTTTATGGCTGAGAAGCTGACAGGGAAGAACATAAAAGAATGTGTGCAAACCTTTCTGATAAGTAGCTAAAACAAATGCATTATTAGTTCCCCAAGTATGATTTGCTGTGGTGACAGCAAGTGCCTCTACTACCTCCAAGGCTTTTACCCCAATTGTCTGGATACAGGCAAAGCAGTGCAGATATTCTACTATTGTTCAGCAGTGCCTTTCCTCGTGAGCATTTGCCCAGCATGCAGCCTTCAGACATACTTCACACAACTGTCCTAAATACAGCTGAGGCAAGTAATAACACCACTGCGAACCTAAACCTCATCAGCATTCCACTGTACAGGAAACAAACGGGGAAAGAGATAAAAGGATGAATAGTGCAAGCGCTAGAAAGGTCTTTTAAAACAACAAACACAAAGGGATAAATGTCAGACCAGGGATCAAAAGTTTATGATGCTTGGAGACAGATTGTCGACAAGCAGAACACAGCTTGCCCAGAGAGAAGCATATAAGCAATTAGAAAATGTCCAGCCTGAGAAACCTAAGTCATCTTTAAAGAGTGCCAAGTACTGATACATAATAGATTTGATTCTCCATTCTTTCTGCATCCAGTGCTCTCTTTGGGGTTAGAGGGAATTTTAGTCATGCAGGGGGAGTGAAATTAACCCCTATACAGAGGTCCAGCATAAGGCCTAAGCACATTTAAATCCCACTTGCCCTTTCTCTGTCTAGGGGTATGTCTACACTGCAACGGTAACAGCCATTATTTCGAATTAACTTTAATAGTGTCTGTACATGCAAACCGCTATTTTGAAATTAATTCAAAATAGCGGAGCACTTAATTCAAATTTGGTAAATTCTATGAGGAGTAACACCAAATTCGAAATAGCTATTTTGAATTAAGTGCTGTGTAGACACTTAATTTGAAATAGGGGGCCTCCAGCCCTTCCCAGGGAGCCCTGGTGGCCACTCTGGGCACAACCAGGAAAACTTACTCTCCTCTCCCCCAACCCGGAGCCATTAAAGGGGTAGACGCTGGCCACAGTGCCTGTGCCAGCTCCAAGCCTGCCAGCCCAGAGCCAGCAGTGGCCACCCGGAGCCACTGACCCAGTGGCCCAAAACATGAGCCAGCAAGCCACTGGCAACCAGCCCTCCACCACTCCCCAGGAGCAGTCTGCCAGCTCCCAGGAGCCTGACAGGGGCTGGAGAAGGTGGGCGCCTTCCTGGTCCAGGGTGGAGATCATGGACGTTATTCAGGTTTGTGGGGGATGCCCCCAATGTCCATGATCTCCGCACTAGATGGAGGAATGCAGCCGTCCATGGCAGGATAGCTGCCAGCCTGGCCACCAAAGGTCACATGTGAACCCAGGAGCAGGTTCACATGAAAATCAAGTTGGTCCGGCAAGACTCCCACCGATGTCCTAAGTCCTAACCCGATGCCCTGCCTTAACGTCGGTTCAGGGTCCACTCAGTGTGGACGCACTATTTTGAAATAGGTTTTGTGTGTAGATGTGTTAATTCAAATTAGCTTAATTCAAATTAACTATTTCAAATTAAATTAACTCAAATTAATGCTAACGTACCCTAGGGGTGATTCTCTAGCTATCTCAGGCTTTTATGCTGCTGCACATCACCCTATTATTTCAGCTCCTATCTCAGCCAGAACCTAGGCCAAGGACCTCTCTAAGCGAGATTGTACTCAATTTTGCTTCACTGGAAGAGAAGCACTAACTTTTACAATTAATGATGGGTTTTAGTGTGAGCAATAAGTAACAGCAGAAGAAAAAGATTCATAGAATAAAAAGGATTAAGACCATGGATAAAACAAGTGATTAGATATGTGTTTAAATCCATCCCTACTCAGGACAGCACTTAAGCATGTGTTTAATTTTAAGCATATATTTAAGCCCCATTGAGGACTAGAGTCCCATTAAAATAAAGCCTGTGCTTAATCATCCTTACTGAATAGGGATGTTGAGGGAGTAATTTAGAAGCACCTGAGTGATTTAAGATCCTAAGTGCCATTGAAAATTGGTGGAATTTAGGCTCCCACTTAAGAACTTTTGAAAATGTATCCCACTTTCCTGACCAAGGGATTAAGAGAAAGTGGAAAAGAATAAGGATTAATAAACAGAACAGACACTTCATTCCAGCTAATAATAGCTCTTTCCTTGCACATTTTATGCTTTCATGCGTCTAAAGGGAAGTTGTACACAGGAGTGGCTAATACTCTCCCTCCTACAGACAATGTCCAGGAGAAAAAGATATCTTCCTCACATGTACGGAGTTTATTTACAGCACCAGACAATTGTTTTAGGAGCTCACCAGCGGAGCCTTTGTAACTTGATCAGTCAAAAGGTGGCCATCTTCGATGACAGGAATGAAGCATGACAGCAGAGCAGACAGGAATGTATTTCATTTGAATGCCAGAGTCAGATACCCCCTTCCAATTTTCCCTTGCCATTTATTCATTTTTGGTGTTTCTCATGTCTTCAGGCACTGTAGTGCATGTTCATAAAATATAAAGGAGAGGGAAAATCAGGACACCTAATTCCCATGACTGAAAGCAGGACGATAACCTCCCTAAATTTTGCCTCTCCTGTTGTTTAATGTTAATGAGAGGGCTTATGGTATGGAACCCAAAGGCATATATTACATGTGTTTATTTTAGAGAGTCACGGTATTGCCATCCTTACTTCTATGCTGCCCTCAGAGTTGGGCGGCCAGAGAGCAGCAGCTGCTGGCCGGCGCCCAGATGCTAAGGCAGTGCCCCACCAGCAGTAGTGCAGACACATGGATGGCAATACCATACCATGCCTCTAGAGCTGCCTCATATACAGCAGTTGATGGATCCTATATTTTTAATAATAGAGCTTTTCAGTTCTATGGTGTCTATGATATGCCCAAGGTGACATGGCTTGTCAATGGAAGAATAGGACACAGGACTTTTGTGTCCTTATTCTCTGCCTTGTCTATGTGCCATCGATTAGATCCCAGCTGCCTCTGTGTTCAGTAAATCAAAAGATAAGCGTATGGGCTCTATAATAAATAATCCTCCATATTCATAGTTGGATAATTTGAGCTTGTGGACAGAAGCATGAAATTGTTGGAGTAGTTCGTAGGCTTGCCACAGAGACAATGGAGAACAAAGTGAATTGCCTGATGTATATTGATTGTCATTGAAAATATGCAACTTCTCCTGGCCTCACATGAGGGTCAGATGCAAGAAGGTGAGCTTTGGTGTCTTTCATTGACCCCTAGGCATAGCTGACCTCTTGGCTTACCTCACCTAATCAATTCCCTTCCACTTCAAAGGCCACGTACACACTTGGGCTGTGTCCAGACTCAGGGGTTTTTTCGAAAAAAGTAGCCTTTTTTCGAAAAAACTTCCCCTGCGTCCAGACTCAAGCCGCGTTCTTTCGAAATTAATTCGAAAGAACGCGGCTTTTCTTTCGATGGCGGTAAACCTCATTTCACGAGGAAGAACACCTTCTTTCGAAAGTTCCTCTTTCGAAAGAAGGCGTTCTTCAATGTAAATAGGGCTTCTTCGAAAGAGAGCATCCAGACTCACTGGATGCTTTCTTTCGAAAAAGCAAGCCGCTTTTTCGAAATTTCTCCGTGCAGTCTAGACGCTCTCTTTCGAAAGAGGCTCTTTCGAAAGATGCTTTCGAAAGAGCCTCTTTCGAAAGAAGCCTGCAGTCTAGACACACCCTAGGTCTCCTGTTCTGAAATGTTGTAGTCGTTGGGTTAAATATGAGATATCTCATTGAAGATTAATAGCCTGTGATATGCAGGTCAGACTAAATGATCCTATTTGGCTATTAAACTATCACACAAACAGAGGGTTAAGCCAGTGCTTGGACAGGAGCAGTGGCTTAAAGACACTTCTGAACCCTACTATGCCAAGTGGTCCTCAGTGGCATGTCAGCATCTGGGGAATAGCCTCTGAAAAACCCAAATCCGTCAATATGAAGGAAGAGAATGGACTCAGAACTAGTAATCTGAATTCTTACATCTAAACACTTCTTGTTATCAAGCACCTCAAGGGTATCACATGTCTGCACTTCAGCTCCATCACGAACACCCTATGAATAACATAAAAAGTATCAGTTAGCACCAGGTACATTTGACTTCATGACAAGAATCTCAGAATGGCCTTTCTTCTATGTGATCTTTTTTACACTTTCAGCTCATGAGCTTTGTGTTTGATCCCTGAGCCCTTCCACATGAGTTTTTATAGTCTCTTTAGTGCACTTGTATGGGGAAAAAATCTATTAAAAAATCTTTTGCAAGAATCTCACGGCAGCGTCTACTTGGAGATGCGCCAAGCACCATACATCAGTATAACCTTCTGCACATCACTCCAAACTTTGGTAATGGAAATGAATGCCACCAACTCCAACTCCTTCTCTGGCTCATATTCCATTCTGGGGTTCTCATCATCAAGTCGAAAATTATTGGCATTAATAGATACTTTTTCATAACATACATATAGGGTATGTCTAGACTACATGGCTCCGTCGATGGAGCCATGTAGATGAGTTTACTAGACATAGCAAAATGAAGCGGCGATTATTCAAATCGCCGCTTCATTTACATCAAAATGGCCGCCACGCTGTGCCGATCAGCTGATTGTAGGCACAACATGGTAGTCTAGGCAGGGATCAGCTGACCCCAGAGCCCTTTGTCGTCAGATATCAGCGCGGCAGCCATTTTGATGTAAATGAAGTAGCAATTATTTAACATTTAAATTGTCGCTTCATTTTGCTATGTCTACAACTATTTTACTATGTCTAGTAAACTCATCTAGTAGACACACCCATAGTGTTTATTATGGAGTTGAAGTATTGGTATGTGATGGGGGTAAGATGTTAGGTGAAAAGAAATAGTTCAGAAGGGTAGCTGTGTTAGTCTGTAACTTTAAAGACAATGAGTAGTCCTGTGGTACCTTAGGGTATGTCTACACTACCACCCTAGTTCGAACTAGGGTGGTAATGTAGGCAACTGGAGTTGCAAATGAAGCCCGGGATTTGAATTTCCCGAGCTTCATTTGCATAAAGCCGGGCGCCACCATTTTTAAATGTCCGCTAGGAAGCCTAGTCCGAACTACCTAGTCCGTGCCGCATGTAGCCACGCGGCACGGAGTCTGCACTAGTGGACATTTAAAAATGGCGGCACCCGGCTTTATGCAAATGAAGCCCGGGAAATTCAAATCCCGGGCTTCATTTGCAACTCCAGTTGCCTACATTACCACCCTAGTTCGAACTAGGGTGGTAGTGTAGACATACCCTTAGAGAGTAACAAAAATATAGAGTATCATCAGCTTTCATGGGTAAAACCTTAAAACGCTGCTCATCTGATGAAGTGGGTTTTACTCATGGAAGCTGATGATACCCTATTTTTGTTAGTCTCTCAGGCAGGGGCGGATATAGGGCAAGGCGAACGGGGCGGCTGCCCCAGGCCCCGTGCTTCAGAAAGCCCTGCGCATGTGCCGTGGCAAAGGGGGGGCCCCGCGGAATTATGCTGCCCGGGGCCCCGCAAAACGGTCATCTGCCCCTGCTCTCAGGTGCCATAGGTCTACTTGTTATCTATAAAGAAATAGTACATAAATTACAATTCATATTGCTAGATTCTGATACCTTTCCATGCAGTGTGAGATTAGTTTTTTTTTAAAGGAGACTACTGCCCAGATACTGGGATGAGACCAAAGACAACTTAGCATAGCAAGTAGTCAGAGGTTTTTTTAAGCCACATTTGAGCATCCTGCCTCTGCTCCTGTCCAAATACTGGCTTAGTCCAAATCATACATTTAACAGTTTGTTTATTTCTCTTTGTTCCTCCCCATCCCACTGCCAAATAAGTTGGTTACATCAGTCAAGGGTTAGAGTTGTAGAAGACAGGCTTGAATTGAAGTCTAGACTTAACTATGAATTTCTTACCATTCTAGCCATAATAAAAAATTTAGATATGATAGATGATAAAAAAAAAACAAGTCTCTCAAAGAAAAGAGTTAGGGCCATACCAAATTCATGACCATGAAAAACATATCATGGACTATATCAAGGTTGCCATTTCAGGAGAGCATGGAGGGGGCAGCAGCCATGCGTACCAGGATGTAGCTTGCTTTTCTTCCTGTTCCCCAGATGATAAGGGAGTGAGGGGAAAGTACTTGGATTCCAGGCATGCCTCTCACTCCTGGATGGTGAAGGAAGGGAGCAGAGGAATAATTCATGGAATACAAGTACTCAGTGCTGGTAATAGGGATGCCAGATGGTTTAAAAAAAAAACACCAGCTCTGGGGAGTAACTAGGGAGTAACCTGGGAGCTTGGGGCCAAAATGCAGTCACAGCCCCTTTAATAGCCACGTGTCCTAAGCGGGCTTCCGTTCGGCATGGCGGAAGTGCTCCCAGGGCCAGCTGTTGCAAAAAAACAACTGCAAATACTTTCCCCTTGTTCCCTGATAGATCAGGGAACAGGAAGACAAGCAAGCCGTATCCCACACATGGCTGCTGCCCCCGTCGCTCTCCTGGAATGGCACCTTTGTGTGCCATGAAATCTGGTCTCCCCCAGTGAAATCTGGTCTTTTGTGTTCTTCACGAGTTTATTTTAGGGTTGTCACCCTTACTTCTGTGCTGCCTTCAGAGCTGGGCAGCCAGAGAATGGTGACTTTTAGCAAAGTGCCCAGTTCTGAAGGCAGTGCTCTGCCAAGAACAGTGCAGAAGCACAGGTGGCAATACCATACCATGTCACCCTTGCTCCTGTGCTGCTGCCTTCAGAGCTGGCCAGACAGGGTCTAATTCTGTAGTCAGCAGTACAGAAATAAGGATGGCAATACCATATTATAAGAACATAAGAACGTCTGTAGTGGGTCACACCAAAGGTCCATCTAGCCCAGTAGCCTGTCTGCCAACAGTGGCCAGCACCAGGTGCCTCAGAGAGGGTGGACCGAAGACAATGATCAAGTGATTTGTCTCCTGCCATCCCTCTCCAGCCTCTGAAAAACAGAAGCCAGGGACACCATTTCTATCCCCTGGCTAATAGACTTTTAAGGGCCTAACCTCCATGAAATTATCTAGCTTCTCATTAAACTCTGTTATAGTCCTAGCCTTCACAGCCTCCTTTGGTAAGGAGTTCCACAGGTTGACTATGCGCTGTGTGAAGAAGAATTTTCTTTTATTAGTTTTAAACCTGCTACCCATTAACTTCATTTGGTGTCCTCTAGTTCTTCTATTACGGGAACTAATAAATAACTTTTCTTTATCGGCCCTCTCCACACCACTCATGATTTTATAGACCTCTATCATATCCCCCCTCAGTCTCCTCTTTTCTAAACTGAAAAGTCCCAGTTGTTTTAACCTCTCTTCATATGGGTCCCGTTCCAAACCCCTAATCATTTTAGTTGCCCTTTTCTGAACCCTCTCCAAGGCCAAAATATCTTTTTTGAGGTGAGGAGACCACATCTGTACACAGTACTCAAGATGTGGGCGTACCATAGTTTTATACAGGGGCAGTAAGATATTCTGGGTCTTATTTTCTATCCCTTTCTTAATAATTCCTAGCATCCTATTTGCCTTTTTGATCGCCGCTGCACACTGCGTGGAAGTTTTCAGAGAACTGTCCACGATAACTCCAAGATCTCTTTCCTGATTTGTCGTAGCCAAATTAGCCCCCATCATATTGTACGTATAGTTGGGGTTATTTTTTCCCAATGTGCATTTCTTTACACTTATCCACATTAAATTTCATTTGCCATTTTGTTGCCCATACCACTCTTAACCCTGTGCTGCTGGCAGCAGCTCTGCTGATAGAGCTGGACTCTGGGTAACAGCCACCACTCTGAAGGTAGCTCCTTATCCAACAGCAGCACAGAAGTAACCCGTGGCGAGTAGATTGCAACCTGGAAGAGCTAGGTTCGGGCGATCTGTGCATGCGCAGATTGCCGGACAGCGCGGCTGGCGAGCGGGGCTCGCCGCAGTTCGGCAAGCCCTGGTAGTACTGAAACCCCCATTACAATAACCTTGCAGCATGGTCCCCACTCGCCCCCCCCCCCCCACACACACAGACATTTACAGCTCCTTTTTGGCTCAGGATCCGTACAATTACAACACTGTGACATTTTAGATTTAAACAACTGAGAGCATGACATTTATGGTTTTTTAAATCCCATGTCTGTGAAATTGACCAAAATGGGCCATGAATTTGGTAGGGCCCTAAATATAGTGGATGCTACATTGCCTGAGTTACTCAAATTGCACTGGACTAATCACTAAAGAATATACTCGATTCTTATTAACAATAATAAAACACGTATACTTCACTAACTCCAAGAGGCACCCAGGTCATGGCTCCTCCATGCTAGGTGCTGCATGAACAAACTAAAAATAAAGTCCCTGTTTCAAAGAGCTTATAGATGTAAAAAAGACATAACATGTTGATGAGACAAACAAATATGCTAGGGAGAAGATGGGGAGACAACAAAACAATACAATGTGCAGATCAGAACCGGTACCATCTGTCCAGACACTCCCTTACTCTAGGAAACAATCCATTACTGGTCAGTGAATAAACAACAGGCTGAACCTCTCTAAACCAGGACTCTCTGGTCTATCAACATCTGTGGTCTAGCACAACCATGAATGTACCATGACCGCAGGGCTAGTGGCTGGGAGTCCTGCAGGCCATGAGGCCAGGAGCAGCAGTGGAGTTGCCCATCAGGGCTGGGAGCCCAGCACACAGCAGTAGGGCTGCGTGGTGAGGCCAAGAGCCTGCTTGCAGCAGCAGGGCTGCCCAATGGGGCCAGGAAGCCCAGTGGGGTTGGCAGGGCAGTGGGGCCAGCAGCACGGGGAGAGCTGGCTGGGAGGCTGGTTGCTAGGCCAGTTCTGGGGATCCAGTGGCAGGGAAGCCAGAAATGACTGACCCTGGATCAGTCAAGTCCAGAGGGTGCCAGACCAGGGAGGTCTAACCTGTATATGATGTAATTGGTCCATTCCATATGTATGTTAATCCCTCTGTGGAATTTTAGAACTTGGTCATGAGAAGTTGTTGATTTTTCCCAGCAGTAACATTGCCAGTGGGTTAGTTTCATTGTGTGTCATTCTACACCTTCCCTCTTCTTAAACAAGTGTTTCTGTTTGCATCTTTGCTGTACACATTGTCAATTTACTTGACAATTCCAAGAGGGAGGATATTTTAAGGCACATGGGGCAGTTAGGCACCCACATCCTACTGAACAGCAAAGGGAGTTAGGTATCTCCTTTCTCTTTGTGCAAAGCAAAATCTTGTATTTTCTCGCATATCTTTGACTGGATGCACTTGCACAGTAGATCTCAATATACCAAAAATCTTATCTGAGCACTATGATAAAGTATTATACAATAAATACTTACATAATTATTGATGCTCCATTTCCCTTAGAAAATCCCATTACATCTGACTACACAAGATAAGGCTTTATCAGATATATAACCACAGCTAGTTACAGTCAGTAAATCCCATGGCTAATACCATCGCTCTTTTTTATTGAAGTGTAAATTATTATTTTGTTTTATTAGTTGATATTTTTTCACCTAAATACGTTGCATAACCATATATCATTCAGTGTGCCAAAGCATAAAAGCTAAACTGTGCAATGTTACTTGCAAAAAACCAGACATTTACTGGTTCCCTTCCACAGAATGTAACAGCAAAGGGATAAATTTTGTTCTCAGTTACACCAGTGTAAGACAGAGGAACGTCACTGATGATTATTATTTATTTTGTATTCAGTCAGGCCTAGAAGCATGGTCTCTAAAACACAGGGGTACCTTAAGATTAGTGCAGATCCGTGTGGATACCTTATAGGTTGGAAGTTATACTCCTGTCTGTAATCTGAGAATAATAGGGCTCGTCTACATTGGCCCCTTTTCCGGAAGGGGCATGTTAATTTTAGAGATCGTAATAGGGAAATCCCCGGGGGATTTAAATATCCCCCGCGGCATTTAAATAAAAATGTCCGCCGCTTTTTTCCAGCTTTTAGAAAAGCCGGAAAAGAGCGTCTACACTGGCCCCAATCCTCCGGAAAAAGCGCCCTTTTCCGGAGGATCTTATTCCTACTTCAAAGTCTTCATTGTCTTCAAAGTAGGAATAAGATCCTCCGGAAAAGGGCGCTTTTTCCGGAGGATCGGGGCCAGTGTAGAAAAGCGGCGGACATTTTTATTTAAATGCCACGGGGGATATTTAAATCCCCCGCGGATTTCCCTATTGTGATCTCTGAAATCAACATGCCCCTTCCGGAAAAGGGGCCAGTGTAGACGTAGCCATAATGTTCACAGAAGAGGGTTACTTACTGTTAGTTACTGTTCGTGAAGCGCTTTGAATACACAAAAGTCTGTATAAAAGCTACATTTAAATATTACAGGATTATGTGAACTGGAAATAATTCTAGAATTCAGACCTGTTCAAACAGAAGTTTCTCAGTTCCCTTTACCTGAGATTTAGTATCTCCCTTCATCCTATACTGTCTGCAAGTGGCAATGAAATCAATTTACAAAGACTATCAAACTCAGTGGTTTAACATAGGGATGTTAAATATCGGTTAATTGAGTAGTCGAGTAACCGCAGGATTTCTTATTGGTTAGTTGACTATTCTATATCACTGGGGGCGGGACCGGCAGCCAGTGCACTCTGGCCTCACTCCCATGGAGCCCTCTGCCACTCTGCTTTGCTGCCTCTGTATCAGAGGCAGCAGCACAGGGTGCCAGGCGGGAGCTGGTCCATGAGGGGAGCCAGTTTAAAAAACAGCTCCCTTCACGGACTGGCTGCCTCTTTCCCTGTGCTGCTGCTTCTGATAAAGAGGCAGCAGCACGGGGTGGCAGCAGCTCCTGTCTGGGAAAAAGGGTCTGAGCTCTCAGACCTGGCGAGAGCCGGAACTGAGATGAGCTCCCTGCTCAGCCAGCTCCTAATACACTTTACATGCAGTGGGGGTAGGTCCCAGACCCAGCACGAGCCAGGGTTAAGCCAGACTGCTGTCCACCCTGCAAAAAAATGTTCTGGGGGGTGGAGGGAAATGCGTGTAATCTATAGCATTATCCTATAAGCTTTTGATTATCGAATAATCAGTTATCGACTATACTATTGCATCCCTAGTTTAACATTTCAAATGTAGGTAGCTTCTTTACCTACAACCAAATGGAGTTTTGTAATTAAACCTGAGAAGTTAAATGTGAGGTTATAAAACCTCTGCTTTAGGGGAGGGGAGAAGGTTTCCCCTCTACACAGGTATCCATCTGGATGCCATTGTCTTAAAAATAATTTTTCTTGGGCTCAGAAAACAACTAGGATTGTGGCGTTTGGTTTAAAATGATAAAGATTCCCTAGGGTACCTTTTTCACTTTTGTTTTATGGCCCATTCATTCCCAAAAGAACCTGGTCTCTCCTGGCCCTCTTTTTTATATCCTTGTTTTATCATCTGCTACATTGCCTGATGTACAGATTCTGATCTCACTCCAGTGTCCTTTGGGAGTCATGCCACTGAAACCAATAGGATTAAACCAGGGGTGGGGAACCTTTTTTGAGTCAGAGGCTGCTGATCTACAGAAAAATTAGAGGAACAAAAAAACAGCAACAACAAACCCCAAGCCCTCACTGAGAAAGACACTTCCCACATTCCCCCCCTCAAACACCAGAACCAATGTGGGCCCAGCCTAGTAGATTTTGTGTGCCGCAGCCCCAGGGTGGGGCGGCAGGGATGTGCCAAAGTGGGCTCCCCAATGCTGGAAGGGGGGGCATGACCCTTGGGGGCTAGATCCAGGCAAGCTAGGCCTGAGGCTCCCCACCCGTGGATTCAATTAATGTAAAGCAGCAGGAGATGAGACTCTAGCCGTGAATCTTTGATAAGTTCAATGTTACCATTTTGTTTCTTCTGGAAATTCCTGCAGTGCCATGTACCGTGCCTGGATCTCACATCCTTCTGAAGGATCCCTGTGCTTCTATTCTTGACACTATTTCTATTTTTTTCCTGCAGTCAGTAACAGACATCAACAGTTTCTGCCAATTAGCTGGTCTGTTTTGGGGATTTTATGTTCCCTACCTACCTATTCTATCTTATCCCGTGGTTTGCTTTATTGTAGAATTATTTAATTGAACGTTCTGCCAGTAGACTGGAGAATGTAGGGAAGAAAACCTAAATATAAAAGGCTTAACCAGGGGGCAGGAAGGGTCCACCACCCACCTACTGTTATACTGTGTTGTCCCTGGAATTTAATAACCACATGTGGTGAATGTAGCTCATTAGATTGTGTGTGCTGAATAATTCACAGGGGGCAAAAAGGGTGCTTTGCCCAAGCCCCTTCATTTGAGAAGGGCCCCCAACCAGAGTCACAGTGCCACTCATGTTTGACCTGGCTTCCCCTCCAATTATAAAGGGGTAGATGGGCCAAACTGAGCAGCATTTTGGCCTACTTTAGTTACTTTAAACATCTGGAGTAGGGTTGTCGATTAATCATAATTAGCTCATGTGATTAACTAAAAAATTAATCACAATGAAAAAATGAATTATGATTAATTATAGTTTTAATCGCACTGTGAAATCATAGAATACCAATTGAAATTTATTAAATATTTGTGGATGTTTTTCTAAATTTTCAAATATATTGATTTCAGTTACAACACAGCATACAAAGTGTACAGTGTTCACTTTATATTATTATTTTCATTCCTTTTTTAGAGTGCACATATTTGTAAACAAAAGAAATAGTATTTTTCAAGTCACCTCATACAAGCACTGCAGTGCAATCTCTATATCGTGAAAATGCCACTTAAAGTGTCAATGTTTTTGTTAATTAAATTTGTGACTAAACTCTTTGGGGGAGGATTGTATGTCTCCTGTTCTGTTTTACCTGCTTTCTGACATATATTTCATGTTATAACAGTCTCGGATGATGATCCAGCACATGTTCATTTTAAGAACACTTTCATTGCAGATTAGACAAAACACAAAGAAAGCACTAATGTGAGATTTTTAAAGATAGCTATTGCACTCAACCCAAGTGCCTTCCAAAATCTAAGAGGGATGAAGCATGGAGCATGCTTTCACAAAGCTTAAAAGAGCAACACTCCAATGCAGAAACCACAGAACTCAACCACCAGAAAAGAAAATCAATCTTCTGCAGGTGTTATCCGGCTCCGATGATAAAAATGAACATGTATAAGTGCACTGCTTTGGATCATTCTCAAGCAGAACCTGAAATGGTGGTTGTAACATGAAGGGGCATATGAATCTTTAATGCCTCTGGCATGTAAATATCTTGCAACACCAGCAACAACAGTGCCATGTGAATGCCTGTTCTCATTTTCAGGTGTCATGTAAACAAGAAACAGGTAATATTATCTCCTGAAAATGCAAACAAATGTGTGTGTCTGAGTGACTTACTGAACAAGGACAGAACGAGCTCGTAGGATCTAAAAGCAAGGGTGGGCAAAATATGGCCCACAGACCAGATGCTGCCCACCAAGCAAACAACTCAAGCCCACAGGAGCCTCTGCCAGGCTCCTTGTCTGCCCTGTCCCTGGCACTGCTCAGAGCAGGAAGCCTGGGGGGAGTGGGGAGAGAATTTGCATGCTGCTCCTGCCCCTAGCACAACCTCACAGCTCCCATTAGCCTATTTCCAGGCAGCACATGATGTACCTCACCCCCGCACCAGCGGTCTCAGCATTCAGAGCCACAGATGGCCCCTGCAGCTGGTGCAGTAGCATGGAAGGCAGGGATAATGACAGAGGAACCAGCAGGACAGCTGGCTGGGAGTCTCCCAGGTAAGCACCTCCCAGCCAGACCACCTCTGGCACCCCAGCTCCTCCCTCCACCCAAATCCTCTGCCCCCTTCCTGTATCTCTACCCCATGTAACCCAAACCCTCTGCACCCCATCTCCTGCACCCATACCCCCTTTCAAAACCTGCACCACCTTCTACAACTCTCCTCCTCTTCACAAACTCCTCCCAAACCTTGAATCCTCTTCTGTACACCTACCCCAGGTCACAACCCCCTCCCAAATACAGCAAACCCACCTACACCTCTTCTCCAGGTCAGAATCCTGTCCTACACCGGGACCCCTTCCTGGACCCTGCACCCCCTCCTGCTCCCCAGTCTCCTGTCACAGGTCACAACCCCCTTTTCCACCCCAACTCCCTCCCAGACCCCAAACACCCTTCTGCATCCCAATCCTTTACCCCAAGCCTCCTTCCTGTACCCAACCTCCTTCCCAGTTCCAACACCTCTTTTAATATCATGGAAGAGTGCAGCCCCTGACCACTTACCAAATTCTTGAAGTGACCCCCCTCAAAAATTATTGCCCATCTGTGACTGGGTGTCCGCACCCCACACTGAGGCTGGGAGGAGTGCTGTGTTCTGGGGTGAGAAGGCTCTGCCGCGGCTGCCCTGCTGCGCATGCTCCCAGGTAGACGGGGAAAACCCACCCCGCTCTAGGATCATGGGGAGCACCGCATCCTGGGGTGAGAGGGTTCCGCCGCGGATGCTCAGCCACACATGCACGCAGCTGGTCAGGGCTATAAGTGGCTCTGAGCTGGGAAGATGGGGAAGGCATCTGGAGGGAGGAGTGGCCAGTGGGGAGATTGCCCTGACCAGCTTTAGGGGAGCAGGGGCTCCTACACAGGGTGAGACAGACGCGGCTGGAGCTGCCGACTGGGCCAGGGACACCGCTGCCATTGCCTGGAGTGGGCCTGGATTTCACGGCCACACCAGCGCCAGGGGGAAGCCCTGTGGCCCCTGGGGAAGTTGGCCTCTCAGTGGAGGGGGGTGCCTCTCCTGACTCCTTTCCCCCAACGTCAGGGCCACCACCAGACTTGTCAGCGCCACACTTCCTGCACAGACTGGGGCTTCACGGACGATGGGGCATCCTCAGCCCGGGGAACTGTTCCGGGCCACGTCAGTGAGACCGCCATTCTGGTTCTAGCTCCAGCAGGTCTGGCTGCCATTGCTACGCTCATCCTGACCAACGCAACCCCTCCAGACCTTGGCCCCAACGCCAGAGGACGGCTAAGAGTAGGCAGCCCAGTAGCAGTAGGAAGCGATCCAGGGAGGGAACACTGGACCCGTAGGGTTGGAGAGTTATGGCAGTCAACCCAGGCAGTGGACCATTTCCCTGCCCTGGCAAGCAATGTGGAAGAAAAATTATCATTGGAGAATTCTCCTGCAGATTTTCACAGGAAATATCGCAGGTGTGAGAGGGTGAGAAATGCAGTTTCCATCAGTGACACCCGACTATCCAAGGAATTAAGATTGTCGTAAGAATGATAACAAATGTGTTTTCTGCCTGTGGGAAGTTCATTGTACAGACATGTTTAAATGAATTTCAAGAATTGTTTCATCCCAACCTGTTGGCATCTGGTTTATTTCGATTTCCTGCAGGGGCACCCAACAGCTTTTTGCCTTCTGCACTGAGGAACAGTGTGATCAAGTGGTTAGAACACTGGATTGCAGCTCAAGGAACCTGGGCGACATTCCAAGCTACTTTGCTGACCTGCTGTATAATGCTGTGCATGTCATTTCTCTCTGGTGTTTCCTCTTCCATCCTCTGTCTAAGAGCTTGTCTTCACTTACCCTGAGGGCGATGCTACATAGATCGATCTCCCAGGATTCAATTAAGGGGGTCTAATAAGGATTCTCTTAATTGACCACTGACAGTGCTCCCGTATGCCACCAAGTCGCAAGCAGTAAGAGAAGTCAATGGGAGAGTTTCTCCCATCAACTTCCTGCAGTGGGGGATGCTGCAGAAATTCAACATAAGGTGTGTCCACTCCAGCTACACTATTCTCGTTGCTGGAGTTGTGTATCTGAGGTTCACTTTCTCCAGTAGTTTAGATCTGGCCTTAGAGAGGGGCAGAGGGACTATCTCACACTATGTATATGTATAGCACCTTGCGTAATTGGTCCCAATTCTATTATGTGTGTTGTGGTAGCAGTTAGAGCTCCACTCATGTATTAGGGCCCCATTGTGCTAATTTCTGAACAATCCCCAGAACAAAAAGGCAGTCCTCTGCTCCCCAAGAGCTTACAGTTATTGGGGCCTTTAGGGGCTACTGTAATACAGACAATGTGTAGACAGACAGAGCTATTAGAAATAAATATTGGCCTTTAGATTGATTGTCTCCTTTCTGTGTAATGTCGTTTTCCTATTGACATCAGTCTTGGGGTCCTCCTCCTTTCCATTGGGTTCTGTAATCAGGGCAGGGGCAGATATCTCATCCCTGCTTAGGATCTGATATGGAGCACTGATAATTGGAAGAGATTCCTGTTTGCATCAAATGCCTTTGGATAGGAGTCTTAGATTGTAAACTCTCTGGGGGCTGGGATTTTAATTTCGTTTGCACACTCCCCAGTGTGATGGGTCCTGATCCTGATGTCAGGCATGGATGGGGGGACTAGAGGAGGATAAAGAGGGGAGAAGGAACCTCTGGGACTCAAAGCAGAGGGTGTAGATTAGATGGAAGGGAACCTTCTCAGAAGAAGGTCTCAGGGATACAACGGGAGGAAGCAGGTGGTCCCTCGGGGCTTGAAGATGTTCAATAAGGTGAGGGAGCCCCAGGGTTCAAGGAGGTCCAGAGGACGGGGAACCTGCGGGACCAGAGAGTGGCCCAGGAGGAACAGGACTGTGGATGTTTTTGGAAGAGAGCTGCTGGGGCTCCGTGTTGCTGGGGGTACCAGGTTTTGGAGCAGAGAGGCTGCGTGCTGGGATGGAAGTTTCCTTTGTGTGGTATCTGTGAGCATGGTTTGGGGGTAGTCTTCAGCAGATCCTCACTAACAACTGGGCCAGTTATTAATACATTGGTGCAGACATAGCCCGTGATACAGCTCCCTTGTGCAGATGCATTATTCCCACATCCCATTTCCTTCAGTGGGACCACTTGTCGGGACTCATGGCGTTCCATGAGGTGTACAGGTAGTTCGGAATAGGAATCCTAATCCGAACTACCTAGTCCGTGCTGCGTGTAGCCACGGGCACGGAGTCCGAACTAGCCGGCATTTAAAAATGGCGGCGCCTGGCAACATGCAAATGAAGCCCAGGAAATTCAAATCCCGGGCTTCATTTGCAAGTTCATATGACTACATTAACCACCCTAGTTCGAACTAGGGTGGTAGTGTAGACATACCCTTGGTGAGTGAGGGCTGTAGGATTTGACTGTAGTGAAAAGCACGTTACCTGCACCATCTCCACTCAGTGAATAAGCACAGCTGTGGGCAGATCAAATCATTAACAAGTCTACAGAGGCCAGGTGGAAATGTTTTCCATGTGGATGACATTTCCCATGAGCCTCTGGAGCGATGTTTGTTTTCTTCATCACTGCTATGTGGGTCACATACAGACTTCCTGCTCCTCAGCTGTCAGAGTATTTTTTATATGCCAGTCAGACTGCCTCAGGTCTACCTGCTCTTCGCCTCCCTGCCTTGCTTTGGCTCAGAATGGTTAACCCTTCGAACACAGGAGATCTAGCATGAGCTGCTGAAGAGGCATAACACTGGTATAAAGTTTGCCCTGAACTGTAACTTTTGTGGTGGTATTTTTAAGCTTGTTGACGAGAATGTAGTTATTTCTGGATGTGCAGGATGCTTAGGTGTGGATATTTAGCAATTTCCCCCTGTAATCCATCTTTATTTGAGGGAAAGAGAGAAAATGAGTATTCTGGTCTGTGCTATATTGTTTAAATTATTGACATCCATGAGATAGGGCTGTCACTAGTATGACAAAAGTTTCAAAGGGGTAGGCGAGTTAGTCTGTAAAAGGGAAAACTTAAAAAACAACAAATGGTCTGGTAGCACTTTATAGACTAACAAAACATGTAGATGGTATCATGAGCTTTCGTGGGCACAGCCCACTTCTTCAGATGACAGTGCAGCTTTAATATGCATTTGTGTTTCCCTGTATTCTCCAATAAAGCAAGCTTTTTTACTTAGACCTAGTGCAGATTGTGAAGATATAGGATTTGGGAATGAATAAAGAGAACAATGGGCAGGCAACGAAGAGAAGCAATGGCCCTTTTTGGTTAAGGATCAGTGTTTCACTTTCACTCAACATGGGAGTGAAATGTGTAATCAAGGGCTATGTCTACAGTGGCAGCTTCTTGTGCAAGAACTCTTTTGTGGAAGAGTTCTTGTGCAAAAACTCTTCCACAAGAGAGCATCTACACTGCCATTTACTTTTGCACAAGAGCATCCATGGTAGTGTAGATGCTCTCTTGCACAAGAAAGTTCTGATGGCCATTTTAATCATAGGGGTTTCTTGCGCAAGAAATTCATGTTGCCTGTCTACACTGGCCTCTTCTGGAAGAGCTCTTGCGCAAGAGGGCTTATTCCTCGTGGGGAGAGGAATAACTCTTCCAGAAGAAGCCCTGTTTTACAACGCTGTACTGTAAATTTACTTCTGGAAGAATGTGCAGTGTAGACAGCCGGCAAGTTTTTGCGGAAGAACGGCTGTTCTTGCGCAAGAAGCTGCCAGTGTAGATGCAGCCAAGTAGTTTCTACATCACTAGAAATAGAAGCAACAGTGAAAGTTACTTAAAATTTCTTGCAAGTACATCCTATTGCAACCCAAGTCCCTGCCAGCACTTTAAATAACTCCCTGCTGACTTTTGCAGTAGCTCATCCAGCTCTTTCCAGAGCTGCACACCTGGGCGCACCTGCTTACTTTCTCCTCAGAACAGAAGGATCTTCTCTTCCTATGCAGTGCACTGTCTTGCCATGTGGGGTATATCTGCACTGCAATTAAAAAAAACAGTGGCAGGATCATGCCAGCTGATTCCAGCTCCTAGGACTCAGGCTAAGAGTCTGTTTAATTGCCGTATAGATGTTTGGGATCAGCCTAGAGCTCAGGGTCTGGGACCCTGTGATGTGGGAGAGTCCCGGAAGCCTGAGCCTGCACATGTACACCACAATTAAACATCCTAGTAGCCTGAGGTCAGGGAGCGTGAGCCAGTTAGTACAGACCAGATACCATGTATAAAGGCAATGTAGACGCACCATTCACTGATGGCTGCAATGAAAGTAAAGTGCACTGCTGCTCAAAGATCTTTCAAACAGGGATTTTTGAGGGAGCAGAATTCATGCAGTGACTGTATAATCTTTGAGGGGAATGCATGTGGCTTTGCACTGCAAACCAGAGATGTGGTAAAAGGAGAAGCTGATAAAAAGATTGAAAATGGTAGGGGTGAAACAGATTAAGAGAGAATATCAAGTTGTTGATTAAGGATAGGATTTTTCAGAATTTCCAATGTTTGCCTACCTCTGTTTGGGCACGTCTAGACTAGCTCGGTTGTTCGAGCTAGGTAGGGTAATGAGGGCAAGTTGAGTTGCAAATGAAGCCTGGGATTTAAATATCCCAGGCTTCATTTGCGTGTTCCCGGGCGCCGCCATTTTTAAATCCACCTTAGTCCGAACTCCATGCTTGCGGCTACACACGGCATGGAGTAGGTAGTTCGAATTAAGGATCCTAATTCGAACTACCGTTACTCCTCATGGAATGGAATGGAATTTAAAAATGGCGGCTCCCAGGAACATGCAAATATTTAAATCCCGGGCTTCATTTGCAACTCCGCTTGCCCTCATTACCCTACCTAGCTCGAACTACCAAGCTAGTGTAGACGTACCCTTTCAGTAGTAGGCATCCATTGTTTTCAGTGGGAGCAAAGTAAAGATGATGCAGAATAATTCTGAACATTTTTCCCTAAATATTTGGATGTATTTTTTTAACTTGCTAAGATCAAAAATACACACTGAGGCATTTGACTTTCTTTGCAAAGAAACTGAGGTCAGATTCTCCAGACTGTTAGCAAGACTTTGTACTTCTCTCCCAGCTGTCTAAGCTGAGCACTGAGGACATCCAGGGTATGTCTACACAACAGTGTTGTTTTGGAACAACTGCTCTTATTCCAAAATAACATAGTGCACATCTACACTACAAGCCTTTATTTCAAAATGTCGTCAAGCTGGAGGACTTCTTACTCCAACTCCTGTAACCCTCATTTCACGAGGAGTAAGGGAAGTCAGAGGAAGAGTGCTCTTCCTTTGACTTCCTGCTGTGTAGACAGTGCCAAAAGCCGAAGTAAGCTATTTCGACTTAAGCTATGCACTTGACATACCTGAAGTGCGTAGCTTAATTCAACTTTAACCCTGCTGTGTAGATATGCTCCTAGTGTCTGGCTGAATCTTCCAGGACCACAGAATGACTGTAGCAGATCCTAAACTACCCTCCTCCTACTGTAACCCTGGTCTAGGGATCATGTCCCATGGGGAGCTGGCCAGAACTTGCACCAGAACACCAGACCAGATCAGCACTGGCTGAGGCCTTAGGGGTCTGTTAAAGCCTACTTTTCCTCTCCTGATCACAGGCTAATTGAGGCTGAGTGTTGAGGTGTGAGCGGAGAGGGAGGGAGGGCAGGAGTGGGGCTGGGGATGAGGAGTTTGGAGTGTACGAGGGGACTAAGGACTGGGACAGAAGCTTGGGGTTTGGAGGGTGTAGGGTCTAGGATGGGTCTGAGGACAATGGGCTTGGGGTGCAATAGGGTGCTCAGTGATTGTGACCAGAAGAGAAGACTTCCCCCAGCCTTCTCTCAGTGCAGTAACTAGGGGATGGATGAGAGGCATCTTTCCATGTCTTTAATAGCTCTGGGTTAGGCTGGATCAGGCTGGGAAAGGGTTCCTGTCCCTTCCCCCAGGCCATGGCAGGTCTGGGCCGGGGCTAGTCAGGGCCAGGAGAGTGGTGCTATGGTAGGTCCAGGGCTTGAGGAGACATCTTCCCTGCTGCAGGTTACATATGAAAGTACCAGTGAAGTCAGTACCAACAAAAATGTCATACAATGGCTTGTTTATGAGATACGCTGAAAGTACAATATTTATATTCCAGTTCATGTATTTTACAATTTTATGGTAAAAATAAGAAGTAGTAGTATTCTGAGGCACCTTCGTATTTTTTTTTTTGGTAAGAAAACAGTTTTTAAGTGAGGAGAAACTTAGGATACACGAGACAAATCAGATTCCTGAAAGGATCACAGTAGCTTGGAAAGGTTGAGAGCCACTGGTCCAGAATTGACAAGTCTGCTACAGCTTTCACCAAGATCCAGGTGACTTGTTTAGCTCATGTAGTAGAGACTCATGCAATAAGCTTCAGAGAGCCCTAGTCTGATCCTGCCTGCTGATGACCAGGGTCTATCAGCATTGTAAATTGTCCTGGGGCTCTGACACAGGGTGGTATCGGTTGAACCTCTCTAGTCCAGCACCCTTGGGACCTGACTGATTCCAAACCAGAGAATTTTCCAGACCACGGGAGCCACTATTGTCTGGCAGCATTATCAGCACTTCCACAGCTTATTGGGCTGTTAGAAGTCATTTAGGGGTAAATTAGAGCTAAATAACAGCACAGAAGACTGAGAGCCAGGAACTTTATGAGACTGTGGTGAAACCACGCAATCCCTCCTAATCCCTATTGGGGAATAGGAGTAAAATGGCAGCTGTCACCGAGGGAGACAAAAGCTTGCTTCTATGGGCATGGTAAATTAACTACAGCTGTTTCAGAAAAGGTGCTGAAAAATCAGGTTGGACTATGTGTGGAGATGTATAGATAAAAGAGGTTGAGTGTCAATGTTCTATTTTAGAATGAATCACTGTCAATTACCTTTCATGCATCATCAGATTATAATGACCTTAAGGATCAAAGAGATGACAGGATCAACAGATTACTTCATTGTAAAAAAAAATATGGTTTGGGATTGCAAAGAGGGTAAGTGAAACTATGATGAAGAGTGACAGATGCTCTGTTATATATTTTCAGACCTTCCTATGCTGCTAATAAAATGTTATAATTAATCTGCAAACAGTGAACAATTACTACAATCCCATCATCTTAACATCAAACACTGGGATAATCAAAATCAAGGACCTTTGCAGCACAATGCATATTGTGCATTTCTCCATGTATATTTACATGTACTAATGTGTACAAAGGCTCTGTCATGATGTACTACAGCACCAGATCACCGCATATGGAAAAGCATGTAGAAAATTAGGAATCATTAAAAAAGAAATTGAGAATAAGACAGAAAGTATCTTATTGCCTCTACATAAAACCATGGTAAAAAACGATATATTGGCCTTGGGAAAAGTTCAGAAAAGGGCAACAAAGATGGTTAGGGGTTTGGAACGGGTCCCATATGAAGAGAGATTAAAAAGACTTGGACTTTTCATCTTAGAAAAGAGCAGACCAAAGGGGGATATGATAGAGGTCTATAAAATCATAACGGGTATGGAAAAAGTAAATAAGGAAAAGTTATTTACTTATTCCCACAGTATAAGAACTAGAGGTCACCAAATGAAATTAATAGGCAGCAGGTTTAAAACCAACAAAACGACCCTGCCAGGGAGCCCCACTATGCTACAAACAACGGATGTTGCCGGAACAAGGAAATTCCAGATAATAGGTTCAACCTGTACTTATCACGAGATCAGGACCGCAGGGATCAATCCCCCAGAGGTTGATTTAGTGGATCTAATGAAGACCCATCAAATCAACGGCAAATCACTCTCCAGTCGACCTCTGTCCTCTACCTCTGATAAGAAGAGTGAGGTAAATCAAGAGGTGTGTCTTCAGTTGACCCCACATGGTGTAGACTCCACAGTAACTCAAACTAAAGTACACTATTCACATAGCTGGAGTTGCATATCTTAGGTCAACTTACTGTGGTAGTGTAGACCTACCCTGAATTTTGCCAAGAAAACCAGATGCCAAATAGGAAATCTTGCCATAGGCATCAGGTGCAGTTAGTCCTAAGTGCCCATTGCTAATGACTCAAAATACAAGGCTTTTAGTGATTAGTAGCATTTTTATGTAATGTTTCTTTGTTCACACTTGTTGATGACAAAGCAAATTATAGGACTGAAAAATATCATATTTAGATTTCTTTTATATTCAATGTGTCATTGAAGAAGCAAAGTGCTTTTTGTGTCACTCCGATGCCCAAGGCTTTTCTGAAAACCTCTCTTGAAAATGTATGAGCACAGCTATTCATTTTTAACACACATTTTGATTTTTTTTTTCTTGGATGAAAGAGACCTGTGCTGAGAATGTTATTGGTGCTAAAAGTCCTCTTCATTCATATTAGTTCATCTAATCATAGAGATTAGAGACAGAAAAGACTTACTGGGTCACGTAATTCATCGTATTGCCATTACTGGACTGTTATCTAGTGCATATATAGTGTTTTGTCCCATTTAAAAGGAGTGGAATGATTCAGTTTTGAATTGTTCTCTTAAAATAACAATTACACACTCTCATGTTGATCTGAATAATAGGAAAAATGTTTTGAACTTCTTTGCTTAATTCTTATTATTATTTCTAGCTGTACCGTTTGTACCACTGTAAGCCATTATCAGCACTTATACCACTTAAAATTCAGACCTAATAGTACCACCCAGACAAGTAATTGCTATGTTTTTGCTTTCTATGTACTGCACCTTTAAATCTTTAAAATCTCTCCCGAGGATAGTGGTCCCCAAACTTTTCAGGATCATGCCCCTTACTCCTTTCCACGTCTTCTCCCCACCCTCAAGAGCTAGAAAGGGGATCATGGCTCTGGAGAGGAGGGGAGCAGAAAAGGATGAGGGTCTAAGGCTGGGGTTGCAGCTGGAGGGGATGCGGTATGGAGGTAGGCCTGGGAATGAAACCCTGGCTGGAGGCCACAAGAGGTATAGGCTGGGAGCAGAGATCCATTTGGGGACTGTAGCTGGGTGCAGGGGGCAGGCCCAAGAATGGAGCCCCATCTGGAGACCATGGCTAGGACTGGGGAGAGAGTGGAGCCTTTGTTGGGGGCCTATTCTGAGCACTCTGTCTCCCCACTGATTACACTGAGCCTAGGCACCTACCTCTGTCTCTGAATTCCAGTGGTTTTTATAGGCTCTTCAGAATGAGGTATGGTGACGCTGAACATCTCCACACCTACATTTCTTTGTGAATCAAGTTGCGGGTGATCTCCCCTGAAGACTTCCCTTTTGTTTTTGTTCTCCTAGGATAAGACAGTCTAACTGAAAGCATCTGGGTTTGTTCTTTGTATGCAATGGCTACCAGTCAAGGTATGTCTACACTGAAAAACCCCTAAGCTGAGACTCTCAGATAGAGTCAACAGATGTGGGTACATGCTAGATGACTAAAAATAGGACATTTGGGCTCAGGCTGGAGCCCAGGATTTGAAACCTGGGGACAGAGGCAGGGTCTCAGAGTCTGAGGTTCAAGACCATGCCTACTTTCTGGGTGGGAGCCCAACCATCTACACTGCTATTTTAACCTCTGTAGCACAAACCTGAGTCAATCGACCTAGGCTCTGAGACTTGATGGCATTTTTCTTTCTTGAAGTGTAGTCATACCCTTAGCATTCATATCCCACTCTACTTTCCCTATATATTTAGATCTCATGAATCTGTCCTCAATTCTACTCCTCCAAATCTATAATAAACTCAGTTGTTTCTTTAAGTTTCTTTCAATTTTGCAGGTATCTTTGTGCAGTCTTATTAGTGTCACAAAGAAAGGGATTCTTGCCTCTCTGCAACAGGAAGTGGCGCCTTTGCAAGTTCAGCTGTGAGTCACAGTGTATTTTGTCTGAACCATTTTGAATTACAAACTTATGGCTGTCTAATAGCCAGGCTACTCAAATCTTTCAAATCAGTGGGGCAGTAGAGGGGTAAGTCTCAGCAAAATCTGGCCCTAAACACCTTATATCAAATGTGTTTTTGGAATATCCATAGAATTTGTTTTTAAAATCAGAACTGAAATTTTGACTCAGGTACAGCATTGACTTTAGTGTCTTGTAGGGCCAGAATATAAGCAATTCAGTTAGTCATCTGGTGATCAATCCTCACGAAAGTACATTATTTTTTACTGGAAAATATCATGCCACTCAAGCTTAGGTCAGAACATTTTTTACTATTTGTATATTTTCCAGCTTCCATAAAACAGCAAAAGTCCTAGGAAACGTGCTGACTCTCCATGTCTCCTTCTATGAATTAGGGCCACTTTAACAAAAGTTGAACAAAACTTTGCCCTGGTTCAGTTTCTCATTCTGAAGGCTGATAGAGCTCAGGTGTAGTACTGAACTCACTTCATGGACTGACAGGGGTTTGCTTGATCCAGCACGTTTCCAAGCTGGCTGATGAGTGAGACAATAATTGCATTAGGCTTACAGCAGATGAGGCCGTTGGCTACAAATTTCAACCAATGGATAAAATGTTGTGATTGCAACAGCTGGTGATGGGCACGGAGGAGGAAGTCTTTGGGAAGTTTGGTCTGCAGTACAAGAAGGATTTCTATCTCTATCTGATGGATCTGGAATGAGAACAGAGATGGGTGGAGAATGAAGTTGAGTGACCTGAAGGAAAACAAAATCTTGGCTATGGCAAACAGGAAAATTGTGCCTGGGAGAGTAACATATTGCTAAGATGGAGGGAGCTGTCACTTAGGGCAGAAGATTGTTCAGCTTTGTAGTAGACTAATGTGTGTATGTGTGTGTGTGCGCGCACATGACAAACGAGTGGGTGAATTCCACCACCCTTGGCTCACCTGCATCACACAGGAGACCATTGAAGTGGTCACTTCTAAGTATTCTCAGTGTTTCTAGTACAATATTAAGCAATGGTTAATTAAATATCATGCCTGTTAGGTATCTGTTACTGTCTAATACTCCTGGGTATTTACTGAAGACAGGCCTCAGGGTGACTTAATTATGGGATTAAAAGGATCATTTTCAAACTTGAGCCCTGGATCTCCCATTTAGACACCTAAAAAAGTGGCCTGATTTGTCAAATGTGAACATCAGCATCTCCCCCGACAGAAGTGGCAGCTGTGGGTGCTCATTGTCCAAATTGGGCTGTGTAGTTAGGTGTGTAATTTTACATTCAAGTTTGAAATATTTGGCCTAGCACTATCAATAGCCTCTAGATCCACAGGCCCTTCAAAACCTAGAAAAAAAGACAAAGAGAACAAAAACGGACCTTGTATTGTACCCTAAGCTAACAACCTACTCAGCATTAGGTCTCTACATTACCTGTGATACTAACTGGCACTGCCGTTCGCACTCTCTGCCAAGAGGCTGATAATGCTTTCAGCCTTTCTGCCACTCCATCATGTGGAAAAGGAGTCTTCGGGTGTGGTCAGTCTGGGGCTCATCCTGATTGCTACTGGAGGGGAGTTTCAGCTTAGGCCCTCCCAATGAATAGCTGCCTTCTCTGGCTCCTGTGAGTATCCCCTTGGGGGCTGTCACCTCCTGCAGTGGTAAACAGTGGGACAGGCAATCCCAGAGGTAAGTTGAGCCTAGTCCAGTGAAATCTCTAAAAGGTCTGATCCTGCAGTGGATACCGAGGCAATGGGGAGCATTTCACTAGCAATAAAGGATCAGGCACCGTTGTAGGAAAGAAATATTATCATAGAATCATAGAATACTAGGACTGCAAGGGACCTCAAGAGGTCATTGAGTCCAGTCCCCTGCCCTCATGGCAGGACCAAATACTATGGCCAATAGTCACACTAGATACTGCAGTGCTGTTATTCTGTTTACCAACAGATAGATTCGTTATGTCTCCTGGCGCGACACCAAACTCTGTCCCTCCAGAAACCTGACCTTGTTTCTCCACTCTCACTCATCATGCTCCAGGGAGAAGAAGCTACTCTCTTTCTTCAGTCTCTCACTTAGGAGGGGGGCTTTAGCAACCCACGTGGCCTCTGCATTTGCAGGCACCCAAGCTGGTGATGACAATTGCATGGAGCACAGTGATGAGGAACTCTTCAAAGAGAAAAGGACAGTGTCTTCTTATGGGGCCCACATTGTCCCCTGGCATCACATGAGAGATGATGGACTCCTGCAGCACTCTAGAAATGGAGCTCTCAGAGCAGGAAGAAACTGATTATTATAACCATCTACAGAAAGCTTGTTCCTCATAAATGATCTCTGTTTAGGGTTGCCAGATGGTTTGAACAAAAATATCAGACACACTTGACATTACATCACAATCTACATGCCATCTTATTTAGAAAATACCCAACATTTATATTTTCTCATTTATATTTTCTCAATTTGTTTCCTGAACAGAAAGTTCAAATACTGGACTGTCCACTTCAAAACCAAACACCTGGCAACCCTATCTCTGTTGGCGTCTGCTGGCCAATTATAAATAAAAAAGCAGTGAGGATTCCACCTTTTTCCTTAGATTATCCCATTAGATTGTAAGATCCCGGGGCATGGACTGTCTCTCTGTACTGTGTTTGTACAATGCATAGCACATGGGGGTCCTGGACCATGACTGGGGCTCCTACATGAAGGTTACTGTTAATTATCTGTGTTACTGTGGTGCTTAATTGATTTCAGTATTGGAAACTTTCCCAGATATTCAGGTAATTTTCTCTCTCATTTAATTTCATCCCATTACTCCCCTTTACTGCCTACATTTCAATGTGTTTTTCAGCACCTATTCAGAGAATAGATATAAATCACAACAATCTGTTTGTGAGTTTTAGAAGTTTACTGGAGCAGTCGACAAAGGCTTCCCTTGTCGACTGCACCGCATCTAGCCTGCCGTGCTGTGCCAGATCAGCTGATCGTCGGCACAGTGCAGCGGCCATTTTTATTTTAATGAAGCGGGGATTATTTAAATCCCCGCTTCTTTGACTATACCAAGTAAACTATTTTACATGGCTCCGTCGACGGAGCCATGTAGTCTAGACATACCCTGTGTGTACAGTTGGCAAGAACAGGGACATCCCAAAGGTGTCAATTGAGAGGGCCCCAAACTGAGGCAATTTCATTTAGGAGCCCAGTGTTGAGGAGCAGCAGAAGGACAGAGAGAGAGAGAGTGGGGAGTCATTTAAAAAGAAGCCAGAGAATAATAATTCAGTCTTTTCTTTTGAGCAACTTTGTGAAGTGTGGGAGTTGCCTGGCTTGTTTTTAGAATGAAACTTGATAGAAGAAGTGGGAATATTGGCTCGGAATTGGAGAGATTTCATCAACACTTTGCTCTACTGAGGTTTAGGGGTTTGGGTAGCTTTCACATCACAAAAGATTATGAAATGCACCATGACAGAGACTGAGAGGAAAAGATCAAGGCAGAAGAAAGATAATTTTCTAATTTAAACTGTTGCTTCTAGTAATCATTTGAAATGAAAAGCTGTCAGATTGCACTGCCTTAGCTGGGGGTTGTAGAAAGATTCTGCTTGAGAAATAAATGTGCAGGATATAAATTGTTCTACTATTTTTATAGATATCTATTCACATTGGTTTTGCATTGGTGTTACCATCTAACTCCATTATTTTCCATGGAGTTTCTCCTGAGTTACATCAGTGTAAGCAAGATGAGGATCAGGTCCTCAGAGTATGTCTACACTGCAATGAAGCCCAGATTTAGCAGAACTCAAGTTAGCAGACCTTGGGTTTGTTAAACTAGGGCATTGTTTCTCAAATTTCATTGCACTCCTTGTGACAACAAAAATTAGTACAAGTACTAGGTGTGGGGAAGGGAGCTCACTGCCCTGATGGGGAGGTGAAGCTGAAACCCAAGAGCTTCAGCCCCAGGTATGAGCCTGTATCCTAAGTCACAGGCCCCAGCAAGTCTAAGGCAGCCTTGGTGACCCCATTCACACCATCGCAATCCACTTTGGGATCTCCACCCACAGACCGTCCCACTATGGGAAAACTCGACTTTTCACAAAACTTAACTGTCCAGAGCACAAAGACAGGAATTGTAGGATGGTTTTGGCCTGACTCCCAGAGCACAAGTCCAGTGGGACTGTATCTACACTGCACCCTGGCTACTGGCTTCCCTCAGGTTCAGACCCTCCATTTCCTTAGGGTCTTGTGATCCTTGGTCCAAGCCTTGGGTTAATGTGAGATGTGCATAAAAGGAAGGGGGTTAGTCATGAGCCTGAGTCTGAACCCTGGGCTCACACTGCTATGTACACATACCTGCCAACACCCACAGCTGGGCTGTGTCATCTGATTTGGGTTCATAGTGCTTCAGAGCTATAAAACTCTAGTGTCGACATATGGACTGAGACTGGAGACAGAGCTCAGGGCCTTCACAAAGGGGAAGGGTGCCACAGCCAGGTTCCAGTCCAAGTCAAATTACTATTCCACATTGCAGTTTTATAGCTCTGCAGCCAGAGTCTTGTGAGCCTGAATCAGCTGGCACAGGCAAGCAGCCAGGCATTTTATTGTAGTGTAGACATGTCCTTGGTATCTGGAAAATAGATTTAACCGGACAACTTCTACCCTATATCCAAGTGCAGAAATGTCCTTGATATAAATAGGAGCTATAAGAGAAGCAGCAGCTAGAATTTGGTCTTTACATACAGTCAGCATTAATAAGGTATTGAGACGCTAACTCCCTGCAATTTCAATTAACTGTGTGAGAAATTTAGCTGCATAGTTCCCATCCTATTCATACCAGGGAAGGGTCTTTGCTAACCTGCATGATTACCACTGTGAAATGTTAGGGCTAATTTTATGTAGACTTGGGCATATGGGGTACTTTTTGATAACTTGGACTGGATGGATAGATCTTAGGACAGTTTGTGATAATCCATGTGATAATCCATGTTGATATGCCAGACTAGAAGTCAATAGGCTCAGGCCAGTTTATGCAGATGAAGATTTGGCCTCCTTTGGTGGATTTACTCCAGTGTTACTATCTAAGGCAGGAGTGGACAGTAATATTTGAAGGGGGGGGCACTTCACAAATTTCAGAAATGGTCATGGGCTGCCCTGAAAGGGGCAAGGCCAGGAAACTTCACATGCTGCCCCGCCCACAGACCTTGATTGGCCTGGGGGTGGGGGAATGTGTAAAGTCTTTGCCCACTGCTCCTGCTCTGCCAGGGGTGCATGGTGCCTGGACGAAACCACCAGCCATTTTGAACGGCTGGTGATTCCCTCTGGTGCCATGCATCCTTGGCTGGGGGAGGAGATTTCATGCGCTCCCCCATCCCCAGGTGTCGATTGGCCTAGGGGTGGGAGAGCGATGTGGCAGTGGTGGGCTGAGTCAACCAGCTTGGCAGGCTGGATCTGGCCCGCGGATTCTGCCCACCCTTGATCTAAGGGCTCAATCCCACAAGGCATTGAGTACTCTGGCACCGAAGTATTTAAGCATGTGTTTCACTAGTAGCATGTGAGTATTCTTGTTGAAGTATGTTATGTGTGCACTATTATTCATATTACCATAATTTCTAGGTGCTCCAATCCCACATTGTATTAGACACCATACAAACAGATCAACAAGGTGATTACATACTGAAGCACAGTCCTGGGTA
Organism: Pelodiscus sinensis; assembly: GCF_049634645.1. Classification (NCBI taxonomy): domain Eukaryota; kingdom Metazoa; phylum Chordata; order Testudines; family Trionychidae; genus Pelodiscus; species Pelodiscus sinensis. The sequence continues at coordinate 243,066,626 of NC_134712.1, read as the reverse complement.
GCCTATGCAAAGTATGGAGGGTTCCTGCCATCCTGTTTGCATGTGCTAATCTAGCTTGTGGGGAACAAAATGAAATGACTATTGCTTCATGGAAGGACAGATTGGGCTGCAATGCACTCTGAGCTTCAAGAAAAAAGGTCAGATGAAATACAAGAATTACAATAATATAATATAGCAGGATAGTAATAGAGAGGAAGTCGTATTAGTCTGATCTTGCTAAAACAAAAGGAAAAACTACGTAGCACTTTAAAGACTAGCAAGGTGTTTAATAGGTGATGAGCTTTCATGGGCCAGACGCACTTCCTCAGATCATATTCTGGAAGAGAATTGGCATGACCATATATACCAAAGGAATACAATGAAAAAAGTGAACACATTATTAAACTGACAAATCAGATTTAGTACAGAAGATGGGGTCCCTGCTGTAGTCCCTAAAACATTGGATTTTTATAAATAAGAATGAAGCAGGTCACTGAGTGGAAAATCAAAGGGAAGTTCATCAGTCAAACAGATATAATAAGAAAGAACAGAATACCTAAAGAGCATAAAGCTGCCAGGACCTGCTTTTACACCTGTGTGTGTAGAGTACCACACATTAATTCAATAGATCTTCATTACCTCCCTGTCAGTAAATAGACTGATCAGATTAGGATTGTGTTGGTGCAGGATGGGGAGGGTGTTTGGGAAATGTTTCCTCACATTCTTAAGGGAACTCTTTAAACTCTGCATCTGTAATCCAGCTGATTTTAGATGGAGCTTGAAAGTAAAAACAGGTCTGAGCTACAGCCTTTTCATCTTGATTATCTTGATTCTGCGAGGTCACCATCAGTGACCTGAAAATCATATATCAGAGGGGTAGCCGTGTTAGTCTGAATCTGCAAAAGCGACGAGGAGTCCTGTGGCACCTTATAGACTAACTGAAGTGTAGGAGCATAAGCTTTCGTGGGCAAAGACCCACTTCGTCAGATGCATGCATCTGACGAAGTGGGTCTTTGCCCACGAAAGCTTATGCTCCTACACTTCAGTTAGTCTATAAGTGGGTCTTTGCCCACGAAAGCTTATGCTCCTACACTTCAGTTAGTCTATAAGGTGCCACAGGACTCCTCGTCGCTTCTGAAAATCATAGATGACTTGCCGGGCTTCCTCTCTTTGTTGGTCCCAGGCCTCTTGGAAAACAAAATGTGCACAGACAATTATTTCATTTCAGCTAATCAAAATATATGTATTGTAATTATGAATCATTTAAAAACACCATACTGGATGCCCAAAAAGCCAATTCCACAACTGAGGGAAAAGGCTATATAAGTATTAAAAGAGACTAGTTTGAAGTTTGGAGAGAAAATATAGAACAGAAATATGTATTGAATAACTTGACCTTTTCTGCATTATTACTAATAATTGGAGAGGGTTCAGAAAAAAGCCACAAGAATGACTTAGGCTGTGTCTAGACTACAAAGTTCTATCAGAAAAAGATACGCAAATTGCGAAACACAATTTGCATATCTTTTTCCACTTTTCTTCTGAAAAAGGCTTTTCCAACATTTGGCCCATCGGCACTGGGCCATTTGTCAGAAAAAAATGACTCTTTTGGAACATCCCTTCTTCCTTGCAGAATGACGTTTACAGGAATGCTGAAAAACGTGTCTGTTTTTCCAAAAATTTTTCCGGTAAAGTAGACTTGTTCCTTGGACGCGGCAGAGCTTTTCCAAGATACCATCACCTGAGAATGGATTTTGAGCCTGATCAAGTGGGTGAGATAGGAAGAAACTAGAAAGTGATAAAAGGACTAGGTATGCTCTGAGAAGCACTCTCTTTTACAAAACAGATGAAAAAAGCAAGACTGGGCAGGAGAAAGGAAGGAAGGTGGAGAGGTGGGTCTTGGGACCTTGAAAGGACTGACTAAAACACAAGGGCTCTGAGTGGAAAGGACACTGGAAGGAGGTTTTTTGCATACACGTATGTGTTATTTTTGCAAGGATTTTTAAATCCTTTCTTCCTGCCCTGTGAGTAAGGTAGAATGTGTGCCTTTTTTCTGTCAGGGAGCACTGACCCACAGAAAAAAAAATCAGTCACAGGCCACTTACCTGCCAGGGGACATGAAGCCATGGGGCTTTTCCCCACAGCAAAGGGTCACAGAGGCAGTGGCACTGGAACTATTTTCACAGGGGGTTGCTGAAAGCCCAGGGTCTTTTTACCGGGCATCCCTCTTACCCTGTACATACCCCCTCTCACTAGAGCTGAAGCCACGTCTGGCCCATGGCTTTAGGAGGCTGGGAGGTGTGGGCACGGAAAGAGTTAATGGGACTAAAGCTAAGACCACAGCCAGGTGCAGTGCCAACAGCCAGAACCCCATGTGCAGGTCTAGGGGCAGAGGCCCGGGTGGGAGTTTGACAGCATCAAGACCCCATGCAAAACTTGGGGGTGCTGCAGCACATCCTGCACCATAGTTTCCCTGCCTCTGCTCAGGGGTTCAGGGCTTTCCACCATCGTGGGGTGAGCTGGTGTCCATGGCTCCAGGGTGGCAGGGAGCAGAGAATGAAATGTAGCAACAAGCCAGATCCAGCCTCCAGGCCATAGGTTCCTAAGAGTATGGAACAGCCATTGGACAGCCTGAGGAGAAGTGACAGTAGCTTCAGGGCCTAGGCAATTGGACTGTGGGGTCCCCACTGCCAAATGGGGTATCAGACATAGACTCTGTACTTGGAATGTGCATCTAGTGGGGCTGGAGCTCTGCCCAGCCCCAGCAAGCCAAGTGTACATGGAACTCAAGGTTTGGATCCAGTATAGCAATGTGGGGTATATACAGCTGGGGAAGCTCCTCAGGAGTGCAGCAGCCACGCTTCAATTAACCCTGCACTTATCACTTTAAAGTGTGGTGTATTGCTAACCTTGTGCAGCTTGAGTACAGCGCTGGCCTGGCATGCAGGAAACGTGCATGTAGAAACAAAAGGTTGGCTGATGAAAGCACAATGTTTATATAAAGCGTAACCAACAATGTGCAGTCTGGTGACACAAAATAAACCATTATATTTAGCATGGCATAAAATTCTAAAGGGACATTAAATGACAGCATCAAGGTGTACGATACAACTCTCCTGCTGATTCAGTATATAGTACATTACATGGCCCAGGCTCTGCAACTGCTCCTCTTTTGGCCATAATGGGGGAGCGTAACTTCTTACTCGGAATCTGGAACAGTGATATGGTCCTCAATCAAGTCAAGTGGGAGCTGCACAACTTCTGCAGGAAGCCAGTGTGTACCACTGTGTGACAGAGACAGATAGAGCCCACTCTTTCCCTTCTCCCCCACAAGATATCGAAGTTAATTAAATCATAATAATGTGAATTATCAGAGGCCTACTGAGAAACCTCTGCAGAGTGAGACAGAAACAGAATAGCCTAGAATTACAATGGTTAGAAGTTATTCATCAGGCAAATTAATTCTCTGCACTCAGCAAAACCTAAGTTAGATGACTGAGAAACAGACCTGGAGTTGAAGTACTGCAAGAAAAGAAAGAAGCTGGACTTCGGAGTGAACTTATTAAGGATGGTAGAATCATTTGGGGTCATCACAAACGAGTCTGAAGAGAGAGCTTTTGGTGGGTATAGAAGGTCACACTTAGAACAAAGCCCCCTCGGGAAAATGAACAACAGGGTGCTTAGAACCAATGTGAAGAGGCCTTTTTCCTCTAGTGGAAAGACATGATTATCTTGAACACTAAGGAATGTGTCCTAGTGTTCAGAATCAGAAAAGGAATGTTACTTGCCTCAAGCCGGAATTCTTCTATATTGTCTAAATGGACCTCTTTGGTAATTCCCGTGCTCTGTCACGGAACTGAGTCATCATTGGGAAGCTCTCTGATGGTCTACAGCCACAACTGTCCTCTGCATACAGGCAGTCCCCGGGTTACGTACAAGATAGGGACTGTAGGTTTGTTCTTAAGTTGAATCTGTATGTAAGTCGGAACTGGCGTCAGCCGCTGCTGAAACTAATCAGTTTCAACCGCGGCTGAATCTGGATGCCAGTTCTGACTTACATACAGATTCAACTTAAGAAACCCAGGCGTCCCCAAGTCAGCTGCTGCTGAAACTGATCAGCGGCTGATTCCAGGAAGCCTGGGGCAGAGCAACTCTGACTCGGTCTTCCTGTAGTCAGCCGCTGGTCAGTTTCAGCAGCGGCTGACTTGGGGTCGCCTGGGGTAGAGCAGCTGGGGTGCTGCTGGGTTGCTCCAGTAGCGCGGCTCCTCCGCGCTACTGGAGCAACCCAGCAGCACCCCAGCTGCTTTGCCCCAGGCGTCCTGATTCAGCCACTGCTGAAACTGACCAGCAGCGGCTAAATCAGGATGCCTGGGGCAGAGGAGCGGCGCTGCGGGACCAACCCGGCAGCCCCCAGCTGCTCTACCCCAGGGGTAGGCAAGAAAAGCCTGGTCTCCTGGGGGGGGGCACTAGCTGCACCCCCCCCCCCCAGCAGACCAGGGAGACGGGGGTGGCGGGACCGCCCAAGTCCTCCACAGCTTTGCTCCGTCTCCCTGGTCTGCTGACCTGGGAGACCCGGAGCAAAGTCGCAGAGCACACGGGCAGCGGGACAGTCGAGGCGCGCCGCGGCTGTCCCACTGCTGGCGTGCTCCGAGGCTTTGCTCCCCATCTCCCTGGTCTGCTGGTCAGACCAGGGAGACGGGGAGCAAAGACGCGGAGCATGCCCGCAGCAGGACAGCCCAAGCGCGCCTGGGCTGTCCCGCTGCGGGCATGCTCCAAGGCTTTGCTCCCCGTCTCCCTGCAGACCAGGGAGATGGGGAGCAAAGCCGCGGAGCACGCCCACAGCGGGACAGCCCGGGCACGCTTGGGCTGTCCCGCTGCGGGCGTGCTCCAAGGCTTTGCTCCCCATCTCCCTGGTCTTCAGGGAGCAAAGCCAGGTGGCAGCTTTGCTCGGGTGTCCCTGGTCTGCTGGGGGGATCCAGCGGCTTTGCTGGACCCCCCCCAGCGGACCAGGGAGACCGGGAGAAGCTTTTCTCGCCCCAGAGGACACGGATCCGTTCGTAAGTGCGGATCCGACATAAGTCGGATCCACGTAAGTCGGGGACTGCCTGTATTTCTGAAGTAGTAAAATGCCAGTGGAGGAGGAAAGTGTGTGAGAACCCCAGTTACAGGTGAATAACTCTCCCATGAGGAATTACTTTTGCAGATCCAAATTTCTTGTGGATACGGGAGTAGCCATAGGTGAGCAGAGAGAGGCACTTTTTCGTTGCAAAAGACTGAAGAATTGCCCTTCCAAAATTAGCATTGGACTAGTCTCCTGAACTGAGAACAAGTAAAAGGATATACTGAGTTTTTTGTGGCACAACATGCCGCCTTGGGCCCCGCAAACTCTTTGACCAGAAATGTAGGGCTAGAAGAGACCTTAGGACTATAGCGTAGCCCCCATATGGATGGTGTCTCTCTTCTGGGGTTCCTGTGTGTTCTGTTGTGTTACTTTGCAACCTCTCAGCACAAGTACTTTGTTTGTATCTAATTTCTCTGTTTGTAAGCTGTGGAACATAACAGTTGTCATTCAGGGTATGTCTACACTACCATCCTAGTTCGAACTAGGGTGGTAATGTAGGCAACCGGAGTTGCAAATGAAGCCCTGGATTTGAATTTCCCGGCCTTCATTTGCATAAAGCCGGGCGCCGCCATTTTTTAATGTCCGCTAGTGCGGACTCCGTGCCGCGCGGCTACACGCGACACGGACTAGGTAGTTCGAACTAGGCTTCCTAGTCCGAACTACCATTACTCCTCGTTTCACGTTACTCCTCGTTGCCTCTCTCTGCTCACCTATGGCTACTCCTCGTTTCACGAGGAGTAATGGTAGTTCGGACTAGGAAGCCTAGTCCGAACTACCTAGTCCGTGCCGCATGTAGCCACGCAGCACGGAGTCCGCACTAGTGGACATTTAAAAATGGCGGCACCCGGCTTTATGCAAATGAAGCCCGGGAAATTCAAATCCCGGGCTTCATTTGCAACTCCGGTTGCCTACATTACCATCCTAGTTCGAACTAGGGTGGTAGTGCAGACATACCCCATGTCTTTCCCTGGCACTGAGACTGGATTAATTATACCCTGTCCTAATGACCCTAGTCTACTGGTTTTCACTAAGGCAAAACTCTAATATGTGAGGCAGTTTTGCCTGAGAAATGAGCCCCCGAATGAGACAATAAAATGCCTTCAGTGGCAATGTGACTCCTTTATCTATTATCACACCAATGTAGACTGCAGGGACTGCCTCCTCTTCTTCTACTGGGTGCTGAAACATGCAGAGTGGGGATTTCATCTTGTACTCACAGTGCATTTACACTATTGATGGAGAAAGTTGTTTGATCCTTAGTAACAGCAGAGCAAGCTTAGGGACGCTAGCAGTAATAGCAGCTTATTATAGTTCTGACAGTCAATGCATTGTCTAGTAATGCAAGCAAGACCAGCCTTCAGTCACTCATGTGGACAGAGCCAGACATGTAAAGGCTATCAGGGAAAAATTTTGACACTAAATGCACTGTTAAAACCCATAATTTCAGGCCCTGTCAGCCCCACCATTGTGTGGGATGTCTTCTCTTGTACTTCATTTTTGCCAAAGTGCCACAGTTTTCTGATACCAGGAATGACTTGGTGAGAGACACAGCAGAGACTTGATCTACAATGATTGGTATAAAATCCATTGGCTGCAATGTAGGAGCCCAAAATTGTAAAGAACCAAGCACCATCTACCTGAGTGCCTTCAGGTGCCATTGGCTTCCACAGCTCAGCTGCCTGGCCTGTTGAGAGCTAAAAATCACAAAGAGACTGACCTACACAGGTCACAGGAGAGAGTCGGATGGCAGCTGAAGGTGACTGACAGGCAGTGGGGGCAGCTGGCAAAAGGGGTGGCCAGGCAGCACGGAACAGCAGCTGGCAAGGTGGCCAGCCAAAGCCAGGCCCAGCCTTAGGGCAAGGTGAGCAAGGCGGTTCCCTTGGGCCCCGCACCTTAGGGCCCCGCGCTGCCTGGTGCCCGCCTGCCCACTCGTTGCCCTGGCTGGAAGCCATCTGGCCACGCAGTGCAGCCAACCACAACATGTCGCGTTGGACCCCACAAACTCTTTGCCCAGACCTGGCCAGAGCAAATGCTCAGATGGAGAAAGCCAGGTGCTTTCTTCCCCCGGTGGGAGGTGAACTCACACATGCACTTCTGAACCGAGGGCCTTCACTGACCAATGACAACCACTCTGAGTGGGGTGTGGTGAGGGAGCAGAGGGGGGCACAGCAAAGGAACATTTGTGTGTAGAACTCAAGAACATGGGCAGAAGACTCTGCCCTACATACTCAGGGGGAACAGAATGTCCTGCTCACTTATTTATGTTTATGAATCCTGCTTGCAGCATTTTCCCTAATTAAAGAGGGGTGATTTCTCTCCTTTCATTACAAGTTTATTTTCTGCACTCAGACTTTGCGCTAGCGAGTGGGGAAGCACAGCCCCCCAGGGGTGCCCAGGGCTGTTGTGTAATTTTCCCAGGTTACTGGAGATGGGACTCCAGCTACTTCTGTTTTGTACTGTTGAAAAGGAACCCCTAGATACTGAATCTGGCCATGGCTGCTGCTAGCTCCCCCTGGCAGAAGGATTACAGGAGTAATAACATCTTAGAGTAAAAACATCTCTTTATTTGCTCCCTTATTTTATTTAGATAGATGCTAGTTAGTTAGTTGTTCTTACTGGGAGGTTATGCACAGTTCTCCCAGCTTCAAACAAGCCTAGTAAGCCACAGGGATTCCTCCTGCATCCATTGCCTTAAGAGGGAATTGCACATTTCCCCAAAATGCAATTTTTTTCTGGCTTTGGAATTGGGCCAGAAAAAAAAACAGATAAAGCTTCACATCCTCATGTTAGACAGCTCTCTATGCCTGGTGTCTGAGAGGCCAAGAGTCTCTTCCCCCTCCCCCATTCCCAGCAAAGGGTGGTTTCTGAGCAAATCTGCTGCCTCCATGATATTAGAGCCATACTTCCCTCTGCAATGCCTACGGTATTGTCAGTGCCCTTGATCACCTAGGTACCGACTACAGACTCAGTACTGATAACACTCAGTACTGCAGGAGTTTGGTTTTCCCTAGGACCTGGCTTTATCTGAAACTTGCAAGTCTTCACTGCTTGGCTCCAACATGTTGGTAGTACCAAGAACATCAAGATCACCTGAAGTCTGCCTGGTACCAATGGTGCTACCTCAGAGCTCTCCAGATGGAAACTAACTAACCCAAATGTGCAGGCTGAAGTGAATCTGCTGTGAGAAATCCCTAGTCAAAAGCACAAGGGGTCTAGTACACCTGGAGTGGAGCACCCAGGGGGGTCCACATCTTGAAAAGCCACAGGGAGAATGATCATTTATTTCTGAGTCCCAGGCCATTGTCTTCTCCGTTAGATACCACTGCAGCCCCAATACAGCATGCCAAAACATGGCAATGGTTAGGCGTCTCGTGTGTTGTGATTATTGCTAATCATGCTCACCAATTCCATTGCCTTGCTGCTGTGTGCCCCCCTAAGTCTGTTGTAGCCGCGCGTCTTGTTTCATGCCTTGTCCTCAGAGTCTCACCTCTTCCAGGCCAGGGCAGTTTTCTTGTTACATGTATGCAGGCCAGCCAATGGCAGAAGCAAAGGGGGCAGCTGCCCCAAGATCTAGTGATTCCAAAGGTTCCTTGTCTCCCAGCTGCTGCTGCTGTGGCAGAGGCGGCAGCTGGAGCCCTGGACCCCATTGAATTACTGCTGGAGCACCATGCTAGGCACTTCACAGGGCTCTGAGGGCTGGCTGGCTGTCCCTGGCCCCACCCCTTCCATCAGAGGCCCCGCCCCTTCCAGGGGCACAGAGCCAGTTCACTCCTGCACCTTGCCCCTGAGCCTGCAGTGGCTGTTGGCCCCACTTCATGAATATAAAGCGCTTAGCACAATGGAGCCCTGATCCATGACTAGGGCCTCTGAGCACACAATATTACAAGTAATAATAAGGGTTTCATTCTTTTAAGTTATTGTCTTTCCAGTGGAGGGAAGTCAGATGTTCCTCATTTCTTTTATGCTTTATGCGTAAAAGATTTATTGAAAAAGCCTTGTCTGTAACTTCTCATTTAGCGCTGTGTCATTCCTACCTCCGTTCTATCCAGAATATTACGTCTTCAGTTGTTCTCATTCTGTTTTGTTGATTTTGGCTTTGGTTTTGCACCCCTTTTCTTCACATACATTGTGTGGGTGTTAGTGTGTTCATTGTTTTGTCTCCATATTGTCTTCCCGTCTACTTTGCTTTCCTCTTTAACTCCTGGAACTACAATATTTGCCTGTGGTTCCCTCCTCCCTCTCCTGTTCCTTCCTTAAACTTACTGAAAACCTTTTTGTCCTTGGCTGTAATATTTGCATTTTTCCTTCTGCTCTAGCATTGCTTATCTGGATGATTCACTTTTTATTTCACATCATACCAGCTCTCTAAAGTTGTATTTTTTACAATAAATGATTTGGGTCTTTTTTCCTATGTTGAAGAAAGTTTCAGAATTGCACGTGCCACTCTTTATCTTCCCTTCATTCTTCCATTTGGCATGTGTCTTTTTCTTTTTCCTATTTCCAAGATTTTATTACCCAAGGGTTACATCTTTTCTTATTATAATTGATTCTTTCCCTATTATTTTATTTCATTTTTCTGTCATTTTACATTGTACTGTACTTATGAATGTAAGCTTCCATTCCCTTTTAACTAGCGTGTTTTGCATTTCTCTGTATATTATTTCACCCACCCGCCTTCAGCCCGTTTCTTCTCTGTTTATGGTATGACTCACGGCTCCTACTCCTTTCTGAAGCTGGGCGATTGTTTGCTTTCCCTTTTGTTTCCCATCCAATTGTCTGCACGGAGATTATGACAACTCTTGAAGTAGATTCTTTTGATTATGTATGCACAGCCATGTAGGCCACACTCCACCACAGCACTAGGTCCTGCACTTACCAAAGTCTATGAGAGACTTGCCATTGCTCTCAAAAGGAGCAGGACACAGTTCTTAATGCCATGCCCATTTACTGCTTTCAGCTTGACTGTCACAGAGCTGTGATGAATGTTAACCAAACAGTGTCCCTCACCCTTAAGCAAAGCCTGAGAACACAAGGATTTTTTCTGTCTGCAAGCACAGCAGTAGAAAGAGAATGGGGCAGATTCTCCCCTGGTGAAGTCAATGAAGCTGTGCTGATTTATGTGCCTGTGGATCTGATCCAGGACTTCTGAGAAGTGACGTTCTCAATCCCCCACATATACTTTAGGGCTCTGGTGTGTCTGGCCCTGGGCAGCAGTACAAATTAGAAGTGGCAGATGTCTCTGCAGATTCCTCACCAGCAGGGGTTCAGGCAGTGTAGATTGCCACTGCATGACCTTTGTTCCCACACATCCCAGGTTGCAGTTCACCTGTGACTTCATCAGAGAAGTCATGTGTACTCGGAGATCCATGCCTGGGTCTACCCCCACAACAGAAACACATGATTTTATTGCATTAAACTTTTATGGGCCTGCGGAAGCATTTTCAGTACTGGGATCTAAGTCATTACGTTGCTGTCAAAATGTTCCATTTTCTTTTCCTTTCCCAGTCTATAATTCTTTTGTGAGTGGTGACTGCATAGTTAATCAGCAATTCATTATACAGCTGTCAAAAATCCAAGCATATGCTTCTTTTTATATATTTAATCAGAGTCCTTGGCTTGTGTACTGAAATGCATGGTATTTTGTAGATTAAATTATTGTTACTGGTTTTTAACAGGTTACACATTCTAAAATGTGGCCATTGCAGGACTTAGGAGACATGTATGGTAAATGAACAGGGAAGCAATGTAAACAATGCTCTTGTTCCTTAGTTCAGTCTAGCCCTGCTGAGTAGTGGCTGAAGTGGGAATGGGAGTGGTTACCATGAGATGGAAGTTCTGTGCTTTTTGGTGAAGGATTTTCTGGTTTCAACCCAGTTTGAAATTATACTATGGAAAGAGGTGACAGCAACAGAAGACACCTAGTAGGGGAATGAGAACGAAGTAACTGATACTCCCAGAAAGTCTTGCCTTCCTTTTTAAAAATAAGTAAGCCTGACAGTGGTGCTCTTCATGCATATAGGGTGTGTCTAGACTACATGCCTCTGCAGACAGAGGCATGTAAATTAGACATAGTCAATGAAGCGGGGATTTAAATATCCCCCACTTCATTAAAATAAAAATGGCCGCCGCACTGTGCCTCGTGAAATTAGATTTACAGGAGCGGTCAACAAAGGCATTCCCCGTCAACTGATCCGCGTCTTGACTGCCGCGCTGTGCCAATGATCAGCTGAGCCGGCACAGTGCAGCAGCTATTTTTATTTTAATGAAGCGGGGGATATTTAAATCCCCGCTTCATTGACTATGTTGGGTAGGCTAATTTACATGCCTCTGTCGGCAGAGGCATGTAGTCTAGACATACCCATAGGCTATGTCTAGACTGCATTCCTTTTTCATAAAAGGGATGCAAATTAGACATATTGCAATTGCAAATGAAGCGGGGATTTAAATCTCCCCCGCTTCATTAGCATAAAAATGGCTGCCGCTTTTTTCCAGCTCGGAGCTTTGCCGGAAAAAAGCGCCAGTCTAGACGCGGATCTTTTGGAAAATAAAGCCTTTTCCGAAAGATCCCTTAAAATGAGGGATAAGGGATCTTTCAGAAAAGGCTTTATTTTCCGAAAGATCCGCGTCTAGACTGGTACTTTTTTCCGGCAAAGCTCCGAGCCGGAAAAAAGCGGCAGCCATTTTTATGCTAATGAAGCAGGGGAGATTTAAATCCCCGCTTCATTTGCAATTGTGATATGTCTAATTTGCATCCCTTTTACGGAAAAGGGATGCAGTCTAGACACAGCCATAGTGTTCATGGACCTCAGCCTATATGTCACACAACTCTAGCTTTCACCTTTATTTTATTTGTCCTAGGATTATTTTGGGTGGATGGAACCTCTGGTGGGGACCTAATCTAGCTGCATTGTTACAAATTAGTTACATTACTTTCCTTACTTCAAAAAGATGTCTAAACCTGGAATGTTCATAAGTCACTTCAGCAATTTTTGTCTTCATTCCTGTTCAGAAAAGTGCCTGGCTCAGTTGAAGGCAGTCTAAATCAGTCTACACCCTAATAATGCAAAGTATCAGCACACTAAAAATAAACCCTTTCTTTTGTCCAGAACCTAGCGCAAGAAGTTCTGGGTCCGTGACTGGAGATCCTATGCACCACCAGAATACAAATAATGAGTAATAATTTTACCATAGAGGACCTAGTTCTGCCATGATTACTCTTGTTGAGGAGTACCTTGCCCTTAAAATCAAGGGAACTACCCATGGAGGGATTCACTGCTCAGTATGAGAAATAAGAAGCAGAATCAGACAAAGGATCTTTCCCAGATGAGAAGATAAGCATCCGAGGAGCAATGGTGTCAATTCAGTCATTTGTGTGGGGTGATTTCAACATAATCTGACACAGGAAGGTGAACTTCAGCAAGCCAAGTATGAACACTTTGATGAAGAAGAGCTTTTTCCCCTTTCTCACCTAAGGCTACATCTAGACTGCAGGCTTCTTTCAAAAGAAGCTTTTTCAGAAGAGATCTCCCAAAAAAAACTTCTGAAAGAGCGTGTCCATGCTACCAAAGCGCATCGAGAAACTGAAAAATGGCTGTTTTTCTGAAAAAAACTCTGTAGTGTAGACATACCCCCAGTGAGAGTGATGTGTGATAGGAATCACAGAAGGCACTCGTCTGCTATTAAAATAGGTTAAATGATTTGATAGTAAATCTTCTAATGGATAAGAACTTTCAAAGCCAGGAGCCTCATTTATGTTACCACTAAAACTTTAAAACAACCAAACAACTGTCTAAATTACTCTTACAATGCAACAAAATGTATATTTATCTCTTTTTGGAAAGATTTGTTTCTTTTCAGCTGGTAAAAGCTCATCAGCCTATAAATCACTTCTGTATCTATCATACCTCTAATAATAGCATATTATATTTTTATATTTTAATATGTCTGCCTGGAAATCTAGTACAGAAACTCTTGGTGAGATAATAGAAAATCCAGAGAAGACCTGAAATGCAGTTGTCTGCCTTTAAAGACAGATGCAGATAGCTTAATACGGTAATCACTGCTTATACTAACAAAACTACTTAGGCTGTGTCTAGACTGCAGGGGGGTTTCGAAAAAAGTAGCCTTTTTTCAAAAAAACTTCACCTGCATCTAGACTACAGCCACGTTCTTTCAAAATTAAATCGAAAGAATGCGGCTTTTCTTTCGACGGTGGTACTCCTCATTTCAGGAGGAATAACGCCTTTTTTCGAAAGTGCTCTTTCAAAAAAAGGCGCTATGTAATGCAAACTGTGCTTTTTCAAAAGAGAGCATCCAGACTGCCTGGGTGCTCTCTTTCAAAAAAGCAGCTTGCTTTTTCGAAAGTACTGGTTGCAGTCTAGACGCTCTTTTTCGAAAGAGGCTTGCAGTCTAGACGTAGCCTTAGAGTGGAAGCTACCTGGTCATTGCAAGCTTGTCTTTGATGTATACATGCTCTCTCCTAACTTTGCCGAAACTAAAAAAATCCACCTGAGATGTCACCTATGTGATCCAGTGACAGATTTGAACTCTCCTGCAAAGTTTAAGACACAGACTAAAAGGCACTGGGGACAGAGAAGGGTTCAAAACTGGAGCTCATTTGGAAATTTTCCTATGTCCTTCTGGCTTGCAATATCTCCACCCCACAAAACCCAACGTGGGCTAGTATCTCAGTCTATTAGCTATGGTGTGGACTATTGCCTTTAGCCAGGTATGAGGAGTAGGCTGCAGGAATTGTGTAGCTAGTGAACACACTGCTGGTATTTGTGGTATCACACAGTGTTAATGTAAGGCTTAAGTCTTCATTCACTGACTGGAAGCCTCTGAGAGTACAACTCTTCACTACAGTATACAAACACCAGTAACTCCACTATGAGTGGATTTCAGCTCCCTTTGCAGTTACAGCAGCAAGCACTGGAGTGTTACTCACTTTGAGTGAGTGCAGAAATCGAGCTGTCTTGAGTTCTTGTCTCACTCCTACAGTCAGCAAGAAGATGGACATCGTATCCTATAATCAGGTTTTCACAGACTTTTACACATATGAAGTTGCATCCCTGTAATGTAGTTGAATATTACTGGCTCAGTTTTACATGGATTAATGACTATACACGTCTCTGAAAACTTTTTGGTGTTTTCCTCCCCCCATCTCCCATTCTCTCCCAGGCTCTGCGGCTGGTGTGAGACTCATACCCTTGTCCGCTGAATGACACTGAGGTAACCACTAGACAGCTAGGCTGACATTCTGTCACCTGGAGATAAACATATTTGTACAAGTCTCACTATCATACTGAGTGCTTCAAGCTTTGATGTAGTTAGCCTCACAACACTCCGAGAGTAAGGAAGTGCTGTTATCCCCACTATAGGGATGAGAAACTGAAGTTTGCAGAGACCAGGACAGATTTTTAAAGGTAATTAAGCACCAAACACAGCAGATGGGTGGTTTTCAAAATCCACAAAGCATCTATCTGTACCTTTAGGTGCCTAAATACTTTTGAAAATGTGGCCCCAAAGTGATTTGCCACCAGGATCATAAAAGAAGGTTCTAGGGAAATGGGAAACAAACCCAGGAATACTAAGTCCCAAATTAGTGTGCTAGCCACTGCACCATCCTTCCACTTCCCATCAAGCTGGCACTGACAGCCCTTTTATATTTTTAGTACAGCGATACTAGACGGTAATACACGCCACCTACTTGAGACCTGTATTGTGTATAATTGCTTTGAGGCAGCCAGATAGCAGCTGGTGTAGTTGTGCCAAGCCCCGCTGGATATGTCTACACTGCAGTGAACACCTGAAACTGCCCACGTCAGCTGACTGGAGCACTCCAGGCTTGGGCTATGGGGCTATAAAATTCCAGTGTAAACAGCTAGCATCACACTGATGCGTGCATATACCTTTTACTGCACTGTAGATATACCTTCTCTCTTCACTCCTGGAGACAGTGGGCAGATACTATCTAAGAAAGCACTTTCTAACAAAGCCCTTGTAATGATAAACAGCACCTGTAATATTATGAAATTGCTTTTTAATACACGTCTGAATACTGTAATCAGTTCCCTATTATTTTGTTTAGATTGGTTTCATCTCACACAATTTTCTGTCCAGCCCAATTCCTTCCTCAGGTTTGACGCTAGTTTGATTTGTTTACAGCTCTGGATTTGGTTTTGAGTGGGGATGTAGAAGCAAGAGGAGAGGCTTCTGTAAGACTGTAAGGTGCTTAGCTCCTCCTGAAAAATGCCAAACTCCCTGAGTTCCCACTGCACTTGTCTGGAGTGGAGGACACTCAGTCCTTTTCAGAATGAGGCCTGTAACCTGAGGAATAATTCAGCAGGAAAGTATGTCCAGTAGCAGTGAGCAGGGTCTTCCTTTCCCTGGAGAATTAATATTTATGACAATAAAGCAAAAGTAGTTGAGTTTAGCCAGAAAGGAATCAGACCATTCTGCAGAATGGAGTCCAACCAAAGCCTCCGACTCTCAGTGCAGAGTCCCACCCACCCATTGCCAAACTCCCTGCTCTGTCTCCTGGGCAGGATGTCTGTGTTTAAACCATTCTCCAAGAACTGGGTGTTCGCATCTCTATTGTATTTTTATAGCACTGGTGTTTCCCCATGGAGGATGCTATAGCTATGCAACTGAGTGATTGGTGAATATGACAGATGGCCCTCTGTGCATGTGTGCACCCTCTGAGAAACAAAGTACACAGCAAATTCAATGTTCATTTGAGTGGACTGCCCTTCTTCTGAAGAGTAGGCTGATATGCAAGGTGAATATTTAGGCAGTGCTGAATATAATTTCTATAATTATATATATATATATAATTTCTATATTCTATATTACTTAAATAGAAATATGGCAAATTGACATGCTCCTTCTCTTGGTAAGAGTGCCACCTGCAGCATCAGCATGCACTTTAACTAAAGATGCGGGCCCTTATTTGGACACTGCTCACCCCACATTGCCTCAGCAGTCTGTTGACATTGGTGGAGTTGCTCTTGACTTTCAGCAGTGTGAAGCCTGCATTGGGCCCTCCAACCTAGTTGCAGAAGGGCAATATATAAAATAGATCGGGGTTCTCAATCGTCACTGAACTGTGACCTTCTTCTGACAACAAAAATTACTACATAAAACCAAGAAGGGGGACTGAAGTCCAAGCATACCCAAGCTCTATTGCCCTGGGTGGGGAAGCCAGAGCAGGAGCTCACTGGCTTAATTCCAAGGCAGGGGGCCTGTCAGCTGAAGCTAAAGCCTGAGCCGCAGGCTTCATCCTTCAGTGGTAGGCCTTAGGCTTTGGCCCCAGGTTCTAACCAGTCTAATACCGGCCCTGACCACCGCATTAACATGGGGTCATAATCCACTTTGGAGTTCTGCCCCACATTTTGAGAACTTCTGAAATGGATGTTCATAGCTGCTTTTTTATTTCTCACTTCACTTTTTTTTTTACCTTTCCCTCATTTCTTTCATTAGTTCATCACTTCCCTGTGTATCTCCACAATTCCTCATACCTTTACTGTTAATCCAACCAGACAATGTCTTAATGATACAGTTCTGCACAGTATACATACCAACTACCTTTAATTGCAGTCATTCCCACTGACTACCTCTGCAGCAGCATTTAAGGAACTACAATTAGTTAGAATCAGGAGACTGATTCTTGACATTACCAAGGTATCTGGTTTCCCATCACCACTACTTATTCCACATATCCTCATCTTACTGTTACCTTGTGAACATAACACAGGGCAAGGCATCTGTTAGCTCTCATGACTAGTTTGTAAGATCTTTGGGGCAAGGACAACTTTATTTTATGAATTGGAAAGCACCTAGTACATTGGATTCCCAATCCCTTACTGGGATCTTAAGCCTCTACCACAAAACAAATAAGCAGTGATCCCTGAAATAGTAGGGATACCGGCTTGCTTAAGAACAGAGTGTGAAGGAAAATGTCATTACAGTGAGTACTATTGTGAAGGAATACCAGCCTAAGTGACTGTGGAACTATATATGTGAGTTTGACGGTGGTCTTTGCATAGATAAACAAGTGATCTGCTTTGTAGTACCTCTTCCTTTCTAACTGGATACATCCACTAGAAATGAAACTATGATATAATGCTGTCATCCAAACCTCTGTACATAACTAACGTTCTCAGCCTAAGAAATCTTTACCTCATAGCCTTCTGACTTGGCTAAATGTAAATGGTTTAAAGAACATTTTTCAGAAAAGGATTGTTTCTTTGTTTGTTTTGATGATATGCTTTCTGTATATAACTTGTACAGTTCTTATCTATAAGCTGTGTTAAGATATCATATTACTTGCAACAGCTGTGGTGGAAGACTGATAGATTGTTCATGTATTGCATGAGTAAAAGAGGCAAGTTAAATGTTAAAGTCTGGATGAATTATTATTTAATCTGTTTATCAATGTCAATATATTATTAACAATTTTTGATACATTCATTTTATTCACAGCTGCTTTTCCATAAGAATGAGGATATTTAGCTTGATTCAAATTTCATGGTCTGAGGGAGCCTTTGATACCAATCATGTCAATGATCTAGGAATATAAATAGCCTACCGTACTCGAGAAAGGTGCACAAAGTGTTATCTACCAAATGAAAGTGGGGAGGGAGAGTAGGGAGACACAAAGGTCTTTCTGCCTTCTTCGCCATTGCAGAAGGGGCAGAAGCTTAATGAGTTTTTAAGCTAATACCTTCGTGTGTCTCTCTCCATTTGTGTTTCTCCAGCTACAGTCCATTTCTGCATGGGACAGAAACTGTATGTCTCTAGTCTCCTGTAAAGTGCTGTGCACACATATGATGCTATATAATAATTAAGAGCAGCAACTGCTTATGTCCCTCTAGACCAGTGGTTTTCAAACTATGGACTATGACCCAGCACTGGATTGCAGAATGCCAGGCACTGGGTCACTTTGCTGTATGGTAGCCAGGTGACCAGTGGAAGTACTAAGTCAGGTTTCCTGCTTGTCCCAGCACTGCAAGTCGTGCTGCTCCCAGGAAGCGGCCAGAAGCTGAGTTTGGGCATAGGAGACAAGGAGAACTGGAGTATGCGGGGCGGGGGGGGAGGGGGGGGGAGAGGAGGAGAGCAGTGCCTGCTGGTAAGAGCAGTGCACAGGCCCTTTTAGATACCTCCACCTAGAAGATGGACCTGCTGCCAGCCACTTCTGGGACACAGTGCATACCACAGTGCCAAGACAGGCAGGAACCCTGCCTTTACACCTCCGCTGTGCTGCTGCATGGGATCCACCAGAGGTAAGCCCACACCCAAGTTCGGAGCCCCCTTAGCCATGGGGTGTACCCGGGATATGTTACAAAAACTATGTGGTCTAGGCTTTGTAGCTTGAGGTTCCTTGGTCCACCACCAACATAAGGGGTAGAGCATGCATCTAGCAGAAAGTCAGGTGTAGGGGGCTTTTTAGAGTCACAGAAAAACTACTTTGGGAGATGTAGGAGCATAAAGTCTGTTCCAGGGCTGTCCTTTGGGCATGATGAATCAGAGCAATGCTTTGGAGAGCCCTGTGTTCCAATAAAATTGGCCCTTTCCCCCAACCAATATACAGTCAGGCTGCCATTTGTCCCAGTATTCAAGTGAGGAAGTGGGCAGAGCAGTGAGGAGGAGGCAGGCAGGCGAGTGAGTGAGGAGGTGAGTGGCAGGCAAGCAGGCAAGGAGGAGAGCCACAGACAGGCAAGGAGTTGAAGAAGCAGATAGATGGGCAGACAGAAAGGAGGAGAAGAGCAGGCAGGCCAGGGGCGGGCGGGGGGAAGAAAGTGATGAGGCAAGTGGCAGCCAGCTGGTCAGGCACTTGGGCAGAAGGCCAAGTGAGTAACAGGGATGATGATTTATCCTGGGCCCTGCACCACCCAGGGGGCCAGCCCTAGTCTGTGCCAGCTCTAGGAATCACATAGCTTGCTGCCTCTGGTGCACTGGCACTTTTCTGCAGGCTAAGATAGGGATAGAGATGGGGCATAGCCCCACTTTCTCCCTGCCCATTTCAGGTTGCTCTCTGGAGGGAAGAAGGACCATAGAGTCTTCTATACAGATGGACTATTGATGTCCTCTGCTGTTACACTGGCTATGTGTGCAAGAACCAATCACCATGTGGATACCCCCCAGCTCTCTGCGCAGACAACATCGAACTACACATAGCTATAGCTGATGTACCTTAGTTTGAATTTCTGCAGCATCTCCGCTGGGAGATTGATGAGAGAAACTCTCTCATTGACTTCCCTTATGCATCGCAAACCGGCGGAGTACCAGAGTTGACAGGGGTGCGATCAGTGGTCTTTCAGTGATTAGTGGCTCTTTACTAGACTTACTAAATCAAACTCTGGATGATCGATGTCCACAGCGTCGATCTCCCACTAAGGGTGTGTCTAGACTACATGCCTCCTTCGACGGAGGCATGTAGATTAGCCAGATCGGAAGAGGGAAATGAAGCCGCGATTAAAATAATCGCGGCTTCATTTAAATTTAAATGGCTGCCCCGATCTGCCGATCAGCTGTTTGTCGGCAGATCGGGGCAGTCTGGACGCGACGCGCCGACAAAGAAGCCTTTCTTCATCGGCACAGGTAAGCCTCGTGAAACCCTCTTCCGATCTGGCTAATCTACATGCCTCCGTCGAAGGAGGCATGTAGTCTAGACACACCCTAAGTGGAGAGAAGGTCTGAGTTAGTAGAATTTTCTGTACCTCATTCCAGCTGATGGCTTTGAAGATGTTTCCACCATTTCTGGCCATACTAGCTGTTGTGGTTTAGTTTCGTTGTCTCAGACAATTGTCCAGCTAGGGAAAGGGGGCCGTACAAGATTAGATGCAGGAACTGGTAGAATGCCTTGCTGTGGGGCAGTTAATAAAAAAACCCAAAAAACATTTATTTCACTCTGGTTCTGCAGGCTTCCTCTAGCTGCTCTGTTGGCTTGGGGAGAGAGTTTAGTCCACAAATTTCCTTTTTCATAGCAAAATTTGTTAGCATTGAAAGCAAGATATACTAGACATAAGGTTTTCGTAAGTAATGAGAACATGACTTGTCTTAGACATGTGAATTTCTCTCCCCCCTGCTCTGTAGTCTACCTATAATCTTCTCTCCCCTCCCAAGAAAAACAGACTGCACTGGTCTCAGAAGCAGGAACACTTGTTCAGCCAGTGGAAGGTCAAGTGGGCTGGAGAGAACAGCAGCAAGAACAAGAGCAATGTCCTTGAATCCCCCATCCAATCTGCTTATAGAGGTTAGATACCAGCACATTATTCAAATCCCTTCAGAGTGTAACATCAGGGGTGAGATGATATTCAGATAGATCCTGCAAACTCAAGGTCCCATTTTCTGTTCTTAATGGAGTTAACCTAACAGGTCTTACCTTATTACATACAGAGCAAACTCTCTAAATAAACACTGAGGAAATATAACTTAATCGGAAAGTTAGAAATTTGCTTTGTTTAAATGTTGTCATTACCACCCTACAACACTAATGATAGGTTAGCATATGTGTGCATCACAACTCCTATACAGCAATAGTACAATAAAGGAAAATATAGTTTACTACTTATTATTCGGAAAAGGGAAGTTCCCAGATTTAATTTTCATGTGCTATGTTCTTGTCAGTAATTTAGTTGTTTGTTGGGGGCTGAAATTACCAGTTTATAAACTAAGACACATTAAAAAGATGTAGAAATCTTGGGTAGATTCAGAGGTATAGAAAAGATTATTCCTTCTAGTGGCCTTAATCTTGCACTTGCCTCCCCCTCCGCACCCCAACCACCTATCTGCTTTATTGGGACTCCTTATAGGTGCAGGGCTTCTCCACATGTATCCAATTCCAGTCTTAAATGCATGCTTGTAAAATCAAATGCCTACTAGATGTAGCAGGAATCTGAGTGGTGACATTCATATTCCCATTTCAGGTCATTAAAAAAACCATTTAACTGTAAAAATTCATGTTCTAACACCATCTGAACTTGTGCTGACTGGTGAGAATTTGAAAATTTGAGACTAAATTGACTACCTAGAAATGGCTGCTTGCAATAATTGATTAATGGCTGTGTTCTCTGTTCTCTACTCATTTGATCCACCAATTCCTGTATATGGATTACAAGCAGGAGTGGCCCAAGGTAGGCAGCTGGCGCCCCAGGCAGAACGCACGATCTGCGCCCCTGCCTGCACAGCTGTCAATGGAATGACATAATTATCGGGCGCCCCATGACATCATTATCAGGCACCCCATTGAAGGCAGCGCCCTAGGCGATGGCCAAGTCGGCCTATAGTCACGGGCCGCCCATGATAACCAGGGCTCGCCGAACCATGGTGAGCCCCGCTTGCCAGCCATGCTGTCCGGCGATCTGCGCATGCGCAGATCACAGGAACCCGGCTCTTCTGGGTTGTAATCTACTCGCCACGGGTAAGTAGATTACATAGTTTGTGGAGTCCTGCTGATAACAAGTAACTCAGTCAGAATGTTACAACCACATATGGTTCTTACACTGTTAAAATCAGAACTTTCCTATCTCTCCAGAATTTCTGCTGCTGCCAAAACAAGTTTATTTTGCACTAAACTTTAAATCTGTGACTTAAAATCAGTCTTGTTATGACAGTCTGACTTGATTAAAAATCAATAGGTCAGCCAATGAATAGCATATTAATTAATTCAAAATAATATGTATCCTTACCAAAATGCAAAAGGAAAAACAAGATGAATGTTTCAGTCACCACTTGTAAAAAATGTGAAAACTATCAAACAAAAGTTTGTATCACACCTGCAAATGAAGGTACAAAGCAAGTAATTTAACTAGAATAGAAGCCAGGCAATCATGAGGCAGAGGCTTTAGAACAATATAATATCTTGGCCTTTGAGAGTCTGTATAGGTGTAGGGTCATGGGCAGAACTGAACCTAGGACTTCTGGAGCTTAGTACATGAGCCTTTACAGCTTGAGCTAAAAGCCAGTGGCCTCTCAGCTAAGGACGTAGAGGAAACTCATTCTCTCTGTAAGTGGTGTAAATGCCACTACATGGGACAGTGAACCACACCCACTAGGTGTGTGGATTACAGAGGCCTCTTCTAGATAGTCTCTTCGCTTCATCGTTCCACCTTGCATTTTCTGCTTGTTCCAGGTAGGGAGAACAGACTCCAACTTCATGAGTGTCATTCCCTCTTTTGAATCTCTTCTGTAAACCATCTTTCTCAAAGCCATTCAGCACCACAGTACATTAAATGTAGAAACTGTAATGCAGATAATTCCTGAGAAACTCGTTTGGCAATCTAAGAGCAGATCTTAATTAGACTGTAAGCTCTTTGGGCAAACCACTTTTTGTTCTGTTTTTGTACAATGCCTAACACAGTGGGGTTCGCAATTGTGACTGGGGTCCCTAAGTGTTACAACACCACACGTAATACATATTACTGTATCTCTTCAGACAACTTCAGCTACTTAGCCCAAGCTGACTGAAGGCATCTTACAGCAGAGAAGCATGTAAAATGTTTGGAAAATATAGTGAAGCCATCTTAAGCAGGAGGACAATGACTATCACTGCTTTGTGGCTGTGATATGAGCCTTCATTCTCACTGGAGGTGTTCCTCAAGTAAGGTATATGGTTACATCACAGCATAGCCTTTTAATTTCCTGTGATTAAACATGGTTAATATCATCAAAAGGGATCAGTTGAAACAAGGTCAAGTTACAAAGAATGAATATAAGCAAATAACGCAAGTATGTAGGGGCAATATTAGAAAGGCGAAGCTCAATCTAGCTAGAGACATAAAGGGTAACAAGAAAACATTCTACAACTATATTAGAAGCAAGAGGAAGACCAAGGACAGAGTAGATCCATTGCTCAGTGAAGAGGGGAAAACAATAAAAGGAAACTTAGAAATGGCAGAGGTGCTTAACGACTTCTTTGTTTTGATTTTCATCAAGGAGATTGATGGTGAATGGATGACTAACATAGCGAATGCTAGTGGAAATAGGGAGGTTTAGAAGTTAAAATAAAAAAGAATAAGTTAAAAATTACTTAGGAAAGTTAGATGTCTGCAAGTCACCAGGGCCTGATGAAATGAATCCTAGAACACTCAAGAAGCTGATAGAGGAGATATCCGAGCCATTAGACTTGTCATCTTTGAAAAGTCATAGAAGTTGGGAGAGATTCCAGAAGCCTGGAAAAGGGGAAAAATAGTGCCCATCTACAAAAAGGGAAATAAGAACAAACCAGGAAACTACAGTCCAATAAGCTTAACTTCTGTGACAGGAAAGATAATAGAGCAAATAATTAAGGAATTCTTCTGGAAGATAATAAGAGGATAGGTAACCACAAGCATGAATTTGTAAAGAACAAATCATGTCAAGCAAATCTGATAGCATTCTTTGATAGGATAACAAGTCTTGTGGATAAGGCAGAAGCGGTAGATGTGATATACCTAGACTTCAGTAAAGCATTTGATATGGTCTCGCATGACCTTCTTATCAATAAACTAGGGAAATACAACCTAGATGGGGCTACTATAAGGTGGGTGCATAACAGGCTGGATAACGATTTTCAGAGAATAGTTATTGCTTCATAGTCATACTGGAAGGCCAGAACAAGTGGGGTTCTGTATGGGTCAGTTTTGGGACCAGTTCTGTTCAATATCTTCATCAGCGATTTAGATATTGGCAGAAAGAATATGTTTATGAAGTTTTCAGATGATACCAAGCTAGGAGAGGTTGCAAGTGCTTTGGAGGATAGGGTCATAATTCAAAATGATCTGGACAAACTGGAGAAATGGTCTGAGGTAAATAGGATGAAGTTTAATAAGGACAAATGCAAAGTACTTCACTTAGGAAGGAACAATCAATTTCACACATACAGAATGAGAAGCGACTGTCTAGTAATGCAGAAAGGGACCTGAATCTGAGTCAACAATATGACTGTTGCAAAGAAAGCAATCTTGATTCTGGTGTGCATTAACAGGAGAGAGATTAGCAAGACACAGGAAGTAATTCTTCCACTCTGCTCTGCACAGATTAGGCCTCAATTGGAGTATTGTGTCCAGTTCTGGGCACCACATTTCAAGAAAGATGGGAGAAATTGGAGAAGGTTCAGTGAAGAACAACAAAAATAATTAAAAGTCTAGAAAACATAACCTATGAGGGAAGACTAAAAGAACTGGGTTTGTTTAGTCAGGAAAAGAGAAGACTGAAAGGGGACATGATACCAGTTTTCAAGTATTTAACAGGATGTTAACAAGGAAGAGGGAGAAAAACATTTCTCCTTGGCCTCTGATAATAGGACAAGAAGTAATGGGCTTAAATTACAGCAAGGGAGGATTAGGTTGGACATTAGAGAACCTTCCTAGGTGTCAGAGTGGTTAAACGATGGAGGCTGTGCAATCTCCACTAGTGGAGATATTTAAGAGCAGGTTGTATGGACATCTATCAGGGATGATCTGTACGGTGTTTGGTCCTACCATGAGGGCAGGGGACTGGAATTGATGACCTCTCAAAGTCCCTTCAAGTTCTAGTGTTCTATGATTCTATGATCTTAGCACATTCAAAAGCCTCAGTTGTCATCATGTGAGTTTTTAAAAAATATATAAACTATAAAACAGAATGGGTAGAGAAGGCAGCATAATATCTGGAAATTCTTTATTGCACATTATGGCTCCATGAAGTCATGGACGAGAATTTTCAAAAGCAGTGATTTTCGGTGCCCAACCTGAGGAACCACAAAGAGACTTGATTTTGAGAGTGTGGTGTTCTGAGTATCAAATCCCTTTGGGGTACTAAGGTGCCAAAATCACTAGTCATTGTTTAAAATTTTTGACCATGTTTCAGGCCTCCAATTCTTCCTTCAACTCAAATAGGAGTAGGATATCTTTCTCCCCTCTAAGCCACTGGAAATGTTCCCCAGTATCAAAGTACATAATGAAAATGACACATCAGTGCCCAATAGTCCGCTTATGCTTTGGTGATGCTGTTTCACTGCCTAGCTAATGGCAATTAGATGAGCAAGCATAGCCAAAACGAAAAGCAGTGAACATTTAACAGAGACAAAAATGAATTGCGTTACAATAAACACATTTCCTTGCCCTTGAAGGGTGATTAAACTTCTTTTACTGGTGGAAAAAGGAACTTAATAAAGTTATAGGTGTTTTAGAAGTCATAAAAGAAATTTTTACATTCCCCCTTCACGGGTGAGCTGTCATCAGTCATGTGTTTGCCAGCTTATTACCTTTTGCCATTCAGAGACTGGCAGCAGTTAGAGAGCTTCATATGCACTTTCTTCCCTTTCCCTGCGTCGCACCATGGCTTCATGATTTCTTTTGCTTTCTTTCAGGGAATTCTTGCCGTTTATAGTCCTGTATTACTAGAGGGTAAACAATGTATTCAGGAGCTTACTACTTTTCTTTATTATACATTCAACTCTATATTTGCCAAATATCTGGCCTTCTAAGCTCTGGCTGGTTTTCTTCTGCCAACTGATGAAAAGTGTAGAGGTGAATACATGTTATCCTTTAAGCGCTGCAGGCCAGGAACTCTCTTCTTGCTCTGTGATGGCTCGTACAACCCCTAGCCCAATGGGGTTCTGGTTAATAACTAGGGATCCCCTAAGAATCCCACAATGCAAATAATTCAGATGGTCATGTTTCTTAATGCTTAGAATAGGAAGTAAATGCAGCATCTTGAGACAGTAGAGATAAATAATTTTGGTTTAATGGTGACTATTGTATCTATATAACTCAGAATTTAAATGAAATATTAAGCAAATAATATAAGGATTGGACTGTGGGCTACATTTCCATTTCTGAAGTCACTCAGTTCAACTGAAAGACAGATTCCCCAGGCTGAGATGTCGTAGAATGAAGGCTCCAAACCCGTAGGCTATGTCTAGACTGCAAGCCTCTTTCGAAAGAGAGCGTCTAGACTGCACGCGGAACTTTCGAAAGAGCAAGCCACTTTTTCGAAAGAAAGCACCCAGTGAGTCTGGATACTCTCTTTCGAAGAAGCCCTATTTACATTCAAGAACGCCTTCTTTCGAAAGAAGCACTTTCGAAAGAAGGCGTTCTTCCTCGTGAAATGAGGTTTACCACCGTCGAAAGAAAAGCCGCATTCTTTCAATTTAATTTCGAAAGAACGCGGCTGCAGTCTAGATGCAGGTGAAGTTTTTTCGGAAAAAGGCTACTTTTCCCGAAAAAACCCCTGAGTCTGGACACAGCCAGAGAGAAGGAGCCCAACACAGCTGGAATTTTCAGAAGGAACTAGCATGCACACATCCAGAACAAGACTGTCAAGGCCTCTGCTCCTTCTGAAATATCTTGGTAAGTAGCCAGTTCTTCAACAGCTCTGAGGACATTGAGCAAACATTGATTTTTTTTTTAAATCTGTCCATCCCCCATATGTGTGAAGTGGTGTTGCTTTTGAAAACTATTTATCAACACCATTGCATGGAGGGAGAAGCACATGGCCTAGAACAGTGTTTCTCAACCTTTTTTTTTTTATAAAGTACCACTTTTTCAAAAAAAAAAAAAATTATAAGTACTCCCAGTACCTACAGTTTTCAGACACACACAAATTTTTTCTACCATTGCAACACATTTGTTTAAACAACTTAATCATAGCCAGGCAGGTGATGAAATTTTTGGGTGTAAAAGTACAAAAAATAATAAAATGCTGTAAATCTTAAAACAAAAATTCAGTTTTCTCCAAATTTCAGTTGTTTTGACATACCCCCCAGACTTCTTTTGAGTACCCTAAGGGTACTTGTACCACTGGTTGAGAAACACTGGCCTAGAACACTCCCCTACAGTAGTCTGAAATATCCTCCCTTTGAATTCTGGAGGCATTTATTTTAAATACATTATAGTAAACTGAAAACTTAAGCTGCTACAGGTGTTGGCTTAGTTGTGCCCAGGTTTTTCTATTAGAAGATTCTACATCATTCATCACATCATTTACTTTCTCTTCTTCTATACTTTAATAAACATGCTACAAATCACACCCCCGCAACTCAAACACGCACTTGAGAGAGAATTTATCTTCAAAGTGCTCAGAAACCACATTGAGGAAGAACGTATAAATACCTGTATACATACATCATATCCACTATATTTTGCTACATATACCAAAGTTTATTTCAATAAACCTGCTAAAAAAACCTTTTACAAAAATCTTGGTACTGAAAATAAGGTTATTTATACTACTTCTGAAGTTAAGTCAATGTTCTTTTACAGGCTTAGCTCTGCCACAAGAATAAAATATTGTGCAAATATAGTCTACACTGACATACATCCTCAGCAAACTTCAATAAACTTGAAAGGGGGTACAAATCCTAGAAGTTGTTCCTCAATAGATAATTTCATGGAGGATAGGTCCACCAATGTCTGTTAGTCAGGATGGGCAGAGACAGTGCCCCCACCCTGTTTGGTGGAAGCTGAGAATGGATGACAGGAGGGTGTATCACTTGATGATTATCTTTTCTGTTCATTCCTTTTGGGGCACCTGGCATTGGCCACTGTTGGAAGGTAGGATACTGAGATAGATGGACCTTTGGTCTGACACAGTATGTCTGCTCTTATGTTCTTACATGGTCAGATCAAAATGCTAATGTGTTGATCCATTTCATTTTCTAGAAATGAACACCCAGAATAGATGGGTGTAGCCAGACAGGAACCCCCCCTGCAACATCCATCTTGCTTGCCCCTTTTAGGTGCCTCAAAGCGCACAGGGCACCCAAAGCAATAAAATCAGCATAGTCTTTGAAGCCTTGACAGAAGGCCCGGATATGCTGGCTGCTGTGACCCTGGATGGCTGTAAACAGAGAAACGCCAATTGTTGACCTGCAAAAGGCTGTGACAACTGCCCTTGGCTGGCACCTATATTGATACAATCATACAGCTGTCCCTGGAAGGGGAATCTCCCTCTGAGAAAAGAATGCCTAGTACTCCCAATTTAGTTCTCTCTCTTACAAGTGTAAATTATGTCGAAGCTCCCTTGTAAGAACTGGTGTCACAAAGACAAACCAGCACAATTTGGCACCACAGATAAGAAAGAGAATACGTGACCCCACGGGTAAAAGATGGGTCCAGCAGCACACTCACTCTGAGCATCAATCTACCATCTACTTGCTGGTTGGGTTAGGTGATTGCCTCCCAAGGTCCACATGGGGACGCCTAGCCTCATATTCGTCTTTCCTGGGGAATTGAGGGACCGATCCTGACCTAACATGCTGGAATCAAGGGATGTAGAAGGGGGGTAAAAATTGTACCTGTATGTGTCCTTTTGTTTTAGTGCATGCATAGAATAGAGCTCTTTAAAGATTAAGCTGTCACCTGGTACCATTATTTTCTATCTTCCTTTTTCCCTTGTAACTATTTTAAGATCTGTATTTGCTAGCAGTTAAGAAGTAGAACAATAGCCACTGTACCACGTGCTTTAGAAACCTCTTTAATAAACCTGTAACTGTTTAAGCTTTAACCCGACTCCTCCTGTTGCTGTAACAGAACCAGACACAATCAAAAGAACTTCAGCCAGTCATAGGGGCAGACACAGGCAGAGCTGGGCGTTTGGATCGTGTTGCCTCCAGGGGACAGATCTGTGGGGCACCTGTCAGCCTTCCCTAGGCTGCCCGCTGCGAAGGGACTGTGTGTCCTAGCAGTTAAAGTCTCAGGTGTAATAAGCTCTCCCTGCAAACTTTGGGGCACCCATCAGCCTTCCTTAGGCTGCCTGCTGCGAAGGGACCCCGGTCCTAGCAGTTGAAGACTCGGGTGTATAACACACACACACACTACACGCTGCCCTGACCATTGGCTGACAATGGGTAAAACAAATGTCTGAGGAGAATTTATTAATTTAGTTCACACAGGCTACATATTTAACAAATGTCTCCATCACTCACAAATTCAATAAACTCTCAGCATTCTGTGTAGAGCCCAAGAATAGCAGTTACTGCTCTCTATTATAACAAATCTCTAGGGTGAAATACTGTTAATTGATCAGTGTGAAATACCAATCATTTCAGTGCTGCTGTAAATTAAAAAAAAATATTTTGCACTTGCGCTGCAGTGAGGGTATTCATAACTCTTACAACATGGCCAGGAATTGGGGGACTCATTTGATTGGTCAATTCTAACGTCAAGTCCTGCATGTAAATCATACATTCAGGTTGTAATTTACTAGTCAGCATGCCAAGTGGGCAATAAAAAGGCAAGGGAAAAAAAGAAAATCTTTAACACTATTCCCTTTTGTTGTGTGGTGGTGTCTTATTTCAGCAGAGTACAAATACACTATGGACTTTAGGTACATCTGTAGTATCTTCAAAGACTCTATTATAGCCACAGGTTAGCTGACTTATTGGTGGGCTTGCTCTTTGAAGTCCTGCAGCCTAGGGCAGATGTCAGTGTGTTCACAAGAGACTGCTCTATTAAAAGACAGGTATACTGCTTAACTCCAAGTTCTGAAGACATTGCACTTCTGGGAAACCATTCTTACTTCCAGCACTGGTGCAGTGTTAGTCACAGTGGCTGAAAATCACCCATTGCCTAAGTAGAGGCAGGCTGGGAAGAAACCTGGCATGGTCTAGTGGCTTGATGGTCACTGATGAAACAAGACTAGTGGCTTCTAGTCTTGGCTCTTGCATCTAACTTACTTTGTGGCCTGAGGCAACCACTGTAAGCTAGCATTTCCAGCAGCATAAATTTAAGGCTGTGTCTACATTGGCACGATCTTGCACCAAAGCAGCCGCTTTTGCACAAAAACATGCTTCCTGTCTACACTGGCGGGGAGTTCTTGCACAAAAACAGTGACATTCTAACGTGTGAAATCAGTGCTTCTTGCACAAGAACTGTGATGCTCCCACTCAGGAATAAGCCCTCTTGAGCAACTGTTCTTGTGCAAGAGGCCAGTGTAGACAGGCAACATGAATTTCTTGCGTAAGAAAGCTCGATGGCTAAAATGGCCATCGGAGTTTGCTTGTGCAAGAGAGCGTCTACACTGGCACGGATGCTCTTGCGCAAAAGCACATCTCTTGTGCAAAGGCATATGCCAGCGTAGACTCTCTCTTGCACAAATACTTTAACGTAAGAACTCTTGCTTTAAAGAGTATTTGCGCAAGATCATGCCGATGTAGACATAGCCCTTGTGTGTGGCTTCACTTCTCTCCATTCCCACCAGAGCAGAATATGCAGAGTGGCCATTAAAGTACCAGTGTTCTGCATCATGATGATCACAGTTATGCTAAATGTGCTCTCTTGTGCTACATCTCTGGACAAATATGCTGGAGCCTCTTGCGTAAGTTTACTATTTAAGCAATATATTTTAAAAAAGCCAAATATTCAAGAGGATTGTTGTCTTGTGTGTCTAAAAGGGCTCCTGAAATCTACCCTGAGCACATACAGCCATTAGTGATGAGTCCTGCATTTTTGGTAGTGGCAGGCCAAGTTTGGCCTTAATCTTGGATTCTCATCTCCTGAAATGGTTTGCTGTGACACACAGTTCCCATGGTGCCAACCAGAGCAAAGCGTTTGAAGAGCATCATTTGTAACTTCGGACACTGGGATCTGGCCATCCTGACCTTCTTGTTTAGGACAGGTATTTCAGTTGGATTGCACAACTAACTGCTGTTCCTGGTTCCAAAAACTAGCAGCTGCATCTCTCAATCACATATCAAAACTCTTGGGAAGGGACCAGGGAGAAAGAACTCCCAGACATCTTTCAGTTAGGGGGCTAGGGGCTATGTTTTGGTCTGCTCTTAGCATCAGACATGTTTCTTGCTCTCAGCTGTGTGGAGGCTCTGGGATCACTAGAAGGGCTATACACAGTGGCTCCTCTCTTTCTGGTTTTTTGATCTGAGGAAGTGGGTCTGGCCCACGAAAGCTCATCATCTAATAAACCATCTTGTTAGTCTTTAAAGTGCTACATAGTCCTGCATTTTGCTTCAGCTACCCCAGACTAACACGGCTACATTTCTATCACTATTCCTCTCTT
This sequence comes from Pelodiscus sinensis, assembly GCF_049634645.1. NCBI lineage: Eukaryota > Metazoa > Chordata > Testudines > Trionychidae > Pelodiscus > Pelodiscus sinensis. Next base: position 243,035,548 of record NC_134712.1, on the reverse strand, counting down.
TCTGAGGCTCCTCTGCTTGGGAATGCAGCTCCAGTGAACACTCTCCAAGGAGTGGAGGGCATTGTCAGTGCTGATGAGCATATGCCTTGTGTACCATTGCTTCTGTGAAAATGTGAGCAGGTGAGCCAGATGCTGGAATCTGGCAGTTTGATTTCCCCCATTGCCCATTAGGGTATATTAATATTATGGTTTTTGGCAGCTGAAGCACCCAGCATGCAAACCTCTTGCTAAATCAAATCCAAACGCAAATTCAAATTGAAAGAACAGTGACACAGCAGTTGATTTTACCCCTTAACTGTTCACAAACATGCAGAGAGTGTAGTGTTGGAGAGAGAACAGAGCTTGGCCTGCTGCCACTGCTTTTCCAGCATTGCTGGCTTCTTATGTTGTTTCAGCCAAGCAAAGCAACATAAGAGTTTATTTCCTGCTATATCCAACCCCATTGGCCCACTAGTTCAATATCATCACCTACATTCTCTTCAAAGGAAAATGCCCATAACTATCTATTACCTTAGTTATTATAGTGGCTGAGTACCTCACAACAGCCTCTGAGAGACAGGGAAATGTTAGGATTGCCAGTTTACATACAGGGAATGGGGGCACAGAGAGACAAGGGGCCCAATTTTTAAAGATTAGGCACCAGCCTATGTTTGGAAAGGTAGCCCAGGTCTCACACACAGGCTGTGACAGAAAAGGAACTCAGGTCTCATCTTAACTGCTAGATTATTCTTTCACTCTGGAGAAATGCATAACAACCTGCATGTAGAGAAAGTGTATCCCTAACCCCTGGCCTACAGGGGCTGGCTTTTGCCTTGGTGGTGGGTTTACACCTCCCCCTGGCTCTCCTGGAGATTAGGTGCTGTCCTCTCCTCCACAATCTCTCTACCCATCTTCTCTGCTTACAGCCAGTCTCAGAGTAGCAGCTTCTGGTTCATGGGTTGGCCCTCCAGTCAGGTCACAAAGGCCCTTTCCTCCAGGGAAATCATAGTCCTTCCAGACTAGCTATCTAGCTGACTTCTCCAACACCCTGTGCCACAACCCAGTGACTGGCAGGAGAACCTAGACTTGCTCTCTACATGGGATTCTGCCCGGTTCCCTATAACATGCATCAAAGGTCTGTACTGCCCTAGCCCTTGTTGCTGTTTCCCTGAGCTGCTTGGCTTCTTGCCCTCTTTTAGGTTTACCAGTCTAATCTCCTGTCTCCTGGGTGTGAGTGCAGCTACAGCCTTCACTTCTGGGCTTTATACTGTTCTTGCCCAACCAAGCCTGCTTCTAATTAGTGGCCTCTTTGTAGACCACATCTCTCCCCTGTGTGCAGCTTAAGTGGTAGTTAGGCCTACCTGGTGGGAAGGGTTAGTGTGGGGAATACACATAATACCTTCTTGCAAGTACGTTCATTTTGCTTATAAATGTATTATCAATGTAGTGTTTAATCCTTGTTTAATTCTACTAAGTTGTTGCCATGAGCTCCACAGGCTGATATTATTCATAATATGATTCCAATAATAATAACAAAAAGGATCCTGGCTTTCATTTGTAAATCAGGATTTTTATTATGGAATCTGTTTTGAAACATTAATTATATCACCTGGTAATTTTATGACCTGTGTTCCTTCAAATTAAACAAAAATAATAGGTACATATATTTGCTCCATGTAAATACAGTTCTCAAATATGCACTATGAAAAAAAATTAAACTAAGGAAACAGAAGATTTAGGGAAAAGTAATAAAATGATTATGCTTTTGTTTTTCTTTGAGCCATCAGGCATGACTACTTCTAAGGTGGGATTAGAGTAACAGAAGAACCTGTGTCTGTTTGCTCAGCGTGAATGTAAAGAAATTGTGTGATCTTCTTAATTCACTGTTTAGAAGATGAGGCTAAAAGCTGAAGTTATGTCAGTGTAGGAATTATTAAACATTAAGGAGTCATTTCTCCTATCGGTGCTCAGGGGATTTCAGTAATGTCTGTGGATTATGCACCCTTTGCATCAGGTTTCCTGCTAATCCAGTAGTTGAGCAGCAGAGATTGCTTCAGTTCATGACTTCCCAAAGACTTGCTGCTTTTTGTCTATACAAGAAGTCAGTTAGCAGTAATATTAATCAGAAGGAGTGGAAGTCATTCAGTCCTGCATGCATGTCTACACTATAGTGGCACAGCTTCAGCACTGCATCTGTGCCACTGTAGCAGTGCTGGGGAGACACTTCCCGCACCGATGGAAAGGGGTTTTCTGCCAATGTGGATAATCTGCTTCTGTGAGTAGTTACGCTGGTGGAAGAATTCTACAATGAGGGTTAGATCAATCAAATTCTGTTCCATTGGGCATAACTCCACAGTGACTTCCAGTAGGGAATCAAATCTCACGATTATCTTTGAAAGAAAGAAAGAAAGAAAGAAAGAAAGAAAGAAAGAAAGAAAGAAAGAAAGAAAGAAAGAAAGAAAGAATTCCTAGGCAGAAGTAAAAGTTATTCTTTTATAGCCTGGTTTGGGGGAGAAGAATTGTCTTTTCTTTGTGTTGTACAAACTCTAGCACTGTGAGGTCTTTGTCCTTAATTGGCGCCTTTAGCTGCTACCATACTACACAGTAGCATGACTATCAATAATGAGATTTCTACAGAGCCTCTCTCTCCACTCTTAACACAGATGGGTGTGTTCAGGATGGACAGATCTTTAAATGTGCTTGTGTAATTTGTGCCTTCCACATTCACATCTGATTCACCGACAGTCTTTTGACTGTTCCCACAACCATCTGTTCACATGGCATGCTGCCTACTCAGCAACTGACCGTACCCTTGCCCTTGGGTACATGGTGGCAGGCAATGATGAGCTTAGAAAAGGACAGGTTGCATAATACTACAAGAGAACTATCCGGCAGGGATTCCCTTCCCTGTGCCGTAGGAATGAGTATATGTGGCAGCTCCTATTCTCCTAGCCTCTTTTTAGTCTCTGCTGGTGATGTGAGAAGGTACGGAAGGTGGGTCTTTCATTTCCACCTGAGGACACTGAAGTCCTTAACCATTCTCTTCTCAGGGGCACTATCTCAATATTAACCTCTGTTTCTAGGAAGAGCCTGCTCCTGCCCTCCTTGAATCCAACAGCTAAGCTGAAATAGATCCAGGGCCGATTTATCCATTAGGCACAGTAGGCACAGTGCCTAGGCCCACGATACTTTTAGGGGCCCACGAAAATGTTTTAATTTCTTTTAAAATCAGAAGGAAAAAAAGAACTTTTAGGGTCGAAGAAAATATTTTAATTTTTTTCTCACATCAGAAAAAAATGAAACTTTTAGGGCCCACAAAAATCTATTTAATTTTGCCTAAAACAGAAAATAAATAAAATGTTGAAGTATTTAAAGTTATATCAAAAATAATGTTTAATATTTTTTTTTTATGGAGGAAGGGGCCCACGAAGGCAAAAGTGCCTAGGGCCCACAAAAGTCATAATGCGGCCATGCATAGATCCCCACGGAAACTACACTGGCCATTGTGAGCAAAGCACTGAGATGATGTACTTGCAAAGGCTGGTGTTGCACAGGAGGCCAGATGCTGCATTTTGGACTGACTGGTATATTTGTTTCCTTATGGCGGCTGGTGCCAGTATTCAAGTACCCTCATACCAAACTTGGAGATGCAAATTGCTTCGATGCGAAGGAGGCTGCCCTATAGATCTAGTCCAAATTAAACAAGAAATGGTACGTGACATCATGAAGATTTTCTTTCATGTATTCATGCAGGTCATTTTTCACCAAGTTGTGTGTGAAGAGAAGTAGTGAGCACTGGTTCTTTGTTTTTAAGGAGGGTTAGAACAGAGAGACTTATTTGAAGCAGACACCCTCAGAGGAAAGCATAGGGACAGGTCCAATCCAACACAATGTTAATTAAACTAAATACAGGACTATGTAGCACTTTAAAGACTAACAAGATGGTTTATTAGATGATGAGCTTTCGTGGGCCAGACCCATCTTGTTAGTCTTTAAAGTGCTACATAGTCCTGTATTTTGTTTCAGCTACACCAGACTAACACGGCTACATTTCTATCACTATTCTTAATTAAACTAGAGATTCAGGTAGCCAAAGTTCATCTTCTCTCATATATAGAGATATACATTTGTGACTTGGCTCCTGGGGTAGCTTTTTGTAACTTTTTGTAAGGATTTATTTCAGCGAATGTTTATTGCAATTTTTTATTACAGCTAACAAAAGCTGGTCAAATACTTGAATAAATCTTTACCTCCTATGATTATGATAAACTTTTCATGAACAGATAGTGATTTACACTCTGTAATGGAATCCTCGCTTCTGTATATAGTCCTTGGTCAATAGCTTGACCAGAAGCCATTCATTGCAAGTATCCTGACTGGGATATTTTAAAGTGCTCAGCGTTGGCCTAATTCTGCTCCCAATCAAGTCAGTGGCAGTTTTCCCCGTGACTTCTGTGAGAGTAGAATTATGCCAGTATGACCTCTATCATCTTGACCAGTGGTCTTTTTGAGTATAAGATCACTTTTTTTAATTTAAGTGCAATCCAAGATCTACCTCAAATATAAATACCCTTGCCCCACCTCCTTCCTGCCCCTTTTCCAAGGCCCCACCCCTGCTCACTCCATCCTCCGTCTCTTGCCCATCCTCACTCACTTTCACCAGGCTGGGGCAGAGGTTGGGGTTCAGACTCTGGTCTTGGATTAAGGGATTTGGAGTGCGAGGGGCTCTGAGCTGCTCTTAAGGCAGGCAGCTGGGGTGCCGGAGGGGGTTCTAGGTGCAGGCTTTGGGAGGGCATTTGGATGCAGGGGTGCTCCGGGCTAGGGCAGGGGCTTGGGGTTCAGGAGGGGGTTCATGACTGGGGTAGGAGTTTGGGATGTGCGCTCCAGCTGGGCACTGCTGGTGGCTCCTGGTTGGTGATGCAGTGAGAATAAGGCAGGCTCATCCCTGCCCTGGCCCTGGGCCACTCCCAAAAGCAGCCAGCATGCTCCATCTCCAGTCCTGTTGTGCCCCCTCTCTGCTCTGATACAGTGGGAAGGGTCACCATGACATCAGCACCCCTCCTCTCCCTCTCCTGCCCTGCACAAGAAGCAGGAGGCTCCCTGAGGGAGGGGCATCTCCAAGGTAAAGGGCAGGAAATGAGCAGCTGTGGGGGGAAAGGGAAGCTGAAGTACCAGCACTTGACAGCCTCTTGGCCAAACCAGTCAGGATCACCTGTCAGAGACTCCAAGCTCTACCAGTAGATCCCGAGCTACTGGTTGGTGACCACTGATCTTGACTGACCATCACCAATGATTGAATGGGCACCTCCAGAGCCAAAAGCATAAACCTGTACAGTTTGAGTTAAAGCATTTGTCAAAGCTATATCTACACTTGTTACCATATAGATAGTATATGTTCTCCCCTTGAATCAGAGAATTGTGTCCAACTAGTATTTATAGTAGCCAATGTTTTATATTGATCATTTTGGGTTCTTAATATTCAGAAGCTGCATGCATTTTTATTGACAGTCAGTACCAAATCTAACTAGATCAGCACTCTGATTATTTAATTAATTAAGGGTCAATGCTTGAGCATTAGGGTAATTGGAATTCTCAGTATTATGCTGTGAACTACGGTAAATTGTCATGCACAGAAGTCCTGCTCACCTGACATATGTGAGTAATCCCATTGAAAGTAACAGAACTACTTGTATGTTGCATTTTCCCCTAAAGGCATACTGGTTTGATGGCATATTTAGGGTTCTGCCTTTACTGAAGGTCATATTAGCTGAGTTTTTGTCTCTGTTTCATATTAATATTCAGTTACAGTGGCATTTTCGTTTCAAGGTCACCCAATATCACTACAAACCTTGATTCTGTACTCCATGCTCAGGCAAAACCCTCATCGAAATGAATCCTTAAGGAGTGTAGGATCAGCCTCTTGATATAGCTTGCTTGTCTTCAGGATCGAGTTGAGCCCTGCTTATTTGTATGATATCTCTGCTCCACTTCTCCATTACTGTTCCTGAATGATTCCAAGAATAGTATTAAGACTGAAGCCAAACAAACATAAAATAATACAAATAATAAATTCAATGCTTCTCTGAGTTTCTCCTCACACTGGCTGAAATGCAATTCACTGTCTCCAAGAAAGTTAAAATAGCTTTTATAGTAATCACAAGTGTATGCTCTGGGTGCAGTTTTTACCTCCCAGCACCAGTCTTGCCTTTCATACTTGAGTGGGGATCAACCCCAGAGAGGGCAGGGAGATTTTAATAACTAGGAGTAGCTTTAAAATCTACCATGCATCCCATCATAATGATCGAGGAGAGGATAATTTGCACAATCCCTGCCAACGCTGCCCATGCCCTTTCATTAAATAGTTTTGTCTGCTTCTGGAGTGCAACCATTTTGCATTCCTATAACCTCTGCTTGATCCCATCACCTCAACTATTGATCAAGATCTATGATGTACCATGAGCTGAATCTGTAAGCTTTACTTAAATGCATAGCCTGATAGAGTCACATATTTATTGTTAAAAGCTAAGTGCAACCATTCTAATCATGCAGTCTAGTGATTCTCAGTATCTTTCAGAGTCTGACCTCCTATTTCAAGAGAAAAAAATGTTTTGGCACCTCTCCCCAGCATCCCATTTAGCTATAAAGTAAGGGGGGGTGGTTCCAACCCCTCATTTGAAAACACCCACTGTCTAGCCTGATCTCCTGTCCAATACAGATACCTGATAATCAGGCCTAGATGCCAACCACACAATATAAGAAGAATCATAGAACTGGAAGGAACCTCAAGAGGTCATCAAGTCTAGTCCCCTGCACTCGTGGCAGGACCAAGGACCAAGGACCATCCCTGACAGGACTTTGTCTAGCTTGCTCTTAAAAATATCCATGATGGAGATTAAATAACCCCCTTAGGCAATTTATTCCAGTGCTTTACCACCCTGTCACTTAGGAAGTTTTTCTTAATGTTCAACCTAAACTGCCCATGCTACAATTTAAGTCTATTGCTTCTTGTCCTATCCTCAGAGGCTAAGGAGAATATTTTTCTTCTTCCTCCATCTAATAACCTATTTGGTATTTGAAAACTGTTCTCATGTCTGTTGTCTTCTCTTTTCCAGATTAAATGAATCTTCCCTCATAGGTCATGTTTTCTAAATCTTTAATCATGTCTGTTGCTCTTCTCTGGACTAAGGAAATAAGGGTATGTCTACACTACAAAGTTAATTCAAACTAACGGACGTTAGTTCGAACTAACTTTAATAGGCGCTACACTAGCGCTCCGCTAGTTCGAATTTAATTCGAACTAGCGGAGCGCTTAGTTCGAACTAGGAAAACCTCATTTTACGAGGATTAAGCCTAGTTCGAACTAGCTAGTTCAAATTAAGGGGTGTGTAGCCCCTTAACTCGAACTAGTGGGAGGCTAGCCCTCCCCAGGTTTCCCTGGTGGCCACTCTAGCCAACACCAGGGAAACTCTTCTGCCCCGCTCCCGGCCCCGGACCCCTTAAAGGGGCACGGGCTGGCTACGGTGCCCATGCCAGGTGCAAGCCTGCCAGCACCCAGCCAGCAGACCCTGCACCTGGCATGGATCGAGCCACCCACCCGATGCCCCCCAACCCTCCCCCTCTTCCCAGGACCAGGCTGGCAGCTCCCGGGAGCTTGCCCAGGACCACAAGAGGCAGGCACCCGCCTAGGCTAGTGCGGACATTGTGGACCTCGTCCACGACCTCCGCACTAGGCACAGGAAAGTGGCCGTCTAGGGCAGGAGAGCTTCCAGCCTGGCCACCCAGGAGCAGGTGTGCAAGAGAATCAACGGGGTCCACTGAGACCCCCGACCCTGAGCCCTGAGCTTACAATGACAGTCCTGGGTCAGACCAAAGGTCCATCTAGCCCAGTAGCCTGTCTGCCGACAGCGGCCAACCCTAGGGACCCTGGAGGGGATGGACCGAAGACAGTGACCAAGCCATTTGTCTCGTGCTATCCCTCTCCAGCCTTCCACAAACCTTGGGCAGGGACACCACTCCTACCCCCGGCTAATAGCACTCCATGGACTCAACCTCGATGACTTGATCTCACTTCCCTTTAAACTCTGTTCTAGTTCTAGCCTTCACAGCCTCCTGCAGCAAGGAGTTCCACAGGTTGACTCTTTGCTTTGTGAAGAACAACTTTCTGTTACTAGTTTGAAGCCTGCTACCCATTCCTTTCCTTTGGTGTCCTCTAGTCATTCCTTATGGGAACTAATGAAGAACTTTTCTTGATGCACCCTCTCCACCCAACTCCTTCTTTTAGAGACCTCTATCCTGTCCCCCCTCCGTCTCCTCTTTTCTAAGCTGAAAAGTCCCAGTCTCTTTAGCCTCTCTTCATATGGGACCTGTTCCCAACCCCTGATCATTTTAGTTACCCTCCCCTCTCCCACCCCCTCTCTTCCCCTCTCCCACCTCCTTTTCCCAGTCTCCCCCAGTTTTGTTCAATAAAGACAGATTCCATTTTTGAACACAATTGTCCTTTATTTTGTACATCAAGAAGAGGGGCTAGGGAAGGGTAAGTGAAAGGAGGTGAGGGAGGAATGGGGTACGCACCCCCGATGGGGAGGACTGGGCTGGTTCTGTGGGCTTCTGGGGGTGGAAGCTCTCCTGCAGCCCCCCAATTGTCCCCTCTCCCCAGATGGCAGCCTGCGGCAAGTGCAGCCGGGCTGATGGCCGAGTGCTGTGATGTGCCCAGTGTGGGCACTCAGGACACTCCAAGCCAGGACTGCTTTGCAAGCGGGACACCCCTGAGAACTGTCTGTCCGGGGTGGGGGTCGGGACCCTTTAAGCACAGCCCTCGGCTAGCCTGAGACAGCAGCTCCACACTCTAAGTCCTAATCTGATGCCCTGCAGGCACTGCTTCCGGCCATCCTTAACCTCAGTTCAGGGTCCACTTAATGTGGACATGCTAGTTCGAATTAGCAAAACGCTAATTCGAACTAGTTTTTTAGTCTGGATCCGTTAGTTCGAATTAGCTTAGTTCGAATTAACTAATTCGAACTAAGTTAGTTCAAATTAACGTTGTAGTGTAGACGTACCCTAAGGGAGTAGTCCACTAGTCAACTACCTAATAAGCCTGTGCTTATTGGGTAGTCGAGTCAATTACTTGCTTCCCACCCCCCTTGCTGCCTCTGTGTCAGAGGTAGCAAGGGTGGGGGGAAGCAGGAGTTGGTGTTGGGGGGAGCCATCTTAAAATCTCCCCACAGAACGGGGGAATAGGGAAGGCAGAGGCGCAGTGTTCCTAGAGTTGGTGTGAGTTGGGACTGTTCAGTAACTAGGAGTAACTATTCAGTGACTGTTCAGTCCTTGCTCACGCCATCCCCGGGAGCTGACCCCAAATGAGCCTCTGCAGTTTAAATGTAGTAGGAGCCAGACTGCATGCATGCCTGGCTCCTATTACATTTAAACTGCAAAGCCGCAGCAGGGGTAGTGAGCACCATCCCCTTATTGACTAATTTGAATAGTCAATGGAAATTCCATCAACTTCTTGATTAGCTAATTAATCACAGCTTAACATCCCTACTCTGGACATTCTCCAGTTTGTCCAAATGTTTCCTGAAATGTGGTGCCCAGAACTAGACACAGTACTCCAGCTGAGGCAGAAGAATTACTTCTCATGTCTTGCTTACAAAACTCCGGTTAATATACCCAGAGTTATGTTTGCTTTTTTTTTGCAGCAGCAGTGTCACACAGCTAATTTTTTTTCACAAATATCAATGAATTAAGCCATTTATAGTATTTCACAAGAAAACTGAGGCACAAAGAAGTCATGCCACTTGCCAAGATCATACAGTAAGTCTTGAGATAGTCTGAGAATAGAAGCCAGTTCTACCAGACTTCCTAGCTCTCAGTCCCATGCCTTAGCCGCAAAACTAATTTTTCTACCCTCCTATAAAAATCAATGGCAGAATGTAGCCCATAGAATCCCTTTGTATGATAAATCGCCCTTCACTTTACAGGGTACAGAACTGATACTTCTGCTCTCATGCTTCAGATATTTCCTTAGAAAGAAAATTGTTTCTGTCTGTTCTAAGTTGTTTGGTTTAAGCTCTGGAAACAGATAGATCTATTTACATGGAAGTAAATTTCCTTTTTATTCCTAGCTGCATCCATAATCTTGTCATCTACTATGGATGAAGCAAAGTTCACATGATGTGCTGCCAAAGACAAGTTTATGATTATTTCCTTAGAATTTCCTATTTATTTGTGGGCTAGATTATCTCATTTTAAATAATACCCTTGATATTTCCCATTGTTTGTCAGGAATATCCAATGTCACTGCAATTCGAAATGTTCATTCTGAATTAATACTCAAGCCACTGGAAATGCTTTTCAGTCTAGTACTTATTAGTGTTCTTCTCAAACCTCATTCATAGTCCCAGAACTTTCCAAGGGAATGTCTGAGAGCCTGTAGGATGGCCACATTTCCTGTAAAAGTAGAGTGGACAAATCATAGAATCATAGAATGCTAGGACGGGAAGGGACCTCGAGAGGTCATCGAGTCCAGTCCCCTGCCCTCATGGCAGGACCAAATACTGTCTAGACCATCCCTGATAGACATTTATCTAACCTACTCTTAAATATCTCCACAGATGGAGATTCCACAACCTCCCTGGGCAATTTATTCCAGTGTTTGACCACCCTGACAGTTAGGAACTTTTTCCTAATGTCCAACCTAAACCTCCCTTGCTGCAGTTTAAGCCCATTGCTTCTTGTTCGATCCTCAGAGCCCAAGATGAACAAGTTTTCTCCCTCCTCCTTATGACACCCTTTTAGATATCTGAAAACTGCTATCATGTCCCCCCTCAATCTTCTCTTTTCTAAACTAAACAAACCCAATTCCTTCAGCCTTCCCTCTTAGGTCATGTTCTCTAAACCTTTAATCATTCTTGTCGCTCTTCTCTGTACCCTTTCCAATTTCTCCACATCATTCTTGAAATGCGGGGCCCAGAACTGGACACAATACTCCAATTGAGGCCTAACCAGCACAGAGTAGAGCGGAAGAATGACTTCTCATGTCTTGCTCACAACACACCTGTTAATACGTCCCAGAATCATGTTTGCTTTCTTTGCAACAGCATCACACTGCTCACTCATATTTAACTTGTGGTCCACTATAACCCGTAGATCCCTTTCTGCCGTTCTCCTTCCCAGACTGTCGCTTCCCATTCTCTATGTATGAAACTGATTGTTCCTTCCTAAGTGGAGCACTTTGCATTTGTCTTTATTAAACTTCATCCTGTTTACCTCTGACCATTTCTCCAATTTGTCCAGGTCATTTTGAATTATGATCCTATCCTCCAGAGCAGTCGCAACCCCTCCCAGCTTGGTATCATCTGCAAACTTAATGAGTGTACTTTCTATACCAATATCTAAATTGTTGATGAAGATATTGAACAGAGCTGGTCCCAAAACAGACCTCTGCGGAACCCCACTTGTTATGCCTTTCCAGCAGGATTGTGAACCGTTAATAACTCCTCTCTGAGTATGGTTATCCAGCCAGTTATGCACCCACCTTATAGTAGCCCCATCTAAGTTGTCCCATGTAGGGCTTCATTAGCCAGGGGAGCAAGGAGTAGGCTGTGTCACCCACAATGCAGATAGGCATATCCCATGTCCCCTAACATCCCGATGGTTTGGTTAGGGAAAAATATTCCAGCATGCATCTTCTGGAAGAGGCTGGAGTTCCTGAACACGTGGGCATCAAGTACCTTCCCTGACCACTTGACATAAATGTCTGTGAACCAGCCCTGGTGGTCCATGAGGCCTACAGGACCATGGAAAAGTACCCCTTTCTATTGATGAAGACCGAGGCACAGTGGTCAGGGGCCAGGATAGGGATGTGAGTACCCTCAATGCTCCCCTCTGCAGTTGGGGAAGACCATAGCAGCAAAAGCCAGCAAAGATGGGGTGTATGTCAATGAGGGTGATGACCCTGTGCAGCAGAATGGCTTTGATGGCCTTCACCACCTGTAGAATCATAGAAACATAGAATCACAGGGTTGCAAGAGCCCTCTGAAGGTCTCCAAGTCCAAGCTTTTTCCCACATCAGGAGCAACCCCAACTAAACCATCCTAGCCAGGGCTTTGTGAAGCCGGGACTGAAAAACCTCTAGGGATGGAGATTCCACACTCCCTCCCAGGTAACCCATTCCAGTAGTTCACTACACTCCTAGGACAATAGCAAGATAGTCATAACTGCATGAGCACGGCCATGACAATCGATTTCCCCATGCTGAACTGGTTCCCGACAGAGCAGTAGCTGTCTGGCATGGCAAGCTTCCGAAGTGCAATGGCAACATGCTTCAGAAAGGGGATGACACGTTGCATGAGGGTGTCCTGTTGCCGGAGTGCTGGGGTGAACAACTCACAGAGCTCCGGGAAGGTGTCCTTTTCGCATGCAGAAGTTCTGGAGCAACTGCTGGTTGTCCCACTGCTCCATGACGATGTGGTCTTACCAGTCAGAACTGGTCTCCTAGCGCCGGGAGCAGCAGTGCACAGTGTACAGGGGAAGATGGAAAGGACTGTGGGGCATGAGGAACACCTGGGCTGGTCCTCGTGGTCCTTCAGTGCCACAGGGGCAGTCTGCATAAACTATACCGGGAGTTGCAGCAGGAGGTCTAGGAGCTAGTGAGTGCTTTTCAGCCAGTCCTGCTCCTTGATGGAAGTGCTGTGGCATCTGCAAGGGCAACCAGAGCATCCAGTGTGGTGTTTGCTGTCGCTTCTTGAGGTAGGCAATGGAGAAGAGTTTGAGACACGGTTGTCGAGAGGAGCCCCTTTAAGCACGAGCCTCAGATAGCCTCAGGAAGAAGCTATAGGAAGTGACTACTCTCCTCATGCCCTGCCAGGAGTGCTTCCAGGGGGCTTTAAATGCGATTCAGCCTCCAATCAGTGTGGGACGTGCTATTTCAATATAAATCTGTGCTATTTCAATGAGGATTTGTAGTGTGGACGTGCTATTTTGAAATAGCTCTTTTGGGAGTTATTATTTCAAAATAAGCTCTTTCAAAGCGCACAGTGTAGAAATAGCCTCAGAGTCTTCCCACTTTCTTAAGTGAATAGGATGGGGACCTGGGAGTAGAGCCGAACAAATAACTGACTATTTGTTGCAGTTAGCAAACGAGAAACTATTCTGTGCAGGCCTGAAAATGTTCAGAATTCATCAGCAAATCGGAGAAGTCCACTTCATGCGTGAGGGTGCACGCTTGCCTTTGTAACCTCCATCCCAGCGGTTAGGCCCTTGCTTTGAATCCCCACTCTGAAGCAAGGACATGACATCAGATTTCCCCACGGGTAGACGAGCATTCTTTAGCCACCAACCAGCGGACTGCTCCAGGGTGAGCTGCTCTCCCTTGCTCCTGTATTTGGAGCTATTCCACTTTCTACCAGTACGAAAATACTCTCCGAGCCAAAGGAAGAGTGACTAAAAATGGCTGGATCGCTTGACCACTAAGGGTATGTCTACACTGCCACCCTAGTTCGAACTAGGGTGGCTAATGTAGGCATTCAAAGTTGCAAATGAAGCCCGGGATTTAAATATCCAGGGCTTCATTTGCATCTTGCCGGGTACCGCCATTTTTAAATCCCCGTTAGTGCAGACTCCGTGCCTGTGGCTACACGCAGCACGGAGTAGGTAGTTCGAATTAGGCTCTCTAATTTGAACTACCGTTACTCCTTGTGGATTTCCCCCTTTCTTGTCAAAAAAGCCATTTCACTCTGTCAGGGTTTCACAAAAAAAAAAAAAAAAAAAAAAAAAAAAAGCTGCTGTAGCTTCCACTTTACAGAGAAGTAAATTGTCATGGTTTTTTCCATGTTTTCAGTTTTGGCTGTTACTTCCAACTTCTCTGTAGTGGTTAGCCTTGGGCCCTAAAAATCAGTCTCATTTACAGAGACATAAAAGCAGGTAATAAGGGGTACGTCTAGATTACATGCCTCTGCTGACAGAGGCATGTAAAATAGGCTACCCGACATAGTCAATGAAGCAGAGATTTAAATATCCCCGGCTTCATTAAAATAAAAATGGCCACCGCGCTGTGCCAGCTCAGCCGATCATCAGCACAGCGCGCAAGTCAAGAAGGGAAGCCTTTGTCAACCACTCCCTTATGCCTCAAGAAATGAGGATTACAGGAGTGGTTGACAAATGCTTCCCTTGTCGACGGATCCGCATCTTGACTCGCGTGCTGTGCTGACGATCGGCTGAGCCAGCACAGCATGGCGGCCATTTTTATTTTAATGAAGCAATGAATATTTAAAACCCCGCTTCATTGACTATGTCAGGTAGCCTATTGCAGAGGCATGTAATCTAGACATATCCAAGGTGTTACGGTCTTCAGGTGAAGCTGGCCAACTTTTGGCCATGTAGCAATAGCTCCATCTCCACTTGAAAAAACCCCCTGAAAATATCATTCCTTGGCCCAAATCTAGGGCTTAATTTGTGCTGGGGCTCACCAGGGTTAAGCTCTGAGACCTCTGTGCTTTACAGTTCATAAGCCAGACACTTCTGGGCTTGCTGTGTTAGTTAGGAAAGTTTTTTTTAAAAATTGCCTGCACTCCAGCACCTAATTGTTCCTCTTCGTTACAAATTAAGCACTGGCCAAACCCCATAGTCCTTTGCAACCACAAAGAGTTGTGGAATATAATTGGCCACAGAATAGTTGTTGGCCAGTCTGTGCTCTTTGATCCACAGTTTTAAAATATTGAAAATGAAATTCTAGGTGTCTAATTATCTGTTGGCCCCTACTGCAGCTATCACCTGTATCTTTCTTAATATCTGGGCGTTTATAGCAATGACTTATCTTTGTCGTATTTGGGCCCAATCCTTCCAGCCCTCCATGGACAGAATTCCAATTCATTGCTACAGGTGTTTTGGGTGTACAAAGAATGGCGGATCGGGCCATCTATTTGAAACAAAAAGTGGCAATAACTAAAGGGCTTGCATAGTCTTCCCTGTGCATGTGGGAGAACCAATGGCTGCAGAATTTCTGCACTTTCTCTGCACAAGGGAGGCAGTATTTTGAATAGTTGTATGGAAGGGTTGAGCACAGAAGT
The DNA here is from genome assembly GCF_049634645.1 of Pelodiscus sinensis. Taxonomy (NCBI): domain Eukaryota; kingdom Metazoa; phylum Chordata; order Testudines; family Trionychidae; genus Pelodiscus; species Pelodiscus sinensis. The sequence goes on along the minus strand of NC_134712.1, from coordinate 243,020,504 downwards.
TTTCTCTGTAGGCTTAGTTCACAGGAGCTGGCCAGGGTGGGCAGAGATGGGATTGGGATGCTGCTCTAGTTACTATGTGCATCTTTCAAATCTTCCCAGCAACAAAAAGAAGTAGCCACCATACAGCAGCAATATGGCCTTGGGGGAAGGCTTCTTCCCCTTGTACATAACCCAGGCCTGCCTGGTGTAGCACTTTTAACTTAGATAGCTAAACATAGTCTAATAAATTGCTTCCGGCATAGAGAGGTTATTCAATGGCATATAGGGGATCACGTTTCAAAGCATCTCAAATGTCACTTCAGTCTCCAAATGCCATTAAAGTTATGCAAGGATGACAAAAACTTTAAAAATCACCCCTAAAAGTAAGAGCATGTAACTGAGTATGGCAAGGATAAATTTCACGTTGATTATAGGCTTCAAATGTACTTAAAACTTATAAATATATCAATAAAATATTGTGTTCAACTAATTTAAATATTGAGACTGGGGAAACTAAAGTGCAGTATTTTAGGAAAATGTGTATTTTTAAGTTTTTCATTGGAGAATTTGGGAAGGATTATCACAGAAAAACTAGGATCCCTGGTCCTGTAATTAGAGACATAATGTGAGTGCAAAGGGGGCTCAAGTTAAGAGGCCAAATTTTGGCTTAGCTAAAATCTCCAAATATTCATCATGCTGAGCATGCTCAAGTGTCTCATAGATCCTCGTATGGACCAGACTGTGCATATACCATCCCCATGGAATGACTAACCATGTGCCCACCAACCCCAAGGCAGGGGAGCCAACAGCCTTTCTAGGCCCTGGGCAAGGTGGACAGGGGGCTGGCTCCACACTCCCAGTTGCCCCCTTTGCCTACTCCATCGGCAGCCCCGGCTATAAGGGAAAAGCCCAACTTTCCCTATAATTAAGGGCCAAATTAATGGCCCATTTTGGTCAATTTCAGTTATAGGACTTTTTAAATGGTAAATTTCATGATTTCAGATATTGAAATGTGAAATATCGAGGTGTTGTAACTGTAGGGTTCTTGACCCAAAAAAGCGTTGTGTGCGGGTTGCAAGGTTGGGGGTTACATTAGTGCTACCCCTACCTCTGCGCAGCTGCTGGCAGCAGCGTTGTCTTCAGAGCTGGGCAGCTGGAGAGTGGTGGCCGCTGGCCAGGAATTGAGTTCTGAAGGTAGTGGTGACTGCCAGCAGCAGTGTGGAAGAACGGACAGCATGGTGTGATGTTGCCACCCTTACTTCTACCCTGCTGCTTTAGGGTATGTCTACACTACAGCACTAATGAGAACTAACTTAATCCGAATTAGTTAATTCAAACTAAGCTAATTCGAATTAGTGCATCTAGATCTAAAAGCTAATTCGAATTAGCATTTTGCTAATTTGAAATAGCATGTCCACATTGAGTGGGCCCCGAACCGAAGTTAAGGCTGGCCAGAACCAGTGCCGGCAGGGCATCAGGTTAGGACATAGAGTGTGGAGCTGCTGTATCAGGCTAGCTGAGGGCTGTGCTTAAAGGGACCTGACCCCCACCCCGGACAGACAGTTCTCAGGGTTCCCTGCTTGCTGGTCTACCTCGCTGAGGGACAGCAAAGCATTTGTGTCTCGGAGTGCTCTGCTTGCCCTCACCCGGGGTACCATGGCACTCTGCACCATGGAACCAGACCTGCCCCCGGGGACTCTGCTGCGTCTCGTGCACACGTTGCCGGCAGCCTGGCTGCACTGTCTGCAGGCTGCCATCCAGGAGCACCATCGAGGGGATGTCAGGATTCAAGGGGCCCTGCAGGAGAGCTTCCACCCTGAGGAGCGCTAATAATCTCCCTGGTCTGCCCCACTGGGGGCTTGTGCCCCATTCCTCCCTCTCCTCCTTCCACTTCCCTAGACCCCCCTTCCTGATGTCAAATAAAAGACACGTATTTTCAAAAATAACAACTCTCTTTATTTAACACAACTGGGAAGGGGGAATGAAACTGTGGGGAGATGGGGGAAAGGAGGCGGGATAGGGCAGGAGAGAGGGTGGGAAAGGGGAGGGGGAAATCTGGGAGGAGGGAGCTGGAAGGGGGAAGCAAGGGAGAGGGAGAGGGGAAACTCAGAGAGCAGGGGTAGGGGTCTCGTCAGGCCAACCGCCTCCCAGCATTGCGAGGGAGGGCGACCGTGCCCTGCACCGTCAGAGCCATTGTGCTTGTACAGAGGTCAGGATGTCTGGCTCTCCCTGGAACTGGGAGCTGCCCCAAGACCGCGCCCATGTCCCTGTGCCATGTATAGTGTGGCTGGAGCAGGGGGGAGATGTCTCCTGCCTCTGTGTAGAGGGGGCATGTGAAGGGAGAGCATCTTGCTGGGTCCCGCCCCGGGGTCGGGAGCATGTCAGGTCTCTTCACACACACATGTGCCTATTGGGCCACGGCCCCTGGGTGTCACGCAGCTGGAGCCACCTGCCCAAGGGTGGCATGGCACGGGCTCACACGTGCATAGGTGGCTGCATGATCCGTGGGAGGCATGGCCCATTCGCACGGTCCCTAGTCTCCCTCCCTGCCTCCCCCCCAGGCAGGGGAGAGTGCTAGCACTTACCTGGTATGGCCTCCCCGGATGACCCTGCCGACTCCGGTGCTGGAACTGCTTGCGGTGGCCTCTCCGGTGCTCCCGGGTCAGGGCCCTCCGGTCCCGGCTCGCTGCCTCCCTAGATGGCACGGACCGCCCCGCCCCCACAAGAGTCGGTCGAGGGCGGGGAAGTAGGGGCAGGTGGCAGCCCTTGCTGTGGCGCTGCCCCTGGTGGCCCTGGCATACGCCTGCCACAGCTGTTTCACTTTCACTTTCAGCTGTTTCACTGCTCTTGGGTGCACCTGTGTCCCTTTTGCGTCATGGTGGCCACTATGCAGCTGTAGACGGCCACATTCCTCCACCTAGTGTGGAGATCATGGAGGTTGTGGACCTGCCCCCAAACCTCAGTGAAGTCCATGACCTCCACACTAGTCCAGGAGGGCACGCGCCGTCTACGGCCCCTGGGTGCTGGGGGACTGGGTGGGGGACAGCTGGCTGTCACTGGCTCCCTGGCTCATCGTGGGGCCACTGGGTCAGGGGCAGAGACTGCTGGAAGGCCTGGATCTGGCACGTGCAGTCTGGCCAGAGTCTACCCCTTTAAGGACCCCAGGGCTGGGGGAGAGGAGAGGAGTTTTCTTGGTTTGGCCCAGAGTGGCCACCAGGGGGAACCTGGGAAGGGCCAGCCTCCAGCTAGTTCGAATTAAGTGGCTACACAGCCCTTAATTCGAACTGCTTAATTCGAACTAGGCGTTAGTCCTTGTAGAATGAGGTTTACCTAGTTCGAATTAAGCGCTCCGCTAGTTCGATTTAAATTCGAACTAGCGGTTTGTATGTATATACGCTATTAAAGTTAATTCGAACTAACGGCTGTTAGTTCGAATTAAGTTTGTAGTGTAGACATGCCCTTAGTTAGCAGACGCCACACTGGCCTCCCAGCTCTGAAAGCAGCAGTACAGAAGTAAGGGTAGCATGGGTATGGTATTGCCTCCCTTACTTCTGCACTGCTGCTGGCAGTCTGCTCTCCGGTAGCCCAACTCTAAAGGCAACAGAAGAGTGGCAATACTGTGACTCTCCTAAAACAACCTTGTGATCCCCTTGCAACTCCCTTTTGGGTCAAGACCCCCAGTTTGAGAAACACAGTCTCCTCCATGAAATCTGCATAGTGTAGGGTAAGCACACAAAAGGCCAGATTTCACTGGAGGACACCAGATTTCACGACCTGTGATGCATTTTGCATGGTCATGAATTTGGTAAGGCCCTACCTATAATGGCTGCTTCCAGCTACTCTGGGCCAGGCACTGGAACTGAGAGCAGGGAGTCTGTCTCTCCTGGGCTCTCAATGATCCCCCTGCTGCCACCCTAGGCATCATGGAGGAGGAAGCTTTCTGATTCTGCTGAGGGACACAATCCAGATGGCAGTGGGAGAGGGGAAGAAGGGATGAAGAGTGGGTCTGGAACTGGGAGACAGTGAGGGAAATAGGGTGTGTGCAGGGCAGGGGTAGGGAGTAGATGGGTGACTGGGAACCCCCTGGAGACACTGAGTTTGCACAAGGAGCTGGGGAGAGCAAGAGCCTGAGACTGTCTAGACAAGGAGCCCTACACAGAGCAGTAGGAGACTGTGATTAAATGAGGAGCTCAGGGAGACAGAGAAGAGAGAAGCAGGATGAGAATTATGGAGGAGGAACTGGGACTGGGGACAAGGAGCCAGGGGCAGGACAAAGGTAGTTTGGAGTGAATGTACCAAAAAGGGATCAAACTTGGGGGTAAATGGGCAGAAGAGTCTGTGCCCACTCCACACTTTTCCAGAGCCTGGAATGGAAGGCAAGGTTGCTGAGTCTCACCCTTCCTCTGCTGTCAGCAAATCTCTGCTGCGCCCATTGACTAAATGTCCCGTCCCTTTGTTATACTGGTCCACATAGCGGCTGACAGCCTAGAACTTCTATCGATTACACCTTTAGCTGAAGGGGCAGATGTCTGTGCACTGGATGGAAAGCTTCCAGCCCTGCTGATGAACCATATGGGTATCAACGATCTACATGATCGGCTTTATATTAATTTAGTTTGGCTTTTTATCAAGCAAGGAAATCACACATGCACACACAATGTTAAAAAAACATTGGCGTTGCAACGTGGAGTACTCAAAAGCTAGGGGAATGCCAAAATGAAGATTGCTTGCGCTGAAATATTTTGGCTGAAATTTTCCACCCAGAAATTCAGGTTGAAGCAAACAACTGGCATGTCAACCCAAATGGTTAAAGTTTGCCAAAGTTAAAAGCAACTGAAAAGGGGGCTTATAATGGGTTTTAATAACAGGCAGCACTATCAGCCCCAGCTATAGTGTTTGTGTAATACCACATCAAGGAGGCATTTTCAACCAGCTAAAATAGCCAGGGTGACCGCCTCTGTAGCCACCCAAAAGCCACCCAAAAGGCAACATCTTCAACTCCATCTCAACATACTTGCCTCCTTCCCTGTTGAACAAATATTGCTGCACTGCTTCATTAAAGTCAAACCAGGGAAGGCATCTGCAGACACACCCAGACAAGTTACCAAGCAAATTCAGAAAAGGGGGTTTCCTTACAGACAAGAGCCGTGTAATCAGAACTGACAGGATCGGACTAACAAGAAAGAAATAGTGACCCACATGAATTCCTCCAGTCTGGGGCATAATGTAGTCTTCATCTTTGTTGAAAATTCCCACTGATGTCATGTCACTTGGTACAAGTGTAGAAATATATGGCAGAGTATCTTTATCACATGGAAACAGTAGGGATTTATCCAAATCATTAGCCAAATTTTGTAAAGCCCAACGAATGTGTAGGATGGAGTCCATTTAGGAAAACTCCCGTGACTTCAGGAAAACGAGGTTAAGCTTCACTACCTGTAGCTTGTTAACATTCTTTGAGTTTTACTGTCAGTGCAAAGCCGACTGTAATGAAACTGAACACTACACAGTGCTAGGATATTCATAAAGCTTTTAACACAATTCCTCAGTTTCCAATTAAAATAACATCTAAGGGGCAGAGGCATGGAGCCGTGAGATATTAGTGCAGTGCTTTAAATTAGACTAATGCTAGATGCAGTAGGGCTTTTTTCCCCTTTAAGATTGTCAGAAAAACTGCAGAAAGCAGCATTGGGACATGAGCTTTGTTACTGTTTATATTAACAATGTGCATAATGACAATGAAATCAAGGTTTTTCAGGTTTGTAAATTATGCTGAAGACCAACAAATCATAATGAGCTTTGAAATTGGACTCCAAAGTAATATCTAAATGGCAAATGTGATTAAATATAGATAAACAGAGAACAATCAGTCATGGAACAAAGAACCAAAAGAGGAATTGCAAAATGGAAATGCACTGCAGCATACTGCCAAGAGAAAAGCTATGGGAGTGCTTGTAAGAGGGGGAGAAAATCAAATCCAGGATGTCCTGAGCTCAGGCTGTGGTTTCTCTAAAGAAAGTAAACAGGATTGTGGGTTGAGTTGCCAGAGAAAAATAATTATTCAGTAAATCAAAGGAAGTGGTAATACAGTGTTGCTATATAGGGTACTGGTTACAGGTCACCTAAAGTGTCTGTCAGTATATCTTTGGAAGAAAATAACTCCTTTTAATGGGGCACAGCATGGAAGAAGTGAAAAGTTACACATCCCGAAGCTTTGAGTTATGAGGAATGTGAATGAAAATTAAGCTTATTCCTCGCCACCAGTGATTAAAGACTACCAGGCAATAGAGATGTTAAAATTCTCAAATGAGATTGATGACACTACTCCAAACTAACATTCCCCCCGCCTCTCATGCCTCAAGAATGATAGCCAAGAAGGAAATGCATTAAACTTGGAAAGCTAGCGCCCGAAGGGAGTCCTGCATCACACTGGGAGTGGAGCATGGGAAAATGGACAATGTTTAACAGTCACCTACAGTTGTGACATACTCCCTGGGACAACAAATGTTCTTTGGATTGTTACTGTTGTTAACAACTTGTATTTCAGTAGCATCTTTGAAGCCCCAACATGTTATGGCCTAGGAGGAGACTGTCCCTACTCCATGTATCTACAAAATGATGGGACAAAGTAGAAGCTAACACTGCCTTTCTAAGGCATAGAATTGGCTGGATCCTGGTTTCTAATCCCACCTTTTCCACAGCTCCCTGAGTAACAATGGTCATGTCTCTTAACCTGTGTGTCTCCATTTCTCCATCTGTCTCGTGGTGATAATGATATTTCCCTGTCTCCCAATGGTACAGTGAAGATTAATTGAGAGTGCTTAGAGATCCTCAGAGGGCAGGTGGTATATAAATGCAGAATACTATACATGGATTTCTGGGTCTTCATTAAATCCCTCTCTCCTTCCCATGTCACTGCTATCCATGGGTCTTGTACACAAAGTGGATAAAAAGCACAATGCAAAGGATGTAGAATTAGAAATGAATAAAACTAAAATTCCAGGTATGGTATTGCATAATGAATGGTGACTTTCTTCTTTCTGAAATCACTTTCCACTTTATGTTCAAATCAAATTCTTTTATTACCCTGTTTCTAAGAGAAATGCCTATTCTGCCTCCTCGATCCTAATTGCTTTTCAGATTGTGTATATCATTAGTACTGTATATCTTCATTTTCTAGCCTATGTAGTAATTGAAAGTTCAGTCATTGTTATACTCACCATGCTGCCAACATTTATTAAAATAGAGCAATTAGCTATTGTCTTAAATGGCGTTTAGAGGTAAGGCTCATTGGGTTTAGACTCATTACAATTAACTGGGATGATAAATGTAAAAGTATTTTATTGCAGCTTTGCACAGAAAAGTTGTTCAAACTGATTATCTAGTGTAAATATTCATTCAGCACGGTGTGCTTAAAATAACGTTTCTTCAGAACCTATTTAATAATAAAACTCTATCTCTAAACAGGGCACTGAAAAACAGTAAACCACACAACTTTCATGCACGTTAGCACTGAAACACCATGCATCTTGCCCATAACAAACTACGCTCAAAAAATGAGGATTCACTCTGCTGCTTTTTGAAAGTACTCAGACTTTCAACCCCAGAGTTCATTTCATTTTTCAAATTGGCTCTTTTTGCATTGGATATTCTATCATACTAGTTTTGAAGACCATAGTTCAAAACGGTGAGTGCAATAGCACAGAAAGGCTATTCTTCTTCTATTCCCTTGGCAAGTGCTCTCTGTGTTACCGTAAATGCTGTTCTCTCAGGGTTAATTGGCTCCATTGTACAATGTTGCAAGAGGAGGCCAATGAATTTTCAGGTTCCACAGCCCTACAAAGCATTGTATGGAAGATTCTCCTTTACCCCCCTACCTGATGTTTAGGAATCTGTTACTTTTCTTTCTGCAGGTGATAAACAGCAGCTGGTCAAACTTATGGCTAGGATTTTCAAACCTGGAAACTTGACATTAGGAGCCTAAATCATGCAGCATGGCCTGACTTTGAGGCTGAATGCCCACCATTTTCATTTAGTTCAATGGGAGTTGTGGGTGCTCTCAACCTCTGAAAGGAAGGTCATTTTCTGCTTTATATCATAAGCATAGGCCCTGTTTCGGCAACAGTGGTGGATATAGGGCAGGGTGAGCAGAGCGGCCGCCCTGGACCCTGCGCTTCAAGAAGCCCTGCACATGCGCCGTGGTGCCACGGCACATGTCAAAAGGGGCAGCCCTGTAAAATTGTGCTGCCCTGGGCCCCACAAAACCCTCATCCGCCCTTGTTCAGCAACATGCTTAAAAACATACCCAGCTTCAAAAAACAGAGTAGTCCAATAGGACTATATTATGTGCTAAAAATGAAGGCATATCACTAAGTAGCTTGCTCAATCAGGGCCTTAGGTGCTAGGTTTTAAAATGTCTCTGAGGGCTTATCTTCACTTAGTCAGAGATCAGTGTTCCAGATAATGATCTCCCAAGGTTTGATTTAGTGACTCTAGTAAGGACCCACTAAATCAACTGCTGATGGCACCCCTGTTGACTCTGGTACACCACCGAGTTGCAAGGAGTAAGGGAAGACAACGGGAGAGTTTCTCCTGTCAACCTTCTGAAGTGGTAATACCATGGTAAGTCAAGCTAAGGTACATTGGCTTCAGCTACGCTATTCGTGAGGCTGGAGTTGTAGTGTGGACCTGGCCTTAGAGTGGGGTTACATCTATGTTATAGCTAGCTCTGTATCAATGCGACAGACGTAATTAAATCAGTATTAAAGATGTTGTATTTGCTTCACTCTTTGAAAGTTTCTTGTCTTTCACATAACTTTCAGAACTTTATTTAATTAGTTTCCCTGCTTTTAAGCATGCCTTTCCTCATTAAAATGGGGGGAAGAACATGGAGGCGAGGGAAGAAATAAGGATATTACTAATAGATAAGAAACCAGAGACTGGAGCAAAACAAAACTAACAAACTCAATAAATACTTCTGTAATGATCCAACCATATAATGCAGCCTCTCTGTCTCTGCCCTTTCTCAGGCTTCATAAGTGGTTTGGAGGTCTGTGAGAGATCCAGACAGTTTGCATTCTTGCATTCATCTTGGGCGAAACATATTGCTGTAGCTCACATGTTATTGGACAGGTAGGCTACTGCAGCAAATTTTCTAGTACTCCTTTAGAGCAGAGCATAAAAGCAATAGAAGTGGGGAAAGTTCCTATGTCTGTCATCCCCCCCACAACCAACACACACGGCAAACAAACTGATATGGCTGCTGGTAAAGGTTGAACACTGCCTGTCTTTTCCCATCTTACCAATCAGTCTTAAGAATCCCCAGAATGGTGTCCAAAAATTCTGCAAATGCAGTCTTCACTCTGGCCTGTCCAAGGCCCTGACCCTTTGCACAAAATGATCAATGAGAGCAATGTCTTTGACTTCAGTGAGGCTGGGATCTAGCCCAAAAGTGTATAAGTAAAACCCACCAAGTGAGAGCACGACCTAGTTCATCATAGAAATATCATTGACAAGCCAGAATTGTTACCTCCTGTCTCACAAATCCTGAAGCTAGGGTCTGATGTGTAAAAGATTTGTGTGTCCGCCAGGAACATTTCTGATGCTGAGCAAACCTTCAGTCTTTCAGGACACATGCTATATGGCAGCGGTAATGTTTGTTATGCAAGATTCTATGGAATGTTGTCTGAAACAGGAAAGTTAATTCTCAGCTTCAGTGACAGACAGGAATCAATTTATGGTGCAGAGCTGCTCCCTATGAACTGGGCTGTGGTGGGCAAAGGAATTATTCTGCATGCTGTTTCACTAACTCTGCTTTAGGACTAGTGCAAATAAAACAAGTTACACTTGGCAGAATTTCCAGCCTGCACCACAGATTTCTTTCCAATGGAGATAGACCTGCGAGACCCTGGACATCTGCTGCCACTCAACAGAGGGGCAACAATAATAAATATCCAATGCAAATTTTGAATCCAAGTATCTGCTTCTTAAAAGGCTTTGGCACAGTGTGAGTGTAGGCAACATTGTAGGGTCCCTAGGAAGATTAGACTTCTATGTGATCCAAACACCAATTTCACTTCAAGTTAGTGAATAACAATCAATCTAAGATATTTTATGGCATCCATAACTGCAGTACTTGAGCCCTTCACCAACTTTAACATTCATTCTCACAACCCCACCCCAATGAGATAGGATCGTGCTTTTAACTCATTTTAGAGAGGGAAACTGAGTCACAGAGAGGCAAAGTGACTTGAGCAAGGTCCCAGAGGATGTGAGAGAGCAGGAACTGAACCCACATTTCTGGCTCGCCCTCAAACCACTAACCAATCCTTTCTCTAATGGTGCATTACCCTGTCCCAACAAAGCACAGCATCATAAGGCTCCGGAGACTAGTCTCCAGGTATACTTCATGGGATGTGGAACAAGTCTATGAAGAGTCAGAGCCATATTGCCAGTACGGGGATGGGCAGCACTGTTAAACAAAGCCTCTTCCAGGGGCAGATGTGGGTACCAGATCTGGTGCTATATTACATAGACATTGGAACTTGCTTAAGTTCACAGATCAGCTGAATTACTTTCTTACTGAGTAATAATTAATAAAAACTAAATTCACGGCAAAATTATAGGCTGAGCTTTATGTCTTAGAGCAGCAACAAGAGAAAAGATGAAATTTTTCATCTGTGTAATGGACGGGAACCTGAGTTAAAGATTTCATTCTCTTCCAGACAATTATGGGTAATGCCAGTCTTTTATTCCACTCACATTTTTATAGAATGTTTTTCATATTTTAGAAACAAAAGGGAATAGTGTATAGAGCAGACTGATGATAATAGTATGGAGAAGACAAAGACATATTTGTGAGAAGTGGGAGAAGAGAGAGAGGGAAAAGACCAAGTAAAATCTTGGTTCCATTTAAGTCAATAGAAATTGTGCTATTGACTGCAATGGGGTCAGAATTCCACCTTTGTGTGTGTACATATATATCTGCATGCTGTCAGGGGAGAATTTTCAAAGGCCAAAACAAGAACTAGGACCCCAACTCCTAATAAAAGCAATGACAGTTAAGTGCTGAGCTCCCATTTATTCCTTCAAGATTACAAACCCTGCTAAACATGGAGCAAGAACTGACTTTTAAAGTGGTTTGTATAGCACTGAGCACAATCCAATCTTAACTGGAGCCTCTGGACTTTGATTAATCAATACTGTATAGTATGGCTGAGAATGAACAATTCTTGAAGTAGTACTACAGAGGTTATATTATGTTACCTGGAGGGCTGGTCAAAAAGTGTTTAGTGGAATAGTTATCCATTGGAAACTGCTAATTCAACTGAACTGAAATGTTTTGCAAGGCTGTATCAACTTTATTGAACATTTCAGTGGGAAATTATCCAAGCAGTTCTACAAGGTTGAAATGTTTCATTTCAATGTGTACATTATAACTTATAACAAAGAAGATAAATCACTTCAATCTTATCAAAACAAAACATAAATAAGATTAAAGCAAAATATTTCTGAGTATTTTGTTGTAAAAATTCAAATTTTAGGTTTTCTTCTGATTTGGGATTAAACCAAATGTTGGAGACTTGGAATGTCCTGTGGGATGGAAATTCCAGTTTTTGGATGAGCTCTCATTACGAGTTTTCTCATAGGGCACGGTGAGTGAATGAGTTAGCAAAGCAGAAGTTAGTAGAAACAGAAGTCCGGAAACCTTGTAAACCTTCTTTAATGAAACAAATATTCTGGGCAGTTTTAAACTTTTTAGGACATTTCAAAATCATTGGAGTTAGCAAATTCATATTTTTAGCAAATAAATAAATGAAATCAAGCTCCTGGCTTCAGCAGTAAACTTCCATCCAGCATGTCTCATTCTTTTTGGTAGTGGAATTTAAATAAATTACAAAGAATCAGACTTGCCTGTCATCCTGTGAATACCCTCTAATTCCTGTAAATTACTCCCTTATTCCAGCCTTCACAAAGACATATCATAGACTGTTCTTGACGCTTAGTCTTGTGTTAAAAAATTGCTAGATGCAGGTGTGAAGAGCTTCAATTGTCTATTATAACCCATGAATTCTGTGTTTATAAAACAGACTGGAGGATTCGCTGATTTATGAGATTAAATATTTCATATCCAGCTCAGAATAGAGTGACCGAAAATCATTATTAGTTGTTATCTGTGAAATGTCTGAAGTGAATTGAGACTTTGTGGTCTCATCTAAATCCCTAATGGACTATAATCCCTAAACATAGGGGTTGAGATGCATTGAAATGACGTAATATCATCTGTAATTAGGTAGCTTGGAATAGCAAAGCAACTAGAGCCTGCAATGTAAATCTTGCATTCATCAGGCAATGTTTTTACACAGAGTAAAGAGAGAGCAACAAGGAAACCACATGATTTAAAAAAGAAATTGAACCAAATACTTCTATAGCTTCATGTCCCCCGCTACCCTCCCCTGTTTGGTTCTTAGTAGGCATCGTATTCTTGAAACTGAATGATAATATATGACATTGGCTTTTATTTCAATAAATAGTACCTCCTCATTATAGGTGATTTGAATATCTTGGATAGAAGTGTAAAGACAAGAAAGCAGTACCACATTAATTTAGATCGCCATTTCATGTACATTTAGATAATTGCTGACATCAGCGTACTGAGAATGAGTTTGTGCCTCATACTCATATGGGTAGCAATTAAATGGTTAGACATCTTTCCATTTTAAGCCACAGATTTTAATATGACTTCCAGTTTCTTTAAGCAGGAGTCGTAGTGTTCTTTGGAAACTAATTAAAAAGCTTTTTGTTTTCAGTCTTTCATGCTTTTTTTTTTTTTTTTTTACTGCTAGAATTTGTCATGTGTTCTTGACTTTCCTGGGAACGTTGACTAAGTTAATTGGGAATTTTGCATGTGTTAGGATTGCAGGCTCCAGCCCAGAGGACTATTTCACATTACCTGTTGACATTTCAGTCTGTCTGCTGCATTTTCATTGTTCACTATCCAATCCAAGATTATCTGTGTCCATCTGTTATCTGTCCTGCTGCTTAGGTGACCTGTACACCACCCCACATTTCCTTTAAATCTACATGAGTTGTGTATCAATTAATTATTTGGCATGTGTTACCTCCGTCCAAAAACTGACAGCACACACTTTCCTCTAACTTGTTTTAAGCAAGTCCCATAGGGTAGCTGTTTTGGTTAGTCTCTAAGCCTTAGTCTACATTATTATTTTGAAATAATTCTCCTTATTTCAAAATAATTAGGTGAGCACCCGCACTACCAAGCCCATTATTTAGAAATAAGGGGATGGTTATTTTGAAATAATAACTCCTGCTTTCCATGAGGAATAATGCTTATTTGAAATAGTTACTTCAAAATAGTGTGGACACTCCGCTGCTGCTATTTCGAAATAACTACTCCCCAGAGTCATTCAAAGTAATTACTCTCCAGTCCTTCCTGGGCTCTAAGTAGAAATAGTGCATCCACATTCAGGGTATGTCTACAATACAGAGTTCAAATTAGTGGGTCTCGTGAAGACACACTAATTCAAACTGAGTGGGGCTCTCTGGTCAATGCTGGTAGTCCTGCTTCCACGAGGAGTAAGGGAAGTCGAAGAAAGAGTGTTCTCCCTTTGACTTCCTGCAGTGTGGATAGTGCCAAAAGTTGAGTTAAGGTACTTCAACTTCAGCTACTCAGCGTAGCTGAAATTGCGCATCTTAATTTGATCTTATTCCATAGAATAGACATACCCTAAGAGAGTCTGCCTCAGACTAATTTCAAGACTTCCCTGCAGTGTGGACATACTACTTTGAAATAATTATTTTTGGAGTTATTATTTCAAAATAAATTATTTCAAATTAATTTCCTAGTGTAAACATGTCCTAAGGTATTTACAGGACCATTTTTTAAATGTTTTAAGCAACAGTAACCCACAGAACATTATCATAATGGAGGTATGTACATGTATTTAAATCATACTATGTATTTTATGCTGGGTTACATCACCACCTCAAGGTTTATATTACCTGTGTGCTAAAGGGGCAATAGATTCAGAAGACCCAAATGCTTGAAGGGAGTAATACCTCAGGAAAGCCAGAAGGCCATTGTATTAGTGTTTGCCTGTGAAACCATGGCTATGTCTACAATACAAAAAAAAGTTGGAAAAAGATATTGGAAATTGCGATCTGCAATTTGCATATCTTTTTTTGCTTTTCTTACAAAAGAGGCTTTTCCGACATTTGGCCCATCTACATGGAGCCACATGTGGGGAAAAACCCTCTTTCAGAACATCACCTTTTCCTCATAGAACAAGGTTTACAGGGATGCAGAAAAAAAAGTCTGCTTTTCTGAAATTTTTTCCAGAAAAGCAGACGTGTTCCTTGGACACGGCAGAGCTTTTCCGGGATAATAGCTCTGCAGTGTAGACATAGTCCATGATACAGCTCCCTTGTGCATATGCATTAAGATGTAATCCTTAATTACATCATTGCATACTAGTTTTTACACAGGGCCCCTGCCTTATTCAGTGAACAGAGGAGGTCTGCTTTGGGGATGGAGCACGGCAGTGCAGTGAAGGAGACTTATCTGTAGACTTTTCTCCTCTTCATGCAGTTTGTGTGGCTTCCTCCTCCATGCTTCGGGTGCACAAGCAGACCTAATTGCAAGGAAAGTATTTCTAAGCCCCTATGCAGATGGAATTTAGCCATCAAATTCTAGCAAACACCTAATGAGCATGTAAAAGCTGACTTTTCAAAGGTATACACTTAGCTAAATTTGGGCAGATTTTCACGGGTCAGAAAAAGGCACAACACTGACACAAAGGCCACCCCTTTGCAAAATGTCTTGGTCTGCTCCAAAGCACGTAAGCATGGATACTGTGTGGCTATTTTGGAATACTGGAGGTATCCTTAAACAGCTACCCCACATCTTAACAAGCTGCCCATTATTTCAAGATAGTTTTTAAAATAATGGGTGTGCTATTTCGGCATCCCTGTAACCCTCGTTGCACGAGGGTTAAGGGTTTTCTCAAAATAGTGCATTATTTCAAAATTTGATGCTATGTAGATGTGCCAAATTTCAAAATAAGATATGCAATTTGCATAGCGCAAATTGCGTATCTTATTTCGAGTTTAGGGTGCTGTATAGACGCACCCCATGTGGGCTTAAAAACATTTCAAAAGAGAAGTTGCCAGAATTTTCTGAACATGGTCAAACCAATGGGTTTTTTCCCCCTAACCTTGTTTTCAGACATGGCTGAACCAAAATTACACTGGGACACTCAACGTGGAAAATTTCTACCCATATACTTTAAAATTTGTTAAACTTACAAGCAAGTATAACAAGGTAAATCTTATAATAGGATGTGTACTGGCCCTGCAGATGTTGTTAGTAGCTATTGCTAATCCATTTAAAGGGGGCATCATATTTTCTTCCCTCTAACACCTTCCACTAGTAATACAGAATGAGGTCTGTGGTCACACCCTGACAATCCTCAGGTGGTGCTGTAACTATCTGGGCCCACTGCCTGTCTTCATGCTTTCTTGTAAAAGTCAGAAAGGGCTTCCTACCCCCTTTTCTTTCTTTTCCCACCCTACCCCAACCTGCGTACCAGTACATGAGCAGGTGAGTCCTTGCCCAGCATGTAATGATGTCTCTGCATTTTTGGAAGAAAAAATTGAATCTCTGCAATATCAAATTAAAAGCAACTCCCAGCCACACCCAAGAATAATTTACAAACCATTGCTCATCACAGCTAGGGTATTACTGGAGCTATCAAGAGAAAGGAATCTATGTAGAAACATCACTGTGCTGGGAAATATAAAATGGCCTCTTCGGCATGTCCAATACTTGATATCAAATATTAAATGTACAACCAACTGGCAATTAGTTCAATGCAGCAGCTCTCTTCTGGGAGGCTGAGCTGTAGGTTTCTTGCTTGCTCTGAAAAAACAGTTTTTATTAAATAGCAAAGGAAAAAGCAACATGTCATTTCAGTTGTCAATGTGATCATGGTAGGGAAATTGTTTTTTCATTCCTAATTATTCCATCATAGCTCTAACCTTAACATGTGGCTTCCAACCAATTGGCACTCTTGACAATTAAATCTATCAAGTCACTGTTTGAGTTCCTTCCAGTTCATTTTCTCCTCTTCCCTTGACACTTTTGCACCTCTCTCTCAAGGCAGTCAGCTTCTCCAACCCCATCTTACACCCAGTGCCCATTTCTTCTGCTCTTAATCCAACACAAGACAAGATCCTAGTGACCTTACAGATGTCTCCCACAATGAGTGTGTCTTGTATTCTTTCATCTTGGTTTTTTTTTCAAACACAATTGTCTTTCCATGCATATTAATTTCCACACCAGCAAACCACATTGTCACTTGCAAACCTTTATTTTTTTTAAACATAAAAAATGGTCTTGTAAGATTGACAAGAGCCACCAGAATGTCCTCTTTCATCCCCTCTTTTACTCTTGACTATAAGGTCTCTTGCTTGCTGTCTTCCTCCACACTATAGACTTCATCCTTTCCTGGCTACAGAGCTCTCTTCCCTCCTTGTTAGACTTTCTCTCCCTATTTTGGGTCACCCTTTCAGAGTTCAAACATGGAGTTCCATCCCCTCCTGCTTCTCCAGCTAGTGCCACATCTCCCTTCTTTCCTTCGTCTCTAGCTGGCTTGCTAGCTGGCTTCATAGCTCAAACTGTAGAGGCTTTTATATTGAGGTCTAGGTTCAAATCCACCTAGTGGTGATTATACTTACCTTTGAGTCAACAGTGTGCCCTTGTAGCTAAGAAGGCTAATGGCATATTAGGGTGCATTAGAAAGAGCATTGTCAGCAAACCTAGAGAAGTGATTATTCCCCTTTATTCTGCACTGGTGAGGCCAAATTTGGAGTATTGCATCCACTTCTGGGCCCTCCGCTACAGAAAGGATGTGGATGCATTGGAGAGGGTCCAGAAGAGGGCAACCAAAATGATTAGGGGGCTGGAGCACATGACCTATGAGAGGAGGCTGAGGGATTTGGGCTTATTTAGTCTGCAGAAGAAAAGAGTGAGGGGGGATTTGGTAGCAGCTTTCACCTTCCTGAAGGGAGGTTCCAAAGAGGATGGAGAGAGGTTGTTCTCAGTAGTGAGCATTGGCAGAACAAGGAGCAGTGGTCTCAAGTTACAGTGGAGGAGGTCTAGGTTGGATATTAGGAAATTTATTTTTCCTACATATTTCACCAGGAGGGTGGTGAAGCACTGGAATGGGTTACCTAGGGAGATGGTGAAATCTCCATCCCTAGAGGTTTTCAAGTCTTGGTTTGACAAAGCCCTGGCTGGGATGATTTAGTTGGCATTGGTCCTGCTTTGGGCAGTGGACTGGACTTGATGACCAACTGAGGTCTCTTTCACCCCTAGGATTCTATGATTCTAAATTCCTTGTGCACACCTGGGAGAACAATCACTTCCTTGTCACCACCACCAATCCTGAAAACCCACCCCCTTCAAAAAGACTGTTTAGAACATTGTCAAAAGCAATCTCTTCCTGGCCAAATCACAGGGGCTCTGTTCCCCATACCCTTACATCTGCTGTTTTTAACATCAATTGATGATCTTTCTCAACAGCTTGCACTCTCCAGACTTCCACAACATTGGCTACTCCTGGCTTTCCACATCTCTGTGGTCCTTTCTCAGTCTTTCAGTGGGTCCAGCTTCCATCTGCATGTCTTGACTTTTCCCTTCAGCCTCCTCTCCTCTCCCCTTCCCTCCATCACCTGCTCAAAAACCCTTCAAAACTCAACCATAGTTTCCATCTGCCTCTCCAAACCTTGGATCTTCTCTTCCGTCAGCTCTATCAGGCCCCACATCATACAAAGGAAGCTCTTTTCAGGTTCCTGCTTCAGGATCATGTACAACCCTCCACCCTGATTCAGTCATCTTCATTGCCTCTTCCAATCCTTGGGTCACTACGACTGTTGCCTCTGTATTTGTCACAGACCTCCCGTGTAAAGTCTTGCTAAGGAAAAAGCCAAAAATTAAACCAACAGAAAAACAAAACCAAAGAACCAAACAAGCACCAAAACAAAACCAGAACATCATATATACCCATCCCCCAAGTTTCCACTCAAACTCTCTCATTCACAGCTCTGCTGGCTGGCTCCTGTGCCACAGGCTAACTATTATTAGCAAAGATGATTAGGGATGCAACTTCATGGTGAGGACAATCCTGAACTTCTGAGTATTACAAGATTGAAAGATTGGATCACTTCAACTTCCCTGTTCTGTAGACTCTCTCGGGAGCTCTAGTACTGCCCACTTTCAGAGATAGAATACTGGGATGGATGGACCATTGGTCTGACCCAGTATGGAAGGTCTTATGTACTTAGGCATAACACTAGTAATCTTTATTGTAGTAGCACACTATGTAAATGTGCTTCATGATTTGCTGGTCTTCCATCCTAATAACATCTGTATGAAGAAAGTTGCCAAAACTTCATTGTGGATCTTGTTTTGACACTTAAAATAGAGCAGCTGAGGAAAATGCCTGGAATGAAAACCATCACCCTGGTGAGATAACGATAAATGATGATGGCAATAAGGCAGGTTGTCCTCCTAAGATGGGCCTCCTGTGTTTCAGCAGAATTATTGCTGATAAAAGCATTTTGTACAAGAAACCTGCAAAGTGCCACTGATGTCTCTGGCTGTGTCTACACTGGCATGAATTTCCGGAAATGCTTAAAACGGAATACTATTCCGTTTTCAGTTTTTCCGGAAAAGGAGCGTCTACATTGGCAGGCTGCTTTTCTGGAAAAGCCCTTTTTCCGGAAAAGCGTCTGTGGCCAATGTAGACGCGCTTTTACGGAAAAGAGCCCCGATCACCATTTTCGCGATTGGGGCTTTTTTCCGGAAAAGACTACAGCTGTCTACACTGGCCCTTTTCCGGAACAGTGTTCCGGAATAAGGACTTATGCCCGAGCGGGAGCAGAATAGTTTTTCCGGAATAGCGGCTGATTTTGTACAGTAGAGCATCGTTGCTTTTCTGGAAATTCAAGGGCCAGTGTAGACAGCTCACAGCTTATTCCGGAAAAGTGGCTGATTTTCCGGAATAAGTGGCCCAGTGTAGACACAGCCTCTGTGTTTTTCAAAGTCCGCAGAGTTATCTAAACTTCACTGTTGCAGGAAATGCATATTGTGTGGTTTAAATATTTGTAAAAACTAGGTCAGAGTCTAGCACTAGCAGAAGTCCTAAGGCAGGAATTTTCCAGTGCCTAGTAGACATTATTGACTATTAAGATGATCTCTGGTAACTGCTGTTCCTTCCTTAGGAAGCAGCAGAGAGTGACTCTTATAAATTATCTGACTTGAGCTTTAAGCTGAATAAATATATATGGTAATCCCGAAAATCTCATTTTGCACCTCACTCTTTTCAGTCACGGTTCTAAGACACTTGTTTTGGAGGGGATTTCCATCACTGTATCTTTGGGGCTACACCCAGCTCTCAAATTGTAGTATATGCATTTTGAGGAGGCAAGATAGAGAGAAAAATTAAACCAATTAAAAATAAATAACTAAAGCAAGGTATTTGCCACCCAGTCAAAGAGGCAACTGTCTATTGTACAACTATGCCACGACTGCTTATACTGTCTGTATTTGAAAATCAATGACAGAGGAAGGTGCAAAATCCCTCTGGACTTCCTGCCCTTAGATTATTTTAATCAAGATGTAACTTCATGCTCATTCAGAACACAAAGGGATTTTCAGTTAAACTAAGAAAGGCCTCTTTACACCAGCCTATAGAGCAGTGGTGGGCAATGTGTGGCCTGAGGGCCACATGCAGCCCAACGGGGTTCTACATGTGGCCTGTGAGACATTTTGTTTACTGCTGCTCATGTTCAGGGTTGACAGAGTCTGTGGGTTTCCATCCATATAGTTTTTTCGTACCAGTATTGCTAAAGTGACACACACGTAAAGCAAGGGCATGCGACGTAAGATGCGTGCTGGTTGCACACAACATTGACCGCGAGAGCTTGTGCACTCCCTCTGTAACCAAGCAAAGCGCTGCTATGGTTCAGCTGGCACACCCCACAAATTCCAAGTACACAAGTTCAGTTAGCAAAACTGCACTATCCCAAGAGGCCATGTTGGTCTTGTGGCCTATTGAGATGAAGGAAGGCCATTCATGCAGCCCACTCACTTGCCTAGGCTGCCCATAACTGCTGTAGAATAGCGATGCGCAACCCATGGGTCACAACGCCCTTGGAGGTAGCGGCTGCCTTCCTGGGGGGGGGGGGGTCGCAGTTTTTGGATCCAGCCGGCCACTTTTCCTGGCTTCCCAGTTCAGTACCCGTCATACACGTGGCAGGGGTGGGGAAGTGGCAGAAAAGCAGCCCAACAATTTGAAAGGCCTCTTTTTTCTTTCTCAACCAAATTCAGTGGCCCCGTGGGGGTCGTAAATGAAAAAAGGTTGCGCACCACTGCTGTAGAGGATGGTTTAGTGAGTAGACCTGTGACAGGAAGGCCTTTCAAGCAGGCAGGGTTGGATTCAGCCTCATCTGTGCCTGGTCGTGTTCTTTTTGGATGATTAAGTTGAGTTGGTAGTTCAGTCAGATGACCAAGCATCCATGGGGGTTTTTGATAAAAGGCAGCCACGTCACCTGGGGAAGCCCAACAGGCTACATGTCAAGAGAGCTCAGGGAGGGGTTTGCCACAAAAGCCACAGGGAAAAGGCTGGCTACCCTTACCTGTAGTGAGGGGCAGGAGCAATATTTCTTAACAGGGTATTGAAGGCCTTGAGGAAGGGCCTGGTCTTTCCAGTGGGAAGGAGACTTCATTGTATAGACAAGATAGGTACAGAAGGGACATTTGTTTAGGGATCCAGGGTCAGACATCTAGGGAGAGTGGGAGGAAATCCCCCTTTTTTGTGCCCAAGGCTGCTGAGCCCTATGATGGCACATAGACCAAACAGGGCAGGACCCTTCCCACACCAGCACAGAGTCTGCCCCTGAAAGGGGAGACCAAGACTACGGAGGGGTCTTTACCCAAACTGGAGACTAGCCTATGATGAGTATGGCTCAATAGGCTGTGACCCTTGCTTCTAGAAAAAGAAGAGGCTGTGTGGAGGGTCACAGCAAGTCTCTAAGGCAAACACTGTCAGAAGTGTGGGACCCAGAGGACATGAAGAGACTAGAACAGGGGTGGGCAACTCATTTAACAAAAAGAGCCAAACAGCAGCAGAAAAAATGTGAGCTGAACCAGGATTGTCAAGCAAAAAGAAAAAAAAAACAGCCCCCCAGAACAGAATTGTTGACCAAAACCAAAAAAACTAAAAAAATATTTAAGACAGCCGCCATCTTGGGCACCATTTTTAAAACCCCGCAGCTCTGACCCACAGGGAAGCCAGGTGCCAGGGGGGAGCCAGCAGGGAGCAGGGGCCTTTGGGAGGGTACAGGAACGGCTTTGCGAGCCGCACTTTTGGGGGGCAAGAGCTGCATGTGTCTCGCGAGCCGCGGGTTGGCCACGGCTGGACTAGAATAAAGTTGGACACTAATTGACAATCTCCCAGATTGAAAATCTTGAGTTTAGATTAATATTAAGTTAAACTATTTCTTATATGTCTTCTTTTAATAGACATACATAGTTACAGATGAGATGGCAGAATCTTTAACTCCTGTTTGATAGTACTTTCGCTCCACAAAAAGTTCCAGTAACACCAATGGGACATCATCATAGAGTAAGATATAGATGCAGTGCAAGCAAGGGTATCACCATCTACCTTTTTTTAAAGATCTGTACTTTAAAAAGAATTTCCCTAATCCTTTAAATATCAAAGACTCTTGTACCTATTGGGAATCCAACAATTTCAGAAGAGATGAATTAGCATCTCTGTCTACATTTGCATTTTTGAGCTCCAATAGAATATCAAAGGGGTAAGGGCATAAGAAATTCTCAGATCTTTTAAAGCAGTCATTAAACCCCCCAAAAAGCTTTTTTGCTCTCTCTCCTCTTTGTCATTATAAAAAACATGCTGCATTCGAGCATTAGCCTAACTTCAAAACTTGAAAAAATATTGGAACAAATTATTATACAATTAATTTGTAAACATGGAGGATAATAGGCTGATGAGGAATAGCAAGTATGGATTTGTCAAGCACAAATGAAGCCAAACAAACTTAATTTCTTTCTTTGAGAAGATTATTTGTCTCCTGGGTAGGGGGAAAGCTGTCGTTGTGATAGGAATTGATTTTTAGAAAGGCTTAACATAGTTCCACATGACATTCATGTAAGCAAACTGGGAAAATGTGGTTTACATCAGTGGCTCTCAAACCAGGACTCCCCTCCCCTGTCTGAGGCCCCCCTCCCCATTTGCTTCATCTCCCCTCCTTCTGTTGCTTGTAAACATAACCCTAACCCTCCCCCACCCTCACTAACTTTCACCAAGCTGAAGCAGGGGGCTGGTCTGCCTTAGCTGTAGGCCTTAGGAGGCACTGGGAGGGAGAGGGAGGGAGTTGATCAGCAGGGCCTGTGAACCTCCTGGAGTTCCCTCATGGACCCCCAGGGATTCTCAGACCCCAGTTAGAGAAACATAGGTCTAGATCAAATTTCAAGAAGGTGGGGCACAATTGGTGGAAAGACCATACTCAAAGTAGTTATTGATAGTTTCCTGTCAAACTGGAAAAGGGGTATTTAGTGGGGTCACATAGGGGTCAGTCCTCGGTCTGCTACTATTTAATGTTTTCATTACTGACTGGATTACTAAATGGAGAGTATGCCAAGAGGAGTTGTACACAGTTTAGAGGATAGGACTGGAATTCAAAATGACCGTCACACATTGGAGAATTGGTCTAAAATCACCAATATGAAATTCTATGAGAGACAAGTGAAAAATACTTCACTTAATAAGGAAAAAATCAAAAGCACAACTACAAAACGGAATAACTGGCGAGGTAGCAGTACCATTGATGCCAATCCAGGCATTATAGTAGATCACAGATTTATTACGATTCAACAATGTAATGCAGCCACAAAAATGGCCAGTCTTCTGAGGTATTGTAATGACATAGCACCCACCTCTCACAAGCACCCCTTCTACTCATGTGTGTTTGCAGTCTTTATATAGACTCAGTCCTGGTATCAGGCCATACCCCCAGGACTTCGTTCCTGAAAACAGTGATTTTGCCCTCTTTGTCCAGTCTGGTCACGGCTGGGGCACTAAGTAGTTCTGTTCCCCTTCGGGGTTTAATTGCTGTCTGATTAGCTCCTCAGTGACCTAGGGGGTGAGGAGAGCCCCAGACCCACTTAATATTCTGGGTCACAGCCCCAGCAGCCCAAAAAACAGCTGCCACATACTTTTCTGTCTCTTTAACTACACCGCTGTCAGTACCCTGGCCACTTCCCCATAGCCCCAGCCTTTATCAAAGCTTCACCCTTACATCGGGACTTATCTGAATTCAGGACCAGCAGCTATCCAAGAGCTCTTCTTCACTGCTACCACTTGCTACTATTCCCTTTAGCCAGCCAGAGCATCATCTACAGTAGGGGTGGGCAATCATTTTTGATTGAGGGGGCACTTCAAGATTTTGGAAAGTGGTTGAGGGCCACACTCTTCCATGATATTAATGGAGGAGATTCAGGGTCTGGGATGGAGGTTGGGTGCAGAGGGGAACTTGGGGTAAGGAGAGGGGTGCAGGAGGGAGACTACAGTCTGGGAGGGTGTTTGAGTGAAGGACGTGGTTGTGACCTAGGGCAGGGGACTGGAGTGCAGGGGTTTGGGATGTGACCTAGGCTAGGAGGGGCTTGTGATCTGGGGCAGGAGATTGGGGTGCCAGATCTGAGAGAGCGTATGGGTGCAAGAGGAGAACAGAGGGTATGGGTATGTTGAGTGGGGGAGCAGAGGGTTAGGGCAGGGAGGAGCTGAGGTGCCAGAGGCAGGCTGTGGCCAAAAGACTTACCAGCCAGGACACAAACCAACCTGCCTGCTAGCAGAGCTTAAAACGTTTCCCAGCCAACCTGCCTGCTTGCCTGGCCATGTGCTTCAGTGAATAACTGAGTAGTGGAGAGGGGGTGTAGTTCTTCTTGGCTGCCTGTTATTCCAACAGACAGCTCCCATTGGCTAGTTTCTGGCCAGAAACTGGCAAATGGAATTGTGCTGGGGGTGGGGTGGCTCCTGAAACTTCCCCCCTCCCCTCCAGTTTTGAAACAGAAAGGAAGCCCATCAGCCACGTTTCTGCATGGCCTGCAGGGCTGCCAGCCAAGCAGGGGAGCCTGCTGGGGCTCCTTGCTGCCTCCGTGGGCCAGATCTGGTGGCTTGGTGGGCCGAATCCAGCCTGCACTCCATATTTTCCCAGGCATGATCTACACTCCTCCCTAGCTTTAGGAAAGGATTGGCTGGCTCTGGCTCTGCAACTCCTTTTATATTGCCCCCTGATTGGCTGCCGCTGCAGAGTTTCTGGCTACTTTCCCTACATCCACTCTAGGTTGCTTGGAGAATTCTTCTACTGCTCCTTTTCTGGAATGGTTGTGGCAGGACACTGAAGCCTCCAACAAAAGATCTCTGGGCCTAGTTCACTCTGTCACAGGTGTATTAATAGGAAAGTTTATGTAAAACACAGGAGGCAATTTTCCCACTTTTCTTGGTTCTGGTGAGGCCTCAACTGGAGTATTATACTGAATTCTGGGTGGACAAATTGGAGAGATTCCAGAAGAGAACAATGAAATTGATAAAAGTTTCAGTAGAAAACTAACCTTTTACCCTAATGTTACACAAATTGGGCATGTTTAGTTTAACAGTCAAAATATGTTAAGTGCTGTTACAAAGAGGATAGTGATCCATTGTTCTTCATGGCCACAAAAGTTAGGACGAGAATTAATGGACACAATCTGTAACAAGGCAGATTTAGGTTAGATATTAGGACAAACTTTCTAACTGTACAGGTAATAAAGCACTGGAATATGCTTACTAGGGAGATTGTGGAAACCCCCTCACTTGAGATTTTTAAAAACTAATTGGACAAATAATTATTAGGGATAATCTAAGTGTGCTTGGGTCTTTCCAGCTATACATTTCTATAAGGAGGGTTAGCAGTGTTAGGGTACGTCTACACGACAGCGCTAATTCGAACTAACTTAGTTCGAATTAGTTAATTCGAACTAAGCTAATTCGAACTAACACGTCTAGAACTAAAAACTGGTTCGAATTAGCGTTTTGCTAATTCGAACTAGCATGTCCACATTAAATGGACCATGAACCAGGCTTAAGGATGGCCGGAAGCAGTGCCGGCAGGGCATCAGAGGAGGACTTAGAGCGTGGAGATGCTGTCTCAGGCTAGCCGAGGGCGGCGCTTAAAGGGACCCAACCCCCATCCCGGACAGACAGTTCTCAGGGGTGCCCCGCTTGCAAAGCAGTCCTGGCTTGGAGTGGCCGGAGTACCCACACTGGGGACATCACACCACTCGGCCATCAGCCCGGCTGCACTTGCCGCAGGCTGCCATCTGGGGAGAGGGGGCAATTGGGGGGCTGCAGGAGAGCTTCCACACCCAGAAGCCCGCAGAGCCAGCCCAGTCCTCCCCATCAGGGGCTCGTGCCCCATTCCTCCCTCACCTCCTTCCACTTACCCCTCCCTAGCCCCTCTTCCTGATGTACAAAATAAAGGACAATTGTGTTCAAAAATGGAATCTGTCTTTATTGAACAAAACTGGGGGAGACTGGGAAAAGGAGGTGGGAGAGGGGAAGAGAGAGAGGGTGGGAGAGGGGAGGGCAACTACAATGATCAGGGGTTGGGAAAAGGTCCCATATAAAGAGAGGCTAAAGAGACTGGGACTTTTCAGCTTAGAAAAGAGGAGACAGAGGGGGAACAGGATAGAGGTCTATAAAAGCAGGAGTTGGGTGGAGAGGGTGTATACAGAAAAGTTCTTCATTAGTTCCCATAAAGAATGACTAGAGGACACCAAAGGAAAGGAATGGGTAGCAGGCTTCAAACTAGTAACAGAAAGTTGTTCTTCACAAAGCAAAGAGTCAACCTGTGGAACTCCTTGTTGCAGGAGGCTGTGAAGGCTAGAACTAGAACAGAGTTTAAAGGGAAGTGAGATCAAGTCATGGAGGTTGGGTCCATGGAGTGCTATTAGCCAGGGGGTAGGAGTGGTGTCCCTGCCCAAGGTTTGTGGAAGGCTGGAGAGGGATGGCACGAGACAAATGGCTTGGTCGCTGTCTTCGGTCCATCCCCTCCAGGGTCCCTAGGGTTGGCCGCTGTCGGCAGACAGGCTACTGGGCTAGATGGACCTTTGGTCTGACCCAGTACGGCCATTGTAAGCTCAGGGCTCAGGGTCGGGGGTCTCAGTGGACCACCTTGATTTTCATGCACACCTGCTCCTGGGTGGCCAGGCTGGCAGCTCTGCTGCCCTAGACGGCCACTTTCCTGTGCCTAGTGCGGAGGTTGTGGATGAGGTCCACGATGTCCGCACTAGCCCAGGCGGGAGCCCGCCTCTTGCGGTCCCGGGCAATCTCCCGGGAGCCGCCAGCCTGGTCCCGGGAAGAGGGGGAGGGCTGGGGGGCATCGGGTGGGTGGCTCGATCCGTGCCAGGTGCAGAGTCTGCTGGCTGGGTGCTGGCAGGCTTGCACCTGGCACGGGCACCGTAGCCAGCCCGTGCCCCTTTAAGGTGTCCGGGGCCGGGAGGGGGGCAGACGAGTTTCCCTGGTGTTGGCCAGAGTGGCCACCAGGGAAACCTGGGGAGGGCTAGCCTCCCACTAGTTCGAATTAAGGGGCTACACACCCCTTAATTCAAACTAGTAAGTTCGAACTAGGCTTAATCCTCGTGGAATGAGTATTACCTAGTTCGAACTAAGCGCTCCGTTAGTTCGAATTAAGTTCGAACTAACGGAGCACTAGTGTAGCGCCTATGAAAGTTAGTTCGAACTAACAGACGTTAGTTCGAACTAACTTTGTAGTATAGACATACCCTTAGACATTAACTTTAAAAACAAAGAGCAGTCCTACGGTACCTTAGAGACTAACAAATTTATTAGGTCATGAGCTTTCATGGGTAAAACCCACTTCATCCAATGAGTTGGAGGATGAGTTGGACAACTCATCGGATGAAGTGGGTTTTACCCATGAAAGCTGATGACATAATAAATTTGGTAGTCTCTAAGGTGCCATAAGACTGCTCGTTGTTCCATGATTTCTGTGATTTTATGATTAGGAAGCAATTTTGAGGGAAATTATGGCTTCCAGACAGCAAAGCACATGAGCACGTGTTTAAGTCTCATTTACTGCAAGGTTAAGAATTTAAGTATTCTACTGAATTGCTGGGACCTAATACACTACCTACTATGACAAATTAGATCGTATTAAATACACAGGGCTAGATACTAATCAAGACTGTACACTCAAACAAGGACAGAAGGACATGCAAGATGACCTTCAGTACTATTTTTCCATGTTTATTTTTGAAAACGAAACTCTATCAGCTATCAGTCATCAACACTAGCAGAGAGAAATTGTTAAGCTACATCTTTCTGCAATTTTTCACCTGGATCAAGAGGAAATGGGGAAGAATGCTCCTACCTATGAGCTCCTACCTATGAGCTGTATCCTAGGGATGTAGTCTAGCACAAAGACATCAATCATGATGCTGTGTTTTCAAAATCTTTGGTATCAGGACTGCTTTTTGATGTGAAAGTTGTGCATTTAGAAAGGTAAGGTTTCCCTCCGTCTTTGCTAAGGTACATAACCATAATGCCAGGAGATGAAAATTATTGAAATCAATAGCAGTTTGTTGATATATATATATATATATATATATATCCCTCTCCCTCCCCGCCTCCATCAGGCATGAATACTATCAGAGAGCTATCGGAGAGAAATTGTTGAGGTACATCTCTCTGCAATCTTTCTCATGTTGCTTGTTTTCTTCTGTTCCTTTGCCGACTAGTGGAATGTTTTGTTCTTGTTTCTCACTATCTCGTCTTCTTTTACCCTCCTTTTAATTAATGTATTTCACAGGAGTTTCAAAGCTACTTGGGATTCTTTGGTTGCCACATAGAAAACAGTGGGCTCTCTCCAAAGATATGTTAACAAAATGCACTATGGTGGGAAAAGGGAAAAGCTGACTCATTCAGCTGGAAGCTTTCCTCACACTAGGACAAATAAATTATATTTCAGCATTTTAGAAAGAATGTTACATGGCTGCTGTTCTTATTTACTCTGTACAAAATATAGCTTGTGACCATTTTGCTTCTGTTACCTATAGCCTACCTATGAGGTAATGTTACTTCATTTCGTTCCTGTTTTATTTCTCTCTACACAAATTATAGCCCTAATCTGACACTCTTAACTCTCATTGAGCTCTACTTTCTTCTCTAAGCAATCCCATTTAAGGCCCCTGATCCTGCAACATGCATATGCAAGTTTTACTCACGTGAGTAGTAGAATTCACTTTGGTGAGTACAAGTGCACATATGCCCATGTTATTGCAGAAGTGAAGCCTAAACTAGTAATGTACTACTCAGTGTGAGTAAGGAGGAGAGATCTGGGCCTTATCTACAATTTTAAAAAATCCTGCCACCCAAAAGGCAGGAAAGTGACTGCTACAGCAGGGCCAAATTAACAGAATGGAGTGGTGCAATCCAATAATTCCTCTGACCTGTATGCCATATAGTTTTAACAGTTAGTTCCAAGCTATCGGAGACAGAATTGTTGAGGTAATATCTTTTATTGGACCAACTTCTATGGTGGGAGAGACAAGCTATGATCTGTATAAGTAAAAAGAGAATAAAGCATGGCATGAACATAGCCACACTGCAAACCAAAGCACAGAGTAAACCATCTTTAGTGCAACAGAATTACTTGAGTGAAACAGAAAACCTGGTTAACAATGCAACTGTAACATGGAAAAGCAGGTGATAAATAATTTTCTGCATCATAGCCATAGCAAAACTTCACGGAAAAGTGAACTCTAAAGCAACCGCATGCCTATTTTTGCATGCATACATTTTTCTCCAAAATAAGGGAAATATCTATTTAAATAATTGGCTCCCAATAAATCCATGTTTTTAAAAACATTTTTATATCAGTGGATCTATGGCAGTTTATACCAGCCCTGGGTAATGTTGCTATTCTGCAATTAAAAACCCAGTCCTTCAAACCTTTCACATAAAAAAGTCATTCATTGTGTTATATTTCTATTCATTTTATTTGGCTATGCATTTTAATGTAAAATGGCACTGATAAAAATCCAGAGAGTATACTGAAGAATAAAATCAGTATAATGTACCCAGCAAGCACATATGGAATCATGCAAACACCAAAATGTACTCACATCCCTGCCATATCTTAATTTAACTCAGAAGATTTCAAATGCAAGATACATGCACTATCCATTTCTTTTTGCTTTAATTTTGTGGAGGAAAGCAAATTTCTAAACTGCTCTAAGACTTATTTCTAGCCTTCCCTCATGGTTATCTAGTTAATGAACTGTTAGGTATGGAGTTGAAGAAATGGCTACAGGGTTTTTGCTCAATCCAGTCTACCATTAACTACAGGATTTGTGTGCCTTCAATTGGTAAGTCCCTTTAACTCCTGGGTGGCTAGAGTGCTGTGCTGTAGTTACAGTTTACAATATTGGGCATTACTTTTTCAGTACAAAAAGGGGTGGAAATCAAGATAAATCTTAGTGCTATAGAAATGTTTTGAGATATTTTAAAAATGTATTGTTTTTATTATTACCTTGATGTCATCTAAATACATGGTTAATCTCTGGGAAAGCAAATGAAGTAGTTAAAATGAGAAAATGGTATGAAGCTGTAATGCTTTTGTTAGGGTTCTCAGGGATTGTGTGAAAATTTCTGTGATGACTGGATGGGGACTCAAGTCAGTTCTGTGTTGTACTGTTAAAAAGGATCCCTACATATTCAACCTGGTCCTTGTTACTGAGAACTCTAGGGTTGCCAGGTGTCCGGTTTTCACCTGGACAGTCTGGTAATTGGGTCTTCTGTCTGGTAAAAAACAAAACAAAACAAAAAAAACCCAGAAAATACCAGACATATAAAATGCCTGGTATTTTCTGTTTTTCTTGGACGGAAGGCCGGCAGGGACATTCTTCCCCTGCTGTATCTGGCGGGGATGGAGGGGAAGCAGGGTATTTAAAGGCGCAGTGACCCTTTTTATTTTGGATGGTTGGTTTTTTCTTTTTTTTTGCTCAACAACTTCGGCTCCCGTTTTATTTTATTTTATTTTATTTTTTTGCTAACAAGTTTGGTGCTTTTTTTGTTGTTGCTGTTGCTCAACCAATTTTTTCCCCACCATCTTTGGTATTTTTTGTGAAAGTATATGGCAACCCTAGCCAACTCCATCTAGCAGAAGGGTTGGATTACACTTCGTTAAGCAGCTGAACTACTACTAATGTGTTCATCTCATATTTTGATAAGTAATAGTTGAAAATGTGTCAATATAAATTGATTTAATCTCTCCCTTTATCCCTGTATGTAGTGTAGCTACAACAGCAAATTAAAGCGGACTACTTCTTTTTTGGGCATCAGCACTGTTGGAAGAGTAGAGAGGTTTCTACTAAGAAATACTGAATGTACTACCCCATCTAGAGCAATTCAAGTGTTCTGTCATAGACTTTCCTAATGATGGACATGAATGAAATCTCTTTAGCTCTCTCTAGATAGTAAAAAGGAGAGTTTGCCTTCTTTTCTCTCTGAATGGGTATAATCAGATCATTACCCCCTGAAATTGAGCAGTAAATCTAGTGTCAACTTGAAGGTTAGTATCATCTGGGGGGTTTCCAATAAAAACCCAGCTTTTTGCTGAGATGAAATATTTTGACTTACTGCTGTTGAGCTACTCTTGAAATAGTTCTTCAGCCTTCTGAGCTGTTATCTCTGGGGCAGCTTCCCATCTCTGCCTCCTTCATAAGATTTTGGTGGGAAGGTCACTAGGCAAATATAGAATGACTTTCCCTTCACACCCACCTTCATGCACAGAACTAAAGCAGGGGGGAAACATGAAAGGTCTGAGGCCAGACATAGGACTGCAATGTCCCATGGACATTCCTCTCACTAATGGGCCAGAACTCGACAGTTCTGTACAGAAGAGGACTGCAGCTCCTCTGGACAACTTTCCTCAAGTTGGACCTTGTAGTCTCTTCTTTGGGTCTGTCCCTGTCCTCCTCTCTGGCTAGTGGGACACCATTATGAGCATCCTCTCCCAAGCATGCAGCAGGTGCAGAGGCCTCATTGCACAGATCTAGTCCATAGCCTCTCCCTGCACACACTCCCAATGTGGAAACATGTGGTAGAGGGAGCTGTGGTCAGGTTCACAGGACATGGTACTGCTGCCCTCCCCCAGCCCATCTGTCTTCGCTCTGCCATCTCCCATGAGGAGAGTGTTCCTTCCCTTCCGGTCTCCTTGGCAATGGGAGCACAAATGCACCTCCTCTTCCCCTGCTGGTGCTTCTACTCTATATCTTCAAAGGGACTGTTGTCCCCAGTCAACCCTGCTGTTGCCCATAATTCTTAGGGCAGAGGTAGGGGTATGGGGCCCTTCTCTTCTAGTCTTCTCAGAGCTACTGCAGGGCCTGCAGCCAAAACCAGAAGCCCAGGTAATGGTGCAGATGGCCTGGCTTGGAGTGAAGACGTCAGAACCCACTTAAGCAGGGAGTGGAGTTTTATATCCCCAAAGAAACAAAGAGGAAAGTGTCGGGGGTCTCCTAAACCTCCCAAACACACACGCATCCAGGGCTGACCATTTGCTCATGCTGTCCCTCCTTCAGCTTTTTGAACAGAGTGTCACAAAGGAGTAAGGAGTGCACACTTTACACTAGGGCCCCCTCTGAGGTGCATGGATGGGGGGGGGAAAGAAGCCACCATACCTACATCATCCTTCTACAGGTAGTTTGGCAGGCTCTGTGGAGCCCCCCAGCTTTCCTTTATCTGCCCCTTCTCCAGCCTCCTTGCACTCTGGGCTAGTTACTAGTTTCCCAGCTTGTTCCTTCACTGACAGATTCCTAAAATTGCTGGCAGCACGGTGCCTAGAGCGGCTTTCATGGTCCTTCCACTGCAGGCCCTGAATCGGCAAAGCTTTGACACATACTTAACTGTAAGAAGCAGGAGTGGACTTAAGCAGTTGCGCAAAGTTAAGTATATTGTTGCCCCTTTTCAACCTGAGCGGCTAGCCAAGGTTTGGGGCCCAGGAAGTAGAAACTGGTGATAGGTTTGTCTTCAATACAGTTTGTTCGTTCACAGACTCATCTCTCTCTTAAACGCAGAAATAATCAAATAGCAGGAAGCGGGGGGAGGGGTGACAGAACGGCTGACAGAATTGCTTGGGCTAGGAGGGGGGCCCCTTCACCACACTCTAGGATGGGGTGGGGCCTCAGATGGAAGGGGTGGAGATTGGAAAGCCAGCCCTCCGCTCTGTCTGGATCACACTGCACGCCCCTCCCCCTCCCAGACAGCTCTTGGGGATGCCCGGAGTTGCCGCGCTAGGCTCTGGCAGCAATTTAAAGGGCCCCTGGTTCTGGCCAACACCACTACCACAGTAGCGATTGTGGCAATTGGTGGGCTGCAAGACAATTACCCCCTTTGCCTCCCCTCCCCCTTCGGTGGACCTGTCAGGAAGCAACTTTTACCTATAGCACCCAGAGCTTTCTTTGCAACCTGCACCCTAACTCAAAAATCTTTCCCTGGGGCTCTTCTAGAATCACTTTTGTGCTTTCACTGTTCCATGAGGCTGGTGCTGGCTCTGTCTGTCTGTTTCTCTCTCTCTTTTAGCTTTCTGTGTTCTCTCTGCAGGCCTCCCAGTAGTCACAATACCTGGTCAAACCTTTCATCAGACTGGGACTAGTTTCTGGGCAGCCTAATAGGTTTATTTTATGTGTGGCCTTTTAATAGTCTCTTAAGGCTATCTTAAATGGGAGATTCATTCACACCTTTCAACCCAATTCATAACGAGGTTTCACTCATCTTATAACAATATGCTGAAGTGTCTGGCTGAATTAAGGCTATCTGGCTGTATGAGTTGGTTCTCTCTAATGCTGCCTTATTTCCAATTAGATTTGAAAGGTGTCAGTGAAGTAACCTCTCCAAAAGAAGCCAGAGATCACTCTCACTTAGAAGGACTATATTCATTTTCTTATCACTTTGCTTATAAACAGCCCCTGGGCTTCCCTGAATCCTAGTTCTCCTGCTGAGACACAAATGGAGTGAAATAGAGAGTTCTGCCCCACAGGGACAATCCAGGCAGGAGCCTGGTATTTATCATAATAAAGGACCGGTGAGCCTGTAACTACAAATTAAAACATTGAGCAGAGATTCTGAGTGGGTGTAATTACAGAAACCAAATTATATGTGTTGGCTGGCATTCCAGAGCAGCAGGTTTTCAAGGTGGAGGGTCAAAACACAATGCTCAACAAATAAATTAATGGGAAGCCAGGGACAGCATTTAACGGCTGGAGCTGTGACAATGGGAACAGTGAAAGATAATTTCAGCCACTTTGATTACCGAATGTACTTCCACCAGGCATCCAGTAATGTTCCTCATCTCTGTGTGGCCTGAGCACAGTACAAATATTAAAGAATTGACCCTCGCAGTTTCCCCGTGAGATAAGGAATGGGAGCACACGTGACCTGACTCAGGTCACACATGAAGTTTGACAAAGTCAAGGGTTGAAGCTATAGCTCCTGTGTTCCAACCCACTGCCTTTATCACAAAACCATCCCTTCCTCCCCCTAGGGCTGCCAACTGACTAATCACACAAACCCAAACACCTTTGCCCCATTTCCTGCTCTGCCCGTTCTCTGAGGCCCCACTCCTACTCACTCCATTCCCCCTCCCTCTGCCACTCACTGCTCCCCACCCTCACTCACTTGCACCAGCATAGGGAAGGGGGTTCAGGTGTGGGAGAGGGCATGGGCTCTGGGCTGGGCTGAGAGGTTTGAAGTGTGAGAGGGGGCTGTGGGCTGCTCTGGGGTAGGGGGTTACGGTGCAGGTAGGACTGTGAGCAATGGGAGGGACTTCGGGTTTAGGACTGGGGCAGGGAGCTGAGGTGCAAGAAGGGTCGAGGGCTCTGAGAGGGAGTTTGGGTGTAGGGGGCTTACAGCTGGGGAGTAGGCATGCGGGAGATTGTGCAGGTTCTGGAGTGGAGGAGAAGTGCAGGAGCGGGTGCAGGCTCTGGGTAGGAGTTTGAGGGCAGGATGGGGACCAGGACTGGGGCAGAGGGCTAAGTTGCAGAATAGATTCTGGTGTGGTAGGTGTGTGGGGTGTGGGCTCTGGGAGGAGGTTCAAGGCTGGGGCAGGGGGTTTGTGTGCAGCAGGGGATTGGGTGTGGGCTCCAGCCAGGTGGTGCTTATCTCAGCTGGCTCTGAATCCTAGTCAGCAGCATAGTAGGCCTAACAGCATAGTAGGTTCTGTGCCTGCCTTGGCCCTTCACTGCTCCTGGAAGCAGCCAGCATGCTCCTCCAGCACCTCAGCAGAGATGGAGGCAGGTGACTCTGCATGTCACTCCTGCCTGGAGGCACTGTCCCCCCCACAGTTCTCATTGGCCACAGTTCCTGGCCAATGGGAGCTGCAAAGTTGGTGCTAAGGATGGGGGCAACAGACCCTTTTCCTCTCCTATTTAGGAGCTGCAAGGAGGAACATGTTGGCCACTTCCATGGGTGGGACAGGCAGGGAACTTCCCTTATCCCCGCTGCACTGTTGGACTTCTACTGGCTGATCTCCTGTTTGGCTTCTGGAGCTATTGGGAAATGGAGCCCAATTTTGGGAGACTGCCTGTGAAACCAGGAGGGTTGGCAACCCTATCGCCAGCTAATACTGAAGAGTCACCAATGAGGTATTAGAATAATCCAACTGGAAAAGGACTGTTCTGCCATCTTGTTTGCAGTGTTGTTATATCTATGTTGGTCCCAAGATGTTAAAGAGACAAAGCTGATGAGGTTATTCATGTCTTTTCTTGGACCAAATTCTGTTGATGAAAGAGAAAAGCTTTCAAACTACACAGAGCTCTTCAACATTTCCATCTTCACTACAATTCTTTATTTCCTCATAACTTATTAAAGCATGCTTGTAAAAATATTGAAAGTACTGTTTTATAGCTTCTGGGTAGCTCTTAGGTTTATTCTATTGCCCATACCATCAACCCAGACATCAGTAGAGAGCTCTGAATAGTTTTTCTTCTCTTTTCTTTAGTCAAGAAAGTACTTGTGTAAGTCTCATTATCTGTCTTAAAAACCTGTCCTTGCCATATATTTCATGAATCTTTTCCTGTGTTAATGTTACACGGCCTTTTTGCAAGCATGACTAACTGTCTTATGGCAAAATGCTCGTTGAGATAAAGGAAGGGATCTCAGGTCCTGAATTGTGTAAAATGCTTGCAGTAAGCTAGTGTAGTGATTTCTTCTGCTATGGTTGAAGTTGCAGTAACTCCAACACAAATTTTACAGTTATTTTACATCTATGCAACCCCGCAGACAGGATTTCCACTATGCTATTTCAAAGCCACAGTTGAATAACAAAGGTTTTTAATTTTGCAAAACTCAAGAGGACACTGAGGCTCAGATTTTCATAATCCCAGGCCAAATTCTCATGCATATGTTTCTCTTGCATTCCTACTTTTATGTAGGCCAGTATCACCATTGCAGAGACAAATTAAGAGTTTTGCTCCTGCTAATGGATGCTTAGATGGGTGATTTGTACATATACAGCTGTACTTCTACTGGCAGGAAATAGACATGACAATGCACAATAAGCAGCAATGCACATGGGTCTCCGGTTTTGTTTTATAAAGTTCCATCCTGAGGTTTATTAGCAAATGTGGGTAAGAAGCAGAGTTCAGCAAAGTTTTCACAGTTGCTTTTTTGCCTGAGGCCTGCCATTATTTCAATGAGACTTGTGTGTCTTTGCGCCTCTCAAGCTTTGGTCTGTTAGAAACATTAGATTAGATAGAGTGATGCTATCTCCTGGGAAATACACAGAAGTGTGGGCAGAATGGGTTTCACTTTACCTTCCTAAATAGAATGTGTATAACATAACCCCAATAATAATCTTTAGTTGCTGTAGGAATTGGATACTGTCTTCTCCGCAGGTTGCTTGCTGGCATGGTAACTATATTTGGTAATATCTCATAACATGATGGACATGTCTGTTTCCTTACAGAGTCAGGATTATGAGGGGTCTACAAATAACATTGCCGTGGCTTACTTGGAGATCAAATACAGTACACACTATTTGGACCAAGTTGATAGTCACAGTATAGCTTAACTGAAGTGTAGGAGCATAAGCTTTCGTGGGCAAAGACCCACTTCGTCAGATGCATGCCCACGAAAGCTTATGCTCCTACACTTCAGTTAGTCTATAAGGTGCCACAGGACTCCTCGTCGCTTTTGCAGATTCAGACTAACACGGCTACCCCTCTGATACTTGACAGTATAGCTTGTTTCCTTCTTTTCTCTTCATGTTTTCAGTGGACAGCCTAATAATCTCTAACATGCAATTATAATTTATTATAATGAATAGGCATGAATACTATCAAATCCAATCACAGCTGCACTGAAACATGAAGGGCACAGAAAAATAACCCAATCCATGAGCCTAACTCTTATGATGAATCAGAATGCTGCAAATAATTGTTTTAAGTACTAGGGGGCTACACCATCTGCTCGCTACATTCACCAATCCCCCTCTCTTTGGTGGCTTTCATCACCAGAAAGCATGACAGCTATGCTTGTCAACCTCCCTCTCTCTGGGGATAGGTATCTGGCCAGGGGGGAGGGTGCAGGAATGGGCTAGGGTCAGATTGTCTGGCCAGAGGAGAGGGGGCAGTAGCAGGCAAGGGTAGGTGTCTGGCTAGGAGGGAGGGGGCAGGAGCCAGGGTGGGGGTTGGTGTCTGGATGGGGGGGAAGTTGCAGGAGCAGGCTGAGAGTGCAGGTCTCGGTGGAAGGTGTAAGTGAGGGGGCTGGGGATGCAAGGTCTTGGCAGGGCGGTGAGTGAGAGGGCTTGGGGTGCGGGGTCTCGGCAAGGTGGTGAATGAGTGGGCTGGGGCTGCACTGGGAGCCTGCGCTGGTGCTCTAGCCTCACCCCTCTCCAAGCCAAGGCCCCGCACCCCCACCCCCTCACTCGCTGCCCTGCCCTGCACTCCCAGGCCCCTTATTGAGCTGCAGCTCAGCAGACAGCAATCCCCTCCACCACCACCACCACACTCCCCCACAGCAGGGAGACCGCAGCCTCCCCCTCCTGCACCCCCCCCCCCACTGTGAGGTTGAAGCTCCAGCACCAGCTTTCTGAGGGAGGGGAAGCCCTGAGGCTCCTTACACTGCCACTTCACTTCCCCTCTCCCAGCTGGGAGAACAGCAGCGGGAAAAGCCTCCTTGAAGCATGTCTCTGTGCTGCTGTTCCTCCAGCTGGGGCGGGGGGGAGGAAGCAGTAGTTCGTGGGCAGCCTTGGGGCTTTCTCCACTCGCCCCCACCCCCCCGCAGCATGAAGTTGATGCTGGTGCTTCAACCTCACAGGG
Source organism: Pelodiscus sinensis (assembly GCF_049634645.1). NCBI lineage: Eukaryota > Metazoa > Chordata > Testudines > Trionychidae > Pelodiscus > Pelodiscus sinensis. Next base: position 242,983,042 of record NC_134712.1, on the reverse strand, counting down.
GTGGAGGAGACAGTAGAGCTACGGGGGGCGAGGCAGCCTGCGGTGTGGGGTCTCAGCAGGGCAGTGACCGGACTGGGGTGCAGGGTCTTGGCTTGGGGGAGGCGTGAGTGTGGGAGCTGGGGGTGGTGCGAGGAGGGGCTGCTGCCAACAGAGCTGTGGGGAAAGAGGCCGGTCAGCATGAAAGGCAGCTGGGGACAGGGGTAGGTCCAGGTGGCCAGCGGCGATGGTAGCATGGCATGCAGAGGGGCTGCAGGCTGAGGGAGAAGAAACAAGTCAGTGTGGAAGGCGGACAGTGCCAGGGGGTGGGAGAGGAGCTGCTGGTGGCAGTCTAAGATAACCTCCCCCTACATGGGGGAGCAATGTAAAGGCCAGAGGAGCTGCCTGGGGCTGGGGGATGCCGGTGACGTGATGACGTCACTCTCTCATTCCACAGGAAAATTTCTGTATATATGTGTATATATGTGTATATATATATAGAGAGAGAGAGAGAGAGAGCGGGAAAAAAATATCTCAGCATGCTTTGGTAGCTCATGACAGTAGATATTACATAACAATCGTTTCCCTCCATAATTTCTCATTCTGTATTGTTTCTATTTTTATCTACTAAAAATGTAAATAGATAAAAATAGAAACAATACTTAAAACCCATAAATAATTTTGCACAATATGAAAATTTACATGGATAAAACTGGAAAAAATACTTAATGAGATTTAAAAAGTTTAACCTTTATAATCATTAAAATGCAAACTGTCAATGTCAGATGTCACAATAATCCGGCATTGATGTTGCAAGACCAGAGAGTCCTGGTGGAGGGCCAGCAGGGAAGTGGGCTGCTCTCAGGAAGCTGATGGAGGGGCGACCCAGTGTGTGGCAGTGGGGCTGCCCAGCGGGGCTAGGAGACCTGGCGTATGGCAGCCCAGGGCATACGGCTACTCGGGAAACCCCGACACATGGTACTGCCCAGGGAACCCCAGCATGCGTGCAGCTGTCCGGAGCCCCAGTGCACAATGCGTGTGGCTGCCTGGAGCCATTGTGATGACTGGCCAATAGGTTGTCAGGGCAGCAGCGACAGCAGGATGTGGGAAGCCAGCTGGGAGGCCAGTGGTGGGGCTCAGGGCCAGTGGCAGGGATTAAAAAATGACCTCCCCTGGTCTGGCAAATTCACTCATCCAGAACCAGTCAGGTCCGGAGGGTGCCAGACCAGGTAGCTCCAACCTGTGTAAGTATCTCTGTGTAAGTATAAGTATTCAGAAAAGCATTTAAATGTATGTCTACCTTCTACTGACGTCAGTGGGGTCTATAAACACGTTTAGGGTTTTGTGAAATCAGAGGCTTACTCTGAAAGGGAGCCCCTTGGAATCCATAGGCTAGAAGTGCTACTCTGCACAGGTAATCAGAGCAGAAGGATACTTCAGTAGGTAGGATGCTCATCTGGGGCTTAGGAGAGCCAGCTTTAATTCTGTTTGCCCCTGCAGACCTCCAGAGTCTTGAGCAAGTCACTTAGAGCCAAATTTTTCAATGGCCAAACTCTGAGAGCTCTCTGACACCGTTTAGAAACGCAGCAAGTGAGTGAGAAATAATGACTTAGGGCAGGGGTGGCCAACCCGCGGCTCGCGAGTCGCATGCGGCTCTTCACTGCAGAAAGTGAAGCATCCCCTGCAGCTCACGAAGCTGCCCCTGTGCCCCTACAAAGGGCTCTGGCCCCCGGTGCTCCCCGCGTGTAGGGGAGCTGTCTGGCATGGGGAAGCAAAATGTCACCCGCAAGATGGCACCAGCCGACAGGAGCCTGATGTGGCCAAAAAGCCAAACTGGAGTTTTCATTTAAAGGGGCAGCATTCTTTTTGTTTTCCTCCATAACTTCTCTCAGTTCTTTGCGCTATGTCCACCACTATTTTGGCTCTTTGCCTGTTAAGGGTTGCTTACTTGACTTAGGGTGAGATTGACAAAGGGGTTTAGGTGCAGTAAGTCCAAGACTGAGACTCCATTGCCATTCACAAAACCCCTGCTCAGCTACCACCTCTCTCTCCAGGTGCCTTTGCTATAAAAGTTTCCAGGATGCCTATAGTATGCTATCTGGGCATGCATAGAATTTCCTCAGGCTTGTTACTGCCCCGCTGCTTGGCACCTAACCCACCTCTGAAGTCTCAAGGGGGGGTTGCAAATTAAGCATTGTCTTGTTTTTGAATCTCACCCTGTGTGCCTCCATTCTTCAAATTGTGATAAAAGCTCCATCCAACCTCATAGGCAGACCCACCAATGGGGGTGGGGGGGCAAAACTGCCCCAGGGCCTGGCAATTCAAAGGGGCCTGCCCCTCCTGGCTGCTGCCCTGCTCACAGGGGTGTTGTGAGGGTAAATAAATTAAAGACCATGAGGTGTTTAGCTGCTACAGTGATGAGACCTTAGGAGTCAGGTAGCATCAGACACTGAGGAAAGATGATCCATCTGAAGGGAAAACCAGATCAAAGCCAAGAAGATACAAATGGGAGGGGGTGTGAGTGGAAAGACTGCCTCCACCACTCAAAAATAAAAGGATTTCAATCTTAACATCCCACTGGCCTTATTTTAAAAAATAAGCCGAGACAACAAACCGCCATGAAAATAGCATCACTGCTTTATCCCATACTCTATCTAAACTCTAAAACAGAATATGAAACCAGCATTTATATTAAACATTTATAGCTATAGTTTTTGGAAAACATTGACAATCCAGCCAGAAAAATCTGTCTAATTTCAATATGTTCTGCAGATGGGGAAACAAGTGAAACACACTCCTTGCTGTTTCACAAGTCATGTTTTCTTGGTTTTATCCAGAGAGCCCTCAAAGTCATGATTCATGACTATATGGTTTAACCTCAAATCACAGTGTCAGGGAATATTAGCTTTCCCTTTCTGTCCTATAATAGGCATTTAAAGCACATAGGTCTTTCAGTTCAGTCGCAAGCTTCAGCCCCATTCAGTCAACTTCACTGAGCTCACGGTGATCCTGTACATTGTGCTTTAACTTTCACAGATAACAGCGAAAATTTGCATTGGAGAAGAATGTGAGTGAAAATTTTGGTACACAATTTAAAAAAACTAGAGAAAGATGACCCCTGTTTCAAATTTTCTGGCCACTTCATAATTTTGACTGAGGTCAGAAGGCAGAGTCAGAATAAAGGCTTTGATAGATGCCTAGAGGACAAAGTCGATTGGAGTTGTCCTTCCTTGTGCACCATACTGAACAAGTTCAATTACTGCAAAAAGGCAGCTTACTGGCGTGGAACTAAGGCCCTAATTCTTCAAGAAGTTCCAGTTGGACAAACTCCAATGAAATCAATAAGGGTGTGTCCACACAGCAAAGTTACTTCGGAATAATGGCTGTTATTCCGAAATAACTATGCGAGCATCTACACAGCAATTCCGATATTTCCAAATAATTTTGAAATAACTGACAGATTATTCTGGCTTCTGTAAACCCCATTCTATGAAGAATAACACCTATTCTGAAATAGCTACTTTGAAATAAGGTGTGTATAGATGCTCCACTGCTGCTATTTTGAAATAGCCCCTCACCAAGGCCATTCTACGTTATTCCTCGTGGGGCTCTAAATCGAGATAGCATATCTACATTAGGGAAGCCTGCCTTGGACTAATTTTGAGGCTTCCCTGCAGTGTAGACGTGGTATTTGAAATAAGCTATTTCAGAATACCTATTTTGGAATAGCTTATTCCGAAATAACTGTACAGTGTAGATGTAGCCAAAATGCCACACAGATTCAATGGGCTGCTGCCTCTATGGGGCTTGCTGCAGGATGAGAACTTGAAACCATGCTGCCTTCATCCACCAGTTTGGTAATTCTGTTAGGGTATGTCTACACTTGCCCCCTAGTTTGAACTAGGGAGGCAAATGAAGCATACCGAAGTTGCTAATGAAGTGCGGGATTTAAATATCCTGCACTTTTAGCATATTTGTGGCCAGTCGCCATTTTAAAAGCCAGTAGCCCGAATTAACTCGTTGCGTGTAGACATAGTAGTCCGATTCAAAACCCTTCCCTCAAATTGTTACTCCTGGTGCAATGAGAAGTAACAGTTAATTTGTTAGCAACTTCATTAGCAACTTTGGTATGCTTCATTTGCCTCCCTAGTTCAAACTAGGGGGCAAGTGTAGACATATCCTTAAGGACCAGCCCCAAAAGCTGACACACAGATGCTAGCAAGTTGCAGTTGATTGCTCAGAAGCTCTGGTTGGTGCTGCTGTTGAAAACATTTCTGTGTTTGAGTGTTGTTCCTTGTATTTGAACTCAGAATATTTTCCATGGTCTGTAATAGCTGAGATGTCTTAAAGGTCACATTGCAAGGCCTATCCTTTCTCCTTGGCTCAGTGGCAACTGACAGAGGGGCTGTGCCTGCAGGTAGATTGTGACTGATTTCCTTAGAGACTTGCTACATTTTTTCCAAATGTTTGTGCCTTTATATAGTGTTCCTGTTGGATAATTGTTGGAATTTTTTTATTTTAAAATATAAATGTTAAGAGTTTGTTGAGAGAGCCCATAGCTTGGGAGACACACTCTTGTCTTTTCTGCGACATATATTTTTAAATAAATACACCATTGAGAAACTTTGGTAAATCCACACTCTCAGACCGCATTTATTTGCTAGAATTGGTATTAACATCATATAACAGTGGCTAGAATTCAAGCTCTTTGGGGCTGGGTTCTCTTCTCTTTTTGTGGTAGATACTGTATAAATCCAATGAGCCTCAGTCCTGACAGGGAGGTCTGGCACTAGCATAATATAAATAATTAACCATGAATCCTGTGATGCGCAGTAAAAAGTATAAACAGACATACACTACTGCTACAATCACTACTGTAACATTCATGTACCACAGTACAAAGAGTGTCATGTAAGGTATCAATGGACAGCAATGTGATAAGTATGTGAAGCCTGTATATATGCATATATTATCTTTACATCTGACACACATGTATAGCAAATATTCATATTATCTCAGATATGCATTGTGTGATACCCTGCAGCCAGACAAATTTACTTTCAGGCTGGCCATCATTGGTTGATTTGGGTGGTGGATCATTGATGAGAATCAGCTCTTCGGTGAGTCCTTCCTGAAACTGCCTTAGGGTATGTCTACACTACAAAGTTAATTCGAACTAACAGACGTTAGTTCGAATTAACTTTGATAGGCACTACACATGCAAACCGCTAGTTCGAACTTAATTCGAACTAGTGGTGCGCTTAATTCAAACTAGGTAAACCTCATCCTACGAGGACTAACACCTAGTTCGAATTAACTAGTTCGAATTAAGGGCTGTGTAGCCACTTAATTCGAACTAGTGGGAGGCTAGCCCTCCCCAGCTTGCCCTGGTGGCCACTCTGGGCACCACCAGGGAAACTCTTCTGCCCCCCCTCCCGGCCCCGGAACCCTTAAAGGGGAACGGGCTGGCTACGGTGCCCGTGCCAGGTGCAAGCCTGCCAGCACCCAGCCAGCAGACCCTGCACCTGGCACAGCTTGAGCCGGCCACCCGCTGTCACCCAGCCCTCTGCCTCTTCCCGGGCCCAGGCTGGCGGCTCCCGGGAGCCTGCCCAGGTCCGCAAGAGGCGGGCGCCCGCCTGATCTAGTGCAGACATCGTGGACCTCATCCACGACCTCTGCACTAGGCACAGGAAAGTGGCCGTCTAGGGCAGGATAGCTGCCAGCCTGGCCACCCAGGAGCAGGTTGGCATGAAAATCAGGGTGGTCCAGTGAGACCCCCCAACCCTGAGCCCTGAGCTTAGAATGGCCGTACTGGGTCAGACCAAAGGTCCATCTAGCCCAGTAGTCTGTCTGTCAACAGCGGCCAACACTAGGTACACTGGAGGAGATGGACCGAAGACAATCACCAAGCCATTTGTCTCGCGCCATCCATCTCCAGCCTTCCACAAACAGAGGCCAGGGACACCATTCTTACCCCCTAGCTAATACCACTCAATGGACCCAACCTCCATGACTTTATTTCTCTTCTCTTTAAACTCTGTTATAGTTCTAGCCTTCACAGCCTCCTGCAGCAAAGAGTTCCACAGGTTGACTATTTGCTTTGTAAAGAAGAACTTTCTGTTATTAGTTTGAAGCCTGCTACCCATTCATTTCATTTGGTGTCCTTTAGTCCTTCTATTATGGGAACTAATGAAGACCTTTTCTTTATGCACCCTCTCCACGCCACTCATGCTTTTATAGACCTCTATCATATCCCCCCTCAGTCTCCTCTTTACTAAGCTGAGAAGTCCCAGTCTCTTTAGCCTCTCTTCATACGGGACCTGTTCCAAACCCCTGATCATTTTAGTTGCCCTCCCCTCTCCCACCCTCTCTCTCTTCCCCTCTCCCACCTTCTTTTCCCAGTCTTCCCGAGTTTTGTTCAATAAAGAGAGTTTCTATTTTTGAACACGTGTCCTTTATTTTGTACATCAGGAAGGGGTGCTAGGGAGGGGTAAATGGAAGGAGGTGAGGGAGGAATGGGGTACGAGCCCCCAATGGGGAGGACTGGGGTGGCTCTGCGGGCTCCTCGGGGTGGAAGCTCTCCTGCAGCCCCCCAAGTGACCCCCCCTCCGGATGGCAGCCTGCAGCAAGTGCAGCTGGGCTGATGGCCGAGTGCTGTGATGTGCCGAGTGTGGGCACTCAGGGCACTCCAAGCCAGGACTGCTTTGCAAGCGGGGAACCCCTGAGAACTGTCTGTCCGGGGTGGGGGTCGGGTCCCTTTAAGCACAGCCCTTGGCTAGCCTGAGGCAGCAGCTCCACACTCTAAGTCCTAATCTGATGCCCTCCCGGCACTGCTTCCGGCCATCCTTAACCTCAGTTCAGGGTCCACTCAGTGTGGACATGCTAGTTCGAATTAGCAAAACGCTAATTCGAACTAGTTTTTAAGTCTAGATGCGCTAATTCGAATTAGCTGTAGTGTAGACATACCCTTAGATAGCATGGAGCCAATGGCTAGTCCTATAATTTTGCAAAACATGTAAGGATATATGATGAGGATATGTGAACTAAGACTGCATCCTGCCAGTCATTTTCCATACATGTGAGCTGAGGTCTAAATTGCAAGCTGAGATATCAGTGCTTTGTCCTCATTCCTGCTTCTCTCTCTGGACAGTGATTTTTCTGGGGAAGCTTTGAACAATGGACTGAATGAACCCCAACTTGCTTAGGTGAACCAGAGAGATGCTTTCAAATTAGCAGATTGAACACCACTGCTATTAACCTGATCTGCAAACTCTAAAAATCAGTTGTAATGTGTATGATTCTTTCACCATTGGATAACTCTCTTCTTTTCATGTTAAAATTCGACACTCTCCAGGAAGGAATGAACAAATACTCAAACTATCTTACCCATTACCAAGATAGCTTCCCCAATTATCACCTCTAATACCATTCGCTCACAGACATCTCACTCTCCCCACCTCTAATATCATCAATTCACAGACACTTACCTTCCTTCCTTCCCCCCCCCCCTGCATCTCCCTCCTGTTCTGAAATGTGATTTGTCCTTTTCATATGTGTTCATTTTTTTAATTGTATCCTTTGGTATATATGGTTGTGACTATTTTTTTCCACTATTTGATCTGAGGAAGTGGGTCTGGCCCACGAAAGCTCATCATCTAATAAACCATCTTGTTAGTCTTTAAAGTGCTACATTGTCCTGCATTTTGCTTCTTTTCTTTTTGTATTATTAAAGTGGTTTAGTTAGTAAAGGAATGGCTATAAAAGTGTTTTGGGGTAAGATTTGAGTTATATATTGACATTGGCAGGTGGCTGACACTTTGGGACTGCAAGAATCTAGTTTTCAGTAACCTCTCATCATAGAAACTGGGTGGTGATGAGGACTGAATTTCCTAAGCGAAATTCTGTTTTTTGGTTCTTATTAACCAATGTAGTACTATAGGATCTCATTTTGTTACTGGTTAGGTAAACCTAAAGTTAGAATAACCTCCAGTTTAGGATGTGCGTGCCATATTTTTATGTTTGTCTCAACTTCGGCATTCTTAGCTGTGACCCACACCAGGCACTGGTTTATACTGGTGTAGTCTGGTTAGAATCCACAGACTTGGGCTTTGGATCACAAGGTCATGCTATTCGAAAGTTTCTTACTGAGCATGTTAAGGACTAAAGAATACTGACAATGGGTACAGCAGTGTCACATGTGGATTGTGATTCAAAGAAGCTTAAGCAATTATGAAGAGAAAGAAAAAAAAAAACTCTTAAAGGGGACATCTCAGACCACACATTTGCTCATGGCCTATGATCCAAGAGCAGAATCCAATGAAATTGATAGGGTCCTGTTCAAAGACCCACCAGATTTCACCCAAAACTTCCAGTGAAATCAAAGAATGCAGATCCTGATGTTCTTAAAATAACCTTTGTGTCAAAAATGTTTCCATTTTCAATGAAAGGCCTGATTCTGAATGTTATATGTGCATATAACTTCTGTTGAAGTAAATAGTTTTCTGTGTATAGTTTCTTTAATCCTTCCTCCACAGATTAATTCAAAATGTAACATCTTGAACAGAGCACTCAAAGGGCTTTATTTGTAGAATCAGGAGCATATGTGTTTTGATTGTTGATTGCCAATGTGGATTGTTAGGGTCTTGGGGTTGATTGTTTTTCATTTTGAATAATTCATCACTAGAGGATCAATTTAATTTCACCCCTCTCCTTTTTCAGATAGATTCCAATTAACAAACACCACATTTCTTATCAGAATTTACAACTTTAACTATATGAAAAATATTACACTTCTGGAGTATAAGACTGCTGTGTGTTCCTTTAATGTTAATTAAAATAAGATGGCATGTGCTTGTACTGTGCTTGCCTCTGATACTGTTGTTATCATGAATTCCTTAGAATTCATTATAACATCACAATGAAAATTAATCATTATTAATCTCGCATATGCTGGGGAAAAATCTAGATGACCTATTGTTTCAAAGTGGCAGCTATGGTCCTGTCCAGATCCATTATATCATTTGGAGTCTTTTCATTGATTTTGGGTACAGTTCTGTATGATATGTGCCTTTTATTCAATAGAAAGTGTTTGAAAGAATTCCTTTTTAATAAAAAGTTTTGGAAAGACAAAAGCCACATATGTATGACTTGTTTTTTTCTTTGTAACTGTTCTAAGACCTGCACTCCATTACATGCTTCATTCCTCTGATAAATAATACAATGGCAATTTCTCCATTTCCTGGCCTTGGTGCAATGAGAATTTGTCTCAGAAAACCATGGTGGTCCCTTTTCACTCTGTGCAAATTCTAGAGATGCTGAACATTTCTTTCATGCTCCGTGGGTTTTCTCATCCTCTTGCAATTCACTTCTAGGGCCACTAAAATATCTCTCTAATGACTCACTCAAATTAGTTAGGTATTGAGAGATAATATGCCCTGCTTTTTAAAAGGATTCAGTTGAATCATTATAGATTTTAGTGCTAAACTGGGTGTTACGATGTGCATTTTAAGCATTCACACCATAATACCACATTTACATACCAATTCCTTTATGCATCCCTGATCATCAGTAACTTTTAATGCTAGCAGCCATTCTGTAAAGATAATCCTACGTAAGATACTATCAGGGATGCTTGAATATGTGATTTTTATTTTGTTTCAGTGTCAAGAGTGATTGTGTTTAATATATATACGGCTAAAACAAGCTTACAAGGTAACCAATAGCTAAACTGAGCAAGGGGGTTCCACTCAGCGGCATTTCACAGTGATGAAAGATCGAATCCACCATCACAGAGTGCATCAGAACAATTCTATAAATGCGGCTGCACCTTGAGGGTCTCAGAAAGCCAATGAATACAGCTAGAACACACCTAATCCCTATCTACCTCCCAGTCTCTCTCAAAGGTCATATTTATCAGACCCCAGGTACAGTTGTTCTAGGGTAAGAAGTCCATTTATATTGGTGTTATCCTGGATTTTTATATGGAAATTATGCATCTAATTTCCTCTCAGTTGCCCCCATCCATTAGATTTTTACAACCTCCTCTAATCCTCTGAAGATGGTCTCAGCTTGCAAACCAACACACTGGTACTGGGGCTGTTTTTAGACTTTTAGTTACAGTTGGTGATGTAAATGTCTTCTCTTTCCACATTTTTGAAGCCTCAGTGGTAAACCACAAAGTTTTATAACTTGTATACTATACTATGGGGAATAACTCAGTAAAATCTCTTGCCATTATTATAAGATAAAATTGGTAGAGCCAATACAATTTGTACGGAAAGTGCAAGGTTAAAATCTGAGAAATGATGTCTTCCATGTAGATTTTATGAGTAATTATTACATACATTGTGTGGTATTTATAAGACACTACAAGATTTACCCAGTGTTGCTTGGGTCCTTAACTCAATACATTTTTGTTTTTCTTCATTTAAATCATTGCACTGGGGGTGGGGCTAGGGATGAGGGATTGAGTATGCAGGCTGGCCCAGGGACACATGACTACCCAGACTTCTCTCACTGCAACAGTTTGAGGCCAGGGGAGAAATACCTCTCCATGGCTGCTGCAGCTCGAGCAGGCACAGCCCAGGGAGGGGTGCAGGTCCCCTCCTGGGACAGGTCCAGGTTCATCTGCCCCCTGCTCCAGCAATGTTGCCACACCAACTGGGGGAACGGAGGCTGTAGCCCCTACACCCTCCCTAAACTGCTCCTAGGGGTGGGAGGCTTGGGGCACCTCCCACCCAGCCCTTTTCACCTGCCTAGTGATTCTTTTCTGCATAGTTTTATGCATCCCTGTATGCATTGGGGGGAGCTTCAGACCCCCTGCACACACAAAAAAACCAATCTCTTACCTTGCTTTAAGTTATAAGAGAAAGCTGTATACCAAATGTGGTGGTCTTAGCTCTTACCGCTTATGAGAAGTTTTGGAACAAACAGATGGACAGACAGAAAAACTTGTTCACTCTCAGATAGACAAACTCAAATATACAATAGATAAGGGTAGACACCATATGACTTCAAGTGAGCAGAACCTTCTCTAGAAATACAACATTTAGAGTATTTTATTCCTGACAAAGTGTGTGTGTGTTAATTATAGCACTTATACTAGTGATCGTGATTTAGGGATGCAACAAAACTTCCAGTATAAACCTATCTGTTCAGCTGTTTGTGGTTAAAAACAAACACAAAAAGGAACAACACACACTTGTGTCATAGAGTCAGATCTTAAATTGTGCTCATGCTTGAGTTTTGCTCAGAGTTGGCTTGTTTTGTAACTCTTATTAGAGCTAAAGAACAAGTTTTTAAGGAAACTGGCTGAGTGATTCATATGTTGAAAGTTCGAATGCCACACTAGGGCTACGTCTACATTGGAATGATCTTGCGCAAGAACTCTTTTGCGGAAGAGTTCTTGTGCAAAAACTCTTCCAGAAGAGAGCGTCTACACTGGCATGTGCTTTTGCGCAAGAGATGTGCTTTTGTGCATGAGCATCCTTGCCAGTGTAGACACTCTCGTGCACAAGAAAGCTCTGATGGCCATTTTAACCATAGGGCTTTCTTGCGCAAGAAATTAATGTTGCCTGTCTACACTGGCCTCTTGAGCAAGAACAGTTGCGCAAGAGGGCTTCTTCCTGAGCGGGAGCATCATAGTTCTTGCGCAAAAAGTACTGATTTCATACATTAGAACGTCAGTGTACTTGCGCAAGAACTCATGGCCAATGTAGCCAGGCAGCAAATTTTTGCACAAATGTGGCCACTTTTGTGCAAGATTGCACCAATGTAGACACAGCCTAGGAGTTTCTGTTGAGTCTCTTTGACCAATCTACTGTTCAGAACATATGGGGCATATATGTCACAGAATCTTTTGTTGCATAGTAGTTAGCCATTTTAAACTGTAACCTCATTTGGAAGAACTTTAAAAGTATCCAGAAAATCTTACAAACATCTAAGGAGGCTTGCAACATTGTAAATCCTGAAGAGGATGAAACTCTTTGAGGGAACATCACCTACATGTATAAGCCTCGGGAGTGAGACCAGAACTCCTCTTCTAGCCCTTGATATTCCTGTTCATGAGCAGTATACAGCAGTTCACATTAAGGCTTCACAGCACACATTTGTGGAAGGTAAATACCTTGAGCCCAGCATTAGAGAAAGTAAAATTTATTACACCTCAGTTTCCCAATGTGAAAAGCTGAGTTGATGATACTTTCCTTCCTCACAACCCTTTTCCCCAATGTCAATAGCCCTCATCTAATGGTGTTTCATCTGTTGACTTGGGAGTTGTATGGCAAAAACAATTCATCATACAACACAAGGAGTCTGATTTGCATGAGGTGTTGAGGCCCCACAACTGCACCTGATGCCAATGGGAGCAATTGGCACTCAGCATTTTTTCCAGTCAGGTGGGGTCTGTTAGCACAGTGTTTCTCAACCACTGATAGATGTACCCTTGGGGTACTCAAGAGAAGTCTGGGGAGGTACATCAACACAACTGAAATTTGGAGAACTGAATTTTTGTTTTAAGTTTTACAGTGCTTTATTATTTTTGTACTTTTTACACCCAAAAATTTCATCGCCCACCCTGCTACGATTAAGTTGTTTAAACAAATGTGTTGCAATGGTAGAAAAAATGTTGTGCATCTTAAAACTGTTGGTACTGGGGGTACTTATATTTTTTTTAAAGGGGAACTTTATAAAAAAAGGTGAGAAACACTGTGTTAGCACATTCAGTTGCTTAGCCTCTGGGGAGAAAAAATTGAGCAAAAACGGGGGTGCAACACACCAGGCACCTACCTTCCAATAAATGAATAACATTCTACCTGTAATCTGCATAATCAGGCAGGTAATTAATGCATCTACTACCTCTCTCTCCCTTAGGTTTGTGGCCTAGAGCTCTGAGCCAATGGAAATTGTATCAGGTTTTACTTCTGGGGACATTCTGCACCAGTGTACACATTCAGAATTCATGCCTCTTGATTCTTGTTTTCTGCAAAATATAAATTCTGCTGGAGAGCACAGCAGTTAACTTTTACCTATCATGGGCCTCTTTGGTGCCACAAGAGAGGGCAGCCAGGTGGGGACTGTGTTCCATGGAGAGGAGCCAGGTGAGGAGGCATGGAGTGGACATAGTGGCGTAATAGAGGCTGTTAGGAGGTCACAGACTGGGAATCAAAGGGGGAGACAAATTGGGGTGTGGGTTCAGGAGCTAGTGAGATGACAGCATTGAGCCAGGAGGTGAACTGGAGGGGGCTGCAGGGCCACGAGGGGAAAGAGGTAGGGGGTGTAAGAACACACAGGGCAAGAGCAGATGTGCTTAACTAAAAGGGAAAGGCTAGGGGTCAGCCAGGATGCGCACAGGGAAGGCTCCCCAACCCTCTAACAATTCCCACTCCCACAAAAAAACTGTTCCTCACCCAGCAACCCTCCAGGTACACTCTCAGGCTATGTCTAGACTGCAGGCTTCTTTCAGAAGAAACTTTTTTCAGAAGAGATCTTCTGAAAAATCTTATTCCGAAAGAGAGCATCCACACTGCCAAAGAACATCAAAAAAGAGATCTGTTTTTTCACAAGATAGCATCCACACTGAATGGACGCTATCTCATATTTCAGCTGTGATTACTATGGACGGAATGGCCACCAGGGCACCTGTGCTTTTTCCTCTTTCCTGTCCTTTCGAAAGAACTCCCTCTTCCCCGTCCACACACGCTTTTTTCCAAAAGAGCTCTTTCGGAAAAAGGCTTCTTCCTCGTAGGAAGAGGTTTACCAATGCTGGAAAAACTCCTCTGTTTTTTCAATTTACTTTCAGAAGGACATGATTGCAGTGTGGACGTAACTCAGGTTTTGTCAGAAAAATGGCTGTTTTTCTGACAAAACTGTGTAGTGTAGATATACTCCCATTTTCCTTCCCAGTCCCTCAGCTCCTTTCTTACCCCTGACTCACTCAAGCCTTTGGGGTATCTGAGAGGTGCCAGAAATACATTTCTTATATTGTAGTTTAAACCAATTACTTAAAGTTCTGTGTTAATATGCCTAGTAAGGAATCTATTTGTTAAAAAAAAAATCCTGGATAATTTTTTGTTGTTTTCTGTATTGTTACAGACATGCTTGCTGACAGGCATTTTGAAATAAATTACACAAATAACTGAAGTTGGCATGACTATGTTGTGTTATTTTGAAAAATAAAATATGCAAAATTTTGCAGGTTTTAAAATGTCGGTCATAGAATTTGTAAATTTTTGGCTCAAATTTCCTGTAAGAGTAAAGTTTGTAGTAACGTGGTCAACAGTTGAGGTAAGTGGGTTGTGCAGCATATTATGGGATAGAGTATGCTTGACTCCTTTTCTTACCTCTTGTTTAGAGAGTGGGAGGCCCATCCAGCCGTTGCTTGTTACGTAGCTGAATAAAGCTCACACCATGTAGTCTTCTGATTAGAATGTGTTTTGTGTGCAATCAGCAATTCCTTTACCCAAGGGTGGAACAACTGAGCTGGTCATATGCTCACATATGATATGGTTTGGGGGGCTCTTGTGTGAGGCATATGGTTTAGTCAATATTTCTCGACCTTTTTAATACCAGGGACTGGCTTGCTGCCTTCCTGAACTGTCTCAGGAAGATTCCAGGGACTGACATCAGTCTGTGGATCTGTTATTGAGAAGCACTAGACTAGTGGACATGGCCTGTGAGTGGGATTTACAAGACTAGGATTCTGTGCCCAGTTCTGTCACTGACCTGCTATGTGACCATGAGCAAGTCACTACACCTCTGTTTTTCTGATCATGGTTTTTCTTGTCCATTTAAATTGCATGTTGTTAGGGGTATAGACTGCCTCTTATTGCATGTCTATAAACTGTCTGGCACAATGTGGGCCCTGGGTCCTACTGTTAGGCAAACAACAAATAATCCTAATTATATCAATGGTCTGGGAATCCAAGTTCTATCAGAGAGGAAAGCTACATTTGTATACAGCATCCTATGACCAATTTGCAAATTGTCCCAGTTACATGACTTCAGAGCTGGTTTTTCCTCATCTAAGCTCACATACAAAATCGCCAAACTCTGCAAAGAGGGGCCCCAATGCATGACATAAGGCAGAAATATCAGACAAATAGGTCTTGTAATGGTCTTATTTTACTACTTGAGTAGAATTTTAGGGCAGCCTGAGCTGTCCTCCAATACAGGATTGTTTCATGGTTGCATTTATTCAAGACCGGTTTTATCTTCAATAACAGTGAAATTGAGAAGGTGGCTAGTCTGGTGCCATATTAAAGGCATCTCCTCACTGCATCACTGGCTGTTTCTAAAATATTGACATTACCTCTAGACTACAGTGTCCCTCTGTGTTGTGCTATGTTGTTTACATTTTCCTGCTTGACTCATACCTGTTGGCAGGGCCAACCTTATACTTTAATGGGTCCTACACAAAAGAGACTGTTCACCTGGTGGGACTTCTGCTGGGGCTCAGGGCTTCCCTTCCTCCCCTCCCCGGCCTCTCTCCACACAGTTTATTCTGGGGACCTTCCCTTGTGCACCTTTTGACAAGGTCCTGGGGATCAAGGCTTCACTCCCCCCCTCCTCCTCTCCCTCCCCCCCTGCCCCCGCTGGCTTCTGCCAGGGCCCTGTAACTTCCCTGGCATTTTCTCTCTCTCTCTCCATCCCATGTGGCAGACTTCTTCCTTGAGGTCGGGGCTTCCCTGGGGCTGGAGCAGCGACACAGAGACTAAAGGCTCCTCTTTGCCCCCAGACTGGCAGGAGGAAGCCCTCACTGACAGCCAGATGCTGGCTGAGGGGGCAATGTGCAGGAGAGGGGACAGAGAGAAAACAGCCCGGCTGCTGCCAGCAAGATAGAGCAGTGGTTAGGGGGAGGTAGAGAGAAACCAGGCAGCAGAGGTGATAGGGGCATACTTAGGCACACAAGCACCTGCAGCTGGGTACAGCACCTGAACATTTGGTTCCCACTGCATATGCCTTGGGATGGTCCTGCCCATTGCTTTATGCAACTTCTCGCATCTGGGCTTGTAGCTCTGGAAGGGGTTTAGAGCAGTGGTCCCCAACGCGGTGCCCATGGCGTCTGCCGAGCCATTTCTGTGCGCCCGCCGAGTGATTGGGGCCAGCCCCACCCCCAGGCACGTGGTGCATGAGCGGTCCCGGCCCCTGGGCGTGCAGCGTATGGGTGACCCTGCCCCCGGATGCACGGCGTAAGGGCTGTGCCGGCCCCGGGCACGTGGCATATGGGTGGTGCCAGCCCCATGGCACACGGCACATGGGTGGCCCCACCCCTGGGTGCGCGGTACATGGGCTGTACCGGCCCCGGGCCCGTGGCATATGAGTATCCTCGCCCCTGGGCATGTGGCACAGGAGCAGCGCTGGCCCCAGGCGCGCAGCGCATGGGTGCTGCTGGCTCCTGGGCATGCGGCACAGGAGCGGTGCCGGCCCCAGGAGTGCGGCGCGTGGGTGGCGCCAGCACCAGGTACATGGCATATGGGCAGCCTTGGCCTCTGGGCGCGCAGCATATGGGCGGCCCCGCCCCCGGGTGCATGTGTGGCCCCGCCCCTGGGTGTCCGGTGCATGAGTGGCCCCACCCCCGGGCGCCCAGCAGCCCCAAAAGGTTGGGGACCACTGGTTTAGAGAAATGTTTTTAGCTTGTTCCCCTCTTTGATATTGTCTTGTTGACAGAAACCACTCTGTGTCTTACCATGTTTGAAGTCCAGCCTTAACAGGCCTTTTCTAAGGTTTGGAGTTAATTTCATTGCAACAGTGTGAATGTGAGGGGGAGGGGAGAGAGGAAGGCATTCCTTTTTTGCTTTCAGGGTGGAGCCTGAGGTGATCTGGAGTCATTTTCTTAGAATGGATTCTTGGTGAGTCATGTTCTGGTTTTATCACAATCAGTGCAATAATTAAAGTTGAGGGCCAATGCCCTTTTGATGATTCCTCTACTTAAAGCCATGATCTTGGAGTAACTTCATTAACATCATTGGTTTTACACAAGGATAACTCAGAGCAGAACTTCTCCCATTTATTTCCTGTACATACTACATGTCACCATGCTAATCTAATTGTTCAATGTTTCATGGAGGGAAAATTTGGATTTAAAAGACCATGAATGAAATTCTGACCCCATTCAAGTCAAAATCAGTGGGGCCATGATTTCATCTCTTGTGCCCCTCTTAAAACCAGATGTATAATATGGGCTTGATCCTGCAAGGTGCTAAGCATCCTGGCCTTGCTCCACCAAAGCGCTTAAGCATGGCATTGACTGTAAGTGCTGCTATGAGACTACTTAAGAGCTTAAAGTTAAGCAGGCACTTAAGTGCTTTGCTGGATCAGGGCCAACAAATAATAGGGCCCATTGAGTTTTTGTAAAAAAATATGAGGTTGATTCTGTGACTTAGCTGAAACACAAGCTAATAGTATTATATTACACATTTTTGTTAGTGAATTTAGTCAAATTGTTCAATAGAAGTATAAATGAAGACGTGGAGAAGTACAAAAGCGAAACCATCTGCTAGGAGAGAAAAGCCTAAAATTGGAGAATGAAAGTCTTCAGGAGGTATTTCTCCATCAGGGGATATAACAATAATATATTGAACTACCTGTACTACAATATGCTTTATCTGATCATCCCAATGTGCTTTATAAACATTTAGGACAGTCCAATTGATTTAAACGGAATTGTTCACATTAATAACTTTGAATATGTGCATAAGTACTTGTAGAAATCTGAAAGTGTAGAATATCTTCAAGCCAGGCCTGTGTGTAAAAGACAACAAGATTTTTTTCCAGTACCAGATATCTAGTAGGTATCATTAGTCTACCAGAGTCTATTCCTGATCTTACTGAAGCACTAGAAACACTTCCATTGAATAAAATGAGAGTAGTAAGACACCTGAAGAAGGTTAGATCAAATAACTCAAAAGCAGACATCATAATGATGATGTGTCTTGCAACTTGCAGTCTGTGATTCATAGTTAACAAACATAACATGATTTTTACAAGTATGACTCCCCCACACCAATTACCACATGTATGTTCCTGTGTTTATTTATATTTATATCTGCATACAATTAAATATAGGAACATACATGTGCTAATTCACAATTGTAGGCAAAACTACTTTTAAATGGTGTTCTTAATGATGTATAAAATAAAGGGGAGTTAATGTAAAACAAGAATTTATTTTAAACATTGGCAAGGAATAGAGAAATGTTTAAACACTGTGTATGAGTGAGAGCCAGGGTAGAGGGATACTGTTGTATTGAGGAGGATTAGTTTAGCCAGACTGAGGCAATTGGAGATCTTTGCCAGCTGAAGGTGGGGATGAGGTGTAGATTATAGCATGCTGTAAGCTGGAAGCACTTGCTCGTGGTCTGTGGCAAACCGGACACCTGGCAACCCTATAAAGTTGCACGGAGCGACAGCTAAAAATATATTAAGGCCAATATTTTCAAAAGCAGCTTCATTTTTGGGGAGAGTACAACTTGTAGCTTTTTAAAGGGGTTTGATTTGCCACCAGTGGCTGATCAATACCCAACAGTTCAACAACTCAATACTTCCTGGAAGCAGGTCACTTAAGTTGTCTCAAGTTGGTCACCCAGTCACTGAGGCACCCAAAATTACTGGTCAGTTTGAAAACTTTGGCTTGAATCTTTTCCTGCTCTTACTTTCTCATGTAAGCAACTATTGTAGTTATCTCAGGGATATTATGTATCAATGACACACACACATATTAAAAAACAGATCATGAACAACATGAATGAGAACTAAAGCTGATCACAAATTTTCCATATCAACTGTTTTTAGTAGAAGTACCTTAACTTTGGCTACTAAGCCTCATTGCCCTCCTAACATGGGTGAATATATTTATGTAAGCTAAGAGGGCATAGATGTAGGTTTCATATGCCATACTCCTACACCCTAAGAGCGATGGGGTGTGCTTGCCATGCCTGAATTGGGCAGGGGTGCTGGAACAATTTGTATAATGGGTTGCATAGAGCTATTAAACTAAATTGTAAACCCTGTATATAATGGAAACTGCTTCAAGCCAGGAGGTGCTACAGCATCCCCTGCATCTCTAGTTCCAATCTTCAAGGGGCGGAGTCTTCCCCAACCCTTTTATGGCGGATTATTGCTACAGGCATGCTACCGGTAAGTGTTTTACTAACCCAGGGTATGTCTACACTACAAAGTTAGTTCGAACTAACGGATGTTAGTTCGAACTAACTTTAATAGGCGCTACACTAGCGCTCCGCTAGTTCCAATTTGAATCGAACTAGCGGAGCGCTTAGTTTGAACTAGGTAAACCTCATTTTACGAGGACTAACGCCTAGTTCGAACTAGCTAGTTCGAACTAAGGGCTGTGTAGCCCTTTAGTTCGAACTAGTGGGAGGCTAGCCCTCCCCAGGTTTCCCTGGTGGCCACTCTGGCCAACACCAGGGAAACTCGTCTGCCCCCCTCCCGGCCCCGGACCCCTTAAAGGGGCACGGGCAGGCTACGGTGCCCGTGCCAGGTGCAAGCCTGCCAGCACCCAGCTAGCAGACCCTGCACCTGGCACGGCACAGAGCCACCCACCCGATGCCCCCCAGCCCACCCCCTCTTGCCGGGACCAGGCTGGCGGCTCCCGGGAGCTTGCCCTGGACCGCAAGAGGCGGGCACCTTCCTGGGCTAGTGCGGACATCGTGGACCTCGTCCACGATCTCCGCACTAGGCACAGGAAAGTGGCCGGCTAGGGCAGGAGAGCTGCCAGCCTGGCCACCCAGGAGCAGGTGTGCATGAAAATCAAGGGGGTCCACTGAGACCCCCGACCCTGAGCCCTGAGCTTACAATGGTCGTCCTGGGTCAGACCAAAGGTCCATCTAGCCCAGTAGCCTCTCTGCAGACAGCGGCCAACCCTAGGGACCCTGGAGGGGATGGACCGAAGACAGCGACCAAGCCATTTGTCTCGTGCCATCCCTCTCCAGCCTTCCACAAACCTTGGGCAGGGACACCACTCCTACCCCCTGGCTAATAGCACTCCATGGACCCAACCTCCATGACTTGATCTCACTTCCCTTTAAACTCTGTTCTAGTTGTAGCCTTCACAGCCTCCTGCAGCAAGGAGATCCACAGGTTAACTATTTGCTTTGTCAAGAAGAACAACTTTCTCTTACTAGTTTGAAGCCTGCTACCCATTCCTTTCCTTTGGTGTCCTCTAGTCCTTTTTTATGGGAACTCAGGAAGAACTTTTCTGAATGTACCCTCTCCAACCAACCCCTGCTTTTAGAGACCTCTATCCTGTCCCCTCTCCGTCTCCTCTTTTCTAAGCTGAACAGTCCCAGTCTCTGTAGCCTCTCTTCATCTGGGACCTGTTCCCAACCCCTGATCACGTTAGTTGCCCTCCCTTCTCCCAGCCTTTCTCTTCCCCTCTCCCACCTCCTTTTCCCAGTCTCCCCCAGTTTTTTTCAATAAAGACAGAGTCAATGTTGGAAGACACGTTATCTTTATTTTGTACATCAATAAGAAGGGGGGCTAGGGAAGGGTAAGTGGAAGGAGGTGAGGGAGGAATGGGGCACGAGCCCCCGATGGGGAGGACTGGGCTGGCTCTGCGGGCTTCTGGGGGTGGAAGCTCTCCTGCAGCCCCCCGATTGCCCCCTCTCCCCAGATGGCAGCCTGCAGCAAGTGCAGCCGGGCTGATGGCCGAGTGGTGTGATGTGCCCAGTGTGGGTACTCCGGGCACTCCAAGCCAGAACTTCTTTGCAAGCGGGGCACCCCTTAGAACTGTGTGTCCAGGGTGGGGGTCGGGACCCTTTAAGCGCAGCCCTCGGCTAGCCTGAGACAGCATCTCCACGCTCTAAGTCCTCCTTTTATGCCCTGCCGGCACTGCTTCCGGCCATCCTTAAGCCCTGTTCAGAGTCCACTCAATGTGGACTTGCTAGTTCGAATTAGCAAAACGCTAATTCGAACTAGTTTTTAGTTCTAGACGCGTTAGTTCGAATTAGCTTAGTTCGAATTAACTAATTCGAACTAAGTTAGTTCGAACTAGCGCTGTAGTGTAGACGTACCCATAGAGAGGATTCCTGCACCAAGGGTCTTACGAGCTAAGGCTCAGGCCTGTAGGCTGCTCTGTGCAAGCTGAACCATATCCCTGCACAGAGAAGCACCGTACTTACTGGGGATTCAAATGGATTCCAGAATCTGCTTGTGAGCAGATAAGGTCAGACTGAAAAAAGACAGCAAGAAAATAAGGGCATGAGTGAGCAGTGCTACCTGCACGCATCATATGTGTGAGTGTTTGTTTTTCTTTTCTCTTGTGGTAGTTTTGAGTCTCCTCCTGTTCTCACCAGGATCTGCTGAGGTTTGTAGGCCTTGCAGAAGAAGTAGCTTTGATGGAGGTGACAGGGAGGCTTGGCTAGGATGAGGGCTGTAGGTGTAGGCAAAAGACTGTGGGATGGGAGTTTTATACACTTCATGGATTGTCAAAGCTTTCAGAAAGACCAACTGTGATACTCTGCCCAAAGACTCTTCTAACTCCAAGTTTAAGGTAACTCACCTAAGTTGCTAGAGTCCCTATTAATAAAGCCTGCAAGCCAAAGCAGAAGGGCCCTTTCAGCGCTAACATCAGAGGCTGTTCCTACATTGGCATTTTCCTACCACTGCAATAGCACTGATTCAGCTCCACAGCTGGTAGAAACAACAGGCGCTCTAGTCTAGACCACCATTAGCATTTTATTTCTGTGTCATCTAAAGTTGCTTAGAGCAGGCCTAGAGAACACTCAGACTGTCAGCATTTAAACCACTTTACGCTAGTAGTTCCCACTGTTGCACTTAGAAGAGTGGAAATGTTGAACTAAAGAGCTAATACAGACGAGACAAGGAGGTAGGGGACATCCACTCACAGGAGACACCTGGGTTAGTCAGGTTTTTTCATGTATGCCCTAGCTGAGATTGTGAATGATAACATTACTCTCATCTGTGAAATCTTCATGAGCACATTTGATTATTACAATTCTTCTCTTGCCAGGCTCTCTGCATTAGCTGTGTCCACTTCAGTGGATTCAAAAAGCTCAGCCTGGCTCCTGGCTATGACTAAATCATCTAATTATAGCATTCCCATGCTGTGCTTTTTGCATTCATTCCAAATCCATCAACACATTGATTTTTGGAATGGCATTCTTAGCACTCTATAATCTTGTTTCTCAAGACCTCCTTGTTCCCATTGCTCCTTTCACATGTCCAGATTCCACTTGCAGGCTTCTTTTTTTCTCCAAGCCTGGCCTTTATTTTACTTGCCATCAGATATTTGCCCACCATTCTTCTCCTATATGGAGCACCCTACCCAATGTAAATAGTTTTAATCAATGTGAATTCACACACTGTGGAAGTGATTCTCCAGTGCTCTGCTTTTTGTATAGTCACTTATACTTGTGCAAAATGGGTATATACTATTCCCATGCGGATGTGATTATTAACCCATTAGGTACTAGTGCAATTGATTTCTTTTGGTGCAGAACAAGGGAGAATCTGAACATCACTGAGTTTTGCTATAGGTCAAAATGACATCAAATATACGGGGTTATGCTGACAACCTGAAAAACCATGAACTGCCTATAAAGGTAAAGCAAACCCCTAAGGCAGTCTAGTTCTGTTTGACAATGAGCTACCTCAAACATTAGCAAATCTTTCCAGAGACCTGGTGTAAGTCTGGTGTGTATAATGAAACCAGATAAATCTCATCACGTTGCCACTTTTTACAGTTGTATCTCAAGTCTAGGTTTCTTTTAAAGCCCTGATTCCTGGCTTTTGAGGCTATCAGATTTTTAAAATACTTTTCTAGTCCCTTAAATCCAGAGAAAAGTTCAGCTGTGTGATCTATAGCCTCAAACCAGAAGGCAAACAAAAATGAACAGTATTTTTAAACAAGAATGTCATGATTTAAATTCAACGTCATGAGATTTCCTTTTTAAAATAATACATTGTGGGTTCTTTTTATGGGGGAGGTATGTCTAATGTCTCTTGAGTACTTGCAGCTAGCAAAATGATTTTGCATGATTTTTAATTTGGTTGTGAATATTTTATACAGCTCTAACTCTGCTTCCCAGTTATTAGATATTCTTAAAAGTAGGACTAAGACCTCTCCTTTTTAATGCTGTTCTCATATGAATGTGGTGTGTGTGTGTGTGTGTAATCCTTTTCAAAGTGGAAAAAATGCCCTAAGATGTTTCAGCAGTGCTTCTTAAATGAATGCATATGGTTGTTCTTTTGTACTTCACTGAACAGCCTATGTTAATCTACACACTAATGTTTTTTTATATAATTTAAAATTAATATTTGAATTTGTGACTTCTAGAATGTGTCCGTTTGCATAGCTTGCAAAAGTAAGACATGCAATATCATTTAGACTAAGAAGCAATATACTGTAATTTTATTTGTATTATGGTATGAGACCCCCGACTGGGATAAGAGCTGAATTATGCAAAGCACTCTGTGGGTACATATCAAGATCCAGTCCCTGCCCCCAATATATTTACAGTTAGACCTAACAGACTATGGCTGAGAGCACAGGTGCCAGATTTCAAAAGACCTGGGGGGAAGCTCGGACACCCCCCTGCTCTGCCTCAGGACCTGTCCCCACTCCACCCTTTTCACCAGTGCCCAACCCATGACCTTCCTCTTTCCTCCCAGTCCCACCTCCTTCCGGTGAGTGTGCTGCATCCTTGCTCCTCTCGCCCCTCAACCTCCCAAATGCCATCAAACAGTGGATTGTGGAGAGGGGGAACTGCCGAAGGCAAGGCCCCACTGGTGGGTGGCCGGTGCTTGGGGAGGAGAGAGGAAGAACAAATAAGGGAGTTGCCAGTAGGTGCTCAGCACCAATTTTTCCCCATTGGTGCGCCAGCCCTGGAGTCAGCATTTATGACTGGGAGAAGTCCCCATATCACCCCCTTTTTGCAAACGAGGAACTGAAGCACAAAAACACTGTTGCTTCCCTCACGTTGTGCAGGAAGTCTGTGGCAAAGATGGGAACATGAAGAATGACCACATTGAGTCAGACAAAGGGCCGCATCTGCAGCGGCTGATATCCAGTGCTTCAGAGGGAATGAACTGAGCAGGTAATCGTTGAATGATCCATCCTCTATCCTCTACTCCCAGTTTCTGGTCATCAGAGGCTAGGGACATGCAGAACATGAGGTTGCAACCTTGATCACTTTGACTAATTGCCACTGATGGATCTACCCTCTATTCACTTACAAAAATCTTTTTTTGAACTCTGTTATAGTTTTGTTCTTCATAACATCCCCTGGCAATGAGTTCCACAGGTTGACTGTGTTGTATGAAGTACCTCCTTTTGTTAGTTTCAAACCTGCTGCCTTTCCTTTGTTACCATGGTTTCTTGTTATGTGAAGGAATAAATAACACTTTCTTATGCATCTTCTCCACATAGTTCATGATTTTATATCCCTCAGTTGTCTCTTTTCCAAGTTGAAAACTCCCAGTCTTTTTATTCTCTCCTCCTATGAAAGCTGTTCCATATCCCTAATCATTTTTGTTGTCCTGTCTTTCTTCCTTTTCCAATTGTAATATCTTTTTTGAGATGGGACAATCAGAACTGCACACAGCATTCCCAGTATGGACATGCCACTGGAATGAAATCCAAATCTCCCAAATTCTGGTCAGTGCTTTAAGCACAGGTTCCATCCTCCTCTCCAATAGTTCAATTGTTTCGTAGGCTTTTGAAACAACCGAACAAAACTGAAGTATTAAAAAAGATTCTTTAAAAGCAAAGTGCTCTTGTGAACACTGCAATCTAAGCTATTTGGGGGCTTCCATGAACAGATGAAATCCAAGATAGAAGTGCCTATAGGTGGGAAGGGCATGTAATCTGTGGTAGGCCTCCCTCTGGCTGAAGGGTAAAATGCAAGAGAACTTCTCTTCTCTACTCAGGGGATTCTAGCCACTGAACTTGATGGCAAATGGGACTTTGGCTCTGCCTTCTCTGTGACTCTTTTCTCCCACCCAGCCTTTCCATAAACCAGCTAGAGGAGCTGGTTTCCTTCACCTTTGCACCTTCCTGCACCCTTCTCTAGGCTGCATGGCCTACACAAAGAAATTAGGTCGGGGGCGGGGTGAAAAATCTGCACACCTAAGCAACACAGTCAAACCAACCTAATCCTTGGTGTAGACAGCATTAGGCCAACCTAGCTACTACCTCTTGGGGAGCAGATTACACTGTTGTGTTTTTAAGGATAGACACATCCTTAAAGATACAATCTCAGACTCTTGTGTCCTGCCAGTAGTCTTCTGGTGATAATTCCTTTAAAGCAGTGGTCTCCAACCTTTTTACACCCAAGATCACTTTTTAAATGACAGAACAAGCTAAGATTTACTGCCCCGCTCCTTCCTTGAAGCCCTGCCCTCTCTGTTGTCCTCTCCATCACTTGCTATCCCCAACCCTTATACTGCTTTTTTCCCCAATTCTTCTGTAGGAAGTTTTTCCAAGATTTGGCCTGTCTAGACTGGACCAAATATCAGAAAAACCCCTTCTTTTAGAAGCCCCCTTATTCCTCATGGAAAGAAGAATATAGGGGTGACCGAAAGATCATGTTTGCTCTTCCACTAAATGAAGTGAAAGAACAAACGCATCCCTGGATGCAGAAGAGTTTTTCTGGGATATCTCCGGAATCCTGAAAAACTCCTGCAGTCTAGCCGTACAGTCGCTGGGTTGATATAGGATGTATAGGCTCTGGGGTGGGAATGAGGGATTTGGGTGTGGGAAGGGGTGAGAGGTGCAAGCTCTGGGAAGAAATCTGGATGCAGGAGGAGGTGGATAAGGGAACACTGGCTCGGGGAGGGGGCTCCAGGCCGGGCAGTGTTGGGGTCAGATGTAGGGTTAGGGTACTAAGCAAGCCACAGACTTTTGGATGTGAGGGTTCAGAAATTTGGGTTGGGGTATGTGAGGGGCTCACAGCTGGGGGTTCCAGTGTATGATAGGCTCAGATGTAGGGTCTGGGGGAAAGGGGAATGCAGGAGTGTTATGATGCTGTAGCCAGATGGGGGCTTGGCCCCAATTGGGGGTTTGTTGGCCAGGCTTCATTTTCAAATAAAATGCTATGATAAACACAAAAAGTTTCTGCATTGTCTTTATTTCTGAGAAGGGCAGGGAACCTGTTTTGAGTCAGGGGTCACTGACCCACAAAAAAGTCAGTTGGGGCCACACACGTGACATGCAAAAAAACCATCTTCTCTGCCCCCGCAAACTTCACTAATGTGGCCCCAACTGTGTTGGTGGGAGCAGGGACATAGTACTGGGGAAAGGTGCTAGTGGGTGCTTCAGCAGGGGACAGGGGGCCAGTGGGGACAGAGTTCTGAAGCTGGGGATGGGCGAGGGGACAGGGTGCCAGGAGGGCAGGGGACAGGGTGCCAGTGGGGATAAGTTTCTGAGGCTGGGGAGAGGGAACAGGGGAGTGGGAAGAGGGAACGGGGCGTGGGGAGAGGGGGGCAGTGGGGGCAGAAAGTCCCTTGCACCCACCTCCTCCCAAGATTCCCCCCCCCCAGAGGAAAGCTGGCACGTGCCTCCTCCGGGGCCGGCGTGTGCCTCTCGCAGCGCAGCCAAACCCCCCCACGCGCCTGCCCCGGGGCCAAATCCCCCCTCCCGCAGCATAGCCAAACCCCCACGGATGCCTGCCCAGGGGCCAAACCCCCACCTGCACCTGCCCTGTGGCCAAACCCCGGGGCCAACCCATGAGCTCGACTCAACTCTCCTGTGGCGCAGGGAAGCCACCGCACTCCTCCTCTGGGGCCGACGCCCACTCCTGCAGCGCGCCCGGCATGCCACAGAGTTGTGGGAGGGGAGCAGCCAGCGCACTTCCGGAACCCCCGGAAGTGGCGCAAAGCTGCAGGCAGGACTTCCATCCACCCCACGGGAAGCCAGCACTACGCTGGAGGTAGGTAGTGGGGCTTCTCGGGGGGGGGGGGGAAATGCGGGTGCAGGGGCCCAAACGCCTTGCGATCGACTGGTTGAGGCCTCGTGATCGATCAGTCAATTGCGATCGACCCGGTTGGTGACCACAGCTTTAAAGAAACAAATTTTAATACATATGTCCTTTGGAAAGGAGAAGACCAGGGAAGTATTCAGTCTGTATAACAATGGTGTAGGTGAGAGACAGGTCTTGCAAACCTGAAAGAAGGGAAGCAAAATAACAGAACTTGCTACTGTCTCATATAAAAGGCAACCAAGTGTGATACATTTAAAATCATAGACTCATAGGGCTGGAATAGACCTCTAGAGGTCACAGAGTCCAACCCCCTGCCCAAAGCAGGACCAGCCCTAACTAAATCATCCCAGCCAGGGCTTTGTCAAGCTGGGACTTAAAAACTTCTAGGGATGGAGATTCCACCATCTCCCTAGGTAACCCATTTCAGTGCTTCACCACCCTCCTAGTAAAATAGTTTTTCCTAATATCCAATCTAGATCTCCCCCACTGCAACTTGAGACCATTGCTCCCTGTTCTGCCATCTGTCACTATTGTGAACAGCCTCTCTCCATCCTCTTTGGAACCTCTCTTCAGGTAGTTAAAGGCTTCTATCAAATACCAACTCACTCTTCTCATCTGTAGACTAAACAAACCTAAATCCCTCAGATTCTCCTTGTAAATCATGTGCTCCAGCCCCCTAATAATGTTTGTTGCCCTCTGCTGGACTTTCTCCAATGTGTCCAAATCCTTTCTGTAGTGGGGTTGGAGGGAGGGTAGAGAGAGAGGGAGAGAATAAGATACAATACTCCAGATGTGGCCTCACCAGTGCCTAATAAAGAGAAATAATCACTTCTCTAGATCTGCTGGCAACGCTCCTCCTAATGCACCCTAATATGCCATTAGCTCTCTTGGCTATAAGGGCACATTGTTGACTCATATCCAGCTTCTCATCCACTGTTATCCCCAGGTCCTTTTCTATCTAACTGCTGCTTAGCCACTCCGTCCCCGGTATAGCAATGCTTGGGATTCTTCCATCCCAAGTGCAGGACTCCGCACTTGTCCTTGTTGAACCCCATCAGATTTCTTTTGGCCCAATCCTCCAATTTGTCTAGGTCACTGTGGACCCTATTCCTACCTCCAATATATATATTTCTCATCCCCTAGCTTAGTGGCATCTGCAAACTTGCTGAAGGTACAATCCATCCTCTCATCCAGGTCATTAATAAAGATGTTGAACAAAACTGACCCTTCGGGCACCCCACTTCATATTGACTGCCAACCAGACAGAGACGTTGATCACTACCCATTGAGATGGACAATCTAGCCAGCTTTCTATCCACCTTACAGTCCATTTATCCAATCCATACTTCCTTAACTTGTGGACAAGAATACCGTGGGAATCGGTATCAAAAGCTTTACTAAAGTCAAGGTATATCTCTTTATATATAATCTCTTTGGGCACCACCATTTTGAAAGTGCAGATTGCTCCACTAAGGAGGTACCGTGCATGTCACAAAGCAGCATACTCTGCTAAAAGAATAATATGCTGCACTACCGATAAATTGCTAGTTGAATATTTCATATAATTTGATTTATTAGGAAGCATCTTGCTCAGTAAAGTGTGAAAACTGAGCCAGCAAACTAGCCAGCCAGATCTGTAAACTTTAAATCTTAATCAGTGTGAAAAGGAAGCGCCATCAGAGATGTGGACAAAAAAAAATCACTGAGTGTAGGGTAGAGCTTTGCCTATCCAATGCCTGGGCAGAGACTAGGATGCTCTCAGTGAACAGAAGCTTACCGTGGTGCTGCTCAGGAAGAACAAAACAACCTCCTTGGGAATTAAAGATTGTTTTAAAGCCTACTGAAAATGACAAGAACAAAGTATAGGTAATAAAATGTGAAAGCCTATTAGGGAATAAGGGCTGACCTCCTAGGAGATGGTTTCTTGCCTGGGGGACCTATTTCTGCTATTGTATGTCCCTGGTGTGCTGGATGACATTACTGACTCTTTTAAAGCCCAAGCCATCATACTAAGAGGGAGGGGGAGAGGCTATTACATTCTGGGTTAGGTGTCAGGGACCACACTTCCCTGGTTCAGAAGTTAGAGGAACGGCTCTGACTGTGCCTTTGCCTTCTGTTTTATGAGTTATCATGATCAAAGTCTCTAGAGTTGGAAAAAAGATTTGGCCAGCCCTTCAAGCACACTCCATGATGGAGAGAGAAATGGTTCTGGGTCCTGGGCTTCTCTTTGGAATGGCCGGTGGAGGGAAAGAATATTTCTCCTGTCCTCTGGAAGGGGACACACACACACAGAGAGTTAGGGGTGGTGACAGGAGAAGGTGAGGATCATATGAACATAGACTGCACAGGGACCTAAGTGAGCAAAACTGTACAAGCCACAGGATGTAATCCGCCTTTGTGTCACTTCAAAATCCTCAGTGAGTCCCCATTCATGTGACTCATTTGTTACAGGACAAACTGGTGGCCTTATAGGTGGCCGAGGGAAGAAATTTCAGTGACTGCAATGTTCAGGCTGGGAAAGGAAGCACCCAAAGTCAGGAGATCAAACTCAGCGGATTGAGACATGATCGTTTCCAAAGCAGCATTAACTCAGCCAAGTGGGCTACACACCCAATGGACACATGCCCCCCTCCTTATGTTTTATCATATGGGTCAGACCCTGGGACAACCTCTGTGAAATCAATGAAGTCAGATAAGGGATGTATTTGGCTCTTTATTTGTAATGCCAGGCCAGGGAAGTCCAGCATTGCTAATCCTATGCATTTAAAAATCATGGGGGAGGTACCCCAAATCAGGGGACTGGCTTTAAAAGTGTGACACCAAATAATTAAGTGTGCTGTTTTTTCTTTGCCCTCAGGTGTCTGTTTTCAAGCTTTTCTCTGCAAGCATGAGGTCTGCAAATGTATTTTCATTGAAACAATGAAAGCAGACATTTCTGCTTAATTAACTGACAACCTGAGCTGGGACTGAAATGTAACAACTGAGGAATACTTGCAACCATGTTGTGAGAGTTGGCAATGCTGAGGATGTCTCTCCCCTGCAGGTAGGAGTATGCTTCCCCGTACAGCCTCTTCCCACCCAGTACCTGGATCTTGGCACTACTTGGTCCCAAAGTGGCTAACGCAATCAGCAAACAAGTGTAGCCGCTCTTACTCCGGCTGCAAAGAGCTGGACCTGGATGCACCAAGAGCTGGCTCCTGGCGCCTGCCAAGTTTTAACCCCAATTCTGCGGGCTGCATCGGAATGAAATATAATTGGTTCTTGCACCCAACCACCTCCGCTCTTAGTACAAAGGCAGGAGAAGTGCGGGGCCGAAACTGGGCAGGATCCAGCTGTCGCTGGCCCTAAGCCAGCTGCCGGGGGTCACCGCGCTCCGCAAGCGGCTGCTCTGCCAGCGCAGGGTGAGGAGCGGGGCACGCGACCGCGGGCCAGAGGGGTCCCAGGCGGGAGGCTCCTCTCCGTGCGCCCCGCCGGTGCTCTGCTGCGCGCAGAGGGGGCAGGCGCCTGGCAGAGCCTCGCGTGCCACCTCCCGACGGTCCCGGGAAGGGCTGGGCCAAGGCGGCGGGCGCGCGGCGCGCTCATTAACCCTTGCGCCTCCCTCGCCGGCCGTGCAGGTGGCGGGGCGCTCGCAGCATCGAGGCGCGCCGCGGGAGCCGCCTCTGCCGGGCTCTGCCCTGGCCGCGCGGAGGGCGGGGGTCCCACGACGCGAGCGGCAGCACGTGGCGAGCAGACAAGGCGGCACCCCGGAGCCTCCGCCCGCTCCCCGCCCTCTTCTCCTCTCCCGCCTCCTGCCCGACCTGGGCAGCTGCAGCCGGGCGCGGCCTCTCCGGGGAGCCCCGGGGCTCGCTGCGCAGGGCCGGGCTGCCCCCCCCCGGGGAAGTGTCCCCCCTGCCGGAGCCGCGCGGCACCTCCCGCCCCAGCCTGCCCCGGAGGAGAGGCGCTTCCCGCCGCTGCGCGCCCGCAACTTGCCCCGAAGATGAACCAGACGGCGGGGGTGTCCAACAGCGTCCGCTGCCCCAGCGGGAAGGGGCCGAAGGTAAGCGCGGCTGCGCGGCGCTTCGGTAGGGACCCGGCTTCCGGGCAGCCCTTGTTGGAAAAGTTGTTGTTATTGTTGGTGGGGGGTGTGTGTGTAAGATCGGTTCGTGATTCAGAGCACACTGGTTATGCACACGCAGTGGTGTTACACACACACACTCGACAGTGGTCACACACACACTGATTATGTGGGCCAGGCTGGGCTGGACTTTGAAGCTGTTTGCTTGGTAGCGATGCTGCTGTGCCCCCGGGGAGACGCGTTTGGGAGATTGGGGGGACAGCAACCCTACTAAACCCCTTCCTCCGCCTGTCCTGTGTGCCCGGAGGCGCGGGGCTTACTCCCAGCGTCAGGGTGCCCAGACCCGAATGGGATGAAATTGTGATTTAGCTGGGGTAGGGAAGGGGCCAGTTTGAAGGCTCGGGAACAGCTGGGGTCTTGCCTTCTCCATGGGTCCCCTGGGTCTGTAGCGAAAGCTGGCGTCTGTAGCGGGCAAGCCGGGGAGCCACCGACAGCGAAGGGAAACCTTCCCCGGCGAGGATTATACGTGCAACCCAGGCAAGGCGAAGCAGAGCGAGAGGACGAAAGGCAAAGGAGCACATGGGGCTATGATGTGTTTGTAAGAGGGGAAGCCCCTGGAATGGATCCTGGCTTTACGCTCTGTGTGATCATGCACTCTGTTCATGGATACTCACTGCAGAGCCATAAAAAACAACTTCTGTGGGGTTTTTTAAAGACGTTTATGCAGGGAACTCTGGCGTCTCTATTTCTGGAGCATTCCTGGCCGTAGCAACTAGTCACTCGCTGCAAAATAAAAATAAAATAAAATAAAACAACTTCCTCTCCACCATCTTAAACTTTCCTAGAGAGACATTGATAATATATGGACTGTATTCCCGGTTAGCTGTTTAACATGTCTTTTAAAGTTTCTTTAACAGACACAAGCACTGCTAACTATATGCTGCGCTATTTAAGCAGGTACACAAACGTTTTGATTGCAGAGTGTGTGGTCTGTTCAGGATAACCTTTCTGATGTTTCTAATGCAAATTTTCCCTTTTTGTAAAGAATTTTAAATACCTGACTGTAGCCTGAGTTTTATATTGCATGTTACATGGTATTAAAAGGGACACATTTTGAATAAACATAGAAAGAATCACAATTTTTCCCCCCAGAAAAATTATATGCAATTATTTTTCCTTTTATGTTTCAGCACTGAAATGATGGTCTGTCTTTTGTGATTTATTTCATGCCATTTCATTATGGCATGTTCTACAATTTTGCTTTTAACCAGCAGCATTCTGACCCTGCAAACACTTGTCTGTGTTAATCCATCTTTTGTCTTAGTTCCTCACAGCTGTAAAATGGGGATAATTATACTGCTCTTCCTCACAGATTGTTGTGAGGATAAACTCCATTAATGATTGATTTCATGAGAGTATGACCAGATACTGTAGTGTTGAAAGACCTATAACTTATAGGCAATAAGTATCTAAAAGGATTAGATGAACTCACTGAAATCAATTGGCTCCACTTCCTGACTTATCACCTTAAGCTTCTGCATAAATGTATGTATACAAAGCTGGTGCCCAAATCTGCAAAAATGGGTCTTGTAAATATTTTCAAAGTGAGGCCTCCTTTGATACCCCTGTTTTTATTTGATGGAGATTATTAATCATTCAATAAATCATATCAAATGCTGCTCTATCATTATTTAGAGGAGGAGAAAAAGAGGGATTCCCATTTTGGTTCTGTATTTATACAGTGCCTAGTATAGTAGAATCATGATCCATGACTGGGACTCTAAAGTGTTATGAAAATACAGTTATTAATAATACAATGTTTTGACCAAGTAGGTCAAACTCCAGTGTTCCCACTAGATAATAGATATAGTTTGAAAATATGTAGGTGTCTCTGAATTAAAATAAAACCCTGTAAGCTATAGCCATTATTTCCTTTGGAAATATATTTCTTTTTTAAGATAATAGAATACTACGACTGAAAGAGACTCGGGAGGTCATTGAGTCCAGTCCCCTGCCCTCATGGCAGGATCTAGTACTGTCTAGACCATCCCTGATAGACATTTATCTAATCTAGTCTGTGGAATCCTCATCTCTGGAGATATTTAAATCTCCCTAGGTACTTTATTCCAGTGTTTAACCACCCTAACAGTTAGGAACTTTTTCCTAATGTCCAACCTACACCTCCCTTTGCTGCAGTTTAAGCCCATTGCTTCTTGTTCTATCCTCAGAGGCCAGGAAGAACAAATTTTCTCCCTCCTCCTTGTGACACCCTTTTTGATACCTGAAAACCACTATCATGTCCCCTCTCAATTTTCTCTTTTCCAAACTAAACAAGCCCAATTCTTTCAGTCTTCCTTCATAGTTTATGTTCTCTAGACCTTTAATCATTCTTGTTGCTCTTCTCTGGACCTTCTCTAATTTCTCCACATCTTTCTTCAAATGTGGTGCCCAGAACTGGACACAGTACTCCAACTGAGGGGTAATCAGTGGAGAGTAGAGCAGAAGAATGATTTCTCGTGTCTTGCTCACAACACACCTGTTGATGCATTCTAGAATCATGTTTGCTTTTTTTGCAACAGCTGACTAATGATTTAAACTTTTAAACTAAAACATATAAAGCTCAATGCATGATTGATTCTGTTGCAAGGAAGCCTTCCAGAGTTCAGACATAATATCTGCCAGGAGAGGGCTGAAAACAAATAACAATTCTGCCTCTTGACTCTTTAAAATTAGTTAACTTGCCTGGGATGTTGGGTACTGAAAAGCATAGAAGTTTTCAAGTTTAACCTTCCCCCACATGTTGGGGAAGACCAGTCTCTTTTTCTGTCTTAGCTGTGTTTTTTTCTCTCTAAACTAAATCACTCAGACAGTAACTTTCTTTTGCAAGATTTCCAGCTTTGCATGCTTGCAATGATCAATAGAGTCAAAATTTTGAAGATGGAGGTGCTATTAAATGAATTATAAAAGTGGATAGATTGAAATTTTGACCTGTAGCAATATGTAAGCATCCACTAACATCTTTTTAATCTTACTGGCAAAACAATTTGACTTCTTTAGCTGGTCTGGCTTAATAAACATGACTCCATGTTACTCATAGTTACACTGAAAACCTATAATTTTGAGAAAATATTTTGTATGCAACATAGCCTTTATGCCATGAAATACCATTGCCTCCTCCTTGACAGTTTGTATGAACAATATGAGAAGGATTTGTTCCACAGTAGTACTCCCTGGGAAACAACCTTTGTGTAAGGCTTTCTAAATTTGCAAACGTTGTGAGTGTCCACCTTTGTTTACTATGAAGTCATTGAGGAAGTGTTCTATTGATTTCAATGGAAGTATAATTGGACCCAAGCTATTCAAATCTATGTTAAAGGCAGGATGGTCCAGTAGTTCAGGGTTTAGTTTAGGACTTGGGAAAGCTGGATTTAATTCCATGCCCTACCAAACTTTCTGTGCAACTGTGAGCAAGTTCTATAGCCTCTGTGGGTATGTCTACACAGTAAGGGCCAGCCTGTGGCAATGAATCTCAGGGTATGTCTACACTACCCCCTTGGTTCGAACTAATGTAATGTAGTCATACAGAGTTGCAAATGAAGCCCGGGATTTGAATTTCTCGGGCTTCATTTGCATGAAGCCAGCCGGCGCCATTTTTAAATGCTGGCTAGTTTGGACTCCGTGCTGCGCAGCTACATGCGGCACGGACTAGCTAGTTCGGATTAGGCTTCCTAATCCGAACTAGCTGTACGTCTCGTTCCACTAGCTGTAGGCCTCGGAAACCTAATCCGAACTAGCTAGTCCATGCCGCGTGTAGCTGTGCGGCACGAAGTCCGAACTAGACAGCATTTAAAAATGGCGCCAGCCGGCTTCATGCAAATGAAGCCCAGGAAATTCAAATCCCGGGCTTCATTTGCAACTCCGTATGACTACATTACCCCCCCTAGTTCGAACTAGGGGGGTAGTGTAGACATACCCTCAGAGTTTTGGTTGATGGACTTGCACTGTAGTGGTATAAATAGCTTTGTAGACATCATGGCTTGGGCTTTCAGGTGCATCCCCCTTCCTAAATTTCAGAGCTTAAGCTGCAGTGTCTGCACAGCTATTTTTAGGGCCATAGTACAAGTCTGAATGTGTCACTCCACACTCTGAAACCTCTACCACTAACTGTGTAGCTGTCTCCTCAGTACCTTAGTTCCCCATCTGTAAAATGGAATAATGTCAGAACACAGCCTCTCTGACTGTTGTGAGGTTACATACAATAAAGATCAAAGCACTCAGATACTGTGGCGATGGGAGCCGTGTAAGTAGAGTTAGGCAGGAAATGGTTTTCTTATCCTGTGGCTATTTTGCAGAATTTGAATTTTTCCCCATCTCAGAATAGGAGAAAAAGTAAAAAATCTTGAATATATTCATAAGCTGATAAAATATTTTTCATTTTGACACAATCAAATGTTTCCTTTAGATTCCAAATTTTTTATATAACCTTTTATTTGTTCAGCCTAATTAACTTTCATTTTAAACAAAATAATTTTGAACTGAAAAACTGGAATTTATCACTTAGAACATGTACGTTTGGTTTTCAATAAATAAAGAATGATTTATTGAAAAAAAATCTCCATTAGCTCTACCTTAGCAATCTGGAAAATAGAAAGGGATTCTGGAAACTACCCAGGTGAAAGCATTGTACCTCCCATAGATACTTTTTCCTCCCTAGCTTCTTTCAGTTACAGTGATCGGAGGTGTTACTTTTTACAGTCCTGTTTCCTTTGGACCTTTGACAGGACCTTGTGCGTGGTCAGTTTCACTACTTTCTGATGGCCAGTGTCACATCCAGTCTCCTGCTCTTACATGATGATATCATTCTGACTCTTGTGCTGC
This sequence comes from Pelodiscus sinensis, assembly GCF_049634645.1. Classification (NCBI taxonomy): domain Eukaryota; kingdom Metazoa; phylum Chordata; order Testudines; family Trionychidae; genus Pelodiscus; species Pelodiscus sinensis. The sequence continues at coordinate 242,947,180 of NC_134712.1, read as the reverse complement.
CTTGAGAGTTGCTCAGGCACACTCTCTTCCACAGGTCTTGCAAGAGGGTATTCGGGGCCAGGAGCTTAATGCCTTTCCTCATGCTCCCTGCATGGAGCTGGGATGGGGGAGGATAATGAGAGGGAACTTCTTTCATTCACGCTTTGTCTGCACTTACTGGGAGATTGACGTCATGGAGATTGATCTCCCAGGGGTTGATTTAGAAGGTCTAGTAAGGAAGTGCTAAATCAACTGCTGATCACTCTCCTGTTGACTCTGGTACTCTACCGGTCGCAAGACTCCCTGCAAGAGGGACGCTGCAGTAAGTCGAACTAAGCTATGACGACTCCAGATACACTATTCACGTAACTGGTGCTGTGCATCTTAGTTTGACATTGCCCCCCTAATGTAGACCTGGCCTCAATCCTCTGCACAGCACTTGGAAGGTAACAGGGATTCAAAGGAGTAAGGGGCAACCAAACTCCACTCCCCATTTCCCTGCAGAGGGCTGGATGGTGGTGCCAGGATCATCCTAACTGCTTACATCTGGACTCAGAGCTAAGATGCAAGGGAAACCTAATAGGGAGCAGCTGGGGACAGGGTTCTTCTTTCCCTACCACTCCTCTGTACTTCCCAAAGAGAGGTTCATGCTTACCTGAAGGTGGCTGCTGAAAAGCAGCAGGCATGGGCATAGATATATAGTGTCATGCCAACAGACAGAACCAAACTTGGGACCTGCGGAGCTTAGTGCATGAGCCTCTGCTGCTTGAGCTAAAAGCCACCGTCCTTTCCGCTCAGGCTGTAAAGCAAACTCATTCTCTCTCTCTGTAAGTGGTCTAAGTGCCACTCCATGGGACAGTGAACTAGGGGTGTTAGCATATAGTCAAATAAACAATTAACCAATAAGCCTGGGCATCCCATGGAGCAGCATCCCATGGAACAGCCTCTGTCCACAGCGAACCTGGGCCCTCTGTGGGCAGAGGCTGCTTTGCAGCAACAGCCCCTGTCTGAGGAGAGCTCAAACCCCCCACAGAGGCTATGTCTAGACTGCAGGCTTCTTTCGAAAGAGGCTCTTTCGAAAGCATCTTTCGAAAGAGCCTCTTTCGAAAGATCGCGTCTAGACTGCAGGCGGATCTTTCGAAAGAGAAATCCGCTTTTTCGAAAGAGAGCACCCAGCGAGTCTGGATGCTCTCTTTCGAAGACGGCCTCTTTACATTGAAGAACGCCTTCCTTCGAAAGAGGAACTTTCGAAGGAAGGCGTTCTTCCTCATGAAACGAGGTTTACCACCATCGAAAGAAAAGCCGCGTTCTAATTAATTTCGAAAGAATAATTTCAAAAGAACGCGGCTTGAGTCTGGACACAGGGGAAGTTTTTTCGGGAAAAGGCTACTTTTCCCGAAAAAACCCCTGAGTCTGGACACGGCCAGAGAGAGGCTGCTGCTACCCCATGGTGCTTCCTCTGTTTCAGAGGCAGTAGCACATGTCCAAGCGGGGAGATGGTTTTAAAACTGGCTCCCATCGTGGACCAGCTCCCACCTGCCACTGCATGCTGCTGCCTCTGATAAAGAGGCAGCAGCACTGGGTGGCGGGGGGCTCCCCAGGGGTGGAGCCGGAGTACACTGGCTGCTGGCCCTTCCCCCTGGAGCTTTTGAATAGTCATGTAACTGCAAACATTTCATGAAGTTACATGACTATTCAGTTACACGATATCTAACATCCTTACAATGAACCACATGTGCAGTAGGTTTCCACATGTGTGGGTTTCCTAAGCAGTGGCGTGGAGAATGGGTATGATAAGCAGAGTGTCTTTTGACTTTCTTATTTGGTGAACTGCATAAGAACCTTCCAGATATCATTTTAAATACATTAGTCCATTCAAAAACTCAACTCCACAGTACCCTTTAAGGGCCAGGTTCCATGCCTGTGGAAGTCAATGGGACATTTTCCAATGTCTTCCCAGCATGCTGGATCAGATCCTGTAAATGGCCATAAATCAAAGCACTTGAAAAGGTTTGTAATCACTAACAAATACAGCAAGCATGAGTGCTGCATTTTTGGTTAAATCCAATAATATTGCATTAATGTTGAACTGGGAACTCAAATGATAGAAAGAGTCACTAAGTGCTGCTAGTGGGAGACTCTTTAGGTTATTGTGGATATTAACTTAGCATGAGCCATATCTTGGCATTAAAAATATAAGTAATAGTAAAGTTGGGGCATAAAAGAATTGTTTTCGGACAGCAGTCTAAACTATTGAAACCTGACCATTCTCACAATAAATTACGTCTATGGATAAAAATAAATGATTTATGCACACGTTGCTTTGAGGAAAAACAACTGTACTAATTAGTGATACCAACTTCTGAAAAAGAGGATGGGGAAAACTATTATAGGGCTTTTAAAAATTGCTTTCTACTCCTCTATGAAGTCCTTGCTCTCTTAAGATTAGTCTGAATAAAACATTCAGGACTGAGTGCACTGTTGGTAGCTACCTATTACTATTATGAAGACTAATTTTCTTAAATGAAACTTCTAATCTACGTAAAGAGGGCTCCACAAAGGTACCTGGGTGCTTAAATGTTACGTATATTTTTTATATTTAAGTGTGGCATAGGCTTAGATACCTAAATCTTGTAATCCAAGTCCAAATTTTGGCTCCATTATGGTCCACAAAACTTCCATCAAACTCTGTAAACACCTAATCTCACTCCATCCCTAGTGTTGGGCACACTACTGGCCCCCCTCCAGGCAACTGTGAACCTATGTCCCACATGAGCCTCGGAGTGATTCATGAACCAGAGAAAATTAGGTGGCCAGATGCCCAAGTGGTGTTCGGTGATCAGTCTCGTAGGTGGCTTCTTAGCACAACTACTGAATTGGGTTCAGTTCAGAAATCCAGCTGGAAAAGTGTGTGTGTGTGTGTGTGTGTGCGCGTGCACGCGTGTGTGTGGGGGGGACTATCTTTTAACTTTTACCCCATTGTTTAGAGCACTGGCTTGGAATGTTGTACACACAGGTTCAGCTCCCTCCTCTTAGGCAGAGAAGGAAAAATAATTTGAACAGAGGGTCTCCCACACCTTTCAGGAGACTCCTCTTACCACATGTGCAATGGGGTATTTTGATGTCAAGTCGTCTCCATCTTTTCTGCTGAAATATTCCACGGAGGCTAAATATTGAAAGATTGACAGGAATAGGGGGACAGGTCGTTTCACAGTAATAGGTATGTTCCTTAAATATGTTAGCTTGGACATTTTAAATGTACAACTCCTATCCTAGTCTAGCCAGTCCCTTAGAAATCACATTTGTCAGAACATTTTTACCTATTAATGCTGTATTACAGTAACACACTGAGATGAGGATCCTGTTGTGCTCAGTGCTGTGTATACACACATAGTGAGAAACAGTTCCTGCCTTGAAAGAGATTACAACGTAAACAAGACAGTCAGTGGGAGAAATGAGAATTTTTATCCTTGTTTTAGTCAGTGAAATGAGGTACAGAGGTTAAGTGACTTGCCCAGAATCAACAGGAGGTCTATGGCAGAATTAGAATATTTTTTTAAATGTAACACCTTAAAGCTACTAAAATGTTTCCTGTCTGTGTGTTTCATTTGACAGCATTTCTGTAGAGCTGATTTCACTCTTTCCTGGGTATAATTAGGCATTTCTTCCTTTTGCTTGTGTGGGTCTTTCACATGGCAACAGAAGAGAGAAGGATTTGTCAAAATAGGGAAAAAATCCATAAAGTGTAGGAAAAAAAAACACCTGAGGGGAACTCTGGAGGGTCTAGTCCTTGACATTGCTTTTCTCTCCCCCCCCCCCCCTTTTTTTTTAAACTGACAAGATTTCAAGTTTTTAATAAGCAAAATTAGTGGCAAATGTGTTTTGCAGCTGTTGATGTAAATTAAAAGAAGTTGCTTTTGTAAGCCTCTTAGCCAGACTTTAATTAATGCGATGAGAGTTCTAGAACTAATGACAGCTTGTGAGGTTCTTGGCCAGAGTGTCAGTCTCATTTTATTTCAGACTTTAGAGTTTCTGGCCTCTTCATATTTTCTTTGAAAGTCTAGTGTTTATTTTCAGTGAAATTCAATTTATGTTCCAGAGGGGACTCGTTTGGGTCAGTTATACTATCAGCCTTCCTCCAAGCTCCCATTACCATTAATGGGAATTTTACATGCAGAACAATAGCAGATTCAGCTCCATAAATTGCAAAGAAAGACCTGAATCTTCCTTTTAAAAACAAAATGACCCCCTAATATATTTTCTCTTCAAGAGAAGAAGGTGACACCATAACATTTATTGGCAACATAAATATCTGTTAGACATCAAATAACTTTTGAAAGTTAAATGCGATGAATGGTCTATCAGCTTGCCTTCCTTTAGGGCTCAGTCTTGCCACATTTCGAAAACTCCCACAAGTAGAGGCAACGTGATCTAATGGACACAGTACTGGACTGGGAGTCATGGTTAGGCCGTACATTGCTCCTTGGCATTTCCTGTTGGTTAGCTTAGGCTGCTCAGTCAGCTCAGTCTGCTGGAACAATTTGTAGGGCAGGAGTGATAAGAGCCTTTGAACCAAACTGTAAACCCATATATGTTGGAAACCACTTCAATCCAGAGGGTACAGCAGCACCTCTCATTCCAGCACCTCTGGTCTGCTGGCTTTTGTGAAGCTCATTTTTGGGCTCCCAACTTTCCCTGTGCATTGTATACGAGACTGTGTCCCTAATTTGTAGTTGTGAACTCCATTAGGTGGCAGGGTGATTAAATATTGTGCTCAGCATTGCAGCACCTAACGATGCTGGCTAGTGCACTAAAATAAGTGTAGATGGGCGGGCTACCCACCCGAGTAGGTATCTACAGTCTAGGGCAGGATAGTGTTTTGGGAAGCAAGGCTGTCCTTGTCCCAGTGTCACTGCAACTGACAGCTTGATAAAGCTGACATGTGTATGTCTACCTGAGCTAGGAATGACACCTCCAGCTCTAGTGTAGACATCCCTAAGTCTATAAAGCTTATACTGCAGAGCCTGCAGTGCAGCTAGCTTGCTGGGAGCAGGGCTTGCAGCTAGTGAAGCAGGCTCTGAAGTCTAAGCTCCCACTCCTGAGGAGCAGGTATGCATTGGGATCCAGCTTCTGGACCCACTCCTGCCTCTTGGCCCCTCTTCCAAGGAGCCAGCTGCCACCCAGTGCTGATGCACCCACTCTGATGCAGCACCAGCAGTGCAGGGCGGTAGCCGGCTCCTTGGGACTGGGGCCAGGAGCCGGCATGTAACCGTTACAGTAACCATTACATTTATGCTCATTGGTTAACCATTTAAACTATTACATCCCTAGTTGTAATGGGACAGGAGATGGTGCTCCCTGCAGCTCCACCAGTTAATGTATTATTCAAGCACACATCAGTTGTTGGATTGGTATATCAGTGCATTGACATGCACGGGTAAGAGAGCCCTCCCTGTATGTTTCATTGGGGTTGGAAATTTAGAAATTTTCAGTGCTCTTCTGGTCTGTGTGTACCCGTGGGTGTTGATCTCTGCTGCTGTTTTTCATCATTAATGAGAGCTAAACACATACAATGTTATTGGGTGTTCACGCTAACAAAATTAACAAACAGTTGGTGCTCTAAAAACTCAGGCATAACACCCTTGTTAGAATATGCAATGGTTTTTTAACTAGTGTAGAGCAGGCATCTGCAAATGTCTGAGAACCTTATATGATGTAACAGTTTCACATTCATATTTAGCTTATTAGTTAAAACAGGTGAATGGAAATTCATGAAAAACCATACTACCGTACATATGCACAAATTAAGTAGCTGTCAGCAGATTAAAAACTTCTTGAAGGAGATCAGTCATTAAAAAACTATGAGCTGCATTAAAGTAGTGATGTAAATTTGTAATATTGAGAGTAGTGCACTACTTGAGTCAAAATAAACTAGCTTATCAACTTCTGTGTTCAAAGATTTAATTCAAATAATGTGAAGATTTATTTTAGCATTTAAATCAGTGTAGGTACTCATAAGTCAAAAATGATGTGCTGTGAATATAGTATAGTTCATCTAGGGCCATTGCGAGTAATTTCATTAGGAATCAAATTGGTCCCCTAGGAGGGGAACATTACTATGTTTCAGACTCAGTTCCTTGTTCCCTGGTGTCTGGTTGGGTCACTTATATGAATGTTGTTATATCAAGAGGGGAAAGATTTATTTGCTCAAACTTCACCAATGCTGGGCCCTTTTATTCTGAGTGAATATGCTGTCTGGATAGAGTTTGGTTTTTAATCTCTAAATTGTGAAGAAACGGTACAGTCCTTCATTCTCACCTTTAGACAGGAGATAAAGTTGATCCATCTGTGTCCAGTTTTTTTTCTGTGGCAGTAGTCTGAGTATTAGTTAGCTTTCACTGAGTAACATGCAGTTTAATTTGCTCCAAAAGTGCTGGGAGGGACAGGGAGGAGCAGGTAAGTGTGGGGCTCCAGTGACCCAGTGTGTGAGAAATTTGTGGGGTAGGGGCAGACAGGGGAACCGTGGGGCTGCAGGTGGAACCTCAGGTGGGTTGCAGGTTACTGTAGCCCATTGAGGTGAAGAAGGGTCACTCATGCAGCCCACTCCCTATTTTTGGTTGCCCATTTCTGGCCTGGATAATTGTAGGGCCATCATCGCAGTAGTGCTAGAGAGAAAGGATAGTCTTGTGGCTAAGGCATTGGGCTGCAGTGTGAATGTTGGGTTGATTTTTGGCTTTAGCCCAGACTTCCCCAGAGATTGGATTAATCACATAGAGCAGTAACTCTCAACCTTTCCAGACTACTGTACCCTTACAGGAATCTGATTTGTCTTGAATAAACCAAGTTTCACCTCACTTACAAACGGCTTGCTTACAAAATCAGAACTAAAAATACAAGAATCACAGCACACTACTCCTGAAAAATTGCTGACTTGCTCATTTTGTACCATATAATTATAAATTAAATCAAATGGAATATATATTGTGCTTACATTTCAGTGTGTATTATAAACAAGTCATTGTATGAAACTTTAGTTTGGATTGTCTTCACTGGTGCTTTCAGTGGGGCTTTTTATATAGCCTGTTGTAAATCTAGGCAAATATTTACATGACAAACCCCCTGGAAGATGCTTGTATACCCCCGGAAGTATGCATATTCCTCAGTGAAAACCTCTGTTTTAGAGTCTAATAATCCCCCTCCTCCCCCCATTAAATCAGTGGGAGCCATTTCAGGACTAGGGATGTTTGCCATTGTGGGACTGTGGCCATTATCTGTGCTTCATTTTCCCACTTGTAAAAAATATGGATAATAGTATTTATTTTTTCATTTTAATTTATTAGGGGCAAAGAGTATCTGTTAGGCTATGTGTACACATCAGTGTTGTTTTGGAATAACTGACATTATTCCAAAATAACATAGTGCGTGTCTACACTGCAAGCCATTATTTTGAAATAATGTTGAGCTGGAGGACTTCTTACTCTGACTCATGGTAACCTGCATTTCATAAGGAGTTAAGGAAGTTGAAGGAGTGCTCTTCCTTCAACTTCCTGCTTTGTAGACAACACCAAGAGCTGAATTAAACTATTCCGACTTCAGCTACGCAATTGATGTAGCTGAAGTTGCGTAGCGTAATTCGACTTGAGCCCTGCTGTGTAGATGTACCATAACAGTGCCTACCTCAATGGAGCCCTGATCCCTGCAGTGTCTGGGTGGTGTTACTATAACATAAAATTATACAAATCTGAGCATTTTACACAACTTGATGTTATTAATTAAGGGTATATAGTCTCTCTTTTTTTTGCAGAGAAAAAAATCTCTGGAAGGGATTTAGGATGTGAATGGGTAACTGGTTAACTGGTTACCCTGCTTCTGCTCAGCACGAGCTTGACGACTCCAAGCTCGTGCAGGCTGGGAGCCGGCAGCCCTTCCCACCGCTTTCTCCCTCCTCCCACACACAAGGTCCCATGCTCCCTCCTCCCACTCACAAGGCTGCTGACTTCTAACCTGTGTGGACTGGGAGCCAGCCCCCATGGAGCTTGAGCAAGCAGGCTGGAGCTGTGCCTGCCCACAGAGCAAGGGCCCTTCCGCCCACCCCTATTTAATCAGTTAACTGGCTAAACTATTAACTGTGGTTTGTAACCTATCCTTTAAACCAGCTCCTGTACCCAAGGACTGGAAGACAGCTAACATAACGCCAATATTTAAAAAGGGCTCTAGAGGCGACCCTGACAATTACAGACCGGGAAGTCTAACGTCAGTACCGGGCAAATTAGTTGAAACAATAGTAAAGAATATAATTGTCAGACACATAGAAGAACATAATTTGTTGGGCAAAAGTCAAAATGGTTTCTGTAAAGGGAAAACAGGTCTCACTAATCTATTAGGGCTTGTCTACACAGCAAAGTTATTTCAAACTAACAGCCCTTATTTCGAAATAACTTTCCTAGCGTCTACACAACCAAACCGCTATTTCGAAATAAATTCAAAATAGCAGAGCACTTATTTCGAATTTGGTAAACCTCATTCTACAAGGAATAACGCCAAATTCGAAATAGGTATTTTGATATAAGTGCTGTGTAGACACTTATTTTGAAATAGGGGGTCTTCAGCCTTTCCAGGGTGCCCTAGTGGCCACTCCAGCCTCAACCAAGAACACTCCACTCCCTCTCCCCCCTCCCCGGAGCCCTTAAAGGGGTAGACTCTGGCCACAGTGCCTGTGCCAGCTCCAAGTCTGCCAGCCCAGAGCCAGCAGTCACTGCCCCTGACCCAGTGGCCCCAAAATATGAGCCAGCAAGTCACTGGCAACCAGCCCTCCACCGCTCCCCAGGAGCAGTCTGCCGGCTTCCAGGAGCCTGCGAGGGCCCGGAGAAGGTAGGTGCCTTCCTGGTACAGGGTGGAGATAACGGACCTTATTCAGGTTGGGGGGGGGCCCCCAACGTCCATGATCTCCACACTAGACGGAGCCATCTATGGCAGGATAGCTGCCAGCCTGGCCACCAAAGGCCACATGCGAACCCAGGAGCAGGTTTGCATGAAAATCAAGTTGGTCTTGTGAGACCCCCAACCCTGAGCCCGGAGCTTCCCTCCCCCTTCTTCCCCTTGCTTCCCCCTTCCAGCTCCCTCCTCCCAGGTTTCCTCCTCCCCTCTCCCAGCTTCTCTTCTCCCCTCTCCCACCTCTTTTCCCAGTCTCCTCAGAGTTTCATTCCCTCCCCCCAGTTTTGTTAAATAAAGAGAGTTTGTGTTCATGAAAATACATTTATTTTATTATACATCAGGAAGGGGGGTTAGGGAGGGGTAAGTGGAAGGATGTGAGGGAGGAATGAGGCACAAGCCCCCAGTGGGGCAGACCAGGGAGGCTCTTAGTGCTTCTCAGGGTAGAAGCTCTCCCGCAGGGCCTCCTGGATACTGACAGCCCCCCAATGGACCTCTGGGATGGCAGCCTGCAGAAAGTGCAGCCAGGCTCACAGCAACGCGTCCAAGAGAAACACCAGAGTGCCCAGGGGCAGCTCTGGCTCCATGTTGCAGAGTGCTGTCGTGTCCTGACTGAGGGCAACCAGAGCACAGAGACAAAATGCTTTGTTGTCCCTCATCGAGGTAGACAAGCAAGCAGGGAAACCTGAGAACTGGCTGTTCGGGGGGGTCCCTTTAAGCACAGACTTCAGATAGCCTCAGGCAGCAGCCACACAAAGTAAGTCCTGACCTGGTGCCCTGTCAGAACTGGTTCTGGCCAGCCTTAAATGCAATTCAGAGTCCACTCAGTGTGGACGCGCTATTTCAAAATAGCTATTTCGAAATAACACTGTAATGCAGACATACCCTTAGAGTTCTTTGAAGGGGTTAGCAAAGACCCCTAGGACCAATCCTATTCAACTTATTCATAAACGATCTAGAGAAAGGGGTAAGCAGTGAGGTGGCAAAGTATGCGGACAATACTAAACTGTTCAAGATAGTCAAGACCAAAGCAGACAGTGAAGAACTTCAAAAAGATCTCACCAAACTGAGTGATTGGGCAACAAAATGGCAAATGAAATTAAATGTAGATAAGTGTAAAGTAATGCATATTGGAAAAAATAACCCCAACCATACATATAATATGATGGGGGCGGATTTAGCTACAACTAAACAGGAAAGAGATCTTGGAGTTATCGTGAATAGTTCTATGAAAAAATCCACGCACTGTGCAGTGGCAGTCAAAAAAGCAAATAGGATGCTAGGAATGATTAAAAAAGGGAAAGAAAATAAGATGAAGAATATCTTACTGCCCCTATATAAAACTATAGTATGCCTACATCTTGAATACTGTGTACAGATGTGGTCTCTTCACCTCAAAAAAGATATTTTGACATTACAAAAGGTTCAGAAAAGGGCAACTCAAATGATTAGGGGTTTGGGACAGGTCCCATATGAGGAGAGGCTAAAGAGACTGGGACTTTTCAGTTTAGAAAAGAGGAGACTGAGGGGGGATATGATAGAGGTATATAAAATCATGAGTGGTGTGGGGAGGGTAAATAAAGAATAGTTATTTACTTGTTCCCATAATATAAGAACTAGAGGACACCAAATGAAGTTAATGGGTAGCAGGTTTAAAACAAATAAAAGAAAGGTCTTCTTCACCCAGCACACAATGAATCTGTGGAACTCCTTACCAGAGGAGGCTGTGAAGGCTAGGACTATAACAGAGTTTAAAAAAGAGCTAGATAAATTCATGGAAGTTAGGTCCATAAAAGGCTATTAGCCAGGGGATAAAGAATGGTGCCCCTGGCCTCTGTTTGTCAAAGGCTGGAGATGGATGGCAGGAGTCAAATTGCTTAATCATTGTCTTTGGTCCACCCTCTCAGGAGCATCTGGCACTGGCTACTGTCGGCAGACAGGATACTGGGCTAGATGGACCTTTGGTCTGACCCAGTATGGCCATTCTTACATTCTTATGTTCTTACTTAATATTTATCTGGTTAACTAATTAAATGGGCTTTTACATCCCTAGAAGGGACAGAAATGCATACAAATTTGCAGAAAGTCTGCATAGGATGTTTCCATGGGTCATGCCATCAGATATGCAGAATGAAATAAGTTATAGCAAACCAAGGATGTGCGTCTCCTGTGGAAACGTCAGAGAGCTGAGACATACAGATCATGGGCTAGCAATGATCTTAAGCACTGTGATCCTTCAAGAGTGCATGTGAATTGAAAAGGAGGCAGCAGATCAATGTTTTTGAGCCCTGTATTGTATGAGGTCAACAGACCCTCACACATTTGCAGATGACCTTTCTGTGCTTGGCATTCCAGTGACATTGCTAAGAGTAATTTACTGCTACCCAAGACAGCAGTAACTTGAAATGTGTTTTTTTTTCTTTTAGCTTCAGAGTGGTAGCCGAATTAGTCTGTAACAGGAAAAACTTAAAAAACAACAAATAGTCTAGTAGCACCTTGAAGACTAACAGCACATGTAGATGGTATCATGAGCTTTCATGGGCACAACCCACTTCATCAACCCACCTTAAGGTGCTACTAGACTATTTGTTGTTTTTTCTTTTAGTGAGTTAGGTTGTGCTTACAGGTTCTAACTAGTGTACATTGGCATTTCTCTCACTTCTCCCGAGAAATCACAGATGCATCCTTGTGTTTGTAAAGTTTGGGCAAGGAATCTTATTAAAACAGGAACTCACTCAATGTGACATCATCCCAAATCTCAGGTTTTAAGAATCAGTGAGCTTTTATGATGGAGTGTCTGCCCTGTCATCTGAACCTATGGGAATGCACGACTTTACTCAAAAAGCCCAGTGTAATACACATTCAATAACTGCTCTTCCACTCCAATATTGATTTGTATTGAACTAGACCCTAGGAACCCCAATGTTAGGCCAAGACCCCATTGTGTGTCCGTACAAACACAGAAGAAAAAGATGGTCCCTGTCCCAAAGAGCTTAGAGTTAGCTTTGATTTGTTTGCTGATAACTTAGTCACCTGTATTAAGCAGCATCAAGGTAAATACTATCAAACTACATACACATGCATAGCACATCTGCATACGACTGAAACCTTTCATTCCCTCATCTGATGTTCAACACAGCTTTTACTCTCTTCCTGTGCTACCTCTGCAATATTTTCTATAGCAGGGGTGAATGCTGCATATGCTATTTCTAATGCAGTATTTTAAAAATGAATTTAGCCCTTGTAAAAATAAAGTTCAATTAGTCTTGCTTCTTCGCAGAACAGATATCTGTCCCCGGCTATCCTGGTGATACCCACTCAATCTTGACCCTGAAGCGGGTCTGCTGATGGGAGGGGGGACAAAGGGTGCAGTTGCCCCAAGGCCCGGCAAGTCTAAGCTGTAGGGTTGCCAGGTGTCCTGTTTTGAACCGGACAGTCTGGTATTTGAGCTTTCTGTCCAGGAAACAAATTGAGAAAATACCAGACATATACATGTCAGTATTTTCTAATTAAATAAGTTTTATTATTATCATGAGTATCAGTACGTAGCTGCATACTGCCTGGCTGGTAGACACGCTCATGCTGCGTGAGTACAGTAATTCCCCATTTAACACATGGGTCCCATAATAACACGCTTAACACATTTTCACGATAGCACAATTTTTTTTTTTTTAGGGAACGTTTTTTCAATTACACGACCTTCCCTGGAATAACACGATTTCCCCAGCCGGCCCATTGCCGGCAGCTGCACGGGGCTTCCCCCGCCTCCCTGCAAAGTGGCGGAGGGTTTGCTGCTTGCTGCGCCATTCCTCATTGACTTCCCCTCGCTGGACGTCTTGCCCCCTCTCCTCCGCCCCCACTTGCAGGCCAGCGGCTGGGTATCCCCAGTCGACCCGTCGCTGGCAGCTGCGTGGGGCTTCCCCTGCCTCCCTGCAAAGTGGTGGAGGGTTTGCTGCTCACCGCACCATTCCCCGGCGCCCCCCCCCCCCCCCCCCCCGCTGGACACAGTGCAGGTCCCAGCAGACCCGTCACGGGGATACTCCCAACCCAATCCCCCTTCCCTCTTCTCCACTTCCCTTCCCAGAGCCTCCCCTCCTTGCTGTAACCCAGTCCCTTTTCTCTCCCAAACTTATGTTCCAGTCTCAGCAGACACCACCGCTTGAAACGTTACCTCCACCTTTTCCATTATTTTCAATGGGAAAATTGACCCCGCATAACACGTTTTCACTTAACACGATCATTTTCTGAAACTTATCTATAGCGTTAAATGAGGAATTACTGTATGTCTACCAGCCAGGCAGCCCGTAACTACGCAGTGCCTGGGGGGCAGGGCGGGATGGAATTCTCGGTGCCAGATTCGCCTGTGCGCCCCACCGGAACCGTGCGCAGGACGGGCAATGCCCCGGGATCACTGTGCACCCGGGCCAGCCCTGCTTCCTGCTGGCTGGTTCCCCCCTGCTCTTCCCCCTTGGCCAGACCCGCTCCCCCCAGCCTCCTCCTGAGCAGCCCTGCTCCCACCGTCCGATTCCCCCTGATCTCCCCTGCTAGCCCCATTTCCCCCGACCTCCTCCCGGCCGGCCCTGCTCCCCACTTGCCAGTTCCCCTCCCCTCCCCCGATCTATCCCAGCCTGCCCCACTCCCCCCCGACCTCTTCCCGACCAGCTCCGTTCCTCCCACGGCCAGTCCCCACCCCCCATCTGAGATCAAGTGTTTCTGGTATTTTTCTCAAAACCATCTGGCAATCCTACTAAGGGGCCCGGGTCTCCTGGCCAGCAGTGGTGGCGGTGGCTCGAGCCCCAGGCCTTTCACATTGCCACCTGAAGCACTGGGCTGTGCACTCTGGACGACTTTGAGGGCTGCGGGGAGCGTTTGGAGGGTGCACTCTGCTCCAGGCAGTGCAGAGGGTTGGCTGCCCAGGCCATGCCCTTCTGCATGAGTTCCCACCCCTTCTGTCCAAGTCCCACCCTTCCAGGAGCGCAGAACTGGGCCCCCTCACACCTTACCCACAGGTCCATGGAGGCTATTGGTGACCTTGCCCTGAAATGCCATTGGAGTCCCTCTAGAACGTGTAGTTCAGACGCCATTCCATGATAATAAGCCTTGACCTGGAAAGGCCACTAATAGATACCTGTCCAATAGACATTGGATCAACACCACCACATTTCTTCTCACATAGGATACAGAGAGGCTTCGCAACTCTTCATCACTCCTGACTTGCGTCCTTTAAGATGATTCCAACTGGGCATCCAGAAAAACAAGGCACCTAAAATTATTAGTTGCTCTTGAAAATGTAGGACCTCTTCTAGCCAGGGATCTAGGTGAAAGAATCTGTAGGCCACCATTCAGCGATTGTATTTCTGACAATACTTGGTGCATTTTTTTCCTGAAAGTAGAAGACTACAGTATATTACTATGGTTTTAATGCAGTGTAATAAATGTTATATGAGATCACCTTGTTATGATAAAAATATCTTGTTAGAAATTACACCTTTGACACAAGAAGACTGTAAGTAACCTTTAGTTATTAGCCTTCCTTGGTCAATTATTTTTCATGTGCTTTCCATGTTTCATAGAGCAGATTGTACCCTGGGAAATTCTGATTGCTGACTGATACACAAAGAGATTAAAGAGACTTCTTTTTTATGTAAGTGGGATTTATGTGTCTAATTCCCATTAATATTAATGGGAGCAACACACCTAAATCTGATGTTCACTGATAGGAGAGAATAGCCAGTAAAGATTTTTCAGAATATAAAGCATAATATTTATTGAAGCATAATGAAACTATGCTTTTTGGCACTCAGATTTTAGTGATTGTTCAAAAATGAGGCCTCCAGCACCTTAAATTGTAGTTCGCAGCAACATTGCCATACATCACTTAATCTGTTTCAACACTTATCTATTCTAAATTCTTTGTAAGGATTTATTTGGACAGTGTCCATATCAGAATCCACAATCAATGCTTTAGCCATGAGCTGTCACTTGCAGGTTGTTAACTCATGCACTTCGACTTTTCTTTGACTTCTCCCTAGACATCACAGACACATCCTCATGTTTGCAGATTTGGGCCGGCTATCTTAATAAAGTAGGAACTCAACTCAATATGGTATTGTACCAAATCTGAAGTTTTAAGAATCATACGAGGGTTTTTTGTCAGTTATTTTAGGTCTTCTATCTAACAAGATAACTTGGTGTATTTTTTTTTAGCTTGGAAACATTCGCGACACTTAGGCTGCGTCTAGACTGGCAAGTTAAAACTTGCCAGCTGTCTACACTGGCCGCTTGAATTTCCGCAAGAACACTGACGACCTCATGTAAGATTGTCAGTGTTCTTGCGGAAATACTATGCTGCTCCCGTTTGGGCAAAAGCCCTCTTGCGCAAATGCTTTTGCGCAAGAGGGCCAGTGTAGACAATGCGGTATTGTTTTGCGCAAAAAATCCCTGATCGCAAAAATGGCGATCGGGGCTTTCTTGTGCAAAACCACGGCTAGATTGGCATGGATGCTTTTCCGCAAAAAGTGCTTTTGCGGAAAAGCGTCCATGCCAATCTAGATGCTCTTTTCCGCAAATGCTTTTAAAAGAAAAACTTTTCCGTTAAAAGCATTTGCGGAAAATCATGCCAGTCTAGACGTAGCCTTACTGTATGTAGGTGAGAAATAGCTACTTCTTACAAAAACAAAACAGTCAGATGCACCCAGATACTGAGAGAAAATATGTAAGTGTAATCAAAGCAGAGTTCTGTGTGCAAACTGGAATATATGAGTTCTAACTCTGAAACCACTCCAGATTATGAAAATCAATAGGCATGTAATTTTGCATATTACAGTAAAGTTCAAGCTCCCATCAATTCATGCCAAAAAAGAGACCTATACCATCATGCAACTGGTCTAGCTATGAGAAGTAACTAGTGTTTGCTTGTGGCTTTGGGTGTGCAAAACATGAAGGTAGTTGGTCACTAATAATTTGTTTCAATATTTTAGACTCACAACTGGGACAGTGTTTTTCAAAGTGTGGTTCTCCAGAGGACTATGAGGACGGAAGCATTTAAAATAATAATCAGTAAGTCTCCAGCTGCCATAGGTATAGAGAAAAACCTTCAAACTACATAAAAAATATAGCCAGTGCAGGGATATCTATCTGCATTTTCAGAGAGGATGAAACAGTCTCTCCTTGTGACAGCTTTAAAACATTTCAGTGGGTGGTAGTTCGGCTGAAACATGTGACATGCTTAAAACTTTTTGATGGGTGGTAGTTCAGAGGACAGCAATGATACTTTACCTGAGCATCATTGTTAAGTATGTCATTGTTTATCGATGTTTGTAAGAAAGGAAGAGAAGGATTGCACTAAATTGTGGGGCATGCTCCTTGGGAAAAGTAGCACAAAACACCTGCCAGTGGGGCAACAATATATAAACTGAGGTAGTGAGGCCCTTAACACAGGACAGGTTTGCTGGAGGTTCTCAGATGTTTGGTGAGCCAAGCAATTACCAACAACATACAAATTTAAGTAGTTGCACACACCCACAATCATGATGAACTCTGAACATGGTATGTTGTTGTTCTGGTGCCAGATCAAGCCAGAATGTACACTGAGATGAATCAGGAGATATCCTTTCTGAAAAGATTAACCAGCTCAACCAATCCTTTTGAAGCTCACTTGACGAGGGGTTGCAAAGATATTGATGCCAGTGGAGAGAAGATTTATGAGTCTCTGTACAGAATTGAAGGAAGATTTAGATAAAGCTAGGCAAGGCTAAACCATGCTTCAGCTGAAATTGTCAGTGTGATATGAACTTTAGTTTGTTTGGCTGCAAGCTCCTTTTGAGAGCCTGGTGGGGCACAGTACAAACATTAGTAAGTCAATCACCAGCTATGCTATGGCTCATTTTTTTGCTAAATTAAATTTCTTACAGTTATACGCTGCTTGCTATTGATGCTATGTATTTTATGATATCGCTGATTCTTCCATGGGTTCCAAGAGCTGTAGATTGTGTATTTATAAAAGCACCCAAAATAAAAACCCCAGGCCTATGTCTACACTGTGTAGCCTAGGCCTGTTTTATCTCGGCCTACTAAAATGATATTTGCTTTATTTTAGTTAATTAATAGTTCTATGATTTCATCTTAGAACTATTGTTTGTCCTTAATATAGATTTAAATATGCTGTAATGCAAGGGTCCTGCAGAATTCATTTTCTATGAGATGGCTTATAGCAGTAGGTAGTTAGTAAAATACTTGTATTTTTTCTTTGTAATTTTCCAAAAAGGGGTGAAGCAAGAGTTTGTGGTTGGCACAAGAGTTTATTTTTACAATTCTGCCCGGAATTTACAGTACAAATCTGTTAACAAAGCAGTAACAGCCATTTCGAATTTCCTGTGCAATCAGTCCAGATGGAGGTTTTTAGACTGCAGCTTCCCGCACTTTCCAAGTGGTTTGGGGAAATTATCCAAGAAAACATCAGTCATTCTTAATAAATATTCATAAGGGCCCCGAAGATTTCTTCCAATCATAGATGATACCCTCAGAAATCTTAGGGCGCTAGGTCCAGTTATGGAAAAGAGGTTGTATGTCCAGAATATTTTGGTGCCAAAAGGGGTATTTAGGCCTAGGGATTTGGGAGATCGGGGCTGCTGTCCCAGCTTTGCTGAAGCAGTCCACTCCGGAGTGTTATCTTTTCAGGTCAGAAAGTACAGGCAGTCCCCAACTTACGCGGATCCGACTTACGTCGGATCTGCACTTACGAACGGGACTTTTCTCGCCCCGGAGCTCATGGGCGGCGAGTCGCCACCCGTATCCTCCGGGGCGAGAAAAGCTTCTCCCGGTCTCCCTGGTCTGCTGGGGGCGGTCCAGCAAAGCTGGACCCCCCCAGCAGACCAGGGACACCCGAGCAAAGCCGCCCAGGTGGCGGGAGTCCCGCTGCCTTGGCGGCTTTGCTCGTTTGCCCCGGAACAAAGCCGCCCAGGCAGTGGGACTCCCCCCGCCTGGGCAGCTTTGCTCCTGTCCCCCTGGTCTGCTGGGGGGGTCCAGCAAAGCCGCTGGACTCTCCCCCCCCCAGCAGAACAGGGACAACCGAGCAAAGCCACCCAGGCGGCGGGAGTCCCTCTGCCTGGGCGGCTTTGCTCATTTGCCCCGGAGCAAAGCCGCCCAGGCAGCGGGACTCCCCCCGCCTGGGCGGCTTTGCTCCTGTTCCCCTGGTCTGCTGGGGGGGTCCAGCAAAGCCGCTGGACCCCCCCAGCAGACCAGGGGGACAGGAGCAAAGCCGCCCAGGCAAAGGAGCAAAGCCACACGGGCGGTGGGGTCCCTCCACCTGTGCAGCTTTGCTCGGGTCTCCCTGGTCTGCTGGGAGGGGAGGGGGCGCAGCTAGTGCGCCCTCCCTCCCCCAGCAGACCAGGCTTTTGTTGCGGGACACCTCGGGTAGAGCAGCTGGGGTGCTGCCGGGTTGGTCCTGTGGGAACCTACCGGGTAGCACCCCAGCTGTTCTGTCCCAGGCTCCAGATTCAGCAGCTGTTGAAACTGATCAGGCTGATTCCAGGAAGCTGGGGGCAGAGCAACTCTGCCTCCGGCTTCCTGTAGTCAGCCCCTGGTCAGTTTTAGCAGCAGCGGCTGAATCCGGAGCCAGTTCCGACTTACATACAAATTCAACTTAAGAACAAACCTGTAGTCCCTATCTTGTACGTAACCCGGGGACTGCCTGTAAATACTTATATCTATCTCTTTCTATAACAGCTTTCTTACTTCCTTAATTTTGCTTAAGTTTGCTTTTAGAAATCTTACTACCACTTGCTCCAATGTCTTCCAGGGAGGGGGAAACCACTCTTTTCCATCCAACCTTGGGGTCTTTGTGTGTAGGAAGTATTATTTTTATTACTCTTTGTATACTTGGATCAGTTTTAATTTGATTGTGTTAATGACATCTTGGGAAGGAATTCAAGTGATTTCTGTTCTTGCCACTGTTTTTGTTGTAATAAGCATTATAGGGGTTCCTTTAGCAATAAAGTTGTTTTCTATTTAATTCCCTGAGTTAAAGTGTGGTTGCTGTTGGTCACCTGCCGGCCCTCAAGAGAGGGAATCTTATGGTTCCACTGAACTGTAACCTGGGATAGAGGATGTACCTAGATTTTTCTGGTCAGATTGGCAAGCCTAGCCCATCCAAATTTTACTAAAACTCCTTCTCAGGATACAACTGCGGTAGTTTTTCGGAAGAGGAAATGCAAATGGAGCACTCCTTTGCAAATCTCGTGCTCTCATTTGGGGAAAAAACACATTTTGCGCAAGATCCTATAAACCTCATTTTTTGAGGAATAAGGGATCTTACACAAAATGGGGTTTTTCCAACAAATGGTCCCATCTACACAGGGCTTTTATCGCAAAATCTCTTCCTCAAAAAGGACCGGAAGAGAATTTGCAAATGAAAATGCGAGATTTGCAAATGAGAACTCTATTTGCATTCTTCTTCCGAAAAACTGCTGCAGTGTATATGTAGCCCAGGACTCATTCTCCACTAGGGATGTTAAAAAGTGGGGTTTGTTTTGTAAAGGTGTAACTGCTGAAAATGTCAGCGGTTACATGTTTACATGCAGGGGAGGAGGCAGATCTGTGGGAGCTGATATGTGAGGAAGCAGCTTTTAAACCGGCTCCCCATGAGCACTAGTTCCCACAGAGCCATCTGCCCCATTTCCATGCTGCTGCCTCTGTATCAGAGGCAGCAGCGTGGGGTGGGAGGGCAGGTGGGAGCCGGTGCTTGCAGGAAGCTGGCTTTTAATTAATATGTTGAGCACCATGTCTCTCCTTTTTTAGACTAGCCTTATAATTTAGCTTTTTATTGTTTGGGTGTTTGCTGTGATAAAGCATAGCTCACACACCCTTTTTCCCCTCATGACAAATAAATAGCGTTGATCATAGTTGATCACAAAGCTGTCATATTTTTGTCAGATACTCAACTCAAGGGCTGCAATGTTTTTGCAGTTCTGTTTACATGGGGTACTATATTTAGCAACCAGAGTTTGTTTATTTCCAAGGATAGGCTCTGTATCAGGCTAATTTATTTCCTGGGTTTTCTAACATATATTTTGTCATTTTCTGCATTTTTGGTTAGCTAGGCACACATTTAACTGTTTCTGGACTATAAACAGCTTTCTTATTACAAATTGAGATTCGAATCCCAGTTCCCTATGGTCCAGTTCCCTATAGTCCAGCTCTTTTTGCTCAGAGTAGAACTGTCCAGGATGCAACAGAAGTTGTGCATTTCTGCTGTGCGTGGGAAGAGGCAGAATGTGAGATATTTGCATTCATGGATTCTATGGACTACCTTACTACCACTCTGCCACAGATCTCTACTATGCCTCTAGCTGAGGATACTGGAAATGGGTCCTAGTCTGATCCAAACCAGGACATCTTAGCCTTATACAGCAGCCTTTGTGTAGTCCTTTCCGAACATTGCATTTCTGCAGCTATCTTATGCATGCAAAATATTCCTTGAACCAGCTTCTATAAAAAATTCATATAAACCTACTCAGACAGAGTCAGTAGGGAACTCTCTGCCTGTATATGTTCCCCTGCCCCAATATCTTTCTGCTAACTTGGAAATCCATATGCAAAATCCAAAGCATGGCGATTCCATGTGGAGTTGTGACTCTTATTAGAGAATTGTCCAAGTAATGAATGAATGACTTTCTTCAATCCATGCAGTTTTACTGTGATAAGTATAACATGGATTCTTTGTTTAATAAATAATCTGAAGTGGTCTTTCAGTAAGTGAGTGGGCTGATATGTTAGAAATTAGAGCTGGACTTGAGCGAAAAAGTTCAGCTCTGAAAGTCAGAGATGATCAAGGTGGGGATTGTTATTTGCCCAGTGATACTCATGGGACCCAACACACAATTCAGGTTCCAATTAGGAATTGTAATGTTGAACTTAAAGTTTATGGTGCAGGTCCATCCCTGCTATGATTATGTAGATGAGGAAAACTGGTCAAGTTAAGTTTAAGATGGGCTTAGTTAGCTGCTCTCTTTTTTGATGCTACAGAAGACTGATTTGAACTCAACCTCTTTCCCAGTAGACACAGTCAAAAAACCTTCCCGTTTTCTTGCTGTTCTTCTCTGACTTCGGCCTCATCTCCACTTACTGGAGAATCAATGCACCACTGATTGATCTTCTAGGGTTCAATTTAGTGGGTTTAGTAAATACTGTTGTAAGCAGTAAGTGAAATCAACAGGAGCATTTCTCCTATCAACCTCCCACTATGGGGCCATCCCAGAAAATCGGTGCAAGATACATCGTCTCCAGCTATGTAATTCACATAGCTGGAGTTGCATATCTTGCATCGATTTTCTCTACCATTGTAGACTTGGCCTCAGTTTAATGCTGCTTTGCAGTGTTTGCAAAAGTGCCAAAGCGGGAAGGTTTGTGACCTTTTGGGTTTCAACCCAGAGAAGTAAGAGGGTGTGTCACCCCCAGCCCTGCAATTCTGCATACTTTATATAAGTGTTTTTTAAACTGTGTGTGCCGTGAGGCAGTCTGAGGTGTGACTCGGAGAACAACAGAATTCAAAATGGCTGCCCTTAAAGGGGCAGACAACCTTTTTTCTCAATAACTTTCCCCAGATCCTTTTTCCCCCTGACATTTTGTTGAGCGCAAAAAAAAAAAAAAAAAAAGTCCTTGGTGTCCCTCATTACAAAAAAATATTGTTTGGTGTTCCTCAACCTTAAAAAGTTTAAGAAACACTGCTTTATATGCTGTGGTGCTGCATCTCACAGAACTGACATCAAGATCCAGCCTTACAAGCATGCAGGTTGCACCTGTCTTCCACTTCTCAGTTGCATTTTGCAGAGTGACTATGACAGGTTAGGTCACAGAGATCCTCTTAAAACTGTCACCTGATAGGCTGATCACACCACTGAGCCCATCTACCTGCTCTCTGGGGTACCCTACCACCCTGTCATGCTGAGCCAGAAGCTCTGGTCTCCAAAAAAAGCACAGAGTTGGGGGAATAGCACCCCAGCAGAGTATCACAGACACTGAGAATAGCTCCGCTCCAGGAGGGCTCAGCCATAGGGACTTGACAGCACCCATGTGCACAGCCCCAGGAGAACCCAAACCCCAAGTAAAT
This sequence comes from Pelodiscus sinensis, assembly GCF_049634645.1. Lineage (NCBI taxonomy): Eukaryota > Metazoa > Chordata > Testudines > Trionychidae > Pelodiscus > Pelodiscus sinensis. The sequence continues at coordinate 242,925,162 of NC_134712.1, read as the reverse complement.
CTGTCTTACTCTGGATTAAAGTCTTATATAGAGAAAGGCCATAAAGTTTGCTTCCTTTATCAATCAAAAAGAGATATGAACATCTGTTTTACACACACACACACACACACACACACACACACGCAACAATTTTTATACTAGGTTCGATAATAAACAAAAGTGATTTTATTTAGTATAAAGAGTAAGATTTAAGTGTTTGCAAGTGATGACAGACAGCTCAAAGTAAGTTATTAAGACAGAATAAAGCAAAACTTGCCATCTAAGCTTAATACTCCAAGAAACTTCCTACTTGTAATTCCTTACCTAACAGTAGTTTTAATTATCTTTTCTCATAAGGTAAGCAGCTTCCTAGCTTGGGCTAGATCCTTCTCCCTGTTCATTGTCAGATGTTCCCAGCAGTCATCTTGGTGGTAAGCAGTGTATGTCTTCCAACTGACAGCTCCCCCTTGTTTGGCTCCCTGCGTATAAATAGATTTTGCCCACGGAAGGACTCCTGAAAATATGAAGAAGAACGTCTCTTGCAAAAGAGGGGGGTTTTGCACAGAAGGGAGCCGTCAACACAGCTCCTTTTTGCACAAAAGCCTCTTGCACAAAATCAGCTGCTAATTAATTATGCAAATGAAGCATGGCAATATTCTACTCCGCGCTTCATTTGCATAAGCTTTTGCGGAAGAAGGTTGCAGTATAGATGTAGCTCTAGTTTAATAAAGAGGTTTACACTTCATATTTCTACCTTCAAAAATAAGAATAATACATGCACACATACAGAATATACACATTCAGCAGACTACAAGCTTTTCAATGAGAGGTTACATGCTACATTTTTATAAAGCATATTTGAGTTATATACATTCATATTAAAAAAGACATTTCCATAAAAATATGGAGCATGCAGTGTCTCATGGCTCAACTCCCTCCGAATCTTCTTCCCCCCTAAAAACTATGTCCCTGCAATATATAGCCCTCTCACTGTACACTTACAGAAGTTAAATTAGTTGCTTCTTTCAACAGAAAAAGAAGCATCTTATTTACATAACAATCACAATACTAAATTGTCTTATTGTAAAAGTAAAACGAGTTTATTAAACAAAGTCCTGGGTTTAAGTGATAGCAAGTATAAGGAGCAACCGTAGAAAGGGTTACAAACAATAGTAAAAATACACCTCTAAGACTAAAGTCAGCTGTAACAGATTTGAGTCTCTTGTTGAAATTGTAGTTTCCCAATAAGTTTCTTTTCCAGCATGGCTGACCAGACCCTCTAGCCAGGCCTTGACACACGGAGCTCAAAGCACTGGGCTTCTTTTTATCCTCTGTTGAAGGATAACTTGGGGATTCATCCCTCATCTCTTAGAAGTCCAGTAAATCTTTGAAATTTATTTTTCTGAAATGTATCCAAGATAAAGTTCCTTTTCTCTGTGTGATGGGGATGTCATGCTGTCTGGTGTGGGTTTCATGTTATCTTCTCCCCTAGATGTGATTTTTACAATGAAAAATTCTTTTTCTGCAACCTCGGGTACAAATGAATGGCCCATTGAATTTGTCCACACTTTATTTGGGTTGTTGCTCTTTTTCCTTTGTCTGGAGAAAACCTGTTTATCAGCTCACCTGTCGTGCCTTGTTTAAACACATTTTAATCACATATTTCAACACTATTACTAGGAAGTCCTTTGGACTGGAACTGCTTGCATGTGTGTGTGGGGGGGGGGGGAGGAGGGGATGTTGCTGAGACCACACTGAGTCCTAAGTCGGTGGGACTCGCTGATGGTGCAATAGTATCCATGGTTTCATAGAATCATAGAACACTAGAACTAGAAGGGACCTCAGTAGGTCATCAAGTCCAGTCCCCTGCCCTCATGGCAGGACCAGGCACCGTCTAGATCATCCCTGATAGATGTCTGTCTAATCTGCTCTTAAATATCTTCAATGATGGAGATTCTACAACCTCCCTAGTCAATTTACTCCAGCATTTAACCACCCTGACAGTTAGAAAGTTTTTCCTAATGTCCAACCTAAACCTCCCTTGCTGTATTTTAAGCCCATTGCTTCTTGTCCTATCATCAGCGGCCAAGGAGAACAATTTTTCTCCCTCTTCCTTGTGACATCCTTTTACATACTTGAAAAACGCTATCATGCCCCCTCTCAGTCTTTTCTTTTCTGAACTAAACAAGCCCAGTTCTTTCAGTCTTCCCTCATAAGTCATGTTTTCTAGACCTTTAATCATTTTGTTGCTCTTGTCCAATTTCTTCATATCTTTCTTGAAATATGATGGCCAGAACTGGACACAGTACTCCAACTGAGGCCTGGTCAGCACAGAGTACAGCAGAAGAATGACTTCTTGTGGCTTGCTCACAACACTCCTGTTACTGCGTCCCAGAATCATGTTTGCTTTTTTGCGACAGTGTCACACTGTTGACTCATATTTAGCTTATGGCCTCTAGACCCACTATGACCCCTTTCTGCAGTACTTATTCCTAGACAGTCGCTTCCCATTCTGTATGTGTAAAACTGATTGTTCCTTCCTAAGTGGATTACTTTGCATTTGTCCTTATTAAACTTCATCCTATTTACCTCAGACCATTTCTCTAGTTTGTCCAGATCATTTTGAATTATGAGCCTATCCTCCAAAGCAGTTGCAACCCCTCCCAGCTTGGTATCATCTGCAAACTTAATAAGAGTGCTCTCTATGCCAATGTCTAATTCGTTGATGAAGATATTGAACAGAACCTGTCCCAAAACAGACCTCTGTGGAACCCCACTTGTTATGCCCTTCCAGCACGATTGTGAACCATTAATAACTACTCTCTTAGAATGGTTATCCAGCTAGTTATGCACTCACCTTATTGTCGCCCCATCTAGGTTGTATTTCCGTATAGCTTATTGATAAGAAGGTCATGCGAGACTGTATCAGATGCTTTACTAAAGTCTAGATATACCACGTCCACTGCTTCTCCCTTAATAAGTCTTGTGGATATCCTTTAAAAAAAAAAGCCAAGAGATCAGTTTGACATGATTTGTTCTTTACAAATCTATGCTGGCTGTTACCTATCACTTTATCTTCCAGATGTTTGCAGATGAATTTCTTAATTACTTACTCCATTATCTTTCCTGGCACAGAAGTTAAACTGACTGGTCTGTAGTTTCCTGGGTTGTTCTTATTTCCCTTTTTATAGATGGGCATTAGATTTGCCCTTTTAAAATCTTCTGGGTTCTCTTCCTAAAAACATCAGGATTTGGGCCTTTACACCTCTCCCTTCATTCTAAATGTTGGTACTCAGTCGGAACATTAACTTTGTGCACCACCTTTATTTGATAGAAAAACAACCGCAGCATCTAATACAGTTGTGCTCACCTTTCTCTGGAACAAAAAAAGCAGAATAACACAAAACCAGCTCCCATAAAAGTAAGAGAAATAAAATATTTTATTGCCTATGATGGAAAATTGTAGAAGTATAATAAAGAGATATAGTTTGACCCTGGAAGCAAAGCCTTAGATTGTTCTACGGAATGCACAGTCAGTAGACCCATAAGAAGCAATATTCACAAGGCATTGTAACACCACACATTTTCTAACCATTGTACTGTAGATAAGTCATCCCATTTTGTGTATTTTGTTACAATACAGATGCCACATAAAATCACAGAAATGTGGCTTATCGGAGTGAAGTATATGCCCCTGCTAAAATGAGAGTTGAATTTGATTCATCTCCAGTTCTGCATGTGCTAATGTGAATGAGGCTTCTAACATAACTAATAGAGTGCAGTTAACAGTACAGGGTCAGATTTATCCTGGGGTTTTGCCAGCTGTGACAGGGATAAACCCTAGCACAAGTCACCAGCAGCAGAAAGCCCACTAGTGTCAAGAGGGTCTATAGAGACTGCCATCGTTTTCTTGTCACATCCCTGTTCCTGTTTTAACACCGGACCAAGTGCTGGCATTTAGTTACTAGCCTGAAGTAGGAGTGAGCCTCCTCACCTCCTTTCAAGGCATTGGGCTCCTTTGGGGATGCGTGAGAGAGAGAGCTACAATGGAGACCAGTCCTGATCACGCTCCCTATCCATCAGTAGGTGTATATGAGTAACTAATGGCAATCAAAGCACTGCCCAAAAAGTAGGAGTGGAGGGCACTGGCTGGAAAGAAAGGGCTTGGCTTGGGAGAGGGGGGAGGGGATTCAGTATCCTAACTCAGTGGCTTCTGTCAGTGGAGCTCCCGCAGAGTCCCAGCTATGGATTTAAAAGTGCTTTCCATGCCTGGGGCCGAACGGGTGTGTGTGTGGGGGGGGGGGGGAGATGCTCTTCAGCTTGCCTGTGCCTTCCCAAATGAGTCCCCTGCAGAATGTAAAGGGGCTTGCTGGCTCAAGGAGTTGTAAATTACACCTCCCTGCCCAAACTATGGGGAATCCAGCCCGAAATAGCATTCATGATCTGAATGCAAAACCATTCCATGGCACGTGTTTCCAACAGAAATTAAATTTCTCTTTTCTCTTCATTGTTATTTTCCCCCTCAGCCCATTTAAACCCATCTACATCTGCCTTAACCACAGGGGGCCAGCAGCCAGACACTGGGAGGTGCACTAGCATATTTAAACTGTGCTCCTGCTACAGAAGAACCTTTTTACATTTCTGGATGTTAATTATAAGCAGCTACGCTGATAGCAGCAAAAATAAATTAACCGTTCTCTTACCTTTCAACACATGGCACTGAACTTGTCATTGCGTATGAATGCATATCTTAATATAGTTTGATCACAGACTGGAATAACTAGGATAAGAATAGGCTCTTGTAAATGAGCCTATGAAATATGAAAACATTCTTTTAGTATTTGGAACTCAATTTCTGTTGGTCTTAATGAGCATGGTGCTATAAATATCTAATTCCCACAAATCTGAGTGAATGAGAAATGAAATATTGAGGAGTGTCAATATTCTGAGAGTGGCATTTTTAGTGGTTAATATATTCATGCTGTTGCTGCTGATTGCGTAATATCAGCACTTAGTGGGCCCACCCAAGATCAAGGACTCAGTGTGTTACAGGTGCTTCTTAATTGTAACCCTTCTACCTGAGTGGGTTGACAGCAACAAGAGTCAGGTTCAGGATTTAGGGGTTCCTTTCCATTAATACAACAGAGAATTAGCTTGAGCCCTCATCCAGTGACCTGGGATAGCTACTTCCCCTCTCGCAAGCACAGAGTTTAGCAAAAACCTTTACTAAAAGGAGGGCAGTAACTCAGTATTAATTTGGGAAATCACCTGCTTTGAAGAGAATACAATCCAAATATCAAAGACAAAGGACATAAAAGAGAGCGATGAAGTGACTTGCCCAAGGTCACATAGTAAGTCAGTGGTAGAGCCAGGAAAAGAAACCCAATTCTCCTTCCTAGTTTGATGCTCTAGCTGTTATTACCTTACTGGCTGTTTCCAATAACTACTATGAAGCTCAGGACATGGATACCCAAACTGGTGTTCTTGGACTAGCTGTGGTCCATAGAGCTTTACTGGCAGATCATGAAGATCTGGCAAGTCATATGGCAAGATCTGCTGTCACCTCTTTGCTTCCCAATAATTTATAGGCATCAGTGCAGTGCCTATAGATCTACTGTATATTTTGGAGAGTTGGTGCATCTGTCTTGTGTGTCCATCTGTCTGAGAGTCCATTTGTTCAAGAACTCTTCCTTGACGGTAAGAACTAGGACCACCAAATTTAGAATGCAGCTTCCTCTTATAATAACTTAAAGCAAGATCAGGATTTGGTTGTGTTAGGACAATGGGATGTGCATGGAATGTGATTGTTTCACATAAATCAGAAGGGGAGGGGTATGAGAGCAGGGACTGTTATATCCAGGAGTGACCACAGGGGACAGCAAGCACCCCAGCCCCAGAGAATTAGTGCTGGTTGGCAGCTGATGGACACTGCATGGCCTCCCCCAGCCTGGGATGGCTCCAGGGAGAATCCAGCAGGCGGGCTGCGCAGGCCCTGCCCCCGTCCTGATTTGGCCTCAGGAAGAAGCCAGCAGGTGGGCAACATGGTTCCCCCCACCACCACTGGCTGACCCTGACTAATGCTGGGTAAGCATTCTGGTAGCCTATAAATGTAGCTAAAAACAAGGAGGAGAGGGCAGTTTGTCAACCTCGCGGAACCCCTGGAGATGTCTCACGGAGCCCCTGGGGCTCCGCAGAGCACAGTTTGAGAAACACTGATCTGGGGACAAACAAACAGTGCGTGTGTTTCATAGTGGGTCAGACCAAAGGTCCATCTAGTCCAGTGTCCTGTCTCCTGGCAATGGCCAATACCAGGTGTCCTAGAGGGAATTAACGGAATAGGTTATTATTAATTGATCCATCCCCTCTTGCTCATTCCCAGATAATTACAAAAAGAGGCTAGGAAAACAATCCTTGCCCATACTAACTAATAGCCATTGATGGACCTATCCTTCAAAAACATATCTCATTTTTTTAACCCTCTTATAGTGTTGACTTTCATAAAAGAAGGGTCACAAAAGAGGGATGTGGCCCTTTCTGTAAGAGCAATACTTATTAAATAGGAGACTATATAGTTTAATTAAATGTAAGCTCTAGAATGCATGCTATGATTTTATATTTTATATGTAACTATTAGTTTCTAGTACAGTAAAACTCCAATAGTCCGGCATCCAATAGTCTGGCACTTCTGATAGTCTGGCATCAAAATGGCAAGAGCCTAATGAGTGAGCTTCGGCAAAAAAAGAGTTGCAAGGTAACAGCGGCAGCAGCTGAACTGAGCAAAAAGGGTAAAAAAGGCTTAAAAAAACTAAAACATTACAGTAGACTGTATACAGTATGTACAATAAAAAGGTTAAGAACACTTTATATACAGTATATAATGTAAACAGTATATATATAACCTGCTTATAGTATCTCCTGATAGTCCAGCATATTTGATAATCCGGCACCACCTAAGTCCCATAAGTTCCGGATTATCGGAAGTCTACTGTACTACTTTTGCTACAGGTTGAAACTCTCTTAACCAGGATTCTCTGGTCCGACAACATCCATGGTCCAGCTCAGATGTTGCAGGACCAGAGAGGCCCAGTGGAGGGCCAGTGATAAGAATCCCTGCAGGGCTGGTAGAGCAGTGGGCTGCCCTCAGCAAGTTGATGGCAGGGCCATCCAGCACATGGCAGCAGGTCTGCCCAGTGGGATTGGGAGACACAGCGGGGCTGCCGGGCAGGGCTGGGAGCCACAGTAGCTTAGTGGCACAGGGATCCACGGTGCACGGCTGCCTGATGGGTCCTGGAGCCCCAGCATGGCAATGCAGCTGCCTAGTGGGTCCTACAGCCACAGTGTGGTGCATGCCGCTGCCTGTGGGAACCGGAGCCCCAGCGCAGTATGCACGGTTGCCCGGCAGGACCCAGAGCCCCAGTGTGGCAAGCACGGCTGCCCGGCAGGTCCTGGAGCCACTGCAGCGATGGCTGCTCAGCAGGGTTAGCAGGGCAGCAGGCCCAGCAGGAGGGGGGCACTATTTGGGAGGCCAATGGGCTGTGTGGGAGGGCTGGCAGCCAGAAATGACTTCCCTTGGTCCAGCAAAATCTCTCATCTCTCAGAGGGTGCTGGATCAGGGAGGTCCAACCTGTACTACTTGAATCTCTGTGCTTCATTAAACTCATTCTTGATTTCACTCTACATAAATGTGAGTGTGGTGAGTTAAACAGATTGGTGATCTGAGATGCTATGACTTCTTCAGAAGCAGTGAGTCTGTGAATACTTTGACTCTCCATTGGAGCAGGACTGGACACTCTAGGGAGATGCTCGGAGGGTTTGGGATTGGATTGTGCCTCTTGCTAACCCACAGAAAGATTGGGGGGCTAAAGAGGAGTGCTTGTGTCACCAATGTCCAGTGAGGTAGGGAAGCTGGCCCCCAGCAAGTGCAGACAAAGGTTCTTCGCACTCTACTTCTAGATCACACTCTCCTAGCTTGCTTGTGAGAATGTCAACTGGGACTGTGTCAAATGCCTGACCAAGATCTAGATACATCAAAAATACAGCTTTCTTCCTCCCCTCATCCAGTAGGCCAGTAATCTTGTCTGTATCCAGTGGTAAGGAGTTCCATAGATTGACTGTGGATTGTGTGATGTAGTTCCTTGTATTTGTTTTAAACCTGCTACTTATTGATTTCATTTGGGGACCTCTAGTTCTTGTGTTGTGTCTTTATTCACTTTCTCCACAACACTCATGATTTTATAGACCTCTGTCATGTCCCCCCTTTGTTATCTCTTTTCCAAGCTGAAGAGTCCCAGTCTTATTAATCTCTCCTCATGTGGCAGCTGTTCCTAACCTTTTACCCACTTAAAATACACCTTTTCATACTTAATAAATGTAGTTCTGGTTTATAATATAACCCAGTTTGTCATTTCTAACTTGCGGAGCTGGGGGGAGGCTGTGCACATCTTCACACTGAGGAAGGAGGTGAAATTTGTATGACTTGGTGTTTGTACCCCAAAGAATGGGTGAACATCTGGGTGCTGTAGTAAATCCCTTAAGATGAGTCCTCCCAGAGCTGACCTCAGTGTGTGCATCGGCAGCTGGCTGTGGCCCTCCCTATGTACTTTGCTCAAGGAGGTTTGAGAGCTGGCTCAGCAAGACCAGGTAAAAGGAGATCCTGGCTGACTGAGAAGGTGGGTTTGGTGATGTCTTAAGCACTTCAGTTGGCATCCTAGGTGTTCCAAACCCGACAGGTAGATATCACTAAGGTTAGAGTTGCCAACTTTCCCGTCCGGATGTCATTGTATCAAATGGCATCCTGACCATCTAGTTGAGAAAGTTGACAGCCCTAAATTGTAGACTGGTGTCCTAAAAGCATCTGGGATTAGTTTCAACAACATTTCCATACAGCAGCTTTTTGCTATTTTTTTCCTTGTGGTATATTTAAAACTATGTTAAAATGGTGCACTGAGAAAGACCAGGCAGGTGAGGTAATACCTTTTATTGGCTCAACCTTTCTTGGTGGAAGGTACTAACTTTCAAGCTACTCAGACTGCTTCTTAAGGTATGAGGAAGGAAACCAGGCAATCATTCCACTCTCAGATGAGCTCATAGAGAAGAATGATAAAAGACAAAAATATCAAATGACCAATGGGGAAACACCTGTCACTAAGGCTACGTCTAGACTACAAGCCTCTCTCGAAAGAGGCTTTTTTGAAAGAATCTTTAAAAAAGATCGTCTAGACAGCAACCAGTATTTTTGAAAAAGCACTGTTTGCATTCAATAACACTTTTTTTTGAAAGAGCGCTTTTGAAAAAAGGCATTATTCTTCGTAAAATGAGGTTTTTCCATGATCGAAAAACACTGCTGCATTCTTTCAATTTAATTTTGAAAGAACACAGCAGCAGTCTAGACGCAGGTGAAGTTTTTTCGAAAAAAGGCTGCTTTTTTCTAAAAAAAAACCCTGTAGTCTAGACACACCCAAAGTGATCGCTCCAGAGCTGATCTTTCAGTAGTTGTCCTTGGAGGGCAACTGCACATCTCCAAAAGGTGAGCTTGAGAACTTAAATCATAACAGTGTGAGATACTAAAAATTATAGCCTCTACAGGGCTGTAGTTTCAGGGCTCATCACAACAATTTGTGACACGTACCTGGCTGATCTTAAAGACATAATTCATCGCAGTTTACCAGTTACATCTCAGATTGCTGCTTTGCTTAACACACAGTGCTTAGATAACTTTGTGAAATAAATCTTTACTTGTTTTCACTATAAAGTAGAGAGATTTGGGTAACAGCAGGTAAAAATATTGAAAAAATATGAAAATTAAAAAAAAAAGAGTGGCCCTGTAGCACCTTAGAGACTAAAAAAAATATAGTATCATGAGCTTTCGTGAGCACAACCCACTTCTTCAGGTGAGTGGAAGTGAGTTATGCCCATGAAAACTCCTGATATATATATATATATACACACACACACACATTTTTCCCCCGCTTTACTTTCTAAAGAGGCTTTTCTGAAATTTGGCACAGCTACATGGCACCAAATTTCAGAAAAACCTCCTCTTTCGAGCCATCCCTTCTTCCTCATAAAACGAGGTTTACAGAGATGGTGAAAGAACATATCCACTTTTCCGAATTTTTTTTCGGAAAAGCGGACACATTCCTTGAACGCAGCATAACTTTTCCGGGATACCTCCGGTATCCCAGAAAAGAGCTGCAGTCTAGACATAGCCTATGGTGTTACAGAACCATTAGTTTTTAAGCTTTTTTTAAGTTACAGACCAACACGGCTACTCCTCTGAGACCTGAAAATATATGGTTACATATGAAATCATAACATACTTTCTAAAGCCTAGACTTAATTAACAAGATACTCTGATGTCTAATAAAGTATTGCTTGCCAGCATGTTCCAGCCAGGCAGACTGTGATAACATTTTCATGAAGTGAGACATGCTGTTAGCTTGTCACTTCAGTGAAGGACGCCAGGTGCTTCTTAGTACCTGTACATATTAGGTCATTCTTTTGTTCTTTTTTATAAACAGGAACACTCCCTGCTGATTTTTTTTTTTAACTGTGGCTGCCCTCGCTTGTGGACTTTGCAGTTTTTTAATTGGCTAATCTGTCTCCATATGCAAATAGGCCTCCTCAAGAGACACAATGCATGAGGGGGACAAGCATCTGCTACATGCTGCTTGAAAGAACAACTTTTTGAAGACTTGTTAGGTATTTAGGTTGACTCCAAGGCTTTCTTGTAGATAACAAACTTTTTAAATATTGTCTACGTGTAATGCGGAACTGAACCTGGGAATCTCTGGAGCTCTACAACCTGAGCTTCTACATGAAAACTACAATCACCTAGCTCTCAGCTAAGGTTGTAGAGGAAACTCCTTCTTTCTTTCTGTAAATAGTTTAAGTGCCACTACATGGCACATTGAACCTCCCCCAGAAGGTATGTGGGTTGCACATGCATATATGTCAAAATGATTTTGATGGTCCTGGCTTATTATAAAATATTTACTTTTTGGTGAAATTAACATGCTTGTGTCTAACTCAGTGGATGCTTGTAAAACCTTATATGTCCCTCATGTCCTCTGCCAGTTGCCATCAAGAAGTTCCTGGCCCACAATCACCACCCACTGTTTTTAATTCACAACGGAGCTGTGATAGCCCTTCCCGGTGGAGCCAAACACAATCATACATAAACCATTTACTTAAAGCAATGGTTTCCAAAGTGCATTTCAATGTTGGTCACATCTCCCCTGGAGAGAGGTTACATTCAATTCAAGCCCATAATAATACATAACCTTAATACCAGAATGTTTTTCAGGGAGATTGCAGGAAATTGCCATATATATCACTCTTGCCTATTAATTGATCTGAATTCTACCTTCCAGCAAAAGTATTTGGTATTTTTTATTTAACTGCTTTGTATGTGCTGTGAACTTAATAATCCTGAGAGGCAGTATCATTCAGTTGCTCATATCTTGAGTGCACTTGTGCAACAACTTTGCTCTAAAAACCTGTAGTTGGATGGTCTCTTGTGTTGAACTACAGTTCTTATAAAAAGGCACATGATAAAAACCAATGTCATTCCACAGTGCACAGTATCATTAAACCAGTCAGCAAGGGATCCCGAATGAAAAAAAAGATAGTTTTTTATAGGAATATAGCCTGCTAAATTAGTTTGCTGCTTCCAAACGTCTGGGGACAAGAACAGAGTACACTTATCCCTGCTCAAACTGCTGAATTGAAACTACCAAAAGGACGGGAACTTCATACTTTTGGTTTGCATTTTAATTCTGTGATCAGAACAGCTAGGTTTGGCATTGATTGTACATAATTATTGATGGGCAGGCTTTGAGGATGTGTGTGGCAGTGTAGTCTGAATAAATTTGAGACTTATGAAAGTGTTATTTCAGAGACATATACCCACAACAAGATTGTAACCGGCCTATGTCATGAAACTTGGGCTAAGCAACAAAGAACAGACTTTTACTAGTACGCCTCTGCTGTCGTTACACCTGGGTTTCCCCTATTGCAGGGATTTCCTTAGGATTTATGGGACTCTATGCAGTACTGTTAAACTGGTGTCCTTATGCCTGATGACAGACAGATGGTGAGTTTTTAGAGATGTGATTTTATATTCTTCACCCAGTAACAAAATAGTTTTAAAGCAATTTTTAAAGTAAGTTTTAAAGATCCTGTAGACTAACACATTAAATTGAGAAACTGACACTATCTACCTAAGTTTGGTAAATCCCTCTTACATGGCTTCAATATCACTTGAATGGCTCTTTCACAGGTTCAGTGTTCTGCTAATAGGTCTGGCAGGCTTTTTCACTTTTTTTTAAGTTAACTAGGTCCTCTCCCGAGGAAGCAGAGACACAGAACAGGAATAGGAGGAAGTGGGAGGGTGGCTATTAAGACCCAGTGGTGGCCCAAATTTGGGGTGCCCTATGCAGCTGCATATTCTGTGTATGGGTAAGGTTGGCCCTGTTCATTTGGGGAATAAACAGGAGCCAGTGTGGTCTACTAGTCAAATTGGGTTGCCCACTGTCTAATCACATAAAACCAAACTCACTCACAACATCCCTGTCCTTTTCCCAAGGCCATGCCTCTGCTCGGTCCCTTCTCTGAGGCCCTGTCCCCACTCTCTTATCCCCCTTCCCTCCTTTGCTCATTCTCCCACACCTTCACTGTGCTGGAACAGAGGGTTGGGGTGCGGAAGGGGGTGTGGGCTAGCAGCTGGGGCTTAAGGATTCAGTGTGTGCTAAAGGGTTCCGGGCTAGGCCGGGGGCAGGGGTTGAGGTTCAGGAGGGGATGTAGTGTGCAGGCTGAGGGAGGAAGTTTGGGGTGTGGGAGGTGGCTGAGGGCTCGTTTAGTGGCTTTGGGTGCAGGAGGAGGTTTGAGATGCAGACTCTGGCCAGGCAGTGCTTACCTCGAGTGGCTCCCAGAAGTGACCGGCGTGATCAGCCTCTAGGCTCAGGGGCAGCCAGATGACCCTACATACTGCCTTTGCCTGCAGATGCTCCCCTACTGGTGTGGTTCCTGGCCAATGGAGCTGCGGAGTTGGTGCTCGGGGTGGAGGGGAGTGCCTGGAAGCCAGAGAAAGCCGCAAGCCGTGCAGAGCCAAGGCAGCTAGAGAGCCTGCCTTAGCCCCACTGTGCCAACAACCAGACTTTTAGCAGACTATTGAAACCTCACAGCCTGGTTTCAGAAGCCACCAGGAGAATGATTCTGATTCCGGGAGACTCCCAATTAAGCCGGGAGGGTTGGGTGTGGACAAAAGCACTGTTCTGGGGTAGCAGGACACCTGAACCCTAATCCCAGCTCTGCTGCTGACCTGCTGTGTAACTTGGTGCAAATCACTTCACCTCTCTCCTAGCTGTTTTGTTTTTATAGCATGTCAGCTCTTCAGGCCCCTCAAGTTCACAGGAATTAAAAAGAAAAAATAACACAAGTGGAAACCACTAACGAAGGCAAGCGGCAGTTCCCTGGCCTACACTCCAGCACGGTCTTAAATATGTGGGGAATAACAGGAAGGAAATTACCCAACTGTAAACAGCTTATTAGAGTAAGTCAGCACCTGGAGAGAGCATCTGCCCTCCAATAACATTATTAAATACACAGAAGGCAAAAGAATCCTTGCAAATATATGCATTTGATGAGGGTGAGCCGTGGCACTGCTGTGCTAATGAAAACTCTCTTTAGAGGGCTACTTCAGCAATCCTAATAAATCACAATATAATAATGAGCAATCTGGGCCCATTGTTGTAGCACACTATTATAAGGATGAGTAGCACTAACATATTTAGGAGCCTGATTGATGTCACCAGAACTGCCCCTGTGAGTAAATATAATCAGTGGAGGATGGGGATACAAAATAGGAACTATCTATTTTTTATTCCCCTGCATTGTTGACACTTACAAAAATAGTTTAGGAGCCTGGATATAATAGCTTAGGAGCAGATCCTCAGCTGGTGTAAATCAGCATCATTTCGCTGAGTTCTGCACAGTGCTTCACTAGTTGAGAATCTGGCCTTAAACAGAATTACTTTTCATGTATGTGACAGGAGGGAAATGACTCCTTTCTTGAGAGTTGAGCAATAAAAATGAATTCTGTGCCATTTTGAGCTGGTAGTTAATTTTCAACCGTGTCTAAGTGGGAGTTTCTGCTGTACACCAAAGGACCCTTATCTTGAATCTGTACAGTGTTTCTACCATCCCTGAATGAGGAGCATGCTTGGACATTCCCTAGTTCTGTTTGTTGGCCTTGTCCTACCTACATTCTGAAGTATTTCTTGGAATCTTCCTTAGTGCATCTATGTTTATAGGTCCCCTGCGAGGTTATGAGTCTCTCAGAATCCCAAGTAGGGAACCCTGAGTCTGTAGTTCAACTTGTAGCAACTCATGCTCATTAGCTGTTGAAGTCCCCAGTTTGATCAAAATGGCAGCACCTTACAATAAATAATATGGATAATAACAGCAACACTATTTGCCATCCATAGGGCTTACTATTCTTTATCACAGAAGAAAAGTATCTGGATGCCTGTTCTACACATAGGGGGAAAAAAGTTAGGAGTGGGTGAAATTATTTGGCCAAAATGGAGTTTTTTTTAATGAAAAATGCTATCTTAGCAACACCAACATTTTTTGCAATTTTATATCTACTCTTTATAAAAAGATCCCATCATTCCAACACAATTCAAAACATTTTTAAAAATGCTCAAGATCAAAATGAAACCTTTTGCTTTAGGTTGAACAAAAAGCTTAATTTGACCTGAAATTTGTTATACTTTTTGATTTTCAAAGAACTTAGAAAATTATTGGTGGTTTTTGGTCCAACCAAAAATTAATTTCATTTCAACTTTTCAAAATTGCCAGCAAAGCAAAAAGTCAGTTATTTCCCCAGCTTCATTAAGAACCATGATCTGCTTCCCTTACTCATGTTGGAGAGCATCTTACTTCCCAATCCTAAAGGGATGGCAGAGGTGTTGAGTGACCTTCTCAAAGTCTGTCTGTCATAAGTGCTTATATAGCCCCCAAACTGTAGTTTATGACCACTGCACCGTTAGTTCGAATTAGTGCTGTAGTGTAGACATACCCTAATAGACCAGAGACTTCAAACAAGGACTCAAAAATTCTAAGAGATGAACCTAACCATTGCTCCATTTACTTCTCTGCAGCCATCTACACAGATTGAAAGTTAGTCAGTCAGCTGTCTCAGCAAGGGTTTACCCTGTGCAGGATGAGATCTAGCTCATGGATTCTCATGGTACAAGCTGTGACTTGGTCTGGAGTTTTGTAAACATCTTCCCTATCTCTGTGGCTGGAAGGGAAGAGGTGTTCTTGAAAAGCTTTCTGTTGTAATGTGGGGGTCATGGCACAGGAAAGGTTCAGACACACTGATGTGATTTATGGATTTTTCAAACAGAGGAAAAACTGAAAAAAAAAATCAAATAACAAGACTACAATGTAGGGTCTGCAATCCTTGACAGAGTTCCTTGAATGATACTCACTCCTTAAGCTCATGTCCGTCTTGCTTTCTCTTTTAACAATTTTAAGTTTCTCATCCTGAACTGTTTTTGTAGTTAATAATTTAAATACTGCAGACTCTGTATTCACCTTGTTTTCCTTTGCACTGCATTCTTTTAAAAAGCGTTGGAGCCTTTCCTTGCTACAGTAACCAAGACTAGGTAGAGTACACTAGGAGAGGTCTTATCAGTTTCTTACAGTACATAGCAATTATAGCAGTGCTTTTGATTTATGTTATAGTCCCCTAGCAACCAAGCATTCTGTTTGCCTTCTTCATTTCAGCTACATATTGGGCTAACGGCTTTAGGGATTTTTTTCCACAATAAAAACCCTTAATCTTCCAAACAGCTCCAAATCTCTTTCTCAGTGATCATGCTAGAACCGTTTTTTCTTTTAATGTTGCTTTTCCAGGGCACATTATTTTTTCTCTCTATTGATATCTTGGATTTTATTGTCTTTATTGATCAAAATGTCTGACTGTAGTGGTTTTTTTGTTTCCCCTTTGTTTATTCTAAGCTTGTATTTGCATATTTGCCAAAGTCTTATATGCAAATGTTGAAAATCTGGCAACCCATTGCTTATGCTGTAGGAGCAACTTTTCCCATTGACTCTGCAGCTGTTTTATTTTTGTTGTCAATGCGGTAGGTGTGGGGAGGAAAATAGTTTTCCCCAGACACTTTACATAGAAGGAAGAAAACATAGACAAGAGAGAGCATCTCTGCTATTTTTTTATTATGGTTTTCTAAATGTATGTACAACAAAATGTTAATTTGAGAGCAAGCAGCTTTTATAGCGACAGAGCCATCTGTACAAAACTGAACTCAGATTTAAATTCTGTATTTATAAAACACAGCTATCACTCACATCCATGGACCTGTACACCATAAAAACAGATACCAGACTTCTAACTATATTGTTTTGACAGCATAGGGCTGTATAATTTGGCACTCTTCATATGATATAGTGAGTAAAAGGAAGCCTCTGTGAAAACAGTCTGAGCCTGTTCTGATTTTAGTGCTTTCATTCAGAACAAAACTTGGCCTGCTTATGCACTACTCTGTTTTTGTTTATGTGCTATATTTATTATTTGTATAGTGCCAGCCACATGTTCCATGCTTTGCATTAATCAGGGAAGCCAGACCCTGCCTTGAACACTGGGGAAATGCCCCCAACATTTTCAACAACATTGTGCAGACTCATGAAACAAGGAAGCTGCTCTCCCTTCCACTCTGCCATTTCTCCAGTTCTTGTGTTCCATGAAAATGAAGGTCCAATCCTGCTGACATGCATATGCTTAACAGTATGTATATGCATGGACCATTGACTTCAGTGGGATCATGTGTGTATTAGGTAGATTGGCCCTGTATCTCCCATCGTGCACCACAAACCAGTTTAGAGTTTTACGTCCTGTATAGTCTCACTAGGATCGTTCAGGTATTATACACAACAGTGAGAGTTAGCAGGATCATACCATAATGACCTTTCTTTCACAAGTAGTCCGTAAACCTCCTGAAGTCATTAGTGCTACGTATAAGTAAGCACTGCTGAGTGAGTTCTGTTAGAGTTGATAAAACAGTGACTTTTATGAATAGTTGTGGCTGGACTTCATGTCCCTTCCTAGTCTTATTTAAATCAAAATGTGAGGAAACTTGGAAATTTGTGTAAACAGTGACTTTGCTTGAAGTACTAACATGTGACTTGAATATCTATACAGTTTACTCACTCCTGGGGCATGTCTACACTGCAATCAGGTGTGACTTCAGCACTTGCAGACACACCTAAGCTGAGTACTGAATAGGGATGTAAAATCCCATGTATTTAGTTAAATGGTTAATAATAATGTTTAACCGGTTAGCCAATTAAATAGGAGTGGATGGGCCTTCCATTGATTGGGGCTGCTCTGGCCAGCCTGGAGTGTCCCCATCCACAGCATATCCCACAGGGATGGAGCATCCCCCTGACATGGCAGGCGGGGGGGCTGCTCCAGTCCCGGCCAGTTAACCGATACCGGTTAACCATTCACATCCCTAGTTCTGAGGGTACTGGATGGGCATGGCTAGTCAGTACCACCATCTTTATCCAGGCTTCGCTGCTATTTTTACTCAAGCAAGCTTTGATCTATCTCTGTACGTGCTGCAGTCACACCTTCCCATTGCAGTGTAGACATACTGTAGATCTGTAGTCGACCCTTTGCATGGATGTACATGTTTAAAATATTCACAGGTGTGTAGAAGTAGATGCCTTTATTTTGTGGTACATTAAAACCTTTCCAATTTCTAAATGGAATCTCAGAGTTAATGTTGCCACAGGCCTCTTGTATGCAAATAAAAAGCACCCTCCATTTTTAGTGAATGTAGGAAAAAAGGCAGGATGTGTGTAGTGTATGCCTAAAATACTGTATCTTGCTATAAAATAGGTAGGAACATGGGATGCTGGAATCCAAGATATTGAAATGTTGCCAGTTGTTCTTGCATTGGTACCTTGAGGTATTCTGGGGGTGGGCTCTATCAAGTAAAAATTCTGTCTACTTTGATGGCTCTTGGCTTTGTAGAACTAACATTTCATAGGTATGTTTAACATAAGGATTTAGGACTATAGGCTAGCAACTCCCTGCACATTGACAAGAGATGATATACCCCCCTAAGGCAAATGGCCTACATGGCTTCACATGCTAGATAGGGATGTAAAAAGTCATTTAAAAATGTAACTGTAATGGCTAAAAATCCTAGCAATTATACGACTGCAGAACCTGCAGCAAAGTATCCCCAGGAGTGAGCATCAGCCTATGATGGCCCTGTTCCCAGGAACCAGCATGTGACCTGTGGCGGGAGGAAGGAGGTTGGTGGGCCCACCACGGACAGGGGCTACTCCAGCTGGCCATTGCAACCCATGTGTGTGTTGGGCCCCATGGGGCTGGCACAGCTCCCTGCTTGTTGTGGGCAGGAAGCTGCTGCAATTCCTATTGATTAACTGGCACTGGTAGGCTTCACCTGTTAAGTGTGAGACTTACCAGTTAACCAGATAACTGGTTAACCATTTACATCCCTAACCCTAGATGTAAGAAAATCCACATACCAGACAGAAAAAAATGTTAAGGGTACAATAGAATCCCACTTGCCCAGACATTAGAAGGAGGCTGTGTATTTCTGATGGGTATTTTTAATCTGTGCTGTGCAAGTAACACCAGAACAGTGGCTCAAGTGTTAGAAACAGCCTAAAGAACTCAATGGCATAGCAGACCTTTTTCACTCTTTCCAGAGACATTAGTCTCTTTTCTACACAGTACAGCTGTCTTTAATTACAAATGGAGACTGACTAGCAGGGAAACAGTTTAACAATATTGCTAGTAAATTTTTGTTAAAGTGGAATCTTCATTACGCTGTAAAAAAAGACCTGTATCTAAGCAATGTCTTTTCGTTTTCATTTTCAAACGGAATTTCTTCCTGTGACCTTGGCCTCTTGGATAATGCCCTGCAACAGTTTCTCTAGTCAGCTCAGCTTAAGCCAAATGATTACAGGGGCGACTTTAATGATTTACGTAACTCCAAAAGAAAAATGAAACGGTATTTATATATATATATATATATATATATATATATATATATATATATATATATATATATATATGTCAAAAGACACTTTGGGAAGGTCACTGACTTAATCCTACATTCCATATCCATTTCAACCTCGCTCTCTGGCCCGCCACGCCTCCTTGGCTGTTTTTATCCCCTAAGCCACGTTCCACACACACGCCAACTCTGCCGAGGCCCACCTTCTCTCCAGGTCCCAACCCAGGGCCTAAGGTGGGGAGTTCCTTCCCCCCCCCCCCAACCTGGATGACGGGGCTGTCTGCTGCCACTCGTCAGCCAGCAGGCTCCACTTGCCCGCCCTGTGTTGTTTCCTCACCCCCCCTATGGCCTTCCCTGGTGCAGACCCATCCCTGGGCAGCTCACTGGGTCCAAATAGCCCCACCTCACTGTCTCCAGATGTCTGCCCCTTCTCTGGGCTTGCTGTGCCCTTCTTACAGGGCTGCCCGTCTTCCACCAGCCAATCCCTGCTCCTCCCTGTCCCGTGGGGCTGCCCCGTACTTCTGGGACCGGGCCCTTGTGTCCTGACATCAGCCCGCCCCCCCCCCCAGCTGCGCATGCGCCCACATCCTCTGGACTTGCAGATGCGCATGCACCAGCATTCTCGCGGCTCACGCCGGCCGCTGCTTTTTCTCCCGCCGTGCTGGTGGGAGCCTGGCCTTTCCCCGGATCCATCCTCTCGGGGGTCTCCCTGCTAGTGCAGGGTCTCCTCACCCTGTCACATTATGGTACAACAGTGGCTAAGTATAGGGAAATAACCAGCTGCCTGAAATTTCAGTCTTTCAGAGTAAAAAGATATGTTTAAGGATCACATGATACAACCCACAGGACTGGAATGAATGGCCCAGGAATTCCCATGAGCATCCTTTCAAAGAGTTCTATGGAAAAACACTTCTGTAGACAGAGGCGCAAGCAGGAGACGAAATTGCAGACCTGAAGCATTGCTAACACCTCAGTGGTGATAATTACTTTCTCCCCACAACCGTAGTGCTGACACAGGTAAAAAATAAGGCTTAATGTTGCTTGAAGGAGAATAACCACCATCCTCACTAGGGAGCATTCTGCCCCTCAGAACCCATGTCATATCTGAATATGCAGAGCGCCATGGACTTGGGGCAGAGGGTAGGGATGTTAGTGTGCAACTGAATAGTCATGTAACCATGTGAAATTTTAGCAGTTACATGAATATTCGATAGTCCCCAGGGTGAGACTGGCAGCCAGTGCGCTCCCATCCCCACTCCTGGGGAGAGTTCTACCACCCTGCGCAGTTGCCTCTGTGTCAGAGGTAGCAGTGCAGGGTGGAAGGCAGGAGCTAGTCTGTGAGGGGAGCCAGTTTAAAAACTAGCTCCCTGTGCAGACCGGCTGCCTGCCATCCCAGACTGTTACCTCTGATACAGGGGCAGCAGCGTGAGGGGGAAATAGCCTCTGTCCATATGGTGTCTGAGCTCCCCACAAACAGAGGCTGCTGTGTGGGATGCAGTAAAATCAGTTTGGGTTGTTTTATGACTGCTTTTCAGATATCTCTATCTATATAGCTCTGTCTCTTACGATCAGAAATGTAGGTAAATTTAGACATCTATAGAATAATAGTCCTCGGCAGTATGATAGTGGCACAGTGCATTTTATTACATTTTGGCCTTAAAAATCGTAATGTCTCTTTAAAGTTTACCTTAAATGAGTGGAAAGGATGGACATACAGAGAGAAAGCAAAAATTCTAGCTTTGCCTTGTTGTATTCTCTCTCTTACTGGTAGTGTTTTAAAGGACTAACTTGTCAAAAAAAATAAACCCCCCTTTCTCATGTTGCAAGTTCTCATAAAAGGCCTTAAGAGCTTCTGTGGTGCCATTATTGTCTATTGTGTACAAGAGATCTGTAAAATACTGATCCAGGGTTTTGCTTAATGGACTGAACTTTGTTAGCATGATTTGGGAATCAGCTCGTTTTCCAATGGAACTAGGAACCTTTCCCCAGTGCCTATGTACGTACACACACACACACACTGTTACAGTCTGTTGTTACTTCTTCACTTCACTTTGTAACTGTTTCATGTTGGAGCCAACTATTTAAAAAAAATAACCTAATGTTCTTAGGCCCTTTAATTCCACTCCCCTCAAATCAGATATGCATGTACTAGTTCAAACTGGTTTGTCTAGGGATCAATAGACAAAGAATATTCTTTTGGATAAATAGCCTGATTTTAAACTGACTCAGGGCCTTCTTCCTGACCCAGGAAATGGACAGGACCCTAGTCCTTGGAGCATCCCACTCCTTGGGATAGGATTGGACCTACTGGGGCCTAATAAAACTGAGTGCTTGTACAGAGTTGGAGCTGTGGTGAACTTGTAACCACAAAGAATCTCTTTGGGTGGGTTTGAAGGGCTACTCCTAATAGACGTTATGTTGGACTTGGGAATTGTAATCATGTGGCACCTACATCTTGCCCCCTTCTGATGAGATGGGTCTGCAGTCTTTAAACGATCATGGTTTCAGGCTCCCTCCCTGGAGGCACTGGTTTCATCCTCTTGGCCTGTTTTGGCTCCAGCTCTTCAGCTGGGCCTCTTAACAGTTCAATTCCCCTTCCAGGGGGTTGTCATTGTCTGAGGGGAGGCCAGTTCCCCGGTAGCCCATGGGGGGACCATGTCCTGGCTCAGAAACCCTACAAATATCAGCCACATGTCACCATGTCCCTTTAACTAAACTGCTTCCAACTCCCTGGGCCATGTCCCCACATGCCAGCCTTCACCAAAACTTCCCCTTGTCTGAGGGATCCTCTAAACTTGAGCCCAGCAGGCAGCCAGGAGCTCTGCCTCACTCCCTGCCCGCTCTGAGCTATCCATGGTGCTGAAGCTCCCCTTAGCCAGCCAGCAGCACAAGCTACATTCCTCTAGCTCTAGGAAAATACCAACTTTTTTCTGGCTCTGCAGCTCCTTTTATATGCCATGATCTTTGAAAAATCATGGCAGACAGGGGAGATTCCAGAAGACTGGAAAAGGGCAAATATTGTGCCCATCTATAAAAAGGGGAATAAGAACAACCCAGGAAACTACAGACCGGTCAGTTTAACATCTGTCCCAGGGAAGATAATGGAGCAGGTAATTAAGGAAATCATATGCAAACACTTGGAAGGTAATAAAGTGATAGGGAATAGCCAGCATGGGTTTGTGAAGAACAAGTCATGCCAAACTAATCTGATAGCTTTCTTTGATAGGATAACGAACCTTGTGGATAAGGGAGAAGCGGTGGATGTCATATACCTAGACTTTAGTAAGGCATTTGATACGGTCTCGCATGATATTCTTATTGATAAACTAGGCAAATATAACTTAGATAGGGCCACGATAAAGTGGGTGCATAATTGGCTGGATAACCGTAGTCAGAGAGTTGTTGTTAACGGTGCTAAATCCTGCTGGAAAGGGATAACAAGTGGAGTTCCGCAAGGGTCTGTTTTGGGACCCGTACTGTTCAATATCTTCATCAATGATGTAGATATTGGGATAGAGAGTACGCTTATTAAGTTTGCAGATGATACCAAACTGGGTAGGGTTGCAACTTCTTTGGAGGATAGGGACATAATTCAAAATGACCTTAGCAAGTTAGAGAAATGGTCAGAGGTAAACAGGATGAGGTTTAATAAAGAGAAATGCAAAGTGCTCCACTTAGGAAGGAACAATCAGTTCCATACATACAAGATGGGAAGCGACTGTCTAGGAAGGAGCATGGCGGAAAGGGATCTAGGGGTCATAGTGGACCACAGGTTGAATATGAGTCAACAGTGTGATGCTGTTGCAAAAAAAGCAAATATGATTCTAGGTTGTATCAACAGGTGTGTTGTAAGCTAAACTCATGAAGTCATTCTGCTGCTCTACTCTGCACTAGTTAGGCCTCAGCTGGAGTACTGTGTCCAGTTCTGGGCACCACATTTCAAGAAAGATGTGGAGAAATTGGAAAGGGTACAGAGAAGAGCGACAAGAATGATTAAAGGTTTAGAGAACATGACCTATGAAGCCAGGCTTCATGAACTGGGCTTGTTTAGTTTGGAAAAAAGAAGATTAAGGGGGGGACATGATAGCGGTTTTCAAATATCTAAAAGGGTGTCACAAGGAGGAAGGAGAAAATTTGTTCCTCTTGATTACTGAGGACAGGACAAGGAGTAATGGGCTTAAAGTGCAGCACGTAACTGTCAGGGTGGTCAAATATTGGAATAAATTGCCAAGGGAGGTGGTGGAATCTCTCTCTCTGGAGATATTTAAGAACAGGTTAGATAGACATCTGTCAGGGATGGTGTAGACGGAGCTTGGTCCTGCCTTGAGGGCGGGGGGCTGGACTCGATGACATCTTGAGGTCCCTTCCAGTCCTATTATTCTATGATTCTATGACCCTCTGGGACCTGGATTGGCTGTTCCCTGTGTCACTCTGACTGCTTCCCTTGCAGCCCCTCTAGGCTGCTTGAAGGGCTACTCTTATACTCCTTTCCTGAGATAGGTTTGGTGGGACCCTGAAGCCTACAGCTATGGTTCTCAAAATGTGGTCCATGGCCATCTTCCAGCTGGGCTGCAGGCTCAGGGCTCTCTCTTCACCTCTGCAGCAGGGAGCCCATATGGGTGCTCCAGCCCTGGCTTTCCTCCCATGAGGTTGGAGCACCAGTGCTGGCTTCCCGCTGTGGGGTGGGAGGGAAGCCTTGCAGGCCAGATCCGGCTTGTGGGGAAGTGAAGCAGCTTCATGTGCTGCCGCACCCTCTCCCCCTGGTTGGGGGAATGGCAGCGCAGGAAACTGCTCACCTGGAGGTTTTCTCCAATGCTCCCATTGGCTGGAATCACAGCCAATGGGAACTGCAGGAGGGCGGTACTGAGAGGCATGAACTTAGATAAGCTTATTAGCATCTGTTTTCTCTGCAATGCTTTCTACCTCAAGAATAAAATAAGCTTGCATGGGAATTGCTGTATAGTACTAGGACGGGGTTTATGGACCCCACACTAAACCAGGACAAGACATAGAGGAGTATTGGGGAGAGGCTGTGCCACTCAGAAGATGCAGGGCATACTTATTTAATAGCTTCTCCTTTTCTATGTTCTAGACCCGCTATTCCAATCAGCAATAATTTAAGATTCCAAAAAACTGTTTCTTTATTTGTCCCAGTATGGTATTTGATTAGTTTAATTGAAGTCTCCCATTATTACCTGTTTTTTGACTTTGTTGCCTCTTTGATTTCTCTAAAAGAAATGTCCTTTTCCTGGTCTGGAAAATTTATGTGTGTGCTTATGACTGGAGATTTTAAAAGAAATTCTGGTAACACTAGATTCTCTGGAGTGTTTTAGGAATAGTACTACGCATTGCTCTTTCACCCACTCTGTCTTTCCTATATATTTTATTGTCAGGTATTATATTATCCCACAGTTTTTCTTTGTCATTCCACTGGATTTTACCGCTTACTATGTCAAGGGATTCTTCCATTGCAAGCATTCTAGTTTGCCTGTTTGCTTTCAGAGGTCTTGCATTAGCATACAGACATATTGGACCAGATCCTGAGCGGATATAAATTGACTTAGCTCCATGGAAGCCAGTGGAGCAACACCAGTCTACACCAGCTCAGGATCTGATCTTCATAGCTTATATTTTTCACATCTCTTTATGTTTATTTAACTCCTTTGTCTGACATCCTGTTAATTTGTCAGAATCAAACATATGTATAATTAGGTCAAATTATACTTTATGCAAACACTACTGTATATTTGCCAACACTGAAATTCATTTGCTGTCATGCAGCCAATTCATCTAGCATAGTCTGACCTATCTAGAGTGTCCTATAGATGTGGTAGTCTTGACTAATCTAACTGTGTTATCTGCAAATGTTGCCACCTCATAGAACATGCCTAAAACACTGGTAAATATATTGGATAACACAGGTTCTAGTATAGATCTTGGAAAAAGTTACTCTTACCCATTTTTCTATCTTGAAAAGGGACCATTAATTCTTACTCCATTTTCTGTTTTAGCCAGTTTCTCATTCATGACAGCATTTTAATCTCATCTCATGATTGTTCAGGGCCTGATCCCAAATTCACTGAAGTCAATGGAATCTTAATATCCTCTTTTGGGGTTTTTGGATATTGTCAAGGGTTTTTTGAAACTCCTAATATTCTCTTTTTTTCTTTACCCACTATTTTGTTGACATGTGTGATGGATAGGAGGAGTGCTGGCCAGCACCCGGTGACTAAGGGATTAAACTTGGGTAGCTAGCAAGAGGGTTGGCAGGAAGCCAAGAGAACCAATAGGAATAAAGTGCTGACATTTGAATTGTATAAGGTGCCTTGCCTGTTTTATTTATGTGGGAGAGCTAAACCAGGAGTTGAAAGACACAGAATGATTTAAATCAAGGCAGGACTACCATGCCTCCAAGGAATTCGGGACATGGAAGTGGACTGAACAAAATGAAGATTGTGAATAAGTAAAGGGGGAAAAAAATGAATCTAGTCGTGATCAGGGTATTTTTCTTTATTTTGTGGTTTGGTTTCAACTGCTCCATGTGAATCTATGCCTCCCCTTCCCATTTACCATCTAAGCATTGTTCCCAGAGATTTTCTGTGTTTTTAATTTGTTTTCCTTAGTTGCTCTGTAACATCTAGCCACCAAGTATGCTTTATCAAGTATATCTTTTGTTTTGTAATAAAAATCACTTTTTCAAGGTGATGATTTGATTCTTGTGTCCTGGAAGGAACAGGAGATCTCTCTGTCTGTGCGTTTCTGCATGTCTCAGACTGAGAGGTCAGCTACTAGAGACTGCAGCTTGTTTTTCCCCCCCCTCTCTTTTCTTTTGTTGAGTTCTTTTGTGGCAGAAGAGCTTGGAGTACCCTGGGGATGGGTTCAAGTGTTTGTCCCAGTTTTACAGTTAAAATTCACTTGATGGTGGCAGCAATCCCCCTACCTCCAAATCTGTGTATTGTGATTCTGGGGGAAGTTTTTGTAACCTGTGCCTGTAGTGGCAAGGTAAATTTCAAGTCGTTGCGGGCCCCCACTTTCTGCACTTGAAGTGCCAGAGTGGTGAACAACCTTGATAACATGTCAAAAGAATTGTTATAGAATAGAGAGGCACAGTCTTTTACTCCGTGAAATTATGAGCATTGGGAACTCACAGCTAATGAGGTGGTCTCAGGGTTTGCATTCTGCATTGCTTTGTAGCAGATGCAAGTTTTGTGTCTGGACTCTTTCCAGGTCATTTACTTCCCCATAGCTATATAGGTAGAGAGCTTAAAAAGATTATTTTTCACAATGGTTAAAATTGCCTTTTTAAAATTAAGTAGTGCATTTTCATTTAGTCAAACAATGTACATAGGTGATTGGCCAAGAGCAAGACAACATCAAACAAATTTACATACCAGGGTAAGAATCAACTATTTTTGTATTCCAGCCAGATGTAGTAAAATACTAGTCCACTGCCACTAGATACACTGGGAAATTGTATATTGAAACTTTTTAAAAAGCATACATAGCACTGGGGAGTTTTCCTTTTACAGGGTTTCCTCTTTGAGGTACAAAATTAAATGCAATGAAACAAGTGCAAGAGATCATCCTTTCTTAGCAGCCCTGTAGTATCTTTGTGTTTTACAGGGAGAGATTCTGTTCCAACTTTGGACACCACTACTGCTGCAACCAATATGTGCTGGTCCCTTGAGTGGTCACAGAAGACAGGTTTTACTGTACTCTTAAGGGCATTTACCTCTTTATTTGAAAACTCATTAAGAAATAACAATTGCTAAAATCAAAAAGTACACAGAGAGAGTGAATTCAGCTGATGTTAGTGGGAATTTACAGTCTCTGAATAAAGTGAAAGCTTTTAGAGGAGCTTCTGCAATAGCCATGTCTGAGTCACCTAAAATAATTTGGGTTAGAAAATGGCCTATAACACTAATCACACATTTCTGTTCATATTTTTATAGTTATAGGGCAGCTGCACTGATCACAGGGTGGTTCCCTGCCAACAGGTAGGCACACAGAGATGATATAAGAGAAGCTATAGCTATGCAGAATGTGAAGCACAAGAAGTAGGTGGAATCATGCTTCTCTGCAGATGCTTTGATTATGCACCAGAATGGGTCCAAGCAGAGTCCAGTGCTGCACATGGGTACCATTGGCAGGTGTCATTAGATTAGGATAAGGAGGAAAGGAGGAAAGCTGCTTCTCTGGCTAACTGGACAGGATGCTTAGCAGGAAGCAGATGACAATGTGCTATCTCTGATGATAAAGCCCTCCATACACAGGTCAAACCTTCTGACTCCCACTAATGAGGAATCCCCTTGGGAGGGAGGCACAGAGCAGCAGGGAAAGGACGGTGTACCTCTTCTCTGTACCCCCTCCTATGTGCTAAGTAATCTCAATCTACTTCAAATCCCTCCACAAATGCCCTTTCTTTGCAAGCTTTGCACCACTAATCTTATCTCTGCCACAATCTGCTTCCACTGTAGTGGTATTTGATCACTAAAAAAAGAAATGTTAAAGCTGAGAATATGTGAAACAAGACAAATGTTGTGATTTGCTTTCATGGGAAGCCCCCACTCTCTTCCACAACTCTATTACTTTTTCCATTGCCTGCTGTTGTCTTTTCATGCCCCATTTTCTACCCTTCGTACACCACAGCCTCTTTTATTTGTGCACTCTGTTGAATTTAGAATGTAAGTCTTTAGTGCAGGGATCTGTTCATCTTTTAAGTTTGCAGACTGTTGTGCACATGCATACTATGCAATGGATGCACTTTAAAAGGCCATTCTGCTTTTAGAAATATTACCAGTAATGGCATTTATTCTCTGTATTTAAAATGGGAGATTATTCACTGGACTGGAAGCTATCTGAAGAGCAGGGAATACATTTGTTAAGTTCCTCCACCCTGTAAATAATGAGTAATAATTGGCCACCCTATTTTAGGTCTAAAAAGAGAGAGAGTTTGTATAAAATAAGCACCCTGCTTGTACTGTGTCAGGTGATGTTATGTCTTGTTTTGGGTAGCACCCACAAAGTGCTAGTTACTAAATATAAAAGAAAACCCATTCCCTGCTCTGGAAGGCTTACAAGCTGAAAAAGAACAATTCAGTCTGCTGTCCCTTGCTGTGTTCATATAACAGGGTATTATTTTCCGCCGCTTCTAGCAGATGATTTCCACTCCCAAGTCCCTTTCCCAGGACAGGCTGGTTTCTGAATAGGTTGGCTGGCCTTCTTCCTCTGTTTGGAATGCTGCCTTCTCCTGAGGTGAAGAAAAAGGTCTGCTTTGTCATTTGTCAGAATGATCTAGTTCTGTTTCACCTTAAAATCTGTTTTTTTTTTCCCCATTTTATCAAGACACTGCCGGCGCTGAAGGAACGATAAATTATTGTATTGTTATATTATGTTTATTTGCTGGTAAAAGCAGATGATGTTCCTGGCACTGTACAACATGCTAGTTCCTGGCACTGTACAACATGCTAGTAGAGATCTTGCCTCCAAAGAGTTCAGTCTAAGGCTTTGGTCTAACACAAATTCATGCACATGCTTAACCTTAGGACACAGATAGTCTGGTCACATGCTTCAAGTGAAGGAAGAGCATAAGTCCCTGCACTATGCAGATAGACACAGGATAGGACAAGATGCACTGAGAGGTGCAAGGAAGGCATTAACTTGTATCTATCGATTTAGTTATTTATCTCACTTTTCTATAAAAGGTAGAGAAGGAAAATGACTGACAGGTTAATGTGGATAGCCCTTGCAGAAGTAAATCTTCAGGAGGGATTTGAATGAATAAAGAATGATGGCCTGATGCTTGGGATGTCGATCTAGGTACGTCTACAGTGCACAGCCATTTCAGGATATTGGTGGTATCCTGAAATAGCTACTCTGCGTCTACACAAGCCGCCCATTATTTCGAAATATTTTTTGAAATAATGGGTGTGGCATCCCCGGTAGCCCTCGTTCCATGAGGGCTAAGTAGTGTTTTGAAATAGCACGTTATTTTGAAATGTAGGATTGTGTAGATGCGCCACATTTCACAATAAGCAATTTTGAAATGCGATTTTGCGTAG
This sequence comes from Pelodiscus sinensis, assembly GCF_049634645.1. Classification (NCBI taxonomy): domain Eukaryota; kingdom Metazoa; phylum Chordata; order Testudines; family Trionychidae; genus Pelodiscus; species Pelodiscus sinensis. The sequence continues at coordinate 242,896,040 of NC_134712.1, read as the reverse complement.
TGCAAATTGTGTATCTTATTTCAAATGTAGGGTGCTGTGTAGATGCACCCTCTGTGCTTTGGCATCAGCATGGAAGGATGTATAGAATTTCACTGACATTTATCTAGGGAATCTATATTGGTTCTGTATCTCTGTACATGACTTAAGAATCCTACCATCATGTAGCCATTTTACTAACCTAATATATCTATTCACAGCCATGTCTTAAATTACCATGTTTCCCTACTATTTTGAACAGTGGATTAGATTGTTCTGAGACTCCCACATGAAACTGGTTTAAACTTATGTGGTGGATCAGTTTTGTCAAACTTGAAACATGTAGTTGGAATGTGTCAATTTCGAGAAATTTTAGATAGGGAGGAAAAATGGTCTAGATGGTGCTTGGTCATGCTAAGAGTTCAGGGGACTGAACTTGATGACCTCTTGAGGTTCTTTCCAGTCCTATGATTCTTTGGAAATGGATGTTTTGACTTTCTAATTTTGTTAATATTGAAGTGTTTTGTATTGACTTTATTGTTTTGACTTTTTAATATTAAAATTGTGTATAAATGTAATGGTATTTTGACATTATTAAAACAAACAAAAAATTCAGAAAAAATTCTGTTTGGAGCTATTGAAACATTTTTGTTTCAGTGATTCCCAAGAGAAATTTTCTGATTTTGTTTGTTTGCCTTGTTTTAAGTTTTGCAAAATATTTCAAAATTCCAGATTTTAATTGTAGTCTAGATTGTGAATTTTTTTTCACTGTCATAATTTCCCATGGCATAGAAATTCTGATTTCCACCTAGATCTAGTACCAATGATCCTTCTTTCCATATGTATGCAGGATACGGGTTCCCCAGTTTTCCTTTCCATTAAGAAAGTGAGTCATATAGTTTCCACTCATACAACCTTTGATGTCAGTGGTGTATCACATATAGCAATAAAAGCCTAAACTGGCTCAGTGGATATTGATGGTCCTTTATCCAGAAGGCGATGTGTAGAACAAAGAGGAAATAATGTGGGCTGCAACTTTGTGTGCATTTAAAAAAAACCAAGATCAGCTCTGGGAAAGAACAATACGAAGAATAGGTGGGTGGTATGGTGGATGAACCTACAACGGCCACATGCCCTCAGACATTGCTGCATTAGAAATGACTGTAGCTTGTGAGTTTTGAGGTTGATATCCCAGTATAGGAGAATGGATAGTTCTGTATAACTTCTGAGTTCTTATTAAAATGTGTATCCAGCTGTCTTTGACATTAAGCGCAGTGTGAGCATTTCATTAGATATGCCATTTGTGGAAAATTTTAAAACTATGTATTTCACTAATGGTTATGCATCAAGTGTTTCCTTGGTTTTCAAGCTATGCTGAGACATTTTTCAAAATGATGTGTAAATATTGATTTAGTGACCTGCTTAAACATGTATCTTGAGCACAGATGCTATGGTATGCATGCCTGTGTCAAATGAGAATTAAATTCACAGCTGAAGTTCAGTATAATAATTGTTGTATTTGTCTGGTGCTGGCTTCTTTCTGAAAACACTTTAAAGTATGATGCAGTTCTCAATGCTGTGGTAGAGTTCCATGTTCCTTTTCCCTGCTTGTTGTGTGTCACGCTCTTCCTTATCCTGTTTACAAGTTAAATTATAGGTTTTTTTTTTAAATTGTTAGCCCATTGAACTCAATCAGAGAACTGTAAGCCAAGCTAGGCTCTTCTCTGCTTACACATCTTCAGCAGTAATTATTCTACAGTTAACTTTTGCTCTTGGTTAATCCAGTGACATTCCAGCATGCCCAGTGAGGCTAGGGTGTAAGTAAATTTCAGTGGGGTTACACAGGTGGAATGGAGTTGTGATGTATCCCTATGATTAGATAATAGTTAATAATTATTTCCTGATATGAACACAAACAAATTTCCTTTCTATGCCAGACTTGTTAAACTTCAGCAGGACTAATAACACATTAAAATGTAGTAACAAATTGAAAGTCAGATATTTCTGAATAGACACAAAGATCTGTTCTGTGGTTAAGGTGGTGTCATTTTTGTATAGTCCTTTTTCAGAGTAGAACCATGCTTTGAAGCAGATTCTTGGCACAGAATGTGCCCTCATATCCCAGATCCAGTTGAATGCTGAGCCATAGTTCAGATCTGCCTCAGGGCTACTCTGTATTCTGCTAGCTGTTAGTGGTCAGGAGGGTTGTTTTACAATATGGGGATTACAAGATGGGTAGACATCCCATCCCCATCCTCTTCTCTGAGGTCAGGGCCCTAAAGGTTCAGGATCTGCCATGACATTTCTATAACATTGGATTCCTCCATCAATTCTTCTTGGGCTCAACAGTCCGGCACAAAACAGACTTGACTTAAACTGAGGAATCATTGTCATAATCATCATATTTTTTTCCAGTGCAAAAGTTGTATAGGGCCACAGTTTTGAGTAAGATTCCATCCATGTCAATTTGAGCTGCCAGTTGGCCCCTTGGGGTGTTACCTGGATGATGTTTATATCACCGTTTTCTTGAATATCCACATTGCACATACACCGAAACTTAAAGAACAGTATCAGGAGGGGAGGAACCAGGTCAGCTTGTCTGTGAAAGCACAGTAGTTTTGACCATCAGTGGTCTTTGAATGGCCACCTTTTGTTGTTGGTGTTGCAAGCATGCAACTAACCTTGGCCTAACAAGGATTGGAACCACGAGCTAACGAGTGCAAATGGCTTTAATTGCTTTAACCAACTCTGGAAGGAGGGGAAAGAGGAGACTCACTCTCACTATCCACAATCACACTTACAATCCAACAAAATACAGGTTGAGCACCAGGCACCAGGAGTTCATGCTGAGGTTCATACTGTTGGTATCTTCCCATGATGACCCTGGAACCGGTTTGCTGACCAGCTGATCCAAGCAGAGGCCACCCTCGGGAGCCATCCTAGTCCGAACTACCTAGTTCGAGCCCCGTGTAGCCGCGCTGCACGGGGTTCGAACCAGCGGGGTTTTAAAAATGGCGGCTCCCCGCTTATGCAAATGAAGCCCGGGAAATTCAAATCCCGGGCTTCATTTGCAAGTGCGGTATGCCTACATTACCCTCCTAGTTCGAACTAGGAGGGTAGTGTAGACTTACCCCTACTGAGTGTATGTTTCCCACACATGCCATGTGTTCATTCAGGAAGGGGGAACCATAAGGGGAATTTACAGAACCTAAGCTGATAACAATTCAGCTTTACATTAATTATAACTTGCAAACAGATAACAATGTCCTTCGCCCTCCACAGTTGGTACCCTCCTCCAATGTTGAGTGGAAGGTGTATTGAACTCCATCCTCCACATCTTGGTACTTTGGGGGCAGAGAGATTGTGAACAAGACAGTGCTTGCAGGCAGATCTGCAGAGGGAGTTCAGCCTCTAGCTGCTTTGTAAATTCAACGTATCTGGTCCTTTGTAAACTGCAATATCTCATCCTGCTTGGCATATCCATGCTTCTGGGATGCTCTCCTGCTCCCCATGTCCAGTTTTTCAGATATGTAATCTTTCAGGTTCTTAGCTCTGTCTCAGCTGTCCCAGAGGCGTTCATTATCTCACTGACCATGTCATCGCAGGTCCTCTTTTTCCACCTTCTCATCTATGAAAGCCTCTCTTCCAGTGTGGAGAATGTGTGGAAAGACATGCTTTATGCCAGTGGTTTTCAAACTATGGGTCGTGACCTAGTAGTCAGGCACTGGGTCTTGTTGCTCAGGGAGACCAGGTGACCAGTGGGGGGGCTGATACTTGTTCTGGCACCTCAGACTGCGCTGTACCCCAAACAGCTGGCTTGGTTCCTGGGTGGGGGGGTGGAGGAAGAGTGGCAGGGAAGAGTGCTTAGAGCTCCATGCACTGCCGCTGGCCTGAGCACTAGCTCTGAGCTATTGTTGTCTGGGACCTGCTGCTGGGCTGCTTCTGAGGTACAGCATGGTCTGTGGCACCAGGACAGGCAGGAAGCCTGTATTAGCACCCCCATTGCACTGCTGACTGGGAGCCACTCACGGTAAACTCCTTCTGCCCCAGCTGAACCCCCCCTCCAAAGCCGGAGCCCTCTCCTATAGTCCAAAACTCTCATCCTCACCCCCACAATGGAGCCTACGCTTTAGTCAAATTACGTTGGGTCGTGAACATCAACAATTTTCTTCAACTGGGTCATGAGAAAAAAAGTTTTAAAACTGCTGCTTTACGCTGTAAGACATGCAAAGCACAAGGCAACCATTGTCCGCACATATTCTGTGTCTAGTGCAAAGCTAGTATTTAAGTGAAAATCAGAATATGCCAGAATCCCTAGCTATTGAAAGAGCTGCTTTGCTATTCTAGCCATGGTGAGTATGGCTTCACAGCAACTTGTGGCAAGCCCTCATTGACAGCACAGGTTGCTCCCACCCCATATAGCAACATGGACATTGTCATGAAGCCCACCCACCCACCTCCTTCTCTTAATGCTGCTGGCAGTAGTCACCGTGGACTTGCAGAATCTGAGGTCTACACCAGTCTTTGCCAACCTAATTACTGGTATGTTACGGAAAGCATGGTTGCAGGATCCAGAAGTCACCATGTTTGGTGGATCACATGCTCTCTTGTCGACCCTATATGATATCAGTCTCCTGATGGTAACAAAGGTGGTAAGGGAGCACACGCTGCAAGCATTGGGTACAGACTAGTCCCTTATGCGGCCAGTAGAGGCAAGGTTTTGGAGTGCTATTGCAGGCCCCCGCTTCTGCATTTGTCGTGCCAGAGTGGGAAACAGCATTGACATGGTGGCAGAGTGGTGGGGTCTTTTTGAGAACCCTGAATTTTAAAAGGACACAGGTTTTTCTTTTGACTAGTTGCAAGTTTGGAGGGTTTTTTCTTTTCTTTTTCCTTTCTATCGCTGTCTTGGGGAGAGGCACACAGAAGGTTAACCTTAAAGCCAGACAGTCCAACCCAAACAGTTTTTTTTCTAGTTTTCAGGGCAGTTGGATAGCTAGGCTAGATCAGGGCAAGTTGTCTTGCTCCGGGGAAGATTCACACCCTGAGGAGGGGAGACAGGAGCATATCTCTGTGAGTCCAAGGGGAAGTAACCTTGAGAGGGCAGGAGCAGCGGAGGGCAGCCCTCCTCCTCACTTGCCACTCTCTTCTGTGTGGGAAAATGCCTTTAGGGCAGGCAGATCTCTAACTAAGGACGAGATGGAGTTTCTCCTACAGATGGAGGAGAAGCGCGCACGAGTGGAAGTCAAGGCAAGACTAGCACAAATAGAAGCGGAAAAACAGGTGAGACTAGCAACAGTAGAGGCAGAGATGAGGCAAATAGAAGCGGAAGCACAGGCAAGATGTGCTAAAGCAAAGGCCATACTTAAAATGATGAAAGCTAAGCAGCAGGTCACTCCAACTTCACCAACTAACCACTCTGCTCCCACTAATGCGCCAATCACTGTTCAACACCCTATGAAACTCCAGATCCAGAGGATGGAAGAACAGCAGAGATTGTATTCTTCTAGGAGTTCAGTGTACCATGCGGGTATGGGATGTGATTATAGCATGGCAGGTATGTGTAATAGGGCTGTTATCTTAACCCAGCCCCAGAGCATGTATGCGTTACCTGTAGCTAACAGGGAAGTTGGTGAAGGGGTGTATAACTCTGAGAAGTTCTCTGTGTCTAGCCAGCCCTACTGTGTCCAAGAGGAGAGTATCTCTAAGTGTATGCCTGAGGGAGATAGGTGTGTCTGTGAAGGGGGTTTCTGTATGCCCGCCTGATGTCTCAGAGGTGAGGCTGGAATCAGAAACAGGTCAGGGAGAACCCAGTGATCAGGGAAGTGTTTCTCTGGAGCAGTCTGGAGTGACTGGCCAGGGTGAGGTCCTAATAGCGGGTGATGAGTTGGTGGCTGCTGAAATTTGTGAATCTGGACCTCTACAAGCTAAAAGTAAATTGTGTGAAAGCGCTGAGGGTGAGCAGCCTGTGTGTGTGGAGACTGGCAGTTTGACTGCTGGGAGGGGCAGTGTGTCAGTATGTGTATCTGAGATCAGCCAGGCGTGCTGGGACTGCCTGTCAGCCTTGAATGTCTGAGGACAGTGCTGTGTTCCCAGATTTGGTTCTGGGGACAGCTGAAATCAGGAAAGGGGAGGGCCCTAGGTTTGTGTCTGCTGGGGGGAATGATTCTGTTGACTGAGGTAGATCCAGTCAGTGTCATGTCAGGACCCCAGGGATCAGACAATTCTGGTGCTTGTGTTTTGACTGTTGCTGGTGTGTTGCTGGGGGAGGTGGAAGTGACTCTGTGTGATCAGGGGGCTACCCTAGCCAGGACACAGGGAGAGCAGCAGAGTGAGTTAATTGGGGTGCCTACTGACAGTGTGGAAGCTTGTAGCAGTCTGGAAAGCTGCAAGGGGAAGAAAAATGTCTCTGACATCTTGCCACAGGAGTCTGCTTGCCTTAAAGGGGGTTGTGTGGAGACCTGCCTGGTGGGCCACAGGTGATTCAGGGTGTAAGGGAAACTCAGGAGGAGTTGATGGTGGCTCAGCAGAATGATGCTACTGTAGGGCCGGGGAAAGGTGAGCTGTAGCTTACAAGAGCTCATAGGGAAAAGGATCCTTATGGTGATTTTGACAAGCAGTTTGCTGCACCTAAAGGGAGTGAGGGTATGTCTACACTACCCCCCTAGTTCGAACTAGGGGGGTAATGTAGTCATACGGAGTTGCAATTGAAGCCCGGGATTTGAATTTCCCGGGCTTCATTTGCATGAAGCCGGCCGGCGCCATTTTTAAATGCCGGCTAGTTCGGACCCTGTGCCACACGGCTACACACGGCATAGACTAGCTAGTTCAGATTAGGCTTCCTATCTGAACTAGCTGTACGCCTCGTGGAACGAGGCGTACAGCTAGTTCGGATTAGGAAGCCTAATCCGAACTAGCTAGTCCGTGCCGCGTGTAGCCGCGCGGCATGGGGTCCGAACTAGCTGGATTTTAAAATGGCACCAGCCGGCTTCATGCAAATGAAGCCCGGGAAAGTCAAATCCCGGGCTTCATTTGCAACTCCGTATGACTACATTACCCCCCCTAGTTCGAACTAGGGGGGTAGTGTAGACATACCCTGAGAGTGGCTTGATTAAGGAAAATCAGGAGCAGGCTCTTCCTATAAGAGGCAGCAGTCTATTTTGTGAGACACTTGTGTCAGTGCTTAATAGGCAGAAATTTTCTAGCGGCAGTGACTCCACTGACTTGGATTTAGAAAGATCCAGTGTGGACAGTTGTGAGGAAGTTGTAGAGGGACTAAAGGTTGTTTCAGGTAAAATGGAAGCCACCAGAGAAATGAACCAGCCCCCTGATAAGCAAGTGACTGGGTGTGACCAGCTTGCTGAGAAATGTGTGTTGCTGGGAGGCCAGGATTCTATCAGCAGGGCTCAACAAATCTTCCTATCTACTTGCCCGTGACAAGTAGATTTCAGCCGGTCGCCCCATTCACCGGCGGTGCACACATGTGCAGTGCGGGTCTGGCGTATGCGCAGTGAGGGGCTGGTGAGTGGATTTTGCCGCAGTTCATCGAGCCCTGTCCATCAGTATTGAGTAAAAAATGCTTCATGACAGTAAGTATTGTCCGTGTACACATGCTGTAGATTTGTTCCTATTGCTGATGTTAACTTTTGTAACCAATGTGCTGTTGCTAAGGATTGTAAAAATGTCCAATGTACATGCTTTTTTCGAAAGACCACTGAACCTGTTAAGAAATGTACCAAAGAACACACACTGTATGTTAACAAACCTTGTGATACTGGTATTTCACTGTTGATACCTGAAACTAGTTTTGGAACTTCTCACCTGAGAAGGGGCATTCCAGAACTGGGGTGCATTATAGAAAGGGAAACTGAGGCACAACAACATTTAGTTCCCATAACTAAGTGCCAAGATGCCTACCCTATGGGGAATGAAAATACCTTCATTAACTCAATGTTAATTGGATTTCAGACAGTTGCCAAAGCTGGCATGGATAAATTTACTATTTTCTGTAGCTCTGAGCAAAGTCACTGCTGTACCCACTAATGATTGTTTGGTCCAAATTCTGTAAAGTGGGCCTTGTGAGGTGTCAAATGAAAGCTTGTACTCTGCTGATTCTATGTATGATATTTGTGTACTTGTATGATTTTTGTATATGAAGTTACGGATATTGTTCTCTCTTCTTGTATTTTGAATGTTCTCTGTCTGGGAGGAAGCAATGGGTCTGGTCTGCCTACTGTAAGGAATGATTAGTCAGTGAATGGTTGTGCAAATTAGCACTGCCTCATGGACAATGGCTCTCAGAGTGGCCAACACACACCAGAGGAATGTGTCTGGAAGCCTGCAGATCAGCCACGGTGTAATGACTACTTGCATGTGTAACAGACAAGACATTTGATCTCACTCCATCTTTGTCTCCAATCTTGCTCCTGATACCACATGCATCCTTGATAGGGACAGAGAGCCGGGGATGATTGCTGACCCATCCTGATTCAGGATGTGCACCAGAGACTTTTTCATCTGGCAGTTTATAATATCTCTGCTAAAAGCCTGCATCAAGCACTTGATGATTGATGTATGTAATGTATTCTCTTTAACAATCTCACTCTCAACCTTTTCTTTCTTTCTTTCATTAATACACCTTTACATTTTAGATTCCAAAGGATTGGCCCAGCATGCTCTTCTGGGTAAGATCTAAAGTGTAAATTGGCCTCGGAATGTGGCTGGGACCAAGAGGATCTGTTTGGAGTTGGTGAGTGTAGGTTTTATAACCTCTCACCTGTGTGGGAGGCCTGGGTCTGATTGTGGCACGGTGAAGCTGGGCTGTCTGAGGGGTTTTGCTGGTGAGGCTTCCTGCTGGCTGGATTGGCAGCTGACATGCTCTGTGTGACTGGCGTGGTGCCTTATAGTAAAGAACTCCAGTCGAGGGCGGTAAGTAAACCCCGGTTTTGAGCAATTTGCCCTGAGCTGACATCCTCAGTGGTGCCAAGACCCGGACTGGTGTATTACAGTGGTGTATTCGGCAGAATGCACAGAGCGTGGTCAATTAAGCTTTGGGTCAGGACTCCACACAATTCTAAATTTGATTGTGGAACTGAGAGTTTGGTTGGTTAAGGGCAGGTAAAATGAGTCAACAATGATATGAGGGTCTTTGCAAAGAGGCCTGGCAAAATTGATGCTTGAAAATAAATCTGCTTAGGACTCTCCCTGCATGTCAGTCATTGTACTCCACAGGTGTGGAAGGGGTTTGTTTGATTCATGTGCATATACTTATTAATTATGTTTTATCCCAGACCTCCAAGAAGAAATCACAGCTAGTATGGCCCGAAGCTTGTCCAGACCGTCTGTGATTTGGGGTGTGTGTCATAATCAGGAGTGCTGACCAGCACCTGGTGACTAAAGAGTTAACTAATGCCTCCTGTACCTAGCCAGGTATCGGGTGGTCAGCCAATAACAATGCAGGTAGGAATTTCAAACTGGAAAAGAGGAGTTTTTATCTCTGTTCTTTGTCTGAGAGGCAGAGCAGTTTCTTCCAAGACTGAGGGAGATGGGAGACACGTCTCTGTCCAACAACGGACTGCAGCTTGTTTTTTCTCTTTTCTTTTTCAAGCTCTTTCGGGAAAAAGAGCTTGGGGTACCCCTGGGGTAGTTTCAAGTATTCACCCCTGTTTGTGGATTCAAAAGCACTTGGTGGTGGCAGCGGATTCCCCAAAATCTGGGTATTAGGATTTGGGGGGGAAGTTTTTGTCCCAGAGCCTGTAGAGGCAAGGTTTTGGAGTGCTCTTGCGGGCCCCCACTTCTGCATTCGTCACGCCAGAGTGGGGAAAAGCCTTGACAGCTGTGTACCGCAGTGATGCCAGCAGAGTTAATACTGGAGTGGTGTGGGAAAGTGTCCTACTGTGGCAAGAGAAATAAGGCAGTGCTACCCAGAAACTTTTTGCAAAGGATTGTAGAGCACTGCTGTGAAAGTTTCCTAGAAATCCCCATGGAGGGATCCTGGGCCATCCCTGTGCATATAAACAGGCTTTTCCAGGCACCTTCTGTGTGTGGCCACTGGGAAGCAGATTCCCACTGCACTCACTTTTTCTTCAGATTATACATATGCTATAAAGGCATGGAGCCCTTACAGTTTGTTTGCAATTGCATATTTACCTGAGGTGCCTCCCCCCCCCACACACAGACACACAAAATAACCTTGCATCCCCCCCTCCAGAGCTCCTTTTTGGATCAAGACCCCTACAATTACAACACTGTGAAATTTCTGATTTAAAGGGCTCAAAGCTTATGATCTTTAAAATCCTATGTCCATGAAATTGACCAAAGTGGACTATGAATTTGATAGGGTCCCAACTATGCATCCTACTACAAAGGGTTAAGTCTTTCAGACAGCACCTGGTAAGTGTTGTGTATCTTTCTGAACACATCCTCGGACAATGAAATGCACGACTGCCACTTCTATGCCCATCAATTAGGCTATTTCTGCATTCATCAATTTTCCGAGGAATTTAACTGACAGAAGTTCAACTGAAGTTTCTCTTCTCAGTTAAATGTCAGATTAGTAAAGGTGTTCAATAGGGATATAAAAGAGTAGTTGATTAGTCAATTACTTGCTTCTCCCACTTGCTGCCTCTATATCAGAGGCAGTGAAGTGGGGGAGCACGAGCCGGTGCAGGGGGGAGCCGATTTAAAAGCTGGTTCCTTCCAGCACCATCTCTGTGATGTGGGAGGTTGGGGCGGTGGAGGCAGTGGCACAGCAGTCAGGGACCCAGTGCGAGCCCGCTCTTACTGCATTTAAAAGACAGAGCCACAGCCGGGTAGGTCTGGGACCTAGCTCCGCTGCAGCTCTGCAGTTTACATATAGTAAGAGCCAGGTTCAGCGCCTGACTATATGTAAACTGCAGAACAGTAGCAGGGCCCCTTATCAACTACGCATGTACTTGATACAGATTGTATCAAGTCCACGATTAGTCAGTTATCTGCTTCTTAACATCCTTAATATTTAAGTAATCTGGACCTTATGCGGATTCCTCTGACACACTGGTATTTTTATAACAGAGGCAACATTAACACAGACCTGTATCTGCTGCTTTTTTTCCTCTTTGATTTATCCCAACTTTTCTTCCAATGAGCCTGGCCCTCAGTCCTTTTATTTAAAAAGATGAAGGCCCAATATTTTGTGGTAAGCACAGTGAGAGGTATTGATTGTCACTCTTCTGATGGCTCTGTAGAAGTAAAAGAATGTTTGTTACTTGTAGTGTTGTCAGTTTAAGACACTGATGGATCGAGTTGCAGATTCAGGGAGACAGGTTGATGTCCTCAGGAAGATAGATGATATGAGAGGTTAATTAATAACACATGGTTAATTTTGGATTAACCAGACGCCAGCTGTACAAGCTGCAAGATGGGCTTGTTGGAAGGATAGTGCCATAGAAATTACATGAGCCAGATTTCCCCCTTGGTGGACCAGGCTGGCATATGGCACTTCCCTGCGCCAGCCTAGTTAACTGTGCTTTTAGGGTATTCACCCGAGAGGGAGTGATGTATTGGTTCCACCTTTGGCCTTTTATCTTTAGAAAGAATTATCAGCACCAAAGCACTCCTAGGACCAGACTGATATTAATGGTTTCTAAATGGCAAAGGAAAATGATGGCTCCTTGGGATAAGGCTCCATTCTGCAAGGCGCTGAGCACTTTGGTCTCCATCCAGATAAACATATAAGCATATGGTTAAATTTTGGTATGCAAATATTTACATTGACATCTTAGCATATGCTTAATTGCTTTGCTGAGTTGGAGGCAGGGAGGTTAACACACTGTGTGATCAAGCTCATGGTGAACAAGTATTACTTGCAATAATAACAATACTAATAATAATGAATATCTCGTTCTTAGTGCTTCTCATCAGTAGATCTCAAAGCACCAGACAAAGTACATCAGTTTTCTCTCCATGCCATAAATGGGGAGATGTAGGCATAGAGGTGAAGTGTCTTACCAGGGTCACCAGAAAGGCCAATGGCAGAACTGCACCGAAATCTTGAGTCATGTATATTCCTGGAGTGAGTCATGCCATCCTGCTGGGAAGTTCAGCTTCATTAAGTTTGTTCAGCAAGGCCCTGTTGCCTGACCACTACCAAAGAAAAAATAATTGAAAAGTTGATTATTAGTTCTTGTTCTACATCCCTTGCTGAAACACTGTAAAATACAAGGGGCTAGATCACTCTTGGTGGATCCAGAAGGTGGGATTCCTTTGTATGTTGACCTCCCCCTCTTAATAGTGAAAGGGCAAGGAGTAGAGCAGGGGTGTCCAAACTTTTTTCAAAGAGGGCCAGATTTGATGAAGTGAACATGCGTGAGGGCCGACCATTTTGCCTGACATTCTTTGAGCCATTAAAATTAAATGCAAATTAACTATTTTATGCAAAGTTTATTGCAAACGGCATACTTTTCATTTCGTCACATGGATGACAAATCTAAACAGGTGTTAAATCACTCAGCCTTTCATATCTGAAGGCCAGATGAAAAAAAAATCCAGGAAGCTGAAATATATGTCAGGAACATTGTAAAGTACATTACATATTATTGGTAATAAAGGTTGTCTGTCAACTTTTAAGTTCAAAAAATATGAACAGGAACATAACACCAAGTATACATGTTGTGTCCAAATATATTTATAACTGATTTAGACCAACTGACATTAACTGAGATTTTACAATGTATTCATCTCAATACATATGGATTCGTTGGGGGCCATAAAAGATAGGTATTGCCAAATTACCTGTGGGGCCGTATTAAACCGGAACACGGGCCGCAATTGGCCCGCGGGCCGGACTTTGGACATGCCTGGAGTAGAGGAAGTGCCTCATTTGTGACTCCTTTGTCCTTCAAGGATTGAAGCTCCATGGTCTACAGGGGGTGGAGCCAGATCAGGAGCAACACAGGGAAGTGGAATGGCACAGGAAAGTTGCTGCTGACACAAGATCTTTGCATGGCAATACAGACAGGTGTTAGTAGTCCCTCTTTCTGTGTCTCCTCCTGGCTGTTATTTGACCACACATTTTCTTTATTTTGTACATCAGGAAGGGGGGCTAGGGAAGTGGAAGTGGAAGGAGGTGAGGGAGGAATGGGGTACGAGCCCCCGATGGGGAGGACTGGGCTGGCTCTGTGGGCTTCTGGGGGTGGAAGCTCTCCTGCAGCCCCCCAATTGCCTTGATGGAAATAAACTACCAGAGGAAAGTGGAACCAGCTGAGACAGAGACCATGCATATTGATGATTCCTGTCTGCACCTCAGTGTATTCCTGCTGCTCTGGAATTCAGTTGATTGAAGCAGGCCGGAGAGTGTTTTGACTTTTATTTTTATCAGTCTCCACCTGCCGGTTGCAGGGGTTATTCCATTGGATCTGTGCTAGTACAGAGAAATACTCAGGGAATCATCTTTTTAAAACAGAAAGGGATTAATTTTCTACCTATTAAATCCATCCAGCCAGGAATCTTTTCAGCTAATAGTCTTATTGGTTTTGCATAACTGGCAATTAAGGGGTAATTTTAGAATCTGTGCCAGAGACCATAGGTACTTTCAGAAAATGTTCTCAAGGAGTCTCAAAAGAATTGGATGTGTCATGATGTCTCATTCTTGGAATAAACATTGCTTCTTTAGACAGAAGCTGAGTATTCAGGAAAACAGAGCTTGTTGAATTGCTAAATATTCTGTCATTTACTTAATAACAGAGCAGGAAAGTGAGTTCTTTGATTCTTGGTTATAAACATATGAAACCTCCAGAAAATATGTATGCAATTGTAATGAATTCAGGGGAGGATTAATGGTGTAAAACAGTAGTTTACTGGTATTTAATGTCTTGTTTCTTGTCAGTTTGCTGATTTTGTAAAATGTTAATTGACTTGATGGAAAAGCCATTGAGTGACAAGTATGATTTATGCTGATGCATCTCTTAAGCTCTGTTTTTACATGTTGCCATATATCTTTGTAGGATATCAAATGAAAGATAAACATCTGAAAATAATAGCTTTTTCTTACTGTGTTATGAACATTTTGAGAATATACAGACTAAGTTTGCCCTCTACTGGATTGCAAAGCTACATCACTGATACTATGACCAATTAGAGAAAAGAGACAGGAGTTTAGAATAGACAGACATTACTTCCTGATGATTTGCTCACCTTTATCATCATCTGTACATTCAACAGGGTAAACTGGTCCTTGGATTTTAAAAAAGCATGGTGTTCACATGAAAAATGACCACACAGAAAATTAGTTTCATACAGCATCCCTTTGTGTACACTCAAGGCTGTTCTGTATACCAGCACACACCAATTTGGCACAGAGACATCAACATTCAAATACAAGGATTTATTTTTAAGAGTGTATGGGGGCAATATGATTATAGAACCCTGACAAGGAATTGTGTTGCAACCTCCCAAAATTCTATAATCATTTTGTAACTTTGTCATTGCCATAAAAAGATTTTTTTAGACATTTATGACCTTAGCAGTGCCAGGAGATCAGACCCTAGCAAGATTAGCTGTAGTTGGTGGGAACTGAGCATCCCCTATTTTGGAGTGATGATTGAGCCCTGGAGCATCCAGAGTTGATGTCTGTGATTGGTGGCACCTCAACACTGGTTGTTCTTTCCCTGTGGAGCACAGTATTTAATCTCCCGAGGACTGCTGTGCTTTGGTGTAATATTGGTTGTTGGACTTCACATGGAGGTGGCTGGGTGATGGTGAGTGACCTCTGATGTACAAGAGGTGAGACTAGAGGATGTCAAGGTCCTTTCACCTTAAACTTTGAAATCCCTAAGAATCTGGGGAAGCTTGGTCTATAAGGAAGGAAGAGCAAAACCTGCTAATTTGTCTGGGTGAAAAAGGGTGCCCTGAGAGTAAGGTGGTAGGGCGGGTTCTGGCGTGGCTTAGGGGATAGGGTGTTCACATGGGGAGGGCAGGGTGGTGGATCTTCACAGAGCTTGCCTTTTCTAGAGCACTTTTTGGCAGGATATACTGGTAAGAGGGTTTATAAGTCCAACAGTGTAGAGGTCAGAGGGAGCCATAAGAATCTAAGACAGTAACTGTAAAACATCTTTGGTGTGCCAAAAAAAGTCACAGATTAAAAGTCTGATACCTCAGAGGGTAGGCCCCATTAAGAAGTAGGAGGTCTTCCCTTTGCACTGGCATAAAGTTCCTGTTTCTTGTCATCTGAGGCTACGAGAAAAACAGCTTTAACACTATGACATTTCCATATGTGCAAAACCTGATGTAGGCCCAGGACTGAATACTGCTGCTTCGGGTCTCCATTAGGGGTACATTTGGAGGTGGGTAAGGACTCGAGAATTCTTCATTTTGAGCTAAGAAAACAAACATTTTTTTCGGAATATGATTTCTTTTCTATGGAGGCTCTTTGCAATTTATCAGTGTTTTGGACATTGGAGTAAGTCCAGGCAAGATGAATTAGGTAGCAGAAGGCAGGTAAGTCGGTCAAAGGTACATGATAAATAAAATGGACTACATGGCTCTACAGTTTATTGCGGGGATATCCAAATTAGAAGATACTATGGCTGTTTGTTACATAGCAAGAATCCTGCTTCTTCAGATAGGGCTTTGATTCTTAATCAATGAAATGTGAGCACTATCTGTAACAAGGCCATCTGGACTTCCCCACTGTGCAAACACATGTGCTTCATCTTTTTATAACACTCAGGATAGTAATGCCTGATAAATATTCCATTTCTGAATATCTGTAAACCTCTACTTTTGTTCTTTTAATTCACAGTTCTTATTCGAATGATGTCCTATGGGTGCCTCACTATAGGTGCAGGAGCTCCATGTAATACCAGTAGAGCCCATCCGACCATATGTGCACCTCCCTTCCCTTGTCCTATGTATGGGACCAATCTATAGTGCTGTACAGTCCAGTCACTTCCTTCTCTACCATCTTTGGTCTGGGATGGAATCTTCTAGCAAGCTCACTTTTCCTGTTTCCTTACACCTAGTGCCTTGCCTGTTAGTATTTTCTTCTTCTTTCTCCATCTGGAGCAAAAACAGGTAAATAATTTTTGTTTTAACTTTGTAGTTCTTCTCATAGCTAAGGTTTAGTCTTTCCTGCTTCCCCCCCTTCCTGACTGGGAAGCCTTTTCCCTTCAAATAGGCTTTGCTTTCCTGGGTTTAAGAGGTGCATTTTGTGTGGACAAAAGTGTTCCCACTGGCTCATCTGAAATCCAGACCCAGAAAAGAGAGATATTAGACTGAAACTTCTCATCATGAAGAGCTCACCACATCCAATATTGGCCCTGGGCCCAGACTCTTCCCCAGACACGCTCTCATGCTTTGCCAGGTTGTTGGCCAAAGACAGTCTGATGATCCTGTTTGGGCAAACCTTCAGCCCTTGGCACCATTTCCCAGCTCTGGGGACCAAGGTGTCCTGCTTGCAGGAGCCATTGCGCCGAAGCTATTTCTGGCACTAATGAAGTCATCAGCATTGGCCAAGTCACCAGCACTGACTGAACCATCAACACTCAAATCTGCAGCACTGGCCAAGTCTTTAGAACCAGCCAACACTCTGGCACCATCTTCTGCAATTTCATGGACATACATCCTCTCTTTGGCACTGTGCATTACAATGACACCGATAATGCTCCTTCCTCTTCTACAAGACTTCAGATATTGTAATGGCTTGCTGGTATCTAACACTCCTGAATCTCAGCTTCCTCAACATGATCTCTCCCCACTTTTATCATCCTGTCTGGACTCATGACATTCCTCCAACTCTCTGAGGAGGACCACAGCTCTTTTCCCCCAGTGAAGAGGAGGCGGATAAAGAAGAGGATGCTGATGATGTCCCTTGACTATTGGACAAATTGTACTGTCTTTTCCTCACTTCCTCAGGACTACCTCTGGCCTCCAGTCATGACAGGGGACTCCTGTGGATGCAGCCACAGGTGCCACTCCCACCAAACTGGCCATATTGGGACCTTTCTACCACGTTCAGGGCACAATTTGGGAACTCTCCCAGAGAGCAAAGCCAGAGCTTCAAACTTCTTGCTTCTCCATTGATCTCTTGCTCAGGAAGTCATATCACCACCAGTACCAAATGAAGAGAAATAGCTGTCTAAGTAAAAGGCTAATTCCTCCTCTCCCCCCCCCCCCCCTTTTTTTGTTTTGTTTCTGGTAGATTATGGCAGAGTTCCTCCAATTTGGATTAGTTTGGATAATTATAGTTGGCCACAAGAGCTTCATAATTTGAAATCCTAATTTGTATCATGGCTGAAGAGTATGTCTTACACCGAGATAAATCTAGGCACTTCCCATCTTTGTCTAGATTGCTAGCTGGAGATTGGTATGGATGGCCTTTCTACTACACCACATTGACCACCAAAAAACTTGGGATGGGGTGCAAAAATAACATGCGGTATCTTTTGCCAGAACATAATATTTTGTGTTGGCGTGTTTGCTGTTCAGAAGGATGGAAGCCAGGTCTGCCACAGAACCTTCACAAGCTCAAGAAGGGCCTCATTGCAATCTTTGAGGAAGACAATGTGTGGAGGATATCCGTCAGTTTATGCTGCTGGTCTTTTACAAACTCCACAAGAGACAACCTCCTATCTCCTTCAGAACATGTTCCACGTGATCATTGTCTGTCTTAATAATTTCCCCATTAATGACATTTGTAAGGCTTCCTAACGGGCATCAGCAGACACTTGCACCAGGCACTACTCTCTTATGCATAGTGCCACAGTGGTCACTCTCCTTGGACGTGTTGTCCTAGCTTTCCTTGACAGTACATGTCACTCCAGCCTTCAAACGAAGGGCAGTGTGTTATAGGCTGGATATACTCCCAGTTCTCCCTAGAATCAGAGTTTAACCAAGGACAAAGTTGGTTTAGAGCCAAAAAAACAGCAGGTATAACTGACTGTATGATGGGGATAAATTTGTTGAATAAGGGTTTTTTATTTAAAGAACAATCAAAAGCTTTTTGAGTGGTTTTTGCATAGCAGAGTAGAACTGCACCATGGGTCAGATTAAGGTCTTCCCACGCTTGATTTCCTAAAACACCAGATTTAGCTGCCTCTTCTAGGATGACCAAGTGTCTCTTGGCAATGGAACAGATGCAGTTGTTCTGCATGAGCACTGTTGAATGTGAGGTACCATCTGATGTGAATCCCTGGTTCAATACACATTCTCTATGTGGCAGTGTGACTGGTCTATATGGCAGTTGGGCACAAAGAGACAGAAGATGGCTTGGGACTGGTGATGCATGGATTCTCTCATCTTCCCCCTCCCCCATGCAAAGGGGAGGGACACGTATGGCCAGGCAGACAGCACTTCAGCTATTAGGCTGGAATAATCTCTGTAATCTGAGAGAGACTCTCCTTTAGCTTGCTAGTCATCAGCCAAGTGCCTGGTCCATCTATTCTTTGGCCATACACAGGGCTCTGGATTTGTGCACAACTCTGTTAACTTGGCTACAGGTATATTCTTGATCTTTAATCTTGGCTTCCTTTTGCAAATTGTTCCTTTGATTTTATGCAGATTTCCCCTGGGAATTCAGGTGCACAGTATGCAGCTGCCATTGGGAGGTCAATAGCATGGATCCAAGAGCAGGATTTTAACAATAGTAAATTAGCTTTTGGTATAAAATATATCAAATGTGGTGCATATCCTGAACATTAATGACCTGCTCCGCGGGCGAACAGAGTCTGAAAGGCAACAGAACCCATGTAGTTTCACTGCATGGGGGGAGGAGGCTGCTGTGGAATAGAGATGTAAAATCCTGTTTAATTAGCTAACCGGTTAAATGTTAAGTTTAACCCGTTAACTGATTAAACAGGAGGCAGAGAGGCCATTCCAGCCCACTGGGCTGCAGTGTTCCTCCCCCCCCCCCCCGCCATGGCTGGGCCAGGCCCAGACTGCTCCAGCCCGGCTACTTCTAACCCCATGATGGGCAGCCAGCTCCCAGTCTGCATAGGCTGGAAGCTGGCAGCCTTGCACAAGGCCCGAAGCAGCAGTGGGGAGGTGAGAGTTGCCAGTTCCCAGTTGCAACTGGGGAGTGCTGTTGGCCAGGACCCTACCCCTGCTGCTGCTTCTGCCCCGCGTGAGGATTTCAACCACAGCCCCTTCCCACTGCTGATTTTGTGCCCCCCCCCCCAAGAATGCTGACTTCTAGCCCTCATGGAATAGGAGCTGGCAGCCCCACAGGGCTGGAGCAGCCCTTTGCCCCAGTGGGCCATGTGCAGGGAGCTGCTCCTGGGTAATGATTAAGAGTTAGCCTAGGCTTACCATGTAGTCAAGTCAACTACTCAGATTCCCCCCCTTGCTGCCTCTACATCAGAGGTAGCAACAGGGGGAAGCAGGAGTCGGTGCTGGGGGGAGCCAGCTTAAAAGCCCTGTCTCCACCATGCAGGGGTCGTGGGACAGGCGAGGCAGAGGTGCAGCAGCGGCACTGTGGCTTGGCCTTTTAAATGTAGTAAGAGTCCTCGCCTGTGCCAGGTGCCAGACATACTGCTGCTGCGGCTCTTCAGTTTAAATGTGGTAGGATCTGGGCTGCCTGCATGCCCAGCTCTTACTACATTTAAACTACAGAGCCGCAGCAGCCCCTTATTGACTCATCATGTACTCAATACTCAATACTTAATATACTTAGTAAGCATCGCCCATTAAGGGTGATGCTTACCGGGTAACTGGTTAGCCAGTTATCCGTTCACATCCCTAGTATAGAGAGCTCAATCAGGGATCTGTGACTACCTAGACCTCCAGAAAATATCTGTGAAATCATTTTGTAACTACCGTATGGGCTACAACAGACATAAAACTCAAGTACCTGGTACTTAGGAGTCCCATTGGTACTCTGCATCCTGAGGAAAGGCGATTATAAGGAAAGCTTGAAAAACTTTTATTTGGACTATGTTTTGTATCCTTCTGTCTGTAAAGCCAAGTTTCCATCCCACCACAAGTACTCCGTCCACTGGATCATTTTTCCTGTGTGGTATACAGATCTCTTATTGTAATATATTTGAAAAACCCATGTTCATCGCCTAATAGATTTCCTATGCATGAAAATGTCACAGTATCTTGGTTCCTTCTAAGGATAGACACAAATTTTGTGTGCTCCATCAGCAAGCTGTTCTTATCCCCCTTCTCCTAAAACAATGATGAAGAACTGAGATATAATAGACCTCAACATTCTCAATGTTCCAGGACTGAATTTTGCCCCCCATGGAGCATTGGCCATTGTAACTTTGTAGTGGTCGTGGTAGGGGAGAATTAAATATTTGTGATACAGGAGCAAAAAATGTTGGGGTAGTTTGTTTTAAATGGATGTTTGAAGCTGCTCAAAGGTTTTGACATGCAAATATACCAGGAAAACTGGAGTAATGAGTTGAGTGCAAGCCAGGTTGTCAAAGGATCATAATGTAATTTCTCACATGACCGCCATTAATCACATAGCTTTGCAATTTATCATATTGATATATGGGATATCATAGTGATGTATCTAATCTCAAGGGAGAATAATTAAATTAAAGGGAGAGTATTGGGGGTCAGGGTCAATCAGATTTTTTTTGGCTGGTCCTTTATGTAGAATGATTATAGAAACCCTGTGGCAAAGGAATTGTGTTTTGCCCTGCTTGTACTGTGTACAACACCCAGCCCAATAAGCAAAGCCGGATCCTGATGGGTGTTTCTGAGCAGTAAAGTAACACCAATAATACTGTAATTACCAATAGAATCACTTTTAAGCATTTACATTTAAGATTTGATATTTAAGGAAGTTAAGATTTGAGAGGATCCCTTTATGGAAATCTCCCTTATTGTCTCCAATTGTCATCTCTTTAATAGGAGACAATATGGGAGGATTTCCATAAAGTGATCCTCTCAGATTCCTTTCCTAGGATGTGTCGACACAGCAACATTATTTTGGAATAACGGCTGTTATTCCAAAATAACTATGCGAGTGTTTACACAACAATTCCGTTATTTCGAAATAATTTCAAAATAACGGATGGCTTATTCCGACTTTTGTAAAACTAATTCTATGAGGAATAATGCCTATTCCAAAATAGCTATTTCGAATTAAGGCATGTGTAGACGATCCACTGCTGCTATTTCGAAATAGCCCCTCACCAGGGCCATTCTAAGTTATGCTTCCTGGGGTTCTCAATCGAGATAGCACGTCTACATTAGGAAAGCCTGCCTCTGACTAATTTTGAGGCTTCCCTGAAGTGTAAACAAGCTATTTCGAAATAAGCTATTTCGGAATAACTATTGTGGAATAGTTTATTCCGAAATAACTGTGCAGTGTAGACGTAGCCCCAGTGAGAGTCCCTTACTATGTTGTTGTGTTGTCCTGCCCTTGTCCTCTACTTCCTGAAAGAGATGATCAGGATCAGTGATGTAAGTAGGAACAGTACTATTAAGTGGTGTGTAAATTCCCTCTGTATCCTTGACAATGCACCTAATTAATGACTTAGCATCCCTCTTTTGCTTCATTATGTGGATCAAAGTCCACAGGGGGAATAGCTGAGACACTCAAATTCATTTCACTTGCATGTAAACTTGGCTTTGAATTCGGTTCTTGAGATCAAAGACTAATGTATTGCTCTACTGCACAAGCTATAGTTCTCTGGTTTTACTTTTTAAAAACAGTAGCTGTGGTATGGAAATGAGTTCACTGGCATTACACACAGAGAGGAAAATGAATTTCTCTTGCATTCCATCATATTTACTCTCATCTAATTTATTCACCACATATATGCATAAACCCACAAAGAAGCTGCAGTCAGCTGAAAACAGAATGGAGGAAGCGTTTGTTGTATATGCAAGGTACAAAAGCATTCTAGGAAAGATGTGTGTGTGGTGGGGAGGTTGAGTGGGGAGGAGGAGTGGAGACGGGGGTAGCAGTAAACTCTGCCCTAATAAGATGCTTTTGACACTGTCCTGTACAGGGAGAAGGGAGAATTGTTAAAATTTCTGAGTAATAGCTTTGCATTACTGCTGGTTAAAGACCACATTCATCCCTTTTACAGTAAAAATGCTCCCATAAAATTATATCAGGTTACATTTTATATTTTTCAAACATTTAAGAAGAAATGTGCAATGACTGTAATTGTCATATCCTGCTCTCAGATTGGAGCAGCATGAGTGCAAGTGCAAACCAGATTCGGTCCAGTGTTGTATGATCATTTCAGAAATTATTATTTCAATTTTTTTCTCTTAAAACATTTGAACTATTTTAAGTTCGTCGAGGAGAAGGTGTTAGGCAGGAGGAGTAAAGTTTTTGCATTAGTATGGGACTGAATGAGAGATGAGCAACAACAAAAAAATCTTGTGGCTTACTCAATTTTTAAATGTAACTGTATTTTCTCCAATTTCATTGTTTTCTTTTTTTCATACAAATATCCCCCCTTAGCAAAATATTTCCATGTGTTTTATAACCCAGATATAATCTGACTCACAAAAGAAAATAACTTAAATCTAACTAGCAAAGTATAGAGGGGTTTGGTATGGGGTCTACCAGACATTTGCTGCTCCCTTCTGAAGGTACTGCCAACTTGGCATTTCCTGCTGTAAGAGGGTTACTTGCTGAAAAGGAAGAACATCAAGTTCAGACCTCCAGGGATTGTTTAGAGAGGTATACCACGATCAGTTCGTGGCAGAACCAGTCTGAGTTGATCCTTTGGTACCAAGAAGCCCAGGAACAGGCAGTGGCCAAAAAGAGCTCAGCAGACCACATAAAAAGGCCTGGTTTCTTCTGGTAGAGACCACTTTTGGATAAAGCCAGGACGGTGAAGGATGGCTTTCCCAGCCCTAACACAAGTAAGCTGCCCTTGTCAAGGACATATCCTTAGCATTATTTGCCTTGGACCTCTGTGGAGGATTTTTGTTTTTATTTTCTTCAATGCCCAGATAGCTATTTTGAGTTCAGCATTAATTTGTGTTCTGTAAAACCTGAGGTGAGCCAGCTCTGTGGAATAGTTGGCTGAGGCGAGCTCTTGACAGAGCCTTGTTCTTGTGTACATTGTTACATTTATTTTCACTTTCTGGCCCCTTTCCACTGCTAGAACAGGGCTTTACTGTAAATGAGAATCAGGCCTACGTAGTACAATGTGGTTCTGAGTGCCAAATATATTAGTAGCAGAACTGAATTCTAAACTCAAATAGAATCTGAGGTTAACAGTATTGCTAACCTCAAAAAGTCAAAAATCATTAGTCGTATCCCTGTCAAGAGATCAAAAATAATGAATCAGGATCTAAAAAGCCTTGATTATCCCCCAAAATTATAAATCTAAAAAACAAATCATGTTTTCTAGTTTCTATTTTGACTTCTTAACTCTCCTCTATTGCTCTTGACTGCTCAGATGGGCACTCTGCTTTTCTTCTCCTTCATCCCTATGACAAGAGAACTACCATCCATTTTCTTGCATGGTGACAAGTCTCAGAGAGGTAGCGTGTTAGTCTGTATCCACCAAAACAACGAGGAGTCAGATTTATTTGGGCATAAGCTTTTGTGATCAAAAACCCACTTTGTCAGAGGCTTATGCCCCCCAAACCTGTTAATCTTTAAGGTCATGTCTACACAGCAGGGCTACAGTCGAATTAAGCTATGCAACTTCAGCTGCATCAAGAACTTCATTCTTCCTTTGACTTCCCTTACTCCTCGTGAAATGAGGGTTACAGGTGTTGGAGTAAGAAGTCCTCCAGGTCAACATTATTTCGAAATAAAGGCTTGTAGTTTAGACACGCTCTTTGTTATTTTGTAATAACATCAGTTATTCCAAAATAATGTTGTTGTGTAGACATAGCCTAAGGTGCCACCAGACTCCTCATTCATTTTCTGTTACTGTCTTGACCCAGCAACAACACCTCACTGCCCCTGCTGCTTACCTGGAACCCAGCAGCACCTCTTCCTTGACTCCCCAGTCCCCTGTTTCCTGATGCCCTAGGATACCCTCTCTGCCGTAAGGCTCAGTGGTAGGCCAGGCCTGTGTCCTCAGCCCTGAGGCTCTTCAACACCGCTCTCCTCAGCCCTGAAAATCATGGGATTGTAGGAATTTTTCATGCCATCACAACAGCTCCTTCCACAGACCTCAAAGTCCTGTAACTGGCGATCAGTTTGCAAGAAACGACAATACTTTCATACCCTGGCTGCTCAGAGGGGACTCCCCTGATCTGCCATGACCACCAGGGTGGTGGAAATGCCATTCAGTCCCCCCATCTTCTCCTGCTCTTTCTCCAACTGTCCCCTGCATCCCATTCCTCTACAATCTCCCATCCCTTCAGGAAACCCTTGTTCTCCCCATCAACCTTTCACAGTATCTGTGATGTATCCTTTTATCCCGTGAACCATAGAGAGGCATTCTGTGAGTACAAACTTCAATCACATGAAACACTGGAAGGGGACAAGCTAGCTTTATTAAGGGAAACCTCACTTCCAAGGACAGAGAGGCCATAGAGAGATGACGTCTGTCTTGTTAGCTTCAGTCCTGTGGACAGTACTAGGAGATGGTAGCCAATTTGAATAAGTGAAAATTTCTGAGTTGATGCCTCTCGTGTTTTCATGATACAGATGGAAATCACACTAGCTGTCAGTATGGGATTAGTGTTTGTTATTGACGTGCCACTTACATACAGGACGTATTAGAATCCTAAACCATTTTCAAAAGTGAAATGGATTTATGCAAATTACATTAATAATTGTTTCTTTAATATTTGTACTGGGATAGCACCTAAAGGCTTCTGTCAGAAGTCAGTGCCCCACTATGTTGTAAACCCTGTACCAGTGTAAACTGATTTAAATCAAGTTATTTTAATTCATTGATTTAAATCGTGATTTAAATCACACAAAAATCATTGATTTAAATCAAATTTCCCACTGAAACATCTTCATATTTCTTCCAATAATTAACAACTCTGTACAACATTTAAAAATATCTAAGAAGGTATACTTTGTGTAATTTTTTAGCTAATTTGGTTTTTATTTCCTTAGGAAATACAGTAGTACGCAATACTCATTGTCTGTGTCAAACTGCAGATACAGCAGCAGTATACTAGGAATGGTAAAAACTAAATCACACACATAAACACAATATCACATATTTTATTAAACTAAATCTTAAATGTTACATAAATGTTTCACTTTTACAATTACAGCAGTCTCCTGAGCTACTGGCTGTCCTTAACATTATTTTTTAATTTCATTAACTCTAACAGACAAGTCCTCAGAACACTTAGGGCACATCTACACTAGGAAATAATTTCAAAACAACTTATTTTGAAATAATAATTTCCGAAATAACTATTTCAAAATAGCCTGTTCACACTACAGGGAAGCCATGAAATTAGTCCAAGGCAGGCTCCCTTAATGTGGATGTGCTGCCTAGAGCCCCAGGAAGCACTGGGAAGTAATTACTTTGAATGACTCTAGGGAGTTGAAATAACATCCACATTTCTGCTATTTTGAAATAACTATTTTAAAATAAGCATTATTCCTTGTGGAAAGCAAGAGTTATTATTTCAGAATAAAATAACAGGCTTGGTAGTGTGGATGCTCCACTGTTATTTCAGAATAAGGGTGTTGACCAGGGCTCAATGTACAGTGTCTTTAAGACTTCTACATCTTGCTCTAATCTTCCCCACTTCCAATGTAATTTTGATGTACATCTGATTCCAAGTTACCAAAAAGCTAAGACTGACTGTGCTTAGAGTGCACTTAATTTTGGAGTAAGCCTCATTGAAAACAAGTATCGGATGGACTTCCTTTGGGAAAGCTGAGTTATGCTGAAGTAAAATAGGGAATAGATGTATGGCATCACCATTGTGGGATGTGACCATGATGTGCAAAAATAAAGGGTGTGTATTATATAATACAAAATAAGAAAATGACACTAGTGGCAACTGGTAACTCTAGATTTCTCTTACTGAAGCTTTCAGTATTGCATACTTGAACGATATACTCTACACCTAGTTAACTAATTAAACAAGCCATAAGGAGAAAGGAAGACATGATTCAGCTTAACAAGTATTGGATGGGTTTCCCTTTTTCAGAGCTAGTTAGGCTAAACTTTTTTTTTCTAGGAACATCCAACATAGCAAACAGCTTGGGATTTTTTTGTTTGTTTGTTTCGTTAAATCACAGTGAAAGGCATAGAGAGTATTGAACAATGATGCATTGAAAAGTTGGTTCCCATTTTTCTTCAGATGTAACCACATCTTCATCCACATCATTTTCTCACAATAAGCAGTTTTCATTATGTTTCATTTTTGCAGCTAGGCCCTGCATTTTCTTCTTGTGCTGCTTACACTTAACACAATTTGCGTTTTTATTTATGGAATGAATTTCTTCAAAATATTCCCAGAAAAGGATCTCTTTGGGTATGTCTACACTACAGCGTTATTTCAAAATAGTTATTTTGAAATAATGCATCTACATACAAAATGCATTTCGAAATAGCGTTTTGCTCTTTTGAAATAGCGCGTCCACATTGATTGGACACTGAATCACATTTAAGACCGGCCGGAATCGGTTCTGGCAGGGCATCAGGTCAAGAGTTACCTTGTGTGGCTGCTGCCTGAGGCTACCTGAGACCTGTGCTTAAAGAGACCTCCCCAGACAGATGGTTTTAAGGTTTCCCTGCTTGCTTGCCTACCATGATGAGGGACAGCAAAGCATTTTTTTCTCTGCGTGCTTAGGTTGCCCTCACTCGGGACACCACAGCACTCCGCAACATGGAGCCAGAGCTGCCCCTGGGTACTCTGGTGCTTCTCTTGGACACTTTGCTGCGAGCCTGGGTGCACTTTCTGCAGGCTGCCATCCAGGAGGTCCATCGGGGGGCTGCCCTGAGGGAGAGCTTCCACCCTGAGAAGCACCAAGAGCCTCCCTGGTCTGCCCAACTGGGAGCTTGTGCCTCATTCCTTCCTCATTTACTTCCACTTACCCCTCCCTAACCCCCCTTCCTGATGTCAAATAACATACACATATTTTCATGAACACAAACTCTCTTTATTTAACAAAATCTGGCCAGGGGGTTGAAACTCTGGTGAGACTGGGGAAAGGAGGTGGGAGAGGGGAGGGGGAAATCTGGGAGTAGGGAGCTGGAAGGGGGAAGCAAGGGGAAGAAGGGGGAGGGGAAGCTCAGGGCTCGGGGTTGGGGGTCTCGCCGGACCAACTTGATTTTCATGCAAACCTGCTCCTGGGATCGCATGTGGCCTTTGGTGGCCAGGCAGGCAGCTATCCTGCCATAGATGGCCGCGTTCCTCTGTCTAGTGCAGAGATCATGGACGTTGGGGGCATCCCCCCAAACCTGAATAAGGTCCATGATCTCCGCCCTGAACCAGGAAGGTGCCCGCCTTCTCCAGGCCCTGGCAGGCTCTTGGGAGCTGGAAGACTGCTCCTGGGGAGCGGTGGAGGGCTGGCCGCCAGTGGCTTGCTGGCTCATGTTGTTGGGCCACTGGGTAAGTGGCAGTGACTGCTGGCTTTGGGCACTGTCCAGAGTTTACCCCTTTAAGGGCTCTGGAGAGGGGGGAGGGAGAAGAGTGTTCTTGGTTGAGGTTGGAGTGGCCACCAGGGCACTCTGGGAAGGCTGGAGGCCCCCTATTCCAAAATAAGTGTCTACACAACACTTATTTTGAAATAGTTATTGGCGTTATTCCTCGTGGAATGAGGTTTACCAATTTCGAAATAAGCCCTCCACTATTTCGAATTAATTTTGAAATAGTGGTTTGGCTGTGTAGACGCTAGTAAAGTTATTACGAAATAACGGCTATTAATTATACCCTTTTATACCCAGAAGCCATCATAGTTTTTCTGTGGCAAAAGAGAAGGGAAATATGGGAAACTGTGTCTTTGCTGAATAATGTTTTCCCTTTTTCTTTTCAGTAAGCTCCACTATTCTGTTCTACTCTGCCTCCGTTCTTTCCTTTATATTGTCGCTCTGTCTTTAGACAGTGCCCTAACTAACTCTGCCATGCTTGGCCCAGGTCCACCTCCACATAAGCACACAATAAAAACAATCCCATACAGCCTGTGTCTTTCTTTGAACATGTTACTTAATCTGCTTAGCAACAAAAATTGAAAGCCCAGAACTTTCAAGAACCAAGAGCTGGTAGTTAGGCTGGACATACTAGAGCCATTAATTCACTTTTTATGAGACAGTAAGTGTAGATGTCACATGTTTGTAATAAAATGTCATTGTTGTTGTTTTTAAATGAAAAATTAGTATTTTATTGAAGATTTTTTAAATTAAAAAATCGAATTAAATTAAAAACAATATTTAACTTAAAAAAATATTTGTATCTGCCCTGCCCTGTACAGACATACACTGAAAAAACAATTCCTGCCCTTCTCCAAAGAGCCTATGGTCTTTTTCATAGATCCTGTAAATGAAAAATGGAGTTCAGCAACATTCCCTCTAATTTTTTCCATTCATGTGTGAAATAAACGTTATGTGCACTGAGGCAAGTGCAGACATGCACCACCAAAAGAAACACATGCTGCCAGCTATGGGTGTTATGGCTGCTCTGCTAATCTGCTGGGCAGCCTTTGATTCTCTCATGGGTGATCACCCAAGCGCTCAGCTTACAGGGAAATGGAACTTAGGCCCTTTGTATTTGACAAAAGACAATAGGAGGAAAAAGCAAACATATAGGGGAAGCACAAGATAGTGGTGAGACAAGTGTGATCAATGTGACAAGCAGGAGTTATTCCTTAGCTAATATGTATTTTCACATATTTAGCCTTCCTTTCACATCTGATCATTCAAAACCACAGCAATGATTCAGTATCGAACAAAGTATTTATACTTCTGAATTTATTCATAAAACACTTACTACTTATTGACTTTAGGTGGCTGGTCTCTCTGAATTATAACCTAGTTCCTTTGATATAACCTCAAAAGTTCTGTGAAAAAAATAGGCTATCTTTCCCTTTCTATGGCTTTTGTGATTTTTGTTTGTTTGATCTCTGTCTCTTTTACGGCAAAGATCTAGCTATGCAATTTACATTTTCTGTCTATTGCTAATTCATTCTGGAAACCAGCTATTCTACTTCTACTGTTTGTATGGCTTTAAAAAAAACCAATAATGTAGTTGGTTCACATTGTATAGTTATTCTTAGGAGCAAATAGCCACGGGTGGATTGGCCCGGCGGGATACCAGGAATTTCCCGGTGGGCTATCGTCTGGTGGGCTGTCGTGTCCTCACGCCATTGCCCCTCACTCCGACCGCCTCCGTGTCCATGCTATAGGCAGCATGCAGAGCCCAACCTGCCGCCTGCGCCGCATGCCGGACATGACGCAGGGGGTGGGGCTTGAGGGGCACGCAGGGGTCACATCATAGGAAGGGCCGTTATCAGCCCATTTCCCGGGCCTATTTTGATTGCCAGTACGCTCCTGCAAATAGCTTTCCTGGCATACATATGCAACTTCTATTGACGTAAGTCAGTTTTTAGTTTGGTTTGTGAGGAATTAGGACCTGGTTTTTCAGTTGTCTGTGCCTGGTTCTCCATCTGAAGTTAATGAATTCAGAGTGCTCAGCACACAGGAAGTCAGATCCTTAGTGCAGAATAGAGAAAAAAATATCTGTATAAACTGACTGAAAAATGCCATTAGAAAAATGAATTTTCCACATACAATTTTTGTTTTGATGGGAAAAATAAAAATATTTTTGGAGAAAAACCAGGATGTAAGGGTGGCGCTGGTCAAGATGTTATTCTTCCACTCTACTCTGCATTGATTAGGCCTCAGTTGGAGTATTGTGTCCAGTTCTGGGCACCGCATTTCAAGAAAGATGTGGAGAAATTGGAGAAGGTCCAGAGAAGAGCAACAAAAATGATTAAAGGTCTAGAGAACATGAGCTATGAGGGAAGACTGAAAGAATTGGGCTTGTTTAGTTTAGAAAAGAGAAGACTGAGAAGGGGACATGATAGTGGTTCTCAAGTACCTAAAAGAGTGTTACAAGGAGGAGGGAGAAAAATTGTTTTCCTTGGCCTCTGAGGATAGGACAAGAAACAATAGACTTAAACTGCAGCAAGGAAGATTTAGGTTGGACATTAGGAAAAACTTCCTAACTGTCAAGGTGGTTAAACACTGGAATAAATTGCCTAGGGAGGTTGTGGAATCTCCATCTCTGGAGATATTTAAGAGCAGGTTAGATAGACATCTATTAGAGATGGTCTAGACGGTGCTTGGTCCTGCCGTGAAGGCAGAGGACTGGACTTGATGACCTCTCAAGATCCCTTCCAGTTCCAGTTTTCTAGAATTCTAAGAACTTTATTTTTCTACAGAAATTTTTAACAAAAATAAAATCTTAATTTTCATCTAAAATTCTTCTGTAGATGTATTTTGATTTGTAAATGCAACCATTTTGCCTCCTGGTGTTTAATAAATATGGGTTTGTTTTTCAGATATGATAAGAGAAAATGAAAGTGGTTTGATGTGGTTGAGTTAATTTAGATGTACTGTGTAATTAGAATTATGAGCCCAGCAGGCTGTGTTGAGACTGTTTATTGTTAATTTAGTAATGAAGTTAAGTTACATTTACATGTTTCTAGCTACCTTGGCGCACACAAACTTATACAGTCTACAAATGTCCAAAACATCCCATGAGTCTTACTCTTCTCAGCAAAACAATTTGAACAAATTAGACTGGAAATCCAAAATAAATAACTCAGACAAACCTGAAGAACCAGCAAAGCACATCCAAACCCCATACCATTCAATCACTCTGCTTTTTATTTCATTCCAGTCCCTGTTCTACATTCGTCCATTGATTGTGTAATTTGAATGCTCTTCGGGTCAGTGACATTGGCCCTGATTCTGACCTCAGGGCAGCTATGGACAAAGGTGATGCTGCAACGTGTTTGGATGTTGCATTCTGGGAATGGCCATGGGCCTGTTTGGTCCTGGGCATAAATTACAGCAGCTCAAAGGCCAGTGGTTCTCAACCAGGGGGACACAGACCCCTTGAGGTAAGCAGAAGTCTTGCAGGGCGAACTCAGATAATTTAGATCAGTGTTTCTCAACTGGAAGTGGGGAGGAGTGTCACAAGATGGGTTTAAGTGGGTTCCTAGTCCAAGGCTGGCTTTAGGGAAATTTCCTGGGGCCCCAAACCTCATGAAGCTAAGTTATATGCATCAGCCCTAGTTGGCAGGGTTTGGGCTTTATCTCCACCACTCAGGGCTCCAGCTTCACATAAGTCTTACAAGTGAAAAACAGGCTCAAGTATTGCACTGAAACGTAAGTCCAATATTTATATTCCCATTGATAGATTTTATAATTGTGGGGTTAAAAATGAGAAATGAACCCATTTTTTCATTCAAAGTATGCTGAGCTATTTTTTGTATTTTTAGAGTCTGATTTTGTGAGCAAGTAGTTTGGGAGGTGAAACTTCAGGTACACGAGAGAAATCAAGGTTCCTGAAAGACGAACAGTAATCTAGAAAGATTGAGAACCAGTGCTCTATGCTGTGCTTTTCTGCTCACAGCTCCAAGTTGCTGTGCGGGCAATTGAGAACAGACAGAGCATAACCATGCCCCTGGTCCCTCAGCTGATCCCTGACATGCTCCCTTACATAAAAGAAGGGGTGAGGTGGGCTTTTTGGGAATCCGCACTGCCCAGAGATCTCTTTGTGCAGGGGAATTCCCAGAAAGCTGATGAAAGTATGCCCCAGAACAGTAACATAAAGCAGGGAGAGCAGAATACTTGTGTATAAAACTCCTAAACAAGTGGTGACATAAGTAAAACATGAATGAATTAGAGAGAGAAGGTATGTTTGTAAAGATATAGGTATGTGAAGAGCCAAGCTAGGTCACGGTGTCTCTGTTCAAATGGCTAACTTAAACAAGAGTCTCAACTAGTTCCAGTTCACCTCACTGTCACGGAATTTGCCATCTACCACTGCAGTCAATGGAACTTCTTGCATGAGTAAGGTAAGCAGGGTTTGAGTAATACAGGCAGTCCCAGGGTTACGTACAAGATAGGGACTATAGGTTTGTTCTTAAGTTGAATTTGTATGTAAGTCGGAACTGGCTCCAGATTCAGCCGCTGCTGCTGAAACTGACCAGGGGCTGACTACAGGAAGCTGGAGGCAGAATTGCTCTGCCCCCAGCTTCCTGGAATCAGCCACTGATCAGTTTCAACAGCGGCTGAATCTCGAGCCTGGGACAGAACAGCTGGGCTGCCAGGTAGGTCCCTGCAGGACCAACCCGGCAGCACCCCAGCTGCTCTGCCCCAGGGTCCACAACAAAAGCCTGGTCTGCTGGGGGGGGTGCACTAGCTGCGCCCTCCCTCCACCCCCCAGCAGACCAGGGACACGGGGAGCAAAGCCGCGGCGGCGGGGTCCCGCGTCTCTGAGGCTTTGCTCTGGCAAAGCCTCAGAGGCGCGGGACCCCGCCGCCGCTGCGGCTTTGCTCCCCATGTCCCTGGTCTGCTGCAGACGGTCCCCAGCAGACCAGGGACACCCGGAGCAAAGCCGGGGAGGCGGCGGGGTCCCGCGCCTCTGAGGCTTTGCTGTGGCAAAGCCGGGGAGGCGCGGGACCCCGCCGCTGCTGCGGCTTTGCTCCTGGTGCCTCTGGTCTGCTGGGGACCGTCTCCAGCAGACCAGGGACACCGGGAGCAAAGCCGCAGTGGCGGCGGAGTCCCGCGCGTCCCCGGCTTTGCCAGAGCAAAGCCTCAGAGGCGCGGGACCTTTCCGCCTCCCCGGCTTTGCTTCAGGTGTCCCTGGTCTGCTGGAGACGGTCCCCAGCAGACCAGGGGCACCCGGAGCAGCTATTCTCGCCCCGGAGGTCGAGGTGGCGGGACCGCTGCGCTCTGGGCGGTCCCGCTGCCTGCGAACTCCGGGGCGAGAAAGCCCCGTTCGTAAGTGCGGATCCGACATAAGTTGGATCCGCATAACTCGGGGACTGCCTGTAGTTGGAATCCATTTCTGTCATATCTGATTCTCTTTTTGAGATAATAGCACTTCCCTTCCTCGCGGTGGTCTTAGTTAGGATAAATACATTAAAGACTGTTGGATATTTGGACACTACTATGGTTGGAGCCAGAAAAATACCTAGATATACAGACAGGACTATGCAGCACTTTAAAAACTAACAAAATGGTTTATTAGGTGATGAGCTTTCGTGGGCCAGATCTAAAAAGCCAGAAAGCTCATCACCTAAGAAACCATCTTGTTAGTCTTTAAAGTGCTGCATAGTCCTGTCTTTTGTTTCAGCAAAACCAGACTAACACGGTTACATCTCTATTACTAGATATATAGAAAGAGGGTCATGATAACCCATATGCTATTTGATGGAAATACCTAGATGACTGGAAACTTGTATAACATTCTCTCTTTGCTGTCACCATGTCATTTCTTTCGATTACTCTTTTTTTAAACTTAACTCTTTACCTGTATTTAAGTGATTGTGCCTAGATATAATTTCCACTGCATTTAGAAAGTAAAGGGAGAAAATGTAATTATGTAACTAAGTCCAAAAGAGACAGAACTTAATGAAAACTCAATCCTGTCTGAGATTAACCTTCTTTCTCTGGGCCCATAACTGGCAAACATAATGCTTAATCCTTCATATAATTAATTTTGTTAGAACTTCCATTGATTTATTTGGAAGCAGCACCGGGTCCATAATTATCATACTGCATAGAATCAGACTCTGCCTGAGGAGATCAGATTTTAATCCATGTCTCCCAAAAGTATATGGGTGTTCAGATCCAGGGGTTTATTTTTGGGTCCATCTTTGACATTAGAAAAAGAAATATTCTACTGTTATTTATTATAGAACAGAGATTAGGGCCCTATAGACACTGTAAAAACATGTGATAAAAGCCTCTGACTTAAGAGTTTACAGTGTACTAAAAATGAAGGATCAAGACATGGAAGGGATGCAAAGAGATAAAGTGAATTGCCCAAGACCAAAGCAGGTACTAGAACCTAAGTCTCCTAAGGCCCAAACCACAGTTCAAGCCACTAGACCATGTTAGTGCTGACTTTTGTTTCTTGAAGCTCAGGAAAATTTGCCATTAAATTCCATAGGACAGAAGCAGGCACTACTGTACTAAATAGATGTAGGGAGGTTACATCTCTTGTGTTCCAAAACTTGGGCTACATCTTCCTTCTTGTGGAAAAGCCTATGCAAATGAAGCGTTGTTTAGTATATTGCTGTGTTTCATTTGTATAATTAATTAGGAGCCGTTTTTGCACAAAAGGTTTTTGCGCGAAAAGGAGCTGTGTATATGGCTCGTTTTTGCACAAAAAAACCCTCTTGCGCAAGAGCCATTCTTCTTCATTTTTTCAGGAAGAAAGTCTCTTACGCAAGAGGGATTTTTTGTGCAAAAGCCTCTTGTGCAAAAACGGCCCCTAATTAATTATGCAAATGAATCATGGCAATATGCTAATCTGCCCTTCATTTGCATAGGCTTTTACACAAGAAGGGTACGTCTAGACTACCACATTTTGTCGACCGAAGTTTTGTCGACAGATACTGTCGACAAAACTTCCGTCAACAAAGAGTGTCCAGACACATTGAGTTCTGTCGACAAAGCAAGTTGCTTTGTCGACAGTACTCCGTAGTCTGGACGCAACGTTACAGGCAATAACACCTTCTGTCGACAGAGTTCTGTCGACAGAAGGTGTTATGCCTCGTAAAATAAGGTATACCAGCGTCGACAAAACTGCTGAGTTCTGTCGATAGTATAGACGCTGGTATAGTTTTGTCGACAAAAGTCCACTTTTGTCGACAAAACTAGGTAGTCTAGACACACCCGAAGGAAGCAGTATAGACGTAATCCAATTGGTGTTTCATTTATTTCAATAGAATATCTATTTAAAATTGAAGCTAAGAAATCTGTAGTTAGGGCAGAAACAAGACACAGCCTAGAAAGAAGCAAGAAAATTTAGCACTGCACACATAAAAATGCATTAACTAGCTTCACATCAATCTGGACATGTGCAAAAATATAATACAACCCAATTTAGCCTTACATTGTTGAAACATTTTTGTCCTGTGAAGGGTATTTCTGGCTGATTCAGTGATGATTTCACGATACATATCACCAAAAAAATAGATTTTATTTTGTCAAAACACAAAGCTTACCTGATTTGAAATAAGACTGTTCTAAATATTAGGCAGACACTAGGTCTTCTAGGATAGAGTCTGGTTAAAAACTAATGGGAACTGGCAAGTGTTAAATTACCTTCTTGAAAAGCCTATATAATTTCACGAATGAAGTAGTTTTGTTTTTGTGATTCTCAGCGTAGTTATATTTCTAAGGCTACGGTTTGCAAATGTTAATTGTTTTCATTGTATACCACGATCAACACATCAGATGTGCCACAAGCCATGTAACTAGCACACGTATTCATAAGCTCAAATCTTCTACGGGTATAAACTCGGTTCTAGTTTACACAGTGGAATGGTGCCACTTTGCACAAGCAGGGAATCTGTTCCACAGTATTAAGAACATAAGAACAGCCATACTGGGCCAGACTAATGATCCATCTAGCCCAGTATCCTGTCTTGCCAGCAGTGGCCAATACCAGGTACCCCTGAGGGAGAGAACACAACAGGTAATCCTCACGTGATCCCTCCCCTGTCACCCGCCTCCAGAGAAACAGAGGCTAGGGACAACATTCCTACCCATCCTGACTAATAGCCATTGATGGACCTAACCTCCATTAATCTATCTAACTCTTTTTTTAATCCTGCCTTCACTACATCCTCTGGCAAGGAGTTCCAGAAGTTGACTGTGTGCTGAGTGAAGAAAAACCTCATTTTGTTGGTTTTAAACCTGCTGCCTATTAATTCCATTTGGTGACCCCTACTTCTTATATTGTGGGAATAAGTAAGTAACTTTTCCTTCTTCACTTTTTCCACACCAATCATGGTTTTATAGACCTCTATCATATCCCCCCTTAGTCTCCTCTTTTCTAAGATGAAAAGTCCAAGTATTTTTAAACTCTCTTCATATGGGACCTGTTCCAAACCCCTAATTATTTTTTTTGTCCTTTTCTGAACCTTTTCCAATGCATGCATGCATATCTATCTATCTATCTATCTTTTTAGATGAGGCGACTACATCTGTATGCAGTATTCAAGATGTGGGCATAGCATGGTTTTATATAGAGGCATTAAGATATTTTCTGTCTTATTCTTTATCCCTTTTAAAATTATTCCTAACATTCTATTTGCTTTTTTGACTGATGCTGCACACTGAGTGGATGTTGTCAGAGAACTATCCACAATGATGCCAAGATCTCTCTCTTGAGTAGTTGTAACTAAATTAGTCCCCATCATATTGTATGTATAGTTGGGATTATTTCTTTCCAATCTGCATTACTTTACATTTACCAACATTAAATTTCATTTGCCGTTTTGTTGGGGTACATATATACTATGTTCTTTTTTCGAAAGGAGAGATGCAAATTCAGTGTTAATTTGCATATCTTCTTCCGGTCGCTTTTTCGAAAGCAGTTATTTTTTAGAGTGAAAGCAGTTTAGATGGGTTTTTTTCAAATGCCCCTCCCCCCGTTTTCGAAAGAATCCTGTATACTTGATTTTTTAAGGAAGAAGGGTTCTTCGCAAAAGGGAGTTCTTTTGAAAAAAAACCCATCTAAACTGCTTTCACTTTCGAAAAAAAACACTTTCAAAGAAGTGATCGGAAGAAGATATGTAAATTAGTACCAAATTTGCATATCTGCTTTCAAAAAAAGAATGTAGTCTAGATGTACCCCTAGTTTGGTGAGATCTTTTTGAAGCTCTTCACAGTCTGCTTTGGTCTTAACTATCTTGAGCAGTTTGGTATCCTATGTAAATTTTTCCACCTCACTGTTTACTCCTTTTTCTAGATCATTTATAAATAAACTAAATAGGATTGGTCCCAGGACAGACCCTTGGGGGACCCCACTAGTTACCTCTCTCCATTTTGAAAACTTACCATTTATTTCTACGCTTTATTTCCTGTCTTTTAACCAGTTGTCAATCCATGAAAGGACCGTCCCTCTTATTCCATGATAACTTACTTTACTTAAGAGCCTTTGGTGAGGGACTTTGTCAAAGGTTTTCTGGAAATCTAAGTATACTATATCCACTGGATGCCCCTTGTCCACATGTTTGTTGCCCCCTCAAAGAACTCTAGTAAGTTATGATTTCCCTTTACAGAAACCATGTTGACTTCCCCCAACAAATTATGTTCATCTATGTTTCTGCCAATTTTCAACTATAGTTTCAACTAATTTGCCCAGTACTGATGTTAGACTTACCAATCTGTAATTGCCAGGATCACTTATAGAACCCTTTTTGAATATTGGTGTCATGTTAGCTATCTTCCAGTCATTATGTACGGAAGATGGTTTAAAGGATAGGTTACAAACCACAGTTAATTGTTCTGCAGTTTCCCACTTGAGTTCTTTCAGAACTCTTGGGTGAATGCCATCTGGTCCTGGTGACTTGTTACTGTTAAGTTTATTAATTTGTTCCGAAACATCCTCTAATGATACCTCAATCTGGGACAATTCCTCAGATTTGTCACCTAAAAAGAATGGCTCAGGTTTGGGAATCTCCCCAATATCTTCAACCGTGACGACTGAAACAAAGAATTCATTTAGCTCCTCCGCTTTGACTTTATCATCTTTGACTGCTCCTTTAGTATCTCGATTGTCCAAGGGCCCCACTGGTTGTTTAGCCGGCTTCCTGCTTCTGATGTAATTAAAAAACATTTTGCTATTACTTTTTGAGTTTTTGGCTAGCTGTTCTTCAAATTCCTTTTTGGCTTTTCTTATTATATTTTTATACTTAATTTGACAAAGTTTATGCTCCGTTCTATTTTCCTCACTAGGATTTGACTTCCACTTTTTAAAAGATGTCTTTTTATCTGTCACTACTTCTTTTACTTGTTTGTTATTATTGTATATTTAAAGTGAAGTTTTAGGGCTAGATTCTGTACTATATAATTAAATGACAAAACTCTTCAGCAGAGCCAATGTATTTGGCTCTTAATGTTTGGCATAGTCATTGCAATATGTTAGATTCTCCATCTATTTTTGTCAAGCTAGTAATGGTAGAAGTGATTTGTTTCCAAGTTGGCAGGAATTGCTACCATGATTGAACATTTGAGTGAAAGGCACTTCAGTGTGTTTTGCCTTTCAAACATAGTTGTCATCAGATGATTTCAACTGTCAGACCAGTACTGGAATTGAAATGTTTTAAAATAGAACATTTACCATATCACACTTTCAGATTTTAAAATAAAAGATTTTAATATTTTATTTCAATCACTAATAATTCCTAAGAATTTTGTTTTTAACATTTTATAATTTAAATATGGTGTGTGTTTTCATGTTATTTATTGCGTGCTTAATAATTTTGATTTTTTGGAGGCCTTTCGTTACAGTAGGGGTATGACTAGACTACATGCCTCTACTAGCAGAGGCATGTAAATTAGACTACCCGACATAGTCAGTGAAGCGGGGATTTAAATATCCCCCGCTTCATTAAAATAAAAATGGCCTCCGCGCTGTGCCGGCTCAGCTGATCGTCGGCACAACATGGCAGTCAAGACGCGGATCGGTCGACGAGGAAAGCCTTTGCCGACTGATCCCTTATGCCTCGTGAAACAAGGATTACAGGATTGGTCGGCAAAGACTTTCCTTGCTGAATGATCCGCATCTTGACTTCCGCGTTGTGCCAATGATCAGCTGAGCCGGCACAGCGTGGCGGCCATTTTTATTTTAATGAAGCGGGGGATATTTATATCCCCGCTTCATTGACTATGTCAGGTAGTCTAATTTACATGCTTCTGCTGGCAGAGGCATGTAGTCTAGACGAACGCTAGGAGAAGACATCTGATAACACAGGGTTCTTTAATTTAGCAGACAAAGGCATAACAGGATCCATTGGCCGGCAGTTAAAATTATCACAGTTAAAACTGGAAATAAAATGCACATTTTAAAAAGTAATACCACTAAACTATTGGAACAGATTACCAAAGGAGATGGCTAATTACCATTATTTGGGGGTCTTCTGAGTAAAGACTGGATGTCTTTTTAA
This sequence comes from Pelodiscus sinensis, assembly GCF_049634645.1. Classification (NCBI taxonomy): domain Eukaryota; kingdom Metazoa; phylum Chordata; order Testudines; family Trionychidae; genus Pelodiscus; species Pelodiscus sinensis. The sequence goes on along the minus strand of NC_134712.1, from coordinate 242,857,033 downwards.
AGAATACATAGGCTATGTCCAGACTACAGGTTTTTTCGGAAGAAGCTTTTCCAGAAGAGATCTTCTGGAAAAACTTATTTTGAAAGAAAGCATCCACACACAGCAAAAGCACATCAAAAAAGTGATCTGCTTTTTCAAAAGATAGCATCTATTCAGTGTGGACGCTATCTCACATTTCAGTTGTGATTACTATGACCAAGTAGCCACCAGAGCACCCGTGCTTTTTCCTGGAGGCCTCTTTTTTTCCAAAAAAACCTCCTCTTCCCCATCCACACGTGCCTTTTTCCGAAAGAGCTCTTTCGGAAAAATGCTTCTTCCTTGTATAAAGAGGTTTACTGCTATCAGAAAAATGCCTGCGTTCTTTTGACTTTCTGTCAAAAGAACGCAATTGCAGAGTGGACGTAAGTGTAGTTTTTCCGGGAAAAACATTCGTTTTTCTGGAAAAATTCTGCAATGTAGACATACCCATAGCTCAATCAGATTGTTGGACTGGGTGCAGGAATCACTGGGTGAAATGTTATGGTCTTTGTTATGCAGGAGGTAACACTAGATTATCATAATGGCCCCTTCATCATTTAAAATCTATTAATCCATCAGCAAAAATTGTAAATGAGTTTCCATATGTCATGGAAACTCAGTGAACTGGCTTCCACAGCAGAGCCAGATGACAATGTTAACTAAGGACTTGTGTATATTAGAATTAAGTTACTGTAACTATGTTGCTTGGGGATATGAAAAATCCACATCCGCTACTGGCGTAGTTAAGACAACCTAATTCCAAGTGTAGACACCACTAGGCCAATGGAAGAATTCTTTTCTTGACCCAGCTACTGCCTCTTGGGTAGATGGACTACTTACACTGATGGGAGAGCCCTTCCTGTAAGAGTAGGAAATATCTAGGAAGTTTCTAGACTGAAGTACTACAGTGGCACAGCTCCAGTAATGCAGCTGTGCCATTGTAGCATTTCAAATGTAGGCAAGTCCAAAGATCAAGTGTTTTCAACAGGAGGCCACTCAAAGGTGATTATTGTTAGTTTAGTGTTAGATTTCCCGTATCTCTTCTGACACCCTCTCCCCCCACATTCTCTGCACCCTGCAATGGAACCTGATTTGCAAAAGCCCTAGAACCGTTCTAACCTAGGGTTCTCAAATTTTTACATGAGGCAGATCATATTTTCATACAGAAATGATTTCATAGACACCTCCCATTCACCATCACATCATGCATCTGTGGCTGCTTCAGCAAGGTCATTCCTGGAAGAGTAACATTTGGCAAATATTCCTTTTTCCTAAGCTTTTCATGGAGTTTAGCATCTGAAAACATGGAGGAGAACCCAGCACTATATGTGCATAAGCCAGATGTTTGTACTATAACACTTGATATTGTTTTGCTTGAGTCTATGAGGATGGAAAAGCCGTGGGAGGAAACACATTTTTGTCTAATGCTCTTTGTTTCTGCACTTGGAGAGAACAGGCAGTGAATAAGAAGGGTCTAGGAGCTTTTAGAGGAGATGGGGGGTGAATGGTAGTTGTTGGTCATGCTCAGTATCTCTCTGAAACTGTGCAGAGAGAAACTGTGCATTAAGGGCAAGGAGTCTAGCAGGTTCCTCACATCTACCATGACACAGCTGGTTCAAATGACACTCAGTGAGGGAAGGAGTATAAATAAGGGAAGGGATTTTTGTGCATTTTGTTTATTTTATTGAGAATAAAAATCCAACTACAGGGAGCTCTAACATCTCCTGCCCCACGCATCTGAGTGGCATGCTGTTCCCCCTGGAGGTCAGTCCTAGACTCTGCAATTCATCCCCCCTCAACATATTACACAAGATTCATATGAATTTCACCCTCACAGACAATCCAGTCATGTCTCTGGAGGTGGAGAAGACGATGATGCCCTTAAGAGGCCAATTATAGAGCCGGGGCTGTGCTCTGGGGCTATGTCTACACTATGACTTCTGTGGCAAGAGGCAATGCAAATGAAGTGCAGATTAGGATCTTGCAGAAAAAGGGGTCTTTGCGCAAAATGGCAACAGCCACACTGCCTGTTTCTGCGCAAAAACGGAACGAAAGAGAATATGCAAATGAAGTGTGAGAAAATGCTAATCTGTGCTTCATTTGAATTGCCTCTTGTGGCAAAAGTCATAGTGCAGACACAGCCTGACAGATAATACTGCAGATGGGGTGATAGCCCCAGCTGGCGCAGTTAGAGACAGCCCTTTGGACTCATTTGACCAACGTAGGATCAAGATGTGTTTGTTGTGAAATGAGCATCCCCGATCCGGTTCCATTTTGGATCCAGATTGTCTTACTGGAGCTGAGGAGATACCGATTGTTGATTTGCTGCTAGCTATGCTGCTTTTGCTGAGGAGATTGAGGAGTCTGAAGGGGAACTTTTGGGCTACCATTCTTCTCCGGCTCTGAAGAATCCAGGTAATACACACACACACGCACACACACTGCACTTTTGATTCCACACAGCAGAGACTGAGAAGTTATCTTTGTAAGAAGATTGGAGCAAGGACAGGGAGCGCCAATGTAACAGCAACAATGGGTGTGTTGACACAGCACAGTTATTTCAAAATGTAGTATGTTAGAATTGTACATAATGTGACATCAGCAACCCGCAGGCCACAGTGTAAGAACCTCTGTCCTAACCTGTTTTTGTGGGAGCTGTTATTTACTAACTTAGATCTGAACTGCAGTCACCCTTGTAATCACCTCAGAAGCTGTGCACAAAATGCCTTTTCAACTTTTCTTGTACCCTTTCCTGCAAACCAAAACTGATGTGAGAGTAAAGGTTTATATTTCTAACAGGTGCTAAGTAAAGGGTGTGGGTGAAGTTTTTCAATATCAGATCACATCTAGCAATTCCTCTGTTGTCTAAAAGCCAGACATCAAAGCACACGTCTGTACACTAAGTGGTTGAATAGAGTTGATAAGTGAAATGAAAAGGCTTTCCCAGTCCCCAGAGATTTTCAAGCAGAACTTTGAAGAATGAGAAATGCGTTGTCCAGTTACTCCCTTAAGGAAATACTTCCTCAAACAGACTAACAGTGTTAACACCCTTTTCTAATGCAGTAAAATCTAGCATTTTAGGTATCTAAATAATGCCTTTCATTCAATGATATAGCTCCTATATTTAATGTGAAGCACATTTTAATAAAGCTAGAATTATGAGAAATGAAGGGAGAGACTTAAAAAGAAAATAGATGGAGAAAGACAAAGGAGTCATAGAATACTAACAGTATTACAGTTCATATGCCTACCACTTGGTGTGATAGGATACAATAAGATCAAATAATCAACATTTAGAAGATCAGTCTTTTTAAAAGATGATGACTGCTATTACAAAGTCAAAACTTTTGACATAGTGATATCTGGATTAACACAGTATTTTTTATACTATAAGGGATACATGTTTAAATGTAGGGGGCAGCAGCTCTCTGGGAGGTGGCTCCCCGCACATACTGGCTCCTACAAAGCTGCCTCTCCACCCCCTGAGGCCGCAACACGGGGGAGTGAGAGGGGTGGGTGGACAGGTGGTTGGTTTCCTGGGAACTTTAAAACCAGCTCCCCATGAGCACCAGCTTCCGCCTGCCCCCTGCCCGCACTGCTGCCTCTGATAAAGAGGCAGGAGCATGCAGGGGCAACCCAACGCTGGCTGCGGCAGGTGGCGCCCCAGGGAGAACGTGCAATCGGCCCCCCGCCTGCATGGCCGTCAATGAGTGACGTCATCATCGGGCACCCTGGGCACCCCGTGACGTCATCATCAGGTGCCCCATAGAAGGCGGTGCTCTAGGTGATGGCTGAATCAGCCTGTAGTCACGGGCCACCACTAGCAGCACGGGGTGGTGGGAAGGGCTGCTTGTAATAATGAAGGTTAACTGATGAGCCCAGGCTGACTGATAAAAACAATGACACATAGCAGGGGTGGGCCACTCCAAGAATTTGGAAAACGATCAAGGGCTGCACTCTTCCATAATATTAATGGAAGAGGTGGTGGGCCTATGATGGAGGTTGGGTGCAGAAGGCAGCTTGGGGTAGGAGACTGAGGTGCGGGAGAGAGTGCAGGGTTTGGTAGGGGGTGTGGATATGGATGCAGGATAGGATTCTGACCTGGAGGAGGGTTAGAGGAGGGGGTGCAGGGTCTAGGAGTGGGTTGGGTTGTGAGCTGGTGTAGGAGGTGGAGTAGAGGGTTGGGGGAGGAAGTAGCTGGGGTTCCAGGTGCTAGCTCTGGCCAGAAGGTTTTACCAAAGTGGCTCCCAGCCAGCATCAGCGAGAATCTCAAACAGGCTCCTTGCCTTCCATGCTTCTGTACACTGCTCAGAGCAGCCAACTGCAGGGGCCATGTGCTCTTTGCATTCAGTGAGCCCCTGGAGAGGGGGTTCTTCACTTGCTACCTGCACCTCAAGTATGGCCCAGGCAGTTCCCATTGGCTGCCTTCCAGCCAATGGGAGCTGTGAGATTATGCTGGGGGCGGGAGCAACACAGGGAGCTACATCTTCCCACGCACACACCTCTGGCACTTGCAGAGAACACATGGCCCCCACAGCTGGCCGCTTTGAGTGGCATGCATGTCTGGAAAATAGGGAGCTGCAGCTGGATCTGACAGCTTGTCAGGCTGGATCCAGCCCGTCCATATTTTGTCTGTCCCTGACATGTAGGGTGCTATATTTGTTACCATCATAGTACCTGAAATTTGGAGACACAGTCTTGTTCAAATTTATAGATATATTCTTCTGAACTTAGGGAACTCCCATTGAAAAGTGTCTTCTCTTCTAATGGGTAGATCTTCCAAAGTGCTCAGAAGCCAGTGGCTCCCTCTGAAATCTGGCCAGTGAAGCCTGAGTCTGATAACATTTTCATGTATGTAAAGAAGGAGTAACACCAAATGAAATATATAGTTAACACCAGTGAAAGTGAAATTTCAATGGGCTCCTACACAAGGAATCATAAGAGTCATATGTGTTCTGAAAGCCTACCTTTGATCATATCTAATGGCTTATATAGGATTGGAAATAACTGTATAGCTGGGAAATGCCAAAAGCAGTTATGTCAAAGGCATTTTTTGCGCACACATTTTAACTTTCCTTGTGGAAATCCTCTGGGCTTCCACCTTTTGGTCCTAAACCCAAAACAGCTTCTGTTGCCAATGGCCACTGTAGCCAATGTTCCAGATTTATAAATCAAAAGATTTGTTAGACAAGCCTATGTTATATAATAACAAAATAAGAAGAAATGAAAAATAGCAGGCCATTTTCATATAGCTCCTAGTGTACCTTGTCATGCCTGTCATGAAAGTCAATTCCTGCTCCAACAGAGCTAAGTATCACTTGAAGTGATATACAATTTGCCTTACAGTGACATTTGGATAGATCCATCCATGACAGATATCTTCAGCCAGTGTCAAGAAAGGCAGTAACCGGAATCTTGGCCACATCTTGGAACATGATGAACACAAGTGAAGGCATCAGAAAGTGTTCATCAGTAAAGAATATTTCAAATTGTCTTGGAAGATGATATAGGTGACAATCTCTCACGTCAAGAGTTTTACCTATCCCTTCAAATTCACTAAGTAGCATCTTGGCTCTATGTTAAGCACTATGATGGCCAATTTTAAAAAATTGCTCATGCCTTTTTTTAGGGAAAACAGATCGTGTTTTGCAGCCTGTGGGTCTTAAACCTTTGGTGCCAGGCTGTTGACTCATTTCTGAAACCTTTCTAGTGCCTGCCTAATTAGGGAGAAGTGTGGGGACAAAGTCATGGAGCAAAACATGCCACAAAAATAGGAATTTCAGTTTTGTAAAGGAATTTTTCTTGTCCCATTTTTCCCACTCCCACTTTCTGTACTGTATTGGAAAACCATGTTTACTGTAATAATATTGGTGCACGTGGAAGGTCTGTTGCTATATCACTTGGAGTCAATAACTGTGACGAGAGTAGGATCCATGGCCAAAGTGGAAAAGCAACAGTGCAATAATGCTAGCCAAAAGGACTGGGAGTGTCTGTGCTGAAAGCCATGGGGGAGAAACCTGAATGGTATCAGAAGTGAAACCAAGCATTTTGCCAGCAATCTCAACTTCAAACTAAACTCTTTTAATCAAAGCAATTGCTACAGCAATTCCAAAGACACATAAATTAGACATTAAATAAGAGAAGGCAGACAAAACCAATAAGCTGCATTATGAGAGATTGGGGGCGGGAGGAAGAGTGCTGCCAGAGTTAAATGCACAGTAAGTGGTTCTGTTGGTGTATAATATCATTCAGGAGGCAAATGGGAACTACCTACTGTGAAGCACGTAACAAATACTCTGTCTTCATACATAATTAAAAACATCTGAGGGTAAAGCACTCAGATGCAATAGAGAAAGTAAAAAAGTAGGAGTCAAAATTTTGTGGAGCACAGTGAAGAACTTCAAGTCAGAGTGAACAGCATACATAAGCTGTAAGCACCTACCACCTAAAGGCAACTGAACAGACAATGAATCCGGGGTGAGATATCTGTAAATCTTCCTATCTGAGCAGAGCAGACCAGCAGGGTTAGTTCAAGCACCATGTGCCATTCCCAACCATAAGAAGCTGACACTGGTGCCATCCCCTCCTTCTTTTTGGAAGATTATCTTCTACAGTGGGTAGGCATCTATTATAGAAAATTTGATTTTTGCATGTATCTGTTTCTGTACACACTCTGAAATGTGTGAATCCTAAATCTCTGAGCGTCTTTCAACTTACTGTCCATTTGGGTGGATTGTTAACTTGGTAGCTGAAGGAAACTGTAATTTGTAACCCTCACTAGGAGATTGTGAGTCTGTTTTTCCTTCTGCTGGTTGGTCCATATAAGAGGTTAATGAGTTTGCTACAGCTGCCAGTTAATGGCCTAAGTTCATGAGCTCAAGCTTGGGCTTTGAACCATAAAGATCCAGAGTATAAACCCCTTTTGAAAATGAGTTAGAGACAGAGGTTAAAGCAAGGGGGAATTATACAGATATGCAGCTCCTCTTCCTCTGTTAAAAGGAGAAGTTTTGCCTCCCAGGCGTAGCTTGACTAACAATGCTCCCCCCTTCTCCTTGTATTTCCCCCTTCCATATTCAAGCTATTTGTAACCACTGGTTACAATTCTCCTTTTTTCCAGGATTTTTCCTTTCCTGTGGATTCCATGCATTCCGTTATTCCTGGCTGCAGCCAATATTTATCTGTGGGCACCTGAAAGAGCAGAAAAACACTGAAAAGTGAAATGGATGGGATCTTAGTTCCATTTTACTCCTCCCAGGCAGACTACTGCCCAAGTAGGTTGTATCAGTTTCATTTTGCTGCTATTCCTGACAGTACCAGGGAACAAATCACACTCAGATAGAAGGAGGGAGAGAGCAGGAACTGTTTTTCACAGGGAATTTTTAAAATGTTAGCTCAGGAATGTGCACATCTTGATTCAAGTGCAACCCTATGGTTCACTGGTGGTACTTGATAAAAAGGAGACCTGGTACATGTTTCTTAAGCATGACACTGTACCTTTAACAATGTTACTATTAGGGAATGACTGTCGGTCACATGTGAGCAGGTCACCCAGTGAGCACCAAGCTTAATTCTAGCGACCTCCTCTGGTCTAGTGAGGAGCAGTGATTGCTAGGTGCTGCAGTTCCCACCTCCAGCTTTCCTCCACTGGGGAAAGTAGTGATAGCATGAGGCCCCCTGCCACATTAAAGGAGAATGGGAACGCAGAAGGGGAGATCTATGAAAAAGGGAGGAGAGACTGGTCCAAGGAGTGAGAGCAAGAGAATGACAGATGTTTGGCCTTAGGAAATATAGACGGTCACCCTCTCCTTGCATCTCCCAGATGGCAGCGCCTCTCTCGCGCAGTGCTGCTCGTGCTGCCTGCATAAGGGCTACACCTCACACAGTAAATTGCTCCGGGCTCTTGCCCATTTTTGTAACCCCCTTTAGATGACCCTCGCGATCTTTCTCTGATGCGGCGTTAAGCAGCCTCGGGTTTTACGCTAATAGGATTGTCTTGTATTTTCTGCTGCCGTACAGCATGCAAATTGCCCGTTTTCAGTAGCTTGCAGGAGCGACATGATGGGGTTTGTTGTATTTTATTAATAAAGGGGGTATAAACCATATCACCCCCACCCCCCAACACACCTTTAGGAATCGCCCCTCCCTACAAGCGATTCCTTTGCCCTGCCGCACGCACCTGTGGAAGGAAGCCGCAGCAGGAGGGTCTGGCTATAGCGTTAGTGTGACTGGACTGTAAATGAACCCTGCTGCCTAGCCTGCCTCTCTCCGGGAGTCAGACCCGCAAGGAAGCGGGGTGTTGCGTGGCCGAGGAGGAAGGGCCCGAGCGGGGAGAGGGTGCGCTGCACAGCGGCAGCACCAGGGTGTGACTGCCGGGCAGGGGGTGGCTGACGAGGCCACAGGCTGACCCTAGGGGGCGGCTGGGTGTGTGCATGCCTCTCACCAGCCCCAGGGCCGCTGGCTCCGCGCAGGGGGAAGGGGCTGAGCCGGGGATGCCGCGCCGGGGGGGAGCCGCCCCTGCAGGAGGGAGAGGGCGGGAGGAGCAGCGAGCCCGGGAGAAGGGACGGGGTGGCCTCGCCGCGGCTGAGCGGAGTCACGGGGGGGGGGGGGGGGGGAGGCAGCGGCGAGGCTCCAGGAGCGTAACCATGGCAACGCCCCGTGCTTCCCCCCCCCTCCCCGACCCCCTGCAAGGCCGGGCTTGGTAGCCCCACCCTGCGGGCGGTCGCCGGGCGGGGAAGAGTTAACGCCGGGGAGGGGCGGGTCCGGCTCCCGGGCCAGACGGCGCGCGGTTCCTGTTTGTGCTGAAGCCTGTGCCAGCCCCCCGGGAGAGGGGCGGGAGGATGCTCCGCCCCCTCCCACCCCGGCAGGGTCTGAATGGGCCGGACCTTCCTCCCGCTGGCGATTTCTGCCTTGTCCAGTGTGAGCAGCCGTCCCGCGACCCCCGCCCCCCAGGCGAACCCCCCCTCCTCCGGCTACTCCCCATAGCGTGTGAGCAGCGAGTGTGCGGGGATGGGGCTGGTGCGTGTCTCTGTTTACCCGGGAGCGCTGGCAGGACAGGAGCTGAAGCCGGGTGTTGACTGAGGGCACCCTCCCCTCCGCCCCCACTTGCAAAACGTTTCTTGTTTTCCTCTTGCACAAGGGGGAACAATTGCCAATACTCTGACACCGAGGTGGGAAGACACCAGCCCCCCCACCCCTCACCGTCCCCAAACCACGTCCGCAAGGGCAGGCGAGCTCTTCGCTAAAGTGCTGGAGCCGCTGGATTAAGTAACTCCTGGAGAGCCGCCCTCACTCGCGCTCACACCCAGCGCCAGCATGAAGGAAAAGGCAATGATAAAAACCGCTAAAATGCAAGGGAACATGATGGTAAGTGGCTGCCGCCGCCTCCAGCGACTGTAAGTAACTGTGGGGCTGGTTCCTCGGGTTTGCTAGGCTCACCCCCATCCCCTTTTAAGGGAAGCATGCTGAGTGCCCCCGGCCGGTTCTCCCCCTCCCTCCATCCCTTCGCTGTGCTCAGAGATGCCTCTTCTCGGGGCTCGATCGTGGCGGTGGAGTACCCCATTCCTAGCAGGTTTGGCCAGGGGCCTTTTGTCATGTCCTCTTTACGCAGGGAGCGGGGAATTGACTCGCCCCTGTGGGGCTGGAGGGAGCCCTCCCGCACCCCCCCGCTTTTCCACTCCCCCCGGCTGCTTTGCACTTTGCTGGGAGCTGCAGCTGTTTGCCCGGACTCTTGTGGCGAGAAGCAGGCACCGACGGGCAGGTTGAGGACCCTAGCAGCGCCCCAGGATTACAAAATGCCCGGGGGACGGTGGGGGTGGTGCGGAGATGCGGTTGTTCTGGGGGAGCTGGCGAGCAGAAGCGCATCGCTGCCCAGACAACTTTGATAACTTGAGGGCCGTAGTGGGGGTTTTCCCCCCTTCCTAGTCTACCTCCGGCGTGACTCTCGGCAGCGGTTGTCTCCATGCACGTTTGTGTCTCCGCACATCCGTCCCTAGAACTTCGGCAGCCAGAAGGGGATGGGGGAACCCCCTACCAAAGGCTGATGATCTCCCGGAGGAAGTGCCGGTTGCCATCTTGTGCTGCTGGAGAGATGTTTGTCTGTTTGGTCTGCTGTCTTGAGCCGCTTTAGGTGTTTGGGTTTTTTTGCTTGGCTGGAGTATTTCCCTCCCCCACTCCCTTCTTTTGGCTTGCATGAGCTGACACTTGCCAAACTGCAGGGATGCCATAGGTAGTGAAAGTGGATTGCAGCTGCGTGGTGGCAGTCTTTGTGCTGAGCAAGGGATGCTGTGAAACGTGATGTCTTCATAGAGGCTTTGGCTTAACCCCCTCCCCCCCAACTTCGTGTAAATGACCCTGAAGCCTCTTAAAGACACCTGTTGGCTTTTTTTAGAAGAATGAGAGAGAGTATGTGAGATTTATATTCCTTGTGTCCCCCTCTTAGGGAAATGTTCACATTTAATGTCACAAAGACGGCACTCGTGTTTCCCAACCCGAAATGTTTAAGAAGCGCCCGAGTGTTCTAAATCATGTGGTAAAATAACTCATTTTCTATACTGTTAGGACAATCGTGTTACTTTTTCCAGTATTAGTTGTAAAAGAACGGTGCAGTGCGATGTGACCTGTAAATTCAACTAAGAGAACTGAACAGGAACTTCTGCAAATATTTTCCCATTGGAACGTTACATGTGATTGCAGCTTATTTTTTATTGTTATGCCTGTAAAAATACGTAGTTCTGGGGTTCTCAAGAATGTGGTTGGAATCTGATTTTTAACTACTGTTGTAAGGATCATAATAGTTCTTGATTAGAGTGATAAAAGAATAATTAACCACCTGAGATGATGCTGTCTATTAAAGGATGGCAATACGTAATTTACATACACAGTGTCACAGAATTAATAAACACCTAGAACACATTATCCTTTGATGGTCTCTACAGTCAGGAAATAATTGGACGGAAGGGATCGCATCTCTGTTACTTATTCAAACTGTTGTATCTACTGGTGTTTCTATCTGTGACAAAATGGATCCATCTAAGCACTTCTGTGCTAGACATGCGAGAGCTGGAGTGCCTGCTTTGAAAACCAAAACAGTACGGTAGGAGCTGTCCACTCAGTCAGAGTGTGATGCTAGAGGAGTCAGTGGAGGCTTGGCCACTGACTGAGGGGTTGGCAGGATCTTGCTAAGTAGCAGGCATAACACCTTATCGGCCACCCAGTAGTCTGTACCCCAGCTCAACTGTCAGGTTTTATCTTGGTTTTGAAAAATAACATTTTCAACTGGATTTTGATACATATTTTGAGATTTTAGGAGAGTGTAACTGTTAAACTGGCATGGGTGACTTAGATCCATGCTCCTTAACTTTGGGGGTTTATTTTAGTTGCTTCTGTGATAATTTGGCCACAGGAAGCTATAATTTGGTATATGGCAACTGAGGATGCAGCTAATATTTAAATTTGATGGATGCTCAGGATATTTTAGCCAGAAAATACTGAACAGCTCTTACCTTTCCTCAGCGTAACAATTATGAGATCTGATCCCAATGACTCTAGGGCAAAATTACCATTGACTTTAATGGGAGTTCTAGCAACTTAAACTGGTGCACTTCTTATTCTGATACACTTTTTAAAAAGTGCTATTTCAGTATTTTTTTCATTTTACCCGTTTATCATTTTTAATACTAGGAAAATGTAGTCTTGGGTTATTCCAAGCCTAATATTTTAAGTGCCCTTGTTAGATAATGCATATGGCAATATACTTTTCAAAATCCTGTGTGTTGTCTGAAATGACTCTTTTTGTATTACAGTATGTATTATCTTAATTACCTGGCAGAATTAGAAAGGTCACTGAAAATTCAAAGCTCACTGTGGTTTGCATTTTTTTGACAGTTTCACTGTAGATTATGAACTTGACATGCAACTAAGTAGATATTGATTTTCTTCCTCTCTTTAAAAATCTCTCTCAAAATGAGACATTTTCTTCTTAAAATGTTGTGACAGTGTATGAGAATCTCAGCCCAGTGACCCCTTACCTCACAATGTGCCCTAGAAGTGTAGAGATAGCACATGGGGATGTCTTTTTTACTTTAATTAGACACGCCAAAAGAGAAGTCACACTTGTAAGAATAAGATAAATTTTTGTATGCCTATGGTAGTCTTTCACTTTATCTTAAAAAATTACCTGGGAAAATGTCTATTTTTACTTTACTAAACTCATTCCTATTTATCATTTGAGTGGAGAGACTGTCCTATATGGAAACACAGTTCACAGCATTTATAATGGAGCCTCTCTCCTTTTCATGGGAATGCTTTGGAAAGTGGTCAGTTGTTTCCTTTCATAACTAGGTCATATTTCATGAGCTTGTCAGGATGTTTTTCAAATGATTGTGTGGTAGTAGGACTTGGATGTTACATATTCAGCAACTCTTTGCTCTGTCTTTACCTTACATACAATTATTACATATTAATTAATTTTTTTATTAGAACTTTATTTCTTTTGGTTCCCTTTCAGTCTGAGACAAGTTTAGAAGATGAATAATTCTCTTAAGTATGTGCGTGTTATATAAATCTATGGCTCCATGGCTTTGCAGAAACTGTCACCTAACACATTCCAGTTTTCTTATACATTTGCAACAAAAACAATACATAACAAAACAATACATGTTTTCAATCTGGCATGGATGGTCCTCTGGTAATGATTAGAGAATAGCTCAACCTTATTTTAGAAAATAACCTCTAAGGCAGGGAGATCTTCTGGGTCAAAATCTGCCTCCATTAACACCTGTGAAAACCCAGTGGGCCAAATAATGTCAGGCACAGTTGTACTGACGTCAGTGAAGTTGCACCCACATTTGCCAGCTGTGAACTTGACACTTAAGAGTTCAGTGAGAGAATGGTTTCAGTGAAGTTGTGCATGAATAATGGAGGGCAGAATTGTATGTACTGGACAATTTTATGACTGTATTGTCTATACAATTTATTATTCAAAGGAGCAGTGAGAGGAACATTCACAGCACTAGAACTAATGGTCTATTAGCAAGAGTGGTGATGTCCAGTTCTTGTTCAGAATTTCAGCCTCTGGGTACAATATTTTCTGTTTTTGGAAAGTATCTAGACATATTTTAGACTCCCTTTTACATTTTATGATGATGAAAACAGTGTGTGTACAAGTGTGTGTGTGTGTGTGTGTGCGCATGTATAGAGCCTTGTGTATGTACTCTATGCTAAGTGATTAGGAGGGGAACACATGGAGCCTTTCACATCTAGGCTGAATTAAAATCCAGGCCACATTAGCTGTCACCAAAAATTGTTGCCATTTGCAAGTGACTGTCAAATAAGATTAGTCGCAAGTGTTCACAGCAAAAGAAATCAGTTGGCATCCTTGTCTGATGCATCAGAGAGCTTACGGATTGTATGGATATAGAGGTTGAGCTATTCTCTCATCATTACCACAGGACCATCCGTGCCAGATTGGAAACATGTGGGTGCAACAAAATTGAGAAGTTTGGTATGCCACTGCCCGTTCTGCTATACAGTCTCTGGTCTTGTCACTCTGGTGCCTGTCATGAGCAGTACATTCCTATTAAAATTAAACAAAAGACAACAGTGGTTTGTTGTAATTTCCTTTATTCACCATATTTCATTCATAGGTTTATTGCTTGCGATATAAATCACATCAGACTCGAATTTGCCATAATTGTTCTCAGCCAGATTACAGTTGTCTTTGCACTGATTTGGTGTAGTCAGCCTACGTGGCTCCACCCTCTGACAAACAGAGGCTAGGGACACCATTCCTTACCCATCCTGGCTAATAACCATTAATGAATTTATCTAGTTCTCTTTTAAACCCTGTTATAGTCCAAGCCTTCACAACCTTCTCAGGCAGGGAGTTCCACAGGTTGACTGTGTTCTGTGTGAAGAAGAACTTCTCTTTATTTGTTTTAAACCTGCAGCCCATTAATTTCACTTGGTGGCCGCTAGTTCTTATATTATAGCACATAATTTGTGTGCTGTTGGGAAATCCACATTTTGAAGTACATTATGAAATCTTCCACTTTTGACTCTCCTTGCACCCTGGCTTCCTCTCCTCTGAGTCCCACATGTCCCCTTTCTTTAGAACATGCAATACTTTTATCACACATCCAGGTCATAATTTGTGTGCTATTGGGATGACCACTATCTTGGCTGATTGAAGCTGCGATCTCCAGAGCTGAAAGGATAGCCTTTACAACTTGAGTGAAAGAGGCAGGCTCTGTGTCTAGGAGCTGTAACACACTCACCTCCCATATGGATCACACTGTGATGTTGTGTACGCAGATTGTAGGGATAACTCTGTGGTGAGCAGCCCAGCACATAAGTACCAACTAGGAAGAGTGAGCCATTAGTGTAATAAGGCAGCCCCTGGTGCAATAATAATTTAAGGACTCTTTTCCCGATTCCCTAATTTGTCCCTCCCCCCCAATTCCCTCCCCAGCCTGAATTCCTTCTCTGTTATCAAACTTTTCTCTCTCAACCCCAATCTGGCCCCTTAATCTAGCAGAGAAAAGTATAGCAAGATCCAATGGCTGGAGGCCCAAATGAGGCAAACTCAAACTAGAAATAAGGCACAGCTTTACCAGTGAGGGTAGTTAGCCATTGGAACATCTTACCTAAGAACGTGGTAGAGTTTCACGTGAAATCCTTAAGATACGATTGGATTTTTTTCTAAAACAGTGGTTTTCAAAGTACGAGTCTCAACACTTGTGGATTGTCCACATCTCAAATGCGCTTTTGCACAAGTAAATCAGCAGTAAAATGGCAGAACAAAGGGCTTTTGCCAGTGTAGGTAAACCTCCTTCTATGAGGCGTAACTCCCTTTTGCACTACAGCTATTGTGCAAATAGGCAAGTGTGGACGCTCCAGAGGGAAAAAGCACAAGTATTCTGATGGCCATCTTGCGCAAGAGCGTCCATGCAGCATGGATGCTCTTTCGTGCAAAAGCACATCACTTTTGTGATGCACTTTGAAGTGTGGACGTGCTCTTGTGCAAGAAGTTTTTGCACAAAAATTCTTGCGCAAAAGGCTTCTTGTGCAAGAAGCCTGCAGTGTAGACATAGCCTTGGGGTACAGCTAGACTGCGTGAGGGCTTTGGGACACCAGAAGTATCCCGAAAAAAGTCTGCTACGTCCAGGGAACGCATTTGCTCTTCTGCTATTTTTGCAGAAGAGCAAACGCGCTCTTTCGGAAGCTTCTGTATTCCTCATTCTGCGAGGAAGAAGGGGGCTTTCAAAAGAGGTTTTTTTTCTGACATTTGGCCCAGTCTACATGGACCAAAATGTCAGAAAAGCCTCTTCTGACAAAAGTATAGGAAAAAGCTATGCAAAATGCTTTTTTTTTTCTTCCGACAAACAGATGTAGTCTAGATGTACTCTGGGTCTGCAGGGTGATCAGGTGAGCAGTGGGGGGTGCTGGCATCACAGACTGCGCTGTACCCCATACCCCAGAGGTGGCTGGAATAGGTCTGGCTCCTAAGTGTGTGGAGGGGGAAGTATACAGGGCTCTACGAACTGCCCCTGCCCTGTGCAGTAGGTCAGCATTCCCATTGGCTGGGAACCAGCTGCTGGCTACTTCTGGGGGCAGCATGGTCTGCGGTGCCAGGAAAGGCAGGAAGCTCGCCTTAGCACCCCTGCTGCACCACTGGCTGAGAGCTGCTCATGGTAAGCTCCTCCTTTCCCAGCCCTGAACCACAGACCCCCAAAGTCGGAGTCCCCTCCTATGCCCTGGAGCTCACAATTTAGTTAACTTATGTTGGATCACGGGGATCAACAGTATTCTTCATCTGGGTCATGGGAAAAAAAGTTTGAAAACCACCATTCTTAAATATATGCTCTAGCATAGCCAGAAGCTGTGGTCTTGATGCAAGACTCCGTTGGTGCAATTCTATGGCATATACAGGAAGTCAGACTTGTGGATTGTAATGGTCTGTTCAGGTTTTTAATCTATTCATGTGTTAAATCATATAAGTAGTTTGATAGTCTCAAAAGCACAATGCATATGTAAACATGTTCAGTTTTCTTGGTTTCTGATGTGTGTGTTATCTATATATTATGCTGATATGCAGTGGCTCATGTACGATTACCAAGCAAAACCCATTTATTAAATTGCTTTATGTATGGTAAATCTTGTATAATCCACTAATGCATAGTGCTGTCATTTAGAAAGTGAGGCCTTCCTAGTATGGAGTGCCAAATATAGAAGACTCAGATGGTGTTTTCTTCAAAGAGAAGGTGATCCCTGGAAGTGAAATTTTCACTATATCAAGGTTGCAGAATGGAGGCACTGATGCAGACATTTTGGTTGATTCTGTGGAATGTGCAAGTCTGCCACCTATTTTGTCTGTATCTGCAATAACTTGAGGAACGCCTGTATGAACACTGATTGCATGAAATAGCTGGATCTCTTGCTTGTTCTTGCATGATTTAGCAAGTCCCCACTAAAATGCTGTTTTTGACAGAGCTATATTGGTGCGTCCATGGTTGTATCAGTGTGGGTCTGGGAATTCCTGAAGCAACTATTCGATTGTGCTTAATGCTGTTCCTATGAGTTGTGGAGGACCTACAGGTAACTTCCAAAAGCTAGGCAGTGCATTATGGGAACTGCCTCTCTGCTTAAAGGGCTGGCGTGATCAGACAGTAAGGGTACGTCTAAACTACATGCCTCCGTCGACGGAGGCATGTAGATTAGACAGATTGGCAGAGGGAAATGAAGCCGCGATTAAAATAATCGCGGCTTTATATAAATTTAAATGGCTGCCCCGTTCTGCCGATCAGCTGTTTGTCGGCAGATCGGGGCAGTCTGGACGCGCCGCGTCGACAAAGAAGCCTTTCTTGATTGGCACAGGTAAACCTGGTTTCACGAGGCATACCTGTGCTGATCAAGAAAGGTTTCTTTGTCGACGTGGCGCGTCCAGACTGCCCCGATCTGCCGACAAACAGCTGATCGGCAGAGCGGGGCAGCCATTTAAATTTAAATGAAGCCGCAATTATTTTATTCGCTGCTTCATTTCCCTCTGCCGATCTGTCTAATCTACATGCCTCAGTCGACGGAGGCATGTAGTCTAGACACACCCTAAGTGTGAAAAATCAGGATGAGGTTGGGGGATAAAGGTGCCTGTAGAAGACAAAGCCTTGAATATTGGAACTGTCAATATAAAATCATGATATCTAGTCATCCAGTATATAGGGTCCTTACTGCTGTACTATGTGAGGCTGGATAGAAGAACTGAATGAGCTGGCACAGTTGCAGCATTTGTAGCTTTTTGGCCAGTGGGAGAAACCACTGCAGATGGCATGAATTCAGCTGGATTTGAGTTACAGCCAATACTTGTAAAACACTTAAGATTGCTGTTGTGTATGTCTGTAAGGTATTGTATGAGAACAGCAAACCCAAAGCTTTCCCGTTAATGCATAGAGGATGTGTAGATTTTTTGTTTCACCCAATGTAAATAAAGTCTCATGCGTGATGTGGCCCATTTTTTTTCCAGGTGAAAATACACTCCCAAACCTGTGAGAACAGGTGAGAGAATAAGTGAATGTGAAAAGCACCCTAGTGTTTAATCAAATCTGAGTCTTGTGTTGTGAGAAGTAAGCAAGGTGTGTACTTTGGTGAATACTGAAAATGGTCCTGAAATAGAAAGCAAACAGCTTACCTTCAGTTGCAGTAAAATCATTTCTACTCATGACTACTGCATGCCCTGATGCAGCAAACTGCATATGTGATAAGTAAAGTAGTCAGCTCTAAGTGTGAGAAATCCCTGTTAGGTTGAATTAAAATCATCTGCCTGGCACAGTCTTCTATCCGATCAGGCATGCATCCAGACAGTATGTAAGTTTATTGGTATTAAATGCCGATGACCCATTAGAGGACCTAATTCTGAAATCATTATTCAGCCTTTATTCAGGCAAAACTTCCAGCAAATTTAATGTGATTATTTCTCCCATTGAGCTCGGTGAGAATTTTAACTGAGTAACTGTCTTCAGGATCAAATCTAGTGACAATCTTTAACATAAGGCCTTTTCATGGTATTTAAAAGATCTGAAATGGTGAAATATACTGGATTTTACCAAAAGAGGGGAGGCAACGGAAAGAAAATAAAAACAAAGCAAGACATTTAACACTCGAGTAGTTACAATTTCTGGCTTTGGTCTTTCAATTGGCTGTTCACAGTAATGTATATGGTAGAGAAAAAAGTTTTCTACGTGCAAAACCTCATCAGTCCCTCATATTGCTCACAGTGTTCACCAGACTCTAGGGCCTTTGTTCGGTTGTGACTATATTGACGATGCAGATGTTTGCTAGAGATATGGCAATTGAGGATGATGTCTGGCATGTTTTGTTTGTTTACCCTTTTGCATTGATGTTGTTAAAGACATAAATGAAAAACATAATTTGGCATGTTTCTCTATTGTAAATGCTGAATGTTTTTTCTGCAAAATATAACACAGAACATCCCAGCAATGAGTTTATATTGCTTTTTTCTTGTTGTCTAATTATGAGATGTGAAAAAAAATGTGTACTAATGTTTTCTCATCAGGTTTTAAGAGGGTTGAAAGTACCTTGAATGAAGATCTAGTTTATAAAGCAAATGATTGTAATACAACAATGTTAACTTGTGTGAACTCTGGTTTATTGATCCAGTTAAAAACAGATCTGTGGTCCAGAGGAAGAATGTCTGAAATGCTGGTGAATGGAGCAGCATGTCTCCATTTTAATAGGGCCCAACCCTGCCTAATCTTCCCCTCCATTGGGAGCTTTGCTATTGTAGAGGGTTACGGTCAGTCCCATACTGTTCTTGTACTGTATTGTTTCTGCATACTGTACCACAATTACTTTAAATTTGTTTTAAATTCTTTTTTTTAAATAAAGCTGCTTTTCTAGGTGATCTGGGCACCCACTATGAATTCACACATATAAAACATTAATAAGGAGCTACATTAATAAGTATTCTGTTGATCTTGTATTCATTTCTTTGAGCTGTAAAAAGTTGTTTTGTATAGGTTTGTTTTGTCTTTATGAAGGGACTGATTTTTATACAGTACCTCGCACAACAGGGATCTGGTTGGAGGATGGGATGTCTTTGGATGCTACCTAAAATTATCAAATAAGTACATGATATGTATAGGCAATAATGGTTAAAAATCATATACACCTATCACACTTTACCAGTTATGGTCTTAATTCAGCAAAATATTTGGATTATGTGTTTAATTGTAAAAGGAAGCATAGCTGTGGTGCTTTACTGAATCAGGACTTATAAGAAGACTATCATACAGGCCCAATAGAGTAACACCTGTCTAGCTATAGAAATGTAGCCGTGTTAGTCTTTAAAGACTAACAAGATGGTTTATTAGATGATGAGCTTTCGTGGGCCAGACCCACTTCCTCAGATCAAATAGTGGAAGAAAATAGTCACAACCATATATACCAAAGGATACAATTAAAAAAAATGAACACATATGAAAAGGACAAATCACATTTCAGAACAGGAGGGGGATGCAGGGGAGCGGGGAAAGGAAGGAAGGTAAGTGTCTGTGAATTGATGATATTAGAGGTGGGGAGAGTGGGATGTCTAGCTGTCTAGCTGTCTGTCTTTTAGTTCTCTACTGGTATCCAGCCCTATGCTGGATAAGCACTTTCAAAGTTAATTAGGTAGGGTACATCTAGACAGCGGGGCTATTTCTGGATACCAGAGGTATCCAGAAATAGCTACCCCACGTCTTTTAAACACACCCACTATTTTAAAATATTTTTCGAAATAACGGGTGCACTCTTTCAACATCCCTGCAACCCTCATTCCACGACCGTTTAGGGATGTGTCAAAATAGCACATTATTTTGAAATCTGGCACTGTGTAAATGCAACATTTCAAAATAAGCTATTTCAAAATACAATCTATATAAGATACGCAATTTGTGTAGCGTAAATTGCGTATCTTATTTCAAGTTTAGGGTGCTGTGTAGATGCACCCCTTAGTATAACAAGTTCCTTAGCAGACTTCCTGGGATCTTCAGCTTATCTGTGTTCTATGGTTATGGATGTTGTCATGGGATAGTGTTGTTTTTGCTTTTTCACTTAGGGTGCATCTACATAGCACCCTAAACTCATAATAAGATATGCTATTTGGTGCATTTACACAAAGCCAAATTTCAAAATATTTCAAAATAATGCACTATTTCAACACAGCCCTTAACCCTTGTGGAACAAGAGTTACAGGGATGCTGAAATCTAGAATCATAGAATACTAGACCTGGAAGAGACCTTGAGAGATCATCAAGTCCAGTCCCCTGCCCTCGTTGCAGGACTAAGCACTGTCTAGACTCTAGACTAGTGGTCCCCAACCTTTAGAGGCTGCCGGGCGCCAGGGGGCGTGGCCGTTCGCCTGCCGGGCGCCAGGGGGCGGGTGGCCCCCCCCATAGCCGTGTGCTGGGGGGAAGGGCCCCCCATAGCCGCGTGCTCGGGGTCGGGCCCCCCCCCCCCGCAAGCGTCGCGCTCCTGGGGCAGGCCCCCCCAAGCGCCGCGTGCCCGGGGCCGGCGCCTCCCCCGCCAAGCGCCGCGCGCCCGGGCCGGCGCTCCCCCCCTTCGCCCTCCAAGCGCTGCGTGCCCGGGGCACAAGCGGCCAATTCACGGCGCTCCCGGGGCTGGCGCTTACCATGCGCCAGGGCTGGCTCCGGCACAGCGCATGCACCACGTGCCCGGGGCCAGGCCAGCCCCGAGCACTTGGCGGGCGCACAAAAGTGGCCCCGCAGGCGCCATGTTGGGGACCACTGCTCTAGACCATCCCTGATAGATGTCTGTCTAACCTGCTCTTAAATATCTCTAGTGATAGAGATTCCACAACCTCACTAGGCAATTTATTCCAGTGTTTAACCACCCTGACAGTTAGGAAGTTTTTCCTAATGTCAACCTAAACCTCCCTTGTTGCAGTTTAAGCCCATTGCTTCTTGTTCTATAATCACTATCATGTCCCCTCTTAATCTTCTCTTTTCCAAACTAAACAAGTCCAATTTCTTCAGCCTTGCCTCATAGCTCATGTTTTTTCTAGACCTTTAATCATTTTTGTTGCTCTTCTCTGGACCTTTTCCAATTTCTCCACAAAAATATTTTGAAATAATGGGCACATTTAAAAGACTTAGGTTATCTATTTCAGGATACCTTCAGTATCCCAAAATAGCCCCACTGTCTAGACATACCCATAGTGGTTGAAAACTGGTGGACTATTGTATAGCCAACACATTCCAAGAGATATTGTGATTATGCAATGTCAATTCAGTTCCATATTGCCAACATGAATTTGGAACATATCAAATACATAGTATCCAGGACAGGGCTACCAGTAAGAGCGGTGTTTTCATGATGTACATGTTTATTAGCCCCTGAATCTTATCTCTCCCTAGTTTGGAATATTATTTAAGATTAAAAGCTGGCTTTGAGTATGAGCGGTTGCTACTTCTCATCAAGTTTAGTGTACTTACAAGTTTGTTTGCAATGTTAGTTAAAGTCCATTGACAATAGCTATGGTAAAAATGTCAAACAAATTCTGAGGCTGTATAGGAAGATCTGGGCTGACCTTCTTAAGAGAAGTGAGGTGAGGCAAAGATGTGTCAAGTCAAAGGAGATCCAGCCACGATATAAGGAAAACAAGATTTATAATGGTGCAAAAAGGATGGTTAGCACTTTACCCATCAAAGAAAGACAAGTAACACTAAAGCAATCTTACTGGCAACCAGATGCAGTATGGACAAAGTAGAAGCAATAGCAATGAGAATTGTGTTATAATGCTAGGAACAGCCAACAAGTATCAGTTCAAATTTTTTGAAGTATAAAAGCGTAGGGAAAGGAAAACTCAGATCTAGAGAGATTAAATTATGATTTAAGGAAAGCCAAAATGATGTCATCTAAAGCAGTATTTCTGAAAGTGTTCCGCGGAATCATTCTCAGAAACGCATTAGCTGGCCACCCAGGTTTGTTTATTTACTGGTGCTGTGACCACAGAGCCTCACGGCTCCCATTGGTTCCTTTTTTTCTCTTTGCAGCCGAGTGGAGCAGCAGGAAGCAGTGGCCTGGTCCACGCCGCTTCCCGTGGCTCCCCTTGGCTGCAAAGGACGAAACGGAGCCAATGGGAGCCGCGAGGTTCTGTGGCCATGATGCCGGTAAATAAACAAACCGGGGCAACCAGTTAATGTGTTTCTGAGGGTATGTCTACACTAGTCCCCTAGTTCAAACTAGGGAGGCTAATGAGGCCGACCGAAATTGCTAATGAAGCATGGGATTTAAATATCCCGCGCTTGATTAGCATATTCCTGTCCAGTCACCATTTTGGAAACTGACTATCCCGAAGTAACTGCCCGTGTCTACACACAGCAGAGAAGTGGGATTCTGAGATAAACCCCTTAGTTCGAATTAACAGTTAAACCTCATTCCATTCCTCACTCCATTCCATGGGTATGTCTACACTACCCCGCTAGTTCAAACTAGTGGGGGTAATGTAGTCATCCGCACTTGCAAATGAAGCCCGGGATTTGCATGAAGCCGGCTGGCGCCATTTCTAAATGCCGGCTAGTTCGCACTCTGTGCCGCGCGGCTACACGTGGCACGGACTAGCTAGTTCGGATTAGACTTCTAATCCAAACTAGCTGTACGCCTCGTGGAACAGTAAGGTCTGACTGGACAAGGAAAATTAATGATTTACCCACTCCCAGAAGGTGATTCCTTTAGAGCAGGTTTGAAATACATTGGCAAAGTGATTTTGGATGGGGGGTGGAGTGGGAATTGCATTACCATTCACCAGGCTGTATCAATTCTGTGAATAAAGGAGGCATCAGCCACCAAAATGCTGGCATAAGCACTGTAATATAAAACAAAAAGTGTATCAAAATGCCATGGATGAAAGTCTGGGGACAGTGGCTCTTATAATATGAGGGAAGACAAAACAACATCAGTGTGCCTCTGGTCAGAGTTATGTGATGTCAGTAAACTGATACTGCTTGTATATCTATACAAGTATGGGAAGTACTCTGGGAATGTGAGGAATAGCAAATTGATGGCAGTGGAAGTTTAAGGTGGTATTGTTTACTATACACTTGTTTGCAAGCAGAAAGAGTGTCACATGATGGTGTGAGGAAAGGCAGAACTGTTATTGATGGTATTGTGCAGAAAAACAACTTTATGATGTGAAGAAAGGCTGTCAGGATTCCCAGCTGTTAAGAAGACATGCTGGTATAAAAAGGAAAAGAATATTAATTCAGCTCTATTGATGCAAAGCTTTAGTGTGACACAATATTATTGAAAGTCAGATGCACATTTCTCCAATATAGAGATGCTTAAAAAGTTGTTAATGTGAATACCCAATGTTCTGCTGGGAAGGGCAAGTCTAGAGACATGACTATAAACATGAGAGAGGACAAACCTATGGAAATACAATGCTAATCTTTTTTATGAATGTGTCACTCAACTCCTATAGTCCACAAGATTCTCCTCCTACAGCCTAAAGAGAGGAAATGTAAAATGAAAACTGCATCAAAATGCCAACAGAGGTAATACACAGAAGAATCTAATCTGTGGATGCCATGGTGTCCTTATCTTTATACAGACATTAATGTAACATTGTACACATCCCAAGAAGAAGCACGGTCTTGCAGCTAAGGCACAGAAATAATGCTCAGCAATTCTGGGTTCAACTCTTAGTTCTTCCACAGACCTTGGGTTGCTGTCTTAGGCTATGTCTCCACCTAGAATGGTATGTATAGTACAGACATTAAATGTGTAGCTATATGCTGCAGTGAAAGGCTCTAATAGCTGGGGAAAGGAGCCTTAATTCCTGCCATAACCTTTTCCTATTGCTTCTGCCTTTCACTGCAGCGCAGAAATACACTAGCAGCCAGAGGCAGAGGGACTCCACATTGTTTAAAAATAGCAGTGTAGATGTGGGACACACTGTTTTGGCATGGAGAGAGCCTTATAGGGTATATACTCTTGGTGCTCAAGTATGTAGGGCACTCTGCTGTAGTCATCTAAGCTGTGCCTCACTGGCAACACTGCCCTATCTACCCATGTTAGTGGAGCATGTAGTTTCTGTACTCTACACACTGTTGTAAGTGTAGATGTATATTTCAACTCAGTGTCTGTAAAATGGGGTAGTGCTTTCCATTGATTGTCTGTCTTATCTATTTAGGCTGTAAGCTCTTTGTGATGAGGAGTGGCTTACTGTTTGTGTTACCGAGAACAGGATTCCATTGTGCTAGTTTGTGATGTTTGAAAGCTACTTTGTTATAATAAATGTGTAATAAGCATTTGGTTGATGTATGGAAAATTGTGTATATGTAAGAATTGACAATTAGTTATTAAAATATTGCTCCACGTGAGTCAAAATGCATCTACAGTGGCTACTGTTTTTTTATTTACAAAGAATAATAAGGAAAATGTTGTAGAAGTTCTGTTTTTGGACATGATCTATGTTTGTGTCTGTTTAGTGTGTTTTTTTTCTTTAATCAAGAACCCAAGCAAAGCTTTTTCATATGTAGTGGACAGCAATTTACTCTTATTCCTGGATCACACATTATTCTACATGTAAAAAAAAGCTAATAAATATTTTTTAAATGACTGTGACAGTTTATGGATGATTTTTAGAACTGGTCAAAAATTTTCCAATAAATGTTTACTGTTAGAAAATGCTGTTTCCTTAAAACCATGAGAACATTTGAACTTTGACGAAATTTTGTTTTGAAAAAATGAATGGGAACAGTGTTAAGATTTAAACACTCAATTTTATAGGCAAGTATTGTTGGAGTCATGTTGTTCCTAGGATATTGGAGAGACACAGAGGGTGGGGTAATATCTTTTACCAGTCAAACTTCTATTGATGAGAGAAACAAGCTTTTGAGCTACACAGAGATTCTCTTCTGGTCTGTGTAAGTATGAAAGCTTGTCTCTCTCACTACAGAAGTATGTCCAATGAAAAATATCACCTCACACTTCATGTGTCTCTAACATTCAATTTTGATCTTTTAGAAATAGAAGGGTTTTGTCCTTTTTCGCCAAAATGACATTTGATCCGCCAACTACAAAAAAAGTAGAATGTTGAATTTTGAAATTAAATATTTTGATTGACCTGAGCTGAAGTTTGTTTCATTTTAATTTTGTCTTTTTTTGTTTGTGTGGAACAATTTGAAACACAATCAAATTTTGAAATTGCATGCAACAAATGGAAATTCCTGGTATTGCAAAGCTCTACTGATTATACATTTAATACACACATTCTTTCTTACACTATATACCCTATAACTCATGCATAGTCTGAAAAATATTGTAACACTGAACTGACTGAAGAACACATGCTGAGATATAACGCTATCAATTGGTATTCGTAAGTAACAAGTTTATTATGGCACTGCCTGAGGGCCAACCAAAACTGGGGCCTCACTGTACAGAGTAGTACACAGCTCTGCCCTGAAGAGTTTACACTATAGACAAGACAGACACAGAATGGGGAAAGGAAAACAAAACACAAGCAGAGCAATCAACATGACAGCAAATGTCATGTTTCCACAATTTTTTTCATCCTTTGCCCTTATAATCCATGTTATGAGTGGTCACAAATTTCTGAATAACCCCTATAATAGCCAGCACCATATTTAAAGTGTGTGTTGACTTCCATTGAATGTTTGCATTAATAAAGTAAGCAGGATTTGGCCCAGAGTGATTTTAAATTACAGTAGCAATTATTTCACATAGTTGGAGATTTAATTTTGTTTTCCTTCTTTTATTAGAAAAGAGAATAAATCTCCCAGTTGATATTGTAAGGAGTTTGGTAGATGCTTCTATGTTGCAATCCCTTTGGAGCTGATCTGATTCCAAAGGAATCATTACGTCCTGCTCAGTAAAAATGCAATGGCTGTTTTGCAGCTGTTATAGTCTCTATAAAAATGTCCTAAGTCATTACCCAGGGTGCACAGAGTAATCCTCAGTGCCTTCTTCAAACAACACAGTCTGGTTTCCAATGTATTATTCCCAACTCTGCTTGTGGACAAATCTCCTTCAGAAGTGGCCCCCTGGAATAAAGCCTGCAAATCCCGAACTGGATGGCTAAATCCCTATTTATGCTCAGGTACTTCCATGGCATAGTCTGAGCCTTTAGACTTACCTCTGCAGAAGGGGCAGAGTCTAGCTGCATCTGCCTAGGAGAAGCACAGTGAAAAGAATATGATTCCGTCATAACTCCTCATGTCTTGCCCTTGCTCTAGAGAGCAGTTCCCCCTTCCTTCTTTTCAGGATGTAGCATGCTCTCCCTGCTTGCCTGGCTGTGACAGACCGAGCCAGGTCTGGGCAGAGCTGAGGGCGTCCGCTCAGGGCGAATTGCTCAAATTTGGGGCTCTGTCTAGCCCTCAGACTGGAGACCTTCCCAAATAGGCCACAAACCAGTCCCACAGAGCACTTCAGCCTGCCTGAAGCCTCATGAGCAAAACCCCTCCGACACCCCAGCAGTATCCGTGCCCCAGATGGCTCCGGGCCTCATACACAGCTGGGGGGTCTTAGAACTCAATCCCACCTACCCCAAACAAGTTCTGTCTGGTTTCTAGAAACCAGCCACAGATCCCAGGCAAATTTACTCTATGGATCTTACCCACAAACCACGCTGAGCCAATCTTTTAGAATCTACAATCTAAAGGTTTATTAGTACAAGAAGGAAAAGCATGAGAGTGAGGTTGTTAAAGAATCATACATTACATGCATCGAATTTCCCAGTTCTCAATGCAGGCTCTAGCAGAGATGTTATAGCTGCTGGCTTAAAAGTCCTTGTTGCATATCCTATGTCATGATAGGTCCACAGTTCTTCCCAGCTCGTGATTCCCTGCAAGGCCGCATCTGGAGACAGAAGCAGATCTGAAGACCAACATGGAGTCGGCCACATGGCATATTTATAACCTCCTTCCAGGTTTCTTCCAAGCTGGCTAGAGTCACATGGCAAGTGGCCAGGTGTGTCTTTGGCCTCCAGAGATCCATTGTTCCCTGGAGACTTGCTCATTAGCATGTCAATAGGCAAACATTCCTGGCCCATTACTCAACCACATATAGAGAAATATTCAGTACTCATACAAAGTACATGCTCATAACTTCACACCCAGACATTATGCAATCACATGAATAGCATATAGAGAATCAGAAGAAAGTAATCTTCTATTTGACACCTCACATGGCCCCCTTTGTGCCACTTTTGGGGCCAACCCCCCCTCCCCCCATGGGTACAGCAGTGATCTGGCTGCTTCCCTAAAATTCAGTAACATGACACTGGCCAGTTTTAGCAGTAGTGAATATCAGGAATCCATCTTTTTCCCTGCCCATTTGCCTACAGTTAAGAGAACTGGGTGCATAGTGTGGATGGAAGATCTGATGCCCCTTACACTCCTTTCTGTAATTGCATAAGTTTGGAGCACAGTCTATAGGCCCTGATGTTGATATCTCATGTACAGTGATGAGCACTTGTGCATAGAACAATTTGAACTTCTGTGAGGGATTTGGATGTAGGGTTGCCAGATGGTTTAACCAAAAATACCAAACATCCCCCCACTCCCCCAAAAAAACATGGGAAAAAAAATTCTGTTGAGGAAAAAAAAAACTGGGGGAGACCAAAGTTGTTGACCAAAAAAAAAAAAGAAGACGCTTTTTTGCTGGTGACCCTTTTGTTTTTCTGCTAGCCACATGACAAGCCCCTGCGGAACCAGGTAAGCAGGAGCATGGGGGGGGGGGCGAAACTGGCCCGGTTGCCGAGTGTATCATAGGATTGCCAGGTATCTGGTATTTTCGCCTCCTGACGGGGAAAAAGAACAGAAAATACCGGACATTTTAGGTGTCCGGTATTTTCTGAATTTTTTTTACCAGGCAGGAGGTGAAAATACCGGACTGTATGGGTCAATACCGTACACCTGGCAACCCTATTTGGATGTTACACTCAGGTATCCCCATAGAATCTGTTTTTTATTAACATTATATCTCTGACATGTCATATCAGGATGTGGTGGTGTATTGTTGCAAATCATATCAGTAAACATTGAGTCCAAAGAGCTTAATTTTGCACACTAACCATATGCAGCATTAGACAAAAGTAGGAACTGAACATGTGCAGCAGTTGCTACTCTGAGTAACATAACTTGGTCTTTTAAAAAGCACAGCAATGATTTGTATTAAGTCCACAGTGGAGGTAAGAGCCTTATCTACAGGAAATGATACCTTTTAGTCTTCTGTGCTGTATAGGTAGAAGGCCACACATAGATGCTGGGTACAAGGCAAGCTGGCCTGATCGAGTCAGAAGGCTGGATGGCCTAATACATAAAGCCATCTTCCTCTGAAGGATTTCTAGCCCTGCATGGCAGGGACTTGTGGAGTGCTCCTGTAAATGACCCTGATTATCACTTTCATAAATGACTCTGCATTTTCCACCCTAATGGGCAATGATGTGAAAGACATTGAACAAGATTGTTAATTATAGCAAATGGAATCTGTGCTCTCTAATCAGATTGCTGGATAGGTGACTATTATTCACTGCTAAAGGTTAAAACATTAAACTTCAGGCTGTCATCAGGCAAACTATTCATAAAAGCACTGGCTAGTTGTTTATTGTGTTTAAATTACCATCTCCTGCAGAAGCTTATAGTAGATCAGTTTTCCAATCCTTTCTGAATGCATCAGGTCAATAGGGGCAAGAGGATAGCAGCGTAAGGCACAAATATCCATCAGCTAATGTGAATAAGTCTAGGGTCAGTGAACAAATGGATCAGAATTTGTTGGTCCCTTGTGTTTTCAAAAAGGAAAATTTAAATAGCACACACTAACCTTTGGATTTGTCTACACTGGCACATTTTGTCACCAGAAGCTGCCTTTTGGAGACAAAACAGTAAGAGTGTTTATACTGCAATGTGACTTTTGTCAGGAAAAACATCCCATTTTGGTGACAAAATATTCCAGCTCAGTGAGAGACATTTGTCTTTTGCCCTCCCTTTATTGTTGACAATGAGCTAACGTGGATTCTGCTGTTTGTTTTGTCAAGAGAACTGGCTTCTGCCAGTATCACACGATGCCTGTCTTGAGGGCTGTGCTCAGAGTTTTGTGATCTCTGCTATCATACAAGCATGCACCCCTCCCTTTCCAAAATTCTGGGAAGTATCTGACAGCTGAGTGAGCTGCTCCATTTGGGGAGCAAAAAAAGTGCAAATAATTAGAATGCTTCTGTTCTGCCTTGCTAGGAACACAGCAGCAGGCAGGGTGCTGCTGCAGTGGGAGGGCTGGAGAGACATTGTGCTGCTTGGACATTTCTCAGCATTGCCTTCCCACAACACTGCGCTGTGGGATGCACAAAAGCATGTTCACACTACAAAAGCTCTGATCTCTCAGAGTATGTCTACACTTCCCACCTAGTTCGAACTAGGGAGGCAAATGAAGCATACTGAAGTTGCAAATCAAGCACAGGATTTAAATATCCTGCGCTTGATTATCATATTCGCGGCCAGTTGCCATTTTAAAATGCCGATCGCCAGATTTAACTTGCCACGTGTAGACACGGTACTCTGATTTAAAACCCTTCCCTCGAATTAACTATTACTCATCATGCAATGAGGAGAGATGCAAATTTGAGGGAAGGGTTTTTAATCGGACTACCACATCTACACGTGGCAAGTTAAATTGGGCGACCGGCATTTTAAAATGGTGACCAGCCGCGAATATGCTAATCAAGCACAGGATATTTAAATCCCACGCTTTATTTGTAACTTTGGTATGCTTCATTTGCCTCCCTAGTTTGAACTAGGTGGGAAGTGTAGACATACTCTGAGAGATCAGAGTTAGAAGGTGATGCTTTTCAATCACCCTCTTTCTGATGTGTGTCTGTGGCTACATCTACACTACAGGGTTTTTGCACAAAAATGGCTGTTTTTTGCCCTCCCTTTATTTGCCATCCACAACTTAAGCGTGTTTTTGTGCAGGTAATTTTACAGTAAATCAAAAGAACAGAGGGTTTTTTGCGGTGTAGGTATTCCTCTTTCTATGTGGAATAACTCCTTTTTGTGCAAGAGTTCTTGTGCAAAAAGGTGTGTGTGGCTGGGCAAGAGGGGGTTTTTGTGCAAAAAGAGCCAATCAACAGAAGCACAGGTGCTCTGGTGGCTATTTCTGTGAATAGCAATCAGAGCTTTCTTTCGAGAGAGCATCCATGCAGTCTGGATGCTCTCTTGTGCAAAAGCACATTGCTTTTGCGATGCACTTTTGTAGTGCTAACATGCTTTTGTGCAAGTTTTTGAGGAAGATCTCTTCCGCAAAAAGCTTCTTGTGCAAGAAGCCTGCAGTGTAGACATAGCCTATGTGCCTCCCATTGTTGTCTTCTGCTGGTCTGAATGTCTTATCTCTGGTCTCTTTTCACAACTGCACATTTAACTCACTGACTCTGCTTGTGCCAATGGTTCTCAAGCTGTGGGTTGGGACCCCAAATTGGGTTGCAAGCCCATTTTAATGGGATCACCAGGGCCAGTGTTAGACTCGTTGGAATCCAGGATTGAACCCAAAGCCTCTGTGCTTTAGCCTGGGGCAGTGGGGATTGGGCTCTACCTGTGCCACCTCCACATGGTCATGTGGTAATTTTTGTTGTCAGAATGGGGTCTCATTGCAAGTTTGAAAACTGCTGTCTTAGGCAGGTCTTGTTGATAAGTATAAACTGAGACTAGAATAGAAGTACTGGCACAGCTTACCCTGGTTTTTAGAGTAAGCCTCACTGCTTCAAATAACCAGTCTAGTATCCCACATCTACACTAGGGATGTACATTAGAGCAGTCACATTGGTGCAGAAATCCACATTACAGATAAGCCCCAAGTACGTGTCGTATGTTTACCTATTTGTAAAATAGGTAAGTGCTAAGCTGCCCATCTCACAGGGGGGTTGTGAGGCTTAATTAATTGAGGTTTATAAAGTGCATGTAGATCCTTGGATGAAAGACATTGTGTAAATGCTAATAACTCTTTGCCTTACTTGACTGTTGCTTTTTAAAAAATTAGAATCAACTTGTCAGCTGCAGAGAAACAAGCACTCTAATCTTGCATAAAAGCAACTTTGTCCACAATTCTTATTGTACAGTGAAATTTATATTAATCTGAAGTGGTTCACATGTAGCCTTGGAAATTAGACTAAAGGCACACAATAGCAAGTCAATTTAACTCGCAGCATGCACTAAAGATGAAGTGTATTCAGACAGGAGCAAAGTTTTGCCAGCTGCTGGGAACGTTTTCTAGCAGAAGTTAGTTGCTGAGGAAAAAAAAATAGTCCATGTATCTTTAAAGATGAATCTCTGATGAGAGATGGGGCTATCCTGGTGATTTGATATAATAGAACCATCTAGGTACTTATATGGACCCATCATAATAGTTTCTGAGCATCCTTGGTAGGGGATCAGAGTTGCCCTGCTATTACAGTATGGCTGAGATTTTTTTGAAATCCTTGTTGGGATTTGGATGTCAGCTTGGATGTTGTACCTACAGAGTGGCTATTATTTTGGCTAAACAGGGGTCTCAAACTTAATTCACCTTTGTACCAGTCCACACATCCTCCTACCGGTCCAGCGAACAGCCCCTTCTTGCAGAGTTCTGGGGGACAGAGGTATCTCTGCACATTTCCCTCCCACCCCCACCTTGAGTGAACCCCGGCCTTTTCTGCCACCCCGGTGACTTAAAGCCCGTCAGCCCCCTCCCCTCCTGGCAGCACAACAGGGCTAGATCAGCTTCATGACATTGCCAACATTTTCCTGTAGCCCTGGGAAGGTGTGTGAAGAGCCATCCCATCCATAGGTGTGAGCTGTGAAACAACTCATTTTGTGAAACTGACTAGATATCAGTGATGCCAACTGTTTGGATTTGATCACAAACCTACTAAATATTGGGGCTTTCTTATTTTTTCTGGAAAGCCCCAGGTATGTTATTAGAATTAAGCCAGATCTGGGAACTTCACTACCTGATGTCTCATTCACCGCTATCTTCTATTGCTCAGACTTAGTAGATTATGCTTGTTGGTTGGTGCATGGTATTAGAAGAGAATTCCAGCCTGCTTTGTCTTTTTTCTTTTTCCTTTTTAAGAAAAGGAAGACACTAGGGCTGTGTCTACATTGGCCCCTATTCCGTAATAGGGATGCAAATGTAGCACTTTGGAATATGCAAATCCGCGGGGGATTTAAATATCCCCCGCGGCATTTGCATTAACATGGCTGCCGCTTTTTTCCGGCCTGTAGATAAGCCGGAGAAAAGCGCTAGTCTGGACGCGATCCTCCGGAAAATAAGCTCTTTTCCGGAGGATCTCTTATTCCTACTTGAAAGTAGGAATAAGAGATCCTCCGGAAAAGAGCTTATTTTCCGGAGGATCGCGTCCAGACTGGCGCTTTTCTCCGGCTTATCTACAAGCCGGAAAAAAGCGGCAGCCATGTTAATCCCCCGTGGATTTGCCTATTCCCCCACGGATTTGTCTATTCCAAAGTGCTACATTTGCATCCCTATTACGGAATAGGGGCCAATGTAGACGTAGCCCAGGTCTAATGGATTGTGGAGAAGAGCTAGAAAATGTGCCCCAAGGTCAACCAAAGACCTCAAGCACCAGATGCCAAATAAAAAGATTCCCAAGATTATTTTTATCTGTGATTTCAAGAAGCCATTCTCTTGTGTGTGTGTGTGTGTGTGTGTGTGTGTGTGTGTGTGTGTGTGTGTGTGTGTGGGGGGGGGGGGGGGGGGGGGGGGTGGGGAGGGAAGGGGAGGGGAGGGAGAGGAAGGGGAGGCTGATTCATGAGTTTTGAACTCTTGGGTTTGGCAATACAGCACGTGTAAGTTGATAGTGTCTCCCCCTGTATCCAGGAGCCCAGACAGAGACCAGGATCCTACTAAAGACCTGAAATTGAGTCCTTACTCTTACACCTCCATATCCTTGCACTGAGATGCCTTCCCTCCGCTAACATCTGCACCTCATACTGGGATCCCAACCTGCTCCCTGTGCCTGCCAGGCAATCAAAAGTGAAACCCACCAGCTCACCCCACTGGGTGCAGAAACACATCCGCTCTGGTGGCACCCTGACCACTGTGGTTTGCATCGCAGCAGAAGCAGCCAGTGTGGTTTCCTGGACTGAGTGGCACCACTGATTATGTGAGCACTGGGATCCTGGGTGCTGCTGGGAGCCATGTGCGTGGGTCAGTCCCTATGTGCCACCATCCCCCACCACCCCAGCTATGTGAGGCTGATTAAATAGCTTTTTCCAGCTACTTCCTGGGCTGGATTGGGGAAGTGCTTGGGCCACATATGGCCCATGGGTGGGGAGTTTAAGATTCCTTATCTAAATTTTTTTCTAAATAACCCTTTTGCCTTTCAGTTAGAATGTGTGTATTTGTGCTGGTCATTTCTGTGAGGTTTTAGAATAAGGAAAAGCCAGGGAGGTTTGTTCTTTCCATGTTAAGACTGGTTAAAGATGCCAGATAGCACTGAAAACCAAAGTCCCTCTGCACAGTGGGATAGCCATGAGTAGGCTTGTCAACATACTGCCCACTCCAAGAGCATGAGCTCTGTTCCAGGAGATATTGTTTACAGGGTTCTTCATTTTTTATGCCTGTTCAGAACTTGGCCATTCTGCCAAGATTGCAAGTGAACCATTTGAGATGTGCGGTGGAAACCTGTCTGCTCGGAACTACCCTGAGACTCATTTCACATATGTTACCAGTGATGGCTGTGAAATACAGTACTGGCTGGCCATGCCTGAAACACTGATCTCAAGGGAAAAGGCAAATCTCCTATATCCAGACAGCCCCCACTGAGGTTATATCTATGTTGCTGGCTTTTGCCAGCACAGAGTACGTTAAAGAAGCACTCATTAGCAACTTTTCATGCTTGATTTGCATAATCTCTGCCTGAGGTGTTTTGCGCAAGAGGTTTTTGAGGAAAAACTAGCAGTATAGATGGATCCATTTTGTGCAAATACCCCTCTTGCGCAAGATCTGTATACCTCCTTTTTTGAGGCATAAGGATCTTGTGCAAAAGGGTTTTTTGCGAAAAACGGATCCATCTACACTGCAAGTTTTTGCGCAAAAACCTCTTGTGCAAAAAGCCTTAGGCAGAGATTATGCAAATGAAGCATGAGAAGTTGCTAATGAGCGCTTCATTAGCATATTCTCTGCTGGCAAAAGCAGTCAGTGTAGACATAGCCTAAGTCTCTGATTCTGTTCCTGTTGAAGTCAATAGGTATTTTGCCATTGACTTTATAGTTTCATAGAATTTCAATGCAAACAGAATCAGAACCTAAGTCCCTGATTCAGCAACATAGCTTATGCATATCCTTAGTTTTAAGCAGGGGCAAAGTGCCTTGGCTTTTCCATGGCATTTATGTTACTGCTGGAGAAATGCCAATGACAATTTCTCCTCATAACTCTGAAAGTTTCTTTTTTTCCCTACAAGTTTACATCCATCTGGGCAGTTCAGTATTTTTGCTGATTTGGCTCCTAGGTTCCTTAGTGCCTGCCTTGCAGTTTTATTGCAGGAAGTGGGAGGATTTGGCTGTAATTCTTTTTTTAATTAAAGTTGTTTATTACTTATTTAGTAAGGATACTTTTAAGCTGATCCTATGTAAATAATATCTCAAAGGGATCACTGGGGAATCTGGTGTGGAATTGTGCAGTACCCCAGAGTTGATTTGAAATTCACATGTCTCTATGGCAGGTGTAATCAGAGTAATAATGTTATAACTTCTGTAGATGCCTAGGACAATCTGTGAGGTTTCTGCAAATGGGGGATATACTCTCAAGAAGGCATCATTGTAATTAATTGTGACTATACATGGTTTAACAGGGAGATGGATGCGTTCTTTTTTCTGAGAGTCTAAACTCTGATGGTAGGTAACATTATTTTTGAATTGGCTGACAAATAGAAAAAATTGTATATTTAAAATAAATTGATATACATCAACCCCCAACTAAAAACATAACAAACAAACCTTCAGTTGTGTTCAAAAAAAAGGAAAAAGCTTTTTTAAAACTAACACAGCTCTGCACTTCTGCTGCTAATTTGCAATGGGCTTGCACAGCTATACAGAAATATACCTATTTCACATGGATTTATTCACACAGAGAAGGTGTCTATGATAAATGTTATCTGCAGTTTGGCACAGTTTTCCTCATTTGGGGCCTGATCCAAAGCCTGCTGAGTTTAATGCAAAGACTCTCCTTGACTTCATTGGTTATTGGACCAGACCCTCTGTCTCCTATCCTGCAAGCATTTATTCACGTGAGTAACTTTACACATGAGAATAGTACAAAAGCATAGTTGGCTTCAAAAAAGAACTAAATATTTTTTGGGATTGGGTCCATCAATGGCTATTAGCCAAGATGGTCAAGGATGCAAATTCATGGTCTTGGCTATCTATAAACCTCAGAATGTCAGAAGCTGAGAGAGAGAGAGAGACTGGGTGGATCACCCCATTTGCTCTGTACCGTACACTCCCCCTGAAGCTTTGACACTGGCCACTGTCAAACACAAGACATTAGGCTACAGGGATCTTTGGTCTGACCTGTTATGGCAGTTCTTATGTTAAGTGCTTTTTAACTCACTGGGGTGACTTGTGTAAGTGAAGTCACTCATCTGGATTAGTGTCTGCAGGATCAAACCATTAGTACGTTTCACTATTATGTCAAGTAAATTGATGCAACTTATATTTTATATCCTTCAGGTTTTGCCCCGGGGCAAATATGTATGAGGGCTTTAGTATTTCAGCTGTTTTTCTTCCATAGGCCCAATATTCAATAGAAAACTAAACAAAACATATCTGCTTTTGGTTATTGAAGTTTAAAGACATTTATAAAGTTGAATCAGTTTTCTTACCAGTGTTCGAATATTGTGGATTTTCTAATTGTGCTGCTGATCAGAATCTCAGTACAGACCCTATTGATACGATGAAAGACCATTTTTATCAAACATCTAACTGAACAAAGAACAGTACAAGTAAAGAAATAACCATTTTTTTAGCCCGAGTCACAATTTTGTGGATAAGTCCTATACTAAAAACATATGTTCTATACTAAAAACATATATGGAATTTGCAAGTGACTAGTGATAGTGACTTCTGGAATGCTGTTCGCCAGCTATACAATGGCAGTCCTTTGCACTAGTCAGTGGTAACCACTTCAACTCTCATGGGAACAGAGGGGTCTCAAGGGCATTTTTTCAAAGGGGAAAATTCTGCCTTTTCCTCTTGGTTGTAGAGTTCCCCTGGGAAGCAGAAGTGGTGTGAGAGGTGTGTGTGTGTGTATGTGTGTGTGTGTGTGTGTGTAAAATGAGATATGGAGTAAATACCTCCCCCCCACACACACACACCCACTGCAATGTGAAAATTGGCTTTGAAGGGATGTTTCTGCACCATGTAAGGGGTAGAAGAGGAACTTCCAGATCTGCACCTTGATGGATCTCAGTCAGTCAGTGGTAAGTTCCTGGATCGATGGATCCTCCCCTTAAGGGGTTACTTCAGGGTTGTGGCAGCTTCCCTGCTACTTCATGAAATTAGCTGAATATTGTTTTACCTTCATCTACCCACTGCTGATATACCCAGAGGATTGATTCTCAGTAAGGTTGCAGGAAGCAGCAATGCATTTGAGCAGTGATTGACTTGTTTGGAATTAATCTGATTTAATCCCTATGCAGTGTGACAAGGCTGATTTCAGTCTAAAAGTATCCCTAATAAACAGACTAATCCATAGGCGGCGAGTTATATGGGCTCGTGGTACCCATGCTCCAGGAATATTCAGAGCCGGGGACCCTGCTCCACCAATATTTGGAGCTGGGTTTCTCCCCGGGCCCTGCCTGAAGCGGGCTCCAGCCCCCACCCCGCCGGCCATGCGTCCTTCTCCCTGGCTCTGGAGCCTTGATTTTCCCGGCGCCAGCCAGTATAGGCCCTGTGGGGCAGAGAGAGCACATGCGCGGCGTGCTGACACGCCACACAGCAGCTGGGAGGGGAGACGCTTGGGCGTGGCGTGTCGTCACGGCCCAGGACTTTCAAACCGCACAGCCCAGCGTTGCACCGCGTGGTCTGGAGCTGCCCTCCTGCAAACTGGAAGGCAGAAGATGGGTTGCAGACAGGAGCAGACTGGCCTCCTGGGAGCAGAGCCGGCCCATTGCCAGGGGGCGGGGCGGCATTCTGGCCCAAGGAGGATCAGGCAGGGAGCCCCGCAGAGGCCGCCCAGAGTGCTAGGAGCGCTGTGTGGGCAGCCCCGAAGCATGGCCCCTTCTGGGACACATCCTGGAGAGCAGTGCAGGACGGCCGCTGCTTGTGATGTCATCAGCAGCAGCTGCCCCGCACCACCCTCCAGGAAGCGCCCCAGCAGGGTTGCAGTGGGCCAGGAGGTGGGGTGCGGGGTTGCTGGGCAGAGGCCGAGCCGCGGAAGGAGAAGAGAAGGGAGAGGTGGGGGGGGAGGGGTCATGGGACAGTGGGCAAGGGTACACAGGCGGGGGGGGAGGACAGCTGGGCAAGGGGGGGGTTCACTGGCAGGGAAGTCATACACTATGAAATCAGACCTACTCTGTGAAATATAGCTATTGGAGGGATAAGGGAGTGGCAGGGTTGGGGGCACCTCAGCTGGGTGGGCTCCAATTTTTCAACTGGTTCCAGCTGTTCATCCACAGCACTGGGGAGGGATGGGACTTTTCTTCCTCAGTATGGCTGATCTTAGAGGGTGATCAGACCCCTCCCCCTCTGGTTACCCACCTTGGCCTCAGGAAGTACCACAGCTGTTGCCAGCTCTGAAGGCTTCCAGCAGCATGGGGAAGATCTGACCCACCTCCATCTCTAGGAATCTCCCCTGGCTGCAAGAAGCTCCACAGCTGTGCTGCTTTCAGAGTCCAGCTGTCAGGGTGCCAATCCTTCAACTCCCCCGCCTCAGCTTTGTGATTCTCTTTTGTACTGGGATCCCTACACTTAACACAGCATGAAACTTCAGATGTGAATATCTGAAAACATGAAAGTGGCCAGTTTTAAAGCCCTTCTCTGGTTGTGAAACTGGTCAAAATGGAGCATGCATTTGTGACGGCCCTGGTTATGCATTACCCCGCTGGGCTTCTCAAGCTTTTTCATTGCATGGTCCACGTGGCAATGCAGAGGTTGCCCTCTCCCTTTCACAATATCCTTGTGTCAACAATAGTAATTTCTTACCTTAAAAGAGTAATGTTAGCCCAATAATTAGTGTCTTTTTCATTTTGCTTAATACAGGTTAGCTGCTGGAGAGTAGGAGGTGAGTCAGGCTTCATATGATCATCCAGTTCTCCACAAATGGCAGTGTAGGAATCTCCCTTATGATTGCAAAATGTTTTCTAGAAGCAGTAAAGTTTTGGAAAACTCACATTTTGTAATTGCAAGTAAAAATCTCTAACGTGAGAGAGTTGTGCACACATGCCTAGCTCTAAGGGTGGAGTCCAGCCTTCAGTCCCACGTAGGCAGAGTGGGCAAAGGTATCCCCAGGAGAGTCTCTCATCTGCCTTTGCCTTGTGAATCCTAGCTTGAGTGGCCTGAATTAGCTGTTCCACAGTCACAGTATGGAAAGAAATAATGGGCATTGCCAACTGCACTAAGGTGTTTGCGTTAAAATTGCGTTATAATTATTTGGTTTGTAAACCAAAATATTTGCTTCTTTATCATAGCAACCGCACCCATGGTAAAATGAACACACCATAAAATAATGCTCCTTGCGCAAGAACATGTCCACACTGCCATGTGAGAGCTGTGCTTTTGCGCTAGAGCATCCATGGCAGTGTGGACGCTCTCTTGCGTAAGAAAGCTCCAATGGCCATTTTAGCCATAGGGGTTTCTGGCGCAAGAAATCCCTGCCGAGCGTCCACACTGCCCTCTTGCGCAAGTGAGCTTACGCTTGTTAGAAAAGAGCATAGCTCTTGTGCAAGATGCCCTCTCTTACCACGCTGTACTGTAAATTTCCTTGTGCAAGAGCAGGCAGGCAGTGTGGATGCTCTGTGGGTTCTTGTGCAAGAACGGCTGTACTTGCACAAAAAGCTGTGATTGTAGACATAGCCTTAGAGGGAACACTTCCCCCAGCCTCTCTGCCCCTGTATTAATGTCACACACATTGGGTTAATTCAATTGCAGGATAGTTGCATGAGGGAGTTTGGTGGGGGCCAAACTAATCCCTGTTGGTAGGAGAATGGTGGGAAAAGTCCTTTGAGAAGGGTGACATGACACCTTTTACTTCTGGTCATGTGTCCATCTTGCCTTGAGCGTTTACCTCCAGAGGCGTGGCTAGCAGGGGGGCGAGCCAGGGGGCGTGGCTAATGGGGCACCACCAAAAATTGTACAAACCTGCCGCCCATGGACTAATCAGAATCTGGGTGTTTTGCCATTGGCTCCAATGGGGACCAAATTAGGCCAATGGAGTGTACTTTTGGAATGTGTGCATGTGGGTGTATTTCTCCAAATGACATCCCCACAAAAACCCCTCTATCTTTCCTTGCACACAGTGTGATTATTCTGTATGTCACTGTTCATCTCTGATGTATTGGACCAAATTCACCATGGTGTCACTAATATACGTGCCCATCAAATCCATGGTGTATGATATTGCCTCCAGGGATGAATTTGGCCCATTGACCCTTGGACCCTGTCAGAAAAACTGACATTCTGTTTATCTTTTTCCTCGGTCTTGAAATGGCTGCTATCCACTCCCCAAGCCTCAGTCTTCCTCAACGCAGCCAGCACCTACCACAGCCTAATTAAATTCTGCCATTCACGAGAGACTACATTAGCCTGATTTAGCCAAGCAAATCCTCTTAATTAAAAAATCATAGGAGTTGCACACAAAAGCACACTTCCCTTGCAGATTGTAGGAAAAAGCATGACAAGTTTCCATACCTGTGACTGTAGAATTGACCCCACTCCACTCAATACCCCCCAACCACAGTTTCATTAGCAAAGGCAAGATGGGAAGAGAGCAGAGCTATCCATCTTCTGCTAAAGCAGAGAATATTGAGCTCCCTTTCTCTCGCTGCCTTGTTTAGACAGTGCTTTCAGACAGCTCCCCCTTATCTGTGACTGTTTCAGGCTGCTTTACATCAAATAAAGGGAAGCAGATGTTGGTCCATGAGAACTTCAGGAAAGCAAAAGAATGAGAAGGGAAACTTGGACCCCAGTATCTGCAGTGAGGAGTCTGGCAGTGTCTTCCAGAACGCAAAAAAGACAGTATACTGTTGAAGTTTTGCTGGCTTCTAGTGGAATAGTTCATCATAGATTCACTGGAATTTGGGTCAGGGCTGGCAGGGACCAGTGGCAAGGGGGGCTAAAAATGACCTCCTCTGGTCTCACAAAATCCCTCATCCGGGACCAGTCAGGTCCCGAGGGCGCGGACCTGAGAGGTCCAACCTGTAGCTGTGAGTTGTGAAGTAGCTGTGAGATGGAAAAAGCATTCCAAGGATTAGCATGCAAATAAGGGCACAAGTGTAGCTCTTTGTTTCCAAATGTCCGTATTCAGTACTACTACAGTACTACCATTAAGCTGGTGCAGAGTTTACCCACGGGCAGGCTTAAGGTGCACTTCTTAAATACCTGTTTAACGCATTTAGGGCTTCTCATTGCTATGCGGTAACCAAGTCCCCTATGCTGCTATTTCCCAGATATTTAATGTCAGAGCTCTGGGGACAAAGAGTGAGGTTCAGACCAGAGAATGTGGCCCAAAGCTCATGGTGAATATACAGTTTTAAATTTTTGATGACTTTAGTGTTGGTTAAAGATACTAACTTAGCAGGTCTAGAGATTAAAGTCCTCTGTTCTGCCCCACTGCAGGCACATTATCGACACTGCAGGCTTCCAGACTGCTTTATAAGTGTGTCTGGCCTCACCTGGAGGCACCAGAAGCTGACATTCTGGATGACCATCCGCGCTTGTCCTGCACTAAGAGGGCATTTGTTAATGACACTCATCCACTAGGAACTAGAGTGAGAGCACAAACCTGCACAGCATTTAACACAGTAAGGCCCAGTCCTGAGTGGACCTTTGGATACCATAGCTGCATGGGTTCCCAAACTGGGGGGGCGTGAAGAAATTCCAGGGGGAGCACAAGTTGTCCCAGCTTCCTCCACCTCCCTCCACCCCCCCATCAAGTTTTGCTGCCCCGGTCAGTTCCTTTTTTTGCTCATTAAGTTTTGCTGCTATTGGGGGGGAGGGAGGGAGGGGTTGAGGGTTTTTCAAATATCAAAAAGGGG
This sequence comes from Pelodiscus sinensis, assembly GCF_049634645.1. Lineage (NCBI taxonomy): Eukaryota > Metazoa > Chordata > Testudines > Trionychidae > Pelodiscus > Pelodiscus sinensis. Next base: position 242,815,743 of record NC_134712.1, on the reverse strand, counting down.
GCGTGATGCTGAAAAGTTTGGGAACCACTGTATAGCATTACAAAATGAACAGCAACCTCCCAATCTGCTGCCTTCTGTGTGAGTGTTTTGAGATATCAGAGAGATGGCCTATGGTGAAATAATCATAAGCCACTAATGCATTTCATCACTTCAGTTTTTAAAGAATAACATGTAAAATCTTGTTGAAGGGTGTAGATCAGATGAAATATCCCAAGGGTGCTGATTGTTAAGGCCTTTTCCTGAGACTCTTTAAATACAAAAACTAAACTTGAAAAGATATGTAGCCCAATGTAAATGGGCTACTGAAAATTCCCTAAATTAGGGAGAGGAATTAACAGCTAAGGTATTACAAGGGGATATAATGATTAAGAAGAAAGAGTGGAAATCTAGTAAAGGATATAATTCAAGATGAATATCAGGAAAGGTTCTGGGTGGACTAACACATTTGGTCTGACTGGTACAAAGGACAGAACCCCTGCTGTGCGAGAAGAAGCATAGGGAATCTATACCTGATCTGTAGTGAAGCAGTGTGGTGCTATTTGGGGAAGCATGTGGCAGTGACTGCTGCAAATGAGCTCTTCTTCCCCTGAGCAATCTTGTATTAAACCAGACCCTTCTATCCTCACCCCTTTGCCAGGTCCTCTAGTTACTGTCACCCTAAGGCTCTCTCCTCTGATCTGCCCACCTGGCTGTCACCATGGATAACGCTTCTTTAATCCACACAGCCTCTTTCTACAGTGTACCTAAGGGCTCAATTTTGAAACTGTCAGGAGAAATCTGTGTTTGGCTCTGCAGGTCGGTTAGTCTTTCTCCAATTGTCAGTAAGCCATAGGTCCCCACCAGCTAAAGGGACATTAGGGAAGCATGACATATGTCTAGGGCAAGGGTGGGAAATAATTTTTGATTGGGGACCACCCCAAGAATTTGGTAAGTAGTTAAGGGCTGCACTCTTTTATTATATTAATGGAGGAGGTGTGGGGTCTGGAATGAAGGCTGGATACAAAATGGAGCTTGGGATAAGGGATTGGGGTGCAGGAAAAGGTGTGGGGTCTGGGAGATAGTTTGGGTGAAGAAGGGGGTTGTGATCTGGGGTAGAGGATTGAATGCATGAGGAGATGCAGGGTCTACGAGGAAGTATGGGTGCAGGAGAGGATTCTGATGTGTAAGAGGAATGTAGGAGGGGGTGCAGGGTCTGAGAGGGGATTGTGACCTGGGACAGGATTGCAGAAAGGGGTGCAGAGTAGGGATGTTAAATATCAGTTAATTGAATAGTCGAGGAAACTCATGAATTCTTATTGGTTAATCTACTATTCTGTAGTCTCCAGGGGTGGGGCTGGCAGCCAGTGGGCTCCAGCCTCACACCCAAGGAACTCCCTGCCACTTTATCAGAAGCAGCAGTGTGGGGTGCCAGGTGGGAGCTGGTCTGTGAGGGGAGCAGGTTTGAAAACCAGCTCCCCTCATGGACCAGCTGCCTGTGCTGCTGCCTCTGATAAAGAGGCAGCAACGCGGGAGGCAGCAGCCCCTATCTAGGAGCGGGGGGGGTCTGAGCTGGAACTAAGATAAGCCGCCTGCCCACCTAGCTCCTAATACACTTTAAATGCAGAGATGCAGTCAAGGTAGGTACCAGACCCACTGCAAACCAGGACTGCTGGCCAGCCTGCAGGAGGGAGGGAAATGCATTGAATCTGTAGCATTAACCTATACGCTTTTGCTTATCAGTTAATCAGTTAATTGACTACACTATTACATTCCTAGTGCAGAGTTTGGTTTGTGACATGGGGCAGGGAGTTGGGGTATAGGAGGGGGGTGGCGTACCAGATGTAGGCTCTGGCCGGGAGGCACTTACCTTACCCCAGGAAAGCACAGCATACAGAGAGTACCTGGTCCCAGCAGCTGACTGCTTTGAGCAGTGTGTGAGAGTGTAGCAGGAAGGCAGCCTGCCTGAGACTCCTGCTGGGCTGGATCTGGTGGTTTTGTGGGCCGGATCCAGGCATGGGCTGTATTTTGCCCACTCCTAAACTAGGGTATAGCTTAGCAATACAGTTGAGGGACTCTGTGTCCCTCAGGTCTGATTGTTGGATTGAGTGGGGGCACTTCACAGATACCTCGGATGGTTTTGCTGATGCCCTGAGACTTGTGGAGCCCAGTTAACCAGCATAACACCAATGCTACTAGAGACAATTTTACTCTCAGCCCAATAACGTGCACTTTGCTAGTATACCATGCTGAACAATTAATTTAAGGCTGTTATAAAATATAATCATTACATCTAATTAATTGTTTATTTGCATTGCGGAAGCACCTAGGAGATCCATTCACAAGCCAGGACACTTTGTGCTAGACACTATGTACACCCAGAACAAAATAATGGTCCTTGTCCCCAAAGAGCTTATAATTTAAGTAGTTAAAAATAATTGCAAACAGGAGTTAATCACCAGCATAAGTGAAAGGCATGAAATACAATTTTGAAAAAGTCATTAACGGTGAGGGAGGAAGTCATCATTTTTAAGGCTGTTTAAACTGCAGAAAATTGAGGTTCCACTAAAAATCTGACAATTGAAAGTTGCTTTAAGGTAAACTCTGTTTTTAAAATATTTTCAGTTAATTTAATAGTTGATTAAATGTTCCATGGAGCTGGTCAATATTTATTGAACAAAAAGAATTTTTCTTGAATAAGGGCCTTTTTCAGGAAAGGAATTTTTTTTTAGAAAAATAATTTGCTTTATTTGTTTTCCCACTGTTTTTGAAAATATTATGAAAATGGTTATCAGAATTTTCTATTCACTGAAGTATACCCACAATCTTAGTTTATGTTCAGTAAATCAGGATTCTAATAACCATTTGGCTAACATTATATATAAAACTTTGGAGAAAAAAATGATAAAAAAGCAAAAACATTAAATTCATTAAACAAACACTTCCAATGAACAAGCCTCTGACTATCAAAGGCTGGGATTTGATGACAAGGAAGAATCACTTGATAATTGGCATTCTGTGGTCATTTCCTTTGAAGCATCTGGCATTAGCCACTGTCATAAATGGGTTACTGGTAAAATGGACTATTGGTCTGACTCAGTATGGCCAGTCTTATGTTAACATCAACATTTCAAAAATAGGTTTTCACTCTTTAGTCAGCACATGGACAAATAAACTTTGTAAAAAAAAATAGATTTTACCTTAAAACAATTTTACAGTTGTCTGCCTTTCATCAGTTATTTTTTTCTTGAGAACTTCATGCAGATTCATTAGATATGAAAAACATTGCGTATGATGACCTGCAGAAATAGTGCTGCAGCATTAATGCTGAATGGCAAAGCAAAGTGCATAAGACAGCCTTTAACGTAGGGATGTAAAATCCCATTTATTTAGTTAACCAGTTAAATGTTTAGTGTAACCAGTTAACTGATTAAAATGGAGGTGGGCGGCTGGATCCTCCTCTCCCCCGCCCCTGTCTTGGGCAGGAGCTGCTCCAGTCTGACTGCTTCTAGCCCTGTATGGGGCTGCTGGCTCCCAGCACAGTGCAGGGCTGGCAGAGACGGCAGAGCTGTGTGGGGCCACAAGCAGCAGCTTCACACGAAGCTGCTGTTTCTGGCCCCATGCGGGGCTTCTACATGAGGCCAGAAAGTTGACGACCCACAGTAGTATAGACACTCATGAAGTTGGTATGTATGAACCTAAGAGCTTTTCTATGCTTGACCAGCATAGTTGTAGTCATATAATTGTGTAGCTATGCCAGTCAATTTTCCAATGCAGACAGGCACTGACAGTAACTTGCTTTGAAGCCGAACTGCAGCATAATAAGTGAGATGAGATTTAGTGTGAAAACTAATCAGAACACCACAGTCAGCAATGTAAAGAATACAGCTACCTCTTAGCACCTCTGAAGTCCCACTCTGTACCACTCCAGGCATGTATGAGTAATCACTATGTGAATTAGCCAGAGTAGAGCATCATTTGAAACCATTTATTGAAAATCAGTTCTCAGGTTAAGAAAGTGCTTCATTTATTAAACTTCATGCCAATTAACGGGATTCTACTGTATATTCTTACACAGAGAAAGAGGAACCAGAACAAGGTGGTGTATTTATCTCCAGTGGCATCAAAGGGTGTTTTGCTATTATAAACAAAACACACATGCCTCAGCAAGTCTTTGTTCATATCCTGCTGTTACAATATTTCTACCTTTACTGATTCCATTGCGTGTTGCAATTGGTGTGACCCTTCTGTGGGGTAGTCTTTTCTCATGGCTGAATCAAGCAGCCTGTATATTATATTGTGCTAATCTTTTGTTCCAGATATGTCAGTTCACTAGAAACTGACTCTGAGAGATGCCAAAGGAAGAGTTTTATAATATTGGTTCTGTGTACTATGGTGCACAGCCTTCCATAAAAAAGAATAGCAGACAAAAGAGGAAATCTTAAAATAGGTTTGTTCACTGAAATCAAGTGAATTGCTGAGATATATTCCAATAACAGATATATTTTTTTTATTCAGCATGAAACAATCCAATACAAGCTACAAGTTACCAGCACCCGGCCCACAAGAACAATAGAAACATGAAGGTGTTTTGAGCATAAGACTAGGAGGCAAGTAACGGTAGATTTGAATCTGAACTCTGATAATGATTCTTTTTGTAGTTTTTTAGGGCAAGTTGCATAGGAATAAAGCAAGATATTGCCCATGCCTCAGTTTTCCTCTGAGTATTATAGAGAGAAAAATAAATATCAAGTTACTAGACAGGTCTTTATGGGTATGTCTACATTTGCACCCTAGTTCGAACTAGGAATGCAAATGCAGGCATTCAAAATAGTCAATGAAGCAGGGATTTAAATATCCCGCGCTTCGTTAGCATGATCTCACCGGCACGCTAGTTCGAATCACAGCTGATTCAAACCAGGAAGTACACACCCGGACGTGTTAGTTCAAACCAAACCTCTTGGTTCGAACTAACATTACTCCTAATACAGAATGATTAGATACCTAAGAGAATCTGCTTTTTGCTTGCTGTGGAGAGCATGTGATACAGAACAGATGTTGAATTTTATTTTATACAGATATTTTCATGATGTTGTGTGTTTGTTTACTATTGAATGTGTCATCACTTCCATATCAAAAAGGACTTTTGCAGAAGTTCAGTGGTTATGTATTTACGGTATTAAAATGTACATCCAGGATACATCACTTTACTCTGATAAATGGGATCCTTTTCAAAGAGATTCTGAGCAAGAAACAGACTTTTAGTTAGAAAGATCTTATACCATCACCTTGGAATTACCAATTAAAGGTTGCATTTATTCTAACCAAATTCAAGTGTGTGATCCCCACATGCTATAGCTTTAAACTGCTACAAGCTGATCAATCTTTGAATGACTGATGTAACTTCAGAGATATGTAATTGAATACACCAAAGACTTTTGTCCATTATATTTTTATTCTGAAAAGTCTGCTTTATGCAAAATCTATCCTGATGACCATGCACTATAAGCATCAAACTAATTTGAGAGTATTCCTTGTATACCGTACATTGGACAAGAAATATACACGTTGTTCTCATCCTCTGTTAGTGGGCAGAGCAAGTTGCTCTGTAGTGCAGAGCTCTCTTGTTTTTCATCAGAAGCCAGTATTGATTCATATTGCTTAATATTCCAAATATTCAAATTACACCCAAGTTTTCTTGAATTATAAATGTTTTAATTTTACCTGAAAACAAGAATACTTGTGTCATTAAGCATTACACACAGGTACCACTTGTTCTTCTGAATCTTGCAGTATTAGGGAATATTTCCAAGAATGATGCTGAGTGTAATGGGGAACTCAGTGTCTCTAGTGGTGAGTTGGGTATCGAGAGATGTAGTCTTCTCCTTAGTTAGATGCTACTTCAGTCGTTGCCCCATCAAGAATCAGGACCCTCAGGGGTAGGTGCTGTACAAAAGCATGGTCTGATGCATCCTGTGTTTCTTACTAGCTAACATACAGTCCAAAGCAAGTGACAACTTCTTCAAAGGAAGTTTCTGTGGGAGTCCAAACTGTTCACATGACTAATGTTCATCTTACTTCAGAATTTTATCATTTTCAAACATGAAATAGTCCATTATCCCAAGAACTAATTTAAAAAGAAAAAGCAAATCACACCAGGGTGTCAGGCTTTAGAAACCCAAGTGATGATGCAGAGTTATTCTGTTGACTCATCCAGGCAGCCCGAGCAAAGGGGTCTCAGTAGCTCCTCCACAGTAAGAGAGAGTTTGACAGAGGGAGTTCTAATATGATTAGGAAGATCCACAACTCCTTTGACAGTCTGCTTCTGTCTCCTCCGCTTGTGCCTGTAGCTAGACAGACCACCTGACCATGGATGCCTATATCTAGATCCTGGTGTGGTTTTGCAAGGACTGTGGCTTGCAATTCCCTCTTACTGAAATCCAGGCTGGGGGCACCATCCAATGTGAAAGTGGCCTGCTGGTAGAATCTCTCAGGAAGCAGGTGTGAGAGCTACAGGAGGAGTTGGCTAGGCTGAAGAGCATCTGAATCCTCGAGGAATTCCTGGAGAGTATTTATGTGGAGATGGCTGAGGCAGAGGTAGCTACACAAGACTGCTGACACACCACTGTGGAAGAGGAGATGGCTCAGGGGGAACAATGGCAGCTGGTCACTTCTGACATTGCTCCACCCCTGCTCCCAACCCTCCCACCATGGTACTGGGGAACCATTATGCTGTTCTGGATATAGGACATAAGGAATCACCCTCTACAGCAGAAGAAGAGAAGCCTTGTACCCAAAAGACTGGGAGATCTGCTGCCACCACTGTGAGGAGGAAATGTAGGGTAGTGGTGGTTGGAGACTCTCTTCTGAAAGGGACGGAGGCACCTATCTGTCACCCTGACATGTCATTTCGGGAGGTATGCTGCCTGCCAGGGGCCCGTATCCAAGATGTTACGGAGGCATTATCAAGAATTATCCAGCCCTCTGACTACTGTCCCATGCTACTCATCTATGTGGGCACTAATGATACTGCAAGGTGTGACACTGAGGAGATCAAGAGTGACTTCAAGGCTCTGGGAGTATGCGTGAAGGAGTATGGAGTTCTCCTCAGTCCTCCCTGTCAAAGGTAGGGGCCCAGGCAGAGAGAGGTGCATCCTGGAGGTGAATGCCTGGCTGCAAAGTTGGTGTTGCCAAGAGGGCTTTGGCTTCCTCGACCATGGGAGGCTGTTACAAGAAGGATTGCTAAGCAGGGATGGGGTTCACCTTTCAAGGAAGGGGAAGACCGTATTTGGATGCAGATTGCCTAACCTAGTGAGGAGGGCTTTAACTAGGTTCGATGGGGCAGGTGACCAAAGCCCACAGGTAAGTGAAGAACATGGAGACCTAGGAGTTGGGTTGGAAATGGGAGGGAGCATGGGCTATAACAGAGAAAAAGAAGGGACAAAGCAGAACTGTGAGGCAAAATTAATTCAGTATCTTAGATGCCTATATACAAATTCAAGAGATATGGGGAATAAACAGGAAGAACTTGAAAGTTCTAAAAAATAAACACAACTATGACATAGTTGGTATCACAGAGATTTGGTGGGATAATACACATGAGTGGAGTATTGGTATAGTAGGATACAGCTTGCTCAGGAAGGATAGGTGGAGAAAACAGGGAGGAGGTGTTGCCTTATATTAAAAATGTGTACACTTGGACTGAGGTGAAGATGGATGTAGGAGACAGATTTGTTGAGAGTGTCTGGGTTAAGTTAAAAGGGGTAAAAAACACGGGTGATGTCATGCTAGGGGTCTACTACAGACCACCTGCCCAGATAGAAGAGGTGGATGAGGTTTTTTTTAAACAACTAATAAAATCATGCAAAGCACAGAATTTGGTGGTGATGGGGGACTTCAACTATCCAGACATATGTTGAGAAACTAACACGCGGGCCACAGATTATCCAGTAAATTCTTGGACTTCATTGGAGACAATTTTTTATTTTAGAAGGTTGAGAAAGCTACTAGGCAGGAAGCTGTTCTAGATTTGATTTTAACAAATAGGAAAGAACTGGTTGAGAATTTGAAAGTGGAAAGCAGCTTGGGTGAAAGTGATCATGAAATCATAGAGTTCATGATTCTAAGGAACGGTAGAAGGGAGAAGAGCAAAATAGAGACAATGGATTTCAGGAAGGCAGATTTTAGTAAACTCAAAGAGCTGGTAGGTAAGGTCCCATGGGAAGCAAGACTAAGAGGAAAAACAACTGAAGAGAGTTGGCAGTTTTTCAAAGGGACATTGTTAAGGGCCCAAAAGCAAACTATTCCACTGCATAGGAAAGATAGAAGGTATGGCAAAAGGCCACCTTGGCTTAACCAAAAGATCTTACATGATCTAAAAATAAAAAGGAGTCATACAAAAAAGTGGAAATTCGGACACATAACAAAGGATTAATATAAGCAAACAATACAGGTAGGCAGAGGCAAGATTAGAAAGGCAAAGGCACAAAATGAACTCACATTAGCTAGAGACGTAAAGGGTAATAAGAAGCAAGAGGAAGACCAAGGACAGGGTAGGACCATTGCTCAGTGAAGAGGGAGAAACAATTACAGGAAACTTGGAAATGGCAGAGATGCTTAATGAGACTTCTTTGTTTCAGTCTTCACCAAGAAGTTTGATGATGAAGGAATGCCTGACATAGTGAATGCTAGTGAAAATGGGGTAGATTAGAAGATAAAATAAAAAAAGAACAAGTTACAATTACTTAGAAAAGTTAGATGTCTGCAAGTCACCAGGGCCTGATTAAATGCATCCTTGTATTATACACAAGGAGCTGATAGAGGAGGTATCTGAGCCTTTAGCTATCATCTTTGAAAAATCATGAAAGACAGGAGAGATTCCAGAAGACTGGAAAAGGTCAAATATAGTGCCCATCTACAAAAAGGAAAATAAGAACAACCCAGGAAACTGCAGACCAGTCAGTTTAACTTCTGTGTCATGAAAGATAATGGAGCAAGTAATTGAGGAATTTATCTGCAAATATCTGGAAGAAAATAAGGTGATAGGTAACAGCCAGCATGGATTTGTAAAGGACAAATCATGTCAAACCAATCAGATATCTTTCTTGGATAGGATAACCGTCTTGTGGATAAGAATCGGTGGATGTGGTATACCTAGACTTTAGTAAGGCATTTGATACGGTCTCACATGATCTTCTTACCAGTAAACTAGGCAAATACAACTTAGATGGGGCTACTATAAGGTGGGTGCATAACTGGCTGGATAACCATTCTCAGAGAGTAATTATTAACAATTCACAGTCATGCTGGAAGGGCATTACAAGGGGGGTTCTGCAGGGGTCTGTTTTGGGACCGGTTCTTTGCAATATCTTCATCAACAATTTAGATATTGGCATAGAGCAGGGGTAGCCAACCTGTAGCTCCCGAGCCACATGCATCTCTTCAGAAGTTAGTATGCGGCTCCTTACATAGGTACTAAATCCAGGTCTGAAGCTTTAGGTGCCAACTTTCCACTGGGCTGGAAGGTGCTTACTGTTCAATCCCAGCTCTGCCCTAGGTGCTGTCCCCCTGCACCCTTTCCCCTTTGATCCTGCCACTTCCTACCCTCTCTACCGAGTCTGTCACACCCATGCTTCCCTGCTCCAGTGTCTCCCACTGAGAAAGAGCTGATTACAGTGGGCAGGAGGAAAAGAAGGAGACACTGACCGGTGGAGCTGCCAGTGGGTGGGATGTGCTGAGAGTGGTGGTGGGGAGTTGATCAGGGCTGGTGACTAATAAGTGTTGCTCTTTAGCCATGTGCATTGGTAAATTCTGGCTCCTTCTCAAGTTTAGGTTGGCCACTCTTGGCATAGACAGTATGCTTATTAAGTTTGCAGATGATACCAAGCTGGGAGGGTTTGAACTGCTTTGGAGGATAGGTTCATATTCAAAATGATCTGGAGAAATGGTCTGAGGTAAATAGGATTAAGTTTAATAATGTTGAAGCAAAAAGGACAAATGCAAAGTACTCCACTTAGGAAGGAACAATCTGTTTCACACATACAGAATGGGAGGCGACTGTCTAGGAAGGAGTACAGCAGAAAGGAATCTAGGAGTCATAGTGGACCATAAGCTAAATATGAGTCAACAGTGTGACACTTGCAAAAAAAAAAAAGCAAACATGATTCTGGGGTGCATTAACAGGAGTGTCATGAGCAAGATACAAGAAATCATTCTTCCACTCTACTCTATGCTGATTAAGCCTCAACTGGAATATTGTGTCCAGGTCTGGATGCCATATTTCAAGAAAGATGTGGAGAAGGTTCAGAGAAGAGCAACAAGAATGATTAAATGTCTAGAGAACATGAGCTATGAGGGAAGACTGAAAGAACTGGGCTTATTTAGTTTTGAAAGGAGACGACTGAGAGGGGACGTCATAGCGGTTTGCAAAGATCTAAAAGGGTTTTACAAGGAGGAGGGAGAAAAATTGTTCTCCCTGGCCTCTGAGGATAGGACAAGAAGCAATAGGCTTAAACTGCAGCAAAGGAGGTTTAGGTTGGACATTAGGAAAAGCTTCCTAACTGTCAGGGTGGTTAAACACTGGAATAAATTGCCCAGGGAAGTTGTGGAATCTCCATCTCTGGAGATATTTAAAAGCAGGTTAGATAGACATCTATCGGGGATGGTCTAGATCAGGGCTACTCAACTTTGGAAGCCCTGGGAGCCACAAAGATACTCACAGTACGTGACGAGGGCCGCAACTTAAGTGTGGTTGCATGTACATGCAAATATATATGCAAATATATGTAAATAGCTTCTTTCACACTGACAGGCCTGAATACCAAGACACACTACACAACACACAGGCCTCATTTAAGTCAGTTCTGCTGATATTAATAAAATGCAAAATTTACCCTATTTCCACCCATATAACAGCACTTTTAATGAGCAATGACAGACTAAGAATTTAACTACTAAAATGCATATCAACAGAAGATCATTATATTGACTGAGCCACAAACAAACAGCCTCAGGAGGCTGCTAGAGTGTGTGTTTTCTATTGAATAGTATGTAAGTATAGTCCTGTTTTAGGGTTGTTAAGTTATTGCTGCATCTGAATAAAAATCAATGTCAGCTGCAAGGCAAGATGGAAAAGAACCTAACTCTTTACAAGAGACAGGAATTGGTATGTAGGACACCTCATATACCAGAACTAAGGCTGTCAAGCAAAGGGAAAAAAATTAATTGAGATTAATCACATCCAATTTAAAAATTGTGATTAATCACGCAAATAATTATTCACATTGTTAAACAACAGAATACAATTTAAATACCATTTAAATATTTTAGATGTTTTCTACATTTTCAAATATATTGATTTCAGTTACAACACAGAATACAAAACGGTACAGTGCTCACTTTATGTATAATTATGAATATTTGCACAGTAAAAACAATACTGTTGTTCAATTCAGCTAATGCAAGTACTGTAATGCGATCTTTTTATCATGAAAGTTGAACTTACATATGTAGAATTACATACAAAAGAACCCATTCAAAAATAAAACAATTGAAACTTTAGAATCTACATGTCCCCTCAGTCCTACTTCTTGTTCAGCCAGTTTTTCAGACAAACAACTTTGATTACATTTGCTGGAGATAACGCAACCCACTTGTTTGCAGCGTCATGTCACCTGAAAGTCAGAACACGCACTTAGAGTTGTAACCAGTGTTGTAAGATGTTTACATGCCAGAGGCACTAAAGATTCCTATGTTCCTTCATGTTTCAACCACCACCGTAGAGGACATGCATCCAGAACAGGTTCTGCTCGATAATGATCCAAAGCAGTGCATACCAGTGCATATTCATTTTCATCATCTGAATCAAATTCCATCAGTAGAAGGATGATTTTCTTTGTAGGTGGTTTGGGTTCTGTATTTTCCATATCTGAATGTTGCTTTTTTAAGAATTTTGAAAGCATGCACCAGACCTCATCCCTCTCCATTTTTGGAAGGTACTTCAGATTCTTAAACTTTGTGTTGATGCTGTAGCTATCTTTAGAATCTTACATTGTTACCTTCTTTGCATTTTGCCATATCTTCAGTGAAAGTGTTCTTAAAATGAACAAAATGTGATGGGTCATCATCGGAGACTGCTGTAACAAAATATATGGCAAAATGTGGGTAAAACTGAGCAGGAGACAGAATTCTCTCCTTCCCCCCACGGAGTTCAGTCATAAATTTAATTAATGCTTTTTTTTTTAAACGAGTATTAAAAATGTTGAAGCATGTACTCTGGCATAGTGGCCAAAGCAGGAGGGAACATACTAATATTTAGCATATCTAGCTTGTAAACATCTTGAAATTTAGGCCACAAAAGTACCATATGAACTCCTATTCTGACTTTGGGGACAACATTATCTCCCATAAATGTAAACAAACTTGTTTGTCTTAATGATTGACTGACAAAGAATTACAACTGAGTGGACTTGAAGGCTCTCAAGTTTTACATTGTTTTATTTTTCAGTGTAGTTATGTATAAAAAGGAATTACACTGCAATGCTTGTATAAAGTGAATTGAAAGAAGATTTGTTTTATGCATAATTTTTACAGTGTTCAAATATTTGTAATAAAAGAATATGAAGTCAGCACATTACACTTTGTATTCTGTGATGTAACTGAGATAAAACTATTTGCAAATGTAGAAATTGGTATTCTATTGTTTAACAATGTGATTGTTTATGATTTTTTAAATTTCATCACTTGAATTAACTGCAATTAATCAATACTTCTACCCACAACCAAATGACCATGTGCACGTGGATAGTGTATGCCATCACCATTCAGAAGACTGGCACAGAGGACAAGGCCATGGTTCTATGGCAATGCATTTCTGCCATAAAAATCCCTTCATACAAAGTACTCACCCATCACAAGATAACATGAAGCTAAGATTTTTAAAAACATATAGAAATAAAAATGAAATGTTTGTTGAAGGAGGTTTTACATGCCCCATTTCTTGATGCTCATAATAAGAGGGAACTAGGAGCCAATTTATAGCATTTATACCACGTGTTATAAGTTGCTGTTAAGGGTTTGCATTGTAATCCTCTGTATTGGTATAGCTCATCAACCAGGAAAGAAGCATTAATTAATGTAAAATTATGGCTGCCTACAGAAGGTGTTAGATCCTTCCTCCCATTTCCTCTGGGGGGGAGGGGGAGAAGGATATATGCACATGAACTCATACCATCAGGTTGAATTTTGGGGGGAAGGGAATGAATTGATCTCTTTGCTGCTTAGAGTATGGGAAGGCAAGTTTTCTAAGCATAAGCAAAGGATCCCCAACCAGCTTAGGCTAGGTTAGCCCTAAAAGACAAAAATGAGCTTGCATATTTCTGGCATTTTCTATCATCTTTTGGAACCTAAGACTGTAACTCATTTGTGTGTATATAGTTATCTGCTTTAACCTTGTAAATAACTATTTTCTTGTCTTAGTTAATAAAACTGAAATGGATTATTATAGGATTGGCTGCAGTATTGTATTTGGTGTGAGGTTTAAGGTTCAACTGACTTGGCTTAAGTGACTGAACCTTTGGGTTTGGGAGTAACCTGTTACTGTTGTGGTATAAAGGATCATCTGTCATAAAGGAAAGATTGCCAGGTTGCCAAGATATATAGGAGTACCCAAGGGGACTGTGTGTAACTTCATGGTTAAGTTATTGTGGTGCCTGGGAAGCCAACTTGATTGGTGAAATCGAAGTATAGCATTCACAACTAGTTTGGGATTGGTACCCTGCTTCTTAAAGTCTTCCCTGAGATTGGCCCCCACACTCTTTAGTCACTCCAGACAGCTTGATACCCATCACGCTGGTGTTTGGGTGTCTAATCTAGCATGTAACATACTCTTGTTAATGTCGTAAAGTTGAACAAATTTATTCATGACAAGTTAATCTGACTGTGAAAATGCTTATTCTGAGTGCTCATTCAATGATGTGTGCCCTTGTTATAAACCACAGACACCCAGTCACTGAAAATATTTTTAACACATATGGGAAGGAAATGCCCTCATTCAGTCTTAATCATGTTAATGCTGTTTTGGGTACTTATCAGATTTGGTGATTCTCCAAAGATTTGCAGTCTGGGTTAATTTTGGGTGGGCATACTTGATCCTTACCAGGTCTGGCTAAATCTGTTTCTTGAAAGATTCTGAAATTGATGTATTTTGTGCATTACTAATATGTCGTTGCTAGCATTTTGCACATTACATGTTTTCCAAAAGGCTCAGGAACCTTTTTACTCTGTGTTGTGGCATTGTATGTGATTGAGACATTTCATTAGGGCACCCAGAACTATGAGCAACCTTGTTATTCCTTTGCCTTAGCAAAAATGAGACTCGTGGAAATAAAACTGACTGAACAGCTCTCTGTCACCCCAGTCTGTTAGCTACCTAAACAATCTCCAAAGCTCAGCTAGCCTTACTTTGCCTTTGTTAACCCTAGTTCCTGTGCCTCCTGGAAGGGTATTTTAGGCCTATCCAGCTCCTATCACTGGATGCTCACAGAAATTACCAAAACCATGATCTCCAAAAAGACAGTGCAAACACCAACTTGTCTGATTCAACTAAGAGTTAATACTTTGCTTAATATTAATGCACTGAGATCTATTTAGGATAGAAAAAATAATAATAACAACAAAGGTAGATTTGTAAGTGTAATGGAAACTGAGTAGGTTACAAATTAAACAAAAGCATATGTCTAAGCATAACCTTAGCAAGCTACATTTTTTTGGCTAAAGCAGTTGACTCACCCTCTAAGTCCTTTTGCAGAGTTTGCTGATTTTCAGTCATACCAGGTTCCATATTTTTATGAAGCATTCCCTTCTGCCTAGTTATGCCTAGAAAAGGCTGATCAGTCATGTTATCCTTTCTGAACATACACTTGAATCCAGGAAAAGTGAAGAAAAATAATCCCACCTCTGTTCTGTCTTTAACAAAACTCATTTTTAGAAAGTATGAAGATTTTCCTTTTACAGCATTAACTGCACTAAAAATGTATCTATAATGTGAGTTCATCTTTTTGGGTGATCTCCTTCTAGAGGCATCGTTTTTGTTGGAGAAGGTGCCTGTAGTGGGTGTGTGCTATGGTAAAGTGCAGACAGGAAAGGTATTTTTTTGTTTCTAATTTTGTAGTGCTTTGGGGGCTATAAAAAGGCATGAAACACAAGAACAGCTTTAGGTTTTGTCTACACTTCTAAGATTAAAGTGCAAGCCCGGCAGGGCTTTAATGCAACAATGTGCTCAGGCCAAGAACTCTGAGACAGAGCTCTCCTAGTGCTCCAGGTAAACCACCTCCAGGAGGGGAGCAGCTAACAGCGCTGGGAGCCTGTTTACTCTGGTGCTTTACAGCACTGTAAGTTGCTGCACTGGGATGTGTTTGTTCATGCCCAAGTGAGAAAGTTACAGCGCAGCACCATGCTTGTGTAGACAAGCTCTTGAAAGAGAAAGAGAGCCTGATGTACCAGCTTCACCACCAGCAGAAGCAAACCACAAAGGACAGCAAGACAATACTGCTTTAGATAGTTACTATTGACAAGTGATGGTGATGCTTTCATATTTTATTTTACATGAGTAAACACACAAACAAAATAGGCCTGATCCTCTGGAGCGCACTGAGCCAAAACCCTCTTTGCAAAGGGATGACTGAAGGAGCTGTCCCATGAGTGCTGTTGCATTTGCATGCTCCCGGGTGATTTTTGGCTTTGTAACAGACAAACCATGATCTCATTGTACAGTGTTCATGTGACTTTCAATCCTATCTGGGGAGAACATAATAAAAATAAATGGAAAATGCACTATGTGCTCTTTAAAGTTCAGCTGTGTTTCCTTGATACCTCTGAGAGACTGGTTCTTGCAACCTAACCTCCAGATAATTAGAAATGACCTAAAATACTGCAGATTCCAGTACATAACTTTGTTTTAGGAAGGAAGGAAACTTTTTAATCCCAGGTCTTCTAGATACATTCAAACTCAAGGAAATATCATCTGCTTTAATTCCCTTCCTTCTTTTGAGCACGTTTATTTGAGTGCAGAGGAAGAACAATTTAATCAGATTATTTTCCAGAGATAAAGGTGGCATGCAGTTTGCTAGATTGCCATTATTCTCCTTTCATCACTGTGTTTTGGGAGAAAAGCAAGAGACTTTCTGCAATTTTTCTTATCCCCATGGAGCATTGATTTGTTGTCTGATTTCAATGCAGAGTTCAATATTCAGGTATGTAAGTGCAACATAAATAATATGGCATCCTCTGCGGAGCCAAAGGGGGGGCTCTTTTCCTGGGAGAGGCTATAACTTACGATGGGCGAGGCAACCGCATAAATATTGTTGGTGCTTTAACACACCCAAATAGTAAACCACTCTGGGCTAGTGGAAGAGATGTGCGCGGGAGAAAGGAAAAGGGAAAAGACCTCCTAGGAGCCTTTGCAGCCCCAAGTTGGGGTGAAGGGTTCAGGTAAGATTTGCCGTGGTGTGACTTTTAGTAATTGGACCCCCCGCTGTCCCCAGCAACACGGAGATAACCGGGGAGAAACAAGGACTCTTTTCTTGCCTGGGGGCATGGAGATTTCGTTTTGAGGAGCCATCAGACTCTGAGCAGGGTGAGTGACGAGATGCCCGCTGCCCCGGGATGGGTTTCCTGATGAGCGGAGGAGGAGAGACTGGAGTTTTTGGCCAGGGAGAGGGCACGGGAGAAGGGACTGTTGGTCTCCTTGGGAAAGGCATCTCTCTCCTGCTTTGCAACAATGTCAGTGATGATTTCGGCTCACCAGAAGGTGAGCACCTCCTTCTCCACCGCCACCACAGCCATCAGCAAGCTGGTAGGTATCCTTCCATCTAATGCTCCCCGAGCAGCCACAAAGCTCCTTGAGCACTTACCTCTCCAGTGTACCCGAGCCAATAGCTCACCAGAGGGGGGGGGGTGTTCTGCAGTTGCCTCTTTTAGATCCCGGCTGTGCAGCTGGGGGGAAGCCTTTCCTTCGTGCATTGTGGAGGGAGAAACTTTCCTGTAAACTCTGTATCCACAAACCTGGCTTTGTTTCGATGATTAGTAGCAGGCAGCTCTATTGTGCTGCGGAGCCCGGGGCGGGAACTTTGCTAGGGGGTGAACATTATGCGAACTTGATTGTATCTTAAATACTTGAGCCAGCAGGAGCTCAGACAGATTGATAAAATGGAAGAATCCAGGCATCTCCTGGATGTGCTTTCACTGTTTCGGGAAGCCACAAATTGGTATGGAAATGGATTGTTTTGTCCCTCCTCCCGAGGCATAAAAAAGAGTCAGCTTAAAGCTGTGGGTGATATATAGAGGTGTTCTGAGGAAATGGTGGGGCGGTGAATAGTGCGAGGTGAATTACTCCATTCGTTCAAAGCAGCAGCAGCAGCATTTCTGCTTTTGCTAAGTTTCCAGCCAAGCATATTTCCCCCTGGAATACGGTGTGCGTCTTTCTGAAGAAGCGAGGATTAGGATCAGGTTGGGGGAAGGAGGGGGACGGAGGGGAGGAGAAGGTGGAGAGAGATTCCGCAGCGAAGGAGAGAGACCAGGGAACCCCTTGGGATTTAATGCTCCGTGGGATGGCTCCTTAGATTCTCCCCACCCGGTTTTTTTTGAACATGGGTGAAACGTGGATCGCTTCTGAGATTGCTGCTGCTGCTGCTTCCTTGCCCATGTGCAATTCGTGCGACCCATCGTCCCGTCCGGCACCATAAATCATCGCTCTTACTTCCACGAGTCTCCGACCCCAGCCTACCTAGTGGGCGGGGCGGCGAACCTACAGCACCGGCTGGGGAGTGTGCCCGGGGAGCACCCAAGCTCCCTACAGATAGCATCGCACTGCCATCTCCAGCGGCTCCTTTGCACCGGGGAGCAGGCGCCCACCGCCCGGTTAACGCGGCTGCATCTGAGCACGCGGTGGAGCTCTGCCTTTAAGTCGAAAGGGCAGCAGGCTGCGATCGGATTCCCCTCTCCCCTGAAGCCCAGTACAGAGCGCCCCCTGGAGGAATTGAGCCTCGCGTGCATGCGGCAGGGTCGTAGTGTTCCCAGGTTCTTCGTCGGCCCCGCGGCGGGCTGAGAGCTGGAACCCCGGGCTCCCCCCGCCGCCAGCAGTGTGATTCACAGCCGCTAATGTAGACTTGCCTTTAGATTGGAGTTGGGACGATGGGAAACTGGCCACTTGACTGAAGTGCAGCCGGGATTTCACCCCGTCGCCCGAGCGAGTTCTGCCACCAGCGAATGTTGGTGGAATGCTTTGCAGTTATGATGATTGCTTGAGGAAAGACCTTTCCAATGTGTGTCCCTTGATCAGCACACATGCGGCTTGGCTAATGCCCTTAGGTGGCAGCTCTGGAGGCTTAAACCATAGGGTACATTTGTCACCTGCCGCTCTGATCACCTAAAATACTTACTGAAAAGCTTTTTTAGAAGCCTGAGCAATAATTTTCAGGTAGGAGACTGTGTAGTGGAAAAGCACTCTCCTGTACAGGGCATGAATAGCACTTCCATCACATGTTAGCACTTTCACAGCACTTTTCATCTTTCAAGTACTTGGCTAACAGCAGCTAATAAGCAGGTTGATAACATGTTTGGTTTGTTTTATTTTGACTCTACATTTCTCACAGAAATGTATTTCTGTGACTTTTAAACTGTTTATCCTGTTATGATTTGAAAACCAATCAAAATTAATCTTAGGGCTTTTTCTCATTTAGTTATTTATGGTAACAACATAACCAAGCTGAATTTGTATCCCATCTTTCATATAAACTGCATGCTTTGCAGAGTTAAATAACAGTCAGAGCATTAAATTGTAAGTAATGGCAGAGGCAGAGACAAATTAAGAGCTGCAGGCAAGAGAAGAATAATGGTTTCTGCTGAGGTTTGAAAATAGATGGTAAAGGCAACTAGTAATATTATTTATATTCCATTAGTTCCTGGGTGCTCCAGACTGAGCCCATAGCCCCATGTGCTAGATAAACATAGCAAGACACAGCCCCAGCCCTAAAGAGTTTCCAGTCTTGATTAAAGACAAGATGCAGCAGGTGGATGAAACAGACAAATGAATAAGGATGGAAAGGGGTGGCAGGGTGATTGAACAATAATGTGACCAGTCATATTGGCTAGCTGTGTTTACAGTATAAGTATTGCTCCCCAGCTGTCCTATAATGGCAGTAGTTCTGGCTGTGGCAAGTGGGTTTAAGGAGAAAAAGGTGATGGTGGGTGGGTCTGGATTTTTTTTACACTGAGGGAAAAGCAGTGAGGAGAGCTACAGAAAGACCTCTCTAAAGAGCAGAGGTGATCTTCACACCAGCAGGGCCTATATTGTGTGAAGAGGCAGAAATTAATCTGGTGGTAGATAAATGGAGGGGAGCAGTGTCAGAAAAGATTTGTGTAATAGGCTGGAGCAAACAAGGAGGAGGGCATCCTGAACATAAGAACATAAGAATGGCCATACTGGGTCAGACCAAAGGTCCACCCAGCCCAGTACCCTGTCTGCCGACAGTGGCCAATGCCAGGTGCTCCAGAGGGAGTGAATCAAACAGGTAATGATCAAGTGATCTCTCTCCTGCCATCCATCTCCACCCTTTGACAAACAGAGGCTGAGGACACCATTCCTTACCATACTGGCTAATAGCCATTTATGGACTTAACCTCCATGAATGTATCTAGTTCTCTTTTAAACCCTGTTATAGTCCTAGCCTTCATAGCCTCCTCAGGCAAGGAGTTCCACAGATGGACTATGCTCTGTGTGAAGAAGAACTTCCTTTTATTTGTTTTAAACCTGCTGCCCATTAATTTCATTTGGTGGCCCCTAGTTCTTATATTAAGGGAACAACTAAATAACTTTTTCTTATTCACTTTCTCCACACCACTCATGATTTTATATACCTCTATCATATCCCCCCTTAGTCTCCTCTTTTCTAAGCTAAAAAGTCCCAGTCTCTTTAATCTCTCCTCATATGGGACCCGTTCCAAACCCCTAATCATTTTAGTTGCCCTTCTCTGAACCTTTTCTAATGCCAGTATATCTTTTCTGAGATGAGGAGACCACATCTGTACACAGTATTCTAGATGTGGCCATACCATGGATTTATATAAGAGCAATAAGATATTCTCCATCTTATTTTCTATCCCTTTTGTAATGATTCCTAACATCCTGTTTGCTTTTTTGACTGCAGCTGCACACTGAGTGGACATCTTCAGAGAACTATCCACGATGACTCCAAGATCTCTTTCCTGATTAGTTGTAGCTAAATTAGCCCTCATCATATTATATGTATAGTTGGGGTTATTTATCCCAATATGCATTACTTTACATGTATCCACATTAAATTTCATTTGCCATTTTGTGGCCCGGTCACTAAGTTTGGTGAGATCCTTTTGAAGTTCTTCACAGTCTGCTTTGGTCTTAACTACCTTGAGCAGTTTAGTATCATCTGCAAACTTTGACACCTCACTGTTTACCCCTTTTTCCAGATCATTTATGAATAAGTTGGTCCTAGGACTGACCCTTGGGGAACACCACTAGTTACCCCCTCCATTCTGAAAATTTACCATTTATTCCTACCCTTCGTTTCCTGTCTTTTAACCAGTTCTCAGTCCATGAAAGGATCTTCCCTCTTATCCCATAACAACTTAATTTACGTAAGAGCCTTTGGTGAGGGACCTTGTTAAAGGCTTTCTGCATATCTAAGTACACTATATCTACTGGATCCCCCTTGCCCAAATGTTTGTTGACCCCTTCAAAGAACTCTAGTAGATTAGTAAGACATGATTTCACTTTACAGAAACCATGTTGACTTTTTCCCAACAAATTATGTTCTTCTATGTGTCTGACAATTTTATTCTTTACTATTGTTTCAACTAATTTGCCCAGTACTGACATTAGACTTACCGGTCTGTAATTGCTGGGATTGCCTCTAGAGCCCTTTTTATATATTGGCCTTACAATAGCTATCTTCCAGTCGTTGGGTACAGAAGCTGATTTAAACCATAATTAACAGTTCTGCAATTTCACATTTGAGTTCTTTCAGAACTCTTGGGTGAATGCCATCCAGTCCTGTTGACTTGTTACTGTTAAGTTTATCAATTAATTCCAAAATCTCCTCTAATGACACGTCAACGTGAGACAAGTCCTCAGATTTGTCACCTACAAAGGATGGGTCAGGTTTGGGAATCTCCCTAACATCCTCAACTGTGAAGACTGAAGCAAAGAATTCATTTAGTTTCTCTGCAATGACTTTATTGTCTTTAAGTGCTCCTTTTGTATCTTGATCGTCCAGGGGCCCCACTGGTTGCTTAGCAGGCTTCCTGCTTCTGATATACTTAAAAAACACTTTATTACCACCTATAGGGTATGTCTACACTACCCCACTAGTTCGAACTAGCGGGGTAATGTATGCATACCGCACTTGCTAATGAAGCCCGGGATTTGAATTTCCCGGGCTTCATTAGCATAAGCGGGGAGCCGCCATTTTTAAATCCCCGCTGCTTCGAACCCCGTGTAGCGCGGCTACACGGGGCTCGAACTAGGTAGTTCGGACTAGGGTCCTATTCCGAACTACCATTACTCCTCGTGAAACGAGGTGTACCGGTAGTTCGGAATAGGCACCCTAGTCCGAACTACCTAGTTCGAGCCCCGTGTAGCCGCGCTACACGGGGTTCGAAGCAGCGGGGATTTAAAAATGGCGGCTCCCCGCTTATGCTAATGAAGCCCGGGAAATTCAAATCCCGGGCTTCATTAGCAAGTGCGGTATGCATACATTACCCTCCTAGTTCGAACTAGGAGGGTAGTGTAGACATACCCCTGGAGTTTTTGGCTAGCTGTTCTTCAAACTCCTTTTTAGCTCTTCTTATTACATTTTTACACATAATTTGACAGTGTTTATGGTCCTTACTCTTTACCTCACTAGGATTTGACTTCCACTTTTTAAAAGATGTCTTTTTATGTCTCACCGCTTCTTTTACATGATGGTTAAGCCACGGTGGCTGTTTTTTAGTTCTTTTATGTTTTTTAATTTGGGGTATACATTTAAGATGGGCCTCTATTATGGTGTCTTTAACAAGTGTCCATGCAGCTTTCAGGGATTTTATTTTAGTCACTGTACCTTTTAATTTCTGTTTAACTAACCTCCTAATTTTTGCATAGTTCCCCTTTTTTAAATTAAATGCCACAGTGTTGGGCTGCTGAAGTGTTCTTCCCATCACAGGAATGTTAAATGTCACTATTTCCAAGCGGTCCTGTTATAGTTACCTCTTGGCTCTGGAATAATGGGAAAGCCAATGTGGTCACCCTTCCAACTTCCTTTTGCAAGCCTCCTCTTAAATATTTAACCATGTTGTCTGATATAAGAGTAAGTGGTGGGTGAGACTTAAAATTAGGAGTGTTTGCCTGCACAGATGCATGTGTGAGCACAGACATCCCATTTGCATGTGCAAATCAGACATTTTCATGGCCAGTCATTTAAGGCAGTTAGCATGTATGCATGCCTATTGCTGACTTTTACATGCATGATTCCCAAAACTGAAGAAGAGGGTTGTGCCCACAAAAGCTCATGATACCATCTACATTTTTGTTAGTCTATAAGGTGCTGCGAGACTATTAATTATGTTTTAAGTTTTTTTCAGTTACAGACTAACACTGCTACCCCTCTGAAACTTGTGTACAAAAGTGTGTCATGAATACATATATGCTTATGCATAACTGTGTGAATAAGTCACAGTTCCTACCTCGTCAACAGCTTGATACTGTGGGCAAGAAACACAATTGTGCTCATCAGTAAATCACACAACTCTGTGTAACAGAATCTGATGGAATATAGGATATTGCAGTCATCCTTTTTATAAAAAATTTCAACCAAGATTGCCACTAAAAACATGATTGCAGGACCTTGTTAAGACATCTGATCTGAAGTCTTGTATTACCTATATCTTTCAATAATAGACTATCCTTAAAATAACAATGGATTAGGTACAATTCCAATCCTTGTGTGAGACTTGGATCCACAATAATCCATCTGAAAGAGGAGAGCTGCCAGCTGAATCATGCTGACATACGCTTTGAGGAATTCAATACATGGAAAATACATTGATAAAAATTTCGAATAGTAAATGTTTGTATGAATAGTAAATGTTGTTAATTAGTAGCAAAATGTTGATTCAGTGCAGTGAGATAATGTTTGCATTTAATACATTGCTCTGATCATTTTTTAAATAATTCAAGCTTAGTTCTTTGTGCTTCACGTGGTCACTAACACCTGGCAAAAGGGGTGATGTACTTTGACATCACAATGGTTGTGATTTACACTCACTTTGTACAGGTATATATTGTTTCATGTACTGCATGCTGGGTAGGAAGTACATGAAGAGATTCCATGTTTCTTGAATTACACTGACTTGTCATAAAAAGAGCTTTTTACAAAGATGCCAACCATAGGCAAACAGACTGACTTCCTGGTGCCTCAGTTTCCTACACAAATGACTTAAGGTGCCAGGCAGCAGAGAACTAGACTCTTAATCTTATTTCTTGGATGGAAGCTAATTCATTAAGTTTTCCTGCAACTCTACAAATGTCTGTCTGTTCTATTCATGGCATAAATCCCGAGAGTTAGAAATGAAACAAATACTTTTCCTGAAGGGTTGCAATATAACACTACTTCCTTAGAATCCAGAAATTTACTGCACAACAACCAAATACAGAGAGAGAAATCTCAGGCTGCTACCTAAGGCAGACAAGTACAACTCAATTTACATCGCCCTAGAGTGGTTCTTTTGCAAGCTGACTGCTGAGGATAGATTCTGTGCTTCCCCCAAGGCTGCAAGCAGGACCAGGAAACTTCTTACAATTCAAAGTGGTGACATGTAATTTTAGCAGTTTTCAGTATGCAACATCTTCTACTGTCTATCTCTCAACATTGGTGAACTCTACATTTAACCCTTTTTGTGTAAGATTATTGGGAAAGTCATAAGGCAACTTTGGTGCAATTGGGACCTTAGATTTCCTCAGTCTCTTCTGTCTGGTTTTTGGCAAGACAATTGGACTAATTTGACTGTGGGCATTGTTGGCTTACATGGCCTTTGGATCAGGTCCCCAGTGATGGACAAAGGTCAACTACTCATACTTTTCTGTTAATAGCCTTTAATGTCAATGATCATAATGTTTCGTTGACTCTTGCACAGATCTTGGCTAGTGTTGTGGAATAAGCATGGGAGCGAGTCCTTAAAACTGACTGTTAACTAACACATTGTTCCAGATGCAGGGCATACCAATGGCTGAAATAAAAAAGCACAGGAAGGCATAAAGTGATAGTTATTTGTGATATTACTTGCTTATAGGGAAATCTTCTACTGGCTTAAGTTGACATTTATATTATTGACATTGAGTACTTCCTAGGAATCTTAGTCATGGACTAGGACCAAACTGTGCTAGGTGCTGTACAAACAGAATGAAAAGACAGTCCCTGCCTTGAAGAGCTTACAGTGTAAGTAGGTGACCAAATGTTCCCAAATGCAAAGAGAATTCTGCCCAACAAGCCATGCAGTTTTCCTCAGCTCTTTACATCTTGGTGGTGCATTTTGCCCTCCTCCACAGGCCAGGCCCCAGTGCAGCTGCCTAATGCTGCAGATCTTGAGAGATATGCTATACTACAAGGCCATCCTCTCTGAGAGCTTGGCTCTTCTTTGGGGACCAGTTTTCTCCCATGGCTCCCTGACAAAATGGCACCAACTGGATAGAATTGGGTACTGTGTGGGAACCATTTAAAAAGTTTGGCCCAGATTGCAGTTTTATTTTAAAAACAAAATGATTAGGACCCCAAAACTGCAGGGTGTTGCGCATGGGTAGACTCACACTGCAGTCTAGCTATAATGTGGTGTGCCTTGGGCACCAATGTCTACCTGCATGCAGGATTCGGGACCAGGTTTTTTTTTTTATGTGGCAGGATCCAAGTGTTTTGGGGGCTATTTTTCTTGTAAAAGTCAATGGTATCACAATCCCCTAAACATCAACAAGGCACTACAGTTCACAGACTGTATTAGGAAATCGTCAACTGTTCCAGGAGAAGTAGCACCCTGTTCACAGGTCTTGGCAGATTAAAATGCTTTCACTTAAAATGTATTGGACTACACCTAGTTCTAAAGTTCAAGATTGCACAAGCCTTCTGTTAATGACTGGGTTTAAAAACACTGTATTTAATGTTTCAGGCTCATTGTGAAAAGTCCTGTGTGGCCGTGACCATAAAATGTTTAACAATGTGGTGGTTAAAATTTAGATCTATCTTCTGCATCTTCAAAATAAATGGTTTACTTAACTTATCCAGATGTACATTTCCTAAGCTAAACTAGAGAAAGCATTCTCACCTTCGACAAAGTAAAGTTACATCTTCTGCCTTTGACCCTTCTTATCAGTCTGTCAGCATCGTTTGCTATCCAGAGACCAGTAAGTCCAAAGATTTCTCTTTATTGAGTCCACTCCCCAACTGCCCCAATCTAGGCTGATGCCCGCCAGGGTTGCCAACTGTCAGTAAATTTAAGGACAGTCTGTAAAAAATTAGCCAAAATTGGAGATGTCCATAAAGTCCGTTAAAAAGTTTAGGTGTCTGTAAATTTTTTAAAAGTGCAATAAAATTTCAAAAAACAGCAATTATTCTATAGCAATTAAATTTATTCTGTGCTGCTTCAGCCATTTTACTGCGGAGCAGCAGAAATTGGACATTTTAGTTATTTATTTAGCTCATCAAAACAAATATAAGAAATAAACTCTCCACTCCTATGCTTGAAGGATTAATAACTGTCAGAAGTTTATCTGGGACAATTACTTCAGCTGTGGTTGACAGTGTCAGTGTTCGGATGAACGATCACAAAATGGAAAACTTCCAGGACCATGACTAACTAAATGAAAATGAGTTAAATAGCATATTGTTCTTGTGATGTATGAATGACAATGACTACATTTCACTTTTGGCCATTTATGTCATCTTAATATAGCATAAAAATTATGTCCGTAAAAAAATGTGTCTGTAAATTTTTTTCCATTTTGTCCGTAAATGAAATTTCTGTGGGTTGGCAACCCTGATGCATGCACTTTCCAAAATAGTTTTCTACAGTTACCTTCATGTACTGTAAGAGTTGTTCTCACAACTTTATCTAGAAGATGGGCAAGCAATAATAAAAGGACCATTTATTGATTGTAAATAGCTATATTTCAGAGGTTCAATAATCCTTGGTTACCACCTTTCATAGAGTATTTGTCTAGTTTTAGTCAGACCTCTTGCTAAAACCCTACAAGAAAATTTTCTTTTGCTAAGAAATAGAATTCGGGGCTGTTCCCCAGACTCTCGACGACTGGTTTCTAGGGCAGTTTTATACACTTAGGATTCGTATATGAGGTGACCCATAACTCCAAGCTTGATTGCTTTTTGCACATCACTGTGCAAAAAGTGATGTGGTCTGTCTCCATTGCACCACCTTAAACTGACCTCAGCAGATTAACACAGGAGGGCATGAATTACCTCTAATCAGGTCACTGCTAAAATCAGCTACAGAGAGACAAGTTTCCGTACATCACACCAAGCTTGCTGGACTCCCCACAGGACTTGTCTCAGGCACCAGTTATATCTTCCTTCACCAGTAATCACATGGTTAAAGGCAAGGGCAGGCCAGTCATGTCACAGGAGACAACAAAAGGAACAAGGAAACACTGCTAGACTTAGCCAAATCTATTGCAATGTAAGAGACCTCACTTTCAGGAATAGCCTCAAAAGGTTGCTGCTCTTGGGTGTTCAAAGAAGCCTGCTCAAATCCAGATGAGATTTGGGCATCTAACTGCCTTAGGATCCTTTGACCCCCCCCCCCCAGCCTCAGTTTAAAAAAGGGCGAAGATTTAATCATATATTTTTAGTCCAGCTCTTTGATATCTTACAGTCTGTGCCCCAGACAAACTGGGACAAGAAATTCTCCTCCAGACATCATTTCCAAGGAAGAAGAATCCAAGAAATCTGACCCTGGAAGAAGTAGTGGTGAAAGGACTCTGTTCAAACCTCTTATTTAATTTGTTCACCTTCAGTGAAGAAGCCACTTAAATATCCCTTTTGGACAATAGTGATAGAAATGTAGCCGTGTTAGTCTGGGGTAGCTGAAGCAAAATGCAGGACAATGTAGCACTTTAAAGACTAACAAGATGGTTTATTAGATGATGAGCTTTCGTGGGCCAGACCCACTTCCTCAGATCAAATAGTGGAAGAAAATAGTCACAACCATATATACCAAAGGATACAATTAAAAAAAAATGAACACATATGAAAAGGACAAATCACATTTCAGAACAGGAGAGGGATGCGGGGGAGGGGGGAGAGGAAGGAAGGTAAGTGTCTGTGAATTGATGATATTAGAGGTGGGGAGAGTGGGATGTCTGTGAGCTAATGGTATTAGAGGTGATAATTGGGGAAGCTATCTTGGTAATGGGTAAGATAGTTTGTGTGTTTGTTCATTCCTTCCCGGAGAGTGTAGAATTTTAACATGAATGACAGTTCAGAGGATTCCCTTTCAAGTGCAGATGTAAAAGGTCTTTGTAGCAGAATGCAGGTGGTTAAGTCATTGAGAGAGTGTCCTTTCACAGACACTTACCTTCCTTCCTTCCCCCCTCTCCCCCCCGCATCCCCCTCCTGTTCTGAAATGTGATTTGTCCTTTTCATATGTGTTCATTTTTTTTTAATTGTATCCTTTGGTATATATGGATGTGACTATTTTCTTCCACTATTTGATCTGAGGAAGTGGGTCTGGCCCACGAAAGCTCATCATCTAATAAACCATCTTGTTAGTCTTTAAAGTGCTACATTGTCCTGCCTTTTGGACAAGAGGGTTAAGGAACTGGTCTCTGGAAAAGTTTCCTCTTCTATATAAAACTGTTTTCCTGATCATTTATCCTTTTCCAATCTGGCTTTAGATATTTGTGGGAGAATTAGTTCCTATTGCTGCGAGAAGGAAAGACTAAACAACAGGGCTACGTCTAGACTGGCATGATTTTCTGCAAATGCTTTTAACGGAAAAGTTCTTCCATTAAAAGCATTTGCGGAAAGGAGCGTCTAGATTGGCACGGATGCTTTTCCACAAAAGCACTTTTTGCGGAAAAGCGTCCATGCCAATCTAGAGGTGGTTTTGCGCAAGAAAGCCCCAATTGCCATTTTCACGATCGGGACTTTTTTGCGCAAAACAATACCATGTTGTCTACCCTAGCCCTCTTGTGCAAAAGCATTTGCGGAAGAGGGCTTTTGCCCGAATGGGAGCAGCATAGCATTTCCACAAGAACACTGACAATCTTACATGAGATCATCAGAGTTCTTGCAGAAATTCAAGCGGCCAGTGTAGACAGCTGGCAAGTTTTTCCGCAAAAGGAGTTGCTTTTGCGGAAAAACTTGCCAGTCTAGACGCAGCCCAGGTGTTTCCCAGTCATCCTTCAGTCCAGGCATTACTGACTAGCATTGGATCAGCCGCAGGTTTGTAATTCTTCCTCCCTACTGAGATAGGAACCACTTACTGTCTGCCACCTGGGAAAAAAGGAGTGCGGGGAAAGGAGCTGGCAAACATATTGGGAAATGAAGGTCAGTTCTGTGCTCTGGAATTCTAAAAATAAAAACTTCTCTATGGAGAGAGACAGGCACTGCTGATGGAGACTCACATCCACACCACCCACAGATGAGAGTGGAAGGCTTCAGAAGGTAAGGACAAACAAAATGATTCACTAAATCATTTACTGCTCTGTGTACTTCAACATCTCGCCTACGTCAGTTACACACGCTTCTATGCTAGATTTATGGTTTGACGTATGTTATCAGTGAAAAAACAGCAAACATATTTGTGATTTAATGAGTTGTTCTTTTAAGATGTAAAACGTAGTGTATTGAAAAAATTAGAAGCTATGGGGCCAGCCCCTCAAAACTTACCAGTTCTTATTCTAGCCCATCCTCAGGTTGAGGGAACTTGTTAGCTAGTATTAGTTCCTCAAATTACCCCTGAGGCAAAATAATGGATGGGAATTTAGGAGGCACTTTCTTGTTTCAACATTTCCCCTTCCCCCTTATCCTTATTAAGGGCCAACCAAGAGTAGAGCCCATTGTGTACTGTACTAATGGAGCTGTAGATGGTTCCTGCCCTGAAGAGTTTACAGGTGAGTAGACAAGATGGATGCAGGTGGGGAAGGTATATTACATAAGACAAGCAATTAGTGTAATGGTTGCAAAAGGCATGTTAGTGCCACAATTTTAAAAATTATGGATTATTTATTTATTGGTTAGTGAGGTTAGTGAGGAGGCAACCAGCTAAATAGAAAGAAAAGAGGAAGGGAAAAGGAATGAGGACACAGCAGAGGAGAGTCGGAGTAAGTAAGAGGGGCAGATGTGGCATTAGGCTGAGGTGAAGACAGTGAGTAAGTAGGGTGGGAGGGAAAGAGAGGACTGGAGCAAACAGCCAATGAGCACAAGGCAAAGCAGCCCTAAGCAAACCAGTAGAGACAAAGTTTCAAAATACAATGTCAAAATAAGAGAATCATGTTTGCTAGCCCTGGTATCTTAGCCCTATTATTTGGCCACACATCTTTTATATAAAAATATATAATAAACTGTAATCCCACTGATACCTCACAAAAAGTGTGGGCAATGATTTGTGTGAAGGCAAAGTTACATGGGTGATGGGTGAAGCTTTCACTTGTGAAGGCACTAGTTCCCCTGCCCAGGCCTCACCCCCTCCTACTGTCTCCCACATCTCTTCCCTCTGTGCACCCCATATCTCTGCTCACTGTGTTCTTGTCCCCTTCCAGCCAAACCCCTGAACCCAAGCAAATTATTTTTGAAAAAAAAAACTCTCCACTTTTCTACACTTTCTCAACAAAATGGAGTATGTTTTGTATCATGCACCAGACATGCAGAAGGTGCCTAATTAATAGCACTAAATTTGGGAATAAGAAATCTGTCATGGGTTTTTATATACTCTGATAGCAGCCAGCTTGCAAACACCCCAAACTCCTCTCATTTCTCCGAGTCCCTCTCATTGATTCTGGGGAACACATAATGACAAGCACCAGTTAAAACTAATTGAGAAATCTCGTCCTTTCTTCACACAATAAAACAAGGTGTCAGGTCTCATCCTCAGCGGGCATTTGCCCCCGACAGGAAGAAAATGACTGGAATCAGACTGCAAAGGCTGCCACCTCATTTTCACTTCACACAAACAAGTTGAGGGCTTCTTATGCTTATTGTTTCAACAGCAGTAAGCATCTCAGACAGCGAATAAGAATTGCCAGGGGACATGGATCCTATCAGTAAAATAAAGGCTAGCTGCTGCTTTAACAACAATAGCACTCATTCAGCTACAGGCCCAAGAAGGCAACATGTCTTACTGAGGCAGCATAGAGGTGCCAACTTTTATGTTCCAGACTGGCAGACCTAGTATCCCCAGGGGTGAAGGAACCAAATCCCTGGTCCAGTTCTCACCAGCAAAATGTAATCTCCCAATCAATGAAAAGAGTGGAGACTGAAAAGAGTAGAGACCTATCCTACCAATACCTCCTCTCCTTTCTGCCACCACATCCCTTCCCCTCTGCCCCACTCCTTACTTCCCTCCACACCTCTTTCTGAGCAATGGGAGCCCAGGGAATCTCACTGCCCTCCCCAGCCAAGTGCTCCCCCTGGTCTGCCCATCACAGAATTTGAACACGTAAAAAAACTTAATTGTCCAGGCCCAGACCACTGCTTGCCTATAGGAATGCCTTGACAGGCTCTGGCCCAGGTGGAGGGGATCCATTCCTCCTGGCCATTTATTGTCCCGCCCAGTCCCACTTAGCTGGCCCCGGCCCCAAGGACAGACCAGCACAGGGTGCCTGCTGCCACAAATGATCCATCCTTCCCTGCAGCACACATAATTACTGCACACACCGCATAAAGCTGGCTACCTTATCTGCACCTTTGTCTAGCCCTTTGAAAAGTGATTATGGGGGAGTCCCGGTTGAATGAAATTCAATAAGGACAAATGCCAAGTGCTCCACTTAGGAAAGAACTATCAGTTTCACACATACAAAATGGGAATTGACTATCTAGGAAGAAGTACAGCAGAAAGGGATCTAGCGGTCACAGTGGACCACAAACTAAATATGAGTCAACAGTGTGAAATTATTGCAAAACGAATGAACGAACAAACATGATTCTGGGATGCTTTAGCAGGAGTGCTGTGAGCAAGACACGAGAAGTCATTCTTCCACTCTGCTATGTGTTGATTAGGCCTCTCTTGGGGTACGTCTAGACTACACTCCTCTGTCGCCAGAGGCATGTAGATTAGGCTACCAGACATAGTAAAATGAAGCGGCGTTTTAAATAATCGCCGCTTCATTTAAATTTACATGGCTGCCGCGCTGAGCCGACAAACAGCTGATCAGCTGTTCGGCTCAGCGCGGCAGCCATGTAAATTTAAATGAAGCGGCGATTATTTAAATCGCCGCTTCATTTTACTATGTCTGGTAGCCTAATCTACATGCCTCTGGCGACAGAGGCGTGTAGTCTAGACGTACCCTTGGAGTATTGTGCCCAGTTTTAGGAGACACATAACGTTAGTTCGAATCAAACCCCTTGATTTGAACTAACATTACTCCCCAAGGGGTTTGATTTGAACTAATGCATCCCGGAGTGCACTTCCTGGTTCGAATCAGCTGTTGAGCGGAATAATGCACAGGCGAGATTATGCTAATGAAGCGCGGGATATTTAAATCCCTGCTTCATTAGCAATTTTGATTGGCTACATTTGCATCCCTAGCTCGAACTAGGGAGCAAGTGTAGACATATCCCTAGGGAGGTTGCAGGATCTCCAACATTTTGTCAAGGATGATCACATCCTGCTGTGAGTGCAGGGGAGTGGACTTGAAAACTTCTTGAGGTCTTCCAGTTTTAGCATTCTATGAGACAGTGACAAGAACAGCCCCACGAAGAAAGAAGAGTAAGGCAGGGGTTGAACAAATGCAGATGGTCCTTGGCAGTAAGGGTGTCTGCAGTGTTGGAGTGGGAAATGCTGTGCTTTAGGTCAGTGGTGCACAACCCGTGGGTCGCGACCCCCAAGGGGGTTGTGGATGTCTTCCCAGGGGGTCATGGCACTTAGATCCGGCCGGCTGGAGACTGTGCCCGGCCGTTGGTGGCCGTGCGGTGCCTAGATCTGGTCGCAGATCAAAAAAGGTTGCGCACTACTGCTTTAGGTAATGGCTTGTCTACCTAGGACATTAGCCCATATAAAGCCAGTGTGTGAATCTACAGCACACCAGCTGGATATGCAATACTGTTCTGCGGAATTTGTACTGTTCACCTACAGTATTCTGTCTGATGGAGTCCTCTGGTCAAATCATATTTGTTCCAGACTAGTACTCTGAAGATGCAGAATATAATATTTATATTTATAAAGGTGATATCTACATATCAGAGGTGTGAGCTTTGGTAATGATGCAACACTTCTGGGACTCTTTAGTTTTCTGCGATGGAACAGAAAGCTTTTAGAATATTTCCCCCTTAAGTACTTTTGCTACTGAGTTGTTAGTTATCTGTGATGTAAATGTGCATACAAGTGCATTTGTTTAGACCCCCCCCATAGTCATTTACATGTTTGCACTATTCATGCTGAGAGGCTTTCTCTAGACATCGGGGATTTGGGTAAAAAAAAAAAAATTCTTGATCCTATCAGTTTCCTGATGTGTTTGTGTGTGTGATTTCAAAGTGCATCCGATCAGACCCTAGAGATGCAAAATTCAGGTTAAATCTCCTTTTTGGCATTGCTGCAGCATGTGGGTCTTCATTCTGTGGACATTTTTGTGGGTACTTTTTTTTACAGTGAGATTAATATACTCCATTGCTTTTTTTCCCTTTTAGCGGTCTGCTGTATTCAGCAGTTTGCTGAAGAGATTTTCAATTTACCTGTATTTAAAAGCTGCTAGAGTGATTTACAAATCAATCTAGCTCCAGCTGCAGGGCTCTTTGGTGGTTCATCTGTCTTTTTTGTTACAGCGTAAGCAAGTGTGTCTCCAACAAGCATCTTCATGCCATCCCCATCAAAAGGGATCATGAGAGCAATTTATAGACACATGCTCTGAAACTAGAGAGCATTAGTGGCCTGCCACAAAAAATAAAATAAAATAAAATCCCAGAAGACTGAAAAGCATGCAATCCTGGTCTCCTTTAGGGTATGTGACACACTTATTTAAAAATAAGCTGTTTTGAAATAAAAATTTCTGAAATAGCTATTTTGAAATAGTAAGTACACACTGCAAATGCCCATTGAAATAGAGCAGACCTATTTCAAAGTAGAGCACCCACACTGATTGGAGGCTGAATCATATTTAACTCCCCCTACCCCCCGAAGAACCTTGGGCGGGACATCAGGACAGCAGTCACTTCCAGTAGCTGCTGCTTGATGCTATCTGAGGCTTGTGCTTAAAGGGACCCCCCTGTATAGCCGTGTCTCAGGCTCTTCATCTTTGCCTACCTCCTTGAGGGACAGCAAACTCATCTCACTGTACACTCTGGTTGCCCTTGCGGACACCACAGCACTCCCAGCCAGGAGCCAGACCTGTTGGAAAGCAGTTGCCAGCTCTTAGACCTGATGCCACGCTTCCTGCTGCAGTTACTGCAGTCTGCCCTTATGGTTCTGGAGGAACAGAACCTGCAATGTGGAAGGACACCTCAGGTGATGGGACACCCACCATCTCCCTCCAGAAGCGGGTTACCATCGCCCTTTGGAAGCGCGCCACACTGGACAGCTACCGCTCCATCAAGAACCAGTTCGGCATGGAGAGATCGACTATTGGGCTTTATTGATGCAGGTATAACTATCTTATGATTGTTCTAGGAGGGTGGTGAACTACTGGAATGGGGGTGGAAGCTTCCTCCCATGAAGGTGTTTCAGTCCTGCCTTCACAAAGCCCTGCTGGGGGATGGGGTAAGTAAGGATTGGTCCTGGTGTGTGGGAAGGGTGAGTTGGCCTCGGGGACCTCCTGAGGGTTCTGGCAATGCTATGATGCTCTGATTGTCTCCTTCTACAGGCGATGAGAGCCATCAACACTATTTTGCTGCACAGGGTCATCATCCTGGGTGATGTTGACCCTATTGTCGCTGTCTTTGCCGCCATGGGCTTCCCCAACTGCAGAGAGGGCCATTCACGGCATCAACATCCCCATCTGGGCCCCCAACCACCAGGCCCCAGATCATATCAGCTGGAAGGGGTAATTTTCAATCATGCTGCAGGCTGTTGTGGACTACTGAGGCCAGTTCACCAACATCAGTGTCAGGTGGTCAGCGAAGGCGCACAATGCCCACATATTCTGCAGCTCCAGCATCTACCAGAAGATGCACGCCAGCACTTTATTCCCTGACTGTACCATCAGGGTTGGGGATGTGGACTGCTGAACTGCTCAATCATGGCAACCAGGTGGTTGATGGTAGTGCTATATGCTGCACACATGCTCTGAGCCCCCGGGACATCTCCTACCAGGTGGTGTGGCACAGCTCCAAGTCAGCATGGCATTCCTTCGGGTCCACGTCCATCCTAAGGTCTTGCCACTCCAGAGACCACAGTGGGGAATGGAGGCAGGCTATGTGTTCCTGCTTGAGGTCCTCCCTGGGTTGGCCCTTTCCTGCAGGGGCACAGATGTTCCAGGGGAAAGTGTCGCTACCGCTATGTCCTGGGGACATGAGAAGGTGCCAACCAGGCCAGGAGCCTGCAGGCAGGAGGGGTGTTGTCAAGGCTGTTCACCACTCTGGCATGATGAATGCAGTAGTTGGGGGGCCCGCAAGAGCACTCCAAAATCTTGCCTCTACAGGCACTGGTACAAAAACTTCCCCCCAAAATCCTAATACTCATATTTTGGGGAATCCACTGCCACCACCAAGTGCTTTGAACCCACAAACAGGGGTGGACACTTGAAACTAATCCCAGGGGTACCCCAAGCTCTTTTCTCCCAAAAGAGCTTGAAAAATAAAAGAGAAAAACAAGCTGCAGTCTGTGGTAGTTGACCCGTCAGTCAGAGGCATACAGATACACATAGACCTTCCAGGACAAATCAACCAATACTGGCTAATTAGAAAAAAGAACAAACTTTTATTATCACAACAAAACTACAGTTGCAAGAATAGTACATTGGCTAGATGGAAAGAGCCACCTATTGATATAGATACTCAAGGAAAATCCCTGGGCTAAAAGTCTTAGTTACAACCCTACCCCCACCCCCTCCGCCCACAATTAACAGCTCAGACATTAGTTTCAAATCCCCAAACAAGGAAAACAACAAATCCTGACAGACTAGCTAAACTTTTCCC
Source organism: Pelodiscus sinensis (assembly GCF_049634645.1). Taxonomy (NCBI): domain Eukaryota; kingdom Metazoa; phylum Chordata; order Testudines; family Trionychidae; genus Pelodiscus; species Pelodiscus sinensis. Next base: position 242,780,407 of record NC_134712.1, on the reverse strand, counting down.
TACTTACACCTAATAAGAAGTCTGTTTGTAGAGAGAGAAGTGTCTCCCATCTCCCTGAGTACTTGGAAGAAATTGCTCTGTATCTCAAACACAGAAAAGAGAGAAAACCCCATTGTTTCCAGTTTGAAATGCCAACCTGCATTGTTATTGGCTGACCACCCGATACCTGGCTAGGTACAGAGTTAACCCCTTAGTCACCAGGTGCTGGTCAGCACTCCTGATTATGACAGGGGTGATGGGATGACTCAACTTCCCTGTGTGCTGCACACATGCCGGGTTTGGCAATGGCGGCATCCTGCAGAGAGAGGATTTCTATTCCTGCCCACTGGTGAGTGTTGGGGGAGTTGTGTGTGTGTGTGTGGGGGGGGCAGATGCTGCTTGCTGGGGAGGGTGCTGCTGGGGTACTGTCGTCTTCCTGCCACTGCCAGCAGGCTCCCCTGGCAGGGGCTCAGTGTCCTCCGCCTTGCCACACTTGCCCAGGAGTGGATGCTTCCCTGAGAGTGCTGGCATGAGTGGGGCACTGCTGTGCGTGTGTCCATTCTCTACAGTGGTGGCTTGCGGTGAGAAGGTGTTACACCACGGGGTTGGAACTAAGGCAGGCCTATGTAGGAACCCTGTGAGCAGGCACACAAGGTTCTTGTGTGGCAGTCTCAGTGCGGCTGAGTGCTCCGGACTGCCGCTCCATGTGCACCCACATGCACAGGCTGCTGTGCAATGCCCAGACAAGAAAGCTGAGTGAGGCGCTCACAGCCCCTTGCCGCATACTGCTGCCTCCCCCTGTGTGTGTCTAGGGAAAGTAATGGAACTCACCTGATGGGCCTGGTTCAGACCCATTCTGTTTTGTAAATAATGAACGACTGCGGCGTTTTCCAAAACATCTTATTAATAACCAGGAGATGTATATGACAGTGACAAAAAGCACTACAGCATTACCTAGCTCTGCACAGAGAGAATTTTTCTATCGCTTCTCAAGCTGAAGGCATAGTAGAAAAAAAGCCATTTTTTTTCTTCTATGCTTTTATCCTCTGAAAAAATCAAGGTGAACTCATACACATCAACAATGTGCTGAAAAAAATTTGCATGTTGAGAATGTGAATGCAGTCAATGGGGAAATTCTGTTCTCTGCCTCTGTTAAATACAATGGCAATACAAACAAAATGCCTGAATTCTGCATGCTGGCTGTAGGGGCTTTGTGTGCGTGTATATGTTGGTCCTGGGTTCACAAGCTCTTCTTTTATTTGTATACACTAAGCACTATTGTATGCATTTGGGGAAAGATTTTGAAAGGCAAAAATGGCAAGTCAGAGAAAGTGAGATATTGGACTGACACTTGTGATTCCGGAAAAGCTCCTCTTGGATACAATTCTCAAAAGCTTTTAAGCGACGTAGCTTTCTAAGCCCCATTTACAAAAGTGACACAGGCATTGAAAGTCAATGGAAGTTAGAGTCTTAAGTCCCAGCTTCAAAAGTGACTTCAAGATTTAAGACCCTAAATCTTAGGGTTTTTTAAATTTTACTCTTGAAGTAGTGGTTGAGATGATGATGTGATGTGCTTGAGATGCCTTTTTTCTTTAAAATAGTCTGTAGAAACACCAATCTTAGTAACAAAACCATATATGGTTTGTTGTGATTTTTTTTCAAATGCCTGGGATTGGTTTAACACTCAGAGCAGTGAGGAATGACAGTACTGGTAAGAACCAGATGGCACAAGAATCAAGATTCCATTTATTTCTGTGACTGTTCAATGCATAAGGGGGAACTCTTCAAAGGGGCTTAGGAACTGTGTCACATCTACAGTATTGTTAATCAGCAAGGAAAAGGAAGAACTGGCAGAGAGTGCTTCTAGATTGCAGGGGGGATTTTCCGGAAAAACAATCGTTTTTCCAAAAAAAGTCATTTACATCCACACTGCTATTGTGTTCTTTCAAAAGAAAATCGAAGGAACGCAGGGGTTTCCCAACATTCGTAAACCTCATTCTCTGAGGAGGAACGCCTTTTCCGAAAGAGCTCTTTTGGAAGAAAGCATGTGTGGATGTGGAAGAGGGATTTCTTTCGAAAGAAGAGGCCTCCAGGAAAAAGGAGGCTACTCCGTCCATTGTAATCACAGCTTAAATGTGAGATAGCGTCCACACTGAATGGACGCTATCTTCCAAAAAAGCAGATCACTTTTTCGATGTGCTTTGGCAATGTGGATGCTCTCTTTCAAAAGAAGTTTTTTCGGAAGATCTCTTGCGGAAAAGATTCTTTCGAAAGAAGCCTGAAGTCTAGACATAGCCTCAGTACCCTTTGGAAGCATGGGTGCAGCGCTATAAAGCAGAGTTGCATGCATTGTTCCTTGTATCTCAGAAGGGGGCTGCATAGTGGAAAAGGTGAACCCACATGACTTCATGCTGCTTAGGCATCAGCAGTTTTTGCACTGGCCTGTCTGGAGGAGAAGCAGAATGTAATGGAGTATGGCTGTCTCCCGGCATCTCCTTCCCATTGACTCAGCCTGAAGATCATTTACAACATGTGAAGGGGAGCATTTGGTCTGTAAGTTCAGACTATCAGGCGTAAACAGCGGTCCTATTTCTTCTGCTGAATGTTTCAGTATATGCTCTTAGCTATCAAGGAGCTGGATGAAGAGGAAAGACATATTGTGTTGCTGCCTGGAAACTCTGAGGTTGGTGCTCTGTATTGATTTAGTCATAGTTGACAAAGCATACTAAAAAATTAGACCTGCTATGCTTGTTATGTCTTTCATCATAAAATCTTTATCGAACAGCATGGGCCAGTAGTAATTGATGGAATGCTATTAAACCCAGTGGTCCTGCAGGTCAAGTAAAATCTTTTTGATCAGCTTGTAAAATTCTGTATAGCATTTATTTGCCTATGTTTCTGTGGTGTATTTTTATTGGCTAGGTAGAATTCTTTGCTCTACTGACAAACCACTGGATTGTACACACGTGCTGGTTTTTCAGGTAAGGTGACTCTAGCATGGCTCTGGTACTTTAAGCACATGCATAGCTAAACTTGACTATTATAGGTGTAGCCCTTGTAAGTTCACAGGCTGGGGAAATTTAATTGCCTGAGGGAAGAAAGTGACAGGGGTGCATGTGAGTCTCTTGGGATTATATAGGACAAAACTCTTGGCTTAGTGTGGGAGAGAACAAGGCATCTTCCTCCTAGTCTAACTCTGGAGTCATGACAAAGTTGTGAAACATGACTGACAGCTGAAATTTGGGATGAGCGAATATTATGGGGCATGTCCTTTGCCTCGCCTATCCTACCCAACTGCTTTGTACCTTGCCTAATAAACGTGGAACCTTTGAATTGCTCTGGTATAGGTGAGGTACTTGAGAATTCCTCTGGGGGAAGGGAATTCTTGGCATAGAGCAGAATTGGTGGATTTATATCATGGCAGCAGAGAGGATGTGAGTGGAGGACGGGGATACCATAGGAGTTTCACTGTGCTCTGGTGATTCCAAGCTGCTTTGAATGGCCCCAGGTAGGCATTGTTTCTGGGGGTGCTCTAACTTGTGCCTAGGACATGCAGCTACTTAGGTACCTCTTCCCCTCAGATTCTTCATTACAGAGAAATCAGCTGGACTCAAGGACCAAGCCCAGGTTCAGTAGAGCAAGGACCTTTGAAATGAAGAAAAGAAAGTAAGAAAAAATATGGCAAGCCTGATCCTGGAGTCCTTGCTTAGGGAAAACATCTCTGAATAGAAACAGTGCTGATTAGGCCCAGTGTTCTGGCTCAGCTGTGTACTTTCCAGGCAGAAAATGACCAAACATTTCTGTGAGGTCTGTCAGAAATGCGGTGGCACTTTGGTTGTAGATTTCAACAGCTTAGATACTAAACAGGAAAACAATAGTGAGATAGTTAGTGAAGGAAGCTTACACCACCTCAAGGAATGGGATTATTTTCTTATGCAGTGGGCTTCATTTTCAAATAGATATCTCTGGGTATGTCTACGCTACAGCACTAATTCGAACTAACTTAATTTGAATTAGTTAATTTGAACTAAGCTAATTCGAACTAGTGCATCTAGACCTAAAAACTAGTTTGAATTAGCATTTTGCTAATTCGAACTAGCATGTCCACATTGAGTGGACCCTGAACTGAAGTTAAGGATGGCCGGAAGCAGTGCCGGCAGGGCATCAGATTAGGACTTAGAGCGTGGAGCTGCTGTCTCAGGTTAGCCAAGGGCTGTGCTTAAAGGGATCCGACCCCCACCCCGGACAGACAGTTCTCAGGGTTCCCCGCTTGCTCGATGAGGGACAGCAAAGCAGTCCTGGCTTGGAGTGCCCTGAGTGCCCACACTCGGCACATCACAGCACTCGGCCATCAGCCCGGCTGCACTTGCCGCAGGCTGCCATCTGGGGAGGGTCCATCGGGGGGCTTCAGGAGAGCTTCCACCCCGAGGAGCCCGCAGAGCCAGCCCAGTCCTCCCCATCGGGGACTCGTGCCCCATTCCTCCTTCACCTCCTTCCACATACCCCTTCCTAGCCCCCCTTCCTGATGTAAAAAATAAAGGACATGTGTGTTCAAAAATAGAAACTCTCTTTATTGAACAAAACTCGGGGTGGGGATTAACCTCTGGGGAGACTGGGAAAAGGAGGTGGGAGAGGGGAAGAGAGAGGGTAGAGAGGGGAGGGGGAAACCTGGGAGGAGGGAGCTGGAAGGGGGATGCCAGGGGAAGAAGGAGGAGGGGAAGTATAAAACGATGGTACACCGTATCTTCAGTACAATGTACAGACGTGGTCTCATCACCTCAAAAAAGATGTTTTGGCCTTTGAAAACACCAAATGAAATGAATGGGTAGCAGGCTTCAAACTAATAAAAGAAAGTTCTTCTTCACAAAGCAAATAGTCAACCTGTGGAACTCCTTGCCACAGGAAGCTGTGAAGGCTAGAACTATAACAGAGTTTAAAGAGAAGTTAGATAAAGTCATGGAAATTGGGTCCATGGAGTGATATTAGCCAGGGGGTAGAAACGGTGTCCCTGGCCTCTGTTTGTGGAAGGCTGGAGATGGATGGCACGAGACAAATGGCTTGGTCATTGTCTTCGGTCCATCCCCTCCAGGGTACCTAGTGTTGGCCGCTGTCGGCAGACAGGCTACTGGGCTAGATGGACCTTTGGTCTGACCCAGTACAGCCATTCTATGTTCTTATGTTCTAAGTTCAGGGCTCAGGGTCGGGGGGGGTCTCACTGGACCATCTTGATTTTCATGCAAACCTGCTCCTGGGTAGCCAGGCTGGCAGCTATCCTTCCCTAGACGGCCACTTTCCTGTGCCTAGTGCGGAGGTCGTGGATGTTGGACGGCTCCCCCGAAACCTGGATGAGGTCCACGATCTCCGCACTAGACCAGGCGGGCGCCCGCCTCTTGCGGCCCTGGGCAGGCTCCTGCGAGCCGCCAACCTGGTCCCGGGAAGAGGCGGAGGGTTGGGCGGCAGGGGGTGGCTGGCTCGTGCCATGCCAGGTGCAGGGTCTGCTGGCTGGGTGCTGGCAGGCTTGCACCTGGCACAGGCACTGTAGCCAGACCGTGCCCCTTTAAGGGCTCCGGGGCCGGGAGAGGGGCAGCCAAGTTTCCCTGGTTGTGCCCAGAGTGGCCACCAATGCAAGCTGGGAAGGGCTAGCCTCCCACTAGTTCGAATTAAGTGGCTACACAGCCCTTAATTTGAACTACTTAATTCGAACTAGGCATTAGTCCTCGTAGAATGAGGTTTACCTAGTTCAAATTAAGTGCTCTGCTAGTTCGAATTAAGTTCGAACTAGCGGTTTGCCTGTGTAGCGCTTATGAAAGTTAATTCGAACTAACGGCTGTTAGTTCAAATTAACTTTGTAGTGTAGACATACCCTCTGTTTTTCCACACTCCAGTCTGGTAAATGTATATCAGACAAATGCACTTGCAATCTGACATCATCAACTGGTGGCTTTGGAGAGTTTAGAAGTTATTGTACATTCAAATGAGAGTCCCAAATCCTCAGGGCACAGAGCTCACTGGACAGGATTACAGGAGCACTCAGCTATTATAGTGTGTACATTAAGCACACATCCATCTGTGTAGAAATATAATTTTTACCTTTGATGACAATGGGAGTAGCTCTCAGTGCTGGTAGATGTCTAACTAGCCTCCTAACTTTAATTGCTGTATTTTCACATGGAAGTCATTATGCTTAAAAGCAGTCTCATTAGAATGTTTTGTTCTCCAGGCTCCAAATCAAAGTATTATGGAATTGATGAAAACTGAACCTCTGCAAATTGGGTTCTTGTGTATTTCAAAGGCTGGGTTACTTCCCCAAACAAAGTGGAGAGCAGTAAGTTGGTGTTGTGTGTGTGCTCTTGTGATAATAGTGAAATAGGTAGATTTTAGCCGTGGTTAATTTTTACTTTGGGGAGCTGCTAGACTTTGAAGACAGGTTACATTTTGGGTCTATAAACCTTAACCATGATCTCTAAAAGATTTTAACTCTTTTGTATTTCTTCTCTTCTATCTTCCTAATGAAATCCTCCTCCCTTTCCCTCAAAATCTTATTTCTTACTAGCCTACTGAAAGTGCCTCTTCTGCTTTGTGACAGTTTAAAAAACCAGAATTTCTGAAGGGTGTGAATTATGAAAACCTGGTGGTATAAAGATTTTACACAAGAGAAATGAAGCAAAATGATATTTTTTAAATATCCACTTCTGAGCAGGAATTATTTTTTATGACTCCTTATTTATTGTACACTGGCTCTGGGTGAATACACGTTTAATATATGCACACACACACGCATGAATATCTGGACTCATTCATTCATATAACACATTCCCAAGTGATCCTGAAATTAAAGCACCATCTCCTAACTGTTGATATAATAATCACATACTTTTTCCTTCATATACCAAATACTGTTCAAATAACTCTAATATAAGCAGCTATGCTTATATGTTCTTCCAGCTGTTTGTCTTGCCACCTCTCAGATAGAACTGCTGAGAAGACCTTCCAGCTGTGAATAATGTCACCTTTTGGTAATACAAATTGGGACCAATGAAATCATCATAAAGGGAAATTGGTGAAACTGATACAAAATAAGGCTCCTAAAAATGCATGCTTATTTTTCTGCTGTCAAGTAGGCACATGAGGGAAGTGGCATAGCGGGTTAATTTTTGTTGCCTTTGCTTGGTGTTCTTTATTTTTTTCCTAAAATGACTGATTAAAGTGTAATTAAACTTAACATGAGAACATGAATAATTCAAAAAGGCATGTTAGGAGATTAGCAAAGTGCGGCCCATCTTGTTTATTAATTATAAATGTATTATATATAAATTAGAACATAAGAGCAATGGAGATGTCATAGGGCAACAGAAAATATTATTTATTTTCTGTAAAATCTAGAATCCTGAAATTTGCAAACAAAGCTAGGTACAAACCATTCGCTGCCTTGTGAGTAGGCTCAACCGCCTTACAAGATGATTTAATGTAAAAAATCTTTGCATCCTCTCTGTAGACTCACAGTTTGTTTGTTTGAGACAAGCTGCAGAAGTGAAACAAAGGCATTTATCTACCCTTAGAACACCCTGATGAACCTTGAAGTTGTCCCCATACCTCTTTCAGTGGAGAGGATCATAAACATGGAGGAGAATAAATCTTCTTTATGGTTTCATAGGGTTATGGCTTCATACTGCCAGAAAAGAGGTGAACTACTTTTTCTTTTTCCCTTTTTAAAAGGACAATAAAAAAGAAGTAGAGGACAAAGGAACAATAAAATTCTGAAGAACTATAGCTGAATAAGCTGGCCTTTTCCATTTTGTCATTTAGGTGGGGTTCAGCTGCCTTTCTGTGCACGCTCACCACAGCTTAAAGTTGTAGTGATTGTGGATCCTTAGGCTGTGTCCAGACTCAGGGGTTTTTTCGAAAAAAGTAGCCTTTTTTCAAAAATACTTCCCCTGCGTCCAGACTCAAGCCGCGTTCTTTCGAAATTAATTTGAAAGAATGCGGCTTTTCTTTTGATGGCGGTAAACCTCAATTTACGAGGAAGAACGCCTTCTTTCGAAAGTTCCTCTTTCGAAAGAAGGCGTTCTTCAATGTAAATAGGGCGTCTTCGAAAGAGAGCATCCAGACTCACTGGATGCTTTCTTTCGAAAAAGCAAGCCGCTTTTTCGAAATTTCTCCGTGCAGTCTAGACGCTCTCTTTCGAAAGAGGCTCTTTCGAAAGATGCTTTCGAAAGAGCCTCTTTCGAAAGAAGCCTGCAGTCTAGACATAGCCTTAGAGGTTAATATCCAAGGTGTTGAACTATTTGAGATTATATTTTTGTAGTCATTGGCACTGACAGTGTAATCTGATAGATAAAGGATGGTAGTAAGAGTTGGGAGGGATCTGGGTTCAGTTTCTGGTTCTGCTAATGAGCTTACTTTTGATAAGTTCGTTCACCTTTCAGTGCTGGTTTCCCTTACCATCTTACCTGTTTGTCTCTTTTATAAGTAATTTCCTATAAAAAAAAATGGCGAGCCTGATCCTGGAGTTCTTGCTAAGGAAAAACATTCTTTTCTGAAAACTATTTTACCATAAGGGAAATACACTATAACCTCTATATTCTGGGTGTCCCTAATTTGGTATGGACACTGGCAAGCTAAATGGCTCTGCATGCTGCTGCTCACCTTTAGCTGGGGGAATGGCAGCACAACAACATGCTCTGTTGGAGGCTTTTACTCATCACTCCCATAGTAGAGAGGCAGGGGGGAGGGCAGTGCCTGGGAGCAGCAGGGGATGTGGAGCACCAGATAAGCACCCTGCCTACAGCCCCCTTACTCCTTCCATGGCCTGGCAAAATCTTTAATCCGGAAAATGCTGTTTCCCAGGGTTGCTGGATTAAAGAGGTTCAAGTGTATCAAAAAATGTAGAGTTAAAGCTAGTGAAAGAAAAAAAACAAGATCATTATTTGTATTTCAGTAGCATCTGAAAGCCCCAACTGAATGCAGGGCATCTTTGGTGCAAGATGCTTTATAGTCTTCATATTTCCCATGTTGCAAAAAATTATTTTGCAAAATGGGGGAAGACCTTTCAGGAAATATCATATTTGCTACTCATGCAACACTCCTGATGACATAACAAAATCTTTGGCTGCAGTAGGGAATTTACCAGAATAAGACATACAAGATTGGGTCCATATATTCTTCCGACTGCACAGATACAATGATTGTTTGACTGAACATGATATTCTGCAATTTTTATTTTTATTTTTACATGTTGTGACTGATGAAAGAAGGTTCATTCTGGCCATGAATGGTTTGCACCTTGCTGTAATGGCTGGGATTTTGGCACAGTCTCATTTTCACACAACTCTCAAGGGCTATTTTTGAGGCCCTATGCCTTTGAACTCGTTTAGATTCCCTGCCAAGCTTTGGTTTTGTAATAGTCCTGCTCCAGAGAGATGTGCTGCTATGGATTCTCCAGCTAGTGCCTTCCACTAGAACTAGGGATGTGAACGGGTAACCAGTTACCCTTAATGGGTGATGCTTAAGTGGTACGTGGGGAGCAGCCCACCATGGGCAGAGGGCTGTTTCAGCACTGCCAGGCCCCCATGTGGGGCTAGAAGTGGCAGCTCCACAACCCATGTGTGGTTGCCAGCTCTGCCAGCCCCATACAGGGCTTCCACTTTTGGCTCAACACAGGCTGGAGACGACAGCCCCACATGAGACTGGAAGCAGCCGGGATGGAGCAGCCCTGCCCATGGTGGGAGGGAGGGGAAGGTGCTCCTGCCTGACCCCATTTAATCAGTAAGTAACAACCAGTTACCATTTATGATGATCATACATATTAGAAGTAAAATGTTTGCATTTTATTAAAAAAGTAAAGGTTGATTATAAGGAGAAAAGATCGGTTTATTTACAATACTGAGATGAACCAAAATAAGGGGTGTCAAATATTGGTTTAATTCAGTCCTTTTTGTGCTACATCAATTCTCTGCATTATTTCAATAAAGAAAAAACAGAATTTTTTCAGTTGGGAATACTGATGTATGAATGATAATAGGACTATCGCACTGACAGATGAATAGGCCATATAGTATAAAAATATGGAAGATTTTTTTCTTCTTATGTATTTGAAACTATTGCTTTCATTTACATATTTGGTTAAACAGCAGGAAGAAAATTACCCATTTTAAATGTTCAGTTCACTCAGATTTACATCATTTCCCAACCTTCAATGCTGATTTTTTTAAACTAAAGTTGCATTTTTTGCTTATCCCATTTACACATCTTCAATGGGAATGAGGTTTCTGAAATGATATAGAGGTATTATTTTGTAACAATATGTGGTACATCATAATGCAATAAAACATACTAGGAAAATGACAAAAATACTTTTTCCAAAGAAACATCCAAGTATTAAACATCTGCTTTCAGTAGACCATTTGTCCCATTCCCACTTAAAATATCATGCAGCTCTCACATGGAACACAGCATGATGGCTGAAGATCAAAGTGAAAGAAGAGCATACTGAAAATATCAAGTCTTCCTGTTCATTTAGACTGTGTGTTGTGGCAATCCTTTTCTTCCCACACAAATACATCAAAAGCCAGGTTCTTTGCTATATAATTAACTCTGGGTTCAGTACAATGCCTAGGAAATGTCCGCAGCTTTATGCACTATTATCTGGATATGTAAAGTTGTCACGGAGGACTTAGCTAACATTGAATATCTCCTCCACACATTGCACAGAAGGCCTAATCAAATGCCTGTGAGGTCAATGGAGAGACTTCTGCTGATGTCAGTGTTCCTTGAATCAGGCCCCACTCATCAGTGGCCAGCCAGATCCATAGACTGTAGAGCCAGAAGAGACTTTGTGATCATTCAGTCTGACCCCCTAGAGAACACAGGCCGTAGAACTTCCTTGAGTAGAGCAGATCTTCCTGAAAAATATTCAATCTTGATTTTAAAACTGCTAATGATGGAGAATCTAGCCTTAATAGAAGGGGCTAGTGCTTTTTCGATATGGTGTTTTTAATTTGTTTATTACAGTGGGTGTTTCAGGCTTTTGAATTTGTACCATTGTGTAAATAGCTTTTACTCAAAATTATAAAGTGTTTATATATAATTATAGTATGCCTGTCTGCAAGTCTGTCCATCTGTCTGCAAGTCTCTTTGTTCAAGAACTCTTCCTAAACAGTAAGAGCTAGGACCACCAAATTTACTATGCAGATTCCTCTTATTCTAACTTAAATCAAGGTCAGGGTTTGGTTATACCAGGGAAATGGGAAGTTCTTGGAATGGGACTGTTTTCCATGGAAAGGGAGGGGAATGATCAGAGGACAGTGATACTGCTGAGTGACCACTGGGGGAAGCTGCACCAGGAAGAGACTGGCTAGTTGTGGATGGAGCTTGCCAACTTCCCAGCCACCGGCCCAAGTGGCTCCCTGGCCTCGAACTCCTTCCTCTTGGCCATTGACTATAGCACTGGACTGGGGAAGGGGGGGAAGCCAAACTGACTCCACACCAACCTACATTTTTACTTGTGCCTGTTTTTAATGTTTTGTTTTAAAATATATCAAATTAGAAGAGTTATCTGGGATTGCCCAGGTCTGCCATGGAGGCTTCCTGCTGCAACTTTCCCTGGGAAGCATAGCCCTGGCCCCCACCACTCCCACAGGAGCCATAACCCAGCCCCCCACTCCCCACCAGCACTGTTGGGACACTAGCATGGCTGCCCTAGCTGGTCTGTGCAGCCCCCTCTTCTCCACCACCTGGGCCAGGCCCAGGGAGTGATGCAAGGCCGGGACTACACAGCCCCTCCCTTTCTCTTCCACCCAGGCTGGACCCGGGAAGTGCTGGAAGGATGCCTACTTGGCCCCCATGCCCGGGTAGACCTGAGCAACACAGAGTAACTCTTCTTTTATGTATTTTAAAGCAAAACATTTAAAACAAGCACAAGTAAAAATGTAATGAAAATTCCTCTGACTTGGGATCTAGCATACCAAGGGCTGATTCTAGGGATAAGTGAGCAGGGGGCAAGGATCACTGTGGGTGCCATCTTCCAGGAGGCATTGTATAGTTGGACTGCTTGGTGAATGTTTTTAATTGCCTGCTTGGGAAACACACACTAAAAACATTTTCGGCACTGGTTGGCAAAACATCTAGGGCCACTCCAGTGCATGCTCATTGTCCATGTCGAGGTGCCAAATTCGGACATATGTATTTTAAAAAATATTATAAAATGTACAAATGGGTCAAGATTTTCAACAGTGACATTTGGGTGAAGGAGGACACATCCTCTGTTAATTTGTTCCCTTTTTAGGATCTGCTGTTGGGGCCCCCAAAATGGAGGGCTCCCCCAAATATTAGTCGCTCTCAAAAATCTTAGCCATCATATATGTGCATATTACACACTTAACGTGGCATTTGGAACATTACCATAACTGTTGTACATGCAAAGATACCATTACTTAAGATCCTTCTCCATCTGCACCCATGAAGGGCAGTTACTCCAATCTGGTGTTACACTGGCATTTTTACCCACTGCACATTTTTACCCAAATCATGTGTTTAAGCAGGTGGTATTTGTTTGTTTTGTTTTTCTTATCTCTCATGCTCTGGCAATGCGGGGGACGAATAAAAAGTTATTTTCCTTCACTATAATATTCTAAAAATCTCAGACAGCAGATTTGTTGTATGTGGTAGATGGTCTGGTAAATCTGGATTGTCTCAGCTGTCTGAGTCTGTCCTGTTCTGAGGAAATGGCTTGTTGTTTGCAGATTGATCAGATTAGGAATGGGCTGCCTATTTCTGTTGTGGCAGAGCAAGGTCATGAGGGCACAGAGCCTTGCCTTCACTGGTGGATTTCAGCTGGTAATGCTGCCTGAGATACTGGTAGTATCACAGCCCTTAATTTGAATCCATGTCCTTTCTGGAAGTTGAAGGCCAGTGGGTAACTAAGTCCCTTTCTTGTGGAGGTTGTCAGTGCCTCTGTTGGAAAGGGTGGGTTGCCTATGGCTTTAAAAGAAACATTGGCATGGCCTTTGCTCAAGAAATCTGCTCTGCAGGCTGCCACACTCACTAATTATGAACCAGTATCACATGTTCCTTTTCTAGCTAAGGTCATGGACAAGGTTGTGGTTAGACACTTCTCATGGTATTTGATCTCCTTTACTCTTGTCAGTCTGGGTATAGACCTGGCCCCGAGACTGCATTGGTTGATAATGGATGAGGACCTGGTGTCCATGCTGATGCTATTAGACTTATCAATATTTGATGTCACTGGTCATGAGGTGTTGTGGACTCATCTGCAGACCCTAGCTGGAATGAAATGGGCAGTTCTGTTCTATTCCCTCAGACATCTTAATGGGTAGTTGTAAGTAGTTCTCTTCCCAAAGGCCTCTCAAACATGGGGTGACACAGGTTGTTATTCTGTCACCCTTTCTGTTCAATGTTTCAATGTGGTCCTTAGAAGGGTTAATAAAGAACCACGGGACTTGCTGTTTTCAGTACGATGACAACACTCAACTGTTGGTCTCTGTCTTGTCTGAGGTGGATGATGAGGTTTCATGCCTCAGCCAATATCTGCATGGATGAGGGTGAGGTGGTGAAGCTCAACTTAGACAAGGCTGAGGTGATGATGATGGGTTGGGGAAAGCAACCAGAAGTGGAGATGGAGGTGCTATCAAGGAATACTGCTGCCATTAGTTATTAGTGTTCACAAGCTAGAGTTATGTTAGACCCCCAATCTGCTGTTTGAGGATCATATTACCGTAGTAACCCAATCACTTTTTTGCTGTGTGCGTCAGGGCGGGCAGTTGTGACCTTTCCTTTGGGACACAGGCAGGTTTACTGACAGGGGGCGGGGGGAGAAGGAAGAAGGAGGTAGTTGCCCAGGACCTGGCACTTCAGAGGGACCTGGGGCTCCCATCCACCACCACTGCTCCTGGGGCAGCAGCTGTGGCGGAGCTCAGGGCTCTTTAAATTGCCATCAGAGTGCCACGCTGCACACTCTGTAAGGCTCCGATGGCTGGAGGGGTGTGATTTGCTGCAATCAGTCCTGAGGCCTGTTGGCCCACTCCTTCCGCCTGAGCACCCTCCCCTTGTGGGAGCATGGTGCTGCCCCTCTCTCCTTGCCCACGAACCCCTGGAGATTGTCAACTCTCTTGGATGCAGATTTTCCCACTGTTATCCTGGCTTTTGTCACCTCAAGACCAAACTATTGCAGTCTGGGTTACAGGGGGCCAAACATTCAATAGGGTTTATAGAGAGGGCTGAAGCTAAGGATTTGCTTCCCATAATGATGATGGGATAGAAAGTTGTCTCAATAGGTGACTGGCTGGATGTGTGCCTGTTAAATTGACAACTTTTGTTGTTAGGGTACTGGAAGCCTTGCAGAGGTGTCTGAAAATTAACTGAAATCTAAATGCATCGCTGTAGCACTTCAGGTATCTCCCTTTGCTGTTGACATTGACCCCTTCCATCTCCAGAACTTCTCCCCTCTGTTCTGCAGTCATTAGAGCAGAGGGAATGGGCATGCAGGGGCTAATCTATAGTTGCAATGTGATGCATAGGAACTACAAATCATGGAATAGCCGGGGCTGAGGAACCCCACTCCTGTGCCTTTTCCTTCTTTCAGCCTATCCTGTCAGGCACTCATCCCTATATCTAGGTACCAGGTATTCTTTTAAAGAGAGGCATTCCAGATTAGGCAAATAGTAGGTGGAGTGAGCTACAGCAGAGGAAACATGGATCTATGGTGTTTCTATGGTGACCCATAGTCTTAATCAGGCCCCCAAAGGTAAGGGGTAGTGCCTTCTCTGTGTGTCTGTATTGACAAGGATGAATAGTGGCTGCAGAATGTAAAACAGCATAACAAATGGTGTTCTGTAAAGGGGTACACCCTCTCGTGAGTGCCCCTCTGTGGCTGAGAGTGTATCTTGTAATCTCTCTGCCTATCTGTCTGTGGGAGAGGGAGTGTCCGGTATGTGGCCTGGGATCAGGTTTTTTCTTACCCCCTTGCTGTGACTGCTGGGGGTTGGAGGGGACCCAGGCCTGCCCTCTCTTCTGGGTCCTGGCCTTACCACAGTGGCCAGCTACAAGTCTCCACTGTCTGCTCCTTCCTTGCTCCCTGGGCCACTTCCCCAGGATGCTGCTTCGTCCAGCTATCTCAGGGTTCCGAGGCTAGTCTCTCCACACACCCTGTCCAGGCTGCTATAAAGTCTTGTAAACAGCTTGTGGCTAGTCTTCCATCACTGGAGTTGGCTCTCACCTAAAGTTCAAGAAAAACTTTTAAAAAACCCAAATCATCTGGTAGCACTTTAAAGACTAACAAAGCATGTAGATGATATCATGAGCTGTGCCCACAAAAGTTCATGATCCCATCTACATGTTTTGTTAGTCTTTAAAGTGCTACCAGATGATTTGTTATTTTTTAAGTTTTTCCTGTTACAGACTAATTTTCGGTTAGTCTAAAGTTCAGTTTCCATTCGGAGCTGTCCATGGTGCTGCTGTCCTCCCAGTCAGTCTGTCTGGGTTGAGCTCCTGTGAGGAACTGCCAGGCCCTAGCCTAGCAGCTTCTTTTATAGTGGCCTGCTGTGCCCTGATTGTCTGCAGCAGAGGCAGGCACTCTGTCCTTCTTGGAGGACCTCTCTTCTGCTCCTCTCACTGTGGCAGGGTGTGGTAAGGCCTCCAGCAGAATGTCAGGGCTTAGTCCACCCTGTCACAAGCTCCCTCTGTTATGCCATGTGATCTGTGAAGAAGTGGAGGTAATGCATGAGCAGGTTATGTTACTCTGTTTCACTCTGCCTCAGTTCTTAGCCTTTTGGAGGACTGAGGTTTAAGAGAGGACACCCATTCTAAAGCTGAAAACAAAATCCAAAAGAAAAATGGAGTAAATGCCTCAGAAACAAGCAGGAATAATATCCGCTTCTAATGCGGTGATGGGAAATCTAGGCTAGTAAGTGGGCCACACGAGTGGCCCTCCTTCATCTCAGCAGGCCACAAGATTGTCATAACCAAGATGGACTCCCGGGATAGAGTAGTTCCACTAACTGTGCTTGCGTACCTAGAATTTGCAGGGTGTGCCGATTGAATCACAGTAGCACTTAGATTTGATGCAGAGAGAATGGCTCTCACAGTCAGTGTTGTGTGCACTTAGACACCTCACTTCGCATGCCCATATTTCATGTGCATGTCACTTTATTAGCACCAGTAGGAAAAGAAATTATGCTGATGGAAATCAGCAGAATCAAACAACGCTGTACCTGGGCAAAAGTAAACAAAATATCTCATGGACCACACACAGAACCCTAATGGGCTGCATATTGCCCTGGAACTACCGGTTACCAGTAACCACTGTTCTGATGCATATCTGTTGCCAATTTTTTTCTCAGCAGTATTAACTGCTAGCACTTTCCCTCCCTCCATACCAGACATTGACTCTTTGAGCCTCTGCTGCCCTTAGCTTAGCTACTCTTTCCCTTTGCATCACTTGATTGCTTTCGTTATTATGCATATTGCAGATATTAATGCAAAACAATTATAATACACCCAGTAGCTAAAATCATAGTGACCAAAACAATCAAATGATGCTAAATGCCACTATTTTTCTCTGCTACACTATTATAAATATGGACCCAACTCTACTTAACTAAGGACAAACTCCACTGACCTTTGAGGAGTTGCTGTTTTTATACCAGTTTAATCGAGAGCAGAATTGATCTAGTAAAAAGCTAATTAAACCAGGAGAAATCCCATGTTATTCTATAGACATAGTATAATTACAATGTTTAGAGAAAATTCTCTTCAACTGAGACCAACTGTCATCATTAACTTATTTTAGATAGAATTAATAGAAGTAGGAAGCCAATATTCACATGATTGCTCCCACTGATGTCACTGGAACTACTTGTGTGAGCAACCAATCACTAATATGGGGAGGACAGGGCCATCCTTAGGATTTGTGGTGCCCTAGGCAGGATTATTAAATTGGTGCCCCTATGCCTGACTTGCTCTTCCACCCCTACCCTCTCCCCTTCCCAGAGACCCCAGCAGCCAATCCCCTCCCTCAGACTGTGCTGCAGGCAGTGCATTCGGCTCTCTCTAGGACCCAGCTCTGCTGTTACATGTGTAACCCTTCCACTGGGTAGGCCCGGCAGCAACCAGAGCTGGGTTCAATATCTAGGGGTCCATCTCACACAGAACTGGCTCGAGCCCCCACCCAGTAGCCTGGGAAATTCACACATGCCTGGGCGCCTCTGAGAGGCAACACTTCCCCACTCACAAGCACAGTCTGAGTGAAGCAAAGAAACTTTTAATGAAAGAGAGAGAAGTCACGTGGCATTATTTTGAGAAAATACCACAACAGAGTTCACTTACCCAAACTTTCTCTGTACCCCACTTCAAATGCCCCACTCACAGCTCTGTCCAGTCAGTGCAGACCCTGACAAATCATCCGGATGACTCTCCTCCTTGAACCTGAGGCTAGGCCACCTTTGTGCTGATCCTGTAGTACGCTGACTGCTCCCACCAGCTGCGCCGCCGGCCGCTCCACTGGCTACAATGGGTCTGCCTCCCGGCCAAACCAGTGATTTCGGCTCTTAGTGATTTCAACTCTTTAGCCACCACCTAGGCTGGCAAAAGATTCCAGCTTCCACTGGACTAGCAAAAAGACTCCTCATGGAGTCTGCTTTAGGTCTGTCCTTAAAACCAGAGGGAAAGGAGCAGGTTGAGCCAGCTCACACCTGGCAAGCATGAAGCAGGCTGACTAGTCCTCAAGCCCTTTCCCCCACCCCTACTCAGTTTACTCAACTCTGGCAGGGGGGAGGCTTGTTCCTCTGAGTCCTCTTATAATGATGGTGTCTCTCCTACAAGCACTAGTGTCATATTTTACAGTTCCCCCACAACAGCCCCAAATTAGTTACAGTACATCACATTCCATTCCAACACTGATCCTCCATCAGCCCTGGCTGAATCAGATTTACATAGCCACACCTCGGATTCCTTCCCTCTCCTGGCATGAGCCGTATTTACATATCAACAGTTAATTATCTTGCAGAGCTAAACAATTGGAGTGAGCACACCCACCCACAGGGCAGCTCTCTCCTTTTAGCAAGCAGTAGTTTACCCCCTGCTTACTCGTGCCCCACTGATTCCCATCCATCCTGGCAGATTGGTGACCCAGAAATACTGGTGCCCTAGATAACTGCCAATTCTGTCTATGGCTAAGGATGGCCCTGGGGAAGGAGTTCCCTATCTGGCCCTTCATTTTAAATTTTGGTGTGGGAAAGTTCCTCATGGTCTAAACTACTTACAAGTAATTGTGATAAGAATTAAAACCTCAAAACATTTTTAAACATTTTCTTGTTCCGATTCATTTATGATGCTGGAGGAAAAAATTAAAACTGGTGGTCCTTATTTTTGTATATTGGCAAAGAAGACAATTACAGGGAAGATTTGTAAAAGGCACAAAATGTGGGGAAGTGTTTGAAATCTACTGGGACTCAGCCTCCCTTTAAATATGTAATTAGGCTGAGATTTCCAAAACTGCTTGAGGTATATAGACACTTAGTTTGACAGTGCCTTGAAAAAAATCAATGTAACAGTTTTGTCATTTCCCTTTCATAATGTCAAAGCAATGCTATTAATTTTATTTTAGGTAGATACAATAAGTTACCTATAAAAATATTTTTTTCCTGCGGGACGACAAAGTGATATAATCAAGTCACAGAATCCACAGGCTGGGGGTGGGTAGTCATAGATGGGTAAAGCCCAGTCCCCAGCCTTGCACCTTCTGCCTGAGGCCTATCACTGGAGCCAAGCCCCACTCACTGCCAGACCGGGCCACTCTGGCAGCCACACGGGGCTGGTGTGCAGCAGCCTTGGCCTTCCCTGGCCACCAGGGGAAGAGCTGGGGCTGGTGCAGCCTATCCGGGCAGTGAGGGGGCTGGGTGGAGAAAGAACTGGGGCTGGCACAGCTGGGCCCTGGCCTTCCCCAGTGGCCAGGGGGAGAACAGGGGTTGCCTACCCACAGAGAGAGGGAGCACAGCCATCTAGTGTGTGTGTGTGCATATAAAATGTGTACATCTGCGAGTCCGTTTATTCAAGAACCCCCCCTAAACGGTAAGAGCAAGGGCCTCCAAATTTGGTATGCAACTTCCTCCCCTAACTTAAAGCCCACAGGCAAGAGCTATCTTGCAGAGTGTCCACTGGGAACAGCCGTACCACCAAAGGGGTGGCCAACGGGGCTGGGACTCTGCCATCTTTCCTGCCAACACACCACGTAAGTAGGCCCTCTGCCCCAAGCCCTTTTCTTCCCCAACCATTGACCGCAGTGCTGGGGGTGAGGAGAAGGACCTTGGCAGCTGAGGGACGCTGGAGGGAGAGAAAATACTCTTGGCACCCAGGGAGAGGCTGGGGGGAGAAAAAAGGCCCATGCCAGATGGCACCCCCCACCCTGAGCCTTCCTCACCACCCAATCTTCCCTCTTGCCCCTGCAAACCCCAGCCTCCTGCACTGCCTCCTCCTCCTCCCCCCACACACATTCCCAAGGCCCTGCCCTGACTCCTCACCACCAGCCCCCTGCCCACCCTGGCAACACCAGGTAAGTCTGTTAGCATTTTAATAAAATAGAAACGTTAAAACAATATTAACTGAAACAATAAAAATTCAAAACAACGTATTTCAAGGCTCCTGAATCAGTTTATTCAGAATTTTTGATTTGTGGGAAATTTTGAATGTTTTTTAAATTTAGAGTGGAAAAGAAATGATAAATGTCAGTTTCCAGTGGACCAAAGCTGCTGGATCCTGACCAGCTTTCTCCAGTTCTCTTGGTTTTCTGCCTTAGGATTCTAACTGATATCACTGGGGCTGTGTAGAAATATATTGGTTAAGGGCAAAAGTTAAGGCCCCAGTCCTGCACAGAGGGATCTCTGCACCTCTGGATGAGACTGCACTTTTAGTATTATACTATTTAAAAGTTTCTAACTTGAGAACCAATCCTCTTCTCATTGAAAACAATGGCAATAGTTGCATTGATTGTAATGGTGCTGGGTGTGACCCTGGGTTGGAGTGCATCCTGCGTATTTGCAGAGTATTTCAAAACCTAGCAAAAATTGCAGTGAGCTCTATAATTCTGGAGTGTGTGATTTCTCAGTCCCCAAGCTTTTAATATTCTTCTGGTCTAGCTCCCAGGGCTTTTTAATATATTTTGTTATTCACGTTTCAGTAAAACATTTACAATCTTTCTTTCATGCATATTGTTTCAGTGGTAGCATTGTCCCTGCCCTTCCAGTCAGGCCCCTGAAAGAGAATATAGCCCCGAGTGACCAGTATGTTACTCTAATTCAGTGGTCCCCAACGCGAATCGCACTGGCGCTGGGTGCGCGGTGCTCGGGCAGCCCCAGCCCTGGGACACATGCGGGCACGCGGTGCTCGAGCGGCGCCGGTGCCGGCCCCAGGCGCCTGGCTCGAGTGGCAGCGCCAGCCACGGGCCAACGGCACAAGGCGCTCGGGCGGCCCCAGCCTTGGGACACATGCGGGCACGCGGTGCTCGAGCGGCGCCGGTGCTGGCCCCAGGCGCCTGGCTCGAGTGGCAGCGCCAGCCCTGGGCCCACGGCACAAGGCGCTCAGGCGGCCCCAGCCCCGGCCCTAGGGCACACGCTGGCGCCGGGTGCAAGGGCATCCCAGTCCCCTGGCGTGCCCCCGGATGCGCGGCTCCGCCCCCGGGTGCCTGGCGCGTGAGTGGCCCCCACCTCCCGGGCGCCCAGGAGCCTCTAAAGGTTGGGGACCACTGCTCTAATTCTACAAAAACATTACACAGCATAAAACTGGAGTAACAGACTATGTGATAAATCAGATCCTATATGTGCCAAAAGCAGAAGTACTCAGCCCTTATTAGTTTGGAGTGAGAATTAATCCCATTTCATACTGAATGCATTAGAATTTTTCCAGCAGTGGAAAGTTCAGTTTGCCATAACTTAATAACACTTTCCCATAACTTAATATTAAAAACCTCTCTCTCACTGGCACATGTGCACTCACAGATCCCACCCCTGCACTGCTTAGCATGAAAAATTTCAGCCGAAAAATCAACATTCTTTAGAAACGTCAGAGCATGTGAAAGCAGACTGCTTAACGGACACTGTTTGGCATCCTCAGTTATAATGAGTGCTTATAGGCATCTGCTGTGATTCCAATATTTACCCAGATAGAAAAATAAGATATTAGAAACTGATATGATTAAACTGAGTGAACTGTAAGATAAGCACTTGATGAATAATACAAATTATTATTTAAAAATTATGTGCTCCTAACATAATTCTAATACTGGAGAACCAGTATTGAACCAGAGAATGGCACACTTAATAATAAAATACACAATTCTCAGAATTTTGTACAAAAAAAACCCCTTTTTAAAAATAAGGCACTGCAATAAAGCAAGTCATAAGGGAAATATATAATTTATAGAAATCAGGCTGAGTTGTCCAAGTATAAGAGGACATCACATATTTGTTACAGTGACCTTTGCATAATCAACTATACACAATGTTGAATGTCATATGTTGTTAATTATGTCAATTAATTCAAATCTATAGTTCCAAAACTCATCTAGATACCATGTTTTAAATCTGAACTAATTGTAACTATCTGCTAAGAGACAAAATGGTCAGATTATTTTTCATTTATCAACATAAATAGAACAAACACCTATAGTATGAAAAACCTATCTCATAGAACTGGAAGGGACCTTGAGAGACCATTGAGTCCAGTCCCTGCTCTTACGTCAGGACCAAGTACCATCCCTGACGAATTTACCCCAGATCCCTAAATGGCTCCCTCAAGGATTAAGCTTACACTCCTGGGTTTAGGAGGTCAATGCTCAAACCCCTGAGCAATCCCTCCTCCCTAAATAAAAAAACATTTTTTTCACACAAACAAGTATCATTTTTGAGGTCTTTGTCAGTGTATCCCTGAACGAAAGAAAGAAACTAACCCTATAATAATACTTAACATTTTCAAACTGCTTTCCCAACACTAAACTGCACAAATCACTCTGGGCTAGGTTGGGGATATTAGATACATTGTATTCATGGGTAAGGATGTTAAATATCGAGTAATTTACTAGTAGAGTAGTCGATGGAATGCGGAACTTCGCACGCAGCCCAGGGCCAGCAGGAAGTCCCACTGACTCTGGGCAGCACACAGCATGCCAGCTTTGAAATGTACAAGAGTCCCCAGCAGCGGCTCTTGTATATTTCAAAGTGGAAGTGCTCTCATGGAGCCTGGGGTCAGCAGGGGACTTTGAAATGCCACTTTGAAATGCTACACAGAGCCCAGGTGAGCTGGAGAGTCCCCAGCTTATCCCGAGCTCAGCGCACTTTGAAATGCCGCGCTGGAACCCAGGTTCAGCTGGGGAATCCCCAACTGACCCCAGGCTCCATGAATCGCTGCCACTTTGAAATGCCATGGCGGCATTTCAACGGGGCAGTGCTGCACAACTGATCCCGGGCTTAGCTGTGAATTGTTGCCTCTTTGAAACGTTGAGGCAGCATTTCAAAGCAGTGCCACATGGAGCCGACCCCGGTCTCCATGCAGTGTTGCCCCTTTGAAACGCCGCCATGGTGTTTTAAAGCAGCAGTGCTGCACAGAGCCTGGGTATGGGCTCTGTGCGGTGCTGCTGCTTTGAAGTACTCTCTTCTCCCCCCCCCCCTTTACTGTCTCTCTCTGAGGGTATGTCTACACTACCACCCTAGTTCGAACTAGGGTGGTTAATGTAGTCAACCGAAGTTGCAAATGAAGCCCAGGATTTAAATATCCTCGTTCCACGAGGAGTAACGGTAGTTCGAATTAGCCTAATTTGAACTACTTACTCCGTGCCGCATGTAGCCGCGGGCACGGAGTCCAAACTACCAGGGCTTTAAAAATGGCGGCGCCCGGCAAGATGCAAATGAAGCCCGCGATATTTAAATCCCGGGCTTCATTTGCAACTTCGGTTGACTACATTAACCACCCTAGTTCGAACTAGGGTGGTAGTGTAGACATACCCTGAGAGAGGCAGCAAGGGGGAGAGGGGAATCTACTAGTTGACTAGTTCTTAACATCCTTATTCATGGGTAAATTTAAACACACAAAATTAAAGTTTCATAGCCTAAGGTAAAATTCTGGCCCTACTGAATTAAAATTAACAGGATCAGGGTTCCACCCTCAGCCCTGGTCTACACTAGGTCTTTATTTCAAAATAACCTACCCAACGTTGAATTTATAAGTGGAGCATCTACACTACCAAACCCACTATTTCGAAATAATGGGCCGTAGATTTGAAATCTGTACTCCTGCTTTTCAAGAGGAGTAATTGTAATTCCCAAATAGTTATTTTGAAATAACAGTAGAGTGGCTGTTCCACTGCTGCTATTTTGAAATAATTACTCCCCAGTGCTCCCTGGGGCTCTAAGTCTAAGGAAGCACATCCAAGTTTATGGAGTCTGCCTCCGACTAATTCTGAAACTTCCCCGGATTGTGGACACACTATTTCAAATTTGTTAAAGCAAATTTACTAATTTCGAAATAGTTTCCTAGTGTAGACATGGCCTCTGTGTCCAAACCAGGATTAGGAGTCAGGAATTCCAGATCACCAGTCCCATGGTCAGAGTGCTAAGCCACACCTTTCTCCATTCTACCTATCATTCCTTTTGCATGGGCCAAATCGTAGTCCCATTTAAGTCAGCAAGAATTTTAATTTTGCCTTTAATGTTGCCCAGCTTTGGTTCTGTTCTCTTTTACAGAATCATCAGAGTACAATCTCATTACAGTGATTGACATTAAAGTGTTGATTGTTTTCCCTTTACACCCTGAAAATGTTCCCTGTGGTATTTGTGGTCTTAGCATAGAGAAGTTAGTGAATATTCTGATAGAATTAAGTACTTATAGAGGCATTTATAAAGCTACCTCATGATGACTGAATGTAGGCCCTTCTGTGATTAACTGAGATTACTAAAAGTGAGCATGTGAGTAAACAAACTGTACTAGTAACTGTGCTGCGCTAAATATCACCCTGGTCTCATATTATGTGGATACTGTCTCCATATTAGGTGGATACTTGTTATGCAAGGTGGACTTTGGGAAAGTTGTTCTAATTTTAGCTACTGAAATGGGTTAGTGAAAGCTCCCTGTAGATACAGATTCAGTTGTTTAAAATTTCTGTTTGCAAGTACGGCCAGAGGAGTGAGCAGAGAGAGCTTAATATTGTTGCCTTTTCATTTTTATTCTAATTTTGGGGGAGGGGAGAGATCTACAGGTCCCTGCTGGTTTTGATTTTTGTTCTGTTTTGTTTGATGTTGGTATCCAGTGAAGGAGGCACTAGTTGGGAAGGTTTAGGAGGTGGATAAATGAGTGGGAAGGGAGCTAAACTAGGGGTTTTTTTGTGGGGGAGGCAAGCCTTAGAGTTGGAAGAGTTTACCTGGACCAAGCCAAAACCCCTTGGTATGCACTAATGAATTAATGAATGGCCTTTCAGGAATAGGTTGATCAAATCCCATCTGCTTGAAACTGTAATTGTAATAAAGGTCAACTCTGTGTCCATGATTCATAACAGCTCTGGTACAATCTCTGACCAGGTGTCAACATGGTTGCTGGATATCACCATAGACAGTTGCTTCTGGAGTCTTTCATACAGGTGTAATATTGGCTTGGATGGGCCATGATGTTTCTTCTGGGAAGTGAAGGATTCTCTGATCTTTAGCTAGAAGATTCAGTTTTGCCTTTGAGTATTTCAAGCATTAGATCACTCCCCTGTTGGGTGTGTATTATCTTGTGTATTTCAGGACAGGTGTTGCTACTTGCTATATCAGCATCAAATACTAGTGAATTTCTGCAGTCTCCTCCCTGGTGTTAGGAGCATGATGGTTGTCTGTCTGCCAAATTGCTCTTGCCTATTAGTAGGAATAAAGTCAAAGGTAGTATGTTGCTAATCATCCCATTTGTATACTGAGTATTTCTGACTCATGTTCTCAAACATGCCCATTTTTGGCTCATACTCTTTCCTTTTGTCCTACTTTGCTGTAGAGAATAAGAGAGGTGGCATGCAAGGGGCTTGAGACTTTCAACTATTCCATGCACAGGGATCAGCAGCCTTTGGCAGGCAGCCCATCAGGGTCATGTGTTGGCAGTCCTTGAGACATTTTGTTTACGTTGACTGTCTGCAGGAATGCCCCCCCCCCCCATCTCCCGCGGTTCCTAGTGGCTGCAGGTGACCATTCCTGGCCAGTGACCACAGGGAGCTGTGGGGGCCATGCCTGCAGATGGTCAATATGAAAAAATGTCTTGTAGATCACCAGTGGATTATCCGTGCTGGGTTGCCAGCCTCATGTTATCGTTTACCTCATTTGCATCCTTCAGTCACACTTCTGCTGGAACACCAGAATCCTACTCTCTGTGCTAGTGTCTGGTCAGAAGTTGCAGGATCAAGGTCCAGATTGTCACCATCAGCATTTTCATCCTGAGTGCATCAACAACACTTTGATTATTTCAAAACTTTTTCCAAATATCTTTTCAAAAAAGACATTTCCTGAAATTCACCCTCCCCCTGTAAATAAATTCAGGTTTGACCAATTGTCATTTTCTGATGAAAAATCATTTTATCAAAAAATTCCCAACGAGTTCCAGTGAGATCTCTTATATATAAGGGGCCAGTAAGATATAGGAGCCAGTATCATGAAGGCCAACCAGCCCAAAACCTTAGAAATCTCAATTAAATTAGCAATGTGACATTCTTATTATAACAGGTAACCTTTCCCCATTTTTACATAATTCACTCTCTTCTTTTCAAGCACACAGCTTCACGCTACTGCATGCCCACAACCACCTTTACAGGGAAAGGAAGATACTAATAAAATACAGTACAGGTTGGACCTTCCTGATCCAGCACCCTTTGTACCTGACCGGTCTTGGGGGAGGGATTTTGCTAGACCAGGGGAGGTCATTTCTAGACCCCCTGCTGCCTCCCCCACACCTGGCTTGCTGGCCTTCCAGATGGTGCTTCACCTTCTGCTGGCCCTGTTGCCCTGCCAGTCGCTGAGCAGCCATCTGTGCCATGGCTCCAGGCCCTTCTGGGTAGCTGTGCATGCCGCGCTGGGGCTCTGGGTCCCACTGGGCAGCCCTGCACACTATGCTGGGGCTCCAGGACCCGCTGGGCAGCTGCACACCATAGATCCCTGCCCCACCGAGCTACTGCTGCTCGCAGCCCTTCCCAGTAGCCATGTGTGTCTCCCAACCCCGCAGCGCAGACCTGCTGCCATATGCTGAATGGCCCTGCAGGCAGCCCACTGCCCTCCCAGGATCCTTACCATTCGCCCTCCACCGGGACTCTCTAGTCATGCAGCATCTGTGCTAGACCATGGATGTTTCTGGACCAGAGAATCCCGGTTAAGAGAGTTTCACCCTGTACAAAGATTCAGGGCAGGGGGCTGAGATTTGACTCAAACCATTGGGATAGGCAGTTGTGTCCATTTTAAATCCTTATCCGCTGTGTTTATCTTGTTTTTTGTTTTTATCGAATATTCAATATGTCTCCTGCAGGGACTGGTCCTATTTATTTCCTATAGTAGAGACTATTCAAATGCCCTACTCTATACTAGTTTATAGAAAAATCGATGTATTGGAAATATTATATATTATGGCATTTGAGGGAATACTTTCACTTACCTTCAGAATTTATATTTATGATGAATTTCTGAAGCATGGAATTGTATCCATGGTGCATTACTGATGTTGCCTTTTTCTTATATGTAATCCCATTAAAGAGAGAGAGAGAGGGGGAGAATCCCATTTTGGTCATTCTGGTCACTCAGCAATGGTTTTGAATTAAAATTCTCTTTTAAAATGAAAATCTCTTTTGTCCAACCCTAGCCTGTGCTGTAAAAACTAATTCTAAATGTTAAAGTGAATAAATTGAAATGATTAGCTGAATTACTACAATGTGACTCTGTGTACAAGGATCAGTCTTGCAGCACATTTTTGAGTTAATATTTAAGAACTACAGTAGCACCCTCAAGTGGTGATGCTGATCTTTATGTATAGCTTTTTCTAATCTTTTTATCCAGGCTGCAAGTGATTAAGCTTCATTCGTGTTGAACAGTTTAGATCCAAAGTCTGATCCTGCTCTCTTTGTTTGGGTAAAATAGCCATTGATTATAGTTACAGGCTGTCCTTGCTATAAGTCCAAGATACATTCCACAAAACTTGGACTTATAGTGAAACAACTTAAAGTGGGGAATTTTTTCAACAACTTTAGTGTGGAACAGATGTATACTGGGGCAACTTATAGCGGGGATGCCCTGTAGTGAAACTGCAATCTAAAGTGGAAACATGGGAAAGCTTTTTTTGAAGTGCCGGATGATTTTATGTGGCACATAAAACATTTCTTGTACCATTGGGAACACGTGCTGCTGCTTTTTTGTGCTTGCAAATACAAATATGCTGATCTTTATAACACTTCAGAGAAAAAAGAGAAACAGAAGCTAGGACTTTTTAATGCATAGGACAGAGACAGAAGGAATGGCAGAAACTGGAGATGGCAAGAGCACATCTGAAACTCAGTGCATTTGCTGCACCGTTTCAGTGAATCTAACTGCAGTTACTTATGAATTTTACTGTCTCATTGAAGTTTGTTAGGTTCACCTATGAAGCACTGTGATTTCAGCGTCTCTCTTTTGGCTGCCTGTATAAGCAAGCCTGAATCCTCTGACACTCTGAATTACCTCTTGTAAATACCAACAAGAGGACAAAGTCTTGCCTCAAAAAATTAGTAGCATCCTATATTCATGACATCCTCTCCAGGGACTTAATCCTTTTTCTGGTACCCAAAGAAGGGGGGAGTCAATAGGATATGAGAATATGAGAGATCAGGGTTCTGTGCTCTGGTACAGATTTGTGAGATTCTGAACAAATCACTTAATTCCTTCATGTCTCCGTTTCTCATTTGTAAACTAAGGCTAATGATGTTTACTTAGTACAAGTCTCATGAGGCAAGCCTCTTTCGGGTTCTTGGCTGAAAATAGCTATAGGCCTGTTTGTTGTCAAACAAATATTTTACAGAGTCCATTTTCCTGAGAGAGCGATCATCTCTAGACCATATTGGTGTCTTAAATGAAGAGAGAGATTTTTGTGCTTCTTTGACTAAATAGTTGCTAGATTTATGTCCTACCATTTTCAGTAAATTTGCAATTTTCAATTAAACACTCATATCAAATATTCTGTACAATTCAGTTATAATAGCTAACATTTATGTGCTTCTTTCAAAACACAGTATAGAAGAAAATAGCAGAGAATGATAATGCAAAATAGATCCTATGAAACAGTGTTATCTTCTTTGACTCTTTTGGCATGTCCCTGGTAGACAGAAAATGCAACTCTCCTAGGAATTTTCTTAATTAGCTTGAAGAGTCCATATAATTAAATAAGCAACTAAAATGTAATCATGAGAGCTACCATGTTCTCCAAAAAGGGTGTCTGTGAGAATAATAGCATTCCTTGAAAATTCAGCAAACGCATAGGCAAATTTGTAAAGACCTAATGTTAAAAGAATAAATTATTATAATGTTAATATTTTTGCATCAACAGTGTGGTGTTTTGTGGTTGGAAATATTTTTAATGTTAATTGACATCTATTCCATTGCTATATGCACAGGAATTCAATTATGTTTTTAACTGCATATTCCAGTCAGTCAAGATAAACCCAAGGAGCACATAATTGAGAACATAATTTGATTCATAAAGTTTTGGGAGTTTGTGTAAGAAAACATATTGCTTGGTTAGACTGTAAAACGTACATTAGTATGGCTAATAGGAGGAAGTCAAATCTCCCTGTCTTTGGCATATAGAACCAGACCCCTAAAGATAAGTGCCTAAAATGAAAGTAGGTACCTTTTTGAGATTTTCATAATTGTCCTTATGCCTAACTGCTATTGCTATAAAAAACCTAAGTGCATTTCAGAATGCTGCTTCTCACCTGTCTGAACCTTTAGAAATCTGCCCCATAATCTCTTTCATTGCCTCACTCTGAGGGAGAGGAGTAAGTTTTTAAAAGGAAGCATATATCCTGATACAATAAGTGCAACAAGATTTAGATGAGTTGTTTGAAATTAAATCTCCTATGTGACTTTCAGGTTCATTAAGTCAGATGTGCAGCTCTGCCTGTGCTCATAAACTTTTGTTAAACTGGAAAGGAGATGGCTAGATAATCTTCCATCAGTATTTCACTCTTCTTCCCATGTTTTGTGTTCCATGAGACATTAATACATTTGGCTGCACACCCATTTATAAGGCAATTTATTTGCAAATACTTAATAACAATTGACCAAAAACATTAACAAACCCTTTAACCAGCTTTAGCAGTCTTGCGTTGTTTTGGGCCTCATGTGACCAGGAATTAAATAAATGGGAAAATTTATGTATTGAAAAATCTTTAGAGATTGATTAATTCATTTCTTTTAATGGAGATGAATGGACCGGAAAAACCATATACCAGTACTAACCTTTCTTCTCTTTAATATAAATATCAATCTGATATTCAGTTGGACATTCACAGATTCAGTTTACTTCCTTTTACTTCAACAAGAAAGCTGTCTAGTCTATCAGCTAAAGATTTGGTGACAAAAAGTCCCGAGAAGCACAATTCCGTTTAAAGAAAATCTTTTTTATTACAGAAAAGAAGTCTTCAGACAAAACTATTTTATATCTTGTCTGTTCCTTTATATAGCTCTGGCATGTCTTTGAAATGTTGCCTGGTTAAATCCCTTGCATTTCACTAGAATTTTATTTTGTTTGCAATTTCCTTTTGGCAGATGGCAAAATCAGAATTTCTCTGAAGTCCATTTATTCTGTGCTGCCAATGTTATATTGATTATAGATAAAAGATAGTGGGTTAGCACTAGGCCATTCCATAATGGAGAGACAAAAAAGCCCAGACACATTACAGGTGCTAGGATGGAGAGCCCTCTAAACCTGTATCCACACAGGGGCGGATATAGGGCAGGGTGAACGGGGCGGCCGCTCTGGGCCCCGCGCTTCAGAAAGCCCCGCGCATGCGCGGTGGCACCGCTGCGCATGCGCATGGTGTCACTGCGCATGCTCCGTGGCAAAGGGGGGGCCCCGTGGAATTACGCTGCCCGGGGCCCCGCAAAACTGTCATCTGCCCCTGCATCCACATATGCAGTTCATGCGTCTAGTCGGTAATTTAGAATGTAAGTATAGAAAGAATGATGTCAGTGGTATTCCTGCAATAGGGATGGAAGTGGTCCAGGCTATACAATAAGCAGGAACTTCTCAAACATGATAGTGTGTAAAACTTCACAGAGATTGAATAAGATGGAATTTCCCCATCTATTCTTTATAAGGCTTGAGAGATAAAACCCACAGTCCTACAACTGCCCCCTCAGCCTTTACAGCTTCTTTATGAAGCAACACCTGATCATTTTCCACTGATAATCTTTGTCAGTAATCCCCTTAATCAGGCAGCTAAGTTGGCACCGCTACATGTTCCCAATTTTACCATCAAATATTGGCAAAACTTTGCTGTACAGTCAGATAATGAAGAATATTAGAGAGCAGGTTCCAGCATTTCCTAGGTCTTGCACAAAAGACTCAGACATTTTTTGTACTGTGAGGATAGCTGCATCTCTCCATAACTGTACTTCATAACAATGGAAATGGAGGATTGAAAGGGACCTCCATAGGTCATCTATTAACAACCCCTCATCTTAAGGCAGGAATATTTAGTATGGCTGTCTGTCTTAATGACAGTTTTGTGGCTTCATACAGCAAAACTCTTATAGCTACATAAAATACTAGCAAAGTCAATAAAAACAAAAATTTTCATACAGTGTCATGTTTATATTGGTCTCTATGGGTACGTCTACACTACAACATTAATTCGAACTAACTTAGTTCGAATTAGTTAATTCGAACTAAGCTAATTCGAACTAACGCATCTAGAACTAAAAACTAGTTCAAATTAGCGTTTTGCTAATTCGAACTAGCACGTCCACATTAAGTGGACCCTGAACCAGGCTTAAGGATAGCCGGAAGCAGTGCCGGCAGGGCATAAGAGGAGGACTTAGAGCATGGAGATGCTGTCTCAGGCTAGCCGAGGGCTGTGCTTAAAGGGTCCCGACCCTCACCCCGGACAGACAGTTCTCAGGGTTCCCTGCTTGCAAAGCAGTCCTGGCTTGGAGTGCCCTGAGTGCCCACACTGGGCACATCACAGCACTTGGCCATCAGCCCGGCTGCACTTGCCGCAGGCTGCCATCTGGGGAGAGGAGGCAATTGGGGGGCTGCAGGAGAGCTTCCACCCCGAGGAGCCCGCAGAGCCAGCCCAGTCCTCCCCATCGGGGGCTCGTGGCCCCATTCCTCCCTCGCCTCCTTCCACTTACCCTTCCTTAGCCCCTCTTCTTGATGTACAAAATAAAGATAACGTGTCTTCCAAAATGGAATCTGTCTTTATTGAACAAAACTGGGGGAGACTGGGAAAAGGAGGTGGGAGAGGGGAAGAGAGAGGCTGGGGGAGGGGAGGGCAACTAAAATGATCAGGGGTTGGGAACAGGTCCCATATGAAGAGAGGCTAAAGAGACTGGGACTTTTCAGCTTAGAAAAGAGGAGACGGAGGGGGGACAGGATAGAGGTCTCTAAAAGCATGAGTGGGGTGGAGAGGGTGCATACAGAAAAGTTCTTCATTAGTTCCCATAAAGAAGGACTAGAGGACACCAAAGGAAAGGAATGGGTAACAGGCTTCAAACTAACAACAGAAAGTTCTTCTTCACAAAGCAAAGAGTCAACCTGTGGAACTCCTTGCTGCAGGAGGCTGTGAAGGCTAGAACTGGAACAGAGTTTAAAGGGAAGTGAGATCAAGTCATGGAGGTTGGGTCCATGGAGTGGTATTAGCCAGGGGGTAGGAGTGGTGTCCCTGCCCAAGGTTTGTGGAAGGTTGGAGAGGGATGGTACGAGACAAATGGCTTGGTCACTGTCTTCGGTCCATCCCCTCCAGGGTCCCTAGGGTTGGCCGCTGTCGGCAGACAGGCTACTGGGCTAGATGGACCTTTGGTCTGACCCAGGATGGCCATTGTAAGCTCAGGGCTCAGGGTCGGGGGTCTCAGTGGACCCCCTTGATTCTCTTGCACACCTGCTCCTGGGTGGCCAAGCTGGCAGCTATCCTGCCCAAGCCAGCCACTTTCCTGTGCCTAGTGCGGAGATCGTGGACGAGGTACACGGTGTCCGCACTAGCCCAGGCGGATGCCCGCCTCTTGCGGTCCCGGGCAAGCTCCCGGGAGCCGCCAGCCTGGTCCCAGGAAGAGGGGGAGGGCTGGGGGGCACCGGGTGGGTGGCTCGATCCATGCCATGTGCAGGGTCTGCTGGCTGGGTGCTGGCAGGCTTGCACCTGGCACGGGCACCATAGCCAGCCTGTGCTCCTTTAAGGGGTCCGGGGCCGGGAGGGGGGCAGTAGAGTTTCCCTGGTGTTGGCCAGAGTGGCCACCAGGGAAACCTGGGGAGGGCTAGCCTCCCACTAGTTCGAATTAAGGGGCTACACACCCCTTAATTCGAACTAGCTAGTTCGAACTAGGCTTAATCCTCGTGGAATGAGGATTACCTAGTTCGAACTAAGCGCTCCGCTAGTTTGAATTAAATTTGAACTAACGGAGTGCTAGTGTAGCGCCTATGAAAGTTAGTTCGAACTAACTTTGTAGTGTAGACATACCCTCAATTATACGATAATGTAAAGTGCATGTACATACTGTATTAGACATGTTTTTTATGTCATTTGCTAATGTTTGCAAACATGTTAATGATGTTGAACTTGTCATGGTGTAGATGACGTTGTAATGTAAAAATGGATAGATTAAAAAAACAAAAAACCCAAGGAGCTGGAAGCAGTAGTAACATCAGTGAAAATTGTAAGAAATTGAAAATGACTAATACAAACCCCATCCTCAGTTCTGCAAGGAATGTGTTTCTGTTGGATTCACATCTACAAATTGCAATCCACTTCAAGCTTTGTGTTCCCTTTCAGGAGAGGCTCTCTCAAATAACAGTATGAAAAGGTGCATTTGCAATGACATTTGAGGACAAAATATGTTGTACATGCGGGTAAGCCAGTAGAATTTTTTTGAAGGAAGCTTTCTGAGTTCCAGATTTGAGAGCTTAAAATGAAATATGAAAAAAAAAGCTTTCAACTATTTCTGTAACAGCACCTGAAGCTTCCTATATACATCATTTGGCCCACTTGACATCTGAGTTCAAGTGATATTTCCCCACCATTGAACACAACTCAGCTCAACTCAACTGGGTAAGAACCCATTCATTTTGTCAGATGTTAGAACTAGTAAGCTCTCTGCCAGTCACCAAGAAAATCTTTTGAGCTGTCCTCAGACCACAGTCTGCAAATGAAGTGTAATGACTTCACAAGAGCCCAGTTCTGGTGTTTAGTACAAAAAGAGTACAGTGACCTTGGGAACCAGGCTTTGGATGCTCTGTTACCTTTTGGGTCAACATTTCTTTGTGAAGTCTCCTTTTCTGCTATGCCTGCCATCAAAACAAAAAGCAGAAACAAACTCAATGTGTAGAAAAACTTAATTGTTGCTGTTGCTTCACTGCTTCCCAAAATGATGACACACACAAGTGAAAAACAGACTCAAAGATTACACT
The DNA here is from genome assembly GCF_049634645.1 of Pelodiscus sinensis. NCBI lineage: Eukaryota > Metazoa > Chordata > Testudines > Trionychidae > Pelodiscus > Pelodiscus sinensis. The sequence continues at coordinate 242,746,774 of NC_134712.1, read as the reverse complement.
GAACCATGAGTATAATTCTTATATTCTAATCAATTTATTTTATAATGATATGGTGAAAATGAGGCAGTGAGCAACCTTACATGTAACAGCATGCTGACACTTTTGTATTATGTGTGATTTTGTAAGCAAGCTGTTTTTAAGTGAGGTGAAACTTGGGAGAATACAAGACAAATCAGACTCCTGAAAAGGATACAAAAGCTTGAAAAGATCAAGAACTTCTGGATCCATACATACATAAGTAACAATATTTTAAGATTTTGGCTGTCCTGTGAAGAGGTCAGTTGTATGTGATGAATCCGAGGAACTGTCCCAGATTGAAGTGTCATTAGAGGAGGTTTTGGAACAAATAGAAAAACTTAATGTTCACAAATATCCGGGACAGGATGGCATTCACCCAAGGGTTCTAAAAGAACTCAAATGGGAAATTGCTGAACTATTCTCTGTAGTTTGTAACCTGTCCTTTAAATCGGCTTCCGTACCTAATGCTGGAAGGTAGCTAACGTGACACCAATATTTAAAAAGGGCTCTAGAGGCAATCCTGGCAATTACAGACCAGTAAGTCTAACTTGAGTACTGGGCAAATTAGTCGAAACAATACTAAAGAATAAAATTGTGAGGCATGTAGAAGAACATAATTTGTTGGGCAAAAGTCAACATGGTTTCTATAAAGGGAAATAATGTCTTACTAATCTATTAGCGTTCTTTGAAGGGGTTAACAAACATGCAGACAAGGGGGATCCAGTAGATAAAGTATACTTAGATTTTCAGAAAGCCTTCAACAAGGTCCCTAACCAGAGGATCTTGTATAAATTACATTGCCATGGGATAAGAGGGAAGGTCCTTTCATGGATTGAGAACTGGTTAAAAGACAGGAAACAAAGGGTAGGAATAAACGGTAAATTTTCAGATTGGAGAGGGGTAATTAGTGGTGTTCCCAAGGGTCTTTCCTGGGACCAATCCTGTTCAACTTATTCATAAATGATCTGGAGAAAGGGGTAAGCAGTGAGGTGGTAAAGTTTGTGGATGATACCAAACTGTTTAGGATCGTCAAGACAGAAGCAGACTGTGAGGGACTCCAAAAAGATCTCACCAAACTGAGTGATTGGGCAACAAAATGGCAAATGAAATTTAATGTGGATAAGTGTAAAGTAATGCACATCGGGAAAAATAACCCCAACTATACGTACAGCATGATGGGGGCTAATTTGGCTATGACTAATAAGGATAGAGATCTTGGAGTTATTGTGGATAGTTCTCTGAAAACTTCCACACAGTGTGCAGCGGCGGTCAAAAAGGCAAATAGGATGTTAGGAATTATTAAGAAAGGGATAGAAAATACGACAGAATATCTTACTGCCCCTGTATAAAACTATGGTACGCCCACATCTTGAATACTGCGTAGAGATGTGGTCTCCTCACCTCAAAAAAGATATTTTGGCCTTAGAAAGGGTTCAGAAAAGGGCAACTAAAATGATTAGGGGTTTGGAACGGGTCCCATATGAAGAGAGGTTAAAACAACTGGGACTTTTCAGTTTAGAAAAGAGGAGACTGAGGGAGGATATGATAGAGGTATATAAAATCATGAGTGGTGTGGAGAGGGCGAATAAAGAAAAGTTATGTATTAGTTCCCGTAATAGAAGAACTAGAGGACACCAAATGAAGTTAATGGGTAGCAGGTTTAAAACTAATAAAAGAAAGTTCTTCTTCACACAGCGTGTAGTCAACCTGTGGAACTCCTTGCCAGAGGAGGCTGTGAAGCCTAGGACTATAACAGAGTTTAAAGAGAAGCTAGATAATTTCATGGAGGTTAGGTCCATAAAAGACTATTAGCCAGGGGATAGAAATGGTATCCCAGGCTGGAGATGGACGGCAGGAGACAAATCGTTTGATCATTGTGTTTGGTCCACCCTTTCTGGGGCACCTGGTGCTGGCCACTGTCGGCAGACAGGCTACTGGGCTAGATGGACCTTTGGTCTGTCCACGTACGGCCGTTCTCATGTTCTTTTGTATGTATTTTCTCTCAGTTGTTCATGTCTTGCATCAACTTTCCATGAGTGCTATTCAGAGTTAGCCTATACACGTGGCATTTGCCCATTGCAGGAAACCTGAAGTTTTTCAGGGTGGCAAAAATTGGAAGAGGCCATGCCTTAGAAATTGTTGCAATAGGAAAAGCAGCACTTAATCTTAGAAATATATGAAGACTTTAGGGGCTAAACATGCTAGGGTCTGAGGTGGGGGGAAGCTAGGTACAGCTGCTCCTGCCTTGCCTTCCTCCCTAAAATTCACCTCTGTTGCTTCTTTACCATTCTTTTGTGCAGTTAACCAATTCCTTCCCCTGCATCATCCATAGTCCTCATCACCTTCTGCTTTTAGGTTTGTTACTTCATCCTCAGCTGCTCCCAACCCCTTCCCCTCTTCTATTTTTTATATCCTACCTCTGTTGGAGCTCATCTACCTGTTTCCACCCTCACTCTGAATCCTGGAGCCTCTTGTTCTAATACACCTTGAATTGCCTATTCCCAAACCTTTTTCTCCCCCATGGGCAGTTCTGCCTCTCCACCCAGTGGACCACTGAAGCCGTGGAAAAATATTCTTTCCCAAATGTACCTCTCCATTCAGGATCAGAAGCATTTATATGCAGCCATAAACGAGGAATTATTACTTGTCTGATTAACCCCGCAGCCTGGGACAAATACTTCCTTTGTCCTTCCCATTTATCTCCCTGAATCAGTGCTGTCCCCAGCTGCTTGTCTATATAAAAATTATTTAAATGTGATATTGGCTTGTGATGCAGTGTGCCCAAAAATGCTATAGAAAGAGAAGCTGAAGAGTATTGTATGCCTCTCTCAAGCAGCACATTTCCCCCTAGTCTTCAGCAAAATCAGTGTGAGCTTTGTGCATTTGTCCAAAGTCCTGTGTTTCCCTAAACTTCAGAAATGGGGTCTAAGTGTCAGCTAAAAGCCACCTGTTTGCTCTTCCCAGCACAGCTATTAGATAAAAACTGGAGCAAGTATGTCCCCAGAGATTGTTAATCTGGTACACAGTACTCATTTGTCACAGAAAAGAGAGATTGTGTTCTTCTGTTTTTTTAGAAGGCACAAAATCACAAATAAATAGCTGGCATAAGCGCCATTAAAGTTTCATACATTGAAAGTTTTATCTAAGAAAAATAAATTCTTATAGGAGTACAAAAAATCTGTTTCATGTTTGAGAAGTTGGTATTTAACATCTCTTGCAGTATTTTTTTATTTATCTCTAGGTAAATGAGATCCTGTGTAAGAACAGCTACGAATTTTATGGTGGCACATGACACTAGAGGAGAACTCTCTATTTGCCAAGTGAACCATTGATGAGACTTTTGCAGAGCAGTTAGCCTCATGCCATAAAATTAGTGGTATAGCCTAGGCTAAAACTAATGTCCATCTATAGGCTGAACCTCTCTAATCCAGCAACATCTGTGGTCCTGCGTGATTTTAGCTGGATGTCCACTTGTCATGGGCATAGCCAAGTTTCCTGTGGTCCCATAAAGTTTGTTTACAGCCATCCATCCAGGCTCTCAGTGTTCTGTGCTGTTATTTAGCTTTAATTTACCCCTAAATGTCTTCTAAGATCCTAGTAAGCAGCGGAAGTGTTGGCAATGCTGCTAGACAACATTGACCTCCCATGGTTTGGCAAATTCTCTGGTTCAGCAAAGGTCAGGTCCTAAGGGTGCTCAACTAGAGAGGATCGACCTGTAATTGGTGGACAAAGCTACATTTTAATAAACATTAGGCCTCCAAGAGAAAGAAAGGAAGAAAGAAAGAAAACTTATTGACATAATCTAACCACAATAAGCATAAAACTTATTATATTAAGGACACAGAGGGTATGTCTACACTACCCTCCTAGTTCGAACTAGGAGGGTAATGTATGCATACCGCATTTGCTAATGAAGCCCGGGATTTGAATTTCCCGGGCTTCATTAGCATAAGCGGGGAGCCGCCATTTTTAAATCCCCGCTGCTTCGAACCCCGTGTAGCGCGGCTACACGGGGCTCGAACTAGGTAGTTCGGACTAGGGTGCCTATTCCGAACTACCGGTACACCTCGTTTCACGAGGAGTAACGGTAGTTCGGAATAGGACCCTAGTCCGAACTACCTAGTTCGAGCCCCATGTAGCCGCGCTACACGGGGTTCGAAGCAGCGGGGATTTAAAAATGGCGGCTCCCCGCTTATGCTAATGAAGCCCGGGAAATTCAAATCCCGTGCTTCATTAGCAAGTGCGGTATGCATACATTACCCCGCTAGTTCGAACTAGCGGGGTAGTGTAGACATACCCTAAGTCCCGGTGATGTGTACTAGCCATAGCTTAAATCATAAATACTTTGTTTTCATGCAAACTAAGACCTTCTATAAAATGACTAGTTAGAAAGGGTTTTTTTTTCTATCTTGAAATACCAGTTGGCCTGTGATGGGGTGTGCATACCCTGCAGTGGCCAGGCGGGCGTAATGCCCTGTGGGCAGTGGAAGTCCCATTCCCCAGCCACTCTGGAAATGCACCAAGGGCTGGAGCAGCTTCAGAGGGAACAACTCAGCTCAGTTTGGGCTGGATGTTAGAGAGGAAGGACCTTCTAGAGTTGCTCCAGAGGTGGACTAGCCAGAAACCCAGACTCTACAGAACCAGATGACCTGGAAAGTATGTGAAGCACTCCAACTCTAGATTTGGTAGGAAGTGACCCACGGAGGGTGCACAAGCGGTTTCTCCCACCTGAGTGAGCTCAATCTGTTGCAGTCAGATTCCCTGCTGAGCAAGTCAGATTCACTGTCACTAATAGGGTCGGGGTCCGGTTGAGAAGGACAGACCCGGACCCTGCTACCGGGGCTGCTGTTCCAAATCCCTGTAACTCTAGCCATTAGGCTGTGCTGCCCCCATATCCCAGGGTTGTGTTATGGACTCTTATTGACTCTAGCCATTAGATGATGCTGCCTTGAACCACATGGCTGTGTTATAGACTGTGGCCATTGAGCCATTCTGCCTCAGGATGAAATGTGTTTGCAACATGACAGGTCCCAACTGAAAAGTCATGTTAGTGTTTCCCCTTAAAAATAGTGTCTTACTACTTGTGACTATGAACATATGAAAATAATAGGAAGCGCTGTTGTTTAGATGTATCCGTTTTCATTCAACATATGCTGTGGTGTCTGGATGTCAAGTTCACAAGTAAATAGAGACAGCCATTTTAAAAAAAATGAAGGTGAAACATTAAGAACTTCTGTTTACAATCCTTAAACTTAGTCATCGTGAGGAATAAAAGTAATACTAAAAGCAGAGGAGAAAGAATACTAAGGTCTTTTTTCCCTGAAAATGCTATTTTGAGAAGTCTTGCAGAAAAAAGATGTCTTCTATATAGCCCTAAAAGTCAGTCAGTCTTAGGCCATCAGAAATTAAGTTGAGCCTAATACTGGTAGGACTCAAATTGAATCAGACCAATGATCCCTTGGTATCCTGTCTTCAGACAGTGGACAGCACTGAATAGATTGAATAGAACCAGGGAATTATCGAATGATCCATCCCATCTTGTCTACTCCCAGCTTCTGGCACTCAGAGGTTTAGGGACACTCAGAATATGGGTTTGCATTCTTGACCGTCTTGACTAACCGCCATTGATGGATCTGTCTTCCATGAACTCATCTAACTCTTTTTTGAACCCAGTTATACTTTTTGCCTTCACAGTATCCCCTGGCAATAACTTTCACAGGTTGACTGTATACTGTGTGAAGAAGTACTTCCTTATGTTTGTTTTAAACATTCTTATTCATTCCGTTGAGTGATCTCTTGTTATTGTGTTATGTGAAGGGATAAATAACACTATTTCTTCACATCTTTCGTGATTTTTTTCTGACACCTCTATCTTGTCTCCCTTTAGTTTTCACTTTCTAAAATGAACAGTCGCAATCTTTAGTCTGTCCATACATGGAAGCTATTCTACATCCCTTATCATTTTTCTTGTTTTTCTATATATCTTTTCCAGTTCTAATGTATTTTTTGAGATTAGGGTGATCAGAACTGCAAGCAATATTCAAGGTGTGGGCATACCATGGCTTTATAAGGTGGCATGATATTTTCTGTCTTAAAATCTATTATTTTCTTAATGGTTCCTAACATAGTTTTTTGTTTTGGTTTTGACTGCTGCTGCACTTTTATCTGATATTTTCAATGAATTTTGTCTGGTCCTGGAGTTAGGCATATTGGACTGTAATTGCCAGGATAGCCGCTGCAGCCTTTTACCCTCAAGTCATGTTATACAAAAGCTGATTAAGTGATAGGTTACCTTTCACAGTTACTAGTTCATAGAATCACAGAATACTACCATTGGAAGTAACTTAGAAAGGTCATCACATCCAGTCCCCTGCCCTCACTGCAGGATCAAGTACCATCTAGATCAGCATTTCTTAAAGTGTGCCATGAGGCAGTCCGAGGTATGCTGCAGAGAGAACAGAATTCAAAATGGCTTAAAGGGACAAGCCTCTTTTTTGGGGTGGTGGGGAGATTAACTTTTCCATTGGGGCTTTTTTTTTTCCTGAACAAAAAAATCCTTGGTGTTCCCTATAAAAAAAAATACTGTTTAGTGTTCCTCAGTCTTAAAAAGTTTAAGAAATACTGATCTAAATCATCCCTGACAAATGTTTCACCTCTTAAATATCTCCAGTGATGGATATTCCACAACTTCCCTAGGCAATTTATTCCAGTTCTTAACCACCCTGACAGCTAGGAAGTTTTTCCTGATGTCCAACCTAAACCTCCTTTGCTGTAATTTAATCCAATTGCTTCTTGTCCTATAATCAGAGTCCAAGGAGAACAATTTTCTCCCTCCTCCTTGTAACATCCTTTTAGGTACCTTTTAATTCTGCAATTTTGTATCTGAGTTCTGTGGAACAATTTGGTTCTGGTGGCTTATTACAGTTCAATTTATCAATTTTTTCCAAAATCTCCTCTAGTGATGCCTCAGTCCTGACATGTCATCTACAAAGAATGGCTCAAATATGGGAATCGTCTGCAGTGAAGACTGATGTAAAGAATTAATGTAGTTTCTCTTCAAAGGCCTTGCCTTTTTTAATGCTCCTTTAGCACATTGATCATCCAGTGGCCCCACTGATTGTTTGCCCAGCTTCCTGCTTCTAATGTACTTACATTTTTTGCTGTTCAGTTTTTATGCATTTTCATAGTTAATCTTTGGATTCTTTTGACCTACTTTTTGTCTTTGTACACTCTTGCAAGTAAGAGTTTATGCTTTTTTCTATTTTTCTCACTAGGATTTGATTCCTGGTTTTTAAAGGATGTCTTTGCCTCTGACTACCTCTTTTACTCAATTGATTAGTCACAAGAATTTTTGATCTTCTTACTGTTTTTTTGGTTTTGATTTTTTTTTTACTGTGAGGGAAAATAGTGTTTCTTTTTCTAGTATTTTCTATTTAGCTTTCACACATTTCACTTTTGTGACTGTCCTTTTAACTTCCATTTAACTACCTTTTTAAATTGTGTGTAGTTCCCCTTCTTGCAGTTAAATGTTACTGTGGTGTGTATTTCCCTGTTTCAGGGTTGTTATATTTAGTTACATTCTGATCATTACTGAGAGGTTCGACTGTATTCACCTTTTAGATCATTTGCTCTGCTTAAAATGAAATTAAGGGAATGCCAATCCTTCTGTAGCTTTAAGAATGTCATTAATACATATTAGAATATCTACTTCATAAATATTGAAGGATATGTTACTAAGTAGGTACTTTTGTTCTGTATGCAATATTGTATCCCAGACTAGATAACCAGGAGGTGTTTGGGAGGAATCATATTTGTTTTTAAGGGTCTTATTTAGTTTTGTTCCCAGGGGACAAAGGACAGGGAAGGGGAAGGACAGGATTTTTTTGAAGAAGATTAATTAAATACCTCAGATCCCAGTAATTGTTGTTTTGGAAACTTTTATATTTGACTTCCAAGTTTATTTCACAACATAAATTACTTTCATTACCAAAAATAACCTCCCAAGCTGACTTGCTCTCTTTCTGTAATGAAACCCCATTTATGCAATATCTGTATAGGAGTTATTTATTGCCACTTGGATATTATCTTTCAAACTCTAGTACTTTTTCCTTTGAAGGGGGGCGGGCTGTCCTGTTCTTTGTGCCACCATGGTACATATTCATTATGATACACTGTTTCATTATATAATCACATACATAGACCAATCTCACTCAGTGCACAGTCAGGCACAACAGAGCAGTAAATGAGGCAGAGAATTGAAAGAAGAAAAAGGGAACACTAAGTTTCAGGTATTGAACTGAGACTTAGCAGTACTGGGTTCTTTCCTTGGTTTTGCAACATGGACAAGATATAATCATTAGGCTTGGCAGAATTCAGTGTTTAGCTTGTTAATAATTGTAATGAATAATATTATTTTGTAGCATTTTTACATTGTACAGACACATTTTCAGAGTGGGGAAATTGTTGGGGGGTGGGTCAGACAACATGGAAGGTCAGACAACAATTACTTAATGACCATTAATATTGGGATTCAAGAAGTTAAAGCATTATAACCATTAAACACAAATGGTCAACATCGCATGTCAAAATGTACCAACTAAATATTCACAATTTAAACTTTTGAAGCTGCACTTTTTGTTACATTGTCTATTGTAAATTTCAGTTAGTGTTGATGGAAACATTTTTGTTGGTTTGTAGGGGTATAGTGAAGTCAATGTATATTGACATTTACTGATAAAAATCTAATCCTTCCAAACCTAATCATAATGTATATGCACAAGAGGGCTTATGTTAGGTTACAAAGGCAGCTGTACATCCAAATCCTGAGACTTCTTGTGCATTGGCAAACATCCCTGCTCTAAATAGAACCCTTGGAAGATGGTGGTGTTCCACAGAGGGTTGGAAATTCATCTGCACATAAGAAGTACAGGATCAGGAATTAATTTTGGTATTTCCTAATTTTAGAGTATTTGACTTTGCAGTCGGAATGCTCTTTTAATGCAGTGTTTTATGTGTATGTTCAAACACACATATGTACCACACATACAGTCCAAATTTGAACACATGAAATTTCAATTATCAAGAATTTTAAGAATACTAGAAAGCTATTGAAATTATATGAGCTGTTCAGGGATGTTAAACTTTCCCCTTTAAATTGTGGATGAGACCAGATGTATGTTCTTTTTTCCTGTGTCATCAATTATTTTTCTCACTTTTATGCAATCATTCATGATTTTGGTGCAATTTTTGCTTTGTTATTGTTGAATTTGATGCTTCCTTTATGCTCATTTAAAACAACAACAACTATTTTTTTCCTTTTATACCCTTTTTCATTGGTGGTTGTTGCTAATAGTTCCAATTAGTCATAAAATCTCAGAAGAGTTTACTGACTTGTCAATGCAATTTTTCAGTGATCATAATGAGATTTAAATGAGGAAATTCACAAGGACTCTGAACTAATTTTCAGTTCACTGGTGATAGAACCATGAATCAACCAAGAAGACCACTGACCTATAGAAAGTTGTATTGGTTACATTTAGGTAATTGTGGTACAATGCATAACAAGACTTTTACTTCCAAGAGTCATGAGTTCAGCTTCAGTTTTAATTAAATGTCAGGATCTAAGTTCTGAAGATCAACATGATTATTTTTTTTCTTTCAAGTGCAGTCAGGAAGGAAGCACCGCATGTGTTTTTCTCTCCCCTCCTGATGAGCTAAGGGTTCCTTTTCATCTAAATGTTATGACTTTCCATGTCTGACTTTGAAGACATAAAAAAAGTGCATGAAAATTGGTTGGGTATGAAGTGATTGATGATTAAATGGTATTTTAACAGAGAAAAGCAGGTTAATTGAAACATTGCTTATTTTTCTTCACACTATAGGTTTTACATTATTTAAAAATAAGTGGATTGTGGAGTTATTGATGTAATCAATAAAAAGTTAAGTAAGATCTAAGAGTTTAAAAAGGAATAATTTCCCCCATTGAATCTATTCCCTCTAACTATAAAAGAGGGAAAAGATTTTCTAAAGAGCTTGTGTGATCTGTATGTAGGCACAGACAGATATAGCTTATGTTGTGTGTTGTTTGTCTAATAGTTGTTGGTTAACTTGGATTAGGATATCATCAAAAAGAAAGAGAAGACTTCTGATAAAGGAAGGGAAGGAGATGACAATTCTGGCTTCTCTCTCCTTGGCCTCCGACTTAAACCTAAGCATCCGTTGCTATGGAAACCCAGGAGCCTGATGCTCAGAGAAGATGAATTGTAACCCTCTCTGCTAAAGTAATGACATTGGAAACATGTTGGGCGCCCATTGCAGATTCTCTCGTGTCCACTTTAATCAGGTGCACATTTTCTCCTCCACTAGCTGTAAAAGCGCATTAATTAGTGGCCCCGTTTAGCCTTAAAATTAACACCGCACAAGGTCCAGCTCGTATTGTTTCGAAGTGAAAAGGGGCGAGGGTGGCTACAGCGAGAGACCCCTCTCGCAGTTTTCGCCCGCCACTCTAGGCAGTTTTTAGCTCGATAGTTCCCATTTGTTTATCTGGCTCCTCTGGCTAGGAGCACAGTTCGGGTGGTTTTCCACAGAGGGGCGCTGAAGCACGTTTTAATGCAGCAAAATGAATTAATACAAAAATAGTAAGAGGCACAATTTACTGGATTTCATAAAAGAAAATAAATCGCGAAGAGGCTGAGGGTGGGGGCTGGGAAGTCCCCCCACCCCCGGCTAGTTTCGGAAGGCTGGGTCGCTGCTTCATTGCCCGCACCAGAGATCAAAGCGCCCTGAAAGTGGGGAAGCGGCTTGCTCGCCGGCTCGGCACCAGCGAGGGGGCATCGCTGCGACTCCAGCTGGGTTGTCAGGCGTAGAAACCTCGTCAGGCTCCCAGCTCCGCGCCGCTGGGTCCCGCCTCCTGCCCCCGGCTGCGATCAGGTGTCTGTTGCTCCTTTGCAAGTTCTTTCCCGAAAAGCCAGCGGGAGCGGAGCCCGCCCTCCCTGCCCAGAAGAGCAACGTGCTTTGAATGAGGCTCCCCAGTTCGCAGCCTGCTCCGCTCGCGCTCTTGCCAGGCGACCTCGGAGCCGCCTGGCCAGCCCGGGGAGGCTCTGACCGCAGGCTCGGCCGCCTGCCCCTGCACCCCAGCCCCGTTTAGCACCGCTCCTCTCCGGCGCCATTAGCTGGGGTTCTGCTTCTCCGGGTGGCTCGCAGCAAGCTCGGCTGGTGCAACACTCCTGGGGCCTGCTGGTGTTTTTAAGCCCCCCTCCCTCCCGGGCTGTGGTGGAAGGACGGACGGACGGGGAGAAATAAAGATGCTGCCTCCCTCGCTCCCCCCTCCACCCCAGCTCCACGGATGCGCGGCGGCGAAGAGCTCCCCTGTGTGTCGCGCGCTGTAACCCCCCGCTCCCCACGCGTGTCTCTTGCCCCCCCGCCCCTCTCCGGACTGACTTCATGGCTTCGCTGTACCAGAGATTCAGCGGGAAGATCAACACCTCCCGCTCCTTCCCCACGCCGCCCGAGGCGAGTCACCTTCTGGGTGCGCCGTGCCCCGAGGAGGACAGCGCTGCCGGCAAGACCGCCCGTCCGCCGCAACAGGAGAGCCGAGCCCGCTTCCAGTACCAGCCCCGCGGCGACGGCGAGGAGGAAGATGTAAGCCCCCCAGCCTGCTCTGGGGTTGGGTCTGGGGGTCTGGCTCTCGCGCGCGGCTGGGGGTCTGGCGGCAGGTCCCGGATGCTTGGCTGCCTCCCTACCTCCCCCTGCGCCCCGCAAGACGGTGCTTTATTAATGCCCCCCCGGCTCCCGCTGTCCCGGGGACCCTGTCTGGGAGTCACCGCGTCGGGGTTGGAAGCTCGGGCTTCTTGCCGTGGCTGCTGCCTGGAAACCGGCCCGGGAAGCTGCCTCGAGTCCCCTCTGAGCGAGGCTACAACTTTTATGGCTGGGGGCAAAAAGCCTGGCTTTGCCCCGCCTGCCCAGCTCCAGAGCCCGGCCGGGGAGAACTTGGCACCCGGCGCGGCCATTTTTGTTTTGGTTTTGCTCGAAACTCCCGGTGAGCGCCAGGGAGGACGAGCCGCGGCCCGGGGAACGGGTCGGAGTGCAAACTTCCCTCGCCGCGCCTCCCCTGCTGCGGCGGGGAGCAGCGGTTTCAATGCCTTGCATTTGCATATTGCCTTAGAAACAAATGACTCATCCAGGCCACTGGCTTGCCGCTGGGACTCGTGGAGGGAAAGAGTTAAATCACCTAGGATCGATTGTTCCTCATTATTTCTTGGGGGCAGATTTAGAAAGGGGGCGGAGGGTGAGAAGGTCTATGCAATCCATCAAATAGTTCCCCATCATTAGTTCAGCCTTGCTGTGGATAGGGTACGTGTGTAAAAGCGTAAGGGAGGAAATAGCTGCAGTCTGGAATAATTATATTGCTGTTTTCCCCCGAAGGTAGATTTGGAGCTGTGACCAGTTTTAATTATAGAAATCACTGATAATTATCCCTTATTAGTAACTGCTGAGACTGTAATTTTATGTCTGAATCCCTGAAATCTCTGTTGAGAGAAGTACTGTAGCGAAGAGAGTTTTGGGATTTTGGTTTTGCCCTGTTTTTTTTTCCCCTTCCATAAAAAAACCCTCAACCTTTTGTACAGGGAAAGCGGGTTAAGTTTTTTCTAGCGGAGAGGAAAGTTGGTCTCAACTCCCCCGGCAGACTTTTCATTCTGTTGCTTCCCAGGGCCAATAAGTTCGCTCAGGAAGAGGAGTTTACTTTTCTCAGTGACTGGTGGGATAAACACGACAGGCGTTTCCGGGGGGTGAGGGAACGCCTAAAGTAAAGTGACCTGCACAAACTGAAACTCCGGACACTTATTTAAAAGTGGTGATTTTAAACCCTTTAATTCTGAAACGGTATCTCTTGAGGGCTTTCCGTTATGACCCTGTAGCGGAAATGTGCCGAAATTTCAGCATGTTGGCCTCTAGGTGTCGCTACGAGAAAGCGAAGTTGCTTCTGTCTGTTATTGGTCTCCGGTATATTTTTCTCCACTGGATTTTTTTTTTATTTAGCTTGGAGCGTATCTTTTTTGGTTTTCAATACGACAGATGTCTGAGACTGTTTGTCTGATAATCAAAAGCGTTGAGCCGAGAAACAAAGGGAATTTAACATGTGCAGATGATTTTTGCTGACACTGCTCTGAACAACCAAACAAACCCTCTCTTCCAAAGTTAGACTCATTAGAAGAGTGATCTGTATAACAAATCTGCATTGCAAAGGCTTTTTCCTTCTAAGCGGGGGGCAAATAGAGATTCTGAGCGTACACAAACAGTGCAGATCAATTCCAGAACTACATTGCTAGACGGCAAGTGCATTTATTTTATTTTATTGCCGAAGTGCACCCGGGAATTAAAGCGTGGGGACTGCAATGCAAATGCAAATGTAATTGATTCACAAGCTTCACATACATTTCTCTAGAGTGTCATTTAGCTAGTTAAGGTTAAGATGAAACCAGAAAGGGAGTAATGAAATTTGCCTTTAAAGTAACTATTGTAGAAATATACAGTGGATATGTCTGACTCTGCTTGCGCTAGGAATTCCAAGTAGTCACACAGTAGAGGTAATAACCCTTGGTTTGGTTCGATCTGTATGGTAAATCATTACTTTTTTTAAAACCAATTGTGCTAAGGGAAGGAATAATGAGACACTCTTATGGTGGTAAAATGGAGTTTGAAAATGCATATTTTCTCCAAAAAGTAGAGGAACAAATTATGCTTTATTTCCCTCCATTTTTCCCCATTCGCTCTTGGGAGATGTGACTTTGTGAGCTGTCCCAGGTGCTGAAGTGATTCAACTGTGCCAGGAAATTACTCTCTCTCTCTCTCTCTCTCTCTCTCGCTTTGCACTGAGCAAATCAAACGGAAGCTGGTGGCTTTATTGCTGTGTTGTCTTTGTTGTCAGCCTATGAAGTGTGTTCAGAGAGACACCAGTCGGATTTCTGACCTTGGCTATTGAACATTCTCAGTAAAGAGAACGATTTTTTTTTCTTTTTGCAGCCGAACTAGCTGGTGAATGTCTTGGACGACAGTGACAATAAGCCTTTTGCAGGACCAAATGATGCAGCTTTTGGCATAAAATCCCTAACGGGAAAACAAAATGTGAGGCAGGCACAAGGACAAAACCGGGTGAATGAAGTGCAATGATTGTGTGATTTGGTGATGTACATGTGCAGAATCCATTTACACTAAAGAGAGAAAATACTGAGTGCTGGCAGTTTTGTTGAATTGTAGTGGCATATGCTAGTGCTGTTTGCAGTTGGGGCAGTCTGTCAGTGATTGCACATTAAGCCCCTTTTGAGAGAATTAAATCTCTAATGTCAATTTCACACTGAGGCTGAAACTGAACATTGAAGCTGTTTTTCTCAGTAGAGGATTTTTTTCTTTTCCAAATTTCAGATTAATTTGGTAAACAGTTTTTAAGTCAGAGGTGGGAAATTTTAAAAAAAAGCTGTGTGTGCGTGTGTGTGTTATACTTCAACTAAAAATAAAACTAAGATTTCTTTTAAAAAACTACTGAATTGTTTTACAGTGTGAATAATAATCAGCTAGGTTGAGAGGATTTAAAAATAATGATCATGAGTATTTTAATATCTTAAAGATGTTTATTCTGCTTTCGGCATCATGGATTTATTTTGAGGGGTCAATTATTCTCAAGTATTTCTTACATGTTAATACATTTCCCAGTGCTATACAAGGCAAGTCGGAGATGAAGACAGGGTTCTGGCCTCTCCAATCTATGCTGTTATTTATATGCAATATTTCCCCTTTCCAATGTATTACTTTCAGTACTAGAGGGAACTTGCATGTGATTAAAATGAGAATCAAAAACCTGTATTAAAGCAATGCAAAGAGTCTATTGTGTACCAACAAAATTAAAAATGAAAAATTTCAGAGTTAAAGTTAAAACTCCCCATCCCACCATGAAGTAGCTGATAAGAGTGAGTTGAGTTTCATGATTAAATCTGAAGTTTTATAAATGAGATAAACCAGTTGCCTGGATGAAATTGGTGTTTTGGCATCTAAATTTCACAGTATTTCATTCTGGTAGCTAGTTCTGCACATCAATCAATCAATCAGTCAATCAAATGTTGAGTGATTTGGGGCATCCAGAGAACATGTGTAAAATACTGATATGTTTTTGACATTTGTACTTGTTTTTATTATACAGTTATATCATTCTAAATTATGTCCTTGATTCAGTTCTCTTTGCACAAGTCAATTTCTCAATAGTTTCAATAGACGTACTGAATTGGGGTCAATTATTAAAGCAGCAAAATGAGTGGTCATGTAAACATAACCCAGATGACATAACAGTTTTGCTATAAATATGCCTTTTTAAATTAATGTATTGGAATATGGTACGGTACCTGTGAAGAATGCAAAGAAAATCCAGAGTGTTAAAATACAGAGTATTAATTTATGTTTTGGAAATATAATCACCTTTTTTTCCACTATGAGACTCTTGCTTTTTATATTATCATATAAAAAGAAGATCTTTCTCGATGCTAGCTTTAGAAATCCCCCCCCCACCCACAAACACAAACACATAAAATAGAGCTTTTTCATTTTCTCCAAGCTTACTTTTCTTTGGCGTCATAGTGATTAATGAGTTTAATTTTTGTAGGCAACTGCCAGGAGCTGCTGAGTAAGATATACATGATGATTGTGTATAACCTTGTTCCTTTTAATTACTGTGATGATAACAATGCATTAATCAAGTGCATAAGAAATTGAGCACTTCTCTGTAATACAGAATATTGATCTATTTCATAAGACATTGACTATTAAAATGATAACCACAGTAATCCATTTAAAATTAAATTCCCAATGATAAATTATGTGTTAAAGCATTCTACTGAAGTGTCATATAGATTTTCTGTATAAATAGTCAAATGCTGCATTCCTTTTTCATTCCTTCTTCGGGTAAAACTCCTATTGACTGAATGGCATTTTTTACTTGAGTAAAGAATTGGACCAAAAAGAAGTAGCTCTCATTTTTACTTTAAAATCTGGAATACTTTTCATTCAGTTGTATTTTAAATATTTGCCTAACTATAAATTGAGGCTAATTTTAAAAAGGAGAAACTTCCGTTATATTATAGTTTTATAATTTTCCATATTGATAATTCATTCTGGGAATATTGTATAGAAATGATCATTTTAATTGTAAGAAGCAAAGACATGAGATTGCTGGTTTGAAAAGTAAACCTAACGTTACATATTTTAATATTGTTCGTGTTGTCTGAACAATATTATAAATATTACAACCCCTCAAAAAATCTAATCTGTAAGATTTGTTAACACATTCCATACAATTATTAATTTTCAATCCATAGTTGTACAGTTGGAAAAGCTATTGCTTCCTAGAAGAGAGTATCAAAGTGCAGAACAACTCAAATATCAGAAATGTTTGTCTTTTCCAAATAGATGATTTTTTAATTTTTTTATGTATTTTGGAGTAGTCATAAATCAGTATATAGTGAAGTCCATATGGCTTCCAAAAATCTGTATATAGATCAGATCAACAGTTTTCTTTCTGCACTATCTGATGCCTTGTAATGGTCTCACCAGCAGCTTATTCTTGGTAAGTTCTAGGATTGTTGGATGCAGTTACCCTGCAGCCTGTATGGGAATGAGGCCACTAAGTTCAAGTGAAGTAGAATTAGGTCCCTATTGATTTGTTCAGTGCAGCTCTTGAAAATTATTAAAACACAGTTTAGCTCTATGAAGAGTAATAATGATATATTCATAAAGTTAATCTGTCTAATCTGTCTGAATATGAGTCAATTATATATTTAATTATGTAACTTAACACTGGATAATTTAAACGTACTTCAGTAGGAGCTTTAAATGCATTGCTTTATCAATTGTTATATTTGGATTTTGATGGCTTCGTGATTTTTGTTGCTGGTTTAAAATTAACCTTCCCATTCTACAAGTCTTTCTAACAGTGATCAGGCCCTTGATGTATTATGCATGTATGAAAAATTTGCTAGGTAGAATATATTTTAACATGCAAGAATAACTATGCAAAGAGTTTGACTCATCTAGTGGTAGTAAAACGCACAATAACTTGGATCTCACCACCCTAGAGTACTCAGCTCAGATCCTTCTCCTGACCTGGCAGGGGCTGGGATGAGTGTGAAGGGAAGGTACAGAGTCCCAGGAGGAAATGTTTTGTATTGCTTTGGAACCTGCCAGCAGACCAAAAGAAGGATGCCAGTGGGCTCCAGATGAAGCTGTATACAATTCTCCATTGTCATGAATCCAGTTAAAGGCAAGAAACAGGGGAGGGAAGGGTGGATTCTCAGAGCTTCAAGAAAGGTTTGGAAAACTCTCCTGGAGCGCTAAAGAAATACAATCTGCAGGAGCTGAATCATATGTATAAATGCACTTTAAGAGTTGATTCTTCAGTCTGTCTCCTAGCAAAGATCCTCTTCGAGCCCAATGATTTCAACTTTTTTTTTTGCTTGCCTATGTATGGCCTGCAGGTTGTGATGGCAGAATGCAGCTCTACATATGGATTTCCACACTGTGGCCAAGGGGTGGCAGCATCTCTTATTGAGTATTTTGCCATAAATCACTTAACATAGCCTCTTTTTTTGTAGCAAGGCATGAACCATTTGTTCGTATACCCACTTCTATGTGTAAAGGTCATCTGTGTGATTCTGTATATTAAGGGCTAATTTTCTTAACTGCTCTGTATAAGCCCAAAAACTTGTCTCTCTCACTAGCTGAAGATGGTCCAATTAAATATATTACCTATCCACTTTGCCTATTTATTGAGGGTCTTTTTTGTTGCTTATGATTTTCTGAAGGTTTTATGCTGACATGCTCTTTTAGGGACTAACTATATTTTCAAATTTTCTTCTAAAATGGTTGAGCCATTTTAAAGCACAGGAAGAGTGACGGAGAAATTCATGATCTATGCTAAGAAAAACTGTTCGCTACTTTTAAAAGTTTCTTATACAGGCAGTCCCCGGGTTACATGGATCCGACTTACATCGGATCCCTACTTACAAACGGGGTGAGGTGAGGCAACCCCGCACTAGCTGCTTCCCCCCAGCAGACCAGGGAGACGCGAAGCTAGTGCCTCCTCCTCCCCCCTCCCCCAGCAGACCAGAGAGATGCGGAGCGGCTTTTCTCAGCAGACACCTCAGCTTGAGAATAAAGGACTGAGGGAAGTGAGGTGTGGGAGAATAAAACTGAGCTCTGGAGAAATGTTTGGCTAGAGTTTCCCCTACAATATGTACCAGTTCCGACTTACATACAAATTCAACTTAAGAACAAACCTACAGTCCCTATCTTGTACGTAACCCAGGGACTGCCTGTACTCTAGAGGAAACAAAGAGAGAGGAAGGTCAGGCAGCGAACATTGCTGGATTAAGATTCCAGGAAATCTGGGTTCAGTGCCTAACTCTACGATAGACTTCTTATGTCACCAAGGGAAAATCACGTAATCCTTTTGTGCCTCAGTTTCACTATTTGTAAAATGTGGATAATGATACTTTCTCTTACTCTGTCAGCCTTTTTCACTTAGATTGTAAACTCTTTGAGATCCAGCACAATAGTGCCCCAATCTCAACTGTAGCCTATAAGGGTTACAAATATGCTAGAGAGAGTTTGTCTGTTTAATCAAGTACTCCTCCTAAATTATAAGTGCTTGGATTGCCAAATTTGGTATAAAGATTCTTTTATCATTTAAATCAAGGTAAGGATTTGGTTGTGCCAGGAAAATGGGATGTGCTTGCAATGGGATTGCTTCTCATAAAACCAAACAGAAAAGAGATAGAATCACCAAATCAAGTACAGTCCTCAAAATTAACATAACTGAGCAAATATTAAAAAAGAGCAAACCAAGACGAGCCAGAAAAGTTGGATGAACTTGGAATAGGATTGCTTCTCAATAAACCTTACAGAAAAGAGATAAAGAAGAGAAATTTGGAGTAGTGTTCTGTTTTGGCAAAGCTAAACCAATGCTTAACGTTTTAAAACTAGAAGACAATGTTAATGAAAACCTCATTAATTAGATCCTTTTTTTTGTTAAAACATAATGAAAAAAGAGTTTATAGGGCTGAAGAAAAAATCTACTTGATGGAATTTCCATTTTAAAAATTATTAAAATTAATGCCATAATACAATTTTTTGAAAAAATACATTCATTTTGATAAAGCATGTATGTTTTCCTTTTAAGCTAAAAAAAAAGAGTTAAGGACCCGAGCAATATTGGGTAAATCTGCTAGTAAATAAATAATTTTAAAAAGTTCTTGCCGCAAAGTGCTTGCAAGCCAACAAACAAAATTAACCATTTGGGGATGGAGGACAGAATGTGCCCAGCTACTTCATGGGCATCAAAGTGGTGGAGCGCAGAGACATTCCCTCAGCATGAGAAGCACAGAACAAATGTAATCCAGTCACTCCCATTAATTCCTTCTCAGATTGTACTGTACAATTTTGTACCTATTAACACTTTCATTCTATTTCATAGTAATAGAGATATAGCCATGTTAGTCTGGTCTTGCTGAAACAAAAGACAGGACTATGCAGCACTTTAAAGACTAACAAGATGGTTTATTAAGTGATGAGCTTTCGTGGGCCAGACTCCAATTTTCTTCTACAGTTTGATCTGAGGAAGTGGGTCTGGCCCACAAAAGCTCATCACCTAATAAACCATCTTGTTAATCTTTAAAGTGCTGCATAGTCCTGTCTTTTGTATTGTATTTCATGGTATTCCAACTTTTCAAGAAATTTCAGCCCCACCCTGGCACCAAACCATGAACATTGCCTTTCAAAATCTGAATATTTTAAAAATGCAGAGGTGCGTGAAATGGGAAGGAGCCAATGGAAAAATGCTTTGAAACTTTAACTCTTGTTATGCTGCAGACATTCATTTGTGTGCACTTAATACATAAATCCATTTGCTATTACTTATTTATTATTAAAATGGGTTCTAACCCCAGGACAGTCCTTAGAGTTAGTCCATCTTAATTTGATTGCTATTTGTTGCTAAATCTCTCCTAATGTTACAGTAGAGACAGATTCAATAATAAAATTACTTGCTTTTTTCCTACTTCCATTAGCTACAAAAAAAGAAAGAGGACACAGACCAGACATCTATTTAAAGTGCAGATAGGAATGCCTTAAAAAGCCACAATGATGTTTCTATAGAACCATAAATGGCCTATGGTGAACCATGTTTTGTTTGCTCTAGTGAGTACAAAAGCATTATTGATACAGTCCCACATTCTCTCTTTTTTATACAGATAACACAGTATCTATTGCTCAGGCATTTGTAATCCTAGATACAAAAGGGGCACCTGAAGAGAATTCTAAAGGGTGTTATAATGCTTCACAATTACATCTCTAATAATACAGTCTTTGCTGAAACAGCTGTTTCATTCACCTGCAAACCACAGGGTAAACAATACTTGTCAAAACACATACAGTGATTCATTGCAATCATTGCAATTAATGAAGACTGACATAGCCAATGGTTTAAAGCCACAATAACCTGATCCATTTCAGATACCTTGTGAAATTCTGCTCTGCTAGGACTGCTATACTAGTTATCAGGTGATTTTACTCAAAATGCTAAGTTTATATGTTATAGGCTGTCACTTACAGAGTGGCATGGTAAGGAATGCAGTATGGTCTAGTATGCGTGAGGTAATAGGTTTTATTGGACCAGGCTCCGTTTTTGAGGCAGACAAGCTATCTAACTCACATTGAGCTCTTCTTCTCCAGGTCTGGGAAAGGCACTCCGAGCCTCATAGCAGCTTGCACAATAGGGCTTACATCTCAGATGTGACCTTTAGGTGGTGCTCCACAATTAAAGTGTCTGCACTTCAGTGGCATGATGAAGTAACTTTTGTATATTTAATTACAAAGTGCTATGGTATCCTCTGGGATGAGAAGGATCTATAGAAATAGAAGATATTTTCCTATTGATATTGTGGCCCAGTCACCCATTCTGGACCAAGCAATGCTTGCCAGAGAATCACTAATTCCCAAACTATGATTGTGTCTTGCTTGTGGTAGGTTAAAGGTCTTTCAGTCATTGAAGCATGTCACATGCAGTTCCATGAGTGGATAATCACTATAATGCACATGTTCTTCTAGCTTAAGAAAGACTAATAAGCATCTGTAGCTTTGAAAATGTCAGACGGAGCCAAAGTGCATGCAATTAGGTAAGCATAATGTAACAGATAATAAGAATATACATGATGCTCGATGAGTAGTTATCACATTGTTTGTACTTTGACTGCTAAAGTGGGATGTGTCATATAAAAGCAAGTGGCTTGTTGGCTGTGAGAACATGCTGCAAGTTGACGGAGATGGAAATATGAGTTAATGTGGTGTAATGACAAGGTTAATCCTGGGGAGTGTAAACATATTTCAGGCTGCTGGGAGATGGAAGTGTTGCCTGGGTTAAAAGTCATGTGCTAAAATCATGAGAAGAGATCAAGGAGAAAAGAAATGGGAATATGGAAGAGGTGGCTGGTATGTTGGGGTCCTTTCGTAGAAAGTGTTTTAGGAGTTTCGGGTTTTCAGTCTCTGTTGTTACTTGTTTTCAGTAGTGTTTGTATTTTTGGCTATTTTAGTGCATTTGTAAACTTCTAAAAAACATTTTTCTTTGAACAGTTTCATTGTTTGGTTATAGTCTGTGTACACAACCTGGATGTGCCCACTGGAAAAAAAAATCATTTACCATGCCACGACTGTGTTTTTCCAAGATGAGCACTTCAAGGAATGTCTATACTGCATCAAAATAGCCAGGGCTGGCCGGTGTCAACTGAGTCAGGTTGGGTTTGGGGGGCTATAAAATGGCAGTGTAGATATTTGGGCTCAGGAACCCTTCCCCTCACAGGACTCCAGAACCCAGCCCAAGCCCAAATGTCTATACTGTCAGTTGTCAGCTGACATGGGCAAGCAACAAGTGTTTCATTGCCTTGTAGGTGCACCCAGCAGGTGAAAGCCTGGCCACACATAGCTCAGCTCTTTGGGCTTTGTATGAGGGTTTCATGGGAGAAGAAGGAAAGGTGGAATCTACGCTTCCAAGCCAGATCCAGATTGCAGTGCTGCAACAAAGTCTCATCTCACCTGTTCCCAATTTAGTGGCAGGTGTTTGGCATCATGTGGACCCTTGGGCTATGTTAAACTCAGATTTAGTGACCTCTTGGCCAATCTACATTCAGGACTAGCCTTGGGCACTTTAATAGTGTTGGGAAGGCAGCCATATAAATACATCTGTTTGTGTACTGAGGTCCATTACCATCTATAGGCCCCCTCAACAGCATGCAGGGACTCTTGCTTGGCTGCTGTGTCCATGACCCATGCCTATGTGATGCAATTCAAGACTTGCACTAAAAGGTGCAGAAAGCCTTGTGCCAGGCCCCTAATATCTTGGGGTATGTCTACACTATAGAGATTTGTCTGACAAAACCTACATCCACACTGCAATCGCATTCTTCTGAAAGTAAATAGACTCATAGACTCTAAGGTCAGAAGGGACCATTATGATCATCTAGTCTGACCCCCTGCACAGTGCAGGCCACAGAATCTCACCCACCCCTCCTAGAATAATCCTCTCACCTATATCTCAGATATTGAAGCCTTCAAATACTTTGAAGACCCCAAGATGCAGAGAATCCTCCAGCTGTGATCTGTACCCCATGCTACAGAAGAAGGCGAAAAACCTCCAGGGCCTCTGCCAATCTACCCTGGAGGAAAATTCCTTCCCGACCCCAAATATGGCGATCAGCTAAACCCTGAGCATGCGGGCAAGACTCATCAGCCAGACACCCAGAAAGTTCTCTATAGTAACTCCTATCATCCCTCCATTGACCTATTTCCTACTGATAATGAATGGTCAATTAGTTACCAAGATCATGTTATCTCATCAAACCATCCCCTTCATAAACCCATCTAGTTTATTCTTGAAACCAGATAGATCTTTTGCCCCCACTACTTTCCTTGGAAGGCCGTTCCAGAACTTCACTCCTCTAATGGTTAGAAACCTTCGTCTAATCTCAAGTCTAAACTTCCTACTAGCCAGCTTATATCCATTTGTTCTTGTGTCCACATTGGTATTAAACTTAAATAATTCCTCTCCCTCCCTGGTATATATCCCTCTAATATATTTAAAAAGTGCAATCATGTCCCCCCTCAGCCTTCTTTTGGTTAAAGTAAACAAGCCAAGCTCCTTGAGTCTCCTTTCATAAGACAGGTTTTCCATTCCTCGGATCATCCTAGTGGCCCTTCTTTGTACCTGTTCCAGTTTGAATTCATCCTTCTTAAACATGGGAGACCAGAACTGCACACAGTATTCCAAATGGGGTCTCACCAGTGCCTTGTATAATGGCACTAACACCTCCTTATCCCTACTGGAAATACCTCGCCTAATACATCCCAAGATCGTATTAGCCTTTTTCACGGCCATGTCACAATGGCGGCTCATAGTCATTCTATAATCAACCAGGACTCCGAGGTCCTTCTCCTCCTCCGTTACTTCCAACTGATGTGTCCCCAGCTTATAACTAAAATTCTTGTTATTAATCCCTAAATGCATAAGCTTACACTTCTCACTATTAAATTTCATCCTATTGCTATCACTCCAATTTACAAGATCATCCAGATCTTCCTGTATGATATCCCGATCCTTTTCTGAATTGGCAATATTTCCCAACTTTGTGTCATCTGCAAATTTTATTAGGACACTTCCACTTTTGGTGCCAAGATCAGCAATAAAAAGATTAAATAAAATTGGCCCCAAAACTGATCCCTGAGGAACTCCGCTAGTAACCTTCCTCCAACCTGACAGTTCACCTTTCAATATGACCCGCTGTAGTCTCCCCTTTAACCAGTTGCTTATCCACCTCTCAACTTTCATATTAATCCCTATCTTTTCCAATTTAACCAATAATTCCCCATGTGGTACTGTATCAAATGCCTTACTAAAGTCGAGGTAGATTGGATCCACTGCATTTCCTTTATCTAAAAAATCTGTTACTTTCTCAAAAAAGGAGATCAGGTTGGTTTGGCATTGGTAAACCTCTTTCTATGAAGAAGAAGCCATTTTCCAAAAGAGCTCTTTCAGAAAAAGGCGTGTAGATGGGGAGAAGGAGTTCTTTCGAAAGAAGAGGAAAAAGTACAGGTGCCTTGGTGGCCACTCTGTCTATATTAATCACAGCTTAAATGCATGTCAGCTGATGGTCAGGGTAGAGTGTGTGTGTGTGTGTTACACCCGAGTCTTCAACTGCTGGGACACAAGGTCCCGTCGCAGCGGGCAGCTTAGGGAAGGCTGACGGGTGCCCCGAGAAGTTTTACATCCGTGTCTTTGACGGCTAGGACCGGGGTCCCTTCGCAGCGGGCAGCCAACAGGCCGACAGACGCCCCAGAGTTTTTGCAGGAGAGCTTATTACACCTGAGACTTTAACTGCGAGGGCACACAGTCCCTTTCACAGCGGGCAGCCTAGGAAAGGCTGACAGGCGCCCCACAGATCTGTCCTCTGGAGGTGACATGATTCAAATGCCCAGCTCTGCCTGCGTCTGCTCCCTATGACTGGCTGAAGTTCTTTTAAATTGTGCTTGGTTCTGTTACAGCAACTGAAGGAGTCAGGTTAAAGCTTAAACAGTTACAGGTTTATTAAAGAAGCTTATAAATCATATGGTTACAATGGGTATTGCTCTATTTCTTAACTGCTAGCAAATATAGATCTTAAAAATGGTTACAAAGAAAATAAAAATAGAAAATAGAAATAATGGTACCAAGTGACAGCTTAATCTTTAAAGAGGTCTAAGTCTATGTGCACACATAAGACAAAAGACACATACAGGTACAATTTTTACCACCTTCTGTGCCTCTCGACTCCAGCGTATCAAGCCAGGGCCGGTCCCTCAATTCCTAGGAAAGACGAATACGAGGTGGGTGTCCCCGTGGAACCTCGGGAGGCCAATCACCTAACCCGACCAGCAGATAGATGGTAGATTGACACTCAGAGTAAGTGTGCTGCTGGACCCATCTTTATACCCATAGGGGCCCGTATCCTCTTTCTTATCTAAGATGCCAAATTGTGTTGGTCCGTCTTTGTGAAGACAGTTCTTACAAGGGAGTTTCAACTTAATTTACACTTGCAAGAGAGAGAACTAAATTGTGAGTACTGGACATTCTTTACTGGGCGGGAGATTCCTCCCCCCGCGGACAAGTGTGTGTTCGTATCAATATAGGTGCAAGTCAAGGCAGTTCTCGTAGCCTCAAGGTCAACAATTGGCATAGCTCTGTTTACAGCCATCCAGGGTCACTATGAGCTAGCATATCTGGGCCTCCTGTCAAGACTTCAAAGACTATGCTGATTTTACTGCTCTGTGTGCCCTGTATGCTTCCAGGCAAGCAAAGATGGATGTTACAAGATGGATGTCACAAGCCTGTCTGGCTACAATGCGAGATAGCGTCCATTCAATGTGGATGCTATCTTTCAAAAAAGCAGATCGCTTTTTCGATGCACTTTTGTGTGTGGACGCTCTCTTTTGGAAGAAGTGTTTTTGGAAGATGTCTTCCAAAAAAAGGTTCTTCTGAAAGAAGCCTGCAGTCTAGACATAGCCTTGGTGAATTTCACCCAGGGGGGCAAGAGTGACAGGGCTCCAGTTCAGTAATGGCGACACAGGATGTAAATTTCCAAACCACATCCTCTCTTTAAATTATCACTAGGTGAAGAAAAGACACAGAGAAGCCCAATGAGGAAGAAAGCATCAGGAGAAAGAGAATCATGAAAAGGCAACCAAAGAAGAGTAGAACATGAATTGGGGGAAGCGGGCAGAGAAGCTCTGGGATGCAGGGCTAGGTTCCAGCACTTAACAGCCAGGAACATCCGGAAGGGGAATGTAGGGGAACTGTGCACTGTGCACTAAGCAAGTAGCCAAGGACAAAATTCCTCTTGGAATCTAGCAGGCAGCCTATACCAGTGTTTCTCAACCTTTTTTATAAAGTACCTCCTTTAAAAAAAATTATAAGTACCCCCAGTACCTACACTTTTCAGACACACATTTTTTTTTCTACCATTGCAACACATTTGTTTAAACAACTTAATCGTAGCCAGCCAGATGATGAAATTTTTGGGTGTAAAATGTACAAAAATAATAAAGCGCTGTAAAACTTAAAACAAATATTCAGTTTTCTCCAAATTTCCGGGGTAGCTTACATCTGTACCAACAGGGAGCTAGCTGTGCTTGTGTTCCTGAATAACATTCTGCAGGGGTATAGGGAGGAAAAGTCTCCTTGAGCCCTCTATCCTTACCATATGCATCGGTGCCTGGGTTCTCCCCATGTGTCCTACAGAGCTTAGAGGAGTGGCATACATGTTGTTGTGTCATCTTCCTTCTTGCATTTCCCTGGGCACACTCCTGTACACCTCTGTTAATTTGAGGTACAAGGAGAGTTGCTGACAGCACTGGCTCAGATCAGATTTCCAGCAAAAATGCTCACAGAAAGTGATTTAAACATTCCCTTCTTGTGTATGGTTCTGAACATTTATAGAATCATAGAAATGTGAGACTAGAAGGGACTTTAAGAAGTTATTTAGTTCAGCCTCCTGTGCTGAGGCAGGACTACGTATAACGTAGCCAATCCTACTAGGGGTTTATACAAATGGTTTTTAAAAGCCTCCAGTAAGAGAGAGTCCCTGCTCTCTCTTGGTAACCTATTCCAGTACTTAACGATCCTTATAGATGAAAAGCTTTTCCTAATATCAAACCTGAATCTCCCTTGCTGGAAACTAAGGTGATCACTTCCTGTCCTCAAGCAGTGCTTAGTTGCCCTGAATGTTGCCAAAAAGCAAATTCAAAGGTGGTGAAAGCATAACCAAAATGATTAATTTTACAGTCTGAATTAGTACTTGTAGAAGAGTTAGGAGTGGTTGATCTTTTTATAGTTCAATCAATTGCAAATTGTGTGTCCCAAAATAGTTGTTAAAATCTCTCCAGTGAATAAGTGAATACACTTTTACTATATCCTCCCAGACTGTAGGAGACCTGCTTCCACCAAGATGAGCTTCTGAAAACCTATGCTTTTGGAAAGATGGTGGAATACCAGTGGATTAGGAAAATATACCAGAAGGTTGTTAACTATGCAATTTAGCATAACATTTAGAAAGCTGCAGTGTGAATCAGCAAGATGAGTTTCCCCTAAAATTTCCACAAAAGACTCTTCTTTTGTTAAAGACAGATTGTGCCACTCCAACCCGAACAAGTATAATTTAATTTGAAAGCAATGTTCTGCATTCCTTTCACCTGATCATAGTTGGTGACGAGCCATAACATTTCTCCTTGGTCCACTGGAGTTCAATAGATGAGAATTTCCTAACTTAGTAAAATGATTAAAAGCACTCCAGATGTATATTATCAGTGAGGCTTCTGAGAAAGAACTCATTCAGTGGTCTTTAGGAGCCTGTGTAAGAGGCTTTGTGAACATTGATTGAATGGGAGATTGCCAAAGTAATTATTAATAGTAGGGAAGGTTAATAAAATGCAAAGCTTTGTGTTAAAATTAAATTAAAGAACAAATAATGGCATATGTGTAAGAGAGCCTTTACAGCTTGCTGCAGTGTATTTACATTTTACAAGGCTCAATGCTTTTAGCCGTGGTGAATGGTAAATGGCCTGCTTCATGGGCTAGCAAACCTTTCCTGTACCTTCAAACAACATTTAAAATCAAGGCAGAGTAAGAAGATCAGTTTTGGTTTATTTTGCTTTCTAAGTATTCAGTTAAGTTGTAGCTAAGAAACCCACCTGCAGCAGCAAGCCATCAGGTAAACCAAACTGATTATAATGTCCTTACATCAGTGATTCTTGAATGAGGAAGTATGTCAAGAAAATTGTGCTATAATCTTGGCTGCTGCTTTTAGTGGAATGGATTGCTAAAGGCCTCATCCAAAGCCCAGTGAAGTGAGTGGGAGCCTTCCCATTGACATCCGTGAGCTTTGGATCGGGCCCTCAATATGAATCTAGCACACTTATCACTTAAAAAGTGCTTGTCATCTGTATATCGCAAACAAATTGAGAATGCTTGATATGTCCTGAAAAATCTCAAGAGCCCACTCCAATCTCAATATATGTGTAACCTCCAAGGATGCTCACTGGAATTATGCATGTCTTCTGAGGGGCAAGTAAGCTTACTATATGTAAGAGTAGGGGATCTCTTATAAAAGAAGGATAATATTCTGGGACATAGATGCTTCCTATGAATTTTGGGAGTGAAGAACATTTTTCCATCTTTCAGGTGCCCATCTGGGATGAGGCACCAGACCGTTCTGTCCAAACAGCCTCAACCTTTTTCCCTATTATGCCTCCACATTCTATAGTCTTTTTATCCAAATCTGTAAGGTGGCAGTTCCATCAGTATTTAATAGCAGGTGGTGCAGCCAATAGGGAAGACTCTGTCTCTAGCCACGAAATGTAGGACAGGCTTCAGAATGGGGGAATTTGATCTTTAATTAACAGGGCAAATATCTTTTCAAAGAAACCTCAGTCATTATTAGATAGGCTTTAAAAATTCATAAAGTTTTAGTGGGGGTAAGAAAGGCAGCTTGGACCAAATTCAACCCTGCACAAATCCTTGGCTTTTCAAGACTATTTGGCCATGTTCATTCATGGTGCTTCCAGGACTTCGATTTTTGAGAGATTCAATGTAAAAAAAATCCATAATATTAAGTACATTTTCTTCTTTGAGTACATGCAACCATGTATTATACTTAGGGGTGTGTGTGTCCTGTGCACCAGAGCTGGAACACTTTGCTTACCAATACCCGTAGAGGTAGCAGTCCTGTGGGAGGATGTGATGCTCCAACCTCCCATTCTTCTTCCTCATAGCCTGTGGCTCAAGTCAAAGTGCTGGATGGCATTTTTTTCACCATGCGTTTTTGGTCTTGTTTCAGAGAACATGTCCTTGGGGGTAGCAGTTAGTAATATCTTAGGTTAAGTTTACTATTATTTTAGTATTACTTAGAGTAGTTGATTGCCCTTTGTGTCGTTCTCACCAGGATTCAAGCATTGTCTGTTGTCTGAGGGGGGAGAGGGAGCATCTTCAATAGTGATCCCCACACAAGGTGCTTGTATCTCAGTAAATGACATACCAAAGAGCAGTGCTCAACCTACAGCTCATTCATTCATAAAGGGTATTTACTCTCAAGGGAGTTCTGTGCAACTGCACTCCTGTGCATATTTTATTTTATTTTACAAAATAGCTTCTAATGAAAAGTTGCTGCAGTTCCCCTTCTGCCCACGAGAGGGCGATGTGACATTAAAACACAGCAGCCCCAGCCAGGATAGGGAAGAGAAAGAGCCTGTCTTCTGCACAGGTCAGGAGATAGGTATGGATGTCAGCCATTGTTCCTTCTAAACTGCGCCACAGCACAGCTTCACAGGTGATTAATCAGCTCCACCCAGTCAGAGGCTCAGCACTCTGGAGCTGACAGACTGGGCGGGGCTGATTAATTACCTGTGAAGCTGTGCTCTGGCCCAGTTTAGAGGAAACACTGATGTCAACATGTAGACCAGTGTTTCTCAACCTTTTTTTTATAAAGTACCACTTTTTTAAAAAAAAAAAATTATGAGTACCCCCCTGTACCTAGTTTTCAGACACACACATTTTTTTTCTACCATTGCAACACATTTGTTTAAAGAACTTAATCGTAGCTGGGCGGGTGATGAAATTTTTGGGTGTAAAAAGTACAAAAATAATAAAGTGCTGTAAAACTTAAAACAAAGATTCAGTTTTCTCCAAATTTCAGTTTTGTTGACGTACCCCTCCCCCCCCCAGACTTCTCTCAAGCACCCCTCAGGGCACTCCTACCACTGGTTGAGAAACGCTGATGTAGACAATGACATGGTTAACCAATAAGCTTGGGCTTATCAGTTAATCTTGTCTACTAAATGCACTCTTCCCTCCCTCCAGCCCCGCTGCCTCTCTGTCAGAGGCAGCAAGTGAGGGTGGGGAGCAGGAGCCAGTGCCTGTGAGTTGACTTAAAAGCTGGCTCCCTGCAAACACCGGATCCGCTTGCCCCCTCCTATCCCCATGCTGCTGCCTCTGATAGAAAGGCAACAGCGCAGAAATTGAGGGGGGCAGGCAGGAGCCAATATGCAGAGGAAGCCAGCTTTTAAGCAGGTTCCCCACGTGAGCCGGCTCTGCAAACCCACCTTCCCACCCCACTGCCTCCTATGGAGGCAACGGCGGAAGGGGAACTGGCAGGAACCAGTGCTGGGCGGAGCCACCTTAAAAGCTCCGCAGTGCCACCTGTTCCCCTCCCCTGCATTACTGCCTTTTATCAGCTCAGACCCACCATGGACAGGGGCTGCTGCCATCCTGCACCCTGTATCAGAGGCAGCAGTGCAGGGCGGCAGGCAGCCAGTCTGTGCAGGGAGTGGTTTTCAAACTGGCTCCCCTTGCGGACCTGCTCTCGCCTACCACCCCATGTTGCTGCCTCTGATACAGAGGCAGGAGATCAAGGTGGTAGTAGGCTCCCTGGTAGTTGGGGCAAGAGTGCACTGGCTGCCAGCCCCACCTTGGGGGACTATTGAATAGTCATGTAACTGATAAGATTTCATGCGGTTACATGACTATTCAATTACATTGTATCTAACATCCCTAGAGACAGGAGTTACGGGGGGCAGACAGCGAGGGCTGCTGGGGGCTTACAGACAGGGGCTCATAAGCGCTAGTGGGAGAGGACAGTCTGGGGGAAAAGCTGAATGAGAGTGGAGGTGCAGGGCTACAGCAGGAGGGAAGACCTGGGCCATGTGGACAGAGAGGTAGGCAGTGCAGAGCTACGGGTGGAAGGAGGATGGCTGAGTGAGGACACAGAGAAACATGCAGAAAGGGGCAGATGTGCCTGGCTTAATGGGAGATGCAAGGGGTCAGCCAGCCAGGGATCTACATGGGGAAAGCTCCTCAACAATTCCCCCCACCCCTCAACCTGTTCCATACTTTTCCCATCCATATCCAATAACCCTCTAAGTTTATACCCAGGCTCCTTCCCAGCAATTACTTTCCTCTCCCTCAGCTCCTCCATACCCCAAACTCCCCCAAGTGTTTGTGCTGTTTCTGAGGGGTGTGGGAAAAATAGTTATGTATTGTAGTTTAAGTGAATCATTACTCACAGTTCTGTGTTAATATGCCCAGTAAAGAATCCATTTGTCAAAAACCATTTCCAAAATAATTTTTTGTTTCTGCATTATAAAGACATAACTGCTGACCAAAATTTTGAAATAAATTACCAAAATAATTGAAACTAGCATGATACAGTGTGTCGTTTTGACAAATAAAATATGTAGAATTTTGCAGAATTTTAATATGTGCACAGAATTTGTCATTTTTTGGCACAGAATTCCCCGAAGAATACCATGTGTACAGGAAACCCTCGAGATGCGACCACCTGGGTTGCAACCCCCTGCATTTACAACCATTTTTGTGAGTGCAGAAGGGGCCAAACCCCCCCGACTTACGTCCTTGTCCCTCATTTACGACAGCGCACAATGCCTATTGTAAATGAGGATTCGAGTTACGACGTCCCCAACTTGCGACGCTTCCCCAGGAACTGATTACGTCGCATGTCAGGGGCCGCCTGTACACAGCAGCATAAGCGTTGGCTTGAGCCATGGCTCAAGTCAGCCCCCATCCTCGTGTTCACACACCACCTAGGATCCAGGATCCCAGAACCATGCAGAGCAGGAGCATCCAAGTCCATGTTAAGCTGGATCTTAGGTTTGAGCCCTATTGCTTTCTTTTGTGCAGGTGGCACTGCTCAAGTCGGATCCCAGAAGTACTACAGATGGTGTGACGGACCGGGCCGTGTCTGGGCACAGCTGAGGGCATCTGCTCAGGGCGAATTGCTCAACCTCGGGGCTCCTTACAGTCCCCAGACTGGTGACCACTCCAACCAGGCCACAAACCAGTCCCACAGAGCGCTTCAGCCTGCTTGAAGCCTCACGAGCAAAACCCCTCTGACATCCCAGCAATATCCATGCCCCAGGTGGCCCCGGGCCTATACATAAGTGGGGGGTCTTAGCACCCAATCCCACCTATCCCGAACAAGTTCTGCCCGGTTCCAAGAAACCAGCCACAGATCCCTGGTCAATTTACCCTCTGGACCTTACCCACAAATCACGCTGAGCCAATCCTTTAGAACTTATCCTCTAAAGGTTTATTACCACAAGAAAGAAAAGCATGAGAGTGAGGTTGCTAAAGAATCATACATTACATGCGTCGAATCTCCCAGTTCTCGATGCAGGCTCTAACAGAGATGTTACAGCTGCTGGTTAAAAATCCTTGTTGCGCATCCTAGAATCAGGATGGGTCCACAGTTCTTCCTGGCTCTTCGATCCCTGCATTGCTGCCTCTGGGATGAAGTGCTGAGCTGAGAACCAAGATGGAGTCCCCCACATGGCCTATTTATCCCTCCTTCCTGGTCTCTTCTTGGCTACAGCAGGTCACCTGGCCCATGGCTTATTCCTCTGTGTTCCCTGTTGGTAGCCCTTAGGTATGAGTCACCACTCATTCTTTAGGTGTGTCCTTGGCCCATTGAGTGCCATTGTCCCACGGGGCCTCGCTGATTAGCATGTCCACAGGCCGGGCTCTGCCCACTGCTCAACCACATGCAGAGAAATATTCAGTATCTACACAGATTACAGACTCCTAACTACACACACAGACATTATACAATCACATGACTATCGTACATAGGATTAGCAGACAGTAAGCTTCTATTCAACACCCCACATGGCCCCCTTTTATACCATTTTTGGGGCCAACACCCCACCTATGGGTGCATCAGTGATCTGGCTGCTCCCCTCAAAATCCAGTAACGTGACAGATGGATCCCAGAGTTTCTGGCAGCTGGGCAGCAAAGCTGACAGGCAGAAGGCAGTTCCTGGCCACAGGGACGTCAGAGGACATCCCTCTTCTGACCATGCTGAGCCAAGAGCTTTGCTGTTCTTCCTCCCTGTGGAGGGGCTGCTTGGTCCCATTCTTGTCTCTGACCTTTGTTCCCAGGTTTCTCCTGCCCTCTCTGGAGCTGCATATGGAGGCTATTTGGGCAGCATCCACTCTGAGGGCATCAAGTGGGATCCAGACTCAGAACTTCCCTGCAGCCTCCCAGGGACTATCACGTAACCCTGCTTCCCTCAGGATATATTGCCTTTAACTGAAGGAAAAAAAAACCCAACAACTAAAATGAGAAAAAGAAATTAGAGATGTTGATGACATTTTGGTAGCTGCTAGCAACATCTAGTTCATATCAAACTTGAAAAAAAAAGATTAAAATGAAAAAATATCCAAAATACCTTAACTGAACATTCCCTTTCAATAACTCAGAATTGAAATACAGGCAGTCCCCGGGTTACGTACAAGATAGGGACTGTAGGTTTGTTCTTAAGTTGAATTTGTATGTAAGTCGGAACTGGTACATATTGTAGGGGAAACTCTAGCCAAACATTTCTCCAGAGCTCAGTTTTATTCTCCCACACCTCACTTCCCTCAGTCCTTTATTCTCAAGCTGAGGTGTCTGCTGAGAAAAGCCGCTCCGTGTCTCCCTGGTCTGCTGGGGGGAAGCAGCTAGTGCGGGGTTGCCTCACCCCGTTTGTAAGTAGGGATCTGATGTAAGTCGGATCCATGTAACCCGGGGACTGCCTGTATATCATTTTAGTAGTTTGACAGCCCTGGAGACTGGCCCTCAGAACTGATGCACATCAGCACTGTTCCCTCTAATTTTTTTCCATCCATGTACAGAATAAATGTTATGTGCCCCGAGGCATGTACAGATGTGCACCATGAATAGAAACACATGCTGCCAGCTGTGGGCACTGTGAGTGCTCTGCTAATCAGCTGTGCGACATTTGAGTCTCTTCTGGGTGGCTGCCCAAGCAGTCTGTTTACAAGCAACACTATGCATTGGAATTTTCCTGCCACTTCAAAGAATCCCTAAGAACAAAGAATCCAAGAACATGAACTTAATGGGGAGGAAGATTTGTATCTCCTCTTTTCTGCTGATGCATATCATGAACTAGC
Organism: Pelodiscus sinensis; assembly: GCF_049634645.1. Classification (NCBI taxonomy): domain Eukaryota; kingdom Metazoa; phylum Chordata; order Testudines; family Trionychidae; genus Pelodiscus; species Pelodiscus sinensis. The sequence continues at coordinate 242,712,678 of NC_134712.1, read as the reverse complement.
AGGTATTGCTCTCTAAATAGGATTTTGTCAATTGTATGGCCACGTCTAAGTTTGCAGACAAATTTCTAGAACCTTCTAAGTAAAATCCTAAGGTTGCAGGTTCAGTCCCTCCTGTCAACAAACAGCGTTTACACTCTCATTGGCTTGGAAACCAGTAAATACCAGGAGTAGAATCTCTTTCCTTGGGGGATCCTATAAGGCAAAGTAGTCCTAGTCCAGCCTGCGAGGCACACACATATCTAAGTAGAACACATGGCTGCATCACCTCTTGAAGAACAACCGATACAGCCAGGCAACTGCTCTTTTGTTTGATTTACCAGAAATTTGGTAATCTGTTTTTTAGGCCAGATCTAAGCTAAGGGAGAAAATTGACTTATGATAACACAATTCCAGTTATGTGAACAGCGTAGCTGGTGTCAACATACCTTAGGTCGAGTTTCTGTGGCATCCCCACTGCAGGAGGTCAACAGGAGAAACTCTCCTTTCAACTTCCCTTACTCTTCATGGCCCGGTGGAGCACTAGTGTCAATGAGGATAACATCAGCAGTCAATTTAGCAGGTCGATTTAATGGGACCAACTAAATCGAACATTGGGAGAATGATCTCCACAGCGTGGATCTCCTGGTAAGTAGAGACAAGTCCTTAGAGAACTCTAGACTTCCTATGAGCCAAGAGGCACAGGGTGAAATGTTAATGGACTCTGCTCACTTTAAGGGCAATAGCATTCACTTCCCTTTTCCTTTCTCCTGTTCTACGCTAGCATATATGACTGAATATTTTTCTTTTTTACCTTTCTGTTGTTACGTTCTTTCATGATTTTGTTCATCCAAAGGGTTTTGTTCTGCCTTTTCTGTACAGAACAGGCTTCCTAAATGTTTCTTTTATCTGAAATAGCGTTGACTGTCTCACTAAGGTGATAGGTAATAGCATGGATTTGTAAAGAACAAATCATGCCAAATCAATCTGATAGCTTTCTTTGATAGGATAACAAGTCTTTTGGATAAGGGAGAAGCAATGGACGTGGTTTACCTAGACTTTAGTAAACCATTTGATATGGTCTCGCATGGCCTTCTTATCAATAAACTAGGGAAAATCAACCTAGATGGGGCGACCATAAGGTGTGTGCATAACTGACGGGATGACCATTCTCAGAGAGTAGTTATTAACTGTTCATAGTCATGCTGGAAGGGCATTACAATTGGGTTTCACAGGGTCTGTTTTGGGACTGATTCTGTTCAATATCTTCCTCAATGATTTAGATGATGGCATAGAGAGTACTATTACTAAGTTTGAAGTCCTGTAGCACCTTATAGACTAACAGATGTATTGGAGCATAAGCTTTCGTGGGCAAAGACTCACTTTGAAGTAGGTCTTTGCCCACAAAAGCTTATGCTCCAATACATCTGTTAGTCTATAAGGTGCTATAGGACTCCTTGTCGCTTTTGCAGATCCAGACTAACACAGCTACCCCTCTGATACTTAAGTTTGAAGATGATTCCAAGCAAGTGCTTTGGAGGATAGGGTCAAAATTCAAGATGATCTGGACAAACTAGAGAAATGGCCTGAGGTAAACAGGATGAAGTTTAATAAGGACAAATGCAAAGTACTCCACTTAGGAAGGAACAATCAGTTTTACACAGACAGAATGGGAAGCAATTGTCTAGGAAAATGTACTGCAGAAAGAGGTCATATTGGATCACAAGCTAAATATGTCAGCAGTGTGACACTGTTGCAAAAAAAAAAAAGCAAACATGATTCTGGGATGTATTAACAGGAGTGTTGTGAGCAAGACATAAAAAGTCATTCTTCTGCTCTACTCCATGCTGATTAGGCCTCATTTGGAGTATTCTGTCTAGTTCTGGGCACCACATTTCAAGAAAGATTTGGGGAAGGTTCAGAGAAGAGCAACAAAAATGATTAAAGGTCTAGAAAACATGAGCTGTGAGAGAAGACTGAAAGAATTGGGCTTGTTTAGTTTAGAAAAGAGAAGATTAAGACGGGACATGATAGCCGTCTTCAGGTATCTAAAAGGGTGTTAAAAGGAGGAGGGAGAAAAATTGTTCTCCTTGGCCTCTGAGGATAGGACAAGAAGCAATGGGCTTAAATTATAGCAAGGGAAGTTTAGGTTGGACATTAGGAAAAACTTCCTAGCTGTCAGGGTGATTAAACACTGGAATAAATTGCCTAGGGAGGTTGTGGAATCTCCATCACTGGAGATATTTAAGAGCAAGTTGAATAGACATCTGTTAGGGATGGTCTAGACAGAGTTTGGTCCTGCCATGAGGACAGGGCACTGGTCTTGATGATCCCTTGGGGTCCTTTCCAGTTGTTGGATTCTGTGATTCTAAATATAAATGGAGAAGCCTAGAACTAGAAAAAAAAGGGCAAGTACCACATGAGCATTTCTTTTATGCAGCAGTATGGTGTTTGAGTTGCTGTCAGGGGCCCTAAGGTTTCACTTGAACATAGACTATGCAAATCACATTTATTAAAATGGTCAGGGTTACTCCTCTCTTGGTAACACAGAACAGAGTTTCCAAAAGTGCTCCACATTTACCAAACTTTGATCCTATTGGTGTTTGCAAGCAAAATCCCACGTCTGGCACAGGAAACAAGCAGCATTTCCAAGAGACTTTTAATAACAGCCACATCTTCAAATATAGTGATGAGTGCTACAGGAAATCTCTGTGAGTATTTGTGTACATATACATATATTCTTAAATTCAGATATAAAATTTAGTGAGTTCAGTGTTGTTGCTTGATTTTTGGAGGATAATATTTTGGATAGTATGGTTTACTTTATAGTCTCTCTAATTAATCTAATCAAAAGATAATAATCCCAGAATCGGGCTACACTGAGTTTGTTAGGACTTTCGGGGTTGTGACAATATGCCCACACTGAGACAAATAGGCTGCATCGAGACTGGCATGATTTTCCGCAAATGCTTTTTCCGTTAAAAGCATTTGTGGAAAAGAGCATCTAGATTGGCATGGACGCTTTTCCGCAAAAGCACTTTTTGCAGAAAAGCCTCCATGCCAATCTAGACGCGGTTTTGCACAAGAAAGCTCCGATCGCCATTTTCGCTATCGGGGCTTTTTTGTGCAAAACGATTCTCAGTTGTCCACGCTGGCCCTCTTGCGCAAAACCATTTGCACAAGAGGGCTTTTTCCCGAATAGGAGAGTCATTGTATTTGCGGAAGAACACTAACAATCTTACATTAGATTGTCAGTGTTCTTGTACAAATTCAAAGCAGCCACTGTAGACAGCTTGCAAGTTTTTCCGCAAAAGCACTTGCTTTTGCGGAAAATCATGCCAGTCTAGACGCAGCCATATAGTCTTTAAAACTTTTTTTTGAGATAAATGGTATAGAACTCAAATAGTATCAAATGGTAAAATAACCAGTTACAATTTCAGTAATAGTGTTCTAGAGATACAAGTGATATTCTATAATATATAGCTTTTGATTAATATATTCAAACCCTTTTTTTGTTAAGATGGTGATACAGACAGAGGGCCACTCTTGCCTCAAGCATGCCATGAGATTCAGGTCCAGGTTTCTCAGTTTTAGAGTGGGAGGTGCAGAGTTTAGGAGAAGCTAAAGAGCTAGGAGATTTACTGAACTGACTTAAAGCTTACAATTAAGAACTAGTAGAATAATAAACCTGAAACTTAGAAGCTTTGGAACTTGGAAGCTTCCTTGGCATGCTGGGTCACCCCTCTAATGGAGCTTGAGTACTACTTTTATGTCCAAACTAGGTTTTCTTGGCTGCACTTACTCCATAGGCTGGTATGTTTGTACATGTTGATGACATATTTATACATACAAATAACATAAGCTCATTCTCAAATCTGTTATTTTTGTTTTAACTGGTTATTTCAGTTGTTTCTTTACAATGCACCTGTTAAGTTTAAAAGAGTATGAACTTAGGAGGCTCCCTATGCCAATCTGCTTCGACGCATCCTTTATTTTGCTATGTTAAAGTTTGCAGCCATATATGGATCTTACGATCATCACCACTTATCTAGCTGAAAACTCCTGAACATATGTATGCTAACTTTGCTATCTGGGTGAAAGGTCTCAGACATGTAGATGCTAACTTTGCCTTAGCACAGCACATAGGATGTGACCTGCAGATCCCTTCCATTACAGCCAAAATACTTTAATCTCAATCTATAATTCTATTATAACCTATTATAATAAAACAAATAATCAAACCCATCAGAAACTAAGAAATCTGTAAGAAAAATATGTAGGCAAATGAGCAGAGTACAAGTATGTAGAATGGTTTAATTTGCTTAAACCATCTCACCAGTGATTCTAGCAGTGTGGTAGTGGAAAAGGCTCATAGAAATAAGAACTTCCTTTGTTGAGAGTGGCGAAGGAAGAGTAGCGGTTGGATGGGAATCAAGAAAAAATTGTTAACCCTTTATGTGACAGTGAGAGCCTCACACAAAAGAGATAGAGGTCATGACTTAGACTCAAACAAATCTGCCCATCTGGCATTCACTTCATTTGAGTCAGAAGCTTTGAAAACATTGTAATTTTGGACAGATTTTCCAGGAGATTTTGGTTTATACAAAGGAAGCTATTGGTGATCATGTATCTGCTCTGTACTGAGGATAAAGTGTTCTTATTATATCTTATAATCTTACTGGCCTTTCTGTTCTTGATGGTTTTCATAATCTCTGGACTAAATAATATTGTGATGGAACGGATTCATTCAACGAAGTCAAAGTTCTTAAGCACTAACAGTCATACCAGGTCTTTTTGTACACAACAAAGCCCATGCAATCCAGTATTAGCAGATTTACCCAGTGTTGCTTGGGTCCTTAACTGAATTGATTTTTTTTATGGAAACTAAAAGGAAAATGTACATACTTTATTTAAATGGTTTTATTTTTTAAAAATACAGTGTTATTTTTATGAAGGTAAATTTTGTCTGATTTCTTTAAAAAGTGGATTGTTAAAATGTGACCACTTAATTTTTTTTAGTAACTTTTTAAAATGGGAATTCCACCAAGTGCATTTATTTCTTTATGCCTAGAAACTTATAATTCACTGTGTTTTAACAAAAAAGGGGTATGGTGATTTCCAATAATATTGTCTTCTAGTTTTCAAAACTTAAGCATTGATTTAGCTGTGCCAAAACAGAACACTCCTCTGAATTGCTTCATTTTCTCTCTTTTCTCTAAGGTATATTGAGAAGCAATCCAATTCCAGGCTCATCCTATTGTTCTGGCTCATCTTGGTTCAGTCTCTTTCAACATTCATACAGTTATGTCAGTTATGAGGACTGTACTGAATTTGGTGATTCTGTCTCTTTTCTTTATGGTTTTCTGAGAAGCAATCCCATTCTAGGCACATCTCATTTTTCTGCAACAATCAGCCCTTACTTTGCTTTAAGTTATGATAAGAGGAAGCTATATACAAAATTTGTTGGTCCTAGCTCTTACTTTTTAGGAGTAGTTCTTGATGAGACAGACACACTCTCTAAAATATATAGTAGATAAAAGTGATCATATACATGTAACACTGATTATTTTTATGGTTTTTTGGACTGGGGTTACAGAAGCTACCAAATGTATGACTCATTTGGTATGGGGGTCTGCCTGCCTGCATTGAACTTCTTGTTGTGTAGGGACAATGTACATAACATACATTAAATGACATTACACTAAATGACCAATAATATGGTTGCCAATCATGAATACAGGTTGCCCAGGGAACTTTTAATTTGGCCCCCTTGGGCACATATGTATCAGAATTCAGTCTTTAATTACCTGATCACATATATATATTTTTTTTTAATAAGCACGTGCCTTTTTTAGTGACCAGAATGGTGCTCACTTAATAAGCAGCTACTTGGTTTTTTTTTCTCTTCATTGTTCAATGTGTAGTCCTGGGCCTTATCTAATGTACATTACTGGAACCCTGTTCTGAAGACAGAATTGTTAATTTGCTCATGTACTTTTTCTGTTACATCTGTCTCGTATCTGAGCATTTCAGAAATATTAATGAAATTATTTTCATAACTCGCCAATGGGGGGAGGCGTTGTTTATAATGATCCGCAGTTTATAGCTGGTAAATAGAGGCACAGCAAGATTTAATGACAAAAGTGTTGATTAATTTGGGGTTCCAATAGCTTGATTTTTTTCAGAGAATGTAGCACTTTATATATTCAGAGCACACCCCAATGTCCCACTGACTTGAGTAGCAGACACATCTACTCAACACTTCTGTGAATCTATTGTAAGTGTCTCAGATTAGACACCCAGAAAATGAGGAACACACAAGTAATGGCTAACTTGTCAAACGCTTGGGTTAAACATCTTGCCAACTATCACATTGGAACTCTGCAGCAGAGGCAGAGACAGAAACTGATTCACCAAGGTCAGACTCAACTTCCCAAATCACAAGACTATCCTTTCTCTTCCTGTGGAAAAAGAGTATGTGGTAATGTCATTTGGGATGCTCCATTTCCTACCTTTTGCGTGCTTTACTTTACTTGACAATAATGTTCTTTTAATGTGGTTTTCTTATATGCAATTTCCTCTGTTTTTAAAGTAGCAAACTGAAATACCAGAATTTCAATCTGTGGAACCATATTGATGCCCAGATGGCTCATCAACAGCATAAGAACAGTTCAATCCACAGCATAAACTTCTGCAACTTTTGCTAAAGGAGTCAGTGGTAGCAGTATTATGAGTGTATTATTGCAGTTCCAAGGTACCTTGCTCCTGAACCAGGACCCCATTGTGCGAGGCACTATGCAAGCAATAAAAAAGTCTCTGCCCCAAGGAGTTTGGTTTGTCACATCCCAGGAGAGTGTCTTCCACAAACTATGTATCAATCCATCTCTTGTTCTCTTGCCAAGTGAATACTGAATTAGTTATACCAAATAGAACAGCAGGAGAGAGAAAATTTCTTCCATATTCTCTACTGCTGGTGGCTTTTTACATATGTGGGAAAATGGGAACACTCCTGACTTGAGGAGTGGGAGGACTGCTGTATGGGGAAAGATGAAAAGAAACACATACAGCTTTACAAAATTGTGACTCAATGTGTGAGAGAGAAATAACTTTTTAGAAGAGTCTGAAGCATATAAACAGCCTGCAGGAAGGGGATTTGCTTGTGGTAGTGGAAGGGGGTAAAAGGAAAAAAAGCTGAAAATATATAACTTAATATAAGGAGAATTTCTTAATGGCAATATTTATAAGTATAGTTCCCACTCAGGTGCGTGCCAGTTCTCTTTGCGTGCTGTGTGCAAAAAATTCTTCTCCCACCCACCTCCTCTGGAGAGCCACACAGCAGCACTCATGTGGCAGGTGGCTGCTCTGGCAGGCAGGGCCGGCTGAGACAGTGTGGTGAGAGTGTCGTGGGGCAGGGGACCGGGACCTTCCATGGCCGCATAGGAAGGTGGGGAGGCCTGCTCCGGTGGTGGGACTGCCACATGGCAGGGGGCACCGGGGCCTGTTCTGGTGGCTGGGGCCTGCCCCATAGTGGAGTGCGGGGTGTCTTCTGTGGCAGCCAGGAATGAGACATGCCGTGTGGCCTGCGGGGAACGGGAGCTGCTCCAGCAGCCAGGAACGGAACATGCTACATGGCGGGGATGGGGCAGGGTCTGCTCTAGCAGCCGGGAATGTGTGTGTGTTAATAAATTAGGTGGCACATATCCAAACCAGTGCACATGACCTCAGTATTGGTGGACAAGCCAAAACTCACTACGCTCATGGTTGGAAAATCTTAGCGGGAACACTGTCTAAAAGGTCACTGAACAATCTTCTAAAGAAATTGGCAGAAATTCTACACTCTTGCCAACCTTGAGATAAAGCATGAGTTGAACCCCCACAAGAGATGAAAATTCATGAGCCCAGTTATCAAAAATCATGAAATTCGCCCCACAAATCATGAGATTTAAAAAAACCCATCAAACTGTTTTTTCTACTCCCCCATCTACTCTTCTGCCAGTGTGTGTGTGATCATTTCAGATTGTATAAATGCACACTGAGAAGTACACCTCATATTGAGATTCCATTTACCCCCTAAAATTGTTTTTTCTTGTTTTCTTTAAACAACTTATAATTATTTTTCTCCTCCCTGGCACCAAATGACCTTCTCTTACTCCTTCAAATTTCTCCTCAAAACATTGGTTACTTTGAGCTCATATTCACATCCAGGCCTGTGTGTTTGACTAGTTAGATCTGTACAGGATTTTAATAAGCTTTTTGGGTCCAAAGGTCTGGTTATGTTTGTATTTTATGGATTTGACAGCCAGAACTGAACATTGTGAGAACCTAGCATGACCTTAGACGGTAGGGCTGGCCTGAATTAATTTTTGCTTCAACTTCAATAGCTGTGGTTGAATTAGGTGGGGGTTTTTTAGAAAAAATCCCCAGTGTTGATTTAAAAATTTTCAATGATGAAGAGTCCACTACAGCAATTTGTTCTAATGATTAATTATTTTCACTGTTAAAAATCTTATTTCTAGTCTACATTTTTCTGCTTCTATTCTTTTGATCTTATACCTTTGTCTGCTACATTGAATTATCACATTTCTGATTCCCATATAGGTACATATAAATTTTGGCATGACACCAAGCCCTGGGCTGGGAATTGATAAATACACGGTTCCCGGTGTTCTCACATTCTCTTCCTCATTTTTCCACATACTTCATTGACTGTCTTGTTAGTGTGATGAGAAACCTGTGCTGATTCTGCACAGATTCATTATGGAGTCATATTATCCTAAATTATTTCCTCCTTCTCCCTATAATCTATCGCTATTGTCATGAAATCCAAATGAGGATTAATTCACACCACATAGGACTCTGCAAGGAAAGTGAACTCTCCTCTTCATCTAACTCTTGGCCCTTGGGAATGATTAGAATGGAAATTCTTCTGAAGGATATTAATCCATTTTGAATAAACTGCTCCTTCTGCTAGAATGTGTCTGCCTTCACTTTACCCAAAAGTAAAGGCTGAGACTGTATTGCTCTCTAAAACAATATTAGTAAAATGTTATTAAAAAACAACAACAAAATGCTTTAAATGAGAAACTCAGAAAACTTGCAGCTAGTTCAGATTCCAGCAGTTACTGATGGACTGATGGGTTTGTGTATGTAGTTCTCCACCCCCCACTTAAATTCAAGAGGAAAGAGAGAAAGGGATGGAAAACACTTATGTCTCCAAAGCTAATAGACACAAGATATCAAACAAATGGGGGGAGGGGTGTGCAGAGGCAAAGTGACAATGCAGGTGAGAAAAAGTATAACAGTAGAGCCCATGTAACAGAAGCAGCACCTTCCTCTGAGTTCCTAATGAGCTAGATTTGGCCTCCACTTGATGTGCAAATGAAGTAAACAGACTAGACTAGTTTTGGGTAGATTAAGGAGTAGGTGTTGAAACCTTGATTGGGAATTTCTTCAGAGCCTGATTTACAGAGGAGCTCCTTTCAACTTCAGAGTTGTGGCTGCTCAGCATGGCTGAAAATTAAATCTTGATTTAAAAGCATTTAAGTCTTTTTAAGAAAACAATTCACAACATTCTGCTAATACTGTTGCAAAGGGCAATACAGTCTTAAACTGAACTCTTGCTTCATGGAATTTAAAGTCTGGGAATGACATGTAGAAATAGCAAAGACCAAGTAGGTCATCTTTTCTGTCTCCCTGCCTGCTGCAGCAGGATGATCCTACAGTATTGTCTAATGTTTTGACCAGTCCAATGTTAAATGATTCAAACCATGGGTTTTTCAGAAGTAGCCTGTTCCATGCTACCTCCCTTCCCCCCAAAAACTAGCATTGAGTGTAAATCTAGTGGAGATCCATACCAGTCCTTAGTGCAGATAGCAAACCCTTATTGATGCCAGTGAGAAAGATGTGTGTGCGCTGATCAGGGGTAGGTTATAAATTCTTCAAGAAACAAGAGTCCCATTTGCTCCCATGACCCAGCTTGAGGACCTTCATTTAAACAAACAAACAAACAAACAAACAAACAAACAATGTATATGTTAGTCTTTCTCTAGTGCATTCAAAAGGCATTAATGATCACTGGGTGAAATTCAGTGGAACCAGAATTTCACCCCAGGTATCTAAGCATCATTAAAGGGACTACCAGCATACACCATGCATCAGTACAGTGAAAGCTTTGTTATCCAGCACTCTGTTAAGCAGAAAACATTGTTAACTGGCATTGCCCAGCCACAATCCTGTCACATCTTCAGGAGCACAGGCCTGGCTTGGTTTACCATGATTGGCTTAACAATTTTTTATTTAAGAAGTACTAATCATCTTTAACTCAAAATAGAAATGTGAAACCAACTGCCTCACACTACAAAACTAAAAATATTAAAAACTTTGAGTTTTACTATTATTATCCATTGTTTTTTCCTAGGTTGATGGGACCCTCAGATAACCAGAATTTTTAATTAACCGGAATGCCCTAATCCCTGAGCATGCTGGATAACACAGGCTTTACTGCTTCAGGGGGTAGCCAAGTTAGTCTGTACAGAAAAAAACAACAAATGGTCTGATAGCACTTTATAGACTAATAAAACATGTAGATGGTATCATGGGCTTTTGTGGGCACAGCCCACTTCTTCAGATGACCGGAGTTCTGAGTTTAGGATGTGCAGACCCAAAATAAATGGGAGAAAAGGGGGGGGGGGTGGAAAAAAGAAGGGGGTAGGAGACAGGGAGCAGAGCATATAGAAAATAGGGGAGTTAGGTGAATCAGTGAGTATCTGAAGATTGGGTAGTTAAAAGGAAGCAGATAAGAATCAAAGTCAATTGATAGTATCCTTCCTGACACAGGAATCTACACAAAGAGCTGTTAGCACCTCTATTGAAAGTTAAGTAGATAGTGCCCCAACCAGCCTTCATCATGATTGAGTCCTTTATCATGCAAATTGAATTTGTGGATGAATTTTAATTCCAATGCTTCTCTGTATATCTGGCTAGTAGAATTAGTTTGTGACAAGACAGCCTCTTGAAGATCTTTTGAACCGTGATTAGGAAGATTTTTACTGTATATGATTTGCTAGTTTTTTACCATTCTACAAAAAACTGCAGGTCTCTACATCTGCCTTTATGATAGTAGAGTCCTTTCCCTTAAGAGTCTAATCCAAAATCAGTGGGGGTCTTGCCATGGACTTAACCCGTCTTTAGATGAAATGTCATAAGAGTTTGTTTTGGTACCAGATGCCTACTTAGTATTGTACCACCTAAAACAATCATGCTTTAAGTACACTATGCTTCCGTTGTTGTAGGACATATGAGTGTTACCTGCTTACATGTGATTTAATGTATCTTTCAGATCCAAATTCCAGTGTCTATTCAGGGACATTGTATGGCTTTCCTGAAGGACTTAGGTTCTATAAAGCAATGAATTAAATAAATTCCTCTTCCTCTGTGTTGAATGAGGGGCCTTCCTCTATGCTGAATGCTATTTTTCATTTTAACTATTCACAGTGTCATTAGATGAGCATCTACAGCTCAATCAAAATTGCTTAAACAAAATGATGCAATGCATATGGGTCAAGAAAACTATATTAACAGACTATGGAGTGGTTTAGATACTATTTTTCCTGTGACATATAAGAAATTGAGAAAAGAAAGCCAATATTTCATAAGGATCAGCTGATCTTTTCATAAGTATAAGCTGCTGGATCCTGATTAAAAAATGTATATTTTATTTTGCTTCTGGGGGAAATCTGTGTCACTGCATGTGCGCGTAATCCATGTGTCTCACAGAATTTTTCTTTTTCCCGCAGAAAATACATTCTGCCCAAGAAGTGCTGCATTTCCTCCTTTCATCCATCGGAGGCGGTTATGGCAGCAAAGCAGCCAGTAGCATGAATACAGTTGGTTGTTTTCGTACCACAGTGGTCTCTGGTGGGCAAAAGGCAGAACTGCATCACTTCTGGGGCAGAACATTTTCTCTGTGTGTGCATGGGGGAGGGGGAGAGTGAAAGGGGAAGGTGGGGAGGAGACATTCTCTGTGTATGCAGCGGCTCAGAATTTTCCCAGGACTAGAAGTTCATCACAGCACCCTGCCCATGAAGCCAGATTAGGAGGCAGAGTGGGGAATGGGTGCTGGAGTGGTTCAGAATGGTTAGTGACAAGGGACAGACTTGGACATGGGCCCAGGAGCTAATGGAGTGATAGCATTGAGCCAAGGACTGAGCGAGAGTGGTGGTGCGAGGCCACATGGGCGAGGGGTTGCAGGGACACATGAGGTTGGGGAAGGGTTGTCTAGAGATTCATAGGGATGGGGTGTGGAAGGATGGGGCAGTTGTGCCTGACTGAATGGGAAAGGCTTGGGTCAACCGGGGTCTGCATGAGTGAGGCTCCTCAGCTTTCTAACAATCCTACCTTTCCCCTGCCAAAATTGGTTTCATACATCTCCCATCCATGCCCAACAATCCTCTCCAGGTTCACTCTAGGCTCCTTCTCTCTCCCTCAGCTCCTCTGTTACCCCAATTCCCCCAAGCCTTTGCATGGCTCCTGGCAGGTACGGGAAATACCATTCTATATTTTAATGTAAATTAATTTCTCAAAGTTCTGTATTCATATGCCTAGTACAGAATCTATTTATCAAAAAAATATTAGAATCTTCCTTTTTTTCCCTTGATTTGTATGGTTACAGACACACTTGCTGACAGGTATTTTGAAACTGACATGATTATATTGTATCATATTGACAAATACATACGCAACATTTTAAAATATTGTGCATAGAAGTTTTAATTTTTGCCACAGAATTTTTATTTATTTTTGTCACAGAATTCCTCCAGGAGTATTTATTTATATAAATCTATGTCATTTGTAACAAAGATGGCTTATTCCCCATAAATTCGCTGTTTGTTTAAATAGACATAGCTCTGTTAAATTTCACCCACTTACAGCAGTAATGAATTTGGCCTATGCTTTACTAACAGTATGAACATGGGTGTGACACCTTCCACCTGAGGATCTCAAAACACTTTAGAAACTACTGATTCTCAAAACAGTCCAGTTGGTATATTGATTGATGCAGTAATTGTTAAAAATGTGTCTGCAAAGCCCTTTTTGCATTGGCCAAATATCAATGTTTGAAGCACATTGTGTGAGGAAAAGGTGGGGGTGCAAAAATTATTGCAAAGTTATTGCCCCATTTAGTGATGCAGTCAATGAGAGACTGAATTTGCTCCCTCTTGTCTCCAGTATATGCTAGAGTTTAAAGCAGTGTTTTTTAAACTGTGTTCCGTTGCACACTGGTGTGCTGTGGAGAACAACAGAATTCAAAATGGCCACTCTTAAAGAGGTAGGCGACCTTCTTTTTTCTCAACAAAAAATCCTTGGTGTTCCTCATAAAAAAAAATTATTGTTTGGTGTTCCTCGGTCTTAAAAAGTTTAAGAAACACTGGCTTAGAGAGACTATGGGTGTCTCCAAGACAACTTGACATGGGCAGAACTTTCGTAGGCAGCTCCCAAAGGAGAAGCATTTTAAAATCTTGTCAGTTTCAAGCTCTAACAGTGATAGCATTTGCAGAATGTGCTTAAGACATTCAGAGGAATAGAAACGGTAAGAATAAAAGACAGGATACAGAAAAAGGGATAGAGAGGGGAGAGACTTCAGAAACGGATGGGTAGGATTGCCTCCTACCCTGAGAAGGGCTGGTACATGTGTGTAATGGACTTGTCGATCTATATAGTGATTTGCAAACATGCTGGCTGTGTCTACACTGGACCCCTTTTCCGGAAAAGGGATGCAGATGAGACAAGTCGGAATTGCAAATGAAGCAGGGGATTTAAATATCCCCCGCTTCATTTGTATAAACATGGCTGCCGCTTTTTTTCGACTCGGGGCTTTGCCGGAAAAAAGCGCCAGTCTAGACGGGGATCTTTCGGAAAATAAAGCCTTTTCTGAAAGATCCCTTATTCCTGATTTTAAGAGGAATAAGGGACCTTTCGGAAAAGGCTTTATTTTCCGAAAGATCCCGTCTAGACTGGCGCTTTTCTCCGGTAAATCCCCGAGCCGGAAAAAAGCGGCAGGCATGTTTATACAAATGAAGCGGGGGATATTTAAATCCCCCCCTTCATTTGCAATTCCGACTTGTCTCATCTGCATCCCTTTTCTGGAAAAGGGGTCCAGTGTAGACAGAGCCGTAGAGTAAAATGGAAAAGCTGTAAGACACATGGCCTGAAATCCAGTCCTCTGCCCTGGCTTTAAGCCTCCAAAATGCAATTAAAGCATCATGAATAGTATAAAGGGTATTGCTCCCTGAAATAAAGATAGCAGTAGTTTCCTGTCTTCCAGATGTGTCTTTAAGAGCGCTCACTAGAGAAGGCAAATTGCACAAGTGTTTGTACATCTGCCAGGTATAGGTTTAAAGGTTAAAGACCTATAAGAGCAGTCAGTCATTAATGGCACAAGCAGATAGGTGAAAAGAAGGCCAATGGGAGAAAAGAGGGAGTAATGGAAATGGAGCCAAAGATAACAAGTAAATTAGAGCCTTATTATTCCTTCGTCTTTTCCCATTACTTTTGGTAGCATGAAAAGCAAAGCCCAGTGGGCCACTGAGGTTCTGCCTGCATTAGAGACATTTGTATTATGGTACCAGATCCCTAATGCAGTCTGGCTGAGCTGCAATTTACAAAATGTAAACTGCACTACTATAAGCCCTGTGTTACATTCTTGCATTTGCCCTGCTACAAATAGGCCCTAAATATCCTTAGAGCAATGAGGCCATTCACCATTCCAGTGCTGTACAGACTGCCATGGTTTCGCAAACTCCAAAAGCTGCAATAATCACGCATTAGACCCCTGCCCCCTTCAGAACATGAGATTGATCTAAAGTAGATTAGGTTTTAAAAATATATCAATTCAATGTTTGTTGGTTTACCTTCTGATCTTTGACCTTCTCCCCTCGGCCTGTGGGAGACAATTATAGTGTTCCCTCTCTTGCACACGTACAGTGAGCCAGGCAATTTTGGCTCCTGCTGCAAGAGCTCTCTAGAAGACTGATCTAAGCTCAAGTTGGGCACATTTGTGCCAAATGCTTCCAAATGCTGCAGCACTTCCACCATCTCCCAGAATCCCAATAGACTATAATATCTGGGTGCTAACATCTCCCATCCCTATGCCCATCCTTCAGTACCAGACCCCTGGCCTCACATCAGTTCTGTGGCCCTGCAGGCCCTCATCAGCTACTTTTGTGCCTTCAGTCCCTGGCATTCATCAGTGCTGCATACACACACTGTGACCCATTTCAGCCCCTTCTGCCCCTGTGGATACCCTTCACCATACTCCCCACCCCTTGGCCTCCAGCAGGGGTTGTCGTCCTTCCTTTCCCAGGCCTTGTTTTGTAGGGCTGGAGAGGAGATGGGAGCGGGAGATGCAGAGAGAAGACCAGTCAAGCCACTTTTCACAAGGGGAGAAGATGGAGCAGAACAGACCTGAACTTCTGGGCTTATTTCTCTCCTCTCTGAGACAATGGCATCTCTGCTCCCTCTCGCCCTCCCTCAACCCCAGAACATCCCAGTCCTGAGGGGAGAGTGGGACAACTCTGCCTGCCTCCCACAGCAGTTAGGATTGGCTGCTCTTTCCTAGGAGGTGGGAAAACAAGGAAGGGGCCAGTCAGAGCAGGCTTTCCCTTTGACAGTTCTAAAAATTGGCAAAAGCTTACAGTGGAAATCAGCTTGCAGTAGAGGCCAAAATCCCATTCCTTATAGGAGCTGATTTTCCAGTGGTGCTGGTTCAGCAAGGCACTCCCAGACAGGTGTACATGTAAGTATGTGCATCATGCTGTCTCTGCTCAGGAAAGCACTTACTCATATGCAGGCCTCCTGATGGGGGGTGGTCAAAGGGGGCAGTTGTCCCGAAGCCTGGTGATTCCAAGAGACCTGAGGCTGCCTGCTGTCCAGCACCGGTGGCACCCAGAGCCCTGGGCCCTTGAAATTGATGCCAGAGCACCATGCTTCACGCGGCTCTGAGGGCGGGGAGGGGAAGGGATCAGTGTGCTCCAGGCAGCGTGGAGGGGTGGTTACCCAGCCCCCCCTTTTCACCTGAGGCCCTGCCCCTTCTAAGAGTGTGGAGCTGGCCCTTCTCCCCTTGCCCAGGGGCCCCTGTAGTCTTATCTGCTCCCCTGCTCACATGCTCATGTCCTGTTGGTTTAAGTCTATGATTAAGCACTGTGCTGACTCTGGGTAAGTGTGAGCAAACTGGTGCTCTAATACTAGGAGGAGGGAGAGAGGGAAATCTGTTTTACAGGACACCGTGAACTTGAAATTCACACAGTCTGAAAACTGAATGTGCTTTAATTAGCAGTAACACCTAGGATCCCTGTGATGGAGAGAACTTAGTGGGGTAGAAAAAGTTTCTCTTTTATCTGCTTGTTTACTTTGCTTTCCAGTCTTCACTGCTTTGTGACTGACCAGTCACGCTAACACACTGACCTTGCTCCCTTTCTGCTGTTCTGAAGGGACCTCACCACCATGCTCTGCCCTAAATTCTGCTGTTCTTCCTGAGTTTGGAGCTGGGACTAGAGGGCTGCTTTTCCCAGGGACCATTGTACTAGAGCTTAGGAACAAAGATGGTGGCAAGGAGATGCCCTTTCTCACTTACCCAGGCTCTTGGATAGGCCTGTGGGGACACAAAGGCTACATCTAGATTGCAAGCCTCTTTCGAAAAAGAGCATCTAAACTACAACCAGTACTTTTGAAAAAGCAAGCCACTTTTGTCAAAAGAGAGCACCCAAGGAATCTGGATGCTCTCTTTCGAAAAAGCACAGTTTGCATTACACAGCACCTTATTTCGAAAGAGCACTTTCGAAAAAAGTGTTATTCCTTCTAAAATGAGGTTTTCTGTGGTCGAAAAAACTGCCACATTCTTTCAATTTACTTTCGAAAGAATGTGGCAGCAGTCTAGATGCAGGGGAAGTTTTTTTTTTTTTTAAAAAAGGCCACTTTTTTCGAAAATACCCTGTAGTCTAGATATACCCAACGAGTCCCCTCCACTCTGCAGGGATTGACTGAGACCTCGGTGGCTCTGTTATTCCATACCTGTCCCCAAGCATTAAGCTGGGGAGCATTGAAGAATGGGGTTAAGTGCCCTTTTCACTCCTTGGTTCCCACACAGGATTAGGGAGCAGCCAAAATTAGGGGCGTTTTATTCCCCCCCCCCCCCAACACACTCCCCTTTCAAGTCCTCTGGGAAGAGCTGGGAAGAAGTAGGAGCCTTGTGGAATGGGGTGACAAGTCAGGACAAAGGCGTAATGGGAGTATAGATGTTGGAGAGGCACATTCCAGCAATGCTGCATCTTAAGAGACCAGCAGACAGGAACATGCCTAGCAGGTAGGAAGTCCAGACCTGAACAGGGAGGCAGACGTGACTAATGGGTAGACTGTGGAACTGGGATTCAGAAGACATAGGTTTTATTCCTGTCACAGCCAGTAGCTTCTCAGTTTCTCAAACCTATTCAATGTTTTCATAAATGATCTGGAGAATGTAAACAGAGAGGTAGCAAAATTAGTAGGTGATACTAAACTGCTCAAGATAGTTAAGTCCAAAGCAGACTCTAAAGGGCTTCAAAAAGGTTGCACAAAAGTAGGTGACTGGGCAACAAAATGATAGATGCATTTTAATGTTGATAAATGCAAATTAATACATGCTGGAAAACCTAATCCCAACTATACGTACAGAATGATGGGGATTAAATTAGTTATTACCACTCAAGATCTTGGGGTCATTGTGGATAGTTCTCTGGCAACAGTCAAAAAAAGCAAAGATAATATTAGGAATAATTTAAAAACAGGAATGGAGAATAAGACAGAGAATATCTTATTTCCTCTATATTAATCCATGGTACACCCAGATCTTGAATACTAAGTAAAGGTGTGGTCACCTCATCTCAAAAAAGATATTTTGGAACTGGAAAAAGTTCAAAAAAGGGCAACAAAAGCTACTAGGGGTTTGGAACGGATGCCATGTGAGGAGAGATTTATAAAACTGGGACTTTTTATCTTAGAAAAGAGGAGATAAGAGGGGATATGACAGAGATCTATAAAATCAAGACTGGCATGGAGAAAGTGAATAAGGAAAAGTTACTTATTTACTCCCATAACACAAGAACTAGGGGTCATCAAACAAAATTAATAGGTAGCAGATTTAAATAAAAGAAAGTACTTCTTCACATAACGCATAGTCAACCTGTGGAACTGCTTGCCAGAGGATGTTGTGAAGATCAGGACTTTAACAGGGTTCAAAAAAAGAACTAGCCACTTTCATGGAGGTTAGGTCCATCAATGGCTATTAGCCAGGATGGGTAGGAATGGTGTCCCTAGCCTTTGTTTGTCAGAAGCTGGGAATGGACAACAGTGGATGGATCATTTGATGATTCCCTGTTCTGTTTATTTCCTCTGGGGCACCTGGCATTGACCACTGTCGGAAAACAGGATACTGGGCTAGGTGGAACTTTGGTCTGACCCAATATGGCCATTTTTATGTTCTTCATATGAATAGAGATACTGATCCTGACCTCCTTTGCAAGCATCTTGAGAGCTGCTAAGGAAAAGAGCTACGTGTTGTTAGAGCAACACATTTGGTGGTGTGTTCTCTGACTTGCCTATGCTCCCTTCTGTGAGAGACATGTCCAGGGAGCAGGAGGTCCTGTGTTCAATATTTTATAAAGGCTGTACTATAGACAGGCTAATCTAGGAAACGGAGCTTTGCAAAGGTAACCAAACTTAAAATTCAAGTGGTTAGGATGGTGTTCTCTCATGGTCTGATGAAGGGGTCAGAAGTCAGTGTGCGAGAAAGATGTTTCTCTGTGTAGTTAACACCCAGTCTGTGATAGCATGTCTGATGTGGAGCAAGATCTGTTACAACCTCACTGAACTCCTCAGGGTAAAATGCATCAACTTATATTAGAACTGCTAAGGAAAAAGGGAGCTGAATCATAAACTAGCTCTTAAAAGGACATCGTTACTTCAGTCAGAGTCCCTTTAAAACCATGGCTCACTTGGAAGCCAAAATCTTGTCTGTTTCAAGCAATTTTGGAGACCGTTGTTTTCTTTTTCACCACTAACACAAACTTTTTGTAAGGCAGCATGCCCATGCCAGGAATCCTTTACTACGTAAGAGTTGGAATACATTTTCAGCCACATACTTTATATCCATGGTCCAGTGTAGGAGGTGCTTTTTGCAACTTCTTTCCCATCAAAAATCTCAGACTTTCCACTCAACATCCCTCACATATAATTCAAAAGTAGTTGGCACATGCACCTTCATAGCATTCATCAGTGTAGCTAGAATGGATTCTCATGAGTTATGCTTCAAACCAACCCGTGTGCCCCTGCATGTGGCTAATGTATCAACACTGGCACACACTAGCCTTCAGACATCGAATTAGCACACATGCTCACTTGGCAGTTAATGAATGGCTTCCAAGGATCTGTAGGATCCTAAGATGAAAAGTGCTTTCTATGTGCAAGCTATTACTAAAATTAAAATCTCATCAGTAGTAAATAAGAGAGATCCCCTAGGAGACTATGGAAGAAAGAGTAATTGTGCTGTGAGTACAAGAAAGGGTAGCCTTGTGGAGATTGTTACAGGCCCGGAGAATTTGCTTATCAGCCTCCATTGAGGTGCCAAATCCCACCTCAGGAAGCTATCATGGGTGGTAAACCAGCTGCATCTATCCCAAATGCCTATCCCTCAACAGAACTAGCACCAAGTGCAGCAGAGCACTATCATACTATTTCACTGGAAAGGTCATGCACGTTCGGGAAGCTGCCTCTGTCAGCTTGGATTTGGTCCCCCTACCAGCCAGTAACACCTGCCTGCGTTCTCAGAGTTCAGTACATTTGCTCCTCCAGAAGTACAGGTGCTTGAGCTTCGACCCGACTTATGCCTCTGTCTCTTGTCCTTCCCGGTTAATGAAAGAGTCACAAGCAACTGGATGGTTGATGTCTTGTTCAGGGAGGGCTCTTTCTTATCTACCTCAAATTCTTCTTTGGAATGCCAAAGCTTCCATTCCTGAGCAAGCTGGAACAGAAACTAGCCAAAGGCCAATGGCAAGTTCATCTAATTGAATGAAATATCTTAGACCCAGCACAATCTGGAGTCAGGCCAGGACATGGGTCAGAAAGAGCTTTAGTAGCATTAATGGATGATCTCCTCCTGTTGATGGATGGAGGGCAAATATCCATTTTTGTCCTCCTGGATGTCTCTGCAGCATTTGACACTGTCAACCCACAGAATACTGTTGTTTTGCCTGAGAGAGGTGACAGGTTGTGCTACAAAGGTGTGAGTCCTACCCAAAAGGAAAGGAATGATGGGTTACTGCATCCTCATTACCCTCACTTGTGGAGTTCCTAAAGCGTCAGCTCGCTCTCTAGATCCTATTCAGTGTCTACATGCCAGCACTGGATGAACGGATCAGATGACATGGACTCAAATGCCAGCAATGGACTGATGAAACAAAGCTTATCCTTCACACTACTATTGCCATGACAGCCAAGTGTTGGAATAAAATAGTCTCATGAGGAAATACAGCTGGTTGAATGTAACCTAAGCAAAACAGAGCAAGGAAGCATTTTGAAATGGTGCATTATCTTTCAGGTATTCACAGTTAATGGGTCGATTCAGCCCCTAGCTTAAGGGTGCTCCTGGATTTCTTACGAATGCTAACTCAGGGCTTGGCATTCTTCAGCATGTGACCCATCAGGGTAGTACACCAGCAGGCCAAGAGACATTTTGTTTATATTGACAGTCTGGAGCCATGGCCTGCTGCAGCTCTCAGCGGCCATGGGTCACTGTTCCCAGACAACGGGAGCTGTGGGAAGCAGTGGCCAGGATGTCCCTGCAGCCCGCACCACTTTCTACAGCTCCTGTTGGCCAAGACAGCAAATTGTGGCAACTGGGAGCTACAAGGGCAGCATTATGTTAGCGTAAACAAAATGTTCCATAGCCCGCCAGCAGATTACTTTGATGGGACACATGCTGAAGGTTGCCAACACTTGTGCTAAGTTCTTAGGTACCAGTATCACTTTCTACTCTCCCTGGTTGGCTAGGAGATTGCCTCCTTTACTGGGGGATGACAGTAGAAGATCCTGCAGCTTAAAACAGTCAGTCCTTGTAAGTTTTCAAAGCGG
Organism: Pelodiscus sinensis; assembly: GCF_049634645.1. NCBI lineage: Eukaryota > Metazoa > Chordata > Testudines > Trionychidae > Pelodiscus > Pelodiscus sinensis. The sequence goes on along the minus strand of NC_134712.1, from coordinate 242,691,543 downwards.
TGCACAAGGTGTGGATCATGCAATTCTTAATGGTGTTAGCAATGGAACACTAAACTCTGGGGCTACGTCTACATTGCACATTCTTGCTTATTTTCAGGCAGAATGGCTCTTGTGCAAGAGGGTTTTATTGTGCAAGAAGGAGCCCCATGCACAACAATGCTGGCTCATTAGGTATGTAAATGAGGCATGGTGATATTCATCGCCATGCCTCATTTGCATATCTTCTTGTGCAAGAATGTGCAATGTAGACATAGCCTGGGTGTCTTTCTGGAAATGGAGTGATATACTGATTCCTGCCCTGGAAGTTTATGGGTCTGATTCTGTGTCCATTGAAGTCAATGGCAAAGCCCCCATTAACCTCAGTGGAGAATGACTGGGATCTATAAATTCATAGTATGACCCTTACTAAATAAAGTCCAATTACTTAACTTATACCGTAGGCTAGTTCTATATCTCTATCAACAGTTGCAATTCAGGAATATTATTTATTTTTATAAACATTCCAGTGTGTTGGGGTTTTAGTAAAAGTTTAGAACTTTCCTCTGTTTCTGTGACTCACGATCAGGTGATTTTATATATTATAGAGGGCTTACATAGGACATGTAAGTCAAATAGAAAAATAGCATTAGCCTGGTATCTACCTGGAAATAGAATTTAGACATGAGTGGATTCACATAAGGAGTTTGAATATGAACTTTTGAAAATGTCTTTTGCACAGGATTATATGAACAGCTGGAACTCACAAATATCTTCATTTCAGCAGAAAAGCTAGTATCAGTACCCCTCAATAGGAGGAATAGTGTGAATGAAATTAATCAACCTCATACATGGTTTTAGTTTAAAAAGGAAGAAAACTATAAATATGCATATTTTTTAAAATGATATCTAATCTAGTTGTCTAACTTAAATAGTATGCCACATCCTATTGCTCTGATTTTAAAAGCTGTTTAGTCTTGGAAAAGCTCAGGTCCCTGATTGGCCAGATGTGATAAGTTTAAGGCCATGAACCTACTGAACATTTACACACATGCTTAACATTAGTCTGTTGTATAGTTCCATTGCATTTAGGGGAACTACCCATAGGGCATAGAATAAAATGTGTGTATAAGACTTTGCAGGACTGAGGCCTAGCAAAAATGCTCCTTCTCCAGTGCCTTTTAAATGTCTGCTTCTGTTCCAGTGAATTCACTGGGGCCATGTCTCCAGTGGCCACACCGGAGATTGATCTTCTGGAATTTGATTTAGCAAGTCTAGTTAAGATCTGCTAAATCAAATGCTGAGGGAAGCTCTGGTTAGCAACAGTACTCCTTGCAGTCAGGGAAAGGGGGTCGATTTAATGAAAAAGGAGATGAATCAGAAACATAATTTATGCATATAATGCTCAGTGCTATGCATTTCTTTTGTGGAATAAATGTGCAGATCAGTCTGGAATGGTACACCCTTCTGGTACACCCTTCTGAATGATTGCCAATTAACGCTCTTAATCTGGAGCATGCAAAACCCAAAGGGCAATATATCCTGACCAGCTTTCTGTTTCATTGCAGTCTGATTGCAATCAAAGCACGGAGCAGAGATTGCACTACTGTGATAAAGTCACAAGAGGGCAGGATTTGCTGACTAGAAATTGTTGTGAGTAAGAAAAATAAGACTTAGAAAGAAAGGAACCAAGCAATGAATAAAGAAGGAATTTTGCCTATTTAAAAGAACTCTCTCACATTTCCTGAGGTTCGGCTTTGGCCTTTCTTCCTACATTTGTTTGCAGAATATATGTAATTCATTGTGGGTTTATTCCACAACTTATTCTTATGACCTCTGTTATTTAAGCAGATGCTGAACAAGGGACTGTTGGCTAATGTTCGTAAATACTGGTAAAAAGCAAATAATTGAAGTCACCCCCACACTCTTGAGAAACCTTAAAATGACAATATAGTGGTACAGTACAGTGATACAATAAAACTGCAATGCAATAAAATGAAGGGTGAAATTTATCTCTGTGCACAGGGTGAATTTCACCTACTGTGAACAGAAATAAATTCCAGGCTTTTTTGTCCAAGCATGGTTATTAATAGCAGGTGGGTGTGTAGGGCGGGGGATGAAAAGTTTGTTGACAGCATCCTTTTCCTATATGGGGATATGCCTATGCCACAACCAGAGGTCTGACTGCAGCAGGTGTAGAAGTACTAGAACTAACTTTGATCTTGCTAGCTGGAAATAACAGTAGTAGTAAAGCCATGGCAACAGGAGCAGCAGCATGGGCTAGCAGCACTAGTAGGAATATAGGGACCTGGGTAGGCTAGTCCATCCTATGCCACACCCATGCTACCCTTGTTTCATCACTATGGTATTTGAACTAGCTAGATCAAGGTCATATCAAAACTAGCTCTGATTGTAGCAGGGACATATCCTGGGTGATCAATCCATCAATCGCTTGGGAGATATTAGATGCTCCCAAGCAATTTCTGATCATATGTGACAACTTGTCAGAGCTATTTCCCAAACCAGGTTTTAGGAAAGACCAATGTACTGGTAGATACCTTTATTGATCCATCAGGGCTTAATAGAATAATAGTTCTCTTCCTATGGTCATAGGATGGCTCAGACTAGGAACAGGGATTTAAAAACTTTTTGGGGAAAATATCTCTTTGAAGAATTGATTTATTTTAAAACTGCGCGAAGGAAATTTTATGTACAAGGAGAAAGAGTTAGCTTTGGGCCTTTCTACTTTGACAATATCCCTTTAATCAACTCATCATCATCATAATCAACAACCATGGGCTCAATGCCCGTTGATGTCCAGGGCCTCCCTCACTCTTTCCTTCCATCTTTCCCTGTCCAGTGTGGAGTGGCTTAGTTTCTGTAGACTAGCTCCGCACCAATCTACTATATCATCTGCCCATTTTCTGTGGTGTCTGCCTCTCCTATTCGGACCATCCATTATGCCGAGTACCAGGGTCTTAACTTTTCACTAGTTGTTCATTCTGCAGATAAGCCTGAATAGGTGTAACTTCTGTTGTATAACCTTCTGCAGTAGGTTTAGTAGGTTCTCTTTCAGGTGTATCTTCCTATATAATTCCTCGTTGGTGACCTTCTGCATCCATCCTATTCTCAGGATCTTTCTATAACAGCTCCTCTCAAACGCCAATATCCTTCTCTTTGAATCTTTCGTTATCGCCCATGTCTCACATCCGTATGACATGCTGCTAAATACAAACGTTTTCAAGATGCTCAGCTTCATTCCTAAGCTAATCGCTTTACTTTTCCAGATCTTATCCATCGCCTTCAAACTCACTCTTGCTTTCGCTATTCTTGTCGCTATTTCCTTTAATCTACTGCTTATGTCTAATTCAGGAATTGACTCCATGTATACATTCTACAAGGTTACACTCACACAGCGTGTACAGAATTGACTCAGTAAGGAGAAAGAAATTCTGATGAAGTGGGTTTTACCCACGAAAGCCCACAATGATATAATATATTTGTAAGTCTCTAAGGTGCCACAGGGCTGTGCATTGTTTTTAAAGTTACAGACTCACATGGCTACCCCTCTGAGACTTTAAATGGTACAGAGTAAGGAAATAAACACTGTCCATATTTCTGTAAATATAAGTGAAAGGGTTAGATTTTATATTGGGCCCATTTCTGCTCTCCTTAATCTCAAAGGGAGTTTTGTCTTATTTTATGTTTATTATTTGATGAGTGTTATCATTAACTTCAGTAAAAGCAATTCGATTCTGTATTAATGGATGCTATACAAATGCCTATAATAGCAAGATAGAGAGCTGGTTGCAGGGGATTAGGCACAGCAAACTACTGAAGAGTTTCCTATCGTGCATTTTTAGGAAGTGCTACCAACACTTAGACTTACTTGAACTGCTCTGCTTAGAATAAATAAAAAAGACCTCAAAGACAGATGTTCAGAGAAAAATATTTTGACTAGAGGCAGATGTTTCTCAAGAAGAGTTTGTTCAGGTACCAGCTGATGTTCTGATGTTGGCACCTACACTTACACACTTATCCTGGGATTCTTCTGATTCTTAGGAAGTCTTATCTTATATAAAAGATGGATTTCTTTGTGTTGGCTCTGCTAGTCATGGCTGCAGAAGCAACAGATGCTTCAATCACTTTCTGAAAAGAGAACAGCAGCTCTTTGCAGACTGCCAAGCAAAATAGCTATACAGCACAAAGTATATGCTGGAGGAAGCGGATGCTGCTACAATATTTTGAAAAGCACCATAACTATCAACTTATCTAACATACTTACATGGCCCCATTTCTGAATACCTTAAAATATATTTATTTCTCTGAAAGCCCCTGGGATGTAGGATAGTGCTATTATTCTAATTTTACAGATGGAAAACGGAGGACAGAGGGGATAAGTGACTTGCCCAAGGTCAACAAGAATTCTGTGGTGGAGCAAAGTTTACAATCCCAATCTCCTAATCTAGCATCATTACCATTGCACCATCCTTCCCTCTTTCTAATACAACTAAGTGACATTGTCTCTACTTCAGGTGTTTCTAAGACACTGTAAACACTGAAACACTGTGTTATTTGCACAGCTCTGGTCTTAACAGATTCACAGAGAAATATAAAAATGGCAAAATGGGTTCAGATGAAAAATAGTTTCAGAACCAAATTGTTCCTGAAACTTCATTTGCAAATGAATCTGTAGATTTGTTGGAGGTTTTAGGATTACAGTGCACTGCAGTACATGGAATATTTAAGGAAATGACAAGAAGGAAAGTCTGTGTACAGTATAAATTAAGACTCTTGAGAGAGACTGAAGAGATATGTGGGATTTTTTTAAAGTGGATAGTCTGCTATTGAAAAATAATGAGTAGTTGTCATAGCAACAGCACTTTCTCATGGTGCACGCACCGTACTGATACAAAAAAGAACAGTATCAAAGTAGGAATCCAACCCAAGTTTTGCACATTTTAATTTTAAAACTATTCTTCCATCTCAAAATATCCATTTCCAAAGCAAAAATTTTTTTTACATTAAATAATTGTTATAATATGCACCTGATCTATGAAAAGGGGTGGAATGTTAGAAATATTGCAGACAGGAATGTCCAAGGAAGTAAAGGTTCTATCCTTTCATAATCCACAGGCTGTATGAAGGGCAAGCACTTCAAACTGTCAGGTTTTCCTGCATATTTCTATTTCTGAATCCAGTCCAGAATATACACGAAGACTCACAGCATTTACTTTGTCAAACATCTCTTAAGATATTAGGCAACTTGACACACATGTTGCTTATAAATTGAGCTGTGCAAAGTATTTGTGATCAAGCCCACAAAACAAGCAAACTTCTTTTTGTCACAGACTCTCAAAACCCAGTCTAGATTTGTTGACAGGACTGCCAAATGTTGTGATTTCTTCACGAAACCCTGCGTTGATTTGTATTTGTGCAAAGTGACCAAGTGAAATCTACATAGTCTTAACCAAAATCCAGATGATACGATCTGATTTTGCTTGAGTTTGCTTGAGTGGTACTTTGTGTCAGTTGGAATACCAATTTCAAATAACTTTAGGGACCATGAACTTGTGAACTGAAGCTGAAGAAAACTTGGAAGAACCAAAACAAACTGAAACTGCTAGATGAGTTTGACCCTATCCCCTTAAAGACATGCTGATCTAAAATACACAGTACCAGAAGATTTACCCAGTCTTGTGCCAGCCCATAATATAAATACTTTTTTTTTCATTTGAATAATTTCTCTGGGGCGGGGCTGGGGATGAGGGGTTCAGTGTGCAGACTGCCCTAAGGAGAGAGGACAACCCCAGCCCTCTCTCACTGCAGCAGCTTCAGGCCATGTGAGAAGTGCCTGTTCGTGGCTGCTACAGCTGCAATGGGCATAGCTGGGAAGGGGTGTATGTTTCCCAGCTGGGGGACAGGCAGACACACAAACAGATACACAAATAGACTGTCTGAAATTTATAGTGGATAGCTGTCCCTTTCTCCATCCCTGCCCCTTACTACTCCCCTGTGGTCATTCTGCAGTATACCTCCTACTAGACCCCTCCCTTTCAATTTTATGATAAACTATTGAATTTCATGCACATCCCATTTTTCTGGCACAACCAAACCCTGACCTTGCTTTAAGTTATGATCTGAGGAAGCTGCCTACCAAATTTAGTGGTCTTAGCTCTTACTATTTAGAAAGAGTTTGTGAACAAACAGAATCACGGACAGACAAACAGATGCACATTTCTAAATTATCTAGTAAGACGTCTTGTAGAAAAAGGGGGAAGTTGATAACAATGAATGTATATTAAAAGCTACGAGGTAGGAGTTGTAGAAAATTGATAATGGAAGCAAAAGGACAGAAAGGGAAATCAATGGCCAGGAGAGTTAATGACATTAATAATGTTTCTCAGTATATGAGGAATAAAGGGAATTTTAACAGTGGTATTGGTCCATTACTGGATGGAAATGATAGAGTTATCACTAGCAATGTAGAAAAGGCAAAAGGGTTGAGCACGTATTTATGTTCTGTATTTGGTGAAAAGCCTAATGACATTCACATTATACAATGATGATATCCCTTTCATTCCTGCAATAAATTTGGTAGCTGCTGTTTAACATCTTCCAAAGTTAGCTATTTTTAAACCAGGAGCTCTGGATAACTTCATCTGTGAATTTTGAAAGAGCTGGTGTAGGAGCCCTCTGGACTGTTAATCTTGATTTTCAATAAGTCTTGAGATGGTGGGTAAGCCTGGAAGAAAATTAATTTCGTTAGCCTGACACTGATCTCAGGCAAGATAAGGGAATGAATGATACAAGACTCAACTAATAAAGAATTAAATAAGGGTAATACAATTAACGTAAATCCCCACTGTGGGTTTAAGGAAAATAGATCTTATCAAGTTTGACATCCTTTTTTGATGAGATTACAACTATGGTTGATAAGATAATAGTATTGACAGGGCTGTAGAGAGACTTGCAGGGACTCTGGACAAGGTGCCCTGGTCTATACTAGGACTTCAGTGCAAAATACTGCCCCCCCCCCCAAGTCTGAATTAGTAAGAGGTGTGTCCACACAACCAAGCCCGTTATTTCAGAATAATGGGCTGTGGAATTCGAACTCTACTCCTGCTTTTAATGAGGAATAACACTATTCCTGAACTTGTAAGTTTGAAATAACGTTAGTGTGAATGGTCCAGTGCCGCTAATTCAAACTAATTAACCTCCAGGAGACCACCTGCAGCTCCCCAGAGTGCTTCCTGGAGCTCTGAGTCCAAAATAGCAGCCATACTGGGTCAGACTAGCAGTCCATCCAGTCCAGTATCCTGTCTGCTGACAGCGGCCAATACCAGATGCTCCAGAGGGAGGGATCACAACAGGTAATCCTCACATGATCCCTCCCCTGTCACCCACTTCTGAGGCTAGGGACACCATTCCTGCCCATCCTGTCATTGAGGGAGCCGCCTTGCACTAATTTCGATGCTTTCCTGTAGTGGGGACACACAAGTTTGATTTTGTTAAATCAGGAGTTCTTAAGTCAAAATTTAGTAATCTTGAAATAATTTCCTAGTGTAGACATGGCTTCTGAGAGGGGGCCAGGCTCTGTGCCCCCTGGATCAGGCAGGGTCTCAAGCAGAAGGACAGGGCTAGGGCTAGCCTCCTTCAGCCAGCCCTTCAAGGGCACGCAGAGTGAGCTGCATGGGGCTGTGGCTGCTGCTGTTGCCTCAGGTGTGATGGAGGCAGCCAGGAGCCCCGAGCCCTTTTAAATCACCCTGCCCTAGAGCAGCTGCCCCTCTTCGTTCCCCTGTTGGCAACCCTGAATATTGGTGAAATCTGCTTACACTTCTGTAAAGCATATGATCCAGTACCCCATGGTATTTTGACTAAAAAACGAGAACACCACAAATTCATGATGTCACACATTAAATTGATTAAAAACTGGCAGATAGGTCTCAACATGTATTTATAAGTGGGGAAATATCATCAAGTAGGTGTGTTTCTAGTGGGGTCCTACAGGGATCAGTTCTAAGCACTGTGATCAGTGTAACAGCCCCCTCACCCCATGCTTTATGAAAATTGGCTTATGAATATGCATAACTTGAAGACAAAATGCATCATGTGATATATTTGTAAAGTTACAATCGTCTGAAAGTATATTCTATTTCTGTGCATGTATCATTCTTGAATGTGAAGTGAGACATATGAAGTGTGAATCTGTTTATAATTCTAAATGTGCTAACGAGGGCCATTAGTGATACTCCGGAAACATAATGACTTATTTCTCAAGGCAACACTCTGCAAATGGTTTTGTTTTTCCTCTAAGCCCAAACTGTCCTTGGTCCTACAAAGACAAGTAACCATGCCACATGGTGCTAGAATCCAATCCATCTTGAATCTGGTATTTTTCCATGGGGTTGGGAAGTGTTAAACAAAGAATTCCCGTCCTGGGAAAAATCTATTTAAAGAATGGAAAGTAATTAGTCTTTTGTCTTCAGTTGACAGTTGAAACGTTCTTCCCACCCAAAGAGGACACAGTTCAAGAGATATGATCAATAATGGTACAGTGTTTGAAAAGAGCCAAGAGAATGACTAAAGGATTGGAAAACATGCCTTAGAGAGAGCTGAGGGATTACTTACTTAATCACAGTCCAAATGCCTACATGGACAACATGGATTTGAGAATAAAGGGCTCTTTAATTTAGCAGACTAGGTATAACAAGATCTAGCATTTGGAAATTAAAACTTGACAGTTCAGACTCAAAATAAATAAATAAAATTTGAACAGTGAAAGTAATTACCGGAACAATTTACCAGAAGTTGTGGTGGATTTTTTTGTCACTGGAAACTTAAAACAAGGTTGATTTTTTTTTCTAAGACGTATGTTCCACTTCATACAGGAAATAATTCAGAGAAGTCCTATGACTTGTGCTAGGCAGGAAGTCAAATTAGATGATCACTGTGCTCTGTTCTGTCTCTAAAATCTAAGAACCTGCGTGTCTGTGCAACACTCTAATCCTCATGATATATGAGCATCTAACAAATTATGTAGAAGCTCTGCTATAGACATATTCTTTCTTCTCTTCCAATTTTCAGAAATGGGAGAAAGGCATTTATTATTTTTAAATAAAAATTGGTACTTTTCTGATTTATCTTGGAGATCTGTTCAATGAACTTTCTACAATATTAATGACAATGTTTCATATCCAAAAAATAAAATGAAAATAATGAAGATTTGTTTATCTATTATAATTAAGATTTTACTTTTGCAATAAAATCCTCAATATTACTTTTTTGGCAGCTTTATTAGCTATGATTTGGTACCCTTATCTGTGTGTTAAATTTTAATCTCTTAGGCCCCAGTTCAGAACAGTATGAGAATATCATGCTAAGAATGTAAGCATGTCCTTACGAGGATATACCCAAAGTCCAGTTAGTCCACTATCCTGTCTGTGCCAGTGTCCAGAACCAGTTGCTTGAGGAAAAAGGTGCAAGGACTTCACAATAGAGAGATTTGGGACAGTCTGTTCCTCTACAATTTAATATCCCTTGCAAACATTTGTATAATTATCTTTAAGGATAGACATAAGCATGGCATTAAAGTAAAGTACATGCATCAGTGATTGCTGTATTGGATAAATGCATTTATAGGGAAGATACCTATTTCCAAACTAGACTAAGAAAAGCAGTTTTTTCCATGCTGGATTTTTATCCCAATCTGTTTTTTACACTGTAAATTCTGAATTCACCTTACTCATTGTATGCAAAGAACTTTTCATCCAGGTTTAGTCCTGACAAATATTAAAGTGCAAATCACCACCAATAAGGGTCTGATTTAAAATCCTTAAAGGCAAATTGATAGGTAAGCCCCAAACGTTCCATAGTCTCTTATTAAATCTGCTCTAGATGTGCTATTTAGAGCCACAGCTGCCTTCCTGATAAAATATTGCTCAATGCCAAATGCTAATTATTAGTGGGAATACGCTTTTCTATAGCCCCGGGTTATTGCAGAAAATGACAGCTCTTGCTGTTAAATAAAGTAATATACGATTTCTCTTGTGGCAATTCAGTGTACACTACAAGCAATGAAAAGTGGATTTTTAAGGTATTTTCATTACTAATGACCCCCTTGGATTCTTTTTTGGGGAGTGATAATAAAGTCATATATTTATTGAAAAAAACATAAGAATATCCATATTGGGTCAGACTACTGGTCCATCTGGCCCAGCATCCTGTCCTCTGACAGTGGCTAATGCCAGATGCTTCAGAGGGAATGAATAGAACACAGCAATTATTGAGTGATCCATCCCCTATCATCCTGTCCCAGTATCTGGCAAATAAACAAACAAACTTACAAGTGATTATTTTGTATCTGGCGAGTATACAATAGTGTTTTAACTATTTTTCTTTATATATATCAGAGCAAATATTTTATGTCTTTGGCTTAGATGTAAGCTGGTTTGAATGGCTGAAGAAGATTCCAGCCCATATTTTTTTCTGTACAGGCCAGTACTGTATTTCCTGTTGACCAGACATATTGTTTGGTTTCCCGTTCATTTTTCAGTTAATCTTTATTTTCTTCTGTTCTTTTTTTGGTATCATATTTTTACCATTTGCTTCCAAGGCACTTAGGTCTATTTCAGATCACTCCACGCAAGTTCACTAAGGCTCCAGATGATACTGCCATTCCTACAGCGCATTGAGAACTTGTCTTAACCACAAAATTGCTGTGTATAAATCTGATCCTGGTCTCATATGAATCAATGGAGAGTTTTGACATTAACTTCACTGGGAGTGGATTGGACTATAATATACCCGAGATGTGGCACACAATGAGATGCAGATTTAACAATGAAGACAAATTGGAAAATGAAGCAGGGCGGGGGGGAGAGGAGTGGTTTCCAACAGCTGAGAATCTCTCAAAACCTCAGAATCTGTAATAGCCTCAAACAGGGAGGGCTAGGTCTGCATTTGTAACATTTGTCCCCCAAATACGTTACTGCAACATTTGCTTTAGCTATTATCTCATGTCCCTGGTTTTACCCTTTGATACCACTGTTCCGATGAGACTGTTATACCACTGATGCTTCCTGCAGCCTAGAAATGGTTAAGTGATTTCCTCAGGCTGCTTTCAGTTCTAGGTGACCTCTTCTGGTAGTTAGCATGTCTGGGACCACTTGAGTCTCTTTGCAAGTTACCTAGGTGACCTATGCTGGTTATCCTTTTCAAAGGATTGCTGCTGCAGCTGCCACTCACTTCTGTGCAGGGAGCAAAACGCCTTTGAAACTTTTGCAACTCCACCATCTCATCAATGTAACAGGCATTAAAATATTTTAAAAATCAGCTCATTTGTTTTTAATTTTGCTGGATTGTATTTAAATAATTTAAGTTGTATATATTTCTATATATTGGAATTTTCCCTGGCAGTCTCAGTAGCTGAGTCATGCCAGTTTCTAAGATCCCTGAGTTTCTTTCCCTGGGCAGCCGTGGTGATGGAAGAATTCTTTGTAGAGGAAACAGCTACAGTGAAGCAGGTAGGAAGGCTGGGGTGGGCTCAGATTGCCCTGTGCATTTGGGAAGTGCAAATGATCAAGCAGGCCTAGATTCTGTCCAGTAAAAGGAGCTCCTTCACCTGACAAACAGCAGTGTTTGAAAACTGGGTCTTTTTGGGATCAAATGGGATTTGATTCAAAGCAGACTAAAATGGAGTGTAAGAACAGAATTCAGGGTGTAGCAGGGAAAAGATTAAAAATGGCTCTAGCCAGGCAATATCCTTGTACTCTGCAAACAAGGTAGGTTATGCTGGTAGCAAACAGCCTATTCTTTAATAGGAGGCTATAAACCAGCACAAATTAAGCTGTGAGAAGGAAAGGACTAGAATCTGGAAGGGAAGTGGGAAGAGTGAAGGAAGTGATGAGCCTTCATCCCTGTCTTGGCCTGCATGTGGTTGAGCCAAGACAGAGGCCTAGCTGTCTCTTTCTGTGATACAGATTGAACCTCTCTAGTCCAGTGCCCTTGGGATATGACCGGTGCCGAACCAGAGACTCTGCCGAATTATGGAAAGTCAATATTGTCTAGCAGCATTACCAACACTTCCACTGCTTACTGGGCTCTTAGAAGACATTTAGGGGTAAATTAGAGCTAAATAACAGCACAGATCACAGAGCCAGGACTGGTGGCTGTAAACAAACTTTATGGCACCTCAAGAAACTTGGCCACAACCATGATAAGTGGATATCCAGCTAACTAAAGTCATGCTGGACCACAGATATTGCCAGACCAAAAAGTGCCAGACTAGAAAGGTTCAACTGGTACTTAGTCTATTACTTGATTAGCACATGTGAGGAAATTGTTGTTTTCATCACAGTTATACTAGGGTGGAATTTGGCCTCTCTCCTTTAGTATGTACCTTAAAAGGACAAAATGTTTTTCCTTTTTGTCTTTTAAACTTATTCCAACCAGGTGCTAAGTCTTATGTCTCAGCATACCATGTCTATATGTGTATTAAATGATGAATGCATGTGATTGAATGACTAACTGTCCATCGGTCTGGGTTGTGATAGACATTTCACACCCTGTAATGTAGAATAATTTGATCAAAGCAATCCAGTACAATACAACAGGTAACACACTAACCCAGTGATTTTTTTTTCCAGAAAAGAGCTTGATTGTAAAGAATTAAATGCCCACCTCTAGCTTTCCCATTTGAGCCAATAAGCAAAAGTGACTTGTCTTATGAACTTGTGTTATCACTCAAGAAAAAAGTTGTTGGCATCATTGTGGATAGTTCTCTGAAAATATCTGCTCTACGTGCAGAGATAGCCAGAAAAGCTGAGAGAATATTAGTAACCATTAGAATAGGGATAGATAATGAGAGAAAATATCATGATGCCCCTGTATAAATCCATGACACACCCACATCTTGAATACTGTGTTCAGTTCTGGTCACCTGATTTCAACAGGTTATATTAGAATTGGAAAAGGCACAGAGAAGAGCAACGGAAATGATTAGAGGTATGGAACAGCTACCACGGGAAGAGCAGTTAAAAAACTGGAGCTGTTGAGCATAGAAAAGAGATGGTTAAGAAGGATATGCTAGAGATCTATAAAATCATGAATGGTGTGGTAAATGTGAAGCAGTTATTTATGCCTCACACAACAAAGACCAAGAGTTACCCAGTGAAATTACTAGGCAGCCGGTTTAAAACAAAGAAAAGAAAGTACTTCACGTAACTCAGTCAACCAGTGGATCTTGCTGACAAGCTGTTGTAAGGCCAAAATTATAACTGGGTTCAAAAAGAACTAGGTAAGTTCATGGAGGGTGATTGGTCCATCAGTAGTTATTACCCAACGTAATCATAGAATCATAGAGCTGGAAGAGACTTTACAAGGTCACCAAGTCCAGCCCCTTGCCCAAAGCAGGACCAATCTCAACTTCAGATTGCCAGAAGCTTAGGCTGGATGTATTGCTCAACATTTTACTTGTTCTGTTAATTCTGTTGGAAGGATCTGGCACTGGCTAATGTCAGAAGACAGGACACTGGGCTCACCCAGGATGGCCATTCTTATGAAGAATCAGAATTTCAGTCAAATCATTTCTTTACATCTATGTCCTTAAGCTATGTTACGCAGTAATAATTGAAAGGCAGCTGGCAATTGTGTGTACAGAGTGCCCTGAGAGGTAACTTCAAATGGTATTGACATTTCCAAAGTTCATATTTGGAAAATAATGGAAAAGTATTAATAATTCATGCTGATCTTTTGAATAATGGATACATTTTAAAAATACATTAGAGATTGTCTTCTACTGTGTCAGTAATGTGGGCTGAGTCTTGTTGAATAGCTGCTGAAAGCATTGTCTCCATTAGCTCCAAAGAGCTCTTTCTGCTTCTTCTGTGATCCTCACGCACAAATGCCATGCAAACCATAAGAGTTCATGACACCCTGATGTCTTCAATCTGGCTTGTCAGTTCCATCCATTAGAAACCCTGGGTGTGTCTGTGAGAGAAATGTATATGGGGAATGGGAGACGCTGCTGAGCCAAAGGTTACCAGAAGGAAGAGCAGCCAAAAGAAGTTTTGACACACCTGAAGAAATTTAAATCCATAGACCTGGTTCTCCTCTCATTTATATTTGTGGGCCATCAATGGAATTAGTTCTGATTTACCTATGGGCGGGATGAGATTCATATCCAATGTGTTCTACTTCTACCTCTGTGGCAACTTACTAATGAAAGCAGATGTGTCTGTTCTAATTATGTATTTTCTTAATTTAAAACTCAATTTAGCTACCATTTATTTTAATTGTTTTTTGGGCCATGTTTATATTCGGAGTGCTTTGCCAGAATAGGCATAGTCCTGATGTTTTCTACTGCCAAAGCACTCGCAGTGTTGACACAGCTATATTGGCAAAACTGTGTGATTGACAGTATAGCTTTGTAACAGGGCACAGGTAGGACCCTTGATCTTTTGCCACTTCTGTGCCCACAGTCTAGCTGGAAACCTCTGGCTTGGTGCAATCACCTATGCTCTTTGTTGACAGTGCCAGTTCCCACCATCTTCTATTTACACACAGCTTCAGACCTGTAGCCTCAAGGACCACTAGCTTCACCAGCTAGCTAGGGAGCACTGCCTTCCACTACTTGGTTCCTCCCTTTCTTCCCCTCCTCTACTTCCTTCCTGCCAGCCTTATGTCACACCCTGGCTAATGAGGCCTATAGCTGTTCCCCTTTGCCCCTTAGGCTTGGGCTGACTCAGCCAGCTCCAGTTAACGAGTTGACGAGCTGGTGTGATAAAGCCCTGGCTCGGGCCTCCTCGCCAGAGGCCTGTCACACGCTTATTCTAGCTGAAGTAAGCTGCATTTGCAACACGTGGTTTTGATGCTATAACCGTCTTAAAGTATCAGAGGGGTAGCCATGTTAGTCTGAATCTGCAAAAGCGGCGAGGAGTCCTGTGGCACCTTATAGGCTAACTGAAGTGTAGCAGCATAAGCTTTCGTGGGCAAAGACCCACTTGGTTACCTGACCCACAGCGCTCTGACCTGAGAGATAGCTGGTCCCTGTTCAAATCCATTGTCCCCTTGTGATGAGGGGAGACTTAAATGTCGGGTTTCCCACATCCTGGGTGAGTTCCCTCTATAGGGTCCAAGCTGGTAGGAGGACTCAGAGTTGGCTTATCAGATTGGGCCCCAGGGGTGCATTAGGTATAGGAACACCTATTTTTCCCAGGTTCATACATCATGCTGGGGCTTAGACATCCAGATACCTGGTGCGGGGCTATAGCACACAGACCCAGAAGCAGAAACATAGGCACAGAGGGAACTTTTACTGCAAAAATGTCAGCACGAATAGGGGTTGTGGGTTGCTGAGCTGGAGCTTTGTGAATCTCAGTGCAGCCTGTTTCTGGGATTTAGATAACTAAAATGGCAGATAGCTGCACCTAAATCCTTTCCTGAATCGATCATAAGCTCTTTGGGGCAGGGACCATGATTTTGTTCTGTGTTTGTACAGTGACTGACACAGTGGGATCCTGGTCCATGGCTGGGGCTCTAAGAGGCTATGGTAATACTCTTAATGCACATGACTAGGAGGGCTGAGCTGGAAGTATAAGGTTATACGCCGGGGTGTGTACTGTGCACTGTGTAGCATGCTGGCTAGTAACAAGCTCAGCTGTGCAGTTTCAGTTAAATCTCATTACTGTGTTTTAAAGGCTCACACAAACCACATTATCAGGGAAGTCACAAAGGCCCACTGTTTGAACATTCTGGCTTGGATCACCCACGAAGCATGTTCTGTTACTTACTGAATTTCACAAAAGGAAACTGCTGCTGTTCCAATTTTTACCTAAGGGCACTGTACTAACCTTACACGCTAGTGCTAAGCAGAGAGGAGATGGATTCTTCTCCCAATGGGGGAATAGGGGCACCTGCCCCATTAATGTTATCAAGAGCAGCCTTGCTATTCTGGCAAGAACTGATAGAAAGGATGATCCAGTGCAGCATTACTAGCCTAAGATTTGGGAGACCTGCATTCCAATGGGCTTCCCATGTGACCTTGGACACTTTACTTCTCTGTTTCATTTCTAGCTGTACAATGGACATAATAGTACTTCCTTGTCTCACAGGGGTGTTTATAGGATAAACTGGAGACTCTCATGGATAGGCGAAAAGAGCTACAGGGATTCTTTTAGATAGAGAGATTGTGCTCACTTCATGCTTGAAATTTTGAAACTGGTGGAGAGATCTGGAGTGTGATTAGAGTAGTCAAAGGATTGAAAGAAGAAGAATTTTTGACTTTTTTGTGGCTCTGCCAAGAATTGCTGCAAGACATAGCACAGCTGGTATTTTGATAAGAAAGCTAAATGTTTCACAAAATCATGTCTGGTATCTTGACTCTTCCTTGAAGGGAAAGTTCATAGTGTCCTAACTACTTTGACAACTACTGTACATTCAGCACTGCAGTTTTTCCCTGTGGACGGCTGATAGTATCTTAGAGGAGAGTGAGTAGCTACATTCCTATGTTAAATAATAGTCAGGCCTGCTGATAGGCAGGGAGAGATTGACTCCCAGGCCTGGTGGTTGGAACCTGGGCCCTTAGAATCGCCACTGGAGTGCCAGGATGTGTGTTCTAGAGCTCTGTGCTCCATGAGCACCAACTCTGCCCCAGCCCTGCTTCTTCTACCCAAGGTCCTACTCCTTGCGGGAATATGGAGCCAGCCCCTGCCCCCATTGCCCAGGGGCCCGGCAATCCTGTCAGCTCCCCGATAACAGATTATGCAGATCACTAATAAGATAAAACACCTTTAAGAAGATTTGAGTGATTTTTAGATATGAGTTCATAATTCACACTAAATGCATTCCTTCTTGGTCTGTGTGGCTAATTTTCGGATGCTTCCATGCAGATGTTCAGCTGCCAATAGGACAAGGCCTCGGTTTATTGATAGTTTAGGATTTTGAAGTAGTATAACTGTAGTATAACTGCGTATTTATTCTGTAAGTTGTAGGCTGCTTGTGACAAGAGCACTCTGTAGATCCCTGTTAACAAGGAATTCATTGGACTTATTTACCCTTTTCCTTGCATAGTTGCTCAGGGGAACGACTATTAAATGGTTGCCTGGGAGTCTGAGCTGGGAAGAATGGCTTTATGAAGGCCACTCTTTGTGCCCATATTCACAGAGGACTTGGCTGAACCCCAACCAGGGAAATTTTCTGTTTCTTCTCATCTTGAGAAAAAGACATACAAAAACCAGTGGGGGAGCACTTTAACCTCCCTAGACACACAGTTTCTGACTTGCAAGTTGCCATTATCGTTGGGGCGGGGAGGCAATATAAAACAGACTGTAAGGAAAACTGCTGAGCTGGAATTCATATGCCAATTTGACACACTGAAAAAAAGGTTTTAAGCGGTTCTCACATTACAATAGGTAATTTCCTCTTCAGGTACTCTCACCTTTTCATCACTAACAAAACATGTAGATGGTATCATGAGCTTTTGTGGGCACAGCCCACTTCTTGAGTGTTGTTAGTCTTTAAAGTGCTACCAGACTATTTGTTGATTTTTAAGTTTATCCCAGGGGGTATGTCTACACTACCCCGCTAGTTCGAACTAGCGAGGTAATGTATGCATACTGAACTTGCTAATGAAGCCCGGGATTTGAATTTCCCGGGCTTCATTAGCATAAAGCCGGCTCCGCCATTTTTAAAAGCCGACTAGTGCGAACCCTGTAGTTCGAACTATCTAGCCCGTGCCGCGTGTAGCCGCGCGGCACGGGGTTCGCACTAGCCGGCTTTTAAAAATGGCGGAGCCGGCTTTATGCTAATGAAGCCCGGGAAATTCAAATCCCAGGCTTCATTAGCAAGTTCAGTATGCATACATTACCCCGCTAGTTCGAACTAGCGGGGTAGTGTAGACATACCCATATAGACTAACTCAGCTACCCCCTGAAGCTTTTCATCACTGTTATAGATGAGTCACATCCATTTGGATTTAATTAGCGCTGATATCACACTCCCATCTCTGTATCCCTTCCTTTTTTTTCTTTTCTCTTCAGCATCTGAGGAAATGAGTAGTATGTCATGAAATCTCCTTGTTGTTTACTCTTAAGAGGTGTGTTGCAGAAGGCTGTGCAAAATGTTAGTATCAATACCTAAAGGCCAGCTCTGCCAGCATGTTACATTGATTCTTTTGTGCTTCACATGTGTAGAATTTTGCTGCTGTTGTCTCATTTTGGGCTAGTGCCACTGGTATGTTTGCAAAACTTCAGTAGATCAGCAACCAGAACAGAGTCAGCTTCCAGCTTTCACAAGTGCCCCTTTCCGGTTTGGCATGTATGTGTTCTTTAGTTTGGTGGCCTCTTTCCAGTGACACAGTGCTCTAGTTAAGTCATACACTGTCTTCATGTAAATCAGAACAGACCCCTCTAATGGAATACTGTCCACCAGAGCTATCTCAATAATCCTGTGGTGACATCTCTTTCTACACTTCTTTGAGCTTTGGTTTTTAATTAATGCAGCCCTGGTATGAAGCTGTATCCCCAAGGCTCCATCCCAGGAGATACTTGCTTCCTGCAGCCCTCCCCAGGCTCAGTCCCTACTCAGTCTAAGTCAGAGGTGGGCAAATGGGCCTCCACCAGCCGGATCTGGCCCATTAAGTGGGTTGATCCAGCCTGCGGAGGCCCTGCCGCTCCCCCAAATAGGGCCTGGGGGTGGGGGAGCGTGCAAAGCTTCCTCTCTCCCTGTAATCAGTACGCAGTGCTTTGAAGTGCCGCACGCAGCTTACAGGGCAAGAGGAGACGTCACATGCTCCCCCACCCCTAAACCCTGATTGGCCTAGTGGCAGGAGGAGCATGCGAAGTTTCCTCCGCCCTCCCCCCACCCTGCAAGGAGCGCACGGCACTTCAAAGTGCATACGCTCATGCAGGGTGGGAGCAGGGCGAGGGAAGCTTCGCACAGCTCCTCCGCCCTCAGGCCAATCAGAACTTGAGGGCGGGGAGCGCATGACGTCTCCTCCCGCCCTGAGAGCAGCACGTGGCACTTTGAAGTGCAGGGTGCTCCTCACAGGGTGGGGGTGAGGCGGGAGGAGGCTTCATGCGCTCCTCTGCCCCCAGGCCAATCAGGGCCTGGAGGTGGGGGAGCTACGTGAAGCTTCATTCACCCTGTCCCGGCCCTGGGAGGAGCACACAGCACTTCAAAGTGCCCCGTGCTGCTCTCAGGGCGGGAGGAGACATCATGCGCTTCCCCTACTCCCCAGCCAATCAGGGCCTGGGGACAGGGGAGTGTGTGAAGCCTCTTCCCACCCTGCCAGGGGCATGGGTGCCTAGTGGGAAGGTGGGGGGCAAAGGGGCTCTCCCACCCTTACACCAATTATGGTCTGGGGGCAGGGAAGCCCAGAAGCATTCTCACCCCACCCCTTCCGGATTAGGCCCTGCTCCTTCTGGCCTGACCCGGGTCCCTGCCCACACTGTCCATGGATCTGCTGCTCTTCCAAGCCTGCAGTGCTATTTCTCCAGCTCTATACATCAACTAACTACTGCGCTATTCTTCAGATGCTTATATGGCCCTCCTAGGCCCAGATTCGCTGCTTCTCCTGCAGCCACTCTGGCCTGCTTAAAGGACCTCTCTATTGCTCCTTTCCTAGAATCAGGGAGACCAAGCCCTGAGGTGTCTAGCAGGGGGTTTGGGCCTAGTCCACCCTATCACATACATACTAATGATGCCTGGGCTAGTAAATATCAGGGTTGCCAGGTGTCCGGTATTGACCCGGATAGTCTGGTATTTTCACCTCCTGTTCATTAAAAAAATTCAGAAAATATCGGAAACCTAATATGTTTGGTATTTTCTGATTTTTTTTCCTGGCCAGGAGGCAAAAATACCGGGTGCTACCTGGTTCCACAGAGGAGCTGTCTGGCCCGGAGCAGGAAGACGAGATGGTGGACGGCCACTGGCAGCCTGTTAGGGACAAAAAGCCTCAAAAACATTTCTTAAAGGGACCATGCTGGTTTTTTAAATTTTATTTCATTTTATTTTATTTTGCTCAACAACTTTGGACTCCCCTTTTTTCTTTCTCAACAGAATTTTTTCCCCGGTGTTTTGTTGTTTTTTTGGGGAGAGGTGTTCAGTATTTTTGGTTAAACCATTTGGCAACCCTAGTAAATATCCACTTTAGAACAGGAATGCTTCTGTGTGTAAAACAACCAACCAACAATATCTTGATCAACAAACCACATCATCATCAAGTAATGGGAAAGACCCAAACCTGCTCTAACAAACATGAATTCCCTAAATGTAGGTCTGCTTGTGGAGATGTCATTCTCCTGGTGCTTGCTATCGTTCAACTGAGAGTAGAGTGCGTTTTTAGCTTTATGGTGAGGTCAGTGGTATACCAAAGAAGTTTGAGGTCAGGTGAAAGTTTTAGGTGTAGGTGTAGTGGCTGTCTTTCAGGGAAAGATGGCTTTCCTTTCAAGTTAGCTGAAAAGAAAAGTAAATAAAAGTACTCTTCCTTTCAGGTTCAGCTAAGCATAGTAAAGGAGCCCAGATTATTGTCTGCTTGACCTCTTCATGAACAGCTACAATAACGTATTAGAAAAAGGATTTTTCCAGTGACACAGAATCTGAGCAAGTTCTTATACTCAAAGCAAATAAATGAAGAAATTGTTAGCTGGTTTTCAGCCTCTAGATTCTTTTTTTTTTAAGCCAGTGATGTTTGCTGCAGTTATATTACAAAACAAGAAGCACTGTCAATTTTCTTACTCAATGGAATGGAATGTAATAGACTGAGCATCTTTATAATGGGCAACAGGGCATTTTAAAGAGCACCCATGATGGGTCAAGCATGTTTATGACTATTTGGTGGCACATGTGTACATGATGTCTTGTTAGAGCAATTAGTCAAAGCGTGTTGGTGCGGGGGATTAGAAAAATATATCATAACCCATAAAAGAAATTTAAGCCTTTAGAATAAACACTGAGATGCTGTTTGAAAAATGGTGGCTTTGGTGATAAATAAAATCATGTACCAGCAATTAGCTAATTAAGATAGCTCTTCTGGCTGCTTTTGGGTTTCCACAGTGAAATATCAGTGAACTGGGACAACTATAAAAAACAACAAATAGTCTGGTAGCACTTCATAGACTAACAAAACATGTAGATGGTATCATGAGCTTCCATGGGCGCAGCCCACTTCTTCAGATGATCAGAGTTTTGAGTTAAGGATGGGCAGACCTAAAATAAATAGCGGAGAGGAAAAAAAGGAGGAGGTGGTGGGGGGAAAACTATGTTAGTATATTGTTTGTAGATCAGGTTGAATTATTCAATGAAAATAAACTATCTCACGAATTTAGTCTTTTATTTATATTTTAATTGTTTGCAAACCAATATTGATTTATTTGAGTGTACTTACTTATTTTAAGTGTTCATATCATAGTTTATATGTGTGGGATGTGTGTGAACTTTGACCTTTTGACGAGTGTGACTGGTCACTTACATCAGCTTACATTGTTTCACTGGTCACTTACATTGTTTCTGTTCACTAATTGGATGACTATTTTAAAAAGAAGATATTAAATGATTAATAACAAGGCATTTTGGGCAGAAATATTCAGACAACTCATCATTCTAAAATCCATTCAACTTTTGGGATCCAAACACACTTGCTAATATACTGGTGGCCATATGAATACTTAGCATAACAGGTGCAGCAAGCAGTAAGAGGGTGAAATAATACTACCTTCATCGAAGTTACTGGAAAAAACTCCTATTAATTTTAATTGGGTCAGGATTTCATCTATGGAGTTTTGCACAAAAATATATGCCAGTCACTCAAGCAGCTCTCACTATTATTCCTGAGCTACTTATTTGACATGACTCATTCATTATCTCAATTTTCTTTCATCTACATCAGTCCCAACCCATTGAAGTCTATGGGTGCATCTACAGAATTTTACTTCGTATTTGCATATTTTACTTGCTTATTTTACTGCATTGTATTTTGAAATTGCTTATTTCAAAATTTGGCATGTCTACACAGTGCCAAATTTCAAAATAACATGCTATTTTGAGACATCCCTTAGCCCTCATGGAACGAGGGTTGCAGGGATGCCAGAATAGTGCACCAGTTATTTTCAAAAAATATTTCAAAATAATGGGAACACTTCAAAGATGCGGGGTAGCTATTTTGGAATAGTCTAGACATACCCTAAGAAAGCTCAACAGCCACTGAGGCTCAATCATTGGGTCAGGGAAATAATAATTTAGTTAAAAATTCCATAGTAAATCAAACAATAAAATGGCACTTTGAGGTTCCTGTTACAATTCTTGCTATTTTAGTGTAAGGCCTTGGGATATGTTACTATCTGAAAATTTTAGTCATTTTTATGAAGATAATTTGTCAGTGCTTTGAAAATTGGGACATCCTAGATTTATGGGGCTTGCAAACTAATGATCTCTTTCTTCTATGCTTTGTCAAAGTCTGGTACCTTGCCCATAAGAAAGTCCCTGCATTAGTTATTTCTTTGGGGTGGTGATTAATAAGGCACAGATTTGATCTTAACATTAATACACTGACTACTTAAGAATTATTTTGATTCACATTTGCTGTAATAGGCAGAAGGGAGATGGCAGTCTTCCTGGCTTACAAGAAACCTGGCTGACTACACCCCAGTGCAGTTGCTACAATTGCCCATCATGGAGGCAGGCCCCCATAGTTGGGATCAATAAAGAAAATAAGTGCAGCTATAAAGGAAGGAGAAGAAAGTAATAGGGAGGCAGGGAACTCCTGGGAACTGCAGGGACATGCCAGATGCTTCTGGAGACCCCACCTACATCCCAACCCTTGCTGCTTGGGAGTTAGGAAGGGCAGTGACAGGCGCAGGGGAGCACATGGATAAGAACATAAGAACATAAGAATGGCTGTACTGGGTCAGACCAAAGGTCCATCTAGCCCAGTAGCCTGTCTGCCGACAGTGGTCAACACCAGATGCCCCGCAGGGGATGGACTGAAGACAATAATCAAGCGATTTGTCTCCTGCCATCCCTCTCCAGCCTCTGACAAACAGAGGCCAGGGACACCATTCCTACCCCCTGGCTAATAGCCTTTTATGGCCCTAACCTCTAGCTTCTCTTTAAACTCTGTTAGGGTATGTCTACACTACCACCCTAGTTCGAACTAGGGTGGTAATGTAGGCAACCGGAGTTGCAAATGAAGCCCAGGATTTGAATTATCACGAGGAGTAACGGTAGTTCCACGAGGAGTAGCGGTAGTTCGGAATAGGAAGCCTAGTCCGAACTACCTAGTCCGTGCCGCGTGCAGCCGCGGGGCATGGAGTCCACACTAGCGGACATTTAAAAATGGCGGCACCCGGCAATATGTAAATGAAGCCCGGGAAATTCAAATCCCGGGCTTCATTTGCAACTCTGGTTGCCTACATTACCACCCTAGTTCGAACTAGGGTAGTAGTGTAGACATACCCTCATAGTATAGCCTTCACAGCCTCCTCCGGCAAGGAGTTCCACAGGTTGACTATATGCTGTGTGAAGAACTTTCTTTTATTAGTTTTAAACCTGCTACCCATTAATTTCATTTGGTGTCCTCTAGTCCTTATATTATGGGAACTAATGAATAACTTTTCTTTATTCACCCTTTCCACACCACTCATGATTTTATATACCTCTATCATATTCCCCCTCAGTCTCCTCTTTTCCAAACTGAAAAGTCCCAGTCGCTTTAGCTTCTCCTCATAGGGGACCTGTTCCAAACCTCTGATCATTTTGGTTGCCCTTTTCTGAACATTTTCCAAGGCCAAAATATCTTTTGAGGTGAGGAGACCACATCTGTACACAGTACTCAAGATGTGGGCATACAATAGTTATATACAGGGGCAGTAAGTTATTCTGTGTCTTATTTTCTATCCTTTTCTTAATAATTCCTAACATTCTATTTGCCTTTTTGACCGCAACAGTACACTGTGTGGATGTTTTCAGAGAACTATCCACAATAACTCCAAGATCTCTTTCCTGATTTGTCGTAGCCAAATTAGCCCCTTTATATTATATGTATAGTTGGGGTTATTTTTTCCAATATGGAGTACTTTACACTTATCCACATTAAACTTCATTTGCCATTTTGTTGCCCAATCACTCAGTTTGGTGAGATCTTTTTTAAGTTCTTCAGTCTGCTTCTGTCTTGACTATCTTAAACAGTTTAGTATCATCTGCAAACTTTACTATCTCACTGCTTGCCCCTTTCTCTAGATAATTTATGAATAAGTTGAATAGGATTGGTCCTATGACTGACCCTTGGGGGACACCACTAGTTACCCCTCTCCATTCTGAAAATTTACCATTTATTCCTACCCTTTGTTTCCTGTCTTTTAACCAGTTCTCAATCCAAGAAAGGACCTTCCCTCTTATCCCATGACAATGTAATTTACACAAGAGCCTTTGGTGAGGCTTTCTGAAAGGCTTTCTGAAAATCTAAGTATACTATCTATTGGATCCCCCTTGTCCACATGTTGTGTTGTGAGCAAGACACGAGAAGTCATTCTTCCGCTCTACTCTGTGCTAGTTAGGCCTCAGTTGGAGTATTGTGTCCAGTTCTGGGCACCGCATTTCAAGAAAGATGTGGAGAAATTGGAGAGGGTCCAGAAAAGAGCAACAAGAATGATTAAAGGTCTAGAGAACATGACCTATGAAGGAAGGCTGAAACAATTGGGTTTGTTTAGTTTAGAAAAGAGAAGACTGAGGAGGGACATGATAGCCGTTTTCAGGTATCTAAAAGGCTTCGTGCTTCTAATGTACTTAAAAACATTTTGCTATTGTTTTTTGAGTTTTTGGCTAGCTGTTCTTCAAAATCTTTTCTTCAGGTCGGGGAAAGGTACTCCCAGGATTACAGCAAAATGCAACATGTAATAGAGTATTCTGCCCATATCATGAGGGACCATTCAAGGTAGAGAGGCCTGTTAACACCTCTGCAGCCATAGTACAAACAGGGAATTAGTGGGTTACAGATTTTTGCGATAAGCCATACATCCAATATCTCTGTTTAGTCAAACATGTTTTAGTGTCTAACAGTTCCCAGGCTTGTCTTAACAAAGTGTTATACAGGTTTTCTTTAAGTATGAGGACTCAAAGGTCAGATATAGAGTGATCATTTTGTGAAAATATTTCACCCACAGGAAATCGGGTGTTTTTGTCTTTTAGCATTTTCCCCTGTGAGTTCATGCAGGAGTGTAGCGGGTATCTGGTTTCACCCACATAGTTGTTATTGGGGTATTTAGTGCACTGGGTGAGTGTAGTGAGACAGAATGGCCTCTCATGGACCTAGAGGGAGAGGAACCCCTCATTGAGCTCTGGTAGGTGGAGCCAGACCATGCCACCCACTGGGTACTGGGTGGGACAGGAAGTATAAAAGGTGGGCTTGGAGCCAATTAGATGGATGCCCCCTGCCTGTTCCCAAGACTGCCACAGGCCCTGGTGGAGCTGAGGACTATCCAGGGCCACTGGAGGAATTGCCAAGATTACTGCAGACCTTCTACTTTGATGATCTGGAGGACCCCTACAGACGTATGTACACCCTGAAAGTGAGGGTATGTCTACACTACCACGCTAGTTCGAACTAGGGTGGTAATGTAGGCAACCGGAGTTGCAAATGAAGCCCGGGATTTGAATTTCCCGGGCTTCATTTGCATAAAGCCGGGCGCCGCCATTTTTAAATGTCCGCTAGTACGGACTCCGTGCTGCACGGCTACACGCAGCACGGACTAGGTAGTTCGGACTAGGCTTCCGTTTCGCGAGGAGTAACAGTAGTTCGGACTAGGAAGCCTAGTCCGAACTACCTAGTCCGTGCCGCGTGTAGCCGCGCGGCACGGAGTCCACACTAGCGGACATTTAAAAATGGCGGCGCCCGGCTTTATGCAAATGAAGCCCGGGAAATTCAAATCCCGGGCTTCATTTGCAACTCCGGTTGCCTACATTACCAGCCTAGTTCAAACGAGGGTGGTAGTGTAGACATACCCTGAATTAGGAAGGCGACTCTATCCTGGCTACAGCACTGTCCGAGAGTAAGTGAGTATTTTGTGGTCAGGATCCCCACTGACTTCTGGCAGACCACCAAGAAGCCTCTGTTCATCAGTCAGCAACAGGAGTCTAGATGCCCGGCTTCCTTTGCTGCTTGTCCTGAATACAAGTCTGGGCGACAGACTCTCATTGCCCTGTCTTTGCTATTTGGCCTAAAGACAGGCTCAGCCTAGAAACTCTTGTTACCCTGCTAGTTCTCTATGGTAGTTGATGCACAGAGACGCAGTGAGGCAGAGTGGCATCCCATGGATCCAGAGGGACCACAACCACCAACTACTACAGTGAGGTCCACCACATGTTATGGTAGGCATGTACAGGATCCATGGACATTGAAAGGTGTGTTATAGAAGGAATTGATCATTGTAGCAATGGAAATATGTCTGCAGGGTCTAAGATAGGGCTGGGCAAAATATGGCTCACAGGCTGGATCCGGCCCATCAAGTCACCGGATCTGGCCCGCAGGCACAGACAGCAGGAGCCTTGGTCAAGCTCCTTGCCTGCCCTGCCCCCACACACCACTCAGAAAAGCTGGCAGTTTGTGAATAGCTGGAAGCCTGGAGGAAGTTTCTGGACAGTGGAAGCTGTCTGTCTGAAGAACAGACAATGGGTGAAGTACCCATCCCTCCCTCCTCTCAGGCTCACTACTTTTTAGAAACACTGCAGCCGGCTGCTCTGAATGGCTGCTGGGGTATGGAAGGCAGGGAACCTGCTGGCCTGCTGGCTGGGGGTTGCCCAGGAAAGCGTCTCCCAGGCAGAGCCTACCTCTGGCATTCCAGCTCCCTCCCTCTTCCCAACTCTCTTCCTTCCAATTTCCCCTCCCCCCCGACTCTACGTAACCCAAACCCTCTGTCCCCTTCTTGCACCCATAGTCCCTTCCAGACCTTGCACCCCAGTCCCCTGTTCCAGATCACAACCCCCTCCTTCACCTGAACTGCCTCCCAAATCCCACACCCCCTCTTGTACCCCAGTCACTTACTCCAAGCTCCCTTCTGCACGCAACCTTCATCCCAGACCCTGCACCTCCTCTATTAATATCATGGAAGAGTGAGGCTCTTGACTCACTTACCACATTCTTGGAGGGGCCCCTATCAAAAATGGTCCTGTAGCATCTTAGAAACTAACCAAAAAATATAGATAGTATCATGAGCTTTTCTGGGCAAGACCCACTTTTCATATGAAGAAGAAGATGGTGCCACGAAAGCTCATGAGACCATATAAATTTTTTGGTTAGTCTTTGAGGTGCTACAGGACCATTCATTGCTTTTTAAAATTTTTTAAAAAAATTTTTATAGTTACAGACTAACATGGATCCCCCCCCAAGACTTTTCCCCATCAAAAATGATCACCCACACATGGTCTAAGACATTCAGCTATGGGTATGAGATCTATCACATATGTTACTACAGGTTGGACCTCCCTGGTTCACCAGTCTTGCGACCTGAGCTATCCCAGACCAGGGAATTTGCCAGACTAGGGGAGGTCAGTGCTCCCCTGCTGGTTGCCCCACTGCTGGGTTCCTCTCCTTGGGGCTCAGTGCCCTGCTGCTGGCCCCCATAATGCTGGCCCAGCACAGCTCCTCACCTTGCTGCAGCCTGCTGCCCCATGATCTCTACTGCCACAGAGTGTTCCCCAGAGTTCCTGATGGGGGACACCCGATGCTGCTGGCCCTGCTGCTGCCAGGGGTTCCCCAGCCAGGGTGCCTGGCTGCTCCAAACCGCTGCTGGGGCTGCCCCCACTGCCACTGGGGATTCCAGCTGCCAACCTCTACCAGCCCCACTTCAGCTGGGGGGTTCCCTGGCAGAGGCTGCTCGGCTACCACCGGGGGTTTGCTGGGATTCCTGGCTGCTGCCATCCAGACAGCTCTGCTGCAGTGAGGGGTTCCCCAGATGAGGCAGGGACTCCCCAGACAGCTGGCCCTGCTAATGCCAGGGGTTCCCAGGCTGGGCAGGAGCCTGGCCCCACTAGCACTGGGGATTTCCCGGCCAGGGCAGGGAGGGTCTCCCCAAATGCCACCTGTCCCCGCTGACACCAGGGCTCCCTGGCCAGGGTGGGGTCTCCCCTGATGCCACCTAGCCCAGCCAGGGCTCCCCAGCCCTTGAGTTGCTCCCTGCTGGACCACGGATGTTGCTGGAGCAGAGAGTCCCAGATTTGGGGGATTCAGCCTGTACCTTCTGGTCTATATGGAAAGTGCATCTTTCCAGCCTTGCCTTTGGTAATATAAACAAAGAGCACAGTGTGTGTGAGTGTGTATATATATGTATATATATATATATACATACACACACAAAAACAAACTGAAGTGCTACTTCATGCACAATTTTCCTCTAGGGAAAGAACAAAAGAAAGAATGAACCATGTGACTGTTATCATGGCACTTAATGTACTTCTGGGAGCTTGCCAGGACCGCAAGAGGTGGGCACCCGCCTGGTCCAGTGCAGACATCGTGGACCTCATCCACGACCTCCACACTAGGCACAGGAAAGCGGCCGTCTAGGGCAGGAGAGCTGCCAGCTTGGCCACCCAGGAGCAGGTTTGCATGAAAATCAAGGTGATCCACTGAGACCCCCGACCCTGAGCCCTGAGCTTAGAATGGCCGTACTGGGTCAGACCAAAGGTCCATCTAGCCCAGTAGCCTGTCTGCCGACTGCGGCCAACCCTAGGGACCCTGGAGGGGATGGACCAAAGACAGTGACCAAGCCATTTGTCTCGTGCCATCCCTCTCCAGCCTTCCACAAACTTCGGGCAGGGACACCACTCCTACGCCCTGGGTAATGGACCCAACCTCCATGAATTGATCTCACTTCTCTTTAAACTCTGTTCTAGTTCTAGCCTTCACAGCCTCCTGCAGCAGTGAGTTCCACAGGTTGACTATTTGCTTTGTGAAGAAGAACTTTCTGTTATTCGTTTGAAGCCAGCTACCCATTCCTTTCCTTTGGTGTCCTCTAGTCCTTCTATTATGGGAACTAATGAAGAACTTGTCTGTATGCACCCTCTCCACCCCACTCATGCTTTTATAGACCTCTATCATATTCCCCCTCCATCTCCTCTTTTCTAAGCTGAAAAGTCCCAGTCTCTTTAGACTCTCTTCATATGGGACCTGTTCCAAACCCCTCATCATTGTAGTTGCCCTCCCCTCTCCCAGCCTCTCTCTTCCCCTCTCCCACCTCCTTTTCCCAGTCTCCCCGAGTTTTGTTCACTAAAGAGAGATTCTATTTTTGAACACAATTGTCCTTTATTTTGTACATCAGGAAGGGGGGCTAGGGAGGGCTTAGTGGAAGGAGGTGAGGGAGGAATGGGGTACGAGCCCCCAATGGGGAGGACTGGGCTGGCTCTGTGGGCTTCTGGGGGTGGAAGCTCTCCTGCAGCTCCCCAATTGCCCCTCTCCCCAGATGGCAGCCTGCGGCAAGTGCAGCCGGGCTGATGGCCGAGTGCTGTGATGTGCCCAGTGTGGGTACTCCGGGCAATCCAAGCCAGGACTGCTTTGCAAGCGGGGCACCCCTGAGAACTGTCTGTCCGGGGTGGGGGTCGGGTCCCTTTAAGCACAGCCCTCGGCTAGCCTGAGACAGCAGCTCCACGCTCTAAGTCCTCATCTGATGCCCTGCCGGCACTGCTTCCGGCCATCCTTAACCCCGGTTCAGGGTCCACTCTGTGTGGACATGCTAGTTCGAATTAGCAAAACTCTAGTTTGAACTAGTTTTTTAGTCTGGATGCGTTAGTTCGAATTAGCTTAGTTCGAATGAACTAATTCGAACTAAGTTAGTTCGAATTAGCGCTGTAGTGTAGACATACCCATGGTGAGTAGCCTTTTATTCTGTGAGCTCATGGTGTCCCTCTGAAATTAAAGCTTGAGTGATAACAGGGTTTGGAGGAGGGAGCAGTTGCTAAAAATTGTAATTAAATTGTCTTCCAAATAGCCATTCTAAACTGCATGTTTTAATATAGTTTCAAAAGTATATTCTCTGCATATAATATACAGGCAGTCCCCGACTTACGCGGATCTGACTTATGTCGGATCCGCAGTTACGAACGGGACTCCCCGGAGGACACAGACTGCGGGACCTCGCGGTCCTGCCGCCCGTGTACTCCGGGGATTTCTCCGCATCTCCCTGGTCTGCAGACCAGGAAGTCACGGAGCAAAGCCGCGGGGGGGCTCGGGCAGCGAGGCAGCCCAGGCGCGCCTGGGCTGGTCCGCTGCAGGCTTCCCCGAGGCTTTGCAAAGCTGCTGGCGTCCTCAGAGGCTTTGCTCCCCGTCTCCCTGGCAGACCAGGGAGACTGGGATCAAAGCCGCGGAGGACCCAGGTGGTGGGACCGCAGTGCGTCTCGGTCCCCCGCCCGCGTCTTCCTGGTCTGCTGGGGTGGGGGGGGGGGCGCAGCTAGTACCCCCCCCCCCCCCTCCCAGCAGACTAGGCTTTTCTCCAGACGCCTGTGGCAGAGCAGCTGGGGTGCTGCCGGTTGGTCCCGCAGCGCCGCTCTGGGCGCTACTGGACCAACCCGGCAGCACCCCAGCTGCTCTGACGCAGGCGTCCTGATTTTTTTAAAATATTCTGTGACACCTGAATTTAATCTGACCAAGTGATCTGCAAGGTAAACATGTTTTCCTGTGATTTGTTGATGCACCTTGAAATTTTGTTGCAAATATATTTCTCACCTTCTGTGTTTCCATTTCCTTTGAGGTTACAGGGTTTTAGCTTTTAAATAACATCGCAGTGGCCTCCTATTATTTAGGGTAAGATGCTTGGCCTCTATGATAGCATCATTCCCTTTCCCCCAGTCCTTTAGAATATGTAAAAATGGAGCAATCTTGCTCGTGTAAAAAGATAAAGAGTTCTGTCTCCTGCTTCTTAGAATATATTAGAGCCTGGAATTTGATATGGAAGACATGAACGTAATTGTGTAGCTGACTGCTCATGGAGATTAATTTCAAGAAGTTGTGTGTGTATGGTGCAATGCAAACAAGATGATGGGTGTGAATTTTCCATACCATTTTAGATTGTTTCCCTAGTGACCTAGGCTTCAGAAGTGTCCTTGGAATTGATGCTCTTTAAAATGCCTCAAGCCAAAGTGTCTCTTTGTAGACAGGGAAAGGGTGGAAGAGGCGTTTCACCCTTCTATCTAGCACCTGTTTTCAAATTTCCTTTCCTCCAGCAGCTCCTGAAAAGTGACCCTTTTGCACTAGCAGCTCTCCTTCAACAAAAAGACCTGAGGTCCTCTCTCAGCTGTTTGCATGGTCCATGGTGTATTGATGACAGAGAGGATATAAGTGATGTATGGGGAGAAGGGATGGTGGTACAGAACACTTGGGATGGTATTAGGGATGTTAAATATTGGTTAATTGAATAGTCGAGTAACCTCATAACATTTTATCGGTTAGTCGACTATTGTATAGTCCCTGGGGGCAGGGCCGGCAGCCACTGTATCAGAGGCAGCAGTGTGGGGTCCCAGGTGGGAGCTGGTCCGTGAGGGGATCCACTTTAAAAACCAGTTCCCCTTGTACTGCTGATTCTGAGAGAGAGGCAGCAGCGTGAGGTGGCAGGAGTCCCTGTTTAGGGGAAGTCTGAGCTCCTGGACCCGGCACAAGCCAGAACTGAGCTGGCTGCCTGCCTGCCCAGCTCTTAATACACTTTAAATGCAGAGCCACAGCAGGGGTAGGTCCTGGACCCATTGCAAGCCAGGACCGAGCCAGGCTGCTGGCCAGCCTGCTAAAAAATTCCCTGTCAGGGAGAGGGAAATGTGTGTAGTCTATAGCAGGGCTACTCAACTTTGGAAGCCCCGGGGGCCACAACGATACTCACAGCACATGCTGAGGGCCACAACTTAAGTGTGGTACCAAATATATGCAAATATATGCAAATAACTTCTTTCACACCGATGAGCATGAATACGAAGATTAAGGCAAGACTACACAACACATTTGTAGTCAGTTCTGCTGATATTAATAACATGCAATATTTACCCAATTTCTACCCATATGATATCACTTGTAATGAGCAATGACAGTCTGGGAATTTAACTACTAAATTTCACATTTCAACAGAAGACCATTTTATTGACTACTTTTTTGTTTTGGCTCCTGCCCACGGGCCACATGTTGAGCCCCACGTAAACCCAAACCTCACTGTGGGTCACAAACAAACGGGCCACATGTTGAGTAGCCCTGGTCTATAGCATTAACCTATAAGCTTTTGCTTATTGGTTAATCGACTATACTATTACATCCGTAGATGGTATTGTAGAGGAGGCTGAACCAGAGGATCATGGAGAATGCTGGGAGGGAGGTAAGAAAAACTCTGTTTTATTCATACAGGAAATACTGAAATCATATGCATACCAGCAGTATTATTCAGCCTCTAGATGTCTCTGGGACCTCTCGATCCATAGCAAATAATTGGGACAAAACAGGAACTCAAGCTGTGTAGAAGTCTGTTTGATTCTGTAGTTAATTGTTTTTTTGTCTATATAAAAAGACTCCTGTTTGAAAAGGACAGTGATTTTATATACCATGACAGATATTTTGTATAGTTATTGAAACATGACTAAACCTATTTATTCATTCATCTTTGCAAAACTGCCATGGAAATTTACCAGCTTAGGCATAAAGTCTAATCTCCTAGCCTTAGCAGGCTGGAAAAACTAATGACATTTTACTCATCCATCAAAAATAATTATATGTCCCAGCTGAGTGGACAAGTAGAATTAGCAAGACTTGATTAAATGTCTACATTTGGGGGATTCTATATGATATTGTTGTAAAGCACTTTGGTATTTGTGATAAGTGAGGTATAAACTAACTACATTAGTGCTGCCTAAAGAATCAGATACATGGGCAGAACTCAGATTTGTTGGTGTCTTATGTAGCTGCTATGGGATGTTTCTGTTGAAAACCAGTGTTGGAAGACAGCAGCTGCCACAAAGAATTTGCTGCTGAATGCTGCAATGATAAATAAGAACTAAGAAGTGGATATTAAGGCAGCACTGTGCTAAAAGACCAATATTCAATGAGTAGCAGAAACTCAGTGAGAGATGAAGTGTGGAACTTCTAAGTCATAGCCCAGCATTGGGAGCAGTGTAGGGCCAACCTGCCCGAGGACACTTGAAAAGGGATTTATTCCTCAGCGAGATAGGATGCCTCTCTGAGCTACCTGGTGTACCTGAAATTTGCATTCTTCTGTCCCCGATCTCCCCAACTTGGTCTGCAGGCCAGTCATGAGCAGCTGAGTATAGCCCTGTTTCTTCTTTCCGCATGCATTGTGTGTCCTTTGGGAAGTGCAGAAGAGCATGCTCCTCTGAATGTACCTCCAGCCTGGCCAGGGCAGCCCCTGTCCGTGACGGGTCCCCTGCCTGCGCCAAGCAGGGAGCTACTCCAGCCCCCACTGGTTAACATCAATCAGTAGTGAGGCTCACTGGTTAACTGATTAAACATTCACACCCATAGTAGCTGGCTCTTAAACAGATTCTGCCAAGGGAGAAACACTGCTTCCACTCCTTCGCTTACATATAGCCAGGTACAGTCTGGCCATGTTCTTGATAAGGAAAGTCTTTGAAGATGGAAAGCTAATATTTGTGATGAATATGTCACATACAGCACTTAGTAATGAGATTATCCATTTGTCACAAGCCTTAATTTTAGACACTGAGTCAGATAACGGAAATTTTGGAGCGAAAACTGTCCAATTTCAGCCAACTGCAATGGCTTTCAATCAGCACATTTGCCATTCCCTGCATACTATAAATAAATTCCACTGGTTCTCTTCTAGCACCCTCACCCTCCTCTAGGCCATTCAATCAAAGTCAGGTTTTGCTGTTGCTAAGCCAAATCTTCCTCAAGTAGGTGCTTGCAAGTCTAATTTCTGACAAATAGGAGCTTAGCGAAGAATTTATGCAACAAAGTCTTGTATGTAGGATAAATTAAACCGCTTCGGTTATTTCCTGCTGTAAGTCACAGAGCACCTACAGTCTAAATGGCTGTCCCTTAAATGTCACAGGGACATTGATTATTCTGGAAACATTACAGAGCTGCATCATATTACTGAATAGACTCACAGGAATTAGAAATTAAAGAGCCATTAGCACATCAAGCCCATCGCTTTGCCAATGAGGCTGGTCCCCTATTTGCCATCAAGCGTGGAGTCCAATAACTAGAGTTATACTCTCCTCTCAGTTTGCAGCTAGTGCAATATCTAGCTTGTAAGCTACCAAGCAAATGTTAAGTTGTTTTATGGGGGAAAAGCTCTGGTCACACAGATGCTTTTAAGATTTATTTTAAAAAGCACTTGTTCCCAGGGAGCTGAAGGTGCTGTGAATAATTTTAACCACCATAAAATAAGAGAATTAATAATGATATAATAAAACACTTCAGAACAAAGGTGACAATTAGGTGTAGTGTGTGCGGTAAGAAGTTTGAGATGAAGCAGTGAGACAATATACAGAAAATCTGTAAGTAACATGCTATTTTGTCTTGAGATGCAAACAGCCCAAATAACCTCACCCATATAAAAGCTCTAGACTACCTAACAATACATTGAACTTACAATAAAATGATCCTCAAGCAGCATTAACTACTTGTAGTTAGGTAACAAACCAGCTCCGTGAGCCAGCAATGTTAAATAGTCATTGAGGCATCCATAATTTCAGCTGGCCAATAAATTAAAACAATTCCATGCAGATGTGATCGACTCTTCTCCAAAAAGATATCTTGGCACTGGAAAAAGTTCAGAAAAGGGGAAAAATTATTAGAGATATGAACAGTTGCCATATGAAGAGAGATTAATAAGACTAGCACTTTTAAGCTTAGAAAAAAAGATTACCGGGGGGGGGGGGGGGGGGGAGGGAGATATGACAACAGTCTATAAAATCATGACTGGTGTGGAAAAAAATGAATAAAGATGAGTTATTTACTTCTTCCCATAACGCAAGAACTAATAGATAGCAAGTTTAAAACAAACAAAAGGAAGTACTTCTTCACACAACAGACAGTCAACCTGTGGAACTCCTTGCCAGAGGATATTGTGAAGTCCAAGACTATAACAGTGTAAAAAAAGAGCTAGATAAATTCATGCAGAATAGGTTCATCAATTGTTCTAATTGAAAAGCCTCTTTTCCTCACCCCCTATTCCAAACTCTGTCAAATACATGGCTTCAGTATGGTGCCCTAGAGGCCACTGAGTTCTAGCTGTTTTGAGCCAGGAAGGGGAGCTAGTGCTAGAGTGAAAGGCTGTCATAGACAACACCCTGCTGGTGGTTTGCTCCTTTGAGTAAGGAGAAAGGGCCATCCACTTCAAGCGCCTCTGCTTGTTGCAACTGTGCGACCATGCCCATGGGAAGAAAAGCAAGACCTCAGATAGGCAGCTGTGAAGGGAGAAGAAAGTTGGTCCAATGATTTGCTAAAGGAGACCTGTATTCAGTTCCTTCCCTGCTACAAATATCCTGTGCAATCCTCAGCAGGTTAGTTAGGCTCTGTGCCTCAGTTTCCTGTTGGTAAAGGGGGAATCATAGCACTGTTGTCCCTCACAGGATAAGGACATTAAAGACTGCACAGAGCTCAGCTACTATACTGACAGGGCCTTGTCAGTACCTTCCATAGACTGGTGAGTCTCTGGTCATTGAGGGATTTCTAGATCATCTGTCACCTTAAACTTTATCCAAGACTAATGCAGATCCCAGAACACTAGAGTCAGGGAAGATGCAAACTACCACATGCTGCAGCAGCTTTAGTGTTTGAATGACTTTAAGGCAAGGGTCTCAAGCTCATGGCCAGCAGGCCATCTGCAGCCTGATCAGTTCCACAATCCAGCCTGCACACAGCTGCTGGCATGGCAGTCCCTGTGGCCCTGGGGGGAGTGGCGGGCGGGGGAGAGTGGGGGAGTGTGTGTGTACCCTTCCCCCAAGTCCAGCCCCTGCTGTGCCCCCACCCCACCTCTTCCTGCTTGTGACGACCCCGGCCTCAACCTGAGGCCGTGGCCCCTTTTAATTGACCACAAACCAAAAAAATACAATTCAGAAATAAGGTCCCACGGCCTCATTTTTCCCAGATGGGGGCTGCCGATTCCCCTACCGGATTCTTTAAAGCGATCCATCTGGTGAGGGTCCCTCCCACCACCAGACTGCTTCTCTGGGCCTTAGTAAAGCAATTAGGGGACCTGACGTCCTGCCAGGGACCGGGGTCTCACGACGCCAATGTTTGCAATACTGGGCGCTGAGTCTTTCCCCACAAGCTGAGTCTTTCTACACTGGATCCCGAGGCGCAGTCTTTTTGGATCTGCCAATCAGATAACCCTCGAAGCAGCGGGGATTTAAAAATGGCGGCTCCCCGCTTATGCTAATGAAGCCCGGGAAATTCAAATCCCGGGCTTCATTAGCAAGTGCGGTATGCATACATTACCCTCCTAGTTCGAACTAGGAGGGTAGTGTAGACATACCCTGGGTAAGTAGTTCCCTGCCCTAAGCCCTTTCCTCCTCCTAGCCCTTGGCTGCAGCACCAGCGGAGGGAGAGAAAAAAGGCCCTTGGTGGCCGGGGGAGACTGCGCGGTGGGGAGAGAAAACAGGCTTCTGGCAGCTGGGGAGTGGGTAGAGGGAGAGAATACAGGCCCTTGGCAGCTGAGGGGATGGGCTGTGGGGAGAGAAAACAGGTCCCTGGTAGCCGGAGAAGGGGGTTGGCGGAGAGAAAAGAGGCCATCCCAGATGGGGCTCCCACCTTCAGACCCTCCTCACCCCCAACCCTCACTCTCTCACACCCCCTCCGTACACAGCCTCCTGAACCCCTCCCCTCCCCATCCCCAAGGCCCTACTGTGAGTCCTGCACCACCTATAGTGCCAGCCCCCTTCCCTAAAGGGCCCAGGCAATGCCAGGTAAGTCTGCTAGTGGTTGTGTTAGGATCAATACACTATTCCCAAATGACTCCTCAGTCTTGCCATCATTAGTCAGCAACTGCGGCATCTTCAGTATTAAAGAAATGTGGTACAGGCAGTCCCCGGGTTACGTCAGTCCGACTTACGTCGGACCCCTAGTTACGAACCGGGGGGGCCCACTAGTGCGGGGTGCCTCCCCCACTGTCGCCACCTCTGGCGGTGCGGGGTGCGCTTCCCCCCAGCAGACCAGGGAGACGCGGAGCGGCTTTTCTCGCCGCCCACGTCCTCCACGGCAAGAAAATCCGCTCCACGTCTCCCTGGTCTGCTGGGGGGGCGCACTAGCAGACCAGGCTTTTCTCGCCGACGCCCAGGCTTCCTGGAATCAGCCGCTGATCAGTTTCAGCAGCGGCTGACTTGGGGACATCCAGATTCAGCCGCTGTTGAAACTGATCAGTGGCTGATTCCAGGAAGCCCGGGGTAGAGCAGCTCTGCCTCGGGCTTCCTGTAGTCAGCCGCTGGTCAGTTTCAGCAGCGGCTGACTTGGGAACACCTGGGGCAGAGCAGCTGGGGTGCTTCCGGTTTGGTCCTGTAGCGCCGAGGAGCGGTGCTGCGGGACCAACCCAGCAGCTCCCCAGCTGCTCTGCCCCTGGTGTGTCCGATTCAGCCGCTGCTGGTCAGTTTCAACAGCGGCTGAATCTGGACGCCAGTTCCGACTTACATACAAATTCAACTTAAGAACAAACCTACAGTCCCTATCTTGTACATAACCCGGGGACTGCCTGTATTTTACAAGGAAGTATCTGAGTGCAGAATCAAGAATCTTTAGTATGAAAGATTTTAAAAGGCCAGAATTTAAAACCCCCACCGAACAGTACCAGCTTGTTAGGCATAGTGTCACAGTTCCAAGTCACTGGTTCATCGACTTGAACAAAATGTGCATCATTCACCTCAGCTCCAATTTTAGCACTAGTGATGTGTCTTCTGCAGATCTATCCAAATAGAAAAGGCGTGGGAACAAAATACATGCGGAACAAACCCAAACTGAGTTTGTCAGGGATGTAAATTCCCAGGTCTATGGATGGAATATTCTTGGGAAATGCAGTAACAGGCAAAGTTGATATTACAACTGACGTCTATTTGTGAACAGCCCTCAGTGACTCTAGGTAAGACCTGATATGTAATCAAGCACGCTCCAGTAAGGAAGCAGTGTTGTGCAGTGAGTAGATTGCGGGACTGGAAGCCAGGAGACCTGAGCTGTATTACTGGTAGCAATTGAGCAAGTCATTTCACTTGTGCTCTTGTTTGCCTTGTCTGTTAAGGTTCCTATCAAACAATTGATAGCACATGCATGGAAATCAATGGGGTCCACAGAGGCTCAATGGTCTATGTACATGATATCAATTGCAGGATTGGAGCCTAACACTGTAAATTCTTTGGGGGCAGCTGATCTTTTTTTACTATGGGTTTATACAGTGCAGGTCATCAGGAGATCCTGATCTCAGCTGGGTCCTCAAGTCACTATTATAACAAAATATATAAACTCTCAGCTGGGACCCACGAATTATATGTGCAGAGATGATGGTTCTATCTGACAATACGTCTGTAATAAGGTAGGTTGCCCTATTGGGAATTAGCCAATAACTTATTCCCTGGTACACCCAGAAGTTCATCATTCGCCAATTTGCCCTTTAATAGAAATTAGTAGATAGCGGGAGAGAGTGGTTCTTCATGGGGTATTAAAGAATTCAATAATCTAAACGAACCACAGAAAACTCTAACTAACCTGAAAAGATGAGAAATGGTCTTTATTCATGAGATGGTTTTACTCAGAAGTATATTGAAGTTATATATATATAAAACTTACAGTTTATGAAAAGATATGTCTTTGAGCCTGGCCTGGGCAATGTTTGAAAATGCGCTTAATTGCAGAAACAAAGAGATTAAAGGAAATAAAGGCCGTGGGAAATATGTATATCAGCCCTGTGGACAACAGGACACTGAACAATATTGTAGCATCATGGGTATCCACATAAAGGATGAGTGATCACATTGTCTTGTAATCTAACAGATCCTTAATACACCGTTCCACAGGGAAGCAGGCAGCACTGTGCCAAAGAACATTTTCTTTCCCCCTTTTGCAGTTATTTCACATTTACATTGTGTTAGTGTAACCACCACTGGGCAGATTTGAACCTGGGAGCTCCGGAGATTACAGCCTCTGCAGCTTGAGCAATAAAGCCAGCTGGCTCTCAATTTAGGCTATAGAGACCTCTGTCAGACCCTCCCCAGCTAGATGTAGAGTAGATGAACTTCCTTCCAGTCCTATGATTCTATTATTACTGTCAGAATTCAAACACCAAAAGGACGCTGGAGGGTTCTCCAGCAATATCAGAAGTATGAGATCCAGCCGAAAACTTTGAACTACAGCATCTCTCAACTTTTATTAGGATACCAAGGCATGACCACAGTGCAACAAAGCAAGGATGCTGAAAGAGTGAAAGGTGTAGCTAAGCCCCTTTTGTGCCTTCTGTATTTTCCATCTTGCCAGAAGCAAGTCCAGCTGCTGTTGTATGTTAAATGAGCTGCAAGGCTACTCTAAGTCTGCACTGTCCATAGATCCATAGAAGTCATAAGTGGCCAAAAATAAGCACAGTGCAGCACTACTCTAGTTTTCTTGGGAGCTTTATGGGGGAGCACTACTGAGCCATTTCATTGGCTCTAATCAAGATAGGGAGTCCTCTCCCTACACTGGGGACTAGACCCAAGTAGAGAAGTGAGATCACTGCTTTTAGGGTACCTTTGTGCCACCGGAGTGTAAAATGGCCACACTGCATAATGCTGCACAAATAGCATGGACACCCACTGGCCCAGCCATGTGGAATCCAGGGCAGGGTGCTCCTTTCCCCCCTTTGCAGCAGTGATGGGAGCTGGTGGCACACTGCTGTCGGAGTCAACATCATGCCCCTTCCCCTGGCTGGACCCTGCCATGGTTTCCCCGCACCCAGTGACTGAGCCACGTTGTTGCTGTCTGCACAGGGCGGCAGAGCAGCAGCCGGTAGCGCTGTGTAGGCTGCAGCGGGCCCAGGTGCTGAGTAGTGCTGCCATGCACCTTCCCCTCGGGAAGGCTGCCTCCACCCCCGAGGCCTAGATCTGAACCTTTGGCAATTACCAGATGATTGTGTCCTAGTTGCAGTGAACTCTTCAGGCACAAACAATGAATTGCAAACATTGTTTTAAAGGAGGCATAAAGGGCCAAAATGCACCCTCCTTTAACAGGCTCTTGAAAGAGGAGAATGATGCCAGAAAGCTCTACCCACTCTTGGAGAGGGAGGGATAGTGGCCTCTGAAAGAGGCAGGGATAGTGGCCTCTCTAACCAGTGGATCACTGGGGTTCTCAGAGAGGGGGACCTCCAGTCCATACCCACTTTATTGTTCCTCAGCCTTGTCAGGTGGCCAGGTGCCCATCTTCCTTTAGAGTTTGAGCTCCAAGTACAGGGCATGGGTTAATGTTGCTTCTGGAGGGAATGAGGGAATGCCCCTGTTGTAACTCTTTAAAACCCAATGGAATCTAATCCCCACAGAGGGGGTTCTGAGAGTCTGGGAGGAGGACTTTTCCCTCCAAATCAAAGTCCTCTCTTCTTGAAGAAGTAGAGGGGAAGATCTGACCCAGATCTGATCTCCCTTCTATATACACAGTGCATTAAATATTTCAGGAGCATACGTAGAAAGCTCAACATTTCTGTTCTTAAACAATTCCTAGGAAACAACATAATTGAAGTGGTGGGTGGCAAATTCTGTACTGACTTACAACCCAATGAGTGCAATTGCCTTGTTACCAAAGTTTGTGGAATTGCATGGGGTACAAGTATAGAATTTCACCTTGGAAACATAAATGGATGCTAATTGCCTCTGGTTTTAATTTGTGTTTACAGATGCACTGAAGCACTCAGCTGGAGGGGTGAATTTTGTAAAGTTGAGTTCCTTTTCCAGAACAGCTTTGCCTGGCAGTGTAATACCATGTTTGTGATAACACGAAAGCAAACACCACATTAAGAGGTCACAATCACTTCTTTATACTATAAATGGCAGCGCTCACCATTTCATGCCAGATTACATCCAACTGAATGTGCATGCTGAATACCAATACCTTGTTAATTAAGCTGTTCCACGCTAGCCATAAATCTCCTTTATACATGGTTGTGTTTTTCAGCACTGCACCCTGTGGACTGCAGTCATTCTGCAGGTGTGCTGCAGTACGCCATGAAATGCAGCTGCCACAAAAAACGTTGGGGAGAACAGGGCCCCAGTTACACCTCCTGCATTATGTTGGTTTGACTGAAAGGACAAGTGGGTTGACAAAAATACAGGACAGAATTGAAAGACAGCTTTTATAACAGCTGTGCAAACTAAGCAGGAAAATGTACAATAAGATTTCAGTCAAGAGCCTAACTACTAGATTGCCCGTTTCTGTTTTATATTTTCACTATAGGCTATGAGACTTGACATTTGTGTGCGCGTGCTGATTATAACTAAATGCTGCTATTGCAATCAGAGTGGTATATGAAAGCCACAAGTGATAGCTTGTTTAGTGCTTTCCTTGTGGCTTTGGCTCATAGCGATTCTAACTTGGCATTTGTGCAAATGGGCACACACAGCAAGTCTATTCAAACAGAAGACAAATGCCATGGACTTAATTTTCAATTAATTGAATCTTCTCTGCAGTACATGCATGTGCTCTGCTAGTCAGAGAGCAAGAGCTCAAAGCAGGCAGTTCCTTTTGTCTCAGCTCTGTGTACAGTAGAAACAGACTGCTAGTGCCATGCTTTGGGGGGAATCAAGAGCCAGGGTGGCTTGCTGATATTTGCTAGAGGTGTCTCCAAGCGCTGTGTAAGTTTATCTCTCAGTGTGACATAATGCAAAGACAAACAGAGGAAGGTAGGATCTGATGAGCCACTTGGAATGGTTGGACTGGAATGAGGATTTTGGATAACTGGAAATGTAGAGTGGAGTGAAGGAATTACTGAAGACAGTAAGCATCCAACAGCACCATAGAGAAAAATCTGATGAGGAGTTTGAGGTGACAGAGAAGTTGCTGTCAAGTGCACAGAGAGGTGAGGGACCTAGCACATGAGAGTGTTTCAGGGTGGCAAGGCATTAGGATGCAAGAAGGGTTTCTGAATGGTAAATTCAGAGAATCCCAGATGATGAAGTGAGACTGGAAGCAGTGTAATGTGAAGAGAACAGGAGTGGGCAGGAGACAGCATGGTGTGATGTGAACAGGAATGTTCTACCCCAATTGGTGATGCATTTCACTACTACCCCAGAACCCCATGAAGTCTCACATCTCTAGTGTGCAGTGCAGTCATTCTGACAGCCATTGGCAGGACAGTTTAGTGATGGGGCTCTGGTTTGGCCATCGGGATGGGTATGCAGCTCTGCCACTGCTCTCCTGTGTGATTTTGGGCAGGGATTTCTCTCTGACTTTGGTTCCCCTCCAACCTTTGTCTGTCTCACCTGTCTGGGGTATGACAGTAACTTACCTAGTAGGGGGTAAGAAGACCTCTTTGTCTTCTGTATTAGCTACCCATGTTGTAGGGAGCAGTAGAGTGAGGAGAGCAGCCTCTCTGCACACGTGAATGAGGAATCACAAAGCCTCAGTTCCAGCCAATTCCCCAATCCCTAGCCAGTGAAGGAGGAGAAACAATCTATACCACCTAAAGCAGGGGTTCCCAAACTTTTTGACACGGGGACCAGTAAATCCATACATGAGCTTTTGAAGGACCAGTAACATATATTTGCATATTCATTAAGCAAATGATGAATATTCAACTAAGTTGTTTCTGGTGCTTCCAAAGCCCCCAGTGCCAGCGTTAGCAAAGCTTTTGATACAGTCACCCACAATATTCTTGCCAGCAAGTTAAGGGAATATGGATTGGATAAATGGACTGTAAGATGGATAGAAAGCTGGCTAGATCAGGGTTTCCCAAACTTTTTACTTTAGTTGGAACCCGGTTTTTTTAGTACTGTTTTTTGCAGCCCAAAAATATAAACACATATAAAAAAAGAACGAAAAACGAATAAATTTTCAGTGTTTCACCCGGCTGCATCCTCCACCCAACCTGGGCCAGGGCTTGGGGGACCCGGCACTGCATGGGCACTCCAGGAGGTGGGAGCAGGAGCAGTCTGGGGGTAGGGGAGCCGTCTAGGAGGGAGAGTGCAAGGAAGGGTGGGGTTGCCAGGTGTCCAGTAGTTTGGGAAACGCTGAGCTAAAGGGTTGTCATAGATTAGTGCACCCACCCACACCTTTCCAGAGCTCTGGCGTACCAGGGAGCAGATTGTATCATAGCATGGGTTGGCTCTTGAAAATAACTAAGTTTAGACCCCTTTTACTTACTGGCTGCCTCCCAGGGGGATGGGGTTGAAACTAGGGATTAGCTGATATCACTGAAGTTCCTCAGATAAAAGGCCAACAAGCAGCTCAGGTAGAGTATGTTTACACTGTATTTAGACTCCTGCCACT
Source organism: Pelodiscus sinensis (assembly GCF_049634645.1). Taxonomy (NCBI): domain Eukaryota; kingdom Metazoa; phylum Chordata; order Testudines; family Trionychidae; genus Pelodiscus; species Pelodiscus sinensis. The sequence goes on along the minus strand of NC_134712.1, from coordinate 242,648,144 downwards.
GGTCTGTGTCAGTTATCTCAGGCTGTGTCTAGACTACATGGTTCCATCGATGGAGCCATGTACATGAGGGTTGTAGGCAAAGGGAAATGAAGCGGCGATTTAAATAATCGCCACTTCATTTAAATTTACATGGCTGCCGCGCTGAGCCGACAAACAGCTGATCAGCTGTTTGTTGGCTCAGCGCGCTAGTCTGGACGCTCCCCTGCCGACATCAAAGCCCTTTGTCGGCAGCCCCGTTATTCTTCATGGGATGAGGTTTACCGGGGCTGCTGACAAAGGGCTTTGATGTCGGCAGGGGAGAGTCCAGACTAGCGCGCTGAGCCAACAAACAGCTGATTAGCTGTTTGTCGGCTCAGTGCAGCAGCCATGTAAATTTAAATGAAGCGGCGATTATTTAAATCGCCGCTTCATTTCCCTTTGACCAATAAACAAATCTTCATGGAGCCATGTAGTGTAGACGTACCCTCAGGCTTTCGATGCTTAGGCTAAGGGGCTGTTTAATTGTGATGTCAATGTTTGGGCTCCAGTTTGATGGCAGATTATATTTGCGCTGAAGATGGAAGAATACTATGTTTCATCATAACTTTCCTGTGTTGGGCTGTGCATAGCCCCCTTTGGTTGCTAACAGTTACTAATTATTATGTAGCTGCCAAGCTGTGCAGAGGTTTCTCATCCTGAGCCCAAATGTCTACACCACAATTAATAGCCCCTTTGCCTGAGCAACATAAACCAGTCACCGGTTTGGGCTAGCTACAGGTTACTTGCAGCATAGACATATGGCTAGAAATCTGCAGGAGACCCTGGGTCATGGGAGAACAGGACCAGGGTTTATCTCTTTGATATTAGATTTGGTTTTGAGGAATAAATCCATCTCTGAAGGAGGGGACTGAATTTCTGCTCTGTTTTGCAGGTTTATTCAGGAGGGCTGGGAGGTTTTTTATAGTGGGGGTGTTGTGAGCCACTGAACCAAACTGTACATTCTTTATGTAATGGAAACCACTTCAAGTGAGGGGGTGCTCACACCTCTAGTTCCAGAACCTCTGGGTTTATTTGATGTACTGGCTAGTGAGTTGATTACCACCTTACAAAACACAATTTGGTTCTTGGACTCCACTTCAAACCCTAAGCTCTTTGGGACAGATATTTAGTCTTACTATGACTCAGTAGCACAGGAGGTACCTGATGATAATCAACTCCCTAATGTTTAGCAACAGGTCAGTAGTAGGCTGCATAGAAGGCTCCTGATACTACAATATATTAGGGATGTAATAGTGTAGTCGATTAAATGATAGACCAATAGCAAAAGTGTATTAGTTATTGCTACTCACTGCATGCATTTCCCCGCATACACACAACACCAGTACATTTTTAGAGGGCTGGTCAGCAGCCTGGCTTAGTCCCTGGCTCGGGGTCCCAGTAGCTACCCCTGTTGTGGCTCTGCATTAAAAGTATTTTAGGAGCCGAGCAGACAGGCAGCCCAGCTCAGTCCCAGCTCGCACCAGTCCCAGGAGCTACCCCTGCTATCGCTCTGCTGTGAAAGTATTTTAGGAGCTGGCTGGCAGGCAGCCTGGCTCAGTCCCAGATCATGCTGGGTCCAGGAGCAACCCAGGTTATTGCAGAGCTGCAGTGGGGGGTTGCTTCTGAACCTGGTGAAAGCTGGGACTGAGCCAGGCTGCCTGCCTGCCAGCTCCTAAAATACTTTTAACGCAGACACATAGCGGGGGTAGCTCCAGGCCCCTGGCGCAAGTCAGGACCAAGTGCTTGCAGTGCTAATCCTTATCAATTAATCGTTTAGTTGACAAAATGTTTGTCAACTACACGATTAACGAATTACACACTTCTTAACATCCCCGCAATATATACTGCTCTATTTATAATTAAATAAACTAAGCTGGGTTGTGTTGCAGTGTCCTGGATCCTTCCGTGTGTGTGTTTTCTGGTGGTTCACTTAACTAACTCACCAATAAGTCCTCCAGCCATTTGTGATAACTAGAGAAATTATGTATGAGTTAGGGATGTGAAAGTGTAATTGTTTACATGGTTAATTAACATACACGGTTACATGCAGGCCTCCCCCATGCTGCTGCCTCTATATCAGACTCTCATAGAGCTGCCTGCCCCTCTCCCACCGTGTAACCAGTGATTTTTTTCCCCAGCGGATTACATAATTAAATGCATTTTAACATCCCCAGTATAAATAGACTGGAGGATGAATGATAAATAAAATCAGGTGAGATCATTGTCCTCTTGCCGTAAACGGCAACATTTCCCTTGTCTTCACTGCAGCAAGGATTTGATCTATAATGTAGAGAGGGGAAAAAGTCAGCTGTTTTAAAGCTAGGAAGTGATGACAAGCACTACATCTGTTTAGGGGACTACAAGTTGTCATCAAAGAAAAACACCAATGCAAAATGTTCATGAGCTTTTTCTGCCAGATGTATTGCTTACACAGAATAGGTTTGAATACTTATTTTTAAAACTATTTTATCTGGTCAGTAATACAGTAGTAAGCTCTTGGTACTATTCTTAATTTAGAATTTATTATAACTGTGGGAATAAATATTGCTGAAATTTGTGAGAAAATAAGGATTTTAGGACATTTTTAATGAATAATCTAGTTTCTGTCTATGGAAATACCTTCTTTGCACATTCCTGTTTGCATTTCAAAAATGCATAATGCAGCATGAAATGCGATCTGTCTACTCTGTAAATTCTGATTGCAACTGAAGTAAATTCCATGTAATAGACTGTATGCTGCTCTGAGAAGTTAAATATGAGCTTGAAAATGTGAAAACTAAATTGGGTCTTTTCATTCTCTCACTAGCACACTTTAACAAATAAAATGTAATATCCCTGAAGGACAAATGATTCAGGGCACTGAAAGCAGAAAGTCTCTATGGATTAGGGTCATGCACTCAATCATTTTTTCCAAACTTAAACGTAAGTATGAGAAACACTCTTAGTTCTTTATATATTAAATCCTGGGTATTACTTTCATACTTTTATCACAATTTGTTATTGGGATATAAATCACTGAACAGAAATCTCCATAAAGCCTCATTATAGAAACTATTTCTGTTGGTACCATTGATTGATTTGCTGATTTACTGCTTGCTCATCATTGATTTGATCAAGCCATTCTTTCAGCTTACCAAATATACTCCACATGCATCAAGTTAAATTTTTAATGTTTTCAAAGAAAATAGGTTGGAAGTCAGATACACATTCATTTTCCAATACCCAAACTTAGCTCTGACAATAGCAGTCATTGCATTACACGATTCCTCCATAATCAGGGGTCTGATTGAGGAAATTTCAGTATTTAAGAACAGTGGCTTTCCTAGTAGCTGAGCTATGTGACTTTGATTTCACACTCAACTATTTCCAATTTGGGGATAATTTATACCTTCAGGTTAGTGGTGCTGCTATGGGTACCTGCATGGCTCCATAATATGCCAATATTTTTATGGCTGACCTAGAACAATGTTTCCTCAGCTCCTGTCTCCTAGCACTCTTCCTCTACTTACATTACATTGATGACATCTTCATCATCATCTCTCAATCACAGGAAGGGGATCTTTGAAGAATTCCACAGAAATTTCAACAATTAACGTCATCATGAACCAGTCCACATGAGAGATCCACTTCCTGGACATTACACTACAAATAAACGATGGTCACATAAAGACTACCCTATATAAAAAAACCTATTGACCTCTATATGCCTCTAGCTTCCATCTAGGACACATCACAAGATCTATTATCTACAATCAAGGCCTAAGATACAACCAGATCAGCTCCAATCCCACAGACAGAGACAAACACCTACAAGATCTTTATCAAGCACTTTTAAAAAGGAAATGCCCATCTGGGGAAGAGAGGAAACAGCTTAAAAGAACCAAACAAATACCCGGAAGTTGCCTACTTCAAGACAGGCCCAACAAGGAAAATAACAACACCCAGTGCTTTTTTCGTGACTGTACTGCCCAGTACTAAGTACCAGCACCTCCAGTCAGAGCTCAACAACTTTTCCCCTGGAGTACCGGCACCTTTTTTAAAATTTTTTATAAACAAAAAAAAGCACTGATAACACCACTGGTCATCAACTATAGCCCCTAGCTTAAACTCCTCCAGCATATCATTGACAAGCTACAACCTATCCTGGAAAACCATCCCTCACTCTCACAGCCTTAGGAGACAGGCCAATCCTCGCCTACAGATAAACTCCCTGAAGCAAATCTTTTCTACTACTACACATCACACCTCAGATACACTCACCCAGGACCTTACCCCTGCAGCAAACCCCATTGCCAACTCTGTCCACATATCATACAAGCGACACCATCACAGAACCTAACCATACAAGCTATAACATCAGGGGCCTATACAATTGCACATCCTTTAATGTGATATATGCCATCAAGTTCCAGCAATGCCCCTCTGCCATGTATATTGGCAGAACTGGACAGTCTCTACGACAAAGGATAAATGGACACAAATCAGACATCAGAATTTGTAACACACATAAACCTATAGGGTAACATTTTAACCTGCCTGGTCATTTCGTCATTGATTTAAAAGTAGCTATTTTTCTACAAAGGAATTTCACTAGCCGGTTAGAGAGAGAGACTGCAGAACTGGAATTCATCTACTAATTTGACGCTTACCCTGGTCTTAAATAAAGACATTTTCACTGGTTGGCACATTACAAAGTCAATTTCTCTTGCCTTTACAATCTGCATTTTCACATCAAAAGCTATGAATGGGATACATCCAGACCACTTAATTAGTCTCATTAACACAGATCCTACAATTGACAGGTACTTCTGCTATTATATATATATAATAATATAGTAATAATATAATATATATATATCTTGGTTTCTGTTATTTCCACTCCAACTCATCTGATGAAGCAGATTTTACCCACAAAAGCTCATGATTCTCTATGTTTTTGTTAGTCTCTAAGGTGCCATAGGACTACTCGTTGTATTTGAAGTACAGAAGTACATTGGAATGTGGGCTGTCCTGGGACAGTTGTGAAGAAAAAGGCCAGATCTCTCTAACATACCTGTGCTCTTAACAGATGCTCCTAGAGCACTGGGTTTTTCAGAATGTGTAGCTGCTTTCCCATGACCTATCTCTCTTCTCATGCAGCATGACAGCTACAACAGTGCAATATGTCAAGAGACAGCTGTGCAGGGGCACACCTTTAGCATAGTAAGAAGTGAAATTTCTGCTATAATGGACTTGCTTGCTTTAGATTGGATTTAGTTGGATTTCTGTCAGACTTGCATTTCTCTAAAATTGTTGTGCCATCTCTTAAATTAAAGCTCCATTAGGTAGCACAGGCTTTTTTTCCAAATTAATATTGCTATTATTAATTTTGTTTATTACAAAACATTGCCACTACACATCATTCCAACATTAATCTATCCTTAAATATTCCCTCTTCTTTAGATAGCCAATTTAACATGATTATAGTGTATCATTATAATTAGTCAGTACATTTACACCTTCTCATTAATACAAGCTTTGGAGAGTTTAAATGAAAAAAAAAACAAAAATACTTATATTAAATATATATTAAAGCATTCTACCATATTTAATAGAGCATCACCTTTCCCATTGATAACACAGGGCTGAAATCTCTAGCATTTGGGAGATTTAATACTGTACCTCTCACTAGGGAATGTGAGTGCCTTCCAGAAGTGCAGTAAGTGATATAGGTAATATCTGCTATAAACAATTTGTTTCTGTTTTCTCTCTTCCTTTTGGCAGGGGGGAAATTGCGTGTTGAGTTTGAAAATATTCTTTTATTTTAAAGAGATGTGTTCTGTGGTTTGATTAATGAAGAGATGGTCAAAGAAAGGTGCCTGGCACTTGAAATGGATGCGGTGGAACTTGTGGTGCATTTCAGATCCATCCAAGAGCTAGTTTCACAACCTTGGACTGGGCCCCTGAGAACGCTTTGTCTCCACCACAAGGAAGCTTTACTCCTGTGGCAGAACATTTGTTGATAGAGCTGTTGTTTGAGGTCTGTGACAGGGTGACATCCTGCTTCTGTCTTCTGCTTTGTCTACACAGATTTCGAAACCTTTAGTTCTTAGATACCCCAGTGCAGTTTGTTTATATTTTTCTCATTTTACCACCTGACTGATCTATATGCCATAATTATGTAAGGTAGCACTATCTCCTCAGATCTCTGCCGGGGAGAGGAGAGAGAAGAGATCTCTCTACCCAGAAGTCCTGATTCTGGTTCTGCTTGCCTGACTCTTTATCCCCACGGACTATCCCATGCCTTCTTATACCTCCTGTGTTAATGGTCCAATTTGCTTGTTAGTCTTCCCCTAATCCATTCTAACCCTCTAATTACATGCTGTCTGGCCAACCCTGGCGAGAAGGATTAATTGGTGTTTCAGTGACCAGAGTGCTGGGTCTGCTGTTGGGTCCCAGCACTGTCAGAGGGTCCGTGATCTGGATGTTTAGATCTTTATTTTGGGGGGGGGGGGAGGGTATCTCTAGCCCAGATCATTTGGTGCACTGAAGACAAAGTCGCGCATGGACCTTGGTTTAGATGCAGTGTTCTCTAGGGAAGCAGAGTAGTGAGTGGAGCCAGGTCTGATGTGATGTCTAATGTTGGCCCTTGCTGGCATGGTGCTGTTGAGCTAAAACTTACCTTTTAATTCCATCCATGCTTTCAGAACCTTAAGGAAGATCCCCTAGAAATAACAACATTAACAGAAAGTAATGGGGTTTGAGTGTGTGTTTGGGCCACCTAGTCCCCAGCAGTCAGTATATGAGGCCTCTGCATTAAGCTGACATAGAAAGGAAAGATTGAACAAGGGTTGGAATGGGATGGGGAAGGGAGGGAAGCAGCTCTTCATTTGGGGAATGACTTTCCCATCCTCTGTGGACCACAATTCCTAATTGGACAACCTCCTATCTTTTCCCACCCTCATTGTCGGTGGGTTGGTCACAGCACTTACTACAGTTCTTCTTTGAGTGATAGCTCATGTGCATTCCAATATGTGTGTGTATGCCATGTGGAAGACTTTTCCTTAGCGGTACCTGTCAGGTTGGCTATAGCACCCCGTATGGTGAATCCTCCCGGTGTTGCATATATAACCCTGCTGACCTGCCCTTATTGACTTCTTCCCTATCTTCAAGTTGGAAATAAACACCATCAAGCCACAGGTTAACTCCCACAATGGCCACTTGTTTTAAAAAATGTTGCTTTCAGCTGAGATTTGCATTTCTTTTTTATTACGATCCCATACAGCTTTTTAAAATCTTTCAGACTTTAAATGGTATAGTCCAACTCAGTCCAGTCAGTCCTCATTATTGATACCCCCTAAAAGCTCTATCAATCTGGCAGTTGTCTGTAGAATTACTTCTTGTCTACAAGCACACAGGCATTTTGTATGGAAGTAGAAACATTTAATATATAATTCACTAGAGGAAATGACTCTTTGCTGCAGAGTAGTTATAAGAATTATGGCCCAATGTTAATAAAGTGCAGACACAGTATTAGGAGATTTGCTAGCTATTACTGGACAAAAATAAAAATAAAATCCCCAAACAAAGGCCTGTTCTTGTCTGCAATGTGAGCAAGAGTCTGTTGTGGGAGAAAACAACATTTCATGAACAAATTTGAAAATCTCTCATCTAGCTTATTGCATTCCCTTTGCTGGGGAGGAGACTGATTGCTCTCCACTTCTGCCTTTTCTTTCTAGTGGTATTAATTTTTGCTGGAACTTTTGGGAAAAAAAAGTTTTTCAAAATTTCTCACCATATTCCCACTCCCTTCTTTTACATTCTTCCAAATGATTTTGATCTATTTGTTTTCCCTACTTTGTCCCCTTTCGTCCTTTTTAGGGTGAGGAGGAAAGAAAGGAGAAAAGTGAGGAAAAATGGGAGTGGGGAATGAAAAAAATAACTGAGCTATATTATTGGGGATTGTTTTGTGTCTGAAAAAAAATTAGTAAAAATGAGAATTTTCCACAAGAAGTTTTTGAGTTTGAGGGGGGAAGGTCATTTTCCACTGAAATGTGTTTTCAATAGAAAAATATTTAACCAACTCTATTGTTGCTTACCCTTCCACCCCCTCCACCCCCCACACACACACCTTGGCTATGTCTAGACTGCAGGCTTCTTTCGAAAGATCGCGTCTAGACTGCAGGCGGATCTTTCGATAGAGGAAATCCGCTTTTTCGAAAGAGAGCACCCAGCGAGTCTGGATGCTCTCTTTCGAAGACGGCCTCTTTACATTGTAGAACGCCTTCTTTCGAAAGAGGAACTTTCGAAAGAAGGCGTTCTTCCTCGTGAAACGAGGTTTACCGCCATCGAAAGAAAAGCCGCGTTCTTTCAAAATAATTTCGAAAGAACGCGGCTTGAGTCTGGACGCAGGGGAAGTTTTTTTGGGAAAAGGCTACTTTTCCCGAAAAAAACCCCTGAGTCTGGACACGGCCCTTGTGTTTTTCCTCATACCTCTTCTTTTCCTTCCACCAGTTGGTCTGTCCTTTTATATTCAGTCTCATTTGTCTCCTTTCTTCTATAGTTTCTGTGTCCTAATCTTCTTCCTTTATTATTGTAGACATACTAAATTATAGTTTGAAAGCTTGCCTCTTTCACCAGCAGAAATTGGTCCAATAAAATATATTACCTCACACACTTTTTTCTTTCCAAAATGGAGTAGGCATTTTCGAGGTGAAGATCAAACCCTCTTTCATAAAAGAGGAAGGACATCTTATATGCTTTTACAGCACCCAATTAAATGCTCTATTTGGAGGCTCTAGTTGACAATGTAATACAAATACATAATTAGACAGAGTCCCTACCTAGAAGTCTCTTTCTTGTCCATTTCTTTTTTGCTCTCTGCCCCATCTCTTTCCTTCTATTGTTACTGCCCATTTCTCTCTGGGTGTTCAGTCCTTGTTTTGGGCTTTGTACCTGCTATTATTCTCTACTTGATCTCTGCCTCCCTTGTTTCATTCTACCCAGCCAGGTTCCTTCCTTAATTTCCCTTTCTTTTTCCATTTTCATCTTCTCCCCTCCCCATCTCCAAATCAAAGATTTCTGCATTCCCAGCTGATTTATCACTTGGCAATCGTGAGACGTGTGTTGTACCTATTTTCAGCATTTAATTTATCAGCACTTATTTTCACTGATGATCCAAGTAATGCAGTGCAAATCTAAATTACATCAGATTAGAGATTATCCCATTAAAATGTACTGCAGAATTCAGGAAAGTCACTGGTTCTGCACTTCATCCCAACTGGCAGTTACTTTGGCAGTCAAATGTATGTAGTTCTTCTTCGGTGTATGTGCCTGTGGATGCACCATAGTAGGATGCACTTTTGGCCAGAGACTTGTCAAAGCAGAGGCCATATTCCCATTCCTGCATGGAGCAGCACCACATGTTCCAACATGAGGGCAAAAGGAGGCGTGGACTTGCTATCACTCAGTACCTTCTCAGCTTCCTATGGACCCAGACGAAGAATTATTGGTGTCCACCGTTCTCCACATCCTGCCTTTTCTCACTTATAGTGAATTATTATTTGTTTTTATTTTTTTAATTTTTATTTTATCTCTTATTTTTTCCCTCATTTTCAGCATCTTTGTGCTGTAACATGGAGGGATTCCTCCCCTCCCCCATCTGGACTTATTTACTGCTTTGGCACACCTCTGGGTTATGCCAAAAATTGCAGAGTTCCAGACCTGCCACAGGTCTTGTCCACCATAGCGAAGGGCATTCTACCCGTTTATGGTATCTCTGAGACACCCATGTCCCATCAGAGTGTAAGATCTGCACAGGCTTCGGAATCGGGCCTCAAAAAGACAGAGGGGCTAGATGAAGCTCCTCTTAATGGAATGCTTCCTAGTCCAGCCAGATCCACTTTCCCCTCCCTACAACATCTCAGGCTGCTCCAGGGATTGCTGGAACCTCTCCCTCCCTCCGCGGCAGCACTTCTGGAGATGAAGATGTAGAAGAAAAAGAATCATCTTTTCCCTTCCATGGCGTCTAAGAAAAGGGTGAGTGACCCTGTCAATCTGGCTCCTGGGAAACCTCGTGTTCCACAAGGGCACTGCTGAGGCAGAAATCTGTACTGAGGCATCTGCACTGCCTCAATCTGGAAACCTTCTGCTAGGCAACCATGGGACACACCTGCCTCAGAACCATCTGATATCTCTTGGCACAAGGGGTCCTTAGCTACAGCAGTAGTTACATGGCAAGCACCTTGGCTCCAGTCTCCTAGACTCTCCAAGGGAGGTACAGAGGTACCAGCCCAAGCTCTCCAGTGCTGCTACAGACTTCTGACTCTACTCCCTTCAAAATTCAATGGCAATGTCAGACTTCCTGTCACTGTACCATACAGTGCTGCGTACAAGTGGGAGGAGTGGTAGCCAGGGCACTTAACCTAGTTAGGAAGAAGTTATATCATTGCTTAAACCTCCTGCTTGTAATGACTTCGCTTTTGGGTTTGGATCATTCCAATCTGTTCACTTCTTAGCTTATGCTCTTCTCATTTGAACTGAGATTTCTGTGTAAGCACAGACTACTCATATCTAACATATCCTAGATAAGTTCATTAAAAGCCCACATTGCTAAAACATAAGTCTTTATGAAATACAACCCAGAATATATAATATAATATAATACATACTGCAAGAAAATGTACTTCTCCAACAGGAACTTTCTCAATGATGCTATACAAGCATTTAATTAAATGGAATGAAATAATAGATGTATATAACATTCTGGTTAGAGTACTTCTACCTACTGTATTTTATTAAATATAAAATTATTTGAGGAGTCCAGAACTATTGAACGAATATTGTGTAATGATTTGAATGATTTCAAATTTAACACATTTCAAGGAGGTGGTCTCCATAATTTTCTGTGTTCCCTAAACCAGGGCTATATTCCAGAGCGATGCCTTCATCTGGGCATATTCCCATTGAAATCAGTCGGGTGGCTTACAGAATGAGGTCCTGTTTGGGTGAGGATGTCAATCTTCTCCCAGTTATCTGGGATAACAGGATATCATCTGAGAGGTGTTGTATGATTAAATCTGTAATCAGATTGCAAGGCACACGGATTTCTGAAAGTGGTAGTGTTTGGAGCACTATCAAGAGGAAGCAATGATCTGTCAGAGGTAGGACACATTTTAGCAAGAGGCCCTTGATCACTTGTCGATACCCAAGATGCAGTGTTATATATGGAGAGGCCTTAAGAGGTCATCAAGCCCAGTCCCCTGCCCTCACAGCAGAACCAAGTACCATCCCTGACAGATTTGCCCCAGATCTCTAAACGGCCCCCCTCAAGGACTGAACTTACAAGCCTGTATTTAGCAGGCCAATGCTCAAACCACTGAGCTATCCCTCCTCCCTAGGATCTCTGTATTCCCAATGTGATGGAGTATTGCAAAATGCATTAGTGCTGCCAGCCAATTAGCAGGGGCCTGATTCTGCCTACTTTTCCCCTTTGAGTACTATTTTACCCTGCCAGTAATACCATTTAGGAAATAAGGGTATGTCTACACTACCACCCTAGTTCGAACTAGGGTGGTTAATGTAGTCAATCGAAGTTGCAAATGAAGCCCGGGATTTAAATATCCCTGGCTTCATTTGCATCTTGCCGGGCGCCGCCATTTTTAAATCCCCGGTAGTTCGGACTCCGTGCCCGTGGCTACACGCCACATAGTTCGAATTAGGAGGAACTCCTTGTGGAACAAGGAGTAACGGTAGTTCGAATTAGAAAGCCTAATTCGAACTACCTACTCCGTGCCGCGTGTAGCCACAGGCATGGAGTCCGAACTACCGGGGATTTAAAAATGGCGGCGCCCGGCAAGATGCAAATGAAGCCCGGGATATTTAAATCCCGGGCTTCATTTGCAACTTCGATTGACTACATTAACCACCCTAGTTCGAACTAGGGTGGTAGTGTAGACATACCCTAAGGTATTACTTAAGGGGAGATCATTAGTAGTTTGAGGACATCCTTTGACTGCAGACATTGTCACGGATCCCCAATTGATTGAATTGTTTTTATTCTTTCCTCCCATAGTAGTTATGAAGTAGTAAGTCAGTTTCTTGACTCCTCTGTTTTGTTGATTTTAATTGGCCAAAGGAAGATGCACAGAATTTTTTGTTGTATATGGTTGCTTATATTTTTAAAAAATTATCTCTTGATTTTTAGGCCCAGCTTGAAACACACAGGCTGTGTCTACATTGGCATGATTTTGCGCAAAAGCGGCCACTTTTTCGCAAAAACATGCTGCTTGTCTACACTGACGGGGAGTTCTTGCACAAGAACACTGACGTTCTAATGTGTGAAATCAGTGCTTCTTGCGCAAGAACTATGATGCTCCCACTCAGGAATAAGCCCTTTTGTGCAACTGTTCTTGCGCAAGAGGCCAGTGTAGACAGGCAACATGAATTTCTTGCGCAAGAAAGCCCAATGGCTAAAATGGCCATTGGAGCTTTCTTGCGCAAGAGAGCGTCTACACTGGCACGGATGCTTTTGTGCAAAAGCACATCTCTTGCGCAAAAGCACATGCCAGTGTAGACGCTCTCTTGTGCAAATACTTTAACGCAAAAACTCTTGCGTTAAAAGTATTTGTGCAAAATCTTGCCAATGTAGACGTAGCCATAGGGTATAGTTTTCAGAAGTCATGAAGTCAGTGGGTACTTCAAGTGCCCAGAACTCCTGAAAATGAGATCTAAGGTCCTAGACAGGGAGAAACTGAGGCACCCACAACCAGAAGCCTACTTTCTGTTTGTGATTTATAAAATGATTGCTTGTACTGTTGTAAGAGATACGCTGCAATACACAGTGATTTATTTCAGTCACATATGGTAGAAAGTGGCATGGTGACATTTCTTGGGTAACTCTCCAGACAAAGGAAAACAACCGAATGCAGAAATATCACTTCAGCCAGATAAGATGTGGAAGTGTCCTAATAAAATTTGCGGATGACACAAAGTTGGGAGCTATTGCCAATTCAGAAAAGGATCGGGATATCATATAGGAAGATCTGGATGATCTTGTAAATTGGAGTGATAGCAATAGGATGAAATTTGATAGTGAGAAGTGTAAGGTTATGCATTTAGGGATTAATAATAGGAATTTTAGTTATAAGCTGGGGACACATCAGTTGGAAGTAACGGAGGAGGAGAAGGACCTCGGAGTCCTGGTTGATTATAGAATGACTATGAGCCGCCATTGTGACATGGCCGTGAAAAAGGCAAATACGATCTTGGGATGTATTAGGCGAGTTATTTCCAGTAGGGATAAGGAGGTGTTAGTGCCATTATACAAGGCACTGGTGAGACCCCATTTGGAATACTGTGTGCAGTTCTGGTCTCCCATGTTTAAGAAGGATGAATTCAAACTGGAACAGGTACAAAGAAGGGCCACTAGGATGATCCGAGGAATGGAAAACCTGTCTTATGAAAGGAGACTCAAGGAGCTTGGCTTGTTTACTTTAACCAAAAGAAGGCTGAGGGGGGACATGATTGCACTTTTTAAATATATTAGAGGGATAAATACCAGGGAGGGAGAGGAATTATTTAAGCTTAATACCAATGTGGACACAAGAGCAAATGGATATAAGCTGGCTAGTAGGAAGTTTAGACTTGAGATTAGACGAAGGTTTCTAACCATTAGGGGAGTGAGGTTCTGGAACGGCCTTCCAAGGGAAGTAGTGGGGGCAAAAGATCTATCTGGCTTCAAGATTAAACTAGATGGGTTTATGAAGGGGATGGTTTGATGAGATAACATGATCTTGGTAACTAATTGACCATTCATTATCAGTGGGAAATAGGTCAATGGAGGGATGATAGGAATTACTATAGAGAACTTTCTGGGTGTCTGGCTGATGAGTCTTGCCCACATGCTCAGGGTTTAGCTGATCGCCATATTTGGGATCGGGAAGGAATTTTCCTCCAGGGTAGATTGGCAGAGGCCCTGGAGGTTTTTCGCCTTCCTCTGTAGCATGTGGTACAGATCACAGCTAGAGGATTCTCTGCATCTTGGGGTCTTCAAAGTATTTGAAGGCTTCAATATCTGAGATATAGGTGAGAGGATTATTCTGGGAGGGGTGGGTGAGATTCTGTGGCCTGCACTGTGCAGGGGGTCAGACTAGATGATCATAATGGTCCCTTCTGACCTTAAAGTCTATGAGTCTATGAGATGTATTTTATCTACAAATGTTTCATGAATAGCCCTGGCTGACGTACAAAGAAACCAACCAGAACAAGAGAAAGCTTGCAATCACAGGTTGATATTCTTCTTGGCTACCCCTATTTGACTTTCACTAGATAAACATTCAACAGCCATGAGTTCTATGGACTTTCTTAACTCCTTGGGGTCGACTGCTTCACCTGACTCCTCCAGCTGCAGACCTGCATTTCTGAAACCTCTAGTCTTGAAGAAAGCCCAGCTCTTTTTACAAAGTTACAGAGAAAAATCGTGAACTAAATTGTATTACTTACAGCAGTGGTTCTCAAACTTTTTAGACTACTCTACCCCTTCCAAGAATCTGGTTTGTCTTGTGTTCCCAAGTTTCACCTCACTTAAAAACTATTTGCTTGCAAAATCAAACCTAAAAATACAAGTGTCACAGCACACTATTACTAAAAAAATCATTTCATTTCTTATTTTTACCATATAACATAAATTGGTTGGAATATAAATATTTCAGTGTGATATTTGAGACTGATTTTCACTTGTAAGTCTTGTCTGAAGCCTAAGCTCCAGGCAGTGGTGTTGAAGCCTGTGCCCAGAAATGTAATTTAGATGTGTGGGGACCCCTGTGGTAGTGGGCCTCAGTTAGTTACCCTGTTTGCCTACTCCTAATGCTGGTCCTTCACTTGCAACTCCCCTAAACTGGTCTCAGGGCTGCAGGTTGAGCAATACTGATCTAGATGAAATGAATTTTCATGGAAGGCTTCTGCATATCCCTAAGGGTACAAGTACAACAATTGAGCCAGATACACAAATACTGCTAAAACACACTAACACTGTTAAAATACATCTATACACCTTTTCCTCTTTTGATCCTAACCCTGCTCTCTACTGACCTCTATAGGTCCTGGTCTGCATTAGATCAGGCAGGTCATCTTAAGATTCACCATCTAACTTCACAAAATGCATAGCTGGATTTGGCTTACTTTAAGCCGAGTTGCCATTTGCCATGGCGTCTACACTGCAGGAGGCCGACCGTAGTACACGCTTCCGTTGGCTTTCTTTACTCCTTGCAGACTGAAGAATACAGGATGCCAGGGCTGCCCTTGGCGTTCAATTTGGGGGTCTACCCTCGGCCCACTAAATTGAATTCTAGAAGATTGGCCTCTGGAGGGTTCATCTTCTCTGTAGTGTAGACATGACCTAGGAGAGGGTTTGTACTCCAAGACAAATTAGGCTTAAATTCTGAGACAAGAGTTCTTAGTTTCTGTAGCACATTAATGTGGAACATGGTAAATTATGCAACAACTGCAGAAACATTAAAAAAGAGACTTTTAAAAATTTAAATATGTAAAGGAAGACTACAGTTAAAGCTGGAATTTAATATAAAATAACATCTAGTTTGCCTTACCTTTTCTATTTTTAGCATAGCACAGATTTTTTGCATTTGCAATTCATGAATGCCTTCCTGATGTTGCAGGGTGGAAGATGGAGATTTTGGTCACAGGGAGTTGGGGCTTTGAATACCAAAAAGATATGGGAGGTGTCTTGAGATCATAGGATAAATACATTCATTGGCTTTTTCTGCTGAAGTGATCAGCAGTGAAATAGTTAACAACGTTGAGCCGAATGGAGCAGTTCAGCCCCTCACAGCTGTTGTTTCAAAACTGTTTCAAAGATAGACCTAGCTGCATTTACTCATTTCATGGGTGTAAGGATTTCTGTGCAACTGCTAGGGCTGCCAAATGGAGCAACTGCCCTGTTCAGTTGCTGATGCCTGATGAGACAGAGAGCAGTGGCTGGCTTTCAGACTGGGCTCCAAGAGGAAGGTGCTGCTGCCTGGTGGGGTACCTGATCCGTTCCCTTCTGCTCTGCTGTGCCTCAATTTCTCTAACCCCTCAGAACCAACACCTGCTGTACCTGGATTACCCCGGCCCTTGCTCCAGCCCCTCAATATGGGGACCAATCTCTCCCTACCAGACCAACCCCCTTGTGCCTCAGTTGCCCCCACCCTGGTTCCTTGCTATGGGGACCAACTCCTTTCTGCCAGAGCCACTTGGTCAGGGGAGCAACCCATGCTGTGCCCCTATTGCCTTGGCCCTGCCCCAGAGCCTTGCTCTGGGGTCAGACCCTTTCCTGCCCCAGTCCATCACTTTGGGGATCAGTTACTACTGTGTCCCAATCGCTCTGTTCTTAACCCATTATTATGGGGGTCAGTCCCTCCTCAACCTAGTCTCTTGTTCCAGAGACAGACCCTTGCTGTGCCCCAACTGACCCTTGCTACTGGGATTGGCTCCTTGCTGTAGGGACCAGCCTCCGCAGGGTTCAGATTGGGCAGGATCCATGTCAGCTCCCCCAGGCTGGCTATGCATGCAGCAGGTGACTCCATGGAGAGGAGAGAGTGAGCCGGGCGTGGGGGAGGAAGGAGAGTGAGCGACGGAGGGAGGGGGAAAGGAGTGAGTGGGGGGTAGGGGAAGAGGTGAAGTAGAGAGTGGGCAAACACATTCCATTTCCAGCCATTAGAAAGTTGGAAACCTTAAAATTATTCCTTTTTATTTTTAGTTTGTTCCTTCCAAAATCACTTGGTTGCCAAAGGCATATATTAAAATATAGGCGGGAGATGTGATTCTCCTTTGGGATGTCTGAAGGATATAGCAACCTTTCCACCTTCTGAGTTCTGTGGTGTTCTTGAGATTTTTTGAGACATGGTTGACTCAGGGGAAAACAAAACAGCATGTCCTGAACCCAATTCAACAGCAGTAGATTTCAGTAGGATGCTGAATGGGATGCGGATGCTCCCATCCCATGTTACTTAGGGATCAATCCCATGAGGAGACGAGCATGGACAGCAAAGTGCGCTGAGGGCCTTGGGACACTGGGCACCTAGAAGGACTGGCTGTGGGACTAGAAATCTCAGGGCCAAATGGTGTGAAGTATTGTTAGGAGAATCAATGGGGTTGTGTTGATGAGTAACCATTACCAAAGTGGTTTTGTTGGTCTTCTCTCTTGGTCCTTTGTATTTCATAAGTGTTCCCCTAGCCCTAGAGTTTTGAGGTCAACCTGGGGCCAAGCTGTTTCCCGCTGTCCTCCGGTTATAGACTGGAGGAAGCTACATAGTATAACGTTGCCATGCTCCTTTCTCTGAAACCTATTGAAGGTGGATTCTAGCAAAATGTAGTGTATACGTAAGCAGTTTATTTCAAAGGAATTTTTTCCTTTGAGTAGGGCAGAAGCATTTCTACAACTTCGGCAGCTTTGACTACAGGGTCAGACTATAAGATGCTATATGTCATACTAGAGTGCAATGCTTATGTAAACTGCCTTTTGAATGACTAAAATTCTCATGAATTCTAGGAGTGTACTTTTAGGGCACAGAAACTATTGTCATGTATTGCCATTTAAATGCGAAGCTTCTGAATCTGGCACAGAAAGCATTGTTTTCACTGGGAGTTCATTTTGAGCAGAGCTGAGGCATAGAAGTGTTTGTGGGCTGGAAAGAAATCCACTTTGTTTACCAAGACAATGTTACTATCTCAGGCCTCAATCTTGCCATCACTGAAACCTTGCAAACACTGGGACTGTTAATTTTAACCATGTTATCCATATGTGTGTTTGCAGGATCAATATTTATCAGTTTTATAAAGTATTCTAGAACTCAGATTTGATTGATTTTATCACCAGCCTAGTGTGAAAGTATAATTAGCTCTCAGTAAAATGGATCAAACCTTTGCTCCTTTACTCTGATAGTACAAAATGGGAGCTAATATTAAATGTGGGTTATTTTTAGCACCTGGAAATAGGAACCCTTTGCTTAGAGTTTGGAGCAGAGTTGGCAGAGAGAGATGGTGAAATCTGAGTGTAAAAGAAAATAGGGTTTTGTCTAAGGCTTTTGAATTCATAAGATCATTGTGCAGAGTCTTTCTTATTCAAAGTACAACATCATGTCTGAGGTGTTGGGGGGAGAGAAAATAAAGCAGACAAATCACCCACAGAAGTTAAGCTGCCAGTGGCGTAACAAGTGGGGGTGCAGTTGCCCCCGGGCACCATGCTGGGAGGGCGCCAATTTAGACCCCCTTTGCTCCTCCTGTCATCCTCAGCTAGCCTGCTTCTCCTCTGCCTGCCGCTATCGGCTGCAGCCTCTTCCCCGCCTCTCTGCCCCCATCTCTTCCTGCCGATCCTCCTCCATCTCCCACCTGGTCCCAAACTGGTGGGGGTGGGGGAAGACATGGTACAAGCTCCTCCTTCCCCCCCCCCCCTCCCAGGGTCGGGCTCAGCTGTGCAGCAGGTTCAGGTCCCCACCGCACGGTGACGGGGCAAACACACATTTTTCCTTTGCCCTCAGGCGAATAGCACTCTCGCAGCGCCTCTGTAAGCTGCTAAGTAAACTGAAAATTGGAGTGAATAAAAGCGGAGTTCCATTCTTGTAGCTTGTAGATAAAAAGGGGAGAGTAGTCTAAAGTCAGCATAATTCCTGCTAAGGTGCGCACCCGCGCAGTCATACACAAAAAATTCTTCCCTCGCCCACCATTTCTGGAGAGCCGTGCAGCAGGTGGCTGCTCTGGTGAGCGGGGCTGGTGGAGACAGCCGCTGGGGTGCGGAAGCCTGCTATGGTGGCTGGTGTGGGGCCGGGAAGTAGTTGTGTAGTTCCCCTTTCTGAAATTAAATGCCACAGTGTTAGACTGCTGAAGTGCATTTTTTGTGTTTGACTAAAGCATAAATTACAGAAGGGCATCCGGTATTGAGATGAAGACATCAAGAGATGGAGAACCACCACTTCAGTTGGTGGTTTATTCCAATAGTTAACCACCCTCAATGTTAAAAAATATGTGTTTTAAATGCCTATGTATCCCAACACACTATGCAATGAATAGGCTTTGGACAGTACTATGGGAGCATGGAAGAAGAACAGATACTCAAGGGTTGTAAAGTCGGTCAGAAAGCAGAGTTTTTGTCCCAAAGGAAAGTCTCATCTTTAAATTTGTCTAAATTCCAAATTGGGAGGACAACATAACAAATTTTTTCACAGACGAGAAAGCTCTGAATATTTTGGAACTGAAATGTCAAAAAATTCTGCATCCGATTGTAAGAAACATTTCAACAGTCTCATATCATACAGCTTTATTCTTGTTTAGCAGAGTCAAAATGGTCAATTTTGCTTTGTTTTGCCATCAATCTGTGTATTTTTGAGCCTCCTGCAGTGTCTCATGTAAGATATAGTTTTGACACCTCCTGCCCCCATTCTTCTTTGGCTGGACTATATCTCCTGTGGTGCACATGGGTCATGTGATCTATACAACATATTGCATTGTCAGTTTAACCAGAGGGGCATCTCAGGTAATGATACAGCGCATCATACATAATGTAGTCCATCCAAGGAGATAGAAAAGAATAGGAGAATGAGCCACTTGAACTTTACAACTTCCTTGAAGGTTTGCAGCTGATCTGGGGGACTCAGACGAATGTCAGAGGGATCCAAAATGAATCATATTTATTTTGTTTGACAAATCACGTAGTTTCATTTTAGTTTTCCTGATGGAAAATTGAAATAGTTTTGTAAAATTGAAATTTTCCCACAGAAAATTTTGATTTTGCTAGAACTATTTGTCGTAAATAAACAGTTCAGTGGAATTTCCCAACAAGTGCTAGTGTTCAATTTGTGTGAATCAGAGTATCACCATCTGGCATGCAGTTAGAGAAGTGCAATAATATGTATTTCCCTGATGTTACTGTTTGATACTTACTAGTAAGACAACATGGTAATATATTGCATTTGGGAATTCACAGGAGCATATTGCAAAATTTCAATATCTTTGTAGAACTGAGGTGGAGAGGAAGATGCTTTCAGTCTGAAAATAAAGAACAAACCTAAAATAGGCACTTTTAGGTTTGGAATCAAAACTAGTCTTGGAATAAAAAATATACAAAACACTGTAAGGGTATGTCTACACTACCACCCTAGTTCGAACTAGGGTGGTAATGTAGTCAACCAGAGTTGCAAATGAAGCCCGGGATTTGAATTTCCCGGGCTTGATTTGCATGTTGCCGGGCGCCGCCATTTTTAAATGTTCGTTAGTTCAGACTCCGTGCCCCGCAGCTACACGCGGCACGAACTAGGTAGTTCGGACTAGGCTTCCTATTCCAAACTACCGTTACTCCTCGTTCCACGGAATAGGAAGCCTAATCCGAACTACCTAGTTCGTGCCGCAGGTAGCCGTGGGGCACGGACTCCAAACTAGTGGACATTTAAAAATGGTGGCCCCGGCAACATGCAAATGAAGCCCGGGAAATTCAAATCCCGGGCTTCATTTGCAACTCCGGTTGACTACATTACCACCCTAGTTCGAACTAGGGTGGTAGTGTAGACATACCCTAAGAGAGATTCCAGTCCTGTAAGACATTGAGCATCTTCTACAAGGCACTGAACATCCTCAGCTTCTACTGAAATCAGTGGGAATAGAAGGCACTCAGCACCCAGAGAAACAAAAATGATTCAGGTGTAGTTATACAGGCTGTCCTTGCTATAAGTCCAAAATACCTTCCAAAACACTTGGACTTACAGCAAAACAACTTAAAGCAGGGAAATTGCGGGGGAGGGGGTTGCGCGACTTAAGAGCAAGGAATGGGAGAACTTATAACACATTAGTTCTTATAAGCGTCAACAACTTCAGTGTGGAATGGATGTATTCTGGGGCAGCTTATAGCAGGTACGCCCTGTAGTGGTAAAAGTTGGTGTTTAAAAATGCCACCATTTTATTCTTATCTAGTCAAGTTGTTCAATAAATTGGAGGGGTGGGATGGGTTTGGGAGCTCTTCTCCATTCCCCTGCTGGGAAGGGCAGTGGGGAAAGGAGCAGAACTGCCAGCAGGTCCTCTGGCTGCCATACTTCCCCCAGCCCCTCTGCCCCTCCCCAAGTAATGTGGGTTGGGTAGGGGAAGAGCATAGGGGTCCTGAGCTTGGGGGGGTGTAGCATGGTGGAGTTATGTGGGGGTTATGTGAGGAGTTCACATGGTTCTCCTCCTGTACTGGTAAGACCTTTTTTATATTTCATACCCCAGACTATCTCTTCTATGGTGTACCACAGTCTTGCCTCTTGAAGATGCAAGGCATTGCGTCATGGAAGATCCTGTCCATTGTGACTCATGGGAGTTGCAGCCCAGTCCCTAGAATAGAATGAGGCTATGAGGCAAATGAACTATAGGTCACAGGAGGCACTGCTGCAGCATTTTCAAATCTGGACTTTCTGGGTTTTGACTGAAATATTCTGATTTTCAGGATTTAATTTTTTCAATGAAAAATTAAAATTGTTAGCAAAATACACTCTTTGTGAAAAAATTATTCAACTGAGTTAATTCAATCAGTTAATCCAATTTTCTATCAAAAAGGTTTCATTAGAAAAATTTTAGCTAGCTCTTCTAAATCATAGAATAATAATAGGACTGGAAGGGACCTCAAGAGGTCATCGAGTCCAGCCCCCCGCCCTCAAGGCAGGACCAAGCTCCGTCTACACCATCCCTGACAGATGTCTATCCAACCTGTTCTTAAATATCTCCAGAGAGGGAGATTCCACCACCTCCCTTGGCAATTTATTCCAATATTTGACCACCCTGACAGTTAGGAATTTTTTCCTAATGTCCAATCTAAACCTCCCCTGCTGCACTTTAAGCCCATTACTCCTTGTCCTGTCCTCAGAAACCAAGAGGAACAAATTTTCGCCTTCCTCCTTGTGACACCCTTTTAGATATTTGAAAACCGCTATCATGTCCCCCCTTAATCTTCTTTTTTCCAAACTAAACAAGCCCAGTTCATGAAGCCTGGCTTCATAAGTCATGTTCTCTAGACCTTTAATCATTCTTGTCGCTCTTCTCTGTACCCTTTCCAATTTCTCCACATCTTTCTTGAAATGTGGCGCCCAGAACTGGACACAGTACTCCAGCTGAGGCCTAACTAGTGCAGAATAGAGCGGCAGAATGACTTCACGAGTTTTGCTTACAACACACCTGTTGATACAACCTAGAATCATATTTGCTTTTTTTGCAACAGCATCACACTGTTGACTCATATTCAACTTGTGGTCCACTATGACCCCTAGATCCCTTTCCGCCATGCTCCTTCCTAGACAGTCGCTTCCCATCTTGTATGTATGGAACTGATTGTTCCTTCCTAAGTGGAGCACTTTGTATTTCTCTTTATTAAATCTCATCCTGTTTACCTCCGACCATTTCTCTAACTTGCTAAGGTCATTTTGAATTATGTCCCTATCCTCCAAAGAAGTTGCAACCCCACCCAGTTTGGTATCATCTGCAAACTTAATAAGCGTACTCTCTATCCCAATATCTACATCATTGATGAAGATATTGAACAGTACGGGTCCCAAAACAGACCCTTGCGGAACTCCACTTGTTATCCCTTTCCAGCAGGATTTAGAACCGTTAACAACAACTCTCTGACTACGGTTATCCAGCCAATTATGCACCCACCTTATCGTGGCCCTATCTAAATTATATTTGCCTAGTTTATCAATAAGAATATCATGCGAGACCGTATCAAATGCCTTACTAAAGTCTAGGTATATGACATCCACCGCTTCTCCCTTATCCACAAGGCTCGTTATCTTATCAAAGAAAGCTATCAGATTAGTTTGGCATGACTTGTTCTTCACAAACCCATGCTGGCTATTCCCTATCACTTTATTACCTTCCAAGTGTTTGCATATGATTTCCTTAATTACCTGCTCCATTATCTTCCCTGGGACAGACGTTAAACTGACCGGTCTGTAGTTTCCTGGGTTGTTCTTATTCCCCTTTTTATAGATGGGCACAATATTTGCCCTTTTCCAGTCTTCTGGAATCTCCCCTGTCTGCCATGATCATAGCTAAAGGCTCAGATACCTCCTCTATCAGCTCCTTGAGTATCCTGGGATGCATTTCATCAGGACCTGGTGACTTGCTGACATCTAACTTTCCTAAGTGATTTTTAACTTGTTCTTTGTGTATCCTATCTTCTAAACTTACCCTCTCTCTGCTTGTATTCACTATGTTAGGCACACCTCCAGACTTCTCGGTGAAGACCGAAACAAAGAAGTCATTGAGCATCTCCGCCATTTCCAAGTTCCCTGTTACTGCTTCTCCCTCCTCACTAAGCAGTGGGCCTACCCTGTCCTTGGTCTTCCTCTTGCTTTTAATGTATTTATAAAAGGTCTTCTCGTTTCCCTTTATGCCTGTAGCTAGTTTGATCTCATTTTGTGCCTTTGCCTTTCTAATCTTGCCCCTGCATTCCCGTGTTGCTTGCCTATATTCATCCTTTGTTAGTTGTCCTAGTTTCCATTTTTTATGAGACTCCTTTTTTATTTTGAGATCATGCAAGATCTCCTTGTTAAGCCAAGCTGGTCTTTTGCCATATTTTCTATCTTTCCTACACAGCGGAATTGTTTGCTTTTGGGCCCTTAACAACGTCCCTTTGAAATACTTCCAACTCTCCTCAGTTGTTTTTCCCTTCAGTCTTGCTTCCCATGGGACCTTACCTACAAGTTCTCTGAGCTTATCAAAATCTGCCTTCCTGAAATCCATTACCTCAATTGTGCTGGTCTCCCTTCTACCTTTCCTTAAGATCATGAACTCTATTATTTCGTGATCACTGTCCCCTATACTGTCTTCCACTTTCAAGTTCTCAACTAGTTCCTCCCTATTTGTTAAAAGCAAATCCAGAACAGCTTCTCCTCTTGTAGCTTTTTCAACCTTCTGAAACAGAAAGTTGTCTCCAATGCAGTCCAGAAACTTATTGGATAGCCTGTGCCTCGCTGTGTTAGTTTCCCAACATATGTCTGGATAGTTGAAGTCCCCCATCACCACCAAATCTTGGGCTTTGGATAGTTTTGTTAATTGTTTAAAAAAGGCCTCATCCACCTCTTCCACCTGGCTAGGTGGCCTGTAGTAGACTCCTAGCATGATATCACCCTCGTTTTTTACCCCTTTTAGCTTAACCCAGAGACTCTCTACACAGCTATCTCCTACGTTCATCTCCACTTCAGTCCAAGTGTGTACATTTTTAATATACAAGGCAACCCCTCCTCCCTTTTTTCCCTGTCTGTCCTTCCTGAGCAAGCCGTACCCTTCCATACCAATATTCCAATCATGCGTCCCATCCCACCAGGTTTCTGTAATACCAATGATATCATAGTTGTATTTATTGGTTAGCAATTCCAGTTCTTCCTGCTTATTACCCATACTTCTCGCATTTGTATATAGGCATCTAAGATACTGATTTGATCTTGCCTCCCTGTTGTGCCCTGACCCTCCTTTCTCCTTGCCATTATAGGCCGTAGTCCCCCCCATTTCCAACCCATCTCCCAGTCCCGCACATTCAGCACTTACCTGTGGGCTTTGCTCACCTGCCCCCGACAAACCTAGTTTGAAATACTATTGTATCTCCTATCTGCTGACTTTACTGACAGAGAAAATGTCTATACTACCCTTATAGTTATGGAAGATGAAGCTACATTATGTTATAATGCAGATAGAAAGCAGAAAATTGTCTGCGTTCTAGTTTGTTATTGTTTATTGACTGCAGAATATTTATTACCGGCTCTGATTTCAGAGGTAGATAGAAAATAGCCTGATTTTCAGATCTCAGTCTAAGTTTGTAGCCATGAAAAAATTATATTTTAATACATAAGGTAAAGAAGTTTTAATACAGAACTCATTGAAACCTTATGAAAACCCATTGACCTTTATGGAAAGATTCTCATTGATTTCAGAGAGCTTGAGATCAGGCCGTGAGGGATGGTATGAAACTCCACAATGCTATTTTAAAAGAACCACTTTTTAGAATACAACATAAATTAGCATATTAAATTGCACAACAAAAACAATCCTATATTTAGAGATCTGTATATACTGGACAAGTACCTCTGGAAGAATGCGTACAAAGAAAATGAAACCGAACAAATCAGAAATAATTTACTGTACAAGATGGCAGGCAATCTCAGGAATTTTTTTATTGTCATGCTAACTAACGATCCTTCTAAAAAAAGAATGCTGTATAAATCTGCTATTGCTATAAAAGATAATAAAGTGATGAGAGCCATTGGGTCAGTCAAATTTGATATCTTCTACATTATGCAGGAATTCAAATGCAGGAACACTGCAAAATTCTGTGTTAGATTAATAACCTATTCTGAAGAAAAACTGCAATACGTTGTAAATGCAGTTTGAAATGCAGAGGCAGTGTTATTATAGAAGAGTGATATTAGCATTGCAAGTAGGGTTGCCAGATGTCCGGTATTCACCCGGACAGTCCAATATTTTCGGCTCCTGTCCAGTAAAAAAATTCAGAGAATATTGGACACCTAAAATGTCCGTCATTTTCTGAATTTTTCCCCGGCCAGGAGGCGAAAATGCCGGGCACCTGGCAACCCTACAAACAGTCAGCACCTGGCCTCCCCCTCCAACTCTCCCCCTTGGCTCCCAACACCCCCAGCCCTCTGACCCCAGTCCCCATGCTTATCTGGTTCCCCAAGGCTGCCGGCACAAAATGGCTGCCGGCACTCACTTTTAAAGGGGACGTGCTGTTTTATTTTTTTCTTTTTTGGCTCAATAAGTCCTTTTTTTTTTTTCTTGATCAACAACTTTGGTCTCCCTCCTTCTTTTTTTCTTTCAACAGAATTTTTTCCCATTTTTTTGGGGGGGGGGGGAGGAGAAGAGGTGTTCGGTATTTTTGTTTCAACCATCTGGCAACCCTAATTGCAAGTTGTGAAGGTTAAGTTTATGAGCTCTCCTGGATTTTGCAGCAATAATTTGTTCAAATCTGGTCCAGAAGGTGATGGCCGAAAGTTTGGGGAAGCATCTGGATTAGTCATTCCCTCCCAACTCTCCTGAGTTAATGGATTCTTGGTAGGCACAGGTAGTGAAGGAGGAAAGTATTAATATTGGACAGACTTCAAAGGGTTCAGTTGAGCGAAGTGTTTGAAAGTACAGGTAGTTTTCTGAAGCGTAGAATAATTATAATGATAATACGTTTCACTTGCTATATGGGCATTGAAAATTCTGTATTTTAGCATCTATGGTGCTTTTCATCTAAGCATCTCAATGTGCTGTTTGTGTCTAGCCTCCCACCAAACCTTTGTGAGATTGGGAAGGATTATTAATTATTTCTCCCTTTCACAAATGGGGAAGCCACGGTTAAGTACATTGTCTAAGGTCACAAAAATGGTCTATGGCAGAGCTAGGATTGTAACCCAAGTCTTTTAACTCCCAGAATACTAGATTGTACAATTTCCTATCCAAAATATCCATATGTTTGAGTCTTCTTCTGCTGTCTTCCTAACAGCTTCGTTCTCCTTATCCTATCTGATCCTGACAACACTGACTTCGTTCCTACATAATCAACCCTGACTCCTCCAATCCCTCCAACCAACTCAGAGACAATAAATGACCATCTCTGGGGACCTGGCATGGCATACATATACTAAGTGGGACTAAAGAAAATGGGGCAAAGTACATCTAAACTGAAAATGGACAAATAGAATCAGAAATATTACTCAGTAGTCATTGAATACAAAACTTTTAACTGTAAGGGTATGGGGAAGAAAACAGAATATTCCTAGAAGATTTACATGGTGTTGTTTGGATCCTTAACTCAATTTTTGTTTTTTGGAATATAAAATGAAAAGGCACATGATTCATTTAAATCATTGTTCTGGGGTGGAGCTGGGGATGAGGGGTTTAGTATTCATTCTGTGCACATCCCATTTTCCTGGCACAAAAAAACTCTTATCTTGCTTTTACTTATGATAAGAGGAAGCTGTATATCAAATTTGGCAATCCTAGCTCTTGCTGTTTAGGAGGAATTCTTGAACAGACAGACAGACAGTTACACAGACAGTCAAACAGTCTGAAACATATAGTAGATATACTGTTGCATTTGTGGACAATATGGAAATCTAAAAGCTCATTTGAGCACAACAGGCTTCTAATAAATCTCTAGCGCTAACGTACATAAATGTAAAAAAAGTAAATGAATTATGGGTGGAAGTTGGCTCAATTGAATTAGGAGCTGACCTACTAGAAAATGTGGCACCAGCAATCAAATAAACATTGTACCATAATTACAGTTATGACCTCCAGTAATTAACAAAATTAGTGCTTGAGATCTTAGTGAATTTATTATACTCTCTATAACAATTGTATTTCTCCAGAAACATCAAGCATTTGTAGACTTAGAAGTAGCAATGGAAAAGATAATTAGATCCTCTAGTCCATAGATCCCACTGCCATTTAGCCTTGGTAAGTACTTTTTCCACAGTGCTGTGAATATATTCATATAGTGAAAGATTGTTTCTTGTGTCATTCCCACTGGGAGACTAGTCTTCAGCCTATTTGATCTTGCCTTTTATTAACATGTTTGCTTCTTTTCATCTTATATTTTTATTTGCTCAATTTCATCTCATTACTAGTTTCTATACTTTCTTTTACCACTCAAACTCAATATTCTCCCTCCTCTAATAGCTCTACATGATCATTCAGTTCCCCTTTAACTTTGTTTTCCTGAGCTCTGTAGCCCTATAGGGTTACATTCTGCTGCCCTTATTTGTATCAAAAAATAGAATGGGTGAGGTAAAATCTTCTATTGAACCAACTTCAGTTTGTGAGGGTATGTCTACACTACAAAGTTAATTCGAACTAACGGACGTTAGTTCGAATTAACTTTGATAGGCGCTACACTAGCGCTCCGCTAGTTCGAACTTAATTCGAACTAGCGGAGCGCTTAGTTCGAACTAGGTAAACCTCATTGTACGAGGACTAAGCCTAGTTCGAACTTACTAGTTCGAATTAAGGGGTGTGTAGCCCCTTAATTCGAACTAGTGGGAGGCTAGCCCTCCCCAGCTTTCCCTGGTGGCCACTCTGGCCAACACCAGGGAAACTCGTCTGCCCCCCTCCCGGCCCCGGACCCCTTAAAGGGGCACGGGCTGGCTACGGTGCCCGTGCCAGGTGCAAGCCTGCCAGCACCCAGCTAGCAGACCCTGCACCTGGCACGGCTCGAGCCAGCCATCCGATGCCCCCCAGCCATCCCCCTCTTCCCGGAACCAGGCTGGCGGCTCCCGGGAGTTTGCCCAGGACCGCAAGAGGTGGGCACCCGCCTGGTCTAGTGCGGACATCGTGGACCTCGTCCACAACCTCCACACTAGGCATAGGAAAGTGGCTGTCTAGGGCAGGAGAGCTGCCAGCCTGGCCACCCAGGAGCAGGTGTGCATGAAAATCAAGGTGGTCCACTGAGACCCCCGACCCTGAGCCCTGAGCTTACAATGGCCGTACTGGGTCAGACCAAAGGTCCATCTAGCCCAGTAGCCTGTCTGCCGACAGCGGCCAACCCTACGGACCCTGGAGGGGATGGACCAAAGACAGTGACCAAGCCATTTGTCTCGTGCCATCCCTCTCCAGCCTTCCACAAACTTTGGGCAGAGACACCACTCCTACCCCCTGGCTAAGACTACTCCATGGAGCCAACCTCCATGGCTTGATCTCACTTCTCTTTAAACTCTGTTCTAGTTGTAGCCTTCACAGCCTCCTGCAGCAAGGAGTTCCACAAGTTGACTATTTGCTTTGTGAAGAACAACTTTCTGTTACTAGTTTGAAGCCTGCTGCCCATTCCTTTCCTTTGGTGTCCTCTAGTCCTTCTATTATGGGAACTAATGAAGAACATTTCTTGATGCACCCTCTCCACCCCCGTCACGGTTTTATAGACCTCTCTCCTATCCCCCCTCAGTCTCCTCTTTTCTAAGCTGAAAAGTCCCAGTATCTTTAGCCTCTCTTCATATGGGACCTGTTCCAAACCTCTGATCATTTTAGTTGCCCTCCCCTCTCCCACCCTCTCTCTTCCCCTCTCCCACCTCCTTTTCCCAGTCTCCCCGAGTTTTGTTCAATAAAGAGAGATTCTATTTTTGACCACACGTTTTCTTTATTTTGTACATCAGGAAGGGGGGCTAGGGAAGGGTAAGTGGAAGGAGGTGAGGGAGGAATGGGGTACGAGCCCCCGATGGGGAGGACTGGGCTGGCTCTGCGGTCTTCTAGGGGTGGAAGGTCTCCTGCAGCCCCCCAATTACCCCCTGTCCCCAGATGGCAGCCTGCGGCAAGTGCAGCCGGTCTGATGGCCGAGTGCTGTGATGTGCCCAGTGTGGGCACTCAGGGCACTCTAAGACAGGACTGCTTTGCAAGCGGGGCACCCCTGAGAACTGTCTGTCCGGGGTGGGGGTCGGGTCCCTTTAAACACAGCCCTCGGCTAGCCCGAGGCAGCAGGTCCACGCTCTAAGTCCTCATCTGATGCCCTGCCGGCACTGCTTCCGGCCATCCTTAACCCCGGTTCAGGGTCCACTTAATGTGGACATGCTAGTTCGAATTAGCAAAACGCTAATTCGAACTAGTTTTTTAGTCTGGATGCGTTAGTTCGAATTAGCTTAGTTCGAATTAACTAATTCGAACTAAGTTAGTTCGAATTAGCGCTGTAGTGTAGACATACCCTGAGAGACACAAGTTTTTGAACGAACTCTGAGAGAGTTTCCCAAACCTGAAGAAGAAATTGATTCAATTTACTTATATATTTTAGAAAAGCACATCTTTCTGATCATCTGTCTGTGAGTCCATTTGTTCAATAACGATTCCTAAACAGTAAGAGCTAGGACCACCACATTTGGTATTCCTTTATCCTAACATAAAACAAGGTCAGGGTTTGGTTGTGCCAGGAGAATGATATATGCCTGGAATGAGATTGTTTTCCATAACAAGTTGAATATGAGTCAGCAGTGTGATGCTGTTGCAAAGAAAGCAAACATGATTCTGGGATGTATTAACAGGTATGTTGTGAGCAAGACACGAGAAGTCATTCTTTTGCTCTACTCTGCGCTGGTTAGGCCTCAATTGGAGTATTGTGTCCAGTTCTGGGCACCGCATTTCAAGAAAGATGTGGAAAAATTGGAGAGGGTCCAGAGAATGATTAAAGGTCTAGATAACATGACCTATGAGGGAAGGCTGAAGGATTTGGGTTTGTTTAGTTTAAAAAAGAGAAGATTGAGAGGGGACATGATAGCAGTTTTCAGATATCTAAAAGGGTGTCATAAGGAGGAGGGAGAAAACTTGTTCATCTTGGCCTCTGAGGATAGAACAAGAAGCAATGGGCTTAAACTGCAGCAAGGGAGGTTTAGGTTGGACATTAGGAAAAAATTCCTAACTGTCAGGGTGGTCAAACACTGGAATAAATTGCCCAGGGAGGTTGTGGAATCCCCATCTGTGGATATATTTAGGAGTAGGTTAGATAAATGTCTATCAGGGATGGTCTAGACAGTATTTGGTCCTGCCCTGAGGGCAGGGGACTGGACTCGATGACCTCTTGAGGTCCCTTCCAGTCCTCGTATTCTATGATTCTATGAACACAGAAAGGGATGGGGCTGCTAGGAGGGCGAGTTACACAGCATAGGAATTACAAGGGGGTGGCCACACCACTGCTCACAACCATCACCACAGGAGGAGACCAAGCCACTGCCCCCCATCCTTGCCTCCAGTGCCAGACAAGGGGAGGGGCCAAGTGGGCAGCACAGCCCTGATCTCTGCAGGTGCCCTGGGAGCCCTTGGTGGCAATTCAGTGTGGCCCCGAGGAGGTGCTACCTGCAGCATCCCAGTGCCAGCACAACCCTGGACAGCCTGGGGAGATGTTACCATTGGTTGCCCCATGCCAGCGCAGCCATGGGTGGCCGAGCATGACTCCTGGGGCCTGAGAAACCACCACTGCCAGGGGCCCAGTGCAGTCATTGCCAGCAGCCCAGCATGGCCTCAGATAAATGGGAGTGGAAATAACAGAAACCAAGAGATACATAGAACAACAGACGAAGTACCTGTCAATTGTAGGACTTGTGTTAATGTAAGCGGGGGAATGATCCCGCTCTTGTGGGGAACTTTCCTGGCTTCTATACACCCCGGTGAGATGAACCAGCGAAAGGTTCTGAGTCCCCGCTCCCACTTCCTTTACCCCACGGCTCCCTGA
Organism: Pelodiscus sinensis; assembly: GCF_049634645.1. Classification (NCBI taxonomy): domain Eukaryota; kingdom Metazoa; phylum Chordata; order Testudines; family Trionychidae; genus Pelodiscus; species Pelodiscus sinensis. The sequence continues at coordinate 242,616,925 of NC_134712.1, read as the reverse complement.
TCCTGAGGGCTGCCCCTCCACTCTCCTGAGTAGCAGAGCCCTTGAAACCCCAACAAGGCTGGGCCCAGGTTTCCTGGGGCTTAATCCCTGACCTTGTAGTCACTAGGGGCAGGAGTTAGGGTGTCCCCACTCCGAGGTGCTCTCTTTACACTGCAGGCCTTCTTGGCCCAGTGATCACTTCATAAGGTTCAAAGCAAATACAATTTATTAAACAACAACTGATTAAAGAGAAAAGAATAAGACAAAATGAGAATGGTTAAATGAGAACACACAGCCCAGCTCTGTAGCACAGGGACATCAAAACAGCAGCCTGCAGAGTGTAAGGACAGTCCACAGTCTCTTCCTTAGAGGCCCCTTAGAGTCCTTGGATGTGCTGCAGGGGGCTGCAGGCTGGACACACTTGCTCTGGCAGTGACCACACAGCCTCAAGCTCTAAGTGGCTAGACCCCTCTCCCAGTCCAGAGCCTCTCCCCACACTTTGCAGTTCCCAGCTGCTCACCACATCCAGCTGCAGGCTGTGCTGTGTGGCCAGTCTCTAGCTTCTTGCGTTGCTTCTCTGTTCCTTTTGGCACTCTTGAGCACTGCCAGTCTGCTGCTCAACACAGGGTCTGCGCTCTTGAGCTGTGTGTGTCAGGCTCAGCTGCTGCAAAAACTGCCCCTCAGCACACAGCTTGCTTTGCTAGGGCAGTCTATCAGCTCCCTGTTTTTGCAGGACTTCTTCACACAGCTTGTACTCCTATTTCAGCTCTCTGTCTTTGCAGGACCACTTCTGCACACAGCTTGCTTGTTCAGAGAGAGAGCCAGAACAATCCCAGCTCACAGGGAGGACGGGGCCTGGCCTCTCACTGTCCTCACTGTCCTGTCCAACCTGTCAATCAGGCTGAGCTGGAGTGTTGGCTGCTTTCCATTGTCTCTGGGGTCAGTCAGTCTCATGAACTTTTCCCCTTCAGATACTGTGAGCTGGCAAACCAAAAACTCCCACAGAGTTTTAGTAAGGGGTAACAGTCCCCTTACATTAACTAGGCTAATTAAGTGGGCTAGATGAAAGCTGTGTGTGGTACACATCCAACCCACTTAATTAGGACTTTCTTTTGACATTTGGCACCGTGTAGACGCACCAAATTTCGAAAGAGCCTCTTTCGAAAGAAAATCAGAAAAAATACGCAATTTCTGATTTAGCTTTGCAGTGTAGTCCTAGCCTATATGTGTGTGTGTATTTGATAAGAATTCACACACATATCAGGTGCCATATATATAATGCACAAATGAGACATATTCAAGAAACCAAGTGATGTAACCTGACATGCAATAGTCAAACATAAAAGAAACTCATAACCAGCTGATGAAATAAGACTAAATTTTAAAGATGAATTAAGTATACCGAAAGGGTTAGCCCTCAAATATTAGTGCATGATAATTCCAAGGACTCAGGAAAAATAGTAAAGTAAACAGAGGGGGAAAAAAGAAAGGCAAATGGTTGGTTTGAATGTCTCAGATAATGGAGCTGACTGTCAATATACCAAGAGACAGTGTGGAGTACTCAGGATATGAAACAAGAATAAGAAATACAAGTAAAAAAGTTTTGTGAAAGTCCAGAAAAGTGATAGCAAATAAATGCACTGAATTTCATGAAAGTGATTATTAAGTGCTTTGAAACATCCTCTCCCAAGAGAACTTCACATTCATACTTAAAAGGATAGTAAGTGACAAGGGGTCTTGCTTAGCATGAAGACGTGATGTATTTAAGGCACCAGACTAGGTGTAAGGAGCCCTAGGTTCCATTTCCATGTGTCTCTACACACGTCTGTGTGTGAGCTGGGGGCGAGGGGGAGACATTTACTCTGTGCCTCAGTGCCCCCTCTTTTCATTTCCTCCTTTTGAGATGATTTGCTCCCCTGAGGGGGGCAGAGAGGCACTTGTCCCTGGACCTTGGATGTGGAAAGCAAATCACAGTAAAGCCAGAAGCCAAATAAAATGTAAAAGACTCTGCTTGAAATTAAATATTTTATCCATATGAATAAAACATTGAACAGCTATATGGGGAACCATCCCTGATCTTTCTGACAAATCAAGTAATTTCTTCAGCTAATCTCATGGCTGGTTCTCCAGAGCCGAGGGCTATCCCCTGTCCTAAGGAACTTGGAAGGTAGCATCATGAATTATAATAGTATGATTTTCTGTGCAAAAAACATCCCTCTGAGGTCTTACATCTCATTTTCAAATGCAGACCTCCTTGGATAAGGAACCTCTGCCAAACTTTCAAAAACTCATTCAGAAGATTCACTTGATCCTCTCTCTCTCTTGCGAGGAGGGTCTATACATACAAAAATACTTCCTTAATAATAAGTCCCTGTGTCTAAAGAGACCCTCTTCCCCCGATTGCTTAAAAAAAATTAGGCCTATTATTATCCACACAACTGGAAGCACTAGGTAGCCATATTTTCCCTTCTTATAATTTACTTGAAACTGGGACAGTAGCACATGGCTCTCTGGTTGCGAAGAAAGCTAAAGACCTGCTGGCCTGCTTTTCCTGCAGAGCGCGATCTAAATGATCAAGGGACCAACAATTCTCTCAGCTGGCCTGTTTTAGAGTCAGGCCACATTTTTTCCCCTCTCATATTAGTCAAGATGTGACAAATATAAAGGTGATTCTTTCTTGGAGCGGCTGGATACAGACATACCCTGTCTTGTAATTCTTTCTGGCATTCTGACTCCCAAACTAAGAGCTTGTGTTGCCACATGACAGCTTACAGGGTCTCCCTAAGTCCTGGCCTGGATTCAGCAATGGACTGTGACCTAAACCAAGGGTTCACAAACTGTGGTACCTGTACTCCTGTGGATAGAGGGAGCCATCTCAGGGGAGGTAGGTTGTATACCTCATACTATAACTATGTCTGTACATAGCAGTGAAATATGGAGAGACAGCTAAAGATAGGCAATGTTAAGAACACACAAAGTATCAATGATGAGAAGGATATGGGCACATAGCCAGCTGGTAGATCTTCAGGGGAGCACTCAGTAAGAAAAGTTTGGGAACCCCTGAATTAGACTACAGGCCCTAATAGTTAAATGCATATCTTTGTTCAGAGATTGAGGGTTACAGTTCAGGCCTATATTTATTTAATATCAATATGATGGACTTTCCAAAGCTGTCAATATGGCACCCCACCATTATCTAATATATTTCAGAGAGAGAAATGTGTGTGTGTGTGTGTGTCTCCCCATCCGTCCATCTGTGAGTCTGTTTGTTCAAGAACTTCTCCTAAACGGTAAGAGCCTGGACCACTAAATTTGGAATGCCGATTTCTCTTATCCTAACTTAAAGCAACGTCAGGGTTTGGTTGTGCCGGGAAAATGGGATTTGCCTGGAATGTGATTGTTTCTCATACAACATTAAGGGAGGGATCTGCTAGTAGTCACAGTTATACTGCTGGATGATCATGGTGGGCAGCTGCACATGTAAGAGAGTGGGCAGCTGGGGGAGGGTCTCTGAATATTGCCAGCTACCGTCCATGAGTAAGGTTCCCCTGTTGGGGTTGGACATGGTTGTCCCCTTCCCTGGTGACCACCATGCCCTCTTGGGAGAGCCCAATACACTGCTCTGCCCAAGCACTGGCAGCCGCCACAGCAGTGCAATCCCATGAACCCCTGGGATCCACTGCCCCTGGAGCAGCATGGGCCTGGGCACCCTGGGGAGCCACCACTATTACCAGACCAGTGTGGCCCTTGCCACTGCAGCCAGCCCCATTGAGCCTCCAGACCTCCCTTCCTCTACCCTAACCCCACCTCTTACCCTGATTCCTGCACTCCCCACCCCCTGCCTCAGACCCCCCCACATCTCCCAGCCCCTTTTCTTGACTCCTCCACCCCTACTTCATTTTCTGAGCCCCCATTCCCTGCCCTGACTCCAGCACCCCCTGCCCTGAGTCCCCCCACACCTCCAAGCCCCTGCCCTGACTTCTACATCCACACACCCTTCCCGGAGCCCCCTCACACCCAACCCCATGCCCCTCACACTTCCCAACCCCCTGCCTCGACTCCTATACCCCCATACTTCCTCCCTGAGCTTCCAACCTCTACCCTGACTCCTGCACCCTTCATCCCTTGCCCTGAGCCCCCCCCCATCCTAATCTACAGCCCTATACAATAATTTAAATAAAGCATATACATTTCCCTTTTAATTTAAAAAAAAATACATTACAATAGTTAAGGACCTAAGCCACACCGGGTCCATCTGCTAGTGTATCACAATATTAAAGTAGAGGTTTCAAAGAGACAAGCTAGCCAGTAATTAATCTTTTTAATCATTCAGATCATGTATTAAATAGATTGTGTTCCTTTTGAGATCCTTGTAAAAGCAACAGAAATGAATAAAATTGGCCTATAAAATAGTTCTGATTTTATCTTTAACAAAAATCCATAATTTTTCCATGGGCTCAGCGAGACTATCTTTTCTTTTCTCTCTCCCTCCAACCCCCCACCATTCATTTAATGCAAAATGGAATTAATACGTTTCTTAAAGGCTTATTTCCTATCACAATGAATTCAGAAGAATCATCTGCCCTGGCAAAACAGCCAGAATGTCTTTAAAACAAGCCTTGTATTTTTTCTAACTAATGAACTGATCCTTGAACTTGAATGACCTGCACAAGCGCTTCAGCCTGAAGGGTAGTTTCATCACTCAGAAATTTCAGTATGAGCTTTCCAGCTATGAAAGCAAGGACGTTTTTATGAATGTGCATAACACCACCAATAAATGATGAATTGTCCCCCATGAGCTTTATTATAGTCTTGAACTCACCGAATATGACTGGTAACTATAGTTGAAGAGGAATGAGGCTTTGATGGAGACAATGGGGAAAAGAAAAGAAAAGAAAAGAAAAGAAAAGAAAAGAAAAGAAAAGAAAAGAAAAGAAAAGAAAAGAAAAGAAAAGAAAAGAAAATCTGGCTGGTATATAATGTGGCACAATGTTATCTCCTGCTCTCGGCAGTGGAGAAGATTGTGTGATCTCAGATACTTGTGTGGTGACTGATGGTAGAAGCTGACTTTTTAATGGTGACTAATGGGCCTTCAGTTGACCAGTCTCTCACATTTTTTTTCACATTCCAATCTCTGACTAACGTCTACCCCTGCAATAACTTATAGGCAAGAGGATTCAGTCCAAAAGGAAATTTGTTGAGCAAATTATAGGTAACACTAAGATTTACTCGTGGGTATTTTTAGAAAAAGGCATGGAGAGGTCATGAGAAATAAAAATTCAGGGCCTGTGACATGTGCAGGACTTTTACTATATCAATATCGCTGACTAAAACTTAGCAGTTCCTGCGGCCCTGCAGCTTTGGGGGGCAGGGCCAACAGCCAGGGGCTAGCCCTGCCAATAGCCACAGAGGCTGACTGCCTTCAGCTGTCTGCTGTTCACAAGGCCCCAGAGGCTATGTCTACACTGCTGATTTTTTTACGGAAAAAGGTACGCAAATTGCAAACCACAATTTGTGTATCTTTTTCCAATTCTTTTTTTACAAGAGGCTTTTCTGACATTTGGCCATCTATACAGGGCCAAATGTCGGAAAAACCTCCTCTTTCTGAAGAGCCTTATTCCTCATAAAATGAGGAATTCAGGGTTTCCAAAAGAGCATGACTGCTCTTCCGAAAAAAATTTGGAAGAGCAGATGCGTTCCCTGGATGCGGCGGAGTTTTCCAGGATACCTTTGGCATCTCGGAAAAACTCCATAGTGTATAGCCTGAGACTGCTGCTGTTATAATGTGCTCTGCTCAAAGGCCTAGAAAACCTAGGACTAATCACGGCCATAGGCATTGCTATATCCTCGACAAAGGCTATTCTGTGCCATACAGGTCTTGTGTATCTATTGACTTACATGGCTCCAATCACTGTAATACTTGAACATCTCACAATTATGAATGAATTTTCCCTCACAACACTCCTGTTTTTGATTGTGTGCAGTCTACTCACTCCCCTGGCACAGCCGGGAGCACAGAGAAGATGTGCCTCTGTAACCACCATCTTTCTCTACATGGGTAGTGCAGCATTGTACCATACCTTTGTCAGGGCTTAGCCGTACAGACATTCTCAAACCTCTTGCGATTTGTAAGTATATGCAAACTGTATTTAATGATAGAAATGTAGCCGTGTTAGTCTGGTGTAGCTGAAACAAAATACAGGACTATGTAGCACTTTAAAGACTAACAAGATGGTTTATTAGATGATGAGCTTTCGTGGGCCAGACCCACTTCCTCAGATCAAATAGTGGAAGAAAATAGTCACAACCATATGTGACTTTGGTATATATGGTTGTGACTATTTTCTTCCACTATTTGATCTGAGGAAGTGGGTCTGGCCCACGAAAGCTCATCATCTAATAAACCATCTTGTTAGTCTTTAAAGTGCTACATAGTCCTGTATTTTGTATTTAATGAGTAACCCACGAGCAATCAATGCTATAAACTAGCCCTAGTTAGGAAGTCTCAAACAAGACCAAAAATGGGCTTAGCAGTTGTCCTGTATGTTTCCGAATGCACTCGTGGCATTTATTTTAAAGGGCTAAAAGCATTTCAAGTTCCAAACTGAGATGATCATAATGATTTTGTGTAATATTTTTCTGTAAAAGTAACAGGGATCCTCATTTACCTTTGGGAACAACAAATCTACCTTTTATGTTGTTTTCAGACCTTGTTCAACTCACGACAATTAATGGAGTGAAATTATGTACTTTTGTTTTGGGGTTTAGGTTTTTTTTAGCAGTTCATATCGTTTCTTGACTTGTAGCAGGTTGTGCTACCAGAAACTGAGGCAATTTGCCAAAGGCTAATGATCCAATTTTATGATTTAGTTTCTTTAGCCAGATCCTGAGCTTTAAAGGAACTAATAATTTATTACATCACTAATCTCTAAAATGCTTACAAAGCCTCCCATCTAACCACTTCAGTACTTTAATCATGATCTCCTTTTGTTCATGTTTCTGTTCCACTTTGTTTAGAATCAATACATTAATGTAAGTACTGAACAACTACTGGATTATATGACCCAGATACTTTTGCACAGCTTGCTACCACAAGGATTTATAAACAGAATGATATGATGGAGAGGCATAGAGGAAACTGCAGGTTTCATTAGAGCAGAATGCTGGGGCTATGAAATTAGCTTCCTCTTCTATCATATGCCATTAGCCTTCCTGTTCAATCAAAACGTTTTAAGTGGGGATGGAGCCTAATATTATGGGTACCACTTCTGTTTTTCTGCTGCTTCAAGCAGAATGGGACACTACGGCCTAAATTTTCAAAAGTGACTTGTGATTTTCAGTATCTCAGTTTTTAGCTTCCCAACTTGACAGTAGAAAGGAGCCCTGTACGTAGACAGATGCCCAGTTGTTATTGAAAATATAGGATTACGCCATTTTTACAACCTGCTCAGCGCTCTTTTCTCTCCTCTGCCCCTCCTCCAAGCACCAGCGGTCATGATTTGGGCTTACCAAGAACCTCTCAGCACCTTATAGGATGCTGAGTATAATAATAAAACATTTGCATTTATATAGCGTTATCCCATCTGAGGATCTTTAAAAAAGTGAATGACATTTAGCCTCACAATGCTTTTAGACTAATGTATGTTATTCTGCACATGAGGAAACAGGCCCAGGAATCACCAGATTGGAATGGCATAAACTTATGTTCTACGGGGTCCAATGTTGACAATGTCTCATACTAGGTGCTTCAGGGGCAGAAGTGGATTCAGGGAGGAAGAGGGAGCTCCATAATCAGGTATCCACTATCAGCTATGAAATGTAGTAATAGAGGGAGCCCATCAGCATTTCTGCTTTTCTAGTAACGAGCACAAAGGAGCATATTTCCCTGGGGAACATCCATATCTAGTACATCGACTTATATGCAGAGGTATCCTCTTCCATGCACATTCACACACATGCTCATTCTTGTTTTCTAAATGCAAGCAGTCCATGATGGTATCCGTCCATGAGATTCTGCCAGAGTTGAGAACTTGCAGTGGAGACTTAGTTCTGGACACAACCTGAGCTTTGAGGTATTCCCACCACAAGTGTAGAGGACAGCTATATGGCAAGCAGAAAGCTGCAGCAGCGAGGCTGAGAGCCCAGGTTCTGCAGAACAGGATTCACAGTATGGCACTAAAAATTGTGTTGACATTGTGAGTGGGAAATCACTATGCAGCTATTTTTAGTACCATAGTGCAAGCCTCGATCCGTAGATCTGGATTGTAAGCCTACATTTTCACTGTACACTTTGTACAGCAGCTTTCAAGGTACATATAGCTACATGCCACAGTGAAAAGCATGCTTAGTCCACACTGTGGTGCATAGCTACATGTCAGTGAGAGGCTATGACAGGGTGGAAGCAACATGGAAAGACTCTGGCTAGGTCTTGCATACCTTTTTCCGCTTTTCTTTTGAAAGAAGCTTCTCCGAAATTTGGCCCATCTACATGGGGCCAAATTTTGGAAAAACCTCCTCTTTTGACACATCCCTTTTTCTTCATAAAATGAGGATTACAGGGATGGGGAAAGAACGCGTACGCTTTGTCGGAAATTGTTGCGAAAAAGCAGACGCAGCATAGTCTAGACATAGCTTCTAGGAGCAGGGTGCTTCACTGCTAAAAATAGCAAAGTAGATGGAGGGAGGCAGTACTTGGATGAGTAGAGAGCTGTGTTGGATCCATACCCACAAGTTACAGGTGTACCTTGACACTACTCAGCTGTACAGTGCCTCACAGTCTACACTGCTATTTACACCCAGGCAGGGCCGGCCCAAGCCATTTTGGCACCCTGGGCCCGGGCGCACGGCTCCGCCCCCGGGGGCACGGCGCATGCGTGGGCCCTCCCGTGGGGCGCGAGCCTGCCCCCCTAGGGGGCGCGGGCTGGCCCCCGAGGCACATCGCGCATGCGCGGGCCCGCCCCCAGGGTGCATGGTGCATGCGCTGCCTAGCCTGGTCCGGCTACCGCTGCTGGCGTGCGCGCCGGACCATGCAGGGCCCTGCACCCATGGGGGGGAAGGGCATTGCTGGATGGCGCCGCAGGGCCGGCGCTGCGGGAGCTGGGCGCGCAGCGCCTGATGGCAGCTATAAGGGACACCATGCGCCCCTTACAGCTGTCATGAGGCGCCCCCCTTCGGTTGGCACCCCGGGCAGCTGCCCGGCTTGCCCACCCCTCAGTCTGGCCCTGCACCCAGGCTAGTGGGGATGAGTAATGCATGAACTCCACACACCACCAAAAGGAGTGCGTGGTGAAGATGTACCTTCAGTACAAAGCTAACAATTCTGTAAGGATGGGGAAGGAACTCAAAGGATTAGCATCCAAACCAGTTAAGGCCTGGGGACATATTTCATTATATCTCTCTTCTTACCTCCCACTCCGGTATGGACAGTAACATACTAGTAGCTAAGTAAAGGTGTTTAAGGTAATAGTAGAAGTAGCATTTTACCTCTAAATAATCTTTTCAAAATGATCCAGCTCAGTAATAACCAATAGCTGTTAGTGTTAGATCAGCGGTTCTCAAACTTTTTGGGCTCCGGAGCCCTTTACATGTGTAAAAATTTATGCAGAGCCCCAGCGGTTCACTGATTCTATGTGTTGTACTTATGTGGAGTCCCAGCGGTAGACTGATTGTATGTGTTGTACCTAACAATGTTACCAGTTTGTCAACCTCACGGAGCCCCTGGAGATGTCTCGTGGAGCCCTGGAGCTCCGCGGAGCACAGGTTGAGAAACACTGTGTTCGATAGTTATGTCATTAATGGGATAGAATCATAGAATAATAGGACTGGAAGGGACCTCGAGAGGTCATCGAGTCCAGCCCCCCGCCCTCAAGGCAGGACCGTCTACACCATCCCTGACAGATGTCTATCTAACCTGTTCTTAAATATCTCCAGAGAGGGAGATTCCACCACCTCCCTTGGCAATTTATTCCAATATTTGACCACCCTGACAGTTAGGAATTTTTTCCTAATGTCCAATCTAAACCTCCCCTGCTGCACTTTAAGCCCATTACTCCTTGTCCTGTCCTCAGAAACCAAGAGGAACAAATTTTCTCCTTCCTCCTTGTGACATGGATGATGGCCAACATCATACAAAACACTGTCTGAATTAGCAGCCTGTGTGGAAGTTTCAGCCAAAAAAGCAAAGTCCCAATAAGCATTGATACTGACTGAACTTATATATCCCCTGAACAATTTGTTACTCCAACTCAAATGGAGAGGTGGGTTAGGGGCTCCTGTAGTACTGCTGCCTGGGGGTAAAGATGACAGCATTCTCCCAATCTGGCATTTTTCAAAATCACTCCATTTGCTTTTCTTCAAAACAAACAAAACAATCTAGAGTTGTGCTTTTAGAAATCAACATTGTTTAACTAAAATGCCAAGGTTATTTTCCTCATTAAAAAAGTAGTTTGCTGTGTATTCTCTTAAAATCAGTCCTGTTGATATTTATTTAATACAGTTGTGCTTGCTGTGGTGGAGGGCTAATTTACCTCTAAGTGGCCTCAGAATTGCTCAAAGCTTAAGCAACTGTGAACTGCAATGTAAATAATTCCAGGGCTTGATGCCCATTAACATTCCTTACAATCTATGCCTACAAATTACAAACTCATAAAAGCAGAAAACTGCAAGGCATCACATCAGGTGCAAAATGTTCTACCACTGGCTTACGTTGTACAACAAGTGTTATAAAACCTACTGTAGAAACGCTTTGAAATAACAAAAAAGAGTCCAGGAAAAGACTTAAGAATTTCTAGGTAGAACAACAGAAATGGTTTTGTTACACACAAAATATTACCAGCTACGAGATTTAGAATTGCTGTATTCATGAAAAATCTGTTTGTGAACTATAGGGCCAAATTTAAATCTGGTGTAAATAGGTGTGACTTCAATAATATCAGAGGGGTGGCATGTTCTTGCATGAAACATGCATTTGGTTATTGAATATTATGCATTCAGATCCTATATAAATTTTTGTGGGTCCACTGGGCTCACTTGAGCTACTCTGATTTACACCCAACAGGTTCTAATAGTGACTCAAGATTTGGGGACCCTCAGTTTTTGGAGGCCCAACTTTATACTCCTAAAGGGGTCCTGAGAATGAGAGAGCCTGTGCCCTAATAGTAATAGAGAGATGTTGTATGAAAAGAAAATACATGAAGGAAGATATTAAAGCCAATATAGAATTAAGAAAAAACAAGGCTTATCTGGGAAAAGACAATGGGAAAACATAAAAATTAAGAAAAATAAATGTTAAAAGGAAATAGGTGGCAATAGATGCCTGTGGGGGAAAGGGAGTTTATTAGCAACACTACCTGTATGATATTGAGTGAAAAATACACTTTTAAAATGTTTGACAATTATACCTTTCTATACAAAAATGGACACATCTTCAGAGCTGTTGAGAAATGTAGGGCTGTCCCTTGCTGATAATGGGTTCAGCACTTCCCAGTAACAACTAGACATGAGCCCTTGCCCATGCTCCTTTCTCCATCGGCTCACAAGCTGAACAGAATGAATTAGCTTCAGGGGGTATCCGAGTTAGTCTATATAGAATAAACTTAGAAAACAACAAATGGTCTGGTAGCACTTTATAGACTAACAAAACATGTAGCTGGTATCATGAGCTCCCACTTCTTCAGATGACTGGAGTTTTGAGTTTAGGATGTGCAGACCCAAAATAATTTTTTTTAAAGCAGGTTCATTATATCCTTGGGCATAGTATAGGTTTGCAGCATTAGTGATGTCCAAGAGAGCTTACTGGGGAAGGGATTGAAGAGAGGGGAGCAAGGTGACAGGGACAGAAGAAGGCAAATGTATACAGTGAAAATTGGGGGAAAGTAGAAGGGGAAAGATCAGAATGGAGGTTTGAGGAGAAGCAAGTGGAGTTAGTGAGTAGGCAGTTTGGGGCAGCAGGAGGGCAGCAATGAGAAGAGTTTGATCCATGGGGAAAAGAAAGGGTTTTTAATAAGGGAACCATGTTGACAGAACTGAGGAAGAGGACGGGACCATGAGAATTCTGGGGGAAAGGATTTTGTTGTGCAAAGTGGTATTTTTTCCATTTTCGCATGTTTAGTAAATGTCAGTTTCTCTTTGTAGAATTCAAAGTCCGGAGTTGTGTTCTTCCAAGGTGTCTCCCTCTGTGGCCTACTGTAATTCTCTTAGAAAGTGTAGTTCGTTCAGTAAATTATCAATGGGTTAATAATAGAAGGGTAGCTATTGATTTGAAGATAAAAGACACTGAACTGTTGGCACCTTGTTTTGACTGAATGGACCCTGAGTTTCAGGTCAGATTTAATGTTGATAAAGCTTGGTAATGCCAGCTGATCAGTGTACTGCACTCGTTCGGGTCCCTTGTCCCTAATCAAGGTACCTACTGAATGTCATTGCTTTGACTTTTGTGGGCTTCAGCCTTTTGAATACAGTGGAAAGTGGTTTTGCTGAAGCATGTGTCTCAGTTAAAGGAGTTTGGCAAATTAACTCTTCTGGATTACATGAGATTAGGCCTTTACCCTGAAATCTGTATCTAGGGGGAAAGACTGAAATTTTGGAAGCCCACAAAGCGGTCAAAGCATTTTGCATGATTCCAAATTGGATTTAATTCAGGTGTAACCATAATTTTTCTTGGCTCTAATCGTAATACCCAAACCACAAAGAAGAAAACCGCAAGACTGAATAGTGTTCACCTTGACCTTGACCCAGGCATACAATGCTATTTAGAAGCATTGATCAATGCAAGCCAAAGGATTGCAGTGAGCAATTTTCAGTCTGTATACTCATTATAGTAAGTGAGGGTCAGAAGTTCATATTAAACTTCTGAAGGCAAAGAACTGTATGGTGGATTCTTTTTCTGCTTTCATTTTGAATAGCCACTGGAATCTTGATGAATTGCATACCGTACTTCCCATGACCATAGCCTGCACTATGAACACAAATAGGAGAGTGGAATGAGCCAAATTCTGGCCTCTGCTTCAGTAGGTTAATTATGGCATCTTAAAACTGACTACTTGTGTAGGGAAATCCCTAGGCGGCATAGGACCAGCTAGCAGCTCTCATACCACTGCTCTCCCAGTTCCAAGAATAGAAGAAGTTTCAGGGACATAGGGGCATGGCCTGTGAACCCCTATTTCTAGCTAATCCTTGGCTGGATTAGAGAACTTGGTCCATTGTTCTTTTCACTCACAGCAAAGCCAACCTAATTCTAGATATACTGATCAACATCCTGTAATAGCTATTCAATTCCCCCTTCTCATGTCCAGATCATCCTTCTTCCTTTTCTAATCCTTGGCATTAGTACAGAAGTTCTGTCACAGAAACATGTGAGCCATGAGAACTCTGTTACAATTTGAAGCCTGGTACCACAGATTTGTACCACAGTCCATGGGGTAATTATTGGTTAGGGGGATATCTAGATTCAAACGGAAGCACGAATTTGACCCCAAGATAAAAGCAGCTTTCACAGATCAGCGACTGTCAGTTTAGCCAAGTGAGGGGCAGCCTACGCTAGTGAGAGGGCCAGATAAGTGGCCCTCCTTCATCTCAGTGGACTGTAAGATTGTCCTAACCAAGTTAGTCTCCTCAGGTAGGGTAGTTTTGCTAACTGCATTTGCGTACCTAAAATTTGCAAGGTGTACCAATTGAACCATATCAGTGCTTTGACTGGATACAGAGAGAGCACCCAGCTCTCACAATCAGAGTTGTGTGCAATCAGCGTGCACTTCACTTCACATGCACTTGCTTTACGTTTGTGCTACTTTAGTAATATCAGTTGGAAAAATAACTATACAGATAGAAACCAGCAGAATCTGGCAACCCTGTACATGGACAACGGTAAACAAAATGTCTCGCAGGCCACACAGGGAGCCTCAGTGTTGCCCATCACTGGATTAGACCCAACATACTGCACTTCCTTGAACATTGCACTCATTCTACAACATATATAATCTGACACTAAATCCCAGAGGCATCAACTCTGTGGGTACTCCAGGGCTGGAGAATCCACAGATAAAACAAACAGTGGCTGGTTGGCACCCAGCCACCAGCCACCGATCAGCAGGCCTTGCCAATCAGCGCTTTCGCAGGAGGTATGAGGCATGGGGGGAGGGTCATACTGGTGTGGGAAGAGGCAGGGTGGGGCCTTGGGGAAAGGGATGAGGCACCAACCCAGAAAAAGGAAAGTTGTCACCTGTGCTAAATCCTGAATGAAATAATCCCAAATCTCATATGAAAATGCTAAGAGAAGAAACAATGTGTGTTATATAAGATTAGTTGCACCATATTATAAAACGGCAGACTGAAGTTTCCTGAATCCCAACCATTTTTAAGACATTGATTTGGAAGGGTGCAAGAGTCCCAGCTTGGTCCTGTTGATACAGCTCTCACTAGACAGCCATGTTTTTACGGGAATGCAGCAGGTTCAATTTTTATGGTTTTGTAGCAGGCAATACAGTTACTTGAAGATTCTTGTTGCTTAAGTTACTATTCCTTTTTTGAGGAGGGAGGTGTTTTGCAACTGCTCCACTTTTCAGTATTAATATATTTTGTTTCCATGTCATCGCTTCTCTACATACAGCTTAGCTGCTACTACTACATTCTTAAGTACAAATACTACATAATTTCACGAGTACTTGATAGATATTTTTGTATTTTCTAAATCCCTAAGTGCCTATGAATATGAAATCGTTTTATCTGGCTTTTCAATATTAATTAGATTAATAACAAATTGTCAGCATGATTGAAAATAGAGTTGTGATAGTATCCTGGATCAGTGTGATTAGAGAATTTCTGAAACTCATTATTAAACTGAGCTGAAGTATCTATAAAGCAGCAAATTATGTGTAACATGTTTCTCTACCAGACATGAGGGGCTTTTATTTTTTATTATCCTGCCCCTTTGAAGTAAATGGTAAGGTTCTTATTGGTTTCACTGGAAGTCGGATCAGGTCTTTATCATCAAACATTAAAACAAACTTAGCAAGACTAAATACATCCACAAAAGCAGTCTATTTCTTCAAGAAGTGCTATTTTTTCTCTTTTATGTGAACCAAATTTGGGGCTGTTATTCCAGAAAAACAATACTAGCATCCACACCGCAATTGCATTATTTTGCCTGAAAGTTGAAATAACGGACAGCTTTTTTTGACGGTGGTAAACCTCATTCCATGAGAAATAAGCTCTTTTATGAAAAAGCTTTTTCAGAAGAGGGTGTGTGTGGAGGTGGAATAGGGAGTTTTTGTTGAAAAAAGATGCCTCTAAAAAATCCCACAGGTGCCCTACTGGCCACCCTGTCTACACTCATCGCAACTCTATAGTTCCTGTTCCCCAGCAACTCTTAAAGCTGCAGACACAGGGGAGAGGGTCTGTAGCAGGAAGTAGGTCCTCAAAGTTTCCAGACACAGCGCAGCTCACATTGCCTATGGTCTGGGCACCATATCCCAGCCACAAGAATCCCAAGAGCCTGCCAGGGGCCACAAGAGGCGTGTGGTGTTGTGGTCTGGGGCAGAAATCCTGGCCCTCCTTGAGGTATAGGGCAATGAGAAGAACCTCCAGGATCTCTGCTCCAGATGGCACAATGCCAACATCGACAGCCGGATGGCCGATAGCCTGGCCATAAAGGGCCACACCATGACCCTGTAGCAGGTCGAGAGCAAGTTCAAAGAACTCTTGACAGGGTGAGGGAGTGCAGCTCACACTCCGGGGCAGGACCCAACTCCTGCTGCTATTTTGAGGACCTGCACCACATCCTGGCGGGGAGTGCAGCCTGTTCCCCACACCTGGTGATGGACTCGGGGCTGGAGATGCCTGTCGTCGCCCGCTCGGGGTCCCAGCCCATAAGGAGGAGGAGGACGTGGTGAGCACAATGACCACCATCACCCTGGAGCTGGTATCCCACGGCTTGGATGTGTCCCGGGCATCCTCCAAGGGCAGGGAGGGATCATCAGGTGAGTGGTCTTAGTTTTTCACACACACAGGGTGGGGGTGGTAGGTGCTGAGGGGATACAGTGCAATCATTGCTTGGCCTTCTCGGCCTGGCCATCGCGCTGCAGTCGGTGCATATGGATGCACATGTCATGCCAGTCCACATCAAGAGCACCCCTGGGCTCCAGCTCAAAGGCTCTGGGGAGGCCACTTACATTTCTAACTCCCAAGGGGGATGTCCTCCTACACAAGCCACTTCTGGAAGGAGGCTGGGGACAAGAGCACACCCATGCACCCACACACACCGACTCTGGGCCGTACACAGCACAGGCGCATGCCTGCACTCTTGAGGCAGCACACACTCCTGGGGACAGCGCTGCCAGGTGCAGGTGTGTGTCCATTTCCCTTACCTGCTTGTCCTTGGGACATGGCGGGGGGTTGAGGGGGGCGGGAAGCATGGTCCCTTGAGGACCTTTAGGCCCCTGTAAGACAGGACCCACTGTCTAGGCCACACATGGCCTTGCTTCCAGGACGTCGCCTTCCTCTAACTCAGGAACTGTTGCTCTCAGCTCACAGATGAGGGCAAGGCCTCTGGGACTTTGTCTCCAGGGATGACCAACCACCTCTGTTTATTGTCCCCAGCTGGACCAGCGATGACTGTGGGGCAATCGACACCACCTGAGCCAGCCGCCCGACCCCGGGGGAGCCACAGGCACTGATGGGTTCAGAAGGACCTCATGAGGGAGCACCTCTCCATCTTCCAGGACATGCAGCAGATGCTGGCCCAGCAGGTCCGGGATTACGCGCAGTGGCAGGCCCAGATGTGGACTGAGCTGCTGCAGCAGGAATGCAACATGTGTGCGACCATCCAGGAGCTCCTCACCTACCCGGCAGCAGTCCCAGTCCCTGCCCCCTCCCATGCCTGACCCGCTCCAGGCCCCCCTCCTGCCTATCCCTCTATCCTCCCTGGACTCCCACCACCGAGGTCACCGAAGTACCTGCACATGAGGCAGAGGAAGCACCTGAGCCACACACCACTCTCAGCTGCAGCCCTGAAACTCTCCTCCCCCCTCCAAGTTTCTCAGCCTCCTCACCCTTCCAAGGTTCTCAGCCCCCTCCTACTCCCGATTTACAGGTTCTCACCCCCCCTCCTCCCCAGTAACTTCTACCTCAAATAAATAAGCAAACAGTTCTTTTTTTCAAAACCAAACATTTTGTATTGTTTCTGCAGGGGAGTGGGGAGGGGAGGGGAAGGAAGGGGTTTGTATAGGAAAGGCAGAGAGGGGCAGGGCAGAGGCCCCTAATGGGGAGGAGGCCTTAGGGAGAGTGACTGGGTGTCATGAGAGAAACTCTCAGGGTATGTCTACACTACGACCCTAGTTCGAACTAGGGTGGTAATGTAGGCAACCGGAGTTGCAAATGAAGCCCGGGATTTGAATTTCCCGGGCTTCATTTGCATAAAGCCGGGCGCTGCCATTTTTAAATGTCCGCTAGTACGGACTCCGTGCCGCGCGGCTACACGCGACACGGACTAGGTAGTTCGGATTAGGCTTCCTAGTGAACGAGGAGTAACGGTAGTTCGGACTAGGAAGCCTAGTCCAAACTACCTAGTCCATGCCTCGTGTAGCCACGCGGCACGGAGTCCGCACTAGCGGACATTTAAAAATGGCGGCGCCCGGCTTTATGCAAATGAAACCTGGGAAATTCAAATCCCGGGCTTCATTTGCAACTCCGGTTGCCTACATTACCACCCTAGTTCGAACTAGGGTGGTAGTGTAGACATACCCTCAGGGACTCCCGGATGTGCACCCCCACCTGATGGGTCCAGTAGATGGCAGCTGTGCAGGGCTGCTCAAAGGCCCGTGCCTCCCAGCTGGCCTCTGCCCCCTACCCTGAAAGTAAGGCCTCCCCCTTCCTCTCCATGATGTTGTAGAGCACACAACATGCGGACATCACCTGGGGGATGTTCTGCTCTCCCACATCCAAGCGCGTCAGGAGGCACCTGAACCTCACCTTCAAGTGTCCAAAGGAGCATTTGGCCTGTATGTGGACCCTGAAGTGGCGGCCACTGAACCGTTCCTTGCTCGGGTCAAAGTGGCTGCTGTAGGGTTTCATCAGCCATGGCATGAGGGGGTGGGCTGCGTCCCCTACAATGCACAGTGGCATTTCAGTGTCCCCAACCTTCATGTTGCGCTTGGGGAAGAAAGTGCCGGTCTCCAGCTTGTGGTAGAGGCTGGAGTTGTGAAAGACGTGGGCATTGTGCATCTTCCCCGACCAGCCAATGAAAATGTCTGAAAATTGGCCACGATGGTCAACCAGGGCCTGCAGGACCATAGAAAAGTACACCTTCCAATTTATATACTGCACTGCACAGTGGTTGTGGGCCCAGATGAGGATGTGGGTTCTATCAATAGTCCTCCCCTCCCCCCACAGTTGGGGAAGCCCAGGGCAGCAAATCCAGCGACGATGGGGTCCAGGTCACCCAGGCAAATGACCCTGAGCAGCAGGACGGTGTTAATGGCCCTCACCACCTGCAGAAGGAGACAAAGAAACAAAACAGAGAATAAAAGGGGGTGCCTGAGCCCTTGGGAGATCCCCGAGCCGTCCCCCTTTATCTCCCACAAACATCCCAGGAACCACCTCCTATGAAGCCTGCCCACCCCCCAGCAGGGCTGTGTGAGGGCAGGACTGGAGAACCCTCCGGGGATGGGGTTCTCCCTGCTACCCCTATCCTCCACCAAACGCTCAACCCTGCTTTCTCTAGGGTCCCCCTTTCCAGTATCCTCCGGTCAAGGGAGTGAAGCCTGAGATTGCCTTACCTATGAGGAGGGCCCCAACTATCAACTTCCCCACACCAAACTGGTTGCCCATGGACCGGTAACTCTTGGGCGTGGTGAGCTTCCAGATGGCGATGGTGAACCGCTTCTCCAGGAGGATAGTGGGTCGCATCTGGGTGTCCCATCATCTGAGGGCAGGGGCAAGCCAGGCACACAGCTCCAAGAATGGCTCCTTCCTCATTCAGAAGTTGTGGAGCCGCTGCTGGTCATCCCACCTCTCCATCACCAGCCAGTTCCACCAGTCAGATCTGGTGTCCAGCCTCCAAAAGCGTCGCTCCACCATAGGGTGCAGTTGCAAGGGCATCACTCTTGCAAACAGGCAGAGGTTCTCAAAGATGAGCATGGGGTCAAGCACATGCAGGGCCATGAAGGCAGCCTGCAGAAGCTGCAGCACGGCAGTGTGGGGCCATCGTATGCCCAGAGGCAACTTCGGCTCCACAGCAGCGAGTGCTGTGGTGTCCTGAAGCAGGGCAACCAGAGCATGTGGATGAAATGCTTTGCTATTCCTCGGAGAGGAAGGCAAGCAAGCAGAAGAACCTGAGAAACAACTGTCCAGGGAAATCCCGTTAAGCATGCATCTCAGCCTTAGGCAGCAGCTCCAGGAAGCAACTGCTAAGCTAATGCCCTGCCTGAACTGGTTCTTAAATGCGAGATAGCATCCAATCAGTGTGGATGCTGGCTTTTGAAATAGCAAACCTCTATTTTGTTGCCCTTTTGGCATGTAGACGCTCTCTTTCTAAATAAGCTTTTCCGGAAGATCTCTTCTGGAAAAGCTTATTCTGAAAGAAGCTTGCAGTATAGATGTACCCTTGATATCATTTTAGGAATAAAGTCTTACTTAGAGTATAAAATTTCTTTATGGTTACAAGCTAATGGCCAAATCCTGAATCTATTTCATTTTTTCTTGCTATAAGAATTTTGCTTTTATCACTGATGACCCACTGCAACTGTTAGCGGCAAGATTTCAGCCCTGTAACTTCAGATCCATTGCACAGATCTATAAATCTTTGCCTATTGAGCTAAAGGAGAATTGGTAGTAGTAGTAGGCACTTAATCCTCTAGTGGACAAGACACTAGAGGGAGAGATGACACACACTTTACTACTATTTCACAAGCACTGCATGAAAATTAAATAATAATGTTGAGATTTGGCCCCACGTATACTGCAATATTTCTATTTTTTGTTAAAACTGTAGGAAAAGCTTGGCAGGTTGCATGTAAAATTGTGATGAATTAAATAGTGTTTGAATAGGACACTGGAGATGGCCTCTCTTATCACGCTGGATGACCATTACAGGTGAAGACTGCTTTTGTGTCTCATCTGAAAGACTGACTTCCAGAATCGTAGTGTTCCATTCCACCATGGATTACTGTTGACTCAGAAAGAAAGGTTCAGCCTACTAAGTCACCAAGGATATTTCCTAGAGCGTTCTGTGATTTTTCTTTTGAAATTCACCTATCAGAGTCCTGACCAGGACTGATGTTGCTCATCTAGTGAGATGTGACTAGACTGCATGCTGAAATGATATGATTGCAGGTTTATTTGTGATAACCGGTAAAATAATCAGCTGCTGTAATGATCTGCCCTTACCATCAGTACTTGTCCATAAGTTATAGGAATGTTCTGTAAACAAATGTAGTTTCTCATTCCAGAAACGGAGGGCAAAATAATGAGTTATATTTTTACTAAAATTGAGTTTTTAATGCTTTGAATCCTTTTTCCTTCTGCTGAATTTATGCCAAGAAGCATAATTTAACAAAACCGAAGCTATTGCATGAGGAAACTCTAAGCATCATTCCACTGAAGATTATTTCAGACAATTTTTAATGTCTGTTCATTTCCATATATTTTGAACCAGCTTTGGGTTTTATTAATGTAGGATTAAAGCAATCCCTAAGTAAGTTAAAACTAAGCATGACAGTGTCTCAAACAACCACCATTTTCAGTTCCTGAGTATTCTGATGGTTGGATGTCTGACAGTAATATTTTTTCCCTGACCTAAATCAAGCATTGGACAGATCAAGTTTTGCTCCGTCTATGATCTCTGTGGAGCATTTTTCCCCCTTAATGTCATGTTCAGCTATTGGTTACTTTATGCTGAGCTGTGAAGAGTGTGGTTATTGGAAGCAGCATTAAAAGCTAGGGAGTGCCTCTGTTTTCAAGAATAAACTAGCACGCTACTGTTTTGGACACCAGGCTGATGTAGAAAATACTTGAAGCTACATAGGATACATATTTGACCTGCAGACATCAGGAATGAACAAATCAAAACTATCCAGAGTGAAGAGATTTAAAAAATTGTGGAGGGTGAGTAAAAAATATACTTTAGCCTTCTTTAAAATGTAATGGTAAAAATATAAATTTTAAGCAGGTGATATAGTTCAGGATAAATGACCAACTGCATGGGTAATATCTTATCTAACTTAATGTATGATTTGATTATATATGTTTGGTATCTTTACAAATTAATTTCATTGTAACACACTTTTTGCAAGGCACATTTAGCATCTATTTGATTTGACTGGTATGTGAAAAGTTTAGGAGAGTTTGAAACAGATGCAGTGTTTCTATGTAAAAACAATTGTGAATACCAGCCTGATTTCTTTCATGTTTTTTAAAAATAAATTACTGTAACATGCATATACAACAGCATTTTTCATTCACTCTCCTCTGAAACTATATTTCAGAGTTGAGGGTAATTCAGGTATGAAAAGTAAATACTGTGAAGCAATCTTCTCAGTTTTGCCTTTGCGGAAATTGGAACAAAATAGAACTCTTAGATTGTGAGGAGGGGGAACTCTGAAAAGCTGTAGTATTTTTTCATGCTGTTGATAATGATGAATTTTTGAGATTACCCAGGAATAAATTGCCTGCATTATCCAGAGAGATACAGTACACATTTCAGTCTTACACTGTTATCCTCTGCAATGGCCAAATGAGCTGAATTCTAATATCATCTTAATCTTAATAGATCTTGCACAGTTTGTTGGATTGTGATCACATCACAGAGAAGTCATACATATCATTCTTTGGAATAAGTAGGCTAAATTTGGTGCAACAAGTGAAATGGTTACAGCCATCATGTCTCTCGGATTATTTTCTTCAATTTTGATAGAACAAATTTGGGGTATTTTTTATTGTGAATACATATGATAGAATCAGGGATTGTTTCAAAAACACTTTGAACTAAATTATCTCTGTGTGTTGAGCATGGGAACTGATATCGCTTAACGTAATTCCATGAAATGTCTTTAATACAGTTTTTAAATAGCATATATATTTTCAGTGACCTCAAATCATGTTGACTTGCTTCACAACAATATTGATTTGGCTATTTAACATTAGCTGTGATGTGAGGTTCTGTCAGTGGCAGGAAATTGATTATTTTCATGATTATACAGCTATTTGTAATCAAGAAGAGAGTAATATGGGATTTCCCCAGTATTAATGGTCTATCTTGCAATGACAGTGATGTGTTTATTTAAGTATTTGTTTATAGGAAAATATGCATTACTGCTTGAGTGAAAATTACATTTTAATCACCAGACCATGTTTCAGTTGTGCAAAACAGAAACTGTTTCCTTGAAAATTAAGGCATATCCATTACACATAAGTAGACATTATATCACATTAAGTGACATGAGATAATTACTACTGTCAAAGCAGAGCAGTTAAACGGGCTTAGGGAGCAATTTAATTTTAAGAAGGCAAGATGTCCTCCTTGAATAGATATATTTTATTTACATATAACTTTTTATAATGTTCTGTTGTGCAGCACTTCATCTTTTAGCATAGGAAAAGCCAGAAACTATAAGAACTATTCAATTGTGAGAACTTATGCTTCCCTTATTTAGTGCAATTACATCCTACCTACCTGAAGCTCTTGTAGTATTTCCATGCCTAGTATTTTAAAGCTACATAGTTTTTGGAAACGAACATTTAAGTTTTATTTTTGAGGTTTTTTCCTAGTTTCGACTATTCTAATTAGAAATACACCTAAGCTTTGCAGTGAGTTGTTATGGCTGGAATTAGACTATAACAGAGGGACATTTTATCAAGAAGCATGCATAGTTAGAACAGGTCATAATAAATGTAAGCAGGAAATTATATGTGTGTATAATAAGGCATGCACTCCTTTCACCCACTTCACTCTGACCCTTAACTTGCTCAGTATTGATAGCTGTATCAAAGTCATGTTTTACATAATACTTAGTGTGAATATCACTAACCATAGCTCTCCAGAGTTCTTTATACCCTGTGGGTAGGAAACTGAATCCAGTACCAGATAAACGTAAGTTCTTAATTGTTTTGTGTTGATGAATTTGCAAGATGTTTTCAAAAAGGTTTGGAGAACCTTCTCCCTAGTGGGAGTAAATAGTGTAGCTACATTGAAATCAGTTCAGTTATGCTGTTTCACACCAGCTGAGAATCTGGCCCATATTGTTAATGATCAACTCCATTTTTAAAATGTTTTATTAGTAATAACTGAATGGAGGAACTACTTATTAAAACAAGAAAAGTTTCAGAGATAATTCTGAAGTAATTAAATGAAAACAATGTTTGAACATTATCAATCATAGTCACATAAAAAGAGAAAGCTGTTTGTTACTGAATAACTTCTATTTTAAATCCGCAAAAGACAGCAACACTTTGTCTTTATCTTTTCCTCCAATGCCCATTGGAGTCAAAGAAAAGTCTCTCGTCAGTTGACTCTGGCATCATCAGGCCCCTGGGTGTGCTCTGGTCTCCAAAAGCTGGATGACTTATATGATGACCAGATTTCCAAAAGTGCTCATTGCTCCATGGCTCTCATTGAGAATACCAGGAATTGCTAGATCCTGAAGACTTAAAAATCTGGCCATATTTGTGATGCAAAACTAAAGCACCACCACGCTAATTCAGAATAGAGGGCCAGATTTACTGCTGATGGAAATTTGGAGAAGCATTCAGTCAAGGCTAAATTGGTTCCAAGGTTGGAGTGAGAGGAAATCTGACTGCAGTTGATTCTGAGGGTGTTTGCTTTAAAAATAATCTGCTTTTAGTAATTAAAAAGATTGAAGATTATAATTAATTTACAGATGGGGGTGTCTTGAGGATTCATTAGTTATGTTTGTTAATTCAGCAGAAGTGTTTTGTTAACATTTGTTCTGTGCTTTGATACACAGTGCTAATTATTATTACTTATAAAAAAGAAAAGGAATTGTCATGAATTCATATGAAAATTGATATGAAGGGTATGACAGCTTCTTTAAAGCCACTGCAAGCTTTTCTGTAAGTCTTTAATTAGAAAATGTCTAAAGCATGCATTATTTACTCAGTCGAATACCCCACTGTGAACGTACACATAATCATTTAAGCACAATTTTTTGACCCAATAGAACATAACAGCTATAAAAATGCTATTTTGTGGCAAGTTTTAAAAGGGATGTATTCAGTATAAACATGCATTTTAACCGCCACCCCATCTCCTCCCAAAAAATCAACCCTATAACTTATTTAGAAAAATGGGCTTGATGTTGAAGAGTGGCTATCGCCCCCCAGCTCAAGAAACCACCAATGTTTCCATCAAAAACCTGCATTTCCCCCAGGTTTATAATTTCTTCATAAAACTGTTTTAAGTTGAAAACTGGTATAAAAAGCACCATTGTTAAAGCAATTTCCATGTCTTTCTCTTCCCAGCTTCAAAAAATAGCCCATGGTAAATCTTGGGTTAGCTGTTTATCAGTAATTATATATATATATACACAGGGCTCAACAATTAGGGCATCTTAGCCCGGCATGGCGCCGCAGTGCGATCAGCTTTTATATAAATAAAAGAGAGAGAGAGAGAGAGAGAGAGAGAGAGAGAAGTAATGACCTGTATGTAAGTGCCTGAATCCCCAAAATTCCTCTTTTTGAAACTTTTTAAAAAAAAATTTCACACTTTTAAACTACAGCCCAATCCCTCACCCCCTAAATCCAAAAAGGTTAAAAATTTCAACTCACTGCAGGCCCAATCCAGTAGTCGTGATTTAGTTAAAACATTGTATCTGCAGTGAGAGAGACAAGGTGGGTGAGGTAATATCTTTCCTTGGACCAAGTTCTATTGATGAGTGAGACAAGCTTTTAGCTTCACAGAGATCATCTTTAGGTGACTACAATGGGAGTTTTAACTGATGGCCTTTCTGTTTGAGTGGTGTTGCCCTCTACTGTCTCTCTCATAGATTAAAGGAGCTATTTATGATTATTTACTAAAGAAGTTCTCCCTCAGTTTATTTAGGAAAGCCCTGCATTTTGTTGTGCTGAAGAAGCAGGGTTCTAATACATGTTCCTCTGAGGGCATGGGAGAGAGTCAGGAAAGTTAAGGCGAATCAGTTAAAAGGCTGAAGCGGATTAAAACAGAGAGTGTGTGTGGTTGCTCAGGATTTTAATTCCCTGTAATTTTATCCTCAGTTACACTGAATTAAAGCCACTTTGCTACTGAGTGAAAGCAACCACGAGGTGAGGAGAGGTTTCACAGCTTAATTTATGCTCCTTGACTCCATGCTATTTAGTAGATTTTCACCTTAGCTTTCCTGAATGCCCGCATGTAGCCAAAGTCTCTGGAGTGCGGCTTTGTAGAATAGTTGTGTCCATTTGTTTGTGACACATACATTAATTAGCAATAGGTTGCCACTGCAACTCTGCTGAGAATCCAGTTGCTTTCATGCAGTGTTCAGGATGCCTCTGTTTGCCTTTTCCACAATAGCATGACTTCGGCAGGAGTCATAAACTCCCACCTAAAGGAGATGTGAATACATAGGGTAAGCTTATGGTGCAAGATGGTTTTGAAGGGAGCATATTGCTGGGAGCATCTGCTCCTTGGGTCCTCTTCCTCTTGTCCCAGTGGTAGCTGGTAGAGGAGGGACTCATAGGATTAAGCTCCATCAGTTAAATTTCTTTTCTATAATTTCTTTTCTCTCATCTTTCAAGCAGCACCACGGGGAAAGCAGCAATGGTTTGGGAGAGTGGAGGAGATGAAATGAGGGTTCTCACTCATCAATGCAGCACCACACAGGGCAGGCAGGGAAGGGCCAGCAGCCTCCAAGGGATCACCTCCTTCCATTGGCAGAATGCAGCTGTGTGGAGATTGCACAGGTTGTCTTGCGATCTTGTTTGAAGCAGAATCAGAGCAGCATTCCCAGAACGTGAGCGCAGGTACAGAGCTCTGCCGAGCCTCCGGAGCACACCAGGAATGAGCCTACTGAGCCTGAGCAGTGGGAACAAGGAGACATCCAGTGGGGCTGTGGTCAGGCTGGGAAAAGGCTCTGACTACAAAGGGAAGGAGTAGGAGGAGGGTTGCCAGGTGTCAGGCTTTCAACCAGAAAGTCCAGTTGAAAAGGAACCTGGCAGCATCCAGTCATATCACTAAAAGTCTGATGATCGTGGGCTGATGGGGAAGGGGCAGCCTGTCCCCTGGCCCTGATACAGGAGCTACTGTGGCAGTGTAACTTTGATTGGGCTAGACTTCACTGCCCTTCTCCAGAGTCTAAAGAAACCACCACTTCCACTGAAGTACTGGAGACCCAGAGTTTAGTCGGTAAGGGAACGTCTACACTAGCCCCCTAGTTCAGGAATGAGGTGTAACAGACATACCCTAAGGGAACGTCTACACTAGCCCCCTAGTTCGAACTAGGGAGGCTAATGAGGGTGACCAAAATTGCTAATGAAGCGCAGGATTTAAATATCCCGCACTTCATTAGCATGTTCCCGGGCGGTTGCCATTTTGGAAACTGACTAGGCTGGAGTAACTGCCCGCATCTACATGCGGCAGTGAAACGGGAGTTTGAAGTAAACCCCTTAACTTGAATTAGCCATTGAACCTCATTCCACAAGGAGTAACAGCTAATTCGAATTAGGGGTTTACTTCGAACTCCTGTTTCACTGCCACGTGTAGACGCGGGCAGTTACTCTGGGCTAGTTAGTTTCCAAATTGGCGACCACCCAGGGAACATGCTAATGAAGCGCGGGCTATTTAAATCCCATGCTTCATTAGCAATTTCGGTCTCCCTCATTAGCCTCCCTAGTTCGAACTAGGGGGCTAGTGTAGACATACTCTTAAGGAATTTCAGCAAGGATTGCACAGTGTCAGCCTCCCTACATTCAAGTTCCAAAAGAATGAATTTAATTAAATAACTTTATAAAATTTTAAGAAGAAACAAATAATCTAATTCTTACAGCAGAACACAGCTATGTTATACTCCACAAATAATATCTATAATTACAATAAACATAAGTAAAGAGAAAACTGAAATTTGAACAGTTCAGTCCACACAAACACAGTAAGAAAAGACTGAGAGGACCCAAGAGCTTAGATTTGGTTCACCAAAGTCTCAGTTTATGCCTCTGATATCAAATCTGCACCATATGCTGAGTCTGAAGTCTCTCTCCACTTGCTTGTAGGGAATCCTCAGCTGGAGTCCAGGCAGACTCTTCCTCTGCTATGGTCACTGCTAGGCAGCCAGCTCACTGATTACTAGTCAGCTCACAAGTGAACAGACTTAAAGAAACCCTATTACAAGAAAATACAAAAAAAATTGAAAGCAACAAAATAGAAAGGACTCTTTCCCCATTGCTACATTTACGGAGGAGCTAAAGAATCACACAGACTAAGAAAGTGAACTAGAAGAGTTTGACTAAAATCAAAACAGCATTTAAAGCAGACAATTAACACAAAAGTAATAGAAATGTAGCCGTGTTAGTCTGGTGTAGCTGAAGCAAAATGCAGGACTATGTAGCACTTTAAAGACTAACAAGATGGTTTATTAGATGATGAGCTTTCGTGGGCCAGGCCCACTTCCTCAGATCAAATAGTGGAAGGAAATAGTCACAACCATATATACCAAAGGATACAATTAAAAAAATGAACACATATGAAAAGGACAAATCACATTTCAGCACAGAAGGGAGATGCAGGGGGGGAGGGAGGAAGGTAAGTGTCTGTGAGTTAATGGTATTAGAGGTGATAATTGGGGAAGCTATCTTTGTAATGGGTAAGGTAGTTGGGGTCTTTGTTCAATCCCCCCCGGAGAGTGTCGAATTTTAGCATGAATGACAGTTCAGAGGATTCCCTTTCAAGTGCTGATGTAAAAGGTCTTTGTAGCAGAATGCAGGTAGATAAGTCGTTGAGACAGTGTCCTTTCTGGTTGAAATGGCAAGAAATTGTTTTTTTTTTTTTGTGATCCTGTCTGATATCTGTTTTGTGGGCATTAATCCTTTGGCGAAGTGTCTGAGACGTTTGTCCAATGTACATAACAGATGGACACTTTCGGCACATGATAGCATAAATTATATTTCTGGATGCGCAGGAATATGTGTTCTTGATTTTATAACTCACTTGGTTAGGTCCAATGATGGTATCAGCAGAATGAATATGTGGACAAAGCTGGCAACGGGGTTTGTTGCAAGGGAAGGTACCAGGGTTGGTATTAGTGTGGTATGTCCTGTGGTTGTTGGTAAGAATCATCTTGAGATTAGGTGGTTGTCTATAGGAGACTATAAGTCTGTCTCCCAGAGCCTCTTGGAGTATGGTATCCTGTTCCAGTATAGGCTGTAGTTTATTGATAATGTGTTGGACAGGTTTAAGTTGGGGGTTGTAGGTGATGACAAGTGGTGTTCTATTGTTGGTTTTCTTGGGTCTGTCTTGAAGTAGATCAGGCATGTCCAAAGTCCGGCCCGCGGGCCAATTGCGGCCCACGGTCGGATTTAATACGGCCCCCGCTTCTCCTGGCTCCCCGGTGCTCCTTTCAACTGGCGCGCACAGCGTGCCGCTTCGGGCCGCGCTGCCGCCGCAGTCCTAGACCCTGCCCTGTAGGGCACGTCCGCAGCCCCGCTCCCCCGCTTGACTGCGGGTTCGCCCTGCCCCCGGGCCGCCGTGAGGCCAGCGTGCCCTGCGCTCTCCGACCCCGCGGGCCCTCCGTTTTGGGACTGAGAGTGCGGGGACAGCCCCCGCTTCCTCCCCCTTTCCTGGCTCCCCGGCGCTCGTCTGAACTGGCGTGCGCAGCGCGCCGCTTCCGGCCGCGCCACCGCCGTCCATGGCAGCCGCTGCGGTCCTAAAGCCTGCCATGTAGGGCACGTCCGCAGCCCCGCTCACCCCGCTTGGCTGTGGGTTCGCCCTGCCCCCGTGCCGCCGTGAGGCCAGCGTGCCCTGCGCTCTCCTGTGCTGCAGTCCAGATCTCAGTTTCACCCTTCACATTAGTTTAGGCAAGTTTTTTTTTCAATTGAGATGAATACATTGCAAAATCTCAGTTAATGTCAGTTGGTCTAAATCAGTTATAAATATATTTGGACACAACATGTACAGTTGGTGTTATGTTCCTGTTCATATTTTTTGAACTTAAAAGTTGATAATATGTAATGTACTTTACAATGTTCCTGACATATATTTTAGCTTCCTGGATTTTTTTTTCATCTGGCCTTCAGATATGAAAGGCAGAGTGATTTAACACCTGTTTAGATTTGTCATCCATGTGACGAAATGAAAAGTATGCCGTTTGCAATAAACTTTGCATAAAATAGTTAATTTGCATTTAATTTTAATGGTTCAAAGAATGTCAGGCAAAATGGTCGGCCCTCACGCATGTTCACTTCTTCAAATCTGGCCCTCTTTGAAAAAAGTTTGGACACCCCTGAAGTAGATGGTTTCTAGGTATTCGTCTGGCTCTTTCAATTTGCTTTTTTATTTCTCCGGGTGGGTAGTTGAGATTTATAAATGCTTGGTAGAGATCCTGAAGCTTCTGGTGTCTGTCAGTAGGATTAGAGCAGATGCGGTTGTATTGAAGGGCTTGGCTATAGACGATGGATCGTATGGTGTGTTCTGGATGGGAGCTGGAAGCATGTGGGTAACTGTATGAGTCAGTGGGTTTTCTGTAGAGAGTGGTGTCTAATTTTCCATTGTTGATTTGTACGGTGGTGTCCAGGAAGTGGATCTCTCGTGTAGAATGGTCCAGTCTGAGGTTGATGGTGGGGTGTAGGTTGTTGAAATCTCTGTGGAATATCTCCAGTGTTTCTTGGCCATGCGTCCAGATCATAAAGATGTCATTGATGTAGCCTTCCCTTAGGGTATGTCTACACTACCCTGCTAGTTCGAACTAGCGGGGTAATGTAGGCATACCACACTTGCAAATGAAGCCCGGGATTTGAATTTCCCAGGCTTCATTTGCATAAGCCGGGCGCCGCCATTTTTAAATCCTGGCTGGTTCGAACCCCGTGCCGTGCGGCTACACGCGGCACGAACTAGGTAGTTCGAACTAGGCTTCCTAGTTCGAACTACCGTTACTCCTCATGGAATGAGATACAATGATAATAAGGTACAGATTTTCACAAGTCTCCAAATTCCTAAAGGATTTAGCAGTACAAGATCAATTAAGTGCATTTGAAAACTTCCTTCAGTAGTTACTGAGCTCAATAAAGGGGTGAAATTATATCACTGGTGTTATTCAAGAGGTCAAAGTAATGATCTAATGGACCATTAGTTATATATAAGTAACTAGATAGGGAAATAGGATGTCCAAGTTTCCTGTATCCTGGGTTTAGGTGCAATAGTCCTCATCACTAGAGCATTGATGCACTTTTTATTGTATGACTGTGAATACACCATATTTCAGTTTTAACTCTGTAAAATTTTGTGATAATTGAGGGAGACTTCAGAATTCAATTCTCCAAAAGAGAAGATGAGAACATTTCTGTACCTGGGTTGTGTTTGTCTTTGCACACCATGCTGCAGAAAGGTACTGCTAAGAAACATGACACACAGAATTCCTGCTCTCAGTTTCAGTAGTATTTCCTGTCAGCTCAGCCAGTATTACTTGCTTGTACACAAATGTAGTGTTAATGCTGAACATTATGAGGAATAAATTTAGTTATTTTTACAACAATTACAAAATGCAGTTGAGATTATTTTTAAAAGCACTTGACTGTCTTCCTAGTCATTGAACTTGCTGTAATTCATAAATTCTTTACAGTTAATTTTTTTCTTTGACAGCTTTTTGCTGATTAAAAATGTTTTTTTTTAATTTTTGTAATCAGCTCTCTTTTCTTAGATATTGCCCAAGATGGTATGTGAAATAGTAATTGAAGTTAGGGATGGGAGACACCTGTTAGATAATCCAATCCAACTCCATATCAATACAGGGTTGCTTTCCACTATGCATTTTCTAGTATTTTGTGCAATCTGGTTTAAATGTTGCAAACTGTAGCTTTGATCTTGCAAAGACTTGAGCACACGCTGAACCTGATGCACTATAATTCCATTTATTTCAGTAGAGTATCTCAGTGCATAGAGTAAGCAGATGCATAAATCTTTTATAGGATCCACGTCCTTTGTAGCTTACTCCCACTGCCCTGAGATGCCTCTGTAGCTTAGTACTCTATTTCTCACCCATGCAGTTTTCCTTATCAGTTTCACCCTTTTACAACTTGCAAATATAGAGCTTCAGAGGGTAGCCGAGTTAGTCTGTACAGGATAAACAACACATAGTCTGGTAGCACTTTAAAGACTAACAAAACATGTAGATGAGCAGTGGTTCCCAAACTTTTCGGCATCACGCCCCCTTTTGATTTTTGAGAAACCCTCATTCCCCCCCCCGCCCCACCCCAGTAACAGCAAAACTTTGTTGAGCAAGAAAAAAAAAGGGGGGGGGGAACTGACCGGGGTAGTGGAAAAACAAAAATAGCAGCAAAACTTTGGTGGCAAGGAGATTTTAAGAGGGGCGCTGTGTCGCCTCGCACCCCCCCTGGAATTTCGGCATGCCCCCCAGTTTGGAAACCCATGATGTAGATGGTATCACGAGCTTTCGTGGACACTGCCCATTTCTTCAGATGATCAGAATGTTGGATGTCCAGAACTAAAATAAATAGCGGTGGGTGTGGAGGGGAGAGAAGGAAAAAATGGAAGGGGGAAAACAAGAAGAGGCAATGGGTATAAAAATATCAAGGGGAAAGCTGAGCTGGAATATAACAAGAAAAACAAATAGTCTTAAGCACCTAAAGACTGGATAGTCAAAAGGGGCAGATAAGAACTATTAGTAGGCAATTAGAGAGGAAGAGTACTAACAGCAGATACTATACAGACAAAGAACAATTGGCAACTTCATTGTTTGGTATGTTGATAATGTCCCTGCCATCTGGTATCTTTAGTTAATCCATTAGCATGAGTATCAAACTTGTGAATGAACTGTAGTTCCAGTCCTTCCCTGTGTATTTGGCTTGTGGAATTGGTCTGTAACAAAACAGCCAATTGAAGATCTGTTAATGAATGCCCAGGCAGATTGAAGTGTTCCCCAACAGGTTTTTGTATGTTCCCTTTACGGCAGGGGTGTCCAAACTTTTTTCAAAGAGGGCCAGATTTGATGAAGTGAACATGCGTGAGGGCCGACCATTTTGACTGACATTCTTTGAACCATTAAAATTAAATGCAAATTAACTATTTTATGCAAAGTTTATTGCAAACGGCAAACGACATAACACCAACTATACATGTTGTGTCCAAACATATTTATAACTGATTTAGACCAACTGACATTAACTGAGATTTTACAATGTATTCATCTCAATTGAAAAAAAAACTTGCCTACACTAATGTGAAGGGTGAAACTGAGATCTGGACTGCAGTACATAGGCTAGGTCTGGTTCAAAGGCAGTCCCTGATCTCAGCAGCTGCGGAGTCCGTCCCTGATCTCAGCAGCTGCGGAGTCCGTCCCTGCACTCTCAGCCCCAAGGTAGAGGGCTTGCAGGGTCAGAGGCGGGCGGAGAGCGCAGGGCACGCTGGCCTCACGGTGGCCCGGGGGCAGGGCGAACTGATATCATGTCCCCTCTCAATCTTCTCTTTTCTAAACTAAACAAACTCAATACTGTCAGCCTTCCCTCATAGGTCATGTTCTCTATACCTTTAATCATTCTCGTTGCTCTTCTCTGGACCCTCTCCAATTTCTGCACATCTTTCTTGAAATGCGGTGCCCAGAACTGGACACAATACTCCAATTGAGGCCTAACCAGCGCAGAGTAGAGGGCAAGAATGACTTCTTGTGTCTTGCTCACAACACACCTGTTAATACATCCCAGAATCATGTTTGCTTTCTTTGCAACAGCATCACACTGCTGACTCATATTCAACTTATGGTCTATTATAACCCCTAGATCTCTTTCTGCCATACTCCTTCCCAGACAGTCGCTTCCCATTCTTTATGTATGAAACTGATTGTTCCTTCCTAAGTGGAGTACTTGGCATTTGTCTTTATTAAACTTCATCTTATTTACCTCAGACCATTTCTCCAATTTGTCCAGATTAGTCGCAACCCCTCTCAGCTTGGTATCATCTGCAAACTTAATAAGCGTACTTTCTATACCAATATCTAAATCGTTGATGAAGATATTTAACAGAGCCGGTCCCAGAACAGACCCCTGCAGAACCCCACTTGTTATGCCTTTCCAGCAGGATTGTGAACCATTAATAACTACTCTCTGAGTACGGTTATCCAGCCAGTTATGAACCCACCTTACAGTAGCTCCATCTAAGTTGTATTTACCTAGTTTATTGATAAGAATATCATGTGAGACCGTATCAAACGCCTTACTAAAGTCTAGGTATACCACATCCACCGCTTCTCCCTTATCCACAATATTCGTTATCCTATTAAAGAAAGCTATCAGATTGGTTTGACATGATTTGTTCTTTACAAATCCATGCTGGCTGTTCCCTATTACCTTGCCACTTTCCAAGTGTTTACAGATGATTTCCTTAATTACTTGCTCCATTATCTTCCCTGGCACAGAAGTTAAACTAACTGGTCTGTAGTTTCCTGGGTTGTTCTTGTTTCCCTTTTTATAGATGGGCACTATATTTGCCCTTTTCCTGTCCTCTGGAATCTTTCCTGTCTCCCATGATTTTCTAAGGATGATAGCTAGAGGCTCAGATACCTCCTCTCTCAGCTCCTTGAGTATTCTAGGATGCATATACAAATATAGAAACATTCATTATATTCGTATAATAAGTACCTGCTTTCCAATTTGGATTCTATCTCATGTGCCATATCCAAGTAGCTGAGTTTGGCCCATGTGGTTTCTATGGGAGGAGATGTCTGTGACAGATGCTAAACTCTGGGGTTCTTTCCTAATCTCCCTGCTCTTCTGGGATTTGCGTAATGGAGGATCTGCCTTGTCTCACACAATTCTCAATTGCTGAAGGATGCGCAGGGTACCTCTGCAGAGCCTGAGTTTCAAATGCTACTTCCCAAACCCTGGGCTGCAGAACTGTCCTCATTCCACTGCATTCAGGATCCTTGTCAGATGCAGTGTGGAGGCAGGATTAACCCAACGGTTTCTATACCCTCCAAATATTTGTAGTCTGTTCTCATTCCCCCCTCCCTCCCTGTTCTTCAATTACCCAACCTCCAGTCTGGAAATTTAACTCTTCTAATTTTTCATTGTAAATT
The DNA here is from genome assembly GCF_049634645.1 of Pelodiscus sinensis. NCBI lineage: Eukaryota > Metazoa > Chordata > Testudines > Trionychidae > Pelodiscus > Pelodiscus sinensis. The sequence continues at coordinate 242,582,708 of NC_134712.1, read as the reverse complement.
AATGCCACCTGATCTGGATTGCTTTTGTTGATCTTTAGTGATCTCCCACCAGTTTGTCAATCGTGAAACTTGGTGCCCAGAACTGAGTGCAATACTGTGCCCTCAATGAAGAAGTTCTCGTTGGCTTCAGTGAGCCACATGTTAATGCCAGCACCACACCGAAGACAATTGCTTGCCTCCTTCAAGATATAGTTCCTCTAAGTGGTTAGTTCAGATTTCCATTGGCCTTTCTTTGTGCCATATCCTATTACAGATTTGTATTTACCTTATTCTCTGCTGTGAACTCCAAGGTCTCCTTCATTGCTAGTGTTTCCTTGGTCTCTCCTTCCTATTATATGTAAAGCAACAAATCTGCTCAGGAAATTGGAGTGATCAGTGTTTGATGGAAGATTAAAAGAGCTAAATATGCACATAGTGGCTTGGCAAAATGATGATTAAAAGCGACAGATTATACGAGTCAACAACTATCTGAAGAATGGAAACACCAAGAAAGGAGAGGAAATATTTAGTGTAGCACATTGAAGTATAATGTAGAATAATTTCAAAGGAAAATGCCTGAGACCTGACTGAAAGAACTACTCAGTTATGGACTAGTCTCCCAAGTGGTAGCAGCAAAAATCCTATTATTCTTTTATATGAGAATTCTAAAATTGGAATGGAGGAAACACTAGAATATTGATTTTAAGGTGACAGTCCTACATTAGCAGAGTTATGGACTGGATAATCTAATAATTCTCATCCATCATTAGCTTTAGGGATCCAACGGCTCTCTGAATTTGCCAGTTATCTACTAAGGGTAAACAAAATATAAGAGATGTGTGTTAGTTTGCTATATTATGTCCCAAGAATATTGTGAATTTGGGGAATACATTGTAGCTGCTGAAATTAATTCTGAACTTCATAATCAGCTGTTACACCTAATCATATCCTCAGCAAAGGCATTAGATATTGCTTCTCTCAATGTTCAGAAAAAAAAGTTGTTCCCTGTTTATAACATTTTTTATTTCAAGGTTCTGTAATAATTCTAGTATACATAGTATCAGTGCAGGATAACCACTATAAATCATGGAAATGTTCTTTCAGATTACCTGCAGGAACAATAATATTTAGCCCTTGCACAGTGTTTTAAATCTTCAGAGTACAATATAAACATTAACTAATCCTTACAGCAGTCCTCTAAGATAGGTATCAGCATCCTCACTCTGCAGACTGTAACAGTAAAACAGAGATTAAGGACAAAACTTTCAAAAATGGATTTCTAAGATTAGGCAGGTAATGTACAGGAAAGTCAATGGGTGCTGTAGGTGTTCATCACCTCTCAAACCCAGGTCTCTTTGGGTTGTTGATACTGTATTTTGAACTTTCGGATTGTAATATTTTGTTCTTAGATTCTGGACAAAATCTACAGGAGCCTGGACCAAAATTGGGATCAAAATTCAGAAATTCTGACTCCATCCTATGTTCATAGGTGCCGGGGAGTAAGGTGCGGGAAGTAAGACTGCACAGCACCCCCTTCAGAGTATGTCTACACTACCACCCTAGTTCGAACTAGGGTGGTAATGTAGGCAACCAGAGTTGCAAATGAAGCCCGGGATTTGAATTTCCCGGGCTTCATTTGCATCTCGCCGGGCGCCGCCATTTTTAAATGTCCGCTAGTGCGGACTCCGTGCCGCGTGTAGGCTTCCTAATCCGAACTACCGTTACTCCTCTTTTCACGGAAGCCTAGTCCGAACTACCTAGTCCGTGCCGTGTATAGCCGCGCGGCACGGAGTCCGCACTAGCGGACATTTAAAAATGGCGGCGCCCGGCGAGATGCAAATGAAGCCTGGGAAATTCAAATCCCGGGCTTCATTTGCAACTCTGGTTTACCACCCTAGTTCGAACTAGGGTGGTAGTGTAGACATACCCTCAGATTTTATACCCCCTGCCAGAGTCCTAGCTTCCGGTCCATGTCCACGGTCTCCACTGCCACACAAGGGCTCAACTGCAGGCTCTAGGGATCCCAGAAACCTACCCCACTGTCTCTGTGGTCCCTGCTGCCAGCCTGTGGGTTCCACTGTTGGACTGGGGTCCTGGCTGCCGGGACTTCACTGCTGCCTCAGGTCCTGGCATCTCTGCTTCAGGTTCCAGGGCCCCAGTTCTCTGTCCTGCACCTGGGGCTCCAAAGATGTCCCCTGCCGTGACCCCACTTGGGGTGGTAAGGAGCACATAAGGGTTGAAGTGTATGTGTGTGTGGGGGGGTGCAGCTTAGCATACCCACCCTAAAAACTGTTCTACCACTACAGCCTATGTTCCATCCTATGAGTAGGGATCCCCCTCCCTATAGTGATGTCAAGGTTTCCCAACAGGCTACCCATATATGGTAACAGTTCTTAAGGGAGAGGACATACATCGCTGCCCTGAGGGAGGGCTGTTTTGAAGGAACTTCACAGGCTATAGACATTGCTGGCATGGGTTTCTTTTTGTGTGAAAGTGAGGCGGATGAACTTCTCTCAAGCGATATGAACTCTCTGTAGGCTGAAAACCTCTCTCAGCAGTGCCAGATCTTTGAAGTGGAAACCTTCACCTTGTGAGGGAATGTTTGAAGTGTGGACTCCACTGTGCTCAGGACACCCTCCCAGCACTGATCAGTGGGACTGTATAGTGCATGCTAATGACTGCACATGCATGCAAATGTCTCTTTATGGCTGCTGGTCTCCCAGGCTACACAGCAGTAGTGTGAGGCCACTTACATGTGCAACTCCTCACCATGGGGTGGGGACTCTTCTGGCTGCCTGACACTTGAAGGGTAAAATGCGAAGGGGTCTCATGACCCAGAGCCAGATCCTTAGTTGGCGTAAATCATTGTAGCTCTGCTGATTGAATGGAGCTACACTGAGATACACCACGTCGAGGCCTGGTCCTTTGCCTCCCTGGTATTAAGAGGGAGCTTATCAGGGAAGACATAAAGGGTTTACAGGGCTGAAAATTCCACCTATTGGCAATTGTGGGGAGGAACACCCCTCTCTCTTTGTGAAAGCCCTCCACAAAAGTGCTGGGCAATGGCCATCTATGATCAAGGACAGGAGCCCGCCACTCACCTTTCTGCATTGATGCTCTTGCATGAACACAAAATCAAATGAATGGACACAAATCATCTATCCAAAAAGGCAATACAGGCAGTCCCCGGGTTACGTACAAGATAGGGACTGTAGGTTTGTTCTTAAGTTGAATTTGTATGTAAGTTGGAACTGGTGTCCAGATTCAGCCGCTGTTGAAACTGACCAGCAGCGGCTGAATCGGACACGCCTGGGGCAGAGCAGCTGGGGTGCTGCTGGGTTGGTCCTGCAGCGCCGCTCCGCGGCGCTACTGGACCAACCCGGCACCACACCAGCTGCTCTGCCCCAGGCGTCCCCAAGTCAGCCGCTGATGAAACTGACCAGCAGACCAGGGAGATGCGGGTGACGGGACCGCCAAGATGCGCCGTGCTCCCGCCGCCCGCGTCCTCCACGGCTTTGCTCCGCGTCTCCCTAGTCTGCTGGGGGGTCCCCCCAGCAGACCAGGGAGACGCGGAGTGGCTTTTCTCGCTACGGCGAGAAAAGCCCCGTTTGTATGTAGGGATCCGACATAAGTCGGATCCACATAACCCGGGGACTGCCTGTAAACAAAACCTGTTGGAGAACACTTTAATCTGCCTGGACACTCATTAATGGATCTCCAAGTCACAGTGTTATTTCAGGCCAATTCCACAAGCCAAATACACAAAGAAGGGTTGGAACTTAACTTCATGTACAAGTTTAATTCTTATGCAAATAGTATGAACAGGGACATCTGCTGACTCACACACTACCTTCCACATCCTAATGACTTAACCAAACAAACAAACAATGGAGGTGCTAATTGTTCTTATCAACCTCTTGTAACCACTTGAAACATCTACTCACTGTCTCTCTCTCTTTTTTTCCCTACTCCCGTCTTTTTTTCTCTCTTTTATTTCCCTTTTCCTCTTCCCTTCCCTTATTTATTCTTGGATCTGGACTTCTAATACTCCAGTCATCTAAGAGGTGGGTTGCATCCATGAAAGTTCATGATACCATCTACATGTTTTGTTAGTCATTAAGGTGCTACTAGACTATTCGTTGTTTTTAAAGTTTTTTCAATAACATGACAGTCGTAATTCCCATTGAATGCCCGGGCCCAGCAATATCAAACGACAGAGATTGTGATGGCAATTATGACATAAGTGGTTTGGCTATCTTCTGAATAGGCTGTTCTTGAGTGAGAGACAGCATCTGGTGTTTGAAAGTATTTCCTGTCTTGGGAAAGACCAAATGGACTTCAAGGCAATTGGGAGGGCTCTGTAATATTTTAGCAGAGTGAAATGATAGCTGGGTACAAACATTCTAAAGTACCCATGGAGCATAGACATTTTTACATAGGGAAAAATAACCCCATAAATCTATTTTTCTTAAAGTAACCTCCTTTGTCACCAGTAACCATAAAACAATTAAATAAATGGAGAAGGTGATGACAATTCTTCAGGCAGTTGAGTGATCTGACTGGCTGAACATCTGTGAATGCTTCTAATTGAAGCAGAACATTTAAAATATTTATTTTAATATTGATAACATAATATTTATTTTAGATTTTCTGCTTCAATTAGGGTATGTCTACACTACAGTGCTAATTCGAACTAACTTAGTTCGAATTAGTTAATTCGAACTAAGCTAATTCGAACTAACGGATCCAGACTAAAAAACTAGTTCGAATTAGCGTTTTACTATAATAATATATACTAGTAATATAAAAAGGTCTTTCAAGGATGCTGTAAAGAGGAGGGCATTATTAGTCATGTTAGATTTTGCTTCTTCTGTAGCATATCTGAACAAAGTAGGTTCTAGGAATGAGTGGATGCCTTGAAATAGCCCATTATATCCTCTCTGTAGGATGCTATTTATACAAGTGATAAAGTTCAATGTTGACTTATGAATATTATTTCTGCATTTTACATACACGGCTTGGAAATGTCCTCCTGGTAGCTTAGTATGTTAAGAGCTTCTTGTTAGTTTGTTAGGAGTAGGCAATTTCCCTTTGGATGAATGACTGAGTTTGAGCTACTCCAATTCTGTGCAAGCAAGATGAGAATGAGGACCTAGCAAGCTCCATAAGAGTTTGGGGTGTACAAGAAATGCAGTAGCAGCCTCATTGCTATTACCATGAGTGCCACTAAGGCTGATGCACAAGTATAAGTTATCCTCAACCCATGTGTAATGGTTCCCTTATGTTCAATAATGGAAAGTGTAATGAAGGGAACAGAGGCATAGGTTTGAAGAAAGCTATGCCCCGGGCTCTAGGCAATTTTCTGTTTGGCCTACATTCTGTGTTTATATCTACCAATTAGCCATAAATATTCAGATGGAAAGCTCCTAGCCTGACCACTGGATCTTAAGATATAATTTATGATGAGTGCATATTCGGCTTATCTAACTTTTTTTTTTTTACTTTTGCATAACCACATCTTCCCTGTGATAGTCCAAGCCCTGCATTTTTCAGAGACCCCTGGCTGATTTAGCCCATTGGGATACATTATAGATAGTTACTCTCCTCATGTCTCACTTCTGCACTCCATAATAAGTATTAAGTGATTGCTCTGTGTTATGTAATTTGTAAAATTGATCTGCTAACTACAAGTCTGACTCACTGACAAAGGAAAAGGAAAGACAAATTAAATGTCTTACACGATGGTTAACTGCACAGCGTTATTTGTAACTGTGTATTAAAGAGTGACCTAACAGACTCTGGAAGCATCTGAAGCTAGCAGACTTGTGAAACTTCAGTCTCTTTATTTATCATCATGCACAGGGCACAGATACAACATGTTTTAAGTGATGGGAACTTATGCAGACACAACTTCCACCTCCCACATGGAAGTGTTGGTTGTAGTAGCCAGCCCTTCTCCCTGAATCCCCAGGGATGCTCTCTGCTGAGTGTCTGTGGGCAGATGCGGTGAGAAACAAGGCACCAGCTGCTCTGTACAAAACCAGGTGCAGCATTAGCATTGCTGAAAACCAGAACCTCTTTGTGAGTGCTACTGAGCAGCCACAGCACCCTGGAGCCATGCTGGTTAGGGATGGCAGAGTGGTGCTGAGTGATGGCTAATGAAACCTACCCAGAGTGGTGTTTTTGTAAAGAATGATAACGATCCTTTCTTTCCAAAGAGAATTATTCAGTAGTATATTTTACTGCAAGGGGGACCATTCCTGAGGGGTGGGAATCGCCTAATAGGTTTGAGAATTACAGTATTTTAATGTGCCTGCTCATCTCCTATATGATAGGATAGTGCAGAAGGCCTTTTTAATGGAAAGGCAAGCTATAATATTAGGTGGCGTAAAGGGGTGACTATATATGTTCACCCCCATGGCATCAGCAATGATTCCCTTCCATAACAGAAAACCACCTTGTCCTTTGCCTTTTGTTCTCTTTTCTCTCTTGGGGCCAGTCCTTTTTCTCCCAAGCCATTGATTTTTCAGAAACAGTTCTCCCACCCAAAGCTCTATCGTCTCCTCCAGGGGGGCTAACAGAATTACCAGATCCCTGGATCAGGAGGGAGGGCAGCTACGTGCTCCTGGAAGGGGCAGGACCTTGGGTGGAAAGAACGGGCTTAGGGCTAGCCTCCCCCTCCTCCGTGTCCTTCAGTGCCACAAAGGGCTCTGAATCACCGGGCCCTGGGGCAGTTACCCTCATTACACCCCCTCCCCATCAGTGGGCCTGGTCTCCCCTTAGTAGCCTTATTCTAGGAAAATGCATAGTATTAGAAAACTTAAAAATACATGTGCATTTACACTATTTGAATATAATTTTGCTCTTAATATGAACAGGGGCAACTTAGCAAAACAAAGAAACATTTCCTAGGTCTCTATGACAGGTTAACCACAACCAACCAGCACATTTTAATACATGGTTTTTCCTTATCTAAGTTAGGTGCTAAATCCTGTGTTTTGTTCTCATGCCTAAACTGGGAAAACTCATCATGATGTGAATTAAGTCCACTGCAATTGAGGAGCCTTTGGCTATTATCTTTGAAAAGTCATGGAGATCGGGAGAAATCCCGGATGATTGGAAAAAGGCAAATGTAGTGCCCATCTTCAAAAAAGGGAAGAAGGACAATCCAGGGAACTGTAGGCCGGTCAGTCTTACCTCGGTTCCTGGAAAAATCATGGAAGGGATCCTTAAGGAATCCATATTGAGGCACTTGGATGAGAGGAAAGTGATTAGGAATAGTCAGCATGGATTCACAAAGGGCAAGTCGTGCCTGACCAATCTGATTAGCTTCTATGATGAGGTAACTGGCTCGGTGGATATGGGGAAGTCAGTGGATGTTATATACCTTGACTTTAGCAAGGCTTTTGATACGGACTCCCACAATATTCTTGCCAGCAAGTTAAGGGAATGTGGATTGGATAAATGGACGGTAAGATGGATAGAAAGATGGCTAGAAGGCCGGGCACAGCGGGTAGTGATCAACGGCTCGATGTCAGGATGGTGGTCGGTTTCTAGCAGAGTGCCCCAAGGTTCGGTTCTAGGACCGGTTTTGTTCAATATCTTTATGAATTACCTGGATGAGGGGATGGATTGCACCCTCAGCAAGTTTGCGGATGACACTAAGCTGGGGAGAGAGGTAGATATGCTTAAGGGCAGAAATAGGGTCCAGAGTGACTTAGACAAATTGGAGGATTAGGCCACAAGAACTCTGATGAGGTTCAGCAAGGACAAGTGTAGAGTCCTGCACTTGGGACGGAAGAATCCCAAGCATAGTTACAAGTTGGGGACCAACCAGTTAAGTAGGAGTTCTGCAGAAAAGAACCTAGGGGTTACAGTGGATGAGAAGCTGGATATGAGTCAACAGTGTGCCCTTGTAGCCAAGAAGGCTAATGGCATATTAGGTTGCATTAAGAGGAGCATTGCCAGCAGATCCAGAGATGTCATTATTCCCCTTTATTCGGCTTTGGTGAGGCCACATCTGGAGTATTGTGTCCAGTTCTGGGCCCCCCACTACAAAAAGGATGTGGACGCATTGGAGAGGGTCCAGCGGAGAGCAACCAAAATGATTAGGGGGCTGGAGCATCTGACTTATGAGGAGAGGCTGAGGGAGTTGGGTCTGTTTAGTCTGCAGAAGAGAAGAGTGAGGGGGGATTTGATAGCAGCCTTCAACTTCCTGAAGGGAGGTTCCAAAGAGGATGGAGAGAGGCTGTTCTCAGTAGTGACAGATGGCAGAACAAGAAGCAATGGTCTCAAGTTGTGGTGGGAGAGGTCCAGGTTGGATATTAGGAAAAACTATTTCACTAGGAGGGTGGTGAAGTACTGGAATGGGTTACCTAGGGAAATAGTGGAGTCTCCATCCCTAGAGGTGTTTAAGTCTCGGCTTGACAAAGCCCTGGCCGGATTGTTTTAGTTGGAATTGGTCCTGCCTAGAGCAGGGGGCTGGACTTGATGACTTTCTGAGGTCTCTTCCAGTTCTATGGTTCTATGATTCTATGCATGCATGTAACTCCTGTTGGTTTTTGACAAAAGCTACATGCAGGTGGGCTACTCTAGATGGCTCAGTGCCTTACAGCTGGAATGTAGAGCCTCTCCAATCCTACATCTTACATTCTGATCAGGAGGAGCGATCCCATATCACCAGCCTGTCTCGCACTAACCCTCAGCCTTGGCAACTTGAATGTTCATGTTGTCTAAACTTCAGTTAGAAATTATCCCTCCAAAATAAGGTGGAACCATATTCGTTGGCCAAAGTGGTCAAAGCTGCGTTGCCACTGTTTTGTTATTGTGCAGATAAGTGGAAGATTTCATCCATTTTTGGCATTGTACATGGGTACCACATTCATTTTTAAAATTCCAGTATAAAGATACAAGAGACCTAGGCCGGTACTGAGGGAATACTAACCCAACACAATTTCTGAACATTTTGCTTTGAAACGGCAGATCAAAAATTATCCATTGTCTCCACCATATAACTTGTTTCTGGGCTGTAGATGGAGAAATGTAGCAAAGAACAAAGTTGAGCAGAGATTCTTATGTCTGAGGATGGAGCTTGACTGTAATAATCTAGTAAAAACTAGACTGCTCACAGTTTTTAACCTGCAATTCTGTGTCTTTGTTTTCTAGGGTATGTCTACACTACCCCGCTAGTTTGAACTAGCGGGGTAATGTAAGCATACCGCACTTGCAAATGAAGCCCGGGATTTGAATTTAACCTGTTAACTAATTAACTGGGATTTTACGTCCCTATTTTAGGCTTTATCATTTTGTATCATTCCCATAACTGGGGTTTTGTTTTCCAGTTTGCATTATTTTGCATTTATCAACATTGAACTTCATCTGCCATTTTGTTGCCTAGTCGCACAGTTTTATGAGATCCCTTTGTAACTCTTCACAGTCTGCTTTGGATTTAACTATCTTGAGTGGTTTTGTAACATCTGCAAAGCTTACCACCTCACTGTTTAACTCTTTTTCCAGATCAAAAATGAGTATGTGGAACAGCATGGGTCTCAATATATATCTGTGAGAGACTCAACTATTTACCTCTCTCCATCTTGAAAACCATTTATTTCAGGGGTGGTTACAAACGGAGAGTCAAAATACTGGTGGATACAGCACAAAGAGCTCAGGGGAAAAAGTTGTTGAACCAAAAAAAAAAAAAAAATTAAAAAAAAGCTCCGGCCTTTTAAGGCAGTCATTTAGAACTCCACACAGGATACCATCCCTGATTTATTTCTACCCTTTGTTTCCTGTCTTTTAACCAGTTACTGAATCATGAGCAGACCTTCCCTCTTATCCCATGGCTGCTTACTCTGCTTAAAAGCATTTAAGTGAGGGACTTTGTCAAAGACTTTCTGAAAGTTTAAGTATACTTATTCCACTGAGTCACTCTTGTACATGTTTGTTGGCCCGTTCAAGGAATTCTAATAGAGTGGAGCTAAAATCATAGGATATTGCACAAATTCTACATTTTAATATATTATATATGTTTAGTTTATCATCAGTATAAAACTACTTACTGTGGTTTAAAATGTAATTTTTTCTGGGTATAATTACCAGTGAAAACAATGTTAGCTCTGTTCAGGTAATTGAAGAGCTGGCACCATTCCTGTCACTGAGTACAAAAGAGATGCCACCAAAACGCAGCATAGCAGCTTCTCTCCTGTAGATGTAATTTGAAACAGTACATCCTGGTTTTTTCCTCGCATCTAAATCAGACAGCTGTACAGCAATTGCTGTCAGCATAAATTGAGCAAGCTTGCAAATTGCCTTCCAAGGCATCCAAGAAAGCAACTTTGTCCTTCAAAGTAACTGAAATATCATCTTGATACTATGTGCAATTATTCAGATAATTTATCAGTTTTCTTCAGGACAAGTTAAGTGCACTGTGTGTTTTTATCTGGATGACTGCTAATGCATGGAAACTTGAATTATTTATAAATTGTCTTTTGGTTGCAGGAATTTTTATATAGCTTTTGTTTGCTAATGCATTTGATAGGCTTTTTGTGCTCTAACATATTTGTATATTACTAGCAGTAAAATAAATGTTAAATTATACATTCTAAAGTTCTGCATTAAGAAGTAGTACAATATGATTCATCATTTTCCTGTCTTCCCGTTTACAGATAATTCATACTATGAAATTGTCTCCAGGTACTTCTAAAATAACCATCACTGTACAACAATAGCATCATGTGATGGAAAACTGGCACTCTTACCATTTATTATTAAAATAAAGGCAACACTGAAAGCCCAAATTCCAAACGTGGAAACCTCAGTAAAACATCCAAATTCAATATTTAGCCCATAAAACTTGCATATAGGCAAATACAGTTGATGTGTCTATATGTAAGTGATTGTTCATCCTCCAAACATATAAACTGATCATCATATTAAGGTGCCCACTGGAAATCTGAAGTTATGAAGGCACTAGTGGGCAAAAAATATTTGACCTGAAGTCCAAAGTGCCTGCAAACACAAATTAAGTTTGTTTCCTCTCCTACTATACATAGTTTCTTAGGGTATGTCTACACTACAGCGCTAATTCGAACTAAGCTAATTCGAACTAACGCATCCAGACTAAAAAACTAGTTCGAACTAGCGTTTTGCTAATTCAAACTAGCATGTCCACACAGAGTGGACCCTGAACCAGGGTTAAGGATGGCCGGAAGCAGTGCCGGCAGGGCATCAGATGAGGACTTAGAGCGTGGAGCTGCTGCCTCAGGCTAGCCGAGGGCTGTGCTTAAAGGGACCCGACCCCCACCCCGGACAGACAGTTCTCAGGGGTGCCCCGCTTGCAAAGCAGTCCTGGCTTGGATTGCCCGGAGTACCCACACTGGGCACATCACAGCACTCGGCCATCAGACCGGCTGCACTTGCCGCAGGCTGCCATCAGGGGAGAGGGGGCAATTGGGGGGCTGCAGGAGAGGTTCCACCCCCAGAAGCCCGCAGAGCCAGCCCAGTCCTCCCCATCGGGGGCTCGTACCCCATTCCTCCCTCACCTCCTTCCACTTACCCCTCCCTCGCCCCCCTTCCTGATGTACAAAATAAAGGACAATTGTGTTCAAAAATAGAATCTCTCTTTAGTGAACAAAACTCGGGGAGACTGGGAAAAGGAGGTGGGAGAGGGGAAGAGAGAGGGTGGGAGAAGGGAGGGCAACTAAAATGATCAGAGGTTTGGAACAGGTCCCATATGAAGAGAGGCAAAAGAGACTGGGACTTTTCAGCTTAGAAAAGAGGAGGCTGAGGGGGGATATGATAGAGGTCTATAAAAGCATGAGAGGGGTGGAGAGGGTGCATACAGAAAAGTTCTTCATTAGTTCCCATAATAGAAGGACTAGAGGACACCAAAGGAAAGGAATGGGTAGCAGGCTTCAAACTAATAACAGAAAGTTTTTCTTCACAAAGCAAATAGTCAACCTGTGGAACTCCTTGCTGCAGGAGGCTGTGAAGGCTAGAGCTAGAACAGAGTTTAAAGAGAAGTGAGATCAATTCATGGAGGTTGGGTCCATGGAGTGGTATTAGCCAGGGGGTAGAAATGGTGTCCCTGCCCGAAGTTTGTGGAAGGCTGGAGAGGGATGGCACGAGACAAATGGCTTGGTCACTGTCTTTAGTCCATCCCCTCCAGGGTTTCTAGGGTTGGGCGCTGTCGGCCAATAGGCTACTGGGCTAGATGGACCTTTGGTCTGACCCAGTACGGCCATTCTAAGCTGAGGGCTCAGGGTCGGGGGTCTCAGTGGACCACCTTGATTTTCATGCAAACCTGCTCCTGGGTGGCCAGGCTGGCAGCTCTCCTGCCCTAGATGGCCGCTTTCCTGTGCCTAGTGCGGAGGTCGTGGACGAGGTCCACGATGTCTGCACTGGACCAGGCGGGTGTCCGCCTCTTGCGGTCCTGGGAAAGCTGCCGGGAGCCGCCAGCCTGGTCCCGGGAAGAGGGGGAGGGCTGGGGGGCATCAGGTGGCTGGCTCGAGCCGTGCCAGGTGCAGGGTCTGCTGGCTGGGTGCTGGCAGGCTCGCACCTGGCACGGGCACCGTAGCCAGCCCGTGCCCCTTTAAGGGGTCCGGGGCTGGGAGGGGGGCAATAGAGTTTCCCTGGTGTTGGCCAGAGTGGCCACCAGGGAAAGCTGGGGAGGGCTAGCCTCCCACTAGTTCGAATTAAGGGTCTACACACCCCTTAATTCGAACTAGTAAGTTCGAACTAGGCTTATTCCTTGTACAATGAGGTTTACCTAGTTCGAACTAAGCGCTCCGCTAGTTCGAATTAAGTTCGAACTAGCAGAGCGCTAGTGTAGCGCCTATCAAAGTTAATTCGAACTAACAGCCGTTAGTTCGAATTAACTTTGTAGTGTAGACATACCCTTATGGAGTAAAGGGAGAGCTGACACAAAGATTCATAACTGCCTATATATGCATGCCACAGTGAAGCTAGCTACTTATATGGCTGTCAGCAGCCAAATACATGATCACCTTGTAATCAGCATTGGGTTTTAAATTCACAATGCCTCTGGGAAGGAGGAAAGAATGATTCCCATTTTACAGATTGAGAACTGAGGCACAAGGCAGAGGGTAATGTTCCCAAGGTCATACAATTATATGTGGCTTAGCAACCAACTGAAGCAAGATCTGAATTGCAGTTCAGTGCCCTATTTGAGTTAGACCTTGTGAAGAAGGCCATTTGTCTCCTTCATAGTATCTAAGGCAGGGGTGAGGAACCTAAGGCCCAGGGTACAGGTGCAGCCTCTGGGCATTCCTGACCCAGACCCTGAGACTCAAGGCTCCCCCAGCATTAGGGAGCTCATGCTGGTTCTCCAGACCCCACCACCACCCCACTTGTCTGCAGCCCCCGACTGATTTTTCTCTGGGTCAGTAGCCCCCGACCCAAAAAAGGTTCCCCACCCCGATCTAGGGGTAGAGCTTCTGGCAATGATCAATACCTAATGTATCAGAAGATGGACACACCCACACCCACCATGATATGCATCTAGTCAATTGTGCAACACTGTTGATAGTTGTTGAAATCCTGCAGCCATAGACTACAATGACATCCTCCAACACGAGAGCTGATTACTCTTCCTTATCTTACAAAAATACAAATTGAATTCTTGATCAAAAAAAGTATGCAGCATTTAGCGTCAGGCTAACGACTGATGATCGTCAGGCTAATGACATAGATGCTTCTGTTTATTTTAGTAAAAGTAAGAACTCTTGTACATGATGTCTGACATTTCACTAGAGGGCCGTGCTGCGCATTCACACAAATTCATACAAAACACCAGTACTGTTTCAATTTTGTAATAGTTCCAATCTCAGTTTTGAGCATCTCCTATTTCCTGCTTTGACTCCAGATTCCCTCCTTCTCTACAATGCAGCTAAAAATTATTTTGGAGACATGTGCCCTGTTTTGTGAATTGCAGTGTACCTTTCTTAAGAATATCTATCTATCTATCTATCTATCTATCTATCTATCTATCTATCTATCTATCTATCTATCTATCTATCTATCTATCTATCTATCTATCTATCTATCTATCTATCTATCTATCTATCTATCTATCTAAATGATAATAATCAATAAAGGAAGCAGAAAGAGAAACAGAACAATGGTTTCTCCTAGTCAACTTCAGAGGAAGGCCATTCTGCCGCACTGTGCCACCTAGATATCAAGAGTCCATTGGCAGGAGATTAGCACAGAATAGTACCTATTAATGTCTAGAGCCTTGGCCCCTTAGGGCAGAGGCAGATAACCAGCCATCTGTCACCCAAGCTCTCTCGCTTGGGCAGATGGCTATCACAGTCAGACTCTAGCCCACTTAGCAGTCTTTGGCAGGCCTACCAATGGGAGGAGAGGGGGGAACAAAGGAGTCACTGCCCCGGGGCCCCTGCGACTGGTGTCAGCCGGAGTCCTGAGCCTTTTAAGTCACCATCGGAGCACTGTGCAGCACGCTCTGGGCAGTGCTAAGGGCTGGTGGACCCCAGCCTCACCCCTTCTCATAGAAGCCCCGCCCGTTTTGGGAGCATAGAGTTCCCCCAATCGCACAACTTGCTCAGGGGCCCAGCAAGTCTCTCAGCTCCAAGCTTTCAGGTAGGGTCAGTACAGCAAAGAAAGTGGGTTTTCAGCCTCAACTGGGTTGGAACCCCCTCCCCCCTCCGAGGAATTGGGTCAGCAGCAGTGGGTAGAGGGACCTGGGCCCACCCTAATCTTCTGGGTACCTAATCTTCAGGATCCTATTAGTGGCAAATGATCCTGCCACTGGGTCATGCAGGATCCCACCACAACATGCGGACTCAGTTTGCAGTTATGTAGTCAGACTAATGTCTGGTTTCCCTGGACTACTTCCTACCTCAGCTTTGTCATAAGGCTCTGCTATTCCTGGGTCCTCTGTATCTGGGCATTTGGCACATGGCAGTCCCAGCAGCTCCACCCTGAGGTCAGGCATGAACCACTCAATCCAGGGTTCAGCAGTGAGGAAGGGGTTTCTGCCATCTTCCTGACATCCCCCCAACCAAGTTGGAAGCCCCACCCCTTATATTCCCTGTCCCACCCCTCTGCTTCCAATGTGGGGGAAGGATTGACCTAGCTCACCAGGAAGCTGGGGGTGGTTCTTCCTAGTCAGCCTCAGAGAGAGGCCATCTTTCCTCACTACAAACAGAAACACTAAACGGGTATTAACAACCAATGTGCATGCTGCGGATGGAACTTCACAAGTTCTCAAACATGAACAACGTCTTCTAGTCTTTTAAGAGTCTGAAGGCCACACTTAGCGCACTAACACTGAATGGGTTGCATGCATAGTTATCAGTCATTGGTGTTTTTAATCTGCTAACGGTTTATCAGTGATGTGTCAGAAGCATTGGCTATTTTTCTATTGAGTTACCTTTCCTTCTGCCTTGGATGGAAGCCAGCAGAATCAGGCAACCCTCCTCGTGAGCAGAGATAAACAAAATGTCTTGCAGGACACATAATAGAACCTGGCTGCAGGTTGCTCACCACTGGTTCTGGGGCTAGGCTTTGTTAGAGATAGTTTCAAAAGGAAGATTTTACTGTTTGAAAATAATATGTAAAAATGGTGATTTCTTTTTTAAATAGGTTCATTTATTGTCTTAGAATACCAATATTCTAAATTTCCAGGGGCATAAGTGGTGTAAAGTAATCAGAGAATTGTTATTAACCTCTCCGGAATTCAGAGAATGGCTGGATGAACAACCTTGGAGGGGTTCCAAACCATCATAAAGTTTGCAAGTTAGGATATAATAGACTTGTTAAATCTTATCATGTTTCAATTAATCCCTAGTATAAAGATGATTCCTTTTCTACAATTCATAATAGCGTTTTTGATTCCCATTAGCCTATTGCAGAGATCAGCAGAATCTGTTCAAAGAACAGCTGCTTTAACTGCAGCTGATGTGCCTGATTCCCCATCGCGTCATAACCTTGTCAGTCATTTACACCTCGGCAAGGTGGCTGTGAAATGCCACTACATCAGTGGCACTCCCACCACTGAGAGTGCTGTACGCCTACCTTGCACTTGCTTTTATACACATGTAATGACAAGGCAAATGCTAGGGCGGGTTTATCTTTTCAACAGGAAAACTGGGAGGCACGATGTTTCCAGATAGGAGACTAGGAAAGCACCACCTCTACCCTACCCTTTGGGAGAGTGCACCATACATGGCCTCTGCAGAGGGCCAGCTAGTTAGTTTGGAAAAGCCAACCTACTGCTGGTCACTATGGGGCTTTGCCCCCTTCCTATCCTTTTCTGACCCCTTTGAGTGGCTAGTGGTTTTGAGGGCACCAGCTGCAAGCAGCTCTCAAGCTCTGAGCATGGCCTGGAGTGCAAGACCTGTAATTGTGCCAAGCCCTTGCAGCTTTGGGGAAGGGACTGTCTTTGCCTAAACAATGGGCCCTGTTCCATGATTGGAGCTCCTAGGCACTGCTGCCCCCTTCCCCCTGGCCTGCCACTACATGGGAGGGTCCTTGCCTGGGGTAGTTGCCACCCCGTCCTGTGCCTGTTGGGGGTGGGTGGCACTCTGCAGGCTGGCCCCAGCCTCCAGCAGCCCCCTCCATCCTACAGCCTTTGGGGGGGGGGGTATTTCTGGGACTAGGCCAGACTCCGTGGGCTACCCCCAGCTTTCAGAGCTTCCTCTCCAGGGCCTGCAGGCTATCTGGGGGAGACTAGGCTCTGGGCACTGTTCTCTCCTCCAATAGGTCCCCCCACCCCACCCCATGGCCTGCAGGCTGTCTGGCATAGATAGATTGGTAGAGGCCTTGGAGGTTTTTCACCTTTCTCTGTAGCTGGGGCACGGATCACTTGCTGGAGGACTCTCTGTATCTTGGGGTCTTTAAACCATCATTTGAAGACTTCAATATTTGAGATATAGGTGAGAGGCTTATTCTAGGAGGGGTGGGTGAGATTCTTTGGCCTGCATTGTGCAGGGGGTCAGACTAGATGATCATGGCGGTCCCTTCTGACCTTAAACTCTATGAGTCTGGGGAGGGGTCAGGCTACGAGGGCTGCTCTCCCTTCCAGCTGCCCCTCTCCACAGCTTGCAGGCATCTCTCCACTCTCTGCCCCCTCCCTTTCCATGTTATAGAAAACAGTCCCATTTCCAGCACTTCCTGTTTTCCAGGCAGAACCGAATCCTGACGTTGGTGTAAGTTTAAAGTAAGAGAAATCTGCATCCCAAATTTGGTGGTCCTAGCCTTAGTTTAGGAGGAGTTATTGAACAAATGGACTCTCAGACGCACAGACCGTGAACCTAGGCAGACTCGGCGGTCGCCTAGGGCCCTGCCGGCCCAGGGCGCCCGATGATGATGTCATGGCCATTGACGGCCGTGAAGGCAGGGGCGCCAATCGCACCTTCCGCCTGGGGCGCCAGCTGCCACAGCCAGCCTCGGGCCGCTCCTGCGCACAGATAGGTGGACTCATAGACAGACACGCTCTAAAATATATAGATATAGATTATTATAACCTTGAATTCTGAGAGCAATTCTAATGGCATAAAAGTCTGTTCCTATCAAAATGGAAACTGCAAAGCTCCTTACTAAAGCAGTATGGATTGGTCGTTAACTACATTGTACCAATTTGGATAATCAGACCTAAAATCCCTTAACTTTATAAATCATGACGTTGGTGTGGTCATGCTGAGAAGAAAAGAGAATATTAATAAGACAACCATAAGATTTGATCTCCTCAAAGTATTATTTGATTAGATTTTATTTTAAAAAGCTAATTAGAAAAGTGACTCATTTCACTGATTTCATCTCTTCTAGTCTGTGTAAGAATGTGAAAATTATTTATAAAATATATGTGCAGAATACTAATTTTGGTATTTCTTTCTGCAATTCCTATGTGAACTTCATGTTATATTTACTTTTTTTATACCATAGTGAATTATGGGTGTGGACACATAGAGGATTTACAAATACATTTCCATCTGAAATTAATGGAATGAAAAAAAAGCGGTGGCCGCCATTACGTAAATGAAGCGCGGGAAATTCAAATCCTAGCTTCATTTGCAATATTGCAATATATGCCTAATTTACATCCCTTTACTGAAAAAAGGATGTAGTCTAGACACACCCTGAGGCTGTCTACACACTGGCATGAATTTCCGGAAATGCTTAAAACGGAATACTATTCCATTTTCAGTTTTTCCAGAAAAGGAGCGTCTACATTGGCAGGCTGCTTTTCCGGAAAAGCCCTTTTTCCAGAAAAGTGTCTGTTGCCAATGTAGACGCGCTTTTCCGGAAAAGAGCCCCGATTGTCATTTTCGCGATCGGGGTTTTTTTCCGGAAAAGACTACTGGGCTGTTTACACTGGCCCTTTTCCGGAACAGTGTTCTGGAATAAGGACTTATGCCCGAGCGGGAGCAGAATAGTTTTTCCGGAATAGCAGCTGATTTTGTACAGTAGAGCGTCGTTGCTTTTCTGGAAATTCAAGGGCCAGTGTAGCCAGCTCGCAGCTTATTCCGGAAAAGCGGCTGATTTTCCGGAATAAGTGGCCCAGTGTAGACACAGCCTGACAGTAACCCTTCTACTGTTCACTAGAGTTTGCTAGAAAATGTATTTTCCCTGTGAAGAATTTGTATATGTGAAAATTCTAATACCGATAATTTTCAGACACAAAGCAAAAATTATTTTGAAACTAGCAGATGTTGCTCAGCTCTTTAACTGAAGTCATTTTGGGGGGAGGAAATAAATGAAAAATGTATATGCTTTATTTCAATGAATGTATTTTTTTTTACAACAATGAAGGAAAATGAAGGCTGGAGTAAGGGTTTGGGGGTAAGGAGGGAGGCGGGGGGCTGGCTTAAGGCAGAGGGTTGGAAGAAATGAGGGACTCAAGGCAGGGAATGGGGGCCTTAGGAGAGAGGGAGGAGGTGGGAGTTCAGAAGTCAAGGGAGGAGGGAGCTGCAGGGCAGGGGGCTCAGGACAGGGTGCTAAAGTGGCGTGTGGGCTCTGATGGTAGCTCCTCCCACGGGACTGTGGCAATGCTCTCTGGTGAGAGGCTACTCCCAAAGGGTTGGGGCTGTGCATTCTAGAGAGTGTCTTCCTGGGAGGTGTGGATCCGGGGCTGTGTGCTTGTCAGGTGGGGATTGGGTTTCTGCAGGCTGGCCTGGACCTCCCCTGCCCCTGCCACTGCCCCCAGCAGCCTGCAGCTTGTCTCCTGGGAAAGAATTTTTTTAAAGCAATAATATAACGAATGGGGGAAGCAATAAAATAGCAATACATACACATTAGAATGCTATGATATGTTGAAAACTGATTTAAAAGTCAAAACCATCCAAGACAAATCCAGGACTGGCAGACTAAGGACAATAAGAAGGAATTTTTTGTGTATTTGGTTTGTTCTTTTAAGAATATTAGGAAGAAAAGAAATCTTAGCAAGAGTAAAGGCCCATTACTGGGTGGCGATGATAAAATAAAGACCCAGAACTCTTTAATTTAATTGAATCAGGCAGGTCAGTAGAAACATGGCCCATGAAACTTTCTCCCCTGCTCTCACTTAGGGTTGCTCTCTTTTAATGGCACAAAATCTTTATCCTACCCACAAGGATAAAGGGGGTTGGGGCTTGGGCTGCAGGGAGGCCATGAGGGTTCTGGCTGGGGGTGCAAGCTCTGGGGAGGGGCTGGGAATAAGGGATTCGAGGTGCAGGAGGTGACTCTTAGCTGGGTTAAGGAGTTTGGAGTGGTGGGGGTTGCAGACTCTGGGAAGAATTTTGGGTGTGGGAGAGGATTCAGGGTTTGGGCAGAGGATTGGCATGTGGGGGAGCAGACTTTGGGGTGGAGCCGAGAATTAAGAGTTTGGCGTTCAGGAGGGGCTCCAGGCTGGAGATGAGGGTTTCGGGTGCCGGAAGGGGCTCAGATTTGGGATGGGGGGGCCAGGGCTAGGACAAGTTTGACTTGTATGGTGTCCGAGTGGCACTTACCTGAGGTTGCTCCCAGGAAATGGCCAATTGGTCTCTGTGGCTCTCAGGGAGGCTCCTCATGCCACCCACCGCCACAAGCACCAGCCCCACAACTTCCACTGGGTTGAGGTTCCTAGCCAATAGGAGATGCAGAACCAGTGCTCGTGGCAGGGGCAGTGCACGGAGCCTCCCTTCCCCACCTCACCCCCATATGCCTAAAACCTTACCTGTGTACCTTCCCTCCCTCTGGCCACTTCCCTGGAGCCATGTAGAGTCAGGGCAGGTAAGGAGCCTGCGTTATCCCTACTGTGCTGCCAGCCGAACTTTTAATGGCCTGATTGGCAGTGCTAACTTGAACCACCTGGATCCCTTTTTGACTAGATGTTCCAGTCAAAAACCTTATTCCTGGCCACCCTACTCTTACCTCTTTGCATTAATCCATGAATTGTGTATAAGTCTCCATCAGGAGTCTGTCTCAGCTGGTGTTACTTAACTGAGCTGGCAGTGTGAAGCAGGAGTGCTGGAGGTCAGCCTAAAGAGGTGATGAAGCTGTGTAGCTTACCCTGAAGGAAGAATGGGACTCTTAGAGGGGGTGGCACACCGAAGAGGTTCCTTACAGGAACCCTCCAGATCTGAGGCCATTGCACCGATATTGTGGATATGTGACAACATGCAACTACTTTTTTTTTCTAAGAAAATCTGTGCAAAATCTTTCTCGTTCATGTAATGTGTTTTTTCTAGATTCTAGTCTGACTTTCTGTGTTATTTCTATTTGTAAAACGGAGATAAAAAAAATCCTTGTTTCTTCCATACACAAAATGCAAACTGAAGCCTTTAGTCAGAAGAAGCTTTATTTTTAGGTTAAAAGAACAACAAAATAGTTGCTCCTGCGTACTCCTTATTCTTTCTCAGCTTGTAAACTTTTACCAAAGCAAATTCTTGAATTTTTAATTATTCAAAGTTGCTAAAACTTCTCAGCACTTTCATTTTTCAGATTTACTTTGGTGACCAGAGGAGAGTGCATGATGTGCCAAACCCAGCATACATGGTAAAACTGTGCAGTAAAGTGGAACTGATTTAATTGCATTTAGTGGTGCCATTGACTTATGGATTTATAAAATGTGTTGTTCATTGTCAGTGTAGTTAGTTGGCAAGAAAAGCCATATATAAATCAATAACAGTGAATGAGTGGTTAATGTATTAGCCACAGGGTACATGTACTGACCTGTCACCTCTGAGGACTTTCATTTAAGTTTGACTTAGACTGAAATAAGTATGATTTTTGGCCTCATCCGTAATATAAATATACACATGTGGTTAGGTATAAATATACATTCACATTGCAAAACCAGCACACAGCCCTTTGCTTCTAGAGCACGGGCTTCAATCCAGCCCAGGTTCACTTGGTCAGAATGAAGAAATCTGTCTCAATGAGGAAGGTTGTCCTGTAGCCTGAGAAATGTGTTGGTCATCATATCAGTCCAGGCCAGGGGCCAGTGCCCATGTATACAAAGCTGTGTGTGGCATTGGTTTGGCATCCTCAGTGGGAATCTCATCCTGAAACGCACAAGACTGAATAGACTCTGGGACAGGGATGGGCAATAAATGTTGATGGGTGCCCCTCCAAGATTTTAGTGAGTGGTCAAGGGCTGCACTTTTCTGTGGAGGAGGTGCAGGGTTTAGGACAGAGGTTGGGTGCAGAAGAGAGCACAGGGTTAAAGACTGGTGTATAAGAGAGGGCATGGGTTCAGGAGAGGATTCTGACCTGGAGGAGAGGCGTAGGAGGGAGTGCAGAGTCTGCGGGGGAGGGAGTTGTGTCCTGAGAGAGGAGGGTACAGAGGTTTTCGGTTGTGACCCAGGGCAGGAGATTGGGGTGCAAGTTCCAGGAGGAGATGTGGGTGCAGGAATGGATTCTGGTTTGAGGAAAGATTTAGGAGAGGGTGCAGGATCTGGGAGGGAGTTGGAGGATGGGAGGGGGTAGGTGCTTACCTAAGCAGCTCCCCACCAGCAGCACATTCAGGCAGGTTTCCCCTTAGCAGCCCCAGACTGCTAGCTGGCTGTGCATGTGGCTCTCTTTGCTGCTGGGAGGGAGAGGCTTTCCATGCTGACCCTGCCCCCAGTTAAATCTCTCAGCTCCCATTGGCCAGTTTCCAGCCAATAGGAGTTGAGGGATTATGCTGGGTGTGGGGAGAGCATGCTGAAGTCTCTTCCTCCCTCCCCACACTGCAGGAAGCCACAGGAAGAAACTAGCCGCTTTGCGCCACAGAGGCATGTGTGGGCTAGATCCGGCACACAGGCCATATCTTGCCCACCACTCCTATTCTAGAAGACAGTGTTGTTGTAGCAGTGTTGGACCTACTATATCAGGGTATGTCTACACTACCCCGCTAGTTCGAACTAGCGGGGTAATGTAGGCATACCGCACTTGCAAATGAAGCCTGGGATTTGAATTTCCCGGGCTTCATTTGCAAGTGCGGTATGCCTACATTACCCTCCTAGTTCGAACTAGGAGGGTAGTGTAGACATACCCTACGAGACACAAATTGGATAAGACAATATCTTTTACTGGACCAATGTCTGATGGAGGAAGAAGTTTTAGAACTCTGTGGAGCTTATCCAGCTTGTCTTTATGGGAGATATTTCAAAGGCACACATGATAGTTAGACTGTTATTGTAAACTAGCCAATTAGCCCGTCATAAGATGGGATTTTCAGGTCTCTCCTCCACGTCGGTCTTCTCTCTTGAGCCTCCAGTCTCTCGCTCTCTCTCTCTCTCCTCCTCCTACTGCCTCCCTCTCTCTCTCTCTCTCAGCTCTCCTCCGCCTTCTGCCTCTTTCTCCATCTCTCTCTTTCTCTTCTCCCCCTCCTGCCTCTCACTCTCTCTTCGCTCTCCTCTGTTTCCATCGGGGATGCACGCTTGTCCAGGCCCCGCCCCCTGGGCATGTACATCACCGCCCCGCCCCTCTTCGCCTCCTGCCATGGAGCTCAGCTGACTTCTGCGCCACTCAGCCGGGCCACCGCGCGGGAGCAAGTGGCGCAAGTGGCCATTGGGGCCCCACACTCCCCATGCAGTACCCCTGTGCTGCATGTGGATCATGGACCCCAAACGGCCGCTTGCGCCGCTTGCTTCCACACGGCGGCCTGACTGAGCAGCGCAGAAGTCAGCCGAGCACCATGGTGGGAGGCAACAGTGCCGCCCAGAGGGAACAGCCTGTGTTTCAGCGTTACAGAGTCACAGACATTGGGCTACTATATATATGATTAGACTGCTGATTGCCATTTGTGCATCTGAAAATGTTCCCTGTGGAGACTGAGCATCATTCTCATCTCAAGAGATCCCATAGATTGAGTGGCATTTGGTGGAGAAGGGTAGCAGGTATATGGACAAGGAAATGTTACTGTCTATGTGGTGTGTATTCTGAAAATAAATGAAGGTATTCGGACTCATGGGCTCTCATTTTATCATCTTTCACCTGCTCTAAAACCCCAGTAGCAATACTTAAGTACATGCTTAACTTCATGCATGTGAATAATCTTATTGCAGTGGCACTTAGGGTTACCAGGCGGCTTCAAAAAAAATACTGGACACACTTGATCTCAGATGTGTGTGGGGGGGGGGGCACACCGGCTGGGAGTGGTGCAGGGCTGGCCGGGAGGATGTGTGTGGGGGAACTGGCTGGTGGGAAGCAGGGCTAGCGGCGGGGGTTTAGGGGCAGCAGGGCTGGCGGGGGGAGATCGGGAGCTGGGGACTGGCCAGCGGGAAGCAGGTCTGGTCGGGAGGGGGTCGGGGGGAATGGAGCTGGCTGGAGGAAATCGGGGGGAGGAGAGGGAGGAAACTGGCCAGCATGAAGCAGGGCTGGTCAGGGGGAGCGGGGCTGGACAGGGGAGATTGTGGGGTGGGGGACCGGCTGACAGGAAGTGGGGCTGTCTGGGAGGTGGTCAGGGAGAACGGGGTTGGCTTGCGGGGGGGAGCAAGGGGAGAGAATTGGCCAGCGGGGAGCAGGACTAACCTGGGCACACGCAGATCCCAGGGCGCTGCCCGTCCCGCACACGGTCCCGGCGAAGCACGAGCGAGTCCAGCCCCGGTAATTCCCTCCCACCCTAGCCCCGCCCCCGCCTCCTCTTGCATAGTTGCGTACTGCCTGGCTGGTAGACACACTGACGCAGTGTGAGCGTGTCTACCAGCCAGGCAGTTCGCAACTAGGTACTGATACTCCTAATAATAATAAAACTTACCTAATTAGAAAATTTTAAATGTCCGGTATTTTCTTAATTTTTTTCCCGGACAGAACCCTCTTGTCCGGTTCAAAACCAGACACCTGGCAACCCTAGTGGCACTATTTGCAAGCAAAGGATTTTTTGTTTTTTACGAGAATGGAATCTATGTAAGGAATAACAGTTACAGTCCCTCCACAGTTGGTGGGACTGTTGTTGGTTGCAGATCTTGCAGTATCTCGTAAAAAGAAGCTCAAGGCTCAAATATTAATGATACTATAATTTAAGAACGAGGCAATCTGGCAGAGTTGCCCAAGGAAGTTTTCATACACGAATATCTCTGACTCTTGCTAGTGAAAATAATCTCTCATGAGAACTAAACTTTACCTAACTCATTTAGAAATGTCAAGGAGAAAACAGAAAATCAATAATAATGAACAATATCACATAAGGAAAATCTAACTGGGAATTGTTTTCCCTTATTACACTGATAACGGTACATTTTAAGAATGACATCATTATAGAATTCAACAGCTTAAGTATAAGGGAATGAATTTTAGAAGGAAAAACAAAAATAAAAACCAAATGACTAAATCAATATCTTCTCACACCATAAGATTAGGTTCTACAGAAATGCTCAATAAACACGGGTAAGCCTGTTCCCCACTCTCGCAATTTGAATGCAGAAGTTGGGAGGTTCTGCAAGAGATCTTAACCTACTCTGCCACTAAAGGCTTCTGCTAAAAAAAACCTCCCCAAGGTCACAGAGTCCCTGATCTTGGCTGGTATGCAGCCACTACCCAAATGCAAAAACCCCTTGAAAGCTGGGTGTAGTAAGTTGAGGGTCAGTAACATGGAGTCAGCAGGCCTAAATAGAGGCCTGTAACATGAAAACAGCAACAGGCCTCATTTATAATGTCACTACTCCAAATTTCTGTTTTGCTTCTAACATATATAATCTTGTGGGACACTCTCTAACAATGTCTATCCCAGTATTTAAAATCACTAAAAAACACTCAATCTACTATTAATAATAGTACAAATGTTAATTATATATGCCCTAATTGAAGTGTATGGCTATCAGCAGTACCACACAAGCCAAATCACAATACCAAGTTACAAATGGTTATAAGGTTATGCCATTTATACATAGGCACACTGAGCAAATATGCCTAAATACTCTACAAAAGATACACCATTTCCATATTAATTATTTGAGACCTGTTAAAACTCAGTAATAAATAAATAAATAAATAAATAAATAAATAAATAAATAAAACACCCTGCATTCCTCAGTCCGTTCCCGTGTCTAACATTCCCAGGCCCACCATAAGGGACCTAACAGAATTGGAAAATAAAATCTGTCCATCAGTCGTACGAGGGAATGTGCAGACTAAGGGACAGATGGGGCATGAGTGTGTGAACGGTACAACAAAGGTGTCCACATGACAGTGTTTAGCCCACTGGGTCACCTTCAGTTCATACATTATGCTTTTCCGGGACGATGGGTAAACATCCTCCCCATAAAAGGATAAAAAGTGGGGGATTGTAGTAAGTTGAGGGTCAGTAACATTGAGTCAGCAGGCCTAAATAGAGGCCTGTAACATGAAAACAGCAACAGGCCTGCAATCTAGTGAGCAAGACTTTGGTTCAGTAACAGGAGCCAAGAAAGAGGCCCTATTGATAACTGTGCGATTGTGTAAGTTAGGTCGAGCATGGAAGGACACAGGGAGGCACTGGGTACAGAATGTAAGCCAAAGGGGAGTAATGGAACATCTTAATAAGAAATGTCTTGGTACAAAACTCCCTAAAAACTAATGCACATACCGACCTAGATTCAGGACCAGGTCGAAACTGACAGCATGAAGGATAGTAAGTAAGCCCCCCTTTCATAAGGTGAGGGGAGGTAACTAGGCAACAAAGGGTGGTAACCTGGTACGTAAAGAAATGATGTAAGTTGTTTGTACCTGTCTATAAAAGGACACCGCAGAGGGTGCTCTCCGGCCGACCTGGGGGGGGGGGCGCACTAGGTGCCTGAACGGCAGGTGTCATTGCCTAAACTTACAGAGTGCACAGTAGCTTAACTTTGACTAACTGCTGTTAATATCTGTTATATGGCAATAGGCCTGCCCGGTGTTGGTACCTTATCAACGTGGGCCATAGTGCCCAGTGGTGTAACAATGTACTGATCTCTGTTACCAACTGGTAGAGCTTCGCATTTGACAATAAACCTGCTCGATTGATTTCAAACCTTGCCTGCATCTGTCGTTTCCGGGGCCTCTCAGAGATCTCTTGTGTTGACCCAAGTGCACGGGGTCTAACAGTCTAGATAAAGGGAGTAACGATTGTTACACACGCAGCCGAAAGTTTAACAACGGAGTAGAGGTCCTGTCAGGAGCGCGCCAGGACAACCCTGACCAGATGACGCTGACACTGACAGTCCAGACCACCGAAGGTACCGAGGTACGAAAACACCGAGGTACGACACTGGGAAGAAGCACTTGGGAACATCTTCCTGTGGGATAACTCCCAAACTCTTTAACTCTCCCTAAGGAGAGAGCTTGAAAACAAACTTTAATTTCTTAAGAGCAGAACTTCAGTCTTAGGCATGTGCACACAGAATTTCCTGCTTTTTTGGAACATGGGAATCAGATCATAGTCTTAAAAAAGGTAATTTTATCAACAAAACAAAGAAGAGCTTCTTGGTTGCTAGGTGTTATAGAGCAACAACAACAGCAACAAAAGATTAAAACACAGAGAATTGTTTCCCTGGGATTCAGTTTCAGTTAGGGTACATCTAAACTACATTCCTCTTCTGAAAGAGGAATGTAAATGAGCCCGATCGAAAATGCAAATCTCATGCTTCATTTGCATAGTTGCATAAGAGCGCTTTTTCGAAAAATGGTTTTTCGAAAAAGAAACTGCAGTCTAGACAGGGTTCTTTTGAAAAAAACCCACCCTTTTTCGAAAGAACCCCTACTCCTGAAAAAAATGAGGCTTTTTTAAAAAAAATAACCCCATCTAGACTATTTCATTTGCATTTTTGATCGGGCTCATTTACGTTCGTCTTTCAGAAGAGGAATGCAGTTTAGACATAGCCATACAGTGTACAGGGGGGTTTAGCACAGAGGAGTTTAACCAAACTAAAAAAATAAAGAAAATAACCTGATCATGTCTAACTAAACATTTTCTGTTCTGTTACATCAGCTCCGAAGTTTAGGCTTCTTCCTTAGATGTGGATATTACTGGAAAATCTGTGCCTTATCTCTATTTAGTAAATTTTCTCTCCCAGCCCCACTATGAACTCACATACAAAGGAAACTGAAATAGGCAAAATTTGATTTATTTAAAAAAATCTCTGACCCTCTTCCTGTTGACTCTCCTGGCTCCCTGCCAACCCTTCCTGGCTACCCACTGTTCTTTTAACTCTTTAGTTACTAAACATGGGAATGTTTAGAAAAAGGTAGTACCCCTCCCATCCATCACAAACACAAAAGGTCAAAATGTAATACTCAATTTTAAAATAAATTGTAGGCAATTTTGTTCATTTGCAAGTTACTGCCTTGGTATTTCTGGAGAGTAAGAAGAACTCTTTGGCTTCATCACAATGCTAACATAGGCAGTAGGATTTGAAACTTCTCTACTTGGATCTGCCTGTGGGTCAAAATTTGGTCATGAAAGGAGCATCTTCCTACAGCCATGCAACAAACAAACCTTTTCAGAAAATGGGGTGCTCTGATATTGTGTTTTGTTAATTTTTTTGCTGCTCTTTTTTATTTTTTTTCATATTGAGAACTGAAGAAAGACTAGAAAATCTCAAATGCTTCCTCATCAATGCAACATTGTCCTTTAAATAACTTATTTAATTTCTCCTAAAAACAAACTTAAAAGCACCTTAAATTATTTTTTTGCTAAGTGGAGACTGGCTCAACTGTAACCTTTGACCTAGCCTCTCTCTACCCCACTTGATCTAAGCAGCTCTAATTTTGCAAAAGTAATATTCAAGATATGAGTTTTTCAAATTCAAACCAAGTCTCCCTGGATATAATGCTTAGGAAAATTCAGCAAGATCTGGATTGAGCAAAGCACTGAGGCATGTACTAAAGTTATAATAATGTACAGAGTATCTGTTCTATCCCATTGTCCAAAATATAATTTGCCAATGGCAATTTAAAAAAAAATCTACACAACTAATTTTGGCTCGGTTTGCCCTGCTTGCACAGGTTTCCTACTGGGATAGTAGGATATCTAATGTATAATCACTCTAATGAGCCTATTATTATAGTTTCCAAGTAGAGTTCCACCAGGCATATCTGTGAACAGAGTTTTTTTTTCCTGTATTCTCATTAGAAGGAACACAATACTTGAATGGATGAAACCTACAATATAATGAAGAATATTACAAAATTATTTGTTTTAAAAAATAGCAGTACACTACTGCAGCATATTTAAAAAGCTTAACTAATGGACGAAAGGTTACTACACTGAGATGAAATTTTCATAGCAGAGGGCATGCACAGAAAAGATAAGAAACATATTACTGCATATCATATTTTCAACCAACCTTTGAATGAAGAGCCTCAGTTATTGGAAATGGAGATGAGCGCTGTAATGCATCACTCTGCAAAAGGAGTTCATCACCAGTAACAGAATTTTAATTACTCTTTACTAGATTTCCTGCATATGTCAAAAATAAATAATTGCCGATTGTACCTCATCAGCTCTTCTGAGCAGGCCAATCATTTCACCTGAGTGCAAAAGTGCAAAGCCAGAGACCATTGGGAAAGATCTGTGCAGAGAGACTATAACTTCAAATAAGTTGAACAAGAGGATAGGCCGATAAAAGTAGGGTTCTTGAATGGAGATGATCAGCTGATACGATGGGCTTTGAAAAGACCACACAGTCTAGTGTATTCATCCTAACAACAACATCCTAGCAACAGTGCATCTGGGAACAAAGACATAGCCCATACTTACAAATGAGGAATGACTCCATCCTGGGAAGCAATGAGTCTGAAAAAAAGATTTGCAGGGTTCTGATGGATAACCACCTGAACATGCCCTCCCTCCCTCTTTAGGCTGATGTGTCCAGAATGGCTAATGTGATCCTTCAAAATAACGGGCACATTTCTAAGAAACGGGGTAGCTATTTCAAGATACCTCCATATCCCAAAATATCTCTGCTGTGTAGATGTAGCCTATTAATATGTATGAAACACGGCTTTCCATTTGCTCAAACAATATTTGGATGGACAATTTTGATTGACGTTTTCACTTTCTTCACTTTTTTTTCAGGAAAATTAAAGCTGATTTTGGTTTTCTGTTACTAAACAAATGTGTTTAACTCTCCCCTTTTTTCTTGTGAAAAGATCTTCAAATACTTGCCATCAAATCTAAAGGTGTGTCTACACAGCACCCTAAATGCAAAATAAGATGAGCGATTTACACAAATTGCATATCTTCTTTCGAGTCTATTTCAAAATAGGCTATTTTGCTTCCTTTCCAGGAAAAAACAATAACAAAGAAACAAGAAAAATCTATTTTCGTTTCACTGAAAGAACTCCCCAAAAAATATCCCAAAGAAATAATTGAATTTGATTTTTTAATGGAAAATGCAACAGTTATTGATTTGAGATATTTTTCAAGGAGTGTTTTCAGTTTTTCAGTAATACAAAAATGTTTCTTGTTTTGTTTTTCAATGATTGCCCCTCCTCCATCTCCCCCGGTGGGTTGGTGAGTGTGGGGGCCCGGCCCCAAACTGGAGGAGGCAGGGAAAGACACAGTACAAGCTCCCTCCCTCCTCCCAAGGTTGGGCTCAGTCGTGTGCTGAGTTCGGGGGCATGGTGGCAGAGGGGGTCACAAATTTTGCCTTTACCCCCGAGCGCATAACACCCTCGCTACGCCTCTGGACATGCAACCACCATGTAAATATTGTAACAGACAGGAGAGGCACTGGAGTTACTCCAGACAGGTGTGAAAGCAGCATCTGGCACATCGTTGGGAAATAAACAATAAAAGTGGCTCCATGGCATATATATAGGCTAAACGTCCCCAACCCCTCTCTCCCGGACAACATCCCTCACATATCACCTCAGGAAGAGAAGCAGAGATAAAATTTCTGTTCCTAAAATGACTGCTACTTGGAGCAGCTGGTACAGGAACCCACAAGGGGAAGAGGCAATTCTCGATTTAGTCTTGAGTGGAGTGCAGGATCAGGTCCAGGAGATAACTATTACAGGATCGCTTGGGAATAGTGACCATAATATAATAACATTTAATATTCCTGTGGTGGAAAGAACACCGCAGCAGTCTAGGACTCTGGCATTTAATTTCAAAAATGGGAATTACACAAAAATGAGGAGGCTAGTTAAACAGAAATTAAAAGGCACAGTGACTAGAGCCAAATCCCTACAAGCTGCATGGAAACTTTTTAAAGACACCATAATAGAGGCCCAACTTAAATGTATACCCCAAATTAAAAAACATAGTAAGAGACCTAAAAAAGAGTAATCGTGGCTTAACCACCATGTAAAAGAAGCAGTGAGGGACAAAAAGGCATCTTTCAAGAAGTGGAAGTCCAATCCTAGTGAAATAAATAGAAAGGAACATAAACACTGTCAAATCAAGTGTAAAAAATGTAATAAAAAAATCAATAAAAGATTTTGAGGAACAGCTAGCCAAAAATTCAAAAAGCAATAGCAAAATGTTTTTTAAGTGCATTAGAAGCAGGAAGCCTGCTAAAAAACCAGTGGGTCCCTTAGACGATCGAGATACAAAAGGAGCAATCAAGGATGATAAAGCCATTGTGGAGAAGCTAAATGATTTCTTTGCTTCAATCTTCACGGCTGAGGATGTTGGGGAGATTCTCAAATCTGCACCGTCCTTTGTGAGTGATGAATCTGAAGAACTGTCCTGGATTGAAGTGTCATTAGAGGAGGTTTTGGAACAAAAAGAAAAACTAAACGTTAACAAATCACCAGGACCGGATAGCATTCATCCAAGGGTTCTAAAAGACTCAAATGGGAAATTGCAGAACTGTTAGCTGTGGTTTGTAACCTATCCTTTAAATCGGCTTCCATACCTAATGACTGGAAGTTAGCTAACATGACACTAATATTTAAAAAGGGCTCTAGAGGCGATCCTGGCAATTACAGACCGGTAAGTCTAATGTCGGTACCGGGCAAATTAGTCAAAACAATAGTAAAGAATAAAATTGTGAGGCATGTAGAAGAACATAATTTGTTGGACAAAAGTCAACATGGTTTCTGTAAAGGGAAATCATGTCTTACTAATCTACACTGCCACCCTAGTTCGAACTAGGGTGGCTAATGTAGGCATTTGAACTTGCAGATGAAGCCTGGGATTTAAATATTCCGGGCTTCATTGCATGTTCCTGGGCGGGCACCATTTTTAAATGCCCCATAGTTTGAACTACCTGCCTGCAGCTACACTCGACATGGACCAAGTAGTTCGAATTAAAGCTCCTAATTCTAACTACCGTTATTCCTCCTGCAAGGAGGTCAGATGATCATAATGGTCTCTTCTGGTCTTGGTGTCTATGAAAACACTGAGGTAATGGCAGTGCCATTTTCCCCATTGCAACATTGGGGGAAACTGAGGCACAAACAAATTTAGTGTCTTGCATATGATAACACAAAACATTGGTGGCAGAGAAGAGGGAACTGAACCTGTCTCTCAAGGTAATGCTGGACCATTCTTTTTTTGAAGGCAGCCAGTTAAAACATGGAATTATTGTTTGTTTTAGCCATCTGTGGAAGGTTTATAAAATTCATATGAGATCCAGTATATTTAATGGTTAGAGCAGAGGTCAGATTCAGGGCTCCTCAGTTCTATTCCTGACTCAGAGACTGGTTTGTCTGAAGCAAATGATTTGTCTTCAATGTACCTCCATTTTTCATTCATTCAAAGGGGTTTAACAACAAGTGTGCAGAAATACCATGAGAAATGGCCGGTGTTTGTGAAGTGCTTTGAGACCCTCTGGTGAAAGGCACTAGTGAAATGCCAGATATTGGAGCATAACGATCTTCGTGATGTGTGGAACGGTGCACATTAAATCTAAATGTGTCCCTATAATGAGTCAGCTGCCCCACGCTGCCCAGAAGGGGTTAAATCAGGCTGGAAGTAGCCTGCATAATGCCCTGACCAAACAGAAAGGGGCTTAGAAGGAGCCAATGGGAAGGTGCCTTTCTGGGGCAGCTCTGGTTATTAAGAGCTGCTCAGCACAGCAGTGGGAAATTAGGTCCTGAGCAGAGAAGGAACAGGGCTAGTTCCTAGAGAAGCTCTTCGGATAGAGCAGTGCTGGGCAGGCTCAGGGGAGCAGAGCAAGAGAGTTTCCAGCTAGATTCCTGCCAGGCCGCAGGCCTTGATATAAGGGCCAGGAGGGTGCAAGGATCATGGGGAAATGGCCCAGGGAACAGGAGGCAGAAGAGGGGGAGAGAAGGAGAGCAGGACAAGGCTGCCACTGGACCAGGACTCAGAATAATGTGTGGGCCTGTGTCCCCGCTTCCTCTTGCACTGCAACGAGCCACACTGAGGAGTGGTCTTTATGGACTTTATGGAAGGGGGGTGAGAAACCAATGTGGTGGGCACTGCTGGAGGGCAGCCTCCTGAAAAGGACACTGTGGTCCTGGGAGCAACTTGGGTCCAAAGTGAGAGTATGGAGAGAGTGTGGCGCAATGATGGGTGAGACACTGGCCAGAAGGGGGCACCCTGCTGAGGACAGAGCTAATTCCCAGTGTGACCAGCAGGAGGCACCACAATGGTGAGTCACAATCCTGTTACAGTCCCCAGTAAAAATACTAAACTTTGTGTCAAATGGTACATTCACTGGATGCTTCAAGGAACTTGTCTCTCAATGTAGCAATGCACAAGTCACAAGACTTTATATAATAGCAAAATGCCTATTGACACCAGTGACCAGGATTTGGTCTGTAACTCTAATAGCCGTGTAAATTGATTGGTAAGAGTCAGAGTTGATTGCAGTTAAGGAGTGTTGGGCACTCACTAGCATGCCATCCTGATTCTGGCTTGCATGAATTTAAATTCTTATGTATTGCCAGCCGGTCTTGTAGTAAGCATGTGCAGGTCAGGCTGGGTAATTCCCAAGAGACACAGGAAACAGCAAGGTGGTCTCTTGAGTAGAGGAGGACAGGACACTGTTTTATTGAGTATAGAGAAGATTCTTCATGAGGCAGCCAGGTACGGACAGACAGGCAGATTTCAACCTGGCTAAAATCGCCAGTATCACCACATAAGGGACAAGATCTGGGTATGGGAGATTCATCCCTGAATTGGGGGATCCTGGGATGATGCCTTTTATCCCTGCAGCTGGCACAAGTTCTGTGGACAGGGCATTCCTGTGCCTCCACAATCACTGGCTGCTGTAATGACTCCTTGTGGAGACTTGCCAGAATAATTTAAAACTTGTGCCAGGGGACAAATCTAGTGTAAAGCGCCCTTGGCCTCAAGGCTGGGGGAAGTCAGCACAAGTGGACTCAAGCCATTTTTGCATCACTTCTCAGCTGCACTGCAAGCCCAGTCTTGTAAATCCTGACCTGACCTTTGAAGTAGTGGAATGGACAGATGAAAACTAGGCAGCAGGTGAGGAATTTCACTCCTGGAGTTAAATCTGTCACAGATCACATTTGAAGTGCAGTAGCAGAATAGTGTGATGCAGTCCATATCTTCCAGTAACTTGCTTCTTTCCAAAAAGTGTTATTGGCTCATTAGTTTTGATGAACACTATATTTCCAGGGGAGGATAAAACTTCAGAAAATTAAACCCAAATCAAATGAGTACTTGTGAGAAGAGATTGTTCTGGGGTTTCACAATGCTGTGGGTGCCTTCATGATCCTCAAGGTATCCTGTTCCTGAATTCATCACTTCAGGACATTTTGTTGCCTTCTGTCAGCTTGAAACCAACATAAGGTGCAATAACCAAATAACTTGAGGTGTGCAGCAGAATCAGTTAAAGAATAATGTAATATCTAGCAGTGGTATTTTTTTCTACCCCAAGCAAATAAAGTTAGAAGAATGTGATAGTTTGGTGGAGGTATTGTGGGTTTTTTTAACCTTCATCCAATAAATAAATTATTGGCTATTTGCACAATGCTATGTATGCAGTAATGGAAATCAACTTAATGAAAACAGCTGGATATATTTGGATGCATGAGGTTCAATAGTTCTTGGTCCTGACTTCCCTCGGAAAGGGAATGCATTTCCCTGCACCTGTTTCAAGTACTGTGCCCCAGGATAATTTAAGTCTGAGCTAAGGCGGGCATTTTTCGGGTGCCTCTACACTGCAGGGCTGTGTCTATATTGGTACCCTTTTCTGGAAAAGGGATGCTAATGAGACACTTCGGAATTACAAATGCCGCGGGGGATTTAAATATCCCCCGCGGCATTTGCATGAACATGGCTGCCGCTTTTTTCCGGCTCGGGGTTTTGGCGGAGAAAAGCACCAGTCTAGACGGGATCTTTCGGAAAATAAACCCTTTTCCGGAAGATCCCTTATTCCTACTTTCAAGTCACAACTCTTGTAGGAACTACTACTTATTACTTTCAAGTAGGAATAAGGGATCTTCCGGAAAAGGGTTTATTTTCTGAAAGATCCCGTCTAGACTGGCGCTTTTCTCCGGCAAAACCCCGAGCCGGAAAAAAGCGGCAGCCATGTTCATGCAAATGCCGTGAGGGATATTTAAATCCCCTGCGGCATTTGCAATTCCGACTGGGCTCATTAGCATCCCTTTTCCGGAACAGGGTGCCAATGTAGACACAGCCCAGGGCTTAACTTGAAATAAGCAACGCAAATTGAGCTACGTCAATTGTGTATCTTATTTCAAAATAGGGGTGTCTACACAGCACTTATTTGGAAATACAGCATTCTTCCTCTGACTTCTCTTATTCCTCATACAATGAGGGTTACAGGAGTCAGAGGCTATGTCTAGACTACAGGCTTCTTTCGGAAGAAGCTTTTCCAGAAGAGATCTTCTGAAAAAACTTCTTCCAAAAGAGAGCATCTACACAGCAAAAGTACAACAGAAAAAGCAATCTGCTTTTTTGAAAGATAGTGTCCACACTGAATGGACCCTATCTTGCATGTAAGCTGTGATTACTATGGACTGAGTGGCCACCAAGGCACATGTGCTTTTTCCTTTTCTCTTCTTTCGAAAGAACTCCCTCTTCCCTGTCCACACATACCTTTTTCTGAAAGAGCTCTTTCAGAAAAAGGCTTCTTCCTTGTAGAAAGAGATTTATCAATGTCAGAAAACGCCCTCTTTTCTTTCAATTTTTTTTGAAAGAACATGATTGCAGTGTGAACGTAACTGGAGTTTTTTTGGAAAATGGCCCTTTTCCCAAAAAAACTCTGCAGTGTAGACATACCCAGAGTAACAAGTCCTCTAGCATGACAGTATTTTGACAGTATTTCTAAATAACTGCCTGCTGTGGAGACACAAACTAAGTTTTCGGAATAGCGCTAGTTATTTTGAAATAGTGTTGCAGTGTACATGTACCCTTACAGTGTTACCATCCACAGGCATACAGCTGCATCATGGGGACAGTTTTTTAACTTGACTGAAGAAGATAATGGGATGGAAGAAAGATCTACATCCTGTGTCAAAGGTTCCTGAGCACATGACAGCTGCTTCTGAAAAAGATCTCTAGAGGTCTGGTCTTTTCAAAGACCCCTCCTTGCAGAATCTTCTCTCATGCTGTGAATGACCCCTACGGGGAGGGGAGGGAAAAGAGCTTGTTGGACCCTGTGCACTTGGGCTGAAGGAGTAGAAAATTGATGCTCTTACTTTGGAATTAAGCTTTGGCTACAGCCAGATTAGTTCTGAAATAACAAGGTTTGAACTAAAACTCCATTTTTTGGTGCAAGTGTATGTGTCAACCAGCTCTCAGTCTTCGGGGATCTTTACTATCATTCCTTCTGTGATGAGAATTAGTCCACATTTAATTTCTATGCTTTGCTTCCTATCTTTTAAGTCCATGACAGAGCTTTTCCTCTTTCCCACTCTGCATTACCAAGTTCCCTTAATAGCTTCTTAGAGAGGGTTTTAACAAAGGCCTTTTTGAAATTCCTTCTCTTCTTCTTGATCTGCTTTTTTGTTAACTTATCCTCAGAATTATATCAAGTGAGAGTAACATGACCTTCCCTTACAGAAATCTTGTTGATTGGAATGACCCTAATTTCCTATTCTCATCTGATTGGCTCATTGTGCCCTTATAAATATCATGCTGGTTTGTGGTTTTGCCTGTCTTCTTATTCTTTATAACAATGCCTTGAATGACTATGACTTTCACATCTCTTCCGACTCCCATCCCATGTACATTACTGAGGTAAGACTCACCACTCTATAATTGCCAGTAGCACCATAAATCCTTTTTAAAAAATGGACACTATCTAGTCATCTGCTATCCCCTTGATATTGTACTACGTGTGTTTTTGATACTAACATGTACATTTGTTAGCAGCTCACCTTCCTCATTTCTTATAAATCCCTGGAGCGATACCAACTAACCTACGAGTTTTCTTGCATTTTAATTTATTGAACTGATCTATCACTTCTTTCCTGAATACATCTACCTTTGTTGGATCTTTGGCTTCATTATCTCTAGAAAGT
This sequence comes from Pelodiscus sinensis, assembly GCF_049634645.1. Taxonomy (NCBI): domain Eukaryota; kingdom Metazoa; phylum Chordata; order Testudines; family Trionychidae; genus Pelodiscus; species Pelodiscus sinensis. The sequence goes on along the minus strand of NC_134712.1, from coordinate 242,545,922 downwards.
GTGATCCTGGGGTGGATATTTCTCCTTCATCCTCCGAAGTAAATAAAGATGAAAAAGAATAGTGCCTCTGCTCCTTGACAGTCATTTAGCTTCTTTTTCTCTTTGGTTGCCTCTTTCCCACCATTATGCTTCAGTGGCCCCATTAACTTTCCTATGGACTTCTTGCTTCTGATGGACTCAAGAACGTAATACTGCTTCATAAATTAGCTTAATTTTTCTTTACATTTTGACTTAACCTTCTCAACAGCAGGTCTGATGTCAAATGTACTTTATTATTAGTGGCTCTTTGTCTGGATATGTTCTTGGCCCATGTCTTTTAGGTACCTTGTTGTTTGATCACACACAAATTTTCTTTCTTTTAAAAAAATCCTTCGGGCCTGAAATTCCCTAAGCTGTTCTTTACTAGCCTGAATGTTGGCTTAATAGATTTTAGAGTGGTCTTTGGGAGGAAGGGGATTTTAAACTAGTAAGGAAGTCAGTGCATTATTTAGAAACGGCTTGATAGGAAAACTTAAGACAATAAAAAAGACAAATCTGTATAGTGGTAGGTAAAGAACATGTTGTGAGAGCCCCTGGAGGAGAGATGACCCGATAAATTAGGGGTGGGAAATAAGCAGCCCAGGAGCCAGACACCATTCACCCATGTAGTGGGCAGCCAGATGCCTTTTTCGCCTGCGCCTCTGAAGATATGGCCACTCACAGCTCCCGTTGGCCACAGTTCACCGTTCCTGGCCCATGGCAGCTCTGGGAAGTGCCACAGCTCTCATTGGCCAGGAACGGTGAACCACAAATAGTGGGAGCTTTGAGCAGCTGTATTGGCAAGTACATAGCTAAATAAAACATCTGGTGGCTTGCCAGGAGCTAACCCTGGCAGATAGCATCTGGCCCACCAGCTGCTTTTTGCCCACCCCTGCTATAAATGAAATAGACATTCTGAATGTGAAGAAATGATCCATGCCCTGAATAAGGATGTTCAAATGTGATTATCTGGCTAATCGTATAGTCGATATAATTTGTATTCACTATACGATTAGTCGATAAGCACTGCTGTGCAGAGCTGCAGCAGTGGTAGCTCCAGGGGCTGGCTCTGGAGCCACGCACGCTGCTGCTCTGCATTTTAAATGTAGTATTTTAAATGTACTACATTTAAAATGCAGAGGCGCAGCAATCAGCTGAGTCCAGCAGCCCCTGCTCACGGGGGACAGTCTTGTGCCTCTGCCTCACCTGCCCCCAGCATCGGCTCCTGCTCCTCCCCCCTTACTGCCTCTCTCTGACAGAGGCAGCAAGAGGTGGGGGAAGCGAATAGCTGAGTGGTTACTCAACTAGCCGATAAGCATTTGCTTATCGGATAGTCGACTAGTCGCTAACATCCTTAGCCCTGAAGCTTGTGACTAAGATTACTCATGGAGACACTGTGACACAAAGATATGCCTTTGAGCCAGAGTTCCTCACCAGCTTGCTGGCCTATAACTAGCATGTAATAACCACATCCACTGCAAGGACTCAGGTGTGCTGGCCAGGGAACACAGAGTGGCTGTTCTTCACCCACTTGGCTTTGGTCCTGCTTTCTCCCGTTTACAGTCTGTGTATGGTAGCATGCCTGATGATATAAAGCAGCATTCTTACTACTTACAAAGGCATGTAGTCCATCACAATCTAACTTTAAGAAGCTCCCTGCTTAATCCACTTAATTAAATTGTGGTCACTGACTTAGTGGCTCAATCACCTTTAATTACTAAAACAAGGTCAGTATTTTACTTAGGGTTATGTAATCCTTTCCCCTGCCTCTGACCTAGCCTCTTATAGCACAGCCAAAAATACCTGAATTTTGTCTCATCCTTCCTAATAATTAAGAGCTATCTTCAGTATTTACCACATTTTTATAGAGGTTTTGATGTGTCTTGCATTTGTAGTTGCTGGGAAGGAACCTGACCTCAGTTATACCAGGCTTGCTCTAGACTTACACTGGTGTACAGTAATTGAGATCTGAGTCCTGTCCCTTATTTCTAACAGTATAGTGGTCACTTTTTATTAACCTCTTTTTCAGGCACCTTGTACTTATACTTTACTGTATTGTTTTTCCTTTTCCCTGCCTTTTCCCTGTACTTCCTCAAAGTACAAATAAGAACCGTCCTGTCCCCTGCTATTAGATTCATAGATTATCTTGTACCTCTGCTCTCCCAGACTTAATTGCCTGACCTAATTCTTCCAAACATCTGCTAGCTTTCCCCCCCCCAGCTCCTAGTTTAAACAATCTCTCAAACATTATTAATTTTCATTGTCAGCAGTCTACTTCACTTTCTCTTTCAAGTGAAGATCTTTTATTCTTTTACAGGCTCTTCCTTGAAAGGTTCCTAAATGACTATTAAAGTGAAACTCCTTCTTTCCACCCTCTTCTCTTATTCATGTATGGAAACAGTGCAATTTAACCATACATAGTGAGCTGAAATGATTTAACCTTTGTAAAATGCAACAGTTGGCAATTTAACTGGTTGTTGTTGCTACTGAATAAAAATGGTATTGTATTCAGTTCTAAAAGAGGTTAGTTTCTTGATTGAAGAATCAGCTTCAAAGGCATATTCAGTAGTGCCAGGTGCTTCATATTTTACAGGCAGCTGAATTTGTCTCTATGGCCTGGCAGTGCTGTATATCTTTTTTTGAAAGGTCATTTCTAGAGTTGTCCAGATAAGTCCTTTGACTTTTATTTTTAACCTTCTGACTCAATTGATGGTTTAGGATCATAGTTCTGGAATGATGCACAGTGTATTAAGCAGATGCAAAATAGTCTCAGATCAACCTCTTTAATGCTTTACATGGTGCCAACATGCTTCAAAATATATAAAATCAATAACTTCCACTGTATTAACATCCCTTAAATTAGGTTCTTCTTCAGACCTCCACCTCTTGGGAGTTCCCTCCTCCCCAAAACGTAACAGCCCACATACCAAAATGTCTGACTCATTTACAGGAGGATTAACAGGTAACTCAAACATTCATTGCTTTCATTCTCTTAAAAGGTTCTGGGGCTTCAAACTTGGAAACCAGCTTTTCCATCTAGTTCCTAGTGGAAAGCCACCAATGTCACCAAAAGAAAGTTATTGGGGAAGTCTAATGCAATCCACAATTAAAATCTTTTCTTCACTCTGCCCCAGCTTCAGTTCGGTATGTAAGGAGATCCTACATGAATATCTCTCCAGAAGAATCTAGCAAGCATTCAAAAGCATTTCCAATTCTTAAAAAACCCCAAACCAGAGAGAACCAAAACAGACTTCTCTGCAAAGCAGCGAGGCACAATTCACCCTACGTTGCTTTAAGATGGTGTGATGGGGAGTAGTAAGAGAAGACTTCCTGAGATTGTTCCCTGATGTGCTCATTAAGACACTGACATTTGCCACCTTGTTCTCTGGGGCTCCCGACCACCCTGTCCTGCTGAGCCAAATCCTCTGGTCTCCCTCAAGTAAGGCACAGAGTTGAGGCAACCACCCACCCTCTTGGAGAGCAATGAAGACACTGAACCACTTCAGCTCTGTGAGAATGCAGTTCTAGGGAACAACACCCAGGAAACCAACCTCTAGAAGGGATCGAAATCCCAAATAAATCCATCTTTTTTCTGTGTAGAAGTTTTCCACGAGGAAAATTCATGAGGATGTTCACCTTTATCAATGAAAGAGAGAGATGCACACTGATCATTCCCCAAGGTAACCATTATTTACACCAGGCCTAACAGAACACAAAAAAAGTGTTTTAAGTACAAACAATAGGATTTAAGTGGTTGCAAGTGAAAACAGAGAGATCAAAGTAAGTTACCAAGTTAAAATGAAAAGATGATACATAGCTAGTGCAAATTCTCTAATAACATATTGCAAGTTTTTTCTTACTCTAATGAGCTGTTCTGGTTCTAGGCATAATCTTTCAGGTCAGAGACTCTTTTACCCTGGTGTGCGTTCCCAGCTCTCAGCCAAAGACAAGGAGCTGATAGTTTCCATTGCTTAAATAGTCTTTCCCCCAGGATGGGAATCTTTTGTTCTACATGCTCCCCTTCCATGGAAAACTACTAGGGTCAAAATGGAATCCTAGTACCATGTAGTATGGTCACATGTCTTACTAGTCCAATCACCTTTGGACTTACAGGACAAACAAGGCTGTTTACAAATCATTTATGGCTCCTCCTCCCCCTCCCAGGACAGCAATAATAGTTCTCATTAGAACATTTAAAACTATAAACAGTCTCTTACTTCATATTTCTAACATTACATACAAGAATGATACGTGCATGAAAATATGATATACAGATTCAGCAGATTGTAACATTAAAATTGATAGGTTGCATGAAGCATTTTGTTTAAAGCATCTTCGAGTTAGGCATATTTATATTCATAAGCCGAACTTCATAACGCATGGGGGAGAGGGGACGTCACAGATGGCTTTTTCCACAGTTACTCTGACTTTTTTCCTACAGAGCCTTGTACCCTATAAGCAGGATCAGGGAATCTCCTCCCTTGACCCCCACAACACACTCACTCAGTCTTAAAGTAATAGTTTGCAATTGTAACACAATCCTCAGTATGCCACACAATTTTCCCTGGTGTGGGTGCAGCTCCATTAGTATAAACGTACTATACACTGCTATAGCTATTCCTGTACAGAAGGGGAATAAGGTATTATAATCCCAGTCTAACTGCAGCCACACTAGAGGTCATGCCAATATAACACTTTTGATTAAAAAAAAAATCCTTACCTTAACTAAAATAGTTATGCTTGCACAAAAAATGCATATAGACCAAACTATATAACTAAGACACTTTCTGTTTGAGAAGAAACAGGTGACCCAGGAGCAGATGGGGTAAACGGAACTGCTTTATTGCTCATGCAAGTTTACCTCGGATATTTAACACAATGTCCGAGTAGCAACAATTTAGCACTAATTACATTCTTTATTTATTTTTAGTATGTTAATTTACATGATTATTACTATTTTTTTAAAACCTTATCATATATATAGTAACCCAATGTTTGAGACTGTGTAATGCTGAAATGCTGGCTGTTCCCTCTGGGTGGCGCTGTTGCCTCCCTGGCTGTTCCCTCTGGGCGGCACTGTTGCCTGAGTCATGTCCTTCGCCTCTCGCCGTGGTGCTTGGCTGACTTCTGTGTGACTCAGGGGAGCATGCGGCACAAGTGGCCGTTTGGGTGCCTCAGTCTTCATGCAGCACCCCCGTGCTACATAGGGAGTGTGGGGCCCAAACGGCTGCTTGCGCCGATTGCTCCCCCGTGGTGGCCCGGCTGAGCCACGCAGAAGTCAGCCAAGCACCACGGCAGGAGGGGAAGGGGCGGGGCAGTGACGTACACAGCCAGGGGGCGGGGCCTGGCCGTGTACATCACCGCCCGCCCCCTCTTCACGCCCCCCTTCACTTCCTGCCATGGCGCTCGTCTGACTTATGCGCCACTCAGCTGGACCGCTGTGGGGGAGCCCAAATAGTCGCTTGCTCCTGTGTGGCAGCCCGGCTGAGCAGCGCAGAAGTCATCTGAGCGCCACGGAGGGAAGCGAAGGGGGGCAGGGCAGCGACGTACACGGCCAGGGGGCAGGGCATGGATGAGTGTGCATCCCTGACGGAGACAGAGGAGAGCAGTGAGAGAGTGAGAGGCAGGAAGGGGAGAAGAGAAAGAGAGAGGAGTGGAGGGAGAGTGAGAGGCAGGAGGGGGAGAAGAGAAAGAGAGAGATGGAGAGAGAGGCAGAAGTCGGAGGAAAGCTGAGAGAGAGATATATGGAGCGAGAGACCAGAGGCTCAGGAGAGAAGACTGACGTGGAGGAGAGACCTGAAAATCCCGTCTTGTGACGGGCTAATTGGCTAGTTAGTAATGTTAACTTTTTAACATAATGAATATTAGTAAGCAGGTGATGAATACAATTATATTTGCTTTTAATTATTATCTACAGAATTTTAAATAAATTAATACTTTTTTATGCTATATTAGTATTTTTTATGATTTTTTAATTAGCAGGTTACAGAGATTACAGGAAAAGTAACCCTGAAATATTTATACAGAGCCAGGGAGGGTAGGTAAAAGACACAAGAAAGAAGAGCAGCTGTATGCTTACTTATTTTTTAGGCCGCAAAAATGAAGGGAAAGAGCATATTTATACATTAGAAAGGATCATATTTTCTTTGGCTGGACCTTAATTTATTTTTTTAAATGTCCAGAAAGTTGGTACATTTTTTTAAATGTCCAGAAAGTATAAAGTTGGATGGCTGGGAGGTGATTGCTGAAGTTGTGATGGTGATCTATGAAGGAGTTTAGATCTTCTGTCCAGGAGATGATTTTCTTATCATTGCTATAGCTCAGGTGTACCATTGGTTTTGTGTTGCATTTTTCCAAAAATTCTTCTGCCACCCAACCCATGAAGAGGTTTATATATTGAACAAAGTGTTTATTATTAAATATGACGTTGTTGTGAATGAGGATGAAATGGATGAGTTTTGTAATGTGACTACAGTGTATTACTGAGCATTGCAAATTATCTTATAGGGTACGTCTACATTAGCCCCCTAGATTGATCTAGGGAGGCTAATGAGGAAGACCGAAATTGCAAATCAAGCCCGGGATTTAAATATCCTGCGCTTGATTTACATGTTCCCGGCCAGTCGCCATTTTAGAAATTGACTAGCCCAAAATAACTGCCCGGGTCTACACGCGGCAGTGAAATGGGATTCCGATTTAAGGCCCTAACTCAAATTAGCTGGTATTCCTCCTTAAATGAGGTTCACCAGCTAATTCGATTTAGGGGATTTAAATCGGAATCCCGTTTCACTGCCACATGTAGACACAAGCAGTTACTTCGGACTAGTCAATTTCTAAACTGGCGACTGGCCGGGAACATGCAAATCAAGCGCGGGATATTTAAATCCTGAGCTTGATTTGCAATTTCGGTCGCCCTCATTAGCCTCCCTAGATCGCTCTAGGGGGCTAGTGTAGACGTACCCATAGGTATTTTGAAGAAGGCAGTGATGAAAGATATTGTTGTATATGGAGGTAATGTCCATAATAGAAAATATGATGTTCTGGGAAAATATGATGTTGTTGATATTGCAGAGTTTCTGGAAGAAGTCAGTGGTAGTTTGAAGGAAGCTGGCTCTTTCGGTGGTGAGTGATTTGAGGTTAGTTTCTATGAATCCTGATATTCCTTCAGTAAGAGAACAGCGGACAACTGATGGATCTATTTGGGTTCCTCTGGTTGTGTATCTTAGTAAGCATACAGAAGATGTCTGAGTGGGTATGGAGGGGAAGAGGTTATAAAGATTTTCTTTGAGTTTTGGAAAATTCCTGTATGAGTTGTTGTGTGTAGGATCTTTGAGTTCTGTATAAAAGGTCAAGTCAGAGAGTTGTCTGTTTGCCTTGTTGATATAATCATCACGATTAAGCACTGTGATGGCACCCTATTTGTCTCATGGTTTGATCACTATATGGATTTCAGAGACTATAGAGCTATTCTCTCAGTGGTAGAGAGACCATGCTGGATATAATAGTCAAAGATTTCACGTCTGTTTTCCTGATGTAATAATCCACTTTGTGGTTTCTGCTGCTGATTCTTTTTTTCTTATGACTGTTGGGAATATGGGATTTGTGTGTGGTCTCATCTTTATTGTGAAAGAATTCCATAAGGCAGAGTCAGAGGAAGAATTCTTCTAGTTCTATACTGCACCAGGTTCTGTGGTGGGACAGTCTTGGTAGGTTGATAATGCTAGTGGATCATGTAGTGTCCAAGTGTTGAGCCCTGGTTTCATGGTTTCTCCCAGAGGTGGTGTCTGTGCATTATGGAGGAGTTATAGTTGGTTCCACCAATTAGTAGTTTCAGTGCTCATAGTTGTTGCAAGTGCCCGTACTCAGATGGCTTTTGAAAATAACTAGTATTATCAGAAAACAACTCAGCCATTATCAGCATCCTTTTCTTTTGTAAAAGGTTCGCAGCAGACAGAAACAGATAATTATAAGGAAGATTAAAAACCTTCCCAACCTCATCAGCTCTTTCACAGATTTTTATGAAAGACTTAGTGAAATTAATGCAAAATAGAGTGAAGGAGGAAGCAGCTCTGAACATAACAGCTCTGAACATAACAAAAACTGGTTTTGGAGAAACTGAGAATTCACATCAAGCAACCAAAAGTTCCATTCCAAAATGAGAGCAATAATACTGCTCTGCTGCTTTGTTACTTTGTTGCAAATTTGATGGAAACAACATGGGGGGAGGGGTGTGTGTGTGTGTGTGTGTGTGTGTGTGTGTGTGTGTGTGTGTGTGTGTGTGTGTGTGTGAGAGAGAGAGAGAGAGAGAGTGTGTGAGAGAGAGAGAGAGAGAGAGAGAGATGTTGCTCAGTATTTTTAATAGCACCATCTGTCAGGGCAACGAACGCCAAGTTGCAATATTGATCTTGTCACATATTTAGAATTATAAAAAACCTTTTTCTTTGTTCTGTTTAGATCTCTAAGTTATACATGGAAACTGAGCTCAAACCCCCCTCCTTTTATCGCTTAATGAGACATACAAGTGTAGTCAAGAACTAGCATAGTCCTCCAACCGAGGCTGTGAAATTCTCCTTATCAAAGGTTTTTAAGAATAGTTTGGACAAATACCTGTCAAAAATAGTCTGGGTTTACTGGATCCTTCAGTACAAGAGGTTGGACTTTGACTTCTTGAGGTCCCTTCCAGCCAACCATGCCCATGTTTCTTTCTACCTTTTCAGCATCTACAACAGAAATGTTTTGGATCCTGAAGAATACTGTTAATAATTTTAGCTATCAGACATTAGCATAGTGAATAATATAATCTGTCTGTGGTATTTTATATACCATCAGCCTAGGCAAAAATGATGGCTAATAGTTGTCACAAAGTCGTCATTGGGTAGTATCTTTCTCTGTTTAAAATAGGGATGATTATGCTGGGGATATTCTAAATAAGGAACTGTCAGATTCAGACTGTAAAAGAGGCAAGTACTGCATTGCTATCTATCTTCTCCTATCTTAAGTATTGAGTAATATGCCCCCTAGTATATACAAGTCTCTTATCACCATGGTATCAAATTGCCAATCATCAACTGGATTTTGTTTTAAATCTTTATTTAGAAACGAAAAGTCATACGTGGCTGACTTTTGTTCTAGTACACACACTAGAGGGAACAGGGTTTTGGAACCAGGTTGAGGTTATCAGGAATTTGGAAAGGTTAAAGCATATTGTTCTAAGCTTGATTCAAAATAGCATCTCTTTTCTAACTGAAACATTATCTAGATTTGCCTGTCAGTATAGAAACTTCTGCCTTTTGTGTCATTTTGAGATCTGTTGAGTTAGATACTTTTCTAAATGCATTGGACTCAATTCTGCTTAACGTTATTTGATTTAAGACAGGGGTGTGCAAAAGAAGTAAATGCAAATTGAATTTGGCATGGTATTTTATAAGAGATGCAGGTTTTGTGTGCTTTTATCTGTAGTCCTTTCTTTGACATTGGACAGTGCAAAAATTATTGAGAGACTGTAATGTGGTGCCAATATTTTTTCCATTCCACCATTTCCTCCTTTTTATTTATTTATTTTTCTAACTTGAATGGTGTGTTTTTTGGCTAATTATAAAAGGGCTTCATTTGAAATATGTAGCATTAAAGTTTTAGAATGGAAATGTTTTAATGGCATCTTTTCTATTAGTACATTTTCAGCTTCTGATTGTATATTTATCCTTCCACAGAGCAATTTCACTCTCAACTTCAAGGCATCATTCCATAAGTACTGAATTTTATAGATTGTCAGCTGTTGTCATTAAACATCTTTCTTGAAAAAGCACCAATACAAAACATCAAATGATGGTACTAAGATAATCCATTATGATCCCATTCTTCATTCTTGATGGAGTGAGCAATGTTCAGATGAAATCAATTTGCACAAGTATGTACAAGGAGTGTTTTAGTGCTCTTTTCTTTAAATGAAAGAGATTTACTTTTACAAAGTGCTGTATTTTTACTGGAAAAAAACCCCTGAAATCTTGTAAATGGGTTGCTAGATAAAGATATAAAATATGGTGTATTCAGCAGTGCAGTAAGGTCATTATTTGTGGACTTACATGCAATATTTAGTAGAAATCAACTAGCCACTATAGAAAATTATACATATAGTACAGAGTAAGGGAAATATGTCAAAGACTTGACAGTGATTCCAGAGATGTCTTAAATCTCAGATATTTTTCTTCACTGCAGTGTGCAAACCCACACTGTGGAGGCTGAGAGAGGCTTCATGAAGAGGAAAGGATGGCTACAGGATAGCAATACTCCTCTGAACTGCTGCCTCCAGCCATTATACAGCTGCAGAGTGGGAGTTTCGTTCCACATAGCCAAAGCCAGGTCCGGCTGCAGGAAGAAAATAGTAATCTGCCATTCATGGAGCATATTACCCTTATGTAACACTGTTTTAAGTTACTGTGAGTAGCTGTGACTCTGCCCCTGCTGTTTGTATGCATTGTGAATAGCTGGCTGCAGACTGCACAGCAGCCAAAATGTTGCAAGAGTCCTGGGCAGGAAGCAGCCAACCTGAGATGCACTGTTGTTCCCACAGATGTCAGCCTTCCAAAGGATCTGACAACAAATGCCATCTGACAGTTACATTCAGTTGCCACGGCACCACTTAGATCTGAAGCAAGGGAAGTGAAGTCTAAAAAGCTTATCCAATGTTTTCTGAAATTGTGTGAGGGTGTTACCAGAACCCAGAGACTGGTTTGGAGGCCACAGGGGCAGGTGGGAGATGGATTTTAGGAGCTTGAATCCTGGGGGTGTGGAGTGGGATCAATAGGCTGTGGATTATGGATCCTGGGGTAGATGCCTAGAGAGTGGGGAGGATTTGGGGTCGGAACTGGTGGGTCAATGGAATGGGAGTTGAGCCTTGCCAGATCTGGCCATGATCCAAAAAGCTGAATTTCTGGGCAGGGTTGGTGCTTTCTTGTGCATATGAATCACCAACAGGCAGAACCAAACGTAGGACCTGTGGAGCTCATTGCATGAGCCTCTATAGCTGGCTTGCTGCTAAGACTGTAGAGGAAAGTCATTCTGTCTCTGTAAGTGGTCTACCATTACATGGGACAATGAAACACACTTAGTAGGTGTGTGGATCTCTCTCTCTCTCTCTCTCTCTCTCTCTCTCTCTCACACACACACACACACACACACAGCAGTCTGGCACCATCCTGCACTGCATCAGGTGATACTAGGAGTCAGTGGTGGAGTTTGGGCTCTTAGGTATGGGCTGTGTGATAGAAAGGTTCTGGTGCTGGCAACACCACTTCCCAGGCCACAACACTCCTTCTCCAGAGACAGCTCTCCCAGCACCCTGCTTCCATACAGCACCCTCAGAGCCAGCTCTGGCTCCTAGACATCCATCCCTCCCTATCTCTGGGCAGTATCAGGGTAGCCTCAGACAGGCGGTGCTCACCCTACTGGCCAGCAGCAGGAACAGCACAGCTCCACACTGCCTCTGTGGCTGCAGCAATACTACCAGCTGTGAGCCAAAATTCCCCCTTGTTTCCCTCATCCCCCGCCTTCTGGTGCCCCTGTGGCAGTGGAACTTGCACCTACTGCAAGTGCTTCACTGTCCCATGTAGTGGCACTTAGACCACTTACAGTGAGAAAGAATGGGTGGGTTCTACAGCTGTAGCTGAGAGCCAGCTGGCTCAAACTGTAGAGACTTGTGCACTCAGCTCCAAAGGTCTCTGGTTCAGTTCAACCTGTCAGGAGCACTGCCAGGAGGGGATGCTGTGGGAAAATGAAAGTGGCTTCACACCAGTGGATGCCAGAATCAGAGCTCTCTCTTTCCTTCTCCTTTAATGCATGAAGGAAAATGCCTTCTTGATGTTTGGCAAAACTTTAGTGCAGAATATTGTATGCAATGGCAAGGGTTCTCTGCATGGTGCAGAAGCATGCCTCAGCAGGCAGTGAATTGTAATGTGCACCAATATGTCATGCACCACATGTTCCTCGGTGCACGTTAACTTAGCACGTGGTGGAGAGGAGCATCTTGCGAAGGATAAGAATAGGAGAGGTACAAGCATCAATTTGGGGAGAGGGAGAACAAGGACAGAGTTTGCTTTGTTGGGGCAGGAGATTTTCTGTGAATCTCTGTGACCAAATTAAAGCGTCATCCGTGCTGGGTGTAATCAGAAAAGTGCATCTCCAGCTCATAGTGAGGAGCTCTTATCTGGGGTGGGCTATGTTAGCTGCACGCTCCTGAGTATGGATTTCAAATGAAGAGAAAGGGATTTCTCCCCCTTGTTGTTATCAAATATGGGAGCTATATGAAAGTGAGTGTACCTATCTGATTTAGAACAAAATCTCAAAGGAGGCTAATTCTGACAGTTGTTTTTAAATAGATGAAGCTTTGTACACTGTGTATGCAGCCCACGTAGCTGGGCTACACATGGGAGAAATGAGCCCTTAACATTGTCAGAGATAAGGAGAGCTGTGCAGAGAAGCTGAGGTGGAAGGGGCAACTGCATCATAAAGAGGATGCAGAGAAGAACAGAAATATTGGTAAGAGGAAAGACAAAGAAAAACATGCACTTTGAGTGGAAATTAATTAAGCAGCAGATTTAATGCAGAGTTTATGGGCATTAATATGAAAGCAAATTATCTCCAAACTATATTACTGTGGAAGTCCTTCTACATCCAAATGTTTTGTGCAAATGCAAAACTCACAGCAAGCAACAAAAAGCAGCTGATCTGGAACATACGGACAATCTAAATGTGACATGCTAGCTATTCCTTAGCCAATATAATGAAATTGGCTCAGTGAACAATAGTGTGGTGACTAATATTAAAAAGTCGCAATTGAGATGGGTGTTTATTGTAAGAAAGAAGCAGGGCTTTTTTTGCACAGGAGAATGTTGTAATCCTTAAGAGCACATAAGCTTTTTGGGACAGAAATGATCTCTTGTACATTGTCCATGCTGCCCCTTCCTCAATTTTGGGTGATACTGTAATATGCATACAGGTTGGACCTCTCTGGTCTGGCAACCCCGGGGTCTGACTGTTCCTGGATGAAGGATTTTGCCAAACCAGGGTCAGTCACTTCTTCCCTCGCCTCACCACCAGCCCCCTCCAGCCCTGGCCTGACCACCGGCCTCCCTGCTGACTCCCCACTCTCGCTGGCCCCCACTGCCCTGTCAGCCCCTTCTGCCCTGCCAAGCAGGCTGTCCATGCACTGGGCTCCTGCTGCTGCACTGGGCAGCCCTGCTGCTTCCGATCATTGGGCTCCCATTCCTGCACTCGGCTCTTGCAGCCTACGCTTGCCGGGCTCCTATTGCTGTGCCAGGCAGCTCCCCCCCACCCCGTGAACTGAGCTCTTGCTGCCATGTTGGGCAGCCATGCTGCCTCTGCGTGCCCCACTACTTTATGTAGGGCTTCCTCAGTCCTGAGGGGCAGCTCCACTATTGCATGTCAGGCTCCTGCAGGGCTCCCAGGCGCTAGCTGTCCACTGGGACTCTGTGGTCCTGGAATGCCTGTGGTTCTTCCGGACCACTGATGTTGCTGGACCAGAGAGTCCTGGTTAAGAGAATTTCAACTTGTACTATTTGGATCCTGAAATTAAAATCATTAACCAGGCATTTCAGTAACTGAAAGATTTGGCTCGAGTTCTCATCTTAAAAAATGGTGTCTTAGTTCACCTGGTTTGTCTGCTCTCTCGTGAGCATCTCCAGATGATGGAAGAATGTTTTGGGAATGTTCTGTACCTGAATCTAATATAGGTCGAACCTCTCTAGTCCTGCATCCTCAGGTCCTGACTGGTGCTGAACCAGAGCCCAGGAGGTCAGTATTGCTTAGCAGCATTACTAACACTTTCACTGCTTACTGGACTCTCAGAAGTCATTTAGGGGTAAATTAGAGCTAAATAACAGCACAGAACACTGAAAGCCAGGACTGGTGGCTGTAAACAGACTTTATGGGACCACTGTAAGTGGACATCCGTCTAACTAAAATCAAGCTGGACTTCGGATGTTGCTGGACCAGAGAATGCCGGACTAGACAGGTTCAACCTGTACTTCAAAAATTGATTCCTAAAATAAATGGGGGCTGGTGTATGTGCATGTGTGTGTTACTGTAGGCCTCTTGCTCAGGTAAAGTGCTTACTTCATTTATTTTGCACTGGGCTCATCACTCTTGTCAGGTCATCCTGAGAAATAAATAAATAATTGCCTTTTTAATAAACCAACAGGGAGGGTCATTTGAAAAAAACACTCAAAGAAAAATATATCTAAAACCTTAAACTTAAACAAGTAATAAATAAAGTAATGCATTTGTCCTTAAGTAGCATTCAAGCAACGTGGCAGACAAGAGGTCATTGAGGGCATTAAGAGACATGAGTGGGAAGTGACAGATGAGGCTGATATTGTGGAAACCCTTCGTGAATTCTTTGCTGTCAGTATTAACAGAAAAAGCTGAAGGTCACATCCTAGAGTCTAGAATACATTTTCCTAGGGGCAATGTGAAATGTTAAAAGGTTTTATGATTATGCCAGAGCAGATAGTTAGGCAATTAGAACTGTTAAAAGTTGACAAGGCACCAGGTCCAGATGAATTACATCCCAGAATTGAGAAGGAAGCAGCAAGTAAAGCTTTGGCAGCGATTTTTGATAGCCCTCCAAGGACGGGTTGGTTCAAGAGGACTGAAAGGAAAGAGGGACTAATGCATTTCCTATATTTAAACAGTGATCAAAAGGAGATCCAGGAAATTGCACCCTCCCTACAGTCTGTAGGTAGGAGTATAATGATACTGATAAAGGAGAAGCATATTCTGCTTATGCAAGTGTGTGATAATGGATTGTGTTCATGGATTCAGGGAAAAAAGCTCCTGGCTGATGAATGTGTTTGAATTTCTGCACTACATTATTGCACCAGTAGACAAAAGTAAAGCAATGCCTATAATTTATCTGGGTTTTCTGAGAGCCTCACATGCAAAATATTGATCTGTTTAATAAGCATGTGTTAGCTACTAAAAATGATTCAAAATTAGTAGGTTGAAAGAACAAATAGTGTCAGTAACGGGCAGATGTAGCTGCCAGGGTGCTCTATACTAAACCTCTTCTTGGACATGATTTTGAGTTGTAGTCAAGGGGGCGCAAAATACCCCAGCAGCCTTGGCACTGCAACACAGTTGGGGGAGGGGGGGTAAGGAAGCTGGAGAGCAAACTTACCCCACATTCCTCCCACAGCAGTGGCTCCTGTCCCACAGACATGCTTTAGTTTGGAAAAAAGAAGATTAAGGGGGGACACGATAGCGGTTTTCAAATATCTAAAAGGGTGTCACAAGGAGGAAGGAGAAAATTTGTTCCTCTTGGTTTCTGAGGACAGGACAAGGGGAGGTTTAGATTGGACATTAGGAAAAAATTCCTAACTGTCAGGGTGGTCAAATATTGGAATAAATTGCCAAGGGAGGTGGTGGAATCTCCCTCTCTGGAGATATTTAAGAACAGGTTAGATAGACATCTGTCAGGGATGGTGTAGACGGAGCTTGATCCTGCCTTGAGGGCTGGGGGCTGGACTCGATGACCTCTCGAGGTCCCATCCAGTCCTATTATTCTATGATTCTATGAGCCTGGCTCCCCACTCCAGGCACTGAGCTGGTGCATGGGGTCACAGCACCAGTCAAGCATTGCACCCTTGTGATTTCTGCGGGTGCAGCTGAACCCATGAACTCACACTGAAGCTGCCACTCTCAGCAATATATTTGAGAGTAATCATTGAGGGCAAAGAGACAGCAGGAATGTAAACAATGGATGTTCTATGCTGTAGACTTGCTTTCTAAGGGCCTGAGGCAGCATGTCTTACAGAGAGCTGTAATTTGACATAACATTCCACATAAGGGAGAAAAAGGCCACCTTGTGCCCTTCTTCTTTGTCTGAGGTGCTGTTCAGTGGCACACAGGGCCAGGACTTGTGATGGGCTATGCAAATGTGCAAGCAAGGCATAGTAGCTAAGGGGTGATTGGGGCTATGCAAATCTACATCTACCATTTTGCTAAAATAGTCTCGGCTGAGTAGCTCCTCATTCTGGGTAGCTCAGCTATGTGAGCTAGGCTGAAAGTTGATCCTGAGTGTATTAATGATATTTCAAATACTACTAAATTTGATGCCTCAAAGAAATGAAACAATGATAAGATAATTTCAACCATTCTATTTGCATAAATAATACTTCCTAAGCAAGTACTCTCTATACTTGTACAATAGGGAATGCCACTAGACTCAGCAGTATTTTATTCCTGAAAAGGTAAAGGAAACAACCTCTCTTAACGGCACTCTCTGTGTGGTGTTCTGCTTACCTTTGCTACTAAGGCTACGTCTAGACTACATCCCTCTTTTGAAAGAGGGATGTAAATTAGACATATCAAAATTGCAAATGAAGCTGGGATTTGAATTTCCCACGCTTCATTTGCATAATCACGTCACGGCATTTTTTTCAGAAAACGCTATTTCAAATGTGAAATAGATGCGGTTCTTTTGAAAAGAAAAGCCTTGTTTGAAAAATCCTGTAAATCTCATTTTTGAGGAGTATAGGATCTTTCGAAAAAGGCTTTTCTTTTCAAAAGAACCTCATCTAGACTGCGGTTTCACTTTCGAAATAGCATTTTTGTGAAAAAATGCTGTGATGTGATTATGCAAATGAAGCACAGGAAATTCAAATCCTGGTTTCATTTGCAATTTCAATATGTCTAATTTACATCCCTCTTTCAAAAGAGGGATGTAGTCTAGATGTAAGTATAGAAAGTGAGGATACAAATTGGTAGGCCTAATAGCATGTTGAGCTCCTGATGTGACAGTGTTCTGGCCAGAGGACAAAAATAATATTAGGAAATACAGTCAGTTATGAGTGTGATCTGGAACGTGAAACAGAAAGATCTGGGGGTGATCATGAACATAACACACACACGATGTCTGCAAAATATTTTGCATGACTTTTTTAAAGCCAAACAACATCTATGTTTGAAGTAAAGCCACCATCAACAATATTGTCTGTGTTTCTAGTCACCATATTCTAACTGAAGAAGAGTAGCAGAAGTCAGTGACAATGATTCAGGATTTAGAGGGTAGAAGTTAGGGGAGGACAGATTAAACACCCCTGATTTGAATACAAACAGAAACTCAAGTCTTTTATCATAACAAAAAGGGAGAGGAACTAAATACAAGTTAAGGCTCTGAATCTGCCACTATGACCCTTTGGGGTTACTTGTGGAGCATGGTTCTCCTCGGTCCTTTTTGTGTTACAATGTGGTATGAAAGGAAAATGGCAGTACTAGCAAAGTCATGTTGCAATAATTGGCTTCAAATAGGAAATTGTGGATTAGGGTTAAGGAAGAGAGAAGCTGCTATGCAGAGACCTATTTATGAAAATGCAGAAGATTTATTGTTTAAATTGGTTAAATTATAGGTCATCCTTCTGTATTTGGCAAATATTTTTTCCTTCCATTCTCATCCATATTTTTTGTGTTATACTGCATCTGAGTGGCTACTGTGAGCAGGCCCTAAACATTAGAGTATTGGGCATATTTTAAAAATTGCCATTTGATTAATTAGATTAGTGTCACATTATTGTTCACCTCTCTGTGGTTCTGTTGCTTGCATCAAATGGCACAGTGTAGGAATCACTGAAGTTCTTCTGTGGCCTGTGATATGCAGGAGACCTCTGACTAGGTAATCATAGTGGTCTCTTCTGACCTTCACAGTTGGTCTCTGTCTAACTGTATTAGAAAAGATCATTTGAGCATGGAACTGGACTTTTCATGCCTGGAGCTGGAAAAGATGAAGCATGGAAAAGATGTGTGCTAAATCTATGAAGACAGCTTTCCATCTCTCTGGCCAAAGTTAACAGCTCCTAAAACAGGGATTACCATCTTCTGCTGAACTCACTACAGAGAAGGAAATAAACAGGACCAGTTCTAAGGATAAATAGGAAATAGAAAACCACCACATCCTTCTGCCTGGTACAGCAAGAGAAGAATAAGCAGAAGAAAGGCCCACTATGAAGGGAAGATGTCCACACAAGGAAGGAACAATAATTGGTAATTGTGCAGAAGCTTGAACTGTGCGTTTCTTAGGTTACTCTAGTGTTACTTAATAATGTCCACATTTAAATGGGGTTATGGTGCTGACCCTGCAATTGCTTATGCACAGGCTGATGTCAGTGGGGCCCTGGAGGGAACTGGGGGCCTGAAGCGATGAAAATGAATTTGAATTGGAGTGGGGTGCATAGTTCACTTCACATCTGCTTTGCTGCTGGGGGAAAATTTCTGGCATGGAGATTTTTGAAAGCATTCTTCATAATGGGAAAAGCTACCAAATATATCTTTCAAATGAATGCTTCAACTCTACAGAAAACAGCAGACAGCTGTGGTCAGATCTTAATGCAGTGGAGTCTGCCCCTTGATGTAGGGAAGTCCTCATTTTTTCTAGCTTGCCTTTGCTGTGGTTCTGTCTGCAGTTCCCCATTGTGTCCTTTTGCATATAACCTCAAACATCCTTGGGGAACAGGCACACGGGTAGTCTTACATTCCAGAGTAAGCTTCATAGCTGATGTGTTGCTAAGTTGATTCAGCTATCCCAGTATGTAAACAGTGATAAAGACATGCCTTTGTTCTGGAGTAAAAAAGGCTTCAATTTTGCAACAAACAATGGAAATAGTTTAATTGACAATAGTAACTGACACTGTTAAAAATATTCCTGTGGAACTCATTGCCATAATATATCATTGGATCTGTGATCTTAGGAGGATGCAGAAAAGGAAGGGACAAAAAGGCAAATAAGAAGGTAGAATATATAAGGAAAGACAGAGAGACAATTGTGTCATCATGCAAACCTATGTGTAGCAGCAACTGGAAAACTATGCAATACTGGTTACCCCATCTCAAAAAAGATATTGCAGAATTAGGGAGGATTCACACACAAATGACAAGATAAATTAGGGTTTTGGAAAACTCTCACATGAAGCATGATTGAAAAGATTGGGATTGTTTACCTTAGAAAGGAAATTGAGGGGTCATTATAAAATAAGGACTGGTTTAGAGAAGGTGGATCAGGCACTTGTCCTTTATAACCCAAGAACAAGGAGACCCTCTTTAAAATATCGAAAATTCAATAAAAGGAAATATATTTTGACACAACACATCACTTGACTATGGAGCTCATTGCTACAGGAAGATACTGAGTCTACAATTTAGCAATCCCAGAAAGAGCACAACACTTATATGGATAGTATGTCTATTGTTGAGTTGCTATAGTTAATGGTGATAGTAAAGCTCATGCTTCGCGGCTTAGCCCAATCTCCTATCAGAGACAAGATGAGATCTGATTAGAGCAGTGTTTCCCAATTGGTGCTCCATGGAACCCCGGGGTTCCGCAAAGCGAAAGTAAGGGTTCCACGAGAACGCAGCATTGCCCCGCCCCCTCTTAAAGAGACAGAGTTTTTTGCAGGTTTTTTTGCTTAACCAATTTTGGCGGGGCTTTTTTTTTTTTTTTTTTTGCTTGCCAAATTTTACCCTGGGAACCCCAGGGGTTCCTTGAAATTATTTTAAGCTGAAAAGGGTTCTGTGGCCAAATAAAATTGGGAAACACTGGATTAAAGGTTTGTTTGATAGGTGTGTGGAGGGGGACAGATTCTTACATTTGATTCTGAAACAGTAGGTGTTGGACAGGATCCAGTCTCTGAACCTCAGTGTGCCGGCCTGTTAGATAACAAGACAATCCAGGGTTATGACTATAAAATTAAAAAAATAATGTAAAGCTTTAGAAAGGGTATAAATTCTCCATCTTGGGGATATTCATGGCTTGACGCATTTTCCCATCTTCTTCTTAGAATATGCTCTCAGGTGGCACGGGACCAGGATTTATCACTGAATTTGGTCTTCCCGTTGGATCTTTAGCTTCTCTGGCTTGCACTGAATTCTGACAATGTGCTGTAAAGTCTGATCCATGTCCCTGCTATTTCCAATAACTTCTCATTTCAGGTACTCTTGCATCATCCCCTGACTCTAATGCTGTCTGCTGTCAGAGACAGCAACTAGACTAGATGGACCACTAGTTTAATCCAATATGGCAATTCCTATTTTCTTCTGTTTCAGTAGAACTATATCAATTGCTTGGGATGTCTTCACCCAGCAGGCATACTTTCATGGGCTTCAACTCAGACAATTGCATGACAACAGTTGTCAGATTTATACCCTCATACCATCCAACACTGCTATGTCACAGATACTATTGGCAGAACTAAATAAAAAAAACCTTTACATTTTAAAATATTCTTCTTCTTTAAAATCATTATAAGTTCCTTATTTTGACCAAAGGGCCTTCTATAAGCTATAAGGAGAAATATTTAATTTTATTACAATAGATTAAATTATGTTCTGTTTTTTCCCCCCACTAATAGAAAGTATCTTGTCTAAAATTCTCTTGTTCATTTTGACTTGGAAAAAAAACAACAAAGAAAAGGGAAGTATTACTTTGTGAGTGTCACAGCAGTGAAACAAAGCTGTACACAACTGTTGTTTTGCTTGTAGGCTGTGTGCATTTGAATGTTATATGAAGTGGTGATGTGCCTCTAGTAGGCTGACTGTCCCACTCTGGCAACCAAAGAGTTAAAATCAGGCTGGGTGGAGCCTCTGCAAACCCAGCCAATCAGAGTGCAGCTAGAGACAGCCAATCAGGGCCAGGCCAGGACTTATAAGAAAGGTGTCTGCAAGGAGAGGTGCTCACATGTGAGTTGACCAGAAAGGTAGGGAACTGGCAGCACCTTGGGCAGAGATATGTAACACAGGCTCAGAGGAGCAATAGAGGGAGCAGATCTGCCTACCATGGCAGAGGTGGGGGGAAGGAACAACAAAAGGGGTCACCACCACCAAGGCCAGGTGATTCAAAAGAGCCCAGAGCTCCTGGATGCTGCCAGTGCTACAGCAACAGTAGTGACAGCCTGAGCTGTGGGCCATTAAAATTGCCACTGGATCCCTGAACGGCGCAGAAGGGCCGGTACAGGGAGACTAGCCAGCAGCCCTGCCACTTCTAGGAAAGTAGACCCTGCCCCTCTCCACCTTGGCCAGGGGCCTAACAATTCTGTTGGCCCCCCTAAGAGCTCCAGCCTGATATCTGCCAGGCTATGGTCTTTGATAAAAAGGGCCAAGAAGGGGTAAGGATCATGGGGAGGGGGCCCAGGGAACAGTGAGAGTAGTAGAGGGGAGAGAAGGAGGGCAGGGTTCCAGAAGGTTCCAGAATCAGGGCCCAGAGTAGTGAGTGAGCATGGGTTCCCTCCTTCCCCCTTGCACCGCACTTGGCCATACTGGAGAGTGGCCAATATAGACTGAAGCTTGCCCTAAGGTGAGGGGCTAGACCTTGGCTGCAGTTGGCCACAGAGGTAAGTGCCAGGACTGAGGACTGTTGATACTCCAGAATAGGGGAGACTTGAGTAGTGGACACCACCCTAAAGAGGACATTGCAGTACAGAGAGTGGTGCGGGTCCAGATGGTGGAGATAGCAGCGTGGAGGAGGGACAATAGGCGAGACACCAACCAGAAAGCCGTGCATGCCAAGGATGTTTGAACTAATTCCCAGTGTGACCAGAGGTGCCATGGTGGTGAGTCAGCCCTGCTACAGTGCCTATATTATCTTGGGCTCTGATGTCCTCAGCTCACTGAAAGTAAACATGGTCAGTTCTTGGATGGGAGACCTGCAGGATTGCCAGCCACAAGAGTTCAAAATGGAGCCAGGGAATCTCAAATCGTTAACAGCCACACCCCTTTCAAAGCAAGACAGTTTGGATTAACTGTGCTTCTCCTTTTGAGGCCTATGGGTGAATGCTTTCCCGCTTCTCTCCAAAGCCTTGAAGGCTAGAAACTCATGTTCTTAAATGAAATCTGAGATTGTCAGATAGTCTCATGGTTCCAGGAGGTGGAGCTTTAAGGACACATCTATAAATGTTGAACCTCATAATGGGCTGCCCCGGCACCAATGAGGAAAGCCCACTCTGGAGCTTTAGAGAATGGAGCTACCATTCAGTAGGAAGTGGCATTCTTCCTTTAATTCACTGCTGATGGAACCAATGCCCAGCTTGATGTTGGATACTGCTGCATGGAAGATGCACTGTTTCAGTTCGTGCCCAGGAAGGCAGTGTACACTGATATCCACCTCCAGAATCCTTGCTCCCCTGGCCTTCGTATGGGGAAGGGAGAGCTATGAACCAGCCTTCTCCTCCTTCCCTTCTCTGATCCTTTTAGAGCCTTCTGTACCCTAAAGGGAGTGAATAGTTTATGTGCTCCCCTGTGATTCAGCCCAGTCCTTTTGCTGTTCCCACAAGTGATGAGGGAGAAACCTTATTCCCACCATACTCTGTAACCAGGCATATGGGATCTATAGGACCTTGTCTGTTGATTAAGAGCTTTGATTGGCAGAGGATATGTCTTTGTTGTTGGTTAAGAATCATGCCCATTTCTGTTGTTATGTTAATAATAAATAACTTGATGTGAGATGTTGGGATATTGGACAAGTTACTTAATTTTTGTGCTCCATCTCCCGAAAATGGTCCATAGTATCACTTACCCACCTGAACAATTGGGACTAAGTCACTACTCTCCTTTATAAAGCACCTTGAGATGCATCAATAAAATTTGCTATACAAGTGCTGAGAATTATTAAAATGGTAATTGTAATAATTAAAACTCCCATGGCATTTATTAACAAGATGGGGAGGTTGTTAGTCCACAGCCTGATTAAATTCCACTGTAATTAATTTCTACTTGTCTACGTTTTTCTATGCAGTTTGAATTGGCTATGGCAATGTTTCTCAGCCTGTGGGTCATGAATTCTTAGAGGTGGGAAAGTCACAAAAAGGCAGTCAGTGGGGTGGCAAGTTGTTTAACACTTTATTGCAATCTAAAGCAAAGAAACTTTCTCACCCATGTTCTGCACAGCTTTATCCTTCAAGGTCATGTATTCTGTCCTGCTCATGGAACAAACACACACATTAAACAGGCCTATTGGTGGTAGTGCATGATTTTTCTTCTGCCTTTATTAGTGTATGTCTGAAGGTTATGAATATTTTTTACTTTGAGTAAGGGGTCTTGAACCTGGAAAGATTGAGAAACTCTGGCCTATAGTATTCTTCACTTACTGGCTGAAATTGTCAAATGTTGAGGTGTTCTGTTGAGCAGCTGCCCTGTATCATTGTAACATTGGCTGCAATTGGTGAAGCAGTTACTGTAGGCAAGACTTGTAAATTATGAAAGGTGTTCTTCTGAGATGAATGGTGACTTGAAAATTGATGTTAATAATAAAAAATACTTATAGAAGAAAGCTTCTGGAAAGAACCCAGCTCTGTAAGGGAAAACTGACATTTTAAAAGAGCTGTGTTAAAGGTCTGGTTAGAATTGGTGGTGCCCTTTTAAAACCTCTTTACCTTTTCAAGTTGACATCAGTGCTTCTGATCAAGTCATATCAGGTATGGGGAATTACATTATGTTAAACAACTGCTACTTGAAAATGTATATTATGGCACAATGCAATAGCTGACAATTTCTCCCTCTTAAATATGGCTTTCAGGAAGAAGTGATGTTAAGAGAAGGGCCATTTGAATTCTTTCCTGAGTACCCAGGAGCTTAGGTTGGTAAATTCTATTTTGCCATTAGGGAATCTCTCTGCTGCAGAAAACGAGGGAAAATCTGAACTCCTATGAATATTGCTAGTCAACTGGCCTGATGTGACTGTCGTTCTGAATTTTTTTTCTCTATAAACGTATAAGTAGAAAATGAGAGAAATACACAAATTATCTAGTGAATTTCAAGTTTTTCAGAAGCTTGTATGTTGGAATTGGAAAGTTGTGGATTAATGTGGAGTGTCCTCAATTTCTGGTGCACTTCTACCCCACATAATGATTTAAAGAAGCACAGATTAGTGCCAGGGGCCAACAAATATAGTTGGAAGATGCTTTTAATCATTGTTATTCAATTAGAAGATTATTTTAGAGCTGTAATTCAGTTTTATACAGTCTGATAACGCTGTTGGAAATGGCTCTTGACTCAGCTGCAGTTATACTGAATCAACGTTTGCCATTTAACATTTCCTGAATCAAGGTAATATTCAGTGATCCTTAATTGAATAAAGCACAAAAAGGTTCAGTTGGAATAAATGCAGATGAGAAATACTGAATTTCTCAAAGGAAGAATTCTTTCACTTTTTTTTAAACCAGCACATCAGCTTATTGTAATTGACATTGGCTTGAATAGTATTCCTAGAGTACATTAAGTGGGATAGTACGGCAATATAATATTGGATATGGGGCAGAGCAATTTAAACAGTGCACAATTAACCATAATGGAGTTCTGAAATAAAAATGTAGTGACATGGCCCTATTTGTGTGGATCAGATGTTCTTCATGAATGGATCTCTAGACAAGTTCTACTAAAAATAAAGCTTCACTTTGAAATGTCCCCTAACATTAACTTGTGATGTAGCTATTATTATTTCTGTGGTATCAGCATGCAAGGCCATCTACTGGTAAGTGTGAGGACTGGGGCCTTGTCCCCCAAAGAGTTTACAGTCTTGGGGGTTGCAACCAGTGTTCCCTGTAAGATGTGCAGTTGTGCAGCCACTCAGGAGAAATTAAAATGCTTCCCAGCTGATTAGCAGAATTGCCACAGCTAGGTTTTGTGTTCCTATTGGGGGTGCACATGTACATATGCCTTGGTGCACATTAAAAATTTGCACAAGTGGATGGAAAAGATTATAGGGAACCTTGCTTATGACCAATGTTCATTTTGGGAGCGATGCCATTAACTTCAGTTGACTTTGTGTCAAGCCCTAAATAGGCAACTTACAAAGGATGGTGCACAGGATACAACAGAAGCCAAACTTCTTGGCTGGTGATGTAGTTTTAGGGGTTTTTAGTTTTTAGATTCCAGGCATTCCTATGATCTGCAAGGAGATGTATAAGGCATGGCAGACTTGCTCAGGAAGTGTATTTCAGCTGTAGGGTGCCTCAAATCAAGTGTGGGAGAGTGAACCTTCTGTCCTGGATGATTTAATCAGACTTCTTGCTATTAATAAAAAAAAAATCCTACCCCGAGACAGAGCCAAATGCTGTACAGTGAGTCATAATATATTTGGATTATAAACTTTTTGGAGTATGAGCCATCTTTTTGTTCTGTTTGTGCAGCACCTAGCAAAGTGGGGTCCTGGTCCATGATAAGAGTTCCTAGGTGCAAACATAATACAAACGATAAATAACACAATGAATACATTTGTTGATGGGTTAGCGTCACTCCAGAATTTGGCTAATACATAGGCTTCCAACTAGGTTTGCCAGGTGTCTGGTTTTGAACCGGACGGTCCAGTATTTGAGGGTTCTGTCTGGGAAACAAATTGAGAAAATACCGGACATATAAATTGTCCGGTATTTTCTAATTAGGTAAGTTTTATTATTATTAGGGGTATCAGTACGTAGTTGTATACTGCCTGGCTGGTAGACTTGCTCACACTATGTGAGCGTATCTACCAGCCAGGCAGTACGCAACTACGCTGGGGGGGGAGCGGGGCAGGAGGGAGTCCCTGGGGCTAGATTCGCTCATGCTTCGCTGGGACCATGTGCAGGATGGGCAGTGCTCCGGGATTTGTATGCGCCTGGGTCAGTCCTGCTCCCTGCCGGCCGGTTCTCTCCCCCCACTCCTGCCCCTCATCCAGCCCTGCTTCCTGCCGTCCAGTTCTTCCCCCCTCCTCCTCCCGATCTCCCCGAGCCAGCCCTGCTGCTCCCGTCCCCTCTCCCCCCCCCCCCCCCCGCCCCTGCCAGCCCTGCTTCCCGGTGGCCGGTCCCCCCGCCCCCTTTCCTGCCAGCTCCACTCCCCTCCCGGCCGCCTGCCCCCGGCCCCCCCCCCCCATCTGCGATCAAGTGTGTCCGGTATTTTTTTTCATGCCACCTGGTAACCCTACTTTCCACACACAAACCACAATACACAATAGAAATTTTCAGAATCAGTGCCTTTTCCTGATCGTTTTGGATACACAGGGTCAGAGTCTCACTTAACAAAGGCCCCTTTATACTGCACAAGGCAGAGTAAAGTGGCCTAAGTAAAAACAGGATAGGGCCAAAGTATTTGCTCTGGATAGATGCCATATGTTTACTTATTCACCTTTCAGTTCAATAGCTGTCCCTAACAATACAATCTCAAGGCTTATTTATAATACAGAAATTTGAAAAGAAAACATAGTTTCTGTGTCCCTAAAAAGAAACTGAATTTCTAAGAACACAAAATTCACTTAACAGCTGTTCCTTCAGTCAGCCAAAGCTTCAGAAGAGATGAGTCTTGCACTGTGCCCTAAAAGTCTCCAGACTTGGGCTCTGTTGCATCAGCAAAAGTCTGAATACATTTTGGGGGTCTGCTCTCCCCTTACGATCTGTGATTAACTCCTGTTAGCTTTAAATGACTTACATTCACATCAAACAGAAAAGAAGCTTTCCAAGAAGATATTTACCATCCTATTATAACAATCATCAATAAAGAATATATCTATAGTGAATGATATGCTATGATATAGAGCAGCGTTTCCCAACTATGGGCTGCGGCCCGGTAAAAAAATACTGGGCCTCAGCGTGGCTGCTGGGAGTGGAGCAGGGCGGGGCAGGCTGGGGGGAGGTGTGTGTGTGGGGAAACTGGCCTCCGGGAAGCAGGGTTGGGGGCAGCGGGGCTGTCCGGCAGAGATCGAGGGGAGGCAGGCAGCCGAAGCAGGGCTGGCTTGGAGCCTGTGGGGCTGACCGGGGGAGATCGGGAGGAGGAGGACTGGAGAACCGGCCACTGGAAGCAGGGCTGGACGGGCACAGCAGGGCTGGCCAGGGGAGATTGGGAGGAGAAGCGGGGGAGAATCGGTTGGCTGGGAGGCGGTGGGGGGAGCGGGGCTGGCTGGGGGAGATCGGTAGGGAGCGGCGGGGAACCGGCCGCCGGAAGCAGGGCTGGATGGGGGCAGCGGGGCTGGCCAGGGGAGATCGGTAGGAGAAGCGGGGGGGGGGGAGCGAATCGGCCAGTGGGAAGTGGGACTGACCTGGACACATGCAGACCCGGGCACACGAGTGAGTCCGGCCCCATGGATTCCATTTCCCCCACCCCCCATATCCTCCCTCGAGTAGTTGCGAACTGCCTGGCTGGTAGACACACTCACGCAGCCTGAGCACATCTACCAGCCAGGCAGTTTGCAGCTACGGACTGGTACACCTAATAATAATAAAACTTACCTAATTCAAAAATACCAGACATTTTATATGTCCGGTATTTTCTCAATTTGTTTCCCAGACAGAACCCTCAAATACCAGACTGTCCAGTACGAAATTGGACACTTGACAACCCTACCCCTCCTTGCACCCTCCCTCCTAGCCAGATACCCTACCCCCAATCTGCTCCTGCTCCCACCTCCTGGAGTGCCCATGCGGCGCTGGGTCCCCCAAGCCCTGGCTCAGACTGGGAGGAGGATGCAGCCAGGTGAAACACTGAAAATTTATTCATTTTTAATTCTTTTTTTTATATGCGTTTATATTTTTGGGCTGCAAAAAACAGTACTGAAAAAAAATGGGGTCCAAGTAAAGTAAAAAGTTTGGGAAACCCTGGTCTTGCCAACTTTCTATCCATCTTACAGTCCATTTATCCAATCCATATTCCCTTAACCTGCTGGCAAGAATATTGTTGGTGACCGTATCAAAAGCTTTGCTAAAGCTGGCACTGGGGGCTTTGGGAGGACCAGAAACAACTTATTTGAATATTCATCATTTGCTTAATGAATATGCAAATGAATGTTACCAGTCCCCCAAAAGCTCGTGAATGGATTTACTGGTCCCCGTGTCAAAAAGTTTGGGAACCCCTGACATAGAGAATGTATTTACTAAAGAAGTGCAGAATCATTCATTTTTATTCAGGTCATTTTATCACAATGGATAAGTCCAAGAAAACAACTTTTACATAAAATGTAATTTTACATAGAAATGCTTACCGTGATTACACACTATTTATCTTATATTGCTAACTGCAAAGCTAAAGTAGTTACCTTCCTGAATACACAACATGCAACACACATATCTTAGCCATAAATACTGACCCTGCAAATCCACCTCTGATATCATCCTATATGAAATCACATTGATATAAAACATATCTTAATAGGACCTGGATGAGATTTGTGTTACATGGCTCCTTTAAAAAGGAAAACACATACAACTTCTGTCTGAGACATCTAAGGAGGAGGGACCTTGTTGAAAATAAAGCCATCTAATTTAGAAATCTTGTCTGTTGATTTAACTTTTAAACAGTAATTAAAGACCTTATTCTGCTCCATTGAAGTCAGTGAGAGTTTTCCCGTTGACTTCCATGCTCTTGCCTTTGTACAAAGAGGACACGTTTCCAACTTTAGGAAGTGTCATAGACACAAGACAAAACCCAAAGTGTAGCTTGGACATTCTTCATGGCTCCCTGGTACTTGACCGCTCAACCTTTTTGCAAGAATTTTCTTTCCTTGGCTGTATCCAGACTCAGGGTTTTTTTCTAAAAAAGTAGCCTTTTTTCGAAAAAACTTCACCTGAGTCTAGATTGCAGCCGCGTTCTTTCAAAATTAAATTGAAAGAGCGCGGCTTTTCTTTCGATGGCGGTAAACCTCATTTGATGAGGAAGAACGCCTTTTTTGAATGCCAACGGGGCTTTTTAGAAAGAGAGCATCCAGATTCACTCGCTGCTTTCTTTTGAAAAAGCGGCTTGCTTTTTCAAAAGTACTGCTTGCAGTCTAGACGCTCTTTTTCGAAAGAGGCTTTTTCGAAAGATACTTTCGAAACAGCCTCTTTCGAAAGAGGCTTGCAGTCTAGACATAGCCCTTGATAGAAATATTTTTACTGGGAAATAGGAATGTAACCACTACTCCCATTTCTTTCCTCTCATTATAACGAGGGTATCATAACCACTTTTAAAAACACCTTAACATGTACTAAAAATGTGGTTTGAGGTAAATCAGGAGTTCACCAGCTACTTATTTCATGGCACTACTTTGTAAAATAAGATATTTTCTTGGGTCAGCTTCCTTGCCCAACATTCCAGTCTCCAATAGCTTCATTTTATAGATCACCAAAAACAGCCACTTCTCTTAATCAGATTTCAGACCATTACCTGCACCAGCTGTGGCCAACCCGCGGCTTGCAAGCCACATACAGCTCTTGCCCCCAAAAGTGCAGCTTGCAAAGATGCTCCTGCGCCTTCCTCCCCAAACGATCCCCACCCTCCACTGCCCCCCCCCCCCCTCCCTGGCCCTGGCTTCCCTGTGCTTACCAGGTTGGAGCTGCAGGGTTTTAAAAATGGTGCCCAAGATGACAGCCATCTTAAAGGGGCAGCCTCCTTTAAAAAAAATTCTTTTAAATTTTTTTTTTTTTTTTTTTTTTTTTTTTTTTGCTGAACAATTCTGTTCTGGGAGGAGCTTCTTCTTTCTTTCTTTCTTTCTTTCTTTCTTTCTTTCTTTCTTTCTTTCTTTCTTTCTTTCTTTCTTTCTTTCTTTCTTTCTTTCTTTCTTTCTTTTCTTTTTTTTCTTTTTTTTCTTTTTTTTTTTGCTTGACAATTCTGGTGCGGCTCTTCCACTGCTGTTTTGGTTCTTTTTGTTAAATGGGTTGGTCACCCCTGGCCTACACCATACAAGATATAGCCCATAAAAGTGTTTTGGCTGGGACAAGGACGGGGAATAGAGCAAAAAGGGATCCCATTCCCTGTCTAAACATTATCTACAATGTCTGTCTTTAGGAAATAGGACCAGAAGACAGTTTCTGTGTAATATCTGGTGATAAAGTTATTTGGACGCATGATAATGCAAGGAAAATATTTTATCTCAGTGGCACACATGTTTTACAGCACAATGCAGTGTGTGCATAGCAATGTGCAACTTGTGTTTTCTAAGGCAGGCAAATCCTTGCAAGTTTTCCTAACACAATCCTATTAAAAGTGCAAATATTTTCACTAACACATGACATGGAGCTAGGTATAAATTCTGGACCTTCCAAAAGAACATGCACACAAAGCAGGTTGGCTTGAGCTCATGATTCAAATACTATTCTGGTATTGACTCCTGTACTTGACTGCAACTCTACAATTGTATATTCCTCCTCCTCCTCCTCCTCCTCCATCTGTCCTTTCATAGTTCCTCAAACAGATATTCCACAAGCTGTGCTATTGAGTGGTGTGAGTGTAGCTCTAGAAGCCAAATTCTTCTGCATGCTTGCTGCTTGCCCAATATGGACATACTGTTGTATTGTAACACTGTGCATTTGTACCTGTGATTCTGCTGGTGGCCTTATGGCATGTTCTTTCTCAATGATACTCAGACTGAGGCTCTTGAAAGTGTTTCCTGCTGCTCTTTGCAGCACATGATATTAAAGACTGTAGGATTTAATTATTAACTAGTCTTAAGTTATTAGCCAATCAGGATGTGTTTACTATGTTGTTAGCCAATTGTAGAATACTTGATCAATGATTTTGCTGTGAGAAAAATGTGTATAAATACAGTAAATGAAACCATAAATTTACACTTTTGTGGCTACTTTGGATAATATTCGTCACTAATCCAGCTAATGAATCACTGAAGTTTGAGTGATAGAAATGTAGCCATGTTAGTCTGGTGTAGCTGAATTAAAAAACAGGACTATGTAGCACTTTAAAGACTAACAAGATGGTTTATTAGGTGATGAGCTTTCGTGGGCCAGACCCACTTCCTCTTAGGAAGTGGGTCTGGCCCACGAAAGCTCATCACCTAATAAACCATCTTGTTAGTCTTTAAAGTGCTACATAGTCCTGTTTTTTGAAGTTTGAGTGTCACTGTTCTAGTTGCTTTTAGGAAAGCTGGAGTTTCATACTTCCTTGACTTCCTATTGGATGCTCATTTGCAAATGAGTATTGTCTCTGTCCCAAATATGTCCTTGCAAAGACACATTCTTGCAAATTTATGTGTTACATATGAGCCATATTGGGATACTACAGAACTTCCTGTCAGTCCTCAAAGGATCTGAAACTTTTGCCCTAGTGCTCCTTTGTAAACTAAAGGGAAATAAAAAGTGCCTTGCATCAGGTGCATTTCAGAGATGTGATTTGAATAATGACCTTGAAACAGTGCTCAAACCATTATTTCTTCTTTGCTGTTCTTACAATATGCCAGCATGTACAGCATAATAGTAGGATTGGAGAGCTTTTATTGTACACATGCTCATTTGTATAGCGTGGATGTGTACTAGTTGTCAATTCAGAGTTATATGGCAGTAGAGCCTATTAAATATGTATCCTTTGGTATATATGGTTGTGACTACTTTCTTCCACTATTTGATCTGAGGAAGTGGGTCTGGCCCACGAAAGCTCATCATCTAATAAACCATCTTGTTAGTCTTTAAAGTGCTACATAGTCCTGTATTTTGCTATTAAATATGTGATAACTGACAGCCCTATTCTCAGTGTTTCCGAAATGCTGTAGTGAGTTTTATCCATATGAACACAAACATACTGGGCCATATCGTGAAGTCCATATACAGGCAAATACCAATGGGCCAATGCCGGAGCAAGATTGAGCCATGTCTTTGTAAATAATGCTCTGCAATGATTCCCTGATACGGTGCTGCTGAGCAGCTTAAGGCCCACCAAAGTCAATGGAAGTTTTAGATGTTCAGCATTTTACTGGAGATTGAATTCACCTGATGCTGAGGATTTATAAACTGCCCATGCTCCACCTTTTTCCACAAAATTAGGTTTACATTATGCATAGGACTCCTGCTGGCCCTCTGCACGGGGCAAATATTTCACCCATGATTTAGGAGTGAAGAAAGTAAAACCAGGCCCACTGACAGCAATTCCAGGCCCCAGGGCAGAACAATCAATGGGACCTTCCGCATGCAGAAGCTGTGCTTGTGTGGACATAGTCTGACGTTTGGGCAGAGCTGCACCTATGCTGGAAGATGCCTAGCAGGCTGCCAGGTGTGCTGCTGGGTGCACTCTTCCAAGATGCCAGGGTTTCTATATGCCTACTTGGCTGCCTCTGCTGCTGCCAGTACCACGCTGCACAGGCCAAGTCATCCTGCAGCCTGCCTGGGCCATTTAAAAGGGTCTGGGATTCCTGGCTGCTGCCACTTTTATATCACCTAGACCTATGGACAGTTGTTCCCTATCCACTCTCCATTGCATGGCCTGAATAAAACTAAGTATTGTGGTATCTGGCCCATTCTTAAATCACTTTGTGCAGCTATTGGTTAGAGTTGTTAAATATTGGTTCATTGAATAGTCAATTAACCTCATGAATTTTTATCTGTTACTCAGCCATTCTATGCTCCCCAGGGGTGGGGTCAGCAGCCAGTGTGCTCCAGCCCCAATCCCAAGAAGCCCCCTGCCACTCCGTGCTGCTGCATCTATATCAGAGACAGCAGTGCAGGGTGTCAGGCGGGAGCTGGTCTACGAGGGGAGTCAGTTAAAAAAACAGCTCCCCTCGCGGCCCAGCTGCCTGTCACCCCGTGCTGCTGCCTGAGTATCAGAGGTAGCAGCATAGGGTGGCAGGAGCCCCAGTCTGGGGGTGGGTCTGAGCTCCTGGACCCAGCACAAGCTGGAACTGAGCTGGGCTGCCTGCCCACCTAGCTCCTAATACACTTGAAATGCAGAGCCACAACAGGGGTAGGCCCTGGACCCAGTGCGAGCTGGGATTAACCCAGGCTGCTGGCCAGGCTGCTAAAATATTTACTGGTGGGGGAAGGAAGGGGAAATGCATGCAGTCTGTAGCGTTATAATCTTTTGCTTATCTGTTAACCAACTACACTATTATATTCCTACAATTGGTATTGGTCAGTGTATTCAGCAATTATATACAGTAAAACTTTGCATGGCATGTTGTAAAACATCCACTTTCTACCTGGTATCAGCTGGCTGCTGGGGACTGGAGTTGGCTACTTGTGCGACCTCACGGGATGAGGAGGTATGAGCTGCAGCTAAATATGTCGCTTTTAGTGTGGAGTTGTAGATTAGACCTGAGGTGTCTCTAACTACTTATATTACATAGCTTCCAGCACTGAAAACATTGTAAGCTTATTGTGAAGCTTACAATGGTTTTTTCTTGTAAGCTTTCTTGATTTCTAAGGCTGATATAAAATAAAAGCAAGTCATTGCAATGAAAAGTGTGCTTCATAAAACAAATGCTTAAATAGCCACGCACTCCAGCTGTGTCTTTTATGAGCAAGGATCTGAGGCAATGGCATGTGCTTACATAAGTGTAAATGCTATGAAAACATTAAAACTACTCATCATCTTATATGCAGATAATTTATTCAGTCTATAAATCTGTACTCTGATAAATAAAATGAAGGTGAAGTTCTCTCCTTTCCAGGCATTAAAGAGGGCTCCATAATCAACTCTAATATGTCTACAGCTGCTCAAGAGATGTGGATTCTCTGTTTTGAGTGTAGTGGGGGGCTTTTAACATCTCTCCTCCTTTCATTAGTAGAGAGTTTACTTTTCTTGCTGTGAGTACTTGGAATACATGAGTGGTCGTTTTATGGACCTCACATTTTAATAATAATAAATAATAATAATTAGTAAATAAATTTCCAAACCCGAGACAAAAACCCCACTCAGGCAACAAGGAATCAGTTCAGAACCTACCCAGAAATAAGTAGTGAGGCTCTCCCCCTACTGCCCGCAAAGACTAATTTATCAGACGGATGGAGCAGAAGAGCAAGCTAGGCTATGAGGACCCTATTTCACAGCTGGCAGTGAGATTGGGACCTCAGAATTCTCCCCCTATAAAAAATGGCTAGAACTAGGCATCTGTTACATGACAACTGCCAACCTTATTCTAGCCGGGTCACAGAAGGAGGAGAACATGGTAGTAAAATCCATATTATAAGTAGCAGTCATAAAATGCCAAGTGACTATGAGGATCATAAGCGTGTACTTTTGGAGTTATACTGCGGTAGTGAAAAATATTCAGTGATCAAGGAACACCCCAATACAGGCAGTCCCCGGGTTACGTACAAGATAGGGACTGTAGGTTTGTTCTTAAGTTGAATCTGTATGTAAGTCGGAACTGGCATCCAGATTCAGCCGCTGAATCTGGACACCAGTTCTGACTTACATACAGATTCAACTTAAGAACTCCAGGCATCCCCAAGTTAGCCGCTGCTGAAACTGACCAGCGGCTGACTACAGGAAGCCCGAGGCAGAGTTGAATCAGGACTCCTGGGGCTGAGCAGCTGGGGTGCTGCCGGGTTGGTCCAGTAGCGCCAAGGAGCGGTGCTGCGGGACCAACCGGCAGTGCCCCACTTGCTCTACCACAGGCCCCGGGCTTTGCTCCACATCTCCCTGGTCTGCTGGGGGGGGGGAGCACTAGCTGCGTTCCCCCCCCCCCCCCCCCAGCAGACCAGGGAGACGCGGAGCAAAGCGGCGGAGGACCCGGGCTGGACCGCGGCGCTTCCAGATCAGCGCCGCGGTCCGGCCCAGGTCCTCTGCGGCTTTGCTCAGCGTCTCCCTGGTCTGCAGATCAGGGAGACGCTGAGCAAAGCGGCGGAGGACCCGGGGCCGGACCCGTGGTGCTTCCAGATCAGCTGGAAGCGCCGCGGGTCGGGCCGGGTCCTGCGTGGCTTTGCTCAGCGTCTCCCTGGTCTGCAGCATATTTATATATGCAGACCAGGGAGACGCTGAGCAAAGCCGCGCAGGACCCGGCCCGACCCGCGGGGCTTCCAGCTGATCATGCAGACCAGGGATACGCTGAGCAAAGCCACGCAGGACCCGGCCCGACCCGCGGCGCTTCCAGCTGATCTGGAAGCGGCCGCAGGTCCGGCCCCGGGTCCTCCGCCGCTTTGCTCAGCGTCTCCCTGGTCTGCTGGCTCCTGCAGCAGACCAGGGAGACGGGGAGCAGCTTTTCTCGCCCCGGAGGAGGCGGGCAGCGGGACCAGGCGTCCCGCCGCTCGAGTCCTCCGGGGCGAGAAAATCCCCGTTCGTAACTGCGGATCCGACGTAAGTCAGATCCGCGTAACTCGGGCACTACCTGTACATAATAAACTTTTTTTTGTAAATCATAATCCCTTTAAATGGTGAATCCTGCATATTAGCACATTTGATTAATCTTTATTTACAAGGAGCCAGGTTCTCACAGCCAAGATGCACACATTATCCAAATGGGTGTGGGGCAGAGTTGCCTACCATGATATATGGTGTCACAGGCCCTTTTAGACAGGAGACATTTATTATACAGAAGAGATACAAGCTACGGACAAACAAGCAGGCTTTTCACAGCTCGTGTCCCAGCATTCTCCTTTGCTTACCAGGGACCAGAGCTTGTCTGGAATTCTGTACAGTGCCCAGTAGGCAGCAAGTAAACCTGGCTTGCTTATTCAGCAAGTAAATCTATTATAGTGGTGTTACATTCCCTTTCCATACCTAGCCTTGCAATTCTGGAAGCACAGCTAAGAGCAACTTCTAAACATTAACAATAAGAGCCCCCTTGGGTCCTTCTCTGGGCCCAAGACTGGTTTTTGCCCAACCTACCAGACAGTGGGTGGGGTCAGTTCTACCAGTATTGTCCATTCGACCAATAGGAAGGCGGTCTTAAACTAGTGCAAGGAATAGAAGCACTTTTTAGCGTGGGTTCTCTGTAGCAACAGATAGTAGCTGAAACTACTGACTGAAAATATTGCATTAAACAGGTTTCTTCCTAAGGCAGTTCATGGACAGTTCGTGGATAATGGAAGCCTTTTGTATTTTTATCTGTAGCTAGATCTTTAAATTGTTAATGTCTCTAACATGCTAGATCAAATTTTAGGTCCTATCTTTGGAGAGCAATCTGCCTGGGTGAGCTGTTTCTACAGAGTCCCACTAAAGTTGGTGGGGTCCATGGTGCTTCCCCAGAGGTATCTTTTTTCAGGATCACAGCCTTGCAGAGACAGCAGGAGATGGATACCAAGGGCAAGGCTATTGTAAGACAAAGCTTATTTGTTCACATCATTGAATGATGGTGGCTTCCCCCCCCCCCTTCCAACAAAATCTTTTATGATGCAGCAGGTCTTTAAAAACCTATCAATTCTTCTTAAAAGATGGGTGTTCCTTTGTGAGCAAGGTTATATGTTTGTTAGCTGTTCCACTGTCAGTAAGATATATAGGCGGCAAATAGCGTGGTAGGTGGGAGGGAGGTAATGACTATAAGTACTTCTGCTGCCCTTCTATGGAGTAAAGATGTGTGTCCGCTAAGCTCATTGTTAAGTGTTTCAAGTTCTCCATTGTGACAGAGACCAGTATTGTAGTATCCCTCTCAGTGAGGTCGCCACATTCCTGGAGAAGGACAGGGCGTGAATTGCACTTTCTGAACAAAAACAAATTCTTCCCATCAGAAGAAAATCCATAGAACATATTTAAAGGGATAAACAGCCAAACTACTCTAGTCCCCACAGCAGAAATCCTTTTAAAGAGGGTCTTTATTCGAGGAAGTATGAAGCTTTAAATTATATATAATCACATCCTGGGATCTGATTCTCTGTGGGTACATCTACACTGCACGGCTATTTTGAGATACCAGAGGTATCCTGAAATAGCTACCAGCAAGCTGCTGGTTATTATGAAATATTTTTCGAAATAACAGGCGTGCTATTTCACCATCTCGGTAAACCTCTTTGCATGAGGTTTAAGGGATAGCTTGAAATAGCACGTTATTTCAAAAATTGGCACTGTGTAGATGCGCCAATTTTAAAAAGAAGCTATTTTTATATAGATTTGAAATAAGATACGCAATTTGTGTAGCACAAATTGTGTATCTTATTTTGAGTTTCGAATGCTGTGTAAATGCACTCTGTTTTCTGATGGTCTTTGCTTTTCATAGGTAGGTACCCCTGCTGTATGTATGTGGGTACAGCAATGAGGAACAATAACATCCACACATCAGCAGGCAAAGGAACAATACAGAGTGTCATGTCATGCCGAAATGTGCCCTTTATACTACTGAGTGTGCACTGACTTCTCCAAACCTACTTTGTGAGCTTGTGTTGGGAAACCGTACAATACACTGCTGGAAGCTGAGACATATCCTGATGCAGGGGGCACAGTTTGATGTGATGGTGGTTTTGCTAATGGGCTGCCTTGTATAAATCCAGCTGACTTGTTTCCCTGTGCCTGGCAATGGAGCCAAGCCCATCTGGCACTGAAGGGTAAGTTCAGCTCCCTCCTTGACAGGAGATCTGTGAGCAGGGAGTAGAGAGGTGATTGTAGCCCTGCTCCGGCTGGCCTGGAGGATGAGTGGTGCTTCCCCTCCAGGATGTCACTGCTGCTGAGCTTAGGGGCACAGAACACATTTGGGCTGAACGGATCGCTCAGCTACTGAGCACTGGGGGCTCCCAGCAGCTCGCTGCTGCTGCTGCTGCTGCCTGAAGAGCTGCCAACCTTGTGTCCTGCTCTCCTGTCTCCTCTCCGGAAAGCAGCGGCACTGCATATTGATCGCTTTCCCCTCTGTCTCCTGTGGGTCTCTTTTAATCCAAGTTTAATCAGTCTCCTTCCACCTTAATAACAGTAACACATGCAAAAAAATAGAAATTCCACTGGCTAGCTCATTTGACAAGCTCCTCTCCCCACCTTCCTCTGGACTTGACCACTCACAGGTTGCCTCTTGCTGTTTCTGTCTTGTTTACCTTGCTAATGCTTGTTCGGCCCATGACACCACATGCTAAAACCTTTGCAGGGAAGGTCTTTCCTTTACTGCCTGCATACGAGCGAGCCCAGGAAAAAGGGGATTGTACATTGGCTTTAACACTGCTGCAGATTTCCAAGGGTACATGTTCTCTTTGAGTCACGTGCCACTCCTGAATTGAGAGATCAGGCAAAGCAACAGTGATTGTTACTGATTAATATCTAGAGGGAAATACAGAGGGCTGGGTTTGCACGAAGAAGCTGCATGAAGAGTGAAACTCAGAACTTCTGCTGAAGAAGTGATAGCTGCATCGTACGACTCAGGGATGTTATACAGGAGCGTAGCACTATGCTGGTGCTGGCTCTTCTGGGGAGAAATGAAGAGGGGAAGTAAGCAGCAGACTGTGCAAGGATTTATATAATCAAATTGCATTTAGTGCCACCTGTGCAAGGCCATGGACATTATCTTTCTCCAAGTACTGATGACAATGAAGCA
Source organism: Pelodiscus sinensis (assembly GCF_049634645.1). Classification (NCBI taxonomy): domain Eukaryota; kingdom Metazoa; phylum Chordata; order Testudines; family Trionychidae; genus Pelodiscus; species Pelodiscus sinensis. The sequence goes on along the minus strand of NC_134712.1, from coordinate 242,507,740 downwards.
GCCAATTTTAGCCCAGCCAGAGTCCCGTGTAGCCTGGAGACAGAAGGGCCATTGGGCAGCTGCTATTGCCGCGGGACTAAGGAAAAGCTTAAAAATAATGTAAGGGGACGGTTAGCCCCTTACTAAAACTCTGTGGGAGTTTTTGGTTCGCCAGCTCCCAGTGTCAAAAGTTGGCGAAAGTTGCCATCTACAACAGCAGGAGGAGGATGCTAGACGAGGGGGTTCTCTGCGACTGTGGGGCCTATTTCCGCTCCTCCCTCGTGTCACGAATCCGGGCAGAGTTCCTCTGGGCGGCGTCCACTGGCTCCATCGACAGCTTTGAGGAGCAGTGGGCGCTGTCCGGGGTTCTCTGCTCGGTGTCCCCATCCGGCTCCCTTATTTTGAACCTCTAGCCCGCACTTCTTGATCCTTTAGTCATTATTTGTCCCAAGAAATCAATTGAACATGGGTCCAGTGTCCCTCCCATAAGGTTGGGGAGGGGCTTTTAGAAGGTGGGCGGGCTTCGCCCGCCCACCATCCCATGATTTCAAATAGGCCAGTGTCAAAAGGGGGGCTTTTAGAACGTGGGCGGGCTTTGCCCGCCCACCTTCCCATGATTTCAAATAGGCCAGTGTCAAAAGGGGAAGGGTCCATGAGAAATCAGGGCCCTGAGACTGACAGACCCCAGAGACAATGGAAAGCAGCCAACACTCCAGCTCGGCCTGATTGACAGGTTGGACAGGCCAGTGAGGAAAGTGAGAGGCCAGGCCCCATCCTCTCTGTGAGCTGGGATTGTTCTGGGTCTCTCTGAGCAAGGACAGAGTTGAGAGACTGCTAAGAGGAGCAAGCTGTGAGGAGAAGAAGTCCTGCAGCAACAGAGCCAGGCACAGACAGCCCAAGGAGTGCAAGCTGTGCTGAGGGGCAGTTTTGCAGCAACAGAGCCAGGCACACACAGCTCAAGGAGCGCAGACCCTGTGTTGAGCAGCAGACTGGCAGTGCTCAGAGAGCCAAAAGGGACAGAGAAGCAACGCAAGGAGCTGGAGACTGGCAAAGCAGCACAGCCTGCAGCTGGGTGTGGTGAGCAGCTGGGACCAGTAAAGTGCGGGGAGAGGCTCTGGGCAGGGAGATATCACCAGCCAAGAGGCCAAGCAGGCCAGACTGGGAGAGGGGTCTGGCCACTTAGAGCTTGAGGCTGTGTGGTCACTGCCAGAGCAAGCGTGTCCAGCCTGCAACCCCCCTGCAGCACATCCAGGGCCTCTAAGGGGCCTCTAAGGAAGAGACTGTGAACTGTCCCTCTGCAGACTGCTGTTTTGATGTTCCTGTGCTACAGAGCAGGGCTGTGTGTTCTCATTTAACCATTCTCATTTTTTCTTATTCTTTTCTATTTAATCAGTTGATGTTTAATAAATTGTATTTGCTTTGAACCTTATGAAATGATCACTGGGCCAAGAAAGCATGCAGTGTGAAGAGAGCACCTCGGAGTGGGAACACCCTAACTCCTGCCCCTAGTGACTACAAAGAAACCTGGGCCCAGCCTTGTTGGGGTTTCGAGGACTCTGCTACTCAGGAGAGTGGAGGGGGAGCCCTCAGGATCAGGGAAGCCGTGGGCTAAAGGAAGTGGGAGCGGGGACTCAGATCCTTTCGCTGATCCATTTCACCGGGGTGGTATAGAAGCCAGGAAAGTTCCCCACAATAGTGGAACCATTCCCCCGCTTACAATAACAAAGATAACCCAACCAACAAAACATGGTGGCTACGTCTACACTGGCCCCTTTTCTGAAAGGGGCATGCTAATTTTCAACTTCAGAATAGGGAAATCCGCGGGGGATTTAAATATCCACCGCGGGATTTAAATAAAGATGTCCGCCGCTTTTTTCCGGCTTGGGGAAAAGCCGGAAAAAAGTGTCTAGACTGGCCCGATCCTCTGGAATAAAGCCCTATTCCGGAGGATCTCTTATTCCTACTTTGAAGTGACTCCAATGAATATGACTCCAATGTTACCTACATCTAAAGGAAAAATAGCCAAGCCAAATGTGAAACACAAAATGATTAAAAGTTTACAAGACCCAGAGAATAATTCTAGTTGGGTAGATGGCAAAAATGAAACAAAACCCAAACAACTGGGACCAAATTCTGTTGTGACCCAGGGGCGGATATAGGGCAGGGCGAATGGGGCGGCCGCCCCGGGCCCCGCGCTTCAGAAAGCCCTGCGCATGCGCCGTGGCAAAGGGGGGGCCCCACGGAATTATGCTGCCCAGGGCGCCGCAAAACGGTCATCTGCCCCTGTTGGGACCATAGCACTGAAATTGTAATGGGATTGTAATGAAAAGATTTTGTGTCACAGTATCACATGGCACAAGATCAGAAATGCTAAGCATGATCCATAGTGCACATATGGCTACTGAGAAGTGTGAGAACAGAATCCAACATAGTCTATTCTGACTAGGTGTGAATGCTGTCACTGAAGATAATTATCTGTGTGAAATCTGCAGTGAATTCTGGGAACAGAATGCAAAAACTCCCTGGAGCCATGGGATATTCCTGATTCCCCTGGGTCCAAGTTTGGCCCAAGTGTTAGATTTAAATGTGAACCTCTTGTTAGGGGGTAAAGCTGTGAAGTGGCTCATTGGCCTCTGCAGACCTTCAGGCGAGTGAGAGCAGGTAATAAGATCCTGTTTCATACATGCGCTTCTGTGTTTCACACCTATTTCATATCATAGTTACTCTGAAGTTCAGTTTGCTAGTGGTAATGCAGAAACGTGTAGCCCATTGTTGGTAAATTAGTGGAAAGACTCTTAGGAAAATTCAGCCTTATTTTGCCCCTTCTGTGCATTTAGGACCATATTCACCATGGATCTAAGAGGCTCATTTCCATCAACTTCAGCTGAGTTTTGCCTATGGTGAATTTGACCTGAAGTGAATAATTCCTGAAATAAAAATGGACATTGGTTAACTGTGTGCCTTAGAAACACTCTGAGGCTATGTCTACACTGGTGGGTTCATGTGCAAGAACAGCCATTCTTGTGCAAGAACCTGCAGAGCATCCACACTGCCCACTTGCTCTTGTGCAAGAAGATTTACAGTACAGCGTCTGAAGACAGGGCTTCTTGCACAAGAGCTATGCTCTTTTCTTACAAACGTAAGCCCTCTTGTGCAAGAGCTCTTGCGCAAGAGGGAAGTGTGGACGCGCGGCAGGGGTTTCTTGTGCAAGAAAGCCCTATGGCTAAAATGGCCATCAGAGCTTTCTTCCTCAAGAGAGCATCCACACTGCCATGGATGCTCTTGTGCAAAAGCACATGGCTGTGTGGACGTGTTCTTGCGCAAGATGTTCTTGCATAAGAACCTGCCAGTGTAGACATAGCCTGATAGTCTACTTGCTTGGTCAGCAATCTGCAGATTCAGCAGGGACTTGGGCACTGTACCCTGAGGAGCAGTGTGTAACATTTCCAGGATGCTAGAACAAGGTGTAATCACATTCTGAACTAAAGTGTAGCATCCAGTTCATGGCTGTCGCTCAGCTGGCAGAGGAATGGTGACGGAGGTGGCTTTATGACATCTTCATACCCCTCCAATATTGGAGCTGATTAGAAACTGGATCTGTACCCAGCATAATTTAGAGCATTCTCAGAGCTGCTCTAAATTATGCCCAATTGCCTGTGTCCCCAAAGGGGCCATTCAGGAGTTATGTCTTGCCAAATATAGCAGCCAACCATATTCCCCTTTCTCCTAGGAATGCTCCCTGCTGAGGGCTAGGTCCATGCAGCCTAGGGATTCCCTTTATGCCAGAGGGAGTCCTCAGAACTGGCCCAGCTGAACAGAACAAAGCAGCTTGAGTGAGTGCTATGTGCAATCTGACCTACGGAGAAAGCTGAGAGTTAGTGTGAGACTGCAACAGTAACCAAAAAGAAATGTGAACTAGCCCCCTCCTGACTAGGGATGAAGACAGCAGGTTCCTTTGTGTGTGTGTGTGTGTGTGTGTGTGTAGGTATATTAGTGTGTGTGTGTGTGTGTGTGTGTGTAGGTATAGGTATAGGTATATTAGTGTGTGTGTGTGGGTGGGTGGGTATATTATCCCTTTTCACAGTGCTGCTCTCTGGCTAGTGAGGCAAAGAGCTGAGTGTGCAGCAGTTTCTGATGCACTTATGAGATCTGTTGGAATCCCCCCCCCCCCCCCCCCAGTGTGTTTTATTCTCTGTGATTTGCTTTGGAGGCAGGGATTCAGTATCGGTGGAGTGTACTGTAAACTTTGGAATATATTTCCCTTATAGTCAGGGAGTGCAAACAGGTGAGGGTTGGGGCAGCTGTCATGAAAGCAGATATGGGGGGGCAGCTGTTTTTGTGGTGTGTGTCATCTTAATCAAACTCTTCCTTCTCTGAACAGAAGAAAACACTGAGGGTGTGTGTGAGAGATCAGTGTATATGGGGTGCCCTGTATCCCTTTAATATTTGCACCCCAAGATCCTTTAACCTAACTGCTGGGAATTCAAGTGGCTGCTGAGCTACGATCTGAGAGGGAGGCACATTCTGTTACAACACCAGCTGGTGCATGCGCAGCTTCAGGGCTGACTGTGAGTGGAGGTGGGGGAGTGAGGACCACATCGCTGTCTTCTAGCTCTGAGCTGCCAGTTGCTGGTTGCCAAGCAGTTATCATTGTTTCTGTGACGATTGCAGAGGCTGTTGCTAATTGAAGAAGCCCCCTCAGCATCCTTCTCTTCCTCCTTTTCATGATTTTGTTTTAGAGGCACAAGGGGAGAGAGTCTGAGATTTTTATTTTCATTTTTTTGCTTTACATTTTTTTAAAATTTTTGGTGGGGATGGGGGGATTTTTCTTTCTCAGCTAGTGATTAAGTGATGGACTAGTTACACATCCTTATCCCTTAGCTTTTGAGTGTGTCCCTGAAAACACACACACACTCTCTCTGTGAAATCCTGTTTGCCACTGCAGTGGGCACAAATAGGTGAGCATGACTACAGCCAAGGAGCAAAATGCATCAGGAAAACAAACCCAACAACAACAAGAACAGGTAATGCTGTTTATTTTCCTCAAGTGGAAACAAATGTAGATTTGCATTATGGCTATCAATTTCCTTTATGTTTTTTGGGTTTTGTTGTTCTCTTCAAGGGCTATTACTAAAATTGCCACCAGAGTCACCAGTCAGTGGAGGGAGGAAAGTGCTGTGGGGCAGGTGTGTGGTTTGCTTGTTCGGGGCCTTTTTCTTCTGTTTAACAGATGACTGGTTACAGGGTGCAATGTATAGGTGACAAGCGTTCTGCTCTGTAACTTCCTCAGTTAGGTGATGGGGGAAGGGTGGATGTTTGGTACAGTGGCCTGGGACAGGGGTCCCTTGGAATAATCTCAACTCTGCATGTGGAACTTCCAAGGTTTGTTACAACTACTTTCTAGCTGGGCACAAAATAGCAAAAGTAGATTTCAGTTGCTTCAGAGTTCTGTGTGTACATGTTCAGTATGTATTTGCCACATGTAGAGCCATTGTACGAAGCAAGCACCATTCCCAGGGACTTACATCGAAATAGCAGCTGCTTACACAACCTCTGAATTTGATTTGCTGTCTCTATGTGTTGCTCTTTGCATGAATGCATGCTTTTATATACAAACAGTTAAACTTAAATTTCCTTTCTGTTCTGTTGTCTCTGTTGTGTTTTTTGATTATTTTCATTCTGTGCTGGTAGGCAAAGGGGAAAACTTTCTTTGACAGAAATGCAGGAGCCGCATCATTAGCCCTAAGTGATATGCAAGATAAGAAGTTGTGACATAAGGGAAGTCGGGCTGAGACACAGCTAAGGATGGCAAAGATTTCAGAGATTCTTTATATGGCAGCATAGTAGCAGTTCTATTCTCTCCACAGCCCTGCTTCCCTCCACACATTGTCAGAGTCTACAGGGAAATAAAGATGAATCTGCCTGCTCCACTTCTTGAATTCTTATATTTTCATTGTATCCTTTAAAAGATGGGAAGTTCACATCTTTAATCACTGGTTAGGACAGCACGAGAGGATAATTTAAACAGCTCTCCCGGGACACAAATTAATTCCTAAAATAGTTTCTTCCTAGCTCAATATATTGAGAACACTATGCATTTTCCTGGGTGTTATATTTTAGAGAGGTAGGGAAGGGAAAGGTTGAAATCTCATTAGGTGTCCTGCCACGAAAGGTAGCATAATTTGATATTTATTTGCAGGGTGACATTTCACTGAGGGCCAGAGCATAATCAGATTCTTCTGTTAAAATGTGAAGAAAACAACTTTGATCCTGAGAGCACATAGGCTGCCTTTGAGTAAACCTGCCATCTACAGCACACACTCTCTCTTCTCATTGCTTATTTTTGGGACCTACCCATTCTCATTGCTTGCTGCAGATAAAAATGAATAAAGCTGTATTTCTAGGATGTTGGAAAATAAAAACTGTTTCTTGTGAACAAAGGCTTCTGTAGGGATTATTCTCCCCAACATTAGTAAAAGCAGTTGTTAAGGCCCTGGGGTTCAGAAAGTGTACGTTGGTTTTTTTTTTTTAAGTAGTTATCTTTCTAATGCCATTTTGTTATTGATTTGTCCCTTTGTGACCTTTCCCCATTTTTAGTGCACAGCATGTGTGTCCACCCTTTTGCCTGATGCAAAGGTTCTTAATTGTTTTCATTCAATTATGGAACTACGTAGCAATTCAATCGTTATGGTACATTTAATAATTCTAAAAGCGTGCATTGCCTTAGCAAAGTCCTAATATGAGTATGAAATAGATATATCAGGCATATATATAAATATCAGTGGATACTGCCTTCGAATCAGTACAAAAGTTTGCCAGTTGCTATAAAATTTGTGGAGTTTTTTTCCCCACTACATAAAACTACTTGACACCTTGGGCCACAACCTAAGTTGCTGTAACTGGGAACAGCTTCATTGACTTCAGTTCAGTTGCACCCAGTTACACCAGATGAGGAACTGGGCCCCATCTGACTTAACTAAGTAGTTCATAATTGAAAATATGTACAGATTTCTCCAAACATTTCCCACTGGATATTGTCTTGTGGCTGTTAAAAATATATTTTTCTTCTCTTGCTTGGAACTGATTAAGCTGAAGATTTTACGTGGGGTAAAACTGAAGGTGAAAATGCTACTCTGACTGTGTAGGATTGAATGTTCTATAGAAGCAGCTGGTACTGTCATGTAAGATTGTGACTGTTTCTTTGCTGCATTCTTCTTTGTGACATCTTCTTGATCCGGAGGCATTCAAGTTGCACTGTTGGCAGAGGTATATTCTCTTTCCTTATAGTACTAAGCTAAACTGAAAATGGTCAAATAACACTGCAGGAGGGGGCAAAGAAAGTTTTTTTTTTTCATGCAAGCAAAGACATAAATGCTAGAACTGGAGACATTGAGGGTGGTGTTGTACTCCCTGGCTTCAAGTAATTTCCATTATAAAGAGGGTTTACAGTTTGGTTTAATGGCTCTCAGCATCCCCACCATAAAAATTGTTCCAGAGTCCCTGATCAAAGGTTTTATACTTAAATCAAAACCTTTATAGTGATCTGTGTGCCTGCAAGGAAAATGAGGTTGTATTGAGATGAAGGTATGATGGCTCTTGAAACATGAAATAAAAAATTGCTCAGGATTGAGGATATACTATGCAGAGATTCGGCAGCCTGAAGAAATGAAGGAACAATTCCCAACTTGTTAATTAAAAATGTTTATTTCAACTTTTTTTTCTGATTGGCCTTCTAATTCACCTTCATTTTGCTTAGATTCTCTAGAATTGTAATAGGCCTTCTACTTCCTTGCTTATGGTATATTATACCAAATTAAACCATGAAACCTCCTAAGTAGAGGAAAGATGCCCTCCAGTGATTTGTGCTGCTATCTAAACCCCACTGTCTGTGATGGCTTTACCAAAATGGAGTTGGATGTAGTTTATTTTTTTAAACTTATGCTTAGTTTCCTCTCCCACAATAATGATTCCCTCCCCACAATGGTTGGAGAACGTTGCATGTTAGTGATGTCCATGTGGGCATAGAGCCTCATCCATAGCCCATTGAAGTCAGTGGAAAGACCACCATGGGCTCTGGTTCAGGCCCAGAAAGAAAACCAAAGGTTTTGCCCGTGCCTTTGGGGATTGCTAACGGGACATGCAAATGAGCTCTGAAAGCTCCTTTTGCCCCTGAAAAATTTAAACAGCATTGAAGTCAGTGGAATTACCGTGATGTACATCAGCTGAGGATTTGGCCCAGTGTCTTTAACTGTAGCCTGAAAAAAATGTTTCGAATGCAGCAGACTGTGTATTTTATATATGGCTTGTCTTATTTTCTTCTGCTCTTACATGGCATTTTGTGATGTGATAGGCATGGGGATATACATAGCTCTGGATTCTTACAGAAAAATAATAGGGCTAGTTTCTTTCAAAATTTGGCACTTGGCATAATGCCACAAAGAGATTTTTTAGACATTTTAAGTTATGTACGATAGGAATAAAAGATAGTGAAGGAACAGTCCTTCTCTTTGGGAAAAAACCCTATAATTTAAAAGGTTGCTGGATTAGCTTCATACTTCAACATACAAAATTGATTAAGAATCTGATCCTGCTTCCACTGTAGTTAATGAGAGTTTTGCCATTGACTTCAGTGGGAGCTGGATTTTATTCTGAAACACAGACATTTCCTAGACAAGCTTGACTTAATGACGACCATTTATGCCCAGTGTGTTGTCACATGTGCTAACCAAATGTTAGATAAAAAGACAAGATTTTGGATTGAAATATACTCCCAGAAGGAAATGAAATGAAGTCAGATCGATAAAATAGCTCTCTCTAATTGTCATTAAGTTAATAATTTTTAAAAATTTATTTTCAAATGTGCCATTCTAATTTCAAATGATAGGAGTTTGAAAAGCAGGGATGGGGGAGGGAAGATAGATAATTCAGGAAACCTAATCTAAGATCTGTGAGGAGTAGAAGGGTAGAAAGATTAATATTCAATACACTCCCAGTCTACCATGGCACATTATACTTCACAGGCAGAACCTGTGGTACGTTGTCCAAGTAGTACAATAATAATGTCTTATATAGTGTGTTAAAATCTGCCTCAATTTCTGCAAGGTTGCTGGAAGAGCACCAATGGATACCAGGTATAATCTGAGTGGTTCCAAAAAGGGGAATTTCTAGGCATGTGGCATGGCCCCACCTCCTGTAAGCCAGGATGACTGCTTGGAGGGAAATTTGGACAAGCCTGTTTTCCACTGTAGCAAGGGCTGTCCAGCTCCACACTCCCTTGAGGCCTCTTTCAAAGTCACATATATGTCCAGTCATTACCAGTTGGGTTGTGTGCTGCCACCTCCTCTCCAGTGTCATTCAAGCCAGTAAGAGTTGTGAGCAAGCCCTGCATGTGTCTTTAGCAGTAGTGGGAGACCGTGACTCAACACACTTAAAATTGTATATTCATGTATGGGGAATACACTCTCTTAACTGGAAAATTTGCAAGGTTCAGTGTTCCATGTGACGTTACTTTCAATTGCCCCTGGCTCTGCCAACCTGATTGCTGGTCCCACAAGTCCTCATTAATGTGTGCTGCACATGCTGGGCTACACAGTATACCCTACAAACCTGTACTAAAGAGGATACAATAAACCTGAGTCTGTTACCCTAAAGCCTCCTCATGCCACCTTGGCAATATAAAATGGCCTTAAAGAGGGTTAGGCTGCTTTACGTTGCCAGAGTGGTGTGAAAAGTCCATGGCGTAGTAATGGAGATTTTGAAGAGTATTCTCTCCTGCTGGCTATTGGGCCCGCCTCTTTGGTATTGGCTTGTCTTATGAGATTTCTGCAGTTGGTTTCAAGGGGAGGGGGTGAATTGGGGTGGAAATGTTTCCTACAGCAAGAAAATCATGATTCACTAGCCAGATTCTGCCTCCTTATGCTGTCAGAATCCCTGCTGCAGAGTCCTGGTGCACAACACCCACCTGGAATGGAACTGAGGAAACTGGTGGCAAAAATTGTCTGTCTGCTACCCAACCTCTACAGGGGGGACAGGAGTAATGTGGGGTGGGTCAGATGGGTGTAGGGCATCCAGGAAATGAGCTAATTCAGCACATCCTCAGCACTGGAGCTCCTATAGAGGCTTGGCTGGAGCTGATAACTGTCCTTTCCCAAAAGTGAATCCACACATGTGCGCACCATTGTTTCTAGCCAAGAATACATAATGGCTTTGCTCTGCTTACTATAGTTATGCAGAAGGCAAAGAGGAGTGTCCGGGGAATGCTGACATTCAAGAGTAGGAAAAGAGCTGCTGAGCCTGAGCGAAAACAAACCTGGGTTTGTGTAGAGAAAAGCGTGTGTTAAATGCACATTTAATTTTTTTTTAAAGAAAGCTGTTGACATGAGAATAATTTTCTCATTTGGTAAGTTTTCTGTAAACCACATATCGTACTGTAGATTCAAAACTGACTTTCTCCAGGAAGTCACTGGGAACCACTTGTTTCGTTTCATTTCGTTTCTATTCTAGTCTATTCTATTTGTGGTATCTGATCTATTTCACAAGAGATTACATTTCTGTAATAGGGCTCCTGAGAGCACTGTGTTCAAGAACATGAAATTGCATCAAATTATGGCAGTTTTTTCAAGTTGCTAAGATGAGAATAAGCCACTAATTAAAAGGTGGTAGAGGACAGGGATGGAAAGGAGTAAATTTGGCCCATAATCATTTACAGTTATGAGTAACTAGAAGATTTACCCAGCGTTGCTTGGGTCCTTAACTCAAATTTGTTTTTTGGAAAATAGTAGGGGGCTGCGCCCGCTGCTCGCTATGCTTGCCAACCACCCTCTCTCTGGCCACTTTCTGATGTCATTCTGTTGCACAGCAGGAAAAACTTTCTAATATATATAGAGAGAGAAAATAAAAATGTACATGGTTCATTTAAATCATTGCTCTGCATTGGGGCTGAGGATGAGGGGTTCAGTATGCAGGTTGCCCCAAGCAGCTGGGGGGCCAGGTGAGAAGTACCTCTCCTGGCTGCTGCAGCTCCAGCGGGCACAACTGGGGAAAAGTTCATGTCCCTCAGCTGGGGCAGGTCCAAGTTCATCTGCCTCCCTGCACTCCCCAACCAGAGTGAGGAAAGCAGCAAACTGCACTTTTCCTTCTCTCCCTGATTAAGGAGAACAGCCAGCAATGTTCCTGTGTGAATTTCAGGGTGTCGGAGGAGTTTCAGCCTCCCCTGTCCTCCCTGAATGGAAACTGGGGGAGACTGAATGTGGGAGGCTTGGGATTGGGGCAGTCCAGGACAGGAGGGGGGACAACCCCAGCCAGCCCCTTTCACCTACCTGGTGATTCTCTCTCTCTTTTTTGTGTAATTTTTATGAGAAGTAATCCCATTCCATGAAGATCCCATTGTCTTGGCCCAATCAAACGCTGATCTTGTTTTAAGTTATGATAAGAGGAAGTGACATACAGAATGTAGTGGTCCTAGCTCTTATTGCTTATTAGGTGTTCTTGAACATGCGATGGGTGGACAGAGACACTCTCAAATATATAGTAGATTTCATATATTTATTGAAGTAGAACCCGGAGGCCTCATCCTAGTTCTCTGAACCCTGCTGTGTTAGACACTGTGCAAATACATGGCAACTCTGGGGCTCTGTCCCAAACAAGTGAAAACACATTGGGCTTGACTCACCCTGGCTTCATCTCCCAGAGTCACCTCCCTCCCTCCACACACAGTTGGCACATCCATACTGCTGCTCTGAGGGTTCCTCCCTTCTTTGGGGATTCCACTGCAGAGGTGGGATGCCTAAGCAGAGATAGGATGTGCACATCTCTCGGGTGTTCTAGGCACTTTACCTGCTTAGCCAGCATCATATTCCATTGGGACAGCTTTGCTTGGCGGTTGGTCCCTACATTACTGCTGAAGTCCCTACATTACAGCTGCCTTTTCTGTAATGGGATACCCTGAGTTCCCCAGAAGCCAGAAGAACACAGTAGTTAGCCAGGGCAGTAGCATTTGCAAAACATGGCTTTAAATGCCAGAAGAAAACCTGCTTTATAAAGGAAAGGGAATTAACTGGCTCCTTTTGTCCTCCTGTGGAGCATCTCGCAGCCTGAACCCAACTGTGATGCACTGAGGAAATGTCATACACTGCTGCAGTCAACCAGTGAACTAAGATTTTCTGCTTTGTAGTCCCTTGTCTTTTAATGCTGCTCCTTTGTGATCTTTGCAATTTGTTAAGTAGCCATGAATCATGGTCACTTTAGACTGAATTCAAAGCAAGGTAGCAAATTTAAAATAATTTAAATGACAAAAAAAATCTTGTATTTGTGTTCTTTGTACCATATAAAATAGCAAAACCCCCCACTGTACTAAATGTTTCTCTTTGGTGTGTTATTTGAAATGCATCTTGTGGCCAAATGCTTTGAAGAAGGAGTAGGCTACATGAAAAAGTACAGTTTTAAAGTGGGATTTAAATAAGGAACAGCAGGGTTGCAAATCAGAGAGAACAGGCCCCTTGTGGCTGGGTGGAGACATTGGGGGGATGAAATGGGTGGGCTAAGCCAGCTCACAAGGTGTTTTATAAATTAGTAAGGCACTTCAGAGCTGGAAATGTTGACGAAGCCTGTTCAGGTACTGGAAGATGGGAGTGACTTGGCACCACTCAAGAAGAAAGTTTGGCTATGGCATTATGGACTGCTTGATATTTAGAGACTTGATATTTGGGGAAATTGCAAAAGAGGATGTTGAAATATCCAATATGGAAAATAAAGGAATGAATGAGGATATTGTCCAAAGAAAGTTGAGGTAAGGACAAATACTGGCAGGGTTCCAGCGGTGGCATCAAACAGACTTGAAGACAAAAGCAATGTGGAAGGCAAATGATAGCTTTGGTTCACATATGATGCTAAGGTTTCTGGAATTAGAAGCAAACAAAGTTGGAGTTCAGATGAAAGAACAGGAGCATGCATCACTTTATATAGGGCAAAAAAACCATTTTTACTTAAAAGGGAAACAGCAGTAGGAGTATAAAGTGTTGCTGGAAGCTGGCAGAGGTGAAACACATAGGGCACATCTATATTTACTGGAAGATTGAAGCCCCGGTGGTCGATTTTCTGGTGTTCAATTTAGTGGGTATAGTATAGACCCCTAAATCAAACTCCAAGGGCAGCTCCTGCGGGCGTCCAGTACTCCTCCTTTTGCAAAGAGTAAAGGAGGACGATGGGAGTGTTTGCTACTGTCGGCCTCCTGCTGTGTGGACACTGCCAAAGCTTAGCCTAAGGTATGCTGACTCCAGCTATGGTCTAGTGTATACCAGGCCATTGGCTGTCGGGAGGAATCTAGGATGATGGTGGAGTTGGGTGGCATCCTGGGAACAGTCATATTTAAGGCTGAATTGAGAACGTGTAGCAGGAGAAGACCTGTGGTGTAGAGAAAGGGGCTAAAGTGAGGGGCCGGACCCTCGGGAGTTGAGGTCTGGCGCAATACACAGCAAAGCCGATGGAGCAGGGCACATGTACAGGGGCTGAGGTTCAAGCCCAATAGTTTGTGGCACTCCATTGTGAAAGGCAAAGACTGTACCAAAAGCGAGGGGGGAGTCTTAAAAGGTAAGCTGGAAATGGAAAGAAGAGAGCAGTGCTGGGGACCCCATCTTCTTGCTTGAAGCAGTTGGGCATGAGGATGAGTGAAAACCATACAGAGACCAAGCAAAATGAAGGAGAAAAGATCCAGTGGTTAGTGAGGTGCCAAGTGGAAAAGGTAAAATGTGTCAGACCAGAATTAAATTAGATTTAGTGAGGTGGGAAGAAGAGGATCATCTTACCCAGACACTTGCTGAGGAGAGGGAGGCTGGTGGTTAAGCAAGGAACAATTGGGGTCACCCCTCTTCTGTCCCTCAGTGATAACAGTAGCTGTGAGACGGAGAAAGATGAGATGAAGTGATTTCTCAAATGCGAAATAACAGGAAAGAAAATAAAAATAATGCCAAGAAAGATCACTAGTTACAGTAGCTGCAGTTTTAGCCCTACCACCCCTTAGATGCTTTGCAGCCTGTAGCAGGGACCACCAGCCTTCCCAAAGCTGAATGCATGCGCCTCAGCTCCCTGCCTTTCTCCTGATGAGGAGAACTGTTTGACTTGACATGGTACCCCGGCATTGCAGCCCTGTGCTCCGGATCACAATGCTACTTGCTTTGGTAGCAGACAGGCTGGTCCCTGCTCGCTGGTGGCGCTGAAAGGAGTCCCTGGCAGCCTGGCTCATTAGGGAGCTGCACCATGAGGGAAAGGGGAAGCCTGTACAGCTATTGGGCAGCAGTGTCAGATCTGTGCCCTCCTGCCCTGTGCTGCAATAGCAGGTGGCAGGGGAGGGGAGAGCAGGCTTGATGTAGGGATTTACAGGTGGTCATTTGAGACAGTTGATTAATGTACAGGTAATAAAAATACAACATTTGATTGGATAACATTAAATAACATGCAATTCTTGAAAAACAAAGAGAATTATTATACAAATTGAGTTCCCTGGAACCCTGTTGATGAGGGCTGTAATATAGGCTTTCCATTGCCCTGCCCATGGAAAGTCCTTTACACACAGACAGCATGCACCAATAATCTTGCCAGCTTAGAGTGGGAAAGCTTGGTGTTCCCACATTGCACACTTTTCTCCGGTGTCTGGGACAGCACAAGGCCATAGAGCATCAGGCCCTAGTTATTTCAGGCAGAGAAACAGGAGACACAGGAGGTACTTAAAAAAAAAAGTTAAGGTGGACTTGAGGAGAAAATGATTATAGAAGGCCCATTATAGAGGAGACCGAGTTTGATCAGTATAGTAATAAAACAACAACCTGATACCTCAGTGCTAAGTGCTTTCTTAATACACTTCTGTGGTTCCCCACCCCCATTTCCCCAGATTGGTGAGTAGGGAAACAGAAATTGCAGATTTTGCTATTTATAAAAACTAGCTTAGATGAAAATGAAGTTGAATTCTAGAAAAAAGATTCACACGCATATGGCCTAGAGTAGTTTATATTACTTCTTAACTGCTGCTGGGCTTGAATTTGGAGCAATAATAAGCCTTTGGCTGAAGCAATTAGTCTGCAGTTTTGACTCCATTACCTTCACTTATGTCTGCCACTGAATAGCTACACTATGATACTTAAAGCTTAGCTGCAGTGTATTACTTGTCAAAAGTGAATTTGCAACTTAGAAGGTGATTTACTGTTAACTTAGCTGAGCAAGATACCACTATAAACAGGGGAGTTGACTGGTGGCAAATCTAGGTAGTTTCATATTATGCAGAATGCATTTTGCATCTTTAATTTAGCATAATCATACACTATGACCAGCCTCTCAACTGTTCTTGTGTAAAGCCTGGAGGGACCAAATACTTAATCTCCATATGGTTGTAAGAATTAATTAGCATACATTAAGCCATAGGCTTGTATGTTGACAACCTTAAACTTTTACCTTTCCATTTTTATGGCCAAGAGAAAATAGACTATCCTATATGTAGCATTTTCTAGCTACTAATGGGGAGACACAGACAGCTATGCAAAGGGAAACATTGAAATGTAACTGTTATTATAATGAGAGAGACAGAATACAAAGACATTGTTGGCTCTGCAAAATAGGTTACTGCAAGCAGAACTAATTCTATAGCTTGAAAGAGGTAATAAAACGGTAGGTTCTTCGTTATCCTTAATAGGGACCAGAGTGATGCTTAAGATTTAGAAACCAGTGAAACTTTTTTTTTTTTTTTGGTGTTCTGTAAATTTCAGCTTTTATAGATGACCTTGTGTTGATCATCATCATAGGAAATATATGTATTTCTTTCACTTACAAAGTTCTGGCAGTCACAATATATTCCAATTCACAAGAACCTAATAGTATTCAAAGCTTTTCTGGTTTTTGTTTTGATTTCTTTTGTTTTGTTTTTGTTGTTGTTGTAACGTTGCAGTGTGGTTGACACAGAAGCTCAAAGCACAAGTATTTCTTAGGCTGCCGCTCCACTGAATGGAACAGCTTTCACAGATTAATCTTGGTGAAACTTAATCAGCACAGGATTCAGATACATTAAATCAGACTCTTTTTCTGTGGTCTTTTCCTCTTACAGGGTAATACATGGTTTTATATAGATTATACTGATGTTTGACTTTATTGTTTCAGTGTCATTATAATTAGAAGTTTTATTACCCCAGGCTCAGAGTTAAAACACCCAGATAAAAGGCAGAACAGTTGTGAATATACAGGATAGCAAAATCCAAGGAGAAATTGATTGAAATAGCCCTGTAAAGTACTTAGCACATAAGGCTTGTCCATTAGTAAAATGTGTATTGATTAGCGAACCTTTCGACTTTCCCTGTTGGGAAGGTTGAAGATTTTTCAGTGCTTTATTGTTTAAATACGCAGCCTTCCCTGACATGAACTGGCTGCCACTATTATTTAACCATCGCTTTTTGGTGAAGGTCTTTTTAACTCCAATGCTCTATGGTATTTTTCTACAGATACCCTAATCTGCTTTCACTGATACCCCTTCATCCTCATCTCCCCTAGCCCAGTTGTTAATTGGAAGAGCTGTTTATTGCTGATGCCCTCTTCTCCCACAACTAGGCTGTGTCTAGACTGGCAAGTTTTTCCGCAAAATCATCTGCTTTTGCGGAAAAACTTGCCAGCTGTCTACACTGGCCACTTGAATTTCCGCAAGAACACTGACGATCTCATGTAAGATCGTCAGTGTTCTTGCGGAAATACTGTGCTGCTCCCATTCGGGCAAAAGCCCTCTTGCGCAAATCATTTGCACAAGAGGGCCAGTGTAGACAGCACAGTACTGTTTTCTGCAAAAAAGCCCCGATTGCGAAAATGGCGATCGGGGCTTTTTTGCGGAAAAGCGCGTCTAGATTGGCCATGGACACTTTTCCGCAAAAAGTGCTTTTGCGGAAAAGCGTCCTGCCAATCTAGACGCGCTTTTCCGAAAATGCTTTTAACGGAAAACTTTTCCGTTAAAAGCATTTCCAGAAATTCATGCCAGTGTAGACGTAGCCCTACTGTAAATGGCAGTGCTTCTTGCTCTACCTGACATGTGTAGCCAAAAAGGGGAGTGACTGAAAGAGGCAATCTGCACTAAGCAGTGGGTGGCTCCCCTGTTTGTCAGGTGTTTCAGGCACAGACAGCATTATGTACAACTGTAGTAAGTAAAAGAGAGAAGAAGGATGGTGCAGTAGCAGATCTTCTGGCATGTTGGGAAAATTGTCCTTGAAGATTGCTCTAAATAAAATATTAGATATACTTAAAAAAACAACAAATAGTCTGGCAGCACTTTAAAGACTAACAAAACATGTAGATGGTGGTGGGCTGTGCCCACGAAAGCTACATGTTTTGTTAGTCTTTAAAGTGCTACCAGACTATTTGTTGTTATTTAAGTTTATCCTGTACAGACTAACTCGGCTACCCTCTGAAGCTTCTAAAATATTAAAAACAGGACTGTGTAGCACTTTAAAGACTAACTTGTTAGTCTTTAAAGTGCTACACAGTCCTGTTTTTTGTTTCAGCTGCACCAGACTAACACGGCTACATTTCTACCACTATTCTAAAATATTAGATTCTGTGATATGCAGTCTCTTACCAGGGACATATGAGTGTGATGACTTCACTCTGGGATAAAGAAAGCAACAGTAGACTATAAGCAATCATAGTCTACTGTTCAAAATACAGAGGTCTTTGGTAAATAGCAACCCACACTTGGAAAACATCTGGAGAGGAAATCAATGTAATGTATGGTGAGAAGCCTTTTGATCCAATATCCATGACTTCAGTAAGTATTGGATCTAGCTCTTTAGCAAGTTTTTTTTTCAGAATGGAAGTTCCTCTGAATTAAATTGGGACCATGAATCTGATAAAGAGAAGAACTTATTGCCAGCAACTCTTCTAACATTTGCCCGTGCTACTTTCATCAGGAATCTGGGGTGCAATCCAGAAAGTTTTGAATGTTGGAAATTATTTCTTCTCTCTCCCTTTGTTGATTAAATGGTTTCCTGGTTGAAAAGTAAAGCAATTTCTACTTCCTCTTACCCCATCCCTTCCAAAAATATGTCCCACCATTATCAAACAGGGATCCCGTTTTCATTTTGATCGAGCATAGGATCATTCTTTTCAGACACTCCAGCCATCATTCTGGGTTTTTTTTTCTTTGCAAAAAGCTTTAAATCTAGATATATTTTATTTTTCTAAGGGTCAGTGAAAGTGAATTGAAAGGAGGGAAGAATGAAGAAGATCATTCTTTTCAGACACTCTGAAAAGGAGTGGGAAATTCCACTAGTAAGACAAATGCTACTTTCAGCATCTGACCAGTTTCTCTTTAATTTTCCACGGTATAAACTCAGTAAGGACTGAAAGATCCAGGACCATTGTGTAAATTATTTTATTGTATATCTCAACATCTGGCCAGTCATTTGTAGCACACCTATCGCCATAGCATCTTGGTACTATATGCAAGGAAGTCATAGAATCATAGGACTGGAAGGGACCTCGAGAGGTCATCGAGTCCAGCCCCCCGCCCTCAAGGCAGGACCAAGCTCCGTCTACACCAACCCTGACAGATGTCTATCTAACCTGTTCTTAAATATCTCCAGAGAGGGAGATTCCACCACCTCCCTTGGCAATTTATTCCAATATTTGACCACCCTGACAGTTAGGAATTTTTTCCTAATGTCCAATCTAAACCTCCCCTGCTGCACTTTAAGCCCGTTACTCCTTGTCCTGTCCTCAGAAACAAAGAGGAACAAATTTTCTCCTTCCTCCTTGTGACACCCTTTTAGATATTTGAAAACTGCTATCATGTCCCCCCTTAATCTTCTTTTCTCCAAACTAAACAAGCCCAGTTCATGAAGCCTGGCTTCATAGGTCATGTTCTCTAAACCTTTAATCATTCTTGTCGCTCTTCTCTGTACCCTTTCCAATTTCTCCACATCTTTCTTGAAATGTGGCGCCCAGAACTGGACACAGTACTCCAGCTGAGGCCTAACTAGTGCAGAGTAGAGCGGCAGAATGACTTCACGAGTTTTGCTTACAACACACCTGTTGATACAACCTAGAATCATATTTGCTTTTTTTGCAGCAGCATCACACTGTTGACTCATATTCAACTTGTGGTCCACTATGACCCCTAGATCCCTTTCCGCCATGCTCCTTCCTAGACAGTCGCTTCCCATCTTGTATGTATGGAACTGACTGTTCCTTCCTCAGTGGAGCACTTTGCTTTTCTCTTTATTAAACTTCATCCTGTTTACCTCTGACCATTTCTCTAACTTCTTAAGGTCATTTTGAATTATGTCCCTATCCTCCAAAGAAGTTGCAACCCCACCCAGTTTGGTATCATCTGCAAACTTAATAAGTGTACTCTCTATCCACTTGTTATCCCTTTCCAGCAGGATTTAGCACCGTTAACAACAACTCTCTGACTACGGTTATCCAGCCAATTATGCACCCACCTTATCGTGGCCCTATCTAAGTTATATTTGCCTAGTTTATCAATAAGAATATCATGCGAGACCGTATCAAATGCCTTACTAAAGTCTAGGTATATGACATCCACCGCTTCTCCCTTATCCACAAGGCTTGTTATCCTATCAAAGAAAGCTATCAGATTAGTTTGGCATGACTTGTTCTTCACAAACCCATGCTGGCTATTCCCTATCACTTTATTACCTTCCAAGTGTTTGCATATGATTTCCTTAATTACCTGCTCCATTATCTTCCCTGGGACAGACGTTAAACTGACCGGTCTGTAGTTTCCTGGGTTGTTCCTATTCCCCTTTTTATAGATGGGCACAATATTTGCCCTTTTCCAGTCTTCTGGAATCTCCCCTGTCTGCCATGATCATTTCAAAGATCATAGCTAAAGGCTCAGATACCTCCTCTATCAGCTCCTTGAGTATCCTGGGATGCATTTCATCAGGACCTGGTGACTTGCTGACATTTAACTTTCCTAAGTGATTTTTAACTTGTTCTTTGTGTATCCTATCTTCTAAACTTACCCTCTCTCTGCTTGTATTCACTACGTTAGGCACACCTCCAGACTTCTCAGTGAAGACCGAAACAAAGAAGTCATTGAGCGTCTCCGCCATTTCCAAGTTTCCTGTTACTGCTTCTCCCTCCTCACTGAGCAGTGGGCCTACCCTGTCCTTGGTCTTCCTCTTGCTTCTAATGTATCAGCATCACAATATTTCCTGCAAGAAGGCCAAAAACCTTTTAGCTGGCCAGGGCACTGGTGTGAACTGCTGAAAATCTGAGCATGCAATTGGTGCTGCATTGTTGTGTGCATCTATCTCAGCCATTTATATGACTTAGTCTGCCTCAGGTTTGGGGACAGGTCTGGACTCTCCAGTTAGCATTAAGGCAGATTTGACGTGCTTGGGAATATTTAAATAAACCATTTTTGCCAAAAAAAAAAAACCCCTAACAATTAATTGAAACTGAAACTTTTGGAAAATCTGGTTAGTTTTAATGGCTCCCCTGACACAAAACATTTTTTGAAAAAAAAAAGTATCAAAATTGTTGCAAAATCCCATACTGACATTTTGAAAGTGGAAAGGTTCAGTTCCTTAAAACAATTTTCTGTTTTGAGATTTTAGTAATGTGTACTTAAAAAGGCTACAAAAATAAAATGGTCAAAATCAAAATAAGATGTTTTGAAATTATTGAAACTAAGTGTTTTGACTGAACTGAATGAAAAATGCTTTTGATTTTGATTTGTGAAATTTGGAGATTTCTCTTTTTGTCCCAATTCTGGTTGGGCAATTTTTTTAAATATCTCGAATTTGTATAGAAGAAAAAAAATTCTGGGCCAATGCTGCATAAGTTGTGGGGTTTTGTTTTGACTTATTATAGAAGAGGGAGCAATCTGAAAAATATTTTTGGATCCAAACATAGGAAGTGATCAAAATTGTCAAGAGGTAATGTTAAAAACATGAAATAAAACTAAGTTTGGAGTTCAGTCCAGTACTTTTTCCTCTTGATGTGAAGCTATGACTTGTCAAAGGTATTGTCACCCAAATATTTGCCTTTATATCTCATTCCCTTGGCCCCTATGTAAATAGAGGGGGAATCTGAGTTGGAATTAGTTTGCTTGTTTGGACAGTTCTCTTGCACGCTGAGAGAGAGTAAGGCTGTAATCTACTAGTTTTGTTTAATAATGTAGACAAAACAATACATGTGATGGAAACATATTATGTGAGTAGGTATCGGAGGAATGTAACAGAACTAAATGAGGTCACCATTGCTCCTACAAGCCCATAGTGTGAGTGAACAGGAGTTTACATACTTCATTCACAGTATGTATACAGGTTGATTGTTCTATTCTGTTCATTCTATTCAGCTGCTTATACCATACTCATCACAAGTGCCCACAGGTTGCCAGTAACACCTCTCTAATATTTAGCAAAGTCACGGTTTGCCATTGTTTCTCCTTTCTTGAGTAACTACTTAGTGTCAGTTAAGGAGAAGCCATTCTTGTGGAGAAAAGAAATTAATTTGTTTCAAGCCAGGTATCAAATACTGTTTATGTTTTTATATTTGCTCAGTTGTTCATAAGCTGCAACACATGACTTCCATTTATTTTTTACTACTGAAATGGTTGATGAAACAGGAGATGACAGGTGCTCTACAGAGACTGAATTTAGGTGATACTACTATGTTTATACTTCATTACTTTTCACTGACTTGACAGCTGCCATAGAGTTTCTTTCCATTCTACAACCCTTCAATAACCACATAAGGATTAGTACATGGCCCCAAGCCAGGAAACTATTGAATGGGAATTTTTAATATTCTTTAGCAACATGGACAATATAACTGATTGGGAAACAGATCAGCCAAAATTTGATTTTCTTGGGGAATAATTGTCAGTGAAAAAGTATGGCCTGAGGTCAGAGTGCTTATTCCCGGCATTTGTGTGTCCAGGTGCAGTAATTGGGTGCACAAATAGTGACAACTAGGGTTGCCAGATGGTTGAAACAAAAATACCGAACACCCCCCCACCCAAAAAAAACACTGGGAAAAATTCTGTTGAAGAAAAAAAAGGGGGGGGGGGAGGAGACCAAAGGACTCCAAGACTTATTAAGAAATAAAATAAAACAGCATGTCCCCTTTAAGACTGAGTGCAGGGATAGGAACAGGGGAGTGGTTGAGCATTAAGACCCTGGGGAAGCCTTGGTCAGCAGCCATTTTGTGCCAGCAGCCTTGCGGAACCAGGTAATATTGGGGTCTGAGGTCGGGGGGCTGGGTGTTGGGAGCCAGGGTGGCGCTCGGGGGGGGGGCAGAGGCCGGGCGCTGAGTGTTTGTAGGGTTGCCAAGTGCCTGGTATTTTCGCCTCTTGGCCGGGGAAAACATCAGAGAATACCAGACATCTTAGGTGTCCGGTATTCTCTGAATTTTTTTACTAGACAGGAGGTAAAAATACCGGACTGTCCGGGTGAATATTGGACACCTGGCAGCCCTAGGCAAGTAGTTGCCCATGCATTTTTGCATGCAGATAAAAGGCACGAGAGGGAGTGAGAATGGTCAGCCTCAGTAATGCCAGCCCCAAATATTCAAAAAGTCACAAGCGAGGCCTTAAAATGAATCCTTTTAAAAACAATATGAAACTATTGGCTGGGTTCTTTTTATTTAACTTCAAGTGTTGGATCCATGTGGCTGTGCTTGGGTTACACTTTTTAGGCTTTTCTCTGCAGCCACAAAGACAAGGTGGTATATGCATGGATTTTTAAGTGAAAGCAGAGATTCTTGTCTCAGGAGCAGAGACTGTTAAGAAAAGCAGCAAAAATTGTGAGACTTGTGAGAATGAGCAACACAGATTCCGCAGCCCTTATCTCACTTTCCTCACTTCCCTGCAAGTAGCACTGTGAAGCTTAGCTGGCCCCCTAATATCCAAAGGTTAAATGAATTGCCTGTTTCCCAGTGTCATTTTGTTCCATTGTTTGACACTTCAGCAGAGAGGCAAGCAGCTGAGGCAAGGATGGGATAGGACTGAAATAGCACAGCTGCTTCCCAACGGCGTCTCTCATAAAAAAGTCTATTCTTCCTGCCTTCTTCTTACTCAGCTGGTGCTCAGGGGTTTGTCTGGGGCTGTAAACACCCAGGAGTGGAGTTGATAAATAGGGAATAGCCTCAGATTTTAAAGAAACTATATGTGGGACAAATGCTGCCTTCCATTATTTTTGGGCGACTTAGTTGAAGTCTGTGGTCATGTTTCTCAATAGAGTTGCAGATCTGGGCATCCTGGCTGGCATGTTACATTTTTAAACAAATATAAAAGCCTACAGATCCTTATTTAGACAGCTGGGATTTGGTATGAGCTGACCAATTAACTCAAAACCAAATAGCTGTGGGAAGCATTGAAGGTGACAAATGAGAGAAAGTTGCCTGAAGAATCTTAAATTTATACAATAAATTATTGTAGTCAAATTGAACTCCTACCCACTTTTCAGTGATATTAGAGAACTAGAAGTAATGCATATTTTCGCTAGGAGATCATCCTCCATCTCTTATTGACAGGCAAGTAAAACTAGAATGAGGAAGAGCACTAATTAATCATTACTTTATATAACCTTTACTTGTGTGTCAGTCCTGACATTTGAATCCCACTTTGCAATGTTCATTTAAATAAGTGTGTGTTTTATGCAATGTCATCTCTGTAAAAATATGCTCAAGTAGTTGGAGTGGGATTTTCAAAGGTGCCTAACAGAATTAGATGATTACAGTCTCAAATCATATTTACTCATAGAGTACACAGTAAACTCATTTAACCGAGTGTATGCCACAGACCCACAGGAGAAATTGTGGAACCACGTGATAAATTGTTGGGCTCCTAGCACCTGTTGTTGAATTTGTTGGAGGTTTCTGGATGCTCAGCACTTTTGAAAATCAAGCGATTTATTTAAGAGATTCCGCAGGGACTTGGTAGCTTAGTTATGCTTGTCAGTGAAGAGGGATGGTTTTAAAATCATATGCCAGTGAACTGGTCTTTATTTCCTAAATAAATTAATTTTAAAAGAAGCTGATAAACTTTATACAACTTCTTGGTTGTATACCACTTCATACAACCCACTGTATAAACAAATTCTATCATTTAAATATGGGAAAGGGTTATTACCTTAGGGCCAGTAATAATAAAGATGGCCAGGGTAACTAAATTCAGAGTTTAGTGCAAAAGATATTATTTCTGAAGTTTGCTTTTTTTTCTTTGACCCAACTGGTAATTATGTTGCCATTTTAGTGGCGGCATAGTTATTTAAAGTTTACAGTGAGAGAGGCAAGTACATGGCTATGTTGCTGTACTTTATCCCCTTGCAGAAAGGGGTATTACCTTTCAGCTCTCCCAGAAAGATAATAGGATAATAATGCTTAGCATTTGCTACACTGAGTAATTTGTCTTCAAGACACTTTAAAAATAGGTATTCCTCATAACTTCTTAGGGCATGTCTGCACTAGGAAATTATTTTGAAATAATAACTGCAGAACTATCTATTTCAAAATATCAAGTCCACATTACAGGGAAGCCTTGAAATTAGTCTGAGGCTACTCCCTGAAAGTGGATGCACTAATTCAACTTAGAGCCTCAGAAAGCACTGTGGAGTAATTACTTTGAATGACTTTGGGGAGTAATTTCAAAATAGCAGCAGTGGAGGATCCACACTATTGCTATTTTTAAATAACTATTTCAAAATAAGCATTATTCCTAATGGAAAGCAGGAATTATTTTAAAATAACCGGGTTGGTAGGGTGGACGCTCCGCTTGTTATTTCAAAATAAGGGGAGTGTTGTGAACAAGACACACAAAGTCATTCTTTTGCTCTGCTTTGCACTGATTAGGCCTCAGTTGGAGTATTGTGTCCAGTTCTGGGCATTACATTTCAAGAAAGATGTGGAAAAACTGAAGAAGCCCAGAGAAGAGCAACAAAAATGATTAAAGGTCTAGAAAACATGATCTATGATGGAAGACTGAAAGAACTGGGCTTGTTTAGTTTAGAAAAGAGAAGACTGAGAGGGGACATAATAGCAGTTTTCAAGTATCTAAAAGGGTGATACAAGGAGAAGGGAGAAAAATTTTTCTCCTTGGCCTCTGATGACAGGACAAGAAGCAGTGGGCTTAAATCACAACAAGGGAGATTTAGGTTGGACATTAGAAAAAAATTCCTAACTGTCAGGGTGATGAAACACTGAATAAATTGCCTAGGAAGGATGTGGAATCTCCATCACTGGAGATATTTAAGAACAAGTTGGACAGACATCTATCAGGGATGAAAGTGCTTGGTCCTTCTGTGAGGGCAGGGGACTGGACTGATGACCTCTCAAGGTCCCTTCTAGTTCTAGTGTTCTATGATAACTCCCTAGTGTAAACTTGGAATGTTAAATGTTGGTTAATTGAATAGTCCATTAACCTCATGAATTCTTATCGGTTAGTTGACTATTTTATAGTCCCCAGGCAGCCCCTGTCTGGGGGGGGGGGAGGGAGGGAGGGAGAGGTCTGAGCTCCTGGACCCAGCACAAGCCAGAACTGAGCCAGGCTCCTTGCCTGCCTGGCTCCTAACTCACTTTAAATGCAGAACTGCAGCGGGGGTAGGTCCCAGACCCAGTGGAAGCCAGGACTGAGCTGGGCTGCTGGCCAGCCTGCTAAAAAAAAATTTACTGGTAAGGTATTGGGGGGGGGGGGGGAGGGGGAACACATGTAGTCTATAGCATTAACCTATAAACTTTTGCTTATCAGTTAATCAACTATACTATTACATCCCTAGTGTAGACCAGGGCTTAGAGAAGCAGGTAAATCACTGAGGGAACTGAGAATCTGGGGGGAAGTGAATTGCCCCAAACCACGGCTTTGGTAGAGTTAGGAGGAAAACATGGGCGTTTCTTTCTGCTATTTTCATGTTCAAACTATGCAACCATAATTTTTTAGTCTTCAAGTCTTCTCCTTTTGGATAAAGGATCGACATTAACATATTTAAGAGTTCATGAATGGTTTTGGAACCAAAGAGCCTAAAGTGTGTTTGAAAAAGTGATTTGGGCTCCTAAGTCACTTAGGCATTTTGAAACTTTTACCCATGATATTAATTTATTTATTCAGATTTTAAATCAGATAGATCCCAAATTCTTGGCACATCCTGGGACCTTTCTAGGGATCTTGACATTCTTTTAGAACACAGTAAAAGAATTTACCCCAAGATCACAGCACCACTATAGCAACACAGATGACAAAGCCCTTCTATGTGAGTCCCCACCAGACTTTCCCTGCAACTACTGATCACCAATAGAGCCTCCAACAAGTTACCACTGTGAAAAGATAGGCCGGGTAGCAAGAGCTGAAGGCAGACCCACCTAGCACCCACCGATTCAGAAGGGTTCTGATTTCCCAGCTGCTGCTGCCACTCCGGCAATGACTAAACATATGATTTACTGTAGAGCACTCTGGACAGATCTGGGGCTGCTGGCAGAAGCTAGCCCCAGCCCTGCTTCTTCTGCATAAGGCCCAGATCTTCTTGGGGTCTGGAGCCAGCCCGTCCCATCCCATTCCCTGTCTTGCCCAGGGGCCCAGCGAGTCTGTCAGCCACACTGCCTGAAGGTTAACAAAGTCAGATTATTATGTACCATAGAGACTGACAGTGTCTCATAAAAGTCTGCCATGTCTGGGTGTTGTGCTTTTTTCTGGTAATGTCTGGATACATTGACTCCTTAAGTGTTTGAGAGCCTATGCAATAGTTTGCTGCTAGAACAATCTGTCCTGAGCTATGATTTTCAAGTCACTGGGAGATTGTCGCAAGACTTCACATTGGCTTTGAAGATATCTTCATAACACTTATATTGACCACCAGTACAGTGCTTTCTGTGAACAAGCTGGTCGTAAAAGACCATCTTCTGTATCATCCATCATCATAACATGACCAATCTAGTGAAACTGTTCATAAGCATCGCTTCTACACCTATGATATCACACAGCTTAAGGACCTTCATGTTAGGAGTTTTGTTCCACCAATTCACATGGTCATTCCATAAGCACTTGGTCAATCTTCCGAAGGCTGCACTGGCTTTGGCTAGTCGAGTGGATACATCGACATCAGCACTGATGCTGGGGAACAGTATTCTTCCAAGCTAGCAAACTTTATCAACAGCCTTAAGGACAGTATCAGTTATCACTGGAGTGCTGGGCTCCTTCTGAACAGACTGAGATATAACCTCTGTCTTCTTGAGGCTCATGATGAGTCCAAAACGGTGAGCAGAAGTAGCAAAATGACTGAATCTCCTGTGCCTGAATGAGCCAACAATGCACAGTCATCAGCAAACAGGAGGTCACGGCTAGTTGTAGTGAACACTTCAATGCGAGACTGAAACCTTCAGAAATCTGGTAGTTCTATTGTCCATTTTGAACTAAATAGGTATGCTCAATGTGCAGTCCTTGAAAGCAACTAACAACATCACTGAAAAATAGATGCTGAACAGGAGAGAAGCAAGGACACATCCTTGATTTGTACCATTTAATACTTCAACTAATGATTATGTCTCCCCATTGCTAAGGATGTGACCCAGCATGTTCTTGTAGTCATAGACTAAGAGAGAGTCCCTGTCCCAAAGATCCTACACTGAAATTATTACATGTTCATCAAGTTCGCAGTATTGTGTTTGTGACGTTCCTCAAGTGAGAGACCTTAAAATTTCAGTTGTTGTGTTTGGGTGAATTCTAGAGCAGTGTGTGGGTGCATATGTGGTGACAAAGAAAAGAGCTCATGTGTTATCTGTCAGAGTACTTACCTGGATCCATGCTATCTGAGCTCCTCACAATGTTTATTGTAATTAACCTTGCAACATGCTGGTGTAATCCTTCCCCACTCTGAATTCAGTTTCTTACTTCCTTGCTTGATAGTGGCCGGAGCACTAGAACCTATTTGGATGTCCAGTTCCTTGTGTAATGAGTTAGATCAGTAGATTTCAAACTTTTTGGCCCACGCACCCCTCTCTCCACTTCCCAGCTCAATTCAAACCTTTCTGTGGACCACCTATCATGACAAAATGCATTTACTTTTCTCTAAATACCTTAAATACTAAATTATTCATATTAAGCTTCTGGACCATAAAGGCATAAATCTGCAGCTGTAACATAAGGGGATGTATATAACTAGTAAGAAAGGAAACATTATTAATCAATCAGAATTATTACATAGATTAAGCACTTTATCATGTTAGCTTACCAAACTTTGTTTTAAATAAAGTAAAATATTATTAATTAATGTCCAAAACAAAAGGTTTCACCATTGTTTTCATTTATGGCAGGAGTGAGGAATCCACAGACAAATCGGTTAGGATCCACACAAGGGAGAAGCAACAATACAAAACAAAAAACCCTCAGGGAGGTGGCCAGGGTTTCCCACAGGCCAGATTAACTCTTCTGAGGTCCCAGGTCTAGTAGATATTGCGGTATCCCTGGGCTCTGGGGTGGGGCCAAAAATGAGGGGCTTGGTATGTGGAAGAGGACTTCCAGGGAGTGGGATAGGGATAGGAGTGCAGGGTCTGGGCAGGAGGAAGGGTGGTTGGGTACAGGAGCGAGCTGAGGGTAGGGAGTCTGGCTATGAGGTTGAGTACAGGGGCGGGCTGAAGGGGGGTTCTGGGTGGGAGGGTGCAAGAGCAGGGTCGAGGTGGGAGCTGGGTGTGTGAAGGGGGTGTGGGTTCTGGGGACCTCCAAGCACCAACCTCCAGCACGGCCCCCCCCACTGCTCCCATTGGCTACAATTCTGACCAATAGGCGCAGCAGGGAAAGCCTCCAGGCAAGTGAATTTCTGCATTGTCATTCCCCTAGCTAGGGGGCAGAGGGAGAGCAGCAGTACATGTGTGGAGCTGCTTCCTCCTCCCACAAGCCCATAAGGCTTGGGACTGCCCCCTCTGCAAAAGGAACCCGGCACTAGTGCTCCAAGCACTTAGGGTGAGGCACAGGGTAGAGTGCCAGTGCAGGCTTCCCATTGCAGGGTAGGGAGATGAGCCCCAAGCCCGCCTGCAAGATGGTCTACAGACCACACTTTGAGAACCACTGAGTTAGAGTATGTCACTCTGCAGTAGTAGCTGTTAGACATTCAAGTGTGGCATTAATGAGCACTGCCCAGTGGGCGGATGGTTTTGTTGCTGCAAGTCATTTGTGTAGGAAGAAAGAAGCTTATAAGGTTTTCAGAAAGGCCCAGGTTTGACCTTCTCCTGGGTATTCTAGCCTGGTGACAGGCTCTTTTTTTGTGCAAGCCTCAACTCAGAAGGACATTTCAGGCCATGGAAGCGTGTGGAGACAGATCGGGAGGGATTTATAGCACTGAAAAAATAAAATCAAATAAATAAAAACTTGTTGGCGCATAAGTCCATCATTTCACCAGAAAGCCATTGTTTCACTTTCTAGTTCCTTCTGTTGACTTAAGCAAAACTGCAAATAAAACCGCAGACAATGTCTGGGATGAAAAAGTCTGAATAGGATTCCTCCTCCTCACCTGGCTCTAGCAGCAAAAGCAGTCATAATGGTGGTTAGCCACAACCTGTTTGCCGTGAGAGCAGCTGCTCTGTTTTCAAGAAAATAAGTGTTCTGGCAGTGGGAGGACTGTGATAAATGTTATTTTCAGGAAATACTTTCCAATTAAGGAAGATAGCTCTTTGTCTCTAAGTAATGATTGCAAATTGCTCCCTTCTCCTGGCTTAATAGTTTAGTTTTGAACATACTTACAATATCTGCTCTCCTGGTTGTTGGAAAAACTCATACTCTTCTGTAAATGATTTTAGGGTTGAACTACATTTTTTTTGTTTCCTAATTGGACTGATTCTCAATAACACCCTCCTCCCCTAAAAAATCTGCCCAACTTTAATATACTGTTAGTATTGTGAACACATTAATTAGTAATGGTTAGTCCTGGTGTCAGAACTGTAGTTATAAATGTATGAAACTTTTTAAAAATTACAGTTCTGGAAAGTCAAGATGGACCTGCTTTGGGACTATGCAAAGGAGGCTTTTATCTGTAGGGCCACTGAAGAAGTTGGAATAAAAGTTGGAAGGTGTATAGTGAATGAGGCAGGGGAATGCAGGAGAAACAACGGAGGTTTTTATGGTTGAGATTAACCAGATGTTAATTTAGTTGAATGTTACTATGCAGTGTCTCTGTGCAAATAATTTAACCCAGACTTTTCACAGGTGCTCACTAACTGTATTTTCCTCATTTTCTGGGTGCCCAACTGGGCTACGTCTAGACTGGCAAGTTTTTCCACAAAATCAGCTGCTTTTGCGGAAAAACTTGCCAGCTGTCTACACTGGCCGCTTGAATTTCCACAAGAACACTGACTTCCTACTGTAAGAAATCAGTGCTTCTTGCAGAAATACTATGCTGCTCCCGTTCGGGCAAAAGCCCTCTTGCGCAAATCATTTGCGCAAGAGGGCCAGTGTAGACAGCACAGTACTGTTTTACGCAAAAAAGCCCCGATGGCTAAAATGGAGATCGGGGCGCTTTTGCGCAAAAGCGCGTCTAGATTGGCATGGACGCTTTTCCACAAAAAGTGCTTTTGCGGAAAAGCGCCCATGCCAATCCAGACGCTCTTTTCCGCAAATGCTTTTAACGGAAAAGTTTTCCGTTAAAAGCATTTGCGGAAAATCATGCCAGTCTAGATATAGCCCTGGTGTCTGAAGTTCTGAGATCTCAGCTGTAAGTGAAACTAATGGGAGCTGTTCCCTGAGCAAATAAAGGGCAGTAGAATGCTAAGTAGTCTTGTTAGGATCTAGGAATTGCAAATCAGGGGCCCCAAATCAGTGGACATTCTTTACCTTAATACTCTTTATGCTTCATTTCCCCATCTGTGAAAGTACCAACCCCTCAACCCATATGGGTGAGGTGGGAATAAATCCATTATGGTTGGTGAAATGCTCAGATAGACTAGTGATGCTCAACATAAGAAAGTCAATTAGGAAATTAATAATGAATAGAACTTAAGGCCAGAAATCTCCTAGACCTGGGCTGTTAACCTCAACCTTAAGAACCTCAGTTTTTCTCTTGTATTCCCCTAACTCATTCACTACCCAGGTTCCAACTTCTGCAGTGGCCTTACAGACAAAAGCTACTGTGGTCAGGGATCAGAAACCAAGCAGAACGGTAGGAGCAAGGTTGAGAACAAGGCAAGCACAGGAGTGATTGCAGCTATGGGTATAACACTGAGCAGCTCCTGTCCAAGTGCTACTGTTGGGCTTAAGAGCAAACTCAGCAATGCCAATCAGTCAATCAGGCCATTAGGAATTTCAGCTGTAGTTAACTAGCTGATCCCAAGCCATACTGCTGCAAGTGCTGTTGGTAGCCTCTGATATACAGAAGGTCAGACTACATGATCTGTAAATAAATAACACCATCCTTCCCTGAATTTGATACCTCATTTTTTATATCAAAAGCTAAGCATGGGACACATCCAGCCCACTTAAATAGCCTTATTAGCACCAGTCCTAGAATTGACAGGTGGCTTTTTCCCCCTTTTTTTTCCTGTTATAAATTCTGGGTTTCTGTCATTCCTCTCCAGCTCATCTGAGGAAGTGGCC
This sequence comes from Pelodiscus sinensis, assembly GCF_049634645.1. Taxonomy (NCBI): domain Eukaryota; kingdom Metazoa; phylum Chordata; order Testudines; family Trionychidae; genus Pelodiscus; species Pelodiscus sinensis. The sequence goes on along the minus strand of NC_134712.1, from coordinate 242,476,203 downwards.
TTTGCCCACGAAAGCATATATATATATATATATATATATATATATATATATATATATATATATATATATATATGTTTTTAAATTGTATTTACAGTAGGTGCTAGGTTAAATTATGTCAAATAAAGGAAATAATGTTAGAATGGGTTACAAGCAAAGACAAGTGAAAATACGGGTTACAAGCAAAGACAAGTGAAACAAAGGTACGTGCTTTGTTCAAGGTGGCTTTATGTCATCTTCTCAGCAGTGACTGACTTTTCCTCAATGAGGACCTTCTGCAGAAGTACCAGATGCAGCTTCCTATGTCTTCCTAAGTAAAAGATCTTTGCCTGAGCATTTTTCTCATATAAGAGACTTCAATCCTTCCTTCATTGAAGGACCCATCTTTCTCAGTTTGCAAGAGCGCCTATCTCTGTCTCGTGATACATAACATAGAGGCTTTCTGTCCCTTCCCTTTTATAGTCCAGTAAACTTTTGGAAAAGCATCTCTCTGAGTTCATTGACTTTGCTTCAAGAAGCAGGTTGACCTGATGCTGTTCCTCCCTCCCTTGTGGTCTTCTCATCACCTTGCTGATTTCTACATAAATGAGGCCTCGGCTGTTTTTGGATCTCACCTTGCTTAATTTCTTTGGAGACAAGTAGATAGCTATGGAGTACACTGAATGGGCCAGGCCAGCTGAAATTCATAACCTGATACTAGTGAGACACCCCAGCTCTCTGGGCTGTAAACTCACACCAGCAAAACACATGGTTTTAAGAAAATTTGGGAGTGGAAGTGTGCTTGGGTCACCATGCTGATTTGTTCAAGGCTGGTGGCAGTCAGAGTGGGGCTGTTGGGAGGCTGTTGGGGGTCACAGCTGCAGAAACAGGGTTGTCCAGACACAGACACTCAGGCTGTAACCTACATGCCTTAGCCTGACTGTGAGTGTCCCAGACTGGAGTTACAGCTGCAGGGCATTTCAGACACCCAGGATTACAGGGCAAATGGTGATACACTCTTCTAGATTGCAGTCCATGATACAGAGAAATCCAGTTAAGACAGGTGTGACGATGCGTCGGGACTCCCCTCGATCCTGCAGCCCCGTAGCAGCAAACAGACTCCGCCAGCCAGTAGAACAGAGAGGGTTTATTGCTTCTCCCGGATACAGCAGGGCACAGACATGATGTGGCTACAGGAGTCAAGGCTAGGATGCTTCAGACCCCTGAGGCTAAGGGGTCCATCCATCCCCCTCAGACTCTCAGTCCTCAGCTTAGGTTGTTCCCTTCATGTTTTTCAGCCAGCAACTGACCCTTCCCCCGACACCTGGTGTTCGTCTCTACCTCCCTCCCTTTGTCTCTCGCCCTGGGAAGAAGAACTTTCTTTTATTAGTTTTAAGCGTGCTACCCATTAATTTCATTTGGTGTCCTCTAGTCCTTCTATCATGGGAACTAATGAAGAACTTTTCTTTATGCACCCTCTCCATACCACTCATGCTTTTATAGACCTCTATCATATCCCCCCCCAGTCTCCTCTTTTCTAAACTGAAAAGTCCCAGTCTTTTTAGCCTCTCTTCATATGGGACCTGTTCCAAACCCCTAATCATTGTAGCTGCCCTTTTCTGAACCCTCTCCAAGGCCAAAATATCTTTTTTGAGGTGAGGAGACCACATCTGTACACAGTACTGAAGATATGCCATACCATAGATTTATACTTCCCCTCCTCCTTCTTCCCCTGGCTTCCCCTTTCCAGCTCCCTCCTCCCAGGTTTCCCCCTCCCCTCTTCCGCCTCCTTTTCCCAGTCTCCCCAGAGGTTAACCCCCCCCCCCCCAGTTTTGTTAAATAAAGAGAGTTTCTATTTTTGAACACACGTGTCCTTTATTTTTTACATCAGGAAGGGGGGCTAGGAAGGGGTAAGTGGAAGGAGGTGAGGGAGAAATGGGGCACAAGCCCCCAATGGGGAGGACTGGGGTGGCTCTGCGGGCTCCTTGGGGTGGAGGCTCTCCTGCAGGGCCTCGTGGATCCTGACAACCCCCCCCAATTGACCCCCCCGGATGGCAGCTTGCGGCAAGTGCAGCTGGGCTGATGGCTGAGTGCTGTGATGTGCTGAGTGCGGGCACTCAGGGCACTCCAACACAGGACTGCTTTGCTGTCCCTCATCGAGTCAGACAAGCAAGCGGGGAACCCTGAGAACTGTCTGTCCGGGGGGTGGTGGTTGGGTCCCTTTAAACACAGCCCTCAGCTAGCCTGAGGCAGCAGCTCCACATCTTAAGTCCTAACCTAATGCCCTGCCAGCACTGGTTTTGGCCAGCCTTAACTTCGGTTCAGGGTCCACTCAATTTGGACAATCTAATTTGAATGAGTTTTTAGATCTAGATGCACTAATTCGAATTAACTTATTTTGAATTAACTAATTTGAATTATGTTAGTTCGAATTAGTGCTGTAGTGCTTCCCTAACGGAAGGTGGGGGAAAAGTGCTCTGTCTCAAAATAAGTGCTGTGTAGACATGCCCAAATTCAAAATAAGCTAGTTCAACTTAAGCTACACAATTAGCATAGCTCAAGTTGCGTAGCTTATTTTGAGTTTAGCCCTGCTGTGTAGACGTACCCTCAGACACTGACCATGTGTGCAAGACCCAGCCAGCTAAGTCCCTGAGAGAAAGAATGCACCTAACTCCCTCATTCAGTATCCCATCTCTAGCTGTGGTCACCTGGTGCTTCAGAGGAAGAAGACCATGTATTGTCCACAGAAGACATTGGGGAAGACCTTCCTGACCCCTACAGGAAGATGGCTGAAGCCCAGAAGCATGCACTTTTACATTCATAAGGACATCCCAGAAGGGACTTCTAGGACTTCTGACCTCTCTATCCTCTACCATCTTAAGCAACTGCAGCATACAGTTACATTCACTAGTTTGACAGACTTTCTTGAAACTGTTAGCTCTCACAATCCCTTTTGAGAGGCGGCTCTAGAATAGTACTCCTCTGACAATTAGAATAATAGAATCACAGAATACTAGAGCTGGAAGGGACCTTGAGAGGTCATCAAGTCTCATCCCCTTCCCTCACGGCAGGACATCGCACTGTTTAGATCATCCCTGACAGGTGTCTGTCTAACCTGCTTTTAAATATTTTCAGAAATGGAGATTCTACAACCTCCCTAGGCAATTTATTTCAGTGTTTATCCACCCTGACAGGCAGGAAGTTTTTCCTAATGTCCAGCCTAAACCTTCCTTGCTGCAATTTTAGCCCATTGCTTCTTGTCCTATCCTCAGAGGCCAAGGAAAATAGTTTTTCTCCCTCTTCCTTGTAACATCCTTTTATATACTTGAAAACTGCTATCTTCAAGGTGCTTATACCTCCCCCCCCATTATATTTATGGAGAACAGTAACATTCCCCCTGAGACCTTGATTTGGTAAGATGAACAAGGCCAAGCTCTTCTCGTCTCCTGTGATAAGATAGGTCCTTATTTCCCCGATCATCCTAGTAGTTCTTCTCTGCAGCTGTTTCAGTTTGAATGAATCTTACTAGAACATAGGTGACCAGAATTGTACACTGTATTTCAAATGCGGCCTTGCTACTTCCTAATAAAATGGCATTGATTTTTCTCTGTCTATTTAAAGAATGCCTCACCATGAACTTCATAGAGTCACATTTGTCTTTTTCACAGCTGTATCACATCGGTGGCTTATTGTCATCCTATGATTGACACACACACCCAGGTCTCTCTACAGTTCTGTTGCATCCAACTAATAAACTCCCAGCTTATAATAGAAATTCTTATTGTTAGACCCTAAGTGCAAAACCTTGCAATTTGTAGTATTCAATTTCATCCCATTTCTGTCACGTCAGGCCAGGTGGGGATATACCTCCGCAAGGTCATCCAGATCTTTCCTCTATAATATTGTGCTTTTCCTCAGTTTTAACAGTGCCTCCCAACTTTTGGTCATCAGGTAATTCTGCCTTCAGTGCAGGGCTTAGGCAGTGTTCAGAAAATAAGGACTAAGGCCACTGATTGCACAAGGGTAAAACAAACTATTGCATAGTTGTGCATTAAATGAGCACCAGCCATCTTGTGCACTGAATGAGGCAGGGGTCCTGTGGAAAACATAGTATGTGATCATGTGCTTAAGATTCCTATAATGCATACAGACAAGGCGACTGAATTAAGATTGCACAAGCAACTGTTCCTAAGGTTTGAGTGCTTCACTTTGTAACTTTAACATTCTTTTTAATGTGGTTTTTGTAGGCTACAGTCAATAAAGGTGACGTTTTTCAAAAGCATTCAGTGTTAGCCACATTCTTTTGCCCTTTAAGTCAATGAGTGTTTTACCATTGACCTCAGTGGAAGCAGAAATTAGGCCAGTGTTAAATGCTTTTAAGATCCTGCATGATTACTGTAATTCTGCTGGACCCATAAGTGCGCTGAGAAATACACCGAGAGAAAATACCGTACCTTACTTCAGTGTGTGAACTCTGCAAAGAACCTGTTACTCCAAAAGGCTGCCTGCTTTCTCTATTAAAAACAACTTGATGTGTGACATGCTAAATTTAGTTGTTGGCAGTGTTTACTGTTTGCTAGTACAGAACGTGATTTCTCATATTAACCTTGAATGGAGATTTTCAATGACCTGGCTGAATTTTTAGCCTCCTGGAAGTAACAGTGTGTTTTATTTGGCATGCATAGATTTAAAGGAACACAGGTACCATTTTATTCTTTTATATTAGTGCTGCAACCCTCAAGCTAGACCAGAGCCCCATTGTGCTAAATATTGTATCTTCCCTATCCTGAACAGCTTACAATCTAAAGAGACACAAAACGAGAGAGAGGGGATAATTCTTATTCCTGTTTTCCTCTTGGAGAACTCAGGTACAGACAGATTAAGTCATACTGCAAGCCTGAAGCAAAGCCAGTAACTGAACCCTGACCTCTTGAGTTCTATGGGAGTGTCTTAATCTTTTCCTCACTTTTCTTTTAAAGACATCCTATTCAAAGTTGATGTATATGCTTAGCTATCTCAGTATCTTGTTAGAGTTTCCCCCTCAATTCTTTCAGTAGTCAATATACTTGAGAATATTAGAACAATAGCAAATGGTTGCCTTCCTTTACCAACAAGACATACTACTACTATTATTTTTCCCATGCCTCCTGCCGTCTCTTCTTTGTACTCTTAAAAAATTGTAAATTGGATGGCAGTCAGTGCTGATGCTATTAACAAATGACTGGCTGCTCAAGAGAGAAAGTCACAACAATATGTAATTTCATTCACTGAGGGTTTTTTTGTTTTGTTTTATTTTTGTGTGTGTGTTGTCAAGCAAACTTTTCCAACCTAAGAAACAAACTATTAATTATAACGGTTGTGTTATGATTTGTAAGATGTAAGCCTGAATAGTGAAACACATAATGCATAATCTAATACCTAGCTGTAAGTGCCTGCGCTAGCCACTGGACGCAGTCCAATTTGGCCCCCTAAAAATGTTCTTTGAAAAAATACCTGGTCTCTGTTTCCTCCAATAGAAACATAATTGCTTTGATATATTTCCCCTCCCGTTGGTCTGCTGCTTCGTATCTACCAAGCAGAGATGAGCTGCCCAAAGTTAATAATAATACCTAGCCCGTCTCTCTTGCAAGGCATTTTACAAATATCATTACCTTAATTGCTCTTCACAAAGATCCATAGTGATATGGTTCCCATGTGCCAAATGGACAAACTGCAGTGCAGAGAGGTTAAGTGACCTGCCCAAGGCCAACGTATGATGAATCGATTCAGAGACGAATTAGAATTCGAGGCAATTGAATAACTCCCATTGACATCAGTTGATCTCACTTACTTGAAATGGAATTCTATATATCCTGCCGGAGATATACTTACCCAGCATCCAACACCATTAGATTATTGTTCTGCCTCTTCATACCTCTCATTAGCCAGTGATTGTTTTATTTATTTGTACTGTGGTCGCACCTAGGAGCTCCAGTTCTGGATTAGGACCCTGTTGTGCCAGGCACTCAACAAGCACAGCACACAATACTTCTCTTGAGACACCAGGTGGAGATAGACGGACAGGCAGTGGAGCAAAAAGAAATAAAAGGCCAATGGCGACTGTTTTCCTCCCAGGAGAGGGAACAGGGTAACAGACGTGTGGTAAGTGTGTAGCAGTGATCTACTAAAGAAGGTGGTCCATAGCCAACAGCCTTGAAGAAAGACCACATAACTGCAGACAGGGCAACTGTACCCCTTCCCCAAGCCCTGGCTCTTTCCGCACTGCCACAAATCCACCCCTTCCCCAAAACCCTGTCCTTGCTTTGCCCCCCTCCTCCTGCCCTTTCTGGGCTCCTCTCTCCCCTCCCGTACTCTCCCTGGAGCTACGTGACCTGGGGGAATACCATGGGGCCTAGTGCAGGGTGGCAGCAAGGGTGGGACTCTCACACTCACCATGGCAGCTGGGTCGCTCCACCGCACTATGGTACCAGGAAGTGGAGCACCCTGGCCAAGCCCGCTCTGCTCCTCCAAACAACGCAAGCCTGGGGGGAACAGAGTGCTGCGGTCTGTGGCTGATGAAGCAGAGCGACCCGGCTGGGAGATGGCAGCGGAGCAGCACAGGCAGTTGCGTGCATCATTCTGCATCTTGAGCTGTTGCCACTGTAGTGAGTACAAGGGGGCTCACCCCCCTGGTAATACCTTGGGCTGCCCTCAGCCCCGTGGGCTACTATCAATATGGGGGGCATCTTGTCTGTAGTACAATTTGCGCAGGCACCACAGGCTCCTCCCCCAAATGTGGGGTCTGGGGCAGTCTCCCCTAACAATGCTATGGATGGGACAGCTCTGAATACAGATATGTGAACAGAAATAAATATTCTCCCATGTGAAACTGAGTGCTATTTTGGAATACGGTGTTGTTTTAAAAGGGACTTCAAGTGGTATCCCTTCTCCACCCTTGATTCAAGAGGAAAATCCAGAGTGCAGCTCAAAAAGGTCTGTTATAGGACTAGATAATCTGTGCAATGGAGGCCCTACTAGGCAGTGGCTATGGAGTCCTAGTTCAAAGGGTAAGTCAAACATCTTGCTTTCATTGTTTCCTCTCCAGATAGTTAACCCCTTCCTCTGTTCTATGGATTTCAAAAATATTCATTTCTGGAGTCCGGAATGTCCTATTTTAACTTTCTCTGAAATTCCTAATCAAATCATTACAGTCCACAAGACCTTGAGATTTTAAATGCTAGGTCAGGGGTCTCCAAACTTTTCAGCCCGAGGGCCGCATTAACTATCAAACAGCAGTTCGGGGGCCGACTACACACTTGAGGTCCAAATAAAAAACAATCAAAACATGGATGTTGTTTTTAATTATTTATTTAATATTATTTTATTCAGTTATTATTTAATAACACATTCATACACTACACATGAACACCTGTATTAGTGTGAATGGTGAAATTGTTTCCTGGATGCCAAAATAGCAGACATTTCTGGCTTTAGATTTGTTGTCCCTAACATCAACAGTGACCTGAGATTATCATCGGACAAGTTTGTTCTCAAATTGTTCTTCACGTATTTCATTCTTGAAAATGTTTGTTCACACAGGTATGTTGTTCCAAAGATTGAAAGGTACCTTGATGCAAAAGTTTTGACATTAGGAAAGTCTTCCTTGGGCAAAAACTGGTAAAAACCCACCAGTCCTATTTTGAACTTGTCCCTAAGGAGGTCATTTGCTTGCAACTCAATGACTTCCAGCTGCAGTTCATCTGGGCAACTGGCCACATCTGCTTCAAATGGGTTTTGAAACAATCTCACTTCTTCTGCCTTTGAATCCAAAAAGGTCTCCACGGGCCGGATGAGAGGGCCTCGCGGGCCGCATCCGGCCCCCGGGCCGTAGTTTGGAGACCCCTGTGCTAGGTGCAAAACAAAGCTCCAGCAAGTGGAGAGTCTGATCCTATGCTGTCACAGGCAGTTACATGCCACTGTGCATCTTATGAAATTAGCTGCTAACCACGTGTGCAAAAGGATAGTAGGTGATTTCACATGATGTGCACTGATGCATGTCCATGTCTGTGAGGCGGGTCATGCTCTATTTGTCTGTTAAAATTCTGCAGAGAGAAATCGCCATCCTTTATCAACCACGCATCAAAGGTTATTTGAGGTTTCAAGGGTTATCAAGATTTGCATAGCCAGAGTATGTTGCAATTATGTGGCTGAATTCCGCACTTCGTTGTACAGCTACTGTTCTGGGATGCTATGCATACCTCACCCATATTCTCTAGTGCATTTTCCAAACAGCTGGTTTAACCAGCTACAGAGTGAAAATTCTTCTTTTTATTCAACTCTCAACAGATTTTTGTAAAGGGAGATTTCCACTGCAAAGTGAATTATTGTCATGTGTCACAAGGATCTGTTCCATAATAAAGGCAATGATTATAAGATCTGAATAAACTCTGTGGCTATAACTTTATCATAAAGTTAGTGTTGTTATTTACTGAGGGCTGGATTCAGACTTTACTCCCTGTGCTAACTGAGGTCTGGTCTACACTACATGGGAAGGTCAAAGTAAGAGATGCAACTCCAGCTACGTAAATTGCTTAGCTGGAATTGAAGTTTCTTCAATCCCTGTCCACACAGTGAGAGGTCGATGGGAGCAAATGCTGCTTTAGACTTCCCTTACTCCTCATGGGGAGCAAGAGTTCCGGCACCTAAAGGGGCACTCTGAGTCCGAGCAAGAGCGTCTATACTACACCCACTAAACTGAACCCCGACTGAGGTAGAAGATCGACTGAGGCAGCCCTAAGGGACAGTATATACCAGCACCCTCCGAGTGAAGTGACTTATTGTAGTCCTAAAAAAAGATTCAGTTTTACCTCTCTCTTTGTGCTGTACCACCTCTGTTAACTGGGGCGGTTCCAGGGTCTGTAGTGGCTCAGGCTTCTACCCAGAGATGAGCTTTTGCCTACTGACTGTGTGTGGGGTGGGCGGGAGGAGAGCAGAGGACAGCTGGCTTCATTGGTATTAGTGAGCATGCTCACTCCATATGCACATGCTCAGTCCAAGCCAAGTAGTAAATGGGGTGCACATGACTTGTGTGCTCTGCCCACTATCCACCTCTCTTCACTTCTCCATCACTCAGTTATACCTGGGAGTTTACAGAAAGTAGATCTTGCTCCTTTGCACAGCTGAATAATGCAAGGTCATTATGGGTATGTATACACTACAGCACTAATTCGAACTAACTTAATTCGAACTAATTAATTCAAACTAAGCTAATTCGAACTAGTGCATCTAGACCTAAAAACTAGTTCGAATTAGCGTTTTGCTAATTCGAACTAGCAAGTCCACATTGAGTGGACCCTGAACCGAGGTTAAGGCTGGCCGGAAGCAATGCCGGCAGGGCGTCAGGTTAGGACTTAGAGCGTGGAGCTGCTGCCTCAGGCTAGCTAAGGGCTGTGCTTAAAGGGACCCGACCCCCACCCCGGACAGACAGTTCTCAGGGGTTCCCCGCTCGCTTGTCTACCTCGATGAGGGACAACAAAGCAGTCCTGGCTTGGAGTGCCATGAATGCCCACGCTTGGCACGTCACAGCACTCGGCCATCAGCCTGGCTGCACTTGCCGCAGGCTGCCATCCGGGGGGGGTTAATCAGGGGGCTGCAAGAGAGCTTCCACCCCGAGGAGCCCGCAGAGCCACCCCAGTCCTCCCCATCGGGGGCTCATACTCCATTCCTCCCTCACCTCTTTCCACTTACCCCTCCTTAGCCCCCCTTCCTGATATACAAAATAAAGGACACGTGTTCAAAAATAGAAACTCTCTTTATTGAACAAAACTTGGGCTATGAAGGATAGAACTATAACAGAGTTTAAAGAGAAGTTAGATAAATTCATGGAGGTTGGGTCCATGGAGTGCTATTAGCCAGGGGGTAGAAATGGTGTCCCTTGCCTCTGTTTGTGGAAGGCTGGAGATGGATGGCACGAGACAAATGGCTTGGTCACTGTCTTTGGTCCATCCTCTCCAGGGTACCTAGTGTTGGCCGCTGTCGGCAAACAGGCTACTGGGCTAGATGGACCTTTGGTCTGACCCAGTACGGCCGTTCTTATGTTTTTATGTTCTAAGCTCAGGGCTCAGGGTTGGGGATCTCACTGGACCACCTTGATTATCATGCAAACCTGCTCCTGGGTGGCCAGGCTGGCAGCTATCCTGCTCTAGACGGCCACTTTCCTGTGCCTAGTGCGGAGGTTGTGGACATTGGAGAATTCCCTCCAAACCTGGATGAGGTCCACGATCTCCGCACTAGACCAGGTGGGTGCCCACCTCTTGCCCCGGGCAGGCTCCTGGGAGCCGCCAGCCTGGTCCCCGGAAGAGGCGGAGGGCTGTGTGGCAGCGGGTGGCTGGCACGTGCCATGCCAGGTGCAGGGTCTGCTGGCTGGGTGCTGGTAGGCTTGCACCTGGCATGGGCACCATAGCCAGACCGTGCCCCTTTAAGGGCTCCAGGGCCAGGAGGCAAGTTTCCCTGGTGGTGCCCAGAGTGGCCACCAGGGCAAGCTGGGGAGGGCTAGCCTCCCACTTGTTCAAATTAACTGGCTACACAGCCCTTAATTCAAACTAATTAATTCGAACTAGGCATTAGTCCTCGTAGAATGAGGTTTACCTCGTTCGAATTAAGCACTCCGCTAGTTCGAATTAAGTTTGAACTAGCAGTTTGTATGAGTAGCGCCTATCAAAGTTAATTCGAACTAACGTCTGTTAGTTCGAATTAACTTTGTAGTGTAGACATACCCTATTTAGCCCATAGTGGACTACAAACTGGGCCATGAATGAGAGTATTTAGTAAACTGAGCAGGATTTGGCCCCTTATCTACAGTAATTGGTATAAATTCTCCAGTAATTGGTATAAATCCCTCTCTGAACAACTTCAACAAAACCATCTAACCAAGACATTATAAATACAGAACAAGTGTTAATCTTGGAAACTTGGATTACGACGCATTTAATGAGAGAGAGGAAGAGAGAATTCAGCTTCATCAGTAATTGCATGTCAGCTCCATCAAATGTCTGGATTGTTTAAAACGCATCTAAAACAGCAAGTGATATCTGGAGCCATTAAATTCTGCTATTTGACACACTGTTATTTCTTCTAGTTACTTTGACGTTTTACTGGCTCCCTTTCCTCCCCACTTACTTACATTTCTCAGTAAAACAGCATGTTATCTGTCTTCCATGAGATCTTGCACATCCATGTTACTTCAGCAAAATTCCTTCTCTTAGCAGGCTTCTCTAGATGGCTTTTTTTTTTTTTTTTTTTTTTTTGCCATTTTGAGCCAAGATATAAATTGTTTACTTTTACTGAAACCCAGATACTTCTGAAATGTGGGGGTCTTGTGAATCGCTGTTGGGGAGTGGACCACGTGGGAGTAGAGCGGAGTTGCGCTAGCCCAGGTGACAGCGCTGGGATGCACTTGTGGGCAGAGAGGAAAACAAGCGTCCTCTCCACTCTCTTTGGGATGGTGCCACATTCAATCTGCTGGACTTGGTACTGCATAGATTTGGATGGAACTTCCTCCCTACATCCTTCAGGATGATTTGTGAGCCTGAAAGCACGAAGAGGCATCAGCTCCTATTATCTGGAGTGCAAAAAGGTCTATAATTGTGATTGGCTTCTGGGTAGGAATATAAGGGTATGCGCGAGTTCTTGCGCATTCTCATGGGGCCATTCCCAATTGATCCCCAATAATTTTTTGCTTAGGGTCCAGCTCTGATCTCTGACACAGTGATGACTATCCAGGTATCTTGTCTGTGCTAGTTTTTGTTACAAACTACACTCTCCACTTCCCCACAAATATGATGCCAGAAGTGAAAGATTCGTCCAATGCATTAAAGATTTTTTTTCTGTTCAGTTTTCTTAGTAATGCCAAGCAACATTTGCTAGTTTAAAAAAAGACATTTATAATTCGATTTTTGAAACACGAAATTAGCTGCCTATACCCATCTAGATTCTACAACTGCATCAACTCAGTCCAATCTGTTGTCACATTAAGGATCAAATTTGTTACAATAAAAACAATGTATGAAACATGATGGTTTTTATAGAATAACAGTCTTATGCAGATTTCTGTATTTCCCTCATGCATTTATTACAAACAGTGTTATATTTCTCACTTACTAGCAGGTTGGTTTTAATTTTATTACACTTGTAAGTGGTATGAAGCAAAAATGCACTATTCCAGCTTCTTTTGGCCAAGTGACTTCCATTTAAACATTCCCAAGTTACTGAACCAAGTCTAATTGTGTTCTGAAATTACTCTGCCAATTGAAGCCAGTGCTATCATTAATCATTGGCATCATTATTAACTTAAAGGATCCTTCTGGTGAACTTACAGTATATTTAAATTACATGAAAAGAAGTTAGACTTTTTTTCCTAAATAAAGAGCTTGTTGCAAACGTCTAAAAATTATGTAATTGGAAAAGATTGTCTGACCTTAGTGATTAGTAATGGGGTTATATTTAGGGGGCAAATCTTTGTTTTACTAAATGCAAAGGGAGTGTTAGCAGTGATGCCAGTGGACATCCAGTTTGGCTCTAAATGACTGCCTTGAAGTGAAGCCTTGAACATAAGTCAACCTTACGTTGTAGTTATTCTTTTGGCTTTGGGAAATGAATTGCTGTCTTCAGTTCTGTTCCTACTAGAATTATAATTACATTTTCTTTCAGTTTCTTATAGAAATCAACCATTGTTAGTTAAAACAATAGTTAGCAGTGATCATGAATTGATCTAATATCCACTGAAGTCCATTGAAATCTTTCCTTTGACCTTGCTGGATATTGGATCGAGTGATTTGTGAGCCAGTGTCTAAACTGTCTTCTTCCCTGGCCACTTGCTGTTCTAGGAATTGCTGAACACTTCTTGGAGTGGTTGAGTCTTCTCTGTTCTACCTACAATGGCTTTTGAGGGTGCTTGTCACCTTGCGGGAAAAGCAGCTTCCAGTACTTTCTCCCACTGATGTGGGAGAGAGCAGAATCTGGCTCAGCAATGTGCACTCCATGCCACCTGGCTACAGTTCGAAAATGGGGCTAGCTTTCAAGAAAAAGAATGCTTATGGAATTTGCCAGGAAATGAATCATGGGAATTTTTTAGTCTGACCTCAGATCCCTGAATTCCACTAGGTTCTGGTAGGCATCGCACACTATATATAAATTCCAGCATGCATAGAACATAGTGTCAGAATATTGCACCATGGGATATCTTTCCAGAGAACTGGGAGATGGTTTTGAAAATGTATAGAGTAAGAATGTTAAAAATCAATGAATTTACTAGTCGAGTAGTCGATGGAAATTCCATCAACTAGTCGATAGGCACTTTTGCATTCCTCCTTTGAAATGTACAAGAGTCCCAGCGGGGTCTCTTCTGCATTTCAAAATTGGAATTCCACACAACTGACTCTGGGCTCCACGTGGGCGCTTCTACTTTGAAATGCACAAGAGACTCCCCAGCTGATCCCAGGCTCTGCACGGCATTTCAAGCGGCAGCACCGCACAAAGCCCAGGATCAGCTGTGTGGTGCTGCTGCTTTGAAGTACCCCTTCAAAGGTACCCTCCCCTTTGCAGCCTCTATCTGATAGCATTTGCTTATCGGATAGTCAACTAGTCCTTAACATCCTTAGTGCAGCGTACAACAATTCACAAGGGCAGTTGCTTAAGCTAGCATAAACAAGTCATGCAGATGCACTCTTTCATTGTAGTTCCTCTGTATTATTTAGAGAGGGAAACATTTCAAACACATTTCTCTGTGCAAATAAGGCCTTGGACACTCTGTAAAACCCAGCATGAAAGACATTTTTTTTAAAGATCTTTGAAAGAAGAGATTGTCCTCTAGTTGGCGTGGTCTCTGTATGTGTTTGAAATGTTTATATAAACATCTCATGATTTTGGTTTCTTTGGGCTCAAGCATGTAAACAGTTTGAAAGTGTGAGAACTCCCAAAGCAAGGAGTATCCACCTGAGCATCATGCTTAACAAACTTCGTTTCCCTCAGTGTAATTTGCCTCACTTCTTCCTCATCACCCTGTCTGTTGCCATGCTCTGTTACTGCAGACACACTCTAGTTTTCTGGCTTTGGTTCAGTGGCTGTTCTGAATAAGTGATTCCTTTGAGTTCTGTGTGAATTTTGTTTTTATTCATGTGCTCTTAATTAGAGATCTACTCTGCTTTGGTCATCCACGTGACACAGTTACACCCTGATATGCTACCACAATGAGAAATATCTTTCCTTTTTGGGGGGTTGCCAACCTTTCAGGATTCTCCTGGAGTCCCCAAGAATTAAAGATTAATCTTTCATTAAGGATTGTCATGTGATGAAATCTCCAGGAATATATCCAATCAAAATAGGCAACCCTGCCCTTTGCACTTGAGGGCGAAGACCTAAATGTCACTCAGATTACTCCACAAATTGCTTCTTTTGTAATGTCCATAGGCAGTGCTTTTTTTTTTTGTAAGAAAAAAGGTGCTGATACTCTAGGGCAAACTTGTTGAGCAAAAAACAAACAAAAAAAGGAAACTTGTTGAGCAAAACAAAAAGTGCTGGGGCTCTGAATGCGCTTGCGGTCCCTTTAAGAGCCAAAGTACCATGCTGGGAGCTGGAAAAAAACCCACCGCGCATCCCGAGCAGGCTTCCATCAGGATCCGAGCCATCCCAGGAAAACAGGTACTGGGGGAAATTCCATTCCTTTTCTGTGGGCTGGGAAAATAGGTGCTGGTATGCTGTACCATTATAAGAAAAGCACTGTGTATAGGAAATAAATCAGTAATCACCACCTCAGAAGGTTTACAGAAGTGATGGGCAATCTTAAGCTAGTGAGAGGGGCGCATGAGTGGCCTCCTTTATCTGCAAGATTGTCATAACCAGATGATCTCCCAGGATAGAGTAGTTTTGCTAACTGTGTCTGCATACTTAGAATTTGCAGGGTGTGCCAACTGAACAGTGTCAGTGCTCTGACTTGATGCCAAGGCACGCTCGGCTGTAAGAGACAATGTTCTGTGCAGTCAGCACACACCTCACTTCACAGGCCCTTGCTTTACGTGTGTATCACTTTAGCAAAACCAGCAGGAAAAAAAACTAGGTGAATGGAAGCCAGTAGAACCTGGCAGCCCTGAGTAATGGTAAACAAAATGTTTGTGGGCCACACAGACAACCCCAACAGGCTGCATCTGGCCTGCGGGCCACAGATTGCCCATCTCTGGTTTACAGTCCTGGGGCCTGATCCTGCAGCTGACTCCGTGTGGCTGGACCTTTGTGCCCAGGCAGAGCCCTGTTTGATTTTCTTGAAGCTCCACACAGTGGATTACACACAGACCACTGTAAGATCAGGGCATAAGACCTTACATTATTAATTTGCATGTTGTAGTACAGTTAAACACCACATCCAAGCTGGGTCTGTAGTGTAGGCTCCAATACAAACATATGGTAAATGTTAGTTCCTGCCCCAAAGATTTATAATCTGAAAGACAAGATCAGACAGATTGATGATACAAACAATCAGAGGTGGGGTGGAGGAAGATAGTGCAAACCCTATTAGCAGTTATTTGTTATGAGCACAAGGATAAGAAATACTAATGATAGATGCACAGTACTTCTAACCCAGTGGAGCAGCTAAAATTAAAGTGCCATTTCTCTTCATTAACTTGAAGAAGAAAGTGATATTTTTATGATCAGGAATTAGCTCCAGCGGGACACACTTGGTATATTGGGAACAGCTGTTTTCACCTTGCATTGTTATGATTCTCTGTGCCCTGTTGATGCTTCTGAGTTTCATTGTTTGCAATTGAGACAATGGGTTTCCAGATAATACCTATCACCATTTAGCTTAAGCTTTCAGCCTGTTAATAATAAACGTGGTTCAACTTCTGAACCAATTTACTTATTTATTAAAGATAAAACCAAAGAAGCATTGTGTGCCCTTCCACACCCACCACTGTTGGCTTCCTTCCCATGTCTAGTTACATAAACATATTAATTATACATTGTCTAATGAATAAATTATAAGATATTTCATAGTTGCTGCTTTTTCAAGCCTTTACATTACTGGTTGTACATCATATTTATTGACAAATCCTATGTGCCTTAGTCATGTGAATTGCCCCCTTAACTTCAGTGGGGTGACTTTCTTGGTTAAAAATTACTTAAATATGGGCAGCAGGATCAGATCTATATTTTTAGTGTCATTCAAATAGACCATTTTACTTCAACATCCACCAATATCTATGGACCGAAAATGTTAAGTTATCCATGAAAGATAGGAAAGCAGACCCTGTTCTGTTTTAATATGGATCTTTCATATAGAAAATACAAACTACTGGAGCTTTAAAGTGCTATCTGTCTTCCAGGAGGGAAATGTCTGCATTTTCTAACAGGAAATCAAGATTATCCACTGTAAAATCAGCAATTCACTGCAGAAAAAAAAAAGATTTTTAGAAAAGAATTGTTCCCTCTTTAGCTTCCATATGATGTATAATGTAGACATGAAAGGTTAGTTGATTTATTTTCTTTGTACACAGATATATTTAGAGATACATTTTCCGCTTGTTTTTTTTTAAGCTTACAAATATCAGAATTCCTTGATTTTGTTGGAGGAGGTGCTTATTATGAGCGCTCACACTAATTGAAGGGATCCAGACTCTGCTCTCTGAAAGACTTCCTGTCCTGAAAATGTTAGTCATTGAAGGGCATTTTTTATAATTACGATGAACTCATGAAATAAAATAATTAACTTCACTTCTTTTCTGCACAATAAAGTCACCATGTACCAGAGGAACATGGATTTCTAATTAAAAAAAAAACAAACAAAACAAAAACAAAAAACAGGCAGCCGAGAAAAACAAACAACCCATCTTTTCAGGCCTTCTTCGTACATAAAATCATGAAGAACCATTAAAAAGGTTACCTCCAATTTAATTTCCTCAGCAGGTCACTGCTAAGACTTCAGAATTACATGTGTCTGTATTACACATGCACACGAGATTTTACATTTATATTAGATCTAGATAAGGAGTTCCTAGGTCACATATATAAAAGAGAACCTCTTTGTGCTTTGAATACTTTCCATTTCACAAGGAGTGTTTGTTTTTTAGTTCTTTGCTGTTTCTTTTGGAGATTTTGGACATTTATTTCAAGTATTTTTCAGCTTATTTACTATATTTTTAGTGTGTTTGCCCCAGTTTGTGACCCCTTTAACAAGCTACCAACTGTTGTTTGAATTCAGAGAGTAAGGCTGTTAATATGGTTGTGTGGTTTTCTTTCACTGAGACAGCAGGTAATAGCCTCAAGGCACTAGTTGAACTGGCAGTGGAGAAAGGGTTGTGATTAGTTGCAAGTGTGAGTGTTAGTTTGCATTTCCTGGGGTTGAGAATTTACTTGGAAACTATCTTTTTTCCCCCAAGCACATTTCAGACTGGAGAGCTTCATTCTGTTCTCTGCAGTAATGCTCTCAGTGGTAACTGCTGACATTTCATTCTCCCTGTCTGCAAAATGATTATGGCTGCTTATCTTATAGGCTATTTTTGCCTATGTTTTCAGTTGTTTTGTTGTCTCTCAATGGAGCATTTAAAAACCTAGCCATCAGATGCAAACAGAGGAACACCTGATGACATTAAATGACAGGGTATTGATGATAGTTGTGGGCAACCTGGCCCACATCATGGTACTCTGATTGGAGGCCCTGAGACAGTTTAGTAACATTAACCATCTGCAAGCACACACTCTCCCCCTCCCCCTGCCCCGGCAGCTCTTAGTGGCCATGGTTCACCATTCCTGACCAACAGGAGCTGGAGGAAGCAGTGGCCAGCACGACCCTAAGGCCTCTTCACCTGCAAGCTCTGCCTCCCACAGCTCCCATTGGCTGGGAACAGAGAACCTAAAAAGATCCAGTGAGGGACATTCCACAACCTCTGTGGACAATTTATTACAGTGTTTAAATCTCCTTACCGGAAGTGTTTCCTAATGTCTAACCTGAATCTCCTTTGCTGAAAGTTAAGCTTGTTAATACTTGTCCTTTCCTCAGAGGTGAACGAGAACAAGTCTCCCTCCTCCTTGCAACACCCTTTTATGTACTTGAAAACTGTCACTGTATCCCCTCTCGGTCTTCTTTTCTCCAGTAAATCCATTTTTTCCAATGTTTTTGTATAAGTCATGTTTACTAGACTTTTAATCATTTTTGTTGCTCTTCTCTAGGCTGTCTCCAATTTGTCCACATCTTTTCTGAAATGTACCCAAAACTGGATACAATACTCTGGCTGAGGCCTAATCAGGGTGGAGTAGAGCAGAAGAATTATTTCTTTGAGTTTTCCTTACAACACTTTGGCTAATACATCCCAGAATGATGTTTGAATTTTTGCAATAGTGTTACACTGTTGGCTCATATTTAGCTTGTGATCCATTATGACCTATTAGTCCTCATCCCCAAAGAAACTTGCCCATCATTTTCTTAAGATGAGTCTGGGAGCTTAAATTCGTAGTTTTGCTAAACACTAGAAATCATGGACTGATCTCAGTGGGCTTCAAGACACTGGATTTATGGTTTACTAGAAGATTTACCCACCATTGCTCAGGTTCTTAACGTAGATAAAACCTGACCCTCTCTCACTGCTGCTGCTTGGGGCCAGGTGTCCCTGATAGCTGCAGCAAGCACAGCCTGTTGGAGGAGTGACAGACACACAAGTAGACAAACTCTTGAAATATATAGTTGATACATTGCTGTCCCTTTCTCCACTCTACCCCCTGTGGCCCTGTGGGATTATAGCTGTCTGGTCCCCATCTCTGGCCCCTTACTGCCCTCCTGTGGTCAATTCTGCAGTATAACTGTCCCCCCTGCCAGACTCTTCCCTTTCCATTGTACAAGAATCAGTTGAATTCTAGGCATATCCCATTGTCCGGACACAACCAAACCCTGATCTTGCTTTTAAGTTATGATAAGAGGAAGCTGAAAAGCAAATTTGGTGGTCCTAACTCTTAATGTTTAGGAGGAGTTTTTGAACAAATGGACGCACAGATGGACATGCAGATAGACAGACGCTCATTTCTAAAATAAAGAGTAAGATTACAACAATCTGTACCCAACTAACCCTCCTACCTTTTTGTCCCATGATTTCAGAAGTTTTAACAAGCCACTGCATCTTGAATAGTCCCTTCGAATACATGCTAACTACCTGTGCTAAACAATCTGCTCCATTTTGTATTTAGCTGTGATGCTCTCAGTGCTTTTCCAACATCTAAAAAAGAGCTTTATCGAGTTTGCATGCACAGATAGGGATTTTGCACATGCACCTTGCCAGTTATGCCTGTGCCAGTTGGATACATGTACACATCAGTAAATATGTTTGTTAGCTTTACAGACACAAGCTAACCTTAAAATCCAGGAGAAATTTTCAATAGAACCTAATGCGCTAGGAATTCAAATTCCATTATTTATGCTTAATGTCCTTAATATACTGTTCAATAGAATGTTTTACAGTGAGTAAGAACAAAGTGATTCAATGAAGGATGAGTGACACAGTTAAGGGCAGTTAAAACAAAAGCATCTGCTTCTGCGGGGAGAAGTGAAGATTGGAGTAGCAGGATGTAGATTAAATCAGAGGGGTAAAGCAGAGCATGACAAGAGAGTTTTGAATCCAAAGAGAGAAGTCTGGATTTGGTGAAGGAGCTAATGATTAATATATGGGATGGAATGGTCCCATTTTTTGTTTTGAGAGACCTTAGTATTCTGGCCCCATTGATTTTAGAGAATAAGAATTCTGAGGGCAATAGATTGTGTGGAAATAAAAGACATCCTCAAAATAAGTGAAATATGCCTTCCTTGATATAGAAGATTTGTCAGTGAACTGACATATTATATTATATTATATTATATTATATTATATTATATTATATTATATTATATTATATATTAAGAAGTTGGTTTCTATACAATAAGTTCAGTACCGCACTTTTAGCAATTAAAATAATGTATGAACTGTAACCATACTTGTAAGTAATTTATCATATATAAGTAAAATAAACTCACTTTTGTATCTTCTTGATAAATGATTTATTTTGTTTGTTGGAGCAAGAATGCTTTATTCAATTCCAGTAGAGACCTCCATGAATGATATATAAGATCTCACTTAATTGATCCTTTAGTCTTTCCATTTCATACTGTATTCACTTTGTTTCTCTAATAAGTTTAGTGCAATATAATATATGAACTTGCCATTTGAAAGGAGCATTACTATTAATATTGGAGTGGTGCTCCGTCGATATGGGCTCTTGTGCAAAGTGCTGTAAACATGCATTTGAATACACAGTCAATGCCCTATATTTCAAATCTGCTCTTACTCACCTTCTTCGCTTTACTATCTTGAATAACTCCTGACCAATGTTCCCTGTAAGCTGAGTACTTGGGCAGCCACCCAGGAGGGATTCAAATTCTGCCCTGCTGATTAGCACAACACTCACAGCCAGCAGTATGTGTTTCTTCTGGTGGTGCACATCTGCACATGCCTCGGTGCACATAACAAAATGTATTCTGCACATGAATAGAAAAAATTAGAGGAAAGATAGCTTCTGACTCCATGAGTATGTCTTTTGAAATCATACGTTATGTAGGATGGTGTTACTACAGATTGAAACTCTCTACTCCAGCACTCTCTGATCCGTCAACATTTGTGGTCCAGTGTGATTTTAGTGAGCCAGATGTCCACTTCTCTTGGGTGTGGCCAAGTTTTCCACAGTCCCATAAAGATTGTCTCTAGCCACCAGTGCTGGCTCTCAGTGTTCTGTGCTGTTACTGAGCTCTAATTTACCCCAAAATGTCTTCTAGGAGCTCATTATGCAGTGGAAGCGTTGGTAATGCTGCTAGACAATATTGACTTCCTGTGGTTTGGCACTGGCACTTCCAAGGGTGCTGGACTAGAGAGGTGCAACCTGAACTACTCAGCAGCCTTGGAAAGGCTGGCAGAATCTGGATTATAATATTTCGACTAAGTATAGGAAACTGGGACCAATATGAGATTAAACTTGTATCATCTTGAACACTATATTGGGAAAGACTGAGAGTATTCTCATGGGGATTGTGTGGAAATAGGGGCTATGGGAGGACAGACCCTTTCTTTCATCACTCGGTCTCATTAGTGGGTTCATCAGCACTGCTCACGAGAGCAAGGGCTGCAGCCTGCAGGACGGGGCCCTGAGTCAAGAGTTGAGGTTTTAGCCCCTGTGACCTTACGATAGCATTACTATAACTTCTAGTTTATTCGTAGAACTAAATGGCTTGATCACAGGGAGCCTAGGGTAGGCTGGTAAAACCACTGGTGGCTGCTATTCTGTTGAAGGCTGGCAGGAAAACATAGGTCTCGAATCTCAAAGTAGGTGCTATGGGCTGCCTGGAGTCTTCAAGCTCAGTCCTGAGGAAGGGGTGGTGTGAAATGGAGGGGGGAAGGAATTGCAACTTCAAGTCACTGTTCCTTCCCACAACCTCATCCTGTATTAGAGTTGTAATTTACCACATTCTGGCTCCTTCGTGCACTGGGGAGGGAGAGCTCCCCGACTTATTTGCTCACGTTGAGGGTGGGGAGATGGACACATGGGGCCTGATACCTTTGCTCTGAACTGAGAGCCAGTATTTGAGCTGGTCTTACCTGGCTGTTCAGAGGGTGGGTCCTTTCTGTCCTCACTTCCCTGCATGACAGTGAATGACCAAGGCTTAGTCCACACAACTGTGTAGAACTACAGGCATTCCCCAGGTTACATACAAGATAGGGACTGTAGGTTTGTTCTTAAGTTGAATCTGTATGTAAGTCGGAACTGGCGTCCAGATTCAACCGCTGCTGAAACTGACCGCCAGTTCTGACTTACATACAGATTCAACTTAAGAACCCCAAGTCCCCAAGTCAGCTGCTGCTGAAACTGATCAGCGGCTGATTCCAGGAAGCCAGGGGCAGAGCAACTCTGCCTGGGGCTTCCTGTAGTCAGCGCTGGTCAGTTTCAGCAGCGGCTGACTTGGGGACGCCTGGGGCAGAGCAGCTGGAGTGCTGCTGGGTTGCTCCAGTAGCGCCGCTCCTCGGCACTACTGGACCAACCCAGCAGCACCCCAGCTGCTCTGCCCCAGGCGTCCTGATTCAGCTGCTGCTGAAACTGACCAGCAGCGGCTGAATCAGGACGCCTGGGGAAGAGCAGCTGGGGTGCTGCCGGGTTGGTCCAGTAGTGCTGGGACCCCGCCGTGGCTGTGGCTTTGCTCGCGGTGCCCCTGGTCTGCTGGGGACCGTCTCCAGCAGACCAGGGTCACCGCGAGCAAACCCACGGCAGCTGCGGCTTTGCTCCCCGTGCTCCTGGTCTGCTGGAGACGGTCCCCAGCAGACCAGGGGCACCAGGAGCAGCTTTTCTCGCCCCGGAGGTCGAGGTGGCGGACCGCTGCCTGCGAGCTCCGGGGCGAGATAGGCCTGTTAGCAAGTGCGGATCCGACATAAGTCGGATCCGTGTAAGTCGGGGGTCTGCCTGTACTGTAACTGCAATATCTCTGTTGTATTGTAAGGAAGCTTTAATACCACCTGTACTAGTGTTCTATGTTTGATTATACCCTTTATTTACACACTGTAGCTTACAGTTGATCAACCAAGGAGTTTGCAGTACACACTTAGGGAAATATGGAAATTAAGTGCTACACGGGCAGAATGAATATGTTTCCATTAAGAGGTCTAACAGGTACCTCTACAGTACTGTACTCTGAATATAGCTGTCAGTATGCAATTGTAGTGGGTGTTCTGACGTTTCTGTATGGCAGTGATTGACAACCTGGGCTAGTGAGTGGGCCGCATGAGTGGCCCTCATTGATCTCAGAGGGCTGCAAGATTCTTGAAACCAAGACAATCTCCCAGGATAGGCAAAATGCAGGACAATGTAGCACTTTAAAGACTAACAAGATGGTTTATTAGGTGATGAGCTTTCATGGGCCAGATCCACTTCCTCAGATCAAATAGTGGAAGAAAATAGTCACAACCATATATACCAAAGGATACAATTAAATAAAATGAACACATATGAAAAGGACAAATCACATTTCAGAACAGGAGGAGGATGCAGGGGGGGGGGAGGAAGGAAGGTAAGTGTCTGTGAATTGATGATATTAGAGGTGGGGAGAGTGGGATGTTTGTGAGTTAATGGTATTAGAGGTGATAATTGGGGAAGCTATCTTGGTAATGGGTAAGATAGCTTGAGTGTTTGTTCATTCCTTTTTGGAGAGTGTTGAATTTTAACATGAATGACAGTTCAGAGGATTCCCTTTGTATCCTTTGGTATATATGGTTGTGACTATTTTCTTCCACTATTTGATCTGAGGAAGTGGATCTGGCCCATGAAAGCTCATCATCTAATAAACCATCTTGTTAGTCTTTAAAGTGCTACATTGTCCTGCACCATTAACTCACAAACATCGCACTCTCCCCACCTCTAATATCATCAATTCACAGACACTTACCTTCCTTCCTTCCTCCCCCCCCCCCCGGCATCCCCCTCCTGTTCTGAAATGTGATTTGTCCTTTTCATATGTGTTCATTTTTTTAAATTGTATCCTTTGGTATATATGGTTGTGACTATTTTCTTCCACTATTTGATCTGAGGAAGTGGGTCTGGCCCACGAAAGCTCATCATCTAACAAACCATCTTGTTAGTCTTTAAAGTGCTACATTGTCCTGCATTTTGCTTCAGCTACCCCAGACTAACACAGCTACATTTCTATCACTATTCCCAGGATAGGGTAGTTTTGCTAACTGCACTCATGTACCTAGAACTTGCTGGGTGTGCTGATTGAATTCTAGCAGCACTTTGATAGGATGCAGGAGGAGTGCACGGCTTTCACAGTCAATGTTGCATGCAACCAGCACACAGTTCACTTCACGTATACTTGTTTTACGTGCGTGTCATTTTAGTAATACCAGTAGGAAAAAACGTATGCAGACAGAAGCCAGTAGAATCTGGCAACGCTGTCATGGGCAACGGTGAACAAAATGTCTCACAGGCCAGACATAGAAATTGCTCACAGGCCACAGGTTGCCTACCACTGCTTTGTGGAAAGTGCAACACCTATGATGTATTCCCAATTCTGTCACTTATAACCTTGAGCAAATCAGTTTTTCATGTTGTGCCTTGGTTTCTGAAAACCGGGCATTAACATTTTTCTGACTCTATTTTCCCATCTGTAAATTGGGGGCAGTATTACCAACATCTATCACGAGGTGTTGCAAGCCTTTGTCCAGTAATGTTTGTAAAGCGAGATGAAATATTTTACTTCAGACACATCCTTTTTATGGAATGGGGAAGGCAGAGGAAAACAGATAGCTTATTTTCAAGTGGACTTGTCAACTGGTGGAGTGCATTAGCTCTTTCTATAAAAAAGGAACAGCCCTTAAGTCAGTGAAGTTTTGTTCCTCTGCTGTTCTTGCAGAGTTACTGTACATGGGTTACAAGAGAAATAAAATAATATATTTACATAACTAGGACACAAGGAATTCCAGCCTGCAAGGCTGTGGCCTTCTCAAAGCTCCACACCCCTCACCCTCCACTTTCTCCAAAGTGAGTATGTGATCCCTCATGGAGCCTGACCTCGCCTTAAATCCCCCACATTGGATTGTTCCCCCACATTAACTGCTCCTGTAAGACCTGTCCCCAATCCTGAACTCTGTTTTATGTAAGTGTAGCCACGTTGATAGCAGTACGGTTGCACATGGCTCAGGAGTATGTTTGTGCAGAGTAGCTTGCAAGACTGGTGGAGTCTCCCACCAGTGAAACTCTATGCCTACATCAGGCTCTGATGTAAAAAGATGAACTAAAAAAAATAGTTTGCATAACTTTGGTGTGTGTATGTAAGAATAAACTGTTAAACCATGCCATTGAAATACTGTATACACTTTCTATGACCAAAACATGACATCAACACAAAATGAATTGTAATTAATCATGGCTGACTGCTAATTACTTGTAAAATCTGATTAAAGAGAAATCTAAATTTACTTGCAGTAACTAGCATTTTGGTACTGTGTCTGTGTCCTCTACTTAATTTATTACCAGTGATGTTTATGAACATTTTATGTTTTTCCTTGTTCAAAGGTTACAAAGACTGAAGGACAAAATTAGAATAATGAATGTGTGTTTATTAATGCAGCAATAGAACAAATGTTGTACAGACATTGGTAGATGACAACATTATGATACTGTCAGGGGACTGTAGCTTTTCAAACGTATTAGCATAGAAATAGGTTCTTTTCCAGTTACTTCAAATAGTTTTACTTGCACTGGTTTGTCATTCAGCTGTCAGTAGCAAGGCAACAAACCTTCAATGGGAGTTGACCTCAAGAAAGATTCTGACAAATGGATTCTGAAATATTCATATAATTAAATTCCCTAAGCAAACAGACTATAATAGCTAATGGGGTTTCATAAGGCAGCATAAAATCACTTCATATTACTATAGCTAGAGATTCTGGGGTGAATTTTCAGGGAAGTATGCGGGGGTATATATCACATAGTTCTATGGTTAAGAAAAGTGTCATGCATAACTCCTCATTCCCTACAGATACATACAGACCCACAGAATCACTATAGAATATGTTCTCCAGAGAGTAGCATGAGCAAATGAAAGCTCTTCCCTATTGAGGAAGGAACAGCATGCCATGGTTCTTTCACAAGCTGTGTGTGGAGCAAGAGTAAGCATAGATTCTGTTATTTATATAGGAAATGAGAGGGTAATATGTTCTTGGATCTGATTCCATGTCTCCACACTCAACTGGGATAAGAATAAATAGATGTTTTCTTTATTAGCTCTATGCCATCGGTATAGCCTTATAGCAAATTAAACAAAAAGACAATATTAAAATAGTATTACTGTTTTCAGGCAACCTCCTCCCCTCAAAGATGTCATCTGAAGTTCAACATCTTACCTCTGTCCTAATATGCCTGAATAATACAGCAGAAATGGTCAATTAGCATATGGTCTGATAACAAAAGCTATTATCCCTACTGCTTTGGAAATCTGTGCTGCAGGCTGAGGCATGGTGAAGCAGAGTTTGTTCTCATAACGGGGGAATGATAACATATTTAATAATAAGCATAGTAAGCCAGATTCGGCCTCTAGTCTCCCATGTCCTCCCCAGGGTTCCACAGCTGTCACTGGCAGCAGAATTCAGTCTCAAATGCAAAAATTTGTGTTGTGAATTGGGATAATTTTGTTGGTTAGAGTGTCCCGCTCATCGTACATTTAATGCAATATGGAACATTTCATTTATGTCATGGATACCACTCCAATTCTGCACTACAGTGACTAAAAACTACTGCCTGTCTGACTCTTCTGAGGCTTATGTGAAGCGAGTTGATGGACTAATTCCAGTCCCTGATGAAAACTGTACACATCACAAAAATAGCCATCACTGCTGGCACCTTGGTTGACAATTTCAGCAGAGGCCAGAGATTCCAAGACCATGGAGACTCAACTGCTCTCTTGGTCTTTGAAGCAATTGCTCCTACATTCAGCAGTGAGCAAAACAGCAGGGTAGTCAGTGTTTTCTTCTGCTGTCCTGTTCTGTCGATAAATGGAAGACTTCAGTCTTCGCGGTGCTTTTCAGGAATATTAATTTGTCTAGAAAGAAGTAGTACTGTATGTCAAGCTAGCAGCTTGCCTGTTCAGTTCCATAGTAAAGTTAATGCTGATTTTGCTACACTTGGGTCCCATCAAGTTGTGTAGGAAATACCTGTGTAACTGTGTAATCATATTTTTGTTACCTGGGTTTTTCCTTCAGAACTTCTGTTTGTCATATTCACTTGATTCAGATTGTTCCAATTGGATGATTAATTCCTTGAAGCTGGGACTGTGTCTCTCAGCTATGGTGCCTGACAACACACAGCTCCAGTCTTGATTGGGGATTATCACAATAAGAATGTAACAGTAGCCAGTGAAAAGCATAGAGAACAATAAAAACGCCTTGTGTTTTATCCTCATGGGTATAATTATACTTGACAGCATCTCTTCTTATTTTGAGATAGATTGCTCCCATTAATTTTAGCATGCATACCAAGAGGTGAATTAACATCCTAACATTTCAGAAGATTTGTGTGTGGAGGCTGTCAATCAAATCTCTGTTTGCGAATGCATTCAGCCGGAGGTGCCATATGGAAAAATCCACTCCCTATGCAGTGTTTGATGTGCCAGTTTCAAATGGCAGGGTCCAATATTTGTGTCAGAGGACTAGTTGTCAGAAGCACCAACTGCCTTTGTGCAGAGCTCACCAAGTTCTCTCTTATCACTTATCTTGCTAGCTTTCCTCTACTGTTCACTTCCAAGGACCTCACTCAAAAATGGCCACACTGCCATGTTCTGCTCTCTCTATTCACAGAAAATAATTGGGACAAGTTCTGGATAGGACGTCAGAGAGGGAGCTGTAAAATGCTCCCCTCTGATGCCATGTTAGCCTGTTACCTCAATGAGAGACAAATCTATTTGGAGGGCAGTTTCTGGAAGTAGGGATGCTTGTCAGATTAACCTGGTAAAACCAGTGCGGACCCTGCTTCTTGCTCAAAATGAGTTAGAAACCTGGCACTAAGAGCAAGAGGCAAGAAGTATCTCACCTATGAAATATCCCTTTTAGCTCATTGGTGCAGGTTCTTGTAGTTGCTGTTGCCCTCCAAGATTATAAACCAAGAGGTGAAATACTTGTCGGGGCGATTTTTAAGGAGTGCTTTCTACCTCAAAGAGTATCTCAAAAGAGCTAGTTCCAGAAGCCCACAAACATCTGGAAGAGGCAGGGAGTCTGCCCTTACTTCCTGCATTGTCAAGTTAGATTAGTGGTTTGCTGCAGTCTTGTATGCCTGACCGTGCCTGCTTATAGATAAACCTTTGCTGCAAATAGAACTCCAGGGTGGTTCCCAACTTGCCTCCACGCAGCCTCCTCTCCTAAGACATTATGGAGATTGGATGTGCTGAAAAGGCCTAGGAAAGACAGGAGATAGCAGGTTTGCTTCACTTCCAAGGATCCCTACTACTGCTTTGCCAGGCAGGGCCATTCTATGTGCTTCTAAGGAGATAGTAAGTGAGGGTATGTCTACACTACCCTCCTAGTTCGAACTAGGAGGGTAATGTATGCATACCGCACTTGCTAATGAAGCCTGGGATTTGAATTTCCCAGGCTTCATTAGCATAAGCGGGGAGCCGCCATTTTTAAATCACCGCTGCTTCGAACCCCGTGCAGCGCGGCTACACGGGGGTCGAACTAGGTAGTTCGGACTAGGGTGCCTATTCCGAACTACCGGTACACCTCATTTCTCGAGGAGTAACGGTAGTTCGGAATAGGCACCCTAGTCCGAACTACCTAGTTCGAGCCCCGTGTAGCCGCGCTGCACGGGGTTCGAAGCAGCGGGGATTTAAAAATGGCGGCTCCCCGCTTATGCTAATGAAGCCTGGGAAATTCAAATCCCGGGCTTCATTAGCAAGTGCGGTATGCATACATTACCCCTCCTAGTTCGAACTAGGAGGGTAGTGTAGACATACCCTAACATTGTTACTTTAACTCACAGGAAGACTGTCACATCTTTCATGATAATTCTCCTGTGTAAGTGCTGTGGGGCATGGGAATTTAGGTCTTGTCTATAGTGATTAGCCCCAAATTTCAGTAACTGGTGGTATAGCCAGTCCAGCGCAGGCATCTCGTGTAGAGAAGGAAAGTCACAGTTCAAGTGGATGGAGCCCACTTTGGCTTCAAGTTTGCATAAGCATCACTGGTGCCATGTGCAGTCTGCATAGGTGCACCCATTACTAAAATCAGGGGAGCCTATACCCAGACAAAGTCTCGGTTACTAATCACATACCCCCAAAAAATCAATAGATCAGTAAGGTCTGGCACAAGCAGCAGCTGTAAACTCTTTTATACCAAACCCCCAGATGAAAATTGCTTGGCATTCCTGCCTGCCATTTGTAACCCTCACATCCCGGGCTAATGTAGCTGTGGTTCTACAGCTGTGGCACTGCAGCTCTAGTGCAGAGACTTCCTACATTGACGGAAGGGATTTTTCTCATTGTTGTAGATCAGTGGTCCCCAACATGGTGTCCGCGGGTGCCATGGCACCCACGGGGGCATTTGTGTGCGCCCGCCAAGTGCTCGGGGCTGGCCTGGCCCTGGGCACATGGCATATGCATGGTGCCGGAGCCGGCCTGGGCACATGGCACATGGTGAGCGCTGGCCCTGGGAGCACCGCGGATTGGCTGCCCGCGCTCTGGGCGTGCGGCGCTTGGAGGTGGGGGGGAGCGCCGGCCCCTGGGCGCACGGCGCTTGGGGCGGGCAGTGGAGCGCCGGCCCCCGGGCACGCAAGTGTCCCCGCCCTCTGGCACCTGGCAACCTCCAATGGTTGGGGACCACTGTTGTAGATAATCCACCTCTCCAAGAGGTGTTAGCTACATCGATAGAAGAATCCTTCCATTGACCTAGCTGCATCTACTGTGGGGGCTTGCTTGAGCTAACTAGGTCTTACAAGGCATAACATTTTTACAGCCCTGAGCAATCTAGCTCGATTGACCTAATACTTAAATGGAGACCAAGTATGAAATGCAGCAAAATTATGATTTTCAAGTAAAACTTTTCATTTCTATGGCAGAAACGATTCTGAAAAATGGATAAGCCTGCATCTTGTGAACATCTTTGACAGTGGTAAAACTGACTGACTGGCTTTAGATGCAAAATTTGTTTTGTCTCAGAGTCAAACCAGTAGATTGATGGCTTAGGCAGTAAAAGATGCAAAATGCAAACTGACTGGAACTGCCAAGTGAACTGTTACTGTGTAACTATGGAGAGTTTAAGGACATTTCAATGGTAATTTAATAGGATGAAGGACACATTTGTGCTGATAACTGGTATGAAAGAGCTGGTACAATATCTAACCAGATTAAAATATATTTTATGGGCTGACTAATGGGAATTTTAACAGTGCTGTCTTTATGTAATGGGCATTTGGTTTTGTTGGCACATGGAAGAGTTTTTTCTTGGTGTTGAAACAGAGCTATGGTTACAGAGGCTGTGATTCTTCTTTTATACAAAAGACCAAAGCAGCCAATGATTCAGTCTATTAAAGTCAAACTGCATCTAACTGAGTGGTTATTTTTTGTGCTGCTACTAGCTTGAGAATAGAAGACGTCCTTGCTAACATAATTGATTCAGGAGCATCAACTCTGCATCTTTCAAAAATTCAGAAGAATAGCAAAAGGAGTCAACTACAGAATTAATAATATTCTTAAAACACCAAATGAATTTGAGGAATTGGATTTTACCCATGAAATCTCATGATACTAATGTATAGTTACTCTCTAAGGTGCTATAGGGCTACTCACTGTTTTTAAAGTTGCAGACCAACACAGCTACCCCCTTGAGACTCAGTGAACCAGGCTCTCTCTCTTAAATAAAAAGAAATTAAGCAAGTGGGTACATATATATTTGAAGAAAACTATAAAAGGAGCTAGTGGCAAACAGATTGTAAGCAAGCTCTACCCATTTCTGAGGCAGGTATCCAGGTAGGATTAGGCACACAGCTTCAAGTAGAGTGGTCTCTCTCCCTGGCTTTGAAAAGAGAATGAACAGGAATGAGCAATTTGAGACAAGCCAGTATAAATTCCAGTTTAGCTCCCAGAATGCCCTTCTTGCTTGTGTCCTATCTGTGCCTGCTTTATGAACCCAAGCACTTTGGGAGTAAGCAGTGCACTTGAAACACCAGATATAAACAGTAAATAGCAGGGCTAGAATGTGCAGCTAGATGAGTTTGCTGAAAGTCAGGTGCACTATTGAAAATCTTTACAAATTCTAGCAGATGACTGAAAATGAGCATGTTCTTTCATCTACTATGTCAGCAGTTTTTCCTCCTCCTTCCACTCCCAGAAGGAGAGAGTACTGAAAGAACCAATGCTGTCTTTCGCTACTGGAGTTTTCTGGAAATCCATTCCGCACGAGCAATTGTTTTAAGCCTCTAATGGAGGTGTGATCAATGACAAGTCAGGGTGAAAGGCAGGATTTTTAATTCAAATCATGTTCTACCATGTGGTCTAGCATCAAACTACTGCATATAAGCTGTGAGGGTCTTTCCTGACTTTTTCCTCAGTTTAAAAGGGTTACTGACGAGCTAAAAAAAACAAACATGTATTTACACAAAAACAAAACAACAACCACCACCAGACATGCAGAACAGATGAAGAAATGTCTGTACCTCTTTCACAAGTTGATTCAGATCGAAAGACTATTAATATAAGGCTAGATTCTCAGTGTAAATTGCCATAGACCCATGTCTTCAATAATGTTATGGTGACTTACTCCAATGGAAAATCTGGCCCATAGTATACAGTACTTTTCACTCTTTGTAACCCAAGAACTTCTTAATGCCAATTGTAATAGACCAAAAATCTGTAACCCACTAACTCCCCCTTTTTATCCTATAACTGCAGGGTAGTTAACGGACCCACTTCCCTTACAATGTGTGCTAACTAATGTTAAAATATCTCTTCAATCTTTAATTTAGCTGTGCCACTCTTGGTACCTTTCCCAGACCTGAAGAAGAACTCTAGGTAGTTCAAAAGCTTGTGTCTTTCACCAACAGAAGTAGGTCCAATAAAAGATATTATCTCATGCACCTTGTCACTGGACTGTCCTGAGACCAGTATGATTACCACAATATTGCATGTCCAAATACTATGTAGAGCAGTGGTCCCCAATGTTGCGTGGCTACCGGGCGCCCGGGGGCAGAGCCACTCACATGCCAGGCACCCGGGGGCGGGGCCACGCATGCGCCACGCACCCGGGGGCGGGGCCACGCATGCGCCGCGCACCCGGGGGCGGGGCCACCCACGAGCCATGCGCCCGGAGTCGGCACCGCGCATGGGCCGCCCACGAGCCACGCGCCCCAGGCCGGCACCGCACATGTGCCCTGGGGCCGGGGCTGGGGCCGTCCACACGCCCCGGGCCGGCCCTGCGCATGTGCCGCGCGCCCAGGGGAGGGGCCGCCCATGCGTCCCGCGCCTGGAGCCGGCACCATGCATGTGCCGTGCGCCGGGAGCGGGGCCAGCCCAGATGTTTCAGCGGGCGCACAGAAATCCCCCGGCGGGCGCCATGGCGCCCGCGGGCACCGCGTTGGGTACCACTGATGTAGAGAGTTGTATATGTATACTAAAAATGTGTTTGTAAAGTGTGTTGAGACTGGTCACCAGGTTTTCTGTCAGACAGGTGATGTTTATCTGAACTGGATGCAAATAAAAGATTGTCAGAAATTCAGAAAGAATCAAACAGGAAGAGAGAAATGATGGAGGGAAAGAACTTTATCTGGAGGTACACTTCAAAGGTTGGATTAACTATATTTTGTGGGCAAAAAAAGACACCTGTGCACCCTTCACTGAAGAAGTAAAAGGACAGTGATTTTGCTTAATGAAAAGGGGGTCTCAAAGCTTGTCTGAAAACACTGCGAAGGACTTTGAGTGAGGATAAAACATTTTTAGACAGGAAGTTAACCTATTAGCTAAATTTAGTCTCCAATAGTATATTGTGATGTTGCTTTATATGTAACTATTTCATTATTTTTACTATTACTTCAATCTCTCTGCTTTCATTATAAATTTATTCTGGCTTTCACTATAAAAATATCTATGTGCTAATGTCAAGCAAAAGGATTTTCCTGAACAGCATCTTACAAACTGGTTTCTACATTCCTTTGGGAACAGCAGGCCTGGTAGTTCTGTGAGTGTTCAGTGGACAACACTCCAGGGCCTCGGGGCAGGAGAGAGAGGAAGAGTGGAGGGGGGGGAGAGGGAGAGATATCCACAGCAAGAACAGAGAAGATGACTTCACGCTGAGGTCAGCTGGTGACAAGGTGCCTCACAGTTTGTTCCTGGGTATCCCTTAGGAGCATCACACTGTTTGTTTTGGCTCAGATTCTCAAAGGTAATCTAGTTCCCTTAATCACCATTGAGAATTACATGTGTAATTCCCATAGGTGCCCTTGAAAATCCCATCTTTTACTCTTTCTCCCAGCTAGGACACTGAAAATGTAATGCATCATCCATTCTTCCCCTAGGATACTTATACCAACTGGTCGTCATGTGGAAAGGAGGCAGGACTATAGCTCTCACCTTGTCCCTTCCACTTCCTTTATAGTATCACCACATCTGGTAGTTCTAGACACTCTTGGCCTTCTGTGCATTAGGGGTAAAATTCTGGCCTCCTTGAAGTCAATGGCAGTGCTCCCTTTGACTTCAGTAGGGTCAGGAATTCTCCCCTGCGCTTAAAGGGTGATTCTGTGCCTGCCCTTTGTACAAGAGTTGGAGAAGCTCTTTGTTCCTTCTCCCATCATCTTCTCACAATCTGTGCCCTGGATATACACAGGTTGCTTATGCAAGAGTAAAGCTGAAAGAGCATTTGAATGTATTGATTCTAATGATTTACATTCATGTGATATGATGAATGTAAATCAGATGAACCACTTGCCTCTATCTGCCTATCTCAAACCTAGTGCTTGAATCAATACAGTGAAGCTCAAGGAGATCTATTTGAAATAAACATCTAAAAAAAAGATACTAATTTTCTTTGATCTTGAACCAATATGTTTATAGTGTCTATTTCATTAATGCATTATCTCCCAAAGGTAACTGGGTTTGTTGGAGTTGAAATAAGATTAAATGAATCAGCTATTGTAGTTCATCTGCTAAATCACAGCACTTTGCTCTCTGTTTGTAAAATGATCTTCAGACTAATGAAGTAGGGTCAATCTCATGCATTTTTGCAAGAACCAAATTGCCTTTAATTGTATCATAGCTTCAGTAAGGTCAATAAATGTTGCCTTTGTACACCAAGTAGTACAATGGCAGAAAATAAAGCCATTTTTCACTGTCTCATGGGTACAGATTTAGGGTAGAGAACAGACCACAAGTCTAATTTCTACTACATAACAGGCTTCCCGAATAACTTAAGATGTTCACACAAACATCAACATCCTGAAAAAGTGCTATTGCCAAAATGTGTACAGTGGAAGCAAGTGCAGGGATTGTACAGGATAGAAAGCTTTGAGTCCATTGGAAGCAATAGGCAGCATAGTATTCATTAAAATACTAATACCTAGAGCTATTCCATATGTAGATTTCCCATTGTGATTTTAGTGAAGGTTTTCTGTGGTAGAGCAACTTCGGCGGGAAAAATAAGTCCATAACCATCCAATTTTGGTTTTGACTCTCACAAGTGTTCATGCTGGACAGGGGGGCTGATCTATAACAATTTATAAATAAAATATCTTGAGCAGGTATTGTGCTGTTGAAACATTACTGTAGGCATATACTGAGTTTGATTTGCTAGCAGATGTGCCAGCAAATGCATCCAGAAAGAGACGGGATTGTGGAGTCTGATATTCATATCTCCAGCCTGGCAAACACATCCATGCAGCCTGTTTGAAGTTAATGAAGGTGGAGTGAGCTCAAACGAGCAACATTCGGTAACCGAGTATACTGCCTGCTTAACTATCTTGAATTGAAACCAGGAAAGGCAAAGAGAATATGATATTTGAGATCCTAAATATAAAAAGAACTCCGAATTCTGAACCTTTCTACTACTAGAATGCACGTTTGTCAGTGTGTAGTAGTCTAGGTATGCTGTTCAATTCATCTAAGCAGTAGTGATTGCCAAAAACTGGTATCCAATGAAGCAAATAAACAAAGAGAGGGGTTTCATTATTATTTTGATTAAAAGCAAAGTTACATTTGGTTGCGTTTATGGTCCTTTAGTCCACCCCCCTGCAGAGGCAAATATGTAATAACTGTTTTTTGAGGCAAAGAAAGGACCATGTGAAAAGGGGTTTTGACTCAGTGCCATGTGAATCATGTCACAAAGAAGGATTTTGTTTCTAAATGCTACCTAGCCACAGTGGCAATTCACAAAGCCGGCCCCATATTCAGGGATTGTCATTGGAAACACAGGAGTCCACAATGAGGCAAATTGTATTTCTCAGGCATCCATTCTCTTTCCTAGCCCTTTTGCTCTCCCTGATAAGCATGGGAGAGTGTCTGCTAGCTGCACAGCATTGAGCCTGGAGCATCCAGCAGGCACAAGTCTTTGTAATGTCTGCATTGTCTAACCCCATTCCTCTCAGCGCTTATGGTAGCACAAGACTAGCAGCTGATTACAACCTGCAGAGGGCTCCTGGAAAGTCCACTTGCTGGGTGAACTATTAGAGTGTGTAGCTGGGAATAATACCTCATAGTGCAATAATGTTAACACCCTTCCTTTGCACTGTATTCAGCACAGCACTAGATTGCAGTAGCTATGACTTTGTTACCGTTGCAAGCTGACATTGTTCCTACTGGCTTTGTATCTTTAGGATCCCACATGCAGAGGCCTAATTGCAGTATGTTTACAGTGCCAGGCAGAGCACTCCCTGCCATGTTGGGAATGACTTCAAATGCTAAAATGAGGGAAATGCCTTTCACTGGTCCAGGAATTGCAGGCACAAAAGATCCAAAAGCACTAGCAGTTCTTCCCTGGCCCAATCAAGAGCCTCTGTGCCCTACCACACCTGCCACAGGCATAAGCTTTGTGCCAAAAATGGATTTACATACCCCATAAAATTACAAAAGTAAACGTTCTGTGCATTTCCTTTGCACCATCCATCATAGGATCTGAATCTGCTGTGTATTTGTTACAACGCTGCCAGCCTCATGGGTTCAAAAATGGGAAACCAGCTTTCTCTACCCCCAACACAATAGGACAGGGTTACATGTAAGTGATGACAGTGTGTTCTTTATAGTTGCCTTCTTGTTTCTGAGCCTTTAAAGATGTACTTGAGTCATACCATCATGCGCATCTCTAACCATGAGGGGAATTTTTTTTTTTAAAAAAGCAATTGTCACAAAATCACATGACTCCAAGAACAGGGGCTTTAAGGAAATTATTAACAGGACCTGATTTTCAGAAAGCATGAGTGCCCTACAGCCACCAAGTTCAGTAAGAACAGCTACTGGAGCTCTAAAAAGGAGACCCTAAATTATTTAACTTTGAACAATCTGCAAGGGTTTTGAAACAGTATCACTATTTCACAGGCTGAATCCTGGCCTGTCATCTCATTAGTAGCCCTTGCTATCTCATCACCTGTCTCTGTATCAAAACAGGCTGATCCACTGTGTATGCTTAGTGGTCTGGAGCCATGGAGCTGCTCTGTGAACAGGAATTCAAAGCTGTCACAAAGAGGCTGTTTCCTTGTTTTCATACATGGGCCCTGAAGAAATTACTGAGGAATGGTGGAGTTGCTGCTGCTGAGTGAGAGAGAGAGATACAAGAATGATTCTCCAATGAGGATTACAAAAATCTGTGCCTTGGAACAGAGGGGCTGGGTAATGGGGCTAGACCAAAAGGGCCATAGAGAAATCCTCCAAGAGGCTGGAGAGCCTCCGGAAGAACTGGCCAATTAGGTGCCAGGGAGGACTACAAAAGGAACTGGAGGATTAGCGATAGTTCAGTTGCAGCCCAGACCTGGAAGGGAGATGGTTAGGGGTAGCTGGCTGACAGAACCAAGGAGAGTTCAGAGTGGGCAGCTGTTCCAAATGCTGTCTCTGGGAGGAGAAGTCCTGGACGCACCACTCTCCTAGGCTACGTCTACATTGGCCCCTTCTCCGGAAGAGGCATGTTAATTTCCAACTTCAGAATAGGGAAATCCGCGGGCGATTTAAATATCCCCCGCGGGATTTAAATAAACATGTCCGCCGCTTTTTTTCCGGCTTGGGGAAAAGCCGGAAAAAAGCGTCTAGACTGGTGCGATCCTCCGGCATAAAGCCCTTTTCCGGAGGATCTCTTATTCCTACTTGCAAGGCCTGAGTAGCCATAAGGCTTTTAAAAGACTGAGACCATGCAGGAACCTGCTGATAGACAGCTGGGAGAATCCCTTGATTCAACACATGCCTTGTCAATATCCTCTAGCACCTAGGTGATGTGGGAGTCATGAGCCAATGGCGAGAGCTGGGGAGGAGGAGCTGCATGCTTATTATATGTTTACTGCTCTGATTGTATGTAAAACATGAACCAACAGAAAGTGGATGGAAAAGATCAAATGAGTTTTTGTGTGGAGGATGAGGCAGGATGATCCAGCAGTGAGAGCCCTGATCTGGAACCCAGGTTCAATTTCCTCTTCTGCCACAGAATTTCTGTATGACTTTAGGCAACCCATTCAGGATGAAATCCTTGCCCCAGTGAATTTGATGGTAGCTTGTTTTTTTACCCTGAGCATCTCTGTGCCTCAGCCCCTTTTCTGTAAAATAGGGACAGTAGTACTTCATGACCTCCCAGGGATGTTGTTAGGATAAATTTACTAAGAATTGTGAGCCATTCAGGCTCTGTGATGATGGGGGGAGGCATATAAAAGTTCCTTAGCTAGTAGGATAAATGGTGTTTATGAAATCTTTATACCAGACTCACTGAAACCAAAATTAGTTTTGCTTGACTGTCGAGTGAAAGATCATGCCCAAAAGTCAGGAGTGAAACTGTGAAAGGTGGTAGCTCTTTGTGGATCTGACTTGCTTCCATTGAATTTTTCTCCCTCCAGCAGTCAGTTTTATTGTAACAAAGCAAAGTAAGAGGGGGGAAAAAAGCCCGTGCTTTTTTACATACCTCCCCCGGGAACCCAGCTGAAATAAGCAATTCTGCTCCCTTATTTCAAGAAACAGAGGAATTAAGAAATTAATTAAACTACAAAATTGATTGCAGATTAACCACATTAATTTAAACGATTTCATTCAATATTTGGAAAAGCACTTAACAGGCCAAACTGTATTATTTTAAACATGCATCTGACTAAGAAAAGCTAAGCAAATGTTTTAAATAGCAGAAAGAGTTGGAGTCAGAAAAATCACTTTTCAGTAAAAATAAATAGGTAGGGTCAACTTCCAGTCTCTTATTCTATTATTAAAGTCAATGGAGTTACTATAGAATTATACCCGCAAAGTAAAGGTTAGGATTTAGTCCCTAAAGGTCTGCCAAAAGACATACCATTTAACCCTCTTCTCTCAAAAAAAATGAATTGAGACACATGCCAAAAGAAGGCAAACTACATATTTTAAAAATTAACCAGAATGTAATCAAAACTAAGAGACTGAATGAAGGTATCTATGGGATAAAAACCACACTTGAGAATTACAAAGAGTTATACAATAATTTGTGTCTTTGAGGCCAACGATTTCTCCAGGTTCCAAGGTTTAGATATAAAGTGTTTCAGATTGGTGGCAGTATCCATGTTGTCTCCATGTCTCACTGGTATTCTTCCCCACCAATTCATTTAAATGTTACCCTAAGTGGATGATCTTAATGGCCTGCAGCCATCTCCATATAGACTATGACAAGATCTCTAAAACTGAAGAAAATGAGGTTTCATCAGTTCCAGAAGTCTCCAGGCATTGCTAGAAGCTAGGTTTATGATTTAGTGCATTTAACATTGTGAAGAGGTAGGACAGAAATGAAAGAATTGTAAAGAACTTCTTGCCTGCTTCTGGTCCCCTACTGCTCTCTCTGACTCACCAATGAGTCAGTGGGCCGGTATAATTCTAGTTGGCACCTCCATCAGCGTATACCATTTTTCATGTGAGATGTAAAACCCTTGTACCGGCCCATTGATAGCTTTGTAAAGATCTATGGCTTTCTCTCCAACCTCCAAAAATATAAGAGTAATTTATGTATTACCCTTTCAGCTGAGATCCAGTGGCTGTTTTGCTGGCTGCAACATTAACACCCTACAGTTGGCTGGCCCATAGAGTAACTTCTGAGTTACTTCTTATCTGTCTAGGCAGACAGGCCACGTGCAACACTTGCTATTAAAAGTGATGGTTATCACTGTTTTCAGCCCTTGTGATTGTATCACATGTGTGGTGATACTTGGTAT
This sequence comes from Pelodiscus sinensis, assembly GCF_049634645.1. Taxonomy (NCBI): domain Eukaryota; kingdom Metazoa; phylum Chordata; order Testudines; family Trionychidae; genus Pelodiscus; species Pelodiscus sinensis. Next base: position 242,437,314 of record NC_134712.1, on the reverse strand, counting down.
TTGCTTAAAGCTGTAACTCTTGGCTCTGAATGACTACATGAAAACCTCAGCTTCTATTGAAAACATTTGAACTGAGTGCATTCTAAAGCCCCTCCCCCCCAACCAGAAGGCAAATACAAACATTCATTATTTCTCTTTCCTTTTCAATTCCTTTTCCTACATACATGGGGTTGGAGGAGCCCGTGATCCTTCATCACTCCTTGTGGTCCATGGCATGGGTTTGTGGGTCTTGTCCCATTCCTTTTGTCTTCATGTTTCTCTCATTCCATTGTAGCCTCACTCTTCCACATCTTTCTTGCTGTCTTCTTCCTCCTGATTTTTTCTTTGTTGTTCATTCCTCTCCCATTCTTATCACATGCCCAGCCACTGACAGTCCCGAGTTTCTTTCCCCTAACTTCTTCCATGCCCATTGTCAACCTACTGCTTCCTTGCCATTCTCCTCAATATAATATTTTCTAGTACCCGTATCTTCTTTTCTTGAATATTCAGAAAGTCCACCATTTCCAAATCATAGAGCAGGCAAGGACAAATACACATAATATAGAATTTTCCATTCAGTGTATTTTTAATTGCCAGTCCAACAGAATTCCTGCCAGCTTATTCACTACTGCCCAGGTACTTTTGGTTCTTCTTTTTGATTCTCCATCTCTCTCTTCAGTGGCACTAAGTACACTTCCCAAGTACATAAAGTCTTGCTTTTGTTTCAGCCTCTCTCCTGAAAATCCAGTCAACAGCAAGTCTTCCACATTCCCTACTTCTATACTTTAGTTTTCTTTGGGTTTACTTTCGAATCATGGTCTGACATTGATGTCCATGCTGACCCCAAAAGGGTGAGATCAGCAGTATAGTTAGTTTTATCTGTATCTCCACAGGCCTGGATCTCCTGCTAATGAAACTCCATAACTAGAATGAAGTGGACTCAGTGTGCTGCCTTGTCTCAAACCCACCAACATCTCAAAGCTCTCCAAAATACCATGTATTGTCACCACCATAGCTCTTCACTCTTGATACCGCTCTGCTCTCAACTCCTCTTCATGAAGTTTATCCCCTTCCATTTCAATATTCCAAATAATAGTTCCTGCAGAATCAAGTCATTAACTTTCTTAAGAATAAGTAAGTGCTATGCAAGAGTTCTGGCCTTAATTTATCTTTCAAACTGTCTCATTGCAAATCGGTGTCAAGAGTTCTCCTTCCCTTCCCCCTTTCCTGGCTGGTATTTTCCTCCACCTTGCCCCCAAAACTCTCTCAAACACTTTGAGAAGCTGATTTAACATGGTGATGCCCTGATACATGTTTGGATCCTTTGCGTCACTTTATCCCACCCAAGAGGCACAATCAATCCTGTTCTTCAGTCGTCTGGTATCCTAGCTGGAGCCCAGCAAACACGCAATTATCTATGAAGCCGCTTTACACCAGGACTTCCAACTGTCTCAGTCATTTCAACAATTATCTCATCTTTCCAGCTGCTTTACCTTCTTCATCTTGTTTGGTGTAACCTTCACATCTTTTGCCATTTTCATACGTTCACTTTATCCAAATGTAGGCCACCTGGACTTTACTTTTACTACTGTAATGCATCAACTTGCATGAGTGGCGGGTGAAGGAAAGGCCCAGCAGCTGGGGACGAAGAGGCCCAGCCCTGCTCCTTCCTCCCAAGCCAAGCCCTGCCAACCCCCATCCCAATTCTTCCTAGTCAGATGGTCAGGAAGCAGCACCACTGCCCCATCCCTCCCAGCAAGGAAGCTGGGCTGCTGTGCCATGGCCCCATACCTCCCTGGTGGCTGTGAAGCTGCCATGCTGTGGCCCAAGTCTTCAGCAGCTGGGCATGTAGGCCATTTGGGGAAGGCTGTGCCTTTCTTCACCTACATTACCTGCCGCCCATGTCACCTTGTGAGATTCTCTTTTTTCAAATCATCACTGAAAGCCTATTAAACACAGACAGCTCAACTCACTTCTCTCCTGCATTTCTTTTACCAAAAAGTGGTATTTGCCCACCACTCCTTCTGCTGGGCTTCCTTGACCAACATAGCATTTAAATTTCAATCAACCGCTCGCAAGATGTTACTCTCAACCCCCTGTAACTACTGATTTTTCCAATTTCTTTCCAATGTTCTCCTTTTCTTCCACCAGTCTGTCTTGTTGTGGAGCATATGCTGACATCACACACATAATCCTACTGAGTATCACCAGCCATACTGCTGTCAATCAGTCTCCTTTTCCTTCTGCCCTCATGGCACCTGGGCAGTCTCTGGACTCAAGACAATAGCATTCACGATATTTTTTTTCCTTCCAGACCAAAATATTTTAATGTCATTTTTCAGTGTTTCCCCTTTGCCGCTATATCCTATATTTTCCTGCAGATATGGTACAAGGGTTCTCCTTCCGGCCATTGTCTCTCTTGACCTGCTCATAAGAGACCCATGTGCCAAGTTGCAATTCTCAGATCTTTGCCAGTTTGTCTGCTGCTCAGAAGATGGCACATCAGTTACTCTGAATGCAGCAGCATGTTTTAAATAAATCCACGGTACACAAAGAACCTAGGAGATAAATCATCTGTCAGTGCTAGGGATGTTAAATTAAGTTTAATCAACTAATCGACTAGTTGATGGAATTTCCATCGACTAGCTGATTAGTCGATAAGCGGGGGAGCTACAGCAGAGTTAGGTCCTGACCTGCAGGCTCTTACTACACTTCAAAAGCTGGTGTGCAGTGTGGGGTGGGACTCCACCAGGACAGCTGATTTCCAGCTCACACTGGTCCCCCCCCCCCATCGTGCTTGTGCTTTTTAAACGTATTAAGAGCCTACTAGGCCTTAATACATTTAAAAAGCATAGGTGCAGCATTTGAGACTGGGTGTGAGCTGGGAATCAGCTGATTCCAGGTTCATGCCCAGTCCCTGCTACCTCTCTGCCTCCCCTGCCCCCTGCGGAGAAGGTGGTGGTGGGAGCTCCAGCACCAGCTCCTGCTCCCGCCACTTGCTGCCTCTAGTAGAGGCAGCAAGAGTTTGAGGGAGAAGTGACTAGTCGCTTATGCTTAGTGGATAGTCGACTAGTCTCATACATTCCTAGTCAATGCTGGCCCACTTTGCTGATCCTGCAGCCTTGTTCATTTGGAGTTTATCTTCTCCTAGATCAGCTGTCACCCAAAGCTTCCAGACTCAATGCATCCAAATTTGAGATCCGCTTCCTACTCTCAGGGCAAAAGTTGCCAGTAGCAGGACATCGTCCTCTCCTACCTTCTTGCACCACACTAACCTGCTCAGACTCCACTGGTGGGTTATTCTCAGCATGCTATTTATGTTTCCTCCACCAACACCTTGACTGTTTTGAGCAGCAATACTCTTTGCAATGTCTTTTATACCTTCCACCCATTTCCCAGGGCCCAAAAGGGGAAGAGGTCTCCCTTCTGTGACTTTGGGCTGAGCTAGCCCACATTCTTCCTGTACCCTTCTTATCCATCTTCAACTGATGGGCTGATTGGCTTTTTAGCTCACTCAGCCTGCTATACTGAGGAGCTAATTACATTTCCTTCCCAAATCAGATCTTTCTGGGGAGCCAATTAGTGTCAGAGTGAACAGATTGCAGGCTCACCTGTTAACCCCCTGTGTGCTGTCATTCTCACCCCCCCCCCCCGCCCTCCCCCGCTTGAAATGTTCCATGGCCCAGGGAGAGTTGACAGCTTATCCTGGTAGATGTTGGGTCCCATGGGCTATACATGCCACTCACTGAGTGCTACCACCCTTTACCACATTAGGATTTTCCCTTTGTGGGAATGGCACCCTAGTGGCATCACTCAAACTCCTCTGGTAATTTGCGGGGGGAAGGGGAAATGCATTACTTATATTAAAAATTAAAATCAAACAAAAAACCCTCATGACTTTTAAGTCAGCTTCATGATTTATGGGGGCCTGATTCATGATTTTTGCCCAGTGTAGGTTGTTCTGGATCCCCAAGTGGGTGGGGAGAACTGTGATCTTCCTGCATTGTTGTGTTGTCACACGGATCTTGTTCAGGCTCCATTGTAGAGTAGGGGCTTTATTTGTGGAACTGAGGGTGGAGATGGGAAGGTGCTTCAGGATACATCAGGGTCCTCTTAGGTGTGGAACAATTTGCCCCTGGAAGTCTACTTGCAAGTTATTATCATCACACTAGCATGAACCTTTCCTACAGGACTCTGAACCCTTTTAAGACAAGCAGGCTTGCCAACGGAGGAGGGGAGCAACAAAGGGGGCCTTTGCCCTGGGGCCTGGCAATTCAGAGGGGCCCAGGGCTTCCATCTGCTACTACTACAACAGCAACAGCAGCAGCTAGAGCTCCAGTCCCTTTAAATCACCTCTGGAGCGCCACATGGCATGCTCTGGGCAGCTCTGAGGGCTACATGGGGCAGGGGGGCCATGGTGTGGCATGTTCCAGGCAGGGATGGGAGTTGGATGCCCCAGCCCTGCCACTTGCACCCAAGGCCCCACCCGTTCCAGGAGCACAGAGGTGCCCTTCCACCTTTCCCAGAGGTCCAGCAAGTCTGTTAGTCCCCCTTGTGGTAGGAGTTTTGATGCAGCCACTGTTGAAGGAGGGAAGCTGCTTGACTGCTCTGTGGTAGCACAGCCATGATGGAAGCGTGGAAGCAGTGGGAACTGTGAATGCTTTACCCACAGGGTTATCCAGAGATCCTTTCACACTTTCATGGCTGACCTCCCTACCGCATCTCTGGAGGTGAAGTAGGGGGAATATACAGCACGTACTCACTGGATTTTCAAGCGCTTATGTAGGAAAAACGGTGGAGGGGTAGGATGAATGGGTTTGCAGCTTGCAAAGTGCTTTGGGCTTTTTTTGGTGAAATATGCACTGATTTGATAATTACGCTAGAAGTGTCCATCCATGGCATATCATTTTCTTGTTGGATTTAATTGCTGCCGGATGCTTATCTGTATGGTGCTTCAAATGTGTTTTGTTTCTTCCAGCAAATGTTTTCCCACATGGGCAATACAACATGCTACAGAAAATGTTAAGTAATTAAGAAAACTGAATGTTTTACCTCCCTTTGCAGGGAAAGAATGATGGTCTTCTTGCCTGTTGCAGATATTAAGGCAGTGGCAGTTCCTCCTGCTGAATTATTCACAACTTGTTTAGTCAGTGCTAGACCAGCAGTGCTGTTGCAAGGTTCTTAATAATTGTCTGAGCTAGAACATCTTTTACCTTCAATGCTAATTTAATAGGAATTTTTGGTGTTTCATTACTCAAAATTGACAGCGATAGATTCTTACATCAGCTTTCCCGGTGTCTCCTTATAGCCTTAGAAATTTTAAACAGAGGAGGTGGTTTTGTGGTTAAGCCACTGGACTGGGATCTAGGAGATCTGGATTCAATTCCTGTCTATACCATGGGTGTTCTGTGTGATCTTAGGGAACTGCAGTTTGTAAGAGGGGAGGGTTAGGGTTAGGGTTAGGGTGGCCTCCCCTGAGACCATCAAAATTAGTTCACATAGGCTGCTGGGTTGCCATCAGCTGGGAATAGCTCACAGTTTAAGTATATGCATGCAACAAAAACGCTCTCTCTCTGACACACACACGTTTGAAAATCTAGTTGCCAGTCGTTAATGCCATACAATGTGTTCATTAGGGTTGCCAGATACCTTCACAAAAAATACCAAACATGGTCAAAGTTGTTGAGCAAAAAAAAAGGGGGAGGGTGCCCCTTAAACATGCATGACCTTGTCCATAATGAAGTATTGAGGAGCTTGCAGATTGGAGGCCATCGCTGGGATTCAAATCAATAATCAACTGTTGATATGTTCAGTATGCCATTACCAATATAATCTCATGTCTACTACCTCCACTGGAAAATATAATAATAGTTAATTGTAAGCAGGCACTGTATATTGTATTCTACAGTTGAAATAGCCTTGATTTTCACTGACAAGAATACAGGTGGTTTTTGCATCTGATTAGGAAAAACTGATTGAAAGAGTGTATAATTTTCATTTATATGACAGTTAAAAATGTATCAAACATTTCAAACTGAAATTTGCCAGTAGCTACCATTTGTTATTAGTAATCTTATTTAGTCTCAAATGTGATTTTAAGCAGAATTTTGGAGAAACTGTAATTATATCTAAAGAACAATTAGATTGATTCCATCTGTATAACCTTTTCTCAATGCTTTTCCTTAATGCGTATGCTGCATCTTATGCCCACTTGTTCTATGTAAGGACAACAATTTAAATCCAGGAGGATATTTAGTTATGAAGGAAAAATTACTTTTCTCGCTTCAAATGAAATGTTGAAGCCATATAATTTCACTTTATGACAGAAATATTTCATTTCTTTATGCAACCTCTGATCATCACTAATTCTGAGCAGGGAGAGTGAGTTGCTTTTATCCTGTGTGATGGAAGATATTGGTAGGAAAAAAAGTTCTAACCCAGTAGCTTTCTTCCCATCAAAATAAATGGCCCTAGCACTGAGAAAAATGAATATAATTTAACATGCTTGTACTGGGGATGGATTTAATTTGTATTTCCTAATAATTAATATATACTTGATGAAAGGCCCCTCTGAGTCACTTTACCTGTAAAGTGGATGTAATATATGGTTACTGATCTGATAGAGTATCAGGGTCTTTGATACCAGAGGTGTATAGTGTTAATTAGAAAGTATTTATTTGTGGAGCGCTGTGAAATGTCAATCGTTATTGTATATAAGGGCTAAATATGAGTCTTAATACGTAATTGACCAAGGCAATCTGATCAATATATAAGTAATGATGCAAGAATGTGATCTGTGCAGGGCAGGGTCCACACGGACAGATTGTGTGCAGAATGCCTAGAGCACAGTAGGTTTACACCAAGCTTGCCACATACTACTGTTGCCTAGACAAGCCCTGTGTGTGTTTACTTACACATGCACATAGATAATAAGATCAGTCCATAGAGGTAAATAATCTAGATTGCATTTCTTACTGTGGAATAACTTCCAGTGATCTCAAGGGTTATTGGGTCTGGGACGGTGTGAAGCAACCCCGCACTGGGCAAGAGGCCCCGGAGTACAGGGGAGGAGGGCAGAGAGTTGGGAGCCCTCCCGAGACAGTGGTAAGGGAAACTGCCGCAGACTCACCCCAGATGCTTGCCGAGGCAGGTGCCCCAGCAGGACACACTGGAGGGCCGAACTGCCGGTGAGCTGGGGAGGGAGAGGAGAGGAGTCCGGAGGATGCCAGTGCATGCACCTCGGGAAGAGGGGGACTGCCACCGGCGTCCACGCAGCTGCCCCGGGCAATGGCCCAAAGGGAAGGGAGTGGGGCAGAGGCAGCTGTGGAAATGGAGGGGCGTGAGGACGAAGGGAGGGGCTATAAGAGGAGGTCAGGCGAGACTCATGGGAGAAGATTGGCAACTCTGGGTGGAGGGGCTTCTGAGTATGTAGGGGGAGGCCTGGGAAGGATTGTGCATAAGCTGCCTATTGCACATGGAGATGATGGTGCAATCTGTTCTCCATAGGCTCATGCCCTCACTACTTTCCACCTTTTGGGGGAATATGTGCTGTTCCAGGGTGTAATAAAGGATCAGTCTCTGTGCTTCCCTGAACACAGAATACAACATGAGGTGGCTCCTTGGGAACTTACCTGTGCACCCACTGAATGGCCTGTTAAATCCTGGCCCCGAAAAAGCTGTTGAAGTGGACGAGGATTCCATTAAGCAGTGATGCTCATTTAGGAGTATTATTGTAGACTGATCAGCACAGAGCCCCTTCCCCCCATATCTAAATATTTAGGTCCATGTTTTTCAAAGCCAGGTGCATGAGTCAGAGATCCATAGAGGCATGTGTGGGTAAAACATTTGTATCTGCATCCAATCTGTGATCTACAGAAATGGTCTGCAGGTGTGTATACAGAGTGGCTATCCATGGATGTGCAGAGCTCTTGGGATCTGGGTGTTTTGCACGAGTACAGTCCTGTGCAGGTCTTTGACATTTTTGCATGCACATATTTTTTAAATTAAAAAATCTGTAAATAGTCAATCTAGCCAATGTCTGAACATTAGAGCTTTAATGGTGGCTTCCCCCCTCTCCAGCCTAATATCCTGGCACATATAAAGCTGCGTAGCCAGAACCTACCAGTAACTTTCTGGTTAAGCTAGAGCCAGAAAGGCGGAATGTACAAGCACTGTGTTGTCACCAGACCAGCACAAAGCCTTGGTTAGTTTTTACAATTCATAGGGAAGCTAAAAGAATTTCCGAACTTGCTGTTTTTTTTATTCCAATACCTAGGCTGCATCTAGACTGGCATGATTTTGCGGAAATACTTTTAATGGAAAAGTTTTTCCTTTAAAAGTATTTCCGCAAAAGAGCGTCTAGATTGGCAAGGATGCTTTTGTGCAAAAAGTGCTTTTGCGCAAAAGCATCCATGCCAATCTAGCCGAACTTTTGTGCAAGAAAGCTCCGATGGCCATGTTAGCCATCAAGCTTTCTTGCGCAAAAAATTAAGGTGCCTGTCTACACTGTCCCTCTTCCGCAAGTATTTGCGCAAGAAGCACTGATTTTGTACATTACAAAGTCAGTGCTCTTGCGCAAATTCAAGCGGCCAGTGTAGACAGCTGGCAAGTTTTTGTGCAAAAGTGGATGCTTTTGCGCAAAATTTTGCCAGTCTAGATGCACCCCCCGAAAACCAAGTGAGTTGAAGATGATTTTAAAAATGTAACATGTACAAAAGCAAATTACTGTGGTACTAATAAAGTAGGTGGGCGACTATATAATATAACATCTAGGTATGCATAATGTAACTATTCTCCAGCTGAACATTTGTTTAAAGAGAGAAAATGCATTTTTCTTTAGGCTGTTTTATTTCCCCTACTAACTTTGGGGAAATTCTACTCCCCCAGTGGAGCTATCGATATATATTATAGGTGGCACAGGTATGGCTACAATTGAAGTAATCCAAACACTTTCCACTGTAAGACTCTCTTCTCTTTAGCTTATAACTTTGCTACACTTCTTTCTCTTGGGCTGACATTTTTCATACTGGCTATCTCCCTTAGTGGACTGTGGATTTGAAACATTTCAGTTAAAACAGTGCAGCCATTTCTCGGAATGGGGTTAGGAAAAAATTCTGTTGTTTTGCCCATTTTAAAAACTTTCTTACAACCACATTATTGAGGAGCTCTGGCACATCCATGGTTTGGAGCAGTGATTTGAAATGTCAGTCTGTCTCTTAGGCTACATCTAGACTACAATGTTTTATCAAAAAAAGGTACTTAAATTACGTTCCACAATTTGTGTACCTTTTTCCAATAGTTTTGTCAGAAGAGGCTTTTCTGAAATTTGGCCCATCTACACTGGGCCAAATTCCGGAAAAACCTCCTCTTTTGGAAGAGCCCCCTGGAGGACTGGACTGGTGGGAAACCGGGAATTTCCCGGTGGGCCATCATCTGGTGGGCTGTTGTGTCCGCACGCCATTGCCCCTCACTCTGAGTGGCTCCGCGTCTGTGCTGTATGCGGCATGCAGAGTCCGACCCGCCGTGTGCCGGACATGACACAGGGGGCAGGGCTTGAGGGGGATGCAGGGGTGATGTCCTGGGGAGGGCCATTCTCAACCCATTTCCTGGGTCTATTTTGATTGCCAGCACGCTCCTGCCTTCTTCCTTGTGGAATGAGCATGCTCCTTTTCAGGCTGAGCAGGACTTTCCCTCCTGTTGTTGCATCCAGTGGATCACTTGATGATTACCTGTTCTGTTCACTTCCTCTGGGGCATCTGGGATGAGCCACTGTTAGAAGACAAGATACTGGGCTAGATCGACCTTTTGTCTGACCCAGTCTGGCCGTTCTTATATAGGAGCAGAAAACTCTGAGGGTATGTCTACACTACGGGACAAAGTCAAATTAAGCTATGCAACTTCAGCTACGTTTATTGCGTAGCTGAAGTCGAAGTAGCTTAACTCAGCTTTTGGCACTGTCCACGCTGCAGGAAATCGAAGAAAGATCACTCTTCCTTTGACTTCCCTTACTCCTCGTGACAGCAGTGTTACCGGCATCGACCGGAGGGCCCCTCTCACTTCGAATTAGCTGTCTTAACTAGACCACTAATTTGAACCCTGGAAGAGCGACAGCGGCAGCTTCGATCTTCCTCTGTAGTGTAGTCATACCCTGAGAGTACTAGAACACACTCCCCACAGAGCCTGGATCAAAACCCAGAATTCCCAAGTCTCCACATTCCTCTGCAATTAGCAAATACCTCTGAAACCCACTGACAAAATGACTGTCCTGTCCCTCTCGCCTACAGGAGCTCAGCTTCCTACTGCTGTCACTCTAGGACAGGGCTACTCAACTTTGGAAGCCCCAGGGACCACAGCGACACCCACAGCACATGCCAAGGGCCGCAACTGAAGCATGGTTGCAAATATATGAAAATATATGCAAATAAATGCAAATAGATTATTTCACAATGACAGGCATGAAAAAAGAGATTAAGGCAAGACTACACAACACGCAGGCCCCATTTAAGTCAGATCTGCAGATATGAATAAAATGCAATATTTACCCGATTTCCACACATATGGCAGTACTTTTAATAAGCAAAAACAATTCAGCAATTTAACTACTAAAATACATATCAATAGAAGACCATTCCATTGATTACTACCCAAGCCCCAACCCCAGTCCCAGCCCCAGCCCCAGCCCCAGCCCCAGCATAGACCTTTCTCACCCTGGCCTCGCTGCCTGGCTCCGCTGCCACCGCGCTGTCTCTCTGCCCAACTCTGCCACTGCCTTGCCATGTGCCTCTTGCCGCCCCCAGCAGCTCCTGTGCATGCACTGATGTGGCCTGGCTTGGGGAGGCACTGCCACTATAGGAGACACGGCAGGCATGCTCTGCCGTGCCTTTTGCCACCTCCCCTTCCCCCCAGCCAGCAAATCCCACGCACACGCAGACGTGGCTCTGCTCGTGGGGAGGCACTGCTGCTGTGGCAGACGTGGCAGGCATGTTCTGCCCCTGCCTCTCCTCCTCCCTCCCTCCTCCCACCACACAGCCTGGCTCAAAACCGCGCGGCTCGATTCACGGTTCGGTGCTGCCACTGGAGCCCAGCAATGAGTCAGGCAGGCAGCTCGGGAGGCGGCTCACGGTGCCTCAGGACGCATGCAAAGGGGCTGTGGGCTGCGTGTTGAGTAGCCCTGCTCTAGGAAGTGAAACAAAAATACTCCATTACAGGAATGTTAAAATTATGAAGTTGAGAACTCAAAAGTTAGGAAATGCCATAATTACAGTTGCCCATCTAATCTTAATTGAACCACCTTGTATGTATGTCTTATGATAGTCTTTCATTTCAGGATCACATGGGCCTTGTTCCAAGGGGCCCTGCTCTCATTCCGTCCACAGTTCAAGAACGGTGCTCTGTGAATGAATCGGGTTGTGTCGTGAATGAGGCTCTATCTGTGGGATCTGTGCTTCATTTGTTGCAGAAGTTGGAAGGTGAACTGAGAAGGAGGCAGTGGATTCAGTAAGGGTATGTCTACACTACAGCACTAATTCAAACTAACTTAATTCGAATTAGTTAATTCGAACTAAGCTAATTCGAACTAGTGCATCTAGACCTAAAAACTAGTTTGAATTAGCGTTTTGCTAATTCGAACTAGCATGTCCACATTGAGTGGACCCTGAACTAGGGCTAAGGCTGGCCGGAAGCAGTGCCGGCAGGGCATCAGATTAGGACTTAGAGCGTGAAGCTGCTGTCTCAGATTAGCTGAGGGCTGTGCTTAAAGGGACCCGACCCCCATCCCGGACAGACAGTTCTCAGGGGTTCCCCGCTCGCTTGTCTAACTCGATGAGGGACAGCAAAGCAGTCCTGGCTTGGAGTGCCCTGAATGCCCACACTCGGCACATCACAGCACTCGGCCATCAGCCCAGCTGCACTTGCTGCAGAATGCCATCCGGGGGGAGGGGTCAATCGGGGGCTGCAGGACAGCTTCCACCACGAGGAACCCGCAGAGCCACCCCAGTCCTCTCCATCGGGGGCTCGTACACCATTCCTCCCTCACCTCCTTCCACTTACCCCTTCCTAGCCCCCCTTCCTGATTTACAAAATAAAGGACACGTGTGTTCAAAAATAGAAACTCTCTTTATTGAACAAAACCAAGGGAGACTGGGAAAAGGAGGTGGGAGAGGGGAAGAGAGAGGGTGGGAGAGGGGAGGGCAACTAACATGATCAGGGGTTTGGAACAGGTCCCATATGAAGAGAGGCTAAAGAGACTGGGACTTTTCAGCTTAGAAAAGAGGAGACTGAGGGGGGACAGGATAGAGGTCTCTAAAAGCAGGAGTGGTGTGGAAAGGGTGCATAAAGAAAAGTTCTTCATTGGTTCCCATAATAGAAGGACTAGAGGACACCAAAGGAAAGGAATGGGTAGCAGGCTTCAAACTAATAACAGAAAGTTCTTCTTCACAAAGCAAATAGTCAACCTGTGGAACTCCTTGCTGCAGGAGGCTGTGAAGGCTAGAACTAGAACAGCATTTAAAGAGAAGGTAGATAAATTCATGGAGGTTGGGTCCATGGAGTGCTATTAACCAGGGGGTAGAAATGGTGTCTCTATCCTCTGTTTGTGGAAGGCTGGAGATGGATGGCACGAGACAAATGGCTTGGTCATTGACTTCAGTCCATCCCCTCCAGAGTAGCTGGTGTTGGCCGCTGTCGGGCTACTGGGCTAGATGGACCTTTGGTCTGACCTAGTACGGCCATTATAAGCTCAGGGCTCAGGGTTGGGGATCTCACTGGACCACCTTGATTTTCATGCACACCTGCTCCTGAGTGGCCAGGCTGCAGCTATCCTGCCCTAGACGGCCACTTTCCTGTGCCTAGTGCGGAGGTCATGGATGAGGTCCACGATGTCCGCACTAGACCAGGCGGGCACCCGCCTCTTTCGGACCTGGGCAGGCTCCCGGGAGCCGCCAGCCTGGTCCCGGGAAGAGGCGGAGGGCTGGGTGACAGCGGGTGGCTGGCTCGAGCCGTGCCAGGTGCAGGGTCTGCTGGCTGGGTGCTGGCAGGCTTGTACCTGGCACGGGCACCGTAGCCAGCCCGTGACCCTTTAAGGGCTCCGGGGCCACGAGGGGGGCAGACGAGTTTCCCTGGTATTGGCCAGAGTGGCCACCAGGGAAAGCTGGGGAGGGCTAGCCTCCCACTAGTTCAAATTAAGTGGCTACACAGCCCTTAATTCAAACTAATTAATTCGAACTAGGCGTTAGTCCTTGTAGAATGAGGTTTACCTAGTTTGAATTAAGCGCTCCGCGAGTTCGAATTAAGTTTGAACTAGCGGTTTGCTAGTGTAGCGCCTATCAAAGTTAATTTGAAATAACGTCTGTTAGTGCAAATTAACTTTGTAGTGTAGACATACCCTCAGAAAGGGGATGATCTTATGGTTAGGGCAGGTGGAATACAGTGCTGAAGAAGTGGATTCCTTTGTGATGTTGGGCAAGTGTTTTAAACCAAACCTTTCACTAACTGTACTCTAGCCACTGACAGGGTTCCTCATTTTCTGGGTGCCCATGTTGGTGTGGTTTGTGGTTGGTCAGCACTTCTGGAAATAACTGCACCTGACTGCAAGAAGAGGTGTGTGATAAACATAGCAAGTTCTGGAAAGTGGCAAGGTTTCTGAAAAGTCATACATTGGGATCTTAAATTGGACACCACAAATTTGACAATGTCTCTATGTCAGTGGCCCCTATCTTTAAAATGGGCATAATAACCAACTACCTCACAAGGGTGTTGTGAAGATAAATGTTTTAATGTTGAGAAGCACTCACATGCTAGGATGAGGAGCGCCATCAAAAAAAATGACGAGGAAATTAATAATTCTGTAACCAGGACAGGCTTCAAGGAGTGTGAAGAAAATATGATGGGGGCACAAAAGCAATAAAACTAACCATTAAATAGCCTGTTCAGAGTGCTTCATTCACTCTGTGGATTGAACGAGGCCTGGGGCTCTGTGGTGGGAAAAAGTATGTAATCGTGTAATTAAAAACATAATCTTATATCTTAATTAGGTATGTGGATGGCTTACTGGTTCTGGTTAACCAATAGGGGCTGGAGCAGCTCCCTGCTCACCGCAGACAGGGGGCTGCCCCTGCCCCGCAGGGCCCACTACAGGCAGGGGCTATTCTGGCTGGTTGGCCAGACCAGCTCCTATTTGTGGAGGGCCTGGCCAGGGCAGTGCGTCACAAGCAGGGGCAACTCTGGCCAGTTGAAGCAGCCCCTGTCTATGGCAGGGCCAGCTCCCCTGCCCTCTCTCACTACAGCCTCTGTCCATGGTGTGGGGACGCTCTAGCCCATGCTCCCCATTTTGATCGGTTAACTGGTTATACATAATGTTTAACAAGTTAACCAATTAAACAGGGTTTTACATCCCTAATCTTCATGCAAATGCCCATGTGTTGAATGGGCAACCTTAATTCAGGCACTTTCTAACTTTAGAGTCCTTGACTTTGCATCATTAAGATATTTTAAATATCAGTTGTTTCATGTAATATCTATCTCTTCAAATGTGCTCCCATTTTTAGAGACCATGTGCATTAGCACTCATCTGTAGCAAACATGTTGCACATTCAGATTGTTGATATGGTGCTTTGGAGAATCTGCTGGTAATGGGTAATTTGCTGGAGATTTGTGATTTGGAGCGAAGGATGGACTAGCCGTGTATTTGAACAGATGGTGGTCATTACTTTTGCCAGTATGTGACTGCATTTAATTATAATGGAACTGCTGAGATGGATCATTTTCCAGGACTCTTTATTTTACATATACCTTCATAGAAAAAGGAATTTAGTATTCAAGGAGGCATGGAAAATAAAATGTCAGAGTTGCAATAAATTCATTTTAATCACATCCATATTTAAAAACCAATTTCCAATATTTAGAAAATCACCGTGTCTCATTTATTTTCATGTAGATACTTGGCTCAGGCATAAGAGAACTTATTCTTCCTAATTTTACAATGGCCAGGAATTACGGTTCAGCACAAAGAAAATTACCTTTATCTGCTAATCCATCAGGCAGTACAGAGAAGAGTGTGCTTTGCACAACTATAACAATAAAGGTAGCTGCACAGCTTGGAATACAAATATAACTTCCTCTTTTAAACCAAATTATATATTAAGCTTTAAGGCAATATGATTTCATCTCAGATTCCATGTTTTTTAATATGTACGGGCTCTGTTTTGACTATTACATTTTTATGGATTATTTTATTGTTTGGCTGATGACACTGAAATCTACTCTTCTCTCTCCCTGAAAAAAAGCATCTTTGGAGACAGGGAATGAGGTTTCTTTGGCTGTACATTTATGGTTCTGGAATTATTTTAAGCAATTAAATACAATAGTGACTAAATTGCTACTTCTGCTCCATAACTGAATTTGTATAGAGATGAAATTTGTGGAAACAGCTGCAATGGGGTAATGTGCAAGGAAGAAGGAAATATATCCGGCATTCTGTTTATATACCTGAAATATTTCAGGCATCTTTTTACAGCTTCATCAGCATCCTCTTGGTCAATAACCCTTGTGGAAATGCTCCAAGTGGAAACTGGTTCCATAATCAAAGCTAGTACATCAAATGAGTGCTCTTCAGAGCTGCTGTGACAATGGCCACAAGTTTTGAGATGTATATTGGAAATGGAGTCTCACATTTCCAGCCACAGCCCTAGCTGTTAGTTTGGGTAACTAGAATGGCCATACTTCCAATAAAACATGTGGCTCCTTAGCCCATTTCTACACTACAGAGAAGATCAAAGCTGCTGCAGTTGATCTACCAAGGTTCGAATTAGCAGGTCTAGTGAAGATGCGTTAATTTGAACTGAAAGGGCACTCCTGCCAATGCTGGTAGTTCTGCTCCTACAAGGAGTAAGGGAAGTCGAAGGGAGATTGTGCTCCCGTTGATGTCCCACAGTGTGGACAGCACAAAATTCAATTTAAGATACTTTGACTCAAGCTGCGCAATTAACGTAGCTGGAGTTGAGTATCTTAATTCAAACTTATCCCTAAGGCTACGTCTACACTGCCGGCTTTTTGTGCAAGAGCACATCCACACTGCCATGTGCTTTTGCTCAAGAGAAATGCTTTTGCACAAGAGTGGATGCTTTCTTGTGCAAGAAAGCTCTGAAGGCCATTTTAGCCATAGGAGTTTCTTGTGCAAGAAACCCCTGTTGCGCAAAAAGGAAGTGTGGATGGGCAAGAGCTCTTGCACAAGAAGGCTTATTCCTCATTGGGAGAGGAATAACTCTTGTGCAAGAAGCCCTCTGTTCCAATGCCTTACTGTAAATTTACTTGCACAAGAATGCATGTGCAGTGTAGACACTCCGCAAGCTTTTTGAGCAAGAACGGCTGCAAAAAGCCTGCAGTGTAGACGTAGCTTAAGTGTAGCCCTAGCCTTAGGGTATGTCTAGACTACATGGCTCTGTCGCCAGAGCCAAGTAGATTAGTTTAGTAGACATACCCAAATAAAGCAGCAATTTAAATAATTGCCGCTTCATTTAAATTTAAATGGCTGCCGCGCTGTGCCGATCAGCTGTTTGGCGGCACAGCACTGTAGTCTGGACACGCTGCGGTCGACATCAAAGGCATTTGTCGACCTCCCCAGTATGCCTCGTGGGATGAGGTTTACCGGGGAGGTTGACAAATGCCTTTGATGTCGACCGCAGAGCGTCCAGACTACAGCGCTGTGCCACCAAACAGCTGATCGGCACAGCTCAGCAGCCATTTAAATTTAAATGAAGTGGCCATTATTTAAATTGCCGCTTCATTTGGGTATGTCTACTAAACTAATCTACATGGCTCTGGCAACAGAGCCCTATAGTCTAGACATACCCTTAGAGACTAACAGAACCTAATTTTGAAAGCTCATGATGTAGACAGATTAACGTGGCTTCCCCCTGAGAATTTTGTACTTCCAAAGGCTTCGGAAGATGTGTATGGATGGGATCATGGCTAGGGTTCAATTTCATCCTTTTGTGTTGAAGAAATAGCCAGTCTGTCTTTTCCACAGACAACTCTTCGCTGCAACTTTTCCTAGCTCTATTCTGTCACATGGACCAGGTGGAGTGAATTCAGCTGAACTACAGCTCAGATAATGTTTCTATGCAGCAAGGGTTTGCTTCTGCATTCTGGCAGTCGATGGGCAATTTTGTCTTTGATTTCAGGGTTGGGCTTCAGGCAGCTTAGCACCACCTTGGGGGCAGTATAAATAACAATACACTTTTATAATATTTTGGTGCGTCTGTCACGTTCCTTTATAATGGTCATATTGTGACTGTCTCCTCTGGCAGGAAACTGCTTTTCGTTTAGCTGCCAGTCTAATTATGAGAAAAGCTGCTGACAATGTCACTGGATGTTTCTCTTCACAATAATGTCACTAGAATGAAGTTCTTTCCCCACTAATAATTATCCAAATATTTTAATTAATGCGCTTGCTGCCTTGTTGCTCATTATGTTACCGCTTTTTGCTGGACTACCCATCCTATTGTCCTACGTGTAGTGCATGCCTGGGTTTTGGGTACTATGACATGTTTTTTAGTAAAAGTTTGTTAGTGTCCTTCAAGGAATTTCTGGAGCTTAGTTATTCTCATCTTTTAGTTACGGTAATTCCATAGTTTGCATTACATTTTTGTATAGTTATTAGAGAGGGGGATGCAGTCTGATCGTCATTTAATTTGATGTCCTTTTGAGGTTACCTGGCTGCTTGTAATGGCATTCTGCCATGGAGATTGGCAATGAGATACTCCTTATTACAGCTTCGAGTAGTTCTCGAGTGCAGGATTTCAGCTTTGGTACACAATGGGGGGAAATTCTTCACGTATTTAATGTTAGGGCCAGATAGCTGAGGGAAGTGGAGCAGCCTGGGAGTGGATTCTTTGAGCCCTTCTGCCATCACAGAAGAGAATAGCTAAGGCAGAATGGGAGATGCATAGTACCAGCTAATAGCACTCAAAAAAATCCTCAAAGAACTCATATTTTTTTGCTGAGCACTGAAGGCCTAGAGAAAGTCCTTCTTGCATCCTCTCCCCGTTTTTGTCACAGCCACATCGCAGGACAGGTCTTTACCCTTAATACATACTTATTGAATTATATTTTAATTGTATTTTAATATAAAATTCTTTGAGATACCTTTTGTTAATAACTAAACCATTTTTGTTGCAATGCATGCTGGTAAAGGAGGTTTCTGCACAATGTACATGCATAATTATGATGGTGATGCAAAACTATTTGTAGGTGGTAAATCAACTGTTACTGCGGTATGTATATTTTTCTTTGTTCGATAGATTTGCCTAAGTTGCAGCTGTTGTATACTGTAGCCTCATCACACCCTACATCTCTTTCATTAAATTAAGATGACAAAAATTAGATAGGCACTACAGGTGGCAGTTTTATACTTTGAAGTCTTGTCTATTATTGACCTTCACTTAAGCATTTTGTCCTATATACATATTTAAAATGAGCCATGAATCAAAATTAATGCAGCAGTGGCTACCAAACCATTGACGTTGCAAGATGTAATGAAATTGACAAAAGGGGTTTTATTAAACAGGGTATGTCAATCATTCAGGATAAAGGGACAGCACTGTATGTGAGAGCAGCACCCCAAGCTCCCGTAGTCATCTAGCCCTATGTAGCTGGTAAATCTTGACACCATAGGTAATAATGGTGGGGCTCTGTATTTAACTCAGTTGAAATCGCTCTTGAATTCTGATTTGGTGATTTACTCCATCTCTTGTCATGAAGATGACAATTTTCCTTATTTCCCCTCATTCTCAAAGCCATAATCTGAATAGTGCTGAGAAGAGAGGGATGTGTCAGAGTCAGAAGGAAAAAATTAATAAGGACAAAGTGCCGGAGTGCAATACAAAACACACATATTATAGCATGTATTAAAAGTCTAATCTTTTTTTTTTCTGGGGATTGAAACAGTAACAGACAATAAAACATTATTAATCCTGTCTCATGACAGACAATTCAAAAGATAAAGGGAGAAAGCCCAGAATCCTAATTTTGAATATCTGCAGCTCTCTTGGATGTATTTCCTTTACTTTTTTTGTTTTTTGTTTTTTGTTTTGTTCCGCAAATAGTTAGAATTCTAGCTATGGGAAAATAGAACATTTTTTGAAAGCGTTCTTTTGAATAACAACTGCAAATTCACATTGATTGCATTTGCTTTTGCTTTTCATGAACAGTGTTTATGAGTGAATTTTTGTTTGCAAGGATGATGGCCATAGGAGAAAGTATCACAGATATCAGTGTGAGTATGTACTCAAGTGAACAGATTGCATTCTACACGTGTATTCACCTTGAAAGCGTTTGTCACTCATTTTGAAAGCCCTTTCTGAGTTTTTGGTGTTAACCAATCAGAGAGCAGAGTGACAGACTCCATGGCCATGTCTACACTAGGAGATTATTTCAGATTTACTAAATTCGACTTCTGGACACCTGATTTAACAGATTTGAACGTCCGTGTCCTAACTGCAGGGAAGCATCGAAATTATTGTGAAATACTGCATCCACATTTAATGGGGCCTGCCTTAGACTTATAGCCCCAGGAAGCACTCTGGGGAGAGCATCAGGAGGGCAGATACTTCCTGTGTCTGTTTCAACCAGCAAACTGTGACTGGTGCTTATAGGGGCTCTTCTCCATGCCCATGTCTCACAAAGCACTCCTCTACTCTCTTCCCCTCACTGGACCAGAGAGTGCCAAAGTAGAGAGGTTCAACTTGTACTGTGATTTAGGGCTCTGAGAAGGAGCTCTAGCCTACTCTTAGGCCTGGTCTACATTAAAGGGAAACTTGACTTAAGATAAACAATTCCAGCTACGTTAATTATGTAGCTGGAGTCCAAGTATCTTAAATAGTCTTTTGGTGCTGTCCACACAGCGGGAGGTCGACAGAAGCACACACTTCCATCAGCTTCCCTTACTCCTTGTGACAAGCACAACTACTGGTACCAACAGGGGAGTCCTCTTAGTTTGAATTAGTGGGTTTTCACTAGATCTGCTAATTCAAACCGCGAAAGATCGACTGCAGCAGCATCAATCTTGTGTAGTGTAGACTTGACTAGGATCAGGTTAAAAGAGACCCAAAAAATCCAGCATTTAAAACAATGTAATATTTACACTGATCTGTATTATAGTTGCAGTTCTCTCTTGTAAAATGTGGCTGCCTTTTATATGACATTTTCCATATCTAAAGTTAGCATTTTTTGCATTGGTTATTTTTCATAAGCAATTACTAATGTGTGATTTAAAAGATGAGTTTATATGTATCCTAGGTTTATGTCTTATTTCATAGTGATTAATTGTTGTGCACAATGTGGTTTTACTTAATGTGGCATTCTGGTAGCAGATTGCAGTCTCTGGAGTCCTTGAACTATTTCCAAGCAGTAAACCTGCTGGGGTTTAAGCCGGTTTGGAAATCTGTCTGTTGAGTTGATGGATTATAGCCCATGTAGTGAGCACTCAGCCTCCACAAGGTTCATGACATCTTCACCTTTAAGTATCTAATTTATGTAGAAATGCCGATAAATTATTTAGAACGACATTCTTGTTGATATCAGCAGTTCTGGGGCAAGTAAAACAAAATGGTATGACTTTGAAAGTCATTGGAAATGTTGGCAGATCTTCAAGAATTCTTTAGAGGTTCATACTATGATATATTTGAGAACTAAAAAGCATATTCCTCTCTCACCCAAAGATTTTCTTGGCATTTATTTAGAACTCTGTTATCATGTTGTTTTTAGAGTTATATCAGCATTAAAACACCAGAAATAAAGTTAAAAAAAAACCAAATAACAAAACATTATTTAACCATGATTGTCTCTTTCTCTCCCTCTCCCTCTCAAATCATCTCCTTGCCCTAGTTTATTAAGAATTCAGTCTTCAGTTCACTTGGTGATTAGTCAGGGAGTCAGTTTACTGCACAGCTGAAAATATGTATCACTAAATGTACCGTGGCCAAAATTTTCAAATGTAGGTGTTTGAAAGTGACCCAACTCAATATTTTAGATACCTAACTACAAATTTTTCAGAAAAGCTGCACACCCACATTCTTTGTTGAAATCAACAAAAATTTGACAGTGAGACTTTGTGGACAGAAATTTAGGGGTCAGAATACTTAAGCCACTTATTCTACATGTATTGGATCAAAAGTGCAAACTGTTATTATAATATAATCATCATCCCCATAATCCCATTCAAAGTTGGCTTTAAATTATATATCCATGTAGACATGATGTATCAATCCATGCTGTAAAATATATTTTAAAGGAATATGACACAATGAATTGATTTTCTTGCATCCTGAAATTCACTGAAACAATCATTCCATTCTATTTTTAGCTCAGATCCATTTATATAAAACATTTATCATTACTTTTTGTCAAAACTAATTGAATTTTCTAAACAGGATTAAATCTTTAAACTTTGAAGTGTAATGCGGTAATGATTATGATGGTCTAGATTAATGTAATTTGTTCTAATTCTTGACAACAGCACTGCAAACCATTCTCTAATGGTATCATTGTGCAGACATCACCACTCTGTGGGCATGTGGCTACAGGCTCGTGGCTTTGGGAATACTCTAATGATCTGGAAGTGTCTATAACTTTTCACTCAAGGCAGCAACTACAAACCTCAAGGGTATGATTGGTGTGTGTGTTGTGTGTGTGCACCACAGAACAGCTGTCAAATAGAAGTTTTCAGCCCTTATTAATACAGGGTGAATTTGAACCAGATACTTGCAATTGTACTCCTTTGTATACTGTTACCACTCCCCTGGGTCATCACATTCGCCTGTTTCTATTTCTTACATTATTATTTTATTCACGTAGGCATTTTTAGGGTATTGCCTGACTAGAAGGATACAGCTATTAGCTGCAAGCAATACTCTAACAGTAATCAATAAACACAGACAGTAAATTTAGCTGTTTCTTCTCATCCTTTTGGAGTTGGCTATATGACTGTAATTTAGGTATGTGATCTGCTCTGGGATATAGCATCAAGACATCATTTATCAGGAGGAGACAAATGTTTTTCTAGCATTGCCTAATTCCTATACATTGAACTCATCAACATGAACTCTCTGACCTTAAACTTCAGGACCTGGTGAGAAGTGGGGAGAGTCCCTCTGTGGCCAGATCCCTGGTGACTGTGTGGCCTAGTGGCTAGGTCACTGAGGAAGCTGGCCCAGGAACTCCAAACAACTCCCTGTTCAAATCCTTAAGTTTAGAGCGTGGTCCCAAGACTCCAGACTCCCCTTCATTGAGGCTTCTCAATAGGTTTCCCCCCTTTTTCTCAGAGAGGCTGGGTGGGGCCTTGTGGCTGCTGAGTGGACAGGTTCATGTCCTTAGACCACTAAACTAGGCTCTTGTTTCCTTGCTAGTCAGCCCCAAACTGAGCCCGGCTCCTTTTTTTTCTCCTCCTTCCAGGCCTAGCATTGATTTCAGGTAAAGCAGGGTGGAGTTAGCTGTGCCCAGAGGCTTTCTTTAATCCCTGGGGCTGTGTCCAGACTCCATGCCTCCGTCGACGGAGGCATGTAGATTAGCCAGATCGGAAGAGGGAAATGAAGCCGCGATTAAAATAATCGCGGCTTCATTTAAATTTAAATGGCTGCCCCGATCTGCCGATCAGCTGTTTGTCGGCAGATCGGGAGAGTCTGGACGCGATGCCCCGACAAAGAAGCCTTTCTTCATCGACACAGGTAAGCCTGGTTTCACGAGGCTTACCTGTGTCGATGAAGAAAGGCTTCTTTGTCGGGGCATCGCGTCCAGACTCTCCCGATCTGCCGACAAACAGCTGATTGGCAGATCGGGGCAGCCATTTAAATTTAAATGAAGCCGCGATTATTTTAATCGCGGCTTCATTTCCCTCTTCCGATCTGGCTAATCTACATGCCTCCGTCGACGGAGGCATGGAGTCTGGACACAGCCTGGGTGCCGGGCCCTTCTTTCTTCACTCCCTCACACCCTCAAAGCATTAATTATAAAGGAGAGTGGTAAAAATGGTTATCATGCTTTAAAGTATTTCACAGCTTCTTGCTATGCTCAGTCTTGGAGATGTATTGGTGATGCAGGTGAAATTTAAGTGGTCCTCATCAAACTCCTTAGTTGCCAGACTCATGGCACTGGAATTCCTTCGGTGAGAATCTGTAACTGAGTTCTTTTTTGTCCTGAGTTTGCCAATGGTTGGGGCTCTGAGTGCTACCATATCACAAATAAATAATATTTATAACAATGGAGGTCTAGCTTTTCAAGGTAACTCAGCTTTCCCTTAGTCACTGAAATAAATGGCCAAATTTTCAGGAGCAATGAGCCTAACAGATGCTGGTTTCATTTGAGAAGCTGGACAGTAAGTATCAGAATGGAAGATACTGGGTTTTGAGTGAAAACTTCTGAAAATTGGGCCATTCATTAGGTGCCTGAATGGGAGTGGAGCTCTTCTGGGAATCGCGTTCCCATTGTGGATGCTGAACACTTTAAAATCTGGTTTCTGATCTTTAGTGGTACAGCCAGCACTGGTACCATCTGTGTTGTTGGTCACAGAAACATCTGGCTGTCATTGCTGCCTCAGTCTGGACCTCTGACATATAGTAAGGTTGAGCTGATCTGAAGTCCTCAATGGCACTTTGATGTGGTGCTCTTAGAATGCCACAACATTTTTTTCTGCTAGTGTCATATCCTTACTTGGTAGCAGGAAAGTCATGGAGACTTCTGATTGCACAAGGATTAGGAGGGGGGCAGGAATCTATAGATGACTGATTAATCTGAGAGGGAAGAATGGCTGAAGGTGGTGAAAAGGTTTGGTGTTCATATATTAGTTCTGTTTCCACATAATCATTTTGATTTCAGCAGAGAGATTTTGTTCTCCTATATTTTTCTTGGGGATTGAAGAATCTCCTTGGGTATGTCTACACTACCCCGCTAGTTCGAACTAGCGGGGTAATGTATGCATACCGCACTTTCTAATGAAGCCTGGGATTTGAATTTCCCGGGCTTCATTAGCATAAAGCCGGCTCCGCCATTTTTAAAAGCCGGCTAGTGCGAACCCCGTGCTGCGTGGCTACACGCGGCACGGGCTAGATAGTTTGAACTACGTAGTTATTCCGAACTATCTGTACGCCTTGTGGAACGAGGCGTACAGATAGATCGGAATGGCTACGTAGTTCGAACTATCTAGCCCGTGCCGCGTGTAGCCGCGTGGCACGGGGTTCGCACTAGCCGGCTTTTAAAAATGGCGGAGCCGGCTTTATGCTAATGAAGCCCGGGAAATTCAAATCCCGGGCTTCATTAGCAAGTTCGGTATGCATACATTACCCCGCTAGTTCGAACTAGCGGGGTAGTGTAGACATACCCCTTGAATTTGTTTCTATGCATTCTTTTAACATTATTTGGTCTATATTAGAATCTTCCCTTTAGACACTTCATGCATCATGTCCTGTAGAAATGTCCCTCTAATTCTGTAACAAATAAAGACCTGTCGGGAAACTCCAGGAACTGTTTTACAGATGCCCGTTTTCATCAATAAATAGCCACCTGTTGCTCAAGAGGAGATGATTTTTTTTATTGTTGGCAAGAATGCTTAGAGTTTTAAGCCAAAGGAAACTGGCAGTCATAGCCTGTGGTACGCTAATATATATGGTCCAAGTAAGTCTTGGCTGTTAGACTGAATGGATGTTGAAATTTAAATCTCTCTGAACACTCTTAGTCCAGGTGGTGAAAACTACATAGGATATTATCATCCCAGAATGAGTACATGATACAAAAGCAGCTATGTCATTTACCTTTGGTTTGTGAAGCTGCAGTACTGTAGGAAAAAAAGTAATGAGAAAGGTAATCAGTAGGAGGACGGAAGAACAAGATGTATGTTTCTGTATTAATTTTTAATCACTAGCAAATCCATTAGGGAAGAGGAAATATAATGTCATCAATTGATATAAAATGATATTTTCCAAAAAAGTTAATGTTTGTATTATGGAGTAGCACCTGTTACTGCATAGAAAGTTATTAAACTGTATGGGCATGATGTAATTCCTGTAGAAGAAATTAGATGAATAACACATAATAAATCATATGTCACAAGGGTATGCAGTTAATATCAAGATTAATTATGTGCTGATTTGTGAGTCATTATAGCATATATTACAATGTTGAGGTTTAATTTTTCTGTAAAAATTGATGACTTCTGATATAGTTGTTTAACTATTTATAAACACCCTGGAGATACAGGCTAAAGCAAGATGTGAAAACGTATTATCACTACATTGGTTTGCCTAGCACAAGGGAGTGGTTAAATCTGCAATATCAATCATAATAAAACTTAATTAGAGTTTTTGGGTTTTGACTCTACCTTGTTAACATCTCTTTTTTTATTGTGTTTTGAATGTTACATTTTTAGAGAAAGATGCTAGTAAACTGTGGTTACTCTTTTTAATCTCCTTGATAATTTTCTTTTGAAATTGTACCAGGGTGGCGCCATTTATATCTCATATATTAAACTGATTAAAAGCAGAAACATACAATATAGATTCTGGCACCTTTTATGAGATGTTAATACATAGTTTGTGTCAATTGTAACTTGTATTCTTGAATGACTATTACATTAAAATTAAACATGTTATTTGGTAGTTAAAGGACTTAGGCCCTGACTCAACAAACTATCCCTATTCAGGGAAGTTCTTAAACTCCACTCTTAGTCCCATTGAAGTCCATGGGATTTGAGCACAGAGCCTGCCTGTATCCAGGTGGATTTAAGGATTTCCTGAAACACAGACATCTTTGGACCCTAGGGGAATGTAGGACAAAAGGAGGCTATTGCTTTCCCCCAAGCACTATAGCACATCATCATTCACTCCTGTTTTATAAGCATGTGGAGCGCATCCTATTACAGAGATGGGGGATACTAACCCACAGTATAGTATCATTTCTTAATTGATGAATTCCTACACTGATGGCACTGTTTTCTAATATATACTGAAAGGAATTTAATGGAGTATTTAATCTCATTAGAAACGTTCCATAATATGCACTTGTTAAAATTATATTCAAATAACGAAATCAGCAGTGCCATAAGGAACAATGCAGTTACAATTAAACACAAAATCAAACAAGCAAAATCAAAATACAGGACATGCTTTAGCTGCATCAGGAATTATGGGTTTGGTTTGCCTGACCTACCTGTCTTCCTCTTAGAACAAACAAACAAACAAAAACTACACAGAAGATGGAATTTTCAATGCAAAAGCGACACCCACATCATCTGTGCACATCAGTGAAAGTCTGAGCTAATTGGATGAACTCAATTTGCAGAAAGTATGTTCTAGAAAACTGACATGCAGCATGACCCCGATATTCTGGAATGCTCAGCATGTGCCGCAGAGTGCCAACCACTTTGAACTCCCATTGATGCCTATGGTCCATGCCACTGTGCCAATTCATGTCAAAGATATTTTCCAGTTCTCAGGCAATGCGAAAGAAACTATTCAACATTCCGCTGTAACTCTCTAACAGTTAGCACTCCTCTGCATGGGTGAAGGATTCTTCTCTGCAACTCATAGTTTAATAATTCAGAATAAAGGTATTAATGTGAAACTAAAAACGATAGTTGTTCATGCAGCATAAGAGGAGCTAATAAAATATACAGAGATTAGATCTACCTGTGTAAGATAATGGAAGACGAATAGTATGCCCAGTGGTATTCTTCAAGCAGAGTTGAAATGTTCCTCTCCTGACAAGGTAATGAGAAAAGCTCTGATTGTCTGTGGTAATGACAGTTGATTAACAGTAACTGCCTGCTTGCATTACTCAAAATGATGCCTTCCTTTCCTCACGCTGCTCACGCCACAGTTGAGCTGCTGGTGCATATGGATGTCAAACGAGC
The DNA here is from genome assembly GCF_049634645.1 of Pelodiscus sinensis. Classification (NCBI taxonomy): domain Eukaryota; kingdom Metazoa; phylum Chordata; order Testudines; family Trionychidae; genus Pelodiscus; species Pelodiscus sinensis. The sequence continues at coordinate 242,410,442 of NC_134712.1, read as the reverse complement.
TGCAGTGTTGAAACTTGGGCAGAGGTGCTGGAACTAGAGGTGCTGGGGGTGCTGCTGCATCCGCTGGCTTGACGTGGTTTCCATCATATATAAGGCGCTCAGCACCTCTATTATACAAATTGTTCCAGAGCCCCTGAACTTGGGTAGTATATTATCTGTCCTTCATTTGCATGAGAGTGCGGACCACTATGGATTTTGGTGGCGTTGGGGCAGCACGTACCAAGAGGAGACTTTGGCCCTTTGTGTTTCAAAGAAAACCCTGTCAACTGTATTTTTCCTCAGTGCCACAGCCAGCAGTCTGCTCCTGAGATTTTTCTGTTTTGCAGTCATTCCCATCTCTTTGTACGCTTACACAGGCAGGTGTTTTAGACCTGTACAGGCAGACTAGAGTGTAGTGTGGAGAAAACATGAGAAAGTGCTTCTTATACCAAACTGAACTAATTTTATACTTAGACGGGCACATTCTCACACTAATGCTAACCTTCAGAGGCTCCCCCCATGCTCTCAAAATCCTTAATGGCATGGTTTTGTTCCACCCGTGGGCAAAGAAGCTGTGGAAATGTGGCTTTTAAAGGAAGTTGCTCTGTCACAGGTGATAAGAACGTAGGTACTGGGCTTCAATGGAAATTCATGAGCCCCCTCTGTAGATGCCCTAACAGCTATAGTATTTTTCCACAAGTCTTGTGACAATTCATAGGGTGAGAATGTTCCCTCTCCTCAGACAGTGAAGAGGACAGTGAGGGGAAACATAGTAATAGCTAGCTAAGGATATGACTACTACTAGAAGCAGCTACGATGCAGAAAACTATGAAGAGGAAAAAGATAGCAGCTGGATTTCTGTTCTTTTCATTGGGAATTTGAGGGAAGAAAGCACCTGCTATGGCAGAGGTGGGCAATAATTTTTGATTGGGGGGCCTCTCCAAGATTTTGGTAAGTGGTCAAAGGCTGCACTTTTCTGTGGAGGAGCTGCGGGATCTGGACTGAAGGTTGGGTGCAGAAGGAAGCTCAGGGTAGGGGACTGGGGTGCAGGAGAGGGTCTGAGAGAAAGTTGGGGTGAAGGAAGGGGTTGTGACCTGGGCAGGGAACTGGGGTGCAGGGTCTGGTACTGGGTATGGATGCAGGAGAGGATACTAGCCTGGAGGAAGATTTATGGGGTGGGTGCAGGAAGTTGGAGTGCAGGAGTGTGTGGGGTGCTAGAGGCAGACTCTGGCCAGGGGGCACTTACCTAAACACTCTCAGGCAAGCTTCTCTGCCAGCAGCCCCAGATGGCTGGCTCTGCACATGGCTCTCTGCACTGCACTGCAGGGAGGGAGTAAGGAGCAAGAGGCATTACACACTGCTTCACCCACCCCCAGGAAAATATCTGAGCTCCCATTGGCCAGAAACTAAACAATGTGAGCTGAGAAATTGTGCTTCACTGCTCCTGTCTCCAGCACAATCTCTCAGCTCCCATTGGTTGGTTTCTGGCTAGTAGAAACTGAGAAATTTTGCTGGGGATGGGGGCCATATGTTGAAGCCTCTCCCTTTCTCCTCACTCCAGGGGCCAGATCTGGCCAGATCTGACCTGCCAAATATTTATCTCCAGCTTGCCCAGTTGATTAGTGGAGCGTGCAAACTTACAGACAGCAGTGTGTGTTCAGCTACCTCTCCCCGACCTTGCTCTGTTCTGCAGCCAAGCTGCTCCCAGGAAGCTCCTGCTACTTGTGCAGAGTGGGGTTGGGGTAGAGGAAGAGGGAAGTGCTGAAGTCCGGGTGTCCTCCTGCCCCTGTAGCCCATCTCTGCAGAGCAGGGGTCAGGGAAAAGGAGACACACAGTGGAGCTGCTCCAGTCTGAAGCATGGATATTGACTCAGAGCAGTGCCTGTCTTAAGAGGTGATTTCAGTGCTCTCTCTCTCTCTCTCTCTCTCTCTCACTCACACATACACGCTTCCCCCCCCCCCCCCACACTCCTATACCTCCATCTCTGCAGAGTGGGGAAGGGGGGAGACAATAGAGCAGGACAGCACATGGCTTATTTCAGAAATATACCTTGCAGCAGCCAGTGCGCACCCTCTCACTGCCACAAACAGAGTCACTGCCACACACACACACTGCCACACACGCTTCCCATCTCTGTGCCACCCACACTCAATCTGTCTCACAGAGTCTGTCTCTCACACAACATCTCTCTTCCACAGTCTTTCCCTCTCTGTAGCACCAACCCCCATCCCTTCTGCCCAAGACCCTGCTCATTCCATGGTGGGTATGGGGGTTCCAGAGCCAGCCTGTGATCATGTACCAACATTCATAAAGTACACCCCCCCCCGTGAAAATTATTGCCCACCCTTGCTGTAGACGTCATGAGATGGGGTGGAGAATGCACACACATTTGGAAAAGGGTATTTTCTGCATAAGGGCCAGCAGAAAGAAAGGCACAAAGACAACTGTATATGAGTGCGAGAGAAATCAAGAATACTGAATATCTTTGGCTTAGCAGAGGGTGGTGAGTGGGTGCTCCCAAGGATGCTTCTCTGTGGGCTCTGCAGTACAGGCAGTCCCCGGGTTACGTACAAGATAGGGACTGTAGGTTTGTTCTTAAGTTGAATCTGTATGTAAGTCGGAACTGGCGTCCAGATTCAGACACTGCTGAAACTGACCGCCAGTTCTGACTTACATACAGAATCAACTTAAGAACCCCAGGCGTCCCCAAGTCAGCTGCTGCTGAAACTGATCAGCAGCTGATTCCAGGAAGCCCGGGGCAGAGCAACTCTGCCTCGGGCTTCCTGTAGTCAGCGCTGGTCAGTTTCAGCAGAAGCTGACTTGGGGACGCCTGGGGCAGAGCAGCTGGGGTGCTGCTGGGTTGCTCCAGTAGCGCCGCTCCTCGGTGCTACTGGACCAACCCAGCAGCACCCCATCTGCTCTGCCCCAGGCGTCCTGATTCAGCCGCTGCTGAAACTGACCAGCAGCGGCTGAATCAGGACCTGGGGCAGAGCAGCTGGGGTGCTGCCGGGTTGGTCCAGTAGTGCCCAAAGCGGGCGCTGCAGGACCAATCGGCAGTGCCCCAGCTGCTCTGCCCCAGAGTCCAAAACAAAAGCCTGGTCTGCTGGGGGGGGGGGGGAACACACTAGCTGCGCCCCCCCCCCCAGCAGACCAGGGACACGGGGAGCAGAGCCGCAGCGGCAGCAGGGTCCCGCGCCTCTGAGGCTTTGCCAAAGCAAAGCCTCAGAGGCGCGGGGAACCGCCGCTGCTGCCGCTTCAGTCTGGGTGCCTGTGGTCTGCTGGGGACAGTCCCCAGCAGACCACAGGCTCCCGGACTGAAGCGGCAGCAGTGGCCGTTCCCCGCGCCTCTGAGGCTTTGCTCTGGCAAAGCTTCAGAAGCACGGGAACCCGCCCGGTGCCCCTGGTCTGCTGGAGACGGTCTCCAGCAGACCAGGGGCACCGGAGCAGCTTACGAACGGGGCTTTCTCGCCCCGACCTCCGGGGCGAGAAAGCCCCGTTCGTAAGTGCGGATCCGACGTAAGTCGGATCCGCGTAAATCGGGGACTGCCTGTACAAAGCTTATTGACATGGAGTATGTCTATACAGCAAAGCCCTTATTTTGAAATCACTTTCCTAGTGTCTACCCAGCCAAACCGCTATTTTGAAATAAATTTGAAATAGTGGAGGGCTTATTTCAAATTTGGTAAACCTCATTCTACGAGGAATAACGCCAAATTCTAAATAGCTATTTCAAAATAATTGCTGTGTAGACTTATTTCCAGCCTTCCCAGGGTGCCCTGGTGGCCACTCCGGCCTCAACCAAGAACACTTCTCTCCCTCTCCCTCCCCTTCCTCCCGGAGCCTTTAAAGGGGTAGACTCTGGCCACAGTGCCTGTGCCAGCTCCAAGCCTGCCAGCCCAGAGCCAGCAGTCACTGCCCGTGACCCAGTGGCCTCAAAACATGAGCCAGCAAGCCACTGGCAGCCAGCCCTCCACCGCTCCCCAGGAGCAGTCTGCCAGCTTCCAGGAGCCTGCCAGGGCCCTGAGAAGGCGGGCACCTTCCTGGTCCAGGGTGGAGATCATGGACCTTATTCAGGTTTGGGGGGGATGCCCCCAACATCCATGATCTCCGCACTCGACAGAGGAACGCAGCCATTTATGGTTGCCAGCCTGGCCACCAAAGGCCACATGCGAACCCCGGAGCAGGTTTGCATGACAATCAGGTTGGTCCGACAAGACCCTCCAACCCTGAGCTTCCCCTCCCCCTTCTTTCCCTTGCTTCCCCCTTCCAGCTCCCTCCTCCCAGGTTTCCCCCTCTCCTCTCCCACCCTCTCCCGCCTCCTTTCTGCAATCTCACCAGAGTTTTATTCCCTCCCCCTCCCCAGTTTTGTTAAATAAAGAGAATTTATGTTCATGAAAATATGTGTATTGTATTTGACATCAGGAAGAGGGGATGGGAGGGGTAAGTGGAAGGATGTGAGGGAGGAATGAGGCACAAGCCCCCAGTGGGGCAGACCAGGGAGGCTCTTAGTGCTCCTCAGGATGGAAGCTCTCCCGCAGGGCCTCCTGGATACTGACAGCCTCCCGATGGACCTCCTGGGTGGCAGCCTGCAGAAAGTGCAACCAGGCTCGCAGCAACGCGTCCAAGAGAAGCACCAGAGTGCCCAGGGGCAGCTCTAGCTCCATGTTGCCTAGTGCTGTGGTGTCCCGAGTGAGGGCAACCAGAGTATGCAGAGACAAAATGCTTTGTTGTCCCTTATCGAGGTAGACAAGCAAGCAGGGAAACCTGAGAACTGGCTGTCTGGGGTGGGTCCCTTTAAGCACAGACCTCAGATAGCTTCAGGCAGCAGCCCCACGCGGTAAGTCCTGACCTGGTGCCCTGCTGGAACTGGTTCTGGCCAGCCTTAAATGCAATTCAGAGTCCACTCACTGTGGCCATGCTATTTCAAAATAGCAAAATGCTATTTCAAAATGCATTTTGTATGTAGACGCATTATTTCAAAATAACTATTTTGAAATAAGATATTTCAAAATAACACTAGTGTAGACATACCTAAGGTGAGTAACCATGTAACCAGTCTGATTTTTTACTGGTTATACAGTTACATTTTTAAATGCATTTTCACATCCCTACTTCATACTGAAATGTCATTCAATGTCATTGTACCATTGCACACCAGCATCCCTTGTAAATGCAGTTATTATGGATGGACCACATGAGAACCGTGGGTTGTTAGCTGTGTGTGAGGGGTAAATTAGCCATTTGTATCCTGAAAGTAACAAGAAAGTGACACAACTGATTTATCTTGACTTACCCATGGAACCTATTATCTTTAACGCAGCACTAAGGTTGGTACAACAAACACACATTAAAGGCCATATTCTCCCCCCTCACACACACACACACTCTTCTCTGGCAAGCATGTAACAGAATGTTGCCATCTTTAATACTACTACCTCTAAACTTAAACTCTGATGGAGTGACCAAGACTCGGCAATGAAACCAGCAGAAGGATTACAGGTGATTCATAACACTTTGGGATACATCGTATGGAGCAGTGTAATCTTGAACTGTCTTTCACATTATGTGTTTATATTGTGCTAGATAAAATTCTGGGATCTTCAGGCTGGTAGCAGAAAGAATACCACTTCTATTCACGACTCAATAATGTTTCACATATAATAGCCTTACTCTTAGTTAAAGAATGTAAAAAACAAAATGGATGTTGCTGATTTTTGATTGAATCCATGGGTATTACACTTGCAAGATAGTTTGAAATGAAATTCTTTTGTTTCCTTTGTTAATGTAAGTTTTGTTTTCCCCAATGCCACAACCTAATTTACGACAGAGAAAATTCCCTTTTAATTGATTTTTAAAAGTCCACTCACATTTGCTGCCTTAGCCTTTTCATTCTTTTATGATATGTGTCCAAGGAAAAAGTGATTCTTCAGCTCTGGCCTGTATAGACACATGTACATATGAAATGTATGATGTAGTTCCTACTCGGTTTTCAAATGAAGCAACACACATGGGGTGAAAACCTAGCACTGTTGCGGTCTGTCTTTTGCACTTGTGCCTCGCCCCCCTACTAAATGAGCAACTCAGAGTATTCTGGTGAGTGTTGTGGTACTATGTGAGTTGCCTAAGATCAGACAGGAAGTCTGTGGTGGAGCCGGGATTTGAACTCACAGCTTTCAAGTCAATTCCTGGGCCTTCCTTCCTTTCTCTGTATGTCACTCACCTGGATTTCAATAGGGATAAGATTTCACCACTTTGTTTAAACCCTTTCTGGGACCTGGTTCCACTGGTCACTCAAATGATAGCTCACAAATGTAAATCTTATTATGAGCCTTCTTCCTTGGATTTACTTTTCAGATAACTCACCATGTAAGTACCTAGCTATCTCTGCTCCAGGGGGCTCCGTTCCATCCTTGGTGGAGTTAATATAGATGGATCTTTTCTTCTGGTGACTTCCCCTAGATCTATACAGCTTGCGTGTGGCTGACCCTCACACTGTCTGCTCTGAGGGTGGGAGATGGGGCTGGTGGAGGAAACAAAGAAATGGAGCAAACTCTGCAGGCACTGTTCTTTCCTTCTCCCAGGAGTTTTCCCATGGGTGGGGTGAACTGGATCATGAGACCCAACACATCTTCATGGTCTCCATCGGGCTGTTTTTTTTTTCTTTTCAAATCCTATAGCATGTTTAAATTAGTGTAAAATCCTTGGCTGTGTCTAGACTGACAACTTGCCAGCTGTCTACACGGGCCGCTTGAATTTGCGCAAGAACACTGACAATCTAATGGAAGATTGTCAATGTTCTTGCGCAAATAATATGATGATCCTGTACTGGAAAAAGCCCTCTTGCGCAAATGTATTTGCGGAGGAGGGCCAGTGTAGACTGCTAAAAACTGTTTTGCGCAAAAAAAGCCTCAATGGCAAAAATGGCGGTCGGGGCTTTCTTGTGCAAAACCACGTCTAGATTGGCACAGACACTTTTCCGCAAAAAGTGCTTTTGCGCAAAAGTGTTCCTGCCAATCTAGACGCTCTTTTCTGCAAATGCTTTTAACGGAAAAACTTTTCCGTTAAAAGCATTTGCGGAAAATCATGCCAGTCTAGACACAGCCCTTGTGTTCAGCCTCTATTCCCTGTGTGGTGAGTCCTTGTTAGATAGTCCTGCAGTCATTGATCCATCATTCTCTTGCCTTTAAATCCCTAAACTTGGGTGAAACAAGATACCCACCATATTTCAAGAAAATATTTTGATAATGGAGGAAACTTCTGGTTTGAGACCAGTGGAAAGAATCCAGGTCAACCAGAAGCCTGTAACCAAATCATTTCTCTCCGGTCTGTTATTCCCCCCTCACCACTAAGAAGCTTAAATGAGTTACCATGTTGCAGAAGGGGGGATTCAAATAACTATTACAATGCACTGGCTCAACTGTTGTGCTGGAACTGAATGGCATAGCAGCCTTAATAGAATAGCTTGTATTTTCTAGGAGGAAAATGATGATTTTGTGTGTTGTTTAATTCATTTCCTCTGAACCCATTTCCAGGGTTTTATTTTATTTCATCAAGAGCATTTCTTTTTAGATTAATAGTGTTCAAGAACAGTGTTTCTCATATGTAAGCATACATGTTCCTTCCTTACAGTGCCAGGGCTAAGATAACCTGATATATGAAAGAGAATTAGCATATTGCTTTCCTAAGGAGAAATTACTTGCTATCTGCTGCTGTCCAATAGGTTGCTTTTTGAAAATGAAAATGAATGAGTTCTTTACAAAGCTCTTTGCAACGTGCTGTAGGAGGCCTAATAAAAATAGAAATCAATTAAAATAAACCAAGCATAAGACTTGTAAAGCTTCAAAGACCTTGGAGCCACTGTGTCTGATAGCAGCATTCTATATTGAGCCAAAGGGAGCTGGCATTTCATGACAAAGGCCTTAAAATCCTCCAAAGAGTTATAATTCTTCCGACTGCATTTTACCAAGTTAGAGCTGGACAGAGGCCTCTGGAGATCGGGACTTGTTTAAACTTTGGTACTGTCAATCTGGAATGTGCACATACTGCACTTGCAACACTGTTCAAGGCTATCTGAAGAAACTATAACAACATGGCACTAGGAAAAGAACTAAGAGGATGCATGTGGCTTATAATCAAGTTCAATAAAGCCATTAATTCAAGGCTATATTCTTCCACCACAGGATACAAACAGTTCCCATTGAAATCAGAGGGGGTTACTTATAATTCGCAGAAGAAAAATCAGGTGTCATTTTGTTGTCTTGAGATCCAATTCGGCAGCTTTTTGCTTGCATGGCACTTACTCAAGAAGTATCAGTGAAGAAGCACTGTTCAAGTGACGAAGAGTTAAAGAAGAGAGTGGAGTTAGTAACTATGGGCACATCTATATTTACCAGAAGATCGACACTGTGGAGGTTGATTTTATGGCATTTGATTTATTGGGTCTACTATAGACCCATAAATCAAATGCTGAGGGCAGCTCTCACCGGCATCCAGTATGCTTCCTTTTGTGAGGAGTAAGAGAAGCTGATGGAAGCATTTGCTCCTGTCGACATCCTGTAGTATGGATGCCACCAAGGCTTGGCTTAATGTAAGCGCAATTTACGTAGTTGGAGTTGCATACCTTAAGCCAATCTTCTTGATCTAATGTAGACCAGGCCTTTGATTCAAACTCCCCTGCCTTTCAAAAGGAGCTCTATGGGTGAAGTCAGACTTTGATGAGAAATTCAATAAAATTAACTGATCACAAGCAATGATTCAAAGTGTCTCTTTGATGTGATGTCATTGCTCTGAGCTGAAAAATAGTGACCATATATACAATCACATGCTAGGCTTTGGTTTGCTGCATTCTCATCTTATTTAATGATTATGGGGTGTTATTTATTTCTAAGAAAATTATTTTGCTTTTTTTTTTTTTTTAATAATTATACACTATTATATTTCACAATGGTGGAAATGGCAAAACAGCATTATGTCCTCATAAGGACTAAATACCATCAGTAAAGGACTAGTTGTGGTGAACATTACTCCTCAAGTAGCTCAATGGAGTAAGATATGAGACACTATGAATGATGGTGCTGGAAACTGATCTAAAGCATATCTCAATGAAATTCAGCTTTTCCCTTTTTCTTTTTTCACCTCCTTCATGGTGTCACACCAGATCTAGACATAAGCAATGTTTTCCTCATGCCAGTACCTTTAGAATAAATACAAGCAAGGCAATTGAAGTAGAGTCTTTCCAAAAATTATCCTGAACACTCAACTAGATGCGACAGATTTGAATGAAAGATTAAAGCCCCATAAATTAAGTATGACTTCAAAGTATTTTTTAGACAGCAAGTTCTTTTTGTTTTAGAAACCGTTGGAAAAATGAAGATTATATGATAGGTAATCTAGCTGTCTTGCACTTTTCAAAGCAGTAAATGGTTCAAATAAAAATTATGCCATAGCTTCTGTAGCTCTTTCACTGTTTGTTAAAAGCCTTCCATAAATTTTTGCTGCTTCCATATACATGGGAGTCAGTCTTGTGTTCTTCACATACACAGCTGCTCAGTTTGATTTCAGTGGGAGTTTTGGGTGCATCACATTTTTGACTAAATGTATATTCCATATGAAAATTAACTAAAAGAAAATTCTATCCTGCAACAGTGAATATTGTGATTGATTTCAGTGGGTCGGTGACTAGCAGGAGGGACAAAAGGGGGCAAATGCTCCCCCCCCCCCCCAAGTGTCAAGCACCCTTCCAGCAGCTGGCCAGGGAAGGGAAGGAGCTGGATCAGAGCCAGAAGGGAAGAAGTGGGGCCAGAGCCTCTTCCAGGGGGATGTTACCTACTTCAGTGCAGTACAGGGTCCTGGCCACTGGGAGAACACTTGGCTGTGGCAACCCCCACCAAGACTAGGCTGAGTGAGCTGGAAACCTGCTCCTATCCCCCTGCTCCTGTGATTCCCCCTGCCACTGTCCCAGGAGGCACACAGACCACTGTTGCCTCAGCCAGGCACTCTCCCAGGTAGTTACTGTGCTGCATTGTGCCGCCAAACATGCTTGGGAGAGTCATCACAGTGAGAGGACAGAGCTTCGCCACCCTCGCCTCCAGTTAACATGGGGTAGGGAGAGTGCTGGGGCGTCAGGCTGGGGATGAGTTGGGGAGGAGTAAAAGGGGGAAGTCATGTGGGAAGGGCACATGATCCCCTTATGGGGAATGTTTTCATGTGCAGCCATCAAGCTAATTTGATAATGTCATTGCTACTGACTACATTGCTACATTGCAAGTGAGTAATTTCAGCCAGTGGTACTAGGGTCTATTTCTCCCTTATTTAAAAGAAAAGGCAACACATGGACACTCACTCAGCCAGAACATACTTAATAACATCTGCTGAAGCAGCTGCCCTCACTCTCTCCCCTCCTAGCTACCAGCCAGTATGGGTTGCCTCTGTTTAAAGATTTATTTTTTGTCGCGCAAGGTCTTGTAAAGATTTATATTAAGTTACTGTCCTGCTATTGAAGCCCCGTAGAGGTTAACATTCTCTCTTCCATGTGTGCTCTGATTGAAGTCTGATGAGCGCTAATGAGAAGTGGATATGTTATTAACTGGAGGGTGAGCCCCTGGCTATTTTAATTCATCTATGCATTAGTATAATAATAATTAGTTTATCACTCATTTGGTTTCAAGTAAGCTGCCAAGGGAACATTTACTTTCTTCAGAAGCAGTGCAGTTTTTGCATCCTGAGTTTGATAGACACTCAAGAAGTGCTGAAAATGAACCCAGGTGTCCATATCATTTATGTATTCAAGACCAAACCTCTTCTGGATGCCTCTGCAGTTCTGTTAGTCCTAAAATCTGTTTTTTTGTGACGTCTCAGGTTGTTTAGAAGGATATTATTTAGAAATGAAATTCAGGGGAGGAAGACCAGTGGTTCCCAAACTTTTTGACATCATGCCTCCTTTCTGATTTTTGAGAAACCCTCAAGCCCCACTCCCCATAGCGGCAAAACTTGATGAGCAAAAAAAAAAGGGGGGGGGGAACTAACTTGGGCCGAAAAACAAAAATAGCAGCAAAATTTGGAGGGGAGGTGGCTGGGTTGCCTTGCGCCTCTCTCCCCGGAATTTCTTCATGCTTCCCCAGGGGGGCATGCCCCCCAGTTTGGGAACCCATGCCTTAGACAATGGTTCTCAACCTATTTACAATTTTAAAAAAAAATAAAAAGTGGTCCTGTAGAACCTTAGACTTAGAGACTAACATATGCATACATACATATATATATATATATATATACAGAGAGAGAGAGAGGAAAAAAATGAATCATGAACTTTCGTGGACAAAACCCACTCTCTCATCTGAGAGGTAATAACTGCCAGGCTGGACCCCCTGTACCCTGCCTCAGCCTGGAGTCAGCATCCCACACTCCTCCCTGTGCCTGACCCTTTTCCCCAGCCCTGAACTACCTACAGGACCTAAACTCCCTTTCAGAGCGTACGCTCCAACCCACTGCTCCAGACTCATCCTGGACCACCTTCCCACACTCCAAACCTCTCAACCCCAGCCAAGAGCCCACATCCCCCCCTCAAACCCCAAATCCTTGCATCATCCCAGTGAAAGTGAATGAGTATGGGGGGAGAGTGAGCAATGGAGAGAGAGGGGATGGAGTGAGCAGGAACCTAGGTCTCAGTGAAGGGGTCTGGTGCAGTTTTTGGGTTTGTGTTTAGACAAATGGCAACCCTAGATATTACCTGTGTGGCTCTAAGGATATTACACAAGGAGCAGCTCTGTGCTGATTGGGCTGGAAATGGCCTGCTGGCCACAGCTTGAGGGCTACTTTGTTCCGGGAATATGTATTGTTAAACAGTAGTGGTAATGTGGTCTTTTTACTCTGTGAGATTAAACAACTCACTTCTTCAATTATCCCAGAATTCCTCATAGATGTCCAGGCTTACAAGCTTAATGAGATTTACCTTATTTTGAAACACAAGTTCTCCATAGGCTTTAATCTTCGTTCCACCAATGTGAATAGGATGGAGCCTTGAAAAATGTCCAGTGGACACAACTGTGGGTTGTCGAGTGGTCTCTGCTGCTAGTTCCCCAAATCCCAAGGAAGCATGTCCTTCACCACTCTTTGGGACTAGAATTTCTTAGGGTACGTCTTTGCAGCAGGGCTAAACTCAAAATAAGAAATGCAACTGGAGCTATGCAAATTGCGTAGCTCAAGTCAAAATAGCTTATTTCGAATTTGGGCATTTATTCTGAAATACAGCAGTCTTCCTCCAACTTCCCTTACTCCTCATACAGTGAGGTTTACAGAAGTCTGAGTAAGGGTGCATCTACATTGCAGGGTTTAACTCAAAATAAGCTACGCAAATTGAGCAACGTCAATTGCGTATCTTATTTCAAAATAGCTTATTTCAAAATGAGGAGCATCTACACAGCGCTTATTTTGAAATAGAGCATTCTTCCTTCGACTTCCCTTATTCCTCATACAGTGAGTAAGAAGTCCTCCAGCTTGACAGTTTTTTGACACTGTTCCAGGAATTACGATGTGTAGCCAGTTCCTTTAGTGAATCTAGCTTCGTTTACATTCTTTGTATTATTTTCTTAATACTCTGCTTTGTTCTGTTTGGTATCACTTTGACCACATAAACTTATTCTTTGTTTATAAAATAACCCAGTTTATGTAATTTCCAAGTGGGCAGGCGAGAAGCTGTGCACCTTCCTCCACACTGAGGCTACATCTACACTGCCCTTTTTTTGCAGCAGAAGATTTGCAGATCGTGCTCTCATTTGCATATCTTCTGCGGATCCTTTTTGCAGAAGAGGTTTTGCCACTAAAAGCCCTGTGTAGACAGAGCCATTTGTTGGGGAAAAAAACCCCTTTTTCGCAAGATCCTGTAAATTTCATTTTTTGAGGAATAAGGGCTTTTGCGCAAAAGGAGTGTTTTTCTGACAAATGGCTCCATCTACACATGGCTTTTCAGAGGCAAAATCTTTTCTGCAGAAAGGATCAGCAGAAGATATGCAAATGAGAATACAATTTGCATATCTTCTGCAGCAAAAAAAGGCAGTGTAGACATAGCCTGTGAGAGCAGGTGAATTTCATATAACTTTGAGTTTGTACCCCAGGAGGGTGTGTACCTCTGGGTGCTGGGGCAAGTCCCTTAAGCTAAGTGTTCCCAGAGCTGATTTCAGTGTTTTCAGCTGGCTATGACCCTACCTGTGTTCTTTGCTGGAGGAGGCTTTAGTGCCTGGCTCAACAAGGTCAGGGAAAGAGGACCTACACTGGCAGAATTGGTTGACACAGTGGTCGGGTGGCATGCAAGGGATCCAGCCCATCACAACATATCAGAACAATAACTGTGTAACCAATTAAAATTCTATTTTAACCGGGGAACTTGGGGTACAGAGATGCTGTGGAATGCCCCACGTTTTATATAGGGCTTTGCTGCTGGTCCTGGGTGTTGGGACCTGAGGCATGGGGCTGGCAGTTGGGACCGTAGGTATGCTGGGATTCTGGGCACAGATGGCAGCAGAGCCCCAAACACCGTGCCAGACAGGACCCTTGGATGTGCAGAGCAGCAGCCAGGAATCTGGATGAAGTTTAATCATAAACAGAAATTGATAAGCATTAAACTTATCATTTAACTGGTTAACAGTTAACAATTTTACAACATTGTGGGGAAGAGGCAGAGGAGGAGGACATAGAAATAAGTCCAGCCTGTCACAAAGAAGCGGCTAATTGCCCCTCTGACCTCACCTGGTCTTTTAAAAATACACCTCCTCTTAGTCCTTGGTCTGTTGCTTCTCTCTCAACCTGACATCATGTGTTTATCAGTTGGTTTAAGTTGGTATAAGTTGGTGTTGCTCCATTGCTTCAGGAGAATTGTCATCTGTGAAAGCTAACTGAAAGCCTGTGTGTATATGAGGCAGATGGCATTTGGTTTCTACTTTTGGCTCTGTAATATCAACTTGAAAGATTAGAGGCTTGATCTCAAGACATCAAACATGCAAGAATTATTCTTATTAAAACCTGAAGATGACAACAATAGCCTTTTTTTCTGTATCATTCTCAAATATTCCCTCAACATTAGACTTCAACACTTTTTAATGTATATTTTATTTAAAATGATTACAAGAGACATACCTGTAGGGAGAAAAATATTTTACTTATATGAACAACGGGGTTCTTAAGAGGAGCTCTGAGGCTAAAATAGTATGTTGTAGTTAAGCAGGACACAAGAGTCTGTCCCACAGTTTCAAACACTTGCCAACAGGGATTTAGGTATAAAACTAAGCCATTGCTCCTTGCTAAGAAATATAAAACTTTTAGCCAGTAAGTTGAAGATAAGCGTGGCCTGGTTGCCTTTTATCATTGCAGCTAACAGGAAGTCATGGCCTGTTGCAATGTTTTCCTTTCTGTAATCCTCTGAATCTTGCCAAAGGACACCTGTAATGAGGCTGGTGTATTATCCATCTTTCCTTTAAAAGAAGGTCCAAGCTTTTGTGTCTCTCCTAGCACCAGAAAGTGAGGTGACTGTTAGCATCGTCACCTCTCAAATCTAAAGCACAAGGGTTGGAGAAACCTTTCCCCCACGGAAGAGTCTTGTTCTTTAGCATCACTCTTCAGCTGGAATAAAAAAACCCAGTAATGCACAGTGAGTCTGCAGAAGGCAGGCTAATAGAAAGAGAATGGGGGAGAAATAAAAAAGACATTCTTTTAATAATAAAAACCCCCATAAACATCCCTCCTGAAACCAGAGCAAAGAGATGTATTGACACCTTATTATAAACAGTGTATTTTTATTTTTATGGTTAGGGTTGTCACTTATTTGCATTATGGTAGTGCCATGAAGCCCCTGGCATGCATGCACCAGGAACCCATTGCTCCAGGCACTTTACAGACAGGAACAGTACTTCCAGCCCCATCTGGTCAAGTATAAGACAAGAAACAAAGGTGGGTACAGACAGACAGGAGAACACAAGGAAAAATGAGGCAATAATGGTCTGCAGGATTGGTAATGGCCTCAGCACCCTAGCAGTCTGTGTTCTGGTTTTAAGTATATGGCTATTATCCCCATAATGAACATATTCTTATTGCTACTACAGTTAGTAATGTGTGAGTAAGAGGTATTCATGTTGTACTTCGTTAGTAGCAATGCTTAGCAGCTGATAGTAACATACAACAATTTTTAGTGATAATCATTTGTGGCTGGATTCCCATTGAACACCTTTAGAGTTTTGCCAGAGTTCTCTGTGTTCATAGGAGTAGACCTTAGTTCCCGAGAAATACATTTACATTGGGCCAGATTTAAAAATCAATCAGTGAGATGACTGACCAGTCAAGATACTGTTCAGCATGCATAAGAGTTCCATGAATAGCCCTTTATTTGTTGTAGTTATGAGTGTGTTCTTCATTATCATACTTCAAATAATTAATATTTATGCACATATCCTTCATAAACCCCCCCTCCCAGAAATGCAGTGGACAAAAAAAGATGCACACTTAAAGCAAGTGGAAGCTCATCCTTTTCCCCTCGCTCAGTCCCAGGTGTGTGTCTTCAGCACTTCCGTGCGCCTGCAGGAGTGATATATTTTAGCAAAACTGGCACAGCCTGGCAGAATTTGGTCTCCAGGATTGGAATAAGAGGGTGTTTTAGAAATAGCTACACCACCTTTGAGCCCATATCATCGCTCTTTATCCTGTTTACATGCACACCTGAGAAACAAGGCCTGTGTCTGTCAGTCTTACATTGAGTAGTTGTAATTAGATACACTACTTAATAAACAGCTGTAAATAACAGGCATTTAATTGTATGCCCATAATTACTTGGAGTGCACATGTTTCTCTCTAAAACATTAAGACTCTTCTAAACCTCATAGCATACATTTTTCTGAATATCATAGTATATAGTATATACAGTACATTAAATTGAAAAAAAATCACGTCATTTTAACCATGTTATACCTATGTAACCCAGAGGTACCGAGACTACCAAGAAAGGGAGAGTGAGATCTGCTCTACAGCCTTAACTAAGGGCCAGTTGGCTTTTATCTCAAGTTATAGAGGCTTTTGGCATTAGCCCTTAAGGTCCAAGGTTTAAACCCCCCTGCTGACAGCTAGGTCCATCGGCTTTACACTTACATTTTGATTAACAGAGGCTATTATTTATGGCCACTGTGGGTGAACTTCTGGCTCCATGAAACCCATTGGGAATTTTGCCATTGCCTTGAGTGGGGTCAGGATTTCACTCTATGCTCTTACACACTTGTTAAAGCACATACTGTAGTGCTAAACATTTTCTGAATCTTGGAGTCATACAGACGGAAAAGAGAATAGCTCTATTACAGTAGATCATGTTTTCCATCATCCTACTAATACATAATTATTCCCTTAACTATGTTCTTCATTGCTTTGTGCAATCCAGTGTTAAATGACTTAAGCAATAGAGCTTCCTCTGGCTTCTTTGACAGGTTATTCCATAGTTACATAAAATTCACTATAAGGAATTTAATAAAACCAAATATTCAGCTTAAATTGTCCCGTGCTCACTTTTATCCTGATATTCACAGTTATAAACTCCAGGATCACCCCAAGCCATTCCTCTGCATCTTTGGAGTTGTATTTTTATATGCAACTTTTACATACTATAAGCCACATACTTAGCTGTTGCAAATAGGCAGAACTGTGAAGTCAACTGAGCTGTACCAATGTGGTACAGTTGAGAATCTGGCCTAGTCAAAGAGACTGAATCTGACCATGCTTATCACTGGTTATGTACCACAGATGTAATTTCATTTCAGTAGAATTACTTCTGAAATACACTGATATAACTCAGAGAAGTGCCTGGCCCTGAATGTGTTTATACAAGCACAGTGTTACCCATGGACTTCACTGGAACTACACTGGTTAAAATGTGTCTTAATTCTGATCTGGGCACCACCCTTTCCACTGAAATCTCCCCTGTTGGTGGACAGAGGCTGGAGGGGACATTGCTGTAAAATGCTCCCTTTGGGGAGATACAGAGGATATTAATGCTGGCAGAAGAGACTGGTTGGGTCAACAAGTTTGGAAGCTGAAGGCCTCACACCAATAGGCCACAGAAAGCAGGGATGGCCTGATGGTTAAGTGTTAAGCTTGTCACTGCTCTGCCATGGACTCCTTGTGTGACCATGAGCGAGTCTAGACTGTGGAGTATGGCTGACTGCTTGGTGTGGTTTGGTTCCGGCACAGGGAGGCTGTGATAGTATGGATGTACCCTGAGTAATTAGTCAAGAGGCTGGTCCATGATCCTGTGGCATTGCTGATCTGGTACCTGAGCTAGTGAGATTAAAGCTAGGTTAAGTGTGTGCATTCAGATTGCTGTCACGTTGTAGTGGCAGTTTGGATGTCCTCAATGTCTCATAGACTCATAGACTCATAGACTTTAAGGTCAGAAGGGACCATTATGATCATCTAGTCTGACCCCCTGCACAGTGCAGGCCACAGAATCTCGCCCACCCCTCTTAGAATAATCCTCTCACCTATGTCTCAGATATTGAAGCCTTCCAATACTTTGAAGGCCCCAACATGCAGAGAGTCCTTCAGCTGTGATCTGTGCCCAATGCTACAGAGGAAGGCGAAAAACCTCCAGGGCCTCTGCCAATCTACCCTGGAGGAAAATTCCTTCCTGACCCCAAATATGGCGATCAGCTAAACCCTGAGCATGTGGGCAAGACTCACCAGCCAGACACCCAGAAAGTTCCCTATAGCAACTCCTATCATCCCTCCATTGACCTATTTCCAACTGGAAATGAATGGTCAATTAGTTACCAAGATCATGTTATTTCATCCAACCATCCCCTTATCATAGAATCAGAACTGGAAGAGACCTCAGAAGGTCGTCAAGTCCAGCCCTCCACTCTAGGCAGGACCTAGGTCTCTGTGCCTCGGTTCCCCATCTGTTCAGAGAGGACAACATCACTGCAATATGGCACAGGGGTATGTGAGTGCCTTTGGGTTTTGAAGGCCTCGCATCATCAATCAAGCTGTGCGAGTTCAATCCACTCTTCAGCAGAAGGCTTACACCCTATGTACTAGTGTCATTGCACAGTCAGCAAGGGGAGCTGACAATGTGGCTGGAAAGGGAGTACACAACATTGTGGATTTTCTGTGGGTCCTTGAAAAATGGTAGTTCCTCATAAAGAATATCAAAAAGACTCCAGATGACCAGCCCAGCTTGAGTAGTTACAAACTACGGCAAGGTAGAACTGAGGATCTGGCTTGCTGTGCATAGTATTAATAAATAATGTTAATATACATGGGCATAAGTAGTACTGACAGGTGACATCAATATTTGTCCTTGGTTTAAGTAGCCATATAAATGTGGCTAAATGAAAGGATAACAGAAGCTGTGCTTGATGAGCTTTTGTTTTAAGAGTGTTAGGTCTGTATATTAATATTCTAATATGGCCACCTCGCTGGCAGATTTTTGGCAGGTTTGAAATAAACATGCCAGAAATTATTTTGCTGACAGCTTCCCACACTGGAGCATTTCCAGCATTCATCCAGTGCATTCCAGTGCGTTGATTCTTTTACATTTAGGAGAATAACCCATCACAGATCCATATTCTACAATTTTAAAATACTATAGGTGGCAGGGATTTATGGCTCCAAATTTATCTTGGGAGGTGGGCAAGGTTATGGAGCAATCATAAAGGGAGGAAAGCAGTAATATTCAGATGGTTTAATACGCGGCTTGAGTGAAGTCTGTTTATTTTAAAACCTACAGTAACATCTGTTTTACTCTTCTAATCCAGAAACAATTTCACTTTTATGTAAGCTGCCAGGGCAGAGGGAATGAACAGCAAAGAAAAAGGGAGGGGAAAATTAGGTTGAAGGACTTTGGGCTGTTTGCAGCAGTCATCTGAGTTTTGAGTTAATTCTTTCCCATTGGTATCAGTAAGCAAGTGAGTTCTCCAAATGACTGACACTGTTTTAATATTACCTTTCTGCTGATTATGTATTATTGGCGCTCCGTTAGAGCGGAAATTTTGTGCACTTGGTTTGTTTCCATGTGAGTAATAACCACTCAGACTCAAATGACATCACTATTAAAAACAAAGCAGCATCTTTAGGATTAACATCCTGAGATGATTTATGAGTGGTGTCTCACTGGCTTATTTTTTTACCTTCATGCTGGTACCCTTCAGTACAGGGCATATTACGCTTCTTCTCATGGTGGAATCTAATGGCTCTGGGGCCCCAAATGTGAAAAGCACTTCAGCACCTACTGCACTCCATCTCTGCCCATGACATACATTAGGCATGTGCTTAGGTGCTATCTTACATGGAGATGCTTTCCTGAATTGGGGCCCACAGTGGAGTGAAATTGGTGCTGTTCCTCTGTGAAGGGCGTCAAGGAAAAGAAGGAATGGAGGACATGCAGAGGGTGCATGCATCTTTACTGTGGAAGAAGGGGGAATTGTAGAGGGCATGATGCCTGTCAGTGAAAATGACTGTGTGAAGTCACCAGCCCATCTCTTCATGCCCAGTGAAGGCTGCAGTAAGGATACAACTATACTGCACATGTCTGTTATTTTGAAATATTTTTTGAAATAACGGGTGAGCTATTTCTCCATCTGGGTAAACCTGGTTGCACGAGGATAAGGGATGGCTCGAAATAGCATGTTATTTTGAAATTTGGCACTGTGTAGACATGCCAAATTTCAAAATAAGCATAGTGCAAATTGCATATCTTATTTCAAGTTTAGGGTGCCGTGTAGATGCACCCTAAGAGACCTTGTATGGCTCCATAGCTTTGAGGGAAAGATTCTTTCCATCTCCATTCTGCAGAAGTAGCCCATGTCTAAGGGTCAAATTTGGCCCCAGCTGGTGTTCAGTTAACCTGAAAACCTCACTTGGTCAGCAGGGAATTTCACCTCTACTTAGGGTAAAATCATGACCTGTTAAAGTCAATGGGATTTTTTGCTATTGACTTCAGTGGAGTCAGGATTTCATCCTAGTTAGCTCATCTCAGTAAGGACTGACATCCAAAGTCAATTGAAGCCTCTACATTGACTTCAATGGGGTTTAGATCAGTTTTCCTGTAAATGTGGCAGGGTTGGAGTCTGTAAGAATCGGTTAGTTTCTAGCTTTCATTTTTTAATGTACTCCATTACATCACTTTATCTTCAGATTAAATCTTTTCTACAGAGGGCCTTAACATGCACATTTTTTGTGGCTTCAGTGTTATACACAATTAGAATGAAATCCACAGTTAACTATAAATTGGGTACTTTGAATGTAATACATATTAATCTCAGTGAGCTAAGAAGTAATAAATGAATCAATGGTAATAATAAAACTGGGATAGGCAGCATAGACCTGGTTCTAAATTCTGTATGTTATGTATGTTTCTTAGTGTGTCAAGGTTTTCCCTCTTCTATTATCATTCCCCAAGAAACACAGATGATTAGAAACCTGTTTCGTGTGCCTGAGATGTATGCACCATTGATTTTGTAATTTGTTGTTACCCTCTCTACTCGTGGTAAATGGCCCATGAAACATAAAAGAAATTTATAGCATATCTTTTCAGCATCAACAAATATTAGGAGGAAAGTCTATTTGAACTATACAGTGAAATAACTCAGTGTAATATTTCTCAGCTGCAGTTCTGCTCCCCTTGGCCCTGCCCGTCCCCAGGAGTTTATTTAGTTTCTCTCTTGAATTTCAGTTGATTTGCCATTGGAACTCACAATTTGTTCTATGAATAATACATTAACTTGTTTGATTTCCCCTTGGAACCGTCGCGAAAGGTTAATTATTTGCATTCTGGTCGTGCCTGGAGACCCCAACCAAGATCAAAGTCCTGGGGTACTAGGCACTGTGCAAGCACATAATCAGAGACTATCCCTGCCCCCAAAGAACTTACATTGTAAATATAACAAATATAACAACAAACAGGTGCAATGTGCACTTCAAAAGTGGGGGAAATTTGGAACCTTAAAAATCATCTTTTTTTTGTAATAATATGAAATTAAGGTTAAGGTAGCAGAGAAATGCTTCCTAGAAAAGCACTGTTCGGGATAGCCCTGTGGATGGAGCACTGAGTTGGGTTCAGGGTTCAATTTGCTGCTTCTATTGCAAATTTCCTGAGGGACCCTGGGTATATTGCTTAGTGTCTTTCTCTCACACCATCTGTAAAATGGAGGTAAAAGAGCTTCCTTTGTCTGTCTTCTGTATTTAAATGGAAAGTTCTTTGTTGGCAGGGTCAGTCTCTGATTATGATCACATAGCACCTTGTACCTCAGTGCCTTGATTTTGGTCTCCTGCCATTACCATAATGCAAATAATTAATAACAAAAATTAAATATTGGGCTGTTAAAAAAGTAAGTGCAATTTGCATAGTTCCTTAACACTGTATAGAATCTCATTGGTAGGATTAGTTGTCAGCATTTCTCTAGAACTACTTTAACCCTTTGCAGAGCCTTGCACTAACTTTTGTCAGTTGGTGTGATGCTCATCTCTGTGAGCTGACAACCCTATAAATCAGGGGTGAGGAACCTTTCTAGGGTTGGGGGCCACTGACTCTCAGAAAAATCAGTCAGGGGCTGCACACAAGGGAGAAGCAAAGAACAAACAAACAACAACAAACCCTCACTGATTGAGAAGGAGGACGATACATCCCACATTCCCTTTGCACACCAGAGCCTAGGGGGGGCCCAGGCTAGTAGATTTTGTATGCTCCAGCCCCGGGGGGGATGGAGGGGAAGCTGGAGCACCAGTACAGGTTCCCCAATGCTGGGAGAGGAGCCCTGAGCCTTGGGGGCTGTATCCAGACAAGCCGGGGGCCAGCCGGAGGTTTCCCACCCATGCAATACATCCTGAAATGTTGGAAGGAAAGGAGCTCCCACCTCATTGGTTAGCAGATGTGCTGTGCTGACTGGCTCTGCCCCAAGAACCCCCATTGGTCAGGGAATGAGAAGAAAGTAGGAGCTGATCTCTCCATTACAGAGCATGGGTTAGCTTGAGCCTTGACAGAAAATCACTTCCTACCTCAAGTTCTCTTCCCATTGAAAATGGAGAAGCCATCCAGAAGAGACTGCAGACTTGGGAGAGAGGATCTGTGCTGCAAAGCTTGAGCTCCTTTGTGAAGCCTTGTATTTATTAACAGGAGCTGTCCTCGTCAGTCATGATGTCGTTCTGTGATAAAGGTGCTAGATTAGAGCTATACTATGGAGAGATTCCTGGGTAAATTCTTGCTTCCTTAAAGTCTGTAGGGGAAGGTTCTTCACCCCAACACAGAGGGTGGGAATTGAAGACAACCGTGCCAGAAATAATAGCCCCCACTGCAGGAGGAAATGTCAAGTTGTAAAATAACAGCTTGTTGTTGTGATCCATGTTGCTTCTTTGAAAGTGACAAATATATTAGAAAACTGATAGAAAAGGCACCTGCCCCCAATCCTCGTGGTCTTAAGCTATCTCCTTCCATGTTACAGCAAGTTCATTTTAAGGGACACTGAGAATCCAAATGCAGGACAAGGGCAAGAGCAGAAGTAACACAACCTTTGGTAAATAAGGCTATTTACCTATTTTTGTACTGTCGGTTGTTTATAGTCCTCACTTTGTTTTAGGAACTGTCATCTAAGAGCCCTTAAAGGTCACTTGAAAATGAAAAAAAAAGTTCCTTTTTTGCTCTTCTGTCTCATATAAAAGCTTGAAGTTTTTATCAATATTTTCCCCTTGTTTTATCAGCTCTTGGCTACTGAATCAAAAAAATTAATCTGTGGAAATATATCTGAGTTTTAAAACTAATTTGGGTGTCTGACTTTTTGGTTTTCCTTCTATAATTTTAAATCCTCTGGGTTTTTGTTAGTTCGTTTTCAGGAAATAATGGATTTATTTTAAAAGTGACAACATTTTTCTGGTTGAATGCAAGCCTCTTTTATATTGGCAACAGTTCCCAATGACTTAGCTGTTCTGTACACAGCCTGTATCTATTTTTATCAGATTTTTTTCTTTCCCCTTCTCTGCTCAGTCTTTTCAGTTTCTACTTGTTTTTCACTCTGATGGCTTTCTGCTCTATAATTTACTATGTGCCCTTATATTTTTGCTCTCCTCTCTTCTCCTGTTGTCATCCTGTCCTATTGGAGGGCAAACCCCAGAAAACTGGAATTCACATCTGACTTTCAAGTCATAATATTCAAGCAGATTCAGTTTTAGGCAAAATGAATACTGTCTTTTCTAGGAGAAACCAGATGCTTTGACTTCCTTTTCTCTCTATTAACACTACATAGTTTGTGCCAATTTGTTCTTACAACACTGTAGGGGTTAAGATGTTTGAAACTTCAGGACTGCACATTCCCTGAAATGACCTTTTGACTATTATCTAGAACTGTTATCTATAACATTTTTTGGCACATGGGTTTGCCTTGCTTCAGTTCCTTCTGTCATGCTGAAGGCTGTAAGACAATAACAGTTGATTGTGACTGCATTACAAAATTCTAGCCAAATACTTCCACAAAGTGTGAGATCTCAAATACAATTCAATAAGTTGTAGGATAAAAAGCATCTTTGAAAAGTATTAGTCTCTGTAGCAGTATTAAGACCTATACACTTCTGGAATCATGTTATGTATTACAGGCACTGCATCCAATATGAATTTTTAATATTTAGGAAGGCAGAAGAGAGACCGTGAGCTACATTTTGATTTTGCAGCTGGAACCAAGACTTCAGAGATCAAACTTTGCAGTACAGGATTATACAGAAAATATGTTCAGATGTATTGCATCTCAATAGTACACCACATTGGGTTGTTCAAATTGAGCATTAGATGAGCAGCTATTTAAAGCTTGTTTATATAGCGAGTAACTGCCCATGCAAGCCAGGATGTGAATCGTACAGCACATCAGCTTGCCTCACAGTAACTCACTGTGTAGAAAAGTCCTTAGTCTATGCAAGCAAATCCCCATGACAATGCAGAAAGGTTGGGCTTTGTGGGCAAACCTAGGCCCTAGAAGAACAAGACCTGATACATTAACACTCCCTTTTATCTACAATTTCTCTTAGGACCTAATCCAATTGCCACAGAAGTTTTTCCAGTGATTGTAATGGTCAGGCTCTGAGGAATATAAAAATCATATGTTCACCTCAAAAGCTTTCCACATTACACCCATAACTATGCTTTGAACTGGGATAATGGAAGCGAGTGCAGCTTGCTCATTTGTTGAAATGTTTTCTCTGATAATTCTAACAAACAAAATTCTGCAGCTACCTTTATTATTGAACCAAGAACTCTAACTCCTGGTACCACAGATGTGGACCACATATTTCCATGGTAATGAAGGCCATAGTCACTACCAAGAACTTTCTTTTTCTGGGGAGTGAATTTAGCACTATGGGCTATGTGGGTACTACTCTAGATCAAGGGTGGGGAACCTCAGACCTGGGACAGGGTGTGGCCCCTGGCTTGCCTGGATCTGGCCACAGAGGTTCTGGGCTCCCCCCAGCATTGGGGAGCCTGCACTGGTGCTCCAGCCCTCCCTTCTCTCTCCCTCCTCCCCCCCTGTTGTCGCCTCCCTGTGGGGCTGGAGCACAGAAAATCTACCAGCCTGGGCTCCCTTAGGCTCTGGTGTGCAAGGGGTATGTGGGGAGTGTCTTTCTCCTTCTCACTCTAGGGTCACGTCAGTGAGGGTTGGTTTGTTTGTTGCTTCTCACTTGTGTGTGGCCCCTGATTGATTGTTCAGTGGCTCAGCGGTCCCCAACCCAAAAAGATTCCCCACCCCGCTCTAGATTGTCAACAGGGTGGCTTGGTATCTGCTTCTTGTGGTGCATTTTCTACGGCGGGAAGAAATCCAGATTTCAGAAATAAGGAGTCCTACTTCCTGGAGCTCTAAAGTTCTTTACAGCAAACCTCTCTTCTATAGTTTTCATGAAGCAAAGTTGGGTTCTGTAAGCTAACCTGCAGTTTGGGTTGCAGAATGTTGAGGTATCAAGGGGTAGCCCATCCTCCAGTGTGGTTATCATGAACATCGTCACAGAGGCCTGAATTGCCACAGCCCTGATTTGGCCACATAAGGGAGTAAGAGGAATAACCCCCCTAGCTCTCCTGCTGAAATTGTGAATATTGCCTTGGTGAATAGAGCAGGGACCTTGTTCCCAGTATTACTCCCCACAAAAGTGAGCAGGCAGGAAGGGGATGAAGGAGGAAGAGCTGGGGTATTTCTACACTGCCACCCTAGTTCGAACTAGGGTGGTAATGTAGTCAACCGGAGTTGCAAATGAAGCTCGGGATTTGAATTTCCCGGGCTTCATTTGCATGTTGCCGGGCGCCGCCATTTTTAAATGTCCGCTAGTTCGGACTCCGTGCCCTGCGGCTACACGCGGCACGAACTAGGTAGTTCAGACTAGGCTTCCTATTCTGAACTACCTGTACTCCTCGTGGAACCTCTCTTCTATAGTTACCCTTGGAGACTTGTCTCTGTCCTGCAGCCTTTCTACCTTCCACCCCTTCCCACCATAGCCAGAGAAGCTGTGTGAGAACATGGGGTTGAGTAATTTCCTGAGTATGGAGGGGCTTTCAGCTAGTTTTGCAAGCCTAGCTATGACACGAGAGCTAAGACTAGGCTTTTTCTGAAAATCATCTTCTAATATTTCATTGCCCATTCTCACTCCCAGCTCCAGTGAGCAGAAGCTATCAGTATCATTGACCTAATGATTGATTCGTGTGCTTTGTGTAATGCACAGAATGTCTCTACAGAGTAAGGTCTGTTTGATGGAATGAAACTACATAATTCTGCTCTGAAGTCACAAGGACTAGACCTTGCCTTTTTCTCGTTAATGGGAGAAGCAGAAAAGACTGCCCTAAAAGAATCTCTTTGACACATACTGCTGTTGCTGGCCTCGGCTCTCTTTTGTTAGTGCTTCTGCTGTGTTTGTAGCAGTTTTTGCCAGTGGGCAGAGGGGCAATAGATTGAGGCTTGCTCCGTCCTTCTTCCACTTTTGCCTATTGAAGTGCAAGAACCACTCCGTTAGGCTTTGGCACACAGGTGAAAACACAGTGCAATTTGGATGCTGGGGCCATTTATATTGAAAGAAGAGTGGTCCTATGGGCAGTTGGCATGTCCTGGATTTTTTTCCTGGCACTTCCTCTGACTTCCTTGGGGAAATCAGAAAATCTCTCTGAGTCCTAGATTCATCACCTGAAAAATGGGGAATGCTAAGCAACCCTGCCTCACAAAGGCATTGGATGCTACATTAATTCATGTTTGTGAAGATGCTGAGATGGAAAAGACTGGGATAATGTTGCAGATGCTCCGATGGAAAGGACTGGACAATGTGAGGGCATTTCTAGCGTCTCTGGTTAGTTGTTGTTAGTCTTTCATTTCTCAATGCTCCTGACTTCTTTTCAGTTTCTTCTTCTAATATGAATGATAAAACAGAATAAACAACTGAATTACAGATGCCACTTTCAGAGGCTTATTGGCATTCAGCATGGGTTCTCAGTTCCAGCTCCAGATCTTTTGTATGCCTTAATCCTAAACCACATTAAAAAAGGGTTCCAAAATTTTCTTTTGTGACATGAGGATCATAGTATAAAAAAACTAAGAGCATTTTTCAAAGATCAAAGCGAGTGAGATTTGCACAAATGTCCCACTTTACATACCATTGAGTGACATTTTTTACAAGCCCCCCATTGCAGCAAATTGAATTTATCTTTTGAATTCCATGTGCATTTAATTTGGACAAAGCAGTTTTGCTGGCAAAAGAAAAGGCACCTGAAACAAGAGCCAGTGGAAAGTGACTTCTCCCCACTGTTATTGTAATTCCTCAGACTTGGCAAAATCCCAAATAGAGTAACTAGATGTGGAGGTTTTAGTGTTGCACGTGTGAGCCCAGTTTTGTTGAGTGATAATTCAAGATGGTCAGAAAACAGAGTCCATTGAATGCTTCCATGCACACATGAAATCAGTTTTAATGTACAGTGCTAAGGGAAATCCGGTGGAAGCTGGGAAACAAAGGCAGGGGATAAAGTGCAATTAATATTTAAGATCCTGTGAATGTGTACACAGCACTTCATACAACCCTCAGTGAGAAATGCAGAGGTACCTGAGAGATAGGAAACAGAAGTACAGTACATGGTAAAACTTCAATAGATTGTCAGGCTTATCAGTAAACAGTGGAGTAGCTTTTGAAATGTGTGGGGCCAGGCTCAGAGGTAATACAGAGACTCCCTTCTGATGTGTAAGTGAATGGAATGAGGTCTAAGTTCATGCAGTATGTTTTGAAGAGCGAATAATTGGTCTAAGTGAAGAAAGGAGATGGCCTTGTTTATCTTATGTGTACTTACATCCTCCTGTATGTTACTTTTCTTTTTGCACCCCTCTTTCTGGTGTCTTGGTGCAAGACTTCCTGACTGTCACTTTAAAACTCCGTATACTCAGACTCAGTGAGGGGAGGATAGTGAGTCTAGGTTTATGGATGTGAAATTTTGATTAATCAGCTAATTGAGTAGTCGATGGAATTTTCATTGATTACTTGATTAGTTGATAAGGGGGGGGGGGATGCTCGCTATCCCGCTGCACTTCTCCTATACATTTCAAAGAGAGAGACCCAGCAGGTTCCTGCTGCCTCTCCCCAATCTCCTTCACTCTCCAGGGGCAGGAGATTGGGGAGCATAGTAGTGAGCACTGAACAGCCCCAAGGAGGTATGCCTGAACGCCGCTGACATTGCCACCATCCTGCACAGAAGACAGATGCTGAAGAGCTTTGCTGGGAAGGCTGGGTGAAGTGGAAAGAGTGTGCTACCTCTTTTTCACAAGTATAATGGTACAGGAGATACCCTTTCAACTCTACCTTCAAAGCATTATGGCTTCTCCTCCCATATATACACACAGTTACCTAAGAGGAAGCATCTCAGATATGGATTTGGCCCATCATATTTACAGGCAGTGCTTGGACTTATGACACAGTTGGTTCCTAACCATTGCATCTTAAGTTGAAACATCATAACTTGGAACTGGAATTTTCTCCTTTACAGATTGAACTTATAAAGTTGAAACCAATATCAGAAGTTAAAATAAATATTGTAAGTGTCGTTCATTGTATCTCAAACCTCATAAAGTCTAGAACTGCCTGCACTGGTCATTTATTTTGATTGAGAGTGAATCGAATAAACACCAGGATATAGTACTATGAAATAACCTGTATTTTGAGTGGCTGTTTGTGCTACCACATTCATAACAATATATGGCGCAGTATGAATATACTGGGGAAAATGCACTAATAATTGGATTTTGTTGTTTTTTTGTTTCCATGTTCTGGTGCCTTTACTTAATATTCCACGTTCTTTGTTATTTCTAGGAGCTGGTGGGGAGTAATCCTCCACAAAGAAACTGGAAAGGAATTGCAATTGCTTTACTGGTTATTCTGGTTATCTGCTCCCTGATTGTCACCTCTGTTATACTCCTGACACCAGGTATTTATATCCGTTAACTTGCTCTCATTCTGTTTTTCTTTTATAATTTTGCACTCCAAGGGCAGAGACATGCTAAAGTGAATGCAAAGTAGAGATCAAATGGTTTCCTATTCTTTAGCTTTCTTTAACTTTGGGTGCAGAACCCTGTCCAGTACACTGTTTAATATCAGGATTCTCTAGAGTTCTCATCCAAAGCCTTTTTTCCATTGATGGAAGGATCCATTTGACTTCTGTAGGGTTTGAATCAGACCCTAGCTCTTTATTTTTCTAAGACAATAAAAGACAACTGTGCACTACATAGCTTTTAGTGGAGTAAATAATTTATACTTCCCAATGGTTGATCTTTAAACTTCATCTTTCAGCTATATTCTGTATGCATAGCCTTTGTAAATTACTTCTCTTACGATAACTGCCAAGTACCAGGCAGAGGCCATAGGCTTGAATTTTAATGTGATATCATTATGTTTATTGATTATTACTTTTTTTATGGCTCATAAATTTCCATGGCTATTTACAGAATAGAGGTAAGATGCTTTCCCTGCCCTGAAGAGCTGGCAATCTAAACAAGACAAGCAAATGTAAGACAAGACATAGCACAAAAAAATCAGGGGGGCCTGGTCTACGCTAAAGGGGAAAATCAATTTAAGATACGCAATTCCAGCTACATTAAATGGCATCTTGGCACCATCCACACTGCGGGTGGTCGACGGGAGCACACTCTACCATCAGCTTCGCCTACTCCTCATGAGAAGCAGGACTACTGATGCCAACTAGACCCACTAATTCAACACCCTGGAAGATAGACTGCGGCAGCATTGATCTTCTCCATAGTGTAGACAAGCCCTGGCAGTAAGGTTTAGCGGTTGCTGAAGATGAAGGGTTGAAGGTTTCCCTGAAAAGATGAGTTGGAAAGAGGAAAAGAGAGGGGTCTCCATGAACAAGAACAGATGGGTGGTTCCAGGCATAAGAAGCAGCATGGTAAGAAGCCCAAAGCCAAAATAAGGAAAGGATTCAAAGAGAAGCAGCAGGAATTAAAAGAACATAGGGTATGCAAATGCAAGCTGTGGGAGCCAGATTGCACCGAACTTTATGTAGGTACTAGTGCCCCATGTACTCCTACATAAGTTTGACCAGTCTTCTATGACAAGTTAGCTGGAGTCTGTGATCCTGGGGATTCTGCGCCAGCCTCAGATAAATCAAGAAATGCTGGCTTCCATTACACTGTATATGAAAATGAATTAGATAATCACAACATTATCCCTTTTGTTAATTAACTTGATACCAGGTTCAGTATATTTTATTCAGCCGTCTACATTTTCAATTTGCAGAAGAATTTTGAGCTAGGTCCTCAGCTGATGTAAATGGACATGGCAGCATTGATGTAAGAATACCAAGATCAGTGGACTGAGGAACCGGGTAGTGGAATTGAAAACATACCTCTGGGCTGTAGGATTTACCAGACAGAAGTTGGAGGTTCAGATAGCTGGGATAAGGGGCAGTTGCAGCCTTTGACACCTGGAAAGGTGCAGCTGTCAATCTGGGATTGTGAGATGAGCATAGTAGCTGGGGGTTGTTCATGCTAAATGATCTACAGTGAAGTAGCCAAAGTTACTGGCTAAACTGCCATTGTTGGGTTTCAAAATTAACATCCCATTGAGGTGAATCTGTCCAGGGCACATTGAGCTATTTTTTCAGGTTTCTGCTGCCTCAGCTTGCATAAACTTCTAGGGAGGTAGAAACTTTCATGCACTGAATCTTCAGAGTTAGTAGTTGGCATACAACTTGTCATTGAAATAATCTGCTGTCACTCAGAATACATAAAGGGAACAGATATAATGAGTATGTTTTTATATTTGCACTATATAGTGTGTGTGTGTGTGTGTGTGTGTGTGTGTGTGTGTGTGTGTGTGTGTGTAAGCACATTTGTGCACACATATACACATCTTTCTTGAGATGTACCTATATGTATGTACATATATCACATAACTATATGAACACATGGAGCAAACACAAAATAGGGAACATTTCCTGTAAATAGTAGTGTCCCAGACCCAATCATAAAGATACCAAAGCTATTATATCATTTGTCCTGTTCCTGTTGGCTTGCTGCTGAAGACGTCTACCTTTGTCCACTTTCTCCTCCCTCATACTTACCTATAATAGAGCTCTCGTTCACCTAGAACTAGTTCCCACTTTAGGCCATTGCTTTGAGATATGGCTCCAATGGCCCTCTCTGCAGTGCTTCCCCATGGCTTGCAGGGCATAAATATTCAGGAATCAATCATTAGCATGATGCAAATGCCTAACTAGGGAGTGCAGGATAACAATCCAGCTATAAGCAAAGCAGCAGTGATTAATTATATCCAGGCCTAGCACCACAATGGCTGAGTTTTCATTCAGGGTCAGTGCCAGGACAACGGTGAGTGGGAGGTGTGGAGACGTTTGGGGGGAGGTGATTTCCTTAGGAGGTTAGGTGACTAGAGCCAAGTAACTGAGAATAACATTGTATGTACCTTTTAAAATTTCTCTTCCAAATTGATCCAAGCCTTCAAACAAAGGTTTTCATTCCAAGTTCAATTTCCGGTTAGGCTGAGATTCATGCTAGTTCAGATGTTTAAGAAACGGGTCACTCACCCTGTTTTAAGTTAGCCCATAAATTATGAGCAGAGTTCATTACATGCAGTAGAAAATCGGATTGGTGACAGCAGTGTTTTATTTTTAACTGCCTTTTTTTCTTATTATTCTACAAAATCCTACTAAAATTGTGAGTTTTCAGTGATTTATTTTCCTTTAGATGTGCAGGGGCAGCATTTTCAAAGCCTGTATTTGCTTGTCTTAGCAGATAGTTGCTAGTGAGTATCTGCTTGCACAAAATTGCCCACAAAACCCATCGTAGGTTTGTGGCTTCAGATACAAGCTTGTGTGAGGACAGTTATTCTATCCTGCTTTGAAATGCAGGGCCAGCTCCTGTGTTGCATTCATATCAGTGTCTCTCACCACCCTTTAAAAAGGTCACTTGAGTCCAGTGTTGTCTGCTTGGTATTTTTGCAAACAATATTTAGCTCCCTTCTCACTGAAGGTGATCAAAACTAATATGTAAAGCAAAAGAAAGTAGGCGAGACTTGCTGTCACTTGGCCCAATCCCAGAATGCTTCCTCAAGCAAACTTCCTACTGACCTCAGTAGCTGTTTTGCCTAAGGAAGAGCTTCAAGATAGGG
The DNA here is from genome assembly GCF_049634645.1 of Pelodiscus sinensis. NCBI lineage: Eukaryota > Metazoa > Chordata > Testudines > Trionychidae > Pelodiscus > Pelodiscus sinensis. The sequence continues at coordinate 242,378,807 of NC_134712.1, read as the reverse complement.
CCATTTGTTTGGAAAGCAAAACTAAGTAATGGCTTTATGCATGTTTCTTCTTAGGGTATGCCTACGCTGCAGCTGGAAGCATGCTTCCCAGTGCAAGACACACACTAGCTGTGCTCAAGCTAGAGTGCTAAAAATAACAGCATAGTTGGGGATAGCGTGGATGGCAGCTCAGATTAGCCACTTGAGACAAACCTGTCTAGACTCCTAGGGTATGTCTACAATACCCTGCTAGTTCGAACTAGCGGGGTAATGTAGGCATACCGCACTTGCAAATGAAGCCCGGAATTTGAATTTCCCGGGCTTCATTTGCATAAGCGGGGAGCCGCCATTTTTAAAACCCCGCTGGTTCGAACCCCATGCAGCGCGGCTACACGGGGCACGAACTAGGTAGTTCGAACTAGGCTTCCTAGTTCGAACTACCGTTACTCCTCGTGCCCCTGCACGGGGTTCGAACCAGCGGGGTTGTAAAAATGGCGGCTCCCCGCTTATGCAAATGAAGCCCGGGAAATTCAAATCCCGGGCTTCATTTGCAAGTGCGGTATGCCTACATTACCCTCCTAGTTCAAACTAGGAGGGTAGTGTAGACATACCCCTAGGTACATACTCAGACAGCTAGCCCCTAACCTGGCTTTGCTGCTATTTTTAGCATGGTAACTCTAGCAGAACTGGTGCATGTCTGTCTAGCCTAGGGGTGGGCAATAATTTTTGCCTGGAGGCTACTTCAAACATTTTTGAAGTAGCCCTGGGCCACCCAGGAAGGGGCAGGACCGAAATGGGAAGGGGCAGGGCTACCCGACCTTGGTCTGGGGGTGGGGGAGCCCATTTACCCCCCCTTCCCACTAGGTACCCATGCCCTGGAAGAGGCTTGGCACACGCCCCCACCCCCCAGCCCAATCAGGGCCTGGGAGCGGGGGAGCACGGGAAGCCTCCTCCCGCCCTGTGAGGAGCACATGGCTCCTCATAGGTGCCGGGGCAGGGCAAAGGACGCTTCACGCATCTCCCCCCGCCCCTAGGTCCTGAAGAGCTGCTCGCAGGGCGGGAGCAAAGCAGGGAAGGCTGGGGCTGGGGGAGCAGCAGGGCCTCCATGGGCCAGATCCACCCACTTCGTGGGCCGTATCCAGCCCGCGGAGGCCCTTTTGCCCACCCCTGGTCTGGCTACATTGGGAAGAAAACTCCCAGCTTCTTAGTATTCTGAGTCCTTAACACTTTCTGAAGATACACTCCAAGATGGTTCCCTTCAAGTCTGACCTTTAGCTGTATAAGTAAGTGCATCCAATTTCATATTAATTTTTAGCAGATGTCACAGGTACCTTTTTATACAGAGATAGTGTGAAAGGCAGCCACTGAAAAACATTAACTCACTGATCACTGCCAACAGCTGCACTGAGCCATGAGCAAGGCCTAGGGTGCCTAACCTCATGCTGGTTAGTCTAAACCAATGAGAAAACACCCCTTCTCTGTGTTTTTCATTTTTATTTTCTGAATTTCTAGTGTTGAAATTCCTGTTATTATTGCCCAGAGGGGCAAATCTGGGCATTACAGCTCTAACTCTGGTAAGGTGTAACAGGGTGGTCTGCCATGGTAAGGGCCAGGGAGCCTGGACCCAGCCTGCCTTGTTCAATAAGTTGAGAAGAAGTCACTTGTTTCCTATAAAGGGTCGAGAGAAGTGAATTGTAAGAGGAGCTGTGGGAAGCAGTTGGGTTCCTGTGTCTGGTCCTGAAGCTATACGGGGAGCTGCAAGGGGAAAGACCTTTAGGTCCATTTCGGTCACCAATGCTTTGTTTGTATTGTTTTGTGTTACTCTGGGAGTGCATGGTGTTGGCACAAGGTACCTTATTCTAGCTCCGCAAAACACAGAACATGGTTCTTGGTTAATCTCCAACCTGAACCTATCTTGTCCATAGCTAGCTGAGGTTAATAGTCTCCACAACCTGTTGTGGGCTATTAGCCCAGATGTGGGATGCTGTGGAAGATACCATGTCTCACCTAGGCATCTCTGAGTGTGTGATGGTGTAAACCACACACTCCATCTCCCATGCAGTGGCACTTAGACCACTTACAGAAAGAAAGAATGAGTTTCTTCTACAGCCTTAGCTGGCAGGCAGTTGGCTTTATAGCTCATGCTGTAGAACAGGGGTCTTGGTCCACGGAGATCCTGCTGCTCCCCCACCCTCAGGCCAATCAGGGAGTAGGGAAGGGGGAGTGTGCGTCACATAGAGTCAACCCTGGTGGCTCACTCTAAGTGCTGCATGCTGGAGGGCCGGGAGCAAGAGACTTTGCACTCCCTTTGCCCCCCAGGCCAATTAGGGCCAGGGAATAGGGGGAAGCGCACAAAGTCTCCTCTCACCCTGCCCCTGTCCTGCAAGGAGTGTGGGGTGCTTAGAAGCACTGTGCGCTCCTTGCAGGATGGGGGCAGGGTGGGAGGACACTTCACATGCTTGTCCTGGGGGTAGGGGAGGAGAGTGCATGAAGTCTCCTCCCACCCTGCAAGTGGCTCGGCACTTAGAGTCGGCCACCAACTGCTGCTCACTCCCTTGCAGGGCGGAGGCAGACTTTGCATGCTCCCCCTTTCTCAGGCCCTGATTGACCTGGAGAGGGGCAACAGTGTGTGAAGTCTCCTCCCATCGCCAGGGGCACGAGCACTTAGATGGAACCACCAGCTGCTTAAAACAGCTGGCGGTTCTCTCTGGGGGGCGGGGCAAAGACTGCACATGCTCCCCCACCCACAGACCAATCAGGGTCTGTGGGTGGGGAAGCATGGAAGTGTCCTGCCCTCCCCCCTTCCACCTGAGGCCCCATCCCTTCTGGGGCAGCCTGGGGCCACTTCAAAAATTTCTGAAGTGGCCCCTGATAAAAAATTATTGCCCACTCCTGCTATAGAGACTCATGTACTAAGCTCCAGAGGTCCCAGGTTCTGTTCCACCTGTTGGTGCTACAACAGAAACAAGAGTGTTGCCTAATCCTCTGTGCCTAGTCCTGGATGCTTGTCTGGATGCAGTTGTCTTTGGTCCATGTGGATCGGGAAGAATTGTACCCTGCACCCCATCTCCAAGTTATAAGGGAGCACATGTCCTTACAATTATGCTGGAAGACCAAGGACCTGACATATATATCTAAATGTTTGTTTCATAGTGGCTTTTTCCAGTAATCAGTTTCCATGTCGGTCAGTCTTGCCTTGCTATTTAGGCTTTGGCAGCCCTAACATTCCTCCCTCGCCTACTTTGATTACCCTGTTTGCTGCCATCAGGTACTAAGTATTAGCACCATTAGCATTGTTTATCACTTGGGGTACGTCTACACTACATGCCTCTGTCGGCAGAGGCATGTAGATTTGTTTGTTCAGCAAAGGTAAATGAAGCCGCGATTTAAATGATCGCGGCTTCATTTACATTTACATGGCTGCCGTGCTGAGCCGACAAACAGCTGATTAGCTGTTTGTCGGCTCGCTGCTAGTCTGGACGTTCCCCCTGTCGACATCAAAGCCCTGTGTCGGCAGCCCCGGTAAACCTCATTCCACGAGGAATAACGGGGCTGCCGACAAAGGGCTTTGATGTCGACAGGGGGAACGTCCAGACTAGCGGCGAGCCGACAAACAGCTCATCAGCTGTTTGTCGGCTCAGCGCGGCAGCCATGTAAATGTAAATGTAAATGAAGCCGCGATCATTTAAATAGCGGCTTCATTTGCCTTTGCTGATCTGTCTAATCTACATGCCTCTGCCGACAGAGGCATGTAGTCTAGACACAGCCTAATTGAAGAGATTTGTTCCATTGAGTTCCTTGGAACCTATATTGTTGGTTTAATAAATATGTGAAGAGCCTGGAAAAATATTATTGCATAGTTAGGAGATCTGTGTTAGGCTATTTCAGTTCCTACAGTAAGTGAGGCCAAATCAAGTAAAACAACTGAAGACTCAATCATAGTTTGAAAATAGGAAAACTGAAAAACATGTTGCAACCATATAGAGGTAATACAGGATATCTGAGTACCTGATAGTGAAATTAAATATGCTTCACAGTTAATGCTAAGAGGCTCTGGGTCACTCAGTAGCTACACATTTGTAAAATAAAAAGCCATTTTCTCCTGCCTTATGTGACTTCAAGGAGTCTGTTTCTAATATATCTAAACATATAACAAGTTAACATTCAACAGTAGTAAAGATGTTTAGGACCACATGATACCAACAAACCTCATGCAATCAGATTCTACAGCGATGTTATAGAAGTAACAAATAGTCTAGCAGCACCTTAAAAACTAACAAAACATGTAGATGGTATGAGCTTTTGTGGGTACCGCCCACTTCTTCAGATGAAGTAGGCAGACATGCATTGGTGACCTAAAAAATATGGATTTGTGCATTTGAGCAATAAACAGAAGTACTAAGAACTAACGGAAATTTTCCACCAAAACTTTTTTTAAACAAGTGGGTCTATGACAAAACAAAATAGTTGTGCAGCGTCTACCTTCCTTGAAAATTTTCAATGTTTGCCCCAAAACGGCAGAACAAAAAGGAGCTGTCCAGGCCCAGAATTGTTGATATTTGTTTTTTCTACAAAAACAATAACTTTCCATTTTCCAGGCAGTTATATACTTAATCTAGGATCCACTGATATTGTATATGCTCTTCCTCCACTGGACTGAGAAACTTTATCATGTATTTATGACATAATTTATGTACAAATGCTTCAGAGGGGTTAGCCGAGTTAGTCTGTAACAGAAAAAACTTAAAAAGCAACGAATAGACTAGTAAGCACCTTAAAGACTAACAAAATATGTAGATAGTGCCATGAGTTTTCGTAGGTGCAATCCACTTCTTCAGATGATAATGTATGTAGATTGGTATGTGGCATGGTAGTGACTATACAAATGAGATGCCATGTTAGTATGTCATGTTAATTTATAGTAATCCTCGTGTGCAGTTTCTGACCATTCCTGGTGTGAACTATGTACGTCCAGAGCCAAGCTAATAAAAGTGCTGTGCCCTCCTTCTAACCATCCTGACTCCTGGGTGCTTATTAAACACTGCAGACATTAATTATACTCCCAATAAAATTAACTTTCCTTTAAGAATCACAAAGCTGTTGATCTTTGCTGTACTTTCTCTGGATTGTCACCAGACATATAATGTCATATGAGTTCAGTTTTTAATGGGGCCCACTGGGAATGTACAGTGCAGGCACTTGTTTAGAATCCTACATGAATTACATACCGGAATCAGAAGACTTTAAAGGGACATGACATTAAGAATGTCTGGGAATCTTGATGTCACTGTTGGCCAAAAAAGTGCTTAGAATGCTTCATCTATACCAGTCTCATGCTAGCCAAAGTATGTCTCAGGAAATTCTAAAGCTGGGCAAGAGTCTCAGAATTCAGAGTAGAAGGGGAATCATGAAAAATGTTGAGAAAGTAGCATCATAATGCCATTCAGAATTCTGCCTCTTTGATAGAATGCTCCAATACTTCTGTTTTCTAATAAGTAGTACAAAATCCCTCTGCTCTATAGTGCACCAGTCAGGCACCCCTATTTAAATTTCAGTGCATACGCGCTGTCAGTAGGTGTTCAACACTGCATCATAAAGGTGGGAATGGGACTCCATAGAGTTATAAATAGTACAGGAAACCAGCTTTATTTTTGGTTCTGCTGTTTTCCTCTTTGTCCCTCATTTCCAGTCTTGTTGATAGGGGAGGTCAAAGGAAACAGCTGCTCTGGGCCTTGGCAATACTAAAGGGCCTGAGGATCCCAGCCATTGACTGTGGCAGCACAGGCACTTGGAGCTTTGGGCCTTTAAATCGCTGCTGGAGCACTGCAGCTCTGGGTAGCACTGAGGGCTGCCTGGAGAGTGCACTGCTCTCTGAGCAGTGCTGAGGGTTGCCTAGCCCTAGCCCCAACCCCATTCCTGCTGCCCAAGGCCCCACCTCTTTCGAGGAGTGGGATAGCCTACCTCCCCCCCCCCCCCCCCCCCCGACCTTGCCCAGGGGCCTGGAGAGGCTGTCAGCCCTGCTGGTTTCACAGCAATGAGACTAGCGCCTGAAAAGGCAGCACTTGGCCCAACCCTAGCCAGTTGTGTTCAAACAGTGCCCCAAACACCTGCCCTGAAGAATTTCACATCAAAGCAATCTTTGTTTTAAAAAAGTGAAGTTAGTTCATATCTGAAGATACATGAAGCTTTGACTCTACATGGTGTGAAATTAGAACCAAACAATGAAAGACTTGCTTGCATTTATGTTTGAATTCCCCTGTGTCCCTATTATTATATCTCAGTGTACCATTGGATGAGAATGAGACTCAAGGGATCCTTTTATGTCCTTCTGCCATGAAGCAGTTGCTACTGTTTGTGGTCTTCTGTATGAAGAGTTCTATCTTTTTGATGTTCATATTAATTCTTTTCCTTTTACATGAAGATATATTGTGGGAACCCGGTCATGTCTCATGAGAGTTTGTGACAACAGCATCCTAGTGGTGTAGGAAATGGGGTAATTTTGTGGGGGAAGGGAAGGCAGTAGAAGTAGCATCATCAGGAGACACAGTATGTGTGAATTATGCTGGGCCTGTCCCTCCACTGTCTAAGAAATCTTCCCGAGTCTCAGAATTATGTGCATGAAATCCAGAGAGCAGTTCCATTTTCACTGTTCTTGCAAATGATTTTATTATAAATTACTTTTATTATAAATGTACTGAATGGGGGAAGATTTATAAAGAAGCCTAAAGATGCGGAGAGTTACCTAGTAGGCCTTGCAAAAACACGTAAGGAGTTTAGGTACCTAATTCCCCCTGAAAGCATTTGTAAATCCCACCAAGAACCAATCTGCATCTTTAGGAGCCTTTGTCAATCTAGGTTTGTGTTTTTCTTTTCCCACTATGTGAATGTTCAATTTACAGCATAATTAAACCAGTGATATTAAAATAGTCTCTTCAATCATTTCTATTGTTATGAATACATTAAAAAGCCCAAGTCTGGAAGAAACACATTCTTTGGATCATATATGGGTGCTTTCGTAGTAATTGGGACCCAGTGTTGGCTCCAAAAACACAATATATATGAATTTCAGATTATAGAGCCTGATTTAACTTTACATGAAGGTCACATTAAACCACAAAGACTGCCTACTGGGGTCTACCATGATTGAGAATTGAGGCCATGTTGTTTTCCCATCTATTCTGAAATGTGGAAAAATTCAGCATGGGGAGTTGTATGCCATTCACAACTATTGCATTTGCAGATAAATTTCAAATTAGGAATAATGCCTATTTCCTTGTGAATATTTTACAGTTGAAGATAACAGCCTGTCTCAAAAGAAAAAGATAACAGTGGAAGATCTATTCAGTGCAGATTTCAAAATTCATGATCCAGAGGCTAAATGGATAAGTGGTGAGTCTCACATGCACACTTGACAATTATTTCACTCTCACTTACTCTTTCCTCTCCCTGTCTTTCTCTTTCCCTCTTTTTCTCACTCCTTCTCCTGAGTTGTGCCATATCCAGATTCTTACCCCAGCTTTCCTCAAGGTGAATATATAAATGATATTTCTCCATTATACACAGCATCACATATATGTCAGTAATACATCTCTATATCATAGTCAGGCCTTAGTCAGAACTGTTGGTAGATGCCCACCATACATGAAGGCTATGTCTAGATTGCATCCCTTTTTCATAAAAAGGATGCAAATTAGACGTATTGCAATTGCTAATGAAGCGGGGATTTAAATCTCCCTGCTTCATTAGCATAAAAATGGCTGCTGCTTTTTTTTGGCACGGAGCTTTGTCGGAAAAAAGCGCCAGTCTAGACGCGGATCTTTCGGAAAATAAAGCCTTTTCCGAAAGATCCCTTATTCCTCTTAAAATAAGGGATAAGGGATCTTTCGGAAAAGGCTTTATTTTCCAAAAGATCCGCATCTAGACTGGCGCTTTTTTCTGGCAAAGCTCCGTGCCGAAAAAAAGCGACAGCCATTTTTATGCTAATGAAGGGGGGGGGTTAAATCCTCGCTTCATTAGCAATTGCGATACGACTAATTTGCATCCCTTTTACGAAAAAGGGATGCAATCTGGACGTAGCCGAAGTGAAAAAGGCAGCCCCATCCCAATTTATAAGCAGACAAGATACAGGTGGTCAGAACAAATGGTTAGAGCACTACCATGGTCAGTTTTTATTTTACCAAAAATAAATCTTCTGATTTATATTTTCATAATGTATTCCCTCACCAAAATATTTTTTCAGGCAGAGGGGTGAAGAGTTGCTAGGCAACTAGCTACACAGTGGTCCAGCAGCAGCTGGTCTGCTCTTTTTTTTAATCCTGTCTTGCAATCTAAATTTTCCAGTAGTGGGGGAAGAGACAGAATAATACTAGAATTAATGCACACCATATTTGCAGCAGTGGAAATTGCTCTACAGATGCAAATTGCAGCCCCAACTGGTATCTACTACAATGTAAATCAGCTCTTGCTGGGATGAAACAACCTGCTGTACAGCTCATTTAGGGACCAACCCAGCTCTCATGAAAGCAAATGGGAATCTCTGTATTGAGTTTAATGGGAGCTGAACCAGGACCTCACTGTTGCAGTCTCTTTTTTTCACTATAGGGGTTCTACCTAGTGGGAGTAATTTTAATCCTTTGGAGAGGAGCGAGGAGAGAGATTGCCAAGGGCTATGCTGCATTAGAGCATCCTCCACCCTCGGCCAGAGATGGGCAATAAGCAGCCTGCGAGCTGGACGTGGTTCACCAAAGTTAGCCCCAGTGGGCTGCCAGATGCTTTATTTATCTGAAAATGTAAGTGTGGCCACTTGCAGCTCCCATTGGCTGCAGAGTGCCGTTCTTGGCCAATGGGAACTCTGGAAAGCGGTGTCCCAGTCAACGCCACGTCCCACAGCTTCTGTTGGCCAGGAACAGCAGTCTGGGGCCAACGGGAGCCTACCTGCAGATGCGCAGATAAATAAAGCATCTGGCAGTCTGCCAGGGGCTAACCCTGATGAACCAGGTCGGGCCTGAAGGCCATTTATTGCCCACTCCTGCCCTAAGCATATCTGTCTCTGCCTACCCCCGCCCACATTTTCTGCTGCAATAGCTACTGGTGAAGAGGCTGTTTCAGGCACTGTATGTCAACACAATTGGCAGGATGCTTGCTAGAGAGCTTATGGCTGATGAATGCCCTTGTTCAGTTTCTGTACAGCTGTTGGAATGTGGCTCCAAGTACAGTAATCTATGGGGAGAGTAGAGGTGGAAATACTTGCATTTAGGAGTTCGGAAACCATTCGTTAGAATTACTATTTTACAATTTCAGGCCTAAAGGCCGCAATCAAAAGAGGATGGCACTGCTCTGGGCACTGTGCAGAAATTTATTATGAAACATTCCTTGCCCCGGATGAATTTCTTTTTGCTTCATAATATCCTGTTCCAATTAATATTTCCCCCCCTAAACTCTGCCACCTGAATATTAATAGGTTGATAATTCAATGTATTTTTTATATTTTCAGCTCCACTTTGAGGATTTCAAAAACAATTTCTTTCATGGTTAAAATGTGTTTCTTTGCATAGTAATGTTCTCCTTTTTCTGTGCCAATATAAGCTTTCCTAAACTGTGCTTGCATGCTGGTACTATGTATATGTTTTGCTAGCCCCTGTTTTTGGTAGGTACTATGACTTCAACACTTAATTGTCTGTAAAGGCCTGGATTCAGTCCCCAATGAAATCAATAGAAAGACTCTCTTGTACTTTAATGGACTTTGGACTGACCTGAGACGGTGGCAGCTTCTCCCCAGGACTGGCCCAGAGTGGGTGAGAGTGAGTGCACAGGCCGCCCACCAATTTCTCCTCATGGCCAGCCCGGGGCAGCATCCCACTGCCAATTATCCCTATGGTAATTGTTGCTCCTGGAAGTGGCTGGCATGTCCCTGCAGCCCCTGAGCAAGGCAGAGCAGGGGATCTCCACATGCTGACCTTGCCTGCAGATACCACTCCTGCAGCTACCATTGATCAATAACAGGGAACCATGGCCAGTAGAAGCTGTGAGCTCAGTGCCTGTGGATGAGGAGCAGTGCATGGTGCCATGGAACCATTGCTGTACTTGCCAGCTGCTTTCAGGAGTGGTGCAGGGCCATGGCAGGAGTAAGCCTGCCTTAACCCCACTGTTCCACCACCCGGAAGCTGTCTCAGTTAAACAGTGCCCAGCCAGATTCTGCTTCCTGAACCCATGTCCCAGCCCTGAACCTCCTCCAGCACCCAACCTCCTGCCCCAGACGTGAGTCCCGCTGCACCCAAACTCCTTCCCTAAGCTTGCACCCTGAAACCCCAAATGAAATGTATAGTCATCAGATTTAAAAACAAACAAAAGGACATATTTCTTCATATAATGCACAAACAACCTGTGGAACTCTTTGCCTGAAGATGTTGTAACGGCTAATATTACAACAGTGTTGAAAAAAAGAACTAGAACATGGAGGATAGGTCCTTTAAAAATAGCTATTAGCCAGGATGGGCAGGGATGGCATTTCAGAAGCTGGGAAATGGGTGATGGCAGATGGATCACTTGATGATTATCTGTTCTGTTCATTCTCTCCGAAGCATCTGACACCAGCCACTATTGAAAGACAGGTTACTGTGTAGGTGAACCTTTGGTTTGATCCTATGGTTTCCAGACTTTTGTCTAGAGGCAAACAAAGATCTAAATCAGTTCCGTGAGGTGTCTTCTGGGGGAAGGGGGGACAGGATTGCAGCTCTAGCCCTCAGTGGGAGTAGTGCCTTAAGGAACTGGCAAAGTAAATGTAGAGGAGGAATATTGTGTTTCAGATTCTGAGCTGGTATAAATTGCCACAGCATCATTAACTGTTGGGGAGTTGTGCTGATATATACCAGTTAAGGAATTGCATGCTGCACTTTCAGCTCTCAGGAGCATTCCTCCATTCTCCTTGGGAGCGGTGTTGTGTCATGTCAAGGTGGCTACTAACAAATGAATTTCATATTGTATGCTAGGACACTAAGACTTATATTTGTCCTTTTTTTGCTTGTTTTTCCTGAGTGACAGGTACATTTCACCAGTACCAAAAGTAAATGTTTTCTTTGTTAATTGGAAACATAACAGCAGCCTCTTCACTGGGTTACTGCAGCTGTATGAACATAAGAACATAAGAACAGCCGTACTGGGTCAGACCAAAGGTCCATCTAGCCCAGTAGCCTGTCTGCCGACAGTGGCCAGCACCAGGTGCCCCAGAGAGGGTGGACCGAAGACAATTATCAAGCGATTTGTCTCCTGCTATCCTTCTCCGGCCTCTGACAAACAGAGGCCAGTGACACCATTTCTATCCCTTGGCTAATAGCCTTTTATGGACCTAACCTCCATGAAATCATCTAGCTTCTCTTTAAACTCTGTTATAGTGCTAGCCTTCACAGCCTTCTCTGGCAAGGAGTTCCACAGGTTGACCACACGCTGTGTGAAGAAGAACCGGACGTAGTGTGCCACCAGTGCCTGCTATTTGCAGGATGTTTTTCCTGCCCGACTTGAATTAGTGTACGCTGTAACATCTGGCAACACATTGCTTATTTTTTGTATTATGGTAATGTCTTGAGGCATCAGCTGAGATTAGGCCTGGCTGTGCTAGCACTGTACCAGCATGTAGAGAGAGATGACCCTTGATCCCATGCACTGACAAGCTAAACAGAAAAGACAGTCAAAGGATGAAAGTCAGAGACTACTATTCTTAGAGTGATCAGACAACCCATTTTTAAAGGGACAGCCACATATATAAGCCCTCATGCAGGTGTCCTAACTTCTTAAAAACAGGCAAATTGTCCCCTAGCTTCTGACTCTCCCCATCAGTACTGGCAGGTCCTGCTAATGGCCAAATCCCTGCTCTCCAGCTGGCTGCCCACCAATGGTGAGTGGGGGAGTGTCCATTGGCCAACAATGTAGATGAATGTACAAGGCTGCCAGTAGGCTGAAGCTGCAGCACAAGGGGCCAGCGGCTCCCCCTGCTGGTCCGTCAGGGCAGCCCACGCTGCATACCAGCTCTCAGCCAGCAGGTCTCTGCTCACCACATCCCATTTCTGGCCATGATTGGTGAGTGTGGGAAGCTGGCAGGGGGTAGATGGTTACATGTCATCTCTGTTGCCCACCTATTGAGCCTTTATGTGCTCCCCACTCACTATCCTCTCTATGCTTTGCTTCTTTAGCTCCACAGCTCCTCCATATCCCATGCAGTGGGGCATGTCCCACTCCCAGCACTGTGCAGAGAACCAGACCCTCACCGGAGTGCTCAGCTCACCAACAGCCTGGCCAGCAGGATCCTCCCTCTGCTCACCAATGCCCCTGTCTGGAACAGTGTCCGAGGAAAGTCCCTCTGCCCAAGCCCTGAGCCCCACCCACCCCTGCACTCCCTCCTACACACACACCAACCTCTGCCTTGAACCTCCTTGTGTCCCCAACTCCCGATCCCGAGTCCCATCGTGCAATACAACAGTACCCATAAGAAAAGTAAGTTACTTTCACCTCTGCACATGCTCCGTATTCAGGTCAGGAAAAATCCTAACTATTATCCCCATTTCACAGATGAGGCCTGGGGCACAGAGACATTGAATAATGGAATTGAGCCCTGTGCTCGAGTCTCATCCGTAAGACCATCTGTTCTCATTGTTATAATATTCCTCATCCTACATGAATAGGCACAAGGAGTACAATTTTCAAAAAGACCCGAATCCCATTTTCAAAAGCAACAGGCATTTAGGTATCTAAATCTCATTACAAGTCAAAAGCTCTTGAGTAAGTCACAGGTCCTTCCAAAAATGTTACCGAATAACTGAGATCTAAACAAAGCACAGCCTTTTTTTTAAATGCTGAACATCACATTAGTTTCATGGTATATTTTATTAATATAATTATAAAATAAATCTCTAGGCTCTTCTTAAAGTTTGATAATAAATTTAATGATCTAGAACTAATATGTTTTATTTACCGTGCTGAAAAATGTTGTCTCGTGCTAGCAGCAGTAATTTATTTCAGTTTACCTTTAGTAATAATGCTCAGATTAACAACACCTTGAGAGCCCTGAGGTCCTGAAGCCTCTTCCACATAATATAAATTCATTGTGCTATATTGATAGAGCCACTGATGCATTTCAAATGATGCAGGCGCATGTGGAGTAAATGAATTATTTATGGTTCATTCGGCTTAAATATTAGAACTTTCTAAGTGCTAACATTTTTCACTTTTTAAAGAAGTACTGAGACAGTGCTAGAGACTGAAGTCACAGTGGTATAGCATAGTTAGCTGAGGTTGCTAGTTTCCTCAGATTGATTAGAAGAGGATTGGGGTGCCACTCTTGTCAACATCAATGGGAGTCCTTACATTGACTTCAGTTGGTGTTGGACCAGTACCTACAGGTAAGAGGATTCCTCCTTAGTGGGAGAATAGTTCATCTTCCTGGCCCAGTCTGTCCCTGCCTCTTTTGTCACCAATGGTCCCAAATGGTCCTAGTTCAGATGGTTTTGTTTCTAATCTTTCCCCTTAACTATGACTCACTCATATTCCTCTATGTTCCTCCTAGTGTTCTTCGTTGTGGGTGCTGGTAGATTACAGCAACATACTTGTCCTGATTCTCCTGTCATTTACAATAGTGTAAATTGAGTGTCACTTCACTGGTATTAATGCTGGTGTGAATCTGGGGGAAGTGGGAAAAGAATCACACCTGTTATATTTTCATTTTTGTTTGGCTATTCTGGCAGCTGAACTCCTAATTAATCAAGTTGTATTAGACTGCATTCTCAAGTGTGTTGTGCTGAGATGGGTGTAAGGTAGGCTTGCCAGGTGTCCGGTTTTGAACCGGACAGTCCGGTATTTGAGGGTTCTGTCCGGGAAACAAATTGTGAAAATACCGGACATATAAAATGTCTGGTATTTTATAATTAGGTACGTTTTGTTATTATTAGGAGTATCAGAACGTAGTTGCAAACTGCCTGGCTGGTAGATACACTCACACAGCGTAAGTGTGTCTACCAGCCAGGCAGTAAGCACCTACGCTGGGGGGTCGGGGCTGGAGTGGGAGGGAATCTCTGGGGCTGAACTCACTCTTGCTTCACTGGGACTGTACGCGGGATGGGCAGCGCCCCAGGATCTGCGTGCACTTAGGTCAGTCCTGCTCCCCGCCGGCCAATTCTCTCCTCCCGCTTCCCCTCCAGCCAGCCCTACTTCCCGCTGGCCGGTTTCCCCTCTTCCCCCCACCTCCTCCTGGCCAGTTCCCGCCCCCATCTGAGATCAAGTGTGTCTGGTATTTTTTTTTAAGCCACCTGGTAACCGTAGTGCAAGGAGATCTCTCCTACCGCTGACCCCGCTGTGGCCAGTCCTGGAATCATAGTTCATGGCAACCTATTCCTGTTCTGCCCGGGTGTGCTTTTTGCCCTTTTGTATGTAGCTGCAATGTTTTCTGATAGATGTAAACACTACAGGCCCATTCTTGTCCTGATTGCATTAGGGTGAAATTTTAGCTATCTAGCCCATTCTCAAAGTGTCTAAGCATCTCTATCCCCAGGTGCAGAGAGTGGTGAAATCCCCTGCAATGTAGCAGATATGCAACAGCTTCAATGTGCTCATGGCCTCTAAGTCTTGAAGGGGGAAAATAAATGTCTAGGAGAGAATACAGTTTCTCAGGTGTGCAGATAAATTAGCTGCAGTCTCCTGTCTAAGGGACAATCTAGGTTTGCAGTGAGATTTTGAACTATAGCAGGGATACCAAGCTGGGGGATTGAACTTGGATTTCTTCCATCCCAGACCTTGTGTAGTTCCTTTTCATGAGGTTCATTTACTAGGCGTTTATAGTTTGTTGAGTGGTTTACTGTAAGGGCAGCCAAACATGGCCATTATAATGTAGTAAGAAGAAGGCCTGAAACATAAGCCCCCTACCACAAGCCTGGTTTGAGACCTGAGGCCAAGATAAAAATAATCAAAACTTTGCTAATATAAAGCAAAATTGAGCTGTGAGCAAGAGGCAGGCACTGCTCATAGAATTTGCCAAGGACAAGGCTAACATTACAGAAACACATCTCTGTAAGAGATAGTAGGCACCAGTCATATAGACACATTCCAAGAGGGTGTACCAGAACACTTTGTTAGGAAACATCTTGGTACCAACACACTTCTTGCAGATAACAGGGACATACCAATCCAGATTCAGGAAAAAGGGCCTCCGCGGGCTGGATCTGGCCCACCAAGCAGATTGATCCGGTCTGCGGAAGCCTGCCACTCCCCTGCCCCCAGGTCAATTAAGGGTGGGGGAAAGTGCATGAAGTTTCCTGTGCCCTGCCAGGAGCACATAGTGCTTCAAAGTGCCGTGCTCTGCTGGCAGGATGGGAGGAGGCTTCACATGCTTCCCCACCCCCAGGGCCTGTTTGGTCTGGGGGGATGGGAGAGCACGGGAAGTCTCTTCCACCAACAGGGGCATGGGTGCTTAGTGGGAAGGGAGGGGTAAGGGCTTTCCCAGACCAATCATGGTCTGTGGGTGGGGAAGCCCCGCCCCTTCCTTTTGATGCTCTGCCCCTTCTGATGAGGCCCAGGGCCACTTCAAAAAGTGGCCCCTGTCCAAAGATTATTGCCCACCCCAACATGATGATAGCAATGTTTTGATCAAACCACTATGTACAGAGGAATGTGTGATACTCAGGTACTTCAGAGGGTGGCACCCTGTTACATCAGAAGTGAAGTGTAACTTTGCATGTGTCTGTGTACAATGATGAACCTTAAAGGGGCCATCCTTGTCCAGAGTAGGGGGCAGTGGAAAATCTTGTCACTGGCTGAACTAAATCCATTGTGAGGCAACACATATGCATAGTGGTTCAATAGAGTCTGCTGACAACTATTACTGTGCTGTGTTTTCAATAAATGTTCCCTGGGCATCTTCACTCCTTATCTGATTTTGCGATCCTTGGGGGTTCTTTTGGAGTCTACTGTGCTGGCTGTCTGCACAGAGTGAGGTTATCACATGGGGGAGTGTACTCACACAGCCAAATGGTTATCAACATTTGGCAGAGCAAGATAGCTGTCAGGACAGCACATCGATGACTTCTGACCACAGGTGGTGACCCCAGCCACTGATCTGGTAAGTAAATGTGCTCTTTAGGAATTGGGATCTAACATGACAGAAAACCATGTGCTAAGGAATCCCCTTAACCCTTCTCTAAAATCCTCATGGAGTGTGATAAGGTGTGGACCTGTTGGGTTGCTAGCAAAAGAGGTCCATATGAATTTGTAAAAGTATAGTGGGGCTGAAATATGCAATTTCTAAGGCTAGAGCAGAGACTGTAACCATGAAATAGAATATTGTAAACTATAACGTGGCAGGTAAATGGTTAAGACAGCATACCACATAATTGGTAGGGCAAGTAACAAGGGGAAAAAGTCTACAAGCATCAGACCCCTCAAAGGAACAGAATAAAACATTGCTAACATCTATAAGAAACCTACAAAAAAGAGATGGCATCACCAATTAATGAAGGTTTGTAAGACATCCCAAATTTTCAGTATGTGGATAGTCCTGTAGAAATTGGCAGGACTGTTCACATGCTTAAAGATAGTTACTATCCATGTGCTTAAGTGATGGTCTGTCTAGCCAGAGTATTTGCCCCCAGAACCATTAAGATCATTCATGCTCAACGCAAAATGTTGCAAACAGAATCAAAGTATAAGCATAGTCACATGGACCAGGAGAGAGGGTGCAAGAACAAGGGAGGGTGTTCTTCAAGACCTCCACCTTGTAACATGTCCTCCATGACTCTTTCTGCAGACAGTGGATACCAGAGAACTCCGAAAATGAGCAATATTGCCCATATATAGGCAGGAACCTGAATTTATCCCTAAACTAGAGAGAGAGAAGCCTGAAATTATTGTTTCTGAATGTTCCCTCTCCTATGAAGATAGGATGTGAAGGAAAACATTTCCAGCAGGCAGCTGTTTTGTTGCTGCTAAAGAGAAGGAAACAGGAAATCAATCTGGCTCTCCTGAAAATTAATTTAGTCTGCAGACGCATACTGGTGTGAGGCTACAATCTGCTCTTTTGCTTTAAATCTATCCTAGTGCATTGCAGGGGAAGGCTGTGCTTCTCTACAGTGCTAGAAATGCTGTGATCCTACATAGAGCTGTTAAATGGAAAGGTTTTGGGCATCCTTTGGCCAGCCACAGTTCTGCTTAGTATTTGTACATTATTGACAGGACTTTTTCTAGATAAGTTCCTCCTCCTGGGCCATCTGCTCATAGGCATCATTGCCTATAACATTGTATTATTTATACTGGAATCTTATTGTTTTTGTCTACAATATGATAGTTGGCAATGCACTTCACAAAAAATGGCAGTCCCAGCTCCTCAGAAGTTACAGTCTAAATTAGAACACAGCAAGAGTTGATAATGAGCAAAGAGTGAGAGGGGAAGGTATGGGGAAAATGTGAAATGCAACGGTAAAAGAAACCGACACTCTTTTTTTGCGTATGCAGACCGACTTTTCAGCTTGGATGCCTAAAATAGGCACCTAACGGTATACTTAGGTACCTTGTTGTATGGCCTGGTTTTCTGAAGTATGCTGAACACCCACAATCCTTCCTGGCTTCCATGGCTTCTGTTGGGTCTCGGCAGCTCTGAAAGTCAGATCACATATTAGGGTACCCAAGCTTGGAGTTAGGTGCTTAACTTTAAACACTTCTATTTCAAGATGCTGGCCTTAGTGTTCTACAGTTCATTACAACTTTGCTTTGCACCATGCTGATGGTACTGAGTCCAGCCCAAGGGCAGGAGATGAGGAATGAAAGTCAGCTGAGAGAGGTTAGATGAAAAGAGTGACTGGTGAGGAGGGATTTGGAGGAGAGCAGTGGTGTAAGAAGTTGCAGAGTCATTTGTGAGAAAGGACGGGGGAAGTTATGGAGATGCTCTACACTGAGAAAGCCAAGGGTGTGAATAGGGAACAGTGGGAAATGTAGGTAGGATCAGAACTTTGCAAGACGTTAGCAGGGAGGAGGAGGAGGAAGTGAAATACTTAGGAGATTAGGAGGCAGTGCAGGAGGTTAATGTTAGGGTTGGTAGAACAGTGGGGTGGAAAAGATGTTTTAGGCTTCAGCAGGTTGGATAGGTTAATGGGGAGCAACATGGGAACAAAAGCCAAGAAAAGGCAGGTTGTTCTAAAGCAACACCTAAAGAGTTTTAGCAGCCTTAGCCTGCCCCACTATCCTAGACACAGTTAATTCCACTTTTCCTAATAACTCATCGATGGCCTGATCTTGCTCCCATTGAAGTCCATGGCAGGATTTCTATTGCTTTCAACAGGAACAGGATCTAAACACATACATTTTCTTCACACAAGGAGACAAGCTGGGTGAGTTAATATCTTTCCCTGGGCAACTACCATGGGGAAAGAGACAAGCTTTCAAGCTCTTTCACCAAGAGAACAATTGCACCCACCTTCTATCTCTCTTTTATCCTGGGATTCACACAGATGCTACAGCACTGCAGTCAACACAAGGAGACAGATAATTGACTCCTTTTTGGAGTAGTACTATAGGAGAGGCCAGTAAGCAGTAGTTCTGCACTTGTTACAGCTGTCAGGGATGGCAAACTAATTACCCCATTTCCCCTCACTCAGCAAAATTAGTGATTTCCTTTCATACTCACACTCACACTCACCTCCTGCTGTGATAGTACCTCTGAGCAAGCAATGGGCATGAGGAGGACAATTTGGAATGGGAGGATGTGCGGACTCCTGCAGTAGGGGTGCTTTTGTGTTTTAAGTTTGGTCACAGGTTCGAGGTACAGATCCATGAAAATTAAATACCTGTTCTCCCCTTTAGTGTCTCCTCCTCATCTGTCATCTTCTCCCTTGTCATCCAAACTACACGTTCCATCCGTTTTAGTACGTGGTGTGCTCCAGACATTGTCAGGATTCTGGATTGCTACTGTTAGTGGCTAACACATAGCGGTTGATTATAGTGCTTTATCTCAGTTCTGTGGCAGACACTTATGGCTATTGCACCCCATTTGCCAAGGGAGCCTCTTTATAAACAGGTTAACAGTGGGAGTAGAAATGGCAAACTACCATTTATGGGGCACCATTAAAGATGCAGTCCCTAAGCCTCAGTTTACCTCACATAACACCACAAATTCAGCAGATGAGCTTAAGAATCTGAATCCAGTTAAAAAGACAGGACCTGATTCTCTTCTTACTTATGGTGGCTTCAAATCAAGAGCCAGTCCTTTTGAAGGCAATGTAGTTATAATGGTTTTATGTTGGTATAACAAGGAAAGAATCAGGCCTTATCTCTCTCTATATACTTTCAGAAGTCTGCATGACCTACACAATGGGAGTGCCTGATTTGCATGTGCACTTACAAGCTATACATATACAAATGAGATGATTGTGTTTGTGGTTGGTATTCATATTAATTATACACTTAAATGTTTTAGGGAAAATCAGGTCAACGACCAGCTATTTTGGATGCACTGTATGGAACTAACAATTAACCATTTGAGCCACCTTCTCCCAACATCTGAGAGTCTATATTCTAATGGCAGCAGATGCTGTTTATCAGCTTTTGCACTGGTCAGTGCCAAGGTACAGAACGACTTCTGAAGGAGATGGGAACAATCAGTCTTAGGACTTAGAAGTTATTGCAGCTCTTGTAAGACAACAGATCCATCCACCAACCAGTGTATCGAAACCTATTCCCTAAAGCCTCTGGGTTTCACTGCCTCTCTTCAGGAATGCATTGAATTTCTTCACAATCAAACCACCCAACACAAGGTGCATGTAGAAACCATAATCCTTTTCCTTTTCTCGGGGCATCCACCGGAGCCAGCCAGCTCTGGGCACGCTGGTCTCTTGACCTTCCAGACCTCTGTCATTCAGGCTCTTATGTCAGAAGAGCATCCTTGTCCCTCTTGTCTCTATGCTTCTCCTGCACTGAGCTAAGAGCACTCATTTATGATCCCCAGATGGCATTGTCACCAGGTCCCCATTCCCAGCCGGGTCTGGTGAGTCTCTGTCTCCCAAACTATAGTAACCATCCCAAGTACCTCTTCTTAAAGGTAGACTGGCATGATTTTGCGGAAATACTTTTAACGGAAAAGGTTTTCCATTAAAAGTATTTCCGCAAAAGAGCGTCTAGTTTGGCACGGATGCTTTTGCGCAAAAAGTGCTTTTGCGCAAAAGCATCCATGCCGATCTAGACGCGCTTTTGTGCAAGAAAGCTCCGATGGCCATTTTAGCCATCGGGCTTTCTTGTGCAAAAATTAAGGTGCCTGTCTACACTGGCACTCTTGCGCAAGTATTCTTGCGGAAGAGGGCTTATCCCTGAGCAGGAGCGTCAAACTATTTGCGCAAGACGCACTGAATTCTTACATTAGAACGTCAGTGTTCTTGCGCAAATTCAAGCGGCCAGTGTAGACAGTTTAGTCTAATGGGACCTATAAAGGGGTCATCACCCACTTCTCACAAGCACCCTCTTCTTTGGCAGATGTGTGTCCACACTCCCGCATTTTGAACAGGGTGGCACTCATTCTTGCAGGCATCCCCCTTCTGGTAAGGCATGAACCTGGTTTTCTTTATATAGGGCCTTGATTGTATAAGCCTTGATTGGCTGCCTGGAGGACTTTTCCGCTGCTCTGTTCTGGAGTAGAGTGAGGTAGGGCTATAAGACCTCCAGCAGGGTACTTCCAGACTTAGAACACCTCATCACAAATTCCAGTGGGTTCTGTGAAGGATACTCAAGACCACAACTCAACATGGGAAAAGGCTACAGAGCTGGATCCACAATACTGTACCCTTCTTATCTCCTCACCAACCCTTTTAACTCACCACTATCCTCTTGGGTATGTCTAGACTACAAGCCTCTTTCGAAAGAGAGTGTCTAGACTGCAATCACTTCTTTCAAAAAAGCCCTGTTTGCATTCAACAACACCTTTTTTTGAAGGAGCACTTTTGAAAAAAGGCATTCTTCCTCGTAAAAATGAGGTTTACCGCGGTCGAAAAAACCGCTGCATTCTTTCGATTTAATTTTGAAAGAACGTGGCGGCAGTCTACTTTAAAAAAAAAAAACTTGTAGTCTAGATACACCCCTTGAGTGGAGCTTTCCAGAAATGACTGTGTCTACAGCAGCCCAATGTTTACCTTTCAGATGTACTTTTATCTTTACCTTTTGGATACTGAATTTGGTGGACCTAGCTCTTACCGTTTAGGAGGAGTAATTGAACAAATAGACTGACAGACAGACAAGACAGACACACAAATGCTCTCAAAGGGTATGTCTACACTACAAAGTTAGTTCGAACTAACGGACGTTAGTTCGAACTAACTTTCATAGGCGCTACACTAGCGCACCGTTAGTTCGAACTTAATTCGAACTAACGGAACGCTTAGTTCGAACTAGGTAATCCTCATTCCACGAGGATTAAGCCTAGTTCGAACTAGCTAGTTCGAATTAAGGGGTGTGTAGCCCCTTAATTCGAACTAGTGGGAGGCTAGCCCTCCCCAGCTTTCCCTGGTGACTCTGATTGTTCTGGTGTTCAATAGCTTAATGATATAAACCAGAAGGTAACTTTTTCCTCCCATGAGACATGTTAGATTTATATCATTCATTACAGGAAACTGGGAATTTAGAATCAAAAGAACATCACAGGCTAATTAAATGTAATCCTGCCTCTCAAAATACAAGCCTACAGATGGCTCATATCTGTGAAGAATAAATTAAGAGTAGAAAAGAAGCACTAAGATGTCATGCTAATTAGAGGCAAATGAGTTCTTTTAATATAGTTAACATAACCCAGAAGAGCCAAAAGATTTTCTGGTTACATTGTATCAGAATTCAAGACTATATATCTCAATACCTACTGTTTCCATTGCATCATGTTAAAATTTGGCATAGTATCGTTCCACGAGGAGTAACGGTAGTTTGAATTAGAAAGCCTAATTCGAACTACCTACTCCGTGATGCGTGTAGCCGCGGGCACGGAGTCCGCACTAACGGGGATTTAAAAATGGCGGCACCCAGCAAGATGCAAATGAAGCCCAGGATATTTAAATCCCGGGCTTCATTTACAACTTTGAATGACTACATTAACCACCCTAGTTCGAACTAGGGTGGTAGTGTAGACATACCCATACAGTCTAATACAGAGGTGGGCAAAAGCTCTCAGTGTGCTGGATCTGGCCCGCCTAGGGTTTTGATCTGGCCCGCGAGGCAGTTCCAGCCCCGCCCCCAATGGGCATGCCCAACCTGTGGCATGCATGCTGTGAGGGAAGGCAGCAGCTCTTCCAGGGCGAGCTCCAGGCTGTGTGGACATGGAAACGGCACCTGTGGGGTGAGCCCCAGGCCATTGCGCCTCCGGCCTCTGGGGCAATCTGTGCCCATGGCTGCGGCTCCTCTGGAGCTGGCCCTGGACCGCATCAGCGGCATCTCCTGCTTCCGGGGCTGTGTGGCCATGGCAGTGATGTGTCCAGCCTCTGGGGCTAGCCCAGGGCCATGTGACTGTTGCTTCAGCTTATCCAGCCTCCAGGGCTGTCCCAGGGTCGTGTGGCCATGGCAGCAATGCCTCCGGCCCCTGGCTGCGTAACCACAGCAGTGGCACCTCCAATGCTGACCTGCAACCATGTGGCTGTGGCAGCGGTGCCTACAGCCTCTGAGGCTACATGACCATGGCCCATCCAGCCTCCATGGCCGGCCCCAGACTGTGCGGCCGTCGTGGCAGCAAGGCCTCCCACCAAGGTGGCCAGGACAGCGTGGCTGCAACCATTGCTGCACGGGGGCATGAAACCAGGTACGGTTCCCCATCATGCCCAGACCTCACTTCCCTCCCACCCAAGACCTGGGACCCACAGTTTGCTCCAACACCCTCCCTTGTTCTTGCACCCTCTCTCCTGGCCACACACTGCACCCTCCCTTGTTCCTGCTCCCTCCACCTAGCCAGACACCCTACTTCCAGCCTGCTTCTGCACACCAGCTCCCTTACAGATCCTGCACCCCAACCCTAGCCTACTTGCTAGTGTCCCTGTCTTGCATAGTGTACCCCTCATTTTTGTCCCTATCCCAGAGTCCATAAAATCCATTAACTCCAGAATCCCAGAATAGTAAATATGGTCTATGGGAAGCCCTTAACCCCTGCCATAATTAAAGAAAACATTGAAACCTTTTGTGTTGAACTAATATTTTACTTTATTTAAAATGAAGTTTGATAAATGAACAAGAGAAAGTTAAAATGCTTAATCTGTTTCATAATTTAAATTAAACCATTTTTACTAGCTGTAGCTGCTTCAGAAAATAAGGTCACCGTACCCAGCAGTGTAGTTTTTAACCCCGCCCCTTCTAGGTCAGCCCTCGGCCACTTCCAAAATGTGTGTAGTGGCCCCCCTTCCAAAATTATTGCCCATCTCTGAGCTAGATGGTGACATAATCTTGTGGTGGTCCCAAAATGGAAAATGGGATCACTGAGGCAGAGAGAAATGATGATTTACTGTAACATGTCTCCTACAAAATTGACTTCTGTTCCACTTCATACAGTATCCATACATTATAATTCTTGCAATCCATTTATATGAAATATTCTTTTTATGTTGTAATATTTTGGTGTTGGCATCCATTCAGATTATTTCAAACAAAGTAACATAAGTCCTTTGTTGGATCTAAAGGGTAAAGTAAAACTTGGCATTCATTAACGGGTACTGTAACAATTTGTATAGTGGGGGTGCTGAGAGCTATTGAAACAAACTTTAAACCCTGTGTATGTTGGACCACTTCAGGCCAGGATATGTGGCAGCACCCTTGGGCTCTGTCTACACTGCACACTTATTTTGAAATAATTCACGTTATTTTGAAATAACAGAATGCAAGTCTACACAGTAAGCCCATTGTTTCAAAATAATTTCGCAATTAATGTAGCTGAAGTTGCTTATCCTAACTTGACTTTGTCCCGCAGTGTAGACGTATTCTGAGTTCTAGTACCTATGTATTCTGGGGGTATGTCTACACTACAAAGTTAATTCGAACTAACGGACGTTAGTTCGAATTAACTTTGATAGGCGCTACACTAGCGCTCCGCTAGTTCGAACTTAATTCGAGCTAGCGGAGCGCTTAGTTTGAACTAGGTAAACCTCATTCTATGAGGACTAAGCCTAGTTCGAATTTACTAGTTCGAATTAAGGGGTGTGTAGCCCCTTAATTCGAACTAGTGGGAGGCTAGCCCTCCCCAGCTTTCCCTGGTGGCCACTTTGGCCAACACCAGGGAAACTCGTATGTCCCCCTCCCGGCCCCGGATCCCTTAAAGGGGCATGGGCTGGCTACAGTGCCCGTGCCACGTGCAAGCCTGCCAGCACCCAGCTAGCAGACCCTGCACCTGGCACGGCTCGAGCCACCCACCCGATGCCCCCCAGCCCTCCCCCTCTTCCCAGGACCAGGCTGGCGGCTCCCGGGAGCTTGCCCGGGACTGCAAGAGGTGGCCACCCGCCTGATCTAGTGCGGACATCGTGGACCTCGTCCACGACCTCCACACTAGGCACAGGAAAGTGGCCGTCTAGGGCAGGATAGCTGCCAGCCTGGCCACCCAGGAGCAGGTGTGCATGAAAATCAAGGTGGTCCACTGAGACCCCCGACCCTGAGCCCTGAGCTTACAATGGCCGTACTGGGTCAGACCAAAAGTCCATCTAGCCCAGTAGCCTGTCTGTCGACAGCAGCCAACCCTAGGGACCCTGGAGGGGATGGACCGAAGACAGTGACCAAGCCATTTGTCTTGGGCCATCCCTCTCCAGCCTTCCACAAACTTTGGGCAGGGACACCACTCCTACCCCCTGGCTAATAGCACTCCATAGACCCAACCTCCATCTCTTTATCTCACTTCTCTTTAAACTCTGTTCTAGTTCTAGCCTTCAGAGCCTCCTGCAGCAAGGAGTTCCACAGGTTGACTCTTTGCTTTGTGAAGAACAACTTTCTGTTACTAGTTTGAAGCCTGCTACCCATTCCTTTCCTTTGGTGTCCTCTAGTCCTTCTTAATGGGAACTAATGAAGAACTTTTCTGTATGCACCCTCTCCACCCCACTAATGCTTTTATAGACCTCTATCATATCCCCCCTCCATCTCCTCTTTTCTAAGCTGAAAAGTCCCAGTCTCTTTAGCCTCTCTTCATATGGGAGCTGTTCTAAACCCCTCATCATTGTAGTTTCCCTGCCCTCTCCCACCCTCTCTCTTCCCCTCTCCCACCTCCTTTTCCCAGTCTCCCCCAGTTTTGTTCAATAAAGAGAAATTCTATTTTTGAACACAATTGTCCTTTATTTAGTACATCAGGAAGGGGGGCTAAGGAGGGGTAAGTGGAAGGAGGTGAGGGAGGAATGGGGTACGAGCCCCCGATGGGGAGGACTGGGCTGGCTCTGCAGGCTTCTGGGGGTGGAAGCTCTCCTGCAGCCCCCCAATTGCCCCCTCTCCCCAGATGGCAGCCTGCGGCAAGTGCAGCCGGTCTGATGGCCGAGTGCTGTGATGTGCCCAGTGTGGGTACTCCGGGCAATCCAAGCCAGGACTGCTTTGCAAGTGGGGCCCCCCTGAGAACTGTCTGTCCGGGGTGGGGGTCGGGTCCCTTTAAGCACAGCCATCGGCTAGTCTGAGACAGCAGCTCCACGCTCTAAGTCCTCATCTGATGCCCTGCCGGCACTGCTTCCGGCCATCCTTAACCCCGGTTCAGGGTCCACTTAATGTGAACATGCTAGTTCGAATTAGCAAAACGCTAATTCGAACTAGTTTTTTAGTCTGAATGCGTTAGTTCAAAGTAGCTTAGTTCGAATTAACTAATTTGAACTAAGTTAGTTCGAACTAGCGCTGTAGTGTAGACATACCCTGCCTGCTTAAGAAAACTAAAAAACCCAAACCACCACTGTCAGTTTAAGTAATGGGAGGAGTGATCAGAGTAAAATAAAATGCAGTGACAAATTCTTGCTGGAGAAGCTACTGTCCAAAGTCTTTGGTTGAGAGAAAGAGACCTGAACTTTAAAAACAAAACTGTGATGTGTCTCCATGTGGCCAGAAAGAGGGCTGGCATGAAAACAGTGTTCCCAGCTCTCATTATTGTGAACTTTTTGATAGTTCGTGTTTTACTCAGCTCCTAGAGTCAAGCAACAAGTTGAGAATGTTGGTTTTAATTAAAAAAAAAGGAAGTTTGTAGCTGCATGGTTGCAAAGAAAGGCTTGAAAATGCAACCAGAGGGTATTATAATGGTGAAGAATGAGAACACAAATGAAAATAACCTGATATTTTATTTTTAAATCTCATAATTTTTGGACCAGTCTCATGATTTTGGGGGAAACTTGGCTCATGATTCTTTTATTGTTTGGGGCTGAGAGTATTGCAGTCAGTCAGCCTCAAAGCATATTTTATTTCTAGATCAAGCAATGTTATGTACTGAAGCAAAACATGGCAGTGTTCCAGACTAGCTACGGGTTTAGTCACCTTGAAGGCTTTTCTAGACTCTCAGTTACCCTTGGAGAGCTTAGGAGACTGTTACATTTTCTATCCATTCCATGAACATTAAAAACATTCTTTCTCCTCTCTCCCAGTCTTTCATCTGGTGTTTCTGGCCTCTCACCATTTTATAGTGATAGAGATACAGCCATGTTAGTCTGGTCTAGCTGAAACAAAAGACAGAACTCTGTAGCACTTTAAAGACTAACAAGATGGTTTATTAATAAACCATCTTGTTAGTCTTTAAAGTGCTACAGAGTTCTGTCTTTTGTTTCACCATTTTATAGGTCATTGGGATAACTGAAGTGGACTGATGATCTGCATCCAATTCCTAGGAGACCAATGCCCGTATAGAAAATCCACTGCCACTGGCACTGATGGGCCAACATATTAAAAAATTTAGCATTTGTGGGAGATTTATGTATAAACCAAGAACCTAATTCATTTGGAAGGCTCTTCCCTTTCTTCACTTTCCTCCCAGAGGGCAGGATTAATTTGATTATCAAAACCTGTTACATACATTCAAAAACAGTTTGGCTATGTCTACACTGGCAAGATTTTGCGCAAATACTTTAACGCAAAAGTTGTTGCGTTAAAGTATTTGCGCAAGAGAGCGTCTACACTGGCAAAAGTTGTTGCGTTAAAGTATTTGCGCAAGAGAGCGTCTACACTGGCAAAAGTTGTTGCGTTAAAGTATTTGCGCAAGAGAGCGTCTACACTGGCATGTGCTTTTGCACAAGAGATGTGCTTTTGCGCAAAAGCATCTGTGCCAGTGTAGATGCTTTCTTGCGCAAGAAAGCTCTGATGGCCATTTTAGCCATCGGGCTTTCTTGCACAAGAAATTAACATTGCCTATCTACACTGGCCTCTTGTGCAAGAATACTTGCGCAAGAGGGCTTATCCCTGGGCGGAATTGTCAGAATATTTGCGCAAGAAGCACTGATTTTGTTCATTAGAACGTTAGTGTTCTTGCGCAAATACTCGCGGCCAGTGTAGACAGGCGGTAAGATTTTGTAGACACAGACTTTCTGTAAAGGTAGTTGTGTGGGGAGAGGCAAGAGGGGATATTCAGTGCTTCTTCCAAGTTTTATTCCAAGGGAAACTTGCAAGCAAACAGGGCCTTTGTGCCTTATCACGCAGTCCTTACTGAGGCAAAATAGCAATTGAAACCAGTACTGAACTAAATGGAGAATCCAGGATATTGCTATGATGATGCCAATCAATTAAACTTTATTCTCTCTGTGTTTTCATCCACAAGGAGATGTGAATGTCACATGAAACAAAAAGGTGAGAAGACTAATTTTTGTAGGAATCTGCTACCAAGATATTTAGGTTTTTTTTTTTTTTTTTTTTTTTTTTTTTTTTTAAGAAAATATCCATTCAATGTAGATGGAGGCATAAAAGAGGAGAAATGTGGTAACATTCAGTTTTTATCCTTTTTGGTCAGGCAACTACAAACATCTGATCAATGGGCAGTACTAGTCTAAAAAGCAAGAAAGATGATACTCTATATTAAGAAAGCACACAAGAAAATAATACTGAGAATGTAATGCTATTATCTAAATTGGTAGGATACACTCACCTTGCTCATAAACTATACTGGCTTTGGGTCAGCCTTCTGAAAAAGATAAGTGGTAGCAGAAATAGAAAAGGAGAAGAGTAAATACAGTGAGAACAGCATGGAAAGGCATCCATATATGGAGAGAGATGAAAGATTACATGAACTTAGCTTAGAATAGAGATAAATAAGAGGTGACATAACCGTGACATTGAAAATAGGGAATGGTAAAGAGAAGTTCAGGGCTTGCCATATTACAATCATTCAGTAATTATAATACAGCCCACTTCAAACAATTCGAAGGAGGTACTTTTTTACACAGTTCATGATTAAGTAGTGGAACTTTTTGCCACAAGATCTTTCTTAGGGCTATGTCTAGACTGCCCCCTTTTGTGCAAAAAAAATGCAAATGAGTCGAAGCGTGGAATATCGCCACACCTCATTTGCATAATTAATTAGGCTTCGTTTTTGCACAAGAGGCTTTTGCCCAAAAAGGAGCTATTTACACGGCTCCTGTTTGTGCAAAAAACCCTTCTCGTGCAAGAGCCATTCTTCCTGAAAAAAAATGCAGAAGAATGGCTCTTGCACAAAAGCCTCTTGCACAAAAACGGATCCTCATTAATTATGTAAATTAGATGTGGTGATATTCCACACTTTGCCTCATTTGCATATTTTTTTGCACAAGAGGGGCCAGTCTAGACATAGCCCAACAGTTTAGCAGAATGCAAAAAAAAAAAAAAAAAAAAAAAGATTGAGTGTTTTAACATAATATTATCCAACTGGTTTAAATTACCTGTGATCAGAATTATGAAGAATATCAGCCCTCATCTTTCAGTACATAAGCCAACAAGTTTTCCTGTGATTAGGAAGGAATGTCCCTGGTAAGTGTGTTATTGCATAGTAGTATATTACAGGGATTAATGCCACTGAAGTAAATACCTACCACTGCAGGATACCAAATTTGATTGAACGTTGGTCTCCTCTTCTTATATAGAAGAGGAGGGGGCTATGCAGTAGAGAAATTTGAGGTCAAAAGAGAGGAAAATATTTTAGATGATGCTATTTTTTCCTTCCATAGTTACTGTTCAGTTTAAAATCCATTAGTGTGTATATGTAACCACAAACTACTTCTCCCAATGTACATAGTCTTGCACTTGTTTATGCTGATTTTCAGTTGCCCATCATGTTGCTCATTTACCTTTTTTTGCCCCAGGTCAGATTCCATTGTTTATCATCATTTTGCTGCATTTCTCAAGATGGTCCTATTGGCTTTGTGGAAGAGTGACCTCTTGTGGCCAATCTGACACCAATCCGTTTCCACAGGCAGTTTAACTAAAATGTGTGGGATGTTGAATAAAGTGCCTGCCTTGCATTTCAAAGGCATTAAGTTCAAATCTTTTGACAGCTGGGGTGGTTTTTTCCATTAAATTTATTTATACACAGACTCAGACACTGTGCTAGACGTACCTTGAAGTAAAGGGATCATCCACTATTGCATTCAGTGATAATGAAAATATTAATGCAGAGCTGTAGCCCAATCTAATTTGCTTGTTAATATTCAAACATTTCCTTCAGTCTGTACCACAATCGCAGCATCCTGCTGGCCTGAACATGAACAGAAAAAGCAAAACTTATTTTAACTGGCTTTGTGCTCTATCAGGACTGCTAACATCTGCAATACAGTTGGGAGCAGAGGCAAGGAGATAAGAAAATGCACAATGGGATTAGGGGAATCAGCTATAGGGTCAGATCTGAATGAAAATGTATTCATAGATGCTTTTTCTTCTTGGTGTCAAATGGATTATTACATTTATGGGTAACACATAGGGTCACATGCTTCCCTATGTGAAGCATAGCTAAATGATATGCCCCGCCCCCCATGCATTCAGGAGAGAAATGTCCTAGAATGATGCTCTGACCAACATCAGACTATTGGAGTTTCTGTGCATGAGAACTGTCCCCTACGGGGGTAGTAGGAAAGGGAGCAGCCACACAGGGCAGTGCTGACCCACGGACTGAGTGCCACTGAGTTTCTGGGTAGAGATCAAAGATTTGTTTCTGAACCTAGATTGCCCTAAACAATTGAAGATTCTTCCCATGTCACAGCAGTTTGTCTGGGACTTGAGTTCAGGCCTGGCCTTAGGGCAAGGCAGTTGCCATGGGCCCTGCACCTTCAGGGCCCTGCGCTGCCCAGTGCCCGCCCAGCTGCTCATTCACTGCCCTGGCTGGGAGCCGCCCAGCCACGTGGTACAGCCAACCGCTTTGGGCCTCGCAAACTTTTTGGCCAGGCCTTCTTGAGCTGACTATACCCTAAATTATAAAGGGAGGGGCCGGTGCCAGGGCATTTCCAGGCAGGTGACTTGCCTCTGGAACTTCCTGTCTGAACTTGGTGGGACAATGTTTGTTCACTATAAAGTTCACCTTTCCCCCAGGGTTTTGTTTTTTAGGTTTGTGGGTAGTGAGAGATTCGAGTTTTTTGCTGTTGTTATTTTGGGGCATTTTTATATTGACCTGTATAGTTTGGGTTGTGTTGGTCAGCTTATGGGTGTGCTTGTGGGTGGATTTTTTTGTGGATTTTTTGTTTATTTTAAATATGTTGCATGTGTTGCCATATTGTAAAAGCATCTAAGGGAGACAGGAAAGAGGCACTTCAGTGAAACTGAAATCAGTTCCAGCTTTTCCAAAGATGGACATATTTGATCTACGAAGCTGGGATCCCCATCCAAACCAGAGCTGTTCTGACCCGGGGGATTGGTTCAGACCCTTAGAACTGCTTTTTCATTCAGAACTCTGCTCATTGAAATTTGGTTTTAAGACTTGGAGTTGGTCCCAGTTCTGCTCCTTATCTGGAGAAATTGATGTTTTTCTAATGTGGATTTTCCAGGGTCTGGAATCAGACAAAAGATATAAATAGAATTTTGTAACTGACTTTTATTTTTAAATTTTCTAGGAGGCCTCAGTTGTCTTAACCTTGGACACATAAATCTGAAAAGCGGTTAGATGAACATAGATGGGGGGAGGGAAATTCTTTCCACCTTTAGTTTGCTGGGGCTATAATTGTGTTGTACTTGAACACTGCCACTGAAAAAGCACCAGATTGGTGCAATGGGTACATGCTGCATTGAAGTGACGAATGATTAAAACTATGTCTTGCATAATAAAGCACACTCTGTCATGTTGTGCTTACTTAATGTACCGATGCAATGTGATATTCAGCAGTTAGCTAAATTGCAGTAAATCACCTATTTAGAAAAGTTTTCGTCCTAGCTCTTCATGCAAAAAGTGCTAAAGGCAGTAAAAT
This sequence comes from Pelodiscus sinensis, assembly GCF_049634645.1. Classification (NCBI taxonomy): domain Eukaryota; kingdom Metazoa; phylum Chordata; order Testudines; family Trionychidae; genus Pelodiscus; species Pelodiscus sinensis. The sequence continues at coordinate 242,347,497 of NC_134712.1, read as the reverse complement.
GATAATGACCCATAATGTCAGAAAGATAAAAATGAGTTTCCTCCTGGAATTAAGGGCTGTACTCATGTTGTTATAGGCAAGCTGTTCCCTTACAGCAGTGTCTGGGAGTATATTAAACTGTAGCTTATTTCTGCACTGCTGAGTAGCAGCCCTGAAATAAAAACACATATTGGTGGAGAGCAGACTCACGCTGAGGCTGGAGAACAATGTTACCAGAGAACTGCATGAGGGGGCCACATCTCTGTTTGGCTCAGAGGACAACTCCACCTGACATCATTCTGCAACCAAACTCATGGGTGAGAGAGTGGGAGGTAAAATTGCGGGTGAGTCAAGGGTGTGCCTCTGGGTGCTTGAAGTTCCACTGGTATATAACTTCTCTTATTTCCTGATCCCCCCCAAGTGCAGAGAGGATTTCTCAGACTTTCCTCATGGTATTTTTCCCAGCCCATAACCAAGTTGTTTGGAGTATGCTTTGAGTTGTGGCTTGACCAGTAATTTTGGGGGATTAATTCTAATGGCTTATGACTACACTTCTTAGAAGACTGAAAGACACACTGTAGCATGACTGATAAAAATGAGATTGTAATTTTCTAAGGCTTCATTGAAACTCTCTGCCTTTCTAGTTTTGCCCATATTTGGGGGCAAACTGTGTGATTTATAAAGCCAGCATTTCAGCAGCGCAATGCTTAGTGAGCTTGTACCATGTTATTTCTTGCTGGATATCTGAATCTTGCTGCTATACTGAGGAACACACAGTACCTGCTCCTGAGAGAAACTCCTTTGAGCCAGTTCTGCCTCATTTACTGTGCAACTTATGCCACTGATTACCATAAGAGAAGTACTACCCAAAGAGAGTAATGAAGCCAGAACCAGGCTTACAGTCTAATAAATAAAAATACAGCTTACCATGTCATGAATGCAGTATAAAATCAATATTACTTCCTAAGCTTGACTATACTGGTGCTTCTCCACCATTCTCTTCTTGGTCTTTCTCTTCCTTCTCATTGTGTTTCTATTAATCTTCTCTATTAATCTTCTCCCACCAGACTTTCCTTTGGTCCATTATCTGTTACTTTAAATTACATCTTTTTTGCACTGTGCATCACTCTGTCCTTGTTTTCTCAGAATCAAATTCCCCCACTCTCAAAATCAGTGGGAGCTATAATCTTTGCACCTTGTAGGTTTGGGCTCATTTCTATGGCACTATTGAGTATGCTGGTCACAGACACCGAAGCCTCTTCACCTTAGCCTGTCATGCTTGCTATTTCCCATCACTCAGGAAACATTTTTTTGACTGGAACTCCCAAGCCCTTCACAATTTACATTCCATGTGTGCGTGTTCAGATGTCCAGGTGAATTGTTTGTCTGGATGGTTGGCTGCTTTTAATCTGTAAGCCTATTGCAGACTCAATGTTCGCAGGCTGCTTTATCACCTCAGTGGTTTGTGGAAGGAGGGCATGGTTACCTAGTGAATACAAATGTGTACTCCATGCAGATACCACCACGGCCATGCCACTTGCAGCATTTCTAGGTATGAAGTTTGCTGCAATTAATTTTCTATTGCTGCTGTGACAATAAAATGTTATTCTTCAGCATGAGAGCAGAAATGCAATTCCTCATACACTGTAAGGCCTGAATCTCACAGGGCCTTCAATCCTTCCCCACAATGCATAGAGGCTACAGTGATCTCTTGGAGTGTTGCATCCCCCACTGTGGTATGAATGGCTACTGATCTGTGTAGGCTTGTGTAGACTGCCCCTATCCTGTCCCTTTTCTTTATTTTGTCACCAAGCTTTCTATGGATTCCTGCAGTTTGAAAAAGATTTTTAAGTACATCAGAAGCCACTGGATGATCATCATGCTAAAGGAGCACTCAAAGATAGTAAGGTAATTGCAGAGAAACTAAATTAATTCTTTGCTTCAGTCTTCACGGCTGAAAATATTAGCGAGCCGTTCTTTTTAGGTGACAAATCTGAGGAATTGTCCCAGACTGAGGTGTCATTAGAGGAGGTTTTGGAACAAATTGATAAACTTAACAGTAACAAGTCACTGGGACCAGATGGCATTCACCCAAGAGTTCTGAAACAACACAAATATGAAATTGCAGAACTATTAACAGGTTTGTAACCTACCCTTTAAATCAGCATCTGTATCTCAGGACTGGAATATAGCTAATGTGATGCCAATATTTGAAAAGGGCTCTATTGGTGATTCTGGCAATTACAGATCAGTAAGTCTAATGTCAGAACCGGGCAAATTAGTTGAAACTATAGTTAAGAATAGACTTGTCAGACACATAGATGAACATATTTTGTTGGGGGAAAAGTCAAAATGGAGATTCTGCAAAGGGAAATAATGCCTTACTAATCTACTAGAGTTCTTTGAGGGGGTCAAGAAACATGTGGACAAGGGGGGTCCAGTGGACATAGTTTAGTTAGATTTCCAGAAAGCCTTTGACAAGGTCCCTCCCCAAAGACTCTTAAGTAAAGTAAGTTGTCATAGGATAAGAGGGAAGGTCCCTTCATAGATTGATAACTGGTTAAAAGAAAGGAAGCAAAAGTTAGGAATAAATGGTCAGTTTGCAGAATGGAGAGAGGTAACTAGTGGTGTTCCCCCAGCAGTCCATACTGGGACCAATCCTATTTAACCTATTTATAAATGATCTGAAGAAAGGGGTAAATGGTGAGGTGGCAAAATTTGCAGATGATACTAAACTGCTAAAGATAGCTAAGAACAGAGCAGACTGTGAAGAGCTTCAAAAAGATCTTAGAAAACTAAGTGATCGGGCAATAAAATGGCAAATGAAGTTTAATGTTGATAAATGCAAAATAATGCACATTAAAATCAATAATCCCAACTATAAATACAAAATGTTGGATACTTATTTAGTTATAAGCACTCAGGAGAGAGATCTTGGAGTCACTGTGGATAGTTTTCTGAAAACATCCACTCAATGTTCAGCAGTAGTCAAAAAAGCAAACAGAATGTTAGCGATAATTTAAAAAGGGATAGAGAATAAGCCAGAGAATATCTTATTGCCTCTATATAAATCCATTATACACCCTGAACACTTCATATAGATGTGGTATCCTCAGTTCAAAAAGAATATATTGGCATTAGAAAATGTTCAGAAAAGGGCAACAAAAATTATTAGGGTGCCATCTGAAGAAAGATTAAAAGACTGGGACTTTTCAGTTTAGAAAAGAGGAGACTAAAGGGGAAAATGATAGAGGTCTATACAGTCATTACTTGTATGGAGAAAATGAATAAGGAAATGTTATTTACTTGTTCCCATAACATAAGAACTAGGGATTACCAAATGAAATTAATAGGTAGCAGATTTAAAACAAACAAAAAGAAGTTTTTTTTCATGAAGCACACAGTCAGCTAGTGGAACTCCTTGCCAGAAGATGTGAAGACCGGGACTTTAATAGGGTTCAAAAAAGAACTAGATAAATTGATGGAGTTTAGGTCCATCCATACTTATTAGCCAGAATGGGTAGAATGGGTTCCTAGTCTCTGTTTGTCAGGGGCTGGAAATGTATGACAGGAGAGGGATCACTTGAGTATTAGCTGTCCTGTTCTCTCCCTCTGGGGCATCGGGTATTGGCTACTGTTAGAAGACAGGATACTGGGCTAGGAGGACCTTTGGTCTGACCCAATATGGCGGTTTTTATGTTCTTATGACGTTCCAATGTGGAAACTTGAATTAAGGTGTGTTGACTCAAGCTATGTAATTAACGTAGCTGGAGTTGTATATCTTAATTCAACATTTCCCTATAGCGTAGACCTCACCTAAATCACAGCAGTTTACATTGCCTACTGCAGAATAACTTCAGCCCTGAGATAGCTGAGTCAAACTTTCTCATAGGGCAGTCTATAGCTAACTCTGTTGACATTGTCTAATTGTAATTTTCTTGAGATGTCATTTTTTTGCATGATTCTTGATTAGATTGCTAATTAGGACATTTTCTGTCACAGACCAAACCTGTTTTTGACTGTGATGTCTGCAAAATTGCAACATGTCAGTTTTAGAATATCTGTTCTTGTTCCGTTTCAATCATATTTTTTGTTTGCTTAAGTTTGAAAAGATAACAGAAGGCTATATCATTTTGTATTTATCTGGATGAAATTCTTATTGCTTTGTATCATTGAACAAGTAGTTATACTCTCTAGAGACAAATAATAAAATAGGATATTTCTTCTCAAAAGCTTATCAGTCTATCATGCATCTTGTGTTATGATCTCTGAGCTCTAATATTGGATGTTATCACTGTACCAATTTAATATTGATAGAATGGTTGCACAGCCATTATTTCTTCCTGTTATTTGACACAGAGGCTACATGTACACTGCCGGCTTTGCTGGCATTGCCTATGCAAATGAAGCATAGATTAGCATTTTGCAGTGCTTCATTTGCATAATTTATTTGATCTGTTTTTGCACAAAAACAAGCAGTGTTGATGGGTTTTTTTGTGCAAAAACCCCGTTTTGCACAAGATCTTTATGCTGGAAAGGCAGAGGCATAAGGATCTTGCACAAAATGGGGTTCTTGTACAAAAAAAAGTCCACACTGCTTGTTTTTGTGCAAAAACCCCTTGCGCAAAAATGGCTCAAATAAATTATGCCAATGAAGCGGCAAAATGCTGATCTTCTCTTCATTTGCATAGACAAAGCCTGATGTAAATATTTTTTCCTTAGTCCAAACAGTAATTCCTTAGTATGTCTGGCTATGATGAATTTTATTTTTACCATGGGTATCTAGAAAGATCAATGGCTCAATATTTCAACAGAGGTCAGTTATTTGGCTGTCCAAATTGAGACATTGTGAATTGACCTGTTTCTGAGAGACCCAGTCTCAGCATTTTCTGAAAATAAGACCCCTTTAGGATGTGTTGAATTGGACATCTGAAAATAGAGGCACCTAAAATCCCTTGTCACTTATGGAAATTTGTGCCACAATAAACTACAGGCAGTCCCCGGGTTACGTAGAAGATAGGGACTGTAGGTTTGTTCTTAAGTTGAATATGTATGTAAGTCGGAACTGGTACATATTGTAGGGGAAACTCTAGCTAAACATTTCTCCAGAGCTCAAGTTTTATTCTCCCACACCTCACTTCCCTCAGTCCTTTATTCTCAAGCTGAGGTGTCTGCTGAGAAAAGCCACCCCACATCTCCCTGGTCTGCTGAGGGGTGGGGGGGGGGGGCGCTAGCTTCGCGTCTCCCTGGTCTGCCTGGGGGAAGCAGCTAGTGCGGGGTTGCCTCACCCTGTTTGTAAGTAGGAATATGATGTAAGTCGAATCCATGTAACCCGGGGACTGCCTGTATGTTACTTCTTTACTAATTTAAAAGATGTGCTGTAAGAGAGCTGTCAGAGAGTATGTGTTAGTCCTGGGTAATCAATCTAACAGACACACACAAGAAAGGAAACTTGCTAGTAAATTGTCATGTATTCCTTACCCACAATTCTTTTAGGTTTGAAGTTAAAATCCACTTAATTTCAAAGAAATATTGATACTCTTTTAGTATGGTTGCCGTAAAAAGAAAATGTAATCAGAGACTGTCATCTTTTGGATTGCTTGTGACCACTGGGGTGTGCTTGGTTATGTCTGAAGGGCATTTAGAGGCACAAATGTCCTTTTAACTATTGCCTTGTAAAACATACCGTAAATGGTTTTGGCATGATTTCTTTCATCAGATTCTCTGCATCTCATATTGTGTTCTTCTGTAGAATTATACTAGCTAGTGGCTAAAAAGGGCACAGAATATTGGGCCTTTTAAGCAGGCAGAAATCCATAATAAACTGTAACAAGTTAAAAGGGGTTAAATGATTCTCTGTGGATGCTCTTCTCATTGACAGGGTCTTTTAACAGATGATTTGAAGGGTGGCTCTGGAAGAACACATCATTAAACCTAGTCAGTTGGTATCTATATAAAACATTCTCTTAGGTGCATGCTGTCCTTAAAATTATATTAATTTAAACCATTTTTATTGTTGCTCGTAGTTGTTCAAGAAAATATACATTGCTCTCCATCTATATACACTTCACTCCAACTTAATCAAGGGCCAAATCCTGGTCCTGATCTACACTTAAAAGTTTTATCAGTGTAGTTGTGTTAGGGGCCTGATTTTTTTTTTGTAATCAAGAAAGCTATACCAGTAAAAGCCTCAGTGTAGATGCAGTTTTACTGGTATAACTGTACTTGTGCTAGTATAGCTTAAGCTGGTTAGAGGAGCCAGTTTAAGCTATAATAGTATAAGCATCTGTATTAGGGTTGCCAGCTGGTTGAACCAAAAATACCAAACACCCTCCCCACCAAAAAAAACAAACAAACAAACAAACAATGGGGAAAAAAGTCTGTCGAGGAAAAAAAAGGTGAAGAGAGACCAAAGTGTTTGAGAAAAAAAAAAAAAAAAAAAAGGGGGGGGGAAAAAGGACTCCGAGACTTACTAACCAAAAAATAATAATAATAACAATTAATAATAAAACATCATTAAAACAGCATGGCCCCTTTCAGAGTGAGTGCAGAGTTAGAATAGTGATAGGAACAGGGGAGAGGTTGAACACTAAGACTCAGGGAAGGCATTGCTTCCCCTTGGTCTTTAGGCTTTTTGCCGGTGGCCATTTTGTATTCTTGTTCAAGCCAGAACTTAGCTTCCCTGAAGAACCAGGTAAGCATAGGGTCCGGGGGCTGGGGGTGTCAGGGCCCGGGGGGGGGGGGAGAGGGAGGCTGGGGGCTGGGCCCAGGCCCAGGCCTAGGGTTGCCAAGTGTCTGGTATTTGTGCCTCCTAGCTGGGAAAAAAAAATCAGAAAATACCGGACATTTTAGGTGTCTGGTATTTTCTGATTTTTTTTTTTTTTTTTTACCAGACAGGAGGTGAAAATACCAGACTCTCTGGGTCAATACCGGACACCTGGCAACCCTAATCGGTATAGCAACATAACTTAATTCATGCAATTCACCCACACACCTAGTGTGGTTACCGTGCAGTGGCACCTAGACCACAGCAACAGTTAAGACCAAGAGATCTCTACATCATGGGCTGGGAGCCAACTGGCTTTTAGCTTAGAGGGTAGAGGCTCTTATACTCTGCTTCAGAGGTCCCAGGTTCAAATTCACCTGGTGGTGGTTACACAAGTTGGTCTTTCCAGTTTAACTATGCTGATATAACTATACCCAAAAGCCTTCCCATTGTAGGCAAGGCCTGGCTTATGGAAGGAGTTCTGTGGATTCAGAAGGAGTACATTCATGTGTAATATTAACAAGTTCTGTCCTATGTGTTTGTTCAGTCTAGAAGAGGTAATGATGGTGCACTTGTTCAACTTATGCACAGTTAAGAAGGTCTATATATCCTTCTTAGATTTAGGACAATGTGTGGGAAGGTTTAATAACTTACAGGATAATTAACTTGAAAAAAAAATCCTGTCCATTCAGTTAAAAAGCCTTCAGAAGAGGGGGCGAGTTACCATGATGTTTCCCTTTGAAGGAATGAAGCCAACTTACAATGGCCTGTTGTATTTCAATAAAGGCAAGTTCTACATGGTAGACAATGAGATTTCAACAGCAAAAGTTTCAACATAGTCCCATTTTCAAAAGAGATATAGACACTTAGGAGCAAAAGTCTCCTTAACTTTCAGTGGGTTTTAATTCATTTGTTTGAGACTGTCAATTGATTTCAATTGCAGTTAAGTATCTAAGCAGGTTAGGCATTTAAATCCCCTTAACATAAATTGAATTCAGCAGGATAAGTGTTTTTGGGAGCCCCAGTAGGTGCCTATCTGTAGGCTTCTAAATATCTTTGGTAATCTGGTTTAAGACTCTTTTGTAAATTTTATTCCAAGTTCTTCCATAATACTCGATCCTGCTCTGTTGAAATCAGTGGGAGTTTGACTATTGATTTTACTGGAGCAGGAGCTGGCCCCAGTTGCGTCCCATAAGAAGAAACTTCATGCAAGGCTATGTACAATCCTTCTGCACTGGGAAGCAGAACATCTCAAGTCCTATGAGTGCCCTTTTCCTTATTTTCAAGTGTATAGGGCAAGGGTGGGCAATAAGCCGGAGGTGGTTTGTCAGGCTTAGCCCCTGGTGGGCTGCCCACACTTTATTTATATGAGCATCTGCAGATAGAGCCACTTGCACCTCCTGCTGGTCATGGGTCGCCATTCCTGGCCAATGAGAGCTGCGGGAAGTGGCGTGGCCTGGGACATCACTTCCAGATGTTCCCATTGGGTGGGAACGGTGAACCATGGCTAACCGGGGGTGCTTACCGTAGGGGCTAAGCCCAGCGAACTGCATCTTGCCCATGGACTACTTATTGCCCATCCCTGATATAGGGTGACTAAAAGAGGCAAGGCATGGGCAGAGGATGGCCATGTTTGAAGAGACAGGGACATCAGAAGGATACTCAGTGTGCTGCTAAAACATTTTCCTGTGCAGCCTAACTCCTGCTTCCCAGCACACTCACTAATGCAGAATTGTGTTCCATTGCCTAGGCTGTGTGTCATTTTTATTTTTTACTATGCTCCAATACTGTTATGTTTCACACCTGTACTGTGTAGAGGCAAGCCGTAAAGTTATTTCTGGTAGTTTTGTCATCATCAATAACAGAAAAATGAAAAAAAATAGAAAAATTCCTGGAAGTTGGAAGTAGGGAAGGAATAATCAAAGTGACCTAAACTTCCAGAAGTTGAGACTGGCAATGGATCACTTGACATTATCCTGTTCTGTCCATTACCTCTGAAGCATCTGGCACACACTACTGTTGAAAGAGAGGATGCTGAACTAGATGGATTATTGACCTGACCCAAAATGGCTATGCTTATGTTCTAACAGCTATTCAAGAAATCCACTGTATAATGGAATAAACAATTTTATGCCTAAAATTACAATTTTCAGCAACATTTACAATGAATAGCAGCCGCACTGAAAGGCCGATATAAACAATGAGATTCAGTGATGACCTTTATCAACTGTAGTGATGGCTATTAATCAGACTGCAACTTCTCATCAGCTCACTGGACAGAATTCATTAGAGACAAAGATTGCTGTGCTGCTTTTGTCTTTGATTGAGATACGTCCCATTAAAATGAATACTCTTTTACCGGAACAAATCACACATTCCAAAACAGCCTTGGAATATTATTCATTGATTCATTTGATGACTAAGATAACATGACTAGAAGACTAGCAAAACCTTATTGTGTTTTGCCTGGAATACAATGTGGATCAATTTGTTCTACGTTTAAGCAAACCAATTTTCAGTTCATTAAATGGGACCCTTTATCCATGGCCTGTATTAAATATGATAGCAAGATATAGAGCTTTGACATATGAATACTCATTATCTCTTATTAAAACGTGTTTTAGTAGTGCTAGAAATACATACCAGAGATTAACAGAAGATTTTAAGCTGGTTAAACTTTAAAGGAAAAAAAGTTTTTTGTTATTTACTTCCAGCTATGGAATAGGATTTACATAGTCACCTTAAAGATTTACAGTTCATTTTAAAGCATTTTGTTTTTTCATTAGGATAAGTGTAACCAGGGAAATAAGAAGTAATAAAAATTTAGTAGGAATTTCATTAGGAGGAGCAATATAAATCTTGTCGGTTTGTGTTATGGTCTGAGAATTAATTACTAATTATTAATAAGCCTGCAGGTCCACTTGATTAATAATAAATGTCACTTATCTGTTCAAGAGGATTGAAGTTCTGGAGCAACCTTACAAGTGGAGTAGTGGAGGCAAAACACCTAAATGGCTTCAAAACTGAGCTTGATAAGTTTATGGAGTGACTGGTATGCTGAGACTGTCCACAGCAGCAGGTAGCTGATCTGCGACTGCTAGCAGCAAGTAGCTCCAGTGACTGATGATGAAGCCCTAGATGGGGAGGTCTCTGAGTTATTTCAGATAATCCTTCCTAGGTGTCTGGCTATTGGGTCTTGCTCACATGGTCACGGTCTAACCAGTCATCCTATTTGTGGTCAGGAAGGTATTTTCTCCTGCTCAGATTGGCAGAGACTCGGTGGGGTTTTTGCCTTGCTCTGCAGGACAAGGAACGGGCCACTTGCAGGTTTAAACCAATATAAATAGTGAATGTTCTTTAACTTGGAGTTAAGGATGTCAGTAACTCAGCTGCAGGTTATGGGTCTATTACAGGAGTGGGGGGTGAGGGTGTGTGGCCTGCAATATGCAGGTGGTCAGACTAGATGGCCATGATGATCCCTTCTGACCTTACAGTTGCTGCCTCAGGCCACGTCTACACTGCAGAGTTTTTGCGCAAAACCAGCCATTTTTGCACAAAAACTTGCGGAGCATCCACACAAGCGCATTTTTTTGTGTAAGAAAAAATACAGTAGATCGTCAGAAGACAGGTTTTTTTTTTTGCACAAGAGTTATTCCTCTTTCTACAAGGAATAAGCCTTTTTGCCCAAGAGCTCTTGCGCAAAAAGGCATGTGTGGATGGACAACAGGGGTTTCTTGTGCAAGAAGCCCCTATCAGAAAAAGCACAGGTGCTCTGATGGCCATTCTGTGAATGACCATCAAAACTTTCTTGTGCAAGAGCGTCCATGGCCATGTGGACTCTCTTGCGCAAAAGCACATGGAAATGTGGACGCGCTCTTGCACAAGAACTTTTTGCAGACGATCTCTTCCGCAAAAAGTTCTTGCACAAGGAACCTGCAGAGCAGATGAAGCCTCTGAGTCAAGCTTCCAGGTGGGGATCAAGCTTTAATTCAGTTCACTTAATTAGAAAATATCCTAATAGTTTGAATATTGTATCTTACCATGCTTACAGTAGGCCTGTTGTGTGCTGAATATAATATATCATTCTAAGATCTCGCATTTTGCTTATTGCTAATCTCTGCGTGATCAGATACCAAATCTTTTCATTTATCATCAGTTGTATCCCTTAGAAGAAGCTCAGGCCTTGGGTGCATATAACCATTAATTCCAGACTTTGGCACATCTGTCTTTCCCAGGTTCTTCTATATCACCTGTCACTTGGTATCTAAAGGACAAGTCCAAGTTCCAGTGAAGGCAGTGGAAGGAATCCCATTCATTTAAGGGGAACTGTTTGAACTGCATGTGCCCATTACATAGGCATTTACCAACTAGGGATGTGAACAGGTAACTGGTTAACCAGTACGTGGGATCAGCCCTCTGCCTGCGGCCCATCATGGGCAGAGGGCTACTCCAGCCCCACAGGCTCCCGCATGCAGGGGAGCTGGGAGCAGGAGTTGACTGTGTGGAGTGGGTGAGGAGCGGGATCACACTTAATCAGTTAACCAATTAAAGGATTTTATATCCCTATTACCAACATGGGAAACTATCATTGTTAGACTCTTTGTCCACCCTTTTTTCAGCCAAAACAAGAAAAATGCATATCAAGCATGTATTACCAAGATTCGTACACATTACTCTTGACAATGCAAAATGAATAAAGTAAGGCAATGTGAACAAAACATAGAAGCCTATGAGGGTATGTCTACACTACCACCCTAGTTCGAACTAGGATGGTTAATGTAGTCATACGAACTTGCAAATGAAGCCCTGGATTTGAATTTCCCGGGCTTCATTTGCATGTTGCCGGGCGCCACCATTTTTAAATGTCCGCTAGTGTGGACTCCGTGCCCGCGGCTACACGCGGCACGAACTAGATAGTTCGGACTAGGCTTCCTATTCCGAAATATCTGTATGCATCGTGAAATGGAATAGGAAGCCTAGTCCGAACTATCTAGTTCGTGCCACGTGTAGCCGCGGGCACGGAGTCCGCACTAGCGGACATTTAAAAATGGTGGCACCCGGCAACATGCAGATGAAGCCCAGGAAATTCAAATCCCGGGCTTCATTTGCAAGTTCGTATGACTACATTAACCACCCTAGTTCGAACTAGGGTGGTAGTGTAGACATACCCTAAGTAAGATGTCACAGCCCTAGTTCATCATTGTGAATCTTGCACTTTTAAAATTCTTTATTTTGGTGGTACTGATGAGCAAAATGCTTGCGGGACATGTCAGTTTTGTAGGTAGCTGTGGATACGTGCACTGTTAAGAGATTAAACTTTTCAGCTTTCTTGCTTTTGAATGAATCATAAGACCTCATATCGTGTACATTATGCCAATTAAATTGTATTGGTAGTTTATTCAAATGCTGGTGATGTGTTGCAGGTAGATATATAAATCTGCTAAGCATTATTACATGTACTAATAATGGCATACACATAAACAACAGCTTCTATCCAGAACAGAGGTGCATAGAATAGGTGGCTTTTGTATTCTCCCCCTTCAAGTGGGACTTCCCCGGCAACTGCTATCCCCATGAACTTTTCACCTGTAGGGGCAGGTTTATGGCATTTTAAAACAGGAAATGAAGAGTTACTTCACTAACTGAAATGGGAAGGGGGAATTTAGGCAGCTAGGATTTAACAGCCTTAGCTATTAATTCACCCATGTCTGAAAAGTGTGATGGGGTCATTTCATTACAAAGTGGTCAGGACCTCAATATTAGGTTTTATTTGAAAGGCCCTGTCTCCAGCAGCATGCTATACTGGAAAACAAGTACATTACTGACTGCAAAAAAGAGAACCACCTTTACACACTCCTTCATGCAGCACCATGATTTTCCCTTGGTGTTCTCCCATAAAAATACTGATCAAGCCAACCTGTCGTCTGAAGAATCCTCATTAACCTCACCACATCCCTGTCATTTCTTTGACTTGGCTTTCTGCTAGATAAACAAATAGCGCTCTTCCTCTTGCTCTACGTGTGTATGGGCATATAATTTAAAAATCTGAATGAAAACTCTCCCCTGCACACATTTCTCCCCCTCGAAAAAGGCTGAGAAAACAGAAACATCACAGATGTTAATCATGTTGCTTAATGTACTTATTGAAGGGGTTCAGACAACAGTCATGAGCAGGTTTTTAGAACCTAAGCAGAACAGATTAGAATGAGTGTGATATAAGACCACAAAATAGAATAAAGACAGCAGTTCTTTTTGGCATAAAGCCATAATTAGTTCTACATAAATAAACAACTTCTCTGGCTAAAATCTGTCCAATTTCTAAATGTTCTTTTTCTTTTTCCTGCAGATAAAGAATTTATTTATAGAAATCAGAATGGAACTGTGATCCTGTGGAATGTTGAAACAAACAACACAACAGTATTAATAGAAAACAAAAAAATTGTAAGTATGAGCAGGATAATTTAACAGCTTTCTTGCATTCAGGTCAATAAAGTAGAAAACGGAATTTAATTTTCCACTTCATATATTGCCAACCAGAAGGTTTTTACACAGTTACTGTACAAACCACTGTAGTTATCTTCTATATATTTGACAGAGTTTGTGCATCTGTCTGTGTGTTTCCGTGCATCTCTCTGAGTACAAGGGTGTGTGTAGACTACATGGCTCCGTTGACGGAGCCATTTAAAGTAGTTTACCTGACATAGTCAATGAAGCGGGGATTTAAATAAAGAAAGGGCAGAGGAAGGGACAGCTATCTACCATATATTTCAGAGAGTTTGTCTGCTCTTCCTCCCACTGCCCAGAGGACTCCTGAGCCAGTGGCAGTGGTCTCTCCCACCTGTCTGGGGGAACTGCACACCAGTGGTAGCCATGCCTCCCCTCCTTTCCACAGACCCAATTCACAGGATTTCATAGAATCAGAACTGGAAAGAACCTCTAGAAGTCATCAAATTCCCTGCACTCCTGTCAGGACCAAGCATCAAGACCATAGGTTCCCAAACTGTGTGTGTGTGTGTGTGTGTGTGTGTGAAGAAATTCCAGGGGGGGTACAAGGTGATCCAATCCCTCCCCTCGCCGCTTCCCCTCCTCCCCCCAGGATAGCTGGGGCAGGGGATGGATGGAGTGTCCCGGGCAGACTTCAAAATGGCCACCTGCTCTGCTCTTAAAAGGTCAACCTTTTTCTTTTTCTCAACAAGTTTTGCTGCAAAATTTTTTTGGGGGGGCATGAGAGTTTCTCAAAAATCAAAAAGGGGGCGTGATGCCGAAAAGTTTAGGAACCACTGATCTAGACCGTCCCTGACAGGTGTGTCTAATCTGCTCTTAAAAATCTCCAATGACAGGGATTCCACAACCTCCCTAGATTTATTTTTAGATTGCTTTAGATTGTTTTAGGGTTTCTTATGTGTGCAGACTAATCAGTTATGTGTCACAGAAAGTTAACCATTTGAAACAGCAACCAATCAGAAACCATCTTCAACATACATTTCCTTGGAATGAGTCCAGATATCCAGAAGAGTGGGGTTGGAGGAGGTGAACAAACAATGTTGTTTGCATTCCAAACAAGACAATAATTCTAAAACTGATTGAATGTAAAATCTGAAAAAGAGGAGACAGAAGTTCAGAGCAAAGTCCTGCTGCAAGAAGCTGTCTTATACTTTTTAAAAATTAATTAATCAGCTCCAAATGGAATACCAAATATACATTATGTTTAAAAAGAATCTCATGAATACAGGCATCTTTCATAGAATATTTCCAACCTTGCACAATCCAGATCTGTGTAAACCAGTTTTCCTTCTGTTTCTAGCCTGTGGACTACCAAGACCTCATGCTGAAGCAATGCAGCAGGGAGAGGCAGTATGAAAGCCAAGACAACTTGTAGGCTATCACACTGCTACACCTCACCATCTTGCTACCGTAAACACCAGTGAAGACCCACACATGGCTCATGGGAAGCTTCCATGATTTATTTAGGAACAGTTCTGCTTTTAAAGACAAGATAAAAAATTACCCACATTTCAAAAGCCACCATCACGATTTGCTACTCAGCCACCCAGAAACCTACACAGAGCATATCAAAAATGTCTTTGAGGAGATGCTTTCCCCCAGAGCAGGATGGGTCAGAGGAAGGGGTGGGAGGAGTGGCTGCAGCTGGCCCCGGGCTCCTGTGGCTGGGGAGTGGGCACTTGGGCCTTATCCAAGCTGAGGGACTCATGACTCCATCTGAGGGAGGAGTGCAGGGGGTGTCTTGCAGTTCCAGCCATGGAGGGAGGCAGGTGGCAGAAGTGGAGCTGGGGACTAGCTTCCCCCAAGAGGGGCTCCACCCATTGCCCATACGGGCATGATTTAAAAGGGCCTGGCGCAGTTCCTGACAGCCACTATCACAGCAGTGCCCAGGCCCTCTGACCCCCTTTAAATCACGTGGGCCCCTGGGCATTTGCCCCCTTTGCCTGCCCATACACACCATCCTCCCAATGCTAAGCCATTTTGCCCTAAGTTAGTCTGCCTGGAAACATCCTTCAAGAGGCTATTTTGCCAGTCAATAATTGCCTTTCCACATCCAGGTGAATCATACATGGCTGGAAGAGCCACTTCTCTGCCTGCTCTGCAGGGCTGGAATGGTGCAGAGAACTTTCAAAGAATCCACTGCCCTATGGCATCAAACTTTTGTGCCTCCACGTTTGGGAACGGCAAAAGATTCCTCTCCTTCTCCTTCCCAGAAATATGCCTTGTCACAAAAGCAGAACAAACTGAAGGCAGGTTTAACATAATTGCCTAACAACTGTAAAAAGAACTCTGGGAATTGTGTACTGAATTTGCCACCAAAAAATCCAAAACAAAACAAAAAGGGGAAAAACACAAGAAAGATTTGTACCAAAACCTGTTTGGCTTCAAAAAAATATTAAATCTATATGCCATACTGACTTCATGCTGTAAAAATCTAATTTTGCTCATACTCAGTTCTAGCACCATGTCAGTGTTTTAAATATTCCTAAAAGATTGGCCTAAAAGCAATCCTGACGTGCCTCCTTCAAGCCTTTTATATCATTGTGCTATATCCAGTTTTAAAGGCCACGTGTTTTCATTTTACCTTCACACCTTGCTTCACCTCCAAGGCTGTACTGTTTTACCATAATGTAAGCCCCTTGCAAGTACTTTGTCCACAGGCATACCTATTTACATCAGTGGCTTATTCCCTGGCACCTTTACAAAGTGAGACACTCACTTGCAGTTGAACCACAGAAATTCATGTCAGGGAGGGAGCTAAAAAGGGAATGAAAAATTAGCCACATCAGCCTGCAAGCACATGCCACTGGGGTTCTGATGTGTATTTTAGACCTGTGGAATAAAGGTCTCATCCTGGTTTTCAAGTTTCAGCTCACAAGAAAGCCCATAGTCATCCAGCTCTTTCTTTCTTTAGTACAGTACAGCCCTACAATACAGCATATATTTCATGATTTTTCCCAGGAAAGCTCCATGGGCTCCCTCCCCACCCGCATCCTTCCTTTTCATTTCCCACCAGCCTCAAAGGACACATGCTGAGGTGCCTCTGTCCCTGACAATGACAGTGGAATGGAAGTTTCTCCAGAGCTATCAGCATCAGCCATTCAACAATCTGAGGCTGGTTTTCATCCATTCTTTGCATGGGAGTGCCACATGCCGGAACTAGACCAGCAGGCTATCTCTGTTGAATACTTTCTGACAACAGCATATCATAATTGTTCCATAACTGATCAATGTGTTTTTTCCCGCAGAAACCATCAGCTGTGTTCTGTGTAGAGGAATTGACTAGATTCCTTTGTAACCCCTCCTGTTCACTAGCCCAGTGTGAGGTTATTCGGCATAGTGGAAACTATTTTGTGACTTCTTACACAACAGTGGGAGGCTAGGCCTGAGGATCCTTGGTGTGCTCTGTGTTGTGTATTATGTGTGTGTGTGCACCTCAGACCAGACCCACTCAGACAAACCACCAGGAACAGGCTTTATTCCATAAAAAACCAGAACAGGATCACAGTTCACCAGCCCCTCCTCTCAGCATGCAGTCTGTGAGCTGCTTCTAGCTCAGTCTCTGCTGGGACCCTGCTGGGGGCAGAGGACACATCCTGGCAGGAAGCAGGAAGTTCTCTGAACATGCTGCAGTTTGTAGTCCACAACTGGTAGTTCCCAGGGCTGCTGTTGAAGCACACTGGACCTTGGGCTACGCTTCACCTTTAATGTCTGACTTTTCTTAGCCAAATTCATGCTAGTTTTATTTATTATAGCTTCAGATAGCGTTTGAGGCCAGGTCTACACTAGACATGGAAGGTTGGCTTAAGGTACGCAACTCCAGCTACGTAGAATATGTAGCTGGAGTCGGCTTATATTAAGCCAAGCTTGGCACTTTACCCATTGCAGGAGGCCAATGGGAGCAAATGGTCCCGTCAGCTTCCTTTACTCCTTGCCTGCCAGAACTGCCCTCAGTATTCGATATACAAGTGAGAGTTTTCCTGGCCAACTGGTGGCAGTCCATAGACCTCGTATGAGAACCACTGCTTTACCATATTCAGATAGTACAATAATACTATGACTTACAATAACTCTTAATGGTAAGATATGCGGGACCTCACACAATAATCTGAATGTGGCCTCCTTTGTTCAGCACTAGAAGACCTTCCTCCGTATTATGTTAGGCCTCTGTCTCTAAACACTGCAGAGCTGCATTCACTTTCTCTTTACCATTCTTTGCTCCCGGTACTGGAGGGTTTAGAACTGTTCTTTGTGGAGAAGCCTTTTCCCATGTTATGTTTTATCATATAGCTACTGAAAGATCATCTGATTTTTGGTTGTTTTTCCCTTGTCCTACTACCTTAAACTGTATCTGCCTATGCTTTTAGTCTGCCTGGTTTGCCATGGATTATATTATCCATCTTATTTACATTTACTTATTCCTTCTAACCTATCTACCCCCTTTTTTCATCCTCATCTTGTGTCAAAACAACTTTCACTGTCTTGGCGCAGATTTCTTCCTTCACCTTTTTAATATATCAGCAAACAAAATCTGTCTTCATGCCGACAGTGCTGGTTGGCACACTCCTATGGGCATTCTTGCCTTTGGTTAGATCATCTGATTGTTAATGCACTCATGCCACTCAAACCCACTTGCTGACCTTGTGAAGGGCTTTTCTGCATGATACCATCCACTTGCACTATGCCCAAGATTCTACTACATTGTGATTATCGGTAATTTCTCAAATTCCGTCTGGTTTGTTAGGTGGAAGAAAAGGATTTAAAAGCAAAAGGGGGGAAGGCATATTAGAGTGATCTATCTTTGGCCTTGGAAATGTAGGAGATGGCCCTGCATATTAAAACCATGTAGGAAAGAGATAGGAATATCTGCACTAGGCAAATTAGAAGCAGAGGAGGGAAAAAAACATCACCAGACAAGTATCAGGAGCTACTGTGCATGAATGGTAATGCTAGAGCTAATTTTAGGTATGACCCTCAGGAAAGGCTGGCACATAAACTACATCACCCCAGCACTAATCTTGGGAGACATGGTGATTCAGAGATCCCTGTGAGGAACAAGCCCTACTCTGGTTCCTCCTTTCTTTCTCTAGGGGAATCTGTAGTGTTTTATGAATGGCTTGTACAAATAGTGATTTAATATTCCTCTACTTCTATTCAGTGGATCAAGGATATCAGCTAATGACTGCAGAGAATTGGGTGGAAACAAGGCTCCTCTAATGTCTCACTGCTTCTTATTCGCTTCCTACCCTTCAACTACAGGGAGGAAGTAAACAAAGTAAACTCCTCTGCTGTCAGGCCAGAGATAGCTTGCATAGGCATGCAAAGGGAGGGGATGTTCTTATCCCTTCGGCAGGCACATAGCCCAAGTCACAATGTAGCTTGTATATAACATCAAGAGAGTGTTGGGCATGTTGCAGATATACAAGATGGCAGGGCTTCCTGCCTCAGGAGCTTGCAAACTAAGTAGAAGATAGCAACACAGGCCCAGCCACCATGGGGATGAGAGGGATAGAGCCCTTTCCTATATTTTATTATGGTCTGCTTTCTGTCCCCATCCTGATATGCAGCTGCCTCTAGTTCCCACCCCATCAACTTTTTGCATGGGACTAATGTATGTGACACTATAGATGGAAGGAAATGAACGGGAAGAAAAAAACAAGTGAGTGAGAAATCATGCTGAATCTCCTTAGGGTGTGGAGGTGTTAGGAGACATGAACAAATGCATATGATCTGTTCACCTTTTTTTTATCAAAACAGAGTATTATTTACAAGTGTCATCTAAAAAATAATGACATCGGACTATACTTCCCTCCCTCCCTTCCTCTGTGATGAGCATGAAAATAGTTTGATATATTATATTACAAAATCACATGTGTATTTTCATATCTGATTTTTTTTAGGTCTTCTTAAAGGCCATTCGCTATGAAGTGTCACCTGATCGGGAGTATGCCCTTTACGCATTTGACGTTGAACCGGTAAGCACATTTATGTCATCAACAACAAACAATCAGTTTTTTCCCTTTGATTCTTTAACTTCATTCATCATTATAAAAAAAAAAGCCCTCTCTGCCATAAAATATATTCTCCTAGCGTATGTCACTCCTATCGAATAGAAGGAAAGCTATAAATAACACAAGGGGGTAATACTGTCAATGCCAGAGTTTTATAAGGTTTGAGAGGGAGATTGTGAAGGTATGTCTTTGCCACAGATTTCTGTTCCCCTTAGTGTAATTCTTTTCCATGACTTCTTCCTCAGTCATGCTATAAATTTCTTCCTCAGAGCAAAAAGCAACTGTCAGTGTCTCCCACATGTGAAATAATACATTAATTATAGTGTCGCTGTTCCCAGTGCTGCAGTTAAGTCTGAGCTATCACTTTCATTATAAAGCCCTTTTTTTCAAGAATGATATATAAATCATCCATAAAAATTCACCCACGGTTACTACTAAGTTTTAGATGAGGGCTATTTTTTAATTTTTTTCAAGTTTAAAAGAAAACAAATGTAGTTTGTTCACTTTTAAATGATCATTAAATAAGAGGAAATAAAACATTGCCTGGCTCCGAATGCTCTTTTTGAGTTTCCATGTTTTATTTTCCTTTTAAACCTTGTATGTGTAGTCCCCTTATTAAAGGGGCCTCTGACTTTTTCTGGGAGGATCCTTTGTGCTGCAGTCTAGTCCTAGAGACTACAACTCCCATGAGCCCTTGGGGAAAAAGGAGGAAATGGGGGCTTGTCCAGGCATTTTGGGAGAGAGGAGCCAGGCTGCTGTGGAGGACCCTTTGTCCAGTCCATGAGCTGTTGTGTTGCACCTAGAGCGTGGGACTAAGAACCTGCAGGGCTTGGATCTAGAAGGCTGCTTCAAAGGCTGCTGATTGTCCCTAGAGGGGCCCAGTGTGGTTACTCCAAGCAGCCTCTTCCCCCTTCCCCTCTCCCAGCTCTCTCTGCCCATCCCTCAGGCTGCTGAATTGTGGGTTCTCTTAAGGGGAGGGGACTTTAAGAGGTGGGGGGCTGAGACTGGGGAGCTCTGGGGCATCAGAGCAGCGGGGTAGCACAGCTTCATAGGTGTGCATAGAGCCCTGAGCCTCTGATTGGGCAGAGCTGATTAATCACCTGTGACGCTGTTCTGCCCTGCAGCTTAGAGGGGACACTAGTGTCTGGGGGGGCTCTAGAGGCAGGGCTAGTAGTGGTGGGGCTATGGGGGCAAGGCTGGCACTGGGGGACTATGGGGTAGGGCTAATATTGGGGGCTGGGGGCCGGCACAGTGAGCCTTAGGGGGGATGGGTGCAGTGGGGGTCGGGAAATAGGAGGCTGGCATTGGAGGAGTCTGGTGGGGGGGGGGCTCTAAGCCTTAAGGGGTGGAGGGCTGGTGGAACTGAAGCTGGCTGTTCATGGCAGCTCTGAGGGTGGACCAGTAACATTTTATTTGCATATTCATCATTCGCCTAATGAATATGCAACTTTGCAAATAAAATGTTACTGGTCCACCGAATGCTTGTGAGTGGTTTGCCGGTCTGCGGTATAAAAAAGTTTTGGAACCAGTGATCTGGCAGAAAGCCCTGCTTGGAATGTGGGTGTCACCATTTCTTTCTGCATGTGGTCCGCCACCACTTGCTACGTGTGCTCCTGAAACACGCTCCTCAAGAGCTGACACTGCAGTCTTTTGAAAGGACCCTGCTCTGTTCAGCTAGGTATGTGCTACTCAGGCAAGCTATAACGATTTGAACTGCAATGCCTGTCATCAGAGAATCTCAAAGGATCCCGCTGAGTTTTGATTCCCACCCAAATTGCATACCCAGAATGATATAGCTTTTAGTGACTGGATTTTAAAATACCCAGGCAGCTTTTCTATATTTTGTCCCACATCCATAATTTGCACAATAGTTGGATATGAATAATTATAATTATAAAAATAAACAACAGACTTGTGCTAGTTCTTCTGGTAATCTGAATAACCAGTGGTGTTTGTGTAATTGGTAATGAAAGAGGAGAAAAGTGGTTTTGCTGAATGACACAGTGAGATATTAAATAGAGAATACTTAATTGCTTTTGTTATGAATGGCTATTATGGTAATGTGGCAGTAAAAGGAAACTTGCCCAGATCCTTTTAAAAGCTGTTTGTTCTTCATTTCCAATTTAGCAGCCCATTACTGTGTGTGAGCTAGTTAAGAACAATTATATCCAGGAAATCCAAGCTGATTATTACAGACCAAACTGCTAGAGTCTTCTGCACTACAGTGAGGACTTAGGGATTTTTATGGCGGGTACAACAGACATTATTATCTATTTTGCTACTAAAGCAGTTCATGGTATATTGCTGAAAACTATAAAGAATTAATCATTGTTGTAATAAGAGCTGGCCCAACTGTTAAGAATAGTTTATTTGGAGGATTCAGCCTTTTGTTCTGTTTTCACATTGTCAAGAGTCCATGATCACTTACAAAGTTTTTGTTGTTTCTTATAGCACCACATGACAAAAATGTTGTGAACATATGCCAGCTCCTACAGGCTGCTCACTGCGCCCTGGTCTAGACTAGGGAGTTATTTCGAAATAACTCTCCTTATTTCGAAATAACAAGTGCAGCGTCCACACTACCAAGTTCGTTGTTTTGAAATAACAGGCTTGTTATTTCGAAATAGTAATGCCTGCTTGTCATGAGGCAATTGTTATTTCAAAATAGTGTTAGCAGCAGCCGAGTGGCCACACTATTTTGAAATAATTGGCCTACAGAGGGTTCTCACAGCTGCACTTGTTGCGCTGGCCACCCACCTGACAACTCTACTGCTCCCCTTCTCTGTAGACTTTAAGCTGCAGGCAGAAGGGAAGGAGCTTGTGGCACCAGGAAAGCCCTGCTATCCCCTGTGCCACACAGCACCTTTGAGTGGAGCCATGAGCAACACAAATGCTCCCTCTGTGCCGTCCTTGGCTGCCAGCCTGCCTGCAGCACCCTCTGATGCCACTGGCTGGAGTGAAAGAGAGCTCCAGCCTGGACTGGCTTAGAGATCCTGGATGTCATTAATGTCTGGGGGGGAGACCAACATCCAGCACCAAGAGGTGCAATGCCAACATCTACAGCCACAAGGCCACCAGCCTGGCGGAGAAAGGACACACCAGGACCCTGGACCAGGTCCGGATGAAAATTAAAGAGCTCTGGCAGGCCTACACCAAGGCCCGGGAGCAGAGTTCCCACTCAGGGGTGGCTATGAGCAGCTGGATGCTATCCTGGCTCGCTGCCAGTGACCTCTCTCTCCCATCGTCATCGACTCCAGCCAGGACATGCCTGGTGTCAATCTCCACGAGGGCGGGGCTGGGAAGTTCTCAGGAACACAGTCTTTAGTGTCTGTTGCAACTTTCCTTTTTGCTGGGATCATTCAGATCACTCGCAAAGATCTTCTTTGGTGGTGTGAGTAGTGTTCCCTCTAAGCTGCGCATCAACACAGCTTCCCAGGTGATTAATCAGCCCCGCCCAGTCAGAGGCTCAGGGCTCCGTGCATGGAGCTAACTCACTGGGTGGGGATGATTAATCACCCATGAAGCTGTGCTGCCCTGAAGTTTAGAGGGAACACTGGGTGTGAGGCATCTGCTGAGGTGCTTCGATGGGAAGTGTAGTGACATTATGCGTCTCCCAAGATGACAGTCTGACCAGAGTTTGGTTCCTCTCAAGGAGCAGTTGATGCACTCATCTCTCATGTCTTTAGAGCCTACAAAAAGATTTGTACATGGCCTTTGTCATTTCCTCTCGCAAGCAGCTAACGCCATGCTAGTGCAATGGACACTTACAAGCATGGCAACTAATGTGAATGGAGGATTTGTAGTCAGAGTTGTCCTTCTCCCAGATGAGCTGCCAACTCATCTGCTAAAGAGCCTCAACTGCCCATAAGTGTAATAATTCGTCTGGGACTGTGTTTCAGCAGCACTGGAACTGGGGGTGGACCAGGAGGGTCATGCTCCCCGCCACATTTCAAGGAAGGATGTCCCTGCCTCCGCTTTTTAACAACAGAAACATAACCTCCAGATTTCTATTAGTGGCTAGGGTTGCCAGGTGTCTGGTATTCACCCAGGGTATGTCTACACTACCCTCCTAGTTCGAACTAGGAGGGTAATGTATGCATACCGCACTTGCTAATGAAGCCCGGGATTTGAATTTCCCGGGCTTCATTAGCATAAGCGGGGAGCCGCCATTTTTAAATCCCCGCTGCTTCGAACCCCGTGTAGCGCGGCTACACATGCTGAATGAACTGGGCTGGCTCACCCTATGAGCAAACTACATCCTAGCAGTATCCCTGTGCTGTGAGCTGGCCTGTCAGCAGAGGAGCGAAGGGTGAGCTGAGGAGAGATAGGAGTTGCCAGGTCAGAGCAGGAAGGGGTAGGATGAATGGGGCAGGGGTTAAGCAGAGTTCAGCCCGAGGTGTTGGCTGCCTTTTCCCATTGTGCAGGCAGGAAGCGAAGAGAACTGCTTTCAGCTGCAGAGGGAAGGAAGAGGGGAAGGAATGAACAAAGACGCTGGCCAAGTCATCCCTTTTCTGCTCCTCCTCCTTGCAGCTGGAGGCAGCTCCTTTCCCAACCTGCATGCACAGGGCTGAAAGGTTGCAGTTGGCCACTAATAGGGTTGCCAGATGGTTGAAACAAAAATACCGACCCCCCCCCCCCAAAAAAAAAACAACAGGAAAAATTCTGTTGACAGGGAAAAAAAAGGGGAGAGGGAAACCAAAGTTGTTGAGCATTGCTTCCCCTAGGTCTTTTGGCCGGCAGCCATTTTGTGCCGGCAGCCTTGGGGAACCAGGTAATTATGGGGGCTGGGGTCAGGGGGCTGGGGGTGTTGGGCGCCGGAGAGGGGGAGAGGTCGGGGGGGGGGAAGGCCAGGTGCTGAGTGTTTGTAGGGTTGCCAGGTGCCTGGCATTTTCTCCTCCTGACTGGGAAAAAATTCAGAAAATACCGGACATTTTAAGTGTCCCATATGCTCTGAATTTTTTTACCGGATAGGAGACAAAAATACCGGACTGTCTGGGGGTATGTCTACACTACCCCGCTAGTTCGAACTAGCGGGGTAATGTATGCATACCGCACTTGCTAATGAAGCCCGGGATTTGAATTTCCCGGGCTTCATTAGCATAAGCGGGGAGCCGCCATTTTTAAATCCCCGCTGCTTCGAACCCCGTGTAGCGCGGCTACACGGGGCTCGAACTAGGTAGTTCAGACTAGGGTCCTATTCCGAACTACCGTTACTCCTCTGCAGCTGAAAGCAGTTCTCTTCGCTTCCTGCCTGCACAATGGCAAAAGGCAGCCAACACCTCGGGCTGAACTCTGCTTAACCCCTGCCCCATTCATCCTACCCCTTCCTGCTCTGACCTGGCAACTCCTATCTCTCCTCAGCTCACCCTTCGCTCCTCTGCTGACAGGCCAGCTCACAGCACAGGGATACTGCTAGGATGTAGTTTGCTCATAGGGTGAGCCAGCCCAGTTCATTCAGCATGTGTCCACACCATGTCCAACTGCCTCTGGCCTGTGTGTGGGGGGGGAGGGAGGGGTGCAGTGATGCAAGGAAGGGCTGGCAGGTGCTACCACTGCCCCTTCTATCTCTATGTACATGGCAGTAGTGGATATGGGCAGCACATGCTGTACTGCAACACCTATGACAAAGCAGCTACAGTCAGAGGCACCATCAGGAAGAAGGTGAAGAAGGGAAGCAGGGAGGAGGCTGCTATGGGTTAGGGGGGGGAAACTCAACCTTACTCCCTGCTCAACACTGGGGGTGGGCTTCCTTTTCCCCATCTCCTCTTCCTTCCTGTTCCACCATCTGGGCACAGTGTAACCCCTCCCCCCATCTGCTTCTCAAAGATGGAGCTTTGCTCTCCCCCGAGCCCAGCCAGTCACTGCTCAGCCCCCTTCCCTCCATGGGTGGACTCTGCCCCCCACTCCACTGAGAGGGGCTCTCCTCACCTTCCTGCAGTGGTGGCTCAGACCCTGCCTTTCTCAAAAAGGTTATTTCCTAGGAAGTGGGGGCTCTGTCCCAGCAAACCCCAGCTACTCCAATACAAGTTGCTTTTCTTCCCACTCCCTCTACTGGTGCTAAAACAGGGAGGGGAGGAGAGGAAGTCATGGCTTATGTAAAGGTTCTGGTGCCCTTGCTGCATATATACAGGAGGTTGCCCTTATATTGCCACCACTCTCACTGTTGGCACTAATGTGAGGGTAAGGACTTTGTCATAACCCTAGCAGGGAGATTTAGGAATTCCTCACACTTATCCGATGTGTGACTCCAAGACTAATGGGGGGCCGGAACGTCTCTTCCCATATAAACCTGTCACGTCTGCCCACTGCCTTAACTAATATGTATAAATATTAATAAAACTTCCGAACATCCCTTTGAGTTAGTTAAGGGCTGTTATTATGATAAATACGCCTCTGAAAATTACACACTATCACCAGTAATACTGCTAATATTGTAGCTATGATACTGAATGCAAACCGAAACAGATTTAACCAGTTGAGTTCAAAACTGGTACCTTGTCTGTAGACATACTTATTCCCTTTTATTTTATATGGCTGTGGAAGATGAGGCTTTGATACTTGCTCATGGAGACTAGATCTCGTGTATTTTGCAGTTGCAAGGGGAATGTTAACTATCATCAAATGCTAATTGCTAAAATTCAGTCAAAAAAGAGCATTTGACAAGTTCTGTCTCTAAACAATCTTTCCCTTCATTATTGCCATTTTCATATCCAGAACATTGTAGCACCATTAAATGTGAAAAATACATACTTGTTACCTGCTATAATTACTCACACATTAGCTGGATAAATGAGTGCAGCTTTAGCTCATGCCTATGAAAATTCAGCATTGAGAAGATCAAACTTTTCATCAGCTGAATTGTTTTCCAAAGATTACATCCAGGAATATCTGAGTACACAATTCAGGCAATAATAATTCTCTCTTCCTGTCTCAATGAAGAACAATAATCATTCGGTGATTCTTTCCCCCTCATTCTTTGGTTTGTTGCCATCAGACTCCCAGCAATTTCATGGAAACCTTTAAGCCTGGGCACTCATCCACTTTTCCCCTCTGTAACAACGAATCAAGTTTTCTAATCAATGTTGGATCTCTTCCATCGGTATAGCGAATTCTGTCACTTGTTTCAGAATCAACCATTGTACTTAGGTCTTATGTAATCTTTTTCATCCATCGACCACAACACATTTTATAAAGGGTAGTCATTAGTGTCTCTATTTACAGATGAGGAAACTGAGGCAAAGAGAAGGTGGAGCCTAAACTTTCAAAAGTGGACATTGATTTCATGTATTTTGGGGCGTTCCTTTTAGAACACAAGTCTTAAATATCAGAGCTACAAAGAAATGGTTTCAGCTCTTCTGAAAATCATATCACTTTCATTTAGATGCCTAATTTAGGCTCCAAACTTTGAAAATGTTGGCCTTTGTTCCTGGGACCCACTAGTACTTTAACCACCTTATGCCTTTTTTGATACATAATACTCCATTTCCCATGAGCATCTTTTTGTTTAGTCCTGCTCTTTTGTACCCTATTTATAGTGATAAGAATGAACAAAAATGCTCAAACTGCATTTACATAACAAAAGCTGAGTCGTGCATGCACTGAACTATTTTATTAACGGGAGAGCTTTGGAAACACAAATGAGGTTAATTTTGTGCACGATAGTTTATTTTAGATTCAATAGCAGTGGAAGTAGCTATTATTTGAGAAAATTAGAGAGCAGTCAATTGTTAAGACTCTAGTTCAAAAGTATGTTGCGTAATATTTTTAAAATTATTAATCTGTGCTATTTTAAAATTTGTTGCAAGATATCCCCTGCCTTTTCTAATCTCAAAATCACTATGAATAAATTCCCCGAGCCATTTTTTTGCAATGCAGGGTGCACAGCACAAACAAAATAGGCAATGGTGATTTTAGAAAGCGTCCAACAAAGTTAGTTTGAATAGCAACCTCTTCTTCCAATCCCGTTCGCGAGCTGCCAAAATGGAAGTATGCAACTTGTGCAGGAAACTGGTGCTTCCCAGTCACACTGAATTAAGTAAGCTTTATTGCCAGTGGGGCATGAGGAGCAATCAGAGGAAGACACAGATGTTATAGCTACTACAAATTAATCACTGTCCATATACAAATATGAATATTTCTGTCAAGACACAACAGCATATGGAGTTTTATTTTACTGCATTGATAGCATACAGTAATTGATTCAAGCTAATTAAAGCTTGATTTATGTTATGGCACAGGGGAGAAAACACAAATACACAAATCTTCAGGGAGTGATGTTGCCTTTCGGGCCAAATTTTTACAGCTGTCCTCAAATTTTGTGCAAATAACAGCTTTCCAAATGTCACATTTTACAAGTTCAGTCAGGAATGTTTACTGCCTTTTCTTTGCCTTCCTTCAGCTGCATATATATTTATAATATTAAAATATTTAACTTGAGTCATCTTGAGATGCCTGGGTTTCAGCAATAGCCCTTGTTCCTTACTGTCATCTGCCTCCCACTCGTGTCATATGTTACATTTAAATTGGAAACTTCTTGGCTATCAGCACAAGATGGTGGGAGGAAAACTGGAGGAAGGTTGTACACCTATAAGTCCTTCTGAAGGAGAAGCTGCTTCGTGAATCAAGCATGCAGGTCTGGATTTGAACTACAGTAGAGTCCCAATTATCCGACCTAAACGGGACCAACACGTGGTCAGATTACTGAATATGTTGGATGATAGGGACTCTACTGTATGTATCCTGGCCCCATCCCTGCCTGGCCCTGACCCTTCCCTCCCTGCAGCTCCCGGGTGCCCGGCCCCGCTCGCTGCCCCATCGCTTTCCTGGAGCCGCTGATGCCGCTCCTGCTGGCGCCGCTTCGTCCCCGGGTGCTACTGGGAGGGGACGAAGCAGCCACCAGCAGGAGCGGCATTAGCGGCTCCAGGAGAGCGACGAGGCAGTGAGCGGGGCCGTTCTTCCTGCCTGCGCCCTGGAGCCGCTGATGCCTGTAGTTCCCAGGACGAAGCGGTGCTGGCAGGAGTGGCATCAGCGGCTCCAGCGTGCTGGATGGGAGAATGGCCCCGCTCGCTGCCCCGTCACTCTTTTGGGGCCGCTGATGCCCCTCCTGCCGGCGCCACTTCATCCCCGGGTGCTATAGGGAGGGGACGAAGCGGCCGCCGGCAGGAACGGCATCAGTGGCTCCAGGAGAGTGATGAGGCAGCGCCCTGGAGCCGCTGATGCCGCTCCTGCCAGCGCTGCTGGAGTGAAAAAAAGAGAGCATAGAACTGGATGGAACCATAAAGCATTATCTAATCCAATCCACTGCACTCAGTGCAGCACTGAGTTATAACAACATAATTCCTGAGTGGTGTTTGTGGAGATTCCACAACCTCCCTATGCAATTTGTTCCAATGCTTAAGTACCCTGACATTTAAAGGGTTTTTCTCGTTGGCTGTGTCTACACTAGCATGAATTTCCGTTTTCAGTTTTTCCGGAAAAGGAGCGTCTACATTGGCAGGCTGCTTTTCCGGAAAAGCTCTTTTTCCGGAAAAGCGTCTGTGGCTAATGTAGACGCGCTTTTCCGGAAAAGAGCCCCGATCGCCATTTTCGCTTTTTTCCGGAAAAGACTATTGGGCTGTCTACACTGGCCCTTTTCTGTAACAGTGTTCCGGAATAAGGACTTATGCCTGAGCGGGAGCAGAATAGTTTTTCCGGAATAGCGGCTGATTTTGTACAGTAGAGCGTTGTTGCTTTTCCGGAAATTCAAGGGCCAGTGTAGACAGCTTGCAGCTTATTCCGGAAAAGTGGCTGATTTTCCGGAATAAGTGGCCCAGTGTAGTCACAGCCCTAGAGTGTGTCTAGTCTACAAGGTTTTTTCGAAAAAGGTGGCCTTTTTTTAAAAAAACTTCCCCTGCGTCTAGACTGCCGCCAAATTCTTTTGAAATTAAATCCAAAGAACACAGCATTTTTTTCAACCACGGTAAACCTCCTTTTACGAGGAAGAACACCTTTTTTCAAAAGTGCACTTTCGAAAAAAGGCGTTCTTGAATGCAAACAGGGTTTTTTTGAAAGAGAGCATCCAGACTGTCTGGGTTCTCTCTTTCAAAAAAGCAGCTCGCTTTTTTGAAAGTACTGGTTGTAGTCTAAACATTCTATTTTGAAAGAGGCTTTTCGAAAGCATCTTTCAAAAAAGCCTCTTTCAAAAGAGGATGCAGTCTAGACAAACCCAATTATTTTCAATCTTCCCTCATAGATCATGTTTTCTAGACCTTTAATCATTTGTGTTGCTCTTTAGACTTTTTCCAATTTGTCCACATCATTCCTGAAATGTGGAGCCCAGAACTGGACACAACACTCCAGCAGAGGCCTCAAAAGTGTGGAGCAGAGCAAGAGAATTATTTCTCATGCCTTGCTTGCAGCACCCCTGATGATACATCCCAGAATGATGTTCCCATTTTTTTTGCGATTGTTACACTGTGGATGGAAGTAGGGAGGCTTTCTTTAGCCTGCATGTGTCCCAGTATAAAGACGATGAAAGAGAACATGTTTGTGTTTCCCCAAGTGAAAAGATTGAAGAGAGGCCAAAGCATGGCACACACCCACAGGATCATAGGTCAGCATGTTAGAATGAAGCTATCTTGTATCTGGAGGCATTTGTTGCACGGGGCACATGTTGCTCCTTTACTTGGATTACAGGCTTCTCAGAGTATTTCAGAGCCTTCTTCTTCTCAGAGGCTTCTTTTGGTTGAGTATTTCTTACAGTATCCTGTACAGTGGGGCCCTCATGTCTGATAGGAGCCTTTAGGTACAACTGCATTGCAAATAAAAAATAATATCTGAGGGATATGCAGGAACTGCTTCAAGTGGGCTTCCAGATTCAGGTCTACAAGGCTCAGTCCTGCATAAACCATTTCCCTCTAGCCCTAGCTGCTGGAAGGGTGCACCTCCACTCACACCCTGTCGTGGTGCTGGATGTAAAACCATGCAGGAACTCAATTTGTTTAGCTTTGTTTCTCCGTGTGGCTCATTTTATTTTCAATAATAGGTGAGATTTATGTAGGAGAATGTAATGTCGCGAAACCGGCCCTCCTGGTTCCTGCCACTGTGAGGCTCAGATAAAATCACTCAGAGATCCTTGGGTTCAGGAACCAGTGGTGCTTTTATTTACAAGTTTGTGCTCCCACCACCTTCACTCTACAGCGTACACGGCTATGGGTTCCTTGTGGCTCAACCCAGAAGGGAAGGGCTTTCTCCCTGCCTGCACTCCCTCGCCTTCCTTTGTCCCTCCACCACGCTGACTTCCTTCTTCCCAGCCTCTTTTCTAGTCCTGGGCTAATTGGGCAGGCAGTTGTCTCTCATTTCCCAAATAGGGCAGGTTCTTTCCAACCATATCCACCTTATTTACCTAAATGGGGGTGGTGAGGCAGGGGGTTAATTCTGCAGTTTTTCTACTCAGCTGTCACAGAGGAATAAATATATAAATACACGCCCTCTGTGCTTTTTTTGTTAAAAACAAAAACGAAAAAAAGGAAAGGTGCCGGTACTCCAGGGGAAAAGTTGTTGAGCACTGACTGGAGGTGCTGGTACTGCACACCGGGCACTACCATCACAAAAAAAGCATTGCACACCCCTACATGAACATCATGTACAAATGGCCAAGCTGGGTCAGACCAAGGTCTTGCTAGATCATCATTTTGTCTTATGACAATGGGCAGTGCCAGATACTTCAGAGGGAATGAGCAGAACAGATCCTGTTATCAAGTGGTCCCTTCTGTCTTGTCCAGTCCCAGCTTCTGGCAGTCAGAGGTTTTGGGACACCCAAAGCTTGGGGTTGCATCAATGACCATCTTGGCCAATATCAGTTGATGGAACTACTGTCCATGGACTTATCTAATCTTTTTTTTGTAACCCAGTTTTACATTTGGCCATCTCATCCACTGGCAATGAGTTTCACAGGTTGACTCGGTGGTTTGTGACGAATACTTCCTTAGGATTGTGACAGATGTTCTTGTGTTATATATTGTGTTATTCACTTTCTCCATGCTAATCATGATTTCATAGGTATTTCCATTGTTATCTCTTTTCCAAGCTGAACAGTCTGGCTACGTCTACACTGGAAGGTTTTTACGAAAAATGGCCATTTTTGCGCAAAAACCTGTAGAGAGTCCACACCTCAAATGCAGTAAAATCAGCAGTAAAATGGCAGAACAGAGGGCTTTTGCTGGTGTAGGTAAATCTCCTTCTGTAAGGCATAACTCTCTTTTGCTCTACAGCTATTGTGCAAAAAGGCATGTATGGGCTCTCCAGAGGGGTTTCTTGCGCAAGAAACCCCTATGGGAAAAAACACATTCTTTGAATGGCTATCAGAGCTTTCTTGCGCAAGAGTGTCCATGGCCATGTGGACGCTCTCTTGCGCAAAAACACATCACTTTTGTGATGTGCTTTGAGGTATGGATGTGCTCTTGCGTAAGAAGTTTTTGTGCAAAAACTCTTGCGCAAAAGGCTTCTTGCGCAAGAAGCCTGCAGTGTAGACATAGCCTCCCTGTCTTTTTAATCTCTGCTTGTATGGAAGCTATTCCATACCCGAGTAATTTTTGTTGTCCTTCTCCGTACTTTTTTCAGTCCTAATATATCTTTTTTTGAGATGGATCAACCAGTATTCCATGCAGTATTAAAAATTGGGGCATACCATGGATTTATGCAGTGCTATTATGATATTTTCTGTCTTCTTATCAATCCCTTTTCTAATGCTCCTTAACATTCTGTTAGCTTTTTTGACTACATGTTGAGTAGGTGTTTTCAGAGAATTGTCCACAATCTTTTTCTTGAGAAGAGACAGCTACTTTGGACCCCATTCATGTTGTATGCATAATTGGGATTAATTTTCCAGCGTACATTACTTTGCACATATCAATATTGATTTTCATCAGCCATTTTGTGCCCATACATTTTTGTGAGGTCCTTTTGTATCTCTTCACAGCCAATTTTGGGCTTATTTATTTTGAGTAATTTAGTAATCTGGAAACTTTTCCTCCTCACTGCATATCTCCTTTCCCTGATCATTTATGAATAGGTTGAATACCACAGATCCCAATATAGATCTGTGAAATACCCCACTATTGATCTTTTGGTCTTGTCTCTATTTTTAAATTGACCATTCATTTTTATCCTTTGTTTCCTATTGTTTAACCAGTTACTGATCCATGAGACTTCCTGCTTCCTTATCCCATGGCTGCTTAAGAGTTTTTCAAAGGATTTCAGAAAGTCCAGATACATTATCTATATTACCCTTCGCCACATGCTTGTTAACACCAGCATGGCATTCTGATAAATTGGTGAGGCATGATTTCCCTTTACAAAAGCAGTATTGACTGCCCTCTCCCACATATCTTATTCACCGATGTGTCTAACCATTTTGTTCTTCACTATATTTTCAACCAATTTGCCTGGCTCTGAAGATATCCTATAATTGTCAGTAGGAATGTTTTAGGTGCAGATACCATAGCTCAGTTTCTGATTGCCATCTCCATTTTAGGAAATTCACTGCTTGTATCAGTTACTGGATGTGTGAAATTAACAGCATTATAAACATATATTGATGGCAGCAGTTACATAGGAATATATAGATTCTTAAAGCATTAAATTTCACCAGAAAAACTAAGGGCAGGATTCTGTGAAGCCCTTTCTCCAAAAAGTCAAAGAAAACAGAGCCAGGGATAAAGATTAAGCCCTGTGATTTAGGAAGATACTCTTCAGTGGGTTTGCACACTCATAATTGAGGAGAAATTTAGCAGTAAGTTTTTCAATGGAATCGAGGCTGTTTGATGCACACTGCAGAGTCCAACTAATTCTCTGACCAATTATTCACAGTCACATATACACATCAGTAAACTCAACATTAAGTCAACAGCACTGGGGAATGGGAAAGCAGTATCAAGCTATCAGGAATAATTGGCCTGTCATGAAAGAATACAGAGAGGTGCTATGTATCAATCTCAGCAATCGCTTTTGGTAAATATTTTGGTTAGCAAATTAGATTTACATCAAACAGAAATGGGATAATTGAAAAGGATAATGATAAAAATATATGATACTGTCAGGGCTGTTCCCCACTCTGGCACTTCGAGTACAGAAGGTGGAAGCCCTTAAGAGAGCTTCAAAACCTTACCTCTACAGGCACTGGTTATAAAAACTTTCCCCCAGAATCGTAACATATAGATTTTGAGAACTGCTGCCACCATCAAGTGCATTTTCCCAAAAACCAGCGGTGAACACTTGAAATCACCCCCAGGGGTACCCCAAGTTCTTTTGAACCAAAAGAGCTTGCAAAACAAAACAAAGAGAGAAAAACAAGCTGCAGTCTCTGGTAGCTGACCCCTCAGAGATATGCAGATACAGACAGACTTTCCAATACACAAGAATCAAATCATCACCTTAAAAGAAGTGATTTTTATTACAAAAGATAAACTTGATAAACCATACTTGGTAGCTAGATGTTACAGAGCAACTGAGGAAATCGAATTAAAATAGAGGGGAAAAAAAAACCTCTGGCACAATGCTTAGATGGCAAAGGGGAAGGGGAGGCATAGAATCACACAGATCAATTCAAACCAAACCACAAAATAAAGAAAAATTACCCTGAATAAGACTGGATTCACATTTCCCTGGTACTCACTTCTAATTTTCTCTTTGTTCAGTCCACTTCCATGCCCTGAATTCCATGAGGGGCATGGCAGTTCTTCCTGAGTTTAAATCATTCTGTTTCTCTCAATTCCTGGTTAACTCTTCCACACAAAGAAAGCAGGCAGGGAACCTATATCTAGTTCAAATTTCAACCCTCTCTCTCAATTGGTTCTCCTGGCCCTCTGGCCAACACCTTTGCTAGGTAGCTGAGTTAATCCCTTAGTCACCGGGTGCTGATCAACACTCCTCCTGTTCGTGACAGATACAAAGCTATGCCTCTGTGGCTGTGTCTACACTGGCACCCTTTTCCGTAAAAGGGATGCTAATGAGACCAGTCGGAATTGCAAATGCCGCGGGGGATTTAAATATCTCCCGCGGCATTTGCATGAACATGGCTGCTGCTTTTTTCCGGCTCGGGGTTTTGCCGGAGAAAAGCGCCAGTCTTGAAAGTAGGAATAAGGGATCTTCTGGAAAAGGGCTTATTTTCTGCAAGATCCCGTCTAGACTGGCGCTTTTCTCTGGCAAAACCCCGAGCCGGAAAAAAGCGGCAGCCATGTTCATGCAAATGCCGCGGGGGATATTTAAATCCCCCGCGGCATTTGCAATTCCGACTGGTCTCATTAGCATCCCTTTTATAGAAAAGGGTGCCAGTGTAGACACAGCCACTTTGTTTGGGTCATAAAACACCATTTTTCATTCTGGTTTTCTTTAATTCATATACATTTTTAAAATTAAACTGAACAGATATATATAGATTACTGTCCTTAGAAAAATTACCAGACACTTTAAAGTTGATTGTGATTCAAAACATAAAATAGAAAGGAAGTAACCGTGCATGTTCTCCCAAATGGCTGATAGCCATGGGTAGCGGGTACAAGAGGCAACGGGAGGCAGTACCTTTCCTGGGTCTTAGTGCCTACCCTTCCCACATTGGCTATCCCTATTTTGACCATTCCTGCAGGCTCCCAAGCAGGCTATTGCAGCCTGGTGAGTCTTCCTCAAGAATGGATCTAGTAACATAAAATGAAAAGCTTTCCAGCTTGCCACACCTATTTGCATGACATTGAACCTGTGGAAAGGTAATGAAGGCATTTAACAGGCATGTGCAAACCTGGAGGTAAATATTGTCAGTTTCTGAAATTACTGAGAAAAATAGTTGTACATTACTGTTATCTGCCTACAGGACCTTAGTTTAAAATTTGCTTTAAATATTTCATTAGTTTGTTGCTGATGATTATAAAATCACATCTCCAAAAATCCTTACAAAGATTTTTAGATGAACAATCTGAGTACTCAGCTTTAACCTTAAATGCTTGGATCTTTGGACATATCATTTTTTAAACAAATTCTTCACAAGACCACCTGTGGACGAGTCACGGGGTGCGATCACCCCCTGCCAGCTGGGCAGGGGGGGTTCAGCGGACCCCTTCGTCTGTTTGCCTGGCCCCTGGGTGAGATTCCCAGTCACGAGGCCGGTAGGTTGGGTGCAGTCACCCCCTCTCAGGTGAGCCGGGGGGATTCAGAGAACCCGCCGTCCACAGTCCAGCATGGTCCGTGGGCCCTAGGCCCAGAGTTTTGGGCCCCTCCGTGGGGCCAGTCTCGGCGGCTTTTGCCTGGTAGGCCCGCCGGTGCAAATGCACGCTTGCGTATTCCCCGAGGTGTGGGGTTTGTGATGAAGAGGGTAGGGAGAGGGGGACCCGGACCCACCTTCGCTACCAGGTCCCAGCCCGGGGTCCTAAGTGCAGGGGCTCACCATCACCCCTGCATGACAGATGGGGGTTTATTCCTGAAACGCACCTGTCCATGGGCCACCCCGGGCTGCTTCTTCTCCTCCACGGGCCCTGAGGGCCCGATTTCTAGCCCCCCCTTGCCTACCGGGGTTCTGGTGCTTGGTGCCTATGGTGCTCCTCGGTCGCTCCTCCTGGGGCTCCGCTCCCCTGTGCCGAGTCCCTGCCGGATCGCACTCTCCTCGGACAGCGGGAGTTCCCCCGGTCGGTTCCGGCCTCCGGGCTGGCTGTCCGCCGCCAGCGGGGACTGTCCCGGGATGCCCTGGGGTGGGGATGGGCCACCTGCCGGCCTCGGGGAGAGCTCCGGTCTGTCCTCGGCCCGGCCCTCCACTCCCTGCGGCGGAGGAGGTTGCCCCCTTCCCTGCTGCTGGCGGGCCCTTTTGAACTGGCCCGCCAGTCGTGATGTGGCCTGAGAGCACCGCCCCTCCCTGATACCAGCCCCTCAGCCCGCTGCCTCTCCCCACTGCAGGTTCCTTCAGCCCATTTGGGCTGTCTGCAGGCCAACCCCTGCCCCAGCTCTGCAGCCAGCTATCTGGTCAGCTCCAGACTGATTGAGCTGCTGCAGCTCCAGCCCCGCTGCCAGGTGGCACATGGCCTTGGCCGTACTGATTTTGCCGGGCCACTGTGTCTGCAGCCCTGGTCTTGCTGCTGGGTGGCAGGCAGCCCCAGTCATGCTGCCATTGCCACCTGGCCTGCTGTGGACCCATTGCCTCCCAGGCTGATACGGCCTGGCCAGGCTTACAGTCTTGGGCTGCTGTGGTCCCAGCCCTGCTGCCAGATGACAGACAGCTGGAATGCTCACCGACTCGCAGGGTTGCAGCAGGCTCCCAGCTGCTGGCCCTCCTGCCCCGGGGCTCTCTCATCCAGGAACATCCGTGGTCATGCCGGAACATGGATGTTGCCAAACAAGAGAAGCCTGGATTTGGGAGGTGGAACCTATATAACATCAGCTTAGAAAGACTGATGAAGAAAACGTAAAACAAGGAAGAGCTGCATCATGTATTCCATAATATTTAATGTTGCATTCATCAGGACAGCTGGCTTGCCCTTACTATACAAAGTTCTTGCAAATAAATCTCTGACAAATTTCAGGGTATATAAAAAAATCTGTGAGAGACATTTTTTATTCCCAAATTTAGTGCTTTCAATTAAGTAACTTCTGCATGTCCAATCTTTACCATGTGGCATGCAAGGGGAAAACATGCTCCTTTTTCTTCAGAAAGAAATTGTAGAAGAGTGGGGTTTTTTCAATATCATTTGCTACATTTGGAGTCAGGGGGTTAGCTGGAAAGAGTGAGCAGGGAGAGGAAGGGAAGAGAAGAGGCAGACAGTGGGGAGTGGGGCATGAACAGAATAGGGGTGGAGTATGGGCAGGGGCCACAGGCAAGGGAGCAGCAACTTCACCAGCTGCCTATGTTGATGGCAAACAGGAATTCAGCAGAGAACTGAACGGAAATACAATTTTCTTATATCTGTCTAAGAGCAAAGTGAAACCCTCATGGAAGAATCTTCTAGACCAGGGCTACTCAACTTTGGAAACCCTGGGGGCCACAGTGATACTCACAACATGTGCCCAGGGCTGCAACTTAAGTGTGGTTGCATATACATGCAAATATATATGGAATATATGCAAATATCTTCTTTCACACTGATGGGCATGAATACAAAGATGAAGGCAAGACTATGCAACACACAGGCCCCATTTAAGTCAGTTCTGCTGATATTAACAAAATGTAATACCCGATTTCCACCCATATGACAGCACTATTAATGAGCAATGACAGTCTAGGAATTTAACTACTAAATCTCATATCAATAGAAGACCATTATATTGACTTGCCATTGTGAAGCGTGTTGCCAGTGGAGGCTATGTTCAAAGGTCCTGTGATGAGTCCCGCGTAAACCCAAACCTCACCGCAGACCACAAACAAATGGGCCCCGGGCCACGTATTGAGTAGCCCTTTTCTAGACTGTAATAGGGATGAAATAAATATAGTTTTATACAATGACTCTGAAAGCCTATAAAACTTAATAGAAAATTATATCCCTTCTATTATGGTAGGGGTGGTTAAAGCTTCCTTATTGCAACAGAGTTTCAGTTTTAAGTCCAGTTTTGTCTCCCTTCTTTCCTCTAAAATACATACTCGTTATCTGGGTCTGGAAATTGATAGGTACAAGTGATTGTGTTTGTTTAAAAATTCTATTGACAGAAAAACTTTGAGACTGGAACTCAAAACAGGAAAGACAAGACTAGGCAAAAGACATTAGAGAGGCAAAATTTGAGAGCTGTAAAGTGAAATTCTTTCTTTTTGCTGGGCACTGCAGATATGGAGGATATTTTGGTGTTGCAGCTGGAAGTGAGCCATCCGATCCTGATAGACAGACTCACACTAGCTGGAGTCAAGCTAGCATAATAGTTTAAACCTTTTTTTTCTGATCTCTGCCAACTTTTTTCTCCCATAACTGAAATCAGAAAAATATATTTAATGCCCTCCTCTAGTACACTAAATTTTGCTACATAAAAACCCTCAGTTAAATGCAGGTGCTCAGAGTGCACAGAACTCCAGTCTTAATGACAGAAATGTACTCCCTTTTATTTGAGTTATTTGACTAATTCCAGAGAATGTGTTGCTCTGTATTTACCTTGAGCAAGTCTCTTTAATCTTAGTAGCTGCCTGAAGACCTGTGTCTTGATTGGAGATAGTGTTAAAACCAGTAATTAATGCTCCTCCTTGGGCAGCTAATGTTCCAGTTTTGGAAATAGGATTTCTTTCTATTTTTTCTTTCCATTCTCTCATTGCAAAGGGCCTTATCTTGAGAAAATTAAAGGGTTTCCTCATATAAAAATGTGCTACAACACAGTGGAGCCTGAGTCATCAGCCTTAATATGTTTTATGTGAAAGAACCCCTGCCTACCTATTCTGCTGATGGTACCGCTGCTATGGGGGGTAAATCATGCAGGGATTATTAAGCCAGCAGGCTCTTAATATGATTAAAAAGCTGAAGTGCAGTAGAGAGACTTGCTCTTACTACATTTAAAAGGCAGAGCTGCAGCAGGATTAGCTCCCGGGTCTAGGAGCTAACCCTGCTGCAACTCCCCCACTTACTGACTAATCAACAGAAAATCCATCGACTAGTCAATTAGTTGATTAAACTAAATTTAACATCCCTAATGTCACAAGCATGACATACAAGAGGGGCAGAATGCCCAGAGTCTAGGGTACCATCTTCACATTTTCAGCTGTTTTGTCCCAATTTTGCCATTGAAATCCATTGCTTTCTTTCATCTGTATTAGACCCACACATGCTAGTGTCTCTCAGGCTATACCTCAGAGGCAGCTGATCTCTTTTGAAATTGACATACTTTCTTATTACTCACGCAGGGTATGTCTACACTACAATGTTAGTTCGAACTAACGGACGTTAGTTCGAACTAACATTCATAGGCGCTACACTAGCGCTCCGCTAGTTCGAATTAAAATCGAACTAGCGGAGCGCTTAGTTCGAACTAGGAAAACCTCATTTTACGAGGATTAAGCCTAGTTCGAACTTACTAGTTCGAATTAAGGGGTGTGTAGCCCCTTAATTTGAACTAGTGGGAGGCTAGCCCTCCCCAGGTTTCCCTGGTGACCACTCTGGCCAACACCAGGGAAACTCTATGCCCCCCTCCCAGCCCCGGACCCCTTAAAGGGGCACGGGCTGGCTACGGTGCCCGTGCCAGGTGCAAGCCTGCCAGCACCCAGCCAGCAGACCCTGCACCTGGCATGGCACAGAGCCACCCACCCGATGTCCCCCAGCCCACCCCCTCTTCCCGGGACCAGGCTGGCGGCTCCCGGGAGCTTGCCCTGGACCGCAAGAGGCGGGCACCTTCCTGGGCTAGTGTGGACATCGTGGACCTCATCCACGATCTCCGCACTAAGCACAGGAAAGTGGCCGTCTAGGGCAGGAGAGCTGCCAGCCTGGCCACCCAGGAGCAGGTGTGCATGAAAATCAAGGGGGTCCACTGAGACCCCCGACCCTGAGCCCTGAGCTTACAATGGCCGTCCTGGGTCAGACCAAAGGTCCATCTAGCCCAGTAGCCTGTCTGCCGACAGCGGCCAACCCTAGGGACCCTGGAGGGGATGGACCGAAGACAGTGACCAAGCCATTTGTCTCGTGCCATCCCTCTCCAGCCTTCCACAAACTTTGGGCAGGGACACCACTCCTACCCCCTGGCTAAGACTACTCCATGGACCCAACCTCTATGACTTGATCTCACTTCCCTTTAAACTCTGTTCTAGCTGTAGCCTTCAGAGCCTCCTGCAGCAAGGAGTTCCACAGGTTAACTCTTTGCTTTGTGAAGAAGAACAACTTTCTCTTACTAGTCTGAAGCCTGCTACCCATTCCTTTCCTTTGGTGTCCTCTAGTCCTTCTTTATGGGAACTCATGAAGAACTTTTCTGAATGCACCCTCTCCACCCAACTCCTGCTTTTAGAGACCTCCATCCTGTCCCCGCTCCATCTCCTCTTTTCTAAGCTGAACAGTCCCAGTCTCTGTAGCCTCTCTTCATATGGGACCTGTTCCCAACCCCTGATCATGTTAGTTGCCCTCCCCTCTCCCAGCTTTTCTCTTCCCCTCTCCCACCTCCTTTTCCCAGTCTCCCCCAGTTTTGTTCAATAAAGACAGAGTCAATGTTGGAAGAAACGTTATCTTTATTTTGTACATCAGGAAGGGGGGCTAGGGAAGGGTAAGTGGAAGGAGATGAGGGAGGAATGGGGTACGAGCCCCCGATGGGGAGGACTGGGCTGGCTCTGCAGGCTTCTGGGGGTGGAAGCTCTCCTGCAGCCCCCCAATTGCCTCCTCTCCCCAGATGGCAGCCTGCAGTAAGTGCAGCCGGGCTGATGGCCGAGTGCTGTGATGTGCCCAGTGTGGGCACTCCGGGCAATCCAAGCCAGGACTGGTTTTCAAGCGGGGCGCCCCTGAGAACTGTCTGTCCGGGGTGGGGGTCGGGTCCCTTTAAGCGCAGCCCTCGGCTAGCCTGAGACAGCATCTCCACGCTCTAAGTCCTCCTCTGATGCCCTGCCGGCACTGCTTCCGGCCATCCTTAAGCCCTGTTCAGGGTCCACTCAATGTGGACATGCTAGTTCGAATTAGCAAAATGCTAATTCAAACTAGTTTTTAGTTCTAGACGCGTTAGTTCGAATTAGCTTAGTTCGAATTAACTAATTCGAACTAAGTTAGTTCGAACTAACTCTGTAGTGTAGACGTACCCGCAGGGTATGTCTACACTGCAAAGTTAATTCGAAATAACAGCTATTATCTCGAATTAACTTTAATAGTGTCTAGACATGCAAACACTATTTCAATATTAATTTGAAATAGCGGAGCACTTAATTCGAATTTAGTTAACCTCATTCTACAAGGAGTAACGCCAAATTCAAAATAGCTATTTCGAATTAAGTGCTATGTAGACACTTAATTCGAAATAGGGGGCCTCCAGCCCTTCCCAGGGAGCCCTGGTGGCCACTCTGGGCACAACCAGGAAAACTTACTCTCCTCTCCCCCAGCCCCAGAGCCAAGAAAGGGGTAGACCCTGGCCACAGTGCCTGTGCCAGCTCCTAGCCTGCCAGCCCAGAGCCAGAAGTGGCCACGGGGCCCCTGACCCATTGTCCCCAAAACATGAGCCAGCAAGCCACTGTCAGCCAGCATGGACCTTATTCAGGTTTGGGGGGATGCCTGCAATGTCCATGATCTCCACACTAGACAGAGGAATGAGGCTGTCTATGGCAGGATAGCTGCCATCCTGGCCACCAAAGGCCACATGCAAACCCAGGAGCAGGTTTGCATGACAATCAAGTTGGTCCGGCGAGACTCCCAACCCTGGGTCCTGAGCTTCCGCTCGCTGTTCTTCCCCTTGCTTCCCCCTTCCAGCTCCCTCCTCCCAGGTTTCCCCCTCCCCTCTCCCAACTTCTCTCTTTCCCTCTCCCACCTCCTTTTCCCAGTCTCCCCAGAGGTTCACCCCCTACCCCAGTTTTGTTCAATAAACCCAGTTTCTATTTTTGAACATGCATGTCTTTTGTTAGACATCAGGA
Source organism: Pelodiscus sinensis (assembly GCF_049634645.1). Classification (NCBI taxonomy): domain Eukaryota; kingdom Metazoa; phylum Chordata; order Testudines; family Trionychidae; genus Pelodiscus; species Pelodiscus sinensis. Next base: position 242,305,718 of record NC_134712.1, on the reverse strand, counting down.
AGGGGGGACCTAGGGAGGGGTAAGTGGAAGGCCGTGAGGGAGGAATGGGGCACAAGCCCCCGGTTGGGGAGGACCGGAGTGACTCTGAGGCCTCCTCGGGGCGGACACTCTCCCGCAGGGCCTCCTGGATCGAGACAGCCCCCAATGGCCCTCCCGGATGGCAGCCTGCAGCAAGTGCAGCTCGGCTGATGGCAACGACCCCATGAGATGCACACTCCATGTGGCCGAGTGCTGTGGTGTCCAGAATGCGGGCACTCAGGGCACTCCAAGACAGGACTGCTTTGCTTTGCTGTCCCACGTTGAGGTAGACAAGCAAGCCTGGAACCCTGAGAACTGTCTGTCCAGGGTGGAGATAGGGTCCCTTTAAGCATGGAGCTCAGTTTGCCTCAGGCAGCAGCCCCACACACTAAGTCCTAACCTGATACCTTGCTGGCACTGGTTCCGGCCAGCCTTAACTTCCGTTCAGGGTCCACTCAGTGTGGACGCGCTATTGTGAAATAGCAAAACACTATTTTGAAATAGTTTTTGTGTATAGATGCATTATTTTGAATTAGCTTAATTGAAATTAACTATTTCGAATTAAGTTAACTCAAATTAACGCTGTAGTGTAGACGTACCCTCACTGAGTCCCAGGCCAAGGTTACCCTGGTCATACATCTTCATGCCCGTCTCTTCAGTCTCCCTACATGTCTCCCATACAACTGTCTAGCCATGACTCTTTAAAACCTTTCCCCTCATCTTACTCTCTCCTGTTCTGAATTCTAGTCTCATAGTCTCTGAGATGCCACTGCACACGTTCACTTTAGATAAGGTTTCAAACCAGTATTGCTCTTCTGAGATTTTCTTCTTCTTGCATAACCTTTCCTTAGACTTATGTCGGATCCGCAGTTACGAACGGGGTTCCTCTCCCTGGTCTCCAGCAGACCAGGGAGAGGAAGCAAAGTGGCAGAACACGTGGGCAGCGGACAGGGCTGTCTGCTGCCCACGCGCTCCGAGGCTTGGCTCTGCTTTGCCCCCCCCCCCCCGTCCCCCTGGTCTGCAGACCAGGGGACGGGGGCGGGGGCAAAGCAGAGCCAAGCAGAGCCAAGCCGCGGAGCGCGCGATCAGCTGACAGCCCAGACGCGTCTGGGCTGTCAGCTGGCAGCACGCTCCGCGGCTTGGCTCTGCTTTGCCCCCCCCCCCATTCCCCTGGTCTGCAGACCAGGAGGGGGGGGGAGCAAAGCAGAGCAAAGCCGCGGAGCACGCGGGCAGCGGACAGCCACGGCGCATCTGGGCTGTCCCGCTGCCCCCGTGCTCTGTGGCTTTGCTCCAGACACCTGTGGTACAGCAGCTGGGGCGCTGCCAGTTGGTCCCGTAGCGCCGCTCTGGGCGCTACTGGACCAACCGAGCAGCACCCCAGCTGTTCTGCCCCAGGCTCCTGATTCAGCCACTGCTGGTCAGATTCAGCAGCGGCTGAATCAGGACGCCTGGGGCAGAGGAGCTTGGGTGCTGCTGGGTTGGTCCAGTAGCGCCGAGGAGCGGCGGCGCTACTGGACCAACCCAGCAGCACCCCAGCTGCTCTGCCCCAGGCATCCCCAAGTCAGCCGCTGCTGAAACTGACCAGTGGCTGACTACAGGAAGCCCCTGCCCCGGGCTTCCTGGAATCAGCCACTGATCAGTTTCAGCAGCAGCTGACTTGGGGATGCCTGGGGTTCTTAAGTTGAATCTGTATGTAAGTCAGAACTGGCGTCCAGATTCAGCCGCTGTTGAAACTGATCAGTTTCAGCAGCGGCTGAATCTGGACGCCAGTTCCGACTTACATACAGATTCAACTTAAGAACAAACCTACAGTCCCTATCTTGTACGTAACCCGGGGACTGCCTGTAATATCAACACAGTGGAGGACAATGTTTACTTTCCATCTTCTTCGTTTCCATGCTGACAGAAATTAGTGTCAATGCCTTTCATTTAGAAGATAAAACACAAATTAGCACAGGGGTTTTTTTTGTTTTTGTTTTCATTTTTTGCTAGTTTGTTTATGTCACTAATTTCTTGTATTCTTCCTCTGAGACAGCATCTAGATATTGGCATTTCAGTTTGCACTTTTAATTCTCTATCAAGATTGGTTCTTCCTGCTTGATTCTACAGTGATGGCCTAAACCTGTTCTGTATATCATGAATATATTTAAGGTGCTGCATAGAAAAAAGCCAAGAAATAGACTGATATTATGTAACTGTGAATTATTTGCCCATCTCTAGTCATACTATAAAATGATAAAATGGTCAGGCAGCCCCAATCATGCTGCCACCATCACCTGGCCTGCTGCAAAAAAATGGTTGGGTGCCTTAACTGTGCATTTCTTACTTTGACATGTTTGTATTTATTTTGCCTTTAATTTTCTGATAGGTCTCTAGTATACCTGGTATACACGAGGGCTTTATTTCAAAATAACCCCTCTTAGGTCAAATTTATAAGCAGAAAGTCCACACTACCAAGCCCGTTATTTCAAAATAAGGGGCCACTTAATTCAAAATTTGTACTCCTGCTTTTCTCGGGTAATAATGCTAATTTTGAAATAGTTATTTCAAAATAGTGTTAGTGTGGACGCTCCGGTGCTGCTATTTTGAAAGAATGACTGCCCAGAGTAATTCATACTAATTATTCCCCAGTGCTTCCTGGGGCTCTAAGCTGAGCATGTGCATCCACATTAATGGAGCCTGTGTTGGACTAATTTCGAGGCTTCCCTGTAGTGGAGACACACTATTTCGATTTTGCAAAATCGGGAGTTAAGTCAAGTTTAGTTATTTCAGAATAGTTCCCTAGTATTGACATGGCCACAGTCTTAACTGCATATTAATGTTGGTGTGTGTGGGGGGGCAATAATTAAGTCTGGTAGAATAATAAGATCAAGCAAGAGTTCTGTAATGCGTTATCCTGTTCGGAACTTTATAACACACAGAGACACTACACCTGGAAAATCTATGCCTGGTTTTACACTGAGCCTATTGCATACCAGTTCAGGGCTTTGGGAGTTTAGTCAGTGCCATCTGAATGCTTAAACATGTATAAAAAGGTTATGAACAATAAATGCTCATTGCTTATGCACTTCACTCTCAGTTCTCAGTAATTTGATTGCAGCTGCTCCTCAGTAACCTGGAATATAAACAGTACACAGCACAAATGGAGGCAGGAAATTCTAAGAGTATTTTGAAGCTGCCCTTATTTATTTACCAATAAAAATTAAACAGCATTTCTCTAAGTCACTCAGTCATTGCTAGCCATTACTATTTCCAGTAGTGCCAATTTTGTGATGAGAAGAGGCCAGGTAGCTCAGAAGCAAAAGGTTTTTGTATTGCTTGGCGGGTCTACTCTGTATTCGAATAGAACAGCAGTTGGCAGATTGGATTAACATTCTCCTGGGGGCTGGATCTGGCACTCAAGCTGTATGTTTAATACCTGTAGATTGTATTGATTCCATACTGCATTTGTAAAGAAGTGCATCCACTTTACTTCAGCTGCATCCACTTTACTAACTGGGCATGGCACTAGCTGGTTATGCTCTAGATAGTTCAATTTGTACAATATTAGCATCACTATCTTACAGTACAACAGTCTATCCACATTACTTTGGCTAAAATACTTTGTTTTACTGGTTAGCACTTTACATACTGGAGATGAGGCTGTCAGCTAATGGGATAGCTGGTTCAGAGGCATTTGATTTTGGAGCTGAGGAAGCAGGTTCCTCATCCCAGCATGCTCTGTGTGTGATTGTGTGTGGGATTTGCATAGTGAGTTTGTCAGTTGCCTGCAGCATGTTGATTTATTACAACAGGCTTGTGTTCTAGCCACAAAAGCCTACAATTTATCAGGATTAAATGACCCTATTGCACAAATGTGTTTTCACTTCATGATTCCACATCACCTTGGAAGTGTTCGTGCTCCAAGGGACCACGCCGAGAGTGTAGCTAGCAGAGGAGAGCTGGCCATTCCTGGAATAGGTTAGTCAAGTAGCTTCAAGACCCCCCAGCTGGTTGTGTGACAAGAAGGAGCCACCTGTCTCCACTGTCCATGCTCTAGGGATGAGCTCACAAAAGTGAGGGCTGTTTTAGGCTAATGTTGTAGTGTTCCAGTGCTATGTCATATAGACCAAGATGGTTTCATCTAAGTCTTAGGCTCTAAGACTAAGTGGACCCCCCATACCAACCCCTCTCAAAAATAAGAAAAAGCCCTGTGCAGGCCTTTGTACAGACTCTTCCTGCTGTTCCACCTCTTCTTCCTCAGAGGCTGTATATAGCAAAGATGTTCTCCTTTGCCCTCAGGTAACAACTGCCCCTTCCTGTGGTATGGCCTAGCCTCCTGAGCCAGCTCAGTCTAAGGGCTTTCCCATGCAGGGGTAGTCCAAATAGAAAGTGAAAGGGGTCAATCTGATCCAGTATTTATATAAAATGGGATGCTTCCTTCTCAGATTGTCCCTTCAGCAGGTTCTCTCTTCCCTCTGGGAGGGGCCTTGGGGCAATTGTTTAGAGAGAGTTTCTGCCTTCTCTCAGCCTCTCTCTCTCCTGGAGTTGCTGGTAGCAGGTCTTCTCTCTTCCCTTATCTGATCCCAAACGAGCTGTTCCCCTGCTTTTTATCTCCTTCTATAGTTGGCATATTTGCTATAGGTGAGCCCAGAGTATTTCCTTTGCTCCTTGTTGCTCAGTGTGGTGGTCACACGCCCTTGTCACAGGTGCAGAGAAAAACAGAAATCATCTGTCATAGAAGGAAAGGTGGCACATCAGAGAGGCACCATGATAAATGGGAGCGGTTAGAGAGGTGGATAGAAAGCCTCTAATTACTTAAAATTATCCTTTGGCTCTCTTCCTGCAAATAGCAGAGTTTCAGTGAGCTGAGGACACAGGTATATTTGCATGGAGTCCACATTTCTGGAATGCACTGATTGGAGAAGGCACAGAGATTTACTCAGTTGAATTGGATTCTGCAGGAAACAAGGTTCTTGTTGGAACTCTTTCTTTAGCCATAAAATGGTGATGGTGTTTTGAGCTGGCAATACTGATCTGTGATGAGGGCGTTACCACAACTTATCATCATCTAGAGAAGCTCAGAGTGATCTACCAAGCAGTAGGAAATGCCTCAACTGGAGGTTGCTCTTAGTGTTATAAGTCTTTCATATGTAAAAGCATGAAGAACAAAGTGTAATTGCATTTTATGTGTTCCAAAAGGTTAAAAGTTTAACAGAACACTGCCATGGGATTGCCATGGTTACAGTGTCCAGTTTACAAAACTGGATCTTTCTATCCTATGACAGACCATACAGTAGACAGTACAAAAATAGGACTTTGTTTACAACGTTTGGTTAGAAAAAGCAGAAAGAAACATGCTCCAGATTATGCACTGACTAGTCTCAGCTCATACAGTCCCATTAAAATCAGTGGGCTCACAGGTTGGCTTAGAATATAATTAATCCTACAGTGAAAAGTTACCCTTTTGTGTTGTATAAAAATACAGAACTCTTACCCAGAGGGGTGCACTGATTTGTTCCAGTTCTTTAAAGAATTTAATGAACTGGAAATGTGATGATTTTTTTCAATCTGACAATTAGTCTCCAGTGCAGGAAGATTTCAGTCACTAGGAAGTAACAATCCAATATTACTTCTTAATTGATTGACTCAAGATAATAGAAAAGTAAACTGGTTGTTATTGTGGGTCATATGTTTTAGCATGAATAATGCATGTTATATGGACGTAGTCTTAATAATGTGTAACAGAGAATTGCAGCTTACCACTAACACCTAGGGTATGTCTACACTACCACACTAGATCGAACTAGGGTGGTAATGTAGTCAACCGGAGTTGCAAATGAAGCCCGGGATTTGAATTTCCCGGGCCTCATTTGCATGTTGCCGGGCACTGCCATTTTTAAATGTCCGCTAGTTCGGACTCCGTGCCCCGCGGCTACACGCGGCACGAACTAGGCTACATGCGGAACGAGGAGTAACGGTAGTTCGGAATAGGAAGCCTAGTCTGAACTACCTAGTTCGTGCTGCGTGTAGCCGCGGGGCACAGAGTCCGAACTAGCAGACATTTAAAAATGGTTCAAATCCCGAGCTTCATTTGCAACTCCGGTTGACTACATTACCACTCTAGTTCGAACTAGGGTGGTAGTGTAGACATACCCCTAGATCTTATTTCCTTTCAGAATAGATTTTTCCTGTTGATCCATTTAATTGATTTCAAAGCAGATCCCTTACAACTCCACCTGTTCACTAGTACAGTTTTTTTCCTTCTTGGTACCCATAATTTTTCAGCTTCAGAATATTTCCACAGGCCTAAAGAGCAAAATGTCTCAAGGCATCTTTTATCCTGAGTCTCCCTCATCACAGTGCAGGTTACTGTAGCCATGCTATCAAGTCCACTCTGAAGTGGTATTAATAGTTAACTCTTTTGAAGAGTTATGTGTTTGGTCTGACAGTGGTATATTCATTTCTGCATTGTACAATTGCAGTAAAGATAGGAAAAATGAGGTATATGAACCTTCTGCTGACAAGCCATTTTGTTAGAGGAAATTAATGGAGGATTTGCTCGCAGATCTAGGAGCTCCAATTTCACACACGCCATCTGAGTTTTATTTGTACTGTACTCGTCTCATTGGAGAGGAAAAGGGACAAATGATTATAAGAATCATTTGTGTCTAGTGAGGATTCAGAAAGAATCTCTTCTTTGGGGATACTCTTCATTATTGTTGACAGAAATGTGGCGTTTTTCACATAGAAAAGCACTGATTGGTTCATGGTTAATCACTTAAAAATGTTGAAGATCTTTATTTCCTATTGACAGGCATGATAGCAGGGTGTTTCTGGTGAGTATTTAGAATGTTAACAGTAAATATCAAACTTAAGTCTTTCCATCAATTGACTATTTACAGTGTGATGAGTACCCTGGTATTGTCTCCCAAAGTCCGGTTTTGTTGGTTTAAAATATAGCTCTTCATCTGTCAAGGCCAGATCATGTCTTTTCAAAGAATCAGACTAACAACAAGACGGGAGGCAGAAGATTCACCTCCAAGGCTCTGGTCCTGTAATTAACTCCACATGGTGCCCAAGTCTGCTCCAATTGAGTCAACTTTAAATGACTCCTTCATGTGTATATTAAAATAAATAAATAAATAGCAACAGTACTAATTATGAGAATATCCAGGATGCAGGATCACCAGGGGCGTATCTCAATCTTCATCCACTTAGCAGTTAGGATTCTGGTGGACTATTTGAGAAACTATCTTTGGGAAGATGAGGACTGGGCTGAATCTCAAACTTGAAAATATTTTTCCTTACATTTTGTGTTCTTTGCTTATGGACATCGTTGGAAGAAAACCTTCACTGACCTCATTCATGTCTTCTTTGTGCCAAGTCAGCTCACCAGTTATAAAAAAGTATAAAAAAAGGAAACACCCCGGATAAATGTTGGTTACTGCTGATGCTAGCAAGAAGGGTGTTTACAAAACAATAGAAATCCACATAACAGGTAGAGCGCTATAATATAAAATAAACTCTTCCTTTTCCTGAAGTAAGTGGTAGATCCTTGCTAGTTAACGTCTGTGTTGTTCCAGCCGAGATGTTTGAAAGTAAAAGATTTCCTACCACTCCCCCAACTTCCTTCTAAAATATTTTTCCTTTTGTGAACTGTCAATAAATTGAACTTCTGAGCTCAGTGACCAGTGGTGCAAGAGTAAGATAATTGGTTGCTCTTGGAGGACCCCAGTGAGCTTCAGATTCGGTGAGTTCTCTCCACTTCGATTTTCCTTTTTTAAAGTGTTCCGATTATATTCTTAGTAAGTAATGTTTTCAGTTTAAAGTGACACTTGTGCTTTCATCACTGAGTCTCAAGCTTTTCAGCTTCTGCTCCATATTTTTCTCATGGGCATATATTTGACATGTCCTGGAGCCTTAGTGTCTAAGACACTTTTTGATCCTCGGCTATTCTGCTTCTGTTTTGTTTCTGACTCTTTCCAAGTATCAGAGGGGTAGCCGTGTTAGTCTGAATCTGCAAAAGCGACGAAGAGTCCTGTGGCACCTTATAGACTAACTGAAGTGTAGGAGCATAAGCTTTCGTGGGCAAAGACCCACTTCGTCAGATGCATGTAGTGGAAATTTCCAGAGGCAGGAATAAATATGCAGGCCAGGATCAGGCTGGAGATGACCAGGTGGATCCAATCAAGGAGGATGAGGCCCACTTCTAGCAGCTGATCTGGAGGTGTGAATTCCAAGAGAATAGAAGCTGCTTTTGTAGTTAGCAAGCCATTCACAGTCTTTGTTTAATCCAGAGTTGATTGTGTCAAACTTAAAGATGAACTGTAGCTCAGCAGTTTCTCTTTGAAGTCTGGTCCTGAAGTTTTTTTGCTGCAGGATGGCTACTTTTAGATCTGCAATTGTGTGTCCAGGAAGATTGAAGTGTTCCCCTACAGGTTTTTGTATGTTGCCATTCCTAATATCAGATTTGTGTCCATTGATTCTTTTACGTAGGGACTGTCCTGTTTGGCCGATGTATATAGCAGTGGGGCATTGTTGGCACATGATGGCATATATTACGTTGGTGGATGTGCAGGAGAATGTACCAGTGACAGTATGGCTGATCTGGTTAGGTCCTGTGATGGTGTTGCTGGTGTATATATGTGGGCAGAGTTGGCACCGAGGTTTGTTGCAAGGATTGGTTCCTGAGTTCGAGTTATTATGGTGCGGTGTGTAGTTGCTGGTGAGAATATGCTTCAGGTTGGCGGGTTGTCTGTGGGCAAGGACCGGCCTACCTCCCAAGGCCTGTGAGAGCGAGGGATCATTGTCCAGGATGGGTTGAAGATCACTAATGATGCGTTGGAGAGGTTTTAGCTGGGGACTATAGGTGATGGCCAGTGGTGTTCTGTTGGTTTCTTTCTTGGGCTTGTCCCGTAGCAGGAGGCTTCTGGGTACACGTCTGGCTCTGTCAATCTGTCTCCTCACTTCCTCGTGTGGGTATCGCAGTTTACAGAATGCTTGTTGAAGGTCTTGTAGGTGTAGGTCTCTGTTTGAGGGGTTGGAGCATATGCGGTTGTACCTCAGTGCTTGGCTGTAAACAATGGATCGTGTGGTGTGTCCGGGATGGAAACTGGAGGCATGCAGGTAAGTATAGCGGTCGGTAGGTTTTCTGTATAGGGTGGTATTGATATGACCGTCACTTATTTGTATCGTGGTGTCCAGGAAATGGACCTCCCGTGTAGATTGGTCCATGCTGAGGTTGATGGTGGGGTGGAAGCTGTTGAAATCATGGTGAAATTCTTCCAGAGTCTCCTTCCCATGGGTCCAGATGATGAAGATGTCATCGATGTAGCGTAGGTAGAGAAGGGGTGTAAGTGGACGAGAGCTGAGGAAGCGTTGTTCCAGGTCAGCCATAAAAATGTTGGCGTATTGTGGGGCCATGCGGGTGCCCATAGCAGTGCCACTGGTCTGGAGGTATATGTTGTCACCAAATCTGAAATAGTTGTGTGTGAGGATAAATTCACAGAGTTCAGCCACCAGTTGTGCTGTGGACACAAATCTGATATTAGGAATGGCAACATACAAAAACCTGTAGGGGAACACTTCAATCTTCCTGGACACACAATTGCAGATCTAAAAGTAGCCATCCTGCAGCAAAAAAACTTCAGGACCAGACTTCAAAGAGAAACTGCTGAGCTACAGTTCATCTTTAAGTTTGACACAATCAACTCTGGATTAAACAAAGACTGTGAATGGCTTGCTAACTACAAAAGCAGCTTCTATTCTCTTGGAATTCACACCTCCAGATCAGCTGCTAGAAGTGGGCCTCATCCTCCTTGATTGGATCCACCTGGTCATCTCCAGCCTGATCCTGGCCTGCATATTTATTCCTGCCTCTGGAAATTTCCACTACATGCATCTGACGAAGTGGGTCTTTGCCCACGAAAGCTTATGCTCCTACACTTCAGTTAGTCTATAAGGTGCCACAGGACTCTTCGTCGCTCTTTCCAAGTAGTGATTCATTTTCCTCTGAAATTTGATTACTCTTTCCATCTGTAGAAGCAAATCACTTCCATGGCGGCAGAGATACCAGAAAATAGATCAGTCTTCTATCCTTCACTTCTAATCATTTCCTTTCCAGGGGAGGGGTGCATGGTGTGATCTCTTAATTTTTCTTTCACTTTATCTTCCTCTTTGGGAAATAATTGTATGGTGCCAAATCTAAAATCTTCTACTGACATTTCTAAAGAAATTTAGGAAACTTTTAAAATCAATGATGTTTGGAAAGCAAAGGACCATTTTATTGCCAGATTCTGTCTGGCTGTGTGTGACTGTACTGGATGAAAGGAACAGTGGAAGCACACCTATGTTATTAACAGCTATAAGCTAATCATGAAGCACAAGAGCAGGGGAAGATCAGCTACCTGGGCCAGAGTCTGGAAGAAAAACAGAGTTACATCCTTCTTTTGATGCATGGAGCACTATCAAATGCTGCTGAGACTCTAATGAATTTTGGGGCAGGAGCAAGAGCTATGGGCTGCTCAGTCCAACGCTTCACTTAAACAAGCACTTATTCTTATACCAATGAGTAAATGCAGTCAGACTCATGGCACTACTTATGTACTTAAGCAGCACATGCATAAGTGCCTTGCTGGCCTAGTACTTCCATGGGTTATTATAGATACAATACCATTTTCTTCAGTGCAAGAGGCTGGAAGGTGTTTCCCACACCTTGTATTCCTGTGGCCCTCTCCACTTACTCCTTATTATGGGAGATTAGGAAAGTGACTATTCTGCTCCTGTGTTCTCTTTTGTTTTGCATTCCCAGTATCAGGACCCAGTTCTGTTCTTGAGTGGATGCATGTATAAAATGAGTTCAGGGCATTGTCTCCCCTCTTCTGCTTTCTCTATCACAGAACCTGTGACAGAGAAAGATTACACGATTCACTACCAAGTAAGTCTTTGGCACAGCTTGGTTTAAAACTGATTATTTTAGGGGTTTTTTTTGTTATTCACCTCATTAAACCATGCTGTCCCTCTAAGTCAAAGATTAGCCAATCGAGAGACAGGAGGGTTCTCTCATGTCCATGCTATGAAAGCCCAATACTTATCATCAGAAATTCATATGTTGTTCATTACTTGAGGTATGGAATTGGAACAAATAGAAAATAATTTCAAGAACTAGCCAGCCACAAAGCCTATGTTTTTGATTTCAGGTCACTCTGTCCTATGTTTTGCCCTGTGTGGGACATTTTGGCAGGTAAATAAGAAAATGGCTCCAAACTGCATCAGAAGCAAAAACAATTTGCCATGGAGATATTAAGCAACTCTCCCAGGACTTTGGAATAATTTGGTTCTGATCCTCATACCAAAGAAAGATGTAGCTATTTCATATTGCACCAAAGTGTTCTAGTCTGTCGCTTTTGCATTGCTTTCTGTTTTAGGAATATGCATACATGTGTCATGTAAGCATGCATGGGACAATGGCAGTAACCAGAGCCACTGGGGCCCATAGTCTACTAAGCATAAAAGGTGACATACTATAATTAGGATTTGTTCCTGCAGCCTTCACTCATGTAACTAGTTGTATTGATATCATGGATTCAATGGGATGGCTCACATGAGCAACAGTTCCTGCCACGTGTGAGCTTTGTAAGCAAAGTCCCCATGGAGACAGCACACCACAGGGAAAGCCAATATAACACAAGTGAGTCATGAGACCGAGAGAGATGGATCTCACTATTTAATGAAAGATGATCCTGTGTGCACCTGTAAGGGCTGGTCTCAGACCTGAGCTAGTGTGGGATGATGATCAAATAATAAAAATCCTCCCAGGGAGAACAAACTTGGCCATTTGCTACTCTGCAAGGTTCAGGCTCTGCACTTTCTGCTGCTCCTGTATGCTCCCTCCCACTTGCATTTTTCTCATCCCAGTTTACCCTCTCAACTGCTGTGTCTCCTTGAAAACCCCTTTGCCTCAGACAGTGCTAATTGGTGTAGCATTGCTCCCTCTGCCTGAATCCTATAGTAACCACAGGAAAAAGCACTAGCCAATGCCTTTTCCTGGCTATTTCCCCGCCCGCATCACGTCTTCTCTCCATCTCCTTGGTATGAGCGTGTCAGTGCTCACGCTGGTACTTCAACTATCTTCTGATATGGAGGATGGTCCTCATACAGAGCAGGAGGCAAAATGCCTAAAAACCTGCCTATGTTAAAAGCATGTTCCAGCAGCACCATAAAGAGATATTCTTTCACACAGGGCAAAATATTAATTATGCACCCCTTTTCCTTAGGTTAGCACACGTCGTGCTCTTTACTTTTGCAGCTTATTACTTTTATTTATTGGCTGCGTCTAGACTGGCAAGTTTTTCCGAAAAAGCAGCTGCTTTTGCGGAAAAACTTGCCAGCTGTCTACACTGGCCGCTTGAATTTCTGCAAGAACACTGACTTCCTACTGTCTGAAATCAGTTTTGCACAAAAAAGCCCCGATCGCAAAAATGGCGATCGGGGCTTTTTTGCGCAAAAGCACGTGTAGATGGGCATGGACGCTTTTCCGCAAAAAGTGCTTTTGTGCAAAAACGTACATGCCAATCTAGATGCTCTTTTCTGCAAATGCTTTTAATGGAAAACTTTTCCATTAAAAGCATTTGCGGAAAATCATGCCAGTCTAGACGTAGCCATTGTGTCTTTGTGCCCCTGATTATGATGCACCTAGGGCGAGCACCCTGCTTGACCTACCCTTCTTATGGCCCTGTACTTTATCTGTCTGCTTAATTTTCCCCCTTCCTAGAGGTTTTGTAGGAGTGTTAGTGTTTCCATGGAATTTTAGGATGAACAGTGCTCAGTGTGTTCTTATAGTGTTAAACACAGGTATAAAGGGAATTATTTTGAGGACTCTTTGGTCGGACTTCACATGAAAAATCTTATCGGACATTTCAGAAAAGCTTTCTAGCCCAGCTGTGCCAGGATTTTACTGCATGGCTCCATGCAATGTTTCTCCTTTTTATTTGGGATGTGTTGTTCTCAGTCTTTCCCTTTGGGGAATCATAACAGGTTTATATCTTCTTCGGTAACACTGAAATAAAACCTAGGGGACTATGTTATCTTCAGACTCACATTGCAGCTCTCTAAGTTTAAACTCTATGACCTTTGAGGAGTCCTCTTCAAATTTAATGAAATTAAGGGCTGGAGGACATCATCTCAGATGAGTAGAGGGTTCCTGTTGAGCATAAATAAATGCCATCCTGCAGCAAAATCATTTGCATTCCTGAGCCTTCTCAGGTGTGTAACCATGAGGTAGTTATCTAAGCTACAAGTGATTGTACCTATCTATCAAGTAAATCAGAGACCCAGAAATCTAACACAGGTTAACAGGATGTGATGTTGTGTTGTTCCCCAAGGAGTTTGTGTCTGTAAATGAATGAATGAATGAATGAATGAATGAATGAATGAATGAATGAAGACAGAAGATGCAGATTGTCACCTGTAACTGATTAGATATTCATCCAATGTCATACCTCCAGCTTTTGGGAGACAGATCCCCCTACACTCTAACAGCTACTTTCCTCTTTTATTCACCAGCTTTCAAGTACTAGCACAAGGCTGCGATCACTAGGAAGGAGTGTCTGCATTAGGAATCCAGGAATCAGTGTGTGTTAAATGTCCTTTTCTCTGCCTGATCCATAGAGGAGGTGTGTCTGTGCAAACCATCCATGTCTGGCTAGCTCATGTTGTAGCAAATTCTTCTATGAGCTTTGAAGACCTCCCATTCAATCCCTACTGGGTTAAGCAAGATGTTGGCCCTCATGCTTTCCTTTTTTAAAAATTTCACAAAGCGTTTCTATTATTATAGTTTGATCTATTTTGTCATTGATATAATGAAACTTACACTTTAGCCCTAACTTATCTGACTTTCTCCCATTAATCAGTGTCTACAGCATGAACAAAACAAGGAACAATGTAAAGAAGAAAGGGAAGGGATGGGAAGCAGCTAAGTAATGCTGTCAGTTTTTAAACTCATTTCTGCGGTTGCTTCTCTACAATTCTATAACAATATCTTGTATTCCATGGCCCTGGCTGTGTCATCACAATCAAGCAAAGCAATAAGTCTGTGTGATGGTCATGTCAAGGCTTCTGTCACCCGTTAGGTTATCTGTAGGGCTGTGGGAAGAGTCAGAAAATTTTGTGCAAGATAATAGGTAACTCTTAGGCTGTGTCTACATTGGCAAGATTTTACGCAAAAGCGGCCGCACATAAGCCCTCAGGAATAAGCCCTCTTGCGCAGGTGTTCTTGCGCAAGAGGCCAGTGTAGACAGGTAACATTAATTTCTTGCGCAAGAAAGTCCGATGGCTAAAATGGCCATCGGAGCTTTCTTGCGCAAGAGAACATCTACACTGGCACGGATGCTTTTGCGCAAAAGCACGTCTCTTGCGCAAAGCACATGCTAGTGTAGATGCTCTCTTGCGCAAATATTTTAATGCAAATCTCTTGCGTTAAAAATATTTGTGCAAAATCTTGCCAATGTAGATGTAGCCTTAGAGAGAAAACAGTAATGTTGTGTATGGGCTACTTTTCAAGAGTTCCCTCTTTCTCAACATACGACAAAGCTCAAGTGCTTTACAAGCCATGTTGGAGACTAGATAAATTAGAAATTGAAATAACAGTAGTACACTGTATTCCAGATGCCATCAGATGGTATATGGGGGTAAATGTTGACATTTTAATGTGCTTTAAGCAAAAGACCGGAATTTGAAAGCATGGATGCCTAACGTCAGAGACCTAAATCTATATGTACATACCAAAATTAGCAGCCTGACTTTCACAGGTCTTGGGCACCCATTACTCCCATTGAGCAATCAAAAATCCCTTCAGCAAATCAGTTCTCACTTAAAATCAGTCCATAAATCAGTAATAATTTTTCCCTTCTCTAAAGGTCTAATTTGATGGTGTGGAGTGCCCTCACCTCCCAGAAAAGTCAATGAGAGTTGAAGATGCTATTCAGCATCTCTCAGGGTCAAATAGAGCTTAAGTTTGTACTGAGCCCAAAGACAATTAGTTTTCCTCTGATGGTTTCGAAAGGATGTTGCAGCATTCACTGACATTAGTGAGTATTATTCTCTGCTGAAGGAGAAACAAAACAGGGAGTATATTATATTCTTATTGTGTGTAACCATGTAACCTGTCTCCAAGTGACCAAGATGTCCTCATTAATGATTGCTCTATATTTAGCCATTGTTGGGAGCATGTGCCCCTACCTTAATCAAAGACCTGGTAGCCATGGCAACGACACAGAGCATCTGGATGGATACAGTTTGCCAAACATTTTAACAAGGTGTGAGGTGAATATAACACATTGCCATTAGGTGAATTAATTTATTGTTCCTTTCCAGAACAAAGTACAAAGTATTCCTAACAGCTCCCTGGCCAAAAATGCTAGACTTTGCATTGATAAGAGCCCCATTAACATAAATTACATTACTAATATTGTTTTCTTTTGCAGGTTTATCGGCATTCGTATACAGCATATTATGTCCTCAGCAAAATACCTTTTGGGTAAGCTCTAATTCAGTATTCATTTTAAAACACAGACATTTCAAATTCTACCAAGTAAAACAAGATACAACTAATGGCTTGCCTGTAACAATTCTGTGCCGCAGTCCAACATTCAGTGCAGCCTCCACTGTACTGTGTGTTGCACAACTGAACACATACCATGGGAGAAGTAAGAGTAGTAAGAGTAGTAAGAGAGGGCCCAGTTTTCATGTTGTTGGCTGGAAAATAGTGTATTTAGCTAAAAACTGGGAAGTGAACATAAATTGGTGTGTTTTGAAGGCTATACTGGCTGCTAGTCATATGTGCAAATTTTCACCAGCAAAAAAGGAGAGAAACTGCAATATGTCCATGCTTTGCTGTTGTTAATAAAATATGGCAAGTGCAATTCTCAAACTAATGCTCTTTTTTTGCTAAACATTGTATTCATTCACTGGTTTATTAGTTCTATATAGAGTGTCCAAATAGATAATAAGTGTTTTGCATACTTACAAGCCAGCTCCTGCAAGGACTTGCAAGTGTGCTTAATGTTAAGCCCCTGAATAGCTTCATTAAAGTCAATGGCACTACTCACCTGTTATCTATCAAAGCACTTAAGCATGTGCTTAAGTTCTACTGACTTCAGTGGGATTTTTTTTTACTTCAATTGAAGTTAAGCATATGCATGAAATTAAGTACAGGTTTAAGTGCTTTAGTGAATCAGCATCCTGTGACCATTTAAGCATGTGCATACATTTTTTCAGCATAAGGACCTAAGGAGACAAACTGGGAGGAGTAGGAGAGATGTTAGATGCCTTTTTGTAAAGTGGTCGATTACAATATTTTATATTACCTTCCTCTACATGAAACCCCACTAAAGTCAGTAAATATTCAATGAATAAGTTGCCAGCACCCATGAGTAAGTGGGTATCACAATGTGGCCCCAAAATTGGTTTTACATTTTTCAATATATTTGTGTATATAACAGGAAAGGAGAAATACAAAGTATTTATAATTATCTCCTGGAGAGCAATTATTATAATATTTTATATAAAAATTCAAGTATGACAGAATTTAGTCACTTCAGCACAATTTTAATGGTATTTAGGTGTGCTCAGTATCATATTTACATGATTTAGGAGCTTATCAAAAGGGATTTAAGTACTTAGCAATATAAATCCCATTGACTCAATGCAGTTTAGATGCTGCATGCATTAGTCCCTTTTGAAAATGTGATTTAGGCTCCTGAATTGGTTAGGTGTTGTGATGGTGAGTGCAGCAACACCTAAGCACCTTTAAAAATCAGGGCCTTCGTTTTCCTGTTAAAGACTGCTCTGATTTTGAGACTTGACAATAAAGATCCTGACTTCATAGCACAATTTAGACCTCAGCTTGACAGACAGACATCATGTTTAGTTTCTTTAAAATACTGGTCATGTTCATATGTGGTGTCAATAAGATATCTTGGTATATTCCCCCACTTAGTTAAAAAGAGTTCACATTGAGAATTTCTTTCACCAATGTCAAATTAACAGCCAGGAAACATTATTATGTTTTCTTTACAGAAATTCAGTATTCTGCACATATTTTTAAAATACCCCAAAATATTAGAAACTCTCTATATTAGCGGTTTAGGAATCCAGTCACTTCTGTACCACCACGGAATCATTCATCGTCCACCCCACCAAATTAGGGATGTGGAAGGTTGACCAGTTAATGGGTAAGGCTTACTAGGTCCAGTTAACCAGTAGGGGCTGGAGCAGCTCCTCGCCTGCTGTGGGCAGGGGCTGCTCCAGCTCTGCAGGACCCACTGTGGACAGGGGCTGCTCTGGCCATGCAGAAGCAGCTCCTGTCTGCGGTGAGCCCATGTGCGCTGAGGGAACAGGCACTCCAGCCATCCAAATGGCCAGAGCAGTCCCTGCCAGTGGTACATCCGGTCCCACCATGGACAGGGGTTGCTCTGGATAAAATTGGGGTGTCGCTCCAGCCCGGCAGTGGCAGGGGAGGAGGCCACTCCCCCCCAGATGGGCTGATGTGCCCCCTTTCCTGGTCAGCCCCCCCACTTAATCGGTTAACTAGTTAAACATTACATTTAACTGGTTAACCAATTAAATGAGATTTTACGTCTCTACATCAAATATACATTGCATATTGCATCTTTTTTGGTTCTGCGATGGAACCGTAGTGTTGGATGAATAATTTTGATTTCATTTTTTCATTCAGTATGAAGTGAAAATTATGAAAGGATTATAGTGTCAGGAGTCACTGAATTATGTCAGAATCCTGTCGGTTTTCCCATAGTATGATGTGTTGGTGGAACAGGAAGATATTTTAATGGAGAGAATTGGTAGGATTGCTCTGTTTGTTGTTATACAACGTTTTGATTGCATAGTATGGACGGTTTATGTAAGTATATGTAGATCTTGCAAGCTTATATTTTATCCATATTGTAGAGCAAGTAACAAGTTGTTGGGTTCCCCTCCCCTAGTGGGTCGTGTTGCATGATGTGATAGGGGAATAAGTACATTGTAAATGTATCCCTTGATTAGGGCTACTGAATGGGAATTTATCATCTTCAAGTAGTGTATTTGGAATTTTGCAAATGGCTTAGGGAATTCTACTGGGTACAGTTAACAAGGTAATCCCAGCCAAGTGGGCTGAGAGTGGGCGAGGAAGGATGATGCACAACCCAAAAGCACTGATTTCATTTAGAGAACAGAACTCTCTCATCAGCCAGGGTGGGGATGAGGAAGTGAGGCTGTTGTTCTGGCAGGGATGGGGCATAAACACCCACCAGCTGCCTCAGAGTAGAGTATCTATTTTATTGTATTCCTTTAGATTTGACATTAATGAACAAAGAGCTTGTAAATGCTTTGAGCGCCTTGACAGCAATTAAACTTCCAATAACCACCCAGCAGCTTTAGCACCAATAGTCAAACAAATGAATTTCACTAGCTACCAGCCTTAAAATAATCAAGTGGAATAAACCATTTACCTCAGCTTGCAGTCAGTAAAAATGACAAATCTTCCGAAAAGCTGCTCAGCCCCAAATCCTGCCAAAGAAGACCCTCATCTCCTTCCCCCAAAGCCCTTTCAGGTGCAGTGCACCCTACCTCTGCTGCAAAAAGGGACAGTCTGTCTACCCTGTTAGCATGCTGCCAGATGGGGGTTTGGGGCCTGATCATGTTTCCAAGCCAGTGGCCACAGCTTGAGCATAGGTGGCCTCATTAGCTGTGACCCTAGCCCATCTCAATCCTGCTGTTTCTAAATGTGAATTCCACTGAACGTATGCCCTAGCAGCCATGCGCGTGTAAGCTTCCCTCCACTGTCTCACCCACCATCCTTGCCATCAAATCAAACCTTTCTTATAGGGAGGAGTAGGTAGTTCAGCCTTCATGCTCATGTAGCCCTTGCTGCCTCTGCTGGGCCTTAGTAATAAGAGAGCCAATTAGTGTCACCACTTTTAAAGAACATGACATTAATTTAATTCAATTCTCCCCATAAACTGTATTTTCAAGGGAAATCATGGATTTTTTTGCTGATTTCCTGCGGATCCTGGTTATGTTTGCAACAGAGATGGACCCAAGCCACCAAGGTTTGGCTTTATATTTGAATTTTCCCTAAGTTCAGGGGCGTTCCAGTTGGGCGTTTGACTTGGGTCCATTTTCAGTATATAATTGTGAGTGGGTGTATCAACCCTGCACTGGTGCTGAAGGAGTTAACTTGACCCAGCTGGCTGAGAGGGCCCCACCCCCACAATCCTGCTGGGCATGCTCCAACTGGAGGCTGGCTATAAAAGCCTCTGGAGCTTCTCAGTCAGGGCTGACTGCTGCAGGGAAAGGAGGTGCCGTAGGAGTAGGAAGCGTAGCTGGACCAAACAGCCGCAACCCGACTCAGAGGGCCTGCAGTAGAAGCCCTCTGACCAGAATGTGAAGACAGGGAGGACTTCTTATAAGAACTGGGTAGGATGGGGAATTGCTCCCCAAGAGCTTGGTGTGCTGCAATAGAATTCCCTGCTGAACTAACAGTGGACTGTGCCACTGCTAACAGGGCCCTGAGCCCGGTGGAGTGGGAGGGCCAGGGTTCTCCTACCCCCCTTCTCAGTTACCCACATGTGAGGGAGCTTTGTTTATTATATATGGACTCTGTGGCCATTGGACTGTACTACCCTGATCCGAGAGGGACTTTATATTGACTCTGAGGCCACTGGGCTGTACTGGGTATAAACTCTGAGGCTGCTGGGCTGTCCTGTGCATGAACTCAGGGTAGTACTCTGAATACAGGGAGATTGTATACTGACTGAGGCCAGTGGACTGTGTTACCCTGAATACAGGGGGACTGTATACCGACTGAGGCCAGTGGACTGTGTTACCCTGAACAAAACAGGGAATGTTTAGACTCTGACTGCCAGGGCCATAGAACCGCTCCCCGAGTTATGACCTCTTCCACTTACAACCATCCGCATTACTACCAAAGCGGTCGTAAATGCAGATCCGAGTTATGAATGGCGATCTGCACTTACGAACAGTGCGGTTGCCATGTAACTCTATGGGATCCGAGTTATGAACACTTCGAGTTACGGACCAAGTGTTCGTAACTCGGGGAGCGGCTGTACTGCCCTGAGCATAGGTTGCAGTACATAGACTTTGTGGCTAATTGGCCACCCTATCTAGAATGGGAGCTTGAGGGGCTGCAGAGGACTTTTGCCACCCTTTCTGGTAGATGGACAAGGCGCCCTTGACAATAATGTACAATTCAAGTGAAGGCATGAATGAATGGTGTGTAAAAATGTTCCCATCTGTAGCCCTTTCTCCTATTGGTATCTTTGGGGAAGTAAATCAAACTACTTTCATGAATAAAAGAAGCAGGTTTGGGCCCCTGGTGCAGAGTGATAAATGACAGAAGTAAGCAAGCTCCATGGTATCTTATTAAAAGCAGATAATAACCATTTCCTTTCCCTCCCGTTATCTCAACTTTCTTCAGATATTTGTAGATTCAGGATAAAAATCCCTTGTATTTTGCCAAATTTCCCACTGATCTTTAGAAGGTTTTTAGGGCTTTTTTTATGATGAGACTGATTGATGTTCTATAGTTGTTTTTATTTTCAAGAGTGAACAGTTGGGGGATTGTTGGTCTTTTTTTAAGCTGCTCAATCAAATGGGAAACCTGGAACCCACTATCTGTAGTAGGGACATGAACAACTAGTCGAGTAGTCGACTATCCGATAAGCAAATGCTTATCAGACAGTCAACACAGTAGTCGACTAGTCGCTTCTCCCGCTCCCATCGCTATCTATCAGAAAGAGGTAGAAGGGGGGGGGAAGAGGAGGAGTTGCTTCAAGATGGCAGTGCCACGTGGAGCCTGGGCCCAGACCCTCCACATGGGGTTGCTACTGTGAAACGTTGCATGTGTAACCACCACTAGGCAGATTTGAACCTGGGGCTTCTGAAGCAGAGTATAGGAGCCTCTACCCTCTGAGCTAAAAGCCAGTTGGCTCCCAGCCCATGCTGTAAAGGTCTCTTGATCTTAACTGTTGCTATGGTCTAGGTACCACTTGCATTGCTCAGTAACCACAGTAGTCAAATAGTCAGTGCAATTTGCTGTTGCTACACCTGAAAGGCAAAAGCACTGCAGGGAGTATGGGGCCAGACCCTGTGCTCCCAGTGGCATTTCAAAGCAGCAGGGCTGCACGGAGCCCAGGATAAGCAGGGGACTCTCCTGCTGACCCTGAGCTCCATGTGGCACTGATGCTTTGAAATGCCACGGGGAACCCAGCATCAGGCTCCACACAGTGTTTCAAAGTGGCAGCACCACATGGAGCCTGGGGTCAGCGGGGGAATCCTCAACTGGTCCTGGGCTCCACAGGGCGCTGCTGCTTTGAAATGCTGTGTACAGCTTGGGACTGCCTAGCTGGCCCCAGGATGCATGTGTAACCCACACATCTGGGCTATGTCTACACTCGCGGCTTCTTGCATGAGTAATATGCAAATGAGGCTAAGCGTGGAATATCACCGAGTCTCATTTGCATACCTAATGAGCCACCATTTTTTTCCAGAAGAGGCTCTTGCGCAAGAAGGAGTGTCTACACTGCCACTTTTTGCGCAAGAAAAACCCTCCTGGGCAATGCTGTTACACCTATTACTTTTCAGGAAGAACAGCATTGCGCAAGAAGGGGCAGTGTAGACGCTCCTTCTTGCACAAGAGCCTCTTCTGAAAAAAATGGTGACTCATTAGGTATGCAAATGAGACTCGGTGATATTCCACGCTTAGCCTCATTTGCATATTACTCATGCAAGAAGCCGCGAGTGTAGACATAGCCCAGATGTGTGGGTTACACATGCATGCTGGGGCCAGCTAGGCAGTCCCAAGCTGTACACAGCATTTCAAAGCAGCAGCGCCCTGTGGAGCCCGGGACCAGTTGAGGATTCCCCCGCTGACCCCAGGCTCCATGTGGTGCTGCCACTTTGAAACACTGTGTGGAGCCTGATGCTGGGTTCCCCGTGGCATTTCAAAGCATCAGTGCCACATGGAGCTCAGGGTCAGCAGGAGAGTCCCCTGCTTATCCTGCGCTCTGTGCAGCAATGCTGCTTTGAAATGCCACTGGGAGCACGGGGTCTGGCCCCATACTCCCTGCAGTGCTTTTGCCTTTCAGGTGTAGCAACAGCAAATTGCACTGACTATTTGATTAGTCAGCTAATCAAAATGTAACATCCCTAATCTATATCCCTGTTTTTTATCTACCAGGTGTCAAAGCAATGAAGCTCATACTGATCTTGGGTGCCATCTAGTGGATTTGTCATTTTTTGTAAAAATTTAGAAGGTGTTTTATCATACACCACTTTGCATCCCACGTTTGTTTTTTCCCTTACTGGTGCTGGGATAGAAATGGTCTTATCTGCCTTTAAAATCGTTTTGCCAAACTTCTAATGCAACATGTTGGCTTCACTTGCCAAACTGTCATTGACAACCTGTTTGTTTGTTTATTATTTGTGTTGCAATACAACTTATGAGCCCCTTTCCTGGATCAGATCCCCATTGCTATATGTGCAGTAGAAATACAGGATAGGAAGACAGGCCTATTTGTTAACTTCTGAATGTTCTTTTGTTTACTCCGAGGAGTATGAGTTCTGCTCACTAGTGTTCCTCAGTGTAATCAATCCTTCCCGGGCCCCTAATGCCCAGCCTGCAAACAAATCTTCCACTGAGCTGGGAGATATTTGTGTACTACTTGCTTCACTCTTCCCCTTGAGAATCATGTGCCAAAGTGGTGGTGGTTTTTTTAAATTAAACTACATCGTATGACTTAGTAAGATAGGATAGGAGAATATTTATGCCTACCTCTGTAATTTCCACTCCATGCATCTGACAAAGTGGGATTTTGCTGATGAAATCTTATGCTCATATAAATTTGTTAGTCTTTAATGTGTCATAGGATTCCATATTGTTTTTGTAGATACAGACAAACACAGCTACTCCTCTTGATACTATGCGTTGTTAGGTTGCATTACATATTATTAGTACTTTTGCTGCATGGTTCCTGTTACTGAATTTACAACCAACACAATATTTAGTTGACTGTATGGTGGGTTTTTTCCCCCTTTTCCCACTGGGGCTCTGCACTGGGACCTTACACTTAATAATAAGCTCTTATCAAATGCTTGTCATCCATAGCTCTGAAAGCACTTTACGAAGGTCAGTATCATTAAACCCATTTTATAGATGGAGAAACTGAGGGTGAAGTGACTTGTCTAAGGTCACCCAGTATCAGAATTGAGTCTAGAACCCAGTTCTCTTGAGTGCTCTAGAAGATTGTTTATTTCATGTATCCCTGCCCACTGACTGTAAGGGCATTGGTTACTGGCTGCTTTTTAAAACTGCATGTGGCATTAGGAGGATCACAGCTCTATTCTGGTATGGCAACACCTGTGGAAGAGGTAACATTTGATTGTTCTTTTACCAAGTAACCATATCTTCTGCCTTCACTGTGGTCTAAAAAGCCACCATTTCTGGTTTTGCTTTTTTTTTTTAAGCCCAGAATAAAATCTAGCATAAAAAGTACATTCTGTCCAACTTCGTGCTGTGCATTCATTCCTGAGCTGATTGTTATCCTTTAGCATTACCGGTAGGAAAAGATTGCCAAACTGAACCCTTGCCACAATTTGTGAGTAACCCTTCCCCCAAAAAACCACCCAGAATTCCTAAATGTACCTATAAAGCTCAGACAAGAGGAGATTTCATAGTGTTTATTTTATATGTGGAGAGGAGGGAATTGTGCATAGCAGCTTCTAGGCAGGACCTTTTCTTCTTGCTAGATTTATACTGTGTAACAGGAGGCAGCTGGTGGATGTATCCAAGGAGCAATCTTAGAACACAGTTATACTGTTCATATATCCATGCTGTCAAATTCTATTCAGTATTGAACATTCCTCTCCCACACAACTCTGATTACCATCATGAGAAGCTCTGTGTGGACTAACTGCAAAATCCACAGTGGATAGGAAATAGGAGAATTTTGCTCCTTGTGCATCTGGGATACATTTTTAAGCCAGTGCATGAAGATTTCACTGATCAACTCCCTCTAATGTTCAAATTCATCCTGTGTTTCTTACACCAGCTAGCAAACAGATTTGATAGCAAACTGTCTGATAGCAAACAGAATAAAACAAAATAAATTAAAGAAAGCCAAGGCAGACATGCATAGAAAGATGGTTGTCACGAATGCACAAAAATTTCATTGTGAAGCAGTAGAGGCTAAAATTTTTCTTGTTGATTGACAGCAAGATTTTATCATAACATACAGTGTTTGTGACAGAAGAGAGAAATTATTTAATATTAGTTTCATGGCTAAAAAATAGAAGTACTGACAATAAAGAGAACTGAGTTTAAACCAAACGTTTGTTTAATCTCTTCCTTTCTGATTGCTGCCCAATGGCCGATCACTGTTATCTGAACACTGTGGCAAGTCCAATAATTTGCCTGTGCCTCAGTTCCCCCAACTGTTAAAACATTGATGATAATTCTATTTAGCTACTATGCAGAGGTGTTTGTATTAATTAATGTTGATAAAGTGCTTTAAGGTACTGGGATGGCAAATGCTACAGAAGTACAAAGGATGATGATGATGATGATATCTATTTCAGCCATTTGGATTTTAATTGGTGGAAATGAGGACATGTCTACCCTTAGGGTATGACTAGACTACAGGTTTTTGCATACCTTTTTCCGATTCTTTTGTAGGAAGAGGCTTTTCCAACATTTGGCCCATCTAGACTGGGTCAAATGTTGGAAAAAACCTTTTTCAGAAGCCCCCTTCTTCCTTGCATAATAATAACAGGAACTGAGTGGGGAATTTGATATTTAGAACTGCAGTAATGACTGATGCAGATACAATAATAATCTTTTTAGTAATTAATAGTTAGAACTCGGAGCAGATGTTAATTGCTAAATGGGAAAAAGCTCAGCAAATCATTTTGTCACAAAGATTAATAGCTTATTGCCTGTCAGCTAACTGAGGGGGTATTTTTTAAGATCCTAGACAACACCTTTTATTGAGCTATGGGCCTGACTTCCGTACTCATTGATGTCATTGGAAGTACTCCCATTAAATTCCATTCTAAAATTAAATATGAGAGGTTTTAGATTTTCATGCCTAATAAAGCTGGAAACCCTGTGCTTTTTTGGGTGAATCTCCTCCATCTTCTTTCAGGCTCAGTTGAACCCTCAACTCACCCCAAGGCTCTGTATCCCCTTCACCAAACTGGCCAGCACAAATCTCAGCAGGTTGGACTGAGTTGCGCTCCTTGTTTATACCCAGCATTTTCAACATAGGACAAGGTGCACTGTTAGAAAAAACAAGAACAGAGGAAAAAGAGAAACCATTCGATTACAGTACCATCATTCCACACAAAGCAGGCCACCCAACCTTGTGGAAGCCCTTTCAATTGTTTTGCTTTTCTGTTTCGCACCACCAAGAAGAGAAAACGGGGGAAGAGAGGATTGTTGCTTAGTTGGGACTCTTCTGCATTTTTTGGAGGTTGGAAGAACCAGATGCATTTCCCCAAGAGATCCATTTGCATGGTGGCCCCTACCACAGGAAAGAGACCATAAAAACGTGAGCTTTGATTACCATTTCCAACTATGCACAGCGTAGGTTCAGACAGTTTGTTCCGCCCATTTAAAATCCAGATATAATATTATTTAATTACATAACATGCTGATTTGTGCATAGTACACTGTAAGGCACAAACAAAGGTATGGTGCTCCTTAAGTTGCAACCTCTAGGCCCAATCCTGCAAGGTGCTGAGCACCTCCTCACTTCCATGGGTTTCAGTGAGGGCCAAAGATTCACCTCTATAATCTGTTCCCTAAAGAATGCAATGATGTGAGTGTGGCGCACAGACTCCGGTTCCTTGCACTTGACTTTTCCCACATGCATGGTTGCATTAGCACCCTGCTACTAGGGGGTCTTCTGGCTGCTGCTGAAAGCAGACTCTCTGTGGAAAACATAATGTGATACCCAGCTGATGAGATACTTTGAAACTGGAAGTGGGGAATGATACATAGGCATGCCAGTTCTTCCTTCTCCCATCCCACCTCTTGGCACAGAACTTTGCTTCACAGAACAACCACCAAAGAGGATGGAAGAGGGGAGGAGGCAATGGGACATGGAGGTGACTGACCTTCTGCACCATCATATATGTGTGAGATCAATGCATAAAAGAGTCCTTCCATAAGCAAGGGTGGGGGGGGGGGGAGGGGGAGAGGAATCCCCACCATGAGATTTTTAAAGATGCTTAGAGAAACCTAGACATTCCAGTCAATGCCTCCATATCCTCTGGAATAGATTATTGTTACCTCCTTACGCTTTCCCAATCTCAGCTCCAGTGTTTGCAGAATTTCACACCAAAGACCAGCCTGTGCCATGACTTGTATATCATTCTCAATGGATATCCACTGGCTTCTGCTATGGCAAATGGTTGATTTTAATGTTATATTAGTATTTTGCCTGACCTGCTACCAAATACTGTATTACATTGTTTTACGCATGGGCAGACTGTAGTCAGTTAGATTGGTTAGCGTCTTACATTTGTGGTTGAATTTGACTGGGTTGCTGACTGTGTCAGGCAGACTTGTATTGTTACCTGGTGCTTTTGTGTGTTAAGCTCTACCTGTGTGGAATTCACTCCTTGCGTTAGACTTGTGGGATCCCTGGTTGTTAAGACCAAAACACAGAACTGCTATATATCTGATTGAACTTTTAATGAGTTTGATTTGCTTTCATTGCTTACATCTTCTTTTTGATCATTGAAAAGTACTGTCAGGCTTACTTTAGTGGGGAGTAAAATAAAACGCTTAGTTATTTCATAAGATCTTTTAAATCTGTTTGGGTGTGTATGCTTACATACATTCATGTATGCACACACCCACACTCTTAAATGAGAGAGTCTGAAATATCATGGAAGATACATACAGTGGAAAATAAAAACTTACATTATTTTGTTTTGGGATGGGGGGAATCCTTGAGCCTTGTGCTGCATTTTCTGATCATTTGAGTCCTTGATTAACTGTTCCAACAAATATTTATTCCCTTCAGTATTTTCTCTTTCCTGAGAAGTGTTTCTCTTTCTGACAGCTGTCTCTTCACCTCCTTGGTGTATGTTGAAATAAGCAAGTCATTTAAGTGTGCAACGGTGTCTTTTCCTTCTGTCAAATAACCTTCTCATCTTTTGAAAGATTTGCCTTCTCTCTCAAGTCACTACTTTTGGTTCTTTGTGTACTTGGATACATTTTTATTTATCTTAATCTCTTCAACAATGTCTTTTGTGCTCCCTTTTGCTTTACTGATATCTTACATACGCTTAACTTTATAGTGATCACAGTTCTTCTGCTTGTACACATTCACCAGACTGTTTGAAACACTTCAGCAGTCTCTCTTCTAAAGATACTTAAGCCTACCAGAGAAGGGTTGAAGCAAGTCAAGTCTGAGGTGCATTGGGAAGGTTTGATCCACTATTCCATCTTATATCTTATTCAAAACAGTGAATATTGTTCCATCACTTCCTAATCACTAATATCAATCACAAATTTAAGGGACAAAAGAGGACACATTAAACCTTTTGTGGGAGTGTTCTCAGTGATTTCCTGGTTGGAAATGAAGACAAATGTACAATATTTGGTTATAGAAAAGGATAACGTACAATGAAATATAAATCTATAATGGAAACAGTTCATTACTAAACGTGGTATGAACTAACTAATAGAAAAGCTCACGAAGACTGAATTCAACATCAGGCATTATCAAGCATTCCATACCATGCGAAGGTTCAGAAAAAACTGCAAGGCCTGGAGATGAGTAGCTGTGAGAAACACAGGATCTTCTGAGAAGTCGGGATGTTCAGGCAAATGATAACAGTGTACTCCTGTTGGAAATTCTGCACCACTGCGTGTGTGCAGACTTCATGTCCCCTCCAGATTTATTTTTCTTTCATAGAAAATAAATTCTTCCAGGGAGGTACTGTGCACCTTTTGCACACTGGGGGCTGATGTGGCACCAGAGGAGAGAGCATTTGACTGAGGGCTTGAGCAGCCAGCTCACAAAAGGGTGGAGGAGTGACTACTTTCCTCACAGCATCCTACCCATAGGCAAGGTGCTGAGGCACAGGGCAGAACAGAGTGGGATGCCTGAGACTGTTGGGAGGTTACAGAGACTGGAGTTGAGAAGGGTTAGTGGGAGGGGATATTAGACACAAGTGCTTCCAAAAATTTTAATTAAATTACCAAAATAATAACTTGCCCGATTGTATTGTGGTGGTTTGACAAAACATGCAGTTTTAAAATATTGTTCACAGGATTTTTAAATTTCTGTGTGGAGTTCCCCCAGGAGTAAGTTCTAGGAAGAAATGGAGACCAGAAGAAGCAGGTAATGGCTCCCAGGAAGGCTTGGTTGGCCAGGCCGCCACACAAATACCTAAAAATTAGGCAACGCCATTAGAGTTTCAGGGGAAAGTTTAGCACAACTGAGGGGATTCCGACTTCTGTAAGGCACTCTTGACCACAGGTATGGGGTACAACAGCCAGGAAACCCAGGAGAGAATCAGAAATGTCTGGGTGAGTCTAAGGCGAGTTTTGTTTTGTAGGGATTCAAATAGGAAAACAAAACTGAAATAATCTGAAGATAAGTAACAGCTTTTCCATTGAAGTAACAATACAGAATTGTAGCCAGTTCCACCTACAAATGTTGTGGGTAGAATTTTATCTTTTTTTCTGGCAGATCTTTTAACAGTGGACTTCAGGGTAGTTAAAATGTCCAGCAGCAGAGAGCTGCCGGGAGCCTTTCCTTGCTGTCTTCCTGCGCTAGTCTTTCACTGCTGAGTGTGGCTACACTGCAGTAAGTGTCAATGCAGCCTGCCTTCCACTACAGCATGTATCTGCTTATATGCACCATTGCAAGTGTAGACCAGGTTTAAGATAGGAGAGAGGTTCAGTGGCTATAGTGCTAGTCTAGGACTGAGGAGACAACAACTTCCTGTATAACTTTGGGCTTCCTCTATAACTTTGGGCAAGTCACTTTATGCCTTCGTTTTCCTTCTGTAAAATGGGATAATAGCCTTCCCCTGTCTCACAGGCATGAGGCAAGGTACTCAGATACTACAGGAACGGGGTCCAGCTACTGAACAGGGATTTTTGAATGAGCTGAGGATCAGATTTCCAGGTGCTTGGCACCCACAGTTGGGGCTGGATTTTCATAAGGGCTCAGGACCCATTGTGCTGATGAGGTTTTTTTTTATTTTATTTTTTTTAAGATCTGGCCCATGCTGTGGTGATGCACTGCACTGAGCAAGCTGGTTTGAAATCAAGGGTTAGCACTGAAAACAACTACTTTGAATGCATGGCTTTTATTCCTTCAGCCACTCAGTGTATATATAATATTTTATCTCTTATCTTTGCAGTTGATAGCAAAAGGTTTGAATGAACAGAAGAGCAACTGCAGCAGTGGTTTTGCTGTTTTTTAAATTACACAAACATCAGGCAGTCCATCTAAACAACTTAGGAGCTAATTTCAAGCGGATGAAATTTGTTTTGTCTTTAGTGTGAGCCCCAGAGGATGACTCTTGCTTCTTTGTCACTAGCAGAGCTCCTTTCCAGCAGAGCGAATGGTGGTTTTTATCCTTCTTTGTTGTACAATCCCCTATCTGCTACCAAATCTTGTTTGTGATGCAGTTCTCATTGTAACAGAATTTAGCTCTCCTGAAAGATGATGCAGTGAGCAGAACTGACATGACTTGTCTGAATTATTGGTTGTAATGGATATGCATATCAGTCAGCTCCATGTGCCTTCTTGGATGTATTATGAGAGTTTAGATTCTTGTAGTTTGTCTAGTCTGTTCATTTGGGTGGGAATATTATATTAAAATATGTTGCTTATCTTATTGGCACAGGTAAAAAAAATTGCCCTAAGTAATTTTTGTAACAAGTAAATTGTGTTTTCCTCTCAGTAAATCACAATGAAATTTCTCATAATTTATCAGCTTGTGACATTTCTGCCACACACAGGCTGCTCTCTGCTGAGGTAACCAAAATGACTAATCATGTTGCTGGAATTTTGACAAAAATGGCTGAGTGGTTGAGGCATAAAGGCTTAGTCAACACTAAAGGGGAAAGTCGACTTAAGATAGGCAACGCCGGCTATGTTAATTATGTAACTGGAGTCTACGTATCTTAAATCATGTTTTTGGGCTGTCCACACAGTGGGAGGTTGATGGGAGCAAATGCTCCTGTCGACTTCCCTTACTCCTTCATGAGGAGCAGGACAATTGACACCAAAAGGAGCTCCCTCTCAGTTTGAATTAGCAGGTCTTCACTAGATCCACTAATTTGAACGATAGTAGAGCGACCTCCAGAGAGTCCATCTTTTCCATATTGTAGACAAGCCCAAAGTGGATGTAACCCTAGAATTAAACATAACCACCTGTGGAACTTCTCCATTGTGGTCACTGGGAGCTTCGTGACTGAAGTTAATGGGAACAGAGTACTCAGGATAGACTGATTCATTTCCTTGCTCCCCAGCTCTTAGCTTTCAAAAGTGAATAAGGACGACAATAAGCCCATTATAATCAAACCTGCCCTGAGGGAAGCAGAATTTGCACTGATCCTGAAAGAGCTCCAGGAGACATTCTGCCTATGGAGGATATAGATTGCATGAATGCCACAGGGGGCATGCATGTTATGCCAGAGCAACACACATTATGCACCTATTAAAATTGGGGGGCAACAACTTAACAGCTTTCTTTGACAGGGTAACAAGTGTTGAAGATGGGCAGGGGGGAAGTGGCAGATGTGATATAACTTGGATTTAAAAAGGCATTTGATGTTCCTCAGAAACAAAATAGGGAAATAGATCCTAGCTGGCGCTAACCTAAGGTGGGTACATAACTGACTGGAAAACCATTCCCAGGAAGCAGTTCTCAGTGGTTCACAAACAAGCTGAAATGGCATATCAAGTGGGGTCCCACAGGGATCAGTTGTGGCCCTGGTTCTGTTCAATATCTTCATCAATCATAAACTCACAGGACTGGAAGAAACCTTGAGAGGTCAATGATTTAGATAATGATATAAAAAGTACATTTATAAAGTTTGTGGATACCAAGCTTGGAAGTTTGCAATTGTTTTGGAAGATTGAATTAAATTTCTAAAATATATGGACAAACTGGAGAAATGGTTTGAAATAAAGAGGATGAAATTCAATAAGGACAAATAAAAATGGGAAATGACTGTCTAAGAAGGAGTACTGCAGAAAGGAATATGGGGGTCATGTTGAATCTCATGCTAAATACCAGTGAACAGTGTGACCCTGTTGCAAAAAATAAAGCTAATATCATTTTGGGATATAGCAGGAGGAGAGTTGTAAGCAAGACATGAGAAGTAATTCCATTTTACACCATACTAATTAGGTATTGCCTGGAGTATTCTGTCCTGTTCTGGGCACCACATTTCAGGACATATGTGAACAAATTGGAGAGACCAGAGAAAAATAACTAAAAATATTAAAGGTCTAGAAAACATGATATATGAGGAAAGATTGAAAAAAGTGGATTTGTTTAGATTAGAGAAGACTGAAGGGATATAACAGTTTTCCAATATATAAAAGGTTGTTACAAGGTGGAGGGAGAAAAATGGTTCTCCTTAACCTTGAGGACAGGACAAGAAACAATGGATGTAAAATGCAGCAGGGGAGGCTTAGGTTGGACATTAGGAAAAATTTCCTGTCAGGGTGGTTAAGCACTGGAACAAATTGCCTAGGGAGATTGTGCATGTCCATGCTTGGAGATTTTTAAGAGCAGATCAGACAAACACTTGTCAGGAATGGTTTAGATCAGAAGTGGGGAACCTCAGGCCCGGGAGCCAGATGGGGCCGCTGGCTTGTCTGGATCCAGCCCCTGAGGCACAGGGATCCCTCCCACCCACCCCAAGTATTGGGAAGCCTGCGCTGGCGCTTTATCCCCTGTGCCACCCACCTGCAGAGCTGGAGCACACAATCTACTAGCCTGGGGCCCTCCTAGGCTCTGGTGTGCAAGGGGAATGTGGGGAGTGTCTTTCTCCTTCTCAGTCTGAGCTTTCACTTTGCTTGTCACTTATATGCGTCCCCCAACTGATTTTTTTTCTGTGGGTCAGCAGCCCCCAAACCAAAAAAGGTTCCTCGCCCCTCGTCTAGATAATGCACAGTCCTGCCGTCAGTGCAGAGGACTGGACGAGTTAGTCACTCTTGAAGTCACTTCCAGTCCTATGATTCTATGATGCTATGATTCCATGTTCATCCTTAAGCACAAGGCCACCAGCTGATGTGGCAAGAGCAGGGTGACAACTTTAGTTATACCCACACCCTGCCATGCCCCATTTGGGACCCTGCAGTTCTTGTGCAGTGCAAGCAGCAGTATTCTAGCTGTCTTCCAGACAGGCGCACAAGGGAAAGGCTCACTCTACCTTCCGTTGTGCACCCATCCAAGAACAGGCTGTACATGGCTCTGCATCTCTTTGGGTACGTCTAAACTACATGGCTCCGTCGTTGTTGTTTTGGCAAAGGCAAATGAAGCCGCGATATAAATGATCGCGGCTTCATTTACATTTACATGGCTGCCGCGCTGAGCCGACAAACAGCTGATCAGCTGTTTGTCCGCTCAGTGCGCTAGTCTGGACGCTCCCCTGCCAACATCAAAGCCCTTTGTCGGCAGCCCTGGTAAACCTCATCCCACGAGGAATAAACTGATCAGCTGTTTGTTGGCTCAGCGCAGCAGCCATGTAAATGTAAATGAAGCCGCGATCATTTAAATCGCGGCTTCATTTGCCTTTGCCTATGTGTCTAATCTACATGCCTCTGACGACAGAGGCATGTAGTCTAGACACAGCCTTTGTTGCCAGTATCTTCAGGCCCCAGCACTGCAAAGCTTAAGCCAAGGGGACACCCAGGCTATGTCTACACTGCACATTTATTTCAGAGTAAGCAATTTCAGAAGAGATATTCTGAAATAGCTTATTTCAAAATAGCGTATCTACACACCAAAAACTCATCAAAATAGCGCTTAGCTATTTCAAAATAGAGCATCCTCACTGATTGGATGCTAACTTGCATTTAAGGCCACCTGGAACCACTTCAGGCAGGGTATCAGTACAGCAGTTATTTCCTGGAGCTGCTGCCTGAGGCTCATGCTTAAAGGGAAACCCCAGTATAGCTGTTCCTGAGGGACAGCAGAGCCTTTTCTTTTGCTTGCTGTAGTTACCCTTGCGGACACCTTAGCTCTCCTGACTTGTTGCCAGATCTACCTCTGGGCACCTACATCTGAGCTATTGCAGCTTGTGCTGCACCTCATGCAGCAGTTTCTGCAGGCTGCCTCCCAGGTCCTGCAGGAATCCAACTGCCTGCTCTGCTAGGAGGCCCTCCTTGAATGGCTCATACTGCTGGATCCTGACTGCCCTCCCCTACACACAATGCACTGCTGCTTCTGGCGTCTGGACACCAGTGCCAACTGGTGGAGCTGGCTCATCATGGAGCGGTGGGGAAATCAGCAATGACTCCAGAATTTCCAGATGAGGAAGGACACCTTTCTGGAGCTCTGAGTGGCTCGCCCCTTCCCTCAGGTGACAGGACACTTACATGAGACCCGTCATCTCCCTCCAGAAGTGGGTTGCCATCACCCCCGGAAGCTCGCCACGCTGGACAGCTACCGAGGCATGGGGAGATTGACTGTCGGGGCCCAGCTCATGCAGGTATGGTGCGCTTGGCTATTGTCCCAAGGGAGGGGTGGACTGCTGGAATGGGGTTCCCTAAGGAAAAGGAGAATGGGGGATAGGGATGGTGGTTAAGCCCCTTCCCCAGGAGATTTTTTCAGTCCCACCCTCAGAAAGCCTTGATGGGGGATGGAGTAAGTGTAGGGGAGGGGGAGGGGGTTGGGCTTAGGGACTTCCTGAGGACTCTAGCCACCCTCTAATTCTCTGTTTCTATGTTTGTTTGTCTGTCTCCTTCTACAGGTGGTGAGGGCCATCGACACAATCCTGCTGCACATGGTCATTCACCTCGATAACATAGACACCATCACCGGCTTTGTGGACCTGGGCTTCCCCAACTGTGAGAGAGAGGAGCTATTGATGGCACCCACCCCATTCGGGCCCCCAACCAACGGGCTTCTGTCTACATCAGCCAGAAGGGATGCTTCTTGATGGTCCTGCAGACCATCACGGATCATCGGGGCCAGTTCACAGACATTTTGTTGAGTGGTCGGGGATGGTGCACAACGCCCGCATCTTCCACAACTTGAGCGTGTTCCAGAAGCTGCATGCCGGATCTTTTTTCCCCAACCACACTATCAGGGTTGGGGACATGGACATTCCCATGTGCATGGTGGGGGATAAGACCTACCCTCTCTTGTCCTGGCTCATGAAACCCTATACTGGCCACTTTGACCACTCCAGAGAATGCTACAATGACAGGCTCAGCAGGGCTCATGTGGTCGTTGAGGGCGCCTTTGGACATCTGATGGTGCGGTTCAGATGCCTCCTTACCCGGCTGGACCTCAGGGAGCAGAGCATCCCATACATAGTGGCTGCAAGTTGTGTGCTCCACATAATTTGTGAGGAAGAGGGAGGTGTTCCTGCCAGGGTTAGTGGCAGAGGCTGACTGCATCGACAGGGCCTTCAAGTAGTCGCATGTGGCTGCCAGCCAGCAGGCCCATCAAGGAGCCGTGCACATCCAGGAGGCCTTGAGAGAGTTTCTCACAAAGACCCCTCACAAGGACTCTCCCTTAGGCCTCCCCACCAGGGGCATGTGCATAGCCCCTCTGTCTTTCCTCCCACATCCCTGCCTTCCCTCCCCTGCAGAGACAATAAAACAGACTTTTTTTTTTAAACAAACTCTGTTTTTTTATTTGGGGTCCAAGTAACTGGAGGTGGGAACTGGGGAAAGAACCTGGGAGAGGGGGATAAATGGGGGGTGAGAACCTTGGAGGCAGAAAAGGGGAGATGGGGTGAGGAAAGGCTCAGGGCTGGGAGTGGCACCTGACTCTGGAGGTCCCACCGCTACAGGTGTGGGGGCCTCAACAGCTGTGGTGGGGGGAAAAGCAGGAGGAGCAGTGGCAGGAGCAGGCAGTACACTGGTAACCAGGGATTGCACACCGTGCCCATGATGTGGCCCTGATCCAGCATCTCCCGCCAGGAATCTTGCCACAGCTGGATGTCTTCCTGTAGCCTGCTGTCAGCCAATGGTCAGGGCAGTGTGTGTGTGTGTGTGTGTGTGTGTGTGTCACCCAAGTCTTTAACTGCTGAGACGCAAGGTCTCATCGCAGCAGGCAGCCTAGGAGGCTGAAGGGCACCCCGAGAAGTTAACGTCCGTGTCTTTACCGCTAGGACCGGGGTCCTGTCAAGGAGGGCAGCCAACAGGCTGACAGACACCCCAGAGTTTATAGGAAGAGCTTATTACATCTCAGATTTTAACTGCTAGGATACAGGATCCCTTCGCAGCGGGCAGCCTAGGGAAGGCTGAGAGATGTCCCTACGGATCTGTCCCCTGGAAGCGACACGATCCAAATGCCCAGCTCTTCCTATATCTGTCCCTTATGACTGGCTGAAGTTCTTTTAAATTGTGCTTGGTTCTGTTACAGCAACTGAAGGAGTCAGGTTAAAGCTTAAACAGTTACAGGTTTATTAAAGAAGCTTATAAATCATATGGTTGCAATAGCTATTGCTCTATTTCTTAACTGCTAGCAAATATAGATCTTAAAAATGGTTACAAAGAAAATAAAGATAGAAAATAGAAATAATGGTACCAAGTGACAGCTTAATCTTTAAAGAGCTCTAAATCTATGTGTACACTTAAGACAAAGGACCACATCCAGGTACAATTTTTACCCCTTTCTGTGCCTCTTGACTCCAGCGGGTCAAGCCAGAGCCAGTCCCTCAATTCCTAGGAAAGACAAATACAAGGTGGACATCCCCGTGGAACCTCAGCAGGTCAAACACCAAACTCAACCAGCAGATAGATGGTAGATTGACACTCAGAGTAAATGTGATGCTGGACCCATCTTTATACCCATAGGGGCCCGTATCCTCTCTTATCTAAGATGCCGAATTGTGTTGGTTTGTCTTTGTGACGCCAGTTCTTACAAGGGAGTTTCAAGTTAATTTACACTTGCAAGAGAGAGAACTAAATTGTGAGTACTGGACATTTTTTTTTTTTTTTACTTGGCGGGAGATTCCTCCCCCGGACAGTGTGTGTTCATATCGATATAGGTTTCAGTCAAGGGCATTCCTTGGCAGCCTCTTGGTCAGCAATTGACGTATCTCTGTTTACAGCCATCCAGGGTCACAGCAGCCTGCATATCCGGGCCTTCTGTTCAAGGCTTTTACTGCTCTGTGTGCCCTGTATGCTCCAGGCAAGCAAAAATGAATGTGACAGGGGGGTTCCTGTCTGGCTACACCTGCGGTCTATGGTCTGTTCCATGGATCGGGGTGCTGCGCGGTGCTCCCTCTGGAACTTATCCATGGGTCTCCGGTGCCTGCGGGTCCCTTGGGTTCAGGAGACAGCCCCGGGTGGTGTCGACTGCCCCCTTCTTGCACTGATCTGGATGCAGAGAATAAAGAGTGTGTGTGTATGTGTGTGTGTGTGTGTGTGTGCGCGTGTGTGCTCTCACGCGCGCGCTCTCCAGGGAGTAAAGAGTCATCTCAGGAAGCACTGTGCCTGAAACCTAGCCCCATTTCTGAGCCAAGAGAGAGTTCTCAGCTCAAACGAAGGCAACGCCATGTGTGCTCTAGCCGGAAAATGGAGATGTTCCTAGGGGGGTTAGCCTCACTATTTCCCGGGGGCAAGCAAGCATGTGAAGGTGCTGGCCAGACCGGGATCCTGCAGGTGGGGCGGGAGGCATGGGGCAGCTGGGGCTTTCCTCCGTGCCACACGCCCGCCGGGTCCAGCAGTGGTGACATCCTGCAGGGAGAGGGCTTGTTTCCCTGCCCACCTGGAGAGAGGGGGACAGGGTGTTGGGGAGGGAGGTGTGTGAGCAGCAGATGCTCCTGTGCCTTGCCGCCCTGTCTCCGGGAGTTGATGCTACCCCGAGATTGCGGGCATGCCTGTGTGCCATGTGCGGCACCACTGAGAATGTGTGTGTGTGTCCATATCCCGAGCCTCCTTTTAGTGGTGGTGTTTGGAGGGACTAGGATGTCCTACCCAGGTGCCATGAGTATGGCAGGCCTCTCCAGACTCCTTGTGGCCATTAGCACAAGGGTCCTCTGG
This sequence comes from Pelodiscus sinensis, assembly GCF_049634645.1. Taxonomy (NCBI): domain Eukaryota; kingdom Metazoa; phylum Chordata; order Testudines; family Trionychidae; genus Pelodiscus; species Pelodiscus sinensis. The sequence continues at coordinate 242,268,435 of NC_134712.1, read as the reverse complement.
TGCAGCCTGCTGGGGGCTGTTTCCACAGTGATGCTGCACAGGCTGCTGCGTGATCCCCAAGACACACAGGCTGAGTGAGGTGCACGTCCTAGTCCCTTGCTTCCTGCCCCCTCCACCCTGTATGCATAGGGAACCTGATGGCACTCACTTGATGTGGATTCTTTGGCCTCAAACAATGACTGGGACACATCTAGTGTGTGTGGTACCAGCTTGAGGGTCAGGAGGGTAATGGTTCTGGCCTCATCCACCTCCTCCTCTTCCTCATCCTCCTTGTTTCTGTCCCCCAGAGGATAACAACGGGCATCTTGAGCCCTGAGTCCTCTACTGGGGGTGGCAGAGAGGGACTTCCTTGCCCCTCAGAATGGAGTTCAGGTCCTCAAAGTAAGGGCAGGTGTAGGGTTCCACCCCAGAGCAGGAACTGTGCTCTTGGGCCCTGGTATAGGCCTGGAGGAGCTCTTTGACTTTCATCTGTAGCTGCTCCTAGGTGCAGATGTGTCCTTTGGTGGCCAGGTTCTTGGCCATCTGGCCATAGACATCCATGTTCCTGTGTCTGGTGCGGAGATTGCAGAGGACTAGAAAAGGGCAAATATATAAAAAGAGAAATAAGAACAACCCAGGAAACTACAGACCAGTCAGTTTAACTTCTGTGCCAGGAGAGATAATGCAGCAGGTAATGCAGCAGGAATCCATCTGCAAACATCTGGAAGATAATAAGGTGTTAGGTAATAGCCAGCATGGATTTGTAAAGAACAAATCATGCCAAACCAATCTGATAGCTTTCTTTGATATGTAACAAGTCTTGTGGATAAGGGAGAAGCAGTGGATGTGGTATACCGAGGCTATGTCTACATTATGTGTTTTGTCGGAAGAGGCAATGTAAATGAAGCATTGATTAGCATTTTCTCGCACTTCATTTGCATAATCTATTCCGATCCGTTTTTGTGCAAGAGGTTTTTGCAGTATGGACATGTCTGTTTTGTGCAAAATCCCCTTTTTGTGTGACGTCCTTATGCCTCTCTGGGCAAAAACCTCTTGCGCAAAACTGGATCAAAAGAGATCATGCAAATGAAGCACAAGGAAATGCTAATCAGCACTTCATTTGCATTGCCTCTTCCAACAACACATGTAGTGTAGACATAGCCCTAGATTTTAGTAAGGCATTTGATATGGTCTCGCATGACCTTATCAATAAACTAGGCAAATACAACTTAGATGGGGCTACTTTAAGATGGGTGCATAACTGGCTGGATAACAGTTCTCAGAGTAGTTAATGGTTCACAGTTATGCTGGAAAGGCATAACAAGTGGGGATCCGCGGGCGTCTGTTTTGGGACTGGTTCTGTTGAATATATTAATCAACGATTTAGATGCTGGCATAGAGAGAACACTTTTTAAGTTTGCAGATGATACCAAGCTGGGAGGGGTTCCAACTGCTTTGGAGGATAGGGCCGTAATTCAAAATGATCAGAACAAACTGGAGAAATGGTATGAGGTAAATAGAATGAAGTTTAATAAGGACAAATGCGAAGTACTCCACTTAGGAAGGAGCAATCCATTTCACACATACCGAATGGGAAGTTATTATGCTTAGAAGAAGCACACGGGATCTTTTTAAGGGGGATAAGGCAACACGCCACATTTATTGACAATATAACAAAGTAGCATATGCATTTATACACACACACGCCCACGCCCATGCCCTGCTGATGGAATAGTTACCAGTCTGTTGCTCGGCCCAACCCATTGGCCAGATAGGTCGGGTGCGAGGAAGGATCTGGGTCCTTGTCAGTCTGGACTGATGTTCCACTTGGCAGGACAGGAACCCAAAGAACTATACAAGACACCCCATCATTTATAGGATTTTCCTTCCATGTAAATCTATGCATTTTGCCTTATTAAACTTAATCAGTCACTCCGCATCACAATCAGTCACTCCGCATCACAATCAGTCTTCTAATCGGGAGGTAGTTCTCTCAGTCATTTGATATACAAATGTTAATGACCCTCGAGGGTGAAAGTTGTTATCGGTTCACTATCAAAGGGTGCTTGCCACTAACTTGAGGGCCGGTCAATCTGCTCCAGTCCAATTGACAACTCGTTTGTTGCTGGACTGAGTTCCCGGCACCTCCTCTGACCATTTGGGCATGTAATAATCTCTTCTCAAACATTCTTTCTGTCATTCACCCAAACAATATATTTAGCATAATTGCAGCATGGAACAGAAGAGGGTACTTCTAGTCACTTTAACAAGGTCCTTCAACATGTTAACACCCTCCTCTCTATCACAAAGCTTTATCTAACACTAGCATCACTATGCATTACAATGTTCCGCCTCTTCACTTCAATATGCTAACATCAAACAGCTGGAGCTAAGTTAACAAAGCTGCCTGGCCTGTCTGAGGCCTACATCTTGTATTTAAGTTTAATCCAAACCTTTTTCTATAACATACATTCATTATAACTAACTGATTACTTAGTTACAAAACTTTAAGGCTTCAAAGTGACAGGTTAGGAAGGAGTACAGCAGAAGGGGATCTACGGATCACAGTGGACCACAAGCTAAATATGAGTCAACAGTGTTACACTGTTGCAAAAAGAGCAAAAATGATTCTGGGATGCATTAACAGGAGTGTTGTGAGCAAGACACAAGGAGTCATTCTTCCACTCTACTCTGCACTGATTAGGCCTCAGTTGGAGTATTGTGTCCATTTCTGGGCACCACATTTGAAGAAAGATGTGGAGAAACTGGAGAAGGTCCAGAGATGATCAACAAGAATGATTAAAGGTCTAGAGGACATGAGCTATGTGGCAAGGCTGAAAGAATTGGGCGTGTTTAGTTTGGAAAAGAGAAGACTGAGAGGGGGTATGATAGCCGTTTTCAGGTATCTAAAAGGGTGTCACAAGGAGGAGAGGGGAAAATTGTTCTCCTTAGCCTCTGGTGATAGGACAAGAAGCAATGGGCTTAAACTGCAGCAAGGGAGGCTTAGTTTGGACATTAGGAAAAATTTCCTAACTGTCAGGGGGGTTAAACACTGGAATAAATTGCTTAGGGGGGTTGTGGAATCTCCATCTCTGGAGATATTCAAGAGCAGGTTTTACAGACATCTATCAGGTATGATATAAACCGTGACTGGTCCTGCCATGAGGGCAGGGGACTGGACTTGATGATCTCTCGAGGTCCCTTGCAGTTCTAGTATTCTGTGTATTCTATCCTGGAGGTTTGCCTCCTTGCCCTAGACCTCAATGAAGTCTAGGATCTCTGCACCAGTCCAGTAAGGTGCATGTAGGGTTGCCAGATGGTTTCAACAAAAGTACCGGACACACTTGACATTACATCACAATCTACATTACACCTTATTTAGAAAATACCAGACATTTATGTTTTCTAATTTATATTTTCTCAATTTGTTTCCTGAAAAGAAAGCTCAAATACTGGACTGTCTGGTTCAAAACTGGACACCTGGCATCCCTGGGTGCATGCCTCTTGGGAACTGTCTGACTGCTCCCTGGGAGCAGTGCAGAGTTGGGTGGGAGCTGCAGACTGGCTCATTTTTCCAAATTTGTGGCAGCTGCTGGGTGGCTCAGGGCTGTCAGGGCCTCCTCTGTGCCACAAGCCCTTCCCCTGAGATTGCAGCTTTAAGAGCTCCAGGGAAAGGAGGATTTTAGGGTATGTCTACACTACCACCCTAGTTCGAACTAGGGTGGTAATGTAGTCAACCGGAGTTGCAAATGAAGCCCGGGATTTGAATTTCCCGGGCTTCATTTGCATAAAGCCAGGCGCCGCCATTTTTAAATGTCCGCTAGTGCGGACTCCGTGCCCGCGGCTACACGCGGCACGGAGTAGGTAGTTCGGACTAGGCTTCCTAGTCCGAACTACCGTTACTCCTCGTTTCACTTCCTAGTCCGAACTACCTAGTCCGTGCCGCGTGTAGCCGCACGGCATGGAGTCCACACTAGCGGACATTTAAAAATGGTGGCGCCCGGCTTTATGCAAATGAAGCCCGGGAAATTCAAATCACGGGCTTCATTTGCAACTCCGTATGACTACAATTAACCACCCTAGTTCAAACTAGGGTGGTGGTGTAGACCTACCCACAGAGACTGACTGAGTGTAGACAGAGTTGGCAGCAGGACACCGTGGGAAGGGCTAATCTTACACAACCCCTATTTCCAAATAGCTGTTTTGGAAAAGACATTATCTGGCATAGAATGAAGTTTACCAACACCAAAATAAGATGCCCATTATGTTAAAATAATTTCAAAATAACGCTATTGCTGTATAGATACTCGCATAGGGTATGTCTACACTACAGTGTTATTTCAAATTTACTTAATTCAAAATAGTTAATTCAAATTAAGCTAATTCGAAATAATGCATCTATACACAAAAACTATTTCGAAATAGTGTTTTGCTATTTCGAAATAGCACGTCCACACTGAGTGGACCCTGAACCGAAGTTAAGGCTGTCCGGAACCAGTGCCGGCAGGGCATCAGGTTAAGACTTAGTGTGTGGGACTGCTGCCTGAGGCTAACTGAGCTCCCTACTTAAGGGGACCCTACCCCCAACCCAGACAGACAGTTCTCAGGGTACCCCGCTTGCTTGTCTACCTCGATGAGGGACAGCAAAGCAGTCCTGTCTTGGAGTGCCCTGAGTGCCCGCACTCGGGACACCACAGCGCTCGGCCACATGGAGCCAGAACTGCCCCTGCGCACGCCGGTGCAACTCGTGGGGTCATTGCCATCAGCCCTGTTGCACTTGCTGCAGGCTGCCATCCAGGGGGTCTGTTGGGGGACTGTCAGGATCCAGGAGTCCCTGTGGGAGAGCGTCCACCCCGAGGAGCCCTCAGAGCCTCCCCAGTCCTCCCCACTAGGGGCTCGTGCCCCATTCCTCCCTCACGTCCTTCCACTTATCCCTCCCTAGCCCTCCTTCCTGATGTCAAATAAAAGACACGTATGTTCAAAAATAGAAACCGGGTTTATTGAACAAAACTAGGGTGGGGGATGAACCTCTGGGGAGACTGGGAAAAGGAGGTGGGAGAGGGGATGAGAGAGGATGGGAGAGGGGTGGGAGAAACCTGGGAGGAGGGATCTGGAAGGAGGAAGCAAGGGGAATAAGAGGGAGGGGAAGCTCAGAGCTCAGGGTTGGGGGTCTCGCTGGACCAACCTTCCATGCAAACCTGCTCCTGGGTTCACATGTGACCTTTGGTGGCCAGGCTGGCAGCTATCCTACCATAGGCGGTCGGTCGTGTTCCTCCATCTAGGGCTGAGATCATGGAAATTGGGGGCATCCCCCCCAAACTTGAATAAGGTCCATGATCTCCACCCTGGACCAGGAAGGCGCCCACCTTCTCCAGCCCCTGTCAGGCTCCTGAGAGCTGGCAGACTGCTCCTGGGGAGCGGTGGAGGGCTGGCTGCCAGTGGCTTGCTGGCTCATGTTTTGAGGCCACTGGATCAGGGGCCCTGGTGGCCACTGCTGGCTCTGGGCTGGCAGGCTTGGAGCTGGCACAGTTACTGTGGCCAGGGTCTACCCCTTTAATGGTTCCGGGGCTGGGGGAGAGGAGAGTAAGTTTTCCTGGTTGTGCCCAGAGTGGCCACCAGGGCTCCCTGGGAAGGGCTGGAGGCCCCCTTTTTCGAATTAAGTGTCTACACAGCACTTAATTCGAAGTAGCTATTTTGAATTTGGTGTTACTCCTCGTAGAATGAGGTTTACCAAATTTGAAACATGGGCTCCACTATTTCGAATTTATTTCGAAATAGCGGTTTGCGTGTATAGATGCTATTAAAGTTAATTCAAAATAACTGCTGTTATTTTGAATTAACTTTGTAGTGTAGACATACCCATACACAATCCCCCCACAGTGAAGAAAATAAATTTTTCACTAACTAAAGAGAGTGGGATCAGGCCCTAATACATATCATTAACCAGAAAACATGGTGCATGTGGACTTATTGGCTTTGTCTACACTGCAGGCTTCTTGCGCAAGAATGGCCATTCTTGCGCAAAAACTTGCAGAGCGTCTACACTGCATGCGCGTTCTTGCTCAAGTAAATTTACAGTAAACCGTTGAAACAGAGGACTTTTTGCACATGAGTTATTCCTCCCCCCCCGAGTGGAATAAGCCCTCTTGCGCAAGAGCTCTTGTGCAAGAAGGCAGTGTGGACAGGCAACGGGTTTCTTGCACAAGAAACGTCTATGGCTAAAATGGCCATCAGAGCTTTCTTGCGCAAGCGAGCGTCCACAGTGCCATGGACGCTCTTCTGTAAAAGCACATCTCTTGCACAAAAGCACATGACAGTGTGGATGTGCTCTTGTGCAAGAACTCTTGCGCAAAACATTTTTTGCACAAGAAGCCTGCAGTATAGACGGAGCCTCAGTGTTTTCCAGTCTAAAAGGGAAAAGGGAACACATTTTTAGAAATAATTCGATTTAACTGGTGGTATCTGATTATTGTCTTTCATTTCATTGTAGTTAAAAGAGGCAAGAAAAAAACAATATGTTTAAGGAGGAAATAAGTAATACAAATAAAAGAAGAGAGGCAGCGTGGGCTAGTGGTAGATCACTGATTTAAGACTTAGAGCATCTGGCTTTTATTCCCAGCTCTACCATCAGCCTACTGTGTAACCTTAGACAAGTCACTTTGCTGCTCTATGCCTCAGTTTCTTCATCTATAAAATGACAATAATGATTCTGCTCTCCTTTGAACAGCACTTTGAGAGCTACCATGAGTAACACTATATGAAAGCTTTATTATTATTCTTATTTAGAGTTATGATGTAAATAAAAAGGGTTGTAATAGTGACTGCAAAATATCAAAAATAATTATTTGCATTGGGATTATAAATACCATCAAAACAATGGGAAACATCATGCTGTCATGTGACAAGATGACATTATGCAGGCCTGACATTTACCAAAGTGCATTATTTTTTATTGCATTTGCTATGTCTGCTGATGTTCTTTTCTAAAACAAAGGTAACGGCTGAAGAAACAGAAAAAGCATCTCAATTTTATTTTTAACAGATTGAGATTCAGTGTTATAAACAGCTTTCCCCCTGAAAGCCAAGTTTATGAAGTAGCAATAGAGATGTGAAAGTTCCCTACCATCATGTTCTGAAGGAAATTATAAGGCAGAAAAGCCATAGGGAGAAGAAGATGAAATTATATTATCTCATGGCAGTGTGATCCAGACCTAATTATTGTTTGTCCTTTGTGGCTATCGCAAGTGTTGATAAATACAATTATTTTGTTTGCTTTCCCTTCACTAATACTTAAGGCTCAGGCTAGTTAATGGAAGAAATAATACATTTCAGTCTTATATTAGTGACAAGAGATATGTCAGCTGATCATACCAACTCTTGTGCCACAGGTAGTGCTGACTACACATTAAGCAGTCATTGAAATTCAGTAGTAAGTACTAGCAAGTTTTACCCAAAGAAGCTGACATTGGAAGTGGATGAGATAGAAATTCAAAGTAGGGACTAGGTAAGTGTAAAGGATGAAATTCTAGAGGCTAAAGTATCTGTTTGTCTTTTTGCAGGGACGCCCAGAGTTTGTATCCACCTGAAGTTAGTAATGCAAAGCTTCAATACGCTGGATGGGGTCCAAAGGGGCAACAACTGGTAAGATAGCACATGCATGCAAATGAGTTTTTACAAACACATACTGTTCTAATTTTAAAAAAATAATTAAAAATGCATATTGTGCAAACTCACCTCATTTCTAGAACCATCTTTAACTGGTTGATTTCTTACAAACAACATGGAAAATATATGTCTGGAGCATTTATAGTATATTGTCCCCATATTATTTAAATCCTAAGTCATCTCTGAATGTGGTGACCCCAACTTTTTAGCACACACCCAACTTGTACATGTAGGACACTCAGTGCAAGGGGATGTATTGCCATTTTGGGCCGGCACATACCATTGCTCATGTGCCCAATATCAAAACATGTTTGTACAGCACTGCACAGTGAAGCCACGATCCCCTCAGCACTGTAATGTATTTGCAGTGCAGATAATTAATAATATTTGGTGTTCTGTGGGCACTGCTGCCAAAGCTTTGTTCCCCATTTATCTACTATAAATTGTCTCCTTTTGTGCTGGCTTTGCCTTACTCTGCTCCATGCCCTGCCTCCAGTCCCTCCTGTTGATCAGTCCTTCATGTTTCTGAAAGGGAAAACATGTATAGGGATTATTTTTAATGATAACAAATATTATGTAGTAGTATTCTACAGTAGGAAACTCAATAGATTTAGTGCAAGCTGCTGATTAGGCAAAATCTAGAAAAGTAGCATTTTCTTGGTAGTGACTTGAGATCCTGAATTTGATTCTCCTGTTGTCGGGAGAATCAAATCAGGAGAATTCTCCTGTTGTCACAAGTCTGCCAATATATTTTGGGGGAAACATCACTTCTTTATGAGAGGTTTCTGTTTCCGTAGTGTGTCCCCTGATTTGCAACACTGTAATTTGGCAGAGTCGGAAGAGGACATCATCCTCTGGAGTAGCAGGGAAATGATAGTTTAAGACTAATAGTTTAAGATTGACAGAGCTTTGTAGAGATGAGAGATGTGTACACAGCAGCTTCCCCAGACTGACTCTGGATTTGCATCGGGATGCTTGTGAAATGGACAAATGTAGACCTGGGGGTGTTTTGTTTACAAAATTGTCATGGTCTCTTCAGGCTAATGCAGGTTTCCACACCATGAAAGTTGTGCAATCTCAGCTATGTCAGCTCACAGCTCCTGCGAGGTTGGGATTGTCCTTGCTTAAAGCAAGAATCCCTGCCCTCATTTCCTGTTGCAAATCTAGTATCTCAGCTGCTGACTTTCACTTTCTCTCAGAAGGCACAATGAAATGGTGGCAGCCACAGAGTCTGTGAACCAGGTAGTTAAGCCATGATGTTTTTGCTTTTATAGAAAACCTGTTTTAAGATTTGCTTGCAGGCTGGTAGACTTTCTTTGTGGAAGGGGGGAGGAGGAAGCCATGAAAGTTTGTCCAGAGAATTCATCACCTTTCATTTAAATTGTACTTTCCTGGAGAAAGTGGCTGTAGCCAGTTCTAAGGGATTATCATCTGCTAGAGCCATTTGTGTGACTGCATGTTCAAATGGACTTGTACACTGAAAATTAATCTTGAAAACTGACCAGGGAAACCACACTTGTTTTTCTCTAGTCTCAAGAAACATTCTCACAGGCTAGCTGTCAAAATGTTCAGCATGTGGCATTACTATGTTCTGGTTTCCAACACACCAAAGGAGCCTTACACATGCTTCTGTGGTTCATGACAAGGAAATGGTAGTGGCTGCCATTCCTGACACCTAACTCCCCTCTTCAACATTGTTGCTTGTAGGAGTCACAGGAATGATACTTGTCTTCTACTTCACCAGAAAAGTTAGCCTTGATGCAGTGGCAGACCAGTAGCTACTGCACAAATAACAACAGTACTGATACATGGGTTTCCATACATGTGAAAAATGGTTTGTAGAAGATTCCTTTTGTTACTGCACACCCTTCTCTCACTCCATCTTCAAGCAGTGAAAGTGAGTAATAGTGGGGAAGAGTGAACAACGGAGGGAGAGGGGATGGAGTGGATGGGATGGACGTGTAGAGAAGGGGTAGACCAAGGAATTCTGGCTTTGTTCATTTAGAAAGCTGGCAACTCTAAGAGCAGGGGTGGGCAATAATTTTTGATGGAGGGGGCACTCCAAGATTTTGGAAAGTGTTCAAGGGTTGCACTCTTCCATGATATTAATGGAGGAGATGCGGGGTCTGGAATGGAGGCTGGGTGCAGAAGGGAACTTAGGGTAAGGCACCGGGGTGCAGGAGGGAGTTGGGATGAAGCAGGCGGTTATGACCTAGGGCAGAGGATTGGACTGCAGGGGTTTGGGATGTGACCTAGGGTAGGAGGGGATTGTGATCTGGGGCAGGAGATTAGGGTGCCAGATCTGGGAGGGGTATGGGTGTAAGAGGGGGATAGATGGTTGGGTATATGGGGGGGGGGGGCAGGAAAGGACTGCTGTGCCAGAAGCAGGCTATGACCAAGAGACTTATTTGTCAGCTGCCAAACTAGCCTGCCTGCCTGCAGAGCTTAAAATGTTTTCCAGCCAGCCAGCCAGCCTACTTGCCTGGCCATGTGCTTCATGAATAACTGAGGCCAGGGAGGGGGTGTGATTCTTCTTAGCTGCCTGTTATTCTAACAAGCAGCTCCCAATGGCTGGTTTCTGCCAGGGCTTCCCTGCTCCAGTGCTTCCCTGAGCCTGAAGGGATGTGGGGGAAAGGGGAACCACACAGGCTGGGCTGCTGGGCAGCCCACAGTTGCAGGTGGCCGGGAGCGGGGAGCAGGGAAGCCACTGCTGAGTCCTGTTGATATATTCTTTTCTCTTTGAAAAAAGTTGGTAAGGGTCTAAGACAGTGGTCCCCAACCTTTTGAGGTTGTCGGGCGCCAGGGGGCGTGGCCGTTCGCCTGCCGGGCCCCAGGGGGCGGGGACACTTGCGCGCCCGGGGGCGGCCCCCCCATAGCCACTTGCCCGGGGCCGGGGCCCCCCGCCATAGCCACATGCCCGGGGGGCCAGGGCCCCCCGCAAACACCCTGCAAGCGCCGCGCGCCTGGGGCCAGCGCTTTCCCCTCCCCCCTGCAAGCGCCGCGCGCCCAGGGCCGGGGCCGGTGCTTCCCCCTCCCCCCTGCAAGCACCGCGCGCCCGGGGCCGACGCTCCCCGCAAGTGCCGCGCGCCCGGGGCCGACGCTCCCCGCAAGCGCCGCGCCATGTGCCCGGGGCCAGGCCAGCCCCGAGCACCTGGCGGGCGCATGCAAATGTTGGGGACCACGGGTCTAAGAGTTTCACCCAGTCTCTCTCTCACATTAAGAGGAGAACAGACTATATATGTATTTCTCTTGAATCTCCCCAGTCTTTGTAAACAACTTCGGCTCAGACTTCAGCTGTGTGTCCTGAGCTTATACTTGATGCAAGTGAGAGCAGTGAAGGGATGGGAGAAGGCAGCTTGCTGTAAGTCTTATTTTTGCTCCCCCAATCCTGACCCAGTGGAAGGCCAAAATGGCCTTGGATCTGACACTAAGCTGTAGTGTTTCCACCAGGTATTTTGTCACCCAGAGCAGAAAATGTTTTTGACTCTATCAATCCACTCATTCAGAAGAACAAGCAAAGAAGCCTCAAAAAATAATGGCAGATCTGGCAGCCCTGAATATGATAATTTGATGCCAGCCATGTTATGCAAGCCAGGAATGTTATGGGTTGGAAGGGACAGGTAACATGAAGCCAGTTACACTGGCTTTGCACCAGCTTGGGATTCCCCTCTGTTGAGGGGAAAGCTGTCTCCCCATTTAGGACAGCTTTCCAGCTGGTATGTGCTGCTTCACAATAATAGGAGTGGAGGATCTGGCTCCAGTATTTTATCCTTTTTGTGGCTATTTTTTTAAAATATCCCTTTCTTCAGTCACTAATGTCAGCTCTTCCTCTGTCTTGTGTGCCTAATTATATTAGAGAGAGAGAGAGAAAAAAAACCTGAAGCAGAAAGAAACGAAGAGTATGTCTACACTACCCCGCTAGTTCAAACTAGCGGGGGTAATGTAGTCATCCGCAGTTGCAAATGAAGCCCGGGATTTGAATTTCCCGGGCTTCATTTGCATGAAGCCGGCCGGCGCCATTTTTAAATGCCGGCTAGTTCGAACCCCGTGCCGCGCGGCTACACGAGGAGTACAGCTAGTTCGGATTAGAAGCCTAATCTGAACTAGCTACTCCGTGCGGCGTGTAGCCGCGCGGCACGGGGTTCGAACTAGCCGGCATTTAAAAATGGCGCCGGCCGGCTTCATGCAAATGAAGCCCGGGAAATTCAAATCCCGGGTTTCATTTGCAACTGCGGATGACTACATTACCCCCGCTAGTTCGAACTAGCGGGGTAGTATAGACATACCCTAAATGATCTGCAGTCTTTGTAAAAATCCTTTCCCGGGAGCAATTTCCCTTTGTCCAGGTTTTCTTTTGTCTTTTCCTGTTATGTTATCTGTCTGTTTTAGATTAAAAACTCCTTAGGGCATGATCAATAGGATCAATTTATAGAGGCATCTTATTCTGTAAAGTGTCATGTGCACCTGTGTAGCTAGCTATATAGCAACAGATATCATAGCTGAGAAAATCTACTTGAGTTACAAATACAAAGTGCAAATATATTTCACTTCTGACCCACTGAAATAAATACTTCGCAACAATTCTTCCTCCACTGTTTGAAAATTAAAAATACACTAAAGGAGAGAAACATCTGAGTGTTTCTGTCATCTGAGTGCCACTAGACTGCACGGTTATGTCTAGACTGGCATGATTTTCTGGAAATGCCTTAGAAATAGTGCCTACAAAATGTGTCTCCACAAGGTGAAAACACTTTTCACAAAACTTGTTCAACTCCCATGTTGAAATCAGAGGGATTGCTGATATGCTGCTGTGCCTGGGGTCCCAAAGAAGCCACACTAAGGTTACTCAGTTAGGGTACGTCTACACAGCAGGGCTAACGTTGAATTAAGTTATCCAACTTCAGCTGTGTGAATTGCATAGCTGAAGTTGAAATAGCTTAATTTGGCTTTTGGTGCTGTCTACACAGCAGGAAGTTGAAGGAAAAACACTCTTTCTTCAACTTCCCTTACCTCCCATGAAATGAGTGTTGCAGGAGTTGGAGTAAGAAGTCCTCCAGCTCGACATTATTTTGAAATAAAGGCTCGTCGTGTAGACGCATACCATGTGATTTTGGAATAACATCAGTTATTCTGAAATAATGCAGCTGTGTAGAAGTAGCCTTAGGATACACTGCAAAGAAAGGGGCAGAGAAGCCCCAAAGCTGGTGGACATTCCAATATTTAGATTTATCAAACCAGCACAAAACAGCTTCTATATTACCTTACTGGTTACCCATAAGCCAACATCACAGTTGCCTTAAAGCAAGCCAGCCTTAGGCCTCCTCCCAGACACCCAAGTCAAATACTGTGAGGATTGCTGACAATCTTATTCATCATACAAGAAAGTTCTACCAGTCTCAAAGGATCAGACACATTACCTGTCAAGTTAATGGATATTTTGGATATTACCCAAATACATGTTTATAGCCAATTCTTACTAAATAAACTAATATTTATTTAAAAAGAGAAGAGAACATGATTTAACAAATCAATTTACATACAGACATGAGTACAGTTCTGAAATCAGACTCATAGTAGAGGTGGTGAGCTTTATAGTTGCAAAGAGTTCTTTCAGAATTAGTCCATAGGTTATAGTCCAATGTCCATATTCAGGGTGATCCAGGTGGGACTGGAGATCTCAATCTTATGATTTAAGCTTTCTCTGCATGAAGCATCAAGTTGATAGAGATATAAAGGTTCAGGACCCAAGAGAACTGTATATCGTACCAGGCCTCCTTTTCAGAGCTTGGAAACTTTAGGTAAACGAGAGACAATCATGGAGACTCTAAAATAGACCTGTTTCCTATATATCACCAGTAATTAGCTGCATAAATTAACATAAAGCAATTGCTGTTTTTTCACCATTTGCAGATGAATGGCTATATATTTCCAAGAGAGATGAACACAGTGATATCACTGTATTTACAGTTCATTGATAAGTTAAGAGTTCCTTTTGATTTCTGCATTAATAGCAAACAGCACAGACGGACTGTTTGATGACATTGTTTGTCTCTAACAATATACATATATACAAAACCACAATATCCCAAAAGATTGAATTAGGGTAATTTAACCCACAAGTTCTTTCACCCCTTCTGGCCATGTGTCATAATTGCTATTTAAGATTTTTTTTCTATGTGAATTCATAACTGCTATCCAAACTGATATTCATGATGCAGTCCTGGGTTGGATGCTGGAGGTGCAATTCTGTGGAGCCCTCTACAGCCAAGAATTATAATTCAAATGTCCTCTCTTCCTCTGATTATACTTCTCATCCTAGCCTGAAGAGTGATGATTTATGCTGGTGCTCTTGGCCCCATCACTTCTTTGCCATTTCCACTGACTTTTTAAATTGCATGAGAAACATGGAAGGGGATTGTGTCTGTCCATAGCAGCCAATCAACTTTTTTTACCCTGAAGTTTATTACAAATCTACATGATTATTGAAACTCATTCCTCTTTTATTTCCACAAAAGTCAATGTATCTTTTCAAATGTAAGCTCTTTGGGGAAGAGGCACTTTTATTTTTGTGCTTTGTTCAGCTCTGAGCAGGAAGTCAGTGCTAAAAAAATAGATGATGATGATGATGATGAAAGTTGTGTTTGAAACAAAGTGTAGTAATTTCAAGAAGACATCTCAAATTCACTGAAATTCTTATGCTGGGAATAAAAAGCATACATCAGCCACTGGCAGATTCAGGTTTTAAAAGTGCTCAAGCAATGAACATTAATGAACGTGAACAGCTCCCTGTAATCGCTGGCACTGTATAGAAAGTGCAGTGTGGAGAAAAGTAAAACAACCGTGTACAGTAAAACCTGTGTTATCCGGCATGCTTGGGGATTAGAGCGTTCCGATTATCTAAAAATTCCAGTTATCTGAGGGTCCCATCAATCTAGGAAAAACCAATGGACAATAATAGTAAAACTTGAGTTTTTAATATTGGTAGTTTTGTAGTGTGAGGCAGTTGGTCTCACATTTCTATTTTGAGTTAAAGCTGATTAGTACTTTTTAAATACAAAATTATTAGTCCAATCATGGTAAACCAAGCCAGGCCTGTGCGCCTGAAGATGCGACAGTGTTATGTCTGGGTGCAATGCCGGTTAACAAAGTTTTCTGGTTAACAGAGTGCCGGATAACAAAGGTTTCACTGAATATACATATTGAAGAATTGAATCACAGAAGCTACTGTACAGGACTAGGACAGATCTGTTTAATTTCTCCATATGGCTGATGTTGAATTAATTCAACTCTGTAGTATGTGTGTCCAAGCTAGCAGGGTTTTTCAGTTGTGGAATGTTGGGTAAGTGATGGCACCTGGAACTAAACTAGACTGACTCCTGTAATTAGATTTTTTTTTTTTTTTGCCTGAATTCATGCCTGTCAGTCTAGCTTAGTTCCAGGCAGAAGTGCTAAGCAGATATCAACTGAGGAAGACCTCTTTCACAGGAGTAAGTGAATCATCTGTTGTTGCTTCTAATCCAACAGGGCCTTTGATCTGCTTTGAGAATATAATTCCTGTAGGAGTGTGTGTTTCCAGCACTGTATCATAGATTCTGCTTCATTAATTTTTCATACTGCTGTTCTCCTATATTTTCCATTGTGATGACATCTGAATGAATACTAAGCTGCAGTCTGCCATATGTAATTAATCTGGTTTGGTGTGCTTGTTAGCAACAAGGTGAAAAGGGTAGCCTTTCCAAAACAATTAAATCTGTCCTGTTTGAATGAAACATTATGGGGGAGATGCAGTGTCTAGCAGCCAGATGATGTAGACAGAAAGAGACTGGGGCAAATGAACAGGGGTGGAAGGAAAGAACCCAGGAAACTACAGACCGGTCAGTTTAACGTCTGTCCCAGAGAAGATAATGGAGCAGGTAATTAAGGAAATCATATGCAAACACTTGGAAGGTAATAAAGTGATAGGGAATAGCCAGCATGGGTTTGTGAAGAACAAGACATGCCAAACTAATCGGATAGCTTTCTTTAATAGGATAACGAGCCTTGTGGATAAGGGAGAAGCGGTGGATGTCATATACCTAGACTGTAGTAAGGCATTTGATACGGTCTCGCATGATATTCTTATTGATAAACTAGGCAAATATAACTGAGATAGGGCCACGATAAGGTGGGTGCATAATTGGCTGGATAACCGTAGTCAGAGAGTTGTTGTTAACAGTGCTAAATCCTGCTGGAAAGGGATAATAAGTGGAGTTCCGCAAGGGTCTGTTTTGGGACCCGTACTGTTCAATATCTTCATCAATGATGTAGTATTGGGATAGAGAGTACGCTTATTAAGTTTGCAGATGATACCAAACTGGGTGGGGTTGCAACTTCTTTGGAGGATAGGGACATAATTCAAAATGACCTTAGCAAGTTAGAGAAATGGTCAGAGGTAAACAGGATGAAGTTTAATAAAGAGAAATGCAAAGTGCTCCACTTAGGAAGGAACAATCAGTTCCATACATACAAGATGGGAAGTGACTGTCTAGGAAGGAGCATGGCGGAAAGCGATCTAAGGGTCATAGTGGACCACAAGTTGAATATGAGTCAACAGTGTGATGCTGTTGCAAAAAAAGCAAATATGATTCTAGGTTGTATCAACAGGTGTGTTGTAAGCAAAACTCCTGAAGTCATTCTGCTGCTCTACTCTGCACTAGTTAGGCCTCAGCTGGAGTACTGTGTCCAGTTCTGGGCGCCACATTTCAAGAAAGATGTGGAGAAATTGGAAAGGGTACAGAGAAGAGCAACAAGAATGATTAAAGGTCTAGAGAACATGACCTATGAAACCAGGCTTCATGAACTGGGCTTCTTTAGTTTGGAAAAAAGAAGATTAAGGGGGGGGGACATGATAGCGGTTTTCAAATATCTAAAAGGGTGTCACAGGAGGAAGGAGAAAATTTGTTCCTCTTGGTTTCTGAGGACAGGACAAGGAGTAATGGGCTTAAAGTGCAGGAAGGGAGGTTTAGATTGGACATTAGGAAATGTCAGGGTGGTCAAATATTGGAATAAATTGCCAAGGGAGGTGGTGGAATCTCCCTCTCTGGAGATATTTAAGAACAGGTTAGATAGACATCTGTCAGGGATGGTGTAGACGGAGCTTGGTCCTGCCTTGAGGCGGGGGGCTGGACTCGATGAACTCTCGAGGTCCCTTCCAGTCCTATGATTCTATGATTCTATGACATGATAGCAGGTTTCAGGTATCTAAAATGGTGTCATAAGGAGGAGGGAGAAAACTTGTTAATGGCCTCTGAGGATAGAACAAGAAGCAATGGGCTTAAACTGCAGCAAGAGAGGTTTAGGTTGGACATTAGGAAAAAGTTCCTACCTGTCAGGGTGGTCAAACATTGGAATAAATTGCCCAGAGAGGTTGTGGAATCCCCATCTCGGGAGATATTTAAGAGTAGGTTAGATAAATGTCTATCAGGGATGGTCTAGACAGTATTTGGTTCTGCCATGAGGGCAGGGGACTGGACTCGATGACCTCTCGAGGTCCCTTCCAGTCCTAGTATTCTATGATTCTATGATTGTTTGCATAGGTTTTTGCAGCCTAGGAGCAGTGTACACAGTTCCTTATCCAGTTATTCTCTCAAGGGGAAGACAGGAAGATAGGTGTTACCATGGATCCTCATCCAATGTGTCTCTTTCCTTGCCATGCACTGAAACAATGGTACTTCCTGATTCCCAGATCCAAGGAAGGGATGTGACCTAGCTTTGATCTTTGTAGTATCAACAAGTACATCAACTACATTAGGTTCCACATGGTTACCTTAGCAACTATGCTCAGTGCATTAAATGACAACAACTTGTTTGTAGCCCTCAAACTCAGGACACTTCCTTCACTGTGGCAATATTTCAAAGCATAGGAAGTTTCTGACATGTATAGTTGCAAATCTGCATTATCAGTACTGCATGTTTCCCTTTGGCTTGTCCTCTACTCTGTGGTATTTACCAAATGCTTGTGTAGTAGTATATCTCAGAAAAAGAGGAAATTTTCTCTTCCTATACTTGAACAAGTCTTCATCCATGTCCAGTTCAAACTACATCTCTTTGATCATCTGAGTCTGATTTGGAACAAAGAAAAGTCTATTACTAATACCACCTCAAAAAATCAAGTTCACTGGGGCCTTACTTGGCCCTAGAAGTTCAAGAGCATTGCTCCTGAATGAATGATTTCAAGCAAAACTTAAAAAACAATGAATAGTGTAGTAGCATCTTAAAGACTAACAAAACATGTAGATGGTATCATCAGCTTCTGTGGGCCTAACCCACTTCTTCAGATGACTGATGTATTATAAGTCCAGATCCAAGAATAAATAAGGGAAGAGGGGGGAGGAAAAAAGGAGAAAAAAGACAGTCAATAGATTGTTCAAGTAGTTAAAAGAGGCTGATAAGAACAATTAGCACCTCTACTGTTTGTTTGGTTGGTTAAGTCATTAGGATGTGGAAGGTAGTGTGCGAGCCAGCCGATATCTCTATTCATTCTATTCTGATAACTTCATTTACAAGTTTAATTCTTCAGTTTCAACCCTTCCCTGTCTATTTGGCTTATGGGATTGGCCTGAAACAACACGGTGACTTGAAGATCCATTAATGAGTGCCTGGGCAGGTTAAAATGTTCTCCAGCAGGTTTGTGTGTGTTGCCTTTTTGGATATATAATTTGTGTCCATTAATTCTTTCGTAGACTGTCCAGTTTGGCCAATATATATGGCAGTGGGGCATTCCTGGCATTTGATGGCATAGACCATGTTAGTGGATATGATGTTAAATGAGCCCCTGACGTAATGGCTGATGTTGTTAGGTCCAGTGATGAAATCATTTGTGTAGATGTGTGGGCAGAGCTGGCACTGGGGCTGATTGCAAGGGTAGGTTCCTGGATGATTATGACAGAGATGTGTTGTGTGGTTACTGGAAAGATGTGTTGTGTGGTTGTTTGAAGTTAGGGGGTTATCTGTAGGCAAGGATTGGCCTTTCCCCCAAGGCCTGTGAGAGTGAGGGATCATTTTCCAGGATAGGTTGTAGATTGTTGATAACGCGTTGGAGGGGTTTAATTTGTGGACTGTAGGGCTACGTCTAGACTACATCCCTTTGTCAGCAGAGGGATGTAAATGTAGCACTTCGAAAGTTCAAATGAAGCGGGGATTTAAATATCCTGCGCTTCATTCGCATAATCACGTAATGGCGCTCTTTCAAAAAAGCGGTATTTCAAAATAAACTGCAATCTAGACCCAGTTCTTTTGAAAATGGGGTGCTTTCTCGAAAGATCCTGAAAATTGAATTATGCATTTATTATTATTATTGAATTATTATTTAAATCCCCGCTTCATTTGCATTTTTGAAGTGCTTCGTTTACATTCCTCTGCCGACAGAGGGATGTAGTCTAGACACGCCCTAGGGGGCTACGTCTACACTGGCCCCTTTTCCGAAAGGGGCATGTTAATTTCACAGGTTGTAATAGGGAAATCCGTGGGGGATTTAAATATCCCCTGCGGCATTTAAATAAAAATGTCCACCGCTTTTTTCCGGCTTTTAGAAAAGCCGGAAAAGAGCGTCTACACTGGCCCCGATCCTCCGGAAAAAAGCCCTTTTCCGGAGGATCTCTTATTCCTACGTTGAAGTATTTAAGTGAGATATTTAAATCCCCCGCGGATTTCCCTATTACGACCTGTGAAATTAACATGCCCTTTCGGAAAAGGGGCCAGTGTAGACATAGCCTAGGTGATGACAAGTGGAATTCTGTTGTTTTCTCTTTTTGGCCTGTCTTGAAGTAGTTCATGTCTGGGTACTCTTTTGGCTCTGGTGATCTGTTTTTTCACTTCTCCGGGTGGGTATTTCAGTTTAAAGAATGTTCTGTATAGATCCTGTGAGTGTTTGTCTCTTTCTGTGGGATTGGAGCAAATCTGGGTTGTATCTTAGGGATTGGCTGTATAAAATAGATCGAGAAATGTGTCTGGAATGGAAGCTAGAGGCATGAAGGTAAGTGTCGCGGTTGATAGGTTTCCAGTATAGGGTGGTAGAAATTTGTCCATTGTTTAATTGTCCTGTAGTATCAAGGAAGTGGATCTCTTGTGTGAATTGAACCAGGCTGAGGTTGATGGTGAGATGGAAGTTGTTGAAATCCTTGTGAAATTCTTCAAGGGTCTCTTTCCTATGGGTCCATATGATGAAGATGTCATCAATGTAGTGTAAGAAGATTAGGGTGCTAGGAGGCAAGAGCTGAGCAAAAGAGTGAACCATAATGGATTGTTGAATGGTCTCTCCAGCGCAGTGGTGGAAGCCTCATCTTCATTAAGTGCAATTAGAAGCCATTCTCTATCTATCTATCTATCTATCTATCTATCTATCTATCTATCTATCTATCTATCTATCTATCTATCTATCTATCTATCTATCTATCTATCTATCTATCTATCTATCTATCTATCTATGGAATTATATACCCTATGGTGCCATCTAGCTGAATGAAATAAGCCAGTTGATTTCTCAAACATTAGTGATTTACATTTCTAATTACTTTTTTTAAAGGAATGTCAACATATTTCCTGCTGACTTTTTAGCAATCAAGTGAATTATCCACAATGATTTAACGTGTTGGTGCAGGAGCCCAGAATCACAACTCTCAGTTCTGTATGCCAGCCACAAGAAAATGCTCTCTTCTTAGTCAGACATTATAATATAATAAAATATTTTCAGTGAAACAGTGTATCATCCCAGATGAAGAAATCTAATTTACAATGTTGCCCTACATAGTGAACACTGGTATTAGGTTACAGAACAACAAGATAATCCATCACACAATTTAAAAGCACAATCAGAGTTCCGTAATAAAAGGAACACTTGCATATATACACTTTAAATAATGAAACAAGGCAGTTATAAATTAAAATAACCTTATTAAAAACAGGGTCAAGGAATTTCAGTCAGTGGTCGCTCTATTAAAAGATATAGCATAAAACCTCTTTTCAGTTCTTCAAGAAATAAGAGAGAACAATATATTTTAAAGACATTTCCAAAAGTACTATATCTGTTGATTTTGCTGGACACCTCAAATTATAGGCCTGATTAGGATTCATGTAGTATATGGAACAGCTTGCTCACAGAATATAAATGTGAAATGCACGGCAGTCTGTAACGATGAAATATGTAAAATTAAAAGAAACCTGAAGAAGCATGTGGAGATATATAATATATACAGACTAGGCTGGGAGTGCCAGGATAAAAATGCTGACTCTTCCGTGCATGTCCTTCAAGGGAAATTTTGGATGATAATGTCAGGTCATAGAGTTCCATGAGATGCAGTTGGTATATATGACTAACATGCATATATGTTTTGGCAATTATAGATTCTCAGAGTAGAACTTTGAAACCTGCAGTATGTCACAAATCCTTCTGATTTCAAAAAGCAGTCTCAACAGCTCTTCTAAAAAGTGCTTTCAAGCTGTCAATGCAGCCAAAAGCCATGGACACACTATTAAAATGGACTTCCAGGATCTGTATCTTAGTAAATGTAAGAGCAGATGTACATTGTTAGAAATACCTTAGCATCACAGAGGCTGAAATATAGTCCGTGAGGTTTTACAGAAAATGCTTCCTAAAGTAATAGTATAACCCAAAAGGAATTTGTTTACATATGTTCTTTTTCTAAAATCAACTTCTTTTACAAAAGAACAAAATCTTTAAAGTCACTTCCCTATTTTCCTACAAATCCCTCATTAAAACTTACTTTGATGTACATCTTACAGCTATGGTGGTGTATTTATTTGGTGTATTTAACTTACAAGCCAAGAAAAATACACTGCTTTAAACTGTGCACACAACTAGCCTATTAAAAATGTTCATAGTTCAGTTACTCTGATCTTCCTTTCCACCTATGCCCAAGTTGATTGCTTCTACCTACTTGCTTTGTCTTCTCGTAAACTGAAATGATAAGCCCTTAGGAAGAATGATAATCTCTTGCTATGTATTAATACAACGCCTAGCACAACGGTGTTTTGAACTGATTGGAGCTATTGGAATTCCACACTATTGGAATTCAAAAACAAGCAATTGTTTATTTTTATGTTGAAGAATGATTGAATTATTTTTCACCCACTGAAAGTTCTTGGTTAGAATTCTTCTGTTGGTAGCCCTTGTGCATTTGAGAGCAGAATTTGATCCATGAGGTGGCTGCTGGGGCCAGGAATCTGTCCTTCTCTCCCTATTTTGTCAGAGGAGAAGATCCGTCTCTCTTCATCATTGCTATACAGTAGGAGCATCTCACAAATATTTCTCAATCTATCTTCTCACCTGCCCTTATAGAGAGAGAGCTGAGGCACAGAGACATTAAATTATATACCTGAAATTACACAAAAGTCAGACCTGGGAATTCAGACCAGATTTCATGTGACACACTTGCTGTCCTTCCTTCCTGCCTCCTCTGTTATCAGAAGGCCTTGAGTGGCTCTGAGGCTATGTCTACACTGTAGCCTTCTTCCGGAAAAGCTTATGCAAATGAAGCATGGAGTGGAATATTGCTGCGCTTCATTCGCATAATTAATTAGCAGCCATTTTTGCGCAAAAAGGAACTGTGTAGATGGCTCCTCTTTGTCCCGTCCCCCCCCTCATTTTTTCAGGAAGAACGAGTCTTGTACAAGAGGCGGTTTTTCTCAAAAAGGAGCTGTGTGCAAAAGCCTCTTGTGCAAAAATGGCTGCTAATTAATTATGTAAATAAAATGTGGGAATATTCCACTCTATGCTTCATTTGCATAAGCTTTTCCAGATGAAGGCTACAGTGTAGACATAGCCTGACCTGCTTTACAGCTCTCCTATCTGCTCTAGTGCATCTAGCCAGTGCTCCTGAAAATAGTGGCAGATCTGAGGGTTCCAGTCCCCAAGATTTTATAGATTCTCAGGCCAGGATCATTGTGATCATCTTGTCTGACCTCCTGTATAATGGAGGTCATAGAATTAGCCCCAAAGTAACTGCTAGAACAGATCTTTTTGAGAAACATTCAATCTTGATTTAAAAATTGACATTGATGGAGAATCCACCATGACTCTTGGTAAATTGTTCAATGATTAATTACTCTCACAATTAAAAATGTATGCCTTATTTCCAGTCTGAACTTATCCAGCTATCTAATTGTGTATGCTTGGGTCAAGAGAACTGAGGACACTATTTCCTTCCCTTTTTGTAGCAAGGTCTATGCAACTATACACTGTTCCCTCCAAAACAATTGAATTCCTCCATGTTCTCTTCTTGCTAAGGAGCAATTTAGCTGCTACTTTTCACTTATTATAAATGAGAGTTTCAGACCTAAATCTCTGTATGAAGAGTTGTGACTTTGGTGTCAATGAAATTATCATATGTGGTTGATCACATGGCAAATTTGCATGGAAGTAAAGATGTTAATGGAAGGCTGGACTATGCCGCTTATAAAGAAACACTCTTGACAATCCCCTCCTTCCCATACCTCCACCTTAATCTTGTCTGTTTCTCTTTCCTAATATGCAAAATATTGACCATTTTTGGGTAAAAAATTCCATAATTTCTGGAGATGTGATGTCTAGTTCCATTTTCAAAACTTTTTTTTCCCTCTGCTGTCAAATTTAAACAATAGTCTTAAAAACTAATTGAAAATGCCACATGTCAGCAAAAGTCATGCTCATTAGTCTTGAAGTTTGTCAGTGAAAACAAGAGTTGCAGTTTTGTTGTAATCTATCTGAAGAAATGATAAGATCTGGCATAATTGTGTCAAATGCATGAAGAACAACACCAGCAGCAGAATTTATTAATAGAAGTGAGCTAAACATCAAAGGTTGGATTGTTTTGTAGAGCCAAAAGAAAAGATATACTGGTGAAGTACTCATTAAATAATGCATACTCAATCAGCAATAGGCATTAGAGTTGATTGCTAGTTGATCACATAGGTTTATGCTGCTGCCTTTGATGGAAGACTAGTAAAGGCAAAGTGACAAGACATTTTCTGTACAATGTTTGTAAGGTTTTTATGTGCCCCAAAGAAAACACACTTGTGATTCTCTGATGTGTCTCAAAGTGGATTATGGGCAAAGATGGGCGAGCTGGCTCCAAATGTAAATCTGTCACGGAAATACTTTGTACAGCGAGGATGCAGTGAACCATTAAACCAAATTGCAAGCCACTTCAAGCCACATGGTGCTGCAGCATCCGTAGTTCCCGCACCTATGAGCAAGGAACTTTTTCTCTTTATTGTTTTTCATTTTCGTGGGCCTCTGGGTATGTTTACACTGTAACTAGACAATAGTGGCTGGCCCATGCCAGCTGATTCGGGCTTGTGGGCTTGGACTAAGAAGATGGTTAATTGTCATGAAGATGTTCAGGCTCCAGGGTTAGTCAGAGCCCTGGGACCCTCCTATCCCATGGCATCTTGAAGACATCTACGCCACACTGAACGAGCCCTTCAGCCAGACCCCTGTGAGCCCAAGTCAGCTGGCATGAGCCAGCTATGGGTTTCCAGCTGCAGTGTAGACATACCCTGTGTTTCTGGGTTTCATTCAAGAGCGGAAGAGCTGAAGCCCCCAGAAGGTATCATCAAAGTGTTGAACTGGAAGTGGGAAGTACAAGGAATCTTGAAACAGACGGTTCTTCATAAGCAGCCATGGGGCCCAGTCTTGCTCTAGCCTACTTCAGTGACAAAACATCCATGGAGTTCACTGCAAGCTGGTTAAGGCTATGTCTACACTGCAGGGCTTTTCCGGGATACTGAAGGTTTCCTGAAAAAGTTCTGCCACGTCCAAGGAATGTGTCTGTTTTTCCAGAAAAAAAAATTGGAAAAGATGATGTGTTTTTTCGGCATCCCTGTCAACCTCATTCTACAAAGAAGAAGGGATGTTCCAAAAGAGGGTTTTTTTCCGACATTTGGCCCCATATAGACAGGCCAAATGTCAGAAAAGCCTTTTTCAGAAGAAAAGTGGAAAAAGATATGCAAATTGCAGTTTGCAATTTGTGTATCTTTTTCTGACTTTTCCCTGCAGTGTAGGCAAAGCCTGAGGCCCCAGCTTTGCAGAAATAAGAGTCAGATAAAAGGTTAAGTGCCTATGAGGATAAGGACCTGGCCTAAGATTTGACTCTGCCACAGTTTTCCTGGAGGACATAGGGCAAATCACTTAGTGTGTGTAAAGGGACTGTACTTCCCTACATTCTAGGAGAGGGATATGTGAGAGGATATATTTGTCTGGATTTCGGACAGGCCCACCCACGAAGGGAGTGGAAGGTAATGGGGCCGTTGCCCCAGGGCCCAGAGATTCAAAGGAGCCTGAGGCTCCCAGCCACCTCCACTACTCCTGTGGCAATAGTGGTGGCCAGAGCCCCGGGCCCTTTAAATAGCTGCCAGAGCACCACGCGACACAATCCATGTGACTCTAAGGACTGAGGGGTGGCATGATTCTCTCTGGACAGTGCAGAGGGCAGGAGGGAGCTGGCATGGTGTGCTCTGAATGTCCCAGAGGGCTGGGACACAATGCCCCGATCCCCAGCCTTTCCATGTGAGGCTCTATCCCTTCCATGAGCATGGAACCAACTCCACCCCCCTGCAGCCCAGGGGACTGCACAGGCTGTTGTTTCCCCTGCTTTCAGATGCTGCACTGATGAAGACTGTATAAATAAGTGCATAATAATTACACCATTCAACAAAATATCTCAGTACCTATCATTTTTGCATGTGTGGTTGGCTAAAATATGTTAACAAGACGATGCTGAAGTGTTTTCTATGATGTATTAGGTAAGGTATTTCCAGTAGAGATAAGAAAGTATTAATACCCCTCTACAAAGCACAGATAAGATCTGATCTGGAAGACTGTACATTTCTGGTCACCCATGTTTAAGAAAGAGTAACTCAAACTGGAACAGGTGCAGGAAGGACTGCTAGGATGATCAAGGGAATGGAGAACCTATGTTATGAGGGAAACTAAAAGAGCTCGTCTGATTTAGTCTGACAAAATGAGACTGAGAGGGGATCTGATTATGAACAACCATACTGGCTCAGACCAAAAGTCCATCTAGCAATATCCTGTCTTCTGACAGTGGCCATTTCCCGAATTGTTCCCTGTATGTACATCTGAGGTAAATACAAGGCAGGAAGAAGAGCTAGTTATGCTAAAGGACAATTCTGGCACAAAAACAGATGGGCCATGAATAAGTTTAGGCTGGACATTCTAAGATTTCAGACCGTCAGAGAAGTGAGGTTCTTAAACAGCCTCCCAACAGGAGTAGTGGGGGTAAATAACCTAACTAATTTAGATATAGAAACTTCAGGGGTAACCGAGTTAGTCTGTACAGGATAAACTTAAAAAACAACAAATGGTCTGGTAGGACTTTATAGACTAACAAAACATGTAGATGGTATCATGAGCTTTCGTGGGCACAGCCCACTTCTTCATCTTCTTAATCTTCTTCAAACTTTGGTCATCTGAAGAAGTGGGCTGTGCCCACGAAAGCTCATGATACCATCTACATTTTTTTTTTAGTCTCTAAAGTGCTACTAGACCAATTGTTGTTTTTTTAGTTTTTATATGGCAGGATTACCTGCAGTAGCCACCTGATGGGACTCAATGATCCAGGAGGTCCCTTCTAATCCTGCATTCTTATAATTTTTGATGAAGCTTTGTTCATATGCATAACTGATGGGACAAACAGCGAAAATAGATTGCTGTCCAATGTGTGGAACAAGAAATTTCAAAACTTTTAATTTTCTCTAATCTTTTAGTTACAATGGTTTTATGGAAGGTGGTGATTGTAACAGTAATAGTTAAAATACTTTCAGGCAGAAGTCTAATTTTAAAATTGATTTGGCCGTTTAAGTGATTTGCACAGGGTGAGACTGGAAATTCAGGGGAACATGTGGCTGTTCTGACTTCCAGTCATCATTGTTTAATCACTGACATGATAACTAAAAAGAGTCTGGTCTTGTGATTAAGGCATTGGATTGGGATTTAGGAGATGTGGGTGTAACTCCTGGCTCTGCATGGAATTCCTGGGTGACCTTGGGCAAGTCTTTTAAACTCCGTATGCTTCATTTCTTCAGGATACAACAACCAGCACTGTGGGGCCCTGATATTGGTTGGGGCCTCTAGTACTACAATAATGTAAATAATAAATGATCATGATAATACAGATTGTACGTGGTTACACTTTCACCAGTTCTATGGAATTTTGTGTGAACATTTTTCTAGAAAGTATAGAGTCCTCGGACCATTGTGTTGTTTGTTCTGCCAAAAGACTCCATCATGCAAACTAGTTTGCCAATTTAAAAAAAAAGAGAGAGAATTCATTAGGGGAGAAATGAGTCATTAGTGCTAAAAAACAAGAGAGAGAGAGAGTGCAGTGTAGCTAGCAGAATCTAGTTATAGGCAGAATGCTGACCTGCTTATATATTTTCCCTGCCTATCAATGAGACATGTTAGTTTGGTGCCTTTTCAGTTTACTGGAATTTGAGGGCTGATTTGAGATGGTTTTCAATTTTAAAATATGTGAAATGCCAAGATGTTAGGCCTCTATGGTGCTCTCAATAAAGCCAAAGCCCAAACATGATCAGGCCTAAAACCCTGATTCTTCGGTTGTATTGGTGTGGGCAGAGACTTAAACTGGACTGACCTGTTGAAGTCAGTGGACTCCTGGGTGGGTATGAATGTTTTCCTCCAAATGCAAGAGTACAAATATGAAGCACAGGTAAAAAAATAAAAAAGGAAAACATAAAGCTCAAAATGTCAAAGGAGGTACCCTTTAACTTGTATGAAAAGTTCCCTGTAACAATGTCTATAATGCAATGCAATAAACAGTCAGAACATAAGGCTTATGCCTGATGGTGATAAATTTGGGTGATATTGCTCATTTACTTGACAAGGTATACACACTGGAAATTATAGGGGAAACAGAACATCAATTTAGAATTCTGCCCTCAAATTGGAAAATAAATAGAAGCAGTAAAAATACAAAGGAGTAAATTGATTTTTCTGTCGTCTTGTAAGGAAATTGGAAATCCACTCACCTGTGTTGGATTTTTTTGACAAGGAACAGGGATTGTACTGCTATAGCAAGGGGCAGGATATGAAACAGCACTGCTCAGTGCTGACTAGTAGTTTACATTAATCTTAAAGAGATTCTTGTAATAATGCTCATAGAATGTCACACATTCAAAATGTTCAGTTTATTCCACTATTTTCATGACTAAAGCTTAATATTGTTAATACTATGGTAGGTCCAGGTCAGCAAGAGAAAGTTCTCTTAGAAACCTAACAATGACTGCAGAAATATTAAAAAACTGAGTTTTCCATAGCCACGTTCATGAAGAAACCCTCATATATTTTAAATGAATCAGGCTATATTTTGTGGCAGTTTAAACCGTAATATTTGTTAAAAGGGTTAGAGCTGAGGGAATATGCTTCTTGTATGTTCAGATTTTTGCTACATTTTTGGCACCCTTTTTCCTGGGACAGGAAAAAAAAAAGAGATGGCCCAATCTTATCTCATTGGAAAAACCCCACAGTTTTCATGCTGAATCAGACTGGTCATATATTCTAGACCAGTGGTTTTCAACCTTTTTTCATTTGTGGACTTCTAACTTTTTGAATGGAGGTGCGAGCCATTTGGGAATCTTAGAAATAGTCTGCAGACTGAATGAAACAAGTTTTTGCCTGCTTACGTTTTTTCTGTGTGTGTGAGTCAGCAAGAGCTGGGAGAGAAATGGACTAAGCAGTAATAAGGCATGGATTTCCCAGAAATATCCATGTCTAAGAAAAGAAACCTACATTTTGGAACAACAGAGATGTAAATAGAATAGAGAATATTTATAGTTACATGCAATCAGGTTATTTTCTTTGGGTGCATCTAGACTACATGGCTCCATCGACGGAGCCATGTAAAGTAGTTTACTCGATATAGTCAATGAAGCGGGGATTTAAATAATCCCCGCTTCATTAAAATAAAAATGGCCACCATGCTGTGCCGACAATCAGCTGATCCTGCACAGCGCGTTAATCTAAACGTGGCACAGTCGACAAGGGAAGCCTTTGTCGACCGCTCCGGTAGGCCTCATGAAATGAGGTTTACCAGAGCGGTCAACAAAGGCTTCCCTTGTTGACCACGCCGCATCTAGACTGCTGCGCTGTGACGAATCAGCTGATTGTCGGCGCAGCGCGGTGGCCATTTTTATTTTAATGAAGCGGAGATTATTTAAATCCCTGCTTCATTGACTATGTCGAGTAAACTACTTTACATGGCTCCGTCGATGGAGCCATGTAGTCTAGATGCACCCTTTGGTTTTAGTTTAGTCAAACTCCTCTGTGTAACCCTCCTGCCTGTATACTGTAATTGAAACTGAATCCCAGGGAAGCAGTTCTCTGTGCTTTAATCTTTTTTTCTTTATTTGTTCTGTAAAGCCTAGCAACCAAGTATGCTTTACCAAATATCCTCTTTTTCAGACTATAATTTCTGTGTCCATGTGCCTCAACAGTAAGTCAGCTATTAAGAAATTAGTTTGTTTTCAAGCGCTTTCTTAAGGGAGTGTTAAAATCTTGGTATTACCCCACAAGGAAAAGTTCCCAAGTGCTTCTTCCTGGCTTCAAGGGGTTTTTGTACTTGGGTGGTAGCGGTGTACCACCTGGGTCAGGAAGTCTGTAACCTTGGGGAGTTTTTTAAACAGAAGCCTTAAATGGCAAAGTATTTTAAGGTCTCTTTTGGGCCCCACCTTCTGCACTCAAATGACCTGAGTGGGGAACATCCTTGACAATAGTATTTGTGAATGTTTTGTTATCTATATAAATAGATGTCCAATCATTTGATATAAAAGAGGGTTTCATGTCCTTGATTATATCTCATGCCAGTGAGTTCTGCAGGTTAATTATACATTTAGGGGAGAAGGGGAGAATCATTTTATCAATTTTAAACGTTCATGTCTTTCATTTTCATTGAAAGTTCCCTTGTTTTTAAAAAGAGGTAAATAGCAGTGCCCCATCTACCATCTCTTGCCATTTGTTAGTTTGCAGATCTTTATTATGTCTTACCTCATTGTTTGTCTCCATTAAACTGCCCCAGTCTTTCCAGTCTGTCAGTGTATGGAAGTTTTTAATTGACTATATTCATGCTGCCTATCTCAGAAAAAAGAAAGGAAACCAGAAATGTAGTGCTTGTTTTCCCTCTCATTAATGGGAGTCAGATCAAATCATCTAATTGCCATACATTATGATAGAGGTGAAATATACTTCTTTATACGTAAACATAAAATAGTGTAGAAATGATGTCTATAAAATATTGTTTTATAAATCATTCTTATGTACTGATTAAGTTAAAGTACTCTGCCTATATTAGGCATATTTCTCTTCTAATATAAAAAATGAAAATACAATATTGCAATAGTATTTCATAAAATCATATCTCTGTAACCTGGGATACGAAGTAACATGAAGACATTGCTTTTTGATGGATAGCGAAAGTTCAAAAGCTTTTTCTTAATTTATAAACTACATTACACAGAAGTCTTCCATGTGCTGCTTCTGTTACATTTTATCTTGATTATGGCTGACATTTTCAGAGTACAAAGCACTGTAGTTAAGAGGATAATTTTAAATTCTCTATGAGGTGCTGCAGTTTGATTCTGGATTCCACGGAAGTTACTTTAAAGTAAAAATGTTGTATTGATTTTCCAAAAAGCCTACTTGATGCAATGTGCACACTGCTTAGTGTAGCAAAGCTCTGAGGATGCAAAAAGTAAAGAAATATGGGCATCACTGTGCAAAAGTGTAAAAAGATCATAACTCGGATTACAGTAGTTTACTTTTCCAATAGATTTGTTGAAAAGTAAGTAACATCCAAAGTATGGCAAGTCCTTCTTTTTCAATTACTGTGAAACTCTGAGCAAGGAGCATGTTGCATCACTTGAATAATTCCTTCTGATCTGGATGCTTGATTGAGTGAACTTTGCAGAAAAGAGGAATAAATCTCAGCTAGAGAGGACTAAATGGAGTCCTCCTGTACAGTGACAAGGCCCCCAGAATATACTGTGTTCATTGCTATTCATCATATCATAGAAAGGATGATGTTGTCTAGGAAAGTAGCACAGTAAGTCTGCAAGTGCCCAATCCATCTCCCTTTGATGTGACTGGAAAAGCTCACATGGACTTCAGTGAAAATGGGGATAGACCTAAAATTCAAAATCTACAGCCACAATTTTCAAACAGGGCCATCTAAAGTTAAACCAATAGCTCTACCTGAATGTATAAGAGCTGTGAGTCTAGAGGACCCCTATTCTTTCCTTTCACTGGAGAAAAAAGGTGTTGGAAAAGTGCCCGGAGGCCAGTTATGATCTGACCTTCTCCCTTTTGGGAGGCTTTTCTGTTCAGAAGAAGTGTCTTCATATAGCTTTGGAAAAAAACTAGTGCTACCACAGTCTAAATAAATAGCCCTTATATTAACAACTAATGGTGCACTGCCTTACGTCTTTGGTACATACAATGAATGTCACCAAAACCCAGACAGCAATAAATGTGGCTATCTATCTTAGGTACATATGTGTCACCTATTACCTAGTATCTGAGCATCACACAGTGTGTAAGGTGTTTATCCTCACAACACTCCTGTGGAGTAGGAAAGACTGTTATCCTCATTTTACAGATGGGGAACTGAGGCATAAAGGGAGAGACTTCCCCTAGGTCACACAGGAAGTCTGTGGAGGAACAGGGAATTGAATCCATGTATGTGAAGTCGTAAGCTAGTACCATAACTATAAGACTATCCTGCCTGTCTCACAATAGAGATTGGGAGTTGCTAGAAGCTGACCAATCCCAGAGAGAACTAGGCTTTGTGTGGAGAGCAATATAATTTTTTAAAGAACCACTAGTTCGGTGAAGGAAGGGAATTTGTACAACACCCACAGTGTACTCTCACCGGGAGTCCTGGGACCTTCTGTCTGTGCCATTGGGATGCAGAACCCACAGGAATTCCCACAACCCTAAGGCTCATACAAATGTGGTGCAACAGTGTTTTTTTTATAATGAATATTCCTTAGATTGCATTAGTAGCCATGATGTGATAGTTATTTGCCTGACAGATGAATATACCGTCCTGCTACCACACATGCCCAGTGGCCACAATTTATTCTCTTTGATGCAAATTAGCTGTAGTCCTTTGGTCTCTTTGCTAGTTTACAGTGTGCCTGAGCAAAGTTTGGACACCTCTGAGCCTGAGTCTGTAAGATGAGTAGTTTCACTGAAGTCATGAATGGATTTAAACCAAGGGCAATGTGTTCATAATCAGGTGTCCTAGTTCTCTGTGATTTAGAGTTTGATTTGTGTTTAGTTTTCATGACTACAATAGTTTTTTATTATTATTTTTATTTCATCCAAGGAGGAGAGATGATTTTAGAAGTGTAAAAGAAAAATTCAGTATTCTTCTTACAGTATGTTCTTCTGCTTAGTCCTGATTTCTTATGTACACCTAAACTTCAGCATATGCAAATGTATTAGTTAATAGAATAGTCTATATGCTCAGCACCTCTCATTTGGTTTATCTACATACTAAAAATAAAGGCAGGAGAAACAGGAGCATTTAGTATCTGTCACAGCATATTTTTATTTTTAGAATATATTACTTGGATGCAGTTCTTTTTGGTTCAAAAGCTCATTTAGTCTGGAAAAGAATAAAAAAAGTTTCAGATTTAGTGCTACTTTTTAGATGAGACATAACAGCTGCTGAAATTAAATTAGGATCTATACTTGCTTCTGGCAGCATTCCAACTCATCTTTGGTTGAAATACGTACTGTAATAGGATGTGAAACATGAATTGAAAGCAAATATTTTTCCCAGTTCTACCTTTTCAAAAGCACAATGTAGGAAATTGTATTCTAGAATCATGGAACAGATTCTTACATTTGTTCCAATATCATTAAATGTATAAAAATCCCACATTTAAGCTCCATTAAATGTCATTAACAATTTGTCTTTCAGACTCAATGGCTTTGCTGATATTTCTGTTCTGTGCATCTCTGCAGCCTGATAGAATGACATTTAAAAGTAGTTTTCAAACCTAGAGTGTTATTTTTAAAAGGATGAAACTGTCTGCAGAGAAAATAAGCAAATAAATCCGTGTATTGCATGTGACAGTGATACAGGATCATCAGCATTTAGCGAGCGTTAATGACAGAGATTGTGGGCAAGGTCCAAGATTTTCAAAAATAGGTACCTACAGTTTTGCATTTACAGCCATATTTAAACACCTAATTAAGTGGCCTAATTTTCAAAAGGCCCTAGCACCCACCTGGTCCCATTGACTAAAACCAAATCTACGGGTGCATGAAACATTGAAAACCAGGATGAATTATTAGAAGTGTAAGTATAGGCACCATTTTTTATGTGGTTAGTCTGAGTTCTTTCCTGTTCATAAACCCTAGAGGTATGACATTACAAGACTTTAGTCATGCAGATGGTCCCTCTGACTGAGTAAAGCTGTGTGTGTGTAAAGGTTTCCAGAGTCAGGCCCCTTGGTCCTGACCAGTAATTGTCCTTACAATGAGACGGACTAGATTATCACACTAGTCCATTCTGGCCTTGGACTCTATTGAATAAAGGCTCTCCTGTCACCTTTCTCAAAAGTATAGCTGGCAATATAATAGTAATTACATATATATATAATATAATGTTTGAATCCTGGTCAAATTTCATGCTGGGTGACTACCTTCCAACAACCTATATTTACCCTGCAGTTTCAATGGTATATGGGAGAAGATTGCTCAGCCCTTATAATGTGGGCCACATGGAAAGATTTTCTTGTGGAGCAGTTTCAGGATTGTCCTTACATCATACACGGAATATACAGCTGCATAGAGCATCTGAAAATTTGGGGCACCACTGACACAGGGTCTTAATGTCCACCCGTCTCTTCCTATCTCTGATCTGTGGCTCAGCTTCCTCTAGACAGGATCTAGTAAATTAATTTAAAAGAGAAAAAGCCTGCTAGACCTATTAGCGGAACATTGAACCTGTGAAGGAGCCATTCAAATGGTAATGAAGCCATTTAACAGGCTTTTGCCAAGCCCAGGTATATGCTGTCAGTTTTTGAATTTACTGTAGATGTTATCATGTACGGCAATTTTTTTCACCTATGGTATGTATACACAACAAAGTTATTTTGAAATAACAGCCCTTATGTCAAAATAACTTTACTAGTGTCTACACAGCCAAACCACTATTTCAAAATTAATTCGAAATAGCGGAGCACTTATTTCGAAATTAGTAAACCTCATTCCACGAGGAGTAACACCAAATTTGAAATAGCTATTTTGAAATAATTTCTGTGTAGACACTTATTTAGAAATAGGGGGCCTCCAGCCTTCCCAGGGTGCCCTGCTGGCCACTCCAGCCTCAACGAAGAACACTCCTCTCCCTCCCCCACTCTCCAGAGCCCTTAAAGGGGTTGACTCTGTCCACAGTGCCTGTGCCAGCTCCAATCCTGCCAGCCCAGAGCCAGCAGTCACTGACCTGACCCAGTGGCCCCAAAACATGAACCAGCAAGCCACTGGCAGCCAGCCCGCCATCGCTCTCCAGGAGCAGTCTGCCAGCTCCCAGGAACCTGCCAGGGCCTGGAGAAGGCAGGCGCCTTCCTGGTCTAGGGTGGAGATCATGGACCTTATTCAGGTTTGGGGGGATGCCCCCAATGTCCATGTTCTTTGCACTAGATGGAGGAATGCGGCCATCTATGGCAGGATAACTGCCAGACTGGCCACCAAAGGCCACATAGAAACCCAGGCACAGGTTCGCATGACAATCAAGTTGGTCTGGCGAGACCCCCACCCTTGAGCCCTGAGCTTTCCTTCCCCTTGCTTCCCCCTTCCAGCTCTCTACTCCCAGGTTTCCTCCTCCCCTCTCCCATCCTCTCTTCTCCCCTCTCTCTCCTCCTTTCCCCAGTCTCACCAGAGTTTCATTCCCTGCCCCAGTTTTGTTAAATAAAGAAAGTTTGTGTTCATGAAAATATGTGTATTTTATTTGACATGTGGAAGGACGTGAGGGAATAATGGGGCACAAGTCCCCAGTGGGGCAGACCAGGGACGCTCTTAGTGCTCCTTCAGGGCCTCCTGGACACTGACAACCCCCTGATGGACCTCCTACATGGCAGCCTGCAGAAAGTGCAGCCAGGCTCGCAGCAACGTGTCCAAGAGAAGCACCAGAGTGGCAGCTCTGACTCTATGTTGTAGAGTGGTGTGGTGTCCCGAGAGAGGGCAACCAGAGCATGCAGAGACAAAATGCTTTGCTGTCCCTCATCAAGGTTGGCAAGCAAGCAGGGAAAGCTGAGAACTGGCTGTCTGGGGAGGTGGGGGGGCCCTTTAAGCACAGGCCTCAGATAGCCTCAGGCAGCAACTATGCAAAGTAACTCCTGACCTGATGCCCTGCCGGACCTGGTTCCAGCCAGCCTTAAATGCGATTCAGTGTCCACTCAGTGTGGACGCACTATTTCAAAATAACAAAATGCTAGACATGTTATTTTGAATTAACTATTTTAAAATACGATATTTTGAAATAACGCCGTAGTATAGACATACTCTTACAGACTAACACAGCTACCAGAACTTTTGAATTTACTATTAGTCTATGGGACCTTAGTTTAAAATTTGCTTTAAAAATATTTCATTAGTATGTTGCTAAAGACTATATATCACATCTCTAAAAAATCATCATCCGCAGCTCTCCCCTTAGCTACTGTTGGACATAGCGACGCCAGTTTAATAGAATTGCGTAGGGCCCCATAAATCTTAAGGACTGCCCTGAGCACTTTCTAAGCTGCTGGTAATCACACGGCCCACTTCCCCTCCTATTCATGAGTGCTCGTCATTCTTGTAGCATCTAGAGCCAGTCCTTGGATTGAAATCGCTATTAAAAAGGTATTTATTATCTTTTAAGAAAACATTATCACCTGCAAACAAGGAGAACCAGCCCGGTCTCTACATAAGCAAGCATTCTGCAGACTACCCATGGTCTAAGCACAATGATTTGGGATTGATTGGGGACATATAGCATTCTTTACATCTTGGCCTTAAGCTGCAGATCATTACTGTTTAACTGCTATATTTCAATATCTGAAGTGATGACAATATTTTAGTAGCGAGTGAAGTAATACTTGTTTGTTAGGCCAAATCATCAGCAGATTCTGTTAAAGTAAATGGAACTTTCCCAACTTAAATCAGCTGAGAAGCTAGCAAAATAGTAGATAAAGGGCTTTGAGACTGTTTTTGTTGAAACTTACTGTAAAAAAGTGAGCTATCGCCATGTACTGCTGATTATTGTGAAAGCACTGCAGTTTTATAATGGACTCCCTGCTTAACAGTGTTCTCTTTTCTTTTTTCCCTTCAAATTAGATATTTATCTTTGAGAATAACATCTATTACTGTGCCCATGTGGGGAAGCAAGCCATCCGAGTGGTCTCCACTGGAAAGGAAGGTGTTATTTTCAATGGCCTCAGCGACTGGCTATATGAAGGTAGGACACAATATTGAAGGCTGCCGTTAGTTATGAGTTTAAGCTCTAGGTTTGGAGAACTGGGTAAAAATTAGAAGTGAAGCATTTGATTTCTTGGGACGATGGCCTATTAGTTGGAAATTAAGCAGTTCTAATGCTTATCTGAAGTGCTGAACTGGGAATAATGTGAAAGGATATAAGAAAAGTTTTTTCCAGGGCTCCTCTCCACTCTTTCAAGGGTGATAAATCACAACGTGTTAATGAACAGAACTGCTTCATGATGTAATGGCACCTGCAATAATCAGATGTGCTTATTTTCTAATCCCAGTAAGTGGCAGACATTGGGCAGGGTGGGTAGGGGAATTAAGGGTGAGAAGCTGCTAAAAAAACTCCTATGATTTAGACTTCTAGAACCAGATGCTCTTGCCCTTTTGTATCAAGACAGGTAGCACAAAGGAGCTGGAAGCTGTGCAGATCTCGTTAGCTGATAATTTCTCTGCCATGGGCAAGTCCTCAGCTGGCACAGAACCAGGGCAGTTGACTCCTACTCCACATAATGGTCTTATGAGAGGAGGAGAGCCATAGCTGCACTCCTCCTATTCTCAGCTGGCAGATATCCCCTTGTGTACCACTACCAGCTGGCAAAGTGTAGACCCATCTAGACTGTTCTGCACTGTGCCAATGCTAAGGCTGGTAGAGAACTGACCTTAAGAACCAGGAAACTAAAACCAGCCCTTTTGTAGTCATCACTCCCAAAGAATCAGGGTCCTAAATTATACACACACATCCATGAAGTTTTTGGACATCAGCTTGTAATTGCTTTTCGTGTTTGTATGTATGTTGAAGATGAAATAGTTATGTATCACAGAATACTTAACAGTTAACATTGTCCCTATAATGGGCCAAGGTGGGTGAGGTTATATCTTTGATTGGCCTGAATTCTGTGTATGAGAGAGAGAGACACTTTCAAACTTAGGCTTTGTCTACACTGCGAGTTTTTACGGCAGAAAATGTGCTAATGAGGGGCTCATTAGCATGAGTCGTGATATCATTAGCATATTTTCTGCCCTTTCTTTTTGCACAAGGGGTTTTTGCAAAAGATGCTTATGCCCCTCCCAGAGCTCTACCTAATACCCAAGGACAAACATGGCTACAACAACACTGTATGCAACATTTTGCCTGTAAAACATTTTGCACTTAGAGTGGCTTATAGACTATAAATGCTAATTTATTCTAATTTTTCCTAAAGAGATGAGGTTTCTGTTTTGCAACTCTGTAGGTCAAGTGCACATATCAGTATCTCTGTTTTGCTGATAAACAGCATGTAGTATCTAAGATCCTCTCAGACTGTGCTGCATACAGGGCATGCTGCTGACACAAGGAGTTTATCATGTCAGCAAACTCTGAGTGAGCAAGCTACCACCCAGTGATGCTGATGTTACACCAACACACATTTTTATTCAATTACTGCATTATTCAGTAAAATGCAGGACTATGTAGCACTTTAAAGACTAACAAGATGGTTTATTAGATGATGAGCTTTCGTGGGCCAGACCCACTTCCTCAGATAAAATAATGATATTTAATCTGAGGAAGTGGGTCTGGCCCACGAAAGCTCATCATCTAATAAACCATCTGGTTAGTCTTTAAATGCTACATAGTCCTGCATTTTACTTCAGCTACACCAGACTAACACGGCTACATTTCTATTACTATTCTGCATTACTCAGGTTATTTCTTGGATACAGTGACTTTGTTTGGTCCTTTATAACAAATTATCACACTGAAGCTGTGTTAATTTACTGATATAGTAAATGATTCTATGATTAAATACAACATATATATACAGGGACTTATTCTGCACTCCTTACACTGAAAGACACTTACAGAATAACCCCATTGAAAGTGCTTCTCCCTGTGAGTATGGGATGCAGAATCAGGTCCACTGTATCCATGTATTTCTCGGTGATTTCTTTGTTATATGATGTACATACTTAAGCCTTTTGTCTGTGATGCTGTCAGTGTCACAGACTATGTGGCTGAAGACAGTTAACACTTGAATAATAAAGTGACCAGTCCCCATGAGAAGAGTAGAGAAGGATCCAAACCAAAACCCCAGATGCAAACACCCGCTGAGTAT
The DNA here is from genome assembly GCF_049634645.1 of Pelodiscus sinensis. Lineage (NCBI taxonomy): Eukaryota > Metazoa > Chordata > Testudines > Trionychidae > Pelodiscus > Pelodiscus sinensis. The sequence goes on along the minus strand of NC_134712.1, from coordinate 242,230,155 downwards.
TGAGGTAGAGTTCAGAATCTGATTTTGCTGGCTGGACCTGTCTCTCTTGTTTATCCCAGAAGCCCCACACTCTGCAGTGGATTGTGAATGGGAGAACCAGGAAGCAGAAAGCTCTGTGAAAGTTAGGTGCTGTGGATGGTCTCTGGCTTCCAGCTAGTCTCCATAAGTCAGCTCCCTTCCATATCTCAGCATCCCTTTGGCTTCCTAAATTGATTCACAGTCTGCCCATGAGCCTGAGGTTCACCAGATTTAAAAAAAATCTGTAGAGGGCAATGCTGGAACAGGACGTTGGGATCAAAATAGTAGGGAGCAGAGAACTGACGATTGGGTGAAACCAAATGGATAGCAAGCAAGCCAGAGGGCTACAGGATCTGGTATAGTCAGAGCACCCTGTGGAACTCAGGAGCCCTGAAGGCACACTGCATCTTGTTAGTCTTTAAAGTGCTGCATAGTCCTGTCTTTTGTTTCAGCAAGACCAGACTAACACGGCTACATCTCTATTACTATTCTGCATTTGGAATGTGTGGGAAGTCCAGAGGAACTGTGGAGTTCAGCAGGGCTAAGGGAATCTCCAGGAGCAGTGGTAGCTGGAGTCCAGGAGTCAATGGGAGTTTTAACATCAGTTTCCATGAAGCTGTCTGATTTACCCTAGCTGTCTGTGTTGTGCTGTGCTGTGCTGTGCTGTGCTGTGCTGTGCTGTTATGTCCCTGCTGATGTCAGTCACCTTCCCACTAGTAATACACGCTCTGCACTACTACCTCGCTCTAATAGTGAGCCAAACTAAAACTATTTGAAATCTGGACAAAGATCTAAAATGTGAATCTCAGGATCATCCAACTGTTAGTGCTTTACCTTTTTCAGAAGTTCCTATCACAATGTCTCTCTCACCTCACCTGTGAAGACAGGCCAGATATTCAGTGCCACATTTGTAATTGTTTGTGTTGCCAACATCTCAGCAAGTTCTTGAGATGGATTCTGAACATATGCCAAGTTCTTGCTCCAGCTATGCAAATATATGCTCCAGTGAAGGCTGCAGTATTAGCATAACGAATCAGAGTATTATTCTTTTCTCTTTTGTGTTCTTGTCACTGATGTTCATGATCTCTGATAATATTAGCAGCTGATCAGTCATTTGGGTTACGGTTAAAATTTATGACCCTACTTGCTACCTTCTCCAAATGAAGTGCAAAAAACTTTTCAAATTTAAAGAGTAAGATTATAAAACTCTTTTATAGAGTGTTGATAACTATGTGCTAGCAAAATCCTTACTGCCTCTCAAATCTCAGAGCTGTTTTGCATATTAGCTATGCAAATTACAGCCCCAGCGGTACAATCTATTTGTGTGCCACTGCTACTGGTTAATACAAATGACAGGCCCCAAAGGGACCATTTTTCTTCATAACATGATTGCTTTTGTCATGATAAAATAGGTACCCTCTAGTATTAATCAGATGGTCTTGGTAAATCTGGAAGCAGAAGCAGCTTTAAAGTGGATTTGAAGATGGTTTTTATTTCCTGTAAAATGCAGAAATTCTTTGTGATTCATTTGAAGCATTTGCTTTTGTAAATTAGCCAAAGGGAAAAAACTTCCTTCAAGGTACTTATGCTGAACTGTTGACTCTTGATAGTATAGTGAAAAACATTTCAAATCAATCAGAGCTGATGTATTAGCTTAATCTACTTAGTGCATTTAGCTGGAAGGTTATAGGCTGATACATAGATTAGAATAACATGAAAGACTAGATTAAGCTAAAATAAACATTTCCAGTGCTTTTGTATGGTCTGATATGTTTTTTTTCTTTTTTGCTATGCTCCTTGTATGTCTAATGTAAAATTTGAAGTGATAGCACAGAAATGTGACATATCCAGTGCTATTCCAGGTATCTTTGTTGGATGCCCGTTAAGAGTCCTGAGGCTGTAAACAAGCTATGTCCATAAATATGTATCTACTTGTCAAGGCTGAGTCCCCACTCTGGCACAATGAATGCAGAAGTGAGGGCCCGCAAAAGTACCCCAAAACCGTATCTTTACAGGCTTTGTTATAAAACTTCCCCCCCCCAAATCCTAATACCTGGATTTTGGAGATAAAATCCGCTGCCACCATCAAGTGCTTTTGAACCCAAAAACAGGGGTGGACACTTGAAACTAACTCCAGGGCACCCCAAGTACTTTTCCCCAAAGAGCTTGAAAAAGAAAAGAAAATACCAATTGCAGTCTGTGGTAGCTGCCTTCTAGTCAGGACACAGAACTGAACCAATACCAGGTTAATAAAAAAGAACGAACTTGTATTATTAAAACAATCCTCCTGTTACAAGCATAATGACTAGATTGGAAAAAGTCACCAATTAATATACACATGGGGACTCCCATGGGCTCGGGACTTAGTCACAAAAGGGAGGAAAACCCATTTCTAACAGCACAGACATCAGATCCACAGTCCCACAACAGAAAACAATAAAACCTAACAGATTTATATAAACTTTACCCTTCTTACACATTTTGAAGAGTCTTTTCCTTGGAGAGAGACATGTCTTCTGTCCCTCTCAATACCTGGAGAGCAAACTGGCCCAGAGACAAAAGAGGGAAAACTTATACAACAGTGTCATTTATTATGCACGACCACTGTCAATTTGTGTGTGTATGTGTGCACATGTAAGAAACAGTGGAATTTAAAGATAATTTTAAAGAATAGAGGCATGATTGAAAGTGTTGTCTGTGAAATGAAGTACTAATTTGACAAAAATACACTTCCATAAAAAATGTAGTGAATTTTAGAATGCATTGCAATCACACACTTTGTTATAACACCCTGACAGCAGTACCAAATATTGTCACACACATTGTTATTAATGTCACTTCATATTTGCCAACATTCTGAACATCTACAGATAGTGTCCAGAGGTCATGTTAAGTTAGAGGATGGGAGTCATGGGACCTACACTCTGTTCTCGGTTCGGATTACCCATGTGAGCTTGGAAAAGTTGCAACTTCCTTGAACTTTTGTTTGCCCACTTGAAAACAGAGGCAATAATATTTCACAAGCTTACGTGTTGTGAGGCTAAAAAATGCTTTATTGTTCTGAAGTGCTGAGATTCTATGTTGCTACATACTGTAGAAAAGCCTGTGAATAAATACATGCCTACACACGACTGCTGTACTTATACGGAACAGCTGGCAGTATGTAAGTACTATAGTTCAGGCCCTATTTACAAAGCTATTTACAGAGAAGTTATGCTACACTAAAAGCAGTTTTCCCATGCTGCTTCATTCTCATAAAATCACTACCTGGCCTTCTTGAGCTAGTCTATAACCACAGTGTTCTTTAGAAGTTGGAGTCACTCTTTTCTGTTAGATGTGTTGCCTTCTCCTTCATGGAGAATGTGAGTGGATTTAAAAGAGACAATGTAGAGTTCCAGTGTCTTTTGGTGGAAGGGACAGTTTTCAAGCTTCACAGAGCTCTTCCTTGAGCCACTTTAGCACATGAACTTCATTCATTTGGCTGTGCTCTGTAAGACCTAAGGCAGGGACTTTAGGCTCTTATATAGGTCTTTCTCGTATTTATATGCCATCAAACTGGGCATTTCATTTTTGGTTTATGTGCACATTTCCGTGGATATAAAATGTAGCCCATCACAAAGGCACAGAAGCTGCTTTTAGAGTTAATATATAAGACAGTGTGGCTGGTTGAACCTGGCCTTCGCAGCTCCATACAGGAAGCTCTAAAGACTTACTACACCATACTCTGAAGGTTGTTGTGTACGACTGCTTAGGAAGACAGCCAGTCAGAGCCCAGCAGGCTCCAATAAAAGGAGCTTGGGACCTTAGCAGTTCAGTTCCAGGAGAGGACGGGAAAGGCAAGGAAGTGTGCTCCTCTCTGGTCAACAAGGCTTGACAGACAACCATTGTGTTTCTGGCTGCATTTTCTTAAGTTGGTCGTGCAGAGAGAGGATTTAATTCTGTGATAGGGATGAAAATAAATGATGCCAGATAGAAGGAGGGCCAGGGAAGAAACAGCAATGAACTGAAATCAAGTGGTGTATAGATTCCATTTATGTGGCCATGGGTTGGAACCCGGAATAGTGGGCAGGTACAGTTTCATGAGCCAGCCACAGGTAAAGTAGCATAAATTCCAGGTAGGAAACAGGCCTTATACTGGAGCCAGAACAAAAGGCCAAAGGTAAGGGCTCAGACAGGGTTGAGGATCCCAATGAGAGCAAATAGGCTGTTATTTTGGGGACTTTTTCATAGCCCAGAAGAGGTTCATTTTGGACTTTGTGACTTAGTCAGTTGCCCAAACCATAGAAAACTCTCAAAGGTCAGCTGGCAGCCTGCAAGGGGCACCAGGGACAAGAAGAGGACTATAGTACCATATGTAGCAGCTCAGAGAGTCTCAAGAGGTGAATGCTGCCCATTACAGGCAGGCTTTGTGATTTTTAGGGACCTTGTTTGCCAGAGGGAAAAATCAGATGTTGACTTTCTTCCCCATCTGGAGTGGTGACCACAAGTGATGATCAAGCAGCAGTTAACCTATGAGTCTGTCATCCAGAAACTGACATTCTCAAGTAGACAGATTGGTGTTGGCTCATCTTTAAAGCTTGCCCTGATTTTCTGATTACAATGCCATGAAACTGCTGTTTGTCCTACTTGTGAGTCAGGGAGTACCATATCTGTGGCAGTGGGCAGGAACAGCATCTTAAATGTCAATCTCTTACAGACTTTTATGCAATAAAAGATATTTGTACCCACAATTTACAGTCACACCTCTGTTCTTTTGTTGAACTTCACACAAAGCAAAGTGTTGTTATATTTTATTTTTGGCTAGTAGAGAGAGCAAAAAAAGTAATGAAAAAAGATTATTTTACTCAGTGACCTTTACATAGCCTCATAATCCACAGTTTGTCTGCATCAAATATTATCATGCTAGATACTGTAATGTGACTTTGCAGTGACACCTGGTGGGAGAGGCCAGGATGTCGTCCTCGTTAAGGCTGCATATGTTATAAATGTATAGGAATTTGCTGCAAGACACTGCAAAATAATCCCAATTTTTGCCCTTTGATGCTTCTGTGCAGTTGCCACTAAACGTCTGGCAGCTGCATATACACAGCTGCCAACACAATCTTGCCTTGTAATTCTGCGCCCTTTCCTGACTTTAAAAAAGACAGTGCAGGATGTCATTCTGAAAAGTCTTCCTCTATAACTTAATCAACATCTCTCAAAAATCAGAGAGTATATTATTCATGGTTGTCTAAGAGGCACAGTGCTTCACAGTATCTGCATGTTTACTTTGAGCAGTACTTCTTATAATTTTAATATTTTAAGTACCTGAAGTAGCTATTTTTCTCTTCATAGCTTAGGCTGGTGTCAAATGAAGTATTAATACAGGAGCTTTGTAAAATCCAGACTTTGCCCACATGATAGATATAGGAAATGCATTAGAGTCTGCTGAAATTGTAACATTAGAACTGCGAGTTCTTCTTACTTGAAACTGAGACCTTTCATAGTCAATTTATGCATGAAGTTGAAGAAGAGCCAAGAGTGACGACAGCTATAAGTGAATTACACCTAAAATTCTTGCTAGGTGGCACCAGAGAAAGAGAATGGGCATTCTAATATTTCACATTAAAAGGTAAAACCGTGGCCCTTCCCACTGGGAATTACAGGGGAAAGGGGAGACACCCTCCTCTGGTGGTGTCTCGTTATCATCATTTCACTTCAGGGTCCACATCTCTCCCTGGACCATGACATCCCCTTTCTGGTCACTGCCCTCTGGCTGTGCTACACTATATTGTCCTTCTCCACCATCATGGGAGTAGAAGTTCGCTATTCTCTCACTCGTCTCAGTGGCCCACGGCAGTCAGCATTCTAGCCTTTTGCTCTAGAGGCAATCTGTTCTGATCCTTGGCAAGTGTGGGGAGAAAGGAGAAGCCTAGGCCTGCCTACTACTCTAGGCCCCAATTCAGGAACCCTCTAGTGGCAGCCTCTCCCTGCCCTCCTCCAACTTTCCCCTCTTTCTTTGCTTCCCTAAACCACTTCCTTTGTATACCCTAGCATCTTCCCTGCTCTTGCTCAGGCCCCAGGTCTAGCAGTCCCCTAACTGCCCAACACTGCACTCTCCATGGTGCTGATGGTTCCCTCGCCTACTGGGAATCAGTACCTCCCCAGGCTCTCTTGAAGGAAATAAACTCCTCCATCCCTCAGCTCCTTTTATACAGGGCTTGCTCAACTCTGATTGACTGTTCTTCAATCCATCTTCTTATTGGGTATCTTCCAGTCCACCCTTCTATTGGCTATCTACTGCACTGCCTTCCTGGGGTTGCCTTTAAACCTTATAGGGTGCCAGTGTAGGATTAGTGCCTTGTCACAAAGATTTCTAAATTCCAAGATCTTCCTCTAGTGTAAGGAGGCAACTGAGGCACTAGGTCCTTTAAATTTGTGCTCCGAGACATCCCTAGTTATAATGACACAGAGTTTGTATCACACCTGGAAATCACCAGATGACAGAATATTTTATATCTAGTCAACAGGGATTTTTTTTCATGCTATCTTAATAGTGTCTGTTTAATTTGAGAGGAGTTGCAAAGAATTCAGCCCATACTGTTTTTATAGTTGTTTATTGAGTGGCTGACTGTTGGGACATGGCCGAGGGCCTACATTTTTCATCTTTCTCTATGGCAGCAGAAACATATCACTGGTAGAATATTATCAGAATGCTTAAATACAAACTTTCCCCATGTTTTATGGTGGATGTTATTCAGGAATTGTCAAATACCTGCCCATCATTAGGTCTGTGTCACTGGAGCAGCAGCTGAGCTGTCGGAGCAGATTACTTACATTTATTAGGACCCTATTAACCAGTGGAATTACTTGTAGAGTAAGATACCAGTGAATGTGAAAGAGAATTTCTGTGGTCCTTGCTATAACAACAAAGTGAGATTGGCAGATTAGTTCTCTCCTCACACACAAGTTAGCTCCCCCCCACTGTAAATAATTCTGTTTCAGGGAAGATTGATCATATTTGGGACAATCTTTCCAAAGCATCATGAACCATAGTATTACTGAAGGGGAAAGGCAGCTCAGCCTTTACAACTCAGGTTTCATCCAATCAAGCAATGCAGGGTTCTTGATATATCGGAAGTTCCTCATTCAACTTGATGCATGGGCTAAACTTTGGTTGTCTAGGTGAGTTATGCTGTATAGATTGCATCCGAGAGATGAATGGGCTCCTTGTCCTTCTCAGATGGTTAAAACCACTGAAGGCTGTCTGGACCATTTACCAGTCTAGACTGTGAATGCCTGTCTGCAAAACAAAAAGCCTCTGAGGAATTAAATACTTGCTATTCCCAAGTCCTTTCTCAAAAAAACAGCACTTACCAACTTCAGTCCACTCTCTCCCTTTCTTTTCTGGGGAAGGTCATTTGGAAAATGATGGCTGGCCAATTGTAACCCTCCATTTTTTGGATTCCCATCATTTGGACTTCAACTTTTGAAATGAAAACTGCTCTATTCAGTGTTCTCCTCTGAGCATGGACAGAGGCCAGACATCTGCCCTGATATCACTAAATCTGTCTACAGAGGTCATGGTGCTCAATAAGGAACCTGGTGAAGAGTACTGCATGAGATAACTCACTGCTTCCTTTCAGTGAGGTCTCAGTGTCTGGGGCTTTGCCACCAAGCAAATCCTATGCTGTAGAAACTCTGATGTCACCATTAAGCTAATGAACTCTGCTATTTTCCATTACTGTTTTCCAGGGGTGAGCAAAAGCCTCTCAGTGGGCCAGATCCAGCCCACCTAAAGTTTTGAACCGGCCCGTGAGGCAGTTCCATGCCCCGCCACCTAATGGACGTGCCCAACCTGTGGCATGCATGCCTTGAAGGAAGGGGGCTGGCCCTGGACCACGTGGCCAAGATAGCAGGGCCGGCCCTGGACCACGGGGCTGTGACAGCAATACCTGTGTAGCCATAGCAGCAGCATCTCCTGCCTCGGGGGCTGGCCCGGGGTCATGTGGCCAGGGTAGCGGCATGTCCGGCCTCCTGGGCCGGCCAAGAGCCGTGTGGCTGCTGCAGCAGCTTATCCAGCCTCTAGGGCTGGCCGGGGGCCCCATGGCCATGACAGAAGCATCTCCAGGCTGGCCCTGTGCCACAAGGCCTTTGCAGCAGTGCCTCTGGGCCCAGGCCAAGTAGCCACGAAAGCGGCACCTCCAGCCTGTGGGGCTAACCCATGGCCACGTAGCTATGGCAGCAGTGCCTCCAGCCTCTGGTGCAGACCCGTGGCTGTGGCAGCAGTGCCTCTGGCATCTGGGGCCACATGGCCATGATGCCTCCAGCCTCCAGGGCCAGCCCTGGACTGTGTGGCTGCCACGGCAGCAAGACCTGTCTCCGGGGTGTCTGGGACAGCATGGCTGCAGCCATTGCTGCAAGGGGGCACAAAGCCAGGTAAGGTTCACCATCATGCCCAGAGCCCCCCAGTCCAATCTCCTCACTTCCCTCTCCCACAAAGCCCGGGATCCCCAGCTTGCTTCAACACCCTCCCTTGTTCTTACACCCTCTCTCCTAACCACACACGGCACCCTCCCTTGTTCCTGATCCTTCTACCGGGCTAGGCACCCTACTCCCAGCCTGCTTCTGCACACCAGCTCCCTCCCAGATCCTGTACCCCATACGTATCCTACTTACTGGCAGCCCCGTCTCGCGCATTGTACCTAATTTTTGTCCCTACTCCAGAGCCTAAGGAGGTCCATAAAATCCACTAACTCCAGAACCCCAGAAAAGTAAGTCTGGTCTATGGGAACCTCCATCCCCACCTTCCCTTCCCCCTCACCCATGATGCTGGGGCACCAGAAAAGTGAGGTGTCTCAGTCAGGGCCACATCAGTGAGCGCTGGGGGTTTTTGAATGTGTTTTTTGCTCCTCACTTGTGTGGTCCCCAGCTGATTTTTTGTGGGTCAGTGACCCCCAACTCAAAAAGGGTTCCCCACCCCTGCCATAAATAAAGAAAACATGGAAACCTTTTGTGTTCGACATAATATTTTACTTTAATGAAAATGAAGTTTAATAAACAAACATGAGAAAGTTAAAACACTTAGGGTATGTCTACACTACAAAGTTAATTCGAACTAACGGACTACACTACACTAGCGCTCCGCTAGTTCGAATTAAGTTCGAACTAGCGGAGCGCTTAGTTCGAACTAGGTAAACCTCATTGTACGAGGACTAAGCCTAGTTCGAACTTACTAGTTCGAATTAAGGGGTGTTTAGCCCCTTAATTCGAACTAGTGGGAGGCTAGCCCTCCCCAGCTTTCCCTGGTGGCCACTCTGGCCAACACCAGAAAAACTCTATTGCCCCCCTCCCGGCCCCGGAGCCCTTAAAGGGGCACGGGCTGGCTACGGTGCCCGTGCCAGGTGCAAGCCTGCCAGCACCCAGCCACCCGATGCCACGGCTCGAGCCAGCCACCCGATGCCTCCCAGCCCTCCCCCTCTTCCCGGGACCAGGCTGGCGGCTCCTGGGAGCTTGCCCGGGACCGCAAGAGGCGGGCACCCGCCTGGTCTAGTGCGGACATTGTGGACCTCGTCCACGACCTCCGCAGTAGGCACAGGAAAGTGGCCGTCTAGGGCAGGATAGCTGCCAGCCTGGCCACCCAGGAGCAGGTGTGCATGAAAATCAAGGTGGTTCACTGAGACCCCCGACCCTGAGCCCTGAGCTTACAATGACCGTCCTGGGTCAGACCAAAGGTCCATCTAGCCCAGTAGCCTGTCTGCCGACAGCGGCCAACCCTAGGGACCCTGGAGGGGATGGACCGAAGACAGTGACCAAGCCATTTGTCTCGTGCCATCCCTCTCCAGCCTTCCACAAACTTTGGGCAGGGACACCACTCCTACCCCCTGGCTAATACCACTCCATGGACCCAACCTCCATGACTTTATCTCACTTCTCTTTAAACTCTGTTCTAGTTCTAGCCTTCACAGCCTCCTGCAGCAAGGAGTTCCACAGGTTGACTCTTTGCTTTGTGAAGAACAACTTTCTGTTACTAGTTTGAAGCCTGCTATCCATTCCTTTCCTTTGGTGTCATCTAGTCCTTCTATTATGGGAACTAATGAAGAACTTTTCTGTATGCACCCTCTCGACCCCACTCCTGCTTTTATAGACCTCTATCCTATCCCCCCTCAGTCTCCTCTTTTCTAAACTGAAAAGTCCCCGTCTCTTTAGCCTCTCTTCATATGGGACCTCTTCCAAACCTCTGATCATTTTAGTTGCTCTCCCCTCTCCCAGCCTCTCTCTTCCCCTCTCCCACCTCCTTTTCCCAGTCTCCCCGAGTTTTGTTCAATAAAGAGAGATTCTATTTTTGACCACACGTTTTCTTTATTTTGTACATCAGGAAGGGGGGCTAGGGAAGGGTAAGTGGAAGGAGGTGAGGGAGGAATGGGGTACGAGCCCCCGATGGGGAGGACTGGGCTGGCTCTGCGGGCTTCTGGGGGTGGAAGCTCTCCTGCAGCCCCCCAATTGCTCCCTCTCCCCAGATGGCAGCCTGCGGCAAGTGCAGCCGGGCTGATGGCCGAGTGGTGTGATGTGCCCAGTGTGGGCACTCAGGGCACTCCAAGCCAGGACTGCTTTGCAAGCGGGGCACCCCTGAGAACTGTCTGTCCGGGGTAGGGGTCGGGTCCCTTTAAGCACAGCCCTTGGCTAGCCTGAGGCAGCAGCTCCACGCTCTAAGTCCTCATCTGATGCCCTGCCGGCACTGCTTCCGGCCATCCTTAACCCCAGTTCAGGGTCCACTTAATGTGGACATGCTAGTTCGAATTAGCAAAACGCTAATTCGAACTACTTTTTTAGTCTGGATGCATTAGTTCGAATTAGCTTAGTTCGAATTAACTAAGTCGAACTAAGTTAGTTCGAATTAGCGCTGTAGTGTAGACATACCCTTACTCTGTTCCATAGTTTAAATTAAATTGTTCTCCCTAGCTGCAACTGATTCAGAAAATAAGGTCACCGTACCCAGCAACTTCAGCGGGTAGCCAAGTTAGTCTGTACAGGATAAACTTTAAAAACAACAAATAGTTTGGTGGTACTTTATAGACTAATAAACATGTAGATGGTATCATGAGCTTTTGTGGGCACAGCCCACTTCTTCAGGATAGTTCTCAACCCCTCCCCTTCTGCCCAACGCCCCGCCCTTTCCACTCAAGGCCCCACCCCTTTTGGGTTGGCCTGTGGCCACCTTGTAAATTTGTGAAGTGGTACCCCTTCCAAAATTATTGCCCACCCCTGCTATTTTCTGTTTCCCTTTCATTGTAGCATTGAACCAAGATAAGGACTGATCAAAAGCTATCTGACTTAGACTCTATCCACATATGGCAAAAGCTTTTCTGGGCTTGTAATGGCAAAGTTTGTTCTATGAACTGAGGGTATTTTCTCACCTGGTGTGTCCTTACAGTTAAAGCTGACTAAATTTTTTCTAAATCATGTCTTTTCTCAGTGGCTATTCAGACTGCCTTAGAATTTGGTGTTCCTCTTGGAAGTGCATGAGTAAGAGATCCAAATACGGGGTAAATTAACCCAGTGTTTCTGAGATTCAACCCCTCAAATAACAGCTTTTCTAAGGGTATTTTATGCCAATGTCCTTTTCCCCAGGCCAACAGTGGACAACAATTTTTGAAGGGGGGTGGCACTTCACAAATTTTGGCAGTGGTCACAGGCTGCTCTGGAAGGGGTGGGGCCTAGAGACTTTGCATGCTCCCTCACCCCCACGTCCTGATTGGCCTAGGCGGGGGAGCATATAAACAGCTGTTTTGAACAGCTGATGGTTCCCTGTAGGGAAAGGAGACTTCACATGCTCCCTCATCCCCAAATCTCAATTGATCTTGGGGCAGGGGATCAGCAGGGTGATTGCGAGCTGGATCAACCAGTTTGGCTGGCTGGACTTGGCACACGGATGCCGTCTTGTCCACCCCTGGCCTAGACTCTGATCCTGGCACAATGGTCTCACTTGCTTGAGGGTTACCCCCAGAGAGTTAATAGCACCCACTAGCACTTTGGGGGAGCAAACTTCGGAGCATTATTAGAAATGAATTGGGCTCTCCTGTAGTCTCTTGAGTAAGGGTCAACCAAATAGGTCACCCTTTTAGAGTAAGGCTAAGGGGATTTATAGGTAGAAAGCTTGTCCTAGAGGTGAATAGCTCAAAAGAATAAATAGTAAGGCTTTGAATTTGAACTCACTCAGCCAGTGATAAGTTGAGTTTCACCTTGGTCAGAAATCTGGGAAAGGTTGGAAGGCGTATTGCTAAAATCTATCTGGGTTTTTTTCGAGGACAGAGCAGGTGAATGTAAAGAACAATTTTTGTACAAAAATGTAAATGTGCAAATGCTTTCATGGGGGCATTTTAGGGGTAGTGGAATGGGGGAACAGAGGTAAAAGGCGTTTGGGCTGCATCAAGGGTATTATGAAGGGGTAAATGGTAGGTGGTGTGGGAGATCAGAGGCATTGGTAACTTGGGGTATGTCAAGACTGCATCTCTCTGTCGGCAGAGGGATGCAGATTAGGCAGGTCGACATTGCAAATTAGGCAGGGATTTAAATACCGCACCTAATTTGCATAAAAATGGCCACCATGTTTTGCCGACTCAGCACTTTGTCTGCAAAAAGCAGCAGTCTAGAGGGGTATCTGTCAAGAAAGAAAGCCTTTTTTGACAGATCCTTTATGCCTCCTTGCATCTGACAGCATCTGAGGGACCCCTGGGCCACCTAAGGGGGTCAGATCCCTCTCCATGCTCCATCACACTCACATGCACCCTATCTGTGAGCTAGGATCTGAGAGAATGTTGTGCTAGTAGCAGGATTCTACAGTCTTCTGGATTTGAATATCCCAAAGACTGATAATACAGCCAGGATTTGAATGTCCCGCACTTCATTTGAATATTTGCGTTATGGCGCTATTTCGAAATAACGGATGCTGTTAAGACACGGTTATTTCGAGAGAAAACCCTTCTCTCAAAATAACCCTTATTCCTCATACAATGAGGTTTACCAGTTATTTCGAGAGAAGGGTTTTCTCTTGAAATAACCGTTTCTTAACAGCATCTGTTATTTTGAAATAGCACCATAACACGATTATGCAAATGAAGCACAGGATATTTAAATCCCGGCTTCATGTGCAATTTTGAATGTCTTCATTTGTATCCCTCTCTTGAAAGAGGGTGCAAGTGTAGACGTACCGTATGGTACGGAATAAGGGATCTTTCGGAAAAGGCTTTATTTTCTGAAAGATCCCTGTCTAGACTGGTGCTTTTCTCCGGCAAAGCTCTGAGCCGGAAAAAAGCGGCAGCCATGTTTATACAAATGAAGCGGGGGATATTTAAATTCCCTACTTCTTTTGAAATTCTGACTTGTCTCATCTGCATCCTTTTTCTGGAAAAGGGGTGCAGTGTAGACACAGCCCAAAAGAAGAATTTTGTTCAAGTATAATATTTATGCTCTCAATTCACTATAACTCTAGCTGCACAGGCTATGTTTTAAGCTTAGACATTATTCCTAGAAAAGATGTATGAATGTTACATGCCACCTTGTGGTAAACTCAAATAATATTAGGAGTTTCATTTTTTCCCCCTGTAATGTCGATGATTTAAAGCATAGATGCTTGTAATAAAACAGAAGAATAACAATTGTAGCCTGACTGGACCAGAGATTTAAATGCTTTCGACTTGTGATTTTTTCTGCATATTGATTTTTTTAACCAACTTTGAACCAAACTCATCTTCAGGAGTTTATACATGAAACATAGATATTTGGACAGGCTAGCCTTAGAACAGATAAAGCTGAGACATTTCTTTATACAGAAAATTATTTCAGAATATTTTAGAATGTTTTATGGCTTTCTGTCTGAAGTTGGACTATGATAACTCAGAGGATTACAAACAGAGGGTAAAAACAAAAGTAAACATATTCAAAATAAAACAAGTGATAGCTACATGTGAGATTGTGTGAATACCACCAGAGAATTGACCTGCTTAGTTGTACTGTAAAGTGTGCAAAATTGAAAAAGCATCCAGAAATTACAATTGAAATTGAAAAGAAAAGCAGCTCAAGTTATGGAATTTGGACACAGGCATATCACTAATTTTGCTGCTTTAAAAACAACCCTGTAAATCTTAAAGAGCTACATCTTCAAGTCCTCAGTATCAGGCTAAAATCATTCACTGGTCACTGAGTTTGTCTGAGTGGGAATCCCGTGGTGAAAGTGACCTATGAAATGTAATAGGCACAGTTATTATTGTATGTTATCTTGGGATCAGGAGTGGCTCTGCAAAGCTGGAATTGACTCTTTCCTCCTACTGAACTGGCAAGAGATTAAACCTTTGTATAAAGAAAGCATCCTTGAAAAATTGCTATACATATTCTAAATGTTTGACATTTTATTGGGCACTATAGCTGTCACTCAGGGTACCTGGAAACAAGATACAGTTTTACTCCTAAACTTTCCAACCATATTCTGTTTACTGTGTTTTAAAGGACAGAACCTCAGAGGAATTGAGATAACTTGGATGTCATAGAGAATGCATATTATTCAATGTAATCTATACCAAAGCCCACATGAAGTTATTTGTTTCTATAGTGACTATAAAGTGTCATTAACCAGGGAATGAGGGTGACTTGGTACACTATACCTACACCAAGAAGAACTGTTCATGGTGCATGGATTCTTGAAGCAAGACTTCTTGCTGACATGCTAGCAATAAATAACAGATAAAGCATCCAGAGATTATATCACCATCAACGCTCAATTAAGCTTATATTTCCGTAAGTAACTACCATATGGCATAGCTTCTACACCAGCTGTTTTCCAATCATCAGTGGATATTAGTCTACAAAGGACACTTGTGCAAAGTCATGTCAATGTTTAACAGTGATTAGAGAAATGGAGAGAACTAACTTATTTCAGAGGCTGTTTTAAAACATGTAGAAAAAACTTTAAAAACAGTGAATAGTCCTGCAGCACCTTAGGGTACATCTACACAGCAACATTATTTCAAAATAACTAGTGTTATTTCTAAATAAGTTAGTCGGCATCTACGCAGCAGGCAGTTATTTCGAAATAATGTCAAAATGCTGCCAAATTGGAGGACTTCTTACTCTGAATCCTGTAACCCTCCTTGTACAAAGGATTCAGGGAAGTCAGAGGAAGAGTGATCTACTTTGAAATAAGTGCTGTGTAAACACTCCCAATTTCAAAATAAGCTACACAATTAACATAAATCAATTTGTATAGCCGATTTCAAGTTAAGCCCTGCTGTGTAGATGCATCCCTAGAAACTAACAAAAAATTTAGATGGTATCATGAGCTTTTATGGGCACAACCCACTTCTAATGTAAGGGGCCAGGTGTGCTCTGACTGCACTATACTGATCTTGGGACACTGAGTGCCTGTAAACCCATCTTAACTGGATGGTTAAAGTGGGTTTATGGTTGTTTTGTGTCACAGGATTGGTAACTGGCATGTAATCCATGAAGTACAGAGCCACATTTTTTAATTCTCAAACCCACCATCCATCATTCCTGACAATTAGCCATAATGAATGCAACTACATCATCTGTGAATGCTGACAGAATCCAGACAGCACCTAACATCAGCAGAAGCTGATGTGAAAGACTCTGCCCTAAAGTACGTTAAAAACCTGTAGTCAATGCTTGGACACCTTACATACTTGCTGAAATATATTTCTCCTGAGTCCACAATAGCAAAACTCTATACAGACTCTCATAGTTACCTCAAAGTGGGCTGAGACCTGAAAGGAGTTTTCACATACCAGCTTTTGTTGCACACTGATGTTGGGCCACATGGTAGTTCTCAGAGTCAAGTGCCATTGCTGAGTGTTATGCCAGTGCTGAAATGTCTGTGTGGGTATGTCTACACTTGCACCCTCTTTCAAGGGAGGGATGCAAAGGAAGACATTCGAAATTGCAAATGAAGCCGGGATTTAAATATCCTGCACTTCATTTGCATATTCACATTAGGGCACTATTTCAAAATAACGGATGCTGTTAAGATGCAATTATTTTGAGAGAAAACCCTTCTCTCAAAATTATTGGTAAACCTCATTGTATGAGGAATAAGGGTTATTTCAAGAGAAGGGTTTTCTCTCGAAACAACCGCATCTTAACAGCGTCTGTTATTTTGAAATAGCACTAGTTCGAAATAGTGCCATAGCGTGAATATGCAAATGAAGCGTAGGATATTTAAATCCCAGCTTCATTTGCAATTTCGAATGTCTTCATTTGCATCCCTCTCTCGAAAGAGGGTGCAAGTGTAGACAGAGTCTGCAGGCAGTCTCCAGCAGGGAGGAAGCCTCCTGGCCCCATACCCACCACTAGGACAGACCTGGTTCCCTATTTTGCAGGTATTGCACTGACTCTGCTTGGAAGTAGAAGAGGACTGTGCTGGCCCAAATTGCCACATGTCCTCTCTCTTGCAGTATTGGCCCTGAGGCCCCATATAAAGTGTGACTAAGGCCCTAGTTTCCCTTAATCCAGCCCTGCAAAGTGA
Organism: Pelodiscus sinensis; assembly: GCF_049634645.1. Lineage (NCBI taxonomy): Eukaryota > Metazoa > Chordata > Testudines > Trionychidae > Pelodiscus > Pelodiscus sinensis. The sequence goes on along the minus strand of NC_134712.1, from coordinate 242,213,621 downwards.
GGTTTTAGTGCATTATAACCAGTTATGCTTCCTGCTCACGCAGACTCATTCAGCCTGTGAGTGGTTCTCTCTCATGCTGGCCAACTTGGAGACCACTCTCTCTCCAGCACACCTATTTCAGCAAAATTAGGCACAGACTAAGTAAAAGGTTATAGTTTTTTAAAAAAAATTAGGACTGGAAATGTAACGTGTGTTAATCACAAAACATTTCAGGACCAAAAAAGATATTCTAGTTCTAGCTGCATTAAGTCTCCAGTGATTGGAAATCTAAATGGGGGCAATTTGAATATATTACCAGATAGCTCTTCAACACAGAATGCTCTTTTACCTTTGGGTGATTCTGCGACATACTGTTATACTTAAGGCCTAAAAAAATCTCTAGTTCTACACTGTTTTGGTCTCCTAATGCACAGTGCTGCAGACAGGGCCACTGTATGCTCGTGTGAATGCAGTTAACCACAATGAATGCAATTACATCATCCACCAAATGATTTCCTCTCCCCCTCTGCTCATAAGCTTAAATAAGGGAAATATGCAACAAGTAGAGTTCAAGTTCTAGCATGCATAATGGTATATCATCATTCCCTTAGCAGTGTGATATTAATGCCTAGGAGTAAATGTGTCAGAGAAGAAAATGGACACAAAGCCCATGTGTTATAATCCTGTTCATATTTCCTGCCCAGAGCAAAATTGTGCAGTATGAGCAAATGCTGCTGCAGCTTTGTTTGACACCTATACATTCAGCAGGATATTAAAAACTCATTATAGCACAACAGTTTCATCATACCTCAGAACATGTTTCTGTTCACAGTATGCACTGTGCAAAAGGCAGTGCTGTTTTCCCCTTGTTCTAATTAGGTTCCTTATTCAGTATTAGAAGAAAGTGGCTCCTTCTGTGATTAGCTTTTTACTGTAGCCACATGAGAGGATGGGGCCCAGAACTCCAGGCCAGACAGATGGACTCTGAGAATCAGACTCCTGGACACAGAGCAGGGGGACAGAGATCATGGGGACCTTTGTCCAGGGCAGAGGAAGGGAAAAGGGACAGTGTGTGGGAGGGAGAACCTCAGTGACTGCCTAAAGAAAGGTGGAGTCTTGGGTTTTGAGCCCAAGGGGTTACCTGCCCTCCCACTTCCCTAGCACAGGAGGTTAGTGGGCACAGAGAAGTGCAGCTGACATCAGCATGGTAAACTGAGAACTTTTGTACAAAGCTGATTCCTGTAACAAATTAACACTCTCCTTCCAACAGCTTTACTTGATCTGGTCCTGAGCGTTCTTGAAATGGTCCTGAAGACATTACACTTTGCATTGGATTGCCAAAATTGAGTATAACCAATTAAATCTTAAATTTGTGATGTGTGAGCAGGGGATTAGAAGAACGTGGGTTTTGCCTAAGAATGATTAGCATTATCACTACAGTCTGAGAAGTATTATCAGTTTCCCCACAAAATTCTGAAAGTGAGGAGAAAGAGGTTCATTGGATTCAGAATATCCCTAGAATCAATTTTTAAAAATCAGTGTATTGGTTCTACCTTGTACCTTGAAATTTCTATTTTAAATACATGCAGCAATCACTACTTATAGGCAGTGCAAGTTTTCTAATGCTTTGATCAGCCTCCCTTTAAATCTCCTTTGCAAGAGGTTTGCTGCATTCCTTTCTGCTCCTAGCTCTTTATCTTCCCTCTGTGCCTTTGTCTTTCTCTGTTGCGCTTCAGGACTTGCTCTTTTCAAGAGTCATTTTTAAACTATTTTTCAAATCACTGAAATTTGTTTAAAAAAATGTATATTAAAAAGATTAAAAGGAGGAAATAGACTATCCACATCATGAAAGGAAAGAAGTGAATACAGGGAGGTAAAAGAATGTATTCAGCAAAGAAAAATAATTTTGAAGTGATCATCTCAATTTTGGGTTTAGTTTCAAGTTTGGAAAACTTGTTATATTACATTAATTGAAAGAGAAAAGCTACTACATAGCATTATTTAGAGTTCTTTGAAATGCAGGATCGTTTATTTGAAAAAAAAATCCATTATATTTTGCTAAATTTCTAGAGGAAATGGAAAGCAGCCACCTAAGAGATTGTAATGGCTTCCTGCTAAGATAATAATGATTCTGAAGAAGAGGTAATGAAACAGGAAATAAGAAATGTAACTTGTCCCTTATCCATTAATAGAAAGATGGATGTTATATCGCCATCTTGTGGTAAAAGTATTGCAAGTAAGGAAACAGCATTTTTAGAATTACACTTTAGCTGCATTTATTTGACACAGAAATTCCAAACAATCATAATTCTGAGTGACTTTGTTTATATTTATTCTGAGGGAATAAATATAATATGCAAATAACATCACTCTGATTAGAAATGGGAGGTCGTGCAAGGAAAAATCTCAGTTTATTTATTGATGAATATATGCTTTTTACTCTAATTTTAGTTCAAATCTCTACCTCTTGCATGAAAAAGCCAGTGGAAAAGGAAAGCAAGCAGAATGTGGAGATGAATAAATAAATTGTTCTCTGTTTTAAAATTAGGACATTTACAGGTCTTCATGAATACAAAAATCCATCATCTGGTTATTTGTCTTTTGTAATTGTTTCCAAGGTTCTCCATGAATTTTGATTTTCTCAAATACAGCGTGTAGTTCTGGGACACATTCCAGCTCTATCATGTTTAGAAACACAGGGCCTCTGAAGCGTCACCAAAGAAAAAAAAACTGGAAAACATTCTGCTTAAGAATATTAATATTAAGAAGAGGATTTGGGTTTCCTATGTATTTGTGTGAGCCTATGCTTTTCTTCCAATTTTACTTCATAATCTCTTGTGCCATTGCAAGTAGTAGCTGTGGAACTTACTGTGATGTCAGGTAATCATGATTTCAGAACGTGAATTTGATGAGCTTTTAGCAATCCTCTTTTCATACCAATTTCATATCAGATTATTGCTAACCTCTATGCTAGCATGCACAGGCAGAAAGGACAAAATGAACCTCTTCAATTGCCCCTTCCTGAAAAAGGGACTGGCCCTGTTCACTATCTAGCTATCCACATGTACTAACCAATCCAAATTGGGCAGGGAAGAGATGAAGCAATGGCAAGGTTTTTCCATGCTGCCGTACTTATTAGAGTTAGGGTAGCCTCCTGAGGTCAGAGAAAGAAAGAAATCTTTCCTAATGCAAATTATCTAGAAATCATTACATCTGTTGCATTTATTTTGATTTTTCCAGCCCCCATCACAGGCTCTAACCACATCACATTATTTAGAACAAAACAATCAGTACATAATTTTTTAAATTTGTTTGCATATTGGATTGTCCCATGCTATATGCATGGTGATTATTATGTCTGATTCTAGAGCACACTGCAACATGCTAGACAGCATGAAATACAGAAAGGGAGACCAGAAGCATGCCAGAAAGAGCTTAAAAGCCACTTTAGACTTGATAGTTGGGATTCTGTGCCATACCTATAATAGTCTGGGTATATTTTCTATAAAATAAGATGTAGGAGATTTTTTTTTTTTTGGTGGGAGGAGTAGGTAAAGAATTATCTTTCATGACTTGATTGTGCTGAAGTTGAAAAAAAATGCTTGCCAAGCTGGATTTTGAATATTTTACTGGCTAAACTGGGGTCCGAACTTTAAGTAAAAATCATATTTCTATTATTTTTATTTCACGACAAAGAGTTACTACATATCCTGAATATTGGTTAGACAAGCATAGTTTAACAGTTGCAACAGGTGCCAATATACTCTGCACTCATAGGCTCCAGGGCATGAAAGTGTCACAATTCTTTAGTGACACTATTGAGAGATGCACCCCTTAGAACGTCTACAGGCTGGAACAGTTTGTTTAGTGGGCATGTAGAGAGCCATTGAACCAACACTGTATATGATGTAAACCACTTCAAGCCAGGAGTGTAACAGCACCCCCATCACCGCTACTTCCAGTCCCTCTGTCCACTGGTAACAATCCCCACACAACTTTCAGAGAGTGGCTTCAGGGAGATTAGCTTGGGTTCCTTTTCTCCACTGTTTGGTCCAACTTATATTCTCTAATGAAGGTAGCGTAGGATTGTTGTAATATGCCAACATCTGCACCATGAGCTCTTTTGGCACAATGGCGCAATGCATCACTCTGTTGATCAAATGCTTGGAGACCAATGCCACCCATGCCTTCTTACAGCGCTCCTCTTCAGGCAAATTGTACAGTTTTCAGATGAGCTTTTCTGCTGAAATGACTGTTTCATTCTTAGTCACCTTACCCATGTTCCTTAGAAGTCTATATTTCTCCATGAATATTGCCCAAGCAGTTTTCTTGCTGTGCCCAGCCATGTGGAATACAATATCACAGCCTGTCAGTGCATGGAGAAAAGATATTGTTTTTATGTCTGGTTGAGGAATTATAGGCAGAAACTTCCCCAAAATGGCACACTTGGGATTTTTTAAAATGTTTTGTCCTTCATCCACAATTTGCTTCAAGACATTTTGTTGTAGTTTGCCACTAACAGAAGAAAAACATCAGTTTCTTGTGCTGACATAATGACACAGTCAGCATCTGTATGCATGCAGTACAAGGCAATCGCAGTATCTTCCCCTTCATGGTCAGCTTGCATGAGTTGGGTTTGATGATTTAACCCTTCTACCTGAAATCTCCCTATATGACAATTGTTTTTTTTTGTGGAGAATTGGCTAGGAGTTCTTCAGAGGAAAAGCAAGCCAGATCAGGCTTATTTTTGGGTTGGGCCAAAGAGTCCAGCCATCTGATAGGAGGTGCAACAGATCTGTCCTTAGTGATTTTTGAATTGACCTAGAAGCTTTGAAGGGCTTCTGTTGCATCATTCCTTTAAAAGAAGTGAATCAATCCTGTGGAAATGCTGTCCAGAATGAAGAGCTCAATCAACAAAAACGTTTTCAACGTGACCAAAGGTGTACATGGAAGAAGCTTTCCCAGTGCCATTGCACATGCTTGGTCATCCATCAATGCAGAGGATGTACTATTAAGTGTCATCTCAGGAGAACAAGGGATGTGTTTTGGTTATAACGGGTGAGCAAGACAGCTTCCGCGGCCTGGATCCGGCTTGCCAAGTCCTTTGATCCAGCCCACAGCCATTCTGCCGTTCCTTCACCCCCAGGCACAAAATCTTCTCCCCCCACATCAGGGGCACGTGACACCAGAGGGAACCACCAGTTGTTGAGAACAGCCGGCGGTTCTCTCTAAGTTCTGTGCACCCCTGGCAGGTTGGAGGTAGAGGGCATAGACTTCATGCGCTTACCTGCCCCCAGGCTAATCAGGATCTGTGAGCAGGGGAGCACACAAAGTCTCCTGGCCCTGCCCCTTCAACTCAAGGACCCTCCCTTCTGGGGCAACCCACAACCACTTCTGAAATTCATGAAGTGGTCCCCTTCAAAAATTATTGCCCACCACTGGGTTACATCATCTATCATAACAGGCTTATTTTGAACTCTAAGACACTTGTACCTCAGCAAGAACAAATGTAACTGGCTTTAGTTCATGATGCAATATTTATGCCGACCTACTGTCCTTCCGCATTATAGACTAATGAAGAGCTGTCATATGAGACAATCACTTTTATTGTGATCTCTTTTTCCTCTTTTCTCTTTTCTTTTCTCACTACATGGTGAGAGGAGAATGAGAGAGTTCTTGTCTTTTTCAGTGGTTCACAGAATTTGGTATGGGCTTCCCTCCTTCGGCATCATGAGCCATTCCTGAACAAAGCTATTCACTTGCTCCTGGCCAAATACTTTTGTCATCATCAGAGCCTCCTCAGTTATTTCAGGAGTGAAATTCTTCATTACAATATTCTGCAGTATGTTGGAGGCAGGCTCATGAATGAATACTTAAAATCTATGAAGTATCATTAGCACTATATTTTCATCAACATGAGCACTCTGTTTTTCAGGCTGGTGTGGATCCATTTGGTCCGCATATTCAAGAATGAACAATTATCTGGTTTGGGATGTAATTTTAGTACCTAGATTATAAGAGAGACCCAACAGGCTAAGTCTGTTCTTGTAATACCTCTAATTCTCCGCACCCTCCTTTTTTAAATCAGTGGTATTGAGCCACTCTTGGAAGTGGACCAGATCTACCTGATCGAATCTGTGGTTGGAAACTTTCACAACTGGTTTGCCTCTATAGAACTCATAAAGAACCTTCAGAGGGAGCCGGTTCATTTTTGCTAAGTATACAGATCCCTGTTGAGCATAATTTGTAAGGCGATATCAGTAAAAGAACGGATGCATTCTTTTGAACGCGTGCAGATGAAGCTCCCAGATCTGTGCTGAAGAGTATGAGGATATACGCCATATCCATGTACTGCCACCAGTACCGGAAATTGAGATGCTTATCCATGTTGCTCAGCACAGATAATGCCATCTGATGACAGAAAGTTGCCAGAAGAAACACTGGGTTATTGTAATCTTCTGCACAATACAGGCTTTTTTTCTTTTTTTTTTTTTTTTTTAGTTTTTTGTTATGTAGCTGTTGATAGCACAGGCGTTGTGATATTAACAGTTGCATTGTTGCCTGCAGAGTGATCTTGTGAGCACAAGATGGCTTTTGCATAATTTTACCAGCAATTATATGCTATATCACTCATCTGTCTAAAATTCCACTTTCAGTCCACGAACATAACAATCCAAAATCTTGTGTATGCTCCCCCAGGGCTTTTAGGAAGTTTATTGATATGTGTAGACCTCCTAAGAGTGGAATCGGGAGATGTTTATATTCTTGTACGGGTCATTTTATCTTCTTCACAGGAGGAAAAAGTGTTTGATCAACAGTCAATATTAAAAGTTTCTATTGAAGATAATGTGTAACTTGTGCAAGTCTTTTCACAACAATACTCAGTGTATCAACTTCAGGATCCTGGGAGCTGAATGAGAAGCATGTACCCATTGTCATTAACGGAGCGTTATCATTACTGTGCTTTTTATTAGAACTTGTCCAGCCAGATTTTGGATTTTGAAATGGATGTTTAAGGAAAAATGCCACATTTTGGAGCTTTTGCTTTCAAAACTGCCTGGCATTAAACCTCAGGTAATTCGAAGTAAGGGGTTTATTTCGGAATCACCCTTCTCTGCTGCGTGTAGACGTGGGCAGTTCTTCCGGGCTAGTCAATTTCCAAAATGGCAACCGGCTGGGAACATGCTAATGAAGCACGGGATATTTAAATCCCACGCTTCATTTGCAATTTCGGTTGCCCTCATTAGCCTCCCTAGTTTGAACTGCGGGGCTAGTGTAGACATATCCAATGTTATCTTTAATAAGCAGATCAAGTAGTAAAACAATTCTTAATGGCAGTTCAGACTGAAAGAAAATTGCAAGAGGAGTGAATTTGTATGACAGAAGAAAATGTACTTATTTTTTGTTTTGTTTTGTTTTTGCTTTTCTTATAGAAGAATGCTATTCTATTAGAGCCCAGCAAAAGGGGAAGATAATAGCAGTGTACTAGGAATGAAGAAGTATTTCAATATTCTGCCTTTAATGGGGCACTGCAAGATCAAATTAGACACCAAATATGTGAATTTAAAACATTTAGGATTTTTTTATTAATTTTATAAAACATTATGAAATTACATAGGACTTTTCCATAAGGGTTGGTTGATTGAGTCTATATATCCTTTATATGCTATTACTATGGTTACTTCATTAAGGTATTCCTCAACTCTTTCTATTTCAAGTGCAAGGTGCTTTTCTTTGATCTTATAAATCCATGGTGCACCCACATTACTTCATGCACATGTCATTTGCCTCATCTCAAAAAAGATATCTTGGCACTGGAAAAAGTTCAAAAAAGGGCAACAAAAATTATTAGGGGTTTGGAATAACTACTGTATGAGGAGAGATTTAAAAGACTGGAACTTTTCAGCTTAGAAAAGAGTATACTAAGAGGGAATATGATAGAGGTCTATAAAATAATGACTGGTGTGGAGAAAGGGAATAAAGAAAAGTTAATTTACTTTATACAAGAACTAGGGATCACCAAATGAAATTAATAGGTAGCAGGTTTAAAACAAACAAAAAGAAGCAATGCACAGTCAACCAGTGGAATTCCTTGCTAGACGAGGTTGTGAAGACCAGGACTTTAACAGGGTTAAAAAAAATCTAGATAAATTGTGGAGGATAGGTCCATCAGTGGCTATTAACCAGTATGGATGGGAATGGTGTCCCTAGCCTCTGTTTGTCAGAGGCTGGGAATGGGTGGTAGAGGCGGGATCACTTCATGATTACCTGTTCTGTTCATTCCCTCTGTGCATTTGGCTAATGTCAGAGGACAGGATACTGGACTAGATGGAACTTTGGCCTCACCCAATATGGCTGTTCTTATGTTCTCATCTTGCTTTTGCTAATATAAATACATAGCAACATGTTTATTTAAAAAACTCCACTGTTCATACTTTTCTCCCTGGGAAGAGGATAAGAGACCAAACAACACACGACAGATATTAGTCGCATAGTTTAATGTGCTACTATAATGATGAGCACAGTATAACAACCTAAATGGAACAGAAGAAAATACCCTTTACTGCCATTAACCCTAATGAAGCTCAGGGATGTTCAAACCAGCAATACTTTTGTTTCTGAATCAGGCGGGGTGTTCTCCATTATGATTTGTTTTCCTTGTGCCTGAGTATAGGTGGCTAGTACAGATTCACTGAAAGTTTAATAGCAAAGTAAAAGTCATTGGGGGAGGGAGATTGGATCCTGCCTCTCCCACACTGGGTGGGTTCTTTGACTGCCTAGCTATAAAGTCATTCTCCTGCTTGGGCTTTCTCCTCCTTAGATCAAATGATTCATACAGAGAAAGTGGACACGAGCAGGAGAGAGACTCTGTAGACTGGTAGTTAGAGCGCTCACCCAAGAGATGGGGGATCTGGTCCCACTATTCCAATGACTCTTTTATTATTTATCATAATAGTGCCGTGGTTAGAGACCCCTTCTTGAGAGATGGAAGATGGATTTTCAGATCCTTTCTCTCCCTCAGACAAAGGAAGAAATTAAGCTTGGTGAGTACTCTGACCATGGGGCTAATTATCATTAGATGGGCACCACCAGCAGATCTCACATATAACTTAGGTGGCGGAACATCTGTCTTTCCTGAATTAAACCTGGGGTTTTCTTTTTAAGTTGTTAGTGATGAGCACTGTTACCTGTAAGCTGAGCACTTGGGTAGCCACCCAGGAGAGATTCCAGTGCTGCCCAGCTGTTTAGCAGAGCACTCACAGCCTCCCACAGCTGGCCGCATGTGTCTGTACTGGTGGTGCACATCCACACATGCCTTGATGTGTTATGCAAGAAATCGTTGCTTGGATGTCAAGGAGGTTTTTTGGCCCTTACAAATACTTTATTAGGCTTCATTGACCAAGAATAGCATTACATACTGTGACATTACACCGCAGAATTTTAGAGTGAGAACCTGGCCCTAAAATTGTGCTAGGTCAAGTGTCTATATACATAATACAAAGGTATCCAGTTTGCAGGCTATTGGTCAGCACAGAGGTTGAGGTTATGACAGTATAACATCGTTAGATTTTTTTTTGTAGCTAATGAATATGCATAGAGAAATTAAACTTTCAGTGAGTATTTCATAGAAAAGTCTCCAGCTACTTCAAATTGAAAATAATAAAAATCTGACTCACGCAGTGGATCAAACATAACCCCATCTCTACTATTTTTAACACATTTTATAGTATTCTAGCAGAAATCTTCTAAGCCTGATGCCTGATCTAGATGAAACCTCACACCTGTCGTGCTGATGTGAAATAACCAGAATTTATAACTACAGAGTAAAATAGGTAGTCTCTAGGGATATGAGTGAGTGAGACAGAAATATTCCTTTGAAGACATCAGAATGATAAATCATTGTAACTATTTCTGATATGCATTTACACATACTGATCTGTATTCCCCTGGAGTCCAGGGCTAATGTTCCAGGAACTGTCCTGAGCCTAGAAGTATAGGCTAAAGGGAACATTTAGGGTATGTCTACACTACATGATATTTCAAAATATCTTATTTTGAATTAACGCATCTACAAACAAAATGCATTTCGAAATAGCATGTCCACACTGAGTGGACTCTGAATCGCGTTTAAGGCTGGCTGAAACCAATTCCAACAGGGCACCAGGTAAGGATTTACTGTGTGGGGCTGCTGCCTGAGGCTATCTGAGGTCTGTGCTTAAAGGGACCCACCCCGGACAGCCAGTTCTCAGGTTTCCCTGCTTGCTTGTCTACCTCGATAAGGGACAACAAAGCATTTTGTCTCTGCATACTCTGGTTGCCCTCACTCGGGACACCACAGCACTAGGCAACATGGAGCTAGAGCTGCCCCTGGGCACTCTGGTGCTTCTCTTGGACGCGTTGCTGCGAGCCTGGTTGCACTTTCTGCAGGCTGCCACCCAGGAGGTCCATCGGGAGGCTGTCAGTATCCAGGAGGCCCTGCGGGAGAGCTTCCATCCTGAGGAGCACTAAGAGCCTCCCTGGTCTGCCCCACTGGGGGCTTGTGCCTCATTCCTCCCTCACATCCTTCCACTTACCCCTCCCTAACCCCCCTTCCTGATGTCAAATAAAATACACGCATTTTCATGAACATAAACTCTCTTTATTTAACAAAACTGAGGAGGGGAATGAAACTCTGGTGAGATTGGGGAAAGGAGGTGGGAGACGGGAGAAGAGAGGGTGGGAGAGGGAAGGGAGAAACCTGGGAGGAGGGAGCTGGAAGGGGGAAGCAAGGAGAAGAAGGGGTAGGGGAAGCTCAGGGCTCGGGTGGGGGTCTCACCGGATGAACTTGATTTTCATGCAAATGTACTTCTGGGTTCGCATGTGACCTTTGGTGGCCAGGCTGGCAGCTATCCTGCCATAGACAGCCACGTTTCTCTGTCTAGTGCGGAGATCATGGACGTTGGGGGCATCCCTCCAAACCTGAATAAGGTCCATGATCTCCACCCTGGACCAGGAAGGCACCCACCTTCTCCTGGGAGTAGGCAGAGTGCTCCTGGGAGCTGGCAGACTGTTCCTGGGGAGCAGTGGAGGGCTGGCTGCCAGTGACTTGCTGGCTCATGTTTTGGGGCCACTGGGTCGGGGCAGTGACTGCTGGCTCTGGGCTGGCAGGCTTGAATCTGGCACAGGCACTGTGGCCAGAGTCAACCCCTTTCAGGGTTCAGGGGTTGGGGGGAAAGAGAGGAGTGTTCTTCATTCAGACTGGAGTGGCCAGCAGGGCACCCTGGAAAGGCTGGAGGCCCCTTATTTTGAATTAAGTGTCTACACAGCACTTATTTCGAAATAGCTATTTCGAATTTGGCATTATTCCTCATAGAATGAGGTTTACCAAATTTGAAATAAGAGCTCCACTATTTTGAATTTATTTCAAAATAGCGATTTGGTTGTGTAGATGCTATGAAAGTTATTTCGAAATAACTTTGCTGTGTAGACATACCCTTAGTCATTCTTCAGTATGCTAATTTAACCAGGGGAATAGTGTTGCCATGAGACTATCGTAACAGTGATCCAGGCAAGTTTAAATACTAACTCTGCTTCAAGTGCACACAATATTTTGTTTTCCTCTTTTGGCAGCAACAAAGATAGGACCCAGATCCAAATTCTCCAATAATAGCAACAGAAAGTAAAGGAAAATCAACTTTAGCTGTCAGTATAGGAATTGGGTGCATGAGTCAGCGGTTCTGATTCTAACCAATAAATGACAATTATTCACATCGACAGGAGTCAGGGTATGGCAACTGTAATAATTTGAGGTTTTATAATGCTTTTCATCTAGACGCCACAAGGCACTTTGGAACAGCGATGCAACCTCAGTGAGACGGACAGATCACTGATTAACTTGTTCAACATATTCCTGCTGTTGTTATGTATTGTTTATTTTGCAGCAGTGCCAAGGAGCCCTAGTCTAGGGCTTGGACCCCATTGTGCCTAGGTGAAGTACAAACACAGAACATAATGATGGTTTTTGCCTTGGAAAGCTTCCAGTCTGATGTAGATACCGATAGATGGACAAGAGAGCACAATGAGACAGTAGTATTGGTTAGCATGATAGACAGTGGTCTTAGCACAACAGCAGCCTAACCACTGTCAAGTGTTTTGTGAGCATCACGGAAAAGGAAAGTTGGAGGAGGATAAGAGCTAGTTTTGTGAATGTTTAGTGAAGCACCTTCCACCAAATAAGGGCAGCACAAGAGATAGCATGAAGGTGCTTGTTTGAAAATTTAGCAAGTGGGTAATGGAGGCTGGCACCATGATTGGCTCAGAGGTGGGAGTCGATATCTCTACAGTGATTGAAAGCTGAAAGTAGGCTGGGTTAGGCTGTGAAAGGGTTGAAAAGTGAAGCCCAGTAGTTTATTAGAAAGACAATGTAAAGTGTTGTGTAATTTCTGCACCCACAAGGTTGAATGTCTTAGCAAAAAACATAGCAAACCATTCAAGAAAAAAATTCAACAGATATTTTAAAACTATAGTTTTCCAAAGCTACTCTTGATCAGCAAAAGCAGTTAGCATCTGAAATAGTCATTTGATGGGTGGGAAATTAGGGCTGTGTAGAGTGAATTTATTCTCTGGTAAGCTATACACTTTTTGATAAACTTATAATGTTGACTATTTGCCTGCTACATCTTGGGAGTAACACTGGCAAAATCTTATGTGTTTAATTTATAAATCTGTGCATCTCATTTATATGGTAATGGGGAGGAGTTTCCATGCAAGATCACAGTATGTTCAGCTTGCTCCTGTCTAAATTAAAATGTGTATTCATTTTCTTTGAGCAGTGCAGGCAAAGATGATTAGTAATTTGATACTGTGGTGTAAAGAGCAGTTCAAAGTAATACTTAAAATGTGTGGTTAATTAATTAGGGTGGGGGGGTGACATAAAATTCTTAATTATCTTCCTGTGTTATCCATTTTTGACTGCATTCTTTCCTCAAGTTTAGGCATAATTATGTTGACATTTCCTCTCTACGGCCTATGCTGTAGTGTGACAATTTATTTTAAACAAAAGTATTACAGAAAATAACAGCCGGTACATGGGCTTGAACAGCAAGATGCAAAAAGGAAAAGGAGAACTCCAAACAATACCAACAATAAAAAATGCTGGAACTCCTTTACCAAAGTGAATAGTTAATCTCATTTACTATTCAATTAAAACTCTCATTACACAGCTCCAATTGTTATAGTTTTATGGTGAAATAATCAGTTGTTAGAGAAAAGTCACCAGAACAAACTTTGAACTCTCTAAGGAAATTAAAAATTGTGATAAAGTCAGTAAGAAAGTTGCTGCACTCACAGGCAAGCAGTAGGTTCTACCTGTGTGAAAAATACAGCTACCAAAATCCCAACCAATTAGCTTAAGGGAGTTAGGACCTAGATCCCCTTGTTTCAGGGGGTCTTTATACTTTCACAATATTTGCTCATTAACGTTTAAGCCTAACACATTACAAAAATTAGTGGGCAGAGCCATGCTTGTCTGAAACAGATTACTGGGAATAAGCCCCATCCTTGTTTTCATTGGGCCCCTCACTGGGAGTTTCCCTGTTGGTCTTCATTGTTTTTGTTGTTTGTATACCAATAGCATCTACAGACACCAATCCAAGAGCTGTGCTAGCCCCTATAAAGTCATAACCTAAAAGGATGACCCCTGCCCCAAGAGCTCTCAATCAAAATTAGGGCAAGTCAGCAGGAGGTAGGTTTCAGCTCTCATCCTTCCTAGCCCACATCACTATGTGCTTATGGGGTTTTCAAAAGAGTGGATTTTCTGAACAGATGTCAGCTGAGATTCTGCTGGAAACAAGAAATTCCATGTTTTACCTTAGAAGAATCTACCAGCTATTTGTTTTATTATTTGTAACGTGGTAGTATCAAGAGCACCAGTCATGGCTCAGGACCCCATTGTGCTAGGTGTAATACATACACAAAACAAAAAGATGGTCCTTCACCCAAAGAGTTTATCTCTTCTAAAAGTATGTGCAAGTGAGGATCCATTTTGTCATTCTCCTTCAAGCTGATGAGTTACCCCACTCTGTGAGGGTGACATTCAGTGCCTTAAGACTCCAGAATTTGGTTTTTATGCTCTCTATCCCTCATTGGTGTTTCTTTGTTGATTTGGAATGTGTTTGCCTAATTTTTATGAAGAGCTCCTTAAAGGTCCACTCCAGAGATGTGCAATCCTTGTAGAGCAGTGTTTCACAACCTTATTGATACTGGAGATTGGCAACATTTTATTTGCATAGTTGCATTTTCATTATGCAAATAATGAATATGTGAATATGCAGATAAAATGTTGCCAGTTCACCAAAAGCCCGAGCCCCCAGAGCCTCTCCCACACCTCTTCTGCAGCCGGAAAGAGACCCCGCCCCTGCTCGTCGCTGATGGGCTGAGAGGCAGGGCAGGACACATCTCTCTCAATAGCTGTGGCAGGAGTAGAGGCTCTGGGTGGTGTTCTCCTGTCCCGTCCTCCAAATCCACTGCGGCCTGGCAGCGAGTGGTTTGTGGCACATTGCCAGCCCGCGGACTGGCAATTGGGAACCGTTGTTTTAGAGCATTTATGAATCCTATGCATTCTCAGTTTCAGCCCCTATGTGCCAGCTGATGCAGCTCAGTTGATGTGTGGGGTGGTAATCTGTTAGGGTATGTCTACACTACCCTCCTAATTCGAACTAGGAGGGTAATGTAGGCATACCGCACTTGCAAATGAAGCCCGGGATTTGAATTTCCCGGGCTTCATTTGCATGAGCCGGGCGCCGCCATTTTTAAATCCCGGCTAGTTTGAACCCCGTGCCGCGCATCTACACGTGGCACGGAGTAGCTAGTTCGTATTAGGCTTCTAATCCGAACTAGCTGTACTCCTTGTGGAATGAGGAGTACAGCTAGTTCGTATTAGGAAGCCTAATCCGAACTAGCTACTCCGTGCCGCATGTAGCCGCGCGGCACGGGGTTCGAACTAGCCGGGATTTAAAAATGGTGGCGCCCGGCTTATGCAAATGAAGCCCGGGAAATTCAAATCCCGGGCTTCATTTGCAAGTGCGGTATGCCTACATTACCCTCCTAGTTCGAACTAGCAGGGTAGTGTAGACATACCCTTACTGATAAAGTAGAGTAGTAGATTAGTTTCTTGTGATAGCAGGAAGGTAATGCTGCCTCTCTGACATATGTCCCTTTCCCAGGCTGTTTGTGGCTGCAATGCCACTCAATTCATAGGGCTAGTAGTAAAGAGACATTCTAGCAGAATTTATATTTTCCAGAGTAGCAGGAACAGAAGGGATTTCAGTGGGTGAATATCCTCAGATTTTCTCATTAGTATGTGTTTACCTGACTCAATAGTAGGGAACTCCTAAGACTCACACAGAAGAATGGGAACACTGGTCAGATACTGGAGTGTTTCTGCAAAACACTTCTTCAGTTGGTGGGAAGCCTTGTTTTCCAGAATGCCTCAGACCCATTTTATTTTTAGTTTTGCTGCAGAATTTATACAGAGTGCAGTGATTTCCAAAACTCAGTGTTCTGGCAGGCTAGTCTCATTTATGGAACCGTGATGGCTCTCCAGTCATAACAGGCTTTGGAGAAAAAACTATGAGGCATGAATGTGTGTAAAGAGTGAACGTGGCTAGGCCCCCAAACAGGCTCAAAAGCACAAGTCTCTGTTATGCCTCTCTTACCCTGTGTCGTTCCAAAAGGGTTTGCTGAGTGCAATATTGTCCATTTCTTTTTGAGCTCCTGCCATGTCATTAGTGGACTTGATTGCAAAGTCCATCTCCAATGAGTGAGTGTAGCACAGATTTCCTTTCCATTGTCTGTAACAATTACCGTAATAAGTTCATGTTTTCTCTGCTAGGGCTTTTTGCACTGAGCTTGAAAAAGTTATTTATCTTTTATCACTGCCTGTCTCCATGCTCTGCTCCTCTTCCTCTTGCCACCAGAAAACTATCTTGAAATGTGTTTCCTTGGTGAATTATCTATTGAATGCAAACCATATTATTCCAATAAATGCATTGAAACTAGAGTCACCAATCTAGGGCCTGACTAGTGCATGTCAACAGTATAATAATAGCATTTTAATAATAAAAGTTACTATTCTTTAAAAAGACGGCTATTCTGGCTTTTTCGCTGTGGACTCAATCTTGAACTCATTCCTCTATTATATCCCTTGCTTTGGGCATTTGTGTTCCTGAAATATTGCCATCTCCCTTGCAGTTTCATTCCCTTGACTTCAATAGAGTTACTTCTGATTTATACTGCTGTTTGATCATATTAGGCATGTAATCTTTAATCAGATAACTGTTATTTGACCAGAACCTGAATACTTATTCAGTGTTGAAGCCAATGGGAGTCTTACTGAGAAAAGATAAGCATACCCTCTAAATGAGGGTTTCATATGTTGGCTCATAGGGTTATCTTTTGCCTGGGTAAGGACTTCAGGACTGAATCAAAATTATTAATGTGCTATGGTTTCCTGTTTTACAACTTTGGACCTAATTGTGCAACCTTTACTGGCATATATTAGCACTTACACCAGGTGACCTATTTGCAGTGAACAGGGTTACATGGGTGAATAAGTGCTACACAGACTGAGTAACCATTTGCTCACCCAAGTAGTTTTGACTACAAAGAGGGCACCTTGCATGAGCACTACTAAAAGCCCTTTTGACTGCAGAATCAGGTTCTGTAATAGCAATGTGCTGCTGTCCAGCCTTCTTCTCTTTGGGTATGTCTACACTACCCCGCTAGTTCGAACTAGCGGGGTAATGTAGGCATACCGCACTTGCAAATGAAGCCCGGGATTTGAATGGAACGAGGTGCTTTTTGAATGGAACGAGGTGCTTTTTGAATGGAATGGAAGGGCTTTCATGTCGGCGCGGGAGTGTCCAGACTAGCGCGCTGAGCTGACAAACAGCTGATCGGCTGTTTGTCAGCTCAGCGCGGCAGCCATTTAAATTTAAATGAAGCTGTGATTATTTAAATCGCGGCTTCATTTCCCTTTGCCGATCAGCCTAATCTACATGGCTCCATCGATGGAGCCATGTAGTTTAGACACACCCCAAATGCCCAAAGCAAGCTTGTAATGAATTTTGGATTGTGGAATTCAGAGGAGTTGTGGTTATTCACTTTCTCAGTACATCACTTTCAGTTGGCATTGGTCCTTTGTGTCAAGCTCTGCAGCTCATTGTTTTTCATTCATAAAGCCTACAGGTCAGCCAGGCAGAGTCTATCACCCTTTTATTTAAAGGGAAAGGGGCAGTGAAACCTACTCATAGTGAGACTGAATATACTAATTTTCTGCTTATCATGAAAGCCCCAGTTTGTTTCATTGCATTGCACAGATGAGCAAAGAGTATTTCCAGACATATTGGGTGCATCTAGACTGGCAAGATTTTGCGCAAAAGGGGCTGATTTTGCACAAAAACTTGCCAGCTGTCTATACTGGCCACTTGATTTTGTGCAAGAGCACTGATGTTCTACTGTCTGAAATCAGTGCTTCTTGTGCAAATACTTGGACGCTCCCGTTCAGGAAAAATTCCTCTTGTGGAAATGATTTTGCGCAAGAGGGCCAGTGTAGACAGGCAGCTAAGACGTTTTGTGGAAAAGCAGGCTAAACGGAAAAAAGTCCTAGGGGGCCGTTCGGATGCTCCGTAGCTGCAAGCCTGCTCCTGACTTCCGGGTAACCCGAGACCCCTTAAAGGCAGACCAGACTGCTGAGGCCACAAGGCAGAAGCCCTTCTGGGACCTCTGGCCACAGCTCTGCCACGCAGCTCCTGCTGTCCCCAAGGCCACACAGACCACGATGGCAGCTCCAGGGGGGGATCAAGCACCTGCACCCCTAGCACAGGAGGCCCCAAGGGGCCAAAAAAGAAGGGCCCCATCCTGGTCCTCGGGGGAGCTGGAGGCATTGCTGGACCTCTGGCAGGAGGACGAGGCCCTGCATGACACCCGCTCCCGGCGCCGGAATGCGGACATATTTCACCACATGGCCCAGGTGCTTGACCAGCAGGGACATCAAGCTTGGACCCTGGAGCAAGTCCAGGCTAAAGTGAAAGAACTGCGCCTGGGCTATGTCTGGGCCAGCGAGGGCCAGGGGGCAGGAGCCGACGCCTGCCCTCGCTACCGACGGCTCCATGCCATCATGGGCCAGCCAGCACCGCAGGGACCAGACGTCTCTGTGGACACCTGCATGCGCGCTTCTCCCCCCCTCCCCCGTCACCAGGACCACCGAGGAGGGGGAAGGAGACAGCAGCAGCGGGTTGGAAGACGAGGCCCGCACTGCCACCTTTCATGCCCCCTCCGGCAGCCCCAACGTCTCCCGTACATCCTCCGAGGCCGGGGAAGGATCCAGTGGTGAGTGTTGCACTTTGCACTCACAAGGGCGGGGGGGGGGGGGGGGGAGCCAGGCACCCAGAGCGGGGAGGAGGAGAGCACGTCACTCAGGCCACGTGAGCTGCACGGGCTGTGTAGCATTAGGCAGTATGTAGCACGTGCAACCATGTGGCCGCGGCAGGCAGCTCTAGGGCACGCCTGTGACAGTGCTGCTCACACACATCCAGCAGGACCGGGGGGAAGGGTGGATGCCGGCTGGAACCAGCCAGGGCCCCAGGGGCTCAGGCCAGAGCCCGCACCTCTGCCAGGGTGCAGCACACAGAACAGCACACTGTCCCATGCCTGACTGTGAGGCACAGCCAGCTGCTCCTGGGAAAACAGCAGCGTCACAGCCTGTGAGCGTGGCCCCCACTGAGCCCCTCGCCTGCTCCCGGTGCCTTGGCTGGCCCCCTGAAGGAGGTCCCCACTGTGGCCACACATGTCCCTGGGCTACATGTGTGAGGGCTAGTGGGAGGGGGAGGAGGGGAAGTGCTCAGGCCGGCCCTAGGGCTGCCTAAGTTTTGCTGCAAGGACGGTACACTCCCCAGTCACTCTTCTGGTTCTGTCCAGGAGACATCCCACGTGATGGGGATCTGAGAGCCAGATGTGCTCCCAGGCACTGTGTGGGGATTCATCTTGCTCCCTGTCAAACACCATTGATTAGCCCAAAGCCTCACAGCCTCCACCGGCAGGGAGTTCCACAGGTTAACACAACACAAGCGCCCTCCCACCTACCAAGGGGTCAGGACACAGATTGGTGGTTCCAATACATGGAGGAGGACCCTACTCCAAGGGCGGTCCTGTATGCAAACATACAACACAGGGGGAAGGGGGGGGTAACCGAGTGGGCCTAAGCCACACTACTATAGGATCACCTGGGCTCAGGGGTGGAGGGCGTGCGGTGTGGGGACAGTGGCTGTGCTGCCTGACTGACCCATCCTTTCTTCTGTTCCCTGCAGCGGGACCAAGCAGAAGCCGGGGACCCTCTAGCCTGCAGCAGAGGCAGCAGCACCCCCAGCCGCCCAACCACCACAGCGGCGGCTTCGCCACCGGGACCAGCTCCTTCAGTGCCACATGCAGGCTGTCGAGCGCATCGAGGCAGCCATCACACGGCATGTGGAGGCGGACCTGCAGTGGCGCCAGGAGGCCTGGGGCTCCTTCCAGGCCCAGTTCGTCCGCATGGCAGATTCAATAGCCACCCTCACTGCACACATTGGCCATGCCATCCATTATGGCATGGCCTTGCCCCATGCACCCGCCATCCCTCCCCTAGCACTGCCCCTGCCCCCTCCTGTTCCTGTCCCTGCCCCTCCTGCTCCTGGTCCTGCCCCTCCTGCTAACCTCCCCGTGTTGCCTGCCCCGATGTGGCCTGCCCCCCGTGTGCAGGTCTGCCCCCCGCAGGAGCAGTCGCAAGGGCCACCCCTCCCATGAGTAGCTCCTCCCCCTCCCGGTTCAAGGTCTCCTCCCCCTCCCATCCTAGATCTCCCCTCTCCCCATTGTAAATAAAAAGATTGTGGAGCACGCAGCACGCAACCACTACTTCTGTGACATTCCGCTCACCCATCTCAAGACAGGTGAGCAAACAACGGAAGCGGGCTTTCAAGCGGCCGAAGGCGCACTCCACTTGGTTCCGGGCCCGGTTGAGGTGGTCATTGAACTGGGCCTGGTTCTGGTCCAGTCGCCCCGTGTAGGGCCACAGTAGCCAGGGCAGCAGGGGGTAGGCCGCGTCCCCCACGACACAGATGGGCATAGGCACATCCCTGACAGTAAACTCCCACCCGGGGAAGTAAGTGCCCGCCTCCAGCCTCCAAAACAGGCCGGAGTTCTGGAGGATGCGGAAGTCATGTGCCCTGCCGGACCAGTCCGCATAAACGTCCAGGAAGCGGCCACGGTGGTCCACGAGGGCCTGGAGTATGATCGAGCAGTACCCCTTCCTGTTCATAAAATGGGCCACTCGATGCTCTGGGGCCCGGACAGGGATGTGGGTTGCATCCAAGGCTCCCCCGCAGTTGGGGAACCCGAGGGCAGCGAAGCCGGCCACCGTAGCGTCCACGTCGTGGAGGCGAATGACTCTCGAGAGCAGGATGTCATTGATGGCATGGACGACCTGCAGAAGGGTGCAGAGAAACACAGGGGAACACATCACATAAGACAGGGTGAGTGTGCGCTCCCTTGGCCCCCTCCTCCCCATGATGACCTCTGTGCTCACACACACACCAGGGCCCCCTCGCCCCACGTCCCTCTCCCCACCCCCACCAGCAGGTCTGTGCAAGGGAGGGACGGCCCAAACCCCTGGGTGACCCAGCCTGGAGTCTTGGCTGCCCCTGGGCATGGAGTGCAGCACCCTCCCCCCCCCCCACTCCCCCTGGGACTTACCTCCATCACGACGACACCAACGGTGGATCTGCCCACCCCGGACTCGTGTGCCACCGATCGGTAGCTGTCCAGAGTGGCCAGCTTCCAGACTGCGATGGCGACCCTCTTGTTGACGGGGATGGGTGCCCACAGCTGGGTGGTGGTTCTCTGGATCACAGGGGCAAGCCAGGCACACAGCTCCTGGAACGTCTGCTTTCGCATGCGGAAGTTCCGGAGCCATTGCTGGTCGTTCCATTGCCCCAGGACCAGCGGGTCCCACCAGTCCGTACTGGTGTCCAGTCTCCACAGTAGCCTCTCCACGCTGGGGTGGGGATGCCACAGGGATGCCATTGCCTCCGTGGTGAGGAAGTCCAAAGCGACGTGCGCCTCCGGGTCCTGGAACAGGAGGGCACCAGCCTGGAGCACCAGCTGTAGGCTCTCCAAAATGGCCGGTAGGGGCCAGAGCAGGCACATGGCCACCCCTGGCTCCATGGCAGACAAAACAAGCAAAATGAAAAAAAACCAGGCAAAGGCACTAAAAGGCAGAAGGAAGTGGTGTCCAAAAAGGCAGAGGGCAACCACCAAAACTGCTACGGCTGTCAGTCACTGCAAGAGGTCCTATAGCACGCAGCAGGAGAGAAACGGCTGTTCAGGGAGATCCCTTTAAGCAGGTGTCTCAAAGGAGCTCCAGCCCCCACCCGCAGAAAGGGCTGGTGCCATTTTCCCCTCTTCAAAATGGTTCCAGGCTTCTGCTTTTGCACAAAAGCATCTCGCCAATGTAGATGCGCTTTTGCACAAAAGCGCATCGTTGTTACAATAACTCTGGAACCAATCTAGACGCTCTTTTGCGGAAATACTTTTAACGGAAAACCTTTTCCGTAAAAAGTATTTCCACAAAATCATGCCAGTCTCGATGTAGCCACAGTCTTCCAGTCAGATGTGCAAACATCACTTCTGTCTGGGTTGAGTCTTAACTGAAACCTTATGACAGGCATGAACAAATCATAGCTTGTGAGATGCAGACAGCTCTTTTACAGTTAAAGTCCCTCAAGCTCTCCCCATTCTTCACCTATCAGATGAGGAGTGGCTTGCCCTATGTGTGTGGTGAGGAGGGTAATGGCTTCTACCCTTTGAGGAGGGAAATTTTGGGGCTTTAGCTCCATGCCCCAGAAGGCATAACACTGTGGAGTAGGCTGTGTATGGCTTGCAGCTCTTGAACTTCTGAAGCTTATTGTATGCGGCTCGGAGGGTCAGTTTTGATATGCCCTCCTTGCAATGAACTTGCACAACTATACCGACAAAGAGTGCATGTTCAAAGTATTGAAAATCCTCAGAGGATTTCCACTCGCAAAAGGCTATTGCAGATTCAATACCTCTGTCTCACAGGCTTTCTTGGAAAACTGTCAAAAGGTCACAGGTTTATGTTTATGCCAAGTGATGGGAAATTACATTTTTACTGTGCATTAGCAATACACTAGCAGACTGCTGCTTTGGTCTGGGTTTTCAAGGTGTGCGTGTTGTTTGGAACAGATGTTAGGAGAATGATTCATTATGAAATCAGTAAGTAACACCCTTACTTTTTCATAATTCATTAATTGTTTTGATTGTTGCCAGGTATCTTGGCAGATGAGAACTCACTTGTTCCTAAAATACCTTCTGAGCACTGGCAACAGTTGTTCAGGAAAGATTTTACAGTGACAGTGATTGATTTAAACTGGGAAAAAAGACAGCTTGCTCAGCGTTGAGTGCCATCCTGGGAAACACTGAGGATATTAATCCATCACATGCCTGAATGTATTTAACAGCAAACAGCTATGGGTGTTAAGAGAGTGTGAACTGACTGATCTCCTCTGCAGGGTAGGACAAAAAGCCTAAAAAGGAGGCAAGAAGGTTCTGAAAACAGCCGAACTGGAAAGAAAGAGCTACATAGAAGCTCTTGTACTTGCCTGAAGGGTTATGTTTTCCTATATGATAGTACCGGGCCTAGCACATCAGAGTCCCAATACTGACAGGGGCCTCTGAGTGGACTGCAAAATAAATGATACCCATACTGGAAGGAAGTGTCAGACCTCAGCAGAGGTGGGATTACTCTAGTCCCCACAGAGAAACAGCAGTTTCCAAGTGAAAAATACTCCCCCTCCATGATCTCTTTGCCTCCTGGAGTGAGGCTACTGGCAGTGTGATTCTTGTATGAGCCAAGACTGAAAGGAACTTTGAAGGGCAGTGTGAAGGCACAGACACACTTCACAACCCCCAGATCTGCAGGGCTGGGACCTGACTTTCAACTCTGTGGAATGTCAAGGCGCCTCGGCCCCCGGAGCATCTGCCGTCTCTCTCCCCCATGAGGAGAATCTGCCATCTACCCAGACATACACTATGGTTGGCGCAATGTGTTTCTGGCCCTTCTCTCTTTTTTCTGTTTATGCCCATGAAGGGGGGAGTTTTTATCCCACTATGGCAAGCATGTCAAACATGCGGCCCGATCGAATTTTTTTCTGGCCCACAACTACATGTTTATAAAGTATCTAAGTATGGCCCGCCCAGTTACATTGTTGATAAAGTAGGTATAGGGCCGTGGGACCTTCCAAGAAAAAACTCTCAATTTGTACATGTGCACAGGACGTCAGCTGCTATTAAGTTGCATGCAAACAATGCCACCGTGGTGCGTGATCTCATACCAAGCCATACTTGCACGTGTGAGTAGGACGGGTATAGTTTTGGCCCCCCACTCTACGCTGCCATTACGCATGCTGCGCTCTGCCATTTTCTCTGCCACATTCATCAGTTTGTGATTTTCATTCATCATGGATTGTTGTGCTTCTTATGCTATAAAAAGTCCTTTCCAATGTCACTATCAAAACCGGAAAGTAGTACATCTATAGAAAGGAAGATTGGAGACGAGCACCTTGTTTTCCAGGACAAATGAGAACTATGTTATTTTTGTTGTCAACTGAAGAGGCAAGATTATCTGCTTAATATGCAATCAAATTATCAGTTTTCCAAAGGAGTATAACATCATGCGGCATTATGAAACCCACCGAGAAAAGTATGATAAATTAGAAGGGAAATTACAGCAAGATAAGTTACTGGAATTAAAGACAGCATTGAATAGATAGCAACGTGTGTCTACAAAAATTAACAGAAAGTGAAGCTGCAGTTAAACCTAGTTATGTTTTGTCAGAATTAATAGTGCAAAGTTCAAAACCATTCACTGAAGGTGAATTTATAAAAGAGTGCATGGTGAAAACGGCTGAAATTGTATGTCCTGGAAATGTGACAGCGTTCAAAGATATCTCTTGTCATGGAACACAGTTGGAAGAGGATAAATGAAATGGCAAGTGATTTAAGTGAGCAATTAAAAGATAAATCATCAACTTTTGAAGTGTTTTCAATTGCTCTTGATGAAAGTACAGATATTGGCGATGTTGCGCACCTGACTGTCTTACGTGCTTGTGACTGTGATTTCAATTTAACTGAAGAGAGTCTTGAACTAGTACCTATGCATGACACTACAACTGGCCATGACATTTTCAATTGCGTGATTGTACTTTTGGAGAAATATAATTTAAGTTTGTCAAATTTGGTTTTCATAACGACCAATGGTGCTCCTTCCATGACTGGGAAAAGAAGCAGTTTTGTGGCTAGATTACAAGAACACTTAGTACCAAGAAACATAAAATTTAACCATATCGACTACATAATCCATCAGGAGGTGCTGTGCTCAAAGATTATAAACACAGAGCATGTGCTCAAAGTTGTGAAAAAAATTATAAACTTTATCCATGCACGTGGTTTGGACCAACGTCAATTTTTATCATTATTAAATGAGTTTGGAATTGAGTGTGAAGGGTTGCCATACTATATATATTGAGGACTATATATACTGAGGTCCGTTGGCTTTCTTGTTCAAGAGTTTTTGAGAGGTTTTGGAAACTACAAGAAGAAATCATTATTTTCCTTGAAATGAAAGGACAGGACACAGACTTAATCAATAACAATAACTGGGCACAAGATTTATCATTTTTAGTTGACATTACCAAACATCTGAGTGACCTGAATTTAAAACTTCAAGAGAAGTGCCAGGTAGTACTACTATGTATGGCAGTATAAAAGCTTTTATGATATAACTTAGTCTTTGGGAAATACAGTTAAAAAAAGATTTAACTCCTTTCATTACATGCCGAGACTATAAAAGCAAATACCCCAGTTCGCATTTTGCTAATTATGCATCAAATATTGTACTGCTGCGACGTGAATTCGAGGACAGATTCCAGGATTTCAGATCACGTGAAGATAAGTTCTTCTTGTTTACAGCACTGTTTTCTTATGATTTTCAAAAGGCTGAAGGAAATATACAAATGGAACTTATTGAAATTCAGTGCGACTCTGTTTTGAAAAACAAATATAATGAAGTTGGCATTCTTGATTTTTACAGATATGTGCCCAGGCAATTTGTTGAAGTAGGTAAATTTGCATCAAAATATTGTCAGTGTTTGGTAGCACATACCTATGTGAACAACTGTCTTCGCTTATAAAGCCAACAAAACACCCGAAAGGTCAAGGTTAAGTGATGAACATTTATCAGCAATAATTAGAGTAGTATCAGCTCAAAATAGGAAACCAAATATTGAAAAACTGGTATCACAAAAGCGGTGTCAGCTCTCTGGAAAAAATACTTGGGACTGAAATGCTGCAGGTTTTAATTTTAAATTTTCACGCTATTATATTTTATTCTTATGCTACTGTTGTATTTGCTTCTCAGTGCTGAATAATAAAAAAATTGATTTAATATTTTTTTTCTGTATTCCCAAATAAAATCACAAAACATATTATATTAATTTTATATCAATAAATATATGTCCGTGTTTTGCAATCACACAAATAATTATATGTTTATGCAAAATCTCAAACTTACAAAGTATCTCAAATTTTCACAGAATCCTATTCTATTTCATTAACCATTGTCTATATTGGTTTTTATTTCAACAAAACAACTTATGTAACATATAAAAATAATTAAAAAGTACCTTACATTTATATTTAAATTACAAATTATTATATATGAGAAATAACAACAATTTTACGCATCAAATTACTGTATTATATTCAAACAAGACCTGAAAAAATATTATAAAATATACCTAAAACATAATCTATAATAATAAATAATTATGACTTTCTGATAGAAGTACATTTTCTTTGGTAGCCCTGAAAGCTATCAGTTTTTGTTTGTGCAGCCCTCAGTTGGCTTCAAGTTTGACATGCCTGCGCTATGGTTACCTGCTTAGTAGAACTGCACTTCAATGAAATATTCACAGCCCAATTCTACTCTCTACATATGCACACCAGTTGGGGTTGCAGGATTTATCTGAGAGCAGAATTAGATCCTTAGTTAATGGGTACCATCAGCATTTTAAGCCTTCCAAATGCCTTGAAAGCAGGGATGTTGGCCAATTGCTTATTGATAATCTTCTTCAGTGCTAATGCTCTCATGTACCCAAGCGTGCTGTATTTTATGTAGCTGCCTCACAGTCCATTTCTGAGAACTACTGCATCTTTCATTGTATAAAATGCAACTAAATGGGCAGGTGGATGGCTCAGAGGATTGGTAATTGGATACACAGAGCTTTTTAGAGCAGCAGTTCTGAGATGGTCCAAGTCAGTGGGGATGAAAAACCTTTACTGTCACCTTGGTGGCCCATTTTCAAACGAGCTGATGATCTTGGTCCAGTACCCAGTGGACTGGTGCTCACTTTGTAAACACTATCATCCCGGTAGGTCCTAATAGGCATTCTTATTGGCAGTCTTAGGAGAGAGGCTAAGAATGATGGATTCAGCAGTTATACTCTACCGGTCAGGATTCAGGCAGGGTGAGGGGCAATTCAAGGACATGCAGCTACCTGTACCTGCTCTGTGGGCTCTCAGTCTGGTGCCATTCAGTATTGGTGAATGTTTAAAATAAATGCATTCAAAACCCATTATTATCTACAACACTGAAGAAAAGGCAAATGTATTCAGAAAAAATTCTGTTCTGTGTTCTCTATTATCCAATAGTTATCCTATGGGACCAATCCTATTCAACTTACTTATAAATGATCTAGAGCAGTGTTTCTCAACCAGTGGTATGAGTACCCTTAGAGGTACATGAGAGAAGTCTGGGGGCTACCTCAACACAACTGAAAATTGGAGAAAAACTAAATATTTGTTTTAAGTTGTATAACGCTTTATTTTTGTACTTTTTACACCCCAAAATTTCATCGCCCACCCGGCTACAATTCAGTTGTTTAAACAAATGTGTTGCAATAGTAGAAAAAGTGGCGAGGAGTCCTGTGGCACCTTATAGACTCACTGAAGTGTTGGAGCATAAGCTTTCGTGGGCAAAGACCCACTTTGTCAGATGCATGTAGTGGAAATTTCCAGAGGCTGGTATAAATGCCTAGAAGTGGGCCTCATCCTCCCTGATTGGATCCACCTTGTCATCTCCAGCCTGATTCTGGCCTGCATATTTATACCTGCCTCTGGAAATTTCCACTACATGCATCTGACGAAGTGGGTCTTTGCCCACAAAAGCTTATGCTCCAATACTTCAGTTAGTCTGCAAGGTGCCACAGGACTCTTCACTGCTTTTGCAAGATTCAGACTAACACGACTACCCCTCTGATAATAGTAGAAAAAAAATTGTGTCTGAAAACTATATGTATTGGGGATACTTACAATTTTTTTAAGGGGTACTTTATAAAAAAAAAAGGTTGAGAAACACTGGTGTAGAGAAAGGGGTAAACAGTGAGGTGGCAAAATTTGCAGATGATACCAAACTGCTCAAGATAATTGAGATCAAAGCAGACTATAAAGAGCTTCAAAAAGATAGCACCAAACTTAAGTGATTGGGCAGCAAAATGGCAAATTAAATGTAATGTTGATAAATGTAAAGTAATGCACATTGGAAAAAATAATCCCAACTACACATACAATATGATGGGGACTTATTTGTCTACAGCTACTGAAGAAAGAGATCTTGGAGTCATTGAGATAGTTCTCTGAAAACATCCACTAAGTGTGCAGAGGCAGTCAAGAAAGTAAATAGAATGTTAGGAATCATTAAAAAAGGGATAGAGAACAAGACAGAAAGTATCTTATTGACTCTATATAAAACCATGGTACACCCACATCTTGAATACGTACAGATGTGGGTGTACCATGAGGTGTTGCCTCATCTCAAAAAAAGATATGTTGGCATTGGAAACGGTTCAGAGAAGGACAACAAAATGATTAGGGGTTTGGAACAGGTCCCATATGAAGAGAGATGAAAAAGCCTAGGACTTTTCTGCTTAGAAAAGAGGAGACTAGAGGGGGAAATGATAGAGGTCTATAAAATCATGACTGGTGTGGAAAAAGTGAATAAGGAAGTTATTTACTTATTCCCGCAATATAAGAATTAGGGGTTACCAAATGAAATTAATAGGCAGCACATTTAAAACAAACAAAAGGAAGTTTTTCTTCATTCAGCACATAGTTGACCTGTGGAACTCCTTGCCAGAGGATGTGGTGAAGGCTAGGTCTTTAACATGGTTAAAAAAAGAGTTAGACAGATTAATGGAGGTTAGGTCCATCAATGGCTATTAGCCAGGATGGGTAGGAATGGTGACCCTAGTCTCTGTTTCTCTGGAAATGGATGACAGGAGAGGAGTCACGTGAGGATTACCTGTTGTGTTCCTTCCCTCTGGGGCATCTGGTATTGGCCACTGTCAGCAGACAAGATACTGGGCTGGATGGACCATTGGTCTGACCCAGTATGGCTGTTCTTATGGTGATAACACTTTCCATTCCACTAGTATCCCTGCAGGTTGTCAAACAGAAGCTATTCAAGTTAGGCATTTTTTAATCAGCAAGCCCAGTTAATTTGCATCCAAGAGTTTTTAAATTTCTGGCCAAAAATCTTACTGGATCATTAATGCTGATTTTCAATAATAAGTCTTGGAGCACTGGGGAAGTTCCAGAAGTCTGAAAGAAAGTTAATGTGCCAACTTTTTATAGAGGTAAAAGGAACGCCCTGGGCCTGTCAAACTGACACTGATCTGGGGCAAGATAATGAAGTGGCTGATATGGCTAATCCATTAGCTGGTGTTATGAGTAGGTGGGACAGGGTATTTGTCTTGCACTTGCCCTTTAAGGGCAAAACCCCAGCCCTGAGTGAGGGGTGAGACTGAAGCCCCAGCTGAGGCAGTTCTGCTAATGAGGGCCCAGCTGGGGTCTATATAAAGAAGGACTCCTGGAGAGAGAGAGAACTGACTTCTGTGCTGGCCAGAACAGTGTTTCTTAAACTTTTTAAGACCAAGGAACACCAAACAATAATTTTTTTATGAGGAACACCAAGCATTTTTTGTTGCGCAAAAAATAATTTAAAAAAAAGGATGGGGCAGAAGTTATTGAGCAAAAAAAAAAAAAAGAAAAAAAGGGTGGCCATTTTTACCTCTGTTGTTCTCCAAAGCCCACTGATTTGCCTTTAGGATTGCCAGATGGTTTAACAAAAAATACCAAACACCACTCCTCTTCCCCCCACAAAAGAAACCACCGGGAAAAAATTCTGTTGAGGAAAAAAAAAGGGGGAGACCAAAGTTGTTGAGCAAAAAAAAAAGGGACACTGAGAGTTGTTAAGCAAAAAAAAGCATTAAAACAGCATGGGCCCTTTAAGAAAAGTCTTTAGGCTTTTTGCTGGGGGCCATGATGTTTTCTTGATCGGAGCCAGAAGGCAACTTCCCTGCAGAACCAGGTAAGCACGGGGGCCCTTTTCCTTATTTATTTTCTCTCCACACAAGTCATGGTTTTACAGATCTCCATCATATCCCTCCTTCATCATCTCTTTTCCAAGCTGAAAAGTCCTAGTTTTATTAATCTCTCCTCATAGGGAAGCTGTTCCATACCCTTAATCATATTTGTTGCCCTTTTCTTAACCTATTACAATATCAATTCATCTTTTTTTGTGATGGGATGATCAGCTCTGCACTCAGTATTAAATCTTCACATTGAGTAGATATTTTCAGAGAACTACCCACAAAGACTCCAAGATCCCTTTCTTGAATGGTAACAGCTATTGTCAACTCCAGTATGTCTGAAATCTCTAGCAATTCTTTGGGACATATTCTATGCCCTGGGTTGCACAAGATGTCAGACTAGATTAGTGGTAGGTAACCTGCATCTGAGGGCCCTGTGCAGTCCATCAGGATTCTATTTGTGGCCCACAAGACATTTTGTTTACTGTTACCCATGCACAGGGTTGCTCAGTTCCACTGGTTTCTATCCATGTTGTTTTTTTCCTACCGGTTTCTAAAGTGATCTTCACGTAAAGGAAAGGCATGTGAAGTGACGTGTGTCCCGATTGCACACAATATTGGCTTTGAGAGCCATGCATCCAGTCACAGGTTATGCTATGATTCAATCAGCACATCCCACAAATTCTAGGTACACAAGCATAGTTAGCAAAACTACCCTAATCCAGGAGATCATCAAGATTAGGACACTTTTGCATCCCACTGAGATGGAGGACCACTCATGCGGTGCACTCACTAGCCTAGGATGCCCATCTAGATGATCACAATGGTCCCTTTTTGCCTTGAAATAAATAAATATCATAGACCTGGCAGCGAACCCAGGGGTTGGTGGTTTTGGTGATAATCCTTATTACAATACTTTAAGAAATTTGTGCTTTGGGGATTTTTTTTATGAAGAATATGGGCTAGATCCTGCCCGCTCGTGGGGAGAAGGAGCTCACAGTAGCTCAAGCAGTGAAGCACAGTCTCTTGCGAGCACTCAGAGACCTGGCCAGCAAAGCTGCCAGCCTGCACACCACATTCCCCAAGAGCTCACGATCTACAGCATTAGTGGGCAACCTGCTGCCCAAGGCCTGTATGTGGCCAATCAGGGTTCTGTGTGTGGCCCACAAGGCATTTTGTTTACCCACTCACAGGGTTGCCAGATTCCACTGGCTTCCATCCACGTAGCTTTTTTCCTACTGGTATTACTAAAGTGATCTGTTCATAATGTGGGGGCATGTGAAGTGAGGTGCCTGCTGATTGCACACAACATGGACTATGAGAGCTGTCCGCTCCCTTTGCATCCAATCAAAGCGCTGTTACAGTTCAGTCGGCACATCCCACAAATTCGAGATATGCAAACGCAATTAGCAAAACTACACTGTCCCAGGGCACTGTCTTGGTTACAATTGTGCAGGCCACTGAGATGAGGAAGGTCTCTCATGTCAGTCATGTGGCCTTCTCACTGGGCTTGGTTGCCCATTGCTGATCTATAGGTGATGAAACATGTTTAGCTTCCCACCCAGGCCTGATAAGTGCTAAACACCCATAATCTCATTCCAATTAACCTCCATTCAGTATCAATGCAAATCAGGTCATATGCATATCTTGTGAATGACAGTAAGTCCAGGCAAGCTGCAGGAAGTACTATACTGTGCTTCTTCTCACAGCAGCAGTCAGGGGCACCCCAAAGGGTATTTTGCTGGTACACCCTAAAGAACTCTGCCCTGGCTGGGAAGATTCCATACCAAAGGAAGTTCTGCCCATACTCTGCTCCCACCGGGACAGGATTTGGCAGAGCAGTGGAGACGTAACATACCAACACCATTAGGTGATCAGCACCACACTACGGCTATGTCTACACTGGCGGCTTCTTGCGCAAGAACATCTTGCACAAGGGTTCTTGTGCAAGAAGTCTTGCGCAAGAAAACTTCCACACTGCCATGTGTGGAATGCTCCAATGGCCATTTTAGCCATAGGACTTTCTTGCGCAAGAAAACCCTGCCGAGTGTCCACACTGCCCTCTTGCGCAAGAGTTCCTGCACAAGAGGGCTTACACCTGTTAAAAAAGAGCGTAGCTTTTGCACAAGAAGCCCTCTCTTACCACGCCATACTATAAATTTCCTTGCGCAAGAGCAAGCGGGCAGTGTGGATGCTCTGCGGATTCTTGCGCAAGAATGGCTGTACTTGCGCAAGAAGCTGCGAGTGTAGACATAGCCTACATGTATTGTCTAGGTTAGTCAATAAACCCCTTCTTTGCCTATCACTTTTCAAGCAGATGGAGTCCACTTGATGAACACTAGAGACTAAACAGAGTGTTTTCTGTCAATGCCAGGGACTACCAGGCTGTCTGAGCGGAAAACAATGTGTTCCCAGTAATTAAACTTATGACTAGGAGGAGATTAACATGACAGGTCCAGCCCACAACTTCCTTGTGCTAGAGAGAATACACACTGACCAGCTGTTCTCATTTCCCTGAGATTAGAACTTTTGAAATACATAGGCCTGCTACTTGCACCCAGGCATTTCCTAAATAAAGGCTGTTCATTCTGCTCTCTGCCTCACAGGGATGGCTTCTCTATTGCTCTGCTGTCACTTGGCTGCGAGTTCCTCAGAGCAGGAACTTTTCGGCTACGTCTACACTGGCCCCTTCTCCGGGAGAGGCATGCTAATTTCGAACTTTGGAATAGGGAAATCCGTGGGGGATTTAAATATCCCCTGCGGGATTTAAATAAACATGGCCGCCGCTTTTTTTCCGGCTTGGGGAAAAGCCGGAAAAGAGCATCTAGACTGGCGCGATCCTCCGGAATAAAGCCCTTTTCCGGAGGATCTCTTATTCCTACTTGAAAGTAGGGAACATAAAATTATGGAGTCGGTGTTATTCTTGGATTGCACCAAAGAAACTTAAGGAAAATCAAAGTGAGCATGTAGAGAATATGACACAGTGATCTTTGGAAACAATCATCACAGTATGTCTCATTGAAGGCCAATCTGAACAATACAGTGGTTTCTCTACCGGAGTAAAACTGCCTGCTTTAAGATTGTAAAATGATAATCTTGTTAGATGTGTGTTGAGTGATTTGAGATGATCTAATAATTGATTTTTTAAAAGATGGCACCTGTCAAATAAGCTATTTGCTATTTCAATGTATGTATTTGCTATTTCAGTGAAGACCTTTGGGATTTCCCTTATCTCAAAGAAGTCTTTGTTTTCTCCCTTTGCAGACTCTCTTTCCTTTGTCTGATGTCTGATCTTCTAATCTTCTTTTGGTGGTTCTTACTGACAAATTCTTTGAATTTTCTATCCTAATATGAAATGTGGTCTTAGACTGTAATTTCCTTTTGTTTAAACTTCCTTTTTATTAACAATTTTAACAAAGGAATCCAATGATTTCATTGCACCAAATATTTGAACATCATCCGCAATATGTTCTATAAATAAAGCTGCTGATTTTCCTTGATCAGCAGTAACTCTTTCTGGGTTTAACATATCAGCAATCAAAGCAACAACAGAAGAAAAGGAAAGTACCTCAGACAAAGAAGGTTTTGCATAATTTCTTATGGGGAAATTAATATATGTTGAGATTAACTGAGCTATTGACAACAGAGACATGAGGAGAGAGAGCATGAAGTACAGGCAGTCCCCGGGTTACGTACAAGATAGGGACTGTAGGTTTGTTCTTAAGTTGAATCTGTATGTAAGTCGGAACTGGCGTCCAGATTCAGCCGCTGCTGAAACTGACCACCAGTTCTGACTTACATACAGATTCAACTTAAGAACCCCAAGTCAGCTGCTGCTGAAACAGAGCAACTGTGCCTCGGGCTTCCTGTAGTCAGCGCTGGTCAGTTTCAGCAACGGCTGACTTGGGGACGCCTGGGGCAGAGCAGCTGGGGTGCTGCTGGGTTGCTCCAGTAGCACCGCTCCTCGGCGCTACTGGACCAACCCAGCAGCACCCCAGCTGCTCTGCCCCAGGCGTCCTGATTCAGCCGCTGCTGAAACTGACCAGCAGCGGCTGAATCAGGACGCCTGGGGCAGAGCAGCTGGGGTGCTGCCGGGTTGGTCCAGTAGGGCCCAGAGCGGTGCTGCGGGACCAACCGGCAGCGCCCCAGCTGCTCTGCCCCAGGGTCCACAACAAAAGCCTGGTCTGCTGGGGGGGGGGGGGGCACACTAGCTGCGCCCCCCCTCCCCCCTCAGCAGACCAGGGACACGGAGAGCAAAGCCGCAGCGGCGGGGTGCCTCGCCTCTGAGGCTTTGCTCTGGCGCGGGACCCGCTTTGCTCCCAGTGCCCCTGGTCTGCTGGAGACGGTCCCCAGCAGACCAGGGGCACCGGGAGCAAAGCCGCAGCCGCGGCGGGGTCCCGCGCTTCTGAGGCTTTGCCAGAGCAAAGCCTCAGAAGCGCGGGACCCCGCCACGGCTGCGGCTTTGCTCCCGGTGCCCCTGGTCTGCTGGTGACCGTCTGCAGCAGACCAGGGACACCGCGAGCAAAGCCGCAGCCGTGGCGGGGTCCCATTTATTTCTACCCTTTGTTTCCTTTTAACCTGTTAACAATCCATGGGAGGAGCGTATTGACTTGTTGAGTATGATACACAGGGGCTGTTCTCTGCTGCTCCTGAAAATCCTGGTTCAGAGCAGGCAAACATTTATCAGGAAAACGCGTCTAAATGGAAGAGGTTCTTGATATGAGCAGCCCAGCCTCGTTGGTAACATTTACAAACCCCAAGATTACAGATCCTGCGCTGTCTATTATTCTTGAAGCAGGCCACCCTTTCGTGAAGCTTGAATAAGGTGCTTCTTGTGGCAATTTTGATTTGCCATCTGCCTGTGCTGTTGTATCTGATCTGTTCTTACGCGACGATATCAAAAGTTTTTCCCACTGGATCCACAATATGTCCTTCTGAGACTCATGGGCCCTCCATTTGAACCTTAGCTCCATGCTTTACATCACTCTGAAGACTGTTTTCCTGGTGGCTATTATTTCATCCAGAAATGTGAACAAGCTCCATATATTTGTACCTAAACCTTTCTATATGATGTTCCATAGGAACTGAGTGGTCATGAGAGCTTACCTGAAGTTCATCCCTAAGGGGCATTTCAGAATTTTATTTAAACCAATCAACTAACTTGTCTGTCTTCTTCCCAAAGCCACCCTAAGTCACATGGAAAAAGAAAACACACACATTAGATGTATCCAGGACTTAGTAAGTTGGTAGACTATGTTATTCTATCTCTAGCCACTGGATAGGATGTTCATGAAGATGTCTCATCACTAAAGAAGCTGGCTGTGGAGCCACTTCCGTCAAACATCAAGGCTCTTTTCACAAGAACAAAAGCAGCATCCTCTGTTTGGTTCAGGAATGTGCCAGTACTAGAATGTGGAGTAACCTACTGACATGTCAAACAATGAGCCTTGAACTTATGCATCGAGTCAGATGCCACATTCAGCAAGGCAATACTACAATCGCTGTTTCACTGACATGCTGAAACTCTTCACTCCCACTGTCCTGAGGGGATGCTGCTTGCCATTCACCTACACAGGGTTCTGCACTGACACACACTCAAAGAAAGATACCTTAGCCTGCAGTAAGTGTGGCTGTTTCAGGTAATGTGGTCCATGTGGATCCCATGACCCACCCTCCAACCCTGCTTTTCAGAGACTTCGGATAACATGTGCTTCAAGTTACAAGAGAGGACAGGGAGGGTCGCAGGAACCCTGCCTTTTATACTCGCACATGGTTGCATTAGGAGACAGAATGTGCCTGCGCAGCCCGAATGGACACTGCCAGCTAAAGACACTGATCCCAGGTTGCTGTACAGCGGGGTCCATATTTACAGCATCTTGAAGATGCACAGTTGCTGAAGGGTTACTAACCGTTCCTTATGTTCAGGAGATGATTCTGAATACAAAGAATAAAGAGGCCCCAAATGAAAGTTTAATCTCCGATACTTAGTCACTTTGTATTCATAAATACATTTTCTGATTTGCTAAAGCTAATTGTTCTTTCTAATAATGGCAAGATGATCCTGGCTTTGTTTCAAGGCAAAGGTTCATGCAATTAAATCTCAGCAGCAGAGGCCTACAAAATGGGCACTAAAACATCAGTTGGCATGTGA
The DNA here is from genome assembly GCF_049634645.1 of Pelodiscus sinensis. Classification (NCBI taxonomy): domain Eukaryota; kingdom Metazoa; phylum Chordata; order Testudines; family Trionychidae; genus Pelodiscus; species Pelodiscus sinensis. The sequence continues at coordinate 242,177,978 of NC_134712.1, read as the reverse complement.
CCTTCAGCTGAACTGTTTCATTAAGCCTAAGAGCTTGGAGAAAATGTTTGCTGAATAAAGTCATTCCTAATTAATATGAAAATGTCGAAGATTTGCCCGCCATCCTTTTTACCCCTTTCTGGCTAATGCTTAATTATATCTCTAATGACCTGCTAACATAAAAAGCCAAGAGCTGTATTTTTTTAGGACACGCGATGAAAATATTGCAGCAACATTTTGCCAAGTTGATCTATGCTGCTGTTTGCAATATTTCACATTTCTCTTGCCCTCCCAAGTATTTATTTGGAAGGTAATGGATAGTCATTATGTTATGATTATTGTAAGTAATTATTTACACTGGTTGCCATTAAAAACTTTCCTATACTACCTTGTATAACTGGACAGTAAGCACAATCTCAGTGCAATGTTTGCATTCCACGAGGTGTAATAGTTAACTCGAACTAAGGACTTAGTTAGAGTTAACATTTGACTGCCACGTGTAGCTGCGAGCAGTTAGTTCGGACTAAGGGGATTTAAAAATGGCGCCCTGATGGGAAGATGCAAATAAAGCCCGGGATATTTAAATCCCGGGCTTCATTTGCAACTTAGAATGCCTACATTAGCCTCCCTACTTCGAACTAAGGGGCTAGTGTAGACATACCCACAGTTATCTAACCCTAGGCTGCATGATTATCATCTGTTCAAAAATGGTTCTCTTGATCCATTTGCCAAATTATGCCATGGGATTTTGTTGTTGTTTGAGTTTTTAGGGACTAGGATGAAACAACCAAAGATTTTCAATCATATATACCTGAAAAAAATATTTTAAAAGCTATAAAGACAGTTTATGCAAAGTAACTACTCTAGGTAATATGTTTAAATTCTTTCCCCCACAGAACAAAAAAACAGCATTCTGTGACCATCTCTTTCTTAGTTAGCTTACATTGAATAAATCCTAGCTCACTCTATACACCCCGGCTGTGTCTACACTGGCACCCTTTTCCGTAAAACGGATGCTAATGAGACACTTCCTTTCAAGTAGGAATAAGGGATCTTCCGGAAAAGGGCTTATTTTCCACAAGATCCCGTCTAGACTGGCGCTTTTCTCCGGCAAAACCCCAAGCCGGAAAAAAGCGGCAGCCATGTTCATGCAAATGCCACGGGAGATATTTAAATCCCCCGCGGAATTTGCAATTCCAAAGTGTCTCATTAGCATCCCTTTTACGGAAAAGGGTGCCAGTGTAGACAGCCCCCGTGTGTGAACGAGTCTAGATTGGCCACACGGAGATTGCCACCCTCAGTGCAGACTGCAAAAAATAGAGCAGACAATCCCCCAAACTGGTGGTTTATTCTATGGGTAGATTCACTAAGCTAGTAACAAAAGAAATTCTGCAGTACCCACTGGTTAATAAAATGTGAAACACAGTCCCCTTTAGGCAAGCCAATCCTTGGCTCCCATCTAGACAACCAAGTCTCATAGGGTATGTCTACACCTAGTTCGAACTAGGGTGGTTAATGTAGTCATTCAAAGTTGCAAATGAAGCCCGGGATTTAAATATCCCAGGCTTCATTTGCATCTTGCCAGGCGCCGCCATTTTTAAATCCCCGTTAGTGCGGACTCCGTGCCCGCGGCTACACGCGGCACGGAGTCGGTAGTTCAAATTAGGCTTTCTAATTCAAACTACCGTTATTCCTTGGGGACCAGATCCAGGCAAGTCAGGGACCACATCCAGCCCCCAGTCCTGAGGTTCCCCAACCCTGACTTAGACCTTTCCTGTTAAAATTTCAGCAGAGCTGAGATGAAAGGATCAGGCCTAAGCAGGGGTGATGCACTGGGGGGCACAAGGAGACACAAGCCCCACCGAATGCCATGGGTGGGAGAGGCTGGCCAGCAGCTGGTAGGGGAATTAGCAGGGGGAAGGGAGCGCTTGCACCAACAGTATGGGCCGACCTTGTCCCTCTGCACTCACCGGCAGCAGCAGGAGAAGAAGAGCTGCTTTGATTCCCTGGCCATGCCGCTCTGGGAGAGGTGGCGAGACTGCCCCCGCAATCCCCAGTGAAAGTGGAACGACATAGCTGGGTGAGCAAAGCAGCTGGGGCCACATTGCTCTGCTTCCCCTGAAGCTGCCGGAGAGTGGAAGGTGGTGGATCTTTGCTGCCGTCACTGGCCCCTCTGTGGGGAAAGAGGGACAGGTGGGTCCAGCATTCATGGGGACATGGCTTTAAGGCCTGCTCCCTGCATATACTGGTTCCTGTCTCCCCTTTCCTCCCCTCCCTGCTGCCTCTGTATCCAGGGAGGGGGGCAGCATATAACCATGAAGGTTAACCAATGAGCCCGGGTTCATCAGTTAACTGTGTACACGGTTACACTGTCACATTCCAATCCTGGCTACTTTTATACTTCTTGGCATTCATATTAGGTAAACATTAGTGGTGGTTCTGGGCCTGGCATATTGCCAGGCTCTTTCTGAGTATCCTCTTGATTTCCCACCAGACTAACTCTCACACACTTGAATTCTGACATAATTTTTGTGGCTCATGTGTGAACAAAAAGTATATATATATATATACTTGAAAGTCCGGAGTCCCAGCATTCAGGGCTGTGAAGCATTAATCACTGCAGTTTATAAGATACTGGTTTTTAAAAATGGTGTCAGAAATGATGTGGTAATAAAATGCACAATGGTAATCAGAATGACATGCTTTTAAAGGCCAATGGCTTCTGATGTGCCACTGTAACCTGCCCTCAAGCAGACCAGCAAACTTTTCCAAACCTGGCAGCAGTAAGTAGAAAGATGAAAAATTTCAGTCCTTGACAGATGCTTGTTTCTATGTTTCAGTGCTATAATGATATAAGGCCACAAGTCTCTCCTTAAAGAGACTAAAATCTCAATCTGTGAAGCATTTTCAATAAGCCATAAAAGCTGTGAAATGTTGGGGTATTTTATGTCTTCAGACATAACCAACAAACATGTAGGAACACATGGAGACTGGAGTCTTTGGTTATGGCTTGGTTTATTGTAGCCGAAACCCTGTTACACCCTGCAAAACACAGCTGTACCACTCGTTCGCCTCCCCCACGTCCCAAAGAGTGAGTACCCAGATCCTTGTGCATTTCCCTCTATTGTAATCATCAGCCCTCTCCGTTCCCAGGTGGGCAATTCTGGTCTCAAACTTGGTCCAATAATTGCCCTCTAATTTCTCTGCTAAATCCCCTACTTCTCTTTATATTTTCCCTTACACATGATCATTGTTGCCATATCAGGGATTGTTAATGGGTGCCTGGCTGTCTCCATTAGTGACACCTGAAAGCTTGTGGTTTTGGAGTTTTCCATGTACCACCTCTGCAGGCAGACTCGATATAACTCCCCACATAAAATATCATCCTTTTTGTTACCACCAATGAGTTATAGTCTCAGACTGTCAATATCCTTACACAGAACATCATGTACAGTATGCAACTAATGTACATCCGCATACCTGTGTACAGTATGCCTAACACAGGGACAGCAGTGCCTTTTATGGTATTAGAGATGTGTGCCTGATAGTATAAGCAACCTGATGTTTCTTGAGCAATACTAACCTATATGTTGAGAATAATTATCAATTGTGCGCATTAGTGATATTGCATAATGTAATGAGTATTTTTTTTTACAGAATTTCCTATTATATCCTCCATGTCTTGTGATTATACTATGCTCTTCAACTCTATACAGTTTGGTAACTAGCGTTATATGTCTAAGAGGTGCATTTTTATTTTTAAATTAGAGGAGATATTGAAGACCCATATAGCACATTGGTGGTCTCCTGATGGCACCAGGTTAGCGTATGCAACAATAAATGACTCCAGAGTCCCTATTATGGAAATTCCAGTCTACACTGGCAGCCTTTATCCTACCATTAAAACATATCATTATCCAAAGGTAAGAGAAAATATAAACACATAGTCAATGCTTTTTTTGAAATGTTCACAGTTTTGTTTCTAGCTGACTCCACTATGGTAATGCATAATAGGACATATTTATAAACAGTACAATGAACAGAGAAAAGATCATTCATCCTCCATTGAACTGTTAAACTGTGGGCTTCATTGTTTTGTATCTGCTTCTGTAAAAGTACATTTTTCTGACACAGGTATTAGCCATTCAAAAATATAAAGCAAAAAAGTAAAGTCTAAACCCTTTTTCTCTCATACCTGGACAAAATCTGTTGTTTTGATGCTAGATGGGGTGTGATTACCTCTGAGATGTTGCAAACAAAATTATGTTTGTTGGTTTTATGCCTTTGCATCAAAAGGGCATTTGGGAAAATTAAGTACTTAGATTTTCCTGTAAAATTCAAGATGGACTAATAGTCAGGACAAATAGTCAGGATTCTGGGACACATTGTACTTTAGCTTTAGAGTAGAAAATGAACTGTGAATGGGAAAGGGCCAATGTTTCATTGTTTCATAGAGCCCTGCAGAATAGTGTCACTGTAGGTGAACAGCACCATATAAATCTCCAGCCAGTGTTGAAATATTATTAATTCTTTCTGCTGCACTATAATATGTTGCATGGTTCTGCATAGCTGCTTCCTTCAGACATCTCACCTTGTGTAGGGGGTGGTTCCCTCTGACCTCACATGCTAAGCCAGGTCAGACCAGCCACTCTTGAAGATAGGTGATGTCAAGAGAATAGTTAGATGCTGAAGGAAATGGTGCTGATGTTACGATAGGAGGTGCTCTTATGTATAACTCCATGTTTATGCAATATCCAACATGGCACTAAGAGACAGCCTACTCTTTTCAAATAAGGCATCAACCTGAGTTCCCGGTATTGTTGCTAAAACAACCATGACATTTTTCATAAAAGTGGTGAATGTTATCATCAGTGTTCTAGCCAAATTTCAATGTGGACAGTTACATCCTACCATCCTAAGTTGCTCATACATCAGTGCCTGGTCTAAACGGCTGTTTGATTTTTCTGTGCACTGTTAAACAGTTGCTGCATTCCAGCCCAGAAGTGGCTGAACTACATAAGAAAAGAACTTTTGGATTCCAATGCATTTTAGGATCTGTTCATATGAAAGGTTATAGCTATGAATGTAAGGTGTTATTTGTTGTAATATACTCTTGTTTTTAATTTCCAGGCTGGAATGGAAAATCCAAGCATTTCTTTACATGTCATTGGTTTGAATGGACCTACCCATGATCTGGAGATGACTCCCCCTGATGATCAAAGAATGAGGTATGTTGCTTAATATGTTGCGCATGTGGCTCTTTCATTATGCCACTGCCTTAAATCAAAGATTGACTTTATAAATATTAATTGCACAGACTTTTCCTTCACTAGTATTAAGTAATTTCATTCTGTGCAAATTAAAAAAAAAAGAAACTACTTGACCCACTTGAAAGAGATTTTTTTGCTCCTTAAGTGTGATGTTGAATAAAGGTTATTTTTGGTTTTTTTATTCTCCTTAAAATCATTTTCCTCAAGTATTAGACTGAGGGCCATTGTGAGAAAAGTCTTTAGGTCTGCGGTAAAATCCAGCTCAACAAACTGGACCCTTGGGCAGACATATAACTTCTGCAGTGCAAACACAAAACTCAGCTGCTTTGGGGCTCAAACATGAACTTGAAACAAAACAGGCTTTATACAAATACTTTTGATCCAAGAACCTTTCATCAAAGCAGAAGCAAAACTTTTTTGTTGATTCAGTATAGGCTTGAGTTTTTAGAGAGTAAGCCCCCCGATTCAACAAACTAGTTAAAGATGTGCCTATATTTAAGCATGTGCTTAAGTCTATTACTATTCAGCAAAGCACCTGAAAACCTGATGGGAAGTTAAGCCTATTTAGTGGCAAAAAAGCTATGTTAGTGCAAATTTAAAATTGCTTGGTGATATGTCATTCCCTCGTAGAACATTAAGATGAGGAAAAAACAAACTTCTGAAAACTAGGAAATGCAGAGTTAGGGTTGCCTAGGAAACCTTGCACTGCTCTCTTTCAGAAGTGCCCCAATACACCCTATTATCATACAGACTTTTACTCTGCTCACTCTACAATTGCAGAAATATCAGGTATCTAAAAGGCTATCACAAGGAGGGAGACAAATTGTTCTCCTTTGCCTCTGAGGATAGGACAAGAAGCAATGGGCTTAAACTGCAGCAAGGGAGGTTTAGGTTGGACATTAGGAAAAAGTTCCTAACTGTCAGGCTTTGTCTAGACTACATGCCTCTGTCGGCAGAGGCATGTAGATTAGACACATAGGCAAAGGCAAATGAAGCCGCGATTTAAATGATCGTGGCTTCATTTACATTTGCATGGCTGCTGCGCTGAGCCAACAAACAGCTGATCAGCTGTTTGTCAGCTCAGCGCGCTAGTCTGGACGCTCCTCTGCCGACATCAAAGCCCTTTGTCAGCAGCCCCGTTATTCCTCGTGGGATGAGGTTTACCGGGGTTGCCGACAAAGGGCTTTGATGTCGGCAGGGGAGCGTCCAGACTAGCGCGCTGAGCGGACAAACAGCTGATTAGCTGTTTGTCGGCTCAGCGCGGCAGCCATGTAAATGTAAATGAAGCTGCGATCATTTAAATTGTGGCTTCATTTGCCTTTGCCAAAACAACAAATCTTCATGGCTCCGTCGACGGAGCCATGTAGTCTAGATGTAACCTCAGAGTGGTTAAACACTGGAATAAATTGCCTACGGAGGTTGTGGAATCTCTGTCTCTGGAGATATTTAAGAGTAGGGGATGGTCTAGACAGTACTGGATCCTGCCATGAGGGCAGGGGACTAGACTTGATGACCTCTCAAGGTCCCTTCCAGGCCTAGTAGTCTATGATTCTATGAAATGTATAAGCCTTTTACAGACCGTTGGCTCCCACACACAGAATTCCATGTAGTACTGTTAAAGGGGGAAGCAAGTTATTAAATCTTTATATTGCCCAGGTGTACAAAAGATGGGACTAGAACTGTCATTGGTGGGATGCTCACTGGGGGCAACGATGTTGGCACAGTTCTTTGAGTGACCCAGGCAAGTATGAAATGTTTGCCTAGAGACCATTCCAAGGGTTTTCTTTACTGGTGCATGTGCACTGTAATTCCCCCAGATAGTACATCTAGGCAACTGAAGAACTGTACCTTCTCTTAAACACCATTCACCATTTGGGTCCTCCAGAGACCCTCTACCTATTCTCCCCCAGTCCTCCCCTGACACTTCTCTCATGTCCCTCTTTCCAGTGTCTCACCCCTCCACTTCCAGCTTCCCTCACTTGAGCTCCCAACCTCTCTGCCCTTCTTACTCCTGAGGGAATTCTCTGTGGGTGTGTCTAGACTTCATGCCTCCGTCGACGGAGGCATGTAGATTAGCCAGATCGGCAGAGGGAAATGAAGCCGCGATTAAAATAATCGCGGCTTCATTTAAATTTAAATGGCTGCCCCGCTCTGCCGATCAGCTGTTTGTTAGCAGATCGGGGCAGTCTGGACGCGCCGCGTCGACAAAGAAGCCTTTCTTGATCGGCACAGGTAAACCTGGTTTCACAAGGCATACCTGTGCCGATCAAGAAAGGCTTCTTTGTCGGCGCGGCGCGTCCAGACTGCCCCGATCTGCCGACAAACAGCTGATCGGCAGAGCGGGGCAGCCATTTAAATTTAAATGAAGCCGCGATTATTTTAATCGCGGCTTCATTTCCCTCTGCCGATATGGCTAATCTACATGCCTCCGTCGACGGAGGCATGTAGTTTAGACGTACCCTGTGTGTGCAGAATTCCCATCCTCTGCTGAATGTTTTGCTTCCATGGTGACAAATGACTCCTCATGGGGAAGCAAAGGGAAGCCGCAGGAGCAGTCACACATCCCTTCCCATCACTTGGGGAACATTGTTTCAGTCAGCTGGAAGAGAGGTTGGGGGTTGGGCCTGCAGCCAGGTCAGGGCCATCCCCGGGAACCTCCCCTAGCTATAGAAACCACTGCACCCACTCACCCCCTGTTCCTGCTCCCATCACTTCTCAGCAGTGGGGTGGGGGAAGTCCCTGTACTGGGAGGTATTCCCCAGTCCACCCAACTTGTGTGCCTCCAGACCCTCCCACTCCCCCCAACAAACCTCACCTCCTGCCCCGGACCACCCTGATGAGCCCCCCTTCCCTGTCCCATCAAGCCCTCCGCTGACCCTCACGCCACTTTCCCAACACCTAGCCTCCATTGAGCCCATACTCACCAACACTCCCCCTGCTGAGCCCCATCACCTTCATTTGGATGGCCCTGTAGTGTCCCATTACTCCTGAACCCAGAACCCCTACCAGTCCCTGTGCACACAGATCCCCCCTGCAGCCAGATCCCCCAAGCTGCCCACACCCAGATTGCCCCTCTCACCCCACACCTAGATTCACCCACACTGAGACCCTCTACACTTCAATTCTGCTAGGCTGAATCTGCCTACCCACCCGGGTGCACCTGGCACAGAGAGGCAACAGTTAGGTGCAGCCTCAGTTCTGAGTCTATGTCCCAGGGGGATTGCAGCATGATTTCCCACTTCCCTGCTCCCAACTGCCATGCTGAAGCCTTCCCATTTCTTTATTGACAATACTGGCAACATTTTACAATATTGGGTGTAGAATTTATAGATTCGGGTGCAGAATTTCCACAGAGTACTTTCTGTATCAACCTCCCCATTTATCTCCCTCCCCTTGCTGTAGCACCAAACACCACTCCCCAAATTTGAAACATTCACATGTCCAATTTTGTCCCAAAATACTTTCATTACATTCCCCCCAAAATAAAATTTCACCCATGACTCACAAATGGTAGCATCCTCTGGGCACTCAATCCAAAAAGCCTTTTATCTTTTGTGGGAGATTGTGATTAATTTATCCTTAACAGTGTGCTATTGCAAAAAAAAAAAAAAAAAAAAAAACCATGATTCTGGGGTGCATTAACAGGAGTGTTGTGAGCAAGTGAGCAAGACATGAGAAGTCATTCTTCTGCTCTACTTTGTGCTTATTGGGCTTCAATTGTAGTATTGTGTCCAGTTCTAGGCACCACATTTGAAGAAAGATGTGGAGAAATTGGAGAAGGTCCAGAGAAGAGCCACAAGAATTATTAAAGGCCTAGAGAACATGAGCTATGAAGGAAGGCTGAAAGAACTGGACATTAGGAAAAACTTCCTAACTGCCAGGATGGTTAAACACTGGAATATTGCCTAGGGAGGTAGTGGAATCTCCATCTCTGTAGATATTTAAGAGCAGATTAGACAGACATCTAACAGGGATGATCTGGATGGTGTTTGGTCCTGCCATGAGGGCAGGGACTGGACTCGATGACCTCTCGCGATCCCTTCCAGTTCTAGTGTTCTATGATTTTATGATTCAATGAATATCTAAGCACCTTCTGGGGTATCAGAATTTTCCCCATACTGTTTTTCGCATTGTCATTCTAAAGTGTTACTTTACAAATCCATTTACACTGATAAGACAGAAGTGTCACCAGCAAATACACTCAAAAATATGTAGAACAGGACTTGTCTTATAAAAAAAAAACATTTCAAATTTGCATGTATCAAGCAGTGGCTCAGTGTCATGCGATTTAAGACCATCGTTAGTCATTTTTCTGTTGGACTGCTGAAAGGGAAATAGCATTGTCTATATGCAAAGTTCAAGCTAAAATTATTTAACATGGTTGTTTATAACAGCTTGAAACTGTTTATAGAAACACAGCATCTTCGTATTCTAATAAAGAGGTGTAGTGTGTGGGTCAGTTCTAACAATCATGGATAAAAATAATATATTTGATATAATTGAACAATGATGCAAAATATACCATAATTATTTACTCTTTGTACATTTCTTCAAAAACATAACATTTCTAAAGCATACTGCAAGCGGTGCTGCTAGTCTCAGAGGGGTACATTGTCAATATGCATATTTTTTCTAAAATGATATGCTTAGTGTGATTGTGTTTCATTAGAACAGACAGTGCACATCTCGTGTAGAAGTAGGGCTTGGCTATCCTTGAAAAATTGCCACACTGTATCTGCTCTGGTGTAGTGCTTCAGTGCAGACATTACCTGTGCTAACAAGAGGGCTATGTCTAGACTACGACTCCATCGACGGAGCCATGTAAATTAGTTTATTCAGCATAGTCAAAGAAGCGGGGATTTAAATAATCCCTGCTTCATTAAAATAAACATGGCCACCACACTGTGCCGACGATCAGCTGGTGCAGCACAGCGCAGCAGTCTAGATGCGGCGTGGTTGACAAAGGAAGCCTTTGTCGACCGCTCTGGTAAACCTTGTTTCACGAGGCATAAGAATTTTCTTTAAGAACAAATGAGATTCACTATTATTGTCATTTATTATTTTTCCATTGAGGGCCATTGTGCTGGGTGCTGTACATGCAACAATAAAAAAGATGATACTTCCCCTTTTGAGCTGACAATCTACGATTGTGATAGGATGGATAAGGTGGATAGGCAGACATATGTCAGGTGGGGCACTCAGCAATGCATGTGGAGCAGTGAGGAATCCTGAACACTAAGGAGGAGTTTCAGTTTGCCCCTTGCCTAAACATTAACTAAGAAGAAATATAATCCAGTGGTTTGCATGGGACTTTAAAGATCTAGGGCCAATTCCATGCTCAACTACAAATTTCCTGTGTGACCTTGAGCAAGTTACTTAGTCTTCTTATAGCTCAGCCCTCCCACTCCTCCCTCCCCCCCAGACACTGTACAATGGGGATGCTAGCGTTTCCTTACCTCACAGGCAAGTGCTCAGCTATCATGGTAATGGAAGCCATATAACTACTTTGATAGCCATTTGATAATGTTCTGTAGGCAGTGTTAGAGGCAAGTGGTAAGTAGGGAATTTGATATTCCACTACCATCTTAATTTTCTGCAAGGTATTTTCTGCAAGCTTGTATGACATCAAAATGTAACATAGTTACTTCAGATTCTCTGCAAAATTTATGGAAAAATGCTCAAATCAACAATTTGTCCTAAATGAACATTTATTTTTACTTTTTTAATACATTTATTTATTGCCAAATCTGCTACTGTGGGTTTTTTAGCACAATTTAATTTTGTGTGACCATTTCTCCCCTGCTAGGGAATATGCTACTGCTGATATGGAGTAGTATGACAATTTCTTTCAGCCACCAAATTTCCAGGACACTATTACCTTGCCCAAAGGTGCCCTATCTTCCTGTATTGTTCATGCAGCTGAACTCATTTGTTTTTTCCCCAGCCAAATTCATGCTCTAAATATTGCTGAAAGCTACAAAATTAATTTCCAGCTTGTTATTTTGCTAGACAAACAGATCTTTGTTGCTTTTGCCCTTTCTCTGTGGTCTGTATGGGAATCCTTGCCAGAACACAGAGTACTCTCTAGTGACACAGCACATTAATCCCAATGAGAGAAACAACTCCTTATACATATTTTATAGCAAACAAATGAACTAATAAATTTTTATAGACTGCACTCTATGAGCAGTTATTGTATTATAATTTAAGGGTGTTTTTGGCCCACACACTCCTCCAGTATATTATTGTATCTCTAGATTTGTCAGTTCAGCAAGTGTCTCCCCCTTTAGATGAATTCCTCTGTGACTGAACATGAACAGTTGTGATCACTACCATTAACTAGCTAGGAATTTGTATCTCCCATTATATTTATTTGTTTACCCATCTCCTCCTCTCCACCCCAGGAACATCCAGTTTTTGCAATTTACTTTTATAAAGTCATTGGGGAAGGAACCGTCCTTGATTATATGTTTGAACAGCACCCTGCATAATGAGATCCAAGCTGATTGTGCTCCTTCAGAGATACCATAATGTAAACGTTTAATAATAATAAGATGATGACTGAGATTGTGGGCCAGTTTCTGATGTAAACCAGGGCAACTCCATTGACTTCTTTATACACATTTTTGCTGTGCAAAACACCTGCAGTCTGACTTTGTATTCCTTAAAACTAGTTTATTTTCAGCATGGCGCCACTATTAAAGAATTGTTTCATACTGCTTCTAGTGGGATCTTTGAATGGGAGATTAGTTTGCTTTCCAGATTCCTTAGCTGGGTCACACCTCTTGGGCCAGAGCCACCAGAATCTATAAACCACCTCTTTTTATTCCTCTCCAGACCCTAACAGGTAATTTAACTAATATGCATATTTAGAGGCAATTAGTTCTATATGAGAATTGAAATAGTCCATGCTGTGGTCAGAAGTTACCAGTGTGGAGTCCTGACAGATATGTCTACACTAGCCCCCTAGTTCAATCTAGGGAGGCTAATCAGGGTGACCGAAATTGCAAATGAAGCGCGGGATTTAAATTGACTAGCCTGAAGTAACTGCCCGTGTCTACACGCGGCAGTGAAATGGGATTCCGAATTAAAGCCCTACATTGAATTAGCTGTTATTCCTTCTGCAATGAGGGATAATCAATTCCCCCTAAGCCAGACAGAGACTACTCCTCCAAGACACAAATTTATATACAGGTATTACATTGCCACCCTCTGACATTACCCATATATCATCCATTACATTGCACCTCATGATTCAATCAAAACATCTCTGTCCAAGATACTGTCATTTTTTATGCTGTCCTGAACCTGGGTCAGTATGTCTCTGTTATCTGCGGGGAGTGTGTTAGTACTAAGCTGTTCTTAATGAGGTGATGTTACCATCCCTCTGGAATGAGCATACAGCCAGTGCCTAGTACCAATTAGTATTTCTACACTATCAGCCCTGTTCATGCCAAGTTCTCAGTACAGGTCCTGTCTCTTGCTCACAGCTTAATTTTCCTTTATATTAGCAAAGTCTTGACCATTGTTGGCTAGGCCTTGGGCCTCGTACCAGGACTGTGGCTTATGGTTTAAGCCTTCATCTTACTACACATGCAATTTGTTTGTTTGGTCACATATGCTCGGGTATGTAGCCACATGCATTTTCCACCTACTGTTGAGAGGTTCTGAATAACATATGCGATGTTGTGTTGTTAGATTTGACTCCTATGAAAAACAAATTTTACAGCTGACATGCAGAATGGGAAGTTGGAGTTACATGCATAGCCCTAAAAAATGACGTTTTCAGGGGTTTATATGAATGCATAACTTGCCCTAGAAAGATCAAGACAAAGATGTTCTAATAGCAATAGACTTTTCCTTTCACATCCATTCATTCTAGGGCCCACAAACTCCAGTGATTTGCTGAGCTGAAAAACATTGTAGCATAAGTATCTCTTGCACTATTTTAGTGATGTAAACCTGAAGCAGTGACCACTGAATGCATTTACATGTTTCCAGGGACTACTACATAACCATGGTGAAATGGGCCACTAGCACCAAAGTGGCAGTAAATTGGCTAAACCGGGCACAGAATGTTTCTATCCTGACACTGTGTGATGCTACCACTGGAGTCTGCACAAAGGTAGGAAAGACTCTTAAAAGAAAATTGTTTGACCTTCCATTTGTGTAATCCTCACGAGGAGAATATCCTTCAGTTCTTTTATCTGAAAGTGGATTACAGTACTTTATGTATAGAAAGAATACAAGAGACATGCACAATATTTGCTGAGCAAGGAGTGTGGGCTACCTGTGGCCCACTACAGAAAATAAAAGGTAATCACAGTCCAGTCCTATCTGTGCAATGTTTGTGTGTGTGTGTAGAGAGAGAGGAGAGAAAGTGAGAAAATCTATAGGTGCATTCTCTGTTGTGAACTCTCACACACATACCCTTACTTTGGTGTCCTTTTTAACATCTGAGCTCAATAGAAATACACATGGATTTGTCTATACAAAATTTTGTACCAATTTAGTTAAATTGCTCCTATTCCCTTATGGGGGCACGTTTATACACACATAGTGACATGTATATCACTATCGTTTGTTTCAGTACCAACATATAAACACCTTTTAACTGGTACCTCCACGCTAGCGGGGGGATATGCACCAATTTTGGTTTTCGAACTAGTACTGTTAAAGTCAGTGCAAACTATGTGTAGACAAGACCCACATGAAGTTGCTGGGAATGGCATACAACAGCTAAATTGCTACTTTCTTTAGGGAATAATTTATCTGTTGGGATTCTGTTTTTTGTCAGTATGATAACATGCCTTCCCATATGCTCACTTGCTTGTTTATCAGAGAGCAACAATAGAGGACAAGAAGAGCAGCCCAAGATTACATTCTGAAACAGCATGCTTGAGCAGTTCCTCGCTGCTTGTTCACCCCTGTTCAAATTCAGTCAAACTACTTTCTGCACTGCTGAACAAAATGTAACCCAGGAAAACGACACTATTTAATTATGTCGTTTCATTTTAGAAACATGAAGATGAAAGCGAAGCCTGGCTACACAGACAGGTAACAGTGATATTCTCTTCATTATTATACTTTCGGATGGTTCCATGCACCTCTCTTTCCCCAAGATCAAAAGCTTATTTTTGGAACTCCAACTGGTACTTTGAAATTGTGATGGTTCGTATTGGGATTTTCTTAACTAAATACATAAGCTCTTCTGGTTGAAGTAAGGAGCATCTCCACCTAATATAGCTGAGATACTTTCTTACATAGCAGACCCCAGTGGCTGGAAATTTAATTCCCAGCATATGTTGAACCTGAATTGAAACAATCTAAAAAAACAAATGTGAGGTGGAATTTGCAGAGAGCCAACACATGATCTGTCCTGTACTGAAGTCCCTGACCAAGTTCTTATTTTGGGGCTTACCTTGGGTTTAAGTGGTGTATTGGCCTTTTGCCATACAGGTGTATTCTGCACATTGCAATTAAATGTTGAAAAGCCAAATTTTCATAAAGAATCTAAGTGACTTAGGAGCCTAAGTCCCATTTTTGAAAGTCACTTAGATGTTTAGAGGTCAGAGTAAAATATTCGAAACCATCTAAATTGTGTTTTAAAATCAACGTGACTTTGTGCCTGAGTCATTTTTTGAAAATGACACACAGGCTCCTGAGTCTATGCTACATACCATATCTCACAGCGTGTGGGATATGTGCAACTTCATCCACACTGTGTTGTGCAGCTATACAAGTCAGGGTAAGAATCTGCTTTCTCCATTGCCTCCACCATGTCCAAGCCTTTCCCTCCTGGCTTCTTACTGCTGAAATCTTTCCCCGCTGCTAGAGTCTTTACCCTGGCCAGGAAGGGGTCTAGCTGTGGTGATAGGGGTAGCCCTTCCACTTCAGCAGAACTCTTTCCTGTGGCGGAAAAATGCTCCGGCAGTGGGAAGCCACAAGACACAACATGGCTGAAAGCAGCAGTGTAGAAAGGAGGGCACCACTTTGGAGAGTAAAGATCTATGTGTAGGATAGGTACTTGAGTACATATTGTGACAAGTCATGACCCACACGGGGCTGTTCCCTGATGTGCTGAGACCCCACTGAGACTAATATACAGACAGCCAGGGCACCCTGTAACCCTGTCTTGCTGAGCCCAGCTCTCCAGCCTGCTTCATGTGAGACACAGGGACAAGGCCACATCTTCAAGGCTGCAAACACATACTGTAAGCAGTACAGTGTGAGACATTTCCCCAACACTCAAGTACATTGCTCCTCTGGGATCTGAACCCTTAGATAAATCTGTCTTGGGCTGCATAGAGAGTTGTACAATATAAGCTCATGAAATTTGCCCTCTTTTTCACTGTGAAGAGAGAGATGCACAGACTCCTTGCAGCTTCAAGTAACAATTATTTGCACAGGGTTTATTAATAAACAAACATTTAATAATAAACATGAATTTATTAAGTGTAAAAGGTAGGATTTAAATGGTCATAAGGGATCACACACAGACCAAAGTAGGTTACTAAGGACAATAAAACAGAACACTCAAACCAAGCTTTATACGCTAAAGAGACTGGCTACATTAATATCTTTCCCTAAAAGTTGGTCTAATAAGCTTCCGAACAGACTAGACATCCTTCTAGTCTTGGCCCAATTCCTTCCACCAGTTCAGTCTTAGGAGTTTCCAGCAGTCATCTTGGGCAAGGTATCCTGGGAGAACTGATGACTAGGATTGCTCCACTCCTCACTATTAAGAAGTATTTGCATACGGCGGAACACCTTTGTTTCAAGTTTAAACTCCTACCTGCATCCTATGGAAAAGTACAGAGTTTAAGATGGATTCAGATCTCTTTGTAAGGCTCTATAATTCGTGGGCTCACCCACACGTCTACAGGAAGGTTACAGAATGGCTGTTCCAATGACTCTTGCTAATGAGCCATCACAGCCCTGAAATGTAATCAGTGAGAGTGACCCAAAGCAGCGAATATGCAATTACAGATACACAGTTCAGTTCCTAATCTGAGCTAAAAAAATGAGTCATGCATTCAAATGGGATACTCATATTCAATAAATCACAACCTTTCCAATGATAGGTTACATGAGACATCTTGCATAAGTCACCTCATTTATGATATATTTATATCATAAGCAGATTTTCGTAAAGCATATGGAATGCTCTGTCACGTATACCCAGATCTTTCAGGCATGTCTGTACTTATGCCTCACTATCTATACTGCTACTGAAGCCAGTTCTGGAAGCAGGGGAGGAGTAACTATTCAAGAACATACTCTATTTGCTGCAGAGAGAAACATGTAGTGTAGACATAGCCTTAGTCACATTTGAAAATGTTACCTGTGATCTCTATACTGAAGAGTTAACAAAGTATATGAGATAGGATGTAACAAAGGGAAATGTGGCAGTATGTTGGGAGAGGAAAACAGAATGTGGGTAATATTAATAAGATGACAGATATACTGTGATGCAAGTAGATTTTAACTCTGCATGGATACACATTTATACCTGCAGATGTCGGCAACAGTGAAAGAAATAGGGCATGGCACCACTGCTCCTAGGAGCTAGCACTCCATGCCAGCTGCTCTCCCAGCATTGCTATATTGCCTCCAGCCCCAACCCTCCGCTCTGTCATCCAGATATCAGACCGGAGGCGCAGCTGTGTTGAAGGGCTGGGAGCGGTACAGCCACACCACAGGAGCTACAAACATGGGATGCTAGCTCCTGGCAGCAGTGGGCCCATGTTTTATTCCTTTCACTGCAGAGAAGAAAGCGAGGGTTGCCCAGCACTTTGAGAGCCAGAAGTGGGAGGGAGCTGGTGCCATAGCGATGAGAAATAGAGAGGTTGAATGGTTCTCTCACTGGTTGATAGGCAGCCTCAAGTACTTTTTTCAATGCCACTAGTGCTCTGGGAACCTTAAAACAAGCCTGGCTTTTTAACACGTTACGCTCAACCATCAATGAGGTTTTTGTATTTAGAACTGGTGGAGTATATAAAATGCCCAGCTGCCTTGGATTTCATTGCAGCTGCTCTGCGATTGCCTTCCAGTGTCTAGTGCAGCAGGGATAGAACTCAGAACCTCATAATTCACAGGCCTTGCCTGCCTGAGCTAAAGGGGAGACTTGATTGGTTGGGAGCAGCCTCAAGCTAATGGTGCTTTGTTGAACAGTTCTGAGTCCATCCAGTAGACAGCAGGGATATGCATATGCTCCGTAATCACAGTATATGTGTTGTGTTCTAGTGGAGGGGGTAATGGGGTGAAAGGAGGCACAAGGAGTGGAGATTCTAACCCCTTAGCTTTGGAGATGAGAGTTGGGTGGGGGGAGAAATAAGGGTATGTCTACACTGTATCCCTAGTTCGAACTAGGGATGCAAATGGAGACAATCGAAGTAGTTAATGAAGCGGGAATTTAAATATCCCGCGCTCCATTAACATGATCTCGCCGGCGCGCTAGTTCGAATCACAGCTGATTCGAACCAGGAAGTGCGCGCCGGGACGCGTTAGTTCGGACTAAAGCCCTTAGTCCGAACTAATGTTACTCCTCAAAAAATGCGTCCCGGCGCGCACTTCCTGGTTCGAATCAGCTGTGATTCGAACTAGCGCGCCGGCGAGATCATGTTAATGGAGCGCGGGATATTTAAATTCCCGCTTCATTAACTACTTCGATTGTCTCCATTTGCATCCCTAGTTCAAACTAGGGATGCAGTGTAGACATACCCTAACTCCTTTAGCTCTAAGAATAAGTAAGCTCCCGCCACACCTGCACCCCTGCTTATTCTTGGCATGAAAATAATTCAGTGGGCTAACCCAAAAATTTCTGAAGTGTTATTTTTTTGATTTGGTTTGATTTTTTGTCCATAGCAAGTCTCTGTAATACAACAAACAGGCCACTCTTATACTGAGAGAAGTACTGATGGAGAGCAACATTTATGACTTTTCAGTGTAGTGGGAAGTAGATTCAAGTAAACTGTTAAACTAATCTGTAAAAAGTCTACTTCCACAGTCAAGAATAATGCTGCTACAATAATATAAATTTGTACAAATGGTAAAATTATGTACCTTTGTTGGTTGGTACTACTATATTGATTACAGTGGAAGTGTGCTAGTTTAAACTAGCATAAAATTTGTCCCATTGTGTGGTAGTAGTTTGCCAGTGGGTTTTTTAATCCTCTTAGCTTGCCTCTGGAAATAATCATATAGATTTTTGTAATTAAACTTTTAAACAATACAAGAAACAGGTGAGATGTAGTCCATGAAATTTTGCCAAGCAAGATATGGACATCCTTTAAAATATTATATAAACTGAATATTAAAATATTCTAGAAGAAGGAAAAACAAAAGGAAACCTAGCAGGGTAGATCCAAAATTTAGACTTTGTAAATGTAACATTAATAGAAAGTGAAAAAATACTAGTGTAATAACTAGGAACAAAGTAAAATAAAGCAAAAATACTGTGGCAGCATTAAAAAAAGTAAAATTGATTAATTTGCAGTTAATGAAAAAAATAATCTGTAACATTAAAACAATTCCTACTATGATCAAGTTATTATTATTGATCTTGGATGGTTCTGTCTGACATGCATTAAGAATGAGAGCAGAATACCTGGCATGGCAGGCGTGTCCATTGGGTAGTTGATGGAACCACACAAGGGACGATTGTCCATTGAATAGTACTCTCGGAGGGGGATACTTATGGGATTACTGAATATGCAATGAGTGCCTCAGGATAGACAGGGATGGCAGGGCCCTGTTCGTACTCCAAGCAGTGCCTAATGCTGTGGGAAGGAAAGCTTCAGGTTCTTCCTAAATTAATTCAATATGCACTTCTGAAAGTTTTATTTTAGTAACCAGCCTTTCTACAAAGAAAACCTAGAACAAAGGATGTGCAACCAGCTGAATGCCATGATATAGGGAGCTAATGATTTTTGCCACTTTCTGCTGTCATATATATCGGAGTCTTCTGAGTTCTGTTGTAGCTTCTTCCAATAAAAAGATCCCCTCCACCCATGGATTCATATAGTGGAAAACAAAGCAGTTTTCTGAAAAGAACTATTTGCTATCTGCAGTTTTTTTTTAATTTTCCATACACAGTACCTTGTGTTTCTCTGACTGAAAGTCATAAAAATGGGTTGAAAATCAATCACCAGGTTCACCTGGTAGCCATTCTCCTCCCCCTCCCCCCCCCCATCCACCCCTCCCCGCTTTGTAAATAATTTTGTAAACTAATCACAGGGGGGCTTTTTGAAGCGTGGGGCCCGGGGTGGCCGCCCCGTTCGCCCTGCCCTATATCCGCCCCTGACTAATCTTCTATGAGAAGGAAGGGAAGGAGACAGGACTTAGACTCTGAAAGACGTCAATGGTGTTTCTTTAAGAAAATGTATGTTGAATAATACACAACCCAATGCAGTTTTTCCAGCTGAGTAGACAAGGTTTGCCACACACTGCTACATGTGTGCTTATAAAAGTGCTTCATTCTGGTTACCCCCTAAAAAGCTTCTCTGTAGGTATGTAGATTTTTTGTGCTTCACAAATGGATATTCCTTTGAAACCAAGAATGCTTCCTTATTGCCTGTCTGCCTTTAATTCTAAAAGAAGCTAGCTAAAAGAAAATTGCTCCTCAGTGGACAGAAAAACAAGGGGTTTCAGAATTTCAGGACTTTCTTCTCTGTTTTGAGGAAGCTGTTTCTTTGTCTTAGGTTGTTAGAAAGTGCTTCATTTTTTGCAAGTTTTGAAGAGTTTTAAAAAACACCAAGAAGCCCTATCTAATGACAATTAAACCCATTTGATTGACATTTGCAGAATGAAGAGCCAATCTTTTCTAAAGATGGACGGAAGTTTTTCTTCATCCGAGCCATTCCTCAAGGAGGACGAGGAAAATTCTACCATATTGCCATGTCGTCATCACAGGTGAAAACAACCACTGTTGTTATTCTTTGCCATTGCTGACTACAACATGCCATGGACAGATATCTGTGTTTAAACCCAAGATATGGTGAGGTGTCTATGTAGAGTCTGAAACTCTCTGGCCATGAGGATGAATACCTTAACTGGGCTAGGGCTAGTAGCATTTCAGGCATATGAGGAACAATAATTTGAACTGATGCAGTTTGCTTAGAATAATAATTAAAAGGTCTTCACATTTTAAGCAAAATTCAAAGAATGTTATGGGTTGTTTTTTTAAACAAGCTCCTCCTCCATTATTTCTAAATAAATGATTCTCTGCACAGTCATCTGAGGTTATTAACCAGAATCCATGGGCAGAAGATGAACAAGGGAAAGGACTTCCGTATGTATTATTTATGTTGGGCCCAATTAATCCCATTATCATCAATGCAGATATGCCAGAGATTAATCTGATTCAGTACATTTAAGAATGTCTGCAAATTCATAGCAGTACTTTGGGGGGAGAATCACAAATGTGTGATTATTTTTAATAAGTCATGGAGGAGTCACGAGAGCTCTGTGTTTTGAAAAATAAAAACAATTTTTTTTAGTCTTTTTCAAGTGTTGTCTTTTCAGAAAAAATAAAACACTTTTTTTTTCTTGCCAGCCTAATAGCAGCAGTGATAACTTACAGTCCATTACATCTGGTGATTGGGACGTGACAAAGATTTTGGCATATGATGAAAAGAGGCATAAAATGTAAGTAAAGATGTCGGTGTAATGGCAAGCTAACAGGTTTTTATCTTTTAGGTCTGGCCCGCAAGGGGCACGCAGCACCTAGAGGCACACAACCCTCCTGGCTGCTTTGAGTGGCCTGGGGCTGTGGCAGGTAGGGAGTCTGCCTAAGGGTCCTGACAGGCTGCAGGCCAGATCCAAAGGCCTGGCAGGCTGGATCTGGCCCACTGGCTATATTTTGCCTGCCCCTGCTGTATAGCATGCCCTGTCCACTCGCTGCCCTTGTACAACTTACTCTTTACTGAATCTTTATGTTCCCAACTTATGTATATGTTATTTTTTTCACAGTAAATGATCCCCTGAATATCCCCACCAACACCACCATCTTAGTTAGTACAGACAATTCTATTTCCAATCTGCTGATCCATTTACCTGCCTAATCTTGTCTCCCAAGAAATGGGGTTTCACCCTTGTCCAATTATTCATATCAAGCCAGGCCTACATACCTGAATTCAGGGCGGGTTTTTGCATGGAACACTTTTACCTTGAAGCACAACTATCACATACACTTCACCATTGAAATATTTTTGTTTTTATTTTAAATTGCTATGCAGTTTACCAAATATTTCCTGTGCTGAAGTGAAGGCCCTTCTGATTGTTTTTTCCAGTTTAGTGAAATAGAGAAGTCACGTATACTTTCAGTTTGCCTCACAAGATCAAGGAAATGTTCACAGGATAGACATGAGGATGGAGATGATGTTTAATAATATGGGCTTAAACTGCAGCAAGGGAGGTTTAGGTTGGACATTAGGAAAAAGTTCCTAACTGTCAGGGTGGTCAAACACTGGAATAAATTGCCCAGGGAGGTTGTGGAATCTCCATCTGTGGAGATATTTAAGAGTAGGTTAAATAAATGTCTATCAGGGATGGTCTAGACAGTATTTGGTCCTGCCATGAGGGCAGGGGACTGGACCCAATGACCTCTCGAGGTCCCTTCCAGTCCTAGTATTCTATGATTCTGTGATTTGTAAATCCCCTTCCAAAACTCTACTTCTCATTGCTGTACTTTCTATTCTTAGTTACTTCCTCAGCACAGAAGATTTACCAAGACGGCGACACTTATATAGGTATGTTTTCAGTTCTTTCATTGAGATCGTTTTCCAGTTATTCCTCTATGAATGAGGTCATCACAGAAAATGGATTGTGCCCCTCATAACTGACATTGTTTGTTCTCCAACTGAATTTCAGAAATAAATATGAGTATGTCACCAAAATGGAAAAGAGGATCACTTCAAAGTAGGAATAAGAGATCCTCCGGAAAAGGGCTTTATTCCGCAGGATCGCGCCAGTCTAGACGCTTTTTTCCGGCTTTTCCCCAAGCCGGAAAAAAAGCGGCGGACATGTTTATTTAAATCCCGCGGGGGATATTTAAATCCCCCGCGGATTTCCCTATTCTGACTTACCTGCTTTGAATGACTATTCCGGAGAAGGGGCCAGTCTAGACGTAACCAATCTGTTTGGGCTAGGCATTTGTATTGGAGCGAACAAAACTAAGTTTGAAAGTTCAATTCAGGGAGAATTCCTTCACAGAAAATATTGGCATGATTCACATTGCTTCCACATTGCCAAACCCCACCAGCCTTGGAAGGTGACTCATGTAGTGAACTGTAAAGAACAGAGCTTTGACTTTCATAAATTGTCATAGCCCCATTGAAGTCAATAGAGTTGTGACAATTTATATTGGCTGAGGATCTGGCCCTCGGTATATAAATTCTGAATAAGTAAGATGCACTGGGTTGGCTCTCATAAAAGAAAGTGTGAGCTAGAGAGAAAACAGGAATGGGAGCTGGGGTGAACTGGGCATGACCCTGGATCTGTCAGTGATGATTCCTCTGGTCTTGACCAGTTCACACAGCTGCTTCACTTCAGTTTTGCTACCTGTGAAATGGAAGAATACTCTAGGCATGTCTCACTGGGGTGTTCTGAGGATTACTTAGTTAATGCTCATAAAGTATTTTGAAGTTGCAAATTGCTATAGATGTGCTAAGTGTTTATTATTTGTTAATAAATGTCAGAGGGATAGCCATTTTAATCTATATCTGCAAAAATGAGGAATCCTGTGGCACCTTATAGACTAACAGATTTATTTTGGCATAATCTTTTGTAGTAAAAACCACTTTGTGTGTCTAACAGAGTGGTTTTTGCCCATGAAAGCATATATCCAAATAAAACTGTAAATCTATAAGGTGTCATAGGCTCCTCATTGTTAATAAATAGTAATTTAGTCTTTATCCGGCATGGTACTCTTTAGCACATGCACAGAACAGACTTTGTACTTCAAAAATAAAGCAGGCAAAACAGGTTCTTTTTTGTTCTAGCTAGATGTTGTGGTTAGCCCCCTATTTAGATGCAAAGACAGAGGATTTTCTATGAGGCAGCCCTTAGCAAGTCATAAAAACTGCCTCTTAAAGAAAAGATCTCTAGTTCTCTTTTGTCTGCAGTAAACATAAAGTAGCATAGAAACAATTCTTAATTACATGTCTATTCCCTGAATTAAAACGCGTTATTTTTATATTGAAAGTTCAGGTGCATTCATCATTTTCTGAAAAGCTGTAGCCCTCAAATATAACCACATGCCTTGCACAAAAGCCACCAACGCCCTTTATTTATCTTTTCAGTTCTTGTAAAAAAAACACAATCTAGCAATTTAGATTGCCTAGTCTGTTAGTAATGCTGAACACATTAATGTTCTTTTTCTCTCACTGCAATAAAGTTCAAAAGATATTGCTTCAATGTAACCCTTGCTTAGTTGACCCTCCTGTACATGTATTAACTTTTTCAGTGCAAGCACAAATGGAAACTTCAACAGGCAGTGTCTGTCCTGTGATTTGATTGAAAACTGTACTTATTTCAGTGCATCATTCAGTCACAACATGGAGTACTTCTTACTGACTTGTGAAGGTATGTTTCTTTTATTATTAAGGATAGATTTTTAGAGCAGGCAATAACCAAACTCGGTATGTACCTCCAAACTGTAACTAGCAGCACAAAGATCTGTTGCCTTCAAATAATTCATTTTGCTTGATGATTTAAAAAACACATTTTAAGAAACAAATCTTAATCCTAACTGATGATAGTGGTTCTCTCTCATTCAGATGTTAGTGATTTCCTTGATCCATTATACTGTATTATATAATGAATTTAGTGACTGTGAGTAAAAATTCCAGAAGTGCCTAAATCCCATTTTCTAAAGTGACTTGGGCACTTAAGAGCCTAAGTGTCATTGATTTTCAATAAATGTAGACTCTTGATTTCAGTGGGAATTTGATGCCTAATCTGCTTATGAACTTTTGAAAAGCTTCTCTGTATCTTTATATACTTAATTACTTTTGAAAATCTGGCCCTAAATACTCAAGTCACTTTGGAACTTAAGCTCTTACATCACTTATTTGCTTTTCAAATATTACTTGGTACGTCTATGGTTTGACACGGAGTTTTGAATATTATTATCAAATATAAGTGAATATAACACTATAGGGGTACATCTACACTGCACCTAAAGCTTGAAATAAGCTACACAATTTGAGCTATGCAAATTGCGTAGCTTATTTCGAGTTAATTTTGAAATAGCTTATTTCAAAATTTGGCACAGTCTAAACAGCATGTATTTCGTAATAAATCGCTATTTCAAAATGTCCCTTACTCCTCACGGAATAAGGTTTACAGGGTCGTTGGAATAGCGAGCCCATTATATTTTGAAATAATGGACGTGCTCAAAAGACACAGAATAGGTATTTCAGGATACCTACGGTACCCCAAAATAGTGCAGCAGTGTAGGCAAAGCCTATCTGTGTATAGAGGATTTTTGTAGTAAGCAAAAGACAGCACACAAAACAGGATACTGAGGGAAATAACTAAAGGAAAAGGGTAGGAGCTGAATAAGGTTATGAAGTTGCTGAATGATACAGAGTACATCATGGTACAGTAGTTTAACTGAATAGGTTTATTTTACTTTGAAAGAATCTTTCAGTTTCAGATTCCCTGTATTTAAAAGGAGTATACCCCTGGGACCAATAACGTCAACACATAGGTAACTGTAATTGTCACTGGTGGTCCTAGTTTTCTATCCTTTTTAGATAATTATATTTTTAAAGAAAATTGTTATCTGAGAGGTGGTGGAAAAAGATGGGTAGGAGGGATTTCAAAGAGTGGGACGATTGGCGTTCAGAATCAGAGTGTTGAAGGGTAGAGAGCAGATTGGGATTAGGGTAGAACCAGATTGCAGGCCCTTTGCTCACTTGGGTGAGTACTCCCATTTTAGAGAATCTTCTCAAATAAGTACAGTAAATGTTACCATGTTGATTGGGTTTGTTGTTGACAAGGAAAGCTGTGTTCAAAAACTATCCATTTCAAAACAGGCTGATCGCAATTGCTGACGACATTGCCCATTTTCCCCTTTTTATAGAGTACAAGGGGGCAGCGCCCCCTGCTTGCTGTGCCCGCCAATCCTTCTTTCTCTGGTGGTAGGCAGCCCTGGCTCTCCCCACGGCCGCTGAGGAGGGCCAGGTGGAGGCATGGCGGGCTGTGCTGAGGCCTCATTAGGCCCGGCTCTCGCCCCCCTCCCCAGCCGCTGGGGGAGTTGGGCTGCAGCAGAGCAGGTCTTTCTCTCTCTCTCTAATTACTGAGACGTTGGGCTGGGCCAAGGCCTCACCAGGTCCTGCTCTCTCCCTCTGGCTGCCGGGAGGTTGGGCCAGGCTGACGCCGTGGTGTGGCAGGCCCGTCTCTCTCTCTCCAGCTGCCAAAGGGTAGAGGTGGGCCGAGGCTGTCATGGCAGGTTTGGCTCCTCCCCGGAACACCGGGGAGGAGGGAGGCTGTGCAGCACCTGCCCCCTGAGGACTGCGGAGGAGGGAGGGAAGGAGGAAGCAGGCAGGATGCAGAGTGACATAATGACGTCACTCTGTCATCCCACAGGAAAAGTTTTTTCATATATATCAAGAGAGAAATGTTTTAATACAAATAGAAGCACGTGTGAATAGTAAGATTATGGTTCTTCTCAACTTCTAAGTGTTAATTAATTCCTATTGCATTATCTACAATAAGTTTGTTGGAATTCGTTGAAGATTAATATATTTTATTAGACTACACATTCCTGTAGTAATAATGGACCCAACTACGAAAATGACTTTCAACTAAAATTCTCTGGACCATCTCTGCAGCTAGTGTAAATCATAACACTATTGACTTCAATGGAGTTATGCTGACTGACAGCCACTTAGGATATGTCCCTTTGGATTTTAATTGTACAATACCATGTTCTCAAAATGTAATCTCAGTTTAAATGCAGAACTCAACCCAATCTTATCTATGGAATTGCTATTGACATTTCCATAATGAGATGAACTGGGAATGAGTACAAAGACAAAAAAAGATAGTGATCCTGATTTGGCTTTCCTATATGTCAGTTTTAGATCAATGTTACTCCATTGACATGATTCACACTACTGGAAGTGAAAGGCATATCAGGCCCTTTATATTCAACCCTCATACATAGAAAACATTGTTTTGCTCCAGGTATGGGCAAAGTAATTAGAATCAACAATAAGGTTTGAGCTGTGTTATACATACTGATTTGGAGTTGCTTTTCTAAAAGTTGAGTTAATTACCGCAATATGTGGAGGCACTTCGTAATTTAAACTTTTTCTTTTGCAACATATTCATCTTCATTACACTTCATGTTAAGTGGCCCAGAGAGCACACTGGTCTTTGCCTTTCTCTCAGAGTGCTAAAAATCAGGAGTAAATCACACAGAAATCAGTGGAACAACACAGGTGTAAAACTGATATAAGAGGAAAATTAGGTCTCTTATATTTTATGAGTTGCAATAATGTGCGAATTCTTTATTCATGGCTCTTCGTCATGCTTAGCATTAATCTTGCTCCACTTTGGTATTCAAAATGTTTGTTATGGCTGCTGTATAGCTCAGAGTTTTGGAAGGAACTTCCTGATAAGTAAGTAGTCATATCTCCCTGTGTGTCCCCATATAAGCATAGTCCACACAGACATAAAACTGTTTACATGCATATTGGAAGACCAATGCCTTTCTCTTAGTGGAGAGCATTGAGGCTGACTCTGCAGCCAGCCATTCCTGAAGGAAAATGCAAGAATCTTTCTAATGTCTTTGTCTACACTTTCCATACTCCTGACATTTCTGTGTTCCAGTTCTCTAGATTATAGTAGACACAATGGCTGTGTCTAGACTGGCCAGTTTTTCCGGAAAATCAGCCACTTTTCCGGAAAAACTTGCCAGCTGTCTACACTGTCCGCTTGAATTACCGCAAAAGCACTGACTTCCTACTGTAAGAAATCAGTGCTTTTTGCGGAAATACTATGCTGCTCCCGTTCGGGCAAAAGTCCCTTTTGCGCAAAACTTTTGCGCAAAAGGGCCAGTGTAGACAGCTCAGATTTGTTTTCCGCAAAAAAGCCCCGATTGCGAAAATGGTGATCGGGGCTTTTTTGTGCAAAAGCGTGTCTAGATTGGCCATGGACGCTTTTCCGCAAAAAGTGCTTTTGCGGAAAAGCGTCCGTGCCAGTCCAGACGCTCTTTTCCGAAAATGCTTTTAACGGAAAACTTTTCCGTTAAAAGCATTTCCGGAAAATCATGCCAGTCTAGACGTAGCCAATATGTTGCATCTGTCTTCATCTGTCCATGACTAGGGATCAATTGCTTTGCTGTTCCCTTGTGCTATAGTTCAAGATGTATTTTACTATATCCCACAAAATCAAAAAATGTAGACAAAATCTGACATGATTCCATGCTCTACATGAAAAGCCAGAACACTGGTTGGTTGGTTGGTTGGTTGGTTGGTTGGTTGGTTGGTTGACTAGTTGAAGTTTATATCATCTTCAACTATTAGAAGGAACTATTTGTAATTCTTCCTTTAGTGGTTCACATTTTTCTGTGTTCCCATTTTAAGCCATATAATTATTTTACCAAAGGATGTGTATAGAAGCAGTACACTTTGTATAACTCTATCTTTGTGCCAGCTGCATATATCTTTGTAGATATCTAAAATCATATTATTTACTGTCCATGAAGAATCATTTTATTTGATAGGATGTGGAATTATTCACTGACGGAGCAGACATTCAGCCAAACAAGTGCTTTGGGGGATCTAAAGTCTCCAGTGGCTGAAAAATACTGTTAGTAGTTTTGACCTTTGAGATCAAATGAGTTGTACCAAAGCTTCCCAAATGTGTTTGGTCAGTGTGGCTAAATTTGTTGTTTTTACTAATGGTGCTCATCTACATATGCCTCAGTACACATAAAAATGTATTCTGTACATGGATGGAAAAAATTAGAAGGAACATTGCTAGTTAACTTATTTACATCTAAGTTTCATTGAATTGTTGTAGGGAATGTGACAAAGCTCCTATTCAACCTTGGTGGGCCTGTGTTTTCAGGAGGATTGCTTGCCCAAGAGGCTCACAGCAGCCCTCAGTTTAGGCACCATTTTGTTTGTTGAGCTACTCTCATCATTGACCAGCATGAGGAACAGAGGAAACTAAATGTCACAGTCTAAGTGGATCCTCAAAAATGACACAGGGTTGGATAAACCCTTTTCTTTTTCCCAATCAGTCTTTTTCTCGAGCAGAAATGGGGGAGGGGGGAGTGGAGGGGACCTCTCGAGCAGAAATGGGAGGTGGAAGGGACCTAGTCCACCCTCTACTCCAGGTTCCAGCCCAGGGCCCTGTAAAAGCTGCTGTATGTAAAAGTCTCCCACACCAGGTGTGAGACAGCTAGAAACTCCTGGGCTATTTCCCCACATCTTTCACAGCACCTTCTTTATCACAGGCTTTTCCTGCTGGTACCCACTTGTGCTGCCTCCTCCTTGATCAGTGGTCTCCAAGCTTTTTAAGATCCAGGGATATCCCTGTAGCTACACTGCCTGCCACTGTTCAAAGGATCCCTCCCTCACTCATTATCTAAACCTAATGGGATTGCTAAAATGATCAGTGCAGATAAGGGAGGGAGGGATGCATAGCCTGTTTTGGTTGCTGGCAAATTGTGTGTTTCTCCATCAATTTACAGCAAAGGCTTGAGTCTGGTGTCTACTCTCAAACAAAAATCCCTTTAAGGGCAATGGAGCCATGTAGTCTAGACATACCGTAGGTAGATAGGAAGGAAGGAAGCAAGCGCTGGCTATTGTATTTTGCTCAGAAATGTCTCTGTGGTTGGTAATCACTCCTTAGCCATTAGAGTAAACAATATCCCATTATTTATTGAGGGTTCAGTCAGTGTACAGGGAAAAAAGTAGTCTTGCCTTAGGAGAGACACAATGCCACCTTATGGTCAGCTAGATGATGTAATGCTTTGTCTATCTCCAATGGATCTCAAATCCATTCTCCTTTCCCAGAACTAATAAGTTTGTCTTTGTCTAAAATATTTGTCAGTAAGTATGATCTGTTTTAGCTCTTTTGCACATGCATCTCATATGGTTTCTCTGCAGCCCCACATCTTCTGTGTTGGTATACTTGAAAGGTAGTTCTGATGAACAGCACAGGGAAGGAGCAGGAAAGAGATACTAAATCGCCTTGGCCTTGCTGTAGGTTAGGATTCACACGAGAGCAGGGATATCATTCCCACTCTTCTTGGCAAATAAATGTTGCAGATGTAGCACCAGATTCTCAGATCTAATCAAACTGTGCTAGACACAGGAGCTCAAGAGTTGTGGGAAGCCAGGATTCTAGGTCCAGGTGCACCCTAGCTAATATCTGTTTTTTCTAGCCATGTACCTTATTCCAGTGGCAAGGATGGGCTAGCATTGAAGCCACGATGGTGATCCCATAATGCTGGAGGATACCCCTAGGCATAAGGAGTCCTACTGGGGGGTAGTAAATCTGGTGTTATATCTCCTTTGTGCTGCTATTTCCAATCAATGAATCACACCTAGAAAGTCGAGGACAGGGAATACACTGTGACATGGAAGCAACATACTCAAATTAATGATAGTCTGCATCAAATTTCAAATGACTTCATCTTAATTGGCCATGACATTGAGGCATCTGTTACTATGTTTATCATCATAGCTAGATTATTATAGTTATTTCATATTTATATCATGGTGTGCCCTGAATCCTCAGTCAGAATCGGAGCCTCATTGTGCTAGGTGTCAAACACACCCAAAGGCACGGTCTCTGCCCTGAAGGGGTTATAATTTAAGATCTAATTTATAATTTAAGTGCACATTTATACACATTTACTAGTTTTTTGGGGGTCTTATACCATGCCAATCAATGCATTATGGTATACAACTTCTATCTGAGTTTAGTGGAAGTACACATGTGCCTAAAGATATTCATGTGTGTACATGTTTGGCAGAGAGGGGGACAAGGAAGGTAAGTACATATATCGGGGTATGGGAGGGTTAGGGTTGAATACTGTAAGGTACTAAAGCACAGGCAATCTTGTCTAGCAGTCAGAATTGGGCTAAAGTCCACACACCAAGGAAGTTAGATGGCAATCAGGAGTCAGAGGAATCACTAGAGCCAGGTTCAATAAGCAAGAGTCAAAGTTGGGCCAGGGTCAGAGGCTGGAGATCAGAAGATGAGGTAAGGTCTGGAGTCACATCAGGCCAGAAGTCTGTGTGATGGGCCATGGGCCAGGGATAAATAGTGTGCCAGGCCAATCAAAGGGGTGCAGGGTGCTAGCACTCTGGGTCCTTGGGGCAGTACTTCCTGCAACACCTGCTCACCCCAGTGCTCCCCTGATGTGGCACTGTGGGGCACTAAGCTATGCTTGGACCCCCACACACTCATGTGAGTTCTAGTCCATGGGGCCTAACAAAGAAATATAATTTCCATATAACAATGTACAAGTGAAATAAAGGCATACGATCTCCTTCAACTCCCTGGAACAACTCTCAGTTAGCTGATTAATGCTAGAAACCATAGCAGGGTTGAACCACATCGTCCCTGCTGTAGTGGCAAAAGAACCAGTCAAGAGTAACAGTAAAACCTGGGATAGATTTATGATTGAATGCAGGTTATTGCTGTAATAAATGAAGCTTGGTAGAGAAAGTAATTGGGAGCCATTGCAGAAGCCCCATCACTATGACAGATGTTAGAGGGAGCGGAGAAAGCATGATACTAATGAGTGCCTGTTCACGACATGTTGAAATTGTTATTTAAACCCTATACATAGTACTTGCCGTTTTTATGTTTATTAGAATAAAATCGGTGTGCTACAAGCTTAACATTTACAGAGTCTTCCTGCAGCTATAAATGCTTGAGCTCTTTCAACTGTTTCTTGAGGATATAATTTATCTCCTTACCTCCCTGTAGGAAGAGTTTAATAGGTCATATTATAAGGAACATGCAAACAACATCCAGAAAATGGAGCACATAAATGCAATAGATATTTGCTGCCTCCATTTTTCAAGTTTATGTCTAAGCATTTTAAAAGTTTCTTCATTGTTCTGCATTTATTTTATTTGTAGGCTATTGTTGGATTCATCAAAAGTTTTCACTACCAAGTTGTGCTGAACATCTCTATTTTTAGGGGCCAATCCTCTTTACATTTTTAACTGTGTTGTAACTCAGCAATGTCCAGATTATGTTTTAGCAAGTTTGGGCTTACAGGTATGGACAAATCCAAAACCATGCAGTGGAATAATTTTATTACATTCCAATCCTTTACAATATATAACATTGGGTTACAACATGGTTAGTTCATGTTTACATGTGTACTGTAAGACCAAGCTGTATTATAACAAGGTTGGAATACAATTGTGTAATGCCATGATCTCTTGACATGGTACATTTTGCATATATATAAACCTAAGGAACATTATTAGTCATGCTCTGAAGTCAGTTATTTCTCATGAGGGCAATTTCAGCAAGGTATGTCAGCTTTGAGCTTATACTTTTAAGACCTGTGTGTACAGGGATCAGAACCATGTTAGCTGCAATCATGTTTAAATCATGTTGTTGCTACCTGGGTTCTAAGCATGAACAATGTGGACAGAGAATTCTTACTAAGAACTGTGCTAGGCAACCTCCCTAATGAAAGAGGCTTAAGAAGAAGTTGGACTTCATCAGGAAACTGGGTAAATTAGATGATTACTATGACCACATATGCTGCTAACTGAGTATGCCATGTTCTGCGAGATGAACCTAGATAAGATTCTGGTAGGCATTGTTTGTATGCATTAGGATCAGAATATAGCACTGTGTAAACCAGAGGCTTAAAAGGCCAGTGATGGGACAAAGGATACATGGGAGTAGACATAAAGTTACACCACTGCTTGTAATGTTATATATTCTTTGCTGGATGGCATTACTAAAAATCAACTGGCTTCATCTTTCACTTGTATTGACCATTAGTATCACACTAAATTGAGTATGTACATTAATATTGAGCGAGTAATTTGTTAATAATTAGACCCCTACCAAATTCACAGTGAATGTAATGATGTCCGATATTTAAATCTGAAATTTTACAGTCTTGTAACTGTAGGTATCGTGACCTAAAATGGGGTTGTGGGATATTGCCAGCCTTACTTCTGCACTGATGCTGGCAGCAGCACTGTCTTCAGAGCTGGGCTTGTGGAGAGAAGTGGCTACAGGCAAGTAGCCCCATTTTGAAGGCAGCGCCACTACCAATGGCAGTGCAGAAGTAAGGATGACATGATATGGTAGGACCTCGCTTCCACATTGCTCCTCGTGGGGCACTACCTTCAGAGCTGGACACCTGGCTAATAGCTGTAATTCTCTGGCTATCTAGTGCTGAAGACACTGCAGATGTAAGGATGTCAACACTGTGACCCTCTTCAATAAACTTCTAATTCTTACCCCGCAACTCCCTTTTTGGTCAGGACCCCAAGTTTGAGACACATTGATTTCCCCTATGAAATCTGAATAGTACAGGGTAAAAGTACACAAAAGATCAGATTTCATGGATGAGACCAGAGTTCATGATCTGTAATATGTTTTTCATGGCCATGAATTTTTTGGGGCTCTGTTAATGATGGATTCAATGTTATTTGAGCAAACACCCCAGGATTTGCTCCAATACTGCAAAGGTAATTATCTTCACAGTTTAAGATTGTGCCCTCTTTAAGTGTCAGTGTTGTGCTATCCCTATATTTAGTAATTACCAGTTTCAGATTTACGTTAACCAGGCTTGCATGTTTTACTGATCAGAGATCAATTAAAACCAATAAACCATTTGGATTTGTTGATGAATATTACTGTAATAAAGCAATAGTTTTTGCAAGGTTGCTTTTTATGTATTGAAGCAGATATACCTTATCAGCATGTCTTATAACCCTAAAAGCCAAGTAAAACTCTGAGGGTATGTCTACACTAGAAAGTTAGTTCGAACTAACGGACGTTAGTTCGAACTAACTTTCCTATGCGCTACACTAGCGCTCCGCTAGTTCGAATTTGAATCGAACTAGCGGAGCGCTTAGTTCGAACTAGGTAAACCTCATTTTACGAGGACTAACGCCTAGTTCGAACTAGCTAGTTCGAACTAAGGGCTGTGTAGCCCTTTAGTTCGAACTAGTGGGAGGCTAGCCCTCCCCAGGTTTCCCTGGTGGCCACTCTGGCCAACACCAGGGAAACTCTATGCCCCCCTCCCGGCCCCGGACCCCTTAAAGGGGCACGGGCTGGCTACGGTGCCCGTGCCAGGTGCAAGCCTGCCAGCACCCAGCTAGCAGACCCTGCACCTGGCACGGCACAGAGCCACCCACCCGATGCCCCCCAGCCCACCCCCTCTTGCCGGGACCAGGCTGGCGGCTCCCGGGAGCTTGCCCTGGACCGCAAGAGGCGGGCACCTTCCTGGGCTAGTGCGGACATCGTGGACCTCGTCCACGATCTCCGCACTAGGCACAGGAAAGTGGCCGTCTAGGGCAGGAGAGCTGCCAGCCTGGCCACCCAGGACCAGGTGTGCATGAAAATCAAGGGGGTCCACTGAGACCCCCGACACTGAGCCCTGAGCTTAGAATGGCCGTCCTGGGTCAGACCAAAGGTCCATCTAGCCCAGTAGCCTGTCTGCCCACAGCGGCCAACCCTAGGGACCCTGGAGGGGATGGACCGAAGACAATGACCAAGCCATTTGTCTCGTGCCATCCCTCTCCAGCCTTCCACAAACTTTGGGCAGGGACACCACTCCTACCCTCTGGCTAATAGGACTCCATGGACCCAACCTCCATGACTTGATCTCACTTCCCTTTCAACTCTGTTCTAGTTGTAGCCTTCACAGCCTCCTGCAGCAAGGAGTTCCACAGGTTAACTATTTGCTTTGTCAAGAACAACTTTCTCTTACTAGTTTCAAGCCTGCTACCCATTCCTTTCCTTTGGTGTCCTCTAGTCCTTCTTTATGGGAACTCAGGAAGAACTTTTCTGAATGCACCCTCTCCACCCAACCCCTGCTTTTACAGACCTCTATCCTGTCCCCCCTCCGTCTCCTCTTTTCTAAGCTGAACAGTCCCAGTCTCTGTAGCCTCTCTTCATCTGGGACCTGTTCCCAACCCCTGATCATGTTAGTTGCCCTCCCCTCTCCCAGCCTTTCTCTTCCCCTCTCCCACCTCCTTTTCCCAGTCTCCCCCAGTTTTTTTCAATAAAGACAGAGTCAATGTTGGAAGAAACGTTATCTTTATTTTGTACATCAAGAAGAAGGGGGGCTAGGGAAGGGCAAGTGGAAGGAGGTGAGGGAGGAATGGGGTACGAGCCCCCGATGGGGAGGACTGGGCTGGCTCTGCGGGCTTCTGGGGGTGGAAGCTCTCCTGCAGCCCCCCAATTACTCCCTCTCCCCAGATGGCAGCCTGCGGCAAGTGCAGCCGGGCTGATGGCCGAGTGGTGTGATGTGCCCAGTGTGGGCACTCAGGGCACTCCAAGCCAGAACTTCTTTGCAAGCGGGGCACCCCTTAGAACTGTGTGTCCGGGGTGGGGGTCGGGACCCTTTAAGCGCAGCCCTCGGCTAGCCTGAGACAGTATCTCCATGCTCTAAGTCCTCCTTTTATGCCCTGCCGGCACTGCTTCCGGCCATCCTTAAGCCCTGTTCAGAGTCCACTCAATGTGGACTTACTAGTTCGAACTAGCAAAACGCTAGTTCGAACTAGTTTTTAGTTCTAGATGCGTTAGTTCGAACTAGCTTAGTTCGAATTAACTAATTCGAACTAAGTTAGTTCGAACTAGCGCTGTAGTGTAGACGTACCCTGAGTAAGCTAGTTTTTAATGTTCAAGAATTTACACAGGAAAAAAGCATATTAGTTTTAGTGAGGTGCCACTGAACAAATGCTGATCACTAAGATTGTAATGAATTTACACAGATGCTTTATCCTGCAAGAGTCTCATTTGAAGTGCTGAGTTCCTTGTTCCCCATTAACCACTGAAACAATTTATGAAAGATCATGGCTGACCATTTTTAATTAGGATTGGAATATTTTTTTCCAGAAGCTGTGCTCTAGGAATTATTGTGGGGGAGATTTGGGCCTGTGCTACAAAGGAGGGCATACCAGATAATCACAGAGGTCCCTTCTTGCCTTGGAATCTATAAAACTTTAGAGCAGTGGTCATCAACCAATAGATCCGGGTCTACTGGTAAATATTGGAGCCTCTGACAGGTGATCCTGACTGTGGGCACTTCAGCTGCACCTCCCCCCCCCCCCATTCTCATGCTTCTGCCCTCTGCCTTGAAGCTGCCCCTCCCCTACTGCCATGCTTCTGCCCTCTTCCTTGAAGCTGTCCCCTGGGAGCCTCCTGCTTGCTGTGCAGAGTAGGGGAAGCAGAGAAGGGATGTTGATGACCCTTGAGCCCCTGTTGCACCTAAACTACCTCCCAGAGCCTGTACCCTGAACCTCTTCTGCACATCCACACCCTGCCCCAGCCTCAGCCCAGAACCTCTCCCACACTCTGAACTCCTGAGCACAAGACCAGAACCTTCCCCCGCCCCTCCCAAGATGGAAAAAGGCCAGGGGATGGAGTGCACAGGATGGGGCCTTAGAGAAGGAGTGCAGCTGGGGTGGGAAGGGAGGTGGGGTTTGAATATTTGGGTTTGAGGTAGATCGTAGATTGTGCTTGAATTTAAAAAGTGACCCTGTGCTTAAAAAGGCTGGAGACCATATATTATCAGACACTTGCTCTTTGATCTTGAGCCATTACTTCACCTTTTGCCTCTGTTTCCCTATCTTTAGCACTGGAATAATATTTAGCTACCTGTGTCATATGGACAGGGCTGCCAACAGCCCTTGGGCAAGGGGTGTGTGTGTGTGTGGGGGGGGGGGGGGGGGGGGGGGAGACAGCTCCCTGTTGACAGGCCTGTACAGGGATATTGTGAGGATTAGTTTGGATTTGTAATTCACTTTGAACATGGAAACTGCTGCATAAATACTAAATATTATGATATCATTCCTCTGGATGTTTCTGCATTATGAATTATCTAAATACAAGTGTCTAGGTAGAAAATTCCTCCTTTGTAAAACAAATGGTACCTCACCTTTTTATTTTGCTTTTGCAACATTAACTCTTCAATCCTCTCAACATCTGAGTGAAGCAGAGAAGTAACACCCATTTTACAAACTGGGAAACCGAGGCACGGAATGAGTTATTGACTTGTACAAAGCCACACACTGAGCTGACTGGCCTGACCCCATTGCCCTGTTCTCATTACTAGACAGCACTCCAGGGAAGAGAGTGGATCTGATCCGTTATCAGTCTAGGTTGGTAGCCTGTCAGTGGAAGGTACCTAATTACTAGCTTCAAAATTCTTGTAATAATCTGTCCTTAGGGGACATGTCTTCCCAACCCCCTTAGTGGAAGGTTGCCTCGTGCCCTGAAGCATGAGAATAATGAAGCTCTTTGTACTCCTTTCACATTTCCTTCATTTAATCAGACCTTTTAACCTATGCTTATGGGGCCAGCCCTGGTGTCCATGGAACTCAATGGAAAATACTGAGATCAAGCCCTTTGATACCAGCCTTAGACACCAAAGTGACAGGAGCCTTAGAAATGTCTAAGGGTATGTCTACATTGCAATTAAAAACTTGCAGCTGACTCGGTCTCGTGAGGTTCAGTCTAGGGGGCTGTTTAACTGCAGTGTAGATTTAACAGCCAACAGGCAGAACCAAACCTGGGACCTCTAGAGCGTAGCACGTGAGCCTCTACAGCTCAAGCTAAAAGCCAGCTGCCTTTCAGCTAAGGCTGCCAAAAAGACTCATTTTTCTCTCTGTAAGTGGTCTAAGTGCCACTACATGGGCCAGTGAACCACACCCAGAAGGTATGTGGGTTAAATAGACATGAGGGCTAAAGGACTCCGTGAGATAGGAGAGGCTCAGGCTTCAGCCCAGCCCTGAACATCTCTGCAATACTCTTAAACAGCCCCATGAGCCTGAGTTAGTGGGTGTAGACCAACCATGAGTGCCTACCTGCAGTGTAGACCTAACCTTAGCTTGATTTAAGGCTTCTCCAAGTCAATGAAACTAAGTCTTAATCCAGTATTTTGTATCAAAAGCTTAACTGCAGTTACTAATGTGTTGTATCAAGTATCTGATAGAAAACATGTATATCACTGTTCCAGCTATATGGTTCATTCATCGTAAAATCTGCTTGCTTTAAGTAGTTTTTTTCCTAATTCTCATTCTTATTAGCATCAATGAGAGTTATGGTGAAAATGTGCTGCTTTGGGGGTGGGAATATATTAAGTTTGGCATATTTCACACAGTAGCCAAAGTGTTAGGGAAATTAGAGAAAGCAGTAAGTGCACTGACTTCTTTGGCCTCTTCATGATTTATAATAGAAAGAAGTCTTAATTTTAGAGCCCTTACCAATGATCTAGATTTTGTGCATTCCAAATGTGGACCTATGTAGTTGGCATAATCACAAAATAGGCATAAAATGCTAAATAGTCTCTAAGCATACTTGGCAGAATTAGATTTTTTAAAATAATTGAGTAGCTAATATTGATGCTTATTTTCAAGCATTTTTCTATGTTTATCAATTTAAATTGTCATGGTTTTGAGAAATTATGGAGGGTCCAACTATAATTATTTAAGATTAGATGTTGAGATTCAAAAAGTTAAAGCTTTAAAAACATGAAAACATAAATTGTCAGCATCCTATGCTATAATATACAAAGTAAGTTTCCTTAAGTCAAACTCATTTGTCTTTCTTTGCCTATCAGGAATCATTTTTGTTGGTTTATGTGTGTATAGTGAGGTCAGTGTTTACTGATATCACTCCAATCCTGCCAAATGTAGCTTTGAGCTGCAAGTGTTCAGAGACATTTAATTCACTATTACAAAGGGGAAAGGATGGTGTAATGAAGCGCTCTAGACCAGGGGTTCCCAACCTTTTCAAGCATACGGACCCCTTTTCAATCTGTTAAAATTTTACGTTACCCTCCAAGGGGAGGGGCGGGAAGTGACGGCCAGCACATCCCTTGGCCCATACTGCTTCCTCAGCTCCTGCCCCTTCCATCTCCTGCCCATCACTGAGGATACGGTGAGGGGTCTCTCGTAGCCAAATGCAGCTCCTGCCCCAGCACTCTGCCCTTGGCTGGGCATGGAGCCCTGGGGAAGAAAACAAAGAAAAGGAAAATAAAAGTAAGGATTAGGTTCACTGTGGGACTGGGTGTGGGGAGAAGGCTGGAGCATAAACAGCAGCACTGCTGGGGGTGGGAGGACAGATGGTGCCTCCTGAGGTATCAAGATCCCATCCCAAGGGCAGGAGACAGCGTGCATACGTGCATGCGGCCGGTCACAAATGGCAAACCCTCAAGTGAGAATCACCTGGCAGAAAGTCCCAGTCCCTCGGTGGGCCCGATCCTTACTTTTCCTTTCCTTTCCTAAACGTTCCACAGACCCCTCTACAGTACCTGTGGGCCACATGTTGGGAACCAATGCCCTAGACCTGGGTTAGATTCTTTGCTATGGCACAAACTTCCCATGTGACTTTAAGTAAATCACTCAATGCCTCAGTTTCCCATCTGTAAATGAGATTAATGCTTCTCTGCTTCACCAGAATGCTGTGAAACTCAAATCCATTAATGATAATGAGGTGCTCAGATTCTATGGTAATGTGGGGCTTGTAAGTTCCCAGATAAATTAAAAAAGAGCAGTTCCATAGGATTCAATGAGTCTTGAATCCCTTAATTGCCCAGAAACCTACCAAAGAGAAACCTGGTTATTAACATGTAGCCAAAGGTTCCTGTAAAAAATGCAGCATGCAAGCTGATTAGACCATGCAGCAGTGAAGAGTTCATGAAGTTCAGTGGTTGTTCACATCTGTTTTTAGCTCACAGCACTGTACAGTGTTTCGCCTCAGTGGCAACTCAATAGCCATGCTGTAATTACATAGCAAATTTGAATAGCAATGGGCCCGATCCTCTCAGATGCTGAACGGTCTTAACTTGCACTGATTTCAGTGGGAGTAGAAGGCAGAGGTTCTCAGCACAGTGCAGGATTGCATCTCAGCATGAATCGCCAGGTTGTATCATCCCTGTTGTAGAGCCCCAAGTGTTCTCAGAGCACAAGATAAAAACACTCCTGTGCTTTGCCTTTAGGTGCTTACAGTCTAGTTGTAGATAAGATGCAACAAGTGAAGGATGGATGAAGCAAGAAAGGAAGGAAGAGCAGTACTAAGAATAGGCAGTTACTCTGTTTTGGCATGTGTAGCCCTTGATGGCTCTGTCTGTGTATGTCTAATGAACTATAGAACCCACTTATTTCATACAGGTCATACAAGAGATGTGAACTTTCAGTAAAGATTTGAATAAAATAAGGGCAATTGTTTGTTTGTATATAGTTCCATATACTCTACCCATACTTAGCTGTTTAAGCTGCTTTTTGTTATTTTTGTACACATCAAGCCAGAGCGGGAACACTTCCGGTGGCTTGAGGTAGCTTGTGTTGCCACGGCTTATGCCAGGATTTCAATCTAGGACGATTCACAAGCAATAAATTCACAGAAAAAAGAATCCGAGTTGAATCCCTTCTTAAACTCACTCAGTTAAGTAGAAATTCTGTCAGAAAGTGTCTATGAGGAATGTGGTTCATTGTCTTCTAGCAGCATCTTAAAATTAAAGTGATTATGACAAAGCATTTCCTACTTAGGTGCCCTTTCAACATATGAAAAGCTTTAACCTGAATCTAAGACATACTAAGGTTGGGACTCAGGTTCCCAATCAAGTGCACCTGTATCCTCTATCCCTACTAAAGTTACATAAGAGGATAAGAACGGCCATACTGGGTCAGACCAAAGGTCCATCTAGCCCAGTAGCCTGTCTACCAACAGTGGCCAACACCAGGTGCCTCAGAGAGGGTGGACTGAAGACAATGATCAAGCAATTTGTCTCCTGCCATCCTTCTCCAGCCTCTGACAAACAGAGGCCAGGGACACCATTCCTATCCCCTGGCTAATAGCCTTTTCTGGACCTAACCTCAATGAAATTATCTAGCTTCTCTTTAAACTCTGTTATAGTGCTAGCCTTCACAGCCTCCTCTGGCAAGGAGTTCCACAGGTTGACTACACGCTGTGTGAAGAAAAACTTTCTTTTATTAGTTTTAAACCTGCTACCCATTAATTTCATTTGATGTCCTCTAGTTCTTCTGTTATGGGAACTAATAAATAACTTTTCTTTATCTGCCCTCTGCACACCACTCATGCTTTTATATACCTCTATCATATCCCCCCTCAGTCTCCTCTTTTCCAAACTGAAAAGTCTCAGTCGCTTTAACCTCTCCTCATATGGGACCCGTTCCAAACCCCTAATCATTTTAGTTTCCCTTTTCTGAACCCTTTCCAAGGCCAAAATATCTTTTTTGAGGTGAGGATACCATATCTGTACACAGTATTCAAGATGTGGGCGTACCATAGTTTTATACAGGGGCAGTGAGATATTCTGTGTCTTATTTTCTATCCCTTTCTTAATAATTCCTAGCATCCTATTTGCCGTTTTGACCACCGCTGCACACTGTGGAAGTTTTCAGAGAACTATCCACAATAACTCCAAGATCTCTTTCCTGATTTGTCATAGCCAAATTAGCCCCCATCATACTGTACGTATACAGTAAAACTCCAATAGTCCGGCATCCAATAGTCCGGCACTCCTGATAGTCCGGCATCAAAATGGCAAGAGCCTAGTGAGTGAGCTTCGGCAAAAAATGAGTCACAAGGTAACAGCGGCAGCAGCTGAACTGAGCAAAAAGGGTAAAAAAGGCTTAAAAAAACTAAAACATTACAGTATACTGTATACAGTATGTACAATAAAAAGGGTTATATAATATATACAGTATATATATAACCACCTTGTAGTACCTCCTGATAGTCCGGCATATCTGATAATCCGGCACCTCCTAGGTCCCATAGGTTCCGGATAATCGGAAGTCTACTGTAGTTGGGGTTATTTTTCCCGATGTGCATTACTTTACTTTAAGTTAAAGAGCATTTCATGCCAGTGTCTTATTTCATGATTCTTAGTGCCTGCCAAGATGCTATATGAATACTTGTATTGCTGACAGAATATGGGGTAGGATTAATGTGCAATCAGTTTGTCTTTAAAAATAAATTAAGTCATTCATGATGAAAACTATGGAATAAAGAGAGTTGGAAATTGAACTCCTTTATTTAGCCACAGGTTTGAGCAGGAAACAACAATGCTGCAGCTCTTCCAATCAGCCTCAATAATGATAGTAGCAAGACAATAGCTCAGCCTCCAGGCCTATTCAGTCCACACAGCCTCTCTGCTGAGATTGCCAGCAGTTAATGCCAACTGCAAATGGCGGTGATGTGTGGTCTGGTGTCATTTCTGTGGAAGACTACCAACTAAACAGGAAATCAGGACACCAGGGTTCTAGTCTGGGCTCTGCTCCTGACTTGCTGAGTGACCTTGGGCATGTCACTGTGCCTCTCTCTGCCTCAGTTTTCTTTTCTATTAAATGAGGATGATGATACTGACCTCCTTTGTAAATCACTTTGAGAACTAATGATGAAAATGCTATCTGAGAGCAAGTTATTGTTACGATAGTCAGCAGACAGCCTCTATATAAATTCATGGTATGCCCACATTTTGAAAACTGCATGCGGTTCAGGTCACCCCATCTGAGAAAAAATAGAATTGGAAAAGATACAGAGAAAGGCAACAAAAATGATTGATGGTATGGAACAGTTTCCTTATGAGGAGAGATTAATAAGACTGGGACTTTTCTGCTTGGAAAAAAAGATGACTCAGGAAGGGAATATGATAGAGGTCTATACAATCATAAATGGTGTGGAGAAGTGAATAAGGAGTGTTATTTAATCTTTCACATAACTCAAGAACGAGGGGCCATCCAATGAAATGAACAGGAATGATGCTTAAAAAAAAGGAAGTGTTTCCTCACAACGCATAGGCTGCCTCTACACCGCAAAAGCCTATGCTGTGCTTATTGCTGTGCTTCATTTGCATAATTAATTGGGGCCGTTTTTGCACACGAGGCTTTTGTACAAAAAGGAGCTGTGTAGATGGCTCCTTTTTGCTCAAAACCCACCTCTTGCACAAGAGCCGTTCTTCCTCATTTTGTCAGGAAGAACTGCTCTTGCGCAAGAGGGTTTTTTTGTGCAAAAAGGAGCCATCTACACAGCTCCTTTTTGAGCAAAAGCCTCTTGTGCAAAAACACCCCCTAATTAATTATGCAAATAAAGTGCAGCAATATGCTAATCCATGCTTCGTTTGCATAGGCTTTTGTGCAAGAGAGGTACAGTGTAGACATAGCCCCTGTCAACCTGTGGAACTCATTGCCAGGGGATGTTGTGAAGGCAGAAATTATAGTAGGTTTCAAAAAATCAGTTAGATAAGTTCATGGGAGAATAGGTCCATCCAATCGCTATTAACCAAGATGGCCACAGATGAAACCCTGTGCTCTAGGTGTCCTTTGTCTCTGATTATCAGAAGCTGGGAGGGGACAATAAGGGATGGCTCACTTGCGGATTGGCTATTTGGACATTCCCTCTGAAGCACCTGGTATTGGCCACTGTCAGAAGACAGGATACTGGGGTAGATGAACCTTTGGTTTGACCCAGTATGGCCATTCTTATGTTATTGTGTTCTTATCAGATAATCATGACTTTCATTTTCTGTGAACCAAAGCAGGAACTGAAGCCATCAAACATCTTATTCACAACCATGTATATGATTATCATCTGTTTAGTACTATCCTCTTGTGCATATAGTAGTGAAGCATACCACAACTAAATTGAAGTCAAATGTAGATTGGCACTGCACTTGGCACAAGTTTGGCGTGCCGTAAGGGAAGAATGATCAGGAAAAAAAAAAGCCTTTGTATTTTCTCATCCTTGAGCCAGTGGCAACGCCATTTACCCACGCACATGGGCAGGCTCATCCAGATCCCCTTTCTTGAAGCGGGGGTGGGAGAGGGATTTAATGCAGGAACCA
This sequence comes from Pelodiscus sinensis, assembly GCF_049634645.1. Classification (NCBI taxonomy): domain Eukaryota; kingdom Metazoa; phylum Chordata; order Testudines; family Trionychidae; genus Pelodiscus; species Pelodiscus sinensis. The sequence goes on along the minus strand of NC_134712.1, from coordinate 242,134,673 downwards.
CTATTCATACACAGTTGCAGAGCACACTTAGCAGGCCAAATAAAATGTCAATGCATCTGCAAAATCTTGGGCATGACAAAATGACAGAGATACTTGTGTCCCATTCTGTGGAATATTAAAGAGAGCAGCTGTAGGATTCTTGCCTGGAAGGGAGTGTTGGTTGTTTCTAGCATATTAGATCACTAAATGAGTGTTATCTGTTGTGGCCAGAATGGCTTCCTACACAAGGACAATTATGAAGTTGTTGGGTTTTTTTTTTTTTTGTATACTCAGTAGCAGGAGGTTATAATTAATGCTTCAAGGCAAATGGTGACCTTCTGGAACTTTTCCTGAGGCTTGTAAAGCTTAAATTAGTTTCTGGTCTTTGAATGCTTGCACAGACTTAATCTCTCGGTCCCATTTATATTATAATTACTGTATGATTCACATTTGCATTCACTTGTCCCTAGTTCCAAAGGATCTGTATCCTTAACCGTTAAGGATGGCTTCATGTTTCCAAGCTCCTTTGTGTATGGCTCTGTGTCAAAACTCGTTGAGATGAAGGAAATAAACAGAGTGCCTCTTCTTTCATTGTAGCATGGCTTCAGAATACAAGGCTGATATGAAAGTTCGTTTCCAACAAGCAAAAGCCCTCCTAGGAGCTTTTCCTCCAGGAAAAAAAAAGTAGGAGCATATTAGCTTGTTTAGTTTTTAAAAGAGAACATCTGTTCTGTCAGTCGTTTACAATATAGTTATTAAAGTAGTCTGAGATTAATTAAAATTGTCACTTTTGTGGATGTTCAAATTACATTTCCGCTTCCTTTGAGCAGGCCTTCATTTGTCTGTTATAAAATATTTCATTGTAGTGTTATGCATCATTAATTTTGTGTAAATTACCCCTAATTGCTCTCTGACAGGGATAAAAAGTGAATAGGAAATGATTCATAGGAGTGTTTAATAATAAAAAAGGAATGAACATAAAGAGCTACCTGTACTTTCCAGGATAAGAAAACCAGAACATTTATGGTATGAGAAATGAAAATCCCATCACTCCCAGATTCAGAAAATCACTAACTTTCTTGGATCCTGTTTTGTTCTTTAATTTTCCTCTGTATGTATGAGCCACCCCACAGTGCTCAAACATTGGTTGTTTATAGCCAGAAATCCTCATTGGTTGGTTGTGCTGGACTGTTTTTATATGTGAAAACTCTACTCAAGGGACATAAATGACCATGACAACTGGACCTCCAACATGCTTCAAATAATGAACCTTCACAAATCAGGCAGTGGCAGCCTGCCCTCTGAGAATTATTTTTGGCTATAAGAGTGACCTTGAATGAACCCATTTTTCTTGGGGGTACAATATAGACATTACTGTCCCACAAGATTTAAAGCTTGCTCTAAGGAAAACTGCTTTATTCACCTGGACCAGTTATTATGTTTATTACTGGCTTTTGTCTTCTGGTTGTGAGATGCTCGTTTAGCATCGTATTAAAGCAGACAAGGGCATATTAAAACCCGAGAACCTGTCTGAGGAAAAATAGATTAAGAAATAAATCTGAAAAAGTTTATATATGTAGCATTAGTGACTGGGTATCTCGCTAGGAAACTACTATGTTGAAGTAGTAGAAACTTTCTTAGGGAAGAGAATAGTTTAAGATGGCTCTTTAAATCAGCTATGCTACGTAATTGCAAGAATTTGGCAAGCTAAATAAAGGCAAATGCACGCGCAGTTGTATATTTAGGGGCACATCTCTCTCCTTTGAACCTCAATTTTTTTCATTAGTACAAATGAGTTACATAAGTGCATTGAAAAGTGATCATCTCCTATATGAAACAAGGAAACACCCTTTTCTCCTGCATAAAGTTGACTGCACAGTAAACATACAAAAGCTTCAGCGGGTTAACTGAGTTAGTCTGTAACAGGAAAAACTTAAAAAACAACAAATCGTCTAGTAGCACCTTAAAGACTAACAAAACATGTAGATGGTATCATGAGCTTTCGTGGGCAAAATCCACTTCTTCAGATGACCGTAGTATAATAAGTCCAGATCCAAGAATAAATAAGGGAAGGGGGGGGGGGGAGAGAAGGAAGAAAAAGAGAGACAGTGAGTAGATAGTTCAAATAGTTCAAAGAGGCTGTAAAGAACCATTAGCACCTCCATTGTTTGTTTGATTGGTTAAGTCATTAAAAGGTAGATGATACTGTGCGAGACAGCCTAAATCCCAATTCAGACCATTTGCACAAGAATTAAACTTGTGAATGAAGTTAAGTTCCAGTCCTTCTCTGTGTATTTGGCTTGTGGCATTGGTCTGAAACAAAATGGCAACTTGGAGATCCATTAATGAGTGTCCAGGAAGATTAAAGTGTTCTCCAACAGGTTTTTGTGTATTGCCTTTTTGGATATCTGATTTGTGTCCATTAATTCTTTCCCATAGAGATTATCCAGTTTGACCATATACATTGCAGTGGGGCATTGCTGGTATTTGATGGCATAGATCACAATAGTGGATGTGCAGTTAAATGAGCCTTTGATTTGGTGGCTGATGTCTTTGGGTCCAGTGATGAAATTGCTGGTATAGATGTGTAGGCAGAGTTGGCACTGGGGCTGATTGCAGGAGTGGGTTCCTGGATGATTATAATGGAGGTGTGTTGCGTGGTTACTGGAAATAATTTGTTTGAGGCTAGGGGGTTGTCTGTAAGTGAGAACTGGCCTTTCTCCCAAGGCCTCTGAGAGTGAGGGGTCATTTTCCAGGATAGATTGTGGATAATGCATTGGAGGGTTTTAACTTGTGGACTGTAGGTCATAACAAGTGGAATTCTGTTGTTTTCTCTTCTGGGCCTGTCTTGAAGTAGTTCATGTCTGGGTACTTTTTTGGCTCTGTCGACCTGTTTTTTCACTTCTCCGGGTGGGTATTTCATTTTTAAGACTGCTCTATATTGATCCTGTAGGTGTTTGTCTCTGTGGGATTGGACAAATACAGTTGTATCTTAGGGCTTGGCTGTATACAGTAGATTTGGAAGTGTGTCTGGGGTGGAAGCTAGAGGCATGAAAGTAAGTGTAACCGTTGGTAGGTTTCTGATATAGGATAGTGGAAATTTGTCCATCATTTATTAGTACTGTAATGTCAGGGAAGAGGATTTCTCATGTGGACTGATCCAGGCTGAGGTTGATGGTGGGGTGGAAGTTGTTGAAATCCCTGTGAAATTCTTCAAGGGTTTCTTTCCGGTGGGTCCATATGATGAAGATGTCATCGATGTAGCATAAGTAGAGTAAGGGTTTTAGGGGGCGAGAGCTGAGGAAATGTTGTTCAAGGTCAGCCATAAAGATGTTGGCATATACACATCGCAAACATATGGGCACATACCTGCAGATGGTGTTTCTCTTAGTATTAGCATATTGAATCCTATAACAAACTCCAGTATATTTTAGAAATACGCATAAATGGTAACCCATGCTTCCAAGTGACCCCTGGGGAAAGCTTGGATTAAAACTTCATTGCACAAGCCTAACTTGATCGAGTACCCAAAGTAGAACAAATCTCCACTTGGGGAAAGCTTGGATCACAATCTGAACTTCATAGCAATGGCTTGGAACTACAATACTGGATCCAAATGATATCTTTTTATTTTGCGGGGTGGGGAGAAAAGGGTTTTTAGGACCCAACTGTGAATGATGTAGCTCACTCCCCTGCTCTAATATTGACACATCTGAGGCCCAATGTTCCCTCCAATTTCTTCCATCCATGTGCAGAATAAATTTTGTTATGTACACCAAAGCATGTGCAGATGTGCACTTCCAGTAGGAACACATGCTGCAGGGGGCTGTGGGCACTCTATTAATCAGCTGGGCAGCAGTGGAATGTCTCCTGGGTGACTGCCCAAGTGCTCAGCTTGCAGGGAACATTGCTGAGGCCTCAGTAAAGGTGAAGGTGTAACTCTGTGCTACTGCTCCATGTCACATGGGTCTTTGGAGTTTCACGGCCCCCTCTAGCTGCATGCCCCCCGGTTTAAGGAGCTCTTTTCCATCTGGCCTGATCACTGGAAGTATGTGGACATGCCAGTGAATTGTTCCTAAAGATCACAGATTATTCACATTTCTCCTTACAGCCACCCACACACATTAGACAGGTCCCTTGATAGTTTGGAAAGCTTAGATCAGTGTGTGGCTAGAAGGGAGAAAGAGCCATCCAGGTTGCTCCTGAAAGCACTAATACCTTCACAAGCACCTGCCAAAGCCAATACTCCCTAGCAAAACCGTCTCCTTGCTGCTTATGTTAAAAAAAAATCCTCATTCCTTTCAGTCTACCCTAAGCCCACAAATACCTATTCATGTCAGTAATCTCCCAGGCTATGTCTAGACTGCAAGCCTCTTTCAAAAGAGAGCGTCTAGACTGCATGCGGAACTTTCGAAAAAGCAAGCCGCTTTTTCGAAAGAAAGCACCCAGTGAGTCTGGATGCTCTCTTTCGAAGAAGCCCTATTTACATTCAAGAACGCCTTCTTTCGAAAGAGCACTTTCGAAAGAAGGTGTTCTTCCTCGTGCAATGAGGTTTACCGCCGTCGAAAGAAAAGCCGCATTCTTTCGATTTAATTTCGAAAGAACGCGGCTGCAGTCTAGACGCAGGTGAAGTTTTTTCGGAAAAAGGCTACTTTTCCTGAAAAAACCCCTGAGTCTGGACACAGCCCCAGTGAACTCGATGGGACTGTACAGAAATGTAATCTTGCTCCGATTCCTGACACCTCACAGGATCTAGGGTCAATATTGTTTAATTTTTCTTCACTCAGTTGATCTTCAGACTCTTCTTCATTGGGACAAGTAGGCATGTCTGTACTTCAGGCACGTAAGCACGCTATCAGCCTAGAGCAGTCCAGAATCATGCAGCACTATCAGTGTTGTACGCACAGCTCAGTGCCGTGTGTCACATGAAAACAAGACAGGAGTGATGATTATTTTTTTAGGTTAGACACATATAACTAAAGATTAAAAAATGAAATGTCTTGGGAGGGGGTGAATCTCTAATGTTTGTGATAACAGGGTTGCAAAACAAAACATCTGAACATTTGTCTGTGGCATTGACTAGGCAACACTGTCAATGGGACAAATATTTTAATTATAAGCAGTGGCTCAGCAGACTCCCCATGCCTTTATTTATTAGTATGATAATATCAGGCCGATGTATGATCTTTATGCATTATGTATAAATAATTCATGAATGAACAAATAAAGAGATCTGGAATCTGTACGCAGAGAGGGCTGATGCCAATTATCTCACTTCTGCAGAGCCAGACCCGCTCCGTTCACATTGTTTGCAGCTGCTCTTTTAAATCATTCATCAGTGCTTAAGAGATATGCTGGTGGCACTGACAGAGACAATTTGAATTTTCATTGTTTACACAGTGCGAGGTTAGCTTCTGGTCTGAAATTATCTGCCACATTGAAGCCTCTAAGAGAATACAGATTAAAAGAACAGGACAAACAGCAACTACATATCTATATATCTTTATATTTGCATTTTTATATTTTTGTGGCTGTTGTTTAATCTTAATTTTTAATTGGCAATTTTTTTGTTTTGTTTTTCTTTTTTTGCTATGCTACTCAGAGCATGGAAGAATTGAGAACAAAATAAAAAACTCTCACAAGTTTTCTAAATGAATTCATGGCAAACATTTTACTCATGGAGTTGTCAAGTGATAGAATGTGATTTTTTTATTTCAGTTTCTAATTCAGCAATCTATTCTTTGCCACCTAAACACCTAGCATTGTTTCCTGCTCTCAGTTTTTAAGCAGAATTTTCCATGGAAAATAATGATAAAAGCTGCTTTAAAAAATATGAGCTATGGCCACTAGCATTTTCATTTAAATTGCTCATTGTGTTCATGCTTACTTTCAGAGTATTGCTTTATTTCTGCTAAATTTCAGTATAATGTAGCTCTTCTGCTAATCAGAGTTGGCAGCAACAACAGCTGGATTCAGTATCTAGGGGCTTCTTTTCAATAAAAGTTTTTCAATAAAAAAACTGTCTTTAGCTCCCACCCAATGATCTGGGACAATTGCACACTACCTTTTGACATCTCTGAAGCTATGGCTACACCTCAGGCTTCTTGAGAAAGAAGCTTTTTCCAGACGAGATCTTCCGCAAAAACTTCTTGCGCCAGAGAGCATCCATGCTGCAAAAGCGCATTGAAAAAGCAATGCGCTTTTGCGAAAGAGAGTGTCCAGACTGCATGGATGCTCTTTTGAAAGGAAACTCTTATTGCTATTTACAGAATGGCCACCAGGGCACCTGGGCTTTTTTTGATTGTCTCTTTTTGCGCAAAAAAAACCCTGTTCCCTTTCCACACACACCTTTTTGTGCAAGAGCTCCTGTGCAAAAAGGAGTTATTCCTCATAGAAAGAGGAATACCTACACCAGAAAAAACCCTCTGTTCTTTCATTTTACTTGTGCAAAAACACGCTGTAGTGTAGACCTAGTCTAAGAGGTAACACTTCCTTTCTTGCAAGCACAAAGTCTGAGTGTAGCAAAGAAACTTTAATAAAAAGGGGAAAGCAACACAGCATTGAATTGAGAAAACATCGCAAACGGGTCATAAACATAAACCAGTAGAAGATTTACCTGGTGTTGCTCAGGTCCTTACCTCAAATACGTGTTGTTTTTATTCATTTAAATCATTATTCTGAGGTGGGGCTGGGGATGAGGAGTTCAGTTTGCAGGCTGATATCCAGAGCATAGAGTTGCATCCCCAGATATCCTAGCTAATGGCCATTAATGGATGTATCCTCCATGAACATATCCAATTCTTTATTGAACACATTATAGTTTTGGCTTTGACAACATCCCCTGACAATTAGTTCCACAGGTTGATTCTGCATTCTGTAAAGAAGTAATTCCTTTTGTTTGGTTTAAAACTACTCTTTAATTAATTTCCCCTTGTCATTGTGGTGACATGACTTAAAGTTGCTTCCAGCATGGATAATAGCTGTGATTGTGTTTGCATGAAAAGCTATATGGGGAAGCAAAATTACTAGTTTTATGAATTGGAAATCTTGTTCCTATGGCTGTGGACTGAGCATCATTAACTACAGTAACAAATAAGAGCACCTGGCATTACATGCAAGTCCCCAGTGAAAATATTTGGGCCTGATTCCTCTCTCACCTATGCCAAATGTAAATCAGGAATAGAGCTGTCATTGACTCTGGAGTCAGTAGAGTTACATTGATGTAAATTGGGTTAGGGAGAGAAGCAAACTGTTTAAACTAATAAGCCATGTTATATTGCCTCTTTCTGATATTGGTGAGAAAGCACACTCTGCCGATTGATAATTGCTGTATTATTCCATGACTATGCTGCTTTCCCACCCCCTTTCAGTCACTAGGCACCTCCAGGCCTTGCACTTCCTTGCTGTCTATGATAGTGTTGGCTTTTCAAGGGCCATGCAGAGTGTGGGAGGTTCCATTCTGGCCCACACAGGATATGCAGCTGCATAAGGCACCTGAAAATTTAGGGACACCACTGAGTCTTAATGTCCACCTACTCACCCACCTCTTCCTATCCCTGTGCTGTTGTTTCACTTCCTCCAGAAAAGCTGTAGCCAACTTAAGAGTGAAAAAACCTATTAGAAGAACACTGAATGTGTAAAAGAGCCAATCAAGGAAGCCATTTAACAGGCATTTACCAACCCCAGGTATATACGGTCAGTTTCTGAATTACTGAGTTAGTCTGAAGATTATAAAACCGCATCACTAAAAAAATCTCACACACACACACACACACATACACCCCCGCTACACCAATTTAATAGTACTGTGTAGAGCCCCTTAAATCTTAAAGACAGCCCCCTGGTGCCACAATAAGAAGTGTTGAACTATTTTGACCTGATTTTGATCTTGTTTACACCACTTTTACCCTGATGGAATTCTGTTGATTTACATGAATTTGCTACTCTTGATTTTGGGCTCAATCCGGTGAAGTGGTGAGTGCCTTCAGCTTCCTCCGAAGATAATGGGTGGGTACAAAAGGGTTCAGTACCTCTCAGGATCAGACTCTCATGGTGCAAGGCTCCCATGCAGAAAAGCACTAAAGTACATGCTTAACTTTAAGCATATGCCTAAATCCATCTCTAATCAGCAAAATACTTAAGCAGGTGATCAATTTAAGCAAATTCTGAAATCTTATTGAGATTTAGGAATTTACGTCAGTGCTTTGCTGATTCAGGGTGTAACTGAAAGCAGACCAAGAACCTGGTATAGAGCAGAGATAAGAGGGGTAAACACCCACAAATCAATATTATTTTTAAAAATAATAAGTGGAATTTGTCAGGACTCAGGAGTCCCAATCAGACTTCTATTTGAAAAGGCTCCAGAGAGAGAGAGAGAGAGCCATGCAAACTGTACCTTCACTCTGTTTCTGTCATCTTTGAACATTTCATCGAACAAATTAGATTTCGCTATTAGATCTGTAAATGACAGTGGATGGCATTTGCCAGATGGTGTGTGTATTTTAATTGTCATGTTGTTACAGACTTAAAATTAAAGTACTGGAAGGCAGCTAATGAACATGCACTACATAATTTCCAGAATTCAACTCTGCAGCAACAGACATTGGCCACTTAGTACATTATGTGTGGTAAAAAACAGTTAACGAATTTTCACCTTTTTTGCCAGGCTAACCTCTAAACTGGTCTTATTCAACTTGGTTTAAACATAAAGATTAAACAACATTATTTGCTTCGTGTCTATAGATTTTTTTTTCTCAAAGATTTACACCCTGGCCATAACTAAACTATGTATTTTTCAGGAATACTTAACTAAATTGTAAGGAATAAACTCTAAAATGTACTGGATGATTCTAGTCAATATATTATGTCTACCATTATGTTTTTTTCCACTTGCAAAGAAAACAGTTGAGAATGCTAATTCATTCAGGTTGTGGATATATTTTTTTCAGATACCTTATTTGATATCGCTATAAAATGAGAACCAGAGACAGGGACCTTTGCTTAGCTTTATAACATTTCTTTGGCAGAAGGGCAACAGGGAGTGAGAGAATATCCACCTAAATAATACAAATTACTGTATATGTAATGTTACCACCTTAAGAGAAATCAGAGTGAGCAACATCTTTCTCACTTGCATTCTCTTCTTTGTATAAGGGATATCTTTATTAGTAGGAGACTGATTAAGCTTCCATTAAAACACTCCCATTATCCTCAATGGAAATTTGATCAGGCCCTACTTGAATAGTACTTTAACTTTGTTTCACTCCAAAAACCTTAGTTCAGTGATTGGGGGGAAGTTTTGTTGTCACTGTATATTAATAGCTGAAAAGTTGTACCAGTTTCTTCAGAAATATTTAGCATTGTTTTTGAAACTGACTGTCTATTTACCTTACTACCTACAAAACAAAATTACTAGCCTCTCACCATGAACTGTGATGATTCAGTTCCATTCTGAAACCATTTAGCAAACAGAGAATGAAGGAATCACATTGTCCATGAACAAAATTTGCTGTTAATAGACTGAAAATCAGACTACCCACATCACTCAAACTGTATAATGAATACACCTACTGTGCCTCCATTCATATCTGGACTGCACAAATGGCAAATCTTTCTGAAATGAAGAATGATATAAACTTGGCCACAGTATGTTTTTTCTATATCAGATCCTCATCTTATTTATACTGCCATAAACTCTGTAGTAACAGCATTGACTGTAACACAGTTCTTGTTTGGCTTACACTGATATAACTGACATCAGAATCTAATCCACTTAATTTGATTGATTCCTTGTATTCTTTATAAAGGAAAAAATACCATACTTCTGTGCTACTTTTTCCCTTTCTGGGAGAAATACATATCGGGCTGTGTCTATACTGGGCCACTTATTCCGGAAAATCAGCCGCTTTTCCGGAATAAGCTGTGAGCTGTCTACACTGGCCCTTGAATTTCCGGAAAAGCAACGACGCTCTACTGTACAAAATCAGCCGCTATTCCGGAAAAACTATTCTGCTCCCGCTCGGGCATAAGTCCTTATTCCGGAACACTGTTCCGGAAAAGGGCCAGTGTAGACAGCCCAGTAGTCTTTTCTGGAAAAGCGCGTCTACATTGGCCACAGACGCTTTTCCGAAAAAAGGGCTTTTCTGGAAAAGCAGCCTGCCAATGTAGACGCTCCTTTTCCGGAAAAACTGAAAACGGAATAGTATTCCGTTTTAAGCAGTTCCGGAAATTCATGCCAGTTTAGCACAGCCATAGTGTTGTAAATCTCAGAAGTGTAGCCATGTTAGTCTGTAACTTTAAAAATAATGAGCAGTCCTGTGGCACTGTAGAAGTTAACAAATATATTATACTGTGAGCTTTCATGGTAAAAGCCACTTCATCAGATGAATTGGAGTGGAAATGACAGAATCCCACATATATATAAGAGTGAAAGCATTTTCCTGTCAATTGTGGGACCAGTGTTAATAAAGCTAATGTAGTCAGGCTGGACGTGTCCCAGTCATAGCTTTTGATGTGTAAATGTGAATATCAAAGGCAGGGGAAATTTCCTTTGTAGTCCATTAACAAGTTAGTATCTTTATTCAAGACCAATATTATAGTTTCAAATTTGTAAATGAATTCTAGTTCAGATGTCCCTCGCTAATCAGGGGTAAATTTCTTTTATAGAAGAATGAAGACCAATATTATAGTTTCAAATTTGTAAACGAATTCTAGTTCAGATGTCCCTCGCTAATCAGGGGTAAATTTCTTTTATAGAAGAATAGCTACTTTTAAATCCATTATTGAATATCCAGGGAGGTTAAAATGTTTCCCTATAGGAGACACGTGTCTTACAATTCCTGATGTCTGATTTGTATCCATTAGTACTTTGTCATAGAGACGTCCAGTTTAGCCAATATACATGGCAGAGGGGTATTGTTGGCACTTGATGGCAAATATCACATTAGAGAATATACAGTTATATGAGCCCCTGTTGTTGTGGCTAATGTGGTTATGTCCTATGATGGTGTCGCTTGTATAGCTATGTGGAGTTGACACTGGGGTTTGTTGCAGAGGTAGGTTCCTAGATGAGTATATTTGTGGAATGGTGTGTGGCTGCTGGTACGTATTTGCTTAAGTTTGGAGGGCTGTCTGTAGGTGAGGATTTACCTTTCTCCCAAGGTCTGTGAGAGTGAGGGGTCATTTTCCAGGATAGGTTGTAGATGGTTAATGATGTACTGGAGAGGTTGAAGCTAGGAGCTGTAGGTAATGACCAGTGATGTTCTGTTATTTTCCTTGTTGGGTGTGTAGGTAACAATAACAGTTAATAGGTATACAGTATAGGGTGGTGTTTATGTGACCATCACTTATTTGTACTATAGTGTCAAGGAAATTGATCTCTTGTGTATGCTAATCCAGGATAAGGTTGATAGTGAGGTGGAAATTGTTGAAATCCCTGTGGAATTCTTCAAGATGTCCTTCCCATGGGTCCATATGATGAAGATGTCATCAGAGTAGTGTAAATAGAGGGATACCAGAGGATGGGAGCTGAGGAAACATCCTAGGTCAGACATAAAAATGTTGGCATATTGTGGGGCTATGCAGGTACCCATAGCAGTGCTGCTGACTAGAAGGTATAAATTGTCCCCTGTGCTCAATAACGTTAAAACTAGCATTTGCTGTGTCCAATGGCACATCTTAACACATGATTTTTTTTACTGAATGTAAAGAACTAGCAGTAATCTGAAAATAAGTATTTTGCATGAAAAAATTCAGAAAGAAAATTTAAAAAATAGTTTTGTTTGGTTTTTTCAAAAATTTTCTAGGCTACATCTACACTTTTGCTGCCATAGTAATATTGGTTAGGGTGCAGGGTTGATGTTGTTAGTGGGGCTTTTTTGTTTTTTGTTTTGTTTTTTTTTAAGGACATAGATGTACTCCTTATGTAGACGCAAGTAGAGCTGGCATAAAAGTGCTTTTTTTCCTGGATTGCTTATGTTGATTACCAAGGCAGTAGAAGCAATACTGGCAAAAGCACTTGTCTGCTATAGGTTGGACCTCTCTGGTCCAGTATCCTCAGGACCTGACTGGTCCTTGGTGAAGGATTTTTCCGGCACCCTGCTTCTGGCCCCCCTGCCTCTCCCCGCCCAGCTTCCTGGCTCCTCCCTTGCAGCCCAACTGAGCCACATGCTGGCTCCCAGACTCCCCTTGCAGCCCACCATCCTGCAGTGTGCCGAGTCTCTCTGATCCTGGAACAAAAGCTTCAGAGGGGTAATCGAGTTAATCTATAACAGGAAAAACTTAAAAAAACAATAGATTAGTAGCACCTTAAAGACTAACAAAACATGTAGAAAAGCACTAATACTCCTGTCATCTGAAGAAGTGGGCTGTGCCCACGAAAACTCATGATACCATCTACATCAGAAGTGGCCACCCCGTTCCGGATGAAGAGCCAGAGCAAAGAGCCGGATCAGCACAAAGAGCCGGAGCAAAGTTGTAGAGCAAGAAAAAAAAAAAAAGGCCTGCCCCTTTAAGAAGCGTGTTTCTATGCTTTTTGGCCTCAGCAGGCTCCTGCCAGCCACCACCATATTGGAAGCACCAGACAGCTTCCCTGCCCCAGTGAGCACAGGGGCCATTATAATGGCGTGGGCCATTCTCAGGGGCACTAGGGCGGCTTCGCGAGCCACACTGATGGGGGAGGAGGAGAAGAGCCGTATGTGGCTCGCGAGCCACGGGTTGACCACGCCTGATCTACATGTTTTGTTAGTTTTTAAGGTGCTACTAGTCTATTGTTGTTTTTTAAGTTGATCCTGAAACGTCAGTGGTCATGCGGGACCACAGATGTTGTCAGGCCAGAGACTCCCAGATTTTAGAGGTGCAACTTGTAGTATATGCTGCACCTACACAATATATATATGACATAGTTATACTAGTAAATCTTTTCTAGTGCAGATCTGACCACTGACATTTTCCAGTTTGTCAGTGGAAAAGAAAATATTTGGATGTCTGTCAGTGATATTTTTTGTTTGGAAAAAAGGCAGGTTGGGGGGCAGTCAAAAATAAGTTTTGACTGAATATTTTCAAAAAGTTTCACAGAATTCCATGGCCAAGATTTTCAAAAGTGACTTGTGATGGGCATGTGCTTTGGATTTTTTTTTTTTTTTTTTTTTTTTTGTCGTGGGGCACTGAATATGAGGAAAAGGAAAGTGTAAAAAGAAAAGATTCTTCAAGGACAGATGCTGAGCACCATCCAAAAATCAGTCTGTTCGACGGAGTGTTAAGTTGGACACCCAAAATAATTTAGTCACTTTTGAAAATACTGGCCTATAGGGAAAACAAAGAAAAAAGAAACAATGGTGCTGCTGAATGGATGTGTTGTTTATATTTTTAATCTTGAACATGTATTTCAGGGCTTGATCCTGCCAAGTGCCGAGCAGCTCACAAATGGACAGTCCATTAATTTCAATGGGACTGCTCATCTGCTTAAAACTATCCCATTGCCTAAGTGCATTGCTGGGTGGGTGCCAGAGTTTTCAGAGCTTTTCAGGATCAGGGCCTTAGCTATAGGACTGTTAGGGCAATAATAACTCTCAAAATAATAATTTCAAAATAGTGTGTCCACACTATAGGGAAGCCTCGAAATTTGTTTGAGGCAGTGTCCATTAATGTAGACATGCTGCCTTGACTTAGAGTAATTAGTTCAAAATACTCTGGGGAGTAGTTATTTCGAAATAGCTGCACCAGAGCGTCCACACTACTGCTATTTCAAAATAACTATTTCAAAATTAGCATAGTTCCTTGTGGAAAGCAGGAGTTATTATTTCAAAATAACCAGCCCCTTATTTTGAAATAATGGACTTAGTAGTGTAGACCAGAGCTTAAAGTGCCTATCCAGTTCACTTTCCACATGCTCACAGCCCATGCAACTCAGAGCATGCTGCCTGCACCCTTCAGATCACTTGTGCCTTGAAATTGTTAGCACAAGAGGAACAGTGGAAATGCCACAAGACTCTTCTGAGCCCCTTCCAATGCCACCTTAAAGACAGTGATGGGATAAGGTTTCTAACCAACCTTCTGGTGGGTTTCCCTATACAGCCAGTTGTAAACATTGCAGCCTCAGCAGGTTGCTTAGCCACACAGCATTCATGAGCCGCATTGGAAATATACACTATATGTGCTTGGAGCAAACCCCTGCCACTAAGATTTAAGCCTGTGCCAGCAGGGAAGGGAGCCCTACTGACAATGAACCTACATTGGAGCCAGTGCCTCAGAAAGATTCAGGGTAGAAAGAGCTGCCAGGAGCTCCTGTCTGTCCACAAAGCTAGACTGTGATGATGATGGGCAATCACTCATTGCCAAGCATTATTATTTTCCATGAGAGTTATGGGCCCTCAGGTGGCTGTTAAGGCCGATCCTTGAACCACAAGTTATATTACAGTGAGGACAGATGTTTCTAGGTACAGCAGAAGGCTGCTGACCATGACTAGAACCTAGTCTCTCCTTCCTCCCGCACCTCTTCTCCTCTTCAGCATGTCATCGGGCAAATTCACAATGCAGGGAGCTATTGCGTAGAGCTTGTCTCCATTTTGAGTGATCCTGGGCGATTGTCTCCCAAGTGTCAATGTCAATGTTGCACTTCTTTAAGTCATCCTTTAGCAAGTCCTTATAATGCTTCCGTTGGCATCCCACATTACAGTATCCTTTCAGCTGAGAAAATAGGACCTGTTTTGGGAGGCGATGGCCTGGCATCTGAACAGCGTGACGAGTCCAGTGAAGTTGCTGACAGATGATCATTGTCTCAATACTGGTGGTCTTTGCCTCTTCCAGAACACTGATGTTAGTACGCCTGTCTTCCCATTTGATCTTCAAGATATTGCGGAGGGAGTGCTGGTGATATCTGTCAAGGACTTTGAAGTAGTGTCTGTAGGTTGTCCAGGTTTCAGACCCATACAATAGTGTTGGAAGAATGACAGCCTGATAGACACGAAGTTTAGTGTCTGTTCCAATGACATGATCTTAAAAAACCCTGAGCTGTAAATGAGCAAAGGCCACACTGGCACAGCTCATACGATGTTGGATTTCTAAAGCAATATCTGTCCTTGATGAAAGACAACTTCCAAGGTATAGAAAATAATCAACATTCTCCAGTGCCTCTCTGTTGATTTTAATAGATGGGGCACATGGTACCTCATTTGGAGAGGGCTGATGGAGCACTTTGGTTTTCTTGATGTTGAGGGTGAGACCCAGACATGCATAGCCTGAAGATCTTTCTCAGTGTGGGCAAAAACTCCATTGACATTAGCACACTGAAGTTCCATGACAGATGTGGTGGAAATCTTACTTTTATCTTTCAGCCTGCTAAGCCTAAACAGCTTTCCATCCATTCTGTAGATGATTTCAATGTCAGCTGGGAGCTTCCCAGCAATTAGGTAAAAAATGACTGCAGTAAAGACTGCTGACATGGTTGGGGCAACGATACAGGCCTGTTTCACTCCTGTTTGTACTTTGAAAGGTTCACTCTGGGACAGCACTTTACTGTCTGTCCACAAAGCTAGCATGTACTGTACTGCCAGCCATAGTGTGCGCACTGGATGACTGGGAGTATGGTCCCCCTGCCACTAAGATCCAGCCCTCACTATTGTTCCCTCTTATTGCCTGGGTGTGGTAATGGGAGAAGACAAGGAACACGGTTAGTAACCGGATATTGGGTTTGGTGGACTGCTGGTATGAAATGGTTGGGCAGTCTTCACCTTTCTGCCCTTTTCCCTACCTCTCCTTAGCACACCTCTCCTGTGACTCCTCCAATAACAAAGGGCAGCCTTTAGACTTTACTGTCAGTTTTTCTGCTAACTTCTCTGAGAAAATCACTCCCTCCTGTTAGCAGGTATTTGCACAGTACCTACCATAGTTTACACAGAATCTAAGGACACTGATCATGGCCTTTGGATGCTACCTCAATATAAATATTAAACAATAGTCACTCTGTTTACAAACTGGTGGATACACATTGCACAGTAGCTATGCAGTGCGTCTCTAGAGTGAACCTGTGACCTTTTGTATTTTTGGAACCTACCCGGTGTTTGATTTTAAAAAAATTTACAGCATCTATGTAAAAGCAACTACTAACCAGTGCACATCAAATGTGAATGCTTTTTGCAATGATGTTTGTGTGTCATTAGAATAAATTAAAAAGCAAATGATTGAATTGTGTTTGTGCTAATTAAAATATTTACAAATTTGAGAAAGATGCATTTATTGTCCCATCGGGAAAGGGTCCTTAAACCTTTCATGTCTTGGAGTTTATAGTGCTGCCATTAATTTATAGGCTGTTATGTATACCTGGGTGATTGGCTGTTTAGATTACTCTTCCATGACACATAATTCCTAAGAAGTCTGCAACTTCAATGGATTAGAAAATGGGTTTATATGTACACATATATATGCGTTTGTTTTAACCAAATGCCTTTCTTTTCCTTCTTTTCAAGGTCCAAGAGTTCCAATTGTGACTGTTCATAACATGACAGATAAACAAAGTAAGTACTGGGCTATATTGTGCACATTGTCAAAGAAAAGCAGTCAGGCAATATAATAAAACACAGCCATTCTCCATTAGACTTTAAATTGGAAGTACCCAGACGTGCCTATAGGTGGGCCACAGAGGCATCTTAGCTGGAACTGAAGGGCCTAAACCAATATGTGTTGTACTGAGCAGATTGTTAGGAAGATGGTGCACCTCGGGTGAACCTCTTTGTGCTAGAGGCACAATGTGCATGTTTTAATTTTACCTTGCCCTCCCCTCCCCTGCTATGTGTTTCATCTACCAGTTGCATGTTTTTGTAGCCTCAACTGAAATTTCTTTGAGGCAAGGGGTGCCTTTTAGTAAGGGTTTGTACAGCACCTAGGACAGACGAACCCTAGTTGCTGAAAGGAGCCTTGGGCAATACGGTAATACAAATAATAAGCAATATGCTTGAACCTCTTTAATCCAGCAATCCTGGGAAACAGGGAATGGGACTGTATCTCATATGAAGCCAGAGTGTGTTAACCTCCCCCTTTCCATCTCCCCCACAAGATAATAAACAGTTTTATAGAGGACAGATACTGAATTTAGTTAACCTGACCCTCACACAACCCAGACCTGCAAATGGCTGTGGCTTCACTTTAAACATGCCCAGCTCTTTAAAACACAAAGAAATAGAGGCAAGGTCCCTTCTCTGCACAGCTACTATCTGGCTTGCCCCCATTACGATCCAGAGCCATATTCATACATTTCAACTGTAAGCAGTGTGAGGTGGGAACCCTGTTTTCACCACGTCTGTACGATGGGTAGCACATTGGAGCCTTGTTTTGTGTATCTGAGGCTTCTAGGCATTGCCATAAGGCTGATGATAAACAGTAAGGAGGCTTGATATGCTCCAGCTTCTTTTCATGGCCCTGGCGATGCAAAGCAGCTGTCAGTCTGGTATAACTGGCTTTGCAGCTATTTAGTGGTGCCAGAGCAGCTCCTAGTTGCCAGAGTGTACCAGTGAACCTGGCCCACAAATGCAGAGCCTGCTAGGGGATGAGTACCTCTCACTTCCCTTTGAAGGCTGTGGATCTGAGGGCACTTTATAGGAGTCTGTGACAGGAGACAAGCCTCAAAGCGGTAGCCATGTTATCTGCAAAAACAACAAGGAGTCCTGTGGCACCTTAAAGACCAATAGATGTATTTGGGCACAAGTTTTTAAGGGTAAAAAACACTTTGTCCATGTGTAACTGCCACAGGGCAGATTTGAACTTGGGGCCTGTAGAGCTTAGCGTAGGAGCCACTACAGCATAAGCTCAGCTTAGACTGTAGTGCTCCCTTGTTCTTAGTGCTTGCTCTCAGTGCCAGTACATGGGACAGTGAACCACACTAGGTGTGTGGGTTACACCTGGTCCATCTATCTTTGGCCAAACTACAGCTTATTCATGGCTCCCCAAACAGAATATAAATCCCCCTCCACACATTCAGCCGACTGTGGATGAGCCGATGAGCGGAGTTAGTTTTATGAGCTGATCTATATGAAATTGTGACATGTCAAAGTGCTGTGCTTCTGGTGGAAGGAATAGTCACAGCAGCGTGAGTGGCAGCAGGGTATAGCCACCTCAAAGTGTAACCCATACACCTAATGTGGTTCCACTGTTCCATGGCACTTAGACCACTTACAGTGAGATAAAAGAACAAGGGAGCTCTACAGTCTAAGCTGCGTGCCAGGTGGCTTTATAGCCCAAACTGTAAAGGGTCCTATATGAAGCTTCTCAGGTCCCAGGTTCAGATCTGCCCTGTGGTGGTTACATGTACATCTGACAAAATATTGTTGATCAATGGAAGTCTATGCCCAAATAAAGCTGTTAGCCCTGGTCAACATTAGGGAGTTATTTCAAAATGGGCAATTCTCTCATGCATTGGGATTAGCACTGAAGAAACTGTGAGGCCAAGAACTTTGTTATCAACAACAAACCCAGAGTTGAGCAGTTGTAAGAAATGTGATCGAGAGTGGAGGGGTGATGACCAGCTCAAGGAAACCAAATTTGTGCTCCTTCTGCTCAAGCTAGGGTAATCAGGATGATGCAAACAGTGGGAAGGGCTCACTGCCCTGAGTGCATACCTAGCATCTTGGACAGATGTGAACTTGAGGTGGCTATACCCTGCTGCCATTCACGCTGCTGTGACTATTCCCTCCACCAGAAGCACAGCACCCCAGAGAAGCCCTGCAGCTCCCTCTAGCTCTGTTGGACACCACGGATCCTTCAAAGTACCTTTTCTGGTGGTCCCCAGCATGGCTACCCTGGAGCCACCTTTAAAACAGGGTTGGCACCATAGACTAAGCAGTGTAAAGTAGTTATATTGGCCTGGGCCTGAGCTTGTTTTTCTGCAGATGTACTGCTGGTTTTAACAGGGGGAATAAGAAAATGGGGTAACTATCCCCAGGTCTGGAGAACTCCCTCTCTGGGACCCAATGCAGAGCAGATGGAAACAGTGCCAGGGAGGTAGGACAAAAGCAGATCCAAGTACAAAAAGAATTGCCAATGTGTGGAGCTGGGCCCTGGTGAAAATGCAGCTTCTGCAATGCATAAATACCAGCTGGTACTTAAAGATAGGTAGTTGATGCTAAAACAGTCAAAGAGGCTCAGAAAATAACCTCTTTACATTTCAGGTTAATAATATAGAGTATATACTGCAAACATGCTGTTTCGATAATCTCCACACACTGTGTAAGTACCTACCAACTTCTCAGCCTCTCTGTAGTCTCTCCAGCTATTATGGTATATTAGCTCATTTTGTCTCCAATGGAGGCTTTGGCTTGTTCCCCCTCCCCCCTCACTTTGTACCAGTTTAAGTCAGATGTAGCCGCATTACAGTCAGTAGAGTTACAATGGTGTAAATTAGAAGAAACTGAGAGGAACATCAGGGCCATAGAAAAAGCTGAACTTGAGCCAAGGTAATTTCTGTGTTTCTGCAGGCTACCCAGTCCTAGGAGGCTACAGCATTAGGCTGTCAGAAACATTTCCACATGCCAGGGATTGCTTCATAACTCTGTGAATTGCAATTACAAGGAGGCTATGTGAGCTCATTATTTTAAGTAACTGAGAAAGTGGCCTGTTTTGTATCTGCTTGTTTTCTGTTTTCTCTCAATGTCAGTGAAACTAAGAGCATGACTAAAGCAGTCAAGATTTCGTCCTGATTTTGGACTTTTGCATGCAGGTGATTTAATTGTTGGACATTCAAAACCAGACTGGATTTTTTCTTTCGATTTTCTTTTTCCTTTGATATAAATATTTTGATTTTCTGATTGCATTTAACAGCATATTCCTTATAATACTCTCATAATATTGAAGACAGGATCATAAATGACTATAGACAGTGTTATCATGGAAAGCCCAAAGCAAATAAAAGACTTCACTGAAGTGGCATAAAACATACTGAGAATGTTGATGTATATGAAGAGTTATAGTGTGTAGTATTTATTGCATAGTATTTATTGCACAGAAGCTGCACAAAACTCATTTTCTTTGCTAAAATGCATGATTTCTACCTTTGATTAGTGTTTCCCTTGTTTCCTCATTTTCCAGTTTTCTTCTGAATAATGGAGACAGTTATGGCAGTTGCCTGTTACTGAATTTGTTCATTTAATATAAGACCTTTACTCAATAAAAAGCATTTGTCTCAATATTCTGCAGTAATCTGATAACAATGAGTCACGCTGAATATTATAGAGTGCTTACATTTAATTAAGCACTGACCATTTGTACTTCACAGTCTAGTGTTCCCTGTAGTCCTAAAGCAGAAAAGAAAGTCCTTTAGGAGCTGTGCCAATCTTTCCTTATTTCCTTCACTCTGTTCCTGCCTTTCTCTGGATGCAATTATATGAACAAATAAAATGGCTTTACTGAACTCCCCTGTGTGACAGACCTCTTTCTGCTGATAAAGCTAGTTGTGTGGGCCATAATTAAAAGGGAATTCTAATATTTAACTAAACTTAATAGACTGTTGCTTTGGAGCTTTTGTGGGGGTTATGAATTCAATAGAGATGAGCCAGGCTATTCAAAAACATGTTGAATAGTCATTGAACCATTATAGCCACTTGCTGAAAGAGCTGTGAAATGTATTAGCTGGTAACGACATATTTTTGTGCTGTGCGTGCTTTTCTATTCACTGGAGATGATGGGCATGACTAAATGTGATTCAGAACATGATTGTGAACTACCTACAGTATTATATTTTCAGGAGGGCCTGAGGGAGTAGTATCCATAAGCATAAGTATCATTAAAATGCACTTGTAGTCAATAAAATGTGTAACTGGAGTTGGGAGGTTCCACGTTATATTTTACTCAGTGTCTTCCAGATCAAATAGGCCATATGTATTACGATTTCATAGGAAAAATAATTCTGGTTCAGACACCCAGCTTACAGAAGATGAAGTGTTCATGGGCCCACATTTCAAGAAGGATGGGGTCAGAAGGATGGACCCCTTCTGGAAAAGACCCTTGTATGTAGAATCTGAGACCTTAGGACACACACATGAGAGTCATGAATCAAGCCCGTATCCGCCAGATTGTGGCTTTGAGAATCAAAAGGCACTGTCCATTGTCACAGCCCACTGTATTAAGGAGTAGAGGGAAGATATAAACTAGTTCCCTGCACCCATGACACAGAAAAGATAGCCTGTGCCGAAGTATTAGGGTTCAGGTGTGTGGTGCAGAATCTGGGAACCTGAGAGTTACAGCTGGCCCTTGACTGAGGGAGGCTAGGGTCAGGCGAGTGCTTGGTTGAAGGCCTGCCGGTACAGGGACTACTCCTCTGACAGAGTCATTTCTGGCACAGCCAGTCCATTGGAAGAGTCAAAGAGTTGGGCTTTGATGGACCCCAGTGGAAGAGGACATTGGATTCTCCCTGGAATGGAACATTCTGGTCCTGCCTTGATGATTCAGGCTGGCCACTCTGGTTGTGTTGTTCAGTGTAATCATGGCTGAGGGAGAAAATAGAGGCACAATCTCTAGGGCTATATCTATGCAGCAGTTATTTTGGAATAACCGATGCTATTCCGAAACAATATAGTCTGTGTCTACATATCAAGCAATTATTTTGACAGTATGTTGAAATAATGTCAAGCTGGAGGACTTCTTACTCCAATTCCTGTAACCCTCATTTTACAAGGAGTAAAGGAAGTCAGAGAATGCTCTAACAGACTTCCTGCTGCATAAACAATGCCAAACGTTGAAGTAAGCTATTTCAACTTAAGCTACGCAATTGACGTAGCTCAAGTTGCACAGCTTATTTCAGCTTTAGCCCTGCTGTGTAGATGCGCCCTAACAGTTTTGGGAACCAGGGAGTTGCTGTGGCACTTTGTTTCCAATGGCCTGACCTAAAGAGTTGTTAGGAGATAGGGGTCCTTGACGCAGGGCAGACTTCATTTCCTGAAGGGAATGACTTAGGCCTTCTCTGTCAAGGGGAGGAAAGAAAACAAGTCTTGTCAGAAAGGCTAAGAATGGAACCTGGCCTGCAGGAAAGCCATGCACGATCAGACACAGTTGCTCCATGTTGGGAATCCTGGCCTACTCTCCACTTAGCATACATTGCTGCTAGGAACCTTATGGGTACTACAGCTGAGTATAGGGGGTGGGACAGCTCCAGGTCCATCTGTAAGCTGTTTTGGAGAGAAATAGCTTAGCTGCTGGCCTCCTGGCTGGAAGGGAAGGGCCATCTGGAGATGACTCACCCCATGAGTGCTGGAGAATTTGACTTCAGAGCAGAAGGCTGCTCAGCTTCTACGTACAACCTGGGGAGAAGGAAAGGGACTGCTGCTGGGAAAATAGCCAATCAGGAGACAGGGACAGTTTAACAGGAGCCAATGGAATAGCTATGAGGAAGATGCCACTCTTGGCAACTGCAGGATAAGCCTATAAAATAGGGCCACTCCTGGTCCCAAGCACCCATGAATCCAGTCAAAGTGGGCTCAGCCCTCAAGCTGGGAATCCTGAAACTAGGACACTCATATTTGGTGGAACATTTGAAAATCTAGGGCTTCGGTCTTAACCACTAGAATCCTCTGCCTGCTGGATACAGAGCATAATGCTGACCCAAGGAAGATATTTAAAATGTGAGCAAGCTCTGCTGCAATTCGTAGACCAGTGTGGTAGACAATAACAGGGTTTAAAAAGAAGCTAGATAATTTCATGGAGGTTAGGTCCATAAAAGGCTATTAGCCAGGGGATAGAAATGGTGTCCCTGGCCTCTGTTTGTCAGAGGCTGGAGAAAGATGGCAGGAGACAAATTGCTTGATCATTGTCTTCAGTCCACCCTCTCTGGGGCACCTGATGCTGGCCACTATCGGCAGACAGGCTACTGGGCTAGATGGACCTTTGGTCCGACCCAGTACAGCCGTTCTTATGTTCTTATGTAGACGATGAATGATGTTCTGTTTAGAGATTTCATTGACTTTTAATTGTTTCATATTGATTTCACATGCCTGGAGAACTCTCCAACAGAATATCTTCCTCAAGAGTGAGTCTGAACATAAACATGCACCAAAAAAACCCTCTTCTCCAAATCTACTTGAACTTCAGAGTGAGCTCTTCAAGGGAATTGATTCATCCCATATCTTCTGTTGCTTTGTCTGAGGCTAAAACAGTTACAACATCTAGACTTACAAGGCTAGATCCTCAGCTGGTGTAAATCCACTTAGTCCGATTGATTTCAGTGGGTGCTAGTGTATACCACTCTTGATCTGGAATGAAGATTTGTTTTCTATGGGATACAGAGCCTATTATAATTTTTTGGATATAGAGCACATTTCAGAAATAGCACAAAGTATCTATTACATATTAACTGTGCATCTCTCACCATAGACTTCAGACGGGACAGCATGTCTAGTAGGAAAATATATAATTTACAAATATTAGGGGCATGGGTAAAATGTTAAGTTATCTATAAATAACTTCAAAGGGTTTGTGCGGTTTCTGCCCTTATTCTTTTAGAAATATTTGAGCTGGAGGTAAATGAAAACGTGCAGCTGACTGTCAATGACAGGCAAATGCCTAAAGTGGAGTACATGGAAATCAAGATAGACGATTACAGTAAGTAGCTTTTTTCTCCTTGTTTAATTATTGTGGTGAAATAGCACAATCATCTTGCCTGGATTGGCAGGAGGAAAAATTACTGTGGCTCTCAGTAATGTTGTCCTGTTTGGGAGGTAATTTGTTAGGGTATGTTGCATAGAAGGAAGTTATTTTGGAGACAGGTGCTGATGAGGAAGGAGGAGACAGAAAGAGAAAAGGATACAAATTAGATTTGATATTCAAAAAAATCATACTAGGAGGTGACCTAATATGGCTCAGCAGTACTACAGGGTGTGTTGGCTCAAACGTGACTGGTTTATTAGTTAAAATAGGTTGGAAATGGAATATTGTATGTGCTTGCTAGCTACAACTGTGGCAGTCTCTGAGCACAGAGCAATAAATTGCAGTAATTCAAGCAATAGCCAGGATACAGGCATGTAAGAGATTTTTAGTCTCAGTAACTTAAATTTGTTCATGAAACCCTGTAATTTGATAGAGGTTGAGAAAAGCAGATGTATAAGAAAAGCAAAGTAAGATCTTATTTGCAGAAGAGAAGAGTGAAAATGGAACAGTTTAAAAATGCAGAATGCAGGTAGCCCTATTTTTTTTGGACACTTCTTAATTAAATATTCTTTTCACATCTTGTGTGCAAATGAGGCTAGACTAAAGGAAGAGGATGAGGGCAAAGATACAAACAAATGTACATAATATAGACAAAGTTAGAGCCAAATATTTCCTGCCAGCCTCCTTAGCTGCACCTACAACATTTGTAAGAGCATCTGTTTTATTACATGCAAGATCCACATTTGAAATCCCAAAATATGTAATGACTCCTACAGATCTTAATCTCTGCATGGCGTTTGTGTGGTTATACTTGACAATTCAGAAGCAGTTAAGGAAACTGGGCTAAATATATGTTCCTTGATACTTCCCCTACGATGGGATTGGTCATAGTAGAGATTTTCTTCAAATGCACAATGGTGAAAACAACCTTTCAAATACAACATAGAATGACACAGAAAAAGGCATGAGAGAGGCAGTGTTACTGCATAATCTGGACTAGTGAGTGGTGTTATTAAACACAAGGCCAAAAGCCGAGTCTCTGCAGCTATCTGAACACTGCAGTAATTACCTAAAATGCTCTGCCTCTAACATTGTTGTTATGAAGAGAAATTGATTCATAGAAAAAAAGGAAAACAGAGCTGTGCATTTCCTGAACATTTTGGGCAAGGACAGAAGATAAGTGACAGCCTATCATTAAGATCCTGCTCTGTCCAGACCACATGAACCATTTCCTAATCATATTTTGAATTTACTATAAATAACTCAAGAACTGTTGCTGGCATTGATAACTGCAGTTGTTGGTGAAAGTATCTTCTGCTGATCTTCACTAACCTGTTTTTGTGTGTAATAAATACAAGCTGATTGGATTTTTTTCATGTGCCTTTGCCATGTGTCCAAGGCCTGCCCTAAAGGCGTCCGAGTCATGGGAGCAGTGTGTGCCACGTTTTATGTATATTTAAAGTCAAATAGTGTGTCTCTAACTGTCCCTGGGCCATTGCAGTCCATTAGCATTCAGATGGAATAAGTAATTAGACTGAATATCAGAAAATGATTGCAATATAAACCACTTAAATCTAGTGGTTAATCTGTATATTAATTGTATTGAAAATCCTGCTAATACCAATTTAATTGCCATGCCTTTGGTAATCTGGATTATAGTTAATATTTTAAAGACAAATGGTGTCTCCTTAATGCAGAAATCGTTTGTATGGGAGCAATTTCATATACCGATTGGTGGTCAAGAAGTGCATTTCAGAGCAGTTACATGAAGTTTTTGGGGAGTGTCATAGCACAACTGGGGCTGACTCAGCTGTCACATGCACTGATCTTATACCAATGTAACTCTGTCAACTTGGAGTTACTCCTGCTTTGTATTATACCAGAGAAGTGAGATCAAAATTGAGGGGCCCAGAATTTAGTATTAAGAGGCAAGTCCAGCCCCTAAGTATCTTGAAGCCCCTACACCAGAAAAATTCTAGCTGTCAGATCATCAACTATATTTTAATTGGCAATTGTACTTTCACATTCCTTTTGTCTTAAGCTATCATTACCCTCTTTTTTTTTCTTTTTCTATTTTGCTTCCCAAAAATATTGATTCCTGGCAGTGTCACTCATCCAGCTGCCTAAAGGGAAAATAATAGCTATTGCCAGATGTTAATTGCATGTTGTGTAAGTGATGCATGACTAAATAGCTCACTCTAGGTTTAAATTTTTTGTTACCTCAGCTATAAAGGTCTGGATTTTATCCTTAATTACATCTGTGATTTTAGGGTTTTACTTACCAGAGCATCGTATAAAATGCTGTTTTATTTCTGCTGCTAAGTAGCCACAACGCTGTAAAAATCTGTTATAGTTATCTCAACATTCCCCTTGTTGTTATTTGTTACTTTTGCCTAGAATTGCCAATGCAAATCTTAAAGCCAGCAACCTTTGCGGACACCATACACTATCCTTTGCTACTGGTTGTGTAAGTTTTCTTATTTTTATTTCTAAACTGTAATTCTTATTTTTATTTGTTAAGACCAAAAAGAAATCAAGATCAGAGCTCTAATATGCAAGGTGCAATAGAAATAGAAAATAAAAGATGATTCCATGTAAGGCCCATATTCTGTAAAGAATTACACACATGCTGAACTATACACACTCTGGGTATGTCTAGACTACATGGCTCCATCGACGGAGCCATGTAAATTAGTTTACCCAGCACAGGCAAAGAAGCGGAGATTTAAATAATCCCCGCTTCATTAAAATAAACATGGCCGCTGCGCTGTGCCGATGATCAGCTGATCCGGCACAGCGTGGTAGTCTAGACGCAGATCGGTCGGCTGGGGAAGCCTTTGCTGACCGATCCTGTAATCCTCGTTTCACGAGGCATAAGGGATCGGTCGGCAAAGGCTTCCCCAGCCGACTGATCCGCATCTAGACTACCGTGCCAGATCAGCTGATCATCGGCACAGTCTGGCGGCCGTGTTTATTTTAATGAAGCGGGGATTATTTAAATCCCCACTTCTTTGCCTATGCCGGGTAAACTAGTTTACATGGTAGACTAACTGAAGTGTAGGAGCATAAGCTTTCGTGGGCAAAGACCCACTTCGTCAGATAGTGTAAACCTCTGATAGTTTACATGGCTCTGTCAACGGAGCCATGTAGTCTAGACATACCCTCTGAGTATTGATATTGACTTCAAGAAACACACTACATTTAACAGAGATCTCTTATACCTAGTCAAGTGCTGTGTTTGATACTGACTACAGACAATACTCTCTGCATGCAAGTCCAACTTCTTTAGACTGAGGACACATAGACAAAGCAAGTAAGCTTTCATGGCAGCGGGTCTCAGAGCCTAAGGTCTATTGACTTTGGCTCATGCAATAGCCCTAAAAATAGCTGTATAGACATTCAAGCTGAGTCTGGAGCTATTTTTAGTGCCAAAGTGTAAACTCAGGTCTGTAGACCCAGGCTCTAAGACTTGTGGCTGTGAAACCCTACTTGCCATGTAGACGTACCCAAAAGATCTGTATAGTTAAAGCCAGAGTGATAGCAAACCAAACCCACTAGGAGCCAGCTATTTCAGGATAATAAAGGAGATGTCTTTAAAAGGAGAGGAGGGCTGCCTATGAGAGAACAAGTCACATGAAAACGTCAGCATTTTTAAAAAAAATTCTAATCCTGCTACCTTTCAGGGTCAGCTACAGAGTTTTTCAATCTGCTACTGAAATGTGAAACTTCCTTCAAGATCTTCAAATAGATTTTTCACTGAACAATTTGTGTCATCTCTCTACCACACATAACAGTGCTGGCTCCACTCCCCTCTTCCAAATTGGTTATTATCTCTCTCAACCCCGGCTACAAACACAACAAATTGCCTCGGGCAAAAATAAACACAGTCTTAATGAAAATTCACTTTAAACCTAGCAGAGAGTTGTGAAATCAGCTTTTTCTCGATATTGCACCTATTAGGAAGGACATTTTTATTTAAACCCCTGCACATCCCTCCCTCCCATGGCTCCTGAATATTATAATTTCAGAGAATCTCTTAACATGACTGGCTGAGCCCACTCACATTAGAATACTATATTATGGGATGCATAGTCTTCCTGCTGTTGAAGAATAGTTTATATGTTTACTTTTTAATGGGCTATTATAGCCTCTGCAGCAGCTTCAGCCTCAAGTTAGTCTGCCATGTGGTCCTAGAAATAGAAGTTAATAACCAGCCACCTCTGTCTAAAAGTAGTTTTCCTCATCTCAGCACCAAACTGTTAATGGCATTTATCCCAACAATTGAGCTGTCCTTACAGCTAGGTCACTGAATCACTTAGCCCCAGATCCTTAAAGATTTTTCAGGTTCCTAACTCCCATTGATTTCAAATAGGGATGCACTTTGCCAAGAGAAAGGCTTCTGATATGGGAATGAAGGAGGCAAAGATGCATTGCTAATGAATTCCAAAACATCACCCTGCAGCTTCTTTCAATGAAGGACAAAAGCACTGCAGTAAACACGCTACCACATCACAAAATTACTTCAGCAAAAACATACTTCATTATACAAGTGCTTGAGGAAGATTGGTACTCATCAAGCTAACAACACTTGATTAGGCTGCCTCTGAAAGTGGATGCTCCTGGGCCTTTGTGGAGCGAATGCAAATAACTTAAGACATCTGCATGTTAAAATATCGGGAGAAGTTTTGTTGTGTCTCTGGGAGCCCAAAAAAGCAAGGAAAGTGGGTGGAAAGGTCATTATCCTGAGTCATTTAGAACTAATTCAGCAAAATGTCCTGTCCCCTGCTCACCCTATTTCTGTGGATGCATTGTAATTTCTGCTTTGTGTATTTGTGTGGTCATGTGTGTTTCTTAAGACCATTTAGGACTGAGTATCATCAAATAGCATGCAAGCTAAGGCCTTGATCTTAGAATGAGAACTTCATTGATGGAACCTAGTCTGGGAGTGCAGGGCAGGATATGGGGGAGAAGTCTGCCTGCGCAATTCTCTTCCACATTCAGAATTTCTCTGAGAGGGAGCCCTGTTCGGCTGATCACTCTGCCCACTCCAGAGTTGCAACCAGAGCTGAATTATTATAAAAGTCAACTGTTTTATCTTCAGTTTTGTTTTGTAATTTGCCTTTCACTTGTATCTGTTTTAAAAATAGATACATCAAGTGATATTCTTGAAAGAGAGAGTAAGTTTATGATGGGTGACAGGGGTCTAACGGCTCCAAAGGCATTACTTCCCCCAAACTTCCTGCAGTGTTCCCAGGCGAGGCCCTTCCAGTTAATCTCTGCCAGCAACCCTGCCAGAGTTCAGCCCCTTCCAACTGGAGGGACGAGGGAGAAAGGGGAAAAAAACGTATATTGGGGCCAGTTCCTCAAGCTGTGCATAATGGCATAACAGTATTAACTTCAGTGAAGTTACGTCACTACACCAAGTTGAGGATCTGGCCCATTTATAGGGATGCTTCAGAGTTACACAAATCATGGTGGCAGCTGCCATATAAGAATCTAGATAAATAGCCAGGAAAACCTCCCTGCATAGAAATCATAGAATCATAGACTCCTAGGTCTGGAAGAGACCTCAAGTCCAACCCCCTGGCCAAAGTAGGATCAACCCCAACTAAACCATCCCAGTCAGGGCTTTGCAAGCCAGGACTTAAAACTTTAGGCATGGAGATTCTACCACCTCCATGGGGAACTCATTCCCGTGCTTCACCACTCTCTTAGTAAAATAGTTTTCCTAATATCCAACCTAGACCTTCCACACTGCACCACTGCTTCTTGTTCTGTCATCGTTAACTACTGAGAACAGCCTCTCTCCATCCTTTATGGAACCCCACCCCTCCTTTCAGGTAGTTGAAGGCTGTTACCAAATCCCCCCTCATTCTTCTGTAGACTAAATAAGACCGAATCCCTCAGTCTATGTCTAAACTGCAGGCTTCTTTTGGAAGAAGCTTTTCTGGAAGAGATCTTCTGAAAAAAATCTTCCGAAAGAGAGCGTCTACACTGCGCAAGTGTTGAAAAAGCGATCTCCTTTTTACCTCCCTGTAACAATTCTGTATTAAGACACATCTCATGACTTTCTTGTTAAATCTCTGGGCATGCATGTGGCATTGGTGCACACTGGTCTTCAAATTCACCTTCAAAAGGAAAGACTACACAGCCACTTTTAAAAGGAGATTATGGGACATGAAAAGTCTCTAGTCTTTGGCAGCCTTGACATTGTTCCATTGAGCATTAGTAAGATGGTTTGTATCTGTTCTTGTTTCAGTGATGGAACGCCTGGTAGCCAAAGTGTAACAGAGAAGTTTGAAGTGAATTGGGAAAGCGTACTGGTCAGCTCTCACAATGCAATTGTGATGAAGTTTGATGGCCGTGGTAGCGGATTCCAAGGCACTAAGTTGTTACATGAAGTTAAGAGAAGATTGGTCCTTCTGGAGGAAAAGGATCAGTTGGAAGCTCTCCGGTGAATGACACTGTCCAAATTGCATTTAATATTGAAATGTGTTCTCAAAGGCCCTTCATCTGTATCTGGACACTAGAAAATACTTTAAGGCCCTGATCCTGCAAAGAGAACTGCGTCAGTAAGGCTATGTCTACACTGCTCTACTGTATCCAAGGAACGCATCTGCTTTTTCGGAACAGTTTCCAAAAAAGAAGACGTGTTCTTTCAGCATCCTCATTGTATTTCTCATTGTATGAGGAACAAGAGATGTTCCGAAAGAAGAGGTTTTTCTGAAATTTGGCCCCATGTAGATGGGCCAAATTTTGGAAAAGCCTTTTCCAGAAAAAAAAGATACTCAAATTGTGTATCTTTTTCTGATATAACTCTGCAGTCTAGACATAGCATGAGATCCCATTGAAGTCAACAGGGATCTGTGAAGCAGGGGTGGGAAAAGTCTCCTTACACAATACTCTTCCAGGATCAGGGTCTCCCTGAGAGAAAGCCCTGTTCATCTGGTCACCCTTCCCCCTGCAACCAAACTGACCTGTTGTTATTGTTAAAGTCAATTAATTGTTTTGTCTCTCTAGGTACCACTCAGCAATGCATCTCCTATTTGAGTGCTCTTATGTAAACAATTGAAGAAACATGATAAATTGAAAGGATAAATTCACTGCAATATATTTCAATATGGGAAGTAAAATATCAGCTAAATAATAATTCCATGTACCCAAAAAACTTATCTTCTGATATTAACATGAATAGAGGCTGAGATAAAGGGCTACCTTTGAAAAGTCCAAGGGTCTGTTTTGAAGTATTTGGGCAAGTAAGAGAAGGAGAAATCTTAAAAAATGGTTGGGCTAGATTGAAGGCCAGTTCAGTTGTTAAGAGAAAGAATTGTTTGAGTCCTGGGAAGTGTTGCATAGAAGTGTTGCAAAACCACCAGTGTAATGCATGCGATGTGATTACAGAAATAGCATAATATATAGGAATGGTGCTTCCACGCCAGTATATAGCTAGTATGGTTTATAAAAATATATACCTGTCTCAGAAGAATAGCCGTGTTAGTCTGTAACTTTAAAAAACAGTGAGTGATCCTGTGACACCTTAGAGAACAAAAATATATAGGATCATGAACTTTTGTGGGTAAAACCCACTTCCTCAGCTCATTTTGGGTGCATCTACACAGCACCCTTACCTCAAAATAAGCTACGCAATGCAAATTGAGTAGCTTATTTCAATGCTATTTCAAAATAGCTTATTTTGAAATTTGGCACTGTCTACAGAGCACTGTTCTGAAAAGTCCCTTATCTCTTGTGCAATGAGGTTTACAGGGATGTTGGAATAGCAAGCCCGTTATATTTCGATAGATGTGTAGATGTAGCCTTTGAGTGAAAATAACAGAAACCAAGATAGATATAAGAGCAAAAGACGTGCCTGTCAAATGTAGGACCTGGTGTTGTGCGTGAGTGTATCTGAGGTGTGACACACTCACCCAGGAACCTACCCCTACAACAAACTCCATTGACAATGCTGTCCACATACTTATACAGCTGACACCATCACAGGACCTAACCACATAAGCCACAACATCAGGGGCTCATACAACTGAACATCCTCTAATGCAGGGGAGGAGAACGTCAGGCCCAGGGGCCAGATGTGGTCCCCAGCTTGCCTGGATCCGGCTCCCTCTGCATTGGGGAACCTGCGCTATCACTCCAGCCCTCCACCCCCATGCATGGCACTGGGGCAAACAAAATCTACTAGGCTGGACCCCACTAGGCTCTGGTGTGCAAGGGGAATATGTTTCTCCCTCTCAGACGGGCACCACATCAGTGAGGGGTTTTTTGTGTGCAGCCCTCGACTTATTTTTCTGTGGGTCAGTGGCTCCTGACCCAAAAAAGGTTCCCCACCTCTGCTCTAATGTGATATATGCCATCAAGTGCCAGCAGTGTCCCTCTGCCATGGCTAGACCAGACAGTCTCTATGACATAGGATAAATGAACACAAATCAGACATCTGAATTGGTAACACATGAATCTGATGGGGAACATTTTAACCAGCTGGGTCGCTCAATCATGGATTTAAAAGTAGCCATTCTTCAACAAAGGTATTTCATTCACCAATTACAGATAGAGGCTGTAGAACTGGAATTCATCTACAAGTTTGACGCTATTACCCTGGACTTGAATAAAGACATTAACTGGTTGATGCATTACAAAGCCAATTTCTCCTGCCTTTAACATCTGCATTGCCACATCAAATGCAATGTATGGGACTCATCAACAAGACAGTCACTGAATATACACTTGGTCTCTAAGGAAGTGGGCATGCATATGGATGATTGTAGCTAATGTTTATTATAATAAATAAACAAGCAGCCTTTATTAAAGTAATAATCTAGCATCAGTGTGGTGGATTAGGGTGTTTAAGGACCAACAGAAAGATTATTTAGATTAACATTTGGGGGACTATAGTAAAGATGATTAAGAATGTTTCTGAAAAACAAACAATTTTTTTCTTTTATTATTAGTTTTACCAATAACTTATAATGAATTATTTTCTTATAATGATCTGTTTGTTGCACAGATAGAGATTTTGGCTAACTGAAATATTTAAACATTGTTAAATGAAGTGATCTGACCCTGCTTATGTTCAAGTCCTATCCACTTACTTTACTGTAAAAAAAATTGTCCCTTACTGCTAGCACTGTAGAGTGATTCCATACACAGAAGAGCCACTGGAGCTAAATAGCAAGAGGGGCAAAAGAATACTGCTTGATTCTGAGTGCCTGGATTAGTTTTGCAGCACCTGCAGTTGGGAAAAAAAATCTCTTCTGATTTGTAAAGTGAAAATTTTTTTTATATGGAAGTCATTGCAATAATGATGACCCTGTACTGTTTGTAAAGTAACTGTTCTAAGTATATCACACCTTAAAAATGCCATTGGAACTATGTATATATGACAGTTTTCTTGTTGATTCTACGGGCAATGTTTTGCTTCCATGATCCAATCAAAATGATGAGAAATTAGGGTATACTGGGTATATTTTGGCTCATAGGAGATGTGTTCTGCATGATATACCTGGAATAGTCCATATCAGGGGATGGGTTAAAAGAGCAAGAACAAATCAAAGAGAAAGAGACATGAAAGCAGTAGCCCTCATCATGGGTTTAGATTGGCCTACATAATTTGCTTCTGTCTTGGATAACACAACCATCCTAAACTCATGCTGATAAAATACTCAAGCCACACAATGCCATCATCTGTTCCATATATTTAACAGTGTCTTTCTTGGACTGAACTATTTCTCATCTGTTTCATATTTTAGGACAATGTTAAAAGAACATTATATTGATAAAATGCGAGTTGCTGTATTTGGGAAGGTAAAATTTTCCTATGATCCCTGCCCTCTGGTAGTGTGCTGATGTGTTTAAACACTTGTGCTTAATCATGATTTATTGAGTGTTCCTGTGGTGATGGTTTTTTTTTTTAACATGGATTGCTTGTTGCTTGGATGAGAGCTTTCTTTTTTTTCAGCCCATTTATCAGTGTTTCTTTTGAAATTATCTGGAAAAGGGAAAAAAATCTATTAGATATGTCAGATATGAGAAGGGAATTGTTAGAAGAAAATATTATTTGATATAGGTAGGGTGATAAAGTGAGTGAAAAGTGCTGAACAAATAATAGAATTCCTGTCTCAGGATTGCTTCCCAATTCATAACAGTCACTGAAATGCTAATATCAGTTTTGTTATTGTTGCTGTTTCTGAAGCGGGCAAGGAAAGGCGATGGGTTCTTGTCTTGGTACCAGTTCATTCAGACCTGAGGGGAAAACATACTAAGGTTGACAATGTACAATAAATGTACCATTGTAGCTTAGAAAACTCAGACCTTTCACCAACAAAATAAGAGCTTTGCCCCGGCAGGGGCTGCCAATTTAGGCTCTAAGGCTTTGTCTACACTACGAGTTTTTGTCGGAAGAAGCAATGCAAATGAAGCACTGATTAGCATTTTGTCAAGCTTCATTTGCATAATCTATTCTGAGCCGTTTTTGCACAAGAGTTTTTTGCGCAAAAACAAGCAGTGTGGCCGTGGCTGTATTGCACATAAGGATCATTTGCATTGTCTCGTCAGGCAAAAGCTCGTAGTGTAGACATAGCCTAAGTGTAATCAGTGTGAATCCAACTATAAATTCTGGTTCAGATAGATGAGACACCTCTAGCATCTTTGCTGGCATACTGGGTATTGCAGTAACCAAATTCAGCACTAGTGACTGATGTTTATTAGAGGATGTTTCAGTTTTACAAACTCTGCAACAAACAAGACTGTATATAACCATCCAATTACAGAGCCCAATCCTGGACACAGTTATTTTGATGACTGAAATGGTCCTCATGGACTAGATCATTCTTCTCCTTTGGAAGAGCATGTAGGAGGGAGCTGTGGGGCAAGTGAGAATGGCCAAGAGGAACTAGGGGCTTAGGAAATGGAGCCCACCCTTGAACCAGGCAGTTCCCCAAAGATCTGGGGAGGCTTGGCCATCTGTAAGGACCCATCTCTGCCCACAGCTCTACACTCTCAGGGACTGCCATGGCCATTGCTTTCCTTAGAGACCCTGTCTGAGGGTCTCTAACGAACTTCCCATGCATTTTTCTCACACCTCTTCCTGCACAGAAAGATGCCTGATAGCTTTACAC
Source organism: Pelodiscus sinensis (assembly GCF_049634645.1). Classification (NCBI taxonomy): domain Eukaryota; kingdom Metazoa; phylum Chordata; order Testudines; family Trionychidae; genus Pelodiscus; species Pelodiscus sinensis. The sequence goes on along the minus strand of NC_134712.1, from coordinate 242,099,943 downwards.
AAGGGGGAATGTCCCCTCTTACAAACACACCTACAGGCATATGTGCTCAGCTTTAGCCAGTGGGTAGCCCACTCACACAAGATGTGGGAGACCCAGGTTCAAATCCCACTTCCTCTGACTGGTGTGGAGCAAGGATTTGAATCCAGGACTCCTGCCTCACAAGTGAGTGCCCTAGTCAGGGGGGACCTGAGGAATGCTGGAGTGGATCTCATTCAGTGGCTGAAGCTGGTTGGGTGTGCGGACAGTGAGGGTTAGGGATGATGTGGCTGCCTCTCTGCCCCACAGCTGGCTCTGGGGGAGACAGATGTTTTGGCATGGGGAGCTCCATAAAAATGTGTCCCACACACCCCTCTCCATTCCCCTTCCCTGCTAGGTGCTTGGGTTTATCCCGCTCTCCGGCCGAGGAGGAGGATTGGGGACCTAACCCTGTTCCACCCACTCTCCCACTGCGGAGCTCGGTCGGAGTGCAGGCTATTATTCTGCTCTGCCTAGTGCTCCAGCTGTAGAGCAGGGTAGGGGTGCTTGCCCTGCTCTGCCCACTAGGCACTCCTGCCAGAGAGTTGGATCAGGGCATAGGGAAAGCCCCCTACTCGGCTCCCTGACAGGAGCTCTGGGTGAATGGAGCAGAGCATGGCCTGAGGGGCAAGCCCCTGGACCCCAGAGCCAGCACTGGGTCGGATGGGCCTGGATACTAAGTGGGTGGACTGCAGTGTATCCAGGCCCGCCTGTGGCTATACCCCTGAGTCCTAGGCCTGACAGAGAGACAGCCGGAATGACTGTGGTGTGGGAGACCCAAATTCCAGTCCCTCTTCCAATGACCATTTAATAGGCTATACAAAGTGAGCAGCTTCCATAGGAGAGACTGAGAGAGACCCATTCCAGACAGACAACTCCCAGCAATTTGGGTGCTAACACCTCACCTCCTCCTCCACCTCTATTCCAGGTGAGGCCCCAGATGAGATAGAGGGGGGACCACCCTGCTTGAGGATCCTGCCTGGGCAGCAGGACTGAGGAAGCTGTGCACATGCCCTCATGCCCAGATGCTGATTATAGGTGCCACAGGACTTTGTCAGTGGCAATTTAGTGACCTCAGGACTTAGGCACCTGCATGGGCAGGCAGCAGCTGAGCAGAGTTTAGGGAGCTAAATTTTGGACTTAGGCACCTAAATTCCTTTGTGGATCTATCCCAAAGTTACCTCAATGCATAAATAATTGCAGGATCAGGCCCAGAGTTAGGACTCAGGCTTCCACTGTATACGAGTGCAAAACTCCAGCTGAAGCAAAGGGGACAATTTGTCTGTTTAGAGCCTGCAAGAATGAGGCTTTAGGTCCTGGCTAGTTTATTAACTCTTGGTGGAGTTGTTTAGCACCCTATGTCCCATTTCTTAGAGTATGTATTGAGAACACCACTGCCCCGCATGCACAGGGGCATAGATAATTCTGGCAGGTTTGCCAGAATGCACCTCACTGTGTCCCACTTAGCTACCAGCCCTTTCATTGTGAAGCAGGGTTGAATGGTTTTTATCTAAATGAACACCTTGCTCTGCTGTGCCTGGTCCTGGTGGTATTTTGCCTCATCTAAAGTGAGGTGGGAAGGAGGGTGTGCACTTAACACCCAAGCTAAGGCTTTATCTTGTATTAGTTGGGCTCAATTTACAGCGAATTCCCACTGATCCACAGCCAGGTCTCAAGGTGTGTCTACATGGCAGTCAGAGATGTGCTGGTAGCCCATGTAGACACAGACAAGCTTGCTTTGATCTAGCTAGCTAAACTAGCAATTCAGCCACAGCAGTTTGGACCAGGCAGGGTTGTATAATCCATGCTTGGGTTCACGTTAGCAAGCTAGCTAGATCAAAGCAAGCTCGGCTATGTCCACACATGCTGCAAGCATACTTCTGACCAAAGTGTAAACATACCCTTAGACTATCAACATTCCAGGCAGGGAGCCGTTTCTTTGATGCATGTCTGTACGGGGTGGGTTTGGCATCTCTAGGTACAACACAAATTAAAATTAGCAAAGAGACTGTATGCTATTTGTCATAAGGCACCCACAGGGTTCTTGGTCTGCCTCTGCTACTTGCTAGCACAGCATTGCAATGCTTCAGGTTGGCCCTTGTTCTGACTAACGCTGCGTGAGCATTGTGCATGAGGTGACTGCTTTTGTGCCACCAGTTTCTACATTCTCACTGATGCATGTGGCTGTTTGTCTGTCTGTACTCTAGGATTATGGGGGCTATCTGAGCGCTTTTATTCTTCCGGCTGGTGAAGAGAATCAAGTGTTCACTTGTGGAGCCTCTCTTTCTCCATTGACAGACTTGAAATTATACGGTAAGCACCACTCCCTGGAGGCCACAGAATACCAGCTCTCAGCCACAACCAACATTCCCACCCTCTCCTTACTAGGGCTTCCTTCTCTTTGTTTCTTAAAAAGCTTGCCTCTGCCTTTCTAGTGTCTTTGGTGGTGTTCGGTTTGAGCCAGAGTGTAAAACCTTTATTCCATTGGTAAACAGTTCTGCTAAGTCACTCAAAATATTTCCTTCACTTCAGTGGGATGAGTCCCCTGCATTAATAAATAGGAGCCCCACAACAAGGCCTCAGATAGTAGGCTTCTTAAGGTAGGACCCTGTCCTTCTGGCTCTTATACCACGCTGAGCCCACACAACAGTGGTAATGACTGCGAAGTGCAGCCATCTGCAGTGCCACTACAATACAGCAGACATTCTGGAAGCTCGCCCATAGTAGTATAGACAGACACATAGGACTGGAAGGGACCAGTATTCCCATTAAGCTGAATACTTGGACGGCCACCCAGAAGAGATTTATGTGCTGCCTAGCTGATTAGCAGAGTGCCCATAGTTGGCAGCATGTGTTTCTACTGGTGGTTCACTTTGGCACATGCCTCAGTGCATATAATAACATTTATTCTGCACATGGATGGAAAAAATTAGAGGGAACATTAAAAGGGACCTTGAGAGGTCATCTAGTCCAGTCCCCTGCACTTGTGGCAGGGCTGCATATTATCTAGACCATTCCTGACAGGTGTTTATCTCACCTGTTCTTAAAAATCTCAACTGATGGAGATTTCACAACCTCCCTAGGCAATTTATTCCAGTGCATAACCACCCTATAGGGTGTTTTTTTCCTAATGTGCCACCTAAACTACCCTTGCTGTAATTTAAGCCCTTTGCTTCTTCTTCTCCTCCTCCTTTTCCTCCTTGTAACACCCTTTTAGGTACTTGAAAACTATTTATCATATCCTCATCTCAGTCTTCTCTTTTTCAGACTAAACATACCCAGTTCATTTAATTTTCCCTCATGGGTCATGTTTTCTAGACCTTTAATCATTTTTGTCGCTCCTCTGGACTCTCTTCAATTTGTCTACATCTTTCCTGAAATCTGGGCCCAGAACTGGACACAGTATTTTTGCTGAGGCCTAATCAGCACTGAATAGGATTGAAGAATTAATTCTCATGTGTTGCTTACAACACTCCTCCTAATACAGCCCAGAATGATATTTGGTTGGTTGGTTTTTTGGCAACAGTGTTAACACTGTTGACTCATATTTAACTTATGATCTTCTGTGACCCCCCAATCTCTTTCTCCTCTACTCTTTCATTGGATGTCATTTCCCATTTTGTATGTGTGCAACTGATTTTTCATTCATATATGGCAGGGGTGGGCAATAATGTTTGGTGCACGGCCACTCCAAGATTTTGGAAAGTGGTCAAGGGCCGCACTTTCTGTGGAGGAAATGCGGGGTGTAGGAAAGAGGCTGCGTGCAGAAGGTCACATGGGGTAAGGGACTGGGGTGCAGGAGATGGTGTGAGTTCTGAGAGGGAGTTTGGGTTCAGGAGAGGATTCTGGCCTGGGGAAGGGGTACAGGAGGTGGTACAGGGCCTGGGAGGGAGTTGTAACCTGTGGCAGGGGGTGCAGAGGGTTTGGATGGTAACCTGGGGGAGGGAGTTGGGGTACGGGAGGGGCGGGGGTGCCAGAGGCAGGCTCTGACTGGGAGGTACTTACCTAAGCATCTCCTGGCCAGAACCCCCAAGGCAGGCTGGGCTCCCTGCCTGCGGCAGCCCCAGATCACTTAGAGCTGCAGGCTATTCCATCCATGTGGCTCTCAGCTCCTGGACAGGGAGAAGCTTGCGCTGCCTCCATCATCCACGCAAATCTCTCAGCTCCTATTGGTTGGTTGTTTCCCACCAATAGGAGCTGAGAGATTGGCTGAGGTCAGTTGCTATTGGCCTGTAGTTCCTGGCCAATAGGAGCTGAAAATTGGGTTTGGGGCGGGGAGATTGCATGAAGTCTGTCATTCCCTCCAGAGCAGAGAGTCGCCGGACTGCACTTTAAACCCGCGGCAGCTGCGTGCTTGAGAGTTCTGGCAAGGTGGTCTGTGGGACAGATCCAGTGGCTTTGCAGGCTGGATCCAGCCCCCAGGTCATAGTTCTCCCAGATGCAGTACTTTGCATTTGTCTATATTGAATTTCATCCTATTTACTTCAGACTATTCCTCCAGTTTGTCCAGATTATTTGGAGTTTTAATCCTATCTTCCACAGCAGTGTTTCTCAACCTTTTTTTTATAAAAGTATCCCCTTTTAAAAAAATTGTAAGTACCTACAGTTTTCAGACACACACAATTTTTTTCTACCATTGCAACACATTTGTTTAAACAACTTAATCGTAGCCAGGCGGGCGATTAAATTTTTGCTTGTAAAAAGTACAAAAATAATAAAGCGCTATAAAACTTAAAACAAAAATTCAGTTTTCTCCAAATTTCAGTTGTGTTGGCGTACCCCCCAGACTTCTCTCGAGTACTCCTAAGGGTACTGGTTGAGAAACACTGCTCCAAAGCACTTGCAGCCCTTCCCAGTTTGTTATCATCCTCACACTTTTACGTCTACTCTTTATGCCATCATCTACATCACTGAAGAAAATACTGAATGGAACCAGACCCAGAACTGATCCGTAATGGACCCCACTTAATATGCCCTTCCAGTGTGAGCATGAACCACTGACAATTACTCCCTGTGAATGGTTTTCCAACCAGTTATGCACCCACCTTATAGTAGCTCCATGCAGGTAGTATTTCCCTAGTTTGTTTATGAGAAGGTCATGTAAGACAGTACCAAAATCAAGATATATAACTCACATATAGTGTTCCCCCCCCTTCACTCTCTCTCTCTCTCTCTCTCTCTCTCTCACACACACACACACACACACACACACACACACAGCCTTGTTACCTTATCAAAGAAAGCTATTAGGCTTGTTCGACCAATTCAGTTCTTGACATGTACATGAGGACTGTTATATATCATCTTACACATGTATGATAAACAAAAGCCTTTTCATCCAGCACTTCATCAGTCAGCAGGCTCGAAACTCTGGCATTTCTGATCCGCACAGAAAGTCTTGTTTATAGTGTTGGGCTGACACGTTGGAGGGGGCTGCAGGCAATGGAGGCGACAGCCTGCCAGGCTCTTGCACAAGGTGGGCAGACTGGTTCCATGCTCCTAGAAGATGTTGGGCTGAGGCAGCCAGCCCTCAGCACCACCCTAAGAGCTGCTTGGAGCGCTGGGCTTTATGTACTGAGGGGCAGACCTGCTGGGTCTGCAAATTCACACTTTTATCAGCCCATTGAAAAATCAAAACTCATTTTTTTCCAAAGTCCTAACATTCCCATCAGGGTTTGTGAAGGGCTGCTCCTTCAGCCAAAGAGAAACTGATCTAAGGCCACTCCGTAGCCTCTCCCATCAAGCACACCTCTGAGAGGAAGCTACCCCATTCCCACCCAGTAGACCTATATAGAGATTTTCCTCCTAGCTGCTGGAAGGCATAACAGCCTTCTTGATACTCCTCCATACATTCCTTGGCTGGCTAGTCAGTGGAACTGGCACTCCTCTTATTTTGCTCTGTGTAAATCAGGAGTAGTTCCATTAAAATCAAGATGCATCACCTGTATTAGGTCCCCAGTAACTTTCACTGAAGCCACTGAAGATCTTCCCATTGATTTCAACTGAATTTGGATCAGCCATTAGATGAAAGCAGAATAGAAATGATATAACTTGTAGCTCTCGGTATATTTCAGTTACATTCAAAAATCAATAGCAGAACCCTCCTGTGATTAATTTAATACCTCTCAATATACATTGATGGAGAAAGGCCTTGTAGCATAGTGAATCATATGCTAACTTAACGTGAAAAAGTTTTGGCTTTTCAGGTATTTTTTCACTATTCTTTAATTAGAATAAAATTTTCTCCATCAGTGTCATTACAGAGTGAGGCATTAATTCTGACCAAGTTTCTAAAACAAAACAGAAACACAAGAGATTCTCAAATATTTCTCATTGAATGAAAGTTGAGTCAGAAAATAAGGCTTTTATTGTTGGAACGGACTGCACTGGACTAAAGATTGACCAATATGTTTTCTTTATTTCTTTTCAAGCTTCTGCCTTTTCTGAAAGGTATTTGGGACTACATGGCATTGATAACAGAGCATATGAGGTAATTGCATGGAGTTGAGAACAGAGCTTTAAGTCTCTTTCCCAACAAAATGTAAACCTTTCTTTAACTTTTTAACCCTATCTTCTTATTTACGTTTTGGAGGGAAATATCAAAAGCAATGAGAGCAGTAAAAGAGTATTTGTTTGAAAGTTTTTTTGGCTTTAAGTCTGCAGACTGAAAAGCTGGTTTTGTTTCATTGAATGTAACAGTATAATTAATAACCTGGTCATTCATTAATCCTCAGGATACACCTCTAAAGTAGGGAGTTATTATTAGCCCCATTTGACAGGTGGGCAAGCTGAGGCAAAGAGAATGAGTGACTTGTCCATGGTCACAGGAGGAAACAGTGTCAAAGCTTTGATTAGAACGCTATTCTGATACTCAGCCCATTAGATCATGCCTTTTCATTTACAGTCCATTTAAAGTCACTTTAATATTTCACCCAAGTTAAATGTTGAGCTGCTGATGGTGATAAGCACGGAATGGGTATTTCGGAATTCTGAAGCTTAAGGTGGTGGTACCCAGAAATCTGGGCTTCAATCTAGCAAAGTTTAAAATTGCAGCTAGCTCATTAGATACGGTGTTATTGCTGAGGACATGAGGGAGGCTCAATGGGTAGGAATGCTTCCATTAGTTTGTAGAAGCCAGAAAAGAGTAACTACATGGAGGGAAAGGGTCCCTGGTCTGTGTCTGCGAAGTGCCGAAAAATAGGTACTAACCCTGCACCCAGCCAGAAGAGAAAAATCAGTCAGATACCATGTGCTTCTCCTTAACAGGTAGGGCTTGTGGGTAGGTGATCCATATAGTGAATTCCCTTGTCCTCTAAAATTTCAACACCATAGTTAGGTAATTGTGTGTGTGTGGGGGGGGGGGGTTCTAGAAAGTTGAAAACGAATCAGACAAAGTGAAAGCAAAGCAATCAGTTCTCTCAGTTGGGTGTAGTGCAAAATATGTTGGCTATTTGATTCAGAAGGTTGGTTTTGATAAGTACGAGTATTTTAGATTAGCCTGAGGAGGGAACTATTTAGCTGTTCAATGTGATTTCATGCAACATTGCAGTGTTCTAAGTGTGGCCTAATGACAGTGCCTAGACACTGATGTAGCACATGCTCCTTAAACACCACAACTGTGGCATGCACTCTCTAATAATTGAGGAGCATGAAACTGCTATTTCCTGAGCTTTGGAACTATGTTGTGGAATTTGTAAAGACCAGATCACCCAAGGCCTGGTGCAGACTTTTATAAGCTATGATTTTCCACTAGAGGCAATGTTATAACAGAAAGAGCACCAGGCAGGAAACTACAGGGCATCGCTGCTATATGTCCAAGATACAGTCAAAAAAACATGGACATATAGCGAAACGACATAAAGCGGTGAATTTTTTTTCTGCAGCTGACTTCCATTTGCACAAATTGATCTCTCTCTTTTTTTTTTTTTTTTTTTTTGCACACGACTTTAGAGCAGGAAATGGAGGACTTATAGCACAATAGTTCCTACAACCATCAACAATGTTAGTATAGAATTGACATATAACAGGGATTCCCTGTAGATGAGAACCAAGAAACAAAATGTTTGTGTGGAAGGATGTTCCCTGCTGGGTTTTTTTCACCTGTATACACTTACATGCAGTTTTCCTTTCGTTTCCTTCCTCTCCCATTGCTGCTTAATAACTCTGTTAACTGCTTAAATGCAAATTAGGGCAAACACGCATTCCTTTGTTTACTGACTTCTGACTGGACTAATAACTCTTACAATGAATTGTAGCTTACGTTTCTAAATATATTTCACCATAACTATACTGATCAGCAAGTTATGAGTTTTCAAATGATATCTCACAAGGTATACTTTATACAAAGATTATTACACTAGTGTGTAGGGTGTGACATCATACTCACCATTTACTGTAAAGGCAGGATTGGTCATGAAGTGCAAGAAAAGGTTAGAGAAAAGAACATCATAGTTTCTCCTCTATTTTGCTGCTGTAATGATTTAAGCTGCCAAGAGAAAGAGGTTGCAATGATATTAGCTAGTTATTCTGTTGGTCACATATCAAACAGTTAAAATGCTGTTTTTCTTTGTACTTATAAATCACTACTTTCTGGGTTATTCTTACCTGCAACTTTTATCTTCATAGATCACCAAATTAGCACACAGAGTTTCATTACTGAAAGATCAAAAGTTTTTGATCATTCATGCCACAGCTGATGGTAAGTTAATTCACTATTTTAGTGTGATACATCATGTATTTTATGACACACTGATTTTTTTCTTAATTAAATTTGTCACATTTATGCATTTATTGATACTAATCTGATTTTACAGAAAAAATCCATTTCCAGCATACTGCAGACCTTATTACACACCTAATTAGGGCAAAGGCTAATTACAGCTTACAGGTACAGTATGTGGTTGTTTCCTTTTTTTCATACTTAGTCATTTTGCACTTGGAACAGAAGCCAGATATTATTAAATAAACTTTAGAAAACCCTCACTGTATATACAATATAGAAATACAACTAGAACTGCAATTCTAAGCTATATGTACATTATGTAGTTATACTTTCTCTTTCTCTTTCTGTCTCTAACTGTCTCTGTCTCTCTCTCTATCACCCACACATACACAATCATTATTTAGATTTGCCCAATACTTCTCCAAGGTCAAATCTCAAAATATATGTACATTGGATGAGATTCTCAAAGAAATTTGATATTCAGCTCCTGCTGACTGTCAATGAGACCTAGGCGCTCAACTCCACATTCCCTTTCGAAAATTGTAGCTTTCAAAGTCTGTTATAATTAACTGTCATTCATTTAACATGTAGCAAAGTTGCCTGTTAGATCTAAGTAAAAAGCATAGCTGAGATAATTTAGGAAATTTCCTTTAAAGAATTATTAAAGTTCCTTCTACCAATAAATAAATTCCTTTTTCAATAGGTTTGCATTCAACTTTTTAAAGTAATGAAACTACAGTAAAACTCCATTGGTCCAGCATCCAATGCTCTGGCACTCCTGATGGTCCGGCACCATCAGGAACCCGGAAGTGCTCCGGGCAGCCGGACAATTGGAGCTGCTTTGCGCCCGGCTTCCCCGATTCAGCCGCTGCTGAAACTGACCAGCAGCTGAATCAGGGAAACCGGGGACAGAGCAGCTGAGGTGCTGCCAAGTTGGTCTCGCAGCGAGGGGCAGCACTACCGGACGAACCCGGTAGCACCCCAGTGTGGTCACCCTAAGAGCATATCTACACTACAACATTTTGTTGGCATAGTTTTGTTGGTGAGGAATATGAAAAAAATGCCACCCCCTCCAAGGGGCATAGGTTGGCTGGCAACACTCCCAATTTCTCTTCTCCTTGGAGCTGGCTGTTCTATACTGACAGAAAAACTCCTGTGTGCATACGCTGCATCTGCAGTAGCAGGCTGTGCTGATACAGCTATTACCTCCAGAACATTTGTCCTGTAGCTAAGGCCTATTTAGGTTTAACTTAAACCTGATCAGAATCAACTTTTAAATTGAAACAAGTGTGTCCACACAGACGTTGGCACCAATTTCACTACCTTGTTTAAATACAGTTTGTTGATTTAGCCAGTGCAAGACAAGCCCTCTAAGTGTCGTACAATAGTGTTTATGTGAGGTCTGTTAGCGAGAGCTGGGTTTGAGTTGCAGAAGTAAGCTCTGGACCGACCCCAGGTGTTCACATCTGGGATTTTAGTTCAGGCCCATTTCTAATCTGGCATACAGCTACTCACAATCTCCTTGGTTCCTTTGCAGATATACCCTGATGAAAGCCATTACTTTAACAATGCCATGCTTGAGCAACACTTGTACCAATCCCTTGTCAATTTCTTTGTGGAATGTTTCAAAGTTCAGGACAAAGTCCCAATAGTCACACTGAAAGAGGATGAGGAGGAAGATTAACCCTTTTGGTTCGTGCTAAGCACAAAGCCGTTCTTTATAACAATATGCAACTGAATCATTTTCCTGGAGAAAGAAATGTTATGTTGTTAGCATGTATTTAAACAAAACTGAAAGCAGCCTGCCTGCTTTACGGACAGCAACTCCTTCCTGAATGGAAGAACATTAAGCATGATGAACTCAGCAGAAACTGCTGTCTGACATGAATCCGTCACATACATCACCACCTTATTTGCCACAAAATGACTTCTGGAGTAAAAGGCTTTCAAGAAACTGGACTTGAAGGACCACCCCAAGAAACCACCTTGTGGACTAGCAGGTTAAATGGCCCTTTTTGCATTGAAACAATGAAGTAGTAGCAATGAAATTCATCCTCTCTGTTAGGGTTACCATAGCATCCTGTTGTGTCAGATAAAACTTAACAAATGAAAAAGATTATAGCACAATTATTTTAAGGTACAGATTCATACATATTCGCCTGTTCTCCCCCATGTTTAGAATATTCATCATTGCTATGGGGCATACAGATTCTAATTATACAAAGTATCACTGTAGTTACACTAATGTTTAATTAATCTCATATAATTAATTACTATTTTATATTGTTTTTACCTATTCCTCTTTACATTTGGTCTCATGCTTACCTTATCAGCTTCACAACTTGTCTTGGATGTGGAAGAAAACAGGCACTGAACTAACTAGACAAGTGTTTTTCAGTCGGTGGGTCATGACAGAAGAAGGGGGTCACAAAGGCAATCAGGGAAAGGGGGGAGGGTGCAAGGTCTTACATTTGATTACAGTGTAAAGCAAAGAAAATCTTTGTTCCTTCCCTTCCTGCACACCCTTCAGTTATTCTCTGGTAGCCTCTCCAAGCGCACATCTAAATAAATTATTTTTGGGAAATTCAATGGCTTGTGTTATACAGGAGGTCATACCCAATGGTCTCTTCTGCTCTTGGAATCTATGAATGTAGGATTAGCTTTGATACATTTTACTCCTCTAGAGAGTAAACGCAAACATTTGTTACTTTGAATAAGTGGTCATCAACTAGGGATGTAAATGGATAACTGGTTAATCAGCACCCAGCCCAGACGGAGCAGCCTACCCGTCCGCCCATTGGGAGCCTCACAGGGCCAAAAGCCAGCAGCCAAGCACCCATGATTAACCGTGTGACTGATAGAATTTTTATCGGTGACACGGTTAATATTTTTATATATATTTTTACATCCCTATCACCAACCTGAAAGGGTTGAGAACCAATCTACACTATGATAGTGGAAGTTTGTATCAGATACTTGTGAAGCATTAAAAAAGAAAATCAATTTGGATAGGTTTATTTCACATGCTGTTTGCAGCTTACTTTTGATTTTGGATTCCAAGTCAACGATTGTCATATTCCACTTTTTATTATGTTTTTTGTTTGCAGGAGATTTATACACTCAGAGCATGTATGCTCAAATTGTACTACTCTTTCCAGGGGTGGAAAACAATGTTTAAAAACCCTCATGAAAATCTTTCAAATCTCAAAAATTATTAATTCACTTGCGGTTATCATATCATAAAGATTTTTGGCTAGTGTTGCTCATTGTAAGATATTCTGACCAAATGTACAGCCAGTATTAATATTGTATATTTCATTTTGTTGTATATAAAGGAATGTAAGTCAGTTATTTGTCAGGTCTCCAATCCAATATTAGTCTTGTGTTGAGCATGCATGCTATAACCTTCCTTTGCTGATCAGGACTCTCTAGAGGTACTAGCTTGAAACTATATCAATTAATGTGATTTCTTTTCTTGTTTTGACAACATGAATGTCAGCGCAGGTTTCTACATTTTTACACAGTATTGTGGGTAAACTCACATCCTGACAGCAATGATGATGTATCCATTGTGTTCTTTAAGGTGTCAAGTTCTTTTTTTTATTTTAATTTCTAAGCTTTGACTGTTGGTTGTAATTAGACCATCATGGACTCTATCCTGGTAAATCATCGAAACAATCTAATTTGGGGTTTTTTTGGGGGGAGGAGGGAATCTTTAATTTACAATGCAGTGACATTTTGCGAACAGGAACTACAGTATAAATCTGCTGTACTAGGCAGTATGCCAAATAGACAATACGAATGCTGTGTGTCCAGGTTTCGCTACACTAAATGGGCTCAAAAGTCTGAAATGAACTGGATCGGAAAAACATCAAATCTGTTCTGTCCGCAATCTTTTGTAGGAGGACATTTAGGATGTGGCATGGTAGTGTTTGTTCATCCATGGAATAAAACATTATTTTACCACCCTGCTTGCTATTTTTTGTGTTTTAGTTACATACTTAAATAATAGTTATTATAAGTGTGATTTCTAACTGAAGTGGCAACCAAACCCCAGCTGAACAGACTCAATATATAACATCTTGTGTGAACGCAGAAAGCCACTTACTAAGCACATCTCCCTAACAAGGGAGTGCTGTTTCTGAGGAAGATGCAAAGTGCTGTAGAATGTGATCAGTCCAAAAGAACCTAATTTGAAGTCCTCTGTTACTCAACCATCTTTTCTGACAACAGTGTCTGTTGCTGTACATTCTCTGTCATCATAGAAGTAATCAGTGGCCTTTCTACAGTCCACCCCGCTAGCCATTTCTTGCTTGCAGCTAATGGCAAGGCTATAGTCAAGTATTCTCAGCTAGGGAAGCTTGGCCAAATGGCCTTTTAACATCATTTATAGCAAGTTGCAGTGAAGACCACAAAAGAGATTTAACTCTATTGCCATGTATTCCGTCTCTTCTGCTAGAAGAAAGACGGTTGTCAGGTTAAGTGAAAGAAATGGGAGTTACGTGCTATTCTAACACTGATTTTCTGTAGCAGAGAGGTAGCCGTGTTAGTCTGATCTTGATAAAATAAAAAAAGCAATCATGTAGCACTTTAAAGACTAACAAGATGGTTTATTAGGTGATGAGCTTTCGTGGGGCAGACCCACTTCTTCAGACCATATTCTGAAAGTGAAATGGCATGACCATTACATAACAGAAGGGATACAGTGAAGAAGTAACCAAATCAGCTACATAGAGATTATGTACAAGTTACCTGTGTGTAGGTGTGTCTGTCAGTAACATGGGGACAATACCCATTGGAACATGGCATTGAGCTCCTTGGTTGCTAAGTAAGGGCTACATTTTCTTCACATATTATATGTAGCATCTCTCAGATTGGAGAAGCTCCATTGTTGCCATACACTCTGGGTTAAAATGGAGTTTTCTCCCATTATAAATCTTGGTTATCTTCCTAACCTCTTACACACACGCACACAAACATCACATGCTACTCTCCGCCTTGGGCTGCTACTTCAAAGGGAGTTTGGAATCTGCACTCCCAGAACTTGTCTTTCCACTAGATGCTTTTTTTCTCCTGTTATCCCTTTAAAAGCGTAGGGTCAGAGGCTTGCTCATGGACTAATTGCTCACCAAACATGATGGAGAGGAAAACACATTTTATGATCTTCAGAGGGGTAGCCAAGTTAGTCTGTAACGGGAAAAACGTTAAAACCAACAAATAGTCTGGTAGCACTTTAAAGACCAACAAAACATGTAGATGGTATCATGAGCTTTCGTGGGCACAGCCCACTTCTTCAGATGATGTCTTGCTGATTGTTTAGGGTAGATGGTCTAAACTCAGAATGATATAATAGTAGCTTATTTACAGTGCTGGACCTATAATAACATTTAACATTCCTGTGGTGGGACGAATACCTCAGCAGTCCAGCACTCTGGCATTTAATTTCAAAAAGGGGACTGACTTACACAAAAATGAGGAGCTTAGTTAAACAGAAATTAAAAGGCACAGTGACTAGAGCCAAATCCCTGCAAGCTGCATGGAAACTTTTTAAAGACACCACAATAGAGGCCCAACTTAAATGTATACTGCAAATTAAAAAACATAGTAAGAGACCTTAAAAAGAATCACCGTGGCTTAACCACCATGTAAAAGAAGCCACAAGGGACAAAAAGGCATCTTGCAAGAAATGGAAGTCCAGTCCCAGTGAGATAAATAGAAAGGAACATAAACACTGTCAAATTAAGTGTAAAAATGTAATAAGAAAAACAAAAAAAGATTTTGAGGAACAGCTAGCCAAAAACTCAAAAAATAATAGCAAAATGTTTTTTAAGTACATTAGAAGCAGGAAGCCTGCTAAAAAACCAGTGGATCCCCTAGACAATCGAGATACAAAAGGAGCAATCAAGGATGATAAAGCCATTGCGGAGAAGCTAAATGATTTCTTTGCATCAGTGTTCACGGCTCAAGATGTTGGGGAGATTCCCAAACCTGCACTGTCCCTTGTGGGAGATGAATCTAAGGAACTGTCCTGGATTGACATGTCATTAGAGGAGGTTTTGGAACAAATAAAAAAACTTAACATGAACAAATCACTGGGACCGGATGGCATTCATCCAAGGGTTCTAAAAGAACTCAAATGGGAAACTGCAGAACTGTTAACTGTGGTTTGTAATCTATCCTTTAAATCGGCTTCCGTACCTACTGACTGGAAGATAGGTAATGTGACACCAATATTTAAAAAGGGTTCTAGAGGTGATCCCGGCAATTACAGACCAGTAAGTCTAACATCGGGCAAATTAGTTGAAACAATAGTTGAGAATAAAATTGTTAGGCACGTAGAAGAACATAATTTGTTGAGCAAAAGTCAATATGGTTTCTGTAAAGGGAAATCATGTCTTACTAACCTATTAGCATTCTTTGAAGGGGTTAACAAACATGTGGACAAAGGGGATCCAGTAGATATAGTATACTTAGAATTTCAGAAAGCTTTTGACAAAGTCCCTAACCAGAGGCTGTTGTGTAAATTACATTGTCATGGGATAAGAGGGAAGGTCCTTTCCTGGATTGAGAACTGGTTAAAAGAAAGAAAACAAAGGATAGGAATAAATGGTAAATTTTCAGAATGAGTAACTAGTGGTGTCCCCCAAGGGTCAGTCCTAGGACCAATCCTATTCAACTTATTCATAAATGATCTAGAGAAAGGGCCACACAGTGAGGTAGTAAAGTTTGCAGATGATACGAAATTGTTCAAGATAGTCAAGACAGAAGCAGACTGTGAAGACCTTCAAAAAGATCTCACCAAACTAAGTGATTGGGCAACAAAATGGTAAATGAACTTTAATGTGGATAAGTGTAATGTAATGCACATTGGAAAAAAATAATCCCAACAATACCTATAGTATGATGGGGGCTAATTTGGCTACGACAAATCAGGAAAGAGATCTTGGAGTTAGCGTGGATAGTTCTCTGAAAACGTCCACACAGTGTGCTGTGGCGATCAAAAAGGCAAAGAGAATGTTAGAAATTATTAAGAAAGGGCTAGACAATAAGACACAGAATATCTTACTGCCCCTGTATAAAACTATGGTACGCCCACATCTTGAATACGGTGTACAGATGTGGTCTCCTCAACTCAAAAAAGATATTTTGGCTTTGGAGAGGGTTCAGAAAAGGGCAACTAAAATGATTAGGGGTTTGGAACGGGTCCCATATGAAGAGAGGCTAAAGCGACTGGGACTTTTCAGTTTGGAAAAGAGGAGACTGAGGGGGGGATATGATAGAGGTATATAAAATCATGAGTGGTGTGGAGAGGATGAATAAAGAAAAGTTATTCATTAGTTCCCATAATAAAGACTAGAGGACACCAAATGAAATTAATGTGGGTAGCAGGTTTAAAACTAATAAAAGAAAGTTCTTCTTCGCACAGTGCATAGTCAACCTGTGGAACTCCTTCCTGGAGGAGGCTGTGAAGGCTAGAACTATAACAGGCTACGTCTACACTGGCCCCTTTTCCGGAAGGGGCATGTAAATTTCACCAGTCGTAGTAGGGAAATGCGCGGGGGATTTAAATATCCCCCGCGGCATTTAAATAAAAATGTCCGCCGCTTTTTTCCGGCTTTTAAAAAAGCCGGAAAAGAGCGTCTACACTGGCCCCGATCCTCCGGAAAAAGCGCCCTTTTCCGGAGGCTCTTATTCCTACTAAGTAGGAATAAGAGCCTCCGGAAAAGGGCGCTTTTTCCGGAGGATCGGGGCCAGTGTAGACGCTCTTTTCCGGCTTTTTTAAAAGCCGGAAAAAAGCGGCGGACATTTTTATTTAAATGCCGCGGGGGATATTTAAATCCCCCGCGCATTTCCCTACTACGACTGGTGAAATTTACATGCCCCTTCCGGAAAAGGGGCCAGTGTAGACGTAGCCACAGAGTTTAAAGAGAAGCTAGATAAATTCATGGAAGTTAGGTCCATAAAAGGCTATTAGCCAAGGGGTAGGAATGATGTTCCTGGCCTCTGTTTGTCAGAGGCTGGAGACAGATGGCACGAGACAAATCGTTTGATCATTGTCTTTGGTCCACCTCCTCCAGGGCACTTGGTGCTGGCCACTGTCGGCAGACAGGCTACCGGGCTAGATGGACCTTTGGTCTGACCCAGTATGGCCATTCTTATGTTCTTATGTTCTCTGAAGGAGCGTAACAAGCAGTTTTTTACAATAAACCAAGGCAATTTCATTTTAAATCTCTGCTACCAGCAACACGAGCATCAATAATATTTATCACTGCTATGGACATAAAGTACTGCTGTAGTTACACTAAACTTTAATTAATCTTATGTAATTAATTTTATTGTATTAGTAGAGAAAAGTCAGATCTTTCTTACCCTCAATTTGATGGCATTTTTGTTTGGCTGGAACATGGTAACTTTTGAACCTTGCCTCTGATGCATTCTAAACATTCAACAATGGGTGTATTGAGCAGCGCGCTTATGGGTTTGGGGAAATAAGAGACTGCGCGCCCCTGCCAACTGGTTAGCAAATCCAGGAGTTTCAAATACCTAATTAGCTATAGATCAAAGACCAAGACCCAGCCAGGAGCACCTTGCAGTATATCCCTCGCTCCCCACAAGTTTAACATGTCCAAATCCCAAAGGCCTCCCCTCCCAGACAGAAAGACAAGCAATAAAAATGGGGGGAAATGGTGGCACATGCACCTGACTTGCTCGGAGAGACACGTCATGGTGGAAGTGGGGAGGCACACGGATTTGTAACTGAAGGAAGAGAATGGGGGAAAGGCACTTGGGTATTTAGCTATTCTGTGGCAGAGGGGACTAGGGCTGACACACAGTTAGTGGCCGAGGGGAAAACAGGGCTGAATTAACCCTTTGTGGGCCTGGCGCTAAATATATTTGTAGGTCTCATGGGGACATTAGAGCACAGAATGGCGAGGGTGTCCCTGCATTGCCTAGCCTAGTGTGACAGCACTATTTACAAACCAGCAGCTGCCAGACCTACACTGGCCACGCGGCCCTTTGCTGTCAGTATTCAGGAGGGGGGGGAGGCCTGTGATATGTCGCACAGTCTCGTCTCCCCCAACAGCTTCTGACTCTCTAACCCAGTTCCCCGCACTCAGTCTCTCCCCACAACTACACAGTGCTCTGCATACCACCACCCCGTCCAGTGCACCCACAGCCCCACTACAACTGCCCAGCACCCCCCACAGATCCCTCCACTTCCTAGTGCCCCAGCAGACAGAGTGTTACAACCCCCCCCCACTGCATAGCACCCCTTGCCTCATTACAAACCAGCACCCATCCCTGCCGTGCTCACCTCAGATATCCGCCCCCCGCCCCAGTCCCGGACTGGTGAACCCAGAGCAGCTCTTGTGCCCAAAGCTCCTCCATAATCCAACTCCATTGCCTAGGCTGAGGGACACCCAGACAAACGGGGAACAGTGTCTGACCTTATGGGAGGGCCAATGAACGCACTGCCAAGGGACCCCTGTGCAACCAAGTCTGGGAAGAGCTGCTGCTCTCCACCATGCATGGCTCCCAGTACCCAACAAGTCGAGACCAGGGGGGCACAGAGCATCTCTGAAATAGCGGGAGATGATGATGGGAACATGGTTTATTTGTTTTAATCAGTAGCTAGTTCCTGTCTTTTAACCAAAGGGGAGGAATAAGTGGCCAGGTTTCACACTGTACAGCACATGTTGGGGGGGAGCGTGTCAAAGGCTACTGGGAGGAGTCAATTTATTCATCAATGATCTGCACACGAGGGAAAACAGAAGTGGCAAAGTTTGCAGACAATACCGGATTACTCAGTCCAAAGCTGACGGCAAAAAGCTACTAAGGGAGCTCATAAACATGAGTGACTGGGCAACAAAATGTCAAATGAAATGGTGTGTTGGCAAATACAAACTAAAGAACATAGAAAAACATAATCCCCCCTAAATACACAAAATGATAGGGTCTAAATTAGCTGATTTTTAAAAAATACCTTCAAAGGGAAGCAAAGGGTTACCCCAGCTGTTTGGGGCCCAGAAGCTTACTGAGAGCAGGACTCCAGGTTTAAAAACTGGCCCGCTACAATTGTAACAAGGCTGTAGACGTATTTGTAACAAAGGGATTTTTGCTGTGCTGTCTGGTAGGAGAATCTGTCCTCTTAATCACTAAAGAGATGGCCCTGTACCGCTTTCGTTTTCTTCTGCCCCTTGTTCTTCATTCTGGCTGGGTTGGCTTTTTTTGGTCATGCTGTAGCTTAGTGAGACCCCAATTAGGCTGGGGGGGGGGGGCGGGCTAGAGAAGCTTTTTTAAGGACCAAGCTTAATTGAATATTCTGCCTAATATATATAGGTTGTCCTTACTGGGGCAGCCTCATCACAGCCCCAGTTCCAGCTCCAACAGCAGCCATGTGGCACGGCCAGCAGGGCTGCATGGTGGTCAGCTGCTCCGTGTCCGGTCCATTGCGGGCAGCATGTTTGGGAGCAGGGGAGCAGAGCCTTCACAGCCATGAGTGCCCTGTGGACAATCAGGCTAGAGGCCTCAGGGAGCCACTCGGGGAGTCCATTTTTTCCGCCCCCTCTTCCAGCAGGGCCCAGCTTCCCCTCTAGGGTCTCCCCTGCTGGCTCTGGCCTGCACCACATGTCTGGCTGCTTCCCAACCTCCTGGGGCATCGCAGCTGGCAGCACCAGTCAGAGATGTGCGGTGGGAGCCAGGCTCCCTGATTCAAACCAGAGGGTGTCAGGTGAGGCTAGTACTGCCCGGCTGTTGTGGGGGTGCTGCTAGCCTGAGACATGTGCAGGCTGAGTGACTCTGCACCTCTAGGCCCCAACGGTTAATGGCCTGAGGAGGAACTCTCGAGTCACCAGAAACGTGCACCCGCCCCTGTCCCGCAGGCACCACCGAGCCCATGTGCGTGTTGGGGACTGGGCTGTTGCCAGGCCGTATAGGGCAGGGGCAGGAGCTCTTCCCGGCCATGGAAGAGCACTTTGTTGTGTAGTGGGAGGACTGTGTGGAGCTCTGCATGGCAGCCTCAGAGCAGTCGTGACTGGCAACAGTGCTCAGCTGGCAACTGGGAGGCAGTGCAGGGTTGGGGGGGAGCAACCTACTGAGTAGGCCAGAGGTCCTAGGCTCAAATCCACCCAGTGATGGTTACAAACATAAAGCATTATATGGCTTAAAAGCCTTAGGCAGCTGTTTTTGCGGAAAAACTTGCCAGTCATCTACACTGGCCACTTGAATTTCCCCAAGAACACTGACTTCCTACTGTCTGAAATCAGTGCTTCTTGCGGAAATACTATGCTGCTCCCATTCGGGCAAAAGTCCTTTTGCGCAAAAGGGCCAGTGTAGACAGCTCAGATTTGTTTTGAGCAAAAAAAGCCCCAATTGCGAAAATGGTGATCGGGGCTTTTTTGCGGAAAAGTGCGTCTAGATTGGCACAGACGCTTTTCTGCAAAAAGTGCTTTTGCGGAAAAGCGTCCGTGCCAATCTAGACGCTCTTTTCTGCAAATGCTTTTAACAGAAAACTTTTCCGTTAAAATCATTTGCGGAAAATCATGCCAGTCTAGACGTAGCTTTCATGTGGATGCAATTCTACCAACATAAAAGTGTCTTATGGCAGCACTGCTTATTTGCTTTGCCATACAGCAGTGTTTCCCAATTTTATTTGGCCACAGAAGCCTTTTTGGCTTGAAAACTAAGAACACCATGAGCCTTTCGTTATCTTTGTTGCCCTCAACCTATCTCTGTATGTGTGTATTTCTGACTGCTCCAAGCACGTCTAAAAGCAACAAGCAATTCAAAACCTGGCTTGACATGGTGGCTTAGCAAATACATCTGATCCTAGGTTCCAAGCAAAAAAAAACCAAACACCCCACCGTGCAATTTGTCAAACAAAAAAAAAATCCTTTGAGAGGGAGTAAAGGAGTGCCGAACCCTTACTTTTGCGACCACCAATTACCTTCCATGGAGCACCAATTGGGAAACACTGCTGTACAGGAATGAGCGATCCTGGCACATGCTCTTTTATGACATTATAACTGATCATTCTTGAGGTGGGCGTGTATTGTTTTAACTCTCCAGATATAGTTAGAGCAGTTCCATTTATATATGTAGGCAAGCTCTCAGCACACTAATAAGCCATATATTAAAATAATGGTTCCTGCTAATGTGGTTTGTGCCAATGGCTGAGCAAGGGCAGCAAATGTTTAAGACATTTCTAAAAAGAAAATTTAATAAAGTTCATCCTGTCCCTATCAATCAGCACGACCAGGTTATCAGAAACTATTTCAGTAAAATATTTCTTTCTGAGCACAGCAGCAAACTGGAGCCAGGACGAGACATAGCTGTGACAGGAGACAGAGCAGACTGTATGTTGTGGAATAATAAAACACAAGAACAAACCATGCTCCGATGAACCATGCTTCACCTTTAAACTTTAATGTGGAATATAAATTAAAAAGAGAAAAGGTATCTCTGTGGTACAGACAGCATGATACACTTTGCTCTCAATGAACTGAGATTTATTCCTTCGTGCTCACTGGTTACAAACACACAGGTCATACATTTCTCGTGGTTGCAGCAGCTGTTGTCAAGGTCCTGAAATGTAATTTGTGTTAAGCAGCCACAGGTAATTTGAACTGACGTGCAATTTGTCCTGAGGATTGGCAGCTGGGTTGCACAAGCATTAAAACACCTACTACCCGCTGCCTCCTTTAGGATGATGTTCTAAGAGTATAAACTGTTCCCCTACAAAAACAACCCAAAACGAAATGCAAGCAAGATGATTCAATAAACCCCCAAAACACAGAAACTAGCACACTGGACCCAGGAGTCCAGCAAAGCAGTTCTCTATTAGCATTCAGCCACTTAGGGTGCATCTACGCAGCAGTTATTTTGGAATAACGGCCGCTATTCCGAAATAACTATGTGAGCATCCACACAGTAATTCCATTATTGTGAAATAATTTCAAAATAATGGGAGGCTTATTCCGACTTCTGTAAACCTCCTTCTACAAAGAATAATGCCTATTCCAAAATAGTTATTTTGGAATAGGGGCTGTGTAGACACTCCACTGCTGCTATTTTGAACTAGCCCCTCACCGGGGCCATTCTAACTTATTCCTTCCCAGTGCCTCCTGAGGCTCTAAATGGAAATAGCACATCTACATTATGGAAGCCTGTCTCGGACTAATTTTGAGGCTTCCCTGCAGTGTAAACGTGCTATTTTGAAATAAGCTATTTCAGAATACAGGCAACCCCCATCTTGTGATGCAATTGGTTCCTGGGGAAGCATCACAAGTCAGGGACATCGTAACTCGAACCCTCATTGATGACAGGTGCCGTGCGCCATTGTAAATGTGGGCCAAGGACGTAAGCTGGGTTTTTTTTGGCTCCTTCTGCACTTTAAAAAATAGTTGTAAGTGCAGGGGATTGCAACGTGGGTGATCGCAACTCAGGGGTTTCCTGTCACTATTCCGGAATAGCTTATTCCAAAATAAATGTGCAGTGTAGACATAGCCTTTGTGTCCACAATACACTGTGCATGTTTACCATAATTCATAGAAAATCCTCTCATCCATTTGTCAGTTCAAAACCATCTCAGCAATGATGAATCTGAATCCTACCTGTTAAACCAATCACATCCATTCGCGTCTTTAAGAAGGGGTTTCCCATTGGATGTCCCCAGAATGTGAGACAATGAGGGATGTCAGGGAGATAGTGTCAGATTTGACATCTGCAGTACTTGCTTACAAGCCTGTCAAATTACTAAACTGGGGCAGCCACTTGTAGCTAGTTTTCCAGAGTAATCCCCTGAATGAAATAGTTCTACATCAGCTATACGTTACTACCATTATTAGCTCTTGTCCCAGTGTTTATCACATCATAATTGCCTCATATTACAGCTCCACTCTCCTCAGTTTCACATTATCCAACGCTGTGTGTGAAAGGCTCTGGAATGTACCACCTCAGCATCAGCAATTACTGCAGGAGCTGTGAAAATGATTTATGGCTCTCTTTATCTCCTAACAATCTGTTGTGCTTTGACAGAGCAACACTAGCATTAATGTTTATTAGTTATGCAGACTGTAGACCTTGCCAGTGGCCTGCGCACTTCATTATTTTAGCATTACAATAGCACCCAAGGGCCCTGACCCATAATCAGCAAACCATTGTGCTAGTGCTGTACAAATAGTGAGTAAAAGCCTCATTCCCAATGAATTTTCCGTCTGTGTAGAAATGCCAGGCACAGCACTATAGATATAGGAAACAGCCTGCCCCAGGTCAGGAAAGATCCCCAGTCATTTACAACCCCAGCCAGGGCTCCTAGACCGCCCTCTGCTTTAAAGAGTAACCCAACCATTCACCTCTCTTTAAGAACCAGAGTTGAGCCCTGTTCGGTTGAGCTACTATTGCTTTTGTATCCTCGACTGCAGTAATCTATACAGCACAGAAAATGATGACCTACGTGTCCAAAGCATCAGATGTATTTGCTAAGCCACCATGTCAAGCCAGGTTTTGAATTACTTGTCGCTTTTAGACATGCTTGGAGCAGTCAGAAATACACACATACAGAGATAGGTTGAGGGCAACAAAGATAACGAAAGGCTCATGGTGTTCTTAGCTTAGATCAATCACTGTGAGCCAGTGACTGTACTCACACCCTTCACCCACAAATGCTAATGGTCCATAAGGAAATCAGGGCTGAGAATGAAAGCAGTAACCAGATATTGCCAGTATTACTTTATGCCTTAACTAATGTGAACAGAATTGCAAAGAACTCCCAATGCAATAACCAGGAGTGAAAATCGTAGCTTCTGAGTTGTTGATTAAGGACTTAACTATAACAAGTTTGTAATTTATTGTTGATCATGGAGCTGGGAAAACAATTCAAGCTCAGCTGTGAATGGCAGTGCAATAATAAATGCTACCTAATAATTGCTTACCCATTCTACCTACATTATATTGTGTGCTGTAATTTTTGTTGGGAAAATGTCTTTTGACTGAGACTTGGAAAACATTAAACTTTCTGAACTGTGGGGGATTTGTCCTTGCTTGGGAGAAAAGATAAGGACTAAATGACCTAATTAGCCCTCTAACTGCTTTGATTATATAATTCCAAGTAAACTGAGCTAGAACTAACTTTCCCTGTAACCACTAGTGGCAGAATGTAAACAATTTATCATCACACAACAAATGCCAATAGCAGACAATAACTCAACTCAGACTTCTGAGAAAGTGTCTGCAACTTCTGTTCCTATAAGGAATATGCCGAGTCATATCCCAGAGCAGCACACTTTCAATACATGAACCACCATTACTGTTAACATAACAGCATCTGTCATCTCTCCATTCCTACTCCAAATTCTCCCTCTCCGAAGTACATCATTGAAGTGTAACCAGGTGGACCCAACAGCAGCCAGAGCCAGGTTCAATATCTAGGGGTTCCTTTCTATCAGTCCAACACAGATCCAGCTCACTCAACATCCCTGGGCACCTCTGAGATGCTTTCCCACCTACAAGAGAAGAGTCAGAGTGTGGAAAAGAAACATTTAATAAATGGAGGGAAATAACTTGGCATTAATTTGGGAAAACACCAAAAATAGGGTTCATAAATATAAACCATGAGTAAAAGACCCACCACAAGTAGGTTGGGCTGTGCCCTTTTCCCCTCAGGTTTTTAAGTCCAGCAAGCCAAAAGTCCCTTTCACCTATCCAACCTTTCTCTGTACCCCATTCACAGTTGCTGCCCTGATCAGAGCAGGCCTAAAGCTAAGAGGTGCATCTGCAGAATTCACCTCCCACCCTGGGCAGAGAGAGTTAAAATGAGTCATCTTACTGACTCTGCTTGTTGCCCACCTGCTTACTGCTCTCTAGTGTTGCCCTACTGGTTGCTCATCCCACCTCTCTGCTACAGCCCTGCTGGCTGTCAGTCACCATCCACTGTCAAGAACCTCATGACTGTGACTTCCACACGTCATTCTCTTAGTAATGTTCATCTTATTTGCAGGCTGGACAGAACCACTGCCCCATCTCGAGCAATTTCAGCTCCCAGTGATTTTAACTCTGAATAGGCAGAAGCAGTTAAAATAAGAAAGAGGCTCCTATTGAAGCCCATTTAGCTCTATTCTTTGAACAGTGGGAGTAACAGGTCAAACCAGTCCAGGTAGTACACAGCCTCTTGACCAAAAGTGCACAGCCTCTTGACCAAAATACCTTCTTACTCTCACAGAGCTGTGACAGTCAAGTCCCTGCTTGGCAATGCCTTTTCTGCTAAATGGGAGCTTTTTCATTTGGAACACATTAAGCACCATCCTGCTTTTCTGTATTCCCACAGTAATTACAAACATCAATATAAACCATATTTCACTATCTCTGCACTTAATACAAACATAGCTGGTGCTGTGTCAAACATTAAGTTGATTACAATGAGCAAAACATAGTTCCATCTGCTGAATATCAAGCAAATCTAAGCAAAGGAGGAACAAATATGTGTATTGACATAGACACACTCAGCATCTCTCCTTGCTTCCAGCTAGCTTTCAGTAAAGCATTCATTCAGGCCCAGATCTGAGGTACCAGTTTTTGCTTTCAAATGCCCATAGATTTATAACATTCTGGCAGATGCTGTAGCTATATATACTTAAAAGATAGTTTCAAGGCTACAGCTGACTTTCTCGACAAAGGTTAACTGTTATATGGTACCTATAGTTAGTGAAGGAATACATGGCAAGCATTCCCCAATTAATAGAGTCGAGGCTAGGGCATTGCAACCTCGATTCCATTCCTACCTCTGACACTGCCCAGATGTCCCAATTTTACAGGGAAAGTCTTAAAATTTTGGGCTTTTTCCTGTTAGCCTCTCCCTCTCCCCCAACTCTGTTCCAGTTTCTTACACTTGCTCTCTGGTCACCATACCACTAGCCTGCTGGATTACTGATGTTACACAAGTCACCATGTATCTCTGTGACTCAGTTTTCCCATCTGCAAAATGGGAGTAAGGATATTTGTCTCCTTTCTAATATGCCTTTAGCTCTACGAATGAAATATGCTCTACAACAATAAGAATACCTAGATCTTATGTTAGAAGGAAAAGGTGGATGGGGCTGAGCCATATTTTTTTCTGGACTAACTTCTGTTGATGAGAGAGACAAGCTTTTATACAGAGCCCTTCATAGATCTTGTGTAGCATTTTTCATTAGTAGGTCACAAAGTTTATTTTGCAATGGAGGCAAATATCTCATTTTACAGATGGAACACCTGAGAGCTGACAGAGGAAAAGGGACTTGACCAAGAGCTCCTCTCAGGCCAATTGCCAGGCCAGGTATAGAATCCAGCTGTCCTGAACTATAATCTGGAACTCCTTTGACAAAGAGCAAGGTGTTATTGTTAAATACCTTAGGGAAGAATCAAAATAATATTGCAGGTAATTTTTTAAAAAGGTTTTTGTGTCTATTGAGTCCTAAAATGTCAGGTTAACATGTTAGTTAAGACACATTGTTTGGGCAACTGTTTTGAAAGAGAGAGACATGGGAGAGTCTATCTAAGTTTTATCAATTAATAAATATTATTTACCAATTTATAAATATTAATTACAAGAAAATGTTAAAATGAGCAAAATCCCCAGCTTTGTTACAGAGTCTTTGTCCTAATGATAACCAAAGAATTCAAATGTTTGCTATTATATACTGATTTGTTATACTTTTACACTAACAGGAAGCTTCTGCATGGTAGGATGCCATCTGCTGCTTCAAAATGTTATTTTCTTATTTACAGCTCCTTTCAGGATCATTCAGGCATCAGACTCATACATACAGGGGACAATTCTATATTGAACTGAGTTTGTTTGCAAAGAAAAACTTGTTGGTCAATTAAATTGAATCTGCCCAGCAAATAAAAAGTTGACTAAAAGAGTTTTAACATAGGGCAAGCCTAGTTTGATTAATGAATTAGAAGAGGAGGAAAAGGTTATAGAATAGATAGGGCACCTCAGAGACCACAAAATGTATTTACACTGTGCCATGCTTTGATAACAATATCTGAGTTTGTGCAATTTTCAGCTTAACCCTGGGATTTGGCTATATATGCAATTCTCCACTAGTAAAACAATATCTATTCCCACGAGCCAGCGCAACAACCTGTAATCTTGAAATATAGATGCAGCATGTAATTTTAAGGTCTGCAGAGTGAAGAAGAAATTAAAATACTCCATCAGATCTTAGGGACTGGAGTTTAAACCTTCAAGCAAGGTCTATTAAGTCCAGTAATAGACACCAGGCGTATTCAACACCGCAATGGAAGTAAAATGAAATGAATGCTATATCATAGTTGCTGAAATGCTGGCAGTAATAGGCATCACACTGGGCTCACTGCATTGGCTAATGCATAATTTATCTAGCTTCATAAATATCAAAACACACCACAGCTGTTAGTACTTCAGTGCAAAACTGGCAAATAGTCATTCAATTATTCAGTAGCACCTCTCAGGCAACCAGTTGACTCCTCCCAAGCTGCATTTTAAGAAAGTATCAAATTACTCGAGCATTGCAAGGCTGTGATGACACACCTATTCTAGTGTCACCTCATGGAAGGTACAGTGAGGAAAGCTCAAAAATTACTTCTCCCTGCAAAAATCTGGTTGTAATGCACTGGCACAGACCACAGAAGCCTTCTCCAGGACAGCTTCTAAGGAAGCATTTTAAGAGATTGCTGCTGTAAGGTCTAGCTTTAAAGCAGTTGATATAGCTTTGCTATCCATGGTTGGTTATGCCCATCCAGCCTTTGCATTGAAATAATAGTAATTGTGGCCGTCCAAGATGTTGTCATTCCTGAGAGTATTTCCACCCTCTGAGGGAAGATTAAGATGCCATAGTGATTGTGGCTGTAGCAGTGCCTAAGACAAGGCCTGACAATAATGACTGATTGGTTATGTGTGGTCAGGGTTTTGGTCACAGTGTCACACAGTGAACAACACACGAACACCAGCTCCTATAGTTCCAGGGGATTTGAACATTTCTGATCATTCCTTGGGTCAGTAAAGTTTGTTTGCTTGTTTCTATTATTCACTGTTCTTTTAAACTATGATTGTCTGGTAAGGAATATGTATTTCTATTTTCACTTTATAATATAGCCTACACAGATTCTGTACACAAAAGAATTTTAAAACGTATGCAAAAAATCATGTTAGTTTAATCCATTGGCAGCAAAAATGACTAGACCTAGTTGAATTTTTTTCAAAGAAAATTTTGTTGAAAAATTGTTTTTTTTTCAATTTTTACTACATTCATCATGATTTTTTAAAATCAGAATAATTAAAAACTAGATTTTCTTTCACTAAAATTTGTTCATTAATAATGTTGATGTACAATTATTTTTAAATAATGCAAAAATAATTGAAAAACAAAAACAAAATTTTAAGCTTCCAAATGTTTCATATAACCATTTTTCCGTTTGTTGATCAGCTCCCTGCCTTGAATATGACCCTGTCAGAGAGCCTAGGCAGCTTACCTGTCCCATGACCCATACCACAGTGGCTACACTGATACTTTTAGCATGGGTATGTCTCCTCCAGCTAGGAATTATACCTTCTACTTCCAGCATAGATGCATCCTTGGACCAGAGAGCTCATGATAAGCAAGTACTCTGGTATGTGCTACAGGGTCTATATGCACTCATGACACACAAAGGGTGCATCTACACAGCAGAGCTTAACTTGAAATAAGCTATGCAAATTGAGCTATGTCAATTGCATAGCTTATTTCAAAATAGTTGATTTTGAAATTGGGAGCATCTACATGGCACTTATTTCGAAATAGAGCATTCTTCCGCCGACTTCCCTTACTCTTCGTACAATGAGGGTTACAAGAGTCAGAGTAAGAAGTCCCCCAGCTTGACAGTATTTCAAAATAATTATTTTGAAATAACTGCCTGCTGTGTAGATGTGGACTAAGTTATTTCAAAATAAACCTAGTTATTTTGAAATAATATTGCTGTGTAGACGTACCCCCAGATAAATTTACTTCTGTGTTCCTTTCTCTCCTTTATTACTGCTCTCTTTGGTCTTGAAAAATATTTGGGAGAACCATACAGCAAAAGCTGAGTTATCTGGCACTCAGTTAACCAGAACACTTGGGGTGCATCTATATTGCAACGCTATTTGGGGATACTGGAGTATCCCTAAATAGCTATCCCGCATCTTCACAGCAAGCCCATTATTTTGGGCTTGCTATTCTGACATCCCTGTAAGCCTTGTTCCATGGGGAGGAAGGGACATTTTGGAATAGTGCTTTAGTTTGAAATTTGATGCTGTGTAGACACCACCAAATGACGAAATAAGTTATTTCAAAATAGCATCGAAATAAGATATGCAATTTGCGTAGCTCAAATTGCATATCTTATTGCGAGTTACAGTGCGGTGTAGACACACCCTCATTTAACCAACAAAGACTTCAAAATAAACTGGGTTCTCCATAGCCAAACCTTCACAATGAGTAAAGTGCAAAGTCTCTCTACAACAACTGCATGGCTGTGCAGGATGAAGAGATCAGCTCACAGGGTAAGAACTAGACCAGACCTTTAGATAAAACCAACCACTTTAAGTATATGGAGCTAATCTTTGTGGCTAAAACCCAGAGTCCTGACTGTAGTCTAGCCCCTTGTGATCTGGAGTTCGTCAGTCTGGATTAGTTTTAGTGCTGCTAATACAGAGTCCCAACGGTGAGATGCTGTTCTGTCCACTTCAGTGCTCCAAGCTCACTCTCCCAAAGCCTTGACCTGTGTCAATTGGAGGTTTGCCATGCCTTCAGTGCGAACATGAGCAGACTCCTAGAACTATGATGGCTGAGTAGCTCCTTCTATCTCCTTGTGACAGTTTTCTGGTACCTTGATCTTTGTAAGAAAAATAACATGCTATACTTTGATTAAGAGCATCACTCAAAGAAAGCTGGGCATTCTTCTTCAGGTACTGAAAGGATAAGTCAGCAGGGAGATGGACACCTGCCACTGGTTACAGCTCTTGCAAAACAGTGACATAAAATTTTCATGCAGATGTTCCTAGTTGGGCATCTCAAAGCCCATTTCCAGACTTCTATCCCTGCCCTTAGTGACTAAATCACTCACCCTAATTAGTGGTATCTCCAACAACAAGGCAACAGACGGTTACCTAAAATGCTGAGCTTATCAGGAAATCTGACATTATCAGGGGAAAATGTCAGTCTGAATTTTGTACCAAAGAGGACAAAAGAAAAGAAGAAAAAATAGTACAATAATATGATTCACTATGGTGGGATAGGGACATAAGTGAGACTTAAGTGTTTGCATGTGAATTTCACAAGAATTTTTATCTCCTTTGGTAGGTTAACAAATAATTTCTGAATCAATCCCAGATTTTTTCATTCATTCACTGTAAATATTCACCAAATGTCATGGGGTGAAATTCTTACTATGTAGATTGTAAGCTCTTATGTTAGGCACTGTTTTCTCATTATGTATGTCTGTGTGTGTGGCACAGATCCCTAACTGGGTTCATCAGTGCTACCATAGTATAACCATTAATAATATTGGTTACTCAAACTATTCATTTGAGTTATATTTGCCATACACTATTGTTTTGTGGTTGACCAGGCAAGTGACATGATATTTACTCTGCTCTCTAACTGGATGATAAAACTTTCTGAAACAGAAGTAAAATAAATTGTGAATAAAGTTAATTCAGCCTGAATTTCTGGAGGAATGGCCATTTGGGCTAATATGTTGGGCACTTTCTGGAATCATTCAGGAACTTTTCCACAAAGAACTGGAGATTAGGCAAATACTCACAGATAAGGACTGACTCAGGGATGGTTTAATATGCAGGTAAGTGGTGGATGAGCCTTGAGTAGAAGTTCATTTACCCAGAATGAACTCATAGTTTGAACAGCTATCCTCGGTAGTACAGATGTTCACCTGCTATTGTCCTAAAACCTTGAAGTTGTTTATGTGAAGACCAGCTACCAGGAAACATTTTTTTCCTTCACTTCATCCATTCATAACCTTTTCTATACAGTGCTGTAATGTTACAAACCAGCTAAATGCTGCTAGCATAATGCAAGGGTGACATAGCCCTCCTGAATCCTACTTGTGAACCCCAAGCTAAGAGCCATTCTGCTATGGCATTTGCAGTCTTCTCCCCATTGTTCTGCTTTTTCTAACACTGACTTTCTCCAGCCTTCGTTCATTCACACAGGAGCTGCTCTGTGCTCAGAGACATATGCAGAGAGGGGCTCTTGCATTTCAGAGACGAGGGAGATATATTGTGCAGCATCTTCCAAGTGGCATTTTCAATCCATTTAAATTCACTCTGTGACACTTCAGGACAACGCTTCAAACAGGCCTGGCTGTAACAGTCCCCCTAGTATCTGTGTCTGGCAGGCGTCTCTCCCCAATCTGCATACAGGCTTGACAAGCATGAATAGAAAACGACATAGTGCTGAGCAAAGGACTAAAATGCTGAGATAACGGGAAGCTATTAATGTACCGGGCTACATTCTGCTGTGGTCAAGGAGCTTCATTTCTAGAATGGCCCCTCACACTGCTGAGAATGTCTTTGCACTGCATGTGCATTTTGCAAGAGGCTCGCTGTTCACCCACTGAGTTTTCAGCTTGGGAATTAAGGATGTTTAGAGGTGGGTAATTACATAGTCAGTACAATTTGTATCGACTACCCAATTAGTCAATAAGGGAAGGCACTTAGAAGGAGCTACCCCTGCTGCAGCTCTGCAGTTTAAATGTAATAAGAGCTGGGTGTGCAGGGAGCTCGGCTCCTACTACATTTACAGTGGAGGGTGCGGGGGGCGGGTTAGTTCCTGGAGCTGGCATGAGCAGGGATTGAGCGGCTTGCAGTGGGTCCAGCAGCCCCTGTCTGTGGGGGTCCCCACCATCAGCTATGATCTACCATGGACTGAGGCTGCTGCCGGAGCATCCTCCTCCCCCCCCCACTCCCCTGCCTTTTATAGAAGCAGCAGAGGGGGGCCAAGTGGCACCATGGAGACCGTGCTGAGGGGAACCATCTTTTAAGGGGCAGCAATGGAGGGGAGGATGAAATATGAGTAGTCAACTCGACTACCTGATAAGCCTAGACTATTGGGTAGTCAACTAATCGACTATTCTTTTGCATCCTTATGGGGAATGCCTTTTGGTACCAAGTTTACACACCATTAAGACAACTGCAGGTATAGGGCAGGGTTTCCAGTTTCTCAGCCAGAGGCACATTGGAGATAACGTACTGCAGCGAGAGAGCCAGACGGAATTCCTCCTAGGCTCTCTCCAAGGGGTGCACCCTGCACTGGCAGCTAGGCCTCCCCTGGCATGAGGTGAACAGCCAATGTCTAGTGCAGGCGAACAGAACCACCAGCCCACCCTCAGCATTCCTTTAAGGTCAAATAGCACTAGCAGCTCTGTTAGCAGGGACTGGGGCCATGTGCTCCTGAATGAGAGGGTGCCAAACCATGGCAAAGTGGCATGAACAAGGAAGGCACCATTTTCCTCGTGGCACATCTAGTTCAGCCAGGAACCATCGGTCCATAACATAGAAATAAGCCCGAATTGGCCTTCTATCTAAGCAGCCCTGAATTTTATAGGAACGAGGGAGCTAGATACAAGTACTTGAAGCCAACAGTTACATAAGGCAGAAGAAATAAAGTTGCATAGGCAATCTCCGCTGTCATTTCCTAACTTTCAATGCAATTTACAGTGTTTTAACATCTTAAAAATAATAAGTATATTATATACCTATATACACACACACACACACACACACACACACATACCAATAAAAATGTTGCTTCGTCTTCCCACATAGCAAGCAGTAACAAATGTCTGGGGCTTTGTTGTTTTGTAGACAAGCTGCCCAGTGGAGGAAGGAAAAAAATATCAAACAATGGCACAAATTTTAAGTGTCACAGGCAGCATGCCAGTAAATTCCTACTGTCACGTATCTCAGCCCAGCAGCAGAGCCCAGGTGCCAGAGAGAAACGTCACTAAGAATTAACTCCAGTCAGAGACCAAGGCTAAGAGCAAACTCCGCAGCTACTCACACTGTTCCCTCTCCCCAAAACGCAGCATAGCAAAGCTAGCCCCACACAGCATGCCTCCCCAAGACTGAACATTTACTCTCAGCCTAAGAAAAAGAATTTGGAAGACCCTATTTAACACCACCATCCATTGGCACCTACCATACTCGTTAAATAGCACAACGTTCAAATTAGGGATGTTTAAGTGATTAACCTGTTAAATGTAGTGTTTAACCGATTAACCAAGTCAAGGAAAGGCAGATGGGGGAAGGAGGGCACTTCAGCTGAGCTGGGCTGGAGCAGCCCTCCCTTCCCCACCACCCACCATGGCCGGGCTGGAGTGGCCCCTCTACCATGGACAGGGGCCACTTTGGCCAACTGGAGCAGCCCTTGCCTGTAGTGCACCTGGGTCAGGCCCACCGTGGGTGAGGCTGCTCTGGCTGGCTGGAGCAGCCTGGGGCTGGGTCCACTGCCATTAGGAGCTGCTCTGGCCAGCTGGAGCGCCCCTGCCTGTGGCAGACCTCACGGGAGGGCAGAGTGAGGCTTACCAGATAACGGGTTCACCATTCACATCCCCAGTTCAAATCTAATCCTCACACCATCAGGTGCTATCCGGTAAGCACTGCAATGCAGCATCACACAGCAGTAAGCAGGCCATTTACATGAGGTTTCTCAGCCCCCCTTCTCACTGTGACAGAACAGCAAGCCCAGCTCATGTGCAGGAGCGGCACTCAGAGAGCCCTGTTTCCAATCGTGGTGGCGAATGCACTCCACTAGTGTAGCTACTCCCTAAAATGACAAGGGCTAGCAAGCTACATGCTGCTAGGCAGTGTATGAACATATGGCAAGTGCTGTGCTCCTAAACTCCACAGCCTTTCTATCTTGCAGGGTTCAGTAATTGCCAGCTCCTTTGTACATGCGTCAG
This sequence comes from Pelodiscus sinensis, assembly GCF_049634645.1. Classification (NCBI taxonomy): domain Eukaryota; kingdom Metazoa; phylum Chordata; order Testudines; family Trionychidae; genus Pelodiscus; species Pelodiscus sinensis. The sequence goes on along the minus strand of NC_134712.1, from coordinate 242,066,246 downwards.
ACCACCTGAACTTCAGCAAGGAGAGAAAGCAGGTAGGCATCTGCTATGGTCCATAGCCCAGTGCCTGTCTGCACACTGTCTACTGGACCAGATAAACGCTAGCTTCCATGAACATTGCAAAAGCTTCCATTATCAAGGGAATCCATTTGCTTATATTCTAGGGTGAGTTGGGTTTTTTTCAGGTTTCCCTGGCTAATTGCTGAGGAGATGAATGGAGCTCAGTAATTCCAGTCAGATACAGGCTATTGCTTGATTGATTCGTGCCTTTTCCTTAAATCCATAAGCTCTTTTCAACAAAAATATTTGGAATAATAAGGGAAATAAAATACCTGGCTTCAGACAATTTCTTTTAAAACAGGAGTGGGGGACGTAAGGCTCGGGGGTCGGATGTGGCCCCCAGCTTGCCTGGATCTGGCCCCCCAAAGCTCAGGGCTTTGCCCCTCCCCTGCATTGGGGAGTCCATGCTGGCACTGCAGCCCCCCACTGCCTCTGTGGGGCTGAAGCACACAAAATGTGCTAGTGTGAGTCCTTCCCCCCAGGCTCTGCTGCGTGAGGGGAGTGTCTCCTTCTCAGTTGGCGGCCACATCAGTGAGGACTGGTGGGAGGGGGGGTTGTATCTCACTTGTCACAATCTGCACTTACTTACCACCGAGGTATTGAAGGGTCACCGATTCTGAGGTCTACAACAGAATGACAGACTATAATTTGGTACAGAAGTTGGCCCTAGACCAGTGTTTCTCAACGTGGTCCATGGACTTACTCTGAGAAAGCTGCTACTGTGCTACTCCAGTTTGTACTTACGCCTCCATAGCCACAGAGCCTTGCCGCTCCCCTTGGGACTGTTTGCAGCCAAGGGGAGCTGCAGGAAACAGTATGACTCACTCGGCTTCCCGTGGCTCCCCTTGGCTGCACACAGCCCGCTCTCTCCCCCACCAGCCCCCCCCCCCCCTCCACTCATGAGGAACAAACACAGTGTACCTGACTTTTTATGCACACCTAGCTTTTCAGTTCTAAGGACCATCTGAACAGATAATAGAGGGTGGGCACAATTGGAGCATAGCTTCTGCCAGAAACTGAAACCTTAGATATGGAAACTAAGGCTGGAAGGGCTGAGACAGTAATGAATTGGGTTGAAGTCTGTCCCAGCTAACTGATTCCATAAACACAGCAATAAGGAGGCCATGGAAAGCAGTTTTTCCTGCTTCGCTGAGAAGACATTGAATGGGAGAGAAAGCTCCAAGGCATCTGGCCAGGGAATCTTGCCACATGCTCAGGGTCCAAATCATATTTGGTGCTGGGAAAGAAGTTTTCCTTGTGGTCAGACTGGCAGACACCCCAGGGCATGGATCACGCTGTAGGGTGGGGCATGGGTCACTTACTGGTTTGAATTAGAATAACTGGTGGATTCTCTGTGGCTTGAAACCTTTAAATCAAGCTCCAAAGACTCCAGGAACTCAGCCACAGGTGTTTTGGGCCTTTCATGGGAGTGGCTGGGAGAAGTATTGTGGCCTGCCATGTTCAGGGTGTCAAACTAGAGGTTCATGATGGTCCCTTTGGGCCTTAAAGTCAATGAGAATAGGAAGGGAGCAAAACTGATTGGGACTGTGAGGTTAAATGTCTTGATGAGAAAACTGGATGTTAATAATTACACCCCTGTTCTGCTCAAAGGCAATCATCACTGCCATCAATCAGTGATCCGCTTGAAGTCCATGGGTGTGCCCCTCCATTTCCCCCAACCCCAGGGCTCTGTGTGCGCCTATTCCCATCCCCCACAGAGTGAATCCCCCAGGAGCTCTGAGCAGGAGTGCTGGTGGCCCCCCTAAAAAAGGAGGGTCACCAGCACATGAAACATGGCCACTCCCCCTGCACCACCCTTCCTCTCTGGCCTCCCCTCCAGGCCTCCGATTCACTCTGAGACCCCATTCCTGCACTGCCTCTTCCCAGGACACCCTGCCCACTGCTCACATCCTCTTCCCTGCCTTATCTTGCCCTTTCAGATGGTAAAAAGCAATGGAGCCATAGCCTGCTAGCCTCTCCTGATCTGCTGCCCCTGGCTCTGGGTGTCTCTCTTTTTGCACCTCCAAAGCACCTTTCTTCCCTCGGGATGGGAAGGGAGGAACAGACAGATGTTGCCCTCTCTGTGTCTTCCCTTTCCCCAGCCTTGGAGCTGGCTTTGGGGAGGCAGCACACTAGGACAGAGGAAGGAATGAAACCTTCATTGCCCTCTACCTTGCCCTTCCCCTGGTGGATGGCTCAGCAGGCAGGTCAAGGAGCGACTGTTTAAAGGTGGGTAGCTTTTCTAATTATTCAGTTTTCACAAAAATCAATAAGATTCAGCTGTTTGATGCTTTGAGCAGTTGCCAAAATTTTGTAACTGATCGGATGTGGCATCTCTAAGTTTTCATAGTACATCAAGTCAAGGATTCCAAGGAAAGCAGGAACCATTGTGACCACCAAGTCTGACCTCCTATATTACACAGCCCCCTAGGATGGATTAATTAATTCCTATTTGAACAGGCAGAAATGCTGAACGTAAGGAGCCGGCCAAATCTTAAGGGTTTCCGCTTGTGAGAAATGTTGAGATTTCACAGTTCAGTTTTGATCCAAATTGGACCAAACCCACATTTTTTAAAATGTCTTGCAAACAGGCAATCTGGGAACACATTTCTTTCAGAACACTGACACATGGTGTTTCCTAATGAAACATGAGTCCCAGGGCCGGCAGTTACTAAATGAAGATGACATTCTTGTCAGTTTTATTGTTTCTAATAGACTTTATGGCAGCCTCAGGGCTCCAGGCAGTCTTCATGGCAGGACTGCTGTGGACCCCAGAAACCTGGGCTTCCCAAAAGCCTGCAAGGAGATGGCAGGGAGCCAGGCAATTTTCTGTGTGAACCCAGCTGGTGAGCCAATGAAAATTAGTCAGACCCACCCGACGTGGGTAAGACATTTCAGGTTCAACAAACCAGTGTTTTCTCACCAACCTGAGAGCCTCTGGATCTCAGGAGAGGCCTCTATACAATACTGTCATACAAACAATAACAGACCTTGTTACCCTGTAACATCTTTTTCTGTATTATCAACTCCAAGTTTGTCTCTGTATGGAAGAGCTGTTTCATTTTTGCTGCATTTGGCTATTCCCTTACCCATATTCACCATCTGGCATTTTTCCAGCTGAATCTCATTTTCCACCTATGTTTCTAGCCTTCCCCTAATTTTTCCACTTATCCTTCATGACATTTTCAAATATTCTCAATTTATTATCATCTAATTTCATTAACTTGCTGTTTTGCCCCTTCTTCCAGAACATTCTCATACATAATGTGATGGAGACTCGATTTTGATCAGATTTCCAGGGTGAAATTATGTGAAAAAAGATTGGTTTTAACTCTAGTCCTTGTGCTACCTTATTACTTGCTTTCCCCCACAGTTCAATACCCGGCAGTTTATCATGATGTATATATGTGTGTGTCTTGCAGCCAGTTTCCAATCCATCTGACAGTTTTCTATTAGAATTCATTTCAGGTATAAGATTTTTTGATGACATATCAGCTACTTTACTAGCAGCCCAATAAACTGCATTACATCCACAGTTCGTTTAGTCACTAAGGACGGAATCCTGCAGGTACTATGGCACCTGACTCCAACAGATCATGTTATTTTAAAATTCTATTTTTAAAATGGGCAACATCCTGACTTTACTGCATGGAATTTTGCCATTGACATCAATGGGGCCAAGATTTTACCCAGTGTTTAAACAGAGGAGTTTGGTTCCTTCCAGTATAAAACCAAACTAGCTGTGAGTCTAGACTCCTCCTTCCTCAAAGATTTTGGCATGGGCCTGTCTTGCATGGTTATAAGAATAGATCATCCTATTTTTCCAACACTGAGATTATCCAGTTCCATTACTGTGTGAAGGACATTTGTGCATGACCAAAGGAAAAGGCCCTGCACATATATAATCCTGCCTAATACATTTATGAAATGAGAATGTTATTAAGGCAGAAAAATTAATCTATGATGCTGATGCTGTACCTAGCTGAGATGGTGCCTAACTGAGAGTGGTAATTAAGAGAAGCACTTGCCACGTAAAAGAGCTCTTTCGCTGCCGAGGAAATAAAAAAATTCTGCTCATTTTAATCAGACATTGATAGAGTGCATTAATCAGGTGCAACAACATTTCAGCATTGTCTTCATGCTATAAACCTGTAGCTCATTCTGTCTCATTTGCCGAATATACTTAATCTCACTTTGGGGCCTGATCCAAAGCTCAGTGAAGTCAGTAAATGGTTCCCACTAACTTCAATGCATTTTGGAGTAGGCCTTTGTTGAACAATGAAAACATGTACGTTTCTGTACCAAACACTAAGGTAGTTCTCAGCTGGGGTACACATATCTCAGGGATACACAGCGGTCTTCCAGGGGTACATTAGCTCATCCAGATATTCACCTAGTTTTACAACAGCTACATAAAAGGCACTAGCAAAGTCAGTACAAACTACAATTTCATACAGACAATGACTTGTTTGTACTGCTCTATCTACTATATATTTGTCTGTCTGTCTGTTCAAGAACTTCTCCTAAACTGTAAGAGCTAGGACCTCCAAATTCAGTATGCAGCCTCCTCTGATCATAACTTAAAGTGAGGTCAGGGTTTGGCTGTGCCAAGCCAATGGGGTATGCCTGGCATAGAATTGCTTCTCATAAAATGGCAAGGGGGGGGGGTGGTAGCAGGGGACAGCTATACAGTACAATGACCTCAAGGGCAGCAAAGGGCCAGATATGGGAACTAGGACACCTAGAACCCCATTGGGGCTGCTGGGACCAAGGGTGGAGAAAGCCACAGCTATCTACTATATATTTGAAAGAGTTTGTGTGTCTGTCCCACAGCTGGGGGACATGTACTCCTCCCCTGGCTGTGCCTGCTGCATCTGCAGGGGCCATGGACAAGCACTTTTCACATGGCCCCAAGCTGCTTCAGTGAGAGAGGGCCAGCATAGTCCTCTCTCCCCAGGGCAGCCGGCATACTGAACCCCTCATCCCCAACCCCACTCTAGAGCAATGATTTAAATGACGAGTAACACAAATTATTTGTATTTAGGACTCAGGCAATACTGAGTAAGTCCTCTAGTGTTCTATATGCCAATATGTAAGTACAATATTTTAACTCCAACTGATTTATAATTTTATGCTAAAATGAGAAAGTACGCCCCTTTTTAGTAATAGTGTGCTGGGATAATTCTCTATTTTTATGTCTGACTCTTGTAAGCAAGTAGTTTTTAAGTGAGGTGAAAGTTGGGGTACGTAAGAGTGGTCAGATTCCTGTGAGGGGTACAGCAGTCTGGAAAGGATGAGAGCTCCTGCCCTGAGAGCTTTGCAAAGCTCCGAAACATTTGCAGAATTTGGAGGTGGGCAAAGTTCTAAAGCTCTCCAGAGTCTGATCCCATTTCCTCAGAAGTCAGAGTGTTGCTATTGGCCAGAGCAGGAACATGATCTGACTGCAAATGTGGGGCTTTTAAAAATTCCAAAATTTGCTCTTCCACATGACAACCCCCCTTATAGCCTGGATTTAGCTCCGCTAGTTACTGACACTTCTCCCTACAATTCCATGAAAGTGATAAGATTCTCCTTTTCTCTTGACTTCATAGTACATATGTAGTGCTAGAGAGGCGTGCCAATGCCTGATTGTTTTCAGGGATGGCAACCTGTGACATTGGAGGTGTCTAGTTTATATCTCACTGTTAAGCAATACTTATCCACATATGACAGGTGTATGTCTTTCTGGTTTTTGCCACACTCTGTAACTCCAGATTCTGCTGAAGAATAACCAGCAATGTATGCAAATTTGGAGTTCACTTTTAATTAAATCTGCACTGCATCTCTGTGTTGTTCATCAGACCTTCTATTTCTCATTAAGGAAAAAAATCCTCTCTACAAATTATACTATTTGGAGTTAGATTTCTGGGGTTTCTTTTCAGGACCGTACTTATCCACTTTTCACTCTCAGATTTGGAAATTTCTTGATGTTTTAATCTTAAGTGATGCAGAATTCCTCTTAGGCTATGTCTACACTACCCTGTTCTGGAAAAAGCTACGCAAATTGCGAACTGCAATTTGAGTAGCTTTTTCCACTTCTTTTTTCGGCAGAGGCTTTTGCAACATTTGACCCATCTACACTCGGCCAAATGTCAGAAAAAAAAACCTTCTTTGAAACATCCCTTCTTCCTTGTAAGACAAGGTTTACAGAGATGCTGAAAAAGCACGTCTGCTCTTCCAAAAAAAAAATGTTGAAGAGCAGATACATTCCCTGGATATGGTAGAGTTTTTCCAAAATACCAAAGGTAGCCCCGGAAAAGCTCTTTAGGGTAGACATAGCCATAGATTCACATTTGTGATTTCTTTGATTCTGAGTGCTTCTGCTACCTCCTCAGGTCTGAAGCTTCATTTTTTTCAGTTCTGGTAGTAGTTTTTCCAATCAGCTGTTTAGCTTGAAATAAAAAAAAAATCCTCTTTCTATTTTAGCATTTTCATCTTCAAATGGTACATCTCTGCATATACATCAGAAACATATAGCTTTGATTCTTCCAACTTTATCAACAACACAAGCCACACACTGGCAAAAACATGTAATTCCACAGTACAAGATGCAGCATCCCGTATCTACCTGGTTTCCTTCTTTAGCACCAATCTCCTTATGGGGTGTTATGGTCAGGTCTGGATTCTTCCAGATCTCACCACGCAATCAGCAGAGTGTAACTTCATTTTCTTCCCATATGAATGTCTTTGGTGATGCCTCCTAGGATAACAAGTCTTGTGGATAAGGGAGAAGTGGTGGACTGTGATATACCTAGATGTTAGCAAGGCACTTGATATGGTGTTGCATGACCTTCTTATCAATAAACTAGGCAAATACAACTTAGCTGGGGCTACTATAAGGTGGGTGCATAACTGGCTGGATAACCGTTCTCAGAGAATAGTTACTAATGGATCACAATCATGCTGGAAAGGCATAACAAGTGGGGTTCCACAGGGGTCAGTTTTGGGACCAGTTCTGTTCAATATCTTCCTCAATTATTTAGATGATGGCATAGAGAGTACTATTACTAAGTTTGAAGATGATTCCAAGCTGGGAGGGGTTGCAAGTGCTTTGGACGATTCAAGATGATCTGGACAAACTAGAGAAATGGCTTGAGGTAAATAGGATGAAGTTTAATAAGGACAAATGCAAAGTGCTCCACTTAGGAAGAAACAATCAGTTTCTCACATACAGAATGGGAAGCGACTGTCTAGGAAGGAATACGGCAGAAAGGGACCTAGGGGTCATATTGGACCACAAGCTAAATATGAGTCAACATTGTGATGCAAAAAAAAAAGCAAACATGATTCTGGGATGCATTAACAGGAGTCTTGTGAGCAAGACACAAGAAGTCATTCATCTGCTCTACTCTGCGCTGATTAGGCCTCAGTTGGAGTATTGTGTCCAGTTCTGGGCCCCGCCTTTCAAGAAAGATGTAGAGAAACTGGAGAAGGTCCAGAAAAGAGCAACAAAAATTATTAAAGGTCTAGAGAACATGACCCATGAGGGAAGACTGAAAGAACTGGGCTTGTTTAGTTTAGAAAAGAGAAGACTGTGAGGGGACATGATAGCAGTTTTCAAGTTACAAGGAAGAGGGAGAAAATTCTCCTGGGCCTCTAAGGAACGGACAAGAAGCAATGGGCTTAAATTGCAGCATGGGAAGTTTAGGTTGGACATTAGTAAAAACTCCCTAACTATCAGAGTGGTTAAACGCTGGCATAAATTGCTTAGGGAGGCTGTGGGGTCTCCATCACTGGAGATATTTAAGAGCAGGTTAGATAGACATCTATCAGGAATTATTTAGATGGTGGTTGGTCCCGCCTTGAGGGCAGGGGACTGGACTTGATGAACTCTCGATGTCCCTTCCAGTTCTAGTATTCTATGTATTCTATGATTCCCCCCCCTTCCTTCTAACTGGCAGGGTCTTCAGGGAAGCTTGGAAAGAAAATATTAATCACAGAGTAACCCCCACTTGCCAGGTAGTTGGAGAATTTCAAGGAAAAACACACATGAATACCATATATTCAACATAGTAATTATATTAAATAGGAGAGGAATACAACATAACTATTCTCAGTGCCCCATTGGTACACACACTTTGTAGGGGCCTTTGTCCTGTTACCACAATATCATCCATGCAGCAGTTAGCATGTGGCCGAATGGTTCAGCACTGCCCCAAGACTCACAAGTGGGATAAGATGGTAAAGACCCTTTGTAATTTTAATAGGTAGCAGGCGCCAAAACTCCCAACTCTTATCCCAACTTGAGAACACCATTTAGGGAGTAATGTCCCCAGACAATCTCCCTGACTAGCTAACTAAAAGGTGGTGCACTCTCAAGCTCTATGATTGATGCTCAGGTTCAGAGGTGACTCTGGACTCCTCAGTCACTACAGAAGGGCTGACAGTCACTGCTGGTAACGGGCAGGTGTCCTCTTTATGCAAGAGTCAGGCTGCTGCCAGATGTCCCCTCACTGCAAAGGGGTGCCAGGCTCAAACGTCAGTCTGCCAGCCAGTGCTCAGACACACTCACAGCAGCAGCAGCCCTGGACAAGCAGCCACAGCAGAGCTGGCCGCAAGGTACCCGGCTCCTGTGTTTAGCTGTAGTGAGAGGATGTTTCCCCAAGGGACTGGGAGGGGGAGGAGGAGGATGGGGAAGGCATTCTGGCCCTACCTCTACATAAGATGATTCACTCATAAGGGATCTTCTTGGTCTCCAGGCTGAAGCAGCTCCAGCTCTGGTCCCAGAAGTGGTGACAGCACTCCTGGAAGGAGATGAGGATGCCCTTGGTGGCAGAGGCTGTCACGGGAGTTGCACACAGAAAGCTCCAGCTGCCCGGTCACACCACCACTCAAATTTGGCCCAGTCAAGTTGCCAGCCAGGCAGCAGCACTTTGTAAAGTAAGATGCCAGAGCACCACTCACCATGCTAGTTGAAAGACAGGACATGAGGCATTTAGTACTGAGCAATTTTTAATTTAAATAAAGGACATCCCTTATAATATGATACTACTCACAAGCCTATCGCCAGACTTCTGGTCCAAAATGCTCTTTTTCCTGTCCCCTGCTCTGGCTTTTGTCCCCACTTCATTTGAATCAGATGCTTTCTTCCTTCACATTGCCTGGACGCCAGCACAGGGGTCACGCCAAGTACAGGACAGAGTCTCTTTGGCCTGGAGCAGCTGGGAGTTGCCATTCCAAGGAAAGTCCAGTTTAGTGCCTGTGACCTCGGGCTGGAAGGAGAACCCTCAGTCACTCTATGGGGTTGGTGCTTGTGCACTTTGGTCAGCACTGGGAGCCATGAGAGGCTCGTGCATGCTAAGAAACAACAGAATTTTCAGAGATTTTATCTGTTAAGCTTTAACAAGTGACCCCTGAGCATGTACCAGCTGATTTTTTCATTGCTCTGTAAACAGAGCTGGGTGTGGGTTTTTTTTTTTTTGGTCAAATAATAAATTCACTGCAATATGCATTTTCAGGGCAACTGAAACAGTTATTTAATTGGGATCAAATTTGGCACACAGGTTTGGTTGTTTAGCTACTACTTAAGCTTAAAATTAGGGTGCAAATATCTTGAAAAAGTCTGAACAGTTAGGCTTTGACTATACTTCATGTCTAGGAAAGTTACTCTGAGCATCACAGCTAAATGCAAAGTGGAACAGATTTTTGAGCATAAATAGTTAGTACATATTCTAAGGGACTAGTCAAGGTCCACCCATTATGAGTAAGGCTACATCTAGACTACAAGCCTCTTTTGAAAGAAAGCATCTAGACTGCAACCACTTCTTTCAAAAAAGTGAGCCGCTTTTTGAAAGAGAGCACCCAGGCAGTCTGGATGCTGTCTTTCGAAAAAGCCCTGTTTGAATTCAGGAACACCTTTTTTCGAAAGAGGGCTGTCAACGCTCAACCCCCTCCCCAATCCCCCAGGTATTGTGGGGGCGGGGACGCTCACGTTGGGTTCACGGAGCCCCCCGCTACTAATTTGCTCTAGGCCTCACCCTTAGAGGTTGGGAGGGGCCCCGTGCACTCAGATTAGGTCTGCAGCACGGAACCCTCACCTTTGGGCCTCTACAAGGTCTTGGTCCTGAAATATAGTCTGCGCCCGACCAGACGCGCCTCCCTGCCCCCAGGCTTAAGTCCTCCTGGAGGGCTATTCACGGCATCGCAAGATGGGAGTCGTTGGGTTGACGTAGGGGAACTCAGGCCCTCCCGTACTCCCGAGTTCCGTCCCCAGGACCCTTAGGGTAAAGCCCGCGAGCTCCTACCCAAATGGCGAGTCAGAGTGAATCTCGCTCACCACCCCTCTTGGGGGTGCTTGCGGAGGGGGCTCCCTACCAACCCTGCCGCTGCATCCCCGTCCCAGGCCTGCTTCCTATGTGGCCTATACACTCCGTCTTCGGGGGCTTCGCCCCCGGGATGGCATGGCCACTACCTGAGTCTCTGCCCTGTGTCCTTCCCCGTGTGAGGGTTCCCCGTGGTCGTCAGCATTGTAAGGTCCTGGCCCGGTCTGGTGGTTCGCTTCCCCGGCCACCAGGTCCCCCGTGTGCCTACCTGCCTGGGTCGTGGCTTTGGCATCCTCCCGGGGTCTGCCAAGGTTCTGGTGCCCTTCGTCGCCCTCACACCGGTTCTGGCGTCTTCACCTGGCTCAGAGCCCTCTGCTGCCTCCTCTCCCTCCTGCATGCCGGTCCGGGTGTCCTTTTCCTCCCCCGTCCTGGTTCTGCCATCCCCTTCCAGTCCTGTGCCAGCATCGGCGCTCCCCCACTCCAGCTGAGCCGGCACCAGGTTTGAATATGGCACTCGGAGTAGGGCACATGCGCAGCAGCAGCAGCGGAGGCTGCGCCAGTCTCGCTCTGCGCCGCTGGCTGCGGGCGCGCTCTCGCGCAGGGTCAGGGACGGGCTCAGCCCGTCACAAGGGCTTTCGAAAAAAAGCGTTCTTCCTCGTAAAATGAGGTTTACCGTGGTCAAAAAATCTGCTGCGTTCTTCGATTTAATTTCAAAAGAACGCAGTGGCAGTCTAGACGCAGGGGAAGTTTTTTCCAAAAAAGTCCACTTTTTTTAAAAAATCCCTGTAGTAGAAACACCCTAAGGGTATGTCTACGCTACCCCGCTAGTTCGAACTAGCGGGGGTAATGTAGTCATCCGCAGTTGCAAATGAAACCCGGGATTTGAATTTCCCGGGCTTCATTTGCATGAAGCCGGCCGGCGCCATTTTTAAATGCCAGCTAGTTCGAACCCCGTGCCGCTCGGCTACACGCGGCACGGAGTAGCTAGTTCGGATTAGCCTAATCCAAACTAGCTACTCCGTGCCGCATCTAGCCGCGCGGCATGGGGTTCGAACTAGCCGGCATTTAAAAATGGCGCCGGCCGGCTTCATGCAAATGAAGCCCGGGAAATTCAAATCCCGGGTTTCATTTGCAACTGCGGATGACTACATTACCCCCGCTAGTTCGAACTAGCGGGGTAGTGTAGACATACCCTAACTGAAAACATGGGAAGCATCAGGCAACTGTAATAATAAATGGCACCACCAGCCCTTCTTATAACAACTCCAGTGACATCAGCAAAGTTACCTTGAGTAATTTGGAGCTCGGTCTAACATTTGTAACTTGAAAAGTATTAAGGAAATTCAGTGACAACAGAACCCAAGCATTCTGTAATCGCAGCTCACTGATAATCCCACTAGTGCATGTGATTTCTTTGAGAATCAGCTGAAATTTCAACTCACCTCTTATTAGAAGATACTGCAATTTCATAAAATCAAAACCCTCTAATACTATCACACCTATCTGATTAAGAGCAATGGCTCAGAGAAATTAGGTGACCTAGCTAAGATCACTCAGCCTATCAATGGCAGAACCAGGTTTAGTACCAGTCACCTGACTGACCACTACTTTCAAGTCATTTAAGGCCTGATCCAAAATCTTTTGAAGCCCATGAAACTTTTGAATTAACTTCAGTAGACGCTGGGTCAGCTCCATGTATCTGTACTACATGGGTATAAAATCCTACCACTTGAGCCAGAAGATGGAGAATCCTGGTTTGGCAGCATTTCCCATCCATTTTGTACAGGTGTTTTAAATGACACGATAAGAACAGTGGAGAATCTGGCCCAATATCTAAAATCAGTGTCCTGTGTTTAACCACTAATGGCGACTGCCTCTTTTCTAGTACTCTGTGCTTCTGAATAACAAAATCAAGAACCAAGAAGTGCAAAGGTAGGCAGGAAATAAATCAAAGTTAGACACATTTTTTTCCAAGATCTCAATAAACATTTATTTTGGGGAATAAATCCTGGATTTGAGCAAAAGCTCAATACTGATTTCATTTTTACCTAACCAGGTGTGGCCAGAATCAGTAACAATGATAAAGCCAATCATCCAAGTTTCATTTCAGTGTCCATCTCCCTGTGATATAAGGTAGTTATTTTATTTTAAAGATCTGCTTCCAACATCCCTGTGGCCTGCTATCTTCGCTCCATGTAGCAGGAGAGAACAGGCATTGCTTGTTGCACTAAGTGTGTATCTCAATTTAGTGGTCAAGCTGCGTGCCCGAGGTATAGTCAGAATCCAATGCACACAAATGTTATGGTAACACTGCATGTGCTTAAGGCACACTCACTCTCTGTTTCTCTCTTGGTAACTTCCTCTGACTGCCAAAGCCACAGCTTAGTTCAGTAGTTCTGCCTTCACTTTCTTAAGGCAACGTTCAAGACTCAGCGGTGTTCCTTTGAACGAAAAATGCTTTTCAGTGAGCCAGTTGCTATTCTGAACAGTGGTGGAAGAGGCACGAGGAGATCTCATCTTCGTCTGCTGCTAGGTGCCAGAGGCACTGTCCAAAATAAAATACATAAATAAATGGATAGATAAAATAAATAAATGCCAAGCTCCAGCTGAATACCAGGAGCATCTGTGGAATCAAACATCCTCTCTAGGAAAGGGAAGGGAAAGTTACCATCTCAATATTTTGGACTGGGCTTTTGGAAAGCCTTGCCTTTCCCACTGCTCTTCTCCCAGGCACTCGGTGCCACATGGGGTAGAATTCAAATGTTGAAGGAGGGAGCTGTATGTGTTATGGTTTCCCTCAGCCCCACATGCTGGTGGTTTGATGTCTGACAAATGAGCCAACTTGATGTAACTGACACAGAGAGGCAAGCTGGTGGAAGACTGTTGCTGCCATTGCTGCTCTGTCATACGTCCATCCTTTTCTGCACTAAGACTTTAAGGAAACTCAGTTACCGTGATTGTGTGGGGCACAGGAGGTACATCGTGATAGAGAAGTATGAATTTGGGAGGCGGGTGCACGGAGCGGCACGCACATTGCCATGCAAGGCTACAGCATGCCTGCAAATATTCAAAGTGTTTTCTTGAACAATGTGCATATGCAAAAGCAGGACTGTCCATGGGCACATGTGAAATGTGCAGCTGCATATGTCTGGGGTTGCTCTCAGCCCGTGGCAGGCAGGGATTTTGGAGACCATTCCAATAAGTCAGGGCATAGTTGAGATTGTTCACTCTGAGAATCTTCACATGGACGTAAAGTATAAATAAAAGAAACAAATCAATCTAAGGCTGTCAGGGAACACGTGATTTGGGAGGATTTTACCTTTCTAAATCCAAGGCTGAGTCAGTGTCAAAGCTATTGTTTGAATTTCAGCCGCACGATGAAGAGAAACAGATCTAACTAACTGTTCCAGAAAAGAAAAATGCTCCTGCTCAGGTGCCAGAAGGAAACAAGTGCTGCTTATAAATATATTGCCTCAATAATTAATTGCCAGAAAAGATATCTCAACAGAAAAAAAGTGTGATTTTTTCAGTAAAATTTTAAAAACCAACAGTACACAAACAGCTAGAAAAACTGCATTTAAGAAAATATAATGAACAACAACCACCACCACCACCCCTCCCCAATTCTTTAAAATAGACTGTCAGTGGTGGTAGAAGGCATTGGCCTATCCAACCTACAAGAACAAGGTCTCAGAAAGAGACCCCACTCACATGACACCAATGTCCAGCATCAACTGAGATGGAGCATGAATAAAGAAAATGGAAGGGAAGAAAGAAGTGAGTGAAGGCCAGACTGGAGAAAAAGGGAGAGGGGACTCACTACTGCTTTGACAATTAATTCATCCATCCATTTGGAGATGGAAGGCACAGATGCGAGGAGCAGCCATATGACAGACAATGAGAGTTTCATTTGCCTACTATCCCCTCATCCACCCACAGCAGCAGGAAAAATAGATCTGGGTAAAGACTTAAAACGTTTTCTCATGGCTAGTCAGAAAGCAGGAGAAAGCTCTGTTGCAATCTCTGGCCACATAGAGGTTTGGCTGGTCTGAGACGCAGATGATCAGAAATTTGTGGCCACCATCATGTCAAAATATGCTCTACATGAAAAATGTGTCCTCTTGGCTGTTGCATATATGGAAACACAATGGCTGCCATCTTGACTGATACTGTGGGGATTGAACATCCAGAGCTAAAAGTGTGAACTGCTACATCTTGAGTTGTAACAGATCCATTTCATCTGGGGATCAGGCACAGAGGGTGTCTTGTAACATACAGCCTTCTCTGAATGTACCTGATGGACATATGCCCAGTGTGGTCAGTCCTGGCTCTGCCAGGTCCCTACTCGCTTGCTCTCAGTTCCAGTGAGTGATTCATTCTCCCATCCACACTGTGACAGCTCAGGTACACTGCAATGATGTCCCACACCCCAGAGGCATGAACACTCCCTATGATGGCAGCCAAATTATACAATTAAAAATGATAGGTCTATAGGAAGGTACATTATCATAGGTACGGAGAATCCATCAAACTGTACTCACCTACCCACTCCCATTTTCACCTCAAGTCCCATACTTGAAAAATACACAACCATATATTATAATGCCAGAGGTTAGATTGCAGCCAGTTTTCCCTGTAAGCCATGGTTGGGGGCTGCTGAACCACAGACCACAGAAAAATCATTCGAGGGCTGCACATAAGTGAAAAGAAAAAAAAAATCTCCCAAAAACAAAAACAAAAAAAACAACCCTCAGGGGCCGGATCCAGGCAAGCTGAGGGCCGCATCATGCCCCCGGGCCTTAGATTCCCTGACCCTGCTGTAAGATGTGTGCTTGTGCAGCTGCTCAAAAGAAATTCAGATATCACCCAGCTGATTAGCAGAGCGCCCACAGCTAGGTTTTGTGTTTCCACATATCTGCACATGCCTCAATGCACATAAAAATTATTCCGCACATGGATGGAAAAAATCTGCTCATAGATGGAAAAAAGGTTAGACGGAGCATTGATTGAAACCGAGGCCCGTTTAGATGCAGGACACATTCTGATATGATAGCATCACCATCAAGGGGAGACGGCTGCTGTAAAGTTTACTCACCAGAAAGGGAAGGGCAATGCACAGGTCAGGATGGCTTAGGACTTACAGGCTGATTGTGCCAGTGTCTGGAACCAGCTGAACGGAGTGCAACCATGGATTCTCTGTGCAAGCAAGAGCAGCTGCTTTTGTTCATTACAAAGATGGAGGCCTTTCATTAACACAGACACAATAAAGGTTTGCAGGATTCCCCTCCCAAGTCCTGCCATAGGATACAGAGAGCAAGCCATGCTGCCACTCCCTGAAAGCAGAGCTAACAAGAAATAAATGCACCAAATTATCAGGACTGCAGCTGTCCCTCAGAAACTCCAGTGGCAGAAGGTAGCCATTAATGGAACAGGAGGCAAATTGGAGAGATGCCTTTGAAAAAGAGAAAGTAAAAAAGTCAATAAAGCTTATGCCCTTTAAAAGAAGAAAATTGCACTTAATTTTACTAATCAAAAACCAGCTGCTTACAGTACAGTGCAATATACCAAGTTAGTGGCCATCTGAAACCTCCCGGTTGTCCAATTAGTGAAAAATTTGATCACTTAGAACTTCGCAAAAACACTGGGGATAGAACTCAGACCATCCTGCCCTAGAAGCACAGATCCCTAACTCCTGAGCTAAAGAAAGAGTCTCCCTTTGATCTTAGAGAATAGGGCCTCTGGCACTTTAAGCAGTTCTGATTCTCTCCAGAGGAGGGTAATGGGTGCACATACATAGATGTACACACTGTATTAGTGAACCAAACCACTTTAACAATAAGAAGCTGAACTGACGCAGCACCTAAAACTCATACCCTGCATGAGCTTGGTGTCTTCAAAAATCTATTTTAAAAGTCAGTAAAAATAAATAGGACAAAATGGCACTAAAATGAAAGAAGAGATTATAAATCAGAGTGGTGAAGACACACTCAAGTGAAGGTTACACTTACTGTATAAAATGAAATGCAGAGATAATTATGCACATTAGGTTAATGAAATTTATCCCACAGACTCACTACTAGCTAATGAAATTGCTTACTTAACATACATTATCCAAACTGCACCCCAAATTCCAATACAATCACATTAGTACAAAAATATACATGCTCTATCACTAGTGCACCTATAGTTCTCACCACTCAGCAAGAGGAAGACAGGTTTATATTATATCATACCTACTGCATGCAGACATGAGCCCAAGCTACAAAGCAGAAAGACTGGAATCTGAATTTAACCTAGGTTCAGGAGTATATATGGTTCTGGTCCATCTCTCAATTATACCTGCAGTTTCTGACTGCAGAGATGAGAGACCATAGGCCACAGTGCATTGTACATCCTGCTGGTAAACTCAAATGAACAAGCTCCTAACTATGTAGCCCTCCTGAGAAAAGCAATTCTATACAAATGACATTGTGTAGTTCCACATTTATGGTTTTTCAGTAACTCCACGTCAGATTTGCTCAGGTAATAAAAGTAAAAGAAATTGTCTTTACAATGTGATGGCGCTGCATACATATTCCACCTGGAATATAGAATTCAAGTCAAGTTCTTTCTGGCTCATGGATCACCAGCAATAATAGTCTGCAGCTGGAACTTACTTAATTAACAATTTTGTTGATTACACCATGAACCAGAAGAGAATACTACTCAGTTGTGCGTGAGTAATATGTCTCTGGGAATAATAGAAATGAATTAAAAAGCAACAAACAACAACACCATCATCTAATAACTATGGAGCGGGGAAACTGGCTTAACGGGCAAGGAGGTGAGATTTCTACACCTTCACTATTTTGACTACAATCAGAAAGCTGCAAGTACAGGCAGTCCCCGGGTTACGTACAAGATAGGGACTGTAGGTTTGTTCTTAAGTTGAATTTGTATGTAAGTTGGAACTGGTACATATTGTAGGGGAAACTCTAGCCAAACATTTCTCCAGAGCTCAGTTTTATTCTCCCACACCTCACTTCCCTCAGTCCTTTATTCTCAAGCTGAGGTATCTGCTGAGAAAAGCCGCGCCGCGTCTCCCTGGTCTGCTGGGGGGGCGCTAGCTTTGCGTCTCCCTGGTCTGCTGGGGGGAAGCAGCTAGTGCGGGGTTGCCTCACCCCATTTATAAGTAGGGATCCGATGTAAGTCGGATCCATGTAACCCGGGGACTGCCTGTAACCAGAAGGTACTTTCTGGACAGTCAAGCATGTCTTGTATTTACTATGAAGACAAAGATACGAAGTCTTCCAGCTTGTGGGAAATCTAACATTTTGAACACATGAGATCAGGTGGATGAGGATAAGGATAATTAATCATATTCAGAATCACAAAGAGTTAGACATGGAAACTGTCTAATAATGGATGATCCAGATTTTCTTCCTGCTGATGCAGGATTTGTCTCAGTTTTAAATGCTCTCTCATTTTGTCAAGGCTAACTGCAAAGATCCCAAATGAGGTGGCTTCCACCATTTCACTTTTTAGATTATTCCACAGCCAATAGATCACACAGTCACTCCTGTACCCAGTTTATGCATTGGTAACTCAGACATAATTGGCCAAGTTGAATATAGGGTCTGGTTTCACACTATAGTACAGCATTTATCTCTGTTGCTCTGTAAGGGTATGTCTACACTAGCCACCCTAGTTCGAACTAGGGTGGCTAATGTAGTCATTCGAACTTGCAAATGAAGGCCGGGATTTAAATATCCCGGGCTTCATTTGCATGTTCCCGGGCGCCTCCATTTTTAAATGCCCGGTAGTTTAAACTACCTGCCCGCGGCTACACGTGGCACGGGCTAGGTAGTTCGAACTAAAGCTCCTAATTCGAACTACTGTTACTCCTCATTGCAGGAGGAGTAGCCACGTGTAGCCGCAGGTCGGTAATTCGAACTATCGGGCATTTTAAAATGGCGGCACCCGGGAACATGCAAATGAAGCCCGGGATATTTAAATCCCGGGCTTCATTTGCAAGTTCAAATGACTACATTAGCCACCCTAGTCTGAACTAGGGTGGCTAGTGTAGACATATCCTAGCACAGTAACTCTTGAACGCTGTAGCCAATGCATTCAAAAATTTCAGGGAATGTTCTCTGCATCAGTGGGAAGAACTCTATTAATTTTGATGAACACTGGAAAAGTCTAATTTCTACTGGTGTAAGCCAAATTAGTCACCCGGGCTTTGCAGAGGATGCTGACCTGACTGGATTGTCAGAAGAGGTGCAAATATTTAAGAAAGAGTAGCAGTGGAAATAGAAAAGTTAGTTCTAAAGGTAACCGTACAATGAGACAACAGTGACATCAAAGTCTATGGAAAGGGGAATCTGAGGATGTGCTGGACTGTGTTGAGCACTTCAGGTACCTGGGTGGTTTAACTGCTAGTGATGCTAAACATCATACTGATTCAACATAAAACGGGATCTGCTCAAGTAATGCTCAGACACTTTTAGAGAAACAAAGGTATTGCCATGAAGTGTAAAATGCAATAGCTGCCATCTCTTGCTTTCCGCACCTTGCTATATGCATGCGAGCTATGGACTCTGCAGAAACAGGCATTTGAAAGCTTTTTGCCTTTTAATTGAAATGCTACAGGGGATAGACACAATTTAGCTAACCCTTGCAAATCACTAAAGAGGAGATTTACAGCATAATGGGAAAGATACCAAATATCATCAAGAGCATCAGGTGCAGAAACCTTGAGTTTGCAGGAGATGCAGGTTGGATGGGAATGGAGGAAGATTTCCAAATACATTTTGCAGGGATTGGTGCCAGCAGTCAGAGGCACCCAGAGCAGCTGTAGTATGAGGATGTGGCTGTCTGGACAGGCTATGGTATGGTGCACTACTCAAGATTGCGTAGACCAGGCCTGGGCAATAAGCATCCTGTGGGCCAGACGAGATTTGCCAGGGTTAGCCTTTGTGGCCCACTGGACACTTTATTTACCTGTGTGTGTGCAGATATGGCTGTGAGCCATTTCCGTTGGCCACGGTTCACAGTTCCTGGTCAACAGGAGCTGTGAGTGGTTGTACCTTTGGGTGCACAGGTAAATAAAGTGTCTGGCAACTCGCCAGGGGCTAACCCTTGCAAGCTCTGTCCATAGCCCCAGAGGCTGGGATTAACTCTCATAAATCAAGCAGTCAGGTCTGATCAGCATTTGATGGGGAAGTCTACAGGAAAAATGCAGGTGTTAGGGAAGCGCTGAGTTTCTTGAGACAATCTATTAACATGGCTCTAGGGAGCATCATGCTGCTAGAAGAGCATCTTTTAAATGAGGCACAAAGGTCAGGCCCTTACCGTCTGAGATCATTAAAGAACCCATCGACTGTTTGGAAAAACAGGAATTTTAATCCCATTTTCTGAGGTAAATTCGAGCATGGGCATCTATTGTACATGCTGCCTGCAGACATTCCTCATCTACCTGCAGAGTTATACTTTGCCCAACCCCCGTGAGCCAATGCAGAAGGGCCGACTTTTTCACTACTTGGTGAAATAACCCGTCTGCATAGAATTTGGAAAGCTCTTAGGGCTAAAAGATTGCAACAGCCTATTAAAAAGCCAATCTGAGGAGTTCAGTCTTTTATGAGCAAAAGAAATGGTCTCCATTTCCCACATACGCTTGTTGCTTCAATCTCAATCCTTCAAGGTCAGTTAAAGTTTTCGAGATGTACTTGAGAAAAGTTCTCTGTCTTTAGCAAACATTTCCATCTCCTGGACAGGGCCTCATGTTAATAGCGCAGAATGTCTTTCAGCCTGTCTTTATGACTGATTCCTTGCTTGGATCCTATTATCACTACTCACTGGGGAAACCAGGTATGTTTGAAAGGAGTCAAGTTTTCCAGCTTGTCAGTTCTAAGATATGTCGCCTCAGGCTGCTCAGGATTTTGTTATTCCTTATTCAGTATGTGGTCTACGGCTAGTTGCAGCTCTTAGCCCCTTCCCTGCACAAATGTCTTTATGTTTCAGCTGCTGCCATTTACAAAGGGATGATTTTGTCGGCCTTTTCGGACACTGGAGGCCTTTACATTACATACACAATTTTATTCGTGGCTGAGGCACTATGAAGCACGGTCTGAGGGCAGGAAAGATTGTTGTCTCAGGAGAACCAATAATAAAACCATATGTAAATGGCATTCAAACTCAGGCAGTAATTGCAGGCCTGCACCCTGATGTGTCGTTTTTAATTTCCTGAATTTATTTAATTTCCTGGATTTATTTTTAGTGCTTCATCAAGTCTATCAGCACACAAGTTTTCTTTCTCTCAACCCTCCCCACCCCCATATGATGGTGTCTAGCACAGCAGAGGCAGCTGGCAAAAGCAGTATGAGAATAGCTATTCTGGGTGCCTGCTTGAGCACTCAAAAGGAGAGCTGGGCTCCCCAGTATGAACTTTTGGCTCAGGGTGCATAATATGGCCCATTTACCTGTAGCATTAAAGCACCAGATTTGCCAAGTTAGGCAAGAACAAATTTACAAAAATGTGCATATACCGTTTGTAGCAGCAGTACCTGAAATACACCCAGAGATCTAATATTTGCATGTGAGCATGGCAAGATATACTCAGGCACGAGTCCAGCTCCTACTACTAATGGGTTAGGAAGATTATCCCATCACTGCAGAGTTCTTCTGCACATGGCTCTGAAGCAGCTGGTTTATATGGGGTCAATCCAGTATGGCAATTCCTATGTGCCAAACTGGCCATGGGCACGCTTTGTGCAGACACATCAGGGATTCGTGTGCATCAATTTGACATATGCAAATTTATATCTGCAGTTTCAGGTACCTAACTTTGAAAATCTGGCCCCAACAAATAATAGATCCATTGGCTGGTGAGAGGAGAGACCTAGTGGGTCATCTGGTTTATGAGTAGTTTCCAGTCTCTCTCATCAGCCTCTCATGAGCAGTCTCCAAGTGGGACTTTGACACTGGAGGCAAATCAGCCACCGTTACCTGCCCTGGCAGACAAACCTGGGGGGTATAACAGTCATGCTAGTCAGAGCTTGCATAAGAGTCACAAAGCATGTGACTGCATTTCTTTTTTAAAATCAATGTTCTTGGTTCAGTGCAAATAAATGTTTCCCATTCCCTGCCCAGTCTTAGAGAGGCTCAAATACCAGTTAGCAACTTATTTATTATCTTTCTCTTGCACTGACTCACTGGCCAGTAATTTGCACATTAATAGTTCCATCCATGTAATGCCTGCTCTGCTAGGGCCCTTGTGAGATCAACACACCAACCCACCTCTTCATTTTCCCTTTGTCCTCCTCCTCCTCCACTCTGAGATCATCTCTAGTGACAGTGC
This sequence comes from Pelodiscus sinensis, assembly GCF_049634645.1. Taxonomy (NCBI): domain Eukaryota; kingdom Metazoa; phylum Chordata; order Testudines; family Trionychidae; genus Pelodiscus; species Pelodiscus sinensis. The sequence continues at coordinate 242,044,550 of NC_134712.1, read as the reverse complement.
AATGCTGAAGCACCTTAGGGTCCCAGATACTTAGGCAGACGCACTGTAACGTTATTATGTTATCAAATTATTTAAGGCAAATGACAAAAAGCCTCATTACGGACACAGGAGTCATTCAGTTTCAGAACTATGTCACCAGAAAGCTGCATTTCCCCACAACAAATGTACAGCTCCTTAGTTACATCTTCTCTGTAAAAGATACCTTATTAAAGAAGCGATCAAACAAACAGGAATATTTTCATCCTACGGCTATTTATACAGTAGTCAGACAGACCCACATCTTTTAAAGCTCTTTAGAGATGTCTGTAGCACACAGGCAATACGCCCTCTAGTGGAAATATGCCATAAATTGTCATAAGATATTTGTTTATAAACATTGGAAATCCAAATATAATATTGATGTTATTCCGAAATAACAAAGAGCGCATCTACACAACAAGCTGTTATTTAGAAATAAAGGCGAGCTTGAGGACTTCTTACTCCAACTCCTGTAACTCTCATTTTACGAGGAGTAAGGGAAGTCAAAGGAAGCTATTTTGACTTCAGCTACATCAATTGCATAGCTAAAGTTACATATCTTAATTCGACTTGTGCCCTGGTGTATAGATGTTCCTGTAGAAGGCTAAAGAGACAGCCTAGACATCCCCCGGGCTTCACACTACGGTTTCCCTACCATCAGAGCCCCTGGATGTGTGTGTTCTATGTTCGTAATTTCCAAAGTAGCATCCCATCCCCTCTCTTTCAGGGGGTAGAACAGTCATGCTATTCAGAGCTTGCAAAAACCAAACAAATCATAATCCTTATCAGCTGCACAGACATCACCAGCATTCACCCTCATCAGACTTTGTCTAATTTTTACTGCAATAGTATTTAGTGGCTCCAATCAAGTTTGAGGTCTCACTGTGTTACCAGCCATCTGAACAGAAGCAGCCCCAGTCACTCTGGCAAAGAGCTTACAACTGAAGCTGGCAACTATACCCCTGTCATAGTGTCAAAATATAGACCATTCTTTAATATACTTATCTTCTCTTAAATATCAAAATGGGGCACATTAACTGTACCCAGTTAACCCTCTAGGAGGACAGCTGAAAGTGGGCTTGTTGAAGGTGGGATTTGGAGGAGGAAAGTGGAGTGACCTGATGAATTGGCCTGAGGAAGGCATTTCATACATGGTAGGGAACATGGCCTCATTTACAGAAGTAATGGAGAACTGAGGCATCGCATTGGGTATCGTTGGGTATCACTGCTACAGAGAAGGGGCTGAAAGAGTTATGGAATAAGAGACAAGAGTAGTTTAGCAGGGAGGGGCTGAGCTGAGAAGGTTCCTGAAGACAGGGAAAAAGCTTAAATTTGATGCTGTGGAAAGGGGAGAATCTATAGAAGGATTCAAAGAAGGTAGAAGAGGGTGGTGTGGGCAAAGCCTTAGGCAAGGAAGACCATCCTTGTAGCTATGTTTGGAATGGACGGTAGGGAACAATCATAGGGGGCAGTGTGGGCAGCAGGGGGCCATAGAGGAGAAGGCTGCAGTAGTCAAGATGGGGGATGAGGAAGGCCTGGCTGAGATGTATTCTAGTGGTGTGGACAGAGAAAAACGGCTGGTTCTTTGACTCTTAAGCATCATCCAGCTGGTTTTATAAAAAAGGAAACAGGCAAAGAAAGATTAAGGGACAACATGACCAAGATGACTGAAAGAGTCCATGTCAGTGCCAGGATGAGAATTCCTGGCTCTCGGTCCCATGCTTAACTAGATCAGATACATTCACACATAGCTGAGATATCATTCAGGAGGCTTCTATTACATATGACATACCAGAAGGAAATGAGAGTGAGTCCTGGCAAAGAACAGCGATACAATCACTGACTCAAGTGGAGTTGCACCTATCTACACCCATGCTAATTTAGTCTCTCAGACTTTGAAAAAAATTGTGGGTATAATCTCAAGACAGCTGCCCAGAATTTTTCAACCCGCATACTTATAATAGTCAAATTTTTGGAAATGAACTGTGTGAGTCCAGGGTGACTGCACTTACAGTATCTGGCACCTTCCACACAACTGACTCAGATTTCTTTTTAATACTAATGAATAAAGTCTCATGCCACCTTACTGTGGAATTATGGGCCCCAAGTTTTGAATGAGGAAAATGAGACACAGAGTGATGAACTGTGACTAGTCCAAGGTCACACAGGGAGTTTGTGGTAGAGTTTGGGATAGAATCAGGGCACCTGGCTCCAATCCTGTGTCTTAAACACAAGATCTCTAAACTTCAGCCAATGAATACAGTGAATCAGCAACTCTCAGCAGGCTCTGCTTGGACACAACTATGAAAGTGTGGCCACATAGCTAAACTAGACTGATCTAGTAATAGGACTGAACATTTCACTGGGAAGTGCTGTTCTCAAAATGAGTAGGATTTCTTGTGTGCTTAAAATTCAGCATGCGCTTTAGTACTTTGCTGGACAGAAGTTCAATTAATATTGATTGTGTTGTATCTCTCCTTTATAAGGGTTTGATGAGATGAGATCATCTGTTAGTACAGTACTGTATTTACCTTGCCAAATGATGTCCTACATATTCATTATGATGGTTACATCTCTCATGGCAGATATCTGTTAAAGCAAAAGAGGTGGGGGTGGGAATAAATATTGTATTTATTAGTTGTTTGTTTGTTTTTTTAAAAAAGGACACCACATTATGTTTTAAGGAAGTGTGGCAGCTGTCGAGTGATTTTTAATGATAGTACTGATCCCGTAAAAAGGAGCACCCAGAAGGAAAGACAGCCCTGAAAAAAAGAAGCCGGTTCAAATAGTCCCTGAGCGTCCATGCCCTGTCAACTCAGTATGGCATCAAACCAACAGGAAGTATATTGCACCCTGTGAGTATTGCCACTCTTGGTCTGATGCAGTTAGCTAGGCAAGGGCTTTAGGTTTTTGGCCAAAGAAACTAAAAACAAACACCAGAGGGCAGCAAAGGACATGTTGTGGGGAAACCATGGCCTGAATACAATTTCTCTCCTACCTTAAACGTTACCCTCCATTTAAGCTTTTCATATCGATTAGAATTTCAAATCCCAATGGAGAAAGTTGATGGAATTTTTGCTCCTAAATCAGTTAGGTGCATTAGACAATCCCATCCAGCGTCCATCAGTTTTATACTCCTTCTCTAAAAACCTTTGGCATTTTAAGGGCAGAAAGATTAACAAATTGTACTAATAATTGCAATTGGTAAATAACGAATAAGGAACATTTTTATGTTGAATTACGAGAACTGAGATTGAAGTGTATTTATGTAGACTCTCTATACCCAGGTCTGCATTGAAATACCCATGAACTTGGTAGAAGCCTATTAGCAGAAACAAACCTGAACTGAGCCTATCTAAGCAAGCCAAACCAAACAACAGCTGAAGGAAAAGTTCACATCCAAATGTTGCTGAGACCTATCTCTAAGAAATACCCTGCTTGCTTAAAGAATTTCAGCAAGTCATTGACAATTAGGGCACATCTACTCAGCAGAGCTAAAGCCAAAATAAACTATGCAACTTCAGCTATGTCAATTGCACCGCGTAAGACAGTTGAAATAGCTTATTTTAGCTTTTGGAGCTGTCTAGCCAGCTGGAAGTCTGAGAAAGAGCACTCTTCCTTACTCCTCGTAAAATGAAAGTTGCAGGAGTCAGAATAAGAAGTCCTCCAGCTCAACATTATGTCGAAATAGCAGCTTGTAGAGTAGACACGGACTATGTTTTTCAGATATCTAAAAGGTTGTCATAAGGAGGAGGGAGAAAACTTGTTCCTCTTGGCCTCTGGGGATAGAACAAGAAGCAATGGGCTTAAACTGCAGCAAGGAAGGTTTAGGTTGGACATTAGGAAAAAGTTCCTAACTGTCAGAGTAGTCAAACACTGGAATAAATTGCCCAGGGAGGTTGTGGAATCTCTGGGTGTGTCTAAACTACATGGCTCCATCGATGGAGCCATGTAGATTAGGCTGATCGGCAGAGGGAAATGAAGCCGTGATTTAAATAATCACGGCTTCATTTAAATTTAAATGACTGCCGCCCTGAGCCGACAAACAGCTTATCAGCTTATCAGCTGTTTGTCGGCTCAGTGCGCTAGTCTAGACGCTCCCGCACCGACCTGAAAGCCCTTTATCGACCGCCCCGTTATGCCTTGTAGGATGAGGGTTACTGGGGAGGTTGATAAAAGGCTTTCATGTCGACAGGGGAGCGTCTAGACTGCCCCGATCTGGCGACAATCAGCCGATCGGCAGAGCGGGGCAGCCATTTAAATTTAAATGAAGCCGCGATTATTTAAATCGCAGCTTCATTTCCCTCTGCTGATCAGCCTAATCTACATGGCTTCGTCGACGGAGCCGTGTAGTCTAGACGTACCCTCTATCTCTGGAGATATTTAAGAGTAGGTTAGATAAATGTCTATCAGGGATGGTCTAGACAGTATTTGGTCCTGCCATGAGGGCAGGGGACTGGACTCGATGACCTCTCGAGGTCCCTTCCAGTCCTAGTGCTCTATGATTCTATGCTATTTCAGTTATTCTGAAATACTGCTGGGTAGATGTACCTTTATAGTTCAGAATGGGCAGAAGAGTGAGGTAGCTACACCTTGAGAGGTGGTGTTTATGGATTTAATATTAAACTACCCTGTAGGGGTCCCAGGAGAAATCAGGGGCAAAACTAACTTAAATTTCTTACAGGTGCTGTCCTATTGCAAACCCCCTTCCCCATGGGGTGCCCAGGGCAGGGAGCTGGGGGGAGCTGCAATATGGCTATACTTGTAAGAAATGTAAGTGTGGGAGGCTAAGGGTTGGGTCGGTGTGAGGGAGCTCAGGGCAGGGAACTGGGGAGCGAATATGGGTGTGGGGGATCTCAGGGCAGGCAGTTGGGGTGCAGGGAGGTCAAAGCAGGAGATGTGGGAAGGGGGTGGTCTCTCGGCAAGGAAAGCGGATGTGGAGGATGCAGGACTCAGGGCAGGGAGTTGGGAGGTGTTGGGGGCTCAGAGCAGGGAGTGAGGATGCAGTCATCAGTGCAGGGCACTGCAGGGAGCTTGGGACTGGGAGTGCAGCCACTGCAATGCTCAGGCTGCTGCATCCCCCTGGCTGGCTAGGGCAATGGGACCTTGCCAGCTGGATCCCTGGAGCTGGCTGGGGTGGCAGAGACCCTGCTTCCTGAGTTCTGGAACTGGAGTCTGGGAATGCGATGGCTGCACCACACAATGGCTGTTGACCTTGCCACCTCCCCCACTGGCTGTCCAGGAGGATGGTTTGGGCTCCCATAGGGGAACAAGGTAGAAGGGGAGTGGGGGCTGCCCATGCCAAGCACCATCATGGAAACCTTACCCATGTATGGTGGCAAGCAGCATCTAGAGCCTCTTACCAGGATGTTGCACTGGGGCTCACTAGCTTCCTTTCACTTTAGAAATGAACCAACCTGCAGCGCCCATTCTTTTAAAGGAGGGGAGACACAAGGCTCAAGGTTTCCCTAGGGCATGTGTACACTAGGAAACTATTTAAAAATTACTAAATTCAGCGTAAGAATGCCAGATTTAACAGATTCAAACTAGTGTGTCCTCTCTCTGGGGAAGCATAGAAATTAGTCCAAGGCAGGCTCTGTTCATGTGGCTGTGCTACCTTGGGCTTACAGCACTCTAGGGAACTATGGGAGGCTTCCTAGAAGCCAATATGTTTGGATTAGCAGCACTACTGTTATTTCAGTATTACTATTGTGGAATTAGCATTACTCTTCCTGAAAAGCAGGAGTACAGAGTTCAACTTCTGTGGCCGGTTATTTCAAAATAATGGGCATGGTAACGTGGCTGTATCACTTAGAAATTCAACCTTGGGGGGTTATTTCAGAATAAGGTCCTAGTGTAGACCAGAGCTAGGTGTTCAGTCATATGGTATGATGCAGTTTTGAGGTGCTCAGACTGAGACATTTTAAAAAGAGTCAGAGATACAGGAGGTGGGCAGCATCCTCCCTCTGCAAATCAAATTGCTTCTGGGCATCCCAACACTGAGAACATCACTAGCCACTTCTCAAACTCTTCCAGTTGCTGTCCACTGGCAAAGGAGAGGTTGTCCTAGTTATTGCCGAGGCATCTAATTTTCCTACTACAGAAAGGCCTATCTGTAATATTTAGATGCAAATTAATCCTAAACATCCATTCTTTGTATACCTCTAGCTTCTTTCCACTCTTCTCTCTCTCCTCGCCCCCTTTGTACCACATTGCTGATGTGGACTAATTTATGCAAGTTTAGAAAGACTGGGCAGAAGTTCTAGGCTTTTTGTTACTAGAACAATCTCCACATCCTACCCAGCTATGGCGGTTGTTTCTAAACAAAAACACAAGAACATGTTAACTCAGGCTACAGCAGAGAAGGCTGCATCTTTGTCAAGTGACGCCAGTGTTTTCAATGCTACAGCTGTAAATTTGTAGGGCAAAATTAAATTAACTACAGGACTAATTTTGAAAAATGTTCTCATCATGCCAGCAATGCACATATAAACAGTAGAGTACAAAATGTACAACAAGACATAATTAGGTGCACTATTTATTTCAATTAAGGTGTATTATTAGACATCATATTCAACATCCCTAGGGATGATGCATCATTAGGACTCTAAAGAAACGTATGCAGGCCTCCTCTTGTTGTGCAGTCTCCACACTCTGTATTCCATACAATGTGTACAAAACCTACAAAACCAAGAGAGTTGGCACAGTGTGTGTGTGTGTGTGTGTGTGTGTGTGGAGAGAGAGAGAGAGAGAGAGAAGGAGAGAGGAGGGGCTAAGTAGGAGAGACACATACCTTTCATGATCCTTACCTCATCTGGATCAATGGGGACTGGAAGTTTACCAGCTAGCCAGCAGCCTCCTTAGGCAAGGCCCTCTGGACTCATGTCCACCCATTGTTAGCATTAACTGCCAACAAGAGTGTCACTCTCACAGGGAGACACCAAGAATTTACGCAGAACTATCCATTAATGCAGCAACGTGGGGAAGGGTGCACTCTTGCCAGCTAGCGAATAGAGGGGTTTGACCCTGCACGGGGCTGAGGGATAAACATAGACTTGTGCCCTTGGAGGCATGGGAACTGTAGTTTGGAAAGTGGCAGTTGTTGCCTGGAGTATGTTGAAATCTCTGTCTGTGATGTAAATGACCCTTAAAGTACATTCCAGTCCATTCAATCTTTATTAAAACCAACACACACTTAAAGATACTGAAAGCATTCTCTCCCAAACCATTCAGGTAATACAAACAGTAAAATAACTTAATCAGGGCATGTTTTCATCCTTTAGGGAAGAGGAAGGTCTGAGCTGCCAAATTTAGGTGCACATCTAGCTCTAAACAATTAGTCCTGTAATAGCTTAGGGTATGTCTACACTACCACCCTAGTTCGAACTAGGGTGGTAATATAGGCAACCGGAGTTGGAAATGAAGCCCGGGATTTGAATTTCCCGGGCTTCATTTTCATAAAGCCGGGCGCCGTCATTTTTAAATGTCCGCTAGTGCGGACTCCATGCCGCGCAGCTACACGCGGCATGGACTAGGTAGTTGAGACTAGGAAGCCTACCTAGTCCATGCCGCGTGCAGCCATGCGGCACGGAGTCCGCACTAGCGGACATTTAAAAACAGCGGCGCCTGGCTTAATGCAAATGAAGCCCGGGAAATTCAAATCCCGGGCTTCATTTGCAACTCCGGTTGCCTACATTACCACCCTAGTTTGAACTAGGGTGGTAGTGTAGACATACCCAGAGAGACTAACAAAAATATACAGAATCATGAGCTTATGGGTAAAAACCCACTTCAGATTAATTGGAACAGAGACAGAAAACAATAACACAGCAGAAGTAGTACCTGTCAATTGTAGAACCTGTGTTAATGAGGGTAATTAAGTGAGCTGTGTGCGCCCTACTCAGCTTTTGATTTGAAAGTATTTTTTGGAGAGGAGTTGGAGGCAGGAAAGGAATTTGTTGAGTCCAATTTGACAGGTCCATGTAGTTTATGAAGAGACATTTTTCTTTCTCTATCTACTCATTACCCCAGCACCCAAGCTACACAATTATCACTGCAGTATAATTGCCTGTGCATATTCTAAAAGAAACACAGACGTTCTCCATTGCTCTTCATCTCCCTAATAGCGGGATTTTTTTAAACAAAATAATTGTAGGAAAGCAAATTAATATGGTCCCATATTAATGTGCTGCTTATTAAACAGAAAGCAAAGCCTTTTCATAGAAGCCTCCTCAGACACGCTCAGCCACAATTATCTTTTAAAATTCTAAATCAAAGCAAATTAGCAGCCTAGTGCTGGGCAGTAAACACAAAATGATTAGGCATTTCATACACAGGAAGTGATAAAAGTTTAACAACTCAGTTACGATTTGTGAATCATGCTTTCTCTGCATTAAAAAGAGCTCATGACAAAGATGACAGCTAACACAAATAGGGCCATGGTTTCAGAGGGAGCTCAAGCAAGCACTGGAGATTTAACTTGGCACAATAGGTGGAACTGAAATGTTAAGATTTCCTGTTGCTGCCTCAATTTTATCCCAAAATCTCATATTTGGGGTTTTAATTAAACAATGCATCAAAATCTTAGCTTCAGGTTTTTCAAAAGTAAGGAGTCAACTTCAGGGTTCAAGAAAAAAAAAAGATTTGAAAGTATGATCATAGAATTCTAGGACTGGAAGAGATGTCAGGAGGTCATCGAGTCCAGCCCCCTGCCCAAAGCAGGACTAACCCCAACTAAATCATCCCAGCCAGGGCTGTGTCAAGCCAGGACTTAAAAACCTCTAGGGATGGAGTTTCCATGACCTCCATAAGTAACCCATTTCAGTGTTTCACCCTCCTAGTGAAAGAGTTTTCCCTAATATCTAACCTAGTCCTCCCTCACTAACTTGAGACCACTGCTCCTTGTTCTGTCATCCGTCACTACTGAGAACAGCTTCTCTCCATCCTCCTTGGAACCTCCCTTCAGGAAGTTGAAGGCTGCTATCAACCCCCTCCCCCACCCCCACACACTTCTCTTCTGCAAGCTAAACAAGCCAAAATCTCTCAGCCTTTCCTTGTAGGTCATGTGCTCCAGCCCCCTAATCATTTTGGTTACCCTCTGGTGGACATGCTCTAATGCATCACCATCCTTTCTGTAGGGGAGCCCAGGACTGGACTCAATACTCCAGAGGTGGCCTCACCAGTGCCAAATAAAAGGAAACAACAACTACTCTAGATCTGCTGGCAATGCTTCTCCTAATGCAAACTAATATGCCATTAGCCTTCTTGGCTACAAGGGCACACTGTTGACTCATATCCAACTTCTCATCCACTGTAATCCCAAAGTCTTTTTCTGCCAAACTGCTATGTAGCCAGTTGGTCCCAGGCCTGTAACAATGCTTGGGATTCTTCCAGCCCAAGCGCAGGACTCTGCACTTGTCCCTGTTGAACCTCATCAGATTTATTTCTGCCCAATCCTCTAATTTATCTAGATCACTATGGACTCTACCTACCTCCCCCTAGCTTAGTGTCATTTATCTCATCATAGAAGCTAATCAGACTTGCCCTTGGTGAATCCATGTTGACTATTCCTGATCCCCTCTTCTAAGTGCTTCAAAATGGATTCCTTGAGGAGCCCCTCCATGATTTTTCCAGGGACTGAGGTGAGGCTCACTGGTCTGTAGTTCCCTGCATGGTCCTTCTTCCTTTTTTTTAAGATGGGCATTACATTTGCCTTTTTCTAGTCATCCAGCACCTCTCCCAATCTTCACAAATTTTCAAAGATAATGACCAAAGGCTCCTCAATGACATTTGCCAACTCCCTCAGTACCCTCAGACACATTAAAGCCGGACCCATGGATTTGTGTGTATCTTTTCTAAATAGTTCTTAACCTCTTCCTTCTCCAGTGAGGGCTGTTCACCTCCTTCCCATACTGTGTTCCCTAGTGCAGTAGTCTGGGAGTGGACCTTGTGTATGAAAATACCTGAAGTCTCAAAAACAATACAAGCAAACCCAAACTGGCTTAAAAATAGCCCTCATGATTCTAGAGCAAAAGTGGGCAATAGTTTTTGATGGGGGAGGAAGGGAAGAAGGATGCCACTCCAAGAATTTGGAAAGTGGTCAAGGGCTGCACTCTTCCATGATATTAATGAAGGAAGTGTGGGGTCTGGGGTGGCTGCAAGGGCCATGTGGTCTTTGAATAGCTATGAGCCTAAGGAGTGGGAGGAGGGTGCTTCACAAGCTGCCTGTTAGCAGGCAACTCCCATTGGCTGGAAACTGGCCAATGGGATTGTGCTGGAAGCGGGGGCACCACATGAACCCTCTTCCCTGCTCCACCCCCCATACTCACAGCTGTTCAAACAGGGCCCTACAGCAGCTGCTTTTCTCAGTGGCACATGGAGAGCAGGCACTGAGGACAGATGCAGGTGGCCTGTCAGGTTGGATGCAGTCTCCAGGGTGACGTCTAGACTGGCCACAAATTCCGGAAAAGGGATGCAAATCAGGTAAGTCAGCATAGGGAAATCCGTGGGGGATTTAAATATCCCCCGGAATAAAGCCCTTTTCCGGAGGATCTCTTATTCCTACTTGAAAGTAAGAGATATAGATATATAAGAGATCCTCCGGAAAAGGGCTTTATTCCGGAGGATCGCGCCAGTCTAGACACTTTTTTTCCGGCTTTTCCCCAAGCCGGGAAAAAAGCGGCGGACATGTTTATTTAAATCCGCGGGGGATATTTAAATCCCCCGCGGATTTCCCTATTCTGACTTATCTGATTTGCATCCCTTTTCCGGAATTTGAGGCCAGTCTAGATGTAGCCCAGGTCGTATTTTGCCCAGGCCTGTTCTAGAGGGACCAGCTCCTGATTTTCAGTGATTAGAGTTGGCAATATTGTAAGCAACCTGACTGCAAACAGATATGGGCAACAGCTACAGTTATCTTCTGTACCATCAACTGATTGTGTGCATAATTAGAGCTATCATACAGCAGGGTCAGTTTGAAGCACATTGTGAAAATTCTGACCTAGAGCATCAAATATTCCATAATTTTCTGACTTGGGTGGTTGCAAAGCTTAGTGCAAATCACCTGGAGCAGAGACATTTTCTGCACCATGCTTGCAAGAATGTAATGAGGGGGTCAGAGGGAGCTTTACACCTAGGCTACGTCTACATTGGCATGATTTTGCGCAAAAGCGGTTGCTTTTGTGCAAAAACTTGCTGCCTGTCTACAATGGCTGTGAGTTCTTGTGCAAGAACACTGACGTTCTAATGTGTGAAATCAGTGCTTCTTGCACAAGAACTCTGATGCTCCTGCTCAGGAATAAGCCCTCTTGCGCAACTGTTCTAGCGCAAAAGGCCAGCGTAGACAATGCAACATAAATTTCTTGCAGAAGAAAGCCTGATGGCTAAAATGGCCTTCGGAACTTTCTTGCACAAGAGAGCATCTACACTGGCATGGATGCTCTTGCACAAAAGCACATCTCTTGCGCAAAGGTACATGCCAGTGTAGACGCTCTCTTGTGCAAATACTTTAACGCAAGAACTTTTGCGTTAAAGAGTATTTGTGCAAGATCATGCCAATGTAGACGTAGCCCTACTTTCATCTTCACTAAGATTGTGCAATTAATGGACTTGCTGAGTTACTTTGAGATGGGGGATGTTAAATTTCCATTAATCAGCTAATCAAGTAGATGGATTTTCCATTGAATACTCGATTAGTCAATAAGGGAGGCACTTGCTGTCCTGCTGCGCCTCTTCCTTTGAGATGTACAAGAGCTGCCCATGGCCCCAGTATTTTTGAAAGGGAGAGAGGCATCAGGAACCTATGCCAGCGGGCACCAAAGCAGTCCCCGTTGGCATGGGTTCCCCTCTGTGCCTCTTCCTTTAAAGGGGAAAAGTGCCACCTGATGGTCTAGTACATTTCAAAGGGAGTGCAGCAGTAGTTGGGATCGCCAAGAGCAGGGCTGTTTGAATTCCCACTGGCACCATTTCATCGCTGCCCTGTGCCTCCCCTACCTCTCGCAGAGACGGTGCTGGGGGGGTTTTGAAGCCAACTGCCCCCAACACTGGCTCCTGCTCTCCTCCCTTGCTGCCTTTCTCTGATAGAGGCAGCAAGGCTGGGGAGAGAAGAGTGACTAGTCAAGTTCCTACTCAACTACCCATTAAGCAAATGCTTATTGGGTAGTTGACTAGTTGCTTACATCCCTACTCTGACACTCAAATACAGCCTCATCACATGCTAAGGCCAAAGTTTTGAAGTGAGGCTCTGTTCTCCAACCCCCACTTTTTGCCCACAAGATCATATGCCTGAAAGTAGTTTGCCACTTTTACCTTTGAAATTTGGCATCTAGCTCCTTTTGGTTTCCAATGGAAGTTAAATACCCAACTGCTCTTTTGAAAGTGTCTCATTTGAAGCTAAGTAATTTCCCATATGCCAATCCAAATAGTATAAGGTCTAATTACTATTCAAGCCTTCAATTAAGTGTGGATACAAAATTGAGCTTGGAGAAAGAAAAAGGCGTCTTTTCTTGCCTTAAATAAGCTAATTCAGGATGATGATTTTAAATACTCAGAACACGCCAGGTGTTTTCTCGATGAATAGAGGCCATGATGCCTCCTCTGATGACCTTGTGGGCTAAACAAACATGACAAGAGACTGCGGAGCCAAAGGGAATTGGATAGAACAAGGATGAAATGTTGAAAATGATTGTGTAAGTTGGTCTAACAGGATGTTGGTGGTTTGTCATCATACTATATATTTTAGAAACATTTGTCCATCCGTTTGTTCAAGAACTCCTCCTAAATGATACTGTCACCTACCCCGTGGTTGTGTGGGACGGGTTCACCCTTCTACACAATAGCAGGGCCCTGTCCCTGGTTTAATCTTGGCTCCCATATGTTGGGGTGCGGGCAGGCTTGCACCTGAGGGCAGAGCCTGTATGGCAGCGGCCTGCCACCCCAGGAGCTGTTAGGCCCTGCGGCCACTAGCACAATAAAAGTTCCGACCTAGTGCCCTCTCTTGGGTAAGTTCATCTGTGTCCATAGCCCTACTCTGGGCTGTTCGGGCTGTAGCCCTATTAGTCTTTGGGCGGGACTAAGCCTGACCCAGCCTGTGGTCCAGTCGCTAGTGGGGTAGGGGAACTTGGGCCCTCTCTCTCAACCGAGTTCCAGCCCAGGACCCCAAAGTGTAGGACCTCGTGGTCTTACCTGAATGGTGAGCATCAGATAAGCACTCACCACCCCTCTTGGGGAATCTTCTGTGGTAATTCTCCATCCTGGGCTTCTTCCTATACAGCTTAAATGCTTCAGCGGCGTCTGCCAGCCCCATCACAGTGCTTACCCAGCGAGGCTGGTGGCGTGTTCTTTGGGGAAAGGGTGGTCATGTCGATGACTCCAGGGGGACCTCCGGTGACCACCGGCCCACCGTGGTTGGAGCCACTTACCCCGCTACTCACCCAGGGTACTTCTCTTGGGGCTGCCTTCTCTTGGGGCTGCCGGCGTTTGGCTCTCTCTCCTCCCTGCCCGGTCCCATCTCTCCCTCCTTCCAGCCCTGTGTGTCCTCCCCCCTGCTCAATGGTCCCGGCATCACTTTTGAAGTGCCCGCGGGGCCGCTGGAGCATGTGCAACAGCACCGGGGAGCGCCGGGCAGCGTGGCCTCTGATGTCAGGGCTGCTGCTGAGAGGGGATGGGCTCACCCCGTCACAGATACAAGCTAGGACCCCCAAAATATGCAGCTTCCTTTCATCCTAACTTAAAGCAAGGTCAACATTTGGTTGTGTCAGGATAATAGGATGTGCCTTGATTTTGATGGCTTCTCATAAAAATGGAAAGGGGAGGGTCTGGTGGGAGGGAGCTATACTGCAGAATGACCATGGAGGAATAAAGGGCCAGAAATGGGAATAGCAACAGCTAGAATCCCATTGGGCCAGCAGAAGGCAGGAGTGGAGAAAGGCAGTTGTCTACTATATATTTTAGAATCTTTCTGTCCCCCAGCAGGGGGCATGCACCCCTTCCCTCCCAGCTGTGCTCTCTGCATCTGCAGTGGCCATGGACAGGTGCTTCTCACCTGGCCCCAAGTTGATAAGGAGAGAGGGCTGGGGTTGTCATCTCTCCCCAGGCAGCCTGCATGCTGCACCCCTCGTTCCCAACACAATGCTTTAATGAAGAAAAACAAAACTTATTTGAGTTCAGGACCTAAGCATAACAAATGGGGTCCTGCAGGGGTCTGTTTTGGGACTGGTTCTGTTCAATATCTTCATCACTGAATTAGATGGCATAGAGAGTACAATCAATAAGTTTGCAAATGATACCAAGCTGGGAGTGGTTGCAAGTGCTTTAGAGGATAGGGTCAAAATTCAAAGTAATCTGGACAAACTAGAGAAATGCTCTGAGGCAAATAGAATGAAGTTTAATAAGGACAAAAGCAAAGTACTCCACTTAGAAAGGAACAATCTGTTTCATACGTACACAGAATGGGAAGCAACTGTCTAGGGTGGAGTACTGCTGAAAGGAATTTAGGGGTCATAGCGGGCCACCAGTTAAACATGAGTCAATAGTGTGACACTTTTTTTTTTTTTTTTTGGCAACAGAGTGCGCAAACTTGATTCTGGGATGCATTAACAGGAGTGTTGTGAGCTAGACATGAGAAGTCATTCTTCCACTCTACTCTGCGCTGGTTAGGCCTCAGGTGGAGTATTGTGCCCAGTACTGGGCACTGCATTTTAAGAAAGATGGAGAAATTAGAGAAGGTCCAGGTATTACAAAGAAGAGGGAGAAAAAAAAATTCTCCTTTGCTTCTTGTCCTATCCTCAGAAGCCATGGGCTTAATTGCAGCAAGGGAGGTTTAGGTTGGACATCAGGAAAAACTTCCTGCCTGTCAGGGTGACTAGAACTGGAATAAACTGCCTATGGGGCTTGTGGAATCTCCATCACTGGACATATTTAAGAGCAGATTAGACAGACACCTGTCAGGGATGATCTAGACCGTGCCTGGTCCTGCCGTGAGGGCAGGGGACTGGACTTGATGACCTTGAGGCCCTGTCTAGTGTTTTATGATTCAAAGCTAGGTAAATATTCTAACTAGAATATAAGCTTCTTGGGAAGGGACCTCACCAGGGCTATCCCTGGGCATACACAGAATACACAGTTGCATAAGGTACCACTAAATTTGGGGCACTACTGGGGTCCCACATTAAGTATTGTCCTATGCCGTGTATGCCCAGCACCAGCCAGAGCAGTGCCAGCTCAAGCAGCCCCAGTCCCCCCAACCTCCAGCCCCTGCTCCACCTCTTGGCCCAAGCTCTTGCCCCTACTCTGCCTCCCCGTCCCAGCAGCACAATCCCCTGGTTTCCAGTTCACCTCCTGGCCCCAACAGCCCAATCTTCTGTCCCCTCAACCCCTGTTCCACCTCCCACCCCAGCCACCCAAATCCTCAGCCTTCTGGCCCTCCAGTCTACCTCCTAGCTCCAGCTGCCAAATCTCCCATCCCCCACTTTGCCTCCCAGTTCTAGCAACTAAATCCCCCAGCCTCCTGCTTTGACTGCCCCCAGTTCTGGTGGTCCCAATCCACTGGCCCCTCCTCCTTCACCTACCAAAACCTGCAGCCCAATCCTCACCCAACAGAGCTATAGTTTATAAATAGTACCGTATTTTCTGGCGTATAGGGCGACTGGGCGTATAAGACGACCCCCTAATTTTTTAATTAAAAGATAGGGTTTCATCTTATACTCCAGCGCCCCTCCGCCTCCTTTGCTCCGGGTGTCCCTGGTCTGCTGGAGACGGTCCCCAGCAGACCAGAGGCACCGGGAGCAAAGCCGCAGCAGCTTTGCAAAGCCTCGGGGGAAGCCGGCGGCGGGGCATCCCAGGCGCGCCTGGGATGTATACCCGGCGTACAAGACGACCCCCGATTTTTGGGGGATGTTTTTTAACATCAAAAGTCGTCTTGTACGCCGGAATATACGGTAAATCCGAGTGAACAGATTGACTTACAAATGGTTTCCCGGCAGCTCACTCTTATTAAGAATTGGGGAATCCTGGCAAAAGTGCCATCTCCAATAATGTTTTTCCTGGATCTAATAGTCTTCAGTAGGGATCAGACAAGGGGCATCTTTTCACTGACTTCATTGGATTTTGGATAAGGTCCTGAGTGTTTCACTGACAAGTTATTCAGGAACCTTTTTCCTAAATCATTTATGGATGGTGAACTGTTACCCACCTGCTGCATTTCACCCCCAGAAATAATTACATTTCAGAAGGTGATTAAATTATCCTGGTGTAGAGATGGTCACAAACTGGAATTTTCATTCCATTAGAAATTCTGACTTTTGGGAGGGGGAATTGGATTGAATCAGAACAAAAAGTCATTTTCAAAAGTTCCCATGAAATGAAGAAAACTTCAACTGGTTCAAAATGTTTAACCATGTATATAATTTAAGCGTAATACAGTAAAAGTTTTGATATCCAGCATGCCTGGGGAATAGAGGCTGCCAGTTAATTGAATGTGTTGAACAACAAAGCTTATTGCTCTGCTCCTGCCCCCTACCAGCAGATGCAGCTCTTGGCAGTTCAAGGCAGGCTAAGACAGAAGGAGGTGCCTGCTGATGACATCAGCTTGTAGGGCTGGCTGTAAGAAGCCCCACAATGGCCAGCTGGACAGGTGGGAGTCAGGCACATGTGCCTGAAGACTCTGCCTTATTGTGGCTGGGGGCAATGCAGGTTAATAAAGTTTTCTGGTTAACAGTGTGTGCTGGATAACAAAGCTTTCACTGTGCTAGAGTTAAAATTAAACATTTTGATTTTTGTTCCCTTGATTGCCTCTGATTAGCCTCAGGCTCAGCCTTCCCCTGTGTGACTCAGAAGGGGGCAGGCCTGACCTAGGCAAGCAGGCTTTAAAAAGCCAGAGCAGTGCGACCAGGGGAGCGAAGCAGACAGGGGACTGCAGACAGGGGAGTTGAAGAGGGAGTTGTGCAGAGGGAGTGACTGATGGTGATGAAGACCCAAAGCGCTTGTGCCAGTACTTCTCCTGTCTCCTCCACCTGTGCCTGTATCCAGACAGAGAACCTGAGCATGGATGCCTCTACCCAGGTCCTGGTGTGGTCTTGCTGTATTTGTGGCTTGCAATTCCCACTGAGTGATCTCCAGGCTGGGGGAGACAACCGTTGTGAAAGGTGCCTGCTGGTGGAATCTCTCAGGCAGCAGGTGGGAGAGCTACAGGAGGAGGTGGCCAGGCTGAGGAGCATTCGAAGCCATGAGGAATTCCTGGACAGTATTCCTGTGGAGTCCACTGAGGTCACTGTCCTAGGATGTGGGACTGTTGACCAGCCACTTATGAAGGAGGCGGTGGTGCAGGGTGAGAACTGGCAGCTGGTTACTTCCGGCAGCAGGCAGTGTTCCACCCCTGCTCCTAACCCTCCCACTGTGTTGTTACATAACCGTTACACTTTACTTTCTGCAGGAGACAAGGAGTCACCCCCCACAGTGGAGGAGACCAGGCCTTGCACCACCAAGGTTGAGCAGTCTCCTGCCACCACTGCGAGGAGGAAACGTAGGGTAGTGGTGGTTGGAGACTCTCTTCTGAGGGGAACGGAGGCACCCATCTGTCGCCCTGACAGTTCATCTCGAGAGGTATGCTGTCTGCCAGGGGCCCGTATCCGAGATGTTACGGAGGCATTGTCGAGGGTTATCCGGCCCTCTGACTACTACCCCATGCTACTCATCCACGTGGGCACAAATGATACTGCCAGGTGTGACACTGAGCGGATCAAGCGTGACTACAGGGCTTTGGGAGTACGGGTGAAGGAGTTTGGAGCGCAGGTGGTATTCTCTTCTATCCTTCCTGTCAAAGGTAGGGGCCCGGGCAGAGAGAGGTGCATCCTGGAGGTGAATGCCTGGCTGCGACGATGGTGTCGCCAGGAAGGATTCGGCTTCCTTGATCACGGGGTGCTCTTCCAGGAAGGACTGCTTGGCGGAGATGGAGTTCACCTTTCCAGGAGCGGGAAGGCCTTGTTTGGACACAGACTGGCTAACCTTGTGAGGAGGGCTTTAAACTAGGTTCGACGGGGGCAGGTGAGCAAAGCCCACAGGTAAGTGCTGAATGTGCGGGACTGGGAGATGGGTTGGAAATGGGGGGGACTACGGCCTATAATGGCAAGGAGAAAGGAGGGTCAGGGCACAACAGGGAGGCAAGATCAAATCAGTATCTTAGATGCCTATATACAAATGCGAGAAGTATGGGTAATAAGCAGGAAGAACTGGAATTGCTAACCAATAAATACAACTATGATATCATTGGTATTACAGAAACCTGGTGGGATGGGACGCATGATTGGAATGTTGGTATGGAAGGGTACGGCTTGCTCAGGAAGGACAGACAGGGAAAAGAGGGAGGAGGGGTTGCCTTGTATATTAAAAATGTACACACTTGGACTGAAGTGGAGTTGAACGTAGGAGATAGCTGTGTAGAGAGTCTCTGGGTTAAGCTAAAAGGGGTAAAAAACGAGGGTGATATCATGCTAGGAGTCTACTACAGGCCACCTAGCCAGGTGGAAGAGGTGGATGAGGCCTTTTTTAAACAATTAACAAAACTATCCAAAGCCCAAGATTTGGTGGTGATGGGGGACTTCAACTATCCAGACTTATGTTGGGAAACGAACACAGCGAGGCACAGGCTATCCAATAAGTTTCTGGACTGCATTGGAGACAACTTTCTGTTTCAGAAGGTTGAAAAAGCTATCAGAGGAGAAGCTGTTCTGGATTTGGTTTTAACAAATAGGGAGGAACTAGTTGAGAACTTGAAAGTGGAAGACAGTATAGGGGACAGTGATCACGAAATAATAGAGTTCATGATCTTAAGGAAAGGTAGAAGGGAGACCAGCACAATTGAGGTAATGGATTTCAGGAAGGCAGATTTTGATAAGCTCAGAGAACTTGTAGGTAAGGTCCCATGGGAAGCAAGACTGAAGGGAAAAACAACTGAGGAGAGTTGGAAGTATTTCAAAGGGACGTTGTTAAGGGCCCAAAAGCAAACAATTCTGCTGTGTAGGAAAGATAGAAAATATGGCAAAAGATCAGCTTGGCTTAACAAGGAGATCTTGCATGATCTCAAAATAAAAAAGGAGACATATAAAAAATGGAAACTAGGACAACTAACAAAGGATGAATATAGGCAAGCAACACGGGAATGCAGGGGCAAGATTAGAAAGGCAAAGGCACAAAATGAGATCAAACTAGCTACAGGCATAAAGGGAAACAAGAAGACCTTTTATAAATACATTAAAAGGAAGAGGAAGACAAAGGACAGAGTAGGCCCACTGCTTAGTGAGGAGGGAGAAGCAGTAACAGAGAACTAGGAAATGGCGGAGATGCTCAATGACTTCTTTGTTTCGGTCTTCACCGAGAAGTCTGGAGGTGTGCCTAACGTAGTGAATACAAGCAGAGAGAGGGTAAATTTAGAAGATAGGATACACAAAGAACAAGTTAAAAATCACTTAGGAAAGTTAGATGTCAGCAAGTCACCAGGTCCTGATGAAATGCATCCCAGGATACTCAAGGAACTGATAGAGGAGGTATCTGAGCCTTTAGCTATGATTTTTGAAAAATCATGGCAGACAGGGGAGATTCCAGAAGACTGGAAAAGGGCAAATATTGTGCCCATCTATAAAAAGGGGAATAAGAACAACCCAGGAAACTACAGACCGGTCAGTTTAACGTCTGTCCCAGGGAAGAAAATGGAGCAGGTAATTAAGGAAATCATATGCAAACACTTGGAAGGTAATAAAGTGATAGGGAATAGCCAGCATGGGTTTGTGAAGAACAAGTCATGCCAAACTAATCTGATAGCTTTCTTTGATAAGATAACGAGCCTTGTGGATAAGGGAGAAGCGGTGGATGTCATATACCTAGACTTTAGTAAGGCATTTGATACGGTCTCACATGATATTCTTATTGATAAACTAGGCAAATATAACTTACATAGGGCCACGATAAGGTGGGTGCATAATTGGCTGGATAACCGTAGTCAGAGAGTTGTTGTTAACGGTTCTAAATCCTGCTGGAAAGGGATAACAAGTGGAGTTCCTCAAGGGTCTGTTTTGGGACCCGTACTGTTCAATATCTTCATCAATGATGTAGATATTGGGATAGAGAGTACGCTTATTAAGTTTGCAGATGATACCAAACTGGGTGGGGTTGCGACTTCTTTGGATAGGGACATAATTCAAAATGACCTTAGCAAGTTAGAGAAATGGTCAGAGGTAAACAGGATGAGGTTTAATAAAGAGAAATGCAAAGTGCTCCACTTAGGAAGGAACAATCAGTTCCATACATACAAGATGGGAAGCGACTGTCTAGGAAGGAGCATGGCGGAAAGGGATCTAGGAGTCATAGTGGACCACAAGTTGAATACGAGTCAACAGTGTGATGCTGTTGCAAAAAAAGCAAATATGATTCTAGGTTGTATCAACAGGTATGTTGTAAGCAAAACTCGTGAAGTCATTCTGCCGCTCTACTCTGCGCTAGTTAGGCCTCAGCTGGAGTACTGTGTCCAGTTCTGGGCGCCACATTTCAAGAAAGATGTGGAGAAATTGGAAAGGGTACAGAGAAGAGCGACAAGAATGATTAAAGGTTTAGAGAACATGACCTATGAAGCCAGGCTTCAAGAACTGGGCTTGTTTAGTTTGGAAAAAAGAAGATTAAGGGGGGACATGATAGCTGTTTTCAAATATCTAAAAGGGTGTCACAAGGAGGAAGGAGAAAATTTGTTCCTCTTGGTTTCTGAGGACAGGACAAGGAGTAATGGGCTTAAAGTGCAGCAGGGGAGGTTTAGATTGGACATTAGGAAAAAATTCCTAACTGTCAGGGTGGTCAAATATTGGAATAAATTGCCAAGGGAGGTGGTGGAATCTCCCTCTCTGGAGATATTTAAGAACAGGTTGGATAGACATACTCATAGACTCATACTCATAGACTTTAAGGTCAGAAGGGACCATTATGATCATCTAGTCTGACCCCCTGCACAGTGCAGGCCACAGAATCTCGCCCACCCCTCTTAGAATAATCCTCTCACCTATGTCTCAGATATTGAAGCCTTCCAATACTTTGAAGGCCCCAACATGCAGAGAGTCCTTCAGCTGTGATCTGTGCCCAATGCTACAGAGGAAGGCGAAAAACCTCCAGGGCCTCTGCCAATCTACCCTGGAGGAAAATTCCTTCCTGACCCCAAATATGGCGATCAGCTAAACCCTGAGCATGTGGGCAAGACTCACCAGCCAGACACCCAGAAAGTTCCCTATAGCAACTCCTATCATCCCTCCATTGACCTATTTCCAACTGGAAATGAATGGTCAATTAGTTACCAAGATCATGTTATTTCATCCAACCATCCCCTTATAGAATCAGAACTGGAAGAGACCTCAGAAGGTCGTCAAGTCCAGCCCTCCGCTCTAGGCAGGACCAATCCCATCTAAATCAACCCGGCCAGGGCTTTGTCAAGCCGAGACTTAAACACCTCTAGGGATGGAGACTCCACTACTTCCCTAGGTAACCCATTCCAATGCTTCACTACCCTCCTAGTAAAATAGTTTTTCCTAATATCCAATCTGGACCTCTCCCACCACAACTTGAGACCATTGCTCCTTGTTCTGCCATCTGTCACTACTGAGAACAGCCTCTCTCCATCCTCTTTGGAACCTCCCTTCAGGAAGTTGAAGGCTGCTATCAAGTCCCCCCTCACTCTTCGCTTCTGCAGACTAAACAGACCCAAGTCCCTCAGCCTCTCCTCGTAGGTCATATGCTCCAGACCCCTAATCATTTTGGTTGCCCTCCGCTGGACCCTCTCCAATGCGTCCGCATCCTTTTTGTAGTGGGGGGCCCAGAACTGGACACAGTACTCCAGATGTGGCCTCACCAAAGCCGAATAAAGGGGGATAATGACATCTCTGGATCTGCTGGCAATGCTCCTCTTAATGCATCCTAATATGCCATTAGCCTTCTTGGCTACAAGGGCACACTGTTGACTCATATCTAGCTTCTCATCCACTGTAACCCCCAGGTCCTTTTCTGTCAGGGATGGTGTAGACGGAGCTTGGTCCTGCCTTGAGGGCGGGGGGCTGGACTCGATGACCTCTTGAGGTCCCTTCCAGTCCTATTATTCTATGATTCTATGATGTTTTCCTTGGGAAAATTTCAGTTTAATCAAAAACATATTCCTGTAAAAAAACCTTAGTTTTGGAAGAACTGCATTTTGCAATTGGATTTTTTTTTATAATTTTCCATCATATATCTTTGTAAAACAGTTATGGGACTCCCAGATGAAAAGGCACAATTCCAATATTTATATTATTTATCTATATTAATTTAACAAGTGCCATTTACATAACATTTGAAATGTAGAAGAAATTATTTGCACACCCACTTCTTGATGGGAGAAAAAAAAAGTCACCCTACCAGAGAAAGAAATGCAATGCTATTAAAGCACAAATTTCACAGCTTTGCTAATTAATTTTGAAAGAAAGTCCGTTTAGAATATTAGACACATATGCTTGAAAACAAAAGCAATTCCCCTCTTGCAAATAATATAGGATTATCGGCAGTGTGGATTGAAGAGGAGGGTTTGGCTCAGAGGATTCATGGTGCATTAAGTCAGAGGTTTCAATGGACTGACTATGAAAATGCTCTTTCTGACTAAGGGAGGGTAGATATTTTTCTTTGAAGCCACAATGCTTATGGTCCTGAGCCCAGATTCAGCTTAAAATTAAACATGTGCCTGAGTATCTTACTGAACTGAAGCTTTGGTGACTATTTGCTGAGATCTAGGGGAGTCAACAGCTTTACTGGGCCCCTGGGAAAAGTATAGGGGCCCTAGCTCCATGCTCCCAGAAGGGGCAGGGCCTTGGGCAGAAGAGGTGGTGCCGGGGCAGCCAGCTCTCACACTACCCAAGACACAGCTCTCCCCCCATGCCCAGCCCCCAAAGCACGCAGGTGGTGATTTAAGGAGTCCAGGCCTCTGGGTGCCACTGCAGTAGCAGCCGCCGTAGCAGCCAGAGGCCACAGCCCCTTTTGAATTGCCAGCCCTTGAGGCAATTGTGCCCCTTTCGGTGGGCCTGGCAGTGCTCAATGCTGTAAGCTTGAACGCAACACATCACAAATGTATTTTCAAAGGGAGGAAAGGATTCTGTCTCAGCAGCCACACAATGTGCCCAGCCATTTAACTGCATCACTATCAGCATGAAGAGCCAGTCGCCCTGTGACCAAGTAAGTTAGTGGGCACTTGTCAAGGATATGCCACAGAGTGAAGCTGACTGCCTCTAGCTCATGGGTCATTAGAAGAGACTGGCTGCACAGCTGCCGGGCCCTCTTTGAGACAGCTTCAGGGATGACCACAGGTGCCTTGGTAGGTCAAAGCCCAGCAGGTAAATGGTTTGGTCAGTGCAGAGACTGATTAATGACAGCCCGCACCAATGGCTTGTTACATCGGGAAAGGCTTAAGAATCCCCTTCAAATACCAAATGAACTGTATTTTATTCAAAACAGGATTTGGATACAAGCCTCTGCCATGAGAGAAGTGCTCCTTAGACTCTAGGCTCTTCTGCTGGGCCTGGCAGCCATCAGCACAGCCTCTGAATACCATGCAACTGGAAGACATCCAGTCATGCAACTCCATTCTAAAGTCAATGGAACTGTTCTCATGAGCAAGGGAGGACCACTCAGCAGGACAGGAGGCTATTTTGCTACTGAGCTGACATTTGTCTTTTAACTAGTTTTTAAGCCACCACAAATAAGGCTTAAAAAAGGCTAAGAAAAGCAGTTTTTCCCCTC
The DNA here is from genome assembly GCF_049634645.1 of Pelodiscus sinensis. Taxonomy (NCBI): domain Eukaryota; kingdom Metazoa; phylum Chordata; order Testudines; family Trionychidae; genus Pelodiscus; species Pelodiscus sinensis. Next base: position 242,020,745 of record NC_134712.1, on the reverse strand, counting down.
TCCCCCATAGCAAGCTCAGGATATTGTTTGGACTCAGCTTGATCAGATCAACATTGCACTCTGTGCATGCCCTGCCACCTGTGTAGATGATCAGCCCAAGGCATATATATTCCTCAGAACGGGGGGGGGGGGGGGGGGGGAAGAGAGAGAGGAGGAGGAGATCTAGAAACCCCCAACTCTTTCTATCACAGGATGAAGGGCACTACTAGACACAGCTATGCAGAGCAATGCAATTTTCCAGTTATGCAGAGCAATGTTTCCTAATCTTTTCTGTTGTAGCAGAGCTACGGCTGTGACCTTGGGTCCTGCATTTCTGGTGGATAGTGGTCAGCCTCAGAGGGTTACTGTGTCCCGCCACATGGCCTGTTTCTTTACTAGTGGTAGAGTTCACAGCCTACTGAGCCATACTCATCACAGGCTAGTCCATAATATGAGTGTAAAACCCCCTTTATAGTCCTGGTATCTCTATCCAGGGATAAGCCCTGTAGGGATGTGGAGAGGGTTGGGAAGAGTTGGGGACAACCCACTACTCTGGATCCAGGGAGCCTGTAGCAGTGGCAACAGATGAAGTTTGCTCTATTTCACCATCTGGCAACTACTTTCCTAGGATGCTTCCTGAAACAATCCCCCCTAATACCTTTCCTCAAGTACCTGAGCAGCTGATCTTACTCCCCCAACACCCTCTTCCTGATTTGCTGCTCCTATCCAGACTCCTCTCACTCGCCACACTTTGTTTCTTTGGCTGGCTGGTTCGCTTGCTTGCTTGCTTGCTTGCTTGCTTCCTTCCTCCCTCCCTCCACACATGCCTCTGACCTAATAGGAGAGGAGCCCTTTTAAACCAGCCTCAACTGGTTCTTGATTGGCCCCAGGTGGTCTAATTAGCCTTACACCCTTTGCTCAGGAAGGCTCCTAATTAACTCCAGGTGTTCTTAACTGGCCTAATTGTCCAGACTGCTTCTGGAAGTTTCCTGCTGGTTCTAGGCCAGCCCCTGCCAGTTTACCCAGGGAACAGAGACCTCCTTAATCTAGGGCTCACATACTTCTTTCTAGCACTCTTTTACATCCCTCTGACCAGACCCTCTCACACCATCCATGTGCAGATTTATTTCACCCGTGTGGGGGGCAGATGACACCAGTTCTGTTTATGTTAGAAAAGTCAGAGGTTGGCCCAAAAACATCTGTGGGAACCTGCTGCTGTAACTTTGGTAATAAACTAAGCATGATTATGCTCTTTTTGCTATGATTCAAAACGGTAGACACATGACATGTATGAACAAACTAGGTAAGAGGATATTGTAGGGAACAGACTCTGTCCACTGCCCTCAAGTGGGTGGAATCACAGCTGGTTAACAGTGTGACACAAGCTGTTCATTTCTTCCAGCCAGTAGGTTCTCCTTTAGCTCACGGTGCAGGGGGAGAATCAGAGTTCAATCTCTGTGCAAATGATAATCAACAAGTGGTCCAGCTCTGCAATAACTTGGAAGTCCTTTGAATCCAGAGGTGTATTACAGTATTTATTAGCGCTACTCTGCTTGTCTTTGCTTTCCATCCCAGTTCCTTACAGACTACCCCTCACCTGTAATGTCTGCACACCCATATGAAAGTATTCATCGCTCAGTTCAGTCTCCAGACACTTGCAGGTCATTACTTTATTCCTTTTCATTCCTATTCAATGAGAAATTCCCCTGGATCCAATTATGTTTATCCAGGAGTCAAAAGTAAAAGCAGCAAATCAGAATCAATGTGTAGTTCCACTGACTCAAAAGAGACCGGGTGCGTATCCTAGAAGTGATTCAAACCCTATCAATACTTCATTATTCAGGGCTCACCCCTTTCAGAGTGGTAAAACAGTTTTGCCCGTGTGAGTTTCCTTAGCCTAGATGGTCTACGATTAAAAAGGCATCTGGATAATTGGACGCTGTCTTTTATTTTTCAATCAGTTTGTTCCCCTTTCAACAAAAGCATATGGTACCAGGAAGCACAGTGTGGGGGGAGGGGTTCCATGAAGCCAAGAAGCTAATGGATTCAACAGCCATTCTGTTCTACTCACATAATCCTGAAATTCTGCACCGAGTAGCCACACTTTAGGTAGGTGTCTAGCACGGGGGGTTTCAACAGCTTCCAAACCAGCGTCATGCTGCTCAGCAGCCAGTTGCTGGTTCTGTGTGAGCGCCACCACAGCAGATGGGCTAGAGTAACATTTACTATGCCTCAGTCACCCAACTGGGAGGTTCCTTGGCTAATGTCGTCACAGATTCAGCAGTGCCTTTTCCATTCTGCCCTTAGCCCCCCCATGGCACAACCAGCCAGCATGCAGCCTGCTTCCCCAGACTCACACAGCTAGGCAGCTGTCATTCATGTTAAAATTCGACACTTGCCAACAAGGACTTAACAAGTCTTTGAACTTTCTCACCCATTACCAAGACAGTTTCCCCAATTATCACCTGTAATACCATTAACTCACAAACATCCCACTCTCCCTACCTTTAATATCAGCAATTCACAGACACTTACCTTCCTTCCTCCCCCTTCCCACCCCCCCGCATCCCCCTTCTGTTCTGCAATGTGATTTGTCCTTTTCATATTTGTTCATTTTTTTAATTGTATCCTTTGGTATATATGGTTGTGACTACTTTCTTCCACTATTTGATCTGAGGAAGTGGGTCTGGCCCACGAAAGCTCATCATCTAATAAACCATCTTGTTAGTCTTTAAAGTGCTACATTGTCCTGCATTTTGCTTCAACTACCCCAGACTAACACGGCTACATTTCTATCACAGCTAGGCAGGTGAGAGCTCATTTTCTGATTTGATATTCTGCTCCTCTACCCGACTGATTACTCAATTCACTGGGCAACGAGAGCTCATGCAGACACTTTGTTCCAGCCAAGAGTTGTGGAGAGCCTCTGTGTAGCTAGTTCACAGGTAAGGAGGAGGATAGGGCAAAGCACAAACAATGGCTTTCTTGAAATAGCTAACTGAAGTTTAGTCATGTTTCTGAGTCACTGCCACACACGGTCGCTGAAAGGCACGAAAACCCATGATGCAGTGACAGTGCGTGTGTGTCAAGGGAACAAAAACTCAGCTCTGGCAGAGGTCTCCCTTGTGTTACTTCCTTTGGCGAGCTTCACTCAGCATGGCACTACTCCCGTGTCTATAACAGGGAGCTGGAAGAATGGGGAGTAGACCGACTACAGACTGCCTGGCTCAAAGGCATCCATTTTGTCATAAACATGTAGGCGTATTTCTGTGGATTACTTAAAAATCTCACCTTTGAAGAAATTGAGGATCTGATCAATTCTGATGAGGGAAACATTTTGAGGAGGAAAAGCAGGCAAGGAGGAAAACACCCGGGTCGAATTACTCATTAGATCTCACTCTGTATTTGTTCAGTTGTAGGCAGACCCCTGGTTCTAAGTTCTTGTGCAAAAACTCTTCCAGAAGAGAGCATCTACAATGGCATGTGCCTTTGCGCAAGAGATGTGCTTTTGCACAGTAGCATCCTTGCCAGTGTAGATGCTGTCTTGCGCAAGAAAGCTCCACTGGACATTTTAACCATCGGGCTTTCTTGCGCAAGAAATTCATGTTGCCTGTCTACACTGGCCTCTTGCGCAAGAACAGTTGTGCAGGAGGGCTTAGTCCTGAGTGGGAGCATCATAGTTCTTGCACAAGAAGCACTGATTTCATACATTAGAACGTCAGTGTTCTTGCACAAGAACTTGCGGTCAGTGTAGACAGGCAGCAAGTTTTGGTGCAAAAGCAGCCGATTTTGCGCAAGATCACGCCAATGTAGACACAGCCCAAGTAACTATACTTCCATAGAAAAGCACCATTCTTTGAACAAAACTTAATAGAAATCTAATATTGGAATCCTATGTCAAATCATCCCTTGATCACCAATCATACACACATCTGTGCAAGCCAGTTGGCTCTAGACAGCTTCTGTGGTTATTAAAGGGCTATTTCTTGGCAGATTTTTTTTATTCTAATTCAAAGGTTAATCAAAATCTTCCATATTGTATGTTGGCTAAATACATGCTTCCACTGGTGATGAAACAGATGAATTACAGCTCACATTTCCCAGGGGATTCATTTGTTCCATCATTGGATTCACTTTTTTCCCCCCCAAGCTACTCTGCAACACCTGACAGTATTTTGGCTAGTTTTCAGGAAATGGAACCGTTTTACCTTTAAGAGGCTACTGCATTCACCTCTTTTCACTGTTATATTTTTCTGTCAAATTGCAATACATCAACAGCATGGTTGCTGAAAATAGAAGAAATTCATCCTAAAGGTGAGAACAGTTACAAAAGGAGACACAAACAGAGCCAAATCAAACAGTTCTATTTCAATCCCTGGGGAAAATTTCTGTCACATTCAATGCTATATTTACCTGAGTGAAGATGGCATGATTTGTACTGCAGTAAGCAGCTTTAACAATTTTAGCAGTAAGATCCCAGTCCTGCAAAGGCATATGCATGTGCTTAATTTTATGAACAGTGAGTAGTCCCACTGATTTTGCCTTGAGTAGATACACACACAGGAACATAGGCAGCTAACAGGAAAATTTCACAGGGAGTAGTAATTCCAGCTGCAAATGCTGAGCTTGAAGGTAGTAGGACTTGGGTGAATGGTCTGTCTGTGGGTTGTTTGTCATTCTCTGAATAGAGGCTGGCTGTGTCTAGACTGCATCCCTTTTCCGTAAAAGGGATACAAATTAGACACATCGCAATTGCTAATGAAGCGGGGATTTAAATCCCCCCCACTTCATTTGCATAAAAATGGCTGCCGCTTTTTTCCGGCTTGGAGCTTTGCTGGAGAAAAGCGCCAGTCTAGATGTGGATCTTTCGGAAAATAAAGCCTTTTCTGAAAGATCCCTTATTCCTTATGCAAATGAAGCGGGGGGGATTTATATCCCTGCTTCATTTGCAATTGCGATGTGTCTAATTTGCATTCCTTTCATGGAAAAGGGATGTAGTCTAGACACAGTCGCTATGTAGCTGGGCTGGGGGCCTGAGTAAACCCTTGGAACTTTGGTTGATTGGTGCTTTGGTAAAGGCTGCAAGGTACCAGCCCTTGGTTCTTTGATCCATCTAGCCAACTGAAGTCTCAATGGTTAATTGCTCCCTGGTGATTATGGGTGGAGTTGAATGGAATTAAGCAGGGAAAACATGATATAAAAAGTCACTTGTGGGACAAACTTAAAGGGCATGAAAAGAAGTAGTTAGGAGAATTTGAGAGTCTGTAAAGGGTGTATGAGAAGATTTTCTTCCAGGTTCAGTACCATGAACTATCAAGATGGTTAGTGATGGAACAGTGGTGCTTGCCATGGATGTGTCATATTCTTTCCTGCCTGAAACTAGAGGAAATTTTCTTGCCTGAAGCACAAACAAGTGGCTGTGAAGGAGACAGATTCCTGAAGTAGAGGACAAGTTGAGACATGCCAGAACAACAGGGCTGCTCCGGGGACTGAGGCTGCTATGAAGGGTGGCTAGGCTGTGTGGGGGAGTGGGGTGCCCTTGAGGTGGTTTCCAGGTGCGGACTGGGCTGGGGGTGTGGCAGCTGCGGGGAAGAAAGGGGCTTGTTCTGGGATGTGGTTTTCCTGCTTTGGAGGAGGGAGGATGCAGAGCTGCCTTCTCTTCTGCCTGGGAGTCCCGTCCCCGCCTCCTCCAGCCTGCTGCTCTCTGCCCTGTTACACAGCCCCAGCCTTGCAGTCTCCCTTTCTGCCTCGTAGGCCCCTAGCAGCTAAAGATGGTGCTGAAGTCATGCCCAGCCAGCAGCATCATCACCCCCAGGCCCACTCTAGAGGGTGACTGCTGCCTGGGCTGTGGCTCTGAGGCTGGGAACAGTTTTCCAACCAGTTGGCACCGATCTTAGAGTAACTATCTAGGCTTAATCTCCTAGTTTGTTTATGAAAAGGTCATGTGAGAAAAGCCTACACTACAGCTTAGGTCAGCAAAATTTATGTTGCTCAGGGGTGTAGATATTCCACCCCCCCTCAGAGACATAAGTTATACTGAGAAGTGTTTATGTGCACAGCGCTATGTTGGTAAAAGAGCTTCTCCCACTGACAAAACTTACTCCACTCACAGAGGTCAGTTTTTATGCTCCCAGAACAACTCTTGCCTGTTGGTGTAGAGCATCTTCATCAAATATGGTGCAGCTGCACACCTGTGTCGCTAGAGCTGCACTGCTGAAGCCCTGTATGTATAGTCATAGCCTTGTCACGATATACCACATCTACCACTTCTCCCCATCCACAGAGCTTATTACACTATTAAAAAAGCTACTAAATTGATCTGACATGATTTGTTCTTGACAAATCCATGTTGACTGCTTCTTACACCCTCATTATTTTCTAGCTGTTTTCAAACTTATTGCATGATTATTTGCTCCATTATCTTTCTGGGTACTGAAGTGTATAATGAATGGTCTTGTAAATTCTCTGGGTTGACCTTATTCCCCTTTTTATAGATTGACACTGTATTTGGCCTCTTCCTGTTCTCTGGAAATCTCTCTCATCTTCCGTGATTTTTCAAAGACAATGCTGAAATGTTTGTGTTGGACATATTTTATTTAAGAATGAAGCCTGGCCAACAAGCCCCCATCTGGCCGCAGCATCATAACACCCCTTCATCCCTACACCCCCCCCAAACCTGAGCCTATCAATAACACCCCCTCTCATGAGCCTCTCACATCCTGTCTTCAGCCACAACACTACTACACAATCCACACACTGAAAATCTGTGTTCTGTGCCCATCATACTCCCTACCCCCCTGCTCTGAGCCACTCATATACCTCAACCTGAACTCCTGTATCCTCACAACCACAAGCCTGTGGTTTGCTCAGCACCCCAACCCTCCACCTGACCCCGACACTCTTCAGCATAGATCCCCCTCCCTGAGCCAGCAGCCCCTTCTCCACCTCCTCCTGCACCCAAATTCCTTCCCAGAGCTTGCACCACTCACCCCTTCCCACACCCAAATCCCTCATTCCTTCATTTCAAACCTAGGATTTCCCAACTCGTGAAGAAAATGCAGCATCATCCTTCATATTAAATGCATTTTGTTTCTGCTATTTTTTATGTTAAATTACATTTTTATTAAATTTGTGTGCTTATTTTTAATTTTAAATAAATTATATACCAAGGTTTTTGTGTTTATTTTTAATTTTAAATTACAAATTAAATTTTTTGTTAAAAGGGGGGTTTGGATGACGGTAAAGAAGAGGTGGGGAAGTGTGAGGGTTTCTCAAAAATCAAAAAGGGGCGTGATGCTGAAAAGTTTGGAACCACTGCTTTAGCTAGTATAATCTTGTTATATGCCTTTGCCTTTTTAATTTTGTCCCTATATGCTTGTCTTGTTCATTTATATTCATCTTTTGTAATTTGTCCTAGTTTCTACTTCATGTAGGACTCTTCTTTGAGTTACAGATCATTGATGATCTCCTGGTTAAGCCAGTGATCTCTTGCCATACTTCCTGTCTTTCCTATGCAGTAGGATAGTTTGCTCTTGTGCCTGTAATAATGTCTATTTGAAAAACTACCAACCCACAACCAAAATTCCTTATTGCTTGACTGAAAACAGTAACCCATCAAGAAATATCTCACTATTTGACTTCTGCATTTTTTCCACCTCTCTTCTCTGACTCCCAAAATCTTAAAATTAAAAATAGAAAATACAGTGAAGGTTGATATTTTAAAGGTCAACAATGAGAATTACTCCACTGCTGATCAAGCACTGCAAGAAAAAGGGATGGTCATATTGTGAATAGTTGCACAACTTGCTGAGTGGCATCCTATTTTGGTGTACCAAAAAGGTGAAACTTTGGAGATTTTCACAATTTGATCCTGGCTTAATTCCACTCCCTTTCTACCTCTTTCCAGGTACTGGTCTACACTAGATAGTTATTTTGAAAGAACGTCCCTATTTCAAAATAATAAGTGGAGTGTCCTCATTACCAAGCCCATTCAAAATAATGGGCTGGTTATGTCGTAATCCATACTCTTGCTTTCTTTGGGGAATAATACATAAATGTTTCATCATCAACAACTGCAATAGATATCTCTAGAATTAGCAAAAAGTGTCATGAAAAATTATTAGTAAAATTATGAGCACAAAATTTTACCCAGCTCCAAGATCATTGGTAAATAGACTGTATTGTATGAAATGAGGATAAAAATGCTTAATTCAGCAAAGTACTTAACCATATGCCTCACTTTAAAACATTCCCAGAAGGGAAGCAATAGAGAAAGAAGTCAAGTATCACAAGGAGCTTTTATGTATTCTCTAAAATAATTTTACATCATTTTAAAGAATTACATAAATTAACTAGTGTGATATAAATGGAGTTTTCTATGGACAAACTGAAGATAAGCTTTGCTCAGTTTTTGATATTTACTATCTTGCAAAATCTTCTCTATAAGTGTGTCTAAGAAAGAATATAGAGCCTAATAAAATGTAGATTAAGTTCAAACATTTTTGAGCAATTCACAGAACACACTTCAATGCAAGAGTTACACTAGATTAGACTCAGTGTGCATGGTGCTTCACAATCAAATAGAATGCCCCTCCCTTAAAGTGTTTAACATTCCTGCCTAAGCAAAATGTAGGTCCTTTCAGAGTGGGTTTTTTATCTACATGTTGATCAGAAGTAGGAACCTATACAGATAAATTAGACATAATGGCACGTGCACAGCAAGAACAGTTCACTTTTGATAAAATACAAATTAAAATAATTTGAGAGATTTTAAAAAATATTTATTTCATAAAATTATACAGAAGAAAGTTATTGCAACAGACTTACGAGTGTGTGAGCTGTAGTCACTCTCTCCTCCAAGTGTATAAATGTATTGGAAGGAACACATTTATATATGTTAAAGACTTTCCCTTTAATTTTCTCAGCTTTTATATATTAACATACCCAATATATAAACGTAAAATCTTACACCACTTGGAAAAATGATAAATTTTCTTTTACCAGAAAGCCATATATGCACAACATTAAAAAAAACACCACTAAATTTTAGAATAAAACATTTATAATACATTTATTTAAAACTTGGGCAAATACCAATATAAAAGAAAACAGTGTGTAAGAAATAAAAATAAAGTACAAAACATTTTCAATCTTCAACATCCATAATTTAAGAAGCGGCAAACTCTTTTTATTTTTATTTTTACATACAAATTTTCCTTTAGTTTGGAGTACCATAGTTAAAATGTTTAAAAACTAGCAAACTAATTATATCTAAAATGGGCTTTTTAAAAACAGTAGCATAATATAAAACATAGTAAATTATGTTTCCTCATAATAAAATTACACATCCTAAAAAAGATGCAGTTTATTTTTGCTTTCCTGCTTTGAACTGCTCATCACCCCAAGGAACACAGTTGGAAAACAGCACCCACAGGAAGTATCAGTTACTTTGCACGGCAGCTGGAACAACTAAATGTAATGCTCCAAGGACTCTGAAGCAATAAGGCATTTTACTATCCATCAAGTAAATTTATATGTACGTTTGTTAAGGGAAAACAACTTTGAGAAATCAGTGCAGAATAAACAAACACAAAACATTAACTCAAAGAAATAAAATACTTGCTTTTCTTAAGTGAGTACTAGTGCTATAATACGAATATTAGTTCTATCTTACAGGGTTTACACCAATCTGAACTAAAGAGCTATTTGCCACTGAAAGAAAACAGAAACAGATAGCATTTACATTTTTGCTTAAAATGTTGCTATTGTTACATTCAGAGTAAATCTTTTCTATACTTCAAACAAACCACAAATATTTAGGGTTTCCCTGCATAATCAATTACATCATATTTATGTAGTGCCTTCTTTATTCATCTTTGATACATGATTTCAATTTAGATGTGTAGTTTCAATAATCAGGATAAAATCTAATATTTTAAAATTATTCATTCAGATCACTCCCCAACTCAACTCCTCCAGGGTATGTCTACACTACCACCATAGTTCGAACTAGGGTGGTTAATGTAGGCAACCGAAGTTGCAAATGAAACCCAGGATTTGAATTTCCCGGGCTTCATTTGCATCTTGCCGGGTGCCGCCATTTTTAAATCCCCGCTAGTTCGGACTCCGTAACGGTAGGAAGCCTAATCCGAACTACCTACTCCGTGCTGCGTGTAGCCGCAGGCACGGAGTCCGAACTAGCGGGGATTTAAAAATGGCGGCGCCCGGCAAGATGCAAATGAAGCCCAGGAAATTCAAATCCCAGGTTTCATTTGCAACTTCGGTTGCCTACATTAACCACCCTAGTTCGAACTAGGGTGGTAGTGTAGACATACCCCCACTGGGTTCTCTGCCTCAGGGCAATCCAAATTAATTTGTCAAGTGATGGGAAAAAAGAACGGTTACTTACCTGTAACTGTTCTTCGAGATGTGTTGCTCATGTCCAGTCGAAGTAGGTGTGCACGCCGCGTGCACCACGTCTTCCGGAGCGTTTTCCCTAGCGGTACCTGTAGCGCCGACGGGGCGCCCCCTGGGGTGGCGCCGCCACGGCGGGGCATAAGTACCCCTGCCGGCGCTGCCCCACCTCAGTTCCTTCTTGCCGGACACTCCGACGAAGGGGAGGTAGGGTGGGAGTCGAATGGACATGAGCAACACATCTCAAAGAACAACAGTTACAGGTAAGTAACCATTCTTTTCTTCTTCGAGTGGTTGCTCATGTCCATTCAAAGTAGGTGACTACCAAGCTAACCCCACGGAGGAGGGGTCGGAGCAGTCATACCACCAGAGTCATGAAGAAAGGTGAACAATAAACAGATTTATTTGAACAATCCAACACTGACAAGGCACCAATCAAGAACAAAGACAACCCAATATATAAATTTACATCACAGATTCGAGGACTGCAGAGCCCACCCTTGCATCCTCCCTGGCCTGCTGAGGTAGTGCATAGTGTGTTAAAACGTGTGAAAGGAAGACCAGGTGGCTGCCCTGCAAATTTCTGTGATTGGTACCTGGGCACCAAAGGCTACCGAGGACGCCTGCGCCCTGGTAGAGTGTGCCTTCACCCTGGGTGGTGTTTCACCAGCCAGTTGATAACACTCTGCTATACATTGTACCACCCATCTTGATAACCTTTGCATAGAAATAGGTGAACCTTTCCCCTTATCTCCAAACGCAACGAACAATTGTTGGGATTTACGGAAGGGCTTGGTTTGGTGAATATAGAACGCCAGCGCTCGCTTGGCATCCAGGGAGTGTAGTACGCGCTCCTTAGGGGAGGCATGGGATTTAGGAAAGAACACCGGTAAATAAATCTCCTGGGACAGGTGAAAAGGTGAAACCACCTTCGGGAGGAAGGCCGGGTGAGGCCGTAGCCTTACGTTATCGTGCGAAAAAACAAGGTAGGGCGATTCTATAGTTAGCGCCCTTAGCTCTGATACCCTTCTACCAGACGTAATGGCTACTATGAAAGCAACCTTCAATGAAAGGTGCTTCAATGAACATGTAGCCAATGGCTCGAAAGGAGGGGACATAAGCCTGTGTAGGACCAGGTTGAGGTTCCAGACAGGGTGCGGAGCCCTCACCAAGGGGTACAATTTCTCCAAACCAGTAAGAAACCTTTTAACCACCTGGTTAGAAAAAAGAGAGGCTCCTGCCGTACCAACATGGAAGGCGGAGAGAGATGCCACATGGACTTTGATAGAAGAAAAGGACAGGCCACTAGATCGGAGATGAAAGAGATAGTCGAGAATAGTTGGAATAGGGGCCGAGGACGGGTGTACTCCTCTCCGGGACGCCCAAGACGAGAAGCGCCGCCACTTGGCAGCGTACGACCGTCTAGAAGAGGGCTTCCTGCTGCTAAGGAGCACCATCTTTACTTGTTGGGAACATTCCCTTTCTGGTTGGTTCAACCACGGATAAACCCGGCCATTAGGTGAAGAGACCAGAGATCCGGGTGAACCATTACCCCCCGTCCCAGGGTTGAGTTAGCAGGTCCCGAACTGGAGGGAGTGCTATAGGGTCTTGGGTCAGCATGTCCACCAGGATGGGGAACCAGAACTATCTGGGCCACCTGGGGGCTATGAGGATGATCGAGGACCGAAAAGTTCTCGCTCTGGTCAATACCCTGGAAATTAGGGGAAACGGGGAAAAAGCACAGAGAACGCCCTTTGGCCACGTGGTCGTTAGGGCGTCTCCCCTGGAGAATTTCCCCAGCCCCAGCAGGGAACAGTAGTTGCGTGCCGAGGCGAACAGGTCTACGAGGGGATAGCCCCACCTGTGGAAAACCTGCCTGAGGACAGAGTCCTTGAGTGACCACTCGTGGGCTCCAAAGGATCTGCTCAGTGTGCCTGCTAGCAGGTTTTTGCACCCGGGGAGGTACTCCGCCTGAGGCGTGATATTGTGCGTGACACACAGGTGCCAGAGATGCAGGGCCTCCTTGCAGAGGGGCGGCGAACGTGCCCCACCCTGCTTGTTGAGGTAGAAAACCGCTGCAGTGTTGTCCATAGGTACCAGGATCGAGCGGTGGGAGAGCCTTGGCAGAAAGGCTTCGCAGGCTCTCCTCACCGCCCGTAATTCCCGGATGTTGATGTGCAGGGTCTGTTCGGAAAGGGACCAGAGGCCCCGAGTTCTGTGGCACCCAAGGTGTGCTCCCCATCCCAGGTCGGACGCATCGGTGACCAGCGTCAGTGAGGGGGGATGGGCGTTGAAGGGAACCCCGTTGCGCACCACGGTTTCCTGGGTCCACCAGAGTAGGGAGTTCAGAATGTCCAGGGGCACTGTAATTATGGAGTCCCATAGACCCTTGGATTGGCAGAAGACCTTCGCCAACCACGCCTGCAGAGGTCTCATTCTCATCCTGGCATGGCGCACCGTGTATGTGCATGCTGCCATATGGCCCAGGAGCCTGGAGCAGACCCGAGGTGTCGTGATGGGGGACTGATTTAGCCCTGAGATCAACTCCACTATGGAGAGGAACCTGCTGTGGGGAAGGAACGCTCTTGCCACCTGTGCATCGTGGAGGGCTCCCACAAATTCTATCCTCTGCGAGGGGGTCAGGGATGACTTCTCGACATTTATCATTAGTCCTAACCTTAAGAAGAGAGCTCTTATGAGTGTTTCGTGAGCTTGTACCTGCTTGTACGAGCGACCTCGGATTAGCCAATCGTCGACGTACGGGAACACATGTACTCCTCGATTGCGCAGAAAGGCGGCAACCACAGCCATACATTTTGTAAATACCCCTGGTGCCGTACATAACCCAAAAGGGAGTACTGTAAACTGAAAATGGCAACGGCCCACCATAAACCGGAGGAACCTCCTGTGACTGGGCCTGATTGCCACATGGAAGTAGGCATCCTTTAGGTAGAGAGTCGCGTACCAGTCGCCCAGTTGTAGCACTGGGATGACCGAGGCCAAAGTCACCATTCTGAACTTGTGTTTTACAACCGCCTTGTTTAAGTATTGCAGGTCCAGGATAGGACGAACTTCCCCTTTTGGTTTCGGAACAACAAAGTAACGGGAGTAAAACCCTCTGCCCCGCAAATGCGGAGGCACCCCCTCTATTGCTCCTTTTTCGAGGATCACCGCCACTTCCTGAGACAGGATGTGTTCGTGAGGGGTGTCCCTTACTAAGGACGGAGTAGGGGGTTTTGAAGGCGGTGGGCCCAGGAATGGGATAGAATAGCCCGTATTTACAATGTTCAGGACCCAGACATCTGATGTTATCAGGGCCCATGCCTGGGCAAAACGGGATAGCCGAGCCCCAAACGGGGGGCCAGGGTGGCAGACTGGTACGGGGCTCTCGAACACTGTCAAAACTGGGGCTTGCTCTGATGGGGAGGGCCGTGGGGACCTGCCCGCTGAGGGATCTGACCTAGGGCGACGACGTCGGCCCCTAGCCCCTGAGGGTGTGCAGCCGCCCCGGAACCTCCACCGGAGGCCCAGAAGCGGCGCCTCCAGAAATCCCTATGGGGGACTTGGGGCTGCACTCTACCCTGCTGCCTCTAAGGCAGTTGTCGCCGCTGCGTGGCCGGCATATGTATGCCCAAGGACTTCAGAGTTGACCTAGTGTCCTTTAGGGTATGGAGCCTGGAATCGGTGTGCTCCGAGAACAGAGTCTTCCCTTCAAAGGGCAAATCCTGGATAGTGTGCTGCACATCCGAGGGAATCCCAGAGACGTGGAGCCACGCCCCGCGATGCATAACGACACCACAGTGCCGAGTCCACAGTGTCCAATGCCGCTTGGAGGGCAGTTCGTGTAATGACTTTACCCTCGGAAGCCATAGCCGCAAACTCTTGGCAGTCCTCCAATCGGTCTCTAAATTTTTCGACCGCCTGCCAGGTGTTAAAAGCATACCTGCTCAGCATCGCCTGCTGGTTAGCAATGCGGAGCTGTAGAGCACCTGTAGCGTAGACCTTACGGCCCAACAGGTCCAGCTTCTTAGGCTCCCTTGCCTTTGGGGAAGGCCCGGGCTGGGGAAGCCTTTCTTTCTGGGCCGCAGCCTGCACGACCAAGGATCCCGGGACGAAATAACGCCTCTCTACCCGCTTTTGGGTAGGGGTTAAGGTTGCTGGCATTTGCCACAGGGCATTAGTAATTTTGGAAACAGTTTTATTGAGCGGTAAGGCGAACCGCGTAGGGGCGTCCTCCGTGAGGATGGCCGCCATCGGATCGGTGTCCTCAATTATGGGCTCCACCGGAACACCCAGGTTGGAAGCCATGCGCCGCAGGAGATCCTGGTGTGCCCTGGCATCCATTGATGGCAGACCAGGTGCTGGGTCCGCTAGTGCCTCGCCGGGGGAGGACGACGACGACGACTCCTGAAGCAACACAGGAGCGGTCGTGGTCAACTGCAGGGCTAATTGGACGGCCTGAGCCTCCGGGGGGCCTGTCTCCGGTGCCGGTGGTTGCGGTGCCGCAGGATCATGTTGTGGCACCCGAAGGGGGGAGGAAGGCGCCCTGGACAGGGACACCAACGGATGGGAACGGTGCCCTGAAGCCTCCGACCCCATAGGTGGTGGCGGCTGACCCTGCCACTGATGATAGGCCAGGGGGTCCAAAAAGGCCACTGTGGGTGCAGGGGCCACATCTGCTGGTTGTGGTCCCTCCTGTGTCTGGATCTGGACCTGTGAGTCGAGAATGCTCCCGATGACCCTGACCGTACTGACACCGGGTCCGAATCCAAAGAGTAATCAGACTCTGGCCAAGGCGGAGCTGACGAGGAGTGTGGTGCAAACCTGGCCATCAACTCAGGTTTGCCCGCACGAGCACGGCGAGGATGTGCCGTCTGCGGCACCGGGGAACCCATGCCTGGTGCCGTTGGTAATTGCGGCACCGGGGGACCCAGACCCAGTGCGGCGAATTCTGCCGAGTGCGAAGCAGCCAGCTGTGGCACCGGGGTGCCGAGGCCCGGTGCCGGTTGCGTCGTCAATGGCTGCGGCACCAGGGTACCCAGGCCCGGTGCCGTTTGCGACGCCACTAGCTGCGGCACCGAGGTGCTCAGGCTCGGTGCCGGTTGCAACGCCAGTATTTGTGGCGCCGGCGTGCCTAGGCCCGGTGCCGAGTGCGTCGTGTGGAGATGCGGCACTGGGGTGCCCAGGCCTGGTGCCGGCTGCATTGCCAGTAGCTGTGGCACCGAGGCGCTAATGCTCGGTGTCGGTTGCGATGCCAGGAGTTGCGGCCATATCCGCGGCACCGGGGTGGTCCAGGCCCGGTGCCGTTTGAGACGCCGGCAGATACAGTGCCGGGGTGCCCAGGCCCGGCGCCGATTGCGTTGTCTGGAGTTGCGGTACCGGGGTGCTCAGGCCCGGTGCCGGTTGAGTGGCCAGCAGCTGTGGCACCGAGGTGCTCAGGCTCGGTGCCGGCTGAGTCGTGCCCGACTGAGGCGGCACAGGGGTACCCAGGCCCAGTGCCGGGGTAGACCACAAGGTCGATGCCGGTGCCAGCATGGAGACGGATGCCGACTCCTGGGAGTGACTGGATGCCACATGGCCATGGAGGTACGGCACCGGTACCGCCAAACAGGGCTCTGGCACAGCGGTAAGCAGTGATCTGCCATGACTTGAAGCTCCCTGAGACTGACGACTCGGCGTCGTGAAGAGTGCCGCAGTAGCAGTGGGAACTGACCCCACCGGGGGTGGTCCTGACGCATAAGCCACCTTAGCATGCCAACCTGGGTCATGCAGGGGCGACGACGGTGCCCTCCGAGTCTCCGACGAGGGCGACCTCGACCCGTCCGAGTCGACTGACGACGGCGGGGAGGTCGTGAGACTAATTAGGTCAAATGTGTCCGGCATGGATGGACGATGAGAGGGCAGGCGACCGGGACTAACCAGGCCCCCTCGGTGCCGACGGTGCACCGGAGCGGAAACACGCAACAGTGAACTGCCGCTGCGGTGTCCGGCAGAAACTGGTTTCTTTGATGGAGACCTGCCCCGGGACTTCTTCACCCTCTTAGATGGCAGAGAGTGAGACCGGTGCCGGGACCTCGACATAGATGCCCGAGGCCGGCGTGCTGTGCACCGCGGGCTGGTCCGGCGGCACCGGTTGAAGCGCCGTCTTCATAAGGAGAAGCTTCAAGCAGGAAACCCTTTCTTTTCTCGTACGGGGCTTGAAAGACTTGCAGATTTTGCAGGCAATCGCCAGATGAGCCTCACCCAGACACTTAAGGCAGCTGTCGTGTGGGTCGCCCGTGGGCATAAACTTCCCGCAGTCAGCGCACGCCTTGAAGCCTTGCGGACCTGGCATTCCTTACCCCCAAGGGGGAAGGAGCAAAACCAAAGAACCTAACTACCTAACTACACAAACTATTTACAATGTGAGAAACGGGAACCATTAACTATCTAAGCCTAAGCAGATAGAGAAAGAGACGCTCCAACGACCGTCACGGCGGTAAGAAGGAACTGAGGTGGGGCAGCGCCGGCAGGGGTACTTATGCCCCGCCATGGCGGCGCCACTCCAGGGCGCGCCCCGCCGGCGCTATGAGTACCGCTAGGGAAAACGCTCCGGAAGACGTGGTACACGCGGCGCACACACCTACTTCGAATGGACACGAGCAACCACTCGAAGAAGAACTGCAAGTGTATTTTCTGCAAATCCACCCAAGTCTTTAGACAGGTCCAACTGTACAAATACGGAGGAGAATAGTTATGACAGAGGAGACTACACATATGAGTGTAATGGTGGTGCCTACTTTGACTAGAAAAAAGTCACCGAAGTCATTCCATTTTAAACGGAACCCACATCTCCATAAACCATAGACTAGTCTAGTAACTTCCATTGTCTCCTAGTACATAAATACATTTAGCAAAACTATAGAACTTTCCCAACAATCATTGAAGCACTTCTTGCTTTTCATATAAAAAGGATATGATTCGTAATCCAGTGTTTGAGTAAGTACTCCAGTCAGAACAAATTCCG
Organism: Pelodiscus sinensis; assembly: GCF_049634645.1. Lineage (NCBI taxonomy): Eukaryota > Metazoa > Chordata > Testudines > Trionychidae > Pelodiscus > Pelodiscus sinensis. Next base: position 242,003,347 of record NC_134712.1, on the reverse strand, counting down.
CGTTATGGACATCTAGAAATATTAAATATATATATAAGTTTAATATGCTTCAAAGGAGCCTTCCTCACTACATCACAAGGAGTAAGGGGGATCAACAGACTTGGAAATGAACACTGAAGCTCTGGAAGAAGGGTATTCTCTGTAGACTGTTTTACTGGGAACATATTTTCTTGACCAGTGTGACACAGCTCAAGTAAACTGACTTGACCTATTTGTTTGGCCACTTGCCTAAAATGGGCCCTAATCCTGCACAAAGTTCTGTTTGAGAAGGACCCCATAAACCACTGAAGTACCAGTGTTCTGTCCACGTAGAGTTCAGTGCAAGATCAACATTTTGGTTAGGAAGAAGTTGTGGGTTTCTCACCCTAAGTAGTAACATTGGTTCTTTGGAAGTACTCTAGGCGTTCCTGCACCCTCTACATCTTGATGGGAGATTTCACAGAGTAGTGTCTCTTCGGTCTGTGCAGGTGCTATTCAGTTTCATGCTCCACACCTGCATACATAGCATACAACTCCAAAGCAGAGGGGAAGGAAGGTGGATAGTGAAGCACCGATAGGGAAACACCTCTCAAAGAACCAGTTACTGCCCTGAATAACCATTTCTTTTTCTTCTTTGAGCAGAGACCCTGTCTGTGCTCCATTCCAAGTGACTTCTTAGCAGCTCCCCTTAAGGAGGAGAGGGCTTCAGTCAAGTCCATATTGAATAAAGTATAACAGAGCCAAACACAGCAGAGATGACATGTAACTGTGGATGAGGGGAACAACATGTGGTGGAGTTGACTGCCCCACATGTTGCCTCTGACCCCAATCAGCAGGTGGTCTACAAAGCTGGCAGTGGGAAGTGCTTGGTCTGCAGCAGCATGGATGGAGAAGTAGCCCCAGGAGGCAAGGGAGAAGGGAGGGAAGGAGTTCAACCTGCAGAGTCACCATGCTGCTTCCTCCCTCCCTGCGCTGCATGGAAGACTGTGAGTGCAGCCACTAGGGGGAGCTGTTGCATCTTTGCTCCTGGGCATTGTGATAATTGGGAGGGGGGGATCACATCACCCTGTTTGACCCCCCTCTCCCCAGTCACCTCTGAAACACAGCTCCAGAAGCAGAGTCAAGAGTTATTGCAGACTGCTCAGAAAGGCATGGCCAGAGGTCAAAGTCACACTGCTACATATTTCAGTAAAGGGAACCTTTTTCAAAAAGGCTGCTGAAATAGAAATAGACCATGCAAAATGAGCATGTATGTTAAGGACAGAGTACAGTGAATTGGGGGCAATGGCTGTGGGCCCCTGCGCTTCCCTCTGTATGTCGTGCAGGGCTCGGTCTCTGGCAATCATAAGGGTCAATCCCATGGGTGTTCTGGGGCTGGTGCACCCCTGGAAAGAAATGGCTGTCCATTGGGTGCTGAGCACCCACCCCCTATCAATGCCTGTCTATCACCCCAGACCTCCTGCTTGCTGGTGGGCCCCATTGATCAGCATCTCCTCCGCCCTTCCCATGCCTACTGCCTGCCCTGGATCAGCTGTTCTGCAATGTCAGGAGGCGCTGAGCGGGGGAGGAGCAAGGGAGCAGAATGTTCACGGGAGGGAGTGGAACTGGGATGGAAGAGATGGAGTGCAGGTGAGGCCTGGGTGGATCCACCCCCAGGCAGATTAGAAAAACAGGCTGATTTGCTCTGGGCCCTGCACTCCCCTAGGGATGGCCCTGTCCAAAGGTGCTTGGAAATTGTGAGACTGATAGTAACAACTAAAACAGCCAGACATCCATTTGAAAAGTCTTTGTTTAGAGGCTGCAGACCTTTCTGATCAGTCTGCAATCAACACAATTTGGGAGGATTTCTGAAAGATCTAGTCCCATCAAGACGAAGGTCAGGGATCTTCTGATTGGTAGAAATTTGGGGAGCAGCTATGTGATTTTATATTTGAAAAATACAGTGAAAGGGGGGTATGTCAGAAGGGCTTCTATTTTTACCAGCCTGGTGGCCTGATGGGATAGCTACCAAGAATGTCATATTCATCAATAAATGGAGGACTGTACATAAGTTATTTAAGAGCCAAGCTGAGGTCACAAATGGAAGAAGGGTTTTTGACTTGTGTTAAGAGATTCTGGACTCTCCTGAGGAATCTCATTGTAATTGGGTAAGCAAGCATGGAATGATCCTCTATTGGGAAGTCAAAGGCTGTGATGGCTGTTAAGTGAACCATAACAGAGCACAGCAACAAGCCCAAGTGTTTTTTTAAAGTTCTAGAATTTATTACAGTATATTTGACAGCAATGAGGTTGCTAGTGGAAAGGTCATGCCAGCAGTGAAATCTTGTCCATTTCTGCAAGCTGCAGCATGCTGACTGCTTCCTGCTGTGTAACCATTTTCTTTTTACTCCCTGTGAACAGGTTGTCTCCAAACATGCGAGCAATCAACTAGCCATGCTTTGAGGAAAAGGACTTAAGAGATTGGGGCAAAGCATCTGCTCACATTCTAAGGATACAAGATAAGGAAAGGTATGGAGAATGATTGATTGGGCCAGCTGTGTAAGATAAGGAAACCATCTCTCTGAGCCAGATCGGAACAATTAGAATGACTCTGCCTTTGTCCTTTTCATCTTGAGCAGAACTTTGGATATTACAGGAGCCAAAGGGAATACATACAACGGACCTAATGACCAGGGAAGGTGAAAGGATTGATAGCTCTGCCTGCCTCTGGAGAGGAACCGAGCACATTTCTTGTTTCATGGCATGGCAAACAGGTTTATCCGAATGGTGTCCCTTGCTAAAATATTTGGTGAAATGCAATGCAATCTATTTCTTACTCATGATCCTGAGGGTACGTCTACACTGCACACTAATTTTGGAATAAGCTATTCTGGAAGAAATACTCCAAAATAGTTTATTTCAAAATAGCACGTTTATACTACAGGTAAGCCTCAAAATTAGTCCAAGGCAGGCTCCCCTAACATGGACGTGCTATCTCAATTTAGAGCCCCAGGAGGCATTGGGAAGCAATTAATTTGAATGGCCCCAAGGAGGAGCTATTTAGAAAAAGCAGCAGTGGAGTATCCACATTACTGCTAATCCAAAATAGCTATTTCAGAATAAGTGTTATTCCTCATGCAATGAGGTTTACAGAAGTCGGAATAAGCCGTCCGTTATTTCAAATTTATTTTGAAATAACAGAATTGCTATGTAGATGCTCACATTGTTATTTTGGAATAACGGCTGTTCTTCTGAAATAACGCTGCAGAGTAGATGCACCCTGAGAGTATTTGCAGTCACAGTCTGAGTACCTGGAAAGAAAATTGCTATGATGGCTAAAACAGAACATGAATGACATGTTGTCCACTGTGACCTCTGTGTTTGACTCAATCAACGGTAGAAATTTGAGACAGGCATATTTGATGCCCTTAGCTCTAGGAAGTTGATGTGAATAGAGCCCTCCCGAGGTGTCCATCTGTCCTGGGCAGGTTGGGTGTCCAGATGTGCTCCTCAACCAAACGGGGATGCATTGATCATAACAACAATTATTGAGGTAAAAGGGACTCCTGTACAGACATTGTGAGTTTCCCTCAAGAAAGGTGAATGTGGAAAATAAAGTGGTTAGCCTGTGTCTACTTGGTGAATAAACAAGTCTTGAGCCACTCTTGAAGGCAATGTATTCTCACACAATGTATTTATGGTCGATAATGGAAGTGCCAGCTCCTATATGTCTCAATATCTGCAGACAGTTCTTGATTGGGGTCTGTGGTCTGATCAGGACGGTGACATGAATTTGTGCACTGGGAGACAGGTTCTTGCTACTATTGAATCAAAATATGCTGCTATGAATTCTAATGCTTGTACAGAGTAGAGATTTTTAAATTTTAATTGTAAGCCCAGCTTGAGGAAGAGATCCAAGGTCTTGCAAAAGCAGTAAGGCATCCAGGGCACTTTAAAGATTAACAAATTTGTTAAGGTGTAAGCTTTCGTGAGATATCATTCACCTCAAGGGAATAACCTTTGAGAAGCCAATCACCTCAGAAAAGAACTCAAGGATTCCATTGCTAGGGAGGTGTGCAGCTATTACTGACGTAACATCTCAAAAAACCCTTCGTCCAGATAAGACACCAAAAGGAAACCCTGTTTCAGAAGTAACCCAGACCAACAGTAAACACAAGAATCTTTTGTGAGACAAGTGAATCACTATATAGAAGTTTAGGGAGGGAGATAGGGGGAAGGAAGAGATGAAGAGATGTTCAATTAAAAGGAGTCCCATGCTCTAATAAATCTGTTTGTCTCTAAGGTGCCATAGGAGTTCTCATTTTTTTATATGGACATATATGTCCTGAAAGTTGAGGATTCAGGCTCAATCCCCTTGGTTTCAGAGATGGAATTATGCAGCAAGTGTCACTATTTTGAAATTTTATGCCTTTACAAACGTGTTGAGTAGCTTTACATCTAGAATGGGTTTCCAACTGTTGTTCTGTTTTGGAACCAGGAAGAATCGGCTTTGCATAAGAACAGGTTTTATAGCATCCAAGAACAGGAAAGAATCTTTCTTCTCTTAGAAGGGACTCACGAGACGTTTCCCTCAAGAGGGATGGGGATGAGGGATTGGCAGGAGGAAGACAAGGGACATGGATGAAGTACTCAGTAGAGATGTTTTTCAAAACCTTCTTACCATTGTTCTAGACTCCCAAGCTTGCTGAAAGTGGTAAAGGCAATCGCTGAAGAAAGGAACACAAATTAATCGTTGCAGTTGGTATGAATGGTGATGGTAGCTGAGAAGCTTGATCACCTGTCAAAAATCGGTGTTTCAAGGTGGAAGGGTGAGAGGTCAAAAGGTTGGGAAGAGGATAGGTCCATCAATGGCTATAGGCCAGGATGCTTGGGATAGTGCTCCTAGCCTCTGCTTACCAGAAGCTGGGAATGGGTGACAGCTTGATTATCTATTGTGTTCATTCCCTCTCAGACACCTGGCATTGGCCACTGTCAGAAGATAGGATACCAGGCTAGATGGACCTTCGATCTGACCCAGTATGGACGTTCTTTTGTAATTTTCTCTTCTGGAACCTCTGTCTTTTTTGTTAATGTTCATATGCTCTCTGGGAGTTTGAGAATTTGGCAGAGCGGGATCTTTGCACTGTGTGGGACTTAACTTAACTTTCTCTTGTGGGTAGGTGTATAAATCCAAAGAGAACACAAAAGAGCCCTAGAGTCATTTGACATGTGCAGAGATTTGTCTGTGTTGTCAGCGACAAAAGGGAGGTCTTTGACCATATTCTGGAAATCCTGACAGCTGCAGTCAGGAGGCCTCCTCTAAACTATCACTGTAGAAACTGAATAAGCATCACTGACAGAAATGTGCAGAAACGTTATGTGAAAAGCTGGACTTCTGCAATAATTGCTTAGAACTGCTCTCTGATAGAGGCTTAATAAAGGAATTCAGCTTAGTATAATTTATGTGGTTGTACTTCACCATAAATTGTTGGCAATTCTGAAATATGAAGTAGATGAACAAACAAGATTCTCTACTGCACAAGTTGAGATGCTTATGATCTCTATCGTACAGTATATATTTAGCGTGTTACTGCTTTCCATGTATGTTGACCACTAGGAAGTTAGGAGAGGGATAAAAAAAAATCTGAATCCACATAGGGAACATAGTATTTCTTGTCTGTTCTCTTGCACATGGGTGGAATTCTACCTGGGGTGTGCCAGATAACCAATGCAGAGTTCAAAAGGGCCTCCTTAACAGGCAAGGCGATGAAGGTAAGGTGATGCAGGCAGATAAAGTCATATGAAGAATATCAAGCAGCTTACGATATGATTCTTTATCTCTTGAAGAGGGATTCTCCAAGAATCCACAATTCCCTTGATAAGGTCCTGGAACTGCTCAAACCTGTCAGCTAGGAATGATGGAGGTTGCGTAACAGCTTCTTCTGGGAATTAGGAAAAAAATCTGGTTGGTGGAAAGACCTCTTCATCAGCCCTAGCTTCCTGTTCCTCAAAGGTTTATTCCTGAGGTTCGGGTCTTTCAGAGAGAAGGTGATGAAGGCTGCCTGGCTCTAAGAAAAGTACTTAAGGCCTTAGATTATTGCTGATAGTAGGTGCTGCGGGTGGGGCCAATGCCGTGAGCCAGAGCAATGTCTTGCCTCTGCTGGTAATGAATGATGCCATGGAGACCTCTGAGGGTGAAGAATCATTGGTTCACCTCAAGACAATGTGCACATTGTGGCTCTGGAGGCTTATCGTGGAAGACTGTGCGCTGTGGTACCATCTTGGTGATTAATTCCCTCATGGCCTCAAAAATGGCTGAGGTGCACAGCATCTCCTCAACAATCTGGATGAGGTATTCCAATGACAATGGACTCAATGGTCTGCTTTTTTAGGCCAAACTCGATGGTGCTGGCTCCCGAGATTTTGATGATGACGCCACTCTGTCGTCCCACAGGAAAAAAAACTGTTAATATATATAGAGAGATAAGAGCTATGGGGTCACAGTTGAGATAAGAATCAAATGACTGCTAAGGCTCTGTCCAAAGACTGCTTGCCTACAGAATGCTATATAACCACAGTGTGAAGCATGAGACTAAGTAACTTGCATGCACAGGCCTAATGGACATTTATGTGAAATCTCCAATTAAAAGCACAAACGGAGTAAGCACACCTAGAAAAAAGCACCCATAAGGATACTACTTGAAGAAATATTGTTGATTATTCTGCTATGGAGACAGAGACAAGGTCAAAATCACATTTCCATCTGAAAATGCTGTACTTATTATTTAAATTAAAATGATTTTAGTAGATACACAAAGGTCAGAAAATAAACCTAAAACTTAGAAAGATATGTAGTTTGTGTATTTATTACTTCCTGTCCTATGAATTCGTATGGTGACATCACTCATGCACAAATGAATGGAAAAAGACTAATATGCAGTCTTGTTGGTCCTGGAAGAACATACTACAACAGCAGAGCTGAAACTGAAAGGCAGCAGAAAATTTGCACATAGGTATGGCAGGAAGGATACGGTAAGGGCCTGATCTACATGTTTAGAGTAATGCATCTGCTCAAAGCACCATTCTGAACATCCGAAAGTGATCAAAAAAGCACTATATATGTCATTTTAAAACTAAGAACATACTTAAAAAAGGTGCTTCGCCACATTTGATTTTGTTAAAAATAAGTAGACAGTATTATTTTAATTTATCAGGTTTGTTCATTTATACAATGAAAAATAAATACAGTAAACATATTATGAATTAGAATTCTATTAGCAGTTTAAACGTACCTATGCCTCTGGCAAAATATTCTCGACATAAGTGAAGATCGTTTTCACAGGATATCAAGATTATCGCTGACAAATTCTAAGTAAAATAAAACTAAATATGAGTTCAAATAAGAGAACAGTATATTTTATACAGAATGTTTAGAAAGCCAAGTGATGCTGTACTCACTTTGTTTTGTTTGTGTTCCATAAGTTTTCGAAAAGAAGGTTGTTTGGATAATACTTTTCCTCCTGCACATTCCACAATTGCCTTCATAGTAGAAAGACTAGGACAAATTCCAGGAGTAATGTAAAAATATTTACCCTAAAAACAAACAATTATTAAAAAAAAATATTACATTTTATTTTCATATGTATATGTAAGAGGAAAGTGTAGACTAAACCTTTTGATCTTTCTGCATCTAAATGTGTATAGAGCTCACATCCAGTATATCACAAGGGTCATTTAATAGATTACGAAGGAGATCTTCAATTGGAGTAAATTGTCATAACTCCACTTAAAGCTATGACTTTACATTAGCTGAAGATCTGCTATTTACCTCAAATCTTTGTGACACTCACAAGAACAACCATAAAGTCTTCAAATGATTACTATTTTCTTAATGAACATTAAACAGTAATTAGGTAAGACTGCAAAAAGAATCAACCTTATTTCAAATGTGCAGTTGTCCAATGGCTTGAAAAAGACTTCTGCAAAGAAAAGGGGAGTCTCATTGTCTGATTAATAACTACTAAATAATATCTGTCTTCCAACAAAACTACAACTAGCGTTCTGGGCCTGCTTGAGACTCGTAATACAGGTGATTATATAACGTGTCTTTTTATCTGTTTTACTAGTTAAAGGGAAAATGTATTCTTGCCACCTGAACTGGTAAAAAGATTCTATTTTAACTTCTTTGATCTTCCAACCAACTTTACTTCTGAATTTCTGACTGAAGTATGCCAGGTGCAAAAGTTTTTATGCTTGATTCCCAATGAGTTATTTTGACATGCCTAAAGTTACAGATTAAAAAAAAAACCTAAGTAAATTGGTCTCTGTTAAAACACTTCCATGCCAAATCTAAAATTATTTTTATAGTGCACAATCCTGGGGCAAAAAGTCATTTTTTAAACGAGATATGTCTATGTCTCATTATGTATTGCTCTCAGGCCAAAGGTGAATAGTTGTCTTATTCAGTGTGAAAACAGAGCACAGAAGACCAAAGGAAATAATTTTTCTTTACATATAAGAGGAGGTTACTCACCTTTAGCAGTAACTGACATTCTTTGGGATAAGCGTCCCTTGGGGTGCTCCCCAGGAGGAAGTGCTTCCTGGTTGGTGTTGGCGTATGCCAGTGCCACAGACCAGATTTTTCATAGCAGTGGACAAGAAGGAACTGATGGTAAGAAGGAACTGAGGGGAAGGTAGCTGAGCATAAGTGGTTATGCCCAGTGATGCCTGTACACCTCCGACACCATACGTGTGGACCCCATGCACTGCTGTGAAGAATCCGGTCTGCGGCACGGGGACGCACCGACACCTCTAGGGACATCTCTCTCTTGAAGCAAACCAAAAGTGATGTAGATGTATTGTATTCCAATAGCAATATTATTTGACATAGGATTTTAGTAATTTCCAAGTTATTTCACTGTAAGTTTTGCATGAACTATTTAGAAATCTACACATACACATATTGTTAGAAGAATCATATTGTGCTCTTAAGAGGAGTCTGAAAGTGAAGAGATTGAGAAATTGAAATTAGGGATGTAAAATATCGGTTAATTGAATAGTCGAGTAACCTCATGAAATTTTATTGGTTAGTCGACTATTCTATAGTCCCCGGGGGCGGGACTAGCAGCCAGTGTATCAGAGGCAGCAGCGTGGGGTGTCAGGTGAGACCTGGTCCGTGAGGGGAGACATTTAAAAAACCAGCTCCCCTCATGGACCAGATGCCTGTCGACCTTTACTGCTGCTTCTGAGAAAGAGGCAGCAGCACGGGGTGGCAGCAGTCCCTGTTTAGGGGGAGTGTGAGCTCCCGGACCCGGTGCAAGCCAGAACTGAGCTGGGCTGCCTGCTCGCTTGGCTCTTAATACATTTGAAATGCAGAGCCACAGCAGGGGTAGGTCCTGGACCCCTTACAAGCTAGGAGTGAGAAATTTACTGGCAGGGAGAGTGGGAGAGGGAAATGCATGTAGTCTATAGCATTAACCTATAAGCTTTTGCTTATAGGTTAATGCCCTATACTATTACATCCCTAATTGAAATTAGCTTGCATGTTTTCTATTGAGAAGCCAAACTGCTTTAAAATATTCAGAAATTTCATTAAAACCTTGACTCTAAGTGTATATCTAGTCTACATGCCTCTGCTGACCGAGGCATGTCAATTAGACATACTGACAGAGTCAATGAAGCGAGGATTTAAATATCCCCGCTTTGTTAGAATAAAAATGGCCGCCACGTTGTGCCGGCTCAGCTGTTTGTCGGCACGAAGCGGCAGTCAAGACAGGGATCGGTCGGCAAGGAAAGCCTTTGTCAACTGATCCTTTATGCCTCATGCAACGAGGTTTACAGGATCAGTCGGCAAAGGCTTTCCTTGCCAACCGATCCCCATCTTAACTGCCGCTTTGTGCCAACAAACAGCTAAGCTGGCTCAACGCAGTGGCCATTTTTATTCTAACGAAGCGGGGGATATTTAAATCCCCGCTTCATTGACTATGTCAGTATGTCTAATGTACATGCTTCGGTCGGCAGAGGCATGTAGTCTAGATATACCCCAAGTGAAACTAAGCGAACAACCAAAATGTCACATTTCTATTAACATTGTGCTGAAAGCATATATGTAAGATTGTTTCTCATAAAAATGTGTGTATAAATTTCAGCTAATAGCAATAAAGCACTCTAAATCATTCTTTCATTTGGGTTTCATCACCCTAACTTTTTAGCCTTTTGCGTTTCTCTGCTTTCTTACATATGTGTATGCCTATAAGAAAAGCAGTCTTATTACATAAACGGTTGGGAAAAGCATTGATAATTGTCATAAACATACACTTGAAATTGATTAAATAAGTGACAAAGCATATTTTGTCTTTTATTGTAACAATTAGAGAAAAAACTTTATTTTTACACGTTATTAAAAAGTGCATACCTTAAAAAGTGGAGCCACTTGTGCTCGCTTTAGAGACTCCTCTAAACTAAAGCAGAAAAGCACCTCAGCTTCTGCATCTCGGAGCATGAAGTTCTGCTCATCTAGAAAAGAAAATACACCTATTACAAATGTGACAAAGGAAGAACAGATGTCAACATAACCCTTTACCCAGATTCAAACCTTATTTCAAACTATTATAAAAAACAAATGAAAAAAATTATTAAACTTCCTTTGATATGATATGAGTATAATCCCACTGTTTTTTATTTAAGTCAAGCTACTAAAAGTGTTGTTGGTTTATTCCCTTCAGTGCCTCTCACATTGGCCACTATCACTAAGTAGACCTTTGGATTGACCCAATATAGCCATTCTTACTTTTTTTTTTTAATGTGTTATATATAAATATATAAATACATTTAATAGGTTCCAATACAGTGACAGTCCTACATTTGTACAGCCATGACTTGAATGCACTTTTATCCACAAATGCATTGGACTCAAACTTTCATCTTTACTTCAGAAAAATTCCTGTCAAGAACACCTTGTAATTTACTTAAATTAAAAGGGGTGGATCAACATTAGTTATTTTTTCTTTGACTACATTACAGTCATGCTTACCAATATAATGCATAAAAATGTGCATTTTTGGTTTTGATCACTCCCCTCCCGCAAAATCCTTCCAAAATAAACGTGGACACCTAAAAAGCAGCACACATGGTTGACGCACTAGTTAAAATTCCTGTTGACTATCCCGAGAACAGAAATAAAGAAAAGAGATGGTGGCTTACAAAAACTTTAAGCAATCAATGTTAGTGCCTGCTGTGCTATTTGATAATTCAGAAAGTTTTTAAAAAAATGGAATAATGTTAAAAGTTAAGAAAAAAGGAACAACTTTTCTTTCCTTTGGGTGAAGTAATTGGTATTCAATCAAGTGGAGAGTTAGATGCAGAGGGCTTTAATTGAAAGAGAAAAAGGTAATAGAAAACCAAAGTGAATTTTGCTACTATTATAGTTTTACACTGATAGCAGAATCTTATTTAACTATAAAATATTTTAAAATATTTAAACATTTTGTCAGTTCTAAAATGCAGAAAAGACTGCTAAAGCTTAGCTGCCAACTTTATGGAGCAGCGACTGGCAACTTAGGCCAATGAATGGGGCCGCATGAATGGCCCTCAATCTCAGTGGGCTGCAAAATTGTTGTAAACAAGATAGTCTCCCAGGATCGGGTAGTTTTGCTAACTGAGCTTCCATACCTAGAATTTGAGGTGTGCTGATGGAAACATAGCAGTACTTTGATTGGATGCAGAGGGAGCACGTGGTTCTCACAGCCAATGCTGTGTGCAATCAGGATGCACCTCACATGGCACTTTAGTAATATCGTCAGGATAAAAACTATGCAGATGGAAATCAGCAGAATCTGACAACCCTGAATGTGGGCAATGGTAAACAAAATGTCTCATGGGTCACACGTTTCCCACCACTGATGTGAATTGTGTGAAGTTTTACCTACAATTTATTTAGACAATAACTGAGTACTTATATCACATCCCAAAATAGCGGTCTAGAAAAAGTCACCCGCCACCAAAGGTTTTGTTCAAATATAATTATCGTTTTGTCATTTTATCTATACTGAATGAGTGATTCTAGCATTCACTTACCAACAAATTTCTGGCATTTGAAACACTCTTCTAACCATTCTGGAGTTACTATGTGTTTGACTACTGAAATTGCTGTCAGGAACTTTACAGTCCGGGTCACTTTGCTGGCAATCAGATGTGTGCACTTCTGTGCAGATTCTGCTACTTCGCCCCCAAGTATGTACAGTTTCTGAAAATTAGAATAATAGAAATGTAGGGCTCAAAGGGATCTTCAGAAGTCATCTAGTCCAGTCCTCTGTGCTGAGGCAGGGCCAAGTAAAGCTAGATCATCCCTTACAGGTATTTATCTAACCCAGGGTTTCCCAACCTATGGGTCGCCATTACTTGGCGACCCTTTTGAAATGTGTCTCCCCAAGTGGCTCTGTCCCCTCTCCCCCCATTTTTGAATTGCCTTGGATCACCAAGTTTTCCTGAATTATCAAAATGGGTCCCCATCCGGAAAAGGCTGGGAACCACTTAACCTGTTCTTAAAAACCTCCAATGAGGGGGATTTCACAGCCACTCTCAGAAGACTATTCCAGGGCTTAACTATCCTTAGACTTTGAAAATGCTTCCTACTATCTAACTTATATCTCCTTTGCTGCAGATTAAGCCCATTAGTTCTTGTCCTAACTTCAGTGTAGATGCAGAACAACTGACCTCTTTGGAACATCTCTTAATATATTTGAAGAAAATTAGGACCACTCCCTCTTTTCCCAGCCAAGCCTTCTTTTCTTAAGACTAAACACACCAATTGCTTTTTAGTGATAGTCTGGTGTAGCTGAAACAAAAAACAGGACTATGTAGCACTTTAAAGACTAACAAGATGGTTTATTAGGTGATGAGCTTTCGTGGGCCAGACCCACTTCCTCAGATCAAATAGTGGAAGAAAATTGTCACAACCATATATACCAAAGGATACAATTAAAAAAATTAACACACATGAAAAGGACAAATCAAATTTCAGAACAGAAGGGGAATGGGGGGGGGGAGGTAAATGTCTGTGAGCTAATGATATTAGAGGTGATAATTGGGGAAGCTATCTTTGTAATGGGCTGGCCCACGAAAGCTCATCGCCTAATAAACCATATTGTTAGTCTTTAAAGTGCTACATAGTCCTGTTTTTTGTTTCAATTGCTTTTTAACTTTGTTCATGTCAGATGTTCTACTCTTTTTATCATTTCCACAGTTGGCCTCAATTAAAAAAGCAAATTCAGAACTGAATACTCATTTGAGATTCATCAAACATATTCCTATATCTATTAGAACTGATTGGAAATCTAAATTTCCATCAAACAGCAAATTACATATTTTAAAATTGAAATTTCTTGCGGAAGAAAATTTTTTAAAAACTGATTTGGAATATAAAAATATAACTAGCAAATAAAACTCAATTCACCAAATTAAACTTGATGTATTAGGGAAAATAATCGAATGTTGCTAAATGTTCCAACATACTTTGCCTAAGTGACAAATATGAAAGTCACCTTGATATACTGCTGGACTTGTGTAGGCTCAAATCCCGTGAAGAGCACCAATGGGGTCAATTCTGGCGAAAGCTTCTTAGTAGGTGGTGGTATGTCCTCAATTCTACAAAATAAAAACATATTGGACATCATGAAGACTGGGACCAACCAGTGATTATTTTAAAATCACTGAAGCACAATCTTGCAAACTTTTACTCATACAAGTAAAGATTTGCAGGATTGGTGGCTTTTTGATAAGAGGTTGCCAACATGAGAACAAGACGTATTTAAGTTGGTACAAGGCACAGAGGGTATGTCTACACTACAGCACTAATTCGAACTAACTTAATTCGAATTAGTTAATTTGAACTAAGCTAATTCGAACTAGTGCATCTAGAACTTAAAACTAGTTCGAATTAGCATTTTGCTAATTCGAATTAGCATGTCCACACTGAGTGGACCCTGAACCGGGGTTAAGGATGGCCAGAAGCAGTGCCGGCAGGGCATCAGATTAGGACTTAGAGCGTGGAGCTGCTGTCTCAGGCTAGCCGAGGGCTGTGCTTAAAGGGACCCAACACCCACCCCGGACAGACAGTTCTCAGGGGTTCCCCGCTCGCTTGTCTAATTCGATGAGGGACAACAAAGCATCCTGGCTTGGAGTGCCCTGAATGCCCACACTCGGCACATCACAGCACTCGGCCATCAGCCCGGCTGCACTTGCTGCAGGCTGCCATCCGGGGGGAGGGGTCAATCGTGGGGCTGTCAGGAGAGCTTCCACCCCGAGGAGCCCGCAGAGCCAGCCCATTCCTCCCTCACCTCCTTCCACTTACCCCTCTCTAGCCCCCCTACCTGATGTACAAAATAAAGGACACGTGTATTCAAAAATAGAAACTCTCTTTATTGAACAAAACTCAGGGAGACTGGGAAAAGGAGGTGGGAGAGGGGAAGAGAAAGGGTAGGAGAAGGGAGGGCAACTAAAATGATCAGGGGTTTGGAACAGGTCCCATATGAAGAGAGGCTAAAGAGACTGGGACTTCTCAGCTTAGAAAAGAAGAGACGGAGGGGGGATATGATAGAGGTCTATAAAAGCATGAGTGGTGTGGAGAGGGTGCATAATGAAAAGTTCTTCATTAGTTCCCATAATAGAAGGACTAGAGGACACCAAATGAAATGAATGGGTAGCAGGCTTCAAACTAACAACAGAAAGTTCTTCTTCACAAAGCAAATAATCAACCTGTGGAACTCCTTGCTGCAGGAGGCTACAACTAGAACAGAGTTTAAAGAGAAGTGAGATAAAGTCATGGGTCCATGGAGTGGTATTAGCCAGGGGGTAGAAATGGTGTCCCTGGCCTCTGTTTGTGGAAGGCTGGAGATGGATGGCACGAGACAAATGGCTTGGTCATTGTCTTTGGTCCATCCCCTCCAGGATACCTAGTGTTGGCCGCTGTCGGCAGACAGGCTACTGGGCTAGATGGACCTTTGGTCTGACCCAGTACAGCCATTCTAAGCTCAGGGCTCAGGGGTCTCAGTGGACCACCCTGATTTTCATGCAAACCTGCTCCTGGGTGACCAGGCTGGCAGCTATCCTGCCCTAGACGGCCACTTTTCTGTGCCTAGTGTGGAGGTCGTGGATGAGGTCCACGATGCCTGCACTAGACCAGGCGGGCGCCCGCCTCTTGCAGACCTGGGCAGGCTCCCGGGAGCCGCCAGCCTGGTCCTGGGAAGAGGCGCAGGGCTGGGTGGCAGTGGGTGGCTGGCTCGAGCCGTGCCAGGTGCAGGGTCTGCTGGCTGGGTGCTAGCAGGCTTGCACCTGGCACGGGCACTGTAGCCAGACCATGCCCCTTTAAGGGCTCCGGGGCCGGGAAGGGGGCAGAAGAGTTTCCCTGGTGGTGCCCAGAGTGGCCACCAGGGAAAGCTGGGGAGGGCTAGCCTCCCACTAGTTCGAATTAAGTGGCTACACAGCCCTTAATTCGAACTAGTTAATTCGAACTAGGCGTTAGTCCTCGTGGAATGAGGTTTACCTAGTTCGAATTAAGCACTCCACTAGTTCGAATTAAGTTCGAACTAGCAGTTCGCGTGTGTAGCGCCTATCAAAGTTAATTCGAACCAACGGCTGTTAGTTCGAATTAACTTTGTAGTGTAGACATACCCAGACTGAGCATGGTCTTGACAAAGTGGAGGTCAAACTTTCTCCAAAAAAACTTAAGCTGAAGTGCTTTTCCAAAATCCCTGGCTGCTTTATTTATTTATACTTTTAAAGTTAAAACATTTCGCCACTATAAATTAACATAAACTACACAATGAATGGGAGAATGATTTCCT
The DNA here is from genome assembly GCF_049634645.1 of Pelodiscus sinensis. NCBI lineage: Eukaryota > Metazoa > Chordata > Testudines > Trionychidae > Pelodiscus > Pelodiscus sinensis. The sequence continues at coordinate 241,987,547 of NC_134712.1, read as the reverse complement.
AAAGAATAATCATCAATGTCCAAACAAGCATCCAGCATGATTTTAATCTTAAGAGTCAAGCATTTATATTACATGGGAACTTATTGTTTGTGCCATAAATGCTACTAAACCTTTAGAAGTCTCTGCTCAATTCCTGCAGTTTAAGTGAAGAAATCTCTCACAAAACGATGTAGACTCTGATTCATGAAAGGCTCATGAATTCACTTACTAGTTTATTTAAAAGAGGTCTTTGCAACTATTAAGTTTTATGTGAAGAGGAGGCTACTCACCTGTGCAGTAGCTGACATTCTTCGAGATGAATGTCCCTGTGGGTGTTCCATATCAGGTCAGTTAGCTACTGCCATGCCAAAGATCGGAGTCTTCAGAGCAGTGTCCCCGGGGACGCACACACTTGAGTCTCGAGCCGTGCGCTCCTACTGTGCAGGCTCTACTCACTCCGCTAGTTCCTTCTCTACCTCAAAGAAACACCAGTTGAAGAGGCCGAAGTAGAGGGGAGGAAGAGAAGGTAGTGGAGCACCCACGGGGACAGTCATCTCGGAGAACGTCTATTTCTGCACAGGTGAATAACCTCCTCCTCTTTGAGAACGATATCCCTGTGAGTGCTCCACATCAGGTGACTATAAAGCTGTATGATTCAAGGAAGCAGGGACTTTGGATCTGACATGAAGGCGGTGGAGAGGACTACCTAGGGACTTCTCTCTGAACTTAAATTTCCCAGAGTAAGTGCACAGTGTTTTGCGAATGTCTAGTCCAATGCCCACATAGCAGCTCGGGAAATATCCACTTTGGAACCCTTGTGTAGGAATGCTACTGAGGTAGACATGGCTCTAGTGGAATGTGCCTGGATATTTGTCGGAGGATTGGTATTGGACAGTATAAACAGAATCTGATACAGTCCAAAATTCAATTGGAAAGTTTCTGTGATTAGATGGTTTGACCTTTATTATAGTTTGTTATGGAAACGAACTGCCAAGGAGAAGACCTGAATGGCTTAGTGCGGTACAAATAGAAAGTGCTCTGTGTAAATCAAATGTGTGCATCTTTGATTCAAATGAGTTAGCATGGGACTTGGGAAAGAACTTGGGTAAGTTTATCAGCTGGTTGAGATGATCGTATTTTAGGTAGGAATTTGGGATGGGTGCATAATGTCACTTTATCCTTGTAAAAGGTTGTGTATGGAGGATCTGCCATAAATGCTGCAATTGTAACTACTTGTCTCGCTGACGTGATAGATATGAGGAATACTGTTTTCACAGGTAAGTACAGTAAAGAGCTGGTAGCCATGGGGTGGAAAGGAGGGTGTGTAAGTGCATTCAACACCAGACGCAGGTCCCAAGGCACTGATGATGGAACCACCTCTGGATAAAGTGTTTGTAAGTCTTTCAGGAATCTTTTGGTGACAGGATGTGAAAAAATTGAAAAGTTGTCTATCTTGAGGTGAAAGGTTATTATAGCAGCCAGGTAGACCTTGACAGAGCTTACAGAAAGCTCTGATTGTTTAAGGTGCAGCAAGTCACCAGGTCCTGATGAAATGCATCCCAGGATACTCAAGGAGCTGATAGAGGAGGTATCTGAGCCTTTAGCTATGATTTTTGAAAAATCATGGCAGACAGGGGAGATTCCAGAAGACTGGAAAGGGGCAAATATTGTGCCCATCTATAAAAAGGGGAATAAGAACAACCCAGGAAACTACAGACCGGTCAGTTTAACGTCTGTCCCAGGGAAGATAATGGAGCAGGTAATTAAGGAAATCATATGCAAACACTTGGAAGGTAATAAAGTGATAGGGAATAGCCAGCATGGGTTTGTGAAGAACAAGTCATGCCAAACTAATCTGATAGCTTTCTTTGATAGGATAACGAGCCTTGTGGATAAGGGAGAAGCGGTGGATGTCATATACCTAGACTTTAGTAAGGCATTTGATACGGTCTCGAATGATATTCTTATTGACAAACTAGGCAAATATAACTCAGATAGGGCCACGATAAGGTGGGTGCATAATTGGCTGGATAACCGTAGTCAGAGAGTTGTTGTTAACGGTGCTAAATCCTGCTGGAAAGGGATAACAAGTGGAGTTCCGCAAGGGTCTGTTTTGGGACCCGTACTGTTCAATATCTTCATCAATGATGTAGATATTGGGATAGAGAGTACGCTTATTAAGTTTGCAGATGATACCAAACTGGGTGAGGTTGCAACTTCTTTGGAGGATAGGGACATAATTCAAAATGACCTTAGCAAGTTAGAGAAATGGTCAGAGGTAAACAGGATGAGGTTTAATAAAGAGAAATGCAAAGTGCTCCACTTAGGAAGGAACAATCAGTTCCATACATACAAGATGGGAAGCAACTGTCTAGGAAGGAGCATGGCGGAAAGGGATCTAGGGGTCATAGTGGACCACAAGTTGAATATGAGTCAACAGTGTGATGCTGTTGCAAAAAAAGCAAATATGATTCTAGGTTGTATCAACAGGTGTGTTGTAAGCAAAACTCGTGAAGTCATTCTGCCGCTCTACTCTGCACTAGTTAGGCCTCAGCTGGAGTACTGTGTCCAGTTCTGGGCGCCACATTTCAAGAAAGATGTGGAGAAATTGGAAAAGGTACAGAGAAGAGCAACGAGAATGATTAAAGGTTTAGAGAACATGACCTATGAAGCCAGGCTTCATGAACTGGGCTTGTTTAGTTTGGAAAAAAGAAGATTAAGGGGGGACATGATAGCGGTTTTCAAATACCTAAAAGGGTGTCACAAGTAGGAAGGAGAAAATTTGTTCCTCTTGCTTACTGAGGACAGGACAAGGAGTAATGGGCTTAAAATGCAGCAAGGGAGGTTTAGATTGGACATTAGGAAAAAATTCCTAACTGTCAGGGTGGTCAAATATTGGAATAAATTGCCAAGGGAGGTGGTGGAAACTCCCTCTCTGGAGATATTTAAGAACAGGTTAGACAGACATCTGTCAGGGATGGTGTAGACGGAGCTTGGTCCTGCCTTGAGGGCGGGGGGCTGGACTCGATGACCTCTCGAGGTCCCTTCCAGTCCTATTATTCTATGATGATTCTAAGTACTCAAGGAGAGGGGTATAGAAGCTGTAGATGGGGCGACTTGATGGTCTGAGCACCATAAGGAAAATCTCTTCTGTTTTTGAGTGTATGTCTTGCAGATATCCTGAGCTCTGCTATGAAGTAATACCTATTGTACCTGTTGCGAACATTCTAGTTCTTGTGCAGAGAACCATAGAGGTACCATGCTTTTAGGTGAAGCATGTGCAGGTTGGAATGGATGGTTTGAACTCCCTGTTGGAAGAGGAGATCTGGGGTCTGCAGCAGGGGGATTGGAGGAGTGCGGAACATCCTGGTCAGGAAGGGAAACCAGGGTTGCCATGGCCATGATGGGGCTATGAATATTACTCATGCATTGTCCGTCCTCACTGTGTACAACCACGTTAAGGAGAGATATAGGAGTGAAGGCATACAGAAGGTGAGAGGACCAACTAAATAGGAAGGCATCACCCATGGATCCTTTCCCCATTCCCGCTATGGAACAGAAAAGGTAACATTTCTTGTTGGTTCGAGTAGAGAAAAAGTCTATGATGGGATGACCCCGCTGATGGAAGATCCACGAAAGAATGTCCTGGTTGATTTGCCACTTGTATTCAGTAGGAAGGGCTCTGCTGAGGATGTCGGATGTAGTATTTAGGTCACCTGGAATATGGAAGGCAGTGATTTTTATTCCGGGCTTTAGAGCACTGGTTCCAGATGGTCATGGATTCTGTGCATAAAGCGTATGATCGGGCTCCACCCTGGTGATTTATATAAAACATAGCCGCTACATTGCTGGTATACACTCTGACCTGATTGCTGGTAATAAACGGAAGGAATCGTTCACATGCGTACCTTACAGCTCGAAGCTCCAGGATGTTTATATGTGGGTTCCTTTCTGTGTTGGACCACAGTTCCTGAGCCATGTGATGTTGTTAAGTGTGCTCCCCATCCCATGAGGGAGGAATCTGTAGTTATGGTATAAGGAATGGGATGCTGAAATAGGTTCTCTGGAACTGTCCACCAGTGGAGTGACTGTTTTACTGTTGTGGGGAGGGACAGGGATTTGGATGGGGGATATACATTGGTTTTGTTCATGCACTTGAGCCAACCTTGCAGACATCGCATGTATAGGCATGTGTTGATTACTACAAAATTGCATGCAGCCATGTGGCCTAGTAGCTGGAGGCAGTCATGAGCCATAACTTTGGAGCTGGACTATAGTTTGTGTACCCACTCCACTAATTTGTGAAATTGCTCTGTGGGAAGCAAGGTAATGGCCTGCATGGAATCCAGGTGAGCTCCTATGAATTGTATTTTCTGTGTACAGAGCAAAGTGGATTTTATTTCATTTATTTGCAAGCCAAGAGTTTTGAAGACGAGCATGGAGATGGACATGCTATGATGAGACTCAAGCTCAGAGCAAGCTTTGAGGAGACAGTGGTCTAGATAAGGGAATATAATGACATTTTGTTTTCTTAAGCAGGCATTTACTACAGTGAGTACTTTCGAAAACACCCTTGGAGCAGAGGATAGTTTAAATGGTAAAACCTTGTATTGGCAGTGTTTTGAACCCAGAACAAATTGAAGAAAGGGTCTATGAGCTGGATGGGTAGATACGTGAAAGTATGCGTCTTGCAAGTCAAGGGAAGAAAACCAGTTGCCCTGTTCCAAGGCTGGGATAATGGTAGCAAGCATTACCATCTCGAACCTCTGTCTTTTTCTACAAATTTATTCAATGCTCGCCATCCACCTGACTTCTCTGTGAGGAAATAATTATAATAAAATCCTTTCCTGGTAAACTGTGGTAGAACTATCTTTATTGCTTCTAAATGTAGGGGATGTTGTACTTCCTGTTGGAGAAGTATCTCGTGAGAGTGGTCCCTGAAGAGGGATGGAATAGTGGGGTGAAAAAAGGGGGTATGTACTTAAAGGGAATAGTGCATCATGTTTGATTATCTGAAGTTATGTGTAACCAGTTCTGATAGAACTTACATGATAGAACAGAAGACGATGGTGTTGAAAGATGGTGGCATTGGAATAAGCGAGTGGCTCTTTCAACCCTCAAATTGTTGCTCAAATTTTCTTATTGGATTGTTGTAGTTGTTGCATGTTACTAGATAGTGGATACCATCATTGGGCTCTATTTCTGTTATGGTGGTGTTGTTGCTGATCCTGTCTGGGGTAATACTGGGTGTACTGCGGGTATCTTGGTCTAGGGTATGGTTGATACATAAACTGTCTTCTTCTAGGTGCCAAGATGTGGATGCTGAGGGACCTGAGGGTCGCCCTAGAGTCCTTCACTGAATGCAGCACGTCACTGGTGTTAGTTGTGAACTGTTTCTCGCTGTCAAATGGGAGATCTTCAACATGGATCTCCCTAGGAAAGGAGGCAAAATTAAACCAACAAGCTCGCCTCATGATGACAGCAATAGCTGTAGATTATAAGGCAGTATTGGCAATATCTAAGGCTGCCTGTAAGGCTGTCCTGGAAATCATATGCTCTTCTGAGACTACCACTTTATACTGTTCTTTCTTAGCTGCTGGTATGTCAGCAATAAAGTCATTGAGCTTTGAATAATTTCTGTGATCGTATTTACTTAACAGGGCTGCATAGTTAGCAACTCTGAACTGCAGTATAGAGGACATGTAAACTTTGCAACTGAATAAGTCCAGTCTTTTGCTATCATGGTCAGAAGTTGTGGATCTGAAGTAGTGTTGTTTATTTTTCTGGGGGGCAGCTTCCACCACAAGTGAACTGGGTACTGGATGGGTAAAAAGGAACTCATATTCTTTAGGTGGGATGTAGTATTTTTTGTCTGCTCTCTTGCATGTGGGTGTAGCCATGGCAGGTGTTTGCCATATGGTTTTGGCCGGTTCCATGATTGTAGGGTTGATAGGTAGGGCTATTTTAGAGGAAGTTACAGATTGTAAAATGTCAGTTTGTGCTGGTTCTCAACAACCTCCTGTAATGGGATGTTAGCTCTGCAGAGACCGACTTAAAAAGATCTTAGAAGTGTGAGAATTCAACAGGAGTAGTTGGTGGAGGGGGCATGATGGCTTCATCAGGTGAGGAAGAGTTATTTGTATCCAGAGACATGTCAGGAGATGGGTCACTGTGATCATCATCTATATCCTGCTGACACTGAAGAGATGGTGATTGTGGTGGGGGAAAATGTTGAGGTATGCTATAATATTTCTTAGGGTGCTGGGGTTTATGTCGGGAGTGCCATGAGTTTCAGTATTGCCAGTGAAGGTAAGGTATTGGGGGTGGCGTCCACGGGTCTCCATGCCAGGGTGGCATGTCTCTGCTCTGTGTATGGTGGATGGGTTCTGGCAAAGTAGATGGAAAGATCTGTGGCGGGAGGGGGGAGGGGGAATTGTGTGGAGAGAATACCACATGCACCTCCTTGTCGGAGTCACTTAAGAATCATTCTAGCAAGAGTGTCTGTTGCATGCCACAATGCTAGCAGAGTGGTCAGTGCCAAGGGTGAATTAAAAGTCAATGAGTTGATCAAATCTCTGTGGTGCATGTGTTGCTAAGCCGGTGTTGATGGTGCTGTAGTAGGTAGCACTGAAGCGATTTGTGGTGCCAGATGCATTCTCAGCACCGAGCGCACTGGTGAATGTTGTTGGTGCTGCTACAGTGCCGGGGGCCAGCATGGAAGTTGTGCTCAGCACTGGGATTACTTGTGATGCTGATGAGGCATACTCAGTGCCAGGTGGAGGCAGGCAACTTGAAGGCTGTGGCCTTGGTGCAAGTTTTCAAGGGACCCGCTCCTGTGGTGATGCCGGTGGTGCCGGAGACACCTAGTGCATCATAGGTACTAAAGCGCAGAGCTGCAGCTGTTCTCGGCACCGAGGTCATCAGCGAGTGCCTAGTGCCAGAGGTTCCTGAAGCAATGAAGAAACTTGCTTTTTTGTGCGTTTTTCTCTTTACGTGCCTAAGAGGTTTCCGAGTCTTGCCTTGGGTCAGAGGCAGGGCGTAGTGATTTCTCGAGCAGTATGAGCTTACACCATAAGTCTCTGTCGTGGCGAGCTCTTGTTTTTAATTTCATGCAACGGGGGCCTTCCCGAGGTAGCCAACACATTGTGTATGTCCTAAGACATCAGAATGGTGTCATTGTAAGAGATGCAATGCTTAAATCCTGGTGAGCCAGGCATAATGCTAAGCTAACAAACAGCCAACTGAGGAAAAACCGGAGGAAACAAAATCTTTTTTTTTAAAAGGAAAAAGAAACTATTAACTACTAACTATTAACTAACTAACTGGGGAAAACAACGTCCAACAAGAGGGTTACTTATCTAAATGCGGAACAAAGTGAGGAACACTGCTGAGCTCTGGCTCTGTCTGGAGGTGGTAGAGAAGGAACTGGGGGGAGAGGTGCCTCATGCATGCATGATGCCTGCACACTAGGAGCACACAACTCGTGACTTGCGCATGCATGGCCCCAGGGACACTACTCTGAAGACTCCTATGCTCGGTGTGGTGGAGCACCTACCTGATGTATAATATCCACGGGGACATCTCTTGAAGAATATGTTGTTTCCATTTCACTTTCTTTTGTCCATTCTCTTTTTCCCTCACAACTTTTTCTATGTTCTCTTTATTCCTTTGTCTTTTTTCAGCTTTGCTTTTTATTTTTTACTTCCATGTTTTCCTCCCTTTTTCTCATTTCCTCTCACTGTCTCTATTTTCTTACTTTTACCTGTTTGTGAAACCTCCCCCCTGCCAATTTCTCCACATTCCTGGGGATGATCTCCTTTTTTCCCCACTCCTCTACTGCATAGTTGGCAATGTGTAGAAATTTTTGCAAGATACAACCATCTCAATAAGGGCTAGTTCCAGGCTGACAGCTAATGGACAGTTAAGTCTTCTTTACTATATATTTTAGAAACGTGCATCTGTCTGTCTGACCGTTTGTAGGTCCATTTATTCAAGAACACCTCCTAAGCAGTAAGATTCGCCAAATTTGTTATGCAGCTTCCTCTTACCATAACTTAAAGCAAGGGTTTGGTTGTGCCAGGACAATGGGATGTGCCTAGAATTCATTTTTTTCTCATAAAATGGAAAGGAAATGGGTAGAAGGGAGTTATTCTACAGAATGACCACAGGGGAGCAACAAAAGGGGATAGGCGGTGAAAATTACAGCTATAACCCCATTGGCAAGGGGCAGAGGTGGAGAAAAGGACAGCTATCTACTATACATTTCAGATGTTTGTGTGCCTGTTTGTCTGTCAGTCTGTCTCGCAGCTGCGGGACATGCATCCCTGCTGCGGCTGTGCCTGCTGGAGTTGCAGTGGCTATGGAGAGGCACTTCTCACCTGGCCCCAAGCTGCTGCAGTAAGAGAGGGCTGGCGCAGTCCCCTCTTCCTGGGGCAGCCTGCATACTGAACTTCTCATCCCCAGAGCAATGATTTAAATGAAGAAAAATAAAACTTATTTGAGATAAGAACCCAAGCAACGCTGGATAAATATTCTAGTTTTTTATAACAAAGAAAACAGAAACCTGTGCAAAAGGAAGATAATGAGCTGTTGTCACTGGTAGCCAATTACTCTCACCTTGCTCGTTTTGAAGAAGACTGAAGACTTGATTCATTTTGCTTTGGTTTCAGGGGCAATCTCACACCCTGCAATTAGACCACCATACATTTGTGTCTGAAGTAAGCACAAACTTTCTGATTAGACATCCTAGTTTTTTTTGTTTTACAATAAAACCTTTAACTACTATATTTTAAAATGTAAAGTATGTGAAGACAATTAAATCGATGTGTACAGGTTGAACCTCTCTAATCTAGCGCCCCTGGAACCTGACTGGTGCTGAATCAGAGAATTTGCCAAACCATGGGAGGTCAATATTGTCTAGCAGCATTACCAACACTTCTTCTGCTTACTGGTCTCGACATTTAGAGGTAAATTAGAGCTAAATAACAGCACAGAACACTGAGAGCCAGGACTGGTGGCTGTAAACTAACTTTATGAGACTGCAGGAAACTTGGCTACACCTCTAATAAGTAGACATGCAACTGACTAAAAATCATGCCGAACTGTGGATGTTGCCGAACCAGAGAGTACTGGATTAGAGAGGTTCAACCTGTAGATGAAAAATACATAGTAACACAAGGCTACATTCTAGCTGGCAACCTAGAATGAAGGTTGCATACCTACTGCTGCATACTTAGTCAGTCAGTTCCTCCATAAATATTTTTGTAAGTACTAAACAGTACAGACACACAAGACTATATGTCTAAATGTCTTTAAAATTCCATTTGAAAACTGGAAGATGGCACCAGGCTTAAGGTTTTGTCCTTTTATACTGGGTTTGTGCTTTAAAAAAGAAATGTAAAATATTTTGACATCTAAAAAAATAGCTTATATGATCTTTAGTAATCAAGAGTACATGAATAAGGCCGAGATAAATAAACCAGAACATAAAAGATAAGGCAAACATTCTGTGTGCAATGTGAGATTTTCTCTAAATGCCATCTGTTGTACAATTGAACTATATTTTCATTGGTTCTAGAGATGTTAAAATGTATTTATTTTGATAAATATGACAATTTCAGCAGTTACATGTTTACACATGGGGGAGCAGGGAGGTGGCTACCTGAATGTATCAACTGCCACGGAGCCAGCTGCCCTTCCTTCTCTTGCACTGCTGCCTCTGTATTAGAGGCAGCAGCACCTGTGACTCCCCATGAGAGTCAGCTCCCGCCTGTCCATCCACTGCTGCCTCTTAAAAGCTGGCTCCCTGCGTGTACCGGCTCCTGCTTGCCCCTGCCCACGCTGCTGCTCCCAGGAGCTAGCACATGCGAGGAGCCTGCTTAAAAGCCAGCTCCCTGCTTGCGCAACTGCCTCTCATACAGAGGCAGCAGCACGGGTGGCGGGGGGAGGAGGCTGCGTTTACACAATCACATTCCTAGAACATATGAATGGCCATACTGGGTCAGACCAAAGGTCCATCTAGCCCAATATCCTGTCTTACGACAGTGGCCAATGCCAGATGTCCCAGAGGGAGTGAACAGAAACAGGCAATCATCAAGTGATCCCTCTCCTGTCATCCATTTCCAGCCCCTGACAAACAGAGGCTGGGGACACCCTTCCTACCCATTCTGGATAATTGGTTCCTAATTGGTTCAAACTCAAATTTGCATTAAATTAAGTCACACTTTGGAAAACTGTTATAAGAATGACCTGGAGATGGCTAGAGAAATCCTAGTCTAAAAACATTCTAGGTGATAAAACAGCTAATGTGTCACTGTTTTTACACACTGACAAAAATAAGGAAATTTAGAGTGGAAGTTGTCACTTCAACCTTCATTTCTGTATTTACCTTAGGTCTTAAAAATAAAATAAAATAATTTATACATATATTACAGTAAGGATTGCAATAAGTAGAAAATGTGAGGCAAATGTGAAATAGTCATTAGGGATGTAAGCGACTAAACGACTTGTCGCTTCCCCCTCCTTTCTGCCTCTATCAGAAAGAGGCAGCAAGGGGGAAGGTAGAAGTAGGGGTGCTGGGGGGAGCCAGCTTAAAAGCCATTTCTGCCAGCTCCATGGGAGGGGGCAGGAGCACAGCGGCGGCGTTCCACCTTTGAAATGTAGAAGAGTCCCAGCTGGGGCTCTTCTACATTTCAAAGCAGAAGCGCTACATGGAGCCTGGGGCCCGCAGGGAACTCCCTGCTGGCCCTGGGCTCCATGTGGCACCTCAATCTTTGAAATGCACAAGATCCCTACTGGGACTCTTCTACATTTCAAAGCAGAACCTTTAAGTCCCCCCACTGGCCCCAGGCTCCATGAATCATTTCAATCTTTTAAATGCTCAAGAGCCCCTGTTGAGCAGGCTGATGCTTCATTTCAATCGGAAGTGCCCTTATCAACTAATCACATAAGTCAATGGAAATTCCATCAACCATTCGAGTAGTTGATTAATCTAATTTTAACATTCCCTAATAGTCATTCTAAATTTCTTGCTTTTGTCAATTTAGACTATAGTCTTAGTATATTTTATGAATTTAACAATATTCTTAAATAAGATTACAAAAGCCTTTCACTTGGTACCAAATCTATGGTTTTGGGGAACTGACATCATGAATTCATAACAGTATTTGAAACCCTCTGAATATAACAACTGAATTTTATGCAGTATAAATATTATGCCTTAAGGATAGATTTTCAAAAATGGCTAACGATTGTGGCTGTCCAACCTGAAAAGTCTTAAAAGATGCCTCAGTTTCAAGAAAATGCTGAATACTGACCCTCTGAAAATCATACCCCTTTAAGAAGTCTCATCTGGTCACCCAAAACTGCTTGGATTTTGCAAACTGATTTTTTTTCTTTTTCTACTGACCCTGAAGCATGAAAATAAATTGATACAGAGAACATTATCAAATACAGCAATAAAGCTTTTTATTATTATTATTATTATGCCCATGCCGATGTTCATCTATTCACTCATACATGGATAGAACAAAGCCCTAGTGATAACTATTTGAAAACACAAGTGGAAGAATAAGTCAACATACCATTAGAAGCTCTGGTGATACCTTTAATGGTACTCTCCAAGCATCTACAAGAAGTGAGGGGGAAAAAACATATAGGATTGTGTGAATAATTTATTGTAAAAAAGAGATGACACAGTCCAACATGACTGAGTACAGTTATAACTTTTTCCAGTAGACTAATCTCTATAGTTTACAGGATATTATGAATAAAAATTCCTACTTACCCAGGAGGTTTAGAACTAGATGCTGAGTAGGAGAAAGTGGGTCTTGCAGATTGAACACTGTATATCGGCTATGCTGAATCTGCCGTAATGCTTCAAAATTGCCAAGCAATATATCACAAAGCCACTGTGCATTTACACACGGTATCCTCCATTCTTTGGCTTTCTCATACTTTAAACCAGCAGGCCTTATTGTGCAGAGGGAAAAAGAAAATATGTACATTAATAAAAATACACTTCTTTTGGTAAGTTCTAGAATACCAACATTCTCTTCTCAGCTTACCCTGTGGATTGTTTTATTGGTAATTGCAGCTAAGTGCTTTTCCAAAAGAGATATTTTTGCCATGCATGTGACTGCTTAGTGAGCGAGACTGTCTGCCCAGAACAGAAAGTCTAAAATGTCTCCAGTTGGAGACCTTTTAACCAATCAATATTAAGTAGCATTTTACTTATAAATGGCCTAATAACTGTATCCTCTCTTAAAAAGAAATAACTTTACACTTAATGGTTCAAAAATGAGCTTTCTAAACTCAGAGGTAAAAAATTGTAATTACTGAAATATAACAGGATTTAGTAATACAATTCATGAAACTACGCATCCATCCCTACTGCAGCTGTTCAGATCACTCCAAGAAAACATTAATTAAAAATTGAGTGCCTTTATCATGAAATAGCTATAAATGAGTAACATTTATACAAGTAGCAAGAAAGTAACTCTATAACCAAGAATAGTTTTGTAGCTGAACTGGCAATATGTTATTGAAGATGTGAACGCTGTTGAGATAAACCACTTACTCTTTACAGATGAGAACTGTGTTGCTGCGACACAGATAGCCTGTGTATTTGGCCCCTGCTAGGTAAGCCATTAGTTTGAGGTCATCTCTGTCACTATCAACAAATCCTGTCACTGAGATAATCTATTGTAGAAAAGAGTAAGAGTTACAGATGATGATGATCACAAATGAATAAATAAATAATAATTAAATAAATAAATAATAAACTATGCAGTATTTACACAGATGAACACTCAAATTATAAATAAATAGATTATTCGTCTCTAGCCTGGTGAACTTGTTAGTAGGTCTCAATTAAATGGAAGTCACAGTAACTGGTAGCCATGTGAGACTGTATCTGCAGACTATGCCCAATATTTAATCCCAAATAAATGTGTTAAGTCTTTAAAGTGTCACAGGACTCCTCTTTGTTTCACTGTAACGGGAACTTATTTGAGATGTGTGGTCCCTATCTGTATTCCATTCGTGGGTACACAGGCATACCATGCAACCAAGCCCAGAGATTTGAACAAGCAGTATCTGCTGGACTGCACCTGCACATTAGGTCTCCTCAGACTACTGAGTGAGGATATAAGAGGCAGTGAGGGTGGATCCCCCTGCCCCCCAGTTCCCCTTCTTATCGTGACTCTAACCAGATCCAACTCAGAGGAATAGAAAACAGGTAGCAGAATATAGATAGGGACCACACATCTGAAAATCTCCATTTCTTTTTTGAGTGCTGGTCTCTATGTATATTCCACACGAGTAAATGGCAAGCAGTACTCGGGCTGAACAAAGTGTGAGGAGCCTAAAAGCAAAGATACTTTCAATATTGCAGATCCCATTGCTGCATCTGCAACAGAGGCCTGGACTAATGCATGATGTTTAGCAAATGTGTATGAAGCTCAAGGTGGCTGCTGTGCCAATGTTCTGCACTGGGAATTCCTGCACAGATGCTATAGTGGTGGCTTGTGCTCTTCTGTGGTTGGCTGCTACGCTGACGGGTGGGTGGCAGTATGTGAGTGAACCTGTAGCATTCAACAATGTAGCCAGAAACCCACTTAGAAATTCTCTGAGATGATATGGACTGACCTCAGGATCTCTCTGCAATTGCAATAGAGTACCTTAGTAACGCTCTGATTGGTCTGGTTCTTTGCAGGTAAAAAGACAGAGTACATCAAGGGAATGAAATCCCTTCTCTTGGGTAAAGTGTGGGGTTTTAGAAAAAAGGTAAGTGAATACACCGCTTGATGTGAAATTCAGAGATGACTCTAGAGAGAAACTTAGGGTGGAGGCTCTGAAAGACCTCTAGGGTGATCTGCCATGATGGCTCCCAGATTGCTGACTATTCTGGCCAAAGTGAGGACGATTAGAAATGGCACTTTCGTGGCCAGGAGACACACGAAGCATGTCAACAAGAGTTCTAACAGTGGTCTGGTGAATTCCAATCGCACAAGTTTAAGATTCTATAGTGGTACAGATTTAGTAACTTGCAGGAAGTTCTCAATTATTCTAGTGATAGAAATGTAGCCGTGTTAGTCTGGTGTAGCTGAAACAAAAAACAGGACTGTGTAGCACTTTAAAGACTAACAAGAAGGTTTATTAGGTGATGAGCTTTCGTGGGCCAGACCCACTTCCTCAGATCAAATAGTGGAAGAAAACTGTCAACCATTCTGTTCTGAAATTTGATTTGTCCTTTTCATATGTGTTAATTTTTTGGATTGTATTCTTTGGTATATATGGTTGTGCCAATTTTCTTCCAATATTTGATCTGAGGAATTGGGTCTGGCCCACAAAAGCTCATCACCTAATAAACCATCTTGTTAGTCTTTAAAGTGCTACAGAGTCCTGTTTTTTGTTTCAATTATTCTAGTTCAGGAATTGTGTCATAGTCAGGTGGATAAAAATAGAGTGTCTATCTACTGGAGGGAAGAAGGCACTAAAGGCTACATAGTGGGCTTGTAACAAGTCAATCAAAAGGGCAGACTTCTTTAGAGACAGAACATAATCTAAAACAATCAGGATGCTTGAAATGACTGGGTAAGACTGATTTTGCTGTACAAAGGTCGAGAAATGCTTCATTTAGCTAAAGAGCAGGTTCTAGTTAAATCTTTTCTAATCTGACTAATTGTAGCCTGAACCCAGGGAAGAGCAAGAGCATTCTACTTCCGATACACACACGAACACAAGGCTTAGAGATGGAGCAAGACCAGCTACACTTTATTTCTGCCCCATCTAGTATCAGGAGTTCTAGGAAGGTGTAGATTTTACTAGAGTGCAGGCTGACTTTCACACAGGGTGCTAGGAGAATGATGCCTGCCTTGTTGCAAGTATCTGTCTCAAGATCTGTGGAGGCAGGGGAACGGGAGGAGAGGTGTACCTGAAACTTTCCTATTATTTTAGATCAAGTATCACCTTGAAAATCATAGAATAGTGGGACTGGGAGGGACGGGTCATCTGCACTCATGGCATGACTAAGGATAGCTACACCATTTCTGGCAGGTGTTTGTCTAACCAGCTCTTAAAAATCTCCAATAATGGAGATTCCACAAAATCCCCAGGCAATTTATTCCAATGGCCAACCACCCTGACTGTTAGGAAGTTTCTCCTAATGTCCAACCTAAATCTCCCTTGCTACAATTTAAGCCCATTGCTTCTGGTCCTACCCTCAAAGGTTACAATGAACAATTTTTCTCTCTCCTCCATGTAACAACCTTTTATACACTAGAAAACAGGTATCACATCCCATCTCAGACTTCTCTTTTCCAAACTAAGCAAACTCAGTACTTTCAATCTTGCCTCACTGGTCATGTTTTCGAGATCTTTAAACATTTTTGTGGCTCAACTCTGGACTTTCTCCAATTTGTCCACATCTTTCCTGAAATGTGGCACCCAGAACTGGACACAGTACTCTAGCTGAAGCCTAATCAAGCACAGAGTAGAGCAGAAGAATTACTACTTGTGTCTTGCTTCCAACACTCTTGTTAATACATCCCAAAATTATATTTGCTTTTTTTTGCAACTGTATTATACAGATGACTCATATTTAGCTTGTGATCCATTATAGCCCCCAGATCCCTTTCCCGGGGGCTCTTGTACTTTTTAAAATGTAAGTACCCTCATGGAGCCTGGAGTCAGCGGGACTTCCTGCTGGCCCCAGGCTGCACACGGAGTTCCATATTCTCCTTTGAAATGTACAAGAACCCCCCTCTTGTACATTTCAAAGGAGGAATGTGGAAATACCTATCGACTAGTCGACAGAATTTCCATCGACTACTCAACTAGTAAATTACTCATTTGTTAACATCCTTAATCCTAATTACTTCAGACCCTTTCTCCAGTTTGTCCAGATCATTTTGAAATTTCATCTTTTCCTCCAAAGCACTTGCAATCCCTCCCAGCTTGGTATCATCTGGACTGGGAGATGGGTTGGAAATGGGGGGGACTACGGCCTATAATGGCAAGGAGAAAGGAGGGTCAGGGCACAACAGGGAGGCAAGATCAAATCAGTATCTTAGATGCCTATATACAAATGCGAGAAGTATGGGTAATAAGCAAGAAGAACTGGAATTGCTAACCAATAAATACAACTATGATATCATTGGTATTACAGAAACCTGGTGGGATGGGACGCATGATTGGAATATTGGTATGGAAGGGTACGGCTTGCTCAGGAAGGACAGACAGGGAAAAAAGGGAGGAGGGGTTGCCTTGTATATTAAAAATGTACACACTTGGACTGAAGTGGAGATGAACGTAGGAGATAGCTGTGTAGAGAGTCTCTGGGTTAAGCTAAAAGGGGTAAAAAACGAGGGTGATATCATGCTAGGAGTCTACTACAGGCCACCTAGCCAGGTGGAAGAGGTGGATGAGGCCTTTTTTAAACAATTAACAAAACTATCCAAAGCCCAAGATTTGGTGGTGATGGGGGACTTCAACTATCCAGACATATGTTGGGAAACTAACACAGCGAGGCACAGGCTATCCAATAAGTTTCTGGACTGCATTGGAGACAACTTTCTGTTTCAGAAGGTTGAAAAAGCTACCAGAGGAGAAGCTGTTCTGGATTTGGTTTTAACAAATAGGGAGGAACTAGTTGAGAACTTGAAAGTGGAAGACAGTATAGGGGACAGTGATCACGAAATAATAGAGTTCATGATCTTAAGGAAAGGTAGAAGGGAGACCAGCACAATTGAGGTTATGGATTTCAGGAAGGCAGATTTTGATAAGCTCAGAGAACTTGTAGGTAAGGTCCCATGGAAAGCAAGACTGAAGGGAAAAACAACTGAGGAGAGTTGGAAGTATTTCAAAGGGACGTTGTTAAGGGCCCAAAAGCAAACAATTCCGCTGTGTAGGAAAGATAGAAAATATGGCAAAAGACCAGCTTGGCTTAACAAGGAGATCTTGCATGATCTCAAAATAAAAAAGGAGTCATATAAAAAATGGAAACTAGGACAACTAACAAAGGATGAATATAGGCAAGCAACACGGGAATGCAGGGGCAAGATTAGAAAGGCAAAGGCACAAAATGAGATCAAACTAGCTACAGGCATAAAGGGAAACAAGAAGACCTTTTATAAATACATTAAAAGCAAGAGGAAGACCAAGGACAGGGTAGGCCCACTGCTTAGCGAGGAGGGAGAAGCAGTAACAGGGAACTTGGAAATGGCGGAGATGCTCAATGACTTCTTTGTTTCGGTCTTCACCGAGAAGTCTGGAGGTGTGCCTAACGTAGTGAATACCAGCAGAGAGAGGGTAAGTTTAGAAGATAGGATACACAAAGAACAAGTTAAAAATCACTTAGGAAAGTTAGATGTCAGCAAGTCACCAGGTCCTGATGAAATGCATCCCAGGATACTCAAGGAGCTGATAGAGGAGGTATCTGAGCCTTTAGCTATGATCTTTGAAAAATCATGGCAGACAGGGGAGATTCCAGAAGACTGGAAAAGGGCAAATATTGTGCCCATCTATAAAAAGGGGAATAAGAACAACCCAGGAAATTATAGACCGGTCAGTTTAACGTCTGTCCCAGGGAAGATAATGGAGCAGGTAATTAAGGAAATCGTATGCAAACACTTGGAAAGTAATAAAGTGATAGGGAATAGCCAGCATGGGTTTGTGAAGAACAAGTCATGCCAAACTAATCTGATAGCTTTCTTTGATAAGATAACGAGCCTTGTGGATAAGGGAGAAGCGGTGGATGTCATATACCTAGACTTTAGTAAGGCATTTGATACGGTCTCGCATGATATTCTTATTGATAAACTAGGCAAATATAACTTAGATAGGGCCACGATAAGGTGGGTGCATAATTGGCTGGATAACCGTAGTCAGAGAGTTGTTGTTAACGGTTCTAAATCCTGCTGGAAAGGGATAACAAGTGGAGTTCCTCAAGGGTCTGTTTTGGGACCCGTACTATTCAATATCTTCATCAATGATGTAGATATTGGGATAGAGAGTACGCTTATTAAGTTTGCAGATGATACCAAACTGGGTGGGGTTGCGACTTCTTTGGAGGATAGGGACATAATTCAAAATGACCTTAGCAAGTTAGAGAAATGGTCAGAGGTAAACAGGATGAGGTTTAATAAAGAGAAATGCAAAGTGCTCCACTTAGGAAGGAACAATCAGTTCCATACATACAAGATGGGAAGCGACTGTCTAGGAAGGAGCATGGCGGAAAGGGATCTAGGGGTCATAGTGGACCACAAGTTGAATATGAGTCAACAGTGTGATGCTGTTGCAAAAAAAGCAAATATGATTCTAGGTTGTATCAACAGGTGTGTTGTAAGCAAAACTCGTGAAGTCATTCTGCCTCTCTATTCTGCACTAGTTAGGCCTCAGCTGGAGTACTGTGTCCAGTTCTGGGCGCCACATTTCAAGAAAGATGTGGAGAAATTGGAAAGGGTACAGAGAAAAGCGACAAGAATGATTAAAGGTCTAGAGAACATGACCTATGAAGCCAGGCTTCATGAACTGGGCTTGTTTAGTTTGGAAAAAAGAAGATTAAGGGGGGACATGATAGCGGTTTTCAAATATCTAAAAGGGTGTCACAAGGAGGAAGGAGAAAATTTGTTCCTCTTGGTTTCTGAGGACAGGACAAGGAGTAATGGGTTTAAAGTGCAGCAAGGGAGGTTTAGATTGGACATTAGGAAAAAATTCCTAACTGTCAGGGTGGTCAAATATTGGAATAAATTGCCAAGGGAGGTGGTGGAATCTCCCTCTCTGGAGATATTTAAGAACAGGTTAGATAGACATCTGTCAGGGATGGTGTAGACGGAGCTTGGTCCTGCCTTGAGGGCGGGGGGCTGGACTCGATGACCTCTCGAGGTCCCTTCCAGTCCTATTATTCTATGATTCTATGATCTGCAAACTTTATAAGTGTATCAGTGTATGGCCTCTGGTTCCCCTGAAGCAATATAGCATTCCGCCTAGAAGTGCCTGCTGAGCATCTGTGAATACCCGGGAGGTATGCTGCCTGGAGAGGAATGTTGTGCCTGATGCACCAGTTCCAAGCCTGGCAGCTTCCATGAAAGGAGTAGAGAATTTGCTTTCTTTATTTGTTCATGTAGACCATACCATGACATCACTTGGATATGGAAGGCAAATATGAGTGGGAGGAAAGCCGTTCAAGTGAAGTGGCCTGCCCACAGTTCCAGTTATGTTGATGTGTTGTTTGACCTCCTGTGGGGTCCACGTGCCCTGTGCAGTGTGACTGTACAAGTGAGTGCTCTACCCAGAAGGAACGCGTCTGTTACAATGGAGTAATTAGAAGAGGGAGTAGAGAAGGGGGCTCCCATTCTTACTTATTCTACATTCAACCACCAACATTTCTCTTACTTCTTACGCCTCCATGCTGCAACTGCGGCACTGCAACTGTTCTCTCTTTCCCGGGGCCCTGAAGCTAGACTAATTTACACTAGGGGTGTGTCTACACAGCAAAGTTATTTCGGAATAATGGCTGTTATTATGAAATTACTGTGTGAGCGTCTACACAGCAATTCTGTTATTTCAAAATAATTTTGAAATTACAGCTGACTAATTCCAACTTCTGTAAACCTTATTCCACGAAGAATAACACCTTTTCCAAAATAGCTATGTCTAAATAAGGCATGTGTAGATGCTCCACTTCTGCTATTTCGATATAGCCCTTCACCACGGCCATTCTTCCTGGGGCTCTAAATCAAGATAGCATGTCTACACTGGGGAAGCCTGCCTCGGACTAATTTTGAGGCTTCCCTGCTGTGCAGACGTGCTATTTCAAAATAAGCTCTTTCTGAATAACTATTCCGAAATAGCTTATTCCAAAATAACTGTGCAGTATAGACATACCCTAGGAGCACAGCAGAAACATGGCTGTATCAGAATTTGGGAAGCACAAAAGATAACTTCAAGCTATTTTTGCTCCCCGATATATTCCCAGTCCAACTGCAGGACCACAATAACTGAGACTTTGGACCTTTGAGATTAATTTCTATACTGCAATGAAGTCAACAGTACTGACTGACTATTGATTTCTTGCTGTCTAACCTCTATGAAATCCTCAAAGTTTTCTATACTGAGAAAGCACTAAAGATTAAAAAATGGACTCATGATTAAAGTTTATTTTAACACCCTAATTCATAGCTTGCTTTTGCCTTTACACACCCTGCTTCAGGCATCCATGCAAAGATTAAATTCTGCTCATTGAAACATTTTCCCAACTTCATTGCCCAGATAGCAGAAAGGTATATTAGGGTGATGCTGCCTCTTGTACTATGTGCCACTCTTACTTGAATTGAAAATCTTCTCATAAAAGTTATGAGAACTGAAACTACTGGCTTTGGCCCCAATCGTACAAACATACCCACTGACTTCATACACAAATGTTTGAAGGACCAGGACTTGTATGGGCAAAGTTCAATGTCTTGTGGCTAGTTTTGCCATTAGTGTTAATGAAAGTGGTGTAACTAAATCCTCATCCAATGCAAGTATCAAAATCCAAGCTCTTGAGTTTATGAACTGTTAGTTAGCAGTCTAAGAACAGGCTTCATTATTATTTTTGGTCCTTCAGATGGAGACGTCCCAATTCTGAGCATTAAAAACCAAAACATACAAAATGCTAGAGTTGCAAGAACATCAACACCTATGAAGTTAGAGAAAAGTTATCATAGTCTAGTGATGTAAGAAAAGGGAATCTGAGTTCCAATATCATTTTTTGCTGTCCAATCTTGGACAACTTGCTTAATCTTTATGCCTCAATTTTTTCAAGTGTTAGAGAGAGAACTACTAAAGGGTATTGCAAGGCTTACTAATGCATAAAACACTTTGAAAAAAAAAGGCAAGTATACACTGTAGAAATTGTAACTACCATTTGTAAGAACAAGAGTAGAGCTTTTCTTTACATGTATCTGAAGCCAAATCCACCATTGGGAAAAGGAGACCACAGTTTACGTCTACTGGGTATTTTCTAGATACACATTAGACATTTACATGCTGCCATAATACAACAAATATTCTATTCATGGTGCAATTTAGCTTTTAAAGAAATGCAAGTTGGGTTTTCTTACGTGCTGAGAGCATGGTTTTCCTCCTGGTGGG
Source organism: Pelodiscus sinensis (assembly GCF_049634645.1). NCBI lineage: Eukaryota > Metazoa > Chordata > Testudines > Trionychidae > Pelodiscus > Pelodiscus sinensis. The sequence continues at coordinate 241,966,433 of NC_134712.1, read as the reverse complement.
AATGCCACTGGAAAATGAAGGGCTCGATGGGGCGGTATCATCTTTTTCTTCTTCAAAATGGAATTCAGCCAATGTGCTGTGATGCACCGCTTCCTTTCTCTCACAGCCTACCAACACATGCATATACAGTTAGAAGTTGTTATTCTGGTTTTAACATACTAAAAATAGCATGCGAGGACATCCACTTAACCTAGTAAAAAAAAAAGTTTTGTTGTTTTGAGCTCCCAGAAGATATAATTATTTTCCCCAGCCCTTGGCTGCTCTCTTTTACCCTACACCTCCTTCAAACATACTATGAACACTAAACCTGTGTGTGTTCTGGAAGATATATTTTATGTCTCTTGTACTTTTAAACATGTATTACTATGGAGAAGCTGGTCAAGGAAAACAATTACTTATTGTAACTCTTTGAGATGTGATGCAGATGTGTATTCTCCTTACGTGTGTGCATGCCCGGAGCACTGGAGTCTGAGAATTTTGTCTAACAGTGTCAGTTGGGAAGCAAAACCTGTGCCTCATGGGTGTAACTCCCAGCCCTTCCTCCATTCACAGAGCAGCACTGCTGTGAGTAGGATTCCCTTTAAAGTGAGCACCTGCACAGGCGCACACCAAGAATTTCAGTCCCACCTGGCTCCTCAGCAGAGCTGCAAAGCTACCGCCCCAGCGGCTCCCAGGAGCGGGCCCCATGGCAGGTGGCTGCCCCACCTCAGGAGCTGCTGTGCAGTCACCACGTGGCCCATGTGGCAGCTGCTGGAGCTGGTGCATGGGCCGTGGTACTAAAAATAGCCACACGGTCCCGGCTCAAAACCCACCACACGGGGCTGCTGCCACATGGTCTCGCCCCTGGGAGCAGCTGGGGCCATGGCTGCGTGGTAGTTCCTGGGGCCACAACCAAGGTACTAAAAATAGCACTGCGGTCCCAGCTTGAGTCCTGGCACGCGGCTCTGCCCACCATGTTGCCCTGCTCCGGCACAAGGAGGTTGAGGAGGGCGGGGGCAGTCAGGGAAGGAGGAAGCACCAGGAGGGTGGCAGGGAGTAAGGGAAGATACAGGTACTGGGGGGACTGTGGGAGTGAAGCAGAAGGACAGACATGGGAAGTGGAGGGGAAGGGAGGGACGGGCAACAGAGGGCAGAGGAGAGAGGCAGGGCAGGTGGGTAGAGGGAGGTGTTAGGAGAGGGGATAGGGAGAGGCACTAGAGGAGGGGTGGGCACAGGGGGAGGAAGGGAAGGGCAGGTGAGGGATCAGAGACGATGGGGAAGGGGGCAGGTCCCAGGAGGACTGAGAGGAGCGAGAAGGGAAGAACAGGAGGGTGAGGGGCAGCAGCTGGCACCAGGGACGCAGATGGGGTGAGGGGAGGGTGGGAGACATGAGCAGAGGGAAAAAGGGAGAAGTTTATAACTTGGGTGCCACAGTGGCACACATCCAAACAAACACACATGACCTCAATATTGGTGCACAAGACAAACCTCACTCTGCACATAAACAGAAAATCTTAGAGGGAACACTGGCAATGACACTCCTCAGTTCCTTTGCACCGAAAATCAAGATTATAGACTACAATGCAGAGGGGATGGAGGATTTGTCATGGAATACACATCAGCATCATAACTTCAAGAGCCACAGTTATAGTAAATGATTGTTTACTATAGATAAATAGTAGATTCATACATGTATTCCATTCCACTTAAGTAACTCACAAACAGTACCTGCAATATGGGGGGCCCAGCATTTACTTAAAGAAGGCCTACAAGACTGCTCTATCCAAGTTTGCATCTATGGTAGATGCCACAGTAATGGCATAATGGTTGATAAATATATGCATAGAAAACCAAGTGGCAACCCTGCAAATGTTCAATCGAATCATAGAATCACAGAATCCTAGGGCTGGAAGAGACCTCAGGAGGTCATCGAGTCCAGCCCCCTGCCCAAAGCAGGACCAACCCAACTAAATCATCCCAGACAGGGCCTTGTCAATCTGGGACTCAAAAAACTCTAGGGATGGAGATTCCACCGCCTCCCTACATAGCCCATTCCAGTGCTTCACCACCCTCCTAGTGAAATAGTTTTTCCTAATATCAATCTATTTGTAATTTGAGACCACTGTTCCTTGTTCTGCCATCAGTTGCTACTGAGAACAGCCTTTTCCCATTAGGAAGTTGTAAGCTGCTATCAAATGCCCCCTCACTCTTCTCTTCTGCAGAGTGAATACGCCCAAATCCCTCAGCCCAAATACATCCAAATCATAGGTCATGTGCTCCAGTCCCCTAATCATTTTAGTTGCCCTCCACTGGACCCTCTCCAATGCGTCCACATCCTTTCTGTAGTGGGGGGGGGGGGGGGGGAGGGAGGGCCTCACCAGTGCTGAATAAAGGGGAATAATCACTTCTCTAGATCTGCTGGAAATGCTCTTACTAATACACCCTAATATGCCATTAGCCTTCTTGGCTACCAGGGCACATTGTTGGCTCATATCCAGCTTCTTATCCACTGTAATCCCCAGGTCCCTTTCTGCCAAACTGCTACTTAGCCAGTCAGTGTCCAACCTGTAACAATGCTTGGGACAATTCCATCTCAAGTGCAGGACTCTGCACTTGTCCAATACTGAAACATCACTTAAAACTACCTAGAATCTCATCTATGTGGTATAGCTGTTCTAGTTGCAGAGATTGAGAATTAGTCTCACTCCTCCTTTGGGAACCAGAATATTGCAGAAATAAAAATCCTTCATCCTGCAGCAGAAATGTCTCCCAACATTACTAGAGACTGAGGAGCAGTGGCTCATGTGAGAGGGGTCCCTGAATAGTGCTGGGGTAGGACAACGGGAAGAAGGGATGAAAAGGGAGTGGATGGTGCACCCCAATCTGATAATACTGAGGAAACAGATGTCAGTGGTAAACAAGCCCCAAACGGAGAAAACTAATCAGCCCATCCCCAATGGGGAAATGGGGACACAGAGGTCACAAGCAGATTGCTATCCTGGACAAACAAGTCAGGACATAAGGGAACTATTAATGATGTTGTGGACTCTTAAAATGGCCATCTCTGCACTGCTGGAGTAGACACCCCTTGAGTCTTTAAACGAATGCCAGGTTTCATCAATCTTAGCCCCCAAAAAATCACTTGACCATAAAAGGCAGGTCTCCCAATACTCTGCTGCACATGAGAAACAATACCCAAATTTTGCAGCCAAGATGCCTTTCTTATGGTTACCGCTGAGTCCATAAATCTGACTGACATATCTCACAAATCCTAAGTCACCTACAAGGATGTCTTGGCCACCAAATAGCCCTCAGCTATCAAATCTTGGAATTCCTCGCTGGAAGCTTTGGGTAACTGGTGTACAAATGCAATATTGCTATCTAATTAATAAAATCATATGTGGACCAGACACTGGCCTCAACTCTGCAGTGTGAGACAGGTGGGGCCTGCATTGCTGATGGGCCATGAGATTCTGCAACACAACTAAATCGTGCCAACGAGGCCATGGATGCTGTCACCCCAGCGAAGTCCTGGATAAATGGGGAGACCAGAACCTACAGGCAGAGTGAGGAGTCCAAAGCCAAAGGGCCATTGACCAGTATGTCTCTGGTGTGGAAACAGCTGGTGCCAGCACTGATGTCACTGATACCAGCCTCAACGGACAACCCAGGGCCAGAACCAGAGTCAACAGTATGGACTCTTGTAAATTTCTATACAGTACCAGGGAATGGTTTGAAAGATCTGCTCCATCCCATATGCTGGCGGTTGTACAGTGCCAATCCACACTCTTCTGGACAAAGAGTAAAATATGGAGCAGTCCTAGCTGGTCTCATGTGACCTTTTCCTCAGTGAACTTGAGGAGGGCAAACAGCTTCTCCGTCTCTTGGGAGAGACGTCAACCTCAAGGCATAGAGGGAGGGGTTTCACTCACCAAGCCAAAGGTTTACTTCCAAACCAACATGGGCCGTGGTACTGAAGCAAGCCTCATGGCCTGCTTGAGGAGGGGTTGCTTAAAGAGTAAGGTCTTTAGCCACGAGTCCCTTTAGTTAACAGTTTACAAACTGAACACCACTCCTTGCTGTGACTCTCATCCAAGCATAACAAGCACCTCTTGTGGTGATCATTTATGAGGACTGCCCCTCCCCGCCAATGATGGGATGTGTTTGAACCTTAGTGAGGGCACCATCCAAGGCAACTAACTATAACAACTTACTAACACTAAGTAGGGTGCTAACTATATAGAGAGAAAGCTCCCAGTAACTGAGAAAGGACTGTGTTGTGAAATCACAAACAGCTGTGATTCCAACCAAAGGCTGAGGGGTCAGTGCTGCTGCTCAGTGGGTACTGCTAGGCAAAATCCTCCAGTTCTGGAGAACTGGTTGCATGCACATCTATATAGAATATGTGGCTGCATCTACTCGGAGAACTCTGTCGTAAAGGTTTATGTTCCATTTGTCACTTAAAGAGTCAAACTATGAAAAATAGAGCATATCCTCACCAAGTTTACCATACTATTTCGGTAGAGAATGAATTTCTGAGAATGTACAAATAAATCTATTAGTTAACTTATGAGTTAAAAAAAATGTTAAAACCAGGTCCCTTAAAAATTTACCATTGGTATCAGTCTTTTTCTTGTCCCATGTGATTTTAATAACGGAACACAGACTCTTCAAACTTTCCACATAAGCAAAATTAATTGAAATATTATTCATGGGTTCTGTTTCTAAATAAAAACTATGGTAAGATGCAGTTATGGCTGAGAGTAATCAAAGAATATGAGCATCACAAGTTATAATTATCCCCAAACAGAATTATAAATCCAAGAAATTCAGAGTGGAGGTTATACTTAAAGAAAATCCAAAACATGCTAAAGATAACGAAATGTACAGCTGAAGCTCCCAACCATATCCTGTAGTGGCACCTCACAATAACCATATATAAACATTTTACTATTTTTGGTTCTAGATTAAAACTAATTTTAAAGGCAAGCTACACTTTATTCATGCTTTTTCTCCCCTCAATGTACCAGTACCAGTTGTTTAAGAATCATTTTTTAAAATTTCATAACTCTTATCTGCATTACTTAAAAAAATAATAGCAGGACCATTTCTTATAAATCCTGTTAAAAAGTGGATTGAGAGAAACAGTACCAAGCTACACTCTGATTTTCACTTGTAGCCACTGGAGAAAGTATTAGGATTGTGTGAATTTATTTTTTATTAAAAACAGAATGTAAAATGGATGTGCTTCAATGAAAGTTAGGCCCCTCTCTTCTGGTAAATGCCGATGAAGCCTACAAAGGTTTTACTGGCATAAAACTAGCTACAATTTATATAACTGAAAAATGTATGTATATTTCTGGATAATTTGGTTTGATTTTATGTACAAGTACAGTCTAATTGGAAGACTGTTTTATAGTAACAAAATTCCAACAATGAATATAAATTATACACTGTGGCTACGTCTACACTGGCCCCTTTTCCGGAAGGGGCATGTAAATTTCACTAGTCGTCGTAGGGAAATCCGCGGGGGATTTAAATATCCCCCGCGGCATTTAAATAAAAATGTCCGCCGCTTTTTTCCGGCTTTTAAAAAAGCCGGAAAAGAGCGTCTAGACTGGCCCCGATCCTCCGGAAAAAGTGCCCTTTTCCGGAGGCTCTTATTCCTACTTCAAAGTAAGAATAAGAGCCTCCGGAAAAGGGCACTTTTTCCGGAGGATCGGGGCCAGTCTAGACGCTCTTTTCCGGCTTTTTTAAAAGCCGGAAAAAAGCGGCGGACATTTTTATTTAAATGCCGCGGGGGATATTTAAATCCCCCGCGGATTTCCCTACGATGACTAGTGAAATTTACATGCCCCTTCCGGAAAAGGGGCCAGTGTAGACGTAGCCTGTATGGTTCACCTTTATCGCTTACTAGAAGATTTACCTGGCATTGCTCAGGTTCTTAACTTGATTAATTTTTGTTTTTCTTCATTTAAATCATTGCTTTGGGGTGGGACTAGGGATGAGGGGTTCAGTATGCTGGCTGCCTCGGGGAAAGAGGACTACCTCAATCAGCACAGCAGCATGGGACCAAATGAGAAGCACCTGTTCATGGCCACTACAGCTCTAGAGGGCACAGCCAGGGAAGCTGGCTCGGTCAGGTCCAGGTTCATTTGCCCCCTGCACTGCTCAGCCAGATGAGGAACGGAGCAGACTCTGCATTTTCCCCTCACTCCCTAACAAAGGGGAACAGCCAGCAATGTTCTCATATGAATGTGGTGTGGGGGACTACTAACAGGTACCTGGAGGGTGGGAGTCTTGGGGCTGGGGCAGTCTGGGGGAGGCACCCCTACCCAGCCCTTCACTAGCCACGTGATTCTGTCTCTACTTCTTTCTTCTGCGTAGTTTTATCCAGTCTCACACGAATTGGTGGGGGGAGGGGAAGCTCTAGCTCCCCCTGTACAACAAAACCTTTACCTTGCTTTAAATTATGGTAAGAGAAAGCTGCATATAGTGCCCATCTATAAAAAGAGAAATAAGATCAACCCAGGAAACCACAGACCAGTCAGTTTAACTTCTGTGCCAGGGAAGATAATGGGGCAAATAATTAAGGAATGCATCTGCAAACAACTGGAAGATGATAAGGCGATGGGTACCAGCCAGCATGGATTTGTAAAGAGAAAATCATGTCAAACCAATCTGATAGCTTTCTTTGACAGGATATCAAGCCTAGGATAAGGGAGAAGTGGTGGACATGTTATACCTAGACTTTAGTAAGGCATTTGACATGGTTTTGCATGACCTTCTTATCAATAAACTAGGGAAATGCAACCTAGATGGGGCTACTATAAGGTGGGTGCATAACTGGCTGAATAACCATTCTCAGAGAGTAGTTATTAACGGTTCACAATCATGCTAGAAGGGCATAACAAGTGGGGGTCTGTTTTGGTACCGGTTCTGTTCAATATCCGTGTCAATGATTTAGATGATGGCATAGAGAGTATGCTCATTAAGTGTATGGATGATACCAAGCTGAGAGGGGTTGCAAGTGCTTTGGAGGATAGGGTCAAAATTCAAAATGATCTGGACAAACTAGAGAAATGGTCTAAGGTAAGCAGGATAAAATTTAATAAGGATAAATTCAAAGTACTCCACTTTGGAAGGAACAATCAGTTTCACACATATAGAATGGGAAGTGACTGTCTAGGAAGGAGTACTGCAGAAAGTGTAACAGTGGACCGCAAAGTTAAATATAAGTCAACAATGTGACGCTGTTACAAAAAAAAAGCAAACAGGATTCTGGGATGCATTAACAGGAGTGTTGTGAACAAGACGCGAGAAGTGTACTCTACTCTGCGCTGATTAAGCCTCAATTGGAGTATCATGTCTAGTTCTGGGCACCACATTTTAAGAAAGATGTGGAGAAATTGGAGAAGAGCCAGAGAAGAGCAACAAAAATGACTGAAGGTCTAAAAACATGAGCTATGAAGGAAGACTGAAAGAATTGGGGCTTGTTTAGTTTCGAAAAGAGAAGACTGAGAGGGGACATAATAGCGATTTTCAAGTATCTAAACGGGTGTTACAAGGAGGAGGAGAAAAATGGTTCTCCTTGGTCTCTGAGGATAAGACAAGAAGCAATGGGCTTAAACTGCAGCAAGGGAGGTTTAGGTTGAACATTAGGAAAAATTTCCTGTCAGGGTGGATAAACACTGGAATAAATTGCCTACAGTGATTGTGGAATCTCCATCACTGGAGATATTTAAGAGCAGGTTAGATAGACACTTGTCAGGGATAATCTAGACCAGGAGTGGGCAAAAGGACCTCCGCGGGCTGGATTCGGACCGCCATCCGGGTGGATCCGGCCCATGGAAGCCCTGCTGCTCCTCTGTCCCCAGGCCAATTAGGGCCTAGGGGAAGGGGAATACGCAAAGTTTCCTCCATCCTGCCAGGAGCACGCAGCGCTTGGAAGCACCAGGTGCTCCTGACAAGACTGGAGGAGGCTTTGCATGCTCCCTTCCCCCCAGGACAATCAGGGTCTGGGGGCAGGGGAGCATGCAATGTTTCCTCCGCTCTGTCCCTGCCCTGCAAGCATTGCTCCGTGCTTAAAAGAGCCATACGCTCCTGACAGGGTGCGAGGAGGCTTTGTGCGCTCCCCCGCCCCCAGGCCAATCAGGACCTGGGGGCAGAGAAGCGTGCGAAGTTTCCTCCACCCTAGCTCCATGCGGCACTTAGAAGTGCCATGCGCTCCTGGCATGGTGGGAGACTTTGCACACTCCCCTGCCCCCAGACCCTGATTGGTCTAGGGGAAGGGGAGCGCGCAAAGCCTCCTCCCGCCCTGCAAGGAGCACGTGGCACTTTTAAGCACCGTGTAGGGATGGGACAGAGCAAAGGAAACTTTGTATACTCCCCTACCTCCAGGCCCTGATCGGTCTGGAAGCGGGGGAGTGTAGGAAGTCTCCTCCCAGCCAGGGGCATGGGAACCTATGGGGGGGCACCTATGGGGGGAGGAGGGGAGCAGGCAAAGGCGCTCCCCTACTCCCAGACCAATCATGGTCTGGAGGTGGGTAACTGGAAGTATCCTGGCCCCGCCCCTTCCACTCGAGGCCCCACCCCGCTCCTTCCAGAGTGACCCGGGGCCACTCCAGAAATTTTTGAAGTGGGCCCCCAATAAAAAATTATTGATCACCCTGATCTAGATAGTGCTTGGTCCTGCCATGGGGGCAGGGGACTGAACCTGAGGTCCCTTCTAGTTCTACGATTCTATGATTCCATACCAAATATGGTGGTCCTAGCTCTTACTGTTTAGGAATCCTTGAACAGACAGACAGACAGACAGACAGACTCACTCACTCACAAACTCTCTCAAATATATTGCAGATTTTTAGTTGTATGCACAAATCATGTATCTGCTGAAATACTGGACATTATAATTTTACTTATAAAATAACTTCCACTTAAAAGGAAAATGGTGAATTAATAGGATCAGATCATAAGTTTTCAGAAAAACAAGCCCACAGCAGGTTAAAACATAATGCAACCAAGTAAATATTTAATGAACAACTCTAAAAATCAACTTTCTGGTCTTAAATTGCAGGGTCTCATAATTTATTCCATTCTTTGTACTGTTACTCCACAACTGTGACTCTAATAACTGTGACAGTTTCACATATGCTATCAATTTCTTTCCCCCTTTGGAGCTATAAAGTTATTAATAAAATAAGAATCCTGCAGTCTTTGCTGAGATAAATTCCCATAAACAGTAATGGAAGCATTGTCTTCAGTGAAAACTGAAGAACTTGACCCATATTGTGTTATTTATTCTGCCCAATAAAACCTGCAAACACTTATACTCTTCAATGATATTTCACTGCATGACCGTATGTCAACTTATATTATCATTTTGCTTACCTGAGCATACATATTACTGACTTGACTTTCACACAGAAGATGTGTACATCTGCTTGTAAGCGTAGGGTCCACAGTGCCACCATGTGCTTGAATGATCTGGTAAACCATTAAAACCAATTTTTTAATTAAAATGTTTGTTAACCCAACGAGTTCACAGTTCCAAACAGAGTCCTTGGCTTACCAGACTTAATGTTAGGGAATATTTATGTATCTTAAGTGCTGGCCTCAGTTAAAAACCAGTATCATACTTGCAAGAAGCAAGTAAGTTTTGCAAACAAAGCCAAAATCGTTTATACACATCACATTTTAGAGAGCTTGCAGATAAGCACTTCCACTTCGTAAGGATTTGAAACTATTAGTATTTGAAAGAAGTGGAAGAAATGGACTATAGTTTGGACTTTTTCACTCAACTGTGATAGAGGAATTAGAAAAACAAGTATGTATATTTTATTATGCAAAATTCTACGTAGATGACCTTTGTACCTTTGACTACAACCTGTCCAGCAGAGGCGCCGCGAAATACATCAGCCTCCTCTCAGGATAGTTAGGTTATGCCAATACTTAATCAGCAGAAAAGGTGAAAATACGTCATTCTCCTATTTCATTCACTTCCATCAGATATTTGCTTCACAACCTACTTAGGCTCATTTAACTGCTGAAGTTATCATGTGTGCACAACTTTATTTTTTTAAACAGTGATATAAAACACAAAGAAATATATAATACAACTGTAAGATTGCAAAATTTAAAACAAAAATGGCAAGAGAATGCTAAATCATGCTGCAAAAGACAGCATTAACCGAGCCAGATTGTGTATGTAGCATTTTCTATTCCTCTTTTAACTCTAGTTTAATATTACTTGTGAATATATAACCCCTCGAATGTGAAACACAAAACTTGTAGTGTTTTAAAAATAACAGTAACTTGCAACTTTTGCTTTCTAATTATTTTACTTATCAATCATATTACACTAATTTGTTTCTTTTGAATAATGTGGAATCTTACCCGTTTCCAGGTTGCTAACAACTGTTTGTCAGACATCTGTTCTGGGTAATCAGCAATTGCAAAAACACAGCCCAACAGGAAATATTCTTCTGGAACTAGAATAGTTTGCAAATGAAAGAACAGAAAATTGTAAACTAAAGTAATTTGGAGGCTACCATTTCAGGCCACACTTGTTATATTAAAGTTTCCCAGTCTTAGCTATGGAATAAATGAAATTTGAATTTTCTTTTAAAAATAATTTAATGCTCAAAGGTTCTAGACTTGAATACCCCTGGATACTGAAGTCCTTCCTATCTATAATACAACTCAAGAAGTGGGTTTTTCTTTCCATCAATGTAAAATGAACACTAGGTCAACCAAGAATTATATGGCACTCATTTCACATAAGCCACCACCAGACAGATGGAGAAATCTTTTCAGCTAATACCAGCATGGGTGAGAGCTGAAATGGAAATCTAGAAGTGAATGATAAAGAATATCTATTTCTCTCATGACCCATCTAATTTCCCCAGCCTTTTAAATATTCTCCTCAAGCTTTTTTCTTTGAAAATTTCTCTACCTGCCTCTCAAAAAATAAAATTGTGTTTTGCTTTTATATTGACAGCACACATGGACTAACACTGTAGTAATAGCACAATATATACATTTAGGTGGTAGTGGCAAATTACACAAAATGGAAAAAAAAGATCTCCCCCTTCCATACAGTGTGCCTGGTTATGATACAATTATAGTGGTTTTTTTGTAACAATGTGATGGGGCACTCTGGCCCCTCACTCAGACCGGGGAGGATCTCGCCCCGTGGCCCAAACAAGCTCCGCCTCCCCAGCGCTGCTGCGCATGCTCCTCCTGTGTGCCAAGTGATTTAAACCCCGGCGGTGCTGGGCGGGGGGGGGGGGGGGGGGGGGGGAGCGGAGAGGCGTCAGCACCGACAAGGGAGACGCAGTGCCAGTGGGGAGGGCAGGAAGGTTCTGGCCCGGGCCATGACCGCAGACGCTGGAGCTGACCTAGGCTCCCGGTTCCTGGCCCCAGGAGGGGGCCAGGCCAGCTCCTCCAGTGACCCGGCAGCTAGAGGGCTTAAGACCGCCCATTTCACTGGGAGGGGCTCAGGATGGGGGATGGAGCCTGAGGCCCTCCCCCTGTGGGGAGAAGCAATCACCGGCATAGAGGGAGAGCCTGTGACAAGGCTGGACTGTGCAGGCTCCTGGACATGGGAGACCTGCGGCATACCAGCAGGGACTGGAGAGACGCCCAATGCACCCAGACCACAATGGGAGCAGAGCCAAGGACACGAGCATGGGCGAGAAGGCTGCACCCCGCCAGACTGCGAGTAGTATGTGGGGCGTCGGTAGGAAGTGGCCCAGGGCGGGGTTAGCCCAAGCGGTTGGCGGGTTTCGGTGTTCTCCCCAACCAACCGGGTAATGGCTGTTGTCCCTACTGTTAGGGCTCTAGGCCGGGACCTGGTGAAGTGGGCGGGCCCGGGTCCCCCTACCTCCCGATGGGCGAGGTGAAAGCGAGAAGCAACAACCCCGCAAACCTGCAGGGAAGTGGTACTCTGGTGAACTCCTTAGGGGAGAACTAGCCCAGGGTGTACTGAAGGGCCAGACTGTGTGGACCCTAAAAAGCTGACCCTGAACCCCCCTTGAGGGGAGGGAAAGGGGCAAGCAAGAACTCAGGGCCTACGGCCCATACCAAAGCACCCAGGGACGTGTGGCTACCTGAGGGGATACTGATCCCTAATCTCTCAGGTGCAGCCCCTCCCCAGGGCAAGAGTAAAAGTAGGAGGGGCCCAAGGGGCTGTCTTCCCCGAAGCTGGGGCTTGGCCCCAGGATGCTCTCCTGACAATCAAAAACCAACTGCAATCCAACAAACATTTCACATGATAGGCCACCATTTTCAGGAGTATAAATCAATCATTACTAACTCTCTATTGCTGGATCATGACCAAACAGCTGATGTTGTTGCAGCTGCGGCTGCTGTTGCTGCTGGTGATGTTGCAGTTGCTGGGCTGGCACCTGATGTTGTAGTGGCTGAGATGCTTGAGTCAAATGTTGTGGTGCTTGAGTCTGCATTTGCTGCTGTTGATGTTGTTGGTGTAATCGCTGCAAATGCTGCTGTTGCAACTGCTGTTGCTGAATTTGTTGCTGTTGATGCTGCAGCTGTTGCTGTTGCAGATTCTGTTGCTGTATTTGCTGCAACTGTTGTTGCTGCAACTGTTGTTGTTGTAACTGATGCAACTGCTGTTGCAAGGCATGCTGCTGTTGGAATTGCAGCTGTTGCTGAGGTCGGTGTAGCTGTTGTTGAGGGTGTAGCTGTTGCTGTGGAAACTGTAGCTGCTGTGCAAACTGGTGTTGCTGATGAACTTGCTGTTGCTGTTGTGAAAACTGATGGGACTGTTGCTGTGGGAAAGGCTGTTGGGGAATCTGTGGTTGTTGCTGTTGTTGCTGCTGCTGTTGCAATTGCATAAGTTGTTGAGGTTGAAGGTGTAAAAGAGGGTGGTGCTGTTGCTGCTGTGTTTGATGTGGTTGTTGTAATAAATGTGTCTCTGGAGTTAATTTCACTTGGCTAAAGAGCACAGCATTTGTATGTCCCTGTTGGCTATGATTTACTTGTTGTTCTAAACTTTTTGTAGGTGCTGAAAGGGATTGCAAGATCTAGAAAACAAAGATTAATGTTGTGACTTTTAAGATATATAAAAAAAATTAAATTTGAAAAATATTTAGCTCTTTAAAAATTAATAAAACATGCCTATATTTTACATACCTTTCAAAGTACACTATACCCTTCACTTGTGTGTGTTTTTACATCATCACTATAATAGCATTCAGAAATGGAAAGAGCTATTTTAAAGGATTAACTGCACTTTAAATGGCCAAACGACATTGTAAAGAAAGCATGAAAGTGGAAATAACTCCAAAAATCTGTGCAGAAAGTCCCAACTATGTAGGCTTTTTGGGGAAGGGAAACTCAGCACAAGCTACCTTTTTCCCCTCAAAAAACCTACAATGGCAGATGGTCAAATTCTTTGTGGGATCCCAAATGGATCATTCTGTAACATCACAAGCACTAGCAATTGCACTGTAATCAAAGATGTTGTGAAGTCATGAGAAACTATTCTCATACGTTCCCTAAAAGAAAAGTTTAAAAGTTACTAAAACTATGAGGGGATTTTTTTTTATTTAGCCTGTCTTCGCAAATAGCAACAGTTACATACTTCTGGGTCTTAATTTTCATTTTTACTTTTCAGTTCACAATTAAAAAAGATTGCTTAACATTTAACAAAAGCTCAGATACCATACAGATTTAATTTTGTTTTTAAAAGTGCCAGATAATAGAAAAAATGAAAACTGTCATTAATACCAAAATGTGAACTAAAACAATAGATACAGTACTTATCTAACATTAATAATCAGCTTCAAAAAGCTACAGAAATATACAGCAGTCTCTATGAACTACTAATCTATAAATGTCATAAAAGTCTTTGAAAACATGAAATCTTCATGAGGGGAATCTAAAAGTTATTCCAAAATAACCAAAACTAGTTTATTGGGACTACTTCACTACATAAAATCTGAATTTACAGTTAAAACAGTAAAATAAATTGTATTTCAAGATGGCAAATTGAGATGGTAAACTATCTCTTTCTCTGGCTTTCTTACTTAGTTCTTTAGCATCTGAAAAAAACCTGATATTGTGTGTGGGGAAAAAAAAAGGTGAGGAAGCCCACCACGGAAAGATTGTCAGACATCCTAAGCCCCTTCTGATTCCATCTTAAAAGGAGAGGATGGGGTAGGACAGTGGTCCTCCACCAGGGTACCTGCACTTGTGTTAGTATGCAGAGGTCTTTCAGGGGTAAATCAACACATAGGGTATGTCTACACTACCACCCTAGTTCGAACTAGGGTGGTAATGCAGGCAACCGGAGTTGCAAATGAAGCCCGGGATTTGAATTTCCCGGGCTTCATTTGCATGTTGCCAGGTGCCACCATTTTGAAATGTCCGCTAGTTCAGACTCCGTGCCCCGCGGCTACACGCGGCACAAACTAGGTAGTTCGGACTAGGCTTCCTATTCCGAACTACTGTTACTCCTCGTGGAACGTGGAATAGGAAGCCTAGTCTGAACTACCTAGTTCGTGCCCCACGGCTACATGCGGCACGGAGTCCGAACTAGCGAACATTTAAAAATGGCAGCGCCCGGCAACATACAAATGAAGCCTGGGAAATTCAAATCCCGGGCTTCATTTGCAACTCCGGTTGACTACATTACCACCCTAGTTCGAACTAGGGTGGTAGTGTAGACATACCCATATAGATCAGTGTTTCTCAACTTGGGAAGGGGGCTGTGCCCCCTGGATACTGAGGGGCAGATTTAAGGGAGTCACAAGTGCAGGGCTGGTGTTAGGGTGTAGCAAGCATGTAAACTGCCTGAAACCCCACACCATAGGGGTCTCACAAAGTTAATTTACATGCTTCAGCCCTATGCAGCAAAGTTCAGGATTCGGGGGTACAGTAGTCTGGAAAGATTGAAAACCACTGTTGTAAGATTTAGCTTACATAAAAAATTACAGTTGTCACTCAATCCCTTCCCATTTGTTTCTTCATTTCATATTATATCACGTCTTCCAAACTGCAAGCTCTACAGAACAGTGAAATCTGTACATTGATCCCCACCTCATCCAAGCAATTTAGGTTCCTGGTTGATTGAATTACTTCTGAACAGGGAATGTGGGCTCGTAGATCTGTTGGGGGTATGTCTGAACTGTTATGTCAACCTAGGGTTCAAACTCAAGCTCAAGCCTAAGCCCCCATGTGTCTACACACAAATTGTGCTAACCCAAGGATCAAACCCAAGGTACCAAGACCCCAGCAAGCTGGAGGGTTCAAGTGAGTCAAGCCAGGATCCAGGGTTCAAGCCATATCACTCTGGAGAGTCTGCAGCTCCACTGGAAGTCAGCAAAAACGATCCCACAAACCCATAGGATGACTTTTTTTATGCCCTGGATAGTAATGTTTGCTGGACAATCAAGTTTTCCGACACTGCACCATGAGCAAAGGGCTAGAATAGCCACATTTTGCCAGGGTGTTAGAAAGTCTGAGATATGGGTCATTGGATTCAGGCCTGTATAATGTACTGTAGCTTCTGAAGCCTTAGTTTTGGAACTAGAGTTACAAATGAACATAGACACTTAGGGCATGTCAATACTACAGAGAAAATCGATGCTCCAGAGATTGATCTTCTAGCGTTTGAATTAGCGGGTCTAAAGTAGAGTAAGGGAAGCTGGCAGGAGCATGTGCTCCCATTAGCCTCCTGCAGGGTGGATGCCCTGGCACCTCAGCTTGAGGCAAGACGAATCCAGCTACACATTTTCCATAGCTGTATAGAGTAACTCAGTGGTCCCCAAACTTTTGGGGCTGTCAGGCGCCCGGGGGCGGGGCCGCCCATGTGCCGCATGCCCAGGGCCGGCACCGTGCATGCGCCGCGCGCCCGGGGCAGGGCTGGCCCAGATCATTCAGCGGGCACACACAAATGCCCCGGCGTGCACCATGGTGCCCGCGGGCACCGTGTTGGGGACCATTGGTTGTAACTTAAACCAACCTTGGTCTAATATAGATCAGGTCCTAGACTGTAAGTTAACAAATCCAGGGTCTTCTAGAATTCTACTAACTCTGACTAAGTGGGTCTTTGCCCTTGAAAGCTTATGCTCCAATAAATCTATTAGTCTATAAGGTGCCAAGGACTTCTCGTTGTTTTTACTAACCCTGAGTTTACACTGAAGTGAAGTTTAGACATAAGCTTAGACATTTTGAAAGTTTTACCCATGGTCCAACTATGACACATACAAGTAAGTGCATTAGTACTATTATTTTCATACAATGCATTGTCTACTAGAATCAAATAAATTCACCAGCACCTTGCCTCTCCCCCTGCCCATCCTTTCAACATGCATTAACTGAAATCTAGTACAGGCAGTCCCCGACTTACGCGGATCCGACTTATGTTACGAACGGGGCTCGCCCCGGAGGACACGGACTGCGGGACCTCGTGGTCCTGCTGCCCGTGTATTCCGGGGCTTTCTCCGTGTCTCCCTGGTCTACAGACCAGGAAGGCGCGGAGTAAAGCCGCGGAGGGGCTCGGGCAGCAGGACAGCCCAGGCACGCCTGGGCTGCCCCGCTGCCCGAGCCCCCCCCCCCCCCCGCGGCTTTGAAAAGCCGCGGGGGAAGCCGGCAGCGGGACAGCCCAGACGCCCCACGGCTGTCCCGCTGCTGGCGTCCTCAGAGGCTTTGCTCCCCGTCTCCCTGGTCTGCTGATCTCCAGCAGACCAGGGAGACGGGGAGCAAAGCCGCGGAGGACCCAGGCAGCGGGACCACGGTGCGTCTCGGTCCGCCGCCTGCGTCTTCCTGGTCTGCTGGGATTGGGGGGGGGGGCGCAGCTAGTACGCACCCCCCCCCCCAGCAGACTAGGCTTTTCTCCGGACGCCTGTGGCAGAGCAGCTGGGGCGCTGCCAGTTGGTCCCGCAGCGCCGCTCTGGGCGGTACTGGACCAACCCGGCAGCACCCCAGCTGCTCTGCCCCAGGCATCCTGATTCAGCCGCTGCTGGTCAGTTTCAGCAGCGGCTGAATCAGGACGCCTGGGGCAGAGCAGATGGGGTGCTGCTGGGTTGGTCCAGTAGCACCGAGGAGCGAGGAGCGGCGCTACTGGAGCAACCCAGCAGCACCCCAGCTGCTCTGCCC
This sequence comes from Pelodiscus sinensis, assembly GCF_049634645.1. Taxonomy (NCBI): domain Eukaryota; kingdom Metazoa; phylum Chordata; order Testudines; family Trionychidae; genus Pelodiscus; species Pelodiscus sinensis. The sequence goes on along the minus strand of NC_134712.1, from coordinate 241,949,330 downwards.
CAGGCGTCCCCAAGTCAGCTGCTGCTGAAACTGACCAGCGCTGACTACAGGAAGCCCGAGGCAGAGTTGCTCTGCCCCGGGCTTCCTGGAATCAGCTGCTGATCAGTTTCAGCAGCAGCTGACTTGAGGACGCTTGGGGTTCTTAAGTTAATTCTGTATGTAAGTCGGAAATGGCGGTCAGTTTCAGCAGCGGCTGAATCTGGACGCCAGTTCCGACTTACATACAGATTCAACTTAAGAACAAACCTACAGTCCCTATCTTGTACGTAACCCGGGGACTGCCTGTAGTGTGTTTATTTCAATCTCTTCTAGAAGAAATAGATTAACCATAAGTATTTTACACCAAAATTATGTGGATTAAACAGAAGATAGAATTTATAAGTCAGGACTTTTGCAACTGTATCTTAATTACATTGCATAACATTCTGACATTATTCAGTAGTATCAAACACTGCAAATGCACAACAGGAATCAAATTGCAGCTGTTTGAGAGAATCATCATCTTTAAAATTTTCTGAGTATAGAACATGGCAACTTCTTGCACTGAATAAAAGTACTGAAAGAAATAAAGTTTGGTATAATAAACTGGGCAAACTTGATTGAACAATGTGAATCACTTTGTGCTCCAGCCAACACTGAAAGTAAATAATATGACTCTTTCTATTAAATGTTGCAGTTAAACATTGCTTTCTGTAATATCATTATATTGCATTTGTCCATACATTTTTAATTTTGTGAAGCTAAAATACTAATTAATACGTTTACTACTGGGGCAAAGTTTAATTTAGGTGTATATAACTGCTATATAAAAACCTGGGAACATTTTACCCTCTTCTCATATTTTGAGGCTTTTGAAAGGAAACAAAATTCTTGAAAAATTAGGACCCAATATTTTGTAAACTGAAAATCCAACACTTACGTGTGCTACATTTGATGGTCTATTAATTTGCTGAATATCAGCACTATTAGTAATATTTCTTAGTGTCCGTACTGCTGGACTCCACGTAGCCATCATTTCTGGTCGTTCAGAGCCTTGGTTACCTTGAACAGAAGCCATTATATTACCTCTGATTTCCGGAGGCAATATATTGCCAGGTACTGGTGGGACATTGGCACATAAATTAATTAACCCAGAGTCCTTGCCCTGAGGCAACCTACGCTTTGCTGCAGCTGTCTGTGGGACTTCAGCTGGTGTCCAGTTCAAATTCCTTTCTTGCTTTTCAGGAGAAGAATCTGAGGAATCATCAAACATCAATTCCCCTTTTGTTTTATCAGCGCTAACAGATTTTGGTGAAAAAGCCTGATCACCCAAAGGTGATCCTTCTCGAGATGATGCTGGGCTTGATAATTTTTCATCGGTACTAGCTTCATTTTGAGAATCTTGTTCTTCATTTTCTGCCTCTTCTTCTTCCTCCTCTTCTTCCTCTTCATATATTATTAGACGAGGATGATAGAATATCTCTTCTTTTTTAGCTTTATCAGATATTGAATCTAGTACCCAATCAGGCGTCACAATTTTAATGTTCTCTCGTTTACAAGCACATTCATATTTTTCCTAGGGATGAGACATAACAAAAAGTTATAAATAAAATGTATTGCATATCCCCTCTCACACATAATTAGACAAGATGGGTGCAATATTTGAAGTTTACAAGCCCAAAGTAACTGCCCACGTCTACACGCAGCAGTGAAACGGGCATTTGAAATAAAGCCCTAGTTTGAACTACCTGTTAAACCTCATTGTAGGAGGAATAACAGGTAGTTCAAACTAGGGCTTTACTTCGAATGCCCGTTTCACTGCTGCGTGAGTCACAGGCAGTTACTTCAGGCTTGTATATTTAAAAAAAAAAAAAAAAAAGCAGCGCCCGGCCAGGAAGATGCAAATCAAGTGCAGGATATTTAAATCCTGGGATACAATTCCGAATGCCTACATTTGCAGCCCTAGTTCGAATTAGGCTGCAAGTGTAGACATACCCATGGTTATTTATTTACTTATGGATGCACTTTAACAAATATCATGATGTTAGTTTGTTATGTCCCTAGTTTTAAAACAATTGTCAATATCTGTGGTAGTGACCATTTAAAAGAAAAGAAAATTCTTGCTGAGAAATGGTACTGATTAGTTCTCATCTTGAGTAAAGGGATCGAAACTATTTAGAAGGTATACCAATCTATTGGATAATAACACTCAGTAACCTCTCAACACAATGTGGCTTAGGCTACACTAAAATATGAGGTTGACCAAGCTATGTCAGTAAGGAGTTTGAAAAATCTAAACCCCGAGTAGCATAGTAACATAAAGGCATCCCTGATGTAGACAGAGCTAGGTCAATAGAAGATTGCGCCATCAACCTAGCTACCACCTCTCAGGGAGATGATCTACCCATGCTGATGGGAGAGCCCTTCCCTTTGACACAGGTAGCATCTACACTGAAGTGCTGCACTGACACAGCTCCAGCTGTGTCATTGTAGTGTTTCAAGTGCAGATCTGCCCTAAATCTCAACAGTCACTGGTGGCATATTTAGTCATTATATTTTGATATTCATTTGAAATAAAAGTAAATTAAAACATCAGATGGCCACACACAATAAAAGTGCGTAACAAATTACAATATAATTTCTTCAAACATTAAATACTAATTCCAGCTCAGATTTTAAAAACTAACATCAGTTTTAATTCTCAAAACTCAACAATATAGTAATAGAAAAAAATTAAACAGCTGCATTCCTGACTGATCATAACTTGACAAAAGACATTTTTCAAACTTGAAATATTTTGCCTCTGGATTGAGACAAACCATAAGAATTTTCAACTGTTTTTACAGTTATCAGTAACTGCAGATTCTGAGCAAAAGTGCCTTCTAAAGCGTTATAGGAGCACTGCAATAATATACAGCTCCTTAATTAGCTACTAATGTCAACTCTTAAAACACATTTCTCCTCTCTTGTAGTGAATAATTTTTTATGTTTAATATATAATGCATCTTAGAAAGATCAAATATAACTGAAATAAATGTCACTTGAACCTATTTCTCCATGAGAAATTTTTAAGTAAAACTGACACAATCAGACTGTACCTGTGGATATTTTAAAGCATTAACATTAGTATCACCATAAGAGAACATTGAAGAAAACAAAATCTGGCATGTCTGTGAGTTGAAAATAACAATTACTCAATGTTCACTTCATTATTAATGGAAGAGTCCAATACTTGAATCATAAATGTGTTCATGCAAATTAAACTGTGAACTTAAACAGTACATTTTATTAGGTACACTAAATCAACAATATATAACAAGGAGTGTTAGGCTTTAAAAGCAAATCCAGCACTGATAGAATTCCTGTGTTTGCACATGAGCATATGGACATCTAAGCATTTTCATATTACAGATATGTTTAAAAGGTACCTAAATGAAGTTTGGCATTCAACTAATGGGAGTTTGAAAACTAAGGCTAAAACAATATTTTGTGCTTCTTTCCTCCATTCTTCAGTGGTCTTGTATATTCAGACTATCTTACTAGGCATAGACTTCCTATTTCAATGCATTTTAATGCACTTGGCACATTGGGTTTATTATCCTGATTGAGACCTTTGGATTCTACCAAAATAAAGTAAAAATATCTATATTAAAATCCTAAACAATCTGAAAGCTTTTTTTTAAAAAATCAACTAGTTGTAAGGTTAATATGCTAACTATCCCAAAGAGCAGAAATAAGTGGACCACTCAAAACTGATTTCAAATGTTTTACTCATGAGGCTGCTGACTCCCATGCCAAATGATGCCTGTACCACTATACTGTTGACATCAGAGGCACAAAGGAAACTTAAGAGCATATGCTATTCTTCTCATATGGTGTGATGAAGCTTTTCATTTTACTATTTTAATATTTGGGGGGAGAGGGGAAGGGGAGAAGAAGACCTATAGGCGGGCTCCATGCTCCAGCACAGTGCTGTTGGAAGTTGTGACATCACCAACATAAGGAATGCTGGGACTTCACTGGGAATAGGAGTCAACAATCTATTTATATTATGGGACCTGGAAACAAAGGTAATTTTAAAAATCAGTTATGTGCTGCAGACTCTCTTAATCCTCCTATGTGGGACATTTAATACACAATCCTACATTAAGTTGTTGATTTTAAGAATATTCTATTTAAAACAAAGTGCATTTCATTTGCTGAGCCTCAGTATTTTAAGGAATAGTACAAAATGAATTTAAGACTCACATTAGAACTGTTGATAAGGTGGCACAATATAGCAAATGGCACTGCTATGAAAAAACAAACTAACAACCAATATTTTAAGAACACAGTGGGCTATAAAATAATCAAACTCACACTGCTAAGGGACCAAATGTGTAATAAAAGCCTTTGGACAAATCCATAATGAGGCTCTAGACTGCACCACACTTCCTACCATAGAATTAAGCAACAGACATCCTATTGTCTATGGCCAATAAAACTGTTCAAATCAGCAGGACAGTCACACTTGTTCAGATTTAATGCTGCTATTAGTTAGCCTGCTTTATTCTCTTGGGTATGTAGACTGTCAAGATTATACTTACCAGTCTTTCTAAAACAAAGATAGGCCACAATGGGGGCACTTTGACCTGATCCAGGGGAGACATAAGCAACAGCAGGCTAATTAAAGGAATTAAAGCATCTCTTTCCCTTTGTGATCACTCTCACATAAAACTCAAAGTGAAAGAAAGAAAGAAAGAAAGAAAGAAAGAAAGAAAGAAAGAAAGAAAGAAAGAAAGAAAGAAAGAAAGAAAGAAAGAAAGAAAGAAAGAAAGAAAGAAAGAAAGAAACCCTCACTGAACACAAAATACATGATTTTCATTCCAGCCCTCCCAGGATCTCCAAATGCAAATATATCTCCCAAGAGCAAATAATTCCAGGAGAAATTTATGTCATTCACATACTCAAGCATTTAATTTTGTACCACAACTTACAATGGTCACAAAATTACAACCGCAAAATGGATGCCACTTTTTGAAAAATCCCTCCCCGAATATTCATTCTATGGTTCTGATGTTGCTGAATTAGTAGTAAGGACTAAGACCTAAGATCCTTGAGTATTTGAAGGATCACCAAAAGGAGTACGAGGTTGAAAATAAAGGAGACACACACATGAATTTTTCAAAATGAAATTTACAAGACAGTTGAATAGCTTTCAAAGAGAAGTGGGGGAAACATCCTGTTTCTTAAAGCCGTGGTACGCAACCAGTTCTGAAGCAAACTAGTGAACTAGGCTCACTCATCCAGCCAAACAGCCACACTGTTCAAGTCAACTAGCCTCACTCAACTAGACAAATAGCCACATGTGGCTAGTGGCTAGTGCAGGGGACAGCAATCTTTCAGAAGTGGCATGCCAAGATTTAACTTATTCAAGGATCTGTGTGCTGGGGGGAGGAAAAGATGGGGGAGCAGGGACAGGCTAGGTACAGTGACCATATTTTCTGAATCAGCTACATCTAGGGAGAACAGTTTAATTTAAATTATGAAACAGATTAAGTATTTTAACTTTCTCATGTTAGTTTATTAAACATCATTTTAAATAAAATATTATGTCCGACATAAAAGGTTTTAATGTTTTCTTTATTTGTGGCAGGGGTGGGAAACCTTTTTTGGGTCAGGGGTCACTGACTCGCAGAAAAATCAGTTGGGGACCACGTAAGTGAGAAGCAAAACTCCTCCAAAAAACCCCAACCCTCACTGATGTGGCCCCCAACTGAGACACCTGATTCCTCTGGTGCTCCAGCCTTACAGAGTGCGGGGAAGGGACAGGAAGGACTGAGATTCTGGGTTTCCCATTAGACCAGATTTACTTTTCTGGGGTGCCAGAGTTATTGGATTTTATGAACAACTTTAGGCACCTGGGGTAAGGACAAAAATGAGGGGTTCAGTATGTGAGACAGGGCTGCCAGCGACTGGGATATGGATCAGGGTGCACGATCTGGGAGGGAGCTGGGGTACCAAAGAGTGAGAGGTTGAGGTGTCTGGGTGGGAAGTAGGTGCAGAAGGAGGCTGGGAGTAGGGTGTCTGGCCAGATGGAGGCAGCAGGATCAAAGGAGGCTGCAGTATCTGACCAGGAGGGAGGGTGCAGAAGCAATGGTGGATGTAGGAGCAGGGTGGGGTAGGTGACTGTCCAGGCTAGAGGAGAGGGTGCAGGAGCATGATGGGGCTAGGGTGTCTGGCCAGGAGGGAGAATGTCTGGCCAGGATGGAGGGCAAGGGAGGGAGTCAGAGCAAGCTGGGGGTGTGGGGAGTGAGTGAGGGGGATTGAGGGAATGAGCATGAGGTGGGACGCTTAGCTGGTTTTGCACCCCCTTGCAGCAACTACCACGACCACACAATCCCAAACCGGCCCCAGAGGTGCCACTGCTACAAGGGCCCGGGCCAGCCCCAGAGGCCGGAGGCACTACTGCCACGGCCACACGGTCCCAGGCTGGACCCAGAGACCCTGCAGTGTGACCATGCAGTCCCAGGCCAGCCCTGGATACCCTGCTGCTGTGGCCATGCGGTTTCAAGCTGGTCCCGGATGCGCCACTGCCATGGCCATGAAATCTTGGGCTGGACTTGGAGGCACCACTGAGGAGCCTCAGCCCCAGTACTGCCTTCTCCCACCACAGCCTAACCTGCTGCAGGGAAGACAGGGGGCTTTTCAGCAGTTGCGCGAAGGAAGCTGAACTCCTTCCCCACGTGCCACTGGAAATCAGCTCAAAGGCCACTTATACTGTAGGCTGCTAACCCCTGGGCTAACATGTTGGACACCACGGACTTAAATCACTTAAAGTACATTTTGCAATGCACTAATAAATGTGCTACTGTATCATCCTCAGCCTTATCAGATCTCTTTTTTCACCAGCAGAAGCCAGACTAACTGTATCTGGGGGATAGATCATTTTCAAGTGTACCAGATTCTTAGAAAATATGAATGGTCATACTAGTCAACCAAAGGTCCACTTAGCCCAATATACTGTCTTCCAACAGAGGTCAATGCGAGGTGTATCAGAGGAAATTAACAGAACAGTCAATCAGCAAGTGATCCATCTCCTGTTGCCCATTCCCAACTTCCGGCAAACTATCCCTGCCCTTCCCAGCTATTAACCACAGATCCAGAGCTCAGCAGAACTGTGCTGCCTGTTCCACAGCATATATGACAACTGACACAGAGACATCTTAGACTAGAGAAAACTGCATCGGACTAGGAGCCAGGATCACAAATACACAACTCACCTCTTCTACTCATTGGTGTTTACATGTCTCTGTACAATTTATGCCTGTACTCCTACCTTAGTACCAGCCCTCCCCAACAAAACTTATTTGTTAAATATTAAACTGGAGTTGTAGAAGGCCATTTCAGACAGAGCTCAGAACAGGACTTGGGTTTCTATACAGAGCAGACCCAAATCGCAAACTGTGGGTCATGACCAAAGTTCCCTGTAAGCTGCACTACTGCACAGCTGTTTTCTGAGCCTTGCTCAGAGGTTCAAAGCTCCCAGGCAGGCAGGGAGATCAGCTGACTGGCGGGGGGGGGGGGGTCTCGCTAAGCAACAGCTAAAGAGAGCTGCTGTGTGCTTGAAAGTGAAGAGCTCCCAGAGCAGATGAGGAAGGGAGATAAGGAGGGAATAAGTGGGCGGGGGGGGGGGGGGAGGAGAAGGAGTGAGTGACTGGCTGGGGGGGGGAATTAGAGGGGAGGGGAGTTTGGAGAATCCTGTCTGCGCGAGAAGAGAGAGAGGCAGATACCCTGCATTGTCCTCAAGCCTCCTGGGCTGGGAAGGGGGAGATAAGGGGCTGACTGCATGGAGTTGGTGGGGGAAAAAGGGGGTAGGTAAGTGCTGGCATTAGGGTAAGGTGGAGACAGAGGGAAGTTTGCTTGTGCTGTGTGGTGGGGGAGGGGTGGAGAGTTTGTTTGTATTGTGTGTCCTATCCTAACTCACAGCTAGACTGCTGGTTCCTGCAAGTTTGAAAAGCAGAATTTTATCCCAGCCTTCAGCTGGGCTGGAGGGAGCAGACTGCACAAGGATAGGTCAGGAAAGGGGGTTGGGTGGGTGCTGGCATCTGTGCAGTGAGGTGAAGGCAGGGGTAGTTTGTTTGGGGTGTCCTGACTCACTTCCTGCAGTCCGCTCTGTCGGGGGGGGGGAGGGGTGAGAGGGCGGGTAGCAGGCTGCATGGGGTGTGTGCGCGCCAGGACATTTGCATGATTACATTTCAAACAAAGTTTACATAGGGGTTAATGGCTTATGGTAAGAAAGAAAAAGATTCTTTTAACAGAATTTTTTTGGAGTGTTGCAGATAGCTAAAACTTTGATCTTAATGATTTTTTAAAATGTTGTGTTACTAATTAATATATGGTACATTGTATTGCATTAAGGCTAGATCTTTGCTATGTAGTAGAGTTCTGGTTCTTGCGAGTCAGAAGTAGGGATGTAAGCAACTAGTCAACTAGCTTCCCCCTCACTTACTGCCGCTGTATCAGAGGCAGCGGGGGGAGGGGAAGCAGGAGTTGGAGGGAGCCAGCTTAAAAGCTGGTTCCTCCCAGCGCGGTCTCCACAGTAAGGGGGGAGCAAGGGAGGCAGAGGCACAGCAGGGGAAACAGCACAAGTGGGGAATGAAGCAGTTCCCGCTCATGCCAGGTCCCGACTGCTGTGCCTTTGTCTTTTAAATGTAGTAAGAGCCCTGCAAGATTTACTGCAATTAAAAGGCAGAGGCGCAGTGGGAAACCCAGGGAGAGTGGGGACTGAAGCAGTCACTGCTCATGCCAGTTGCCCACTGTGCCTCTGTCTTTTAAATGTAGTAAAAGCCATTTAAAAAGGTAGAGGTGCAGCAGTCGGGACCTGGCGTGAGTGTGGACTGCTTGCAAGTCCATGTATGCCCTGGGTTCCCTATTGCACCTCTGCCTTTTAAATGCAGTAAGAGCTCTTGCAGGACTCTTACTACATTTAAAAGAAAGAGGAGCAGACATGATAACAAGCGCTCCCCTCTCCATTATCTACTAATCAAGTAGTCGATGGAAGGTCCATCGACTGCTCAATTAGCTAATTAACTGAAATTAAACATCCCTCATCAGAAGTAGCAAGTACTAGGTGTGATGCTAGTTGTTTTGTAGGATGAGACCTTATTTGCAAGCTCTTTGAAACACGCATCTGTCTACAAACCCTGAAGCCAGGTGTTAATTTTTTCTGGGGCTTCTATTCTTTGTGTTGGTGACACACATTAGGTGAAAGTTTCAATCCAGGAGAACTTTTATCTGTTTTTACAGCATGAATCCTAAACATTCTCCAGATAAACTGTATAAGCCTCACTGAATGCCTTTTACTCTCCTTTCCAATGCCAATAAATATTGTATTAGTCATGCTCTCCTTGCAAATACTAATTCTAGTTCACTCATAGATATGTTTACTATCTTAAAGCTGAGCTATTTGTGGATAATATGCATTTTGGTGTGTTTACTAGCTTGAGTTGTTAGAAAGTATGAGGATATATGTACTCCAAGGGCAGTGTTAATTTTTTTAAATTTGATTTCATATTAAATATTGTAAGCATTCCTCCTTGTTAACCATCCCTTGTTTTAATATATTTTGTTCCACACATATGGACCATTTAAAAATCAATCAATAAATTTATATATCTGTGTGTGTTTTGTTTGTATTGGTGGTGCACATCCACACAGTACATCAATACTGGTGTTGCACATCAGAAATTTCAACCCACCCAAAAGAAAAATCAGCTCACCAAAGGATAGAAAATATTACAGAGAACATTGGTCATGACCCCATTTAAATGGGATTGCCATCAGTGGCTTTAACTTGCTGGAGCCCAGGGCTGAACCCTGACCCTACCACCTGGCGTCAAAGCCCAAGAACTTCTATCCTAGGCACCAGAGTAGAAGTTACTGGCCCCTTACCTGGGGATGAAGCCTTCTCCCAACCCAGCTCCGACACACACTGGGCAGAGCGTGGGTGGACTCAGGCTTCAATCCCCTCTCCTGGTTCATGAAGTGATTTTTGTTGTCAGAAGGGGTCGCAGTGCAATGAAGTTTGCGAACCCTTGCTCTAAAGCAAACTCATGTGATATTTGTAAGCCTTATTTACATGTTCCCTACCTGTTAACATATCAAATAGAGACAAAGAAAAAGGTATCTTTACATGGAACATATAGGCATAGAAATGACTTTGTGTGTGTTTGTGCAGAGTACAGGGCAGAGTTTCAGGCATTATGTATTAAAGCACAATTTGATTAAAGTTTGGAGGGTTTTATTCAATATTTATTGTTGTGCCTGTCCTGGAGGGAAATGGAAATGCTACAGATTACTAGTACATGACAGATTACACTCTCTTCTGGTGCTTTCAGCAGTATATTAATTTAGGGTAGGAATTATATTGCCCAAAGAAACCATAAGGAACTTGAGTTCTTTAAGTACAGAATGAGAGATCTGTGAAGGTGAGCAGTAGCCAAAAGCCCAATTTAGATTTAGATGTGGCTAGGAATGAAGATCTGAGCTTATTCTCCAGTAGTTCACTGACACTTCCTTAGCAATAGAAACCCATAGAGAAGTCCCTAAAGCCAGAACTTCACGGCACGCAGAAACCATACAAGTACAACAGCCTGCCTAAGAATGACCAGGAGGTGCTGACCACACTGAGATCAATGGTACAGAGCCCAGTAGGACTTTCCCAAAACCAGCTAGAAGAATCAACATTCCTTGAGCTCCTCCCCAGAACTGAGATTTCAATGGAACTGAACAATAATCTCTGGTTTAGAAGTCTCAGAAGAAACAGATTAAAAGGGAGAGAACTCTAGATTTCAAAAGACAAGATCTAAATCTTCAGACAATTCATCCAAAGCTTTCCAAGAACACACCTAATTACAGGCAAGAAGAACTGGCCTGGCTCTGAGAAGGCCTCCAGAAATTTCTAGTCTCCATCTATATTCCACACATGGGTACCCATGCACACCATGTGCCTGAGTTTGGAGACGTTTAGTAAGCTGTGCCCATTGTTCAACACATTCTCCGTTGTTCTACCGATGCTCTAAACCAAGATGGGGTGCAGAATTGCACTTACCAGTTCCTTCTATCACAAATACAGTTTTGATCCTCAACAGAAGGGTGTGACGGGGTGTGCATACCCCGCACTGAACCAGGTGGGGTTAAAACCCAGTGGGTGGAGGACGTCCCACCCCTTCACTCACACTGGGCATGTTCCAAATGATGGGGCGGCATAAAAGGCAGAAGAGCAGCTTAGTCTGGGCTGGCCACTGAAGGAGAAGGACCTTCAATTGGAGCTTCAGGGCTACACCAGACAGTGGGAGACAGAGCCCCAGGAGACCACTGCCTCACAGCCCCAGAGCAACCCCAGGGAGAAGCAAGTTGCCGGGGAACTAGAAGACCCAGCCACTTCATGGGACACCCATCCCACCAACACAAGCAGGAAGTGACCCAGGGAGGTGCAAGAGCAGCTTCTCCCATGCCGGTAAACTCAGCATGTTTCAGCCGGATTCCCCTCCGAGGGAGTGGTGGACTGCTCTGTCACTAACAAGGCCCTGGGTCGGGACCCGGTGGAGTAGAGTGGGCCGGGTCCCCCTACCGGGTCCCCCTAACTTATGACTCTGGCTACCAAACCGTGCTTCCCTGAGTTAAAGGGCCATCCCACATTGACTTTGGCTACTACAACAGGCTGTCCTGAGTTAGAGGGCTACTTCTCATTGACTCTAGCCATTAGGATGTACTACCCTGGACCAAGGGTTGTAGCAAAAATGTATATTTTAGTATTGGTTATAAGCAGGGCTCGCTGAGCGGCGGTGAGCCCTGCTCACCAGCCGTGCGGTTCTGCACTCTGTGCATGCAGAGATCGCTCTGCGCTGGCTCTTCCGGGGTGTAATCTTCTCTCCATGAGCGAGTAGATTACACTATTTGTCGAGCCCTGGTTATAAGAGTATAAGTATGATGCATAATGATTTCCATGTATAATGTCTTGCTTATAAGTTCTGTATGCTTCTATTTCTCTGTGTGTGTGTGTCTCATGATTAGATAATGTTTACTGTAAGGCCTTGCTCCCTGTTAGCATTACAAATTAAGTTGTACCTCATGTCTGCATTACAAGCTAAGTTATGTCTTCTAATAACTATTATTCTTGTCTGAAACTGTACAAATGTATGGAGTGAGTGGAGCATGTGTGTAAGCGTGACAGCCATCACAAATACCCCAGTGATCAAGAAGAAGTGGAAACTTTGAAGATAACCAGGAAACAGTCATTGTGTCTGAGGCTGAATTGAATTAGCAGCATTGACAGAACCCTGGAGATAGGCAAGAGACCCCCAAGAGTGAGAGACAACAATTGGAAGCCTGATAATCACCATCAAAGGATAACTCTGGAAAACACAGATTAACACCTCTTAAGGATGGATGATTGCAGCAGGACACAGCAAAACCCACAGACTCCAATGGGAATTTTCATGTATAAGAAGGAGAGCTCTTGCCATGGGACTCCAGGTTCAGTCCTGCAAGCCAAGCCTCAGTGGAATAGTTATAGAGATGCAGCCATATTAGTCTGGTCTAGCTGAAACAAAAGACAGAACTATGCAGCATTTTAAAGACTAACAAAGATGGTCATCTTGTTAGTGTTTAAAGTGCTGCATAGTTCTGTCTTTTGTTTAAGCCTCAGAGGAGTCTCAGAAGAACGGTGACTCCTCTGTCAGTCAGCAAGACTGACTTGAGCCACTACAGACTGGTAACTATGGGGAGGGAGGGAGGGAGAGAGTGTGTATGTCTTTATAAAGCATATGCTAACTGCTTCTCTACTGTATTCTCAATAAATGCAATGTATTGCCTTTTCCCCTAACAAAGATCCCATGTGCTTCTTATAAGCATAACAGGGTTGGTATTCATACGCCGTAAAAGAGACTGACAACAATTCAAGAACTGATTAGGTGCTGTCCACGCCCCCATGTACCCTCCCTCCCCCCACAAGAGATGGGTGCGCATACACCACAACAAGGGGTCAGAGGGCAGACAGAATACGGACCACATATCTTGAAGGACTTCCAGTAACAAGTAAGTAACCTCCATTTCTTCTTTTAGTCAACCTTCCACATGTGGAATAGGGACCATAACAAGCAGTATTCAAACAGGAGGTGGATGCAAAGATGCCGAATTGATGGCTGACAGTAATACTACTGTCCCTACAACTGCATCTGGAGTATAAGACTGGACCAAAGTATAATGTCTTGTTGAGGTGTGTAAGGCACCCCATGTAGCTGCCCTGCATAGCTCTAGTAGAGGTACATTTTGCAGAGATGCAGCAGAGCTCTGGTAGAATGGGACCTGACTCCATTTGAAGGAGAGATGTCAGCTAGTTGATAAGGCCATGTCTACACTTCCACGTATGTTGGCAAAACTTTAATATCACTAAGAGGTGTGAAAAAATATTCCTGAGTAACATACGTTGTGCAGGCATAAGTGATCGTGTGCACAGAGCTATGCTGGCAGGAAACTCTCTTCCTCTAACAAACCACTGCTCATTTAGATGGTTTTATGATGTTTACAGGAGAGATTTCTCTCGTCAACACAGCACACCTACATGAGCGGTCTCCCAGCAGCACAGCTGTACTGGTCTATCTTGCTAGTGCAGACACAGCTTAACTTCACAACTGCACAGGCTCGGTGCTCTCAAACAGCCTTGTATCAATCTCTCTCAAGACCCTCCTCTGTGTGACAATGCTCAGGGCACGGTCTCAATAGGGTAAGCCTCCTTGATGTCAGTCCCTCCTGGGATCAACCTCAGAGCCTTTAGCACTATCTCACACTGCGAGCTCCCCTTTGAGAGCCCACCTAAATAGGATACCTGGGGACTCTTACACACCCACCAAGAGAACAATGTACTCCCAGCTTCCTCAGTGCTCAGTGACTCTTAGCCAATGTTGTAAAAACAAAAGGGTTCAGTAAATATCTGGAACGCAGAGAAAAACACAGAAAAAGTAGCAAGTTACAGCAAAGTCCATTCAGGTGAGTGCAGAGTCTGGAGGCCCTCTCTCTCCTGACCCATTCTAGAAAACCCTCTCTGTCACTGTACATGACCCACATGTCACCTCTTGTCTCGGCACATCCCTGGTTCCATCCCAGCCCTTATCTTGGCTCCCAGAACAAGTCTCATCATCTGGTTTTCCACCTTACTTCTTTTATTCCACACCTGGTGATACCAGCTGGCTTCCTACAGAGATGCTGTCTAGGGCCATTAGTTGCCAGGAACTAGATGCCCAGGCCATCAAAGTGACCAATGCCTACCGAGACGCTGTCAAAAGGAAACATCCTTCCCATCTGCCAGTTCACGTGGAGCATATGAGGGAAACTGCAGCACCCAAAGTATTCATTCAGAATGTTATAAAGAATTCCCAGTTCATCACATAACAAAGGATTATGCAACTAGAGAGTCAATCAGAGAGTCTCTGCACAGATATTGCTTGACACTCAATCTCTGTGCTCTGGTAACAAAAACTCTAAGTGCCTTTCTAATTGCTTTTGTTGTCTGTAGATAAAAGTAATTCTCTTCAGACATCTTGGGAGGTAGATAGGCTGTAGTAGAGTCCCCTCAGGAGCCTCCTGCTTGCTGCGCAGGGAAGGGAGAGGAGGGTGCTTATGTCAACATGCCTCCTCTCCAACTTTGTACTCTATCTCCACAGAGACAAGAGGGGGCACAACAGGACTTGGGATGGAGTTTGCTGGCTGCTTTTGGGAGTGGTGGAGGGCCAGGGCAGGAGTGAGCCTGCCTAAGCCCCATTGCACCACCACCCAAGAGCCACTTGAGGTAAGAAGGGTTCAGCTGGTGCCCACATCCTGAAACCGTACCCCGTTCATGAACCCTACCCCCTCCTGCACCTCAAGTCCCTGCCCTAGCCCCGAGCTCCCCTGCATCCAAACACTCTCCCAGAACCCCTCCGGCACCCCAACAGCCTGCCGCAAGCTCAGTTCAGAGACCCTCTCACACTCCAAATTCCTTAATCCAAGATCAAAGCCTGCACCCCAACCCTCTGCTCTAGCCTGGTGAAAGTGAGGGACGATGGAGTGAGCAGAGGGTGTGACCTCAGAGAAACGGCACAAAGAAGGCAGGGCAGGGTATTTTGGTGTGAGGTAGATCTTGGATTGCACTTAAATTCAAAAAGTGATCTCATGCTTAAAAAGGTTGGAGACCACTGGTCTATGTGACACTATACGTCTTTCATGTTGAGAGGGAATGACTGATAGTGTGACCATGCAGTATTTTAATTTTCAGGTGAATATATTTAGATGGTGTGGATCAAGAGTCAGACTCAATCCCCTCTTCTTTTTGAGGACTAACAAGTACGGGAATCAAGTATCAGAGGGGTAGCCGTGTTAGTCTGAATCTGCAAAAGCAAAGACTGTGAATGGCTTGCTAACTACAAAAGCAGCTTCTGCTCTCTTGGAATTCACACCTCCAGATCAGCTGCTAGAAGTGGGCCTCATCCTCCTTGATTGGATCCACCTGGTCATCTCCAGCCTGATCCTGGCCTGCATATTTATACCTGCCTCTGGAAATTTCCACTACATGCATCTGACGAAGTGGGTCTTTGCCCACGAAAGCTTATGCTCCTACACTTCAGTTAGTCTATAAGGTGCCACAGGACTCCTCGTCGCAAGTACGGGAATAGAATTGATTTCCACTGATACTGATACTGATACTGAATTGGAATTCTACAGCTCTCTGATGAAGGGAGTCCACTTCTTGACACAGAATTTCCTTGTGAGATTAGGCCTCAAAAATGAACTGGGAAAGAGGTTTGTGGGCAGGAATCAAGAAAAATTCAATCAGACAACCATAATGAATAATTTCTAGCAGCCATTTGTCTGTCTGCTGTTAAAGCTCTCCAGTTATGGGAAATTGGGTAAGGCAATATCCAAAATATATGGAGCAAGATTACATGGAATCAGAAAAATATAAGGAGCAAAATTACATGGAATCACTAAAGCGTGCCCACGAAAGCTCATGATACCATCTACATTTTTTGTTAGTCCCTAAGGTGCTGCACTTTCTAAGGTGTTGCAGGACCATTTGTTGTTTTTTAAAGTTTTTTCAGTTACAGACTAACATGGCTACCCCTCTGAGACTTTGTTCTGTGGAATAACTTTGTTTCTGAATAAAGATGGACCTTAGATGAGAGTGGAGCAAGGACAGGGAAGAGCAAACACATCTTCCAGAGAGATATTGGTCTTGGATCTGAAGTGAATCTTTTGCTGGAGCCACAGGATTCAATGCTTCTCTGGTCACAGCAGAGGACAGATCCATCTGCAGATGTGACGTTATCAGCACAGGGTTTGATCTGGACGTTGAAGCGAGCAGTTCTTCAGTTTGCATGTCAGAACTGTTACCAGAAATGAGGGACCTGTGCTACTTCATTCCACGTTCTCATGAGGAGGAAGTTTACTTGGACCCAAATTCTTTGGACCTGAGAGCAAGGACTCTCCTAACTTGGACGGAGTTGGAGAGGGATCGCTTTTCTTTGTGTCAACCATAGAAGATGATTTGTCTTAACAACTGTGAACGTGCCCCCATGTCTATCATCACAGATAAAAATGGTGACTCAGGTACTCAGAACTAATAAATTGAGGGCAGAGGGCCTGGAGTTAACCTAACCAGCTAGAAAGAGAAGTAACACCCCACGACTAACAAATACCATAGCTTTTTTTTAAAAAAGCACACTCTTCACAGGAAGATGGACAGATCTGCCATCAATTTGGCTGTCATCCAGAGAGGAAGAGAAGGACAATTAAGAGTATGGGATGTTAAAGAGTCCCAGCTTGAAAAGCTTTACAATTTCTTAATGGTTCTGTGGCCACATACCAGGTGACTGAAAAATAACAACAATTCCACTTCTCTGTGATTATTATTCTGCAATCATTTGATTTTGGTGTCATTTGAAATAGTGAAAGGAAGATATTTTAGAGAAAATGTTTTTCCTCTCCACTATTCAATGAGAGAGTATAGTATCTGTAAATAGCACATTAAATGTACATAGCACTTTACCAACAAATAGAGAAAAGTATAACAGACAAAGATATGGGGGAGGTATGGGAAGGGTGTTAATTAAAATGGTAATGGTGCATTAAATATATACAGAATTTTTAAAAAGCATGTAAGTGCATTGCCCATTCCCCCTCTCCCCTGCTGGCACCTCCTCTGGCCAATCAACATGCCCAGCCACCTCCGACCTCCACTCATGGAGGAGGTGGACCGGACGGAGCTGGGCTGCAGTTCCTGCCCTCCTGACTCTGGGGCAAGGGGAGGTCAGGGACAGACCGTGGTTTCCACCCACTCCATGGCATCTACTGGAGGGAGTGGGGCTGCACTGTTCCTCCCCAAGAGTAATCGGGGACGGGGTGTCCACAGCAGCGCAGCTGGTGACCAGCGGGGCTCCTTCCCCAGTCTAAAAATGCAGCTGGAGCCGGGGGGGGACGCAGCTGGAGCCAGGGGGGGGAGGGGGAGACGCGCAGATGGGGTTGGGGCAGGGAGGCCACTTACCCAGTCCAATAGCCGGCCAGATGGCAAGCCCCAGTCCCAGCTGGCCACTGTCTTGCTGGTGAAGCTGCCTCGAGGGGTCACTCTGCAATATAGCTATACCCTGAACTCGCTGTCCCAGTGATCGCTGCAGTATAGATCTCCTCCGACCATCCCCCATCCTTTCTGTGTTATGGAAAACAACTGAATACCAGGCATATCCCGTTTTTCTGGCACAACCAAACTCTGATTTTGCTTTAAGTTAGGATAAGAGGAAGCTGCATGCCAAATTTGGTGATCCAAACTTTTAGCGTTTAGGAATAGTTCTTGAACAAATGGACTCTCAGACAGACACACATTTCCAAAATATATAAATAGATTTTAATTTTATTTATTTTGGGGCTGGTGGGGAGAAATTATAAGATTCCTGCCAAAATCAATAGAAGTACTTTTTCCTTCCCTCACAAGAGGCCCAAAGATCTCCCAGATTAATTTTATAGCTGGGAAAAAAATAATCACACTTTTGATAAGATGGTAGTAAATTCAATCAATGCACTGTATACAAACACTACGTACATTACAAACATTTCTAACAAGTTTATTTCTCAATCAGAATTTTCTAAACCTGACAAACTTCTGCATAAATTTAAAGTATACATTTTAGACCTCGGTTCAGCAAGCCTTCATACACACGCTTTTTTTCAAATATTTTTAGACTATTCACATCCATAATGTCAAGTATTTGCTGAACTTCTTGAAGGCTCACAACTTAAGTTACCAAAGCACAAAACAAATGCCAAAGAAAATCTTCCTGCATCCACTGCTAACTAAAAATGTCTAAAGTAACTTTTTTGTGGTTTGTGTTTTTTGATTTTTTACAAAATATTTAATTATGGTTTGAGAACAAATACACGACGACTTTTTTTCCCCCAAAAAAGGTAATATTTATACTGGAAATTCCATAACTAGAACATTATTTATTGGATACTAGGAGAATGTACTGGTGTTGTCACCATTAGCAGGGCTTGACAATTAATGCGGTCTGCGCATGCGCAGCATGCTGAACTGCGCGGCTGGCGAGCGGGGCTTGTCGTGGTTTGGTGAGCCCTGACCATTAGGGATATTAAAATGCATGTAACCTTTAAATCAGCACCCCGTGTCCACCAGTTCCAGCCTGCTCCCTTCCCTTTGATGCTGCTGCCTCTGATACAGAGGCAGCAGCGTTGGGAGCTGGCAGTTCCCCAGGAGCTGGTGTACTCTAGGACTTGGCGGCTACCTGTGCATACTGGAAGCCTGCATGTAACTGTGTACACAATTACACTTTCACATCCCTAGTCCCCATGTACCATTTTTGGCAAATCCCCATGCCTCTGTTATTCAGTTTCCCCAACTGTATAAAAATAATACCTTTTACTTAATCTGAAGGTTAACTGGCGTTTGTGAAGTGCTCTGAATCCTGTATATAATGCTCAGTATTTTTAATCAAAATATGGTACAGTAAGTAATGGGACAAAATAACCCTTCATCTTCCTCCAAAAAGAAAATCCTTTGGGAATTTTGTTATTTAGGGTTTCCTTTTTTATTCTCCTCATACACTCCTAAAATGTCAACAAAATGGAAGGCACTGAAAATCATGTTTTCAATGATAGTCAAGTAAGAAGATCACAGTCAACATGTGGTTTTAAAGTATTTCTACTCTAGCACTGTAATTTTTCTTCACAAATGACATAACAACACAAGTGTGCTACTGACTAGTATACAGGAGTGATTAGGAAGGCAACTATAAAGCCAGTTAAATAACTGTTTGATGTCTAAAGTTTTTATGTAGCTACAATCAGATTAGAAATACATAAATTGAAGCTGCGAGACCTTTTGAATTAATCTAACTCAAAGCTGTAGGAAAAATAAATATGTAAGACAATTAGCTGCAATGCATTAACATGATCAGTTCTGCTTTTCAAATCCAGTAAGCAAAATGAGGTTTTAAAGAACTTCAGGAAAGATGAAAATTGTTAGATTATTCAGAAGCAAATGAGAACTATATCAAGAAAGATTGTACATGTAATAAACTCTTACCCCCTTTGGCTCAGGCACAATCAAATGAGTACACTTATTATTGAGGCTCAGCTGGCAATCTCCTCCATAAAAAGTAACCAAAGCCCATAGCACACTTCGGTCTTCAGATGAAATCTAATAAGAAATTAAAAATAAACCTTTTAGTGCTATGCAACAAAACTTATTTTGTTTCAAGAGCATTATTATCTCTCTATATTTATAAAAAAAAATCCTGCTGGACGACAGAATGTTCCTGCCAGGCAACATGACGTTATCATGTCATCAGCGTCAACAGGCTCTCTCAGTGAAGCAAAAGCGTCAGCGAGAGATAGGCGAGTTCAGTGAGCAGAGGGTGCAGCCCCCTACTAGCTTGTAAAATACTGTTTAGAAATTTAACTAATGTTCTACTTCCCACCATTGTTCAATAAAGAACTAGTATGACACTTACAAGAAACACTGAAGGACCATGCCTTAACCCATACAATAAAAAGTAACTTTAGCAGATGTTCTTCACTTATGCTAACCTGAAATTAAGATATTATTTTCTGAAGCGATCACGTAACAACTATAGAACTAAAATGCAAATATCAAGACTTGTTCACTCACATAAGATGACCTACTTATTTAGCTTTAACCACTACCTTGCAACTCAAAAAATCCCCCCTTCTTTTAACAAAAATAACTGTTTTATGGACTTTACTCGCATTGACATTCTCCAAGCTAGGGAATATCATTACTGAATAATAATAAAAAATCTTTTGGTTATCCATGCCAATGACTACCAAATTCCTAAGTGTTGCATGTAATTATAATGACCAAGACACCAGCAGCCTTAAAAAAATCCCAATATTCTTCAGACTTTAAAGGATGAAGATAAATTCATTTAACCTATTAACATCTGTTAGGGACAAAGGCACTAACAAAAAGTAAAACAAAATAAAAACCAGGAGACCACATTTACAACACATGAAAACAATCAAAAAATCTTGTTGACTAACACATTATGTACTATTCTGTCAAACAAGCCAAGTAAACCTGTACATTCATATGCAACAGAAAATAAACATTTTCCTTACAGCACCAGCAGTAATTTAAAACCACAGGCACCAGCCTGGAAAGACAAATGAACTCAGTGTGTGAACTGGTGCAATAGAAATGTTCACAGTATTAAGATTAAGCAAGTGATATATTTTTCCAGGACTGGAGCCTACCCTGTCTGAAATTTTAGCTCTGGTACCTCCAACAAAACAATAGGTATAATCATGATGATCAGTTATTTTGCAAAGTTTTCCCTGCTTAATGCATGGATAGCAAGCTAAACAAAAACACTAAAATAAGACATAAAAAAATTAAAAGTAAAAGGCACATAATTTCTGCATACTGCATTCTGTATACTAGAGTATCTCTGTACTGCTGAATGCCATCTAAATGCCATTTTCATTCGACACTTAGGATAAAAGGATTCTGTGGATCTCCACATATGATATCCAATTAAGTATTTAGTCTAATGCTGCTCAAATAGTGGTTCATTTCTTGTAAACCAAAGAAGAAAAGGCATGGTACATGCAGGAAGATAAGGAAAACAATAAACAGAACACCAAAATATACAAATGTATTGTAATTATTCTAAGCTGTATTTCTTTAAAATGGTTATATTCTCACCTGAGAGAGACAAGCAGTGACTCCAAAAAAGATCTCACATGATTCTGGAGAGAAACCATTCACCCTGGGAAACAGATGTCAAGGACATAAAACTGGAATGGAATATTCTTGGAGGGTTTTAGAAGAGAATTAATGATATTATGTATGGCACTTCTCATATATTTGAACATTTAAAAAGCCAAACCAAAAACAAACAAAAGCTAGTCCTTCAAAGTGACAGACTTTTTTTCATCAAGTTGCAAATTTCAGTGAAAATTCAAGTTTCAAGTCAAACTGATTCAGACTATTTCTAACTACAGTAGGGGCCCTAAATGGCACTAGTGATAGAAATGTAGCCGTGTTAGTCTGGGGTAGTTGAAGCAAAATGCAGGACAATGTAACACTACAAAGTGCTACATTGTCCTGCATTTTGCTTCAACTAAATGGCACTGTGATCTTGCTCCTCATGGACAGCTTATTCCGCACATTTTATTCCGCCAAAAGAAAAACCACACACACAAAAAGCAAAAGGCATGAAACCATCAACTTATTTTTCAGGCATGTATCTTGTCTTTAAAACCATTCTTTCTGAAGCACCTTGCACTGGCTACTGTAAGATGACAGGATACAGGGATAGATGAACCACTGACCCAATATGGCTGTTCTTGTGTAAATCTACCTTCCTAGATAGGTTGTGTTACCTATATTTTCAGGAAAAAGCATAAGGGTGTCTCCTACTACAAAGCATGATAAAATGCACCTAACAACAAAAAACCCAAACCTTTGGCTGTCCATTGCCATCTTTATTCTATATGATCTGTTTGTCTGGAGGGTGGGCCAGATTTGGGAACCTCGTTACTCTAAGAAAAGAAATTTCCAGGTAATCACGGAAAAGGAAGAGATAGCAGTGCGGGGCGGCATGCAGCTTCCCTGCATATTTTTCATTTAAAACTGAGACCAGTGGGCTGGGACTGAGCCAGGCAGCCGGTCCAAGTTTTAAATGAAGAGCATAAGGGGCATTGTTGCAGTTCACCGAGAGAGTTAACCAATAAGCAGTCACTTATTTTTAACTGGTTACCTGGGTAGCCGTTAATACCTTTAATACCGATCCGGTACTTTCAGATATCATAAGGACTCTAGGGCTATGTCTACACTATGGGCCTCATGCGGAAGAGCAAATGCAAATGGAACACTCATTTGCATATGTCACACTCATTTGCATTTCTTCTTCCTTTCCCTTTTGCGCAAGAGGTTTTTGTGCAAAAAAGCGCTGTGTAGACGGCACCCTTTTGCGCAAAACCCCCTTTTTGCATAAGCCATGCACCCGGGGGCAGGGACACCCATACGCTGCACGCCCAGGAGCCGGCACCGCCCATGCACCATGTGCCCGGGGGCAGGGCTGGCCCCGATCACTCTGCGGGCGCACAGAAATGGCTCGGCGGGCGCCATGGCGCCCGCAGGCACCACACTGGGGACCACTGAATTAGGGGATGTTAAAATATGTTTATTTTTGTAAACATATAACTGCTGAAATGTACAGAGGTTACATGTTTACAAGGGGGAGCCAGGCAGAAGGCAGTGCTCGTGGGAAGCTGGGTTCTAAGCATGGGTTCTGGGTTCTGCATGTAACCATGTATGTTAACCAATGAGCTAGGCTGATATGCACAGAGGTAGCTACTCAGAAAAGTTACTGCAGAGATGTGTATATCTCATTGAAACAAAAACAAGTTACAGCAAAATAACTTCACAAACTGAGGGCATTAAAAAAAAAGGGATAACTAGTTTAGAGTCCTTTGAAATGGCTGCTCCATAAGCCAATATACTGCAAATTCAAAGCATTCATTGAAAAAAAATTCTGAACCCTTTACACAAAAGATACAACCATCACAATATAAAGAGACATTCTGCTACTGAGAGGGCAGATCTACACTCTGACACCTAAAGTACACAATTCCAGCTATGTGACCACCAGAATATATAATGTTCATATATTTTTCATATGTATGGTACAACATGAACAATTCAACAGAAAGGATACGGCAGAAGAGCTCCACATTGAACAGACAGAGTCACCCAGGAAGGCTGCAAGACAAAATGAATGAAGTATATTTTTAGCAAAGTATCTGAAGCAATACACACAAATAATAGCGCGATTCCTGTCTATTCATTTTAAAACCAAATTTCAGTTCCACAACACCTTTCATTTTAGGATTACCACGTGTTTTATAAACAAAGTATTTAATTCTCACAACACCCCACCTGATATTACAAACTTTTAAACACAAACAATGAGTGGTCACAGAGCAAGTCAGCAGCAAAGACTGGAATAGAACCGAGATTTTCTGACATCTGGTGCTCTGCTTTAAACACCAGCTATTTGGACTCACTTAAAAAGATATGCAGAATTGAAGATACAGGCAGTCCCCGAGTTACGCGGATCCGACTTACGTTACCAGGGAGACGGGGAGCAAAGTAGCGGAGGACCCGGGCCGGACCGCGGCGCTGATCTGGAAGCGCCGCGGTCCGGCCCGGGTCCTCCGCCGCTTTGCTCCGCATCTCCATCTCCCTGGTCTGCTGGCGGGGGGGGGGGGAGGGGACGCAGCTAGTGCCTCCCCCAGCAGACCAGGGAGACGTGGAGCAAAGCCCGGGGCCTGTGGTAGAGCAGCTGGGGTGCTGCCGGTTGGTCCCGCAGCACCGCTCCTTGGCGCTACTGGACCAACCCGGCAGCACCCCAGCTGCTCTGCCCCAGGAGTCCTGATTCAGCCGCTGCTGATCAGTTTCAGCAGCGGCTGAATCAGGACGCCTGGGGCAGAGCAGCTGGGGTGCTGCTGGGTTGGTCCAGTAGCGCCGAGGAGCGGCCGCGCTACTAGACCAACCCAGCAGCACCCGAGCTGCTCTGCCCCAGGCGTCCCCAAGTCAGCCGCTGCTGAAACTGACCAGCGGCTGACTACATGAAGCCCGAGGCAGAGTTGCTCTGCCCCGGGCTTCCTGAAATCAGCTGCTGATCAGTTTCAGCAGCAGCTGACTTGGGGACGCCTGGGGTTCTTAAGATGAATCTGTATGTAAGTCGGAACTGGTGTCCAGATTCAGCCGCTGTTGAAACTGATCAGTTTCAGCAGCGGCTGAATCTGGACGCCAGTTCCGACTTACATACAGATTCAACTTAAGAACAAACCTACAGTCCCTATCTTGTACGTAACCCGGGAAATGCCTGTATTTACACCCAACATCCGGGGTAGGCAATAATTTTTGATGGGAGGTGCCACTCCAAGATTTTGGTAAGTGGTTCCACACTTTTCTATGGAAGGGATCCAGGGTCTGGGACAGAGGCTGGATGCAGAAGTGAGCCTAAGGTATGGAACTGGGGGATGTAGGAGTATGGCGTCTGGAACAGAGTATAGATGAAGGAGAGTGTTGTGATGTGGGGCAGAGACTTGTGGTGCAGGGTCCAGGAAGGGGTATGGGAGCAGGAGAATATTCTGGCCTAGGGGAAGGATGTAGAAGGGGGTGAAGGGTCAGGGAGGGACTAATGACCTGGGGAAAGAGTGAAGGAGTATACAGAGGGTTTGGATGGTGACCTGAATCAGGAGGGGGTAGTGAGCTGGGTCAGGGAGTTGCGGGGAGAGAGGGACTGGCGTGCCAGAATCAGGCTATGACCGGGAGGCGTTTACTTATGCAGCTCCCAGCCAGCAGATCTGCCAGGAAGGCTCCCTGCCTGCTGCAGGCCTAGATTGCTCGATATAGCTGGCTGCTCCTTGTGGCTCTCTGCTCCGGGCTCTGGGAGGAGTGAGAGGGGTAGGCTTCGCACATTGTCCCCACCCTTAGTAAATGTCTCAACTCCCAAAAAATTCTGACTTTCTCTCTCTCCCCCGCTCTCTCTTGCTTTTGTACCTAAGGCATCAAAAGAACCAGACTTTGGACTTAAGAAGGGTTCTAACATGAAAACTTGGTCACCTCTGTTGCTGGGAACATGTAGTAAGGATTTTATTTGATCTAAGCCTTGTTTGTTAAGTTTTAGTTACTAGAAAGCATTTTATCTTCATTTCCGTTTTAAGCATTTCTAACTTTCATTCCTTATACTTGTACTCACTTAAAATCTAACTCTTTACCTAAATCTTAACCCTAGCAAATTAAAGAAATGTGTTTTAACCTTTAATCAAAACTAATCCAGTGTTATATTTAAGCTGAACTGTCTGAGTATCTCCAGTTAGAAAACAAATTGTTAAATCTTGACCCCTTATGGGACAACAGACCTTCACCATCTGAATTGTCGTCCCGAAGAGAACTAGACAGTGAAGAACACACGTTTGGGGAAATTTTGGAGACTGGAAGTGGGTTGAGATCATTTTGCAAGTGGTAATGGGAGGCTAGTGGAAAACAGTGTGACTGGAGCATGGCTGGCAGGCTACAGCTATACGGAGACATTCGGGCTGCATCTAGACTGGCATGATTTTCTGCAAATGCTTTTAACAGAAAAGTTTTTCTGCTAAAAGCATTTGTGGAAAAGAGCATCTAGATTGGCACGGACGCTTCTGTGCAAAAGCACTTTTTGCGGAAAAGCGTCCGTGCCAATCTAGACGCGGTTTTGCATAAGAAAGCCCGATTGCCATTTTCGCCATCGGGGCTTTTTTGCGCAAAACGGTTCTCAGTTGTCAACACTGGCCCTCTTGCGCAAAAGCATTTGCACAAGAGGGCTTTTTCCCGAATGGGAGAGTCGTTGTATTTGTGGAAGAACACTGACAATCTTACATTAGATCGTCAGTGTTCTTGCGCTAATTCAAAGCGGCCAGTCTAGACAGTCTAGACGCAGCCAGGGTGTGGCCTGTATAATATTTGATTACAAGGGGGCACAGGTTGGGAGCTACAACAGCAAAGCATAGTGAGGCACCCAGCGTTGAAGGATAGGTAGGAATATTACCTCTCACTAGCTGAATTACACCCCAGAATGTGATAGGAAGAAATGATACTCCCCTTCCACTGATCTCACAAACGAAAAGCATTGTGTGAGAGCTTCATATTATAATCACTATTACCAAACTGAGGAGCCAAAACCATTCTAGAAAATGGACTTGTTATTGTTTAAATAGAAACCTGCTTCTACTGAAATTTCATTTTTGACTTCTACTGTTCCCTGTTTGTTTATTCTATTTATATTTCTACATGGGCATGTAAACCCATGTACTATAGTAGAACCTGAAAGTTACAAATACCTCAGTAATTTAGTTCATAACTATGAAACGTTTGTAACAGTGAACAAAACAGTATAGGGATGTTAAATTTGGATTATTCAGATAATCGAGTAATCAACGGAATTTCCATCGACTACTTGATTAGTCGATAAAGGGGGCGCTGGCTATCCTGCTGAGCCTCTGCCTTTGAAATGTACAAGAGATGCCCACGGTTCTTGTACATTTCAAAGGAAGGGGAGCAGCAGGGAACCCGCAGGAGTAGGGAGGAAACAGTCCCCATTCACTCCCACAGGTCCTGAATGCTGCACCTCTCCCTTTGAATGGTAAGAACTAGAACCACCGAATTTGGTATGCAGCTTCCTCTTATCCTAACTTAAAGCCAGGTCAGGTGTTTGGTTGTGCCAAGAAAACGGGAAGTGCTGGGAATAGGACTGTTTTCCATAAAATGGAAAGGAAGGGATAGAC
The DNA here is from genome assembly GCF_049634645.1 of Pelodiscus sinensis. Classification (NCBI taxonomy): domain Eukaryota; kingdom Metazoa; phylum Chordata; order Testudines; family Trionychidae; genus Pelodiscus; species Pelodiscus sinensis. Next base: position 241,922,465 of record NC_134712.1, on the reverse strand, counting down.
AGAAAAGGGATGGGTACAGAAAGGAGGACACAATACTGAGAGTGGCCACTGGGAGCAGAGAGCACAGAGGAGAGCTATATGCAGAGTAGCTGCTGGAAGCAGCCACACCACCAGGAGCTGGGGTGGGCAATAAAACTGCAAAGGTTCACCAGGGTTAGCCCCTGGTGAGCCACTGCTGCTATATTTATCTGTGCCTCCACAGATACAAGCGATCGCAGCTCCTCTTGGCCAAGAACGGCGATCCGTGGTCAATGGAAGCTGAGATTGGAGGAGCAGATAAATACAGTGGTGTGGGGGTGCACCGGGGCTAAAACTGGGAAGCCACTGGTGGCTGGGGGAGGAGGACTGGGAGGAGACAGAAGGCTCCAGCGAATGGGACTCCCCACCCTGAGCCCCTCCTCAACCCTCATTCTCACACACCCCATGCCCCCAGCCTCCTGTCCTGCCCCCCACATCTCCAAGGCTCCGTCCTTACTCCTGCACCCCCCAAACTGCCAGCCTCCTGCCCTGAAGGTCTCGGACAGCTCCAGGTAAGTCTTCTAGTCCTATATAACTGTCATTCAGAAAATAAATTGAGCACCAAGTTTAGAAGAAAGTTAACCCCTCCCCTCCCATTTTCTCCACACATCAGATGAACATGAATGGTACTTTACAAAATTACAATTAATTACCGTGGAAAACAATTACATTAAATTTTCTCTCATGTTATATAGTAGTTACTCACCTTTACCACAGGGAGATCAAAGACCTCACGAGATTCTCCAACCTCAGGGTTGTCTCCATCTTCTGCAATAATGTGTGAAGCCAGTGCATTATAAGAAACCTCCTTTGCTTTCCCAGCTTTCAGAAGCTGAATAACCTAAAAACCAAAGAGGAAGACAAATCAAAAGATCATCTTAAGATTTTTGGCTTGAGAAAAATATTAATTTAGCAATACTAATAACCCTTGGAGATGGAGAAGTAATATTTCACTAATTTCGCTTCTTGTTTTATTATAGAAAACACAATTGTGTTATAGGCAAGGCCACCTAATATTGCACTTACCTAATATTGTTTGCCCCCAACACTTTCCATTAAAAGCCCCTCTCTTCAGTTGCTTATAACTTTGCCGTGAATCATTTGGCTGAAATTTTACATGTTGAGTTTCTGCCTCATGCTGAAAATGATTTTGTAAAATTTTGTAAGAATGACCACACTAGGTAACACTAATGATGCATCTAACCCAGTATTCTGTCTTCTGACAGTAGTCAATGCCAAGCATTTCTAAGGGAAAGAACAAAACAGGCCCGGTCATCTAGTTGAAACATCTCAGTGGCACAGTGACATCCAAAGCATAGGGTTGCATCCTTGACTAATAGTCACTGAGGGACCGATCCTCCATGAACTTCTCTAAACTCGTTACACTTTTGGCCTTCATGACACCCTGTGGTAATGAACTCCACATGTAGATAAATTTTGTTAAGTAGTACTTCCTTATGTATAAAACTGCTGCCTATTAATCTCATTAAGTGACTCCTGGTTCTTGTTTTATGTGAATAATTAAATAACTGTTTCCTGTCCAGTTTCTCCACGCCAGCCATGATTTTAGAGACTTCTATCATATCTCCCTTAGGGTGTGTCTAGACTACATGCCTCCTTCGACGGAGGCATGTAGATTAGCCAGATCGGAAGAGGGAAATGAAGCCGCGATTAAAATAATCGCGGCTTCATTTAAATTTAAATGGCTGCCCCGATCTGCCGATCAGCTGTTTGTCGGCAGATCGGGGGAGTCTGGACGCGATGCCCCGACAAAGAAGCCTTTCTTCATCGACACAGGTAAGCCTCGTGAAACCAGGCTTACCTGTGTCGATGAAGAAAGGCTTCTTTGTCGGGGCATCGCGTCCAGACTCCCCCGATCTGCCGACAAACAGCTGATCGGCAGATCGGGGCAGCCATTTAAATTTAAATGAAGCCGCGATTATTTTAATCGCGGCTTCATTTCCCTCTTCCGATCTGGCTAATCTACATGCCTCCGTCGAAGGAGGCATGTAGTCTAGACACACCCCTAGTAATGCCCCTCTTTTCCAAGTTGAACAGTACCTGTCTTTCTAATCTCTCCTCATGTAGAAGCTGTTCCATACCCTTAATCATTTTTGTTTCTCTTATTAGTACCTTTTCCATTTCTAATATACCATTTTTGAGACAGGTGATCAGAACCCATGAAGGTGTGGGCATACCATGAATTTATACAGTGGTACTATAGCATTTTCTGTCTTATTATATATTCCTGTCTTAATGGTTCCTAACATTCTGTCACCTTTTCTATCTTGACACACTGAGTGCACGTTTTCAGAAAACAACCCACAATGACACTAGGATCTGTTTCTTGAGTGGTAACAGTTAATTTAGACCCCATTATTTTGTATGTATATTTGAGATGTTTTCCTATATGAAATACTTTGCATTTATCAGCACTGTGGGTGACATCTGTTTTCTGCAAAAGCGGCGAGGAGTCCTGTGGCACCTTATAGACTAACTGAAGTGTTGGAGCATAAGCTTTCGTGGGCAAAGACCCACTTCGTCAGATGCATGAGAAGTGGGTCTTTGCCCATGAAAGCTTATGCTCCAACACTTCAGTTAGTCTATAAGGTGCCACAGGACTCCTCGCCGCTTTTGCAGATTCAGACTAACACGGCTACCCCTCTGATATCTGTTTTCTGGTATCCAGGTGGCACAGAGAGGGAAGCTATCAAATTCAAATGTGGGAGAAACAAAAGCTGAACTAGGAGAGAAGGAAATGAACAGACTGGGACAAGGGGTCAGCTGAAACTGGGAGATAGAGGGGAAGGGAAGGTTGAAATTGGTTTGGCAAGAGACCAGGGAGAAGAGGTATTAAGGGAAATCTTGAAGGGGAACTGGGATGAACAGCTACTGTGCTGGTGGAAGCAGGAGGTTTACCAAGATTGGTAGAACCTTGTGCGCGTACAAATGCCTGCCTGCAGATGCAGATATCCGTGGATAGAAACTGGCATCTGCTGATCTACTCCCAGAAGATGCTGCAGCCAAATGAGAAAGGAAGCTGCTGCTGCTGCTTCCAGGATCCAGTACCCCGGGCTGGCAGCTCCTCCAAGCCATGCAGGTGTACCACCCAGTTGCATCCGTCAGAGGGTCGTACAGCCCCACCTGGAGTGGCAGTACCACACTAATCTCTTTTGGCTGCATCTCCTGAGAGTAGAGGGCTGCAGATCAGCGAATACTGATTTCTATACGTGGATAGCCACATCTGCAAGTAGACATTTGTATCCTCTAGGGACGTAAAATTATGATGAACTCACTAATTGAATAGTCAATGCAATTTACATCAACTATTCGATTAGTCGATAAGGGTGCCTCTGCTACACTTCAAAGGCGAAAGTGCTGCAGGGAGCATGGGACCAGTGGGAGACTCAAGCAATCCTCCAGTGGCCTTGTGCTCCCTGCAGTGCTTCAAAGTGGCAATGCTGTGTGGAGCCCGGGGTCAGCTGTGGACTCCACGCAGCACTGTCACTTTGAAACACTGCGTGCACGTGCAGCCCAGTCCCCAGCTGGCCCCAGGCTGCACACAACATTTCAAATCATCAGCGCTGCATGGAGCCCGGGGTCTGGCCCCGGGCTCTATGAGGCGCTGCTGCTTTAAAGCATCCTCTCCTCCCGTCCCCACTTACTGCCTCTTTCTGATAGCGCGGGGGGGAGGGGGAAGGAAGCGACTAGTCGACTAGCATTTGCTTATTGGATAGTCAATTAGTCATTCACATCCCTAGTATCCACACAGGGCTGTAGAGACTAAACAAGGAGCTGAGAGCAGACAGAATAAGACCAGTGTGTATGGGGAGACAGATTTGACAAAGAGCTAAAATGTGAAGGGAGACCTAGGACTGGCTGGGCAAAGAAACTAGGACAAGAAGAGAGAGGCAGATCAGATGATGAGCTGAAAGAGGGGAACACGGACTGAGTGCAGGAACAGTAAGGGTGTGTCTAGACTGGCAAGAAACTTGCCAGCTGTGCACACTGGCCGCTTGAATTTGCACAAGAGCACTGACGTTCTTATGTAAAAATTCAGTGCTTCTTGTGCAAATACTTTGATGTTCCCACTCAGGGATAAGCCCTCTTGCACAAGAATACTTGCGCAAGAGGGCCAGTGTAGACAGGCACCTTAATTTTTTGCGCAAGACACCCGATGGCTAAAATGGCCATCGGAGCTTTCTTGCGCAAAAGCGCATCTATACTGGGCACGGATGCTTTTGCGCAAAAGCATCCGTGCCAATCTAGACGCTCTTTTGCAGAAATACTTTTAACGGAAAAACTTTTCCGTTAAAAGTATTTCCACAAAATCATGCCAGTGTAGGCGTCAAAGACTGTGGTGAAATCCTGAAAAGAGGAGATTGGGACTGAAAAGACAAGGAGAATGGGATAAGGATTTAAGGGGGGGAAAAGAGACAAGACTGAAATAAGGACAGGGTAGAAGAGTTCATGCTTGGCAGGAATGGCCAGAAGAGTCTGTGCCTAGTAGGGTAATTAGCTTCCACAGCCTAGACTAGAACCCAAGACTGCTGAAGCTAACCACTCCTCTGTAGTCAGCAAATATCTATGAAACCCACTGGCAAAGGTGTTAATACACACAGGGGATGTTAAACTGCTCCTGCTATTAGTTAGGGATGTAAGCAACTAACTGACTAGTCCCTCCCTCCGCCCCCGCCCCGCTCCGCTCTGCTCCACTCCGCTCCAGGCCTTGCTGTCTCTATTAGAAAGAGGCAGCAAGGTGAGAGAGATGGGGTGCTGGGAGGAGCCTGCTTAAAAGCCAGTTCCCCACAGCTCCAGCTTCGTGGGAAGGGGAAGGGGCAGAGCGGTGGCATTCCATCTTTAAAATGTACAAGAGCCCCAGTAGGGGCTATGGTGCATTTCAAAGACTGAAACGCAGCATGTAGCCTGGGGCCAGCTTCAAAAGCTGAATTGCCGCATGGAGCCTGGGGCCAGCAGAAGACTTCCCACTGGCTCCAGGCTCCATGCCGCATTTCAAAGGCAGAACACCGCCTGGCACTTTGAAATGATAGCAAGAGCCACCCAGCTGTTGCTAATTTTAAAACAGACGCACCCTTAACTAATTGAATAGTCAATGGAAATTCTATCGACTATTCAATTATTAATTAATCTAATTTTAACATCTCTACTATTAGTTATTCCACAACAGAGGTCTGTGCCAACAACAGCAGAGATCTGTACAATGGATGTAAAGGTTCCAACCCTACTGATGACCACTGTGGGTGTCAAAATTAGGGGTGTAAAATTCCATTTAATTAGTTAACCATTGAAACATTATGCTTAACCCATTAACTGATTAAATGGGGTGAGGGGGACAGCTTGCCTGTCTCAGCTGGCCTGGAGTGGGCCCCCACTGGTTAACCATAACAGATAAGCCTCACCCATTAAGGCTTATCTGTTATCCTGATGCCACATGTTGGAATTTCTATTTTTCAGTTTGTTTTAAAAATCCAGAGTTACACATAAAAAGGTATGTTAAAATACCATTAAGATTGCAAAGTGAAGCACAAACATTAGAAAAAGCCAAAATTAAGATTCCATTTGTGAAATGGGGATAATACCACCTCTCACTTCACAGCAGTGTTGAAAAGATTTAAGTAGTATCGGTTTGTGAAGCACTTTAATACAATAGTGAGGGGCGCCATAGAAATACCCTTAAGAAAAATAATAATTCTGACTCCACAGCAGAGTCTGAATAGTGTGCAATATATAAGGTAAGGGGCCCCACACAATGAACAATAAGAATAAAGCAAAATACTGAACTGCTGCTCATTAAATAAGCAGCATCCATATTTGGAAGGAATGAGGTTGGAGTCTTATGGGGAAAATAATATGTGATCATATAATTAAACACTTTTCATAATGAATATGCACAGGGGGCTGAATTAAAGTTGCACAGGTCATATTAATTCTGGCATTTCCTATCTTTTGAGTGCTTTTACTTTACTAAATAATAAAAACACTTCTTTGTGTTTAATAGTATTATATCGCTTCTCAGCCTTTTGGCTAAGATTAAATATAAAACCAGAACAAATCTAAGTAAATGGTCTCTGAAAACTCAGTCACTTTTTATTTGGTCATTAAATGAAAGTGACCTTACAACCTGACAAATCACACTCCCTCACCCTCCATCCTCCACAAGATTCCCTGCAGTTAGCACTTCTAGTGCTGGGTTGGGGATTTTTTTTCAAATCCTGGATTGTTAGGGATTTCTTAGAATGTCTGATTGGGGCCTTGTGTGCTACTTACTGACAGTCAAAACTTTGTGAAGAAGTTAGACTGCGAGAATGTTCTAATTTCCTTTAAAAGGTACAGAAAATGATTTTAATCACCCGCAGCAATTGATTAATACTTTCAGAGAGGAACGCTTCACATGTATCATATGTAACTATAACAAACCCTAAAGAGTCCCCCCCTCCCAATATATTTTTCACACACAGAAGTGCCGAGTGATTGTGCAAAGACTTGACTACACGCCCGGTTCCCTACATTTTTAAGTGCGGTCATTATAAATCCAGGGACACAATGGCAACGTGCATGTTCCGCACCCTCAGGCGCCGGGCGAGTGACCTTTCAGTGCAGTCAGTGCCTGTGGCACGGGGCTGGGCGAACAGGGATGAGGCGACCGGGGGCTCAGTGCCCATGGCCCGGAATGGGGCAGGGCAGGAAAGGGGGCTCCGCGCTGCTCCCTGAAGCCGGGCAGGGAAAGGAGGGAGCAGCCAGTGCCCGCGGTTCGGCCCTAGCGAGCGGGCCGTGCCCGAGGCTGGCGCTGGGCACAGGGCCGGGAGGCGGAGCGAGGGGTCCCCCCGTGGGTCTGTAGCGGGATGGGCAGGGGAGGCTGGACCCGAGGAGGCGGCGAGGGGCTGCGGAGGGCTGGCTGGACCCGAGGGCCCTGCCGCGGGGGCCGCCGCTGTCCGGGGAAGTCGCTCTCCCACTCGCCGTCCCGCCCGGCGGCTCCGCGCAGGCTGCTCTGGGGCCTGCGCACCGGGGCGGCCGGTTCCACGGCGCGGGGGGTGCGGAGGGAAACACAGAGACTGCAGCCCATTCGCCCGCAACCCCCTCAGAGAGTGCGCGAGACACCCCGCGCGCACACACACACACACTTATGCGCGGCGCGAGCTTTAAAGCGGCGCGAGCTTCCACAGCTGTCACCGGCGCAAGGAAGCAGTGGAAGAGCCCACAGTGCCCAGCGGCGGGCGGAGGGGGGGGGGGTTGACCCGGTACCTTGGGGTCGATGTCTCCCACTGCGAAGAACTTGACATCTTTGAACATCTCCTCGGGCACTTTCAGTTCCTCCCCGCCCGCCGACATGGTCCCGTCCGTGCGGAGCCGCGGCTCGCGCTCCCTGGGGCCAGCCCGGCGCTCCCTTCCCCTCCCCCCGCCGAACAACCGAACCGCGGGAGCAAGGCGCGCGCTGCGGAAGGCACCATTCCCCGCCGGGACCCGGGGGGAGACTGAGCCAAACGGCCCGATCAGCGCCCCCGGCTGCCAGTGCCGTGGCTTCTGCTGGCGGCGCCTCCGGGCACGGGCTCGCACCGAACTAGGCCCGAGCGCCTGCGTTCAACCACGCTGCGCAGCCTGCCGCTCCCCCTGTCGCCGCGATCAATGGACTCTCCCCCAGGAAAGGGGCGGGGGTGCCTGGTCCCGCCCATGTACGAACAAGCAGGAGACGGGATCCTGAGCTCTCGTGGGCGCAGCCCACTTCTTCAGATGGCCGGAGTGGGATGGGCGCACCCAAAACAAATGGGGGGGGGCAGGAAACAAGGAGCAGAGAGTACACAATCCGCAACCCAGCTTGGAACATGACCCCTCGCTCTCGGGGGGGGGCATTCCCGCTCACAAGCCCCCCCCCCCCCACCTGAAACCAATGATTTCCGGTCACCATGCTGCACAACCACATCATAAGCCTCCAGGAACTCAGGCCTGCAACCAGCCCAGTGTCTATACCAGCGAATTCGTCCCTGGACCCAACCACATCAGCCACCAAATCAGAGCGTCATTCAACTGCACCACCAGTAATTTGCTCTATGCCATCAAATGCCAGCAATGCCCCATTGGACAAACTGGACAGTCCCTACGGGAAAGACTCAATTGACCCCAATCAGATATAGGGAAAGGGAACATACAGAAACCTGTTGGAGAACACTTCAATCTACCTAATCACTCTTTAAGAGATCTCCAGGTGGCCATCTTGTCACAGACCAATTCTACAAGCTAAATACACAGAGAGTTGTTGGAATTACAATTCATCCACAAATTCAATTCCTCTACTGATTACCTTCTCAATCGAGATACTGGATGGCTGGGACATTGTCAACCAAAAACATTCCAGTGTTTCTCAACCAGTGATACAAGTACCCTTAGGGGTACTTGAGAGAAGTCGGGGGGGAAGGGGGTACGTCAACACAACTGAAACCTGGAGAAAACTGAATTTTTGTTTTAAGTTTTACAGCGCTCTATTATTTTTGGACTTTTTACACTCCAAAATTTCATCACCCACCTGGCTACAATTAAATTGTTTAAACAAATGTGTTGCAATAGTAGAAAAAAAATTGTGTCCCCCAAAACTAGGTACTGGGGGTACTTACAATTTTGTTTTAAAAAAAAGGGGGGTACTTAAATTTTTTTAAAAGGGGTAATTTATTAAAAAAAAAAAAAAAAAAAAGGTTGAGAAACACTAACATTCAATGAAGGTGCCAACAGCTCTTTGTGTAGATTCTTATGTTAGTACCCTTCCTATCTAATTGCGGTCCTTTGATCCTTATCTGCTGCTTTTTATCCAATCTTCGGGTGCTTATAGATTACCAGTTCTGCCTACTTGAGTTTCCCTTTGATATTTTCATACCCTCTGCTCCTTGTTTCCTGCCCCCTTCCTTTTTTTCTTCCTTTCCCTCTCCCTTCTCTCCTATTTATTTTAGGTCTGCACATCCTAAACTCAAAACTCCAGTCATCTGAAGAAGTGGGCTGTGCCCACAAAAGCTCAAGATACCATCTACATGTTTTGTTAGTCTATAAAGTGCTACCCACACCATTTGTTGTTTTTTAAGTTTATCCTGTACTTGTACAGACTAACTTGTCTATCCCCTGAAGCTTCCAGATAAGAAGGAAGGGAGCCTCTCCTGGCTCAGGCCCTGCCTGTGTCCCTAGGTCTTCCCTCCTCTCTGTCCCAAGCCTCCCTCAGACCCCTCCCATACCTTTGGCACCTCCAGAAAGGAGCCTCCGAGCCTTCCCCCCTCCCCACACAGGCAGCCTGGGAGCTGCTCCAGCACAGCCACATGCTGCATGCAGTGGGGGAGGGGAGATGTTTGGCTGTGTCCCACAGTGACCCAGGCAGGCATGGGGGAATAAAGGGGACAGCTGTCCTAGGGCCTGGTGATTCAAAAGTACCATGCGCTCCCGGCAGTGCTTGGGGATGAGGGTGCAGTGATCTGGGGGGCGTAGCACAGCTGTACAGGCAGTGCTGCTTTGGCACTGCCCTTTATGTAAGCCCAGAGCTTCCCACACGCACGCTTTACCCCCAAATCACCAATTAGGGTTGCCAGGTGTACAGTTTTGAACCGGACAGTCTGGTATTTGAGGGTTCTGTCTGGGAAAAAAATTAAGAAAATACCAGACATATAAAATGTCCATTATTTTCTAATTAGGTAAGTTTTGTTATTAGAAGTATCAGTACTTAGTTGCAAACTGCCTGGCTGGTAGACACGCTCATGCTGCATGAGTATGTCTACCAGACAGGCAGTACACAACTATGCGAAGGGGGAGGGAGGCGGGGCATGAGGAATCCCCGGGGCCAGACACGCTTGTGCTTCGCCGGGCGTGCACAGGACGGGTAGCACCGCGGGATCTGCATCTGCCTGAGTCAGTTCTGCTCCCTGCTGGCTGATTCTCTCCCCCCACTCCACACCTTCGGCCAGCCCCACTCCCCCCGACCCCCTCCTGGACAGCCCCGCTTCCCGTCGGCTGGTCCCCCCCCACCCAATCTCCCCCGGCCAGCCCCACTCCCTCTGACCAGCCCTGCTTCCCGCCAGCCGGTTCCCCCCCCCCCCGCCCCGATCTCCCCTGGCCAGCCTCATTGCCCCCGACCCCGCTCCACCAGCCCTGTTTCCCACCAGCTGATTCCCCCCCATTCTCCTAGCCAGCCCCCCTCCCCCACCGCCATCTGAGATCAAATGTGTCTGGAATTTTTTTTGAATCCACCTGGAAACCCTAGCCCCAATTCAAAAGCACAGTGGCTGCCTTGGCCTGATACAATGGTACTGCTGTAAGTGTGCACTTTGGCCATGGGAGAGAGTTCTCCCAGGCCATAGGGATGTGTGTGCGAAGGGTGCAAAAGCACTCCCCCCCCCCTCCCCCCCCCCCTCATGGTCCCTTAGTAAGCATGCTCTGGACAGCCAGGGGAAGGCAGGAGCAGCGAACGTGCTGACTAAGCTTCCCAGCCAGGGGAAGGCTGGAGCTGATTTCCCTGCTTACTTAGGGGACCATAGGGGATGCATTCACATCCTTGTGGCCCACATTTACAAAAAAAAGCCCTCCCCCGACACACAGAAATTCCTGCATATGGCCTGTCTCCCATCCACACAATGAAACCAGCTCAGTGAGAACCAACTCTCAATGACATAGCACTGTACACACAAGCACTTATGCTGGCAAAATGTATGTTACTCGAGCATATTTTATTCATACTCCTAAGAAAGAAAAGTGTTGCCAACATAAATCTACATGTCTACTCAGGCTTTTCCAATCCCCAGTGCTATTTCAGAGCAAGCCCATGCATTGCCCTTCTCCCAGCTCTGTGCATTTCATGTTACAAACATGAGATTGGAATTGCTCTATTCAATTTTAAAATACCAGTGCACACAAAGATTCAAGTCCTATATTTTATATTTGACTTCTTCATTACTGAAGGCAGCATCCTCTGTCCAGGGGAACCTAATTAATATTCAGTGGCTAATCATGGCCTGCTGTGATAGTCTAGGTACTAGAGACAATGTCCTAATGAGTATTAAAATGTGTATAGTTGTACATATGTCAAGCAATCCAATAATAAACACCTCAGGGGACAGGGTTTTCTCCTGGGTTCTTTTCCCAGGTCTACTGATCTGCTGTTAATCTCTCTGTTCCTAATGCCCCAATTCAGTAAAGCATTTCAGCACTTTCTTAACTGTATGAGGCTACATCTAGACTGCACTGGTAAATTAGAAAAAGATACGCAATTTGCGGTACGTTACTTTCGAAAGAGGCTTTTCTGAAATGTGATGCGTCTACAAGGTACCAAATTTTGGAAAATAGTGCTCTTTCGACACATCCCTTATTTTCATAGTACGAGGTTTACTGGGATGGTGCAAGAGCACATCCGCTTTTTCCAAAAAATTTCTGAAAAAGCGGATTCGTTCCTTGGACGCAGCGTTGCTTTTCCGGGATACCTACAGTATCCAGAAAATCAATGCTGTCTAGACATAGCCTTAGATGTCAATGGGATTTTAAACTTATAAGTGCTTTGCTGAACTGGGACCTCAGTTTCTGCAGTTGTAAAATGTGAATAATAATTTCTACCTCACAGGGGCATTATGGCAGTTAAGTATTTAAGGCCAGATTCTGCTACCCTGACATTTGATATTACAGAACTTCACTCAGAGTAATTTTATTGAAAAAGCTTTTTGTGAATTAAGGTTCTGCTCAATGAGAGTTAGTGGTGGCTGAATCTGGCTGCTAATGATTGTCAGGTGCTTTGAGAATCTTAGATGAAAAGTTGGCTATAATGCTGGTATTATTCTCAATCACTACATTTTGTTAGGTTATTGAATATGTGAACCAAAATAGCAGACTATATAGGAGATATGAAATGCATGCTAATTTAAAACAAAACAGTAGATTTATTGCAGATCGTGACTGATTTATTAAACATATACTGGATACAACATACAAGACATGAAATATGCACAAGACATAATATATAGCATACAACATAATGGTAACATACAAGGAAGTAAGAGATTTCAAATGACAGTAATAGGGAGAATTTTTCAAATTGTTATTTAAATATTGAAGGCCCAATTCTGCCCTCCATCACATTGAGAAATATCTTACTCTGAGGGTAGCCCCATTGAATAAGAATAATATTCTCTGAATAAGCTACTACTCAATTTAATTGAGGCAGAGTTGGTTTCTAAATAATTACTGTTTTATATGCTTATTTGATGTTATTTCCCCAAATTGTTTAATTGCTATTTGCATGCAGGACTGCCCCCAAATAATGTATATTTATGATTTAACTTCCTGAAACATCTTCTTAAAATTCACATATTTGTGATATTTTAACTGCTTCAAAATTAGCAATCACATGTGGCTTATTTGCTATTATGATGAAAGTCCTTTAAATATCATTTAAAACAAATCTTATTAGAGAATAAGTATTTTAGTTGTGTTGCTGTTTGTAGATTTTGGCTTCTCTATTAGAATTGCTCTAACCAAAACCATTACAAATCTTCTTGTGGCTAAGTTTAAACATTTATTTGATCTTATATCAACACAGTTTACTGTTCTCTCTTCTTAAGCTTTCTCTACAATGTTGACTTATGAGTAGGGCCCTACCAAATTCACAGTCATGAAAAACATGTCATGAACCATAAAATCTGGTCTCCCCTCATGAAATCTAGTCCTTTGTGTGCTTTTAACCAATACTAGTCAGATTTCAGAGGGGAGACCAGAATTTCTCAAATTAGGCCATATCATGCCTTCCTTATTTCTGTGCTGCTGCTGGCAGCAGCTCTGCTTTTAGAGCTGGGCTCCTGACCATCAACTGCTATTCTCCAGCTGTCCAGCTCTGAAGGCAACACCAGTGATAGCAGCAGTGCAGAAGTACTAGTAGCAGTATTGCAACCCCTACTACAATATTCTTGCAACCCTCCCTCCCCCACAACTCCTTTTTGGGTTAGGACCCCTACAATTACAACACTCATCAAATCTGAGATTTAAATAGCTGAAATAATGAAAATTATTATTTTTAAAATCCTACAGCCATGAAATTGACCAAAATGGACCATGAATCTGTGAGGACCTACTTATGAGTTTCTGTGCTCTGCCACATGTGCTTCTACCTTCCTGATGGGTCCCTCATCATCTTCAGTGAATCCTCATTCTTCCCTCTTCTCCAAATGTTTGTATCCCTCAAGTTTCTATCATCAATTCCATAATTTTAACCTGCATACTCTTCTCTTGGTGACCTCCCTTACTTCCAGGACTTCATCTGTAGTCTCTGAAATCTGAGTGCCCAATTTGTCTCTTTATCCATAACACCTCCCCTATTGTGCAATCTTATATCTCCAAACACCCTGTAAGTGAAACATTCAATACATCACCCCGCAACCACACTGAAATTCTTATCTTTCTTCTTGGTTCCCCTCTTCTATCTATCTTCTGTCACTACTAACAGTTCCCCTTGTTCTTCACATCTTGCAGGCTCACCATTTTGCTGTCATAATTGACTTTTCTTTGCCCTCTTCCTTCATAGCCACTCTCTAAACCCTACCACTTATTCCTTGTACTGTCATCAAAATCTATCCTCACTAGTCACACTGCCCCACACCCTGATTTGCTGAAACTTCTCCTCTCACTTTATAACTGCTAAATTCAAAAAATTCTCCCTCTGCTCTCCCTACATCACATACTTCATTCCTTGTATCTGTTTGCTGACTTTCCCTCTTATCAGATATAATTGAAATCCTTGTCTCTTTCAATCTTGTTCCCTGCTTTCATTCCTTCCAACTCTTGCCTTTGCTCACTATTCTTCTCCCGATCAATTCACTTTACTACGCCCACTATGTATTTTTCACTCCTGTTTTTATACTTCCTATATCCTGTCTCTCAGAGTTGATCCAGTCTACCACTACATCCATCAAGATCCCTCTATCTCCTTCAAATCCCTCCCAAAAACCTACTTGTCACAGGAATCCTTCCTCCCAACGTCTCTTCAGCACTCTCTCATCCAGGGCCAGCCTTAAGGAAAATGCCACCCTGGGTGAACTTGTGTTTTGATGCTCCTGACCCTTGGGGGCATAGCACCACTGATTTCCCCTGACACCTATGGGCTCCCAAACCCGTGCTCCGCCCTCCTGTTCACTCTTTACTACTAACCTTGCATTGTGCCCCTTTTACTCCCAACCCTTGTACAGTGCCCCCTTCACCCCAACCCCTGCACTTTCCTCCCACCTGTGCCCTCAACCCCAGTCCTGCACTTTCAGCTAGTCCTGCCACACTGCTCAATACATTCCCCCCTTTGTCCAGCAACACCCATGCCCAGTTGCCCCTCTCCCTGTGGCTATGGCTCCAAGAATTACAAACAACCTCTGTTCCTGTACTATTCATATCTCTGAGGTTCTACTGTATTTATTCAGCTAGGCAAATCAGGAGCATAAGAGATCCACCTGATATTTAAAATCCCATCAACCTGACAGCCTCTTTAAAATATCAGTTGTTAACTATGCAAGGTCAGAGCACTGCACATGTTTAAATCATTGAGACCTAACACTTAATGCCCATTAATAAGGTGTCAGTTTTAATCAAACTGTTTTTCCCAGCCAATTATGATAAAGATCTCAGGATGAAGTTTAATTCCATTTGGGTATAGATATTTAATGCAATGTGAATAAAAGGGGGGAAAGTCCATAAAACTGCGCAACAGGAAGAAATGCATTTTACAATAGTTAGGTGCATTTAAAGAACAATGTCTTAGAGCATTAAAGTTTTTCGCAATATATAATTTACAGTTTCTCTATTGATGGAATGGTACAATGGAAAAAGATAAACTACTAGATAGCTAGAATGAGAAAAACTTTAAAACCTCCATCAAGTTTTAAAAACAAAACATAAATAAAGCTTTTGTCCTTAAGAGTACATCTACACTTGCTCCCTAGTTCGAGCTAGGGATGCAAATGTAGCTGACCGAAATTGCTAATGAAGCGGGGATTTAAATAGCCCGTGCTTCATTAGCATAATCTCGCCCGCATGCTAGTCCGCTCACCAGCTGATTTGAACCAGGAAGTGCGCTTCGGGACGCGTTTTTTGAGGAGTAACGTTAGTTCGAACCAAGGGGTTTGATTCGAACTAACGCATCCCGGAGCACACTTCCTGGTTCAAATCAGATGGCGAGCAGAATAGCGCGTGGGTGAGATTATGCTAATGAAGCGCGGGATATTTAAATCCCCGCTTCATTAGCAATTTCGGTCAGCTACATTTGCATTCCTAGCTCGAACTAGGAAGTAGGTGTAGACTTACCCTTAAATATTAAGTCCTAAAATTAGAAGACTAAAACTAAAGTGCTTGATCCTGGTAATCACTGGCATGAAAAAGGAGCAGGAGCAGGCCCAAAGATTATACCAATCAAATACCACATATTTTTCCTCCCTGTTTTTGCAACATCAGTGGTTGCTTCCATTTTTCCCAATTTTAATAAATCCTGTCTGAATGCTATCAAATTTAAAACAAAAGAGGGGGATGGGGGAGAGATGGTAGCAAACAGTAATACATTTTTTACAAAAGGGAAATTATTTCCAATTTTTTCCATTTGTTTGAATTTGTCCTTTCCCAATCAGCAGAGGTACCTTTCTTTCCCCCACAGTATATGAGTATCAACCTCCTACTGAAGTCAATGAGAATTCTTTGTACCCAGAGGAACAGAATAGTGCTATGGGATAGGGAACATTAGTGCCAGTCTTAATGTAGGAGGAGTTCTCTTTCAGTTCAAGAGTCCTCCGGGCATTTTAAAAGAGTTTTTAATAGCATCCGAGGGTTTTTTTTTAAATTTCATTTATTAGTCTGTCTGGCCTGTGAGACTTATGGGGAACTAATTTACAGAGTTGTATAAATCCATTTCCGAGATGACAGTCACAGAAGTCTCCAGCGTGTGTGTGTGTGTGTGTTCAGGAAGCTCTTTAAGCCTTGTTCATTAATTTTACATGCATATAGAGATTTATAAACATTTGAAATAAATGGAAATTTCTGTGGAATTTTTAGGGGATTCTTAGCCTGATATTTTTTTTTTTTTTTTTTTTTTAACACACCAGTGAAATTTGAGTAATGCAACTGAAGCCAATTAGGAAACAGATCTAACAGTCCTGCACTGCTGTAAAATTGCTGTGAGGAAGAGCTGAGCTCTCTGACATAGCTGAGACACAGTCTGTTTCCCATCCCTCCACCCTCCCAAATTACTTTTTATTAGAGAAAATAAATGTTATTTTCACACACATCCCATCCATACAGTTATTAAGGACTTTATTTTGCTTTAAGCTTATTTTGTAGCTGATTTTTCTGCCAGAGATTTGAAGTCAGAGAAGCCAAATGACAAATCTAGTTAAATCTTATATCCTAATATTTATTCTAGCTTCCAGCTTCAAATATAGGGCTTAATTCTGTAAATTTTTACACATAATGTGCAAAATTCATACCCTGACTGAGGCTCAATATTATTTTACTCTATGAGTGACCCTCCTCACTTCAGTCTGACTGCTTATGAATTAAGGTGTTACTCAATATCAGTCAGGCTATCAATCTGCCCACATATAAATATCTTATCTTTACCCATATAAATAGTCTTGTTGGCTTCAAGGAGATCACTCTCTCATATGAGTAAAGATTACTCACATGTCTGGATGTTTTTCTGAAAGATCTGTTCCTAAGTAATATTTTGGAGAAGTTCTAGCCTTTGTTACACAGGAGGTCAGACTAGATGCATATATTGCATATATTTAATTAATCATCTTCTAAAAAGTTATTTCCCAGTTTATGACAAAAAATAACATCAATTTCTGCATCTATAGCCTAGTTTATGATCAATGAGAATAAAAAACTAGTCAGAAAAATGCGCCCTTAATAACATCTCCTTGAAAATGCTGTCAACTGTCTTCAATTGGTTTTTTCCCCTCTTATTCTTGTTTCTCATGGGACGTTAGCTACCAATTCCCTGAGTTTGCTAAAGTCTGCCTTCTTGGAATCCATTGTGTTTCATTTGCTATTCTCCCTCCTACCATTCCTTAGAATCATGAACTCTACCATTTCATGATCACTTTTACCCAAGTTGCCTTCCACTTTCAGAGTTCCTTCCTATTTGTTAAAATCAAATCTTGAATAGCCTCCTCCCAGTAGCTTTCTCCACCTTCTGAAATTAAAAGAAAAACTGTCTCCAATACATTTCAAAAACTTGTGGATAATCTGTGCCCTGCTGTGCCATTTTCCAAAAACATGTCTGGATAGTTAAAGTTCCCCATCACCACCAAGTCCTGTGCTTTGGATGATTTTGTTAGTTGTTTAAAAGAGCCTCATCCTCTTCTTCTTCCCATTAGGTGATCTGTAGTAGAACCCTATCATGGCATCACTCGTGTTTTTACCCCTTTATGGTTTTTCATATTGTTGAATTCTATATGTCTTTCTTTCTTTTTCTCTTCCACAGCTAAGAAAGTGAGTTGCTCTAATTCCCTAATAAATTTGTTAGTCTTTAAAGTGCCACCAGACTCTTTGTTTTTGCTGAAACGGACTAACACAGCTGCCCTCTGAAACCTAATAATATAGAGTTACCCATGCAATAATATACACTATATTATATTTGCATCTATACACAGGGGCTACGTCTACATTGGCCCCTTTTCCGGAAGGGGCATGCTAATTTTTTAGATCGTAATAGGGAAATCCGCGGGGGATTTAAATATCCCCCGCGGCATTTAAATAAAAATGTCCGCCGCTTTTTTCCGGCTTTTAGAAAAGCCGGAAAAGAGCGTCTGCACTGGCCCCGATCCGGCCCGATCCTCCAGAAAAAAGCCCTTTTTTCCAGAGGATCGGGGCCAGTGTAGACGTTCTTTTCCGGCTTTTCTAAAAGCCGGAAAAAAGCGGCGGACATTTTTATTTAAATGCCGCGGGGGATATTTAAATCCCCCGCGGATTTCCCTATTACGACCTGTGAAATTAACATGCCCCTTTCGGAAAAGGGGCCAGTGTAGACGAGCCCAGGCAGTCTCCGGGTTACGTACAAGATAGGGACTGTAGGTTTGTTCTTAAGTTGAATCTGTATGTAAGTCGGAATTGGCGTCCAGATTCAGCCGCTGTTGAAACTGACCAGTGGCTGACTACAGGAAGCCTGAGGCAGAGTTGCTCTGCCCCGGGCTTCCTGGAATCAGCCGCTGATCAGTTTCAACAGGCTGAATCTGGACGCCAGTTCCGACTTACATACAGATTCAACTTAAGAACCCCAGGCGTCCCCAAGTCAGCTGCTGCTGAAACTGATCAGCGGCTGATTCCAGGAAGCCCGGGGCAGAGCAACTCTGCCTCGGGTTTCCTGTAGTCAGCGCTGGTCAGTTTCAGCAGCGGCTGACTTGGGGACGCCTGGGGCAGAGCAGCTGGGGTGCTGCCGGGTTGGTCCAGTAGCGCCCAGAGCGGCGCTGCGGGACCAACCGGCAGCGCCCCAGCTGCTCTACCACAGGCATCCGGAGAAAAGCCTGGTCTGCTGAGGGGGGGGGGGGCGTACTAGCTGCGCCCCCTCCCCCAGCAGACCAGGGAGACGCGGGTGGCGGACCGAGACGTACCGCGGTCCCGCCGCCCAGGTCCTCCACGGCTTTGCTCCGCGTCTCCCTGGTCTGCTGGAGACCAGCAGACCAGGGAGACGGGGAGCAAAGCCTCTGAGGACGCCGGCAGCAGGACAGCCGCGGCACGTCTGGGCTGTCCCGCTGCCCGCGTGCTCCAGGGAGACCGCGGAGCAAACCCCGTTCGTAACTGCGGATCCAGTGTAAGTCGGATCCGCGTAACTCGGGGACTGCCTGTATATCTATATATACTCATATATACTGAATATTATAGGCAAATAAGCAAACAAGTTTTATTAAAGTTACAATTAAATTTAGGGTTACCCAAGCAAATAGAAATTCTATGAAAACCTACGTGCAAGTTGCAAATATAGTTATACCAGGGGTGGGCAGGAGGCTGTCAATGAGCCAAATCTGGCCCACCAAGCCACCGGATCTGGCCCATGGCTGCCTCACTGAAACCCTTAGGTAACAAGCAGCTCACTCTTTAAAATGCCAGCTGCTCTCCGGTCTGGATGGCTGGGGAAGATGCTGCTCCCACTCCCCAAGCAAAATCTCTCAGCTCTCATTGGCCAATTTCCTGCCAATAGGAGCTGAGAAATTTTGCTGGGGGCAGGGGCAGGGGCAGTGTGGGAAGCTTCTCTTCCTCCCTTCCCTCCCCCATGCCTGGAG
The DNA here is from genome assembly GCF_049634645.1 of Pelodiscus sinensis. Classification (NCBI taxonomy): domain Eukaryota; kingdom Metazoa; phylum Chordata; order Testudines; family Trionychidae; genus Pelodiscus; species Pelodiscus sinensis. Next base: position 241,903,170 of record NC_134712.1, on the reverse strand, counting down.
CGGAGCCATGTGCAGTAGCTAGCAGCCTGCAGCAGACAGTCTGCCTCAGGTTTCTGCAGGGCTGCTGGTCGGGTGCCACCTAGGTAAGCACCTCCCAGAGCCTGCCTCTGACACTGCCCTCCCCTCTGACTACTTGTCCCAGGCCACCACCCAAATCCTGTGTACCCCTTTTCCCATGTCACAACACCCAGACCTGCACCCCTTCCTACACCTCTTCCCCAGGCCAGAATCCTCTCCTGCACCCATATCGCCTCCCAAGCCCTTGCCCCAGATTATAACTCTCTTCTTCACCCACACTCCTTCTCAGACCCTTCACTCCCTCTTGCACCCCAGTCTCCCACCCTAAGCTCTCTTCTGCACCCAACGCCCCAAACTGCATACCCTCTCCATAGAAGTGCAGCCTTTGACCACTTGCCAAAATCTTAGAGTGGGCCCCCATTAGAAATTATTGCCCACCCCTGAATTATATGCAGATCCTTAATGATATTTGTAAGGCCCAATGGCTACCTTGCCAATAGATCAGTAGAGAGATCAGGGCTGCCGACATAATCTCCTGGAAGGGGTGTGGCATTGGACAGAAGGGGCAACCTCCTCTACCCAGCATTTCAGCACTACCTGGACTGCATGGCCTAGGGCTCTGGCAACGATTTAAATGGACCAGGGCTCTGGCTACTGCAGCAGTAGCAACAGTGATGGCTGAGAGCCCTGGACCCTTTTTAAATCACTGGGACAGTTGCCCCTTCTGCACACACCACCTGTTGGCAGCCCTAAGAGCGATTGTTCCTCCTGGAATTTCCTATAGGAAGTTCAATTTTCCTAATTTCAATGCTCTCTTTTTATAACGTGATTCTGACTATATCTTATTAGCATTTATACACATTGTGCACCTTGTGGTTAGGGCATATATTAGAAAAATGTAACCATCTGGTATCTTGTAAACAAAAAATTACTTTTACTGTTTTTTGTTGTTGTTGTTGTTGTTTTGTTTGGAATATCATCCATTGGCACATCTTTTCCCACAATCTTGTGGCACAGGGTCATTCTTTGGTCACTTAGGGTATGTCTACACTACAAAGTTAATTCGAACTAACAGACGTTTGTTCGAATTAACTTTGATAGGCGCTACACAGGCAAACCACTAGTTCGAACTTAATTCAAACTAGGGGAGCACTTAATTCGAACTAGGTAAACCTCATTCTACGAGGACTAACACCTAGTTCGAATTAATTAGTTCGAATTAAGGGCTGTGTAGCCACTTAATTCGAACTAGTGGGAGGCTAGCCCTTCCCAGCTTTCCCTGGTGGCCACTCTGGGCCACTCATGCTTTTAAAGACCTCTATTATATCCCCCCCCAGTCTCCTCTTTTCTAAGCTGAAAAGTCCCAGTCTCTTTAGCCTCTCTTCATATGGGACCTGTTCCAAACCCCTGATCATTGTAGTTGCCCTCCCTTCTCCCACCCTCTCTCTTCCCCTCTCCCACCTCCTTTTCCCAGTCTCCCCGAGTTTTGTTCAATAAAGAGAGTTTCTATTTTTGAACACATGTATCCTTTATTTTGTACATCAGGAAGGGGGGCTAGAGAGGGGTAAGTGGAAGGAGGTGAGGGAGGAATGGGGTACGAGCCCCCGATGGGGAGGACTGGGGTGGCTCTGTGGGCTCCTTGGGGTGGAAGCTCTCCTGCAGCTCCCCGATTGACCCCCCCCCGGGGTATGTCTACACTACAAAGTTAGTTCGAACTAACAGACGTTAGTTCGAACTAACTTTAATAGGCGCTACACTAGCGCTCCGCTAGTTGGAATTTAATTCGAACTAACGGAGCGCTTAGTTCAAACTAGGAAAACCTCATTTTACGAGGATTAAACCTAGTTCGAACTAGCTAGTTCGAATTAAGGGGTGTGTAGCCCCTTAATTCGAACTAGTGGGAGGCTAGCCCTCCCCAGCTTTCCCTGGTGGCCACTCTGGCCAACACCAGGGAAACTCGTCTGCCCCCCTCCCGGCCCCGGCCCCCTTAAAGGGGCACGGGCTGGCTACGGTGCCCGTGCCAGGTGCAAGCCTGCCAGCACCCAGCCAGCAGACCCTGCACCTGGCACGGATTGAGCCACCCACCCGATGCCCCCCAGCCCTCCCCCTCTTCCCGGGACCAGGCTGGTGGCTCCTGGGAGCTTGCTCGGGACCGCAAGAGGCGGGCACCCGCCTGGACTAGTGCGGACATCGTGGACCTCGTCCATGACCTCCGCACTAGGCACAGGAAAGTGGCCGGCTAGGGCAGGAGAGCTGCCAGCCTGCCACCCAGGAGCAGGTGTGCATGAAAATCACGGTGGTCCACTAAGACCCCCCGACCCTGAGCCCTGAGCTTACAATGGCCGTCCTGGGTCAGACCAAGGGTCCATCTAGCCCAGTAGCCTGTCTGCCGACAGCGGCCAATCCTAGGGACCCTGGAGGGGATGGACCGAAGACAGTGACCAAGCCATTTGTCTCGTGCCATCCCTCTCCAGCCTTCCACAAACCTTGGGCAGGGACACCACTCCTACCCCCTGGCTAATAGCACTCCATGGACCCATGCCTTCCCCCCACAAGCCCCCTGTACGCAGAGGCAGGGCACATCTCCACTCTGCCCCCACCCCCACACTATTTACAGCACAGGGGCATGGGTGCAGTCCTGGGCCAGCTCACACTCCCGGGGATAGCAGGACATGCCAAACATGGCCTGTGTGCGAGCACATCAGCTCCAATGGTGCGGAGACCTGCCGTCCTCACCTTGAAGAGGGGGGCTGGGCTTCACCCACTGTGTCCCCAGGGAGTAGTGACCACTTCTCTTGTTTTTCCACAGCTGCAGCAGCTGCGAGTGCAGGGCACACCACCCTGTCCAGGACATCCTCCCGCACTTGGGCCAGCAGGGTGGCCTGGAACCAGAAGGAGTACCAGCGGCAGCACCTGGGGTTCCTGCAAAGGCAGGTCTGCATCCTGGAGCACTGTGTGCATGAAGACCTGCAGCTGCGGCGGGAGAGCTGGCGGGAGCTGCTTGCCCAGGGCCGTGCCATCTGCCACCATCTGCAGACCCTGGTGCAGATATTGGTGCCTCCTGCTGCTCCAACCCCTGCTGCTGCCCCAGCTACCGCTCCTCCTCCCACTCCTGCTCCCCCTCTTACCTCTTCCTCCCCCCCCTTCCCACCTACTCCACCCTCTATACCCACTCCCCCCCGGGGATGCCAAGGTCCCCGCATCCGCAGTGTTGGGAGACAGGTGGACCTGCAAGACCCCCAACCCTAAGCTTCGCCTTCCCCTTCCTCCCCTCGCCTCCCCTTTCCAGCTCCCTCCTCCCAGGTTTACCCCTCCCCTCTCCCACCCTCTCGCCTCCCCTCTCCCGCCCTCATTCTCCCCCAACCCCAGTTATGTTCAATAAACAGAGTTTGTTCTTGGCAACACAAGTGTGTTTATTTTATATCAGGAAGGAGGGGTAGGGAGGAGAAAGTGGAAGGATGTGAGGGTGGAATAAGGTACAAGGCTCCAGTGCGGCACGTAAGGGTGACTTCACTCCTCCTCTGTCTGGAAGCTCTCCCACAGGGCATCCCGGGTCCCGACAGCCCCACGATGGGCCTCCTGGCTGGCAGCCCTGCCAGGCTGCGCATACAATGCCGCCAAGTGGTCAGCATCTGCCATCCAGGCTGGCAGGAAAGCCTCCCCCTTCCTCTAGCACAAATTGTACAGCACACAACACGCCTCCACCACATGTGCAATATTCCTCTCGGAGAGGTCCAGGCGGGTGAGGAGGCATCTAAATTGGGCCTTCAGCCGGCCGAAAGCACCCTCCACCACAATGCAGGCCCTTCTGAGCCTGGCATTAAAGGCCTGTTGGGAGGGATTGAGGTATCCATGTAGGGCTTCATGAGCCAGGGCTGTAGTGGGTAGGCCGTATCCCCCACCAGGCACACAGGCATGTCCACGTCCCCGATCCTGATGTGGCTGTCAGGGAAGAAAGTCCCGGCATGCAGCCTCGGACACACGGAGGAGTTGCGGTACACCCGCGCATCGTGTGCTTTGCCAGACCAGTCCACGTTAATGTCCAGGAAGCAGCCCCGGTGGTCAGACCCGTTGATTGCCCCCCCCCCACAATTGAGGAAGCCCAGGGCGCCAAAGCCCTCAATGGCCGTGTCCACATCAGTGAGGCAGATGGCTCTGCGGAGCAGCACTCTATTGATGACCTTGACCACCTGCAGAGGGAAACGTAAAACCAAGAATCACTGGGGTGCCAAGGTGGCTGAGAGTGTACCTTCCCCACCACTGCCCCGTGCCCCCACTCCCCAGGAGCAACCCCCCCGCAATCCTGGCCACCACGGGCAGTCCGTAGTGTGGCTGGGACAGAACAAACCCTCCTGGCGAGGGTACTTGCACCACCTCCTCCCCTTTTCCCTGGGGCATCCCATCCCCTCCCCTCCCTGCTCCTTCTCCCCCCGCACCAGGCACAGTGTCTGGAGATTGCCATACCTGCATGAGCACTGCTCCGATGGTGGATCTCCCTACGCCTAACTGGTTCCCCACAGATCGGTAGCTATCCCGCATGGAGAGCTTCCATAGGGAGATGGCCACACACTTCTGGAGGGGAATGGCGGGCCTCATGTGTGTGTCCCGTTGCTGCAGAGCAGGGGCGAGCCACTCACAGAGCTTGTGGAAGGTGTCTTTCTTCATCCTGAAGTTATGGGTCCATTGTTGGTCTCCCCAGTGCTCCAGGACGATGTGGTCCCACCAGTCACTGCTGGTGTCCAGGCGCCAGATGCGGCAGGGCACGTTAGCATCTGGGCACTGCTGCCGCTCCTCCTCATCCCCCAGAAGGGTCTGGAAGAGGGCCTGGGGGTTGGGCTGCAGCAGATGCTGCAAGGCAGATTCCAGAAATGGCTGCCAGGCTTGCAGCAAGACATCCAAAATGAGCACCAGAGTGCCCAGGGAGAGCTCTGGCTTCATGGTGCCGAGTGCTGTGGTGTCCCGAGCAGACAGAGACAAAAATGCTTTGCTGTTCCTCAGTGAGGTAGGCAAGCAAGCGGAAAAGCTGAGAACCGGCTGTCCAGGGGGGTCCCTTTAAGTACAAACCTCAGATTGTGTGGCTGCTGCCTGAGGCTAAGTAACTACTGACCTGATGCCCTGCTGGAACCGGTTTCAGCTGGCCTTAAATGCAATTCAGCGTCCAATCAGTGTGGATGCACTATTTTGAAATAGCAAAACACTATTTCAAAATGCATTTTGTGTGTAGACGCGTTATTTCGAAATATCTTATCTCAAATTCACTATTTCAAAATAAGATATTTCGAAATAACGCTGTTGTGTAGACATACCCTAACACAATTTTGGAGGCTATCGCTGGTTGGAGTACAGGCAGACCCTGGGTTACGTCAATCCAACTTAAGTTGGACCCCTAGTTATGAACAGGGGGGAGGGGTGCAGCTAGTGCGGGGTGCCTCCCCCACTGTCGCTGCCTCTGGCGGTGCAGGGGGCGTTTCCCCCCAGCAGACCAGGGAGATGCGGAGCTAGTGCCCCCCCCCCCCCAGCAGACCAGGGAGACGCGGAGCGGCTTTTCTCGCCGCGGAGGATGCGGGTGACGGGACCGCCAAGACGCGCCGCGGTCCCGCCGCCCGCGTCGTCCGCGGCAAGAAAAGCCGCTCCGCGTCTCCCTGGTCTGCTGGGCTGCTGGGGGAGGGCGCAGCTAGTGCACCCCCCCCCCCCACAGCAGACCAGGCTTTTCTCGACAACGCCTGGGGCAGAGCAGCTGGGGGACTGCCGGGTTGGTCCCACAGCGCCGAGGTGCGGCGCTACTGGACCAACCCAGCAGCACCCCAGCTGCTCTGCCCCGGGCTTCCTGGAATCAGCCGATGATCAGTTTCAGCAGCGGCTGACTTGGGGACACCTGGGGTAGAGCAGCTGGGGTGCTGCCGGGTTGGTCCCTGCAGCGCCAAGGTTCGGCGCTACCAGACCAACCCAGCAGCGCTCCAGCTGCTCTGCCCCAGGCGTGTCTGATTCAGCCACTGCTGTTCAGTTTCAACAGCGGCTGAATCTGGATGCCTGGGACAGAGCAGCTGGGACGCTGCCGGGTTGGTCCCTGCAGCGCCGCACCTCGGCGCTGCGGGGACCAGCCTGGCAGCACCCTAGCTGCTCTACCCGAGGTGTCCCCAAGTCAGCTGCTGCTGAAACTGATCAGCGGCTGATTCCACGAAGCCCGGGGCAAAGCAGCTCTGCCTCGGGCCTCCTGTAGTCAGCCGCTGGTCAGTTTCAGCAGCGGCTGAATCGGGGACACCTGGGGTACAATATGTACCAGTTCCGACTTACATACAAATTCACCTTAAGAATAAACCTACAATCCCTATCTTGTATGTAACCCGGGGACTGCCTGTATCTTGAATAAATTGCGTTGTTTTTCTTGTACATCCTGCAGTGCAATGTCCTGGGGCTGAGCTACGTGCTTGAATAAATCCTGAAATTGCTTCAGGTCATCAGCAGATGAGGATGATGAGGTAAAGACAGCTTTGTCTGGAGAAGACAACGACTGGGGAACCAGGGAAAAGCTGTCTGACTTTGACTGAGTAGGTCATCATCTTCATCCGCTGGCTCAGCTTGGGTTGTTAGAGTAAGTGGGCATGGAGGACGAGATGGTGAGGAGTGTGCAGTGGTGGCCGGAGAATGCGTTACTGTATGTGCTGGTGTTGATACCGTGTCTCGTGTGAACGGTGATGGTGTGAGGAACAGGCACCGTATTGGTTTCAGGGTACTCAAGGGCCACTGCAGTTGGAACTGCTGAGGTGAGTAAGACCAAGGGTGATTAAACCATGGGTATTGCGGCAAGTGGTGTAATCGTCAGTGTCGCGTGGAACGCCATGAAGTCACTGAGCCCATTGGTGATGAGTGCTGCAAGGAGAACCTGCTCTCCTGTCCAGTGCCATGGCTAGTGCCGATGGTGTAGTTGAGTAAGAAATATGTTCCAAGGGTTGTTGGTGTAGACTAGGTTGGCAGATTCTGAGACAATGTGGAGATGAAGGTGCTCTTGGCATCAGTAGAGACGGTGCACGTGGCTGCGGCACTCAGTGCCGTCTATCTGGTGTTTTATGAACCAGGGGGTTACCTGATGAAATTAATAGGAAAGATAAATTCATGGAGGGTAGGTGTATTAGTGGCTATTAGCTAAGATGGTCAGGGCTGAAATCCAATGCTTCTGAATAAACTGGGACTGGATAGGAATGGGTGGATCACTCAAAATTGTCCTGTTTTGTTCATTCACTCTGAAACATCTAGCACCAGCCGCTGTTGAAAGACAGGACGCTGTGCAAGGGGGACCATTGGTATGATGCAGTATGGTCATTTTTATGTTCTTATAATTGTTTTTCATAGAACAAATATAAAAATACTTGTGAATGTCAGAGAACCAGGACTACTTTTAAAATAATAATATATAGCTGGGGGAAATGTTTTCAAAAACATCAAATATTCCAAGTAAGCAGAATTGGCCTTAGTTTTGGATGGGCCTATAAAATAGTTCTTGATGTGGGGTTCCTTCTCCCAAGTTAAATAAACAGTATCACACTAAACTATGAACAACTTTTTTTATGGCGTTTAGATACAACTACAGAGTTGATTTTTAGATTAGGACTTAAATACCTTATGTAAAATGCCCTGGGAAGTCATAATGAATTTTGTCCCTGTTTCGAGTACAGAGGGAGAAAGGAGTACAATTAAGTGTTGTAGGAGTTCTCCCAGTGCTGTGGCTGAAAACTGAGATGCAATACACTTAAATTAACTTGTCATAATTAATATTTGAGACCATGAAATTATATTTGAGACTTCCCCCCTACTCAGCCAAGACTGATTTTGCTTCCTTTTGCTTACACTACTACTGATACAATTATGGATTTCTGTATATTCTTTGAGATTCTGTGTGATAATACTTGCAGAGGGAGATGACTAATTTTTCATGCAATCCTCTTTTCAGATATGTTAACACCTTTTGCATTCAGAGAGTCTGTGGATGAACAAATTAATATTCACACAACAATGCAGAGTGCAAAACTGCTTTTAAGTTTGGCTTCCACTTATACAAAATATGAAAATATGAAAATTTTCAAGCAACAAAACAGATGGATAGAGAAAAGAACAAACTCCATTCCATTTGTGTATGTGATCCAGACGGTATTAACATCTCTGCTCTCTGTTAAAGTCTGTGTATGCCAATTTAGGGAAACTCAGTTAAAGATGGTGGAGTTGCAGAATGTGGGGTGGATGGGAATTGGGACGACCCGCATAACTCATTCACAGTTTTGCTTCTTGTGAGTCATGTGAACATACTGAACTTATACTGATAACGCCTTTATATCACTTAAGGTCCCTCACATCATTTTTTCTTCCTGCCACAGCTTTCCTTATCATCCAGGCCATCCTCTTTGTTCTGCCATCAGTAGAGGAATGGGCAACAGCCACCTCACTCACAGAGCTGGTGCTACAACTACAGTCAAAGAGATCTGACAAATATATTCTGGTCTTGTATGCACAGATGTATGCATACAGTAACTCCATCATCTTCAATGTAGTTTCTCTGGATTTTATATATTCTAACGCCAGTAGAGACCAGTCTGACCTCCTACTAGTATAATTGTTCCTCTGAAATAGCCACAATTACAGGTTCCCTAGCCCTCCTCCATCACCTCCCTATGAAATGTTCATGGTGCAGTGACACTTACAGGGTGCCTAAAATACTTTCTTAGCTTTCTTTCTTTTTTCTTCCCCTGCAGTATGTCCGGAAATTAAAATATGACACACTATCAGTGATGCCTATACATACAAGGATTAATACACACACACACACACACACACACACACACACACACACACACACACTCACACACCCCTATTTGCCCGCCTTCGGAGTATTATACGCACTGCTCGACAGAATGTCAAAGCTGCTCATATTTGTCACCCCTTAAGGGCTGAAACCTACAGAGGATATCTGAACTGACACTACTATACTACACAAACAAGAACATTACACATTACTCCAGTTTATTTATAGTGGGCAGAACAGTGTTTCCATTGTGGGGAATTCTCTTCTCCCTCAAAGTTTTTAAACCAAGAATATCTGATATTCAGCAGCATTATTACAAAATATTTACAGTAGTAAATGGCATTGTATCTGGTTAAAAGATATCACAAGCAAAATCAATAAATATAACTTGATTTAGGAACTTTATTTTAGCTTAGTTAATTATATTGATGTCTAAAATGAACTGCCTTTTTTGTTATGTTGTAAGCAGAACAAATTAGGCTCAAACATATTGGGCACTTAGCCACTAATTATCTGCTCTCTCTCAATGTGAAAATTAGAATTATTGATTTGGTATCCCAAGTAAGTCTGTTTAATGAGCTCAAGTTCTTAGTATTAACCAAGAGAGATAGTTCCAGGAAGCAGTTCTCACTTCCAAGATTTCAATTATTTTACATTCTCAGGCTACGTCTAAATTGGCATGATTTTCCGTTAAAAGTTTTTTCGTTAAAAGCATTTGCGGAAAAGAGCGTCTAGATTGGCACAGACGCTTTTCCGCAAAAGCACTTTTTGCGGAAAAGCGTCCATGCCAATCTAGATGCGGTTTTGCACAAGAAAGCCCCGATTGCCATTTTCGCCATCGGGGCTTTTTTGTGCAAAACAGTTTTCAGCTGTCTACACTGGCCCCTTTGCGCAAAAGCATTTCCGGAAAAGGGCTTTTGCCTGAACGGGAACGTCAAAGCATTTGCGCAAGAAGCACTGATTTCGGACAGTAGAACGTCAGTGTATTTGCGCAATAGCACGCGGCCAGTGTAGACAGTCTAGATGCAGCCTCAGAGTGTGTGTGTACAACAGATGTATTGAAAAAATATAAGGGCCTGATACTCCGTTCCTCCATCTCTGCAGTCAAGAAAGAAACAGAGGGATGTAGGGCGAAGTTGGCTTTAAATCATCTTTTTGCGCTCTGGTGTCTTCAGAATGGAATTCAAAGTATTGAAATTAATATATAAAACCCTCAGTGGTTTGGAACCAGGTTGAGATCAGCAGAGGCCCTTGGGTGGGAGATCACCCATACAAGCAAGAAGGAGTTATAGCCAAGGCGACTTTTTTGAGGGCACCTCAGTTTTAGAATTTTCTCCCCCTTCTGGTCTGTCAAAGTCTGGATGGATTTCTTTGCCTGGCTTAGGAGTGCGTTGCAAAGCTTATCTTTTCCCCTTCTTTGTTAAGGCTGCTGAAGAGGGTGTGAGCTGAGCTGTACATATTTATGGGCAGTCTTTGGTTTCTGCATGTGGTAATTTTTAAAAGTAGGGACAGAGCTATAGATCTATTTGAAAAATGTAAAAAAAAAAAAAAATTATTATTCTAGGTCTGTTTGAAACCTTTCCCCATCCCCTGAATAACTTAGAGATGCCTCAGGGCCCCATATTTGTCTAGTTTCCTATTGGATTTTCAAGAGTTCTGAATGGAAGAAATTGTAACATTTGGCAGAATGTGCCCCTGCTGTAATAATTTTCCTTCTAGGTGTCAAACGTATTTGCAATTTGCCTCATGGCTCATGTAGATGATTATGGCATGAAGGATAGAATACCTCTGCTTTAACCATATCCTTTAACTTTTTTTACCATTTCCACTCATCTTGCTATAGCCTTATCTTCAATTAAACTGCTTTTCATAGGCCCCAAGCTGCTATGTGCTACAAGACCCGTCTGACCCTCTTATATCCAAAATATCAGTGAATTTAATCAAATTATTATACTTCTCAACCTCAACAGTTATCTCATGATGCACATAACAGATAATGAGATTTGCAATTTATTACACACTCTAGTGCTTATCAATGTTTAATGATTAAGCTAAACCACTTTGCTGCTCACAGTTGTAATTACATTTTTTTTCCTCTGCAGCTGCAGGGCTGTCAATAGATTTAACTCATTCTAAATTTATGATGAAGTATATTTCTCAGTGCTTCTTGTCCACGTACTTAGAGAAGTGGATGTATTTCTACTCTTTCTTGCAAAAGGGAAGGAAAATTTCCATGTCCACATTTTTCTTAAAATATAAGGGTTTGTCACCCAAATAGCGTGATAATTTTTCCAACTTTTGTCCCTGATTCAGTAAAGCACGAAAGCATGTTTTAAACTTTAAACATCTATGTAATTCCTGCTGACTTCATTGACACTTAAGCTTGTGTTTAACTTTAAGCATGTGCTTCAGTGTTGTTCTGAATAAAGATGCTTTCTTGAATCTGGGTCTGAGAAAAATGGATACATTTGATTTATTTCTATTTGTAACATATCTGCATCTGTCCTAATAGCTCTACGCATGATTTATACTGTGCAGTACAAACAAAGGTCACAAAATTAAATAACAACAATCCCAACTTGAATCAATATCTGGGTAAATAAGTCAGATTAATCACAGAATACAAAAAAAAAAATCAACCTTTCCTGGAAAAGTCCCAGGCTTTACAAGTGTGCCTGACACAAAATGGTTAAACCCATTGTAGATATCCAACCTAGTCCCTACAAGTCTGATTGGGTAAAGGATGTAAGCAATGCAGTATTTCCACAAAAAGCCTACAATTATGAAACAAAACAAAAAATAATTCAAATAGAGCAAATTCAGATCTTCAGATCAGTCTAGAAGATTTAGATACCTAGATGATCTGATAAAAACTGACATACAAAAACTCGGTATTAAATAGTATTCATTTATTAATATGTAGTATATTATTGAATTTATGGAAGACATATCCAAATCCCTAGTCTTTTTGAAAATCTCAACCTCATTATTATATTAATATTCATAAAGAACACATATCCTGAATTTCTTAAAAAACAGGACATACTAACGGTTAAGACTGGTTCACATACACAACCAAAGCATTAATAACTAAACTTGACCTACATAAACCCTTCAATTTTGTATGAACCAATAATTGTTTGTGAGAAACATCTTACAACATCTTTTTGTGGTTCTCCACAGACCATTATACTCTTTTGTAATAATGCTGCCATTAATCCATTTTTATAATACAGTGTTTGTGGGGCATGCCACCAGAGGGCACTAAGGATCGTCTGGGAGCAGAGGTAAATGTATTTATGGCTCTCCAGTTTCAGTTTTAATTTTAAAAAAATAAGGCCCTCACTGTTATGATTGCAAAGAAATCTTTCAAAACAGCGAAGCAAGTATAACTGATATAAGAGATATCTATATCTGCTTGAGTCAGCAAAGCTCCTGAAACAATACTGTCTCATTCATTCCAGCAGATTCTAATGGAGGGTGCATCTACACTGCGCCATAGGTTGAAATAAGATATGCAATTTAAGCTATGCAAATTGTGTATCTTATTTTGATGTTATTTGAAATAGCTTATTTCGAAATGTGGTGCTGTCCACACAGCACTTATTTCGAAATAAATCGCTATTCCAAAACAGCTCTTACTCCTCGTGGAATGAGATTTACAGGGATGTTGGAATAGCGAGCCTGTTATATTTTGAAATAATGGGTGCACTCAAAAGATGTAGAATAGTTATTTCAGGATACCTCCGGTATCCTGAAATAGCGCTGCAGTGAGGACGTAGCCGGAGACACCCATAAAGTCAACAATGTTAGCTATCTCACTGCTCATCAAAACATGGAAGAAAGGACAGGGAGGATCATAGTATAAAGACCTATATCATCTTTTCCCAAAGTATGTAGAGAGCTTAAAAAAAACAGTTGTGGTTGTAGATGACGTATAAATATGTGTGGTTCTTCAACAACATGTGGCAGAATTCCAGGGGTGTAACAAGGGTGTCCAGGAAACTCATCTTTCAAAAGATTACTAAACACTTTTGTAATATTGAAACACACCCTTTTCTAGCCATTGCTTTATTGAAAATAAATATTTTCTTAAAATTGAGGACATAATGACCAGTTTTTCAATCACCCATCAACCTTATAATAGCTCCCTACACCTAGATCCATCTAGGTTGTATTTCCCTAGTTTGTTTTTGAGGAGGCAATGCAATACTATTTAAAAAGTCGTAGGCTATGTCTACACTACAGAGTTTTTTCAGAAAAATAGCAGTTTTTCAAAAAAACCTTCACTTACATCCACACTTGCAATCGCATTCTTTCGAGGAAAAAAATGGAAAGAACAGAGGGGTTTTTCCAACACTGGTAAACCTCTTTCTACAAGGGAGAAGCCTTTTTCCAAAAAAAAGCTCGTTCAGAAAAAGGCGTGCGGACGAGGAAGAGGGAGTTATTTCGAAAGAAGACGAAAGAAGAAAAAGCACAGGTGCCCTGGTGGCCACTCCATCCATGGTAATCACAGCTTAAATGTGAGATAGCATCCCTTCAGCGTGAACGCTATCTTTCAAAAAAGCAGATTGCTTTTTCAATGTGCTTTGGCAGTATAGATGCCCACTTTCAGAAGACCTTTTTTCGGAAGATCTCTTCCAGAAAAGCTTCTTCCAAAAGAAGCCTGCAGTTTAGATGTAGCCTCACTAAAGTCAAGATATACCACATCTACCACTTTCCCCCTATGGTCAAGACTTGTTACATACTGTCAAGAAAGCTAGTAGGTTGATTTGACACACTTTATTCTAATAAATCTATACTGACTGTTATTTATCACTTTTTTATCTTCTAGGTATTTGCAAATGTATTGATTAATTATTAGCTTCATTATTGTTGGATTCTCAAGATAAAGTGACTGGTCTGTAATTCCACAGGTGGTCCTTTTCCCCTTTTTATTGATGGTTAAATATAGTGCCATTTTCCTGTCACCTGGACTCTCTGCCATCTTCCATCAATTTTCAAAGATAATCGCTAATGGCTCAGATATCTCCTCAGTAAGCTTCTTGAATATTCCAGGGTGCATTTCATCTGGCCATGGTGACTTGAAGGCAACTAACTTATCCAAATAATTTTTACTTTTTCGTTCTCTATTTTATCCTCTGATTCTACCTCATTCTCATTGTCATTTACAATGTTAGTCATCCAATCATTACTAATCTTTTGGTGAAAACTGAAACAAAAATATTTTAGCAGTTTTGCTATTTCCAACTTTTTTCTTATTGTACCATTCTCTACCAATATTCCAGCCATGTTATCCCATCAAGGCTCTATGATGACAACTACATTATAGCTGTGCTTATTAACTAGCATTTTAAGTTCTTTCTTCTGATTCCCCATTCTTGCATCCATATCCAGACAGTTAAGACCTTCCTACATTCTCTCCTATCTCTCCATTATCTCTGCTAAATTACCAATGCTTTCTCTAGCATTGGCGTATGCACAGGGTGTGCCGGATGTGCCTAGGCATAGCCTAATGCAGAGACAGACTGGCACAGTAGGACGGAGCCACCGGGCTCTGCACCCCTGCACCGGAGCCGGTAGGGGCGCCGGCAAGGAGGCCGGCAAGCTGACCCCGACTGGGGAAGGTACCGGGCTGGGGGAAGGGAAGCCGTCAACCCAGGTGGCAGCGTCGAGAAGAGCCGGGGCTGTGCTGGGGGTGGGGTCATGCGCAACGCGCTGGAGCGGGCAGTGCTACGTTGGCATGGCGTTGCAGCGCCGTTTTTAAAAATGGCCAAGCCATGGATTGAGGAAGGAGACGCGCCAAGTGGGGTGTGGGGGACCACAGCCTGGCTAGAGGCGGGATGGCGGCTGGGCCGGGGCTGCGAATGCCGAGCGGCCAGCTCCAGGTCTGGTACGTGGTCTGGAGCCTGGGCTGCGGGGACTTCTGCGGTCCGATCGCAGCAGACTCCAGCCCTTCAAACCGGAAGGCAGAAGGTAGGTGAGGGGAGGGGGGAAGAGGGGGGAAAAATAGGGAGAAGGGGTGGGAAAGGAAGGGGCTTGTGCTGATGGGAGGGGGGCAGGTCAGGAAAAGAAAGGGGAAGGCACCAAGGGACAGGGTGGAGGGGGGTAAGTGGAGACAATGAGGAGGGGAGGTGTCAGTGGGAGGGGGGACAGGGTGATGCTGGGAGATGAGAGGGTAAGGGCATTGGGGGCTAGAGAGGGGGAGGTTCTGGGAGAAGGCTTGAAAGAAGGGGTGGGCATGAGGAAGGTGCGGATGGAGCAAGGCATGTGTGAGGGCACAGAGGCATGAGGGGAACAGGGGCAGAGGGTGGTGAGGGGGTGGGCATCAGGGAAAAAGAGGGCAAAGGGGGCAGGGGCAGTGAGGGAAGGGGGAAGCACCAGGAAGGTGCAGGTGCCAGGAGATTCTGGGGGTGAAGCAGAAGGGCAGACACCCGCAGGGGAAGGACCAGCACCGGAGGAGAGAGGCCAGCAGACCAGGGAGATGGGGAGCAAAGCCTTGGAGCACGCCTGGACTGTCCCGCTGCCCACGTACTCTGTGGCTTTGCTCCACGTCTCCCAGGTCAGCAGACCAGGGAGACGGAGCAAAGCCGTGGAGGACTTGGGCGGTCCCGCCACCCCCGTCTCCCTGGTCTGCTGGGGGGAGGGTGCAGCTAGTGGCCCCCCCCCCCCCCAGCAGACCAGGCTTTTCTTGCCTACCCCTGGGGTAGAGCAGCTGGGGGCTGCCCGGTTGGTCCCGCAGCGCCGCTCCGGACCAACCCGGCAGCACCCCAGCTGCTTTGCCCCAGGCGTCCTGATTCAGCCGCTGCTGGTCAGTTTCAGCAGCGGCTGAATCAGGACACCTGGGGCAGAGCAGCTGGGGTGCTGCTGGGTTGCTCCAGTAGCGCCGAGGAGCCGCGCTACTGGAGCAACCCAGCAGCACCCCAGCTGCTCTGCCCCAGGCGTCCCCAAGTCAGCCGCTGCTGAAACTGACCAGTGGCTGACTACAGGAAGCCCGAGGCAGAGTTGCTCTGCCCCAGGCTTCCTGGAATCAGCCGCTGATCTGTTTCAGCAGCAGCTGACTTGGGGACGCCTGGGTTTCTTAAGTTGAATCTGTATGTAAGTCAGAACTGGCGTCCAGATTCGGCCGCGGTTGAAACTGATCAGTTTCAGCAGCGGCTGACACCAGTTCCGACTTACATACAGATTCAACTTAAGAACAAACCTACAGTCCCTATCTTGTACGTAACCCGGGGACTGCCTGTACTCATGTTTAACTTACACAAATTAACAGCAATTTGAACAAAATCAAAAGGCTTAAACAGAGAACTGACAACCTCTACTTAAGCAAGTTGGAGAGCAGACATTCCACAACTACAGGAAAAAAAATACAACTGTGGATACAATGCATCTCAGATTCAGCTCCTGGATCTCAGATTATTCTCCTGAAAGGAATCCACAGTGTGGGAAGGCAGCACACTGATAAAGTATATTATGCCAACAGTCACACTGCTCTCATCCTTGGCAGGTAGACAAAGCAGTAATGGAGTGGTTGTTCAGGAAATAGTATTGCCAAGTAACAAGAAAGCAGTCAACTGCATATCAAGAAATCAGGATCAAGGGAGTTGAAATGGGGAAAAAATATCCCTTTAAAGACATCTAAATTTTACTTCTGACGTCAATGGTTCTTTTATTACTATGCAGGTTGACAGTAGGGATGTAAAATCCTGTTTAATTGGCTAACCAGTTACACATATAGTTTAATTGATTAACCAATTAAAGGGGAGTGAGTTGGGGGAAGCCGCTCCAGCCTGGCAGGAGCCCACCGCTGGGCTGGAATGCCCCCACCTCACCCTCTGGCCACAGCAGGGGCTGCACCAACTGGGACCGGCTACAGTCCAAAAGGATTTATATAAATATAGTTCATCAGCCTGTCTGTGACGAAGCAGAATGATACCCCAAGGCCATTTACAGTCTAGTGACATCACAAATTTTCATACCATTTCAACAATTTACTAGCACCACTGCCAGGTTGCCACCACAATGCCTAAAGCTTGTGAGAAACAAATCTCTTGTACAATTTGCCATCAGGAAAAAGGGTCAGAATAAAAACCGTATTTTACAGATTCATCCATTTCCTCTCAGCAGTGCCATCTGTCTTCCTGGCAGAATTCTGATAGTTTGTACTGGCAGCTTTGATTGTCAAAGCTCATGTATTAAGCTAAAGATTCCTCATCTTCGTGCCTACAATTTTTGCTTAATTTTTCAGCATGTGTCTGTGTCAGGGTTGTTCACCACTCTGGCACTTTGAGTGCAGAAGGTGGGGGCCTGCAAGAGACTCTTTAAAAATACCTTGCCTCTAAAGGGTTCTGCTTAAAACTCACGTAGATCGCAGATTCCCTGACCCTAGGTGGTGCGCTGCCACCACCCAAATACAAAACCCATTTGAGAACCCAAGAAGACACTCTTGGGAATTTCTTCCTGTGGAGTACCCCCAATCTTTTTAATCCTTTAGGAGAGAACTTGAAAATAAACTGCAATTTCTTAATAGCTCACCTACAGTCTCAGTCGTGTGTACAAAACACTTCCTACCTTCTAGAATGCAGGAATCTGAGGACAGTCTTAAAAAGGTGATTTTAATAACAAAATAAAGATAATTTGGTAACGCATATGTGCTTGCTAGGTGTTACAGAGCAACAAAAAAGGCAGATTAAAAGCATAGAGAATTGCTTCCCTGGGATTCAGTTTAAAGTTAGTGTATGGATGGGAGGAGGACTTACATTAATCAGCATAGAGGAGTTCAGACAAACCCAAAATTAAAGAAAATAACCCGGTTGCATCTAACTAAACGTTCCCTTTTCACTTACATGTCTGTTGTTCCAAGGTTCAGTTCCTTTTTTAGGTATGGATATCACTGGAAAACCCAGGCCTTGTTCCTGGTTAACTCATCTCTCCCAGCTCTTGTTCTGCTCACACAAAACACTGAAGCAGGCAGAACCTATTTCAATTCAAATCTCACACTTTTCCCATTGGTGCTCCTGATTCCCTGCTAACACTTCCTGGAGATTCTCACGGGCCCACTGTTTCTTGATTTAACCCTTTGTAGGCAATGTTGTTAACTGAATTGCTGGGAATAGAAAAGGGTCATAACCCTCCCATAGAAGCTGTTGTCTACATTTCTATCAAAGTTTGTTTTGTTTAAAAAAAATACCTGTATTAAAACGAAGTATGCTTCTTGAGTAACTAGCATGCTGGAAGTCCATCGACATTGTTCTATATGTCATGCTTTTAGAATAACAGATGTGTGATGTGTGCATTTGTCTATGCAGCAGTAGTCAGCCTGTAGATGGCTTATCCCACAGGAGATTTACAAAAGGATCATGGGATATATTATATCATAATTGCCTCTTATGGGCTTATCACAAACTGGCTGATCATAACTGTGTGTGCACAAGTGTGTGTGTGTGGGGGTGGGTGGGTGTCTTTGATGAGCACTTGCTACAACCAGTGAAGTCAATGTACCTTAGAACTCAGTTTGAGAGTAGCAGAACCATGGGATTCCATCCATGGAGAAGGTCCATTTGATCAGACTAGAGCAAGGGGCTAATGGTGCAGATAACTATGAAGGTGGACAAAAACCTTGTTCTATTTCATGTGCAAATAACACATTTATCACTACACATATGTCTCCAAGTAATTTATTGTCATCTAGCTAAGGTCAGAGTTCAAGATATGATTTTAAGTGTGACTGTGAAGAATCAGATGCATGCATTGTGGCCGAATACAATGTAACAAAAAGTAGTGCATTGTGGGGCTGGAAGTCTGGATGTTTGGAGTGTCAGGTTGGATGGTAAATGATGTGAGTTGAGGATGGTGTGCAGCTTAATGAAGTTTAAGCCAGGGATTTCCTGGATTTCTGATAATTGCATGAATAGGGGATATAGTCAAGACTGCTCTGCAGTAACCCAGCTTGACTGTAAGTGAAGCTTTTGGTGTGGGTGTATATTCAGAATATGTACAGTTCATTTTAATGCTCACTGAATTTACCACATCCACGAATTCTGGAGATCTTTATTCATCTACAGAATAAGAATAGTACTGCACAAGCAGTTTCTGAGCAAGCTTCCTCCTCATTGCTCAGTCAGTTTGCCTCAATGCTGAGTCACATAGACTGCCACTACTAGGGTTTAGAGAGATAGTTTA
Source organism: Pelodiscus sinensis (assembly GCF_049634645.1). Lineage (NCBI taxonomy): Eukaryota > Metazoa > Chordata > Testudines > Trionychidae > Pelodiscus > Pelodiscus sinensis. Next base: position 241,884,176 of record NC_134712.1, on the reverse strand, counting down.
GTCTCCATTATCTGTTCAGTCTTGCACTTCAAATGACACTGACATCAAGGATGTCAGTTCCAACTACGGGGATTATTTTTGTGAAGTGGCCACTGCCCCACAAAGGGCTTTATGAAGACCAGGGGTAGGCAATCATTTTTGACGGGGAGCCACTCCAAGATTTTGGAAAGTGGTTGAGGGCCGCACGCTTCCGTGATATTAATGAAGGAGGTGCGGGGTCTGAGATGGAGGTTGGGTGCAGAGGGGAACTTGGGGGAAGGGAGTGGGGTGCAGGAGGGAGACTGGAGTCTGGGAGGGAGTTTGGGTGAAGGAGATAGTTGTTACCTAGGGCAGAGGACTGGAATGCAGGGTTTTGGGATGTGACCTAGATGAAGGGGATTGTGATCTGGGGCAGGAGATTGAGGTGACTGATTTGGGAGGGGGTATGGATGCAAGAGGGGGACAGAGTGTTTGGGTATGTTGAGTGAGGGGAGGGGCAGACGGTTGGGGCAGGGAGAGGCTGGGGTGCCAGACACAGGCTGTGGCCAGGAGATTTACCAGCCAACACGCAAACCAGCCTGCAGAGGTTAAAATATTTCCCAGCCATGTGCTTCAGTGAATAACAGAACTGAGGAGAGGGGGCGTGGTTCTTCTTGGCTGCCTGTTATTCCAACAAGAGCTCCCATTGGCTGGTTTTGTGGCCAGAATCCAGCCAATGGGATTGTGCTGGCGGTGGGGCAGCTCCTGAAAATTCCCCCTCCCCTCCAGTTCTGAAACAGAAAGGAAGCCCAGCAGCCATGTTTCTGCATGGCGTGTGGGGCTGTGGGGCAAGCAGGGGAGCCTGCCTGGGGCTCCCTGCTGCCTCCACAGGCCAGATTTGGTGGCTTGGTGGGCCAGATCCAGCCCACAGGCCATATTTTGCCCAGACCTGACTAAGATCATGCTCATTCACTGCTCTTGCCCACCTTAATCATGTGAACAGTACGGAAGATTTTGTCTTTTAAAGGAACAGCTTTCTATCAGGATGGATTCAAGAGATTACTTCCAGATGAAAACACTACAGTAAAGTCTTGGTTAGCCGACCTAAACGGGACCGGAGGATGGTTAGATAACCGGAAATGTCAAATAATAGGGATGGCAGCAGCGGCAGCTGGCGGGGGGGTAGCCTCCCAAGAGGGCTCTGCTCTTTGTCTCGGGGGCGGTTGGCGCGTGCGCTGCCCCCTCCCCGGTGGATTCCGGACACTGCATCCTCCCCCTTCCTCTTCCTCCCTCCTCCCACAGGCCACCCGGACATGCCCAAGGCCCCAGCGCTCCTGCCCCTCCTCAGCCCAGTGGCGGCCCCTCCCCTTCCCTTCCTGCCTTGGTCCGCACTCCAGGCCGCCTGGATGAGCCCAAGGCCCTGGCGCTCCTGCCTCCCCTCCCCTTGCCACACCCCCCTTCCCTTCCTGCCTTGGCCCCAAGACTCTCTGCTTGCTCCGGCTGGGTCCAGGCCCGCTCCCAAAAGCGGAGCCGCTAACGCGGCAGGACGGCCAGGATTGGGCCACGAGTGGGCCACGGGCCCAGCATATCTGAGCGCCGGGTGAGTCCGCAGCATGGGCATGAACTGCCCCAGGCGTGGGGTGGGGAGGTAGGGTTGCTGAGCCCGTGCTGCATGCCATTGTGGTATGAAGTGTTTTTGGAGCCCCATGCCGTCACATGACAGGCAGCACCGTCGGATAAAATGGAAAGTCGGATTAGTGAAAGGCGGATAACCGAGACTTTATTGTATTTTCAGTTAACTCTTTCTTGGCCCTCTCAGTCCCCAGGAATCTGTTTATACTTTAATGAGAGATCTAGTCAATACAACAATGAAAATCCTAGTTCACAGAGGACATATGAAAATATCTCATCTATATTTATGCTTCATCTTTCATGGATTATGTTTCCAATTTTATCATGGTTGCTCTTGTTTACTTCTTCCTAAAGCAAAAGCACCCGTATTTTGTTCTTAAGTATTCATACCACATATTGTTTAACTTTAGTTTTGTGGTTTGTGCAGTTCTTTGGGAAAGGTCCACTAATTAATATAGGACTGATCCTCACAGGTGTTAAGTGATTCTTGAAGCCAACAGTAATTGAGGAGGCTCAGCATCTTGCAAGATCAGGAACTTTCTGTGATTGGGTTCAGCCCCAAAAGGGATGCTTTATAAATATGTACAGAATCCATTCAGCTATATTTGAGTTGTGAGTGGAAATGAGAGGCCTTTCCCATCCTAAGCACTGTGGTTATTCCTATGCACAAGTGAAAAAGTAATGGCATGTCTCTAAAAGCATAGTATAGTGCCATTCTCATCACTTACCTACTCGAAACAATGCCCAGACAAGCCTTTATTTGCCAACTTTTCTTGACGTGTTTCTTTCACCTGGCAGCACTGAGAAGCAAAGTGTGCAGAATAACAGCCAGCAACACTCCTATAAGAGAGCTATAAAATGGGCTAAGCTATGAAACATCAAACATCAAATATGTTTAGCCCTTGCTGAGTAACAGCTGCCCGCAAGCTTGAATATAAAATTTATGAGGTTAAAAATGTTCAGTACCAAATGCCCATTTTATTTTTAGTTATGCTATTGGCGGTGGTACACAGTTTGCAGCTCTACAGAACAACAACTCCCTCTATTTCTTCTCCAAATCCAATGAAACTTTGTCACAAATGTGTCTACCAACCTTCCTTAATATTTATATACTTTCTCCCACCAACTGTTTGTCTTATACAGTTAGTTTCAAAGCTGATTAAGGTACCAATGGTCTCTCTATGTATCTGTACAGTGCCAAACATAATAGGGCCCTTACTTCATTCCCATAATAGGGCCTCTCGCTACTGTTACAGAAATAATAATACAAATAAGTAAAATAATACACAAATAATGTGTTTTAATAATCAAAGAACTGTTCCATTTATCTTTTAAAAAATTAAATAGTAGTTAAAGTCAGGATATGTAAAAGATGAAGTTCTGAATAAGTCCCCTTACACATACAGAATCATTGGGATTACTAGTTCACTTGTTCTACATGCTTATTGTGAGACATATTCAGGCTATGTCTAAACTGCAATCCTCTTTCAAAAGAGGCTTTTTCGAAAGATACTTCCGAAAAAGTCTCTGTCGAAAAGAGCGTCTAGACTACAACCAGTATTTTCAAAAAAGCAAGCCGCTTTTCAAAAGAGAGCACCTAGGCAGTCTGGATACTCTCTTTCGAAAAAGCACAGTTTGTATTACATAGCGCCTTTTTTTGAAAAAAGGCTTTATTACTCATAAAACGAGGTTTTCCACGGTTGAAAAAAACTGCCACATTCTTTCAATTTACTTTCGAAAGAATGCAGCAGTCTAGGCTGCTTTTTTAGAAAAAACCTTGTAGTCTAGACACACCCACAATGTGGGTATATTAACATTGTCAGGAATACACTAAGAGTACATTTACATTACAGAGAAGATTGAAATTGCCACTGTCGATCTTCCAGGGTTCAAATTAGCGGTCTAGTTAAGACACGCTAATTGGAACCGGTAGGCCTGCTTCCACGGGGAGTAAAGGAAGTAGAAGGAAGAGTGTTCTCCCTTCAACTTCCTGCAGTGTGGACAGCGCAGAAAGTTGAGTTAATCTACTTTGACTTCAGCTACGCAATTAACATAGCTGAAGTTACCTATCTTAATTCGACTTTATCCCATAATGTAGAGGTACAGCTGGCTCCAGTCCGGCTGACGGGGCTCCTGCCGTAACTCGTCAGCCCGCCAACTCTAATGAGTTCTGCCCTGGGCTGCTTCCTTTCCCTCCTCGTGTGACCCTCTACCTCCCCCCACCGTGGGGCGGTCACCTTTGATTCGTCCGTCAGGCTGACGGTCGTATATCCAGACGCCCACCCCTCCCGCCGGGGCTGGTCCTGCCGTCTGGGTGGCCGTCGGGTCTGGACTCCTGAGAAGGGGGGGGGCTTTTCCCCCTGCTCTCCCCTTCCTCTGCACGCTGTCCTCCCCTCCTGCTTGCCACCGCTCACTCCTTCCCCCCCCCCGGGCGGAAGGGGTCACCTTTTTAAAGTTCCCGCCGGGGTTCACGTTCCCCCGCACGTCGCCGGGCGGGCGTTACCACCACCGCCCATCCTGCCCCCTGATTGGCCGGCTGCCCTGTCAGTCTGGGCGGGGGAACGCCGCCCGTGCTAACCCCCGCCCCCTGCGCCGTTTGCCGCCGCGCGGCCGCTTGTCAGCGGAGCGGCCCGCTTCTCCTGCCCCGGCGCGGCGTGAGTACACGCCGCACACCCCTGACAGGGCCCCCCCCCGCGGCAAGAAGGGCCCGTTCGGCGGCGCCCCAGGGACGGGCGGGGGTCGCCTCGTCACACCGGCACGCGGAAGGCGGGGCCAGACAAAAAGGTCTCCACGGGCCGGATGAGAGGGCCTCGCGGGCCGCATCCGGCCCGCGGGCCGTAGTTTGGAGACCCCTGCCCTAGCCACTTAGCAGAAAAGCAGCGCTGGAAAGGCTGAGCTGATTTAACTATGGGTAATCTCTGGATAACCATCTGTAAACTGAAATGACTAAGCATGATTCTGAAAAGCTCTCATTCTCCAGCTTCTTTTACCCATGCTCTTGAGATCTGAGGCCACTTTCCTCTGTCTCTGCTCTGCTGAAGCCCACTGCAAAGACTCTATGAAGAGGGGACTCGACTGAGTTACACTTCGCCAGGTAGAGCAGAGCTTTGATTAAAGTGCCTGTAAACTGAAGCCATGGATACCTGCTCCCTTGTAATCTCTCACTAACTCCCCTTCTAACAAAGCAGATCACTAGCACGTAACAGCTTGTTCCTATGAGCAGGTGCAGAGCAGCAGCCTATCTGAACAGGGAAATGGGTGCATGAGACGAATCCGTGTGGAGCAGCAAGGGCAGTGAGCGAGCACACAGAAGGGAATTCGGGGGAATCCATTTACCAGTGGCTGGTGCCGTCCTCTGCAAGAAGCCGGGGCTGTTCCTGGAGCCTTGCGGGGCGAGGAGCAGCAGGGCACTGAGCTAACCCGCAGCAGCAGGTGCCGAAGCCAGACGGGCTCCTCCTCCACCTGGCAGCGAGCGAAGAGCCCGGGGCCGCCAGCCGCGCGAGGAAGGCGGGCAGCTGGCCGCCGAGCCAGGGGTGCGTTCGCCCGGGAAGGACTGGAGGGAAGGGGGGCTGCCGTCAGCTGATGGGCCACGTTTTGACGTCGGAGTCATTCTCCTTTGATAAAGCCCCGCCGCCGCCAGCTCGGACTGCGCCGCCCGCCGCCAGCTCGGCAGCGCGTCTCGGGCGCCGGGGAAAGGCTCCCCCAAGCGGGGCGGCGAGCAGGTGTCCGCAGGGCGCGCTCGCGGCGGGCTCTGCTCCTGTCCCCGTGCAGGCGGCGAGCCCCGGGTTGCGCTCCCCCCGCGCCATGCCCGCGCCTCCCGCCAAACTTTGCCTCGGGCCGGGCCCGGAGGCGCCGCCGGCTCCTCGCCCGCCGCCCGCCTCCTGAGTCCCGCGCGGCCCTGCCGCTGCCTCCCGCATGGACGGGCCCCTCAACCTCTCCGCCACCCCGTGGGCAGCGGCCAACCGGAGCGGCCCCCCGGCGGCACTGCCCGGCCGGGCGCCGCTCTCCGTGTTCGGGGTGCTGCTGCTCACCCTGCTGGCGCTGCTGGCTGCTGCCACCTTCCTGTGGAACATGCTGGTGCTGGCCACCATCCTGCGGGTACGAGCCTTCCACCGCGTGCCCCACAACCTGGTGGCCTCCCTGGCGGTCTCCGATGTGATGGTGGCGGCCCTGGTCATGCCCCTGAGCCTGGTGCATGAGCTGGCCGGGCGACGCTGGCAGCTGGGCCGGGCGCTGTGCCAGGTGTGGATCGCCTTCGACGTCCTGTGCTGCACGGCCAGCATCTGGAATGTGACGGCCATCGCCCTGGACCGCTACTGGTCCCTCAGCCGTCACCTGGAGTACACCCTGCGTGCCCGTCGCCGCATCTCCAACGCCATGATCGCCCTCACTTGGGCCCTCTCCGCTGTCATCGCCCTGGCTCCGCTGCTCTTCGGCTGGGGCGAGACCTACTCCGAGGGCAACCAGGAGTGCCAGGTCAGCCAGGAGCCCTCCTACACAGTCTTTTCCACCTTCGGCGCCTTCTACCTGCCGCTCTGTGTCGTGCTCTTTGTCTACTGGAAGATCTACAAGGCTGCCAAGTTTCGCATTGGATCTCGAAAGAACAACTCCATCACCCCCATCGCACCAGAAGGCCTAGAGGTGGGTCAAGTCTGGGGGTTTCCAGCTGGGCTGGGTAGGAGTTGGAAGGATTTCCATGGCTCTGGGACCTTGCTCTTACTGGACTCTGCTGGGAAACTTGCCCAAGGCCTCTGGCCCACAGAAGTCTTGAAAGGAGACTTGCAGACAAAGTGTGCAATCAAAGGGTATGTCTACAGTGCATGGCTATTTGCGATACCAGAGGTATCCTGAAATAGCTACCCTGTGTCTACACAAGCTATCCATTATTTCGAAATAGTTTTCTAAATAAGGGTATGTCTACACTACCCTCCTAGTTCGAACTAGGAGGGTAATGTAGGCATACCGCACTTGCAAATGAAGCCCGGGATTTGAATTTCCCGGGCTTCATTTGCATAAGCGGGGAGCCGCCATTTTTAAAACCCCGCTGGTTCGAACCCCGTGCAGCATGGCTACACGGGGCACGAACTAGATAGTTCAAACTAGGCTTCCTAGTTCGAACTACCGTTACTCCTCATTTCACAAGGAGTAACGGTAGTTCGAACTAGGAAGCCTAGTTCGAACTACCTAGTTCGTGCCCCATGTAGCCGCGCTGCACGGGGTTCAAACCAGCGGGGTTTTAAAAATGGCGGCTCCCCGCTTATGCAAATGAAGCCCGGGAAATTCAAATCCCGGGCTTCATTTGCAAGTGCGGTATACCTACATTACCCCGCTAGTTCGAACTAGGAGGGTAGTGTAGACATACCCTAACAGACATGCTATTTCACCATCCTGGTAAACCTTATTGCACGAGGGTTAAGGGATGACTTGAAATAATGTTATTTTGAAATTTGGCGTGGTGTAGACACGCCAAATTTCAAAATAAGCTATTTTGAAGTAGATTTGAAATAAGATACTCTATTTGTGTAGTGCAAATTGCATCTCTTATTTTGAGTTTAGGGTGCTGTGTAAATGTGCTGGTGGAAACGTCTGGGAACTTTGAGCCTGACTCTGAACCTCTGATTCAGGCTGGTGCGTAGTGAGTCAGAGAAGCAATTCCTTGAAATCTTGTGGGTCAGGGCTCACTAGTATGACTAAGGGTTTCACAAGCGAGTCTGGCCCCTTGTGATTTGGGGTGAAGGGTCTGTAGGCAGCCACCTAGAATATATAAAATAACCTGATAAATGTAGATCTTGGGGGAAAATGTGTATCGGTGCAAGCACCGGCACAATTTGCATATTGTTTCTTAATGGTGTCTGGATTCTTTGAACAATCTGGCTTTAGTGATCTATCTGACGGTCTTTAGTGATAATGTCTGTTGTATGCTCTCTTATGGCATTTTTCTCCTTCCCTCATCATATACCCCTCAGAGAGAGTGACGTACTTTTAAAAAAAAAAAAAAAAAAAAAAACAGGCAGGACTGCATGTATGAGAGAGAGCTATTGCTCTGATTGTACTAAGTGTGTGTGATATTCGTGGTCTGATTGTGATAGTGGAAATTGCTTAGGTACATATCCCACTATCACCACTATTTTCCTGACCTCAGTTATTCAAAACTACCTGGTACTCAAAACAGAGATTTCTCTCTCATATTTCTTAAATATAATAGTTGCACTGCTGACCCAAACTATTTCAATGTGCCCTATCCCAGTGTTTCTCAGCCAGTGGTATGAGTACCCTTAGGGGTACTTGAGAGAAGTCGGGGGGGGGGGGATGTCAACACAACTAAAATTTGGAGAAAACCGAATTTTTGTTTTAAGTTTTACAGTACTTTATTATTTTTGAATTTTTTACACCCAAAAATTTCATTACCCACCCGGCTACAATTAAGTTGTTTAAACAAATGTGTTGCAATGGTAGAAAAAATTGTGTGTCTGAAAACTGTAGGTGTTGGGGGTACTTAATTTTTTTAAGGGGTACTTTGTTAAAAAAAGGTTGAGAAGCACTGCCCTATCCCATTCATATAACTGTAGTTGTACTGTAACTAGTCTGCTAGCACATGTGGTATGCCTGGTGTGATGTTGGGCAGCAGGCAGAGTGCATATGTTGATGCTTGTGTTCACATCTGGCAGGTGAAAGAGGCCTCCCAGCAATCCCAGATGGTCTTCACAGTCCGCCATGCCACTGTTACCTTCCAGACAGATGGAGACACATGGAGAGAGCAGAAGGAGAAGAAAGCTGCTCTCATGGTGGGAATCCTTATTGGGGTCTTTGTACTGTGCTGGATCCCCTTCTTCATCACTGAACTCATCAACCCTCTCTGCTCCTGTGACATCCCACCCATTTGGAAAAGTATTTTTCTATGGCTTGGCTATTCTAATTCCTTTTTTAATCCACTGATCTATACAGCTTTCAACAAAAACTACAACAATGCCTTCAGGAACCTCTTCTCCAGACAGCACTGAGCAGCAAGCAGGAAAAGGAAGGAAATCCCTTCTTCTCCAGCAACCTCATCACCTTCCCTACTTGGCAGATTCTCTACAAACTGGGGAATGCTGAAAGAAACTTATCAGCCACAGAGATCACCATAATGATTTACTGTGGCCATAAAAGATTGCCTCTGAAATTCAGCAGCCCTCAGACACTGCCCACACCTACTTTCCCACTCTCTAAGCCAGTCTCCATTGTCTGCTGTTTTGTAAACTGCACACAAGGGCTTGCTGTGTCTTGGCAGTATCCTTTTCCAGCATGTGGTTGACATCACCCTCTCTTCAGTGATGTCACTCAGGCACTTTTTGGTTGCAAGAGCTTGAGAGAGAAGCCCATCTGACTCAAAAGGGTTTTGAAGCCCAATGCCTGCTTTGCTGCTCTTTGCATCTTAGAACTCTTAATGTGCATATTCCTATATGCAAAGCTAGACTCCTTTTAGCAGCAGCTGTTTTACTGAAAAACTTTTTCAGAGGTGAAGAATGGAATTTGTGTTGCAAACACAGATTCGTTCTAACTCTAAAAAGCTTATTTCCTATTGTGAATCCTTCAACGATGAGATGTTTGCTATTGGATTCTGTGTAGCAAGCTTTTCTGTATTTTCTAGTTGTGGAAGCTTAATTTGTTATGTGCAATGGAGTGAATGAAAGGAATGCATAATTTAAAACATCTGTTTCATGTGCCTGATTTAGTTACAAAATACACAGGTGTTCCTTGGCTGCAAATGTTTAAACTTAATGTCTGTGTTAGACAAAGGAAGTTACCATAATTCATGGATGCATTTTAATTGCCTTTTCTGTAATCGTTTAAGCAAATATATTTCAACATGCACATTAGTTCAAAGCTGCGTTTTTCATTCTAGATAGGCACAATACCGTTCCCACTGAAGTCAAAGGAAAGGCTCCAACTGATTTCAGTGGGAGTTAGATTGGTCACTAAGGGTATGTCTACACTGCAGAGGTTTTTTGGGGGAAAACAGCTGTTTTCCCAAAAAAAGTCACTAAACCTCTTTCTATGAGGAAGAAGCCTTTTTCCGAAAGAACTTTCGAAAAAAGTTGTGTGTGGATGGGGAAAAGGGAGTTCTTTCGAAAGAAGAGGCAAGAGGAAAAAGCACAGGTGCCCTGTTGGCCACTCTGTCCATAGAAATCCGATCTTAAATGTCCATTCAGTGTGGATGCTATCTTTTGAAAAAGCAGATTGTTTTTTTCGATGTGCTTTGGCAGTGTGAACGCTCTTTCAGACGTTTTTTCAGTAGATCTTTTCCAGAAAAGCTTCTTCTGAAAGAATCCTGCAGTCTAGACATGGCCTAAGTGTATTTAGTGGCTAATGAAGTTTGACTCTGGAAGTCTTTTCTAGCACTATAGCAGGGAGGGAAGGGAGGTGGCTGTGTCAATGGCCAGGATGCTGTTATTCAGCCATAAACCATCTACAGAACATGTCTTGTGTTTGTGTTTAAGTTATGACCAAATCTGTCCTTTCCACTTCCTACTATAAGTGCTGGTCCTGGTTGCTGCTTGCTTACTGTTTTGCTTTCTACCTGTGCCTTCACTTCAGTAGCATGATTTTAGCAACTGCTGTGTCACATGCACCTAGAATCTACTATATATTTAAGAGTTTGTCAAGAGCTCTTCCTAAATGATAAGAGCTAGGGCCACCAAATTTTGGTATACAGCTTCTTCTCATTATAACTTAAAGCAAGTGGAAGGATTTGGTTATGCTAGGAAAATGTGATGTGCCTGGGGAATGGGATTACTTCTCATAAAATAATACAGAAAAGAGGCAGACTCACTAGAGAGGTGGAAGGGGATAGCTGGGGGCATATCCCCTCCCTGGTATTGCCCCAGCCCTAAGTCTCCCACCTCCCACTATGGATGTTAAATTGTAGGTAATTGACTAATCAAATATCGACTAGTCGATAGGGTGTCTCTGCCTTTGAAGTGTAGCAACAGCCCTAAGGTGAAAGCACTACGTGGATCCCAAGGTCAGTTGGGGACTCCCCACTCACCCAGGGCTCCGTGTGGCGCTGCCGCTTTGAAGCACCTAGTCTTCTCCTCCCCGCTTTTGCTGCCTCTTTCTGATAGAGGCAAGAAAGGGTGGGGAGTGACTAGCCGATAGGCTTGTCGACTATCCAATAAGCATTTGCTTATCGGATAGTCGACTAGTCCTTCACATTCCTACCTCCCAGATGCCCTTTACGGGACTGTGTGAAGCTTTGCCCCCTCTGGATTTGTCATTTTTCTCCATTCTTCCCTCTGGCTGGGGAGCACAGGTGTCAGATAGCTGATCTTGCTCCCTGACATGAACAGGAAGGGAAAAAGCAAGCAGATCTAGTACGAATCTCAGGGGAGTGGGGCATGCTACACACACACAGAGCCCCTTCTCACCCGCAACTGTGACTCTTGCACCTCCACACCACCAGCCCTCTGCCCATAGCCCCTCTTTAAGTCCTGAGCAAGGTCAGGTAAACATGCTAGTTAGAGATAAATGCTTTCTACCCTAGGACGGGGAAGTAGATGTGTACATGGTTAACCATGGTTACATGCACTTTTAAGCCAGCTGCCTGTACATGCATTGCCCTCCTACCCGACATGTAAACATATAACCGCTGAAAAATTCAGCAGTTACACATTTACAGAAATACACACATTTTAACATCCCTACGCTGGAACTGCTAGAATAAGTTTTCAGACAGTTACACATTTACAGAAATACACACATTTTAACATCCCTACGCTGGGACTGCTAGAATAAGTTTTCAGACAGAGACCACTATTAGCTCTAAATATTACTTGCGGCACAGCCACTAAAATCAGCTTCCAATTTAAATGGTGGACGAGAAGACAAGATGGGAATCAGAATTACATAATTTCAGGGTCTGATATCTTGATACAAAGAGAAAAATGCTATAAATCAATGGAAAGCTTTCCAGTGTTGTACAGGATTAGTTTCTATCCACCATGGCTTATGAGACATCAGACCTTAAAGCTGTCAATGGTCCTTTAAAGCAAGCAAAAATCCTGGCCTGCCTGGTAAGAGACCTTTAAGTTTCAGCATCCTGGTCTGTGAGACCCAGTGCACAGCTTGGTGCAGGTGAAGATCACAGAAGCAGCCTCCAGATATCAGAAGGCAGTTTAACGTTTAGAAACAAAGGATGCAATCCTATTTTAAGTCAATGGCAAAATGAGGGATTCAGAGGGGGGTTGAATGTTACCCAACTTGTTTTATCCAGAGAATTTCAAAAAGATTCATTATATAACAGAAAAAAAGAGACATGCATAATCCTTCATAGATCCACTTGAGTAGGTTCTCTGAATAAGAATGTGTATGAATCAAGGACAAACTATCCACTTAAAATAAAGAGCTTTCTAGCACTTTTGTCATATGGTTTTTAAACTTTTGTCAGTGGTAGCTCTGGACATGGTAAGATATTCTAATAAATCCATGAACTACATTTTTACTGATGATCAGCTTGTATGCTGTGTATGGAGGTAATTGTGTCACTAGAGAAGATGATACTTTATTTTTTGCATGGAAAATACTGAAGCCAAGAATGAATGTAAGGACCAATGCAATGGTTGTGGATGCAGAGCTCCTATTATACTCACCAGTGCTAGAAAATAAGAGAAGGAATATTCAACTGGTCCAAGAAGCTGTGCACAGCAAAATTCACAACACGTTTCAAAGACTGTTGTAATAAGTCAGAAATCTGTAACCCACCAATAACACCTTTCCATAGCTACCTTTTCCTCCCCTCACTTCTTGTACCCCCTGTGAGCAGAGGGGTGTTAATCAGTCACTTAACCTTTTTTTAGTTACAGACTGACATTGCTACCCCTGAGACTTTTAACCTTCAATAGTCCCTTGAAATGTGCGTTAACTACTTATAAGGTAGAACAGATTGTTTAACATATTTAGCTGTGGCACTGAGTCTGGCTTTCTCTACAATTATATTTTGTTGGTGAGAGATGTGCAAAAAATGTATGACACAAGTTTAATCAACGAAAGTGCTGGTGTGCACAGAGTTATCGTGGCAGGAGAGTCTCTCCAGCTGACAATAGTGACTACTGCTCATTGGAGGTGGTTTAATTATGTGGACAGGAGAGCTCTATTCCTTTAGCAAAGAGTGGCTACATGGAAGACCTTACTGAAGTGAGGTCTATATTGACACTTTTGTCATCCGGGGTGAAAAATTACTGCCACAAAGTTTTAGCAACAAAAGGTGTGAGTGTGGACAGTGCTTCATTGGTGGAAGCCACGCTCCTGTTGATGAAACTCTTGCCTCTCAGTGGAGGTGGTGTTATTTTGTTGCTGGGAGAACTGCCTCTTGACGATAGAGTGCGGCCACACAGCACGCATTACAGTGGTGCTGCTGCAGTGACATAGCTATGCTGTTTTAAGGTGTGTGATGTAAATAGCTTAATTTAATAGACTTATGGGCTATGTCTGCACTGCAAGAACTCTTGTGCAGGAACACATCCACACTGCCGTGTGCAAGATGTGCTTTTGTGCAAGAGCATCCATGGCAGTATGGACACTCTCTTGCGCAAGAAAACTCTGATGGTCATTTTAGCCATAGGGCTTTCTTGAGCAAGAAACCTCTGCCACGCATCCACACTGCCCTCTTGCACAAGAGCTCTTGAGCAAGAGAGCTTACACTAGTTAGAAAAGAGCGTAGCTCTTGCGCAAGAAGCCCTCTCTTACCATGCCATACTGTAAATCTTCTTGTGCAAGAGCGGATGGGCAGTGTGGACGCTCTGTGGAAGAATGGCCATTCTTGCGCAATAACCCACCAGTGTAGACATACCAGAGAGTAGCTCAAAATTGGTCTAGTATAAGATATTGTCTCACCTCCCTTTTTCATTTTTCCTTTGTTGTGTCATTTCTGTGCAAGCAAGAGGACATGAGATGATTATAAAATGGTATTAGAAAATTCTGATTTGTCTGTAGTTGTGCTATTATCCACACTGTGGTCACATCCACATTTGTTTAACAAACTACACAGTACCCTTTTTCAAGAACTAGGACTAGTCGTGGCCATTAATCTACACTCTGGATCAAATCCTGCAGCTCTTACTCAGGACGGCAAGATTTTATCTGAAATATCATCTTGGGTATAATAAAGTTTTGTATTCCAAAGACCATTCCACGATTCACGCCTAACATGAGGCAGAGATGTTCTCTGACCATGAAACGGAGGAGCTAGAAACTCATGAATTTTGAGCCCAGGTCTGAGACCTTGCACAAGTCATTTATTTTGGGTCAGGACCCATGGAAATAATCAGCATGTACAAGGTGCTATATTGAGAAACACCATTCCTGCCCCCTTCCTTTTCTGACTCAGTTTCCGATTCTGTAAAATTAAAATACTGATATGCAGTTATTCACCTTATCGTAGTGTTGTGGGAATAATTAATTCACATTTCTAAAGCTTTTAGAAGGTGGAACCCTATATAAATGCTAAGTGGTGGTATAAAACACTCCAATTCGATTTCTTTGAAGGCCATTACTATCCATTATTACTTTTCCTGTGGTATTTAATGACAGTATAGTACCTCCAGAAAAGATTTAATAACCTTTTCCAAATCTACAATTAATGCTTTTTCCTCTCAGTCCTGTGACAGTTCAATGAACAGCCCAGAACACCTGTATTGAGACTCAATAACTAGATCAAATAAGCTGTGTGCTAAATGCTGCCTGATGGTGAACCTTGCAGCACAGTGAATGCATAAGGCTGAGGGCGCCACAGCTTTTAAGGCAATCTGTTACTTACGTTAGTTGCCTTTATTCTCAGGATCGAGAGAAGGTCACAGTTGACTGCTGTGCATTCAAATACAAAACAACAGGTTGGCTTTTATTTCTGGTATGCTATGGGGCTTCCTTTTTAATGTGGTCAGACAAATCGACACTTCCAGGAAATGTGCTCATCTAACACAGCCATAAATGTGCCAGAGATGTCTTCATGTTCCATTAATTTGATTGGACTTCTCATTAAAATTGCTGCTGGGACACCTGGCAACAATCGTTAAAGGGGTGATTTTGAGCAGGCAAAGTGCTGTCTGGTTAAAGAAGTTCTAGCTAACATTGATCAATGATGATTAATTGCTTCTGGCTATAGTGATCAGCGTGGCTATGTCTACACTATCAGGTTTTATTGGAAAAAGCTATGCAAATTGCACTCTGTGACTTGTGTAGCTTTTTCTGATTGTTTTTCTGGAAGAGGCTTTTCCACCATTTGGCCCTGTCTACAGAGGACCAAATGGCGGAAAAGCCTCCTCTTTTGGAGGAGCCCTTATTCCTTATGAAATGAGGAATACAGGGCTCCCTGAAAGAGCGCATTTGCTCTTCCATGAAAAAAAGTGGAAGAGCAAACACGTTCCCTGGACGCGACAGGGTTTTTCCAGGATACCTCCGCAGTGTAGACATATATGACTACACAAGGAGGCCATGACAGGCCACAAGGTAGGTATCTTCAGTAACGACACTACCTACCTTGATGGGAAGAGTTTTCCCATTGGTGTGTTTGACAGGAGAATTTTCCCATTGACCTAGAACTGTCTATTGTTACAAATCTGTCCCTCTGGGTGTGGGTGATCAGCCCACTCCAGGAATCTTATAGAGGTGACCCGAAGGATTGATGGCACGAGAGTAGTATCCTTATATTTGTTTTATTCCGTATATATATCAACAGACAAAGATGTTAAGATTGCTTACATGTCATGGTGATATATTCTATTGCCCTTTTCAAGCATACTCACACAAGCGTGCTTATCAGGTGGCCAACCCTGACAGTAGCTGGAAGAGGTTGGAGATTTGGCAGTTTACACACTGCCTCAGCTTCTCTGTTGATTCATCTCCACTGATGCTCCGGCACAAATGACCCTTTAGTAATAAAAATTACTAAAATTCTAATCAGTAGCTCTGTTGATGATTCACTGAGAAACTGCTATGTAAAACTTTCCTCTGAAACTGCTGCATAGGACTTTCCTTTGGGTATCACACAAACAGTCATTCTCCTTAGTCTTGCTTTTTTCATGTTGTTTGTCCCATAGTCACTTTGCGCAATCCGGTCTCCTGATGTTTTGCCTTCAGCCTCTTCTGTCCTCTCCACAATCATACACCATCCACACGTACTCATTCTTATCCCATTAGTTCATTATAATCAACACATAAATCAATAACATCTGTGTGAATCATATCACTATACTTTGGGTTAGGTCGGTTTAACTGCATTGCTCAGGGATGTGGATTTTTCACACCTCTAAGCAAAGTATTTATGCCAATCTAATCTAGTGTAGACCAAGCCTTAGAGTGATTTTTACATATACCTAATGTAGGAATTGGGTAGATGAGTCAGGTACTCGCATTCCCCTCGCTCCTGCTGCCTCTATAACAAAGGCAGCAAGGGGGGAGCAGGAGCCAGTGCTGGGGGGAGCCGTCTTAAATGGCAGTTCCCCCCCCCCTCACTGTCTCTGCCCCCTCACCCTTCTGCTAACTATCAGAGGCAGCAGTGGTGGGGGAGCAGGGGAGGCTGCTCCGACAGCAGTGTCTGTTCATAGGGGGTCCCAGCGGGGAGCTGCTACCTCCCACGGATGGGCTGCTGCCGGGCAAGCAGACCAGCTCAGTCTCGCTTGCGCTGGGACTAAACCCCACTGCAACTCTGCAATTAAAAAAGCAGTAGGAGCTGGGCAGCCTAACACCTGGCTCCTAGTGCCTTTTAAATTACAGACCCGCAGCAGGGTTTGGTTCTTGACCTGGTGTGGGCAGGGACTGAGCTGGGCTGCCTTCCCCTATCGAGTTATTGAGTAGTCGATAAAAATTCTATCGAATACTCAATTACTAAAATAACCTATTTTTAATCTTCTTAATCTGACAGTAGTGAGAACTCCATTCGCAGCCGAGTCAAAAGTCATTTTATAATTAGGCACAATATCATATGCTGACTAGAACTACTAATCTCCTATGTCCGAAATACAGAGCACTCACATCAAACATCCATTGACTTCAGTAGGGTTAGGTTTTCACCCCTCAAGTTCTAGCCATCTCAAAGAGTTTATGATTCAATGTCATGGCCTTAATGATGGCTACCAAGCTAGATGTACCACTGTCCCTTCTCGGAGTCTCTCCAAGAGCAGCCCCACTGATCTTTTCCTCTGCTGGGGTATAATTCTACAATCTCATCTCTCTAGGACCAGGATCAGGGTTACATCTCCCACCCCTGCCCCCAGCCAGGTATTAACCATTACTATTTCAACAGGTTCAACTGGAATTGGACCCTGCAAGGGTTTTCCTTCAGGTACCTGCAACAGCCACTGATTGAAGTGATATAAAAATAACTGCTTCAAAACAAAGCATTATTTCTATTTTCTCCCAACCATACAAAGCATGCAAGGCCAAGGTGGTATACAAGAAAACAGAGTCCTACATGGAGGGGCACCAGTTTGAACCCCTGAATGTCATACTTGAGGTCTGTTTAAAGGGCGTGCCCTAGCTCAGGACACAGTTCTTACCTACAGCAGAGTTCCCAGGTTTGCCTTTGGGGCAGAGAGTTTGTTTATAAACAGAGGAAGGCAGGGTGAGGAATATAACAAAAGGCTTGTCATTCAAGTAATTGAAGGATCATGAAAACATCACCAGATACTCCACTTTAAAGATAGAAACAGAAGGTAGAAATAAACAGTGGTGTGCTTCAATGCTGTTCAATTTACCCATAAATGATCTTGAAAAAGGGATAAACAGTGAAGTGGCAACATTTGTTGACGATATACAATTACTCAGAATAGTTAAGTCCAAAGCTATCTGCAAAAGGATCTCACAAAACTGGATGATTGGGCAACACAATGGCAGAAAAAGTTCAATGTTGATTAATGCAAAGTAATGCACATAGAAAAATATAATCCCAACTATACATACAAAATAAACTTAAAAAACAACAACTGGTCTGGTAGCACTTTAAAGACTAACAAAACATGTAGATGGTATCATGAGCTTTCATGGGCACAGCCAACTTCTTCAGATGATCAGAGTTTTGAGGTTAGGATGTGCAGACCCAAAATAAATAGAGGAGAAGGGAGAGGGGAGAAGGAAAAAAAATTGGAAGGGGATGGGAAACAAGGAGCAGAGAGTATGAAAATATCAAAGGGAAAACCAAATAGGTAAAACTGGTAATCTATAAGCACCTAAAGATTGGATAGTTAAAAGAAGCAGATAAGGATCATAGGATAGCAATTAGAGAGGAAGGCTATGTCAACACTGCAGGCTCCTTGCGCAAGAGTTCTTGTGTAAAAAGTTCTTGTGCAAGAGCACATCCACACTGCCATGTGCTTTTGCGCAAGAGCATCCATGGCAGTGTGGACACTCTCTTGCGCAAGAAAGCTCTGATGGCCATTTTAGCCATAGGGCTTTCTTGCGCAAGAACCCCTGTTGCCTGTCTACACGTGCCTTTTTGCGCACAAGCTCTTGCACAATAATGCTTATCCCTTGCGGGGAGAGGAATAACGCTTGCACAAAAAGCCTTGTGTTCTTACATTTGACTGTACTTTTTCTTGCGCAAGAACAGGATTTTAGTGTGGATGCTCCACAAGTTTTTGCACAAAAACTCTGCAGTATAGACATAGCCGAAGGGTACTAATGCAAGCATCTACACAGACAAAGAGCTGTCGATACCCTTTCTGTCTAATTGCAATCCTATGATCCTTATCTGCTTCTTTTAACTATCCAACCTTTAGGTGCTTATAGATTACCAGTTCTGCCTATTTGGTTTTCCCTTTGATATTTTCATACCCTCTGCTCCTTGTTTCCCCTCCCCCTTCAATTTTTTTTCCCTTCCCACCTGTCCCGTATCCCCTATTTATTTTGGGTCTGCACATCCTAAACTCAAAACTCTAGACATCTGAAGAAGTGGGCTGTGCCCACTCACAATACCATCCACATGTTTGTTAGTCTATAAAGTGCTACCGTACCATTTGTTGTTTTTTAAGTTGATCCTGTAAAGACTAACTCAGCTATCCCTTGAAGCGTCTATACATACAAAATGATGGGGTCTAAATTAGCTATACCCTCTCAAGAAAGAGATTTTGGTATCATTGTAGATAGTTCCCTGAAAACATCTGTTCAGTGTGCAATGGCAATCTAAAAAGTAACAGAATATTGGGAATAATTAGGAAAGGAATAGCTAATAAGACATAAATATTATATTGTCTCTATATAAAACCATGATATGTCCACACCTTGAATTCTCCATGTAGATCTGGTTGCCCCATCTAAAACAGGATATACTGAATTTGGAAAAGGTACAGAGAAGGGCAACAGAAATGATTAGGGTGCAAGGAACAGTTTTCATATTAGGAGAGATTTAAAAGACTGGGACTTTTCAGCTTGGAAAAGAAATGACTAAAACGGGTCAGCAACGTATGGCATGCGTGCCACTGATGGTACGCAAGGCGATTTTCAGGGGCACACAGGAGGGAGCTCAGCCCTGCCCCTCTTCCGCTGCGCAGCTGCTGGAGAGTGCTTCCTCCTCCCTGCAGCAGGTCAGGCTGTGGGGAGAGGAGGCAGTGCTGGGGCTGAGGTTCCTCAGCGGCACCTCAGCTGGAACCAGAGGTGCCTCTGCCATGGCCATGCAGTCTAGGGATGGCCCAGAATTGCCTGGCAGCAGCAGTGGGGTCTCTGGGATCAGCCCCGGACCAAGTGGCAGTGGCAGCAGGGTCTCCGGGGTTGGCCCTGGGCCACGTGGGTCCTGGCAGTGGCAGTGAGGCCTCCCTTCAGGGCGGCCCAGGACAGTGTGGCCCTGGCTGTTGCTGCAAGGGGGGTGCAAAGCCAGATAAGGTTCTCCCTCATGCCCAGGCCCTCCCACCCAATCCCTTTACTCTCCTCCCCCTGCCAAGAACCTGCACCTCCAGCTTGCTCTGACACCCTCCCTTGTTCCTGCACCCTCCCTCCTGGCCAGACACCGCACCCTATTCCTGCACCTTCCCCCCTGGCCTGGCCAGACATCCCCACCCTGCTCCTGCATCCACCATTGCTACTGTATCCTCTTTCCTGGCCATACACTGCACCTTCCCTGGCTCCTGCTCCTTCCACCTGGCTAGACACCTTACGGTTAGTTTTGTTAATCGCTTGACAGCCCTAGTAAAAAGGCTATCTAGCTAATTGAGTTGCTCAATGCAGAGTGCATTGTGGGTTCTGACTGGCGCTGGAGGTGGCAGAGAAGGAACTGAGGGGATCGGGATTTGCCCATGAGCACTGGCTGCCTGGAGCGCAAACATTGCTGTGCATGTGCAAACAGGCTATACGCAATTACTGCTATAGAAATCTTCCAGTCGGGTGCACTGAGGCGCCCAAACACCTAAGGTGGAGCACCCACAGGGACAGCCTCGAAGAAAAACTGCTGGGTTTTATCCATTTAATATTTTTTCTACTGTTATTACAAAAAGTGGCATGCACTTAAAGCAAGGGAATGTGAAGTGAGGTGTGTGCTATTTGCACACAACTTTGTGAGAGCCATGCTGCTATGGTTCAATTGTCACATCTCGCCAATTCTAGGTACACATGCACAGTTAGCGAAACTACCCTGTCCCAGGAGATCCTCTTGGTTACTACAATCTTTCAGTCCCCTGACTCATGAGGCCAACTCACTAGCCTAGGTTGCCTCTCACTGATCTAGAGACTTTCCACACCACAGTAATCGCTTTGCCTTAATTTGGCAGAGGTGGGGAAGAAGAGGAGAGAAATTCTACAGAATTTAATAGGTATGAAAAGTAGGAGCGTATTTTTTAAACCCCTTACGGGATTTAATAGAGGGAAAAATCATTTCAACAGACTTTTTGAATCATTTTTAGAGCTCTATAGGAGGGATATGTATAATTCTATGTTGAATTTTGTAGAAGAGCCTTCTAGTAGAGTTATTTTCTATTATACTTTATAAAAGACTGGTCAGCACTCATGAACTCATATCATCCAGAGTTTTGCCCTACATGTACAATGAAATAGACAAATGAGTGAAGGCAGACATAGATGGTCTCCAGCAATCTATTGCTTACCTCCTACAACCACTACTAATAAATAAGCAAACTCTACAAGGTGCCTAAATGTATTCAGGAAAATACATTTTTTGTGGGCACAATGATCATTCCACACACTTGGGAAAATTTTGTCACCCTAGATAAGTAGTTTTCTTACAATATATTCATTACATAATACACACACACTCCTTTTTCACACTATGACAATCACTTCGGGTGCTTCTGACTGCAAACTACCTGTATTTTTGTGTGTGTGAGTGCTCTAAGGATGAAAAACTATTTCAATAAAAATGTAATTACTAAAGGCTCCGCATAGAAAAAGAAAAGAAAGCAAACTTAAGGGGCTGCAAGGGCTCTGGAGCATAAGGTTAGAATTTAAGTTGCTCTTGACAAACTGGAGACAAATCATCTGAAAAAAAGAGGATGAAATTCAATAAGGCCCCAAATGCAAAGTACTACACTTAGAATGGAATAATCAATTGCACAAATATGAAATGGCTGCATAAAAAGCAGGAATGCAGAGATTTTTAATAGCTTTAAAAATCTGATCTATAATCCCTCTCTCCTAGAAATTGATTGACTGGATCAACTCTGAGACCCATCTAGTTTTGATGTGCCAGAAGGTGTTAGAAACCCAGCAATGGTAGATGTGTGATAATCTGCACTCAATATCAGGCCTTACCCTGGTTTCTAAGGGCATTCCTACCCCTTCTAAACAATCCCGGACATCACTTGGGCCCTAAGAACAAATGCCCATGCTGAGAATTGACCCCTCCTTGCTGCTTTCACCAGGATGGAGGGAAGTAGTTGGCACTGGAGCCAGTTCTGCCAATCTGAGAGCTGGCCAGCAACAGCCTAATTCTGGCTCCGTTCAGCCTGCACAGCACACCCTTGCTGGGATCTGTCTAGATGTTTCCTTTGAAGTCTTCCTCTTTGCTGCTTATTCTCTGCTCACCGAATTGTAGCCACAGACCCTTACAATACCTGCCTTGTTATCCTGGGTTCCTCAAGCCTCCACTTGCTAAATCCAGCTTCACCATGGCAACTTTTAAGGAAAGAATCACACAGTCCTACAAACACACAACCTCATGGTAGGAAAAGGAAACCTGGAGAACACCCGGATTTTCACAAGTAATGGTTGTAATGGTTCTCACTCATGGGTTGGTATGGAAACATTGCCTAGTGGTCAATCCTGCAACCTGCAGAACGGTTGTAGGGAGGCAAGCCTGGGCCCTCCCACCCCCCTGGGCATCAGCACAAGTCCATGTGGGCTACCAGTGGTCTGGCAACCAGAGCTGCTGAAGGCTGCCCCTCCCTGAGCCAATTCCTCTTGTCAGCCTCCATCTCAGATCAGCTTAAACCAGGGCTTTCCCTGTTGGGGAAGTCCAAATCACAGACATGAGAGGGAATTGCCAGTGTCCAGAGTGCATAGGTTAAGGGGGGGTATTTCCTTTCTCTGATTATTTCTGGGGTAGGTCCTTCCTTCCCACAGGGAAGCTGTCTCAGAGATGCTAGGTTTCCCTCTCATGCTAGAGCCAAAAAGAACTTGAACCCCAAAACGTTCAATTTTTACTTTGAATCTGGAAACCATTATTTTCAAGTGGAATTTAAATTTGGCAAAATGAGTTCTCCTATCCCTGATCTACAGACACCAACTCTCAAAAGCAACTCTCATTTGCAGTGATTTATCACAAATTCCAGAACTTGTTGCTGCTTGCATAATCCCTCTGAAATCACTGGAGTTAGCCTTTCTCCCCCGGAGGTGTATTCTTCAATACAAGAACCACATTCATGCAGATGTGGTCTAGCACAACATCTCTGAGCATGCTAATGTTTGGCCAACAGGCACTTCCAGTTTCTGATTATTCATCTTCATACTCATCTACTGTGCTGAGTTCAGTGTATCATCTCTGTGGCTGATTGTTGTCTCAGTGGCAGAATGTATATAGGAACCAGATGTCATGATATCTTCTGTACGCTTATTTGTACTCTGGCAAAACTTAATTGGAGATGGTATTTCATAGAGAACAAATATTTATAGTTTCCCTTTTAATGTTGCTTACATTAACTATTTGGAGAGTGCAGTTACCTTGTGACTTATAGGCTACATCTAGACTGGCATGATTTTCCGCAAATGCTTTTAACGGAAAAGTTTTGTTCAACATCTTTATTTATGACCTGTATGGGTGGAAGGATTGCACCCTCAGCAAGTTTGCAGATGACACTAAGCTAGGGGGAGAGATAGATACACTGGAGGGCAAGGATAGGGTCCAGAGTGACCTGGACAGATTAGAGGATTGGGCCAAAAGAAATCTGCTGAGGTTCAACAAGGAGAAGTGCTGAGTCCTGCACTTGGGATGGAAGAATCCCAAGCATTGTTACAGGCTGAGGACTGAATGGCTAAATTGCAGTTCAGCAGAAAGGGACCTGGGGATTACAGTGGATGAGAAGCTGGATATGAGTCAACAGTGTGCCCTTGTAGCCAAGAAGGCTAATGGCATATTAGGGTGCATTAGGAGGAGCATTGCCAGCAGATCCAGAGAAGTGATTAGTCCCCTTTATTTGGCTCTGATGAGACCACATCTGGAATATTATGTCCAGTTCTGGGCCCCCCACTATAGAAAGGATGTGGACGCATTGGAGAGGGACCAGCGGAGGGTGACCAAAATGCTTAGGGGGCTGGAGCGCATGACCTATCAGGAGAGACTGAGGGATTTGGGTTTGTTTAGTCTGCAGAAGAGTGAAGGGGGATTTAATAGCAGCCTTCAACTTCCTGAAGGG
Source organism: Pelodiscus sinensis (assembly GCF_049634645.1). NCBI lineage: Eukaryota > Metazoa > Chordata > Testudines > Trionychidae > Pelodiscus > Pelodiscus sinensis. The sequence goes on along the minus strand of NC_134712.1, from coordinate 241,860,762 downwards.
AGATTCCAAAGAGGATGGAGAAAGGCTGTTCACAGTAGTGGCAGAAGGCAATACAAGGAGCAGTGGTCTCAAGTTATAGTGAGGGAGGTCTAGCTTGGATATTAGGAAAAACTATTTCACTAGTAGGGTGGTGAAGCACTGGAATGGGTTACCTAGGGAGGTGGTGGAATCTCCATCCCTAGAGGCGTTTAAGTCTCGGCTTCACAAAGCCCTGGCTGGGTTGATTTAATTGGGATTGGTCCTGTCTTGGGCAGGGGGCTGGACTTGGTGACCTCCTGAGGTCTCTTCCAGCTCTACGGTTCTATGATTCTATGATTTTCTTAGCGCAAGGCTCTGTAAGACAATTTTCACCCCGGAGTGACTGTGCAGAACCTATGCAGAATGAGAGACTTACCTACAAAACATCTGTCAAATAGAGTGGGCAAGAGATCTGTTCTTTTTCACTGGGCACTCTTTATAAAAAAGGACTTGAATGTCCTATGGCAAAAAATGTAGGTTTTCAAATGATGATTCATGAAGTCTCTATAGGAAATCACATAATCTTTTACAACAGAGTGCCGATAAACAAAAGGAAGTCTACATTGTCACTGGTAACTAAAAGTGATACAAATATTTGTGTTCCTTGAGAAAAATAACATGTTTGTGGCTCTTTCAACAAGAACATGTTGTACACCACTGAGAATTCATATTCTAAAGGATCAGGAAAGGTTGCTGTTTTTCTTCTACCTCTGACACATGGAGGAAATATGAGTTGACGTTTCAGCTACATTCTTGGTTAGCTGCTCAAAAAAGGCTAATTCAAATATTCTGCTCACAGCTAGAAGCTGTCAGGGTTTCAGAACAGAAGACACCCTTTACTGTTTAAAAACAAATCAGTTTTTAATCTTTTAGTACATCTAAGAAATAAACAGCAATATTTTTCTCAAACCATTGCCTGTCAGAGGAATTCTATCAGAAACACTTTACATTCCTATTTATTATGAGTGTTGGGTCATACTTGGAAATTCCATTGGTACTTACATTGTCTTGGCTGTTACCTGGCATCAGATTACCATGCTTTCTCCTAACAATTGCCATATAACCTGCTTTATGGGTTGTAAACATAGAAATAACCATTTAGTTACAATGGGCCAGAATCGCCTCAGCAAGAGGTATCTCTTTTGATTGTCCCATTGCACCATGCATCCCCTTCTAGAACCCCATAGATGCCATTCCAAGGGTACCCCATGCGGTTTTCTCCAAGAGCATAGATGTAAAGCCAGCCTCTGGAGTAGAGCACTAATTTATCTTTGCAGCACTGTCCCTGCAGCCCACCATGGATACCCCCATTGACTTTACTAAAGATGAAAGCAACAGGTTTCTGTAGCAGTTACTCTAAAACCAGAACATTAATAGAGAATTAATTCCTCTCTGCAGTTATCTGTTTTTTATAAACCACTCTGTAGAATCCCAAAGCAGGGATATAGTTATCTATTGAATTCTATAGGTTGTTTTTTTTAAAGAAACCCTTAGATTATTTTCTATGGGACTATTCCATTAAGGTATCCAAGCAGAGGCCTGAGTGGGGGACATATGTCCCCCATACACAATTCAATGTATCTACTGTGGAGTTCTTGATCATTCTCTGAAGTGGTTTATACTGACTGCTGTCAGAGCCAGTATAATGGACTTTATGGAGCACTGACCTGATACAGAATGGCACTTCTTGTGACCCTGTGCTACGGAGCTGGCTGGTAGAGGCCCAGCCAAAGACTGTCTGTTACTACCAACAATTACAGGAGGTAGTGGAGGCAGAAGCCATTTTGTGGGGGCTCTTGCCTTCATGCATCTATCTGTGAGCCTCCTTTTCTTGCAGATCTCACAATCCATACAATTGGAGGGATTCCCTCTTCCTCACCTGTGAGCACTTCTGGGGCTCAAATCTTCTTTCTGCTAAGGAGTCTTCAAGGAATTTCATATGGGAGTTTTCTAGCTTCTCTAGCCACCTCCCTGAGTTTCTTCCCAGCTCAGGGTAATCTGACCCTGTGTACTTACTGTGTTAGCATCTAGAACATAAGAACATGAGAATGGTCATACTAGGTCAGACCAAAGGTCCATCCAGCCAGAGCCGGCCCAACATACAGGCCAACCGGGCTACCGCCCGGTGCGCCCCATTGTAGGAGGCGCCGCGCGGGGCTCCCAGGCCGGGCGCGGGCGGCACCATGCATGCTCCGCATGCCCTGGGGTGGGGTCGTGTGTGCGCTGGGCACCCAGGGGCGGGGCCGCGCATGTGCTGCTTGCCCAGGGGCGGGGCTGCACATGCGCCAGGCACCTGGGGTGAGGGGTGCTGTGCGCCCGGGGGTGGGGCCGCGCATGCGTTGCACTTCCGGGGGCGGCGCTGCACTCCCGGGGCCGAGGGCATGTGACTGGCTCGGGCCAACCCTGCATCCAGCCCAGTATGTTGTCTGCCGATAGTGGCCAATGCCACGTGCTCCAGAGCGAGTGAACTGAACAGGTAATGATCAAGCGATCTCTCTCCTGTCATCCATCTCCACCCTCTGACAAACAGAGGCTAGAGACACCATTTCTTACCCATCCTGGCTAATAGCCATTAATGGCCTTAACCTCCATGAATTTATCTAGCTCTCTTTTAAACCCTGTTATAGTCCTAGCCTTCACAACCTCCTCAGGCAAAGAGTTCCACAGATTGACTATGAGCTGTGTGAATAATTTCTTTGTATTTGGTTTAAACCAGCTGCCCACTAATTTCATTTGATAGCCCCTAGTTCTTATATTATGGGAACAAGTAAATAACTTTTCCTTATTCACTTTCTCCACACCACTCTGATTTTATATACTTCTATCATATCCCTTTTAGTCTCCTCGTTTCCAAGCTGACCAGTCCTAGTCTCATTAACCTCTCCTCATAGGGGACCCGTTCCAAACCCCTAATCAATTTAGTTGCCCTTCTCTGAACCTTTTCTAATGCCAGTATATCTTTTTTGAGATGAAGAGACCACATCTGTACGCAGTATGCCAGATGTGGGCATACTATGGATGTACATAAGGGCAATAAGATATTCTCCATCTTATTTTCTATCCCTTTTTTAAAGATTCCTAACATCCTGTTTGCTTTTTTGACTGATGCTGCATACTGCGTGGACATCTTCAGAGAACTATTCACAATGACTCCAAGATCTCTTTCCTGATTAATTGTAGCTAAATTACTCCTCATCATATTATATGTGTACTGTAGTTGGAGTTATTTTTTCCAATGTGCATTACTTTATATTTATCCACATTAAATTTCATTTTCCATTTTGTTGCCCAATCACTTAGTTTTGTGAGACCTTTTTGAAGTTCTTCACAGTCTGCTTTGGTTTTAACTATCTGGCGCTTACATATTTAAGTCTACTTACAGGCTTGGTGCTAACCATTCAGTTCCACTGAATTACCTACCTATGGTTCTACTGTTTATCTATCCTGCTTTCTATTACAGGACTTTGAGTTGCCTTGCTAATTATTTGATCATTTTGTGCCATCTTCTATAAGAAGAGCTCACTTGTTCTACAATGCAGAATTTCAGATTACCCAGAGAGCAGATTTCAATGACTGAGATTTTTGTTTGAACAGTTTTCTATTCAGAATTTTTATTTAGTCACAAAGGGTATGTCTACACTACCCCGCTAGTTCGAACTAGCGGGGTAATGTATGCATACCGAACTTGCTAATGAAGCCCGGGATTTGAATTTCCCGGGCTTCATTAGCATAAAGCCGGCGCCACCATTTTTAAAAGCCGGCTAGTGCGAACCCCGTGCCGCGCGGCTACACGCGGCACGGGCTAGATAGTTCGAACTACGTAGCCGTTCCGAACTATCTGTACTCCTCGTTCTACCCAAACATATGACCGTACCACACAGAGAGGAAAGATGGTCATGTGATTAAGGCTCTAGACTGAGATATAGAAGGTCTGGGCTGATTCCTCAGTTCAGAATTTGCAAAATGGGGACAATGAGAATTCCTGTCTCCAATACTTTGTTGCCTGCCTGGTCAAAGTTCCTCAGGGCAGTGGCTTTCTGTTACTCTGTATCAGGTGTGGAGAACATTAGGCCTGGGAGCCAAATGCAGCCCCCAATTTGCCTGGATATGGCCCCCTGAGGCTCAGCATTGGGAAGCCCTTACTGGTGCTCCTATCCCCCTGCCACCCACCCACAGAGCTGGAGCACACAAACTCTACTAGCTGGAGCCTCCCAGGCTCTGGTGTACAAAGGGTATGTGGGGAGTGTCAATCTCCTTCTTAATCAGAGGCTTCTCACTTTGCTTCTCACTTGTGTGTGGCCCCGGACTGATTTTTCTGTGGGTCAGCAGCCCCCGACCAAAAATGTTTCCCCACCCATGCTCTATATATTCGTAAAATGTCTAACACAATAGGACCGTAGTCTCAGCTGTGACCTCGAGGTGCTGCTGTATAATAAATAACATTTATAAGAAATGCAAACTGGATAAAAATCCATTCAGAGCAGGACCACTCACGAGGAACGAACAACTTCATTTTCTCCTGAGAAGTGCCAGATTGACAGCATTAGTACAGAGACAACAGCAACCATGCAAGCTCCACTCCCTGCACCTCATGTGCCTCAACCCCAATGTTGAGGAAACTCTATCTTATTCTCTGAACCTATTCACTAGTGCCACTGATACAGTGCCGTTCACTCTGACATGGACCTCTAGAAATTTGACAGGAAATTTGACTTCAATTCATATTCAGTGGTATATGAAAAGCCATCATTGGGCAATTATCTCAGTTATTCCCAGGGTGGACCACATTCATCACAATGACCTAGAGGTGAAATGCTTTGTGTCTAAACTACTGGTGAAGGCAATAGCAAGAATCAATGGCTAGAAGCGCAAGCCAGACAAATTCAAATTAGAAATTAGGCACACATTCTTTAACATGGGTGGGGGGCGATGATTAACATTTGGAACAAACTACCAAAGGAAGTGGTGATTCTCCATCTTTTGGGATCTTTAGACAAGTCTGGCTTCTTTCCTAGAAGATGTACTTGAGCCAAACACAAATTATTAGGCTCAATAGAAGAGTAACTGGATGAAAACATATGGCCTATGTAATACAGGAGTTCAGATTAGATGATTTGATGGTCACTTCTGGACTTCAAATCCATGAATCTCATAATCAGTGCCCTGAGAGAGCCTATATTATTTACTTACCATGCTTTTTGAGTAATTGAGTTAAAGTTATTGTGCTGTATTTTAGGGGCTATTGAGTTGGTTTAGGTTTTTTGTGTGTGATTGGTGTTGCTTTTTTTCATAACCTTTTACTCAGCAGGTTGTTGTAGGGTCATTTTAAGAGTTGGGTTTTTTAAAAAGCACGTATTTACAGTGAAGAGGAAATCGTATTTACGTATGTTGGGACTAACCTGTTAGTTTGCAATATCTGGCTAGAGATCATATGGACCACATGAAAACCAGTCTGCCTTTATGCCAGATAGATCAAGTTAATAACACAAGTCCTGGTAACTCAACTGTCATTAGCACCAGGTGATTCTGAAATATAACTTATGAAAACAGCTGGACTTGATGATAAACTGTCACTTGAAGACAAAAATCTTTCTGTTTCAGAGTATGGGAACCTTTGTATTCAGAGTTTGGAAAATGTTTGCTTTTGGATCCTGTAAGAGTGATCATTGTATAATTCTCCATCCAGCACGATCAGGATAAGTTGACAAGAATTTCCTCATTTTTGGAAAAAAGCCCCGATCATCATTTTCGCGATTGGGGCTTTTTTGCAGAAAAAACTACTGTGCTGTCTACACTGGCCCTTTTCTGGAACAGTTTTCCGGAAAAAGGACTTTTGCCCGAGCAGGAGCAGCATAGTATTTCTGGAAAAGCAGCTGATTTCTTACAGTAAATCGTCACTGCTTTTCCGGAAATTCAAGGGGCCAGTGTAGACAGCTCGCAGCTTATTCCGGAAAAGCGGCTGCTTTTCCAGAATAAGTGGCCCAGTGTAGATACAGCCCAAATGGCTCCCATTTGATGAGTCAAAGAACAAACAAATAGCTCTGTTAAAATACAGATTAGCTTTAATTGTTCCCCACATTTTTGAGGCAAAACCAGTACAAATAAAGCCTGGGAAAGAACCATTCATTGGTCCACTGTCTAATAATAGTGGGCCTAACAGCTAAATTCTGAAAGAAGGAACAAGTTATGAATGGCCGAATGTAAATATTTACATGACTTTAACCACTTAGGCTGAGATTTTCAAAATAGCCTAGGAGAATGGAACACCCAACTCCCAGGGAATTTCTCTGGGATTTGGCCCCTCTCAACATCCCAGGCTTAATAGACAAGAGTCAGTAAACAAAATTTTCCTACCATTTTGTGAGCCCAAACATGGGCACTGTGCTTGTGTATGAGCACCAGAAAGTGAGGCTGGCCAGCACACAGGTCATTTCTCATTGAATTTTACTCTCTCAAAACATAGATTCGACTATGAATAGTTCTAATATGCCAAAGGTCTAGTTCAGCATGTCTTAAGCTTAGTTTAACCTGACTATGGAGCATTGTAAGGAGCCCTTAGATATGGTTAGCAAGATCTAAAGAGAGTGCAGAGAGCAAAGACATGCAGGAAACAGTGAATGGCATATGATATCACTCCTCTTTAGAGCACAAAGCTAACCAGGTGCAAACTGCAATGTGCTTGAACTTTGACAGTTGCTATAAGTTTAGTTTTGTCTAATAAAGTAATTTTAGAAATCCACTTTTAAATACTTGGTTGATGGTCAGAGGTCAAGCAATAACAACAACAAAACAAAACCCCTTGGTTTAGCTTTGCTTCATTTAGAATCATTTAATTATTGAAGCACTGCTACACTTTTGAAAATCATCCAAGAGGAGGCTTGTCTGTTTCTGGTTAGCAGGTTACAAGTGGTTATCATGTGTTCCCAAATAAATACAGAATTATATACTCTGCTGGTATATTATTTACAGGGAACAGAAAATATCAGGAGAATGAATGTGAATCATTGGGTTATTCTCCATCAATTAATCATAGAATCATAGAATAATAGAACTGGAAGGGACCTCGAGAGGTCATCGAGTCCAGCCCCCCACTCTCAAGGCAGGACCAAGCTCCGTCTCCTGTTTGAGCCACGATACCCAGTCCCAGTGTTTCCTTCTTCCCTGCTCTCCCTCTGATCTTCATGGAGATTACACACAACGGCAATAAAAGCTATTCCCACTCTGTGCCTGCTAATAGCGCCTCTTTTTATTGACAGGGCCATTTCCCTTCTTCCTGTTGTTAACAAGCTAATAAGAGCCCTATGCCTCACAGACACTTTGCCCCTTTGCAAGCATCAGCAGGTGCAGCTGGTTCAGTAGGCCAAGATCTCCATTCAAAGAAGTAGGTTCCAGTCATCACTTTCTTACAACAGGAATGCTTCACAAGTAGCTAACTTCACAGACCAGGCAAACCTGAATAAAACAGATGTATTTAGGCTTAGCCTCCAAGGCCTTTGCATAAGCCCTATTGTAAAGAAATACACACTCCACCCTGAGTGGAATGGGCAGCTTTTTTAACAAGTACCCAAGATTCTAGATTGTTTCCTTTCCATGCACAGATGGTACACAGCATGGGTCAGTGGTCTGAACAGAGGCCTGGGAGCCACTAACTTATTCAAGGTCTGTTCCAGCTGTGACTAGGAATGAGTTTTAGCCTGCCAGGCTTCAGTCCCTGGGGCCTGGCTCTCCTCTGTGTTACACCAGTTTTGCCCAACCTACCTGTGGAAATCAAGGAAGTTACATTGACAAAAGTTGGTGGAATGGAGGCCCTACATGCGTCAAATGGATTTAATACCTACTGCAGATGAGAGCTGGGAGGATTATGTACTTTGGGCCAGATTTTCAAAGGCTTAGCACCAGGTCACTTCTACCATAACATTGATGGGCTGATTATCTAAACAGCTTTTCATCCATCTGAGCCATTCTGAAAAGTTGGACCTGGGTACTCAGTTCTCAGGTGTGTCCTCTGTGCGTGGTGTACCCTTCATATTGCAATTAATTTGTATTGTGTTAGCACCTTAGAGCCCCACTTGTGGGCCAGGGCCCCACGATGTTAGGCACTGTACAAACATAGAACAAAAAGACAGTCCTCACGCCAAAGGGCTTATAATTTAAATATAAGATCTGGGTGGTGGATGGGGTTATACCACCCCTGTCTCCTGTCCTCAGACTGGTGGAGGTCCAGTTTTGCAACCAACAAAAATAATTGTTCTCAACTGAGGAATTGTTTCTCTCTGGAATGGTGGAAGCCCTAGGCCTTGTGTGATTGAAAGGGGACAAAACACATGGACTGTACAGAAGGGGACAGTCCTACATAGCTGGGGCCCTCACTAGCTAACATAGTGACTCTATAATACCTATAGACCCGATGCTACAAAGCACTCATAATCCTCAGCCGCATCTGAAATTGGCCTCACAGGAGGTACCCAGCCCATAGAGAGATGGGCCCTTATAATATAATATGTTAAAATACTCCAGCTCCTGAATTAGCTATTTGGACTATTAGCTATTAGCTACATACTGATATACCCTTATTTATGCCATTGTTTTGCATTTGTTGCAGTCCAATGAAATCTAGCAAGGGCAAATTGCTAGTGATAGTGTAGCCAAAGTGTAATATTTTAGTATTGGTTTAAGAATATAAGTATGATTGATACTGATTTAATGTGTAAAGACTTGCTTATAAGTTCTGTATGCTTCATGATTACTGTTTACTGTGTAAGGTCTTGCTTCCTCTTAGCATTACAAATGAAGTTGTACCCCTTATCTGTGTACCCCTAAGTTGTGAAAGATTCCTTTCTTTTTGTTGTTCCTTTAGTAACTATTAATATTGTCTAAAATGCTGCAAAATTGTTTGATGTGGGTGCAGAATGTGTGTATAAGTGCAAAACCCATCACAAATGACCTGGTGATCAGAAAGAAGTGGGAACCGTGAAGGTAACCAGGAAACATCCATTGTGCCCAGAGCTAAATTAAATTAGCAGACACTCCTGAGAGTGAGACACAAACAAGAGACAAAGATGGGAAACCTGGCAATAACCATCAAAGGATAAATGTAGAAAACCTAAGATTAATACCATTTAAGGATGAATGATTGCAGTATAACTCTGCAATAGCCATAGACTCAAATGGGAAATTACATGTATAAGAAGGGGAGCTCTGGCCATTAAACTCTGGGTTCGGTCCTGCAAGCCAAGTCTCAGAGGAACCTCAAACCTTGATCAAAAGATCCCGACTCCTCACTCAGCAGTCTTACCTGGCCAGTAAGATGAACTTGAGCCATGACAGACTACGCATTATACACCAGTGTTTCTCAACCTTTTAAAAAAATTATAAGTACCCCCAGTACCTACAGTTTTCAGACCCTGTAACTGGGCAGCTGCCCTGTACTGGTCCCTTAAGAGCCAAACCCCAGCCTGGAGCAGGCCCGGGGAGTTCAGCCCAGCTGGGCGGCATTGGCCAATTAAGGCCCAGCTGGGGGCTATAAAGGGCAGGGCTGCTTCAGCCAAGACAGTGTGAGCCTGGCTGCCGAGGGAGCAGGACGCTCTCTGGAGCTAGGGCAGGGCTAGAGAGTCAGGCTGGGCCAGGACGCTTGGACAGCCAACCGGCCAGCCTGCTAGGCCTGCGGCAGGGCTGTGAGCCTGGCTGCCGAGGGAGCAGGACGCTCTCTGGAGCTAGGGCAGGGCTAGAGAGTTAGGCTGGGCCAGGGCGCTCGGACAGCCAGCCGGCCAGCCTGCTAGGCCTGCGGACAGGCCTGCTGGAGACACCAATCCCCCGGAAGGGGGGGCTCAGAGCGAGTGACTTGGGCACTGCCGGAGGGCAGTGTGGCGAAGAGAGCAACGCGACTAGAAGATTCCAGAGGGGAAACGCCCCGTGAGCGGAGGCCTGTGCGGGCAAAATGGACTGATTCCGGGGACAGATGACGGACCCCCGCTACGGTGGTGAGTGACCCCCTCACAGATGGTGGAGAATGTGGGCACGTGAAGCTACGCGATCCCGGCCCTGACGTAAGGGCTCCGCGGGTGCCTCAGTGGACCCTAATCCAAAAAAAAAAAAAAAAAAAAAAAAACCCCCCTCACGCAACAGAGAGAAGTTTGTGGGGGTTCCCTCCTCTCCTCTCGGCGAACTCGGGCGGGAGGGCCATGGAGGGAGAGGCAATGCCTGAAGGACTGACTAAGGGGCGACCGCCGCCAGTGAAGCTGCGAGCCCAACGATTGGCGGCGCAGCTCCGACAACAGCAGAGGCTGGTACAGCAGCTGGATGCCCAGTACCGCCAGGCTCTTCAGGAGGTGGCGGAGCAGGACCAGGTCGGTATGGGGGCCGCCCCGACTCCCCCGGCTAGCTCCCCATCCCTGACCACGCGGGGACCCGCGGGGGATCCCGCGGTGTTTGCCCTCCTTGACTCAGGATGCAGCCAGACGCTTATCCGCCCCGACGTACTGCCTGACACCGCGGCGCCCGAGGGGGAGATGCAGCTGCGGTGCATCCATGGGGATGTGAAGACCTATCCTCAGGTCCGGCTCCCCTTGAGTGTGCGGGGAGTCACCCGAACGATGCGAGTGGGCGTGGTGCCGCACCTACCATACCCTATGGTGCTGGGTCGCGACTGGCCAGGTCTTACAGCTCTCATTACAGACTCACCAGCGCCGACCGAGCCCCATGTGGAACTCCTAGGGGAGGAACTCCAGGCAGACCGACCGCCGGGGTCGCTCGACCGGGAAGGCCCCACCAAGCACGACGCATCTGGCCCGGCCGACCCAGGGCGCTCAGACATGGAGGACGGGCCGATTACACTGGACTCGGCAGACTTTCCCCGTGACCAGCGGGAGGATCCCACCCTGCGGGAGGCCTACGTCCAGCTTGCTTGTGTGGATGGGACGGTGGTGGATCCACAGAGGGCGGCTCACTGGCCCCGGTTTGAGCTACGAGCCGACCGGCTCTATCGGGTCGGGCGGAACCCGCAGACGCAGGAAGAAGAGGCCCAGTTGTTGGTACCCCGGGTCCATCGACGAACCGTGCTGAGGTTGGCGCACGACCTTCCGGCTGCCGGGCACCTCGGGCATGAGAAGACCCTGGCCCGAGTCTTGGCCCGCTTCTTCTGGCCCGGGGTGCACAAAGAGGTCAAAGACTATTGCCAGTCATGTCCAGCCTGCCAGCTCGCCGCAGCCCCCGGGGTGCCGAAGGCTCCCCTCGTCCCTTTGCCCGTGGTAGGGACCCCCTTCGAAAGGATCGCCTTGGACATAGTGGGGCCCTTTCCGCGGAGCGCGGCGGGATTTCAATATATTTTAACGATCATGGACTATGCAACCCGGTTCCCTGAGGCCGTCCCCCTTCGAAACACCCGTGCCCGCACGATCGCGAATGAGTTGGTGAGGATTTTTGCCTGGGTGGGGCTACCTCGGGAACTACTGACCGACCAAGGAACGAACTTTACCTCCCGGTTGCTGCGTCAGGTCTGCGACCTCCTGGGTATTCACAAACTACAGACCTCCGTCTACCATCCCCAAACCGACGGGCTGGTAGAGCGGTTCAACCGCACCCTGAAGGGGATGCTGCGAAGATTTCCGCCACCGGACATGAAGCACTGGGACCAGCTCATCCCCTTGCTCTTGATGGCGGTGCGGGAGGTGCCACAGGCCTCCACTCGATTTTCCCCCTTCGAGCTCCTGTACGGCAGACGACCTCGGGGCGTCCTCGATCTGGTCAGAGAGACCTGGGAACGGACCCCCTCCTCCTCGGTTGGGCTTCTGCAGTACGTACTCCGGCTTCAGGAGAGACTCACGCAGGTGGGGGCCTTGGCTCAAGAAAACATACAGGCGGCCCAGGAAGCGCAGGAGCGAGCGTATAACCGGGGGGCCCAGGAAAGAGTGTTTGAACCCGGGGATCGGGTGTTGCGGTTACTCCCCTCAGAGGAGTCAAAATTGCTGGCCCGCTGGCAGGGGCCGTATGAGGTCTCCCGACGAGTGGGCCCGGTTACCTATGAAATTCATCAGCCAGACCGGCGAAGGAAAACCCAAATCTACCACGTGAACCTCCTCAAACCTTGGCGAGGGCGAGAAGGCATGTTGGTCGCGCCCTACCCGTCGGAGCCCAGGTTAGGTCCCCAGGTCCCTGACGCCAAGGAGGAGGAGATACCCCAGCTCGCGGATACCCTGTCTAAGGACCAACGGCGGGTAGCCCAGGTGCTCACCGAAACATTCACCAGGACCTTTACTTCGCGTCCGGGCCGAACCTCGGTGATAACGCACACCATCCGAACCCCGCCCGGACAGGTTGTTCGCGAGGGAAACCGACCTCTTCCCCGACGGATGCGCGACGTCGTGGAACAAGAGGTTCGCACCATGTTGGAGCTGGGAGTGATCGAGCGATCCAGAAGTGAGTGGAGGAGCCCCGTCGTGTTGGTCCCTAAGCCAGATGGAAGCATTAGGTTTTGCATCGACTTTCGAAAGGTGAACGCGATCTCGAAGTTTGACGCCTATCCGATGCCCCGGACTGATGAACTGCTGGAGCGCCTGGGAAAAGCCAAGTTCATAACAACCCTCGACTTGACCAAGGGCTATTGGCAGATCCCGCTGGATCGGGAGTCCCAGGAGAAGACAGCGTTCACCACCCCGTCCGGGCTCTTCCACTTCGTGCGCATGCCATTCGGCCTCCATGGGGCACCCGCCACCTTTCAGCGGATGATGGATCGCCTGCTCGCCCCTCATCTGGAATATGCCGCAGCTTACCTGGATGATGTGGTCATCTATGGTCGCGACTGGGAGGACCACATAAACCAAGTGGCGGCCGTGTTACGGACGCTCCGCGACGCGGGTCTCACGGCCAACCCCAAAAAGTGTAAAATCGGCGCGCAAGAGACCACCTATCTGGGGTATCGTTTGGGGCGTGGGCTAGTCCGGCCCCTGGTGGGGAAGGTAGAGGCCATACGAAGTTACCCCACACCGACCACGAAAAGGAAGGTCCGACAATTTCTGGGACTGGCGGGGTATTACCGCCGATTTGTTCCCCAATTTGCTAGCATAGCGGCGCCGCTCACCTCTCTGCTCACAAAGGACAAACCTCAGAGAGTGAGGTGGGACACAGAGTGTGACTCGGCCTTTCAACAACTTAAAGAAGTCCTGTGTAGCGAGCCCGTTTTGCTTAGCCCAGACTTCGATAAACCTTTTTGTCTACAGACAGACGCCTCCGCCACTGGGCTGGGCGCCGTACTCTCCCAGGAGGTCGATGGAGAAGAGCATCCGGTGGTCTTTATCAGCCGTAAGCTGTTTCCCCGAGAACGCCAGTACTCCGTAATCGAAAGAGAGGCCCTGGCGATCAAATGGGCGGTTGAAGCCCTAAGGTACTACCTGCTGGGGGGGAGTTTACGCTATGGACAGACCATGCCCCGCTAAAGTGGCTACACACTATGCGGGACACCAATAGCTGCCTCATGAGGTGGTATTTAGCCCTGCAACCCTATGTGTTCTCCATACGCCACAGGGCAGGCAAGGCCAACGCCAATGCGGACGCATTGTCCCGCCTGGCCGAGGAGCCGGGATCCAATCCCGAGGTGGGGGACCTGGACTTGTGGGGGAGGGCAAGGAGCAGGGCGGACTGGCCGCCCACTGACCCAGAGGAGGAGGAACCCCTCAGGACGCCCAGGTGGGCGGAGGCGGACCCCACCCCGTCACCTGGCCGGAACCCAGAGGGTGGGGCGGGGAGGATAAGAAGACGGCGGGAGAGGGCAGTCAGGGCCCAGCCGCTGGAGGAGCTGGAGGCAGACCCCAAACTCCTGCCCGGGGAGGCCGAGGTCCGGGCTGGGCGGCACCCAGCTGAGTTCCTGGAGGCCGGCCGAAACGCCCCAGACTGGGGCACGGAGACCTGGCCCAGACCTGCGGCCGGAGCACCCCTGGATCCCGAGGATGACCCCGATGGGCTGGACCAGCTAGATCCCCGATGGGTGCTGGAACGCCGCGGCCGACCCACCGGCGGGACCTCGCAGGACCCAACCCTGGACCCCGGGAGTGGGCCACCCGGACCCGACTAGGATGACTGGGACAGCGCGACAGCCCGACAAGCCCTCAGAGGAACAGGTACCCGGGAAGGGGGGGAGAAGAAGGGGCCCAGGGATCGCTCAGGCGGGAGAGCCGCCACGGCCAGCAAGGCCTGGACTGAGCCAATCGCAGCGACGCGGCTGCACTCAGGGTCCCTGGGCCGGGGCGCAGTGAGACGGGTGGGCCCGCGCCCCCTCCCCCCCCCTCACCCCGGCTGGGCCGTCCCAGGTTCACTCCGGGAGGAGGACTTGATATGGACACGCCGGGAACTGTGGCCCCGCCTCATAGCGAGATGGGGGCTGGGGCTTGCGGAACAGGGCAGGCAGCAGGGAAACCCCCCCCCCCCCGGAGATATTTAAGGGGGAGGGTGTGTAACAGGGCAGCTGCCCTGTACTGGCCCCTTAAGAGCCAAACCCCAGCCTGGAGCAGGCCCGGGGAGTTCAGCCCAGCTGGGCGGCATTGGCCAATTAAGGCCCAGCTGGGGGCTATAAAGGGCAGGGCTGCTTCAGCCAAGACAGTGTGAGCCTGGCTGCCGAGGGAGCAGGACGCTCTCTGGAGCTAGGGCAGGGCTAGAGAGTTAGGCTGGGCCAGGGCGCTCGGACAGCCAGCCGGCCAGCCTGCTAGGCCTGCGGACAGGCCTGCTGGAGACACCAATCCCCCGGAAGGGGGGGCTCAGAGCGAGTGACTTGGGCACTGCCGGAGGGCAGTGTGGCGAAGAGAGCAATGCGACTAGAAGATTCCAGAGGGGAAACGCCCCGTGAGCGGAGGCCTGTGCGGGCGGAATGGACTGATTCCGGGGACAGATGACGGACCCCCGCTACGGTGGTGAGTGACCCCCTCACAGACCCACAATTGTTTTTTCTATCATTACAACACATTTGTTTAAACAACTTAATCATAGCTGGGTGGGTGATGAAATGTTTGGATGTAAAAAGTACAAAAATAATAAAGCGCTGTAAAACTTCAGTTTTCTCCAAATTTCCATTGTGTTTCCCCAGACTTCTCTCCCAGACTCATACAACTGGTTGAGAAACACTGCTAAACACCATCTGCAGGACCCGTGTGTGCGTGTATGTGTGTGAATGCATATGCTGCTTTTCATTTTGTATTTTCAATAAACGCGGCATATTGCCTTTTCCCCTGAAAAAGATCCCGTGAGCTTTTATAAGCATAACAATAGTTCATTTTAAGGGAAAATATTAGTCTGCCAACTGATAGCATAATAATTGTTACAGGAGGTATCATCAAGTGATGCTATTTCACATACATCTCTGGATCACATTAGCCCTGTTTGTTACAGATTGCAAGGGCAGCTCAAGTGCAGCTGATTATCCACGGTGACACCTGCATTTTTTCCAGTCACTGCTTCCCAGGATAGCTTCCCATTTCTCCCACCCCCCATCATACTCCAAGTCTGGTAATATGGTCTATAATCTTTATTCCTAGATGTAGGATCTTACATTTGACCATATTGAAATGTGTATTGTTCTCTCATGCCCAGCTTATCAATCAAGAAGGATTGCTTTGTATCAGTGTCCCATCTTCTTCATTATTACTACACTCAACACTTTATCTTCAAACT
Source organism: Pelodiscus sinensis (assembly GCF_049634645.1). NCBI lineage: Eukaryota > Metazoa > Chordata > Testudines > Trionychidae > Pelodiscus > Pelodiscus sinensis. Next base: position 241,845,090 of record NC_134712.1, on the reverse strand, counting down.
TTATCGATGTTTTCATATAGATCATTGATAAATATTCTAAATGGCATAGAGTCAAGAACCAGTCAGTGTAGCAGGACTCCATTGGAAACATATATGTTTGATGAGGATTGTTTGTTTACAATTACAGTTTGAGATCAGTTAGCCAGGGTTTTGCTCCACCTGTGTTTAGCTACCTGTGTTGCAGGACTGGTGCTTTTTTTACACATATACAAGGTACATTCTGAATATAGCTAGATTCTGCACCACTGATTTCTTTGCACTGGGAAGTCAACCTGCAAAGCCCAAGACATCTGCTATGCTGACACTCGTTAGAGGGACAATGCTATTGTTGGAAATGAATACCGAAGTCAGAAGAGGCACTGTACCTTATTCAATAGAACATTATATATACTTATTTTGTTTTTTAAAAATGAATCAGGACTTCAATCTGATTTTTTTTATTTGAGCAAGAGAATCACTTTACCTGAAATAATTTGTTTAGTTTAAATGAGAAGTGAAATGAAGGTTCATATGCTCTGTGTACCCAAATCTTACTAATGGAAGCATGTTCAATACAGATTTATATGCCATCAGAAAGTTTCCTGTGGCATACAACAAAGTCGTTAGCACAAAAATTGGTCTAATGGACTTTTCAATTCCTTTTTAAAAAATAGAAATGAAAGTGTCTAGAAGAACAACTCAGAGCATTTTAAGTTGAGGTTTTTCTAATGCTGCAAGAGTAGAATGATCATTAAGGCTTTTAGCTGGCATTTAAGAAATGGTTAGTTCATCATCCTTGAAAAAAATCATTTCAAACTTAGAAGTTTCTCATTTTCACAGTCACCACATAGAAGAATCACTTACATCAGTTAAATGTTGTTTGCCAATTTAATTTTTGAAACTGCACTTTCATTTTTCTTTTCTCATTTTCATGTAAAATCTTCAGCAATACATATTTCCTATTTGAGACATTCATCAACTGAAGAGTCTTATCTAAATTATCCTTTTGAGTAGCATTACAATTCAGATGGCATTATTTTGCTTTCCAACTCAATGGATTTGCATTTGAAAATGTATTTGGCCAAACATACCGTATTTTCCGGCGTATAGGGCGACTGGGCGTATAAGACGACCCCCTATCTTTTTAATTAAAAGATAGGGTTTCATCTTATACCCAAGCGCCCCTCCGCCTCCTTTGCTCCCGGTGTCCCTGGTCTGCTGGAGCTGGTCCCCAGCAGACCAGAGGCACCGGGAGCAAAGCCGCCAGGAGCGCCAGGAGCGCCTGGGCTCCCCCCCCCTCCACCCCCCCCCCAGCCGGAGCCCCTCCGCGGCTTTGAAAGCCTCGGGGGAAGCCGGCGGGGGGGCATCCCAGGCGCGCATGGGCTGCCCCCCCGCCGGAGCCCCTCCGCGGCTTTGAAAGCCTCGGGGGAAGCCGGCGGCGGGGCATCCCAGGGGCGCATGGGCTGCCCGCCCGCCGGAGCCCCTCCGCGGCTTTGAAAGCCTCGGGGGAAGCCGGCAGCGGGGCATCCCAGGGGCGCATGGGCTGCCCGCCCGCCGGAGCCCCTCCGTGGCTTTCAAAGCCTCGGGGGAAGCCGGCGGCGGGGCATCCCAGGGGCGCATGGGCTGCCCGCCCGCCGGAGCCCCTCCGCGCGGCGCGGAGGGGCTCCGGAGGGGGGGCAGCCCATGCGCGCCTGGGATGCCCCGCCGCCGGCTTCCCCCGAGGCTTTGAAAGCCGCGGAGGGGCTCCGGCGGGCGGGCAGCCCATGCGCCCCTGGGATGCCCCGCCGCCGGCTTCCCCCGAGGCTTTGAAAGCCACGGAGGGGCTCCGGCGGGCGGGCAGCCCATGCGCCCCTGGGATGCCCCGCCGCCGGCTTCCCCCGAGGCTTTCAAAGCCGCGGAGGGGCTCCGGCGGCGGGGCATCCGGCGTACAAGACGACCCCCGATTTTTGGGGGATGTTTTTTAACTTCAGAGGTCGTCTTGTACGCCGGAATATACGGTATTTCAAACCAGTAAGTACTACTTCTCACTTCCTTTTAGAATATTATTGTCTAAGATTAGTGAACATTTCTAACAATCCAAGGACTCTTTTTGGCAATCTGGTTGAAACTAGTGCAACAGGTCAGGGGCTAACAATTTAAGCAGTCAAGCTAGTCATGAGTCCCTAGTACAGCGTTCCCAACCACTGCACCGCAAACTAGCAGACCGGTGATTCCGGGTTGTGGTGGCTGCTGGAGCTGAAGCCAGCTGTTTGCAGTGTTTCTGGGGACCAGGGCCGAGGTTCACCCTGGTCCCCTGAGCTGCTGCATAGCAGCCAGCTTCAGCTCTGGCAGCTGACACATGGTGGGTGTCTGCCACAACTGAAGCTGGCTGTTCGCAGCAGCCCCTTGATAGACTAGTAACATTTTATTTGCATACCTATCTTTGCATAATGAGTACACAAGTATGCAGATAAAATGCTACTGATCTGCCAAATTTGTGAATGGGTTTCCGGTCCGTGGTATAAAAATGTTTGGGAACCACTGCCCTAGAATACAGGCTCCAGAACTCAAACTAACTCAAACTCTCACGATGCTAGTTTGGATCATTTCACCCCATTACAGACTCTTCAGTGCCATAAATTTAGGCACAGCAGCAGCAGAAGTGTTGGAGGTATATTCTCCCCTTCATTGCAGCCAAAGGAAGTCATGTACATACCTGAGAGGGAACTGTATATACATGAAACAAGGACAACAACATTTCCCTACGCCTCTGAGGGCTGCTTTGGAGCTTAACTCCCTAATGTTTTGAAGCCTTTTGAGACCCTCAGCTAGAAAGCACTAAAGAAATGCAAAGTATTGTTACAATGGTAATTGTGTAATGATACTCTAATAGTTAAAATCGTGGCTAATTTCACCAGTTCTTACATGACATTGTTCATATTTGTATCCTTATATATGCAACTGTCAGTCTCAACACTGACCAAGCAGTATGAACATGACCTCAGTGTTTTCCAGTGTAACTTTTTGCTGGGGTTTTCAGTTCAATTCCAAAAACTGCAATGATAAGAAAGGCCTTTCAGAGAGAGCTATTATCCTCCCAAGATGTTTAATATCTCTCCGCAGGGCTACACTCTCAGAAAACACAGACTTTAACAATCAAATTTCTCATCTAGGGAGCCAAAGAAGCAATTCCCACTTGCCCTTTTACTAAACACTTCTGTTATTTTCCAACAGGTCTCCCTTCTGAGATAAGAAATGCATCAGAACACAAGCAAGAAATGTATAGCAAGTTGTCTGGATCCTTCTCTCAGATCATGACAGTAATACATGCCTCTCTGCTTCTTTGCAGAAGCTGGGAATGGGTGACATGGGATGGACTGATCGATGATTTCCTGTTCTGTTCATTCCATCTAAAGCACCTGGCCTTTCTTATGCTCTCTCTCACAGCATACAAATTGACTTCCATGCTGGCAGCATGGAAGGGGTGATTTCACAGGATATTGGTTGATGTGCACTTATATATGCTAAAAGCATAATATAAGCCAGTGGGGTTATCACTGGTAAAACAGAGGCTATGTCTACACTGTGGAGGTTTGGCGACAAAAGCGTTGTTGACATGGAAAGCTGGTCAAAAATGAAAACTAATAAAACTGGTTTTTCTGACTCTCATTGTCAATATTTCATGGCCACATTACTAGCTCCCTTTCCACAGAGGCAGCAAGTGGTAAGAGGGGGCAGAGAGGATGCTGCGAAGCAGCCACTGTCTGCAGTGAGCCTGAGCACCTCATGGACCGAGGCTGCTCCACATCCCATGGAACAACCTCTGTCCACAGTGTGCCTTGGCCTGTCCTGGGCAAATAATGCTTTGTAGCAGCAGCTCCTGTTTGCAGGGAGTCCAAGAGCTGTTTTTGGTGATAAAACATGTCAGTGTAGACAAACCCTAAGCAAACATGGCTTACTTTACGAATGTGAATCCTCTAAAGAAAAACACCAGAGCACAACAACTCTTCACTCTTATACACCTTAGAAGGTGGTACAGGATTCATAGGCTGGGGGTGCTTCTCCTTCAGTATTACAAGTGGATCTGTGGGTTATAGCATTCCCGGTCAATTGGCCTTGTGTCTATGTTTCTGCACCCCTTGACAATTTCAGATGACCTCCTATTTTCTAATGACATACAGCCCCAACTTGTTCACATTTTTAAGTCACACATATTTCTTCTGCACATAGACCATGGTCCAGTCATTTCTGTGGGACAACTGACCTGCTTAAGCGTTTCTAGCAACAAGGCCTTATTTATGTGGAAGAGGTGAATATAGTCTATAAAAGGGTGCATACACTAAATGCTTTTCTCAGAGACTTTATTGAACACAAAGTTTCACAGTCTTCATTAAAGAGACTGGTCTATCCTATCTAAAACACTTCTACATCAGACATCCATTCTGGAGCACTAATTGTCTCCCCTAAAGGCCCTTCATTCAGGTAGCATGGGGACACATAGGGTGCATCTACACTGCAGGGCTTAACTTGAAATAAGCTATGCAAATTGAGCTACATCAATTGAATATCTGATTTTGAAATAGGGAGCATCTACACAGCACTTATTTCGAAATACAGCACTCTTCCTCTGACTTCCCTTATTCCTCATACAATGAGGGTTACAGCAGTCAGAGTAAGAAGTCCTCCAGCTTGACAGTATTTTTACACTATTTCAAAATAACTGCCTGCTGTGTACATACGGACTAAGTCATTTCAGAATAGCACTAGTTATTTTGACATAGTGTTGCAGTGTAGACGCACAGAACACACATACACATGGAGCAAAAAGAACAACAAATTCATTGATCTTCATGCAGATATTTGGGCAAGAAGGAGTGGCATCACTAAATGAATTTGTTGTCAACACAACTTGCTGTCATAGCATGCTGCTCGACTCGGGCTAAGATCACAGCTCTATTCATCACCATTTGAAGTGGAAGTTAACTTTTGACAGAAAACATCTTGACAGCCTTAGCAGTGAGGAAGCATATGGGTTTTCACTTGCGTGAACTGTTTTGTGAACATCCTACAGGCAATTTCAGAGAGTCTTCTGAAGATAGTTTCACAGTCTCCTGGGGCAGGTTATATATGGTGTGAAAAAATATTTTACAAACAGAAATACTGGTTCAAGATTTGCCAGAGGGAATCTTTCTTATGTAAGGTTGACAGACCCTGGGCATACACAGGAGGGACTGAACCTGGAACCTTAGGGGCTAAAGCCGTGAGCCTCTAACACATGAGCTAAAAGCCAGATTGTCTGTAGCTAAGGATGTAGAACAGACTTCACTACGCTTAGTTGTCTCAGGGCATCTGAGTTATATACTTCCCTCAGCTTAGGAAATTCATCCTGAGCTTCAGAAACTTCCCTGCAGTTCATCCTGGATGAGCCTCCTCCCCCCACTTTTAGAGCAGATCCTGGTTGTCAGTAAATGGGACTAAACGTGGGACATTAGGAGCTAAAAGCCATGAGCCTCTACTGCATGAACTAAAAGCCAGCTTGCTCTTAGCTAAGGCTGTAGAGAAAACTTCACTCTCCTTTTCTCAGTGGTCTCAATGCCTCCGGGTTACACTTAAATTGCGGAGGAAATTTAATATCCATAATTTGAACCAAGTACATTAAAAATAACCAACCTACAAAAATAACATATGAACTGATGCAGCATCTACCATGACACAGACCTGCTTGAAAACCTGGATCATCATTTTACTTTCCTCTTCTAAGCATGGACCCAGGCTACGTCTACACTGCTGCGCTATTTTAGCATACCAGAGGTATCCCAGAATAGCTATTCCTCATCTTTTGAACGTGTCTGTTATTTCAAAATATAACAGGCTCGTTAGTCCGATGCCCCTGTAAACCTCATTCCACGAGGAGTAAGGAACTTTTTAGAATAATGATTTATTTCAAAATAAATGCCAAATTTTGAAATTGACTTGGAATAAGCTATGCAATTTGTGTAGCTCATATTACGTAGCTTATTTCGAGCTATGGGTGCAGTGTAGACGTACCCCCCACACTGCAATAAAAGACCCATAGCTGGCTTAGGGCAGCTCATTGGGCTTGCGGGACAGTAAAATTATAGCATTGACCTTGCTCTGGGATCTTGGGGCTCTAGCCTGAGTCTGAATATCTGTGCTGAAACTGTCTACCCTGCAGCCCATGCCCCAGCCACCTGACCCACATTAGCCATGGCTGTACTACAGCTCTTTGAGCACCATGTAGCCATACCCATGGGCTATGTCTGCACAGCAGTGTTATTTCAGAATAACTGATGTTATTCAAGAATAACATAGTGCGTGTCTACACTACAAGCAGTTATTTCAATATAATGTCAAAATAATGTCGAGCTGGAGGATTTCTTACTTCAACTCCTGTAAGGGAAATCAGAGGAAGAGTGTTCTTCCTCAGATTTCCTGCTATGTAGACAGCACCAAAATCTGAAATAAGCTATTTTGACTTAAGCTACACAATTGACATAGCTGAAGTTACACAGCTTATTTTGGCTTTAGCCCTGCTGTGTAGATGTGCCCTAGGGGTACATCTTTACAGCACAGTGAGCTGGAGATAAAAGTCCAGTATTATCCCTCACTAGACTCCCAACTGCATAGAAAAATCTTAGCTTGAGTTAAGTGGTGCTTCAAATGTGCTCTAGCTTGTTCATCAGAACGGGGGGAGTACACAATTGAGTCCAAACCTCTGCTTGTGTTACAACAGCTCATCAGCAACTAATCCAATCAATCACTGTGTTCCCAATCCCAGCAGTCGCAGAACTCCCATGTTGTTATGAGGCATGGTTGCTCTCACTCAAACTAGGCAATAATAACTAAAGTGCATTAACTTGAACTAAATGCTAAAGTGATGACATGCCCAAGGTCCCTCTTTTAATACTCATTTCTTTCAAAAGGACCTTAAATCTTAGCCCTCTCTTCATTGACCCAACAAAAGGATCAAAATCTGACTATCAAAACAACAGAGAGCCTACACAATTTTAGGAATAAGACATTCAATAAAACCCATCACTTTTTTTAAATTATGTCCAACTGAACTGCCAATTCCTCAGTGCAGGAATCTCATCTAGTCTGTCAATATAGGTCTGCATGGATCTGAGAGTGAGACTCTCTGGTTGCATCCACAGATTTGTATTAGAGAAGCTCATGCTAATGCGCTCTGAATAGCAGTGCAGATGTTGTTTTGACATTGTGACTTGGCTCCACTCACAACATCAAAGCAACATCTACATGGCTATGTTTAGAGTGCTAGCGTAAGCCTCAATTTTTTGTGCATGTGTATTAATATTGTATGAGTATGTCCATAAAGGGTTTTAAAATCCAAATGTTTTTAACTACGTTTCCATTGGAAAGAATCATGCATGTCCATGTACAAATAAAGTCCAAACAGACTTTTTAAGTGGCACTTCAGAATATGTTCTTTTCTGCTGGGAATAAAAATTCTGTTCCTCAAACACTATTTTTTACATACCTCTGCAATACATTTTCCTTTGATTTCACTCCCTCCCATACCAATAATGTACCATGCCTGGATCATTTGTGCTTCAAGTTTTTGTTGATATAATATACTTGTCTGTAAGCAGACTGGAGACACTTTTTGACATTAGGGGGGCACAGAGTGTATTTTGGAGCTAATCAAGACAAAATGATGTTCTGTCAGTGCTACCTGAATTAATCTGCTTTTACTGGGGGTTGGCTGGGGATTCTCCATAAGGTGGTACTAAGATGGCAACCTATTGGTCAAGTGATAAAAGTTGTATTTCTCCCCTTCATCCTTCCCACATTAAAAAAGGTAGGTGGCTGAAAATCATCATCAGATAGACCTGGGTTCTCTCTGCTTTCTTTTTTTCTCCTAACTGATCCTCCTGTTGGGCTCAACTCTTGATGAAATGTGAGGCATTGATATAATTGGCTTCCCACACAACTTTAATAAAGTGATAGAAATGTAGCCGTGTTAGTCTGGTGTAGCTGAAACAAAAAACAGGACTATGTAGCACTTTAAAGACTAACAAGATGGTTTATTAGGTGATGAGCTTTCGTGGGCCAGACCCACTTCCTCAGATCAAATAGTGGAAGAAAATTGTCACAACCATATATACCAAAGGATACAATTAAAAAAAAATGAACACATATGAAAAGGACATCCCCCTTCTGTTCTGAAATTTGATTTGTCCTTTTCATATGTGTTCATTTTTTTAAATTGTATCCTTTGGTATATATGGTTGTGACTATTTTCTTCCACTATTTGATCTGAGGAAGTGGATCTGGCCCACGAAAGCTCATCACCTAATAAATCATCTTGTTAGTATTTACAGTGCTACATAGTCCTGTTTTTTGTTTAAACTTTAATAAAGAGTGACAGCTCCCTCCCAGCAGTGGAGTGACAGTCTTCAGTGAAGTCACAGTTCAAGCTGATTGACTTCCCCAAGATGTGTTTGGTATGCAGGGGGCGTCTGCATCTTAGAAAATAGAATCCATGTTAGAGTGCTAAAGGAACCCCCTAGCAACTGATGCAGAAAGCAGGACCAAGTGCTCTGGCAACAGGAAAAAAAATATTTTTGGTGAAGTGGGATTTGACCTGCATTTTTACATTGCATTAAAAAGAATTAGTTTTTGATAAAATGACGAGAAGTCCTGTGGCACCTTATAGACTAACTGAAGTGTAGGAGCATAAGCTTTCGTGGGCAAAGACCCACTTCGTCAGATGCATGTAGTGGAAATTTCCAGAGGCAGGTATAAATATGCAGGCCAGGATCAGGCTGGAGATGACAAGGTGGATCCAATCAAGGAGGATGAGGCCCACTTCTAGTAGCTGATCTGGAGGTGTGAATTCCAAGAGAGCAGAAGCTGCTTTTGTAGTTAGCGAGCCATTCACAGTCTTTGTTTAATCCAGAGTTGATTGTGTCAAACTTGAAGATGAGCTGTATCTCAGCAGTTTCTCTTTGAAGTCTGGTCCTGAAGTTTTTTTGCTGCAGGATGGCTACTTTTAGATCTGCAATTAGTTTTTGATGTTGTCAACAAACATTTGTCTCTCATGGCTGTGTGGATATTTTTACATGCCTCTTATATCAGGAAGAAAGAGATATAAGAGTTTCCTACTATTCACTAAAAAGGAATGTTTTATTAATCTAGACCTGGCATCTGAGCAAGTCTGCTTTGCTCCTTCACTAATGCTGTGGATTTAAACTATAAATAGGCAAAGGGGACATGTGAGCGCCCCACCATGTTCAGTTTACAAGTTGTATTGCTGACACTCTTAGAGTTGTCTATGCAGTTTGAAACTGCTACCACTGCCTGCTGACTATGACTGAGACTGCATGGGCAATGGCAGATCAAAGCTTTGGCTGGACTGCCAAATAAAACTGCTGTGGCATGGACCCACCTTATCCTGGATGTCAGAATTTGAGTGTAGTATAAAAATGACATGGCCCTCAGGGTAATTCTACACAAGGCAGGCCAGTTGCCTGATATAAAGCTGCACAGTCCTGCTTTTCTAAGCTGTGTCTCCCATCCAGTACTTGGGGAAATCAGGACATGATTTTGTCCTGTACTGGATGAAGGGACACCATTTTGAAGAGAACGCTGCTTCACACTCGCCAGTATGACCTTGCAGTGGTCACACCGTTGGAGGAGAGGAGCGTGCACTTAAAAATGGTACCCTCTATGTGTCGTGACTCTTTGTGGATCATGCATCTGAAGTCACACAAGCCAGGCCCACACCAAGGTTTCCTCTAAGCTGTGTGGCAGCACAGTCCCGCTGCTGCTTAATGAGGCCTGCCCAGCCAGGGGCTCAGGACTCCCGCATGGAGCTGCCTAGCTGAGGGATGAACACTTCTCCCTCAGTGACAGCAGCAGCTCCCTGCTGAGTCTCTCCCAGGAACAGTCCCCTCCCTTCAGGCTGGGAGAGACTCGCTACTTGGTCTTCAGCAGGGAACTGCTGCTGTCGCTGAGGCAGCTATACCTGGCATCTGAGCCCCTAACTGGGCAGGCCTCAGTAAGCAGCTGCCAGGCCGTGCTGCCACAGAGCTTAGAGGGAACTTTGGCCCACACCATTCCCAAGTAATGTCTCATATTCTGAGAATGCCTCAGTAGCCACTTTAGTCTACCCTGCAAATGGTACAGTAGCACAGTTACTCCTGTGCCATAGTATCAATGTCATTTAGATAATTACTATAGTGATGAATGGAGTTTTTCCACGGGTGTAATAAAGCTATCCCTTTAACAGGCAGTATCTAGATTAGTGGAAGGATTCTTTCATCAACCTAGCTGTGTATACAGCAGGTGTTAGATTGACCTAGCTATGTTGTAGTGTATGAAGTTTTTCACAGCCCTAAGCAAAGTAGCTAGGTCAACCTAAATTTTATGTGCCAGAGGGTGTTGTGAAGACCAGGACTTTTTACAGGGTTCAAAAAAGAGATAAATACATTCATGGAGGTTAGGTCCATCAATGGCTATTAGCCAGGCTGGGTAGGAATGGTGTCCCTAGTCTCTGTTGTAAGAGTCTGGAAATGGATGACAAGAGAGGGATCATTTGATGATTACCTAGTACAGTGGTCCCCAACCTTTCAAGGTTGTCGGGCGCCAGGGGGCGTGGCCGTTCGCCCGCCGGGCGCCAGGGGACAGGAAATTCAAATCCCGGGCTTCATTTGCAACTCCGTGCCTACATTAGTTCGAACTAGGGTGGTAGTGTAGACATACCCTCATGGATTTATTAAATGAGGAATTAACAATCCACTATAAGGTTACACTACAGGGTTAAACTAAAGGGAAACCAGCACTTTCTCTCTCTCTCTCTCTCCCTCTCCCTCTCTCACACACACACACACACACATTCATTCATGCCCACAGGCAAAAGGTTGCAGAGTGAGCCAAGGCATATTATGTCCAGAGCATCTACCTGTAGTCATGGATCACAGCCCGCAGCTGATCATAAAGAGGGCTTCTGCCACATGCTTGCTCCTTTTATTGGAACTGGGCAGTTCCTGTCACGCACACAGGGTCCTTCCTCCACGTTCATCATGGAGGAGCGTGCCCAGACCTCCCTTGATCCAGATCCTTTGTTTGCTTAGAGCAGTGGGTGTCTTCGTGATTGCTTTAATTAGTCATCACCTGGCTTCTGGCTTCCCGTGTTTAGCCTTGCTGGTTTCCTGCCCAGACACACTCACAGCCTCCATTCACACACACATTCTTATCACAGGGTGAAATGTAGCTTAGAGCAAGTTACCAGCAAAGTGGATGACAGTTACAAAGATTACAAAGCTCAACAATCTGACAAGTTGCAGAATTTAAAGTAGTTGAAAGCTACAAAGAAACAATTACAAAACTTCAAAGCTCAATAGTTCCAAAGATACCTTCCAGAGCACAGCAACTGACTTGAGAACAATTTCTATCTTAGTCATAATAAAGTGACTTAGAAGACAACTGCCCCTTTTCCCCCGAAATGGTGTTCACAGCAATGCAGTCAGCAGCAGGTTTTGTCATTCTCTAAGTCATGTGTTGGCAGGACCTTACAGTTTAATGCATTTCCAGAAAATGTATGTGTAAATCAAGTAATAGCTCAGGCAGAGGCTCTATACAACATTAGCTAACCCAGGCCTCACCTGGACCCTGAGTATTAGCTAATTACTCTGTCCAAAGAAGGCATCATGGTACTGAGCTCTTTAGACCACAGGACAGGTTAGTAGCTGAAAGAGGCCTGAAGAAGATGGGGAGGAAGAGATGGGGTGGCATGTGGCAGTGGAGGGTGACCTGGAAGGGGAGGGTGACCTGGAAGGGGAGAGCAGCAGGGTGAGAGAGGGCCTGAAAAAGAAAGAAGCCAAGAGTTGGTGGGTCTAGCTGCTGAGACAGAGGCACATTCTCAACAGTATTAAGGCCTGGCTCATCCAAGAGGGGCCTCAGCAAGGGTAGCCTAGGCAGGGTTCCTTAAACAGGGAAGACAAGGTATGAAGGGGACTGATGAGAAGGGGGTAGCCTGGCTGTTTGGAGACCACACAAAAAGTGGGGAAATTGAAGAGTTTTATAAATAATGAGCAGGAACGAGTATTTTTCATCAATGGGAATGGGAAGAGGGGGAAGGAAGATGACAAAATATTAGACTGCAACTCTTAGTCACAGTCTCAGTGCCCTGGTGCTTAGGGATACCATTGGCTTTCAATTTTTTATTATGCAGGTTAAGTGTTAGTTTTCCCTTTATTTATTTGTCTGAAGGCCCTCTCTCTCTCTCTCTTTGTGTGGGAGGTGGGGGCATCTGCCCAAGGTATCAATCTATGCCCCACTCACTACATGATGATACAGTTTTGAATAGAGAAAACATCACACCAAGGCATCTGCTCCTCTGCTGTGAACATGTATTTCCCACCAGCGTCAAAGTGGCCAGAAGGCAGGCATAACTGAAAGAACAGACCCTAACTCAGTTTCAGGTATAGGGATTGGCATTACAACTGAATAGTTGTTCCAATGAGTGGTCCATTCATTAGCTGGTGGTTTTGCCTGATAACTATTGCTTAAGAATTACCTGTGAAACACTGAACCTATTTAGCAGCTAACTCAATGCAAGATCCTCACTGCATGAAGAAATTGGAAAAGGTGTCATGTTTATTAATGCTCTGTGGCTGCTACAGAAAGCTCTCACAGACAATACCCACACTTGCTTCACAAGAATGTATAACTAATGCCCTTCTGGAAATGATCTTACGAAGCAGAAACTGTGAAGCAAAAAACAGATGGGACCCAATCTTTCAGTCACTGCTGCTGCATTTTAAAATTGGGAATAAGTTCTAGGTAAGAGCTCACAAATTAACAAGGAGATTGGAAAAGCAGAAAGACAGTAAATAAAGTTCTTCCCTTCATTACGTGGGAATTTTCAAATCTATGCAGAAATGCAGATATCCTGCCCCCATCACTCCCCAAAGAGTAATATTTCCCTTGTGTAAAACTATAAGAAAAGAATTACAGAAGAAGTGGATGGACTTGGTAAACACTTCTGTGTGCCATTAAATATCTGTAGGGGAATCTTGCGTTTGTAAGAGACAAGTTTTTTTGTTTTTCTTTGTTTTTGCAGGGACAATATCCCACTATAAATATCAGGCAGAAAAAGGGAAAAAGAGAATTTATCAGTGGGTATTAATAGGACTTTGGCTGAAGGACATATTCATTAATTTCAGTCTAAAATTTGGAAGATGGAAACAAATTATTCATACATAGCCAGGGAAAGATGACTCAAAGGAGCGAAGAAGGAGATGGAGGCAAATGGAGAAGTGATCCTGGAAAAACTAGCGAACAATGAGTAACATGAGAAGAGCTGTGTCCAAGCACTACTAGAGAAATCAGAGGGAAACAGTCATGATTTGAATGAATTTGCTAAAAGCAGTCAGGCCTTTTGTGTAGTCTGTTGATGCAAAAGGAAAAGCAATGTATTATTATTATTTTATTTATTACTACCACCATTCCTTTTTTGGCTTTTCCTCCCACAGTTCTCTCACCAGCCATAATGCAGAGTGAGAAACAAAATACCAAAGCCACAATTTCACTTTTCTGCTGAGGAAAAGCAAGTTGTTCAAATATTACTGTGGTTTTCAGTGAACAACATATATTAATATTTCCACTAAAGTTTCCAGCCTGGATTCTCATTTACACCAAGGTCCCTTTACACTGTTCAAGCAGCAAAAGGGGGCCAAAAAGTATGCAGTCATCTTAAAGCCCCTTTAATCTGCAAGAGCATAAAGAAGCCTTTGTGTAAAGGAGAATCATACTCAGTAGTAAGATATCAAGAGTAAGGGCAAAATGCAGGACAATGTAGCACTTTAAAGACTAACAAGATGGTTTATTAGATGATGAGCTTTCGTGGGCCAGACCCACTTCCTCAGATCAAATAGTGGAAGAGTATGTCTACACTACAAAGTTAGTTCGAACTAACTTAGTTCGAATTAGTTAATTCGAACTAAGCGAATTCGAACTAACGGATCCAGACTAAAAAACTAGTTCGAATTAGCGTTTTGCTAATTCGAACTAGCATGTCCAGACAGAGTGGACCCAGAACCGGGGTTAAGGATGGCCGGAAGCAGTGCAGGCAGGGCATCAGATGAGGACTTAGAGCATGGAGCTGCTGCCTCAGGCTAGCCGAGGGCTGTGCTTAAAGGGACCTGACCCCCACCCCGGACAGACAGTTCTCAGGGGTTCCCCGCTTGCAAAGCAGTCCTGGCTTGGATTGCCGGGAGTACCTACACTGGGCACATCACAACACTCGGCCATCAGACCAGCTGCACTTGCCGCAGGCTGCCATCTGGGGAGAGGGTGTAATTGGGGGGCTGCAAGAGAGGTTCCACCCCCAGAAGCCCACAGAGCCAGCCCAGTCCTACCCATCGGGGGCTCGTACCCCATTCCTCCCTCACCTGCTTCCACTTACCCTTCCCTAGCCCCTTTTCTTGATGTACAAAATAAAGGATAATTGTGTTCAAAAATGGAATCTGTCTTTATTAAACAAAACTGGGGGAGACTGGGAAAAGGAGGTGGGAGAGGGGAAGAGAGAGGGTGGGAGAGGGGAGGGCAACTAAAATGATCAGGGGTTGGGAACAGGTCCCATATGAAGAGAGGCTAAAGAGACTGGGACTTTTCAGCTTAGAAAAGAGGAGACGGAGGGGGGACAGGATAGAGGTCTCTAAAAGCAGGAGTTGGGTGGAGAGGGTGCATACAGAAAAGTTCTTCATTAGTTCCCATAAAGAAGGACTAGAAGACACCAAAGGAAAGGAATGGGTAGCAGGCTTCAAACTAGTAACAGAAAGTTGTTCTTCACAAAGCAAAGAGTCAACCTGTGGAACTCCTTGCTGCAGGAGGCTGTGAAGGCTACAACTAGAACAGAGTTTAAAGGGAAGTGAGATCAAGTCATGGAGGTTGGGTCCATGGAGTGGTATTAACCAGGGAGTAGTAGGAGTGGTGTCCCTGCCCAAGGTTTGTGGAAGGGTGGAGAGGGATGGCACAAGACAAATGGCTTGGTCACTGTCTTCGGTCCATCCCCTCCAGGGTCCCTAGGGTTGGCCACTGTCAGCAGACAGGCTACTGGGTTAGATGGACCTTTGGTCTGATCCAGTATGGCCATTGTAAGCTCAGGGCTCAGGGTCAGGGGTCTCAGTGGACCACCTTGATTTTCATGCACACCTGCTCCTGGGTGGCCAGGCTGGCAGCTCTCCTGCCCTAGCCGGCCACTTTCCTGCGCCTAGTGTGGAGATCATGGACGAGGTCCACGATGTCTGCACTAGCCCAGGCGGGTGCCCGCCTCTTGCGGTCCTGGGCAAGCTCCCGGGAGCTGCCAGCCTGGTCCCGGGAAGAGGGGGAGGGCTGGGGGGCATCGGGTGGGTGGCTCGATCCGTGCCAGGTGCAGGGTCTGATGGCTGGGTGCTGGCAGGCTTGCACCTGGCACGGGCACCGTAGCCAGCCCGTGCCCCTTTAAGGGGTCCAGGGCCGGGAGGGGGGCAGACGAGTTTCCCTGGTGTTGGCCAGAGTGGCCTCCAGGGAAAGCTGGGGAGGGCTAGCCTCCCACTAGTTCAAATTAAGGGGCTACACACCCCTTAATTCGAACTAGCTTGTTCGAACTAGGCTTAATCCTCGTAGAATGAGGTTTACCTAGTTCGAACAAAGCGCTCCGCTAGTTCGAATTAAGTTCGAACTAGCGGAGCGCTAGTGTAGCGCCTATGAAAGTTAGTTCGAACTAACTTTCGTTAGTTCGAACTAACTTTGTAGTGTAGACATACCTTTAGAGAAGAATCATATATTTCCCCTAAAATATCTGGCATCTTATGTTGTGCTTAAATAACTGCCTGGGATCTTTTGCAGGGGGATAAGGCAAATGCCACATTTATTGGTAATATCAATTACTACTTTATCATATGCAAATAATATATATTACGTTCAGACACACACACATGTACACACAAGCACACTCCATCTTATTGTTGTTACTGTCTAGTCGCTTCCCCTAACAAACTTCACTGGCCAGGTGAATTAGATGGAGAAGGGGTGGAGCATTAATGCTCCGCTGTTGACAAGACAAGACAAGACCTGGGGTCCTACCGCAAGATACCTTAGATTTATAGTAACTCCCCTCTCATGCAAATCTATACCAGTTTAGTCATCATATGCACATGCAAAATTTGTTTCTGTGTTAGTTGGTCATCTGTGGTGCCTTCTTTAATATTATACCAAAACTTATTTAAAAATTTCTATATAAAACGACTTAATACAAAGTTATATGAAAATGAAGATTATGTAGTATGGAAAGACTTAATGCAAGGTTTTATGAATACAAAGTTATATGAAGATGATCCACAGTCATATGAAAATGATTAATACAGAGATTTATGATTAATACAGATATATGCCTACATTTGGGGCATTATTTACACATGTATAAACTCCGTATTACACACTACCACAGTGGTCCCCTACGCAGTGCCCGCGGGCGCCATGGCACCTGCCAGGCCATTTCTGTGCGCCCGCCAACTGATCGGGGCCGGCCCCACTCCCGGGCGCACGGCACAGGGGTGGCGCCAGCCCCAGGTGTGCAGCACATGGGCAGCCCCGCTCCCGGGTGTATGGTGCATGGGCTGTACCAGTCCTGGGAGCGCAGCGTATGGGCTTCCCCGCCCCTGGGCACACGGCACAGGAGCAGCGCTGGCCCCAGGTGCATGGTGCATGAGCGCTGCCAGCTCCTGGGCGCGTGGCACAGGAGTGGCGCTGGCCCCGGGCATGCAGTACATGGGCTGTTCCGGCCCCGGGTGCATGGTTTATGGGTGGCCCTGTCCCTGGGCGCGCAGCACAGGAGCGGCACCAGCCGCAGGTGCATGGTGTACAGGCAGCTCAACCCCCGGGAGTGCGGCACATGGGTGGCGCCAGCACCGGGCATGCAGCATGTACGCGGTCCCGCCCCTGGGTGCGTGTGCCGCCCCATCCCCGGGTGCCCAGTGCGTGTGCGGCCCTGCCCCCAGGTGCCTGGTGCATGAAAGGCCCCGCCCCCGGGCACCCGGCAGCCCCAAAAGGTTGGAGACCACTGCACTATCACATAACGATGTTGGCATTGTACATCCATTCATTTTATGCAAGTGTAAATGACTATCCAAGATGCAAAGGCCATGGAGAATCAGGCCAGATTATGCTCATCTAGACAAGTGAGAACCAAGAATAAACACAGTTGAATTAAACTGACATAAAAATAGTGCACGCAAGAGCAGAATCTGGCCCATCCCACGCTAATCTGCAGATGAAAAGAAAGCCATTTAATCACTGATCTGAGGCCCTGCAGAGCACTAAGGTTACCAGGATTCTAAGGGGAAGTCAGGGAACATCTTTCAAACTAACACAGGATGCTTTCCAGCCTGTTACAGAGAAAACAATGTTAAAAAGGAATCAAAGAGAATGTGGATGAAGTAATTAGATAAACACATATTTGTGGTAGATACAATGACCCACCACAAATGGTTGTTTTTTTTCCCCAAAGACAGATGAAGACAAATTCATTCTTGCACTATGAAATTGACAAAAAAAAAAAAAAGCCAGGTAGCCAGGGTCCAGCTGCACCCAGCTTGTCACTCCCAGTTAGGCTGCTGCCCAGAGGCTCCAAAGTTAATTTCTCAAGCAAAATGTCTAGTGGTGCAACCTAATACATAATCCTCTGGAGCAGCTAATGTATTTGAATTCCCCTAACAACTAGTCATGCCTTCTGCAAACTGGAACACATTCCCCATCTTCTCCTAGGCTCACTGTTTAGCCTACAATGCACAGCATGACTTGAGCTAATAGCATATGACCTTCATATATATACATTTACTGAATCTGACTTCATTAAACAGTACTTTCTTGTTGACAGACAACAATGGAATGAGCTGTACTTGAGCGCAAAGGCTTCCTTTTTATTAAGAGAGTAGGACCAGTTAGGAGTAGCAAAGTGAAATTCATGACTGTGTACACTGCAAATGAAACCCGTCATGTACCTAATAGGGAGATATCCCTTTAAGAGACTCCTGGGAGGAGATAGGAATGATTATGTCTGGGGGTACATCTACACTTGTTCCCTAGTTCGAACTAGGGATGCAAATGTAGGCGACTGAAATTGCTAATGAAGCGGGGATTTAAATATCCCGCGCTTCATTAGCATGATCTCGCCGGTACATTACTCCACTTAACAGCTGTTTTGAAAGTGAAAGTGGGTGCCGGCATGCATTAGTTCGAACCAAACCCCTTGGTTCAAACTAACGTTACTCCTCATTTTATTAGCATTTTTTGAGGAGTAACATTAGTTTGAACCAAGGGGTTTGGTTCTAACTAATGCGTCCTGACGCGCACTTTCACTTTCGAAACAGCTGTTAAGCGGAGTAACGTGCTGATGAGATCATGGTAATGAAGTACAGGATATTTAAATCCCTGCTTCATTAGCAATTTTGGTTGCCTACATTTGCATCCCTAGTTTGAACTAGGGAGCAAGTGTAGACGTACCCTGGGTCATTGTTGCTAGGCAAATTTAGCACTTCATACCCAGAAGGCTTCTGGAAATGGGTGTGGTAGTTTAGGGTCTGCACTAGTAGGTTCTTTCTCTGTTGCTGGGGTCAGACTAGGGATGTAATAGTGTAGACAATTAACCAATTAACTGATAAGCAAAAGCTTATAGGTTAATGCTATAGACTACATGCACTTTGCTCCCGCCCCCAAATAATTTTTTTAGCAGACTGGCCAGCATCCCGGCTCAGTCCTGGCTCATGCTGGGTCCAGGACTTACTCACACTGCAGCTCTGCATTTAAAGCATATTAGGAGCCGAGTGGGCAGGTAGCCCAGCTCATTTCTGGCTCATGCCAGGTCTGGGAGCTCAGACCATCCCTTAAAAGGGGCTGCTGCCACCGTGGGCTGCTGCTTCTTTATCAGAAGCAGCAGCACAGGGCGACAAGCAGCTGGTCCATGAGGAAAGCTGGTTTTTAAACTAGCTCCCTTTGCAGACCAGCTCCTGCCTGACACCCCGAGGCAGCAGCATGGAGTGTCAGGGGGCTCCTCGGGAGCGAGGCCAGATTGCACTGGCTGCTGGCTCTGCCTCCGGGGACTTTAGAATAGATGAGTAACCAATAAGAATTCATGAGGTTATTCGACTGTTCAATTAAACATATTTAACAACCCTAGGTCAGACTCCATGAGTAAGCAGGTAGAGCAGCTGCTTTGCTAAGGGCCATGTGCTCTGTTTGTGTTTGTTTCTTTTGGTACTTGAACTTAGGGAGGCTGACACTATGCAGTCCTTGCTGAAATTCCTTAAGAGACTGAACCCTGGGTCTCCAGTTACTTTCTATGGGGGTGCGTGTAGACTACATGGCTCCGTCGACGGAGCCATGTAAAGTAGTTTACTCTGCATAGTCAATGAAGCAGGGATTTAAATAATCCCCGCTTCATTAAAATAAAAATGGCTGCCGTGCTGTGCCAACAATCAGCTGATCCAGCACAGCGCGGCAGTCTGGACGCGGTGCGGTCAACAAGGGAAGTTTCATGAGGCATACTGGAGCGGTTGACAAAGGCTTCCCTTGTCGACCATGCCGCATCTAGACTGTCGTGCTGTGCCATATCAGCTGATTATCGGCACAGCACAGTGGCCATTTTTATTTTAATGAAGCGGGGATTATTTAAACTATGCCGAGTAAACTACTTTACATGGCTCCGTCGATGGAGCCATGTAGTCTAGACACACCCTGGGAGTTAAAGGGTTTTCTTTATTTTAGATACTGGAGAAGGGCAATGAAGTTTCGCCCAGCCAAATGTTACACAAACATGCCCAGATCTCTGACACTGTCCTTCCTCACCTTCTCTGCTTTGCTCAAGCCATCCTTTTGCGTTCCTCCATCCTACCCCAGTGCATGGAACAGCCTGTGAGTCCCACTGTACACCACACTCATGAGCCTCACACTCCTCTTTTTCAACCAGCTTTTAAAGATTCACTTATTCCAAGAGGCCCATGGACACACATCCTCACCAGTCAAATGCCTTCCCTATCCCCTCATCACAGGAGTAAAACAGATGGAGAAAATGCTGTTCCAAACTTCATTTCCAGGTCAACACCTCCACTGGATTCCCTAATGCATTTTCTCATCAGTGTATTTATCCAGCACTGCATGGTTCGGAGGAGACGGTCTTAATTATCTCTTGTATAGTATGGAATTGGTGCATAACAGCTAAAAATAAGGGCTGGACCCTGCTTCTACTAAAGTTTAATGGCAAAATTCCCATTAACTTCAATTCAAGCACAATCAGGCCCCAAATCAACAGGTACTTTCTGCACTATTCTAGGAGAGAAATCATATTAAAATGAGTCTCACCTGTAACTCTTATCCCCTCTACAAATTACACTCACATTTTATTGATTCTCCCTCTTCTCTGATCATCAGATAGACTTATGTATAGTTCTAGAATCTCACTCTTATCCCTCCCAATGTCGCTGGTACCTACATGTATCACGACCACTGGCTCCTCCCCAGCACTATACATAAGTCTATCTGATGTATAGTGCTGGCTCCTCCCCAGCACTATACATCAGATAGACTTATGTATAGTGCTGGGGAGGAGCCAATGGTCGTGATACATGTAGGTACCAGCGACATTGGGAGGGATAGGAGTGAGATTCTAGAAGCCAAATTTAGGCTGGTAGGAAAGAGATTGAAATCCAGGACCTCTGTGGTAGTGTTCTCTGAAATGATTACAGCTCCATGTACAGGGCCACGTAGGCAGGCAGAACTTCAAAGTATCAATGCATGGATGAAAGAATGGTGTAGAGAGGAAGGATTTAGATTTATTAGGAACTGGGGAAATTTTTGGAAAAGGGGTACCCTATATAGGAAAGATAGACTCTGCCTAAACCAAAATTGAACCAGGTTCCTGGCACTTGACATTAAAAAAGTTATACACCAGTTTTTAAACAAAGGGCTGGGGGGAAGCTGACAAGTGCAGAGGAGGATATGGATTGGACAGAGACATCTCTTAGGAGAGGGTCCATTAATAGAGATTATCTTTGTTCAAGTAAAGAGGAGAGGATGAAAGGTGATAAAGTATGGGTAAGATCAGATGAGAAGCAATCAAATGAAAAAAAGGCTAACACATCAGGAAGTATGGGAGCCTCTACCCCCTGAGCTAAAAGCCAGCTGGCTCCCAGCCCATGCTGTAGAGATCTCTTGGTCTTAACTGTTGCTGTGGTCTAGATACCACTTGCATTGCTCAGTAACCACACTAGGTGTGTAGGGGTATGTCTACACTACCCTCCTAGTTCGAACTAGGAGGGTAATGTATGCATACCGCACTTGCTAATGAAGCCCGGGATTTGAATTTCCCGGGCTTCATTAGCATAAGCGGGGAGCCGCCATTTTTAAATCCCTGCTGCTTCGAACCCCGTGCAGCGCGGCTACACGGGGCTCGAACTAGGTAGTTCGGACTAGGGTGCCTATTCCGAAATACCGGTACACCTCATTTCACGAGGAGTAACGGTAGTTCGGAATAGGAACCTAGTCCGAACTACCTAGTTCGAGCCCCGTGTAGCCGCGCTGCACGGGGTTCGAAGCAGCGGGGATTTAAAAATGGCGGCTCCCCGCTTATGCTAATGAAGCCCGGGAAATTCAAATCCCGGGCTTCATTAGCAAGTGCGGTATGCATACATTACCCCGCTAGTTCGAACTAGCGGGGTAGTGTAGACATACCCTAGGTTATACTTATACACGAATGTTAGAAGTCTACATAATAAGATGGGTGAACTAGAGTGCCTTATAGAATCATAGAACTGGAAGGGACCTTGAGAGGTCATCGAGTCCAGCCCCCCGCCCTCAAGGCAGGACCAAGCTCTTTCTACGCCATCCCTGACAGATGTCTATCTAACCTGTTCTTAAATATCTCCGGAGAGGGAGAGTCCACCACCTCCCTTGGCAATTTATTCCAATATTTGACCACCCTGACAATTAGGAATTTTTTTCTAATGTCCAATCTAAACCTCCCTTGCTGCACTTTAAGCCCATTACTCCTTGTCCTGTCCTCAGAAACCAAGAGGAACAAATTTTCTCCTTCTTCCTTGTGACACCCTTTTAGATATTTGAAAACCGCTATCATGTCCCCCCTTAATCTTCTTTTTTCCAAACTAAACAAGCCCAGTTCATGAAGCCTAGCTTCATAGGTCATGTTCTCTAGACCTTTAATCATTCTTGTAGCTCTTCTCTGTACCCTTTCCAATTTCTCCACATCTTTCTTGAAATGTGGCGCCCAGAACTGGACACAGTACTCCAGTTGAGGCCTAACTAGTGCAGAGTAGAGCGGCAGAATGACTTCACGAGTTTTGCTTACAACACACTTGTTGATACAACCTAGAATCATATTTGCTTTTTTTGCAACAGCATCACACTGTTGACTCATATTCAACTTGTGGTCCACTATGACCCCTAGATCCCTTTCCGCCATGCTCCTTCCTAGACAGTCGCTTCCCATCTTGTATGTATGGAACGGATTGTTCCTTCCTAAGTGGAGCACTTTGCATTTCTCTTTATTAAACTTCATCCTGTTTACCTCCGACCATTTCTCTAACTTGCTAAGGTCATTTTGAATTATGTCCTTATCCTCCAAAGAAGTTGCAACCCCACCCAGTTTGGTATCATCCCCAAACTTAATAAGCGTACTCTCTATCCCAATATCTACATCATTGATGAAGATATTGAACAGTACGGGTCCCAAAACAGACCCTTGCGGAACTCCACTTGTTATCCCTTTCCAGCAGGATTTAGCACCGTTAACAACAACTCTCTGACTACGGTTATCCAGCCAATTATGCACCCACCTTATCGTGGCTCTATCTAAGTTATATTTGCCTAGTTTATCAATAAGAATATCATACGAGACCATATCAAATGCCTTACTAAAGTCTAGGTATATGACATCCACCGCTTCTCCCATATCCACAAGGCTTGTTATCCTATCAAAGAAAGCTATCAGATTAGTTTGGCATGACTTGTTCTTCACAAACCCATGCTGGCTATTCCCTATCACTTTATTACCTTCCAAGTGTTTGCATATGATTTCCTTAATTACCTGCTCCATTATCTTCCCTGGGACAGACGTTAAACTGACAGGTCTGTACTTTCCTGGGTTGTTCTTATTCCCCTTTTTATAGATGGGCACAATATTTGCCCTTTTCCAGTCTTCTGGTATCTCCCTTGTCTTTCATGATTTTTCAAAGAACATAGCTAAAGGCTCAGATACCTCCTCTATCAGCTCCTTGAGTATCCTGGGATGCATTTCATCAGGACCTGGTGACTTGCTGACATCTAACTTTCCTAAGTGATTTTTAACTTGTTCTTTGTGTATCCTATCTTCTAAACTTACCCTCTCTCTGCTTGTATTCACTACGTTAGGCACACCTCCAGACTTCTCGGTGAAGACCGAAACAAAGAAGTCATTGAGCATCTCCGCCATTTCCAAGTTTCCTGTTATTGTTTCTCCCTCCTCACTGAGCAGTGGGCCTACCCTGTCCTTGGTCTTCCTCTTGCTTCTAATGTATTTATAAAAGGTCTTCTTGTTTCCCTTTATGCCTGTAGCTAGTTTGATCTCATTTTGTGCCTTTGCCTTTCTAATCTTGCCCCTGCATTCCCGTGTTGCTTGCCTATATTCATCCTTTGTTATTTGTCCTAGTTTTCATTTTTTATAGGACTCCTTTTTTATTTTGAGATCATGCAAGATCTCCTTGTTAAGCCAAGCTGGTCTTTTGCCATATTTTCTATCTTTCCTACACAGCGGAATTGTTTGCTTTTGGGCCCTTAACAACGTCCCTTTGAAATACTTCCAACTCTTCTCAGTTGTTTTTCCCTTCAGTCTTGCTTCCCATGGGACCTTACCTACAAGTTCTCTGAGCTTATCAAAATCTGCCTTATATTAAAGAAGGATATTGATATAATAGGCATCACAGAAACCTGGTGGAATGAGGACAATCAATGGGACATAGTCATACCAGGGTACAAAATATATCGGAAGGACAGAACAGGTCCTGCTGGTGGGGAAGTGGCACTATCTGTGGAAGAAAATGTAGAATTAACTGAAGTAAAAATCTCAAATGAACCAAAATGTTCCACAGAATCTCTATGGATAGTAATTCCATGTTCTAATGATAAGAATATAGAAGTAAGGATATAATATTGACCACCTGACCAGGATAGTGATAGTGACTATGAAATGCTAAGGGAGATTAGTGAGGCTATCAAAATAAAAAACTCAATAATAGTGGGAGATTTCAACTATCCCCATATTGACTGGGTACACATCACCTCAGGATGGGATGCAGAGATAAAATTTCTTGATACCTTAAATGATTGCTTCTTGGAACAGCTGCTTCTGGAACCCACAATGGGAAAGGCTATACTTGATTTAGTCCTTAGTGGAGCAGAGGATCTGATCCAAGAGATAAATATAACTGGACCTCTTGGAAATAGTGAACATAGTGAAATAAAATTTAACATCCCTCTGGTGGGAAAAACACCTCAGTAGTCCAACACTGTGGCATTTAATTTCAGAAAGGGTAGCTATACCGAAATTACGAGGTTAGTTAAACAGAAATTAAAATTAAAAGGTACAGTGACAAAAGTAAAATCCCTAATTCTAAAGGAGCACTCAAAGATGATAAAGTCATTGAGAAGAAGCTACAGTAATTTTTTGCTTCAGTCTTCACAGCTGAGGATATTGGGGAGATTCCCATACCTGAGCCATTCTTTTTAGGTGACAAATCTGAAGAATTGTTCCAGATTGAGGTGTCATTAGAGGAGGTTTTGGAACAAATTGATAAACTTAATAGTAACAAGTTACCAGGACTGGATGGCATTCACCCAAGAGTTCTGAAAGAACTCAAATGGGAAATTGCAGAACTATTAACTGTGATTTGTAACCTATCATTTAAATCATCTTCTGTCTACCCAATGACTGGAAGATAGCTAATGTGATGCCAATATTTTAAAAGGGCTCTCGAGGTGATCCTGGCAATTATAGACCGGTAAATCTAACATCAATACTGGGCAAATTAGTTGAAACTATAGTAAAGAATAAAATTGTCAGACACATAGATGAACAAAATTTGTTGCGAAAAAATCAACATGGTTTCTCTAAAGGGAAATCATGCCTTACTAATCTATCACTAATCTACTAGAGTTCTTTGAGGGAGTCAACAAACAGATGGACAAGGAGGATTCAGTGAATATAGTGCACTAAGATTTCCAGAAAGCCTCTGACAAGATCCCTTATCAAAGGCTCTAAAGTGAAGTAATTTGTCATGGGATAAGAAGGAAGGTCCTCTCATTGATTGATACCCGGTTAAAAGACAGGAAACAAAGGGTAGGAATAAATGGTAAATTTTCAGAGGGGAGAGAAGTAACCAGTGGGGTCCCTGAAGGATCTGTTCTAGGACCAATCCTAGTCAACCTATTGAGAAATTATCTGGAAAAAGGGGTAAACAGTGAGGTGGCAAAATTTGCAGAAGATACTAAACTGCTCAAGATAGTTAAGATCAAAGCAGACTGTGAAGAGCTTCAAAAAGATCTCACAAAACTAAGTGATTGGGCAACAAAATGGCAAATGAAATTTAATGTTGATAAATGTAAAATAATGCACATTGAAAAAAAAATCCCAACAATACATACAATATGATGGTGACTAATTTAGCTATAACTACTCAAGAGAGAGCATGGGTAGGAATGGTGTCCTTAGCCTCTGTTTCTCTGGAGATGGGTGACGGGGAGGGATTACGTGAGGATTACCTATTGTGATCCCTCCCTCTGGGACATCTGGTATTGGCCACTGTTGGCAGACAGGATACTGAGCTAGATGGACCTTTGGTCTGACCCTATATGGCCATCCTTATGTTCTTAATTATTTGATCACTCATTTGACTGGTTTTCCAATACTAATTTAAAAGCTGATCCAGATATCTCTACAAATGATAACACTTCTCCTTGATAATTGTGGATAAATGAGTGGCTATTCCTGCAAGGATGGACTCTTAACATCTTAATGAAATTAGACAGTAATTTGGGGTAGATTTGCATTTTGTCATAAATATTTTGCATTCTTCTCCTATATACTCATAGGCTGTGAGAAGATGTGGGTATTGTTATGATGTGGAAGTTTTGGAGTGAAAAGTAAACATGAAGGTGTTGGCCTTCTCAGGAGACAAAAGGCATTTAACTTTGGAACTAATTACAGTGAAGTTGACAGAGCTTGACAGATCTATTGTTCTAACAAATAGCTTGCAGTGTTCCTACAAGAAAAGTAATGCCTCTGTCTCCCTAGGCCTTTGACATGAAGGAACAAAAAGACAAGGCTGTCAGAATTTCCAGTTATACACCAGGAATTTAAGAAGTTAGTGCAGTAAATGTGTTAGTTAAAAATAATGCCTTAAAGGTTATGAAATTGTGCAATGTAAAAAGAAGGAGTAAAATGTGGAGGCAGGCAGGATCATGGTGTAAAACACTTTTCAGGTGTTTTCTGACATTAGGTATTATTACTGCCACAGCAGTGAAGTAGGGCTCAAAATGATTTTTTTTCCAGAATTTTCTGTAAATGGGAAATTCCTACTTTTGACCAGCTTCTCTTAATATTTCTGTGTTCCTTTCCATTGGGGATAGTTCTTCTCTATCTCATAAGGAGATGTGCAAGGATAAAATCCATTATTGTTTGCAAAACAACTAAGCACAGTGTTGACGGGAGCCCTATAAATACACAGATAAAAGGTGTTATCTGAGCTGCATAGTTTTAATCTGGATTTTGATCTAGATCTGCACTTCTCTAAAAATTAGAGTTGTTTGGATTTATTGTGGTGGTTCAGGCCAACTGTAGCAAGAACTCGTGTTGCCTAGAAGCTCTATATGCATTGCCCAGTTCCACACAGGTTGTTCCTACTAGGTACACTGTGACAGGGCGGACGGGCCCCGCACTCCAGTCCCGCCGGCGGCCGCTTATCTGGCAGCCCCCGTGCGAGGGGGTGGGGTAGCAGCATCGGGTGCACCGCGTGACGCGGGCCGAGTGACGCAGGGGCTGGCCTACCGGCTATGCGGCAGCTGTTCCCGGGCGGTTGCCCCGGCCAAACGCCCATGCACCACCAGCCGGCTGGGCACCAATGCGGGGAGGAGCAACGCCAGACCGGAAGCAGGGCCATGCCGGAAGAGGCAGGATCCCACGGTCCGGGAGTCTGCGTGGGGATTTAAACTCCCGGAGATGGTGCAGAGAGAGGAGGGACGAGGAAGTGGCCTCTCGCCGAGGCCCAACAGCGGATGGAACCCAAGGCAAAGAGGTGAGCCTGGAGGCAAGGGGATCTGACCGCGGAGAGAGGAAGTAGCCCAGGGCAGGCAAAGGGAGCCAGTGGGCTGGCGAGTTACGGCGGATCGCCCCGCCAGCCGGACCGGACAGCAGAAGCGTCTGTGTCCTTAGGGCCTTGGGCTGGGGTCCGTGAGAGGGGGCGGGCCCGGACCCCCTTGTCCCCGCGGTCGGCGAGTGGCTTGTTTACATACACAAAGAGTTTTCATAATATATGGTGTGGCTGAACAATTAACTTGAAGGAATACTTCACTGTAGCATTTTTCTGGTTATCTAGAAAAAGTGTTTCCAATGATTCCAGTATTATGGAATGAAACATTAAATCAGAATCTGAATTAAAACACGGACCCTGTAATAAAACTGTGATAGTGAATGGAGGGGCACTGACTACAAAGGTATAACAAGAACTGTATCTTCTAATGGGGAAAGGGGTAAAAAGTGATGCGGCTAGGAAAGAAAAGCATTAGAGAGTAAGAAAAAAATTCCTTGTGGAAATTGCTTGAGATTGCTGTCTGCTTAGAAGTATGAAAGGGCAAAACCTGACAATTTCATCAGAAAAACTGTTTAGAAACTGACCTGAGATACACATAATTCATTGCGCCAGTGTCAGACTCCTCACATCTAGAGAATAAAGAGTGTGTTTATCAGCAGCAATAATATACACACCACAAAGAAGAACATCAGAAAAAATTACTTCATAAAATGATTATGACTTAGCTATACCAAATTTTGTAGCTAAAAATACTGTATTGAAGAGGAAGAGTCTTATTCAATTCACAGGAAGAAAAGAAAGGATGGGTGGACAGCAAGCATGATATATAAGCATGGTTCTAAAAGAGAAGGGAAAACAATGTCTTTCCCTTCCCAATTGTTAAATGAGGAAAACAGTTGTGTATTATTTCAGTGCAAAAGGAATCAAGAGAGACACATCTGGAACCAATGACAGGTACTAAATTGGGATAGTCATTTGATGAGGCTGCTGGATTCAATGTAAAAGATCAGTGGGCGTAACTCAAATAGGATAAATTAAATTCATGGAAGCGAACAAATTAAGACAGATGATTCCAGGAAAAAGATGTAATGGAAGTTGATTTTCTTAAAAAAAAAAAAAAAGTAATATTTCTAGCAGGAGACAAAGACACATTGTAGAACAGATGGAGAATATGTGTTCTAAAAAGAATAAATGTACTTCATGCTGACAAATTTAGCTAAAGGAAGAGGAACACTACAGACAGGATTATTTACCTCAGAAATGGACCAGAACTGGGTAGAACAACTTTAGATTAAAAATTGTATCTGAATTGGTCAAACCTGGCTAGCTCAATTTAAAAAAATGCAAATACTAAGCTGTTACCTTTGCCCTATTTCTAAAATAAAAATGCTCCTGAAAGTCTCAATGCATGTGTTCTCTCCAGGAGAAAATATGAGCTCTTTCTCTTTCTGCCTATTGCTATCAGTGTAGCATCTAAGCAGTTCACAAACATTAACCAATACAGCCTCCCAACAGCCCAGTGATTTACCATCCCATTTTACATATGGGGAGCTAAGGCAATATAGAGTATAGGCATTGGGTAATGCCCCTTTAGTAGTCTGGGAGCCATCTTGTGTCCCCGTGCAATCTTCAGTTGCAGAAGGCATCATAATCCTGGAGAAAAAGCAGTCTCAGGGTATGTCTACACTAGCCACCCTAGTTCGAACTAGGGTGGCTAATGTAGTCATTTGAACTTGCAAATGAAGCCCGGGATTAAAATATCCCGGGCTTTATTTGCATGTTCCCGGGCGCCACCATTTTTAAATGCTCGGCAGTTCGAACACTCTGCCCGTGGCTACACGCAGCATGGGGTAGGTAGTTCGAACTAAAGCCCCTAATTCGGACTACCATTACTCCTCATTGCAGGAGGAGTAATGGTAGTCCGAATTAGGGGCTTTAGTTCGAACTATCTAGCCCATGCCGCGTGTAGCCGTGGGCAGGGAGTTCGAACTGCCGGGCATTTAAAAATGGTGGCGCCCGGGAACATGCAAATAAAGCCCGGGATATTTTAATCCCGGGCTTCATTTGCAAGTTCGAATGACTACATTAGCCACCCTAGTTTGAACTAGGGTGCCTAGTGTAGAAATACCCTCACATAGGTAGCTAGCATTGTAAATTTGTACATAGTTAATAAACATGGTTATCTGGAATTGTTGTTAAGGGAGGGAGTCATGCATTACTTAGTAGAGAATAACGTAGGGTATGTCTACACTACAACGTTAATTCAAACTAATTTAGTTCGAATTAGTTAATTCGAAATAAGCTAATTCGAACTAACGGATCCAGACTAAAAAACTAGTTCGAATTAGCGTTTTGCTAATTCGAACTAGCATGTCCACATTAAGTGGACCCTGAACCGGGGTTAAGGATGGCCGGAAGCAGTGCCGGCAGGGCATCAGAGGAGGACTTAGAGCGTGGAGATGCTGTCTCAGGCTAGCCGAGGGCTGTGCTTAAAGGGATCCGACCCCCACCCTGGACAGACAGTTCTCAGGGGTGCCCCACTTGCAAAGCAGTCCTGGCTTGGATTGCCCGGAGTACCCACACTAGGCACATCACACCACTCGGCCATCAGCCTGGCTGCACTTGCCGCAGGCTGCCATCTGGGGAGAGGGGGCAATTGGGGGGCTGCAGGAGAGCTGCCACCCCCAGAAGCCTGCAGAGCCAGCCCAGTCCTCCCCATCGGGGGCTCGTGCCCCATTCCTCCCTCACCTCCTTCCACTTACCCTACCCTAGCCCCTCTTCTTGATGTACAAAATAAAGATAACGTGTCTTCCAAAATGGAATCTGTCTTTATTGAACAAAACTGGGGGAGACTGGGAAAAGGAGGTGGGAGAGGGGAAGAGAGAGGCCGGGAAAGGGGAGGGCAACTAAAATGATCAGGGGTTGGGAACAGGTCCCATATGAAGAGAGGCTAAAGAGACTGGGACTTTTCAGTTTAGAAAAGAGGAGACGGAGGGGGGACAGGATAGAGGTCTCTAAAAGCAGGAGTTGGGTGGAGAGAGTGCATACAGAAAAGTTCTTCATTAGTTCCCATAAAGAAGGAGTAGAAAACACCAAAGGAAAGGAATGGGTAGCAGGCTTCAAACTAGTAACAGAAAGTTGTTCTTCACAAAGCAAAGAGTCAACCTGTGGAACTCCTTGCTGCAGGAGGCTGTGAAGGCTACAACTAGAACAGAGTTTAAAGGGAAGTGAGATCAAGTCATGGAGGTTGGGTCCATGGAGTGGTATTAGCCAGGGGGTAGGAGTGGTGTCCCTGCCCAAGGTTTGTGGAAGGCTGGAGAGGCATGGCACGAGACAAATGGCTTGGTTACTGTCTTCGGTCCATCCCCTCCAGGGTCCCTAGGGTTGGCCGCTGTCGGCAGACAGGCTACTGGGCTAGATGGACCTTTGGTCTGACCCAGTATGGCCATTGTAAGCTCAGGGCTCAGGGTCGGGGGGTCTCAGTGGACCCTCTTGATTCTATTGCACACCTGCTCCAGGGTGGCCAGGCTGGCAGCTCTCCTGCCCTAGCCGGCCACTTTCCTGTGCCTAGTGTGGAGTTCGTGGACGAGGTCCACGATGTCTGCACTAGCCCAGGCGGGTGCCCGCCTCTTGAGGTCCCGGGCAAGCTCCCGGGAGCTGCCAGCCTGGTCCCGGGAAGAGGGGGAGGGCTGGGGTGCATCGGGTGGGTGGCTCGATCCGTGCCAGGTGCAGGGTCTGCTGGCTGGGTGCTGGCAGGCTTGCACCTGGCACGGGCACCGTAGCCAGCCCGTGCCCCTTTAAGGGGTCCGGGGCCGGGAGGGGGGCAGACGAGTTTCCCTGGTGTTGGCCAGAGTGGCCACCAGGGAAAGCTGGGGAGGGCTAGCCTCCCACTAGTTTGAATTAAGGGGCTACACACCCCTTAATTCGAACTAGCTAGTTCGAACTAGGCTTAATCCTCGTAAAATGAGGTTTTCCTAGTTCGAACTAAGCGCTCCGCTAGTTCAAATTAAGTTCGAACTAGCGGAGCGCTAGTGTAGCGCCTATGAAAGTTACTTCTAACTAACGTCCGTTAGTTCGAACTAACTCTGTAGTGTAGACATACCCAGAGAGATTGAGTTGGCTTGGAAAATCATGAAATGTTTGCAGCCTTAAAAAAATTATGACCTCCAAGCCAAAATAAAAACTATTTTTTTATTTGGACAGGACTTCTAGACAGGGAACTGATGTCTTTTGGGATGGGATCAAAACGAACCTTTAAAAATATGAAAATAAAAATTTATCTTGAAAAACGAAGAATTGTTACATTTTGAAAACTCATTTAGTACTTTTTGCAATATGGCCAAAACTATATCCAAGGTTAATTGAAGCACCCTTATAGAGTCAGTGATGAAAAAGGACAGGGCTGCCTGTATCTATAATAATTTCAAGGCTACAATTAACCTAGTATTGTATGCAGCTCAGTGTCCTTTTCAAGAATGGAGGACATTTTTCCTCATTAGCTGGTGAGAAGCATTCCCTTAAGATCAAGTTATTCCAGCCACATCTGCAAATAGAGTTCTAAGTCAGTGACAAACCTCACAATTAACACACACCTGGATTATTTCAAAATAACAGGCTAGTGTTTGGAATCGCATCCTCACACACTATTTGGAATTGTGCCATGAACCAGATATTACAATACACTCCTGGAATTTGGTGTTACTTGGATGATATACTGGTCAGAGGAGCTAATGATGAAAAACACCTTAAAGTTGTCTAAGTGTGGACTTAGAGCAAGTGAGGACAAATGTAATTTTTCATAGATTAAAGTGGATACGGTAGTAATATGACAAAAAGATGACTGACATAAATCACAAGAAAAAGTCGATGCTATTCTTAAAGCACTGTTTTGACCTAAACAAAGTATTATGTGTATACCAATATGTGTTTAGCATACACAGAGGAGAAGAAAGAGCATAGATCCACCTTTATCATCAGATTCCATGTAGTTTATTGCTCTGAAGGGTAATCCTCAGAAGAATCCACTTCAAAGGTGGACTATAAGGCTGTATCTAGACTGTAGGCTTTTTTCGGAAGAAGCTTTTCCGGAAGAGATCTTCCAGAAATACTTCTTCAGAAAGAGATCATCCACACTGCAAAAGCACATAGAAAAAGCAATCTACTTTGTCGAAAGATAGCATCCATTCAGTGTGGAAGCTATCTCGCATTTCAACTGTGATTACTATGGATGGAGTGGCCACCAGGGCACCTGTGCTTTTTCCTCTTTCCTTTTCTTTTGAAAGAACTCCCTCTTCCCCGTCTGCACACGCCTTTTTCTGAAAGAGCTCTGCACACACTGTATTACTCTTATGATTATTGCTGTTTGCTCGTCAGGTTTTTTTGCATGCTTGCACTGCAGATATTCATTTATCCTTTGGCTTGTAGAAGGCATTACGTTACAGGACACTGAAAAAAAAATCAATGACTGAATTCAAACTATACCGGCAGAATAAACTTGTAGTCAGTCGAGATGCAACCAAATCCTAAGCAATATCTGACTAGAATAATGTCAGTCTGGGGTGAACAATTTCCTGGATTAATGTTAGACTGATATTTTGTAAAATAATATTTTACCTTTAAAGAATCTTTCACCCGGTGCTTTATACAAATCACTAAGTCATACAAAACTGTGCACGAGATTGGTGAATGTCATTAACCCCATTTTACAGCTGAGAAACCTGACACAGAGATGTTAATTAACATGCCCTAATTCACAAAACAAGTCAGTGGCAAAACAGGTAAGAAAATATAGAAGTTTCATCAGCAAGTTCCCTTTTGAAAAATTCTGTAGATGGTATTCTGAAGTACATCTTTTGCTTTAATTCAGAATATACAACTATTATGACAAGAATTTAGTTTACCATGGTGTAATCTCTTAGCAAATGCATAATTTAAGGCATAAAGCAGATCCAATAAAAGATACTATTACTAGAAATAGTTCCATGTTCCCAGATGCTCCTTTTTCTTTGACTAAACAAAATATAAAAATTAAATCTTCTCTTTGCAATAATTTATAATTGTGGGTTTTAAAATAGAAAATGGATTTATAACTTGCTATAGACATGACCGTGTTCCACATAGAATTATCGAACTGTAGGGCTGGAAGGAACCTCAAGAAGTCATCAAGTCCTGTGATATAGCAGGACTAATAAATCTAGACCATCTCTGACAGGTGTTTGTGAACCTGT
The DNA here is from genome assembly GCF_049634645.1 of Pelodiscus sinensis. Lineage (NCBI taxonomy): Eukaryota > Metazoa > Chordata > Testudines > Trionychidae > Pelodiscus > Pelodiscus sinensis. Next base: position 241,811,525 of record NC_134712.1, on the reverse strand, counting down.
TTGGTGTGGATTCCACAAGCCTATTCCAGAGCTGAACTACTGCTGCAGTTAGATATTAGGAAAAACTTTCCAACAAATCTTCCTTGTAGAAAATTAAGAATTTTTGTCCTAACTTAACTGAACAACTGAAAATTGTTCCCAATCCCATCAACATGATTACCAGTACTTTTGGAGGTGGTTTAATTACATTAATGGGAAAGTTCTCTTCTGCTGGCATAGAGCAGCTATGTGGCAGATCTTACAGAGATTTGCTGTAAGGTCTCTAGTGTAGACATGGCCTAAGAATATCATAGACTTCCTGTGTGACTTTGGAAACATCACTGTGACAGAATTTCCCCACCTGTAAGATGTAGGTACTTCCATGTCTCACGTAGGTGTTAAGCTAAACATTTAAAAATGTCTGAGAGACTTGCTCTCAAAGTATATAGAAGTGCAAAGTCAGTCCTATCCTGGTGTGACGGGGGGACTCACCCCCGCACTCTTGGCCCCCGGAGCCAAGGCCCCGCACCCCGGCCGGCGATCCTGGGGACGACTGGAGTGGATGGAGGAGTAGCGAGCTCGGTGGGAGCCGACTACAAAGAGAGGACCGTGGGAGCGGTGAGGTAGAGGCCGGGAACAGGGGCAGCTCAGGACCCATTGTGGCCCGGGCCCGCGAACTGGGGGTGCCCCAGGACCCCTGAACTACCGACCCGGTTACACCTTGTATTGACCTGTTAACATTTGATTCCCCCTAAAAAGAGCTTCCAAATGGCAGTTCAAATCTTTTATTTTTTTGACATTTAAAAAGTGTGATGTTCAAAGGAAGGCTACGAGATGAAGAGATGTTTCTCAGAAAATATATCAACTGCTGGATTTCACTGCAGCTCTGTTGTATAATGCTCATGCGAGAAAAGGAGTATACCATCTTTACAACATAAAGCACAGATAAAAATGTATGTTTGCAGTTGTTTTTGTTGGAGTCAATAGCCAAAATACAATTGCCCATAAAGTATGTGTCAAAGAAAGATGGTAATGTGCTTAGAGCTGTCCTGAATTTTTTGGACTGAACAGTTTTCTCTTAGAAAGTGCAACTTCATTGAAATCAAAATGTTTTGTAAGAACATGTTGCTTTTGAATCAATTGTCAACAGAGTATTTCAGTCCTCCTTTATTTCTGTCCAACAATCTTTTTAATCTTTTAATTTTATTACATGAATTATAATGCTTTAGCACTATTGAAATAAAATGTTTTGATCAAATCAGCACTTGCTTTCCACTCTGTTTAAGTATAAATGATTACACCAAGTACAAAGCAATGGGGAAGAAAGGTGATATTAATCATAGAAACTTTGTTCAAATGACAGCTGATATCTAAAAAAGGTACCAATATACAGTACTGTGGTGTACCAGTGTCAGCAACAATGGGAAACTTTTGAAAAAGTCTCTAATGAAGGCAGGGCTTTTGTGGCATGCAAATCTGCCCACCACTCTTACAATTCTCTATAGAATTATAGGAAGATCAACAGCTTATGTGCAGTTACTACTTATCCCCTTCAGTTCCCGGATGGGGGCAGGACACATGGAAGGAGAGGGAAAAACATATTTTGCACAAGGATTTGCTTATGCAGAATCTTGGCAACAGAAGAAGGCACACTGACCAATGTTATATTACAGCATTGCCAAGAGGCCCAACTGGAGACTTCAAACACATAGGGTACGTCTAGACTACATGGCTCCGGCGATGGAGCCATGTAAAATAGTTTACATGGCATAGTCAAAGAAGCAGGGATTTAAATAATCCCCACTTCATTAAAATAAAAATGGCCGCTGCACTGTGCCAATGATCAGCTGATCCGGCACAGCGCAGCAGACTAGACACGGCACAGTCGACAAGGGAAGCCTTTGTCGACCGCTCCGGTAAACCTCCTATATGTAAGTAACACTAGATCCAAAATGCTGAAAGACATTCTCAAAATTCTGCTTCACATACACCACTAAGCAGCAATATATACATCAGTGGAAAATAATCAAGAAATACTTTGATGTGCAGGAATGTCAACCTGTCAGAGATTAATTAAGGCTCCTACACTTTTCTACTACTAACCTTAGCTATTAAGTCCAATTCTAATTCAATTATCCTGGTTGTAGCACTTCTGAACATTCAAAAAGAATGGCTCCTAGGAATGGTGCTTTCAAGGGAATGCTGCTTTTTTGACAATGGTAATTGATATTTGCTGTGAGCATGGGGAAATTCCAATTCCCAGGGCTCTAGGTAAGATAATGAAGTTTGCACAGTTTGAGAAATTAGAGAAGTGGAGGATTAAGAAGAACTTTTTCAAAAGAAACCAGGAAAGTGTGCTTTCAGTAAGCTGTCCCTGGTTTTAGACATTACATTGAAGGATTGAACATAAACTAACATTCTGCAAAGTAATACACTTGAGTGCTCTGCATTCTTAGTATTTATTACTAGTCAATTCACCTGGCATCACTCAGGTCCTTAATTCAATTTTTTCTTGGAAAATAAAAGAAAAATGTATATGCTTTATTTAAATGATTGTATTTTTCAAAAATACAGAGTTCTTTTTATTAAATTAATTTTTATTTTGGATTTTTTTTAAAATGGATTGTTAAAGTTGGTCCATTTAGTTGTTTTAGTAAATGTTTTTAAGGTTGGGCATTCCAATAATTGAAGGATTGTTAGATCATCATGAAAACATTGTTGGGTACTCCATTTAAAAGATAGGGGGAAAGAGTAGGAATGAGTGTTGTGCTTCTGGGATTTGCATTTGGATTACTGTATTAAACTTACAAATGTTCTTCAAAAAGGGATGAACTGGGACTAATCCAAAGTTGACTGCAAAGGGATTTCACAAAATTGGGTGACTGGGCTACACAAAGGCAGATGGAATTCAGTGTTAAGTACAAAGTAATGCACATGGAAAAATACAATTCTAACTATAGATACAAAATAGCTGTTACCAATCAAGAAAGAGATCTTTGAATTGTTATGGATAGTTCCCTGAAAATGTCTGTTCAATGTATATTGGCAGTCTAAAAACTCAAAAGTGAACAGAATATTGGGAATCATTACAAAAGAAATAGATAAGACAAAATACCATATGGCTACTACATAAAGACTTTGTATGCTCACATCTTGAATACTGTAGGCAGATCTGGTCAACCCATCTAAAAAAAGATATATTGTATTTGGAAAGGGTACGAAAAGGTCAACAGACATTATGAGCAGTAAGAAGTTACTCACCTTGGTGCAGTAATGATGGTTCTTCGAGATGTGTGTCCCCATAGGTGCTCCACTGTAGGTGGGTGCTCCACTGTACGTGTCGGGCCCCATCCCAGCACTGCAGCTCAGAGATTTTTGCTAGCCATAGTCAGCCGGATCGCATATGCACAAAGTGCATTTCGCACAGTTCGCGCCCATTTGCCTCAGGGGCAATCCGACTCCTACCAGTCCCACTCACCCACTCGAGATCTGAAATGAGAAATCTACAAACTGGATTATGGTGCAGGGAGGAAGGCGGGTAGTGGCGCACCCACAGAGACACACGTCTCGAAGAACCATCATTACTGTACCAAGGTGAGTAACTTCTTCTTTGAGTAGTGTCCCCGTGGGTGCTCCACTGTAGGTGACTGTAGAGCAGTACTCACAACCCACTCCATAATTAAGGTTTATGCAAGGTAGAGAGTACCGCCGAAGCCAGCGAGGAATCTGCAGCTGCTCACTGGATGATTGCATAATGATTTGCAAAGGTTATGTTGGAAGACCACGTAGCAGCATGACAAATGTCCTGAAGGGGGACTCCCTTCAAAAAGGCTATAGAGCAGTGTTTCTTAAACTGTGTTCTGTAGCACACCGGTGTGCCACGGAGAACAACAGAATTCAAAATGTCCACCCTTAAAGGGGCAGGTGACCTTTTTTTTTTTTGCTCAATAACTTCCCTCCTGATCCTTTTCTTTTTTCTTTGTTTTGCTCAGTAAAAAAATCCTTGGTGTTCTTCATTAAAAAAAAATTGTTTGATGTGCCTTGGTCTTAAAAAGTTTAAATTTAAGAAACACTGCCATAGAGGCAGCCACAGCCCTGGTAGAGTGTGCCTTTAGATACGAGGGAAGGGGCTTTCTGTGGAGGGAATAGCACGTGGTGATGCAGGAGGTTATGAGTTTAGGCAGACAGGCTGGCCAGGCCAGGAGCTTGCAGGCACCTTCCCACCTTCTGCACACATGCAAGAGGACTTCTATCCCTGACTGCTGGAGAAGGGAGGGAAGGTATTAGGGGTGCTGTGTGTGAGCAGCACATGATGCTTGCCAGAGAGAGTGCTCCTGAGGTTCCCTCCACTTCCTCCCTCCCAGCAGGTTTCCATGCATGGGCTTGGTGTCCTCCACCTCTCCGCACTTGCCCAGGAGTGGATGTAGCCCTGAGAGTGCAAGCATAAATCTATGTCATGTGTGGTACTGTTGTATGTGTTCATGACCCCAGCCTCCTTAGTGGTGGCTTATGGTGGGAAGGTGTCCCACCATGGAGTTGGGAGTAAGGAAAGCCTCTCCAGAAACCTGGTGAACAGGAGCAAAAGGTTGCTTTGTGGCAGCTTCGTGCAGCTGGCTGCTTTGAATGGCGCTCCATGTGCACCCACGTGCACAGGCTGCTGTGTGATCCCCAGATTGAGAAGGCCGAGTGAGGAGCATGTAGTGCCACGCTATCCGCCACCTCCCCCCGTGTTTGTCTAGGGAAAATAATGGAATTCACCTGATGGGATTTCCCTGGCTTTGTCCGACCTCTGGGTGACATCCTGGGACTGGGATACCAGCTCCAGGGACAGGCAGACCTCCTGGATGGTGGGCATCATATCCACACTGGTTTAGTCTTCCTCCTTGTCCTCCTCCACCTCCTTCTCCTCCTCGTCTGTGGGCCTGCCCTCTGGGCATCTCCAGCCCAGAGTCCATAACAGAGTCCCTCCTCGGATGCAGTGGAGCTGCTCATAGTACTGGCACCACAGAGTAGTAGTGCCACTCTGGAGCAGAAGCTCCATTCCCTTCCTTCAGGTAGATCCTCCCAGGGAAGTACGTCTTCCCTGTCCTGCTGGAGTTCTTTAACTTTAATGCACACCTGCATGTGGGTGCAAATGTGGTCCTTCTGGTCCAGGCTGCCAGCTATCTGGCTATAGATGTCCATATTCCTGGATCTGGTACAGAGATCCTGGAGGTTAGCCTCCTTTCCTCAGACCTCAAAAAGATCCAAGATCTCCACACCAGCCCAGGATAGTGCCTTCCTCAGCCACCTCCAGGCAGGAGCTTGGGAACTGGCTGGAAGCATGAGGGTCTGCCTTGGCACCACAAAAGGGTCCTGCTGTGTAGCACAGAGCAGACGGGCCTTCCTTCTTCCACGAGCAGTTTCCCCTGTGGCTGCAGCTTTAAAGGCTGCAGGGGAAGGGGAACTATAGAGTTTTGAGGGGTGTGGATGGAATGTCCACCAGGGCAGCTGTGAGAAGTCCTGGAGGCCGATCATTTCAAAATAACTACGGCTGCTCTGTCTATACACACCCTACTTCAAAATAACAATTTTGAAAGAGGCGTTATTCCTCATGAAATGAGGATTTATTATTCTGGAATAAGAAGCCTGTTATTTTGAAATTATTTTGAAGTAATAGGCTTGCTGTGTAGATACTCATCTTTATATTTCAAAATAATGTTAGTTAAATAATGCTACACTATAGATGTGCTCTTAAAGACTAGCACATTTATTAGACCATAAGCTTTTGTGGGCTGGATCCCAATTTATCAGATGCATGAAATGGAAACTTCTATTTGGCCGGTATATATACACATGTAAAGATGGGTATGTTACATTACTATGAGAAGGACCAGTGCTAACAAGCTCAAGAGACAGATCTTGTAGTCACAGTGGATAGTTCTCTGAAAACACCCATTCAGTGTGCAGTGGCAGTCAAAAAAGCAAACAGAGTGTTAGTAATAATTTTAAAAGGGATAGGGTTGGCTACATCTAGACTGGCATGATTTTCCGCAAATGCTTTTAATGGAAAAGTTTTCTGTTAAAAGCATTTGTGGAAAGGAGCATCGAGATTGGCACGGATGCTTTTCCGCAAAAGCACTTTTTGCGGAAAAGCGTCCGTGCCAATCTAGACGTGCTTTTCCACAAAAATGCCCCGATCACCATTTTCGCGATCGGGGCTTTTTTGCGCAAAACGAATCTGAGCTGTCTACACTGGCCCTTTTGCGCAAAAGCTTTGTGCAAAAGGACTTTTGCCCAAATGGGAGCAGCACAGTATTTCCGCAAGAAGCACTGATTTCTTACATGAGATTGTCAGTGTTCTTGCGGATATTCAAGCAGCCAGTGTAGACAGCTGGTAAGTTTTTCCGCAAAAGCATGAGCTTTTGCGGAAAAACTTGCCAGTCTAGACACAGCCGGTATGTCTACATTAGCCTCCTAGTTCGAACTAGGGAGGCTAATGTAGGCATTCGAAGTTGCAAATCACGCCCGGGATTTAAATATCCCGTGCTTGATTTGCATCTTCCCGGCCAGTCGCCATTTTTGAAATTTACAAGTCCGGACTAACGGCCTGCATCTACATGCGGCAGGGACCCTATAGTTCAAATTAAAGGCCCTAGTTCGAACGACCTGTTAAACCTCCTTACAGGAGCAATAACAGGTTGTTTGAGCTAGGGCTTTAATTCGAACTACTGGGTCCCTCTCGCATGTAGATGTGGGCAGTTAGTCCGGACTTGTAAATTTCAAAAAAAAAAAAAAAAAAAAAAAATAGTGACTGGCCGGGAAGATGCAAATCAAGCGTGGGATATTTAAATCCCGGGATTGATTTGCAACTTTGAATGCCTACATTAGCCTCCCTAGTTCGAACTAGGGGGCTAGTGTAAACATACCCACAGAGAATAACTTATTGCTTCTATATAAAGCCCTGTTTGAATACAGCCTACAAATCTAGTCACCTCATCTCTAAAAAGATATATTAGCATTGGAAAAGGTTCAGAAAAGGGCAACAAAAATGATCAGGGGTTTGGCATGGGTGCCATATGAAGAGAGATTAGAAAGACTGGGCCTTTTTCAGCTTAGAAAAGAGGAGACTAAGGATAGATATGATAGAGGTCTATAAAATCATGATAGGTATGGAGAAAGTGAATAAGGAAAAATTATTTACTTATTCCCATAACATAAAAATGAGGGATTACCAAATGAAATTAATAGGTACCAGGTTTAAAACAAACAAAAGGAAGTTTTTCTTCATGCATTGCACTCTCAGCCTGTGGAACCCCTTACCAGAGGATATTGTGAAGACCAGGACTTTAACAGGGTTCAGAAAAGAACTAGATGAATCCCTGGAGGTTAGGTCCATCAATGGCTATTAGCCAGAATGGATAGGAATCATGTCCTGAGCTTCTGTTTGTCAGAAGCTGGAAATGGATGACAGAAGAGGAATCACTTGATGATTACAGGCAGTCCCCGACTTACGCGGATCCGACTTATGTCGGATCCGCACTTACGAACGGGGCTTTCTCGCCCCGGAAGTCGGGGCGAGAAAGCCCCGTTGGTAAGCTGCTCCGGTGCCCCTGGTCTGCTGGAGACCGTCTCCAGCAGACCAGGGGCACCGGGCAGGTTCCCGCGCTTCTGAGGCTTTGCCAGAGCAAAGCCTCAGAGGCGCGGGACCCCCCCGCGGCTGCGGCTTCAGTCCGGGAGCCTGTGGTCTGCTGGGGACGGTCCCCAGCAGACCACAGGCACCCAGATTGAAGCGGCAGCAGCGGCGGTTCCCCGCGCCTCTGAGGCTTTGCTCTGGCAAAGCCTCAGAGGCGCGGGACCCCCCCCGCGGCTGCGGCTTCAGTCCGGGAGCCTGTGGTCTGCTGGGGACGGTCCCCAGCAGACCACAGGCACCCAGATTGAAGCGGCAGCAGCGGCGGTTCCCCGCGCCTCTGAGGCTTTGCTCTGGCAAAGCCTCAGAGGCGCGGGACCCCCCCGCGGCTGCGGCTTCAGTCCGGGAGCCTGTGGTCTGCTGGGGACCGTCCCCAGCAGACCACAGGCTCCCGGACTGAAGCCGCAGCCGCGGCGGGGTCCCTCGCCTCTGAGGCTTTGCCAGAGCAAAGCCTCAGAGGCTCTGCTCCCCGTGTCCCTGGTCTGCTGGGGAGGGGGGGGTCAGCTAGTGTCTTCCCCCCCCCCAGCAGACCAGGCTTTTGTTTTGGACTCTGGGGCAGAGCAGCTGGGGCGCTGCCGATTGGTCCTGCAGCGCCCGCTCTGGGCACTACTGGACCAACCCGGCAGCACCCCAGCTGCTCTGCCCCAGGTCCTGATTCAGCCGCTGCTGGTCAGTTTCAGCAGCGGCTGAATCAGGACGCCTGGGGCAGAGCAGATGGGGTGCTGCTAGGTTGGTCCAGTAGCACCCAGGAGCGGCGCTACTGGAGCAACCCAGCAGCACCCCAGCTGCTCTGCCCCAGGCATCCCCAAGTTAGCTTCTGCTGAAACTGACCAGCGCTGACTACAGGAAGCCCCAGGCAGAGTTGCTCTGCCCCGGGCTTCCTGGAATCAGCTGCTGATCAGTTTCAGCAGCAGCTGACTTGGGGACGCCTGGGGTTCTTAAGTTGATTCTGTATGTAAGTCAGAACTGGCGGTCAGTTTCAGCAGTGTCTGAATCTGGACGCCAGTTCCGACTTACATACAGATTCAACTTAAGAACAAACCTACACTCCCTATCTTGTACGTAACCCGGGGACTGCCTGTACCTGTTCTGTTCACTCTGGGGCATCTGGCAATGGCCACTGTCAGAAGACAAGATACATGGCTAGATGGAGCTTTGGTCTGACCCAGAATGGCCATTCTTACATTCTTATGCTCTTAATTCAATCAGGGTGGATGTGGCTCATTCCCAACAGTTGACGAAAAGGTATGAATACCAAAAGAGTATCTAGTAATTAATCAACATAAATTCTGCCCTCAGACAGGCATGTTGAACTTGGGAGTTGCACAAGTCTGACTCAAGGTCCAGATCTTCAAAAGTATTTAGATGCCTAATTACCATTGATTTCACTAGGAAGTTACTAAATCATACTCAGAAACTAGTAACATCTACTTATAGGACAGACCATTTAAGAATCACTTAAACTAAGCAGGGCAATCATTGGTTTATGTAGCATAAGGGAAAAGGATAAACTTTGAGCTTGAAGTGTTTTCCAACAAGACCGAGTTTGAATGACAGATGAGTCACAGCACCATTTAGCTGTATGATAGGCTAGCACAAAATCTGGGTGATGAATGGTCAATTCCAATTGGAAGCTATTGCTGTAGACACAAAGATAAAGATTGTAAACCATTCCTGCTTTTTAAACTAAGGATAAAATCTAGCCCTGAGCGTCGAGGTTGCTGACTGAATCATTCTGCTAGCCCAGACCAACGCTCTCTATAATACCTTATTGCAGAGTGACAAACTATTAAGAGAAATTATGTATTAAAGGCATCAGATTCTCTATAGGCAGTTACAAAAATTAAACCACATACACAGCTCTAATCCCCACCACCATCCTCCTCATCTCAAACCTTCCATGAGCTTTAGATCAGACTCAGTGGGAATTTTTCTATTGACTTCAAGGGCAAGAGCAGGGTCAGATCCTTAGATAGCACCTTTCAGTGTAGAACTATAATCTCTGTCTATATATATTACAGATGTGCGAGTGAGTTTCCTGCTAGCATTAGTCCAGCTCCCATTTTGATCCACACTTTTACTTCTTTTTAGGCTGTTAATTATAATTGGCTGGTTCAACAGTACCCACTTTATTTAACCTCACCAAGGTATATCCAGCTCTGCTCTATTGAACAGTTTTATGTGAAATCAGAGTTCTGCCATTCAGAAAATTATATATTGTCCCAAAACAATTCCAGGGCAAAGGAACAGAATGGGAAAAAAACAACAGTATTCTGTTCTCCTGCCATTGTCCATATGCAAACAAGCTGAAAAAGCCCAGATTCTAGATTCAGGCACTCAGAAAACCTTAACTTACAAATCACAGTCATACATTATACATATATCATCCTAACCACAGTGTACATGCAGCCAGTCTCAGCACAGGGCACAGCAATATTGATTAAAGGAAATTGTGAGAGACCCTTCCCATATACGTACAATGCTGTGTTCACACTAAAGGCTTTTCATTAGAAAAACTGGCCTGTGGTCACTGATAACAAATGTGATGTTTTGCCTTTTATCCTAGGAACTTATAATGCTGAACAGGAGGTGCCCTTCCACCTCAACCACAATAGATAAATCCCCTATGTACTGTAATGTAGATGAGCATGGAAATTATGCTAAGAGACTGATAATCAGAGCCAGGTAGCCATCTCTGGAAACAGTATAATGAGAGGAAAAAATGGATTTCTGCAGGAGTGATTTTCCATTTAGTTGTGACTTGTTCTCAGAGCTCTGAAGAAACAAAAGATCCCCCACGGTCAAGAGTTTCTCCATTCCAAATAAGATCAAGGCTGTGGCTGACCTCTGTGTGCATTGCAGGAGGCTGCAAAACACCCTCCCTTCCTAGTGCAGGGACTGATCAAACTTCCTGCCTTTGTGCTCCTCTAACCACTCCTTGAAAGCCCCAGGGTTGGGGATTCATGCTGTGGTTTAGTCCTCCATGGGTACATCTACACTGCACCCATAGTTCGAACTGAGCTATGCAAATTATGTAACTTATTTTGAGGCAATTTCAAAATAGCTTATTTCGTAATTTGGCACTGTCTACACAGCACCAAATTTTGAAATAATCCGCTATTCCAAAATGTCCCTTCCTCCTCATGGAACAAGGTTTACAGGGATGTCAGAATTGCGAGCCCATAATATTTTGAAATAACGGGCGCACTGTCAAGATGCAGGATAGCTATTTTGGGACACCTCCGGTATTCTGAAATAGCTTTGCAATGTAGATGTAGCACAGTGAATGTCAGGAACGCTTCTATTCGTATTAGAATGGAGTTAAAAATCCTGTGGCATGTCTAATAGCAAGGTTCTTGGCTTTCTTGCATTAAATGAAGTGGGGATCCCATGCTACTGTAAGAGCTTCATGCGGGGAAGGAGAGGCAGGGGACTCCACAGGTAAAGGCCTGTGGGGGAAGGCAATGTGAAGTCTCATTCAGTTGTATGTGAAGGGCCTGAAACCCTGAGCAAATGTGGTAAATGATAAGTCTGCCTGAAGGTGAATGCCTCCTGAGACCCAGGATGCCTTTCCAATGCAGGGAGCATAAGTACCAGTATTGTCTAGAAATAACCAGCTTTGCTCAGGCTGCTAGTAAAACTTGAACCTGGAACTTCTGCATCTGTATCCTGTGAGCGAATACACCAAGAGACAGTTTTTCAAAATATTTAGGCACTTAAATACGCAACCAGGAGCCTAATGGGATTTCCATAATCATCTATGTGCTTTTGAAAATCCTATTAGATGCCTCTCTGCAGCTTTAGGTGCCTAAATACTATTGAAATCTAGCCTTATGTCCCTTAGCTGGCAACTGTAGCTGACTCATTAACCTTTATTTGGATCAGCCACGAGAGGGGGACAAGACCCACCTACAGCAAGCATTTGTAAGGGGAGCTCTTAAGGACTGGGGCTATCTGTATTTTCTCATTAGTTAACAAATAAAAATGAAATTGACCCCTTCTGTTCCAGCACTTGTGACATGGCCTCTGACTGTGGCACCAATAGCAAAGCATACACTGGATATAGGAGAGTTCACACAACAGCATTAACAATAAATTGATTAAAGTTTAGAAATTTGTGTCTGGCTTTCAGATTTTCTAAATGAGTCTGTGCCCTTGTTTACTGTCCCATTCCAGTGAAATGTACATCTACTCTTAAGGTGTGCAAGCATGCACACACATGCACATACATGCACACACAGCAACACTTACATCAGCAACACACAAAGGTCAGGAATGAATATTTGTATTCAGTCATCTTTCTCGAAGTTGAACAAAGGGCACCTTTGCTTGCATAAGGTATGCAGTTCACACACCATGTTCGTTAAATGATCAGTTATAACAGAACTCACTTGTTGAGGCATCTTTATTGGTGACAGCTCAACATCAAGTTCTCAGAGCTTTTCCCTTCAAGTTTACTGTTTGACTATTTTCCACCACTCATTTTAAAAGTATGTCTTGCAGCCAAAACAACTGCAGGAAAAAACTGTAACTCACATTTATAATTTGGAATATTTTACAGTGCACAGTCTTATAACTGGTTGACAATAAAATGGTTAATATTATAATAGATTGCCTAGTGGCACATGGCCAAATTGTGTCTGAGTGAGTCATACATTCTCATTATAGAGGGAGTTGCGAGATTCATCTTTTTTTTGTTTTGTTTTGTTTTCCAAACAACAGATGCTCATCAATTCTCTGAGTTATAACAAACAATGAAATAAAGAGGGCATGGTAAATTTCAAGTTCAGTTGAGAGGAAATTAGGTTTGCTACTTTCTCTGTATTGGCATGTGGATCAAAATTCTCCATGCAAAGTGCTGCAAGTTTACCTTGGATCATTAATGTAGCAGTTTTTCCTGGTCTCATACTTGGCTTTCATCAAAACTAAAAATACACCAAATAGCAGAGAAGGCAGAATGTGTCGCTTTCCCAGAAAAAGATATTTATATCCTGTTAGTAATGAACAATCCTGGACCTGTTTTAAGAGTCCAGAACTGATAACAACCTGAACTACTGATATTCAGTCTGCAAAAGGTAGGTGGAAATTTACCAATGACACAGTTAGAAACAAAATGCAGGACAATGTAGCACTTTAAAGACTAACAAGATGGTTTATTAGATGATGAGCTTTCGTGGGCCAGACCCACTTCCTCAGATCAAATAGTGGAGGAAAGTAGTCACAACCATATATACCAAAGGATACAATTAAAAAAAATGAACAAATATGAAAAGGACAAATCACATTGCAGAACAGAAGGGGGATGCGGGGGGGGGGGGGGGGGGGAGGGGGAGGAAGGAAGGTAAGTGTCTGTGAATTGCTGATATTAAAGGTAGGGAGAGTGGGATGTTTGTGAGTTAATGGTATTACAGGTGATAATTGGGGAAACTGTCTTGGTAATGGGTGAGAAAGTTCAAATTCTTGTTAAGTCCTTGTTGGCAAGTGTCGAATTTTAACATGAATGACAGTTCAGAGGATTCCCTTTCAAGTGCAGATGTAAAAGGTCTTTGTAGCAGAATGCAGGTGGCTAAGTCATTTAGAGAGTGTCCTTTCTGGTTAAAGTGGCAAGAAACTGTTTTCTCTTTGTGATCTTGTCTGATATCTGTTTTGTGGGCATTAATCCTTTGGCGAAGTGTCTGACACCGACTGACACCTTGCAAGACTTTTGTTCCACCAGACAAGAAATCTACTATACACACTTCTATTCCCTACAACAAAGAAAAGACAATAAATTTTCTAACCTGCTCCATACCACTGGCTACAACAGCAACTGCCTCAACCCACCGGATAATATTGTTAACCTCTCCAACTACAAACTCAATCCAGCAGAAGAGTCTGTCTTGTCCCGGGGTCTCTCTTTCTGCCCCACGTCCCCCACAAACTGGATACAATTTTGTGGTGACCTTGAGGCTTTTTTTCGCCGCCTCCGTCTCCGAGAATATTTCCAAACCACCACTGAACATCAATCTGACCTACCAGATCCCCCCTACCAACACCAAAGGAAAAATAATTCTATATGGACTCCCCCTGACGGTCGGAATTACAATCTGGATTTCTATATACACAGCTTCCGCAACAACGCACAGACTGACATTATTCGCAAACGACAACAAGCGACACACAATCTTAGCCGCGCTGAACACCATGCCATCCAGAGTCTCAAAAACAACCTGGACATTGTAATCAAACCAGCTGACAAAGGGGGTGCTGTGGTCATTATGAATAAGGCTGACTATAACCAGGAGGCAACCAGACAACTCTCGAACACCACATTTTACAAACCTCTCCCCTCTGACCCCACCTTGGACTACCAAAAGAAACTACACTGTCTCCTTAAAAGACTCCCCACAGCTACTCGGGAACAAATCCTCACAGAATCACCTTCTGACCCCCGACCAGGATTGTTCTATCTACTTCCCAAGATCCATAAACCTGGGCACCCCGGACGTCCCATCATCTCTGGTATTGGCACGCTCACTACTGGTCTATCCAGCTATGTAGACACTCTTCTCAAACCCTTCGTAACCAATACCCCCAGCTATCTCCAAGACACTACTGACTTCCTAAGGAAACTACAAAACATCGATAACCTCCCCAATAATACCATCCTTGCCACCATGGATGTAGAAGCTCTATATACCAACATCCCACATGAAGACGGATTACAAGCAATTAGAAACACTATCCCAGAGGACACTACTGCCAACCTGATAGCAGACCTATGTAACTTTGTTCTCACCCACAATTATTTCCAGTTTGAGAACAACTTATACCTCCAGATCAGCGGCACAGCCATGGGTACACGCATGGCCCCACAGTATGCTAACATCTTTATGGCTGACCTAGAACAACGTTTCCTCAACTCCCGTCCCCTTTCACCCCTCCTCTACCTACGGTACATCGATGACATCTTTATGATCTGGACACATGGCCAAGAAACACTGGAGATATTCCACAGAGATTTCAACAACCTACACCCCACCATCAACCTCAGCCTGGACCATTCTACACGAGAGATCCACTTCCTGGACACCACCATACAAATCAACAATGGAAAATTAGACACCACTCTCTACAGAAAACCCACCGACTCATACAGTTACCTACATGCATCCAGCTCCCATCCAGAACACACCACACGATCCATCGTCTATAGCCAAGCCCTTCGATACAACCGCATCTGCTCTAACCCCACTGACAGAGACCAGAAGCTTCAGGATCTCTACCAAGCATTTATAAATCTCAACTACCCACCCAGAGAAATAAAAAAGCAAATTGAAAGAGCCAGACGAATACCTAGAAACCATCTACTTCAAGACAGACCCAAGAAAACCAACAATAGAACACCACTTGTCATCACCTACAACCCCCAACTTAAACCTGTCCAACACATTATCAATAAACTACAGCCTATATTGGAACAGGATACCATACTCAAAGAGGCTCTGGGAGACAGACCCATAGTCTCCTATAGACAACCACCTAACCTCAAGATGATTCTTACCAACCACCACAGGACATACCACACTAATACCAACCCTGGTACCTTCCCTTGCAACAAACCCCGTTGCCAGCTTTGTCCACATATTCATTCTGCTGATACCATTATTGGACCTAACCAAGTGAGTTATAAGATCAAGAACACATATTCCTGCGCATCCAGAAATATAATCTATGCTATCATGTGCCGAAAGTGTCCGTCTGCTATGTACATTGGACAAACATCTCAGACACTTCGCCAAAGGATTAATGCCCACAAAACAGATATCAGACAAGATCACAAAAAGAAAACAGTTTCTTGCCACTTTAACCAGAAAGGACACTCTCTAAATGACTTAGCCACCTGCATTCTGCTACAAAGACCTTTTACATCTGCACTTGAAAGGGAATCCTCTGAACTGTCATTCATGTTAAAATTCGATACTTGCCAACAAGGACTTAACAAGAATTTGAACTATCTCACCCATTACCAAGACAGTTTCCCCAATTATCACCTGTAATACCATTAACTCACAAACATCCCACTCTCCCTACCTTTAATATCATCAATTCACAGACACTTACCTTCCTTCCTCCCCCCCCCCCCCCCCCCCGCATCCCCCTTCTGTTCTGCAATGTGATTTGTCCTTTTCATATTTGTTCATTTTTTTAATTGTATCCTTTGGTATATATGGTTGTGACTACTTTCTTCCACTATTTGATCTGAGGAAGTGGGTCTGGCCCACGAAAGCTCATCATCTAATAAACCATCTTGTTAGTCTTTAAAGTGCTACATTGTTCTGCATTTTGCTTCAACTACCCCAGACTAACACGGCTACATTTCTATCACAGTTAGAAACTGCATTATTTATTGCTACTCTCCCATCCTGCTGACAATAAGAAGCTATTGATTTAGATGTCAAATGAAGATGGCATTTCAAACTTTGAATTTTGGTTGCATTATATTATCTTTTATGTATTTTTCTGGTTCTCTCATTGGGAGGCACAAGAGCTAGGCTGCTTCATTTTTATAGGCAAATTTGAAATTCTGATTTTAAAAAGCCAATAAAGTGTTCTACAAATCTTAGTTCAAAATGGTTGGATAAAAGCACTGTTGTTGGAGCTGCTAAAAGGTAATGAGATCACTGTATGAGATTTACGAGAGGTGACAAAGATTGAAATAGCTTTTTTCTTTTTTCATGAGTTGGGTTCTGACACTAACTGAAGAATTCAGTAGTATTAGTTTTCTCCATTTCTAAAATATTTTACAAAGACAAGTCTGTCCTTGTTACAAAATTCAGAACTAAATGTGCTCTTTGCAAACATGATCATCATCAGCATTATGTTCATTTTCTCTGTGACCATTTCAGGTTATCCCTCAGTGCAGTATATTGTGTAGTGAGTTCACTTCACCAGGGTAAATGACTAACAATGATGGCCAGAACTGAACTAATTTAAGTTAAAGGAGCCAGGGGCCAATGATTCATATCTGTTGAAAAGTCCAGCAAGACTCTACAATTTAACTCTTGATTTTCCTATGAATAGGAAAATTGGGGTGATTTTTTTAAAATGTGACATTAGAGTGTAGTCAGCGCAACATAATGTGTCTTCATTCAAAACTAGTTGGGCTCGTCTACATTGGCCCCTTTTCCGAAAGGGGCATGTTAATTTCAGAGATCGTAATAGGGAAATCCGCGGGGGATTTAAATATCCCCCGCGGCATTTAAATAAAAATGTCCGCCGCTTTTTTCCGGCTTTTAGAAAAGCCAGAAAAGAGCGTCTACACTGGCCCCGATCCTCCGGAAAAAGCGCCCTTTTCCGGAGGATCTTATTCCTACTTGAAAGTGGGAATAAGGGATCTTCCAGAAAAGGGTTTATTTTCCGCAAGATCCCATCTAGACTGGCGCGTTTCTCCAGCAAAACCCTGAGCCGGAAAAAAGCAGCAGCCATGTTCATGCAAATGCTGCGGGGATATTTAAATCCCCCGCGGCATTTGCAATTCCGAAGTGTCTCATTAGCATCCCTTTTCTGGAAAAGGGTGCCAATGTAGACACAGCCCATGAGTGGAGCACCCATGGGGTGCACTCAAAGAGGAACCAGGTCTGCTTTTGATATGTGCCCTCCATGTAAGTTATGCATATCTTGAAATAACTCTTAACATGAATCAGAAGATCACATATTATGATGGCAAAGTGGAATTCACCCTTGTGCTTAAGACCAGACCAAGACCTATGCACCACTTATACCCAATTTTGAAGGGTTATCTGGGATTTAAGCAGGCCTTGGAGCTGGGGCTCCTTCCACAAGGGTTGACGTTCCCTTACAAGATTTAAAGAAGAAACAGTTGTTGCAAGCTATTACACATCAAGTTTCAGTATAGAAGAAGTAGCACCTGCCTTTAGGACATTTCTTGTTAATTACAGTGGGCAGCAAACAAAGGGCAGCAAGCCAACTTGGCATGTCCTAGTTGTGTGGTATATTTTATAAGGTGCAATAACACCTAAGATGGAGTTATGAATGAAGCAGAGCAGATAAGAAATCAGAGAAGAGATGCAGCACATTCTGATGTAAGAACTTTTTCATTAACTACCAGAATAATCCATTACACTGCAAAGCCTCCCTGCTGTTTTCATAGTGATGGCAAAGATACAGAGGAAGCTTCTCATTTGGGAAAATAAGAACTGAGTTAGCAGTCAAGTCATGCAGCAATTCTCAGTAGAATGATTTAGCACCAGCTCACCTCTCTTAGTTTTATGATGTCTGGAACACTGGGGTAACTCCTGTCCTGGAAGGGCAGCATAGCTACAACAAACTATATCTGACAGGTTAACTGGTTAGCAGAAGCAGTTAGTAATGAAGAGCACCTGACCTGACCCCTTCCCAAAGCTCAGCACAGCTTTGTTGAGGATGCCCTGCAAGTATAAATAGCAGAGATTGCTCAATTAGTGCAGGAAACAGGATTGAATACAGCCCTATGTAGCTGCAAAATTTGTATCTGCAAAAATGAACTGCAGATACCCACATCCATAAAAGTAGATGCAGATACCCATGGATATAAGGTGGATATCCCTAGCTTTGCAGGGCTCTACTGATGAAGGGACTGTCAACAGAGGGATAAAAAGACCTGTGGCTGACCCAAATCAGCTCACTCAACCTCCCGGGCTGAAAACATGTGCAGCAAGTGTTTGGGCTGGAGCCAGAGCCTGTGAAGGAAGAGATGCCCAACACTTGGGCTCCAGCCCAAGTCTGAATGTCTGCACAGAAATTTTTAAGCCCAAATTGGCTAATCTGGGCCAGCCACAATCATGCCATGTGGTTTTTATCCCCAACTAGACTTATCCTCTCACAAGAAGGTCACAAAGGTGTTGAGTGACAATAAGTAAACCACAACAGGGCTAGAGCAATTGTCATCAGTGGGCACCAGAGGAGACGACTGTGTTGGCCTAAGGCAGGTTAGCCTTGCATAAACACACCACTGGAGGAAAGGCAAAGAGACCTTTCACTGGGCAGTTTTAATGGACAGTTTTACAGGGACAAAGCCTTAAGCAGGTGAGTAATGTTACTTATATGAATAGTCTCCTGGCTTTAGTGCAAGGGAGGGCAATAATTTTTGGTGGGAGGGGCACTAACGTTTTGGAAAGTGGTCAAGGGCCAGACTTTTCTGAGGAGGAGATGCAGGGTCTAGGGTGGAGGTTGGGTGCAGAAGGGCACATGGGGTAATGGACTGGGATGGAGGAGATGGTGTGTGGTCTAAGAGGGAGTTTGGCTGAAGGAGAGGGTTGTGACCTGGGTCAGGGAATTGGGGTGTAGGGTCAGGAAGGGAATATGGGTGCAGGAGAGGATTCGGGCCTGGGGGAGGGACTCTAGGAGGAGGTGCAAAGTCTGGGAGGGAACTGTGACCAGGGAGAAGGGGGAATGGGAGTACAAGCTGCAGAGGGTTTGGGTGGTGACTTGGGGCAGGGGATTGGGGTGCAAGGTCTGGGATGGTGTTTGGGTGCAAGAGAGGATTCTGGCCTGGGGTATGTAGGAGAGGGTACAGAGCCTGGGATGTAGTTGTGACCTGGGGTAGGGGAGTGCAGAGGGTTTAGATGGTAACCTAGGGGAGCGAGTTGAGATGTGGGAAGGTCAGGAGTGCCAGAGGCAGGTTCTGACTGGGAGGTGCTTACCTAAGCCTGCAGCACCCCCAAGGCAGGCTGGGCTTCCTACCTGCTTTAGCCCCAGATCACTTTAAACTGAAGGCTTGTTCCCTCCATGTGGCTCTCTGCCTCAGGAAGGGGAAGAGGCTTATGCTGCCCTCATCCCCCAGGCCAATCTCTCAGCTCCTATTGGCAGATTGTTTCCAGCCTATAGGAACTGAAGATTGGGCTTGGGGGCCTCCCCCCACAAAACCTCCCCTTCTCTGCAGAGTAGAGAGCCACATGGACTGCACTTTAAACCACGGCAGCTGCATGCCTAAGGGTCCCAGCAGGGTGGTCCATGGGCTGGATCCAGTGGCTTGGCAGGCCAGATCCCACCCCTGGGCCATATTTTGCCCGGCCCTGTTTTAGTGGGACTACTCACATGAGTAAGGTTCCTTATATGCTTACATCTTTCCAGGATCATCCCCTTTTTGTAATGTCACAGCAATTTATCTCCGCCGCCCTTCTTCTTGTCCTGGCTGGCCTCTCTGGTGTGGTGAGAGGGCTGAATTGTAGAGAAGGCCATACTTGGGAAGCTAAAGAGACACAAAGATAAAGGGAGCAGTGTTACAGCTTATTAACAGAGATAAGGACTTGTCTAAAGACACAGTTATTTAGAACCACAGGACTCTATTTCAGCTGGTGTAAATCAACACAGCTCCACTGACTGCAACAGAGCTATTTTGATTTACACCCACTAGAGACCTGGCTCACAGACAGGAAAATGCAGAGAGAGGCTAGAAAACAGAAGAGACAAAATAGATGAAGTAGGAAAACTGAGGCAACCACTGAGAGAAAAATGGATAACTGAGAATAGAGGATAACAAATAAAATAGAAAAACAACAAGAAAGTAGCAAATAAAAATGTTTAGTTGTTAGGTGGGAGCTTTTTAATTCACATAATAATTCTTCCAGTATTTTATTCTTAGAATGCTGCCTTGTTGTATGTGCAATTACTGTCGCCATAAAGAGATCTGAGCAATATACAGTATTTGAAAATATAAGAAGCAAATTGGGATATTTCTTAAATAAAATTAAAAGAGGAGCCGACCATATAGTACAAAAAATAGCAAGTTTCATGGAACCACTTCTTTACTAAGACTGATATTTTAAATAAAAACAGCTCAGAAAACACTAATTTTCTTACTTCTTAACTAGGTAATTGGTGGAAGCTGCCTGCCTCACAAAGAAAGCTAACCAGGCATTTCCCAAAGAGTCACTGCTTCCTGCACAAACAGTGCCTCTTCCTCTCCACAGAGTAATCTTCCCCCTTCCCCCAGAGAAAAATCAATCCCTCACCTGGTACAAAGCAGAAGATATGTGTAAATAAACATTTTAATTAAAATTGACATTTCTCGCCCTACTGCTAGCAGTGGCCATAAGGATGAAAAATGGCATTAGTTCCACCACAAGCAGCATGGCTGCCTACTGTAAGAGATTAGAAAAGCAGCATTAAGGCTGTAATGAAACAGACTTACAGTCGCTCGCACAGGGATTCAGAACTGCTTGTGTAATAAATGGTGCCATTTTGCAGCATGATAACTGGCACCAGCACAGGCTGAGAAATGCCAGTTTTAATTAGAATTGATATTTGCAAATATATTTCCTGACTTAGACATGGAAAGAGGAACCTTTTGCTTGGTGAATGTCCAGTAACGATCATTTCAAGATGTAAACAGTGTTTTTTTCAATAATGACAGATTCAGAGATAACAGTAGGAAGCTCCATCTCTAAAAGGAACATACAAACTCAGGCTATGTCTACACTACACTTCTTTTTCAGAAAAAGGTATGCAAATTGCACTCTGGAATTTGCGTACCTTTTTCCGATTGTTTTTTTCAGAAGATGCGTTTCTGAAATTTGGCCTGTCTACACTGGGCCAAATTTCAGAAAAACCTCCTCTTTCGGAAGAGCCCTTCTTCTTAGTGAAATGAGGTTTACAGGGCTTCTAAAAGAGTGCATCTGCTCTTCAGCAAAAAATGTCGGAAGAACAGACACATTCCCTGGATGCGGTAGAGTTTTTCTGGGATACCGGAGGTATCCGTAATGTAGACATAGCCTCAGTGATCAAATAATGATGGATCTAAATGAAACTTCCACATCCAAAATTGCCTGAACTTGGAATCTGAAACCTGCTCCAAATGGCACATCTGCTCCTTGGCTCTGTGACTGACTGCAGGAAAGCTCTGGATCTAAAACCCTCCAAATTTCAGGATGCTTGAAATCCAATTCCAGCGAATTGGGGCTTTGTGTCACAGACCCACAACTGAATCCTTGTGTAAGGCAGAAATGTAATATGCAAATAATTAAATGTAAATGCAAAATGTTTGATGGAAACCCAATGTGTGTCACCCTGTACAGTATAGGACTGATGTTATTGATAGACATATATAGACCAATCCACTCATTTGTAAAGTTTGTAACCTTGAAAATATGTAAAGTTTTACAATGTCCCAAAATGGAGTCTGAAACTCCATTCTGAGTTTAGAACTTTCCTGGTAGCATCCATTTGAGTAGTGCATGCTGTCACGTCCACAGGTAGCAGTTAGAGTTTAAAACCAGCAACTCACCTGCCTGTCAGAATTAGAATAACTTATGAATAACTTAGCATCTTCCATCAACCAATCAATTTGAACCACGCTATGATAGCATTTCTATCGACCAATCATTTTAAAAGTAGAACAGTCATGAATATTCATGAGCCCTGAGTATAAAAGCTTCTGCTACGCAGCAGTTACCTGTTGCGTTGGGGCGTCGGGCTTAGGGATAGGTTTTAGGTGAAGAGAGAGAGAGAGAGAGCAAGGTTCTAGATACTCTTGTCCTAGGTCTAGTATGAGTGAGGTCCTGTAAAGGTTATTTTTCGGAGAAGCTGACGAAAGGTTATGCTTCCTCCAATTCAGTAAATTTAAGTCTTAGAGTTAGGCTGACGGAAGGTCAGACCTTCTCTACATTAGGTAGCTTAGGTAGTATAATATCTAGATAGGTTAGTTTTCGTCGAGTCCGTACGTCAGGTTGCGTCAGTCAACGCATGTCGGCCGTCATCGAGTTTGTACGTCGGGCACGTCGGGTTTAGATAAGGTTTTTCCTTTTAGAGTAAGATTAGGATAGTTAAGGTACAGAGTCTAGCATCCATCGCCTGATCCAGCCACACCAAAGCGCGGAGAAGGGATCGCGAGGACCAGAAGACTTCGTGGAAGACGAATCTACCGTCATCGCTCTCTACTCACACTTTGAGGGATCACCTTGGTTATTCCTCCCTGACGGCTTTCAATTAGCCCGAAGGTTGTAGGTCGCCAAGCACCGGATCAGCCGACGAGGGACACCTGGCAGGTCCTCCCCAAAGGCTTCCAATTAGCCCTAGGGTTGTAGGTCGCCAGCGCCCATCAATTGTCTCCATCGCCGTAGACTCTATAGTAGGTATAGGGGCCTGGAGGGACTTCCCCTCCTGGTCCATTTAGTGTAAAAAGGGGACTGCCCCCTCATCTGTTCATTCGAGGTATTGTTTTGTTAAATTGTTCGTCTTTAATAATATAGTCTTGTGGTTGTCAGTTACAATCCACGTCTCCAGTTTTTATTTACGCGTCCTATAAATCTAAGATTGGCACTCCCGGTGATCAGATACGGATTTGAGGGTCACTACCTTATATACCATCCCTTGTGGATGAGCCGAGTTATTAGACAACTCTCGGGGAAGTTGTCCTTAAGACATCCTTCCTAATTCTGTCAAAGAGATACCGTAACACTTGCCCTCCACTGGTAAAGCTAATGAACTTCGCTCCCTGATTCGATGAAGACTGTAGCAGGCACATTCATAAACAATGCAGCTGTATTTCTGCTCCTGCTCACTGGCCTTGTTCCTGACTCCCTCCTGCTAGTGCCTACTCTGGCTGATCCTTTGACTCTGACCCACTACCCTTGGCTCCTTCCCTGGACTTGGTATTAGGCTTCTGACCCTCACCTCCTGATTTTTGGCTCTCAGTTCCTGCTGTCTTCCTGGACTTGGCTCCTGATTCAGGCTCCCACCAACAGCTCAGGTCACCTCTGCCCCAGTCAGAAGGCCAGGCTGGCTCTCCTTCCCTGCTCCCCTCCCCCTCTTCCCCGTATCTGCCCCTGAGCATCAGTGCCATGCAAATCTTAGAAGGGGTTAGAGATTACAGTGGGTTTATTACTTACTCAACTTTCAGGAATAGTTGTTGGCACTTATGTAACAATATGGTTTTTCTTTAGCCATATTGGAAGGCATAAACTAAAGCCTTCTTCTGCAGCCAGACTGAACAACAGTAGTCATTAGCTGGAAAGCCTGGAGTCACATACTCACATTCTATCTAAATGGCATTAAAATAGTGTCACACGAGACTGTGAGAAGGGGATCCTATCCTAATAGCACCCACTGTCACCAGATAAAGAAATAGATCTCAAGATGAGTAGAGAAAACTTAGTTAGCATTTCGTCTGGCACAAAACTGTTGACCAATAGTTGAGGTTGTGGAATCTGCATTCTATGATTCTTTGTCCTCACTTTCCTATTGTTTGTCTGTGTGATCTCTGTCTGGTTTGTAACTGTTTCTGTCCACTGTATAATCAAGTTTGCTAGATGTAAATCAACTAAGGTGGTGGGATATGATTGGTTAGATAGTATGTTATGATTGGTTAATAACATTATACTACAAGAATTGGTTACAGTATAGATAAGAAAGACTCAAGTTTCACTATATAAACTAGGGTCCAAAAAGAAGAAGAGACAGACAGACAAACAGACCCGGAAGAACTCACTTCCAAGACACAGCCTAAGCCCAGAGCTGCCAAGATTCCTCTACATGACCATGATGTGCAGCAGCTAAGATCCAATGAAACTGACGTTGCCTGGCCAACAGGGGAAGTCTGCCTGCCTTGATCAAGATTGGAGAGCATGACACTGTGTGCTTAGCATGTGTATTCTGCTTGTTGGGAATTGTCAATAAATAGAGAATGAGAATATTACTGTGTGAGGCTCTTTCAGTGGCAAAAGATCCTGCAAACACGAAGGAAGTTACGTCCAGAGCCCTCGGAATTGGGTAAGGATGGGTGTTTAAATTAACAGGGTTGCACCTTAAGCCCTAGGAACTGGGTAAAGGTGTGTGTCCCTAAAGTGTGGAAGAGGTACAGAGATTTGTGCGGGTAACACTTACACATTTTCAAAGGGCTGTTACCTGGTTAATTGACACAATTCCCGTAAAATGAGGTGTGTAACGAGTTGCAGGATGGTTTCAGAAATTGGGACTTGGGATTATTTCCTAGCTTTTCTCTAGACTTCCTGTATGATCTTGGACAAGTCATTTAATTTGTCTGCCTTAGCTCCAGTCATTAAAATGATTATTTTTGTCTCACTCATTTTTCATTTGACTATTTAGACTGAAATCTCTTCAGGATGAGCCCAGAGGACTGTTTATAAATATATGTTCCTAAGAATCCATGGGATCCAGGTGTTGGTGGAACCCTCTATGTGATACTGTAATGCAAATCAGAAAAAATAGATTCGTAGGAATTTAAATACATATTATTTATTCTGTGCAAGCTGCCTTTCTTTACATAAAAAACATTGATGGATTCCAGAAAAACTTTCATACAAAGAAAATATCCCTGGGAACAGATAAATGGAGGATTCAAAATGTAAATAGTGTACTATGCTTCCCTGATAATTAGAAGACAATGATTTAAATGAAATTCTGTTCAAAATTGGCTTAATAACTTGGGGTTATCTCAGCATCCTAGGGTTTTTCCTTTCTTTTTTATTTTTTGTTGCCTGCCACAGTGTAGTGCTTACCTAATTTATTCCAGACTGTCTGACAATATAATAGCATTGGTGGAAGTGTTTTATTGCATCTACAGAGAGGGATCAAGTGCCCATGCTTTAGACTAATCTATTGAACCCATTGTTCAAGAAAGGTCAACAATACATTTCCTTTACTACAACTATGTAGCAGTATAATTATCTATTACTCATCATGTCAATACAAGTGTTGTCTATATTTGGATTTGAAATATAAGGTTTATAATTGTATTGATACAACTTTGTTGGCTAACAAAGGACTGCATTATTTATTCCTTTAAAAGATCATGTATCTGGTAATGATGCCAACAAACTCCTAGGCTGTGTCTACACTGGCCACATAACCCGTAATAGCTATGGAAATGAGAGAAGTCAGAATAGGGAAATGCGCTGGGGATTTAAATATCCCCCGCGGGATTTAAATAAACACGGCCGCCGCTTTTTTCCGGCTTGGAGAAAAGCCGGAAAAGAGCGTCCAGACTGGCGTGATCCTCCGGAATAAAGCCCTATTCCGGAGGATCTCTTATTCCTACTTGCAAGGAATTTCCCTATTCTGACTTCTCTCATTTCCATAGCTATTACGGGTTATGTGGCCAGTGTAGACACAGCCCTATGGTTTACTCTCTATGCCACCCTTCCATTCACACAGTGGCCCATGTCACCTTCAGCACACTTCAAAGTCCATGGAAGTCAAGGGGAATCTTTCCAATATGTGTTGGATTATATTCCCAATGCTGACCTGTTACTGCACAATAAGCTTTATGAGTTGCATCCAAAGACTGTAACTGGGCCACTTCAGTTGGATATGAGCTGGTCAAAGATAGACATTGCTGCTCAGTGGTTTGTAAAATTAACAGGACAGTAAATTAATATTGGAATGGTGGAAGATACTAACAAAACAGTAATAATTAATTAAAGATTATGGATTTTTTAAAAGTTTGAATTACTTTATATTCAGTTTTTTATTCCTCTAGAGTAATTTAGCAAGACTAAAATAAAGAATACTTTTAATGAAAGCCAGTACTTTTAATAAAAGCATCTCTCTGCTAGTGCAGCAAAATAATAATATGAAATGTCTAGAAAATAATTTGGGTGATATTTAAAAAAAATTATCTAGTTCAAGGGCTCAGATATTTTGTACTAGTATGTCTTGCCTATGTATCTCACACACCTATCTCTGGTTATATTTTGAAATAACAAATGGAGCGTCCACACTACCAAGCCAGTTATTTAAAATATGGGGCTGGTTATTTTGAAATAACTCCTGCTTTCCATGAGGAATAACGCTTATTTCAAAATAGCAATAGTGTGGACACTACACTGCTGGTATTTTGAAATAATTACTCCCCAGAGGCATTCAAAGTAATTATTCCCCAGTGCTTTCTAGGGCTCTAAGTCGACACATTAAAAGAGCCTGCCTTGAGCTATTTTTGAGATTTTCCTGGAGTGTGGACATGCTATTTTGAAATAGTTATTTTGGGAGTTATTATTTCGAAATAAGTTATTTCAAAATAATTTCCTAGTGTAGACATGTCCCTACTGGGTGTGGTTTACTGTCTCATGTAGTGGCACTTAAACCACTTACAGAGAGAGAAAGAATGAGTTTACTCTATAGTCTTAGCTGAGAGGCAAGCGGGTTATTACCTCAAGCCATAGAGGCTCATAAACTAAACTCTAGAGGTCAGTTCAGTTCAGGGTGTTGATGTTACACCTAGAGTAGGACTCCTTACTTATTTTTCAGAGAAATGTATCTCACAATTTGCAGAATTCTGTGTATGGGAGAGGGAGAGATTACATCTGCATCCTTATGTCAATCATTTGATTCTCCAAAACATAAGAGTTATTTTCCTTTATCTTAGCCTGTCAGTACAAATCATATGCATCTAAATAAACATTTGCAGATTTATTTTTTCCTGTCTTCCCTTCTTGCCACATCACTACAGCCTCAGTGCAAGCATTAATTTTTCATTCTGCATTAAATGGCAGGTTTGATCATGCGAGCTGCCATTACATGGGCATGCCCATTGACAGTGTACTGTTAGCTGTACAACTATAGCTAATTTCTTTTTATAGCGCAAAACTGATTTCTCTTGGAAGCAGCGTCCCTAGAAGCAGCAGACAATTCCCAACTCCTTTTACAAAGCAACAGCATTCTATTAAATTGTGAGGTCATTCAGGCTATGTCTACACTACAGCAATTTGTCGGAAGAGGAAATGCAAATGGAACACTCATTAACAAATCTTGTGCTCTCATTTGCATATTCTCTTCTGATCCTTTTTGCGGAAGAGGTCTTTGTAGATGGGGCCATTTGTCAGAAACATTCCATTTTGTGCAAGAACCTGAAAACCTCATTTTTTGAGGAATAAGGGATTTTGCTCAAAACAGGGTTTTTCTGACAAATGGCCCCATCTACAGAGGGCTTTTTAGCACAATAACCTCTTCCACCAAAAGGATCGGAAGAGAATATGCAAATGAGAGCGTGAGATTTGCAAATGAGAGTTCCATTTGCATTTCCTCTTCTGACAAACTGCCGCAGTGTAGACATAGCCTCAGGCAGTACACTATTTAAGTTGCATCTAGTTAACATGTGAAGTGACATAGTATATTGTGATATATGTGACACTTTTGTACAATTTACTGTTGGCTATGCTGCTGCCATATTCCTCATTATTTTTGTTAGATATGGGTATGTCACAACTGCTGCAAGTAATAAACTATTCACACAAGGGAAGGTTACTCACCTGGTACAGTAACTGGAGTTCTTTGAGATGGTTGTCTCAGTGAGTGCTCCACCTTGAGGTGCAGTAGTGCCACTGTGCCTCTAGTCAGAGACTATTGACAGAAGTGCCCCTCCCTCCCCACAGTCAGCTACGCACATGGAATGCCAGTGTATGACATTTGAAACAGGTATCTCACATGCACAGTCAACTGTCTCTTCAATTCCTCCTCTGATCTAGATGTAGATAAGTCTGAAACAGAGAAGAAGGGTGGGTGGTGGAGCACCCATGGGGACTACCATCTCGAAGAACTCCAGTTACTGCACCAAGTGAGTAACCTCTCCTTCTTCGAGGCGTGTCCCTATGGGTGCTCCACCTTGAGGTGATTACGAAGCAGTGTTTGTGCTCGGTGGTGGGTGCTTCGCCTTCGGTGAATTTGACTCAGTAACTGCAAGTATCGCTTGGCTGAAATGCATATCAGCATCTGCAAATGACTGGATGGCATAGTGCTCTGTGAAGGTGTGTGCTGAACCCCATGTGGCAGCCTTGCAGATTTCTCATGTTGGTACACCCCTGAGGAAAGCTATTGATGCTGCCATTGCTGTCAAGGAGTGAGCCAGTATGGTTGACGGGAGCTCCGTTTAGAATATGTTGTAAGCTAGATATATGCAGCCTGAGATCCAAGTATCTTTCAAAAGATTTACAGGATTGGTCGGCAAAGGCTTTCCTTGCCAACCGATCCGTGTCCTGACTGCCACATTGTGCCAACGATCAGCTGAGCCGGCACAACGTGGCAGCCATTTTTATTTTAATGAAGCAGGGGATATTTAAATCCCCGCTTCATTGACTATGTCAGTATGTCTAATTTACATGCCTCTGCCGGCAGAGGCATGTAGTCTAGACATACCCTAATAGACCTTAGTGATAGTCCTGTTTTATGTAGTTCTGGCAGGTAAATAAGAATCTATTGGAGTGCAGTTCTGTTTTGAGCTCCAGACCGAGAAGCAATGCCATTTTTGTTTATATGTTTTTCTGGTTGCAGGCCTGCTTCAGTTCATGAGGATTTGCTGCACTTCCTCAGGGTACTCAACTTCTGCAGGCATCAACCAATTACCATCTATGTGTGAAGATGGAGTGTGAGGATGGCTGCATGGTACATCTGCCTTTTCAGTTAAGTGAGCAGAGATTGGACTGGAGGGAGGCAGTATAGTGGACGTACACTCATCTGTAGCAGGTAAGGATATCAGATTTCCCTGGGCCAACTTGGGGCTATGAAACATGTAGATGGTGTCATGAGCTTTCACGGAGACAACCCACTTCTTCAGATGAATGGAGTTATTGAACCTCATCTGAAGAAGTGGGTTGTGCCCACGAAAGCTCATGACACTATCTACGTGTTTTATCTCTTAGGTGCTACAAGACTATTTGTTGTTTTTTAGACTTTTCCAGTGAGTCTGTAACTCAGCTACCGCTCTGAAGCTTTTGGGGCTCTGAGTATGATTTTGGCTCTGTCCTGCTTGATTTTCAGGATAGTGTGTTAGATCAGTGGAAACGGTGGGAATACATACAGGCGGGGTGCTTCCCATTTTATGCTGGGACCAGTGCCCTCTGGAACAGTAATACGGTCACCTCTTGTTTTTGTGAGTGGCAAAAAGGTCTGTCATAAGAAATCCCCACTTCTGAAATAGATGGTTCTGTATGGTGGGATTGATCTCCCAGTTGTGCTTCTGTGTGAAGTTTCTGCTGAGCGTACAGGCCAGGACGTTGTCCTTGCCTGGGAGGTAGCTTGCAATCAGTGTTATGTCTCAGTGTTATGGTGGGGATGCATCATTCCCTCAGTTTCACTGCTTCCCAACATAGTTGGTAAAATCGAGCTCCCCCTTGTCGATTGATATAATACATTATTATGACATTGTCCGTTAGTATCTGGACTGTTTTGTCCTGTATCAGTGGCAGGAAATAGATGCACACATTGCATACTGTCCTAAGTTTGAGTAGATTTATGTGTTTTTTGGGCTCTTCCTTGTCCCATTGGTCTTGGACAATGTGCTTGCCCAAGTGGACTCCCCTGCCTGTTAATGAGGCATCCATCATGATTGTTAGTGTTGCAGGTGGTTACTGGAATGAGACTTCTTTGCACACATTGTGATGTAGTGTCCACCATGTGAGTGTGGACTTTATTCTGCTTGGCATGGAAAGCTGTTTTTTATATGGTATATGTGTGGCCTATACACTGTCCTTAGCCATCCAGAGCAGTTTCTCCCAGGTAACAAGGGGGATAGGAGACACTTTCTCTCTCCAAGAACGGACTTCTTGAAATGTGTAAGTAGGGAAACGTTTAGATAGTCTGTCAGGGTTTATTGTTTTCCTTGTTTGGGAATCATGTCTGAGCTGTCTAATTGTTTTTCTCTTTTGTAACTGAGGATTATAGCCCAGGGACTTTCCCTGAGTATCTATATCAAATTGTGTCTCTTTCCACCTAGCCAATTTACTATGCTTGCAACTGTAGTTTTGTTTTGAAAATAAAAGATTGGTTTTTTATTCTTATTAACTGGTATTGGTTGATTCTTGTGTCCTGGAAGGTCTGTCTTTGTATATCTGCATACCTCTGACTGAGGGGTCAGCTACCAGAGACTGCAGCTTGTTTTTCTCTTTTTTTAAGCTCTTTTGTGGGGAAAAGAGCTTGGGATACCCCTGGGACTGGTTTCAAGTGTCCATCCCTGTTTGTTTGTTTGTTTGTTTGTTTGTTTGTTTGTTTGTTTGTTTTTGGGAGGGGGGATCAAAAGCACTTGATGGTGGCAGCAAGATCCCCAAAATCTGGGTATTAGGATTTTGGGGGGGAAGTTTTTGTAACCAGTGCCTGTAGAGGCAAGATTTTGGAGTGCTCTTGCGGGCCCCCAACTTCTGCATTCATAGAGCCAGAGTGGGGAACAGCCTTGACAGCCATGCTGGATAAAATGCAGCTAGTCTGCTGCCAAATGTTGTACAGAGTTTGGATTGCTGTCTTTGAAATCTCGATGTTGTCTGACCCTTGACCAGACCTTCAAAACACCTAGCAGGATGTTGAGGGTTGTTGCACGATTGTCTGATCGGAGGCCTGTCTGCACCTGTTCTGCCTTGGTTGGCACCTGCTGTTGTAGTGTCTTAGCTGTTGGTTAAACGGGGTTGGTTTATATCTCTGTGTGTAAGATCTTCTGTGTTTTCTCTTATTCACAGGTATGTCAGTGCTAGGGACTTTAGTATGGCTTGTGAGTCCTTCAATGTATGGAGCGAGGCATTGATGGATTCAGCAAAAAAGCTTCATGCTCTCGAATGGTAGATCTTCAACCATGGACTGGACCTCCCTTGGGAAGTCAGAAAGCTGGAGCCATGAAGCACGTCTCATGATGATTGCTGGCGCTAGGGACCTTGAGCCCGTGTCTGCCAAGGCAGCGGACACACTCTGCATGTCGGTAGAACAATGAAATGAAGAATTTGAAAGTTTTACACTTTTTGAATCCCGGGGAACCAGGTATGTCCCGGGATACAGTCAGTTTTGAATGGTCTCTGAGTAGTGAGACCGTGAGTCTTTACACGCGGTGTAGTAACCACAGCTCCTGAATAAATAGAGAAAAAGATTTCTTCTTCCTTTTTTTGTAAACTTTGTAGCAAATAAACAACTAAACTAAGTTAACTAACACTAAAACTAAACTACTAACACTATATCTAAAACTGCTAAGAGGTTCAATTGAGGGCAGCTGCTCTTCTTCAGCCAGAAAGGAACTGAAGACAGTTGGCTGCGCATGAGGGATAGTCGTTTCAAATGTCACATGCCGGTGTTCCACGTGTGCAGCCGATCGAGAGGGCACTGCTACCAAAAGTCTCTGACTAGAGGCACAGTGGCACTGGCACACCTGAAGGTGGAGCACCCATAAGGACGCTCCTCAAAGAAGAATCTATGGACCCTCATATACTTCTTTTAGGGTGTGTCTAGACTACAGGGTTTTTTTGAAAAAAGTGGCCTTTTTTCAAAAAATCTTCCCCTGTGTCTAGACTGCTGCTTCATTCTTTTGAAAGTAAATTGAAAGAACGCAGCAGTTTTTTCGACTGTGGAAAACCTCGTTTTATGAGGAAGAATGCCTTTTTTCGAAAGTGCTCTTTCCTGAAAGTAGGAATAAGAGATCCTCCGGAAAAGGGCTTTATTCCAGAGGATCACGCCAGTCTAGACGCTTTTTTCCGGCTTTTCCCCAAGCCGGAAAAAAAGCGGCGGACATGTTTATTTAAATCCCGCGGGGGATATTTAAATCCCCCGCGGATTTCCCTATTCCCAAGTTCAAAATTAGCATGGCTATTTCGGAATAGGGGCCAGTCTAGACGTAGCCCCAGAGGGTTGTGTAAATTTCCCAGGTTACTGGGTGGGGGCTCGAGCCAGTTCTGTGTTGGATGGATAGAGGAACCCCTAGATATTGAACCCAGCCCTTACTGCTGCTGGAGTTACCTGGCATAAGGGTTACATAAACGTAAGTCCAATCTGCAAAGTCTGGTTCCACACTTTCACAAAGTTCAGGTGCTTTGGTTCAGCTCCATCTCTAGCTTAAGGAAGTATGTTTCAGTGCATTTTGGAAGTCTGAACCTAGAATGTCCATGCTGGCATTTCTAGATTTCTCTGTCCCAAAATTTGTTGGCCAGTGCAGTGTAGTAGTATAATACAGAAGACAGAATTAATTTAAACAGAAAGGATTTTACTGACACCATCCAAGGACTGTTAAGATAATCTATTATATATTTGAGGGAGTTTGTTTGTGTGTGTGTGGGTCTGTCTGTCTGTTCAGGAACTCCTCCTAAACAGTAAAAGCTAGGACCACCAAATTCTGTATATAGCTTCTGCTTATTATAACTTAAAGCCAGGTAAGGGTTTGTTAGTAAAGTGAAAGTGATATGCTATTTGGAAGAAGAAAAAACTTCTTTGCTAGCACTAGTTTAAAAAAAAATAAAGTAAAAGTTGAAATGTTAAAAACTGACAAAATGTAAGGTAGTACCAGTCACCAGAATTATATTTGTCTTGGTATTTCCCATCATTCAAATTGCCTGAAAAAGGGCAGGCTGGGATCCCAGCAGAGAAGAGATTTGTATAAAAAATATTTTCTGATCTTTTCCTTTTCCTTTTTCCCCCAGGGCTCCATGCCCGGCCAAAGGTTGAGTGCCAGGGCAGGAGCTGCCTTCAAAGGTGAAATTTTGGGAGGATAGGGGGAACAGCAGCCATGAGTGTAAGAGGCATGTATGGAATGCAAGCATTTTCTCCTCATTCCCTTAGCATCTGGGGAACGGGATGAAAAGCAAGCCATGTTCCAGAGTAGATGGCTGATACCCCCCACCTTCCTGAAATTCCACCCTTGCACTGTATCCTCCGTGAATGGGCAGGAGACGAAAGGGGCAGGAGCTGAAGGAACAGCACAGTCCAAGAGGGGTGGGAGTCCATGAAATTGTAATAGATTGAAAAGGGGTCTGTGTGCTTGAAAAGATTGAATGAAAAAAACAAACAAAAATGAATTAAGGACTCAAGCAATGCTGGCTAAATCTTCTAGTAACTAATAAAGAAGAGGAGTACAGTACCCGAAATCAATTAACCAAACATGGTGTGCTGGAAGTTAGGCCCTTTTTGTGGACATAATAAGGGAATGTGCTCTCTTGTCCAAGACTTCCTTTTGGGGTTCTTACAGTGAAAAGTCTTTGGGGGGAAACCAGGGGAACAAGCAGAGATGCCTGCCAGCAGCTATTCCAGCAAGCTTCATCACCATGGCTGCCATCCCCCTAATTTGCTGGTACCACAGACCTTCTTTGTTCTAAGGCTGAGTGATGTCCTGAGCAGACTGGGAAAAATAAAGGTTTCCGGATGATGTTGCAGTTCTGGCTAAATTCCAATCAACACCTGGGAAGGGATACAACAGCTCCTCTCCAGCCCATTTCAACTTCTTCTTCCCAGAAAAGACAGTTATTGATGCCACATAAGAGACTGTCAAACAATAGTTGGTGTTTTTTCCCTTTAAAAGATCTCTTCATTTAAAGGGAATGGGAACAAGGGATGTTGCTAAAATGAAAACCTTACTTAATACTTTATATTTCAAATGCCTAAACTGTTTTTCCTTTTTTCCCCTGCATCTTTAATGAAAGGTTTAAATAATTGTAATGTTTTTGTCATGGTACTAAGTGGGCTAAGCTATCTATATACCAAAATCCAAATCTTGTTTAAAACTGTTTAATGTTGGATGGTGATTGAATCATGGTAACACATTTGATTCTTTCAGTACAATATATTCCATCTTTAAATTAATATAAGAGGGGAAAACTTCTCTTTGACCCCAGCTTCTGATCAGTTCTTGTCCTAGAGAAGAAAGAGAACTGCACTTCATAATTTTAGGTATAATCCTGAATTATTTGTTCAGACTGACATCTCTTAGTCTTCTTGCCTGAGTAAGCACTACACAATTAGGCTGTTGTTCAAGTTAGTGTAATTGAAGCTATTATTCATTTGCCTATCCTTAAAAAGCAACAGCCCTACACAACTACTGTCCCAATCAATGGGTTGAACTCTGTTCTCAGCTACCTTCTTGTACCTTTCTGATGCAATCAGAATTGCAAGGATGGAACAAGACCAATGAGGCCTCCAGACTCTCCCAGTGACACCTGTTATCTCCAAACCACTCCAGAGCAGCAGGATAATAACTGAGCTTTGCACACAGCTGTTTTCATATTTATTTTAAAGCTTCTGCCCTCCATCTTGGTCCAACATCCCAACACAGATTAGTTTGTGTAGGTCCATTCCAGCAAGGGTCAAGAAGCATTGTTAAATCTCATGAAACTCTGTGGGCACAAGATTGTCATAGGGCAACTAATGTACGAAAGCAAAGAGTAAGCTGTATGAATCTAATCTAAGCTTGTGACCCAGAGCACCCAAGTCTTTTCACATTGTTGTATATGGCAGAGAGCAGCTGCACATCATTTCTCAACTCTCACAAAAGAGAGAGAAGTTCAAATCCTCTTTTGTAGGTGTAGTGGCTTTTGGTACAGGCAGTCCCCGGGTTACGTACAAGATAGGGACTGTAGGTTTGTTCTTAAGTTGAATTTGTATGTAAGTCAGAACTGGTACATATTGTAGGGGAAACTCTAGCCAAACATTTCTCCAAAGCTCAGTTTTATTCTCCCACACCTCACTTCCCTCAGTCCTTTATTCTCAAGCTGAGGTGTCTGCTGAGAAAAGCCGCTCTGCGTCTCCCTGGTCTGCTGGGGGGGGGGGGAAGGGGGCGCGCTAGCTTCGTGTCTCCCTGGTCTGCTGGGGGGAAGCAGCTAGTGCGGGGTTGCCTCACCCCGTTTGTAAGTAGGGATCCGATGTAAGTCAGATCCATGTAACCCGGGGACTGCCTGTACAATAGCAATAGCCTCTGTGAGGCTGTAGTACACTTACAGTTAATGGTGTTTGTGATTGATTAGATATTTGGGCCAACATTTAATCCACTTCAGCAGCTGTTTATTTCTGTGAGTCCTGCACAGTAATAGAGACTATTGCTTAGCTGTATCTGGTGAATTACAGTTTGCTGC
Source organism: Pelodiscus sinensis (assembly GCF_049634645.1). NCBI lineage: Eukaryota > Metazoa > Chordata > Testudines > Trionychidae > Pelodiscus > Pelodiscus sinensis. Next base: position 241,776,080 of record NC_134712.1, on the reverse strand, counting down.
AGCTGTACTTCTCAGAATTCTTTTCAGCCTCCTGAATTTTTATTGGCAGCTTATTCTACTTCATCTCCGAGATCAGTGAGATGGACAAGTGAAAAAGCAGGGAGATAACTACAGAAGAAAGATATTAAATACCTTAAAGGTCAGCACAGAGTAGCTACATGTTTTGACTTAGTAATGGCCTTGCTATTCATTTTATCAGGTTTCTACATAGGCTTGTGAGGGAGGGAGGACAGGAGGAGATATTCTAAATAATGAAAAGTGAACACAGAGGCAGATAAAGAATGGCTCGAATAATAACATAATTAGATAATTGTGTAAACTACAGGTCAGATCATTAGCTGGTGTAAATAAGCAGAGCTCCATTGACTTCATTGGCAACGACAGTGGAGCTATGCCAATTTATAACTTCTGAGGATCTGGTTCATTATCCAGGAGTTTGTATCTTGTTGATTATAATAGTTTCTGAGCACTTACATGGGAATATGAGGGAGTGTGTGTTAAGAATAATGATGATGTGATAACATATAGAAGTTAGCAATGGAGAAGAACTACTTTCCACTATCAATTGCACCCATCTGAAAATGCAGAATATACTTTCTCCTCGTTACTAAATATATCATTTTACATTGATACTACACATGGTTTTAACCCAAATTTACAGTGACACTTACAGTTTAGTTTAATAATATGAGGATTGATTTTAGGTGAAGAAATTGTGAAAGAAATGTAGGTACATTTGTACAAGTTGAACCTCTCTAGTCATCACTCTTGGGACCTGATTGGTTTCGAACCAGTTTGCCAAACCATGGGAGGTCAATATTGTCTAACAGCATTACCAACACTTCCACTGCTTACAAGGCTCTTAGAAGACATTTGGGGTAAATTACAATAAATAACAGCATAGAACACTGAGAGCAAGGACTGGTGGCTGTAAACAAACTTCATGGGACTGTGGGAAACTTGGCCACACCAAGCTGCTGTGGTGAGTACGACCACATACCAGATCATGGGTGTTGCCAGACCAGTGGGTGTCGGACTAGAGAAGTTCAACCTATATATACTATTACTGTGACTACATACCTACAAGGTCACTGGATGCATAACTGGTCATTTGTGCATGCAAATATTCAATGTATGCTCATAATTACGGTTATCAAATATACAAATTAGACCTCTAGGTTTTTTTAAAGTCTGATTATTAAATCATCTGAGGTCAAATCATCTAGGTTTTTTTAAAGTCTGATTATTAAATCATCTGAGGTCAAATGTTTGATAGGCACTTCTGCTTAGCACTCTGTATAAATAATGCCTTGCAAGTGGAATTATAAATGAACTTGTAAAGTATGATTAGCAAAAATGATTCTCTCTCTCAGTAGCTTCATCTGCAGCCTGGTGGAGAAGAAAAGATTCCTGAGAAATGTTACAGACTAATCAGCAAAAAATAAATAAATAAATAAATAAAAGTATCAGTTCTGAGCGTGGCAGATCTTTTGTACTGAGCTGTCACCCCTACAAAATTCTTTTCAAAATGGATTTAACAAAGAAAAGCCCCCATATGAAGAAGAGATGGTGAAATGTAACTGATAGGAAAAATTCCAACCCGAAAGGTTGTACTGAAGCAGACCAGGCAGTGTGCTGCAGTCCCAGAAACCTATTAAGGAATTAGTGTCTCTCCTGGGAACTCAGAGCACTAGCTTTGAACAGCACTTGCGTCAGAGAGAACTCACTAGAGTAGTGACTTTAATTTTGGAAAGACAGAAAGAGTCTAATGGAAACCATCGCAGGCAATTCCATATCTGAGCAAAATAGAACAGCTTTGCTTTATGCAGTAACAAAAGTAATGGTGTATGGGAGGGGTAGTTCAGATCATGGGTGGTGGGTATAAGAGGCTGGAGAAGGCAATGCCTTTGCAAACTGACTGGAATCGCCCCCAGGGCCGGATTAAGGGGGGGAGGGCTAGCTGGGCAGCTGTCCGGGGCACCAACCTATGGGGGGTGCCTGATTGAAGTGGTAAGGGGCGCCACACACCCGGGGGTGCATGTGTCACTCGCCTGGGGCCATGGCGCCCCTTACCATGTCAATCAGACACCATGCGCCATAGGGCGGGGCTGCGCATGCACCACACGCCTGGGGGTGGGACTGTACACCTGCTGCCCAGGGCGCAAGTATGGCTTGGTCCGGCACTGATCGCCCCACACACATTCTGCCCCCAGAACACCTGCTCTGGAAGCTGTGCTGAAGCAGTAGACTTTCTGGGGACAGAATGTTGCTGCCTGTGGGCTTCATGCTGAGGCTGGGGATTCTGGGGCAATGTCTCCTCCCTGTTCTCTGGGGCAGAGAAGCTGGGGCCGTGCACCACTCATTCTCCTCATGGTTCTCCAAGGCAGGGAGGCTGGGGCTGTGTACTGCTCCCCCTCCCTGTGATGCTCCAGGGCAGGGAGGCCAGGGCCACATGCTGCCCATTCTCCTTGTGGTGCTCTGAGGTGGCTGGGGCCACATACCACCCCATGGTGCTCGAGGGCAGGGAGGCTGGGGATGCGTAACACCCACCATCCGCATGGTGATCCAGGGTGGGAAGGCTGGGGCAGTGTACTGCCCACCCTCCCCATGGTGCTCTGAGGCAGGGAGGCTGGGGCCACACACCGTCTGACCTCCCTATAGTGCTCCAGAGGCTGAAGACTTGCCCCTTTGGTGGGGGAGGGGGGTGCCTTCCCCAGCCCTACATTCACCCACTGCCCATGGTTCAGATCCTTTAGGGCTCCAAAGCTTCCTACATGCATCCCACCATTGCCTATTGTCCCTAATAAGTCAATAGTGTTACACTATAGCATTGCAAAAAAAAGCAACCATCATTCTGAGATATATTAGCAGGAGTGTTGTTAGCAATATGTGAGAAATAATTCTTCTGCTGTATTCTGTGCTAATTAGGTCTCAACTGGAGTATAGTATCCAGTTCTGGGAGCCACATTTCAGGAAGGATGTGGAGAAAATGGAAAAAGTCCAGAGAAAAGCAATAAAAAGACTAAAGGTCTACAAAACATGACCTGTGAAGGAAGATTGAAAGGACTGGATTTGTTTAGTCAGTAAAGAGAAGACTGAGAGAGAACATGGTAACAGTTTTCAAGTACCTAAAAGGCTGTTACAAGGAGAGAGAAAAATATTCTCCTTAACTCTGATGATAGGACAAGAACCAATGTGCTTAAATTGTAGCAAGGTTGCAATTTAGATTGGACATTAGGAAAAACTTCCCAACTTGTCAGTACTAAAATATATTGCCTAGGGAGCTTGTGGAATCTCCATCACCGGAGATTTTTAAGAGCAGGTTAGACAAACACCTGTCAGGAATGGAGTAGATGGTGCTTGGTCCTGCCAAGACTGCAGGGGACCAGACCTGATGACCTCTTGAGATCCCTTCCAGTCCTATGATTCTATGAATACTTTAGTAACAAAGTGGTGAGAAAAATACCATTAAGAAAAGAGATAGCTTGTACCTGCAGTCAGAGCAGGGAAATACCTATAGGCAAGATTTTAAGGACATCAGAGTTGCCATATTGGAGCAGACCACGGTCTATCTTGTCCTATTTCCTGTCTCCGACAATGACCAGACCCAACGTTTCAGGGGGATTTATGACTACCAGAAACTCGGAGAGGAAGATGGAGTGATCTGCTGCCTTGTTCTTCCCGGTTTCTGGTAATCAGAGGTTTAGGGTTGCCCTGAGTATGGTATTGTGTCTGACTATCTTGGCTATACCACTGATGGACCTGTCCTTCATGAACTTATCTAGTGCATTCTTGGCCATCACAACATCTCATGGTAATGAATAAAGTTGAGATTTTGTCTCACTTATTTTTAGTAAAAGTCAGGGACAGATCACAGGCATGGAAGCCCAGGTCCTGTACCTGGCTGATGAAGGGATGAAAGGCCAAGCCCTGCTAAGGGAGCGGAGGGTGGGTCCAGCACTTAATGCTGCTGCAACTGACAGCTCCAGTTCTGTTTGCCCCATCTCAAAAAGGATCTAGTGGAACTGGGAAAGTTTGAGAGAAGGACAACAAAGATATCAAGGGTACAGAACAGCTTCTGTATGAGGAGAGACTAAAAGGAGTAGTGCTGTTCAGCTTTAAAAAAAGATGACTAAGGGGGAATATGCTAGAGGTCTATAAAATCATGAATGGTATAGAAAAAGTGAACAGAGAAGAACATTGTTTACCCTTCACACAATGGAAAAACCAGGGGTAATCCAATGTAATTAATAGAGAGATGGTTTACTAAAAAAACAAGAGGAGGTATCACCACAATGCACAATTAACCTGTGGAACACATTAATAAGGATAAGATTGTCACAAAAATCATGATTCTGGGACTTCCAGAGACTTCCAGGACATTTTTCACTTTAGCCCCAGGGAAGCAGGGAGCTGAAACCTGCCTCACACTTCAGTCATCATCACCCATCCACCCCAGCTGTTAGTCACTATGGCTATTCCTAGACTGCAAAGAAAAGTCAGGAAAAGATGAGCAAATTGTGAACTGCAATTTGCGTATCTTTTTCTGCTTTTTTTTTGGAAGAGGCTTTTCTAAAATTTGGTCCGTCTACACAGGGACAAATTTTGGAAAAACCTCTTTCTGAACATCTCTTATTCCTCATATAATGAGGAATACAGGGATGATGAAAGAACGCGTCCGCTTTTTCGGAAACTATTCTGAAAAAGCAGATTCATTCTTTGGACACGGCAGAGCTTTTCCAGCATACCTCTGATACCCCAGAAAAGCTCTGCAGTGTAGACATAGCCTATAGGTGGTGGTGGAACTTAGAGCTCCAAGCCTGTAGGGAAAGCACGGTGCCCACAGCTGTCAGTTACTGCAGATGGAGGGGGTCCGCGCAGTTCTCAGTCAACAGCCCTAGACCTCCAAGCTGTCATGGGTGGGAAGGGGCCCCTGCAACTTCCAGCCACTTGAGAGCCAGTATGTCAGTGATCAATGCTCTCTACTTAGGGTTCCAACCTATGCTTTAACCTTAACAGGCTAGTACACTGGCTCTGGTAGCGTTAACTTGGCAAAAGGCAGCCAGAAGTTGCTGCAGACAGAGTCTGATCCCCAGCATATGATGAGGCAATAAAGGTTTGCCCTAACTATATATTTTGATTTTAGACCAGATAAGAATATGGTTGTGGGGAGGTATCAACATCTCTGGAGTGAGCAAATGGAAAGCATTCACAAACATGTTAAGGTAATTTTAGATCATAGTTTTAATTTCTGGATCACAATTTATTTCTTTGATCTTCTCTGTGGTTTTGGCTCCAATCATCCCTAGCATTTTTTCATTCCTTACGTGTAAAAAATGCTTGATAATGTCTGTTTCCAAAGCAATTTTTCCCATTTAATTTAATTTTCTCAGGACCTCACAGTTTATTATACTATAGATCAGATTGAAAACTTGATTTAATATGTTTTTTTTTTAAAAAAGCAAGATGGGATAAGGAAATAAAATTGCAACGAAGGAATAAGGAAATGAATTATATGGAACAGAATAACAAACAAGATTAGAAGCAATATACGAGCACTAAGGCAAAGGAAGGAGTGGGAGAAATGTCAGTTCTGTTTATTCCATAGCCTAGAGTCTAGTCTCCCTGGCTCTAAGTTAGTTTCTAATATGGTTTTGTTTTCCGGTCTGCACTTTATTAGTCCCTTTCTGCTCATTTCTACGGAGTTCATGAAAACACAACACTGTATTTGTCTCTCCTCTCCCCCATCTTCATCCCATTATATCAACTAGGAAATCTGTAATTTTTATTGCAGAGACAGTAGAATTAATTCTTCTTTGAGTGATTGCTCATGGCCATTCCATGTAGGTGTGTGTGCGCTGTGTGCATGCATCATCAGAAATGTTTCCCTTAGCAGTATCTGTTGGGCCAGCAGGGGAGACCCCTGGAATGGCACTGCTATATTGGCTAATATATACCCCTGCTGGTCCTCCACCATCTCAGTTCCTTCTTACTCCCTCAGTGACCATCATTGGAATGTACTCTGCTCTTGCTCTGCAAGCACTCCTTAGCAGTTCTCACCTAGTTGTTGTCTTAATTTGGTTTAGAGTTTTTGTTAATCATTTGCTATCTCTGTAAATAGTTCTAAGTGTGAAGAAGTTACTTACCTTTGTGCAGTAACGATTGTTCTTCGAGATGTGTCCCCATGGGTGCTCTACTCATGGTGTCGGGTTCGTCCCGGTGCCGCAGAGCTGGAGACTTGCATAGCCGTCCTCCAGCGGACCGTGCATGCATGAGCAGTGGCTCGCACCGTTCGTGCCTTTGATCTGCTGCAAGCGGTCTGGCCCCCCTCAGTTCCTCCGGCTACCCAAGTCTCTGAAACGATACAAGTCAATTCTGAAGTGGGGAGGAGGGTGGGTCGTGGAACACCCATGGGGACACATCTCAAAGAACAATCGTTATTGCACAAAGGTGAGTAACTTTTTCTTAGAGTGGTCCCTGTGGGTGCTCCACTCGTGGTGACTTTGGAGCCGTACCCAAGCGAGAAACGCAATTCAGAATTACGGTTTATTAACAGGGGGAAATACTGCTGTTGCCACCGAGGAGTCTGAAGCCCAATGATGCAGTATTGCATAATGTCTCATGAAAGTTTCGTTGGAGGACCATGTTGCTGCTCGGCAAATGTCCCAAAATGGTACGCTTCTTAAAAAAGCTGTAGATGTGGCCACTGCTCTTGTGGAATGGGCTTTTGGTTGTTCTAAGAGTGGTTTATTACGTATAGAATAGCATGTGGTAATGCTTGTCACTATTAAATTCGCAATGCATTGAGAGGACAGTGGTTGCCCCTTGAACGGGTCCCCAATGAAACAATAAGAAGGTCTGTTCTGTGGAAATCCCGCGTTCTGTCCATATAGAAAGCTGGTGCCCTGCGTACTTCCAGGATATGTAAAGCTGCCTCAAGTGATGAGGTATGCGGTTTAGGGCAGAAGCAGGGAAGCACAATGGGTTCATTAATGTGAAAGTCCGAGCATACTTTAGGAAGGAATGCTGGGTGAGACCTTAACGTGACCGAATCTTTTGTAAATATGGTCTAAGGCGGTGATGACATGAGGACTGCTAGCTCACTCACTCTGCGTGCCAAAGTCAAAGCTAGTAAAAGGAGAGATTTAATGGTAAGTAGGTGCAAAGAAGTTGTAGCCAATGGTTCGAATGGAGGGTGTCTCAACGTATCTAGCACCAAATTGAGATCCCACAAAGGTGGTGGAGGCCTTTGTGGTGGATTAAGATTCATAAGCCCCTTCAGGAACCGTCTTGTCATGCGGTGCAAAAACAAGGAAAAACCGTCTATCATGTGACGAAAAGCAGTAATCGCTGCTAAATGTACTCGTAAGGAGACTATAGATAGACCACTTTGTTGCAGGTGTAGCATATATTTGAGTTTTTTATGCACTGGTGAAATATGGGGGTTGATATTATTTTTGAAACACCATGCCTCGAATCTAGTCCACTTAGCTGAATATGAGGCCCATGTAGAGCACTTCCTGCTGGACATTAATACATGCTTGACTGGATCAGAGCAGAGGTTCTCAGATGTTGTGAACCACTTAGCATCCAAGCTGTCAAATGTAGGATTTCAGGTCGGATGCCATAGGGAGTCATTCTGTTGAGTTAGTAGGTTCGGGGAAATGGGGAGATGGTATGGGGTTTTCATTGACAGCTGGTGAAGCATCGAGTACCATGGTTGGCGAGCCCACACTGTGGCTATGAGGATCACGTGAGCCACATCCATGGTGATTTTCTCCATGACCCTGGGTACAAGGACCACTAGCAGGAAGGCATAAAGTAGAGATGTTCCCCAATGCAGGAGAAAGGCGTCTCCCAAGGAGTGATGACCTATTCCCACCCTGGAACAATATTTCAGACACTTTGCATTGTCTTGTATTGTAAACATGTCTATTGATGGAAATCCCCAACGCCAAAAGATCTGGTACAGGATGTCGGTTCGGATCTCCCATTAGTGATCGTGGGGAAACTGCTTGCTTAGTGAATCTGCAATGATGTTGTTGACTCCAGGTAAGTACGACGCTATGAGGAACATCTTGTTGCAGATACACCAATTCCATAAGCGAATTGCTTTCATGCAAAGCGATCAAGAGCAGGCCCCGCCTTGTCTGTTCATGTAATACATGGTTGCAACATTGTCTGTGAGCACTCTGGTTGTTGTGCCCCTTATGTGCAAATTGAAATGTTTGCATGCTCGAAATACTGCTTGTAGTTCAAGTATATTGATGTGCAGTAACATTTCTGCCTTGGACCACTTGCCTTGAACTGTTAGGTTATCCATGTGGGTGCCCCATCCTGTAAGGGAGGCATCAGTACTTATTTGCTTTGACAGCTGGGGGCAATGAAAGGGGACACCCCGCAGGAGATTTTCTGGTTTGGTCCACCATTGTAGGGATGCCCTGATGTGTGGTGGTAATACTACCAACTTGTGGATGATGTGCTTCACCAGAGTGTAGACAGAAGCTAGCCAGCGCCGGAGACATCTGAAATGTAACCTTGCACGTCGAACGATGAGAGTGGCAGCAGCCATGTGGCCCATCAACTGTAAGCAGGTGCCTATTGGCATCGTTGAAGGGTGTGTGATGGTGTCTACCAGGTTTTGGATGTACTGGAAGCGTTCCGCTGGTAAATATGCCCAAGCTGCCTTTGCATCTAGTTGCATCCCTATAAAAATCAAGTTCTGAGTTGGTTCTAGTGATGATTTCTGTACGTTTATAACGAGACCCAGAGAGTTGAATGTTTGGGTTGTTATTTTCACTGCCTTGCTCGTGTCTGTATAAGTGCGACCCCTGAGGAGGCAATCGTCTAGGTAGGGAAAAATTGTCACCCCTGCTTTGTGCAGGTGGGCTGCTACTACTGCCAGGGTTTTGGAAAACACCCTGGGAGCACATGCCAGGCCGAATGGAAGTATTTTGTACTGGAAATGCTCGTCTGCTACTGTAAAGCGAAGATATCATCTGTGAGCCACATGTATTGCAATGTGGAAATAGGCATCCTATAAGTCAAGGACTGAGAACCAATCTCCCTTGTTCAGAGCTGGTATAATTGTAGCTAGGATGACCATTTTGAAGCATTGTTTCCGGAGGTATCGGTTTAGATTTCGTAGGTCCAAGATGGGTCTCCATCCTCCTTTCTTCTTTGGAGTGAGGAAATATTGAGAGTAAAACCCTTTCCCCTGAAACTCCTTGGGCACTCTTTCTATTGCTCCAATGGTGAGCAGACGATGGACCACTTGGTTCAACTGATCCTCATGAGATGGGTCCTTGAAGAGGGATGGGATGGGTGGAGTGGTTCGGGGAAGTGAAATGAAGGGAATGGTGAGACTGGAAGCTACAATTTCCAACACCCATTTGTCTGTGGTGATAGTGGACCAATGATGGTAATAGGGCCTCAGACGGTGTTGAAAAAGACATGAGATGGAAGCTTTGATCACATCCTCCACTACACCTTCAAATTTGCTGTTTTGTAGATGACTGATTAGAGGTACGGTTAGGCTGCTGTCATCTGCGCTGAAGACACTGACGGAATCGTTGATGTTCCAGGTGCAAGGCTGCTGTCTATGGAAGGAGAAATCATATCGTCTTTGGTAAGTATAGTATCGCTTTAATCCGAAGGGGGGTGTATACATTCCTAGTGTGCGAAGCGTAGTTCGGGAATCCTTCCCTGAGTCCAGGACCTCATCCGTTTTGCTAGCAAAGAGCTTGTGCTTGTCAAAGGGTAAGTCCTCAACCTTATTCTGAAGTTCCCTAGGGACTGCTGCAGATGATAGCCATGAATATCATCTCATTGCCACCCCTGTGGCAGTGGCTCTTGCAGCAGTGTCAGCCACGTCTGTGGTGATCTGTAATGCAGCTCTACAGGATGCATACCCCTCTTGCATTATGGATTTGAGCAATGGTCTTTTTGAGTCAGGGAGATGTTGTAGAAGGTCTGCCAATTTTGAATTGGCAAAGTTATGATTGGAAAGGAGAACAGAAGAGTTGGCAATACGTAGTAGTAATGTGGCTGAAGAGTACCTTTCCTTCCATAAACACCCAACTTTTTATTATCTTTTTCTGGAGCGGTATTTCTGTATGGTGGTACTTTTGATCTATGCTGTACCGCATCGACCACCAATGAGTTGGGCTGGGGGTGATTAAACAGAAAATCCAAGTCCTTGGAAGGGACAAAATACTTATCTGCTTTTTTACTCGTTGGGGGAGCGGATGCTGGAGTATGACATATTTCCTCTGCCACCTCCACAATTGCCTCATCAGTGTGATTTTATTCCGATGCTGTGGGCGTAGGTTTTTCAACAGGCAGTGTTGTTTCATTCAAATATCTGCTAACTGCACCTTCTGGCTATCTGCAACGTGTTTGAAAAGATCCTGAAATTGTTTCAGGTCGTCTGGTGGGACAACATCACCTGGAATCATCACCTCATCTGGAGAAGATCATGAGTGGTCTGCTGGTGATGTGCCCTGCTGAGGTTACTCTTGATCAGATAATTGGCCCTCTTCAGGCTCTGAATGCTCCAGCTGAATCGGTGGACTTTTTGGAGGAGTGGGGGTGGTGAATGATCGCATTGAGGCACTGGGGTAAGTGTCGAGAATCAGTAGATGAACAGCAACATGTGTGTTTCCTGTGGCATTGGGAGGTCTGATCATGATGAGCAGGGTCATAGTCCCCTCTATGATAACGACCATAGTATCATTCTGAGCATGCTGGCAATGAATGTCGAGAAGAGAACACATTACTATGCCTTGTATAGTAATGACGCCTTGGTGACCAGATAGGTGATCATGAATAACGCAATGAGAGCCTTGGAGATAGAGACTGTGAAAGAGCCTCCTCTCTGTATCTTGGCTCCCTATAGCAGGAGTAGCGATCAGGAGACATTGGGCTGTGTGCCCTATTGTAATGCAAATGATGTAATTGAGGGGAGGGGAGTGGCCCCAGAGAGAAAGTTGGAGAGGGAGTATTGAGCCCTGTATACACGCTTGTATGTGTAAGGGCTTCCTCCGGTGCCGCCGCAAGATTAGCCTGCACTGGTGCTGGTGCCTCAGATCCTTACCTCAGATCCCTCTTAAACAGCCTTTTTAAAGCCCTCATCCTGCCTTCCTGCCAAAGGTGGTGTCTCAGTTTCATGTTTCCCAGGACATTTTTCTCCCAATTTTTTTAACCTAAGCCCCACGCCTCTGGCAAAGAACAAGCTTTACACACTTTAGATGTTAGGAGAGCATTGGCTTTTTATTTAGACAGAACAAAGCCCTTTCGTAAATCCCCTCAGTTGTTCATGGCAATAGCAGAAAGGCTCAAGGGGCAGCCAGTCTCTGCTCAGAGAATCTCTTCATGGATAACCTCCTGCATTAAGGTGTGCTATAGTCTGGCTGAATTACCAGCCCCTCCTCTCATGGCCCGCTCCACTAAGGCGCAGGCCTCCTCCATGGCATTTGTGGTCCAGGTCCCTATCTTGGACATATGTAGGGCTGCCACAAGGTCTTCAATTCATATCTTTGCTAACCATTATGCTCTGACTCATAAGGGATCTCCCGGAAAAGGGCTTATTTTCCGGAAAATCGCGTCTACACTGGCGCTTTTCTCCGGCAAAAACCCCGAGCCGGAAAAAAGCAGCAGCCATGTAAATGCAAATTCCGAAGTGTCTCATTAGTTTCCAGAAAGGTATGCCAATGTAGACACAGCCTATAGATAATGGGATTTCTAATTGTTCATTGGTATATAAGGTTGCTGGATCACCAATACAAATACAGTAAAACTCCAATAGTCCGGCATCCAAAAGTACAGCACTCCCGATAGTCCGGCATCAAAATGTCAAAAGCCTAGTGAGTGAGCTTCTGCAAAAAACGAGTCACAAGGCAGCAGCAGCAGGAGCTGAACCGAGGGTAAAAAAGGTTTAAAAAAACTAAAATATTACATTATACTGTATACAGTATATACAATAAAAAGGGTTAAAAACACTTTATAGATAGATAGATAGATAGATAGATAGATAGATAGATAGATAGATATAAAACTAGTTTATAGTACCTCCTGATAGTCCAGCATATCTGATAATCTGGCACCACCTAGGTCCCAAAGGTTATGGATTATTGGAAGTCTACTGTAAATGCTCAATTCTGCTGCAAGAAGGGAAGAAGGAGAAAGCACAGGTGTTACAACCCTATCATAATGTTTGTGGCTTTGGTTAATAGGGTCTTGAGGGCACACCTTGAATAATTCCAAAAGGCAGATAACATATTTCCCTAACCTGGTGCATCTGAGACATAGACTATATAAAATTAAGCTCCCATGGAAACAAAATCTTGCCAGGTCATACAACCAAAACATGAGCAGTTATCTTTTCAAGCATGGATTATTTTCCTTTAGTAATGCTGATGAGAAACGCGATGCATAAGTGATTGCTTTGCAAAAGCAACATGCTGAATTCATTCATTCTGGTTAAGCCCTTTTGCCATTTTATTTCTCTTCTGTTGATTTTCTTTCTATCGCTGTAGTATTGCAGTTTCAGTCTACAGATATACAGTAGATTATGCAAAAAATTGTCCAAGTTTCCTCTCAGATAATATAACATAGACTATAGCATACAACTCATCTTGATTAAAACTACATTATAATAAATATAAATATATAAAACTTTATCAATGTGTACTACACTTAAAGCTGACTTGTGAATCTTCACACACTAACTATGATTTATTACTGAAGCCTAAAAGAAAACAGCAACAACAGGATGTGTGGCACAGCTCAGTTATTGTCAAAACAGTCATCCTTTTTAGCATTTCCTACTTTTAAGAGCTCAATATTTTAGCATTAACTCTAGTTATTGCATTTAATTTGAGATTATTTAAGTTAACCTGTTAACTAGAGTAACCAGAGTTTACAGGATTACCCCTACTCCCTCCCTACATGTTTCTGTCTAGATTTTCAAAGGAATTAAAATCTAGTACCATATTTAATGAAGAAAGAATTTGGATAATTATAGAATCATAGAACCCTAGGACTGGAAGGGATCTCAAGAGGTCATCAAGTGCAGTCCCCTGCCCTCATGGCAGGACCCAACACCATCTAGAGTAGACCATCCCTGATAGATGTCTATCTAACCTGCTCTTTAATATCTCCAGAGATGGAGATTCCACAACCTCCCTAGGCAGTTTATTCCAGTGTTTAATCACACTGACAGGAATTTTTACCTAATGTCCAACGTAAAGCTCCCTTGCTGCAGTTTAAGCCCATTGCCTCTTGTCCTATCCTCAGAGGCTACGGAGAACAATTTTTTCTCCCTCCTCCTTGTGACACCCTTTTAGATACCTGAAAACTGCTATCATACCCCCTCTCAGTCTTCTTCTTTCCAAACTAAACAAACCCAATTCTTTCAGTCTTCCTTCATAGGTCATGTTATCTAGATCTTTAATCATTCTTGTTGTGCTAATATGTTTATGATTCTTAGGTGTACCTCAGTTTCTATCTGTGCTTTGTATTGCTTTGCATGGCGCGGAAAGGGTTAAAAGCTGCTCTTGGGGCACAGCAGGGACATGATATTGGTCACCTAATGGTCTGGGTTGATATGAACATGTCATTAAAGTGCTGGTTGAAACTGGTCCATATCAATGGAGGGTTCTGAAAGTCATTGGCAACCCAGTGGCCAGAACAATTACACCTAGGATATGTCTACACTACATGGCTCCGTCGATGGAGCCATGTAGTGTAAACATATCCCTAGTTCCTGACAGCCAAAAGGAAGAAGATTTCCTCCTCCCACAGAAGTATTCACCCCTCTGCTGGGAAGCAGAGCAAAGACTAAAGGTTTTGGGTGGCTGAGCTGAACACAAAGATCTAGGAAAAAGGGTAGACTAGAAAGAGCCAAGAGAGACCTGGCCTTACACTTGCTAGGCTGAACTATTTTAACAAAGGTTGCAAGGTTCATTATTAAAATTAGAGATTTGCCAAATCACTTATAGCTTGGACTCATTTCTAAGTGAAATCTGACCACACCATTTCTGTAGTCATTCCCTCACTCGTTTCTCCAATCCACACTAAGGGTATGTCTACACTACAAAGTTAATTCGAACTAACAGACGTTAGTTCGAATTAACTTTGATAGGCGCTACACTAGCGCTCCGCTAGTTCGAACTTAATTCAAACTAGCGGAGCGCTTAGTTCGAACTAGGTAAACCTCATTGTACGAGGACTAAGCCTAGTTCGAACTTACTAGTTCGAATTAAGGGGTGTGTAGCCCCTTAATTCGAACTAGTGGGAGGCTAGCCCTCCCCAGCTTTCACTGGTGGCCACTCTAGCCAACACCAGGGAAACTCTATTTCCTCCCTCCCGGCCCTGGACCTCTTAAAGGGGCACGGGCTGGCTACGATGCCCGTGCCAGGTGCAAGCCTGCCAGCACCCAGCTAGCAGACCCTGCACCTGGCATGGCTCAAGCCAGCCACCTGATGCCCCCCAGCCCTTCCCCTCTTTCCGGGACCAGGCTGGCGGCTCCTGGGAGCTTGCCCGGGACCGCAAGAGGCGGGCACCCGCCTGGTCTAGTGCGGACATCGTGGACCTCGTCCCCGACCTCCACACTAGGCACAGGAAAGTGGCTGTCTAGGGCAGTACAGCTGCCAGCCTGGCCACCCAGGAGCAGGTGTGCATGAAAATCAAGGTGGTCCACTGAGACCCCCGACCCTGAGCCCTGAGCTTACAATGGCCATACTGGGTCAGACCAAAGGTCCATCTAGCCCAGTAGCCTGTCTGCTGACAGCGGCCAACCCTAGGGACCCTGGAGGGGATGGACCAAAGACAGTGACCAAGCCATTTGTCTCGTGCCATCCCTCTCCAGCCTTCCACAAACTTTGGGCAGGGACACCACTCCTACACCCTGGCTAATACCACTCCATGGACCCAACCTCCATCACTTTATCTCACTTCTCTTTAAACTCTGTTCTAGTTGTAGCCTTTACAGCCTCCTGCAGCAAGGAGTTCCACAGGTTGACTCTTTGCTTTGTGAAGAACAACTTTCTGTTACTAGTTTGAAGCTTGCTACCCATTCCTTTCCTTTGGTGTCCTCTAGTCCTTCTATTATGGGAACTAATGAAGAACTTTTCTTGATGCACCCTCTCCACCCCACTCATGCTTTTATAGACCTCTATCCTATACCCCTCAGTCTCCTCTTTTCTAAACTGAAAAGTCCCAGTCTCTTTAGCCTCTCTTCATATGAGACCTCTTCCAAACCTCTGATCATTTTAGTTGCCCTCCCCTCTCCCAGCCTCTCTCTTCACCTCTCCCACCTCCTTTTCCCAGTCTCCCCGAGTTTTGTTCAATAAAGAGAGATTCTATTTTTGACCACACATTTTCTTCATTTTGTACATCAGTAAGGGGGGCTAGGAAAGGGTAAGTGGAAGGAGGTGAGGGAGGAATGGGGTACGAGCCCCAGATGGGGAGGACTTGGCTGGCTCTGTGGGCTTCTGGGGGTGGAAGCTCTCCTGCAGCCCCCCAATTGTTCCCTATCCTCAGATGGCAGCCTGCGGCAAGTGCAGCCGGTCTGATGGCCGAGTGCTGTGATGTGCCCAGATGTGCTTTGCAAGTGCCCTGAGAACTGTCTGTCCGGGGTGGGGGTCGGGTCCCTTTAAGCACAGCCCTCGGCTAGCCTGAGGCAGCAGCTCCTCGCGCTAAGTCCTCATCTGATGCCCTGCCGGCACTGCTTCCGGCCATCCTTAACCCCGGTTCAGGGTCCACTTAATGTGGACATGCTAGCTCGAATTAGCAAAACGCTAATTCGAACTAGTTTTTTAGTCTGGATCTGTTAGTTCGAATTAGCTTAGTTCGAATTAACTAATTCGAACTAAGTTAGTTCGAATTAGCGCTGTAGTGTAGACATACCCTAAGTAACCCTACCAAAAAAGTGTGTGAGTGATCATACTGTATGCTTTGTGGGTACAACACTGTGGGCTTCCTTTTTCTCCCACACATACCGTAAAGAAAGGCAGACATAACTACAGTGAAGTCAATTTTACACAACTGTAAAATTTTACACAACTGTAAAAGAAATCAGCAAGGTTCTGTGTACATAGTGAATTTGTGCAACTAGATTGGAGAGCCATGCCAATGGAATTTACATGCATGTCTATGCCCAGAACCTAGCAGGAAATATATTATGCATTTTCACTGTTCTATTCAAGCCAACATGCTGCACTATTAATACCGTAATATATAAATAATGCTTTCTGATTTAGCAGCCTAGTTAATCTCCAGATGCCAACTAATACTCCTACTTTGTTATATTATTAAGTTTGTCACTCATTATTAGATGTACTTGAATTTATTGTAGGTCTGACCTGGAGAGCATTACATGTCAAAACCCTCATTTGCATAATGTTAAGATTGCAGCACAGCCCAACAAAAAGTTGGAAGATTCAAGGTTAAGGCTGGTGCTCCACTGGTAACTCTCACCCTTATGTAAACAGCTCTGTCGTAAGAATTACCCAGCTATTGGGCCTAATCCTCCACTGCTTTCTATAAATGTAAATGACCCAGCAAGGTGCAAAGTGAGTGGAATTAGGCCCAAGGCATTTACATTAACCTTTAGGACACTGGTTACGTATTGGATTGGCCTGGGTGTGATTGAAGCTGCTCAGGGATGTATGGCCAAGATAGCTCTATAGTTGACCAGAGGATAAGGATCAGACATCCAGGCAGAGCCAGTTTCACCTCACTCTTTCCTGGTTTGCTTTGCTTGCCTCCATGTGATGCTGACTCTGTCCCAACCTTGTATCAGTAAACAGAGAGGGAGTGGCTAAGAACAGGGGCAGCAACAAGGTGCAGCTTTCAGTCCAGAAGTGGCTTCGTGTTCAAGAAGGAAATGATGACAGGCAAAGCAAACAGAAAACAGTCGTCTCTTCACCACTAGCAAAACTCCAGTCATCTGAAGAAGAGGGCTGGTCCCACAAAAGCTCATGATACCATCTACATATTTTGTTAGTCTTTAAAGTGCTACTAGAACACTGGTTGTTTTTTAAGTTTATCCTTTACAGGTTAACTTGGCTACCCCCTGAAGCTTCTTCCATATTGGTCAGGGTTCTAAGCTGGACTATATCTCCATGATGCACAATGGTCTTGAACTCCCATGATGCACTGCCTCCCTTCTCCAAGCAGGTAAACCTGATGCATCAGGGAAGATGTAGACCAGCGAAGAAGCCTCACCAATGGAAGGAAATGAGGAACACAAACTACAACTCTCATTACAAGATTTTCAAATAAAAATATTTTGTTTTTTGGCCAAGATATTTCAGCATTTCACTAATAATAATAAAAAAATATGCAGGAAGATATTCAATTTCTGACCTTGGTTTATACACATACCATAACCACATATGAATGCATTTTCTCTTTATTCAAATACATTTTATATTACTGTTTTTTATGTTTTCTTCCTTGAACTCAGTCTTTTGACATGCTCTTCAAAGGAACTCTACTAAAATTGTAATTCTTATTGCAAACAGAGGAGAAATTAAATTTAGTAATTATTTTCTATAGAAAACACCTTTATCTTCACCCTGCATGTTTTGTATCCTTGCCACAACAAAGGCTGCATATTTAGCACTTGATAGTAATGCTGCATACTCTCTCATTTTTCTATTAATCTGTTTTTCTTTACAGTTCAGTAAGATCAAAGAACAAACATCACAGTTCTTGCTCAAACACTGTGCTCATTTTGTGTCTCTGATCCTCCCCTTTCAATTATCTCTCTATTTTACAGAACTAGTCTCTTGTAATATGTTTTTTACTAGTTTGTTTGCAATTTTATTCTGCTGCTTAGTCCTTATGAAAATGGCTATCTTCCTCTTTAATTCTACTAATGAAGTTAAACTGAGGAACAGCAAGCAAATATCATTAATGAGAGAGGCTGGAAGCACATACTTTTTACAAAGTAAAATATGCCAAATGTTAATTTCTATATTTATATGAACAACTAAGGTGTGAATATAGTAATGAACAGGCTAGTATGTGTATAAGCACCATCACCCTCTTCCAGATAGCATCAAATATGCTCACCTGTCTCATACAGGCCCTGAGGGTTGATTTTCAAAATACTCACAGTCAGAGTCAAGTTTTCAAAAGGGGTCCACACATGGGATACCAACCTGTTTTGGTATCCCCAAAAAGCCCTTCTTTAGGTGCCTGGCAGACCTGGATCCATCTGCCTGAGATATCAGAAAAGTTTGTTCCACCTGACTTGCTTTCATGAAACATTTTGGGGCCAACAAATTGGCATTTTCCAACAAAACTGTTTCATTGGAAAATTTCTGACTACAGTTAAGCAGTGTGGAAAATGTGTTGTCATATTGTTACCATCAGTTCTCCCGCAGTTCAAATAGTCTCTTCAATCAGCTGGGTCAGAACTGTATGCCTACTTTAGATGTGAAGATGGAAAGCCATGGGAAGACTACTATGAAGACTTGGGTAGTAACAAATATGTTACAATATTTTGTCATTAAGTTGAGCTATGTAACAAATCAATAGTGAACTCTCCACTGATGTTGCTCCCCAATGCTTTTGCTGGCCTTTTTATTCAATGCCTTAACATTATTATTGGGTCAAATCCTGAAGTAATTACTCAGCATTTATCCCCTGCTTCTTCACTTCTTGTTCACACAGCTATGGGAAATTCACATAGACTGCTTCTGAATGCAGAGTGTGTTTGAACTTGTACTGCCCTTTTTTCCAAAGGGGTTATTGCACAAAAAGAAAATGTCTGCACTGCTTGTTTTTGTGCAAAAACCCCAGCGCAAACACAGATCGGAAGAAAATATGCAATGAGATCGTTCCTCATGCAAATGAGTCCCTCATTAGCATATTTTTTTGCTGATAAAACTCATAGTGTAGACGTAGCCAGGCAGTGTGGACAGTTTGTTTGCACTTTTTCTGACAAAAAACTTCTATCCCCCTGCACGTGGCATTTGCTCTGTCCACAATAGAATATTCCTGCCAACAAAGCACTCTTAGAACATAAGAACATAAGAACAGCTGTACTGGGTCAGACAAAAGGTCCATCTAGCCCAGTAGCCTGTCTACCGACAGTGGCCAGCACCAGGTGCCCCAGAGGGGGTGGACCGAAGATAGTGATCAAGCGATTTGTCTCCTGCCATCCCTCTCTAGCCTCTGACAAACAGAAGCCAAGGACACCATTTTATCCCCTGGCTAATAGCTTTTTATGGACCTAACCTCCATGAAATTATCTAGCTTCTCTTTAAACTCTGTTATAGTGCTAGCCTTCACAGCCTCCTCTGGCAAGGAGTTCCACAGGTTGACTACACGCTGTGTGAAGGAGAACTTTCTTTTATTAGTTTTAAACCTGTTACCCATTAATTTCATTTGGTGTCCACTAGTTCTTCTATTATGGGAACTAATAAATAACTTTTCTTTATCCGCCCTCTCCACACCACTCATGATTTTATAGACCTCTATCATATCCCCCCTCAGTCTCCTCTTTTCTAAACTGAAAAGTCCCAGTTGCTTTAATCTCTCCTCACATGGGACCCGTTCCAAACCCCTAATCATTATAGTTGCCCTTTTCTGAACCCTTTCCAAGGCCAAAATATCTTTTTTGAGGTGAGGAGACCACATCTGTACACAGTATTCAAGATGTGGGCGTACCATAGTTTTATACAGGGGCAGTAAGATATTCCGTGTCTTATTTTCTATCCCTTTCTTAATAATTCCTAGCATCCTATTTGTCTTTTTGACCGCCACTGCACGCTGTGTGGAAGTTTTCAGAGAACTGTCCATGATAACTCCAAGATCTCTTTCCTGATTTGTCATAGCCAAATTAGCCCCCATCATACTGTACGTATAGTTGGGGATATTTTTCCCGATGTGCATTACTTTATACTTATCCACATTAAATTTCATTTGCCATTTTGTTGCCCAATCACTCAGTTTGGTGAGATCTTCTTGGAGTCCCTCACAATCTGCTTCTGTCTTGACGATCCTAAACAGTTTGGTATCATCCACAAACTTTACCACCTCACTGCTACCCCTTTCTCCAGATCATTTATGAATAAGTTGAAAAGGATTGGTCCCAGGACTGACCCTTGGGGAACACCACTAGTTACCCCTCTCCATTCTGAAAATTTACCATTTATTCCTACCCTTTGGTTCCTGTCTTTTAACCAGTTCTCAATCCAAGAAAGGACCTTCCCTCTTACCCCATGGCCATATAATTTACACAAGAGCCTTTGATGAGGGACCTTGTCAAAGGCTTTCTGAAAATCTAAGTATTCTATATCTACTGGATCCCCCTTGTCTGCACGTTTGTTAACCCCTTCAAAGAACTCTAATAGATAAGTAAGACAGGATTTCCCTTTACAGAAACCATGTTGACTTTTGTCCAACAAATTATGTTCTTCTACATGCTTCACAATTTTATTCTTTACTATTGTTTCGACTAATTTGCCCGGTACTGAAGTTAGACTTACCGGTCTGTTATTGCCCGGATCGCTTCTAGAGCCCTTTTTAAATATTGGTGTCACGTTGGCTACCTTCCAGTCATTAGGTACGGAAGCCGATTTAAAGGATAGGTTACAAACCACAGATAATAGTTCAGCAATTTCCCATTTGAGTGCTTGGATGAATGCCATCCGGTCCCGGAGATTTGATGACATTAAGTTTTTCTATTTGTTCCAAAACCTCCTCTAATTACACTTCAATCCGGGACAGTTCCTCAGATTCATCACCCACAAAGGACGGTGCAGATTCGGGAATCTCCCTAACGTCCTCAGCCGTGAAGACTGAAGCAAAGAAATCATTTAGTTTCTCTGCAATGGCTTTATCAACCTTGATTGCTCCTTTTATAGCTCGATCGTCTAGGGGACCCACAGGTTTTTTAGCAGGCTTCCTGCTTCTAATGTACTTAAAAAACATTTTGTTATTTCTTTTTGTGTTTTTGGCTGGCTGTTCCTCAAAATCTTTTTTTGCTTTTCTTATTACATTTTTACACTTGATTTGACAGTGTTTATGTTCCTTTCTATTTATCTCACTAGGATTGGACTTCCACTTCTTAAAAGATACCTTTTTGTCCCTCGCTGCTTCTTTTACATGCTGGTTAAGCCATGGTGACTCTTTTTTCGGTTTCTGCCTAAGTTTTTTAATTTGGGCCTCTATTATGGTGTCTTTAAAAAGATTCCATGAAGCTTTTAGGCATTTGGCTCTAGTCACTGTGCCTTTTAATTTCTGTTTAACTAACCTCCTCATTTTTGTGTAATTCCCCTTTTTGAAATTAAACGCCAGGGTGCTGGACTGCTGAGGTGTTCTTCCCAACACAGGAATATTAAATTTTATTATATTATGGTCAATATTCCCAAGCGGTCCTGCAACAGTTATCTCCTGGACCTGATCCTGCACTCCACTCAGTACTAAATCGAGAATTGCCTCTCCCCTTGTGGGTTCCTGCACCAGCTGCTCCAAGAAGCAGTCATTTAAGCCATTGAGAAATTTTATCTCTGCTTCTCTTCAATTTCAGTATCGCTGTCCTGGTCAGGTGGTCGGTAATATATCCCTACTGCTAATTTCTTATTATTGGAGCATGGAATTACTATCCATAGTGATTCTATTGAACAAGTTGATTCATTTAATATTTTTATTTCATTTGATTCTACATTATCTTTCACATACAGTGCCACTCTGCTGCCCACCCGGCCTGCTCTATCCTTTTGATATATTTTATAACCCGGTATGATTGTGTCCCACAGATTTTCCTCATTCCACCAGGTTTCAGTGATGCCTATTATGTCAATCTCCTCCTTTAATACGAGGTACTCTAGTTCACCCATCTTATTAGTCAGACTCCTAGCATTTGTGTAGAAGCACTTTAAAAATTTGCCACCTCTTATTTGTCTGCCCTTCCCTGATGCATTGGATTCCTTTATATGCAGTTGTTTGTCTGCTCTGGCCCATGGTTTGCCCTCTCCCCTCCTCTCTTTCTGACTACAGCTTAGAGAATCTCTATCAATGGATTCTCCTCTAAGAGAAGTCTCCCTCCGATTTACATGCATCTCCACACCAATCGGCTTTCCCCCATCTCCTAGTTTAAAAACTGCTCTACGACCTTTTTAATGTTTAGTGCCAGCAGTCTGGTTCCACCCTGGTTTAGGTGGAGCCCATCCTTCCTGTATAGGCTCCCCCTCTCCCAAAAGTGTCCCCAGTTCCTAATAAATCCAAACCCCTCTTCCCTACACCATCGTCTCATCCACGCATTGAGACTCTGAAGCTCTGCCTGCCTACCTGGCTCTGCGCGTGGAACTGGAAGCATTTCCGAGAATGCCACCATAGATGTCCTGGATTTCAGTCTCTTTCCTAGCAGCCTAAATTTGGCCTCCAGGACATCTCTCCTACCCTTCCCTACGTCATTGGTACCTACATGTGCCACAACCACCGGCTCCTCCCCAGCACTACACATAAGTCTAGCTAGATGCCTCGAGAGATCCGCAACCTTCGCACCAGGCAGGCAAGTGGCCATACGGTTCTCCCGGTCATCACAAAGCCAACTATCTATGTTTCTAACGATCGAATCACCCACTACTAACACCTGCCTCTTCCTAACAACTGGCATTCCCTCCCCCTCAGAGGTATCCTCAGTGTGAGAGGATACCGCAACATCCTCTGGAAGGAGGGTCCCAACTACAGGATGGTTTCCCTCTGCTCCCATTGAATTCTCTGTTCCCTTGAGACTTTCATCCTCCTTAAGAGCACTGGGGCTCTCAGACTGGAGGTGAGACAGTACTACAGTATCCCGAAAAGTCTCATCATCATATCTCTCTACCTCCCTTAGCTCCTCCAGTTCAGCCACCCTGGCCTCCAAAGCCCAAACTCGGTCTCTGAGGGTCAGGAGCTCCTTGCAATGGACGCACACATACGCCACCCGCCCACAGGGCAGGTAATCATACATGTTACACTCGATGCAATAAACAGGATAGCCCCCACTCTGCTGCTGGGCTTCAGTCTCCATTTTTCTAATGAATAAGTTTAAGTATAAACTGGGATTCTTTTTAAAGCTCTGGAATATAGATTATTATAAGAGTTATGTTTTAAAGAATGTCAGAAGTCACTAGTGCCCTCTAACCTTCCCCTCCAAGCTCCCTGGTCGCTGACTCATAGGCTTATATAGCTCTGGTAGTCCCTCCCCCTGACTGAGGCTCAGCCAATTAACAGAGGCTTCTAGATTTCAAACCTTTTAGAAGCTCATTCAAACCAACCAACCAACCAACCAGACAAACACAAGCTCAGCACACAGCAAATAACTCCCCCACACACAAACACACACTACAGACAGCCACTTACCACAAGGGTCCTGTTTTTACCCTCTTTTACCTGGAGAACTCCCTCTCCAAACTCCCTGTTAGCTGCTCCTGGTCCTGTTTACTTTAATACTTGTGGAGGCAAAGCTTTTGCCATTCAGAGAGGGGATTTAAGCACTGGTAAACAACAAAAGCTTCATCACTCAAATACCAGTGTAGACAAAGAGGCTTTGTCTATACTGCAAGTTTTTGTGGCAAAAAATATGCTAATGAGGAACTCACAAGGATCTTGTGCAAAAGGGTTTTTTTTGTGCAAAACAGAAGCCGCTACACTGCTCCATTTTGCTTAAAAATCCCTTGCGCAAAAAGAATCAGCAGAAAATATGCTAATGATGTTGTGACTCATGCTAATGAGTCCTTCATTAGCATATTTTCTGCCACAAAAACTTGCAATGTAGATATAGCTAGAAGCTTTGTCTACACTACAAGGTTTTGTCGCCAAAAACTACCTTTTGTTGACAAAACAGAATACACATAATGAAATGCAACTTTTGTCCAGAAAAATGCCGTTTCAGTGACAAAAATCTTCCACACCATAAGAGACTTTTTTTCTTTTCTCCTTCCTTTATTGTTGATAAAGAGCCAGTAGAATGCTGTTTGTTTTGTTGACAGAACTGGCTTCTGCCATTATCCCACAATGCCAGTCCTTATGGATCTGCTCAGTGTTTTGGCCTCTGATGCCCTGCAGATATGCACCCTTGTCAGCCGACGGTCAGGGCTCCCTATATCTGTCCCTTAAGACCGGCTGAAGTTCTTTTAAATTGTGCTTGGTTCTGTTACAGCAACTGAAGGAGTCAGGTTAAAACTTAAACAGTTACAGGTTTATTGAGGAAGCTTATAAATCATATGGTTGCAATGGCTATTGCTCTATTTCTTAACTACTAGCAAAATATAGATCTTAAAAATGGTTACAAAGAAGATAAAGATAGAAAAATAGAAATAATGGTACCAAGTAACAGCTTACTCTTTCTATGTGTACACTTAAGACAGAGGACCACATCCAGGTACAATTTTTACCCCCCTTCTGTGCCTCTCGACTCCAGCATGTCAGGCCAGGGCCGGTCCCTCAATTCCTAGGAAAGATGAAAATACGAGGTGGGCGTCCCCATAGAACCTCGGGAGGTCAAACACCTAACCCGACCAGCAGGTAGAGGGTAGATTGACACTCAAAAGTGAGTGTGTGCTGGGCCCATCTTTTATACTCATGGGGTCACGTATTTCTCTTTCTTATCTGTCATGCCAAATGGGGCTGGTCTGTCTTTTGTGAGACCAGTTCTTACAAGGGAGTTGTGAACTTAATTTACACTTGTAAGAGAGATAACTAAATTGGAATTACTGGGGATTCTTTTCTCAGTGGGAAATTCCTCTTCCAGGGACTGTGTGTGTGTTCGAATCAACATAGGTGCCAGCCGGTGGCAGTTCTCGCAGCCTCAAGGCCAGCTTATTGCCTTAATCGCTCTCTTCTCATATCTATGTTTCAGCTTCTCAGGATCAGATGAGCCAGCATAGACTGTGCTGATTTTACTGCTCCTTCTCTGCCCTGTATGCTTCAGAGAGGCAAATAAGATGGATGTGATGGAGGCGGGCTGTCTGGCCACAACCCTCCCTTTTCAAAGCTCCAAGAAGTATCTGACAGATGAGTGAGCTCCTCCTTTGGGGGAACAAAGAAAGAGCCCTGCACAGAGGAACACAGCAGCAGGCAGACTATTGCTGCAGGGGGAGGAATACTGGCTACTGTTCTGCTTTGACACTCTTCAGCATGGAAAGCTCACAGCTACTCATGATGCTGCTCCAAGTAGCTGGAGAGGCTGTGGGAAAACTCTGAGGGAATCCCAGAATGTTCAGGATTAGCATCTCCTTCTCACAACACTGCACTGTGGGATACATACCTGCAGTGCATTGCTCACACTGTCAATGAGAGTGCCCCTAATGTGGACATTATCTGTGGACAGAAGGGCAGGTGTGAACACCTTTTGGCAATTTTTGTTTCTGTGACTTTTGAGTGTTGACATAAGATTTGTTAATAAAACTTAGTAGTGTAGATTTAGCCTAAGAAACAGATCTTTGCCACTTTCCAGCATAACACACTATTTCCTTTTCCTGTCTCATCTTATATTGGGGAAATCCCCTACTCCAAGGCCACCTGGTCTGCAGTGATGATCCTGAGCATTAAGCTTCCGTTTGTGAGGCTGCTCTGCAACACTCAGGAACCTCAGAATAAGTTTGACTGGCAAGCAGAATGCTTTATCCTATCCAACACTCTTAGCAACTCTTGTGTGCAGATATTGCACAAAGTAAAAGGGAGGTTATTCATCTTGTGCAGTAACTGGTGTTCTTCGAGATGGGTGTCCCTGTGGGCACTCCACTCTAGGGCTATGTCTACACTTGCAGCTTCTTGCGCGAGTAATATGCAAATGAGGCTAAGCGTGGAATATCGCCAAGCCTCATTTGCATGCCTAATGAGCCACCATTTATTTTAGAAGAGGCTCTTGCGCAAGAAGGAGCATCTACACTGTCCCTTCTTGCGCAAGAGAAACCCTCTTGTGCAATGCTATTCTTCCTGAAAAGTAATAGGTGTAACGGCATTGCGCAAGAGGGTTTTTCTTGAACAAGAAGGGGCAGTGTAGACACTCCATCTTGCACAAGAGCCTCTTCTGAAAAAAATGGTGGCTCATTAGGTATGCAAATGAAGCTCGGCGATATTCCACGCTTAGCCTCATTTGCATATTACTTGTGCAAGAAGCTACGAGTGTAGACATAGCCTAGGTGTTTTGATGTTCCTGTGCTTCTAATCAGAACTTTTTGGCAGCGGTACTCTCCCTGGTACTGGTGCGCATGCATGGCACTGTTCACACCACTGCAAGCATGCCAACACGTACGCGGCATCAACTGTCACCTCAGTTCCTTCTCTACCATAGAAGATGTTACATCTCCAAAGCAGAGGAGAGGAGAGAGGGTAGTGGAGCACCCACAGGGACACCCATCTCGAAGAACACCAGTTACTGCACTTTACTTCTAGAAGTGTCCCTGTGGGCACTCCACTCTATGTGAAGCAGTATCCTTAGGCTCTAAGTAGGAGGGGCTTCTGACCTCATCAGTGGACCATCAAGAAGACTGCCTTCCCAAAGTATGTGTGGAAGTCTAAGTTGCTGCCCTGCATATGTCAGGTATATTATGTAAGAAGGCCATTGATGTGGTCATTGCTCTTGTGGAGTGTGCCCATATGGGAGTCTATAATGTGACTTTACTGATTTTATAGCACTTGCAAATACAGTTCACAATCCATTTGGAGAGTGTTTGCCTAGAAACAGCTTGTCCCTTAGAACAGTCTGCTAATGATACAAACAGTCTATGTGACTGTCTAAATTGACGTGTTCTGTCTAGGTAAACAGCAATGGCCCATCTGACCTCCAAGGAATGGAGCCTTGCTGAGGTGACGTCAGGATGCAGCTTCTGATGGAAGACTGGGAAGAAGATAGGCTCATTGAGATGAAAACGGGTGATTATCTTTGGAAGAAACTTCAGATGTGGTCCTAGTATAACCTTGTCCTTGTAGAATATCGTAAACAGCAGGTTGGCCATGAGGGCAGCTAGCTCATTGACCCTCCTGGCTGTCGTAATCACTATTAGAAATGGAAAGGTGAACCAAAGAACAAGTCACCGTGGATTCAAAGGGTGAACAAGTTAATGCATTCAGGACTAGGTTGAGATTACAGTCTGGGAAAATTGCTTTTATTGGAGGAATGTTATTATTAAGGCCTTTCATTAATTTTTTGGTGGTCGGGTGAGAGAACAGAGTTTGCCCATCCACCATGTCATGTTTGCTAGATATAGCCATGAGATGCACCTTAATATATACGTTAGACGAATGTTGAGCTTTTAGTATGAGACGGTATTTGAAGACTGTTGCGAGCTGTGTCATCTGTGGCTGTAGTGCTCTGTGGGTCACCCAATTGGACAAACGCTGCCATTTGTACAGGTAATTTTTTCTTGTGCTCTGTTTATGACAATTAAGAATTATGTTTTGTACTTCTTCTGAGCAGGTAAATGATTGTTGTGCTAACCCTGAAGGAGCCATGTGGTCAGATACAGCTTGTGAAACTCGGGCTGCAGGACCTGGACCCAGCCCTGGTCCTGATACACTATGCCTAGCCATGGGGGAAGAAGAATCAGAGTAGCAACTGACATCTGAGTCAGGTAAGGATACCAGGGCTACCTGGGCCATGCAGGTGTTATCATGATCACCTTGGCATGGTCTTGTTTTATCTTGTTGATGATCTTCCCAATGAGGGGGAGTGGTGGAAAGGCGTCCAATAGGCTGCGAAGCCAGTTGTTGATCATGGTGTCGCTCACAGATTTCTTGCCCAAGCCCGTTTTGAAATAGTACTTGGGGAATTTGGAGTTAGGCGATGTTGAGAGTAAGTCTATTTCTGCAAAACCCCACCTGTGGAAGACAGAATTCAGGACTTGAGGGTGTATCTCCCACTTGTGCTTCTGGTGAAAACAGTGGCTGAGATGGTACATTTGTGACATTTTGTTCGCCTGGGAGATATACAGCAGATATGTCTATTTGCTGGAGTATGCACCATGTCCATAGGGCAGCTGCCTCTTTGCATAATTGATGGGACCTGGCTCCGCCCTGTCAGTGTGTGTAGAACATGCATGCCGTGTTGTTTGTATATACCCTAACTGTTCTCCCCTGAATTAGAGGGAGAAAGTGTTTGCACACCCTATTTACAGCTCTTAGCTTGAGCACATTGATGTGCATGCTTGTCTTGTCAGTTGACCCCGGGCTCCATGTGGTGCTGCTGCTTTGAAATGCCATGGGGAGCACAGGGCCAGCGGGGGACTGCTTGAGTCCCCTGGCCCCATGGTCCCTGCAGCACTTTCACCTCTGAAGAGCAGCAACAGCCCTGGATCTGTTGCTACACTTCAAAGGTGAAAGAGCTCTTATCGACTAATTGAATAGTTGATGAAAATTGCATCGACTATTTGATTAGTCAATTCATCGAAATTTAACATCCCTAGTCCATGACCCTCTTGTACAGGTCCTGAAATGACCTGAAATCATCACCTATGGCAGGCGTGAGTGGCATAACAGACTTGTCAGGTGAAGATGATGAGTTGTGCAAAGGAGGCATTGTCTCTTCGTCCAGGGTTTTCTCAAGGTCCTCAGTATCTTCTTGCATGACCTTGAATGCAGGTGGTAGAGGAAGCTGTGGGGCCACTTGTTGTGGCTGTGGCCTGAGGGGTGGAGGTACTTGTGCCTTGGCTGTGCCCCATGGATCCCATCCTTGACATAGCTGCAGGAGGAGAATAGGGGGAAGCCACAAGAAAGGTTGCCACATTTGAGTTGGGCAACCTGTGGCTGGGTCTGTGCTATTGGCTTAGGTGAGGAATGGTATGGAGAAAATGATATGTCTTGCTCATCCTCACTATCACTGGAAAAGAGCTGTACTGAGCTAGCAGGAGTGACTAGTCTGCTGGGACCCATTGATGATGGTGATGCATCAGTACTGAAGAGAGGTATCCCTGATACCGACGATATCGCCAGACTTTCTTGTGTTGTCAGTGGTCTTGGTGGCAGGAAGACCTGTACAAACAGTGCAGAAGGTTGGATGCACTGCAGTACCGTGTCTTTGCACCCCTTGGATATTGGTGGTGCCAGAGGACTCTTGGTACTGAGGAATGGTACCAACTTCGCAGGATTAGAGAGAGTTGGTTCTGGACACCCTTTTGCCATCACCCTTTTGCCTTTTTGGGAAGGCATGATGGGTTCTGGTTTCACCAGTACCGAGGATTTCAGTATTGCCAGCGCAGACGGGGTCTTCTTGTGCTTAGACACAGAGACCATAGAGCATACATTCTTAGATGAACTTGCCCCTTGGGGTTTGTCCTTTTAAAACTTCCCTGGTATCTGTGCCTCTCTTGAGGTTGAAGCCCTAGATGAAGAAGGCTTTGCTGTGGGGATGCCTATCAGCTGGAGGCTAAGAGTGCTTCCTCTTTGTGGTCTTTTTGGCAGGTTCAATACTCAGTGCCATTGGAGAGGTATGGGGTGCTAATGTGGTGGATGGCAATTCCAACACTGGTCTCTCGGTCTTTTCCATTGACAGGAGCTTGATCTGGAGTTCTGTTGCCTTAAGTGACCTGGTAGAGAGCTTGTTTACAGTGGTGGCATGATTTGAACAACTTCTCCTTGCCCAGGCATTTTATGCACTGGACATCCTGCAGATCAGGCCCAGTCAACCTGGCATATCTTACTCTGTAGGAGGCAGCAAACGGGGAGGCAGGTCTGTGGGAATTGATACGCACAGGGAGCTGACTTGAAAGCTAGCTCCTCATGTGTATCAGCTCCAGCCTGCCTCCCTCGCCCTCCATGCTGCTACCTCGCTATCAGAGGCAGCAGCGTGGGGAGGGGGCAGGTAGATGTGATACTCATGGGGAGCCTGAATAAAGCCAGCTCCTCACAGGCGCTGGCTCCTGCCCCCCACCCCTTGCTGCCTCTGGTACAGAGGTAGCAAGAGCGAGGAGTGTGTGTAGTTGATCGGATTAATCAATAACTGGTGTTATAAGGAGGAAGAAGAAAAATTGTTCTCCTTGGCCTCTGATGACAGGACAAGAAGCAAAGGGCTTAAACTGCAGCAAGGGAGGTTTAGGCTGGACATTAGGAAAAACTTCCTGTTAGGGTGGTTAAACAATGGAATAAATTGCCTAAGGAGATTGTAGAATCTCCATCATTGGAGATATTTAAGAGCAGTTGGATAGACATCTATCAGAGATTATCTAGACAGTGCTTGGTCCTGCTGTGAGGGCGGGGGACTGGACTTGATGGCCTCTCAAGTTCTCTTCCAGTTCTATGATTCTATGATAAGCCTAAGCTTACCAGTTAATCGTTCAGTCAACTATATGTTAACATTCCTAATAGAAACAAAGCCAATTGCATAATTTTTAAATTTTATATCATCCTTATCTTCAAGTCAGGTTGCAGGAACATCTAGTCTGTGTAAAGAAATAGTTGTAGAGGAGTTTAATGGAAAATAAGTCGCATTAATAGAAGAAACATCCCTGCAAAAATTACTTACCATTCTTCAATTCTCCCAAATGGTAAAACCTCTTATAATTGTCCAGTGCTCTTATTTGTGGAGCTCATTCTGAGTTATTTGGCTCCATTTATAGTTTTTGTTGTGCATTCAATTATTTTTTTACCTATAGTTCTTTAGCTGGAGCCTTAAAATTAAAAAGTCTGATAATTAAACAATTATTGATTGATTTTCCCCAACCAGCTTTCCAACCAGCTATGCAACTCTTGCCGGGAGTATCTTCCTTTTGCCAGTTCCCCTAAGGAATTCTACTTTGAGAAACTTTCTAATTGAATTGAATCCTGCAATCAGAACAGAACATTAGAAGCACCGCAGGAGATAATATCACTAAGACACCTCACATTTGAAAAAGCTGGCTCTAAAATTCTGGATAATGAAAGAGCTGATACAGTGGGTCAAACTGAGTATTGAAAGGGGCAACTTCACTGACATCAGAGTAATTATCTGTTTATGCCTGGGCTGAATTTGGCCCATTATCTTTACTTGCAATTACAGCATTCATAGGCATCAGATATTACAGTCTGGCAATCATAAGAGATTATGGCAGGGGTGGGCAAGAGGCTGCCAGTGGGCTGAATCCAGCCCGCCAAACCACCAAATCCGGCCCGCAACCTCTTCACCAGATATCTCAGGTAGAGATCAGTTCAAATTTTAGAAAGCCAGCTGTTCTATGCTCTGGACTGCCTAGGGAGGGAGGAGGGATATGTCTCCTGCTGTTCCTGCCCCCCACCAAAATCTCTTAGCTGCCATTGCCCAGTCTCTCAGTTTCTGGCCAACAGGACTCAAGAATTTTTGCTGGGAGCAGGGGCAGTGTAGGAAGCCTTCTCCCTCCCTCCTCGGCCCCTCTCCCCCAACTTCTGCCTCTTATACATAGAGTACGTCTAGACTACATGCCTCTGCCGACAGAGACATGTAAAATAGGCTACCCGACATAGTCAATGAAGCAGGGATTTAAATATCCCCAGCTTCATTAGAATAAAAATGGCTGCCACGCTGTGCCGGCTCAGCTGATCGTCAGCATAGCGCGCGAATCAAGATGCGGATTGATCGACAAGGGAAGCCTTTGTCAACCACTCCCTTATGCCTTGTGAAACAAGGTTTACAGGAGCGGTTGACAAAGGCTTCCCCTGTCGACTGATCCACGTCTTGACTCGCACGCTGTGCTGACGATCAGCTGAGTCAGCACAGCGCGGTGGCCATTTTTATTTTAATGAAGCCGGAGATATTTAAATCCCCGCTTCATTGACTATGTTGGGTAGCCTATTTTACATGTCTCTGCCGGCAGAGGCATGTAGTCTAGATGTACCCTCAGAGCTGAGCCATGTGGAGCAGCGAGCAGCCTGCAGCCAGAGCCTGCCTCTGGCACCCCAGCCCCTCCCTTCGCTAACCCTCTTGCCTCCTCCTGCACCCAAACTCCCTCCCAGGTCTGGCACCCCAATCTTCTTCCCCAGATCACAAGCCCCTCCTAGCCTAGGTCACATCCCAAAGTCCTGCACCCCAGTCTCCTGCCCAAGGCCACAACTACCTCCTTCACCCAAACTCCTTCCTGGACCCCATTCTCTCGTCTGCACCCCAGTCCTTCATTCCAAACTCCCCTCTGCACCCAATCTCCATCCCAGAACCCGCACCTCCTCTATTAATATCCTGGAAGAGTGCGGTCCTCGACCACTTTCCAAAATCTTGGAGTGGCCCCTGCATCAAAAATTATTGGATTATGGGCATAAAGGAAACAAGAAACTATTGAAAACTATTGAACTATATATTAAAAGGTTCTGCAATCAATAAGTGTGCCAAGCTATGAGATGGCCTGCTGTAGAGACCATTTTTCTGGGTGCGTTTTTCAGTAGCTGCATGATAATTCCTTAGATAGATTGTCTGAGAGGACTAAACCCAAGCCTCAGGATCTAAGAACATCAAACTACACTGCTAAAATAAAAGGACCAGATGTCCTAACTTGGAAGCAGTAAACAATCTGCATGTGATCCAGCCACTAGAGAGAGAGAAATTTCCACACTGGTGTTCATGGGTGTTACATCTGCAACTCTCATTAGAACAGTGAGTGCTCAGTAGTTATGAAAAAAAATAGATTCTCAAAGTACACTAGACCAGCTGTTATTAATACTTGGATTTACAATTTTTCTGTATTTACTAATTTTTCTGGTGTGGGCTGGCTGAGGAACAGACTGGCTGCACAGCAGTGAGTTAAAATGAGCACAAAATGCCAATACTGCATGGCAAGTTAATTCACACAGATTGCACGACCTGGTAGATAATGATTTTTCTTCAGGTAATATGATTCAGACCTTCACCCATCACTATAAACTGCCATTCCCTTCCCTCCACTGTGACCTTTCTTTCTAGCCCTGAGGCAGGGGAAGACACATTTTCTGCGGCCATGGGAGAGAAGCATGTAGATCTGAATGCTTGAAAAAGGCCTATCATCAGAAGGGGGCAGTTGCTCCAGAACCAGGCAATTCAAAGTTAATACTGCTACTAAGGGAGCAGAGGCAGATGCAGTCCCAGACCCCTCTGAATTGCCACTGGAGTATCGCTCCACTGCTCTGCATGATGTTGAAGAATATGCAGGACTCAGCTAG
Organism: Pelodiscus sinensis; assembly: GCF_049634645.1. Classification (NCBI taxonomy): domain Eukaryota; kingdom Metazoa; phylum Chordata; order Testudines; family Trionychidae; genus Pelodiscus; species Pelodiscus sinensis. The sequence goes on along the minus strand of NC_134712.1, from coordinate 241,743,002 downwards.
GGATGACTTACAAGCATGGTTACGAGTAGTGAACTATGCACTGAATAACAAACAGTTGCTATGTATTATTTCCTGAATAACACAAATCAATAACTAAAGACAATCAAATTGTTGTAGATCTTATAAAGTTTAGGGAACAGTGTTTTATGGTATGCATTAAATAAAACTGTTAATTCACAGCACATTTGCAGCAACTGTTAATTTTAATGTGACAGGGAACGAAGTCTGTGCCCTAAAAGAGTGGGATCAATGAAAACTTGGGCTCACACAGGCGCTTCATGGAGGGGCCATGAAAGCAACTATTCTAGAAACAGGAAGGAGGCTGTGGCTTTAGGTAAGAAACTTCAAGTATGGAGTGAGAAATCTCATACATTTGGATGCTTAGGGACATATTCTGTGACTAAAATGTAAACTCCCTGAGAAAAGGGCTCTGACTGGCTGACTGAGTGTCGCTGTGAGCTTTGTAGGTTAAAAGTTTCAGGAACCATCTACATGAGGAAAGTATTACCAGTATTATTAATTATTTAGGTGTAATTAAATTAGGGCTCTAAAGTATTTAAAGTATTAATCATAATTAAATGCACAATTAAAATTAATCACAATTAATACTGAGATTAATTGTGCTGTTAAACAATAACAGAATACAAATAATTTAAATATTTTAGATGTTTTCTATCTTTTCAAATATTTTTATTTAAATTACAACACAATATGAGGTATACAGAGCTCGTTTTATTACAAATAAACTTAAAAAACAACAAATGGTCTGGTAGCACTTTATAGACTAACAAAACATGTAGATGGTATCATGAGCTTACATGGGCACAGCCCACTTCTTCAGATGATTGGAGTTTTATTTGCCCTGTAAAAAACAAAAGAAATAGTATTTTTCAATTCCCCCATTACAAGTACTGTAATGCAACCTCCTTTTTCTGAGAGTTGAACTTACAAATGTAGAATTATGTACAAAAAAACTGCATTAAAAATAAAACAATATAAAACTTTAGAGCCTACAACTCCACTCAGTCCTACTTCTTGTCCATTCAGACATGTATATTTGCAGGAAATAACACTGTCTGCTTCTTCTTTTCAGTGTCACCTTAACATAAAAACAGGTGTTTGCATTGCATTGTTGTAGCTATCTTGCAAAATGTTTACTGGCCAGAGGTGCTAACAATTCATATGTCCCATCCTTCACACTCCATGGAATCTCCATAACTGGAAATATTTAAGAGCAGGTTAGACAGACATCTGTCAGAGATAATCTAGACAGCGCTTGGTCCTGCCGTCCAGCACTCTGGCATTTAATTTCAAAAAGGGAAATTACACAAAAATGAGGAGATAAGTTAAACAGAAATTAAAAGGCACAATGACTACAGCCAAATCCCTGCAAGCTACATGGAAACTTTTTAAAGACACCATAATTGAGGCCCAACTTAAATGTATATCCCACATTAAAAAACATAGCAAGAGACCTAAAAAAGAGTCACCGTGACATAACCACCATGTAAAAGAAGCAGTGAGGGACAAAAAGGCATCTTTTAAGAAGTGGAAGTCTAATCCTAGTGAGATAAATAGAAAGAAACATAAACACAGTCAAATCAAGGGTATGTCTACACTACAGCACTAATTCGAACTAAGCTAATTGGAACTAACGGATCCAGACTAAAAAACTAGTTCGAATTAGCGTTTTGCTAATTGGAACTAGCATGTCCACATTAAGTGGACCCTGAACCGGGGTTAAGGATGGCCGGAAGCAGTGCCGGCAGGGCATCTGATGAGGACTTAGAGCGTGGAGCTGCTGCCTCAGGCTAGCCGAGGGCTGCGCTTAAAGGGTCCCGACCCCCACCCCGGACAGACAGTTCTCAGGGGTGCCCCGCTTGCAAAGCAGTCCTGGCTTGGAGTGCCCTAAGTGCCCACACTGGGCACATCACAGCACTCGGCCATCAGCCCGGCTGCACTTGCCGCAGGCTGCCATCTGGGGAGAGGAGGCAATTGGGGGGCTGCAGGAGAGCTTCCACCCCCAGAAGCCCGCAGAGCCAGCCCAGTCCTCCCCATCGGGGGCTCGTACCCCATTCCTCCCTCACCTCCTTCCACTTACCTTTCCCTAGCCCCCCTTCCTGAAGTACAAAATAAAGAAAACGTGTGGTCAAAAATAGAATCTCTCTTTATTGAACAAAACTCGGGGAGACTGGGAAAAGGAGGTGGGAGAGGGGAAGAGAGTGGGTGGAAGAGGGGAGGGCAACTAAAATGATCAGAGGTTTGGAAGAGGTCACATATGAAGAGAGGCTAAAGAGACTGGGACTTTTCAGTTTAGAAAAGAGGAGACTGAGGGGTATAGGATAGAGGTCTATAAAAGCATGAGTGGGGTAGAGAGGGTGCATCAAGAAAAGTTCTTCATTAGTTCCCATAATAGAAGGACTAGAGGACACCAAAGGAAAGGAATGGGTAGCAGGCTTCAAACTAGTAACAGAAAGTTGTTCTTCACAAAGCAAAGAGTCAACCTGTGGAACTCCTTGCTGCAGGAGGCTGTGAAGGCTAGAACTAGAACAGAGTTTAAAGAGAAGTGAGATAAAGTGATGGAGGTTGGGTCCATGGAGTGGTATTAGCCAGGGGGTAGGAGTGGTGTCCCTGCCCAAAGTTTGTGGAAGGCTGGAGAGGGATGGCACGAGACAAATGGCTTGGTCACTGTCTTTGGTCCATCCCCTCCAGGGTCCCTAGGGTTGGCCGCTGTTGGCAGACAGGCTACTGGGCTAGATGGACCTTTGGTCTGACCCAGTACGGCCATTGTAAGCTCAGGGCTCAGGGTCGGGGGTCTCAGTGGACCACCTTGATTTTCATGCACACCTGCTCCTGGGTGGCCAGGCTGGCAGCTGCCCTGCCCTAGACAGCCACTTTCCTGTGCCTAGTGTGGAGGTCGGGGACGAGGTCCACGATGCCTGCACTAGACCAGGCGGGTGCCCGCCTCTTGCGGTCCCGGGCAAGCTCCCGGAAGCCACCAGCCTGGTCCCGGAAAGAGGGAGAGGGCTGGGGGGCATCGGGTGGCTGGCTCAAGCCGTGCCAGGTGCAGGGTCTGCTAGCTGGGTGCTGGCAGGCTTGCACCTGGCACGGGCATCGTAGCCGGCCCGTGCCCCTTTAAGAGGTCCGGGGCCGGGAGGGAGGCAATAGAGTTTCCCTGGTGTTGGCCAGAGTGGCCACCAGTGAAAGCTGGGGAGGGCTAGCCTCCCACTAGTTCGAATTAAGGGGCTACACACCCCTTAATTCGAACTAGTAAGTTCGAACTAGGCTTAGTCCTCGTACAATGAGGTTTACCTAGTTCGAATTAAGAGCTCCGCTAGTTTGAATTAAGTTCGAACTAGCGGAGCGCTAGTGTAGCGCCTATCAAAGTTAATTCGAACTAACGTCTGTTAGTTCGAATTAACTTTGTAGTGTAGACATACCCCAAGTGTAAAAATGTAATAAGAAAAGCAAAAAAAGATTTTGAGGAACAGCTAGCCAAAAACTCAAAAAGAAATAACAAAATGTTTTTTAAGTACATTAGAAGCAGGAAGCCTGCTAAAAAACCTGTGGGTCCCCTAGACAATCGAGATATAAAAAGAGCAATCAAGGACGATAAAGCCATTGCGGATAAACTAAATGATTTCTTTGCTTCAGTCTTCACGGCTGAGGACGTTAGGGAGATTCCCAAATCTGCATCGTCCTTTGTGGGTGATGAATCTGAGAAACTGTCCCGGATTGAAGTGTCATTAGAGGAGGTTTTGGAACAAATAGAAAAACTTAATGTTAACAAATCTCCGGGACCGGATGGCATTCATCCAAGGGTTCTAAAAGAACTCAAATGGGAAATTGCTGAACTATTATCTGTGGTTTGTAACCTATCCTTTAAATCGGCTTCTGTACCTAATGACTGGAAGGTAGCCAACGTGACACCAATATTTAAAAAGGGCTCTAGAGGCTATCCTGGCAATTACAGACCGGTAAGTCTAACTTCAGTACTGGGCAAATTAGTCGAAACAATAGTAAAGAATAAAATTGTGAAGCTTGTAGAAGAACATAATTTGTTGGACAAAAGTCAACATTGTTTCTGTAAAGGGAAACCCTGTCTTACTAATCTATTAGGGTATGTCTACACTACCCCACTAGTTCGAACTAGCGGGGTAATGTAGGCATACCGCACTTACAAATGAAGCCCGGGATTTGAATTTCCCGGGCTTCATTTGCATAATCTGGGCGCCGCCATTTTTAAATCCCTGCTCGTTCGAACCCCGTGCCGCGCGGCTACACGCGGTACGAACTAGGTAGTTCGGACTAGGCTTCCTAGTCCAAACTACCGTTACTCCTCATTCCACGAGGAGTAACGGTAGTTCAGACTAGGAAGCCTAGTCCGAACTACCTAGTTCGTGCCGCGTGTAGCTGCGCGGCATTGGGTTCAAACGAGCAGGGATTTAAAAATGGAGGCGCCCAGTTTATACAAATGAAGCCCGGGAAATTCAAATCCCGGGCTTCATTTGTAAGTGCGGTTTGCCTACATTACCCCGCTAGTTCGAACTAGTGGGGTAGTGTAGACATACCCTTAGAGTTCTTTGAAGGGGTTAACAAATGTGCAGACAAGGGAGATCTAGTAGATATAGTATACTTAGATTTTCAGAAAGCCTTTGATAAGGTCCCTCACCAAAGGCTCTTGTGTAAATTAAATAGCCATGGGATAAGAGGGAAGGTCCTTTCTTGGATTGAGAACTGGTTAAAAGACAGGAACCAAAGGGTAGGAATAAATGGTAAATTTTCAGAATGGAGAGGAGTAACAGACTGTGACGGGGTGGCGGGGATTGCGAGTCCCAACCCCGCGCCCCGCACTGGGGCACCGCGGGGGACAGGCGCCAAAACGCCTGAGCGGCTTTGCCGCGCTTGTTTGGCGGCAGCCGCCGATGTAGGCGGGGGCAGGGCAGCAGGGATCTCAAGCCCCAACCCTACGCCCCACGCCAGGGGCGCCGCGGGAAATGGCCGCTGGGACATCCGAGCGGCTCTAACGCGCCGGCCCAGAGACGGTGGCCGGCGCAGGCAGAGGGGCCTCCGCCCAGAAGGGCCACCCACGCACTGGCCCAGCCCCTCCTGCAGGGGGCATGCGCCAGCGTCCCTGAGCAGGAGCGCCAGGTTTAAAAGCCGGACGGCCGGGGCGCAGGGGGAAGAGGGAGCTCCAGTGAGACGGGGCGAGGACGATCGTTCCGGATGGCGGCGGGGCGGAAGGACCGATGGTGGACCCAGGACGGGCAACCGACTGCCCCGCGATCGGAGTGGGTGAGTCAACCCCGAAACCCCGCTGGACCAGACTGAGACATACAGACCCCAAAGGGTGGGAGGAAGCAGCCCAGGACGGGGTCGGAAACCCCAGGGACCGGTGCGTTGCGGCCGTAGCCCCCCCGGTCGGGCAGCGCATCTCAGATGCACTCCCTTAGGGTCCTGGGCTGGGACCTGGAGAGGGGGCGGGCCCAGGTCCCCCTCCACCCCGGTCGGATACGAGGGAGCCATCCAACAGACAAATCAGCAAAAGATAACGACCCCTCTCCCCGAGGAAAGGGCCGGGACCGTTACAAATGGCGGAGAATGTGGGTACTCAGCCCCTAGACTAGAGGGGGGGCCCCCCAGAAAAAAAAAGTTGTTTCAACCCCAACCCGGGCTCAAGACGGCCGAGAACCCCATAAGGGGTAAAGGGCGCCTCCCGCGAGAGGAGTGGAGGAGAGCTGCCGCCATGGACCCGGCGCAGATGTTTGAGTGGCTCAAAGAGCAGCAGGCGCTACAGCAACAGCACCAGGTGCAGTTGCTACAGCAGCTGGCCGCCCAAGGCCAAGAACAGCAGCGCCAGCTAGTAAGGGAAATGACCCAACAGCAGGAGAGGTGGCTGCAGCAAGGGGTAGGCCAGGGAATCATGGCCGGACCAGTCGGAGATAGGGATGACAGACCCGGGGGAGCAGCCCAGCTGCCCATCAGACTGACCAAGATGGGATCTCTGGATGACCCGGAAGCATACTTGGTCACTTTTGAGAGGGTGGCATTAGCTGCCCGTTGGCCCGAAGACCATTGGGCCACGCTTCTGGCCCCCTGTCTTACGGGTCCAGCGCAATTGGCCTACAGGAGCCTAAGCCCCCAGGACGCCTTGAAATATTACAAGGTCAAAGAGGCCATATTAGACCAGATAGGGGTCACACCCGAAACCTGTAGACAAAGGTTTAGGGCAGAGCGATACCCCCAGGGGGCACGGCCGCGCGCAGTGGTGCAGAAATTAAGGGAACTGGCCTGGCGGTGGCTGGAGCCAGAGAGGCCGGACAGTGCTCAGCTGGCGGAAGTAGTAGCGTTAGAACAGTTCCTGCAGATTCTCCCCCCAGGGGCCCAGCAGTGGGTACATAGGCACTGCCCCCAGGCCCTGACGGATGCGATCGCCCTCATGGAGAACTATATGGCGGCAGAGATGCCCGGAGGCCCCGGGAGAGGGGAAAGAGAAGGCCGGGCGGACTGCTTGCTGAGGGGCCGTGCCTGTCCGGAAAAGGGAGAGGCGCGCTGGGGCATAGGCCGGGGGGTAGCCCGGCGAGGGCCGGAGGTAAGAAAGGAAGGACCCCCAGAAAACATAGGCGCAGGGGGACATCGACCGGAGGGAGGGGCGGCAGAGGTGACAACCCCCCATCCCCGGTGTTATGAGTGCGGACAAGAGGGGCATTTCAAGCGCGAATGCCCCTTCATGGACTGCTCCTTCGGGCAAGGGGTCGCCTCAGGGGCGCCCCCCGGCCCCTACCACAGAGCTAGAGTAACCATCCAGGTACTGGTGGAAGGGGTGCCGAGACAGGCTTTGGTGGACTCGGGGTGCGGACAGACGATGGTCCGCCCAGAATTAGTCCTGAGCCCTGAGCCTGCCGGCTCCACAATTTGGGTGCGGTGCATCCACGGGGGCGTCCGATCCTACCCAACAGCCTGGGTGCGGCTACGGTGCCAGGGGGAAGAAGGGATTTGTCAGGTGGCCCTGGCCCCGCAGCTAGCCTACCCGGTGGTCCTGGGGTGGGACTGGCTGGGCTTCTGGAGGATTTTGTAGGCCTGGAACCTGTCGGACGCCAGCCAGCCGGCAGACACAATGGCAGGGGCCGAAGTCGAACCTGACTGGGTCACCGCCCATGATTTCCTGGAGGAACAACGGAACGACCCGTCCCTGGTGCGGGCCTGGGAGCAGGCAAGGGGGGACGAAGCTGATGACGAGACTAACCAGCAGGAGACTCACTTCGAGGTACGGAGGGGCCGCTTATACCGGGTAACCCGGGAGGCGGAGGGCCCGGGGTGGGCTCGACAGCTGCTGGTGCCCGGGCGCTACCGCAACGGGGTGCTAGAACTCACCCATGCGAATCCCTGGGCGGGGCACCTAGGCCAGGAAAAGACCTTGCAGCAACTTACGCAACGGTTCTTTTGGCCCAGCATATACAAGGCCGTTAAGGACTTCTGTGAGTCCTGCCCCACCTGCCAATGCACCCAGTTACAGCTGTGCCCGAAGGCCCTATTGGTGCCCCTCCCGGTGGTAGGAGTCCCCTTCGAGCGAGTAGGTTTAGACTTGGTGGGCCCCGTGGAAAAGTCCGCCTCGGGATACCAATACCTCATGTTCTTGGTGGACTATGCAACCCGTTACCCGGTGGCGGTCCCCTTAAGAAACACTACAGCGGCTACAATCGCGGGGGAATTAGTTAAGATATTTGCCCGAGTGGGGATTCCAAAGGAAATCTTAATGGACCAAGGGACCAACCTAACTTCCCGCCTCATACAAGAATTGTGCAGGTTGCTACGGGTTAAGACCCTGCGAACTTCCGTGTACCACCCCCAGACGGACGGGGTGGTGGAAAGGTTTAACCGGACCTAAAAGGAAATGCTGCGACGATTCCTTGACGAGGAACCCCGGGAATGGGATAAGGCCCTACCCGCACTGTTATTCGCCGTGAGAGAGGTACCCTATGCCTCAACCGGATTTGCTCCGTTTGAGCTACTGTACGGGCGTAAGCCACGGGGGATACTGGACCTGATTAAAGAAACCTGGAAAGCACAGGAGTCCCGAGTCCAGGGCACCGTGAACTAAGTTTTAAAGTTAAGGGAACAGCTACGGCGACTGGGGGACTTCGCCAAGAAGAACTTACAACAAGCCCAAGACCACCAAGCATTCTTTTACAACCAAGGCACCAAGCTGAGGGAATTCGAAGCCAGAGACCGAGTGCTTCTGTTGCTCCCGATAAAGGAGTCGAAACTGTTGGCCCGGTGGCAGGGGCCCTTTGAGGTCATCCGCAGGGTCGGGCCAGTGGATTATGAGGTACGATTAGAAGGCAGGAGGGATAGATCTCGGATCTATCACGTTAACCTGCTAAAGAAGTGGAGACGTCGCGAGGCCCTCCTGATCACGACTGAGCTAGAAGAACCCGAATTTGGGCCGGGGACAGGAGGGATGATGGCGCCAGCGAACCTCGACCTGAGCAAAGACCTCTCAGCCACCCAAAGAAGAGAAGTGGAAGCCATCGCCCAGGAATACGCCACCACTCTCACCAAAGTGCCAGGAAAGACCCCAGTTACGTACCATCATATCGCAACAAACTCGGGGAAACGGATGTGCGACACATTAAGGCCCCTCCCTCGGCAGATGTGGGACACTGTCCGGAAGGAGGTGCAGGAGATGCTCCGTCTCGGCGTAATTGAGGAGTCGCGAAACGAATGGAGAAGCGCCATTGTACTGGTGCTGAAGCCGGACGGGTCCCTTCGCTTTTGCGTGGACTTTCGGAAGGTGAACGCAATATCTAGGTTCGACGCATACCCCATGCCTCGGGTGGACGAGCTGCTAGATAGGCTAGGACAGGCGAACTACATCTCGACCCTGGATCTAACCAAGGGATATTGGCAGATCCTGCTGACTCCAACCTCCAAAGAGAAAACAGCCTTCTCGACCCCGTTTGGGTTATTGCAGTTTAAACCATGCCCTTCGGACTCCATGGAGCAGCCGCCACGTTTCAAAGGTTGATGGACAAGATCTTACAGGACCACCACAGTTACGCGGCGGCTTATATCGACGACATAGTCATATATAGCCAGAAATGGGCGGACCACACGCGACACCTGCGAGCTGTGTTGAAGACTTTACGGGATGCGGGCCTCACAGCCAACTCGGGCAAATGCCATATAGGCCAAAGAGAGGTCACGTATCTCGGGTACACCGTGGGGAGAGGGAAGCTACGACCCCTAACGGACAAAGTGAAGGCCCTAGTGGACTATACGTTCCCCACAACTAAGAAGCAGGTGAGACAGTTTTTGGGTTTGGCTGGGTACTATCGGAGATTCATCCCCCAGTTCGCGACTATCGCAGCGCCCCTCATGGACCTGACACGCGCCGACCAGCCAAAAAAGGTGGTACGCTCGGAGGGAGCCGAGAAAGCTTTTAACAAACTAAGAACCGCGCTCATGGGAGCGCCGGTGTTAAGGCAACCAGATTTCACAAAAGGATTTATAGTCCAGACGGATGCCTTCGCCGTGGGCTTGGGAGCCGTCTTAAGTCAGGAATGGGATGGGGAGGAACACCCCATTTTATATATCAGTCGGAAACTGTTTCCACGGGAAAAGGCCTACGCCACTATTGAAAAGGAAGCATTAGCGGTAAAGTGGGCGATTGAATCCCTCCGATACTACCTACTCAGAGGGTTGTTCAAACTAATAACGGACCATGCCCCCCCTTAAGTGGTTGCATTCAATGAAAGAGACCAACCCCCGAATAACGAGGTGGTATTTAACATTGCAACCCTACAGGTTTGAGGTGGCGCACCGCCCGGGACGGAAGCACCACAACGCCGACTTCTTCTCCAGGAAGGACGAACCTGAGAGCGACGTCAAAAGAAAAAAGGCAGGAAACCTAAGGGGAGAGGGTGTGACGGGGCGGCGGGGATCGCAAGCCCCAACCCTGCGCCCCGCACTGGGGCGCCGCGGTGGACAGGTGCCGAAATGCCTGAGCGGCTTTGCCACGCTTGTTCGGCAGTGGCAGGGTGGCGGGGGCAGGGCGGCGGGGATCACAAGCCCCAACCCTACGCCCCATGCCAGGGGTGCCGCGGGAAATGGCCGCTGGGACATCAGAGCGGCTCTAACGCGCCGGCCCAGGGACGGCGGCTGGCGCAGGCTCAGGGGCCTCCGCCCAGAGGGGCCACCCACGCACTGGCCCAGCCTCTCCCGCAGGGCGCATGCGTCGGCGTCCCTGAGCAGGAGCGCCGGGTTTAAAAGCCGGATGGCCGGGGCGCAGGGGGAAGAGGGAGCTCCGGTGAGACGGAGCGAGGATGATCGTTCCGGACGGCGGCGGGGCGGAAGGACCGGCGGCGGACCCAGGACGGGAAACCGACTGCCCCGCGATCGGAGTGGGTGAGTCAACCCCGAAAACCCGCTGGACCAGACTGAGGGTATGTATACACTACCCCGCTAGTTCGAACTAGCGGGGTAATGTAGGCATACCGCACTTGCAAATGAAGCCCGGGATTTGAATTTCCCGGGCTTCATTTGCATAAGCCGGGCGCCGCCACTTTTAAATCCCGGCTGGTTCGAACCCCGTGCCACGCGGCTACACGCGGCACGAACTAGGTAGTTCGGACTAGGCTTCCTAGTCCGAACTACCGTTACTCCTCGTGGAATGAGGAGTAACGGTAGTTCGGACTAGGAAGCCTAGTCCGAACTACCTAGTTCGTGCCGCGTGTAGCCGCGTGGCACGGGGTTCGAACCAGCCGGGATTTAAAAATGGTGGCGCCCGGCTTATGCAAATGAAGCCCGGGAAATTCAAATCCCGGGCTTCATTTGCAAGTGCAGTATGCCTACATTACCCTCCTAGTTCGAATTAGGAGGGTAGTGTAGACATACCCCAGATCCCCCTCCGCCCCGGTCAGATACTGGGGAGCCATCCAACAGACAAATCAACAAAAGATAACGACCCCTCTCCCCGAGGTAGGGGCCGGGACCGTTACACAGACGTTAGTTCGAATTAACTTTGATAGGCGCTACACTAGCAAACTGCTAGTTCGAACTTAATTCGAACTAGCGGAGCGCTTAATTCGAACTAAGTAAACCTCATTCCACAAGGACTAACGCCTAGTTCAAATTAAGCAGTTCGAATTAAGGGCTGTGTAGCCACTTAATTCAAACTAGTGGGAGGCTAGCCCTCTCCAGCTTTCTCTGGTGGCCACTCCGGGCACCACCAGGGAAACTCTTCTGCCCCCCTCCCGGCCCCGGAGCCCTTAAAGGGGCACGGGCTGGCTACGGTGCCCATGCCAGGTGCAAGCCTGCCAGCTCCCAGCCAGCAGACCCCGCACCTGGCACAGCTCAAGCCGGCCACCTGCTGCCACCCAGCCCTCCGCCTCTTTCTGGGACCAGACTGGCGGCTCCCGGGAGCCTGCCCAGTTCCGCAAGAGGTGGGCGCCCGCCTGGTCTAGTGCGGACATCGTTGACCTCATCCACGACCTCCGCACTAGGCACAGGAAAGTGGCCATCTAGGGCAGCATAGCTGCCAGCCTGGCCACCCAGGAGCAGGTTTGCATGAAAATCAAGGTGGTCCAGTGAGACCCCGACCCTGAGCCCTGGGTCAGACCAAAGGTCCATCTAGCCCAGTAGCCTGTCTTCCGACAGCGGCCCACACTAGGTATCCTGGAGGGGATGGACCGAAGACAATGACCAAGCCATTTGTCTCGTGCCATCCATCTCCAGCCTTCCACAAACAGAGGCCAGGGACACCATTTCTACCCCCAGGCTAATAGCACTCCATGGACCCAACCTCCATGACTTTATCTCACTTCTCAATAAATTCTGTGGGTATGTCTACACTACCCCGCTAGTTCGAACTAGCGGGGTAATGTAGGCATACCGCACTTGCAAATGAAGCCCGGGATTTGAATTTCCCGGGCTTCATTTGCATAAGCGGGGAGCCGCCTTTTTCGTGAAATGAGAAGGCCTAGTTCGTGCCCCGTGTAGCATGGGGTTCGAACCAGCGGGGTTTTAAAAATGGCGGCTCCCCATTTGAATGTGCTGTAACTCGGGGTGGGACCTTCCCGGCCAGGACATAACACTCCCTGATACAACCCGCGACCCAACTGGACAACCTCTGGGTTGAGATAGGGAGCCCTTTCATTCTGTCCGCGAAAGCCACAAACAGTTGCGTGGACTTATGAAAGCGTTTGGTTCTATCAACATAAAAGGCTAACGTCCGCCTAACCGGCGCTACAGGTACCGCTAGGGAAAATGCTCCGGAAGACGCAGTGCATGCGGTGCGCATACCTGATTCGAATGAACATGAGCAACCACTTGAAGAAGAACCTGGCATCCAAGGGCGAGGATATTGCTAAGGCAAAAAACAGAGGCCTTAATAAGGGAAAAGGGAAGGAAAATCTTCCTTTTTTTTAGAATGAACACTGTTTCTAGCTATTATGCTTTGAAAACTATGAAGAACAGGTAACTGTGCTAAACTACACTACAAGAGCAATAGAGAGAAAAAAATTGTTGGAGAGCATAGTGGTTCTGACCGGTGGTGGCAGAGAAGGAACTGAGGGGACAGTTGCTGCATGTGCGTAGTAGTGGCACCGCGCATGCCATCTGCTCCACATGTGCAGCCCACAAGAGGGCACTGCTACCAAAAATCTCTGACTAGGTTGCAGCGGTGCCCAAACACCTAAGGTGGAGCACCCACAGGGACACTCGTCGAAGAAGAACCCAATGTTTTCTCCAAAATGAAAGTATGCAAGAAACATTTAAATTTTTTTCAAAATTTACATTTCTCAACAAAAATGGCTAGTTTTCATTTTGGGGAGAAAGGCTGGCCAATTTTGACCTATTATATATATGGAGAATTTTTTTCGGACTGAAAATTTTCTAAAAGCAAACATTTTCAGTTTTGAAAGCAAAATAAGATTTCAAAAATTCAAATTCAAATTTCAAAACCAAACTATATTACGATTAAAAATATGTACAGAATATTTATAAAAAATAGGTCTCTTGTGAAAATTAATGGAATTAATCCATCTTTGAAATTAAAAACAAACAAACATTAGTAAAAAAAATGTATGTATTTTTTCCAGCATGGATAAATAAATCCAATCAGTATAATACTCAATTTTATGTTTTAACTGGCCTTATGTGAATTTGCCATGCAAAATCACATGAACTCAATTCTGGAAAGCTGATCCAAACCAGTCCAAAGTCCTGATCACATAACAAACTCAGCACATGCAAACCCCAAAGCCTAGGCCCACACAGAGCCCCACTGACTTTAGGAGTATGTCTAGACTGCATCCCTCTGTCAGCAGAGGGATGCAGATTAGGCAGGTCAACATTGCAAATGAGGCAGGGATTTAAATATCCTGTGCCTAATTTGCATAAGAATGGGTGTCGCGTTTTGCCAACTCAGCACTTTGTCAGCAAAAAGTGGCAGTCTAGAGGGGGATCTGTTGAAAAAGAAAGCCTTTTTCGACAGATCCCTTATGCCTCCTGAAAGGCATATGTCTTGCCTAATGTCAACCTGCCTAATCTGCATCCCTCTGCCAACAGAGGGATACAGTCTAGACATACCCTAACAGGTTTGCCCACACAGAGCTCTTTCCAGGATGAAGGCCTCTGTCATCTACTAAGGTTACTTCTCATCTGAGACTGACACAGGTCACTTTCAGAGTGAAGCTTCAGGTTTTGCTGCCAGACAAAGATTATCTTGTGTGCAGAGCATATGCAATTAGAGACCTGCTGAATGTCTGTGCCTGTCACTTTTTCACAGTTTGGTTGTTTTGTCATTTTGTTCCTAGTACTGCTGATGCTGTGATGTCTTCTCTGTCAGATGAAATTTACAGGCATATTACCCTGCCTGACAGGAAAAGTGCATCTCGAGCATTTCCACAGGCAGGCACTATTAGAAAGTTGTCGGCAGCATACAGTAGTTTAATAGAAAACAGGGTGCCTTTTTTTTTAAATCACAACATTAAAAACAAAGGGTTGGCGGCTGTTAATCTATTTACTGTGCAGAATCCTTAGCAGTCTATGGTGTGCTTTCAGAACAGTGCATAGGAAATTCTGAGTCTAACTCCTTTGTGATATTTTGCACAAAAATATCAAGATTTTTGTGCAAAGATTCTGTACCTGTTTTAAAATATACCCTATAAGGCTACATCTAGACTGCAAGCTTCTTTCGGAATAAGTTTCTTTCGGAATAAGAGATCTTCTGGAAAAGCTTATTTCAAAAGAGAGCATCCAGATCCAAAAAGCGCAACAAAAAAGGAATGTGCTTTTTTGAAAGATAGCATCCACACTGATTGGATGCTTTCTTGCATTTAAGGCCACTTAGCTTCCATGTGCTGTTGCCTAAGGCTAGCCGAGATGCATACTTAAAGGGACTCCCCTGGACAGCCGTTTCTCAGCTTCTGTTGCTTGCTTACCTACCTCTCGGAGGGACAGCAAAGCTTTTGCAATCCATGCTCTGGTTGCCCAGCTTTTGGACGTCACAGCATACTCCTTCCCACAGATCCGGAGCTGCTTCCGGGTATGCGATGGCCCTACACTGCTGTGCTGCAGTTTCTACAGCAGTTTGTGTGGGCTGCCTTCATGGCCCTGCATGAGCTCGACACCGAGCTCATCACTGAGACGCTCTCCCTGTGTGCAGGAGCAAGGCCCTTGCAACCATACACCATGGTGAAGAGACAGTTCTGGAGGCTAGACACCCATTCCAACTGGTGGAACCAGCTAGCCATGAAGTAGTGGGACGATCAGCAGTGGCTCCAAAACTTCTGCATGAGGAAGGCCACCTTCATGGAGCTGTGTGCCTGGCTCACCCCTGCCTTCTGTCGACGGGACACCCAGATGCGACCCGTCATCCCCCTGGAGAAGTGGGTCACCATCACCGTGTGGAAGCTTGCCACCCCAGATAGCTACCAGTCTGTAGGCAACCAGCTCAGCATGGGAAAGTCCACCATCAGGGTCCTCCTCATGGAGGTAAGGCACTCTCAGGCTGCAGTCCCTGCAGAGGTGGGGGGAGTACTGGAAAGGGGGACGCTAGGGAAAAGCGGATGGGGGGCATAGGGTGGCCCCTGGAGTGTTTGAGGGGGAAGGAGGAGGGGCCTCAGGGACCTCCCAAGGGCTCAGGCACCCCATCCCATTCTCTGTTTTGTGTGTTTCTTTATCTCCTTCTGCAGGGGGTGAGGGCCATAAACTCTATCCTGCTGCACAGGGTCATCCTGCTAGGAGACCTGGACCCCATTGTGGTCAGATTTGCTACCCTAAGCTTCCCCAACTGTGGAGGGGCCATAGATGGAACCCATATTCCCATCTGAGCACTGCAATATCGAGCCACCCAACACATCAACTGCCAGTACTATTTCTCAATGGTGCTGCAGGCCCTGGTCGACCACCGTGGACAGTTCACGGACATTTTTGTGGGGTGGTTAGAGAGGACACACAACGCCCACATTTTCAGAAATTCCAGCCTCTTCGAGAAGCTGGAGGCTGACACATTCTTCCCCAGCATGACTTTTGGGTTGGGGATGTGCAGATGCCACTGTGCTTCATGGGAGACGTGGCCTACTCCCTCATGCCATGGCTGATGAAGGGGGTAGGCCACCTGGATCCCAGCAGGGACCGATTCAGTGCCTGCCTAAGCCGGGCCCACATCCAGGTGGAATGTGCCTTTGGGCGCTGTTTAGGTGCCTCCTGACCCACCTTGATGTGGGGGAGCACAACATCCCTGAGGTGATCTCAGCCTGTTGTGTTCTCTGCAACATTGTGGAGAGAAAAGAGGAGGCCTTCCTACTGGTATTGGGGTGGGGAGAGGGGGAGCAGAGGCTGGCCAGGAGGGAAGGGCCTTCCAGCAGCCCCACACAGCTGCCATCTGCCAGGCTCATTGGCTGGGGGTGCGCATCAGGGAGGCCTTGAGGGAGTTTCTCCAAAGGACCCCAGTAACTTTCCCCAGGGCCTCCACACTAGGGACATGTGTCTTGACCCCTATGCCTTTCCCACACACAACCCTTCCCTTCCCCCTTCCATGAACAGTCAATGAAAACAATGGTTTGGTTTTCAAAACAGGGGTCAGAGGTATCTGTGGTGTCCCCAAATCCAGTAAGCAGGAGCCCATGGTTGCTCCGGGGCTGCCTCCTGGGCCACGTGGCACAAACTGGTGCTGCATGTGCTTCCACATGCACAGAGTGCAGCATGATGTCCAGGCCAAGAAGGCCAAGTGACAATTGCATGCCAGCTTCTCGGCGCCCACCTCCCCAGCCCTGTGTGTGTGAAAAACTGAGAGCACTTACCTGATGATCCCTCACCACCCTCGGAGGATGCTTGCAAGACACCCAGGCCCTGGGGTACTGGCTGAAGGTTGATGGTGATGGTGCTGGCAGTTTCCTCCTCCTCCTCCAGCTGTGCATTGTTCTTCTCCTCCTTCTCCTTGCCTGGGAGCCCCGGGTGGGTGATGACGGGCATCTCCAGCCTCGAGTCAACCACCAGGTATGGGGAAGGGACTAAACCATCTCCCAGGATGCAATGGAGCTCGGTGTAGTAGGGGCAGGAGTGGGGTCCTGCCCCGGAGTGAGAGCTGCGCTCCCTTTCCCAGACATAGCCCTGCTGGAGCTCTTTAACTTTGCTCCACACTTGTTCAAGGCTCCTATGGTGGTGACCCCGTGCAGCCAGAACCTCGGACATCTGGCCATTTATGTAAGCATTTCGATGTCTGGAGTGGAGATTCTGCAGTGTCTCCTCCTCACCCCACACCTCTAGGAGGGCCAGGATCTCTGCCCCAGACTACGATGGTGCATGCCTCTTCTGGTCCCTAGCTGGGTTCTGGGAGCCCTGATCGTGCTCCCTGTGAGTGCCTGGAGGGTTTCAGGGAGCTTGTGGCTGGGCCATGGGTTCCAATTAGTGTGGCAGGTTAAGCCACATGGTGAGGTACAGGTCCCAGGGCCAGCTTCCTGCCGCAACACATGTCCAGGGTGCCTGCAGCTTTAAGAGCTGGCAGCAGACAAACTATAGAGCTGTGATGAGTTTGGAAGGAATGGCCACCAGGGCACCTGTGTAATTTCCTGGAGGACTCTTTTTTCAAAATAACTTCCTCTTCCACATCCACACACGCCTTTTTCCAAAAAAGCTTTTTTGGAAAAGGTGTTTTTCCTCATAGAAAGAGGTTTACCATTATTGGAAAGACCCCTCCGTTCTTTCAACTTTTTGTCGAAATAATGCAATTGAAGTGTGGACGCAAATATTGTTTTTCCAGAATAACAGCTGTTATTTCAGGAAAACATTGCAGTGTAGACATACCCTGAGGGTGTGTCTAGACTACATGCCTCCTTCGACGGAGGCATGTAGATTAGCCAGATCGGAAGAGGGAAATGAAGCCGCGATTAAAATAATCGCGGCTTCATTTAAATTTAAATGTCTGCCCCGATCTGCCGATCAGCTGTTTGTCGGCAGATCGGGGCAGTCTGGACGCGATGCGCCGACAAAGAAGCCTTTCTTCATCGGCACAGGTAAACCTGGTTTCACGAGGCTTACCTGTGCCGATGAAGAAAGGCTTCTTTGTCGGCACGTCGCGTCCAGACTGCCCCGATCTGCCGACAAACAGCTGATCGGCAGATCGGGGCAGCCATTTAAATTTAAATGAAGCCGCGATTATTTTAATCGCGGCTTCATTTCCCTCTTCCGATCTGGCTAATCTACATGCCTCCGTCGAAGGAGGCATGTAGTCTAGACACACCCTGAATGTCCAGCCTATAAAGACTAACCGCTAATTTATCTAGTCACAGGATAACTTCATCACCAAAAATCAACTTGCTATGGAGTCATTGAGTCATAAGCATTAGCTCATCAAAACATAGCTTCATCACAGGCTAATCCCCTCTGTAGCCCTGTAAAAAAATCCACTTTCTTTGAACCAGACAATAATCCATCTCCTTTCAGCACAAGTAACCTTATAAAATTACCTGTCTACACTTACTACAGTTTAGAATGATGCTGATGATCTCATCTGGCCTTCTAAATAGCTCACAGTACCTGCTTTTAGATCGAACAGCCTGATAGCTACAGGGCAAATACACCTTGAGATTGTATTAAAAAATATCTGTTCAATCTTATCTGTTTCATTCAGACCCAGCTATACCACTTGAACAGTTCCTAACGTTTTCTTTAATGTTTGCCAACAAATTTTGCAGTCAGCATTTTGCAAGTTACAAGGTTTGTTCGTGAACGGCTAGTCATAGTGAAAGCTGGCATAAATGTTTTTAGTACTGCTCCTGTCAATCTGTGTGGCCCAACAGATATTCTGTGTTGGCTGTTATTTTAGATGAGCACTTCACAGGCAATGCAAGCAGTTACAAATAGCATATCAGAACACAATGGGCAAACTCAGCTCTTTGATTTGGGGTGTTTGGTTTTCTGGGACCAAGACTAAACTATTTATATCACAAATAGAAACCTAAGTCACATGTTTCCAGCAGTGACAAAGTCTATCTGCCATAGAGGACGATGATGATATAGAATTTACCTGATACTGCTACTGTTGTGTCCACTGCAGGACCAATGAAATTGCAAGGTTTTTAAGGTTATGAGTGCACAACTAGTGAACTAACAGTGAAAGGATCCATGAGGGAACACAGAAAACTTCTGGGGCCTCACTCAGATACTTATCTGCTGAATCTAGAAAGGGTTAGAGTGCTATGAAATGCCCCTTATCCAAAGATTAGCTTTTTGAGCCAGGATCATATGACATTGTGTGACGTAGTGGGGGGTACCTTGCTGGTTGCTATGCTAGGCAGTGGGTTGTGAGTGACCTCCACTGGCTGCTGTCTGCAACACGGCCCAGCAGGGCAGGGGATGAGTCATTATGCAAGGGGGCTTCGAACCTGTCTGAGGAGTTATCTCCCAGGGAGCGGAACAATAGGAAGAAGGGGATTTGAATTTCCCGGGCTTCATTAGCATAAAGCCGGCTCCGCCATTTTTAAAAGCCGGCTTATTCGAACCCCGTGCCGCGCGGCTACCCGCGGCACGGGCTAGATAGTTCGAACTATGTAGTTATTCCGAACTATCTGTACGCCTCGTGGAACGAGGTGTACAGATAGATCGGAATGGCTACATAGTTCGAACTATCTAGCCCGTGCCGCGTGTAGCCGCGCGGCACGGGGTTCGAACAAGCCGGCTTTTAAAAATGGCGGAGCCGGCTTTATGCTAAAGAAGCCCGGGAAATTCAAATCCTGGGCTTCATTAGCAAGTTCGGTATGCATACATTACCCCCCTAGTTCGAACTGGGGGGATAGTGTAGACATACCCTGAGTGAGTTAGGTTTCTGTCTGGGAAGCAGGGGAGAAGGAGCTAGGGAGGGGGGCTGGGATTGTAGGGCACAGCCACTCCCCATCTCAAGGGGGGGGCACTGAGGCCTCCTAGCCTCAGTTCCTGTAACCAGATTACATCTGTGCTGTGCTGTATCCTGGAGAAGCAATAAACTCTCTCTATTCTACTGTCTGGTGGAGTCTGTCCGTGCCACTACGGGGGTGCAGGAGACAGGAAAACCCCAACGCGCCGTCACACGTGCACCTGAAATTGAGAAATTCGTGTTGGGCACTTTCAAGCAGCTAAAGAGAGAGGGAGATGCTCAAACCAGCACACCCCTCTGCATAGAGAGCTTCACAAGGCAGATCAGAGTAAAGAAAACAAAATCTCCTGTTTGATGTACCCAGACCCTAGCACCAAGCAATCATGCCAAACAAATGTTCATGAACCAACGTTCTGAAGAAGCCACTAAAACTTTCACTCAGCCAGTCACTGAGGGTGCATATACACAACACCCTTACCTTGAAATAAGCTATGCAATTTGTGCTATGTGTAGCTTATTTCAAGGTAATTTTGAAATAGTTTATTTCAAAATTTGGTGCTGCCTACACTGCGCCAAATTTCAAAATAAAGCGCTATTCCGACAAGTCCCTTAACCCTCACGGAACGAGTGTTACAGGGACACTGGAATAATGCACCTGTTATTTTGAAATATATTTCAAAATAATGGGTGCTTTTAAAGTCACGGAATTGCTATTTCAGGATACTTCCAATATCCCGAAATACCCCTCTGTCTAGACATAGCCTGAGAGATGGGAAGTAAGGCTCAGATCCTCAAAGGTATTTAAGCATTTAACTTCCATTTCAAACTTGCTCTATAAGCAGCAGACATCACAAGCTTTGTTTCTTGCTTCCATTTGCGATGGGGTCATATTACCCACTGCTCAGTCTGGCATCTTTAGGTCGTGTCAAAAGAGACCCAAGAATTAGGTAATATAGTCTTTCTTGGGCTATGTCTACACTACGAGTTTTCTTGGCCAACAATATGCTAATAAGGGACTCATTTGCGTGAGTCATGATCTCATTTGCATATTTTCTGCCCATACATTTTTGTGCTGTGGTTTTTGTGCAAAAAACCCTTTTTCTGCAAGATTGGTATACCTCCTTTTTGGGAGCACAAGAATCTTGTGGAAAAGGAAACATCCTTTTTTTGTGCAAAAAGAAAACATCCACACTGCTTGTTTTTGCGCAAAAACACCAGTGCAAAAACGGATTGGCAGAGAATATGCAAATGAGACCATGACTCATGCAAATGAGTCCTTCATTAGCATACTTTTTGCCAAGAAAACTCATAAGGTAGACGTAGTCTTGTGGAGATGCTCCCTCTAGCATATGCATAAGTGATGCGTACATCCTATTTTTAAGTTACACAAATGATGGGAGCAATGCATCCTTTGGAAGGCTAATGTACAGTTTAATATGACTGCTACTGATTCAGATGGTCTTTCACAGTTTGTACTAAACTGAACTCCCATGGAAAGCAAAGGGAATTTTGGTATGGAAGGATCTCACACTTTGATCCACTTTAGGAAAATTCATTCTAAAAAACTGTCAGGGGGACTCAGAGCATTAGATAGGCCACTCTTTTATTTTAGTTTTGAAATTCCAAATACATAAATGCATCAAAATATTAGAATGTTCTGCCACATGAATGAGCCAAATGAATGAACATTCTTAGATGCTTTCAAATTCCTTTGGTTGATCCATCTACTGCTGTCATATGATCAAAAATTGCATGACTGCATATTTATTCTTCTTTTACCTTCACACAGGCCGTGTCAAGACTCAGGGTTTTTTTCGGGAAAAGTAGCCTTTTCCCGAAAAAACTTCCCCTGCGTCCAGACTCAAGCCGCGTTCTTTCAAAATTTTTTCGAAAGAACGCGGCTTTTCTTTCAATGGCGGTAAACCTCGTTTCACGAGGAAGAACGCCTTCTTTCGAAAGTTCCTCTTTCGAAAGAAGGCGTTCTTCAATGTAAAGAGGCCGTCTTCGAAAGAGAGCATCCAGACTCGCTGGATGCTCTCTTTCGAAAAAGCGGATTTCTCTTTCGAAAGATCCGCCTGCAGTCTAGACGCGATCTTTTGAAAGAGGCTCTTTCGAAAGATGCTTTCGAAAGAGCCTCTTTCGAAAGAAGCCTGCAGTCTAGACATAGCCACAGGTACTACCATAATATCTAGCAGGGAGCTAGGGTGTACAATTATTTCCTTTTTTTTAAAGAGAGAGCTACAGGAAAATGAGAGTTGCAGAGTCTTGAGAGGAAGTTGGTGGCTGCAGGCAGTTGTCAGAGAAAATGAAGCCAAAAGAAAATACTCCATGAGTTACTCAGGACATCAGAATTGCACTTGTTTTCTTCTGCAAATGAAATACCTTCAGAAGTTGGACAGCTCCTCCAGCATCTGTCTGCTACAGGATAACAACTCTTTGGTAGGTCACTGGATGCCTCTCTTCCCCTCTGGTAAAGAAAAGTACTTTCCTGTTACTATCCACTAAAGTTACACTGCAAAAAGTTATACAAAAATTCATTGCTACTGGAGCATTTTTCACTTAGTGATGTGAGTTTGACCTCAACACTTTATCAGCAGATTAAAACCTACTACTGGGTTGGAATGGAGTAAGGGGAATAACAATGGAGACTGAGTTAAGGGAGGTGACAGATGGGAGAAGGGATCAGAGTGGCAGAGAAATAGATGTTGATAGATTTGAAATTCTGGAAGATCTGACTTAAGAGGCCATGGAAGATGAGGAGATGGAGGGGAGAGTGCTACTATTGAAATACTGGAAAGCTAGCAATGTTTGAAGACAAGACTGTAGAAGTTGATCCAGGACTGAGGGTCACACATGAAGATGAGGCTGCCAGATGTGTCATCAGCCATGGATGAGAGGTATAGACTGAGAAGAGATAGAGAAGGGAAGTCAGATGTCAAAATCAGAAGGAAAGTTGTTTGGCAAATAATCAGGGAAGGCAGATGATGGCTACCTGAAGGTATATAGAGTCTGCTGGACTTATGCTTGAAGGAGGAAAAGGAGTGTGAAGGCAGTAGAAGGTGGGGCTGAAAGAGAAGGAACCTGACAACCCTCCCCAACTCTGCAATGCATCAGGCAAGATTCAGAGCATGGTGTGTGAGGAAAAAATGTCCATTGTCACAGTGCAGAGGCAGAGTCTGATGGGGAAATCCAGGTTACAGTGAGTGCCAGGAGACTGAGGGAGAAGATTAAATAGTCATGAATTGAATTCTCACCTTAAGAAAAACAGGGTTGAGATTCTCTTTTGCACCTGTGAGAAGTATAGCACAGAATTTGTAACTAGATTGACCGGGACTAAGATGGTCCTGCAGACCTCTCTAACTGGTGACCACCTATTCATGGATGCCAATGGGAGACAGTGGTGTCTGGAATCAGTGCAGCACTCCATGCTATCATTGTACCATGAACATGTCTCTCACCCCCACCCAGCCAACCTATCCTGAGGCTTGCCGGGGTGTCTGTGTGTGTCGGGGGTCTTCCAAAGGCAGCCTGGGGCTATTTTTCACAATTCCTGAACCAAGAGAATCAGGCTATTTGAGCTCTAGGCAGCCGGGTAGCCGGGGCAAATGGGATTAACATTGTGCCTGCATGTGCCATGTCACAATTCTCCTCACTTAAATTTCACCCGGACATCCCCCCATCATGACAGAGGTACGGCTGGGTCAAATTTAAGTGGCATGGCAGAGGCACATTGAAATGTTGCTTTGGGCAGCATGGGTACGTCTACACTACAACGTTAATTCGAACTAACTTAGTTCGAATTATTTAATTCGAACTAAGCTAATTCAAACTAACAGATCTAGACTAAAAAACTAGTTCGAATTAGCGTTTTGCTAATTCAAACTAGCATGTCCACATTAAGTGGACCCTGAACCGGGCTTAAGGATGGCCGGAAGCAGTGCCGGCAGGGCATCAGAGGAGGACTTAGAGCGTGGAGATGCTGTCTCAGGCTAGCCGAGGGCTGCGCTTACAGGGTTCCGACCCCCACCCCGGACAGACAGTTATCAGGGGTGCCCCGCTTGCAAAGCAGTCCTGGCTTGGAGTGCCCGGACTACCCACACTGGGCACATCACAGCACTTTGCCATCAGACCGGCTGCACTTGCCGCAGGCTGCCATCTGGGGAGAGGGGGCAATAGGGGGCTGCAGGAGAGGTTCCACCCCAAAAGCCCGCAGAGCCAGCCCAGTCCTCCCCATTGGGGGCTCGTGCCCCATTCCTCCCTCACCTCCTTCCACTTACCCTTCCCTAGCCCCTCTTCTTGATGTACAAAATAAAGGACAATTTTATTCAAAAATGGAATCTGTCTTTATTGAACAAAACTGGGGGAGACTGGGAAAAGGAGGTGGGAGAGGGGAAGAGAGAGGCTGGGAGAGGTGAGGGCAACTAAAATGATCAGGGGTTGGGAACAGGTCCCATATGAAGAGAGGCTAAAGAGATTGGGACTTTTCAGCTTAGAAAAGAGGAGACAGAGGGGGGACAGGATAGAGGTCTCTAAAAGCAGGAGTTGGGTAGAGAGGGTGCATACAGAAAAGTTCTTCATTAGTTCCCATAAAGAAGGACTACAGGACACCAAAGGAAAGGAATGGGTAGCAGGCTTCAAACTAGTAAGAGAAAGTTGTTCTTCACAAAGCAAAGAGTCAACCTGTGGAACTCCTTGCTGCAGGAGGCTGTGAAGGCTACAACTAGAACAGAGTTTAAAGGGAAGTGAGATCAAGTCATGGAGGTTGGGTCCATGGAGTGGTTGTAGCCAGGGGGTAGGAGTGGTGTCCCTGCCCAAGATTTGTGGAAGGCTGGAGAGGGATGGCACGAGACAAATGGCTTGGTCACTGTCTTCGGTCCATCCCCTCCAGGATCCCTAGGGTTGGCCACTGTCAGCAGACAGGCTACTGGGCTAGATGGACCTTTGGTCCCCCTTGATTTTCATGCACACCTGCTCCTAGGTGGCCAGGCTGGCAGCTCTCCTGCCCTAGCCGGCCACTTTCCTGTGCCTAGTGCGGAGATCGTGGACGAGGTCCACGATGTCCGCACTAGCCCAGGCGGGTGCCCACCTCTTGCAGTCCCTGGCAAGCTCCCAGGAGCCGCCAGCCTGGTCCCAGGAAGAGGGGGAGGGCTGGGGGGCATCGAGTGGGTGGCTCGATCTGTGCCAGGTGCAGGGTCTGCTGGCTGGGTGCTGGCAGGCTTGCACCTGGCACGGGCACCGTAGCTAGCCCGTGCCCCTTTAAGGGGTCCGGGGCCGGGAGGGGGGCAGACGAGTTTCCCTGGTGTTGGCCAGAGTTGTCACCAGGGAAACCTGGGGAGGGCTAGCCTCCGACTAGTTCGAATTAAGGGTCTACACAGCCCTTAATTCAGATTAGTAAATTCGAACTAGGCTTAATCCTTGTGGAATGAGGATTAACTAGTTCGAACTAAGCGCTCCGTTAGTTCGAATTAATTTCGAACTAACGGAGCGCTAGTGTAGTGCCTATGAAAGTTAGTTCGAACTAACGTCCGTTAGTTCGAACTAACTTTGTAGTGTAGACATACCCCATGTTACCTGGGGTTATGTCAACTTGAAGCTATGGTAACTAATCTCTATTTTCCTATTGGTGTCAGGAAATAAATAAATGAGGGACACATCTCTGACTGATAAATGATTAGTGTTACACCTTGGTTCGGTGATGTGATGGGAGCCTCAAGGGTTAGAGCCGACTACCCAGTGAAAACTACTGGATGATGGTGAAACAAATGATATTTATTAAGTGGTCAAAACCAGCAATTAACAAGTAGGTGTTTGAACTAGCAATTGCTTAGTACTTTTACAGCGTAGAAAAGCTTGGGCACAAATATACCCAACTGATTACAATTCTTTAATTACAATTCACTTATATCAAACCACTATTCCTAATTCGCCTAAGACAACGCAGCATACAAATAAAAAATACAAAAAAACAAAGCCAAAGTAATGATAATAAAAGAGCCGTCCAAAGCCAGCCCCTCTATGGTTATTTTAGGACAGCTGGTGGAGTTAGTCATAAATCTACGTTTACAACTTAACAACTCCGGGGCTTCTATTTCTAACACTTATACTTAACCTAAATACAACACTACTATACAACACAAAATTATACAATTTACACAGCGTGGTTAACAGAACTTAGATACACTTTACAGAATTACACAGTGAAATTAACACAATTTGACTATTAATTAAACCAATAACTAATACATTTAAGCAATACTTACAAATCCAGAAACGATAACGACACAAAGACACACTAGAACTCGGAGCATGCTCAGGACTCGTGCACCCCTATATTTGATTCGAAGGGTGGGGAGGCAGCCTCAGGGTGATCAATCCTTTAGCCAGGCAAAAAAAAGACACGTGCCCTCAATACACGGAACCTCCGTCGAACAAAGGGATTGAGGGTCTTTTATACAAAACTTCGGTGTCTGTTGCCATGCTAGGGTCTGCATTTGGCAGGGCCTGATAGGCTAGTGATGAGGTAGTATGACAATACTGCCCTATAGAAATTTTCGTGATGTATGCGTGATCCCCTCGTGGACAGGACCAGATGGGGCATAGTTAGTGTTAGACAATTATGTTTTATTACCCTATGTTTACTTTTTCCCTTGCCCCTAAGACTGGTCAAGCTACGGTCAAATGAGGCTTATCTGTAAGCACTATCTAGTCATGCTCACCTCCCTATTTTTTTTTGGCGCCTGTGAGTCCCAGAATGCCTATAAGATCAAATTCCATTCACAAAACTGCATTGTGCTGCCCATGCTCCTCTGAGTATCTGGGTTTTGTGTGAGGGGCCTTGTGTGGCAGGATGGGCTATACGCGAAGGCTATGGACAGAAAAAGCCTGCTTTACAACATGCCCCCGTGGCCATGGCCGAGCGGCCCAAACGCCACTGATTATACCTCCTCCTTGTCCTCAACGCCTTTATCGGCGCCAAGTAAAGATTTTCTTTCAATGAGAAGCACTTGCGCAACAATGCGTTTTGTACAGGCTTTTAAAACAGCGCATCCTAGAACAAGACAAACAATACATGTTATGAATGTGATGAAAATAGAAACAAAAAGTTCTTTGTAACGTCCTAAACCAAACCATGAGGCTAGCCATTCCAGTCTAAAAAAGATGCGCGATTCCCTGACATCCGTTACAATTTGCTCAATATTCTCAATTACATCACTTACATTTTGTTCAATTGACTTAATTTCCATACAACATTTATCTTTAAACATAGAACCATATTGTGACTCATCTAACCAACTACAAAAACCATTTTCTTTTGCTAACAAGTAATCAAGAGCTAATCTATTTTGCATAATATATACACGTATTTCTTCAATTTTATCTGATAGTAGTTTTAGTCCCTTGCTTGTTTGGTTGCCGAGGCGTTCAATAGCCAGGGCATTCAATTCAAGTTGTTCTCGCATTATCAAATTTCCAACAGGATTCTAGGTGGATATTGCTATAGTTGCTTTTCCAAACCAGGTGCCTACTGACTACCAGAGTGAGGACAAATCGCGGGTTTTCCGCCCCACAAAACGAGGCAGTGAGGAGTCCTGTACCTAAATGCCTCCTCCTTGAACGGCTACATGGCCAAAGGTGCAGCGTCCTTTTGCATTAATAGGCAACCGAGAATGGGCTTGATTTCCACAAAGCCAGAAGTGTCCCGGGTACAACGATTGGAGGCGAGGATGGTTACTGCACCAGGGAGCTAGTTCATGGTTTACAGCTATGATGGTTATATAAGCACCAGGCAATGAATAGAATGGAGTAATGCGCAGACCACCATCATCGTGGAGATTACTTTCCATCTGACACATAAAATTCCTGTTTGCAAACAAAAAGGGATAGGGAATAGGGGTAGAGGTAACCTGTGGATTAGTTTCTTGATACTTATCATAATACAAAATACTGGTTAGATTCAAGACTATTGTTGTTAGGTGATGTTAATAAAAAGGAATTTAGTGTGGCTGTTAAAACAAAGCCAATCCGGTGGGAAGGGGTTGGTACCCCACTCCTAGTTTTTCTGTTCACATGGCACACTTCTTGCTTCTTTTCAGTTTCTTTTTGTTCACCTGTGAAGACATTGTTAACATTCTCCTAGCTTAACAATTACTACACTATTATCTTTTCACTAAACTTTATAGTTACCAATTGATTGCCAATTGATTGATTGGGCCCAATTATTAATTTTGTTTTTGTTTAAATTCATGCTTCTGCTTTACTTAAAATATGCTTTCATAAAAACACTAAATATCCTACACACAATGACAATTGCAATACATATTACAATTAAGACACACAAGACAAACTTGAACAGAAGACAGAACACAAACTTATTATGTCATGACACAGAACCATGGTTTTTTCTTTGGTTGTTCAACTGTTCTTTAGCTGTTCTTCAGCTGGTACCAGCACTTTCTGATCTGAAAGACAAAAAAAACATTTCTACCCCGGGGGGGGGGGGGGGGTGACATATTATATCTTAGAATACTTTTCCTTTGCAGATGTTCTTGCTAATTTTGATCAGCCTAATGTTACCCAATGATATGCTTTCATTCTGCACACCAGCTTCAGGGGGTTTAAGTGAATTACTTCATTGTTCAATTATTAAGTTAAAGGTGGCATGCCTTAGTTTCCCTCTTGTACTACAGATCAGTCTTAATGTGTGAAGCTTCAAATGATTTACTTCCACAGAAACTTTTTCTTAAAACAAGGTGTTTGCTAGTTACTATTCCATCAAACAGAAAAAGGTTTTATTTTCCTGAAAAGAATCATACTTGATGTTACAGGCTTATTTATAGGGGATAGTGCCGTCCCTCCCTTTCCAGAACAGACAGGCAGTTTGCAGACACACACAACCTCGGGTCTGATACCAACTCAAAAGTATTATCAACTTAGCCTTAAACAGAGACACAGTGAAGTTTCAGAGCTTGGATTCTTAAAACAATAACTTGTTTTCTTAGAGAGCAAATTTAACCTTTAAGGGTACAGCTTTTACAAATTTACAATGTATAGATTTATCCTTTTATGCAGTTAACCAATTAAGCTCCAGTAGAATTTCTTATTTCCCTAGTCTGCCCATAAAACTCCAAACCTTAACACATGCTTTTTCTTTCTATTGTCTGTCTTGATTCCTGCTAAATAGCTTTTTCAATGACACAAGTGTTGTCCATTATTAATTTAGTATGAAGGGTAGGCTTTTCAATTAGCCCCCACAGCTTATAGTTCCTTTTCATGGGTAAATTTAAATGTTTATTATTACAGTTAGCTAATTATAATTTCTAAGCCTTTTAGTACAGGGGTTTGAGAATTTCCTGAAGTTGCTTGGCAGCCCTTTCCTGCTTCAGCGGGCTGCTCTGCCTAGGGCCAGTATGGCTTGATGGTCGGCAGGTATTCCTTCCTTCAGAATTTGGAGGAACACTTCCCACAAGCTGTTAAGTCTATTTTGAAACTCAGTGTTTTACATCCTCTTTATTTACTACCTCTGATCCGTTATTTAAAGCTATACATTCCAACCATACTGTGGGGAGCTCTCCTGCATTACGCTGCATGTCCTCTAAAAGGGTTTTTAATTCGGTCCAGGATCAGGTGCATAGAACCGTGACCTGGTTAGTAAGTCTGGTTGCTGCATCATAAGTTGTTTTTTAACGGCTACTGGGAACACTTCCACTTCAGTTTTTTTTGCTAAAGGTGGGGTGCTTGGTGTTTTTTAAACTTTCGAGAGCTTCTCAAGGATAAGAGGGGGGGCTTAGCTGGTCCAGCTCTTTTCTCCGGAGGCACATCTATATCTCGGTTGGGATTGTTAGCCTCAATTTTTTGCTGATCCCCACACACAGCAAAACTTAGTGGTGTGTGGCTTGAGTCCAATTTTCAGAGGGTCGTTTTAAACATGACTCACAAATCCTCTGCTACTTTCTTGAGTTTAAATTTATCAGGCTTTAATTTCTTTTGCTCTTGGGATTCTTCTAACTTTTAAACTAACTCTATTAAGAGAGTGCGCCCTGGACTACCGTGGGTAACAGGGGTAGCTGGAAGGGTGGCTGACACGTGGCTATCAGATTTCTTTAAAACTCTTTCTGCCGCGGTCAAAAGTTTTGCCAGGTCTGTTTCGCTCCCTTTTAACCCTGTAGTTACACAGGAGGGAACTTTTGTCTCCTCTTCCTAATAAAACGTGACAGAGTGGTGTGTCCTTAACAAACACCCCAGAGAAGACATTGTTAGGAGGGCTACCCATGATTTTAAGGCTTGCCCAGTTCCTTACTTTTATATTAAAAATCATTGAGGGGTTATTACTCTCATCTCCCAATTTGTAATACGTTAAATGACTAAATACATCTTCCTGAGTTTCACTTGGGGGTCTGCCTGCCCAGGGGCATTCACCACATCCTGTTCGTGACGCCATGTTACACCTTGGTTCGGTGATGTGATGGGAGCCTCAAGGGTTAGAGCCGACTACCCAGTGAAAACTACTGGATGATGGTGAAACAAATGATATTTATTAAGTGGTCAAAACCAGCAATTAACAAGTAGGTGTTTGAACTAGCAATTGCTTAGTACTTTTACAGCGTAGAAAAGCTTGGGCACAAATATACCCAACTGATTACAATTCTTTAATTACAATTCACTTATATCAAACCACTATTCCTAATTCGCCTAAGACAACGCAGCATACAAATAAAAAATACAAAAAAACAAAGCCAAAGTAATGATAATAAAAGAGCCGTCCAAAGCCAGCCCCTCTATGGTTATTTTAGGACAGCTGGTGGAGTTAGTCATAAATCTACGTTTACAACTTAACAACTCCGGGGCTTCTATTTCTAACACTTATACTTAACCTAAATACAACACTACTATACAACACAAAATTATACAATTTACACAGCGTGGTTAACAGAACTTAGATACACTTTACAGAATTACACAGTGAAATTAACACAATTTGACTATTAATTAAACCAATAACTAATACATTTAAGCAATACTTACAAATCCAGAAACGATAACGACACAAAGACACACTAGAACTCGGAGCATGCTCAGGACTCGTGCACCCCTATATTTGATTCGAAGGGTGGGGAGGCAGCCTCAGGGTGATCAATCCTTTAGCCAGGCAAAAAAAAGACACGTGCCCTCAATACACGGAACCTCCGTCGAACAAAGGGATTGAGGGTCTTTTATACAAAACTTCGGTGTCTGTTGCCATGCTAGGGTCTGCATTTGGCAGGGCCTGATAGGCTAGTGATGAGGTAGTATGACAATACTGCCCTATAGAAATTTTCGTGATGTATGCGTGATCCCCTCGTGGACAGGACCAGATGGGGCATAGTTAGTGTTAGACAATTATGTTTTATTACCCTATGTTTACTTTTTCCCTTGCCCCTAAGACTGGTCAAGCTACGGTCAAATGAGGCTTATCTGTAAGCACTATCTAGTCATGCTCACCTCCCTATTTTTTTTTGGCGCCTGTGAGTCCCAGAATGCCTATAAGATCAAATTCCATTCACAAAACTGCATTGTGCTGCCCATGCTCCTCTGAGTATCTGGGTTTTGTGTGAGGGGCCTTGTGTGGCAGGATGGGCTATACGCGAAGGCTATGGACAGAAAAAGCCTGCTTTACAACAATTAGTACAACCAAGAGTGCTTCCACCCCAAAATCCTTATTTGTTTTGAAGAGAAATCATACTTCTATATTGACAAAATATCTCAGAGCACCCCTGAATATAGTTACCCCAAGTTTGATATGGTGTTGAGTGTTCAGCCACAGGGTTCCAGTACCCAGCTTTCCTCAAGCCACTGAGGAGGTAGCTGTCAGACTCCAAGTTCTCAAAAGAACTTCTCCTGGGCCCCTCTATAGTACACAGGCTAATTAAACTCTTGATAGGTTTCATTGGGCAAAAACACATAACTCACAATGGCTCCAATTGGCTCCCCAGTGCCTAACATCCTTTTACCCCCACCTCTTCACCCTGTGCCCTTTGACCCTATAACCTGTGTCCCCTACAGCCCATGCCAACACCCTCTTGCCCTGTGACCGCACCATGCTGTCACCAAACACCTTTTTGACCCCACCCCCACAATCTTCAGAGAGAGGCTGCCCCCTAGGGACTATGGCTATTACTGCCACGTGGGCAGGGAGAGTGGCCATTTGTGGCACGCCTGCTCCCTCCTTCACGCCTCCTCCTTCCCCAAGCTCATCTTGTGCCCCCATGGCTGGGGGGAGCACAGAGCACCAGCCAGGCCACCATTACTGAGGAAGGACAAGGGAGGGAGGCTTCACCTCCTCCTGCTTCACCTCCTCCTGCAGCCATCTCCGCTCCATTACCACCGCCAGCAAAATTGGCTGTGCAGGCTGGGGTGGGGTGGGGAGAGAAGCCAGAGCCCTGGCTGAGCTGCCATCTTATCTGGTTGGAAGGTAGAAGGAAGGAGGGAGGTGCTTCCTGCTCCACCTCCTGCCGCCACCTCAATCCCCACAGACTGGCAGTTGGGAACCGCTATATTTAGACTATATTTAGACAGTTAAACAAGAAGCCGTATTTTTTAAGAGTGTAGAAGTCAATATGAATTTCTGGATCAAGAAACGAGAAATACAATAGTAGATGATTATGTAGTTAGAGATTGTGCCATAACTGCAGTTTGATTAAACTTTTTTGGCAGGCAGCAAATTCACCCAAAAATGTAGTTTTAGACTGACAAAAACTATGAATTCAGGTCAAATGTGGTAAATAGTTTTTGGTGGAGTACCAAGTGAGGAAAGACATTTGGAAAAGTCAAAAGGGTTTGGTATTGATATTTTGTTAAGAAAATGTCAGTTCATTTAACTAAAACATTGTCACTTTTTTGTTTCAGCAAGAAAGGCCTAGTAAATTCAGTTTTGTTTATAATTTTTTTCAAACTTTTTGGTTTGGTCACTGAAACAAGGTGTTTTAAATCTGCAGACAAATTCAATCCTGCATGCTATGCTAATCTCAATGCAACCTGAAACATGGTATTGCTACAAATACCTTTCTACTTTTTCTGTAGTTACCATCTTAAATAAGCTTAACCAGATTTCTTTTCTCCTGAATTGGGGCTTTCCTTATTCCTGTCAAAGAAAAATTCTCTCTACACAAAAAAAGCTACATATCATTCAGATAGCAGCACTAACAAACTTCAAGATTCTTTCTTTTTTTTGAGCCCCCACTTTCAAATTGCCTAATTTAAGTTTCTACCTGACTTCTTGAAAAAATTCTAGCTAGAGGTATTACGTTCTGATCAATAGTTTTCAGTACAATTAGGCAAAATCATAGTAAACACAATTTGATACTTTGTAACAGCTCAGTAATGAGTCTGATGGCATAGTTACATTTGATCATTATCCCTATTTGGTTTCCACTCTCAGGTCACTGCAGGGAAATGTCTCCTCAGTTCAGTCAGAAGAGCACTAAACAGTGCCCAGCTGTTAGAAGAAAAGTCTGACAAACTATTTATATAGATATATTTTAAATAATTTATTTAAAATAGAGGTTGGTTAGTGTTTTACTGTAAAAATATTAACCTCACCATCAGGAATGTTTTGGTGTTGTTGCCAACATCCAAGGGTTGGCTTGTCTATAACCAGCTAAACCAATCTTGATCTCTTTTGTTTTACTCAATGGGAAGAGATAATTTAGTTTCTTGGATCTAAACTAGGATATTCTTTCTCTCTTGAATGTGATGACCATAAATTCATTTGATTTGATAGCTGTTGGAAAATTCCCAGCAGGAAAAATGATGGAAGGAAAGCACTAAGAAAAGTCTTGCAATATTTTAATTTCCTCCCTGCTCATCTTCCCATTAATCAGAAGTCAAAATTTTGTACTAAAAAGAAGAGTCTGTGACAGATGAATAAGTATCTCTTTTACTCAGTCCCTGGAGGTTTTTTTTTTAATACTTAAATAAAATCCCTTCCCTAAAAAATGAACCGTCCAATTGTTTTACCTTCTAAGTGACTGACTTGACTCTCAAACTTTGTCAGCCCAAATTTTGAGTCAGCTCAAATTTCAAGTCTACAAACATATACTGCCACTGAAAAGTTTAACCATTTCTCCCCAATTTGTGTAGAAGTTATTATCTTGTTAATCCTGTTAAGTTTGAGGCTGGACTTAAGGTTGCTCCTTGTGTACAATATTTTTATGATAGGTCTGATTCTCCTTTCATTGCCACTGTTTTTGCACCCATTTCACTCCAGTGGTTTTATTGCCATTATTCATTATTTACATCCGTGTAACCAAGAGATGAATCAGGCCAGAGGAAACTAGTTTTGTGCTGTGCAAATTTCCATTTTAGTCTCATGCATGTTTCTGTCACTGACACAACCAGAGCAACATCTTATATGCACTCAGCTCTGGCTGTAGCAAAGATGAGAGAATTCATGAGGAAGCTCAGATCCATGACAGCAATCAGATTAGTGCAGAGCGGAAGTCAGTTATGGGTGGCAGTAGCCCTCCTAATTCTCTTGAGTACTTACTGTCACTCCAGTCAAAACTCCATGGAAACAATGATACTGTACTCTACAAAGCTAACTGTCCTTGGCAATACAAAACAATCCTTTCACATTACACTGGATGCTGTCAGATGTGTCAGACAACTCCCTCCAGGATGCCCAAAGGGATATAAGTGCAGAAGTCATCCCTAAGGCAAATCACTTATTTTGTTGAAGTTTTATGATGTTAAACTCTTTGCAGGCACTAGTTTAAAAAGACAGAGCAGCTGAGTTAGAGATTTGTTATAACTAGCTGTGCTAAATTGTATTACATAATAGAAAAGTTTGAATTTCCACACGGAATTCAGTAAAGTCAAATCTCTTCAAAATGTTTTTTCTTGCTTGGAAAAGTATTCTTGCATATAATAATTCCATTTTGATTTTCTAGAGATTTTGGAAGATGGAACCAATTAAATGGATCTGAAATCATACATCAAGTTGGCTACGTCTACCACTGCAGGCTTTTTGCGCAAGAATGGCCATTCTTGTGCAAAAACTTGTGGAGCGTCTACACTGCACGTGCATTCTTGCACAAGTAAATTTACAGTAAGGTATTGGAACAGAGGGCTTCTTGCGCAAGAGTTATTCTTCTCCCCATGAGGAATAAGCCCTCTTGTGCAAGAGCTCTTGTGCAAGAAGGCAGTGGGGATGGGCAATAGGGGTTTCTTGTGCAAGAAATCCCTATGGCTAAAATGTCCATCAGAGCTTTCTTGCACAAAATAGCATCCACAGTGCCATGGATGCTCTTGTGCAAAAGCACATCTCTTGAGCAAAAGCACATGGCAGTGTGGATGCACTCTTGCACAAGATCTTTTGCGCAAGAACTCTTGCACAAAACAGTTCTTGTGCAAAAGCCTGCAGTGTAGACGTAGCCTTGCAAATGTTGGAGAGAACCCTGCTTGCTTCCTACTAGGACAAACCCCTTGATTCACTTTCACCATGTTTGAGGCAGTGAGAATTAAATCTACTGCATTCACCTGTAAGCCCACACTTATTTGAATGGAACCAAAACCTTATTTCATAAAAGGGACCATTTGAGGACCCATACCAGGAGTCAGCAACTGTAGGATACATTGAGTCCCAGCAGTTAAATATACAGTTTAATGCTCTTTAACCCACTTAAGGACTCACCCCTCTACCGAAAGCACATAGTCCACGAATAGGGACCTTCTGTCCTTTTTTCTGGTCACTCGTGCTTGGAAGCTACATGAGGTCAGAGGAATAAATCTCATTTTCTGCTGTGCTGCCTAGTGTTCACGCCTATGCTGGGTCTGGGCTGCTCCTTCAGGTTAGCAGGGGCTGTACCCCCAGCCTGCTTAGCCTCTAGCCCAGGGTTCAAGTTGCACCGGGTCCTGCTGCTTTCAAGAGGAGCAGAACAGCAACATATGCTCTCACCTCAGTCTTATGTCACCTCTTTCCAGCCCCTCCCCAATGTCAGCCAATTGGACCAGAGCTAATTGGGCCTGCTACCAATGCTCTGTCCCCACTTTGGCAGGGCGGAGGTCCTGCTCTGGTGTGGTATTTCTCTCCTGCACTGGAAGTCAGGAGTTCTCCAGCCAGGGAGGCTTCTGTAATCAGCTCTCCTCTCACCCCACTGCCTAATCATTGGGGTAGGCCTGATCTTTTCTCACTAGTCACAACCAACCTTAATGGGTCAGATCCTTAGCTGCTCTGAACCAGCATAGCAGCAATGACTTTAATGGAGCTATGCCAATAGAGTACCCATTTGAGCCAATCTTTGGTCCATATAAATACTGCTGGGTTTTTTTTAAGCTTTTCTCTTTCCCAATCACTTTTCCTATCTTACATTCTCTCGTTAGCTCCAATCTTGCAAATATCTCAATGGTTAGCACTTGCAGGATTGGGGCATTTATTTTTAATTTCCTTTTATCAGCTCTTTGTTCTAGTTTCCTTTTCTTATTGGGATTTTTTTTCTCTCTACCCTAACATTTTCACTTCAACTGGCTATCTAAACCACACAAAAGGAAATAGAATGTTTTGCTCACCCTGACTGACAGGTGAAAAAGGCTGTATATACTCCTCTTTATAGATGGTGTGACTTGGTATCTGCCCCTACACTGGCCCTTTAAGGGTAAAACCCAGCCATGGGAATGGCTGAGCATAAAGTGCACAGCTGAGGCAAATACTGACAATTAGGGCCCAGCTGGGGATTGCATAAATAAGGGCTCTGGGAGGGAGGCATGGACACATACACACACGTGTGCACGCTCTTGCTCTAGTTGAGGAATAGGAGAGACTTGGCTGCCAGGGAAGCTGAAGGCTTCCTGAGATAGGGCACTAGATGATGACTAGCAGTGGGTCACTGAGGGAAGGTGCGTACAGGGGGATAGAGGGTTCCCTGGGAGAAGAGGACCCCAGAGTGCAAAGATGTGTGTGTGTGTGTGTGTGTTCACATTCCCTCCCTCCCCCCCCACACACACGAGAAAGGAGACTGGGAGACAACTGTAGTGGATACTGCCAGTGGGTAGTATATTGAAGGGGACGCTGTGGTCTGGGAGCGATGCTGGTCTGGAACATGGAGTGAGGACATGGGAAGATACCAGCCAGAGGGAAGCACATTGGTGACAAGCTAATTCCCAGTGCTACTGGCAGGAAGAACTATGGCAGTGAGTTGTGTCCATTGACAGACGGTCTCTTAACTAACCCTCCATTTTATCCTGTACAGACTAACTTGGCTACCCCCTGAAGCCTCCATTTTAAGTTTGTTGCCTTATACTTCCTAACCAATAAGAATTTTTGTTCCAGGAGTGGCACTTATCAGCCCGTTTGCTCTGAGAATTTGCAAATGATAATGGGGGGGATCAAAAAAAAGAAATAACTTGTTAATCAGTTATCTGGTAAGCATCACCCTAACCAGGGGATGCTTACTGGGTTCTAGTTATCTGGTACCTGGAAGCAGCTCTTCACCTGCAGCCCACTGTAGGCAGAGGGCTGCTCCAGGTCTGGGATGGCTAGGAGCAGGCTGAGCTGGCTGGCCACCCGTGTGGGGGAGGGGAACTGGGAGAAGTCGGGAGCAGAAGCCAGTCCCTCCACGCAGGTGTCTGGCAGTGTCAGCCCAGCACTCAGGGGAAGTGGGGATGGGAGCAATAGCCCACTTAATCAGTTAACCAGTTAAACCTGACATTTATCCGGATAACCGATTAACCGGGATTTTACATCCCAGTATGGGTCCGCTCTACTCACACCCAGGGCCTTCTGGAGGCTTGTTACGTTACACAAACTAGATAACTTGATACTAACCAATGTTGCTCATGGTCATTACGCATATAGAGATATGGCTAAACATGAGCCTGGAATGTGAGACTATATAAACATTCAAGACAAAATGTCTAGCTGGTGTATGATTTGTAGCTTAGTATCTGACGACTGGAGAGCTAAAGTGTCATTGCAAATGAGTGATCACAATGGAAGGATTGCTCAGAGTAATTTCGTGTTTTTTATTCTTTCCACAGAGACCCATTCTGTCAAGTAATAACAAAACAGTCAATAGCTTTATCTACCTTTCAGCTGGAAGGAGGAGTGTATGTAGCAACATTACCCCCTACAGTTCATATGTTCCTACTTTTTTTAAGCTTTCACTACAGCAATTCTTGAGTTTGCTTGTCTTACACCACTAAACAAACTACTTGTAGTTTTATTTTTTATGTACTAAAACTGTGCATGCTCTGAAAATATTTTTATGGACAAAAAGGAAGAAAGCCAGCTTATTCACCAGTTAATACTTACTGAAACTAGAATTTGTAAAAATGCAATACTTTAAATTAGCTTAACTAACCTGTAACTTGTCTATAGTGTTGTTGCAGTGGTGTTCATTAGTCCCAGGGTGTTAGACAAGGGTGGGTGAGATAATATCTTTTTTTGCACCAACTTCTGAAACAACAGAAATTGATTCTGTAAAAGATATTACCTCACTCTCTTGGTTTAGAAGTTGGTCCAAAAATATTACCTTGCTCACCTTCATCTATCACTTTTCATTTATTTTCCTTATTTATAGCTGTTTGTGCATAATTTTTCCTTTGACAAAGATAACTGGTGGATGACTTTTTTTTTCTTTCCTTGATGTTTTCCTTGGTTACTACCAGAGAGAGGGATAATGTTTTGCAACAAGATGAAACTACTTAAAATTCGAGGTTGTGTGTGTTTTATTACAAAAGGTAATATAGTCACAGTTTGCAGAAAGTATATTTAAATCTTACTAGGGGGCTGCATCCTCTCCTTGTTACACTTACCTCCCTCCCTCTCTGGCCACTTTTGATTTTCTGAGAGAGCCTGTTAACGCTGATGATGTCATTCTGTCATCCAGCAGGAAAAACTTTTTTATATATAGAGAGAGATTGATCTGAGTCAAGCACATTTACAAATGCACGTCGATAAGAAGTCCAAAGAATTTTTTATTATTGTGACGCATAAAGGGCTTTATCGTTACTGTTTTTAGAATAACTTCTGCCCTAGCTTTGTTCCAGATCTTGTGTAGCTTGCCAGCAGTCTAGTGCTATCTTGACGACATCCTGGTCACAGCTATGAATGAGGAGGATCACTTTAAGAAGTTAGAGGCTACCCTACAAAAACCCATTATTTTAGTCCTCTGTTGAATATTTGGGATACATCATTTCCTTTTGTAAGTCCCCTTCAAAAGTTAAGGCTATTGTGGGGGCTCCTTTCACCCCCCAAATTTTAGTCAACTTTGCTCATTTCTTGGACAATTGAGATATTATGGAAAATTTATTTCACAGTTAGCCACACTGTTAAAATCACTTAATGAGCTCCTGAACAAGTCCTGGAAATGGTCTGAAGCCTGGGATGTTGCATTTAACAAGGCTAAACTCGGAGGTCCTGATCCATTTTGCTCCATCCTTACCTTTATAGTTGGCCTGTGATGATTCCCCGTCTGGAGTGGAAGTGGTCTTGTCACACATTATGCCTTTGGGAAAAGAGAAACCAATTGCTTTTGCTTCACACACCTTAAGCAAGGCTGAATCTAACTGCGCAGAGCGAGCATGAAGCACTGGGAATCATTTTGGCCTTCAGAAATTTCACCAGCACCTGTTTAGATGGAAGTTTACACTTCTCACTGACCATCGACCTCTGATGGCAATTTTTGATCCACACACAGGCATTCTACCATTGGCTGCTAGTCATATGCAACAATGGGCATTATGGCTTTCGGGACACACACACGAGATATCAGAAATCCACTCTACATGGCAATGCAGATGGTCTCTCTAAGCTGCCTTTGCCAGTCAAACATCAAGATAATGGCCAGAATGAAATCTTCTACTTTGAACAGGAAGAGAACACACCCATATGGCTATGAAAGTTAAGAGAGCAACTTGTGTTGACCCAGTACTGTCCCAAGTTATGGACTTAGTGATGCATGGAACATCTCTATGGGACTCTCAGATCTCACCCGACCTTGTTCCCCACATGTCCATGAGGAAGGTGTTATTGATCCATTCTGGGTGCTTGTTCTGGGGAATATGTGTCATTATTTCAAAGATACTGAAACAACAGATTATAGAACAGCTGCGTTCAGATCACTTGTGGAATGGTGCACATGAAAGAAATTGCACAAAGCTATTTTTGGTGGCCTGGCTTGGACGGTGCCACTAAAGAGAAGGCAAAAACTTGTATTTCATGGCAGGATATGAGGAATGCACCCCAGTTGGCACCTCCACACCCAGGAGACTGGCCTCAAAAACTGTGGCAACGTATTCACATTGATTTTGCTGGCCCATTTGAAGGTAGCATGTTCTTGGTGGTAGTAGATGCCCATTACAAATGGGCAGAAGTCTCTATAATGCTGTCCACTACTGCTGAGAGTACTATTCAAAAACTACAGGGACTATTTCGTTGTTTTGGTCTTTCAGAACTTTTGAGTGACAATGATCCGCATTTTGTGTCTCGGGTTTGGAAATTTTATGAAAGCAAATGGGATTCATCACATCACTTCAGCACCATATCACCCATCTACAAATGGATTGGCTGAAGGGTGTGTGCAGACAATGAAACAAACTTTAAAATTGGCTAGAGGACATTCTCTCATGCAAAAGTGCCTGGACGCCTTCTTACTATCCTACAGAAACACATCATGCTACAATCACAGTCCCCAGCTTTTCTAATGAGGGGATATCAGCTACGCACTTGCTCTGATCTGCTGAAACCTTCTGAACCATTACAAATTGTGCAACATCAACAGCAAGGTCAAGTCATTAGGCTTGCATCCAGAACAAAAGACTAAATCTTTAGTCCTAGAGAGCCAGTTTTGACCTGGAACTATGCTTCTGGAGCTAAATGAGTCCTTGCCATGGTCATCACACATACAGGACCTGTTTCCTATACTGATCAGACTGCAGAGGATCTCATTTGGCGGCAGCATGTAGATCAGTTATTGCCAGGTTATGCCTGCACCCAAGACACATCTCCAGTTGAGTGGCCTGACCTCACCACTGCCAGTGAGCTACCACATCAAGAATCACCTGTTCCTGATTCTCGTCCTCCATCACTGCCTGTGGCGAACATAACCCCCCTATCTGAGCAGGCTGATACGACAGACTCACCTATTCGTGCTTCAAGTTCCAAGCCCATTGTCAGGCCCGCACCCATAACACCACTGGGTGCAAGAACGCCAGACATCCACCATAATCCTAGAGAAACAAGGTCTCCTCAACGGCTGGACCTTTAGTTAAGGTTAACCCACAGATGGGGCAAAATCACCATGGTTAGCTGGGAACTTGAGGCAGACTACCCTCATTCCATGGTTTAGTGTTTGTTTTATTAGTCGGGGGGAGGAATATATTGTGCATTGGGTTGTTGTAGACATAGACCTTGTTGTTATAGTAACTGAGTTAGGTCACTAGGGGCCAGCCCAGCCAGTTTGAGCTGGTTCTAGTTAGTTCTGTTATGAAATAAATGGACATTTGCAACTGCTCAAGCTCTCTGTGTTTCCAATGATTTTTTTCTAAACTGTGGAACTCCAAATGATATAGACTCATAGACTCATAGACTTTAAGGTCAGAAGGGACCATTATGATCATCTAGTCTGACCCCCTGCACAGTGCAGGCCACAGAATCTCGCCCACCCCTCTTAGAATAATCCTCTCACCTATGTCTCAGATATTGAAGCCTTCCAATACTTTGAAGGCCCCAACATGCAGAGAGTCCTTCAGCTGTGATCTGTGCCCAATGCTACAGAGGAAGGCGAAAAACCTCCAGGGCCTCTGCCAATCTACCCTGGAGGAAAATTCCTTCCTGACCCCAAATATGGCGATCAGCTAAACCCTGAGCATGTGGGCAAGACTCACCAACCAGACACCCAGAAAGTTCCCTATAGCAACTCCTATCATCCCTCCATTGACCTATTTCCAACTGGAAATGAATGGTCAATTAGTTACCAAGATCATGTTATTTCATCCAACCATCCCCTTATCATAGAATCAGAACTGGAAGAGACCTCAGAAGGTCGTCAAGTCCAGCCCTCCGCTCTAGGCAGGACCAATCCCATCTAAATCAACCCGGCCAGGGCTTTGTCAAGCCGAGACTTAAACACCTCTAGGGATGGAGACTCCACTACTTCCCTAGGTAACCCATTCCAATGCTTCACTACCCTCCTAGTAAAATAGTTTTTCCTAATATCCAATCTGGACCTCTCCCACCACAACTTGAGACCATTGCTCCTTGTTCTGCCATCTGTCACTACTGAGAACAGCCTCTCTCCATCCTCTTTGGAACCTCCCTTCAGGAAGTTGAAGGCTGCTATCAAGTCCCCCCTCACTCTTAGCTTCTGCAGACTAAACAGACCCAAGTCCCTCAGCCTCTCCTCGTAGGTCATATGCTCCAGACCCCTAATCATTTTGGTTGCCCTCCGCTGGACCCTCTCCAATGCGTCCGCATCCTTTTTGTAGTGGGGGGCCCAGAACTGGACACAGTACTCCAGATGTGGCCTCACCAAAGCCGAATAAAGGGGAATAATGACATCTCTGGATCTGCTGGCAATGCTCCTCTTAATGATATAACAAAACAAACCTGAAAATACCTACTCACACAAGTCATAGCTACTCATTATCAGTGAATCCAGTCATGTATCTAGATTATACTCTTCTTACAGATATTATTTACAGCCTACTTAGGGAGTAGCTTTTCTATGAGCAGCTCATTAAAGAAAAAAAACCTCAGTTTAATGCAGATAAGGTTTTGAAATTTTTAAATGAGGTCACGGACAAAAATACTTGCCCACTGAAAGATGGGATTCATAGTTCTAACTTAAATTAATAGGCAAAGTAACCCTTTCCTCAATTCTACATAATTTTTTCAGAGTATTGTACACATTTATTCATACTCTTAACATGAGAAGAAGTTGATAGAGGGAATGTCACAGATTGTATGTGTATATTTCTTTTACCGTCAGCATAGAAAAAGTATACAAAATAGTAAACATTTTTTTAAAAAGCTGTTGAAGGGCAAACAAAATTAATTTATTTTGGTGTTAAGGATGATACATCGACTGTAGTGCACTCTATGGCCTTTCCTTTGCTACAGTTATAATCACATTTGGGAAACTA
Organism: Pelodiscus sinensis; assembly: GCF_049634645.1. Lineage (NCBI taxonomy): Eukaryota > Metazoa > Chordata > Testudines > Trionychidae > Pelodiscus > Pelodiscus sinensis. Next base: position 241,700,530 of record NC_134712.1, on the reverse strand, counting down.
GTTACAATGTGTCCTGTTTGGAGACATACTGATAAGATGATGGGTATGAACACAAAGCACTTTATCAGGTGAAGGCAAGTATAGGTTATACCTCCCTGATCTGGTACCCTTGAGACCTAACCAATCTTGGATGAGGGATTTTCCTGGTCTAGGGAAGGTAATCTCTGGACCCCTGACACTGGCCCCCCGGCCTGGCCTGCTGGCCTCCCAGCCAGCTCCCCACCTCCTGCTGGCCCCACTGCTGTGCCAACCTTGCTGGGCAGACATCACTGCTGTGACTCTAGGCTGGGCAGCCATGCACACTGCGCTGGAGCTCCCAGATTCACAGGACAGCCGCGTGCACTGCGCTAGGGCTTCAGGCCCCGCTAGGCAACCACGGAATGGGTCTCCCAACCCCACTTGGCTGCCCCACCGCCACATGATGTGTGGTTCCACCATCAGCTTGCTGTGGGCGGCCCACTGCCCTGCTGGCTCTGCAGGGTTCATTGTTATTGGCCCTCCAGAAGGACTCTCTGGGCCTGCAACATCCATGCCGGACCATGAATTTTGCTGGACCAGAGAATCCCAGTTAGGAGAGTTTCAACTTGTAAGAGTGGTGTGGGTTTTCCACATAAACAGAGCTTTAAATTCATTTAGTTAGGTCAGTGCAACCTCCTTGTGAACACACTTATTTTGATTTAAGGAGGTTTCCTCTTAATTTAGTTTGTCAGGAATGTATTGACTAGGGAGGTCATTTCCATCCTATATTCCCCCTGCTTGGCACAGTGAGTTTCTGGGTATGGGCACCCTCAATAATTTCCTGCTAATACTATCATAACCCAATTGCATGTGTACATATGCATTATCTCCAGTGATATTTTTGTGATGGCACTGACTGGTACACAGTACCGGCACCTCCAGACACAGTACCAGCACCTCCAGTCAGAGCTCAACAACTTTCCCCCTGGAGTACTGACACCTTTTTTTTTTAAACAAGAAAAGCACTGATTTATATCATTTAAATAAAACTCTTTTAATTTAAGTCGTCATGTGGGTAAAACTGTAACAAACAAAAATGTTAGGAAAGTTGTTTTTACTGTTGTAGCACCTCAGACCCCCAATTATGGACCAAGACTCCATTATGCCAAACACTTTACAAACACAAAACAAAAAGACAGTCCCTGCCCTAATGAACTTATAACACAATTAATTGCTTCAAAGGTGAAATAAACTCTTAGACCAAATAAAAATGTACTAAAACCAGAAATCCAAACACATAAAAATTATAGTCACTAGGTTCAATGCAAGTTTGTCTGAAATGTAAATCTACTTTCTACAAAGCTCCATGCTCCCTGCATGAATGCACAACAAAGACACACTTTGAACAGCATTAATAAAATAATTTCAAGAAATGTGCCAGATTTCAAATAGTTGTTCAGTAAACATTCTTTATTTTACTTGAGAATGTATAGCTTTTTATAGCTGTAAACACTTAAAAACAGGCTAAAAATGTATTTTGGGACCAATCCAGCAGTCCTTTTTCAACACTTATTAACATCATTGATAATTCTGCTAGAATAAATTGTTCAGCACTAGTACCTTTGCATGATGTGTATAAATAGATTTAGTATGAGAGAAGTAGCAAGGACTAGTGGGCTGAAAAGAAGGTAAGACTCCAAGAACTCTATGGTTCTGACCCTTGCTTTGCCATTAACTAACTTTGTGAGCTTGAGCAAATGGAAGTTACTTAACTGCCTCTTATCAGAATGTTTTCTCTCTGAGGAAGGTACAATTTCTAAAATAAGTTTGCTAAAATGTTTAGATTGCCCATAGGGGGGAAGAAAAATCAAAACATTTCAGTTTGTCAAAACAAATCAACACATTTCCTTTCGGGTCAATTTGAATTATTATGTGTCTAGCTGAGCTAGCATGGTACCTCATGGGAGTAGTAGTTTAGCTGTCACTTGCCACCATTCTCTTATATGGGGAGGACCTGCTGGCTGGCCCGTAAATTTCTTCATGCACCATGGTCTTCTGGCTGCCTGAGCCACTACAATGCATCCAAATCATCACCTGACTGTGATACATCATAGGAGATACAATCCCTAGACTCTGGCTCATGAAGCTGAATGGAAGCCTAATGCAGTTGGACAATAGTTTCACTGCAGTAGCTCAGGCCAGTACATTTCAATGTCAAAATGAACCAAAACTCAAACATTTCATTTCAGTTTGACAAACCAAAACTACATTTTTAGATTTTGGGAATGCAGAAATGGAACTTTTCAACATTTCTGAATCAAATTTTTAAATTACATTTTTCCACAATGGAAATTTATTTTGACTTTTAATCCCAATTTGGTATGAAAACAAATGTTGATATATCAGAAATTCTCATTCCCATTCTTATGCAGATTTAGACTCATTTGCAAAGGGCTAAGTGACCTCAGTTCCCATGAAAGTATGTGTAGCATGTTGCAAAAGGTACTCAGAGTTATTCTGAAGATGTATTAATATTTAAAAAGGAGCTTGAAAACTTACAGAATAATCGAAATGTTACATATTGTGACATTTGTGTAAAGTGAGATCCCAGAGCTGAGTTGTGTAAAGTGAGATTTCAGAGCTGAAATTACCTTGAGATACCTGTTTTAGTCATTAGCCCAGCCAAGGAAATTTAGAACTTTTGCTTTGCATTTTAAAAAATGCCAGTATGAACGCTCTTCATTTCACTGCAGATATACAAGGAGATCTGCACAAACAGATCTAACACCTTTGGCAAAAACTTATTTTGCCATAATGGTGTAATTTCATACGATACCGTGGTAGGGCTACCTCCAGTTACTAAGTGGTCAGCATTTGTTAAGAATAGAGTCACTTTTGTTGCTATATTTCTCAATAACAGACCCCACACTGAGATGTGGGGTACTTCCTGAGAAGATGTACCCAAGAAATGATGATACTATCTCTCAGGATTTCACTTGTTAGGTCTAATTCTCACTGTGGGTTCTTGAAGTTAGCTTCCTTCGGCAATATGTGCCTCCTGCACTTCTGAAAAGAAGAGTGTGATGCATTTAAGTCATTGTTTAAGGCCCAGATTTTAAAGGGATTCAAGTGTTGCCACACTGTGGCAATGCCTCGCTGATTCAGGAGCCTAAATCTCATTTTCAAAAAAGATTTAGGATACTTATAAGCCTGAAACTCATCCACTATAATAGGATTTTCACTCCTAAGTGCCTGAATCCCTTTTACATAAGAACAGCCGTACCGGGTCAGACCAAAGGTCCATCTAGCCCAGTAGCCTGTCTGCCGACAGTGGCCAATACCAGGTACCCCAGAGAGGGCGGACTGAAGACAATGATCAAGTGATTTGTCTCCTGCCATCCTTCTCCAGCCTCTGACAAACAGAGGCCAGGGACACCATTTCTATCCCCTGGGTAATAGCCTTTTATGGACCTGTCACGTTGCTGGATCTTGAGGGGAGCAGCCAGATCACTGATGCACCCATAGGTAGGGGTATTGGCCCCAAAAATGGTATAGAAGGGGGCCATGTGAGGTATTGAATAGAAGCTTATTATCTGATAATCCTATGTACGCTGTTCATGTGTTTGTATAATGTCTGTGTGTGCAATTATTAGCATGTACTTGTATGGACACTGAAGATTTCCCTGCATGTGGTTAAGCATTGGGCAGGGCCGGGCATGTGGACATGCTAATTATCGCAGCCCTGTGGGACAATGGCTCTCAATGGGCCGAGGACACACCTAAAGAATGGGGGCTGTCACCTGAGAGCAGCCAGCAGGGAACACAGAGATTGGCCTCTGTCCAGGTGACCTGCTACATACTAGAAGAGGCCAGGAAGGAGGTATAAAGAGGCCATGTGGTCGATGCCATTTTGTTCTCAGCTCAGCACTTCATCCCAGAGGCAGCATTGCAGGGATCGAAGAGCCCGGAAGACCTGTGAACCCATCCTGATGCTAGGATGTGCAACAAGGACTTTTAAACCAGCAGCTGTAACTTACTAATCTTTAACAACCTTACTCTCATGCTTTTCTTTCTTGTGATAATAAACCTTTAGATATAGATTCTAAAGGATTGGCCCAGCGTGATTTGTGGGCAAGATCCAGAGGGTAAATTGACCAGGGATCTGTGGCTGGTTTCTTGGAACCGGACAGGACTTGTTCGGGGTAGGTGGGATTGGGTGCTAGGACCCCCCCACCTGTGTATGAGGCCCGGGGCCATCTGGGGCACGGATATTGCTGGGGTGTCGGAGGGGTTTTGCTCGTGAGGCTTCAGGCAGGCAGCTGAAGCGCTCTGTGGGACTGGTGTGTGGCCTGTTTGGAGAGGTCACCAGTCTGGGGGCTGTAAGGAGCCCCAGATTTGAGCAATTCGCCCTGAGCGGACACCCTCAGCTGTGCCCAGACACGGCCCGGTCCGTCACAGGACCTAACCTCTATGAAATTATCAAGCTTCTCTTTAAACTCTGTTACAGTCCTAGCCTTCACAGCCTCCTCTGGCAAGGAGTTTCACAGGTTGACTACACACTATGGCTACGTCTACATTGGCCCCTTTGAAGTAGGAATAAGAGATCCTCCAGAAAAGGGCTTTTTTCCGGAGGATCGGGCCGGATCAGGGCCAGTGTAGATGCTCTTTTCCGGCTTTTCTAAAAGCCGGAAAAAAGCGGTGGACATTTTTATTTAAATGCCGCGGGGGATATTTAAATCCCCCGCGGATTTCCCTATTACGATCTGAAAAATTAGCATGCCCCTTCCGGAAAAGGGGCCAATGTAGACGAGCCCTGTGTGAAGAACTTTCATTTATTAGTTTTAAATCTGCTACCCATTAATTTTATTTGGTGTCCTCTAGTTCTTCTATTATGGGAACTAATAAATAACTTTTCTTTATCCATCCTTTCCACACCACTCATGATTTTATATACCTCTATCATATCCCCCCTCATTCTCCTCCTTTCTAAACTGAAAAGTCCCAGTCGCTTTAACCTCTCTTCATAACCTCTTCTTCCAAACCCCTAATCATTTTCTGAACCCTTTCCAAGGCCAAAATATCTTTTTTGAGGTGAGGAGACCACATCTATATACAGTATTCAAGATGTGGGCGTACCATAGTTTTATACAGGGGCAGTAAGGTATTCTGTGTCTTATTTTCTATCCCTTTCTTAATAATTCCTAGCATCCTATTTGCCTTTTTGATTGCCGCTGCACAGTGTGTGGACGTTTTCAGAGAACTATCCACAATAACTCCAAGATCTCTTTCCTGGTTTGTCATAGCCAAATTAGCCCCCATCATACTGTATGTATAATTGGGGTTATTTTTCCCGATGTGCATTACTTTACACTTATCCACATTATATTTAATTTGCCATTTTGTTGCCCAATCTCATTTTTGAAAATGAGATTTAGGCTTCTGAATCCAGTAAGTGCCATAGGGTGACCAGATGTCCTGAATTTATAGGGACTGTCCCAATATTTGGGATTTTCTTATATATGCACCGATTAACCCTTGCTGCTATCCCTATTTTTTTTTTTAACATTTCCTATCTGGTCACCCTAAGGTGCCACAGAACCTGAGCAATGCAGTGCTTAAATACATCTACAAATCTGGATCTAAGGGTACGTCTACACTAGCCCCCTAGATCGATCTAGAGAGGCTAATGAGAATGACCGAAATTGCAAATCAATGCCGGGATCTAAATATCCCGCGCTTGATTTGCATGTTCCCGGCCAGTCGCCATTTTAGAAATTGACTAGCCCGAAGTAATTGCCCGTGTCTACATGCTGCAGTGAAACGGGATTCCGATTTAAAGCCCTAACTCGAATTAGCTGGTATTCCTCCTGCAATGAGGTTTACCAGCTAATTCAATTTAGGGGCTTTAAATGGGAATCCCGTTTCACTTCCGCATGTAGACGTGAGCAGTTACTTTGGGCTAGTTAGTTTCTAAAATGGCGACCAGCCGGGAACATACAAATAAAGCATGGAATATTTAAATACCGGGCTTGATTTGCAATTTTGGTCGCCCTCATTAGCCTCCCTAGATCGATCTAGGGGCTACTGTAGACGTACCGTAAGTGCCTACAACCAGATAAAGAAACTAAATTTTGGCCTTACTAAACAGTTTGTCGATAGCTTACATCCATTTTTTAAATGTAGCAGCTCTAATTTAACATAGAAATGAAATTAATTATTCAGACTTAACCTTTTATGTTCAGTGTTCAATATTGGCAGCCTTCTCAAGTGTTTAATGGGTTCTGGGTCAAGTTCAAAGATTAAAATATTTGCCTTATATCACAATCTAGACCCTGTGGTAATAGATACTTTAGAAAGGTAGATATAGTGGATATATAGTGCTGTATCTATCTAAAATCTATATATAAAAAAGAAAATATTATCCTCTGTTTTGAGTTTAGAGGAAACTCTCTACAGATTACCATGATTTAGAAATAATGTGCCAGCTTTAAAACTTCTGTTCTGGCAATATTTAGGACATTATCAGGTCTATGAACATGAACAAATGACTTTTCTTTCTCAAAATAAACATGAAATGCTATCTAGTGTTAGTTTCTTGCTACTACAGTCTAACATAACTATTTTGGAATTACACAAAGTGAGCTTGGGAAACATGAAGATACACTGTGAGATATGCAAAGCAATACTGTCCAAAGCATTGTGGGCTGAGGGTGTTAGCTTTTTCCAATTTTAAAATCTATCCTGGGTTAAAAACTATGCCTAGAATCAGCTATATTAGGCTTACATTCTGCAGAGAAAGGCAACAAAAAGCATGATTAGAGAGAAGGAGAAGAGGCACAGTAAAGATTCTAATGAAAGCAGTGATAGGTCTATCTATCCATCCCTCATCTAATTATCTGGGCACAAGTATATATTCATGTACAGTTACATATAAGTATAATTTTAGTTTTTACATAGCATAGGTTTTCTTATAGCTAGAAAAATTTTAGGTTTTAAATACAAATCTTTAAAATAAGCTTCTGGGTTTAAAAAGTAGGGGGAAAATTGTTCATGAACTGAATAGTTTGGTGAATCCAATCTAGAGGTTGCAGGATTGGTTTGAGACTTTGAAAACTCACTGACTTCACAGGAAGTTTTGATTGAGTAAAATAAAGGTATTTAGGAACTGGCCTCACGATCTGTAACACTGGTCTACAATTTTTTAGAAGTGGTCTGCTTCAGAGATAAAATGTGCTATTTTTTATGTATTTTGATGTGCTGAATTCAAATATGACAATTAAAACAACTGATTGGCTACTGTTTCCAAGATATTTAAGTTTTTACATTTTATCGTTTCTCCATTGTTGCAATGTCCTGGTGAAATCGCTCGCCGTGCTCGTCGCTCACTGCTCCGCAGTTTGGTGGAAAAAAATCTAGATGAGAGTGCAAAAAATGTATCTTTAGTGACATGTTGCAACCAAGGCTTTTGTATGCCTTGAGGAGGTTTTCCACCAACAACCTGCAGTTGTCTGCCTTGTTGTTTCTGAGAAAATGTATTGCCACTAGCTGGAAGGCTTTCCATGCCGTCTTTTCTTTGCCACACAGTGCATGGTCAAATGCATCATCTTGAAGACGTTCACGAATCTGAGGACAAACAAATACACCTTCCTTTATCTTAGCTTCACTTAACCTTGGAAATTTTCCATGGAGGTACTTGAAAGCTGCTTGTGTTTTGTCCATGGCTTTGATAAAGTTTTTCATCAGACCCAGCTTGATGTGTAAGGGTGGTAACAAAATCTTCCTTGATTCAACAAGTGGTGGATGCTGAACACTTTTCCTCCCAGGCTCCAATGACTGTTGGAGTGGCCAATCTATCTTGATGTAGTGGGAAGCTCTTGCACGACTATCCCATTTGCAGAGAAAACAGCAGTACTTTGTGTATCCAGTCTGCAGACCAAGCAAGAGAGCAACAACCTTCAAAGCGCCACAAAGCTGCCACTGATGTTGGTCATAGTTTATGCACCTCAAAAGTTGTTTCATGTTGTCATAGGTTTCCTTCATATGGACTGCATAACCAACTGGAATTGATGGCAAAACAATGCCATTATGCAGCAAAACATCCATGATTTCTAGGAATAACATGATGCAATTCATATAATGTATGACGCAATACCAGCTTCAGATTGCATCATTCATTGTTTTGCCTAAAAAGCAAGTACTGTCCAAACCCAGTCATAGATTTATTCATAGATCCAGTCAAAGATGTATTTTAGTCATTTCTGGTTTAAATTGAGATCCCTTCCCTTTATAACTCACTTATCCTCCGCCATTCGCAAGTCAAGGGTCGTATATACTGACCCAATAGCATATCTTGAAAACTAGATCCAATCAACAATTTTAAGCATCATTTTCGTTCTCAGTGACCCAGAATTAGTAAAGTTTGACCACATTTATTTCAGAAGCATTTTGGCTGTAGAGCATGTAACTGGACATCCCTTTAATGCCATCACAGTTGAAAGACTTAGCTCTGATCATACAAGGAGTTCTGCATGGGTGGAGCCTTGAACCTGGATGGAATCCCACTGAAGTCAATAGGTATCTGCCCACACTGCCCTCATTATAGGATTGGGACACTAATTCTGACATTCATATGACAATTCCACTGGAGGAGATTTATAACTCAAATGCATGCTATTCAGCAACTACTATAAAGACACTTTAATTTTCATATCCTATCCCTGAAGGCCTCCATATGTTGTGTGGTCCCATGGTATATGAATTGACAAAATTTATTTTATGGTATATATAGTGTTTGCATAAGAATATATGTATGGTATATGTACATCAAAGATGAAATCTTTCCTTCTGTGTTGGTAGATTTGCTCTCCTTTTCAAGTTCTTTCAAAAGAAAAACTTATTCCATTGTGTTTGCTTGTAAAAAGTGGGTCTTACAAGTAGTGATTGTTCTCATATATATAGTAGCCTAATGTCTGTGAGTCTGTAACGCTGACGTACATGGCCCCACTCCCTGGCCATGTACGTCAGCGCCCCGCCCCCTTCCCCTCCCTCTGTTGCAGCTCAGCTGAGTGCTGGGCCATGGCGGGGGAGCAAGCATGGGAGCATGCATGGGGAGTGCAGACCCCAAACGGCCGCTTGCCGCCGCTTGCTCCCCCTCTGCTGCCCAACTGAGTGGTGCAGCACTCAGCCGAGCCACCACGGAGGGAGGGGAAGGGGGCAGGAGGGTGACGTACACAGCCGGGGGTGGGGCCAGGGGCGGGGCTGGTTACGTCACCACCCCGCTTTCCCTTCCCCTCCCGCCATGGCGCTCAGCTGAGTGCTGCACCCCTCAGCTAGGCCGCCGTGGGGGACATAACCGGCCCCGCCCCCTGGCTGTGTACCTCCCCGCCCCGCCCCTCCTCCTCCACAGCGGCCTGGCTGAGCAAGCAGCACTCAGTTGAGCACAACGGCAGGAGGGGAAGAGGAAAGGGAAGGGGGGCGGGGAGAGAGAGGCAGGAGGAGGAGGAGAAGAGAAAGGGAGAGTGAGAGTAAGAGGCAGGAGGGGGAGAAGAAAAAGAAAGAGCTAGAGAGAGAGGCAGGAGGCAGAGGAGAGCTGAGCGAGAGCAAGATAAAGACTGAAGGCTCTGGAGAGAAGACCAACGTGGAAGAGAGACATGAAAATCCCATCTTATGACGGGCTAATTTTCTAGTTAGTAATAAGACTCTAAAACTCTGACATTCAAAATGCCTAGAAAAGGGTCTGGGCAGGTATCCAGAAAAGCTCTGCTGCATCCAAGGAACACATCTGCTTTTTCAGAACAGTTTCCGAAAAAGCAGACACGTTCTTTCAGCATCCCTGTATTCCTCATTGCATAAGGAATAAGGGATGTTCCAAAAGAGGAAGTTTTTCTGAAATTTGGCCCCATGTAGACGGGCCAAATTTTGAAAGCCTTTTCTGAAAGAAAAAAAAAGCGGAAAAAGATACGCAAATTGCAGTTTGCAATTTGCATATCTTTTTCCGATATAACCCTGCAGTCTAGACACAGCTTCAGTTGTGTTGCTTTGAAATATTAAGGCTCAAAAGAGACAAACTAATTTCCTAGCCATGCTCAAAAAACAATGACTTTGGTTTACAAATACAGAAGTCATTCCTAGGTACTGCAGTGTAAAGCTTTGGTATTATTATTACTCAGGATATTTTTTTCATATATTCATGTTCAGGATGAATAGCTCAGCAGGAAATCAAAATGACAAGAGAGTTAATGTCCTTTGCTTCAGTTTCCATATAGCTGAAATGAGAGGACGGATCCTTTGAAATATTAATGCACTTCTCTACATCTTCATACTGACTCAAATTATGTAACCATCTTCATTAGGCTATATCCATTTAACACTGTCCATCTTTACTCTCATGACTGATTATCTCTGAAGGGTCTGACCCAAGCCTAAGAGTTAGTAATATTCTATTCTCTTGTAGCTCTTCCTTTCAATCTCCCCCCCTCCCCCTTTTTTACAGTACTGCCAAACCCAAGAATTCAAAAGTCACCAGTCAGGCCACCCAAAATCATTACACTAAAAATAGTGTTTGGAGGGCCTTTGTATTTATTTTGGTTTTTTTACTTTTCAAAGAGAAAGGGTGTCCCATTTTCAAGCTTTTCTTTTTCCCTGCAACTATGAAGTTGAGAGAGTCAATAGAGTCAGAAACAGAACCCAGGACTCTTGCTTCAAAGTGTACTATTCTATTACTACTGTAGCTCCATAAATATACCTAGTGCTTTACAGAACAAGTGAAACACACTAAACGATGTCTCCTCTTTCCTTTGTTTTTCTCCCTCCCTTATCCCTAAGGCTATGTCTAGACTGCAGGCTTCTTTCGGAAGAAACTTCTGGAAGAGATCTTCCAGAAAAATTTATTCTGAAAGAGAGCGTTCACATCACAAAAGCGCATCGAAAAAGCGATCTGCTTTTTCGAAAGATAGTGTCCATTCAGTGTGGACTCTATTTCAAATTTTAACTGTGATTACTGTGGACGGAGTGACCACCAGGGCACCTGTGCTTTTTCCATTTTCCTCCTCTTTCGAAAAAAACTCCCTATTCCTCATCCACACACACCTTTTTCTGAAAGTGCTCTTCATAGAATGAGGATTACCAGTGTCAGAAAACTCTGTTCTTTCCATTTTCTTTCAGAAGAATGTGATTGCAGTGTGGACGTAATTGAAACTTTTGGAAAAACAGCCATTTTCCCAAAAATTCTGTAGTGTAGACACACCCTAATTCTTCATCTTTTTCCTTTCACAAAGTAATACAGGAAAGTTTGTGGGGGAAATTCTGGAAATAGCTCCACTGTTCCCTAGCCCTGGTCCATAAGTGTATGAGCAACTTTACTCCTATTTGGCTGTTGCCAAAAAAAGACTTTGTACAGTTTGCAATTAATGAAAATTAGGCAAGACATACCAAAAGCACTGTGTATCTCATGGATGCAATCCCAAATGTCTGTTCAAAGAGACCCTGAGACTAACTGCAGCAGTTCTGTGTGAGAGGCTAGAGTCAAACAGTCAGTAGCAGTGCTATAATGATCACATGCTCCCAATTCAACTTTTAACACCACTTTGAAAATAGGGCATTTTCCCTGATTCATTTCTGAGAGAACAGACTGTCTTGTTCTTTGGAGAAGAGGTAACGTTCCCCTAAGCTTCCCGCACCTCTAATTAAACACCTTCAACAAAAGAGAAGACATGGCACATTCAGTGTTAAACAATTATTGCTGGTTTACAGCTTCTGCAGCCAGTTAGTACCCAGCTTACTGCCAGCAGAGTTTGATGAAACACTTTCCATTCTGATAGTTTCAGAATTTTATAGCACCTTTGCTCATTCTTAATCTGTTTATTTCTATCATTCTTCACTTGGTAACACTTTAAGCTTGTAACCAATTAATTGAATTTGGGGGTTGGTCTAAGGACAAACTGTAACATCAAAATCTGCAACAGGAATGTGATTAGCACTGCATATATCAAAATATAGGACACTAACTGCTTATCTTGCTTACTGGCTGAGGATATGCAAACACTGCAATAATACTCTTGGCTGGCTCATGTCAGCTGATTTGGGGTTAGGCTACAGGGTTATAAAATTGCAATATAGATATTTGGGTTCAGACTGGAGCCTGGATTCTGGGACCCTCCCACTTTGAAAGATCCCAGGGCTTCCCTGTAATGGGGTAAGGTTCTGGGCCCAGGCTCCAGCCCAGCCAAAACCTGAAGGTCTATGCTCCATGGAGCCGACAGCCTCCGTGGGCTCCTGGACAAGGTGTGGGGGGGAGCACCTCTGCACTCCTGAAAGGGGCGGGGAATTGAGCAGAAGAAATGAGGCTGGGACAGCCACCCTTCTGCGCTGTCCAAAGCCGCCTCCACATACCCAGCCCTCAGGGCCACACAAACCATACTGCACAGATGCTTCAGGCAGCAATTTAAACGGCCAGGAGCCCCAGGCCCCTTTAAATCACTGGGCCCTTGAACAACTGTACCCTTTGTCCCCACCCCCCATCAGTGGGCCTGAGTCCCATGAACCTGAGCCAGCTGTGGCTACTCTGTTTTAGCTTTGTTTTTGCAGTGTATACATACCTTGAGTGACCACGCACAGCTCAAGTTATACTGCTATTCATAGACATAGACTAAACAGTGAAGTCATGTACATGAAAAATGGAGGAGGGCCATTGCAAATGAGTCACTGCATTTGCTCAGCACCCTGCAATTTGAAAGACAAGGAACCACAAAAGGTTGCAGACTAGTTGTCTTGTTGCCACATCTTTTGTTTTGCCTTTCTGCCAGAGATGGTAATCAACAAAGATAAAACTATCTACAGTGCCATCATAAGAAAGCTATGACTGAAAGACTTAAGGAATGTATGAAGAGTCCAAAACATTCTCAATAAAAACAGAGTGAAAACAGGAATTGTATGGTGGTTCATGTAACCATTATTCTGATGTTAAATTTAAAGCATTTATGAAAAGCCGGTAACCATGTTACAAATGTAATAACGTTAGCAAAACTGTCACCGTGTACATAGCAGCTGTTGTGGTATTAATTAATTTTTTCTTCATTAAGGGGAGATCCTTATTTGCATGATTAAAATGTCAGACTAGATAAATACATGCGGTTGAGAATGAATCAATGAACAAAAATGCCACCTGCCAAGCACAAAGAACAAGGCAAACAAACAAGTAGATACATTTCAGGGCCTGACCCAGTTTCCAGTGGAAATCTACATTAGCACAGAAAGGTAGAGAACATTACAAATATTTATCAAAGAAATATTCCATGGGCTTGAAATATTTGTTTCTCTTGTTCCAAGTCCTTTTGGAAGAAAGCATTAAAGACTAATACTAAATGGAAGTCTCTCTATTTTGTGGCTTAAGGAGTCCATAAAAATGGTCCCCAAGAAGGCATACTGACCACATTCGGTTCAAACATAACCCTTTCTGGGGTTTATTGAAAAGTCAGGAAGAACCACCACTTGACTGTTCCAAAACTTCCTCCCCTTTATGCACATTATTTTATTCTGCCCTTAAAAATGGGGTAGAAGGAGCACACACCTTTATAATTTGATTGGAGTTCATTGACTCCATCTGCTCATACAGTTCAGCAATATTTCCTCCACACACGCATGCTGCATTCAGGCACTTGCCAAGCATCAACAGAGAAGCCCTGAATCTGGTATTCCCTGCAAGCTGTGAACTTGTGTGGCCACTCAGGAGAGAGTTAAATTCTGCCCAGCAGAGTTCCCACAGCTAGGTTGTTGGGTTTTTTTGTTTCTACTGGTGGTGCATATTTGCACATGTCTCGGTGCACATCATTTTTTTTTCTGCACATGGATGGAAAAGATTAGCGGGATCATTGCCTGTGAAATAACTACTATAATATAAAATTTCAAAAATATAACAAAGTAATTTAGAAGTAGAAAACTGAGATGTTCTGAGTCTCTCCCATCCCCACCTTCTCTCTCAAAACTTCAATGAAATGGACTAATTTCTGTGTAACATTTTGCTTTTGACAACTGACATTTTCCAATGGAAACATCTGACTAGCACTATGTCATACCATTCAAGATTGTTTATGGCTATGGTTTTCATTCCTTCCATCATACAGATGAGGGCTATCAACAAAATGTAGATCTCATTGCAGTTTTGATTTCAAATATTTCCCAGCATTTGTCATTTTAAATTTGGTCTGACTTTGACGACAACCCTGGAATTATTCCTGACTTATACCAACATGAGACTAGACTCAAGCACCAAGTTTCTGATTTTCAGAAGTATGGCTTCCACTGCTAGAATTGAAATATGGACACTCACCGCTTCTTTAAAAGATATCGAGGATGAATCAAGTGAAGTCATTAATGGCATTTCAGTTTTCCATAGAAACCCATAGGTCAGGGCAAACACAGCAGCAATATGGGAAACAATGCATATTCTCCCCTTCTAGGGAATCAAAATATTTTCTAAACTGGCTCAGAAAGTCTTCCCATTCATTGCCCAACCAGTACCACTTCCCCAGTGGCTACTAGGGAAACCCAGACCTTCCTACTACCCTAGACTCCCACCCAGAGACCCTATAACCAGCAGCTAACATCTATACCCACCTATACCTTAATGTCTTTATTTACATAGTTTTCCTATTGCTCTGAGTTTGCCAGCCTCAGCACTCCCTCCTAGGAAATAACTCCAGTTTACTTACTTTTGTAGACATAAACACATTTCCTAGAAAATAATTATAAACTATTTCCCCACAGCCACCTCTGTTAGCAGTATCCTGCCTTTATAATCCTAGTCCAACTCCTTCCCCAGATGAATTTCATCTGAAAATCAGTTCTAATCTTCCCTGGCATTCTTGCAGGAGTGGCCTACAGGTCAATTGGCTTGGTTTACCCCTTTGACTATCCCATCACAATAAGATACTACTAGTGCAAAAAAAGGGGGTAAATGTTATGACAATCTTGGTCAGATCCCTTGTAACTGTTACTGGATGAACTGAAATACCACTGAGCCTACCTTTCTGCCCTGCTGGGTGCCCTTCAACTCTGTTCTGAAGAACCAGACCCGCAGGGCTCCTCCAGCACTACCGTAGAGATGGGGTCACAGCCCACCTGCAGTATAACACAGACTCTGAGATCTGTTCAGCTCTGGGAAGGCTCAGCCAAAGGCTCATCTTCAGTACCCAAATGCACAGCCTGAACTCCAGCTAAATCCATCTTACTCAGCAGAAAGTTTTATACAAGGTCAGTGCATATTTACCTTCTTTCTCAGGGTAAAGAGCTATGCACATCCTTCTTTCTCCTCCCCTTCCTCCCCCCAACCTCCTTAGTAACAATTACTCACCTGGAGTATACAAATTAGGATTTAAGAGCTCATAAGATATGGCACACAGAACAAAATAGGTTACTAAACAAGATAAAACAAAACATGCAAGCTAAGTCTAATTCACTAAGAAATTGGTCACATGTAGTATCTCACCCTCAATTATTCTGATGAACTTCTTTCACAGACTGAAAACCCTCCTAATCTGGATGCAGTCCTTCCCCCTGTTCAGTCTTAGATGTTTCCAATCATCATGGGTGCTAAGAAGGGGTGTCCTGACATCTGGCAGCCACTCCTATTGTTTGGCTTTCCACCTTTATATTGATTTTTGTCAAAGGCGGGAATCTTTTTTTGGTTAGTTAAAACTTTTTCTCACTTTCAGTGGAAAAGCACAACCTCCAAGATGAGTCATCAGATGACACTGACTACATGTCTTGATAGGACCAAACATAGAGCCTCCTCTCAGGCTTACAGGAAAAACAACTCTGTTTCCAGATCATTGTCCTGAATATTTGACCATTAAGTCCCATGAGTACTACTAATAACCTTCACTTAAGGCAGGGGTGGGGAACCTTTTTTAGGTTGGGGGCTATTGACCCACAGAAAAATCAGCCAGGGCTGCACACAAGTCCGAAACAAAATGAGAAGCCCCTGACTCAGGCTATGTCTAGACTACAGAGTTTTTCTGGGATATCGGAAAAACTCTGCTGTGTCCAGGGAATGCGTCTGCTCTTCCGACATTTTTTGTGGAAGAGCAGATGTGCTCCTTTGGAAGGTCTGTATTCCTCATTTTCTGAGGAATAATGGCTCTTCCAAGAGAGAAGGTTGTTCTGAAACTTGACGCAGTGTAGACAGGCCAAATTTTGGAAAAGCCTCTTCTGAAAAAACAATCAGAAAAAGTTACGCAAATTGCAGAGTGCAATTTGTTACCTTTTTCCAAAAAAAAAGCAGCAGTCTAGATGTAGCCTAAGAATGAGAGAGAGACTCCCTACTTATCCTTTGCACACCACAGCCTAGGGGGGCCCAGGCTAGTTGAGTTTGTGTGCTCCAGCCCTGTTTGTGGGTGACGGGGACTGGAGCACCAGCACGGGCTCCACAATGCTGAGCCTTAGGGGGCCAGATCCAGGCAAGTCAGGGGCTGCATCCCCACCCCTGATTTAGGACATGATTATGTTAATAATGCAAGTTCATACTTCATATTTCTAACTTCAGATACATGAATGCTACATGCACACACATGGAAAAATCATATTTGGTAGATTACAAGCTTTTCAGTGATATCTTATGAGACATTTTGCATAAAGCACATTCCAGTTATGTCATATTCATATGCATGTTTTCATATGCAGAGGGCATGCATGATAATACTCCTGCCGCTAGTACTATAGCTTGCACACTTCCACATTGTGACTAGTCTTGGATCTCCAGGAAACTGGGCTCAATTCTGGGTTGACTTATATTTTATACAATCCAGCCCAAGTTGGTAGGGCTGCCTGGGGTGTAAGTCAACATAGATTTAGGGCCATCTCTTTTAGCTACATTTCATCTGCTTCTGGGTCCTAGAAGACACTTTCTCTAGCTGCATTTCCTACTTTGTGCCCTGGGCAGGCACACTCGCATTTGCAATAACTATGTATTACAACTTTGGGTTTTATGCAATTATGACATATTTCTTCATCTGCTGTTGGCATCTGAGAATATTCTCCAACTTTTAAAACAGGAACTTATTATGCTGTGGAAGACATTTAGTGTTCCAGATGTGGCTTCAACATTTTCCCCTGGTGATAACAGAAGAACAGGGGAAAGTCACTAGACTCCGAAGATTGGGAGATCCGTATAACATCTCCAGTGACTCAGAAGAGCAAACCAGTTACTCAACATCAGTAGATAATGATGCAAGTGCCTCCTTAATGTACCTTCTGCTTTTTGAACTGTGAATCAGACTCTCCTTCTTGACATATCATCTTCACTGACTGTTTAGGGGACTGTCTTGCTCAGAGCATGTTTCTTAAATGCTCTGTGAAAGGCCAAAGGTGCTTATTAGTTTCTGGGTATAGGTTAGATTGAAATGGTCTGGGACCTGCTTACTTGAAAGACTGTCTCCCAATAGAGATAGAAATGTAGCCGTCTTAGTCTGGTGTAGCTGGAACATAGTCCTGTTTTTTGTCTCCCAATGTGATCCTGCTGTGACTATAATTCAGAAAAGTGCTTTAATTGGGACATAGTAATACCAGGGTACAAACTATGCCACTACATAAAAACATGATATATCCATGCCTTGAATACTGCATGCAATTGTAGTAACCCCATCTCAAAGAAGAAACATTAGAATTGGAAAAGGCACGGAGAAAGGCAACAAAAAAGGGTATGGAATGACTTCAGTATGGGAAGAGACAAAAGCCTGGATGTGTCCAGCTTAGGAAAGAGACATGTAATGGGAAAGGGCAGGAGGAAACATGAAAGATTAATAAAATCATAAATGGTGTGGAGAAAGTGATCTAAGGAAGTGTTGTTTACCCCTTGATATAGCTCTTTCCATGCCACCAGTACCTCTGAGGATGTAAAGCAGCAGCTACTTAAGTAAGACTTTTTAAAATAAGCAGATCCAAAATAACTCATACACAAGAGTTTAAAGGAGCTGGCTGAAGAGCTTGCTGTATAAAAAAAATTATTTTTCAATAAGTCTTGGAACAGTGGGAAAGATATAAAGGATTGGGAGAAAATAAGTGATGTGCCAATATTTTAAAAGGGCAAACAGGATGACCTATGTTAATTTTAGGCCTGTCAGTTTGACATTGATCCCTAGCAAGATAATGGAGCAGCTGATATGAGGTCAATTAATAAAGAATTAAAGGAGTATAATGTAATTAAAACCAATCAACATAGGTTAATAGCAAATAGATACCACCTAACTTGATTTTTTTTTATGAGATTACATGTGTGGTTGATGTAATAGTGTTGTTAGTCAATACATATGCATTAGGCATAGGGCCTAACAGTAATATTGTATTATACCCATCATATATTACTAAATGATATTACATTTTCCTGTCGTTCTGTTCATTTTGCTCATTTATATCAAGCAAACTACATCCCACAACATACTGAAAGTGTTAACAAATAGAAAATCTGTTAAAGGCAAGATATACTTTTCTAAATCTTAGTACAGTTTGGGAGATATTTTAAAAGAACAACTGGTTTGGAATGTAGTATCCACAACAGAGATAATGGGAGGTAGAGAACAGTAAGGCAGGAAAGAAGCAACTGGTGGGTTGGATCTTAGGTGACATATAAAGTTCTTTCTAAATTGTAAACAAACATGCTATAAATATCAATAGTTTTGGAGGCATAGTTTTTGAAACACATCTACTGTGTAAGGTGAGCATGCTTCAAGATAAGAATTGCTTCCTGAAAAAACAGGTATGTATATCTCCTTTTCGTTTTGTACTATTTTGTCTTTACACAGTAAATTGGCTAAGCTTGATTATTTGGTCTCTTGAACATTTTTCATAATGAACCATGAGTGTAGTCAAGCAATTAGCTACATCATAATCAATAGCGGTAATGTAATAGACTTCTGTATGGCATTTGACTTTGTAACCATGACATTTTGATTAAAAAACTAAAATGATAAGTAACCCTTCTGCTAGGTTGTGCCAGCAGTAGCCAGGACCGGGTTTAATATTTAGGAGTTCCTCTCCATCCACCCAACACAGAACTGGCTTGAGCCCCCAACCAATAACCTTGGAAATTTACACAACACCCCTGGGTGTCTCTGAGAAGCAATGCTTCCCCACTCGCAGGCTCAGAGAGTGGATGTAGAAAAGAAACCTTTAATAAAAAGGGAGGTAATGCACAGAGCTTCATGGCTTCAATCTGCGGGAGTGCCCAAAGAACTGCAGTGTAAGGTGGGGGATCTCCCCTTTGGCAGACAGAAACTGTTTGGAGTCAACAGATAAGGTCCTCCATACAAGTAAGGACTCTAGGACCACCCTGAGAATATTGGGCATGTATACAACCCCCTATAGACGCAGATGATATACACCCTATCAGAGGCATTGGCCCTTCCCTTACTCTGAACTGTAGCAAAGAGGATTTGACCAGAACTGTTCTAAGCAGCGCCCATAAAAGAGGTGCACCCAAAACAACCGCAGAGCAAACCAGCAAATTGTAGCCTATCAAGTTACTTGCCTATCATGCTAATAATATGGTTGTGTTAATTTAGATTAATTAGGTAATAGTTAAGATCTGTAATGCAAGAAATCTGCTAAAGGCTGGTCTGCAGCACAATGTGCCCTACCTGCCTAGTGCCTCAGACTGGAGCAATTGGGGGTGGTATATCTACCTGGCCAGAAGGCTAAACTCGGAGGAGTGGGAGGCAGGCGTTGTAAAGCTGCTCTCAGCATTCCTGCAGGTCCTTTGTGTTAGCTTGACTGATGTCTGGGTTCAGGTGCAATACACTGAGTCTTATGTCTGCCCATTGCAGTTTGTGAAGGCCCGCTAATACTAGCACAGCAGCACTCAACTACTTGGGGGAGGGAGGGGCTTTGCCACTGACCCACCTGGGTACAGGTCCGTGCCCTTTTTTAGCTGGGGCCAGGGCATATTTGTAAATAAGAACCTAGCAAGAGCCCCAAATCAATGATCCTGCTACTTGTACCTGGCTGTGTGCATATGCTACTTGTAATGTAGACATGGCACTTATTGGAAAGTGCATTCAGAGGCTGACCCATTTTGTTATACCTTAGAGCAGGAACCACTGCACTGCAGGGAAACCCGATTCACCAGACAGCCCTTGGGCTGGCCTATACTGCACCCATGCTGCTCCTATGCCTAATGGCATCTGGACTGCCACACAGCCCAGTCAGTGCATGGCCCCAACAGGCTTGTGGTTATTTGTGTGGGGGAAGGCAAGCAGCATATGCACACTGACAGGAGCTGAGAAGAGGGAGCTCACTCTGTCTGCAACCAAGGATGGTTAGGAGGAATTGGCAGGAGCCAGACTGAGCGCTCTAAGAAACAGCACGAATGACGCCCAACACGCATGCATGGTTCAGCAGACAACTGCTGACAAATCTCCGATATGCGGCGCCAGGCCAAGACCGACACCTACAGTGGAGCACCCACGGGGACATCACTCAAAGAAGCATTAATTCAGACCCTGCTTACAGGTATAAAATCAACATGTACATATTAAATTGGTTAAAAACTGGCTAACTGGTAGGTCTCTGAATATAACTAAACAGGGAATTATCATCTAGCTTGTGTGTTTCAAGTGGAGTCCCACAACTTTTTGGGCCTATGTTGTTTAATATGGTTTATCAATGTCTAAAAACACCTCATAAAATCAGCACTCATAAAAGTTTGCAAAAGAAACAGAAATAGACAGAGTGGTAAATAATAAAGACAACTGATCACTGATATTGAGTGATCTTGTTGGCTTGGTAAGCTGGGTACAAGAAAACAGTATACATTTTAACCAGGCTAGATGTAGTTATATGTATCTAGAGGGAAAAGCTGGCCAAATATTTATAGGATGGAGGGAAGCAGGGACCTGGAAAAAGATTTGGGGTTGTAATTGATAAGGCTATGATTTTGTCATGGAAGACATGGAATCCATAATTTCCGTAGACTGCCATGACTTCAGCCCTCAGAAGAAAGCTGCCATGTCTCCCTGCTGCCTGCAGCAGACAGGAACTGTGGGGTACTTCTGTCACCTCCAGCAACTGGGGTATCCTGGAGTTCCTACCCACTGTGGTTGGAGGGAGCCCCCAGAGCTGAAAGGCAGTAGGAATAAGATATAAGTAATACAGTGTCTACACTGACATTGTCTCAGCCTAAGTACATCAACCTAAGTGCTACGCCTCTTGCTGAGATGCCGTTATTAAGTCAGCACAGTGGGTGGCTGTGTCTAGACTGGCCAGTTTTTCCATAAAATCAGCTGCTTTTCCGGAAAAACTTGCCAGCTGTCTACACTGGCCGCTTGAATTTCCGCAAAAGCACTGACTTCCTACTGTAAGAAATCAGTACTTTTTGCGGAAATACTATGCTGCTCCCGTTCGGGCAAAAGTCCCTTTTGTGCAAAACTTTTGCACAAAAGGGCCAGTGTAGACGGCTGAGATTTGTTTTGCACAAAAAAGCCCCGAGCGCAAAAATGGCGATCGGGGCTTTTTTGCGCAAAAGCACGTCTAGATTGGTCACGGCCGCTTTTCCGCAAAAAGTGCTTTTGCGGAAAAGCATCCGTGCCAATCTAGAGGCTCTTTTCTGAAAATGCTTTTAACGGAAAACTTTTCCGTTAAAAGCTTTTCTGGAAAATCATGCCAGTCTAGACGTAGCCGGTGAGTTATATCAGAGGGAACAATATTTTAGCATAGATCCTTGCAGTGTCAGGCTGATGTAAGATGCCTTCACTGGCTTAGATAAAGCAGTAAAACAAGACCATTAATTTAAAAAAGGGAGGTTTTAAGGGAATACAAGGAATGAGGCATAAAAATCAGAAATGGTTACAAGAAAAAGAGGAAATGTTTCTAGTGCCTAACTTAAACTATTAGAGTCAAGCAAATTACTTACCATAGGCTTCCATCATGTTACTGACCAGACTCTGCCAGTTGGAGCCCTTCACCCCCTCCCCCGCCCCCAGTCCAAAAGCTCTTTTCCTTTGTCATCATAAGTGTGATGCCAGAGTCAGACAGGCAGGGAGAAAGGGTTGGAGTGTCTTGGGATGTTTCCACCTGCTTTTTATGGTTTCACTCTCCCTCTTGAAAAACATTTTCAATTGAGAACCAAGAGAATAAAAGTCACTAGAAGGAATTTCCCTGTTGACTTTTTCACCTTAGTTTTCTTTGTTTTTCTTTTCTGCTTCATGACTTTGTTTTCTACTTAAATGCAAATTTGGGCACGCCCACATTCGTTTGTTTGGCACAGACCTGTTTGCTTGGGCAGGGCTGTGGGATTTGGAATATGTGTTAATAACAGCATTCAGGTAAACCTTAACTGCACGTACAGTGGTGCCACCCATTTTATCAGGAAAATACTGACCAGTTAATTATGGGTTTTCAATGGTAACATAACAAAGCATACCACCTACAGAAATCATTGCCATAGTGTGTAAGATGTGAATACAAAGGTAAATTCTGTCACAGAAGCCAATTAAACATTAAAACACCCTATGAAGGATTGTGGTAGATTCTCCATCACTGGCAATTTATAAATGAAGATTATTTTTTAAAGAGGTGCTCTAGGAGGGAAAGACCTATGGCCTGTGTTACATACGAGGTCAGACTAGGTTGACCACAATGCTCCCTTCTGGCATTGGAATCTATAAATCTGTGAAGGTACATCTACACAGCAGTGTTATTTCAGAAAGCAAACTATGAACTGGCTGGAGTGACAGAAGTGACTCACCCTCTCAAATGCCAAGCAACCCTCAAGCCCTGCTACAATTACTGGGCTCTGCACCTCTCCGAATCAGGCCCATTAGCTCTGTAGAAAGGTTCTTGACCGACAAGCTAGAAGGAAAGGTACAGAACTAAAACTCCGGTCATCTGAAGAAGTGGGCTGTGCCCTCAAAAGCTCATGATACCATCTACATGTTTTGTTAGTCTATAAAGTGCCACCAGACCATTTGTTGTTTTTTAAGTTTATCTTGTACAGACTAACTTGGCTACCCCCTGAAGTTACTGAAAGCAGATAGTCCCGCACAGCTGCCACGGTGCTAAACTAAAGGGTAAAACTAGCCATGGGGAGGAAAGAAACAAACATAAGTGCCACAAGTGGCCAGTTGAACCAGTCAGAAGGGAGCTATTCAGCCACACTGCAGGAGAGAAGCATTATAATAGCAATAAGAGTCACCCCATCAGGCAGCAGCGCATGCAGGAGAGTCTTCTGTTACAGCTGCATCAGGATTTGGGATTACATTCTATTACACTTCATAACCATGCCACTAAAAGCAGCAAGATGTTTCAAGGATTAGCATGCTGATGTAGCTGAAAGATAGGGCAGGGCACACTGCAGGTTAAGAAGCTCTCTCAGATGGGTTTGCAAAGTTGCCATTTAACTTATTCTCTGCCTTGTTAAACATAGATTAAACCACAATGTGTCAAATTTTGGGCACATGACTGTCCTTATCTCTGTGTCAGATTAAGGCGCTGATTTATAAAAACCCTTGCTTTGAATATCTTGCTGGTGGTTTTACCAGAGAACAGTGCCCATGGATTTTTCTCTAAGGCTGTGTCTAGACTGCAAGCCTCTTTCGAAAGAGAGCGTCTAGACTGCACGTTGAACTTTCGAAAAAGCGGCTTGCTTTTTCGAAAGAAAGCATTCAGTGAGTCTGGATGCTCTCTTTTGAAGAAGCCCTATTTACATTGAAGAACGCCTTCTTTCGAAAGAGGAACTTTCGAAAGAAGGCGTTCTTCCTTGTGAAATGAGGTTTACCGCCATCGAAAGAAAAGCCGCGTTCTTTCGATTTAATTTCGAAAGAACGCGGCTTGAGTCTGGACGCGGGGGAAGTTTTTTCAGAAAAAGGCTACTTTTCCCGAAAAAACCCCTGAGTCTGGACACAGCCTAGGCGATGTGAATTGTGTGGGGAATAAGGGAGCTGAGAGAAGAGCAGTGCCATGTATGCTGCAGTGCTGTGGAGCTTGGGATAGGTGGGGTGGAAATGCATGTTGGTGGGTGCACCTGACTGCCATGCCACAATAAAAGTGAGGTGTAGCTCCTGACGTGTAAAAAGTGTAATGAAGCTAATGTTTCAAATAAAGTTTCCAAGATACAAGTTAAAAAGGAAGCACTGTACATCAGGAGTCAAGCTTGGGTTATGAGAAATTACAAGTATCAGTTTACATGGTTAACAAGATACATAGCATACATAACCAGCATTATCCCAGATTAGGGTGGGTGAGATTTTTGAAGCATTAGCGAATAAATGTATATCACCTATGCCACTTGGCCTTGTTCCCTAGCCAGCAGTCCATATCACTCCTCTGGATCTCCGGGGTCCCCATGCTAGCATCTTTTGGTCAAGGCTCAAATGCTGCAAATGGATCCTCATGTGTAGATCTTTGCAGCTACACAGAGCCCCAATGAAGTAGATGGTACTATGTATGCAAAGGCACATCTGAATTGATCCTATTGCTGGATCAAGGCCCTAGGATGGAATCCTACCCTGGTGCTGTGCAGGTGAGATAAAGGTGAAGGAGCATATTAGAACACTACCTAGAAAGACATGATGGCTTGCTTCATAAGGATCAGCTTCTTCAACGATGTTCACTTCCCATTAACTTTGTTTTATGTTATGTATACTTATGTCTGTAAAACTTGGGGGTTATTTCCTTGCAAAGTAACTCTTTCCACTCCTTACCCAAACATATGTCTGAAATGCAAGGGTGGAGTTTCGAGATGGTATGAGGGCAGCTGCCATGAGCTCTGGGACGCAGCTTGCTATTCATCCCGTTCCCCAGACTACCAGGGAGTGAGGGAAAAGTACTTGCATTCCATGCACACCATTGAGGTGTGGGAGGCATGCATGGGATGCAAATACTTTCCCCTCACTCCCTGGTAGTCCAGGGAATGGGATGAAAAGCAAGCTGCATCCGAGAGCACAGCTGATGCCTATCCTCCCGAAACTCTGCCCTTGCTTAAGTGATCGTGACCTAATATCAGTAAAAACACAAGGATAACTTTACACTGCAAAACAACCACCACCACATGGTAGCGAATCTCAGAGCCCAGGCCAACTGTGTTGGCTTACACTATGAAGCTACAGCACAAAGTGTACATGCTCCTCCTAGGGATGGAGCCTACATTCTGACTCCACCTCTTTCACTGGATTTCAGAGACTGTACCCCAGAAAACGGCTGAGGATGAAAGCAGTGTTCCTTTGTGGAAGGGAAGTCCGGGGATATCTATTTTATGAGTTACATTGTGAAGACTGGGGGGCAGCCAGAAGAACTGGCCACCCCAGAACATGTGCTACAGAGACACTGATAAGAAAAATAGTAGCTATAAGGCTTGGCCTTATGGGGTGTGTCCAAAGTGCACCTGTAGCTCAAGCTACGCATATTGCATAGCTTATTTCGAGTCAATTTCAAAATAGCTTATTTTGAAATTTGGCGCGGTCTATACAGCACTTATTTCAAAATAAATCACTATTCCAAAATGTCCCTTACTCCTCATGGAATGAGGTTTACAGGGACATTGGAATAGTTACATTGTGAAGACTGGGGGGCAGCCAGAAGAACTAATAATAGGCTCAAAATAATAGGCTCACTCAAAAGACATGGAATAGCTATTTCACGATACCAATAGTGTTGCAGTGTAGATGTAGCCATGGTGGGCAAGATCTTAAATGGGGAAGAGGTGTCACAGGGTGGTATTGGCCCTGTAAGAAGATGTCAGCCTAATGCACCTATCATTGGTCAGCTGGTTTAAAAGATGGCATCTGGGTCTGTGGGGAGAGTCAGTGAGTTATGGCCAGAGAGCAGCACAAAGTTCTTGGAACAAGTTACCAGAGTGTCCCAGAAGAATAGACAGTGGGAACCAACGGGGGGGAAAGGGCCTCCAGGGATTAAGCCCTGGTTAGTGGTGCTCAGTGAACAGCGCACAGAAGATTCCTGAAGGAAGGACTGAGAAATAAAGGGGAAAACCAATTTTGTTATTTTTGCCTATGTTGGGAAAGAGATGTGAAGTTTGGCAGTGGGTCCTTTGTGAGCTGGGAAGAGACCAGCATATTCCAATATGCTGCTGATCTTGCACAAATCACTGAATCTCTCTCCCCAGCTCAATTTACAGAACTGTGAAATGGGTAAAACAATATTTACCTCTCAGGTGTGGAGTGAGACTTAATTAGATGTTTGCAATGAGCTTTGAGATCCACAGAGGTATTACACTAGATAAATGAATAGTATTATCATAAGGGTAATGAGATCTCTTAAGACAGGAATGCCTTTGTTCATGGAGACTAGCTTGTTCCCTCAGTATTCAGGTTAGAAAGGAAATTTATTAAAGGGGAAAAGTCTCCCTCATCTTCATGTGGCTAGGAATAAATTGCTTTATATTAGGAAGATTTATCTTCAATGTATTGAATTCCTTAGAGCCCTTACCTTTAGGGAAAGCCAGAAGAAAAGGACAGTTTTGCTCCAAAAATGAACTTTAACTTTCTTATGAATTGTTTACCTTAAGGTTGTTCCAATGTTCTGATTATAAAAATCCAGGATTATGCAAAAGACTGAGGAATCTCAAGTGGATAGATGAATATTAAAAAGCAACCCGGGGAACTTTGTTTTTCAGATTCTCTGTGATTTATGTTTCTGCACTTTTTATATATTAAAAGTCCTAGAATGTAATGGTATTGGAACCTATTAGGGTATGTCTACACTACAGCACTAATTCAAACTAACTTAATTCGAATTAGTTAATTCAAACTAAGCTAATTCGAACTAGTGCATCTAGACCTAAAAACTAGTTCAAATTAGCATTTTGCTAATTTGAACTAGCATGTCCACATTGAGTGGACCCTGAACCGAGGTTAAGGATGGCCAGAAGCAGTGCCGGCAGGGCATCAAATTAGGACTTAGAGCGTGGAGCTGCTGTCTCAGGCTAGCCAAGGGCTGTGCTTAAAGGAACCCGACCCCCACCACGGACAGACAGTTCTCAGGGGTTCCCGGCTCGCTTGTCTAACTCGATGAGGGAGAGCAAAGCAGTCCTGACTTGGAGTGCCCTGAGTGCCCACACTCGGCACATCACAGCACTCGGCCATCAGCCTGGCTGCACTTGCCGCAGGCTGCCATCCAGTGGGAGTCAATCGGGGGGCTGCAGTAGAGCTTCCACCCCGAGGAGCCCGCAGAACCACCCCAGTCCTCACCCTCGGGGGCTCGTACTCCATTCCTCCCTCACCTTCTTCCACTTACCCCTCCCTAGGCCCCCTTCCTGATGTACAAAATAAAGGACACGTGTGTTCAAAAATAGAAACTCTCTTTATTGAACAAAACTCGGGGAGACTGGGAAAAGGAGGTGGGAGAGGGGAAGAGAGAGGGTGGGAGAGGGGAGGGCAACTAAAATGATCAGGGGTTTGGAACAGGTCCCATATGAAGAGAGGCTAAAGAGACTGGGACTTTTCAGCTTAGAAAAGAGGAGATGATAGAGATCTATAAAAGCACGAGTGGTGTGGAGAGGGTGCATAAAGAAAAGTTCTTCATTAGTTCCCATAATAGAAGGACTAGAGGACACCAAATGAAATGAATGGGTAGCAGGCTTCAAACTAATAACAGAAAGTTCTTCTTCACAAAGCAAATAGTAAACCTGTGGAACTCCTTGCTGCAGGAGGATGTGAAGGCTAGAACTAGAACAGAGTTTAAAGAGAAGTTAGATAAAGTCATGGAGGCTGGGTCCATGGAGTGCTATTATCCAGGGGGTAGGAATGGTGTCCTTGGCCTCTGTTTTGGAAGGCTAGAGATGGATGGCACGAGACAAATGGCTTGGTCATTGTCTTCGGTCCATCCCATCCGGGGTAGCTGGTGTTGGCCGCTGTCGACAGACAGGCTACTGGGCTAGATTGACCTTTGGTCTGACCCAGTACAGACGTTCTAAGCTCAGGGTCGGGGGTCTCACTAGACCACCTTGATTTTCATGCAAACCTGCTCCTGGGTGGCCAGGCTGGAAGCTATCCTGCCCTAGATGGCCACTTTCCTGTGCCTAGTGTGGAGGTCGTGGATGAGGTCCACGATGTCCGCACTAGACCAGGCGGGCGCCCGCCTCTTGCAGCCCCGGGCAGGCTCCTGGGAGCTGCCAGCCTGGTCCCAGGAAGAGGCGGAGGGCTGGGTGGCAGCGGGTGGCTGGTTCGTGCCGTGCCAGGTGCAGGGTCTGCTGGCTGGGTGCTGGCCGGCTTGCACCTGGCACGGGCACCGTAGCCAGACCGTGCCCCTTTAAGGGCTCCGGGGCCGGGAGGGTGGCAGAAGAGTTTCCCTGGTGGTGCCCAGAGCGGCCTCCAGGGAAAGCTGGGAAAGGCTAGCCTCCCACTAGTTCGAATTAAGTGGCTACACAGCCCTTAGTTCGAACTAGTTAATTCGAACTAGGCGTTAGTCCTCGTAGAATGAGGTTTACCTAGTTCGAATTAAGCGCTCCGCTAGTTTGAATTAAGTTTGAACTAGCGGTTTGTATGTGTAGCCCCTATCAAAGTGTAGTGTAGACATACACTTACTGTGGTACAACTGAAGTAATTAGCTATATAGAAATATAATTTAAAATGTTTTGAGATGCAACCAGACTAGTGGTGCCAGGTTGCTGCAAGCTGCATAGACTATAAGTAATCTAGTTTAACAGTCAAACAGTTCAATGTTACAACTAGGACAGTAGATCAAAGTAGGCTAAATTTTCCTGCCATTCTTAAATAATCAAGAAAACAGAACAATCCTAAAGCTACATAAGATACCAAACCACTAATAAAGCATATGCACAGACTTAAACAACTCTGGTGTGGGCAGCTATGAGATGTTAATGTCTTCTGTGCACTATGCCTTAAACTGAAAATGCCATTTTGTGATTGCAGTTCAGATGCAAAATGTTACTGAGATGGCCACTGGACACTCTCTATGTCTCATGAGATTTAATTGTTCTAGCTTTATTTTTGTTAATGAAGGTAAGAAACACTTTGTGGATTTTCAGGTACTTAAATCTCTCAAGATCATTCCTCCTCACATAAACCTTGCAAGCAGATATATTTCTGTTCACAATATTATACCATTATTTACCATGGGGTGGTTAGGGACTAGAGTAAAGCCTCTCTATTTTGGACAAAGGGGCCAGCACATTTCACTAAGCGCTCATTATGTGAAGCCATCCCTCTGCCCAATTTATACTACAAAAGGGATTCGTCTAGACTGGCAAGTTTTTCCGCAAAAGCAAATGCTTTTGCGCAAAAACTTGCCAGCTGTCTACACTGGCCACTTGATTTGTGCAAAAGCACTGACGTTCTACTGTCTGAAATAATTGCTTCTTGCGCAAATGCTTTGATGTTCCCATTCGGGCAAAAGACCTTTTCTGGAAATGTTTTTGCGCAAGAGGGCCAGTGTAGACAGCTATAAACTGTTTTGAGCAAAAAAGCCCCGATGGCGAAAATGGTGATCGGGGTTTTCTTGCGCAAAACCGCGTCTAGATTGGCACAGATGCTTTTCTGCAAAAAGTGCTTTTGCGGAAAAGCGTCCATGGCAATCTAGATGCTCTTTTCCGCAAATGCTTTTAACGGAAAAACTTTTCCGTTATAAAAGCATTTGTGGAAAATCATGCCAGTCTAGATGTAGCCCAGCTGTATTAGTTACAGATTAACACAGCTACCCCAAATTAGTCCAACACAGGCTCTCTTAATGTGGATGCACCACCTCGACTTAGAGCCTCGGGAAGCACTGGGAAGTAATTACTCTGAATGACTCTGGGCAGTAGTTATTTTGAAATACAGCAGTGGAGCATCCACACTACAGCTATTTCGAAATAACTATTTCAAAATAAGCGATATTCCTCAGGAAAACAGCAATTATTATTTTGAAATAACCAGCCCTTTATTTCAAAATAATGGGCTTGGTAGTGTGGACGGTCCACTTTTTATTTCAAAATAAGGGATGCTATTTCAAAATAACTCCCTATTGTAGGTCATGGCTAAGGTGCCACAGGACTACTTGTTTTTAAAAATTGTTTTTAAAGTTACGGACTAACACGGCTATGCTTCTGAGACTTTTAAGTGCTTAGGGAGAAAGGTAAGGGCATTTATAATAGATCTGTATCTAGCTTTACAGACTGTTTGCCAGAGGCTTGATCCAAATCTCACTGATGCAAAGAAGTCTTCCAACAGTCACCCACTTACATCCAAAGCAGCCTTACTAAGGGTGCATCTACACTGCACCCATAATTTGAAATAAGCTACGCAATTTAAGCTACACAAATTGCATAGCTTATTTTGATGTTATTTCAAAATAGCTTATTTTTAAATTTGATGCTGTCTATAAAGCACTTATTTAAAAAAAACACTATTCCAAAATGTCGCTTACTCCTCTTGGAATGAGGTTTATAGGGACATTGGAATAGCGAGCCAGTTATATTTCGAAATAACAGGTGAGCTCAAAAGACATGGAATAGCTATTTCCAGTATCCTGAAATAGCATTGCAGTGTAGACGTAGCCTTACAGACATGGTGGTGAAACATCCATTTGTATTTCTGTTCTATAGCATCACAGTGATAAACAGTCCATTGTGCCTCCAGTGTTGGTTTATCTTACCTTAGAAATTAAGTAAGAGAGAGAGAAGAGTATTGCAATTGCTAACCCCTAGCTGTAATGCATAAGGAACTAAAGATGAAGTAGTTGAGTATCAGTAACAGTTTTCCAGAGATTCTATGCCTTCCTTTTTGTTAATCAAAGATAACCCCATAATTTCAATAGCACCAGAGCTATCAGGGTAGCTTTAGCTTCCACTTGTTCAGATGCTACAGTGACATGCCTCTTATCATTTTGTTTGCAACTACACTTGTAACTGTAAACATGCGACCATGCCCCCAAACTTCCAACCTTTACCACCACCCTAGCAAAAACACACATGGCAGATGACCAAGTTTGGATGAGTCTATCCTTCCCATTGGTGAATAGTGGTCGTCTTACTTTGTATGTGTGTCAGAATTTAGTGCCTGCCAACTGAATGTAGTCCTCTCCTAGCCACAAAAGAGGCACATTGTGGAAAACTTTTCCAAATTGCTCCATCAGTCCTCTTCTGACAGGATCTTCTCTAGGACAGAAAGGGTGTATCTACATTGATATAGAAAATGGCCATTAGAAACTGCACTGAGATGACTAAACTCATTCCCTCAGCTTAGTGATTACTGAACTCTCTTCAGGTGATAGTGTGATGTGCCCTGGGCTTATTGTCCAAAGACACTCTATTTCTTGGGCCTTGTAAATTTCCTGGCACCAGCTCAGCTGGGCTGGCTGCAAAAGCCTTCCAAATACAAAACTGACTGTAAACTCAGCCCTTGGTCAAAGCAGTCAGGATGGAATGATTTCTTGCTCCTCTTCCAGAGTCTTGGAAGGAGAACCAAATTATCCCTCCCTTCTAGAGATTGAAGGCTTGCTGGCAGAATAGCGTCTCCTCTTCCAGGAGACTAGGAAACCTTGTGTGTGGCTCTTTCCCCAGGGTTGCTTTCATTGTTTAAAAGATTGAGTGGGAGAATTTGTAGGAGTGACTGGGAGAAAGAGCAGCCTTGCCCTTCACTTCACTCCAAGGATCTTGGTTCTATGCCTTTAAGGATACAATTGTCTTTTCTTGTCAAGACTTAGTCTTATATTGGGGCTGTTTCCTCTCTCCCCATGGCTGCCCCTACTATGCCCAAAGCTTTGTCTTGTTGGGGCTACATGGAATAGAGTAGACTAGAGTCTTCCCTTTTCTTAGAGGACCATATACCCCATTTCAGCTAGCTTTGAACTGGGAGCTGGGGATGACAGGCTTTGTATCCTATCCCCCATCCCAAAAGCCATCCACTCCTCCTCAGTTCCATGACTTCACCCATAGATAAATGTTCTGATTCTTAATACATTCAATAGCCAATATCCCTTCAAATTCAACAACACTTACTGTTCTTCCTGCATTCCTGTGATATAGAAATGCTTTCACATTTACCTAGTGTTGCGTAGGGGGTTGGGGATGTAGGGAATACAGGAGTCAGGTTTGGGGGTGAGGAGCGCTCTGGACAGGGGTTGTGTGTGTGGGAGGGGGAGAGGATAGGGGGAGAGATTCATGCCAGGACTGCTTGCTCTTCCCCCTTCTGTCCCTGTCAGGGAGCAAGATCAAAGTGCACAGCTCGTTTTCCCCCCATACTCCTTAGTGAGAATGAGAAATGCCTCAAACTGTGCACTTTCCCCTTTCTCCCTGATGAACGGGAACAACCAGCAATGTCCCTGTATGAATGCGGGGCATCTTGAACTCCTCTAAGGAGCTGGGAGTTGGGAAACTCACAACTAAAGCAGACTTGGATGAGGGAGGGCAGGAGAAATAATATCCCCAGACAGCTCCTTTTGTAATCCCATTCCAGACACATTCCATTTTCCTGGCACAACTAAACCAGTATCTTGCTTTACGTTATTATAAGAGGAAGCTGTATACCAAATTTGGTAGTCCTAGCTCTTACTGTTTAAGAGGTGTTCTTCAACAAATAGACTAGGTCTCATTGTTCCTGGTTCATCTGTTATATAGTTATTCTCAAGATGGAGGCTATGATGTTGGGAGAACTTTCCTGCAAGGGCCTGTGCTGGTTTTAAAGCAGTCAGAAGATGGTGTTTCCCTCTGTCAGCATTTACAGCCAACACTCAGGTATGCAAATGTTTGGTGATCCTCCAAATTCTGCTGACTGGCTTGGCACTTCTCTGTTTGCAACAGCATAAAAACAAGTCAGAACCAGATGAACCAAAATCCCTTATAAAAACTGCCAGAAATAATAAGCAACTTACTTGCAATCCAATCTCATCATAATAGGTGGTACAGCAGTCAACCAGTCACATTCCAGAGAGAATGTAGGATCATTTCTTATAGTTCCTGTTTCAGTCTTTTGTCCAGTATAGTTTTAAAAATATGAAACAGTAGAGGTCCTTTGGAGACTTTCCCATAATCTTTGAGATCTCATAGTCGAGACATTTTTTCATGCTAGCCATCTTGAATTCTCCCTTTCTGAATTTCATCCTGTAATCACTAGCATCTCTGTAAATAATTCCTTTTGCTACAAGTACACACACACCAATATAAATAGGTTATGTTGTCTGAGTTGTTGCTTAGCCAAGCTAATCCTATTATGCCTTTTTAATCTTTCATTATAAATCGTCCCATTGAGCATTCTCTCTCACACCTATACTTATTGGCCATAACTTATCTACTCTTCTTATCTGTGTCCATTAAACAGGACAGATACATGATAGTGGTGATTCAGTAGATGGCAATCTCCCTGGAGTAGGTATTAAAACAAAGTCCCAGTATGTGGTACTGCTCTAACTCCCAGCATGAGATGCAGGGACCTAAACTGCTGGAAGTGCCATGTTGAACAGAGGATGAAAAAGCCAAGTCTGAGCACATGGGGCACTTAACAACCAGGCCTAATTCCAGCTTGAGTACTACTTTACCATCTAGCTATGCTTACCTAAATGCATATTCTTTTTAACTGGAAATACTATTCTTCACTTCCTCTCTTAGGGTATGTCTACACTACAGCACTAATTCGAACTAACTTAGTTCGAATTAATTAATTCAAACTAAGCTAATTCGAATTAGTGCATCTAGACTTAAAAACTAGTTTGAATTAGCATTTTGCTAATACGAACTAGATTGTCCACACTGAGTGGACCCTGAACTGAGGTTAAGGATGGCCAGAAGCAGTGCCGGCAGTGCATCACATTAGGACTTAGAGCGTGGAGCTGCTGTCTCAGGCTAGCCGAGGGCTGTGCTTAAAGGGACCCGACCCCCACCACGGACAGACAGTTCTCAGGGGTTCCCTGCTTGCAAAGCAGTCCTGGCTTGGAGTGCCCTGAGTGCCCACACTCGGACCATCACAGCACTCGGCCATCAGCCCGGCTGCACTTGCCGCGGCTGCCATCCGGAGGGGGAGTCAATCCAAGGGCTTCAGGAGAGCTTCCACCCCGAGGAGCCCACAGAGCCATCCCAGTCCTCCCTATCAGGGGCTCGTACTCCTTTCCTCCCTCACTTCCTTCCACTTACCCTTCCCTAGCCCCCCTTCCTGATGTAAAAAATAAAGGACACGTGTGGTCAAAAATAGAAACTCTCTTTATTGAACAAAACTCGGGGAAACTGGAAAAAGGAGGTGGGAGAGGGGAAGAGAGAGGCTGGGAGAGAGAAGGGCAACTACAATATCAGGGGTTTGGAACAGGTCCCATATGAAGAGAGGCTAAAGAGACTGGAACTTTTCAGCTTAGAAAAGAGGAGACTGAGGGGGATATGATAGAGGTCTATAAAAGCATGAGTGGTGTGGAAAGGGTGCATAAAGAAAAGTTCTTCATTAGTTCCCATAATAGAAGGACTAAAGGACACCAAATGAAATGAATGGGTAGCAGGTTTCAAACTAATAACAGAAAGTTCTTCACAAAGCAAATAGTCAACCTGTGGAACTCCTTGCAGCAGGAGGCTGTGAAGGCTAGAACTAGAACAGAGTTTAAAGAGAAGTGAGATAAAGTCATGGAGGTTGGGTCCATGGAGTGCTATTATCCAGGGGGTAGGAATGGTGTCCCTGGCCTCTGTTTGTGGAAGGCTGGAGATGGATGGCATGAGACAAATGGCTTGGTCATTGTCTTCAGTCCATCCCCTCCAGGGTACCTAGTGTTTGCCGCTGTTGACAGACAGGCTACTGGGCTAGATGGACCTTTGGTCTGACCCAGTACGGCCATTCTAAGCTCAGGGCTCAGGGTCGGGGGTCTCAGTGGACCACCTTGATTTTCATGCAAACCTGCTCCTGGGTGGCCAGACTGGCAGCTATCCTGCCCTAGACGGCCACTTTCCTGTGCCTAGTGCGGAGGTCGTGGATGAAGTCCACAATGTCTGCACTAGACCAGGTGGGCGCCCGCATCTTGCGGACCCGGGCAGTCTCCCGGGAGCCGCCAGCCTGATCCCGGGAAGTGGCGGAGGGCTGGGTGGCAGCGGGTGGCTGGCTCGAGCCGTGCCAGGTGCAGGGTCTGCTAGATGGGTGCTGGCAGGCTTGCACCTGGCACGGGCACCGTAGCCAGCCCATGCCCCTTTAAGGGCTCCAGGGCCGGGAGGGTGGCAGAAGAGTTTCCCTGGTGGTGCCCAGAGTGGCCACCAGGGAAAGCTGGGGAAGGCTAGCCTCCCACTAGTTCGAATTAAGTGGCTACACAGCCCTTAGTTCGAACTAGTTAATTCGAACTAGGCGTTAGTCCTCGTAGAATGAGGTTTATCTAGTTCGAATTAAGCGCTCCGCTAGTTCGAATTAAGTTCGAACTAGCGGTTTGCATGTGTAGCGCCTATCAAAGTTAATTCAAACTAACGTCTGTTAGTTCGAATTAACTTTGTAGTTTAGACATACCCTCTGATTGGCATGTAGATTTGCAGTGTGCTGTTAAAAAGTTGCTGTCATAGGCACTGACTTTTGCTTTTGAAAAGGTGTATGTGTTGAGAAAGGGCACTGATAGTTTTGGGGAAGGTTATTTGCAGCGTATTTATTCACTTTCATATTTTAATTATTGAATGTGTCTATCATTAGTATCTTTACTATTTTAGTTGTCTATTGTTAGGCACTGCAGAATTACATTATTATTAATTATCAGTATATTAAAATCATTGCAATCATGTATAAAGCTCTCTTCCCCAACATCCCCATTTAAAGACATTAAATCTCACTGTAGCTTTTTGGATGAAACTGGCAGCAATCTTATTTATATCTAGGTTCTCTGGTATTGTCTTTATGTATGTTAAGGATAGCTACATCTGTACATCTGTCCCATTGATGATCAGATAGTTTTTAAGTCTCCTCACACTGGAGAACGAGTTGAAGATGACACAGAGTGAGAAGGATTCCTATTAATTTGAATGACTCCCAAGATCTCTTTCTTGATGGGTAACAGTTAATTTTGGTACCATCATCATTTTCTATGTTTAGTTGGGATTTTATTTTGCCATGTGCATTACTTTGCATTTAGCATTGAATTTCATCTGTCATTTCATTGCCAAGTCACCCAGGCTAAGTCTAGACTGCAATGTTTTCCATTTTTTTTCAGAAGAGGCTTTTACGCCATTTGGTCTTGTCTAGATGGGGCCAAATGGCAGAAAAGCCTCCTCTTTTGGTGGAGCCCTTATGCCTCGTGAAATGAAGTATACAGAGCTCCCTGAAAGAGCACATTTGCTTTTCCGTTCCTAGGACGTGGCAGGGTTTTTGCGGGATACCTGTCCTGCAAAAACCCCATAGTCTAGATGTAGCCCCAGTTTTGTGAGATCCCTTTGGGTATGTCTACGCTACCCTCCTAATTCGAACTAGGAGGGTAATGTAGGCATACCGCACTTGCAAATGAAGCCCGGGATTTGAATTTCCCGGGCTTCATTTGCATAAGCCGGGCGCCGCCATTTTTAAATCCCGGCGAGTTCGAACCCCGTGCCGCGCAGCTACACGCGGCACGGAGTAGCTAGTTCGGATTAGGCTTCCTAATCCGAACTAGCTGTACTCCTCATTCCAAATCCCGGGCTTCATTTGCAAGTGCAGTATGCCTACATTACCCTCCTAGTTCGAACTAGTGGGGTAGTGTAGACATACCCCGAGTAACTCTTTGCAAATTGTTTTGCATTTAACAATCTTGAGTAATTTTGTACCACCTGCAAACTTTGCCACCTCACTCTTTGCCCCTTTTACAGGTCATTTATGAACATGTTGAATAGCACTGGTCCCAGGGAGGAGGGGGGACACCACTATTTTCCTCTCTCCATTCTGAAAATGGACAGTTTATTCCTACCCTTTGTTTCCTATCTTTTAATTAGAATATTGGGAATGCTTTCAGGATCATCTATTGACCCTTAATTTAATAACAAGCCTTTTGTTATCTTAATGACCCTATATTTGTGTAAAATCAAACTCACTGCCCCAAGTCAGAGCCGTCCTAAGCTACGGGCTGACTGGGCTACTGCCCAGGGTGCCCCATTGTAGGGGGCGCCACACAGGGCTGCTGGACCAGGCGGGGGCAGGGTCTTGCATGCACCGGTGCCCCGGAGCCGCACACACGTGGGGCGCCCGGGGCGGGGCTGCGCATGTGCGGGGTGCCTGGGGGCGGGGCTGTACATGCGCCAGGCGCCCTGGAGCACCGCATGCCTGGGGACAGGGCTGTGCATGTGTCACACTCCTGGGGGCAGCGCCGCACTCTTGGGGCCCGGGGTGCATGAATAGCTCGGGTCGGCCCTGCCACAAGTGTAGAAGTTGTTAGCAGCACAGAGCGCATCACATTCCATGCTCAAGCTCTGCTCCTGGGAACTGAGTACTCACAGGAGGGTGGGGTAGCTCAGTGGTTTGAGCATTGGCCTGCTAAACCCAGGATTGTTATCCCAGGATTCAATCCTTGCGGAGGCCATTTGGGGCAAAAATTTGTCAGGGATGATACTTGATCCTGCTGTGAATGCAGGGGACTGGACTCAATGACCTTCCAGTTCTAGGAGATAGGCAAGCTCTATTATTATATATATTATACTACTTTTTTTCCAATGGGGGCTTGGGTCCTGGAACACCCACAGAGTTGGTGCCTACGGTTGCTGAGTTTCACTCAAGAGGAAGCTGTGTATGAGTGATGGATAGAGTAATCTTTGTAGGTCTCAGTCTTTGCTTTTTTTTCTCTTCCGCATCTGAAGAAGTGAGTTGTAGCTCATGAAAGCTTATGTTCTAATTATGGTATTAGATAAATGTGTTAGTCTTTAAAGTGCCACCATACTCCTTGTTGTCTTTATAGGTCAGATTCTAATATTCTCACTCATCCTGCTCCTTCTGCCCAATGCCCTGCCCCTTCCAGGGGTTCAGAGCCAGAACCCCCACGCCTTGCTTCGAGGTCTGTGGTGACTGTCGGCCCCACTGAGTAAGGCTATCAGAATCTGGTCCTAATTATAAAATGCATTAAACAAAGTACTCCATCTATAAACCCTGCTATTAAGAAAGCCAGAACACATAAGCTGGACCTAGTTATTAGGAGTGCAACTATCTTTCAATTCAGAATCTTGAACTACAGGAACTCCACCACTTCACTCGTCCTGGTTCCACTTATCTGAGTATCTGTCCCACAAACAGAATGTTTAGCTGTGTAAGACAAAATTACAGTTGGAAACCTACTATACTTTGTTTTTTTTTATTCCAATGCCAGACTAATGACAGGTATAAAATATATGGCTATTGTTCCTTTGCTTTCATTCATTGCACAGTAGCTTTTATCTTCTACTATTGAGCTTGAAAATGCAATTTTGCTGGCTAGCTACTGTGAATCAGTTTTTTATAATATAAAGGCCTTTTAAATAATTGTGACCCATGCACCCCCTTAGTGCCAATTGGCAGAGGACACAGGGCATGCACAGGGTTTTATGGAGATCCCCTAATTCAGATATATACATAATAGTTCAAAGGGTTGCATGTGAAGGCTCTATTGAGAGCCAATAGCTCACTGGTCATCATAATCCTTGTGAAATGTATGTGCAAATAATATTTAATAAATTATGTAGCACAATAATAATTATGTTCTTAACATCTGGGAGTAAAGGCAGGTCAACCCACAGAAAACATATTCTAGATGTGTTCCTTTCAGGGAGGAAGTAACACACACTCTGGCCTTGTGAGTACAGTATTGGGCACTGTATGCCTCACCAAAACACCTATTTGCACACTGAGCTAGTATCAGTTCAAAGATTGCAAAATCTACAAGAGAGCAATTTTAAAGGAGAAAAAAGTGTATGTGTGTGGGGGGGGGGGGGCATTCTGCTAATGGCAAAGATCAAGAGATTAGTATCATAGGGGATTCAAAGAAACAGAAAACATTCTTCATGGGGGAGACAAGCTGACAGCATAATTGTCTCATAAAAAGAGAGTCACTGCTAGCTTGGCTATGAAGTACTGGTGAGCAATATTTTATTAGACATGAGTATCATGTTAAGGCTACCTTGAATGTGTATTTTGTATATAACCATTTGTTTCCAGAACTTCTACTTGCTATTGCTTTGAATCTTTTTGCTTTGTTAAATAGAGTTATTCTTTTGTCTATATTTATCATTCTTATTGTTTCCAAGTGCAACAAATATATAAAAACCCAATTCATTGTAATTCACATGTAGGTAAAGAGGGTTAGAATAAAGGGAGGGGACAAGATGTGCCATCTCTCTACAGGATCTACATTAATCATAGATCTCTAAAAAGTCAAGCCAAATTGCTTTGAATTTGTTGGGTATTGTCCTTCTACAAAATGCTAGTGGCTTGTTGCTTAGATCAGCCACATCACTGAGCCAGGCATCAGAGTTTGGTAGAGATCAACTTTTCCACTGGTACAGGATGACATTTTTAGTGACTGAAGTTGAACACTGGTACAACACTGCCTTTTTATCTGTAACCTCCAACTATCAGAAATATATCCAAATACAAAACTTAAGGGAGAGTGCCCCAATATCAAATTGGTCCTTAGACACATTTTGTACTAGAAATTCCTTATACACAGGTACTCCCAAAACAAATGCTACAGTATCAAGTGAGTTATATTTCCAAAGACAGCCAACATTTGGAGCCCATTACCATTAGCCTATGAAGGGCCCCTATATTTCAAAAAGTACTTCTTGGTGAATAAGCTGTTGTATTTGGGTTTATAGTTGATTTTTTACCATTAGATATAATTGCATTCCACTGGGTAAGAGGTAATTGAATTTCCAAATCTCTATTCCAAGCAACTTTCAAATGATCATTTTTGGAAGTGTTTTGGGCCAGAAAATCACAAAAGGATACTGCTGGCTGAATAAATCTAGGAAGTTTCCTCCATAATAGTATGTGTTCTGGAGTTCCCAGTGCTTTTAGTCCAATTTTAATTTAATTTAAAATAATTCCATGCTCCAGATCTGGGTGATCTGAATTTTTACTAAAGGTCTATAAAAGTATCCTTATTAATTAGCTGTGACACCATCATAATTGCTTTCTCCATAATAAACTTGTTCTTGAATCATTATAAGTGTATCTAAATGCTGAGTATTAAATGGAGTGGTGATCTGAAGTGTAACTTGTCAGCTGTGGGTATAAACGCTGCAAGTCAGTGAGCGGGCAATGGAACAGAGTTGAGCAAGATGCGGCCCACCAAGCCTTTTAATTCAGCCCACCCACCCTTGTAGCAAGGAGCAGCACCACTCAAAGAGTATGTCTACACTACCCCGCTAGTTCGAACTAGCGGGGTAATGTAGGCATACCGCACTTGCAAATGAAGCCCGGGATTTGAATTTCCTGGGCTTCATTTGCATAAGCGGGGAGCCGCCATTTTTAAAACCCCGCTGGTTCGAACCCCGTGCAGCGCGGCTACACGGGGCACGAACTAGTTAGTTCGAACTAGGCTTCCTAGTTCGAACTACCTAGTTCGTGCCCCGTGTAGCCGCGCTGCACGGGGTTCGAACCAGCGGGGTTTTAAAAATGGCGGCTCCCCGCTTATGCAAATGAAGCCCAGGAAATTCAAATCCCGGGCTTCATTTGCAAGTGCGGTATGCCTACATTACCCTCCTAGTTCGAACTAGAAGGGTAGTGTAGACATACCCAAAGTGGCTATTTGCATCCTGTGGCTCTCTGTGCTGTCTAGGGAAGGGAGGGATGCTTCGCATGCTGACTCTGCCCCCAGCAAAATTTCTCAGCTCCTACTGGCTAGAAACCAGACATTGGGCACTAAGGGTATGTCTACACTACCACCCTAGTTCGAACTAGGGTGGTAATGTAGGCAACCGGAGTTGCAAATGAAGCCCAGGATTTGAATTTCCCGGGCTTCATTTGCATCTCGCCGGGCGCCGCCATTTTTAAATGTCCGCTAGTGCGAACTCCGTGCCGCGCGGCTACACGCGACACGGACTAGGTAGTTCGGACTAGGCTTCCTATTCCGAACTACCATTACTCCTCGTTTCCTCAAGGAGTAACGGTAGTTCGGAATAGGAAGCCTAGTCCGAACTACCTAGTCCGTGCCACGTGTGGCTGCGCGGCACGGAGTCCGCACTAGCGGACATTTAAAAATGGCGGCACCCGGCGAGATGCAAATGAAGCCCGGGAAATTCAAATCCCGGGCTTCATTTGCAACTCCGGTTGCCTACATTACCACCCTAGTTCGAACTAGGGTGGTAGTGTAGACATACCCTAAGGAAGTTTGCTGGGGGAGGAGACAGCAAAATTTCTCATAATTGTCTCCTGCAGTCATACCCCCTCCCGGACCCTGCATCTCAATCCCCTGTACCAGGTAACAACCCCCTCTTTCACTCAAACTCCCTCTCATGCCCACACCTTTTCCTGCACCCCAGTCTCCTACCCCAAACCTCCTTATGCACCTAACCTCTGTCCCAGATCCCGTACCCCCTCCATAGAAAAGTGTAGCCCTTTACCACTTACCAAAATCTTGGAATGGCCTACCATCAAAAATTATTGCCCACTCCTGATCTGGACACTTCAGGGAGATGCTCAGAGGGCTCAATGGTTGGAGTGTGCCTATCACTAACCCACAGAGTGACAGCAGGGCCCTAAAAGGGAGCACTTGTGTTGCCTGTGCCCTGTGGAATTGGGAAATTGACCCAGGCAGGCCTAAACAAGGATTCTTCATGCTAAGCACAGGTGGTAGTGAGGCGTCTCACAAGCCTGTTTACCCCCAGGGAAGCATCACAATGATGACACATTAGCCTGGGCTGTTGTTAACTTATGAAGCTGCATATGCTAGACAAGAAATTTCAATATTATTTTGTGCAGGTGTAAGCAAGAACACTCAAACTAAACAGTGACAGAGCCAGAAACTCAGTGGAAGAATTAGCTCTACTATCCACTGAAGTCAGTAGGGGTATGTCAGAGAGTATAGTGATCCTGGATTCAGATGCAGGTTTAGGCTCAGACCTCCCTCCCATCCATGCACACAGCATTCTGAAGCATGCAACATTTTTTACGATGCAGACCTTCAGACTCACCCAGTAGTCTGAGCCCAAGACCATTGTGGTGAGGATTTAAGACCACTCATTTTGCACTTGCAGTGAAGAAGTTACTGAAGCCTGGGTTGCCAGGCTCCCGGCCAGAGAGTCCGTCAGTG
The DNA here is from genome assembly GCF_049634645.1 of Pelodiscus sinensis. Lineage (NCBI taxonomy): Eukaryota > Metazoa > Chordata > Testudines > Trionychidae > Pelodiscus > Pelodiscus sinensis. The sequence goes on along the minus strand of NC_134712.1, from coordinate 241,658,449 downwards.
CTACCTCTCAATCCTTTATGCCCAAATGTCCCAGCTCTTCTTTCCCCAAACTTCCCACTTGATTCCCAGGAACCAGAAGAAGTCTCCTGGTTCGAATACAGCTCTTGGCTTTTAACCCTTTCATTCCACATAAACTATTCAGCTGTAAACAGTTTTCCTATCATGTGTTAGCTAGAGCTAGCATTATGAAGAAGCCCTCCATCAGGTGCATGGCTGGCCGGCTAGAGCCGTGGTCCCCAACACGGTGCCTGCGGGCGCCATGGCTCCCACGGGGGCATTTCTCTGCGCCCACCAAGTGCTCAGGGCTGGCCTGGCCCCGGGCACGTGGCGCATGCGCGGTGCCGGAGCCGGAGCCGGAGCCGGCCCCGGGCGCATGGCACACGGAGATCGCCAGCCCCGGGGGCGCCATGGATTCACGCCCCGCGGCGCATGGGGAGCGGGGGGGGGGGGGGGAGAAAGCACTAGCACCGGCCCCGGGCGCGCGGCGCTTGGGGAAGAGGGGGGGGGAGAGAGCGCCGGCCCTGGGCGCGCGGCGCTTGGGGAAGGGGGGGGGAGAGAGCGCCAGTCCCGGGCGCGCGGCGCTTGGGGAAGAGACGGGGGGAGAGAGCGCCGGCCCCGGGCGCGCGGCGCTTGAGGGGAGAGCGCCAGCCCCAGAATGCGGCTATGGGGGGGGGCCGCCCCCGCCTCCCCGGGCGCCCGGTGGGCGAACGGCCACGCCCCCTGGCGCCTGGCAACCCCAAATGGTTGGGGACCACTGGGCTAGAGGAACACAGCAGATTCTCATAGTTCTGTAAGACAAGCAAGACATTTGACCAAACCAAAAGCCCACAAATGAACAGGTGTACACAGAGATATCAATGTGGCTGGCAATTCTGGGAATCCACCAGGCCTCTGGCCAATGCTGAGAGTGAGCCAAGCTCCTCAAGACCAACTACTGCAAAACTAGGGATGATAACTACACCACAAGGAACTCTTCATCTATCTTCCTCTTCTACAAGGAATTCACTTGGGTACTGGGAACTGCACCAGGAACTGAGTCCACAGCAGTGCAGAACAATCTGCTTAGGGGGGATGGCATGATCACTGGTACTGCTGGAGAAGAGACTGCAGCTGCAAGATCAAGTACCTAAAGTAGCCCTGGTCCTAGTGCCAGTCTCAGATTAGGCTGTGCTGAAGGAGAAATTATAGCTTATCCTGGTTTAGTATTTGTTTGTATGGTCTATTTGGAGGCAGCTGTGGGGAGCAACCCACAGCTGAAGCAGCACAGAAGCTAGTATGTTATGATCAATGTATATTTTGTTCACATAAAACTGGGAGGGGCTGCTGGGCTATGTCAAATTAAATCATTACAAGGAACATGTGGTAGTGTGCTTTCACTGAGGGTGGAAGCCTTGGCCCTTGCTTTGGCCTGTACCACCAACCTCCAATACCACATGGGATTCACTATGAAGTGTGGGAGGGAGAGAAGGAGAAGCAGTTAGCATCACACTTTTTACTAGCTATGTGCCTACTGTTAGGGTACATTTACACTGCATGGCTATTTGGGCATACCGGAGGTATCCCAAAATAGCTACCCCGTGTCTACACAAGCCGCCCGTTATTTTGAAATATTCTTCGAAATAACAGGCATGCTATTTCGCCATCCCAGTAAACCTTGTGGAGGGTTAAGGGATGGCTTGAAATTTGGCACAGTGTAGACACACCAAATTTCAAAATAAGCTAAAATTGCGTATCTTATTTTGAGTTTAGGGTACTATATACTCATACCCTTAGAAAGATGGGTTAAATTTATGGGGCTTACATTCTCTTCTCTGCAAGTACAACACAGCCTACACCAGCCATGCTCCTCCAGACTGCCTGTATTATGAATCCAAACAGTAACAAAGAATGTATTTGGTCAAAGGCTGTGAGTCAAATTGTGCATAAATACAGGGTACTTGTAAGGAAGCTGTAATGCAGCTCTGTCCCAAATCAGTATACTAATTGATTTTTACCATTCATTTTCACCAATTTCTAGCTGGTGATACATGCAAACTTTTCACTGAGAAGGAACTCCAGGTAACAGAAATTCCATGGTAGGGCATACTTATTAGGGAACTGTCTGTAGCTCACAAGTCCCCCTCAATTTGTAGATGTGTTGGTCAGTCACAAATGCTTAAAAATCACCTTAGCATTAAGGTCTCTCTTCTGCTAGCTTAGAATGCAAATTCACTCTAGCTCAGACACATCCAGAACAGCAATGCTACTCTTACAGCTTTACAACCTTCAAAACTGGGCAGTGATTTTTGTGTGAATAAAACCAAATGATAGAAAAGTTGGGTTTTTTCCCCTCATGGTCAGAACTTACATGCTCTTTCATTTTTCTTGGCAGGAATTTACACTTGAGGTTGGCAGAGACAAGGAATTAGGAGCCTGGGGAGTGCAGACCTTCAACTAGCACACCTGAAGAAAGACAGATTAAATGAGGGTGGATATTTTGGCCAAAGGTGATGAGCACATTAGGTATTTGAAAGAGAAGGAAGTCAGAACGCTGGAAAGAAAGGGACTGCCCAATGTGACAAGTGATTGAATTCACAATTCCTGGAGCATGACCATAGCTTGGAAGAGGAAAACAGAGTGTAGCAAAAGGTGCTTTCTGAGCAGATACATATTCTAATGGCCACCAGGCTTCAGGCTACAACTGCACACACTGACTTTCCTCCACGCTACCATGTCTTGCGGCCTATACAGTCTTTGGACGTTCTGGGGTTGCCTGATCCAAGGTCCAAGCAATGAACACTACATGGAACAATCAAATGTTCCTTTATAATTTCAGCTATAGTCCACTTACGCAAAAATGTATCAAGGCTCAAGGAGAACAGAAAGAGAAGGGACATGCTAAATCGGCTATAGTAGAAGTATACCAAGTTTGACTCTTTTGCACTCTTCTCCATTTGATTTCTTAATATGCATTGTTCTAGTTTATTGTTTTTTTAGGTCTTGATGGGAGCTAGTTTACCTGTTGGATTTTTGCATTGCTCTGTTATTTACATTCATCTTTAAAATAACATGTGCAATTTGCACAAGTTACACAAGCAGTTTTTATAAAATGTATTAAGCTGTGGGTGGAGATACATGAACAGATTTTATAAAATGCATAATAAAATTTCATAAATCTTTAGGAGTTGCCCTAACCCCAGAAATTGTGGGATGAGTGTGGCAAAATTGCAAATACAGTAATTTTCTCCCCTTATCCAGGGTGCCATGCATGATGCAAAAATGCATCAGTAAAATTTGGCATGATGCACCTGGCCAGTACATCCCACATTGGTATCCATTTACTTCTCTCTATGGTCAACTAGAGACTGCACAATTATGTAGTTCCCTTTGTGATTTATGCTCCTTTCAGAAAAACCTATAGGAATGAGTCCCATTGATAGTCCCCGTGCAATTATGAAAGCCCATTTTCTCAAAGCCAGTGGTCATTTCAAGAATACCATTTATTTCTACCACCTCTGGGTAAATCACAGTCCTAATTGCCTCAAAAACCTCCTCTATCATCACCCCCTTAGTTAACTTACCAGCACCAAAATTGCTAACCACAAACTTGGGGTAGCCATTTTCCAGATACCCTATAGCAGTGGTCTCTAACCTTTTTAAGCACAAGATCACTTTTTAAATTTAAGTGCAACCCAGGATCTACCTCAGACCCAAATACCCTTGCCCTACCTCCTTCGTGCCTCTTCTCCAAGGTCCTGCCCCTACTCACTCGATCCTTCTTCATCAGGCCAGGGGCAGAGGGTTGGGGCACAGGCTCTGGTTTGGGGCTAAGGGATTTGTAGTATGAGGTGGGCTCTGAGCTAACCGTAGGGCAGGGAGTTGGGGTGCAGCAGGGGGGCAGGGTGCAGGCTCTGTGAGTTTGGATCCAGGTGGCTCATGTCTAGGACGGGGGCTAGGGTGCAGAAGCAGGTTCATGACTGGGGCAGGAGTTCGGAGCTGGCTCCAGCTGGAGATTGCTTACCTCATGTGGCTCCTGAGTGGTGGTGCAATGGGGCTGAAGCAAGCTCGCCCCTGCCCTGGTCCTGCACCACTTTCAAAAGTGGCCAACAAATTCCCTCCATCTCAAACCCTGTTGTACCCTCCCTCCCCTGCATTCTGACATGATAGAATATAGGGTGAGAGAGGGGCAACCTGATAACAGCACCCTCTCCTCTCCCTTCCCTGCTCTGAACAGCAAGCAGGAGGCTCTCCAAGATGGGGGGAGGCAGCTCCAAGGCAAAGAGGAGGGGCAGCTGAAGTGCCAGCACTTGATAGCCCCTTAGCCAACCAGTCAGGATAACCTGTCAAAGGCTCCAAGATCTACCAGTAGATCCCGATCTATTGGTTGGTGACCACTGCCCTATAGTGACCCCTTCTGGACCAGCCTGGCCTACTTCCTGTAAGTGTCCTAGTCGTAGAGGGTTGGGACAAGTTGACCACACAGCTCCAGGAATTCCTTCTTCATGGAAAAGTTCTGGAACCAGTGCTGGTCCTTTTAGGTTTGTGTGATGATGTGATTCCACCAGTTTGCCTGCTCCTGAAGTGCCAGGCTACATGTGGTGAATCTGTGGTTACGGCAACAGGCATGAACAGTGTCAGCTGGGTTGGTGACTGTCATCTTTGTATCATGTATTAGAGATGACTTCACTAGGACAAATACCACCAGTGAAACCTCCACCAGCATCTCTTAGACGTTCTCACTGATTTCCAAAATAGGAGTGAAAGCACATGGAGGTTTTCCATCTGAGCTGACTACATGTTGCTGGCTGTAGTTCCAGGGAGCACACAAAGTCTCAAAATTATTCAGATGGATGTCTTGGTGGACAAGGGCACTTCCAGTCAGGTGCTATAGAAGGGACAGAAAAATTCTTCCACGATGTACTATGAATCAAGCTCTATTGCAGCTATAGCAAGCAATGGTGGCACTTAGAACCTGAAAATACACCCCCAGGATCAATAACGTCTATATAGTACAGTGTGGATACATGGACATGGATATGAGGTTTGAGTAGCAATCAGTATGGATGCTCATGCATTAGCTTAGAAAAAATGAATCTGCAGGCATGGGTCCCACAGATTTGGATTTCCCATGCTTTGCAGACATACTCGGGGAGTGCTACCATTAACTTAGTGGATCAGACTCTTGGGACTGATCCTACAGTGTGTTGAGCATTCCTGAGCAATGTTGGGTGCCCTCAAAGTGCATGGAAGCCAATTAGTACTGAAGGGGCGAAGCACCATGAGAATACTGAGTATTCTTCATGATCATGCTCCTAAAGAATCTGATGTAGACCCCATTAAATCAGTGAGAGATTTCACAAGAACATGATCATGCATCATTATATTCTAGAAGTGAAAGAGATGCAAAGGCCTGTAGATACTTTGCACATTATTTTCAGTGGCAGACAATTATCTCACAAAAAATTATCTTTGGGGCTGATTATAGCATTGCAACAGCAACCACATAGATAGGGTGAAATGGTATATCTATTCTAAACCTCCTCTGAGAGTTGAAGTGCCATTTCAGATTTTCGTATGGGGGACGGTGACCTGTACATGTCACAATAGTGGGAGGGAAGCAGAGTGAGGGTAGTGGCTTCAGCGGTGTTCCTGAGCATGCCCAGTACAAGCCAAGCAGCAAATCTTAGGGGGTGGAGGGAGAGACTGAGCCTGGCTGCCTCACACCCCACACACATCACCTCTTTCCAAGTGCTACCAAGGCACTTGAAAACTCTATTTTTTTGGCAGATAACTTAGCAATTAGCTGACAGGAGCACTTTATCTAATTTCTACAGAAAATAAAATCAATATTAGATCCACTCAGCTCTAATACTAATATATTCTGACATCTTGTGCTAAGTAACTTGTCTTAAGGGACACTGATTAGGCTTAAAATTTTAATACATATACTTAGTAACTTGCACTGTGGAGAAAGAGACCCTGTCAGGACTCCTAGATTCTATCTCAGCTCTGGGAGGGGAATGGGATCTAGTGGGTTGTAGCAGAGGGCAGATACATCTGGATTCTATATAAGAATATCAATGATCCATCTACCCACTATCCTATGTTTTTACAGTGACCAATGCCAGGTGCTTCAGAAGGAATGAACAGAACAGGAAATCATCAAGTGCCCATTCCCAGCTTTCCCGGCTAGAGGCACCATCTGTGCCCATCCTGGCTAATAGCCATTGATGGACCTATCTTCCATGAACTTATTTCATTCTTATTAGAATCCAGTTCTAGTTTTGGCCTTTCCATCATCCCCTGGCAAAGAGTTCTACAAACCACAGGTTGTGAAAAAATAATTTTTGTTTGTTTTAAATCATCTGCTTACAAATTTCATTTTGTGACTTTCTTTTGTTATGTGAAAAAATATTTCCTCATTCATTTTTCCATTTTCACCATTCATGGATTTTATAGACCTCTAATATATTCCTCCCCATTAGTCATCTCTTTTCAAAGCTGAGAAGTCCAAATCTTTTTAATCTCTCCTTATATGGAAGCTGTTCCTTACCATCCTTTGTTTCCTTTCTCTGTACCTTTTTCCAAAACCCAATACATCATTTCTAGATATGGCAATCAAATAGGGCAATCGGATCTGCATGCAATATTCAAGATGTGGGCCTATGGAAAGTAGGACAAATTACAAAGGAGGAATATAGGCAAACAGCACAGGAATGCAGGGGCAAGATTAGAAAGGCAAAGGCACAGAATGAGCTCAAACTAGCTATGGGAATAAAGGGAAACAAGAAGATGTTTTATAAATACATTAGAAGCAAGAGGAAGACCAAGGAGAGAGTAGGCCCCATTGGTCAGTGAAGAGGGAGAAACAGTAACAGGAAACTTGGAAATGGCAGAGATGCTCAATGACTTCTTTGTTTCAGTCTTTACTGAGAAGTCTGTAGGAATGCCTAACATAGTGAATGCTAGTGGAAAGGGGGTAATTTTAGAAGGTAAAATAAAAAAAGAACAAGTTAAAAATCACCTAGAAAAGTTAGATGCCTTCAAGTCACCAGGGCCTGATGAAATGCATCCTAGAATACTCAAGGAGCTGATAGAGGAGGTATCTGAGCCTTTAGCTATCATCTTTGGAAAATCATGGGAGACAGGAGAGATTCCAGAGGACTGGAAAAGGGCAAATAGTGCCCATCTATAAAAAGGGAAATAAGAACCCAGGAAACTACAGACCAGTTAGTTTAACTTCTGTGCCAGGGAAGATAATGGAGCAAGTAATTAAGGAAATCATCTGTAAACACTTGGAAAGTGGCAAGGTGATAGGGAACAGCCAGCATGGATTTGTAAAGAACAAATCATGTCAAACCAATCTGATAGCTTTCTTTAATAAGATAACGAGTCTTGTGGATAAGGGAGAAGTGGTGGATATGGTATTTTAGTAAGGCGTTTGATACAGTCTTTCATGATATTCTTATCAATAAACTAGGAAAATACAACTTAGATGGGACTACTATAAGGTGGGTGCATAACTGGCTGGATAACCGTACTCAGAGAGTAGTTATTAAAGGTTCACAATCCTGCTAGAAAGGCATAACAAGTGGGGTTCCACAGGGGTCTGTTTTGGGACCGGCTCTGTTCAATATCTTCATCAACAATTTAGATATTGGTATAGAAAGTACACTTATTATGTTTGCAGATGATACCGAGCTGGGAGGGATTGCGACTAATCTGGAGGATAGGGTCATAATTCAAAATGACCTGGAAAAATTGGAGAAATGGTCTGAGATAAATAGGATGAAGTTTAATAAAGACAAATGCAAAGTGCTCCACTTAGGAAGGAACAATCAGTTTCACACATACAGAATGGGAAGCGACGGTCTGGGAAGGAGTACGGCAGAAAGGGATCTAGGGGTTATAGTGGACCACAAGTTGAATATGAGTCAGCAGTGTGATGCTGTTGCAAAGAAAGCAAACATGATTCTGGGATGTATTAACAGGTGTGTTGTGAGCAAGACATGAGAAGTCATTCTTCCGCTCTACTCTGTGCTGGTTAGGCCTCAATTGGAGTATTGTGTCCAATTCTGGGCACCGCATTTCAAGAAAGATGTGGAAAAATTGGAGAGGGTCCAGAGAAGAGCAAGAGAATAATTAAAGGTCTAGAGAACATGACCTATGAGGGAAGGGTGAGGGAATTGGGTTTGTTTAGTTTAGAAAAGAGAAGATTGAGGGGGGACATGATAGCAGTTTTCAGGTATCTAAAAGGGTGTCATAAGGAGGAGGGAGAAAAATTGTTCATCTTGGCCTCTGAGGATAGAACAAGAAGCAATGGGCTTAAACTGCAGCAAGGGAGGTTTAGGTTGGACATTAGGAAAAAGTTCCTAACTGTGAGGGTGGTCAAACACTGGAATAAATTGCCCAGGGAGGTTGTGGAATCCCCATCTGTGGAGATATTTAAGAGTAGGTTAAATAAATGTCTATCAGGGATGGCCTAGACAGTATTTGGTCCTGCCATGGGGGTAGGGGACTGGACTCGATGACCTCTCGAGGTCCCTTCCAGTCCTAGTATTCTATGATTCTATGATTCTACCATGAATGTATATAGAGGTAATACGATATTTTTGTCTTATTGTCTTTTTATTTCCTAATGATTCCTCAATATTCTGTTAGCTTTTTTGACTGTCACTGAACATTAAATAGATGTTTTCAGGGAGCTAGCCCCCACAACGATTCCAATATCCTTTGAGTGGTAACAGCTAATTTAGCTCCCATCATTTTGTATGTACAATTGGGATTATATTTTGTCATGTTCATTACTTTGAATTTACCATCACTGAATTCCATCCACTATTGTGTTGCCTAGTCACCCAGTTTTATGAGATCTTTAATTCTTTGCATCATTTTGTATCATCTGCAAATTTTGCCAACTCACTGTTTACCCCCTTTTCCAGATCATTTATGAGTAAGCTGAACAATACTAGTACCAAAAAAAGTCCCCTGGAGTACACTATTTAACTCTCTCCAGTCTCACCATTTCTACCCTTTCTTTCCTCTCTTTTAAGTGGAGTATCTGGCAATGTATTCATGATCTAATGATCATTTAATGACAAGCCTTTTGTTATCTTAATTGCCCTGCCTCCCTCTGTTTAGAAACAGCCTTCCTGCCCCAAAGGCTAAGCTAGAATCAGCACAAGTTCTGTTGCAGTTAAGAGCTGCATCTAGGGCTCAGGTATGTGCTTTAAGCAGACCTTGAATATGAAATTAAAGGATTTAAACTAGAACCTCTCCCTTCCCCCCGCCCCCTCCCCATCTGAATGGCACCCTGTTCAGAGTGAAATAAAGACAAGGAGATTAGAAAAGAAGGCAATGTTACAATGATAGGGATGAGATTGAGTGCAGTAAAAGCAGGAGGTCAACATGTGCAGGCACCACTGATGCAATGGGAGAATGATGGGGTGGGTTCTGGAGTAGCTTAGGGCAATTGGTTGGAAGGTGGTGGGTTCAAGGCTGGCCTCTCCTCTGCCCACGCTGGGAGCAGCCAGACATGGAACTGACTCCAACATTTTGCTGTAAGCCATCTTTTGCATCTTTCTAATTCTAGGCAAGTAAGGCTCTTGGTTTACTTTAAACAAACCAAAGGTACCCTAATATTTCCTTAATACTAAGTACCATGATCCTCCTCTGATGCCCTCAGCACCTACTCTGCAGGATGCCCCTTAGCTGGAACTTGTGAGCATGTCTGCTTAGAGCAGCTTCCAGGTTTCACTGAGAGAAAACTATCCCTTGACTGGCTAAAGGGCTACAGAAGCAGGGAGAATTGCTTCTGTAGTGTTCAGAATGGAAGCAACAGCTCCACATTAACTCCAGAGCCCCAGGACCAGTTGAAAAGGTACATTTTAGGCAAACCCTTCTGGGGAATCACAACCTCCAAGTTGAGCAACACTGGTTTAGATGAGCTGATGTACTCCCCTGGAAGACCGTGATTGTGTTTGTCAGTCATTACTACTTCTTTAATCAATTGAACTTCCTCTGAAGGATTCCCAATGAAGTTTGAGTCAAAGCATTACATAAAATAACGTTTCGATTGTAGGATGAGATATTTCTCCTTCATTATATGTAACTGAACAGCACTTTCTTGCTAAAGCAATGACACATTTCACTGCCTGCTACAAAGACAAGTTGCTATGCCAGTCAGATGTAAGCTCCCACATGTGTAGGCATTTGCAGACTCCCCTTCCTCTGCTTCTGAAACATGCATTATTAAAAAGGCATTGATGCACACTTTTGCTACAGTTTTAAAGGAACAGACATGTTTCAACTGTGTAAACCTTACATGTGGCCTGCAGCCACATGTAAAAAAAATTACAATTCCTGCTATGATTACTACTCTGCAGATCGATAATATCAATAAGATCATTAAACTTCAAGCCGAGCTGTGTAATCATCTGAGACTATAAACATTACATCACACGGTAAATCTTTTTAACAAATTTTGAATGACTTTTTTCATTCAGCTAACTTTGTATTATATGAGTTTATTTTGGAGTGTACACCTCTTCTGGAAGAAACCGTATTTTCTGTTTTTGTCAGCCAAATGTGTCAGTAAAGGATATTTCCTAATAGAAAATGAAATGTTAATGACCTTCCTCGGCAAATTCAGCTGTGGACTTTAAACATCTGCTTGGAAATAAGTACAAAATTAACTTTACGTCAAACTGTTAGCTATTTATGAGCTGCTGCCAATCCAAATATACAGAATTGTTTCTTCCCTAAGCCTCTTCTGTACATCCCATTTCAACTATCAGAAGACTACTTTAGCATCCAATGACTAAAGTTTAAGGGCTGTTATCATAAGTAACCTGATTGATCCCTAGCCACTTGTTATTCAGGGTCCTGACTGTCTTCTCTCCTGCAAGTGGAAAGAATTCAAAGCTGGCAGATCCAGGAGTGTGGAGCAGCGGTGGAGGTGGGGGTGGGAGGTACCATCTCTATAATGTTGCCCATCTGATACCCAGAATTTCAGGAGCTCCTTTACTTTAATACCAGTAGGTCAAACAACTGGCCAAATTTTGATTGGCATTACTCATATGAGCAGTCAGTTAAAGTATTTGTGTGAGTTAGGTGGGCAAGATTTAGCCCAATATATAGACAAAGACTAAGGATAGACAGTACAGAGTGAAGAACACAATAAGTTGGTAGGACAAACATTTGATGAAAAGGGTAATATACTAGAAAAGTAAATACAAAGTGTTTTGGATGGAACAGAGAAGACAAGACTTGCAGGAGGACCTTGTCTGAAAGGAGATAGACAGAGGAAGGGGAGGACAGTGTGCTAGATTACTAATTATGGTCTGAATACATATGAAAATCAAGACGGACACTGCACCAGAGATAGGAGCTGCATTAGAATATTAATCCAAGTCATAGAGAAGAATGGATATTGCTTCATATCTAACGCTATACAACATGTTCACCTGTGTCACACAAATGAAAAGGAATATTGAGAAGTACTATTATTGTGTATTTAGTAGCACCCACAATATGGAAGGAAGAGCTGACCTCAGAGCTAGGAAAACAAGCCCAAGGCTCTGTAGCCAGGGGGTACCACAAGGGGCTTAGGCTTCCCCTCACTATCTGTGATGGGACTTCCCTTGGCTGCCCACAGAACCAACTCTCCTTCCCAGCACGTCCCCAGCGCTGGGCTGGTGGGATTCTTCCTGACTCCAAGCCTTAGCTCCTTCCATCTGCCCACTCATTCCTCAATCAGTTGGCTGAGGGCTCTGGCTCCACTCCAGCCTCCCCGCCTCCATCCCAGAGCCTAGAACAGCGCAGACCATCACTAGTGGCACAATGGCCTGGCCCACCACCAACTGGAGCAGAGCAGAGCCCCCTCCTTGCTTGGTCTCTGGTAGGGCCAGGGCCCCACAGCAAAACTTTAGCTCCATGTGAGGGGAACCAGACACGGTTGAGAACAGAGAGAGTAGGGTGATACCCGGAGGCTGGAAAGAGAGGCAAACTGAAGTCAGTGGGTAGAGCTGAGTGTGATGGGTTTGACCACAGACGTCCCCTTGGGACTGTCACCCGGTGTGCTGATCATGCCATTAAGCCCACAAAACTACTCTCTGGAGCTCCCCCCATCCTGCTGGACCACAAGCTCTGGTCTTCCCCATATAGAGCACAGAGTTAGAATAACAGGCCCTCAGAAGAGCAAGACAGATATTGAACAAGCTCAGCTCTAGGACTGTGTCAGAATCCAGATACACAACCCTCAAAGCCCACTAACTCCACCCTATCTGTGTGAGAAAACTAAGACCACTCACCTGATGATCCTTCTCCGGCCTCGGAGGATGCTTGGGACACATCTAGGCCATCGGGTACCAGCTCCAGGGTGAGTGTGGTCACAGTGCTGGCTGTGTCGGGGTCCTCCTCCTTTTCCTCATCCCTGACTGTGGCCCCTGGGCGGGCGATCACAGGCATCTCCAGTCCCAAGTCCACCACCAGGGTTGCAGAAGGGCCTGTACTGTTCCCCAGGATGCGGTGCAGGAATTCATAATAGGGGCAAGGGTGCAGTTCTGCCCCGGAGTGGGAGCTGTGCTCCCTTGCCCTGGTGTAGGCCTGTCGGATCTCCTTCACCTTGCTCCAGACCTGCTCTTGGTTCCTGATGTGGCCCTTGGTGGCCAGGCTATTGGCCATCCGACAATAGATGCTGGCGTTATGCCATCTGGAGTGGAGATCCTGGAGGTTTTCCTCCTCGCCCCACACCTCAATGAGGGCCAGGATCTCCACCCCAGACCAGGACAGTGCATGCCTTTTGCAGCATCTGGCAGGCTCCTGGAAGTCATCAGACTTCTCCCTTGGATGAGCAGGGAGTTCTTGGGGGGCTTGAGGGTCTGCAATGCTGGCCAGATGTTATGCTGTGGCAGAAGCAGCGTGGCTGGAGGTTGTCAGGGCCAGCTTCCTGCCACAAGCCCTTTCCCCTGTGTCTGCAGCTTTAGGGGCTTCACAGGAAGAGGAACTATAGAGTTCTGAGGAGTGTGGCCAGAGTGGCCAGCAGGGCACCTGTGGGATTTCCTGGAGGTCCCTTCTTTCAGAATAACTCCCTGTGCCACATTGATATATGCCCTCTTCCAAAATAGCTATTTCGGAAGAAGCGCTATTTCTCGTGTAATTAGGTTTACAAAAGACGGAAACAGCCATCCATTATTTTGATTTTATTTTGAAATAATGAAATTGCTGTATAGACACTCACACTGTTATTTCAGAATAACGGCTGTTATTCCAGAATAATGATGCAGTGTAGATGCACCCTCGATGAGCTAAACTGATGCTGCTGCATCAATCACAGTGACACTGATTTAGCAACGTTGCGAAGGAAAGCCCTGCATCTATCACTGTGAGGACTGATAAAAGATTAGAAAACATTTTCATGACTCAATCTATCAATTCCCTTCTTGAATTGTGTGCACTAGCACTGGACATAGTATTCCAACAGCAATTGCACTACTGACAAATATAGAAAAACCTCTCAACTCCTATGCAAAATTCTCGTGTTTATACATCACAGGATAGCATCAGTTCTTTTGCTCACAGTGAGTTCAAGTTGGCTCATTATCCATCATGACCTTCAAACCTTTTGCAGAGCCACTGCTTACCACCCATCCTGAAAGTATGGCCTACATTCTTTGTTCCTGGATGAATACATTTAAATATATTAATACACATCTGGTTAACAAACAATCCTGATCATTGTATCAATGACTGTCCTCTTCATTATTTACTAGTCCCCCAACCTTTGTGTCATCTGCTAACTTTTATTAGTGGTAACTTTGTTTTTCTCCAGATCACAGATAAAAAAATTAAACAGAACAAGACCGAGAACCAATCCTTATGGGACCTCACTGGAAACACTCAATGATTACTCCCAGTCTACAATCACATTGAGACCCTACCAGTTTCTAAGCCATTTAATATGTGTCACATTAATTTAAAAAACTAGGACAATGCAAAATTAACTGGGAAAAAAAGGAAAAGAAAAGAGAGAGGAAAATGGAAATATGTCTTTCAAAAAAGAAGGAGGAAGTGTGGTGTTTTAGATGCTGCTTGTAATTATTAGAACTCGGAGCACTGGCTGTTGGGAGTCTGGAAGCACAGGAAACAGGAAGGAGGGGGGAGGAAATGGGCCAGGCCTGAGTGAGAGCTACAGAGGGAAGCAGCAGCAGCTTTGTAAAGAGGTTTCACCTTTGGTAAATAAAGGCCTGTTGAAGTTTGTTACTACCTTGCTTGCATAATACAACAGGAGAAATAATGCCTCTTTCCTGTGATATGTGTCCAGAGATGGCATTCCTGAACATACTTCGACTATTAATCTCCATATTGGCAACACTGTTGTAACATTTAGAAGTGATTCAGCAACAGAGATAACTGGGAGACTTTTAAGCCCGAAAGAGATGAGGTCCACCCCTAGCTTGCAGCCCAGGGTAGCTCTCAACAGCCACAGACATACATAACCTTTGTCAATTCAAAACTTAAACACAGTAACGAAAAGATGAGATGTATGTGTCTCAGGCCACTGCAAATTACTTCCTACACCAAATCACAATCTTTTAGCAAGGCCTCATAAATTGCTGAGGGCACACTGGATGGTGTTGCGTGAAAACAGAATGTTTAAAGATGACTAATACAAAGCCTATTGGTAGATGGCACTACACCCTCTGTGCTCAGCACAGTACAGAGGGTGGCAATATCTCTACTTCCCAAATGTAGGAAAAATTGGAGAGAATGAGAAGAACAGTAGAACAAAAGTTCATTATTGCATTGTTTGCAGTGTTGTATCAACATCAGTTCTAAGACAGAGAGAGAAGATTGGTGAGATAATATGTTTTATTGGATCAACTTATTGCTGAGACAAGTTTTTGAGCATACACAGAGATGAAGTAGCCTCTATCCATGGTGCATCGGGCTAGCTGCAGACAGAGGCTGATCTGGCAGCCGCCCTGTCCACAGGGGGTCCGTGCTCCCCATGGGCAGAAGCTGCTCTGCCTCCCATGGAGCAGCTTCTGTCCACAGTGAGCCTGGGCCCACAGTGGTCAGAGGCTGCTCCAGTAGCAGCCCCTTTCCGCGGTGGGTCTGAGCCACCTGCAGACAGAGGCCAGCCTCTATCCGCAGGGAGCATGGATCTTCCACGGACAAGGGATGCTGCCAGGGACCAGCCTCTGTCCACAGCAGGCCCAGAATCACTGTGGACAGAGGCTGCTCCATCGGAGGCAGCGCAGCTTCTGTCTGTGGGGGACTTGGGCCTGATGCAGACAAGACTGCTTCGCGGCAGCCTCCCCTACCCCATCCCGGGCTGCTGCCTCTGATAGAGATATCAGAGGTGGGGGGATGTGTGCAGTCAACAAGATTAATTGATAAGCCTAGGCTTATCAGTTAATTGTACAGTCAACTACACATTGACATGCCTAATATTAAATTGTGGGCAAGTCTAAGTTAGTGCTTAATTGTACTCCAGTCTATTGGAATCTGGCATGTTAATGTAGATCTCTTTTTATTGTACAAAATGGGAGTGAAACTAGATTTCAAGAAAGGGAAGTAAGGATATTAGTTTTCTACTTATTGTAAATAAAACAACTATAAATATAAGCTGAATTGGATTCATACTTTTGAACCAGATTGAAACTGCCACAAACCAGTATTCCGTATCTGGTAATTTATGAACCATTCTGATTAATCTATTTTCAATAAACTGAGTCAAGTTATCTGATGTCTTTTTACAATAAGATAACACTAACAAAATATTGCTTTGGTCAACTCTTATTCAACAATACAACATGCCCAACAAATCATCCAAAGGAAAAATAAGCTAGATTCTACAAGGATGAGAGAGTGGAAATTTCTCTAGGTGACATTTTAGTTTATGGAAAGTCAGCGAAAAACATAAGATAAGGTTAAAACATGTCCTGAAAGCTACTGACCTAAAAAGAGAGAAAAATACAAACTAATACAAACCTACCAAGGATTGTTCAGCATGGCTGATAAAGAGGGGAGAAAGCAAAAAGAAAACTAATTGAAATAAGTGTTTTCTGTATTGTTCTTCCATGTTGTTATATAGCCTCATAATCATAGTAGTTGAGCATCTTCTAAGTTAAAAATTGGTAACACTCTCTCTCTCTTTCTTGCCCTTGCTCCTCTACAGGCTTACATAAGTTTTTTAAAATTAATCTTTAAGCTAGAGCAGGGGTGGGCAATCATTTTTTATGGGGGGGCCACATCAAGATTTTGGAAAGTGGTCAAGGGACACAATCTTCCATGATATTAATGAAGGAGGGATGAAGGTTGAGTGCGGAAGGGAGCTGGGATAAAGGATTATGGTGTAGGAGAGAATGTGGGGTCTGGGAGGGAGTTTAGGTTGAGGCAGTTATGACCTGGGGCATGGGACTGGGGTGCAGGAGGAGTACAGGGGCTTGGGTTGTGACCTAGGGCAGGAAGGGGCTGTGAACTGGGGCAAGGGATTGAGGTGCAGGGGTTTGGGTTGTGACCTAGGGCAGGGGTTTGGGGTGCAAGATCTGGGGAGGAATATAGGTGCATGAGGGGAGAAGAGGGCTTGCATTATATGGGCCAGGGGGACAGAGGGTTGGGGAGGAAGAAGGGGCTGGGGTGTCAGAGGCAAGATCTTACCAGGAGACTTACCTAGGTGACTCCCAGCCACCAGCCCTGCATGTTTCCCAGGCAGGCTCACTGCCTGTCCCAACCCCTGCAAGGGTTATGTGCGTCTGTGAATAAGAGCCAGAGGGGAGGGGGAAGTGGTGCTTTGTGAGCTGCCTATTCTTCAAACAGGCAGCGCCCATTGGCCAGCAACTGGCCAAAGGAATTGTGCTAGGGGTGGGGAGAGTGCATGAAACCTCTTCCCCTACCCCACCCCACCCCAGAAATGAAACACAAACAGCCTGGAAGCCGCTTTTCTGAGTGGCATGCAGAAGAGGGCAGAGCAAGTAGGGAGTCTGCCTGAGGCTCCCTGCTGCATCCATGGGCCAGATCTGGTGGCTTGGTGGGCCAGATCCAGCCCACCTGTCCTATTTTGCCCAGGCCTGAGCTAGAGGGTGTTATTATGGAAATGCTTGGGCAAAGAGATTTTTGCCATCACCTCTGAATGTAGCAAGTTTAGTGGTCATTCTTATTTCTGCTGGCAGCTGTGTTCAATATTAAGGGTCCAGTTCCTGTGAAAGTTTATTCTAATAAAAGTCCTTATTCAATGCTAGAAGGAACTCTTTAGAATGTGTTATCTTTATTGCATATCATTGCTAGGCCCACATATTGTGGAATCATCCTGATTTTTATCAGAACGATTGAACATACTTGCAGAAACAATGGGCAGGTCTACACTACAGCACTAATTCGAACTAACTTAATTCGAACTAAGCTAATTCGAACTAGTGCATCTAGACCTAAAAACTAGTTCGAATTAGCGTTTTGCTAATTCGAACTAGCATGTCCACATTGAGTGGACCCTGAACCGAAGTTAAGGCTGGCCAGAAGCAGTGCCGGCAGGGCAACAGGTTAGGACTTAGAGCGTGGAGCTGCTGTATCAGGCTAGCCGAGGGCTGTGTTTAAAGGGACCCAACCCCCACCCCGGACAGACAGTTCTCAGGGGTTCCCTGCTTGCTTGTCTACCTCGATGAGGGACAGCAAAGCAGTCCTGACTTGGAGTGCCCTGAGTGCCCACACTCGGCACATCACAGCACTCGGCCATCAGCCTGGCTGCACTTGCCGCAGTCTGCCATCCGGTGGGGGTCAATCGGGGGGCTGCAGGAGAGCTTCCACCCCGAGGAGCCTACAGAACCACCCTAGACCTCCCCCTCAGGGGCTCGTACCCCATTCCTCCCTCACCTTCTTCCACTTACCCCTCCCTAGCCCCCTTCCTGATGTACAAAATAAAGGACACGTGTTCAGAAATAGAAACTCTCTTTATTTAACAAAACTGGGGGGGGGGGGGATTAACCTCTGGGGAGACTGGGAAAAGGAGGTGGGAGAGGGGAAGAGAGAGGGTGGGAGAGGGGAAGGGGAAACCCGGGAGGAGGTAGCTGGAAGGGGGAAGCCAGGGGAAGAAGGAGGAAGGGAAGTATCAAACTATGGTACGCCATACCTTCAGTACTGTGTACAGATGTGATCTCCTCACCCCAGAAAAGATGTTTTGGCCTTGGAAAGGGTTCCAAAAAGGGCAACTAAAATGATCAGGGGTTTGGAACAGGTCCCATATGAAGAGAGGCTAAAGAGACTGGGACTTTTCAGCTTAGAAAAGAGGAGACTAAGGGGGGATATGATAGAGGTCCATAAAATCATGAGTGGTGTGGAGAGGGTGCATAAAGAAAAGTTCTTCATTAGTTCCCATAATATAAGGACTAGAGGACACCAAATGAAATTAATGGGTAGCAGGCTTCAAACTAATAAAAGAAAGTTCTTCTTCACAAAGCACATAGTCAATCTGTAGAACTCCTTGCCACAGGAGGCTGTGAAGGCTAGAACTATAACAGAGTTTAAAGAAAAGTTAGATAAAGTCATGGAGGTTGGGTCCACGGAGTGGTATTAGCCAGGGGGTTGAAATGGTGTCCCTGGCCTCTGTTTGTGGAAGGCTGGAGATGGATGGCACGAGACAAATGACTTGGTCATTGTCTTCGGTTCATCCCCTCCAGGGTCCCTAGTGTTGGCCGCTGTCAGCAGACAGGCTACTGGGCTAGATGGACCTTTGGTCTGACCCAGTACGGCCATTGTAAGCTCAGGGCTCAGGGTCGGGGGTCTCACTGGACCAACTTGATTTTCATGCAAACCTGCTCCTGGGTTTGCAGGTGGCCTTTGGTGGCCAGGCTGGCAGCTATCCTGCCCTAGACGGCTGCTTTCCTGTGCCTAGTGCGGAGATCGTGGACGGTGGAGGCCTCCCCCCAAACCTGGATGAGGTCTACGATCTCCGCACTAGACCAGGCGGGCGCCCGCCTCTTGCGGCCCCGGGCAGGCTCCTGGGAGCCGCCAGCCTGCTCCCGGGAAGAAGCGGAGGGCTGGGTGGCAGTGGGTGGCTGGCTCGTGCCGTGCCAGGTGCAGGGTCTGCTGGCTGGGTGCTGGCAGGCTTGCACCTGGCACGGGCACCGTAGCCAGACCATGCCCCTTTAAGGGCTCCGGGGCCGGGAGGGGGGCAGAAGAGTGGCCACCAGGGCAAGCTGGGAAGGGCTAGCCTCCCACTAGTTCGAATTAAGTGGCTACACAGCCCTTAATTCGAACTACTTAATTCAAACTAGGCGTTAGTCCTCGTAGAATGAGTCCACCTAGTTTGAATTAAGCACTCCGCTAGTTCGAATTAAGTTCAAACTAGCGGTTTGCATGTGTAGCGCCTATTAAAGTTAATTCGAACTAACGTCTGTTAGTTCGAATTGACTTTGTAGTGTAGACAGACCCAATGCTACTATTTCAAAAATGATTTGGGCACATTTAGTCATCAAATAAATTACAGTGTTATTTTTCTTCCATGCTGCCACATTCTGTTGTACTGACATGTTTCAGTACATTGGTTTCTATTGTTGCACTGAAGTGACACTTGTCTTTCATGGTGTTTCAATAAAGCTCCAAATCAACATTGTATAATGATTCATGGATACTGAACACACCCTAAATTACATGTATTTATTGCCACGCTCAGGTATATCAGTGTGCTTTAGATTGGCTATAAAAGCATTACAAGGAACAGTTCTGTGGGCCTCCTACACAATAAATGCCTACATGGATGAAACCCCGCAGTAGAACTACTGCTACAAAAAATAAACCAACAGATGCAATATGGAAGTGAAATCTGAGGCCCATTTTAACAAGTTTCTATGCTATTGTGATAGCACTTAAGTAGAAACCCAACATGTACAGTTCTGTAAATAATCTCTTGGGCCCAGGAAGTTCAGCAATAATGGCTGCAGAACAGCACTTGACCAGTTTCCCTACTAATCAATATACAGGAAGAATAATAAATTCTGGGAAGTAAAGTGTAAAAATATAATTAGGCAGTCCAGAAAGAATTCATAGTGCAACAAAAGAAACAAAAAAACCAGCAATTTTTTAAAAGTACATCAGAAGCAGGAAGCCTGCCAAACAGTGGAGACTCTCAATGATCAAGATGCTAATACAATCACCCCAAGCCCTGGTTTACAATAGGACTTTATTTCATAACCCCTCTGAGGTCGAATTTATAAGCAGAGCATCCACACTACCAAGCCCATTATTTCGAAATAATGGGTCATGGAATTCAAAGTCTATATTCCTGTTTCTCATCAGGAGTAATGCTAATTCTGAAATAGTTATATCAAAATAACAATAAAGTGGACATTCTGGTGCTACTATTTTTCAAAATAATTACTCCTCAGAGTAGTTCGAACTAATTACTCCCGAGTGCTTCCTGGGGCTCTAAGTCTGAGGTAGACCATCCACATTAATGAAGCCTGCCTTGGACTAATTTTGAGGCTTCCCAATAGTGTAGACATGCTAGTTCAAAATTGTTAAATCAGGAGTTATTAAGTCTCAGAGGGGTAGTTGTGTTAGTCAATGACTAAAAAAAACTTAAAAAACAACAATGGTCCTTCTGGTTAGTTTCTAAGGGTATGTCTAGACTACATGGCTATGTCAACGGAGCCATGTAAACTAGTTTACCCGGCATAGGCAAAGAAGTGGAGATTTAAATAATCCCTGCTTCATTAAAATAAACATGGCCACTGCGCTGTGTCGACGATCAGCTGATCTGGCACAGCACGGTAGTCTAGACGCGGATCGGTCAGCTGGGGAAACCTTTGCCGACCGATCCCTTATGCCTCGTAAACGAGGATTACAGGATCAGTCAGCAAAGGCTTCCCCAGCCAACTGATCTGCGTCTAGACTACCACGCTGTGCCGGATTAACTGATCGTTGGCACAGTGCGGCGGCCATGTTTATTTTAACGAAGCAGGGATTTAAATAATCCTATGCCGGGTAAACTAGTTTACATGGCTCCGTCGACGGAGCCATGTAGTCTAGACATACCCCAAGGTGCTATAGGACCATAGTTGTTTTTTTCAGGAGTTATTAAGTTGAACTTACTAATGTTGCCTGGGTAAGGATAATTAAAGCAATTGCTTGTTAAAATGGAGTCTCTTCAGATTCCATCTTGTTTTCTTTCTTCTTCCTTTGCTACTCTTTCCCGCCGAAACATTAAGTGCACACCGCACTTAGTTATGCACTCAGCTCAAAACTATGCACTAGGCACTCAAATGAGCTGCACACCACCCAGAAACTGTGCACCCCTCCCTCCTAGAACATTGCACACAGCACCATTCTGTGCACCCAACCCTTACCACCCTTTTCCCGCCTTGAAGAGTTTATAAGCCCTGACCAAAGAGGGGTTCGGGTTCGCCTCTGTCCGTCTGTACTATTATCTGTCAATCACTGTCTACCGTTTAGAAGTCCTGTCAATGTTTGTCTGTTTCCAGTGGTGCTCCATTTTGGTTCATGGATATTGGTACAAGGATTTAGCTCGAGTCGTGGTGAGATAGCCCATTTGATTGGTTGCTGGCTTCTGCCACATGGACTTGGACTTTATTACCATCATCCTTACCTACTGGATTGGGCTGTGAGTTGAAGGACTATCGAGTGCCAACTCCTGAAGGAACTTACCTTTTCCACTGGAGGCGAGGGCCCATCTATGGAGGACTCATTTGACTGGACTACACCCTGTCAGCGAGGGATGGCCTGCCGTCCTCCCCTAAGGCTTCACATTAGCCGCAGGGTAGAAGGTCGCAGGCCTCAATCGCCACCTCTGATATTGTAACGTATACCCCTTGGGATAGGGTGGGTTTATGTCATTGTTGTTGTTGTGCGTTTGACTTTTCAAAATATATGGTTTGGCCCTAAAAATTGGTCTCTCGCCTGATTTGTAGTTACCCAATCCAAGGGTGACTAGATACATAACACCAGGCAGAATCTGGCTTCGGGGGGGGGGAGGGGGGGCAACCTGCCTTAGGCCTTATGCTTTACTACAGGTTTTGGCTTCCACAATAATTGTTTACCTAAGTCCCCCAGGTAACACTAATTTCAAAATAGTTTCCTGTAAACGGGGCCATTTTGGAGAATCTAAATGAATTATTTGCATTCACTGCAAAGGATGTAAGGGAGATTTGCACACCCGAGCCACTCTTTTTCCAATTACAAATCTGAGGAACTGACCCAGACTGAGGTGTAAGAAGAGGAGGTTTTTTAAAAAACTGATAAACAGTAATAAGTCACCATGACCAAATGGTATTCACCCAAGAGCCCGCTGGGGCTCTTGTACATTTCAAAGGAGGAATGAGGAATTACACTTGCAGCCCCAGGCCAGTGGGAAGTCCCGCTGACTTCAGGTTGCACGCAGGCGTGCCAGCTTTGAAATAAAAAGAGTTCCTAGCAGGGGCTCTTGTGCATTTCAAAGAGGAAGCGCCCTCATGGAGCCCGGGATCAGTGGAGAACTCAGAGTCCCCCGCTGATCTCAGGCTCCATGTTGCACTCTCTATTTGAAATGCCACGCGGAGCCCGGGGTCATCTGGGGATTCCCTAGGTGACTGTGGGTTCCGCAGAAATGTCACGCAGAGCCCGGGATCAGCTGGAGTCCCCCGCTGACCCTGGGCTCCACTCAGCGCAGACGCTTTGAAACGCCACCTCAGCGTTTCAAAGCAGCAGCATCCCACAGATGAATGGTGCTGCACAGCTGAGCAGGAATCAGCTGTTCAGTGCTGCCCCTTTCAACTCTGCCTCAGCGTTTCATAGGGGCAGATCTGCATAGCTGATCCCAGGCTCAGCTGTGCTGCACTGCCCCTTTGAACACCGCCTCTGCATTTCAAAGTGGCAGCGCTGCACTGCTGAGCCCGGGCTCAACTGTGTTGTGCTGCCGCTCTGAAGTACCCCCTCTTCCCTCTTCCCTTTGCTGCCTCTATCTTATAGAGGCAGCAAGCGGGGAATCGACTAGTCGACCAGTCCTTAACACCCTTAATTTAAATGTGAAATTGAAGAACCACTAACTGTGACGTATTATTATAATGGTGTTGCACTACCCTCTCATTCGCACCTCTTGGCCTACACTCTGTTTATGGAGGCTCTTCAGTGACTCAACCTTCCGGTCAAGTCAGGCACAGTCTGTGTGCAAAATAAAGCGAAATCCTTCCAGGGTACCAGTCCAGCAGGGCCTCTCTTGATGCCCTCTTTAATGTCTTTTAGTTTGTTCCCAATCTGGAATAGACAGGGCTTCCTTCCTGGATGTAATGTTTTCACCCTCTCAGCACCTTTCTGGTAGTAGCCCTTTGGCTGAGTCACTATTGCCTAATTCCTTCACTTTCACTTTCCCTCTCCCCTTCCTGAGATGCCTCAAGATCCCCAAATTTTACCAAAATAGGGTATGTCTACACTAGTTCGTTAGTTCGAGCTAGGTAGGGTAATTAGGGCAAGCGGAGTTGCAAATGAAGCCTGGGATTTAAATATCCCGGGCTTCATTTGCATGTTCCCGGGCGCCGCCATTTTTAAATCCCCCTTAGTCCGAACTCCGTTCCCACGGCTACACGCGGCACGGAATAGGTAGTTCTAATTAAAGATCCTAATAGATGGTGCATAAACAAAGACCAAGCATTACTGTTCCTAATCCACTTAAAATCTCTTCCCCTCAAACATCCTAGCACAGCAGCACTTGAAAAATCCAAATAGGGACCTATGTCTTCCCATTTTTTAAACCTAGATTGCCTTCTAGATAGACAAGTTGTAGTCATTCTTTTACAACAAATGAATCTGTATCCAGATAACCTACATCTGTCATTTTGATGTTTTTAAATACAAGGCACTTACACATCTTTACATGGAAATTTTGCTATGGAACTTGTCTAGCTGATGTTGATTTTACATTATAGATGTGGCTTTTACAGATAAGTATTTGATTGAAATGAACAAAGCTGCCTAGTGAATTCTGACATATATTGCTTAATTTAAAACATTTTTAATAGAAAATAACTACATGCCTTAGACATTTTTGAAAATATCAATGCACTGCCTGTAGATTTTTCATCAGAATTTTGAGGGATTAGGGTTGAAAATGGGCAGGAATCATGTATGTTTTTCATTACTATTGCATTTGGCACATCAAGATCCAGGATTTCTCCACTGAAGTGAGAGTAACTACACTTCAGTTTTATTTAGTGAATCCAGTTTGAAAGCTCTGGGCAAAAAAAAAAAAGCTGCTCCAGGCTCATGGATTGCTCATGAACTTGGATTTTAAGAACAGAAGAGCCAGTTCTGAGGCTCTATCTACTCTGACCTCCTGCATAACACAGGCAACAGCTGCTGGGGGTCAGAGCAGGACAGGCTGTTTCACAGCTTCGCCACTGATAACTTTGCATACGGTGAATGAGGGCGAGAGTTGGAGCAATAGAAGCTGTCAGGGTTTATTACCAAGTGTGATGGGGACTAGCGCCCAGAAGGCAACAGGACCTATCTGTCCCCTTACCCCGTTAGGCGCACCAGACACTTGAGCATCCTGGTCCATTCTGGTCTTTATGGCATCTGCCCTGCCCAGCCCCTCAGGTGCCACGCGACCTCCCCACCACCCTTGGCCTCAGCCAGTTTAAGCCGGTTGCTTTTTCCGTTGGGACTGGCCCAGGAACGTTCGCTCCGTTCGTTGGGGACCCTTCACCCTCCCCGCCACGGCCGGGCGCACAGCGCGCGCTCTTCTCTTTCCCTGCCCCGCCCAGCCGCGCGCCAGCTCCTCCCGCCAGTCGGCCCTGAAGCTTCGCAGCTGTCAGCCGAGGAGGAAGGCGGCGGGTGGTGTGTCCCGCACGTCATATCGGCCGCCTGGCTCTCATTGGCTGCCGAGCCTCACCAGACCGAATGTTGTGCCCGGCGCCGCGCGGAGGCTCCCTCCCTTCCCCCCACCGCTCCGAGGGGAGGGGTAGGGGCCGGCGCTCCCTCTGCCTCCAGGGTAGGTCGGGAGCGGGTAACGTGACATCGAGGCTCGCTGCTTATAAACCTTTCCCCAGACCACTACAGCGGCCGGACGGGACAGGACCGGGAGGAAGCCCGAGCAGCGCCCCTGCAGGTGGGTGCCCAGCCGCGGCAGGCAGGGGACACAGCAGTCGCTGCGCTGGTCCCTGGTGGGGGGAGGCTGGGAAATGGGGATCCCTTCCCCCCCAGCGTGGCGGGCGCTACCACATACCTCTTGCCCTTGGCGGGCGGGCGCTGCCAGCCGTAGGCTGAGGGAGCCCGGGCCCCTGCAGGGACTGCGCTGCATGCACGGAGGGGCTTGGGACAGCGGGCGCCCCTGCTCCTAGAATAGCGCCCGCAGGTGGGAGAGGGGCCTAGGTAGGTTGTCATCCTGGGCTGAGAGGGGGAGTCGGGTTGACCGATGGATTGAGACGCGCCGGACAGGCTGCACTGTTTGACCTGCTCTTGGCCCTTCCATAGCCTTGTCACGCTCTAGCTGTAAAATGAGCGGGTGAGTGGTGGGGATCTAAATTTATTTGGGCTCCTCCAATGGTCGGTGTTCTACAAATGCTAGGCATATCTGCTTGGGAGTGTATGTACACATGCACACAAACACGCACACAAGTGCAGAGGATTTAGGCCTGAGTGACTGTCCCTGTTTGGGGACCCTAAAAGCCACTCTTTTCTCTCCATGTGCATGGTAGGACCCAGATGGTGAAGCCAATGCCCAGATTGGAGAACTGCAGCTGGAGCTGTTCCTGCACTGCTAGAGGAAGGCATAAAAACCAACTGGGGAAAACTGCTGTGGGACTAGCTGCCAGGGTGGGTGAGATGCTGAGCTCTTCTGTCTCAAGCTCCCCACGGACTCTGGTGGGTCATGGAACACGGACCCCTAGCACTTCCATTCTCAGAAGCAATACTAGTAGCAGCAACAGCAGCCTGAACTTGAACCAACATCTGGTGCAACGGAGCCTGGTGCTCTTTGCTGTGGGTGCTTTCATGGCACTGGTGTTGAACTTACTGCAGATACAGAGGAACGTGACCCTGTTCCCCGAGGAAGTTATTGCCACTATCTTCTCCTCTGCCTGGTGGGTGCCCCCTTGCTGTGGGACAGCAGCAGGTGAGTCCTGTAGTTGACTGGGAGGTGGTTTAGTCAGCAGCAGTGTGAGAAGGAGGGAACAGGCCCTAAGGATCTGTGATCTGCATGTTTTGGGGCTAGCCACACGTCACATGAATGTAGCTGATGTGAGTTGTGGGGAGAAGGGAGGGGGGGTTGGACTTGGTGCAGCTTTCCCCACATCAGGAGAAAACTAATTTCATATGTGGCACAAAGTACTCAAAGGTGATGTACTGCTTTTTCAAACTGCATTGACATGTATATGAGGTATTAATACTCAGTTCAGCTGGTCAGTATTTCAGCAGCTATGTGTTCTGAAGAAATAATTAGCCATTTCTCTACACACAGCTCTTCAGGGCTGATGCAATTTCTGCAGACTGTGGTGTTCAGAGTTTTTCTCCTGTGAGCCAAGAGATGCTCACACACCAGACAGCAAGTGGAGAATCAGGAGTATATCCTGAGTATCTTGTTTTCTGGCAGGCCTGTGAACAGTGCTAGGACCTAGTGCAGCAGCAGGCATGGCTCTCCTCACTGCTTGCTATATGATTGGTTCCCTCTGAAACTGGTGAGTCTGCAAGGTTCTGTTACTATTGGCTGCCTGAGTGAACAGGCCACAAACAGAATCAGAAACAAGGAAGTCACATGTCAGCGGGGGATGAGGAAAGCCTTTCTGGCTGCCTGCCCTGTTTTCTGCCTAGAGCTGTGCAACTGCCAACAGCCATAATCTCTGTTTATAATATTTGAGTACTTGCAAACAGCATAGTCTGTAACAAAACACACAATGAATATGAGGCCTTTGCTGTTCAATTGAAACAAATGGGCAGCTGACCTCGGTATTGTTACTAATAATCTTACATCTTGATACTGTACACTTGGTATATACAGGTGGCACTGGGGAAATGATTACAATGGAAATACCAGGTCAAATTTACAACAAATAAAATAAAGAAATGTTCCCATGGCCATTTTAAAACACAAATAGAAAAAAAATCTTAACTTAAACCTTCCCACATAGTATCTGCAATCCAAATGTTATAACGTTGTGTTAGTACATTAAAGTAAGAGTAAAATCTATAGTCTGGCTTGTGGAAACTGAGAATGCTATGGAAACCCCATAATCAGTGAAAAGGAATCCTGCCCTTCCGAGTTGTTTTGCTTGGCCTAGTAAAACGTGCAACATTAACAAAAAAAATCCCTTTTCAGCTCTGGCTGGAGATAAAGTTCTCAATCTTATTCTTGTAAGAACCCTGGAAATGCTGGAATTTTTTTTTAAACAGAGCATTTTTCTTTGTGAGTAAGTATACATAGAAAATTACATCATCACAGATAGACCTGAAGTCTTTTTCTTCAGGAGGACTAAATTGAAAACTTTCATTTGAGTTTTGTGTCCGCTGATCAGAGGATTATGGGAATCCATTTTTACCACACACCGACTTTAGTTCCTCTACCACTGTACACTAACATCTACCCAAAGATGTTAGAAAATACTGAATAGCTTGTATTGTTCTTTTAAACAAAAGCAAAGTTTAATAAGCTATCTAGTTTTAGCTGATCCTTAGTTGCTGCTGAGTAATTTTTAAGCAAAGACATTTGTTTGAAGCTGTAGCTCAGAGGACACCAACCAGTAGATTGGGATCTCCTGGTAGATCTTGGAACCTTTGACAGGTGATCCTGACAGGTTTGGCTGGGAGGCTATCAAGTGCTGGCATTTCATCTGCCCCTTTAGCACTGCTGTGCTGCTCCTGCTCTCTGCCTTGGAGTTGCCCTCCCCCCCCCTCCCCCCCCCCCCCGAGAGCCTCCTGCTTGCTGTACAGGGCATGGGAAGAGGAGGAGGAGGGGTGCCCCTCCCACCTTCTTGTACCCATCTCCACAGAGTGGGGTGGGAGCAGAGATGGAGAGAGTTTGCTGGCTGCTTTTGGAAGTGATGCAGGGCCAGGGTAGAGGTGATCCTGCCTTAGCCCTCAGAAGCCACCAGTGGTAAGCAGTGCCCAGCTGGAGCCTGCATTCTGAGCTCTGGCCCCAATCCTTAACCCCTCCTGCACCCCAAAATCCTGCCCTAGCCCTGAATCCCCCTGTACCCAACTCACTCCCAGAGCCTACACCCTAAACCCCCTCCTGCACTTCAACTCTCTGCCCCAGGTTCAGCTCTGAACCCCTCCCACACTCCAAATCCTTTAGCCCAAGATCAGCATCTGCACCCACTGCACCCCAACCCTTTGCTCCCAGCCTGATAAGTGAGTGAGGTTGCGAGAGGGAGCATAGTGAGCAGGGGTGGGGCCTCAGAGGTGGGAAGGAGGCAGGGCAAGGGTGTTTAGGTTTGAGAGAGATCCTAGAATTCACTTAAATTAATTTATCTCATGCCTCCTCTCCTAAAGTTGGAGACCACTGCTGTAGCCATTAATACTGTTTCCAAAGCAAAGTACTCTGCCTAAGAGTGAATATCCCAATAGACACCAAAGAGAAGACATCTTTTATCAGGCAATCTGATTCTCAATGTCAAAACTAGTTGCTGCCCTAATGGCATAGCTCATATAACATTCTAGAATAGTCTGAAATTCCAAGCTTGTATGTATCTCTTCTAGCTAGCTACAACTTTGAAGCTTAAGCACATGGCCAAGAACATGTGTGAAATGAGATCTAACAGTCCTTTCATAGTCAGAATAAATTCTGGAAATAAGAGGTGACTTCTACCTCTTCTAACATGTGGCCATGAAAAACAAGATGCCACCTAGAGTGAAATTGTCTGTAGTTACAATGGAATATAACTTTAATTGGTACAACTGTCAGCAGAATTTGACTCATTTAAGGCTTTATTCTGTTCCTGTTGAAGTTTGTAACAAAACTCTACCTAGAGTCAGTGTAAGGCCAAAAGGGACCACTGGATCATCTAGTTTGACCTCCTGTATATCACAGGGCAGCAGTACCTCCCACACACCAAGTCCAGTAACTGAAAAAGACCAAAGTCTTACAGCCTTCTGGAAATTATACTATTGTGTTCCTCAGACAGAGAATGAGGGCCCCGATTGCGTAAGTGCTCAAGGCTCCCACTATATCTGGCTCTAATCATTCCTGCTAATCTTAGCATGTCACTTGCACCTTCTGCTGCAAAGAATGGCAGTGACCTGGGGGGAGGGCGGAAATGTTCCATTTTTGCCTTTGATCTGGGGAAGAAAATTCCTTCCTGACCCCACATATGGCTGTCAATAAGAACAGCTATCCAAGCACCAGAGGAGAGAATGCTCTGTGCCATATGGAGTGGTCCCATCTCCAGTTGTGGTCCTCCCTGA
The DNA here is from genome assembly GCF_049634645.1 of Pelodiscus sinensis. Lineage (NCBI taxonomy): Eukaryota > Metazoa > Chordata > Testudines > Trionychidae > Pelodiscus > Pelodiscus sinensis. The sequence continues at coordinate 241,629,085 of NC_134712.1, read as the reverse complement.
TGCTTTAGAAATGTGGTATTTAAAACCATCTTTCCGGCGTATATCTGATATCCAGAAGGGGGACAAATGAATGCCTGACGCTAGCAGGGGGTAGGCTAGAATGCTGAAGCCAAGACAAACTGGAAGTGCTGTTGAGCCTTCCCCCTTCTATCAAAAGCTATCTGGTCATAAAAATGCGCTCATGAATTTGACCAACTCTTAAAACAAAATAAATTGTTTGCATCTACTATTTTCTTGACCTGAATGGGAGCAGAAATGGGTCATTTATAATCCATCTAGTATTCGAATGTCACTCTTTCACAGGCTATCATAGACTCTTGTGTTGGTGGTTATATTGACTTGTTTAATGAATGGGTTGCATTGGGGAGTTTGCATTGAGTTGTATACGTGGTAAATCAACCTTTGAAGAATTGTGGCAATTGAGCCAAATAATCCATCTTGTTCTGGCTCCCTCCTATCACTGACTCATTACAACAAATGAAATTATTATATACAGATTAGGTATGCAATAAGGCTGGTAATTGGCTGTTAACTGTCACCGTGATCTAGTGCTTCTATATAGATGTAGTAGCTGAAAGTCCATACTATGGGTATGATTTGTAAAGTCGATTATAGCTAAGAACTAAGTGGCTAGTGATGGATCATGAATCTCAGTGGTGACTGAACCTGGTGATATTCTAAACAAAGTGTTCAACCATACTTGCCATTGTTCTCATCACTTCACACTTATTCAGACATTCTAGTCTTCAGAGTGACAACCTTGGAATTATTTTTATAGCTAGGGTGGGAGGCAAAGTTCTGCTCATGATTCAAGTCCAGACAGTATTTGTGCTCCTGATCAGGAATGTTAAAATACGGTTATAAAGTAAACCCTGTAACTGCAAAAATTTCAGTGGTTACACACAGAGGAGGGCAGTTGGTATCCCTGGAGCTGTTGTGCTCTGGCTCCTGCTTGTCCCTCCTGCACCCCACATTCTGCTACCTCTGATGCAGAGGGGAGGGCAGCTGGCTCTCCAGAGGCAAACTGTGTACCATGAGCCTACATGTAACCGTGAAGGCTAACCGATGAACCCAGGCTCATCAGTTAATCACGTACACAGTTACACTTTAACATCCCTAGTCATGAGTTGTAGTGACTTCAGTGGTCTTTGGATCCGGCCCAAACTCAAGCTGCCTATAACTCAGTCATGCCTATTCAGCTGTTACTGGATGGTGCCTTCGCTATTAGGGCTGTCAACATGTAGGCAAATACACGGTTAACCGTTAAGCCTAGGCTTATTGGTTAATCTTATTGACTACATGCACTTCTTTCCCCCTCCCCCTCCAGCTGCCTCTGTATCAAAGGCAGCAGAGGTGCGGGGGGAGCTGGTACACATGGGAATCTGGCTTTCAAGCCAGCCCCCCACACCTATCGGCTCATGCGAGCCACTCTGTGGGATGCTAGTGCAGCCTTTGTCTGCGTGAAGCTCGGATCCCCCGCAGGCAGGGGCTGCTGCTACCCCATGCTGCTGCCTCTGAATCAGAGGCAGCAGCACAGGGTGGTGGGTGCTCCCTGGGATTGAGGCCAGGAGTGCACTGGCTGCCAGTTCTGCCCCCAGTTCTGCCCCCAGGGACTATTGAATTGTCATGTAACCACTAAAATTCGATGTGGTTATACAACTATTCAATTAATCACTATCTAACCTCCCTATTCACTATTCTGAACTCTTGAAAGTAAAGGAATATTAGTCTTCACTGTTTAAATTTTCAGTAATGTTCTGAGTTGTGACCATTGTGTAACAGGTAATAGTCAGATGAAGCCATACAAAGTGACACACAAACTGTTCCTTCTCCTAAGAGCAAGTCCCCTGACTCTGGAGTAGTCCTCATTTCTATACCATCCTTACTTCTATGCTGCCTTTAGAGCTGGGTGGCCAAGGAACAGCTGTCTGGGTGCCCATCTCTGAAGGCAGAGCCATCACAAAAATCACCCAGAAAGAATCATGAGACTGCACTATATCTTACCATCCTTACTTCTGTGCTGCTGCAGCATTGCTTTCTAAGCTGGGTGCCCAGCTGGTAATCACTCTTCCCTGATTACTTCTTCGCTCCTTTCAGAGCTAGGCAAAGGTGGCAATACTGTGATCACTTTGCAATCACATTTTGGACAGGACCCCCAGTTTGAGAAATGCTGTAGACTTTTACCTATAGATTTCATGGGGAAACCAGATTTCAGTCCATTACATGTTTTTCAGACATGAATTTGGTAGTACCCCCATATATAAAATTACAAGTCTTTGCTTAGAAGGCTTTGCCATGCATTTTTATTTGCCAAATTAATGCAGAAATATTAATTGTGTAAATGCTATGTACAAGCTGTCTCCTTTCATTCTTACAGCTGTTGTTGGCCTGCTGTACCCCTGTATTGACAGCCATCTTGGAGAACCACACAAATTCAAGAGAGAATGGGCCAGTGTAATGCGATGCATAGCAGTTTTTGTTGGTATTAACCATGCAAGTGCTGTATCCTTGATCTAGTTTACTTTTTTGCATGTTTATTTAAATGTTTATTTATAATGAACCATGGTAGCAGTGGTTTGTCTTCCCATTCAATATTGAGTGACTTACACAGGTCAGACTTAATGCTGATGGAAGAGATGCGGTCATTAGGGATATGAACAACAAATGCTTATTGGATAGTCAACACATTAGTCAACTGGCTGCTTCTCCACATACATACATGCGCGCGCACACGCACACACACACACACACACACACACACACACACACACACACACACACACACACACTTTCTGATTCTATCAGAGGCAACAAGGGGAGGGAGAAGAGGAAAGGGTTCTTCAAAGCAGCAGTGCCGCATGGAGCCTTGGACCAGACCCTGGGCTCCATGCAGCGTTGCTGCTTTGAAACGCCATGTGCAGCCCCGAGTCTCCAGCTGGCCCAGGTTCCACGCAGTGTTTCAAAGTGGCAGCGCCATTTGGAGCCAAGGGTCAGGTGGGGACCTCTGCTGATCCCAGGCTTCATTCGGTGATGGTTCAGTGAGCACAGGGCCAGTGGGAACCGCTTGGGACCCCCCAATAGCCCCATGCAGTGCTTTCGCCTTTGGAGTATAGCAACAGCCCTAGGGCTGTTGCTGCACTTCAGAGGTGGAGGTGCCCTTATTGACTAATCAAATAGTCTATGCAAATTGACTATTCCATTAGCCAATTAATCTAAAGCTAAATTTAACATCCCTAGAGTTCATAACCTACACACGTTTTATAGCTATAACTTCAAGTATGCATTTGTAACAGATCATATTCTCCATCTGTCAAACTGTTTTCGAATGTGTGCCAGTTGAATCAATGTAACATTTGAACTAGAGATATGACCTTTTGGCTGCTATAATGGTTAATGCTCAAAGATTGGTTTCTCACCAATACTAACTGTAGTCTCAAATTGCTGGTAAAGGTTGAATCTCTAGTCAGCACCTAACTGGTGCTGAACCACCGAATTGCCAAACCACAGGAGGTCAATATTGTCTATCAACATTACCAAACACTTCCACTTCTTACTGGGCTCTTAGAAGACATTTAGAAGTAAATTAGAGCTATCAGGCACAGAACTCTGAGTCAGGACTGGTTGCTGTAGACCAACTTTATGGAACCATGGGAAACTTGGTCACACCCATGATAAGTAGATATCTGGCTAACTAAAATCATGCTGGACCACAGATGTTGCTGGACTAGAGAGGTTCAACCTGTATGGATGCTCATTCTATTGAAATTAAAATAGATACTATTTCAGCAGAAGACTTAAATCCACAGAAAGGAGGGAAAAGGTCTTAAAAGTTGTGGCCAATTTCAAAAAAAAAAATCCCCCTACATTGGGATTCCTTAATCTTTGGGTGCTTGGTATGAGTAGCTCAGGCCTGATGGTCACAGTTAAAAGCTCACAACTCCAACTGAAAGTCAATAGGGTCTCTGAAAATCATCTCCAAAGTCTCACTGAGCATCCAGAATCAATTGTCACTCTTAAATGGTCAACTTTAATATCTCATGTAGACAACAAGAAATAGAAGTTTGTTGCCACAAATTTTTTTCAAACAATCTGTAAGGAATTTTCCTTAACGGTCTTATCAGAAACTGGATTTTGCAAATAACATTCAACTCTCCTTGACTCTAGCAGCATTGTCACTGGGCCTTTGGTGGACATTTGATCGTTCAAGAAGTGGTCTTGGTCTTGGAATTACAATAGCCTTTCTAGCTACTCTGATCACCCAGTTTCTCGTATATAATGGTGTTTATCAGTAAGTACAACATTTCAAACTTAGCACTTAACTAACCTGACTTCTAGAGAATTTTTCTTTTTGTAAAATAGGGAAACTACAATAACTTGAAATTCAAAATTAAAATATTTTGTAACCTATATACACGAGTAATTTACCACTTCTGAACTAAGGGCAGTCCCTTAGCATGCTGTAATGCCACTGTCATGTGTCCTCTCATACAGAATCTAGGGATGTCAACGTGTAGATGACTACATGATTAACTGATAAGACTGGGCTCCGCTCCTGCGCTGCTGCCTCTGATAGAGACAGCAGTGCAGGGGCAGGCGAGAGCCGATATGCATGGGGAGCCAGATTTTAAGCTGGCTGTTCACGTGTGCCAGCTCCACATGCATGCACCTCATACAGAGGCAGTGGGGAGGGCAGGCAGGCGCCAGTCCTGGGGGTAGCTGGCTTAAAAGCCAGCTCCCCACAGCACCGGCTTCATAGTACCTCCTGCCCCCTCTCCATGCTGCTGCCACTATCAGGAAGCAGCGTGGGGAAGGGGAAGGAAAGGCTACCATGAAGCAGCCTCTGTCCATGGTGGGCCCTGGCTCGCCACAGACAGAGGCTGCTCCATGACAGCAGCCTCTGTCTATCTCCCCCCTCCTCCCTGTCACCCCTTCTGACCTTGAAGTGCCATTGACTAGCTCCACAGAGAAGGAATTGCTTAATCTTCTTTGGCTGGAAACTGACCTTAATCTAACATTGGATTTTTTAAAAGAGGAGGATTATGTCCTGCTATCACCACTTTGAGGCAGGGCTAAATTCCTCACACTATTATACTTCTATACAAGACACTATATTTCCACTTTTGTTGGGTTTTTTCTAATTTAATAACTTTTTTGTTTGCTTTAGGTATACATCACCTGATTTTCTTTACATCCGTTCTTGGCTACCATGTATATTTTTCTCAGGAGGCGTGACTGTAGGAAACATAGGAAGACAACTGGCTATGGTAACTATTGTATAATTGGCCTTTGGATGTTTAAAAGGGAAGATCTTTCATACATGTTTGTCCATGGAAATGGTGCCTGTGAGGACATCATAGTAAGCTGTACAAAGTCTCCTCTGAAGGACTGAAACTTGAGCCTAGAAATCTAGCATGTTGCCACTGAGAGAATTCTGTTACATTCATTAGTACTAGACTTTCTCCTTAATCAGAGTGCTTCCAGTGGCATTTTGAATCATGACTGGTTGCAAGCTTAATCAGAATCTTAATGTTGCAAAGTGCAGGACCACAGGAGTTATTCTCCAGTGACTATCTTCACACTTAAGTAGACAAGACCTTACGGAGAGAGGAGAGGAGGGATGGGAAGGGTGAAAAGTAGAAAGTTTGGAGAGGGAAAACTGCTCTTTTTAAAATTCAGTTTTTCATAAAAAGTTGCACTAGCTGGCTTTAGCTTCTTTAATCCTAGTATGAAAATGAATGCTGTCTCAATAACATGTGGTTCAAGGCCTACTCCTGTATAACTATAATTTCAAATATAAGGAGATAGTACATGCTGGATAATGATCTCATATACTTTATTCTTAAATAGATACCATAGAAACTTTATTTACAGCAATATTTAACAGTTAAAAGAAATTATCTTTTTCCTGTGGCTTGCACATCAGCTTAAAGCCTGCCTGTCAAATGAATTCTGACATTGTTGGTAGTCCTAATTAATACTGCACTGATTTGTCTTCTATCTCCTCAACCACAATTCCCTGGTCTTGGAAGCCTCCTTCAATTGACTATCTCCACTATCCTGCAATGCTGATGTGATTGAGGAGTATAACCTCTCCCAAAAGAAGGGAACAGGCTTTCAAGTACTTGAAATGTCAGGTTCAATGTTCAAGATTTCCCTGAAAGAGGAGGAGAAACTGTTGAATGGCATGTGGGCACTAAAAGGAGGTGAATTTCTAGTGTTATGTAGCTTATGTAACACAGCAGGCCTCTCATGCCTTTACCTCAGCTCTCAAGTCAGTGTTGGATAACTATTGTCTTGCTAGTGTGAACACGGTCATAGTTCAACATACCTGATAGTAGCCAGGCATACTAAGGTGTTGAACTTGACTGACCCCATCCATGCCTTTGGGACAGTAGTTTTCAACAGTGGCTTGCAGAAAAGTCAGATTAGGAAGATTGGAGAGAAGGGTCAAATAATGTCAAAAGGCCATAGGGCCTATTACTGACCTAATTAGGGAGTCTTGCAGAAAAGAGGGAGGTATAAAAAAAGTTGAGTGAAGGAGCATACTGGAGGTCACCTCCCTTCAGAATTTTGGGCACATTTTGAAGGTACTCGCTTATGACATCTGGTCCTGGGTCCCATGGTTATGTTCATGCTCTCAAACTTTTCAGTCAGTTCAGTATCAGTTTTCATTAATGATATTTTTAATCTCCAACCATTAATATAATTTTAAAAACCCAGTAACAATATAATCTGTTCCTTTCCGTTAGAATGACATGCTGAACACAACCCAGATAAGAAGAAATTAGTGTTTCTAGAGTGGTGCATGTAATGTATCTTTAGAGTGAGCATTCTAAAGCGCAAACAGAAAGATCTCTTCACTGTCTCCTTGCTTTAGATCCAAAATAGATCTTAAATTACTGAGTTGCAACTGGTACCTCCATAATAAAGGATATACAGCTGCTGTTCGTGTATATTTCATGCTGCATTGTGCAGCATTCTTATTAATGAGGAAGTTGTCTTTGTCCCCACCTCAAGTCTAGACAAATCAAACTGCTGCAGAAATCTGAGACCCTCCCTTCACACTGGTAACACTAAATTAGCAATGCTGACCAAATACAGAATTGGATGGGTTTTCCAGGAAGAATACCAGAATTAAAGTTCTACAAAGAAAGGGCAAAACTTGACAAAGGGGATGATGAGGAGTTACTGTAACAAATAAGAATCCTTTATTGCTATCATTACTAGAGATAACTGAAAAATAATGTTTTTTTGTGGAATAGAAACTTTCTGCATTAAACTTCAGATTTTTTTTTTAAAGAATTCATTTGCGTTGAGGAAAAAAAATCAAAACAGTTGTTCACCTGGAAAGTGTTTTCACTCCTCTCTTGCAAGGAAAAAGCAAAATTGTTCAATAGCCTTCTAGCAGGCAGGCAGCAAGCTGAAGGTTCCATTGTAGTTTTCCAAAAGTAGAATTTTTATGGAAATTTCTTCCTTTGAAAATATTGCACTTTGACTTTTTTGATAAAATGTGAAACTTTTTTTTTTTATGGGAAGGGATTTCCAGCCAGCTCTTACTATAATTTTGAAAAATCCATTATCACTAAAAGTTATAAGAAAATATGAATGGTTAAACTGAAAATGGAATTGTGTAACCTGTTCCATTAGATCTTCTCTAATGCTTTTTGGATGATCTGAAAAATCATTCAGTGATCCATCAGGTTTCTGTAAAAGAACCTAACAGATTTGTAAACAAGGGTGGGAGAAGATACACTATTGTAGTTTAAATTTAACCTGAACTAAATGGTTATTTTTATAACAACGTTCTCTACACTATAGCCACACAGTGAGCCAGTTGAAAGCTCTTGAAATCCTATAAATATGAGTGGTAGATGCTTTTTTAGAACTAATTAAAACAGGGGTGGGGAGCCTCAGGCCTGGGGCCAGATGCAGCCTCTGGCTTCCCTCTGGCTCTCCTCCCAGCATTAAGGAGCCTGCAGTGGTGCTCCAGTTTGGAGCACACAATCGAGTAGCCTGGGTCCCCAAGGCTCTGCTGTGCAAGAAGTGTCTTTCTCCTTCTCAGTCAGGGGCACGTCAGTGGGGGTTTGTTTGGGGGTCTTTTGCTTCACTTGTGTGTGTGCGCCCACCCCGTTTTTTTTCCTGTGGGTCAGTGGCCTCCAACCCAAAAAAGGTTTCCCCACCCCAATCTTAAAACAAAAAGCTGTACACTTAGGCTACGTCTAGATTGGCATGATTTTCCGCAAATGCTTTTAACAGAAAAGTTTTCCGTTAAAAGCATTTGAGGAAAAGAGCATCTAGATTGGCACAGACGCTTTTCCGCAATCTAGATGCTTTTTTGTGCAAAAAAGCCCCGATCACCATTTTCGCAATCAGGGCTTTTTTGCGCAAAACAAATCTGAGATGTCTACACTGGCCCTTTTGCACAAAAGGACTTTTGCCCGAACAGGAGCAGTATAGTATTTCCGCAAGAAGCACTGATTTCTTACATGAGATCGTCAGTGTTCTTGCAAAAATTCAAGCAGCTAGTGTAGACGACTGGCAAGTTTTTCCGCAAGAATAGCTGCTTTTGCTGAAAAAGTTGCCAGTCTAGACACAGCCTTAAAGAGTTCTTTCAGTGGAAGAAAAGTTGCCTTGTTTGCCATCTCTTGTAATCTGGAGCAATATGACGTTCATTAAATTGGCTTTGGCTTAGGGATGTGAAGGTTTAACCAGTAGGGGATGGGGCTGCTCCAGCTCTATGGGGGGCCCACAGGAGACAAGGGTGCTCCAGCATCCCAACCAGCACAGCTTCTGTCTCCACAGGCCTGGGCACCTCTGCTTGTAGCAGGGGAGTTGCCCTAGTCCACTCACCTGCCTCTAATTGGTTAAGAAGTTAAACAATCTGGGTTAGCCAATTAAATAGTATTTTACATCCCTTCTTTGGACACAACCTGGAGTTCGACCTGCTGAAGTGTATAACCCATCTGATTGTGCTGCCATCCATGTTGACACTATAAGGTCTTCTCCAGTAACCAGATTACTATAGTGTGTTTAAGAAAGCCATCTGTACATCTTATGTAAAAGTCTTCTCTTATAATTTTAAATAACAGGACTAGACTCCTCCCTATCTTAACATTCTGGATCAAAGGAGTGAGTGTTGAAATGGAGGCTTAATTCTCCACAGCATTGCATCTTTGCCTAGTCACAGCTAAGGGATTTGGTGTGTGTATAATTCTACCAAATCAGAAAGGTAGCCTCTTATGCCACTTTGCTTGTATATAAATGACTAGAGAAAGTTCACGACAATGCAGAATCAAGCCCAGTGCATGTAAGCCTTCAACTCGCTGTCAGAATTGTACCTTTCTACACTTCCTGATTGTACTGTGTAGCTTTTAGAAGCATGTCTTCTTTCTCTACCTCTGTATATATTTTTGGTCTGGTGAAGAACATAGTGTGAGGCTGCCCTAGTTTTCTGATTGTTATAATCTTCTGGAGTCCAGTATTTTAAATGTGTTCTAGTTACACATGGAGAACTTCATAGTGAGCAGAATACCTGAGACTGAGGCTACAACTACTCCTGATTTCTCTAAGACAGTAATATGGTTTCCAAATAGAAGCTACTGCTACCACCACCCCTGCCACATCTGGAGCTAAACAGTTAAGCATCGTGGATGGCAAAGTCTCCATTTTTGTATTGCTACCATGATTAGACAAAGAGATTAAGAAATAAAAATGCACCCTAGGTGTATTGTATTTGTTTGGCACCCTATAGCATCCAGATAAACTTGAAAAATGCAATGCAACAAAGTCTGTCATAATCCTATTCCATAGCATGTGACTTTTTTTTTTTTTAAACTTGCAACTAATGACTGAGTGAACTCCATGCCTTGCTGAAATTGATGGTAACAGTTTCCCCCTCTGGTTCATCCTTTGTTAAAAATAAATAAAACTTTGCTATACAACTGTTCTTCGTGAATTATTCACTTTTAAAATGCAAGTAGGAGACTGTCACAGCCTTAGATGGTGTCTGACTCTATAGAGTCTAAACAAATCCCCTTCATGGAGTTTGGGTGTATTGACAAATTAACACTTTGATTAGATTTCCCCTCAAACATCTCCTCTGGGCTTTGATGCTCCTCTGGTTCCTTCTACTGGACTACTGACTTCATACCTTAAGTTAATTCTAGAGATCTTGTATGGCCCCCTTTATATTTGATTGGGATAATGGAACCATGTGAGTCAGAAGAACTCCAGCATGATTACTGCCCTATAACAACATGGATGATTTCAATGTTGGCTCATTGAGGAAACAACTTGATTGTTGTGACTTAGCACATGATGTTCGTTATGAAACAAAGGTTGACTATCTTATAGTATTGTTGCTTGCTGCTTCTGTTGTGAGAAACTTCACTTCCTGTAATTAAGTGGACTCCTCCCTTTTTGTCTGTACTACTTAAAAGCATGGCTTTCTTTTTGCTCATCACACAGGTGTGCCTCTCTTTAGGACTGCCTTGCAACAGTAATGTGACCATATGATTAAGATTTCATGACTGTAGTTCCCTCTTAATAAGGCTTTCATAAACAGCTGTCTGTTCATTTATGGGAGGTAATAAAGGTACTTTTGCTCTCTCTCTTTTTTTTTGAGCAACACAAGTTATGACATCAGATACTTAATTTGATGGTAGCTGGTAAACTCCTAAAATACAGTAGGCCCTGGTTGTGCCAGTGAACACCTACCTGAGCCTTACCTTGAGAAACATTTGTACTGAGCAACCTTACAGGGCACCTGTTGCATCTTAATTTGGCAAGTAGCTAGGTAGAGCTAGAGACTAATCTCTAGCCCCCCACTCACACTTGACATTCCTCACTTAAAATCAACCTTCTAGAACAAATTCATCCCTGGCATAATAAAGTGCAATAGGAATTTTCAATAGGAATTTTCAGGCCTAACTTTGAACCCTCCCTTCAACCCCCCTCCCCATCCCCCCACTCCAGAAAAAAACCCCAAAGTGTGGACTCATGTACCGAGCTGGGCTGTTTAAAACATTTTCATTAGTCACCCTCTATCTCTCTCCACCAGTTTATTGAAGCTACTCTTGCTGTATCTTTTCACAAACCAAGATTATAAGCTTTCCTAGGTAGGGATTATATATTTGTATATATCTTTTCACAAACCAAGATTATAAGCTTTCCTAGGTAGGGATTATATATTTGTATAGCACCTAGCACAATGGGGCTCCCGCAACAGGAGTTTCTCAGTACTAGTGTAACTTGTCTGGGGCTATGTCTACCCTACAGACATTCTGGGATGCCAGAGGTGTCCCAGAAAAACTCTGCTGTGTCCAGGGAACCTGTCTGTTTTTTCGGATTAGTTTCTGAAAAAGTGGGCACATTCTTTTGGAAGCCTTGTTTTCCTCATTTTATGAGGAATAAGGGCTTTTCTGAAAGAGGAGGTTTTTCCCACATTTGGCCCTGTGTAAACAGGCCAAATATCAGAAAAGCATCTTTCAAAAAAAGAATCAGAGAAAGATACGCAAATTGAGAACCACTATTTGTGTATCTTTTTCCAAAAAATAATAGAGACTAGGAGAGCTTATTATACTTCCCACAAAATAACTTTAGGGCTCTTGTATCACTTTGTTGCAGCAAGTTAAGAATTATATGAGGAGGCTTTACTTCTGACTAAGGCTGTTAAATGTCACCCTAGAAAGCTGAATTCTATCCCAACATTTGCTACAGAGTTTGTAATGCTAAACAAGTCACCTAAACCAAACTTTTCTGAGGTGGCTATTTTTTTTTCCCCCCCTGGGAGCCCAGTTTTATTTGTGCCTTAATCTCTGTGCCTCAGTTCATCTATAAAATGGGGATATCATCCCCTCACCTGGGGATGCTGTAAAGATAAATGTATTAATATTTATGAAGTGCTCAGATGAACATTTAAAAAAAAAAAAGCCTGTGAGGAAATGAAGAATTCTGTATTCCATATAGGACTTAGATTATGTGCAGTAATTAAGGCCTGGGGCTACACATTGAGTGATGAAAGTAAAAAGAAATATTGAATCACTACCTGCTAAATGAACACACACAGTCTAATGCACTGAATAAAGCAGGGATCTGATGGGAAATAAATGTGATCATGTAAAGACTATTATTATGAATACACAGAAGGAGAATGTTAATTTTGGCACTTTCTAATTTGAATGCTTTACTTTGCAGTACTAATTATTTTTGTGTGTGATTTTTTTATAATGTGTTATCTAACACTTCTGACTGTTACAGGTGAAATCAGTAGTGCTTTGAGGGTACAATTATTTTGAAATAACTGATGTTTCTAAATAACAATGCAAGCATCTACACAGCAATTCCGTTATTTCAAAATAATGGATGGCTTATTCTAGCTTCTGTAAACCTCATTCCACAAGGAATAATGCCTATTTCGAAATAGCTGTAGTGTGGACACTCCATGGCTGCCATTTCAAAATAGCTCCTCCCTAGGGCTATTCAGAGTAATTACTCCCTAGTGCTTCCTGTGGCTCTAAATTGAGGTAGCGTGTCCACATTAGGGGAGCTGGTCTCAGACTAATTTTGAGGCTTCCCTGTAGTATAGATGCGCTATTTCAAAATAAGCTGTTTTGGAGTATTTCAGAATAGCTTATTCCAAAATAAGTGTGCAGTGTAGACGTACCCTCAGCTTGCTTAGTCTCTGTAATAGATGCCCCTTAAAGTACCCTGCTTGAAGCATAATCCTTCTGCTTATAGTATCAGTTAATTTGGGCCATAAAGGAGAAGACTGCATAAATTATAAACAACTTCCAAATTCAACCTTGATTCCTTTCACAAAGATATGTCCATTTTCAACACTGTCATCCTGGCTGTACCTTTGTGTCTCTTTAAAACTGCTTGGATTTTAATATTCCTTAATTACTGTCTGGAAATACTTCACATTATGTGAGAATAATAGCTTTAAGAACTCTTGTCCAACTAGAATAGTAGGGAACCACACTAGTAACCCTTTGGTTATATCTTCTGGAGTTTTATTTCACAAACTTGGATCTATCCTCTATTCCTTGCAATTCCAAAACTTCCATGGACTGCACTGTTCTGGATGGGCAAGCAGTACAACACGTAGGGCCCTGTAGTATATGGTATTAATATGCAGATTAACTGAACTAGCAGGTAATCAGGTTTAGATATCAATGCCCAATCTAATCCTTTTAAGACAAACCAGTTGTGAAGTGCAAACCATGTCAGAATCTTCCAAGGATTTTTTTTTCATTTTCATACAAAGGCTTTGCCCTGAAAATTATATTGCTTCTTGGCACAAATGTTAGGTTACAAAACAGCCGTGCATGACCAATTTCAATATAGTTTAACATTTGGATGCTAATAGATTCTAAAGAAAACAGTAAGAAGATTTTAGGAAAAAATTGGAGTGTCTGCAACAAATGCGAGCTAGTGTTGGAACACTACAATATTAAAATAAATCAGTTTTGACAATGAGCAATTGATGTAGACAGTTAATGTCAGAATAATGTGATTCATAAAAATGAGCACACTTAACTGAGAACAAAAGCAAATTTGGTGCTTTATTTTAGTCTTCAATAGAAAATCATTTCCGCCCAATTCATTATATGGATAGTTCCATAGTACATTTTTAGATTGTAATATGTGGGTTCAGTTCTGGAAAACACTGTTAGAGTAGTAGGGGTTAAGTGCATGGTAGATGCTTAAAGGTACATACTTAAAGTTGAAGCAAAAGGGTTTTCCTGAAGTAAAGATGGATGTGCTTCTCCAAGATTGGGGTCTGCATGACACATAATGTTGTATTAAAACTGATGAAAGTTCATTGAGCTGGACTTATACTCTGCTCAAAGTTCTGAAGTATTAAAAGTCTATTAATTGTTTGGGGAGCTTATTCTAAATGCTACTCATTAAATCTAATTTTGTAAGCATTAATATGTAGAGCTAATAGTTTAGGGCTATGGATGAAAACTTTCTGTGCAAAGAGAAAAATACCATTCCCATTTTCAGATTGTGAAGTGCCTTGTTTAAAAAGTCTCATAGCACATCACAAGCAGAGCTCAGATTAGAACCCAAGTGTTCTAAACTCCCAGGCCTATAACCCATATACTGGTCCAGATTTGTTCAAGTTATTTCAATAATTTCTAAAAATACTGGAAACATTGAGTACTGTAATGTACACCTCACTAGCTAATGTATGTCATAATAAAATGCAGTACAGTGTACTGTATTAATCACTTTTTTCTTTTTGTTTTTTTAACCACAGGGTATCCCTGAGAAACCACACACTGATTAGATCCTTGGAGCAAAAGACATGGTGCCAGTATGAAAACAAAATTAAGAAGATGTGTTCTTATTTTTGACTGAGGATTATTTTTTCTAAATCTCTATGGGCGCACTGCACAAGTGACTTGTGAAAAATATTAATCCATTTTAGAATAGCCATGTGAAATGAAATGCTTATCTTGAAATCTTACCTTGATTTACTGCATAAGTATTTGTGCTGGCTGTTCCCTGGAAGAATTTCATGTCAAGTTATATACAGCAGTTCTGGCTAGGTGGCAATTTTCCAATTACCAGATTCCAATTTAAGTTATTGAAGCAGCTGCCATATTTCAAAGCCTTGAAACTAAAATTTAATTACAAGCTCTTGTATCAGTGCCCAAAGGAAGTAGATTGATGGTGCTTTAAAAAAGATGAAGTGAGGTTTAATAGGAATAGTATTTATCTAAATCTTTTTTTAAAGGGGTTGTTTAAAAATAAGCGATCTAAATTAAATCAAAAGCATTAATGCAATGCTTTGAGTTATATGAAGGAATCATGCCCATATTTGTAATGCTGCACTGCATATTTGAAGTAACTTAGTATAGAATCTATAACTCACTTCATAACACTAGGTGAATACTATAGACAATCTTGTTTCATGTAGTTTGCTTTAAACAGCTAAAATTTGTAAATGAAATTTTTACAGTTTCATTCCAGCTCATCTGTCTATCTAATAACCTTATGTGTATGCTTGCCAAAATAGGGCCAAAATCTGGCCCCAATTCCATAAGGTACTTTAAGCATGCTTGCTTGAAGTTTGGTATATACCTCAGTATTTTACTGGATCTGGGCCTCAGGTATGCTGAGTGCCTGCAGTCCCTCTATTACTAGTGAGAATTGCAAGTGCTCAGAATTTGGCCTCCATCTTCCATTAAAATTAATAAGAAATACTTGCATTTATTTCCTTGGAAATTGAATCAGGCCCTAATAAGCAGATGATGAGCCTCATCTTGCTTCCACTCAGAGTTTTGACTGAACTCAATGGAAGCAGAAGCAATCTAGAATTGTCCTTACTGTTTAATAAATGAAACATCGTTACTAGGTTCTTTCTCAGTTCAATTTTAGGAGAGATCGTTACTTTATTTTTTCACAATCCTATAAAACTTGCAATCTGTGATTGCCTTGTAAAAAATAGTGCTTATGTCACTACATTAAACATTTGGTGTTTCTAAATATTTAGTTCTAGGGAGCACAATGTATACATTTAATAGCTTAGACCACAGTAGACTTTAAATAGCAAGTATTAGGTCTTGAAATTAAAGTGCAATGTACAGTAAAATCTGAGCCTCATATTCTCTTCAATATTCATTATTTCTTATGAGATATTATAGAGAATGGTTCTTGAATTCATTTCAATGCTGCATGGAGGAACAATTCAGCAATAATTTAGCTAGCAGAGTTAGCTTATTGTTGTCCCCCCCCCCCATCTTTGAATCCAAACTTTTAGAAATACTCCAGTTTTGTGGTTATGATGTGTGTGTACATTTATCAATTTGCCTTTTGTATTATGCATTTTTGTTCATTTCCAGTCTTATGTAGCCTTAGATCTAGCCTATGACATCTGTTTAGAGGCTGAGCAATCAGCAAAAGAGACATTGAGACTAAATATCAGTGTTTGTAATTTTTTGAGGGAAATAGTAATACTTTGATGCAGAATTCAAAATCCTGAATTTGAGAGGTAGGGAGTAAACAAAAGTAAAAGACTAGCACACAGGCTGTCTGAAACTGAGCCCAGTTCTGATCTTGCTTTAGTCAGTGTAAATCAGTAACTACGGTTGCTTCAATGGAGTATCAGTGGTATAAGGCCTCCTACTGCAAACCTTTATAATGGAAATAGCTGTTGATAAGGATAATCATTTTAGGTGCAATAGGACACTGAGAAATGTATGTGCATATGTGCTTTCAAGATCAAGGCCTAAGATCAGGATAAAATGGCTGTGTGCACTATTTGGAAAAATCTGTTAAGTTGAAATAAATGTTACCAGTGTACATGCCTAAATAACCAGATGTGGTTAAAGGGAACAATGAGTTGTAAATATTTGATCAAGACAGCAGTAAGTATTTAAGATGTATTTCTAAAAGACAAACTAAATCTGTATGTGTTAGAAATAATGCAGCCAAAAATGTAAGTAAAAAGTTCAGTTTTGCCAATACTTCTAAGTATATTAACCAAAGTGACCAGTTGTGGGAGAGTGAATGAAATTTGCACTATTCAGGATTTGAACACTTAAATTCTCTTTCTTACTGATAAGTTTTCAGCAGCGTGTTTGGTTTTACCTTTTTACTATTAAAGGTTTAAGACCAAGTAACTTATTTTTGTGGATTTTCTTTAAGAAAAGCGTATTAAATGTGAACAACCTGGCTAGTCATTCAGTCATGAATTGTGATGGGCAGCAAGTACTACATCTAACACACAGTTTTTAAAATTTAAATGAAATATTGAGGCAGTTGGCTTTTAAAAATAAAATGAACTGTAGTTGAGTGCTCAACTACTCACTTTCCCACTGTCTCTGTATGAGAGGCAGCAGAGGGGGAATAGGAGCCAGTGCCGGGTGGCCTATGAGCTACCCTTGCTGCAGCTCTGCATTTTAAATGTAGTAAGAGCCACCCGACTCTTACTACATTTAAAATGCAGAGCCGCAGCAGTCCCAGCTTGGTCCTGGTCACGCCAGTCCGGATCTAGCCCCGCTACAGCTCTGCAGTTTAAATGTAGGAGCCAGGCTGCCAGCACACCTGGCTCCTACTACATTAAAACTTCAGAGCCACAGTGAGGGTTGCTCCTGGAGTGATACAAGCCAGGACAGAACACCCTTTTTTTATAATTGTATAAATTATTATACAATTTTGTATCATTTGTATAATAATGATACAAATTATATTGACTACACAATTAGTCAGTTACCCGCCTCTTAACATTCTTAGTAGGGTGGAGATAAATGAAGTAGGCTGGAGCCCAACACTATTCTATTCAGGTTCACAATATAAAAGAGCAGTACACCTTTAACAATCTTACAGATGTAGTTGTGACCCATATTGCGACTACATGCAATACTGCTGGAGGACCACACTGTATTGTGTATGTATCACTGTGGGCCAGAGATTGTATGTATGTCTATTCTACTCCATGGGGAATATCTGATCTCACGGAACTAAAACAGCAGGGAATGATTAAGGCAAATCACTTAGGTTTAAACACCTATGGAGATGTCCTCCCAGTGACCCTTGCATATACTGGTTCAAACTGGATTTTCCAGAGACCAAGGCTATATCTACACTATATAGCGTTTTTTCGGAAAAACTTCACTTACGTCCATACTGCAATTGCGTCTTTCAGGAAAAAATCGGACGAACAGAGAGGTTTTTCTGACATTAGTAAACTTCTTTCTACAAGGCAGAAGCCTTTTTCCGAAAGAGCTCTTTCGGAAAAAGGCGTGTGTGGATGGGGAAGAGGGAGTTCTTTAAGAAGAAGAGGAAAAAGGAAAAAGCACTGGTTCTCTGGTGACCACTCCATCATAGTAATCACAGCTCAAGTGTAAGATAGTGTCCACACTGAATGGATGCTATCTTACCAAAAAAACACTTTTTCGATGCGCTTTGGAAGTGTGGATGCCCTCTTTCAGAAGTTTTTTCAGAAGATCTCTTCCAGAAAAGCTTCTTCCGAAAGAAGCCTGCAGTCTAGACGTAGCCCAACAGACAAAAGAGCTTTTGGTACAAAAAAGTCTGCAGTTAAGACTTACTCAAGGGTTTTTTTCTGATTCAACAAACAGGAGTTTCTGCTGACGGTGGGCCCCGGCCCTTGTGGATGGCATGGAAAGTCTTCAGCCTGTTTGAGCCCCATAAGACTGGTGGGTGACGCCTGGCACATTTTATTGTTTTCTTTGTAATGCTTTTAAGAATAAAGGTGCTTGCTAAGGAAGAGCTATGTGATAAGTTGTAATTGCTGGCAATACACTCTTCACAGAGAGAAAGTGAAGTGCAGGTGTGGTAGTCAGAAGTCACCATTGTGGTGTCCTGTCAGGGGGCCTGGTTCTTCAATAATAAATACCCATTCAGCTGCATGCATATGCTCTTCTCTGTGTTGTGTTTGCTTGTGCAAATAGACTCCCAAGAGAGCATCTAAAAACCACAAAATCAGAAAAGGATTATAAGCATCTGGCCAGGTTTATTGTCAAATGAAGTACAATAATAGTTGTCAGTAGACTCTACCAAATCACTACACATAGGTACCCCTTAACAATGGACTAACTCAGTCAATGCCAGGAAAGAGACATTGCCCCCTCAGTTGGACAAAGTCAGGAAAAAAAATGTTACACATCACTCCTGACATATCTGGTGTTATACCTAGATCCACCTTGTACGGGGGGGGGGGAGAAAATATAAATGTCTGGTATTTTCTAAATAAGATGTAATGTAGATTGTGATGTAATGTCAAGCATGTCCGGTATTTTTGTTGAAACTATCTGGCAACCCTATTAGCAAAGTCTTTACACCTAGGTTTATGTTTCAAGTCCTCATCTTACTACAGCAGGCACTGACCTTGAGGTAGACAGGCTTGTTGCGGATAGTGCAGTGGAAGGCAGAGTTGTATGGCTTTAGAACCCCTGCTAAGAAGATAGTGGAACAAAAGTCCTTGCCTTGAGATAGGTCAGCTGTGGCCAACCTACCGCTCAAGCCTCATGCGGCTCTTGTCCTCCAAAAATGCAGCCCCGTGAAGCCACTCCTACCTACCTACCCCCCCCCCCCCGCCCCCACACACACACACCGCTTCTCCAGTCGGAGCTGCGGGGTTTTAAAAATGGCGCCCAAGATGTCTTAAACGGGCAGCCCCCTTAAAAAAAATTTTTTTTTTTTTTTTGCTTGACAAGTCTGTACTTGGCTTTTTTTTTTTTCTTGACAATTCAGGTGTGGCTGAATTTCTCTCTTTGGTAAATGGGTTGGCCACCCTGAGAGAGGTGATAGTTGGAGACCTAATTGGGCATGCCTGAAGTGCACCATAGAGGTGTAATTAACATTAAATTGTGACAGCTGCATCACAAATTAATTCCTTTATTTCAGAGACCTTTAACCCAGATTTCCCCAAGACAAGCCACCACCACAGCACATGGGCAAGAAGCTAATACCACTCCTAAGTTCTCAAAAGGGAAGCACAGCAAGGGGGCTTTGTTATTCAGTCCGCATTAGGCCCAGCATTATTTCTTATTTAGCTAAGTTCTGCAATAATTTCTAAAAATCAGCTTATAACTA
Source organism: Pelodiscus sinensis (assembly GCF_049634645.1). Lineage (NCBI taxonomy): Eukaryota > Metazoa > Chordata > Testudines > Trionychidae > Pelodiscus > Pelodiscus sinensis. The sequence continues at coordinate 241,609,516 of NC_134712.1, read as the reverse complement.
TACTGTTATATCTACAGACCTGCCAGTTACTTGCTCGCCTATCCAAGTGTAACCCACACACCTAGTGTGGTTCACTGTCCCATGCAGTGGCTTTTAGCTCAAAGGGTAGAGACTCCTATACTAAGCTTCAGAGGTCCCAAGTTTAAATTCACCTGGTGGTGGTTACCCAAGGAAGATGTGGGAAGGTCATACAGCCTACACAAGCTCTTTCTTTGGGTTTTCTTTCTGACAAGGAATGAAAAAGATTGGGACCATTTTTTGTTGTTTTAAGGAAGGGGTGGGGAACCTCAAGCCTGAGGGCTGGATGAGTTTTCTGGATCCAGTCCCCGAGGCTCAAAGCTCTCCCCCAGCATTGGGGAGCCCATGCTGGTGCTCCAACCCCCCCCCCCCTGCTGTTCCACCACAGGGCTGGAGCACACAAGATCTACTACTTGCCCTCCCCACTTGTCTCTGGTGTGCGAGGGGAATATGGAGAGTGTCTTTCTCAGTCAGGAGCCACGTCAGTGAGGGTTTGTTTTTGTTTTTTTGGCTTCTGACTTGGGTGTAGCCCCGACTGATTTTTCTGTGGGTCAACGGCCCCCAACCCAAAATAGTTCACCACCTCTGTCTTAAAGAACTAGTTAGTACAAGTTAACCCACAATAAAATTGATGGCATTGGAAAAGGAAGTGTGTATAAAACTTTAATGGAAAAGTTTAACCTTAATGAGAAGTGGAATGACTCATCCTATGAATGAGTCAGCAGGAACTATCCACTGACTGCTACAAACTCTTTGGTTAAAACCCTGGGAATCTGTAGGTGTTAAATTAGCCACAAAGGGCTCCTTTACCATTCCCTGAATGCAATAAGAACATACTGAGATGAATAATGAAATTGAAATCCTCAGTTGTGCATCACTGCATATAAAAATATGAATACACCATTTCATGAAAATGAGGCTTACTACTATATATTATACTACTTGAACAAAAAGCAAGCATAGCACCCTTGTGGGTGGCAAAGATAATTAATGGCACTATCCTGCAAATGCTTCTGAGAGAAATGCTTACTACCACAAGTAGGCTCAATTGAAGTCAGCAGAACACAGGGGCTGTTCTCAGTAAGTGCGTTATTGCAGTATAAAACTTTGGGCACTGGAAATGTGTTGGAATTTGACAGAATGAAACATGATTTTTTTTCATAAAAATGCTCCTTACTCCCATCTGCTTTTTGAATATTTCTGCAGTTAGGCAGATAAGTTATCAACCGTCTGGTAAGATCTTGGTTACACACATGGGTATGTGTGTGCCAAATGAAACACACACTTAGACTGTAAGCTTCTTAGGACAAGGTCTATGTTCTTGCTCTATATGTTTGTACAATACCATGCACAACAAGGTCCTGATCTATGAATGGGGCCTTTAGACATTACCAGAATACGAATATTAACAATAATGTAAGTTCCTTTATTTTCCTGATTAATTTAGAAACGTGTCAAAATTTGTTCCTCAATTTCTCTCATACGTTACCTGCATGCAAAATTTCCTTAAAAGTAGATCTGATTTCTGTAAGTTTGGGTTTAATTCTGAAAAGAAGGGAGAAAATAACATTATCTTTTTAGCCATCCTTCTTTAAAAATAGGGTACCAATTAACAGGTTAGATGGACAATTGTTATAATCAGCGCTCGACAAATCACTGTTTCATCTAGCCCATGGCGAGTAGATTTCAGCCGGTCTCTCCGTTTGCCCCGTTCACCAGCACTGCGCAAATGCGCAGTGCTTGTCTGGCGCATGCGCGGTGCGGTGCTGGTGAGTAGATCTCGCCATAGTTTGTCAAGCCCTGGTTATGATGATGTCATGTCAGAGAGTATATATAGACACAACAAATAAAGTTTTAGTGCTTCTAGCTATCAGGACACATGCTGGTTCTTCTTTGAGTGCTTGCTCGTGTCCATTCCAATTAGGTGTGTGCATGCCGCATGCATGGATTCCAGAGCTTTTTCCCTTAACAGTATCCGTTGGGCCAGCCAGGGAGCTCCCTAGTGTGGCTCCGGAATACCAGCACATATATACCCCTGCTAGCCCCCCACCTCCTCAGTTCCTTTTTACCCCCTTTTGGTTGCCGTTTGTCCCTTTTCTACTGGGCCTGGTCGCAGATAACATCCGACCATGGGTTTTGGACCTAGTAGCAAAGGGCTACGTCATCCCCTTCCTTTCCATCCCATCTTCCCACCCACCCTTCCCCATTCCTCTTCAGGGACCCCTATCATGAGATTCTGCTAAGACAGGAAGTGTCTACACTCCTCCAGTGGTAGCAGTTGAACCTATTCCCGAAGAATTCAGAGGAAGGGGTTTCTACTCCCACTACTTCCTTATTCCCAAGGCAAAAGGGGGACAATGCCCTATTTTGGAGCTGAGGAACCTGAACTCATTTGTAAAGAAAACAAAGTTCAAGATGGTCACCCTAGCCTCGATTATCCCTTCCCTACAGAAAGACTGGTATGCTGCTCCTGATCTAAACGGTGCATATTTTCATATTTCAGTGATCCCTGCCCACAGAACATTGCTGATTCACAGTAGATCGGAATCACTTTCAGTTCACAGTCCTACAGTTTGGCCTCTACACAGCCCCATGAGTCTTTACCAAATGTATAGCCGTGGTAGCGGCTTTTATGAGGTGCCTCAGGATCCAGGTCTTTCCCTACCTGGACAACTTGTTGATAAGAGGGCCATCTGGAGAGCAAGTAATAAGACATATTGCAGTGACCAGGAGGTGGTTCTCTGAGCGAGGCCTCCTTGTGAACAAGGAGAAGTCCACTCTAGACCCTACGCAAATAATGGAGCTTGTGGGGGCCTGCCTGGACTCTACCATCGAAAGTGCATCCCTGCCCAGAAGCAGGTTTCTGACCATGAGCTCAATGATCATGGACCTCCGGAGGTCCCCTATAACCACAGCAAAGACATGTATGAGATTACTGGGCTAGATGGAAGCTTGCACCTCTATGGTGAGCCATGCCAGGCTGAAGCTCCGACCCCTACAGAGATAGAATCATAGGACTGGAAGGGACCTCAAGAGGTCATCGAGTCCAGCCCCCCGTCCTCAAGGCAGGACCAAGCTCTGTCTACACCATCCCTGACAGATGTCTATCTAACCTGTTCTTAAATATCTCCAGAGAGGGAGATTCCACCACCTCCCTTGGCAATTTATTCCAATATTTGACCACCCTGACAGTTAGGAATTTTTTCCTAATGTCCAATCTAAACCTCCCCTGCTGCACTTTAAGCCCATTACTCCTTGTCCTGTCCTCAGAAACCAAGAGGAACAAATTTTCTCCTTCCTCCTTGTGACACCCTTTAGGATATTTAAAAACCGCTATCATGTCCCCCCTTAATCTTCTTTTTTCCAAATTAAACAAGCCCAGTTCATGAAGCCTGGCTTCATAGGTCATGTTCTCTAGACCAGTGGTCCCCAACCTTTTGAGGTTGTTGGGCGCCAGGGGGCGTGGCCGTTTGCCCGCTGGGCGCCAGGGGGCGGGGACACTTGCACGCCCGGGGCAGCCCCATCCATAGCTGCATGCCCGGGGGCGGGGCCCCACCCATAGCCACGTGCCTGGGGCCGGTGCCCCCTCCAAGGGCTGCGCGCCTGGGGCCGGTGCCCCCACCCTCAAGCACCGCGCGCCCGGGGCCGGCACTCCCCCTTCCGCAAGGGCCGCGCACCCGGGGCCGGCGCTCCCCCCGCAAGCGCCACGCGCCCGGGGCCGGCGCCCCCCCCCCCCCACAAGCGCCGCGCGCCCGGGGCCGGCGCTCCCCCCCCCCGCAAGCGCCACGCGCCCGGGGTCAGCACTCGCTCCCCCCACCAAGTGCCGCGCGCCTGGGGCCGGCGCTCCCCCCCTCCACAAGCGCCGCGCGCCGGGGGCCGGCTCTCCCCCCGCCAAGCACCCGGGGCCGGCGCTCCCCCCGCAAGCGCCGCGCGCCCGGGGCCGGCATTCCCCCCCAAGTGCCTCCCCCCGCAAGCGCCTGTGCGCCATGTGCCCGGGGCCAGGCCAGCCCCGAGCAGCTGGCGGGCACATGCAAATGCTCCCGCAGGCGCCATGGCACCCGCGGGCACCGTGTTGGGGACCATGGCTCTAGACCTTTAATCATTCTTGTCGCTTTTCTCTGTACCCTTTCCAATTTCTCCACATCTTTCTTGAAATGTGGCGCCCAGAACTGGACACAGTACTCCAGCTGAGGCCTAACTAGTGCAGAGTAGAGCAGCAGAATGACTTCACGAGTTTTGCTTACAACACACCTGTTGATACAACCTAGAATCATATTTGCTTTTTTTGCAACAGCATCACACTGTTGACTCATATTCAACTTGTGGTCCACTATGACCCCTAGATCCCTTTCCACCATGCTCCTTCCTAGACAGTCGCTTCCCATCTTGTATGTATGGAACTGATTGTTCCTTCCTAAGTGGAGCACTTTGCATTTCTCTTTATTAAACTTCATCCTGTTTACCTCTGACCATTTCTCTAACTTGCTAAGGTCATTTTGAATTATGTCCCTATCCTCCAAAGAAATTGCAACCCCACCCAGTTTGGTATCATCTGCAAACTTAATAAGCGTACTCTCTATCCCAATATCTACATCATTGATGAAGATATTGAATAGTACGGGTCCCAAAACAGACCCTTGCGGAACTCCACTTGTTATCCCTTTCCAGCAGGATTTAGCACCATTAACAACAACTCTCTGACTACGGTTATCCAGCCAATTATGCACAAACCTTATCATGGCCCTATCTAAGTTATATTTGCCTAGTTTATCAATAAGAATATCATGCGAGACCATATCAAATGCCTTACTAAAGTCTAGGTATATGACATCCACCGCTTCTCCCTTATCCACAAGGCTTGTTATCCTATCAAAGAAAGCTATCAGATTAGTTTGGCATGACTTGTTCTTCACAAACCCATGCTGGCTATTCCCTATCACTTTATTACCTTCCAAGTGTTTGCATATGATTTCCTTAATTACCTGCTCCATTATCTTCCCTAGGACAGACGTTAAACTGACCGGTCTGTAGTTTCCTGGGTTGTTCTTATTCCTCTTTTTATAGATGGACACAATATTTGCCCTTTTCCAGTATTCTGGAATCTCCCCTGTCTTCCATGATTTTTCAAAGATCATAGCTAAAGGCTCCGATACCTCCTCTATCAGCTCCTTGAGTATCCTGGGATGCATTTCAGATGGTTAAGCAGTGTCCACAACCAGGCACGGTCACCTCTGGATGCAGTGGTTACGCTGCCGAAGTCACCACCTGGACTGGTGGTGGCAGGAGGAGATGGTCTGTGAGGGGGTCCCGTTTGTCAAGCAGAGCCCATTGGTGCAGCTGTATATGGATGGTTCAGACACAGGCTGAGGAACCTATACAGGAATCCTCAGGACTCAAGGTATATGGTCCCCAGGGGAGAGTTCCCTACACATAAATGTCAAAGAGCTCAGGGTAGTCAGGTTGGCGTGCCAGGCCTTCTTTCCCCAGCTGGAGAACAGAGTGGTCGCAGTATTAACAGACAACACGACCACCATGTATTATATCAACAAACAGGATGGAGCTCTTTCCTCTCCCCTTTGCAAAGAAGCCCTAGAGCTGTGGAAGTTATGCATTGCCCGGAACATCCACCTGGAGGCGACCTATCTTCCGGGGTTCAGCAATGTTCTGGTAGACAAGTTCGGTCAGTCCTTTCGGGCCCATGAGTGGACCATCAGGGCAGATATTATAGAGGAAATCTTCCAGAGGTGGGTTATACTCATCTGGACCTGTTCGCTACATGAAGGAACGCCTGATGCCAGAGCTACTGCTCGTTCATGGGCCAAGGTCTCGGGTCTCAGAGGGATGCACTGCATATCCACTGGCCACAGGGGCTGCTGTATGCATTTCCCCCTTTCCCACTAATTCACAAGGCCCTCATCAGGATCAGGAGTTTTGCGGCAGCGGTCATCATGGTGGCACTGGTGTAGCCTCGCCAACACTGGTTCACCACCCTGTTAGATTTGGTGGTGGAAGACCTGGTGATGCTAATAATAGTCCCAGACATGATCACCCAGGATTTGGGAGAAGCGAGACTGTGCCACCCGAATCTACCAGCTCTTCACCTAGCAGCATGGGATCTGTGTGGTTGACAGGGCTAGAACAACTTTGATAGAACAAGGTGTTGCTAGAAAGTAGAAAACCCTCTACCAGGGCACTGTATGAGGCCAAGTGGAGGCGTTTTGCCTTGTGGACAGAGCAAAGAGGGATAAACCCAATGCGTGCCACAGTCCCCCTAATATTGGATTATTTGCTACACCTTAGACACCAGGGCCTCGCTACTTCCTTGCTGAAGGTGCATTTAGCAGCGATTGCAGCCTTTCACCCTGGGGAAGGTCACAAGTCTGTGTTTACCAGTAAAATGCTTCATGAAAGGGGTGGACAGATTGTTTCCCTATACACGCCTCCCCCCTTCCCCTCCCACCCCTTCCCGCCCCCGGTGCCACCCTGGGATCTTAATCTAGTCCTGACAGGTTTCATGAGAGCACCTTTTGAACCATTAGCCACCTACTGTCTGAAACATCTGTCGCGGAAGGTGGCTTTCTTGAATGCTATCAGCTTGGCAAGGAGGGTCTCGGAACTGAGGGCCATCACTTCAGAGTCCCCATACATAGTTTTCTTTAAGGACAAGCGACGAGGAGTCCTGTGGCACCTTATAGACTAACTGAAGTGTAGGAGCATAAGCTTTCGTGGGCAAAGACCCACTTCGTCAGATGCATGTCAGATGCATGTCTGACGAAGTGGGTCTTTGCCCACGAAAGCTTATGCTCCTACACTTCAGTTAGTCTATAAGGTGCCACAGGACTCCTCGTCGCTTTTGCAGATTCAGACTAACACGGCTACCCCTCTGATACTTTAAGGACAAGGTTAGACTGCGTCCCCATCTGGCTTTCCTCCCTAAGGTGGGCTCTCAATTTTTTGTATATCACAGGATATTTACTTGCCAGTTTTCTTCACAAAGCCTCATGCCTCACCTAGGGAACAGGCCCTGCATGGCCTGGATGTCAGACGGGCCCTAGCGTTCTATATAGAGAGGATGAAAGAGTTTCGTAAATCTCCACAACTTTTTATTTCAATAGAGGATGAAGGGGTCACCGGTTTTAGCCCAATGCCTATCCTCCTGGATTACATCATGCATTAAGGAGTGCTATGACAGTTCGGGTAGACTGGCACCTCCTCTGATAGCGCACTCTACAAGGGTGCAGGCGATGTTTACGGCATTCCTCGCGCAGGTGCTGATCCTTGACATGTGTAGGGCGGCCACTTGGAACTCTGTGCATACCTTCTTGGAGCATTATGCAATTACTTAGCAGGCCAGGGCAGATGTGACCATTGGCAGGGCCATGCCACGGTCTATTGTGATGTAGGTAGTGCGAGCCTCTGACCCCACCTCCCAGGGCACTGCTAGGGAGTCACCTATTTGGAATGGACATGAGCAAGCACTCGAAGAAGAAAAATGGTTACTTACCTCGTAACTGTTGTTCTTCAAGATGTATTGCTCATGTCCATTTCCAATCCCACCCACCTCCCCTTCATCGGAGGACTCTGGCAAGAAGGAACTGAGGGGGTGAAGGGCCAGCAGGTGTATATATGCACCGGTATAATGGCACAACACTGCTAAGGGAAAAAGCTTCGGAATCCATGCATGCAATGCACGCACACCTAATTGGAACGGACATGAGCAACACATCTCAAAGAACAACAGTTACGAGGTAAGTAACCATTTTTTTCCTGGCTGTCCTATTTAGGAGATATGAATGTTATTCAAAAAAACTGAGGACCTGAGAATTTCAATTGCTGTCCTTCTCTGAATGCCTTACTCCTCCCAGAATTATTCTCCTACCTTGTCTTTGACAGCTGTGTTTGTATTGCAGGTGAGTTGGGAAGGGGTTACAGACATTGGACTACTCTTTCTCCCCTGCTGCTCTCCCTCGCATATTTATGACCTCCCCCCCCCTTCCCAACCTGACCATCCTTCAGTGGATTGCCTTCTGCATCAACATGTACTATGTGGTTTGAACCATTCAAATATCACCTGGATTTGATCACAGTGATCACTTATCCCTAATACATGGTAATTTTGTACCTTGAAACATAAAGCTACCCTAGATTTATATTGGGATCCAAAAGATACAAATGGGATTCTGTATGCAAGAAGAATAACACTTTGCAAATTAGTTACTTCCTACCTCATCTATGCTAACAGAGTCACTGTATTCAGAGGGGTAGCCGAGTTAGTCTGTAACAGGAAAAGCTTAAAAAACAACAAATAAACTTAAAAACTAACTAAACATGTAGATGGTATCATGAGCTTTCATGGGCACAGCTCACTTCTTCAGATGACAGGAGTGTTAGAAGTCCAGATCCAAGAATAAATAAGGGAATTTATTTAGTCACTGTAGGTATAGTGTGACAGCACGTTGGGGTTTTCCCATCTCCTGCACCCCTGTAATGGCATGGACAGACTCCACCAGCCAGTAGAACAGAGGGAGTTTATTGCTTCTCCAGTATACAGCACAGCACAGATGTAATCTGGTTACAGGGCAGGCCTAGGATGCCTCAGCCCCCCTTGAGATGGGGGAGCCTGGGCCTCTAAATCCCAGCCCGTTGCCTAGGCTGCTTCCTCCATGAAACCAGCCAGAAACCTAAATAACTCACTTCCAGCCCTGACCCCAGCCAGGGCTCCACTCCCCTTCTTCCCATTGTTCTGTTCCCTGGGAGATAACTGGTCAGACAGGTTCTTAGCCCCCTTGCATAGTGACTCATCCCCTGCCCTGCTGGGCCGTGCTGCAGCCAGCAGCCAGTGGAGGTCACTCACAACCCAAGCCTAGCAACCAGCAAGGTACCCACACTACGTCACATATAGCTTGTTGATTGCCATTGTAGGAGTTCTTTATAGATACGCAGAACTGAGACACATAGACCCAGATACCCAAAGGTATTCAGGAACCTAGTTCCCTTTTATATAAATGGGAGTTAGGCACTTAAATACCTTTGGGGATGTGGGTCATATTTAACCAAGATGTCTCAAACCAGCTTCCAGCAACACAATGGACACCCTAGTAATTTCATTGCTTCAAGTTACAGGGCCTTGTCAGCAAATCTGTACTCATCTCCAGAATCCCTCTGGTTTAATGGGACTAGGGAGCTGAGTAAAGGCTTGCAGATCTTAATAAACTTTTTAACTTCTAGAGATACAATCTAAAGCATGCGTTACCTCTGAAAGACTAAAGTTCCTAAAGACAATCTGAAATATCATTCCACCACCCTAAACAACAGTATCTAAAATGTCATGTAGGTTGAAGTTCATATCACTCTTTTCCTTGCATTTAGTCTTTGGGGGTATGTCTACACTACAAAGTTAATTCGAACTAACGTCTATTAGTTCGAATTAACTTTAATAGGTGCTACACATATAAACCACTAGTTCGAACTTAATTCGAACTAGTGGAGCACTTAATTCGAACTAGGTAAACCTCATTCTACGAGGACTAACGCCTAGTTCGAATTAAGTAGTTTGAATTAAGGGCTGTGTAGCCACTTAATTCGAACTAGTGGGAGGCTAGCCCTCCCCAGCTTGCCCTGGTGGCCACTCTGGGCACAAACAGGGAAACTTGTCTGCCCCCCTCCCGGCCCCAGAGCCCTTAAAGGGTCACGGTCTGGCTACGGTGCCCGTGCCAGGTGCAAGCCTGCCAGCACCCAGCCAGCAGACCCTGCACCTGGCACGGCACGAACCAGCCACCCGCTGCCACCCAGCCCTCCGCCTCTTCCTGGGACCAGGCTGGCGGCTCCCAGGAGCCTGCCCGGGGCCGCAAGAGGCGGGTGCCCGCCTGGTCTAGTGCGGAGATCGTGGACCTCATCGAGGTTTGGGGGGAAGCCTCCAACATCCATGACCTCCGCACTAGGCACAGGAAAGTGACCGTCTAGGGCAGGATAGCTGCCAGCCTGGCCACCCAGGAGCAGGTTTGCATGAAAATCAAGGTGGTCCAGTGAGACCCCCAACCCTGAGCCCTGAGCTTAGAACATAAGAACATAAGAATGGCCGTACTGGGTCAGACCAAAGGTACATCTAGCCCAGTAGCCTGTCTGCCGACAGCGGCCAACACTAGGTACCCTGGAGGGGATGGACCAAAGACAATGACCAAGCCATTTGTCTTCTGCCATCCATCTCCAGCCTTCCACAAACAGAGGCCAGGGACACCATTTCTACCCCCTGGCTAATACCACTCCATGGACCCAACCTCCATGAATGTATCTAACTTCTCTTTAAACTCTGTTATAGTTCTAGCCTTCACAGCCTCCTGCAGCAAGGAGTTCCACAGGTTGACTATTTGCTTTGTGATGAAGAACTTTCTGTTATTAGTTTGAAGCCTGCTACCCATTCCTTTCATTTGGTGTCCTCTAGTCCTTCTATTATGGGAACTAATGAAGAACTTTTCCTTATGCACCCTCTCTACACCACTCATGCTTTTATAGACCTCTATCATATCCCCCCTCCGTCTACTCTTTTCTAAGCTGAAAACTCCCAGTCTCTTTAGCCTCTCTTCATATGGGACCTGTTCCAAACCCCTTATCATTTTAGTTGCCCTCCCCTCTCTCACCCTCTGTCTTCTCCTCTCCCATCTCCTTTTCCCAGTCTCCCCAAGTTTTGTTCAATAAAGAGAGTTTCTATTTTTGACCACACGTGTCCTTTATTTTGTACATCAGGAAGGGGGCTAAGGACAGGTAAGTGGAAGGATGTGAGGGAGGAATGGGGTACAAGCCCCCGATGAGAAGGACTGGGGTGGCTCTGCGGGCTCCTCGGGGTGGAAACTCTCCTGCAGCCCCTGATTGAACCCCCTGGATGGCAGCCTGCGGCAAGTGCAGCCGGGCTGATGGCTGAGTGCTGTGATGTGCCGAGTGTGGGCACTCAGGGCACTCCAAGCCAGGACTGCTTTGCAAGCGGGGCACCCCTGAGAACTGTCTGTCCAGGGTGGGGGTCGGGTCCCTTTAAGCACAGCTCTTGGCTAGCCTGAGACAGCAGCTCCACGCTCTAAGTCCTAATCTGATGCCCTGCCAGCACTGCTTCCGGCCAGCCTTAACCTCCGTTCAGGGTCCACTCAATGTGGACATGCTAGTTCGAATTAGCAAAATGCTAATTCGAACTAGTTTTTAGGTCTAGATGCACTAGTTCGAATTAGCTTAGTTCGAATTAACTAATTCGAATTAAGTTAGTTCGAATTAATGCTGTAGTGTAGACATACCCTGTCTGACCATTAACTTATCTCCAACTAACCATCCTCCCATCCTTCTAACCACTGTCAAGGTTACCCAGCTAGTTATTGCTAACTCAGTCTTCCCTCCTGCCACATTGCGTGCCCCACAGACATAGCTAAGCAACAGACTGAATCATCAGATGGTGCGGATGTAGCTGACTATATCTACAAAGCTGCCATTTCAATACATGTGGCTCCAGACACTCCTCCCACTGCAGCAGGGAAGGTGACTAGAAGATCTATTTCCAGAGCTCCCTGTTGGTGGGGAAAGAGCCAATCTTGCTTTTCTAGCCTTCTCAGTTTATTTGGTTCCAGCTCCTTTTTTAACTATGGTGGGAGGAGGGAGAGAAGATAGACATCTCCTATCTACGGCTACATGGGGGTGGCAATAGAATGCGAAGTCAAGCCTCGACATCTAGCAAAACCACTATTTGGCATGTATATTTTTACACACTAGCTAAATTGAGTATTTTTCTTTTGAACATAAGAACATAAGATAAGAATGGCCATACTGGGTCAGACCAAAGGTCCATTTAGCCCAGTATCCTGTCTTCTGACAGTGGCCAATGCCAGATGCCCCAGAGGGAGAGAACAGAACAGGTAATCATCAAGTGATCCCTCTCCTGTCATCCATTTCCAGCTCCTGACAGACAGAGGCTAGGGACACAACCCCTACCCAATTTGGGTAATAAGTACTATTCACTCTCTTTACTCTGGCATCCATGAAAGAGAGTCTATTAACAACAGTGAAGAGTTATATCTTGCTCTTAAAAAAAAACAACCAAGAAATCAGTGGCCGCAATTCCATATTTCCCTATGGCCAGCAAAGCTTGCTGTTCTCTCATCTAGAAACAGGCCTGGCAAAATAGTGGTTCTCTAGCTCTGCTTAAGCAACAAAAGATCAAGAAGCTAACGTTTGGAAATTTACAATTATTTCCTGCATGCCCCACCACACACAGAGCTCAATATGACCCCAAGAAAGCACTTTGAACTCTGCAGGCCTAGAGATTAGGTCATTTCTTTGTTTTATAAGTCTTCGTGAGACAGTATGAGCTCCCTCTGCTGGCTAATATAGGAGAAGCAAATCTAAAGATAATGGACAGCAAGTGGGCAAGTTTTGTGCTCGGAAATTTGGTGATAATTCTCCATTTGGTGGCCCCAGTTTTATTCTGGTGTCAGTGTAGTGATACTAGTCTCATGCAGATGCAATAGTGGGGATTCAGCCCCAGAAAGTTCAGATCTTGCTGTGCTTTGTGTTTGCATAAAAATGAAGTTGAATAGGAGAAACACTCTATTTTCTATCTAACCAAACAGGTGCAAATGTACCACAGAAGAGAAGAGCCAGAAATAAAGGGAACTTTTATAATAACATGATAGCGAGCTAGCCCTATGCTATAGTTAAGTTAGGGGTGATAGTGAGGGACTAACTTGCTTGTTCACAGTGTTCTGCTAGGAATACTGGAGGACATATTAGCCTCAAGGGTATCTTGCTGAACTGAGGCAAGTTATTTTTTTAAGATTAACTCTTTCTCACTGGCATGTGTACATGATTATTATACATTACAGCTGTGTCTACACTGGCCACTTATTCCGGAAAATCAGCCGCTTTTCCGGAATAACTTGCCAGCTGCCTACACTGGCCCCTTGAATTTCCGGAAAAGCACTGACGATCTACTGTAAAATCAGTGCTTTTCCAGAAAAACTATGCTGCTCCTGTTCGGACAAAACTCCTTTTCCAGAAAACTGCTCCGGAAAAGGGCCAGTGTAGACAGCACAGTAGTGTTTTCTGCAAAAAAGCCCCGATCGCGAAAATGATGATCGGGGCTTTTTTGTGGAAAAGCGCGTCTAGATTGGCCACGGACACTTTTCCAGAAAAAGTGCTTTTCCGGAAAAGCATCCTGCCAATGTAGACGTGCTTTTTCCGGAAATACTTATAACGGAAAACTGTTCGGTTTTAAGCATTTCTGGAAAAGGATGCCAGTGTAGACGTAGCCTACATGTACGCACCAAGTACACACCCTTTAAAAATTTGGGCTGCTTAAAAGGCATCCTAGGTTAGGCACTGAAGGAAACATTGGAAAATGTAGGCTTCATCCACAAAGGGGACTTAGGCTCAGCTTTGCCATGCTTAGCATTTAGATGCCTTGAGGCCAAATGGAAAGCTCTGAAATAGGCACCCCGGCTCCCTGTGTCTCCCCAGGCTGGGGAGAACTGGGCAGCTAAAAGGACTTCTCAAAGCCAGCTGTCAAGGAGCTGCCTAAACTAACTAATAGGAACTGCCCAGGCGATGAGGGAGCCTAAGCCCACCCCTCAAAAGAGGTTAGGTCTCCACTTGGGGTTCACAGCTCTGCACCCTCTCCTGGAGGAAGGCACCAAAGTCAGATCAGCCCTTTCTCACAAAAAAATGAAGGGGAAGTGTTACTGCTCCCTTACTCCAATAGTCACAGCACTAAGATGGACCATAAGACACCCAGGTTCTACTCTCCATTATACCTGATGAGCAGCAGGGACTTGAAAGCAGGGCTCTCTCCTCCCAGCTGAATGCTCCAGCTAATCGATGGTGGAAATGGTAGGGAAGTCCTCTCAATTTCTTCTGTTGAAGATATTCTGTTTTTTGTAAACAGAAGGGACTGGAACCACGGTTTCCCACACCCCATGAAAATGCTCTAACCACGGGGCTATTAAAACTCTCCTTCTGGCATCTTTAAATAATCTCTAACGAGTGCAGCAGTTGTGTCTCACTGCCCTTCCTGGGGTAAGCAATCACTTCATCTTCCCAAGGCTTCACTGTTCCTTCCCTGGCTCTCCCCAGGCCACAGCTTCAAGACTCCATTGATGCAGGTGAGTGCAGGGGGAGTTCCTCCAATCCGCATTGGAATTCTGAGTCAGGAAAGCACAGCTGTGTACACCAGGATTCAAGCACACACCATCGCTGTGTTGCCTTTTCTATCGTGCCTTATCCCTCCTTGGAATTCCTTGCTCTTTTCCAGTCTGTCACTAGGCCTTCTCCCTACCTCTGTTTGGGTACATCTAGACTGCAGAGCTTTTCTGGGATACCGAAAAGCTCTGTCATGTCCAAGGAATGCGTCCACTTTTCCAAAAAAAATGTTGGAAAAGCAGACACATTTTGTCGGCACTCCTGTAAACCTCATTTTTTGAGGAAGAAGGGATGTTCTGAAAGAGGATTTTTTTTTCCAAAATTTGTTCCCCGTGGGCAAAATTTCAGAAAAGCCTCTTTCGGAAGTAAATCAGAAAAAAATACACAAATTGCATTTCTTTTTCCTATTTATCTTTGTAGTCTAGACATAGCCTCACACAGCCTCTCCTGGCATCTTGTCCCAGTAACCTTGAGAAAATACTACATACTAAACCTGCCTTTGTCCCTAATCTCTCCCAAATTAAGCCAAGAAGAAATGAGGAAGTTATTAGGAAAATTAGATTTTAGGAAAAAATTTCCAACTCTAAGACAGAAACAAGTTACCTACAATGATTGTGGAATTCCTGTCACTGGAGGTTTTTAAGAGCAGGATAGACAAACACCTGTTTGTGATGATCCGGGTTTATGCAGTTCTGCCTATTTAAGGGTGGGGAGTGAGGTAATCCTGGTCATCGGTTCTCCTATAGGATCCCATCCAAAATGACTACTGGAAACAACTAAGGGCACGTCTTCACTCGACGCACTGGAGATCCACTTTCTGGTGTTCAATTTAGTGGGTCTAGTGTAGACCAGTAAATTGAACACAGAGGACAGCTCCAGTTGGCGTCTGTACTCACAGTCGCAAGGAGTAAGGGAAGCCAACCGGAGCATTTGATCCAATTGGCCTCCTTCCCTGAGGACAATGCCAAGCTTGTCTTAAGGTAAGCTACGTATTCTATATACCTGGAATTGCGTACTTTAAGCCGACCTTTCATGTCTAGTGTAGACCTGACCAGACTGAACTGGGGGAAGGAATTGGGTCCAGACTGGAAGGATGCCTGGTCTGTCAGAAGATTATTAGAATAACTTTTAGGATGAGATATTATATGTAACTAGTTTAGTGTATTGAGCTTAGCTTGCATATTCTGTTTTATTTTGCTTAGTAATCTACTTTTGTTCTGTGTGCAATCCCTTATGACCACTTAAATCTTACCTTTTTATACTTAATACAATCACTTTTGTTTATTAATAACCCCAATATAAATTAACTGGGAGGGGGGGCAAAGAGTCTGTGTGTATCTCTCTTTAAACTGAGAAAATGGATAGATTTCATGATCTTATACAGTAGGGATCTCTATACAGCATAAAATGGATTTATCTAGGGTTTGGCTCCCAAAAGGACTGTATTTGTCTGCTGAGGATTTGTCTTTCACTGTATTGCCTGCGATGGGTATTACAAGCTGGGTGGTGAGGCCCTTCCCTTTGTCTGAGCTGGGTCTGGATGGAGTGCCATGCTCTGCAAGATAGGATTGTGAGGTGTTCAAGCTATCACACATATATGCAGGCTCAGTGATGTCTCAGCACATCAGATGCTCCTCAGGGGGAGGGTCCCATCACACAGAATACTTTCCTTCACTCCCTGTCATCTGAGCTTCCTCGCTTTATGCTCACCCCCAAATTATGCTACAACTCCAGCTGATCCTGGCCCACCTTCCAGGTGTGATCAAGTGCATTGATAGCCTTGTATCCAGTTAATTCTTTCATTACCTGTGTAAGGTATAAACCCTGTTGCAGCTCCTGTAAGGGCATGTCTATACTGCAGCATTTTTCCTGAAAAAACGGCCATTTTTCCAGTAAAACAATACTTATGTTCACTCTGCTATTGCGTTCTTTCGACAGAAAGTCAAAAGAATGGAGGGGGTTTTCCTACAGCGGTAAACCTCTTTCTACGAGGAAGAAGCCTTTTTTCCGAAAAATAACACAGGTGCCCTTGTGGCCACTCCATCCAAAATAATCAGAACTCTATAGTTCCTGTTTCCTGCCAGCTCTTAAAGCTGCAAGCGTTGTGGCAGGAAGCCAGTCTTGGGAGCTGCACCTCACTGCGCAGCTCTGACTGCCACCCACATTGTGAGCTGTGGCCCAGCCACAAGTCCCCCAAGACCCTCCTGGCCCTCACAGGGAGTTCCACTAGGGCTTCCAGGACCCATCCTGGTCTGGAGCAGAGATCCTGTCCCTCCTGGAGCTGTGGGGGGAGGAGAAGACCCAGTAGGATGTCCAGGTGGCTGAGGCCCTGGTGGAGAGGGGACACCACCACCCATCACCACCACCCCCAGACCTTAGAACAGGTCCAGAGTAAGGTGAAGGAGCTATGCCACGGCCAGGGAGTGCAGCTCTCACTCCAGGGTTGAACCCCACTCCTGCCCCTGTTTCTAGGAGCTCCACCAGAGCCTGGGGGGGGGGGGGGGAAGCCCTTTTCCCACCCATGGTGGTGTACTTGGCACTTGAGATACCCATTGTCACCTGTCCAGAGCTCCCTGCTGAGGAGAAGGAGGCGGAGAAACATCAGGTGCAGGAGGAGGAGGATACGGCCAGTACGGTCACCTTCACCCTCAAGCCAGTACCCCAGGGGCGGGATCATCACAGACATCCTCTGACGGCGGGGCGGGATCATCAGGGGAGTGCTCGCAGTTTTACACACACACAGGCAGGGGAGGTGACCACTGAGGGGCTGCGGTGCAATCATTGCTCGGCTTTCTCAGCCTGGACATCATGCTGCAGTCAGTGCATTGCATCATGCAGCCTCAGGAGGCATTCCTGGAGCAGCCCCGGGATACTGCTCACAGGCTCAAGGGAAGCCTCACCCCTGGGGGGGATGCCCTCCCACCATTAGCTGCAAGCAGGCTGGACACAAGAGTGCACGCACAACCCCACACAGACTCAGGAGTGCCGCACACAGCACACGGGCATGCCTGTAAGTGCGAGGCACCACCCACTCCCGCGACAGCGCTGCCAGGCGCAGGTGTGTGTGCGGGCACCATGGAAGGCCAGGCTGCTCCAGGCCCCTCTCCCACCCATGGGATCCCACTGTGGCCGGACACTTCCCTTGCCTTCTTGTTCATGGGCCGGAGGTGGGAGGAGCAGGAAGCATAGTCCCCTGGTGCACCTCGAGGCCTGCTGTTCAGTCCACACATGGCCTTGCTCCCGGGACATCCCCATCCTATGGCCCAAGAACGGTTGGTCGCTGCTCACAGAGGAGGGCATGGCCTGAGGGACAGTGTGTGCATGCATGACTGACCACCTCACCCTCTTTATTCTCCACAGCCAGACCAGCCATCGGTGAGGGGTGACCCAACCCTGAGGGAGCCACAAGCACATGAGGGTCCATGAGGACCTCCTGAGGCAGCATGTGGGCATCCTGCGCGACATGCCACAAACCCTGGCCCAGAAGGTCCAGGAGGATGCTAAGTGGCAAAGCCACATGTAGGACTAGCTTGTGCAGCAGGGCAACATGTGTGCCATCATGCGGGAAATGATGGCACACCTGGCTGCTGTCCCTACTCCTGCCTCCCACCCTCTTGTCCCCCCCTGCTATGCCCATTTCCCCATCCCCTGCCCTCCAAACCATGCCTCTGCTCTCTCCTCCTGCTATTCCTATGCCAATGGCCCCTCCCACTGCCCTCTCCCATCCCTGACCCCACTCCAGCCCCCACTCCTTCTCACCCTCCTGTTTGTCCCACGCCCCACCTACCCTCAAGTTTGTTGAGGTCCACGGGCCTGATGTGGCACTTCCAGCCAGCCCATGCACCACTCCCAGCCCTGAGCTCCCATTCTCCCTCCCCCATCCAGGTTCTCAGCCCCCCTCTTCCTCAGTTTATTTTATTATAAAAAAATACAAAGTTCATTTTGTTCAAATCAAAACAGGTGGGTTTATTGAGAGTTCAGGAAGGGGGGAAAGGAGGGGTCGTGGTGGGGAAGGGATAGAGGAGCAAGGCACAGACCCCTAGTGGGGAGGCCCTGGGGAGAGTTACTGGGGTCCTTGAGAGAAACTCTCCCTCAGGGCCTCCTGGATATACACCCTCAACTGATGGGCCTGGCAGATGGCAGCTGTGTGCGGATGCTTGAAGGCCCTCCCTTCCTGGACGGTCTCTGTCCCCCACCCCGGTAGAGAGGCATCCCCCTTCCTCTACACAATGTTGTAGAGGACACAACATGCGGCGACCATGTTGGGGATGTTGTGCTCCCACATATCAGGGTGGGTCAGGAGGCACCTGAACCATGCCCAAAGACGCATTCCACCTGCTTGCAAGCCTGGCTGAGGTGGGCATTGAATTGGTCCTTGCTGGGGTCCAGGTGGCCGGTGTACGGCTTCATCAGCCATGGCATCAGGGGGTAGGCTGCAACCCGGATGATGCACGGTGGCATCTCCATGTTCCCAACCCCAAAGTCATGCCGGGGAAAGAATGTGCTAGCCTCCAGCTTCTAGTACAGGCTTGAGTTTCTAAATGCATGGGCATTGTGCATCCTGCCCGACCACCCAACGAAAATGTCCATAAACTGTCCACGGTGATCAACCAGGGTCTTCAGCACCATCAAGAAATAGCCCTTCCTGTTAATGTACTGGGCGGCTCGAAGATGTGGTGCATGGATTGGGATATGGGTTCCAACCATCACTCCACTGCAGTCGGGGAACCCCAGGGCAGCAAATCCTGCAATGACTGGGTGCAGGTCTCCCAAGCGGATGACCCTGTGCAGCAGGATGGAGTTGATGTCCCTCACAACTTGCAGAAGGAGACAAACACACAAAACAGAGAATGAGAGGGAGAGCCTGAGCCTGGAGAGGTGCCTGCTCCCCTCTCAAACACCCCAGGAGCCACCTCCTATGAGGCCACCTGCCCAGCAGCAGGGCTCTGTAAGGGCTGTAAGGAACAGCACAATCCCCCAGGGACAGGACTCCCCACCCATCTCCAGTCCACCCCTGCACCCCTCTAACCCCCTTTCCCTATGGTCCCCCTTTCCAGGACTACCCTTCCCCTCCCCCCGTAGGGACTACAGCCCCAGAGTGCCCTACCTCCATGAGGAGGGCCCCGACGGTGGACTTTCCCATGCTGAACTGATTGCCTACCAACTGGTAACTGGGGTGGCAAGCTTCTAAACAGGATGGCGACCAGCTTCTTCAGGGGGATTGTGGGCCGCATGTGGGTGTCCCGTCGCCGGAGGGCAGGGGCGAGCAAGGCTCACAGCTCCATAAAGGTGGCCGTCTGCAGGGAAGCTTTTGAGCCACTGTTGGTCGTCCCACCGCTCCATGACCAGCTGGTCCTAGCAGTCAGAACTGGTGTCCAGCCTCCAAAATCATCTCTCCACTGTGGGGTACAGGTGCAAGGGTCTTGCTCCCGCACACAGGGAGAGGGTCTCAATGATGAGCCCGGTGTCCAGCTCATGCAGGGCCATGAAGGCAGCCTGCAGAAACTGCAGCATGGCTGTGTGGGGCCATTGCATGCCCAGAGACAGCTCCGGCTCCATGGCAAGGAGTATGCTGTGGTGTCCAAAAGCTGGGCAACCAAAGCATGCACTGCAAATGCTTTGTTGTCCCTCAGAGAGGCAAGCAAGCAAGCAGCAGAAGTAGAGAAATGGCCATCCGGGGGGGGGGGGGGTCCCTTTAAGCATGCATTTCAGCTAGCCTTAGGCAACAGCATCAGGAAGCAACTGCTGACCTAATGACCTGCCTGAACTGGTTCCAGGTTGCCTTATATGCAAGATAGCATCCAATCAATGTGGACACTATCTTCCGAAAAAGCAGATTGCTTTTTCGTTGCACTTTTGCTGTGTAGACACTCTTTTGAAAACAGTTTTTTGGGAAGATCTCTTCCAGAAAAGCTTCTTCCAAAAGAAACTTGTAGTCTAGACATAGCCTAAGTGACCAGTGTTCACTTTATTACAATTCCCCTGCGGAATAGTCAGGGAAATTGGCTGTAGAATTTGCAACTGAATCCACTTTTCTTCGGAATTTTATTCCAGAAGCCAAATATCCATTAAACAAACAAAACCCAAATCTTTCTAGCCTTTAAGGCTGGGAATAACAGCTTTATAGTGTCAGCTGTGTGTAACTAACACAGTGCTATCCTTAAGAGGCTGCAGATAGCCTGAAACTATAGTTCTGGAGAAGCGTGATCTTTGCTTCTCACTTCAATAGGTTGTTTACTCTGAATCCTACAGCTAATTGTTTAAATATTAACATTAACTATTTCATCTCTGCTCACTTTAATAAAATGCTCAGCTATTGTATTTACCCTATCCCAAACAGCTTCTGATGCCAGCCCAAGTCCCAAAAATCCCAGTGTTCCCTATTCTGCTGTCAAAACCTTCAGCTTCTTCCCTGATAACTTCTACAATACATCTGTGAGTTGTCAATACAAAATTCTAAAGCACATCAGGTACAGAAAACGTGGGACTAAGGCTGATTTCAGCATCCAAAAAAGAGGTTTTCGCACAGTGACTTCAATGAGTTTGGGCTGAAAAAAGATTTAGGACTTCAAGATTTGTCCCAGTAATCAAAGACTAGAAGTAAACATGGAAGCCAACATGGCTGCATGGGTGTAACTGAAGGCAAAAGTTGGACTTAATATGTTTAATTTGGGTTTATTGTTATTATCGTTTGTATGCCAATAACTCCTGAAGGCCCCAAAGAGAGATAGTCCCGTTGTGTTAGGTGCTGTACAAAGATATGTAAGAGAGTCCCTGCTTTGAAGGACTTGATCTAAACAGCCAAGACAAAGGTGGGAGTGGAAACAGAGGCCCAGAGAGAAAAAGTTATTTGCCTAAGGTCACATTGCAGGTCTGTGGTGGAGTTTGGTATTCAGTATACTTCTGAGTCCTGGCCCAATGCCCCATCCACTAGATGATATGATTTCTCAGTATAGTTGTAATCTGAACAGTATATGTCCCTTTTTAAAGATTAAGAAAAAGAAGAGAGCTCCAGATTTGAAGAACACAACAAATAATGGCAAATGACCTGGCAATATTAAAGCCAATGTCTGGGTGTTACCAAAATGCCTGCATTGTTAGAACTCAAAGTCTGGATCTGAGATTTGCATACAAGGGGTCATACATCTCATCTAATGTGACGCTTAGGGGAAGATCTTGAAAATATTTTTAAAGGAAAAGATGAACGTATCTTTCCTGTTAGATCTTCAGTGAGACTCAGGGAAGTAACAACTGGATTTGGCTCATCTCTCTCTTAATACATTCCAACTCCAGAATTGAAGGCAGGTCCAAATGAGCCATATGTTGACTTGGTTGAGGAATCAGGGTTTTCCATTAATTTAAAGACCTTTAAATCCTGTAAGGGAAAAGAGAGCTGGATAAAAAAATTAAGGTAAGAAGCTTTGCCTTAGAGGCACAGGTAAAATGTGTAACAGATGCTATACCCTGTACCTGAGCTAATTATTAAATTAGTCACCCTGGTAAGAGAAGCCTTAATAAAGGCAAGCACAGAATGAACATCTGGAAAATAATATGAGAGGAAAGAATTTTAATATTTTGGGACTCCTGACTGGGTGGGAACTACTTGGGGAAATTGATTTAATTGCTTGTCTGAGGGAATGAAGAGCTAATCTATTCCCAAGCTGGAAACAGCAAAGTGATTTTATATTCCTCTCTGCTTTGCTATTCCACCACCATGACTTTTACACTTAGGATCCAATTTTGCCAAGACTGACACTTGTATTTAACTTTACTCACGTGAGTAATCAATATCCCTGAAGTCAATGGAGTTGCTGACTGTGTCTATGGTTAAACACCTAAGTTATTCTTCACAGGATCAAGACTTTAATAAGCTACAGTAGATAATGTGATCCAATAAGAGAGACAGTAGCTGAGTATGTTCTGAATGAGCCCTCAGAATTGACTCCTGGAATAGTGCTGGTAGCTGCAAATATATTATGCTGTGTAACATACTGGTTCTCTTTACAATGAAAGTGGTGTGCATTCTCTCTGGCTCCATCCCTGATCTTCCCACACCTCACAGTCCATCCCGTCTCCACTCTGTCCACAGCCATTGGCCAGCATGGAGAGGTCTCCTGGGTCCAGGGAGAGATGATGGAAAACAAGGCTATAGAAAGGATGAGCTTCCCCATTCACAGAGAAAAGAGTAATCCGTGTACAGAGGACTCCTCCAAATACAGATCCATCTGGGCACTAGGAAAAATAGGATGAAACTGAGGGAAAAAATATCAGAGGTCTGTTGGACTGCCTCATTAGACATTTTACACTAGACAAAGCACTCAAGAACATTACAGAGGCCTTCATTGGCCTTTTCCTTCTTGATCCCTTTGAAGACTTTAGCATGGATGGATCTTTAAAACATGCTGTTTTAATGACACTAGTCCTTCCGTTTGTGATATCTTTTGGTGAAACACTGACAACCCTTCAAACCCCTCCCCTCATGCTCTTTCCACTATTTTATCAAGAGACACATATTCTTAAATAGTCAAAACCACAGTTATGAGCACCAAAGTTACAAACCGACCAGTCAATCACACTCCTCATTTGGAACTGGGAGTATGCAATCAGGCAGCAACAGAGATAAAAAACTAAAAAACAAATACTGTTCAGTATTGTGTTGAATGTAAACTAATAAAAAAGGGAAAATTTTAAAAAATGACAAAATAAGGAAACTGTTTCTGTGCTTGTTTCATTTAAATGAGATTGGTTACAAGCAGCCTTTTGTTTTGCATACATACAGTTCCAAAGCTGTATTGTGTTAGTGATGAGTTGTATACTTTTGAACGCACGGTAATGTTTAGATCAGAGCTACAAACATTTCAGAATCATAATCCACCTCTATTCCAAGGTATTTGTAATTCTGAGGTTCTACTGTATTAGTATTGACATTATAGTTACAACAAATAGAAGTCAAGGATCAAAGCCCCTCTGTGTTATGCACCTTTCAGACAAGTAGCAAAGAAAGCATTTCCTGCCCCAAATCACTGACAGTGGTAGTTGTCGAATAGGAAATGCCAGGCCAGCTAACAATATTAACAGAGCTCAGCAGTAAAATGGACATCTTCCTTACTATAATAGGCTTCCCTATTTTTATCATGACCCTTGGTTTCATTACAGAAACCCTGCCACTCTGCTCCTCAGCTCCTTGCAGGCAAGCAGGATGCTGGTCAGCTTGAATTTCACTTCAGAAAGGGAAACATGAGCTGTTTGAAATTTTGCTTGTAAAAGTAGCAGCCCAACCAGTTGCAAAATGCGAAGACTTTTAAAGCCCTAACTTCAAAAGAAAATGTGGCTACAGGCCATATCTCCCTATATTTTTAATTGCTCTTAAACAGCTAATACAGGAATTTTAGAATACTTCAGATTTATGTTTTTCACGGTGAAAATGTAAAGCTGAGCACTGACAGAAGCTGCACTTTCCCTTTTAAATATGATCCTTCTCCTCCAGCGTGAAGTCTGCTGGCACTTCATGATGTGCTAGAGACTCCCCCGTGAATGCACTGTTCTATGACATCACTGGTACTGCTGGCCCCAAAAGCAGCTGTATGGAGTCCTGAAAGGTAATAGGCAACTACAGAATTTAGGCAGTATAGAAGGATGTTTGTGATGCTGGTAGATCAGATGCCAGTTTTTGCTAAGGATGGAGGCATCAGCACTGACAATTTCATAGTGGGAACCAGACCAGGGTCCCTGTATGTTGGAATTGCTCAAGCTAGCTATTATACTTGTAAAGATGTGCTTAGACTGTATAAAATGCTTGTAAATTGCTGCAAGCAACTTACCTGTAAAGGTCACATCCCATGCTACAAGGTGATAAGTATGGAAATGCAAAATGCCTGCTCTGAACTTGTGAATCCAGGGAGGAAGTGTGGTTCCCAAAAGACCATCACAACTAAATGGGCTTATGTGGAAAACATCATGATACAAAGACTGGCTTACTGGACCTCTTACACCAATGATGCTATATGCAAGGAATTAATCCATCAGCTTGGATTCCAAAATTAAAAATAGCTGATATGAAAATTCTTCATCTCTTTGCTGTTTGGACTCTCACAGGACTGAAGCTAGGAAATAAAAGTAGAGATCACTTGGGCAACCCAGGTTAGTCCTAAGGACATTCAGTGCTGATGGGATACTACAGCTGTGTCTCTTTTTGGAACCACAGACTGCAACACGTTTGTGCATAGGTGTTACTTGCTTTAACCAGTAAATAACCCGTTTATTTTTCCTAGTTAAATCCTAAATTAATTCACTACAGGACTGGCTGCATATGTTGTTTTTGGTGTGAGATCTGAGATCCCAGTTGACCTGGGATAAATGACTGGTCTTGTGGAACTGGAAGCAACCAGAATCTATGATTTTTGGTGTATGGCAACCAACTTTCACTCATGGCACTACTACACTAGAGAGTTTACAACAGCACAGTTGCACCAATGCAGCTGCACTGTTGAAAGCGCTCTAATGTAAGGGCTCTCAGCGTATCTATTCCAGCCCCTGTGACCCATGGAATTATTGTCAGGGGGAGGTGCTCTCCTGCCGACATAACGCTATTCAGTGTAATAGCACTTGTGTCAGTGTAATTTATGTCATTGAAGGAGTGATTTATTCACACCCCTGAGCATGGGGGCATGAAGGGTTGGTTGTAGGCCTCCCAAACACCATGGGGTGGAAGGGAAAGGGGAAGGCAACTGGCATTCACCATCTCATCCATTGGACAACCACCCTGGCTTTGGAGGGGCTTGTGGGGCTCAGAACAGCTGAGGGGACTAGTGAGGGGCATCAAGTTGAGAAGGTGAGTGAGGTAAATTGCAGCAAGCCCCTGGAAAGTTTCTAAAACAAGGACAACCCAAAGGTCTGGCAGGAGCCAGTGGGGTGTTGTGCAGCTTGTGAGTGCCTGTGTACACACAGGTGGGTATCATCCTCTCGCACAGGTGGTTATGCCATTTTAACGCCATCTTTGCCATCGCCATGGCTCCCGGGAACTCTTTCTAATTGAATCAGTCTTGTTCTTATTCCAGGCGACTGCACGAGAACCACCCCGCTTCCTTTCACCGTCTCCTGCGAGCCCCCACCGGCTCAGGGCTCACCCCAACAATTCATTTATCATTGCTCCGGGCGACAGAGCCGTTCTGGTCCGCAGCCCCTCCGAGCGCCATTGCCACAGCTGTCGCAGAATCTCCTCTGGGCTACAGCGCTCCTGCAGCAGAGCAGCGCCCCTTGAGCAGGGCGGAGAAGAGAACTTGGAACGCTTGCGTCACAATTCAGCTCGCGGGAAGCGAGCCAAGCGCACGTGTCCACACACAGCTGGGCAGGGGGGCTCTCTTGCCCAGCAGCGCTCCTGCCTAGCTTCGGGGGCGCCTTTGCCAAGAGGTGGTGGAAAGTCTCTTCCCCTCCTCTGGCTATGCGGGGTGTGGCTACAGCACAGCCGCCACCTGGCACCTCATCCCCACGATTCCCCGGGTAGTTTGTTTGCTGCAGCGGACCCGAGAACTCTGCGCTGGCATCAAGCAAAGCCGGGGAAAGCGCGGAAAGGAAACCAAATGACAGGTTAAAAGCTCCAGTCACCAAACGCACCGCGGGGAGGCAGGAAGTTTTCGCAACTCCCGGAGCGCCCCTCCCAGCGGTGTCCCGACGAAGCAGCCTGCGCGGGAATTGGAAAACAAACTTAACTGCTCGTGTGAAGCTCTGCTCTTAAAATCCCCCCGCGGGATGTGTCAGCCTGTGGAGAGGTTGAGCAGCCAGCGCGGTGCCGATCGGCCCGCAAAGCTCTGCTTGTGGGGATCTCTTCCCCCTGGGCTGTTTGAGGGAGGCAGCAGCTTCTCCATTTTACTGCCCCGTTTGTGTATAAATCCGCCCTCCCAATGAATACAGAACGGAACAATCCCGAGCCAGTGAAACCCAATGGCAGAGAAAATGAGAGGCACTTCCCCGGATAATGGTCGCCACCTCCCAGCGCTTGTTGGTTTATATGAGGTGAAGGCGAGGCCGGAAAAGCAGAAGTTTCTCCCCATCCCCAGCTTGCACCACGCTCCAAAGCTGGGGATGGTTGGGAGCTTGTGCATAAGAGACATGCTCAGCCGCACCCAGACAGGCGTTCCTTAAAAAACGCTTCTTACCGCGCAAGGACTTGGATTTGTTCTCTCCGGGAGCGGGACTGATTTAGTGGGGTGAGGGATATTTCCCCCTTTCAGTTAAAAAAACCCCAAAACCTCGAAGGTCTTTTTCTGAGCGATTTCATTATTTAATAGCATTTAAACAAACTTTTGCGGGGAAAGATTTTAAAGTCGCTGGTCCAATTATTAATAACTTGATACTTTATAATTCTCCATTTCCTTTTAATTGTCCCAGCATGATCAGAAATCTGGTCTGGTAAGTCATGCTTGTGCTAACACGACAGTCCCCAGCTCTGAATGCGTCGCCGGTTCTACACTCCACAAGAACCCTGGGTCAGATTCCGAGCTCTGGGACATTGATCTAAATCCGACGTGACTACAGAAATAAACCAGAGTTCTTGTCGACAGAAACGGCTCTCTTCTCTTGAAGATATTGCACGCGCTCCATAGTCATGGGGCTACTTCATATTCTGCTGTCACTTAGCTTGATTGTAACATATAAATAAGGGAGCACCCTGATCATTACCCATCGCGTTTCTTCCAGCTGTTTACATGACCCTTTTGCAGAAATCTAGAGGGCTGCCACACATGAAAGCGAAGGAGTGAGGACAAGTAAACCAGAGTATCCCCATCAGATGCCAGCAGACGATGGAGCCTGGTCATTAGCCTGTTTGTTCTCTCGCCAGCCTGTCGCTCGTGCTTCATTCAACCTTTGTCCTGGGCTGAGCTGAGTAGGCTTCCTCTGGACACCCAAACGACTCGAGTCCGTCCCCTGCTGGAGAAAGGAGGGAATTATAACCTACTCACTGTAGCACTTTTAGAACGGGGTTCTTTGAGGGACAAGAAACTCGTGGACAGGGAGTTCAGTGAAGGGAAATGTAATGTTGCTAAATAATGCAATCCTATTATTGTGTGGGTGGGGAGGAAGTGTATAATGCCTATCAATGAGCAGTCTACACTCTCAAAATTGCCGTGTAACTTACCCCTATGTATAATTAGATCCGAGTAGCACTCTTCTTTCTGTCCATTGAATAATAAAGAAATTAAAACGCGTTTGCAGCGATGCAAGTCATTAAAACGTATCCTAACAACACTCATTGTTGATTGGCTTAAAAAAATTACGCGCAACTCCCTAGTAGTCTCTAAGGTTCTAATTGACTTTTAAAGACAAACAAACAAACACACAAATAAAAAACCCTCACCCAAAATCCATGTTGGCTTGCTAAATTATTGCTACAAAAACAAATACAGGTGGTTAATAAGAAAAAACCAGATTAGAACCTACCAGGGCTTTGTCCCTTTTGGTTTTGTTCTAAATGGATTAATGTGTTTTTCATTTCTTCCAATATGATGTCAAGCGAGGGCTGTTCATATCTTAGCTTCTATCGTTTCAGCTTTGGGAAACTATTCCTTGCAGCACAAAGTCTGTTTCTCAGTCCGTATTCAATAGGGCTTATCAATTTTCCATTACACAATTCCACTCTTTAGTACTGTTTCATAAAAAGATATTTACACATACTCCAGGGGCAAAATTTTCTTTTTGTGGAACCTGACTTACAAAATGAGGAAACTTTTCACTCCCTAAGTGCGAAGACGCTGTGAATACAGAAAGTATTATATAGAACTAATATTCCACCTTTCCAGATAGATCTTAAATAGTAAGTGTGTGTGTGTTTAAAGTAGTAACAAGTTCTCAGGAGCCTTTCCATCCTCTCTAGCCACAAATTCATTTGTTTAAGGTTTTTAATATGATAAATGGGAAGCTAAATGATTTTCAAATTGTAATGTTTATGGTTAATTTGAAATCTATCATTTGTTAGATAATCCTGTTAGTTGCTTGCAAAAAAACAAGAGACCACCTTGTTGTATAATCAGCAATTATAACGGGCGTTTTATGTTAAATTATATTTAATAGGCAAGACAAAAAAAGGGAATGTATTTTCTGATTGAGTTTCATTCGTCTATAAGAAAGAAAACTCTTTTCTATAGTGAGGAGATTACTGACATTATCCACCTCGGAAATACAAGTAATTGGGGATTTTAGACCTAGGGAATTAGGAAGCAAAAATGTGACATTCCTGTAATTTCCTACTAATGAATTTTGCATCCTAAACTCATATTGGCTTTAATAGTATTACAGAGCTTTACAAGCCTTGGATTCGTTCAAATCCTTGGGAGCTGCTTTATTCTTGAACACTCAGGCGCAGGGAGGGAGCTGTTCATGACACGCCAATAAATATCCGCTGCGTGCGGAGCTCATGTAGCTGAAAAGAAGAGCGAGCGAATGAAGTCCCAGGTGGGAAGCAGATGGGGAGGGGGAGAAGTGAATTCATGGTCGCTGAGCGGACTTTTCCAAGGCAGCCCCGTCCTTGTGCACTGGGACAAGTGTTGACACGGAGAGCTGGCAGGGGCTGGGTGGAGGTCTGGCTGTGCGAGGTCATCGCGGCTGGATTTGTGTTAGGGACCGCGCTGAAGCAATCGCTGAGCCTGCAGCTCCCCACCCCCACCCCTCCGTCAGCAGGGAGTGGCGGCGGGGGAGAGAACTAAGTTCTCGCCTACTTGACATCAGCCCGTGTTCTGCTGCCTGCCCGGGAGCCGGGCGTTTGTTTGGGTGCGGGGGGAGGGACGGCGGGGGCTGTTATGCCTGGTTGTTGTTACGGTGGCTCTCGTCTCGCTGCTGCTCTTTGCCGATTCAGTGGCTTTGGCTGCAACGCTGCAGGGAGAAGGTGGGGGAGAGGGGAAGGGAGCGAGGCGGAGACAGCCTGCTTCCAGCCAGACTAGCAGCAGGGCAGGACTGCTATTTTGAAAGCCGGCTCTCCCCTCTGGGGTGTAGGATCTGAGGGTCAAGTGTCACTTCCTCTCCCAGTCAATCTCCAATATTCCTTGTAATGTTTTTAAATGGATGAATTCATTACACGGGGACATGTGAATGGGGCCAGGAATCCATCACGATGTTCAATCAATAGTGTCCACTAATGGTTCATTTTGCACAGTGAAATATGATAGTGTGACACCGGAAAGGGGAGTGGGGGGAGCTAATCAATATTGTTTTGCTTCCCCTTCCCACCCAAAGGTCATTGTAACTTTGGGGGTAATAAAGAGATTGTCTTTTTCATTCCTTGCTGTAAACATATATTTCAAACGACAGTGGGAAATACGATTGGGCGAGGAAGGGGCTTACACCAGAAATACTGTTTATAAGCTCACAGGGCGCCGTGTAAACCCAAATGGAGCGGCATATTCGTCTACACGCTACGGTGCCCCAGCGCCCGCATTCTGTTTAGCAGGAATGGCGATGGAGAAGAGTTACTCTTTCGTTTTTGCGGCTCAGCTGAATGTAGCGCCGAAGTGCAAACGAATTGAACAACGCTCACGTAAAACAAACATGGTGCCCGATGAACTGTGAAGCACAGAGCAGTTGGAGCGGAATAGTTCGCCAGCTCTTTGTGCGGCGATGGTTAAGACAATGCATAGAAACGAGATCCCCTTTTATTTAAATGCCACGTGTTTGTGTTTACTCCTGTCCAGAAAGCCATGTCCAGTCCACCTCCAGCTCTTAATGGCATATAAAAAGTGGTGGTAAATGAAGAATAGGTTGCCAGGTTGTATCCAGCTAGTTCCACAAGTTACAGCTGCTCTTTACCTGGCTCAGAATTTCTAGTGGTTTAGTCTGTGGGCTTTAATCACTCGGAACTTTTAATGCAGCTGTTGGTTATTTCACCATTGGCATCATCAAAACATTCAGCCACCATACTAGCCGATGACACCACAAGGAAGCGCCTGACCCATACCAGTGTTTTCTTTTAGTCAAAATAAGTACATAAACCCCAGTGACACTGAAACCATGAAGACTTGTCATCTCAATCACAGGGTAAACCAAACCCTTCTCTAACGAAAAGAAACATGACAACGTTTGTTCGACCTTGAGGCTTGGACCGACAGTTTATTAGGTGTGTAAATATCCTTCTACACGTCTAAGGATCTGTTCATACACATTGCAGGAAAAGTGGCATGTGCCTAAAGAGTGTAAGTAGGAAGTTAACTGTACACAGCTATTCTTATGCTGTCTCCGGACATATATCAACGTGAGACAGTAGAAATATCCAACACTCCCCCCCCCCCAACTTTGGTTTAAGTACTGAGTTTGAGGAGCAAATGGTTTCGTTTCGGCAGCTCATGTCTGGAACAAATCAGAGTCTGTACTTAATCTTCCAGGGAAATATTGAGAGGAATGCAGGAAAAATGCAGCTGACTGATGTAACTCCCTTCAGTTTGACTTTGCCATTGACTTATTCCCAGAACACCGCCAGTGCACTTGTTATTACCACTGTATGGTAATCCTCAGAGTTGAAATACACAGGCTGATGGGGGAGGCACCACCTTGAGCCGCTCTAAAACATTTACTATTCCAAGAGTTATATTAAACTGTCCCAGGAAGCAGTTTAAAAATGAATGTATTTCGTTTACGGCTAAATACAAAGTAATAATGTATTAACTTCAATACTCCGGATATTAAAGTTAATTATTTGCAAATCGGATCGTCTGGAGATACCTTATTTTCACCCCTTACAGCTTCCACTTGTTTACTAACATCATTGTTTATTCTTTCGTATATTTTGGGTTTATTTGATACATTAAGAACAAATAGTCTGTTTCCTAACGCAACACAAACAAATAAAATCTATTCTTTATACTAGGCTCAATAACTTAGGTTACATAACGGATCTGTACTGAAGACAAATTATTTGCGTAACTATATAGGGATTGATCTATATTTATAGCTCTAATGTCTGGGCAAAACGTAATGATAAATTGAAATGCACTATTCTCTGTAACTTTTTTGAATCTTAAAATTATTCTTTCATTAGCCATTCCTAAAAAATGTGACATTGTTTAAACGTCAGAGTTATTGTAAATACATTAAAGCAAATAGACCCTTGAGGAAATCTCACTCTATAAACATACAATCTTGTCCTTTAAACATGTCCACAATCAGAAAATCTAATTAAAAACTAATAGAAGTGCCATGTTTTGTTAATTTTTCTAACTGCCTATATAAATAGCTGAACCAAGCTTTTTTTTCCTACTGCGTAGCAAGTTCATTTCATTTTTTACATATTAGATGGGAGATTTCTCCTGCCTGCTAGCATTTCAAACACGATGTGTCAGGATGGGAAGCAAATGTTGTTTCAGCAGGAAAGTAGTAATAACAAAACCATTTATGCAAGCACATTAGAGCAGGAGAAATCATGCCTGTTAGTTAAAATTTTTGAGCCAGAAAATTAAAAACAAATATTTAACTTTGCAATTTTGAACCTTTGGCTGCAACTGCTGTTAAACTTTTACAATGCATATTCAATGAATTAAACCCAATCTTTATACTAGCCCAGGGAAATGGTTTGAATACAGGCTTTAAAAAAAATAAGAGTTTGAGGCAATTACTTCCTACAATACGTGGGGGATCCAGAAAGGACAATAACTGATCTGTATGTAACTTTGTCAAGAGGTGACTTGTTCTTTAATCATCTCAGCGGCCGTGTTCAAAACACACGACAAATGAATTTGTAAAAGAACGTTTTATTTCATAGTCGTTTATTTTTTTCATGGGAAAAGAAAGAAAGGAGTTTGACAACGCTTCGCCGAAGCGCATTGAAAGGTTTTGTTCGCCGAGGAAGCGTTATGCCCAGGAAAGGGCGAATAATCAAACCATAGCTCGGTCGAGAAGTGTGCATCATCTGTCCTCACTGCTGTTTGATTGTGACTAGTGCACTGCTAGATAGAATTGTTCTTATTCCATAGACACGCACTGATCGTAATCCTCATTGATAATTTTCTCTCTGCCAAGGACACAGACCGACTTGATCACAGCTGGACTAGAGCAATATTGAGAGACTCCAGTTGAAGTCAAGTACAAACCCACAGCCAGGCTGCCAGCTCAAAAATGATACAAAAAGGAATGTGATGTGCCACATTCCTTCCATTCTGGACTAACTTTACAAGCCCCGTTTTGCCTTATTCCCCCTTTCCAGGGGCAAGGCACTGCACTGCCTGAAAGGGCAATATGCCTTCAAAACCAACCTAAACATTCCTCTTGGACAATTATCGGGTCAACATTCTTATTATGGTTCGGTATTTTTAAAAATCTATATCTTGATTTCCCTCGAGCTAAATTGACAAGAACATCTTTGGCTGCAGGAAATCTAAATACAGATTTTCTTTTTGTGGCAAAACAATACTTACAATTTTGCCCCATGTTTCCTGCCATTTTTCACTTGTAACTATGAAGGGTATTTTTTTACATTCCAATCGGTAAAATGAAGTATGAAACCTGCTTTCATTTTCTTAACCCTACCCATTTGTATTGGAATCGGATTAGTCAAGATCCGAATCACAAAAAGGAGTCTTCTGTTCCTTTCTTTGTTCTGTTAATATCATTTTACAGGCCAATACCAGAGCTCGGGATGGGAGGGGCTGGTTGGACATTGGGCCTACCAGAACCTGCCTAATGGTAGGAATCTCAATTCCTGGGTTTAAAACATTGAAAAATAAAGGGGAGGGGCGACAGGATAATGTCTTCCACAACAGAAGGGAGAAGACTGGAAATGACAATTCTGATGTATCCATAAGCAGATCATCACACTGTGATTCCGATGAGCCTCGCTGTTTGTAAAGGCGTGCAGGATGGACGTGTATACACGCAGCACAGATATGTTCATTTGAACATGTGTAGACAGAGGTACATGTAACTGTAAGCTACATTCGACTATCGCACTTAGGAGCCCGTGTCATGACACAGACCGATATATAGATCGCTTGGCGTGTTTATTTCGTGTCCACAGCTAGACCTACTGCGTAAGGAAATTATCAATCGTCATGATTTCTGCTCTACCCGGCAGTTTTGAAGAGCTCTGCTCTACCCATCCCATCCCTATTCTCTGCCAGGAGCTGAGACCTGTCAGTATTCACACATGCAACGCGAAGGCTCAGGTAGGGCATTGTGACTGTTAGCTGCAGCTGTGACAGACACACGTCAATCACTGCCTCCTGGATGGACTGACAGACAACTAGCTGGCCAGGCCGGTCTGACCACAGACACTTGCCCGGCTCCTGCAGTGTGCAAACTCCCAGGGATGTAGAAGCTGAGAGCAGAGAAAATTAAAATGTCACCAATAGTATTGAACTTGGAGCCAGATAGCAGAGACGTGACTGAAGCTAAAGCTCCTAGAGGATTTTCTGTCTTAAAGATACAGGTTTCTCCGGAAAGTGGACTAGCGAGATGCGAGCCCCTTCTCCAGACCTTGCCCGAAGAGATGTACAATGTACCATACCATTCAAATGCCAATGGCCTGAAGGTGTGCTAGATCCGCTCACGCCCAGGCAGAGCAGGGAGGTGGGTGAAGGTATAATGATGCTCTTTCCCAGCATTGTGCCAAGGGATTATTGATTTATTTTTACAAGAAGCAAGCAAGCGTGAGTTTGCAAACTAAGTCCGTTATAAAAATGAAATCAGCCGGATTTGGTGGGTAAAGAAAAAGTGGGATCACCTTGCTTGACTTCTACAGGTCGTGCCAGGAAAAAGCAAAATGGGAAAGAGTTTTCTTTCGTTGGCTCTAATGAGTTTCGATTAAGCTAATTATAAAGGGGCCCACCAACGACAGTGCCCAAGCTACACCAGGCAAAGCATAGCCGCACAAACTGAACAAACGCATTTAGACAACAATTCAGTGGCAAAAAGTAAATACAAAGCAATCTGCAGCTCACACCACATTCCTTTGACTAGCTTCGAAGCAATCTTGTTTGCGTTTAAGTCATGCAATCTACACTCTTACTACATTTCTGTTACTATGTAGCCTCTTCCCGGTCACAATTTTTTTCTGCTTGATAATTTAAATATTTCCAAGTAAATTTGTTAGAGGCCTGATACCACAGCAAAGCAGGATTCACACTAGCACACCAGACTAAACGGCTAAGTTTTACAGTCTAAAACAAGCTTTCAGTAATCGATACTAAATACAGCATTTTAAAGAAATCACGTTGAATATGACTTATTAAAGAGCAATTTATCTTCTTTAGTTATTACTGTTGATTTTCTCTTGACACTGTTTTATTCAAGTGTAAATTCCCTATGGTGTAATAGTCTACTTTCTTTTACATCGTGAAAAACTTGATTTTAAAGCCCAATTAGTCCTGCTACTGAAGGGGTCAACTTTTTTGAGTCTTTGATCATTACAAACCATTCTTTAAGCTTTCCTTACAGAAAATGACTTATTCGGGATGCTGACGCTGTCTGCTGAAAGTGAGATCCAAAGCGAGAAGAAAATAAAAAGGCCAAATAAACAAATTCCTTTCATAATAACCAAACTCTTTGTTGCCTTTTTTCACCCATTAGTTAACTGCGCGGAAGCTTCTTAGGGTTTTTATTTTTATTTTTAGGGGATGGAGTTGATGGTAAAAGCCTACTTTTGTTGGGTTTTTGTTTGTTTGCTTGTTGTTTAAAAAAGAAATCGCTGCTAGAAAAGCATGATTTTCTCTGCTTGTCCTTCCAGCGAGGGAACGCCAGGGGGCAAAAGGCGTTAACAAAGGCCTACCGAACCGAAGCCTGCTTTTTCTTCCTCAAATAGGTTACCACACATTACAGCTGTAGAAGTCGGTTTTGCAAGGTTCGCTACGTTTCAAATGTCACACAACAATCTTATCCAGTCGCGCGCCTCTTGGGCACAGCAAACGTTGTCCGACAAATAACACAACATCAGGCAGAAACAATATTTAAAATAAGGGCAAAGAAGGCAGGCATTATTTAACCTAGCCATTAATCCTACTTACCTTGCTCATATTTTGGCCTAATCCCATTTTCTTCAGGCATTCTAAAGACTGAGAAAGGACATATTTTGTTCCTCTGGAGGACGTTTGACATGACAAATATATTGTTTGCGCGTTTCCTCTCGCCAGAGGTAGGGAAGCTGGGATCTGTTCCTAGGGCAGTGGCGGTGCTAACTGGGCGCTTTAGAAGTTACACAGGCTGCAGGGCTAGACAGATTCCAAATGAAACCACTCAAGGGAAACTTCACTGGAGACAAAAACACATTCAATTTCCTGACTACCACTTTCTCCCCAGAGTTATTTATTTGGGCAATCGCTCGTTAAAAGGACATATTCAGCCAAATCGCTTCACACCAGCTTTTTCCTGATCCTTTATTTTATTTTATTTTTTGTTTAAATAAACTATTTGGGAGGATATAGATATAGAAACACACAGAGACACACACAAGTCTTGTTTGGCCACTGGTGCATTACGTTGCTTATGAATTTTGCGGACAAAGAAGCACAGTGTGGAGGAAATAGAGCGTTTATGCCATTTTCAAAGAGGTTAGACATTAAGGCAACATATTGCTTCTATCTCCCCTCTTTTCACGCCTTCCCCTTTATCACTTCCACCCCCGAAATGGCTGAGAGTTGGGGTGAGCAGTGCTCAGGATTTCACTAGACACAGAGACAAACCTTTTCAAATAATAACCAGATGGCAAAAACCATGATCACCCCCCTGAGCAATGTCTGTAATGCTTCTGCCTGGCATTGCATTTCAGTATTTATATCTAACAAATCCGGAGGCTGCATATCATCTCTCTTTGAAATGCCATGAACTTGGGGTTTTAAGGCGAACCGGCCTGGGTTGGGTTGTGTTTTTTTTTAAGTTGCAAAACAATGGAGGTTGTCAAAGGGCCCTGGGCTCGCTTTTCTGCGTGTTCACAAAGCGTTAAAGCTTTATCGAACAAACCGGCTCTGTCTGACCCCGGCCAGACAAAAGGCAACTTCCATTTTCTGCCACAGAGAGAGGGGCAGAGGCAGGGAGCAAATGTACAGTACTAAGTGAGGGAGAAGGAAAGCCCCCTCACAGCGGCTGGATGAGTCTTATCAGCCCCAGGTCAGGACTTCGAGGCGGGGGTCTCTATCTCAGAGCAGAGCTGATTAGACCAAGCCGGGTTTACACACTGATGTCTCTAGGGAAGCTACCTGGTTCCTTTTCCCTCCCTGCCTTCCTAGTCCTTGAACCGGGTCAGAGCTGCCTCAGAGCTACGAACCGTATTCGTTCCGGAGTCTTTCACTGCATCTATTTTGCTGATGTAATTGGCCTAATTAAGGTCAGGGAAAATGGCGCCAAAGCAAAGCACCCTTTGTGAAACTGACAGCCCCGCGCGCCAGCACCTGATCCACTGGTTTGTGTGTAAACCGAACTTGCCTTTTCGCCCCTTGCCAGCAGCTCCTACCGAGAGTAAAGGGGATGCCCCCACGGGAAATTCATGGAAACGCCTCTTTCTGGAGGTCATCCCAGGCGGCTTGTCCCTGCATAGGTGTGGATGTGTTCTCAGGGCTGTCTATGACAGGGGTTGGTTTGCTTAGCACTCGGCCTGTGTGTGACCTCTGGCGTGGGATCATTTCACTGCCCTCCCCGGACAGGCACCCAACCCCCTGCACACGGAGTTTCTTCCCAGCATATCGGCTGCCACTGGAGCCAGCGTCTGTCCCTTGTAGCCTCGTGACTGTACTGTAGGGGAGACCTTGTTTCCCTAGTCGACGATCAGGTAACGCTACAGACGAGGAGAAATAATGCGGGAGGCGGCGGGGAGGGGGCGTTGAGCATGAAGATATGAGCAATGTCTGGGCGCTTTTTGTCACCACCAATATCCTGCCTCTCTCTCTCTCACCCACACCCACCCCCCCCCACACACACACAGCGTAAGGTGTAACACACACACGGTCTCTGCTCCGACTCACACACCTTCCCGGTGTATCTCACACCACCCCGTGCCAGAGGGGCTGTGTTTTCTCGGAACATGGCTCTGCCATGTGCCTGTTGAGGGGTGGGGGGAAGAGTAGCGAGGGGGAGGGCTGGGAACTCGGTGCTGGCGGCTGCCTGCCCCGGCCCTGAGGCTCACTCCCCACCCACTGACCCGTGCAGGGCGCCGGCGGATCCGCCGCAGGGAGACTCCCCGCGCACTTTGCCGCTAAGCTCCTCGGAGCGGTCAGCACGGCGAAGGCGAGTTGCTTAATGAGTAGCCGCCGCCGCCACCTCGGGCCAGCGTGGTCTGGAGGGCGCCAGGGTCAGCGGAGGTAAGCGGGGGACGGGAGGCATAGCACACAGGCAGACCCCACTCGAGACCTCCCCCCCCACGCCGATTCCGTGACAGTTGCAGTGCGCTCCAGCATCCTCTGGCCCATGGGAGGACTAAGCCCCACCTATTCCCTTGCCCCCAAGTGAGTTATCTGGGGGTGAGCCCGGATCCGCGCAGCTTTGCGCCCTCCCACGCGCCACGTAGCAATAGCTACTGAGGGGGGAGGGCATGCAGTGCCCTTCCACAGCCTCTAGGGCCTGGGGGTCTGGATGGAGCCCACTGCTGGGGGTTTGGGCGTATCCCTGTTCCAATGCAAAGGTCCCTTCGAGATAAACAGCAGTAGACACCTCCCGCTCGTCCCTGCTGCGGAATAGGTGTCTAATAACTATCAACCCGACCCTTCTGCCGCGTTAAATCCCCTGCCCCGGTTATCTCCGCCTCATTCCTAGCGCTCGGGTTGTTCCCGCACTGGCTGGGGGGAGAGGGCTTGTTGTGATGTGTAACTGGTGGAGGGGCAAGGAAAAGGTCAGACTCTGTCACTCGATTGGGTTCATGGGAAAGGGGGAGAAAACTATCCAACCCGGGATGATTTCCGTGGGGAAACCTCGTGTGTGTGTGTGTGTGCGCGCAATTTACACGCCGCGCAGCGGGGATCCCGCACACACGCAGCTTTCGCGCGCCCAAGGAGCGAGTGAGTGAGAAGCCGCCTGTAGATCCG
Source organism: Pelodiscus sinensis (assembly GCF_049634645.1). Taxonomy (NCBI): domain Eukaryota; kingdom Metazoa; phylum Chordata; order Testudines; family Trionychidae; genus Pelodiscus; species Pelodiscus sinensis. The sequence goes on along the minus strand of NC_134712.1, from coordinate 241,571,348 downwards.
AGCTCCGCCCCAGCAGCTGGCAGCCCCGATTCCTCCGGCTGTTCATAAAGCGAAGCCGTCGGGGCGGGAAACCAGCAAATCACAGCCCGCTCTCCCTCCCCCCCCCCCCCCCCCCCCCGCCACACAAAGGAAAGCGGCGAAGGAGACAAACGCGCCACAGGTGCTGTTTCCTCCCCCAGCCAGTGGCGCACAGAACCAAAGACGTGAACACGCGGGGCTGGAAATGTTCCTCTGCCAGAGGAGGCCCAGCTCCTGCACTTGCCTGCGCGGCGAGGACCCCAGCATCCTGCAGTGCGGCTGGGGCAGGCTTTTCCCGGTCACCCCCAAGACTCTGGGGTATCAAACTCTGCGGCCATCACCCGCTGCCTCTCCCCCAGTGGTGGGGGGAAGGCGGGGCGAGCTTCCTCAGGCCACTGTAGGTTCCCAGGGTTAGGGGATCAGTCTGGGCCTCTGCCTCCCATACACCCCCGAATACATTCCTCCTCCACTGTAAACTGAGGGGGCTGCTGGGTCCCCATAGTGGAGACTGGGGCAGAGGCAGAGCCCCAGGGGGGGGTGTCTACACTGCATGGCTATTTCAGGATACAAGCCACTGGGCTATTTCCGAAATACCAGGCTTGCTATTTCCCCATCTGGGTAAATATCATTGCATGAGGGATAACAGATGGCTCAAAATAGTGCACTATTTTGAAATTCGGCCTTGCGGAGATGCACCAAATTTCAAAATAAGCTATTTTGAAATACTGTAGTTTCCAAATAAGATACACAATTGGTATAGCACAAATTGCATGTCTTATTTCAAGTTTAGGGTGCTATGTAGACACCCCCGCATAGAAGTAAAGATGATGTTAGTGACTGTGGGAGACAGGAGTGGATCTGTTCCCTTTGGGCTTAGCCAGCAGTCAGCCAGCGGCTCCCAGCCTTTCTGTGCAATTACCACCCAGTGGTTGGGACTATTCCTTCCCTTCCTGATACTGTCACTCTGCCCTCCCAGTCCAGCCCCATGAGCAGTTCCCCTCTCCAGCAGGCAAGCAGCACAGAGCCTCATAACCCCACCTCTTCCAGCTGGTGGTAACAAGGGGTGATTTTATTTGTTTAAAAACTCATTGATTTTAAATAAATTTAAATTAAATGCAAGTTTTATAAACAAACCTAGTTTTTAAAATTGAATTGGAAATTAACAACCTATGGTAAGGTTTTTACTCAGTTAAACACAAAACATAATATTAAGCTGTACATATTTGCTGCCAAGTTTTAAAGAAAGTCATACCACTCAGCTGCTAGAAGTAACTAGCTAGACACCTGGAAGCAGAGTCTGTTGAATTGCTAAACTAGCTTTTGGCAGGGCTAGCCTCTTCTGTCAGGTCAAAGAGAATATTTCCTGAACTTCAGTTTATGCAACTGCTCCAGTTCAATAACTCAAAGTTTACAAAATCAATTATGAGTCAAAAAAGCAGGAAACCTTGTTCTCCTCTTTCAAACTATGAAAAATAAAAATTAAGTATGGGAATATGAGGTCTACTAGTTCTAAAATCTTGAAGGACAGGATGACCAGACACAATCAGTTCAATTCCCTAATGACAGGTAATGCTTTAATTATTTAATAAATTAGTTACTTTTAAATGAAAAATACCGATAAACTCTTTGATAAACTTATTTTTCCTTATGTTTCTGGCAGATCTAATGTAGTTTTATTTAGTAATTAAAGCAGTTCAAATGCTATGTATTTTAATTGAATTTTACTTGTCATCCAGCCAGAGCATGATATAATTTGCAAGTAACAAATTAATGATCATCTAGTAAATAAGAAATATTCTCAATTAATAAAAAATGTAAAAAGAAATGGAATAAATGTTTATTAAGCCAAATAGTCACTTACACAAATATATATGGATATAGTATATCTTCCTGGTTAGCAAAAATAAGTATCAGTTTTAGTGTAGAGATTCTGTTTAGTTGCAAATCAGCATGTTTTAATGATTGATTATCAACCAACTAAAAACAACCATTCTTAGCGAAATAACTAGTACAAATGGAAGACACAAAATCATTTAAATTAAGATTCCCTGCGAGCTGATTTAAATCAGAATTAAAATCAGAGGTGTCCCTGTCCTCTGTTTCTCTGGAGGTGGGTGACAGAGAAGGGATCATGTGAGGATTACCTGTTGTGTTCCCTCCCTCTGGGGCATCTGGCATTGGACATTGTCAGCAGACAGGATACTGGGCTGGATGGACCATTGGTCTGACCCTGTACGGCTATTTTTATGTTCTTATGTTCTAAAATATTTTATTTAAATCAAACCACCCTGTTTCTAGCACTAAACCCCACCTACACATTGCCTCTTAGCTGAGCACCCTGGCTATGTCTACACTGGCATGATTTTCCGGAAATGCTTTTAATGCATTTTCGGAAAAGCGTGTCTAGATTGGCAAGATGCTTTTCTGCAAAAGCACTTTTTGCGGAAAAGCATCCATGGCCAATCTAGACACGCTTTTCCGCAAAAAAGCCCCGATCGCTATTTTCGTGATCGGGGCTTTTTTGCAGAAAACAAATCTCTGCTGTCTACACTGGCCCTTTTGCGCAAAAGTTTTTCGGAAAAAGACTTTTGCCCGAACTGGAGCAGCATAGTATTTCCGCAAAAGCACTGACAATCTTACATGAGATCGTCAGTGCTTTTGTGGAAATTCAAGCGGCCAGTGTAGACAGCTGGCAAGTTTTTCTGGAAAAGCGGCTGCTTTTCCAGAAAAAGTGGCCAGTCTAGACACAGCCCCTGTGTATACACTGCTCCATGAGCCATCTGCACATTCTGAGTCCAAAGGAACTCCCAGATAGCTCAAGTCTATACCCTAAGCGGAAGAGTTCTTGCACAAAAATTTGCCTTTTGCGGAAGAGTTCTTGCACAAAAATTTCTTCTGCAGAAATGCATCGACACCAAAAGCATATCACAAAAGCGATGTGCTTTTGTGCAAGAGAACGTCCACACTGCATGGACACTCTTGAATAAGAAAGCTCTGATGGCCATTTACAGAATGGCCATCAGAGCACCTGTGCTTTTTCTGGTAGGGGTTTCTTGCGCAAAAACCCCTGTGGAGCATCCACACCTGCCTTTTTGCACAAGAGCTGTAGTGCAAAAAGGAGTTATTCCTTGTGGGGAGAGGAATAACTCTACCTGCAAAAGTCCTCTGTTCTGTCAATTTTCTTGTGCAAAAACGCGCTTGAGGTGTGGACGCTCTGCCGTTTTTTTTGCAAAAACAGCTGTTTTTGCACAAGAACCTTGTAGTATAGACATAGCCTCAGAGATTGCATAGGAGACTACAAAAGTCCAAGCCCTAGTGACATACTAACCACAAAGTGCTCTCTCTCTCTCGCTCGCTCGCTCTCTATTTTAGTTTCTTATATGGCCCCCATTACTATAGTAACTGTGCACTTCACAATGGTTAATGTGCATATCCTCACAACACCCCTGCAAAGTACGGAAGTATTATTATCCCTGTATAGAAGGGTAAATAAGGGTGCATCTACATAGCAGGACTTAACTGAAATAAGCTATGCAAATTGAGCTACTTCAGTTATGTAGTTTATTTAGAAATTTGGGAGCATCTACACAGCACTTATTTTGAAGTACAGCATTCTTCCTTCAACTTCTCTTACTCCTCGTACAATGAGGGTTACAGGAGTCAGAGTTCGAAGTCCTCCAGCCTGACAGTATTTCAACATTATTTCAAAATAACTGCCTGCTGTGTAGATGCAGACTAAGTTATCGAAATAACACTAGTTATTTTGAAATAATATTGCTATGTAGATGTACCCTAAGGGTTGCTCAAGATCTCACTACTTGCCAGCCTCAAAGCTCCAGGAATGCACTGCCCCATGCAACAACACATTCTCCCAGTCCTGAGCTCTGGGGAATACTCTGTACTTTAACCCTTAACTCCACTCCTGAATCCCACAAATCCATTCCTGTTGCAGCAGATCCCAGGATGCACTGCTCTATACACATCAACTACCAGGGTGCACAGCTCCTGATCTGGGCATGCTTCCTCCAGAGTCCAATACAGCACTGAGTAGGGAGGCATGGTGCTGCAAGAGATGCTGCTTTTAGATTACATCAATTATGAGGCCAGTGGTGAGATTAAAGATCCAATTTGAAACGGATCTGTCTCCTGTAACATTTTGTCTACTGCAATTGCCCCTGCAGACTTCAATAGATGGTACTATTCTCCATAAACTGCCCCAGCTGTTCTCTGGCATTGGTGTGCACTGTAAAAGAGGCTTCCCTCAAGGTGGCTGCATGTAATTAATGGATAAATGCCTAGTAACTGGAACTAAGGATACTTGGGGTGCTTCTGCACCCCCTGACTTGAAGTGATTTCCATCATATACAGTAACTCCTTGCTTAACATTGTAGTTATGTTCCTGAAAAATGATACTTTAAGCAAAACAATGTTAATACAGTTTCTCCATAGAAATTAATGTAAATGGAAGCTGGGGGGTTTTCTGTTCCAGGGAAATATTTTTCAGTAGACAAAAGGCAGTATATACATATATAGTAAAAGTTTTAAACCGTTTAATACTGTACACAGCAATGATGATTGTGAAGCCTGGTTGAGATGATGGAGACAGAGGGTGGAATATTTCCCAGGGACTGTTTTGCTACTAAATGATGAATCGAGCCCAGCTGAGCCCTCAAGGGTGAACATGTTGTTGTTAATGTAGTCTCACATGCTAGCAACAGCATGGACTGAGTCAGGAGGGAGGAAACACAATAGATGTAGAGCAGTGTCTGCAAACCCTTCCCTGTAGAAACTGAACATGAACCCACACCATCCCGCTGGAGGGCACCACTATCTTCTCTGGACATACATGCTGCACAGTGCCAAGGTGTTTGTGTGTGTGTGAGAGACAGACAGACAGACAGACAGACATGTGTGTGTTTGTGTTGGAGAGAGAGAGAGGCTGACAAAGAAGTGCATTATCCCTTTAGGTAGGCTGACCTCACTTCAGGTATGTCTAGACTACATGGCTCCATCGACGGAGCCATGTAAACTATTCTACTCGACATAGTCAATGAAGCGGGGATTTAAATAATCCCCGCTTCATTAAAATAAAAATGGCCACCGCACTGTGCCGACAATCAGCTGATCTGGCACAGCATGGCAGTCTAGATGCAGATCGGTCGACAAGGGAAGCCTTTGTTAACTGCTCCCTTATGCCTCATGAAACGAGGTTTACAGGAGCAGTCGACAAAGGCTTCCCTTGTCGACCGATCTGCGTCTAGACTGCTGCGCTGTGCTGGATCAGCTGATTGCAAGCACAGTGTGGCGGCCATTTTTATTTTAATGAAGCAGGGATTATTTAAATCCCCGCTTCATTGACTATGTTGGGTAAACTAGTTTACATGGCTCCATCGATGGAGCCATGTAGTCTAGACATATCCTTCAGGTACATTGCCCTTGTAAGTAGACTAGGAACAGACCCAGGACTCTGTAGCTGTGATATCCTGCTTTGTGGAGATGGGATACAGAGTGCAGGGCCTGTTTGGGATGAAGAGGAATATCCTGACATCAGCACCCCTCTATCCCCATTGCACAGCAAGCAGGAGTCTTCCAGGAGCAGCTCCAAGCAGAGGATGAGAGTGTTACAAATCTGTCCTTCTGGGTATGGGTGATCAGACCACTCCAGGGATCTTATAGAGTCCAGCCAAAGGATTGAGGACACAATGAGAGTAGTATCCTTATATTAGTTTTATTACGTATATATATCAACAGACAAAGATGTTAAGATTGCTTACATGTCATTGTGATATATTCTGCTCCCCTTTTCAAGTATACTCACACAAGTGTGCTTATCAGGGCGTGCTTCCTCCAGAGTCCAATACAGCACTGAGTAGGGAGGCATGGTGCTGCAAGAGATGCTGCTTTTAGATTACATCAATTATGAGGCCAGTGGTGAGATTAAAGATCCAATAGCTTATCAGGTGGCCAACCCTGAGAGTAGCTGGAAGAGGTTGGAAATATGGCAGTGACGTGCTTCCTCAGCTTCTCTGTTGATTCGTCTCCACTGGTGTCCTGGTCCGAAGGACCCTTATCCAGTTCTAATACACTCTGTTGATGATTCACTGAGAAACTGCTATGTAAAACTTTCCTCCAAAACTGCTGCATAGGACTTTCCTTTGGGTATCACACAAACAGTCATTCTCCTTAGTCTTGCCTTTTTTCATGTTGTTTGTCCCATAGTCACTTTGCGCAATCAGGTCTCCTGATGTTTTGCCTCTTTGCCTTCCGTCTCTTCTGTCCACTCCACAATCAAACCCCATCCACACTTATTCTTATTCATTCTTACTCCATTAATTCATTATAGTCAATACATAAATCAATACAATTGGTGTGAATCATATCAAGAGCAGCATGGAAGTGGGGGAGGTGAGAGCTGAACTGCCGCTGTCCATCTGCAAACCTTAAAGGGAACTTAGGGAAGCTGATGTGGGGCTACCAGTCCACCCTGTTTCCAAACCCCCATAAGGGAAGGCAGCTTTTCCAGAAAGTCTTGCAAGTAGTGAACAAAGCTGACAGACACATTACATTACAAGGGAGCATTGTGCAACTTTAAATAAGAATATACTCTAATAGAGAAGCAACATAGCCAGGAAACAATTGTGGCAAGGTCAGTCCCACTCCTGGGCCCCAGGCCCTTGTTCAACCCACAATATCACCGATAGTTTAAGTATTGCTGCACGGGCCCCTCTTGCCCTTGCTGGGTTTGAATTTCTGTCCCTCAGCTAGAAGAGCTTTGGGGAAGGTGTTCCTGATCTGGGTAAGCAGTCCTCCCGAGCCACCAGCTGAAACTCTCAGGCTACTTGGGAAAGGGAGCCCAAACATTCCCTGTCAGAGCCCCTCACCTTCCCCACTGTCTTTGGCAACACTGACTTCTCTTTATCAGCTTCTCTGATTCTCTCCTTATCTGCTAACATTTCTCTCTGCCTCACTCCAATCTGCTCTTCCACTCTCTCCCTTTCCCTATAGGGGACCCTGGACGGCCCTGCCTTGACAATAAATGGTCATGTCTGCCTTGACCACAGTACGGATCTCTAACAAGCAAAACCCGTCTCAAATCTGGTGCACATAAGCACGCAGGCAAGTTTGGGGAAGCTTTAAGAGGCAGGTATATTTTGCATAACAATGCAGATTAAGCATGGTACGCGAGACCATGTCAAGAACTCACAACAAGCAACCTTGTACTGGTACTTGTTTCTGATAAGCAAATATTACAGATGCAGCTATACAACTGTCAACGACGCACATAGTTTTTGCAACATCCCGAGTAGCAGGATGTACCCAAGATAGGGCATTGGGTATTTTAGGTATCCTACACAATATGTAATCAATTGGTAAATATTATTAGAATGACCAAGTCTCACTTTGCTATAAAAAGGACTTAGTAAGAAGAGTCGATAGGAGGGAGTGAGCAGCATTGACCTACAAGTCCTGCTCATTGTAACTAGAAGTAACTAGACCCTTCACACTGGCAACCCCAGTGCATGGCGTTCCAACTGGTGAGAATCAAAGGGACCATGACCTCCTGCCTGGTACTGTAGGTGGCATACAGGTGAAGTGTAAGTGAACTAGGCTTAATTATTATAATAATCTTCTATTAATTGCTTTTGCATTGCTTTGCAGTGTATTCATTGCTTTAGAATTTATAATATTTAAGGTTTAAATTGTACAGTAATTGTTTTTAAGACTTGTAAAATTTAAACAACTATATTAACTGCTTAAAGCTCGTAATAAAAAAAAAGTGGTTGCGTCTCTCTGGAGTGTCCTGGTTTCCCTTCAATCTAAAATAAATTGAACCACACGACATTCCCTCAGGGAGGAAAGCTCTTTAAAAGGCCCTGTGGCAGGCTGAAGTGAGATCAGCTGGTCCTAACTGATTTACAGCAGCCCCATCTCAGTAGTTCCCACTCTGCCTGTGATAACTCCAGGTCATCTGCTCCTGGCTGCCCTGAAGTAACCCTCTCCTAAATAAGCAGGGCCCTCTCTCTCTCTCTCTTGTTCTCTAATCTAGCCCTCTAACCTGCCCTGCCACACAACGATAACCAGGAAAAAGTTAAGTGAGGAGTTATTATACAGAGTTTACAGATTGGTTCAGTGGTTCTCAGAACACCCACTATGCAATTTGTTCTCTGAATAGATGTATCCCCCGTGTCTCTAGTGCTTTTGGAATCTTTGGCTGAAAAAATCTATGCATTTTGTTATTAGATTACCAATCCTGGATCAAATCCTGCAATTCCTGCACATGCAAAAATTTCCATTGACATATTCAGCTACAACTCAGGCTTCTAAGATTTTAAAGGGAGAAGAATCCCTCCCCCTCCATTAATATCAATAAGAGTTTTGTGTGACAAAATCAACACTATTCGGCCTGTCATTATTTTCTTTCCTTTAGAATTCCTTGCACTTTCGTCATCCTCTGTTGATATTGGATCAAATCCTGCCTTTAGCTATACCTGTAAGTCCTTGTTCTTCTTGTGCTTAATCTACAGGCTTAAGTGATAGTAGAACTTGGCCTGTAGTCTGTACAGATTTGACTGATTATATTCAGCACTGGCAAACAATGCTTCACTAGATTAACTGTATTATTTTATTGCCAATATCCATATTGATTTTCAATCCCCCTCATGAAATGTTCATTTCTACCTATTAAACTGCTCCCTGCAGCAGAGTGCTGACGTTGCTGCAGCTTCAGTATATGGACTATCTGCTCTACATTCAGGAACCTGAGCACAGTAGGCATGGGGAGGCCTGTGTGGAGGACCACAGCTCTGGAATTTGGGGAAGGAGGACATTGTGTGGACTCATTCAACATTTTTTACAGAAGAGGATTCCCAGTCTTTAACCTGCTCTACTTCACCACTCAGGCACAGAGTCCCACTGAGGTGAAAGGCCGTGAATATGGCACTAAAGTATTCTTAGGATTGGTTTGCTTTTTAAATTGTTTTTAATGAAAAGTGTCCTAGCCTCGCAGTGAGGCAACATCTCACTGTAGGGAACTGACATACGTTCCAGTGATAAATAGCCTTGACCCAGATCACATTCTTTAGATCTGCAGGTAGATTTGCCTCCTTTCACGTGGAAGGGTGACTCTGTGATATGTCTCTCCCCAGCAGCCATGGAGCCCTGTCCACAGAATCTCACTCTATGCATGGGAGCAGTAAACACAGGTGTGGGAAGTAGGGATGTGAGTAGTACTGCAGCATCCCCAGGTTTTGGGCATTCTGGCTACGTGCCCCTGCTGCCCAGGTTTCCAGCCACTGGCCTCGCTTTTCCCCAGGAGCTCTGCTTCCAGTCCCATTTCCCACTTGGCTGCCGTCCCTGCACACAGAGTCTCAGTAGCTGGTCCCAGATTCTGCTCAGCTGCTGACCTTGCCACCAGCTCAAAAGGGCAGAATGGTGTGGACAGAGGTGGGGGAGGGGTGCAGTTCAGCACACCCACTCCAAAAATTGTTCCTGCACCACTGGCAGTAAGACTCAACAGACTGGGAGAAAGACTGAGCAGATGAGGGAATGGCTTGAGTGCTAGGCTCCACAGCCAGATCATGGCCTCCCCTCCTACCCACCCACATCCCAGTGGGGTCAGGAGGGGTGGGTGCTGTCAGCACTTCCTGTGGCCAGATGGGGGTGGACTGTGGGGAGCATCTGCACCCTCTCCACTTGGGGGGGAGGGTGTTAGCCCAATAGATAAGGGGTCAACTGAAGGTAGGCAGTGGGGTGAGTCCCAGTGGCCTAATGGATAAGGCATAATCCTGGGATTATGGGTTTGAGTCCCATCTTTTCCAAACAATGACCCTGCATACTAAGATCCCACAGGAGACTGGTTTCACTATTGCAGATATGGAGAGTCAGGGCCTTTGCACAGGTGGTTTTGACTTTCTGTGGTTCTCTCAGAGTCTGTCAGGTTTGGGAGTGAAACCGATGGCCCTTTGCAGGGAGGGCAAACCCCATCCCTCAATGATATGATGTAGGTGATCCTCCTGAGGATAATCATGGAGAATTTCCTTTCCAGCATCTTCTACCATGAGATGATGTGTGCAAAGGGAAATCAGTACAGTTACACTTCCTTAGGTCTATCATATGTGAAATACTGCAACATCAGCTGTAGAAATCTTGCTTGCCTGTAGGTTCTTTGGAAAGATAGAAAGAGCTGTCAAAGACAACTCTAATTGAGAAAATAACTTGTAGATTGGTCAGAAGTGAAGGAAATTCCTTAAAATCTGATATTACCTGGATGAATTAATGGCTCTCTTGTGATGTCCTTACTAAACACATATTTTACCTTGCATTTATAGCTCATATGCACAGACCTCATAGCATGGGGCATTGCAGCATTAAGAAAATTAGAACAGAAACTGAAACCGTAAAGCAATAGATGTGTATGTTTGCATTGGTTTGTAAGTAATGACGGTTGGGGTTAGCTGGCTGAGGTATGGCCCCATTGCCATAGAAACTTAGCACCTCATAGGCTTTTTATTTTCATGTCAGCCCTGTGAGATAGTGAAGGGTTATGCCCACATTTCAGCTAAGAAGTTGAGTCACGGAGAGACTAAGGGCTAGATTCACAAAGAAAACTAGGCAGTGTCACCACAGGAAGGCTACGTCTACACTGGCGCATTCTCATGCAAAAACTCTTCCAGAAGAGAGCGTCTACACTGGCATGTGCTTTTGCGCAAGAGATGTGCTTTTGCACAAGAGCATCCTTGCCAGTGTAGACGCTCTCTTGCGCAAGAAAGCTCTGATGGACATTTTAACCATCGGGTTTTCTTGCGCAAGAAATTCATGTTGCCTGTCTACACTGGCCTCTTGCGCAAGACCAGTTGTGCAAAAGGGCTTATTCCTGAGCGGGAGCGTCAGAGTTCTGGCGCAAGAAGCCCAGATTTCATACATTAGAATGTCAGTTTACTTGCACAAGAACATGCGGCCAGTGTAGACAGGCAACAAGTTTTTGCACAAGAGCGGCCGCTTTTGTGCAAGATCGCGCCAGTGTAGACACAGCCCCTAATGTTTAGATGTCTAGACAATCACTATCCTGAGCTAGGTACCAAGGCTCTCTTCAGTGAAAGAGGAGAGGTGCCTCAGAATGGAATTCCTAAAAACCAGTATGCTAGCAGGCTCCTGGCCTAAGCTAGACAATAGAAAATGCCAATCTCCTCCCCCTTTCAGATATAGGTTCCTCCCTCTGCTTGGGATTCTGAATGTCAAAGCCTCCTGTGATGTTAGACACCTACACTGGACTTAGCAAGAAAAGAAGACGAGTAGCAGAGGATCACGCCCTCCCCCTATAACTTTTGGCTCAGTGATTAGAGCATCAGTTAGGATGTGGGAGATTCCCAGTACAAGTCCTCCCTCTACTGGAGGAGGAGCAAGGATTAGGTCTAAATATGGGTTGTGGGACAATCTGCTCGGAGGGCTGTTGCCTGCTGAAACTACATGACTGTGGATGAATTATTGGGTCAGATAGTACATGCCTGAGAATGACTCTGCAGCATAGTGGTTAAAGCACTCACCTAAGGGGTGAGAGAGTCAGAGTCCAATCCCCCTGCTTTTTTTTAAATTATTTATCCACAGTGGAACAGTTTCAATGGGAGAGATGGAGGGAGCCCCATGTCAGACTATCCCATAGTTCAGTGGTTAGGGCTCTCGCTCAGCACTCCTACCGTGGCCACACTCCTGCCGTGGCCACACTTCCAATTTAAAGCACTACCATGGTTGTGCTTTAAGTTTAGAAGGGTAGACAAAGCCTTATTTGGAGGAGAATGATCTTTGTCCAGATCATGAATTGCTTTGGGGCTTAGGTATCTATTAAGGATGTTAAGGACTAGTCAACTAGTTGACTATCCGATAACCAAATGCTTATCAGATAGTCAGACGACTAGTCGATTCCCCCCCTTGCTGCCTCTATCAGATAGAGGCAGCAAAATGGGGGGAAGGAGGGATACTTCATAGCAACAGTGCAAAGGCAGCATTCAAAGGGGCAGTGCCACACAGCTGATCCCTGGCTCAGCTGTGCCGGGGAGCCCCTTTGAAACACCCAGGTGGTGTTTCAAAGTGGCAGCTGCTGTGTGGAGCCCGGGGTCAGCTGACCCCCGGCTCCACGTGGCATTTCAAATCACCAGCACAACAGGGAGCCTGGGATCAGCAGGGGACTCTGAGTCCCACACTGACCCCAGGCTCCATGAGGGTGCTTCCACTTTGAAATGCACAAAAGCCCCCGCTGGGGACACTTGCACATTTCAAAGCTGGCACCCATGTGCAGCCCAGAGTCAGTGGGGCTCTTGTACATTTCAAAGGAGGAATGCGGAAGTGCCTATTGACTAGTCGATGGAAATTCAATCGATTACTCGACTAGTAAATTAACCGACATTTAACATCCTTAGTATCCATATCCCTGCCAGGGTGCTACAGTGCACATGCTCGAAGGCAGTACATGAGCTCTTAGGAAACGTTTAGGTGTAGAACAATTTTAGGCACCTACAGAGTTCAGGAGCAGCTGAGCAGGGGCTCTGAGAATGCTTGAGCAGCTTGTTTCTGGGAGTTTGGCACGTAAGGCCTATTGTGAATCTAGCCCAAAGTCACACACAGCAACTCTGGCCAAAGCAGGAATTGAACCCCCCTCTCAAAAGTTTCAGCTTAGCACCCCTGAGCACGGGGCCATATGACTTCTTTAGCATTTCAAGCAGCGGCTCGGTCTCTTGGGGTTTTTATTGGTTTTGTATTTTTCTTATAAAACAATCAGAGAAACAATAAAAGAATATAAAAGAATAGTTCATTCAAGTGCCTCCTAAACAATTGATTCTTATGTGATTTCCACTGGCGATAAATTAATAATAATTTGTATTTAAAAAAAATACTTTTACTAATGGACCTCCCTCTGGATTTCACATCTTATTGTGTGCCTTTATATCTAAACTCTTCGGGTCAAGGACTCTATTTTGTGTCTACATAAAGCTATTTTGGGTCTACATAAAGGCCCAAGCATATGAGCAGTGCTAATTAAATAATAATTGAAATAACTATAATATTGTGTTCACAATTTATATGCAAATGTGTCCTTTTACATTTCTGGACGTATGAATTTCCTTTTATTTGGATTAGATTTAAAATCATATACTGTAATATTTTTAAAACAAATGCTCTGTGTTACCAATAACATCTCGGACAAAATAAACTATAAGAATGTTTAAAATCAAATGTATTTGTCACTATCCCATTTGTTTACTTTTCTATCTCATAATAAAAATGTTACATTTGTTGTAGAAAATAGTTTTGGTTATAGTTATTTTCCCTTTCTGGTTCTCATGCACCAGCGTGATGTTGCAGTGTACTGCAGGGAGATGTTTAAATCCAAACCAAAACACATTTGTCATCAAAATTGTATAAAGTAATGAAAGCATTTAAAACCAACTGCATTGGATTGTTTAGACACCACCAATCCTGCAAACTGATGGGAAGGGTGGGTTAGATTAGATGACCCCTGGGGTTTCTCCTAACCCCGTGATTCTATGATCAATTGTTTGTTACATAAATAAACTTAAATTTTGACCCAAAGCTTCAAGGTAATGTCCCTTTACAGTTGCCAGACTATTTTGAAAGCCTGAAGCCATAAACCTGAATTTATCATGAATTTAGGGTACTCATAATGTACTAAATACTCTCCTTTATGGATATGTGGGCTTAAAGTATTAAATAACAGGGCTTAACCACAAGCAATTAGAGGCTATCAGAATTCAGAATGAACTTGCTTCAGTTACACTCACACACCTTCTGCATTCACTTTCTCTGGATACTTCAGTGATCAAATTTTAATCACAGAAATGCTCACAGAAAGTGAATTTGGAGAACTATGTGTTTGTATTTGATATGTTTGACATAGCAAGGATAAGGGTCCCAAATTCTCAGGCCAGTTCCCTGAAACAGAGACAATTGGACAAGGCATTCAAAGATCTGTCTGCTTCTTTCATAGCTGGGAGTCCACATGCATGAGGAGTTACTGGGACTGGTTCTCCAGTTGCACAGTGAAATTCCATTGAAGTTTATGGAATAACTCCTGACATAGGGGAATCAGGAATGCTTTGTATATCTAGGACAAGATTAAATTATATTTCAGTTCCACATCCAGCCAGTAAATCACATGGTAGCCTGAGGTTTGTTTGTTCTTTTTTTTTTTTTTTTTTTTTTTAAGGAAAAAATGCTTTGGGCAAGGTATGTGTCACCCAGAAAGGAAAAAAAATTAAAATTCCTCATATCCTGCTTATCTGCAATTTCTCCCTATACTGTTGCCTCTCTTTAGGAGAGTAAAAGTCACAGTACTGCCTTTAAGCTCTTCTCCGGATTAAGTGTGTAAGAATTACACTTGTCCCATTAGGAACAGAAACACTCCCACATGACTTACACGGTCAATCAAAATGAACAGTGCTCAGATATTTGAAAATCCAATGCTTGCTGTGAGGGAGCTACTTGAGATTAATCCAGAGAGTGAATAAATTAGTTGATAACAAATCAGATGGTCAAATCCCAATCTATCTGCAGACATTCCTACTTTGAAGTAGGAATAAGAGATCCTCCGGAAAAGGGCTTTTTTCCGGAGGATCGGGGCCAATGTAGATGCTCTTTTCCAGCTTTTCTAAAAGCCGGAAAAAAGCGGCGGACATTTTTATTTAAATGCCGCGGGGGATATTTAAATCCCCCGCGGATTTCCCTATTACGACCTGTAAAATTAGCATGCCCCTTTCGGAAAAGGGGCCAGTGTAGACGTAGCCCCTGAGCAGAGAAAGCTAAATTCATTGAGAATACAGCTCTGATTGGCACATGATATGGATTCACTCTAACGAGCCAGGTGTATTTTCCTGCATTCAACTCTTAGCTGCATGTAATGCATTTCATGTAGATCATCAGAATGACTCAAATTCATAAAAATAAAGCTATTGGCAGTACAAAACATTTAGAACAGTAGAGTGTAATGATGCTGAAGTTGGGGGAGTCCATAAGTCAAGCAAAGCTCTTCTCTCTAATGTATCAGAGCAACCACTGTGCGCCTGTTTCTGATCTCATGTATGCCAGCTCAAATCCAGAGTAACTTCACTTTTCAGAGGACTTACTATTGATTGTCCATGTTCAAAGGAAATCAGAGTTGGCTCCTTGGGCCTGATTCTTCTCTCCCAGACAGGTTTTATACTGGCAAAACTCCTCTGGGTGAAATGTTTGTCTTATTAAAGTTGATGGGGATTTCACCTATTAACATCAGTGGAATTATACTGATTTACCCTGAAGTAAACAAGAGAAGAATCAGGCTTATTTATTTTAGTGGCATTGTACCAGAGGTACTGAACAGGGAATTTAGCTCTTCAGATTGCGTACAGAACAGAGCTTTTTCATGTGAGGAAAAATGAAGGATAAGATTCTTTAAACAGAAGTCCACATTAACACGGAATGTATTGTACCAAGTGGGTGGTTCACCACAAGCACCTTTCACTCTTCTTGAAAAAATATGATTCTATCATTTTCTTTGGGCTGCCAACTCATCCAAATGTATAACATTTTCTGTGGTTACATTTGCCTTTGTGAAAGACTGAAAAGATCATTCAGCTATCATCTTACATTAGCTGCCTCTTTGACTCCTTTGCTCCTTGTAAGTGTGAAGTTGTTTTTTCAAGCTTTTCAATAGTTTTTCAATATGTGTCTTTTCTTATACATCACATGTTTTGATCTGTGTAGAGCCAGATCCTGGGCAGGTGTAAAGCAGCACAGCTCCATGGGAGTCAAGAAAGATGTGCCAATTTACCCCCACTGAGAATCTGAATCATCACTTTTCACCAAACACTACTTTCTGAATTGTCCCCACAATATTCAACTTAAATTCCAACCTCCCCAAACCACTTTATTTTTCTTTGTGTTGAAGCAAGAATTGCCAGTTCTGGTTGGACATATTCCTGGAGATTTCATCACATGACCTAATCTTTAATTAGAGATTAATCTTTAATTCCTAGAGACTCCAGGATAATCCTGGAGAGTTGGCAGCCCCATCTGAAGCCTTTCTTCCAACTGGCAGCCATTTTCTAAGTATACAGCATTTTCTTGCCATGTTCTGTTACACAGTTCAAACGTAGCTCCATTTGTACAGCTGATGGCAATGTATTGCAAAAATGCAATTTAGTATTCTCGTGGTCAAGTCTGTCTTGTCAGGGATGCCTGAAACGCATTGCAAATTCATTCCACTGAGTGTAGTCTTGAAGGTGATGGCTGTTTTTGAGATGCCATTTTGAACATATCTATTATACACTGTTGTAATGACTGCAGATTTAGGAAAGAAATGGGTCTGAAGTTATCCAAGGGCCCAATTCTGCAAGGTGTGAGAATCTCCTGAAAGATAAAGATACCTGGAGTGGAGGCTACTCTGTACTTTTCAAAATTGTTTGAAGGATTGATTCCTAAACAATAAACCCAGATAGCTATAACTGATAGGAGTTAAATAATCATTCTGTCTTCTCCTGAAGAAACATCATATAGAAGTCAATGGAGAGTTATTCAGTTCCATAATATGATTAGAATAATTTTTATTCAGATTTATTTAACTTCTACAGAAGCCTATTGGTTTTATCCCTTAAAATCACATAGGACTTAAGGACTGGAAATGTCTGACTTCCTATATTGCATATTTTATTCCTCTGTAATTAGAGAGAGATTTAAGAAGCCACAGTAAGTAGGAGCATAGGATTGTATTCTATTGTTTAAAAAAGGAAATGTCTGGACAGAGAGTGAATGAGTCTGAATCTAGGATATTGTCAAATCTAATTATAGTTTTACCATGTTTAAAATAACATATGAATCATCTCTTTGAAGTTGTATTTGGGAAACTAGTTTTCGTTTTGTGGTGACTGGGAACCATATACTGGAGGGAAATCTAAAGATTTATTATTTCAAATATGCTTTAATGAAAATCATTCTATTAGACAAATGTTTTGTGCTAAATATTTCTATTCATTAGACATATAGTTAAAAAGTGCTCTATAATGGTGTATATTAGGAAGAGAGAAAAAATAGACCTGTGCATTGTTCTTCTTCAAAATAAGGATGACATGATTTTGCTTGTTCCAAAAGAGATAATAATCAAGTATTTATCTATGTTTTCTGCTGTCATGTTAAAGAACCTGGTATTATGAAGTGATCTGACAAACATTTTGACTCATCCTTCCACCTTCCCGGGCAGCATTTTGGCCTAGTCAGTAGGAGAGATGTTTTCTGGGTTTTGTTAAAGATTATTTCATATTCAAAAAATTGTAAGTATTGCATTGTACCAATCCAGGCCATAATTAAACAAAAAGGAATATTATTAATACTAATAGAAATGTAGCCGTGTTAGTCTAGTCTAGCTGAAACAAGAAACAGGACTATGTAGCACTTTAAAGACTAACAAGATGGCTCTTAGAGTGTTATAGGAGCCTGAGGCAATTGCTGAGTGTCTAAGAGCCCCTGGCCTGTACCATGATAAAAACCATCATGGAAGGGATTTACCATTGGTTATGTTGCTAATACACATCTTAATACTTAAATTAGTGGTTTTATATTTATTTTCATTCATAAATGTGGCCAGAATGGGGATGTGAAGGGAATAGAAGGGACATTTCATATTGTGCCTGGCACTAAGGGTTAGCAGTTTGATCCAAAATATTAGAGAAAAAAATATCATTGTTAAGCTGATATTACTGCAGTCCCTGTTGTGCTGCAGTGATCTCTCCAAGGATAACATTCTGTAAGGTCAGCTGGTATAAACTGGTGCAGGGCCATTAACATCTATGGAGATATACTTTCTAAGGATCTGGCTCACCAGACCTTCTTCCCCTAAAAAACCTTTCTCTACATTTGGATTTACAGCATTATTCTGCCTCCACCAAAGAGACAGGAAAATCCTCTATTTGCTATGAAAATTAGGTTCCCTAATTTCCATTTGTAGAACCGTATGATCAAAAGCACTGGGAGAGATCTTTCTTTACCTGCAATGACAGGAGGCTGAAAATCGCATGAAGTCCTCTCTTATGAAATTTTCCCAGCATTGTTCCTTTGGTGTGCTTAAAACAACTGCTTCACAGATTGGCAAAGGCAAGGACCCTTAAACTAGCTCTTGGCTTCACCCCTTGTCTTGATAGCATGGCTCTATCAATACCTTGTTGTGCACTTGATCCACCCTCACTCTCATCTGAGGCATGGTAGGAGAACTGGGGAAGCATTAACTTACAATAGATTTGCAGGGCTGAGTGGGGTTAGATGTCACCTTCATGACTTTCCCCCTACATCCCACTCTATTGTGCCACACTCATTAACCTGCCTGAACCCCATGGGTCTGGTGGAGTTACACTGGCAATTAAGGTACCCCAGTCATCAGATGAGACTTCAAACCAAGGTCCTAACTACATATGGCCACTAAAGATCCTGTTGCAATTTCTGTAAAGATCAAGGTAAAAACCCTGGTGTCCCAATCAAATTCCAATTAAAATAATGACATTCTGTTTGCCTCCATAGGCACAAGTGGACACAATATTTTTCTTAATTTACTATTCTGAACTGTGTTGTAATGTTATCGTGAGCTATTATGCAGCTGCTGCATTCCACCTCAGAGTCAGCAGCATTTCAGTGAAGGAGCTTAATTTGTCACTTAAATTACTTTTGTGAATGTACTTTGATAACCTTGATCAGTTATGGACAAATCCTGCAGTCCTTGAACAGCCAAACCTGAGGTCAGTGTGCTAAAAGATCATAAAACAAAGTCCTTAAGGTTGGCAAAAATATTTGAAATCCTCAGATAGAAGTCGGAAGTGGGTCTGGCCCACGAAAGCTCATCATCTAATAAACCATCTTGTTAGTCTTTAAAGTGCTACATTGTCCTGCATTTTGCTTCAGATAGAAGGTGATAGAGAAATAACAAGTACTATTATGATGATGAGTAACATATTCCAAGACACCAAATAATTGGCCTTAAGGTCTAATAGATACTAATTGTAGGTGTTGCATGATACACTATTCCTTAACTTTTAAAAAGTATTAGATCAAATTCAGCCATTGCAGTGATTTCAACTGTTATTCCAGAAGTACACTGTGGTATTTCATCCTGTTTGTTCTGTTTACCTTATGTTCCATCTCATCTTACAGCAAAATCCCACATGAGGATCTTTCCTTCCAGTTGTTTTTAGGCACATCAGAAAAAGATTGACTCTTCTGATCTTCAAGGAATTTTTAGGAAGGTTGAATATATGTTATACACACAATCTCCAATAAAATACAGGAATCTTAATAGGAAAAGTGTAAATGTTAACTTTAATAATCATATTCAGTACAAAAGGAAAAATATTTTTCTCCTGACTTATGCCACTAACTGAAGCAGTTGAGTCTCTCTCTTGTGGAATTTTTGTCATAAACCCACCAGCCAATCCATGGCATTTTAAATCTTGACTAGAATAAATTCTTGAGTTGGAATATTTTTCCTTTTTGCAGAGAAAAAAAAACACAGTGTAGAAGGGGCCATTTTGAACAAAAAAACCCTTTTGCACAAGATCCCTTATCCCTCCAAAAAGGTTTTTGTGTGTGTGTGCAAAATGGCCCTGTCTACACAGCATTTTTTTCCACAAAAACCTCTTCTGCAAAAAGGATCAGAAGAGACTATGCAAATGAGAGCACAAGAAATGCTAGTGAGTGCTTCTTTTACATTTCCTCAACTGGCAAAATGATGCAGTATAGACATAGCCTCACTCTCCCCCCTCAACTGCCATCTGTGGAGGCTTTTAAAGGCCTCCAGCAAGCAAGCAGTGAAGTCAGCTGGTCCCAATCTGCCTGAGCCAGCTCCCTCCCAGCTGCTACTAATTGTCCTGCCACCCTCCGCTTCTGTTTAGCCCATCTTTTACCCTTTTGGGGCTGCCTTTCTCCCACTCTACAGCAGCCCTCTGGCCTAACCCTGCTACAGTTAAATGAGCTTTTCCCTTCCTTTCCCTGAGGACTGCCACGTGTCACTCAGTCCTTGCACTCCTCGGCTATGTCTACACTGGCATCCCTCCGGAGAAGGCTTTATTTTCCGGAGAATAACGTCTAGACTGGCACTTTTCTCCGGCTTTTCTCCAAGCCGGAAAAAAGCGGCAGCCATGTTAATGCAAATGCCGCGGGGGATATTTAAATCCCCCGTGGATTTGCCTATTCCAACGTGCTACATTAGCATCCCTTTTCCGGAAAGGGGTGCCAATGTAGACACAGCCCTCCAGTGTTATTGGTCCCTTCTGTTCCATCAGCTCACATATGTTGTGTGTAGTCCTTCTCTCTGGCATAAATCTGGAATAACAGCCCTGATTTATTAGTGGAGTTATTCTGATCTGCAGTGGTATGGATGATAACCAAATGGTCTTTGTTTTGAACCTGGAAAGTACAATAAAGAGTATTTTCAGCTGAGTGAGTGGTAGCTTATCTCACTGAAAGCCTGAGTCTCTTCCCTTGAAAGTAATCCCAGAATTCCACTGACTCCAACAAGAGCTGGGCCAAAGACAGAATAAATATGTTTCACTTGCAGGGCCATGTAAGGGACAGGAAACAAGGGAGAGCTACTGAAGAAGGACAAAATCCTCAGCACCCGCAACACCAGCTGGCTTCCACAGGCACTGAGATTCCTCAGCACCACTCAGTGCTGTCAAGGAGAGATCTGGGAGAGTAAAGATGTCTGCATTTGAGCCTTGGCGACTATGTAACATCAGCCGCTTCCCTGCTGCTTCTCATATTCCAGCTCACCCACTGTGCCATGTGCTAGAAGTCCGGTTCTGCTTACTTGTTTTGCTTACAGTGTCAGTTCTGTCCAGCCCCCACCCCAGCAGAAGATCTGCTGTCACAAGTACAAGGGTGTGCAGATCCTGGCTGGTTTGAAGATGGCTGAAAACTGGTGGATCAACAGTTTAGCCTGCAGGCTACTGTCAGTTTTCTTAAGCAAATAACTTCATACAGTTTCCAGAGAGCTGTAGTCTGAGTCTTGTGGCAGGAGACATGCACGAATAACAACAGGAAACATTATTGTAATGGAAGGGCTACATCCTGCACCAAAACCAGGCAGCTGGGATTGGCACAGGGCCTCCGTGGGAGTGCAGGAGGAGATGGAACTCCCCGACTTCTGACAGGATTTATGGGGCCCACAGTATTATTAAACTGGTGCTCTACTGCCCAATAGCAGCTAAGGGAAGGGAGTGCAGATTTTTTAGAGATGTAATTTTATAATCTTCAGCAACACACTAAAGAAATATTTGTAAAGCAAATTTTAAACTAAGGTCCTGTAGACTAACTCAGGAAATTTGGAATCTGACAATATATAGCTGGGGTTGGTAAATGTCTGTTAAATGGCTTCATTACCATTTGAATGGCTCTGTAACAAGGTGGCACTCACTTCCTGTGAGTGCCCCCATCTGGCTGAGTGTGTGTGCCTGCTCGTGCTTTGTTCTTTAACCTTTGCAGCCACTCAGCCCTCCAGCCAAGTCACGCTTCTGTATGAGTCACTCAAAACTTCTTCGGGGGTACATCTTTATCAGGGGCTCATCTCGGTGCCGTAGGTATAGTCTCTCAGTGTATTCTCCACTAGGATAGGGTACATCTACACTACAACGTTAATTCGAACTAACTTAGTTTGAATTAGTTAATTCGAACTAAGCTAATTCGAACTAACGGATCCAGACTAAAAAACTAGTTCAAATTAGCGTTTTGCTAATTCGAACTAGCATGTCCACATTAAGTGGACCCTGAACCAGGCTTAAGGATGGCCGGAAGCAGTGCCGGCAGGGCATCAGAGGAGGACTTAGAGCATGGAGATGCTGTCTCAGGCTAGCCGAGGGCTGTGCTTAAAGGGTCCCGACCCCCACCCGGGACAGACAGTTCTCAGGGGTGCCCCGCTTGCAAAGCAGTCCTGGCTTGGAGTGCCCTTTGTGCCCACACTAGGCACATCACAGCACTTGGCCATCAGCCCGGCTGCACTTGCCGCAGGCTGCCATCTGGGGAGAGGGGGGAATTGGGGGGCTGCAGGAGAGGTTCCACCCCCAGAAGCCCGCAGAGCCAGCCCAGTCCTCCCCATCAGGGGCGCATACCCCATTTCTCCCTCACCTCCTTCCACTTACCCTTCCCTAGCCCCTCTTCTTGATGTACAAAATAAAGGACAATTGTGTTCAAAAACTGAATCTGTCTTTATTGAACAAAACTGGGGGAGACTGGGAAAAGGAGGTGGGAGAGGGGAAGAGAGAGGCTGGGAGAGGGGAGGGCAACTACAATGATCAGGGGTTGGGAACAGGTCCCATATGAAGAGAGGCTAAAGAGACTGGGACTTTTCAGCTTAGAAAAGAGGAGACGGAGGGGGGACAGGATAGAGGTCTCTAAAAGCAGGAGTTGGGTGGAGAGGGTGCATACAGAAAAGTTCTTCATTAGTTCCCATAAAGAAGGACTAGAGGACACCAAAGGAAAGGAATGGGTAGCAGGCTTCAAACTAGTAACAGAAAGTTGTTCTTCACAAAGCAAAGAGTCAACCTGTGGAACTCTTTGCTGCAGGAGGCTGTGAAGGCTACAACTAGAACAGAGTTTAAAGGGAAGTGAGATCAAGTCATGGAGGTTGGGTCCATGGAGTGGTATTAGCCAGGGGGTAGGAGTGGTGTCCCTGCCCAAGGTTTGTGGAAGGCTGGAGAGGGATGGCACGAGACAAATGACTTGGTCACTGTCTTCAGTCCATCCCCTCCAGGGTCCCTAGGGTTGGCCACTGTCGGCAGACAGGCTACTGGGCTAGATGGACCTTTGGTCTGACCCAGGACGGCCATTGTAAGCTCAGGGCTCAGGGTCGGGGGTCTCAGTGGACCCCCTTGATTTTCATGCAAACCTGCTCCTGGGTGGCCAGGCTGGCAGCTCTCCTGCCCTAGCCGGCCACTTTCCTGTGCCTAGTGCGGAGATCGTGGACGAGGTCCACGATGTCCGCACTAGCCCAGGCGGGTGCCCGCCTCTTGCGGTCCCGGGAAAGCTCCCGGGAGCCGCCAGCCTGGTCCCAGGAAGAGGGGGAGGGCTGGGGGACATCGGGTGGGTGGCTGGAGCCGTGCCAGGTGCAGGGTCTGCTGGCTGGGTGCTGGCAGGCTTGCACCTGGCACGGGCACCGTAGCCAGCCCGTGCCCCTTTAAGGGATCCGGGGCTGGGATGGGGGCAGAAGAGTTTCCCTGGTGTTGGCCAGAGTGGCCACCAGGGAAACCTGGGGAGGGCTAGCCTCCCACTAGTTCGAATTAAGGGGCTACACAGCCCTTAATTCGAACTAGTAAGTTCGAACTCGGCTTAATCCTCGTGGAATGAGGATTACCTAGTTCGTACTAAGCGCTCTGTTAGTTCGAATTAAATTCGAACTAACGGAGCGCTAGTGTAGCGCCTATGAAAGTTAGTTCGAACTAACGTCTATTAGTTCGAACTAACTTTGTAGTGTAGACATACCCATAGAGAATGGTGCCTCCAGGGCTTCCCCTTCTGGAGACAGTGTCTCCGGGCTCCATTTCAGTCCATCATCAGTCTATAATAGCTCCCCACATAGAGCTCTCTGTGCTGCTGCTGCTCCCTTGGCCAGCCAGTCACCCATAGTCTTCTCTCCTTGAGATCTCCAGCAACACTGAGCTGACTCTGGTTCTGCAGCTTCTTCTTACAGGCATTCCTAGCCCCTGATGGGCTCCTGCAGGCAATCTGGAGGATTTCTCTATGATTGCTGGGACAGGGTGCGGCAAGGCCAGGAGTGTCCAGCAGGCTCTTTCACAGGTTCAGTGTTCTGTGAATAGGTCTGGCAGGCTTTTTTTACTTTTAAGTTAACTAGATCCTCTCCAGAGGAAGTGAAGCCATAGAACAGGGACAGGAAGACGTGGATGGTTGGACTTTAAGACCCAGTGGTGCCCTGATTTTGGGTGCCTTATGCAACTGCATATTCTGCACATATGTGTAAGGATGGTCCTGGTACAGAGGAACCATTGGTGGACACTTTACTCTAGAGGTGTCTCTGCATTCCCTGCATGCTGCAGAAATGAGATCTGTGCTGAATATATCATAATGCTGTGGTAGGGCACAAGATTCACAACTTCATGGCTCCAGCAGCAATGACACTTCACACAGAGTGTGTAGAGCAGCAGTGGTCTGCCCAAGGAGACGTAGATAAATTCCATTTTCTGTATCCTCATTCAGTGCCTTGCATAAACCTCAATGTTCTGGGCTTTAAAAATTTTGATCACAGGTGAAAGATGCTTCGTTAAAACAAAGTGCAAAGTAAAATTTTCTATCACCTCTTGTGCTCGCCAAGGGGCTGCAGGATGTGGCCACAACCCTGGACAAGGAGCGAGACTGACACCCTCTGGAGGATTCCTGAAGGTTCCCTGCAGGTATTTCCCTGCTGGCAAGGAGAGGAGTGGGGTTCAACATGGAAAAGTGGGGCACGAGGGGCACAGCCTGGAGTGGGTGGCTGTCACGGATTTACTGGGTGAGCAGTATTTCCAGCCCTTCCTCTGTCTCTCTGCAGAGTCCACAGTGGTGTGCTAGCCCTTGGGCCTCCACTTTCTGCAAGACAGAGCCCACGGTGCCACTGCTCTGAAATTGGGGCCTCCCTATAGCTCCTGAACAAGAGCTGATGAGCTCAGACCCCTCTGGAGGGAGGCAGTGACGCAGGGTAGCTTCTTCACGGCAAGCCAAGGATACCAGACTGCATGCAAAGCAAAGGCAGTTTCTCATCTCTTGCCTTTCTGGCCTCTCTACATGAAGAGGGCCCCACCAGATAACAAAATGGAGTATTTAGCCCTCAGCCTGTTGTGCAGACTCTTTGGTATCTTCAATAATGACAGCAGATTGAGGTGCAAAAGTAACTGCAATGCTGAGTCTGGGAGAAGTACAGGATGACCACATAACATGCTGGTCTTCTGCAGATTTTGTGTTTGTGACATTTCTCTGAGTAGGAAGCGCCATATTGCAATGAAAATGTCCTTGGTTTCTTGGCCGAAATGTCCCATTTCCCAATGTGCAGAGAATGGCATTGGTCTCTACTGGCTGTCAGTAAAACTGGGCTGGAAAAACTCTACTTCCTAAGGGTTCTACACAGTCTTTTTCTGTCATGTGCAGTCGTCATGGCTTTTTCCGTGTTATTTCCTCAAGGACTATTTTGAAAATTCTGATCCCAAGGTTATTTCTAGGTAAACTGGAGATTTTGATTGTCCTGACACTGATTCAATTGTATGTGAATCCACATGGAAGGTATTTGGAATCATTTGAACAGAGACACTTCCTGAAAGTAATGACCCTCCAAGAGGAGCTGAGCGGTAGAGGGGGGTGGCCAAGTGCTGCTCAGCACTGCTCACATGGGCAGTGGGAGAAGCCCCACCCCTTCTACCTAAAGGCCCTCCCCTTCTCCCAAGACCATCCTCCAGCATGGCCTCAGCCCTCCCTAGCAAACAGGCTGCCGCACAATACAGCCCAACCTACCCCAGATACCAGGTTGCTGCACAGCAATCACCTCCCAGATACCTGGGCAATGTAGGCAGTTTTGGGAAAGCAATGCCCTCCCTTGCCTACATTACCCACCACCTACGACTGAACAGCTTCAGTGGGAGCTGAGTCACACCAGAGCTGAATGTGTTTAACAGCCCCACCCTAAATATAGTGAAAAGCACGTAAAGAAGGGGTAGGGAACCTACGGCGTGAGGGCCAGATTCAGCCCCCCGATTGCCTGGCTCTGACCCCTGAGGCTTGGGGCTCTCTCCCCCACCATCAGAGAAGCTGGCGCTGGCACTCCGGCCCTGCACACAGCCCTGCATACCCCGGCGCCAGGACTGGCGTGCCAGTGCCCTACCTCCCCCTAAAATCCTCCAGCCCCATCCCAACCCTATCATCTTCCCAGACCTACCAGCCCCCATCACATTCCTCCACTCACTCACCCACTCAGACACCACACCTCAAGCCTACTTCCTGGCAACCCCCTTCCATACATTGAACCCCTCATTTTTGGCCCTACTCCAGAACCGAGGGAGGCACACAAAATCTACTAACCCAGGCCTCCATAGGCTCTGGTGTGCAAGGGGAGTGTGGGGCATGTCTTTCTGCTTCTCAGTCGGTAGCCATGTCAATGAGGTATTTTTTGATTTGGGTTTTTTTTTGTTTTTCGTGAGGCCCACAACTGATTTATCTGTGGGTCAGTGGTTCCTGACCCAAAAATGGTTGCCCCTCAGACTTACAGAGTCATTTAGATACATTTAATTATATCACTCTGGATACATTTAATTATATCACTGCATTTTGTTGTGTACATTGACCCTGGACACCATCGGCATCTCTGTTGTCTAGTATCCTTTGTGCCATATGAGTGTAACACTCCCAGATCAGAATAGCAGGATTTTACTCACATTTTGCATGAGCATGAATGACTTACACCCAGGCTGTGTCTAGACTGGCCACTTTTTCCAGAAAAGCAGCCGCTTTTCCGGAAAAACTTGCCAGCTGTCTACACCGGCCGCTTGAATTTCCGCAAAAGCACTGACGATCTCATGTAAGATTGTCAGTGCTTTTGCGGAACTACTATGCTGCTCCAGTTCGGGCAAAAGTCTTTTTCCGAAAAACTTTTGTGCAAAAGGGCCAGTGTAGACAGCAGAGAGTTGTTTTCCGCAAAAAAGCCCCGATCGCGAAAATGGCAATCGGGGCTTTTTTGCAGAAAACCGCGTCTAGATTGGCCACGGACGCTTTTCTACAAAAAGTGCTTTTGTGGAAAAGCGTCCTGCCAATCTAGACGTGCTTTTTCAAAAATGCTTTTAACGGAAAACTTTTCTGTTAAAAGCATTTCCGGAAAAACATGCCAGTGTAGACGTAGCCCCCAGTGTATGGTCACAGGAACTCCAGTGAACACTCTTCTCTGAAATGTAACAACTCTGATGTTACTCACATAAAAGATACTTTTCTGCATCCACTAAGTCCCCTGGCCTCAGAGGATTCGTCCCAGCAGAGGGCAGGAGATGTTTTGACGACTGTTCAGGCAGGGCTTCCAGCAGGGAGGTTAGTTTTAATAAAAGGGAAATTGCAGATGGTTTGTGTTGCGGTTTGCACCCTAGTGGGCGTTCGGCCCTAATGGGCCTCTGTTATGATTGACCCTGGCAGCATTGGTTCTGGCTCATTCTTTGTATAGATGTATTTATTCTAGTGACTGTGGTGAAGATCTTTTTCACTGTCATGGCTCAGTTGTGCAACGTTTAACACATTAGTGACCCCTCCTCCTCTTCCATCCTCTCCTCCCACCCCCACCCCTCCACCCCCATAGGCAGTCACCTTGTCTTGATTGAATCTGCTTGTGGGAATGAGAGTTCACAAAGGTGAATAGAGGCAGCATCTGCATTTCCCTCCATGCATCCTTCTCTCAGTGAGGAGGAAAAACTGGATCTTGGTTCCCTTTGGTTTATGGTGAGGCAAGAATAGCATTTTGTGAAAAATATTGGCATCTTCATGTAGCCACACAAAGCAATTCTGTGAGGCCCAAAACAGCTCTTCAGAAACCCGATAAGCCCTTTCAACAAGGTGGAATAAGCTAGGATCAGGGCTTTGCACAGCTAGTGAACTCGGATCTGACAGAAGCTATTTTAAAATACAAAACCTTTTTCTTGAGGCGTCCTGCTCCCTAGGAAAATGGCCCTTCTCTGTAGGCCTCATCCCCCATGGATCAATCTGATTGCCTGCGCTGTGCCAAGGAGTCTTGGGAGATTGAGCAGCCAGAGCAATGGCAGTACACTGATGACACACAGCTCTGTGGGGTTGATCCAAAGTCCTTTGAAATCTTTGGGCTTTGGATCGGATCCTGTAGCCTTTGCCCTTAGTCTTTCCCCGTTCGGTGCCTGCACGCAGGAATGCTTGAAAGACAGTGCCAGTTGGACACATGAGAGCCGCCTTGCCCTCTGCCTAAGGAAAGGAGACGGCACCTAGCTGGGTGCATGGCTGTCCCGAGAAATGTTGGTGCCCTATGCAGTCCCCTGCAGGGAAGGAGGGGGGAGGGATGGCTCCTCTGAGGAAGGTGGGGTGTTGCCCTCAGGTCTGCAAGGGCAGGAGCTATTGGGGGCAGGATCAGGGCAGAGAGGCATCAGAGGTCAGGCCTGCCCCTGCACTCAGCAGTATCGGGGGGGAAAGTGGAGCAAACTGCCCCCAGCCTGCTCTGCTCCCCCAGCTCTCAGCCATGTTGCTCAGGGGAGAAGGCTTGGAGGAAGGGGTGGAACCACCCCCCACACTCACCAGCAGTGGGGGGAAGCAGAGCAATGTGACTGGGAGCTGGGGGAGCCGAGTGGGCTGGGAAAGAATCACGCTGTTTTCCCTCATCACCAATGCCACCAGTGAGTGCTGGGGGAGGCACAACCCCTGCTGCTGGTGCCAGGCTCCCAACTGCTAGTCCCCTCACGCCACATTGCTCAGGGGAAGGGATGGAATGGGAGCAAGGGGGGGCAGAATGGGAGGTGTCCCAGGTCTCATACCCCCCCAGGAATGGCCCTGCTGCGCATGGCCTATGGTGGGGGGGGCCAGCCTGGGGATGGGGCAGAGCTGATACCACCCCATACCCAGCACATAGCTGCCTAGGGCACCACAGAATGTGGGGCAATTTGGCTATTGGCAGGGGCTGGGAGAGACAGCTAGTCTGAGGAGGCTTTCCCCTCCTGTGTCCCTGTTTGCTGAGGCAATTCATTTACAGAAGCCAGGGCAGTTCAGAATCGGGGCACGATTTTTACCGGTGCCCTTTACCTGGTGAGCCAAGCCACAAGGAAAGTATTTCTTTCCATTGCGCCCTTTGCTTTCCCGGGATCCCCTCAGGAGAGCCCCAAGTGCCTTTGTGGCCAAGAGGTGTGGATAGTGGAAAGCTTCCTTCTTAGCGTGGCTTCTCTGACTAGTGTGGCTAGTCCAGAATGCAGCAGCAACTCATCTCCAACAGGGTGCAGCAATGTGGAGCCCATTGCACCTGCCCTGTGGTCTTGAGGTTGGCGACTTACAAAGTGACAAACGGATGCTCTTGCTTTCAGCTGTTCTCGGTTCAGGCCTGAGATGTGTCTTCACCCTTCAGCCTCATCCTGCTTATTGATCTACCCCTCAGCTGCTAGGCATTCGATCTCTCAAGAGGATCTTTCCCTTTTGGCAGAAACACCAGGAGGAGGGAGCACAAGGAAATGACATTTCCACATGTACCTCCTCAAGCCCAGTCTCCTGCAACCTTCCATTGCGAGAACAGCCTGTGGGCTCTGACTCCAAACCCCGTGAATCCCCAAAAATTACCATGGATCCTGACGATCAGGCAGCTGGGGTTGTCTGTGCCAAGGGTGTGGTTCTGGGCCCTGGCAGCCCCTCTGCTGCACTCCCAGGGAATCCCACTAGCCCCAAGCCCCTTCTTAAATGTGCCCCTGCTATGGTGGGGCATGATGCACAGGGCAGCGTAAGGCACCACACAGTCATAAGAGGCCCTGTTCTGTGCAGGAGGCAGAGAGCTGCATGAAGAGGACCCTGAATTCTGCCTGTCAATCTAGGGAGCATAATCAATCCCCTTTGTGCCTTCAGTCAGCCAGAAATTCTACCGCAGCTATGGGAGATCTTGTGCCTCTTTTTCTTTATAATGACCAGGGGCAGATTATATAAAGGCACCATTTTATGGCCATTTGATCTGAGCACGTAAACCCCCAGCACTGAATGTTTCTCAAGCACAAGCCAAATCACATCCTAGAAACTCTGGCCCAAATGTACTAGCATTAGAAGTAGGTGCATGGCCCACAATAGTTTGTATATTCCCATCTGAATATACTGGGACTCATGTATACAGGCCCCATTAGTGCTAATGGGAGTAGCATGAACTGATCCCTATGCATCACAATGGAAACATACTCCTTAGGGAACATGCTCCTTTCGATGTTTTTCAGAGCAAAATATTTATGCCGTGAGCACATCTTATTCTTGCTGCACCACAGACCCACAACAAAACAGACAGACAAGTGTAAGTTGGAAAATGCGAGACCAGAGCCCCGAGTGTTTGCTAAAGTAACCATAACTGTCTGCAAGGCACTCGGCACTTAGACATGCGAAGCTGCATCTGAACGCTTTATCCTTGTATTCAATAATTCAGTAAACCCGGGCAGAGGATTTTTCACCCACGGTTTGAAAATGAACTTTATTGCAATTCAGACAGATACCTTTCCCCGGCAAGACCACAGGTTTAATAAACACACAGGCTTACCCTTGAGCTCAGCAGGGATCTCCAGTAAGTACTTTATGACAGATTTGCCACTTTTTTGAGATGTACAGAAATGCCAATTGTTGGAGCTGATAGTTTTATCAAAGCTTTGCTCTTTTAGGGTTTTGTGTGTAACCTCTCAACTCTTTGCCTTGGAAATCAGGAGCAGAGCACTTCAGAATCAGAAGGGAAAGATGAAAAATCAGGTTTCCCAAAGAAAAATTAATAAGGATGCTCTGCTTGTGATGATGGCTTGAAGTAAAGAAATCTTGACACTTTTTTTTAAAGCAACCTAATCTCCGGTTTTGTCTCCTGCCCCTAACAAGTGTGACAGACCCAGACTAGCTGGCTGCTGCACACTGATGGAGGGAAGACCTGCTGGGGCTTGGGTGAACTGCTTTCTTTTCCCCGAGTAAAGGAAAGCCCAAAACCTAACTGCAGCATAATCAGGCAGGCACCTGGGGTCAATTAGAGCTTGCTAAAAGCTACAAGCTAATTAGACACCTGCAGTCACTTAAGGCCTGTGGTGCTGCTTTAAAAGGGCTCCCTCAAAACAAGAAAGGGGGAAGGAAAAGAGTGATGGACAGAAAGGAGTGTGGGCTGAGGAGTGATGAGCAGGTACCAAAGAAAAGGTACTGAGAAGGCTAGTTTGGGGAAATGGCCCAGGGAAAAGCCGCTAGATTGCAAATGGCAGTAACCCTGCCTGTTGCTGCTACTTTAGGATCCCTGGGCCAGAACCTGGAGTAGTGGGCAGGCCTGGGTCCCCCCCAATCTCCCCACCACATCTCAACCTCTGCCTTGAGAAGGAAGGTCAGGACTCCAGAGGGGATTTTACCCCAAACTTATGAACTGGCCTGTGATGAGTATGTCTCATTAGGATGTGGCTCCTGCCTTGGTGACCATATTTTCTAAACCAAAATTAGGGACATGTTAGCCATGCCCCCGGGTCCCCATTAGCCTCACCCCCTGCCACAAGAAGTCCCACCCCTGGAGGTAGTACTCCAGGGTCAAGATGAACACATGACCAGAAGGAGTGTTGTGTGACCCCTCTGAAAACTTCGCCCACAGTCCTCCTACCAATAGGGATGGGTTTGGCCCCCACAGAACCCCCATGCAACTATCCTGCAATTGCATTAACCCAGTTTGCATTGCATTAACTTGGGGAGAGAGGCTGAGGGAAATGTTCCCTCTAAGATTTTCCTCCCACAAACACAGTGAATTTTGTCTTGTGCACCAGTATTGAGTTCATGTAGCTTGTTTGGAAGTGCCACTGTGGCATGCAAGTTATTAATACATATCTCATAAAACTCTCCCTTTTCCCTCTGCTGCCATGTCTCCTACCCTCCCCTGGTGCTTTCTGCCCCCCAGTCCTCACCCTCTTCTTTTGTCCTGGCTCCTGCCCTTCTCACTCCCTTCTCACTCCCCTCAGCCCTTTGATTCTTCTAAGCAAGTTATTCCATGTGAGTCAACCACAAACTCACCATTTGTCTGCAGAGTTTGTTAGTGAGAAAGGTTATGTCTCCCTGCAGAAAGGTTAGTGCCATTAACTTGTGGATACTCCAAGATCTTCACAGTTGTCACTGAGCTCCTGTAAGCTTGGGTCATCTGCACAAAAGTCTATAAGTGTGTGTCTGAAAACCCTTAAAATGTGGCTCTTGCAGGAGGTAGAAAGTATCAGCTACCGCAAACTTGCCTTCTAATTTTGCCCTGCCAGCTTTAGGGAGGAGAGTAAGGAGGGTCTGGCCCTGAGCCCTCTCAAACTCTCACCCCATCCCTTCTGACATAGCACACTTGGATCCCTGCCTGGTGTCTGCAGAAAGCCTTCTGTGCTGGCCAAGGGTTTGAAAAGCATATACTACAGAAGGTGCATTCCCCCTATCACGCTTCTGCTTATGGAACTGCTCTTAGCTTCACCTCTGAATTCATTTGACAGAGGGACACGAGGAGGCATTTTCATGTTGTAAACACAGGGCTGAATTCTGAAGACCTGACCCAGAATTGTCTGAGTTTGGATAGAGTAAAAACTGAATAAGGCTTTGAGCTTTGGCCTGCATTTTGGTGACTTGCTGTTCTAATGTCAGTTCAGCTGAGCTCCAGTTACTGACTCAGTGGTGAGCAGCAAATGCCGCTCTTGTATTATAGATTCCAGCCACCTGGGTGGAGGAGGGAAAAATGAAGACAGAAGCCTTTGGCTGGGAATGCTGATCTAAAAACTTGGCATCCTTAACCCAATTATAAATTTGACCTGTAAGGACAAAGAGACCCCATGCAAATCAGCGACTGTGCTGAGACTTCGTGCCAGACTGCCAGTGGGGGTGTTGTTCTTTCTGCTTTGGGTTTTATTTTTAGGTAGAGACCAGAGCTGCTAGTAGGCGACTGTGATGCAATGTGCTATAGAGTCAGGCTAGCATGAAAGAAATTGAATCATAAGTATAGTAACTATCTTTCTTAAAATAGCATAAATTAAAGATGCTTGATCAAACATTTCTGAATTGCTCAGTAAAATTCTAATCTTTGGATATGAAAGGTATTTTGACCTGCTAGCTGATTATTGTTCCAGTAATTCCTTGCTCCCCAAATTAATTTTGGGGCTCTGTTTTGCTGCCAGCTCTACATATATATAGAAAGAGACAGTCCCTGCCCCACAGCGTTAACAAATTAGAGTCTGGATTATTCAAATCTGCTGGTTGGCATTTCCTGGGCCCTCAGCAGTGACTTGTAATGGATAACTGCTATCCAGAGGAAGATTAATTGACTAGGTCCTCTCAAAGACAGTCTGCTCAGGGCTTACGCCATTTTCACTCTCTCTCTGAGGGCACAAGAAAAAAGTTTCTGAGACAATTTCCCCACTCAGTGTCTCTGATGGGCAACCAATACTGTATAGTCCATCTTCACTACATTTAGGAAAACACCAAGGATGTTGCTTTGAATCTTTCTGGGCTCGGTCCACAAATGGAATATCTACAGCATTATTATCTACATTTTTTAAGAGCAACACATTCAATTTAAATTAGTTTCCTGATGCTTTCTGCTTGCTCTTGCAGGTAATCATTTGCTAAAGTTCCAAACAGCTAAATACATATTCAGCATGCAAGAGCCCGATCCTGCAAACAATTATCCATGCAAGGAAAGGTGCTCTCATGTATGAGTTTTGGGCTGGTTTGGCTCTTAAAAATACATATGACAAGGGCTGTCATTTTAAAGTTATTTCCCAGAAAGGTCTCCACTGATCCTGGCAAAGTACTGTGTGATTGAAAAAAGGCCCTTTGCCGTTACCAGAGAGTTTCAAAATTGTTGTAGGGGTTTGTTTTGCTGGGGTTATTTGTGGGAGGGTGGTAGGAAATTTTATTTTTTAAGACAAAATTGGGTTTAGAGAGTAGCTGGCTTAATAAAGTAACCAAAAATACATTTTAAAAATTAGACAAAAACCTGGTTGTCTTATATGAGCACTTCCCATGGAAATCATTTGGGACTCTCACATGGGTTTGACCCCATACAGAACAAGCCATACAACTCCTTTCTAATTTTTGATACTTTTCAAGAGCAATGCTGATTCTTTCAATAATCCTATTTTGCATCATCAGTTGTCTTATTAATTAATCTTATTTTTTTTAAATTGGGTACTGAAAACACTCATGAACATCCAACTCCCCTTTATAATTAGCTGGAACCCTGAATGAGAATATGTTGTGTATTGCATTGGACATTTTCTTTAAGCTGCCATTAAAGTTTATTTATAGCTCTATAAATGGTCCCAGATATCATGGGACCTTTGAAAATAGACTATTTGCACAAAAAGCTGTGGGCAATTGATCCTGAGAAGATATGAGCAGTTACTTAATGGTGGGAATGGATAAAAAAATGACATGCTATTTAAAGACATTTTCATGTTAAATTATAATAATAAAACTTAATGAAATCAGAGACAATCCTTTTATAACCTAGATAAAATGCCCATATTGGGAGAAACATCTCAAAAATGTGCAAACCTGGGTTAAAAATATATATTTCCATGGATTTTTATACTTAAAAAAGCATTTTGAATTTTTTTACTGTTAGTATGAAATCCCACTTCGGTTTCTCAACCGCCCATTGTTTGGGGAATGCCACAGGATGAAGAGAGTTAGCGATAGGATGGCAAATCAAAAGCAGTCCTTGCAAATCAGTGGCAGGAGTAGGTTGCTAGTAGGCTTCAAAAGTAGACAAGTTTGGTCCTCCGTATAATATCCATGATGTGATACTACTCTGGAGATGAACGTGATAAAGTGAGGGACCAGAAGATCCTTTGGACACCTTTAGGGACATGGGAAAAGGCTTAGGAAGAGCAGAAGTATATTTCCATCCTTTATGTGCTGATTCTGAAACCAACCACATTACAGCACTGAAGATTGGAGTTGCCTGTTCATCAATGTAATAGGCAACAAGTTCCCAAGATTTCCGCATTAGTGCTTCATAACCTTGATCCAGCAGGACTATGTCTAGGTGAAAGAGGCTAGGGACTGAGGCTGGGAAGACACTGCTTTCCTCCTGCAAGTGGCTGAGTACCTGTAAAGAAGTCCGTGGATTTGAAGACACCCAGAATCTCACAGCATTCAGATCTTTATCTGGGGATTATGGTTTTTGCGAGCTAGACTTCTGTCCACTAGAAAAGAAACTGAGGCCAATGCACTCATTTCACACACAGCTGTCCAACTGACTTTCAATTAGCCACCACTGACTAGATCCGTAACAACATCTCCTTGAGACTGAAGGGTTTAAAGAAAAAAAGTGGAGACTCTGTCAGAGGGCATTGTTCAGTGGTCAGAAATAAGGGGCAAGAAGAAAAGCATGTTTCCATTGAAAATGTTGTAAGCACTTGAAACCTTGTTACATGAGGGAGGTTTGGCCACTCAGCCTCCTTGGCACTCCCCAGACAATTACAGCCCACCAGGGCAATATTGTGCAGCATGAAGGCTGGATTATGACTTGGGGAAGCTGCCCAGGATGGAAAAGAGTAAGAACTGCCCTTCAGCTGCTAGATGGGCTTCTGGGCCCTTGCGTCCAACCTCACAGGAGTTTATGGGCTCATTTACTCCCCACCTCTTTGGGGACCAATATAGCTGAGCCAGCATGGAGGGTATAATAACTTACAGCTGAGTTAGGCCACCAGTGAAACAAGAAGGAAGCAGGAGAGGAGTTGTGTAGTGCTGAGCTATGCTGCCTCACTGGGCTATTCTTGGGTTGAGAAGGTAGGCACACCACTGCCCTTCTGATAACTGACGATGCTCAGGATTCTGCTGGAAGTCCCAATCTAATCCAAAATGTTTTCCAGATATCAGTGGCATGGCATGGCATACCGCATTAGCACCTTGAGACCTCTTAGGTTTTTATAAAAAAATCTGAAATACTGTGCTGAAAGTAGCTGTTTACATCAGCTTGGGAGCTTATAAAACTGAAGGGATTTTCTTTAAGGAAGGTTTTATTTAAAAAAAATTCACATGCTATGAAAAATCAGGAGTTAAACTAACATTATGGTTCTGAATTAAAAGCCCCAGAGGTAGCTGAAGATCGCAGCTGATATTCTCTCCCTAACTTGTGCCTTTGTCATTCTGGATGTCATGGGTCTGAAAACAGTGTGTGTCATTGCTTGCCATATGTGCTGCAGTACCTGCAGATAGCAGCTAAGGACTGATCATTGCTCTTGATTTCTAGCCTGGCTTCATTTCCTTGCAGCACTGCCGATTCATTTCCTTTCTCTGGCAGATTTCAACCCGATCCTTGTTGTTATTTTAGCATGTATGTTGTGGCTTATTAATCATAAGCATGTATAGACAAAACCTTAGTCCCTCCTTAATCCTCTGCACGTACAGCAAGTGTTTGGCTCACAGAGCTCAAGATTAACTACTTAAAAATGATTGGTGATCACACCCTGCACATTTCTGCTGCTGTGATTTAAATAAAACGTTATAGTGATTTCATACTAGTGTCATAAAATAATAATATTACTATAAAAAACCAGAAGTAGAAAAGCATGGAAGGGAGATAAAAGTCACAAGACACAAGAAAGCAACAAAGTGGAACAAGATAGGGGGGATGCTATAATATTGTCAATTAAATAAATATGGAAAAGAAACACTGATTCAGGATATTACCTGTGATAGAATGTGCTAAGCAACAAGTACACAAGAAGGGACTAGAATGGGTTCTTTGGGGCTGCGACTGTCTCTCACTAGAGTCAAGATTCTGCCACCCTTATTCACACTGTGCCTGGTTGTCATATCCTTGTTCATACTGAGTTGTAGCTTGCTCCCCACATAATTCTATTGACTTCAGTGGGGTTACTTGCACAGTCAAGAACCATTCAACATGAGTAATGGTGGCAGAATCTGGCCTGACATACCCATAAATGTATATAAGTGAGGGTGACAGATAGGGAACCCTGTAAATAGCACTTAGCACAATGGAGGCAGCTGGATGTTACCAGAACAAGAATAGTAAAGAAGAAAGTGACAGGCTAAGGAAGGACAACACATTTGTGGCTATAAAAATTAAGTGTAGAATTAGATGGAAGAATTGTTATAAAGCATAACCTGAACACATGCTAGTGTGTGTGTGTGCACATAGGCATAGCATATGGCAGAGCTGCTGAGCCTGATGATAAACACCAGAAGTATGTAGTAATACTGTCCTGATTATCTCGTGTTTCAAAGAGCCTAACCTCCATCAAATGTGTATTTTCCTGTTGCACATCTCACCTGAGGCTATGTGAACCTCACTTGCCCACTCCTGGCTGTCTCTTACTTGGAATGTAACTTAATGATTCCCTGTCTTCCTTTGACTAACACATCAGCCAGGAGAACATGCCCTCTCATGATTGTAAGGTGGCTTGTTTAACCTCTGAGGAACAGTGGATACCCTGACACCTGATGCGTGACTTAATCTCTCTAGATGAGAGAGAGCTATCTAACCACCACATCTGCTTATTCCTTGATCTTCATGTGATGGCTGTCATTCCTCACTGCAGCAACCACCATTTAGAGTTTGCTTTGAGCAAGTAGTCTTATGCCTTGCATTTGATATAGTGTCATAAAGCACAATATCTTCTACCGTACATACCTGATGGGGAGGTTTTTCTACTCCTTTGCATTTATACAGAGACACATTTCCCAAGGATTTCAAAGGTCTTTACAAACATTAATTAATAAAAGCTCACAGCATCCCAGCATAATAGACACACAGCATTATACCCATATTACACACTGATAACCTGAGGGTTAGAAAGGTTAAGGAATTGTCCTGCTGTTAAGGGACTTCACTATCTAGCTAATCAGTGACAGAGCTGAGAACATGATCCAGGAACACTGACTCGTTAAACTATGTTCTAACCATTAGACACACTACCTTTCAACATTGCTCCTACTAACTAACCAGCAAAACCTTAATGCTGATATTATTAAAGCCTAAGGACCATTCCTAAACACAGAAGGTAAAGGGTTCAGTGAAGATAATGGGCACTTTCCCTGAATCTATTCTGCTGGAAAGTGTTGTTAACCCTTATGGCATGACTGCTTCCCTGCTCTCTTCAAAGTAACTTCCAGCACAGTGGTGGGCAACCTGTGGCCCATTGACTGCATGCCGCCCATGGGGTTCTATGTGTGGTCTGCGAGACATTTTGTTTAATGATGCCCACGTGCAGGGTTGCCAGAATCTGCTGTGTTTTTTTCCAGCTTGTATTACTAAAATGACATGCAGGTAAAGCATGCACACAACACTGGCTGTGAGAGTGGTGTGTGCTCCCTCTGTATACAGTCAAAGTGCTGCTACGGTTCAATTGGCACACCTGCAAATTCTAGGTAGGCAAGCGTGCTTAGCAAAACTACCTTATAGAGGGAGACTGTCTTGGTTATGACAATCTTGGGGCCCACTGAGATGAAGGAGGGTCATGCATGCAACCATCTCACTAGCCTGGGTTGCTCATCATTGGTCTAGCATCTGGCATCTAGCTGGTGCTATATACCTCACTGCTGAAGGAGAGAGATGCATGTGAACTATGAGAAACAGAAAGACATAGGACATGAAACAGGCAAAATTGGCAGGTGGCAACAAAGTGTGAGGGCTTTATAATTTGATCATAAAAATATCAACTGGAAAGTGAAACAGGAACTGGCAGGCAGCCAGCAGTCAGTGGGCGTTTGATGCAACATAAACCTAGTAAGGAAGAGATCTGTTCCTAGCTGACCGCTGCTTCCATTAATGTCAAACGGAGTTTTACTGGTGACTTCAGTGAAAGTAGGGTCAGGCCAATGCTGAACTGCAAAATGCCTCCTTTTGCAAGAACTTTTTCCTAGCTTATTTTCATCCTGTATCCATGGAAACATGACCAGAAAATCTGCTGGTAGAAGACAGCTGGGGCATAAGAATCCCCGGTGTAAATTTCAACAGCCAAAAGCTGCAAGCAGTGGTGTGAAAAACATGGACTCTATTGCTTCAGGATTCCTACCACCTCTCAAATTTTTTAAGATGGGGAATTATTTATTTCTTAAAATTAGTTATTTAAACAAAATAAAATTATTTTTGAAGCCTGTGCATCCACATTATGAATCTGCAGTGCAGCTGAATCGCACATGCCAGAGGTTGGGGGCAAAGCGTGTGTGCCTAATATGTCTTAAAGCTCATCTTGCAATTTCTGTATCCTGGGGCTAGTCCTTTGGCATAAGTTAGAGTAGTCTCTCAGCCTAGCCTCCATGCCAGCAGGAGTGGGAAAGGTGATGGTTTAGAACTGGAAATGCAAGCTCTACCTGACCTCTCACTCTGGGGTGACCCTCTCAGAAGTGGGTACACTGGCTGTACTGCGATGCTGTCCATGGGCTGATATAAAAGTAGCCCCTCCACACTATCTAGCTAAGTGTACAGGGACAATCTTCAAAGAAGTAATAACAGCTACCTCCAGTTCTTGAGAGGCTGACTCCACTATAAGCCACTGGCAAAGCCTGTAGGTATCCTGTTTAACCATGCACCTTGTGTAGTGTGCTATGTATATATTTGGGTGTGGAATGGGGTATGTGTGTGTAGACAGCTAGCTAGATAGACAGCTAGCATTTGTGTGTTTATACCTAGAGACATATACCAATAAGGGATTATATTCTCAATGAAAAATGCATTAATAATACACTCACCAGTGGTAGCAAGAACAAAATATGCACAGATAGTTAATTGAATATACCACCAGCCTTGCAATTCTTTGGCTATTTCCCAAATACCTGTCCTATTTCTAAGTAGATGGGCCACTAGCATGGGCCTACCTAGCTATGTGACCTAACTATGGGAAATACTGGCCCAAATCATCATCTTGTAAAACAATGTCACCATTTCAGCTGGCCACTAGAGTTTGATCTAACAATGACACTCCAAGAATTAGTTGTTTAGGCCTGGTGTTTGCTGTATGACACCATCCACATTGGCACTGCACACTGGGCTGGACAACAGGTTGGATAAATCAAGAATCCCAGGCTTAGAAAATTAGTTCATGAACCTGGGTAATGATTAAACATCCTACCTGCTGTGTTTCAGAATCCAGTTGTATCATTTTTAAACCCCAAACTATTTTTACTCTTTTCTCCCAGCACACATGGCCTCAAATCCTGTTTACTAACAACAACTCTATTATTAAGGAGAAAGTTCTCAGCACACCTGAGGATTGGCTATCTTTGACTCCTGCTATAACCTAACCTGGTTCACTTCAGGGTCTGCCATGTCAAGCATGAAAAATCACTGTTCCTTTTGTCAGCCCACCGCTCTGTTGCTACACAATTCAAACACTCCAGCAAACAATCCACTATGTTTATAGCACCAGCCAGAAACTGTGTTGTGCTCCCTCTGCTGTTGCTGCTGCAGCAGTAAACTGACCATACTGCCAGAGCTCAGCCCAGACTATGCAGGCAAGCTTAGCAAGGGAGACCTACTCTGGTGTTTTGTGTTTACACTCACAGGACTGTTTTAAGTATTCATGATTTCTGGTCAGATAAACCTAGATGCTTTGATGGAAGATGATGGGCAGAAGATGCCAAATGGGCACTAAAATTAAGAGAGTAATTAATTGAAATCAAAACTGGAGGATGAGTCTAAATGAGCAGAAAAGGAAATGAAAAACAGTGACCTAATGGCACAGTACTCTGTTAATGAAAGTATTGTTCTCTGATATTTTAGAAAAGCAGTGGGTTTTAGAAATCTGGAAGAAGCCAGGTTTAGCAAGGAGAAGCCAGTTCTGTCACTGGCTTGGTGTGTGACCTTGAAAAACTCACATAAGCTCTTTTGCTTTGTTCTACATAGGTTCTTATACTACAAATGTATTGTCAGAGTCTCTGATTGCCTTCCAGTGCTGCATTAAGCCGCACTGCACACGCCCTTGTTGCTCTATGTCTGTTAGGGAAGGCACAATCACAGAAAAGCACCTTTCACTGAGAGCAGAAGGCAGTGAGCTCAGTAATGATCCATATTCCAGGAGGAGTTCATTCTACGATCTCGGACCGACCCCCAAGAAAACTTTGCCGCCTGTGCACACGAGTTTTACCCTTGTTGTAGAAAGTTCCATTGTGCCACCACAGTGAATCAATTGACCTCAGTCTCAATCCTGGTGGTTCAGGCCAACTTTTTGTTGTCCTTGGCCCATCTGAGTATATGGAAGACAAAAACTGAAACCTTAAACATGGTTTGAGAGCCTATGGGAAACCAGATAGGGGTATTCATGCATAACTAGTCTTGCTGAGGAGACACGCTGTAATAGTCTCTATCAGTTGGAGTTTTTCAGTCACTGAAGGCTTCATGCCCTGGTATAAAATATTGCTGTCATTCAGACAAAAGATGACAACAGTGTGAATAACTAAGGCTAGGTCTTCATTTGCCAGGATGGGATGAGGTCTACTAACCAGAGATGGTAGACACCATTGCTCATGGAGTCTGCTGTGTAACCATTTAGCACTGGTGAGGCACTCCTAAGCTTCAGCTTTAACTAGCAATTTTAAGTGTGTAGTATCAGCCAATGGAACCTGCACTATGGCTGCAAAATGCTTTCCTCTGTACATTAGTATCACGTCTGTCTTGCCTAGGTTCAGCTTCAGTCACCTGTGCTTCACCCATGAGCTGATCTCATCCAAGCACAGGGCCATCTTCAAAGTAAGGAGTGGACATCTGTGATGATGGGTAAGTAGCTCTGTATGTCCTCTCATATTGCTGGCACTTGAGTCCATGTAATCTGAGTGTTTCACCTAACAGCTGAATATAGATGTTGAATACGATGGGAGAGAAAATTGATTCTTGTGGAACTCCACAAGTGATGGGTTCTTAGGGTTCATTGATCTAAGAATGACTCAAACCGTTTTGGTGCATTACTCTGGACCCTGTTATTGATTAGGTTGGACAACTGTGGTTAACTGTGTCAAATGCTGCAAGAGCCCTAGGAGGGTGAGAATGGATAGCTGTTCTATATCCATTGACAGCAAGAGATCATCCATCAGTGTTACTAGAGTGGTTTCTGTTCCACATTCTGACCTGATTCCAGACTGTGCTGGAGCTAGGCTTTTTGCCTCAGTATTCCCCTCTGTGAAATGGGGATAATAACACTTGTCCACTTTTGCAATGCTGTTTGATATCTATGAATGAGATGTGTTAATATTATTATTTATT
Organism: Pelodiscus sinensis; assembly: GCF_049634645.1. Taxonomy (NCBI): domain Eukaryota; kingdom Metazoa; phylum Chordata; order Testudines; family Trionychidae; genus Pelodiscus; species Pelodiscus sinensis. Next base: position 241,529,401 of record NC_134712.1, on the reverse strand, counting down.
CAGTGGGGACACTTTCCTGACTCCTGGCTCACCCTGAAAGGACATCTTTTGAAAATTAGAGCAAAACAAGAAGGAAAAGTATTTACATAACTGAGAAACTGACCCTCTATTTAAAAATATAAATGTTCACTAAATTCTGGTTCACATCACACAGCAGGGTGCTTCTGCATAGCTGCTGCTGAATGCTCTAATTTGCTGACCTACCAAACGTGCATGTGATGTCTCTGCAGCACACTGTGTGACCTTTTATTTTTACATAATTTAGGGGGAAATTCTCTTTCCTATTAACAGATTCCATTCCATTCATTTTCGTGCTCTTTTATAAACTGAACATTTTTTTACTCCAAAATGTTTGCTGTTGTAGAATTTTTAAGATACATAAGTGGAAAAGCATGTAGCAGGGTGTATACATCAAAATAGGTCACCCATACTTTCATCTACACCCCCATGTTCCTTCTTCCCCTGGCTGGGAAGGTTACACCAGGGCAGACTCTGTGGACCAATGCCATCTTGTGGACAGTACATGTACTTAACAGGAAGTGCAGAGGAAGTAGAGACAAGCTAGCGAGTGATGAAGACAAGAGTTTTGAAGTTCTCTAAATCAGCGGCTCTCAGTCTTTCCAGACTATTGTACCACTGATTTGTCTTGTGTACCCCCAAGCTTCACCTCACTTAAAAACTAACCAGACGTAACAATACAAAAGTGTCAATGCATACTGTTACTGAGAAATTACTGACTTTCTTATTTTTACCATGTAATTATAAAATAAATTCATTAGAATATATTGTACTTACGTTTCAGTCTGTAGTGTAATGAGCAGAATAAAAAAGTCATTGTCAGTATGAAATTTTAGCTTGCACTGAATTCTCTAGTGAATTGTATGTTGCCTGTTGTAAAACTAGGCAAATATCTCTGTGAGTTGATTGCACCTCCTGGAAGACCTCTGCATATTCCCATGAGTACCTGTATCCTGGTTGAAAACACTGCTCTAAATAAGATACTGAACCCTGCTCCACCCTTCATATTGTTAATGTAATTGTTAAACAAAGGCATTCCACTGAAATCTGAGCCTCTCTGTTTCCTCAAGAATGCTAAAGACTCCCCTGTACTATCTTGCACTCCCCAGACAAACTTACTGGCCTTACACTAACAGTCTGTAAAAATTACAGATGTCACTTTGGAATCTGGACCTGCATCTTTCTATTTTGGTGTATTAGGGAATGCTTGCTGTGCCAAACCTCTGATCATACTGGCTGTGTCAGCGCCTTCAATGTTTTACAATGAGCATACAGTGGGAGCACACAGTGATGTGGTAGGTAGCATTTTTTCTTTTCGGGAATGGAGTAGGGGTTGGTCTAAAAAAGGATAGAGGCTAAATATTGTCTGCTATCTCCTAGTTATTTGTAGAATCCAAATTTAAAAGTGATCACTGATCACACTGTCTAATTGCTTCTATAGATAAACTTGGAATTTTTTTGTTTTTTTGTTTTTTTGTTTTTCTGGGCCTTCAGTTGAATTTTAGCCATTACTTTCTGTGTTCCACTAGGCAGACTTCTCGTACAGTATTTTTCATTTTGAATCTCATCATCAGTATGGACCCAATTCTCTATTCCGATTGCAAGCAAAATTCCCACGACTTCAATGGAATTCCCTTCATAAAGGCCTCAAGTAAAATTACTAAATACATGCATACTGTGATTTACAAATGCTGAGAATGTTAAACTTGGAGAGAAACCAGGGCCAAGTATTTGTAAACACTTTGTAAATTATCCAATTTTTGTGAGCATCTGTTCACAAATCATTTGCCAACCTTTTGGATCAGATGCAGGTTATTCAGATGGCTAATGCTGTAGGCTAGCAAGAGCAAATATGACTTAGCAGGTCTCAACTTCTTAGGTTTAACTGAGCAACCCCTTAAAAGGATATAATATATAGTTCTATAGTGCCTATTATGGTTAAATTGTTTTTAAAACTAATGTTCTCCAGAATACAAATGTTGAACAGCATGTTTTTAATCAGTATTGATTCCTTTGACAAGAAAACCCCTGTCCTTAAAAAAACCCAACTTTTTATTAAAGCAAAATTCCAGTCAAATGTTTACATACTATATTGTATGTTACTTATTCAGGATCAGGTTAATATTCAAATCACTTGAGTAAGGATATGAAAAAATGTATTATAATACAGTTCATAACTAAAACATGGAAATGCAAGATGGACATGTTAAGGATTTCAATGGGCATGTGGTAATTTAATCCACATTTTGGAAGAAGAGTGTCTGCAGTTTAGTATCTAAAGCAGCGTAAGCATGGACAGTATCATGCAAGCCCTTCTTTTCAATATGGAGCATTGAGCATGATCAGTATCAAAGACTACATGAAAATAAGCATGAATTCCCATTCTTTTCCACCACCTTCCATGCACCAATAACATAGGCAGAAAACACTGGAATGTGACACCATTCCTTTCCTCGAATTCCTTACCCCACGGAGTTTCAATCCTATAATATCATTCAAATGTTGAACAAAATTTGTACATACCACACATGGGGCAAATTGCTTCCTAGTGCCCAGCTTGAGAAGCTGGAGGAGGCACTGGCCAGAGATGGGCTCAGGGGAGAGGAATCTTCCTTCCAGCCATCTCTCTGAAGTGTGTCTCATCTCATAGACATCCCTCACTCCAGGCCCAAAGTCTGCTGCATCCCCCTCTCCCCCTGGTCTGCTGCCCCCTCATGTTTGCAGTTGAAACAAAGAAGCTGGAAGTGGAGGCTAGAGAAGGAGCTAAGTAAAGGGCTGAATCCCACAGCAGTTTAAGTTTCCTGCCTTTACGTTGTTTTGTCTTCTTTGTTGTGGATCCCGGTGACACCTCACATCCCATACTTGAGCCTTGGGGGCTTGGGGGGAATCTTTCCCTGGGCAGTGGAGAAAGTGCAGAGTCCCCAGACACTATCACAGCTCAGTGGCTTGAGCAGGCTTCCTGTCTATGCTGTGAAAAAAGTCCTGGGGCAGAGAGTTTCAGAGCCCAGGTCAACTGACTCAAGTTTGTGGGGCTAGCGCTATGGTATAGACATCTGGGCTCGGGCTGGAGATCCTGCCTCTTCTCAGGTTGCATCCCAAATGCCTACACTGCTATTTTTAGCCTGTAGCGGGAGCCTAAGTCAGCTCACTTGGACTCAGATACTTGCAGTGGCAATGTACCCGTAGTCCTCTATTTGCCTCCTTATTGATGAAGGCTGTTAAGAGAGATTCCGTAAGCAGCGGGTCATTCTCCCCCTGCTTCCCCTTTCCCAATCTGGCCATTCTCCTGCTCTTCTCCTGGCCATTCTCACTTACCCTACTGAGCTGGGCACTGGGCACCAGCTGTGTAGACTCTAGGGCTATGTCTACACTAGCCCCCTAGTTCAAACTAGGGAGGCTAATGTAGGCATTCAAAGTTGCAAATGAAGCCCGGGATTTAAATATCCTGGGCTTTATTTGCATCTTCCCATCTGGGCGCCATTTTTAAATCCCCTTAGTCCGAACTAACTGCCCGTGGCTACACGTGGCAGTCAAACGTTAACTCGAACTAAGTCCTTAGTTCGAGTTAAGTGTTACACCTCGTGGAATGAGGTGTAACATTTAACTTGGTAACAGTTAACTCGAACTAAGGACTTAGTTTGAGTTAACGTTTGACTGCCACGTGTAGCCGCAGGCAGTTAGTTCGGACTAAGGGGATTTAAAAATGGCGCCTGGACGGGAAGATGCAAATAAAGCCTGGGATATTTAAATCCCGGGCTTCATTTGCAACTTCGAATGCCTACATTAGCCTCCCTAGTTTGAACTAGGGGGCTAGTGTAGACATACCCTAGAATCCTGACCCCCTTGTACATTGGAATCACACTAGTCCAATTGTCAAAGGACATGAATGGTCATAGAGGTGAGAGATGGATTTGGGGCCTAGTCCTGCTTCCACTGACATCAATGGGACTTTTGCCGTTGTCACAGGTGGGAGTAAAAGCTGGCATTTTCCACAAGGACCAGACCCAAATGAGTGTTCCTTGGACTCCAAGGATGTGATACTGCAGCCAATCCTCCGGCTTTCTTGGGACTTCTGAGTGCAGAGAACTGCAGGATCGGGCTCCTGCCAGAGGTGATTAAACAACCAGACGCCTCTTTTCCACCTCCGATTTCTGTGATTCTCTCTGTTTTCCTGATCCATTTTCTTCATTTCCTACCAAAAATACTGTCAACAATTTCTCCTTAATGAGAAACGTGAGGATTGCACAAATTAGCAGTCACCACAAATCTGAGCAAATAGCAACTAGTTGGTAAAGTATTGTGATTGTCAAATACCATAAGATGCCACCTACATCTCAATTAGCTTCTGTTTTTTTCTTATTAGGTTTTGCAGCAAATCAAACTTCCATACACCTTTCCATCAAAGCAAACACACAGGAAAATCTTGTGTATTTAAGTATCTGCCTGGAATTCCTTGCTGATTGTAAAACAGCAGATAGAATGATTACTCCAGGAGGTTTATCATACTCGGAAGGGAAAGCTTATCAATTACATAATTTATTTTAATACATAGATTGGCTGGTTTGCAAAAGTGATGAGCACTCCCTCCCCCCCCCCCCCCCCCCCCAAACTCCTACTGATACTCAGATCTGCTGAAAATCAAGCCACCAGTCCATTGTTCTTGGGAACATTTTTTTACTAATGCAAGGACAGGGAGATCTGTTTTTGTCAAAGTCATTAGTATATTTTTGGGAGGTGCACAGAGCTCCTAATATTAATGTAGCATTCATGATGTATGTTTAGACTCTTTCAGAGAGTACAACAGACCTGAATCATTAGGCTGTCAGGGTAGCAGGTATTTGTAGACGAAACAGAAGTAGCTACAGAAAGGATGTTGTATATGGATACATTATTTATGCGATCTTACTGAAGCTTACTGTATCTTCCCATTGCTGCAGATTTGTTTTTATGTCTAGCACAATGGGGCCCCATGCTCAGCTGGCCCCTCCAATCAATGTTCCCTCTATTTTTTCCACCCGGGCATGGAATAAATTTTGTCATGTGCACCAAAGAATGTTCAGATGTTCACTGCCAGTAGAAACATGTGGGCACTCTTCTAATCAGCTTGGCGGCATTTGAACCTCTCTTGGGTGGCCGCCCAAGTGCTCAGTTTACAGGGAACACTGCCTCCAACCACCATAATAATCAGAAAAATAATAACTAGGAACTCAATTTTGTTTGGGGCCTCTAGGAATAAATCATCATCATGATGAAATGAAAAATCTAAGATAGGGGAAGGTGTTGCCTTTAGGGAAAGATTCGGTATGACCTTGCCAGCATTCTGTGTCGGGAACACCTTTTGCAACCATGCCTCTCTCACTCCCAAAATCGAACCCTTTGTTTGGAGGTATGACTTTTCAAATATAATTGACCCTGCTCCAGTTTACTAAATTCCTCATTTCTTTGCCCTCTTCCTAATAATTAGAGCTGTGAGAACTTGGGAAACCCTGCCTGGCAAGCAAGCTTATTTTTGGAAGGAAAAAAATGACTTCTGCCTGAGGGACGTTTTAATCAGTCAATGGAGAAACTGCCGAAAAGCACAACAACCTATAAATGGGCTAATTTTATTACAAGGTCAAAAGTCTCTCCAGTTAGTCCCAGATAGAAAAATGAAACCTAATGTCTCCATTAGAAACCTAACACTTACAGAAAAAGGGCAGAGAGTATGAGTTATAATTCATTAGGTAACTGATATGAGTTATGAGTTATAATACATTGGCTGGCATATGTTGAATAGGAACTTTCAAGACTGTGGTTCCGATTCCTCTCTGTTACATCAGTGTAAATCAGGAGTAACTTCAATAGAACAGGGATATACAACCTATGGCTTTCAAGACAAATATGGCTCAGAATGGGAACATCTAGACTGCACTCTAAAATCAAATTTCGATTTTATTTCAAAATAAGCTATTTCAAAATTTGGTGTGTCTATCCAGTGCCAAATTTCAAAATAAAGCACTATTTTGAGACATCCCTTATTACTCTTGGAATGAGGTTTACAGGGATGCTGAAATAGCATGTCCGTTATTTTGAAAATTATTTCAAAATAGCAGAAATGTTCCTTGGATGCTGAGTAGCTATTTCAGGATATTTCCAGTATCTCAAAATAGCCTTGCAGTCCAGACGTACCCTATGGAACCAAATATGGCTCTTTTGTCATTCCCAACATACATGCAACTTTTTAAATTAAAATAAAAAATGAATTCAAAATTTTAAAAATATGTAATTACTCGTGTAGCCTAAATGCATGCATGAACCTGAATTTGTCCAGTTATGATGTAAACTTCAAAGAAATATGTGAAAAGATGCAGCAGCAGAAGTCTCATTAAGTAAAGTCTGTGAGTACAGTGTTTCATTCATGCTATTATTAATCATGTCAATTATCGATATTAAGTTGTATATTTTCAGTCATGTGATTGGACATTCTTATACTGGCTCTTTGTTGATCACTTGTTCTGATTTTTAATGTAGTTTGGCTCTTCGATTTGAAAAGTTTACCAACCCCTGCAATAGAATTATTGGAGAATAAAACCAGCCACCTGCAGAGCAGAATGTGACCCGGCTTTTAGAAGTACCTGTCTGTTTTCCCATATCTTCATCCTTGTGACTGGTTTCTCTCAGCATGGAGCTGCCTTTGCTGATAAGTCACCAGTCTGCACCTCCTTGCTAGGAACCAGGCTAGGACTGGGAAAAAGAACTCACCATTTGAGTGCATGGGAAATCAGAAATTTCTAGTCATTGGAAGGTAAATTTTGTTTTAATGGTTAATTTAACAATGATAGCTGTTAATCTTCCCCCTAATAATAGAACATACTGTACAATTTTACTCAGGAAAGCTCTGATTCCTCATACATCCAGAGAAAGAGTCTGAACCCCTTACCTATGTGGAGAAATGCCTTACTACACAAGTAATCACATTCATTTCAATAGAGCCAAGTGCTACTCACCACAAGTAAGGTAGCAGCATCTAGCTCATGGGGCACATCTACACTGCAGGGCAAAAGTTGAATTAAGATACGCAACTTCACCTATGTCAATTGTGTAGCTGAAGTTGAAATAGCTTAATTTGGCTTTTGGCTCTGTCTACAGAGCAGCAAGTCAAAGGAAGACTACTTCAACTTCCTTTACTTCTTGTGAAATGAGGGTTACAGAAGTTGGAGTAAGAAGCCCACTATTATGAAATTATTTTGAAATAACAGGCTTGCTGTGTAGACTCACACTCTGTATTTCAAAATTACATGAGTTATTTTGAAATAAGCATGCAGTGTAGACATAGCATCAGTGAGCTGCATTACAGTTCCTGAACCTATTGATGGCAATGAGAGATCTGTATTTCTTATTCTTAGTAAGTCACTGGGGATGAAATCCTTACCTTGGGGACGTCAGCAGGAATTTTGCCTTTGGCTTCAATGGGGTAAGGATTTCATCCAGGGTATTTTTACAATGCACTATTCTTTGTAAGAATATTCAGTGACTAAGGCCTGGTCTACACTTAAAAATTAGGTCAACATACCTATGGCAACCTAATCCCTGTAGCAGATGCAGCTATGACAACAGAAGAATACTTCTGTTGATGTTGCTACCATCATTTGGGGAACTGGTGTTTCGATACCAATGGACTTATCCCTTCCATCAGTGTAGGCTGCCCCTACACCATGTAGATAGTGTACAACATAGCTATGGTACCAGGTACTGTCTCCATAGTGTGGACACACCTATAAAGAACTGTTACATCACACTGGAGTTTCTCTTTAAGCGTCCTTTGCATCTCAGTATGTAAGCCATGATTTTCTGCCTCTGCCATTTAAACTTTCATAAATATAAACCTCTGTCGGGGGAGGAGACATGGTCTTGTGATTATGACAGAGGACAGCAGCTAGGAGATCTTTTTGCTATTCTTGGCTTCAACCCAGCTTCCAGTATGACCTTGAGTAAGTCATGTAGCCACTTTGTGTCTTGGCTTTGTCATGTATTAAACTGATAATAAAACTCCTCTTCCTCACAGGAATGTTGTGAGGATAAATTAATTAATGTTTATAAAGCATTTTTAAATCTGCAGACAGATGGTGCTTTAGAAATATTCAGCTTTTTTTCAGAAGTGCAAATAAAGGCCCTATTTAAAATGAATTATAATGCACCAGTCTTGTTCTGATCCTTATTTTATCACCTCTGATGAGTAGTGGGTGTGCTGATCCTACTATTTATTAAGTTCATCAAGTTTGTTTCACTATTTACCTTGTCCTTGTCCATACATCATGCATTTACTTTGCCCACACAATGTCTTGCCATATGTAGAAATTACTTTGAGACCAGAGCTGTCTTTATGTACAGTGCCTTGCACAATGGGGCCCTGATCTTCTGTCAAAGCCTATAAATGCCACCAGAATAGAAATAATAAAGAATAATAATAGCACTAATGCTTGGAACAACATGAAATGCCCTATTTCCAGCTTGCTCTTCACCACAAACTTGATCAGGGACATGGTAGGAATCATGTGAATCAAGTTTCACCAACATTAAAATCTATAATAAGCCATTTGTCACAAGGGATGTCATGATGCAAAGATATTTTCATAAATATTGCCTGTTTGGTGGCTGTGATGGTTCATCAGAGCAGGAATAGTTACATTCAGCTACTTGTTCCTTAATGTACTGTTCTTAAAAAAGTCAGAGTTCCATTTTCTGCTTTTTTGTTCTTTGTTGAGAGAATTAACAATAAAAATGTGTTGTGGTTTTGTTTGTTTTTAAAATAACAAATTTTCATAAAACAGCCTTGTGGGCCTTGCTTCACTGGCATGAAATCTCTGTTCCCAGACTAGACGTTTTCACAGAGAGAGAGACATGCTTTCAGTGTATGCTTTTTATTGTTTGATGCCAGCATAAGATTTGTAGGATAGGGAGGAAACCTGCCTCTGAATTAGGGAATAGATTATGTGAGAAAAACTTCAGCATCTCAGTAATTTCCACCACTCCACACATAGGTCACTCTCTTGTGATCTCTGTAGTCAGGCCTGTGCAGCCACAATATCACACAAGGGCTTCTGTTCCCTGACTTCATTTTAAATGAATGGTTTAGCCAGATGTAGACCCAAGATCTGCAATTTCCAAGGAGCAAGAGGCCACCGATAATTTTGAATAAATAGAACCTATGATAGCAGTTTGTTTTGGAATGGGAAGTAAAATATTTTTAGTACAAATACAAGGCCAGATTGTTCTCTTAGTTATATTGGTTTAAGTCTAACTCATTTGAATTAATTGGGTTACTCCCATTTTATACCACCTCATGCGAGGTCTGAATCAATCCCGAGTGAGATACTTTGAATTTACACAGTGTACATGAGACAAAAATTTGGCTGATGGAGTATCAGAGAACCACTATGAAAAATTAGAGGTACAGATATAGTTTTCCATTACATTATTTTTAAATAATTATTACACATTTTTTATAATTCTATGAGAATCAGGGCAATACCAAGATGCAAGTTAGTTGATCTAATGCTTTCCTGTTTCTCCTCTCAGTAATTGAGTGTGACCATGGTATTTTGCTCTATTTTCAATTAAATGCTTTTGATATGCATAGTCAGGGAATACAGTTAGCGATATAATAAAGTCCAGTTGGAAGGGGGACATAGGTGGTCACTGCTAACACAGCTCCCACTCTGCAGAGGTTCTGATAGTAGGGAAAGTGAGGCTGAAAGAAAAACAACAGTACTGGAGATATTCTAAAGTGTGAGATCCATTCTTTAGCAGCCATGATGTTGTGTCTCATCACAGCCTCTGCCCTCATCACTTCTGATAAAAAATAATCCACAATGATGAAGTGAGTTAAGAGGCAGTTTGTGTGGGGCAGAAGTCAATCAGTGGTTTGAAAGAAGTTTTGACACTAGAAGTGAGGAACGCAAACTAGGATACCCAGTCTTGTGCTTCTGCTAGCTCACTCCTCCATCTGACCAGAGTCCCTTTTGTTTCTCATCAGGCATATCCCTCCTGCAAGTGTCTACTGTAAAAATCAGAAGCTCTTTCTGACAGAGAGAAAATAATAGTTCCTTCTCTTACAAAAATCAGGATACAAAATGCAGAGAGACAGGTCGTAGAGACAGATCCCAAACCAATCAAAGCTAAATGGAAGAAGAGTGGGAAAGGGACCTTCATTCTCAAATGGTGATAGAGTGAAGTTGTATTCTGTCTTTCAAACTACACCAGCAACATTTGGGGTGACTGTCAATCTGCTCCCGTAGAACCCAGTGCACAATGCTAGTCAGTGCAGGCCTGACTTTGATGCCATTACAGATGCTCCATGGACATCACTGGAAGGTGGGCTGGGCTTGTATTCACAGATGGGTACAGTTAGTTACGCAGTAACCAGCTCCCCTCCTAGCTGAAGGAGGGTGTTTGTGCTCCACAGAACTGAGCCCCCTAAAGTAAAGGGTGCCGTTACTGAGGCCCACTGAATCTGTGGCCCACTGGGTCCCAGATTGTTCCTTGTCGCCTTAATGTCTCACTCTCCTCCCTCTGCAGGGAGATGGGTAGGGAGACAGGAAGCAGGATAAGTGGCTCTGGGGCTTTTTAATCTATCAATAAAGTCACTAAACTGGGATCTCCAAAGTCAGGAACATCATTCAATTAAGCACCAGGCATGGAGCTGTCGTTACGCTGGCCACAGATGCAGAGCCGGGGCCAGACAGTGATAGCTTCAATGGAGTTGCAGGGCAGGGGAGAAACTCTTCTTCCTCCTCCCCACCTGCCCGGGCCTATTCAAATGCGCTGCCCCATTCAGAGGGGATTTCTCCACGCCACGCCGATCAGGGGGATTAAAGAGCAATTAAACCCAATAAATTATCTGCTTGAAACATTTTTTTCAAAGCATCCACTGTGCTGAGGCAAAGACCCTGTCGCTTCATTTCCCCAGTAAAGGGAGATCAGGGCAGATCAAACACCCAGAGACCTGGTGACCTCAGCACAGGGTTAGCAACAACCCACAGCAGCTCCAGGGATACCCTGGGCTCCCCTCATCCACCCACGCATGACACCCCACTTCAAATTAAATCAATCACCTCCTCCCTCTCTGGAAGGGATTTTGCCTTTAAAAAATGCTGGGGGTGTCTTTAAAGCTGAAGGAACTACCCCACCACTAGCACTTCCCACCCTACCCCCCACCCTTACTTCAATAAATAAAGCAGCAAAGAGACTAGGGAAGGCTGAGACTGTTGAAGATAAACAAACAATCTTTTGCTTTCGAAGCCCCTATAATTATTTGTTGTCATTTCTCTTCTAATTAAACATTCTCTGGCTGCTTTCATCTAGGCCACATTTGATGCCATCTTGACTCTAAAACTGTAGAATGTTCCCAGCACCTGCTAGCTCCTTAGCAGCTATAGCAAGAGGGTTTAAGAGCTGTGATGTGGAATGTCATTTACTCAAAAAACAACCTGCCAACCCCCAGGAGTACTCTGGGATGGCCTGGCCCACTCTGCAGTTTCCAAGAATGTCACTAGGTTGCTTTGAGCTAAGCCCATTATCTGCCTTGATGATTCATTTACTCTTATCTGTTAAAGATCTTAGAAGTAGGAACTTTATAACTTCTTGATGTGCCTTTTAAAATGTCCATAACATGCATTAGAGTCAAATTCTGCCCTCATTTAGGCCTGTGTCCATATGGCCTAATGCCACAGCAGACAGGCCTACCACAACGTGCCCTCAACTACACCAATGAAACTTCACTGATTGCAGTGGACTTGCAGAAGTTTAATTCAGGGCAGAATTTAGCCCAGTGGGGTGTAACTAGGGGCAGCCCTGTAGAGAAGTGTGTGTTCTACTAGTTGTCACACATTCAGGTTACAGCAGAAAGTGCCAAGTGTATAAGAATAAGGAGGCAACTAGATCAGAAGCCGTTTATCCTTCGTGTCAGGCTGCCTCAGAGCACCAAGGCCCCATGGCATTGCTGTTTGACATGAGGATATTGCACTGTGATGAACCACAGATGTGCTTGTGTTCTTTGCCTTGAAAAATAAGTGCAGAATATGGTAAGGTGCAGGGGTAGGCCTATGTATACTAAGGACTTGAGCCCATAGCTGTTTTGCGTGGCACACTCATTGATTTCAGTGGATGTTCAGCATGCAGTGCAGCTGCTGGATTGGGCCCTATGCTTTGTTGGTTTTCCTCTATACATCTTCCATGCCATTATGGAAGCTAGGAAAAGAGGCCAAATCCAATCATGTATCAATGCAATTTGCCATGTTAATGCAAAGTAATGCACTTCTGACAATAGGCCAGTAAGCCAGTGGGAAAACCTACATTTTTAAGTACAGAAACCTGTATATGGCCAAGCCATCATCTAGAGAGCTTTCAGAAAAAGAAAAAAAAAAGGAGCAGAGACATAAAGTCTCTGTGGCAGAACAGGTTGCCCACCCACCATTTCCTCACCTGTAAAATAGCGATAATATTATGTTCCCATGGGAGTTCAGATTGATAAAAGGCCTTCTGATCTTCAGCCATAAAGTATTATTGAGAAAGGGGTTGAAATGCAGGCAATAGAGGTTCTGTTCCCAACTCTGCCAAACTGCTTTGTACCTCGGTTTCTCCATCGACAGTATGAGTTAATAACAGAAACCCATCTTAGTAAGATGGTTTCATTTATTTGTGTTACAGTAGTACCTAAAGGCTTGAACCAGGATTGGGGCCTTGTTGTGCTAGAAACTGAGCAATATAGTCTGTGGCAATCCTTGCAAGGCCAAGTGAAGATTTTTAAGAAGGCAGATCTGTCACTAACCAGTGTGCCACCAAAGGGCATTGCATGTTTCCACTGTATAGTTGGTAGTCCCCGACAAAAGGACTCAAACTTCATGTTTCTATCATCATCCCAGGGTTGAGTGTTTCTTATTCTAGCACATGAGATTCACTCTCATCCACTGCAGAAAATTCTTCCTCACCACCACTGCTGTCTCAATCTGCAAATGGTGGCATCATTTACCTGCCACATAAAGCTCCATTTGCTGTATATTATCCACAGACATGCCTATTCCATGGCCATCTCTTATTTGTTCATCCACCATTTTGTCTTCTCTCACCTCGCCCCTTTCTTTGTGCGGTTCTCCCAAAGGGCAGGTTTGTGGACTTCCTCTATCTGGTTCTTACACTAGGACAAATCAGGAGACAGCAAGGGGTTGACTTTATTCTGTTTCAGGTCACCAGCACAGAAAGGTTGTGGCAAAAGAGATCACTCACACAAATGTACCTGGCCAGGCCTTCTTGCCGAGGCAGGGGAGGTCTCCCCTGATCGGGCACAGGATCTGCACATGGAACAATGAGAGAAGCTAAAATTAGAGAGCAGGTCATGGCAAAGGAAACCTGAGAACTTGGGGAATTGGAGGATACTTGAACTAGGAGCTCCATTCCTTGTGGCAAGCATCTTCCTCTGCTATGGCTGTCTTATCAATGGGCCTGATCCAAAGCACACTGACATCAATGAAGTCTTTCCATTGACGTCACTGAGCCTTGGACCAGCTCCAATTTATATCAGTTATGTATCTCTTTCTGGTGCATTTTTGGAATTATTTCAGTGACCCTGGACATTTTGGGATGATTTTGTAATCAGATGGTATTACCCTGGAATCCCCCGTTGGCTGCCATATTCAGTACAGCACTCCTGTGGCATTGAAGGCCCTGGCCAAAGAGCTTAGATCTAATGATGTACAGTATCTCTAGGAGTTTACCCAGAGCTCATGGACAAGATCATGGGCTGTGAAAAATCAAATGGTTTTACAATAATTAGACTAGCCACAGGACTTAGACTCAAGCAACCACTAAGCTGATCTTTGAGGCAGGGACAATCATTTTGTTCTGTGTACAACCGGTACCTAACATAATAGGGTCCTGGGCCCAAGGTCACAATTGGGGCTGGTAGGCACTATTGTACTACTACTACGATAAAATAATCATTGATACTCTTATGATTATTTCCTTCCGAGTATAACTGATTTCTTAAACTAATGTTATTAATATATTTAATTGCTAAGTATATTGAAATAAGTAGTATGTAGAAGTGTATGTATTACCTCGCATTAATATTAGCTTGTATGTCTGTGCCTCTAGCTCCATCTCCATGTACATATCTGTTGAGAGAAGGTGTGTAATATATACAGTAATTTCTTGACAGATAGTATAATAAACTATACTGTAATATCCTCTAATACAGTGTTTCTGAAAGTGTGCGTCGAAATCACTTTGAGAAACACATTAACTGGCTTCCCCAGTTTGTTTATTTACTGGTGCCACAGCCACAGAGCCTCATGGCTCCCATTGGCTCTGTTTTGTCCTTTGCAGCCAAGGGGAGCCACGGGAAGCAGCATGGGCCGGGCCACTGCTTCCTGAGGCTCCTCTTGGCTGCAAAGGACGAAATGGAGCCAATGGGAGCTGTGAGGCTCCGTGGCTGCAGCACCAGTGAATAAACAAACCAGGGTGATCAGTTAATGTGTTTCTCAAAGTGATTTCGAAGCACACTTTCAGAAACTCTGCCCTAGGATGTACTATGGGATTTTTATATAAAAATCCATGAGGAAAGGATTCACAACAAAGGAAAACAGAAGGGATGTCCCAAACCAATATGCATCCCGTATTGTTGTCCTAGAAATAAAGGGCCTGATTCTCCTCTCACACAGGTTTTGAATTGGTGTCCTTGAGTGATTCGTGATGTATGCGAGCACGTGAGGTGAATCAGGATCAAGCTATCTGCCACAGTTTGCACTGCAAACCTTGCTGTGATGTGCACAGCCACAGAGCTGGAAGGAGATCAGTCTGATGAGAGAATGAGCTATCATTTTATTCAGCATTAGGACCTGATTCAATCAGAAAATTGCTCAGAAATATATTCTTTTAAATGCAGGCAGGACCTTTTACAGATGCTTAGTGGCAGGTAAGCCTGAAGCCATGACTTTGATTCAGAAATGGGCAGGGGGTGACACCTCTGTGGAACTAATGTGACTTTTGGGTGTCTGCAAGGGAAAGGGAGAGTAATCGTATTTACTATCATCAGAACAGTTGTTGATTTGGCAGTAGGATCCTTGGAATGGCATGTCTGGTGGGAATGGCTGGCATTTGTTACATGAGTCTTTTCACTGAATGACATTGGCAAAACCTGAAAACAAAGTGGTCTAATGTCAGTAATTCCCTCAGCCAATTTACATGCACATGTTTTTAGGAAGGGAAGACCCTCGGCCACACACCTTTTCCTGAACACACACACACACACCAAATATCAAGGACACTACAACTGCCATGGAAGCGCCAAACAGAAGCAGCAGCATTCCAGCAATATGTGGCTTGTAGTAAATCTCACTCAGCATCTGGAGGTGCTGTTATTCTTAGAAGGCCTTGCATTTGACACCACACTGGGCAAGATATAGTGCAAGTTGGGGGTGGGGCTGTCAAGAATGGATGACATAAAATCCAATGCCATATTTCTGGGCTCCACGTAATTCCCCCAGGGGAGAGACCTTCCCACAATGTAAGGAATAAAGCACAGATATGAAAGAAGTCCTGATTCCAGTCGGTGTCTATGGTTGCCTGCTCTGTGCCTCTATGCAACGCTTTAGTACTACTTCTGTTATGGTCGTTGCTAGTGGTCCCAGCTGAGATCAGGAGAGTGTTATGGTAAGTGCTCTACAGAGCCCTAAGTAAAAGACAGTCCCAGTCCTAAAGAGCTTAAAGTCTAAGTAAACAAGACAGAAGTGGTTGGGAGAAAGGAAGCATTTTGATCCTCATTTTATAGATGAGGCATCCGGGTACAGCCAGATTAAGTGACTTGCCCGGGATCATTTAGAAAACCTGTGGCAGAGCAAGGAATTTGGAGCCCGATCTGCGTCTCTCCTCTCCCAGTGCCTCGATCACAAGAGGAGCCTTCCTCTCAGCCTCTGAGCCTGACAAATACCGGGCAGATTTGTTGCTACCGTCACAATGAAAACATGTCGGGCAGTTTCTGCCTTTCCTTGCTGCGCAGGCCTGGGTGGCTTAACCAGCCAGATGATGCAGCTCTGGGTGGCTCCACTCTCCCCTCCCCACGAGGCAAGAGCTGTTGTGCAGGGGATCCCTTCTGCCACCCGCAGGACAGGGACCCTGCCTCAGGGCACAGCCTAGACAGGTGCCCCGCAGCTGCCCCAAGGCTCTGTCCCACCTGCAGGTGCCAGCGCTGTCCATGGCCAGCCCCGTAGTAGAGCAGGAGATGGAGGCAGCCAATAGCCACCCGCGCTGCAGCCAGGGGCCCATCCCGCCCCCATCGCTTCTGCTGCCCGCTGGCTGCTCCCCCGCTTGGCAGCCGCAGCCCCCCTGCGCGTCGCAGCCTCTTGCGCCACCTCCCGCCGCGGGATCCCCCCCCCCCCTCCCATGCGCCGTTGTCTCTGCTCAGAGCCCCGCCAGCAAGGAGGCGGGAAGTGTCCTCGGTGCTGGGCCGCACCTCGCAGGGCAGGAAGAGAAGGGAGAGCAACCTCCTCCCCCGTCTGCGCCCCGGGGGCTGGGAGGAGCTGCGCGCTCTGCCCGCGTGTCCCCTCCAGCGCCCGGCTTTTAAGGCGTTTTTCCCCTTCGTGTCTCTGCTTTTTAAAGCCTCCTTTGCAAACAGAAGCAGTTTCCTTTTGGGGTGCCACTAGGACACGGCGAAAGGCCTTTTAACCCAGCAAAGGGGTAACCGGGGTGGGAGGCGCGTCTCTTCTCCGCGTCTGTGTTCCGCGAGGGCGGGCTGTGTAGGGGCTTTACATCGGGCAACGGGGCATGAGCGCACGTGGCTGGCAAAGGAGCCTCCGCAGCGGCCTGGACCTGTCTTCCGCGCTGCCAGCTCCTTCTCTGCGGCCCGCCCGCCCCCTGCCGCCGCACACCGGCGCTCGGCGCCTCCGCTGGGTGCTGCTCTGCCCGTCACCCTGTCTGCGCCCCCCTTCCGCTGCAAGGAGTCTCGTCCTGGGCCCAGCTCGGCTTGCCCGCCTCTCCCTGTGCAGGGCTCACCCCGCCCTGCCACTTACTTCTCTGGCTACCCAGGCCCCCTCCCCTGAGCCGCTCTGCCAGGCCGCTTCCAGCGCCCCGGGAACCCTTCTCCTGAGCCAGGTCTTCAAGAAACGAGCAGGCCAAGAGCGCTGTCAAACCAAACCCTTTACCCCACCCTGCTACGCGCTAGCTTTGCCCCGGGCCGGGGCCACCTGATGCCCCCCACCCAGTCCCCTTCCTCAAGCCACAGTCCCTGCCTTGGCCAGCACGCAGGGTACTGCCCGGCCACGGACTCTGTGGATAAGCTGCTTGGCACAAGTATCCCGCTTTCCTGGCTCTTTGGGGCAGCGTTTGGCACACGTGGGTGCTGCAAACCGGACAAGGACTCGCAATGGGATGGGGTTAGTGTGTGTGGGTGTGTGGTGGGGGGGCGAGAAACACGCTTTCTTGGCACATTCCCTTCGGTTGGGATTAACTCTAGAGACCCACGTGGCTGCTCTGTGCGCTGCGTTGTTTCGTTGCAAGGAAACAGAAGCCGCCCTACATCGCGTACATTTCTCTTCACCTTACACGTATGTTAGACAAGCTGCAATAACTGCTGGTCCTGGAGCAGGGAGAGCAGGCGACTGTCTGCCTCCTCCTCTCATGCCCAGCTGCCTCCAAGGCACAGGCCATCTGCTACCCAGTCCTGAGCAGTGGGACATTCCATGTAGCTGCACTGCATCATGGACAGCGATCTGGCTAGCCTCGAGGAGTGCCCTGGCGTACAAAGGACCCAGCCCTCAGAAGCTGGGCCCAGAGCAGGGATGGGAGTTCTTAAGGGGCAGTGGAGTAACCAGTTTCTCCCACTGCCCTTTAGTTCTTGCAGGGGGATGAGGAAGGGCGGGCGTGACAGCCGCGGCTATCTGGGGAGCTGTTTAAAGTGACGGGATGGTCGCTGCTTAGAGCTGGAGCTTTTCGGTGCCTGTTCTTCCCTGCTGATTCACGCAGTTGTAGCCAAACAGCACGTAGCGTGATTTGGGGGCTGAGCAATTTTTAGGAGTTACTCTTCCCTCCCCGCTCGCACACACACACACACCCCGGAGAGGTGAGCTCTGCCTTGGGAGAAGGAAAACTCCCAAGCTGCCCACCTGGAATTCTTTATCCCAGCAGTGCCAGTCGCTCACACGGAATGTGCTTGGAAATCGCTCAGGAACGGAAACTGTCCCACCTATCCAGGAATATTTTCACATTCTTTGCAAACGCCCCCAGCATTTTAAAGCTTTTTGCCTCTCGCTTCCTTCCCACCCCACAAGTCAACGACTGCCTGATTTTTGTGTCCCTTGAATCAGATTTTAGGAGGCTTGTCCTTGATTTCTCTGAGAGGTAGAAAAATGGGTCCTTTAATCTCTCTCTAACCCCGTGACCTTCCTCCCTTAAGGAGCTTTTCCCCTTCATGTCTCTGCTTTTTAAAGCCTTCTTTACAAATAAAAGCAATTTCCTTTTAGAACTGTAACTAGGACATGGTGAAACGCTTTTTAAAACAATGAAGGGGTAAAACTGGGGTGGAAGGGCGCTTCTCCTTTCAGTGTTTGTATTCTGCGAGGGCTGTTTGTTTAGATACTTTACATAAGACAGTAAACATTAGGCAAGTTGAAAGGCTTTAATTAAAAAAGGTGGTGAGCTAGGGAAAAAGTCCTTTCAATTTATTCAGCTACTTAGGGAAACGGCCCCAGACAGACAGACAAGATAAATACATCCTACGGTGAGGAGTCCAAGAAAACCTAGAGGACAAAGATAAAGAATATTAGAATATCCTCATATCTACCTATAGCTACAAATAAATAGATACAGTTATGTGATATCGGTACACCTATATTTATTACATGCACACGTGTTTATAATTCATTTATTACTCAGTTTATCTTACATTATTATAAACATATTTACGTATAGACCTTAATAAAACCGAGACAAACATAAGTAGTAATACAGTAGAAAGTCTATCAGCAGATGTGTATGTGAGTATGGATAGACTTGTGTGCTATATATCTATTTGCACTATTCCTATATACACGTTTATCCTTTATATGGGCTTGAATGCAATATATAAGCCTGTTACGATTATTCAATGTTTCACGGATTCCACTTGCGTGTATTTATGCAAACACAAGCATCGCTCTCCCTTTCTCACTTTCTATGGAAAACAGAGGTATACTTATATATGTATAGATAATGTGTATGTTTCATAGGTCACACAAACACGACGTTGAAGTAAAATGCCAATCTTGTTGTGTCCCCTACGAGTGGTAGCCTGCAACCATGTCTTTTAGCTCGGCGCCAGCAAACATTCCACCTATTTTCTTTTTACTCTTTTTGCTTAATGTAAAAATCTATAAGCGAGACGCCCTGGGAGATCACAACCTTTTCACTGACACCCGACAACCTGGCTTTGAAGTTCCTTGACTTTTTTCTCAAAGGCCTGTGTGCGGAACTGGCAGGTCCTGAATGACCCCTGCATTGTAATCGAGCTGATATTGCAGCGATTCATTGGACCAGATCCGTGTACTGATCTCAGCTCTCTGATCTGTGAGCTGGCAAGAGCAGCGCTGTTCATTCACAAATCCTCTTCAGTGCTTGGGCTGCCACTAGGGTAGCCCTGAACCCAGAAGAAACGGCAGCAGGAATCGCCTGTGACGCTTTGCCATGAATATTGCATTAGATGCCTCTACATAGTCAAATGCCAAGCCCAGCTCTGCAAAACTCCCTCTGCCTGGCATTCCTTGGGAAAGAAATGCTAGGCTTGCCTTCCAACTGCAGGGGTTTGAAACTGATCACTTATGTTCTGTCTACGTGCATAATGAACGTTTACAAATTAGACTGAGCAATTAGTCCCATTCTCTTCTAGGGCTGGGCATATTTCAGGCTTCACAAATATCACCCATGTCTTTTGGTTTGGATCGTATTTAATACGGGGGTGGGAGTTTATTAAATTAACCCATCTTTAAACTGTAAAATAAACAGACTTTTTTTTTATTTTTTACTGTTACTCTAACCATGTATCATTGACTCTTCATTTAAAAAGCACTCTATATCTATACACCTATCTATAGATATATTTTTAGATTTTCAGATTAGTACATTGGCAGTTATACAAGGAGGGGAAAGTATTTCATTTTTCTCCAAAGGTTTGGGGTTTTTTTTTCATTGCGCACGTCAGTTGCTTAAAAATCACCAACTTTCTCTTTGCCCTAATAAAAGACATATTGTAAAGTTACAATAATAATATATGCAGTATAAAGGCTAGATAATTTGAAAGGGAAAATATTTCAGGGATTTTTAAATATATTTGGTTTTTTTAAAAGTTTTGAGCCAGACAATCAATTTTAAATTACTCTCTCTCTCTTTCTCTCTCTCTCTCTCTCTCTCTCTCTCTGTGTGTGTGTGTGTGTATTCAGGTCCGAATTTACCTCAGTGACTACAAGACCTTTTAAAAGTCTTAAAATCTGGATAATACAAATGCAAAAGCTGGAAAATCATATACAAATTATATACAAGTATGGTCTAACATTGGCATTGCTGCTTTCTGGAAAGGAACCGACCCAGTTCATATAAAAAGTGGTATCTTTAGCAGGCAGAAGTATTCATATTTGGATACATTCTTTTAAAATAATTGTGCTAGAACACATGGCTCCCAACTGTTAAGCCAAACCAAACCAAACAAACAAAATCCTAAATTTATTTCCCCCTATGGGATCTTGATGAGAACTGTTGTATATACCGCAACAGTAATCAAACAAAATCTAAAGAAAAGGCGTTTCAGACACACAAATCTATTCCGAATATTAATTGCAGGTTTCAAATTATCTGTCTTATTTTCTCTGTGAAGTCATCCCACATATATTATTACTGAAAACGTTGCAATAGTGAAACCAGAGAGAAGACTGTATTTCCTCGTTTTCAGCGTGTTGCTGAGCAATACTTCAGCATCGAAGCAATACTTTAATCCGAAATACACAGGTAAACTTTGCTTGTTTCGAATCACTCGGGAAATAAAGATGTGAGATGCCCGCTTAAAAGTGCAAACGCTTAATTCCTCCAATTAAATATACACAGTCTGGATGGAATCCTCTGTCTGGAACAGGCTGGTGAGAAACCTCTGCTAGAAAGTGACACTAACAAACTAAAGTGAGTTGCCAGCGTTTCCAGCAGGCTGACGCATTCAACTTACTGTTTGTTTTCCAGGAGAGTCTTGCCCATTCCCTACAATGTCATGTAGTCTTTTGGCAACTGAACTTAACTTTCTCCAGCGAAACTGTTTGTTATTATTGGAGATGATAAAAAAGACCCCGATTAAATATTCTCTAGATGAATCAGAGATATAATACAATGTAAATGATCCTACACCAATTGTTTGAAAGAAAGGTTTGGCAACAATTACCACTATTTTGGAGGGGCATATGTGTTTGGTTTCAGTTGTTTCCCTCCCTCCCCTCCCCGCGGGAGAATCTCCTGTTGAATTTGTTTTCCAGAAAAAAGGAACAGACCGAACTTCTTATGACTCGTGACAGTGAGGCGAGACAGGGCTGAAATAATCACCCAAACACCTAATTAATATTTCTTCCAAAATTTGGTTTGCGGTTTTTGGGGGGGTGGCCGGAGATGGAGTTAGCTTGTAAAATCCACAGCCAAAACAGAAAAGAGCAAACAAGCCATTGGCAGTGTAGCGATGTGAATCAATTGGATACAAATCCCAGTTCAAATTACCTCCCACCCAATCCTTAAACAGCTGTAAAGTAGCGTTTGGGAGACCATAAAAGTTGATTATCTAGCGGGAAGTTGGAGTTGAAATTACGCAGTTAATTAGAGCATTGACGATTTCTCGCTCCGAGTAAATCTTGAGGTGTAAATCCAAAGGCGTTTCAGGGAATTAGCTACATATGTGGGAAATCTAAGACTAGATCCCATTTCCCTTCCCTAGTCTCTGCTAATGCTCCACATAGTATAGAGTTGCTGAACTTTACCGTCACAACAGAATCTGTTGTGTCTATACGGATTAACCCCCCTCCATCGCAGAGAGAAAATAAAACCATGAAACTTTATGCGAAAAGTACCGAAAAATTGGTGGCAGCGCAATGGAGGCGTGAGGATTAAACACACACACACACACACACACACACACACACACACACACACACACACCTTTTGGGAAATATCCGTGGTGTATATTTTTATTGTGCCCCCCACAGAACTCCACGTAGTCAGCTTTAAAAGTAGGTGTTTCGAGTGTTTATCAAATCCTTGCTTGGAATAATTTCAGTCCAGTCATTCCAGTCAAAGGAGTCACTGTCTTGTATATCGTAGGGAAAGTTCTAAATTGGGGGGACAGCCCCGGAGTTTCATGCTCCCAGGAAACAGCCTCGCTCCTTGACATGAGAAAGAAAAATAAATGTCAGTTGGGCGCGTGGGGCCCGATTCTCAATCCCTGCCTTTGGCAAAGCTCCTGTTAGCGTCTGTGAATGCCTGGGGGATCTCTGGCGGACTAAGGAATGAAGGATTTGGCCTCTATACTGTCTGGAGCCAGAGCGGAGTGAAATTATGGAATACTCTCCCTCATCCCCATCATAAACTTGGTTCTCCGTAGTGTGTAAAGTTGGCTGGGGGACGCTACCCAGCTGGACTTTTAGTCCTAATGTGTCCGTGAATGAGCGGGCGCCATCCAGCAGTCTTTGCTCAGGCAATGCTTCCCAATGACTGTCCCTTTGCACCTCCCAATTCCCTGGAAGCTTAGAAAGGACAGGAGGATCAGGTCCTGGTAGTAGCTTGGCTGTGCTGCTGTTTAGAAGGTGGAGAAGTCGCAGTATTCCAGATCCGTCCTTGCAGAGAAGTTTTACCAATAGTAGCAAATGCCTCTCAACAAGGCCAGCGGGTTTCACGCAAACCTGCCTGCCTTCAGTAACACCCCCGAATAGGTGCGTCAAAGCACCCTCAGTGCTTTTGGAAGGAAGTACTGTGCACCGAAACCCTGGGGTGGCCATTGACACAAAGTTTGTCTTTTGCGAAATCTCTTCCCCCTACTCCCCGATGTTAACATCTCTTTAATAACCTGGACATGAACCGAGCCCTAGTTTTGCCGCATACGTTATGTGTTGGCAACAAACCACCTCTTTGTTGTTGTAGGATCGCGTTCCTCTTACTCTTGCAGAGTGGTAGCAACCTTGGTCAGAGAGCAGGTGCGTGTCATTCGAGAGCGATCAGCAAGTCATGTGACAAGCGTTTACACACACTGTGCACACGCTTGATATGAGATTCGCACTGTGCAACTTATACAGGATGTGGATTGCCAGAGAATTTGTCTTTCATCCCGCTCTACCGCAAATGAAAATCACCATGAAGTTCAGAACGATTCTTTCTAATTCTGGAGAGAAAAAATAACTAACACTCAACACAATTTGTTCACTTTGGAGTGCATACAAATCTTCCTACTTTCCACGATCACCCATTCACATCCCCGCCTCCCAGGGCAGTGCTAGGCTGAGGACAGAGGAATGAATAGGATACATGTTCAGTATAAGCAGATAATAAAGTTTTCATGATCCAGACAGAAAGTAAACCCCGGACTCTAGCTCATCCAGTTGCCACAGCTGACGGGACAGTCTTCCTACAGAGAGGTGATTAAACACTTACAGGAAACGGACACCAGGACTGATCGCCCAGCTCACCTTCATGGCAAGTCATGGCCAGAGTCTGAAAAGCTGCCTGAATTGCCCCATTCAGTTTTCTGAAGTGTAGGCTCCTGACGTATGTTTGCTACACGCGCTATGTCATGCAAACCTAGCAGTGGGGCAAACGGCAATCTTGTGATCTTAGCGGCAGGGGTTTGTTTTTGTTTGAGGCTTTCCTTCCATTGCACCCCATTAATGCAGATGCTTTGTGGTGTGTGAAGCTCTTTTCAGGACAACAGTTCAGATTTATTTTTCAGCACTTGCTGAATTTTCCCTCCTTCCCTACCCGAAAAGCGGGACAACCGGGAGCTAGTGGATGTCTTGACATAAGCATACCGCTGGCCACAGAACTTAGTACCGTTCAAAAGCCTTTATGCAAAGGTGCCTGGGACGCGAACGCCGGGCTCCCTTTTCCTCCTCATCCCCCGAAACAAACTCCAGTTGCTGTCTCTAAACCACCTGCAAAGCTTGTTAAAAAGTGATCGCTTATCACACGTGTGGGAAGTGATCACAATCGCTGTTGTGAGTTTTAGCTAGCGGTAACCGACAGGGAATGGGTGTATATGTTGCATTTCAATGGTTTTTGTACTGCCTCGTTTGAATCTTATCTTGGGTTTTATCCACTTCTGTGCTTGCCCGTTTCTCAAACTTTATGAGACTTTATTTTCGAAACAATGGCCTCTAAGAGCAGATACAAATCACTTTCACCTCCTCTGTAATCACCATTGTTCCACGAGAGAGATGGGACGCGGGGGGAGAGGAAGAGGTATTACTGGTTTGCAAATCTCACAAAACTGAGAAATCTGGTGCATGCCAACTGTTTGCAGACACTATCCTCGCCTTTTGTTGCAAGCATGGCGTGAGTTAGAATGTGAGCTAGAATTTCTCGATTTTATGTGTGTTGCCTTTACTTGTGGTTCTTTGGGAGCTCAGTGAGATCCGAGGGACCGGGGCAGAGTTGGCCTTGAATCTCTCAGCTTTAGCCTTTGCCGTTGCTTTGTTGTGATTTAGCTTTCAGAATGATCAGGGCATCTTCTACCAACTGTGTGACTGACAAGTCCGGAGAAAGACTGGCCTATCTAATTGCTTTCATTACTTCTAACTTTCACCATATCAACCAATATGAGCTGTAAGAGACAAGGTTAGCAGAGTAATGATACAAATCGCCCTGCTTTTAGCCTGACTGCAGCATGACAGTCTAATATTTCCAATGGAATTACAGAGCAAGCCACGCCATGCATGGAACAGAATCGATCTGGACAACTTTGACCTTCTAATGTTTCCAGATTTAATCTAATAACTAACTTTTCTGCGTGTGATAGGTGAAGAATGTTAGAAAGGGCACACTCTGTATGTGTAGAAAAGTGCGAAATTTTTATTTATTTTAGTTACCGATGTTTATGCTTTAGCGGGAAATTCATTTTTAATGGTAGCCATTTAATTGATCCACGTTTTAGCTAGACAGATACATGCAGAGGAAAGAAACATACAATCCATCGCCGCAACATTAAAACCTACCAGTTCTGCCAGCAGTCACCAACTCTGTTCGATACCTTGAGAAAGCACAAAAATACTTCAAAGGACACCCTGGCCATCTGCAGCAGTAATAAATAAAAATATATATTTATTCGGGTACAATGTAAAGTGTTTGCAGTACTTCTACATTCTGAAAAATAAAATTGCTGCTGAAACATTTTTAAATTGGATGGAACCTTTAGGCAGAAATACTATTGGAAATTCAGGTGTGACAGATTTTCTTAGACTGGTATCAGGTCCCCTTTTTCCCCTCTGTTCAGAGTTGTTCCTTTGCTGGGGTCAGGGCATAGTCAGTTCCAGTTATTGTTTTGTGCAGCTTTGTTTTTCTCCTGCTTTGTAGTTTATCTGAGGAATTCTCCTCAACTCCCTGCCTCTTTAAAATATATATACTGTATAAATGTCTCTACTAAAGACCCTTTTAAACAAATGGACATGGCAAAGCGTCCTAGCAATAACGGCAAGAAAGCTTGTTTGATACACTGGACAGGTAATGTTTATTTCAAGCTATTTTAAGTTTTAGTCAATAACTTGGATCCGCCCGGGAGCGAAATATTTGACGTGCAACACCTCGAACTCGTTTAATTATGGGGTAATAGCAAGCCAGGGCTTCTAA
Source organism: Pelodiscus sinensis (assembly GCF_049634645.1). Taxonomy (NCBI): domain Eukaryota; kingdom Metazoa; phylum Chordata; order Testudines; family Trionychidae; genus Pelodiscus; species Pelodiscus sinensis. The sequence goes on along the minus strand of NC_134712.1, from coordinate 241,503,526 downwards.
GTAATTAGAAAATACTTCTTGGGAGACAGACTAATCGCTTTTCATGGGGCACTTCAAAAAAATTAACCCTGGTGCTTGTTTAAGCAAAACAACTGTAGGTCATCAAGACCTGATCTTATTGCGGACGATCCAGGAGATTTAATGCGTTCTTTACCTCCAGACCCCCAAAGGCACATTTGAATTGCCCCCCCATCCAAACCAACAGGAACTAAGCCCTTCGCAGTAATGTCAATGTGAGAGTTTGGATGACACAAAAGCAATATGCAAACGAATTCTCTTATAGGTGAGGGACCTGACACAAGCGAGGGACTGACCGTCTCGGTGGTCCTAGGGACCAAAAGGGCAAGGAAAATCTGGGAGTGGGCATCCCAGATTTGTGCCTAGAGGCTGCAGCATTTCGCTTGATACGGATTTCCTTAAAGCAAGACTAGGCTGCGCTTTGGGCAGGCACTGAAGTGACAGACGTGCGTGCGCTTTTGCCCTCCTGGGTTCGAGCCCATCTTGGCACTCTGCATTTGACTCCAGCTGTCGAGCACTAAAGATAGCCCATAATGACCAGTGCTGGGTCTATATAACGTCATCACCTCCCTCACCACGCGTGGGCACCGGGCACTGCTCTGGGTGGGCTTGCTGCGGGGCCTCCGCTGTTGAGAAGTTTAATTAATTTGAGATGGGGTTTTGCTGGCTTCGTTTTAGCCCCAACAGTTGCAGCTCTCTCGCTCTCGCTCCCTCTCCTCCCCCTCCTCTGAGAAAACTGTACCGCAAAGAGCAAGGCAACAGCAAAGTTGGAACCTGGTGGGTAAAGAGAAGACTCAGGAACCAGCGCGGGGGAGGAAGGGGGAATTGTCTTTGGAGCCTCCGGCAACTTTCCTGGTCCCCCAGTTGTCCCTCCCCTTTACCCGCGCGTTCTCTTCCCAGCCTCCCTGCTCTCCTGCCGGCCTCCCAGAGCTCCCGCCTCCGCAGGCTTCTCGGGGCCCCGCTCCTTTTCGGAGCAGGGGAGGGGAAGCATCGTGCGGCGCTCAGGCGCGGGGACTGTGTCTCTTAGCAGCCCCTGGAAGGGCAGGAGCTGTTTCCTGGAGTGTGTGTTTTGGCCCCTCGCCTTCATTTTGTCTTTGGCGCTGCTTGCCCGCCGATCACAGCAGTTTGTTGGCACTGTTACCCATTACTCCCCCTCTGCCGTCGGTGTGTGTGTGTGTGTGTGATGTGTGTGATTTTAAAGCGCCACGAACTCGCCTGCTCTTCCTTGACCTTTTGGTGACTTTCACAAATTCACGACCAGCCAAGCAAGCACAGATCGCAGGCTGCAGCCGATTATTTTGGTTTTGTCTGTGGGCGGATTGTTTTAGGGCCGTTCCGTTCCTTGCTGGCCAAAGAAGGAGATTTTTGGTAACACCAACAGGAAGGTAGGGAAAGGGTGAAGAGGGGGCCCACTTTGAAACTACACGTGAGACCCCCTTCAAAATTACATAATCCTCCCTTTTCAGTCCAGAGGTACTTTGATCCCAATTTGGGGTTTCAGGGGATTTCTTTCTAAAGACAAAGACAAGCAAGTGGAAGTCGTGGCAGCTTTTCAATACGAAAAATTAGCATGTGATTATTTGGATGAAAAAAAAACTTCGGGGGGGGGAGGGTTGGAGTGAGGGGCAGCATCGCCTCACATTGCCTGTCAATGGGAAACCTCTCTGTTTAATATTGTTTCTGAAGCTTGGAATACATGATCAAAGGCTCCTGTCCGGCTTTCCGCGGAATGATTCAATTATCATCCCCACTTACGTTTATTTCCCTGACGCCGCAACTAGCACCACCACCTTGGACGTTTGGGAAACCTTTGAACGCCTCGTCTCCCTGTTATATTTGCACCGTTCTTCTGCGGGTTGTATTTCAGGATCAGGAAAAAAGGGAGGGGAGAAAGTAGGGAGCGTACGGAAGAGTTGTTCTAAAATTAACTGCATTTGATTTGTCCCCTCCCCTTGCAAATAAAGGGGCTGCAGAAAAAAAAATCCCTTTGTATCACACAGCACCTCGTTTAATATTATTTATGCATTTGTGCAAGGAATTATGGGATTTCTCCCTTCTCCCTCCCCCTCATAGTAAACAATATGGAAATAAAAAAAATGTATACTGGAGGCTTTTCTAATGAATCAGACAAAGATATAAAGCGAAGGAGATCAGCAGGGCAAGTGGTGATGTATCTATCTGTTGTTTAGGGGGTTAGCTGGTTCTGCATTCTCTCTCCTTTAAAAACACACAGACACTCGAGAAGAGAGGGTACTATTGCTTTAAAAGAAGGGGGAGGGGGCATTTAGAGGGGGAGGGGGGGCTGCTGCTGTCATTTACTAGAGTGCTACTGTATCACGTGTGGAAATGCCTCCTCTGCCATTGGCTGAAGGCACGTGTCTAGGATACCGGGCTTGCAACGTCACTTGAGGGGCTCTATTAAAAATAAGAACAAAAATCCAGAGTGAAAGTATTTCAGGTTCAGTTTAAGTGGCTTCTAAATTTATACCTAAAGTATAGCGAGACCGGGGGAGATTTTTTTCCTCATTCCTGCCATGTAACCTGGAATATTTCATTCAAAGAGGGGGAAAGAGAGACCTGCCTTGATTGTCCATATGTCTCTGTGTGTCTCAAGATGCGTGCGCTGTGCGGTGTGTAGAGAGAAATATGCACCCTCTTCTAGAGTGTCTCTAGCAAAGCAGATGGGGCAGCACTGACATTTTTATTATTATTTTTATTTTTTTCCCCTGGAAGGATCTTCACAATTTTTTTAGGATACTGTTGGCCTCTTTTTTTTCTTTTAAAACCCAGGAGCTGGAGAAGAGAGAACGCGGGGGTGGGGGGTGGTTAATGAAAGTCCTAATGAGGGACACATTTGGGGGGAAAGAATGCATCGGTTTGCAGAACTGACAGGCTAACCCGCGGAAGAGAGGAGAGGAGAGGAAAGCAAAGCGGGGGAGGGGGGGAAGAAGGAGGATTTAAAAACAAGGGTTTGGGGAAAGTTCGACCCCAGCTGAGGCTCTTGATTTCGCAAGCGACGGATTGTGAATGTTCCTGGAACTGAGTGGAGCCAGGAAACAAACCAAGACGCACTGAAACAAAACCCCGCGCACAAAGGGGGTGGGGGGCTTCCAACGAGGAACATTTGGGGATTTGTCATCCAGCATGGAGGAGAATGACCATAGTCCTAGGGCAGAAGCGGCGGAGCAGCAGCAGGAGTCCAGCAGCAGCAGCGAAGCAGAGCCCAACAGGCGGAGGGCGATGATCCTGCCCGTGGTTCTGCAGGCGCCTGGCAATCACCAGCACCCGCACCGGATCACGAACTTTTTCATAGACAACATCCTGCGGCCGGAGTTCGGGCGGAGGAAGGAAGCGGGGACCGGCAGCAGCGGAGGCAGCAGCGGCAGCAGCCCGGAGCAGCTGCTCTTAGCCGGCAGGGAGAACCGCAGGAGTCCTTCTACAGCGCCCGGGTCTGGGGGGCCACTCAGCGGCGGCGGAGGAGGCTCCGCGGGCGAAGGAGAAGGAGGCTCCAAAGCCCTTGCTCTCAATGGGGGAGCCAAGAAAGGAGGCGACTCTGGAGCACTGGAAGGCGCCTTGAAATCCCGGGGGCTAAGCGGCGGCGACCTGTCTGTGAGCTCGGACTCTGATAGCTCCCAAGCCAGCTCCAACACCAGTAACCAGCCCATGCTGTGGCCGGCCTGGGTTTACTGTACTAGGTACTCGGACAGGCCTTCCTCAGGTAAGACTTACCTCGGGACGTAGCCTAGCGCTGGCCAGGGAGGTTTAACCCAAAGATCCCGGCCTTCCCTTCCCCTAGCCCCTTTGGCTCCACTTGCCATAGCACAGGCGGCTTTCCTCCCAGCCCCTCTCCTCCCTCTCTCCCTATCAACCAACCATTGAATCAGTGAAGCCTAGGCTGATCTTTCCACATGGCTCTTCAGAAAATATTTGGTTGGTGGAAGAAGCACCAGAAAAAAATACACTAACCTAGATTTAAAAAACAACCCGTAGAGAGACAAGTTTTTTTAAAAAAAAAATCGTATTTAAATGTAATGAGGAGAGGGGGATATTGTTATTACAGGCAGATGAAAATGAAAGCGGACAAACTAATTCCTACTGTCTATACACACACACACACACACACACACACACACAAAGCGATCAGCGGTTAGCTTAGCTAGATCTCAAAACAGAGAGGGACGGTGCTAGTGTGAGGATTTGGGTTTGGGCATGGTTTTAAAAAGAAAAGGTGGAAAAGAAGCCATTAAAGCCCCTTCTTTGAACTCCACGGAGATCCTTCAAGGAATCTGCCCATCTTCTCCTTTGGCTTGTTTGGAGGGTGAGGAGTGGAATTCATATATTCAGCTGCCTAGCCAATAGGCCTGGCATTGTACATTTTCAAACCCCAATATTTTGTTTATTCTTTTAAAGCAGGCCTTTAACTCGACGCTGTCGCCTTGCTCTATTGTACATTTTCATACATGTAATTGAGTTCAGATCTTTAATAAGGGAATAGGACAATTTCCAGAGGATGAGAAAGTTAATTTCAGAGAATCCTGGGAAGGCGTGCCTGCTGGAATGAGATTTCAGAAGCAACTCCCGAAATTATCTCTGAAGAGATTTAAAACCCACCGGTGAATTTCCTTGTTTTAACGTAGGGAAAGCATGAGTGGATTTAAGGGGGACGCGTTAATCTACGTACACAAGAATTAGAAACCTCTTTAGAGATACTGTTTTCCGGGCTGTAAATCAGATATTAAAAATATTCACAAAAAAGTATTTCCCAACAGCGATTAGCCAATCTTGTCCCCCATCCCCACCCCGAACTGTTGTATAGTTGAGGAAAAGAATGTAGGATGGATTTTAAAAAATACTTTGTAATAAATGAGAGACAACTCTTTAGCTCCACAATTCCATATGAATAGAAATTTACTCCATTGTTCTCCACTCCTCTCCTTTGTTAATATTTAATTAACATATATCCTCACAATGGCACAGGCTAGAGAGAGAACCCTCGCTTGTGGTGTGCAGAATAATATTAAAAAGAATAAATAAATAAAATAGTAATAATTAGAATAATTGTTTACTCGACATGTGAGCAATGCAAAACTCCAACCTACTCCGATATACAATATAAACAAACGTTTGGATTTCTATATTATATCGATATAATGTAAGAAAGAGGGATTCTTAACCATTCTGTGCAGGAGATAAAAAATAGATAGCTGTCAATGCCTCTCGAGGTACACGTTTTACCTTTCAGTAGTGAAGCCATGTCTGGGTTTAAAATAATGTAACACATTTGTATTTTTAAAAATCCCAAAGAAATTGTATCCATTACAAGACACTATTTTTTCTGCAGATGTGTTTTGGTTAATTCCAGACAGTGAGACAGGCTATTTGGTACACTTACGAAACGGGCGAAAATTACACCATAGCCCTGGACACTTCTAAGTTTCCTAGATAATTATCCAGACAAGAGAAAGGGGTGAGCTCGAGAGTCCTGAGCAAACTGGAGATCCGGGTTGTTCTTTTTACTGTAATTGTTTCTTTTTATTTCGAGCACAACGTGAGGAGCGATTTGAAACAAAGCGAAAGGGACAAAGAAAAAACTGTTTTCTAAAAGCTGAAGATTGTGTCGGACCAACGCCTTTAGAGCTAGGCTAGTTGGTTCGGATTATGGGAACGTGGCACTAAACTAAACAAGAAACAGCAAACCTGCCCCACAGGCGTAGGAGGCAGAAATATGCAATTTCAAAAGAAAGTCACAATACGCCAGAAACCTAGGACGTAGCCGCGACAAACAGGGCTTAATTTTCCTTTTTAATACGTTGTGTTTAATAATTAGGGCTTTTAAACAGATGTATATAAAATATAATGGGAGGCTGCGGCGGGGGAATTGTAACCAGGAAGATGGTTGACACTTTCCCCAAGCGTTGTGGTCATTATTATGTGGCCTGTTTGCTCTGTATAATATAACTGAAGCTGGGAACTAATCAAGCCCGTTTTCTCTTGCGCAGAGTAGAGGCACTTCCTGCCTGGCTTTGTCAGTCATATTTCAGCCTGTGGCAGGATCCGTCTTCTGCCCTTTGATTGACTTGTCACTAGCTAGAAGACTTTCCCCCCATGATTGCTTTAAACCCGCGGGTTTAGGTGCTGTTTATAGTCTGCTCGCTTGCGGTGGCTGCTCACGTGTGCCTGTGCTTTTAGGGATCAGACACCGCACGGAGCTGCCATCATTGGGGTAGAACCATGTGTGACATTTCCAGTACTGTGGAGGGGGGATTAGGAAGCTCGCGTGGGCCGAGCACAGAGCCCCAGCGCCTGCCTGCCGAGTGTAACACAAAATCAAGAGGGGCCAGGGAGAGCAGGAGAACCAGGGATCTCGCTGGCTGAAACTGGGGTTGTTTTTTCCACCGGCCACAACATTCGCTCGCATACACAGCGGTCCAGAGATCAGAGGCCCTCCACAGGCGCATCTCCCAAGGAAGGGCTTCCAGAAAGGGAACTGGCAAATACACACAAGGCAGCCTTGCCCTGCGGCTGCCCACAACCTGCACCTCAGGGATGGCTCCTTTTTTGTGGGGTGCCCAAGCGGCTGGCCCGGGCAGAGAGAGGAGAGCCCCAAAGGAAACAATGAACTTGGGTGGACGCGGCGCGTGCAGTGGCCCAGCTGTGGAAAGTGGCGCTGGAAGAGGCGTCTAGGCCTGTGTCCTCCTCCCTACTGGCCCCACGCCCCTGGGCAAGAGGGTTTTGGGGGTCCCAGGCAGCGGCTCCCATTTGGCCACCAGATTGCGGGTCCCGAATGCCTCTTTCTCACGCACGCACCGAGACTCGGGTCTGTCCCTCTGCCCCCGCCCCTCCCCAGGCAGTCAGAGAGGGGGGAGGGGAGCGCTCGCTCTCCTCGCCGGGGCTGATCTAGTGACTTTAGTTTGAAACTCTCAGGCCAGAGCAGAGCGAAAGGAGGCCAACGGGGCCTTAGTGTCCCTCGGTGTCCGGCTCCCCCGGCTGGGCTCAGGGCGCCAAGTGAGGCACACACGTACCAGTGACCTCAAGCACGCAAATGTCAGATGCCGGGGGAGATCATTTCTCCCGCCCCTCCCCCAGTCATCAAAAGATGTTGCCCTTTAAAACCAACCCACCTACCCCAAACTCCTGGACACCCTTCCCAGCCCCCCGACCCCATCACTTCGGCGGTGAGCGCTGGGCTCGCTCTGAGTGTGTGTGTGTGTGTGTGTGTGTGTGTGTGTGTGTGTGTGTGTGTGTCTTATTATTTTTTTTATTTCGCCCTGGACCTCAGGCCCCCGATCTCGCAAACCAAAGAAGAAGAACCCCAACAAAGAAGACAAGCGTCCCAGGACAGCCTTCACGGCGGAGCAGCTGCAGAGACTGAAAGCGGAGTTTCAGACTAACAGATACTTGACGGAGCAAAGGAGGCAGAGCCTGGCTCAGGAACTCAGCCTCAACGAGTCTCAGATCAAAATCTGGTTTCAGAACAAACGAGCCAAAATCAAGAAAGCCACTGGCAACAAGAACACCCTGGCGGTGCATCTAATGGCACAAGGACTGTACAACCACTCCACCACATCAAAAGACGGCAAGTCAGACAGTGAATAGAAAGGGGGCCGGGGGACGGCTGGGGAAGGGGGCAAGTTTCAGTCAAAGTTTATACAATGCAATAATTTAATTAAAAATAAGGGCCAGTGTATAAAGATTAAACCAGCATTAATAGTGAAAATATTGTGTATTAGATATAATTCTGCAATATTCTATGTATATATAATTTACAGGTAAGGTGTAAAAATCCAAAATATCTGATTATAAAATATTTTTGAGTTTCTTTTTATTTTGGTTCTATGGAGATTTTAGATGGTATCTTTATGAGTTTTTTTAAAGCTTAAGTTACCTTTTTATAGACTTAAGCGCTGTTTTAATGGACATTGGACAATGTTTTTTGAAATTCAAAAAAATTAAAAACAATTTTTGCTGAAGTCCAAAGATTTTTATTGCTGCATTTCACACGACTGTGAACCGAATAAATAGTTCTCCCATTTGTTCGATGAGTTTTTACCATTTCTTTTTTGTGTTTGGCTTTGGGGATAGAAAACGATTCAATTTTTTTAAAAGGTTAACAGGGAAAGAAACCCCAAAGCTTTGTATTAACAAAAAAAAGTCCAAGAGCCTTTCTTTAATTTGCCCTCGCTTCTTCATTGGGTTGGGCTCAATCAAAGACTGGAGGGTTTACAGTGACTCTGAAAAAGCTGGCCAGCAAGGGATAGAGGAGATCAAGAAGGAGTTCATTTGGCGCTTCGTTGTTTGTTTATTTTCCTTTCCTCGTAGCTTGGTTGGGAAACTTTTGAAGTAAACATCACAACTTCCGGGAGTCTGTCATAGGAAGTGAACAAACAAAACACCCTTTTCCATATGAAGGAGCCTTTTCTTTTGAGTCTTTTGCCGTATGTGTGCGCGTGCAGCCAGAGAGTGCAAACAGACACACATCCCAGTTCCCGTTAGTTCGGCGCATTTTGGTAGCTTAGACGCTGCTTCTCTTTACCCCCGGAAGGCGTTGTCCTCTAGCTGGCGATCAAGAAAGTAGCCTGGGATGACTTTTGCGAAAAGCTCTGGTTTGTCTCGGACAAATCTGCACCAGGCCGCAGGGCAGAGCTGCTGGCGTTTGAAGTTAGGGGGTTCGGAGCGCCGGCTGCCCAGAGACAGACCAAAGTTGCAGACTGTCGTGGGAAGAACAGGTTCTCGTCAACAGCTGACTGAGAACTGGTGGGCTTCCTGTCGTATACATTAGAATACGTCTCTTTAAACTCTCCTACTTGTACTACTGCTGAGTATACAGGGTACTGAAAGCAAAAAATGAGTAGCATGGCTATCGGGTGAAGAACTTATCAAACTTATTGGATGAAAAACTGGTAAACCCATCAACTCTGGATCTGAACTGGAAAAAAAACAGACTGAACAAAGACTATATACAAAATGCATCCATAAAGCCTCTTCCTGTCTCATGGCCTCCATACGGGCAGTGTTGGGCCAGGAAAAGAACAAATCAGGAGGGATAGAGGACTAGGGGAAAGGAGAAGTGGGGGCATTTATTTCAGCACCATCAACCCCTATTATATAAGTAATTCATAAGCAGGGAGAGGGATCTCAAATGTCCTGTTTTGGTTAGAAAGACAGAGGAGCCCGTCACAAGCTGTGGTATTGTATTTAAAAAAGTAGCCTAATATTACCCAATGAGGCGGTGAAGAATATTTGTCAGTCTAGAATATAGGACAGGCTTTAAATCAGACGTATCTATTCAACTGAATAGTAAATATGAAGGGACAGTCAGTGTAAATAAAACATTTCTTGGCATTTGGGTTTTGGTTTATTTCCCCCCTTGCAATTTAGGTTTCCGATTTGAAAACATGGTACCGTGTAAACTAAGTATTTTCAAGGTTTGTAGGGTACTTTCAATAGTTCTCCCCGTTCTAGATCCCCTCGGTTTGGAATAAAGTGTCCAAAATGTTGGCCAGGACCAGAAGGCACCCCCAGTGGGTGCGTATTGTACAATAATTCAGGACTGTAGTCTCCTTGATGATTGAGGGTGAATTTATCGCTTTGCCTTAAAACCTTCTTTATTTCACAGCTATAATAGACAAACATTGTACATATTAGCATAAACTTTAAAAAAGAAGCAAACTATAAGATAAAAGCTGTAATTTTAAATTCTGTGAATAATCATCAGCTGCTTAGGAGACTGGATTAAATGACATTGCCTTTTAGCAAGAAAGCAAAGATTTTTTTTCAGTTTATAAAACGTGCATTTTACAATTGCAGTATCAAATATTTATAATCTTATGAAATATGAATGTTTCTATTTACAACTGTGGTCTCAAAATTGTGAACATTCTCACTGCATTTTGTGTGTTTAAATTCTTGAACATTGCATTAAATAAAACACTTTATTATGAAAAACACAACGTGTGACTTAAAACGTTGAAATGGTGTTTTATATAGTATAAATAGTATATCCTTATAGTGTATTTCTTAGTAATAAGACAATTGCACTGGAGCTCAGTTTTAGAGTACTAAGTGGAGTAAAACATTTCTATGAATGTGAATAGCCATTTGCTAGACGCACAATTTTGCAAGGAGATGTTTAATCAATTTCCTGGGTAATTAAGAAACTTTTGATGATTCACATATGAATAAAATGAGAGCAACCAACTTCGGTTAAACGATTACAACCTTAGAGTGATAAGAATGTATTGAGCCTATATTGTTTGAAGGTTTCATCTTTTCAGACTTCAAGATAAATATTCACTTTTGTGATGTTTGGAAAACAACTGTAGTAAATTATGTTTCCAGACTAAAATGATACTGTAAAGCACAACAAACTCGTAAAACAATAACTCGTAATGACAATAACTTCAGTATCTTAATTTTTAAAGTGGGATTTGCCCACGAAAGGTCATGATGCTATATATATATTTGTTAGTCTCTAAGGTGCCACAGGACTACTCGTTGTTTTTAAAGTTACAGACTAACACGGCTCTCTGAGACTTTTAATTTTTTAAAACATGGCACTGTAAACCTTGAAAGTTGTAATAAAGGTGACAGGATTGTAGGACAGCTGAATAACCCGGGTAAACAAAGTGGTCATTTGCTGTATGCACAATTTCTCCAAATATTTAAGCATATATTTTTTCTTAAATAGGGCTAATTAAGGAAAGAACGGTTTAATGTCCGGAATTGTGTTATCAGAACTTGTTCCTGATGTAAGGACTTTAATACAAACTTTTTTTTTAGAAATATTTTCCCACAGGCAAATATCTCCGCTGATTTAGAGAAGAAATAATTCCAGTATTCCAGAAGACTTGTTAATTCTTTTAACCACCTACAGTCAGTAAAGGTTTCAAATGTGTACGGACAACCCATGAATTGTAACAGACAGAGAGGCTGAAAAGCTTTCAGTTAGGAAACAGGATTCTGGATTTACATTTTGCAAAACTTCTTGCACGTGGCTTTGAAAGGGTTTCATCGAACTAAGCATTGAGGCAGATGAATTACGGTCTTGGGAGAGAAAAGTGTTGGCTGGCATTAAGAATTGCTACTATCGTGCAGTTTAGATCTGCACTGAAAATAGCTGCATTTGTCCATAACAAAAGCGTAATGTGTCTGTTATATGTACTCTAGAAAGGGCCAGTTACACCAGGGCATTACTGACGAAGTCAATGGGGCTGCATTCGAGGAGGATTTGACTCATCTTTCAACTGTGTGAAGGGACACATTTACACCTGTCTTACACCAGCTTGTATATAAGGCGAGAAATTTTGCCATCAGTGATCTCTTTAAACGACACATTCACGAAACTTAGCCACAGAAGATGTATTTAGGTGTGGGGAGGGAGTTGGAAGTGATGGGAGGGGGGGGGGGGGAAGTTTAGAAACTTGGCTAACTTTTCAGGGCCTATTTTAAGAGAGCTAGTGTATTCTACACCGTAAGAAATCAACAAGCTCAGGAGTAGAACATGTTTTGATGCTGTCTGGACTTTATCCAGTCCATAAATGCAGATTATCTGCAGTAGGCAATAACCGTTCTCTTTAAGAGAGGACAGAGAACATATTTTTTTTACTGCACCCCCTCCCATTTGTCTAAAAGCTTTCATGAAAAAATACATTGGCGACGATGTCGGGTTTACTCCGCCTTTTACATATTTTTCACTTCTTGGTTGTTTCAGTCCACTTCCAGATGAGCACGTAAAAACGAAAGCAAGCGGCTCCCTGCTGTTTTTGTGCTTACAGCACAGATACGTTAGTATTGGTTATTTTAAAATTTAAAAATAATCTGACAGAAATAGATACCACCTCAAGCCTTTACTGCAATCATAACAGCCAACAAACACACAGGCCATCTATGTAGCAACCTCCCCTTTGGGGGAAAAAACCCTCAAAGATTCTGAGAGTAACTACACATTTTATAATGTATGCGAGTGTACAGGCCATGTATTCTTATATATAAAGTGTGAAGGGAACATTCACAGTAGTCCTGTCCGCTGAAAGCAACACACACACTGAGTTGTAATGTATATTGTGTATATTTTGCATATACGTGTATATATGCACACGCACTAGTGCAAAGGACTACAATTTTGACTTCAGTGTACTTTTGCACTCCAAGTTTAAATGGATTTCTTCTTATCTTAACCACGTTAGATATACTACTCACTAGAAGGTACGAATAATTTGTTTTAAACAGTGATATATATATATATATATATATATATATATATATATATATATATATATATATATATATATATATGTATATATATATATATATGTATATATATATATATATGAGAGAGTGAGAGAGAGAGAGAGAGAGAGAGAGAGAGTCACACAGGCATTTATAGAAGAAACTGTTCTCAAAACAACGCACAAATGCATTTACAACCTATTTGGTCCCTAATTACATGCAAGTAAACAACCGCATTTTCGGCCAAAGAAATGTTTTCCTTCACAAAATATTTATGAGAACTAAAATCTGAGCAAGGTATAACTCCACAGTCTATTGTCATGCACTATATTACACATGCCGTATACAAACACATAGCCAAGCACTATATATGCAAATGGCCTTGCCGTTTATTGTGTAACGCATAACAGAGTTATGAGGGAGAAACTATTTAGCAAGCTCGGTTTTGTGTGTGTGTGGGGGGGGGGGAGAAGTAATTCTGTATCCCGCTGCTTTAATATCCGACCTCAACGCTCAATCCCCGCCCAAGCAGCTATCAAAAGTGCCCCTGGGATGTTTGGGCATCATCTCCAAACTAACAGCTGTGATGATGAAATGCTCGGAAGAGGAAGGTTAATAATTTGTTACAAAGGGGCACCGCTCAATTTTATAAACAAATTTACACGGGCTTAAAACAAACGAAGTTGCATTTAGCAGAAGTGAGACATGAAGCTGCGTTCTCGTCATTCCTGTCAGAGCAGAACTTGTGGATCATTGTAATTACAACAAACAACAACAACAACAAAATAATTTAAAAAAAAGTAGCCCAGGAAGAGTGCAAGCAGTAAGAGAATGAAGTCTTATCCAGGTCTGTGAAGGCAACTAAATCTCTTTCCCCTTTGCTTTGCATAGATATTGTTTGTTTGAGTCTTAAATCTTGTATGAGACCAATGCTGCCAGGATTTGTAACACACACACACACACACACACACACACACACACACACACACACACACACACACACACACACACACACACACAGTCATCCCCAGCCTTCCCTGAGTGAACCAACCAAGGTTCGCAAGCACTTTCTAAATGAAAACGAAGCTTTCCAGATGACGTTGGTGTCTTTCTAATGCACGTTTGGTACCATCAATGGCACATTGATGGAGCAGCCAGTACAGGAACTTTGCCAGCGCGCTGGTATTGTTCAGCAGACCGCAGCCTCCTTTCCTACCACACATCCCCTCAGAGCAACGGCCTCAGTCGGTCTATGAACTACGAGAAAGTCGCCTCCCTGGATCCGTGCAGACCCAGTGAAATCAATACACACGGGGTAACTCAGAGCTTACTCTGCATTCATTATATTCGCCCCATCACTATGGTCTTTGCACGGTGCCCATCTGGGCAGATATTTCCAGAAGGAGCTAAGCAAATCTTTCATTGGCGTAAACAGACTGGATTTGGTGTTTAAAATATTTGGAAGTATTGTTAGCGTGCTTTTTACACTCAAATGAAACCTGCAACTTTAGGTTTCTAAAATATTTAAAATTACTTCTATCAGCGCACCCTCTGTCATCTGCCCCCTGGACAGACTGACACACACACACACACACACACACACACACACACACACACACACACACACACACACACACACCTGTACAGTCTACATGTTTTAGTGTTGAAATTACAGGTTTATTGCAGGCGCACGCACTGGCGCTGTTACAGTATGTATCCCACACTGCTGCATGGTATGTGTTAGACATATACACACGAGAAGCGCACCTCCAAACTGAATTGGGCAGTTCTGCAAACAGCAATGCCATGTTATTTTACACCCACCGCTCCTAAGGACCCGAGTCATTTAGCAGCAAGAAGAGTACACGTGAAAAAGAATGTTATAGACACCACAATCCTCTGCTTCCAGCTGCTTTACAAACCCCACAGTAAAGCCCAAATCAAACTGTTGCTTGAGGGAGGGGATAAATGATCAGCTTCAAATCAGCCACTGTCCTGCATTACTGTCACTGGACATACCTAATTTAAACGAGTATAAAAATCTGTAAATTCTCAAATGGTTTATTGATACCCTCCGCCGCCCCCCCCCACACCTTCCCATCGCCCATTTTTCTCCAAGCAGAAATATTTCTTAAAGACTTTTCTTTCTGCTTTTAAAGCCCTATTGTCCTGCAGCAAATTGCTGGGGTGTTGTTGATGTGCCATCTTCCTCCTCTCCCTTTTAGGATGGGTAATCACAGGCTCCAGCTGCCAAGCTGTAAGTTTTCTTTCCAGCAGTGTCGTCTTGGTTCCCTGGCAAACTCCACACAGGCTGCAGTGGCTTTGCAGTAACCTCTTGTTCTCTCACTTTGTTCTGCTGCTGATGGACAATCCCCCGCCCCCCCTCAACCCCAGATGCCAAATTTCTTTTGAATCACTTGACTTTGTGGAATTTGCGCACCTTAAGCTCGGAAGAATGTCTGCATATCTCCTCCATGCAATCTGTACGCAGCCCCTTTCACAAGGGAAGAATGGCAGCTCCTCCATGCCCACAAATGTTGGCTATTTAAGGCTGGCTGCCAGCTTTAGAACTGCCCATCTCCTGTTCTGCATCAGGCACTGTATATGAACTGAAAGACATAAAAATGCTCCTGGTTCTTTTTTTATAGCAGAACCACCAGTAAAATCCATCCCTTTATCCAGTATGGGGCAGCAATTGTGTCTAATCTGTAATGGGGCTTATTTCTCATGTAAATGCATTAGAGGAGGGTTTTTGGAGTGGGGGAGCAATACTCTTGGATTTGATTGTGAGGAAGAGCTAAGGGGCAAAGTAGGCTGGATGGTCAAAAATGAGCAATGCAGGCATTAGGTACTATTTTAATTGGGCGGTTTCTGAACTGTCCAGAAACAAAATATTTATTATTTATAAACCCACTTGGAAGCAGCAGTTACTGTCATATTTACTCTCAAAAGTGGATGGGCAATGGATCTCTC